>NC_083704.1:18052500-28052500 GCF_033118175.1 Dama dama
AGAGGCTGAGAGAGGCAGAGGCAGATGAGACCAAAAGACTCAGCCAGAGACAAGGAGAGGCCAAGTCAGAAAAGGAATGAAAGATAGTGGAAGAGTCCAAGAAAAGTGTCAGACAGTGAGTCAGAGGGTGGGGGAGGGGCCCTCCACAGCTACCCAGGAATCAAGATCCCTACCGACCGTGGCACTGTTCCCAGGGTGAGCACAGCCCCCTCCGAGGGTCCTGGAGGAAGGAAAAGCAATTCCCAGGAGCGGGCCCAGACAGAAATACCACACCCCCGAGGAGCCCCGGAGACAGGCCCTGAATCAAAGAGAACCAGGCTTCTTCCGGGATCTGCCTGGGCCCTGAGAATCAGGCCCTCCCTGCCTGTCACCACTCAGAGGAGCTGACAGTCCAGGACGAGGAGGGGGGGGTGCCTCCCCACTCCTTGCCACAATTATCTACACACTCAGGCCACATTGTGTGAAACGAGGGAAGGCCACCTCACCCTGGATACCAACCAAACAAAGGCTGTGTAAGGCACGGGAATCCCCAGGCCTCTGAAAGGTCACACCAACTCCTCTTCAACCTCAGCAGTCCCAATGCCCCAGTCCCAGGTCAGAGCTGGTACTGGAAAAGGGGCACCTTCAGCTGCCTCCACCCTCTTGTCAGGAATCTGAAGAATGTGTCTTTTAACCTCAGAGCCCCAGGCCTTGGCCAGGCCAGACCCAGCTCTCCCCAATACCTGCGGTCACATGACCCCAGACCCCCAGGAACTACTTCCTGGGAGAAGGGGAGGACACCTTTAAGCACCTCAGACCCCATGGGTATCAGCTAGAAGAACAGCCACAGCAGCTCAGAGGGGGCAAGCAGAAGGCCCTGGCACATCCCCACCCCTACCAAACCCTCCCCCAGGGGGAGGGGGCAGTTCCTCAGCCTTGGCCTCCAGGGCTTGGCACTGGGGAGGCGCCAAATGTTTGCTGGCTACATGAAGCAACGGCTCCTGCAGAAGGGAAATTGCACCTGACAGAGACTGCTTCCTCCCCCTAAGCAAGGCCCCCTTCACTGCCATTCATTCATTCATTTCTTGCAACAAATATTTATTGGGTGCCTATGACATGCCAAGCACTGTGTCACGCGCTGGGAATACAGGGAGCAAGATACAGACAATACTGCCCCCCCGGAAGCTTTGAGTTTATAGGGAATAGAATAATGAGTTATGAACCCTGTTGAGTGCTGGAATGGAGGGCGGGAAGGGGTACAGCTGGGAGTGAAGACAGGGCTCTTGCAGAAAAGGGTGCGATGGGGTAAAAGTTCCAGAGAGAGGGGGCGGGGGGACACAGGAACCCTGAGGGACTTGAGGAGCAAGAGGCAGAGAGATGGGGGGGTGGGGAAGGGGCTGCCTGGGAGGGGACTTTGGGAGCCAGGGCTGACAGGCAGGCTTTAGCCTAAGGGCACAGGAAGCCACTGAAGGGCTGAAGTAGGGAGTGACAATACCAGATTTGCATTTTAAAAAGATGGCTCAGCACTGGACTGGAGGGGGTGGGACAGGAGGGGGTGTGATGGGTTGGACGGAGCTGCCAGAGGTGGGTGAGAGATGACATGCCAGAGGCTTAGGAGAAAGGGGAAGGGAACCTGGTGACTTCTGGAGGTGGGGACCAAAAAAGGCAGTGATGTTGAGGATCTGGGGGTAAGTGATGAGTTCTGCTCGAGAGGGCTGTGAGACATCTGAGTGGAGGCCTCGGGTGAACTAGTGGAGTCAGGGAAGGACCCCGCTTGTGTCAGGAGTGTGGGCTGTGTGTGTGACTGCGCTGCGGAGCCGGAGTGACTAAGTGTGTGACGGCTGCCGTGGTGTGGGCATCTCAACAGTGTCCTGCCAGTGGAAGGGCCCCCGGGGAGGGGAAACTGAGGACGGGGAGGAAGTAGGTGCTGGGGAGGGAGACTTGCGTGGGAGAAGCCTACGTGTGCCCGAGGGTGCCCGCGGCTAGCTGCGCCCGTGACTCACAGCGGTGGCCTCTGCGTGTGACGGTGACTGACAAACAGGTGAGCGTACGACACAATCCCTCCTCCTCCCCCCCCCACCCCCGGCGGGGTCCGTGACTCACGGAGCCTCACTCCTCGGTCATCCCTCCAACTCCCTGACCGGCGCCGGGCACTCGCCGCGGCCCTGGCACCCGCCCCCGGGGGGGAGCCCGAGGAGGAAGGCGACAAATGTCACCTGCTCCGGCCACGCGAGGAACTTCTGAAAAGTTCTCAGGCAACTGGGTCAAAAGGGAACTCACCCGCAGACGCGCGCCCGCCGCCACCCCGCCACCCGCGCGCAACCCCGGTTCGGCCGCCACCCGCCCGGCGGTCGGGGCGCCGAGACCTCCTGGGGTCCCGGCGATGGGGCCGGGGGAGGGCAGCAGAAAACCTGCGACTGTCGTCTCCCGGGCTCCGGACTCCGGCCGCGGCGCGCCGTCCGAGACCGGGCTGTCCCCGCCCCGGTGCCCTCTCAAAGTAGCGAGGAAGAAACGTCAGGGGCTGGGGAGCAGCGCCCTCCGTGCGGGACGCCCCCTCCCCAAAGTCCCGTCCCACCGGCCCGGAGCCCCCGGTGCTGACCTGAGGTCCGGACGCTGGGCAAGGGCAACGCCGCGACCCACGTCCTGGTCGGGAACGCCCCCTGCGCCGCGACCCCGCGCTCGCTCGCTTTCTCGCTAGCTCGCTCGGCGGACAGCACTCGGCCCAGCTGCCCCTCGCTCTGCGCGTCCGGCAGCGGCGGCGGCGGCGGGAGACTGGCTGAGCCCGACCCCGCCCGCCGCTCCGCCCTCCTCGTCAGTGGAAAACTCCGGGACTCACGGCGCTGACGCACGCCGGGCCTCCCGCCCGCCGCCCCGCCCCGCCCCGCCCCGCCCCGGAGGCCCCGCCCCGCCCGGAGGCCCCGCCCCTCCCCGCTCCAGCCCGAGCAGGCGCGGCGGTCGCCGGCCTCCCTGCGGACTCTGACCCCGCGACGGCGCCGCGGCCGCTTTCGGCCCCCAGCCCCCTCCGCTGCCCTCCTCCGGGCCCTCTCCCGCAAAGGTTCCGAGAGTCGCCCGAAGCTCCCGCCAGCGGAGCAGGATCAGGAAGGTCCGTACCTTTCCCTGCGGCCCCCGTTTACAGATCGGTAGACTGAGGCCCAGAACGGCGCGTAGCGTCTGTCAGGCCGCCGGGCGGTGCCAGAGCCCAGGCCCCCTACACGCCCAGACCCCAACCTCGCCCGAGGCAGTTTACTGTCATCCCGTCAAAAGTTCCTTCCTCACCCTCTGTCCTACCACCTCCCCCTACCCCCGCTCCCCGCAGATCCGCCTGGAAAGTATAATCTGGAGAAGAACCAGAGGTGGGTGAGGTGGATGAGTAGAGATAATGGGGTGGGGGAGAAGGTCATCCTTGGTCCTGACCTTCACCTCTGCTCAGGAGCCGGAGACTCTGCAGAAGCCCTGAGTTAGGGGTTTCTGGAACCAGCCTACACTATTCCCACCGCTACCTGATCCCTTTCTTGAAAAAAAGAAAAAAAAAAACAACTCTGGTTTCTTCTGAGCCAGACCCTGGCCACTTAAAATGGCCCACTGCCTGCTCTGCTCCCGCCAAGGCCTTTCCTGACTTGTGGCCAACTCTCGCAGTATTAGTGCGCCGGGGAAAGTGTGTGCATGCCCGGGCAGCGCGTTCTGGGCCAGAAGGCCAACCGCTGTGGTCAGACCCTACCCACCACGCGTGCCCTGAGCGCCTCTCCCCTCGCACCTTTGCTGCAGGTGTTGTTCTCGCCTGGAACGCCTTCCGGCCCTCGCTGCTTACCAGAATCCCATCTCCTTTAAGGTCTCTCAGCTCGCACTGCCTCCTCCAGGGAGCCTTCTGTGGGAGCCTGGCCCTCCCCCTCCCAGTCCGCTCCCGCTGCATTCTGGGTTCTTCTCTGACTGTCCTAGATGAATGCTGTCTGGGACTAGCCCGGCCCTCAGGATTCCTTTCTACCTAACTGCAGGTGGGGGGTGGGGGCGACCTGTCCTGCCTGCATGGCATCTGAGGTAGAGGTGATGGTAGGGCCTCTGTAGCCACAGATGTGAATGTAGAGGGGGTCAGGAGGGGTCTGCCCGCCCTTTACCTTGCCAAGAAAGAATGGAGTTTGGGGGAAGCTGCGGCCCGTTCTTCCTGGATGCCTTGAATGTGCCTACCTGGGGGGCTTGCGGGGGGCGGGAAACGTCTGGATGGCTGGAGCCCACCCTCCAGTGACTTCCCAGCGCCTTCTGGATGAAGTCTTAACTCCGCGGGGCCTACAAAGCTGGAATAAGCAGGCCTTTGCCCCACCTTTGCAGCCTCACCTCTTTCTCTTCAAACTCCCATCCCCCACTCCCTTCCCTGCGCCTCCATTTTCATGTCTTTAATGTGTGTTGGTCTGTCTATTTGTAACATTGGTACAACCGCACAGTTTTAATTTACATACGCGGTGTTCTGTTCTATACCTTCTTAAATTTGTTCTGCCCTTACCTCTGCACTCCCAACCCACACCCTTGATAACTGCACTCCAGCCCTGATTGCCAGTAGTCAGTTCTTGGGGTGTGTCCTGCTCATCCTGATTTAAACTTCCAAAGATGCTAATCTCCAGCCTGGTTTGCACCCACTTAGATATATGGCTTCTTTATGCATTTCCATGTGAGTTGTCTGTGAGCACTGGGAGGGCAGGGACCATACCTGACTAGCCTTTCTGCTTGTGCTCCTTAAGAACAAAAAAGGTATTAAATAAATTGTCTATGGGGTAAATGTCTATCAAGAGCTGGGGCTCAAGGAGAGGTCAAGGCTGGAAGTGGGGATGGAAGACACCTGGTAAGTTGAAGCTCTGGGTGTGGCTGAGACAGCCCTGGAAGGAGTTGATAAGCTACAGAGCTGAGCGTCCTTTGCTGGAGGTGACTCAGCCCTTAGGGCTACTAGGCAAGGTGGCTACCCACCCACTCCCACCCCCCTCAAATATTTAGCTGCACTGTCTCCTAAGTCTGCTAGGTTGTAGACCTTGCTGGTCCCAAGGAATCATTTCTTCCAGGAGTTCTTTTCTGTGTGTGTCTATCTGTCTCTATCTCAAGTCTTCCAGTTTGTAAAGTGGGGGCATTAGACCTGAGAAGGCCATCACCTTCAACATTCCTTGAGTTAGTTTCTAGAAGATGCTGCCTGCTGATCAGAGAACTGGGCAGGGTTGAGCCCTAGAGTTAATGAGGGTCTCTGGCTGTCTCAGTTGCATCTGCTGGGCTGTGTATGAGGGAAACCAGACAGAACAGAGACCAGGGCAGGGAGTTGGCAAGGGCTGGAGTCAGGGCTTAGAGCAGGGAGCCCAATGGTTGATAGGATTTGGGAGGCAGGAAGAGAAGGAAAAAATAAGGGAAAATATAGGAGAATAAAACAAATCAAATAAGTGATGTGTTTTCTCTAGAAAAGCATCTCCCTGTCCTGGGATGGGCTCACCAGATGTTCCCCAGATGTTTGCTGATGATGAGAAACATCTTCCTCTGGGATCACAAGTAAGTTCTTCCTGTTGGTAGGGAAATGAAGGGTCTGTTCCAAGGCAAGGAGGGTGGGGTCTGGAGCAGCATCCATTTGTGACTATGGCACATGCATAGGCAGAAACACACCCACACATCCTCAGGGAATTTCTGAATACTTAGGGGAGTCCCATGAGTTTCTCAAACAGTCAGCATCCACAGACCACCCAATTTTAGGTAAATAAAAAACAACCTCATCTTAAATAAATATTTTTTAAAATAAAAAATTGATTCATTTCCATCAAAAAGACGAAGATTAAAAGGATAATGTTTGGGGGCATTCCCTGTCCCCCTTCTGATGTCTATGTTAGAAGTTTTCTGTGTCCTTTTTCACTGTAATAAAACTTCTGCCACACAAAAGCTCTGAGTGATCAAGCCTTGTCCCTGATCCTGAAGCTAAATCATCTTCTTTGGAGACCACGAATCTGACATCATTCACCATAAGCTATCAACAGCTTTGTTAAGTTTTAATATTATGAAAGTGTTAGTGGCTCAAAAAAAAACAACAATTTTTTTGAAGTATCAAATGTGGGAAGATTGAGATTTCACCAGATTTGCCATACCTCGTTGGTGTGACAGTGAATTGATACAATCAGTTTGGAAAATAATTTGGCAATACCTACTAAGACTAAACTATATGATCTTGTAATTCTACTGCTTCATATATTCCCAAGAGAAAAAAGCACTTCTGTCCACTGAAAGACACAAGAGTGTTACAGCAGCTTTATCCATAACAGCTTGAAATTGGAAACAACACAAATGTCCAGTAGGTGAGTGAAAACAATTACAATTTCTCATACAATGGAATAATACACAGCAATGAATCAAACAATGGCCTCATATAATGATAGGGATGAATCTTAAAAACAGTATGTCGAGTAAAAGAAAGCAAGTACAAAGAAGAATAACTATGATGCCATTTATTTATGTGAAGTTAAGAACCAGGCAGAATTACCTTCAGGAGTAACAGGCTAAAGGTGTGACTCCCAGGCCAGCAGCCAGCAGCATCATCTGAGAACTTGTTAAGAATGCAGATTCTTGGGTCCTCCCCAGACCCAATGCATCAGAAACTTGGGCAGTCGGGACCCAGCAACCTATGTTCTAATTAGCCCTTCATTGATTCTGAGGCACATCAAAGATTGAGACCCACTGAGCTAAGGTTGTAGAAAGTGAAACCCAGGAAAGGGGACTGTCTTCAAGCACATTTCTCCAACATTCTTGCTTATTTAAACAGGAAGACTTTTTAATTTAGATCTGTGGATTGAAAATCTGAGCAGTTGAGTTCTGGGTCAAAGGGTTTTGACAGATGCTGCCAAATCGCCCTCCCCAAAGTTGCACCAATTTTACTCTCAACCAATAGTATTTGAGCATGCCTGTTTCCCAACACCCTCCCTGGCACTGAGTGTTATCAAACTTATTGATCTCTGCCAATCTGATGAGAGAAACTACAAAGAGATCTTACTGTTTTAATTGCACTGCTCTAATTATGAGTGAAATTGAGGCTCTTATAAGCCATTTGTGTTTCCCTCTAAATCACAGGTTTATATTCTTTACTTGTATTGTTGTTTTATGTCTTTGAGGATTAGGGAAAGAAGCCCTTCTGTCACACATGTGGCACTTAGTCCTGGTTTGCTTTTTACCTGGGTTGACAGTATATTTTATCATACGGAAGTTTTGGAAGTTTTACATTTTTATGTCGTCGCATTTCTTAAATATTTACTTTAGGCATCCTGGTGTTTGTGTATTGCATTCCCTATCATAATATTACAGATAAATTCACCTATTTTTTTCTCTAGAGTTTTATGATCTTGTTTTTAATTTATAAATCCTTTATCTTTTTGGAATTTATTTTGATTTAAGGAATTGTATAGGGTTTCCATTTTCTTTTTTCCCCCAGTTGATAAATTTTCCTACTACCTTTTTCTTTTAATATAAATGTCACCTTAAACAGAAATTGAATTCTCATATGTTCTGGAATCAGTTTCTGGTTCTCTACTCTGGTCCACTGGGTTGTCTATTTCATCTTTGGGTACCAAATTGCTTTACAAATTACAATTTCATAATATGCTTTATCATGTGATAGATGTAGCCCCATCATATTACATTTCTTTTTCAGGGCTTTCCAGGCTCCTTATTTAATTCCTCATTTGAGTTTCATATCATTTCTGGACAAGCTCGCCCCTAAAAAAAGTCCTATATTTTAGTTAGAATCACATTGAATTGATACATTAATTGAACACTGACATTTTTATAACATTGGACTTTGCTATTCAAAAGCTCAGTATAGAATGTTCCCTGCAAAATAGTTATAAAAGGCCTTTATATGTCTTTTAAATATTGTTCTGAATATTTTATCTTCTTGATTGCCATTGTAACTACAATTTCTACTATATTTTCTGGTAAATTGTATTTTTTTTATGTATGTAAAGAAAGGCTACTGAGTTTTATATATTAACCTTTGTAAACTGCTATCATCCTGAATTCTCTTGTCTGTAATAGTAGTACATTTTTCAGTCATATCATCTATATGTAATTTAGCTTTTCGGTTATGGTTTTATTTTTTTGTTTGGCCACATCGTGTGACTTGTGTTTGGCCACATCGTGTGACTTGTGGGATCTTACCTCCCTGAGGAATTGAACCCAGGCGCAGCAGTGAAATTGTGGAGTCCTAACCACTGAACCACCAGGGAATTCCCAAGGTTTTGTTTGTTTTAAGCAGGAATTGATGTGGGACATTTTTCGAATGCCTTTTTTGGCATGTATTGAGATGTTATGCAGTTTTCCTCTGATGTATTTTTTTTTTTTTCATAATAGTGGTTAACACTTAATAGCCAGTTGCTTTTATTATTGTTATCATTTTATTTATTTTTGGCTATGCTGGGTCTTTGTTGCTACACAGGCTTTTCTCTAGTTGCAGCAAGTGGGGGCTACTCTCTAGTTGCGGTATGTGGGCTCCTCATTGTGGTGGCTTCTCCTTTAGCTGAGCACGAGCTCTAGGGCACTCAGGCTTCAGTAGCTGTGGCTCCCTGGGCTCTAGTGCACAAGCTCGTCATTGTGCATGGGGTCTGTTGCTCTGCAGCATGTGAGATCTTTCCAGATTAGAGTCTGAACCTGTGTCTCCTGCATTGGCGGGTAGATTCTTTACCAATGAGCCACCAGGCAAGCCCATTCTTTGGTCTGTTAATATGGTCAATTTTATTACAGACTCCCTAATATTGAACCACCTGCACTACTAGAATGAACTTACTTGGATACAATGGATGATTCTTTGAAGGTATTGTTAATTTATATTTGCTAGTATTTTATTTGAGGTTTTTGTACCTCGTGTTCTATCATATTTAATTACTAGTTACTATTCAGAGTCCTCACATTTCTCTTTATCTTTTGTTTCTTACTAGGTCATGAGCTGATGAAGTCGATTAAAATGTACTTGTGTCTTATCCAAATTTGTTTGCATTTGCTGTATGTATATTGTTATTCTCAACTCATAGCCTATTCTTGATTTTGAAGCCTGTGCTATTTGGTGCCTAAAGATTTCCAAAAACTAGATTCTTAATGTCTCTCATGTTTAACTTCCTTTTCTCTAAATTAGCAATTTTGTTTTGAATCTGACCTTGACTTATGGTAACCGTTCCTCTGGAGGAAGAAATGGCAACCCACTCCAGTATTCTTGCCTGGGAAGTCCCATGGACAGAGGAGTCAGGCAGGTTGCAGTCCATGGGGTTGCAAAGAGTCAGACATGACTGAGCAACTGAGCACATATGCATGATGGTCATGCTGTAGTCTCAAGAGTATTTTCTTGTATACCTTGGTTTATATTTTAACTTTTCTGAGTTACTTTGATAAAGATGTATCTCTTCTATATCACATACTATAGAACACTGTTTTATGATCTGATGAGAGAATCTTTTTTTTTTTAAGGATGGGTTTATCCTTGTTTACATTTCTTGATATAACATGTATCATGCTTACTTATGTCATCTTATCTTCTGCTGTGTTTCCTATTTTAATGCTTCCTCTGTTTTCTATGTTTTACATGTGTATTTTTTTTTGTTTTCTTTGATGTGTGTGTGTGTATGTGTGTGTGTGTGTGTGTGTGAGCACACATGTGTTTGTATTTTGGTCTGATGATTTGAAGGTTTATAGTCTGTTTTTAATTTTTCCACTGCTTGTCTTTATATTGATTTATTTCTCTGCCAAGAGAAGAAAACCTTTAAATGTAGGGAAAGAGTCATATTCTCAAAGGGCTGAGGCTTGCCACCATAGTTCTGTCTTCGAATTCTTGATATCCCCAGAAACAAACAAAAAACAAAACAAAATTCTTAACATTCTCAACATGAAAAATGGTGATAAGTCTCGCCCTGAAACCAAAGGTTCAGGATAATCAAAATCTGAGTGTGCCACTGAGATGCTTCTTGAGTGAACCAGCCACCTACAGCAAAGAGCTATCGGCGCCACAAAGGGATGATGTATCTCATCTCTTATTTCAAAACCTCATGTGAATATCTTACCCTCAACAGCCAGCATACTTAGTTCAACAGTGTCTTTTACTTTCTGTCCATGTCTCCGCAGTCTTCTGAAAAGGCAGTTGGAGAGGCATGAATGGAGGGCATTGACTCTTCTTGCTATTTGTTTCTGCACATATCGAGATCAGGAGCCAGATTGTTGCCTGACAGCTGGTCTTTGTGAATATAGTCGTGTGTGGTTGGTGTTCAGATGCAAGTTGTGTGTGTGTTTTCTTTTAAATCTCATCAGTTAGCGTACCAAGAGATAATGGCACACTCAAAACAGTATCATTTTAGGGAAGCTTATTTACAAAGGGACTACTTACAAGCATGTGGGTGTAGGAGCACCCCAAGGGATGGTGCAGTAACCTGGATGAGCAGCAGCAGAGCTGTTACTACCAATAAGTCTGAAGGTGGGCTCCAGGGGGTTACTATAAGGGAGAGAACTGGGTAGGCTGGCTGCCGTGGGAAGACCAGTGGCCCCCCACTAGAGGATACATCCAACCCACAGAGACTCACAGGCAGGAAACCAAAGGACTAAATGCCTTGATCTCTTTCTCTTCCCTCTCCTTTCTCTGCTGGGCCTCACCATGGCTGAACCCAACTGGAAGCCAGAAGCTGAGTCATTTAATCTTGCAAAGGAATTCAGTGAGAAATAGAACAAAAAGTCAGCAGGTACATTTCCCTCCTGTGTTTTTGGAAGATATGTGGCCAGCCTGACACATTAGTAGTGCACCCAATAGGAATGCTTTCATTGATCAATAATCCACTACCATTTACTTGTGTACTGTAATGGGAAGGTTGGAAGGTGGTAGCCACTGACATAATGTCAGTACTGGTGTCTCTAGAATTCTCTCAGCTTTTAACTTAAGCTGGTTGCTTCATATTTGCAAGGCAGCTGCCCAAGCATCATGACCATGGTTAAGTTAGGAAGAAAGGGGGAGGCGGGGGATACCAGCATGTATATCCATTTTCTGAAAAAAACAAAACCAAAACTTTTTATAGAAATACCCTCAGTAGACTTGTCATCATATTTCATTGACTAGAACCGGATCTCATGTAACAGTAAGGGAGATTGGGAGAGTGGAAAATGGGCTGGTCACGGTTGATTTAGACCACTTGTAATTAATTGCCTGAGATTGGAGACCTTGGTGCATGGATCAAAATCAGGAATCTGTTATTAGGAAAGAAGGGATGGAATAAATTTCTGGATCAACAATGAACAAGGCTTGCCACAAGTGGTTTGTATTCAACAATAAAGCCCATTGTCTGCTAGCACTCACTCCGGACAGCCATTGCTCTTTCACACTATGTGCCATTGATTTTATGTGACATCCAAAAATGTTGTTTGATCAAGTAATTTTGCCAGGAGCTTGCTCTGCTTTTCCTCAGTAGCCTACGACTCAGTTTACAAGTCATGGCTTGAATTGTGTTCATTTTCACTGTAAGGTAGACAACTTTAATGATGCCTCTCTGGGTTTGATCTTTTCTCTGTCTTTAGTGACAAAATGTATCCTGACTACACTGGACATTTACCCATATTACGGAGACTTGATTGGTTTTCTATCTAGCTTACAGGATCTGATGTGAAGAGGATGCAAAAAGTCTCAGTGGGCTTCCTGCCACTATTTGACAAAGTTTCATAAGAGATGATGCCTCTGGGACTAAAGGAGATGATTACCAACTAACAAAATTCCATTTTCAGGTATTTGTTACCATATCTGAGTCACACTTTTTCTTTTTTTTTCTGTTTGTATAAAATTATCCCATCCTACACACTCATTTGCCCTGGTATATGTGGTCATAATTTATACTGCAGTATTTTTGTTGCTATTTTCAATACTATTTTTATGCTTTAGTGAACCTCCTTTAAACTACTGATCCATTTTTATGATTTGGTGATATACTATCATATAATAGTAACAATAAAATGGAAATATAACACATGAAAACAATCACGTGTAAAAGGTGTGGAAAATCTTTTAACCAAGTTGAACTAGAGTCAACAGCATTCTCTTTACTATGAACTGAGCTGAACTGACCAACTCACTTCTAGTGGTACAGATGCTCCTACAAGACCATGATGATGATTATAAAGATAATGAGATTTCTGTGGAAATGATCACTGACCTCACATTTATGAAACGTATGGGAACAAAGTTGCTTGTCTGTGTAGCAGACCCTGCCATGCCCCACTCATATCCCCCTCACACAATTCTCACATGTGTTCATGGTGATTTCTGTAGGGCCAACAGGGATGCCATCCGATGGAACTGGACCACAATGTCCAGGGCCGCCTCCTGCAAGAGGAAATTCATTTCTGTACCATCTACGGAGATCTGCAGTGAACCAGGGCCCTAGGTTCATTCAGGAGCGGAGGGGGCGGGATCTTAATGAATCCAGTGAATCTCTGCCCTCGCACGTGGAGTTGATAGATATGACGTGAGATGATTTACTTACTGGAAAACACAAGTATACCAAGGGCCACAATAGTAACATCTGATGGTTTAAAAACATGACTGCAAATTCTTTCACACTTATTACAAGAAGGAATGTAATACTTCTTGCCTCTAATATGGGCCAGTTTTAATGACCTGTCATGAGCAAACTGGAAGAAGTGATACTGTACGATTTCCAAGGTAAGTCAGTAGGTGACAGAGCTACCGTACGCGCAACTGTTAGGTCGAAGGACATTTTCATTTAAAATTCTGATCCTATTGCCAGGTTGTTCTCCACTTCTCTCCCATCCTTCCACCCCTCCCCCCACCAACAGTGGATTTTTTTTGGCTCAGTATACTGGTTTCAGTTGGCATTTCTTTACTATGGGAGAAGTGAAGCATCTCTTTCCTTGGAACATCTTCTGGGGTTAGAAGACCCAGTTGGAGACAAGCGCGGGACTCAGCGGAGCCAGGCGGCCCCGCCGACAACGCCCACGGCTCCACTCACTCCCCTGGCTCCTCTGTTTTCGGCGCTTTCCTTCCTCCCCCACAATATTCAGATTCCTGGAACCAGGCTCGGTGACCTCACGCCGGTGACTTCACATCCGGGACCTTCTGGGAATTCTCAGCAGCACTTTTTCGTTAGAAAACTAACAGGGGAGGAGGAAGGGGGTGCGTCCGGGGCGGGACGCCGGAGCTCCTGGGGAAGCAGGGAGGGAGCCGCGCAAAGGCCTCTTCCTCCTTCCGGTCGGGGGTGGGTGGGGCTGGCCGCCGAGCTGCCGCCGGCGAGACCTGAGGCCCCGCCCCCTGCCTCTCTGCCTCCCCACGCCTCCCCCGCCCCGTCAGATGGTCGCGCGCGCCTCCCACGGGATGTGGATCCCGGCGCCTGTCACTACAAGTTTGGGACCCGGGGCCCCAGGCTGAGCCTCTGCCAGTTTTCTTCCGAAGTTAGGTCAACGTCTTACTTGGCAGCTCTGCCACAGGTGCGGAGCGGGTCACTTCCTGGGGGAAAAACTTGTGAGTGTCACTGACGGGCAGGTACCAGTGGGGGCGGGGCACGGGAAACGCAACAAATCGAAAGTTTACAATGGTGTTTTCCAAGCTACAAAACTGCACAAGGTTGAGAGGTCAGAGAAGGACAACCTCCATGGCTTTTGTTTCCTTGAAGGGGTTGCCTCAGAGCTGAGTCTTCAGTACAAAGCTATCCAGAAATGACAGGAAGGCGAAATGAGGGGACTGCTGCTTCCAAAAAAAAAAAGAATTTTTTTTTTTAAGAATATATTTTACAACTGTGGTGGTTAAAGATGAAGATACTAATGTTATATATTAAACTGTTTTCTTTTACTTCAAAGTTGTTTTTCTCCTTCTGATTTTGAAAGAAGTTAGAATATTTTCATGGACCCCTCAAGTATTGTGGGCCTGAGGCTCCATCCATGCCCGCTGTGCCCAGTGGGTAAGCTGCCCCTGGACAAAGGCCGGACAGCATGACGAAGTCTGGATAGAACATTAAAGGACATGGAAGGTCTGATTGTCTTGGGGGAATGAAAGAGGCTATAAACACAGGTGGCAGCTGCTCAAGAAGGGCCTTGAATGACCTGAGGAGTGGATTTTATGGTAGAGGTGGTGAGGAGCCACTGCTGGGCCTGACTGGAGGGTTGACTGGGGGTAGGACTGGAGGTGGGCTGACTGTTGCCTTAATGACATCCAAACTTCTCCTGAGCCACAGTTGAGATGGAAGCCAAAGATTGATGTGAGGGGCCTGGGACCTGGAGAAGCCTGGGCTGACTTCTCCGGGTCATCCCTCCTGGAAAGGAAAAAGCAAGAGGAGAAACTGTACTGGTTCCAGGACTTTGGAAAGATCAAATGAAAGGTCCTTCACCAGTCACAAAGCAGGGAGAGTTTGCCTACCTTAATAGATGTTTAGGGGGCTTCAGGGCCACCTCTTGCCCAGATCTCTGCGGTGGTTCCTACTAGCTATTCCATCCCCCCCTCTCCTGCCCAAGGCACCTCTCCAAAGCCCCATTCCCATTGGGCTGTTTTCCTGCTCCCCGTGGGCCAGAAGACAAAACCACAGTCCTCACCTGGGCATTTCCAGAGTTCAGAATAAGAAAAAAACAGACTGGGTTTTCAACACCCCTACAGTAGATCACTGTTCCAGAATCTCATTTGGCTACATGTTTCTCAGTCCCCAATAACTGCCCTTTCTCCCCCACCCTCCACTCCCTGCCAGAAAACAAAAAACAAACCAAAAACTATGCTTGACTCCCACCTTCCAATGCAAACACTGGGCTTCCTCCAGAGCAGGCCAGGCCAAAATCAAGGGCTAAGAGAGGAACTATACTTTAAGGGAGAAGAACTGGGCTTGAATGACTCAGTGAAAGACAAGCCTTCATTTATTCACCAGAAACCATGGATTGAGCTCCTACTATGTGCTTTTGAACCATTCTAGATGCTGGAGATACAAAAAGAAGCAAAGAAGAAGTGGTTGGCGCGGAGATGATATTCCAGTGGAGGAAGACTTGGCTGTGGAGATGGCACTTTCCAAAGACGATCACATAGTCTGTTACCTCTTCCTCATCAAAAGGTACTGTCTAATAGCCCTTCTATTCAGTCTAGCAGATTTGTGACTCATTTGTAACCAACAGAATGCAGCCCAAGTGACTTTGTGTGACTTCTGTGGCCAGATCATAAAAGGTGATGCAACTTCTACCTTGTTAGTTGGGACACATGCCTTCAGAAACTTGAAATAAATTGCAGGAAATCCAGCCACTCTGAGAATGGCATACTTTGAGGAGGCCCAGGCCACATGGAGGCCATGCATACGTGGTTTGTCTGACATCCCAGCTGAGGTCCCAGCCAATAGTCAACCTCCATTGCCAGGCATTTGAGTGAGAGAGTTTTCAGACCCTAACTGTCAAATTACCCCCAGCCTTAGATGGAGGCTAATGTTGAGGCCCCACACATCATAGCAGAGAGACAAGCCATGTCCAATGTGTTCTATCCAAATTGCTGACCCACAGACTTCATGAGCATCATAAAATGGTTTTTTAGATCACTAAACTTGGGATGGTTTGCATGCAGGAATAGTATCCAGAACACTGACATTAAACAAGCAAATATGTGAACAAAGATAATTTTATATTGTAATAGGTCCTCAGGAAAACAAAAATAACTCAGCATGTTAACTTGGAGGAAGGCCTCTATAGATGGGGAGAGGGGGAGGGATAAGTGGGGGAGGCAAGGGAGGTATAGATCAAGAAAGGTCTTTTTGGAGAGACATTTGAACTGGGATGTGAGTGAGAAAGAGCCCAACCACTAAAGATCTGGGAGAAGAGACTTCTGGGCAGAGGATACAGCAGGTGCAAAGGTCCTGAGGCAGGAATTAGCTTGGTGTGTTCTGTGAAAACCAGGAAGGCCAGTGTAACTAGGGAGATGTGGGTGAGGAGGAGAGTGGGGCAAAGAAGTTGGAGGGGAAGCTTGAGAGGCAAGTCATTCTGGTCTTAGAGGCCGCTGAAAAGAGTTAGATTTCAGACTGAGCGAGCTGAAAGCTTGCATAGGGTATTATACAGGAGTGACTTGGTCTGGTAAATTCTTGATAATTTAGGTGCCAGGTGGATGACAGTCTGTAAAGACAGGGCAAAGGGAAGACCACTTGGGAGGCTATGGCAGTGGTCCAGTAAAGGGGGGATGGGTGGTGGCCTGAGACAGGATGATAGCGGTGAAGATGAGGACTGCTGGGTAAACTCGGAACAGAGGCAGTGACAGAGTAATGAGAAGGGAGGAGGCGGCCGGCCGGCAGGAAGGTCCCGGGAGGGGCCGCAACGTGGGTGAGGACCGGAACCCGCATCCTTCTGGAATCTGGGAGGGAGGCTCTGAGCTGGGGCCGGCCAGGACGGCGCTTACTGGCGTCCGGCGTCTGCCGCGCGGAGCCTGCCCCTGGCTGCGCGCCTGCCTGCCGGGTGTTTCCCAGCAACGGCTACAGCCGCCCAAAACGTTCCGAACCCAGCGGCCCGGGTGATGTCATCGTCACCTTGGAGACAGCAGATGGGAACACGCCCCCTCCAGGCACGGGGCGGGCCCTGAGCACCCACGCCTCGCTTCAAAGCCCCGCCCCCTCTCGGGCAGGAAGGGAGGCGGTGCTTTGGGCTCGGCGGCAGGTGGGACGGGAGGTGTGCAGGCCCCTGGGCGAGGCCTCATCGAGTGCTTTTCTTGGTGTGCGCTGCCAGCGGTGTGCCCACCACCCACCCACCAACCTCTCCGGTCTCCCCCGAAGGCCGCCCCCTTTAGCTGTTAGGACTGGCTCCTCTTGTCATTCAGGTCACTTCCTCAGAGATGCTGTCCCCAACCACCCAAGCTAAAGTAACTGCCGACCTTCTTGTGGGCTACTTGTTTTATTTCCTTTGCTCCCTTCTAAAATTACCTTCTCTGTTTGTAATATGTCTTCCCTCTCTAAGTACCATGAGGTCAGAGATAAATTCTGCCATGTTCATCTGTATTCCCTGGAAGGAATTTGGCATGAAGTAGGTGCTCAATAAATGTTAGCTGGATGAATCAGTGAATTCACTCAATCATTTCATTTCACACATGGGTGCATTTATTCAACATTTGTGCAGTGCCTTCTAGGCATTCGTGATAAGCAGTAAGGATACTGAGATGAACAAGACAGGGACTCCACCTGGAGGTGAGAAAAAGAGATAGATTAAAACTAATAATTATAATATGAAAAGTGAACTTTCTTTTCTTTTTTCTTTTTTTTACCAAGAAGCTATTCTTTTTATTTTTTCCCCCAATTATTTTTATTAGTTGGAGGCTAATTACAATATTGTCGTGGTTTTTGCCATACACTGACATGAATCAGCCATGGATTTACATGTGTTCCCCATCCTGACCCCCCTCCCACCTCCCTCCCCATCCCATCCCTCTGGGTCATCCCAGTGCACCAGCCCTGAGCACTTGTCTCATGCATCCAACCTGGACTGGCGATCTGTTTCACACTTGATAATATACATGTTTCGATGCTGTTCTCTCAGATCATCCCACCCTCGCCTTCTCCCATAGAGTCCAAAAGTCTGTTCTGTACATCTGTGTCTCTTTTTCTGTCTTTCATATAGGGTTATCATTACCATCTTTCTAAATTCCATATATATGGGTTAGTATACTGTATTGGTGTTTTTCTTTCTGGCTTACTTCACTCTGTATAATGGGCTCCAGTTTCATCCACCTCATTAGAACTGATTCAAATGAATTCTTTTTTTTTTTTCAAATGAATTCTTTTTAATGGCTGAGTAATATTCCATTGTGTATATGTACCACAGCTTTCTTATCCATTTGTCTGCTGACGGGCATCTAGGTTGCTTCCATGTCCTGGCTATTATAAACAGTGCTGCGATGAACATTGGGGTACACGTGTCTCTTTCAGGTCTGGTTTCCTCGGTGTGTATGCCCAGGAGTGGGATTGCTGGGTCATATGGCAGTTCTATTTCCAGTTTTTTAAGGAATCTCCACACTGTTCTCCATAGTGGCTGTACTAGTTTGCATTCCCACCAGCAGTGTAAGAGGGTTCCCTTTTCTCCACACCCTCTCCAGCATTTATTGCTTGTAGACTTTTGGATAGCAGCCATTCTGACTGGTGTGTAATGGTACCTCACTGAGGTTTTGATTTGCATTTCTCTGATAATGAGTGATGTTGAGCATCTTTTCATGTGTTTATTAGCCATCTGTATGTCTTCTTTGGAGAAATGTCTGTTTAGTGAACTTTCTTGAGTTCCAGATGCTGGGCCTATCTCCAAGCACCTTATGCATATTAATTCACTTAATCTTCACAATAGTAGGCACTATAATCGTCCCCACTTAAGGAATGAGAACACTGAGAACAGGCATGCCCTAAGCTGCTGGGCCCTGTAGTCAAGTGAGACCAACAGAGGGCAGTGGAGGGGAACACATGGTGAGGGGGTAACAGTAAGATGTGTGGCCAGCCCAGGTAGGTAGATTCTATCTTAATTGCTCACATACACCAGTCTTCCAGGGGGCAGGCTGCTTCCAGCTCAGAGCTCTGCTGCCTCAGGGGAACACCTGTCAGTGGAGCAGGCAATGATGAATCTGGGAGGGGTGTGGAGGACTGAGCCCTGGGCTGGTGGTAAGATAGGAGCCCACCTGTTCAATAAAAGCAAACTGTGGACAAGTTCCTACCGAACCTTGTTGGGGGTAGGGTGTGTGTGTGTGTGTGTGTGTGTGTGTGTGTGTGTGTGTGTGTGTGTGTGTGTGTGTGTGTGTAGGGGTGGACAATTGTTGATAAAGCCTCTTTCTGTTCAGAAGGGTAGACTCAATATTCATAAAACTAAGATCGTGGTATCTGGTCCCATGCTGCTACTGCTGCTGCTAAGTCGCTTCAGTCGTGTCCGACTCTGTGCGACCCCATAGACGGCAGCCCACCAGGCTCCGCTGTCCCTGGGATTCTCCAGGCAAGAACACTGGAGTGGGTTGCCATTTCCTTCTCCAATACATGAGAGTGAAAAGTGAAAGTGAAGTCGCTAAGTCGTGTCCGACTCTTCACAACCCCATGGACTGCAGCCCACCAGGCTCCTCCGTCCATGGGACTTTCCAGGCAAGAGTGCTGGAGTGGGTTGCCATTGCCTTCTCCGATCTGGTCCCATAGCTTCATGGTAAATAGAAGAGGGAAAAGTGGAAGCAGTGACAGATTTTATTTTCTTGGGCTCCAAAATCACTAGAGACTGTGACTGCAGGCACAAAATTAAAAAACACTTCCCTCTTGAAAGAAAAGCTATGACAAACCTGGACAGTGTATTAAAAAGCAGGAATATCACTTTGCCTATCAAGGTCTGTATAGTCAAAGCTATGGTTTTTCCAGTAGTCATGTACAGATGTGAGAGTTGGACCATAAAGAAGGCTGAGTGCCGAAAAATTGATGCTTTTGAACTGTGGTGTGGAGAAGACTCTTGAGAGTCCCTTGGATAGCAAGGAGATCAAACCAGTCAATTCTAGAGGAAATCTACCCTGAATATTCATTGGAAGGACTGATGCTGAAGCTGAAACTCCAATATTTTGGCCACCTGATGCAAAGAGCTGACTCACTGGAAAAGACCCTGATCCTGGCAAAGAGTGAAGGCAGGAGGAGAAGGGGACGACAGAGGATGAGAGGGTTAGAAAGCATCACTGACTCAGTGGACATGAATTTGAACAAACTCTGGGAGATAGTGAAGGGCAGGAAAACCTGGCGTGCTGCAATCCATGGGGTCACAAAGAGTTGGACACAACTGAGCAACTGAACAACAATATACTGAAGGGTATTTAGGAAATGCAGAAATTATACTCACTCCCACCTCTGGGTTTTTGCGTGTGGTCATCTGCTTAACTGGCACTCCCCACCCCTGCCCATTGCCCGGTAATTGGCTTTTTGTTACTAAGATCTCAATTGAAAACTCTTCTTCCCCCCTTGGGGAGATCTGCCTTGGCCACATTCTCTACCTGTCACTGTCACATGACATGTTTTCTAATTCCTACCCCAGAGTGGGAGAGTGGCCTAGTCAGGTGCATCACCCTTATTCCTCATCTGATAGTTACTATTTATTCATACACTGCTCATTCTAGAGAGTCAGTTCCTTGAGTGTGATAGAGTCTAATGATCCCATTAGACCTTACCTCTGGGTCCATGCTGCCCAGAACCGGTCTGGCATGCAGCAAGTGCTCAGTGCTTTTTGAAATTCTGGAAAAGGTCCTTTACCAAATCATCCTGGCTTTCCAGGCTGGGATCTGTGCCCTCCCCTTCCCAGGAAGCTCTGCACATTGTACCTGGTCTGACCTGGAGGAAGTGGCCTAGCCGTCTTGGCCATTGGAGTTCTCCTGGCTTGTGGCCCTCCCTCCTTCCTGGGCCTGACTGGGCCGTTCTTCCACTCTCAGCAGATTCCACTCCAGGGTGATGTCCAAGAACCTCTATGTGGGGAAGCCAGAGGTGTGGGGCCAGCAGTGTGTGTATGTGTAGGGGCGTGGGGAGTAAGGAGAGAGGGGGATGGCCTCTCTGGTTCCCAGCCGAGATTGTAGAAGAAGGGGCTGGCTTTTCAGAGCCTTCCAACACTGCTTTTTGCAGGAACACAGGGCATCTAGAGATGTGGCTGCTTTTCCCCTAGAGTGAGAACCCAGACTCTGTGTACAGACAGACGTGGAGAGGAGGGAATAAAACTTTGGTTTATTAGACTGTATGCTTCCTCTTTGGGGTACAAAGTGAGAGGCCGTGGGGGTGGGGAGGATCTTTGACTTCTGGGGACATTGGTGATCGCAGACTTTGTCTCTGTGAACTCTGTGCTGCCAGGATGACCCGCTGAATGAGGGAGATGCTGATGACAGGGCCCTTCTGGGGCCCTAGTCGACATGTAACAGAGACCAATCCGGCTGGCCCTGTCCTTTGTAGGATTTAAAGAGCAGAAGGCTGAGAACATTTGTCTCATATTAAAAGAAATAAAGGCTGAAAAAGTGGAAGGTCTCTCAGGGGGCTCTATCACAGGCAGTGGCATGCAGACTCACTTGTGTTGGTGTGCGGGCCAGGCCTGTGTGAGAAGCGTGTGCTTTTGTACACATTATATCCTCCACAAGCAGCCACAAGCCCCCGTTCTGTTGCTGGGCTTGGGCTACTCCGGAGGGCTTCTTCCCTACCATCCCCTGCTGCCTTTTGTGAGAACCTGGCCCATGGATGGTACTGATGAAGGGGAAGCTTTCCGTGAATCTCAGAACATGCCCTTTCTTTTTGGTTCTTTCCTCGTGCGTGCAGGAGGTGAGCACCCACCTCCGTCCCGGGTCCCTGGGGATGGGTGGAAGACTTGGTGTCAGACAGAGGGGCTCACTGCGCAGCAGGTGTGGGGTGGCCACAGGGCATATGCAGCATCTCAGCTTCTGCCAGGCCCGTGCTGAGCCCACTCGGGCTGTGCAGAAACTGCCTCATCAAGGGGGAAGTGTGGCACCCGAGGTGGGGGCCTGGGCCCCTGGGTGGCTCGGCGGGCTCAGTGACCGTGGTGGGGAACGTGAGCGCTGTGGTCCCGCTCCTGTCCATCCTCTCAGCCACTGTTCCTGTGGCTCCATAGTGCTGGGAGCCCCCCGGCGCTGTCTGCAGCTCCAGAGCAGTCTTCTGCCTGGTGGGCAGGGCGCTGTCCGCAGCAGGGCCAGGCAGGGGTGGTCCAGAGAGCTGGGGGGCCTCTTTCTCTCCAGCCTTGTGCCAGATATCTTTCTGGTGGGGCTGAGTCTGGCATTCATCCTGGGTGAAATGTACCCTCTTCATAGAGATCTCGGGGTTGCCCCTGGGGCTGGCCACCTCCAGAAGCTTCCTCGTGGCCGACTCCATGGAGATGACGGTTGGGGAGGAGAGTGACTCTCTGCTGAGAGGTAACCCTTGGGGGAGGCGCGAGTCTTCTCTCAAGGTCTCCAGCCTCCTGGTGGAAGGGGTGGCCAGGGCTGCTTGGCTTCTGGCCTCTGAGTGATTTCTGACCTTGGCTTGACTCTGGACCTCAGGATGGCTCGTAACCTCAGTCTGGCTCTTGACTAGAGTTTGACTTTGGACCTCCTGGCCTGAGCAGTTGGGCCTGCCTCTCCCACTGTCTGTGACACTGACCTCGTGGGCACTGTGTTCCCTTGGGGGCCCCTGAGAATGGACCCTGGTGTTACTCCCAGGCTGGAGGCTAGACATGGAGCTGAGCGCCTTGTGCACGGCCTCCTCGATGTCCAGCAGCCTGGCCAGGGTCTGTTCCTTCAGCCGGGCCACTTCCGTGCTAACCCTCGTCAGCTCCCCGAAGGCCTGCTCCACCGAGGCCTCAGGCTTGCGGGGGGTAGTGGGTGCAGGAGGGGCTCCTGGCAGCTGGGGCACAGCTTCAAAGAGCCTCCGCAGTGCCCGCACGTCCACAGTGCTTTCGGCCTCCTTCTCCAGAGCTTGCACCTGGCTCAGGAGGCCCTGGAGCTCTTGCTGGCCTCCCTGCAGAATCTCAGGGCTCTCAGGGGCCCCTTGCTGGGAAGCATCCGTGCACTTCTCTCCTGGGAGGCTAGGGCCCTGCTGCAGTGAGATGGGGTGGCTGCTGAGAGCTGAGAGCCCGAGGAGGTCAGGGTTGTGGTGGTTGCTGCCCGTAGCCTGGCTCTTGGTGGGCCTGGGGGCCACGGTGCTGGGGCCATGCTGGGGGCTGGGCTGGCTCTGTCCAGCAGGGCCCTGGGGCAGAGGTACTCGGCCCTGGTCTGCGGCAGTGGAGACCTTGTTTGGCTGAGGGTCGTGGTCGGCTGTAGCAGTCTCACCTTGTTTGTATTTTCCTGGCCCCGCCTCCACAGTGGCACTGTGAGCCAGGGCGGAGGGCTTGGACAGCCAGCGAGGAAGGGGGAGTTGGCTTAGGTGTGCAGGTTTGGGGGGCAACTGGGGCTTCTTTCTCAGGTGTGTGGGAGGCTCCGGTTTCAGGGTCTTTGTCTGTGACTCCCCAGGGCTTTTCTGGCCAGCAGGGCTGCTGTGGGAGTGAAGGGGGTCCTGCGTGGGCTTGGAGTCCTGCCGGATGGAATTCTCATCATGCCTGGGTTGGGCTGGGAAGTCCGGTCCCGTCACAGCAGCTGGGAGAGGAGGAGGAGGAGGAGGAACAGAGGCATTACGGGAGTGCAGATTGGCACCTGCCGCCCGAGGCCCGGAGGCCTGAGTGTGGTGGGCTAAAGGGGCAACCTGCAGGGTGGTCTCTGCAGCTTGGAGGCCCCCTGGGCTGAGTCCTGCCGTCACTTTCTCTGGAGGCCCCCAGGCCTTCTGTGTGTGGCCCCCTGGCTCGTCTTGCCCGGGCCCGAGACTCTGACCCGGTCCTTCCAGGAGTGGAAGGGGTCCTTGCTCAGATGGCCGGATACCCCTGGGTAGGTCAAAGGTCCTGACGGGGCGAGCAGTGTAGATGCCATCCTGAATAGTCACCCACCCCCCAGGCAGCCCTCCAGGCAGTGCTTTCTGTTCCCCACTGACCTTTCCGGGGGCTGCTGGGATCCTGGGGTTGCCTCCCGCCAGAGGCCTGCTGTTGCTCTGGGCAGTCCCTGTGGCCGGTGCTTGCAGAAGCCCATCCTGGACAGGCATAGAGGCAGCCCTGGGGGTGGGGCCTGGCTTGTGCTTGCTCCGAGCTTGCTGCTGCAGGCTTTGGGCTTCCGCTGTTGCCGTCTTCCGACTCTGCATGGTGATCTGGAGGTCTGGGAACCTAGGTCCTGGGGGCGTAGTCATGGCTCGCTCTGACTTTCCTAAAGCTTCCATCCCTCTCTGCCCAGTGTACCTGTTTTCCTGCTTTTCTTCGCCAGCCAGAGAGACTGCCTTTCCAGTGGCCTGTGGGGCGCAGGGTGTGGCCCCTGGCCCTCTCAGATGCCCCATCCCCATGCCAGGGTCCAGTGGGGGAATGTGGATGATGCTTTCAGCTGCAGGCAACTTCTGGGCCCCCTCGCTGGCCGGCACTGGACTTGAGTCAGCCGGCGGCTCCCACCGCAGACTGTGCAGGCCACTCAGGTCTCCTTTGTTGATGCAGCTGGCCAGCAGCTGCACACTGCTCCTTTCGGGGGCCCTACTGGCTAGCCAGGGTTGCAGGGAGTAGGCGGTCAGTGCCACCAGGCCCTGTTCTGTCTCCTGCATCACCAGCCCCGTCCTCCCCGCTGAGGTCCCGAGGCCACAAGCCAGCAATTGCTGGAACTCAGGGTCCATGTCCTCGATGCTCCCACTGCTGCCTGCTGTTGGCAGCTTCAGCTGCTTGAGGTGAAGCTGGCCCGCGGGGTCCTCCTGCACCAGCAGCCCCTGCTGGTCCACGTCTGCCCGGCGCAGCACTTGGCGGACAATCCTGGGAAGCTCCCCAGACACCAGCTCCTCCTTTCGAACGTGGGGTCCGCCTTGCCCTGGGCCTGGGAGCACGTACCTGGCAAGGCAGAGCTCCCCTGGCCCTCGGGCCTCCATGAGGATGCCTCCATGGTGCAGGATGCCAGGTGTGGCATGCAGCGTCCACAGGGTCCCCTCAGCTGCAGTCTCTCGCCTCTCCAGCACCCTGTTGCCCGAGGGACCCACGGCCTGCTCTTCATGGAGGGTGCCCCCTCGGATGCTCTCAGCAGCCAGGGAGCCCATGGGGCAGTTCTCAAAGAGCCAGGTGAACTTGTGCACTGAGCCGGCTGGGACGGGCTCAGGGATTGCCCTGGGTCCCTGGTCTTCTCTCTTGCCTGCCTCCAGAGCCTGGAAAACCTCCTTCTGACGAGACACCTGCCCCGAGGGGATGTCCACTCTGCTGGAGTACCGCACAGGCCCCCTTCCGCAGGGGTGGCCCGAGGCCTGCAGAGGCTCAGTCTCAAAGACGTGTCTCTCTGTCTGTCTTTCCCCAGCCTGGACCTGGCTGACCTCAAGGTGCTGCTCCTTGGAGCCTTCTGGCCAGTCCGGGGATTGGGGCGCGAACATCCAGGTGCACGACCGTGCCTTGCTTGTGGGGTCTGTGACCTCTGACCCCTGCCTCTCGGCCAGCTCACTCATTGGGCATGTCTCGAACAACCAGCGGATGGTCTGCACATCACCTTTGTGGGGTTCTTCGGGCTGAGGGCCTCCCTGAGGCTTTCCTTCTTCTTCCTGTCGTTCCTGCTGCTCCCGTTGGTGGATTACCTCCAGGGGCTGTGTCTCAAAGAGCCACCGAGCAGTGCCCACATCTCCGGCCACCACTTCCTGCCGGGTGATGCCCCGCACCACATCGACGGTACTGGGGCTTCGGCCTAGTCGGTCTAGGGGCTGTGTCTCAAACATCCACTTGTAACCCTGCACGTCACCTCCGACTACCTGTTCTCTGCTGACGGAGGTCAGGGCGTGGAGGTGACCTTTGCCATCCTGCATGGCGTACACTGGGGACCCTGTGTCCTGGGACTGCCCAACAGACTCGGTTCCTTCTGCTCTGTGTATGCTCCCAGGGGCCAAAGCGTCCCCCTGCCCAATACTGTCCAGGGGAAGGGTCTCAAAAAGGTTCTTGAAGGTCTTCACATCTCCCTTCACTCCATCCCTCTCGGGGGCACCCTGACCTCTGGGGTCATCATTGGATAGACGCTCATTTGTGAACCTCTCGCCCTCCTTGGGACCCACCCGCTGCAGGTGACCCACTTGGACGTTGTCTCGGAGGGTGTCCAGGGGCTTCGTCTCAAATAGCCACAGGGTGGAGCGGACATCACCGGGGACCACTGCCTCTTTGGGTGGGGCCTCTGCTCCGGCCTCCTCGTCTCCCTTGAGAGTGTCTAATGCTCGGGTCTCAAACAGACGCCGCTGCTGCTGAACGTCTGGACCAGGAGGGATAAGGTCCGGGGATGGCTGGAAGTCCTTCTCATCCACTACAATCTCCCGGATGGCATCCAGGGGCTGGGTCTCAAAGATCCAGCGAGTCGCACTGACATCGGGCCGGGCTGCCTCCTCCAGGGAGATCCCCCGGATCACCCGCACCTGGCTGGGGTCCCGGTTGATGGCGTCCAGAGGCTTGGTCTCGAAGAGCCAACGGCCAGACCTCACTGCGTTGCTTTGTATCTCCTCTCGGTAGGCGGCCTTGACCTCGTGGATGGCGCCCTCTGAGTCCTGGATGGCACACAGCGGCTCTGTTTGGAACAGTTTCACTGTCTTCTTCACATCGCCCTTCAGCTCCTGGATCTCTGAGCGCAGCTCCAAGGGGCTCTGCTCCTGGGTGGAGGGGCGGGAGCCAAGGCGGTCCAGTGGCCGCGTCTCAAAGAGCATCCTGGTACCCTGGACGTCTCCGCTGGCTGCAGGCTCCCTCACTGTAGCCTCTGGTGCTTCAGCACGAACCGTCAGCTCATCCAGTGGCTTCGTCTCAAACAGCTGGCGGGCTGCACGCACGTCCCCTCCGGATGGCTGAGGTCCAGCCGGCTCCTGGTTTATGCTGTTAGCAAAGGAGCCTTCCTCAAACTTGCGGGAGGTGGCCTGGACGTTGCCACCAGGCACAGACTCCTTGGCAGGTGGCTTCTCACGGTCCCCAATGGCATCTAGCCGCCAGTTCTCAAAGATCCAGCGCATGCACTGGACGTCACCCTCGGTGGGCTCCTCAGAACCCAGGACCTCAGCCAAGTCTTCAGCCACGGCCTCGGCCAGATTCTTGCGGAGCTCGGGGTGGATGTGCTTGTAGAGGCGGCGGAGCTCGCTGGCTTGCCGCTGCTGGTGGAACTTGGAGAAGGACTCCTTGGGTGGCGGCGGTGGCAGATCCTCCAGGGAAGGTGGTGGAGGGAGGGGCAGGTCCTCTGTAGCTGCCATCGGGATGGTTGGGGTGGGGGCCACCTGCGTCTGGGCATCAGCCATCCTTCTGAAGAGAGGGGGCAGAGGTGAGGATGGGGTTGGGGAATGTAGGGGGGATGGGGGTTGGTTGCTGGGAGAAATGTCAGAGTAGCCCTAGGTGGCATGTGCTTAGAGACCACCCCTCCTGCTTTCCACACCTCACCAGGGTCTCACCCTGCCACCTGCGTGGCTGCTATGTGACAAGTCTTGAATTTAAGGCATATGGAGCCATCCATCAGGTGGGTCCCTGCTCCCCCAGGATCACCTGGGTTGTCAGGGAGCCAGCAGGGCCCTACAGGCTTTGATATTCTGTCTTCCAGTTAAGGGGTGCCCAACCCCGCAGTGGGAAAACTGTTCCTGTCCTGTCCCATCCTTGCCTGCTTTTGCCAAAATCAGTGTTTCCCTGGTAGATTCCCAGGTGAGTGGCCTGGGGATATTCTGATTTAAGGGATCCCAGCCAGGGAGAAGCAGGTCCCTAAACTGGTAACTGGGCTTTCCTGGTGGCTCAGACAGTAAAGAATCTGCCTGCAGTGTGGGAGACCTAGGTTTGATCCCTGGGTCCGGAAGATCCTCTGGAGGAGGGCTTGGCAACCCACTCTAGTATTCTTGCCTGGAGAATCCCCATGGACAGAGGAGCCATAGTTACCATGGAGAGCAATAGTTATCAGTCATGTTTCCTTTCTTAACACCAGAGGGCGCACTTGTCCCTTTCACTAGGGGGCTGTCCAGCCTCTAGCTCTCGGCTCTCCTTTCTCACGGCCAGGGAGGCAAAGCAGGGGCCGGCAGCTCTTGCTGCAGCAGAAGCAGTAAGGCTGAGCGAATGTTCACCAGTTGTCTCGCGGTTAGGCAGAACCCAATTCTGAATCCTAGCTAGGGGTTTTCTGAGCTAGGGGGACCTCTAGGATCTTCTGGCCCAACCACTCTTGATTAAAGATGAAGAAAAATAGGTCCAGAGTCAGATCTCAGCGAATGAGGCTCAAGCAGTGCTGGAGGGGGTTTTTAAACACTTTAGGTAGGAAGTGTGACACTTTCTCAGTGGCTGTGGTGGCCCTTTGTTTCCCAGAAGACACCCCAGGAGGGGAGGCAGTGAGACTGAGGGCCTTCCTGCAGCGAGAGCCTCACCCCTTGCTCATGGACCCCCGTCCCCAACTGTGTGCAGCACGGATCTCCTGTGCGCTCCTTCCTCCCTCTTCGTGCCCATCAGCTTCCACTGAGGCACTGCTCCCCACGCCCCTGGCCCACCGCTCAAGCCCTTCTCTGGTCTCTGTCCTCAGTGTCTTATCTGTCTTGTGACAGGTGTACTAACAGTCCCCAGAGGCCAGTAGGGAAAGAATGAGAAGCATGTCCCCCCCTCACTGCCCCTGACCCACAGCTCTGCTCCACGCTCAGTGCTAAATATAGCTGAGGTCCTGGCCTCCACACAGCAGCCCTGGGCGGGGGCAGGGGGGGCAGGTGTGGATAGAGGTCAGGCTCAGCCAGTGGGACCCTGGGAGTCTGACCCCCTCAGCTCCTTCTCTGGCCTGCAGGATGACCAGTGCTAGAACCATCTTCTGGGCATAGAGACCTGGAGGTGGGGGAAGGACTTCCTTCTCTCGACTATCTCAGAAGGGGGAAACCAAGCCCTGCTTGCCCCACCCACACCCCGGCCTGTCCTCTGAAGACATCCAAGGAGTGTGACCTCTAAAGTCGACAGCCCAAGGCTCATCACATGCTCTGGGTGCTGCCTTTATCCTCTGAGTGCTCATGAAGACACCCCCCCCCCCCACCAGCCCGCCAAAGGCAAACCTTGACGGTCCCCACATCCTCCCTATCTTGTCACCAGTGTGGCCTGAGCGGATGGCGTGTACAGGCCACCAGCTCCACCCCAGCTCCACCCCCACCCTCAGGAATCTCCAGAATCCCTGCTACAGTCACGTATGATCAGAATCAGAGTTCAGAGGGGGCAGACCTGAGGACCCTCCGAGGTCACTGAGCCCAATCCCCTCCTTGTTCAGAAGGGGAAACTGGCCCCAGGAGGGGAAGGAGCTGACCCAGGTGGCTCCACCAGGCGGTAGCAAGGCCTTCCCACCTCGTTCTCAAGGGTGGCGGCCGGGCAGGGTGAAGGCAGAATTCAAAACTGGTACCAGACTTAGGGTAAGGCCTGAACCCTAGGGGTATCCCTGAGCTTGGCCTCCCAGGACTGGGCCAGCCTCTCTGGGTGACCCCCACTTTTGCCTCCAAGTCCGCTCTTTCTTGGCCCAGACCCCTTCACACATCTCTATACTTGGGCAGACTCAGACCTGGTCACCCCAACTTCATCCCCCAGATCTTCCTTAAGGGCTTTACTACTGGGCAAGTTGATGGCCCACATCACACCCGGGCCCTAGGCCATGTGGGGTGCTGGGCTCAGGCCAGCTTTGGGGAGACATTTCTGGGCCAGCTATGCCAAGACTTCTACCCACAGCAGCTGGGCATGGGGCTTGTCCTGGCAGCCTAGAGTCAGGCCCGCTTACCCCCCTCCCGCCCCCATGTCCTCCCCCGCCTCTTCTGTCCAGACACTGGCCTAGCTGGGGCTCCTTGGGAGGAAACCCTGAAGCCTGAGGAGCTCCATACCTGATTTTAAAAATCACAACTCCAGAAGAAGAAAAAGAAAAAAGAAAAAAAAAAAAAAAAGTAAAAATCACAACTCCAGACCACCTCCTCCAGCAAGCCTTTCTGGATTACACCAGACTGGCTGGAACCTGGCCCTCTGTAGGCCTTAGGCCTGTGGTAGCCACTCTGAGCGCCCGTGGGGGTCACGATAACTCTGGCAATGTCCTTGTGGAATCTTTATATCAGGCCCCTCCACTCACCTGCTGCAGATGTGTGACCCCAGCTCCCACCCCTCACTCAGAGCTTCCCCTAACACGCTGCCCTGAGAGGGGCCAGAGGGGGTCCCGGCCTGGAAAACCAGCCCCATTGCTGTGGAGAGAAAGGAGCGGGTTACCCACCTGCGGGTCCTGCTTGGCTGATGGGGTTCGGGGTCTTCGGCAGGTGTGGCCTCCGGCTCTGTTGTTGCTCTTGTTGGGGCTGCCCTGGCTCTGCTGGCTCTGTCGGACACCTTCTTGCCGCCCTGGCTTGGGGTCTGTGTTCCCTGCCAGCCTCAGCAGCTGCCTTTATCTGTCTGGTTAGGGGGTGGGCCAAGGTGGGGGCGGTGGGGGGAGGCTAAGGTCAGATTATGAAGTGGTTCGGTTATTTTTAGGGCAGTGGAAGTGATTCTCCATCTCGGGCATGAGTTACATGTCCTTTCTGCTAGGGAGGGGAAGAGGAGTGAGCGGGGGAGAGCTTCATTCACCCAGGTCTCCTCTGAGGATTGGGGTCAGTGACTCAGCTGTGGTGTGGGGTGCGGACATCCCAGACTATTCTGAGGGAATGAATAAGGAGGAGCATCTGACACCTGGTCACCTTGGCCCCCCATCCTGTGAGCTCCCACGTCCCTACCCTAGCCTCTGACCATTCCTGACGTGTGGTATGTGCCCCCCTTGCCAGGAGACTGGAGGCCCCCTGAGGGCAGGCCTAGGCCCTTGCTCCTCAGTTCCCAGCCCGAGACCCCTGAGAATAAGGCCCTTCTTCTCCCCACTCCTGCGCTAGACATTTCCCCTGTCTCTTCCATCCGTCCCCACGTCCCACCGCACAGGTATATACAGCCCTGAGTGCACACAGCTGGATTTGGGGGAAAGACATCTGTGACTCCAGGCCCCAGTTCTTCACAGGGTCCATGGTTTGTCAGAGGATTCCGCAGCCTGGGTCTGTGGTGTTCACAGCAGAGTATCTGGGTCGTTGTTTACTGTCAGGCTCTTGCCTCTGACTCAGGGCCCAGGCTTTCTGGGAACGGAGGGGAGGGGAGGGGCAGCACGCGGGGAGCTGACTCTGGGGTTATTTCTGACCCGGAGTCATCCGCTGCCAGTCACAGAAGGAGCGTGTGTGTACGTTTGTGTGTGGGGGCCATGGCTGCCCCTCCTTGGCTGCCCAGAGCCCAAGGGACTTAGTAGGCTCCAGAGGTCCTGGCATTTAGGCCGGGAAGGGCAGTGTGGTGAGGGGCATCGGGGGACCACGCAGAACACAAACGATGGAGGCATTTTGCCCGGGTTCCACGTGGAAGTTGTGTTCTGCTACCTGGCAGAACAGGGTCTTCCTTCCGACATCCTGGGTGCCCTCTGGTGCCAGGAGGTGATGCCAGGCACTGCTCACTCTTTCCATTGAGTCAGTATCAGGCAGGCAGCCTTGGCCTGGGGTGAGAAGAGGGGCATCGGCGAGCCCTCCTCCCTCGCCTCCTCTCTGCCTCTGGCTTTTTTGCCTTTCCCTGCCCCAGCGCCTGTTTCTCGGATCCTGTCTCTCCCTGGGAAGGGCAGGAAGATGCCCATCCTCTTGGGCCAAGGGAGGAGGTGCCTTAGTGCCTGCCCTCTGGAGTGCTTTTGAGACTTGAATGAATTCACATGTGAGAGGGTTTTGTGAGAGTGCTTAGCACATGGCCTGTGTTACACAAGGGCCTATGTACAGGTTATTATGTACGTAAGAAAAGGAACGTACCTGGTGGAATCCATTTTTGTACTCCCTGCAACTATGATAAACTCACGGTAGAAATTTCTCAGGCCTGGTTTGTTTTTATCTAATACAATTGTACTGTCCAATACAACTGCCACTAACCACATGAGACTATTTAAATAGGTTAAAATGAAACAAAATGAAAAATTGTATTCCTGCATCCCATTAGCCACATTTTAAGTGCTCTGTGGAGCATAGTACAAAGTGTTTCTGTCGTTGTGGAAAGGTTTCTGATAGCACTGTCATAGACACTGAAAATCTCATCGAGGATGGTGTTTCCTCCTTTGCCTTGGCTCCAAGGATACTCTGAGCTAAATGTTTAGTCTTTTAGCAGGTAGACTCTGTGGGGCATCCTGTGTCATGAGGGTAAACAACTGTCCCAGTTGTCTGTCTCTGAGGGGTTTCCCAGAACAAGGGGCTTTCAGTTTTAAAACTGGGAAAGTTCGAAGAAAAACAGGCTGAGCAGGTCACCCTCCGTGTAACGATCTGACAAAATCACATCATGAAGGTGTCAGTGATAAGGCCATTAAGGCAGTGGTCAGGCAGTGTTTATCAGAGTATTTCTGGTGGTGGAGATGCTGGGCAGTTATCTTTTTAAAAGCCCCCTCAAATCATTTTGGGAAGGAGGCTGGGAGTAAATCATCACTACCCTGAGGTCGAATAGCTGTGCTGGTTAATTGACCTGTCGGAAGGCAGAAGGGCTGGGAGGGAATGGAGAGGGAAGGTGGTCGTGTTTCAGCGATTACAACCTGCACACCACCACCCCCGCCCCCGCCACCCCGCTTCTGGAGTGCTCCGCAGTCTTGAGGGCACATTCCTCTGTCAGTCCATCCCTCTTCAGTGGGGCTCTACTGAAGTTGGGGATTAGTCAGAAGCCCGTGCCTGTCTCCCAGGAAAACGAGTACTCCGGCAGAGAGAGTGAGCAGCTGGCAGCAGACTCACCTGATGTTTCAGGAGAGGCAGGACGTAGGAATGGTTCAGAGCCAGGCTGCCTACTTGAGTTTGAATCCTGTCTGTGACACTTACTAGCTGTGTGAGATGTTGGCAAGTTAACTCATCCTGTCTGTTCGTCAGTTTCCTCATCTATAAAATGCACATAATAATAGTGTATACCTCAAAAGGTTGCTGTGAGGAACATACATGTGTCACACCACACACATCTGGTATGGTGCCCAGCATATGTAAACTCAATGAGTAAGCTCAGTACGTTTTCCCCTGGATCCCCACCACTGGCAACTTTCCCCGGTCCCAGATCCCAGTGTATGCTCCGGGTCTCAAGGCGAGTGTCCCTCAGAGCCCTGGCTGGCAGTCCTGGCCTCCCTCCAGCTGAGGCCAGCTCTGGGCAGGCCAGCTCTGGGCAGGCCAGGGGGTGTGTGTTCCAGGGCTGCAGGACAGGTCAGCTCAGCCTCTTGACAAGACCCTCTGAACCTACAGAAGGGCCTTTCTGCTCTGCTCGGGGGGCAGCTCAAAGGTGGGCAGATTTGAGGGGAGAGTGTCCACCTCCTGCCATAGGAGTCTGGCAGCCGTGCCGTGAGGGTCGTGTGGGCCCTGGTGTCAGACTGCTGGGATCAAGTCACCAGCCTGTCTCTTCCTGTTTATATGACCTCTGAGAGTCTTCCTGCTTTCTGTATTCTACTGTGTTAGTTTGGGATCTTCCAAGAGCAGAGTCCAAGAAGAGCATTTGGATGCAAGTGCTTTCACTGGGAGGGGAGGAGGGGGATGAGGGGCTAAAGAAGTGAGGAGGAGAAGGAAAGCAGATTATTTCTGTGGACAGCTGGGGCTGGATCCCACTGGAGACTTCTGGGAGCTGGTGTAGAACACACCTTACCCGGGCAGGGTAAGGGGGCTGGGGAATTTATCCACCCTTCCTCACCCCCCTGGATGAGGATTGGTCCTGGAAGCACTGGCTCCCCCATATTTCCCGTCTCCCCCTCAAGGCAGAGAGATCCAAGTGATTGAGGTTAGGACCCTGTGAGCCTGTACGGGGACTGCCCACTGAAGCTGCTGGTGACCCCAGGGAGACGTGAGGGATCCAGGGGCGTTGACAACATCTGCTGCATTAACGTCTCCCACTGGTGAGATAATCACCTGTGTCATAGGGCTGTTTTGAAGATTTAGACCAGTACACTGTCCAGTGGAAGGGTTTCCCAGGTGGCGCTAGTGGTAGAGAATCCTCCTGCCGATGTAGGAGATGCCAGGCACACTGGTTCATCCCCGGGTTGGGAAGATCCCCTGGAGGAGGAAACGGCAACTCCAGTGCTCTTGCCTGGGAAATCCCATGGACAGAGGAGCCTGGAGGGCTACAGTCCATGGGGCCACAGAGTCAGACACAACTGAACACAAGAACAGTTATATATACGTATACATCCAGTAGAAAAACAGTGCAAGCCCCATAGGACATTTGAAATTTTCTGGTAGCCACATTATGAAAGGCAAAAAGTGACATTAATTTTATTTTATTTTATTTTTTTTTTTTAATATTTAAAAAAATGTTTATTAAAATAATTCATGCACACAGTTTACAGAGACAAATAACAGTGCAAAGCATGTAATTTAAAACAACAGCTATTTTCTTTCTCTTCATCCTAGGCCTTGCTTCCCAGAGCAAACATTATGGACTGTTTTCACTTATTCTTCCAATATTTCCCTCTATTTTCTAAACGTTATGTATATTCTGCTCTAAAAACATTAAATCTAAACACTTTTACTATAGAACATGGGAATTTGGGTGTCTATCATCTCCCCTCCTTTTCTCCCAGCAAGTTAAATAACTGTTTCTGGTTAAATCAATATTTAGAATGTTATTTTATATAAATAGCTCATGACTGAGTCACATAAAGTATTGAGGATATTTTCTGTTTTACACAATGTTTTGTTTTTCTTAGAATTAATGATTATCCTATTTTTGCTATTTCCCCTGGGTGCTTTTGTTAATTCATCCTCCAGATTCTCCATCAGAGCTGTAGGGCTTCAATCAATGCAGTAAACATGTTGGTCAATCTTTTAATGCCATTTTTTTCCTCAGGAAAATGCTCTTTGGAGCCTTGAGCTCACTGACTCCTATCTGGCAGCTGTGGGTCTTTTCAACACTCCTTACTTCTTTCTGAAATATTACGTATCCTATGTCTTGTTCTATTTCCCTATTTCAAAGGAACATTTTCCCCAGTACGCTTCCTCAGAAAGGATGTATGATAAATAAAAATTTTGAAACCTGACAATCTGTTTCTGTTCTTTTCTGAAGTTGATTAACAGTGTTCCTGGGACTAGAATTCTGGATTGGAAATTACACTCTTTCAAATTTTAAAGGCATGGTTTGAATTATTGTTTTCTAACTTTCAAGATTGTTGTTTAGAACCTGAGAATATCATTTGCATATACATTACATTCATTTTTTTATTCTCCTGGAAATTTTTCAGTAAATAATCTTTATACCTTGTTATTGTTCAGTCTCTCAGTTGTGTCTGACTCTTTGTGACCCATGACTGCAGCATGCCAGGCTTCCCTGTCCTTCACCTCTCCCAGAACTTGCTCAAACTGATGTCCACTGAGTCGATGATGCCATCCATTTTGCTCTCTGTCGTCCCCTTCTCCTCCTGCCTTCAAATCCTTCCCAGCATCAGGGGCTTTTCCAATGAGTCAGCTCTTCACATCAGGTGGCCAAAGTACTGGAGGCTCAGCTTCAGCATCAGTCCTGAAAATAGAAGAATGCTTGACCAAACCAGTAATGCATCACAGTGACCTCAGTTACGTTGTGCCTCAGGGGCCTCCAGATGAACTGAGTCATGATGGTCTGGATCGCCAGGCTCAGCACCAAGACAGGAAGATTGTGGGGTCTGAGGAGCAGCGCTGCCAGGAGAACTAAACCACTGTATATCTCCCAAAGGCCCACAGTCCTGGCCGTGAAGTCTGCAGCAGTGATTTGAGATTTAAGCAAGTCTTTGGTGCCCGTGAACAGAATGCCAAGGACAAAGACATAAACAAAACGAGCCTCAGTAATGCCCTTTGAAATATCTTTGTTGTCTTGTTTCCATGGGAACAGCACATTTCCAATGGCCGCCCGGTAGCAATAGATGCCCAGCAGGCCAAACGCCATGGCCACTTTTGATGTGAGGGAGCACTTCTTCTGAACCAACACAAAAATCATGGTGAGGGAAAGTACAGCCAGAACAGAGAGTTCAGCCTTATGATCAGAGCTGGCGAGCCAGTGCCCCAGGTCGGGCCGGTGGGCCCACTGCACACCGGTCTGGTTCAGGGACCGCAGCAGCCGGCAGCAGGCCAGGACCAGCCAGGGGCTCGCCAGCACCATCCACCGCTCAGGGCCTCTGAGGGCTTCCAGGGAGGAGGGGTCCGCGGGCACTCAGCTGAGCTCCCACCCCTCACGGCCAGCACGCTTGCCCTGCAGGGCCACCGTGACCCCGTCAAACTCCTCTCCCATGTGTGGGCAACGCTGAGGGGCACAGTCGTCTCCCAGAAAGCAGTTTCTGTAGATCTGGTGGCACAGAGCTAAACACAGCATGTTGATGAGGAAATACCAGGTCTGGTGCTCCTCTTCGATGAAGCTGCTTGCGCCCAGACTCAACACATGGCCCATAGTTCCCAAGAAGCTGAGAAGATCTAACTCTGACCACCTTGAGGTGGACTGAGGTGGATTCTGACTCAGACACTTTCCGCCGGCAAACGTCCTGGAGAGAGCAGACACGACTGCACAGAACAGTGCGGTCATCAGCGCCATCACGCCGCCCGCAGCCAGCCACGGGAGGCGGCAGAGGCAGCACGAGCTGTCGGCCGCCGTGCACACGGCGACGTGCAGCGCCGCGAGGACCAGGAGCAGCAGGTAGAAGAGCAGCGAGCACACGGGCGACAGCAGGGGCACGTCCAGCTCAGTCCTGCTGCCCAGCGCCTGCGGGACACTGAGCAGGAGCAGGGCGAGGACCTCCAGGACCATGACGGTCCCCGCCGCCATGGAGTAGATGTCGTACTGGGCCGCTCGTTTGCTCAGCGACAGCCTCAGTGTCCTCAGTGCGTCCAAGTACTGCCTGTGAACCCTGGCTCCCAGGTTGAAAAGGACTTCTGAGTTATTCTCCTTCAAGTACAATCTGATCCAGTTCCCGTGCGATCTTTCCGACACTTTAAACTGCTCAAATCCAGGCTCTGCATGCCCATCCTTCCCTGGTTCAGCATTTTCCTAAGGCGCCCATCACCACCTGGCACCCATGGCCATCTTTCTCTCTTTCCCCCTCTGGATGAGAAGCTCCATGATGGCAGAGCTCTCCTCCTGCTGTGCCTCTAGTGCTCTCAATAGCCTCTGCCTTTTTCATATGATGGGACATTCTCCTGCAACAACTTGCTAAGCTGTACTGTATTTAAATGTAAAAACCTCAGCTGTTCCCGCATTGGTCTTCCTTCTACAACTGGGAACATAAGACTGCCAATATTGCTCTTCGGAATTGGCAGACCCAGTCCTATTGAGAGTGTTGCAGCCAAATCAGTCTGTTGAACGTGCGTTGGATGTCTGACATCACCAGGTTTCCTTTCAAATGCAGAGCTAATTAAGACCAGAGCAGTGTTTACTTCCTCCATGGAAGAGGCTCCATGACCTCTAGCTTCAGACATGCCATGATCACCACAGAGAACCAGCAGACTGGGCAACAGAGTATCTCTCTCCTCTGACAGCAGTGAGGTGTGGATCTTCATCAGGATGCTGTCCATCTCACTGAGCTTGTGCCCAATCAGGGGGCTGTTGGGCCCAGAAATGTGGCCGATGTGGTCCAGCCCGAGGTAGTGCAGGATTAACACATCCCAATCCTGCCTTTTTAGTACTTTATCCAAATGCCTTGTAACATTATTATCCACCTCTGTATAATCTGATACAAAAAAAGAGGTTGTTCCATCGTATTCCACAAAATGCTTTGGGAATAATTTCACCCATGTTTCATCTCCATAAAAGATGATTCTTTTCCCAGCAGCTTTGGCTCGTGTGATCACATTGTCTTCCAGCAATGTGGGAGAATTGAGGTTCCGGACGACATCGATGAAGCCAGGGAGGCTCCCTGTCAGCAACGCCTTGATTCAAGGCATAGTAACTATAGGTGGCTTTGCTTCAGCCACAAAACTGAGAGATGATCCCTTTTCCACAAGATAAGTTGTGTAGGGCATAAATTTCACACCCTTTGACCCAAACACAAAATCATCTCTCAAGGCGTCTATCAGCATAATAACAACTTTACTGAAGAGAGGTGGTGGAAGCTCGGTCCAGTTGGAACTGGCTCCTGCTGTGTCTTACTGAGCAAAAAGGATGCCTGGAACAGGGAGTGGCCCAAACATCTGCTCAGGGAAGGGGGTTGGGGTTCACTGGATGAGTACAGCTGGGGAGAATCTTACTTTCTACGGGTACAGAGAGCTTACTTTGCGGTGATCAGGGACGGAGATCTTAGTGGGGCAGGTAGTGGTGCTGGCCACAAAGTTGCTGGATACAGAAAAGGAGGCTGGAGCGGCAAGAACGGGCTCCTAGGAGGTTGGGATCAGAATGGAAGAGACCCCCCGCGGGAGTGCCGGGAGCAGAACCGCTGGGGGGAGGGTGGCACAGTCGTACCAGCAGAGGGTTCGGGCGCCGGGGACTCTGCTTGCCGCTCCGCTCCGGAAAAGACGGGAGTCGGGAAGAAGCCCCGGAGGAAGAGCGCGACGCCGAGCACCTCGATCACGACGCAGCCGGCAGCGAAGGTCCCGGGGCCCAGCCGCATCGTGCCCACCCTCCGCGCCGAGATCCGGATTCCCAGACACCGGGTCACTTCTCCCCTAGGAGGAGAGGCTCTCGCCTCCACCGCCGCCGAGTAGGCGGGAGCCGGAGCACCCGACAGACTAGCTGCGTCCTTTCCAGTGACATTAATTTTAAAATTATATTTTATTTCACTCAAATTTCTAAAATATTATATGTACATATATCAATAAAAATTGTTAATGAGATACTTTTCATTCTTTATTTTGAATAGAGTATTCAAAATCCAGTGTGTATTTTTTTCTTTTAAATAGACTTTTTTTTTTGGAAACTTTCTTTTAGGTTTGCATTGAAATTTAGCAGAAAGTAGAGTTCTGATATAACCTCTGCCTCTAGATAAATGCACAGCCTTCTCTGCTATCAAGATCCCCCTCCAGATGGTACATTTGTTATAATCGATGAACCTGCATTGACACATCATTGTCACTCAAAGTTCATAGTTTATGTTAGGGTTCATTCTCGGTATTGTACATTCTGTGGGCTTGGATAAATATATAATGACGTGTATCCATCATTATGGAATCATTCAGTGTTATCTCACTGTCCTAAAAGTCCTGTTTGCTTGCTCTTCCTATTCATCCCTCCCTCCTAACTACTGGCAACCATTGATCATCTTACTGTTTCCATAGTTTTGCTTTTTTAAAAATGGCATATAGTTAGACTCATACAGTACATAGCCTTTTTGAGTTGTCTTCTTTCATGTAGTAATATGCACTTAAGGTTCTTCCGTGACTTTTCAGGGCTTGATAACTCATTTGTTTTCAGAGTTGAATAATAATTCATTGTCTGGAGGTACCACAGTTTTATTGATTCGCGTACTGAAGGATGTCTTGGTTGCTTTGAAGTTTTCGCAGTTATGAATACAGTTGCAATAAACATCTATGTGTAGGTTTTTGTATAGATATGTTTTTAGCTCCTCTGGGTAACTACCAAGGAGTGTACTTGGTGAATGGAATGGTAAGAGTATGTTTAGTTTTTTAAGATGCAGCCAAACTGTCTTCCAAAGTGGCTGTACCAGTTTTGCCTTCCCACCAGCAGTGAATGAGAGTTCTGTTGCTCTGCATCCTCGCCAACATTTGGTGTTGTCAGTGTTCTGGATTTTGGCCATTTTAGAAGGCATGCAGCAATATCTCGTTGTTTTAATTTGCATTTTCCTGATGATATATGATGTGGATCACCATTTCATATGCTTATTTGCTGTCTGTGTATCTTCTTTGATGAGATGGCTGTCAAGGTCTTTGACTAGTTTTTAAAATGGGGTTGTTTGTTTTCTTACTGTTGAGTTTTAAGAGTTCTTTGCATATTTTCATGCAAACAATCTTTATCTGTTATGCCTTTTGCAAATGTTTTCTCCCAGACTGTGGCTTGTCTTTTGACTCTCTTGACATTGTCTGTCACACAGCAGAAGTTTTTAATTTTGATTCTGTCACCAACCCACATGAGCCTGGAACAGAAGTTTGATTTAGTTTCCAGATGGAGACTAGTTTCAGCCTTAGGGTTCCGTGAGCAGAGAGGCCAGCCCTACTGTGGCAGACTTCTGACCTACAGAACTGTAGGCTAACAAATGGGTATTGTTTAAGCCACAGTTTGTTATATTTTGCTACACGTCTACAGAAAACTAATAGAGAATGGAAACTGGAGCAGATGAGGGAGAGAGGGCTGGAGACCATATCTGTTTACTTGTAGCATCGCCCTGTCAGCCCAGAGCTTGGCCCAAACATTCTCTACCAAGCGGCTGGCTAGGGGATCCTAGGCATCTGAGTTCAGTGCCCCCAGGTCACCGCCAGAGAGCCTCCCGGCATCTCTGAATCAAGAAATCCTGGTGAGGGAAAAATCAGAGCAGGAAGAGTGCATAGTCTTTCCTTCCTCCCTTTTACACATGGGGACTTTCAGCAGAGCCTGATGCTTTGGAGCGAAAGGAGCTGGTTTCACACCTCCTTTGGAAGCCCAGCTCCACCACTTCCCAGCTCTATAACCTTGGACGAGTTCTGTCAGTGCTCTGTGCCTCAGTTTCCCTGTCTGTACAATGGGGATGGGATGCTTTAGACATAGGCAGACGAGAGAAGAGTATTTTAGGCAGAGGAAGAGAGTGGGCAGAGGGTGGAGGCTGGTCTTGGGTGGCAGGTGGGGCCAAGTTGTAGGTGCCAGGAAAGTTTGGGCCCTAAGGAACAGGTTTTAGCCAGAGCAGTTTGTGTCTCAGGAGGCTGGTGACGAAGGCCTGTCACAGCAACCCAGGTTCTGAATGGCGAAGTTCTTGATGGTGGCAGTGGGGAGGGGCTGGTCTGAGGGACGCTGAGGGTGTAGAATAGACAAGACCTAAAAGACCTAAAGGATGCCCGAGTGCCTGCGTGGTCTGAGGGAACAGACTGACAGCTCCTCAGTGAACTCAGCCGTGAGGAAGGGGAGGACTCAGGGGTGGTCCCCAGACGTCTGGCCTGGGGAAGTGAGTGAGTGGGGATGCCAAGCTGGGCAGTGGGAGTGAGGAGGGAAGGATAGGGTGGTGGGCGGAGCGGGGAGGCCACAGTTGACTTTGGACAAGATGAGCATGAGGTGCAGGGTCTCCACGCAGAGCCTATCTTCAGGGGCCAGATGATCTGGCCTGGAGCTGGGAGGGAAGACTGGGCTGGCGACAGACCCGATGGCCCATTTGTGTGCAGGTGGAAATTGAGGCTGCAAGGCAGGCGATCTCCCAGGGTTCTGTGAGGAGAAGCGGGCTCAGGGCAGCCCTGGGGAAGACGGACTGCAGAGCGGTAGCAGAGGAGAAGCAGCAGCCAGGGAGGCAGGGGCAAGTCCAGACAGGAGTTAGTCATGGGAGATGTCGAGGGAAGAAAGTACTTAGAGGAGGGAAGAAACTGACAGTGTCCAGTGCTGCAGCGAGAAAAGGGAAGGGGCTGCTGGGTTCCACAAGGGGGCCCTGGAGGGCTTTGATCAGAGCAGCCTCCATACGGGGGAGGAAGCCACGGCAGGCTCTGGAGGGCTAAGGGCTGGTTCGGTTGTCTAGACCAGGGAGAGAGGAATCTAGTAAATAACTCCCCCAGTCCTCACGGATCTTACTGGTCAGATGGGAATCAATATAGGAGTCAGGGCTGCTTTTAAAACCCAAACCAACCAGACGTCACAAAAGTACCCTGAAAACTGAGGTATGGGTGCATTCTTCCAAAGGCATGTGGGGAAATGTAACATTGTAAGTGGTTGGCAGTACCCCCAGTGACCAGAAGATGCAGCACCTCATTAAGTGACAGTTCATTTCACAAGTCCAAGTCCTGCATTTCATCATATCATTTATTTATTCTGCAAGAATTTTTTTTTTTTCCCACAACTGCTATGTACTGGGTTCTGGGCCAACACTGAAGAATCTATGTAGATGATCTCACAGAGCTTGCATTTTAGTCAAAGAATCAGATTACACAGATAAGTGAGTTATCCTGATAACTGATCATCTCTCTCTCTCAGCAAAGCTTTATGTTCTCCAAGTTGCAGGATAAACTTTCTAGACTGTGTGACATATATTCTTTCCTCTTTGAACAACAAGTACTGAGTAGAACTTGAGTTCATATACTGGGTCCTCTGCTCTGCGATGAGTTTATTCATGGGAGAGATTGAACATATTTTCCAAAGACGATCGGTCCTTTTTCTCCCGTCCCATGTGTAAACTCATTATACCCTGAATGTGGCATTCCTCCAGTTGAGAAGAAGCAGTCTCTGTGTCATCCCCTAGTGGAAGGGTACATTATGACTTCTGAGGCTGGGTCATAAAAGACAATCCAGCTTCCACCTTTGTCTCTTTTCCTGCCTTGCTTCTGAACTTAGTCTGGAAGGGTCAGAATACTTGCTGGGCAGGCAGGGGAGTGAGGTGAAGGGTCCCGGCAGGCTGCCCTGGCTCAGCTTGGAAACTCAGTGGAAAGGGAGGTGTGGCTGGCTTCTGCACTATTCCTTCCCCTTGCTTTCAGTCCTCTTTACCCTTCACCCATTCATGATGTCAGCCCAGCCTCATTTAGGGTGAGGGGTGGAGAGGGAGGAGAGATAAAGGGGCAGAAAAGGTGTTGGTGGTGCCCTCTGGGGGCTGTGAGATGCCCAGATGCTGCCTCTTCCTCTTGTGGGTGGCTCGGCATCGGAGATGCCACCTGAGGGCGCACCGTTCCCTGACCAGGGTGACCCTTTGTGACATGTCCCCATCTGCCCTGCCAGTGGTGGGGCTCACAGTGGACCTTAGCGGCCTCCTCACACGTGCACCCCAGTCAGCTCCAGGGAACTCAGGTCATGCTTCCTTGAAGCCTCTCTGTCAGATTTGAGGCAGGAGGAAGAAAAACACCCTTTCCTTTAAGAAACCATCTTTCCAGTTTCACTCCTGGTCCCAGGCCCCCGCCTGGTAGCAGGTGATGGGCTAAAGGTCAGGAACCAGTTTGGTTGCCATTTTTCTGCACATCTTACACGTCACTCCTGACTGTGGGGCACTTGTTTTTCTCACCTCTGGTGCTTTGCCCAAAATGTGTGAGATAGAAAATGCCATTTGAAAAATTCTATTACATGAAGAATAGTTTTGCACCTGTAGAGATTCAAAATGCACCTAAATCACAATGAAGATTATTTTAAAATAATCTTTTATTTTAGTATGTTTATGTTATTTTATTTGTATTTATATATTATATTCATTTATTTTATCTATAGTTTTAGCTTAAGCTAAAAACATCTGAACAAGCAGCCGCCACAGGGATAAACTTTATCTCAAGTTCTTTTGTAGATTTAAGCAGGACCTCCTAGAAAATACAGTTGCTATAAGTCCTCTCTGGCAGGTTTACGGCCAGAAAGGAGACTAACCACTATCACAGGGATGAGTAATTGCTTAAACAAACTTTATCTGAAACTGTCTTGCCTTCCATTTATTCTTCCACAGAAGCCCTTTCTCCCTGTTAAGTACACTGATAAACCTTTATCTTTGGATGTCCAGGGAGCCAATTCATCTGAAGCCTCCTTGGTAAATAAACTTTGTCTTCTTTCCTATTAATTTGTCTGTTGTTAGTTAACTCACAGGCCTCCAACCACTGAACCTAACTTGGTAGGTTGGTGGAGGGAAATTTTTTCCTCCTAGCACATTTTTCTTTTCTCTGTCTCTGTCTTTTTTTTTTTTTTTTTCATTTTTGCTGCACCATACAGCCTGTGGGATCTTAGATCCCCAACCAGGGATGGAACCTGAGCCCTCAGCAGTGAAATTGCAGTGGAGTCCTAACCACTGAGCTACCAGGAAATTCCCAGTGTGAGGTTGGGAGAAGTTGGAGTGATATGCTTTGAAGATGGAGGAAGGGGCCACAAGCCAGAGAAACCAGGCAGCCTCTCGGAGTTGGAAGAGGCCAGGGAGCAAACTCACACGCAGTGCCTCCAGAAGGAAGAGGCCCTCACAGCATCTGGACTTCAGCCCCCAGAGACTCTTTCCAGACTTCCAACCTTCAGACCTGTAAGGGAACAAATCTGTGTTAAGTCAGTAAATTTGTGTTGATTTGTTATACAAGCAATAGGAAATGAATGCAAACACCATAGCAAATTATGTTCGCTTTATTTTCAAAATACAGCCAAGACTGACCACTTCCCAATTGTGCCACTGGCATCCCAGGTCAAGCCAGCTCCATCCCTGGCCTGGATTGATTCTAAGGCCTGCTTTCTCTTTTCCCTGTGACTGACCCTCCAGCCTTTTCTGCCCTCTAGATACAGAATATGAGATTTCTATGTGCTGCCCTCTGGTGTTCACCCTTGGCATTGTCTTTCTCTGATGCTTTAATGACTCCCACTGCTGATGCTGCTGCTAAATCACTTCAGTCGTGTCTGACTCTGTGACCCCATAGACGGCAGCCCACCAGGCTCCCCCGTCCTTGGGATTCTCCAGGCAAGAACACTGGAGTGGGTTGCCATTCCCTTCTCCAGGGGATCTTCCTGATCCAGGGATCAAACCCTGGTCTCCTGCATTACAGGTGGATTCTTTACCCTCTGAGCCACCAGAGATGCCCATAGTGACTGATATATTCTTGCTAAAGTCCTGATACATTGTACCGGTCAGGTGCAATGTATCTCTCTCCTTCCACATATCATCCCAGTTCACCACCAGTGACAGTACTTTTTAAGGATCAAGGAGGTTTATCAGCCCACGGCAAGATACAAAATGATCCATGATGATGACAACCATATTCTGTCAGGCAAGCGCCACTCTGCACTGTGACGGTACCCCACAGGACGTCCCTGGTTCCCCAGGGACAGCTTTGCATCTGCATTGCTGCAGCTTGCCAGGGGCTGTGCATCCGTAATTTCCAACCGGCAATGGGATTCTCACCGCCAGCCTGCTGAAAGATAATTAACCCCCAGGATCCCATGTCCACAGTCTGCTTCCTCATTAGGCTCCTGATATCAGCTGCTGCAGGTCAGATTCCCTGGGACTCAGGCTGTGAGAGGCAGACTTGCATGCAGGCAGTTTGGGGGAGTGCTCATGGGAGCAGCGCCGTTAAGAGAGGGATGGGAGGAGATGACCTGTGAGGAGTGGCGCTGACAGTTGAATTGCAGGGCAGTTGCCTCAAAGGCTGCAGCCGCTGCAGGGATCACAGCTGCCAGTCCCATAAGGCGCGCCAGGGGTGGCTTTTCCGAGTCGTCTGCACGTGAGGCAAGAGGGGCCTTTACGCCCCTACATGGGTGAGTCATTGGATGTGGTTGGCACCAGGAAGAGGGTGGCACCTTGGGCAAGGCGGTTTTCTTCAGCCCTGAGCAGCCCTTAAAGGAGGACTCACCTGAGGGCTTTCAGCCACCAACATCCTTGACAGTTGGGTGACTGAGTTCTGAAAGGCCGTCTATCACAGAGACTGATAAAAGCCATATCAGATTTTATCACTGCCCTGCTTAAATCCCTCCAGTAACTTACAATTCATGTGCAATATGCCCCAGATTTCCTGGCCACCAGTAACCTCTGACATTAACCGTGCTCTTGGGCTCAACATGCTGTCACTTTAGCATTCTTTGTATTTATCCACCCAACAAGTAGCTTTTGAATATTTACTATGGGCTAAACAATGTTCTAAATCAGGGGTGTGTAAGCTATGGCCCACAGGCCAAATTATGCAGCTGCTTATTTCTATAAAAACAGTTTTATTGAAACACAGCCACATGTATTTGTTTAAATATTATCTGTGGCTGCATTTTTGCTACTGTGGTAGAGCTGAACAGAGGCCATATAGCCACAAAGCCTGGAATATGTACTACTTGATACTTTACAAAAAAAGTTTGCTGATATGTCTTCTATATCTATACAAATATATATAGCAAATAATAAAATGTATTCTTCCTCCTCTCTCTCTCTTCTGTCTCTCTCTGTATATGTACACACCCAAAGTGAGACTCAGATTGCAGCCACATATATAATTCGATAAGTTTTCTAGCTACACTAAAGAAGTTTACAAAATAGAAACAGGTGAAATAAATTTTAATAGTATATTTTATGTAATCCAATATGTCCCAAATATATTTCGACTTAGAACCAACATAATAAAATACTGATGAAATTCTTTCCATGCTTTTTTAAATGCGATGGCTTTAAAAGTCAGTGTGTAGTTTACCCTTCATCTGGACTAGTGGCTGGTCAGGTACTCACCTGCCATGTGTGGCCCGTGGTTCCTGTATTGGAGGGCACAGTTCTAGAAGCACGTGATGCAGCAGTGAATGAAGCAGACCAAATTGCCACCTTACATCCTTAATGGAGAGGAGAGACAATAAAATAATCAGGTAAAATAAATTTTATGCCTGATGGTGATGAGTGGTAATGTGGATTCTTGGGGCAGAAGTTGCGTGTTTAAATTGGAGAAGATCACAGTAGAGAAGTATGTGGTAAAGAATTAACCTCACCAGGAGGGAGGTGGGAGGGGGGATCAGGATGGGGAACACATGTAAATCCATGGCTGATTCATGTCAATGTAGGGCAAAAACCACTACAATACTGTAAGGTAATTAGCCTCCAATTAAATAAATTAAAAAATAAAAAAAGAATTAACCTCACCAAAGGCGACTCTGGCCTTTACCTGGAGTCCTGGTTGGTGTCTCTGCGGGCTGTCTTAACAGTGTGACTTGTGATGGGGATTTGGGGTCGTGCTCTGACAGTTCTGCCTCCAGAGGAGCTGGAGACTAAAGGCGTTAGCCGCCCTCTGGGAGGGGCTGGGGATTGCAGGTCAGTGACACGGCCAGCATGTGACCCAAACCCTGTGAATACTCGGCACCGGTGCTCTGCGTGTTGCCACATTCTGTGGCTGGGAGGAGGTCACACATCGTCCACGGCTCCACAGAGAGAGCAAGGAGCATCTCTTTGGACCCCTCGTGGGCTCTGCCCTGTGCATTCCCCTTGGCTGATTTCATCTGTATCCCTTTCCTGTGATAAACCCTTCTCCAGGGGAGCTTCCCAACCGAGGGATCGAACCCAGGTCTCCCACACTGCAGGTGGACTCTTTACCAGCTGAGCCACCGGGGAAGCCCAAGGGTACTGGAGTGGGCAGCCTGTCCCTTCTCCAGCGGATCTTCCCGACCCAGGGATTGAACCAGGCTCTCCTGCATCACAGGCAGATTCTTTCCCAGCTGAGCCACCAGGGAAGCACCGTAATAAACCCTAACCATGGTTATATCTGCTTCCTCTGAGTTCTGTGAGTCCTTCTAACAAACTATTGAGGTGGTTTGGGGGTGACCCTGAACTTGCAGTTGTCAGAAGTGAGGGTGCTGTCTCGGGGTACTGTTCTAACTGTACAGTTGGTCCTAAATGCTTTATGGACAGTGACATCTGAGAAAAGACCTGAAAGAAATGAGCGGACGGTGGGAGGCGGGGGCTGACCAGGGTGGGCAGCAGTGAGAGTGGAAGGAAGTTCCTGCTTTACTTACTAGTTTTTTTCTTTTTTTTATTCTTTAAATTATGTAAGTGCAATAACACATTTACAGGAGACTTAGAAAATACAGAACAAAGTTATATACAGTTCTACTATATATTATAATTTTTTAAGTAGATAAATTTTTAGTTGGAGTTTCAATATCAAACTCTCAAAAATTAATAGAATGAATAGAGAAGTAGAAGGATATAGTAGACCTGAAAAGTACAATGAACCAATTCAGCATAATTAAGATTTATACAATTTTCACACAGCAGCAGGATGCAAATCTTTTTCAAGTTCCCATAGACTATAAAGCAAGAGACAGTAGACCATATCCAGGGATGTAAAACAAGATGCCAAAATTTCATGGTCTAAAGGTATTAAAATTATACAGAATCTGTTCTCCTGTCACTGTGGAATTATGTTAGAAATCAATATCAAAAGATATTTGAAAATAACCCAGAAATTTTCAAGTCCATGGTGACTTTTACCAAGAGAGATCTTTGACGTAGCCTTTGAAAGCCTCAATAGTGTTAAAATACTGAAAAAAAAAACCACAGAGGTGATTGCAGAGAAGAAAATATTTGAAAGAGAAATCAATATCAAAATGAGAAATTAATATCAAGGATACTTTAAAAAAAACCCATGTGTTTGGAATGTGCACTTTTAAACGATGGGTGTATCTAAGAAACCATAACGAGGAAAATTTGAAAATATTTGTAACAGAGTAAAAGTGGTAAGTCTACTCACTATTTTGATAAGCCGCTGCAGGGGTCCCCAGATCTCCTGTTTTAAAGGTTCAGTGTTGGGATTAAGGCTTCAGTTAAGATTTAGGTTAGATTAGGGTGTTGGGATTCGGGTGAGTTGTGGTGCTTCGTTTCGTTTAGTCTAGGATTGGAGTTGCAAATACAACTGGGGTTTAGGCTTCAGCGTTTAGTATTCTGTGTTAGGATATTTACGGTTATAGTAAAGATTAGTGCTCTGATGGAGTGTAGCTCTTGTAATTCTGTGTGGCCAGTGACATTTAAGTTCCTGGGGTGTGTGTTTGTATGAATTCTACTAAACAGCCAGGATAGATACACCCTCTTTTAATTTAATAATAGAAGTCAGCTGAGCATTGTTTTAGAGCTAGGATGAAGAAAACGTGCAACTTTGGAAATTATACCACATAAATCAGCCCAGTGAAAAATAAAATGAGGCAAGCATCTACAATAAAGAGGCATTTATGTATGGAACAATGATGAACAGTGAAACTGGTTGTAAATAGTTAAGTCTAAATGCTTTTGATAGTTTGAAAAAGGAAGAGGTTTGATGTAAAAAAAAAAGAATATGAAAGTAAGCATACATATTTTTCCAGCACATGAAGCCATGTGGGAAAAGAAAGGGGAGAAGTTGCAGTGTTTAGAAGTTTGACAATTTGAGAGGTAAACAGTAAGTAGTTGTTTATACAAAAAGAATTTTAAGAGTGATAAACGCACAGACGCCCAAACCTAAGGAAAGGTGTACAACTAGGAGTAATTAAAAGTAAGCCTTATTCGAGTTCCCTGATGGCCTAATGCTTAGGATTGTAGACTTTTCCTGCCTTGGCTGGCCAGAGAATTGAGATCCCGTAAGCCGAGAGGGGCAGCCAAAAGGAAACAAAAATAAGTAAACCTCTGTCCTAGAACCTTCTCTGCTTATTCCTTTGTTGGAGTACATTCTCAGGATAATGAAGGGTGTGTTTATTCTACCCTCATGCTGCACTGGTAATTGGGCTGAGTCAGGAATTCTAGAACTTTGAAAGTTCAGTATTTGTCTTCTAGCCCTTGGGGTTGCTGATGACTTTCTGATTCTGTTTCCTTTGCAGGAACAACTTTGACTGCTGTTACCGTTTATTTTTTCATACCAAAGCCTCTTCATTCATGGTTCTGAAACGTGACCACGAGAAGTGTCTGGTTGTGGACCTTTTTTCATTTAGTCAAGTTAGTTCTGGAGGATGCTTTCCATTGGAAGAGGGGTGTCTTCAGGCACCTCTGTTAATTAACTCAGCCCCTCATTTCAAGTTTGAACAGACAACATTTTGCAGATGTTTCTGCAAAATCAACAGCAAAATTAAGAAGGGCCAAGATGAACAAACAAGGGGAAAAAAATCCAGATATAATTTAGGGAACTGAAAGTGCTGACTGGTCCCCTCTCAGGCCATGTGCCTACTGAAACCCCAAGTGAATGCTGGTCAGTGATCATCCTTCTTTTCTCTCTCCCACTCATGCCCCTCTTCCCCTGGATGATGATTTTTTGGTCTCTACCTCTCTTTTTGGACCTTGAGTTGGCCTCCCCCACCTTCCCCCTCAGCTGATTACCTTGACTTACCCAAGAATTAGAAGATTTAGATGAGAATTCTCAGAAATTCCCACCACCCAAACTACCCAGTTACCTGAACCATTGCCTACACATTCTGTCTTCCTTCCTATTGTATGTGGAGTAACTGTCCCTACTCTTAGCTAAGCCCAGCTCCTTCCCCTCGCTGTGTAGGTAACCTTGAAAATCTTGTCTACACTGTTGCCCCCATTTCTTTATCTCCCATCCTCTCTCTATCACAGTTTTGCCCCCATCATTCTACCGAAACTAATCTTGTCTTCAGGACTCAGTCCCTGAGCTTCTCTGTTTAATCTGCACTCTTCATGAACTTTTATTTTTTTAGAGGCCATCTGTAGACAATATACAATATCTACACCCCTAACTTCTCTCCTCTGATTGCTAGATGTGTGTATTTAAATGCCCATCTAACATCTCCTTTTGGGTGTCACATAGACACCTCATGCTTAGTGAGTCCAAAATTGAGCTCCTGATTCCCATCCCTCCTCCAAATGGCTCCTCCCATAGTCTCCCTCCTTCCGCAGTAAATGATAATTCAGATCCTCTAGTATTCCAAGGACACAAGAATCCTCTTTTCCTCACGTGATAGGTCTCATACATTCTATATTATATACCCATTACCTATCCAGAATATGACGTCTGATAATCACCTCCTCCTGGCTCTTGCTATGTTTATTTCACACCTGGGCTTGCTGGAATAAGCTCCTAACTAGAATATCTGGCTTTCTTGGTACTTTCCCAGTTTTTGGCTTTCAGTTTTTGCATTGAAAGTCCTGTCTCAGGAAGTTCCCCAGCCCTGGGGTAAACCAGGATAGTTTTTCACCCTGCTTCTACCTAGGCTGTTTCTCCCACGGCCTCCCCACAGTGTATTCCCAGTGGATCCAGGGTGATCCTTTGGAAAGGCAAAGTTTATCACATGACGTCTCTGCTCAGCACCCTTCAGTGGCTCCTCATACTATTCAGAAAAGCTATTGCTTTCAATGGCCTATTGTTGGTAGGGTCCACCGGCTTTTGTGAACAGAAATGGAGAGTTGATTTTGAGCAGGCTGATGTTGAGGTACCCATGAAATGCTCAATTAACAAGGTCCAGCACTGATGGAAGGATTGAGAGCATATTTTGTTGGTAAAACAAGAACAGATGGTTATAGAAAAAGTTGCAGAAAAGAATTCTAGGAAATTACAAATATTAGTTAAATTGAAAAAAAATCTATAATAGGACTGAGAGAGAAAATTGCAGAATCTCTCTCTGGGGATACTCATGATAAATAAAATTTGTTTATATATTATTTAAAATATAAAAAACATATAAATATGTATTTGAAGCAGTTGTTCCAAACTCCCCAGATCTTCTTTGTGTGTCTTTCCAAACCAAGGACAGTCCTCTGCATAGCCAGCATACAACCCTCCGGACCAGGAAATCAGAAGTCAGCATTGGTGTGACACTGATATCTGACTCAAATGTTTCAGTCAAATTTCACAAATTATCCCAACAAAGTCTCTTTTCTGTTTGGCCCGGGATCACACTTTGCATTTAATAATTGTGTCTCTTTAGTCTCCTTCAACCTGGAACAGATGCTTAGTCTTTCCCTGTGTTCACAACTTTATAGTTTGAAGGAGTACAAGCTTTTCATTCTGTAGGCTAGAGCTCAGCCTGGTTTCATCAGTGTTTCCTCAGGATGGGACTCAGACCTGTGTCCTTGGGAGAAATATACAGAGATGATGCTGTCCTGTCCTCACTGCATGGCATCAGAAGGCTCAGGACGTTGGCCGGTCATACTACTGGTAATATTAATCTCCATCTCTCGGTCAGTTTGGTGTGTTCAGGTTTCTCCATGTTAAGTCATTATTTTCCTCTTCATAATTAATAATTATTTTGTAGAAAGGTGCTCTCAAACTATGACAATATCCTGCATTTCATTAAAAACCATTCATTTGATTTGGTGTGTGTGTTAGTTGCTCAGTCGTGTCTGACTGTTTGAGACCCCATGGATTGTAGCCCACCAGGCTTCTCTGTCCATGAAATTCTCCAGGCAAGAATCCTGGAGTGGGTTACCTTGTCCGTCTCCAGAGGATCCTCCTGACCCAGGGATCAAACCTGGGACTCCCACATTGCAGGCAGATTCTTTACCGCCTGAGCCACCAAGAAAGCCCATTTGAATTAGTGAACATTGATGATTCTTGCCTAAATTAACCACAATTATAGTGCTTACCAAATGGCTATTTTCTGTTACCGTCACTCCTGCTGTGTTTATTAGTTGGCATTCTACTAATAAGGAGGAAGTGTCTTTTTTTCCTTCATTTGTTTATATCAGTGTAGGCCCTGGATTCCTATTTTATTCAGTGGATTTAATCCATTATTATCATTATTTATTTTTATATAAAATCCTTCTAGATTTGGCTAGCAGGAGAGCCTCACCAAAGTTGACTCCTGTTGTGGTGAAGGGATAACTTGGGAATTTGGGATTAATAGATACGCACAACTATATATAAAATAGAGAAACACCAAAAACCTATTGTATAGCACAAGGAACTATATTCAATATCTTGTAATAATCTATAATGGAAAAAAATCTGAAAAAAATATAACTGAATCACATTTCTGTACCACTGAATCCTTGTAAATCAATTGTGCTTCAAAAAAATATTAAAAAAAAACAAACAAACCAAAATTAGCCCCTTTGAGCTTTAGCTATGTGCCTGTAATTTTTTCAGCAATTCTTTACTTTCTGGCTCATATTGTAATTTTCCTTCCTCAGCCTCGGAACTAGCTGTTTCTTTAAGGAGTTCTAGAGAGGAGAGTGATATTTGAAAACTAAAATCTGTATATTTCATTGCTTATTATTTCTGGGCTGTCATAAATTGTAGGCCTTCTCGTGTACAGAGGTGGAACATATATACATGTAAATGTGTGTGTGTGTGTGTGTATATGTGTGCCTTGACTACTACCATAACTATTTCTAAATCTGTTTATATTTTAAAGGTCCATGAGTTTACGCTGGTACCTCCATTCCATCAGTATCTCAAGGTTAGTTTTAGCCTTTCCCCTTTCCTTATATGTAACTTCCTTCTCTGTGAACAAGAAAACCTTTCATTGTTTTCGGTATCGTTATTTATGTGCTTGAGTTCTCTCTGCAAGCGATTTCTCTACCGTGTGGGTCACATCCTTGGCCCCCACACTCCTTTGCTGCTACTTCTGTGGTCACTACCACCCCCAGGAGAAATGGAGGAAAGGGATGGGGAGGAGAGGAGAGGGAAGGGAAAGGAAGAGAAAACGAACTTTTTCAGGATGGAAGGAAGGAATAGCCTTTTTTTTTTTTAAAGTTCTCTCTTTTAAAAAAAAATTACGTACTTATTTTTGCTCTGCTGGGTGTTTGCTGCTGTGTGGGCTTTTCTCTAGTTGTGGAGAGCAGGGGCTACTCTCTGGTTGCGGGGCATGGGCTTCTCATTGCAATGGCTTCTCTTGTTGTGGAGCACAGGCTCTAGGGTGCGCAGGCTTCGGTAGCTATGGCACATGGGCTCAGTAGTTGAGTCTCCTGGGCTCTAGAGCACAGGCTCAGTAGTTGTGGCCATGGGCTCGGGGTGCTCAGTTGCTCCATGGCCGGTGGGATCTTCTTGGACCAGCGATTGAACACACATCTCCTGCACTGGCAAGCAGATTCTTTACTTCTGAGCCACCAGGGAAGTCCTTAATGTTCTCTTTTAAACATCATTTCTAAAAATCCTTCTGAAAACTTTTTCTTTACAGTATGAGGCAGAATCTTTCTCAGTCTTCTCCCGAGCATAGCAGTTAATTATGTTTGTTGAAGAATCACCTGCCCTTTCCTCAGCTAGAGCCGCAGTTCCTTTGACAGTGGTTTGTGTAAGGGCACACTCAAGAATACAAGGATAGTTCATGCTTCATGTTGGCAGCAGTACGGGAAAGTAAAGAATGAGAGCATTCTCCATCTCTCAAGAGCTGAGTCATTTCTCATCTCTCATGAGCCATAGGACTTACTTGTCCTGCGGCTTCTCCCCGCTGCCTCCTCCTTTTCAGCTGCTTCTCGCACGTGGGCCCTGCATGTGGGCCCCATGGCCACCAGCCTGTTTGTCTGACTTGACCACTGGGCTGCATACCTTTATTAGCTATAGACTGTCTATGAAGCCCAGGTTTTGAGAGGAATAATTGGCTTGTCTCCATCGACTACAGCTGGCTCATCTTGGGTCTGGGGTCTGCATCTGGTCCAGTTACCTTTGGTCAGGATGGGAAGCAAAGTTACAGTAGTTCCTGGGGAGGTCTCTACAGGGCTGGATGTAAGCTGACACAGTTTCTTTAAGAGAATTGGGTCATACGGAGACCATAGCGCTTGTGTTCTGTAGTCATACGTGAAGTTCTCATGTGCTGTGCTTAGTCGCTCAGTCCTGTCCGACTCTTTGTGACCCCATGGACCGTAGCCTGCCAGGCTCCTCTGTCCATGGGGTTCTCCAGGTAAGAATACTGGAGTGGGTTGCCTTGCCTCCTCCAGGGGATCTTCCTGACCCAGGGATTGAACCGAGGTCTCCTGCATTGCAGGTGGATTTTTTTACAGTCTGAGCAACCAGAGAAACCCAAAGATCTCATAGGGCAATTTTAAAAAAAAAAATGGTTTATAGATTTTAAGAAATGAGGACTTTGGAAAAGGCTGTGGGAATCAGAAAATTAAGGATCAGTGGGTTCATGGGTCATTATGGGGAAACACTATTCTAAATCCAGCACTTCAGCTTCTCAGGAGTAAAGTAAGGCCCAGAGAGCCAGGGGATTGTCCTTGTGGACATGGCCTGTCAGTGGCAGAGCTGGGTAGAACCAGAGCTGGTACTAGGGAGGGGTAAGGGAAGGGCCTTGGATGCACAATTTCAGGGGACTTCGTACGTGGCTCAGTATGTAAAGAATTTGCCTCCAATACAGAAGACACAGACGTGGGTTCAGTCCCTGGGTTGGGACGATTCCTTGGAGGAGGGCACAGCAACCCACTCCAGTATTCTTGCCTGAAAAATCCCATGGGCAGAGGAGCCTGGCGGGCTACAGTCCATAGTGTTGCAAAGAGGCAGACATGACTGAAAGAACTGAAGTGACTTTGTGACTCACTCCCCACATCAGGTAAGTGCCCTAGGTACTTCCCTGTCTCACCCAGGGCTCAGCCCGTATTCGGACACAACACCAAGGTCCTGCTCACCAGGAGAGAGAGATACTATTTGGCCTGGAGGGACTGGGTAAGGGGGACTTCTGGGAAGCCTTCCTCTATTGCTGCCTTCAGGGAGAAGTAAGTTCCTGGGGAAAGCTGGTAAAGCAAATTTCCCCAAGGTGAAGAGTCTGGTAGCTTGGGATAGTCACTCATTGGAGAAGCCTAAATTACCCTGTATACTCAGCGCACTGACGGCCTCCAGGTCTGGCACAAAGTTCCTTGCCTAGGTTATCTTTAGCTGGTTGCTGAGGGTTGCAGCATTTCTAAGACCTGGTGATGGATACTTCTCTTTTTTCTCCTCATAAAAATAATCCTTCCGTCCAAGCAGTCTTGTACGGTCTGCTCTTGCAGAAATGGGACATGTAGGATTGGGGTTTTTTTAGTCTCCTGTCTGGTGCCTGCTTCCTTTGTGTGGATTTTTTTTTTTTTAATCACAAGATTTTTTAAAAGTTGGCATACTGTCTTTGTGGTTGGTTGAAGCAAAAAAATCACCATGATGGTCAGTAAGACAAAGAAGAAAAAATTAAAGGTGAGAAAGACTGAAGAGAAACACCCTGAAGTACTTTGTGGCTTTTTTTGCTCCCAGCTGGTCCAGGGCACAATCCTTTCATATCTGACTCTTCTCCACTTTTGACCCTCATCTGACTTGTTTTCAGTAAGGCAGTCAGAGAAGTTTGTTCAAACATAAATCAGGCAAGAAGTGAAAGATAAGGCATTGAGATTAGAAAAGAAAAACTGTCTCTACTTCTGAATGCAATGATCTTGTATATAGAAACTTCTAAGAAATCTTAAAAAACTATTAGAACTAATGATTTCAATGAGGTTACAGGATATGAAATCAATATATAAAAATCAATTTGCCTTTCTACGTACTTGCAATGAACAATCCAAAAATGAAATTAAGAAAATAATTTCGTTTATAATAGCATCAACATGAATAAATGCTTAGGAATAGATTTAACAAAGCAAGTGCAAAACTTATATTCTGAAAACTACCAGAATAGTAGTTTGGTAGTTGAAAGGAATTAAAGAAGATCTTCAAAAATGGAAAAACATCCTCTGTTCATAGATCAGAAGACTGGATATTGTTAAGGTCGCAATACCCCCCAAATTGACCTGTGGACTTAATGCAGTCCCTGTTAGACTGCATCCCATCTGGCTGCTTTGTACAAATTAACAAACTGATCTAAAATTAATTTGGAAACACAAGAAACCCAGAATAGCCAAAACAACCTTGGAAAAGAAGAAAAAGTTGGAAGACTCATACTCTCCAATTTCAAAATTTATAAGGGAACAATAATCAAGACTGTATAGTACTGGCATAGAGATAGACACATAGATCAATGGAGTAGAATCAAGAGTTCATAAGTAGATCCATGTTTCTATAGTTAATTGATTTTTTATAAGGATGCTGAGGCCATTCAGTGGGGAAAGAATAGTCTTTTCAACAAATGATATTAAGACAACCAGATGGCAACATGTAAAAGATGTAGCTGGATCGCCTACCTCACATCACATGTAAAAATTAAATAAAAATGGGGACTTCCCTGGTGATCCAGTGGTTAAGAATCTGCCTTGCAATGCAGGGGATGCATGTTTGATCCCTGGTTGGGTAATTAAGACCCCACACGCCCTGGAGCGGAGCAGCTAAGCCTGCGCATGCAACTAGAGAGTCCTGGCTGTGTGCCACAATGAAAGATCCCATGTGCTGCAACTAAGACCCCACACATCCAAATAAATACATATTTTTCAAAATTAAATAAAAATGGCTCAAAGACCTAAACATAAAAGCCATAATTACAAACTCTTAAAACATAGGTGTATATTTCCACTACCTTAGATTTGACAATGGATTCTTTGCTATGACACCAAAAACACAAGCATCAAAAGAAAAAGATCAATTGGACTTCATGAATATTAAAGAATTCTTGGGCTTCAAAAGACACTATCAAAGAAGCAAAAACAACCCACAGAATGGGAGAAAATTTGCAAATCTAGGATGTGTAAAGAATGCTTACAACCAGTAATAAAAAGACAACCTGGGGACTTCCATGGCAATCCAGTGGTTAAGACTGCACTTTCACTGCTGGGGGTGTGGGTTCCATCCCTGGTCTGGGAACAAAGACTCCACATGCTGTGCGGTGCAGCCAAAAAAAAAAAAAGGATAACCTAATAAAAGTAGACAAAGTATCTGAAAAGATATTTCTCCAAAGGAGATATGTAAATGGCCATTAAGCACATCAAAATATGATCAACATCATTAGTCATCAGGGAAATGCAAATGAAAGCCACAGTGAGATAACAACTTCACACACACTGTGATGACTAGAATCAAAATAAGACAAAAAGTGTTAACAAGAATGTGAAGTAAGAACCCGCATTGGGTTCCACATTGCCACTGAGTATGTAAAATGGTGTAGCCATTTTGGAAAACAGTCTGGCAGTTGCATAAAAAGTGAAACATAGAGTTACCATTTGACCCAGCAATTCCATTCCTAGGTATATACCCAGGACTACCCAAGAGAAAGGAAACTATGTGTCAAAATAGAAATTTGTAGATGAATGTTCATAGCAGCATTATTCATAATAGTCAGAAAGTGGAAATAGCCCCAAAGTCCATTAAGTGATGAAGAGATAAACAAAATTGAATAGATAAACAAGATGTAGTCAGTCCATAGAATGGAAAATTATCCGGCCATAAAAAGGAGGAAAGTACTGATACTTCTTCATTCTTGGAAGAAAAGCTATGACCAACCTAGACAGCTTATTAAAAAGCAGAGATTACTTTGCCAACACAGGTCCGTATAGTCAAAGCTATGGTTTTTCCAGTGGTCATGTATGGATGTGAGAGTTGGACCATAAAGAAAGCTGAGCACCAAAAAATTGGTGCTTTCAAACTGTGGTGTTGGAGAAGACTCTTGAGAGTCCCTTGCACTGCAAGGAGATCCAACCAGTCCATCCTAAAGGAGATGAGTCCTGGGTGTTCATTGGAAGGACTGATGCTGAAGCTGAAGCTCCAATACTTTGGCCACCTGATGTGAGGAGTTGACTCCTTAGAAAAGACCCTGATGCTAGGGAAGATTGAAGGCAGAAGGAGAAGGTGACAACAGAGGACAGGATGATTGGATGGCATCACCGACTCAGTGGACATGAGTTTGAGCAAGCTCTGGGAGAGGGTGAAGGACAGGGAAGCCTGGGGTGCTGCAGTCCGTGGGGTTGCAATGGTTATACAACTCAGTGAATATGCTATAAAACAGTGAATTATGTGATACATGAAATGCATCTAAATAAAGTTATCCTTATCTGGTTCCACATTAAGATCTAAATCTATAACATCATGTCCTACCTCTGCACCTGCAAGGACTCCTGTTTCACTCAGAGGAGAAAGAGAGGAGTCTAGGATGGTCTGGACTTGGGGACTGGGCGAGGAGAAGGATCAAGATGCTATAAGCCAAAAAGGGGAATACTGAGAAGGAGCAGGTTTTGAGTGGAAGTCAGGAAGTTAGTTTTATTCACAATACTTCAAGAAATTTATTAATACACAAGCAGAGGGAGATGTTGGGGAAACAATAGGACATACAAATCTGCAGTTTGGGAGAGATATCCAGGCTGGGAATATAAATTTCAGAGTCATCAGCAGATGGAGAATGTTTACACCCATGAAGCTGAATAAGCACCTAAATATAGACAGATCATAGAAAGATCAGGACAGAGGTTTGGGATGCCAAAACACTAGGAAACTGTGGAGACAGAAAAGGAAACACAGAAAGAACATCCAGTGAGATAAGAGAAAAACCAAGAAAATGAGCAGTTCTGGAAGCAAGCCAAAAGAGTGAGTCTGGGAGCAGAAAGATCAGTTGGGTCAAATGCGGACTATAGGTTAAGATGAGAACTGAGGCTTGACCATGGGGGTTAACAGTATTGTCAGTAACCTCGGCCACAGCTATTTTGGTGAAATCATGTGGGCAGACGTTTGATTGGAGTACATTTCAGAGAAAATGGAAAGAGAGGAATTAAGTAGAGAAAAAAACTTTTTTAAAAAACGTTTTTCTGTGAAGGAGAACAGAGAATGGAATTGTGTTACAGAAAGGGAAGTGGTATCAAGAGGCGCTTTTAATTTTTTTAAATCTATTTTTGGCTTCATCGTGCAGCTTACAGGATCTTAGTTCCTTGACCAGGAATTGAACCCAGGCCCCCATCAGTGAAAGCACAGAGTCCTAACCACTGAACCACCAGGGAATTCCCAAGAGTTGTTTTTTTTAAATTAAGGCTTCGCAACTTATTTTTCTGCCAGTTTTTTTTAATTGAAGTTTTTATTTGGAGTTAATAGTAGATTCATGTGCAGTTGTAAGAAATAATACAGAGAGATCCAGTGTACCCTCTACCTGGTTTCCACAAATGGCAACGTATTACAAACCACGGTTCAAACTAGAAGAGTGACGTTGACAGAGACAGGATATAAAGCATTTTCATCACCACAAGGATCCCTGATGTTGTCTTTAGGGGCCACACCCTCTCCTTAAACACAGCAACCACTAACCTGTTATTCATTTCTGTATTAAAAAAAAATTTTTTTTATTGAAATATAGTTGATTTACAATGTGTTGGTTTCAGGTATATAGCAAAGCGATTCGGTTGTTCATGGCTATATATAAACATATATTCTTTTTTTGCGTTATCTTCCATTATAGCTTATCATAAGACATTGAGTATAGTTTCTTCTGCTATACAGTAGATTTTTGTTGTAGGTTGTACAACAAAATAGTAGGTTGTCTATTTTGTATATAGTAGTGTGTATATTTTAATCCCAGACTCCTGATTTAGCCCCCTCTCATTTCTATAATTTTGTTATTTCCAGAATAGTATTACATGATAGAATCATAGAGTTTTGGTATTGTTTTGTTTTTCACTAGGCGTAATTCTCTGGCGGTTCTTCCAGGTTGTTGCCTGTATCAATACTTCTTTTCTTTCTACTACTGAGTAGTAGCCCATGGTATTGAAGTCCCACTGTTGGTTTAGTCATTCATCTGTTGAAAAACACCTGGATTGTTTCCAGTTTGGGAGCTATCACAAATACAGCTGCTGTGAACATCTGTATACAGATACTTTGTAACATAAATTTTCATTTCTCTGGGATAAATTCCCAGGAGTACACTTGCTGGGCCATATGGTAGTTGCATATTTAGTTTTTAAAGAAATTGCTGACTGCTTTCCAGAATGTCTGTACCACCAAAAATATATGGATGATCTAATTTACCCATATCCTTGCAAGCATTTGGGGATGTTTCTTATTTTAGCCATTCTGGTAGATGTAGAATAGTACCTCATTGTGGTTTTAATTCACATTTTCCTACTGGCTAACAATGTAGAACATTTTTTCATGTGCTTGTTTGCTTTCAATGTGTCTTTAGTGAAATGTCTTTTCATATATTCTGCCCATTTTCTAGTTGAATTGTTTCCTTTTTTGCTGTTAAGTATTTTAGAGCTTAAAAAATTATATTATTAATGTTAGTCCTTTGTTGAATATGCTGTGTGCAAATATTTTCTCCCTCTGTGTAGCTTGTCTTATCGTCACAGAGACTTTATATATATATATATATATATTTTTTTTTTTAATGGAAGGATATTTGCTTTACAGCATTGTGTTGATTTCTGCCACACAGCAACATGAATTATCTGTAGGTGTACATACACCCTCTCCTCTTGAGCCCCCGGCCCACTCCCACCCACCCCACCCCTCCAGGTGGTCACAGAGCCCTGCTTTGAGTTCCCTGAGTCATACAACAAATTCCCACCTCACAGAGCTTTTACAGAGCAAACATTTTATATATGATGATGTGCAGTGTGTAGGGTTGATTTTTCATTCTATGGACTGTACATTTGGTATCAAATCTGAGAATTCTTTGCTTAACCCTAGATCCTAAAGATACTATCCTAGGCTTTTTTCCTAAAAATCTTATGGTTTCATGCTTTACATTTAAATTCATGATCTGTTTTGAGCTAATTTTTGCATAAGATGTAAGACTTAGGTTATATCTGAAGTGAATTTCTTGTAGATGAAATATAATTTAGTCATGTTTTAAAATCCCCTCTGCCAATCATCTTTTAATTTGTATTTTTAGTCAATTTTCATTTAATGCAATTATTGATATGTCAGGACTTAGGTCTGCTATTGTATCTTTTGTTTTCTTTCTCTTTCTCTCTCTCTCTCTCTTTTTTTTTTTTTTTTGGCTTCTGTTTACTGCCTTCCTGTGGAAATTGGTTACTTAACACTTTTTATCTTTAAAGGGTGGACGTCTTTCACTACTTGGATTGATCTTCTGTTATGACACCTGAAAAAAATTCAAACATGCTTGATAATCTCCCTGGCTAGTATAATTTTTTGACTTTATGTTAAGAGATTTTATGCTGTGTCTCCTGCAGCCACTTTGGTTTACCTAACAAATCCCTTCTGTTAATATCCCTTAGTGTTGCCTGGCAGAAACCCCTTCCCCACTCCAGGTTCACTCATCTACACCAACGGAAGAGAGACTAAGAGCCTTCCAGTTCATTTTTCATGTTAGTTTCCCCTAGTAGATGGTGAGCTCATTGAAGGCAGGGTCTTTCACTAGCCCTACCTCCAGTCCTCAGTCCAACTGCATGGGATCCTTGGAAATGATTTTGTAATCTACATGCGTATTCCTCCCCATCCAGGGGAATCTCAGATTGAGGAGGCAGGGAACTCTGGTCTAGGATTTGGAGAAGGAGCAGAGCATGCTCTGAGATGAGGGGGCTCTGAGGGGCGGCAGCTGGACACCTGCATTCTCAGAGTTTCCTTCTCTCTCCTGGCAGGAAATATGACTCACGTCAGGCAAGTAAGTGATGGGCATGTGAGGACCACACAACTTGTGCTGGAGAAAAATGAGCCAAAAAAAAAAAAAAATTGGGAAAACTGTTAACCTTAGGAGGTACTGAGAGAGAACTCAGTGAAACTGCAGGGTAGTGTCCTCCTCCTCGAAGAGTCTGGGTTTACATTTCCCTGTGAAGGGGCGGAGGGAGGGAGTGGTTCTACTTCCTGCCCGGGGCTGTGCACACAGTCCGAGAGACTCCAGCAACAAGTGGTGTCTTCAGCTGAGAAGTGAGAACACACCCCATGCTGGGAACTCTCCAGGGCAGGGCCCGCTCCTCCCTTCGTGGGTGAGTGCAGCTGACCCGGTGAATCATCCTTGTTCTCGATGCAGAGACTCTTAGCTGAAAGGACTCCAGCTCAAGTGATGGTTACCCATGTACCTTCCCGGGGGAAGTTCCACAGCCTAGGAGAAAAGCATCAGTAGTGACTGATCAATTAGAGAGACGACCTTTAAGGCTGTTCTTGTTAGACATTGCAAGAGCGTAGACACCACTTAAGCAGTATCTTTCGTGGAGAGCCTGGTGGAAATGGTGGGAAACCACGTCCCCATTTTCTTTGCTTCTGCATCTTCCAGGCAAGATCCTCCTCTAACCTTGCACTAAGAAATAGGCAAATATAGTAATTCTTGCCTCCTTCATTTATGAGTGGATAGATGGTATATGTGCCAAGCTAGTCATGCAAAAGCACACTTTATTTTCTCTTTGAACCACCAGGCAGGAATGATTATCTGAAGATGAATTTTATCTGGCTCTCACAGTGTTTTATATATATATATTGGCTGTGCTGGGTCTTCGTTATTTTTCTCTAGTTGCAGCGAGCGGGGGCTACCCTCTAGTTGTGGTGCTCAGGATTCTCATTGCGGTGGCTTTTTTTATTGCAGAACACAGGCTCTAGGGCACGGGGCTTTAGTAGATGTGGCCCCCGGGCCCTGGAGCACAGGCTTAGTAGTTGTGGCTCACAGGCTTAGTTGTTCCACAGCATGTGGGATCTTCCCGGACCAGGGTGGAACCTGTGTCTCCTGCATTGGCAGGTGGATTGTTATCCACTGTGCCCCCAGAAAGCCCCCTTGTAGTGTTTTTAAAAAACAATTTGAATTGACTGCCAATTTAAATCAGGCTATTTCATTTAAAATCCCTATTTCCAGATATTAAAAGTCCTAAGCTACCCAAAGTCACTGTGTCTTGGAGATGCGTTGTAGCTGTTGTCTTATGATGGGATATGCTTGCTCCAGTTTGCTGAAGACCCCCAATGCCCTACCAGCTTCCTCACTCCCATAAGTCACTTACCTGGCCTTTGTCAGCATTTTGGTCTGTGATTCCTTCTTTGGTGGCTAGTAGGTCAGATAAGGAAACTTTGGGCAGGAAGAAGTCTAAATTCCTGGGCTTTGGGGACCACCTGAGCCATGTCAAGGCCCCAAGGGTCAAAGACAAAGGGTACTCCTTATCTAACAGGAAAACTAAAATTAAGTAACTAACTTGTAGATGTGAGGTGATTATTAAAATAGTACAAGACACAGTAATAAAGGGAGTTGGATGGACACCAAACATCCAAACTTCTTTACTGGAACCAAAGCAAGAACACAGGGGAGTCTGTCCTCCCCTTTGCTTTCCTATCCATGCACTTGTCACAGGAGACTATAGTGAGCTGTTAATGGGTTTGCCGCTTGCCGGGGTCCAGCCCCAGCAGGATCCAGGGGAACCCTCAGGATGAATGGCGTCAGCGAGAGAGAGACACGTAGGACCGGCCTTGATAGGGCCAAGTCTGCTAGGGAGAGAGAGAGAGAGAGAAAGAAAGAGAGAGAGAGACCAGACCAGGATATGCGACAGTCTGGCAGTTGCTTTATTTTTCACCATCGCCTTTATACCCTAAGTTGGTACATTTCTAAGGGGCAGATAAGCACACAGACTTAGTTTAACATTACATCAGCTTGTCCTTCACGAAACCAGGTGTGCTCTGTATATTTTTCTTTATGAGAGTCTTTTCCCATAGATTTTTTGTATATTATCTTCTGGCCTTGAGCTTAGCAGAAAACAGAAAAGTGGCAGTCTCATGATAGAGCAGATTGCAACATAATAGAAATATAATCCTGTTAACACAAAAGTCAGTCTTTTTGCAGAAATTCTCAGCTAAATTTATCTAAAAAGTTTAACACACAGAGACTCTGCAGCTCTGGTGAGGCAGCCCCTGTTTAGTGCTCCTGGTTAAAATTAACAATTATCTTACTGTTTTTACACTAGGGCTAAACTCTTATTTTCTAGATCTCCAACTATATTAACAATAGTTTCCACTGCACAACCTCAGCACATTAACATCAATCAAACGTTGATCTAATAACTACTTTTAAAACAATATTTTTTGTATTTTCTAATAGGGCTTCCTCACCCCCCAAAGGGCTCTGTGCCTATTAGGGCCTTTTTTATGGTTAATCTCTATGTATAATATCTTTTGGCTTTCAGGCCTGTTGACAATTTATGGCTTGCACCTGGTGCAACTTTAAGCAACTTCAGTAGCCGACCCTGTCTTTTTTGTGGTTAATCTATTTTCTTTCTATTAGGTGTCATCTCCATGGGAACTAGATAGGATTACATTTTTACAGAACAGAAATGCAAAGGACTGCAAAAACAGCAGATATGGCACAAAACAGGCTCTTAGTCTAAAAGTTAACTACCTGCAAGAAGTCACCAGCTAATCTCTATCTAAACTATTTTCTATTAGGCACATTTGTGGCTGTAATATTTGTGGAGCTTTTCTCACCCTGCAGAGGGACCTATGCTTAGTAGTTTCTTTTGTTAGCGTACTGTGCTTAGGATGTTTAGAACAATCATGAGCATTTTGTGCAATGAGAGCACACATTTATCAAACAAGCCAGAATGCCAGCAAAAGGGATTGAATTGAAGCATTTCCTTCATCCCTGGCCCCTTCATAGGGTACCAGCATCCAGGAGATTTATTAGTTAGGGTTTTAAGTTGTTCTTTATTCAGTGAAAGAGGAGCAGGAGAGCTCTCGGCAGGCAACACAAGAATCCGCAGCAGGGCAAACAAGAACAACAGCAGAAAAGGGGGGAGGATACAGGGTGGGGTAGAGGCCGAGGCCAATCTGGAGGGTCCCTTATCCTAGACGGCCTTGCCTGTCAGGTTTTTTCCTCATGACCTCGTCATGGATGGGATCCCGGACGGCCTTGCCTGCCCAGTATTTTCTTCATGGCCTTGTCACGGGCGGGACCTCCCATAATGGCCCCCAGCATCCTCTCACTAAACTTCACATTTTTCCTCTGTAAAGTGAGGCCAGCGATCCCTCCCGCCACACCCCGGCACCCAGTCTCCTGCAAAGGAGTCCTGTATAAGAAAGGGCTCTACCCCCTGTAAAGTGCTCTGTTGTTAATTACCAAATAATGGTTAAGGTACCCTTCAAAGCATACCCTAAGACTGCTTCTGAGTTTGTTGGGAGGAACTGAATTCACTTCAAATCAACCAACCTGTATTAGAATGTCTACATCGCATTGAGTCCTGTACTAGTTAATTTTTTATGTCAACTTGGCCAGGCTCTGGTACCCAGTTGTTTGGTCAAACACCAGTTTAAATCTTGCTATAAAGGTATTTTTTAAAGATGATATCCTTGTTGTTTAGTCACTCAGTCCTGTCCGATTCTTTGCAACTCCTGGAGGGACTGTAGCCCTCCAGGCTCCTCTGTCCATGGGGTTTCCCAGACAAGAATACTGGAGTGGGTTCCCGGGCCCTTTTCCGGGGATCTTCCCAACTCAGGGATTGAATCTGTGTCTCTTGCATTGGCAGGTGGATTCTTTACTGCTGAGCCACCAGGGAAGCCCCTTTTAAGTTGTCATTAACATTTAAATCAGTGGGTTCTGAGTAAAACAGATGACTCTCCATAATGTGAGTGGGTCTTATCCAGTCATTTGAAGGCCTTTAACAAGAACACTGACTTCTACTGAAGAAGAGGGAATTTTGTCTCCAGACTGAACTGAAGATTTCAGATTTGCCAGTTCCTATAATCACATGAACCAATGTCTTAAATCTCATATATGTGTGTATATATACATGGTTTTATATATATATATATAACTAATAGGATATGTATGTGTATCTCCTATTTGGTTCTCTCCAGAGAGCTCTAAGATGAAAGCCAGAGTATGCTTTCACATAACATAATTTTCTTATTTAATGTTCACAGCATTCTCTCAGAAGTACGTATTGTTGGCTTCATTGTGCATTTTCTTTTGAGAATGCTGAAAGGACAGAGAGAGATTAAGAAATCTGCCCAGGTCATAGGAAAAACAAATGTCTGAAGGCAGACATGTCTGGATGCAGAGCCACCACATGGAGTCAGAGCTGAGACAAGTCCAAAGTGTGGGTAGGAGAAATGGGCTCTTTACCCTCCAGATGCTTCTGTCCTGTCATTCTCTGTCATGCTGCCCTTCTTGGTTCCCCTCCAAATAACTGTCCTCTGGAGACCATTGGGGAGCCACGCTGAGCTGGACAATGACAGCGTCCAAAGCAGGCAGAGACCTGCCCACACACCTACAGGGTGTATGTATGCACCCTGGACATAGGCCTCTGAGGCAGAGGTGGTGGGAAAGTCCTCCTTTCAGGGTGAGATTATATCTCATTTTCTTCATTGCCCAATTTTTTTTTTTTTTCATTTTTGGCTATGCCGCATGATATGCGGGGTCTTTGTTCTCTGACTAGAGATTGAATCCACACTCCTTGCTAGCCACTGGACAGCCAGGGATGTCCCCACTGCCCAATTCTTAAAGTTGCAAGTGATGAAAACTCAAATTGAGTAAATATGAAAGGGAATTTACTGCCTTATGTAATGAAAAGGCCAGAAGTTTGGGTGTGATGGGATCTGGATTCCTGAGCTATGTCATCAGGAGTGTTTGTGTTTCATCATCAGTGGATTCTGCTTTTCTTTGTTTTGGCTTTATTGTCCAGCAGATTCTTCCGAATGGTAAGAAGACAGCGATGAACACATTTCCAATCCGCCAACTGAAGCTCTGAAAGAGAGGGAACACCTGTTTCCAACAGTGACCACAGTGTCCTAAAGTTGACTATTACTGGGCCATCTTGGAACAGATGTTTGCTCATGACCAATCTTAGGGGCCAGAGGTATGGAATATGATGTGTTCCCCATAGCCTGAAGTGTATCAAAATCCTTTCTGACTTTCTGACATAAAAGAATTCACAAAGGAAGTAGTTAATAGCTACTGGTTCCCCTGCAGACATCACCCCTAGAACAGGTGATGTTCTAGAAGGGAATAGTTAAAAATTTTCAGTTTACCTAACTGAAAATTAGGAGTTTGGATGTCAACAATCATGATAAACAAAATTGAAAACAGAAAATGGGACAAAAGTATTCGCCAGTTCATGGTTCATAGCCTTAGTATAGTTTTAAAATATAAAGAGCACACATATTGATAGAAGAAACACTGGCCCAATGACAGAAAAATGGACATTTGGCAATCCCACTTAGGCATCCCAAAGGCACCTCTCTCAACCTCTGTTTGTCTCCATAAAGATCAAACACACGTGGCAGGTGGTTAAAATGGGTGAATCCCGGTGGAGGTTATATGATGTTTATTGTTTATTATTTAACTTCTTAGCTTTGAAATTTTTCAAAATAAAAAGTTGGGGGAAACAAGTGAAAGAAACTTTCTTAGTTTTAGTTCTTAATCTAGTTAAATATTCTGGCTTTTTCAACATCTGAGGATGAAAAAATTTGAAGTGAATTTCCCCAGAGTTCCTCTGACATTTTCTTCCTATTTCTGTAGATAGAATCACAATTCTTGCCTGAGACAGGGAGAGCTGGGTGTTTTCAACCTGGGTAAAGCCCAAACAACACTAACCAGCAGGTTGAAAGAGAAGGCTGTCATAACTTTAAAAACATCCAGTTACTTGCTAATAACTCAAGAGAGAAAGTACACCCTTTTTACTTTAAAGGATGGAAGTTCCCAAATTAAAAGCAACTTCCTGGAAAGAGGGTGGCTGAGTAGTAACATGTTTCTGTGTTCATTTCCCAGCCTGGCCATTTTCTCCTCGTGTGTGCATGCTAAGTTGTTCAGTCGTGTCTCTTTGCAACCCTTTGGACTGTAGCCCGCCACGCTTCTCTGTCCATGGGATTCTCCAGGCACGAATACTTGAGTGGGTTGTCTTTTCCTTCTCCAGGGAATCTTCCTGACCCAGGGATCAGACTCGAGTCTCTTATGTCTCCTTCACTGGCAGGTGGGTTCTTTATGACTGGCGCCACCTGGGAAGCCCTTCTGCTCATGGGACGCAGCCAATAATGATCACCGCCACCTCCACCACAATGAATATTCATGGAGCACCAGTTATGTGCCAGGTCCAGATCTAAGAACTTTACAGCTCTGAATGCATATTAATTTCTTTAATTTAATTCATTCATGTCACTCAGTTAATTATGAGGTGAAATATTATTGTCACACTCACTTTATAGAGGAATAAGTTGAGTCTAAAAGTGTTGAGAGCTAGCCCCAGATCTTACAGCTGGTAGGTGAAAGAGATGATATTTGCATTGGGCTATAACCCTCTGGAGCTACCCCTTGTCACTATTACATGGTATAGCCTTTCAGACATGGCCTTCGGAAAAGGGTTACGGCAAAAGGCAGCTGGCCAATGGTTTAGTTTTGAGGAGGGACTGGTCTGTGTGCATGTGAACCTTTAACACCCTCAGCAGAGCAAACAAGAGTTTAATCATGGGGTTACCCTTATGACTGGGCCGTTCTAGGGGTGATGTCTGCAGGGGAACCAACCTCAGTCCACAAAATGGAAGCTCCTTTATGAAGAACGGGGTGAAATTCCATCTAGGTAAGTTCTGGGTGGCAGGCGGATCGGCCAGCGAATTCTGGGGGCCAGCCATCCCATTGTGGGTATGTGTCTGAATGTCCTCCTCCTTGTGAAAACCTGAGGGCCTGCGCACCTCTCCGCCAGACTCTCTCACCTTTCTCCATGGGTAGCGGAAGAGGCACCCGTAGTGGATTTCACATTAGCTCAGCTAGGAAGACTCCCCAGGGCAGGAACCAGTCACAGATCCTCTCAGGGAAGGAGGGAAGCAAGCTTGGGAAAGATCATGCACTTGACTTGGTCAACCTGAAGTTGTGCCTCAAACCCTGTAAGGCCTTTTGCAGGTAGCAGCCAGCACAGTGGTGCGACTCTGACTCGGAAGGACACTGTGAGTGATCTCTCGGACTTTAAGGGCTGCCTTGTGGTGAGTGCCAGTCAGGCCAGGGGTGTGGAGGGCTGCAGACAGCCTTGCCACCAGCCCCTAGCTCAGCGCCTCGGTGCAGCAGACACACACGCAATGGTAGTTCCTCTCTTTCAGTCGATTTGTACTATGCTGCTGGCAGTTCCCTTGATGGGAGGATGCCACTCTTTGGGGTGTGAATGTTTCCCAGACTGCTGCACCTCGGCTGGTTCCTGAAATGAGAAGCAGAGGGAGGAAGTCAGCCCGTCCTGCGGAGTGAGAGCCTCGTGGCACCTCTCTTGTGCCCTCAAGCGGAGAGGGGCCCCTGCTGGAGTAGCCTCTCTTAGCCTCTCCTCCCAGGGCCTTGGACTCCTTTCAGGATAAGTCATGGCATCTTTTGTCCAGTTTTATTTTAGAAAGATGCTATTTGGATTTTGCTCATAGCTGTGAAAATAAATACGGGATTTATAATGATGGGGATTGAGGAAGGGTTTTGCAACTCAGACCCCAAAGGAGAAGTATTAGCTTCCTCAGCTTCCCCTTGACAGTGGAGATTAATGTCCCTCCACCGCACTGATGACTAACAGGCAGTGGGAACTAAAATAGATCTCCATCATGCCGGGAGGGGAGTGAGGGCGCCCAGCTCCCCCTGCTTCTTGGCTGGCAGGTGTAGGCAGCATGCTGACTGGCAAAGTCTCCTTGTGAAGTAAGCCAGGCACAAGTCCTGTGGGCAGTATATGGCCACGATTCGGGGGACAGCCTCCCACATGGACTGCATTGCACCAGAGGTCCAGCCTGGGGAGGAGGGGGCATGGAGCAGCTGGTCCAAGGCTTTCCTCCTCACACTAGGAGGAGGGCTCCTCCAAGCCCTTCCTGCCACGCCTCTCCCCCTTACCTCTGCAGCTTTTCTGGCTGGGCTTGTGACTGGAGGGCAGAACTGGAAAGAGAAAAGGGAAAGGAAGAAGAGGGGGAAAAGAATAAAACCAGGAGGGCCGTTCAAGTAGACGTAGCAGAGTGGGGAGAAGGAAAGTGTTCCCAGAGGGTGGGAAGCTGGGGGCGTTTGTGGAGGCTCAACCAGGTCTATTGATTCCACCAGAATCAAGCAAATTCTTAAACTCATGACAGCGATTGTGGCATGAGAAGGTGCCCTGAAACCTCCGCCTGTGGGGGTGTAATTGACCGCTGTGCTCCGAGGTGGCTCCCTGCTCAGGTGATGAGTGCGGCGTGGACATTGGGCAGGTCCACCTTCGGCAGAGGTGGGGCTCCTCTGACAATGACTTTGGCTCCATGACACCCCAGTGCCTGTGCCAAAATCGTTGTTCCCTCTCTCCAACCGAGGGCACGCACTGCATGGTGGTCTGAAGGCTCTCTCAGCCCCCCTGGGCCCCCCACCTCCCTTACAGCCGTTTCCTCTAACACATAGCTCTCATATCCAGTTCCTTCCCATCTTGGCCTCTGCTTCTGTGACCCCCTTAGCTATTAATAGCAGAAACCCTAACAGTAAGTACTAGTGTTATGTTTATTTTACACCCGAGAAAACCAAGGCACAGAAAGGTACAGTGAATGGCTTCAAGTTTTGCAGCTAGTATGCGGCAGAGCTGAGACTTGAACCCACCCGCTAAACCACCGCACTGCTCTGTTACCATTTCACTCATGGGTCAGCCGATTCCGAGTCATGTTCAGAGATGAACTCACGATCACTGGGCTAGCGTGGCCCAGAGGCCCTAGGGAACATACGAGAACTAATGACACCAACCCTCAGTTGTCTGGTGTCCCAGGTGCCCCTGGGGGAGGATGCCATCTCCCTATGGCTTTCTGGAGTCACAGGGGCATCTCCCAGGTGTCAGGGACAAGACTGTGCTCTCTGATGGTGTTCCCCATGTTAGCCAGACATCATCAACCACTTTCGGGCATCCATGTCTTCCGGGAGTTGTCAGGAATGAGCTCTGAGGCTTCACGCAGACCAGCCTTGCTTGCTTCAGGATCTGGGAAAATGGTCTTGCTCCTCAGAGGGTTTGGCAGATTCTGTGGAAGCCCGGGGGCCTGACGCCTGCTTTTCCTCCACACCTTTCACATCTCGGGGCCCAGTAACCTCTGCACAGAGGCAGCTCCCTGATAGGTCATGCTGTCCTTCTTCACCCTCCTGTTACTAGGGAAGAAAAAGGTAGCAAATTGTGGTTTTTTATTTAAGGAATAAATTTAATTCATGCAAGTGATCCATCCTCAAAAAAATGAGTCATAAATATAGACGTGTATATACTTCTTTAGATATGTTTAAATATAGTACACAATGTCCAACTAACTATAGCTACTTCCACAACTGAAGCAACTTAGCCACACACACACACACAACTTCATGTTGCCTCCTGGTCAGCCACATGTCAATAGTTTGTCAGTGGGAACTTGGTCACTGTTTTTCTTTTATCCCCTAGCTTTATTGAGATATAATTTACATATAACATTGTGCAAGTTTATGGTATACAGCATGATAATTCAATACCCATATATATTTGCAAAATGATTACCACAGTAAGGTTAGTTAACCCATCCATCACCTCACATAATTACCTTTCTGTGTGTGTGGTAAGAATGTTTAAGGTCTATTCTCTTGGTGGCTTTCAAGTATACAATATAGTATTGTTCACGCTAATCACCAGGATGTACGTTAGATCCTTAGAACTTACTCATAACCGGAAGCCTGTGCACTCTGACCAGCACCTCCCCATTTCCCCAACCCATCAGGCCGTGGCAACCACCAGTCTACTCTCTGTTTCCATGAGTTCAGCTTTGTAAGAATCCACATATAGCTGAGATCATACAGTATTTGTCTTTCTCCGGTCTGACTTATTTCACTTGGCATAATACCCTCAAGGTTCATCCGTATTGTTGCAGATATTGGATTTCCTTCTTTTTTAAGGTGGAAGAATATTCCATTGAATACACATACCACATCATTATACATTCATCCACCTAAGGTCTCCTGGTTGTTTCCCTGTCTTGGCTATTGTAGATAAGGCTTCAGTGAACATGGAGGTGCACATATTTCTTCAAGATACTGATTTCTTTTGCATATATATCCAGAAGTGGAATTGCTGGATCATATGGTGGTTCTATTTTTAACTTTTTTTTTTTTTTTTAGTTCTACCACTTCATTGCTACCAACCCATCTCCCTCCACCCTTGTGCACACATGCTCAGTCATGTAACCCCATGGACTGCAGCCCGCCAGGCTCCTCTGTCCATGGACTTTTCCAGGCAAGAATACTGGAGTGGGTTGCCATTTCCTTCTCCACTATTTTTAATTTTTTGAGGAACCTTCATACCATTTTCTTTTACCACCAACAGTACAAAAAGGTTCCCTTTTCTCCATATCCTTGCGAGCATTTAATCTCTTGTCTATTGACAATGACCATTTTAACATATGTCCAGTGATACCCCATTTTGATTTTGATTTGCGTTTCCCTGATTATTACTTATGTTGAGAACCTTTTCGTGTACTTGGCCATTTGTATGTCTTCTTTGGAACAATGTCTGTTCAGGTCCTTTGCCCATTTTTTAACCGGTTAATCACTATTTTTCTTGCGCCATTCATTTACCACAGTAAACCTTTCCTACGCTTTGTCACTCAGTCATGTCCAACTCTCTGCGACCCCATGGACTGCAGTCCACCAGGCTCCTCTGTCCTTAGGGATTCTCCAGCCAAGAATACTGGAGTGGGTTGCCAGGCCCTCCTCCAGGGCATCTTCCTAACTCAGAGATCGAATCCATCTCCTGCATTGCGGGTGGATTCTTTACCGTCTGAGTCACCAGAGAAGCCCATAAACCTTTCCTACTTTATTAATATTTTTCACATTCTGAATAGCAGCTGCTGACATCATGCAGCATATGTCACTGAACACAGAAGTCATATATTTCCAAGGATTCGCTCATGTTAACTACAGAGCAGAATAACATCTCTTGCATCCTCACCCTCTCCACCCTTCATATTCTGATAAACAAAACTGGATTCATGAAGATGCATGTAAGACTTCAGGTCCCATGTCGGTCCCATGGTGGGTCTACACCTGCATATGCGGCTCTGGCGCTTTGGGAATCACCATGGGTTACTTGGAATACCTGTGCGCATGAGGTCTCAAGATACTGCATCTTCACCCCTTTCCACTTTCATGAAGAGGGAAGAGAACTGAGGGGCACATGAGCAAAGCTTTTAGACAGTGATGTTAAGGCCAGTGGGATTTGGGAGAAGGGGACTTTAAACTTTGGGGCAGGGCTTCCCTGGTGGCTCAGTGGTAAAGAATCCAACTGCCAGTGCAGGAGACCCGGGTTCAATCCCTGATCTAGGAAGATCCCACGTGCCATGGAGCAACTAAACCCATGTGCCACAACTACTGAGCCTGTGCTCTAGAGCCCAGGAGCCACATTACTGAGGCCTGAGCACCCTAGAGCCCATGCTCCGCAAGAGAAGCCACCGCGGTAAGAAGCCCTTGCACCTCAACTAGAGAGTCGCCCCTGCTGGCCGCAGTGAGACAAAGGCTGCATAGCAGCGAAGACCCAGCACAGCCAAACACTAAATAAGTGAATAAATAAACTTTGGGGCAGCAGAGGACAAGGGATGTGAGCGGGGGTTGAGGCCCTGCCTTGTGCTAGACACCATCACAGCTGCTTTTACCGCGGTCTCTTTTCTCCTCTGAATATAGGTATCACCACCCCATTTTTTTTGATGAATAAACTAAGGCCCAAAGCAGTTAAGTAACATCCACAAACCAACACTCTCAGAATAGAAAGTGCCTAACCTCCAAGTGCAGGTTCATTGGGGAGGAGGGTGGATCTTCACAGATAAGAGAGGAGCAAGATGGCCTTGGCATCCTTCTGGCATCATTGGAGACTCTGTGAAGTCGGAGATGCCAGGCCCTGTGACTGGGCATCTGTAATACTTGGAAGGAGGGGGCGTCTGTGTGGCGAGTGTTCTGTTAGCCTGGAGTGACCAAAGTGACCAGGGCAACAAATAGAACTGTCCCAAAAGACCAAGCTTGATGACCTGGGCTCCTTATGTCTCCTGAATTTGCTCTGATGTCATATTTGGAGTGTGTACATAGCGTTTTCGGTTCTCCTCTTTTGCTGTTAAAGGCATGAGAGATTTCAGACACAATCCAAGTTCTTCATTGCTGCCGTTGTACCATCTCCAGACCAAGCATTTCAAAAATCTTTCCTCCTCTAAGGATCTGGTACCATCTTACTGGTTCATACCTCTTTGGGTAATATACCTGGATGCCTTTAGGAAGTAGCCAAGTCGAATGTGGTTAAAAATTCCAAAGAATTGACATTGGCATCAGCTGCCTATGATTTCCCCCAGTCTGTGAGCATCTGTCTGTTAATTTTGAGTAATGATGGATTAATGCAGTGTCATTTCTGCTCCCTCTGAGCAGTTTACATTAATGACCTTGATAAATATATTGTAGCTAAGAGTCATGTTCTTGATTTGCATGTTTAAATAACATCTGGCTATGCACTCTATTATATATAAAATAGATAAACAAGAAGAACCTACCGTGTAGCACAAGGCACTATATTCGACGTCTTTTAATAACCTCCCAGTAGATAGTTTGGGCTCATGATAAGGGAGGTGGGGGGGAGGTGGGAGCCACTGGGTAGTTTCGAGAGGAGAAGGGACATAATCTGATTGGATATTAAGAGGACTCCCCGGGATGTGGTGTAAGGAATGGACCATGGAGTGGAAGCAGAGAGGAGTGTGGAGTTGTCTGGGAGAAGGAAGGTAATATGTTGGAAGGAGGACAGTGGGGGAAGTGATGGGGAGAAATCTGCAGCGTCGGTTTTGCAGAAGGTGCTGTCTGTCTGGGACTTGCTGGTGTGTTGGAAAGAGGGGCATCCAGGATGACTCTGAGCTTTCTGACCAGAGCAACTGGAAGAAGGGAGTTGTCCTTTACTGAGACAGTGAAGAGTGCATGGCTTTGCAGTGATGCTGGAAGATACTGTTGTCCAAGGGAAGCCGTTAAGGAATTGAACATCTGGCCTTGGGAGCAGTCTGAGCTGGAGAAAAATGTTTGGGTGTTGTCAGTGTGGAGAGATGGTGTCTGAAGCTTTGTGATGAACTGAGATTTCCAGGGGAGTGAATGTAGATAGAGAACAGAAGAGATCTGGGGACCTAACCTTGGGGACCTTGATGTTTGGAGGCCAGGGAAGTGGAAAGAACTAGTGAAGGAGACTGAAAGAAAAGGCAGTGAGGTGGTCAGAGAACTGGGAGAGAGAGAGTGGTATTTCCAGCGCCAAATGGAGGAGGAAGCAATCCACATTGTCAAATGCTCTGGTGGGTTGATAAGGTGGGGCCTGACTGTGGACCATAGGATTGAGCCACATGGAGAGCATTGGTGATTCTCACAAGAGTGTGTCTGAAGGGGTGGGAAGAAGAAAGGTGAGAGAATAGGGTCCAGGGAACAGGAAACAACTCTTAAGTATCTCTGAGTGGAGAAGAGATTTGAGGCAAGAGCTGGAGGAGATATGGAATCAAGAGGAGGGTTCTAAAAGTGAGAGGTATCTGGCCTCCTGGTATTATCCAGCAGAGAGGAGAGATTCACTGTGCAGGAGAAAGAAGACAAAGGCAGGGAGACACTCCTTGGGGAAGCAGGAGGGAAGGGATCTCTTGCACAAGTGAAGAGTTTGGCTTTAGATAAGGGCAGGGATGATTCTTCCATATTACCTGGAGGAAAGGAAGAGTACACGGGCACAACTACAGGTCGGTGGGAAGATGTGGTAGTGGGAACATGTGGAAACTCTTTTCTGTTTCTCAGTGGAGTAATGTGCTTTGAAATAGCCACTTTAAACGATGGAAGTGTTAAATTAGCCTTTTGTTATTAGGCTTCTTACCTTGGCAGCTGGGCATCCTCTTGCCCCCAAACAGGGCTGCCTGGATAGGCCAAGGAGTCCTTAGGGTTGTACTGATGGAGTTCCCTGACTGATTGGAGCACCACCTCAGCTAGCGAAAGCCCAAGATACAGAGTGTCTGCAAGTCACTGTGGTATGGATTTCTAATCAATTCACTGCCATAGAAGATATAACTAATTTGTGAGATGCAACCCAGAAAGAATTCACTGGAGATTTTTTTTTCTTTTCCAATTTAATTATTTTTTTAGTTGAAGTATATTTGCTTTATAGAATTTTGTTGTTTTTTGTCCAACATCAGCAAGAAACAGCCATAGGTATATACATGGAGATTTAAATAAGGTTGCTTATGTTTGTTTGTTTTTCTTTCTTTCATTTTGCAAGTACCAAGCTCTACATTATATTGAGATGGCTGCATCCAAGTGTATCCAAAATGATGGTGGATGCATTGAAAATTAACCTTCCTGCACCCAACTGTGCTAAACCTTGAATTAATTCTTTTTTTGTTGCCTCTTGCAGATTGTTTATATTTCATATGGAAGTCAACATTTTAAGCATTCAAATTACAGAAGGACTTCAGGGGTACCCAGTTCATCTCTATTTCTTCTCCCTCCAAGACACCTTCCCTTCTTAGAGTGTCATTACCTCCTTCTCTTCCTAGATTTTGTTGGGATTTCCCCCCCCAATTTTAAAATTGTGGCAAAATATACCTAAAATTTACTATCTTAAATTTTAAGTGTACAATTCAGGAATATTAAATACACTCATATGGGTTGTACACCATCACCACCATCCCTCCCCAGAACTCTTGCAACACTGAAATTCTGTACCCATTCGGCAATAACTTCCTATGACCCCTTCCTGTAACTTTGCATGTCTCAGATGGCCTCACCTTAACTCAAATGCTAAGTTATCTCTGTTTCCTTAAAATAACTTCTTTTGTGATGTTATTGGTCACTTTTATGTAGTTTTAATTAAAGAGTAGTTGATTTACAATGTTGTGTTAATCTGCTGTACAGTAAAGTAATTCAGTTGTACCTAGGTACACATTCTTTTTTTAAATATTCTTTTCCATTATGGTTTATCATAGAATACTGAATATAGTTCACTGTGCTATGCAGTAAGACCTTGTTGTTTACCCATTCCGTGTATAATAGCTTATATCTGCTAACCCAGTCTCCCATTCCATCCCTCCTGCAACCTTCACCCCCTTGGCAAACACAAGTCTGTTCTCTGTGTCCGTAATTCTGTTTCTGTTTCATAGATAGGTTCGTTTGTGTCATATTTTAGATTCCATATATAAGTGATATAATATGGTATTTGTCTTTGTCTTTTTTTTAAATCACATGCATATTTAATTAGGAAACTAATAATGCAACATTACCCAAATAAAATGTAAGCACGTGTTCAATTATCATGTTCCATATTTCAGAGAAGAGGCGTTAAGGATTTATGCCATAAGTTTATTTACAAACATATCTAAGATGCTGAGTTCAAGGGTTTGATCCTTTTAAGAGATTGCACCTCTTAATATGCTCCTCTTCCTATCTGTCTCATGGATTACTTTTTAAGCAGTCGGTGTCTTACTATAAAGAAAAGTGCAGCAAATCCAGACCCAAAGAACAAAGTCATCATAGCTAGTAACCTCCACTTGTTTTCCACTGAAAATGGTATATTCTTCCCTGGACCCTCCGCATAGTGGCTCCGACGAACCACAGAGGTTGTGAACCTCCGGATGCTCTGTCCCTACAGAGCACTGTTAGAAGCTCTGCAAAAGATCCAGACTGAAGGTGGAAGAAATGGTGGCTGCAAACACTCGCTGCTTCCTCACGACCTCGTTCCCCTGACTGTTGTCTTTCTGTTTCTGATTTACTCTACTTAGTATGCTAATTTCTAGTTGCATCCATGTTGCTGCAAGTGGCACGATTTCATTCTTTTTAATGGCTGAGTAGTATTCCAATGTATGTATATGTACCACATCATCTTTATCTATTCCTCTGTTGGTGGACATTTGGGTTGTCTCCATGTCTTGACTATTGTGAATAGTGCTGTAATGAACATAGGGAGGGGTGCACGTATCTTTTTGGATTAGAGTTTTGTCTGGACATATGCCCAGGAATGGGATTGCTGGATCATGTGTATGTGTGCTTAGTCACTGGGGCTCCTCCTCTTTACAACCCAATGACCTGTAGCCTGCCAGGCTCCTCTGTCTGTGGAATTTTCCTGGCAAGAATACTGGAGTGGGTTGCCATTACCTACTCCATGCTGGATCATATGGCAGCTCTACTTTTAGTTTCCTGGAGAACCTCCACACTGTTTTCCATAGTGGCTCTACTAACTTACATTCCTACTAACAGTGTAAAAGGGTTCCCTTTTCTCCACACCCTCTCCAGCATTTGTTGTTTAAAGAGATTTTAATGATGGCCATTCTGACCAGTGTAAGATGATACCTTGTATTTTTGATTTACATTTCTCATTTGCATTTCTCTAATAATTGGCAATGTTGAGCAGTTAGGTCTGTTGAGGTCTTCTGCCCATTTTTCATTTGGGTTGTTTGTTTTGTTGTTAAATTGTATAAGCTGTTTGTATATTTCAGAAATTAATTAAGCCCTTGTTGGTCACATCATTTGCCAATACTTCATCCCATCCTAAAGCTGTCTTTCTTTTGTGGCTTCCTTTACTGTGCAAAAGCTTATACATTTGATTAGTTTCCATTTGTTTACTTATACTTTTATTTCTATTGCCTTGGGAGTTTGATTCAGTTCAGTTCCATCACTCAGTCGTATCTGACTCTTTGCAACCCCATGGACTGCAGCATGCCAGGCCTCCCTGTCCATCACCAGCTCCTGGAGCTTGCTCAAACTCATGTCCATCGAGTCGGTGAAGCCATCAACCATCTCATCCTCTGTCATCCCCTTCTCCTCCTGCCTTCAGTCTTTCCCAGAATTAGGGTCTCTTCCAGTGTATCAGTTCTTCACATCAGGTGGCCAAAATATTGGAGCTTCAGCTTCAGTATTAGTCCTTCCAATGAATATTCAAGACTGATCTCCTTTAGGATGGACTGGTTGGATCTCCTTGCTGTTCAAGGGACTCTCAAGAGTTTTCTCCAACACCACAGTTCAAAAGCATCAATTCTCCAGTGCTCAGCTTTCTTTATAGTCCCAACTCTCACATCCATACATAACTACTGGAAAAAACATAGCTTTGACTAGATGGACCTTTGTCTGCAAAGTAATGTCTCTGCATTTTAGTATACTATCTAGGTTTGAGCACAGAGCTCCTGAACCCTTTATAATTTCCTAAGTGATAAGGACACTAGGAGCATCTTTTTATGTAGTGAGACATTCTGAGTGGGCTGCCGGGTAGCTCCTGGGTGGTCATCAAAGACCAGCCTTAGAATTTGCTTGATTTGATGCTTGAAATTTTCAGCTCTACCTCCTGTCCTCCAGAGAGAGGAGGGGAACTGGAAAAGAAATGGAGTCAATAATTGATCATGCAAAGTGAAGGAGCTTCCACAAACTCCCAGGAGCATGGGGTTCAGGGAGCTCCTGTGTTGGCGAACACATCCATGTACCAGGAGGGTGATGCAGCCCACCTCCACAGAAACAGAGACTCCTGCGCTAGGGACCGTCGCAGGCCCCTGCCCTGTGTATGTCTTCCTCAGACTGCCCCTCTGTGCTGCTGCTACTGCTGAGTCGCGTCAGTCATGTCTGACCCTGTGCGACCCCATAGATGGCAGCCCACCAGGCTCCCCCTGGGTCCCTGGGATTCTCCAGGCAAGAACACTGGAGTGGGTTGCCATTTCCTTCTCCAATGCATGAAAGTGAAAAGGGAAAGTGAAGTCGCTCAGTCGTGTCCAACTCTTAGCAACCCCATGGACCACAGCCTACCAGGCTCCTCCGTCCATGGGATTTTCCAGGCAAGAGCACTGGAGTGGGGTGCCATTGCCTTCTCCGCTGTTCCTATGTATTCTTCATCATATTCTTTAATAAACTGGTAAATGTAAGGAAGTGTTTTCTGAGTTCTGTGAGCTACTCTAGCAAATTAATCCAACCTGAGGAGGGATCGTGGGAACCTCTGATTCACAGTCAACTGAGACAGAAGTTGTGGGTAACTTGGAGACCTACCACTTGTGATCGGCATCTGAAGGGGAGTGGAGAGGTCTTGTGGGACTGAGCCCTTAACCCATGGGATCACTAGGTAAATAGTGTCAGAATTAAGTTATTCAGCAAATTGTAAGATACCTAGTTGGTGTCACAAAGATGTGGAGAAAACACCACATATATTTGGTGATCAGAAGTGTCAGAAATGAAGTGTTCTGTGTAAGTGCTAGATGAGACACACAGTAGGAAAGAGCTGGATTTTTCCTACACAGAAGGAGGAAGAATACATGTTTTTCCTTTATACATTCATGTCCATCAGTACAGGCTTGCCTAGATAAAGTCTATATGGACTTCTGTGCAATCATTAAAATCATGATTGAGTTTAATACATGGGAAAATGTTTATGCTATAAAGTTAAGAGGAAAAAATATCTAAAACTGTATGTATGTTACAGTCTCAAAGCTTTTATTTAAAAAATTGTATCTGCAGAGAAGGACATGGTAGAACCCACCTCAGTGTTAAACAATGTTTTATCTATAAGAGGTGGAATGTTGTGTATTGTAAAATTTTTATACACTTCTTCATTCTTTGTATTTTCTGATTGTCCATCTCTTTGATAATCAGAAAAAGACAAAGAGAATAAAGCAAGCACATTGAAAACTGAACAGTCTTTCTCATTAGTCAAAGAAATGTGAATTAAAAATTTTTTCGATCTGCCTAAAAAAATGAGAAAATATGGGGTAAAAGAGTCATTTTTCTGCTGAGTGTGTTTTGTGGTTTCTAGAGACGTCTAGGATGTGCCTCTGGGAGGAACTTTGGCTCTTGCCCAACAGCGCGTGTCGTATAGCAGAAACACACATGGCACCATGCATCCTCAAGAAAACATCTCGACCCTCCTCAGGCTGGAGGGCCTCTTGAAGAGAGACAGGGTGTTTCCACATTTGTGAAGACCTCCTCCTCTCACTTGATCTTGGATGATACTACTCTTGGGTAGCTCAGAATGTGGTTGCCAACTCGGCAAGTTAAGCAAACAATACTACAGATCATGTTGAAACTGAAGTGGTTCTCATGGGCTAGGAGAATAAGATGCAGGTAGAAAAGAAAATTTGCTTTTTGCTTCTGAGTTGGGACAGACTGCCCCAATTTTGAGGGCACTAATGGGACTTTATCTAGGGGTGAGGTGGTACCCAAGGTGGACCTTTCAGAGTTGGGTTGCCAAGTTCCCAGGTGTGATTGTTGGCCTTTTGAGGCCAGAAGAGAATTCTCCCCCTGAGCACTCAGGGGCAGTATCGCAGAGAGAGAGATTATGGAAAGCCCACCAGATGCAGTGGATTATAAGAGATGATAGCTCTTCTCAGTAACCAAAAGCACGTATTCTCCATCTGTCTTGGTAGCAAAGTTCCTGGGAAGCCAGCTTCTTCCTCTGATGGTCATTTAACGAGCATGCTGTTTTTCAGTCCCTAGGTCATGTCTGACTCTTTCTGGCCCCATGGACAATAGCAACCCAGGCTTTCCTTTCCTTCACTATCTCACAGAGTTGGCTCAAACTCATGTGCATGAGTCAGTTAGGCCATCCAACCATCTCATCCTCTGTCACCCCCTTCACATCTGGGCTATTGTAAATTTATTCCTAGGTATTATATTCTTTTTGATGTAATTATTAATGGAGTTATTTTTTAAATTTCTCTTCCAGATATTTTATCATTAGTGGAAAGAATTACAACAGATTTCTGTGTTTCGATTTTGTGTCCTGCAATTTTACTGAATTTGTTTATTAACTCTCACAGTTTTTTGATGAAATCTTTATGGTTTTCTATGTATACTTATATATGTATATATTGTAAACTGATTATGAAATAAGGTTATTTAACACATCTATCACTTCACATAGTTACTATTTTTGTGTGTGTGGTGAGAACTTTTAAAATCTTCTCTCTTAGGAACTTCCCTGACCGTCCATTGGTTAAGACTCTGCGCTCCCAATGCAGGGGGCACGGGTTTGATCCCTGGTCAGGGAACTAAGATTCTGTATGCCATGCACAGCCTGGTCTAAGACATAAAATAAATAAATAAAGATGAAAATGTTTCTTAAATATTAAAATCAACTATTTTAGCAACTTTCACACATACCACACAGTATTGTTAACTGCAGTCACCATAGGATTGGTCTATATTTTTATTAAGAGGAGGAGGAAGTCAGTAAACTGAGAGTTAAGGGCTCTACCTCTTTGATTAACTCGCTCTTTGGTCTTGGGCCAGTGTCTGGCCCTCTCTGGACATCCTTTCTCTAACCTGCAAAGTGTGGGTTTGTATTCAACTATTTCTGACCACCCACCGTTCTGTGATTCTGGGAAAAAGCAAGATGGCATAGGCAACATAGTATGAGTTTCCTCACTGGGAAAGATTCTATCTAATAATAATAATCATAATAAAATAAAGTAGTTGTCACCATTTGTCTGACCTTGCTTTCCAAGCCTGCGCTGTGAGCTTTGGGAAGGTAATCTTACTAAATCCTCATCATCATTCTAGGAAGTGGGCACTGTTTTTATTCTTACTTGCCAGATGAGGAAACTGAACCTTAGAGATGTCAAATACCTCACCCAGGATCACAGAGTCGGTCTGCTGGGACTCAGTCATAAATGTCTATCTGTGTTTGGAGTTTCCTTCTGCTTTGGGGAAGCCCAGAGCCCAGAAGCCATGGTGGATCTGATTCAGCTGTGCTGTTAGGGTCAACTGTCCTTTTCCAATGTGCCTTCCTTTCCTAAGACACCAGCATCACAGCTATTTAGGGTTTTTCAGTGACCTTCCTTATTTTCTCCCTATTCTGTCTTAGCAAAATGAATGAACGTTTCTTATGATACGAGTCTATTTGTCTTCTAGAAATGAAAGTGTTTGTCTGTCTCTCTTTGTTTCTCAAGCCAAAAGAATTTTTTCCTCTTTTCTTAAGAGTCCACTAATAAGGTAAAATTTTAATGAAAAATTTCATGATTCAACAGTTGGGACAAGGATCAGGTGATAAGGGAGGAAATTGTGAACACCCTGAGAACACCCTCTTCCATTGGTTGTCTGAGCCAGAGCTCCAGCAGCTTCCCACCACATACTCTGTTCCCAATGCCTTTCACTGTTCTCAGACTTTTCTCTTAAAATCTCAAGATCTTAAGACTCAGGTAAGATGTTTTAGGTTAGGGCCTTAAGATCCTTAATGACTCAGGTCAGGTGTCCTTATTTTTGTGTTACCAAATAATGTAAGAGTATGCTTTTTTTTTTTTTTTTTAAACTTCTGAGTTCTGCATTTAAATGTCAAGCACCTCTGAAGCATTGAGGGCACAGGCCTTATCACACTCATCTTTGGAACAGCTCTGGATTTGAGCTCACATGTTACATATAATACATGCTCAATAAAGGTTTTGCAGTTTATTAGTTTCATATGTATGTGTTAAAAGCTAAAATGTACCCATGCCCTTTGGCCCAGTTAGCCCCATGGCAAGGAATTCATCCAAAGGAAGTAATTGAAGGGGAGAAAGGAAATTACACAGAAAAGTACTGTAAAATATGTATGTGCTAAATATTAGAAACACATGAAGTGTTTATTAACAGGGTAATGATAAGTTGCAGTACATGATCTTAATGGAATGTAATTCATTCTGTCATTGGGTAAACAAATACATTGACTTCCAAGGAGTGAGAAATAGGGCAACAAGTCAGATGCCTTCAGTGAGTACGCAACCTGGCCGTCTTCTAAAATGATCATTACAAAACTATGCAGAAACAGAGCGTTATCTGTGGCCTAATGTTAAGAGAGAGAGAAAAAAAAAAAGCAGATTACAAAACTGTCCGTACACTATGATTGCAACTTGAAACATGTGAGGCTGTGAACAAGGTCCAGTGGGCACATGAAGATATTGCGTGGTTAGATTATAGGTGATATTTTCTTTAGCATCATCACAATTGTTTTTCAAGCTTTAACATTTCAGACCGTCTCAAACGTTAACTGAGAAAGGGAAAGCTGTTCCTGGGACTCGGGCTGTTCAGGTTGGCATTGGCATGAATGACGCGGTTCTCGCCAGGTAGGGTTGTCACCAGTTGATCAGGAGGAAATGGTCCAGCCGGCCTGGGAGGACTGAGTCAGGAAAGCCTATCCATCTGTACATCTAGGAGTGTCCATTGGGCCCCACCGTCAGAGCCAGCCTCCTCCGTGTCAAGAGCTGCATCACACAGCAGAGCCTGTGAGGCCCTTCCAAGCCCTGTCAACAGCACCACTTAAGCAGGGCGCCAGGTGGGGGTAAAGCTGAAGTCTGGGAGCCTGGCAAAAGGGTTGGAATCTCTGAGAGTTGGAGTCTGGCTCTTCATGCTGCATGCTTCCTATGCAAAAAGAACTGTTATTTCCATTCTACAGATGAGGAAACTAAGTTCAGTTGGCCCCCAGTTATCCAGTGGATAAGTGATAGAGTTGAGATTAGAAACCATGCCTTCTCAGTTTGGGCCAGTGTTTTTTTCTGTTTATTCCCCTGGGTTCTGGATCAGGTGGTGATGCATGCGACCAGATGGAAGAGACCTGCCTTTTCTTTGAGAAAAGAAGGCACTGGGAAATCTGTGTTATGTGATCTCTCTTACCACTTATGGGATCTCTCTTACCACTCAGAGAATTGAGAGTCAGAGGAAATGCTAGCTAGATTCAGTCTCTAGTTTTCTTTCACTGAGGGCTCACCACCCATTGCCCATGCTACAAGGTGAATGTTACTGCCTCTTTTCAGACTAAGTTAGTCTGAGTTGAATTTATGTCCTTTATAAACAGGGAAGTCCTGACATTGGCAATAAGCGCCATGTCCACTCTTCATCATTCAAGTTTTGAGCACAAGTCTCAAAAATACTTTAGGATTGTTTTGGGAGCATTGGATCCATTATTTCTTGCATGTAAGAAGTTTTAAAATCTGTCCTCATTATTCAGTGTCAACTCAGAAACTCCAGCCTCACTGGAGGGACCCAGCTTTGGGATCCCTTCAGAGAACGAGGGACGTATCTCCATCACTGGTGTAATGAGTAAAATTGCTGCTCAGAACACTTTCCCGCCTGCTCCTTTGTGATTCAGACAGAGACGAAGAGAAACTGATGTGGACAGGATGGCAACACAGGACAGCCAGGCATTTCCTGTAGAGACGGTAAAGGTATCGTCTGAACTTCTCTCCAGCAAATGCATAGATAAGGGGATTGAGGCAACAGTGGCTAAATGCAATTGTCTCCGTCACGTTGATCGCCAACTTCAGATCCCTCTTCACGTCACACTTGGGAAAGAAGTCATAGAGATTGAGCGTCTGTAAGAAAATCATGACATTATAGGGTGTCCAGAAGAGGAAAAACACGACAACCACCAGAAAGATCAGCCTAATGGCTTTAGCTTTCTTGTGGTTCTTGCAGGAAAACAGTGTCCGCATGATTCTGAAGTAACAGTAACTCATAATGATCAGGGGGAGCAGGAAGCCAAGAAAATTTATTTCCACATTGAGGATCACAGGCCAGATTTCCCGCAGGATCTCAGGGTAGTCGCCAAAGCAGTCGTTTTCTTTCTCTTTGGTGAACATGAACTGGGGTGTGGCCACCAAGATGGCGGCTGCCCAGACGCCGAGGCTGACGGTGACGCCGTGCTGCACGGTCCTGTTGTTCATGGAGTTGGCAGCCAGGACGATGGCCAGGAACCTGTCGATGCTGATAACGGTGATGAAGAATATGCCTCCAAAAAACCCAATGAAGAAGAAGGCAGTGGTGAGTTTGCACGTGGCGTGGTGAAGGCCTTGCTCATTTATCACATAGTGAGTCCAGAAGGGCAAGGTGGCTACGAAGAGCAGATCGGACAAAGCCAGGTTCAGGAGGTAAATGTCAGTAATGCTTTTGGACTTCTGGCTGTTGATGAGGGCAAACACCACCAGCAAATTTCCCACCAGGCCAAAGGCAAAGACGAGGGAGTAGAGTATGGCCGCGAAGACAGCTCCCAAGGCCACGATGTCCCCTATATCACAGGCTTCTGCAAGTTCATAATACTCAAAGTTTTCTGAAGTTGATTCAGGGAGGGTCGTGTGCATGGTGAGCACCTGGACGAGAAAGGAAGACAAGGGTTCTCAAGAGTTCTCAGAGAAACAAAGTTGGAATTCCGCTAAGGAGAGGCAGGCTGGAAGAAACAAACTTTTGGTAGGGTGTCTGACCAGTACATTTCCCAGTGTCATATGTGCAGTCTTATTTAATGTCTGTGATGGAGGCTGCAACAGACCCCTCTGACAGAGAGGAAACCAGTCTCTGAGATGCTCAGTGACTTGCCAGAAACTACACAGTAAATGGCTCAGTTAGCATTTGAACGTCAGCCTTTTGAAGCTTGAGACAGATATTTTTTCTTTGATTTTCAAAAGTCTATCTGAAAGGTAGCAAGCTTAACCAGGGTGTGGATGGGTGAGAGAGGATCATGAGCGAGCAGGGGGGAGAGGGATGGGGTGGTGTGTGTATTAGTCGCTCAGTCGTGTCCTACTCTTTGCGACCCCATAGACTGTAGCCTGCCATATATCCTCTGTCCATGGGGATTCTCCAGGCAAGAATACTGGAGTGGGTTGCCATGCCCTCCTCCAGGGGATCTTCCCAACCTAGGGATCGAACCCAGGTCTCTCGCATTGCAGGCAGATTCTTTACCGAGTGAGCCACCAGGGAAGCCCAGGAATACTGGAGTGGGTAGCCTATCCCTTCTCCAGGGGATCTTTCCAACCCAGGAATCGAACTGGGGTCTCCTGCATTGCAGACGGATTCTTTACCAGCTGAGCTAGTACCATAATTCACACTTCCATTTCAAACTTCCCCAGTGCTGTTCTCCACCCCCTTCCTTTCTTCCACCTCTCTACCCTCTGGACTCTTGTTTCTCCTGCTTGAAGACTGAAGAGAGAGGTCTCAGATGCCGCAGAGCCCTGGGCAGACCTGCACCCAGAGACCTGTCTTTGTTTTTGCGAGTCATTTCTTTTCCTCTTCCTCTAGGAACCAAGTCTTTTTCTTCCTTAATGAATAATCCTTAAGGATTATTATTCCTACCTAAAGGAATAATCGTACAGTCAGACACTCTAGGGTGATTACCTTGCCTTGATTTGCCCAGGACTCTTCTGGTTTTAGCGCTGAAAGTCTCACATTTCGGAAACCCCTAAGTTCTAAGCCAACAGGGATGATCAGTCATCCTACAAGTGCAGAGGGTGTGCCGGCATCATCCAGGCCTCTGCAGTCGTGAAGGGGCCGGCGGATCCCAGATGGAGGACGGGCTCAGTTAGCCTGTAGCCTCGGGTCCCAGGGGCTAATTAATAATTACCAGTCCTGCACTTCACTGTGGCCTACCCTCCCCCACTGTTCTTTTTCTGTTTCTTTCTGGACAGAAATGGAAAGGCAAGATATTTCTGCTCAGGTTGGGAAGTGACACTTGCCCATCCTCCCTTCTCCCAGCCAGGACTCACTCCAGAGTCTGCAAGGGGAGTCCTTTCGCCATGGACCTCTGGGACCCCTCCTGTTCCTTGTGATACCACAAGACAGGCTCTCAGAAACCTCAGCACACACCTCCAGCTTGTCACTGCCTGTCACCCAGCACAGCTCAAACCAAAGCTCACACTTCTCTAACCAAGGGAGTTTCCACACCCCGCTACACCCTTTTCATGCTGGTTATACCAAGATGGTGTCTCTGCCGCAGCGAGGACCCACCCTTTGCTTCTCTCTTCCCAGCCTCAGCGTGGCATGCTGGTCCACTTCTTTGTCTCACCCAGCCTGCCGGCAAAGTGGCCCAAGGCCTTCTGACCTGGGCCATCTCAGGCTGGGATGGAGTCCTCAGCCCCAGGAAAGTGTGTGCTCTCTCTGCTCTTGGCTACCATGCCCTCTTCTCAGAGAGGATCCTCTAGCCATGATCTTAATCAACAAAAGTTAAGTTGAACCATATAAAGTGGCTGATGTTCAACCATTTTTAAGTGACAGAAATGTCAGATGGCTCAGCTGAAATGTGGGGAGGCAGGGAGCAGCCACGTGGTGCAGGTGGCTTGCAGCTGGAGCCCGTCTTCCTGGACTTGCAGCTTGTAGGATAGCAAACAGTCAAGTCCTTGTTGGGGATGCTGGGGCTAGCTCCCCTCCTCCTCCTCCTCCTCCCCCCAGTGTCAGGAGCTGGCAGTGTTGACTTAGAGAGGAGTCCAAGGACAATAAAAATCATTTCATATCTCTTTGGGGCCTGTATTCAGTCCTAAAGCCCAGGAACTTGGTGCTTTTAGGTTGACTTGATTTTTGCCAAATACACATGTGCTGGGTTTGATGTTCTCTTGGCACCATGTCTCATACACAGGGACCTCCTGCAAATCTCCAGGCAGGTGTCTCTGGATCACCAAAGAGCAAGGAGACAGGCGAGAAGGGGACAGGCACACACATGGCGGCTCTGAGCCAGGCGCCCAGCAAGGAGAGAGGAGGGACCAGGCACCTCCTTGCCACCTGCCACCTGTTTGTTCCAGACATCCTGGCCTTTTCCGAGCTGCACCTTCCCTGTCCTCTCATCACAAATATCCCTGGAGCCCTTCAGCAGGGCAGTGAATTAAATACGGAACTTTCCTTTCAGAATTGCAGTAAGGGTTAAATAACACAAAGTGTCCAGAACTTGATAGTTTTATCCAGGCACCTTTTCAGGAAAGGTGAGCCCAAGCAGGGTGGACCTTTTATTTCTAGGTCCTCTGAGATGTTCCAGCCCTGGGCCAGGAACCTGAAATGAGGACTCTTGGCAGCAGAGGAGAGTAGGGCCAATGCCCAGGGGTCAGAGGGCTGTCAGGGGTCTAACTGGCTTTCACTCAGGCTGGGCACTGGCCTCCTGGCCCCTGAGCACCAGAAATCAAGGGCGAGAATCCAATGCAATAAGCCCTTGCAGCGTCTAGTAAGTGAGGTCCATGTAGATGGGGTTGCAAGGGGAAGGATGGGTGCTGGGATGAAGCATTAACACAGGTCCCACCACACTAATCTAGGCTGCACCACACACATCCCCCCAGCTATACTTGGGCCTCCTCACCCTCTCTTCTATTAAGTCAACCTTTTACTAAATGATGCTGAGCTTGGAGAGTCTGGGCTGAACCTGGAAGCTGAACTTTGAGTACACACGGCTGTCTTCGTCAAGTAAAAATGAATTTTGTAGAACCTGCTTTAAAAAACACCCAGCCAGCTCTACTGCTAATCCTGTCCTACTTCCTCTGGTCACTTCCTTTTCTTTGGCCCACTCACTTATTTTTTAACCTTTTTTTTTTTTTTTTTGGTCATCATTACCCACTTTTTCCAATCAGCTTCCCTTTTCTATACTTCCTTCTCATTAGGTGGCCTCCATCCCGTTTCTTCTCCCCAACGTCTTTTTTGTGTTGCTTCCCCCTCTCTTTTGGCTTCACGTCCTGCTTACTGTTTTCTAGATCCACTGTGCCTTGTGTATTTACCTTCCTTGCTCTCTTTTTACGGCCTTTTAAGGTTTGAGGTTCAGTCTAATGCCAATTGTTAGGCTTAATATTTTTCCTTTGGACCAAACAAAACTCAGGAATTGCTTGATCCTGGATCCCAACTTTCTCTACGTGGGTGCCACTATCTCTTGACATTCCAGAACCTGAGATTATCCTCTGAAAGCCCCAGTTTAGGAAAGAAGGCTGCCATTCCTGGGGCCCTGCTCAGTGTCATGCTAAGGACACAAGACCCTATTTAATTCTTGCCACAACACCTCGTGGGAAATGACTGTAAAATAACCACCAGCAAGCAGAGAGACTTGAGTAACTTATCCAAGGGAGCGGCAGAGCCAGGATTTTAAGCCAGAAGCGTCTCTTCACAAAGCCGTGCTCCCTGCCCTGCACTGGGTTTTTCCTCTTGGAGGGAAATTCTGCAGGTTACTGCAGGCCACATCTCTAGAACAAGAGTTGGAAAATAGTAGAGGTGACCCTCCCCCCTTTAAAGGATAAGATTCATGATGTGGCCCTGAGCACTGTTCCTGGGTTTAGACTCAGGACCCAGAGGCTGACCCTCAGTGAAACAGCAGGTGGGGAATGGAGGAGGAGGAGATATTATTTGCCTCTCCAGCCATGACCAAGTGGTTGGTCCTCACTGCCAGACCCTCAGAATCTGACTCTCAGTAATCATGGTGAGAAAATTTAGATCCTTTTCTCTGGAGAAGAAAAGGCTGAAAGCTAAAGGATCAGCTTCTTTCCTGCCTTCAGATGCGCAGAGTTGCTCTTCAGAGCTGTGTACTTCATAGGGGTCCACACGCCCCGAGATCAGCTGGCAGCTCCCTCCCAGCTGTGCCTCAGTTTCTTGATGTGGGTAATGAAAGCCCTGGGCTGGACCGTATCTGAGAGCCTGGTCAGCTCTGGATAACCAGTTTTCCAAGGACCGAACAGAAGGAAACAAACAGTCTTTAAAAGAGCAGCATGTGTCCTGGGCCAGGGGAAGTGTGGCCTCGTGTCCACAGAGTGACTGCCCCACAACCTGCGAAGCTCCTGGGCTCACAGGCACCCAGCATTCAGATGAGGTTCTGCTTGGAGACAGAGAGCTGAATCAGTTAATTTTGGGTTCTGACAAATCTGGAGTTCACCACGGGCTATGTAGGAAGGTTTTCAGTCTGACCCCAAGTCCACACCCCTGGCTCTTTGAGCCCTTGCGTTTTCAGAACCTGCTGGTTTTCCAGTTTACAGTGATAGTTATTTTTATAAGAGACCTCTCCTTAGGATTCAGAGAGAGCTAAGTCTGAGAAGGCAAAAAACAGGCAGATGGAGGGGCCTTGAATTCCATGCTGAGGGGCAGTGGCCACATTTTACAACTTACACAGCATGCTCCATGCAGTAAATGGAGTGACTCTATTCTTGCAGCAAGTCATCAACCTAGGACGACTTGGCATAACCACCCACCAGTGTTTTATACAAACCAAATGCATACCCCAAGCCAAGACCAGTAACAGGAAAAGACTATACATGGGGGAGGCCCCTGCACAGAACTGGCCTTTGTTCTGGGCTTCACACGCCTCTCTCTGCTTTCCCCTCTGCAGCGTCCTTCATGGTATTTATCTCTGTCAAAGTAAACTGTGACATCTAGAAAAGAAATGCTTTATGACTTTTCCTTTTTTAATAACTGAAGAAGACATGGACTTGCTTATTAATTAATTGTGGATTAAGTCAATATCTATTAAGTATCTTTACCATACAGTGGCATAAGGACGAGTAAAAATTAAAAATAAGAGGCTTAACTCTGCCTGTTGAAAATAAGGGACAAGAGTCCCCTTGTCTCCTTTTTCTTAGAGCATTTACTTTAGAAGACGTATAGTTGTGAGTACCTTCTCCCCTCTTGGAAATGTGATCACTTCCTCTGCAGCTTTCCAGGTGGGAGCCGTCTCTTTGAAATGCGCATGTTGGTGCCCAGACTCCCAGTGCCAGGGGGAGGACAGGAGCCTGACTTGGGCAGGAACCTGGCTTCAAGTTAGACAACTACTTCTGATCATAAAGAGATGAGCAGCTTGTTTCTCCTCTGGATGAAGCCAGCCAGTACCGATGACCATGCTGGACTTGGGATGAACTGTGTGTGGCTGTCACATTCCCTGACTTGAGCACTAGTTGTTGGGTGTCTTGAGAACACGCGTCTAAGGGGTTGTGTCTGAAGTGAGGTTTTTTTGTGTGTCTTTACTACCTCATAATGGTTTGCCTGTGACGCATATGATGTTTAATTCTTATTCAATAATGACAGAGTTCTTTCTCTACTGTCTTCATGGAGAGGTTTTTCTGGGTCATATATGTTGCTTTTCATTCTGTTTCCCCAACAATAGGCACTGTGCTTGTTTCTGTGGAGGTAAAAATGTCTGAGATACAGTCTCGGTGAATTTTTTATTATTGTTTCATAACAAGAGTATAAGAAAAGCGATGGGGTGCATTTGATAAGTGCCCTGTGAATATGGGCCAATTTCGCGTTTTCCTGTAAATTCATCTAAGTGTTTCTGGTCGTATTTCATTCATGTTATTGCTGTGACTGTGGTCTGTTCATTGTCATTGCTGAATAGGATTGCACCATATGAGTGTCCCACGGTTATTATCTGTTTTACGCTGGTGCACCCTTGGGTGGCTTTCAGTTTGAGACCATGGTGAACAGTGCTGTCATAAACATTTTTGTGTATACATCTACATCCCCTATACTATGGATGCTTTTTTTTTTTTTTTGGCGTTGCTATGCAACATGTGGGCTCTGAGTTCCCTGATCATGGATTGATTCCACGCACCCTGCATTGGGAACATGGAGTCTTAAACACTGGACCACCAGGGAAGTCCCAGTATGAATGCATTTTTAAAACGCAAACCAGAAAAATAGATCTACCGTATGAATTCACATATGTGAAGGTGAGAAATGGGCAAGGGTAATCCATGTAAAGCTTTAAAATCCTTGTAAAGCTATAAGGACAAGGAGAGAATCAGTGACCATAAAGGTGAGGATTGGGGTGATTTCTGGGAGGGCAGGGGTGGTGATCGGGAGAGACCTGGTGGAGGCTGCCGGGGGCTGGTCAGGTTCTCTGCTGCTGCCTCGATGATGGTTAGATGGGAGATCAGTTTATAAGTTACTGACCTGCACACCGTCCTTTGAGTGTGTTATGTTTTCAAATGAACATAGGTTTAGGGAAAAGACAAAAGGGCATAGGAACATACTTAAAGAGATGTTGTATAGGTTTTCTTCCCTACCAAGAGTCGCGATTCACCCACATGTGTGTCCACTCATACTTTCTTTCTGAAGATGATGTTTTCCAATGACACAAACCTTCTGAGCCCGAATGTCCTCACAGTGATTATAAAAGCATACATCAATGTTGAACATCAAAGTCTATCAGCAGTTTATTACTAAAATAGTTTTCATTATAAATGCAGTAGATGCTCATAATAAAAATTGCATATGGTGCAAAAAAGCATGGAAGAAAAAGGAAAGAAAAAACTCAAGAAAGAAAAAGAAAGAAAAAATAAAATTTTTTTTAATTATAGGGAAAAAAATAAAGACCTAGACAAAGAAAAGAAATGTCACTTTTGAACAGAAAGTCAAGAATAAGGTAGTGCCAGACGGAAAGATCATAAAAGGGCTTGCTGTCTATTTTACTTATTTTGTTCCTAGAAACACGAATTGTATGTGTATGCTTCAGACTCTACAGTGGATTCTTATTGCTCTTATTTAAAAAAAAACTTTCTAGGAATACATGGAGAAGGAGCATAAAACAGATGTGGATAGTTAACAATAATAATAATAATGGGAGTTCCCCAGTGGTCCTAGTTGCTGGGATTCCACGATTTTATTGCCCTGGCGGTGTTGAATCCCTGGTTAGGGAACTAAGATCTCTCAACACTTGCAGTATGGCCAGAAAAAAAAAAGATGATGATAATAATAACTTGGATGCTGTTTCTTACCTTAGAAAGTTAACAGTAATTCCTCAATGTCATCCAGATGCAATCTTACCGTTTATTTTTTTTCTTTTATTGTAGTTGATTCATAATGTGTTAATTTCTGCTATAGAACAGTGATTCATATATGTGTATATTCTTTTCCATTATGGTTTATTATAGGATATTGAATATAATTCCCTTGGCTATAGTGTAGAACCTTGTTTTTTACCCACCCTATATATAATAGCTTGCAGATGCAATTTTAAATGATGCTTTTTTTAATGAACATTTCTCCATGCCCCTGAAACAGAATTATTAACACTTCTAATCATATTCCACCATGTGAAGCGCATCATAAGTGATCTAATCAGTCACTGTCTTCCCCTACCAAGCCCCCTAGTACATTTAGGCTGTAAGATCCTCTGGAAAATGGTTTCCCTTGTTGGCAAGTAAAACAAACTAGCGTCGTTAACCCACTCTGACCTCTGACCACAGCGCCTCACCCAGCGCGCCCACAGGTGCTGAACGAGCCCTCTGCTCCTACCTGGACTGGATCTGGGGAGGGAACCTCGAGAGGTGGAGATGCGCCAGTCAGCCTTCCTGTCCCAGTCACAGTCTGTCAGAGAGTGTCTCCCTTTCCTCTGAGGGCATCCTTATTTGCAAAGTTAGCCAATAGTATCTGGTTTCCTGTGAGGTAGACTATCTTTAGATGCTGCTGCAGGCTCAGAAGCTCCAGGCTGGAGGCCAGCTGAGGTGGGAGGGTCTGAAGTCAGAGACTAGGAAGAGCCTGGGGCAGACCCAGAGTGGCTAGGAGGGAGTGTGTTAACTTGGGGACTGTGTTACCTCTTACGGGGCGGTGGGTGGGGGGGCAGCGGGCAGGAAACAGGGTAGCTCTCTTTAATGATGTGCCTTTAGGCAGGCCCGGAAACTGAACCTCGGTTTTCCTGCTAATAAAAGGGAGCCTGTAATACTCACCAGATAGCACTGGGGTGCAGATGAAGTCAGCTACAGTTTTTCTTCTCAAAGTGTGATCTCAGCTGGGAGCTTCTCAGAGATGCAGCACCTCAGGCTGCCGCCACCCCAGGCCTCTTGAATCAGACACTGCATTTTTTTTTTTTTTTTATGCCTTCTAAGCTTTTATTTGCTATAAAGAAAAGTCATCTCTAGGTATCTGTATTTTTAGTTTTCTTTTTTTTCATGTGACTTACTTTGTTGTGAATCTACTTTATTGTAGTGGTTTGGGACCAAACTCACAATATTTCTAAGGTACGCTTACATTGTTTTATTTAAATTTTTTTTTCTATCAAAGTGTATTTGACTTACAGTGTTTCAGGTATACAGTAAAGTGATTCAGTTATGCGTATATCCATATATACATATATATCTTTTTCAGATTTTTTTTCCATTATAGGTTATTATAAGATATGAAACATAGAGACTGCATTTTAATGAAATTTTTAGGAGTTTGATAAACACAATGAATCTGAGAGGCATTGATACAGAAAGCACCTACTGAGCGCCTGGCTCCTGGTCGATGCTTAATAATTATGGTTCCACTCACCTCCCTCAAGGCACTTAGCGGTTCCCTGTGCCTTGCAGTCTAGCTCAGGTTCTATATCTGAAGGGCAGTGGCCCAGGCTGCTCCAGCGGGAAGTGGTACCTGGCCAGGCCCTGTTATCCAGGCCGTACCCCTGCTCCCCGCCCTGGCCAGCTGGTTCTCTGACTTAATCTCAATCACCTCAGCTGCACTGCCTTTCCACTACTTCCTTACTTGCCTAAGTCATGTTTAAGGCCAAGCCTCCTTCTGGTCTGTCTGTATCCCAGGGTCTAACCAGGTTCTGGTACCAGTGGGCCTTCAGCACATATGTTCATTGAATGGTCAGTGACGCCCCCGCCCGCCCCCCTCTCAAGGCCTTCCCCGGCTGCCACCGCTGTGCTCACAGCCTGCACCCAGTGCGCCCCTGGGTCCCCTGTGGTCTCCTGAGGGTGGGGTTACCCCGTCAGCTCCCACCTCGCCTTCTCCTCACCCAGAACCAGCTGTGGGTGGGCCTGCAGTACCACAGGCTGGGTGACCAACTGCTGTTTGAGGAAGTCCGATGCCCAGTTTCCTTTCTCAGGCTCTCCCTGGCCTCAGTCTCAGACCACCTCTCCCTGCCGTTGGCCAGGCTGCAATGTGTGCCAAAAGTAATCCAAAGACTGCTGCTGGACACCCCCAGGTGGGAACTTAATATAGAGGAGCTGGTCCCACTGAGGACTGGCAGATGGACTTCACTCAAATGCCTCAAACTGTCGGAAACTTCAGATACTTGTTAGTCTTTGTGAACACCTTTTCTTTTCTGATTTTTGGCCACACCACACAGCAGGCGGGATATTAGTTCCCTGACTAGGGATTGAACCCAGGTCCCCAACAGCAGAAGCATGGATTCCTAACCACTGTACCACTAGGGAATTCCTTATGGACACCTTTTCAGAGTGCGGGGAAGCATATTCCACCCAGACAGAGAAAACCCGTGAAGTAGTTAAAACCCTCCTTAAGGAACTCTCTCTCCAAGTTGGATTGCCTTCACCCTTCAAAGTGACAATGGGCCTGCTTCTGTCTCCAGTATAATCCACCAGGTATCTAAAGCATTGCATATTGTTGGAAACTATCTTCATCCTGAAGACTACAATCAACAGGAAAAACTGAGAAAATGAATCACATATTGAAAGAGACCATTGCTGAAACAAGTCAGGAGACTAACTTGGAGTAAGGCCTTGCCAGTTGCCCTGCAATGGATTAGAGTGGCTCCTAGAAGTAAGCCCTCAGGAATATTGTGTGGTAGGCTGTTCCAGATGTCTTGCCTGGGTAGGAGAATCTATAGATGTCTTAAAGGACCTAGCAGTCGCCAACTTAACATAGTTGAACTATATGAACTTTTATTCGTGAGTTTGCTTCCAATACATCCACCTACCCAACTAAGATGGCATGGCACCCTTTCCAGCCGGGGGATCGAGTCCTCCTCAAAACCTGGAGAGAACAAGGACCTGGGCATCAACTAGCTGCTAAGTGGACAGGACCATAAAAGATGCTGCAGAACACTCACTCCTCTGATAAATTAGCCAGGATAAGACCATGGATTCACCACACCTGAGTAGAACTCACTCCTCCAGAGACTGGATGGGATGAAGAAAAGCAGACTTGGCCTTGTGAGACGCTAGGCAATATTAAGTTGCTGTTTTGAGTCAAGTCTCTTACCAGATAATTGATGATGACTCTTGCTCTTCTCTTTGGTTTCACTACACTGGTGACAGCCACTTTTTGGAAAGGAAATGCTTTAATAAAGCTATTTCAAGTGTGGCCAAAGGGGGGACAATAACCCTCTTTTTTTGAAGATATAAAGTTCACAGGCAGAGCATCATGGGCAGCCTTATTCCAAGTTTATGTGTATGTTCAAGTGCTTGTCTAAGTGTTGTGACCGGGCCATAAAAAGGGTATCCATATCCCCATGATTCGAACTGTTCATGCCCAGCCTGGGACCCGGGAGTACTTCCAGCCCCAAGTTGACCATTTCCATTACACAATGACCCTATCTTCACATCTGTCTGGTAGGAAGTAGCCAGAATGGCCCTCACCCCTTTTCCTACAGGATTGTGGAATGGGCATTGACAGAGAGGGGCTGTAACAGAGAACACACCTGGGACCACATGGGACTTAGTCCTCTAGCTCTCACCTTTGTGCTCTGTTTGCTAGGCTGAGTTCTGCTGGCTCTGCACCTTGCAAAAGAATGATGCGTATAGCCAGAAATATACATAGTAGCCCTTTCTCAAGGCTCTGCCTCTCAGGCTTGACCTTTAAAGGTGTAACAGTTTTCCATCCATATAGAGAGAAAAAGATGCAGAACAGAGAATAACGGTTGTCTTGGAGGTCCATTGTGACAAGACCTACCTGGACAGCTGTAATAACAAAGGATTATCACATCCCTTCCAGGGTCTGGCCAGCACCACGAAGTCTGCAGTAACCAGCCACACTCCATCTGCTTTTAGTATAAAAGGACTCTTGAGTTCTCACTCAGGTAAGAAGGTTCTTTGGGACACTGGTCACCCATCTTCTTGGTCCGCTGGCTTTCCAGATAAAGCCGTTATTCCTTGTCTCCACACCTCGTCTGTCAATTTATTGGCCTTTAATGTGGGGAGTGGGCTTCCCCGCTCAGATGGGTGACTCAGATGGTAAAGAATCTGACTGCAATGCCAGAGACTTGGGTTTGATCCCTGGGTCGGGAAGATCCCCTGGAGAAGGGAATGGCGGCCCACTCCAGTATTCTTGCCTGGAGAATCCCATGGACAGAGGCTACAGTCTATGGGGTCACAAAGAGTTGAACATGAGTGACTAACACTTTCACTTTTTTTCACTTTCATGTGGGAAGCAGTATAAACTTGGGCTCAGGAACAGGGTAAACGAAGCTTTAACTAACCTTATTGTGGTAAATATTTTACAATCTATACATGTATCAAATCATCACATAATAAGAGTAACTTACACATTAACACTTAAACTTATTTTATACTGTATGTCAGTTATATTCAATAAAGCCGGAAATAAATATTGGGAAAAAATTTTTAAGCAAAAAGAAAATGTGTCTGTCATTCTCCAGGAGTCTCCTTTGGGTTGGAATATTTCTAAACCTCAACAGAATCGGGCAGAAGTTCTACAGGCTCATTTGCAAGTTGAAGCACAAGTGTCCCTTTATTCCAATATATGTTTTCATTTGCAGGCTAACTCTTAAATAGTGGTTGCTAACCACCGCTATTCTGCATTGTAATTTTTGTACCTGTGCCACACATCACCAGCCTGACTCACTTGTTTGTGCACTGATTTATTAGGTATTTATTTATTAAGTTTTTTTTTTGGCAGTGTTGGGTTTTTGTTGCTGGACTCAGGCTTTTCTCTAGTTTTGGAGCACAGGCTCTAGGGCTCAGAGGCTTCAGTAGTTGTGGCGCGCAGGTTTAGCTGTTCCGCGGCACATGGGATCTTCCTGGACCAGGGATCAAACCTGTGTCCTCTGCTTTGGCAGGCAAACTGTTAACCACTGGGCCACCAGAGAGTCCCTCATTATTTATTAACCACATCCTGCATGCCATACTCTGTGCACATGGCTGGTTATTTGTTTGTGACACGAACAGGGCAGGGTCTCTACCCGATCCCTCCATGGTCTTGATCTGGGTTTGGCTTCCACACTTCAAGGATGCAAAAAGAGACCGCTCTGGGAACACTGAGCAATCAGCCATTATCCAAAGGACAGGGGAGTGGTCTGTCTTGCCTCTGTCCTCCTGGTGCTGTCTTCCCCCTCCTGGTGTCTCCACCTCTCCCCAGGACTCCCCGAGGCCCAGAGCTTCAAGCTGGACAGCCAGTCAGCACACATAGCCCAGCCCATCAGACAACCTCTGGCTGTGGGATACCCCTCAGTTTTACTCAAAGAGCATGGCTTTGATAAACAAAGAAATCTGCAGTAGCTGTGCTCTTGGGAGGGAGTGGTATATACAGGTGACACTGGCAAGCCTTTAAGTTACAGTTTGGTAAACAGCTTGCAGACCCACAATGACTAGGAGTCACATTGTCCTAGTTCAGATCCTGACCCTGCCACTCAAGCTGTCTGACCTTGGTAAAGTTATTTCTCTGAGCCGGAGTTTCCTTATTGTGAAAAGTTAGGCTAATTACCCATAAGTCAAAGATGGTGTGAGGATTAGCAATGACATATGTAAAGAACGTCATATGGTGCTCGGAACATGTGGGCCCTCAGGAAATGAAGACTTACTATTCAAGGCAAGAAGGTCCTAAACAGGGTAATAAAAGATCTGCATTCAGGGGACTCATGGAGGAAGGAACATTCTCTTTCTAAGAGGTTCTGGTGGAAGCTTTCACCTGGGGGCACAGGCCAAAAGGACCAAGCTGTACAGAGTCAAGAGGGTGGGTGATGGGCCTCACAAACTGGGGGGCCACTCAATGTGCCACCTTCTCTTGGGGTCTCTGGGACTTTGAACACTAATGCCTATCCCCTTAAAATTGGCAATCCTCTCTTCACTGCCTGTGATCCTGTTCCATCCCAGCTGCTCCCTTGATAAGGATTCTTGAGTGACAGTGGGTTGGGAGAGACTTAACAAGATCTGGGCCTGGGCTGGTTGAGTCTGTGCAGGGATCCAGGAGGCAGAGTCAATTCTGGATTGGCTGCTGCCAAGAAGCAGGGGAATTCCGTGATTTGGGGTCTAATAAATTTTACCTGGGACGTGGGGGTATAGAAATGGGCTAGAGTTGTCCCTGGTAACAGGGCAACAATCACCAACATTGGTCCAGAGGTATATGTGGGAGGGTGGGGACAGTCTTTTTGTTATTGTGGAGTGACCCTGTCTGAGCCGCGTTGATGTTCAGGTGAGAACTTAATAGTCAGGCAGCCTACGGGGGAGTTTTCCTCTTGCATTAGGGAATCCAACATGGTGGAGCCCACAGGATGGGGACAGTGAAAACAATGGCCATGACTGCATGCACAGCTCAGCCCACAGTGTACAAAGCTCTCCCACAGGAATTCCCTTTCAGGGCAGGAACCTGAAATCCGCGGAGGTCAGAGTAACTCCAAGCACTCAGCTGGTGGGTTGAGGGGTAGTGGACAGGAAGTCCACCCCAGGTCAGAAATTTACATACATGCAGTGTCTTGACTATTTCTCTGCAGATTACCAAACCCAAATTGACACCTCTGGGCAGGCTCGGAGTGGAGAACCATCACTCCTTCCTAAAGGGCTTTCCTCCTGGCCTTGAGAGAACAGCAGGTGAGGGGGGAATGGAAAATGGCGGGGTTGTTGATGGGCAGGGAGGAGCAGGCTGGTGAATTGAGTGCTCAGTGGCTCAGTCATGTCCAACTCTTTACAGCCCCGTGAACTGTAGCCCACCAGGCTCCTATGCTCCTTGAAATTTTCCAGGCAAGGATACTGGAGTGAGTTGCCATTTCCTGCTCTAAGGGATATTTCCAACCCAGGGGTCGAACCTGGGTCTCCTTCATTGGCAAGTGGATTGTTTACCATTAATGCCTCTTGGGGAGGTTGGGGAATCATTTCCTAAATGAAAGCCTTGGGGCTCCACGTTGTGGTCGTCATATGAACTGCTGGCCCAGGCCTGGCTGAGGCGTGTGTGGGCAGCAAGGTCTCCTCCATGGCTCGGAGTCAGGCAGGCCCTCTGCCAGGCACATTATAGTCAGGGGCTCATTTGACCCTCAGCCCGGTGACCTGAGAGCTGTGTGTACTCAGCCCATCATATAGATGATAAAACAGAGCTGAAGTCAGAGTTACCCAGGAAAAGAGGGCTGAAGCTGGGCATTTAGGCCTTGCCTTGTCCAGTCATGGAGCTGCGGGTACAGCACAGACTCCACTTCCCAATTATTAATTTGTAAGTGCTATTTAAAGTCAGACCACCAGCTAGGCTGTGAAACTGAGGAGTCATTTTTGGACTTGATAAAGCACTGATTTCATAAAGTGCTTTCACACTGTTTCTTGTAGGTCTCACAGAACCCTAGAAAGCAGGTTCATGAGGCATGCTTATCTCCATTTTACAACCAAGGAAACAGAGGTGCAGGGATAATAACATCATCATCACCATCCTAGTTATTAATGTGTACCCCGAGCCAAGCCCTGTGCTGCGTGCTTTGTGGTGGTTACCTTGTCTGTACGCAAAGAGCAGGTTCTCTTCCCATTTTACAGAAGAGGATGCAAAGGCCCAGAAAAGGGCACAGTTCAGGACCCAGAGCTGCAGTCTGACTTTGGACTCCTAGCTCTTGCTTAGCGCCCTGTACCGACTCATGACTCTTTGGGCCACAGGTCTGGTAAAAGATGAGCAGAAACTGGATTCTCTCTTCTCTGATGCCCTGCAGTGTTCTTTCTACCACATCACACTGGCTCTGATGTCCTCTTTCAGCATCTTCAGGTAGTAATACACTTGGAGACTTAAAAAAAGACCAGTTACATTCAGTTCTTTGGGGAGAAAAAAATGTTGGCATGATGAATGAGGGCAGACTTGTGGTCTTGGGGATGCATGTTTGATGGGTGCATTGCCAGAGGTGGAGGTCAAGGCTGCATTCCAGGCCAAGCTCACAACTTAGCCTGACCTTAGCATGTCCTGAAGATTCTTCTAAAGCTTCTCTGAAAGGTGGCAGAAACCTGTGCTGGTGGGTCAGTCTCTCCTGGGAGTCATGGTTTCAAAATTGCAGTGTCTGGAGCTGCACTGTCTAGCACAGTGGTCATGGGCCGCGTGGCTATGGACCACTGGAGATGTGGCTAGTCCTAATTGCACTGGCATGTAACTATAAAATATTTACCAGGCTTTTGAACACTTAGCATGAAAAAAAAAAGAATGTTCCCTATCTCATTCATAATTTTTGTGTTAATTGCATGTTCAAATGATAATATTTTAGAGGTATGGGGTTTAATAAAATATTTTAATAGCAGTAATTTTATGTGTTTCTCCTTACTGTTAAAATCACTATTAGGAAATTATGTAGGTGGCTATTGCTGTTGGACAGTATTGGAAGGCACTGATCTAAAGCTTTTGGTCATTTACGACATATACTGGAAGCCAGACACCCCTCGGAACTGTCCCACAGAGCAGCCCACTCGTCCCACTCTCTGCGAGGTTTTGGAGTCGGCCAGTGGTGGAGTGGGAGTGAGGAAGAGGTGACCTCAAGGCTTTGTCTCTCTGCCAAATGGGCACACGGAGAAGTTTCTGCAGCCTGGTGACAGGGGAACAGAAGAGCAGCCCATTTTCTATGTGAACCACACTTCTTCCTTTGGCCAGGATCCCTTGGTTTAAACTCCTGCTACACCACGCTTCAGCAGCTATGAACTCTCTTCAGGTCCTCAGACTCTAAGCTTTTTCTGGTCTTCGCCCTTTCCTCCCATTCCTCTGTCCCTCCTCTCTCCCCGCTCCTTGCTCCCCTCCTCTCCTTCCTTGCCTATCTCTTTAGAGGGCAAGTGGGTTCCACAAAGAGGTCTCCCCAGCCCTCTCAGCTGTACTAGATCCCCCACCCCATCAGTTCAGTCCTTGATTTCGTCTTCAGAGGACCGGCCCCACCTTCCCAGCACCCTCCTGAATGTGGAGCGTGTCTGATGTCTGTCTCCTCGTTAGACAGAGGCACCGTGAGGGCAGGGATGTGCTTATCTACTGCTGTGTCCTGGCGCCAGAACGGTCCCCTGTAACAGGGAAGAACAATCTGACTCCGTATCAGATCTGTTCCGCCTAACCTTTGTACTCTCTTGCTTTTGTTTCCAGTTAAGAATGCTGCCTATAGCCTGAAATACGCCGGAGAGCCCATTCTCAAGGTTCTGACCTTAAAGACATAACACTTTGCCATTCCTGTAGAGGTAAAAGGTTGCAGAACAGAGAATAACATTTGTCTTGTTGGGGGTTTTCAGGAACCTTGTGTCCTGACCTACGTGGACAGCTGCCCTTTGACCTCGTCAGCACTTCCTGCGGCAGCCGCCAGAGGGAGCCAGTCACAAGGGCAGCTGGGGAGGGCGGCTGCCGCCCACGCCGCCAGCGGGTGAGTGCCTGAGGGGGCGGAAGCTGGACCTGGAGAGCTCCCACGGCTGGGCCTTCCTCTTTTCCGAGGGCTGGCCCCCCGCTCCAGGGCCTCTCTCAGAAGAGCTGTGGTCACCCAGTCAAGCCCAGCTCAGCCCTGTTCTTTGGGAGATCCCAGGCTTCTCGGGAAACGGTATCCAAGCCCTAAAAATCCCCGAGTAAGTGTGCTTGTCTTGGGGACCCCCACAGGGTGAAGGGGCAGTGGTGAAAGGGGGCAGATGGCTGGTGGGCGCAGGCGCTGGGTGCAGGGCCAGGGTGGGGCACTGGAACTCAACCTCGGGGCTCCTTCCCCCCAGATGGAACAGTATGAGCGGAAGCAGTTCTGCCTGGAAAGGTCGAGAAACCGGGCAGGGCCAGGCAGACTCAGCAGTCACCCAGCAGATGTCCCCATCCCTCCTCTCCAGGCCGAGCCCCGGGGGCTGCACCCTGTTCCGAGTCCCCACTCTTCTCAGGGAGAAGGGGCCGGGGAGGAGAGTGGAGACAGGTGCAGAGACAGACACACAGACAGGCTGGCAGAAAGCAAGTGTGCCAGGCGGGAGCGAGAAGGAGAGAAAGCCCGGCGTCAGGACAGAACGCTCGGCTTGAAAGGACTTCTGTGAGAAAGACTGTAAAGGATGCTCTGAGGGAGCATTCAGGAGAACAAGTCATGTATTCACTGAGCACCCCTCCTGCCCCCCCCCCCCCCCACACACACACTCAGAAGCCTTTTGCAGGCAGAGGTGAAGCCATGCGCCTCTTTTACCCTGATGGGTGCACACCTCAAGGCCTGCTTAGCTAGGCTTCTGCCTCACCCCAAAACACACAGAAATGACAGTGACTGACTCACAAAGTTTACCAAACACAAGGAAAATGGTAAAGCACAAGAGTGAACAAGGAATCTGCTGAAGACGTGGGCGGGGTGGGGCGGGGTTGAGGGGGAAGCGGAGATTGGATGAGGGAGGAGGGACAGAGAAATTAAACAGCCCGGTGGGGAGGAGAAGGATGAGGTCGTGAGGCCCACCAGGCCACTCTCCGGGGCCCTAGGGAACATCCAGAGGTCACTGACATTCAGGGCAAGGGGTAAGGCAGCTGGACAAGGGGGTCAGGTCTCAGTCCGTAACTGAATGGATTTTTCCCTGGAGGCCGCCATGGGAAAGCTGCCTGGTTCCCTTCAAGAGTTCCTCGAATTCAGCTGTGCACCTGGGCCCCCCATCGCCAGGGTGGTCTTTGGAGACACCACACTGTGGGTGACCAGGGCTCAGAAGGGTTCCTGTTCAGGTAACACCTGGGCGGAGGGAACAGTCAGGCAGACCTTCAGAAAGGCAGGCAGCTGGCACACACAGGGTTCGTGAAACTGCCCATTCTTCTCTGTCGCTATTGGCAGCTGCTTTTCCACTGACCCTTCATTTGCCGGGTGACCAATTCTGAACAACACGTCTGGGGTGCACGGGCCGATGCGACATCTCACAGATGATGTCATCTGGGACCTCGCTGTGACCCAAGGGCGCTCATGACTCGGAGAGTCAGAGCCATACGTAAGTTGACCATCAGGGGCCATGGGCAGCTATTTTCGAAATGCTTTTGAGTCATTCTTTCAGCCCTGCCTCTGTGTGTGAGAAGCAGGGGTGGCTGGAGGGCTGAGCCCACGCGTGTGTGTGTCCGCTTTCCACTCAGATGGATGATGAGACGGCGAGTCCACATCCTCCCTAGGGCCTCTCCAGGAGATCCATGGAGTGTGCTTGCCTGCTTTTGGCCTGTTCTAGCAGATTCATGGAGCCCTGAGCTGAGGCTGGGGGTAGGATAGGGGTGCAGAACTTTGAATCCCAAAGGTTCAGTCTGGAGTCTCTGCCTTCCAGAGACTATGCCTACGTCAAATCCTGGAAGGGATGAAAGACAGTGGGCTGAGGAAAAGAAAGAAAAAGGTAGAGAAAAAAATGCAAAATAGAAAGAGGGTTTCCAGGTAATATAGTCAATGAGAAAGTCTAGGGCCACCCTTCTGGTTCAGACTACCTAAGAAACTGGGTGACTATTTCAAAACACCTTTTAAAATAAATGAGTGATGTGGCAGAAAAGCCCAGAAGGATCTCAGAGCCTGGGATGCAAATTCAGAAAAGTGAGGAAAACCGGAGCCTGCATCACCCTGGGCACCCTGGGGTCCCTGAGGTCGGGAGCCTGGTCTTCATGAGCTGTACCTCTGCAGTGAGGAGACAAGGAGACAAAGGCTGGGCTGGGAAGGAGGGAGTCTGTCTGAGGCCCACACAGAGCCAGAGTCCTCAAAGGACAGCCCCCTCAGTGCCTGTCTTAGCTCCGTCCCTAGAAAGCAGAGGCTGACGCAAAAAGCCTGTGTAGTACTTGCCATATTGGGATGTGTGAGTCAAGGAAACAAAGTGAAGGGAAAAGGGAAGTGAGGCTGGGAGAGGAAGAACAGTACACAGTGGTTTATTCCTGAGCTGGCCACAGCTTCACGAGCAAGAGCACTGGTCACCAGGGCGTGTGGGACCTCTCCCAGAGACACGGGGAGCCACCGCCTCTTAGAACAGTCACCTGCAGGGGCAAAGGGCAAGCGGTTTAATCCTCTCTTTCTCTTAAATCTCTCTGGTCCACGTTTCGCCCCTGGGGCGTTCACGTCCCTGCATTTCTGGGTTCTGTAACCTGGGCTCTCTGGGCAGCCACTGGGACAGCCAGAGGCTCCGTGGGTACAGGCAGGTCAGACCTAGAGGCAGAGCGGGCACGTTTGCGGGTGCAGTGGACGTGACAGAGGCTGCCCACAGCCATCACCTAGCCCCTGGGGATGCTGACACCATGGGACACTCCAACTGGGAAGCAGTCAGTGTTCGGAAGGCCAGCAGGGCTGAGCAGGCTAGGAAGGTGCGTAAGTGGGTCAAGTACGGACTCTCTATTGAATCAGGTAGTTGATTTATAAAGGGCTATTTAGGGACTTCCCCAGTGGTCCAGTGGCTAAGACGTCACGCTCCCAACACAAGGGGCCTGGCTTGGATCCCTGGTCAGGGCACTAGATCCCATGTGCGACAACTAAAGGTCCCGTGTGCCCCAATGAAGATCTGCTGCAGCTAATTTTTTTAAAAAGGGTGGGGCTATTTACAAAGATAGGGGCAAACAGCAGCCCCACAGGGACTGAGGCAGCAGCCTCGTCCCCACATCATAACGGCAAAATGAACTGCTGCCACTTTTAGGCTTAAAAGGACCAAGGGAAGGAGAGGCTTCCAGAGCTGGAAGCAGAGAGTTGGGTACAGCAGATTAGGGATCTTGCTGGGAGAACCCTAGTCAAGCTGAGGCAGCGTCACAGGAAGGGATACAGAGGGCTACATACCTGATGTGGTGAAAATAGATCCAAATAGGCAGAGCAGGGTGGAAGAGGCAGAATTTTAGGTAAAATTCCAAGTAATATGAGGTCACAATCAAAAATCCAATCAAATGGAAAATCAAAACATACGGGGAACTGAGCCAGCAATGATCAGAATTAACCAAAAACATCAAACCTCGAGACCAAACCCATGAGGACTTTGGATACAGAAATTGTAAATAAAGACTAAAACTAATATATTAATATATTTCAAGAAATAAAAATAGTGGAATATGATGAAATAACAAGGCTGTGGAAATTACTTTGTGTGATATAGAAAACAGTAGATATTCTGGAAATAAGAAATGCAAAATGACTAAAAATGCAAAATGCAACACATGAGTTAAGGTTAAACACAGGAGAAGAAGAATTTGTGAACTTTAAGAAAGCTCTGAAGATGCTACCAGAATTGCACTGCAAGACAAAAGGGTAGAAAAAATTAAGGAAGGTTAGGAGGCATGGATCACAAGATGAGGAGGTATGAGCCTGTGTCTAATCAAACTCTCAGAAGACTGTGATGGGTAGACTCGAGGATGGTCCAGTGATCCCCTCAATTGCCATTTACACCCTTGTATGATCCCCTCCTCTTGAACCAGGCAGGACCTGCAACTCGATTCTCACTATGGAATGCGGACATGGTAACGGTGATGGCGTATCATTTCTGTGAATTACGTCACGTTAGACTATCTTCTTGCTAGCAGATTCTCCATAGACTCTGTACTCACAGGGTCTTGTCAGGAACAGAGGATGGTGCATCTTGGAAAATTGTCATAGTCTGTGGTTGAAAGAAGTTCAAGGACAGGATCCAGTGAAAAGAGCCTCAATTTAAAGATGTGATGGGAGCTATTCTCAGTGGGGAGAGGACAGCACAAGACGTGGCTAAGATGCCCAGTGGCATCTGTAGAATGCTTAGGAGCCATGTGCAAGTGATTGAAAAGGCAAAAAAGGTCATCCTCTGAAATAGAGTCTGAAGAGCTATAGGACGTGGTACTAGGCCTGAGGTTTCCAAGGCTAGGCACACACACAGACTTTCACTCTCTGGTGTGAAAAACTAATGTAGTGATGAGCTTATACCTTGTTAGCAGTGGGATTCCACTCCATCCAGGGATGGCAAACGTTAATATCATTATGGCAGAGTGCCATTGTGAGATCTTATGGAACCAAACTTGCCCATGTGCAGTAAAAAGCCAAGCTCCTGACTCTGAGTTGTGGTGAAGGAAAGTGCAGAGTTTATTTTAAGGTGCCAGACAAGGAGTCTGGGTAACCTAATGCTCAAAAAAAAAAAAACTGAACTGCATGATGGGTTTTAGGGAGGGCATTTTTACAGGCCAGATGAGGGAAGGGAATTGAAGTGCATGTGCTCAGCTCTTGCACAGTTTTCTAATTGGCTGATGGTGAGGTAACAGGGCAGTGTCACAGGGGCTAACATTATCAGTCCTCAGGCTCCAGAAAGTCTGGGGCCTACATACTCATGGTCATCGAGTAGTTAACTTTTTCCATTTGGTGGAGGTTTAAGCATCTGTAAGGCAACTCAGGAAATTTGCAGCAGATACTGTTATCTAGGTACTTTCAGAGGGTAACTATAGCAGAGGACTTGGGGGGAGGGGTCTGTCTGGAAAGGCCCCACAAAGTCCTGCTTGGTTACAGAAAGAATATAGTTTAAAAAAACGAAATCTTCTCCCAGCCCAGAAAAACCTCTCCACAAAAGCAGCAGAGGAAGAAAACACTTTTATTATTGAATATATATACTATTTTAAACCAGAATGTGCATTTATACTATATATATTGACATATTGACATTGACGTCGCTCAGTCGTGTCCAACTCTTTGCGACTCCATGGACTGTAGCCTACCAGGCTTCTCCATCCATGGAATTTTCCAGGCAAGAGTACTGGAGTGGGTGGCCATTTCCTTCTCCAGGAGATCTTCCCGACTCAGGGATCGAACCCGGGTCTCCCGTATTATAGGCAGACGCTTTACCGTCTGAGCCGCAAGTTCAGAATGTGATCGCATCACAAGCAATCTGCTAAGAGATGGCAAAGATGGAACATAATCGCACCCCCTTATTTAGCCAAGCGGATACAGCCCCTTACATACACATTCTCGAGGTGAGCAATAACTAGGCCCCGAGTAAGAGGGAATGGCAACCCACTCCAGTGTTCTTGCCTGGAGAATCCCAGGGACAGAGGAGCCTAGGGGGCTGCCATATATGGGGTCACAGAGTCGGACACGACTGAAGCGACTTAGCAGCAGCAGCAAGAGGACTCAGCAGCACCTTTTGTCACACGTAGTTGGCTCCACATTTACCAGAGTACTTGGGGAGACCCCGTGTTGGCCTTAATCAGAGGAGAAACAAGCTCTCACTGTAGATTGGAACAAGGGGCCACCAGTTAGGCTCTCATCCTTCCATGGAAACTGGGATAGAGTTTGCTCTTTAGAAAGATGGCTCCCAGGTCCTCAGGAAATGATCCTCAGTTATGAAGTCATTATAAACATGTATGCACATTTGAGTAGGACAGAGAAATTCTGAAACAAAAGGGAGAGGGGAGAAAAGTCTCTTTCCTTATTTGCGACAAGGAGAATTAACTCTCTATTTATATTCTGTACTTGCTCTTACACCACCCAGTGTATTTTCTGTGGCCATTTCCCCCTCATAGTTGACAACGTACATTTTGATTCATTAATTCCTCGTCTAAGAATCCTTTGGAGATGTTTAAATGTTGTTTTTAAAATGCATGTTCAAGTGTTTTTTTTATATTATTTACAGTAGAAAAAAATTGAAATCAACTCAAATTCCAAAACAAGGAAGCAGTTGAAAAAAAATTAGAGACTTCTGTATGATGAGGTATTATCATCATACATTGCATTAAGTGGCAGTTAAGAGGAGATTTTCAATGGGATAAAAAAAAAAAAACCCTCAGACTTAAAAGTCTACATACAGTGTATTGTCAACTCTGAGGACCTAGGAGCCGTCTTTCTGAAATGTTATGTGAGGTTAAAGGAGTCAGGAGGGGAGGAGGACCAAATCCTCAACCTTCTCAACAGCAGATCAACAGAAGATAAAAGTTATAAATTGAGAAATGGTAGGATAAGCCTTTGTGACCCCATGGACTGTAGCCCACCAGGTTCCCCTGTCCATGGGATTTTCCAGGCAAGAATACTGGAGTGGGTTGCTGGTCCCTTCTCCACGGGATCATCCTGACCCTGGGATCAAACCTGGGTCTCCCACATTGCAGGCAGATTCTTTACTATCTGAGCCACGCAGGAAGCCCCAGGATAAGCCTACTATTTAGAAATTTTGAAGGTAAATACCAGAGGGGGAAAAGAACTGAAAGTATTTTTTGTGATCTTTTTCTGGAGTGTGGGACTAGTATGGGGTTTGGGGACAAGGGACAGCTATATATGGACAGCTATATTTTGTTATAAATTTTGAATATCATTTACAGTTTTGGCATTATTACAGAGCTAAAGGGGCTTCCCAGGTGGTTCAGTGGGAAAGAATCTTCCTGCAATGCAGGAGACACAAGAAATGCGGGTTCAGTCCCTGAGTCAGGAAGATCGCCTGGAGTAGAAAATGGCAACCCACTCCAGTATCCTGGCTTGGAAAATTCCATGGACAGAAGAGCCTGGCAGGTTACAGTCCGTGGGGTCTCAAAGAGTCAGACATGACTTGGCGCGTGCGTGCACACACATGCATACATACACACAGAGGGCTAAAAATAAAAATTAAGTACAGTTTTAAAATCTCTTGCATCCACTCTTCCCACCCCACCCTAGAAAAAAGCATATGAACTTTTCTGTATTTCATAGGTCAAATAACTATTTTTATTTCTGTTCTGATGTTTATCTGGAAATAAAACTATCTTGATGTTCTCAATGAACCCTCTGACTCATACCAAGAGAGGTATTAGCATTTATGACCTCAGAGATGTCTGCATCTCTCCTGCTCATGCGAAGGGCTTTGTGGTCCTTCTCTCCCTATGAATTTCCCCCCTCCTGGCAGTTATCAGGGGCTGGGGAGAAAGCCTATTTCACTCCAGATGGTGGGCAGTGTTTTGGTAAGGGTGTGGAGGTATGACTTAGTTATAAAGGGGTTGATTAGGTAAGGTTGTCATCTGTGGCAGGTTTCCGGATATTCCGTGAAACCTGACATTTTCACAGAGTTCTGGTGCTTCAATTTAGCTGATTTTGTCATTTATTAATAGCTCTGAGATCTCAGACAAGCTACTTAGCTGATGTAAGCTTCTGTTGCCGCATTAACAAAATGGGAATAATAATAGAAACTCTCTTTCTTAGAGTTTTTATGAGAATTAAATGGGATACTGTATGTGACCATGTATGTAGTGTACTGACGTGGAGTGGTCAGTACATTAGATTTAACAGCGATGTTCTCTGCAAGCCATAAGTTAGCATAAATGGTACTAAGAATAACTCAATTCACTATGTGTGTATTTGTGTATATTTGATTTTTCTTGAGACTTTCTCTGATCCCTGGTTAATCCTAAGTGTGTTGTTTCCTTTCCAAGTATTTGGAAATTTTTCTTTTACCGATTTCTAGTTAAGTTCCATTATGGTCAGAGAGTACACTGTATATGATTTAAATTCTCTTAAATTTGTTGAGGTTTATTTTATTCACCAGGATATAGTCTTTGTTAGTATTTGATCTCTGAGCTTTTAAAAAGAATGTGTATCCTGCTATTGTTGGGTGTTCTATAAATGTCAATGAGATTCTGTTAGTTGATGATGGAGTTGAGCTCTCATAGATCCTGATTTTCTGTCTAGTTGCTTTATCTATTGTTGAGGGAGGGTTTTTAAAGTCCACCATTATCGTTGTTGTTTTTTTAAAAGATTTATTTATTGATTTTTGGCTGGGCTGGGTCTTCGTTGCTGCACAGGCTTTTCAATCCAGTTGCTGACAGCGGGGCCTCATCTGCAGTTGCGGTGCGCTGGCTTCTCGTTGCAGTGGCTTCTCGTGCTGCTTAGCACAGGCTCTGGGGCACATGGGCTTCTTTAGCTGTGGCTCGTGGGCTCAGTAATTGTGGTTCCCAGGCTCCAGAGCACAGGCTCAATGATTATGGCACGTGGGCTTAGTAGCTCCAAAGTGTATGGGATCTTCTGAGCCAGAGATCGAACCTGTGTCTCCTGCATTGGCAGGTGGATTCTTTACCGCTGAACCACGGGGAGGCCCCACAATCATCGTTGTTGATGTGTCCTTTTCTCCTTTTGTTCTATCAGGTTTTGCTTTATATGTTTTTCAGCTCTGTTTTCACATACACATTTACAGATGCTATGTCTTCTTGGTGGATTGACCCTTTTATCATAGCATCATAGTCAATTAGGATCTGCTGCTGCTGCTGCTGCTAAGTCACTTCAGTCATGTCCGACTCTGTGTGACCCCATAGACTGCAGCCCACCAGGCTCCGCCATCCCTGGGATTCTCCAGGCAAGAACACTGGAGTGGGTTGCCATTTCCTTCTCCAATGCATGAAAGTGAAAGCGAAGTCACTCAGTCGTGTCCAACTCTTCGCAACCCCATGGACTGCAGCCTACCAGGCTCCTCCATCCCTGGGATTTTCCAGGCAAGAGTACTGAAGTGGGTTGCTATTGCCTTCTCCAAATTAGGATCTAGAAGAGCTCAACTCTTTTATAGTAACAGGAAGTGTGAAGTGAAAGTCGCTCAGTCGTGTCCAACTCTTTGTGACCCCAAGGAATTCTCCAGGCCAGAATACTGGAGTGGGTAGCCTTTTCCTTCTCCAGGAGATATTCCCAACCCAGGGATCGAACCCAGGTCTCCCGTGTTCCAGGCGAATTCTTTACCACCTGAGCCACAAGGGAAGCCCATAATAACAGGAAGAAGATCCTAAAGGAGAAGGACGGTTACTAAGCAGTGGGTGCTATTTATGTACCCAACTGCCTAAGATATAGCTGTGAACTCATTTTACAGGTAAGAAACCTGTGTACTGGGTCCAAGTTCCACAGGTGGGCTGTGGCTGAGCTGGGATTCAAGCCCAGGTTGAGAGCACCCAAAGCTACCATTCTTCATTCCTATCTCTTCTTTTCCACTTGTCTCTTTCCAGTCACTCATCTCTGGTGAAACCTGTGTCCTTTCAGGGCCTGTCCCTTGGCAACTGTTTCACAGCGAGACGGTGGAAGGTGGAAGTTAGAGGGACCCACGCTGGGGCCACGCTGCCAGATTCCAAATCCTGTCTGGAATAGCCAGGTGACCTCAGCATGTTACTCAATGTCTTCTTTTGATTCTTCACTTATAAAATAGGCACAATACCGGACTTGCTTCATAGAGCTGCTAAAAAATTGAGTAAGTTGGTATTTGTAAAGCTCCTAGAACAATGCCTGATACAATAAGTATTCATTAAGTCCTTGCTTAATGTTATTCCTCCCACACCATTACATAAATGGTCTCTTTTCATGGAATGGTCTTTCCCCATTGTCAACTGTATTCAAGATTTTTTTTTTAAACATTTATCTTGTGGCTTAGAGTGCCCCTGGCCCACTGTCTCCAGGTATGTTGTGTATCCAATTTAAAAAACAGGAATGTGTACTGGACTGAGCAGGAAGCCTGGCCTCTCACAGGTGCTTAGTAAATGATTGCAGTTTTGAGCTGTTAGGGGAGAGGGCTCCCTTTAACCCTCAGAAGAGTTCTATAAGGCAAATCCATATTTGTTATCCCTCCTTTACAAGTAAGAAATGTGAGGAAAGAGGAGGTGGAATAATTTTGCCCCAGGGCACATGGCTTATCATAGATCGGTTTTTAAAAAATATTTATTTATGTATGTATTTATTTTCGGCTGGGCTGGGCCTTCGTTGCTACACAGGCTTTTCTCCAGTCGTGGTGAGTGGCCGCTACTCTGTAGCTTCGGTGTGTGGGCTTCTCACTGTGGTCGCTTCTCTTGTTGCGGAGCGTGGACTCTAGACCCGGCGGCCTTCAGCAGCTGCAGCAGGGCCTCAGTAGTTGTGGTTCCCAGGCTCCAGAGCATACACTCGGTAGTTGTAGTGCTCGGGCTTAGCTGCTCCACGGCATGTAGGATCTTCCCAGATCGGGGCTCGAACCCTTGTCTCCGACATTGACAGATTGTTTACCACTGAGCCACCACGGAAGCCCACACGTAGGGTTTTGAATCAGGCGGTTGCTCCAGTGTGTGTCCCTTCACCTCTGCCTTACTCTCCTCCCAGGAAAACAGCTTGTGCAGGACGGACCAGAAAATGGACAGTGTCGCCAGAGTGGGGATTGTCAAGGAATGAGTGACTGGAGACAGTGGCGAAGCTAGTACTGTAGTTCTAGTGCGAGATGCTGTGGGTTCAGATATATTTTGAAGGTTGAAACAAGAAGACGTGCTAGAGGATTGGATGTACAGGGTGAGGCAAAGAGAGGAGTTAATGGATTATGATTCTTTTTGTTTTGTTTTTATGGGCTGTAATTGCTTTACAATGTATGTTAGTTTCTACTGCACAGTGAAATGAATCAGCCATATGTATACATATATCCCCTCCCTCTGGGGCCTCCCTCCCATCACCCCCCCCATAGAATATTAGTCTACCCCTAAAAGGAACGAAATAGGGTCATTTGCAGAGAAAATAGATTCTGTTTTTCACTTGAGCATGAGAGATGCAGATGTCATTTTTCCAAAGGCAAATCCCAGGGAGAGGACCAAGACACCAGTCACCAGTCTCATCAGTCTCTCACCCCTGGAGATCCCCCAACCCCACAAATGCCCCAGCCTGGCCTCTTACCCCCACACAACCTCTCTCTGGCTCTGGAAAGTGAGGGGGCAACACAAAGTTCTCAGCTTCCTGGGACAGGACCCCACTGTCCCAGCCAATAGGAAGTGATTTGGGGTCCACCCTGGGGCTCTGAACCCAGGCCTCACGGGAAAGGACATGACCTTAGCCTCAGATTACTCTGATTGACTGTGCTCAGACCCTGACTGGACAGGAAATACCCTTGACACCCAATAACCATATAGAAACCCAAATCCCTGTTTGGCCAAGAGATTCCCCCAGGCCCTAAATGGCTGGAGGATACACCCTCTTCAAGGTCTGATGGGCCGGAAGACACTCTTGGAAGCCATGATGGGTCAGGAGATGGCCTGCGTGGACTCCCACTTCTCCTTTGTCCCTCGTGAGAGCCCCACAGACAGGGTGGCCCAGGTCCAGGAGGGGTAAGGAGAAGGTGATTCCGTACAGCTGGGCCCAGCAAGAGAAGACCCTCTTCTTCCTGATGAAGGGGGGGTGGTTGCCCTTCTCATTCTGAGTGTAGGTGGCACACTCGTCCAGCGCCTTAGGCTCATAGTAGTGGTAGGGCATGCGCTGTAGGAGGGGCCGCTGCGGTCGTTGGGGGGCACCATGCCACAGATGTGCACAGGGTCACGCTACTCCACCGCAGTCACCACGGTGAACCAGTCTGTGCTCAACCACGATTAGGACTCTTCCCTGTCCTTGCCTATCTCACTCTGGAAGAGGTCATCAGACTGGGTCATGCAGCCAAGAGAGATGGTGTAAGCTTCCATGTTGGGGAACACCAGGCCTGCCCTCTGGATGACGCACACCAGGCTGTCCTGGGGCATCTGCATCTTGTTTGGGAGACCCCAGAAGATGAACAGGGTTTCGGAGGTCTGGTTGATGAACTCCTAGAGTCTCAGCCGCACACGGAATACACTGGAATGGGCCACTACGCGGAAGGTGGTCTTGTTACCCACAAGGTGGTCTGAGTAGCCTGTGGTGGGTGTGTCGTTCATGCGGATTGTGCACTCAGCCTGCTTGACCTCAGGGCCCAGTTTGGTACCTAGCAAATCAGGTGGTTGGAGCTGGTGACAATCACGTTGGTGGCACCGGGAGGGCAGTGTCTTGTGGGCGAGAATGGGGATGTAGCCATCAGTGATGCTCCACTTCTTGAGGTTGACCAGCTGGCGGATCCGGCCCCACAGGGAGCTGTAATGAGAGACCTCACTGGCACTGTTGGAGCTACAGAGGACAAGGGTGGTGATGAGGGCAAAGAGGATCACGAACACTGCTGACTACTGCTGTTTGTTGTTACTCATCTCTCTGGTGACTGCTGTAGGGCAGAGGCCGGCATCCTGCAGATGGCCCAGAGGGTAGGGGTGTGGGGTCACACCTCCTCTGGGGGGCGCCAGCTCCCCTCAGCCCCCAAGCCCCCTCCCATGGTGCCTGGGGCCCAGAGTTGAGGTCTGTGCTGCTCTGGCTGCCCAGGCCCTGCCGCCAAAATAGCTGTTTTGATTGATTCTAGTTTTTCAGTGAAATTAGGGTGTACAGGGCATGTTCAGTTGCGTAGTCATGTCTGACTCTTTGAGACTTCATGGACTGTAGCCTGCCAGGTTCCTCTGTCCATGGGATTCTCTAGGCAAGAATACTGGAGTGGGTTGCCGTGTCCTCCTCCAGGGGATCTTCCCAACCCAGGGATCAGATCCCAACTGGCATCTCCTGTGTCTCCTGCATTGTAGGCAAATTCTTTACCGCTGAGCCACAGGGGAAGCCAAGAAGCAAGGCAACTGGCTGAGAGTGAGGACAGAGTATGGGGTGAAATGGTTGTTTTGGAGGCTGGGAGGCTGAGTGTATGGGGGACATTGAATAGAATAGGCTGGGAATGAGGAAAGTCTGCTTGAGTCTTATCATCAGGAGCTAAGTGCAACTAAGCAGGTGCTCATATGGGTGCTCAGCCGTGTCCGACTCTTTGCAACCCCATGGACTGCAGCCCACCAGGCTCCACTGTCCATGACATCCTCCCGATAAGACATACTGGACTGAGGTGCCATTTCCTCCTCAAGGGGATCTTCCCAACCCAGGGTTCAAACCTATGTCTCCTGCACTGGCAAGCAGATTCTTACCACTGAGCCACATGAGAAGCCCCAGGCAGGAGACAATGTGTACTTCAACCAGGAGCTACTGTGTGGAACAGACAGGTGGGCTTAGGAGTGCTGAGGTTCAGTTAGGCAAGTGTGAGAGAGAGATGGCAGGAGGATCCCTGAATCAGCCTCCTTCCTACTCCCCAGACCTTGGTCCTCTTTCCGGTGCTGGTCTTGTTTTTACTGGTGCCTTCCTGGTCTCTTTGCCCCCATCTACCTTCCTGCCCTTCACCCCTCTGGGCCTCAGCCATCCTCCTCCTCTTTCTCCCCTGATCCCTCCTTCAATTTCTCATCCTGAGAAAACCAGGCCCACAAGCCAGCTCAGCCAGAAGTGGAGCCAGCACTTCAAAAGGGCACAGTAATAGTGACTTTCTCTGTTTGACAAAGACCCCTACCTGCATGCCAGCACCAGAGCTGATTTTCTTAGAACGCAGGCTCCTTGAAGTTGGAGGCAGCAGCTTGTCCACCCATCAGTAAGTGTGGCCCAAGGCGTAACTATTGTTAGGTCTGCGGTGAGAGGAGGACGTGGGCCCTGAGCTGTCCCCTCTGCTGTGCTCCATAAGGGGCTTGTCTGGTGGAGGAGATGGACCGAGGTCCAAAGGACTCCGTTGGGATGTGCCCTGGTCTCCCTTCAGACTGAAGGACTTATTCCCCCAGCTTCTGGGAGTGCTGTGGGCAGGTGGCCCCCTGCTGTCAGCAGTCTCAGAAATTGTTCAGCTAAAGGTCCAGCCTGCATCCAATAACTGGTCTATACCAGGTTATAGAGGCCTGACTTTCTCAACCCAAGCTGAGGCGTCTCAGAAGGGTCATTCCAGTGGCAGAGCTCCTGGGGGAGGTGGGGTGGGGGGTGAGCTGAGGCTTTCACAGCTTCACCTCTCCATCTCCTCAATTCTTGCCTTCCTTCTCTCCCTCCCACAGATGTTGACCTCAAGGGCACCCCTTAATCAACGTAATCACCCTCATCTTCCTCTCAGAGCTCCTTCTGGGGAACCCAACTTGCAACAGTTGAGGCCGGTAGTGACCCAAGAAAGCAGACACTAAGATGAGACTGGTTTTCTTGGCGTAGCACTAACATCACACCCAAACTCTAAAATGATCCCTTCCCTGGATTCCTCCTGTTCTACAAAGTCATAATTGCACGTGTGTTTTGCTGAAAGTTTTCCCTTTCGTCTCAGGTTCAAAGGATTTGTTAACAAAATAAGCCATTCGTTCTATACAAATAAATAATACAAATGTTTGTTAGAGGATTATCTAGCTTACTTTCAATATACTAACATTAAAAGAAAAGATAAATAGAAACAACAGAGGATACATATGCAAGGAGATCAAACCAGTCAATCCTAAAGGAAACCAGTCCTGAATATTCACTGAAAAGACTGATGCTGAAGCTGAAACTCGAATACTTTGGCCACCAGGTGTGAAGAGCTGATTCATTGGAAAAGACCCTGAAGCTGGGCAAGATTGAAGGCAGGAGGATAAGGGGACGACAGAGGATGGGATGGGTGGATGGCATCACTGACTTGATGGACATGAGTTTGAACAAGCTCTGGGAGTTGGTAATGAACAGGGAAGCCTGGCATGCTGCAGTCCATTCAGTCGCAGAGTCACGACTGAGTGACTGAACTGAACTGAGAGGATGCATCACCAAATTGGGTTTTGACCAGCATCCAGACTCAAACAGCACTGGGAAGTCCCCGTGACACAGCACGTCTGGAGTCCCAGTTGGGAAAAGGACCCAAGCATCACGTCCGCTCCGTGGGTGAGACTTCAAAGACTCCACCTCGGGGTTCCCACTTTTAATCCCAGGATGCAAACTGATATGATCAATCTGTGAGCAAATAGCAGCTCTGGTTTCCTGTTAATGCTGTTTGCTTTGTCTTATAAAACTTGGAATGTTGTTAAGCCTGGGACTTGGTTGGCCAGGATACCTCCCGGGGCTCAACAGTCTCAAGATTCAGCCTCTATCTATGGTGCTTGCAAGGCTTCCACTCACAGCAGTCAGTCACTCACAGTCAGGGCAGTGTCCAGGCAGGTTAGAAGCAAGGTCAGAGGCCTGCTCTGCTTCGTCTGTGAAGCCTAAACGAGACCATTTCGTTTCCCTAACAGGGTGTCACCTTCTAGACCCCAAGCCCACATCCTTCCTCAGGTGTAAGTTCTTCCCACACTTTCTCCTCTGCTCCCCCAGCCTCCAGACCATGGCCCTGTTTCGTGAGTCAATGTGAGGACATGGGGGCATGTGCCTACTTCTGTCACGCTGCATGTCGTATTCTGGGCAGGTCAGAACTTGAGGCTGCCAGAGCAACTGCAAAGTGGGAGCAGAAACGCCAGGAAGGAGGGAACTGAAGGCAGAGCCCTGAAATCTGAGTGAAAACTCTCCTTCCGGTCTCAACCCACCTGTCCATTGTAGGCTTCTTTCTTTTTTTTAAATCTTTGTATCACTTAATATGTTATGAAAATTCATCAGCATCAGTAAGAATAGAGGTACAATATCATTTTGAAGGGCTTCCCTGGTGGCTCGGACATAAAGAATCTGCCTATAATGCAGGAGAGCCGGGTTGGATCCACGGGTCAAGATCCCCTGGAGAAGGAAATGGCAACCCACTCCAGTATTCTTGCCTGGAGAATCCCATGGACAGAGGAGCCTGGAGGGCTACAGTCCTTGGAGTCACAAAGAGTTGTACATGACTGAATGCCTTTCACATCATTTTGAATGCCCATGTATATTCCACTGTACAGATATACTGTATTTTAACCTTTTACTATTAGGCATTTGGAGTGTTTCCAATTGTTAAGGTTAATTTCGGGGAGGGGGGTTTGTGGACTTTTCTTTCTTAAAGCTGAAGGAAGGGCTTCCCTGGTGGCTCAGTGGTAAAGAATCCACTTGCCAGGAGGCACAGGATCGATCCCTGTCCAGGAAGATCCCACTTGCCACAGAGCCGCTAAGCCCTTGTGTTACAGTTACTGATCCTGTGCTCCAGAGTCTGGGAGCCACAATTTCTGAGCCAGTATGCCACAAATACTGAAATTCGCACACCCTAGCGCTTGTGCTCTGAAACAAGAAAGGCCACTGCAATGAGAAACCCGCATACTGCAACTAGATAGTAGCCCCCGATTGCCCCAAGTAGAGAAAAGCCCATGCAACAACAAAGACCCAGCACAACCGAAATTCATTAATCTAAAAACCTGAAAAAAAAAACCCTGAAGTGAAAGTTGCTCAGTCATGTTCGACACTTTGCAACCCCATGGACTATACAGTCCATGAAATTCTCCAGGCCAGAATACTGGAGTGGGTAGCCTTTCCCTTCTCCAGGGGATCTTCCCAACCCAGGGATTGAACCCAGGTCTCCTGCATTGCAGGCAGAGTCTTTACCAGCTGAACTACAAGGAAAGCCCTAAAATGCCTGAAGGAAGACCACCTATGATGTCATTCTGTTCCCAGCTGGAAGCAGGGTTCCAGTGTTGCCAGGACTGTCCCATCTGTTGGGTTTGTTGGTGCTGCTGGCAGCCTGACAGGCTCAGAACCAGAGGGAAAGAGGGGGCTCCTGCCAGGGAGGAGAAGGTTTATGGTCAGGGAGACTGAAGCCTAAAGGCAGGATTGGCTAAAACACCCAGTCCTGTGAGCTTCCCTCACACCACCTCAGTGGCAGACGGAGATGAGGCTGACAGTTGATACGTAGAAACAGGAAAGGGTCTTGGATTCCCAAGAAGCAAACCTGAGACGAGGGTACAAGTAGTTTATTGGGAGGTGGTTCTGATACCGGTGGTGAAAAACTAAAAGGAACGACCTTCGTTCTTGTCTTCTTTGAAGGAAGAATTCAGCAAAGAGACCAAGATGGTGAAAAGATAAAGGTGTTTATGAAAAGAAGCAGAATACATGTAAAAGAACACGCAGCTGAACTCAGAGTGAGTTATGTGCAACGGGGCCGGCTTAGGTTGCCTAAATGAAGGTAATTTTCTGCTTTTTTTTTTTTTTCTGACCAGTCATCTTCATATCTGGTCCTGGTATGGGCTTGCATCTCTCAGCCAAGATGGATTCCAGCTGACCTCTTCTCCCTCCTTTTGTCCTTCCTCCTAGACTGAGGGCCTCTGGGTGTGTGTTGGACCAGGAAATCCCGCAAGAATGCACCCCATCTGGGCCCAGTGCTCCTGCTGGCCTCCCGTCTTGAAGCATCAGCAGGAGACCAGCTGTAGTTGCTCAGCCGGGGGCCTGTGTATCTCCTACCTCAGGTCTGAAGGGAGGAACTTGACCCAGATGTTACTGAGTAGGATCTGCTATGAGCACCCAGGGCCCCATCCCGCTAGGGACCCTCCGAGATGGGGCCAGGAGAAGGATGAGGCACTTGGGGTGCCAGATGAAGGAGGGACCCACTCTCGCACAACCCTGATAGGTGCCGCCTTAAATCTTGCACCCTGGAGCCTCTCTTACCTTGTCCGAGCCCCTGCCCTGGTCTGAGAGACTGTGCAGAACTAACCTCACTATTGTTCCATCCACAACGGGGAGCCAGGGATCTTGTCGCTGACCCCATCCTTCACCGATTGAGCATTTCTCCTAGGTTGTTAAATCCCAGGACTTGCGGCCCTGAGGCAGAGTCAGAGGGAGGAAGAGCTGGTCCTGCAGGAACCTCAGAGGTCTGCTGAAGACACGCAGGCCTGGCTGTCCATGGTCCCTGCAGTGGATGGAGAGGATGTGTTTACAAAGAGAGGTCAGGGAGCCTGAAGTATATCCCTCCTCTCTCCGGGGCCCACCCCCTTCTGCTCCTGTGGCCTTTGAACCCGTGAAGGAAACGCGCAAGAGAATCACTTGGAGAACCAGGCTGTGTCTTCGGAATCTGGAGATGCCAGGACTGGTAGTCTTCTCGGACCTGGTGGTAGCCGCCTTGTGAAGTCCTTGAGGTGAGGTGCATCTGCAGTAGAGCCAGAGGTGGGCCACCTGGGAAAGACCGGCCCTTCCCAGAAGGGGGGCCTGAGCTTCTCAGGGCCAGAGATGAACCCCGACCACGGGAATCCAGAGTTTCACTGTCCTGGGAGCATCCTACACGAGAAGACAACCAGCAGGGAAGTCCACAGGAAATGCGGGGGTAGCATCCAGGCTTAGAGTGTATCACCTAGATCAGTGACGGGAGTTCCTTGAAAAACCCACAGAGATGCTCCACAGGAAAGAGCCAGCCTCGGGCACTGCCACACAGAGGACCTCAGTGCCAGGCTGTTCCCAGAGCAGCCATGATATGTGTTTTCTGCTCCCCACCCTGCCTGCCTGCCCAGCCCAGCCCAGCCCTGGCGGAGCGGGGGGACCAGAGCAAGGAGGGAGGGAGAAGAAGGGAAGGACAAGGAGGAGAAGCCACCCTCTCCCACCTCCCCGAGGCCAGTTTCCTTGGAAGGAGGCCCAGCTGGAGGACCAGGGACTGTTGGGTGGGTAAGAGATCAATGCTTTGATATTTTATTGGGCTGGACTTTTAAAAAATACCTTTAAAAAAAGGTATTAACACCCAAGTGTGACTCAGAAAGATGTGGGGTCTGAGCAGTCATCTATGTAAGGAGGGATGAGTCAGTTGGCAGGGACAGCGGTTGGAGAGAAAATGTCATTTTCAGCTACCGTCCTCCTTGGTTCATCCATTCAATAAACCCGTGTCCTCCATTCTAGCTTTGCCCAAATGTGCTAAAATGGCATTATCTAAAAATTCTGTCTGTATTTCTAGAATTTGTTTAGAATCTGGAAGAGAAATGTAGTTAATTCACCCCTGCCACCAGCCAGTGAGAACTCTGCCCTTGCATACTGACACTATTTCCAAAAGCAACAGAACAGTTGGGAGCTAAGAAGCCACCCCAGTCGTGCCTGCTGCAGCCTTCCCCACCTCTCCCCTGCCAGAGAGGCCCTGGAGGTTGAGATGCAATCACAGTAGCCAAGACAGGAAACTCTAAGAACCAGAATATTAATAGTAAGACTGCAATTGACATTCAGCCAGAGTTCAACACTGCTGCTATCCCAGCCCTCAATGGCCAGCATTATTAGTAAATAGCTTGAACAGCATCTCTGAGGAAAGCTGGACCTCCTGTGCTTGTTGATGGCTTGGTGTTGGATGCCAAAGGAATTCTCCTTCTCTCATCCAAGGTGAAGGAAGGGTCAGTCTTGCTCAGGGCTTTCGAATATAGTGTGCACACAGATCCCCTGGGCCCTTCCTTGTCAGAATGCAGAGTCGGATCTGGAGTGGGGCAGGAGTATGCATTTCTAACCAGCTCCCAGGTGGTGTCAGTGCTTTGGCGCATGGACTACATTTACAACCGCAAAGATCCAGAACAGTGGTTCTCCACTTTAGCTGCACAGGAGAATCACATAGTGGAATTTGCAGAAGACTCAGATTCAGATTTTATTGGTCTGGAGTGGGATCCTGACGCTGATGTTTTTAAAATTCCCCTATAATTCTGTAAGGGCTTCCCTGATGGCTTAGTGGTAAAGAATCCACTTGCCAATGCAGGAACCACAGGAGATGCGGATTCAACCCCTGGGTCAGAAAGATCCCCTGGAGGAGGAAATAGCAACCCACTCCAATATTCTTTTCTTTTTTTCACTCCAATATTCTTGCCTGGGAAATCCCATGGACAGAGGAGCCTGGCGGGCTACAGTCCATAGAGTCAAAAAGAATTGGACCCATCTTAGCAACTGAACAACACAATTTTATAAACAGCTAAGACTGAGAAATAGATTTATAATGAGAATCATGACACTTATTTATTCCGTAACTGGTATTTATTTATGGAAGATGAATGTGGTTAAGGAGTTAATGCCAACATAGACAAAGGGTGATTCTTCTAAATCCAGTTGAGATTGAAAACACCTAGCAAGAGTCACCCCACCTGAACCCTAGTCTGTCACAGTAGTGCAGGAAATGGCTGCTGATAAAATGGCCCCCCTAACCTCATCCAGAAAGGCTAGGGCAGCCCCACTGAGTGGATTGTGGGCACTCTAAATAGCCTGTGCGGAAAAAAGGGGAGGGAGGGTACGTGTGAGTGCGTATGCTCGAGAGACATTTATGCATGTGATGGAAATTCAGCGTCGACCAAAATGTCCCTTCCTACCTCAAGTCTCACAGTTTAAAGGTAGTTTTGTTCTTTTTTTTTTTTCATTTGACTCAAGGTGATGATGGCAGTGCTTTGAGACTAGTCACTCTGTAAATTTCTTAAGTGCTTTTTGTATTAATTTCCCAGGATTGCATGACAGGTTACCAAAAATTCAGTGACTCAAATGACAGAAATGTGTTTTCTCACAGTTCTAGGGGCCAAAGTCCAAAATTGAGATGTAGGCAGGGCCACGTTCTCTCTGAAACCTTTCGGGGAGAATCCATTCCATGTCTTACTTTCCAGGGGTTGGTGGCAAGTCTTGGTGTTCCTTGACTTGTAGACACATTGCTCTAATCTTTGCCTCTGTCACCCTTTGGAATCCTCCCTGTGTCTGTTCACTTCTTCTAAGGACATCAGTCATATTGGATTAAAGGCCCACCCTACTCAAGTATGACCTCATTGTAATGAATATCATCTGCAATGATCTGATTTCTAGATAAGATCACATTCTAGGACTCTGGGAAGAGCGTGAATTTGGGGGCAGGATGCTCTACAACGCAGTACACTCTTCTTACCTAAAGATGGGAAGATTCCTAAGGCCATCACAGATCCAGGTGAGAAATAACCTTGCCCAAATCCCCTTGCAAACAGGAGTTATTTGTTTTACACCAGAGCCCAGCCTGTTTCCTTTCCAGCACAGCATAGTGGAAAGTATGCAGAACATAGAGCCTGGTGGTCCTGAGCTCAAATCTCCACTTAGAGAGGTGACTTTTGCTTAAGTTGCTTATACCTTCTTGGGTTGCATTCTTTGTAACTTGGGGCAGCAGGACAAATAACCAGACATTTTGCGGAAACTTTCTTCTTCATGATACACCATATTAGAACCTTTATAGATGTTATTTGATTAACAGAAATATCATCTTCATGAGCTGTGAGGATAAATTAGTTAGCATATAGCCTGCACCTGATCCACTGTAGGTGCTGAACAAATACTAGTCCTTTTTACATTCTTCCTCACTTCAGGTGCTAACAATTTCTGATAATCCCTAAGCGGAGCCACCCAGATAACCTGCCCTTGCGTTTCTGATGGACAGCCTGGAGCTGGAGACTTGGGAGTCAGCTCTGCCAGTAACTCCACTGTGACTTTGGCAAGCCAGTTAGTTAAACACCTTCCATCCGGTGACTCACTCTGCTGCCCGCTCAAGAATGAGCAGCATCTGAGAGAAGCAGGCCAGTGTGCGAAGTGGAAACCAGGGCCCGGCAGGTGAGAAGGTTCATGGGGCTGTGGAGCATCTCTGGTCCTGAGTTCTAGCACCAAAGTGGTCCTGAGCTCACCTGCCCCATCTCACCATCTGCCCCTCCATGCACCTGCCCTAATCTTTACTGGGCTGTGTTCTCAGCTCTCTGTGGATCTGCCAAGGGTTAACGAGCTTCTGACCTTTAGAGAAAATGTGATACTAACCCAAGAGTCCCTCTCTGGGTTTGGATAATGTGTGTGTGTGTGCATGTGTGTGTGTGTTTCCTTGCTCTCTTGCAGGACTTCCTGTTTCTGCAGACTCTTTGCCCACCCCATTAACTCTGGAAGTGGCTGGGCACTTGTGCAAATCTGTCAGCTGCCACATCACATCCTTTATTTGCTCTCCTCTTCTTCTCCAGTTCAGTTCAGTTCAGTTCAGTTCAGTTGCTCAGTCGTGTGTGACTCTGCAACCCCATGAACCGCAGCATGCCAGCCCTCCCTGTCCAACACCAACTCCCAGAGCCTACCCAAACTCATGTCTATTGAGTCGGTGATGCCATCCAACCATCTCATCCTCTGTTGTCCTCTTCTCCTGCCCTCATTCTTTCCCTACATCAGGGTCTTTTCAAATGAGTCAGCTCTTCGCATCAGGTGGCCAAAGTATTGGAGTTTCAGCCTCAACATCAGACCTTCCAATGAACACCCAGGACTGATCTCCTTAAGGATGGACTGGTTGGATCTCCTTGTGGTCCAAGGGACTCTCTAGAGTCTTCTCCAACACCACAGTTCAAAAGCATCAATTCTTCGGCACTCAGCTTTCTTTATAGTCCAACTCTCACATCCATACACGACTGCTGGAAAAACCATAGCCTCAACTAGATGGACCTTTGTCCACAAAGTAATGTCTCTGCTTTTTAATATGCTATCTAGTTTGGTCATAACTTTCCTTCCAAAGAGTAAGCATCTTTTAATTTCATGGCTGCAGTCACCATCTGCAGTGATTTTGGAGATCAAAAAAATAAAGTCTCTCCCTGTTTCCACTGTTTCCCCATCTATTTGCCATGAAGTGATGGGACCGGATACCATGATCTTAGTTTTCTGAATGTTGAGCTTTAAGCCAACTTTTTCACTCTCATCTTTCACTTTCATCTAGAGGCTCTTTAGTTCTTCTTCACTTTCTGCCATAAGGGTGGTGTCATCTGCATATCTGAGGTTAGTGATGTTTCTCCCAGCAATCTTGATTCCAGCTTGTGCTTCATCCAGCCCAGCGTTTCTCATGATGTACTCTGCATATAAGTTAAATAAGCAGGGTGACAATATACAGCCTTGACATACTCCTTTCCCTGTTTGGAACCAGTCTGTTGTTCCATGTCCAGTTCTAACTGTTGCTTCCTGACCTGCATACAGATTTCTCAAGAGGCAGGTCAGGTGGTCTGGTATTCCCATCTCTTTAAGAATTTTCCACAGTTTATTGTGATCCACACAATCAAAGACCTTGGCATAGTCCATAAAGCAGAAATAGATGTTTTTCTGGAGCTCTCTTGCTTTTTCAATGATTCAGTGGATGTTGGTCCCTTCTTCTCCAGGGACCTCTTTATTGAGGGCTGGTGTGTCTTCTTGGTCATTTGACACTTCTGAAGGGCTCAGCTGCCAAATTGGCAGAGTATGGGTAGTTTTTCAGATTGTCAAGCAATGGAAGTATGGGGGGGGGGGGTTCCTACCATAAGTTTATTGGACAAGCCTTAGAACATCCCAGCTTATCATATTCATAAGGGCTACAAAATTTCCCAAGCACATTCATGCTTATTATCTCATTAAATCACAACATCTGCATGGAGACTTTGTGCCCATTTTATAGATGAAGATCCTAACCCCTTGTCAAAATGTGATCTGCAAACTGACCCCATTGGCATTGCTTGGGAGCCAGTTTGACATGCAGAATCTTGGGCTCAGACCTGCTGAGTCATGACCTGCCATTTAAGATGATTCCCAGGTGATCTGTGAGGGCTTACCTTGTGGCTCAGCTGGGAAAGAATCTGCCTGAAATGTGGGAGACCTGGGTTTGATCCCTGGGTTGGGAAGAACCCCTGGAGATGGGAGAGGCTACCCACGGTATAGTCCATTAGATCGCAAAGAGTTGGACATGACTGAGCGAATTTTCACTTTCACAGGTGATCTGTGTGCACGTTAAAGTGTGGAAGCGCTGGACTAAAGGATAGTGAGTCTCCCAGAGTTCCAGGACAGCATGATGGCTCACCTGGGATGCAAACCCAGGCTCCAAGCCTCCCAGAGAAGTGCTTTTCTGACAGCGTTGCTACAGTCTCTGCACTTTAGCTGAGCTAAAGTAGGCACATACATCCTCTTGGTCAGCTCCCATCCCTTGAGTGATGGGGGAGCAAAGGAAACAAACCGCTGTGCCAAAGGAGGAATTTGTGTTGCTCCTGAGAACAAAGACAAAGATGGGGACAGAAATTAGGAGGAGAAAAGAGGAGGAGAGTGGCAGAGCCTTGGAGGAAGAGGCACAGTAATGTTTGTAAATTCTTGGTGGGAATGGATTGCTTTGGGGGGATTGTTTTGTTTTTGGTAGACAGTGTGAATGGGCTGTGTTTTACACAAAGTGCAGTCTTGTAATGACACAGTGAAGTTGGGAACTGGCTGGTGCCAGAGCGTCGTGAGGTCTTAGCGGGCCCTGGAACTACATAGTGACTGTCTGGACCAGCTTATTTCCTGTTCTTGGAATCCCTAGGACCTCGCATAATATAGCCAAAATGTTTCTTGTATGAATGAATGAGAGCATGAAGAAATCCATAAGTATTATCCTATCCAACTCCCTCATTTTTTCCCGGTTTGTTGTAGATTGGCTTTAAAAAAATTTATCATAAGATACATTAAATATTATAACATGAAAATACAGATATGCAATTTAAAAAATAATAAAATGAATACCAATATAGTCACCATCCAAATCGAGAAACAGAACATCAAAGGTTTTATACTTTTTTTTTACTTTTTTTTGGCTGTGCCTCCAGCATGCACAATCTTAGTTCCCTGACCAGGGATAGAACCCAGGCCCCTTGCAGTGGAAACGTGGAGTCTAAACCACTGAACCACCAGGAAAGTCTGTGCATCTTTAAACAATCTGGAAATGTTTTCTTTTGTAAGGTTTGAGGTAGGAGGCTAAGTAATTTTTTCATATAGATAATCAATTTTGACTCAAGATTTGTTGAAAAAGTGTTCCTTTTCTTACTAAGCTGCAGTGCCAACTTGTTCTTAAAAAAATTCTGTCTATGAATAGGTTTGCTTCTGGGTTCTGTGTTTGGTTCTTTGATCTACCTATTATTTTGAGTGTAAAGCTATGTGATCTAATTACCAAAGCTTTATAATAGTTACTCATATCTGACATAATGAGACCCCATATTCTTCTTCTTTAGCAGTGTCTTGGCTGTTTATAGGCATTTGTATTTCTAAATAAATTTTAGAACTAGTTTGTTGATCACAAAAATGTATTGTGAGAATTTTTTTATAGTTATATGGAACCCTTAAGTCAGTTTGGGGGAGAACTGATATCTTTTAATATATAGTCTTCTAAAGCATAAGTAGGATATTTCTCTACAACTCTTTAGGAATTCTTTTATGTCTTTCAACAAAGTTTTATAATATTTCTATAAAGATTCTTCCTCATTTTTGTGAGGTTTATATATCAACACTTCATATTTATTGATGTTACAATAAAAAATCATTTTTAAAACTACATTTTATATATGTTTGTTGCAGAGACAGAAATGCAATGGAATTGTGTTATCAACTTTTCATTCTGCACTCTCTTATGTAATTTTACTGCTAACTTTAATATTTTACCTGTAGACTCTTTTGGATTTCCAAAAGAATGCATTTGGGTTTTCCCTTCCCATCTCCTATAAATTATGATATCTTGTCTTCTGTCCAAGTCCTTATGCCATTTATTTCTTTTCCTTGACTTATTGTACAGGTGAATATCTCCAGTACCAAGTAGAAGTGGTGGTAGAGAAGGCATAGTTTTCTTATTCCTAATTTTAGGGGGATCTGTTTTGACATTTCCTCATTGATAAGGATATTTGATTTGATTTTGTAGTTTCACATTAAAGAAGCCCCATATTGAAGAATTTTTTAATGAAGAGTTGCTGTTGGTTTTTTTTCACGTTAAAAATGAACTGTAGTCCACATGTGGGAAATGCCTATAACGTAAATGTATGCAATTCTATATTGAACCCATCCATGTGACCACCACCTAGATCCAGAGACAGCATATCACCAGATCCTGAGATGCCCCTTCCCATCTTATTACTCAACCCACAATGGTACCCAATTGTCTGACACCATAGACTAGTTTTACCTGTTTTTTAGTCTCTTATATAAGGAGAGTCATAGTACTGCCTTTGTGACTGGCTTCTTTTGTTTTTTTTTCAATAATTATATATTTATTATTGACTGCACTGGGTCTTCATTGCTGCACTTGGCTTTCTCTAGTTGCAGCCAGCGGGGGTGACTCTCTAGTTGCAGTATGCAGGCTTCTCATTGCAGTGGCTTCTATTATGAGCACAGGCTCCTGAGGACATGGGCTTCAGTAGTTGCTGCACATGGGCTCAGGAGTTGAGGCTTGCGGGCTTAGTTGCTCCATGGCATATGGGATCCTCCTGGACCAGGGGTCAAACCAATGTCCACTGCATTGCAAGGTGAATTCTTAACTACTGGACCACCAGGGAAGCCTGGTGTCTGGCTGCTTCTGTGCAATGTTATGTTAGTATATTCACCTATACTATTTTGTACAGTTATAGATCATATATTCTCAGCACTGAAATGTATGCTGTTGTGTGAATATACTGGAATCTATTTATCCTATGTTTAATGGGCATTTGGGTAGTTTCCTGTAAGTCTATTATGAATCGTTCTGCTGTGAAACACTAATACATGTCTTTAGTGAAATATATGCTTTTGTGTTTGATATATACCTCAGAGTAGTATTGGTAAACCATTGAAAATGTGCATGCTTCACTTTAGTAGGAAAATGCCACATTATTTTCCAAAGTGGTTGCAACCATTTCCACTCCCACCAGCAGAGTTGGAGAGTTTCATTTGCTCTATATACATGCTGAATTTTATCAGTTTTCCTGCATCTTTTGAGATGACCATGTGCTCAGAAGATTTTTTTCCCCCATTAATCTGTTAATGTGGTGAATCACACTTCTCATTTTTCCTCGTGAAAAAGGAACCTCTCTTTCCTGGGATAAATCCAACTTGGTCAAGATGTACAAATTGTATGTTGCTTCATTCCATGTGCTATCGTTTTTTAGAGTTTTCACCTCAGTCTTCATTAGTGGGGTTGGCCTATATTTGAGGGGGGAGGTTGCTCTAATAACTTTTTTTTTCACAAAATGAAAGAAAATGGCCTCAAAGAACAAGGTGTATTTAGACAACTGCACAATAGGGTCAGAGTCAAACCAGAACTGGAGATCCAGCTCCCATTTACAGCAAATCTATACCACTGCTCTGGTCTGGAACTCTTGTAGTAATGATGCTAGTTCCCTGAAAGGCTATGAATGCTGAGATAAACTCTTGACACCCTCCATTTCTAATGATTTTTGACTCCCAGGTTCTCCCATACTGTTTGGAAAACTCAAATTTGATTTCCTCCTTGTTCACACAAGAGCTTAGCTCCGGCGTTCCCCAGTCAGAGGAATGAAACAAGGCTGTCACAGTAACCCTCCGGGGACGCTTCGGTGATGTGTGCCTCTCTGCTGAGACCCCCAGACTAGATGAGTCTCACATATTCAGAAGGAATGGGTGGAGAGCACGCTTGTAGGGGCAGAGGAAGAGAACCTCTGCCTTTGTGAACCTGAGGCCCGCTCTACCCTGTAGCCTTGGGTTGTCTCTCGCTCGCCTCCACTTTGCAGCGGGAGGCTCCTCTCCCATCCCACCCTCTTGCTGGTGCTGGTGCAGGATGGAGAACTCCTGGACCACAAGGCTCCAGCTCACCCACCCCTCCCCGAGTCATTAACCGCAAGGCTCCCTCACAGGAAACTGGTGAAAATGAGTATTCATGCCTCTTGAACCAAGGCAGTGCAGACCTTCTTCAGTGTTTCATCTTTGAGAGAAGTTTGTCCACAAAAGCTTCCAGAACAGTAGCCCTGAGAGTTTGATGGGAAATGGGATATCTACATGGTCTCAAAATATCTCTTATAAATGGCTTATTAATAACAAAGGGGAAAATAGCAACCTTCCTACTGGCAGTTGAATGAAATGGAAAATATTAATATCTCCAATGCTGGGACTAATGGACATCATGTGTTCCCTGAGAAGGACTCATCATTTCTGTAGTGTTTCTGCCGAAAATATTTAACCTGGACCTAATCACAGAGAGTTATCAGACAAATCCAAACTGAGGGACATTCTGAAAAATAACTGGTCTATATTCTTCTGAAAAATGTCAGTGTCTTAAAAACCAGAAGAAGAGGCACAGTTTCTGATCAAAGATGAGTAAAAGGACTTGACAGTACAATCCATGCACCACTGTGGATTGGATCCTGAACCAGGGGATGATAAGTATTATAAAGGTCATCACCTGACATCATTGCCACCTGACATCATCTGACAATTGGTGAGATTGCAGAATAGACTTCTTAGAGAGTAATACTGTGTTACTGTTAAATTTCTTGATCTTGATAATGGTGCCAAGGTGACATAAGAGAATGTCCTTGTTTTTTAGAAATTCACACTGAAGGGTTTATGCATAAAGGAATGTGATGCCAAAATTTTCAGCTGATTTAGAAAAAATATCTATATATCACATATATATGTGTGTGTGTGTATATATATATATATATGTAGAGAGAGAGAGAGAGAGAGAGCTAGCACAAGTGATTCAAAATGTTAACAGTTGGTGAATCTTGGAGAAGAATATAGCAGTTTTTTCTATATTCTTGCAACCTTTCTTTTCTGGATATTATTTCAAAACTATAAGTTTAAAAAAATACTTTTGTACCTAGCAAATGGAAAACCACAAAGGTAAAATGATAAGGATCACTTTGGTGGTTAGAATATAGAGTGTCTTTATTAACACATTCTTGGTGCTAGATGTCTTCAGAGGAAATTGCTTATCTTTTTAACCCTTTAAGAAAGGGATCATCACTCCACATGTGCAGATGAGAAAGATGAAGGCTACAGAGGTGAAATAAAACATTCAAGGTCACCCAGCAAAGAAGCAGCAGGGTTGGGATTCACTCGGATCTGTGTGAAAGCCTCTAGGTGCCACAAATTCCCTGGGATGTGACCCTGACAAAAACTGATCAGAAGAGAAGGTGGCATTTATGTCTTCTTGGTTCTAAGCTGTTGGGTCTTAATTCATCTGGCCTTTTCTGAGAACTACCTCTTCTTTCCAGGCACTGCCTTGGATGTAGTGAGTAGAGACCCCCAAAAAAAGGCAAGATGTGTGTAGAGTCCAAAGAATACAAGGGTGGACATGGACAAGATCTACAGTGAGAAACGAGGGTTTCTGGCAGCACAGAGGCGAAGGAAGTTGATTCTGACTGCCCTGATGGTTTTGGGTAGCTCACTCTGTTTCTGAAGAAGAATGATGGAGGTAAGAGAAGGGGCACTGGTGTCCACCTGGATGGTGTAACCGGGACTGGGACCAGTCCTGTCTCATAGGAGCCATGTGGATCTTGGGAAAGTTGTCCAAAATACCCGTACGGTTGATCTGAGAGTCGGATTTAGTATAAGTGAAATGCTGGTGTGGCAGGTTCGGGGCCTCTTTTAGGAGCTGTGGCCTCTGGGGACCTGAGAGTAGCTAAGAAGAAGACAGAGATTGGTGGAGATCATATGGATGTTACCGTGTCTTTGCTCATCAAGAAACTAAAATAGAGGTGTCCCTAGCCTGGTTCCAAAATGGATATGCTAAACCAAACTTTAATGCCAGGGAAAAAAATAAGAGGAATAATGCATTATTTTGTAAATTCTTCTTCTATGCAGGGAACAGGGATGAATGGTATCAGGAGAGAAAGAGAGGAGCATCTTAACAGTCTACCTTCACCCTTAACTCGGGAGTACTTTTCCTGGGGCAGGGGAAGAAGTCCTCCTAGCTTCCCCTTAAGAGTTCTCCATATGCCCGTGAGTGTCAAAGCAGCCTGTCTTTGGCAAACATCTCAGTCCCTAGGCTCCTCCTGCAGAAGCTGGAATCAATAGAATGGACAGTAAACATAGGGGCAGAGATGCAGAGGCACCCACCGTAAGACACAGCGTGAGGACAAGTTTCACCAGCAGTGGAAATGCCTACTGCATGAAGGTGAGTACTCAGTTCTGAGGCAGACTCAACCTCAGGCCACTGACACTTAAAAAAGGAGCTCAGGGTACTCCCATAACCCCAACCAGGGCCAAACATATAAGCTATGGCTGGCCCCTGAGGGGTGCTCCAGAATGGAGATATCATTACTATGTGAAGTCAAATATATCACCCCCAAATATGCCACTTTGGTATAAGGATTATTTTCAGCTACAGGCAACTGAGAATCAGTCAACAAAGGAAGAGTTCTTTGCCCTTCCCTTGGGTACCAGAAGCAGGGCCTACATTTCCCTCTGAGAAAGGTGCCCGCCCTGTTCCAAAACAACTGACTCTTATTATCAAAGATGAGAAGCTGACACCAAGTTTAGTTTGCATAAACAGAACTTATTAAAGTAGCCCTTATTTTCCTTTAGTTCACTCATGTATTTCCTTGTCACTTCATCATGGTTTATCATCCCTGGAAGCCCAAACTTCCTTTCCTTCGTTGAAATGGTACATAAGCCTCCAAGCCTAACTGCTTTTTTGAGTTTCACCCCTTTTCTGTGAACACCTGTGCACCTAAATGTATTCCGAATAAAAATTATATCTTTTCTCTTAATCTGCCTTTTGTTAGTTTAATTCACAGACCTTTAGTTACTGAGCTAAGAAACTAGAGGAAAATAGTTTTCTCCCCAACATACACTTAATAATGATAAACTCAGACATCCCTTGTACACCACTTTTTGTCATGTAGATGCTCTTTGTCACTGGGAGAGAATTCCAAGTGGATTAGTAATTTAATCTATAATTTAGTTAGTAAGTTATTTACAAAATGGAAACCTCTCTGCTTTGCATTTATCAGTGATAGCCATTTTCTGTTTACTAAAAACTTATTTTTGAAAAGATACCATATCATTATTAAAGAAAACTTTCAAAATAAAGAGGAACAGTCTAATATCTGACTTTGAATTTCTGCCTATTACATTCCAGAATACGATCCCATGCATCCGTGTCTTGACAGTTGTACCATATATACCACCTTAATCTGCTTTTCTCATCATAAAGATTTTGCTGGGTTTCTACATAGTTTTCATATGAGTTCTTCCTTTCATTATTCATCATTCTTTAGAGAGCCACTTACCTCCTGGAACTTCTGTGATGAAAGTGCCATTGCTTGCTAAACTCCTTAAAGGGGAGTATAATATATAATTTCATCTTTTTATCTCTTCTAATGACTAGAGCACTGCTGGGAATATGCTTAGTCCTCAGTGTTTGCAGCCTTGAAAAAAAAATGAAAAAAAAAATTCCTAGAAGACAAATTCTAGGAATAAAGAACCAAGTAAAAGACTAAGAGGTCTTATCAGTTCTTGCATACGATATAGCATAAGTTTCTGGAAAATACAGCTAAAAATACAAATATTATACTATAAGCCACACATTTTTCTCCATGTTCAACCCTTCAAAGCGATATTGTGGTCATACCCTTGATTGTATGCAGGCAATGTTCCTGACCACTCTTATACAGGAAATAAATATTTAGCAGTAACAAAAAAAGTCTGTTTATTATAGCTTTGTGGGGAGGTATGCTATGTGAATCTATATTTAGGTATGACCTGAATCAAATCCCTTACTATTATACAGTGGAAGTGGGAAATAGACTCAAGGGATTAGATCTGATAGAGTACCTGAAGAACTATGAATGGAGGTTCGTGACATTGTACAGGAGGCAGTGATCAGGGCCATCCCCAAGAAAAAGAAATGCAAAAAAAGCAAAATGATTGAGGAGGCCTTACAATAGCTGTGAAAAGAAGAGAAGCGAAAAGCAAAGGAGGAAAGGAAGATATACCCATTTGAATGCAGAGTTCCAAAGAATAGCAAGGAGAGATAAGAAAGCCTTCCTCAGTGATCAATGCAAAGAAATAGAGGAAAACAACAGAATGGGAAATACTAGAGATCTCTTCAAGAAAATTAGAGATACCAAGGGAACATTTCATGCAAAGATGGGCACAATAAAAGACAGAAATGGTATGGACCTAGCAGAAGCAGAAGATATTAAGAAGAGGTAGCAAGAATACACAGAAGAACTGTACAAAAAAGATCTTCATGACCCAGATAACCACAATGGTGTGATCACTCACCTAGAGCCAGACATCCTGGAATGTGAAATCAAGTGGGCCTTAGAAAGCATCACTACAAATAAAGCAGTGGAGATGATGGAATTCCAGTTGAGCTATTCCAAATCCTAAAAGATGATGCTGTGAAAGTGCTGCATTCAATATGCCAGCAAATTTGGAAAACTCAGCAGTGGCAACGGGACTGGAAAAGGTCAGTTTTCATTCCAATCGCAAAGAAAGGCAATGCCAAAGAATGCTCAAACTACTGCACAATTGCACTCATCTCACATGGTAGCAAAGTAATGCTCAAAATTCTCCAAGTCAGGCTTCAACAGTACGTGAACCATGAACTTCCAGATGTTCAAACTGGTTTTAGAAAAGGCAGAGAAACCAGAGATCAAATTGCCAACATCTGTTGGATCATCAAAAAAGCAAGAGAGTTCCAGAAAAACATCTATTTCTGCTTTATTGACCAAAGCCTTTGATTGTGTGGATCACAATAAACTGTGGAAAATTCTTAAAGAGATGGGAATACCAGACCACCTGACCTGCCTCTTGAGAAACCTGTATGCAGGTCAAGAAGCAACAGTTAGAACTGGACATGGAACAACAGACTGGTTCCAAACAGGGAAAGGAGTATGTCAAGGCTGTATATTGTCACCCTGCTTATTTAACTTATATGCAGAGTACATCATGAGAAACGCTGGGCTGGATGAAACACAAGCTGGAATCAAGATTGCCGGGAGAAATATCAATAACCTCAGATATGCAGATGACACCACCCTTATGGCAGAAAGTGAAGAAGAACTAAAGAGCCTCTAGATGAAAGTGAAAGATGAGAGTGAAAAGTTGGCTTAAAGCTCAACATTCAGAAAACTAAGATCATGGTATCTGGTCCCATCACTTCATGGCAAATAGATGGGGAAACAGTGGAAACAGGGGCAGACTTTATTTTTTTGATCTCCAAAATCACTGCAGATGGTGACTGCAGCCATGAAATTAAAAGATGCTTACTCTTTGGAAGGAAAGTTATGACCAAACTAGATAGCATATTAAAAAGCAGAGACATTACTTTGTGGACAAAGGTCCATCTAGTCAAAGCTATGGTTTTTCCAGTAGTTGTGTATGGATATGAGAGTTGGATTGTAAAGAAAGCTGAGTGCCGAAGAATTGATGCTTTTGAACTGTGGTGTTGGACAAGACTCTTGAGAATCCCTTGGACAGCAAGGAGATCAAATAAGTCAGTCCGGAGATCACTCCTGAGTGTTCATTGGAAGGACTGATGTTGAGGCTGAAACTCCATTACTTTGGCCACCTGATTCGAAGTGCTGACTCATTTGAAAAGACCCTGATGCTGGGAAAGATTGAAGGTGGAGAAGGGGACGACAGAGGATGAGATGGTTGGATGGCATCACTGACTCAATGGACATGAGTTTGAGTAAACTCTGGGAGTTGGTGATGGACAGGAAGGCCTGGTGTTCTGGAGTCCATCGGGTCGCAAAGGGTCAGACACGACTGAGCAACTGAGCTGAACTGAACTGTCCCTGGTAGAGGCAGTCCAGCACTTCTGTGTCCTAAAGAATTACCTAGATATGAACTCTGCTGCTGCTGCTAAGTCACTTCAGTCGTGTCCGACTCCGTGCGACCCCATAGACCGCAGCCCACCAGGCTCCTCTATCCCTGGGATTCTCCAGGCAAGAACACTGGAGTAGGTTGCCATTTCCTTCTCCAATGCATGCATGCATGCTAAGTCAGTTCAGTCGTGTCTGACTCTGTGCGACCCCATGGACAACAGCCCACCAGGCTCCTCTGTCCACAGAATTCTCTAGGCAGAGTACTGGAGTGGGTTGCCATTTCCTTCTCCAGATAGGAACTCAGACACCAGCAAATATTTCTAGGAGATGAGATTGCAGACAAAGGAGAATGGATTTAGAAGTCATGAAGCAAGATGCAGAGGAATACAAAGCCATTCTAAATTGCATTTTATATCTTTGTCAAGAGGTTTTCTTAAAAAAAAAAAAAAAAAGAAGTCTGTCCCTGAGGGTATTCCTTTCAGGATCTAGTGAATGTTTCTGTGCAACAGAAGATGGACCTGGAGAAAGCATTGATTCTTGAGCCCTGCATGACCTTGGCTGTGTAGTCTGGTTCTGGCTGCCTTCTTCTAGGATGCTGGGATCCCTGCCTTGTGTCCAAAGATGAGGAATGGAGGCTTCTCTTTAACTCCATCACAGTCTGCATCTTTAGAGCCGGGGTATAGTAGCTTGGATAAAAGCCATTTAAAGACGCTGTGCTGTGCTTAGTCGCTGAGTCATGTCCAGCTCTTTGCAACCCCATGGACTGTAGCCCACCAGGCTCCTCTGTCCATGGGGATTCTCCAGGCAAGAATACTGGGAGATCCTCCTCCAGGGGGTCTTCCCAACCCAGGGATCAAACCGGGTTCTCCTGCATTGCAGGTGGATTCTTTACCAGCTGAGCTACCAGGGAAGCCCCCAACCAAAGATATCAAGTCCTAATCCCTGGAATTTGTAAATGTAACCTTATTTAGAAAAAGGGTCTTTGCAGATGTGGTTAGGTCAAGGATCTTATGATAGAGAGATTATCATGAATTATTGAGATGGAACCTAAATGTGGTCTCAAGAGTCTTTACGAGATAGAAGCAGAGGGAGATTTCACATAGCTCTCAGAGGAGACAGCGATATAAAGACAGAGGCAGAGACTGGTGTGATGTAACCCCAAGCCCAGGACTGCTGGGCTGCCACCAGGAGCCAGACAAGCCAAGGAAGGATTCTCTCTGAGGACCCTGGAGAGAGCTCAGTCACCCGAACTCCAAAAGTGTGAGAGGATAAATTTTATGTTTCAAGCCACCAAGTCTGTGGTAATTTTTTTTTTTTTTTTTTTTACAGCAGCATCAGTAAACTTGGATACATGGCAAGGGCAGACACAGGTCTACAGGGGCCCACACCAGCTCCCTGTGATGGCCCGGGGACTGCAGCAAGAGGCGGTCCTTTGGTCCAGATTGTGTGGTCCTCTCCCCAGTGCTTCACCTGACTCCCTCATCTTCACAGTGCCTCATCCACCATTCAGTTTATTGGAAAGCTTCAGTCCACCAGGTGGAAGGAACAGTAAATGGCAGGATTTCGAGGAGCTCACAGGAAGGACGCCTGGGAGTGTAAATCAGCTGCAGAAACACCTCTGCTGACTGGGCTTGCCTCTGCCCAAGTCAGGTGGCTCAGCCGAACTTGGCCTCCACCAAGTGGCCCGGCTTTGTGGAGTGGAGGGAATAGGCAGGATGGAGGCCAGCCCACCCCCCAACGTCCCTCGGCCCGAAGGATGTCTGCGCCAAGTCTCATGCCATCATTCTAGCCCTACCTGGAAGCTGGTCTTGGGGGGATTCCACCCAGTCCCTGAGGCCTGTGTGCCCGAGACGGGGAGCGGTCCACGGCCCCTTCCACAGCTTCAGGTAAAGCAGGTACCATGGTTTCCGCCCTCATGATGTGAATGAGCAGTAAGTGTGAGCCCCCGAGTCTCCCTGTCTGTGAACCATTGATCTTTGCTTATCACTGACAAAACTCATGTAAAAGATCTGAGGTTTTCCCCAAACTACGTCAGCTTATGAATAATGTGGGCGAGGGGAATTACCTAGATTTGAACTCGGATACCATCAGTTACTTAGATGAAATTGCAGACAAAGGAGAATGGGCTTAGAGGTCAGGAAACGAGACATAGAGGAACACACAGCCCTTCTAAATGGCATCTAAAGAAAGAAGTTGGAAGTGTAACAGTGAAACCGATGTCGTCTGTGTGGGGGAATTCTTAGCTTGCTCCCTGTGTTTCCATGAGGAACTTCCACATCCCTCCAGAAGGGGGAGCAGTAGTGGGAAAGACAGCTCTGGTTTCACCTCGCTTCCTCACCAGGGTGGGCGGGTGGGCGGGTGGTGGTGGTGATAAGCTCCTATGACTGGCAGGTGGGGAAATTTTGTCACTTGTATCCGTTGGACCACAAAGGCCAGAGGAATGGGCCCCTTTCTGTGTTACCTTTTCAGGACAGCCTGAACTCGATGCTGGGAAAGATTGAGGGCAGGTGGAGAAGGGGACGACAGAGGATGAGATGGTTGGATGGCATCATTGACTCGATGGACATAGGTTTGGGTGGACTCCGGGAGTTGGTGATGGACAGGGAGGCCTGGCGTGCTGTGGTTCATGGGGTCGCAAAGAGTCAGACACGACTGAGCGATTGAACTGAACTGAACTGAACTCCACAGTAAAGGTGCCCGTGGCTGTAGACCTTCGTGGTGAGGTGACCAAGTTGGTCTGGTTTTGTCAGGCCAGGTTATGTCCTTGCTTCTTGATACTGAGGCAGGAGACTGTCCTCTATGCGGATGACTGAACTTATCCCACTGACCTAGTCTCACAAGCAGAAATAAACCATGAGTTCGTCACTTCACAATTCTGTTCCTGAAGCACATGTTCTCGACACTGTAAGGAAGAATCTACCACATTTTTTCACACTAAAAATGAAATATCAGAAAAAGAAAGTTTAAAGAAAAATCCCACTTAAGATTGCATAGGGATTTCCCTGGTCATCCAGTGGTTAAGACTTCACGCTTCCACTGCTGGGGGTGTAGGTTTGATCCCTGGTTGGGGAACTAGGATCCCATATGCCAAGTGGCACAGCCAAAAAAATTAATAAATAAAATAAATTTTTAAAAAATCACAGTAAAGAAACCCCTAAGAATAAGCTTAACCAAGAAGGTGTACTCTGAAAACCATAAAATATTGATGAAGGAAATTAAAGATGGTTCAAAGAAATGGAAAAATATCTCCTGCCCTTGGATTGGAAGAATCAGCCCCCCGTCCCACTGCACCCCAAGGCAACCACTGATCATTTGCTGTCTGTGTCATTTTGCCTTTTCCAAAACGTTCTCCTGTAGTTGGAGTCATACAGCTTGTAGTCTTTTCAGACGGGCTCCTTTCAGCTAGCAGTACTCACTTTAAGGCTTCTGTTTGTGGCTTGATAGCTGGTTTTTTAAGATCACTGGAAAACATGCCCTTGTGTACATTACCACAGTCCTGTTTATCCATTCATCTATCAAAGGACATCTTGGTGGATTCTCATTTTTGGCAATTATAAATAAAGTTGCTATATATATTTGTGCTCAGATTTTTGTGTGGATATGTTTTCAACTCATCTGAGTAAAACTCAGGAGCATGATTACTGGATTATATGGTGAGCCTATTCTAGCTTTATAAGAAATTACCAAACTGTCTCCCATAGTGGTTGTACCAGTTTGCATTTCCACCAGCAGTAAATGAGAACACCTCTTAATCTTTTTGTAAAAAATTATATGCTTTTCTCTTGTTAATCTTTTTTAATATTTGTTTTTATTTATGTATTTGGCTGCACCAGCTCTTAGTTGCAGCATGCAGGATCTTCAATATTTGCTGTAGAGTGCAGGATCTTTGGTTGTGGTGTGCGAACTCTTAGTTGCCACATGTGGGATCTAGTTCCCTGACCAGGGATTGAACCCAGGCCCTTGCACTGGGACCATGGAGTCTTAGGCACTGGACCACCAGGGAAGTCCCTTAATCTTCTTCCTCTCCAGTATTTGGTGTTTTGATTTTAGCCATTCTAACAAGTGTATAGTGATAATTCACTGTTGCTTTAATATACAGTTCCCTCATGCTTTTTCATATGCTAATCTTCCATCTGTATGTGTTCTTTGGTGAGATCTATTTTTGAAATTTTGGGTTTTTTTGGTTATAGTGTTTTGTTTTAGCATTGTCACTATATATAATTTTTAAGCATTTAAAAAAATTGAAATATAGTTGATGTACAATATTACATATGTACAGTATATACAGTATTACATATCATGGGTGTACACTAAAGTGATTCACAATTTTTAAAAGTTAGACTCCAGTTATAGTTATTATAAAATATTGTCCCTGTTCCCTTATTATTAATATATCCTTGTAGCTTATTTTATACCTAATAGTTCCTACCTCTTAATTCTCTACCTCTACATTGCCCCTCCCTCTCCCCACTGGTAACCACTAGTATGTTCTCTAAATGAGATCAATTTTTTTTTTTAAACTTTAAAAATAATTGTAGGGAGTAGCAGTAGACCCACCCCTATTTTGCCACCGACCACAGACAGATGATATACCCGCAGAGGAGCTGTTTTCCACTCAGCTGCAGATGCCCAGCAGAGCAGACTCTGAGAAAAAGAAACTAGCAACACTGAAAACCTCCGAAGGAAGTCTCTAATTAAGGTAGGTACTAATAAACATCCTTGGGAAAGAAAGACATAAGCAAGGATAGTGTTATGTCCTTGGGGGAGAGGCCAGGATTTCAGAAACCTGGCACAAGAGGTGACTCTTTTCTTTTCATATCCCCACTGTTTACAAACCCCACTTATGTCTCAGGGCCTGTCCATTGTGGTCTAGTGGAGAAAAGCAAGCCATGCCATTTTTCTATGCAGGATGCTAGGAGGGTGTCAAAGCTCCTCCAAGAGTGGGAAGGTGGATAACAGAAGATTCCACCTATCCCCAGGCATCTGGGGGAGGAATCTCTCCTTACACTGTGTGCATTGCGTCTTTGACGGGAAGGCATGTAGGTATTGTTCTCAAGGAACAAAGCTGGCAAGCAGATTTCATCCCTGACTAGATGCTAACTTAAATGACCACAGGCATATCCCACCAAACCCTGAAAAGCCTTTTTGGCCTCCTCACAAATGGAAAAGCCTCCTTTTCAGTTTGAAAAGCAAGTCCAAGTTTACTCTGCTACAAAGTAATCTAGAACTTGGAAGTCAGATGGTCTAGATTCTAAAATATTGTAGCTTTTTTACTTTTTTTTTTTTTTTTAACCCACAATGAAGTACAGAAAAGAACAAGGATTTGGAGAAGACAGATGTGGTTTTGAGTCCTGGCTCCGTTGCCTCACCCTTTGTGTAACTTCAGGTGCTGGACAAAAGCTGAGATTCAGGTATGATTGTAACTCCAGAAAGAGAAAGGAAAGGTTAGTGCCTGCTTCTCAGGGATGGAAGAGGAGTAAATGAGGTGATGCATGTAAAATTCTTGGTGCACTGTGATAAATGGTAGGACTCGCTAATACTTTGCACAGATTTTAATGATGAAGGAACATGGTGGGGAGTGTGGAGTGGATAGGAAAGATCTAGGGAAGAAAATGAGTTGAAGACTTCCTCTTATCCCAGGATATTAGGAGAGCAGAACAGAAGGACCATGAATGGAAAAAAAATTTTTTAAGTAACTGTAAAAGACAAGTGGGGAGGAAGATGTAGGAGGAGAGACTCCTGTTTTGAAAGATGCCGGCCACATAAAAAAGAGACCCACCTCCATACTTCAGAAACTGTCTTAAAATCTATTTTGTGTAAATACTTAAGTGAAATTAATATCTTTAAAAATGGCTAACTTGCTTCGCATTTCAAATTGCGAATGTGGCATGGTGGAGAGGGATGTCTGAGTGTCCAATAATCAAATGCCTTGGAAAAATCGTAAGTCTAGATCAAAATTGCCTTGAACGTAAATATCAGTTTGAGGAGAAAGATCATGTTTTAAATGTTGAATCTTCCCTTCACTTTGTTTATCTCTGTTGCAGAAGGAAGGAGGGGGATGGGGGAAGGAAAAGAATCAAAAGCAAATATGGCAATATGCTGGCAGTTGCTAATTCTGAGAGGTAGAACTATAGGTATTTAAGTTTTCTTGGCAAATTTTGGCTTTTCTTATCCCACCGAATCCCTCTGTATTAGTTAGCCTGGGCAGTTTTCAACTTTTTAAAATGCAAATAGGCTTTATTTCTAGAGAAGTTTTAAGTTTACAGAACATTTGCGTAGAAAAGGCAGAGAGGTCCCATGGTGGAGGCGGTGGTGGTGGTTTAGTCACTAAGTCTTGTCCGACTCTTTGCGACCCCATGGACTATATAGCCTTTCAGGCTCCTCTGTCCATGGGATTTTCCAGGCAAGAATGCTGGAGTGAGTTGCCATTTCCTTCTCCAGGAATCTTCCTGACCCAGGGATTGAACCCAGGTCACCTACATTGCAGGCAGATTCTTTACCAACTGAGCCGCCAGGGAAGCCCCAGAGAGGTTCCATATAGCCCCTGCATTATTATTCTATTTAAGCTGCCATCACAAAATGCCAAATGGCTTAAATGACAGGAGCTTATTTTCTCACAGTTCTGGGGCTAGAAGTCCAAGAGCAAGATGCTGACAAATTGGATTTCTACTGAGAGCCTCTAGGGTTGCCTTCACACTTGATTGTTGTCTTACAAGGACACCGGTCCAGTTGGACTTAGGGCCCCATCTGATGATCTCCTTTAACCTAAGTTACCTCCTTAATGGCCTGTCTCTAAATTTAGTGACACTGGGGGTGTCTTGAACAGTTTGGGCTCCAGTAAACAGAATGCCATAGATTGGGTGGCTGACAAACAACAAAATTTATTTATCACACTTCTAGAGTCTGGAAAGTACAAGATCAAGGTACCCAAGCAGTCAGGTTCTGGTGAGAACCCTCTTCCAGGTTGCAAACTGCCAAATTCTCACTGTATCCTCACACACTCTAGAGCAGAGAGGAAGCAAGCTCTCCTGTGCTTCTCATGAGGGCGTTCATCCCATTCATGAGGGTTCATTCCACCCTCATGTGGGTGTGTGTGCTAAGTCGCTTCAGTCGTGTCTGACTCTTTGCGACCTTATGGGCTGTAGCTCGCCAGGCTCCTCTGTCCAAGCGAGAATACTGGAGTAGGTTGCCATGGCCTCCTCCAGGGGATCTTCCCGACCCAGGGATAGAACCTGTGTCTCTTACGTCTACCTGTATTAGCCAGCAGGTCCTTTACACTGGCACCACCTGGGAAGCCCTCCACCCTCCTGACCTCACCTAATTCGATCACTTTCCAAAGGCTCCACCTCCTGATACCATCACAGTAGGGGTGAGGTTTCAACACACAAATTTTGGAAGGACACATTTAGTCCATAACAGGCCTTTAGGGCTTCAACATATGAACTTGGTGGGGAGGGGTGGGGCACAATTCAGTCCGTGTTTTTAAATACAAAATATCGCTAAGAAAGGAATGTCTCTTAGGTGCCTCTGTGGCTGGCCTCCTCCTGCCTTGATGGATTACACACCTGAGCCCAATTTGACAACAGTAACTGACTTCTACTATCCTGACATCTACTCGAGCCCCTGCGATGGGGAGGGGAGAGACAGCAAGCTGCTTCTTGCCGTCTTCTACTGCATCCTGTTTGTATTTGGTCTTCTGGGCAACAGCCTGGTCATCCTCGTCCTTGTCGCCTGCAAGAAACTGAGGAGCATCACGGACGTATACCTCTTGAACCTGGCCCTGTCTGACCTGCTTTTTGTCTTCTGCTTCCCCTTTCAGACCCACTATCAGCTGGACCAGTGGGTATTTGGGACCATCATGTGCAAGGTGGTCTCTGGCTTTTACTACATCAGCTTCTTCAGCAGCATGTTCTTTATAACCCTCATGAGTGTGGACAGGTACCTGGCAGTTGTCCATGCTGTGTATGCCTTGAAAGTGAGGACGGTCCGCATGGGCACAGCCCTGAGTCTGGTGGTGTGGCTGACTGCCTTCGTGGCCACCAGCCCGTTACTAGTATTTTACCAAGTGGCCTCTGAAAATGGCGTCCTACAGTGTTACTCATATTACAACCAGCAGACGCTGAAGTGGAAGATCTTCATCCACTTTGAAATGAATATCTTAGGCCTGCTGATCCCGTTCAGCATCCTGATGTTCTGCTATATCAACATCCTGCACCAGCTGAAGAGCTGCCAGAACCACAACAAGACCAAGGCCATCAAGCTCGTGCTCATCGTGGTGGTTGCCTCCCTGCTCTTCTGGGTCCCTTTCAACATGGTCCTCTTCCTCACTTCCCTGCATGACATGCACATCTTGGATGGATGTGTCATGAACCAGCGGCTGATCTACGCCACGCATGTCACAGAAACCATTTCCTTCACCCACTGCTGTGTGAACCCTATTATCTATGCGTTCATGGGTGAGAAGTTCAAGAAACACTTATCAGAACTATTTTGGAAAAGTCGCAGCCACATCTTTGTCTACGTAGGGAGACAGGTCTCTAGGGAGGCCTTGGAAAAATCATCCTCGAATCAGCACTCCACTCGCTCCTCCACCATAGACTACATTCTGTGAGTCTGTGCAGGGCAGAGCATCCCTCTGCCTCCATCACCCACCTTCTTGAAACAAACGATTCACGCTGGAGTTGGAGGCTACATTGAAGGGAGACTCCTAGAAAGCTAGCTACAGGCACAAGACTTCTTTCATGGTATTCAGTGAATTACTACTATTGCAAGTCAACCCTGTCAACTTTCAAAGACTTTGTCACTATTTTCTGAAAATAGTCTATATGTTTCACTGTGTTAGCTATAGGGATTTTTCCCCCCTAGGTTTTGGAGTATCTTTATCAAACACCAGCTTAAATGTTGTCAAATGCTTTCTCCTTATCTATTGAGGTGATCATGTAGTTTTCCTCCTTTATTCTGTTAATTTCATGAACTATATTGATAGATTTTCTTATTTTAAATCAACCCATGTTTTCCCTGGAAAAAATGACCTCATGTTTATGATCATTTTAACAATAAAGCACTGGATTTTCTTGGGATTTTTGTATCTGTGTTCATGAGAGATACTGACCTGCAACACTTGTGACGTGGGAAGTGCCTCGGATCTTGAACCATGCTGGCCTTGCTCAGGACATTGCAAGGGTCACCTTGGATTTCCTGTCCTAGACCCTGCTCCTCACTTACAAGCTGGCCTGAGGTAGCATCTCTGCATGTCAAGGCAGACACGTGTAAGACAAAGTTAAAGATGGTGATGATGCTGCTTTCTGCCTTGCCTGCTCCATAGACCTACCCGATGTCCCACCTATAGCCTATAAACATCTTTGTACACATAAAAGTTTAATTATTATTACTATAATAAAAATGCACAGCATATAACATTTTACTAGCTGCAGTTTTGGGCAGTGTACTTTAACTGTTCTGTGCTTCAGTGTCTTTATATGTAAATGCGGATATTAATAGCAATAATGCATACCTCTGATATCTGTGGGATGGTTATGCAAGGTTATGAAGCTGTGTTCTAACGCCACCTACCGTTCACTCGCTGGGAGTAACAAGAGTCCTCTAAAGCAGGGTGGAAAGAATGGGAGCTCATTCCTGCGTGTATCTGGTGTATGTGTGTGTGTGGTATGTTAAGAATGTGTCAAGGAAAAGCTGAAAAACTGTTCCAGATTAAAGGAGGCTAAAGACATAACAATTAACTGAAATAAATGATCTTAAATTGGATTCTGGGTTGGTGGAGGGGGAATGCTCTGAAAGACAGTTTGGGGATGATTGGTGAACTTTTAATTTGGGCTGTTTATGAGATAACATTAAATATTAAAATTGATAAAACAGAGAAACAGGTAGGACAGCAGCTGGGGGTAGAAAGTGCAACAATTAATGTTACTTGTTAACTACCTACTTAGGACATAAACCCCATGAGGTCATCGACTTCAACTGTTTTATTCACTCCTGTGCCCCCAGAGTCTGGAACAGTTCCTGGCACATAGTATGTGTCTAATTAACATTTGTCAGATGAATGAATGAACTGGCCTCTGAAATAAGACACGGTTAAGAACCAGGGTGAGGTATCAAAGCCATCTGCCCTTACACTCAGAGACTGAGGTTATCCACTCTGGCTCCTGGTTATCGTTTTTCCATCCCGGTGAACCTGGCCTGCAAAACATTCTGATTGACTCAGTTGTTCCAGGCACACAGCCAAAAATACGTCTGGCAACTCCCCAGATCAAATGCATGTGTAACTTACTAACCCACAATTGCCTAACGTCCTTTCTAGTTCCGCTCCGCACTGCTTGACCTGATGCAGGAGAGGGACGTGGGACTGCCTGGCCCTCAGAGGACCCACACAGGCTCTGATTGGCTGAGTCCGAGCCTCAGGTCTGTGCTCAACTACCAGGAGGAAGGCTTGCCTTTGGAAGAAGGTTCAGTTGGCCCATCTCGGTTGGACGTCATGCTGCAGAGAGGTCTCAGGTGGCTGGTGAGGCACCGACAGGCAGCACACCTTCTCCCAGCCCTGGCTGGCCAGCCCCGGATGCTCTGGTCAGCCTGGATGCCAGCCCCATTCATCACCGTGAGTACCCACATTGCATCCAGATGCGGGCCGCTGTGAGTGTGGTCAGAGTCTCAGAGGGAGGGAGCTACCAGGGACCTTAGACTCCTGTGACAGATGAGAACTCGGAGCCAGGACTCCTGATGTCTAGAAGATGCTCATGCCACTTGGCTCTTTCATCCTGTATGGAGGGGTGGACCCTCAGCCTGGGAACTTAGTGACAATATCTGGAGGCCCCTCCAGTCTTCCTGACCCTGCTGAACCTTTCCCATACGGTTAAGTGGGGTTGCCAAGCCCTAGAGTGAGCAAGTGAGCAGAATCAGCGAAAGAGAATCTGATTAGTGGCGACTCAAGAGAAAGCAGTGATTACTGTTTCACATAACATTTTCTGGACAAAAAAAGAGGTGTAACTAAAAGAAAACTGTGGGTAACAGTCAAGATGATGGGGTGGGAGGACAAGGAGTTCGTGTCTGCTCATAAGTAGGAGTGCCTACTAGGCGCTGGTGGGGGTCCCTGGACACCTAAGCAGATGAGCGGAATCCCCACACGATGAGGTAGGACGCGGAAGGACAGGAGGAAAGGAAGAAAAGTGGAGGTGGGATGGCCCTCATGGGGGCTGGGGTAGGGAAGATGTTCCCATGCTTGGATGGGGCCTACTCATAGCGAGGGGATCAGCAGAACAGAATGGGACCTTCGGGGCACTGGAGGATCATCAGAAAATGTGACCAGCATCTTCCCTGCCCACCTGGGCCCCAGCAAGTCTACTGTGGTCACAGGTCTGAACCCCCACCCCTCAGGGTCCCCTCTGGCCTCCTGGGTCTTAGGTTTGATTCCCCCCTGCCCCGACTCCCCAAGGTCACTTCTGGCTGCGTGGGTCCAGGGCCTGCATCCTCCCCCACCCCAAGTTTTCTTTCAGCTGTGCCGGCCCTGTAGGAGCGGACACAGTCAGCTACCTTTTGAACTTCCCAGGTCTCAAGAAGTCACCTCCATTCCGATTCAAAAGATTATTCCCTCCCGAACTCCGGCTGGAGCCCCATCATGGTGAGGCTGTACAATGAACTCATGGAGAAGACTGTGGATGGGACGTGGACACGACTTCCCGGTTACTGTCACTCTTGGCAGTTCCTTAAAGAGGGAGACCTAGCTAGGATCGCTAAAGTTGTCCCTGGTACGTTCACACCCCTGTATTAGGAGCGCTTCACCTGGGCTGGAGGGGGCCTCTGGAGAGTGCAGGACTGTGGGCAGAACTTTGCTTCTGTGTGTGCATTTTCCTTGGGGAGCTCCATGTTCCAGCCCAGTGTGGCCAGCATTAGCCTGAGAGTCAGGTATGAGGCAGTCTGGACATGGTGATCCTAGATTCATACACTGTCAGGCTAGAAAAGGGACGTGGAGGCCGTCTGGTTCAACCTGCTCGTTTTACAAGCAAGAAAACTGAGGTCTAGAGAGTCAACAAAGCGAGTTTTTGGCAGAGACTGGACTGGAGTCAGGGATTCCGGGCTCCCGGGTCAGTGCCCGCTCCACCCCTGTCTGCGGTCACCCCTGGCGTCTCCTTCCACCTGCCAGCCCCACCCGCTCCTGCAGACCAGACGGTGCAGTGTCAGTGAGGAACTGGGAAGAGGCAGTGCCTGGGATTAAGGGCCAGGGCCTTCACCCTGGTACACACAGTTTTGGCAGCTCAGTGATGCTACAGAGGGCAGGATCTTACTGACATCCAGGGCCAGGAGCCAGAATCTGCTGGGGAAAGAACTTGCGCTCCCTCTAGTGGTCAGCTGGGCTGAGCTCTTAAACCAGTCAGTGAAGGACATCAGATGGAAAACAGAAGATGAAGAGATGCGTTCGAAAGACAGGAGGAGCCAGCCGGAAGACTTTTATTTATAGTTTATAATTGTATGCTATGTTTATAGTATATAATTTTGTATACCTAAGCTGTCATTCAGAATTCTGCTTTGAGGGGAATTCCCTAGTGGCCCAGTGACTGGGACTCTGCCTTTTCACTGCCGAAAGCATGGGTTCAATCCCTGGTCGGGGAACTAAGAGTTCATAAGCCATGCTGCCAAAAAAAAAAAGAAAGAAAGAAAGAAAAGAAATTCTGGTTTGAGATTCTTGGCAAAATGAAGGTGTTTGATAAAGTATTGGATGTGCTGTGTTGGTCGCTCAGTCGTGTCTGACTCTTTGCAACCCCATGATTTGTATAGCCTGCCAGGCTTCTCTGTCCAAGGAATTCTCCAGGCAAGAATACTGGAGCGGATTGCCATTTCCTTCTCCAGAGGATCTTCTGGACCCACGGATCGAACCCTGGTCTCCTGCATCACAGGCAGATTCTTTACCCTTTGAGCTTTAGGGAAGTCCTTAAGTATTGGATATTGGAGGCTTAACCTCTAATTAGGGCCTCTAAATTATCCCCATTTCCCTCAGAAGTCATGCAGTATAAACAAATCTCACTGAAAGTTCAGGCCTGTGGCAGTGAGAGGAGACACATACACGTGTTCTACAAAAAGGACTGTGGCCTGCTTACGCCTAGATCTGCCACAATCGATGCATTCGGATTAGCGCTTGTTATTCAGCTGATGGGAACAGTGGTGTTCTGAATTCACAGGCAGTTGGCTCCTCACTGCCCCTCACACTGCTGACCTCATCCTCCCCTTGGAAGCTGCTCTTCTCCGTCAGAAGTTTATGGGACCATGCCCAGGTGGCATGCCCATGGGAAGCTGAGGGCGGTGGCTTTCCCGGGACATCCTCTGGTTGGGTGCTTTCAGCCCTGGAGACCACACCACCCTGAGGATCAGACTCCTGCCTGAGGTCTTTCTTATTGAATCCACTCTTCTCTCCAGTTCAAAAGGTAGAAGATGCCCGCCTCTTTCTCCGGATCACAGAGATGGAGAGACTTGGCTTTGAGTATGTCGTCTTCCACAACAACTCCGAGAAGAAGTGTGTCTGCTTGTTCCAGCCTGGGCCCCTCCTGGAGGGGCTGCCTGGGTGAGGCACACAGGCTTGTCCCAGCCAGCAGCTCAAATGGCCTTTATCTTGGTCCAAGAGCAGGTGGTGGGTGAGAACCCAGTTGTGGGTCCCTGGTTGCCTTCAGCAGGTTCTTGGTTGGTGGGTGGTAGCTTAGTCACTAAGTCGTGTCCAACTCTTGCAACCCCATAGACAGTAGTCTGCCAGGCTCCTCTGTCCATGGGGTTTTCCAGGCAAGAATACTGGAGTGGATTGCTATTTCCTTCTCCAGGGGATCTTCCTGACCCAGGGATCGAACCTGGGTCTCCTGCATTGGCAGGTGGATTCTTTACCAAGTGAGCCACCAGGAAAGTCCCAGGTTCTTGGTTACCGCCGCCTTATTCTACTGGCTCCCTGGGCAGCGAGGCTCTGCCAGTCCCTGAGGGGTCCACTCAAGGTGTGGCCTCTCCCTGTTAAGAACCTCCTTAACCTCCTAAATGGCAGTGCAGTAAGCAGTGGAAGTTAGAAATGAGAAGGGGGGAAGTACTCTTGTTTAGTGCTAGTATATGTCAGACCCTTTAGATGAAGCTTTGGCTGTATTAATGTAATACTCACAAAAATTCCTAGGAGCTATTCCTCTCCTATAGATAAAAGACGCAGATGGCCCCAGTGATTCTGTGACTGAGGTCACATGGCTAGAAATGTGAGATTTAGAGTTAGGGCTCTCTGCCTGTAAAGCCCATGCTGTTTTCACTCTACCACTCTAGTTCCCCTGACACCAGCCCAGAAGGGAATACAAGCTTCATCTGAATTTGTGGTTGGGGCTGGTGGCGGGGTGCGGGGGGCTTCTCCTGCTTTTAGTTCTCTCTCTTCTAAGCTGGTGTGACTCACTTCAGACAGTAGTGTTTGCTTCCCCGGTACCTGCTCTGCACTCACATCTCTGCTCTAAACGGATTGATAGAAGGATCTGGTCCTGGATTGCAGGGAACCCTTCAGCACGTCGCCTCACCGGAGATTGGCCATGCGGAGTGGAATCCTGGGTGACTCTTTCCTCCCATTTCTCCCCTTGTCTGGCCCTGCAGGATTATCCATGGTGGCGCGCTGGGGACCATGATAGACACCACACTGTTCATGACGGCGTACTGCAGTGCCAATGCAGTCTTCACCGGGACCATGACCATCACCTTCAAGAGGTCTGTCTCCTTCCCTGAGTTCCAGTTAGGAGTAAGCTGACATGAGCTCATTCCAGGTGTTATGATGGAAGATAAGAGCTCATGTAGTAATCCTGCGTACAAAGAGGAGCTTCTACTTTTGTTTTTCTCATGGACCAACCTAAACTTGTTAGATGTTCCCTTTTCATCCAAGTTCAAGGTGATCAGCTTGAACATGGGTTTTGTGTTCCAACATAAAAACACACTCCACAGGACAATGATGAACTACTTTTGGCCACCTCTGATTTAAAGAAAGCCAACCCATGTGCCTGTATATATTTAACTCAGTCCACAAATAATTATTGGGCTGCTACTGAAATGAGAATTCCTGATACGTGATTAATTTGTTGTTAAACTCGCACACATTGTTTTGTCCGATCTTTACTATAATACTGGGAGGTTGGTACCATTATCTCCAACTTGACAAATGAGGAACGTGAAACAAAGACACAGCTAGCAGGTGACAAACACAAAGGCCCTGACATCTTGGCCCTTGGAGTAGAAGCCCAGGACCCCGACTCTGGTAGCCTCCAACCCCTGCAGGGTCATCCCCCACCTTTCTCAGAGACCAGGCTACCAGCCACTCGCCCCCACTGCCCCTCTCCTAGCCCGATCACCCTCGGCTCAGTGGTGAGGCTGGAGGCAAACATCACTGGCGTGGAAGGAAGAAAGGTGTTTCTCTCTTGTGAAGCCCAAAGCAGCGACAGGACCGTCCTCTTTGCCGAAGCTTCTGGTAAGGCCATGAGAATTCTTTTTTCCTGCTGTTGGTGCCCACCCACGTGACCAGGCACAGAAGGTGGCTTTCCCCACTGCTGGGGGTAGCAGCTGCCCTGGGTGTGTTTGGGATTGGACAGGATGCTCACATGGAGAGGAGCCTCTATAAGTTACAGGATAGAGGCCATCATAACACGCCCACTCACCTCCCTGGGAGACTACCGATCAGAAAGGGGCTCATGAGGATGGAGGGGAGGTGCTGTGGCCGCAGAATGTGCATGGTATCTCCCCTCCTGGCCCCCTCCTAGCCTCCGAAAGGCAAAAGCAGGCTCATTGCTTTGGCAACAATAGAGGGAATTTAGATATTTCCAGAAGCAGCTCTGGCTCCAGGCAGACAGGAAAGGTCTCCTTGAACTGGTTTTTCCTGAAAGCAAAACCTGACAGCCACTTATCTCTGTGTTTTTCACCATTCCAGCTATCTTCTTCCAAATGAAGTGACACAGGTGCAAGGCACCATAAGGCTCATCTCCTGGCCTGGAGGGCAGGAAACCAGAACTTCCTTTGGAGCAGTCTGTCTGTCCCACCCATTTCCAGCTGCCAGTGTTTACTCCAGCCCTTCCTCTTTGGTTGGTGGAAACTCCTCTGGCTGTCAGAGCTTGATGTGAATAAACTTTGTAAAGGGAGATCATGTATCCAAATGGACATATGTATATTTCTTTCTGCATAGAGATGTCTATGGTCAGTGGGATGGGAAAGGAAAGCATTGTGTGACATTAACACCCAACTCAGAAAACAGAAAAAGGGCCAGATTGGGTTTGAGGGACCCAACGTGTAACTGCAGAAGGGAGTAAGGTCACAGAAGCAAAATCATGTTCCACCAGCTACAGCCAAGTCAAGGGAGCCTTGCCCGATGTTAATTAATGATCTTGTTTTGAACTGAAGTCACACACAATGTGTTCACCAGGTATTTTTCCTTTTCTTTTTTTCTGTTTGCTTTTTCCTTTCATTTTTTAATTCACTCCTTTAAATTCTACCATGAAGTACTGCCCTGAAACCTTCACTCATCTGCTGATGGGTAATACTCCTTTTACATGATCTTATATATCTCTGCACCCTCTCAGACGTAGGGGGAGGATTGAGGAGGTGGGGGGACTTTGGGCTCCAGAGTTGTGAGTGTAGCAGGAACAGATACACAGGAGGAAAACCCAGGCAGGCACCAACCACCCTTAAAAACCAGCCCATTTTATCTGAGCTTAGAGCCAAGCCAATACCTGCTGAGGGTGGGGCAGTGGGCAGCAGGCCTTCATTCTGGGTCCCACCTCTATCCCCTTCTCAGAGTGGCCAAGAATAGCCTCTAAAACACACCAATAGGTTATTTCTCATGAGTAGGAATTCTTGCCCCACGAGGACAGAAAAGTAGGTCTTCCTTTAAAGACAAGTTTCAGCCTAGTTCAGCATTGCTCAAGGAAAACGAGCCTTGCAGCTTAGAACAAGAGATGGCAGAGTATACAGCAGTCACCTGGCAGACTTGCCTGTGTATTTTTTATATTTGCTCTTTGCTTAATCCCCTCTGATGATAAAAAGCCCACACTTTCTTGCCTGTTCCTTGTGCTTCAGAAGTACAGGAAGTTAAGCCTTAAAAAAACAGCATCTTGCTCCCTGAATCATCAGTTTCTTTTCTGATCTAGATTTCCTGAGTGAAGAATGGATGGTGGGAAGTAATGAAGGCTGCCACTATGAAAAGTCTGGGCTTTATTCTGCAGATAATCTGGACTCCTGAAGACATGTGCCTGCCTTTTCCAAAAAGAGTGTCAGGATTCTAGCAGTAATAGTTTCCCACCCATCAGCCAGATAGGAATAATGGGAAGTTGAGAGACCAAAATGAAGGTTATTGATAGGGTCCAGATAAGAGGTAAGAACCATAATCTTAACCATCTAGACCAGTGCTGTCCAATAGAAAAGTAGTTCAAGCACCAAGTATAATTTAAGAATTTTTTTTTAAATTGAAGTATAGTTGATCTACAATGTTGTGTTAATTTCTGCTGTACACCAAAGTGACTCAGTTATACACACACACACATATATATATTCTTTTCCATTATGATTTATCACAGGATAACAAGTGTAATCTTAAGTATTCTAGTAGCCATATTAAAAAAGCAAAAGAGGTAAAATTAATTTTAATAATTATTTCATCCAATTAACACATCCAAAAAAATCATTTCAACAGGTAAAAATGAAAAAATTGTTTATGAAATTATTTTATCTTACTGCCATGTCAGAAATACGGTGTGTGGATGACTTACAGCACATTTCTGCCATCAAGATTTCAGCAATTTTTAAAGGGAAATGTGGAAATGCCAAAACAATAAAGTCATGTTTAACGGAAAAATATTCCACATGGTTTCAGTTTTTAATACAAATGAATTACAACTAAATCAAGTTTAAAATTCTGGCCTTCAGTCACACGAGCCACTTCTCGAGTGCTCAGTGGCCCCAGTTGGCTACTGGCTACCGCACTGGGCAGAGTTAAGCCTGGACTGTAACTAGTACAGACGTGGCACCCGAAAGCATCCATCGCTGCAGACATCCCTTAAAGCTCCGGGCGCAGGGAAGCCGCCGAACCTGCAGTCCCGGACGTCCCCACCAGGTGGCACTAAGAAGCACATCCTCTTCCGCGCGCGAAGCGCATCCAACCCCGGAAGCTAAATTCCGGCATTCTAGCTAGTTCTTCCGGCTTTCTTCATCTCTAGTGCACCCTACTCTCAAGTCCTGAAGCCCGTGACTGGGCAGGATGGACCGAGGAGCAGAGCCGAAGAGTCTGCGGCGCAAGTGAAAAGCGGCTCTCGGAGCCGCCCACTGGCGGTGGACGCGCAGGTCCCGGCCGGCGTAGACTGCAGAGTAGGCCCTGACGTAGAAAGCGTCGTCCGGCTACCGCCGTCGCGTCGTCTTCCTCCAGGATCGCCAGGGCCCGGCCTGCGCTCCTACCAACGGCACCCGGGGCCCAGTGCATTCACAGGCCTCCCTTCCAATGATTCAAAAGTCACGCCCGGCGCTGCTGCAGCACCAAGATGTTGGAGACAGGGTGGAAACGCTTATGGTAAACTGCAGGGAAGGGAAGGCAGGGATTCCGGCGTCGCAGGCTCGGGGAGGGGAATTCGGAAGGTTGCCGGGGGTCAGCTGCCCTCGGGGGTTCGTTTTCTGCACCGGGGATGCGCGCAAAACGGGTTGGGGACTTGGCGCAGAGATGGAGTTTGACTAAGGGATTCAAAGGAGGGTAGGGAGGAAGGAGAGGCGTATTAGAGCAACTCTTGGACAGGCAAGCACAGGTTTCATTTCTGTGTTAGTATCTGGATAGAGGTAGGAGGGATTGCTGCGGCCTTGGGGGCCGTCAGGGGAATGTCCTCCCGCGGCAGGGAATGAGGTGTGAGCGCTATGGGAAATTGCTTTGGGTTGTTTTCCTAGATTGAAAGGTGAGAGGGCACCTGGGTAGATATTTGGACCGTTGCAAAGCCCGGCAATGAAGCTAAGCCTGAAATGGCGATCCTTGCTCAAGCAAGGTGGATTAGGATCACTCAGAGCCGACGGGCTGGGTTAGAGGGACTCGCTGGGAAACTGCTGTGGTTTGCGGGCGCCACGGGGCCAAGCCCCCGCATCTGGATTGGCTGCCGTGGTCGTCCGCGGGCCTGCTATTGGTGGAGGCGGGGCTGGGAAGGCGGGCAGAGGAGGACTGTCTGGCAAAGTCGCTACTAGAGGTGCGTGGAGGCGGGGATGCGGCTTCCTTTAGCGCGCGAGGGCCAGTGGCTTTCTCCTGAGACGAAGGTTACGGTCCACCTGCGGCAGGCGCTGGGCGGGGTTGTGGGTACTTTTTTGTTGGTGTTTTTTTGTTTGTTTGTTTTTGTTTATAATCTTAAACAAAGGCAGGGTCGGGGGCCGCTTTAAGTTTACATGTTTAATCACGTGCTTACCGATTTCTTTCTGGGTCCTCCGGCTCTGGCCTGGAAATCTGATTTAATTTTTTAGGATTTAGTTTTTTCAAGGGAAGTGGGAGTTGCTTGTGGAACTTGTTTGCCAACTGTTCAAGTGTTGTTTATTGCCTTTAGGTATCTTTGTATTCTTGTTTGTTTGTTATCAGTATTTACTTTGAATAAATTTGAGCTACTTAGAAAAAAGTCAAGTGTGCCTTAAAGAATGTGCCATCCACTATTGATAATATCTTTCAAAAAGAAAAGTGTAAATTCTGTTTTTTAAAAACAATTTTGTTGCCTGTTTGTTTTTTAACTCGAGGTTAATCAATACTGCTGGTATATATTTAGGTGGCTCAGACGGTAAAGCGTCTGTCTACAATGAGGGAGACCCGGGTTCCATCCCTGGGTGGGGAAGATACCCTGGAGAAGGAAATGGCAACCCACTCCAGTACTATTGCCTGGAAAATCCCATGGACGGAGGAGCCTGATAGACTACAGTCCATGGGGTTGCAAAGAGTGGGACATGACTGAGTGACTTCACTTTCACTATGCTGATAGACCTGGAAAGTTACACTTAAAAAGGTTTTGGGCTCTATGGATGTATTCAACAAATATTTATTGAGTCAGTAAAATGTCTAAGCACTGTGCTCTGAGATAAGGTCTTGTAGTGGAGGACAGTGTGTTGTGGGAGAGGGGAGGGGTACATGTGAGTGTGCTCAGTTCTGTCCAACTCTTTGCTACCCCAGGGACTGTAGCCTGCCAGGCTCCTCAGTCCATGGAATTCTCCAGGCAAGAATACTGGAGGGGGTTGCTGTTTCCTCCTCCAGGGGTTCTTCCTGACCCAGGGATCGAACCAGGTCTCCTGTGTTGGTAGGCAGATTATTTACCACTGAGCCACCTAGGAAGCCCAGAGGGGAGGGGTAGTTCCATACAATACCAGTGAGAACACTGGGGAAGCAGCTCCAAAGAGAACTGCTTAGAAGTTCTGCAGGTAACTGCAGGTCAGTCCTACAGCCTTACTGGAGCAAAGGGCTGAAGGGTGCCCGGGGAGATCCCGCCTCCCAGGGATGGGGCCTGCAGGGCCCACTAAGCTTTATCCTGTGGGATTGTGGTCAAGGGAGAGCCACGTGTAGATTTCCTCTTAGATGACGTGATTCCTTCATTCTTGACTATTGAGCACCTGATGCAGACCAGCCTCTGCAATCAGTCCTGGGGGAATCACCATGGGTTTGAACACCTAGCTCATGAGAGTGCTGTGAGATTTCGAGGTGGTGTATGTGGATGCCTCACCCCAGGCTGCTCAGTGGGTTTGGCACTGCTGAGGCTGGAGACTCACAGGGAGGTTACTTGGATCAGCATAGGGCAGGCTGTGGGAGGAAAGAGGGTTCAGCGGCAGGAGTTGGTCGTGAAATGGTAGGTAGACCAAGGAGTCTTCCTCGTCTCCTGAAGGTCCTGCTGGAACATCTCAGTGTGGACTGAAGGTGAGGCAGGCATGTGAAGAACCGTGGACTGAGTTTCCATTTGGGGATGTTGAGTTTGAGATGTCTGCAGGCCATCTGAGGGGAGATACGGGGAGTGAGGGCTGAATTGGGCTAGAGATGTGGGCGTTGCCGGCCTGCGTGTTTGGAGCGAGGTGTGGTGTGGGGATAAGGGTGCCCTGAGAGGCAGCAGCTACAGGGAGATAAGAGGAACAGCAACATCTGTGAGCTGGGGAAAGGAGGCCCAGAAGGGCATCCAGAAGAGGAGCGAGAAGCCAGAGGGGGGCAGCCATCAGCAGGTGTTCCAAATGCACCGGAGAGGCCAGGTAAGAGAAGGGCATGGGAAAGGGGTCCTGGGCTGCTCACGTCCTCAGTGAGGCGGCTTCAGTGGAGGGGCTTTAGCCGGATGGCAAACTGGGAACGTGAGGGGTGACTGGTAAAGAGGGAGTGGAGATGATGTGGCCTCAGCCTGGAAAGATGGGGGCTTTCAAGCTTGTTCCAGGCAAAGGAGTCAGTGGAAGTAAGAGGCTGAGTGTGCAGGCAGGAGGCCCTCACTGAGAACACAAAGTCTCAGATGAGCCTGAGAAACAAAACTTGTGGGAGCGCAGTTAGCAGGAGGAGCAGGCCGCCGTGTACGGACATACACCTGATGAAGCGCCCGTTTGACTTGGCTGTACTTACGGTCTGACCTTTGCTTAGAAAGGTATTTGAATGTGGCTGTAAGCTCCAGTATTTATTATCTGAACTTACTTAGACCTTTTAAGGAATTCCAGTTATAAGTTGATAATTGCTGGTTTGGTGGAACGTGGAATTACCTCTTTTCTCTGTGAAACAAATACCACAGATTACAAACGTTTTGGTTCTAGGTATAGTTATGTACCGTGTGTAACAAGCAACTTCATCTTAATAGCATTTTAGGATGACAGTATTACAAAATAATAGTGCAAATGCCATTTAATGAGAGAGAAGATCTTTGGATGGAGTTTGCCCAGTTCTCCTATTGAAAAGAAGACTTTTCTCTCCTGCTTGGATTTTTAAAAGTGTGTTTGCACAATCATTTGAGTATGTCTGGATTCCAGGGCATGCTGTGAGGCCCTGGAGTGCGCTTGGGGAAAGTGCAGTTAGTCTGCCAGACAGTCCTGTCCTTCTGAATGCTGCCTGTAGATTAGCCAGTGTGCGTGACTCTCCCAGAACTGTGAAATTCCAGATGTTCAAGCTGGATTTAGAACAGGCAGAGGACCCAGAGATCAAATTGCCAACATCCGTTGGCTCATCGAAAAAGCAAGGGAGTTCCAGAAAAACATCTACTTCTGCTTTATTAACTATGCCAAAGCCTTTGACTGTGTGGATCACAACAAACTGTGGAAAATTCTTAAAGAGATGGGAATACCATTAGACCACCTTACCTGCCTCCTGCATATATATACAGGTTAGGAAGCAACAGTTAGAACTGGACATGGAACAACAGACTGGTTCCAAATTGGGAAAGGAGTACGTCAAGACTGTATATTGTCACCCTGCTTATTTAACTTATATGCAGAGCACATCATGTGAAATGCCGGGCTGGATGAAGCACAAGCTGGAATCAAGATTGCTGGGAGAAATATCAATAACCTCAGATATGCAGATGACACCACCCTTACAGCAGAAAGTGAAGAAGAACTAAAGAGCCTTTTGATGAAAGTGAAAGAGGAGACTGAAAAAGCTGGCTTAAAACTCAGCATTCAAAAAAGTGAAGATCATGGCATCCAGTTCCATCACTTCATGGCAAATAGATGGGGAAAAATGGAAACAGTGATGCTTGCTCCTTGGAAGAAAAGCTATGACCAACTTAGACAGCATATTAAAAAGCAGAGACATTACTTTGCCAACAAAGTTCCCTCTAGTCAAAGCTATAGTTTTTCCAGTAGTCGTGTATGGATGGGAGAGTTGGACTATAAAGAAAGCTGAGGGAAGAATTGATGCTTTTGAGCTGTGATGTTGGAGAAGACTCTTGAGAGTCCCTTAGATTGTAAGGAGATCCAACCAGTCCATCCTAAAGGAAATCAGTCTTGAATATTCATTGGAGGGACTGATGTTGAAAGTGAAGCCCCAATATTTTGACCACCTGATGCAAAGAGCTGACTCATTGGAAAAGCCCCTGATGCTGGGAAAGATTGAGAGCAGGAGGAGAAGGGGACAACGGAGGATGAGATGGTAGGATGGCATCACCGACTCAATGGCATGGGTTTGAGCACGCTCTGAGAATTGGTGATGGACAGGGAAGCCTGGCACGCCGCAGTCCATGGGTTCGCAAAGAGTTGGACAGGACTGAGCAACTGAACTGAGTTGTGACTCCCAGTATGTCGGGCCGCCGGCAAACCCAGGAGTGGCTGCCAGCCTGTGGTGCCCCTGCGGTCTGCTTCAGTCCCAGTGAGGTGAATGGGTATACTCAGAGGGAAAGTTTTAAATTAAGCAAATGCATCACTTTTACAGGAAGTGGCACATACAGTTCACAGTGCATGAGCTCACTTACAGTTTCACTTCCTTTGTCTTACTTCTGTAAATAATCTACCGGTCCTACAACCCAGGGAACCTGAAACCAGTAGTCCAGGGTTAAAAAACGCTGCTCAATTGACTTTGCTTTCGTCACGAGAAGTTGGCCAATAACTTATGTTCAGGACAAGTTAGGGAGGTGTGGACATTGGCATAATTCACAGATGGAAATAGCTATGTTGCTCAGTAGGAGAGAAGTTCTCTATAATTCTTTTTATACTTTATTAATTTTTGGTTATGCTGGTCTTTGTTGCTGCACTTGGGCCTTTTCTCTAGTTGCAGCAAGCAGAGGCTGTCTCTAGTTGTAATGCAAAGGCTTCTCGTTGCCATGGGTTCTCTCGTTGCAGAGCCCAGACTCCAGGGCGCTTGGGCTTCAGTAGTTTCAGCACATGGGCTCAGTAGTTGGTTCCCGGGCTCTAGAGCACAGACTCAACAGTTGCGGTACATGGGATTAGTTGCTCCTAGGGATGTGGGATCTTCCCAGATCAGGGATTGAACACATGTCTCTTCCATTAGCAGGCAGATTCTTTACCACTGAGCCACCAGGGAAGCCCTATCCATAAATTTTAAAATTATCAGTGATTACTAAAGTTGTTATCAGTAAGACGTGAGAGCTACTTCTTGGAGTGTACAATGTTCTCAGCCACATTCTAACACTGTTCGTCCCTGACTACATTTTGCCCTTCTCTGAAGTCAGAAGCTATTAATAATATAGGGCACCGCCAGGTGAGTTGCTAAGAAATCCTTAGGAAGAACTGACTGATCCAGGTGTGGGGAATGGTGGGACAGAGCTGATGACACCATGTTCTCTTGCCCTGCAGTTGCAGCCAGTGATCAAAGCTTTCTTGTGTGGCTCCATCAGTGGGACCTGCTCTACCCTCCTCTTCCAACCCCTGGATCTCCTCAAAACCCGCCTGCAGACCCTCCAGCCCTCAGCCCATGGGTAAGGCCTGCTGCCCACATCCCCACCCCTGTTTCACTCAGGAACTGGTTTCAGCGACTTCTCTCAGACACGGGAGCATCTCTACTGTGTTCAGGCAGCTTCCATTCTGTGGGATGATCAAAGAGAAACGCAGGCCAGGCCCAGCTTTCCTGCGTTTTGTGTATACTCTTGTGTTTGACATTTCTTTTAATTAAATGGGGTCCTTCGCTCAGCTGCTTCCTGGCATCTGCCTTGGTGACATTTGCATTTTACTGTGCCTGTCTGTAATGTCATGACTGTGCTGCCTGGCGCAAGCAGGGGCTGGTTTTCTGGAAACAAGGGAAGTATTGAGTGTCCCTTGTGAGCCCCCTTATTGGGCTCAGCACTGTGGGAAGTGTGTGAAATGTATGGAAAATGAGTAGTTATCCCACTGCTTGCAGCCTGAATGAACAAAGAATCACGGACCTGCCACGCTGTGAATGGATAGGAGCTCAGAGTCACTCCCAGATGCCTAGCAGAGATCCTGAAGTGTTGTAGAAAAGAGGCCACACAGAGAAGTCTCTGAGCGGGGAGTCAGTGATGTTCCCTTCCTTGTCTCTGTCTCGTCTGCCTTCAGGTCCAGACGTGTTGGCATGTTGGCCCTGCTCCTGAATGTGGTTCGCACGGAGAGTCTGTTGGGCCTCTGGAAAGGGATGTCTCCTGTAAGCTGCCTTTTGGGTCTGACTCCCCTTCTTTTCCTCACCAGCCGTTTCTCATCCACCTCACGCATCCTCGCTTTCAAGAGTGCGCAAGGGTTGGAGACTGTGAGCGGGCCTCTGTGGTCTCCCTGCCCGTCACTCTGCCTGGCTTCTGCTTGAGGGCCCTGGGGGGCATCACCCCCGTGTGCCCCGGGCACGGCTGCTTAGCAGCATCAAGTCCTACAGCAGAGGCAGCAGGCGCCCCGCCCTCAGCAGGTCCTCACCACCCCCCACCCCTTCCCCCATGCCCCCACACCTGGCTTTCCCTCCCTGGAAGACTTTTTCTGGCCTTCAGAAGTCATTTTGCTGGACAAGCCAGGGAATTCCTGCTCACCCCAACCTCAAAGCAGCTCTTAAGCAGTGATGTTTCGAAGCCCCTTTCCCTCCTCAGGTGGCGGGGTACCAGTTCCCGGGAGGGATTCCATTGCCCATGGTGAAAACTGATGGGACGGCATGCCCGTTATTGGCCACCTTCTCTCCCATCTCATGTCCCCACTCTCCCATTGGCGGTCCCTCCACACCTTAAATCAACTCCTCGCATGCAGATCCTGGGTCTTCTTTGGGGGATCCACCCGTGGTGCTCTGACCCGCCCCCCCCCCCCCCGGCTCTTCCTGCAGTCCATCGTGAGGTGTGTCCCTGGCGTTGGCATCTACTTTGGCACCCTGTACTCTCTGAAGCAGTACTTCCTGCGGGGCCACCCCCCCACGGCCCTGGAGTCGGTCATCCTGGGGGTGGGCTCCCGCTCCGTTGCAGGGGTCTGCATGTCACCCATCACTGTGATCAAGACACGGTACGAGGTGAGTTGGACAGCCTCGGGGGCTGGAGAGGGCAGAGAGAGGCACTGGACTCTTGGGTCAAGTGGCCACTGCTGCCACCGCTTGATGTATAACCGGCACAGAGGTCAGTGAGGTCGAAGAACCCGTCTGTGTAGTCAGGCCAAGCGCGTGGGAACCAGAGCCCCAGGGCCCCGGCCGTGCAGCCTGAGGACGGCCGGCGCAGTGTGCAGCCGCAGGGCCACGGGGCAGCCATGGGCTCTGCGCTTCCTTCACAGAGTGGGCGGTACGGCTATGAGAGCATCTACACCGCCTTGAGGAGCATCTATCACAGCGAGGGGTTCCGGGGCCTCTTCAGTGGCCTGACAGCAACACTCCTTCGTGACGCCCCCTTTTCCGGAATCTACCTGATGTTTTACAGCCAGACCAAGAACGTTGTGCTTCACGGTTCGGGTAAGGGAAGGTGTGGTGGGAAGAGAGATCCCTCAAGGGGTCACATCCTCACCGCTTTCTCAGAGATAGGAGACTATTTGTTGTTGTGATAGTATGTAATTCCTGAGTCAGGGGTGGGGGTGGAATAAACCTCGTTCTGCGTAGGCCTTGCAACAATACTTCCCACATTTGCCTGATCTTCAGATTTCTGGGTCCTACCTAAGGAGTTTTAAATCAGAAGCTCTGGGGTAAGAACTGGGAAACTGTATTTTTTAAGAAGCGCTTATTTGATTCTTAACAGACAAATTTGGGAAACCTAGTGGGTTCAGAGCTAGAAGAAAAATTTTGTTTTCACTTACCTGCTATGCTCTCAGTTAACGAGAGCCCTCTGTTTGGATGGAGAAAAGGCTGCCAAACCTCCCACATTCTAGCAGGTCCACCCTACCAGTAAGCTCGTGTTGCGAGACTTGGGCAAAATCAACAACCAGTAAATGTCCACCCAAGCAGATTCACACACTGGTAGAAACACATCCCGCAGAGTGAAGCAGCATTCGGTCAGGTGGCTGTGGATAATCTGAGCACGGAATTACAACCAAGGCCATTTAGTTGGGAAAGCCAGAATGCTGCCCTCATGACCATGTCAGTTGGGGTGCTTTAGGAGATTTGCTGCTTCGCCTCAAGTACCAGGAGTTGTGACATTGCAGGTCACAGCCTTACCTTGCAGTAGAAAGTTAAGGCAATAAGGGAGCTTGGATATATGTTTTAACTTCTTCATTCATCCTAAAATTTTTTTTTAATTTGGTATTTAGAAATCATTCTACATTTAACAAAAAAGTCACAAGAATAATACATATAACTCCATAGCCCTGAATTATTCTCTTTCTATATGTATAATTATTTTCTCCAAACCATTTAAGAGTAAGTTGCAGGCATGATGCAACTCTTTACCCTTAAATACATCACTGTGTATTTCCTGAGAATAAAAGCATTCTTAATGACCATCTTTTATTTAGGAAATTTTACACAGATGCAGTTCTTGTATCTATAGTCCAATCTATAGTCTTTATTTCTCCAATTTCTCCAATAATATATTTTGTGGCCATTTTTATTTTTTATTTTCAAGTGTATAAGCCAATTATATAACCTCAGCCTGGGTTTATCTGATGATTCCTTGCAACTGGATTCATTCTTACTCTACCTTTTCAGCAAGAGAAGCATGTAACAGGTTATGTCTTCATTGTGTGATGTCGGGAAGCTCTTGTCACCTTTTGACCCGCTGTGGGTGATATTAACTCTTTATTGGTGGATAAAAAGAATGTCTCCAGTGAAGACTCAGTTGTTTGTTCTTTTGTAATTTCTAAGTATCTCTGCAGGGCGATACTTTGAATCTGTGTAAAACGTCCTGTTATTTCATCGTTATATTTTAGCATCAGTCAGTTCCTCTTGCCTGAATCAATTATTATGCTGATGGTTGTAAAAAGGTGAACTTTTAGTTCCATTTTTCTGTTTACATTGATTAGTTTAGATTTTGAATTCCTAGCTTTGTTTGAATATCCAGACCCTTCTGGCTTTCAGAAAGAATTAGTGGCAACTTGGCACTGATATTTATCTGATAGATATGAGATTTATTTATAACCGAAGGTTGCCTTTGTCCTCTTTCAGACCAGTTGGATGCAGTCCTTGTTCCCGTTGTGAATTTCAGCTGTGGAATATTTGCTGGGATTCTGGCCTCGCTGGTAACTCAACCTGCAGATGTGATCAAAACTCACATGCAGCTCTCTCCAATGAAATTTCGGTGGATTGGCCAGGCAGTTACGCTCATTTTCAAAGTAAGGCTTTAGGGAATTCCCCAGTAGTCCTGTGGTTAGGACTCCGTGCTTTTACTGCACGGGACATGGGTTCGATCCCTGGTCAGTGAACTAAGATCTACCATGCCTCTGGCACAACCAAAAAAAAAAATAGTAAGGCTTTAGAATACATATTGGTTCGTATTGTGGTTAAAGCTCTCTTTCTCTCTAAGGCAGTAGCTCTGTCCTTTACATGGTAGAATCACCTGGGGAGCTTTTAAAAATCACCATTCCCGGAGCATAGCCTGAGCTCATCATATTAGAGTCTCTGGAAGACATGAAACCCTGGCATCAGTATTTTAAGTTCCCTAGTGATTCCAATGTGTTGCCAAGGTCGAGAATCGACTGCTAAAAACTATGGTTGTGGGGGTCTTTTTGTTTTTTGGGTTTTGTTTAGGGAGGGGGCCCAACATTGGGGCAACCTGTGATGTTTGTTAAACGTGCATATTGTTGGGCTCTACCCCAGACCTCCTGAGTCAGGAGTTCTGGGAGGACTCATCAACCTAACCAAGGACCTGCTGCTGCTGCTAAGTCGCTTCAGTCATGTCCGACTCTCTGCGACTCCATAGATGGCAGCCCACCAGGCTCCTCCATCCCTGGGATTCTCCAGACAAGAATACTGGAGTGGGTTACCGTTTTCTTCTCCAATGTATGCACGCATGCTAAGTCGCTTCAGTTGTGTCCGACTCTGTGCGACCCCATGGACAGAAGCCCACCAGGCTCCACTGTCCACAGGATTCTCCAGGAAAGGATACTGGAGGGAGTTGCCATTTCCTTCTCTGAATCAAGGACCTAGGAGGAAATGTAGTCAGAAAAAGACCACAGGCACCTTGTTTTGTTTCTAGGAGTTTATGCTAATACAAATGTACAGATGTATTGAAAATAAAAAGTAAAGTGGGTGTCAAATACGCTAAAATGCTATTTCAAAGCCACTGAGTTGGCCCTTTGGGAACTTGTTCTATTATCAGATATTCTCTTTCAAGGTAAATCTGTCACTTAGATCTTTAGATGTTTCTGTACTTCTCAGTTTTTCCTCGTAGCAGAGGAAAGATGTTAGCATCTGCCAGCACTTATCTGTCTTACCCTAGATGGAAGCAGATGTTTGAGAATCTGATCATATATCTCACACTGCTTAGGTTGCTTGCTTTCTTATTCATGATACCTAAAACCGTGAAGTTTGAAAATAGAGCCTCTGGATATCTTCCATGTGAAAATGGAAGGGATGATAACAGTAGGAAAGAACAATCCAGATGCTGAGGTGTTTTGTCTTTAATTCTTATTTAGGGCCACTGAGAACATCTAGTGAGTTTAAAAAAAAATAAAAAGGGTTCTCCCTCTAGGCAGACTGAGTGCCAAGAAGTGCTTTTTCCTTCAGCCTGGAGTTGGGGCCCAGGGCTTGGCAGAGAGCCTTTAGTCTGGATTTCAGCGGCTGCTTGGGGCTTCTGGCTTCTGTGTACTGTACAAGTTTCACACCACATAGAGTAAGCCTCTAGAAGATTTTCATCTGAGAAATAAAGTCCCCTGGAAAGAGCATGCCTAAAACAGATAAAGCTTAGCAACAAAGCCAAACAAATTTTTTCTTTTTTTAGTTCGTCCCTTTGGACCCAGTATTCATAGTTTTAACGATATTTGTAAAAGTCTATAAAGTAAGACTTTAAAATGGAGTAACACAGAGGGACACCCTCACTCTCATAGCAGGTGTGTCATTGTATTGCTGCTTTAATTCCAGTGTTTGGGCTTCCATTTTCCCTTCTAGGACTATGGGCTGCGTGGCTTCTTCCAAGGCAGTGTCCCCCGGGCCCTCCGCAGAACCCTGATGGCAGCCATGGCGTGGACAGTCTACGAAGAGATGATGGCCAAGATGGGCCTGAAGTCCTGACCCAGCACGGACCGGGCAAAGATGGGATCTGTTGTCCTGCTTGGTTTCTGCCAAGGGCCGCTTCATCTCACCATGCTGGAGTCAGATGCAGTCCTAGCAGGAGAGCCTGGCAGACACATTGCCTTTAGTTACTCAGTTCAAGAAGAGAATAGGTGGGCCCAACTGACATAGGTGGGTCCGACTTAAGCCTTCTGAACCTCCCAGAAGAGGAGTCCCTGATAGAGCACGGTGGGGAGCCAGCAAAAGGGTCTGCATACCCTACAAGGCCATGTGAAAAGGCATTTCCAGAGAGAGTGCTGTTGGCGGTGCCGCTCAGCCACCCACTACACCACGCCGCCTGCTTGGATCTGCTCTTGGGAAAGAAATTGCAACCCCAGAGATGCTGTGAGCTCTCCATTGTGTCTGAGGAGTTCCAGCAGCGAGACTGGATCTGCCAAGCAAGGAGTCACACTCACCAGGCTGAAGTCTCCCTCTGAGGTGATGTTAGGATGAAGAAGAAAAGATGTCATGACTTAACTGATTCCTTGTTAATTTCTAAGAGGCGCCAGGAAGCAGGGAAGGGAATTAGTTTCATAGCCTCTAAGTGTCCAAATAATATTTTTTGGTTTCGGCCCCTGCACAGTTTCAACTTCAAGTTGATCTGGCATTTTTCTGCAGCTAAAGTTGGGATAAATAAAGTGAAGCATTTTGTCACTGGAAAACCTCAAGTGCCATGAGTCCATCCTATAGTAACAAAATAAGGTGGCTAACACTTGATCTATATAGGTCCTCAAGCTTAAAATTGTTTAAAATAGCTTTATTTTATATGTTATATGATCCATCCATTCCAAATACACAATTCTATGATTTTTTAAGTAACATTATTGTCTGCTGCAGCCCATCAGCATAAATCAGTTTTAGAACACATTCACACCTCCAGTAAGAGCTCTTATTTACAATGAACCCTCCTTCCAAGCCCAGGCAGCCACTGATCTGCTTTCTGTCTATAAATTTGCCTTTTCTCTGCACTTCCTATAAGAGGACTAATACAGTGTAGTCTCCCATGTAGTCTTTCATATGTAGTCTCTTGTGTCTGACTTCTTTCACTTAGAATAACATTTTGGAAGTTCATCTATGATGTGGCGTCTTCAATACTTGATTCCTTTTTATGGCCAAATAATCTATTGTGTGCCTATTCTATTTATCCATTCATCAGTTGATGAATATGTGCATCGTGAACACTTCTTGGCACTTACAAATAACGCTACTATGGACATTCCTGTATGAATCATTTGTGTGGATATTTATTTTCATTTCCCTCGTGTACATGCCTCGGAGTGGTGTTACTGGTGGTGCTCTTACGGTTTCTGGTGGTTGCTGGCAGTTCTTGGCTTTCATCACTCCAATCTCTGTCTTCACAATGCTTTCTCCCCCATGTATCTCTCTGTCCAGATTTCTGAGTTTAAGTGTATACTTTACATTCTAAGGTTAGAAGGCCCTGTGTACAGTTATACTATGTGGAGGAGTGTGGGAGAGGAAAAGTAGGATCCTAATCTAGTGGAACCTAAGCCACCAGTGACTGGTGCCCTGTGTGTATGAGGCTGTGTGCTGGGGGAAGCGGGGGGCATTTAGGGGTGGCAGTGGTGTACTTGGGGCAGGAATGCAGGGCAGGCAGCTTAACACAGATGACGGATGGGGCGCCTGCTGCCTAAGGACTTACCTAGCCTCTGAGGCAAAGATGTTCGGGTTTCTTGGCCTCTTCAGTCTCCCTTGACCGACCCTCATCTTGGGCTCTGGGAGCCTAGAGCCAGTGAGGGCCCTGCCAGGGACTTGGGAGGGGAGAAGCAGAGATGAGGCCCAGAGGTGCAGGCTTCATCCAGTACAAATTTGCTCATCTTATACACAGCTGATGAATTTCAGTTACCAGAGCCCCCTCCCCACTCCTCATTTTTTCTTTTGGGGGCATATCATCTTAAAATTTGGAGAAATCATCTCATTTTCTCTAAATGTGGGGTAAAACTGAAATTTGCCTTTACGAAATCTGACTCCAGGAGTGAAGGCCTCTGGGGTCTGCATATCCCAGGCTCCAAGAATTTTTTTCCTCTTCCACTGTCTCCCACAAGTATTGACGTTCAGGCAGGAAGTGGGCAGTGAGCTTCAGCTGACTTGGAAACACTGCCCAGTTCCCCCCACCTCCTTTTTTTTTTAATGAAAAAAAAAATTGATTTGTTCTTAACTGCCCCAGAGTTAAAGCAAATTATTTTGGGGCGGGGGGCTTTGTGGGAGTAAACAGTCATCTGGCAGCTAGAGATAAGGCCTAGTAAGGCAGGAGGCAAAAAGGACCGAAGCCAAGCTTTCAAGATGCATTATACTGTTTCCAAGAGTATATTATGAAATAGCTCAATCAAAACAGTAAGTGGTACACTGCCTGTCACTCAGCATCACTCAAATGGAACAATCACCAGAATTTACTCACTACTGCTCGGCTCTCCCCTTTCCCCACTACCTCCTTTATTCTGCAATGAAGCTTTTAAAAGCAGATCCCAGACTTAGACCATTTCACCCTTCCACATTTCAACATGCATCTCTAAAAATCAAGGACATTTTTCTTCTGTAAGTACCATGTTATTACTCCACCAAAAAAGCAGTTAACAGTTTTTTTTTGCTTATCATCCGGTACTCAGCCCATATTCACAGTTTCTCTGATGGCCTCCGAAATGATTGTTTACAGTTGGTTTAATTGAGTCACGATTCAGATAAGTCCTGAGATTCTTTCACCAACTGTTTGAAAGGGTAAGTAATTTTGAGGCAGACGATGGTTTAAATGAGTCATCACTTCCTGAGAGCCCTATCAAGTCAGGGAACAGAGGAAAAGGAGGAAGAAGGGGGTTGCAAAGCTGCGAAGTGCTCCCCAAGGCAGTGCTCCTTTCACACCCCTCAGGCTGCACAGTGCATTTCCGACATCTATTGCCTTCAAATTATTAGTTTTTGTCACCAGGTCCTCTAAAAAACTAGTTTTTGCCACCAAGTCCTCTAAAAAAGCTGGCTCGATCCCATAATCTCTAGGTGTCTTTTCAGTTTCCAAGTTTTCCCCTGCTCCTTGGGGACTGGCTTAGGTAGCTGATAGACGCTTTAAGATCGGTGGTTCTCAAATTTGGCTGCAGGTTGGAATCACCTGGGAAGCTTTTTAAAAACCACTAGTACCTGGGTCGGTCACCCAGAGGGTCTAGTGTAATCAGGCTAGGTTGTGGCCTGGGCATGAGTAGTGGGCCTGGCGATTCTAACGTGCTGCCAAGGCAGAGAACTACGTAGGAGCCTTGCAGGGCGGGCACCACTCAGCTTTCCCAACCCAGGCTCCAAGGGTTAAACCGCAGACTAGCTCTTGTGGGCGGAGCGTGGCCTCTAGGGTGCGGGGCGGGGCTCCGGGTCGGGGGCGGGGCCCGGGCCAAAGCGGGGAAGGCGGGAGCTTCCAGGCCGCCCTGGTCCCGCTCTCTGGGCTTAGCTGGACGAGCGGAAACGCCTCCACTTTTCAAAACAAAGAGGAGAAGCGGGAGGCGTGTGTGGCGCGCAGGGCTCAGATAGGTCTCTTCTGCCCGGGCGCTTCAGCATCGCTGGGGGACAATGGAGGGGAGCCTGGGAAGCGGCCGGCGCTCGAGGTCAGACGGTCAGCCGGCGCCTGCGAAGATCTCGCCGGCCACAGAGGAGCTGCAGAGCCGCTTGCAGGAGACCCTGGACTTGCTATCCTCGCAGGAGCTGCGCAGCTTCCGCGACCACCTTAAGAAAGTGGAGCCGCGCGCGAGCCAGGTGAAGCTGGAGCTGGAGGGCCACAGCTCGTCGGGGCTGGCCGGCCTTCTTGCCAAGCTCTACCCGCCGGCCGCCGCCAAGCGCGTCCTTGTCCAGGTGCTGGAGCTGCTACCCCGCGCAGACCTGCTGCCGCGCTGGCAGAGCGCCCCCACCGATTGCCCTGGTGAGTGCGCGGGGATTCCCGGAGGTGGGGGTGCTCGGGGCCGCGGGGTTTGGCCCCCGCCGCCCGGGGATTCCCGGATTGGGGCCGGGGCGGGGGTGGGGTGGGTACTGACCTAGGGAGGGGGAGACTGGCGGGGGGAGGGCCCTAGGTGAGGGCCGGGTTTGGCCCCGGAGCCCAGGTGAGCGGCGGGGGACCGATTTTCTGCGAGGGGCGTTGGGGGAGGCGGAGCAAGAAGGACGAGGGCCTCGAGGGAGGGAGAGAGCCCGCGGCGGAGGGTGGGAGCCCGGGAGTCGGCGGGAAGAAGAGAGATCGTTCCCAGGCACGGAATCCAAGTGACCAGTCCAAAGCAGCCATCAGGGTTTACCATTCTGGGACGGGCTGAGAAATCCAGATTGACTCAGCAAGACTAAGGTGCATTTTTAGCAGTTACCTCCGAGTGGTTATGATGGAGAAGGTTTTTAGATGGTGCAATGAAAAACTCAGTGTTGGAATACACCGTTAGAACATTTGCCATAAATTTGGGAAGATGTGGTTTAGGAGCAAGAAACGTAACAAGCTGGGGGAGATTAGGGTTTCTCCTGGTAAATTTAATAAAGGTATGTGTGTATAATATATGAGGCAGTTTGTGTACACGTGTGTAGAGAGACAGAAGGAGAGAGTGAGAAAAAGGAGAAAGAGAAAGCAGCAGGTATGTTGGGCGTGTTGAGGTAGACACCAAAATATACTATAGCTGGTGTCTGTTCTCCCATGCTTATGATCTGATTGAGTTTCGAAGTACGTTGCTTTGCTGACATTTGAATTTGTAATGGGTGACCACCGTAAACCACCACAAAACATGGCCTGTAGGTAGAATACTGGCCCCGGGAAGCCTTCAGTTCTCCCTTGACTGCATCTGCACAACACTTACACTGTCCGTCCCTGAGTTGTTATCATGCTTTAGACTGTGAATCTCTTGCAGTTGGTAAAGTGGGTTATTTTTTGGTTTTTCAGAACCAACCAAACTACACAGTATCATGACTACGCACTATAGATGCCCCCCAAATACTTGAATGCTAAGTTTGTTTAATTAAAACACCAAATAGGGTCTTTAACTTCATTTGTCTCCTTATCAAAGTCTTGGTCTCCTTTTCTGGAGGTTCATGTTCAGTAATGTTCATTGGTCTTTATCCTTTTCATCTCTGGCCTGCCTCTCCCTGGCCCCTGAACCTGACTGAGGCCTAAAGGAGTTCTGTTAAGTTTCCATCCTCATGAGTTTGGGAGAGGGTTTTCATGATCCCGGAAACCTGTTCTGAAATGAGATTGAAGCCTGCTGGGCCCCAAAACGAAAGAGGCAACTGTTTTTCTTGGGATTTGCTTTCTGTTAACAGGAACGACTACAGATCATAATTAAAAAGAGAAAAGTGGGGGGAAAAAATGCTCTTTTCTGTTTTGTCTTTTCACGAAAATTCATTCAGTGATTCCACGAAAGATTCCAAAGAGAAGCTATGACTGTGTGGATGGTGAATTGGTAAGTATCTGGACTTTTATTCTAATGCTACACGTTAGTCGGCTTCCCTGCTGGCTCAGTGGTAAAGAATCCGTCTGCAGTGCAGAAGATGCAAGAGACGTGGGTTAGATCCTTGAGTGGGGAAGATCCCCTGGAGTACAAAATGGCAACCCACTCCAGTATTCTTGCCTGGAGAATCCCCATGGACAGCGGAGTCTGACAGGCTACAGTTCATGGGGTTGCAGAGAGTTGGACACTACTGAGCAACTTAGTGCACGCTCACACTTCAGTCAGTTCAGATAGTATTTAGACACCATTTGAATGGTTTTTGTGCTGCTTCTGCTGGGCTGAAAAGGAACATCTGTGTGGTTGTCTCAAGTGGTCAGATCTTTCTGCTTTCTGTTATAAATAGAAAAAGCAAAATATTAGTCAGTTAAAACCACTTTGCATGCATTAACCAAATTAGGTAAGTAGGTCAGTATCTCCATTTTACGAATCAGGGCACCGCAGGTTGTATGGCCTTGCACAACTACATAAATTGCTGGCTTCTGACTCTTTTCTGTTTGTTTTATTATGAACATTTAAAACATAAGCTAAAGTAGAAGAGAAAAATGAATCCCCAAACTCCAGTGCCGCCTTCCTAGAGCCCTACTTAAACAATTAGCAATGTAGCCAGTCTTGTTTGATCTGTTCCCTCGACCCTGTTATTTTAAAGCAACCCCCTCCCACACCCAGATATCTTATCACTTTCATACATACAATACTTGAGTATGTATTTAGCAAGCCTAGAAACAAATTCCTTAGTCTCGGTAGAGATGCGGTTAGCCTACAGATGTCCTTGGCTGGTTCCAATGTCTTGTACAGTTGGATTGTTTGAGTTCAGCTCTGATTCAAACGCAAATACATTTGAAGGTCTTTTAACACTCTTAGTTTATGATACCTTTCCCTCTAACCTCTTCTGTTGTTTGTTGCTGAAGCCTGGTTATTTGTCCTGTAGAATGTCCCACCTTCTGGATTTCCATAACTGCATTTTCCTTACACCGTGTAGTTATGTCATTTACCATTTGCCACTTTCCCTAAACGGGTAGTTATGGCTATGTATAGGAATTTAGAGATGAGATTGGCCTGTTGGTCCGAGTTTGACAAAGGTATTTGAAAGAATTATAAAGGAAGTCATGACAAGAGGAAACCAGTGTTAAACTCATTTCACATATAAGGCACATTTGGATTCAGTTTGGTTTTAACATTGTTTCTTGGCTTTCCTTGCAAACAGGACCATTATGACCTACGTGGCAGGCGGGAGGCCTTCCTCATGTGTGTGAAGAAGAACAGGCCAGGAGCTCACCAGGATGTCCAACTGATGAAGGATTGGCTTAACGAGTGCAAGTTCGAACAGACGTTGTGCATCGATCCTGACAAAATGGTACCAAGTTAAAAACAAAAGTGAAAATTTGTAGCTTGGGCCTTTCCTGGTGGTCCAGTGGTTAAGACTCTGTGCTTCCACTACAGGGGGCTCGGGTTCGATCCCTGGTCAGAGAACTAAGATCCCACATGTCCTGTGACATGGCAAAAAAAAAAAAGGAAAAATTGTAGCTTAGATATTATAATTTTCCTTTCTTCTTTAAAAAAATTGAGTTTTATTACCTGGTTAGAACCAGGGCCTGCTGAACGATGGACCTGAATGTCCTGATGAAATTCTAACCGAGCTTCCCTGATGGATACAGGAGCTTTTGTCATGTTCAGTTCAGTTCAGTTGCTCAGTCGTGTCCGACTCTTTGTGACCCAATGGACTGCAGCACACCAGGCTTCCTTGTCCATCACCAGCTCCCGGAGCCTGCTCAAACTCATGTCCATTGAGTTGGTGATACCATTGAACCATCTCATTCTCTGTTGTTCTCTTGTCCTCTCGGCGTCAATCTTTGCCAGCATCAGGGCCTTTTCCAATGAGTTGGCTCTTCGCAAAAGGTAGCCAAAGTATTGGAGTTTCAGCTTCAGCATCAGTCCTTACAATGAATATTCAAGATTGATTTCCTTTAGGATTGACAAAGTTTGATCTCCTTGCAGTCCAAGGGACTCACAAGAGTCTTCTCGAACACCACAGTTCAAAAGCATCAATTCTTCCACGCTCAGCTTTCTTTATGATCCAACTCTCACATCCATACATGACTACTGGAAAAACCACAGCTTTCACTAGACGGACTGTTGTTTCCTGACCTGCATACAGGTTTCTCAGGAGGCATGTAAAGTCGTCTGGTATTCCCATCTCTTTAAGAATTTTCCACAGTTTGTTGTGATCCACACAGTCAAAGGCTTTGGCATAGTCAATGAAGCAGAAGTAGATGTTTTTCTGGAACTCTCTTGCTTTTTTGATGATCTGGATGTTGGCAATTTGATCTCTGGTTCCTTTGCCTTTTCTAAATCGAGCTTGAACATCTGGAAGTTCTCAGTTCATGTACTGTTGAAGCCTGGCTTAGAGAATTTTGAGCATTACTTTGCTAGCATGTGAGATGAGTGCAATTGTGCAGTATTTTGAACATTCTTTGGCATTGCCTTTCTTTGGGTTAGAATGAAAACTGACCTTTTCCAGTCCTGTATTTTCCAAATTTTCTGGCATATTGAGTGCAGCACTTTCACAGCATCATATTTAGGTTTTGGAATAGCTCAACTGGAATTCCATCACCTCCACTAGCTTTGTTCGTAGTGATGCTTTCTAAGGCCCACTTGACTTCACATTCCAGGAGGTTTGGCTCTAGTTGAGTGATCACACCATCGTGCTTATCTGGGTCATGAAGATCTGTTTTGTATGGTTCTTCTGTGTATTCTTGCCACCTCCTCTCAATATCTTCTGCTTCTGTTAGGTCCATACCATTTCTGTCCTTTATTGTGCCCATCTTTGCATGAAATGTTCCCTTGGTATCTCTAATTTTCTTGAAGAGATCTCTAGTTTTTCCCATTCTGTTGTTTTCCTCTATTTCTTTGTACAGATCTCTGAGGAAGGCTTCCTTATCTCTCCTTGCTATTCTTTGGAACTCTGCATTGAGGGGATGTGGAGAGGGATTACTGAGAGCCCTGGGCAAAAATGTGTTGTGATTTAACTAGATGATAGAGAAGAAGATGAGGGGGAAGAGCGGTGGTGGATGGGTGGGCGCTTCATTGTGACCTCTCTGACCCCAGCTGAGTCCAGGTCTAGCCCTGCCTATCTTTTGGATTAATAACAGAGGAGAGTCTTCATAGACCCCAGGAGTCATTGCTAGTGAACATGAAGGAACAGCATAGCAGGAGGGCTAGAAGAACCGCACATGCCAACAGAGATGGAGTCCTATCTCTTACCAGTTGTTAGTCTAATCCTCAACTGGGGGTGACTTTGTCCCCCCTGGGGGCTACTTCTGACTGGAGACATTTTTGGCCTTCCCAGGTAGCACAGCAGTAAAGAACCCGCCTGCAAATGCAGGAGACACAAGAGACGTGGGTTTGATCCCTGGGTTGGAAAGATCCCCTGGAGAAGGAAATGGCAGCCCACTCCAGTATTCTTGCCTGGAGAATCCCATGGGCGGAGGAGCCTGGCGGACCGCAGTGCAGGGGATCACGAAGAGTCGGACGTGACTCAGCGTGCACTCAGGCCAGCGCACAGAGACATTTTTGTTTTTCATCACTGGAGGGAGCTGTTGGCCTTAGTGTGGATGCCAAGGTAGAACCAAGGGTCCGACTGAACATACGACAATGCGCAGCACAGCTCCCAAGGCAAAGCTCCCTGACACAAAGTGTCAGCAGTGCGATAATTCTAGAAATTCTGCCGTAAGTTAATGGACGGCTTTCTTATCTCTAAGATGGGGAGGTCATAGTAATTTATCATGTAGGGCTGGGGTGAGGATGAAATGAGCTGCTTTATGTAAAAGTTCTCAGGATAATAGCTGGCCCATAGTAAGTACTCGATAAATTTAGATTTTGTTTCAAAGTTAAAACCAGACTCCTTCATGTTTTCCACGGATTGTACCAGAATTTCTTCTGTGTTATGTGATTTTTTTTTAAACCCATCTTTTCCATTCAGGTGACAGATAATTGCCAATGTTTTTCTGGTTTATGCTCCTAAAGGTCCAGAAGTGACTTCTTTCTCTACATCCTGTCAACATTTATTTGTAAATATTTAGCAATCTTACTGGTAGAATTATTTTACTTTTTCATTTTCTTGACTATTAGCATGGTTGAACACCTTTTGGTCATTATTTTCCCTTCTGTGGATTACCTGTTTACATCCTTTGCCCTTTTTTCTTACTGGATTTTCTTTTCTTATTCTGTAGTTCTTTTCCCTGAATTTTAGACAAAATAGACTGCAGATATTTTTCTCCTGCCTTGTTACTTGCCTTTTGACTTTTTGTTGTCTCAAGTCACATGGAAGTTTTCATTGTAAACTCGTCAGTCTTTCTTTTTGTCAGCTTCTTGGTTTTTCTGCCTTGATTAAACCCCAGCTTAAAATTTAGTATTTTTTTTTTGGCTGCACTGGGTCTTTGTTGCCGTGCGGGCTTTCTCTAGTTGGTGAGCGGGGCTGCTTTTAGTTGCGGGGCTTGAACTTCTCGTTGCTGTGACTTCTCCTGTCGCAGAGCAGAGGCTGTAGGGCATGCGGGTTTCGGTGGTCGGGGCTCCCGGGCTCTGGATCACAGGCTCAGGGACTGTGGCAGATGGGCGTAGTTGCTCCTTGGCATGTGGGTTCCCGGATCAGGTGTCAGACCCTGCTCTCTTGCATTGGCAGGCGGATTCTTTACCACTGAGCTGAGAGGGAAGTCCCCCAGCTAAAAATTTTTACAGTTATTTTTCTATAATATCTTTATAGTTAAGGTTAGCCTTCTGCTCACTGAAACAGTGAGGTTGGGAGGTCTACCTTTATTTCCAAGCCAGTTCTCACTTGGTGGTGGTACATCCTTTCCCCACATATGTGAAATTCCATTCTTGTCATAAATTAAATCCCTGTATGTGTATTTGGATTGATTTCTGGATTCTAAAATATCTATTCATATATTTGTTTATACTTATGCTGCTATATCAGTGTTTTGTTCACCATGATTTTATAGTGCATTTGGACATCTGAGATGATCTATCGCCCATTCATTGTTTTTTTTTGTTTGTTTTTATTTGTTTGCCTTTGTTTTTTACTTCTGAATGTTCTTTGCTATTCTTGAGTACCTTGCTATTTCTGAGGATCTGTTTTCTGTGACCTTGAGAACCATCTAGTTAAGTTTCACAGAAATCCTTTGAGGTTTTAACTCATACGACATTGACTAGAAATTTATTTGGAGTTAACTGACGAATTAATAGTATTGAGTCATCGCAATCAGAAACTTCAGGCTGTCATAGTTTATGTTGCCTCTTCACTGAAGATTTTTTAAATAATTTTCTTCACTTAGATAATGTTCATCTCTTGTTAGGTTTATCCCTAGGTAATGTTCTACTTTTGTTGTGACCTTCAAAGGATCCCTTTTCCATTATCCAGTTTAAATGTTTTATTCCTAGGTAATTAGGGAACTCTCAGTTCAGTTCAGTCGCCCAGTCGTGTCTGACTCTTTGCGACCCCATGAACTGCAGCACGCCAGGTCTCCCTATCCATCACCAACTCCCGGAGTCCACCCAAACCCATGTCCATTGAGTTGGTGATGCCATCCAACCATCTCATCCTCTGTTGTCCCCTTCTCCTCCTGCCCTCAATCTTTCCCAGCATCAGGGTCTTTTCCAATGAGTCAGCTCTTCACATCAGGTGGCCAAAGTATTGGAGTTTCAGCTTCAACATCAGTCCTTCCAATGAACACCCAGGACTGATCTCCTTTAGGATGGACTGGTTGGATCTCCTTGCAGTCCAAGGGACTCTCAAGAGTCTTCTCCAATACCACAGTTCAAAAGCATCAATTCTTCTGTGCTCAGCTTTCTTTATAGTCCAAGTCTCACATCCATACATGACTACTGGAAAAACCATAGCCTTGACTAGATGGACCTTTGTTGACAAAGTAATGTCTCTGCTTTTCAATATGCTGTCTGGATTAGGGAACTTAGATCTTTGTAAATTAAGTTTGTATCTGGTCAACCTGCAGATCTCTACTTTTAATAGGTTTTAGTTGAGTATACTGTTCATACTGTTCATGGGGTTCTCAAGGCAAGAATTCTGAAATGGTTTGCCATTCCCTTCTCCAGTGGACCGCATTCTGTCAGACCTCTCCACCACGGCCCGTCCGTCTTGGGTGGCCCCACACGGCATGCCTTAGTTTCACTGAGTTAGACAAGGCTGTGGTCCTGTGATCAGATTGGCTCGTTTTCTGTGATTATGGTTTCAGTGTGTCTGCCCTCTGATGCCCTCTCGCAACACCTACCGTCTTACTTGGGTTTCTCTTACCTTGGACGAGGGGTGTCTCCTCACGGCCGCCCCTCCTGACCTTGAACGTGGGGTAGCTCCTCTCGGCCGCTCCTGTGTCGTCGCAGCCTGGCGCTCTCGGTCACTGCCCCTGACCTGGGCGAAGGGTAGATCAGTGGAGAAATAACTGCAAAAAGAATGAAGGGATGGTGCCAAAGCAAAAACAATACCCAGTTATGGATGTGACTGGTGATAGAAGCAAGGTCCGATGCTGTAAAGAGCAATATTGCATAGGAACCTGGAATGTTAGGTTCATGAATCAAGGCAAATTGGAAGTGGTCAAACAGGAGATGGCAAGAGTGAACGTCGACATTCTAGGAATCAGCGAACTAAAATGGACTGGAATGGGTGAATTTAATTCAGATGACCATTGTATCTACTACTAGATAGCATATTAAAAAGCAGAGACATTACTTTGCCAACAAAGGTCCATCTAGTCAAGGCTATGGTTTTTCCAGTGGTCATGTGTGGATGTGAGAGTTGGACTGTGAAGAAAGCTGAACACCAAAGAATTCATGCTTTTGAACTATGGTGTTAGAGAAGACTCTTGAGAGTCCTTTGGACTGCAAGGAGATCCAACCAGTCCATCCTAAATGAGATCAGTCCTGGCTGTTCATTGGAAGGACTGATGCTAAAGTTGAAACTCCAATACTTTGGCCACCTGATGTGAAGAGCTGACTCATTGGAAAAGACCCTGATGCTGGGAAAGATTGAGGGCAGGAGGAGAAGGGAACAACAGAGGATGAGATGGGTGAATGGCATAACCAGCTTGATGGACATGAGTTTGAGTAAACTCCGGGAGTTGGTGATGGACAGGGAGGCCTGGCGAGCTGTGATTCATGGGGTCGCAAAGAGTCAGACACGACTGAGCGACTGAACTGAACTGAACTGAATTGAGTATATTTCTAGAAAGTCATATTATCTATAAGCAATGAGTCTTTTTTCCAATATTTATACTTCATTTAATTTTTGCTGTACTGTATTGAAATGGCCAGGATCTTTGTTCCAACATAGTGAGAGCAGCCATTCTTGTCTTGCTTATTTTTTTAGGGGAATTGATTCTGCTGATGCCTCTTGATAGATTCTGGCAAGTGGATATGATTGGAAAGACTCCTTCATTCCTTGCCATTTCTAGCTAACTGAGGGTATTAATTTTATAAAATACTTTTTATATTAAAATAATTTAAACACATGTACACCCATGTCTGATTCATGTTAATGTGTGGCAAAAACCACTACAATATTGTAAAGTAATTAGCCTCCAATTAAAATAAATTAATTAATTTTAAAAAAAGTTAATAATGTAGCATTTAAATGCATTAATTCTTTGGGGAACTATAGTTTTGTTATATTTTGTGGTAGAGAATCAGAAGTGCCATAATTTTGTCAAACAAGAACCACCATTGATAATAAAATAAATCATACGAAGTCTGAAAGCAACCAAAAGTGAAGTGATAAGTCATACTGACACTATAGAGATGTAGGTATTTTCATATTTGTCATCTCATTGATTCATCTTGTAAAGAAGCCATCTCTGGGATTTCTGGTTTTTTCTCCTTCCAGTTTTTTTTAAATATGTTATCCTATTTTACAGGACTTACTTGGAAAGATAACATCATTTCGTGATGGACTAAATGAAATTAAAGATGACATTGCCTGTTGCCTTGTTACTCTTATGTCCCATGGAGAAGAAGGTTTTATCAAAATGAAAGACGGTGAAAAAGTCAGCCTGGAAGACATTTTTGAAATGTTCAACAATAAAAATTGTCCAGCACTTCAAGAGAAACCAAAAATTTTTATAATCCAGGCCTGCAGAGGAGGTAAGTGGAGATGTCTTTGTATCATTCTCTTTCCAGGAAATTCTCATGTTGATGATTGAGGAAAGAAGAGTGAGTTTTAAAAAATTATTTTTTAATAATTATATTAAATTATATAACTGAAGATACATCAGACCCATAGCTGATGTATCTTACGTTATATAGCATACTAGGGACTTTGAGCTGGGAGAAAGGGATGGAGTGGCAGCTTACCTGGGTTAGGATGGTTAATTTAATCTGAGGAAGGTCTAAGTCATTAAAATCATAAGGTAGATCGGAGAGCCTCAAATTCTGGGGGAGAGATGGACAATTTTCTGGGGGAATGTCCCATCATTCATGTGATTCTAAATGGCTTGCGGGACTAATTTCTGATTTATGTAACTTTGGTTTTAATTATTTCTCTTGTGAAGATACAAGCTTCTTGTGACTTTTATTAAAGGTTATTCATGTCAACGGTATATTATTGTAGTTTGTGTTTTCATTCCTCAAAAAACAGAGAGAAGAGACAGTGGTGTTGAAACAGATGATGAACCCATGGACTTGGATGATGGATCAGAGAAGAAGAGGCTGCCTACGTTCAGTGATTATTTCATCATATATCCCACCCAAGCAGGTAAGATAGTGAGGCTTGAAGATACATATTCATTCAGAGGATTTAGTTTATTCCTACTGATTTTTGAAAATTCTTTTCTTTTTTTTTTTTGCCTCTCTGCGAGGCTTGTGGGATCCTAGTTCCTTGACCCTGGATTGAACCTGGGCCCTTGGCAGTGGAAGCGCAGAGTCTCAACCACTGGACCACCAGGGCATTCCCAGAAATCTTTCTTAAAAAAATTATCTGTGCCTTATAGATTGATGTGCATGGGGGAAATTTTCGTTATCGCATCCATCTCCCTTCAGAAACTATTTCACTTTCAGAGATGACAGGTTTGCATCTGACTGTTTATCTCTTCCAGGAAGACACCACCCTCTTAGCAGAGTATCACATATGAAATAAGATCATTGGCTTTCATGTGAGAAAGATCTTGACCCAAAGCCAACTCTGCTGTCTTTGAGACCTTTATATTTTCTAGCCTCTAGATATGTCAGTTTCTTTATCCAAAATAAGAATGATAAAATTTTCTTATTTCACTGGGATGTTTATAAATTAAATTATGAATGCAGGTGTTGTGCTTATTGTAATAACTGGCATAATAAGTTTAAAAATTGATTAATTTTACTACTAATATGTTGATTACATTATTGTCTTTATTATTAATACTAATAAAAATCCAAAAGAGTGTTGTGTGCTGAAGGAGTGGACTTGATTCAGTCATGGAAGGGAAATAGGAAAATGTAGAGAAGATAGAAGTAAGTGTCAAGGGCATTTATTTAGCTGTTTTTATACTGACTTTCTTGAAAAAGGATTAAAATAGCTTATGTATGTATGTGTGTGTGTGTGTGTGTGTGTGTGTATAAAACATATAACATATACAGATATGTATGTATATACAATTTAAGATAAAATGTTAGTGAAGAAATGGAAGCAAAGGAAAATAAGGAGAGAAATGTAAAATGAAAATGTCCCTATTAAAGTTAGATATAACTTTATTCACCCAAGAGCGATGAAAGCATATATCCTAATAGACACTTGCACATGAATGTTCATAGCAGATTTATGTGAAATAGTCAGACTGGAACCAATCCAAATGACCAACAGGTGAAAGAATTAACAAATCGTGGTATATCATACATAAAGTACTACTCAGCAATAAAAGCAATGAGTTCCTGACACATGCTAGAGCATAGATGAAGGTCAAAGTATTCCTGATGACTGAAAGAAGCTGGACAGAATAAAGCAGATAACTGTGTGGTCCCATGCACAAAAAATTCTACAAAGTACAAAGTAATCTATCAGACAGCAAATCAATACTACTTGCAGATGGGGATGAAGAGGTAAGGAAGGACTGCTAGGGCCATGAGAACATTGGAGGAGGAGGATTGGATTCATTATGTTGGCTTTAAGTATACATATGTCGAAACTTACTAAACCATTTGCTTAAAATATGTATGGATGATAGTCAGTGGTCAATTATACTTTTATAAAGCTGAAAATTTTAAAGTTAGGTGTAAGGCAAGCAGGTGTAACCTACTTAGGTGTTACCCAAATAGGTTACACAAAATAGGTGTAACCCGTTCTCACTCCTACTCTCTAACATGGCATGAGTAGTCCTAGCTAATGTATTAACAGAAATATAAGGATCAGTATTCTAGAAAACGATAGTTTTCAATACAGTAACAATAATCACTTAGGACATAAAAGAGAAAAGAAAAAAGATACCGTATTACTTTGTCTTGCTTTAGTGAATGATGTCTAGGAATGACTAACAAAAGAGGAGCAAGACTTCATTAGGGAAAATGAGAGAACATTCTAGAAAGACATAAAGGAAGACCTGAATCAGTGGTGGAAAATACCTTGCTCATGGTTGAAAATTGCAGTACAATGGAAATGACTGTTTTTTTCCCTCCGAATTAGTTTGTAAATTGAATTCTAAAGTGTTTTTTCATGGAATTTGACAAACTAATCACAGAATTTTTATGGAACAGTTAAGGGTCAAGACAATGTAACTTGACCTCCAATTTTGTTGAATGAATGAATTTTGTGACTGTGTGCTGGCTATTTATGTTGAAGACTAGAGGTTCAGTAGGGAACAAAAGAATGAAAAATCTCTGCCTCCAGGGAGCTTATGTTCTGGGGAGGGAGACAGAAAATAAACACATACAGAAAGTGGGTACTGGGTTGCTTTATGATTCCAGTTCTATGAAGTGCAAAAACAGGTGAAATTAATCGATGGTGGGAGGTGGGAGTCAGGGTGCACAGTGTGTGGAGTGGTGATGACCACAGCAGCGAAAGTGGACTTGTGAAGTGCTGGCATCGTCGTGTTTCTTGATGAGGGTGCCCATGCTTGGAGTGTGTTCATTGGACGGAAACTTACTGAGCTCTTATGTACCCACAGGGCTTCCCTTGTAGCTCTCCGTAAAGCATCTGCCTGCAACACAGGAGACCCAGGTTCAATTCCTGGGTTGGGAAGATCCCCTGGAGAAGGAAATGGCACCCCACTCCAATATGCTTCACACACTTTTCTGTATGATGTTTACCCTTCAGTGAAATAAATACCAGAAATAAAATATGTTAGATGGCGATAAGTGCTATGAAGAAAAATAATGCAGGAACAGGGAGAGGGAGTATTGAGGGGCAGGAGTGGAGGTTGTAGTTTTTTAAAAAGTGATGTGTAGAGATGTTCCCATTGAGAAGCTGATTATTGCGTAGAATTGAAGGCCATGAGAGCGTGAGCTATGCAGATATTTGAGAAAGCGTGTCTTCTAAGATAAGGACAGCTAGTAGAAAGCAATGACCTAGCAATAATTGAGATAATGTGTTAGCATGTCATGTTATCATGGTGGATATGTCAATTTCTTCTGTAGTTCTGTTATCTATTTTTGTTTTCTTTATTTGTTTTGAGGCAACTTTAGTAGAGGGATAAGATTTTAGAATTGTTATACTTTGTGGTGACATAAATATATAATCATTGTTTAGTGAACCTTCTACCCCCAATAGTACTTTTTATGATATTAGTTTTTCTCTGATATTCATATAGATACTCCAGAATATATTATTCTGGTCCATATTTGCCTGGTATATCTCCTTCAGACCTTTTCTATTAACCTGTTTAGGTCCTTATGTTTTAGGTGGTCTTTTAAAGAGAATATAGTTAGATTTTGTTTTTTAATCCAATCTGATATCACTTTTTCCTGGTGAGTTAAGACAAGTTATCTTTATTGTCACTATTGATACATTTACACTTTTACCATTATACCTGGTGCTATTTATTTGCTTTATTCCCCCTCCTTTATTGCTTTTCTTTTAAAAAATTGAAGTGTAGTTGGTATATACAGTATTATGGTGGTTTTATTGCTCTTGTTTTTGATTATGAGTTTGATTTGTTATTATTACATTTTATCTCTCTACTGACTTAGAAGGTATGAATTTCATATCTCTTTTTCTCATGGTTCCCCTTGAAATGTTATATGCGTGTACTTAACCTAAAGTTAATAAAAAGCTTATTCTTACTTCCTGATGATACACAGAACCACCTTAGAATGCTAATTCTTTTATTTTTGTATCTTTATTTATATGAAATTACTTATGTATTCTTACATTCCTTTTATCCTAATTTTCTTCTAAATGAAGACATTAACCCAACACATTTTCATCAGGTTGACATGTACTAGGGTGACAAGCACTATGCTAGGTAATGCCTATTCCTTTTTTAAAACCCTACAAATTAGAACATTTCATAGTATTTTTATACAGTGTATGTTTGTTTATATTTACCCATATGTTTACCACTTCCTCTGTTCTCTAGTCTGTCCTGAATCTCAGACCATATTCTTTCTTCGTGAGGTATGTTCTTTAGAAACTCATTTAGGGAAGATTTATAGGTGGTAAAATCACTTTACACCCAAATCTATCTGACTGATCACGTAACAATGCCTTTGCTTGTTCCTCCTTGTGATTCATTCATTTCTTTAAGCATTTCATGCAGTTATTTTATATTTTGTCTCTCATACTTCCAATATCTAAAGTCTTTGGGAATCTCTCTTATGGTGGTTTCCGTTGCCTGTCACTCTTGGGGGTTTGTTTCTTTGTGTGTTTGAACTCCTAGCTCATTTGCTGAATCTTAATCTCTTACTCCTGGGGACATAAATCCGGTGTACTTGCCTTTAGAGAGCGTCATCACCCATGTGGACCTCTGTGGGAATCTTTATCTCCCTCCCTCCCAGGCGCATCTTTCGGGCTTGACACTTCTCCGTAGGCACAGCACAGCTCTGGTGTTCCTATTTACTTTCTGCTCCTGGTTGAAGTTTCAACTTCCTCATTAACAGAAATGGTTTGCCTTGGGGATTTCCATTCGTTTCTGTTAGCCCAGAATAGCATTAAGCTTTTTTGCTTTAATCAAGAATTAAGTTTTATAACTGGAGGAATATTTAAAGTGCCCAGAGGCTTCCCTGGTGGCTCAGATGGTAAAGAATCTGCCTGCAATGCAAAAGTCCCCGGTTCAGTCCCTAGGTTGGGAAGATCCCCTGGAGAAGGGAATGGTTACCCACTTCAGTATTCTTGCCTGGAGAATTCCATGGACAAAGGAGCCTGGCCATTTACAGTGCATGGGATCACAAAGAGTCGGACACAACTGAGCGACTAACACTCTTTCCAAGTGCTCAAAGTGGAAAACTTGGAATATGTAGTAAGATGAATTTTTTGGGTCACCCTTTTTTTTTTTTTTTTTAAATTTCATGATCCCATTTCTTTTTATTATTTTGGTGTGCAGCATGTGGGATTTTAGTTCCCTGATCAGGAATCGAACTCATGCCCCCTGAAGTGGAAGCTCAGAGTCCTACCCACTGGACCACCAAGGAGTTGCCTTGGGTCACCCATTTTTACCCAGTGGAATGAGGCAGTACCAAATACGTCTGGGGTTGTGGGGCAACGAGTACTTCCATATACCATTGATGAGAGCAAGTTACATTGCCTCTTTGGAGATTAATGTGTGATACCAAGAAAATTAAAAGTATATTTATGCCCAGCAGTTTCACTTCTGGGTATACACCCTAGTGTTGTAGTCTGTAAATCAGGGGGCCACAGTGAAGTCACACCGCTATACTGAATTCTGTGAACCACCAGCTCAGATAAGTTACGGTTCCAATAATTAGACGGTGCTGTGTTTTTCTGATATCATATTTTAGGGGTACCGAGTTTTGAAGGGTTGCTGAGCTAAGGAGCAAGCACCATTGTGGTGTCCTAAGTGGAGAAGTCATGCAGTGCCCATCAGGGACACACATCCCAGTAGTAACTGTGGTTATTTAGGAATAAGGGACACCCCTGGTGGTCCAGTGGTTAGGACTCTGCTCTCACAGCTGAGGGCACAGGTTCAATCCCCGGTTAGGGGACTAAGATCCCGCAAGCCCAGTGGCATGACCAAAAATAAATAAATAAAAATATTTTTCTTTCTATTTGTATGGGCTTTTTTTGGACCATCTGTTCATGTGCCGGTTGGCCATTCCTGTTGCCCAGTATTGCACTGGGTTGTTTGTTTTCTTATTAAATTATGTATATTCTGAATACTAGTCCTTTCTCTGGTACAAGTTACAAGTACTTTCTCCCACTCTGTGACTGGCTTTTCATTTTCTTAAAGATGTCTTTCAGAAAGCAAGAGTTTTGTAAGCATTCAGTGGTGGTTCTGTAGTAGAATTCTCACCTGCTGAAGAGCAAGAATTTTATGTTTCTACTCCAGTTTATCAACTTTTCTTTTATGGCTTATGCCTTTTGTGTTGTAAGAAACCTTGGCATACCCCGAAGTTGCAAACATGTCCCGTGTTTTTTTGTGTTCCAACCCAGGTTTACTATGAGAGAGTGCCGTTTTCACATTCCTTCCACACTATACAGACATATTTTGTGTTTTTCAATCTAATAATAAGCATAATTTTGGTAGTCAAACCCTTGAATACCCCCAAATAAATTCCATATAGATATATTTAGGGTTATTTAGCTTAAAATGCTAGAGCAAAAGTCAGCAATAAAAAAGTAGAAAGGGGATGTGTACGTGCATGCTAAGTCACTCAGTTGTGTCCAACTCGTTTTGACTCATGGACCGTAGCCCGCCAGGTTCCTCTGTCCGTGGAATTCTCCAGGCAAGAACACTGAAGTGGGTTGCCATGCCCTCCTCCAGGCGATCTTCCTGACCCAGGGACTGAACCTGCATCTCTTATGTCTCTTGCATTGGCAGACCTTCTTTACCACCAGCGCCACCTGGGAAGCCCAAAAAGGGGATAAATAAAGCAAATATGACAAAAACTGATAACTCTAGGATCTGAGGGATGATTATTTGGAGGGGGATCATTCAACTTTGCTTTCTACTTTTGTGTATATTTGAAAACTTTGAAGCTAGATTAAAAAAATGTATATTTAAAGATTTGCTCTTGAGAGGTTGTGTGCAGTTGGTCACACAAGTCTTATGTCTGTGCTTAGTCGCTCAGCTGTGTCCAACTCTTTGCAACCCCATGGACGTTAGCCCATCAGACTCCTCTGTCCATGGGGATTCTCCGTCTTAATGCAGTGTTTCTTTTTCTAAAGTTTTTATTGAAGTACATTTGATTTACAGTGTTGTGTTAGCTTCACGCGTACAGCAAAGTGGTTCATATATATTCTTTTTTGGGCTTCCTTGGTGGCTCATATGGGGAAGAATCCACCTGCAATGAGGGAGACCTGGGTTTGATCCCTGGGTTGGGAAGAACCCCTGGAGGAGGGCATGGCAACCCACTCCAGTATTCTTGCCTGGAGAATCCCCATGGACAGAGGAGCCTGGCGGGCTAGAGTCCATGGGGTCATAAAGAATCAGACACAACTGAGCAAGTAAACACACACATATATTCTTTTTTAGATTCTTTTCCATAATGCCGGTTTTTCTGTATTATCAGTTCAAACCCATTTTCTAGGTTTTAACTATGGAGCAAAGAACAAGTTTGCTGAAAGTAGAGGAGGAAAATGGATGAAGTGGTTTTTTTTTTTTTTTCTTTATAGATCATGTCGCTTTACGGGATCCCCGCACTGGCTCTGTGATGATCAAGGAGATGACTGAAGTCTTTAAGCAGTATGGAAATAAGTGGCACATCGCTGACTTCTTTACCATAGTAAGTCAATTCCAAGTGAACACGTGCTCCATTCAGTCTAAAGCTAACGCACTTGATGAAAACATTTTCATGAGAAGACTGACTCCAGCCATGAAAGCATCAGAGAGGTTCAGAAGTTGCCTGTAAACAGTGGGCTGGTGAGTTTAGAGGGCTGTGGCAGAAGGCGTGGCTGAGCCAGGCGCCAGTCGGATACCTCATTCAATAGAACACGAGTGAGTTGGCTGTTAGTGAGCCTGGAAGTTCTGTCTGCACTACGGTCCTGCCAGCCTGATTTATCTCCCCCAGGAAGAGGGGAGAACCAGAGGGCTTCTTTGAGGACCAACACTGTCTTACATTTGTCTGCCCAGCTTGTAGCCAATAGTAAATGTTCTGTGAATGAATGAGGGGCCAAGAATTATAGCAGATTTATATGCACACTGTAGTTTGGAGGAGGGCCTGATGATAGTGGTTTACCATATCAGGATTAAAGAGTAATTTTCTTCTTAATCTGGGAGTTTTATCTCCGAAGAGAGCTAACTAGAAAAGGTTGTAAATGAGCACAGTAACAGCAGTACTAGCACCTTCTGAACGCTCACTCTGTGCCAGTTACTGTTCCTTGCAATTGACAGATATTAAGTTTTTCAACAGCCCTCTGGCAGGTACTTTGATGCCCATCCCCTGTGACAAATGCAGAGCTAGGGAACTGGCAACCTGGGCTTTCTAGTCCAGACAAAGTGCTTTTTAGAGCTCATGCCTTAATCACAGTCACGCAGTATTACTCCTTAGGAGCGTCCCAGTTGGTTCAGTGGTAAAGAATCCACCTGCCAATGCAGGAGACGAAGGAGAAGAAGGTTCGATCCCTGGGTCAGGAAGATCCCCTGGAGAAGGGCCTGGCAACCCATTCCCGTATTCTTGTCTGGAGGATCCGATGGACCGAGGAGCCTGGTGGGCTATAGTCCGTGGAGTTGCAAAGTGTGGGACACAACCGAAGTGACTTAGCACGCTGTGCACACTTCAGCGCTCTTTCCATCCACAGCGCTGCCTTCGGTGGGATGTGGGTGACCTTTGCTTTTCCTGGTGCAGTCAGACAATTCTGCCTTCACCTTCTGTGGGGTTTACTAAGAGGCTTTTGAGGGTCTTACAGTTCTTTTGGACAGTTTGTTCTTTTCTCTTACAGGTGAATAACAGAGTGGTGCACCGTGACTTTAATCTATGTAACAAACCAATAAAAATATCACTGGTAATGGAGTCAACTTTAACAAAATTTGTATACTTTTGACAGGAGGATGATTCAAAAAACAAGGACTGCTTTGCAACAGTTTGTAAAGAGCTATGAGCATTTGTAGCATTGTACTAACAGTTACCATTTTGCATTATTCTTGTCACTGGTGTTTCTTCAGTTTGTTTTGTATATATATATATAATTTTTATAAGATTTAAGTCTGCTTACTTGATACTTGTAAGTCTTTTTTAATTTTTTTTAAGATCACTGTTTTCTGAAAAAACACTTTGCTGAACTGTTATCAAAACATGGACGTCCAGCTCCATTTGTGTACTGTTTTTATCCTGTGTTTCTCTTGCTGATTGCCCCACCCTCTCCACCCACAGTTTGATGCTGGTGTTAAGGCTTGTTTTCTTGGTTTAGTCAAGAATTACTGGGTGTGGTCTTGTCCTCTATTGTACCTTATTTCCCCAGACTGTTGTCTGTAGCCAGTCTGATCTCTTGGAATCCGTAAGCCATTCTCAGGCCTTAACCTGGATCACTCTGGGCCTTTGAGGCCTTCATGTGTTTACTTTGCACCTGCTTCCCACCTTCCTCCTTGCTCCTTATACCTTTGAGCTGCTGTCTTCTCCACTTGGAACCCTCTATTCCACCCCACATAGGTAAGTCCTTGCCATTCTTTAGAATTTGGTTTAAGCATCACTCACACAGGGAGGCTTTCCATAGCCCCATGCTAGGTCAGCTCCTTCTAAGTGCCCAGAGACTCTCAGCTTCTCTTCTGTAGCATTGAAATGACTATCTAGTGCCTGTTTTCTCTCTCTCCAGTTTAGTCGTGAACTCCAAGAGGCAGAGGCTGTGTGTCTCATTCATGGCTGTATCCTAGCTTCCGTCCGTTCCTTAGGACACAGAGAGACCATGCAGTGAACATTTAGTGAGTGACTGAGCCCTGTGTTTTAATTATTTTACCCCTTCTGCAGACCTGGCCTCTTGCATATCTAGCCACCTGCCATTCATCCCCCCACACGTGCATGTCTCATGGCTGCTTTTACTCAACAAGTTGGAAGTTAACCTGAGTTTCCCCAAAATCCTTTCATAAAACCCACTGCATTGTTCATAATCCTTTGACTGCCCACTGCCTGCACGATATACACCCCAAGTCCCCTAGGAGAATATTGCACGTCTTTCTCTGTCAGGCTCAATCTACACTACTCATGTGCTGCCTATTTCTCCTGGTAATTCGCCCTCCCTTAATAATCCTGTCTCACAGAATCGGGCTTGTGAATGAGTGAATGTGGATGAACTCTCCTGGATATGTTATTGTATCAGAATTCAGTCTCTCCTTTTGGTCTGAAATGCCCATTCCTTTCTACTGTATGTTCTTCAGGGTGCAACTTGGGTCCCATCCCATAGTAAAGAAAACTGTACGTAGACTAATGTTTCTAGAGTAACAAACTGTGGACTGAGTATGAATTTTTGTATTCCAATTTTGGTTGTAACTCTGGACTGCTTCTGGACCTGTTTCCTCATCTGTATGAAAGGAGGTTTGGCTCAGCAGACCCTGAGAACCCACCCCCCTGGACTTCAGTGAACTTGAACTGCTTAGTGAACTTGCTTCTGAACACCCTGCAGGTGGGACTGTTGCCGAACCTAAGGGTTCAAGCTGGCGGTTGCATAAGACTGTTGGGTCTGTATTAGGATGCAGGTGGTTAGTGAGAATGCTTGAAGATTGAGAGCCAAATGAACTGAAGCAATCCGGAATCTCCAGGCCTATCTCCATTTCAGAGATCATTGTGTCCATTTTAGGTAATGTGATTTCTTAAGTATAAATATATGTGATTTAATTTTTAAGCATTTGCATTCTGATACTTGATATGTAGCTTTGGTTTTGTATAGAGCATTAAAATGTCTCCGGTTCATAAAACATGACCATCTGGTGAGACTTCTCTATTCACTTGGGTTTTGGAGGACTTCTAGGCACAGAGGCTTGTTTCAGGGAGGCGGCATCAGCTGAAATATCAACAGCTGTTATTTCCTGGGAGCGGTTAGGTCGTTCAGATTCACAGTTAGCGTGTAGTGATGCTGGGATTTCAATGCATGAATAATATAAGAGATGAAATGCCAAATGACAGAGAAAAGTTTTAAGACAGAATGCTTTTGATGGACGGAAGAGACCATTCCATTACCGCTGAACTGATGGAATGAAGGCTTTGGGACAAAGGAGGGAAAAATTATTTTGGAACCCTGCTCAAACCACTACAGGTAAATTAGGGTCATAGAGAACTGGAGGACAACTAGGTACCAAACAGATGAAGAGGAGAAAGGAGGAATTCTGGTTACAAAGGTAGATGGCCCAAGATGAACTTGATGCCTGGGGCCAGCTAACCACCCCATATTTCTCTCAGCTTCAAATCAGTACAGAATCTCCTGGCCATTCAACCCATGTGAAATACAGCCACACCCCCACACCCCCCCAAAATAGTCCCTGGCACAATTTTATATTTGAAAAAGAAATTGAAGCCCAGTGTTTACTATTTTTTAAATACAGACCCAAGGAACCAAAGTTTGCAAAAGAAAGGCTGAGATTTTTATTTTAAATGTGTACGAATAAAAAATATTGGAGAAACTTGTGCAGAGGACCAGGAGGCTGAGGTGGGAGGGAGGACCCTTGGCTGGGGAGCTACCACAGTTTGACAAGTGCCCCCTAGGCTGAGGGCTCCTCACTCTGGCTTACTATCACTATGATACATTTTCACCTTTGAAGATAACTTGCTTCCTTGCTGAAAATTTTCATCATGCTTCACACTTCTCAAGGACAGTTGTTTTGTGGAAAAAAAGTATTTTGTGGAGAAACAAAACCTAAACATAAGTACAGCACAATTTCCCAGCTGTTAGAATGCAAGTATTTTGGAGATTCTATGGTGCACTGGGGAGGGAGCTGCTGAAATAGTTTGGGAGTGCCTAGAACACCCTCCAGGAAAGTCCTGCAGTGACTGAAAACTGTCCCTAAAAGCCAGCCTTTCAAGTTTCCCCCTTTTGTCTACAGATACTTGCACCAGTTTCTAAGGATGCTTAAAGCCACAATTAAGTTTATTCCTTTGCTTGTATGTCAGCTCTTTATTTAAATGCAGTGTTTGTTTTATTTCAATTTAAAAACCTGTGTTCCTCAAAGAAAATTTAAAAAGTACTCGAGGCCAAGAACCTACCCAGTTCTCTACTTGTATATCCGTAGTTCCCACCCTGGGTGCACGTTAAAATTACCTAAATTCTTGTAGTTTAGCGTTGGCCATATGTTTAAACCTCTCCAAGCGATTCTAAGTGCAACCAAACTTCAAACCTACTGTATAATTAACAATCTGGCTACTGGTTATTGCTTTACAGTCGTTTAATACCTAGGGCTTCCAAATTTCAAAATGATCGCCCTCATCCTGTAACTCCTTTTTGAACTATAGAATATATTTTAATTCTTTTTAATGGCTGCATGGTATTGGGCGGAATATATATTAACTAATAATTGCTATCGCAATTTTTTTCCTACGAAAAAAATTCTCATGCATTCCATCCGTGTAGTCTTCATTTTATTTTTTTAAGCGGGAAACTTACCATTAACAGAACTCTTTAAAAATCTGAATTAGACACTGCTAATTTGTCCTCCAAAAACCGCAAAGTATCTTCTCCAGCTTTTGTTCATTCAACACAGGTTTGTTCAGTGCTTTCCCAAGAAAGAAAAATGCAGTTTAAATAAGGAACCCGCTCAAGCGCGTAGGTACACAAAGCTGAGTGAGAGCGCCAATCCCCTGCTGGCCCTTCTGGACCGCACACCTCTCCGAAACCTTAGTGCGGCAATCAACCCTTCAACTTCCGCCATTCGCTAGCGTCCGCGCTAGCGCCGTAGCCCATCTTCCGGAGGAAGGCCCGCCCCCAGGATGCACGCCTTCATCGAGCTTCCGCTGAGCTTTCGTTGTTACTGGCTGGGTGCGGACTATATAAGGACGTCACTTCCGCCCGCTAGTCCTTTTGGCGCTGCCCTGAGAGGGGTCCATACGGCGTTGTTCTCGGTGAGTTGCTTTTGGGTTGCCGGTGGCTCCCAGGGCCTTGAGGACAAGCTTCCTGTCCAAACGAGGTATGGGAGGACCTGGGTGAAAGCCTGCCGACGGAGTGCGTTAGTTTTTTGACTAGGCGCGCTCACGCTCAGACCGGCGGCCTACACGTGGCCGGGCCCGGGCCGGGACGTTCCCACAAGGCCTCGGGAGCGGGCAGAGGTTGCGCTCCCGCCGCGGAGGCCCCGGGCCGGGGTGCGGGTGGCTCGGGGTGCAGAGAGACCACCCTACGCTCTGCGCTGGATTTGACTCAGATCCCGACGCTCGGTTGTAAATCCCGAGGCTTATGCTCCGGTTTTCTCCACCTACTTGAGTTGGTCTCTTGTTAGTGGTGTTCAGGAGTTAAGGTTCTTGACGAGGTTTTTGTTACTGGAAAGATAAAACGTCGCGTTTCTGTTATCTTGGTTCAAAATAATTTGGACAAGGAATGCAGAAAAAGTCATAACAGACTGAGGTGATTTCTCTAATGGGTGGTTTCTGTGGGAGGTTTCTTGATTAGGGGCGGAGTACACTGTTGAAATTGGATGGGATCTTGATTGCACCTGATTCTGGAAAGCATCGCACATGGGCTCTAAGAGCCATTTTCCTCTACGAGCGCCCTTCCTGAGAGGTTGAAGAGCAGTCACCTGCAGCTAGTAATGCTCGACCAGGCCCTGTGGATTTGTGGGCAGGGTTTCCTATTCAGGTGTGACGAGCTTTAATCAAAATCTAATTTATGTTCGTGTTGTAAGCGCCATACTTAACGCTTCATGGTCACATTAAGTACAGAAAAAGGGGGTGGGAGTTGCTTGATATCTGCGGAGATTGAGGAGATTGTCCTTGATGTGGCTTTGTTTTTCTCATTTTAAGGAAAACGAGTAATCTCAGAAGTAATGCCGAAGGTACCACCTTCAGTCTGCTTGAAAATACGCCTATTTACATCACTGTTGCTCACCTTCTGAATATTCTCAGACATGGCTGCTCTTTCACATCTAACTCCTCTGTACCTTGAGTATTAAAAAGTCTCAATTCACTGTTTTCATTTAGTTACCTGGGTGTTTTGTCTGTCTCCACACCACTCTGAGCAGGATTTGATTTTCCAAGGTGTGGCATAGATTTATTAGTGTTCTGTTTCATCCCACTAGACTGACCCCACTGCCTGACACTGTAGGAGGTGTGGTCTGTGGTTAAGATTTAAACATTAAGTCACCTGACTCCCAAGAGTAGAATGTACCATCCCGCTTAAGTCCCTGGAGTTTAAAGGACTTTTGTTAACTATTGTTTTTCAGATTCCCATCGTAACTTAAAGGGAAGCTTTCACAATGTCCGGAGCCCTTGATGTCCTGCAAATGAAGGAGGAGGATGTCCTCAAATTCCTTGCAGCAGGAACCCACTTAGGTGGCACCAACCTTGACTTCCAAATGGAACAGTACATCTACAAAAGGAAAAGTGATGGTCAGTCATTGCTTTAGTGTTACTTGCTTGATCATTCCAGCTATAAGAACAAGTTTTGACACTACTATTCTGACAGGTGGTACTGAGTTGAAGTGAAATTTGCACCTTAGAAGGCTCTCACCAAGTAACTAATGAAAACAGATCTTTAGATGGGTAAGAAAGTATTAAGTGCTCTGATTGTTTTTAAAGGAAAAATTCTGAACTCCAGTGAAGAGTGGAAACTGGTAGGTTAAATGTTGTGGGTTGGGCCTTGAATAAGCACAATGTAACGAGAAGGAGAACGTTTAATAGCTTGAAGTGAAGTGACTCAGTCGTGTCCAACTCTTGCGACCCCGTGGACTGTAGCCTACCCTGCTTATCTGTCCATGGGATTTTCCAGGCAAGAGTACTGGAGTGGGTTACTATTTTCCTCTCCAGAAGATCTTCCCAACCCAGGGATTGAACCTGGGTCTCCCACATTGTAGGCGGACACTTTACCATATTTGGTTTCTAATAATTTATCTCCCAGAGTGCCTTATAATTTGTAGCTACCATTACGGGTTTGTAAAGCTGATTTCTGAAAGTAGAGCTATAGTTGGGAACAAACATTTTGGTTTTCATGTATGTATCAGAAAAAGTAAATTAGCTTTTGATGAGACTGGAATGTATTAAGTTGTTCCGCTGAGATAGAACCACTGAAGGATTTACACCTGTGAGTGGCATGGTTTAAAGGAGTTCACAATAAATTTGGCATGGTAGATGACAAGAGGAAAATAATGGTAGGCCACAAATAAGAACGAACTTCTTGGATCCTGCATGGAAGGCTTGAGAGTGGGTTAACACAGGATGAGAAATGAAAAGATGCGTTTGGCACATTATTAAAGCTCAGAGTGGAGGCCAGTCTTGGCCAATGAACTGCTGAGTGTCGGAAGTGTGCTATATCAATGGCAGGATTTTCGCTAACACCAGTAGAGCTTGCCTCTATGACTGGAGTTTGATAGTACTCGCTGCCACATGACTTCATGTTTTTAGGAGAATATTACCTTACAAAGCTTGGTTAGCTCTTAAGAAAACCTTGTGTCCTCCCCTAGGCATCTACATCATAAATCTGAAGAGAACCTGGGAGAAGCTTCTGTTGGCCGCACGGGCCATTGTCGCCATTGAAAACCCGGCTGATGTCAGTGTCATATCCTCCAGGAATACCGGCCAGGTTTGTGGGACAGTATGCGTGGGTTTTGCTGCAAAGCCTACAGATGTTTGGGGATGTATAGAAAAGCTGTAGCAAACCCCAGAATTTATTCAAAAAACATTTGAAACTGGGCTGAGTTGGAGGAATTCCCAAAATTAAAGATTGTCAACGTATTTATCACTTCACATCTGACACTTAAAATTCGTGTATCATTGTGTATTTTCCTGTGCCGCTGAATTTCAAGAAATGAAAAAGTGGCATTTTTAGCAGTGAGCTTTGAAGGTTTTAAATGAAACATTGGACTTCCCTGGTGGTCCAGTGGTAAGAATCTGCCTGTTAATGCAGGGGACATGGCTTCAACCCTGGTCCTGGAAGATTCCACATGCCCCAGGGCAGTAAGCCCACTCTCCACAAGAACTGAAGCCCCCACCCTCTAGGGTCTCTGCTCTACAGCAGGCGAAGCCACCACAAGGAGAGAAAGGCCACGCACACCAGGGAAGACACAGTGCACCCAAAATTTAATTACATTCAGGTTTCATTTCTTTAAAAAAAAAAACAACACTGAAATATTGAGTTTAAAAAGTTAGAATTAAATGCCAGTTTTTCAGGAAGGGCTTCTGTTGATAAGATAACCACCACGCTCTGTCACATCAGCAAGAGTAAGAATATTTGCCAGATTAAGTGAATAAAAATAGCTTAATAAACATTGTCTTTTTTTCCCCTTCATTTTTTGGAAGTTGCTCTATGACACCACTGCATTCCGACTGATACCATGCGATCTTTTCTCCACACCCCGTCCAGCATTGTTTGTACACATTTTGATGACGGCCATTTTGAGTAGTGAGAACCAGTTCCTCAGTATGAGGGAAATTTACCAGTTGGTATCGGCAAGCTGACATTCTGCCTTAAATGAGTTTTTCAATTGGCCACCTCAGACAGTTACTGATACAGGTGTCTGATTACAGCCCTGCGGGCTCCTGAAGGCCTAGTGCCCACGGCCCTGGTTTGAAGATTGCTATTGCAGGAAACGGCCACAAGGTGGCAGGATTTCTCTGCTCAAGTTTGTTTACTCAGGCAACCAGCACTTCACTGTAACTCCTGTTCCTGGGTTGAAAGTTAAAAGTGAGAGATGCCAGAAGAAACACTCAAAAGCTTGTCTGTTGTTATTGCCTGATACTTGTGTTTTTATTGGAGTTGAGTGGATTTACACGTTGGTGTTGGGTGTAGGGGTACAGCACCTTGTCCAGTTACCATGTATGCTTGCCTCTGCACTTCTCTTCGTATAGGGCATCAGAGTGTTGAGTAGAGCTCCTGTGCTATTCAGGAGGTTGTTGATGATGAATTTAATATGTGATTAGTGTGTATCTGCTAAACTCATTCTTAGCCCTGTGATAGCATATGTTTATCTTATACTTTTTCTTCCTGGTAAATAGGGCATTAGTACGGATTTTGTGATTCCAGCTATAAGTCATATAATGGCCTTTTGAGTCTCTGACTCCATTTACTTAGTATGATCCTCACTAGTTTCATCCCTGCTTGCTGCCAGTGGCCTTCATTAAATTCTCCTTTTCTGGCTGTGTACTATTCCGTTGTCCCGAGCTACCATTTTTTCTTTACTGGTTCTTGTGTGGATGGGCATATTGTTTGCTTGGCCTCTTTTGGCTTGTATAAATAGCAGCACTGCGGTAAACTTTGGGTTGCGTGTGTGTATGTGGCATCACTGGTGAACTTTGGGCTCCATGTGTCTAAATTCTGGTTTCTAACTGATGGACATTCAAGAGTGTGTAGGTCTGTTTTTACATTATTAAAGAACCCCCATTGTGGCTGTTTGCGCTTTACATTCCCACCAGTAGACTAGGAATGAGTATTTTCTCCACACCCTGTCCAGCATTTATTGTTGGTAGATGTTTTGGAGTTGGCTGTTCTGACTGGTGCTATCTTGATTCCTCGGGCTTCCCTGGTGGCTCAGATGGTAAAGAATCTGCCGGCAGTGCAGGAGACTCAGGTTAAATCCCTGGGTTGAAGAAGGGTGTGGCTCCCTACTCCAGTATTCTTGCCTGGAGAATTCTATGGTCAGCGGAGAGCCTGGTGGGCTACAGTCCATGGGGTCCCAAAGAACACAACTGAGTGACTAAAAGGTTTTTTGAACTGATTCCTCAGTGTAGTTTTGATTTGCACGTCTCTAGAAATGAGCGTATCGAGCCTCTTTTCCGTGTGCTGCTTCTAAATACAGTGTGAGGGGGATTTACCCATCAAAACTGGCATTCTGAGACTGACTTTTGATGATTCCACCTCCCCCCTTTAATTACCCCAGGCATTTCCTGATGACAGGTGTCATTTACAGCCCTGCAGGCTCTGTGACTGTTTAGTGCCCAAGGCCCTTGTTTGCGGGTTACTGTTGCCCAATCAATATGGCCACACGGTGACAGGATTTCTACTCAGGCAACCAGAGCCTTGGTGTAACTCCTGTTCCTGGAAGTGAAAGTGGTAATGGAACCCCACTCCAGTGCTCTTGCCTGGAAAATCCCATGGACGGAGGAGCCCGGCGGGCTGCGGTCCATGGGGTCGCAAAGAGTCGGACACGAGTGAGCGACTTCACTTTCATTTTTCACTTTCCACTTTCGTACATTGGGGAAGGAAATGGCAACTCACTCCAGTGTTCTTGCCTGGAGAATCCCAGGGCCGGCAGAGCCTGGTGGGCTGCCGTCTCTGGGGTCACACAGAGTCGGACACGAATGAAGCGACTTAGCAGTAGAGTTGCCAGAATGAGCACCCAAAGTCTTATGTCTTTATTTTTTTCTAATATTTTTATTTATTGAAATAAAGTATTTTTTTAGTAACTTTATTTTTTATTTTTAAAATGAAAAAGATGATCAGTGATAAGAGGTGCTATTCACAAAGAAGATAGACATCAGAAACCATTAGACACCTAACAACAAAGAGGCAAAGCAAAACTGAAAAAAAAATAAGGGAAAAGAAAAGTAATCATATAGTGAGACATATTAACATTTCTCTGAGCATATTTTATCAAGTGCAGAAAAAAGACTTGGAGCATCTTGAATGATGTCATTAATAATTTAGTTTGAATATATTTCTATTAAGTTATAGTAATTTCATATCCTAAAATTTATTTAAAATTTTGTATCTTACATGTGACTGTTAGATGTCCACAGAACATTTGGAAAAACTGGCTAAGAGATAAACCTTACTAAGTTTCAAAAAGTAGAATTCTTTATTTTTGTGTTTCAGTTATTCATATACACACATTATTTTTCCAATTGTTTTCCATAATAGGTTATTATACTGACTTCAGTTCCCTGTGCTATACAGTAGGCCTTTGTTGCTTCTTGCATATCTAGTATATATGCTGCTGAAGCAAGCACAGCTTCTTGCATATCTATTTTCTAAGTCAAACAAGTGGAATCAAAATGTCATACGCTTTTTAGTTAGGCAGAAATTCATAAGTCTTCTAAAATATATATACTATGCATATTATTTTTATATTATGCAAAAGCTTTACTACCATGCTTCATAAATGTTTGAGAAAGAACATTAAGCTAAAAAGAGATGGAGAAATTGGAAGCCGTAAACTAGATGAGATGGGAGCACTGAATATGAAATAGAAGAAGTGAAACAAACTAGATAGTAGTAAGAGATCCTCACATAACAGTTGTTTTTAAACATTAGAAACAGATCTGGAGCACTGGCAAACATAATGCAATACCTGGGCATTTGTACTCAAAAAATTCTGAGATAATTCTGATTTGTGCATCTGGATTTTAAGAAGTGATTACAGGTTTTTCTATTAAATGATAGTTTTGCTGGTACAGGATTCTGTTACTTTTCTGTTGGCCAATCATGATACAATGTACAATGGTATTAAGTGGTAATAGTTACATAATCACAGTAGTGAAAGATGTGGTAAGTGGAAGTGCTTTCCTGCTCCTGTTTTCATCCACCCAGCTGGTCTGTGTCTTTTGGTGCATTTAATCCTTTGCATTTCAGGTAATGTATGATCCTATTACTGTTTTAATTGTTTCAGGCTTATTTTCTGTAGGTCTTTTCCTTCTCTCGTGTTTCCTGTCTGGAGAAGTTCCTTTAGCATTTGTTGTAAAGCTGGTTTGGTGGTGCTGAATTCTCTTTAACTTTTTGCTCATCTGGAAAGCTTTTGATTTCTCTTTCGAATCTGAATGAGAGTCTTGCTGGGTAGTGTATTCTTGGTTGTAGGTTCTTCCCTTTCATCACTTCAAATATATCATGCCAGTCCCTGCTGGCTTATAGCTTCTGTGGAGAAATCAGGTGGTAGCCTCATGGGTTGACTATTTCCTTTCCCATTTTAGTGAAGTTTTCAGCTATTATCTCTTCTAATATTTTCTCAGGTCCTTTCTCCCTTCTGGGACCCTTGTAATGGGAACATTGGTATGTTTAATGTTGGCCCATAGGTCACTTAGGCTGTCTTCATTTCTTTTCAGTCTTTTTTTCTCCTGCATTCTGTTCTATGGCCGTGATTTCCACCGTTTTGTCTTCCAGGTTCCCGTTCTTTTGCCTCTTCTGCTACTGATTTCTTCCAGTGTATTATTTGTCTGTTTGTTTTAGGTCTTTGGTAAACAGTTCTTGCATCTTTTCAATCTTTGCTTCCGTTCTTTTTCCAAGATCCTGTGTCATCTTCACTATCATTTTGAATTCTTTTTCTGGAAAATGGCCCGTCTCTACTTCATTTACTTGTTTTTCTGGGGTTTTATGTTGTCTCTTCATCTGGGACATAACTTTCTGCGTTTTCATGCTGACTAACTTTCTGTAATGTGGTTTTGTTTTAGTTGCTGTGGGCCTGTGCTTGCTTCTCTGTCTGCCCTCTGATGGAGGAGGCTGTGACTTACGTAAACTTCCTGATGGAAGGGACTGGTGGTGGGAAAGACTAGGTCTTGCTCTGGTGGCAGGGCCTTGGTCAGTAAAGTTTTAATCCAGTTATCTGCTGATGGGTGCTCCCAGGGATTGTGCTGCCTCCCTGGTAGTTTTTTGGCTTGAGAGCACCCAGCTTTGGGTTGCAGCCTCAGTGGTCAGGTTAGTGGCGACCTCCAAGAGGCTTTACGTCAAGGAGGGACCTTCTCAGACTGGTGCCCCCATCCCTGTGGTGAGCCCCTGTGGACCCACACCTCCACAGGAGGCCCTCCAACATGAGCAGGTAGTCCTGGTTCAGTCCCCTGTGGAGCCACTGCACCTTTCCCCTGAGTCTTAGCTGCACACAGGGTTTTGTTTCTGCCCCCCAAGACTGGAGTCTCTGTCTCCCCCGCCCTGTGATCAAACCCCACTGGTCTGCAAGGTCAGGTTCCCTGGGGGTTGCCAGTCCCTCTGTTGGATACCCAGGCTGGGAAGCCTGATGTGAGGTTCAGAACCTCTACCACAGTGGGAGAGCTGCTTTGGTGTATTGTTCTCTAGTCCGAGTCACCCACCCAGCTGGTGTGGGATTTGGTTTTATTGTGATTGTGCCCCTCCTACCATCTACCATCTGACTGCGGCTTCTTTGTCTTTGGAGGTGGGGTATCTTTTTGGTAGGTTCCAGCATCCTCCTGTTGCTGGTTCCTCAATGGCTAGTTGTGATTTTGGTGCTCCTGCAGGAGGAGATGAGCACATGTCCTTCTACTTCGCCGTCTTGAATCATGGAGTCAAGTTGATTTGCAATGCAGTGTTTGTTGTAGGTGTTGTATTAGTGTGAATCTGTTAATCCCAAACTCCTAATTTATCCTTTCCCTGATGGTAAGCATAAGTTTGGCTTTTAATTCTTTGAGGGAGGTTGTCCCTGATAAACTCGTGCTACCAACTTTGTGGTTCTACCTATAAGTCATTGTAACAACAGATGAGCACAGCCCTTCGCAGGCAGCCATTGCTGTGCCTCATTTCTCCACGTCCTGGTTACTAAGCAACAGGCCTTACTCAGCCATGGGTGGGTACCTCAGTGGGCCCCGCCCACAAGCAGCTGTCAGTGGGGGACCATTAGGGAAGCGACTCAGCCACGGGTCAGTAGTGTGTGGTCATCATGTGGACCATGAGGCATGAGGCAGATTCAGGCCTTCTTATAGAGCCCCTCCGACTCCCCAGCCTTGGGCCAGCGAGTGAGCGCGAGGGCCCAGGGGACAGAGGGCTCCACAGAGTCCTGCAGGGCTCCAGAGCCTTCACTGAGGGTTTGGCCCTGGCCTTGAGGCAGCGGTGAACCTCTCTCTCATCCCTGTTTCTGTGACCTAATGGCAGTGGCCATCTGCCTGGGTTGCAGTCTGGGACCTAGACCTCCCTCAGCTTTTGTGTGGCCTGAGGAGACTGAGGGCCAGTTGGATTGGGTGCCTGGTTCCCTCGGGGATGACAGCTGGGCAGGATGTGGAGACCTGGCCCTGAAGGAGCTGCCAACTGCGATTTGCCACCTCTTAGCCAGGACTGGGCCCTTGCCCTTTATTGTCAAGACAAAGAGTGACATTCATTTGGTAGAGATTTACAGGAACATTGTTACCTGACCATGACCAGGCCTCTAAAACAAAGGATCTGACACCAAGAAGTTTGCAACATCTAACCACACTCCTCCCTCACCTTTTGCTTTTGCTGAAAGCTGTCAGTGACTTTAGGTGTTCTTAGGGCATGCGCCGTCCATCTCCTTGTGTGAACCTGTAATAAACCTTTTTCTGTTCCAAACTGTAATGGTTAGTATGATTGGTCTCAGTTGGCGTCGGGCAAACAGGCTTGTGACTCAGTAACAAGATGATGTTGGCCTGTTGTGTCTGACTCGTTCATTTAGTGTGGTCCTCACTAGGTTCATCCAGGCTTGCTGCCAGTGGCATTTATTAAATTCTCGATTCTGACTGAGTAATATTCCACTGTCCCTGGATACCATTTCTTTCTCCTTTGCCTTGCTGCTGCGGGTGGGCATTTTGGCTGCAAGTGAACTCTGGGGTGCATGTGTCTTTGAATTCTGGTTTCTTCCTGGTAAGACACCCAGGAGTGGGGTGGCAGGGTCTTAGGGTAGCTCTGTTTCTGCTTTACTAAGGAACCCTCAGTTTACAATCCTACAACTTTAATCCACTCTCTGTCCAGCGTTTATTGTTTGTAGGTGTGGGTGGTGGCCATCCTGACAGATGCTAACCGATTTCTCAGTGTAGCTTTGATTTGCATGTCTCTACAAAGTAGCAATATTGAGCCTCTTTTCATGTGTTTCTTTTAAACACAGTGTGAGGGAGATTAAACTGTTGAAATTGGCATCCTGAGACTCTTGCTTCTCTTTTTCCCCAATTACTCACCCCAGACATTTCCTGATGGCAGGTGTCATTTACAGCCCTGCAGGCCCTGTGAATACTAGGTGCCCAGGGGCCTGGTTTCCAGGTTGCTGTTGGCCCGAAATGGTCACATGGTGGCAGGATTTTGTGGAAGTGCCAGAAGAAACACTCCAAATCTCCTTTCACATTACAGCTTGTTTTTTATTTTCTAAGGTTTTTTTTTTTTTTTTTTTTTAATGATTATGTGTTCATTTGTTTGGTCGCATTGCCCTGGTTCTTAGTTGCAATCCCCAGGGTCTTTGACCCTTGTTGTCCCGTGGGGTGTCTTAGATGTAGCATGTGGGATCCAGTCCCTTGACCAGGAAAGTTCTGAATTTTATTTTTTATTGGAATAAAGTTGACTTACAACACTGTTTGTTGTAGGTGTACAAGGTCGTGTCCAGTTATGTGCGTGTGTCACCATCTTCAGATCTGTTTCCGTGGGATTAACATATACACACAACCAAGTGTAAAACTGATAGGCAACGCGACCTACTGTATAGCGTGGGACTCTGCCTGTGCTGTGGTAGGTCTCGTTGCCTGTCAGTTTTACACATATTAGTGTGTATATGTTAATCCCAAGCTGTGGCTTAGATCCTAGGCCTCAGTTGCAGTTTCAGTCCCCCTGTTTTCTGGCAACCTGGTGATGTCTGCCTCTGGGTTCAGTGAGGCAGGGTTGCAACTGGAGCTCGTGAGTAAAGGCAGGGGCTGCCCTGGCGACCTCGCCTCTTCTCATGCCATGCCCAGCAGCACTTCCCTGCTCACGCAGGCCCGCCCCTTCCCACGAGCACGCCCCTCTGCAGCAGGACTGCGCCCTGTCCTCCTCAGTGTGTGCCCCCACCAACACCAGTCTTGCCTGGTATCTCCTCTGAGCGCAGCACTCAGCCCTCACCTGGACTCACGTGGACACACGTCTCAGGCTGCACTGCAGGGCGATGGCACAGACCATCTGCGGGTCTCTCTGTCCCACCTCCCACAAACCAGTCATCTTTGTACTAAGCTGCTGAACCTCCCTTTTTGTTCCAGTTAATACCCCTGCCAGTGAGGGAATGTCAGGGTAGCAGGAAACGTTTCCTCTTTTTCAGCTACCTCCCCAGAGGACTGCTGGTCCTGCCCCACTTGCTGTTTTTTGCCTCTTCCAACCCTGTTCTCTGGAGCTCTTTCTTGCCCTTTCAGGTGTTCTAGGTGTTCTGTTATACATACAAATGTACCTTTATACATATACAAATATATGTGTATTTTTATTGTAGTTGTCGGAGGGGGTGAGTTCTCAATTCTCATTTTACTCAGTTGTCATGATTAGGCCTCCTTGCAAGAGGTGTTTTACCTGGGATTTATTCCCCTTGTGGCGGGCTTAGTCACTGGAATTCTTTGGTGAGACACGTGGGTGATGGTTTTAATCACTGCTGTAGAAGGAGCTCAGTGACCAGTCTGTGCTTCCATCAAGGAAAATTTACTATCTAGGTTACAGAAGTGCTCTGGTGGTCAGATTCTACATGGTGTGTTTTGATTTTGTGTCATTTTTTTAGCCTCATGAGGAATTTGGACATATAGGAGTCACTAGCCCCAGTTACTCCTAAGTGGTACTTGAACCAGGCTGGTTTGCTGTGGAACCAGCAGAAGTGAGGATGTAGTGAGCATCAGATAGCCTGAGGGAAGAGCATCCCCAGCAGAGGGCCTGGATGGGGGGCCATGCTTGGCGTGTTTTTCTTTTTGTTCTAATGTTCCAGGCAATAAGTGGAAGATGGAGAACAACCTGCCTACAATTCAGGAGACCCCCGGGGTTGATCCCTGGAAGAAGGGGATGGCAACCCACTCAGTATTCTTGCCTGGAGAATCCCACAGACAGAGGAGCCTGGCAGGCTATAGTCCATAGAGTCGCAAAGAGTCAGGCACAACTGTGTGACTAACACTTTGATTTTTTTCATAGAACAATTAACTACTAGATGTTTTGAGGAAGGATTTGGAGGAGTTTCCTGCTAGATAGCCAGCTTGGTGACATAGCAAACTTGGTGCTCCATGTATCATTGCAGGGCTCCTGTGGCACCGTCTCTGGGACACTTAACTCTTTCTGTTGCTTCTTCCAGCGAGCTGTGCTCAAGTTTGCGGCTGCCACTGGAGCCACTCCCATCGCTGGCCGCTTCACTCCGGGAACCTTCACTAACCAGATCCAGGCCGCGTTCAGGGAGCCAAGGCTTCTGGTGGTTACCGATCCCAGGGCTGACCACCAGCCCCTCACAGAAGCCTCTTACGTTAACCTGCCCACCATTGCTCTGTGTAACACAGACTCTCCTCTGCGCTACGTGGACATCGCCATCCCATGCAACAACAAGGTAACAAGTCTGTGACTGCACTGGAGCCGGCCGCTAAGTGCTCCAGCCACGGACCTCCCTCTGCACATTGTTAGAGCTTGGAGTTGAGGCTGCTGGCCAATGGACTCACAAGTGTAGGTAGTGTGCTACACGAGGGGCAAGTGTTTCGCTAACACCACAAGGGTCTCTGGCCCGATGAGTGGAGTTGGATAGTAATACTTGCTACAAAACTATGATTTTAAGGAATGAGAGCTTATTTAGGGAGAGATGAAAACATTTAAAAAATAGCTTTTTTTCTCTTCAATATTCCTAACTCTTCAGGCAGTACTTGACTTTTCTGTTTTCTCAGTTGATGTATCCTGCTCTGAGATCCTAAAAAGGTGGGTTACCTATGGTTCAAATTGGTCATTTGTCACTGATCTCAAACCTGGTTACACATAAGAATGGGGCAGAGGTTTTCTTTTATTTCTACCAGTATTCAGGCACTGACCCCATTTTGTTGTGTAGAGTGGAGTCTTAATTAAACCCCTTGATTCCAGTGGCAGACAAGAGTAAGAACCAGAGATGGAGAACAATCTTGGTACAAACTTTGAATTGTTTTAATTGGAGTACAATTGTAAGTGTTGTGTTAGTTTCTGCTGTCCTACACACACTTTCAAACTAACAGACATGTCTACTCACATGGTACCACGGGACCTAGGTGATGAGGGAACGGGTTAGGTGGAGATTGTTTGGGGTTTGCCAAGTATCACTTTAATGACCTGGTGCTCTTGCAGGGAGCGCACTCAGTGGGTCTCATGTGGTGGATGCTCGCCCGGGAAGTTCTGCGCATGCGTGGCACCATCTCCCGAGAACACCCATGGGAGGTCATGCCGGATCTCTACTTCTACAGAGATCCTGAAGAGGTGAGCTTCGTCCACAAAGGCCTGTTGTCACTCACATAAGTACATACCTGGATACTTTTTACTGCCAAGAACAGAAACTAATCTGTCATTGCATATAAACTAAAAATATTTTCCTCAACTAGATTGAGAAAGAAGAGCAGGCAGCAGCTGAGAAGGCTGTGACCAAGGAGGAATTTCAGGGAGAGTGGACTGCTCCAGCCCCAGAGTTCACCGCCACTCAGCCCGAGGTGGCAGACTGGTCCGAGGGCGTGCAGGTGCCTTCCGTGCCGATTCAGCAGTTCCCCACGGGTACGCATCGAGATCATGGGCATCCGGCCTAACGTGTCTGTAGGGATATAAGCAGATTGGTGGGGTGGGATTGCAAAAGTAATCTGGGGGTGTGGCTGATGACCTTCTTGTGTTTTCTCAACAGAAGACTGGAGTGCTCAGCCTTCCACCGAAGACTGGTCTGCAGCTCCCACCGCTCAGGCCACTGAATGGGTAGGAACCACCACGGAGTGGTCGTAAGCTGTTCTTCAACAGACTTCCACCAAAATGGAAAATAAACCGTTTCTAAAAATTTTGTTCATTTATTTCAGTCTATGGGATGGACCCACCTGGTATGAAAGCCTTGCTCAGCCTAGTGTGTGGCACTAGGGACAGGAGATGTTTCTGGGCCCAGGTGTCCTCCTCAGCAGAGGGTAGTATTCATGGGGCTGTGGTTCAGAGCAGCTGTATAATTTTAAGATAGTTTTAAATAGTAAAATATGTCATGCATGTAGTTGATCTAATAGACATACCTGTGTATTTTTGGAGAATAAAGGTCAAGTTAAAGCCTCTGAAGCCAATTAAACAGGTTACCAAGTACAAGGTGCCAAGATTGGGAAAGTCTATTCTAGCTGCTGGCTTCTGAAGTCATGAGCTCTGCTCCTGCCATCCTCTGAAAAAGATAAAGTGATTAAATCAATTAGGAATTCTTCAGTTTGTTTTGAGCAGCGTATAAATGGAATCGTATTTTCTATGGCTTGCTTGTTTCCATGTTTCAGCCATTATCAGCAGAGCTTCTCTGAACATTTTTTTACAGATCCTGGTGCACAGAAATTTCCTCACTCTAGGTTCACAATCACCAATAGAAATCCTCTGAAAACACAGCCACAGTCTTTAGCACTTTCTATAGAAAGCGCTGTCCTTTCTTCACAGCTCAAAACTGCAGGGTCTGATGTGGCCGCCTCTTCCCACTGCTCTGCTGTGTCTGTGAGGCCAGTGCCACCCTGTCGTCGTCCTTTCCTGGGGTTTCTACTCCACTGTGGCCCCAGGTGGGACAGGCCTCTCTTCTACTGTGTAGGTTATTAACTACTGAGCCTTCTACATTATCATATACATGTTAACCTAGTGCAGCTGCATCATATAGCCAAATGGGATTGCATTGACTATAATTTAGCACAGAATTGATTCACAGCATTGAGTTTTTCAGTATTACCTTATTCAAAGAGGTTTGTATATCTTTGGTAAATATGTGCCTATATTCTTGGGATATTTTAAATTATACTTTCATAACTAGTGATCCTATTAGATCCCTAACTAAGTAACACAGACAGGCAGTGGTAAGTGGCACCACGGCCATGGTGTTTCTGACCCTGCCTGAGCAGTCCACATTTTGCACAAGGCAAGAGCTGTATTACCAAATTCCATCTATGAAAAATATGTTGCAAACCTACATTGAGCTCATTTACTAATGGAGAACCTTCTGGACACCTCCCTGTGCCGAGTTCAGTGGGCTTCGCTTAAGAATAACCTGAGAATTACCCTGTTCTGCCTCTGGAGGTAATTTAGCAATTAACAAATCTAGCACACCATTCTTTATTGTATCAGAAGTGAGGATGTAAACATGACGGTTTGTCTAAAACGCCAGTGTCCGGCTATAGGAGGGAGAGACTCATTTGGGAGAAGTTCTCCTGGGGACTTGGGACCCTTTATCAGAGGCCATGGAGTCCCGTGGAGCCCACAAGAAAGATTCTGCACAAGGGCCTCACAAGCTGGTGTGATACTTGTTTCAAAATCCCTTTGGGAAGATTGTTTCTTTCTTTAGTGTTTTCATAAAGAAATCTATTGTAAACAGTTTTTGAAACAATGTCTGAAGGTTAATACTATAATTGCTTTTGTAATTTAGAAATAAAAAATAGCTTACTATATAACAGGGCAGAAGAAAAAGACTGTTGGAGAGGAAATTGAACTGGAAAAACACATGTAGAATTGACTTGGACAGAACTTAGGAAAGAGCAGTTAAAATATACACAAACATCTAGTTGGAATTAATACATGGAGGAGGAAAATCAGCATCAAAGAGAAAGGCTTGAGAATTAATTTCTTATAAATCAATACAAGGACATTCTGTCTGAGCTCAGTACACTCAGCCAGACATTTCTGTAGGACCAAGTCATGCAGCTATGGGCTGTGCATCTGAAGAGGCAGTAAAACACTTTATCCTTGAAAAGCTAACAAAATGCTTGGGTAGGATTAAGGTTGTTTTGCAAATGTACCATAAAGAATGCCATAAAAGTTTTGGTAACCATACCTCCATACAAGAACTACACTGGCTGGTCAGCAGGCTTCGTGCGTGCTCATTGTGTCTGGCTCTGACCCCACAGACAGTAACAGCCCTCCAGGCTCTGACTGGGGTTGTGCAGGCAATTGGTGGATTGCCGTGCCTTCCTCCAGGGGATCTTCCTGACACAGAAATAACCTGTCCCTGCTATTTCCGGACTGGCAGGTGGATCCTTTAGCATTAGCGCCACCCGGGAAGCCAATTGGTGCGTCATGGCATTATTGAGTAACCATCCCTAACACCCTCGTGAGGTGAAAGTTGTGTCTAACTTTGCAACTCCATGGGCTGTACAGTCCATGGAATTCTCCAGGCCAGAATACTGGAGTGGGTAGCCTTTCTCTTCTCCAGGGGATCTTCCCAACCCAGGGCTCCTGCATTGCAGGCAGATTCTTGAACAGCTGAGCCACAAGGGAAGCCCGACACCCTCTTAGGGGTGTGTATCAGACCCATGGCACACGTGCACTAGGATATGTGGACAGAATGCTAATTAATATGCTACTGGTGGGAATGTAAACTGATAATATCTGCTATATATAACATTACAGAGCTTTCAGTTTATCCCAATCCTGGGTAAAACTGGAATTGAAGAGAGACATGTCCCACCATTCTATGCAACACTGTTTACGTAAGCCAGAGGAGGGAAGCAGCCGCAATGTCCATGGACAGAAGAAGGGTAAGAAATGGTACCTGGATACAGTGGAATATTACTCAGAATGAAATAATGCCACACCCTGGATGGCCCTAGAGAGGATCATAGTAAATGAACTGAGAGATTAGCATCAAAAGGTGCTTATAAGTAGGATCTGAACAGTGGTAGTAATGAACTAGTTCACCAAGGAGAAACACAAACTTTTGGTTACCGTAGGGTAAATCAGGAGTTTAGGATCAACAGATACACAGGCCTGGCATGCCACAGTCCATGGGGTGCAGAGTTGGACACAATTTAGCAACTGAACAAAAACAATACATATAAAGTTGGTAAGAACCTGTGTACCACAAGGAACTTGATTCAACACTCAACATGGGGAGGGAACCTGAAGAGGAAGTGATAATATGTATAAATGGACAAGATGGTGTACGTATACAACCAGCACCATAAAGTGACAACTCCATTTAAAATAAGGAAATAGAAAGGAATGAGACACAAGTTTTGGGGTATTTCCTTTCTGCCTAGGAACATGACTTACTAAGACTGGTCTCTAGAGTAACCAGCTGAGGCTAGGCAGAAATCCTGCCCCCTTGTGGCTCTTTTGGGTAGCAGCAACTTTTAAAAACCTGTACTCTGGACACATAATATTCACAGGGCCTCTAGGGCTGTAAATGACACCTGCCCTGGAGTAGGTGATTAGAAAAGTGGAAAAAGAAAAAATTCAAATGGGGCAGTGTCAGGAAGCCACTTTCAACAGGGAAATTTCCCTCTCACTTTTTAATTTTTATTAAACTATCTTGTATTGGGATATAGCCGATTAACAATGTTAGTTTCAGGTAAAAGGTGAAGGGCCTCGGCCATACATACACATGTATCCGTTCCCCCACAGACTCCCATTCAGGCTGCAGCAGAACACAGCAGAGTTCCCTGTGCTACACAGTAGCTCCTTGTTGGTTACCCATGTCAAATACAGCAGTATGTACATGGCCATTCCAAACTCTATCCCTTACCCCCATTCTTCCCCCTGGCAACCATAAGTTCATTTTCTATCATTATTAGAAGAAGCATATGAAAAGGGGCTCGACATCAGTCATTATTAATATCAGGGACATGCAAATCAAAACTGCAACCAGGAATCACCTCTTGCCAGTCAGAAGGGCCATCATCCAATAGTCCACAAATAGGACTTCCCTAGTGGCGCAGTGGATAAGAATCCACCTGCCAGTACAGGGGGCACGGGTTCGATTCCTGGTCCCTGAAGATTCTATATGCTACAGAGCCAACTAAGCCTACACACCACAACTGAGCCTGTTTTCTAGAGCTCGCAAGACACACCTAAGGAGCCCGCGTGCCCTAGAGCCCGTGCTCCACAACAAGAGAAGTCACAGCAATGAGAAGCCCGTGCCCCACGACTAGAGGGTAGCCCCCACTCTGCAACTAGAGAAAAACCTGTGCACAGCAATGAAGACCCAGCATAGCCAAAAGTCTACAAGCAATAAGTGATAGAGGATGTGGAGAAAAGGAATGCTCCTACGCTCCTTCTGGGAATGTAAACTGTTGACAGTCCATGGAGAGCACACTGTGGAGCTCTAAAAACAGCTACCTTGTGATCTATCCGTTCCACTCCTGGGTGTCTACAGGACGAAAACCAGAATTCAAAAAGACATGCAACTCACCACTCAGCGCAGCAGTTATTTACACAAGCCAAAAGAGGGAAGTAACCACCCATGTCCATGAACAGAAGAATGGTACCTAGATATAATGCGATATTGCTCAGGCAGAAAAGAGAGTGAAATAATGCCACTGGCAGCAGCCCTGGATGGATCTTGAGAGGATCATAGTCAGTGAAATGAGTCAAAGAGAAAGACCAGTATCATATTGTTTATAAGTGATAATCTGATCATTGGTAGTAATGAACTAGTTTACCAAGGAGAAACTCACTTGCAGAATTAAAGCACAAACTTTTGCTTATCCTAGGGGAAAGAATAAATCAGGAGTCTGGGTGTAACAGATACACAAATACATATAAAATTGATAAGGGCCTCCTGTATAGCACAGGGAACTACACTCAATAGTTTGTAATAACCTATAAGGGGAAAAAATCAGTAAAGGAACATAAATTTATGTATAACTGATTCACTGTGCTATACACCTGAATCTAAATTAATATTGGAAGGAAACTTTCAATGAAAAACAAAAAAAAAAAAAACTTGCTGGATACTGAAGAGAAAGCTAAAGCAAAGGTTCTTGAGTGGAATAGACCCCCTACAGGAAAAGAGTCACTAGTGAGTTTCACATTTTTTTGGTAGCTTTTTTCTTTTGGTCAACCTCTACTCTCCCCTAGCAGAACAGCTAAGATCTGGGTAGAACAGGGGCTGTTCCAAGTTGAAGATCAAGAACTACTTTGAAGCAATTTAATTAAAATTACTTGTAACCCCACTAGTATACACTGGCAGTCATCTCAGAGAAAGAAAGAATTGCATTTCCTGTGCTTGTCCTCACTGGTGTAAGGATGTCGAGCTAGTTATTCCAGTTAGTTGGTGTAAGGACTTGAAATTGTTCAAAGACAAAGGACTGACCACAGTGGACAGCTTATGGTGGGCGTACAATGACTCCTTTTGTCTTCTTCCTTCTCAAGGAACAGGAGCAATGCTACTAGAGTTCGCATTTTACAACCCTAAATTCCTCTTTTGGTCCCTTTGTGAGCTCAGAAGAGTCCAATAAAACTGAAAAAGAAGGGCATCTGTCTGGATAATTGTTCCTTAAATACTACCAAATACCTTCAAACACCAAAGAAATCTCAAGTCCAAGTCATCAGTAGAAAAAAAAGACATTGCAAGACAAAGTCGCTTTGTGGGATACTTAATATCCAAAAGAAAAAAGAATTTGTAACCCACTGAAGGAATCAGGTAGCAAATTTTTCTGTCATCTGGAAACAGGCCTGGGACTGCTAGGATTAAGGCAATTAATTTGGGGCCATATATGGGGGGTTTCAAGTGGCCATCACAACCAGGCCTTCATGATTTTATCTCCCTTGCTTATTTTTATGCATTTGTCTATTTTAACTGTGGGTTTAAGAAACTGCCTTGTTGCACCTCCATGGTGACCAGTTCTTAGTGGTAGAAGGCACAGCCCTTGTCTGTCCAGGTCCTTGTCAGAAAAGCTTTAGGTAAAAGTGGACATGTCTAGCTAATATCAGACTGACCTTGAGAAACCTTGCCTAGGAGTTGAGTTTGGGGGCTTGGGACATCTCAGGGCCCTCATAGACTCACGTCATCCCTTCATTCCAAGTCACTGAGGTCACACGGTGTTCTGGCCATAAGCACACAGCCTGTGGGCAAGGATTGACTGAGCAGTAGGCAAGTCCTTTTGAGCACTCACCCTTAGCCAATGGTGCAAAGAGCTTATGTTGGGTGAAAGCAGTGAGCAGTAGGCTTGTAAGCAGCTATTTACAGGAAACCACCCTCAACAGACAGTCCCTTTTCCTGTCCCTTTAGCAAAGCTCTACTGGAACTTTTAAGTCGGGAATCCCCATGCTCTACTCATCTCCAGCCCAAGCACACCTTTCAAATCTTAATCTCGCAACACCTGGCCTAAGAAGTCAAGAATAAGTAACCAGATCTCTTTGCCAGCTTCCCCTTCAGTAATCTGAACAAACTATGTGAATAAGATAACATCTACAGGTGGAATTCCCTGGCAGTCCAGTAGTTAGGACTCTCTGCTCTCACTCCAAGGACCCAGGGTCACATCCCTGGTCAGGAAACTGAGATTCTGCCAAGATGCACTAATATGCAGTCATCTAATACTCAGTCATCTGAGAGGAAGGGTATTCCTCTCAGCTGGAGGAGTGAAAGGTTGGAGCAACATATCCTCACTCTTATTCCCTTCTGTATTTTCCCTGATGTCACAGCTCAGACACTTGCACAGAGTTCACCTCTAACCATTAAAAGGATGCCTTTTTGCCTTGGTGTCAACCAACCAGGGGGACAGTGCAATTGAAAAGAAACTTGATTACTATTGTGACATACAACAATTTGAGATTATCAAAAGAAATGATATAATTTACCAGGATAAAACTTGATTTGGAGGTAAATGGAGAAACAGTACCAAACAAAATGAAACGAAAAATCCAAAGGACAGACAGAATCCTGAAGAAACCCTCAAGTTTGGTCTTGGGGTTTTGCATATCCCAATGACAAACACGGCACACGGGGCCCCAAGGTAATCCTGCCTAAACCCCTTGTGGAGATCCTAACAGACGCTCTGGCCACACATGGTTCAACAAAATATCATCCTCCTCTCACAGTTTAGGAATAGCTGAAGCATTCACCATATTTAAAGTCAGAAATTCAAGACAAAACACAAATGCTAGCATCCAAACAAATGAAAGAGCTGGCTCACAGATTGGGTAAAAGTCCAACAACTCTTCTCTGTCTCCAACAGGGCCCCCCAACTTGGTTATTCCAGAGAAAATGCCTGAAACAGACAGTAAATGAAGTCCCCAGCTGTAAGCACTGGAGCCACTTACCCTACTGAATCGAGCCCATTAGCTCCCGCATGTCGATTCCTTGCTCCAGTTGCCAAGTGCTGGGGCAGCCGGGGCTGCTTTCAGGAATTTTGAAGGGAAGATCCTCAGGACAAGCGGTTCCTGCAGCTGCTAGGGCCTTACCTGAAAATCCCCAACCAGGGCCAGCTAGTCACCAGTAGCGAAGCTCCTGCCTGGATGGCCAACAGCTGGTTCCAAGTACAAGCTTGTACCGCTCTCCGCAGGACAGGCGATAAGTTGAGAGACAGGCTGTCAGGGCAAGGAAGGGCGTCTTTAGCAGGAAAGCCAGCGCCCCACGGAGATGGTGGACTTGTGTCCTGAGTTGGAACTCAGCTTCCTTTAACCCACAGGCAATGAAATCAAACCTTTCTTGGTTCCTGTCGGCCTTCAAAGAGGGTGTGTTACTCTCTTCCCGCCTGCAGTCATTCATGGACGGATGTGGCCAAGACGGTTCCTGGGTGCTAAACAAAGGTATTTTAGCTTAATGCTTGTTATCTGGGAGGCAGGGTTCCCAGAGAAGGGCCAGAATGTCCAAGCTTATAGGCAACATCTGTTTCCCGATTAACTTGTATAGAATCCAAAGGTTTCTCCCTGTTACACGGGGACTGGGGAAGGAAGGACACTGCAACAGCTGTGGATGTGGGAATAGAACTGTTAAAATGTGTCCAGTGGGATGGGGTGCTCAGTCGTGTCCGACTCTTTGAGAACCTGTGGACTTAGCCTGCCAGGCTCCTCTATCCATGGGATTTTCCAGGCAAGAACACTGGAGTGCATTGCCATTTCCTTCTCCAGGACAGAGGGACTTGCCAAGTTGGAGATTCCCACCCTGCACTCTCAAAGATGAGCAGGACTATTTCCAAGAGATTCTCCAAGTGAGTCTGAGGCAAGGGGGTCTCTGTAAAAGTTTTTGGGAAACACTTCTTTAGAAACCGTAGTGAGGTTCCTGCAGGCTTGCTGTCTAGAGTGACAAGGTCAGGAAAAGAAATGGGGGTGGGAACTGGAGAGAACAAAGGGATTTGAGTATAGGATGTAAGTCATCTGTTGCTCTGTAACAACCCGTCTCAAATCAACAACACATTTAGTGTTTGGTGGTTCTTTTCACAGGCTCAGCCGACCTGGGATGAATTTACTCACATGTCTGGGGTAGGGGGGCCCCTGGGCCGGCCGATTTAGGTGGCCTCTCTCTCAGCTGCACTTTGAGGGTTCTGGGCCACAGTCATCTGTCACAACAGTCAGGGTCTGCGCACACCCAGGCAGGTTCCGGGAGTAACAAACTATTCTCAAGTTTCCTCTTGCAACACTTGTGGTATCTGATTGGCCAAAATAAATCACCTGTCCAAGCCCAGCCTCAGGAGGAGAGTTACCCGAGAGTGTGGATACAGGAAGGCATGGGCAAACACAGGCCCCAAAGTCTACCTCATGGAGGAATGAGAAGAGGCAAAAGGCAACTCATATAAAGTAAAAATAAATAGGAGGTTCCTGAGACCGTGTGAGGCAGGGGATCTCGGCCCTGCCTTCAGGAGGAAAGAGTGCGGCCAAGGCACCTGGACAGCTCCTCTGGAGTGAGTGAGTTGGGAAAGAGCTATGGGCGCCTTTAGGCTGGAAACCCGCTGCCCCACTCCTCCAGAACCTCTAAAACTGGAGTCTGTGCTCAAAAAGATCTGGGAAGAGCCACAGTAAGACGGGGAACTGGGTCCAGTCCAGGATCCCTCGAGGCTCCTGCGGGCGCAGGGCTGAGGCGGCAGGGGTCTCGTGGCTCTCGGTAGGCGCGGCCCCGGACTTGGGGGCCAGCAGAACCCCTTGAGGGCCCGACTCTCCCAGGGACGGTGCAGGGGCCTCGGTCTCCTGCACACACCAGTCCGGCTCCTTGCTGGGGGGGCACCCTTGACCTTCTGCTTGCAGATAGCAGGGCGGATGCTCAGGGGCGCCCTGGCTGTAGCTCATCTCCTGGCCTTGGCCCCTCTGTGGCTGGCAGGCTGGCAGACTCTGGGTTGGATTCCCCGACTTCAGGTCCTGGCACTGGTGGGAGGGTGTCGCCAGGGTTCTTGGCATTGGGCCCCAACTCCTGATTTCATTGGCCTCAGCTCCCTACCCTGGACTTAGGCAGAACCTCTCTGGTAACTATCTGAGGCTCCAACAGTCCCAGCCAACCCCCAACGGCCCCGGCCAATGCCCAACGGCCCCAGCAAGTCCCAACGGCTCCAGCCAATCCCCAACGACCCCAGCCAACCCGCCAACGACCTTAGCCAATCCCCAACGGCCCCAGCAAGTCAAAAACGGCCCCAGCCAATCAACAATGGCCCCAGCCAACACCGCCCCCCCCCCCCAACGGCTCCAGCCAATCCCCAACGGCCCCAGCCAACTCCCAACTACCTTAGCCAATCCCCAACGGCCCCAGGAAGCAACAACATCCCCAGCCAATCAACAGGGCCCAAGCCAGTCTCCATAGGCTCCAGCCAAACCCCAAGGCCAGCACCCAGCCCCCAGAGGCCCCCCGACTCTGGATTCGGGCTTGAATCTTCTCCCCTTGGTGGGGTGGGTGCTGATACTGGGTGGGCTGCCTAAAGGAGGCAGTGTTTAGGGCGGCTGGAAACTGACAAAGGAAGATGGTCTTTAGGGTATCCTACGCTGACGATAAGGGCGGCATGATGTCCTGGTAGAGCTACCCTGAGAAGGTCCTGACTTTGGAAGCCTTTCTGGTTTCCGAGTGTGCTGCTGGACCTTAGAAAGAGAGGAAAGGGCCGAGAGAGACACCCCTGGGTAGGGAAGTATAGAGGCGACATCGTGAGGCCTTCATGGCCGGAAGAAGAGAGCTGAGGGGTCCCATCAGACGCGTGGTGTGGAGGGAAGTTCTGGGGACAGTGGGGGCAAAGACAAAGTTCCCAGGCAAGTCAGGGACTGGAAGCTGGCCAGAAATTGTGTGGGTGACTTAGGTGGGGGCAGGGGGAACACGACCTGGGTTAGGGGTGGCTCTTAGGGTGGAGAATGGCTGACACTTTTTTAAAGGTATAAACAAGTATGAATATATGTGACAAACTAGTCATTCTGATGGGGGAGGGACTGAAAGGCATCCTAGTAGTTGGCTGTTCCCCTGCCCTTAACTGAGATGGAGAGGTAGGGGTGAAGGAAGTCGGGGAATGCTGGGGAGAAGGGGTGTGCCCAGGCCTCCTGGAGAGATGAATCGTTCATGAGCAGATAACCTAGGCCCAGCCAACATTCGCAGGGAGAGGTGCGCTGTGTGGACAGGGCATCAGAGAGGGGCTGGCTTCATTGACATAAATATGGAGCCAGGCAACTGGATGAGATCTGAGAGGAGTGAGCTACAGGGCCAGGTAGAGAAGGAGTCTCAGGAGGTCAGGGGAGGGGAAATGAAGAAAATCCAAGGTAAAGTTGTCTTAAAGGCTGATGAAAAAAAAATAAATAAAAGATCAAGTTTGGAACGAACATTTGGCAACATTCATGGAAATTAAATGTGATTATGTTTTTCTGGTACCTACCAGGAAACAGAAGGCATGTGAGGGCAGAAGTGGAGAGGTGGGCAGCAGTCTATTCCCACTGGCGATAGGAGTGCGTGGTGCAGACTTTAAAGTCATCTCACTTAAAGCCTGCTAATTAATTATTAGCACCATGAGAAAGAAATTCTGAAAGTCCTTGATAAACTATTTCTTCCCACCATTCCCGACTGCTGCCGTATAGCCCTCCAGCTCGAGCTGGCACTGGGGAAAGCATTATTGCAGCGTTGTTTATAACAGAGGAACCTGGGGGGTGGGGTGGTGGTGGTGGGGAACCTTCATGTCCGCCCATAGGACAAAGGCAGAATCATAGATGATACCTGCATGTGATGACACAGGACATCCAGCAGTTAAAAGGGATTCATATACCTGTACATCTGAATAGATCCTAAAAACACTGCTGACAAAGCTCAATGTGTATGAATATATTCATCCCTACTCTTATTAGGAGGAAATACCGCATGTGTATTAACGAACAAGCATACAGATCTAGAAATGTAAGGAACAGATTGGAGGACTGCCCTGTAGCAGTTAGAATTGAGAAGGACCCCGGGGTTTGGAGTGGTATTAAAGAGAACTTGAATTTGGAGACTTGCTTTTTGTCTTTCTTTTAAAGGCAAATGTAAAGTTCAGTTCAGTCGCTCAGTTGTGTCCGACTCTTTGCGACCCCATGCATCGAAGCACGCCAGGCCACCCTGTCCATTACCAACTCCTGGAGTGTACCCAGACTCATGTGCATCGAGTTGGTGATGCCATCCAGCCATCTCATCCTCTGTCGTCCCCTTCTCCTCCTGCCCCCAATCCCTCCCAGCATCAGGGTCTTTTCCAATGAGTTAACTCTTCACATGAGGTGACCAAAGTATTGGAGTTTCAGCCGCAGCATCAGTCCTTCCAATGAACACCCAGGACTGATCTCCTTTAGGATGGACTGGTTGGATCTCCTTGCAGTCCAAGGGACTCTCAAGAGTCTTCTCCAACACCACAGTTCAAAAGCATCAATTCTTTGGTGCTCAGCTTTCTTCACAGTCCAACTCTCACATCCACACATGACCACTGGAAAAACCACAGCCTTGACCAGACAGACCTTTGTTGGCAAAGTAATGTCTCTGCTTTTTAATATGCTATCTAGGTTGGTCATAACTTTCCTTCCAAGGAGTAAGCATCTTTTAATTTTATGGCTGCAATCACCATCTGCAGTGATTCTGGATCCCCCCAAAATAAAGTCTGACACTGTTTCCACTGTCTCCCCATCTATTTGCCATGAAGTGATGGGACCAGATGGCATGATCTTAGTTTTCTGAATGTTGAGCTTTAAGCCAACTTTTTCACTCTCCTCTTTCACTTCCATCAAAGAGGCTTTTTAGTTCTTCACTTTCTGCCATAAGGGTGGTGTCATCTGCATATCTGAGGTTATTGATATTTCTCCCGGCAATCTTGATTCCAGCTTGTGCTTCTTCCAGCCCAGAGTTTCTCCTGATGTACTCTGCATATAAGTTAAATAAGCAGGGTGACAATATACAGCCTTGACGTACTCCTTTTCCTGATTGGAACCAGTCTGTTGTTCCATGTCCAGTTCTAACTGTTGCTTCCTGACCTGTATACAGGTTTCTCAAGAGGCAGCTCAGGTGGTCTGGTATTTCCATCTCTTTCAGAATTTTCCACAGTTTATTGTGATCCATACAGTCAAAGGCTTTTTGACAAATGTAAAGTTACTGGTATAATTTAAAGTGATAAAACTGAAATTTTTTTTTTTAAGTACCTAAAATGAATAGAGGCCTAAGCCTCTCTACTCCACTGTTTAGAAAGTACATTATTCAACCCTCTCTGGTTTTTTCCTTTGTCTTCAGCTCACTGTGGGGACGCAGCTGAGACACAGGGCCTCCGTGGGCGCTCTTCTCTGACCTCGAGTCCCACCCGCCCATGAAAATGCACCACCGCTTTTCAGACCTCCCCTCAGCCCTGCTGTTTCTGGGGACCCTAAGCAGAGAGTGGGAGGGTCCCTTGGCGTCATTTGGAAACGGCTGCTGGGGGCAGGGTTCGCTTCCTGGGAGGGTTGGGGGTGTCTAACTCAGCCTTTCAGATGGACCTAGTACATGGGTCAGAGCCGAGGTCAAACTCAACGGGTGGCCCAGCCCTCCAGGGCCAGGCGCGGCCAGCTTTGCCTCCCCTGTGCCGGGCTCCGTGAGGACGCACACTGCCTCCCTCGCCCCAGTGAACCTCTCCGGCCAACTGCCCAGGCTCAGGCCAGATGGTCAGACTCTCAGGCGGGCTGAGGTAGGACTCACAGGGATTTGGGAACTTCGGGCCCTTTCTGCTCTGCTTGGATTTACTATGTTTTAAAGAGGTGTTTTTTGGTTTTTTTTTTTAATTGCCCGTTTAAAATTTAAGTTTTCCTCCTGGCAATGACTTGCGAGCAATATGGGTCAGCTTCTTTAGTCCACATCTACTTTCTGGAATTTGTGTTGAATCAGTATATTGGCAGTGATGCCACCCTCTTCAGGCCAGTCCCTGCAGTGGGATTTGGACTCCTTGATGACAGCCCCTCTGTCCACATGGGGACCCCCAATGACCACTGCAAAAGGCTGAGTTTTTTATGTTCTATATCCAGGAAAAAAGGGATAGAGGGGAGAGCTTCATGATTATAAACTGACCCTAGAACTTCCCTCCTGTCCTTCCAGAGCCTGGCCTGCACCCCTAAGTTTGTTCTTTCCCTTGCCTGGTTCTCTGGTTGGACTCCACACTCAAGCAAGCAGAAAGTCCAGGCTGGAGATCAGAGGCCCCCACGCTGGAAGAGGCGTCTACTGTCTCTGCCTGCCTTCTGCTCACCCACAGGCCTTTGGGAGGGAGCGTGCATGTGTTGGTCTAAATGTGTGTATGTGTGTTTGTCGGAGCGGCTGCCCTGGTGAGGCCAGTGTGCCCAGCAGGGGGAAAAAAAAAGAAGAAAAGGGCCTCCAATTAGCTGAGGGGCCGAGGATCCCAGATCTGGAAGTAACAGGAACCCCAGGAGGAGAAGTTTATCAAAATATAAAAAAACTTTACCCAGTGGTAATAAAAGGTCTCACTGGCAAATAGAGATCACTTAAACAAAGAAATTCACAATTACCAAAAACAGTTCAGTATTTTAAGAAAACTTTGTTCTCTTAGAGAACCAGATTCAGGTTCTAAACTTTTAACATTCATTTTCTTAAAGAAATTCAATCTTATCTCAGCCAATCCCGAACATGCACAAAACTCAGTGTTCTTCCTCTACAAACCTTCCACAATTTTCTGTATCCATATTAATCTGTCCCGCACTTTCCTTTCCATTCAGAAACAACCAGCTCAAGGACATCTTCCCCTTTAACAAAATGCGTTTTCATTCCTCATACCTTAGCCTGGCACTGGGCACTGCAGCAGAGGAACATGTGGGAACACCTTCGTCTCCATCCAAAGGGGGAAGGCAGAATCAGATAAAACCTGCATGTGATGACAGAGGACATCCAGCAATTAAAAGGAATTCGCACACCTCTACATCCAAATAGATCCTAAAGACACTGCTGAAAAAACCGGAAATGTATGAGTACATTCACACTGACCCCTCCTAATACCTCACATGCACTAAGGAATAAACATACAAACCTAAAAGGAATGAAAACAGGAGATCTGCTCTGTAGCAGTTACTACCGAGGAGGACTTGATTTGGGCCCTGGAATTGGGAATGGTGATAAAGAGGACTTGAAGTTTAAAAAAAAAAAAAAAAAGACAAATGTCAAGTTAATGGTATTACTAAGTGATATAACTGAAAGTAAACAATTTTTTCCTAAGAGATATGATGAGTAATGGCCTAAGCCTGTTTCCTCCGCTGTTTAGAAAGTAAACTATTTTATCCTCCCTTGTATTTTCCCTTATCTTGTGGATAATTGCAAGTTCATACCAATCAGGTATTGTGAACAACAAGCAGAAATGATAAGTTCTGAAATATTTGAAAGCTGGGACTCATTGCACCAAAAAGAAAATCCATAGAATATTTTTTTATGCTTATTAAATGAGGTTGGGTGTACTTTAGATAGTCTGCTAACTTCTGGATTGCTGGATTTTCTAATTATTTTCGTTAACATAATAAAGACTTTGGTTCTGACATGACTAAAATGTGCTAGTTAGGATTATGCTCTGAATTTTCAGGCTGGAATCTGGATTGTATAATGAAAGGCAGGTTTTTCACCTAAAGCAGTGTTGAAATGTGTTGACTAACAAAGCTATCCCTCAGTTGGAATTAGCTGCGTTTTCTTAATCCCTTGACTCAGTATTTACAAGTTTCTCCTGCAAAGCTATCCCTCTCCCTTAGCAGGGGAGGAAAAGATGAGCCTGAACTCAAATCTAACAGGGTCTGGTAAAGCAGCTTAAGTAAAGGATGGTATTTCTTCAAAAGCTTTTGCTTCTGTTTAAAAATATGAGATCTTACTCCATAATACATGTGAGTAAAATTGACACTGCATGCAAATGCATCATTTTATTCCTGAAACCCCAAATACCCCTGGGGTCCTCTTATGTTCTACCTCAACAAACACAACATGAACATATTTCAGAAACTGTGTGGAATCCTAATGCATGTGTCTGACTCTTTGTGACCCCATGGACTATACCCGCCAGGCTCCTTTGTCCATGGAATTCTCCAGGCAAGAATATTGGAGTGGGTTGCCGTGGCCTCCTCTAGGGAATCTTCCCAACCCAGGGATCAAACGCGTGTCTCCTGCATTGGCAGGCAGATTCTTTACCACTGAGCTGCCTGGGAAGCAGTCCCCACTGTAGAGAGGGCTCAACATTTCCCTCATGGGGTGAGCACGCCTTTACTGCAACAAGGAAGTAAAGGCTTTAACTGACAGGTAGCCCTGCTATTTAATATCCGCCCAAAGTAGGGCTATACTTTAACTTTAGCAAAACGAAAGTCATCATTTTTGGTCTGCCGTCCTAAGTCCCTTCAGTCGGGTCCAACTCCTTGGGACCCCATGGACTGTAGCCCACCAGACTCCACTGTCCATGGTATTCTTCAGGCATGAATACTGGAATGGGTTGCCATCTCCTCCTTCAGGGGATCTTCCTGACCCAGGAAGATCCTGGGTCAAACCCGCGTCTCCTGTGTCTCCTGCATTGGCAGGTGGATTCTTTACCAATGAGCTACCTGGGAAGTCCCACAGAATCCTAATGTTGTTTGAGAATTTACAAAACAGAGCTTAAACACTTTATTTAAAATGGGGATAGAAGAAACTGTCTTATTATGTAACTTTAAACAATTCTTAATAGAGGGAGAGTTCTATTTTTTTCCCCAACTTCACTGAATTTGCAGACAAGCTTAGCTGGTGAATTTGAAACAGAAGCAAAATCTTATGACAATTTATATTTTCAAAATAATGAAGTACCAGCTGAGATCTTTCCTACAATGCCAATTTGGATTACTGAATATCAACAACAATCACAAATGAATCATCTTGTTAGCTATGGAATTACTGTTGAATTGTAGGCATGATAATAGCATTGTGGGCAATTTTAAAAAGTCATAATTTGTTAGAGAGACAGTACATTGTACAGATTTGTGGGTGAAATAATGGTTGAGATTTGATTTGGAAACTTCTAACCCATCCTCAGTAAAAAAGAAAAGAAAAAAGTGAATGTGGGTGGAGGAGAGGGTGAGTGAGGATTAGGTATAAATGAAACAAGAAAGGCAAATGTCAACAGTTACTGAAATTAGGTAAAAAAAATAAGAGAACACCCCCCAATTTTGTGTATATTTAAAAGTCTTTATAATAAAGATAAATTAACAAGTTATGTTGAACATTGTATTTTATTAAAATTTACTAAGAAAAAAATAGATTTAACCAATATCAAATATTTAAATAAAAATACTGACCATAAAATACAGCCTGCACAGCGGGTTTTCTAAAATACTTTGTTTTCAACCAACCAAAGTATTTGTTGGATCTTGGTTTTCAGACTTGTGTGTGTCTTTTTAAATCAACCCCTGCAGTTAAATAATTTTCAAAATGTTAATAATTTGTGAAGAGATTTGAATCCCATGTCATAAAATGATTATGATTGTGATTTGCTCTGCTCAAATCTGTACAAAGGCTGATGACACTGGTAATCAGAATGCAAAATCACACTTTCTGATTAACAAAGACACTGCAGATGCAGAGAGAGGCCACAAGTTCCTTATTTGCAAGCCTGGATGCTCTGCCTTTCCATGTTCAGTTCTTCCGACTGCTGGTTCCAGAATTCCAAGTCTGCAGCCTCACACGGGAGGACTTACCTGCTTTACTTGATTCCTGGAATTAGATATGTATGCACTTCTTTGTAATCTCCGAATGGTCAAGCATAAAGTTATTTTTCTTTAATAATCAAAGAGAATGTTACATATTTATGCAATGTGGTTTATGTATACACCAAATATAATTTTATAGTATTTGTACAAATTGGTACAATCTGTTTATATTATTTAAAAAAAAGAGTATTTCTTGAAGCAAATAACAGTTGAGTGGCCGGGTTAACACTTTCATACAGAGATGTCCTGGGTTTCAGCAAAAGTCAATGGACTTGTTAGAGCAGAAGCTGCTCTCAGGAACAAGGCATCTGATTTGACAGCAAACGCTTGGCTAAACCATGCCAAACTTCAGGATGACCTGGGGCGAGGCTGGGGAAATGTGACTTCTCATACAAGGTAGACACAGACTTCAAGTCCAATGAGAGCCCCGTTAGATGAAGGAAAAGAGGGCATGACTCACGGGAAGACTGTCCTGTGGTCTAGCCTTAGATTGGGTCCCACCAGGAGCAGATGCAGGCACAAGGACTCCCAAGTAAGTTACCAGGGTGGTGATGGCAGGAAGCCCCCACATGTAGGGAAGGGACATGGGGCTGCAGCCACTGGGGACTTGGAGGCAGCCCAGAACACAGAGTATCTTGGGATTTCGCTGGTGCTTCAGCGGCTGAGACTCCCAATGCAAGCGGCCCAGGTTTGATAACTGGTCACGGAACTAGATCTCACATGCTGCAACTAAGAATTCGTATGCCACAACTAAAAAAACAAAACAGCTAATCCCACATACCACAACTAAGACTCAGTGCAGCCAAATAAGATAAAAAATAGAGCACAGTGTCTCAAAGAAGGATGATGGGGTGGGGAGAATTAACAAGTTTCTTGGGTTTAATGATAATTGTGATTTCTTGAAACTTCAAACACTGAAGTTTCTGGTGCTTCATTCTCAGAGTATTTTAATGGAGTTCAAACTCATTTACAAAAACGATTAGGGATATTTAGTTTGATTTATGAAGTAGTTTTTCAAAGGCTCAACCTTTCCTAAAATCTGATGCTTAGCAGATTTCAAATAAAAAATAAGCACACTTGGAAGGGCAGTCATTTGGGACTTGCCTGGTGATCCAGTGGCCAAGACTCCATGTTCCCAATGCAGGGGGCCTGAGTTCAATCCCTGGTCAGGGAACTAGATCTCACATGCCACAACCAAGAACTCACATGCTACACTGAAGATCCTGCATAGCACAACTAAGGCTTGACACAGTCAAATAAATAAATATTGAAAGAAAAAAAAAGTGGCTGTCATGTGATCTAAACTGAGCGTCACTTCACAGCGTGCTCTGTAATTTCACATCCAGTAGCCGCGCCTGTCAAACTGCCTGCCATTCTAGGACGTATATCCTTCTTAACATTCTTTTGAAGTGGACGCTGATGCTTTCTCACATCCACAAAGATATTTCTCACGTCCACAAAAGATTTCTCTTTTGGGGGTGGGGAGTGTGGGAGGGTCACTGACATCATCACAGAGTCCACTGCGGCATATAAATGCTTGTACAACTTTTGTGCAAGCTACACATTCGTCACCAACTCTCTGGAGAAACTGAGATTCAACACAGTTTTCTATTAAACCTTGACTTTCATCTATTTGAGCTCTTGGCCATCAAAAACTTTATTGCAAAATGCAAAAACCACTGCCAAATAATTAAACAGTTGTAGCTTTATATCATACAAAAAAATTTAAAAAGCACTGCAGCTAAAACCATCAGACCGCTCTTTGTCACCATGCATCTGGCTGGTACTCAAGTCCCCAGCAGAGGCAGCAGCTTGGGGAACTTCTCTCACCATCTGAGACAAGGAGGAATTGACTGGCCCCAGCTGGTGTCCCAGCTCACTATAATTTTAGCAAGTGTCCTGAATGCTGTTCTCGACAGGGAGGCATTAGTTAAGCTGCTGTGTTTGGAAAGAGAGCTGGTTATCAGGGGTCATCTTTCAGACTTTAGCACATCTAAGTGAGAGTCCCTTTCACTGCATGCCTGTCTCACACCCCAGCAGAAGAGGTCATGGCAGAAGCAGACATATAGGCTGGAGGCCTACTGAACTCGTCCTGGCTTATTCCAAGGTGGTGATTAAAGAGAATATTTTATAGCAAAATTAAAAATGCAGACAAATGATAAACCAGAAGGGACACAGGGAAAAGAGACACAAACTAGGCCTGCCCAGGCCCACGGGGGTGTGAGTTCTCCTGTTAGGCATGTTACCCAGATCAGGCTGCTTGTGAACATTGGTGGAAAGAGGAAGCTGCTTTGGCTAACATCTCACCATTTCTGGGCTTCCCTTGTGGCTTAGCTGGTAAAGAATCCGCCTGCAATGTGGAAGACCTGTGTTCGATCCCTGGGTTGGGAAGATCCCCTGGAGAAGGGAAAGGCTACCCACTCCACTATTCTGGCCTGGAGAATTTGACTGTATAGTCCACGGGGTCGTAGAAAGTCAGACACGACTGAGCCAATTTCACTTTCACCATTTCTGCCAGGCTGCAGTCTAGAAGAATCCCATTCCCAAGCCAGTAAGAATAGGCACTTCTTATTCCATACATTATATCACCATCCTCCTAGCAGTGATGACCTTCCTGCTGTTTCCATTGACTTGGTCTGCCTGCATCCCTGGTACACAGCCAGGCAGACCCAACCTATTACAGACATGTTCCCAAGATCAATGAGAACCGATCCTGAAGTAAGGGAGCTGGCCAGAACCTCTGAAGACAGACTTTTGAGGGACTTCCTTGGCTGCCCACTGATAAAGAATCTGCCTTCGAATGCAGAGGACGCGGGTTCAAGCCCTGGAACGGGAACTAGGATCCCACAATGCCGCAGGGCAACTGAGCCTGCCCACCGTGACAAAAGATGCCACAGTGAAGATCCCAATTGCCCCATCTAAGACCCAACACAGCCAAAGAGAAATAAGTATTCTTAAAGACAGACTTTTGATAAAAAGGACATTGGATTCTTTTCAGGAATGAACTATTTTAGAAGAGAGAAAATGCAGAGTGAAGTTAAGTCAGAAAGAGAAAAACAAATACTGTATATTAATGCATATATGTGGAATCTAGAAAAACGATACAGATGAACCTATTTGAAAGGCAGAAATGGAGACACAGATGTGGAGAACAGCTGTATGGATAGCAAGCAGGGGACGGAGGGTGGAATGAGTGGGGAGGCTGGCACTGACATATGTATACGCCGCACTTCTGTTCTTTGTGTTTTTCATACTGTTGCTCTAGGAGGAAACCCAGGGCTCTTCAGAGTCACTGCAGAGGTTCCACAGACAATACATATTTTTCTAGTAAAAGAAAGACAGTCTTCTTGTGGCACACCCCTGTCATTTTATGTTTTATATCAGAAATTCTTGAGCATCTTGGTTCAAGGAGCTTTTAGGTTTCTGTAATTTTTTTCACAGCACCCATAGGCCAAAAGAAATCCCTAACAGTCCTTTTCACGGGGAAGTTAGACCCAAATAATTTCATTAGAATTTATGTTCTCAAAACTATGTAGCAATTTGAAAATACACATAAACTGAAAAAAAAAGAAATTCCCTGGTGGTCCAGTGATTAGGACTCCACACTTTCACTGCTGAGAGCCTGAGTTCGATCCCTGGTCAAGGAACTAAGATCTCACAAGCTGTGGTGAAGCCAAAAAAAATTAAGGAACCAAAAAAAGCTATATTTTTAATATTTTTATTCTTAGAAACTACAAGTACCTACTAACGGGGCTGCATGCAGGAGTTGAATTGTGACAATGCCATTCTCAGATCCTCTTCCTCATGGTTCTCTTGAAATACTTGCTTTTTATCAAGCAAACATCTAAAAATCCACACTTATAAAGAATATGATATCATCTAATAAAACACATTACTGCAAATTTCCTGGCCGTCCAGTGGTTAGGACTCCACGCTTCCACTGCAGGAGGTGCGGATTCCATCTCTGGTCAGGGAACTAGAATCCTGTAAGCCACGCAGTGCAGCCAAAATACCAAGCAATATGAAAATCACAGTACAATGGACTATTGAAATGGTGAATTACCTCAAGCTGTTGGTCCATGGATGTCGGACAGAGGTCCAGTATTGTTGAGTTTTTCTTGACATTTTAAATATTCCATGGCACCCTGTGAGCCTGCTGTGCATAGAAGGGATTCCTGCAGTGTTTGGAAACCATGGGTTTTATATATAGAAGTGCTGGGTGACATGTTATCTGGGACCCTGCAGTGGCCCATTACAGCTTGTGATTTTAACCAGAATCCTGTCAAGTCAGTTTAGTTACAAATGCCCTCCTTATCCTTGATAGTAGTTTTCCATCCATCAACTCCTCCAATCTGCTGCTTTGGTATTTATCCGCACTTGTCCATTTTGTATTTGGAGTTGAGCCCGGTTTTATACTGTGGCCTCTTTTCTCCTACCGCAATAGTTCCTGAGTAAAAGCTGGTTTTAACACTTTAATTACTATTTAGCTTGGGTTTTCTTTAACGCATCACAACAATACATTCTTATTCTGAATCTCTCCTTCTGCTAGAATCCTTGCTTATTGCTACCCCGTGTCCACTCTTTCCTTTTCTATTGGTAAGATTACAAGGGGTAATACAATCGATCCATGGTTTGGGTCCAGAAAGTTGAACAGAAGAAGTGTGTCTTCTAAAGAGTGACTTTTAACACAGCAACTTGGATAAAATCCAGTCCTTTAAGCAGAGGACATAATGTACATATAGGTCACTGCTAGCCAGAATACAATTGTGATTGAGTCCAAGAGGGAGAGAGAGAGAGAGACATTGGGTGTGGAACTTGGGAACACACAGAGGCTTTGTGTGAATGGCTGGGAGCTCAGTGGGCGTCATATTCCTTTGATCACTACTGAACGTTGGGGAAAATTCAAAATGGGTAAGGTCCAGGTCAAAGTCTCGGAGGAGACAGATTTGCTCTGAAAGTGAGGATTGAAGGGCAAACGAAGAGACATTTCAGTTGTCTCTCTCTGATTTGATCAATTCATTATTATTTATCCTGCAATAATTTAATGGTTTTACAGTTATTTATAAAGGCCATTTTTTTTTTTCATATTTCTACAGGAAAAATAGCACTGCCATTAATCTGAATGTCTGTCTCTAGTCTCTTTTACAACACATGCTTTGGGACATAATTTTGTCAGGTACACAACTGTCTAATTGTGGATGTGACTTGGTGCACATTTAACCTGCTAAGAAGAATATGGAGACATCCTCCTCTCATCGGTGTCTCTCCTAAGGTAAATTTTTCTACAGATGATTCACTCACTTTGTATTAACATTCAGTGGTGGCCAACACAGTATTTGCTAGATCCTCTTAACTCCTTTAATGTCTGACTCTATGTGCTGACATAAAATAGTATTATGTTTCATTGCTAATCAGTATGAATTCATTTTTAGAGTGATGAAAATGTTACATAATTAGATAGTGACAGTGCTTTCACAGCCCTGTGATTTTATTCAGTTGCGTTCAGTCGCTCAGTCGTGTCTGACTCTTTACAACCCCATGGACCGCAGCACACCAGGCTTCCCTGTCCATCACCAACTCCGAAAGCTTGCTCAAACTCATGTCCATCAAGTCGGTGATGCCATTCAACCATCTCACCCTCTGTTATCCCCTTCTCCACTGCATTCAATCTTTCCCAGCATCAGGGTCTTTTCCAGTGAGTCAGTTCTTCGCATCAGGTGGCCAAAGTATTGGAGTTTCAGCTTCAGCATCAGTCCTTCCAATGAATATTCAGGACTGATTTCCTTTAGGATGGACTGGTTGGATCTTCTTGCAGTCCAAGGGACTCTCAAGAGTCTCTCCAATACCATAGTTCAAAAGCATCAATTCTTCGGTGCTCAGCTTTCTTTATAGTCCAACTTTCACATCCATACATGACTGGAAAAAACAGCTTTGACTAGATGGACCTTTGTTGGCAAAGTAATGTCTCTGCTTTTTAATATGCTATCTAGGTTGGTCATAGCTTTTCTTCCGAGGAGCATGAATCTTTTAATTTCATTGTTGCAGTCACCATCTGCAGTGATTTTGGAGCCCAAGAAAATAAAGTCTCTCACTGTATTGTTTCCTCATCTATTTGCCATGAAGTGATGGGACCAGATGCCATGATCTTAATTTTTTGAATGTTGAGTTTTAAGCCAGGTTTTTCACTCTCCTCTTTCACTGTCATCAAGAGGCTCTTCAGTTCCTCTTCGCTTTCTGCCATAAGGGTGGTGTCATCTGCATATCTGAGGTTATTGAATTTCTCCTGGCAACCTTGATTCCAGCTTGTGCTTCATCCAGCCCTGCATTTTGCATGTTGTACTCTGCATATAAGTTAAATAAGCAGGGTAACAATATACAGCCTTGATGTACTCCATTCCCAATCTGGAACCAGTCTGTTCTTTCATGTCCAGCTTTAACTGTTGCTTCTTGACCTGCATACAGATTTCTCAGGAGGCAGGTAAGGTGGTCTGATATTCCTATCTCTTTCAGAATTTTCCACAGTTTGTTACGATCCACAGTCAAAGGCTTTGGCATAGTCAATAAAGCAGAAGTAGATGTTTTTCTGGAACTCTTTTGCTTTTTCTATGATCCAGTGTATGTTGGCAATTTGATGTCTGGTTCCTCTGCCTTTGCTAAATCCAGCTTGAACATCTGGAAGTTCTCAGTTCACATACTGTTGAAGCCTCGCTTCGAGAATTTTGAGCATCACTTTGCTAGTGTGTGGGATGAGTGCAATTGTGCAGTAGTTTGAACATTCTTTGACATTGCCTTTCTTTGGGACTAGTATGAAAACTGACCTTTCCCAGCCCTGTTGCCACTGCTGAGTTTTCAAAATTTGCTGGTATATTGAGTACAGCACTTTAACAGCATCACCTTTTAGGATTTGAAATAGCTCAACTAGAATTCCATCACCTCCATTAGCTTTGTTTGTAGTGATGCTTCCTAAGGCCCACTTGACTTTGCACTCCAGGATATCTGGTTCTAGGTGAGTGATCATACCATCATGCTTATTTGGGTCATTAAGATCTTTTCTATATAGTTCTTCTGTGTATTTTTGCCACCTCTTCTAAATATCTTCTGCTTCTGTTAAGTCCATACCATTTCTGTCTATTATGCCTATCTTTGCATGAAATGTTCCTTTGGTTTCTCTAATTTTCTTGAAGAGATCTCTAGTCTTTCCCATTCTATTGTTTTCCTCTATCTCTTTGCATTGATCACTGAGGAAGGCTTTCTTATCTCTCCTTGCTATTCTTTGGAACTCTGCATTCAGATGGGTATATTTTCCCTTTCCTTTAGGTTCTGTTTTTCTCCTCAGACAACCATTTTGCCTTTTTGCATTTCTTTCTCTTGGAGATGGTCTTGATCACTGCCTCTTGTACAATGTCACAAACGTCCTTCCATAGTTCTTCAGGCACTCTGTCTATCAGATCTAATCCCTTGAATCTATTTGTCACTTTCACTGTATAATCGTAAGGTACTTGATTTAGGTCATACCTGAATGGTCTAGTGGTTTTCCCTACTTTCTTCAGTTTAAGTCTGAATTTTGCAATAAGGAGTTCATGATCTGAGCCACAGTCAGCTCCTGGTCTTGTTTTTGCTGACTCTATAGAGCTTCTCCATCTTTGGCTGCAAAGAACATAATGGATCTGATTTTGATACTGACCACCTGGTGATGTCCATGTATAGAGTGATTATATTAAATATTAAATGTCCCTAAATTTTACACTTTAAAATCATGACTATTACAGTATGTAAATTATGTTGTTGTTATTTAGTTGCTAAGTCATGCCTGACTCTTTGTGACCCCACAGACTGTAACCTGCCAGGTTCTTCTGTCCATGTGATTTCTCAGGCAAGACTACTGGAGTGGGTAGCCATGCCCTCCTCCAGAGGATCTTCGAAACCCAGGGATCGAACCCAGGTCTTCTGCATTGCAGGCAGATCCTTTATTACTGAGCCACCATATCCCAATAAAAACTATATATATATATATATATATATATATATATATATATATATTTTGTTAAAAGTGACAGGCTAACTATACAAGCTTATTTATCTACTTTTATCCAAAAAAATTTACTAAAATTATAGTATAATATTTTTTAGAAGGTAAAGAATGATTTTTTTTTAAACTCTCACAGGGGCAGTAGAGAATTTTTTAAAAGGTTTTAACCCATTAAACAAAAGAGATGGGTGATTATAACGCAATTTGGGAAAGTAGAAATGGGTGGAGGGCAGTAACTGGCTTGGCTGTCCGGAGAAGTTTCATTTAAGAGCTGGCAGGGTCCATGTCAGAAAAGTCATGTCAAAAATATGTGTCGAAACACCACTCGTCTCCAGGCTTGGGGTAGCAGGCAGAGCAGAAAGTGCGGCAAGGTGTGGGGAAGGTGCACATTCTGAACAGATTTCCAGGTTTACTGCACTGACCTGCCCTGGTTCCAGGAAGTTTATTATGAAGAAATTTCTAGACTCAGAAGCTGTGGAAAGCAGGGTGATGGGCAGGGCTTAGAAAAGGGAACATCCACATACTCATATGCGCCCCTTGCCCGCCCTGATCATAGAATATCAGTGGTAAGATACTCCAACTCCCCCACCTTCCCTACCCTGCCAGGCTGGAAGATAGACTGCTCTTTGCTCAAGAGACTGAATGACCAAATGGGAAAACCTTCCAGTTACTTGGATTCTGAGGTCTGCCCATGCGAAGGCCAGCATGTCTGCCCATTCCACTGCTTGTCAACAAGCCCTGGGCTTGTACTTGGAGTCAGAGTCCTGTGACCATCCCAGTGCTCAGAGCCCATGCTCTTAACCCACCCCACTCTACCTGGCCCTCAAACACACCCACTGCGGCACTGGCAGAGCCCTGGCCTCAGAGCAGGAGCCAGTCAGCATACATTTATAACTCCTTACTCAGAGACACATGTTTAACTAGCCATGAAGTTAGTGTACAAGGAGATTTCTATTGGATGTTTGCAGTCCAACAGGTTGCCTTTTCAAGGTTCCCTGGGTGATTCTTTTTTGCATATGACAAAAGTCTAATAGGAAACTTGATGGCAATGTTGGCCTTTATAACTCACCATCATGCATCATGCAGGGAGCTCTGGGAATTTAAGAGGCAAGGCTGCTATTGGTTGGATTAGTTTCAGAAGTGATCTTTCCTCTTTCAAATCAGTTGTGTGTAGTTCTAAGTACATAAAACGAACTTTTGCAGAAGCACAGGCTTATAGGAACCATGAAATTTAAGAGGCACAGAGCTATAGGACTCAATGGTATGACCCACAAGTTACAGGACAATGATAAGAAAATGCAAATGTCTCAGACTGAAGTCACTATTACCATGTTAGTTGCATGAGATTCATCAGTTACAGAAATCAGGTACCAAAAGAGATGATTTTTTCAAAAGTTTGCATAAATTTGAATGCAGTGGGTAACTGTCACAGAATCTTCCAAATCCAAGCCCAGTTGTGACTAGACCAAGGTGCTCTTGTTAAGTTTAGTGTATGAGGGCCTGTGTGTGTAAATGTTATTTTGGGCCTGTGTGGGTAGGTGTGTTAGGGAGGGCAACGTGTATGTATATTTAATCTGCATACAGTATGGAGACAGACGCCTACAAATAGAGATGTATCAGGGTGACTCCAACTCCTTTCGTGGTTTGTGGGTTTGGCTTGTGGTGTGTGGTGTGGTGTATAGCGTGGTGGGGTGATGTGCTTGCTGAGGTGGGGTGGTGCAGTGGAAGGGTGTGTGGTGTGGTTGGACCTGGTACATGGTTTGATGGGGTACAGTTGGTGTGGAATGAGCCTTAGTGAGGCATTTGGCATGGAGTGTTGATGACATGGGAGGTGGAAGGCCAGAATTAGTGCGTGTGTGTGGGGATAGCGTGTAATACGGTGTGTGTGTGAGGGAGTGATACGGTTGTGGCTTAGCTTGGCTTTTGTTTAGATTTTCTTTTGCCCTTTGTTTTGGTCTTTGTTTTTGTCTTTGTTAGGCCTTTGTTTTGCCTTTGTTTCATTCTTTGTTTAAACTTTCTTTGGCTTTTGTTTGGTCTTTCTTTAGCCTTTTGTTTAAACTTTGTGTGGCCTTTTTGTAGTCTTTGTGTAGCTTTTGTTTTTAAGTGGATCTTGGCTGAGAACCCATCAAAAACACCTTGTGTAATGAAAAACCCGGATATATAATCTGCCCCTATATATTCTGCATGCATTGAGGTGGCCTCAACCCCACCCCAGGATCTGGTGCAGACGTGGAACCTGTTTCAAACAGCTGCCGCTTGAAGGTAAGGGGATTCCACTGGTTTTCATCTCGTTTCATGTTGCACTTCACTTTCTGGTGGCAAGAGCACATTTTTGTGCAGGTCAATTTCATTGTCTCCGAAGGGAGACAAGGTGATTGCATTCAAGGTCGGGAGGAGACAGAAGAAGGGAGGAAATGAGCACAGAGGACCCCAAGGGGATTCCGCTGTGGGCAGTGGGCCTTCCTGGAAGGCTCTGGTTAGTGTTTGCAATTGTCTGAGACTCAGGAGAGTCTCCAAATCTTAACCCAGGTTCTCCTGGGTGTGAAGTCCCATGTTACTGGGGCTAGATCAATAGCAGTCATTGGCTTCTTTTTTTCCCAGTTCTTTTATTGCTTGTCATAATTTGAAAATGAGTTTCTCTTCTCATTTAGGATCATCCTCTGTCCTCATACAGTTGGGTTTACGTGTGGGGAATACTTGTGGAACAACAAAGCCCACATCTTGTTAGAATTTTGCTCCCTGTAGACTAGCAACTTTCAATGAAAAGATGCTAATGCTTTGTCTCATACAGAATCTCCTAAAAATAGCCATTTTCAGTGTTGTGGTTGATAGAAAAAGGAATGAAAAGATTATGTGTATCAGGGGAATAAAATGACTGAACTTGGCTGGCATACTAGGAGGAAAATGGGGGAAAGAATTTTGAATGCTCTGTGAGTAAAACAGGGAGGCAGAGAACACACGGCCACCAGATAGGCAGCTATGCCATTCTGTGTTCATTTAGAAAAACAGGAGAATGCCTTGGTGGGTGGATTTTAAAAATTGTTTCAGATTTACAAAAAAAAAAAAAAAAGCCAACAGTAGGAAAATTTCAGATGTACCTCCATCTTGAATGTTGACATCGTATCATATTTGCTTTACCACTCTCTCTCTGTATATGCACTTATATATATTTTTCTAAGCCTTTTGAGATTAAATTACAGATGTGATCCAAATCAGAAAATGACACTGAGGAAATGCTCTCATCTAATCAACAGACATCTAGATTTCACCAACCATCCTTGGAGTTGATCGAGGATCAGCCATCACCTTTAGTTATCACGTCTCTTTAATCTCCTTAATCTGGAAGGGTCCTCAGACAGTTATTCTCTCATGATCTCTACAGTTCTGAACAGCCTTGGCCTCTTATTTTGTTAAATGTCCTCAATTTGGATTTGGTCTGATGTCTTCTCATGATTAGGTCATAATTAGGCAGTTTTGTAGGGACAGGCTTGTATTTTAGATCATACATATACACATTCATACTTGAATTGTACACACTTTTAATTTGAGGTCTTATTCATCTAGTGGTACCCAGGATTTTAAATGAGTACCTAAAATCTTACAAGAAAATACAAAAAACTTAAAATCCAGAGCTTTTATATGCAATTCTCAAGTATTCAACTGAAGTGTGTAAGTGCTGTCCTTGAATTATAAGTGGTAATTACAGTGATACGTACAAGAACTTGATAGGCATGTAGTGAAGTTTTTATCGAGTTTCTTTGTGTGTGTTGGATACATGCCTACTGCTCTGAGTATTCATTTCATCAATGTGACCCTTCTTTTCTAAGCAAAATCATCTGCTGAAAACAGAGTTCAATAAAGTATTGTCCTGAGGAGCAAGTCCATGTTCACTGGCCTCTAGCATGTTGACATGGTGCCTGGTATAGAAAGAACTTTCCTCTTGTTTGTAAGTGGGAAAACTTTCGGAAGTATTTGGCAGTTACCATCCCAGAATTTCCCAACAAACATCCTTTGTTTAGGGAGTATTACTAAACTGGATTCTTTAGATATGCAGATAAAAATCGTCCTTTTTTTTTCCCCCAGAGAAAAACTTTGAAGTCATCATAAATCTGAGTGTGGGGCAATTGGTTAACTTGATTACAATCCCTTTGGTCAAGTGAATATATTATGGCTTTAACAGAACTGTTGCCTGGATTAGGTAGTTACTTTAAAGTTTGGGGTTCTGCATGTGGTGCTATTTAATGTTGAGGAACTAAGCTTTGGAGAAAATGCAGCATTACCTATTCACCTATGATGACTGCTTTATCTGGGTCACCAAAGTCACCCTGGAGTTTGAGGAAGTATTTTGACTTAAAGGATTACGTGTTTCCATGATGAACATTTTCCTGTATCTTCCAATCCTGTAAGTTTATTGTGTGTTGAACACTGTAGTAGCAGTGATAGAGGGTGGCAGAGGTTCTAGATTATGCTAAATTACTGGAGGATCACCTTGGTCCTGTCCAGGTTTGGTTTTAGGCCTTGTTAGGGCTTATTTATCTTTGTCCTTTCTCCTAGGCATGCCCCCTGCCCTAGGGTGAGATCTTTCTGGGGCTTCAGTTGAAAGTCTCGGTGTTCACCAGGGTCTCACAATTGCCCCAGTGATGTGTAAGCCCTGATGTTTCTACTTAATTATCAACCTCTTTGTAACTTGTTTTTTTTTCCCTTGGCTTCCCACTTGCAATTGGTTTCACCCCGCAATTGTACAAGTTTGGAACTGGCCAAGGATCTGAGAAAAGTTATATGTATCTTCTTAGCAGGTCCCTACTATCTGTTGCTTGCATCCAAACCCCTTCTGGATCCCTGCAGTCTTAGCAACCTCTGACTCTGATCTCCGTTTCTTCTCCACGCTCAGGCTCTTTTCCTCTGTAGGACAGTTTGAAAACTATCTTTAGGCAGAAAACCAGGGGAAATCTTCTCTTGCTTCCTTTCTCTCGAGGATCAAAGCCCTGCAATATTTGCTCTCCAATGCCTGCAAACAATTCTTTTGCATATTTTGTTCAGCTTTTGTGGTTGTTTCCAGTGGGACTGTAAGTTCAGTACTTGTTAGTAGATCATGATTAATTTTTTAAGTAAGAAAGCTTGTAGAGTCATATGATTTCAATTATTCTGTCAAGTAATTGGGAGAAGAGGAACGTTCTAGTGTGATCTTCATTTGATTTGACAGAAAAATCTTACAAAGATTTATACAGTTAGACAGAAGTTGCTAGAAAAAGTATCACTAGAAAAAGTATCACTAGAAAAAGTATCATTATCACTAGAAAAAGTATCAACTAAGACAACCAGTTAGAATTACAGATTTTTTCCTGGAGATTATTTTTGTGTCTAGAATCTTCACAATTTTATAAGACCCCTTTGAACACTTCCAAGATCTGAGATGTATTAAGGACAAATGACATGAATAGTCACACAAATCTCTGTAGTGCATGAGAAAACTACATTGATATTTTCTAGAAGTTCTCAATTTGCTACCTTGTCAAAGGATGCTTCACTGAGTTTACAATGCAAAAACCACATCTCTTTCCAGAGCTGTAAGGGAGGAGGACATTCCTTCAAATCTTTTCTTGAGGTGCTTTACTTAATTATGAAGATTAGCATTTTTAGAGCAGGACTCTGGAATTTTATTAGTATTATAAGCAAAAATCAGGTTTGTAGAACTCAGATGTATTAAGAGAAATGACTATTTTTTATCTAGTGATGGTGAATTAACTGGATATATGGCATTTTCCCTCTATGATGATAAGGTGGACTTTAAAAAGTTTGCATGTAATTTTGTCATTATATCCCCTCCTAGCCCATCCTCTATCTGACAGACAGTATCTAGATGAAATATCATGATCCTTCCTGGGGCTGTGTGTGTGAAGCTCTGTGATTAAGACACTTGAGTTAACTACAACTTCAGTCAGCAAAACCCTAAATTAACCAGAATACATTCTACTGCTTCATTTTTTAGGGAAAAAAGAAGCAAATGATACCAAGAGAAGCTCATAACAGAGATCTATTCACCAGATGTGCACGGATGAAAATACAGGTACAAATGAATCTCTTACACTCTTTTGGATCAGCAACTAAATTACAGTATAATGATTACTAGTATTCAGAATGTCAAAGTGGAATGTAGAATCAGTGAAAGATGGGGCAATCAAACTTTCAATAAGAGTTACACACTTTAGAAAATGATTCCAGGTGCCTTACAGTATTCTGGGTTTGGGGAATAGAAACATGAAAAAACACTTCCCTGTATCAATCAGAGGCACTGTGACCCAAGCCACCATTTGTTCACCTCTGACAAACCCACGCGCCACAGTGCATAGCGAAGTGGAAAAAGAGACTTCATCCCCTACAGCCTTGGACTCTCCTCCGGAGATTCTGCCCATCTCATTGTCTTAACTGAATCCAGCCAGTCTTCCGAGAACAATGCCTCATCTGTCAGCCTGTCGAGTGAGGACCATTTTACACTCCAAGAAGCTCCAGATTTGAGAGCAAGGCAGCATCCTCCCCACCTCCCCACCGCCACATCCACTGCCCCTTCACTCTCTCCTCTTTGCTCCATAACCTGAAGCTGTGCTGCATTCCCCGGGTCAGTCTTCATCTGACTTCCCAGTCACTCCTTGTCTTTCCCTGCTAGTTTTGTTCCCAGATTCCGTACTCCCCCACTGCCTGTCCATTTCAGTTGCACCCACTTAGATGACGTTAGTTTCTGTGTGAATCAACTCTTCACCACTCCAGTGAATTATCCACTCTGCCGCATCCATCCACTGCCGTGTTGGAACTTAGCAACACTTGAAACAACCCTCTCTGAATCAAATCGTGCAAACATCTAGCATCTGATTCACAACCTTCCTTTCTTTCAACTTTGTTAAGGACCCCACTACAACTATTCTTTCACCAGGTGCTTTGGATTGACTTGCTCCTTCATCTCCCCATCCATTTATGAATCCAGTTACTTACCCCTTCATCAATTCATTCACCCATCCATTCAACAATCACTCATTTCTACCTTTCTTTCTATTATCAATAGATTCTAGGGTTTATCACTTCAATCGTTCTTCTGCAAAGTCTCTAGCAAAGCCCAACCCTGGAGGAACCCATGTGTCTTCTCTGTGTCTCCACCCGGGCTGCTGAGAACATTTGGAGAAAAACACAATGAGGCTCAGTGACCTCGACTGGGCCATCAACATAACTTGTTTCAACCACTCTGTGGAGACAATTCCTGTTACATTCACCAAATATCTCCCTATCACTTATGCTAATGTACTCTTTACAGTCTTCTGTCTCACCACATCTCAGAATCACTCTGCATACAGCTCTGACCACTCCCTCTGTTTGAACACTCCTTCCTCTGGCTCCCACGATACCACACGCTCTGGGTTCCCGCCTTCCTCTCTAACTCTTCTCTTCTTCCTTTGTCAATCACTCTGCCCCTCCACCTGGCCTGCAAGTGTGGGAGTGCCCCGGCACACGGCCACGCTGTCCTCTCAGCCCACCATCTGCCACCTCCGCAAGTCTGTTCATCCCAAGGCTTTAGTCACCACCTGTGCTCTAGCAACTTTGGAACTCCATCTCCTGCTGAGATTTCTCTGAACTCTCCACTTGACATCTCCATCTAGATGCCCCTCAAACACTTCAACTTGAATGCACCTAGGACTGAACTCATGATTCAGCCTCTCCTCTCAAAACTTCTCCTCCAGTAGAGGCTTCTATCACTGACCTAAGCCGCTCAAACTATATACCTTGGAGTTAGACTCCACAGCTCTTGCTTCTCTTGGAAGAGGTGAATGAATTCAATAAAATATGGTAAATACAAATTGCAAAATGGAACAAAGATAAGTGGCATTTCATCAAACTGAGGAAAGTCCACAAGTATTCACTGCTATTGGTCAGATGGTGACCTTGGACACAAAATATGGGAAAAGGTGTGGTTGACAATTGGCTTATCTCTGGCCTGGTCTCTTGCACTCCCTGAGACTAATGCCCTTTGAAAACCCGAGGCAGAACCCAAAGCATGTTAAAGGGTCTCAGTGGGGCAATAAGTCTGTCAGTCAGCTAATTTAGGTTCTCTTCTTTAGCACTTCCACCACCCCACTATGACCACAGGCCAAATCAACATTTAGGGTTTTAAATAAGACAATGCAAATCTGGAAGATTGGTTTCCTTCTCCATCATTTTGGAAGGAATTACAAGAGAGAGGATTTGTGTTACCTATGTTTGTGTGCATCTAGAACCCCATCATTTTCACAGAGAAAGAGAAACATATTATCCTTATTTGTTATATCACAAACACTGGATTAAGAAAGACAATTTTTTACACCTTGAAAAAATGAAATAATAATAAAATAACCACTTTATGTTAAGATCTTAATTCTTAAAATAGCCTTGCTGAGAATCTGACAAAAGCCCCTTGAGTCCTACAGGACATCCCAGGGGTCACTTGTAATTCGATCCCAGTTAATACTCATTCATTGAGCAGAAGCAGCAGTGGCAGAATCCTGAGGATTCAGTCAGGGAGGATACCCTTCCCTCACAGAGTCCAAGCGGAGATCCAGACACACAGCCACACTATCACAACACAGTATGATGTGCTCACCAACGGAAGTACCTACACATTACCTCCCAGAGGAGAGAGGATCCTTTGCTGGGCTGGGACCTTAGCTGGGTTGTTTGGTTCTTTTCAGCTTTCCCTTACGGTACTTGTTGCTGTTATTTAGCCTTAGATGGAGTTTACCACCCACTTTGGGCTGCATTCCCAAGCAACCCGACTTGGGGAAGACCTGTACCGGCCTCACACAGTCCACGGGCTGCGCCTCGATCAGAAGGCACTGCCGCGTTGGAAATGCCCCCCGTGGTGCCGGGTCGCTGGCCGGGGGGTGGTCCCCTGCCGACCCCACTCCGGCCCCGCCAGCCCACCCCAACCAACCAACCACATGGATTGTTTAGAGTGAATAGGAGTTTACTTCACAGCCTCCATGGGGAAAAGGCATTCCAGGAAAAGGAAACAGTTTGTTCAAAGGCACACCTTTTGATCATAGGATGATGTTTCTAACCTACAGAAGTGTGTGGGTGTGGGGAAGGGTGAGAAGGGGGAAAGCTGGACAGGGGCCAGATGACGAAGAGTCTTATGTGCCACATTAACTAAGAAGCAAGGACTTTGCTCTGTAACTGGGAAGAGTCTCTGTGGTTTTGAGTAAGGGAATGGATAAATGAGGAGACAGGCTTATGCGTTTGGTTCCTCCTCCTGGATTTGCTTGCCCTTGTCTATAGAAAAGTATGAGATTATTCATTCACATTCAATTCTAGTGTAAATTCCCATGATAAACTAAAACAATGTACTCTGTAATTTTAGATGTTAAAAAAAAAAATGAACATTGTGTTACTAAAACTACTTTCAGAAAATGACTGTATTTCTTACATGTCTATTTAGCTCCACTATAATAAGGCAGGTTTCGACTCCTAAAACATTTGCTACACATACAATCTTTTAAAAACCTTATTATTTTATATTGGAACATAGCCCATTAACAGTGCTGCGATAGTTTCAGTGGCATAGCAGAGCCACTCAGCCATACATATACATGTAGCCATTCTCCCTCAAACTGCTAAATATATTATCTTTGCACTTAGGAGACCAACCTTGGGTTGGTATCCCAGCTGGGATTAGGTACAGTTTGTTCAATCAGAAAGGGCTTTTGCATGAATCTGTGAGATAGTGGTCTGTGGGCAGTGTGGTCCTCGGGTCACTTTAATTTGTCTTTGTAGCTTAGAAACAAAGTAAAACAGTGAGGGCTTTGTCTTCAAAAATGAGCTGCCAACTTCAGGACAGCAGCATCCTCTTATTACTGTTATGTTTTCAAGCCTCAGCAGCTCCTCAAATCAGGGTCGGATTTTGGCAGGATGTTGCTCTTTGTGGAAAAGCACTCTGATTCAAAATAAATATCTGTATGAAGTTTCCATTACCAGGGCACTGGTTTCCCAACAAGAATCTACTGTTCAACATTCAGTGTACTAATTAGTAAACATTTTGGTTGCTAAGGCGACAGATGAATAAACAAGGACAAATGGATAAAGCCATCCTTAGAGACAGCCTTTAGTAATTTCGAGCAAAGTTCTTTCCCCTCATTGTGTTTTTACTGCTGTGGACAAACACGGAAGGCACTGTCTTTTAGTATGTAAAGCTGCTCTCAGAGGCAAGCATTAGCCCCTGACCTGAGAATTAGCAAGGTTTAAGAAACATTCAAGATCTCTAAGGGAGGTGGTGAATGTGGAATGAATTTGCTGCTCAGCGGTAATGGTTTTCACAGCACAGGATTTGGGGCTGGGCAGTCTTCGGAAGGCTGTGGTAAGGCTAGGTAAAAGAAGCCCAGGCCGGCAGTGGAACTTTATTCCAGAAACAGCTCCTGGACAAAGCACCCAGGTGCGTTCCTCTCCTGAAGGAAGCCTGGGCTCTGGCAGCCTGGGACAGTGCCTTGACCACAGAAGGTGCCAGCCTCTGTGCCCCATGCTCTGACTGACCGCCTCTCCCCCGTCCTTCCACAGCGTCATCCTCCAATCCCATTTTTAGGCCAATCACAAGGGGTGTGAATTGACATTCCCTTGCTGTTACTATCTCTTTCCTAGAGTCCTACAGTGTTAAACATGTTTGTATAAGATTACTGGCTTTAAAGAGTCTTCTCTATTAGTTGCCTGTTTAAAAAAAAATGTAGTTTGTTTTTTCTTAAATATTCTGATTATTAAAACTTTACACTTTTATGTGTTTGTATATTTTCTTCTCTAGTGGCATAGGATGTTAAACTTGTAACTGCATGGTATGTTTTATTCTATAAAAATCATAATCTCTGACTTCACATCTGCTGTATTAGAAGCTGTGTGCTGCGAAGACTAGCAATAGAGACGAGTCTACTTTGGTTGGGATCTTGGGACTCCCAAGTTCTAGTTCTGTGTCCTCCAGTGGGTTATTTGACTTCTCTGTACCTTGGCTTGCTCATTTGCAAAGTGGGGCTACTGTGAGGTCATGAGGATTAAGTGAGTTAAACACATAAAACCCTTATAAATAGTACCTGGCTTCCATCTCACGACATGTGTTTGCTATCATTTTTCTTGTTGGGATCTTTTGTTTACTTGCATTTTGTCTTCCCTTTGAATAGTTTAAAAAATGCCCCCTCTGTTATGAACCATGCTTCTATACATGTGTGAGTCTGTTTCCAGGTGCTGTATTCTGTACCATTGATCTGTTGGTCTATTCCCAAACCACTACTCTACTGCTTTAATTAGTATATTTTATGATTAGTGCTAATACTTGGTAGGGCAAGACCCTGTTCTCATTCAAAATTGTCTTGGCTCATCTTGGGCCTTTATAAGAACCATAAAATCATCTTATTAATTCTATGAAAATCTGCTTTTTATTATAATTGTATTAAGTTTATAAATTTATTAGGAGATATTCAGCATACTTATTTCTATTGTAGCCTTGCAAATTCCTTCATGGAAATCTTGCATTTCTTTTATCAGATAAACATCTACCAGTAGCTGTCCTATGGTTTTGTAGTCAGTGTGAATGGCTCCTTTTATTTTACATTTTCGAATTGGCTCTTCCTGACCTATAGAAATGATTTGATTTTGGTGTATTCCCAGGTGGCTCAGTGGTAAAGAATCCTGCTGCCAATACAGGAGATGCAGGTTCGATCCCTCCCTAGGTTGGGAAGATCCCCTGGAGAAGGAAATGGCAACCCACTCCAGTATTCTTGCCTGGAGAATCCCATGGACAGAGGAACCCAGTGGACTACAGTCCATAGGGGTCACAAAGAGTTGGACACGACTCAGTGGCTGAGCAGCGGCAGCTGAATAATGATCTTGGGTCCAGAAATCTCACTGGATTTAAGTTCTAACCATTTGCGGAGTCTCACAGTTTTTTATTTTGTATTTTGTACTAGTTGGGATTTCAGGGGCCGTGTTGAATAGTAGTGCTGACAGCGTCCTCCTTGGGGTGTCTGATTTGTATGAAAATGTTTCTAAGATTTCACCAGCAGTAAGCTGTTTCTCTGGATATTTTAGTAGCTAGTCCTTTATAATGTTAAGGACTTCCTGTTCCCTTTCCACTAAGGATATTTATCAAGAATGGATATTGAAGTTTTCCCCACAAGGATTTAGACATTTTAATTTCTGCTTTACTTCTAGGTATCTGAAGATTCTTGTTGCTATTGTGAATAAAATGTTTTCCAGTTTTTCTCCCCTTTCTTATACTCCCTTTCTCCCAGGGTGTTCTGTGTTCCATTGGCTATAAATCTCATCCAGCATCAAATACTCTTAAATTTATTTCTCATCCTTTCTCTCTCTCTCAAGATCTGACCCATGTGGCCAAATTACTTTCTTTCGTAGCTGCTTGGAGGCTTCATAAGTTTCTTCACCTTAACATGCCTCAGACTATATTTTTGACTATTCCTTCTCATCCCTAAACCTTAGCAAAATGATTCATCACCTAGCTTAATATGTCTTGGGGAATTCCTGTTTGTCCCTCCTTCGTGCCTATGTTCAGTCTATCTGCATGTCCTGTTCATTGCTGGGCTTCCTTTCCTGCTCAGCCCCTACTCCTACCGTTAGCAATTTTGAGCAGTTGAGAGGATGCCTAGACCAGGATAGGAGGCTGCAGAGTTGGGGTCCTGATGGCCAGTGGCTTTGGTGGGTCAAGTAGCCAGCAGCAACGTGTCATTCATGGCAAGGGGCTAAGTGAGACCACATGAGGTACCTATGACAGAGTCCAGGAGGGGAAGATGCCTCCAAGACCAGCCACCCCTTCCCTCATTGCCCCAAGGACTCTCAGTTTCCCCATACTCTTATCTACCTTGAGAAGGAATAGAGGGAGGCAAGGAATAGTCCTGATAAGAAGCTGAATTTTGACTACTTATTAGCAAGAGACAATTCATGCCGGAAATAGTCGAGGCGGTATGAGTTCAGAGGTTCTCATTCCCTCTCCCTTATCGTTTCTTGTGGTATTGTATCATTGTGCAAATATAGAGCAATGAAAAAGTCGTATATATATACAGGTACAACTGAGCTTACTTTTAATACATCTGAAACTTCTTGATTTATTAACTTAAAATTTTTTACCAAGTATATATAAAACTTTCTTCTCCTTAATCCATATAACATATTAAGAGGTCTTGGGACTGATCATTTTCCTCCTTTAGAGTTTTGATATCTGAAGCCAGAATACTATTCTCTCAGAGGGCTCAGGCTCTGGGTAGTCAGGGTAAAGGCTTGCCTCCTGTCCTTCCCACGCTGAGTTCTCTAATCACAAGACAAGGGCAGGCCCTTGCTCACGGTGCTGAGGGATCTGATTGACAAGAATTGGAGAAGTGTACTGTTTTCCAAATACTAACCTGAACCCACCCTTCACTCGGTAGAGCCTGTGCGCATTTCCATGTCTGACTTCCTGTGATCCCATGGAAAAAGAGCATGGCAACTTACAACTTGCACTGTCTTCCTTTCCAGAGGACCACCCACAACTAAGGGCCACATACCGCTTTTATTAAACAATTACCCACACCCCACTGCCTTTTTAAAAAGATGTTAGGAAGGATGAACAGAAGGAAGAAAATCCATTTTATGTTCATGATTCATGATTTTCACCTGCAGTGTCTTAGGGAATAATGAGAGTGTGTTTAAAGATACCTAGGACGCTGGTGGGAACACGGATATGCTCGTGCCATCTCTGCCTGCTAAGTTACTTCAGTCCTGTCCAACTCTTTGCAGCCCCATGGACTGTGTAACCCACCAGGCTTCTCTGTCCATGGAATTAAAAAAAGGTATAATATGCTCACAATTGGTCAAAATAGCCATCATTAAAAACTACATGTAATAAAAGCTGAAGAGGGTGTGGAGAAAAGGAAACCCTCTTACTCTGTTAGTGGGAATGTAATATGGTGCAGCCACTTTGGAAAACAGCATGGAGGTGCCTCAGAAAACTAAAAATAGAATAACCGTATGATCCAGCAATTCCACTCTTAGGCATCAGTCAGTTCAATTCAGTTGCTCAGTCATGTCAAACTCTTTGCAACCCCATGGACTGCAGCATGCCAGGCCTCCCTGTCCATCACCAACTCCTGGAGTTTACTCAAACTCATGTCCACTGAGTCGGTGATGCCATCTAACCATCTCATTCTTTGTCGTCCCCTTCTCCTCCCGCCTTCAATCTTTCCCAGCATCAGGGTCTTTTCCAATGAGTCAGTTCTTCACATCAGGTGGCCAAAGTATTGGAGCTTCAGCTTCAGCATCAGTCCTTCCGATGAATATTCAGGACTGATTTCCTTTAGGATTGACTGGTTGGATCTCCTTGCAGTCCAAGGGACTCTCAAGAGCCTTCTCTAACACCACAGTTCAAAAGCATCAATTCTTTAGCACTCAGCCAAACATAGGCATATACCCAGACAAAACTACAATTCAAAAAGATACATGCATCCTAGTGTTCACAGCAGCACTATTTACAATAGCCAGGACATGGAGAAAACCTAAATGGCCATCAACAGATGAAGGGATAAAGAAGATTTTGTACATATATACAATGGAATATCACTCAGCCATAAAAAATAATGAAATAATGCCATTTGCAGCAACACGGATGAACCTAGAGATGATCAAACTAAGCAAAGTCAGTCAGAAAGAGAAGACAAGTTCCATGTGATCTTACTTCTATGTGGAATCTAAAATAGGACACAAATGAACTTATCTATGAAACAGACACAGAGAACAGATTTGTGGCTGCCAAGGGGGAGAGGGGATAGGGGAAGGAGGGTTGGGAGTTTGGGATTAGCAGATGCAAACTACGGTATATAGGACAGATAAACAAGAAGGCCCTATTGTATAGTGTAGGAAGCTATATTCAATACCCTGTGATAAACCATAATGGAAAAGAATATGAAAAAGAATATATGCCTGAGCCACTTCACTGTACAGCATAAATTAATACAACATTGTAAATCAACTGTACTTCAATAACATTTTTAAAAAAGAAAGAAAAGCAAAACTGTAGGGGGTTCACAAAGTCTTTTATTTTTTCCTAAAGAGCCCGGTTCTATAGTTTTCAAGATCAGTTGGAAAGGTTCCTTCCTGGGTTGCCTTTTGTGTGTGTGTGTGTGTGTTGCCTTTTCCCTGAGCAGACCTGCTGTCTCAATCAGAGCAGAGGTCCCCGGGGGACATGGGGACCACGAAAGAGCATCTGGGGACAGGCAGTGACAGCCTGAGGGCCCCTGCAGAAGCCGTGAGAGGTACCCTTTGTTCAAGCTCTTAATATTCAGCATCTATGGAACATCTGCTCTGAATAAGGCACCGAACAAGGGCACCCTTCCAGGTTCCAGATGCTCTCCTAGAATTATATACAACATTCAGGGCTCCCTTCCCTGGTGGCTCAGAGAGTAGTGTCTGCCTACAATGTGCGAGACCCAGGTTTGATCCCTGGGTGGGAAAGATCCCCTGGAGAAGGAAAGGGCAACCCACTCCAGTAATCTTGCCTGGAAAATCCCATGGATGGAGGAGTCTGGTAGGCTACAGTCTGTGGGGTCGCAAAGAGTCGGACATGACTGAGAGACTTCACTTTTCACTTACAGGGCTAGGGCACAAGAGAAGAAGTAGTGATCACTTCTCCTTGGGGGAAAGGAAGGTTCTGGAAAACCTCCTTGGGAAGTGACTTGACTTTGGGCTGAGCCCCAAGGTGTTAGAAGCACTTGCTGTGTTAACTGCTGGGTGGGAAGGAAGTAGGGGAAGGAGCCCTAAGGCTCAAGGTCCAAAGGCTTGAAATAATCCTGCCCCTTGGGGGCCAGGAAGAGCTGGGTTGGGCTGAATGCCCTCACCGGGGGAGAGTCCCTTACTGAATAAAAGCCTTATTACTGAAGGAAAAGGTCAAGTAGCCATAGACTTTTGCCTCCATCTTCTTGGCCAGAGTGTGGTCACATAGGGAGTTATGTATATTTAACAGGGCATATCAGCAAGGTTTGTTATAGAAGGGCAGTGCAGATATTTGGTAGTCAGCAGTCATACTGGACATTATGAGTTTTCAATCATTTTTATTGTCATCATTACTACATGACTTTGGAGAGTTTATGTAACTTCTTCAGGTCTCAATTTCCTCATCTCTAACATAGGAACAGTAGAGACTACCTGGAGGGTTATATTGGGGTTTAGAAACGACAGATTGTTTCTCGGCCTTTTGGCTAAGAGCAAGTGTAGAAGTGACAGAAAGCATCTGGAGCATAGTAGGTGCTCAATAAATAGTGAGAGGAGGTTCTTGTTCTCCCTTTGGTTCCTTTCCTTCACTTACTTTTTCTCCTTCTTCAAATACCTGCCTCACTTTCCCCTCCTCTTTAGTTTTAGAATATATGGAGATATCTGGAAAGCCTGGAAGAAATTATAATTTTACAGTTTCAAATTCAGTAATTTTTTTCTCTTCATCCTGTCAGACAGTTTATATTTTCTCTGTGATTAGGTGGTATGGTTTGTGAAAACACATGTAGTGTTTATAATGATCTGCTTTTAGTTACAAAAGTAAATAAAGATGAGTTTACTTTATTAAGCATTTAATTAATGCTTGAATTAAATGTCATGTGAGATACATAAAGAGAGTGCCTGAAGAAGTCAGTGGAATTAGACATGTCATTTTAATGAATTCTTAGTGAAAGGAAAATGGAATTCATGAAGCAAGTTACTTATATTTGGTAGTGCTAGGTTCTTATCCTATTTATTTTATTTAACACTATCAAAGGCCCTCTGAGCTAAATATTATTTGTTATTTCTATTATGGACTGACTGCTTGTGTCTCCCAAAATTCATATTTTGAAATCTAACCCCCAGTGTGATGGTACTTGGAGGTTGGCCCTTAGGGAAGTAATGAGGGTGGAGACCTCATGGATGGAATTAGTGCCCTTATTACAGAGACCCCAGCGACTCCCTTACTCATTCTATCATCTGTGAGCCAGGAAGTGGGCTCTCACCAGACCCAGAATCTGCCAGCACCTTCATCTCAGACTCCCCAGCCTCTAGTCTATGAGAAATAAATCTATATTGTTCATAAGCTGCTCAGTTTATGGTATTTTTGTTGTAACACCCAAATTGACTAAGACACACTTTTTAAGGTGAGAAAACTGAGTGTACTAAGTCAGAATCATATTTCACCACATGTAGCTGAAATGGTGGTTTAAACAAAGTGGCAGTTGGTTTGTCTCTCCCATAAAAGGTGATCAGTACTCAGGGGTCCAGGGCTAGAATGACTCTCATCAATGATTCAGGCTCCTCCAGGTTTGTGCTCCACCAAGCGGCTCTATCAGCAAGGTTGAGCTATGATTCAAAAATAAATTGCTAGATTGTAGTCTGCGCCCAGAATAAATTGCTAGACTGTAGCTTGTTCATATTCCTATCGTCCCTAGATAATTCCAAATTGTTTCTGGAAATGCACAGTCTTTCAAAGCACACGTGGAACATTTAAAAACGTTGACTGTGAATACATGAAACTCGACCAAGTTCAAAGAGTCACTGTCATTCAGACTACTCTGTCTAGAATGCCTTAAAGTCAGAAGTCAATGTAATAAAAATAGCTTCATACACTTGGAAATTTTACAACAGATTTTTTAAAAATAATTGATGAATTGAAGAACTCATTCATATTCAAAATGAAGAGAAACTGAAAAATTTATGTTAATATTGTGGTATGCAGCCAAAGTTGTATGTAAATGTTATAGTCATAAATGCACATGTAAGAAGAGTATGACTCAAGAATAGAGAAAAAGCATAAGAACATAAACCTAAAGAAAACTGAAAAAAAAAATAATAAATGCACTCAGAAATTAGTGGACTAGGAAAAAAGAGCAAAGACAAGCAAGAAAACCAAGAGTTTTTTTTTTTAAGTCACAAAGGGGATAAGTTCTGTCAGGATTAATCAAGAAAATGAGAGAATATGCAAATATATGCTATAAACCATAAAGGGGACTGTGACTATAAATTTATTATAGATTTTAAAAGGTGTAAGAAAGTGCTACAAGTAATATTATGTCTCTATCTATAAAACTTAAAAAATGACTGATTTTTCAAACATATAATTTGAAAAGTATATAAGGTATGGTGTGACTTTTTTATTAACTATATATTTACATGTAAAATTCTCAAGGTAAAAAAATGTTCAAATATTTTATAAGTTGTTAACTATGAGATAGTAATTTAGCAATTTTCATTATTTTCCTTTATCCAGGCTTTTTTCTTTTTTTTTTTTTTTTTCAGGCTTTTTTCTTTTTATCCAGGCTTTCTAATTCTCAACAGTGAATATAGGTCTTAAAACTGCCTAAGGGCTGGTGGGAGAGGGACGGAATAAGCACCCGTGGGTCATACTCCCCTCAGGACCCTGCCCGAGTTTACATTCCACCCTGGGCTCTGGCAGGGGGTCGTGATGTCTCCAAACTCCACCCTCTACCTTTCCTTTCTTCAGGGAGCTGTTTCCCCAGCTACTGGTGTTTTTCACCCTGGGACACAGGCCCACGCATCTCTGTGCCCTCATCCCATCCTTGGGCCCACCCGCAGGCCCCCATAGTCCAGGCGGGTCCCATCGCCTGGATACCTGCTCCCCCGGGAGGAGGGCTGAGCACAGGGAACTCAGATGATGTTGAACTTTGTCAGACAGCACCGGAAGCTGGAGTTACAGGGACCTCGGTTCAAATCCCCATCTGCCTCTCACTAGCTTTTTGAACTTAGTCATGTTCCTTAGCCTATCTCGTCTTTCGTTTGTTGATGATTATGTAATATTCGAAAAATGAGATAAAGAATATAAAGCAACCACCATAGAATAGGGTCTCAGGAAGTGTGAATTATTTCCTCTACTATTAGTTATTTGCCTGTGTGTGCATGCTCAGTCATGTCTGACTCTTTGTGACCCCATGGACTAGCAGTAGCCCTCCAAGGTCCTCCGTCCACGGGATTGTCCAGGCAAGAATACTAGACTGGGTTGCCACTTACTCCTCCAGCAGATCTTCCAGACCCAGGGATTGAAACTGCGTCTCCTGTACTGGCAGACAAATTCTTTACCACTGAGCCACCTGGGAAGCCCTATTTGCCTGTAGTTACAACTCAGAGGGCATCAGAGGATGCGATGGCTGGATGGCATCACTGATGCAATGAACATGAACTTGGGCCAACTCTGGGAGATGGTGAGGGACAGGGAGGCCTAGCGCGCCACAGTCTGTGGGGTCACAAAGAGCTGGACATGACTGGGTGACTGTGACAACAACACAACTAACTTACTTGGAAGCCTGGTGTGGTGGGAAAGGGTGGCCTGTGTGTGTGTGTTGTTGCTGGGGCCCAGCACACGGACCTTAGCATTCTTCAGCCGGGGCGTGGTGTGGGGCAGAGTTGGAGGGGAGGATATATACCCAGTTAACCATGTACCTCAACTAAATGCAGTATTTCTGCTTCCACAGGCAAGAGTAGCCAGAGACTTTCCACCGACAGTAAACATTTCACTAAAGGAAGGCGGGAAGTGCTGTGTTAAAGCTGGGTGAATTTTCAGCTGGTTCTCTAGAATGTCAGGGTTCCAGGCAAGAGAATTGCTTTCCCCTTTAGGAACACACTCGATGGGTAACAAGTGGTGAGGCTGCCCCCTGCTGGACATGGTGGGTAAGGTGGCGAGTGAGGACAGCTGTCAGGGAATAATTTGGGAACTCTCTGAGCAGGGGTCTAGATGGTCGTAAGAGTGGGTCCAGGCACCTTGTCAGGTGGGTGGCAATTGAGAATTCAGTCAGAGCAGGAGTTTAGAGTCCCAGGAGACCCAAAATCTCTCTCTAACACCAGGGGGCAAGATGACCCGAGCAGGCTAGAGGAACTGGTGATGTTTGAATTGCCTGTGAAAAGCTGAATAGCATGGTCTCCGTGTGCTGGGAGCCTTAAGAGGGTTTCAGTTCATCATTTCCCAGGGGAGCAGAAACATGAGCTGGACTTTGCCTATGTGTAGGGTTCAGCAGGGCTTTGGAAGATCATCAGGGTTGTAATTACAGTGAATCAGACCCTAAAAAGCAACTTCAGTTTCTCACTGGTCTAAAAATGCTTGTTTGTACGAAGCAGTTTTTTGGATACTGATGACCCATTCCCTCCTCCTGCAAATTGGAAGACTTCCAAGAGGCTCCTCGCACCTCCCTGCTGCCCCTGAGGCTCCTTCTTTCCCAGACCCTCTTCCTGGGGCTTGAAGGTAGGCCCACTGCTGCTCCTTGCCTGGCCTGGCTCCTCACTCAGCTCACACCCAGCACACCCACTCCCAAGGTGGAGCCTCTTCCCTGAGGTCAAGGACTCTCGAGATGACAGCTCTAGCTCCTGAGTTTCAGGTACCCATTTCCACGTGGATGTTGTGAGCACGCTCCAATTTACGATAACCCAGACCAATGAGATGATCTCTTCTTCTCCTGTATTTAGACTTCTGATCAGCTGACGGCACAACCCACAAGGGCTAGAGCCTTCACAGTGATGGGTAACTCTGGGCTATCTCATCACCTGTGTCCTGACACCATCACCTTTCCCATGCTGCCCGGCAGACAGGGCGGGCTCTCAGGGTGACTGCAATTCACCTTTCTGTATCTTTGCTTAGGAATCAACCGTTCCCATTCTTCCACAAACCCTTATCTCTGACTGTCCAAATCTCAGGGCCAGATGAAAGGTTTCCACTTATATTCTACCTACTTCCCCAGCCCGACACATGGCCCTGCTCTCGTGTGCCACTGCTCAGCACATTCCCGTGTTCCAGAGCATGCTGTCCTTGAATTGCACTTGCTGGCATCTATGCAACATTAATCATGTACACTGTGAGCTCACCGTCAGCAGGCTGTTTATCTGATCCAGAGATGTGTACATATTTGGGCTCAATAGATGGGTCTTGTGCCCAGGAGCATGCCATGTATATCCTTGCCTGTCTTCCCAGCTGGTGGACACATTTCTTGAGGACGGGACTCAGTATGACTCAGCTTTGTGTTCCTTACAGAGGCTGTGCCTGGCACAACTGGAACATATAATAAAGGCTGAATTGGATGCTTGAAGCAACCCCATTAATCATGTAGTATTTGTTGTACCTTGAAGAATTCTAACATTGAAAGTTTTGGACAGAGCAGATGAGCCTATGAGAGATACTGAGATGGAAGTGGTAGAGATGGTGGAGGGAATCTAGGAGACTGTCAGTGACCAGACAGGGAAGTGTTTACATGGAAAGAGAGCTCAGACAAGAAGATGGCTGGTCTGGCAGCACAGAGATCTTTATGGGAAGCACTTCTCTTGGGGCGGAAAGGAACAGAAGCCAGACAAAGGAGCATGGATGGGGAGGAGATGTGGAAATAGAGAGAAAGAGTATTTATTGATAACTTCTCTGTAGAAGTGAGGAGTTACAGAGAGAAAGAGATGTGAAAATGAGGTTCAGAGAAGATTCTCTTCCAAAATGGGATATTCATGACTATGACTAAGAACTTCTGAAGTGAGGAAGACTTTCCTAAGTAAAATATAAAACCCAAGTAAGAAACTGTAGTGTGTGTGCATGCTCAGTTGTGTCCGACTCTCAGCAACCCCATGGACTGTAGTCCACCAGGCTCCTCTGTCCATGGAATTCTCCAGGCAGGAATACTGCAGTGGGTAGCCATTCCCTTCTCCAGCAGATCTTCCTGACCCAGGGACTGAACCTGGGTCTCCTGCATTGGCAGGCAGATTCTTTACCACTGAACTCCCTGGGAAGTAGGAAACTTAATTACCTAAAAATTAATAATTTGGGGGACTTCCCTAGTGGTCCAGTAGTTAAGAATCCACTTGCCAATGCAGGGGACCAGGGTTTGTTCCTTGGTTGGGGAACTAAGATCCCACATGTCTCAGGGCAACTAGGCCTGTGTGCCGCAAGTAGGGAGAAGCCCTAGTTGCTGCATTGAAAGATCCTGTACACTGCAACTAAGACCTCATACAGCCATACAGTTTTTAAAAAATTAATTATTTTTGACATGATAAAAGATGGTGAAACATCAGGAAAGAACATTTGCAACATATATAGCATGTGTAACACAAAATTTGGACTCTACAAGGTCTACGAGGTGAAAAACGATGTGTTTTCTTTTTATAACTGCACTCAACTTGCTCCGTAGCCCTCACTTCTAACTACAGCAGGAAAAAAACCCCATCAAAAAACAACAAAAAAAAATTACACACTATAAATCAACTATACTTGAATAAAAAACAAAAGAAACCAAAAACAAAAATCAAAATATTCCTTCAGAGTAACTTAGTTGTTTTTAACATATTCATCCTTAAAACCCAGACCAGGACTTCTCCGGTGGGCCAGTGGCTAAGATTCTGTGCCTCCAATGCAGGGGGCCCAGGTTCAATTCCTGGTTGGGGAACTAGATCCCACATGCCCTAACGGAAGATCTCGCATATCACAGACTTGGCGCAGGCAAATAAACAACAGTAATAAAACCCAACCCAGATTATCTGCTCTGTCTTCAAAGAATCCACCACTTTCTCATGGTCTCCTTGATTTTTGTACTTATTTCTGCTGGTTGACATCATTCTGCCTTGCAATGACATATTGCATGTCTGTGTGTGCAACGTGACCTTGAGTTTGCTGAGAGCAAGAACACGCTCAGCGTCCAGTATACATGCACATTACCTGTGTTTGTTTGTCGGCTCTTGTTGATGAACAGTCATTTAAGTCCCCTGTGTGTGTCAAGGTTTCGGAGTGTTAGGTAAGACTATTTCTGCATGTGTCACATTTCTCAAAGGATGCTGTAGTAATTAAGATTTTACCCACCCTTTCAGAATTTTTCCAAGAATCAAAATTCTCTCTCTAGTCTCTTGTCTTCCTCCTCTTACTCTTCCTTTTTAACTTAGGTGGTGATTTAGTCACTAAGTCATGTCCAATTCTTGCAACCCCATGGACTGTAGCCTGCCAGGCTTCTCTGTCCACGGCATTTCCCAGGCAAGAATATTGGAGGGGGTTGCCATTTGCTTCTCCCGGGGGTCTTCTTGACCCAGGGATCAGATCCGGGTTGCCTGCATTGCAGGCAGTGTCTTTACTGACCAAGTCACCAGGGAAGCTCCCTTTTAACTTGCTGCTGCTGCTAAGTCGCTTCAGTTGTGTCCAACTCTGTGTGACCCCATAGATGGCAGCCCACCAGGCTCACCTGTCACCAGGATTCTCCAGGCAAGAACACTGGAGTGGGTTGCCATTTCCTTCTCCAATGCATGAAAGTGAAAGGTGAAAGTGAAGTCGTTCAGTCGTGTCCGACTCTTAGTGACCCAATGGACTGCAGCCTACCAGGCTCCTCTGTCCATGGGATTTTCCAGGCAAGAGTACTGGAGTGGGGTGCCTTTGCCTTCTCCCCTTTTAACTTAGGTAAGTAGTAAAATGCACATAAATGAAGTGCAGAGCTCACTGAACTTTTATATACATATACCCCTGTGTAGTCATCTCCCAGATCAAGATCCAGAACATTTTCTGCCCCAGCGGGCTCCCTCCTGCCTCTTCTCAGACCCCACCTTCTCCAAATATAACTATGTTCTGATTTCTAGCACCATGCACTTGACAAGTTTTACCTGTTTTTGAACCTCATATAAATTGAATCATACAGCTTATACTTCTTTGTGTTTGACTTCTTTTGTTCAACATTATGTTTGTGAGATTCAAACATGTTGATGTGTGTCTATAGTCTGTTGTTTCTCTGGTGTAATATTTTATTGTATGAATGGCAATTATGCTTTTAATAACAAATCTTTCTTGAGTTTTTAGAGAAACAGTCACTCCTAAATCTACAACATTATTTTGCCATAGATGTATTTGGCTTTATAATATTTTTTTCCTGTCCTAAATGAGTGGCTAACACATAAGAGAAAAGAGAGTCCATTTTCAGAAAACATGATTTTAAAATACACAAAAATTAGCAAACTCTTCCCTTACACTACCTAGGTATGAACTATTGGGTATAAGATAGTCTATAAGGATGTATTGTACATCATGGGGGATACAGCCAAAATTTTGTAATGACTGTAAATGGAATGCAACCTTTAAAAACCATATAAATATGTTTTAAAAATTTTGGATGTGATGTATTGGAAGGTTGGGATTGACATATATATATATATATATATACTATGACATATATACACTATTGATTCCTATAAAACAGGAAACTAATGATAACTTGGACAGCACAAGGAACTCTGCTCAATGGTCTGCGGTGACCTAAATGGGAAGAGAATCCAAAAAAGAGAGGATACATGTAAATGTATAGCTGATTCACTTTGCTGTACATTAGGAACTAACACAACATTGGAAAGCAACTATACTCAAAATTTTAAAAATATTTTTTTTTTAAAAAGTGCAATTTATTCAATAGCTCCTTTCCATAGAGCTGGGCAGGAAATTGACCTAGATTCAGGATGGAAGACAGCCCTGAATGTGAGCTTGAACCACAGGAGTGGCCTGGAGTGGGTTCCTTGAGTAGAAACCTCCCTCGCCTGACGTGCTGTTTTATGTCTCCCCACTCCCCCTGCCCCCGTCACTGTTTTTTCCAGTGAGATGAGTCAGAAAGTGGCTAAGGAGGGCCCCAGACTCTCCAAGAACCAGAAGTTCTCCGAGCACTTCAGCATACATTGCTGCCCGCCGTTCACCTTCCTCAACTCCAAACGCGAGATCGTGGACCGCAAGTACAGCATCTGTAAAAGTGGCTGCTTCTACCAGAAGAAAGAGGAGGACTGGATCTGCTGCGCCTGCCAGAAGACCAGGTGAGTGGTCTGTGCTGCCGCCCGGCACCTGGGCTGCGCGTTGGCCTCTGTCTCTGGCTCCGAGTTCCCCCTTCCTGCTCTGCTCTGCGATGCTGGGGCCGGGGCTCTCTGCAAACTGCGCTTCCCCCAACCCCCTGGCAGTCGGCTCCCCGTTCGGCTCTGCCGTCGGAAGGTACTGGAGGGAGACTGGAAGGTGGGAGGGGGAGCAGGGCTGCCTCCGTTTCCAGCTCCGGTCAGCATCACGTAGGCAGCAGAGGAGAGCCACTGCCCCAGCCTGCAGCTTCTTTTGGCCCTCTCAGACCCAGCCGCCGCGCCACGTCCCCTCAGAGGCCCAAGCGCCAGCCAGCTGCACCCCCCGCGGTGGTCAGAGCGCCAGCCAAGCCACGGTCCCCTCCGAGGCCCGAACGTCAGCCACGCCCCCGCCCAGAAGTCCGACCTCCACCAGCCAAGCAGCGTCCCCCTCAGAAGGCCAAGCAGCAGCCGCGCAGCAGCCCCCAGAGAGGGCCAGGCACCAGCCGTGGGGGGTCCCCCGTCAAAGCTTCTAGGTTCTGGTAACACCATCTCTTCCCTTTTGCTCCCCCCAGCCCTCAGGTTAGTAGCTGCTTCCTGTGTTTACTACCAGTGGGTTATCTCAATGGTCCTCCTTCATTCAGCCTTGCAAAAACTGTGTAATCGGTTCCCTGCATTAAATCCCCTCGTTGGAAACTCCTAGTGTGGCTCCTGTTTTGCTCAAAGATGCTGTTGGTACAATACTTCAGATGGCAGTGCGGGTTGCTTCCTTTGTCTAACAGGGCTGGAAATGATTAATTTATAAAGTCAGAGTGTGAACCACAGTGACAGATTGAATAAACAAGGCCCTCGATTTCTGTGCCTCAGAGAGAGAAGGAATGGGGACTCTAAGGGGTATCTGTGTGTGTGCTAAAGGAGAGGGTCAGCCAGTTCATTCATCCCTCCTCCCAACACACTTCATCTGATGTTAACCTCAATGGCAAGATCATTCATTCATTCAACAAGCTTGATTGCCTATGTATAGAGTTCCACATACTGTGTTGGGGATGGGGATGCAGCTGGAACAAGCAGGTTGTTTGTGACTCACCAGGACCAAATGAGAGAACAGTTAGGCAGAGTGTAGGGTTAAATGCTCTAGTGCTCTCGTAATCAGCATGTGCATTGGGCGATGGGAACCTGGAGAATGGTTCCCTGTTTGGGGCTTCAAAGAGGTTAGGTTAGAATAAGTAGAGGATAAGCGGGAGGATAATTAGAGGATAACAGGGAGATGGAGAAGAGGGCGACAGAGGATGAGATGGTTGGATGGTGTCACCGATTCAATGGACATGAACTTGGGCAAACTCTGGGAGATGGTCAGGGACAGGGAAGCCTGGCATGTTGCAGTCCATGGGGTCCTGAAGAGTTGGACACAACTTGGTGGCTGAACAACAACCAAAGGGGGTGATGCTTGTAGACAGAATAGGTGAGCCGGAGAGCACATGCTCATCAGCTCCATCTTAGGCAGGTCAGCCTTTTTTTTTTTTTTTTAAATAGATTGCTTTTTCAGATCAGTTTTAGGTTCACAGTAAAACTGAACAGAAGGTTAGAGATTTCCCATATACTCTCTGCCCACACGCGTGGCAAGCCAATTCTTTAATCCTTTTAGTATTTGACAATGAACCCGTTTTATAAGTTAACAGTGGGTGTTAACTGTATTTGAGATTCTCATATATGCTCTGATGCTCAGAGACTACATAGCATATAATAGTGTGTGCATGTCTCACGATGTTTTCAGATTTAGTACATAGAAGAATCAACTGGAGAATGTTAAAATGCTCACAAACAATCTAATTCCTTGGGTTACTGGTGAGATCTGGGGAGCTGCATTTTCAACAAGTAACCACTCCATCCCCAGCGTAGGTGAGCTAAGGTTAATTTGTGAAGAGAAATAACAGATTGGTAAGTGACTGGTAAGTCACTAAAAGTGTAATAGGAAGCTGTATACCAGGTAATCTGGTTGTTAATTTATGCCTTCTGAAGGGGCCTGAGTACTTCAGGCCTGTGTCTGACAGGTAAGTTTTGATATATGGACGTGGTTAGGAAATATGGAGAGTGGAGGAAAGTCATCCACAGTGGTGGCTTCAAGCCCACCATCCCCAGTGCGTTATGTGATGGCTGTTGGGTGGCTGGGAATTGAACCAGGACATCGGAAGGAGGGGGAAGACAAGGAAAGCCAATCTCCTCCGAGACACAGATGTGTCTGGATTTAGCCTCGCTGGTTTTACTTACTTAAATATTTTAGTGGTGGTGTATTTTGACTCCCCCAGTTAGCTGTTCTCGGTGGGTATCAGAGAAGACACCTCTATAGGCTACTGCCTCCTCAGTTGTTGCCCCTTCCCTGGGACCAGGGGACCTGACAGGCTTCATCATAATGTCCAGTGACATCCCAGACGCATCTGAAGCCTCCCCATGGCACTCATTCTCCTTTCTCGGGTCCCCAAAGGTCCTAAGCAATGCAGGAGGGCGACCACTTCACCGTACTATGCAGTATGCGTACAGTACTCTATTGACACTGACTGTCCTAAAGCAAAGTGGTAGGAGGAAGGTTAATGGGAAAAAATTCCCTCTGAGGCAGAGCTACTAAATTCCACGTGAAGAGAAGGTCACAAAAAGTTTTCCTGAAATTGACTTATTTTTAGAAATGGTGCCATTCTTGAGATCTGACCTTTAGAGGTTATACAATTTTGACAAAGGCCTTTTGGGTCTTTAGCAATTCTCACTCTTCCTCTTATCAAGGATCTCAGCAAATAACACCACAGCGTCTCTAGTCACTCCCACTGGAAACCCAAGCCCCACCCTGACTTCCAGCCAAAGTAAAATTGCCAATTTTACTTTCTGGAATTTTTTTTTTTTTTAACCATAACTTAAAGTACATTTAGAGTTGATGTGAAGGGACGCAGACGTGAGACTGAACCTAGAAGCAGAGGAGAAGACATAGGGATCGTGGCTAGAGTAAGGCTCCTTCATAGTGTGTGTGGAGGGATGGGCCTCTGATGGAGCAGGAAAAGCCTTGGCTTTGGAAAGCAGAGAGAGACCCGTTAATGGGCTAAGATGAAGGCAAGTCATACTCTGAGGAGGAAAGAATCAGAGGTTTGGGAAGGTTAGGGTAGGTTAGGAACACCAGAGACACAGGCTGTGAGGCCGTGCTGAGGGCTTGCTGAGCTCTGCTGGATGGGGCTGCGTCTGAACCACCTGTTCTCATGACGTTTATTGTCCGATGATGGAAACGAGAGCCATTTCTGAAATCACCAGTGGACTCATCCAACTCATCACAGTCTGCTTTTCTCCCGGCTTGCGTTGTTGAAGGTTCTCACAGCAAAACTGTTCTTAAACTTCACCAGGTGCCTCTGGCTTTTCCTTCTCTCTCCATCAGGCTCCTTTTTTTTAATCCTGGTAGTTTGATTTTAAAATGTTTTAAGTGTTCATTATTTAATTGTTTATTTAAATTATTTTAAGTTCTCCAGTTTATTTAAACTAAAAAAAAGTCAAAACAGTTTACCCACTTTTCCTTCCTGCTCTCTGCCTCCATTCTCTCTGTGAGTTTGTTTTTCATTTGGTTGTTTGCTTTTTTAGATACCGTATGTAGATGAGATCCTACGATTCTTATCTTTCCTTACATTTCTTAGCATAATGCCCTCCAGGTCCTCCCATGTTGCTACAAATGGAAAGATTCCATACCTTTTTATGGGTGAATAATAGTCCATTGCATATACATATATATGCAAGATGTTATGGAAAAATCAGAATGACCTTTCTGCTTTTTGGCCGACTATATGCATGTATTTATGTGTGTGTGTATGTATATGTGTGAGTGTATATATATATATATATATATGCTCTACATATATATATATATATACACTATATATATACATATGCTCTACATATATATATGTATATATGTGTGTGTATGTGTGTATATATATATATATGCTCTACAGTTTATTTACTTATCCACTGATGGACATTGTTTCCATATCTTGGCTATTCATAAATAATGCTGCAGTGAACATAAGGGTTCATTTTATTGTTGTTAAGTCCCTAAGTCGTGTCCGACTTTTTTGTGACCCCAGGGACTGTAGCCCACCAGGCTCCTCCGTCCATGGGATTTCCTAGGCAAGAAAACTGGAGTGGGTAGCCATTCCCTTCTCCAGGGGATCTTCCTGACCCAGGGATCAAACCTATGTCTCCTGCATTGGTGGGTGGATTCTTTACTACTGAGCCACCAGGGAAGCCCTTTAAAACTTTATCCATTCTAATATGAGAGTTGTGGTACTTCACTGTAGTTTTAATTTTGCTTTTCCTATTGATTAATGATGCTTTTTTAAATGAAGTTACATATCATCCACCAAAGACATTTACTGGTGAAGTGTGTGCTAGATCCTTTGCTCAATAAAAAGCAAATTATTTTCTTATTATTGTATCTTATAGTGTATTATTATATAATATATTATAATTATATTATTGTAAAATAATATAATTATTTTATATATGTCAGATATATAAAAATATATATCTGGATACAAGCTCTTTGTTAAATATATGTTTTGCAAATATTTCCTCCTTGTCTGTGGTTTACTTTATCATTTTCTTAACAGTGTCTTTGTGAAGGACCAAAGTTTTAAACCTTGGCTAAATCCAACTTATTAATTTTTTATTTTTATAGATCATGTTTTTCTTTTGTATTGTATGTGTGCTTTTTGTATTGTGTGTAAGAGTTCTTTGCCTAACCAAAGGTCACAAAGATTTTCTCTTATATTTTCTTCTCAAAATTTAAAAATTTAACTTTTATGTTACTATCCATATAGGGTTAATTTTTTGTAAATGGTGTGAGATATGGATTGAGGTTCAAGTTTTTTTACATACAGATATTCAATTGTTCCAGCATCATTTGTTGAAAAGATTCTCCACTGAATCTTTTAACTCTTAACTTTTGCAATTCTGTCAAAAATCAGTTGGTCATTTGTGAATTTATTTCTGGACTTTCTATTCTGTTTCATTAATTTATGTATCTTTTCTTTAACCAGCTTCATTAACTATAGCCTTATAGTAAGTGTTAACATCAGTTTAGTGCAAACTCTCCAACACTCTTTTTCATTTTTGAAATTGTTTTTGGCTATTCTCATTCTTCCACTTTTCCATAGGAACTTTAGTGTTAGTGTGTGAATTTCCACAATAATCCTGGTAAAACTGAATGGGATGGTGTTAAGTTTGTAAGTCTACTTGGGGAGAACCATACATGGTGTGTCTCCCCATTCATTTAGCTCTTTTTTGTTTTGTAGTTTGCAGCATATGTTAGCTTTACATATGCCCATATTGTTAGCTTTACATTTAGGCATTTCATGCTTTTAGGTACTATTAAAATAGTTCTTTTTCAATTTCAATTTTTCATTGCCAATGTATAAACATATAATTGATTTTTGTATACTGATCATGTATCCTGTGATCTTGCCAAACTCACTTATTCTAGTTTTTTGGGGGTGGGGGGGAGGGCAGACTCTGGAATTTTCTACATTGATAGTCATGTTATCTGTAAAAAGAGACAGTTTCATTTTTTTCTTTTTGCTCTCTATGCCTAGTTTCTGTATGTGGTTTAAACTGCTATTTCACCTAGAACATTTTATTTTTAGAAAAATATTTTAATAAGATTAAGTCCTTGCCAAATGGTCTTTCTGAATAATTAAAAGGGATTAGATCCCAAAGGCCTGGGCCCAACCAGATATTGGACTTGGGTTGAGTTGTAGGTTCATACCTGTTTTTACCTCAAATTCTTATTTCAGGATGTGGCTTATCTTTCCTCATAGCTCATTGACTGACCTCCTCTATCATCAAACTAGAGAATGGGCATGAATATGCTTTGCATTTACAGAATCAAAGAGTTTCCAATTACCACTAGAATTCTTAACTTGGGCAATTCCCCAGGATCACCAGGTACAGACATCACCTTGATGCTTATGAGAGGTGAAGCTCTCAGGTTGCGTTTACATGATGGACTTAATTCTAATCTACATTTAGGGCCAGCTCTTCTTAAGGAGAGCTAAGACCCTGAAGAACGGTCCTGTGAGGGCTGACTATGTGTAAGCCAAAACTCACGCCTCTTCTTTCCCCAACCCTACAGGGCCCCGAGCTGTTTGTTTCTTCTGCTCTGCCATGAGGAAGGTCTTTACAATTTTCACCCTTCAGAGCTGGGTTACAAGATGATGATCAGGACATGTTGTACAGCTTAATAGTGGCCGGTTATTTTCCTATTTTGGTTTGGCCGATGGCCAAATGGGGCCAATGGGGATGATATGCAGAGTATGTCATGTAGCCAGAGGACGCCCGTGTCTGCAGAGTCATCACTGATGTCAGTGGGAAGGAGCCTGGGAATGGCCCTTAGACAAAGCCTTCTCACTGAGCTGAGGCCAACTCCAGTGTGAGCTCAGCTGGTACATTTGACACCCCAGGGTCCATCTCCCTTGCTGGAGGGTGCAGGAGTCGCGGGAGCAGGGACGCTTTTTTTTTTTTTTTCTTTTTGTTTTAAATATTTATTTATTTGTTTGGCTGTACCGGGTCTTAATCGTGACACGTGGATCTTTAGCTGTGGCATGTGGGATCTAGTTCCCTGACCAGGGATTGAACCCAGGCCCCCTGCATTAGGAACACAGAGTCTTAGCCACTGGACCACCAGGGAAGTTCTGGGGACTCTATCTTATACTCACGACCCCAGGGCCTGACTCAGGGCTTGACTGAACAGACCTATCAATACACCTAGCAGTCAGTCTGGCCCGGTGGAAAGGTCTGACCTCAGCATCAGATTTGAGGCTTAGCACAGCTGCCTGTCCAAGTCACGTATTCTCTTAAAGCTGTGTTTTTCCCATCTGTGACATGTGGCTATTATCTACCTCATTTGTGATCATGGTAAAATGCTTAATTCATTAGAACTTTTATGTAACAGATACACTGTGTCACTCAATCCTAACTACTAGCAGATCCTCCCCAAGCTGGTTGCTTCCCTTGGTTGAGAAGGAACTCAGGGGCTGCTGCACAGTTTGGGCATCCCAGTGGCATCAATGTGGCTGCCGTTGCCAGGGGAGTGCCCGTGAGATAACCAGGTGCTCAGAGTATCTAAGATGCTAAGTGGTCTATGTGCAGCGGTAACTGCAGAGGTGGTACCCAGGCTATGTGAGCTTCCACACTAGTGTCAGCATCCAGGGTTTTATATTCAGCAGGATCTATAGGACGTTCTAATGTGAACAGGCTGGCCCATGTCTGGAAGGCATGGAAAAGATCCAGAAAACAGATTCTCTTCCTAAATTTCAAGAGATGTGTTCTAACCTTTCAGGCTACAATTCACTAGGCAAGTTTCAACAAAGTATTTCTTCATTGTTTTTCCTGGTGTCCTGGATCCTTTCTGAAGGGCCCTAGCACTTGCCATATAATTTGGGGTTTGGGAGAATGCTGTTGTTAACACTTTATTTTGAATTTTTCAAAGCCCCCAAGCTATAGGAAAAGCCGTGATCCTCATAAGGTTAGTCTCTGGTGGAAAAATGCATATTCCTGACACACTTGTCTTGGTATTTTTTTTCTTATTTACTTTTTAAATTAAGAACTTTGATGATATTCTGAAACTATCTGACATGACCTCATTTTGAAGGTAGCCACATAGGTTTCTGCAGTCTAAATAATTTAATCCCTCAGTTGGAGAGTAAACTTTCAAGCAATAATATTTTGGGATCACATATTTATAAGGAAAGGAAATAACTGGGTGTTATCTCCTTCTTGAAAAGTCTATTCTGCATCAAAATAGGAACACATCAATATGGTCACAATTTTATAATGTGCATACACACCCCTATGTGTATCTATGTGTATGTTCATGTGTGCATGTCTATAGGCAGTAAAACTAGCTTTTTCTAGGAGTGGTGGTATTTTGATTTTGTGTTTTTCTGTATTTCAAAATATTTGCAATGATTAACAGCGAAACAATCATCACTGTCCATAAAGACAGAAGAGCTTTTAAAGAATATCTTTCCCAGGCTCAGGCCCAAAATATAAAATATTATTATAAAATAAAAAATATTATCATATTATTTTGGCCAGATACTTCCAGAAGTGAGAAATTAAGGAGAGATTTTTAAGGCTGAGTTTACCAGAAGTGATCACCTCAAAGGTAGTCTATAAATCTACAGTTCTAGTACTGAGCCCTGATGCTGAGGGTTTGTCTGTTTCTTTTTGTTAACCAGATTGAAAAAGAGGAGCAAGCCGACCCCTCGGAAGAAGTGATGGAGGAGTTTCACGTGAACGGTCAGCCTCAGCTCCTGGACTCTCTGCTTCTCGACGCACGTGCCCTGGGACAGGCCCCCCGGCTTTGAATATGACGCAGGGGCCGCCACCTGCTGATGTGGCCACGGCCGATGCCCACAGCCCCGGGGGCGGGCGCCGCCGGGCAGCCTGCCTGGAGGTGAGAGGAGACACCTGTGTGCGTTAGGCTCCAGGCGGCGGGTCCCCGCAGCACCCCCCAGACCCCATAGCTCCTTTGGTCTCAGCCACAGTCCTGTCCGCTGAAGGGTGGACACAGGCCTCCAGGATCTCTGGAGCAGGACGGCCCCACTGCCAGCCCACGTGTTGTCCTCCAAACTCAAACCCTCCGTGCCTGGCATCTTGTTGCCTAGGCTGACTGTTAATCCTCGACCGCCTCCTTTGTCTGACCTCCTTAACCGGTCCCTGGACTGGCTCACAGTCAGAGGCGCAGCTGGCTTCAAGTGTGGAAGACTCAAGTTCTTTTGTAGTAAGGCATGGGGCTGCCAAATGGTCCGGAGATGCAAGGAGATTCCCTGGGAGGGTAGGAGCTGTCTAGACGCGCCTGTCAGAGACGGCCAATGTGCTGGGTCAGAAGCTGGAGAAAAGTCATGAGGAAGGCGCTCCCTCCCAGCCCCAGGCCCCTGTCTCCAGCCTCACACAGGGATCTGTGGGTGTCTCTTCCCGACCCCCTCCTGGGTGACAGCAAACACTCTCAGGCAACCATCTAAGTCCAACCCCTCTTGACCGTCTCAACTCCAGCGCTATCTGCTCTGTAAAATGTGTAACCCTGGGCAAGTAATCTGGGCTCAGTACCCTGCCCGCCTCCCCTCTCCCGAATGCTCAGAGACAAGGCTGCTAAGTCGGCCCCTTGGGAGGCAGCGCTGCTGTTTTCCCCCCTCCCCACCTCAGGACGCAGGCGGACCCCAGGGCACCTTCGCAGGGCCAGAAAGGGTGCTCAGAGAGCTGCTGTTCTCAGGCCCTGGAGCCCCAGATTCCTGGGGGAGGGCTGAGCCCTGCCCCCCACCCCCCACCCCCGCTCTCCCTGCCTGGATCCCTTTATATACTGTAGAGGGATCAGGAAAACTAGGAGAGGAACTTGGCCTTGGGGAGAGGAGAATTAAGCCAGGGGAAGGGTGAGTTAGGGCAGCTGAGCAGTCCAAGACTTCCCTCCCTGTGTGTGAAACCATTCCATGGTGTGTGGGGCGCTGAAGCCAGTTATCATGGAGCAGGGTTGGGGTTGACTTCTCATCTCTTGGTTTTGATTTGCTCCCACTATCTGTAGCCCTAGGCTCTTGAAAAGGACTTTGATCTTGAGGATGGGCTCTAGATCAGGGCCATAGGAACTCACTCCCTCACCCCTCTCTGGTCCTCCTATACTCCTTATATATATGCACGTGTGGGGGGCAGTGCCCCAGGTAAACCAGAGTACCCTCAGACCACCTGGTGCTCCTGTGGATTGGTGTGTGTGTGTGTGTGTGTGTGTGTGTGTGTGTGTGTGTGTTTAGAATCTTGGCTTTGGGAGAATATCTCTGGGCTCGTCTTCGCTCCCAGGCACAAATACTGGAGAGCCCTTCTGAGTTCTCTGTCGATCCCACGGCCCTGGAGGACCCTAACCGCTGAAGGTGACCATAACAGAAGACCACACTCCCTCCAGGGCTGACCTTGGTGTAGGATTCTGCTGTGTAACCCAGCAGTGGCCTTGTGGGAGCACCCCTCCGTGGGCTACTTTCCCTACCCAGCTCAAAGAGGACGGATGGAAGGAGAGAGTTGAGGGCCTCCATCTCTCTTCAGGCTCCAGTGGGGTCCATTCCAGAAGGCTATTCCAACTTGTTTTTGCCACTGTGCCTACTGGTTTCTAAATCTGGGGTCGAAGGGTAGAGGATACAGAGGAACAGATCCTCCTCCCAGTCCTCCACTCCTCCAACCCTTCTGCTCATGAGGCCCAAGGAGGGGAGGCAGAGCCAGGCCCCAACCCCAAAGGGTACAGAGCTCGTTGTTCACTTTGCTTGTGACTCACACCCTTTCGCTACCCAGCAAGACCTTACTTTCTTGCCTCTTTCTGGTTTCTGCTTTTGTACGTGTAAATGGTATGTTGTCATATCTGTTAGTGCTTGTGCCAACCTCAGGGCCCTATTCTTACTGCTCATTCTGCCTGTGATGTTTTGGCCCAAGATCTTTGCACTAATGCCTTCAATTCAAATACCATGTCAGAGAGGCTTCCTTGGGAAGTCAGTGTGGTTTCCATAGTTACGCTCTATCACATCACTCTAGCAGTGATCACCTTCTCGAACCATCTTGTTCATATATTTACTTGTTTATTGCTTGGGACCCCATCTCCTCCTAATGTAAACTCCACAATTGCCAACACTTGTTTACCGCCACATTCTAAGCTCCCAACACTAGTAAGAACTCAATAAATGCTTGTTGACTGGATGGACGTTTGTCTGTTATTCTTAAAATAGGCACAATTTTCCAAAAGTTCAGAGAGAGAAGTCAAGGGTGTCTACTGTGTTCAGCAGCAAGGAACCTTCTAGGGTGTGACCCTGTAGGGCATCCTCTGTGAGAGTCCATGGGAGGTAAGGACAGAAATTGGGAAAGGGAGATTCAACTCCCTCAACTAAGCTCCACCAGGAAGGGAGGCAGAGGAGGGGGCCATAGCAGGAGTGTTCCATGAACCCAGTTGACACCTGGCATGTTGAATACTGCTGGGAAGGAGGCAGCAGAGTGGGTGTGAGGAGGAGGAGGAGGAGATAATTGGTGGAGTCAGGAACTGAGCAAATTCTGGGAGACAGTGAAGGACAGGGAAGCCTATGCTGCAATCCATGGGGTTGCAAAGAGTCAGACACGACTCAGCGACTGAACAACAGGAACTGAGGAGGCTGGCGAGAGGAAGCCAGGGCACAGGTGAGGGCATCAGGTGTGGAGCAAGGGTTCCTTCTCATCAGAAAAAAGGAAAGGAGAGCATAGGTTCTGGTGGGTTTGCAGGGTCAGTGACAGGAGCCTGAGGCAATTCCTGCCCGTGGCTTTGCTTTTCTACTGGAGTAGGAGGTGAAGTGCCCTGTTCACAAATGGGGGTGATGTTGGTGCTGTTAGTGGTCAGAGATATGAGGAGAGTGGAGAGGATTAGAAAGATATCACTTTATCTAAGGTCTTTGAAATCTTCTTAAACCTTTCTCTAGATGAATTTCATTAATTAATTTTTAGTTCAAGGCAATATCGTGACACTAAGTTGTTGTCTATAATGTCACATTTAAATGTGAATCTAAGATCTAAATCTGAGACCCATGTGGTCTCAGGAGGAAGATGGAAGAGTTGGAGAGAAACGGCAGAGTTTAATCTTCCCAAAGAATACAGAATCACAAGGAAGCTTTCACTATGGGAAGCTGCAAAAATGCTGACACTTCACAGTGAGATGGGGTTGTGCTATGGGACAGTAAATTGCTGAGTGTCCATCTGGTTTGCTGTTCAGACACCAGAGAAACGTGAAAACTTATTCTTCCAGGAGAGCTTCTTGCCTGACTCCATAGCACATCTGTCAGCCCCATTAATAACATCACTAACAGGTACTTACTATCTCTACTGAAATAAAATGAAGTATTTTTAACAGACAAAGATGATGCTGTTGGCCCAAGAGTGGGGTGTTTTATTTGCAATTTGGAGAGATTTTGCCTACTCATTCTTCTTATTTGTAACACAGGTACACACTTGCAAGAATGCTGGGTAAGGATAGTGATAAAATTTTTTTGTTGAGTATCAACTATCTATCTATCCTGTGCCACATAGAGTTTTATAAGTAGGAGAAGTTGGTTATGGCCTCCATGGCCATTGAATCAAGACCTTGACCTTATCGCTATTATGTCACAAATTGGAAATTGCCAAACTGAGCTTGGTGAAACCCTGGGGTACTTGGAGATGCCACCTTATGAGCTAAGAGGGAAGAGAACCAACAGGGGTCCAGGCCACCTCCATGTCAACTAAAGCAGCTTTTAGGGTCTATATTGATATCTAATTTTATATAGATAAAGGGTCCCACTAGGGCAAAAGAGTCAAAAATCTCTATTTTCATGGCTAAAGCAGAAAGAAAAAAAATTTTTTTGGCCTTGCCATGTGGCTTACAGGATCTGAGTTCCCTGACCAGGGATTGAACCTATGCCCTGGAAGTGAAAGTGCCAAGTCCTAACCACTGGGCCAGCAAGGAATTCTCAAATATTGATAGAATACTTATGTTAGTAATTTTCTAAGTGATTTCTTGAAGAGTGTAATCTTTGGCAATGACATTATAGATTTAGGTTCAGTTGATGGGTAAGGGTATTTCAATGATTACTTACTTCCTCCAAGGCAACATTCATCTACCACCAAGCTGAGTGTTTTGACTTTTGATCAAGGTTTAGCCAACATTTGGACGAGCAAACCAACATAGATTAGCCAATAGTTCTGATAATTATTTTTGTTTTAAGCAAATTGATATAAAAGTTTTATATTCAACATGGATCATATTCAAACTCATTTCTGTTACACAAGGTACATTAACTGTATAAACTATATTAATAGTACATAAAACAGGTTTGAGGAGAGAGGAGAAAATGAAAAGTGACAGCTCAAGGGGTGGTCTTCACAGCAAATCAAATATCTATCAGATTTGAGTCATTTGGTTCAAAAAGGTCTCTTAACAATAAAACTAAGTTCTGAGATACGCTCAGTCTCTAAGTCCTGTCCGACTCTTTTTGACCCCGTGGACTGTAGCCCATCAGGCTCCTCTGTCCATGGAATTTTCCAGGCAAGAATACTGGACTGGGTTGCCATTTCCTCCTCCAGGGGATTTTTCCCGACCCAGGGATCAAACCCACATCTGCTGTGTCTCCTCCATTGACAGGTGGGCTCTTTACCACTGAGCCATCTGGGAAGCCCGAGTTCTAAGACAGTGTTAGCCTAATTACCAAAATAACATTCACAGTGGATTTTGAAGCATCCCAACATAACCTGAGGCTGGCAACCTGGGGGAGCAGGTGGTAATATCAGGAGAAGCTCCTTTCTAGAACCCATAGGCTGCATGTATTCTGTAGTGAGAGAAAGATAATCTCAAGTAAGGAGGGTCAAGAAAGGGGGTACTTTCTTATGGCAAGAGGGTCTATGTTTCTAAAATTTCCTATAGCAAAGAGATATAAGCTCACTAGGAAGAAAGACTGGGAATGTGTGGGTCCATGTTTAAGAAGGTGGCTGATGGCAATGTGAGTCATTAATGTGTTGAGTTAATGGCAGATATTCCTGGTGAAGATGGGAAGTTATTGGCACCAGCATTAACTAAGCCAGCCCTCCCTGGAGAAGGTTAAGAGCTCTTGGGGCCATTCTTTGTCAGTGAGGCCACACCAGGGCCAACATTAGATGCGGATATTTTATCAGATCCTGAAAATAGCTCCTTGGCCCAGGTGGTGGTCCATGCGTAGCCTCTTGTTGACCACCAACCAAGTCTGTTTGATTATCGATGAAGTGGACAAATCCCCACTGTGTTCACCCTTAAGGAGGGCTGGGTAGTCTGTCATTCAGAGTGTGGGATTCAGTAGACATTCTGGCAGTTTTTCATCAAGTCAGGTTTACAGATCAAAAGCAAAGCTTTTCCTGATACCTGATAGGTACCTCTACCCAGGTGGTAGCCCATTCACAACTAATTCACTTGTAAACATGCCTCTTCCATAGCAGGAAGCAAGTGAAGGTCACAGTGGGGTCGAGTGCCCCAGTACTGCCAGGGAGTGTGCTCAGGGAGCCAGCCTGGCTCCCAGAATGTCTCACTGATGGGAGTTACTTAGTGACCTTCCTGGATTTGGTTAATTTCTGAGGCCTCTGAAGTACATCCATCTTTGACTTTGCTATCTGCAATTCTTGTCTCCACAAGGCAGCATCTCTCTTCTCTCCAGGAAGAAATCTTGATGCAGCAAAAAGAAAAAGTCTGGTTTCTTGGGCTTTTTTTTTCACCACATGGTGATCCAACAGATTTTTACATAATCTATCTTCACTATAATTCATCTTCCGTTTCTTGAATTCTCTGTGAACATCCCCTTCTGCAGCTGACAGCTTCTGTTCTTTCTCTTCTGGCTTATAAGCTTTGTGACTCAGACCCTTTAACAGAATCTTAGTTTTCTGCTGATGGAGATCATTAAGGACCTCTACTGCCAGCTGCAAGATTTTGCATTTATTTTCAACCAGAACTTTGCCTGCAAGCAACGAAAAAGAAAATCATTTTCCAACCCTTCTTCTTCCAGCTGATGCCTCGCTGACGCTTCATTATTTGGCTTGGAATGTAAATAGTGTCTGTCTTCTTCCCTCTTGTTAATGTGGATTTTGGTATCATCTACTTTCCTGACTTCATTTTTTTTTACAATGGTAATCTGCCAACCAAATCTTTATTTTTAAAATGATCCTGTTCATTTCCTTCCCTATGATTTTTCTCCTCTGATCTTTCATGACTAAGTTTTAGCTGCAGAGCATATTTATTGAGAACTTCAACACCATTATTTTTCTAAGTCACAGCTTCTTCCTGAGACATGAACTCTTACCTGATTTGCTCACCAGTCCCCATGGCCAGGGCTGGGAGGGTATGAACAGCAAGGGGCAGAAGGGGATCACCCTACCCCCTCCAACAGCTTCCTCTCCTTCCAGCTCCTGTCTTCCTTTCATCTCTTTCCCTCCCTCATCTGTTTTCCTACAGTTTAAATTCACAGAAGATCTTGGTGCTTAGATTTCTAGCAGAGCTACTAACAATTTTTCCACATTTTTATTGCTTTGGGTTTCACAATGTCTTCACTACCTTCTCCAGATGCTGTTCTCAGCTGTTCATGGAGATTCTGTCCAAACCAGCACCACATTGCTTCATGCGGGTCCCCACCCTCAGGTGACCAAGAGTGACACCAAGAGGGGTGCTGACCCACAGCCAGGTGTATTCTGGCTCCAGGTCTCTCCAGTCCTATTTTCTTCACTTCCCTAACTGGCTTTGCCAAGGTGCCATCACGTCAGGCTCTCCTGAGTCACGATGGTTGTGTCACTGCTGAGTCTGCCTCCGTAACTTGCTTTCACCCACAGTTTTAATTTGCTGCTACCTGCATCTTCTCAAGTCTCCAAAAGTCTTCCAAATACTTGAATCCGGCTCCTCAGATGACAACTTCCCTTTTCTTCTGGTGTACATTTCCCTTCAGTGAGCTCTTGAAGTCCTAGTAAGAGAATCTCTGGAGTCCAAAGGAAGAGCTGGGAGCATTTAGCACCAAACTGGTGTGTGTGTGTGTGTGCATGTGTGTGTGACAGACAGGGAGACAGAGACAGATTCTTTCCTTTTTGTGGCCTCTTTCCTTCTGCTGCTTCGTGTGCCCTGGGGAGGCTGGCTCCCTTCCTTCCACCCCTGACTCCCTGTCATCCCTGTGCTCAAATCATATGCAGGTGGTGGGAGGTACAGGGTTCCCTGGCAAGGGTGAACCCAGTGGTACTTCTTGCCCAAACAGAAGGAGGTTTGGTTGGCATGTCACTCCAATTTCCTCTCTCTCTTGACTTGTGAAACTCATGTTGCTGTGAAAATGGAAAAGCTTTAGTGTACATATATCATCCAACAAAGTTTCCTAAAGCTGCTTCTTGAAGCAGCTCTGTTTTTTGAACACTTCTAACCCCTACTGGGATATAACTGATTTAGAACAGTTTTATACAGTGACTTTCTCATACAGGGAATTCATTATGCCAATGAAATGGTTTAAACCAGGACATTGTTTACATGGGGGGCAAATCAGGGATGTGTGTGTGTTTGTGTGTGTGTTTTCCCTTCCTAAATGGAGAACTCATTTTGCCTCAAAATCTAAGCCCTCATTAAAAATTTTTAGAGGACTACCTGACTTTTGCTCTCCACCCACAATTTTTAGGAGCCCTCCTTTCACATATGACCCTGGAGCAGTAAGCACTTTTATATTTATACCTAAGAGATCAAAACAAAAGGGTCTGTCTTCAAGTTCATCGATAATTCTGCTCCTCCCCAGAGTCACTGGCCAAAAAGGTCAATATTTGCTGACTGAGTAAATAATGAAAATATATTCAAAAAATTATTTAGAGGCTTATTGAGTAGTATGTAAGTAAAGATTCAGAAATGAAAATGCCAACCGGCAGGCAGAGGGCCCAGAGGACAACCTGAGATGCTCAAGGTCACACAACTCTTTCAGAGAATAGCGGGGAACACTATCATCTCCCCTCATCCTCCAGCTCATTTACTCAGGGATTACAGCTGTGACTTTGACAAATAGGTGATTATTTTCCATGCCCTGGCCCTAGTGAGGAATAAGCCATTTTACTTGAGGGGCTCTAGCCAGAGACCCTATGCCAGGGAAAGACCAAATATGAACTCATGTTATCAGTTCAGAGCAAAAGAAATGGGCAGAGCCTTCCTCTGTTGTAGGGTCCTCTGTCTCCATTAGTCAGAGTATCTAGAAGGAGATAATATGATGTCAGACCCCACATGTGGATCCTTGCCACTGTTCCATGGAGTAACTCTCATGATCAAGGTACCTGATTTTACTTAAGCTACAGCTTTCAGAAAATAAGAATCTACTGAACTAAAATTCTTTGATTTTTCAAACCATTTTTCCTCTGCCCTGAGCAATATACCTATGAATATTTCTATTTAGGCTTTATCCACAATGAATATAAAGTAAGATTTCATTTGAATATGTTAACCCCTCAGTATAATATACATCTTGATTTTTTAAAAAAATTATCTGATTTCTAAACATATATTCAGTTTCTTGATATTTCTTATCTTGCTGTCTACATCTTTACTTTGCAAAATTTTAATACCTTCACATAAGAGCAAATATAGTAAATTAGTAAGTTTTTCAATTGTGGGCGTTGAAAGTAGAGGCTCAAAGAAAGTTTCAGGAAAATGGACAAAAAAACCTGGATTCTGGAAAGGGCGTTTATAACAAAAACTGACTCAGACATGTTTTGTTTCTCATCAGCTATATGACTAGGGTCAAGTCATTCCACCCATCGTGTCGGGGTTTCTTTATTTGTGAAAGGGAAAGGATGATGCCTACCTTACCTTCACTTTCTCACAGGGCTACTGTGCAGACTGAGGAAGATGAACTTTTTGAATCTAAAAGATTTAGCACACTAAGATGGAAATAAATTTTTGGAGGGGCTACTTTCAGAGGCTAGTTGATAGAGGTCAGCTTACCACTTTTCAGTCATCTAGAACTCCAGGAACTTGACTGCTATGATCAGAGTCTAGCCAGTCTGTTTTTTGATACAGAACAAGGCCTGGAACCATACTGGGCTGAGAAAAGGATATGTTGGTTCCCTGCTCTGGACCTAGACTCATGCATGCCTAGGGCTGAGCAAAGTGAACAAAGTTCCCCGAGGTGGGGCAGGCTTTCGGAACAGGAAACACATGGCTAACCAGAGCACTTTGTCTTGCCAAGTGGTATTTACAATCCTAGGGTAGAGCCAAAGGGCATTGAACAAAGGAAAGGACCAATCATGTGGCCAGAGGCATGAGGTTCTAGAATTTGCCCAGCTTTAGACACCTACCCATCCTTTCAGTCAAGGAACAGTATCTATTTCTGAAGAAGGTGGGGAGGTCAATTGAGATGTGCAGACACAATACTGGGAAAATACTTTAGAGTTCTAATCTGACAGGTTTTTTTTTTTTTTCTTCCCTCAACAGCATTTTGAAAATACTGTCCTGTGGTCTGTTGACCTCTATAATTGCCAATGAGAAATATGCTGTCCTTCCATTGTAAGTAAACTGTATTTTTTCCTTTGGTTACTTTTAAAGATTTTTCTCTTTGTCTTCACTATAATGTCACTAAGTATGGATTTATTTTTATCTATTTTGCTCAGGACTCAAGTTTCTTTCAATCTGAAGATATGTATCTTTCTTCAGGGATGTGTAATAAAGCCACAAGATCTTGTTGTACAACCATGATAAAGGCAAAAAATAAAAATTATCAATTGTTGGCCAGGATGTGGGGAAAATTCAAGCCACCATTGAGAACTTATAAATTATTACATTTCTGGGGTGCAATCTGGGGGTACCAGCAAAATAAGATACTCTATAGCCTATGAGCAAGTAATTATGATATTAGGCACCAATCCTGAGAAAATTTGCATTCATAGAAAAAGGAGATACAAGTACATCTGTTCAGTGAAGCATTGTTTGCCACTGGGGGAAAAAAAGAGTTAGAAAGAAATTAATCAAAATGTCCATCGATGGGAGAATCAATAATGTAATATCCAATAAATAAATCCTGAACAGCAGTTAAATGAATCAGGTATACTCACACCAGGTAGATAAATTTGGAAGACAAAATGAGGAATATAAAAAATAGATGTAAATGCAGTGATGCCCTATGTATAGATTTTAACCACCCACAAAGCTATAATTGTCCAATGTGCAGAAATGGTAAGATCTCTCACTCTCTAGAGTGCAACAGAATTTTAAAAAAAAAGAGAGAGAGACAACAGAATAAAAGGCAATCCAAGAAATATCTGTCCTCTTGGAAATCAAAAAGAAGATCTCAAATAATTCCTGACTTGAAGAAATAACAGAAATTAAAGGCTGTATAGAAGTGGTCAATAGTACTAGCCAGACACAAATGTGCTGGGGAGGTAAGGGAGACAAATGACCAACCTGGGGTCTCTCCAAGCTTCAAAGTCTTAGAAAACAAAGATACTTGTTTGGAGTCAATTTTTAAAAATCTGAGTTGAACTGTGGTTTCTGACAGGGGAAAAGGGGAAGGGTTAGAATATACTCCTCCCTCCCAAGCTTCCCTTGGTAACAGGCAGGAAGGCACAGTAGAAGATAATGGAATGTGGTAGAACGTGGAGGGATGTAAAATGGGCAGTATTAGGTGGAGAGACGCTCAGAGCACAGGAGAGTGAGGGTACGTGGGCCTGCATGGCGCTGGGGGCTGGGACGGCCAAGCACAAATGCCTGTACCAACAAGGCCACGGGTCTGTGTCCCTGAGTGGGCACGGCCAGGCGGAGCCAGGCTGGAGGGGCACGTGAGAAGCTGGGGAGCGATGCCAGGGGAAGTCCTGCTTGAGGTAGGGGCTGGGTGAGAGGAAGTGTCAGGAGCCGGGAGGAAGCATGCGAGACTCAGATGGGCTGTAGCTCAGAACGCCATCCTCCTGGGGAGTGGAAGTCGGCCAAGAACTGTCCCGAGGCAGCTGGAAGGACAGGGTGCCCTGGCTTCCTCACGTAGGGAGGTCACTTCTCTGTGAGAGTGGTGATGTTAATAAAAGGCAGGGAATCGAACGACATAGAGCTTGCAGATAGACATGCTTCCTGCCTACATTCAGGTGCTAAATGAACAACCAAATGAGAACCTCTAGTATGAACAGTTTCCAACGATGGGATATCCAAGGTCATTACATTCCTGGGAATAACACCTGGGGTGCCATGACAGACTACCAGAAAGAACAGATGAGTGGGCCAGCCCCACTCAGACCCAATGAGGAAACTTCATATTCTTTTAGCTCGTTTTAGATCTTGGCAAAGCCAGACCCCATGCTCTAAGCTTGCTGGGTTCTACCCTCCATATCATCCAGGAGATACAACATGGTTACTACAGAATGTGACGTTGAGGAGAGAGCATGGTGTGTATTAATTCATGTAAGAAATTGTATATCAGCACAGAAATGTTAATAATTAGAAATGACTGGATTCTCTATGTTGTCTGTTGTGGAAATAAAGGCCGCTGGGGGTGGATCAAAAATATCTGGAAATTACTTGAAACTGATGGATAACTAAACAGAATTATAACTAAACTGTACCATAATCCGACTGTATTTTTTGTCTTTTAATGATTGGTTCTGGGGAGCCCTATGCAGTGAACATTACAAAAATCACATGAAGCTCCAAAAGCTACTCTCGGTAAATTTCTTGAGTGGGAGTTCTCAACTGTAACGTTTGGCATATTATTCTGATAGTTCTGTATGTCAACTGATTTTGTTTTGACATTTTGACTTGTTTTGGGTAAACTGAGGTATGTACCTGGAATTGTCTTGATACATGCTTAAATTGTGATTCTCTGGGTGGAAAGTCCTGGTTGATAGTGTTTGCCAATTTCCATGGTGTAAATACTTCCATTATGGCTGACTGCAAGCTACAAATGTGGTATCTGAGTGCAGAATTGGGAAGAGGTGCACGAAGTTGATCCTTATTAGTCGGTACAGGACACTGTATATACCTGTGGGCCTGTGTAAAATGATTTTTTACTAAAAATATTGCCCCATAAATATACAAAGGCATTAGTGAAAGAAAAGATAAAAGGGAAAATAAATTCCAACTGGGAGCTCAAACAGAGAAAACTGGCAGAGGATTTTTTTTTAAACTTTGTCTATATTCTACATTTTATTATTATCTTTTATTAAGCATCTATGTGTCACCCTGAGTGTTCTGAACTCTTAGTTTCTTTGGAGTTACCCTGGATAGAGGCTAGGGTTTCCTCTCCTTCCAGATACTGGTGCTAAGACGATGCTGACCAAAGAATCAATGGGACCTGCTCACCGTGAAGCCAGTTTCAGGATGGCCGAGACAGAAGAAAAGACATAGAGCCTTCTGAGTTTGGGGAGGCAATGTTGATATTTAGACTTATGGTTTGGTATGATAATGTATTACTTAAAAAAAAATTAATGCTGATGAAAACAAGAAAAAACAGTTGTTCAAAAATTGAAAAACAATGGAATAATAAACTCTTCTATTAGAGTAAACCAAGAAGAAATTTATTAAACTTGAGATGAATTGGAAATTTCATAAGAATCCATGGACATGTTTTTAAAGGAGACTTTATCTGTTCTGTCCCTGCAGTGATTTATGCCATTGGATATTTTTGCTGCCATCTGTCAAACTCGTCAGAAAGTAGGACAAGCTTATTTGTAGAAGGAGTGCTTATGGTTTCTAAAACTATTCTCCAATGAGAGGGACAGATGCCCTTGGGGGATAGTTGACTCCATATTTCTGGGCAGGGGAAAAATTCAGGATTAGTTTGTAAACTCTAGATGTTGAATGAAAGCACGGTTGCATCTGTAGCAACATGGATGGACCTGGAGGCTGTCATACTGAGTGAAGTGAGTCAGAGAAGGAGAAATAGCATATGACAGCCCTCATAAGTGAAGTCTAAAAAGCAATGATACAGATGAACCTACAAAGCAGAAAGAGACTCACAGACTTAGACAATGAACTTATTCTCTAAGTTTGGGAGGGGCAGGGGGAAGGACGGGGGGAAGGGATAGTTAGGGAGTTTGGGATGGACATGTACACACTTCTGTTTTCAAACTGGATAACCAACAAGGACCCACTGTACAGCACATGGAACTCTGCTCAATGTTTTGTGGCGCCTGGATAGGAGAGGAGCTTGGAGGAGAATGGATGCATATGTATGTATGGCTGAGTCCCTTCACTGTTGACCTGAAATCATCACAGTATTGTTAATCGGCTAGACCCCAACTGAAAACAAAAAGTTTAAATTTAGAAAAGAGAAAGCAAGCTTGCATTAAGGTATCAAAGTCATAAATCCATAATGGTTCAAAAGAGAAGATAAAACAGAACTGCCTGAAAAAAATATAGCCAGTCTTTGAAATTGTTTACTGAAAAGGCTGTGTGTGTGTGTGTGTAGTCGCTCAGTTGTGGACAACTCTCTGCAACCCCATGGACTGCAGCCTGCCAGGCTCCTCTGTCCATGGAATTCTCCAGGCAAGAATACTGGAGTGGGTTGCCATGCCCTTCTCCAGACTGAAAAGGCTACATATCAGTTAATAAAAATTACATGAGGCCTACACACAAGCAACAGTTTGAAAATGCAAGAAACTGTCTTTTTCCATAAGGAGATGAACTCGTAGCAGGACATAGTCATGGGACAATAACAATATTCAAGATCTCTGTGAAGTGTAGTTTATTTGATAGAAAAGGATACAAGCGAATTGGAGGCAATTGGGATTTTTTCATGATGCCAGGGGTGACTTTTAAAAGAGTAGTTTCTCTTATCTTTCCAGCAATAAATTACAGTCTTTCCTAAGTACTGCCCATCGTGGTTATATAGTGGATAGAGGCACCCCCTGAAAACTAATCAAGTAGTCAACACACATGCACTGTGCATGTTATACATATCATGCTGCTTGTGGCCATTTGGGCTTCCAAGGCGGCACAGTGGTAAGGAGACCACCTTCCAATGCAGGAGTTACAGGAGACGTGGGTTCGATCCCTGGGTCAGGAAGACCCCCTGGAGGAGGGTATGGCAACCCACTCCTGTATTCTTGCCTGGAGAACCCCACGGACAGAGGAGCCTGGCAGGTTATAGTCCATAGGGTCACAAAGAGTCAACACGACTGAGCACGTGTGAACGTGCTCACACTCACACACACACATGTGACCATTTATCCAACAATGATTCGCTTCGCACAGACAGGGGCTCTGCATCCTATTTCTACATTATTTTTTACCACCGTGTGACTGTGTGCCTCAGCTGGCAGAGCAGAACCAGCTTCTCTTCCTGCAGTAACATTCACCATGCCTCACTAGGAGAGGAGAAAATCTCAGAGATGACAGAAAATGTCAAGTGGACCCTGAAGAATAGAAAACTCTTGAATCGGCAATATCAAATAGAAAGAAAGCATGCTGGTAAAGTGTATCAATGCTAGTTTTAAAGTAATAGGAGAAAAATAAAGGGAAGATGTGCCATAAAAACGTAAATTTTAAGTGAGCTGCTCTTTCTAAGGAGGTTTTAAAATTAAGGGAGTATAGAAGATAAGTGAAGGAACAGAAAGTAGAATGACAAGGGATTAGCTTGGTCATAAATAGATGAAGAGGAATGCCTGCACTAACCACAGCCAAGAGCAACCAAAATGAAGTGGAAAAGCAGGTCAATACAGTGCCAACTGATTCTATAAGAACTAAATGTACGATAAAACAAATGAGAAAAAGGTCGCTCAGACATGAATTGGTGCTTTTGAGAACATCTGGTTCTTTGCAAAATCGGTATCTTAGACACATACTGTGGTTTACACAAAATCGGAGGGAAACCAACTAGCAACAGGTTTATCATCAACAGGGAGCAGGGTGTCAACCATGCAAGGAGGAGGTCAAACCCTCTCCCAGAGGAGGTGCTGTGGGGGTGTGAGAGGGGCTGCTTGGAGCAAGAAGTCAGCACAGGGGGGGCTGCTCAGCGGGCGGCATCAGGGAGTAATGGGCGGAAACTGAGTGCGGAGGGCTCTGGGCTCTGTTCAAATGGAAGTCCCAGGACGGGTGTTTGTGAGCCTCTGAGCACTGTCCACGGTCGGTGTCAATCACGCAGGGCCGTGTCAATCACACGGGACTGTGTCAATCACGCACTGGCAGCTTCGCCTTCCTTAGTCTCCTCTTCTCTCCCACGGGTGTCCCTGTGAGAACTCACACCAGGGGCTGTGGGTCAAACTGGGTTCACAGTGATGGAGACAGCCTATTGCTCCAAGCAAACTGCCCTTGTTCCTAACATCTCTGAAAGAAACATGAGACTCCTGAAGACAGGGTGAAAAGGAAGGCTGTCACCATATTAGCATTGTTCCCGTCTTGGCTCTTTAAATATATGAACATGATTTGTGGCAATCTGGGGGATACGGCTCTGGCCCTGCTGAGCCCCTATGGTCTAGATGTAATAAAAAAAAAATCCAGAAGGCTCTACCTCTAGACCTTCAGAGAGCAGAAGAGACAGGGGCCCTTGCAGATGGGAATGTCAGCTTGAAGAGAAGGCAGATTTAATGGGAATTGCTGAGGAAGCCTGGGTGGCGGGGGCGGGGGGGGGGGGTCAACCCCACTGTGATCACTCAGGATATCTGAGGTATTTTCTTGGGACTTGAAGTTTGTTTTGGGAGCATTAATATATGTTATCCCATTTCTATAGTCACACGCTGCTGAGGTCATAGTCAGAATAACCTTCCTGATACAAATTCTCTGAAATCTGCGCCTTACTCTCCAATTTCCCTTGCTCTGACAGAATGGATTTTTATCTTGCAGGTTTTTTTTTTTTTTTTTTTTTCTGATGCTGCCCTGCTTCTTCTTGGTTCTTGCCATCACCATCTGAACTTTGTGTGGCTCAACCCAGCTTTCCCCTCTAGGTCCTGGGCAGTGGTTTCCCCCGATACTGAGAATCCGGGATGTCTGGCTTTGTTCCTCTAACCTGAATTCTATCATTCATGGGCCTTCATGCCTCACTCCCGAGATACAAACACACCATGCGGATCCTCTCTCACCATGCAGTCCGTCTCTTCTCTGTACTGTTATAAACTAGTGGCCTGCTGCTGCTAAGTCGCTTCAGTCGTGTCCGGCTCTGAGTGACCCCATAGACGGCAGCCCACCAGGCTCCCCCGTCCCTGGGATTCTCCAGGCAAGAACACTGGAGTGTTGTTGCCATTTCCTTCCCCAATGCATGAAAGTGAAAAGTACCAACACTACACTACTTCAAATACATCTACCGAGACAGCAACAAAAACTCAAATCTAATGGTAAAGTACATTAATATCATGGATCGTCAAGAAGCCCAGTGGGCATTTCACCCCAATTAATTCTTCACTAACATTATTTTTACACAAAATGGATCCCACAGTTTCTCATAAGAGCCAGTGACATTTTTGAGTCAGAAATGTCCTCATGCACAGGTGTCATTCGAGTCTATACGGCGGCGATGGTTGTAAAACCATTCCCTTCATTCAGCCCTATAGAGCAAGTACCACTTTAGACTTCATATAGTCCAACATGCCTAATTTACAGGTGAAAAACTGCATCCCTGAGGGGTACATGATCTGCCCCAAGTTCCTCAGAGAAGCTGTGCTGAAGTGACACACCCAGACTCATTGTTCAAAGCACTTTCCATCATTAGAACAGTTTAGTAAGCAATGTCAGTTCTGGAGGCTGTGAGGAGAGAGATGAGTGGGGAGCAGACTGGCAGGAAAAACACACAGGAGGATGTTTAAAAGTCCAGAAAATAGCTGATGAAGGAATAGACTGTAATGTCAAAGAAGTAGAAATTCTTCTGTTAGATAAACTGCCTCACCAGCAAATGACCCAGAGACCCACCTGCCCATCCCTAACACTTCCCAGGAACCAGACCCTCCTAGATGAAGTAACATCATGTATGGTCAGATGGAGGCAGGAAAGTGGGCTCTGAGTGATTCAGCGTGGATGGGGTTTAAGAGGCATGTAGAGGGCAAGCAGGTGATAAGGCCAGTCCCATGGAGTCAGGACTTCCTCGAAAAGCCTGGAAAAAGTTCATTGTACCTAGGAACTCTGCCTGTGGTGAAGTCCCAGAAGAGGATTCAATATACGGTGGAAATACTGCAAGCCCAGTAATAAAAGGAGTGCAAATGCAATCACCCACAGCTTCTGCTATTCACATTAGCAGCACTGCTAATGCAGAGGATGTGGGAGACAGGAACCCAAGGAGCAGCCTCTTGAGCAGGGTGGTGCGCCCACTAGTCGTTCACAGAGTCTTTGCGGTCCCTTATAGCACAAGGACCAGCTTACCACACACCAAACATTATTAAGCGTTTAATCACAACCAACCATGCTTCCAAGTGTGGTTTATGGAATAAACTGAATTGTTAACATGCCCGACCCAGCCACTCACCCATCAGAACAGACCATATAAACATGATTTCCCTCCTTCCACTGATATGTGTTAAAGATTTACTGAGCTATATCTTATTGGTTATTTCATAAGATACCGTGTTATCTTATTTATCCATAATGTAGCAATTTAAGACAGTATTTTAGATGAGGCAGAAGTAAAGTTCAGAGACTCACCCCAAAGTCACACAGCTGATACTTAGAGGACCTGAGATTCTGGTGCCTGTGCAAACCCTCTTTTCCTGGTAAACTTCAATAACTGACAGTGCCCGGTGTCCCCCTGCATGGCTGGGAGGCCTTAGGGGTGTCTTCCCTCAGGATGGGTGATTCCTGCTATTGCTGCCCTCTCTCCCCCATGTGAGTGGCCAGCAAGCTCCTACATGCTGCCTGGCCACTGGTGGCCGCTAGAGGTGAATCATGGATGTTGGAGGGCAGTGGGATGACTTGGCTACTCCTCCACACTTCAGATCCAGATGGGCCAAGACTGAGAGCCACATCCCAGCATCAGAGGGGAATGTCTACACTGGGCAAAGCCTGGTGCTCAGCTCTTGCTGGCCAGGCTTCTGGTGTGCACTGATCCTGATGCTCCCAAGGTGTGCTTGCTCATCCTTCTCATTCATGAGAATAAAAAACAGTCACCATTTACTGAATGCTTATCATGTGCCAGACACTGAACTAAGCCCTTTAGGTATATTTAATTCTCATGGTGCTCTGAATTACACACCTTTATTATCCAGGTTTTGTAAGAGAAGAAATCTATCAGCCCAGAAACATGAACAAGTTGTTCAAGATTCCATAACTAGTCAGGAGTGAAGCTGGGATATGGACCCTGCAGCTGGAATCCTGGTTTTGGTGACTTCCACACGGACCTGCCATTCCCCAGGGCTCCTGATTTTGTCATTTGACCGACTCCAGACACTGGCCACAGCTCCTCTTCTGGGTTTCAAATCAATGACTCACAGACAACATGGGCTCCTCAGTCTCCAGTTATGGTTCTATGATTTGAACTGGTGATGTCCTTCAACTGGACACCTCTTGGCCACGAAGGTTCCTGAGGCTCAATGGACACACTGCCCAAGTGTTGTGGGCTTAACCCTTCGGAGGATTAACTAACCTCTTCCTCCAGCTGGGACCTACTCCAATGTCAAAAAAGAGGATGAACTAATTTAAAGCCAGGCATGCCCTGAATTGCTGTTTGCTGCATGAATGTCTATCTATTTCCCATTTGTTAAAAGGCTTTCTGAAAAGAAAATGCAGGTTTATTGTGCTTTATGCCAACTGCCTGTATTATTTAGGCTACACCAGGCTGAATTAACAAACACTGATTAATGGATCAAAGACAATCAAAATTTGGGCCTTGGCTCAGGGGACAACCCAGGGAAGGCGTGTGGATTGGCTGGATACCTCTCCCTCACATAAGACTCAGGATGACAGATGCTCTGCCATAATCAGAGCAGGACTTTGCCATGTCCTTTCCAGTCAAGGGAAGGAGGAAAGTATACGGAAGAACGTAAAGGAAGGCTCTCATAGACCACAAGTAGTACATACAACTTCTCTTCATGTTCCCTTGGCTGAAATTCAAACTGCAGGGAGGCTGGGGAGTAGAATCCAGTTATGTGCCCAAGGAGAAGTAAAACAGGTTTTTGGTGAACAATGAACTAACTGTTCCTGCCCTCTACTTCTGAAAAGTAATAGTTTACACACTCATATTTGACATTGTTCTTCAGTTTGTTCTTTTGCTTTTACTTGATGTCAGTTTTATATAGTAATAGTTTTCTACTTCATTGTGTTTTTCCCTTAAGTCTTCTATGGAAAGTGGCAGAAAGTTAAAAAAAAAAATGAATGTAGTAGAATGTAAATCGATAAAGTTAGAACACACCCTCTCACCATACACAAAAGTAAATTCAAAATGGCTTTAAGACTTAAACATAAGACATGATAGACACCTAAAACTCCTAGAAGAGATCATAGGCAAAACACTCTCTGATGTAAATCACACCAGTGCTTTCTTAGGTCAGGCTCCCAAGGCAATAGAAATAAAAGAAGAAATAAACAAATGGGACCTAATCAAACTTACAAGCTTTTCCACAGCAAAGGAAACCATAAAAAAATAAAACTGAAAAGACAACCTACAGAGTGAAAAAATATCTGCAAACGATGCAACCAAAAAGGGCTAAATTTCCAAAATATACAAACAGATCATTTAACTCAACAATAAAAAAATAAGCAACCCAATTGAAAAAATGGACTGACAGCCAGAGTAGACATTTCTCCAAAGAAGAAATACAAATGGCCAATAGGCACATGAAAAGATCCTCCATGTCACTAATTATTAGAGAAATGCAAATCAAAACTACAATGAGGTACCACCTCACACTGGTCAGAATAGCCTTTGTTGAAAAGTCTACACATAACAAATACTGGAGAGGATGTGGAACAAAGAAAACCTTCCTGCACTATTGGTCGGAATGTAACTTGGTGCAGCCACTAAGGAAAAAGCACAGAAGTTCCTCAGAAAGCTAAAAATAGAGCTATCACATGACCCAGCCATCCCACTCCTAGGCATATATCCAAATAAAACTCTAATACAAAAAGGTACATGCAGCCCTATGTTCATAGCAGCATGATTCACAATAGCCTAAATATTCACTGACAGATGAATGGATATGAAGATGTGCTACATATATACAATGGAATACTACTCAGCCACAAAAAGAAAGTCATGCCATTTGCAGCAACATGCATGCAACTAATGATTATCATACTAAGTGAAGTAACTGAAAGAGAATGACAAAAACCATATGATATCACTTCTATGTGGAATCTCAGATAGGACACAAATGAACCTATCTATAAAACAGAAACACTCACGGAGAAATAGACACAATTGTGGTTCCCAAGGAGGAGGTGGTTGGGGGGTGGCCTGGGGTGGGAGGTTGGGGTTAGCAGATGCAAGCTTTTATATATGGAAAGGATAAACAACAAAGTCCTACTCTACAGCACAGAGGACTATATTCAGTATCCTGTGATAAACCGTAATGGAAAACAATATATAAAAAATAATGCATAATTTGTATAACTGAACCCCTTTGCTATACAGCAGAAATTAACACAACATTGTAAGTCAACTATATTTCAATAATAATATATATATATATAAATAAATGTAGTAGAAAATGACAGAGCATAAAATATTTCTCTCTCTTCTACACATAGATGGAAAAGAAAAGGGGAAAATAGCAAGTTTTTGCTCTTGTTTTTGTTCTTGAGGAAAGGCCTACATTTGGGTAACATTTGCCAAGGTTTTATAGCTCTCAGGTTATACACTGAACATGTTTCTCTTCTATATAGGTATTCCTGTAATTGTAATACAGGTGACCTGACTCCCAACTTGTGATTATGCATATTATAGATATATGACTGAGGAATTTCAACCCATCCATCTTTATCTGGAATTTTATTTACAGTTTTCTCCATGAAGACGGAGCAAGTAAAAATTACCATATTTATAAACATTCTGTATAAAAAGAAGATTAAATGCATGGTTGTTGAGACATGTTTATTATTCATCACTAATTAATATATTCTATTCTGCCTTGAGACTTGAATTTCATTAATAAGATGTCCCATTAATTACTGAAAATTCACATAAGGGAATAATATACAATACTTGGGAAATGAGTGAAAGCTTTGCTCATTATTACTGAATAATCTCCAAGACATATAAATGAAGAAATCAAGGTCCAGGGAAACTGAGACAATATAGAAGCCTAGCTTAAAAAGCAAGTCCTGGTTTTTATTGGGAACAATTCCTGCTCATTTTTAGATGCAGGGGAATGGTAACATTGGTAAATGTGGATCACTTTTACCTCCTCCCCATGGATAAATCAATACTTTTACAGGAGCCACATAATCAGGTTTCCACTTAGCAATCTGTGGGAAAGAAAGGATCACAGTAAAACCATTTTTTAGAAAAATCTGGAATTCCAGTATGAACTTGCTTGTGTGAGACAGTAAGTAATCTTATTCTCTTGTCTATCATAAGAGCCTAGAATTATTCACATTGTGTGCTAGGTTACTGAACCAACGCAGCCAGAAAACAGCCATTGAAGAGCATGTTTGGGATTGAAAATCATCAATAGCCTATGTGATCAGTGAAACAACTGGAGAGGCTGTCTTCCTGTTTTGTGGCAGAGAATGACTCGGAGTGATACTGTGATTATAATGGAAAAGGCACAAAATTAGAGGTCAGCTCTATCTCTGGGGGTCAGGGCATCAGTTCTATCTATGTTCTGAGCTCAGGATATTTGCTCTGTCTCCCAGCATGGCTGTGAGGATCTTATCAAATGTGGTATAAGCAAATGTAAAATGAAACATCAGTAGAGTTGAACATTTTTAATAGTACAACTGCTTTTATTTATTTTTAAAAAATTTTTGGCTGTACCCCACATAATGTGGCACCTTAGCTTCCTGAGAGGGGATTGAACCCATACCCTCTGCGCTGAAAGGCGGGGTCTTACCCACTGGACCACTGGGGAAGTCCCTCATATTTTTTTTAAGTGCCTTGAAATCAAGTGTTTTAGTGAATCAGTCAGAGTTCATTAGAGAAACAAAGCCGATAGACTGTGTGTACACACACACACACACACAAAATTGGCTCTCCTGGTTATAGAAGCTGAGATCTGCAACTGTGAGCTGAGACCCAAGCTTGCCGATGGGGTAACTAGTCTGAGACCGTAGACCTGACAACCAAGAGAACTGACATTTTAAGTTTCAATCCCAGAGCTGCCAGGTTCAAGATTCAGGGAGAGTTGATGTCTCAGTTCCACACCAAAGGCAGGAAAAACTGATACCCCAGCTCAACAGTCAGGCAGGAGGAGCTTCCCTCTTGCTTGAGACACTATCAGCCTTTTTGTTCTATCCAGGGCTGCAGCTCAGGCTGATTCAAATGTAGATCTCATCCAAAACACACTCACAGAAATATCCCAAATAATGTGTGACCAAATATCCAGGCATCCTGTCGCTCAGTCACGCTGACACACAAAATTAATCAGTGCATCGGGTTCAGTCCTGTTTTAAAATGACCTAGTTGCAAAGGTCGGTAACAACGCGATAGACAATAATAGATTTAAAAGTCCTCAGTTCTAAAAGAACGGGAGTTATTTCATTTCCCCTAGAATTTGTTCTTCAAATACATAGCCATTAGAGGGAGCTCTGGTTGCAGCTTAGAAACAAAATGGTCCTCTATGAATTGATGTTAACGGGAAAGTTTCTAGGTTTTAATGGAGATACAGAGAATATATATTTAAAAAAAAACAAAAAACAAAAAACTAAGAGATACCAAGTATCCTTTAGCACCACCATTTGTATATCTGAACTGAGTCAGCCCAGACTTGCTTCATGGAGCACAAGAGCTGAGATGATACATAGACAAAGCTGGGTGGAATGGGATAGGCTCTGGGCTTGAGCTCCAGCCATGTCCGGGAAGTGACTGAATGACCTTGAGTCACTTGCTTCCCATCTCTCCTGGCCTGTTGTCTCTCCCCATGAAGATGGCAGAGATTAGAGTATAATGCACATTGGTATCTGTGGATGGGAGAATCCTGGCGAGTTAATTTATTTTTTCTTTTCCCAAAATATAACCTTGAAAATGTTATGTTCTCAAAAACTGTTGGTTTGAATTATCTTAAGCATACTCTCAGTCACACGGATGATACACTCAACATTCAACCAGCTTCTGCCATACAGTCTGTGAGCTATGTTGACATTAAGTGGGTACCGAGTGATCCCTGTCTTGAAGTGACAGCCCTGAACTTTTCATCTGTTGCTAAGCCTCTTCTGGATGACTTTAAGTTGGTGTTGTCAAAATGACAACAGTTGACTTATAATTACCACTGTACTCGTAAAGACAAATTTTCTCTTCAGCAACGATAATATCAAAATTGAAATATTCTATGACAATTCAATTGAAAGCATTGTCATAGAATAAGGTTTTAGAGTTGCAAGTCATTTTGCAAACTGAAAAGGAACCCTCCTACACTGTTGAAGGGAATGTAAATTGGGGCAGCCATTATGGAGAACAGTATGGAGGTTCTTTGAGAAACTAGACAGAGTCATCATACAATCTTACATTCCCACTCCGGAGTGTATAACCAGAGAGGACTATCATTCAAAAAGCCACATGCACCCCAGCACTCATAGCGGCACTATTTATAAGAGTCCAGACATGGAAGCCACCAAAACGTCCATCACAGATGAATGGATACTGAAGATGTTGTGTGTACACACACACACACACACACACACACACACACACACACACACTAAATGGAATATTACTCTGCCATAAAAAGGATGAAAATGGAGGTACTTTATACTGGGGAACACATATATAGTTTTTCTTGATGGACCTTTCTGATACACTGGGAGGAACTCATGCTTTCACATCACTACTTCTGAAGACCCCGAGAGTGATGGACAAAGAAGGAACAAGAGAGTCAGGTAGGGAAAAGGAGAACCGAGGTGCAGACCCGGGAGTGTGGGCACCCTGAAGTGAAGAGAAACACAGGATACTGAAACTCCCTTTGTCTTCACTCCACAATGTTCATTGACGCTGACAGACAACACGACCAAGCGCAAGTTTCTGAATATCTGGTGTAGCGCAGAGGGTGTGTTTCATGTATTAAACCCACAGCCACAAAACCTTCGACTTCACAGTTTTGCAGAGCTATGAAATCCTTTGCTCTCCCCTACTGTTACCTGCTGCGGATAAACAGGGACTGAAGCATGAGTGGCCTTTGGCTTTCTTCTTTTTGGGGTGTAAGCCTGTTCAGCCACAGTTTGCTGGTTATTATTAATGTATTTCATCTAATCTAAGACTCCTTCAACTGTGAGTCATATCAATATTTTACATGCCACTAAAAAAAAAGAAAATCACTGCTCAGTACACTGGGTCACAGGCTTAGCAATGCATGGACAGGGCACGCCAGCTTCCTGGTGCTTTGAAATGCCTTTCATCTGTTCTGAGGGACTTGGCAATCTCGCCTGCCTGGGGTCCCATTGTGCTGGTGGGTGATAAGCCATCCTTGTGCATTTATCTCAGTAACAAAATGTACCTCCATTTCTTCTACCCGCAAGTTTCTAAAGCACTTGGTTATTGCTTTGAAAGAAATATGAGATTGCAATCATTCCTTTAACAAAAATACGGGCTTCATTAATATAAAATATATACTCCACTGCTCCGTTTTCATGCCTTTCTGCAAACACAATGACTTTTTTGTTTGCCAAATTACAGTGAAACCTTTCTGAAGATATTTTCAACAACAAATTCAGCATTTGTGGGTCTGACAAATGCATATAACTCAGCTGAAGTGACAACACTAGGAACAGCCCTGGCCAAGTTTGTTCACAATAACTCTAATGGTTCTAGCTGCCAGACCGTGAATTGTGAGAGACATCCTGATTTCACAAATGAGAAACTATGAAGGAAAAAAAAGAGCATGTTTTAGAGACAAATACCTTGGATCTGCTTCATTGTAACAGCTATGCTTTTCCTCCTTGGGCAGTTCTATGGCAGCTCTGCCTCCCACAGACAGCCCTCTCATCTGGCCAGTGTGCCCACACCCCAGAGACTGAGCAGTCTGTTCAGGGGATGGTTTAGGGGCAGCCTCCTGCCCTTAGCAGCAGGATCACTGGCCTGACCACACATCCCACCATCGCTGACTTTCACGGTGGGTATTAAGAGCTGTGTTACTCCAGGCACACAGATCAGCAAGAAAAAAATCCCCCTTGTGGAGGTTTAAGAAAAGGAGGGTTATTTGTGAGGCCTTAACAGGCAACTGAATAGACTTCCAAGGGCTGAAAATAAAGTCAGCCAGGCTCACGGGACAGTCTGTTGAGTCAGAACCCGAGGTCTCTTACTCTTGGGCCCTAAGACTCCCGTTTCTGCTTCTTTCTGATTCCTCTACATAAGTCAGTGAATGCTTGAAGGACTGGCTTGGACTCACCATGGCAGCAGCATGGGCCCGACTCTCCATGCCCCAGGGTCTAGTCACAGGGTCTGGGTTTTGAAACTGACATTCTCAAAATAGAAACCTACCAGCCTCAGCCTCGTCCATGGATTTGCTCTTCCTGCATCTCTCCCCACAGTGAGGTCAGACGTCCACCCCTGCTCAGCTATGGTCAACCTCAGGCTATCCCTTCAGTAAGAACTGTGGGTGGGGTCACTTCTCTCCACCACCAAATGGGGTGGGCAGAGAAGTAACAACGAGCTGACCCAGTACAGGATTCATGCAGCTTGTCATCCTCATCAGAACCCCTGAGAGATGTTGCGTGGGCCTGGCTCAGTATTCTGTTAAATCATTTCAAGGCAAAACTCACCTTCTGCAGGAGCCTAACTGAGGTAATGAGGCCACGTCTGGCTGAGCTGCTGTGACAAAGGAAGAGAGGAAGGGACGTGGGTCTGATTATATTCCTGTTTTCAATGATGCTACTTTTTGTTTGATGCAGACTTGCATAGACCTATTAAGCATGGATGCTTTCCCCTATGAACCAAAAAGGCATCTAAGGTTGCAGCCCACCCCCTGCCAGAGCCTCCATCGGGAATTCTGTGATTCCCAGAAGTGATAAACAGTGGCAAAGTAAGGGCAGGATGGAGTGGGAGCGGAGAGGTGCTTCCATGGGAATGTAGGTGGGCAGGCGTACTCCACAGCAGAATATTTCCTTTAAGGATCTATCACAGGGCTGTTTGTTTTGGGGCCATGCCATGAGGCAGGTGGGATCTTAGCTCCCAGACCAGGAGTCGAACCTGCAGCCCCTGCAGTGGGAGCATGGGGTCTTAATCACTAGCCCTCACCGGGAAGTCCTCCTATCACAGGAAGAAAGTGAAAGTGAAAGTGTTAGTCGTTCAGTTGTGTCCGTCTCTGTGACCCCATTGACTGTAGCTCCCCAGGCTCCTCTGTCCATGGGATTCTCCAGGCAAGAACACTGAGGTGAGTAGCCATTCCCTTCTCCAGGGGATCTTCCCGACCCAGGGATCGAACCTGGGTCTCCTGCACTGTGGGCAGATTCTTTCCGGTCTGAGCCATCAGGGAAGCCCTCCTCCTATGACAGAGTTTCTCCAAATAAACACATTTATAGACTGAGTCCATCACAGGCTGATTGCAGCTCGCATCCACCACTGACAGTGCCTGAGGGCGGATGTCCTTGCAGAGTAAATAGGACAGACACCAGCCTCACAGAAAGAGGTCGCCTCTATCCTAGACCAACCGTATGACCTTGGTTAGTGTCCTGGATGAATCCGCACTTACAACCCCCTCTCCACAAAATGTAGGGTGATGGTGGCTTCCTGCCCAGCTGGCAAGATCCCTGCTTACAAAGAATGCTGTGTTGGGGAAAAGAAGGTCCTCACGCTATTACCAGCGCTATTTAAATGTGCTTGGCCAAGAGCCTTGCCCGTTACAGGATTTCTGCCTTGGTGCCCAAGGCATTCTCTGCCCAAAGAGTGTGGTGCCGACAGTACCTTTTGCTGCTGGCAGGGGCGGAAGAAACTCAGCAGGCTCTCTTTGGCCCCAAAGACCGACCAGACAGCCCTGGGTATCCTGCAGATGCTTACTCTACAGAAGCACCTCATCCAGGGTCACCTTTCAGATGGCCACCAGCTGGGCCAGTGCGATCAGAAATGGAGGGGCAGTCAACCTTGGATGTGCTTCCAACAGCCCCAGTATGAGTTTCTGGGTCCATAGGGACCAGGGGCAGCCTGCTGTGGGCAGATTCCTCCTAGCTGGGCCATGGGATACGAGTCTCCTCACAGTCATGAAAGGAAGCAAGCGACGTGGTTTATCATCAGCTTCTCCTTCCAGTGGCAGGGAATTCTCAGGTCAGGCCCCTTCTGGCTCTATAAAGATGTTTCTCCAAGCAGATGGGGAAATATCCTTACATTGGTTTAGAGGATGCTATGAGTTAGGTCGGCCCCTCACTCATCCTCACTTATTCCTCTAAACCTCACCTTGTTCACAAAGAAGATCTGAGGGCAGTTAGAGAAATATGAGCAACGCAAAAGAATAAAAAGAAAAAAAAAATAAAGAATAAAAGTGAAAGACTCAAAGCAAAGGAAAATGACAGCGGGGAAGAATGTGAAGGCTGACGGGACAACCCCAGGGCTCAGCATGCTTTCTAGCTGGGTTGGTTCTCTCTGCTGTCTTATTTTCAGGCCTCCTGACCCTCCTCCCCTGCAGGGGTAAGCCGTGCTGCTTGCCACTCACCATAAGCTGCTTTACGTAAACTTCAGTCAGAAAAGGGTCAGGGGTCAACCCCAGTCCAGAAGCCCAGAGTCCTACTGGGGGCCCTGGTGAGGACAGAGGGGGAGGGTTGGTCCCAGACAATCTGCTCCCACGGTTCTACAGCGTCACATTGGGTCCCTTCTCTGACAAGGCTCTGCTGCTCTAACTGACACTCTTAAGGGAGGAGATCACTAATTCTCCATGATCCAAGAGGATGCTGTACTATTGTTGAGTCGTGTCCAACTCTTTGCTATCCCACAGACTGCAGCACATCAGGCTTCCCTGTCCTTCACCATCTCCCGGAGCTTGCTCAAACTCATGTCCACTGAGTCGGTGATGCCATCCCACCATCTCATCCTCTGTTATCCCTCCCAACCCATCCGCCCACATCGAGAAAAGATGCACTGTTCTCAGGAGCAGATCGTGCGAAGCCAGGTTCACAGAACTGGCAAGAGTTTTTGTTGGAAACTGATTTAATAACACTCCTAATTCACTTTCACTCATTCAGGAGACAACTGGTGTTGAAAAAGAGAGTAATAAGGAAGAAGACATCTATCTGATGAGTTTGCCCTGTGTCTTGGCCAACTCTCCCATCATCTGCTCTTTCTGTGGAATTGTCTTGCTTGCTTGGTGGTGATGGAAAGTTTCCAGAAAGCGAAATGACAGCTCTGGAAGTACTGGAGGGCAGGGTTAGGGCTGAACACCCTTTTCTGAAGATGAATGGTCTGTGCAAACACAGAAACAGAACCAATTCTTAGAGGCCGAATCAGAGCAGCCTGGGTTATCCTATATCTTTAAAGAAGTGGTTGGGACTTAGGAAAGGGCATCAAGAAACAGATGAGGCTGATTTATAATAAGCATTACTTTTTCCCCCTCTGAGATGCTCAGTTTAAGAATGCTGAGTGGGAATTATTCTGTTGAGAAGATTAAACAGTTTCCCTATAATCTCATTTGCACTATTCCAGTGCTCAGCAAACTGTTTCTTCACTTAAAGGCATTTCCTGGATTCTGTTTGTGGGGGAGGGAGGGTGGATAAAAAAATCCATGGCCCTGCCCTTGAGGCAAACTTCTTAGGCTACTTTTAAATTATCTTTAGTAGGCTCAAATGAGCATTGCTTGCTCACTCTGCTTTGAAAGATGATGGGTAAATGAGGGCCTCTTCCTGGGTCTAGGAGTAAAACCAGGCCAATTTGAGCTGCACAAGTCAATAGGGGCAGGAAAGTGAGCAGACTTCCTGTGAGTGTGAGGTTCACTACCATTAGAGGCCCTCAGTGACCATTTGCTGAATGACTGAACACTGTGGGTGGACAGGAATTTCTGCATCTCCAGGAGCACACATGGTTCTCCTAGGAGGTGTGTGTGGTGACAGGTTCTGCAAAGAACTAGGAAGATGGATTTAGACAGCAGCCCAGGTGGTCTAGCAGTTTGGGGCCAAGGGGCTCAGAGAAGATCCACAAGCCAAGGCCAAGCAGAGGAGGGGGAATGGTTTGGAGTCTAACTGCCCTGACTTGGGATTCCAGCTTTGTTCCTTATGAGCTGTGTGACCTGATCACCTGGTCTTTCTGAAAAGGAGGTTGGTGACATGCGGACTCCCTGGAGGAGGATGTTCTGTATGCTCCTGGCTCCTGAGCAGGGGTCTTCAGTGGGCAGCCGAGTCCAGGCCTCCCTTGGCTCAAACAGAAGGGATTCGGGGCCAGGTGTCTGCTGACGGGGGCAGAAGCGGCCCACATGTTGTGAGCTGGCCCAGCTTTCCATAAGGAAGGAAGTCATGCCCCTAGAGGGATGAATCCTATCCAAAGGGCTCTCAGCTTCTTAGGCAGCTGGAGGCCTGGGGTTTGCAGGAGGTTTGAGTGGGGCCAGGTGGAGAAGGAAGGATGCTGGCAAGCACTGCTTGGAAAAATCTTAAATTCCACAAGGTCAAGACTGAACATTTGTTTCCCCGACTTTCTCCAGAGCTCAAGTCAGCAAAAGGAAAACATTATTTATTCTGACTCAAAATATGAGGTCACTCTACACCCCTTCTTCTCCTCAGCTCCAACATCATCCACCCAGTCACCAAAGCCCATCACCTCCACTTCCCAGAGCCTGCTAGAACCAGACACTTCTCCCCTCTTGTACCATTGCAGCTCCTTCCTGCCTGCCTCCTCAGTACACGGTCCCCATGGAACTGTCTCCATGCACAGGAACCCGACTTATCTTTTTAAGAAACCTCTCCCCTGCTTAGGCGGTTTCATGATTCCCCATCGTCTGCAGAATTCCAACCCAAATGAATGGGCCCTGCATCCCGTCCAGACACTCGATCCCCTTCATTGAGCAAAGAGTTCCAGAAACAGAAATGATATCCCCTTCCAGTGGAGCTTTATAATAAAACCAGGCGTCTCCCTTCATGTTACAAAAAAGAGCCTTCACTGAAAGCTTCCTATAGTCAAGGCACCCGCACGCAGAGCTCTATGCCTCATCTTGGTTCATCCTCACTACACCCTGGACTTCAGGGGCGTCTGCCGCTTCCGTTTACAGATGGATACGCACAGGAAAGTTACATAGCGTCACCCAGATCAGTTCACTGCTTGGCGATCACATCAGGATCAAACCAGCCAGCCTGACTCCACAGAGGGAAGCCGCACATTCCCTCCTGCGTCCTGAATGGACCATCTTTGATGGTTGGGCCCTAAGCATGTGTTTGAGTGACACAGTAACCAGTTTGTCTCCTGGAACAACCCTGGGAGGAGGGACATCAGGGAAAATTATCTTCACTTTTCAGAAAGGCAAAGCGAACTCGAATATAATCTCTGAATAGTAACCATGACAATGACACGACATTTCGCCAAGCAGCTAACACACGCTGTGGAGCAAGCTGGCCTTGCCAGGAGAACAATATCCATGGACGGTATGTGTAGCAGTATTGACGATATGGACGGTCACACGGGCACTTACCCGGGAGAGGAGTCTGGCCAGATTCCAGGGGGTGCTGTCCAGGGGCAGAAAATAGGGGCAGAAGGTGCAGGCAGAGAGGACTCGGAGACCACAGTTCTTACTCCCAGAGGTGACCTGTGGGGACGAGGAGGGAATGAAATAACAAGGGCTGCCTGGCCACAGTACCCAGTCCCATGTGGACAAGCCCAGCATCTCCCAAATGGTCCTCAGTTGGCAGGTGCAGTTCTCACATTTGGCTTGGGTTGTGTGTCCTCCTATTTATCATCAGTGCTGTGAGTCTGGAGAATCACCACCTGCATATTGGGCTGTGGGGACCAACATCTTTCCTCTTCGCTGAGGGACTTCTACACTGGGTGATTCCTTTAATGCTTGGTCTCAGGACCCTCTTATGGGCTTCCCTGGTGGCTCAGCCAGTAAAGAATCCACCCGCAATGCGAGAGACCCTGGTTCGATTCCTGGGTTGGGAAGTTCCCTTGGAGAAGGGATAGGCTACCTATTCCAGTATTCTTGGGCTTTCCTGGTGGCTCAGACAGTAAACAATCCACCTGCAATATGGGAGACCTGGGTTCAATCCCTGGGTTGGGAAGATCCCCTGGAGAAGGGAATGGCTACCCATTCCAGTACTCCTGCCTGGAGAATACCATGGACAGAGGAGCCTGGCAGGCTATAGTCCATGGGGTTGCAAAGAATCCGGCACGATTGAGCGACTTTCACTTCACTTCTTTACTCAGGACCCCTTATATTCTTATGAGTTATTAAGGAACCCCCCAAAGAGACTGCTGATATGGGCTATTTCCACTGATATTTACCATATTAGAAATGAATAGCAAGACATTACAGATATGTACTAATTTATTGAAAATAAACCAACCCCTTACATGTTAACATAAATGCTATCTTTTTATAATAACTAACTGTATTTCCCAAAACAAAAACTACATGACTAAGAAGATAGGCCCTTTTATATTTATGAACTACTGTTGGGGCTGAGATAACAGAGCTTGGTTTTAATAGGTCATGATTTTTGCAGGAATTCTACTGGAAGCATTTTAGACCCCCTTTCTTCTCAGCATTTAGATTACATTTAGATACAATTTAATGGATTTCTTTGGATGTTCAGCGCCAGCATCTACACTTCTTATTAATGAAGTGTCAACTCTGCAGTTCCTTCAAGGTAACAGAGTTACCTCCCCAAATGTGCTTGGGCCTGTTGTAATTAATAATGTGACCTTCTGCAACGGGAACTGAAAGCTTCTGGAGCAGGAAAATTGTTCACCTGAGTTCCACGGAGGATGGCCGGAGCTGGGTGTGAGCTGCAGCATCCGTCAGTAGCAAGGCCAGAAGTCAGAGCACCTAAGAGAGACGCGAAAGAGAGGAGAAAGCAAGGAAATCCGTAAATCAGGAGTGATGTTTAGGTTTCAGGAAGTTCATGAACATACCCCATGACAAGATAAATGTGGTGCCGGGCTCTGGAATATACTTTTAGGAAGTCTCTTCTTTTTTTAAAAAACTTTTTATTTTATATTTGAGTATAGCCAATTAATAATGTTGTGATAGTTTCAGGAACACAGCAGAGCAACTAATTCTCCTCCCATCCAGGCAGCCACATAACATTGAGCAGAGTTCCCTGTGCTATACAGTAGGTCCTTGTTGGTTATCTATTTTAAATATAGCAGTGTGTACATGTCCACCCCCAATTCCTTCACTATCCCTTCCCCCATCTCTTCAGACCATTATTCTGCCAGCCTGGAGTCTGTCCCTAAGCCGCCCAGCTTCCACGAGCTGGGGGATTAAGTCCCCTGTTGAGGCAGATCTATGCCAGACAGCTGCTCTCCGCCAACTACTGCCAGGCCAGGGTGCCTATGTCTGTGCCCCCTGCCACTGTTCTTCCCCCACAGAGTTCCCTGAGCATGCATGGTTTTCCTCACTCATCTTTTAAAAAATTTTTTCTTAAATTATTTCTATTTTTAATTGCAGTAAAATACATACACATAAAATTTACATCTTAACTATTTTTAAGTGGCATCAAGTACATTGATACTGTTATACAACCATCATGGCCACCATCCATCTTTAAAACTCATTCCATCTGTCAAATCTGAAACTGTACCTATTAGGCACTAACTCCCTTTTTCCCCTTCCCCAACAGCCCTTGACTCTCAGCATTCTCCGTATGAGTCTCCCTGTTCCATATAAGTGGAATCACACAGTGTTTGCCCTTTTGTGACTGGCTTATTTCACTCAGCATAATGTCCTCAGGATTCATCCACGCTGTGGCACATATCAGTATTTCCTTTCTTGTTAAGGCTGAATAATATACCGCTGTATATATATATCACACTTTGTTTATCCATTCATCTGTCAATAGACACTAGGGTTTGCTTCTGCCTTTTGACTATTGTGCAAAACGTTGCTGTTAACCTAGGTGTACAAATATCTCTTTGAGTCTTTGCTTCCAATAAGTGGAATTGCTGGATAATATGTTAATTCTGTTTTTAATTTTTTAGGAGCCGTTGCAGTGTTTTTCAAAGCACTGCCATTATTTTACATTCCCAACAGCAGCAGTGCACAAGGGTTCCAATTTCCCCACATCCTTGCCAACACTTACTATTTTCTGTTTTTTTTGATAGTAAGTAGCCATCCTAATGGGCTCTCACTCATGACTGAGTCTTCCATAACAGGACATGATACAGTGCCTGGCACAAGGGACAACCACAATGAGTGGCTTTTAAATGGAATGCCCTTTGGTTTCAACAACATGTTGAACCAAATCTCTCTCACCAAAGCCATCTTTGTGACTGCGCGGTGGTGGCGTTTATCAGCAATGAGAGCTTTATGCCAGAAGACAATCCCTCCCAACACATCCTGTTCACTTGTGGGAAGATTTGACATTGTAAAAGTGTATGTCTTTCCAAAGACAACCTGTAAAATCATGTTAGAATGTGATACCACAATATAAAATCCATCTAAAAAATAAGCTTATGAGAACAGACACAAAAATCCTGAAAAGGAAGCGTGGAGGGCGCAGGGAGACTATATTTTGCAGTTAATGAAACACAAGAACACGGCATGCATGGGAATCGGAGGGTCACTGCCGGCTTGGCGTGATGCAGAGATTTCTGTCCAGCTCTCCTCCTCGCTGTGGCCTGAGATTTACCATCAGGACTGTAAACCACAGCACTGCTATGAGCAGTACCCTGGGGGCAGCCTCGTTCTTTCAGCTTATTCACTACTTTCTGCTCTCAGCTCCAGTTCTAGCTCTGAGTCTAACACGCTTTCTTTAGGAAGGAGGGCTCCTTGGAGATTTTCCCTATTTCCTGCAAGTACAATGATCACCAAAGTAAGTTTTCTTCAGGATCTAGGTGTTCTGGAGCAAATGGTGGGGTGGGGGGTGATCAGCAAAGAAGTGTATCATTGTGCTAAAAATAGATCCTCTTGAGGAACTCAGATAATACTTTGAATGTTATAACTATCTTGCTCCAGGGGAACCAAGGTAGGCAGACCTAATGGCTAGGTGGTGGCCGTGCCCTGAGCAGACTTCAAGCCCCTAAGTGACCAGGGAATCCTGCTTTCAGATGCTAAGATGTCGCATCGCCTTTGTCCAGTGGTTTGTGATTTGATGACAGGTGTTTTGAGAGCTGGGAATAAGGAATAACTTTCCTCATTGGCTCCTGTCTCTACCTTTTCATTTCTGCAACCAGCTCTTCTTTTATAAGAAAGGCACCTTCTAGGTATCCAGATAAGCCAGAAGTCGTGTGTTGTGCTTATTGAAAGATAACTTTTTTCTTTCCTCCACCTCCAGCTTTACTGAGATATAATTTACATATAACATTGTAAGTTTGAGGTATACAAAGTGTTATGAAATCTAAGTATTTCTAATGCTTGTCAATGAGGAGCAGGAACAACCAGACCGACTCCTGCTGTTGCCTACACCCTCATGTTCCTCTCTCTGTCAACAGTGAGTCACTTAGGCATATGGGGAAAAACCCCAAGACCTGTTCCTCCCCCAGAACCAGTGATCAGGACACCAGGATTCTGGTCCAGCTCATCCTGCAAATATTACTTTTGAACATCTGAGGAATCTACTGCCCAACCTGGCTCTTAAAGCACCTGGATCTTAGAGATGACTTCATCACAGTGATTACAGAGATACTGTAAAGACTAAACGACTGCTTCAGAAATGTTATTCAAATGGAAAACAGTAGTAGCAGCAGCATCAAAATCTTCCCAAACACCTAAGATACACAGAACTTGGTGTTAGCACAGAGGAACAGCGGTATACTCTGCCTAGCTGGAGAGCCTGGATTCATAAATAAACGACTGTGTGAGGAAGTATATGACAACACATACGTCTCTGAAAGTGTGACCCACAGAAAACGCCCTTCAAAATATGGCGTAAATGTTTTTGTGTTTAAATCAGTCTTGAAAATTCTATCTCTTAAATCTACTTCCTTGGGAATTTACAATGGATATTAATTTATTAGACATTGTGGTAGATCTCGCACCAGTAAGCCATGTAAGCCACAATTCCCCACATTTGTTGACCACAGAGCTTAGTTTCACCTATTGGTATCAATAGGAGCATATTGTGGGAAAGCTGACCTGGACCTTTACACTTTGGAAGGACCATCACAGAATACTAAGAGCTCAGTGGAGGCATGAACAAATGGGGAGTGTCCACACAAGGGACAAGAAGAGCTGGAGCGGAGCAGAGCAGTCTGGCAGATAAGCTTAGAGAAGAAGATGCCATTTGGAAAGGCCTGAGCACCTGGCTGAAGGGCTAGACTTTCACGAGGAAGCTGTGTGTCATGTTCCTCAATGGGCCGCCTCCTGATAGACCCGTGAGAAGCTCACAGGCTCCCCGTGGCCCTAGGTGAGCACCCCAGAGTCCTGCGGCTATTCCTCACTCCCAGGCAGAAGACTATCAAACTGGGTCTGTGTTGCTTCCAGCGCTTGCTCAGACCAGCAGTTCTCAAACGTCAGCCTGCATTACAGGAACCCGCAGAGCTTGCTGAAGCAAATGTTGCTGGGCTCTGCTTGGTGTTTCTGATTCAGTAGTCTCAGAGGGGCCTGAGAATTTGCATTTCTAACAAGTGTAAGGTGATGCCAATCTGCTGATCCGAAGCCCACGCTCCAAGCAGTCCTTCGGGAAGACTTTTATCCCTGACTCTCAGCCCACCAACGGTTTCTGCCCTGGTGGCTTACAGAGGACGCTGGTGATTGCGGGCATTTTAAACAGAGCTTGAGAGGCAGATGGCTGCACTCATCAATGGCTCACTCATCATGTTCTCCACAGAAACAGGAAGTGGCTTGGTACTTGGGCCAAGTCAAGGCTTGCAAACTCAAATCCTAGAGGTGTCCGGGTGGCCAGTGAAGACGAGTGGAGCCAGCTGGAGAGCCCAAGCTGAGAGTGAGCTCACATCAGCTGGTGCCATGCTAGAGGGTACGGCCCATGGTGCCAAGTAGGTATCATGGTCACCTTTCCATAGTTGAAGAAACAGGCTCAGTGAGACATGCTCACTCAGCTAGGAGTGAAAGAATCCAGGGTCCAATTTAGGGGGGTCTAATTCCAAAAACTTTGCTCTTTCCCCTACACAACGTTGTCTCTGAGTACATTCCCCCCTCCAGGTCATGGCACGGGCATTTAGGAAGGGTCTGTGGACCGGGGAGGAGTGAGGAGGTATGCAGAGCCCTCCTGGAGATTCAGAGATTTTCTATTTGCTATTTTTTCCTGTTGCTATTCTGAGGCAGAGTCACAGGCACAGAGCAGGCTCCGATGAAGGATGCCTGGGTTTGCTAAATGCTCTTGGCTATGCTCCACCAGGTTTAATCCTCCTGCTTCCCTAGTACCAGCTTTCCACCCCGGCTCCTTGCCTCGGAGTTCATCAAGCCTTAATTGGAAACAGAAATGCAGTCCCTTTCCTGAGTCACAGGATGACAACAAACCAAGATAAATTAGAGTGAGCTTGCATGATCTTGAGCTGCTTCTGCTAATGAAGCAAATGCAATTTAAAGAGATGGTCCCTGTCATGGTCTGCAGCACACAGGACGAGGTGGCCGGCTTTTATATTTGTGGCAGCATCAAGCTCCCCAGCTTCCTCATCAATCCTTTTTAACATTTGACTAGTAATAATAGCTGTCAGACCAAATATCTCCCATATAACATCACACAGAATATAAGGAAGCATTAGAGAGTGCAGCCTCACAAATTCAACCCACTTATAATGTAGGTTGCTAAATAAAGTTTGACAGAAAGATCAAACTTGATCATAAAAGCCCAGACTCATTCTAGACCATGCTTTGCCCCAATACTCAGCACACTTTTGACATACTAAGGGCTATGGGATGAGGTGAATTTCATTTCTCTTCCATGCACTGCTACCAAATTGGGCAGAGGTGAGGGATGAGCAGAGAGAAGGCAAAGACATAGATGGAGAATTAATAGAATTATTAGAATTAATAAGTGAATTTTTAGAATTAGTAAGTGAATTGTAAAAGTCCTTGAGCTACAAGGGCAGTGCATAAATATCAACTGTATTTCTTTATAGAAACATTATAGAAAATAAAGTTTAAATTTTACTTTATAAGTGTAATTGCATAAGATGTATCAAAGATTTAGGAATAAATATAATGAAATATGTTCAAGACCTCCACAGTGAAAACTAAAATTCAGCACAGAAGACTTTAAAGGATACCTTTTAAAAAAAATAGAGAGTATACAATGTTCATGAAATAGAGCACTCAATATTGTGAAAATGTCAGTTCTCCCCCAAATTGATGTTTAAATTCAATACAGATTCAATACAGAGTCTCAGAAAGCTGTTCCTTGGGGAGAAATTGACAAGTAGATCTTAAGGAAATGGAAAAGTGTAAGAATAGCCAAGCCAGTGTTGAAGAACAAAGTTGGAGGATATTGAGACAACTTACAATTGCATGAATGAATGCAAGTTTGGGTAAATAAATCAATGGAATAGAGTGGAGAGTTTGGCAAGAGATCCCTAGACATGCTTTATCAGATTGTCACAAAGGTATGCTGCCATGCAGTTTGGGGAGCAGAGTGTCTTCAAAAAATGGTGTAAGATCCCCTATCTCACACTATTCACAAAAGGCAATTCCAGACAGATTACTGATTTAAATGTGAATATGAAGCCATTAAAGCTTCTAGCGGATAGCATAGGAAAATATCTTCATGACTTTCAAGTACACAAAGATTTCTTCAATGGATAACAAGAAGTGTGAGTACTTAAGGGAAAAATGGATAAGTTGGCATTCATTAAAGTTAAGAACTTTTAGAGAAAGACCCTTCTCTAGTCTTCCCTCCTTATTAAAAGAGGGGAAAAAAGGGGAAAAATTTAAAACTTTTAGTCATCAAAACCCCATTAAGGAAGTGAAAAAGTCCCCATAGAGCTGGAGAAAATGTTTGTAGTCCATATATTGATAATATAAAGAACTTCTACAAATCAGTGAAAAGGGCAACTCAATAGAAAGATGGGCACTTTTCATATGTAAAATATATGAAATATGCAGGAAAATGCATATTGATCATCAGGGAAATGCAAAGTAAAACCATAAAAAGAATCCAAACGTTGACCCAGTAATTCCATTATTCAGTTCAGTTCAGTCGCTCAGTCGTGTCTGACTCTTTGTGACCCCATGAATCACAGCACACCAGGCTTTCCTGTCCATCATCAACTCCTGGAGTTTATTCAAACTCATGCCCATCGAGTTGGTGATACCATTCAGTCATCTCATCCTCTGTCATCCCCTTCTCCTCCTGCCCCCAATCCCTCCCAGCATCAGGGTCTTTTCCAATGAATCAACTCTTCACATGAGGTGGCCAAAGTATTGGAGTTTCAGCTTCAGCATCAGTCCTTCCAGTGAACACCCAGGACTGATCTCCTTTAGGATGGACTGGTTGGATCTCCTTGCAGTCCAAGGGACTCTCAAGAGTCTTCTCCAACACCACAGGTCAAAAGCATCAATTCTTTGGTGCTCAGCTTTCTTCACAGTCCAACTCTCACATCCATACATGACCACTGGAAAAACCATAGCCTTGACCAGATGGACCTTTCTTGGCAAAGTAATGTCTCTGCTTTTTAATATGCTATCTAGGTTGGTCATAACTTTCCTTCCAAGGAGTGTCTTTTAATTTCATGGCTGCAGTCACCATCTGCAGTGATTTTGGAGCCCCCCCACCAAAAAAAAAATATGACACTGTTTCCACTGTCTCCCCATCTATTTTCCATGAGGTGATGGGACCAGATGCCATGATCTTAGTTTTCTGACTGTTGAGCTTTAAGCCAGCTTTTTCACTCTCTTCTTTCACTTTCATCAAGAGGCTCTTTAGTTCTTCACTTTCTGCCATAAGGGTGGTGTTATTTGCATATCTGAAGTTATTGATATTTCTCCCAGCAATCTTGATTCCAGCTTGTGCTTCTTCCAGCCCAGCGTTTCTCATGATGTACTCTGCATATAAGTTAAATAAGCAGGGTGACAATATACAGCCTTGATGTACTCCTTTTCCTATTTGGGACCAGTCGGTTGTTCCATGTCCAGTTCTAACTGTTGCTTCCTGACCTGCATACAGGTTTCTCAAGAGGCAGGTCAGGAGGTCTGGTATTCCCATCTCTTTCAGAATGTTCCACAGTTTATTGTGATCCACACAGTTGAAGACTTTGGCGTAGTCAATAAAGCAGAAATAGATGTTTTTCTGGAACTCTCTTGCTTTTTCGATGATCCAGTGGATATTGGCAATTTGATCTCTGGTTCCTCTGCCTTTTCTAAAACCAGCTTTAACATCTGGAAGTTCTTGGTTCACGTATTGCTGAAGCCTGGCTTGGGAATTCCATTATTAGGTATATATATATATTCCACAGAAGTACTCTCTTCTTCCTAGCATCTCCCCCACATTTTCCAACTTCTTTTCCTGATTCCTCTGGCCCAAGAGACAGACCTGCCTGTGACTTGGGCTGCCTTCTAGCAAAGCAGTGAGAGAAAAGAGAGTGGGAAAAAAAATAACTGCATCGTCCCACCCCCAGATCCTTTAAGGAGACAGATATTTCCTCGGGGCAGGAACTGGGAGAGAGCAACATAGGACTTCCCCTCACAGCGGTAGGTCGTGTGGAAACTACCAAATGCACAGAAAGTGATGAGATGATATGCAGGTATGGCACAGGCCGGGACAAAAATAAAATCTATAATGGAAACTTAAATTTCTTTGCTGCTTCCTGACAAGAAAAGGGGGAGGTGATGATGAGTGCCCTGGACTGAAACTTTGGACTCCCTGATTCTAGCATTGGCAACACAGGGGAAGTTGAAAACAGGTGATTTACAGGTGTCTCCAAGGGTCTAAAGGAGATCAAACCAGTCAATCTTAAGGGAAATCAACCCTGAATAATTATTGGAAGGACTGATGCTGAAGCGGAAGCTCCAGTATTTTGGTCACCTGATGTGAACAGCCAACTCATTGGAAAAGTTCCTGATGCTGGGAAAGATTGAGGGCAGAAGGAGAAGAGAGCATCAGAAGATGAGATGGCTGGATGGCATCACTAATGCAATGGACATGAACTTGAGCAAATCTCAGAAGATGGTGAGGGACAGGGAGGCCTGGCGTGCTGCAGTTCTTGGGGTTGCAGAGTCGGACACAACTGGGAGACTGAATAGCAACAACAACCAAGGGTCTAAGAATCAGGAGAACAGGCCAGACATCTGTTCTTTCTTCTATTCATTCATTCAACACATGCTTATTGGGTGACCCATATATGCCTGGAACTAAGCTATTGACTGAAGTGCACACTTCCTCATTATTCTAATTCCTCAAATTCACACACTCTGCTCCCAGCCTGGGAGCAGTGGCTGACCTTGTCATCCTTGCCTGAGTGTCCTAAGACTGCTGGGTCGAGGAATTGGCACCAGGACGGAAACACCAAACCCGACACTTTGCAGCCAGGGAAAGAGCCACATTTGGGACCACCGTCTTCAGGGGGAGCCAGCCACTTAGCTGTGTGACCCCAGGTAAGGCACTTCACCTCTCTGAATCTTTCTTCTCATCTACAAAATGGTGTGAACACAGTGATTCCCTCAGAGGGTTACTCAGAGATTAAGTAAGTCTCTAAAGTATATGCTTTGCAGCGTTGAATCTTTACTCAACAAAAGGGATGCTTTCCTGTTTCGTCACTCCCTCCCCTCCCACAGTCTCTCGTCCCCTCTGGCCATCTCCCTGTCTCTGGAGGACATGCCCTTCTCCCCAAGGGGGTTTTCCTCTGTCTCTAGGAAACAGGAAAAAGCAGGCAGATCATTCTCTGCACCATCAGCCCTGTCTGGTGAGGACTTGATGAAATTTAACAATGAAGAAATGTCATAAACATGTGCCTCAAAGGGCTCTAAGACAGCACTCCTCCAACTTTATTTATTTATTTATTTTTTGAGGTATAGACAACTTTAATTTCACTTCATAGTTTAAGATTGCACTCTAGAATAGCTTTCCAAGTTTTTGCTTCCATTTCACACCATCATAATTATTGGCTTATCCAGAACTGTATCCATTGCCTCTAAAATGGATATTAAGTAATGCCTCATTAAAAAATTTTTCTTCTCTTATTACTAAAGAAGTTGGATATCTCTAAAGATGACCATACCTATTGGCAAATCTTATTTCTTCTTCAGTGAGGTATATACATCTTTTGACAGTCCTTTGAACATTTGTAACTTAAAAGCTTTTGCACTACAAAGGAAACTATAAGTAAGGTGAAAAGACAGCCCTCAGATTGGGAGAAAATAATAGCAAATGAAGAAACAGACAAAGGATTAATCTCAAAAATATACAAGCAACTCCTGAAGCTCAATTCCAGAAAAATAAATGACCCAATCAAAAAATGGGCCAAAGAACTAAACAGACATTTCTCCAAAGAAGACATACAGATGGCTAACAAACACATGGAAAGGTGCTCAACATCACTCATCATCAGAGAAATGCAAATCAAAACCACAATGAGGTACCATTACATACCAGTCAGGATGGCTGCTATCCAAAAGTCTACAAGCAATAAATGCTGGAGAGGGTGTGGAGAAAAGGGAACCCTCTTACACTGTTGGTGGGGATGCAAACTAGTACAGCCACTATGGAAAACAGTGTGGAGATTTCTTAAAAAACTGGAAATAGAACTGCCATATGACCCAGCAATCCCACTTCTGGGCATACACACTGAGGAAACCAGATCTGAAAGAGACACGTGCACCCCAATGTTCATCGCAGCACTGTTTATAATAGCCAGGACATGGAAGCAACCTAGATGCCCATCAGCAGATGAATGGATAAGGAAGCTGTGGGTACATATACACCATGGAATATTACTCAGCCATTAAAAAGAATTCATTTGAATCAGTCCTAATGAGATGGATGAAACTGGAGCCCATTATACAGAGTGAAGTAAGCCAGAAAGATAAAGAACATTACAGCATACTAACACATATATATGGGATTTAGAAAGATGGTAACGATAACCCTATATGCAAAACAGAAACAGAGACACAGAAATACAGAACAGACTTTTGAACTCTGTGGGAGAAGGTGAGGGTGGGATGTTTCAAAAGAACAGCATGTATATTATCTATGGTGAAACAGATCACCAGCCCAGGTGGGATGCATGAGACAAGTGCCCGGGCCTGGTGCACTGGGAAGACCCAGAGGAATCGGGTGGAGAGGGAGGTGGGAGGGGGGATTGGGATGGGGAATACGTGTAAATCCATGGCTGATTCATATCAATGTATGACAAAACCCACTGAAATGTTGTGAAGTAATTAGCCTCCAACTTAAAAAAAAAAAAAAACAAAAAACAAACTCCTCCAACTTTAAACTCTGCTCAGACTGCTGTGGAACTTGTAAAATGCGGGTGTGGTTCTGCTGCTCTAGCGTGGGGCCTGGGGCCTGCATTTTCACCAGGTGGTGCTGACGCTGCTGGCTATGGATCACACTTCAGATGGTCCCCTCTGAGACGGAGCTCACAGACCCAGACTTCCATACCCAACACTGCCATGTCCCCTTCCCGCTCTAGCGTCTCCTGCTCACCCCTTCAGGAGGAAAGCTCTCAGGATGGCCACTCTTGGCACAGGTCACCAATGGTTCTTCTCTCCTCTGGGTTGTGGGCACTACGGAGGGGGAGGACCTGTCACCCCGACGAGCATCCCTCCAGTAGCCTCTGCAAGACCTCGGCAGGGAGCCCTGGCAGCCAAGCCCCGAGCCCCACCTCGGCGAACTGTTCGTCCACCTCCACCCTGGACGCAGACCAGAGGAGCTTGGCCTCCGTGAAAAGTGCAGAGTTCACTTACCTCCCTGATCATTTAGCTTTCCAAGCTCTATCACATAGTGACCATGTGATGTTACACTGTTATCCCACTTCTCTGAACCTGAAGATCCTTATTTGTAAAAACTGGACAAAACCACACACACGGGTTCATAGGAACATTCTTTTACAATATCTAATCAGTCACCTAAGTGTCCACGGACAGATGAATGGGTAAGCAAAATGTGATATATATATGCATATAAAGCTGGCCCTTGAACAACATGGGTTTGACCTGCACAGGGTCACTCACACACGGGTTTTTATCAGCAATGGATATGACCGTACTGCATGATCTGTGGTGGGTTGAATCCCCAGATGCGGCCCTGTGGAGATGCAGGAACCTTGGTTAAGATCAACTATAAGTTACAGGCATGTTTTCTTACCTTCTTTTCACTCCTACTGATAGCCTCAAGCTTAGAACTTCTTTATAGATCTAGAAAAAAAAAACAAAAAAAACACACAAAACAGTCAGGTACCACGAAAGGGCTTGTATACCTTCTTTAAAATTCTGAGTTGGACATGAAATTCCCAGTGTACACAAAACACACTCTTAAATGGGAAATGAACCACTGAATGTTAGACCTAGGGACAAAGACTAAAGCAACTTGAATCAGTCACCAAGGACTAAAATTGTCACCACTTGGCAGCCATTTATACACCCATTAATCTTGCCTGGATGACTAGTGAACTGACCCATGAGTAGCTTAGGGGCTGAATGGCAGCCAAATACCCAAGTGATGTACTTGCGAGAGGCTCCAAAATTACCAACCAACTCTAATGCACAGAAGCAGGTAAACCTTCTCTTGGCTGACTTTGGCTGGAGTGACATGCTAAGACCTAAAGAGTATGTGCTTTGAATCAGGTTTACTTGGACTTATATGGAATTTTTCTACTCCCCTATCTGCATCAAAATGGACAAGTTGCTTAACCTTGTTGGGTTGAGTTTCCTTAAGGGTAAACTAGAGATAATCTTTGCATCTATATTTGTGTATAAAGTGTGTAGCAGATTTCCGAAGGCAGGGAACATGCTGAATAAACCAACGAAGAATCTCAAGATCTACAGGGTAGGTTGTCAAACTGGGGACCCAGGACAACCCATGTAGTTCTAGTAGCAGTCAGGAGTACCTGGTGGGTAATTGGGATCTGGGAGCTACTGCTGATGGCGTGTGGGATGAAGTGAAGATGATTCAGAAGTAGGGGAAAGATGGACGGAGATGAATCTAATCTTTTCTGAAAATTGGCTTCCTTGGGCAGTCCTCCTCGATAGGCTGGGACACAGCACCCTCCACGGCCTTGAACCTCCTCCGTGCAATGACTTTTCTGCACTGCTTCACTGCCACGGTTATATTTTAAACAGCCACATTGATTTTTTCCTTCCTTTTACCAGCAAAATCCTGCAGGCTCTGTTGCCAGAGCAAAGCACATGCTCCGTTTCTTTCGAGCTCTCTTCAAGGGCAGGCCACTGTGCCCACTCTATGCCCGTGTTTGTGGAGAAAGCAAGCCAGGGATGCTGTTGGATCTCTGCAGATCACCTGTCCATACCTGGGCAGTGTGGGCAAATCAGGATGGTGCCACTCAGGGACAGCTGGAGATGACTTGGAGTCAGGACTTGGGAAAGTGTGCAGGCTCTTTTATTTATATATTTTTTCATGGTAAAGCAAGGGGGTTGATGAGATTCCAGAGTTCAGGCTCACTTGTCTTTTCCCTTCAGACAGGCCTTGTGTTTCCATATTCACTGCCTTGCTGACACAAGGTCTAGGATGCTACATGCCAACCCCTCACCTCGCTCAGAGCTTGGGACCCAGCCACAGCCCAGCTGTGTCAAAGGTGGTAGCATGGCCATGTAGAGAGGACTGATCCTGGTGGTCTGGCTGGATCCTCCCTCTGCCTGTTTGCTAGAAACACCGGCCCATTGGATAACGCCCACCGGGAGTGATGGAGAGAAGAGTCCGCCAATGCCCTCAGAGCCACAAAGTTTCCCAGAGAAACAGAACTAAGACATATGCTGACTCTGTATCTATAAAGAGATTTACTATGAGGAATTGGCTCATGTCATTATAGCCAATGATGAATCGCAAGATCTACAGGGTAGGTTATCATACTGGAGACCCAGGACAGCCAATGTAGTTCTGGTAGCAGTCGGGAGGCCTGAGAAACACGAGAACCATCCAAAGACTGGTGGGCTCGAAGCCTGAGAAGTTTCCACTGTGTCCAAAAGCAGAAAAGGCTGACAATCCAGCTTGAAGGCAATCAAGAAGGAGAAGTTCTCTCTTACTCATGAAATGGTCAACCTTTTTTCCATTCATGGTTCAGCTGATTGGTTGAGGTCCACCCACATTAGAGAGGGCAATCTGCTTATTCAGTCTATTGGTTCAAATGTTAATCTCATCCAAAGACACTTTCACAGAAACAGCCAGAATAATGTTTGACCAAATATCTGGGCACCCTGTAGCCTAGTCAAGTTGACACATAAAATTAACCATCACATTAAACGATTCATGTCTGTCATGACTGTGACACCCTGAAACACTGTCAATCTACACCCAACCAGTCTGGCTACAAAAATATCAACTCATTTCCTTTCATATCCAAGGAAATAATACTGAAGCCGGGGGAAGAAGCAACTTCCACTTGAACCCTATCTCATGAAAGTTTAGGATTTATCATTTTCTTGGTACAATACAGAGCATGGCATGCTGAAATGAGCTTGGATTTATGGTGACATGACTTAGGTTCAAATCCTGGCCCTTTCTGGCTGCATCACTGTGTGTAAATGACTTAACATCTCTGCATCTCGGTTTTCTCATCTGTAAAGCAGGATGACAAAACCTCCCATACTGTTCTGTAAACAATGAGATAAGGCAAGAGTGTTTGAAAGATGGTCAACCATGCCAACACCTTCATAACACGACACTGAAATGGGGGAAAATTCCAATGTGAGACCAGAGCACAGAGGATATGTTGATTTATCTTCAACTTACCTACTATATGGTAGACACTAAAGAAATATTGAATAAATAAATGTAAACACAAATTTTAGGCCCCACCAACTGTGAGCTTTTAAATAGCAGATGCCAAATTTTGTCTTCCTATATTTAACATAATGCTGTGTTCATCTATTAAGCTTTCAAAAATGTATTAGGATAGGTTATTGAAGTTTGAAATTCAAAAAATGAAGTTTGTTCATAAGCAGTTGAAGTCTGGGAGACTGACTACTTTATAAAAATGTGAAACCATTAGATATTCACTTTTTGTGTCATTCCTCTTAGTGTGTCAGAGATTAAAATCACATTTAATAGCATTGTTATGTTCACACCGTCATCTAGCCACATTTTCAGTTCAATAATCCACCCACTACTGAAGCCATTACTTCTTACTTGGGGGAAGAGAATAATTCTCTTTCAGTCAAAGAAGGCACGTTGGTCTCTTTTCCTCCCTCAAATATCACCTATAAAGTAATTTCTGATTTTCTATTTTTCAGTTTAATGTGACCTTTCTCTGTACTGAATAAAAATGTGTTCATCAACTAATCTCAGCAAATTTTCTTTCTGAAAATGAATTCCATGGCTGTATGCAGAGGCTTCCTTGTCACGTTAACAAAAGGGAAAAGGCTGAGTCACAGGCTTGTGATTCATTGACTTATCAGGACAGTGAGTCAGTTGGGCGCTGACTGGAGACCATCAGCAGGATGAGGGAGCCAGGTAAGGCATGGGCCCCCCAATTGCCAACATGGAAAAAGGGAGCAGGTCTGCAATGGGCACAACGTTTGAATATACATTTCTCCAAAAATTATATATAAGTGGCCAGTAAGCATGTGAAAAGATGCTCAATATAATTAGTTGTTGGGGAAATTCAAATCAAAATCACAATGAGATACTACTTCACACTCACTAGAATGGTTAGTTATAATCAAAAAATCAAATAAAAGCAAGTTTTGACATGGATGTGGAGAAATTGTAATGCTCATATATTGCTGGGGTGAATGTAAAATGCTAAGCCATCTTGGAAATAGTTTGGCAGTTCCTCAGATAGTTAAATACAGAGTTCAAATATGATCCACCAAACCCATGCCTAGATATATACCTAAGAGAACTGAAAATAGACATCCACATTAACACTGGGGCCTGAATGTTCATAGCAGCATTATTCATAACAGACAAAAAATAGAAATAATCAAATGTCTACCAACTGATGAGTGGATAAGTAAAAGGTGATATCCACACGATGGTATATTAAATAGCAATAAAAAAGATACGAAATGCTGATATGTGCTACAACATAACAAATCTTAAAAACATTACAAGAAGTGAAATAAGCCAGTCACAGAGGGCTAGAGGTTATGTAATCACATTTATATGAAATGCCCAGAACAGGCAAATTTATAGAGACAGAAAGTAGATTAGCAATTGCCTAAGGCTGAGGGGGATGAGAAGTCACGAAAACTCGTGTTCACACAATCTGTACATGAACACTTATAACAGATTTTTTCTTTTCTGGCTGTGCTGCACAGCTTATGGGATCCTAATTCCCAGACCAGGGATTGAACCCGTGCCCTCAGTGGTGAAGGCACAGAGCCCTAATCACTGGACAGCCAAGGAATTCCCTTCAACTTTATTCTTAATTGACCCAAACTGGAAACACAAGGAATGAATAAACAAACTGCCCTGCACAGGAATACTATTCAGCAATAAAAAGAAAAGAACGTTTACACATGCAACAAGAAGGATGAATCTGAGATTCATGAAGCTAAGTGAAAGAAGCCAGACTCAAAGACTACACACTGTGTAAATCCATTTCCATGACATTCTGGGATAGGCAAGAAGCCACAGGAACAAACACAGATCAGTGGTTGCTAGGAGCTGGGAGCAGGAGGAAGGGTTGACCACAAAAGGGCACGAAGGAATTTTTTAATTGTTCCGTATGTTGACTGCAGTGATGGTCACAGGTATTTGTCATGTATTTGTCAAGTATGAATTTTTCAGAAGTCACAGGATTGTATACGAAATAGGGTGACTTCACCAGCATGTAAACTTTTTCTCAATAAAAATCTTTTAAATTGTTTTAAATTTAAAAACTACTAACCACACTAAATTAAAAAAAGGGATCCTTGTTTTTGTTTACCATTCCGTTGAAAATGTTTGCCAAATATGTAAAAACATGAAAACATACTTATAATAGCATATCAGGTAATCAAATGATTATATTATATATTTACAGTATAAATACAAATACTGTATTTAAAAATGTATTTTCAAAAAAGATGGGAAAAAAAATTAACCAAAATGCCAACAGTATTCATTTATGACTGTTGGGGTGGGGGAGCCATGGATGGTTTTTCTCATTTTTCTAGTTTTTAAGTTATATTTAATATGTATTATCTTTCTGTAAAGAAAATCACATATTATGTTTATGAAAAAGGATATGTAGGAGTCAGGATAAGCCTTCCCAAATATAAACATGTGCTCAGAGTATATGTACATTGGTCTAAAACAGATGTTTATTAAACAAGTCATTATTCTTTGTGGCTTAGGTTTACTTTTCTGCAAAATGAGGGGAATTTGAAAATTTTGCTACTGCTCTCCTCAAAGGCAAAATAAACAAACAGCAGCTAATTCAGAGTGGGTGGAAAGGGGAGTTTGTAAAAAAAGAAGCATTCATTTGCACATCTGATTTAATTCACATTCTCAATGAAATATTTTCTAGTTTCACGGTTCGCTTTCCAGTAAAACAGTGGAGCTCTCCAATTACTAAGCAACGTGTTGATATGAGCCACACTCTCTCACTCATGAAGTCTATGACAGTATGTCCAATAAAAGAAAATCTGCCAGCCCAGTTCTGTTTCCATAGCACTGACCAAGAGTAAGCTCTTTGTGACCAGATTTATAAAGCGGCCTCTATTATCACAGACTGCACGGACACCACCAGATCCTGAAGGAAAGTGGATCCTAATTCTCCCGCCTAACCTCACAGGGCCCTCAATGCCGCTGCATCACATACAGGATTAGAGGATGGTTTGAGGTGAACAAGAAACAAGGACATCCTGAGTATTTTTGAAAGACAATTTTCTTTGAGCCAATATGTGCTTTATGACCCATTGAGGGAGAGAGCTGAGGACTGCTGTAATAAATTGTCAGGCGGTGGCAGGGTTATGAAATCAGATGGATCTGAGGTTATTCTGGCTTCTACTTCAAATTGGTGACAACACATAATTTTTAACTTCTCTGACCCCCAATATTCTCATACGTAACAAGGCAGACAATAAGACCTATCTTTGAAAATTATGAGGATTAAATGGGGGCAAAAGAAAAGTACCTAATATACAATAGGCATTTAATAAAATATTATTTCTTTTCCATGGAGGCCCAGGATGTTCTTTGAAAAATCATAAGAAGTCTAGCCAGTTGTTCTAGAGAGAACAATTAGAGCATCTGTGTGGGTCTCTGTATGCGTGTGTCTGTGTAGGTCTATGTGTGTGTTTGTGTGGGTCTGCATGTTAGAAGTAGGATCAGAAAGAATCATGTACAATGATGTGAATATATAATTAGAGGTGGCAGCTGAAAGCTATAAGACCTGGGAGAGAGGTTTTTAGACTCCTAGTGTAAAGGTTATAAAGAAAGAGAAACAATTAGGCAACCCATTTGAAAAGCTTGGCCATAGTGTCATACACGGTCATGGTGTGTTCTCATTGAAAGACATCTTTTTCTTGGTTCCCCAATCAGGAATCAAACCCATACCTGCTGCATTGGAAGGCAAAGTCTTAACCACTGGGCTGCCAGAGAAGTCCTGAAATGTACTTTCAAGTTAACTGTATCCAATTTTCTTGTTTTTTAAGTGAAATAACATCAATAAAACACACCAAGATTCAGAGAAAATCAAGGAATTTCTCAAGGTCTCACAACCTGTGGGAAGCAGAAATGAGATTAGAACATTCCAAGTCCCCTTTTGCTGTGAGGTAGGGCCCTTCTGTGAAATGCCTGTGTGCATGGGCTTGTGCTAGATGCTGGGTGCAGCAAGATGTATGCCCACCCGTTAGTGCAATGCCAGGAAGCAGAGGACAGGAAGATGGGGAGAGGGGACCACAAGCTGGAAGGTGGTACAAGCACAGCTGCCAATCCATTAGGAGAAGGAACGAAGCACAAATGCACACATGTTTACATCACATTGGGTTGCTGTAGATTGCTATTTGCCATGGAAGGTTCCATTGAAAAGATGTCTAGTCTGCTCAACAAGGAGAATGTGAGTCTCAAAGAAATCCTGAAGAGGGTGAGGGATGACGCTTGATGGAAACTAAAAGAAAGCCATCTGAGAGGATTGCAAGCATCCTGGAAGGGTTTATCAGGCCATGGGACCTGAGGAAAGTCACTCAACAACCCTTTCCTCACTTTCATTTCGGATTGTGTTGTCCTTGCCAGGACAGGACTAGAACTGAGGTCATGGGCACGGCAATGGATAAATGATTTAGAAATGCTAGTTGCACATCTGGGACTCAAAGTCCTTACCCAGCTTCTTCCCTCTACTGGGGAAATTCTAAGTCTTTTTAAGGAAGATATCTGGGTGTTTCAGGTAGAGTTTGAAATCAGTGTCTCTGCTGTGCTGAGTATTAGGTGTCTCATTCCTAAAAGGATGAAACTAACAGACAGGGCTTCACAACTGCCTGAGATCTTGGACTTGGAGCTGTGTGCAGGCTCACAATGGAACTCTTGGTTGTCTCTTGCAGAAGAGGTTTTGGATGTTCTCCAAGCAAAAAGAAGAATAAACTGGATATTTGATAGACTGCTGGAAGTGCTCACCACAACCTCTTTTTGTTTTCTCCAGGGTACACAGTGAAGCTATATTCCCCAGACTCCCATGCAATTAGGCATGGTCACATGACTAGAAACCCACCCCAGTATTCTTGCCCTGGAAATCCCATGGACAGAGGAGCCTGGTGAGCTACAGTCCATGGGGTTGCAAAGGAGTCAGACACAATTTATCGACTAAACAAAAAACAGTATGTACATTATGGCATAATGTACAATTACCTACGTACATAATGTATATTATGTAATAATGGAGAAGGGTCTGGGGATCTGCCTGATGGTGGAGCTGCATGATGCAAAGATCATTCAATAAAACACCGAATGATATGAGCAAGAAGTTATCTTGTACTGCATTACACTACTAAGATTTGGAGGTTTAGCTGTCACAGCATTTAGCCTGCCCTACTTATATTTCATCAGTCATAAAATGTACGTACTTCCATACTTTAATATTTGTCTAGATTTGATGAGGCAGAGTCATATGAGAATGCTAAAAGAGGCTGATCAACATGCTCACGTACACACAGCTAGTGTAATGGTGACAATCCAAGTCTCTTCAATTCTGGATCAGAAGTTGCAACAGTTGACTGACTGACTCACAGCTCACGGTCACAGTGCATGGAACTATGGAGTGTTATGCTCAGTATTTTGAATACTAACCATCTGAATTCTGTGACTGAGGTAGGGATCAAAGCTTGAGCATCAGTTAGATTTGGGAGTGGTGGAGAGGAAGTAAACCACTGGTAAACCACTGAGAGCCCTACTGTGTTTAGAAAAGGGGAGGGTTCTACTTTGCAGAATTGAGCTCAACTGCAAGTCCTGTCAGGGTACAGAAGAGAGATGCCTCAGCCTGCAGCGTTAGTGTGTGTGCCTGTCAAACTGCCTTTGGATGTTAGATCCCCCATCTGTACCATGGTGTCTGGTTGCCAGGGTTACAATGCTCTCCTTGAACAGAAAATCAAATAGCTTCCTAAAACCCACAGGTAAAGGTCATAGTGGGTAGAACATGCTTCCTTTCTGGTATATAAAGGGAAAAATGTGCTGTAGGGAAAGCAAGTACTTCAGATTCCTCCTTTGAGGCCAAGCTGGTAAAGATGATTTGCGTAGGAACTTCAGGACGGAGTTATATATTCAATACAAGAGAGCATCTTGACAATGCAGCATAAAACCCACAGTTGGACACTGGAAAGGAAAGCTGAAAAACTACCCAAGATCCCATGTCTTTGAGGGAACGTGGTCCTTCATGAATTAGCCCACATTGTCTACTCTCAGCTAACTCGTTGACTCTCCCAACTTTTAGAGTGAATTAAGTACATGCGAGGAATAAAAGGGGCTTCCCAGGTGGTGCGAGTGTTAGGTAGAGAACTTGCCCGCCAGTGCAGGAGACGCAAGAGGCACGGGTTTGATCTCTGGGTTGAGAAGATCCCCTGGAGGAGGGCACGGCACCCCACTCCAGTACTCTTGCCTGCAGAATCCCATGGACAGAGGAGCCTGGCGGGCTTCAGTCCATGAGGTCGCAGAGTCAGACACGACTGAAGCGACTGAGCACCCAAGCACAAGAGGAATAAAAAACTCTACAAATGTAACAATAGATCATGGGAGAAGTGCATTTCCCAGATCCTATGTGTAACTTATACAAGGGTTTGATTTTCTGTCTTTTCAGGGCCCAAACTCGGGAGCAAGGGGGTAAAGGGGAGGAGGATGTTCTCGGGGCAGGATAGCTTGGTGTTCCAGCACACACTTAAAGAGGCAGAGCCCCACTGTCAGAAGGCTAGAGAACAGACTTTTCAAAGGCCTAGAGAAGGGGGAAGAGAGCTATCAGCTGTCTCGTGCTTGCTGCTTTTTATTCTTTTTATTGTCATTTTTACTAGTGTTGATGCTTCTAATAATTTTGATACTACTTCTAATTCTACTAGTATTTATGACCACTAGTTCTTCTGAAATAATTTCCAGTGAAAGTATTATAAATGTAATATATGCAAGTATAACTGTACAGGAACATATAAAATGAAGTTTCCTTTTACATACTTTGATACCCAAGAACTACTCAGCAGCAACCAATCTAAAACATTTCTTGTGTTACTTCAGAAATATTCTATGTTTATATAAATATATTTGGACATGTGGGATATAATATATACTGTTTCTCAACAAATATTTTTAATATCACTTAACACTGTGTCTTGGATATGTTTCCTTGTTAGCACCTGTTGTTGTTTAGATACTAAGCTGTGTCTGACTCTTTGCGACCCCATGAACTGTAGCCCACCAGGTTCCTCTGTCCATGAAATTCTTCAGGCAAGAATACTGGAGGGGGTTGCCATTTTCTCTTTCAGGGGAACTTCCTGACCCAGGAATCAAACCCATGTCTCTTGTGTCTCCTGCACTGGCAGGCAGATTCTTTACCTCTGAGCCATCAGGAATCCTGTTAGCACCTGTAGAGCTATATATACATGAGATACAAATTTGGCAACATGGTTCAGTAAAAAGAGTATGAGGCACAATTAAGGATGAAAGGATTTGACTAAAAGGTAACAATAGCTTCAGTCTTTACAATGGCAGAAGCTTTGCAACAACCTGAACACCTATTAAAATGAAATGTCACTATAGTATCATAGAAAAGTATATAGCAAAATGGCATATCTTGCTTGATGTGAAATTTTAATTACATGACACAAAAAAATTCTCTGACCAGATTTGGGGTGATTTTTCTTTCTCCTGCTCTATATTTGTACTTCATTCTTTTACTATAATAACTTACTCAAGCTTCATGTCTTAAAAATTCTTGTCACACTGAGGATGTATAATAAACATACTTTAAATTTTTATTCTGTATGATTCTTTAATTTGGCCTTCTTCAGTAGCGTTCATTCAGTCTGCTTTTCTTAAAGAGTACTTATAATTCCTTAGATGTTGGGTTATTTTATGAATTAACTTGGCTTGACCCAGTAAGAAAAATATAACAAACCTAAAAACTTAACTTGAGCAACTCTTAAACAACTTTATTAGTGAGTTAAATAAGGTGGGAGCATCTCAGGATGGAGAGAGGGAAGCAGTAGGTGTTGCAATCTGGGTTTGAATAACCGTTGTGAGTGACCTTCACAGCTTTTTCAGCTGACTGTTATCCTTGGCTTATCTGACGGCTCAGATGGTAAAGAATCTGCCTGCAATGTGGGAGACCTGCATTCGATCCCCAGGCTGGGAAGACCCCCTGGAGGAGGGAACGGCTACCCAGTCCAGTATTCTGGCCTGGAGAATTCCATGGACAGAGAAGCCTGGAGGGCTACAGTCCATGGGGTCATAAAGAGTCAGACACGACTGAGCGACTAGGCAGAGCACCCTGATGGTACCTTTCCCTGAGAGCTTTCAGTCTCTCTCGTAAGAGGTTCAGCCACGAGATCAGGGATGAAGGAACCGTGAGTGGAGGATGCTTAGAGGCTTACCCATCTGCTAGCCACCATCACCATCGCCTCCCTCATCTCTAGCTAGGTGTAGCACTAGGGTGATCTTTGTCATGCATAAATGAGATCTTTAACTCCCTGGCTTGAAATCCAAGCACAGATTACCACTGTGCTGGACTCAGAGCCAAAGTCCTTCTCATGACTTGCAAGGCCCTGCATGATCTGACTCCAGCCCGTCTGCCTTATCTCCTTCCTTCCAGTCCCTAGGAATTCTCAAGTGGAAGCCAGAAGACAAGAGAATTTGTTAAAGTAATTCACAGAAGGCAGCATTCTGGTGAAGAGGGGAAAATAGAAGGGTGAAGAGCGGCTCTGCAGGGGGATGAAAGGGATCCCACATGATAATCCCCGGAAGTTAAGCCGCACAGGCCAGTGGGGCTAGTGGTACTCACGTTGGGAAGCGAGAGCTTTCCTGTGGAGCCATGTCTTACCTTGCCTCAGGGATTCTAGGTCATCTAGTGTGAGGAGAGGAGGTGGGCAGGGAGGGGTGCACGGTTGTTGACACCCCTCCCATGGACGCTCGTCTTTCAAACCCTCCACCCCACGGGGCTCAGAAAATGCCTAAATAAAGTGAGGGGGTATTTTCATTCCCTCTAAGACAGGCACCTTGAGAACCCTGCTTCATCCAAGGGAAGCATTTTAGTCTGTAAGTGGAGCAAACTCATAACATCCCTGAAGCCTTAATCAAGGTCCTCTTGAGCATCAAAATTCATGATTTTAAACAATTCATTTATAATTTGAACATTTCCCAAGCAATCCATACAGAATTCTACTTTTTTTTTTTTTTTTTAAATAAGAACAGAACGTAGTTTTTCTGCTTAAGATGTATAAGTGTGTGTGTGTGTGTGTGTGTGTGTGTGTGTGTGTGTGTGAGTATAAAGAGGTGAGCTGGGGTTCTGCCTGCTCCTCCTCCTTTCCTTATCTCAGTAGCATCTAGATAGCAACAGAAAATAGCAACAGAATCTCTGATACAGTCCAACTTCACTGCTTGGGCAGGAAACCCAGTCCTAAGGCTTCATTCCAAGTTCATGTAGGGGACTAGAGTTTTGAATTTCCTTAACACCCAGTCCAAGTTCATGTAGGGAGTAGAGTTTTGAATCTCAACACCCAGTCCAGGGCTCCATCAGGCTCCCTACCCTGCCTCCCATATGGCCCCTGGTAGACACTCACAAGTATATGGGTAAGCAGATCCAAAGCATTTTAGATTTGGGGAACATATCACAAGGAGTGGTGGGGTTAGAAAGTGCAATAGAACAGATTGGGTTCAGGAGTGTGGTACATGTCAAAAGAAAAAAAGAAACAGAGCAAATATTAAACACCAAATGCATTTTCTGTTGAATTTTTTTAAAAAAATCAAATCTGCCAAATACTTATGTTTAGGGATGAGCAAGTCTTAAGGCCACCATTTTATCAACTCATTAATCAAGAGGCAAGGCCTCTCACTCTCACAGATGTTAAGGATGAATTATTCCTAAAGCATGCTGGCCACGGATGACAGGTACTCCATCAGCCTGAAGTATTTTTGGAAGCAGGGGAAGTCAGTGGAAACTGACCTGGTTACTAGAGTCAGCTGGAATGCAAAGCTATTTTGATGGCTACACAGGAAGCAGCAGCTACTGAAGAAATCACTGTCCTATCTGTTAAAATAACCTAATTAGATATTGGCTGTTTGAGCTTCTTTAGGTCTTCACAGAATAGGAGACTGAAGCTCTTATTAAAGCTGTTCTGAGAACAAGGCTAACTTCTCTTTGAAATTTAAAGCAAAAACCAAGGAGTCCACGCGTGAGTTCTTGGGTCATTCTCTTATTGTGACTCCATGCTTTTGAATTTCCAAGTTTGGGCTCTACACCTACCACTTCTGATGTGTCTGCATTTCATTCTAAATACTGACTGACGTTTATTATCAAAAGTAAACATTTACAGGAAACGATCACTGCAGGGGTGTGGCATTAGGGTTCTAGACACTCGACTGCTCCCAGCTGAGCCTGAGTGACCAGGAGAGCTGATCACCAAAAGATGGTCACTTAGTCTTGCCCCACACTTGACCTGCCTGTGTCTATTGACCAGTACCCAGCTAGCGTCATCTTTTGTCTCTTCTCTTATATAAACTTAAATCTAAATTCTCGAGTCTGTCGTCTTCCTGCTCAAAGTCCATTTATCCTCTATATTTTCAGATAAATTTTAGAAGCAACCCAACCTGATGATAAAATATTTCAAAGCGAGAACATCCGTGCTCCCTCTGAGTTTTCAGTGCTTATTGAAAATCCAATAAGTCAAGCAAGTCCCCTGTGACTAAACTAGACCATTTATCAGACAGTCACAGCTTTTCCTCTGCAAATTATTTACATCGATAGAAAAATCACTGGCTCGTGATCCAGACTCTTCTAGTAATGATTCATCAAGAATGAACTTTAGTTAACAGATTAAACACCACACTACCTTTGGAAAATTAGGACATTCAATCCAGATTCTACTTAGACTTTTAATGCAAGAACCAGAACAACTTTTTCTTCCACTGTCAGAGTGTCTAAGAACTCTAGAGAAGAGTTTTTGTTCAAAAACACTATGCTTGCCACAGGCAGAATCTGAGGGTAACTTTGCTTGTGATCAGAGTATACAGACCGTCAAACTAGAGTATAAGGCACTACCAACTCTAATGGGTGTTTGTGGCACAAGGATTCCAGCTTAGGAATTTTCAGTTTTGGTCACAGTGCCTAAGTAATTCAGACCATACTTTCACCAAGAACACTTAGAAAAATAGAAGAAAGCATTTTTAAAGAATCTGTTTGGAGGCATCAGAGAATTAAGAAGATAGTGAAAAACATGAAGAGCTGTAGGTCCAGGAACTAGGAAGAGAACAGAACACAGAGAAATGCACCCAGCATCTGAAGCCACTTTTTGAAGGGTGAGCACATGGGAGGAGAGCCTGTGAGTAATTTTTCAACCGATTGCAATGGGTTAGAGCTGCTCACCCAACGTCTTTCTCACCCAATCCCTTTCTGATACCTTTGGAGAATTTCCTGTCCATCCCATGTACAACTTAGTGGGGATTTTAATCATGACTTCCAATTGGCCAGGCATATGACCTAAGCTGTGGGCAATCAAATAATATGCCACCCAGGAGAACATCATTAAGATAAATGATACAGTTGAGAACTGAAATTTGAAGAGGTCCATCTGACCATTAGAGGTAGCCAGGAGAAGGGTTACAGGAAAGAAGTCAGTCCGCCAATGTGTCATCAGTAAGCTTAAGAGTGGGTGGTGCCATGGAGCCCAAGAGAAGGGAGTGCTTCATGAAAACCAGGGAGGTCAACTACGCCAGATGCTGCTGAGAGGTCAGGGTGATGATAAAAAAAAAAAAAAGTGCCATTATGCATGTCACTGTGGAGGTTGTTGGTGACTTCTGGTAAGAGAAATTTCAGGAAAGTGGTAGGGGCAGAGCCAGATTGGAGTGGGAAGGAAAGAAACCAGGTAGTGAAGAAATGCAAACATTGAGTAGACAATTATTTTGTGGTTTGGCTTTGAGGGGGGTAGAAAATGTAGCCACACCTGGAAGTAGATAAGGAGTCAAAGGATTGTTTGTTTTGCTTCAGTTGAAAGACATTCAGGCATGCTTGTATGATCTCTCTGAAGTCAAACTGATTTCTATCATACATGAAACCACCTTTTGTCCTAGTTTTAAGTTCTTTATTTTGTTCCCTGCAACTAACTTCTTGATATCAGATGCTGACAACGAATAAGCCTGGAAGCCCTGCATTTGGACATAAATATTTGAGAACTTGGACTTCCCTGATAGCTCAGTTGGTAAAGAATCTGCCTGCAATGCAGGAGACTCCAGTTCGATTCCTGGGTTGGGAAGATCTGCTGGAGAATTGATAGGCTACGCACCCCATTGTGGGCTTCCTTTGTGGCTCAGCTGGTAAAGAATCTGCCTGCAATGCGGGAGACCTGGGTTTGATCTCTGGGTTGGGAAGATCCCCTGGAGAAAGGAAAGGCTACCCACTCCAGTATTCTGGCCTGGAGAATTCTAAGAGAACTTTAGAACTGTCATGAAATGGACCCTAGGTCGTTTAGTCCAATCACAACATGCCTTGCTAAGTTTCTGCACTTGGTCAATGACAGAATCTCCTCCTTGAAGACTAGCAAAGCCAGACACAGAACTTCCACTTCACTGTTGAATGCAATGGCCTGCAGGACTCAGATTCACTCTCAGAGCTGTCAGAATTATACAGAGAGAAACAGTCAGAAAGTCTCTTTTCTCAGTCTCTGGAGAGTATGATATCTGTGAGCCTGTTCTTTAGACCATGGTCATCTTTGTGATATTGATAACAATGAGTCTCTGGACTATACATCTGGGGGTTGGACCTTGTAATTGGGCAATATCTCTGATGTACATTATGAACTCTTAACTGGTCAATCATTTCGAATCCTCAGCTAGCATGTCTATTTGAGGGAGGGGCTAGTTCAACATTTAATATTCTTATCTCTTAATTAAACAGCTGGCCCAGCAAGGTTCTTTCAGCTTTAAGCTCCAACTCAGAATCTAAACTAAGTTGTGGGCAAAGCAGTCAGTGTATGAGGCTTAGTTAGGAGGCCTTTTAGTAGGGAAGTGCCAAAAAAAGAGTAAGATTTGTGAGCAAGAAGACAAAACTAAAACCAAAAGGTAAATTAAAATGAAGCAACCGAAGCATTTAAAGCTTTTTAAAAACTTCTATTAAAAGAGAGCAGATGGATGAGTATCTCAAGGAATGAGCCAACATCAGATTCTGCCTACATAAAGACCTTATTCTCTAGTAACAAACTATAAAAATGATCCCTGAAAGTATAGTCTTTAAAGACCTTATTCTCAAAAGCAAAGTTGAAATCTTGGTTCCCAAGTTCCAGTCATGGTTTGCAAACTTTTCCACAGATACAAAAGTACCTGAAATAGATTGGTGCTCTCATCCCAGGCAAGCCACCTGATGCAAGTATAGCTGAAAGTCAGTGTTCGTCACTTCAGTTGTGCTGACTCTGTGACCCTGTGGACTGTAGCCCGCTGGGCTCCTCTGTCCATGGAATTCTCCAGGCAGGAATACTGGAGTGGGCTGCCATTTCCTCATCCAGGGATCAAACCCTCATCTCTCAGGTCTCCTGCACTGGCAGCCTGGTTTCTTTATCACTAGCACCAACTGGGAAGTCCCTAAGTATAGCTAAGAACCTACTAAAATGAGCAGTATTTTCAACAGGATTTTAAACATCTGGCTCAAGACTTACAAACCTATGAAACTACCAGACTGCTATTTCCGAGAGTACTAGGCTACTGACTACATTTAGCATGAAGGCTGGGGAGGTGGGGGTCAGGGACTAATTCTATATTTGAGCAAGGAGTCTTTTTTGAAAAAAATTCAGCTTATTAGGACTTTCTATTTTCTTTTGAATTATTTAGGTTGTTGCATTTTTTTTCCTCAAAAATTTCCCCTCAAAAGAAAGGTGAAAATAAACTTGCATGTGTACACAGACACACACACTGTAGGTAAATTTATTTCTTTTAGAGAGATCAATAATGCAATTTTTGTAGTGTTTTTTTTTTAAGTAATGCAAATCTGATGAAAGACTGGGCAACATTAAGTTGATAACACTGGACCAATTTCACCATGAAAATGGCAGTGATTTGTCTTTAATGGGATAGGTTCCTGTTTAGAGAATGGTTCTGCCTTCTCTGCTAGCGCCAACACCACTACCCATGGACTCACTGAGTGCCTTAAAACTCATCAAATATCCCTCACCACACAGCTTCTATCTGAGCAACCCGTTTCACAGCATAAAAGTTACGACACTTCACTCTCACATCTGGAATTCTCTGGACTCACCATCTACTTTATCACTAAGAAGAGGTTGGCCCCTTAAATTGGTTGTGTTGCTAACTGGGAAACCTGTGTGGGCTGGGGTGCTTTTTTCAGAATGTGTTATATATTCTCAACCTACAACTGAGACACATAGGTCGGAGAACAGAGTAACAAAGTAGTAGTGATTTCTCTCATCCTTACACTTGGTAACTTGCTGGCGGAGTTTTTGCTTCCCATTTCAGAACTTTGGGTTCTGTTGATCTAAGTCTTCATTCTCTAGGGAGGGAGGCGTTCACCAGGGGACACACAGTGGCCCCATTAAATCTGAAACACAGGTCATCGCCTGATCAGGTTGGTTCCCCACACTATTGAAACAACAGGTAAAACAGTCTTTGAAATGGGACTGGTAACTGTCCAGGATGATTGGTTCTGATGAGTAAGAGGAACATGGGTTTCTGATGTGAAATTGTTTGAAAGCAGTTTCCCGCTGAAGTTACTTTAGGGATTGCCTTACCAACTCCCTGTTGAGTTTCTCAGGTTTTTCTATCACTGGTGTAGAATCTCCTGCGTTAAATTTTCTGTTTCAAAAATTTAGGATGTTCCTCAGGAACTTGATTGATATACTTCTTGGTGTCAGGAGTGGTCCCAGGAAAATTCCCTCAAGATGAGATTCTACAGATTGAGTTCTCATCCCTTTGAGCACAATTTCAGGGTTGTCTTACTTTACAGACAGAAAATGAATTACCAGTACCCTTGGCATCTTGCCTTCTTCCTCTGGATATCTAGGCTCCTGACCATCCAGAATAACCACTAGTTCTGGCCAGCCTGACCTGCACCAGGTATAGCCATGTGACAAAGTTCTGCCAATGGAATATAAATGAGAGTAGTATGTGGAACTTCCTGGAGCCATTCTTAAAGGGAGCGGCTTGCACTTCCCTTCCCCTTTTCTCCCTTCTGCTGAAGGGAATGTAGATATGAAGACATCTTGGGTTATCCCTTAAGAGCAGAAGTAAAAACCTGGAGAAGCCTTGCTCTCCGATGAATTTAAAGAGCTTTCTTACCAGCCCAAACATTGGCTAGAACCAGTGACAAGGTCAGTGACCCCAGGGAGACCAGAGGCTCTTGCCCAGATACAAGCAAGATCTGATACCTTAACTGGGGTGTATAAGGACCCAGGGGATAGGATGCAAAGAGGCCTCTCCTCTCCCACAGAAGGTAGATTCCCAAGTTTCCCCACGTGTTCATTTGCCAGGTTGAGAAAAAGGAGATAGAAGGGAGGAACTTCCATGATAGAGAATCTTCAAATTCTTCAAACATCTACCCAAAAGGATTCAGGGAACCAAAGGAACAGTTCTAAACTGTTTTAGACTGAGAAACCATCCACTGGGACATTTAAGGTTTGTTAGTTTGGTTGGTTGGTTTTCCTTACAAGCCAGTGGGTGGGGACTTAAGGACATTAGATCAGTCATGGGAAATAAGAATCAACATCTTCTTTGAACATGTGGAATACAGTGGGTGTGAACATCTGATTGAACTGAGTTTCACATGGCTAGCCTGGCAGAATGCTGGAATCATTGTTAGGGAAGAGCTACACATGCTGAAATCAGAAAATAGGAGGGTTAAGCCATCAAACAGACCATGGATGTCATTGCCTTTATCAGGAAATTCCAAGCTGCAAGAAAAAACCCTCAGTGATGAAACAACAGAGAATCTGATGAGCTTTACACATACAAGAATAATTCAGATACTCTGCAGGGAACTCTGCCAATACCAGGGCAAGAGAACATCTGTAAGCCAGTTGCAGAAACTTCAGAAAATGCAGCCCAGTCCCCAATAAAACAATAAAATAAGACGAACCCTGGTGACTAAAGTTAGTCTTCCCCCACTGGAGCCCACATTCCAGCAATGGGGCCTGCTTTTGTTGGTCACTGTGTGCCCAGTGGCCAGAACAGGGCCTGACACCTAATAACTGTTCAATAAATATTTGATAAATACATGCACGGATAACTTTTTTTATTTTTAAAATTTTATACCATAAGGAGATGGTGCATTTCTGTTCAGAAGGAAAAGATTCTTAAAATTTTCTTCAGAAATATGAATTATAGTACTTTAAAAAATTCCCTATTGAGAGACTTCCCTGGTGTCCAGTGGCTAAGACTCTGAGCTCCCAAAGGAGGAAGCCTGGGTTCAGTCCCTGGTCAGGGAGCTAGATCCCACAGGCTGCAGCTAAGACCTGGTATAACCAAACAAATAAATAAAAATATTTTAAAAATTCCCTACTGATATCCCCAAATGAAAATACTAGAAGACAATGCAACAAAAGCTACATATGTTGGAGGAAGAAAGCTAGGACTTAAGAGTGGCTCAATGGCTTCCCAGGCTGGCATCAAGAGCTGGGGGCCCATGACTGCAACAGAGGTGAGATGGGAGAGCCAGAGGCAAGGAGGGCCCTGTGTTCTTGTATTGGCTTATATTTTCTCCCACTTATTTGGAGTGGTTACTAGAGACAAAACACTGTTCTGGGCATTTTATTTCTGTATCTCTTTTAATCCTCAAGCAATCCTATTAGGTAGGAAGATTCCTATTTAGCATGATCAGAGAGATAAAAGGATTTATCCAAAGTCACACAGCTGGAGGTAGAGGGAGATCTGGACGAGCCTGTTTCACCCACAAGCTTGGGTTTACACCTCCAGCCTCACCTGGAACACCTGGTGATCTCTGTTCCTCACTTACCCCTGGACTCCTCTTCTCAAGGCCAACTCAGAGCAATGAGAAGCTCTCAGCCGTCCTTTTCATCAACTCCAGCTCTGTCTTCAGAAAAACCTTGGATGCCAGTGCCTCCAACAGTCTCCTTGATCACCCCTAACTGTGCTCTGGCACTGCCTGCTCGCAAACGTAACACTTCATTCCATCGGGTGGTTATGTCATTAACCTATCTTTCCCCACTAACATGGAGACTATATTTGGTTTCACTCTCCATTGTCAGTGATCCTAGTGTCTAGAACAGTGCCTGCCATGTAGCAAGCCTCGATAGATATTTGCTGGATGAATGAAGGAATACTGTGTGTGTGGGGATCTGCTTTGGGGTCATCTCTGTGGTCCCTTTATTGACTGGCTTCCCTAGCACACTGCACCAGGACCCCCCGTGTGCCTTGTGATGTGGGTCTCTGCTGTTTGGAGACCTGGGCTAGACAAAAGGGAATCAGGGCATAATGTTGATTAAATTCTTTTTTAAAATGCTGTATACAGTCAATTTTTCTTCTGAGGTTCTGATATAGTTACTCTAGTCTAAGGAGTCTAAGGATGATGCATTATTAATAAAATTTCTTAAGACACGGAGAAAAATGAAATCATTCCTTATTAAAATTGAATTGCTGAAGTGAAATATGGAAGGTTTCATTATTAAATGTAGATCTTTGGAGATTAGTTTATACTTTATAATCTAGTAAAATGGTTTACAAACTTTATACATTCTCTGTCAATAACTCAGTCTTAGGAATGTAGCATATTTGTGCTTTAAAAGACTCACACTCCTATAAATTCAATCAACTATAAACACCTTAAACTTTTAACGTTCAAAACAAATACATTGCAAACCATATATCTCATAAGGGAATTAGATCCAGAACATAAAAAGAACTCCTGCACTCAACAGTTAAAAAAAAAGATAACCCATTTCAAAAACTGGCAAAGCAATTATTCAAGATAGCCAAGACATGGGAACAACCTAAATGTCCATAGACAGATGAATGGATAAAGAAGATGTACTGTATTTACACACACAATGGAATACTACCCAGTCATAAAAAGAGTGAAATAATGCCATTTGCAGCAACATGAATGGACCTAGAGATTATCATACCAAGTAAAGTAAGTCATAAAGAGAGAGAGACAAACATATCGTATCACTTATATGTGGAATCAAAAATACAACACAAATGAACCTATCTATGAAACAGACTCACAGAACATAGAGAAGAGACTCGTGGTTCCTAAGGGGAAGTGGGAGAGGAAAGGGTTGGGGGGTTGGGATCAGCAGGTACAAACTAGGATACATAGGATGGATAAACAACAGGATCCTACTGTATAGCACAGAAGTATAGTCAATGTTCTGTGATACACCATAATGAAAAAGAATATATATATGTGTAACTAAGTCTCTTCTCTGTGCAGTAAAAATGAACAAAACATTGTAAATCAACTATATTTCAATAAAATTCTTTAAGTGGGCAAGCATTTGAACAGATATTTCTCAAAAAAAGCTATAAAAGTGGCCAATAAGCACATGAAAAGATGTTCAATATTATTGCATGCTACGCATGCTAAGTCGCTTCAGTTGTGTCCGACTCTGGGCGACCCTATGGACAGCAGCCCATCAGGCTCCTCCGTCCACAGGATTCTCTAGGCAAGAGTACTAGAGTGCATACTAGAATACTAGAGTGCTAGGCAAGAATAATAGAGTGCTATTTCATTTTCATCGGGAAAATGAACTAAAAACAACAGTGAGATACTCTCTCCATACACACTTGGATGGCTATAACCAAAAAGACAGATAATAATAAGTGTTGGTGACAATGTGAAGAATTTGGGATCATCATACACTGTTGGTGGGAATGTAAAATGGTGCAGAACAACTGCAGACAACAGTTTGGCAGTTCCTCAAATAGTTAAACAATGATCATATTTTCTAGCAATTTCGCTCCTAGAGAGAAATGAAAATATGAGATCATACGCCTTTTACAGGATGCTCCTAGCAGTATTATTCACAACAGTAACAAAGTGGGAACAATCCAATGTCCATCAGCAGATGAACGAATACATGCAATGTGGTTTTATGTCCACCCAACGGAATACCATTCAGCAAAAGAAAGGAATGAAGGGCGGAAACATGCCACAAAGTGAATGAACCGTGAAAGCATGATGCTCAGTGAAGCTGGCAAGATCCATTTGTATTGATATTGCAGGATTCCATGTATATGAAATGTCCAGAATAGACAAAGCTGTAGTGAGAGAAAGTATATTAGCGGTTGTTGGGGGCTAGGATTGGGGAGAATTAGGAGTGACTTCCAGCAGGCATGGCGCAGTGAAAACTAGCACAGTTCCCAGAAATCCATACAGATGAGGGTGGGCAGGGGTCCCAGACAAGAGAGCTTCTGTCACACCGTCACATAAAACAATTTCTTATTCAGCTTTATTACTATATTTATTACTATGTTTAGTCATCAACAAAGTCTATTTCTTATATGACTGTTAAAATCATAGGTAACACACTTACTGGCTACTCACTATGTTCTGGGAGTACCTCTTCGTAGCTAGTAGGATAGACTCTGGGGCAACATAAACTGGGTTAACACCCAGCCCCATCACTTTCTATGTGACCCTCTGCAAGTTTTGTGAGCTGGGATGAAATTATCCAAACCTGCCCTGGCTGTTTCTTCAATTGTAAAATGGGAATAGTAATAGCACTGATGCCTTAGGACTGTTATGTTGGTGTGTGATAAGTGTTAACTATTTTTCTTTGTTAATTGTTAACGTATTTTAGTCTTGTTTATTATTGATTCCCCAGCCCCCAGGGAAGCCAGTGCATAACCTAATTCATCAGTTATATCTTATTATTTTCACTTAAAAATTGATAGGCTTTATTTTTACAGCATTATAGTCTTATAGAAAAATTTAGTATTAAGTATAGAGTTTCCATACCTGTCCCTCCCCCCCAACGAACAAGTTTTTCCCTTTAATAAACATCTTGCATTAGTGTGGTGCATCTGATATAGTTGATGAGCCTATACTAATAAATTATTTACTGAAATCCATTGTTTACATTAGAATTCACTTTTAATATTATAGAATTATGGGTTTTGACAAATGTATAATGCCAGATATCCATCCACCTTTACAATATCATATAGAACAGTTCACTGCCCCCAAAATCTCCCATGCTTCACCTAGTCATCCTTTCCTCCCCTCCAGATCCCCTAGCAACCACTGATCTTTTTACTGTCTCCAGAGTTTCACCTTTTCCGGGGCACTGGCACAGAGCTGGAATCACTCTGTACTTAAATGTTTTCAGATTGTCTCCTTTCACTTTCACTTAGTAGTAACCGTTCAACTTTTCTCCATGTCTTTTTGTGCTTTGATAGCTCATTTCCTTTTATCATTGAATACTATTTTTTTTTTTTTTTTGATGTACGAGTTTGTCCATCCTCCTAAAAAAGTGCATCTTGGTTGTTTCCAAGTTTTGGCAATTACAAATAAATCTACTATATACATTCATGTACAAGTGATTGTGTATACATGTATTTTCAGCTTACTTAGGTAAATGCCAAGGAATATGATTGCTGGATTGTATGGTAACTGAATTCTGCTTAGAGAGTGCACCAGTCATAGAAAACACCCTTTTTCAACAACACAGGAAATGACTTTACACATGGACATCACCAAATGGTCAATACTGAAATCAAATTGATTACATTCTTTGTAGACAAAGATGGAGAAGCTGTACACAGTCAGCAAAAACAAGAGCTGGAGCTGACTGTGGCTCAGATCATCAGCTTCTCATAGAAAAAGTCAGGCTTAAACTAAAGAAAGTGGGGAAAACCACTAGGCCAGCTAGGTACCACTTAAATCTCCTGTGAATATGCAGCAGAGGTGACAGATTGAAGGGATTAGATCTAGTAAACAGTGTGCCTGAAGAGCTATGGATGGACGTCTATAATATTGTACAGGAAGCAGTGAACAAAACCATCTCAAAGAAATAGAAAAGCAAGGCGGCAAAGTGGTTGTTTGAGGAGACCTTACAAATAGCTGAAGAAAGAAAAGAAGTGAAAAGCAAGGAAGAAAGGGAAAGGTACATCCAACTAAATGCAGAGTTCCAGAGAATAGAAAGGTGAGACAAGACAGCCTTCTTCAATGAACAGTGCATAAAACTAGAAGGAAATAATAGAAGGGGAAAGACTAGAGATCTCTTCAGGAAAATTGGAACTATCAAGGGAATATTTTACCCAAAGATAGGCCTAATAAAGTACAGAAATGGTAGAGACCTAGTAGACGCAGAACAGATCAAGAAAAGAAGGAAAGAATACACAGAAGAACTGTACAAAAAAATCTTAATGAACTGGATAACCACGATGGTGTGGTCAGTCACCCAAAGCCAGACATCTGGAGCATGAAGTCAGGTGGGCCTTAGGAAGCCCTGCTGTCAATAAAGCTAGTGGATGTGATGGAATTCCAGTGGAGACATTCAAAACCCTAAAGGATGATGCTATCAAACTGTTGCACTCAACATGTCAGCATATCTGGAAGACCCAGCAGTGGCCACAGGACTGGAAAAGGTCAATCCTGACCCCAATTCCCAAGAAGGTTAGTACTAAAGAATGTTCATACCATCATACAACTGCACTCATCTCCCATGCTAGTAAGGTCATGCCTAAAATCTTGCACGCTAGGCTTCAGCATTATGCAAACCAAGAATTTCCAGATGTTCAAGCTGGATTTAGTAAAGACAGAGGGACCAGAGATCAAATTGCCAGCATTCACTGGATCATAGAGAAAGCAAGGGAATTCCAGAAAAAGATGACATCTACCTCTGTTTCATCAGCTGCACTAAAACCTTTGACTGTATGGATCATAACAAACTGTGAAAAGCTCTCAAAGAGATGGGAATACCAGATCATCTTACTTGTCTCCTGAGAAACCTGCGGGTCAAGAAGCAACAGTTAGAATCCTGTATGAAAGACTGATTGGTTCAGGATTGAGAAAGGAGTACGACAGGTGTCTGCTGTCACCCTGTTTATTTAATCTATATGCTGAGCACACCATGGGAAACGCTGGGCTGGTTGAGTTACAAGCTGGAATCAAGATAGGTGGGAGAAACATCAACAGCCTCAGATATGCGGATGATACCACTAATGGCAGAAAGTGAAGAGGAACTAAAGAGCCTCTTAATGAGGGTGAAGGAGGAGACTGAAAGAGCTGGCTTAAAACTAAATATTAAAAAAACTAAGATCATGGCATCTGGCCCCATTACTTCATGGCAAACAGAAGGAGAAAACTTGGAAGTAGTGACAGATTTCCTCTTCTTGGGCTCTAAAATCAACTGTGGGTGGTGACTGCAGCCATGAAATCAGAAGACGCTTGCTTCTTCGCAGGAAAGCTATGACAAACCTAGATAGTGTGTTGAAAATCAGAGACATTACTCTGCTGATAAAGATCCTTATAGTCAAGGCTATGATCTTCCCAGTGGTCACGTACGGTTGTGAGAGCTGGACCGTAAAGAAGGCAGAGCACCAAAGAACTGATGCCTTCGAACTGTGGCGCTGGAGTAGATTCCTGAGAGTTCCTTGGACAGCAAGGAGATCAAACCTGTCAATCTTAAGGAAAATCAACCCTGAATACTCATTGGAAGGACTGATGCTGTAGCTGAAGCTCCAGTATTTTGGTTACCTGATGTGAAAAGCTGACTCATGGAAAAGTCCCTGATGCTAGGAAAGATTGACAGCAGAAAGAGAAGAGGGCGTCAGAGGATGAAATGGCTGGATGGCATCACTGATACAATGGACATGAACTTGGGCAAGCTTTGGGAGATGGTGAGGGACAGGGAGGTCTGGTGTGCTGCAGTCCATGGGGTCACAAAGAGTCGGACATGAGTGGGCAACTGAACAACAACAATGGTTAAGAATCTTAGTTTTCTAAGAAACTGCCAAACTGTCTTCCACAGTGGCTGTGCCAGTTTGTATTCCTACCAGCAATGAAGGAGAGTTCCTCTTGGTCCACATCCTTGCCACCATCTGGTGTTGTCAATGGTTTGGATTTTGGCCATTCTAATGTGTGTGTAGTGGTACCCAATTATAGTCTTAATTTGCAATTCTCTGATGATATATAATATTGAATATCTTTTCATATCTATTTGTCACATGTATGTCTTCTTTGGTGAGGTGTCTGTTCAGATTTCTTGCCCATTTTTGAATTGGGTTGTTCATTTTTTTAATTTTTATTGTTGAGTCTTAAGAATTTCTGTATTTGGATATCAATCCTTATTAGACATGCATTTTGCAAAGACTTTCACCCTGTCTCTGGCTTGTCTTTTCATTCTCTTAATATATTTGTTTTGTCAAATTCTTTAACATTTTCTTTAACCTTGATGTAATCCTCCTGTTCTTTTTCAGATTTGTTTTGTGTATTCTAACTTTGTGACTTAAACGTTCACTAACAATTTTTTTATTTGCTTTTGTTTGAACATGAAAATATGCATCTTCTGTTATTTCTTCTTGGTGCACATTGGCTGAATTCCATATTTTTTTTCATAAATAATGTTTTTAAAATAATGATGAAAAGTGATAGATACATGGGAATTTAATGGCTAACAAACACATGAAAAGATGCTCAACATCACTCATTATCAGAGAAATGCAAATCAAAACCACAATGAGGTACCATTACACGCCAGTCAGGATGGCTGCTATCCAAAAGTCTACAAGCAATAAATGCTGGAGAGGGTGTGGAGAAAAGGGAACCCTCTTACACTGTTGGTGGGAATGCAAACTAGTACAGCCGCTATGGAAAACAGTGTGGAGATTTCTTAAAAAACTGGAAATAGAACTGCCATATGACCCAGCAATCCCACTTCTGGGCATACACACTGAGGAAACCAGATCTGAAAGAGACACGTGCACCCCAATGTTCATCGCAGCACTGTTTATAATAGCCAGGACATGGAAGCAACCTAGATGCCCATCAGCAGATGAATGGATAAGGAAGCTGTGGTACATATACACCATGGAATATTACTCAGCCATTAAAAAGAATTCATTTGAACCAGTCCTAATGAGATGGATGAAGCTGGAGCCCCTTATACAGAGTGAAGTAAGCCAGAAAGATAAAGAACATTACAGCATACTGACACATGTATATGGAATTTAGAAAGGTGATAACAATAACCCTATATGCAGAACAGAAAAAGAGACACAGAAATACAGAACAGACTTTTGAACTCTGTGGGAGAATGTGAGGGTGGGATATTTGAAAAGAACAGCATGTATACTATCTATGGTGAAACAGATCACCAGCCCAGGTGGGATGCACGAGACAAGTGCTCGGGCCTGGTGCACTGGGAAGACCCAGAGGAATCGGGTGGAGAGGGAGGTGGGAGGGGGGATCGGGATTGGGAATACATGTAAATCCATGGCTGATTCATATCAATGTATGACAAAACCCACTGGGAAAAAATAATAATAATAATAAAAATTAAAAAAGAAAAAAAGAAAAAAAAAAAAAAAAAAAGATAACAAATTAAAGGAAGATATGTGCTACATGATGAAAAGTTATTCAACTTAAATGACAGGGAATTTCTACTTCCAGATATGATGCAGTGACTTGCAACAGACTGGTGCTCTCCTAGGATTGACCAGAGAAGCCAGGGAAAGTACGAAATTTCTTCTGTTTGGAGACCACAGAGCACTGCTGGGCTCTGGGCTGGATTTTGGAGGAACAGAACTGCAGATTGGTGAGCAGGCATTCTAGAACTGTTCTGCCTTCAGGGAACTTGCCAGCTCTTGGCACTGACCAAGTAGAAGGAAAAGAAAGCTAGAGAATCATTGTTTTTTAATTAATTTTTGTTGGAGTATAATTGACTTACAATGTTGTGTTGTGCAAAGTGAATGAGTTATACATACACATATATTCACTCTTTTTTAGATTCATTTCTCATACAGGCCATTAGTATTGAGTAGAGTTCCCTGTGCTATACAGTAGGTTCTTACTTGTTATGAGTTTTATATATAGTAATGTGTATATGTAAATCCCAACCTCCCAATTTATCCCTCCCCACCCCCATTAGAGAACCATTGTTTACAGAGGACCAAGCAGAAATTCTAACAATCTCACAGACATGGGGAGGAAAAATGGAGAGTGGGGGTGCCTAAACAGACCCAAGACCCCAGAGAGAGAAGCTAGTGCTTAGAAGTGAGTCTGATGCTGTCCGTTTTCCTGGAGGCATTTGTCAAATTCTTAAACTGCAGGGAAGAAACACACTGGGAAGAAAGAAAAAGGGCAAAGTAGAATCTTCTGCACTTTTGTAGTACTAAGAAAATGAAAAACTGAAGTTAGAACTAATCACGAGAGAGAAGGGCAACTAACAACCCAGGAGCTCAATCAGAAACCCCAAAGCACCACACAGCAGAAGCAGGGGGGACCAGAGGTAGGCGAACTCATGCCCAACGTGCAGCCGAACCTTGAACCGGCTCATTCCCTGCCTGCATTAAGGTAATCATCACTTCACGATCTGCCTACCAGAGGAGATGTTGAAGGTTCTTAGAGAAAGAAATCATCATTCAGGGCTTCTATAGTCTGACACAATACACAGCGCTCAACGAGAGATTATAAAGCCTTCCTAAGAAACTGGACCAGGAGAAAAACACATAATGGCAGATTCACAGATGTGACGTCACTGGAGCTGCCAGAGAGCGACATTAAAATCTAGATCAGTATGTTCAGGAAAAGACAATTCCACAAGACAACTGGAATATATAAACAACAGTCAAATAGTAATGCTGGAATTAAAAATCACTGAAATTGCCCCAAGGCCCAAGAATTCTATTCCTAAATATATGCTGAGGAGAAATTTGTTCACATAGTCACTAAAGATCTGTATAAGAATATTTTTATAAGCTTTAGTTCATAATAGTCCCAAACTGGAAACCTCCCAAATGTCCACAATCAGTGAGTGAATAGATTAGCCGTGCCACAGCAGTATGATGAACTCTGCTCAGCAGTGTAACAGGAAGAACTACTGATACACCCAAAACTAAACCTTGCTTTCCACATGCCCTCTTATTCTCTATCAAGATGCCCCTTCCCCCTTTTTTGGTCCGAGCAAAACTCGTGTAGTCAATCTTGGCTACTTTGGTTCTTGCACAATAAGAGCAAATAAAGTTGACTCTGCTTTCACAACATGCTTTTTTCAAAGTATCAGTTTCTTTCATGACTGCCAGTCCTACTTAACCCCTGACCATTTCTCTCCCAGAGCCTTCAGGGGGGCTGTAAGTGCCAGTATTTGCCTCTCTACCACCCCCAGATGTGGGCCTTCTGAAATGTGCATCTCGTCATTTACCTCACCCACTCAAGACCACCAGTGATGCCCACCAGTGATGATAGAATTGCATCCTGACTTACAAGGCTCCACAGCATCTCTCTTCTCCCCCTGCCAAGCTTCAGATACACAGGCGTCCTTACCTCCAAACTTGCTCTCAGGAATTGTCTTTGCTCTCTATGACCTTCTTCACAGAATCGTTCTTGGTGAGAGTCTCCTCACCTGGAGATGCCCAGGAGGTTAATCCTCACTCTGGGGGCCAAACGATTGATATGGGGCTGTGAAACACTGTCTCGTTGCCTTAAGGTGGGGCAATGCTGGGGTGAAATACACGCCCCAGAGCTGTGGATCAGGCTGGACTTTACCTGGGATCATGGCCCTGCTCAGCCACTTCCCCTGCCTCTTCTTGCTTCCCTCTGTCCCCCTCTCCTAAGATCATCCCCCTAGTAAACTACATACATCAAATACCTATTGCTGACTCTGCTTCTAGTTAGCCTAACCTAAGACACAGGGCTACCACAGAAGAAAGTGTAGTGATGCTGCTGAAGAAAAAGGCTTCAACAGCCAACTTCCTGTCCCATATGAGTGGATGTTGCCCATGCCAGACAAAGTGTCCAGTTGGGGTTCACACGTTTTGGAAATCCCAAACCCCAAATCTGCCACAAGACTACTAGTTAATTAACAACTTAAAAAAAGAAATCAGTGTATGATAAGTAAGGGACAGACTCTCGGAAGTGACTGCAATCAGGACAAAAGCCTTGACGAACGGTCAATTTGGAGAGTTAACAATTCTAGAAATGAAGCCAAAAGAGAGAATACCGAGATAAAAGGTTCATAAATCTAAGAGCAGAAGTTCTCCCTGTACCAACAGGGTAAGGAATAGTTTTTAAAAAGAGCCTCCTCTGAGTAAGTCTACATTGAAAGTGGCTTAATGGAAAAATTCTAGGGAAAAAGGCCAAATGTTCCCAAGAGGAAAGGTGCACAGCCTTGCCGAGACCCCATCCCTGGGGAGTGGGGGTTTTACCTCTCAGGCCACTGCCTGGCGAGGAAGTTTCCACCAGCCGAGGCTAATGTGGGGAGCTCACATGTAAGCCAGTGGCTGCAGCCCTGCAGTCACTGGCAGTAGGGGTGCCAGGTGGAAAAGGGAATTCAGGAGGCCGGTCACAGGGCCCACCATACCTGCCTCCATTAGAATCTGTTCAGACACTGGGACAGACTTCCCAGGTGGCTCAGTGGTAAAGAGTCAGTTTGTCAAACAGGAGACGCAGGTTCGATCCCTGGGTCAGGAAGATCCCCTGGAGAAGGAAATGGCAACCCACTCCAGTATTCTTGCCTGGGAAATCCCATGGACAGAGGAGCCTGGTGGACTACACTCCATGGAGTTGCAAAATGTTCAGACATGACTTAGTGAATAAATGACAGAAACAAACAAGAGAGTGGGACATGAATCTCTGGGGAAACCAACTTCTTGCATGTCACTAAAAATAAAGTAAATCAAGCAGGTCATTCAGGACCCCTGCCCTTGACCTCTCAGAGGGGGCAGAGGTGGGAGATGAATATGTGTTTGGAGACTTTTCCTTACAAATATCCAATTCTTCCTTCTTGGGTTTCCCATGACCAGATTTGCTCCCCATCACCCTGTAATTGGGGCTATCATAAACTCCTTACTCTTCTCACCCAAAGTATTAATCCAGAGTAAGTTCAATTTCTCACACAAGCGTATTCAGAGAAGTGTCTCCAGGCGAAGCTGGCGGTCCTCCCATGCTCATCTCACAACCTTCTCAGCCACATGACATACACTATCCAGAGGTGTGCTATAAATCACAACTTCCTGGTGACTCACATTATCAGCTCTCTTACAGTTTAATTTTGTTTGAATCCAAGCAATACACTTAACACAGATTTAAAGGTCAGAGCCCCCAGAGAAGAGTCTTCCAGTCTCTTCCCAAGATGTACAGGTTTGACACCAGAGCTCCCATACCAGACGGGAACTTAGTCTCAGAAGCGTCATCACCCAGAGGGCAAGCCTGACTCCTCTGTGCAACATCTCCCCCATCCTCAGCTGTGCAGCCCTCCAGAAGGTTAATCTCCCTCCTTCTGCTAGCAGGTCCCTGGGCTGCCTGGGTAGGGGGTGCTGATCTGCGGTAGTGGGTTCTATCAGTTTCACATTCAAACTAGTAGCAAATCCTTGTCAGCTTTACCCTACAGACCCTCCCCTCCTCACTTAGGGGTAACTGGTGCCCCTAATTCCCGCATCGTCCCTGGGTTCTGTGCTGGAAGTCCATCACTTATTTCTTGCGATCGTCATCAACGGCAGCACCAGGTTTAAGATTTACCTGGTTAGCTAAGGCAGTTACCAGGTAACCATTTTATTTTCAGCCTTTCAAACTTCATAGAAATTTGTGTAATCTCTGGTTTTATTTGACCTAACTCCTCTTGTCTTTGTTCTTCTGAATTGATGGCCTTTTTATTCTTTAACTTTTACTTGAATGGAAATAGATACGGTCCTACTTCCAACTAGTTTACTTTCAAAATCTGAAGTGTAATCCCATGGATAACCATTAGGGGGTGCAAAAATTTTCATGTAAGGTCCTCCTAAAGGCTACTTCTCAGACCTTTTTCATTTAATAAGCAAAGTGGACTTTTTCTTATGATTCTTAGAAAAACTTTTCAAACCACCACACATGTAAATATTTTTTGTCAGATTACCAAATGCAAACAAAGTAAGAAAGAAAAACTTACTAGTTTTAGACTGCCAGTCCATGTTTCAACGTCAAACTTATTCACTCATCCATTCAGCAAATGTTTATTAAGCACCTACTACATACCAGGCACTGAACCAGATATTGGGGATTCAGCAATGAACACGTGTTCATGCATGCCTCAACTTGCTTTCTCTCTTTCATATTGCTTACCTATAGGAATTCTTTAGTCATTCACAGACTTCTTACAGATGACATCAGAATATTTTAGGAGAAATTCTGTCTAAAGATCAGAGAAGAATCATTTTTCTTAGCTAGGTATCAAATGAACTAACAGGTACCTTTAAAAAGGTCATAAGGAGAAGATTTAGAACTTCAGAGACATCTATCAGAAGATGTTTTTTGGACAAAATTCAATACTTCTCCTACTCTAGATACATTGGGTAAAAATTTGAAGATACCCTCCATTTTTTTCTCCACTCTCTGCTGGTGATACATCCATCCATCCTTTAATTGTTTCAAAGAGCAATCGTATCTAGGGATCACTCTACTCCCCATTTTAGGAGGAGACAAATAAAAAGTTCCTTTACCATGAAGCATCACATACATGAACTAGTCAGAGCTTCTCCCCCAAGATAATCTGCATCCTTCTCTTGTGTCCAGGATGACTGATGGTGACAATATCTTATTCCAGATTCTCTTTATATTTGAGACTTTGTATACTCTCTAAAAGGGGCTTTCCTAGTGGCTCAGATGGTAAAGAATCCGCCTGCAATGTGGGAAACCTGGGTTCGACCCCTGGGTTGGGAAGATCCCCTGGAGAAGGGAATGGCAACCCACTCCAGTATTCTTGACTGGAGAATCCCCATGGACAGAGGAGCCTGGTGGGCTACAGTCCATGGGGTCGCAAAGAGTCAGACATGCCTGAGTGACTGAGCGCAGCGCATACTCTCCAAAGGGGTATTTCAAAGCAGCAAGACAGCAAAAATTTTATGTGATGGTGCAAGAACATGACATTTATTCATTAATTCTCTGCCTTTGTCCTAACATAAAACTAATCTTGGGATGGGAGGTAGGATGTAGGTTCAAGAGGGAGGGGACATGTATGCCTATGGGTGCTTCATGTTGATGTATGGCAGAAACCAATACAATATTGTAAAGCAATTATCCTCCAATTTAAAACAAATTTTTAAAAAAGAAGTGGAAATCACAACTGTGCATAGCTTCAAATCAATCATACTATTGAAACTGAAAAAAAAAAAATCTCAAGGAAATGGACCAGCCTATGCATTGCTGTATCCTGCTCTCCTGTTGAGAATTTATCATCTCATATGTTCCCAGATTAGGAAAGTCTTAGCCTGTGGCAAATGGTCCAGAAGCCCTCTGGGCCTGACCAGGAAGGGCTATGCTGGGATCCCAGACATATGCTTATTTTTGTATTGGCTTTGGTGGGAAATAGGGCAATGCTTCTTATTAATTCTACCACTGGAAAGAAACTGATTAACTTTCTCAGTTTCAATGCAAAATTAACAAAATGCAAAATAAATTGTTTTTGAAAAACAATGCAAAAATTTATAGATAAATGATCAGATGCTAGTGCTGGAATCAGCAAATGTGGCTGGTGAGTGGAGCTGTGGTGAGATCTTGGATGGGAACAGCATGGCAGTGATGGAGGAGCAGTTCCCAGAAAGAGGGGCGTGTTCTCAGAAGAATGGGCATGCTTCGAAGAGCAGGTGATAAGTTTCCACTGTGGCAAAGTTCACTGTCCCTTTTTATTGGGAAATTAATTCTGGCCTTTGAATACAGAGCTATTTTAGGCATAACTGATATGGAAAAAACTTTGACCTTTTCTCCAATTCAACAGAAATAGGCAAAACTTTTCAAGAATCATTACAAATTTTAAATTATTTAAAATTACACTGGGAGATATTTGGAATCATCGTGTATAGCACACTACAAAAAGGTAAAATACCATCAAATATCACTGATTCCAGCAAACCTCAAAAATTAGTCTTTCATCTGGCAAAAGTGAAACCTTGTACAATTCCTGGTGTAAGACACACTTCCCCTGATCCATTTAATATCTCGTTTCCAAACCCCTTACATTCTCCACTTTGATATCTGAAGACTAGTGGCAGCTAGAACTGAAGCTCAGTTTTAATTGCCCCATCTATAGAAAGAAGGGTGATCTCTAGAAAAGCATAGGGCTTGAATGTATCTGAATTTAGCACCTTTAAATTATCAGGGCCCAACAGGCAGATCCTGCATCTGGCAGGGGAAAGATTTTCAAGTATAAAATTGAATTGAGTTCTTACAGTCTTCAAGATCTTTAAGTATAAAACTTTGAGAGAGACATGAAAGTATCTGCAGCTGCTTTGTTTGAGAGATTGACTTTTGCTTTGTTTTTAAGAAAAGATTCATCCTTTAATTAACAAATGTTAAAAGGAATTTTAAAACATTTTAATTTCACATCCAAAGGGAAATTAAAATGGTTTAATTCATATACCCAAAGATTAGAGCTAGATTTTATTTCTCAAAGATTGTTGCATAATACTTAACTTAGAAATTTCTTTGAGGTTTAACATACATCTCAAGTATGGAGCTGGCTGAATATGCGCATGTGTGCATATATATATCTGTGTATGTATATATATATTATTAGCCTTTCATCTGGCAAAAAAATATATATATATAGTAGTCTTTCATCTGGCAAAAACGAAACCTTGTACAATGCCTAGTGTAAAGACACACTTCCCTGACCCATTTAATATCTCATTTCCAAACCCCTTACATTCTCCACTTTGATACCTGAAGACTAGTGGCAGCTAATATGTATCGGTGTGAACATGTGTATGTATGTATATATAGACATATATATATGTGTGTGTGTGTATATATATATATATCAGTGATCTTCCTGACCGAGGGATCAAACCCCAGTCTCCTGCATTGCAGTCAGATTCTTTATCATATGAGCCACCAGGAAGCCCATATATCAGGGTACGTGTGTGTATATATGTATATACACACATACACATACATATATATCTCCATGTGGCACTACCCAAATCAAGCTCTATATCATCTCCAACATCACAGAAGACCTGTTCATGTTCCTATATGGTCCCACGTCTACCCAGGATCCCAGAAGTAACTATTATCCAATCTCTATGACCATCCGAATTTCATTAAAATGCTAAAATTCAGTATATATCCTTTTGGGTCTGGCTTCTTTCACTCAGTTTTATTTCTCTGAGATTCATCAGTGTTGTTTCACGTAGCAATGGTTCATTTGTTCTCATTACTCGATATTGTTTCATTGTATAAATAGACCACAACTTCTATTGTCGTTGGTAGATGTATGCACTCCTTTATCTTAGATACACCCTGAGTCACTGGGTAGGCAGCAGTTAGCTTGACTAGACAACGCCAATTAGTTAGTTACCCAATATGATTGCACCAATCACACTGCAGCAAGAGAGGAGAGTTCTGATTGCCTCACATTCTTAACACCCCTTGGTTATGATCAGTCTCTTTCATTTTTGCTATTCTGGTGCTTGCTCATTCTGAGCATTTGGAAGCAAAGCATCCTTAAATGGCAAACAGGTAAACCATGTTAGTGCCCAACCATGGAATACTACTTAGCGGTCAAAAGGAACAAACAGAGCGATATCTTACTGTGGTTTTTACTTCATATTTCTCTGAATCCAACTGATGCTAGTATTCTTTTCCCATGCTCCCATAGTTATACAAAAGTCTCAGAGGGTTAAAAAGTCAAAGATAATACAAATCTCAACTACATAATAGCTGCAGTGTACAGAATACAATAGTAAATTTTGAGACACACAAAAAGCCATGAAAATGTAAGCAATAACCAGGAGGGGAAAAGTCAATAGAAACACACCCACACCAAATATATATCCTGGAATTGACTGACAAGGATTTTAAAAGTTTATATAAAAAATTTCAGGGATATAAGGAAAAAGAGAATGAGTGAACAGATGGGAGACTCGGTGGAGAAATGGAAACTTCTTTGAAGAAGAACTAAATGGAAATTCAAGAACTGAAAATAAAATATTTAAAATTAAAAATTCACTAGATGAGCTTATCATAGAGTGGACACTGGAAAAGAAAAGATCAGTGAACTTGAAAATAGACCAATAGACACTATGCAAATTGAACAGAAAGAAAAGTTATTTTAAAAAGAAATAATCTTTTAGCAACTTAAGAGACAACATCCAATGGTCTGATATATAGCTAACTGGAATCCTAGAAAGACAGCAAGGAGATTGGGCAGAAAAAAATGATTGAAAATTTTCTAATTTTGATTAAAAAAATCACTTCAGAGATTCAAGAAGCTTAACAAATATGAGAAGTTTACACACAAAGAAAATCACACCCAGACACATCACATTCAAATGGATAAAAACCAAGAAAAAGACTAAATTTTGAAAGAAGCAGAGGGAAAGCACACATTATATGTATGGAAGAATGATAAGAATCACAAAGACAATGTAATAGCATCTTTATTTTTTTTTTTCTTTTTTTTCTTTTCCTTTTTTTCTTTTTTAATTTTTATTATTATTATTATTATTTTTTTTCCCCAGTGGGTTTTGTCATACATTAATAGCATCTTTAAACTGCTGAAAGAATACTCAACTTAAAACTATATATCTAGCATAAGGAAAAATGAAGTACAAACCTTTCAGATTGACAAAAGCTAAGGGAATTTATTGCCAGCAGACTTGCACTAAAAGAAGACCTTCAGAAAGAAGGGAAAAAAACAAATACCAAAGAGAAATCTCAATTTACACAAAGGAACAAAGATTGCTAGAAATGGTAAATATGTGGGTAAATAGAATTTTTTTCTCATTCATAATACGAAAAAGAAAAAAATCATAATAATGTCTTGCAGGGTATACAGCTTATGTAGAAATAAAATGGGTGACTGGAAGAGGGGTCAATGAAAACATTTTGTTGTAAAATTCTTAGATTGGATGTGAAGAATTATAACATTAAAGCACTGTGAATGGGACTTCCAGAGGCTCAGTGGTTCAAAAAAAAAAACCCACCTGCAATGCAGGAGATGTGGGTTCAATCCCTCAGTCGGGAAGCCTCTGGAGAGGGCAGGGCAACCCACTCCAGTGTTCTTGCCTAGGAAATCTCATGGACAGAGGGCCTGGTGGGCTACAGTCCATGGGGTTGCAAAGGGTTGGACACGACCGAGAGACTAAACAACAATACTGTTAAGTAGCTACAGATATGCAAACAGCAACCATAAGAAAGGCGAAGTCTCTATATTCATATTAAATTAGATTTCAAAACCAGAGTGATGTTTTAGTTTAAAAAAGGCATAACAATCCTAAATTATTATGCATCTATTAAAAGCAATTTGAGATACATGAAACAAAAACTGACAGGACTAAAAAAAGAAATAAACGAGTCTGTAATGATAGTTGTAGATTTATGCCTCCTGTCTAGTTATTGTTAGAACAATTAAAGTAAAAAAGTAATGTATAGAGAACTTGCAATACTCTCAAATAATTTAGCAAACTTGGTATTTAGAGAAAACTTCACTTAACAACTAAAGAATACACCACCCTTCAAAGGGCACAGGGACCATTCACTAAGATACACCACTTACTGGGCCCAAGAAAAGTCTCAATAAATTTAAAGCAACTGAAATCACATAGAATATGTTCTCTGACCACAATGGAATTAAAAATTGGTAAAAAAAAAAAAAAAAAAAAAAAAGATAAGTGAAAAATGTCCAAGTATTTGGAAACTAACACATTTTCATCTGATCCGTATGTGTGCGTGCTAAGTCACTTGAGTCGTGCCTGACTCTGGGTGACCCCACGGATTGTAGCCTCCCAGGTTCCTCTGCCCCAGGGGATTTCCCAGGCAAGAATACAGGAGGGGGTTGCCATGCCTTCCTCCAGGGGATCTTTCCAACCCAGGGATCGAACCCGTATCTCTTAGGTCTTCTGCATTAGCAGGCAGGTTCTTTACCACTAGCACCACCTGGGAAGCCCATATAATCCACAGGTCAAATAAATAATCCAAAAGAAAATTGTGAAAGAGTTGAACTAATGACAATTTTAACAACTCTATCAGATAAACAGCAAGGATTTACTGTATAGCACAGGGAACTATATTCAATATCTGGTAATACACTATCATGGAAAAGGCTATAAAAAAGAAAATAAATATATACATATATGTCTATATAACTGAATCACTTTGCTGTACCCATGAAATGAATACAATATTGCAAATCGACTATACTTAAAAAAAAAACAAACCCTGCAATATATCAGCTGAAGAAGTCCTTAGATGGGAATTTATAGCTTGAAATGCTTATATGAGAGAAAGTGAAAGTTGCTCAGTCGTGTCCAACTCTTTGCAACCCCATGGACTATGGAGTCCATGGAATTCTCTACGCCAGAATACTAGAGGGGGAGCATTTCCCTTCTCCAGGGGATCTTCCCAATCCAGGGATTGAATCCAGGTCTCCTGAATTGCAAGCGGATTCTTTACCAGCTGAGCCACAAGGGAAGCCCAAGAATATTGGAGTAGGGAGCCTATTCCTTCTCCAGTGGATCTTCCCAACCCAGGGATCAAACTGCGGTCTCCTGCATTGCAGGTGGATTCTTTGCCAACTGAGCTACCAGGAAGGCCCAGGATGTTATAAAATCAAGCATGTATATTCCTTCCTGGCTGAAGCCAGGGGCTACTCTCAGCTCCAGGGGCCACCCCACATTTCCTGTCACATGGCCCTCTGTGTCTTCAACAGGAATCTCCCTCAAATTGAGTCCCCATCACGCTTTGATTCTTTCTGAATTCTCAAGCTCCTACCTCTAGATCCAGACTTGAAGGGCTCATGTGATTAGGTCAGGCCCACCTGGAAAATCTTCCCTTCTTAAAGACACATAAATGTGACCGAGCCATGGAGGGAAATCTATCCTATTCACAGACCTGGGGATTATAAAGGTTATGCACACTAGGGAGCAGGAAGCTTGGGTCCAGCTTCAAATTCTACCCACTGCAATATCTACATCTGTATGTAATCTTGGGCTTGCCTGGTGGCCCAGATGGTAAAGAATCCACCTGCAGTGTGGGGGACCTTAGTTCAATCCTGGGTCAGGAAGATCCCCTGGAGAAGGGAATGGCTACCCACTCCAGTATTCTTGCCTGGAGAGTTCCATGGACAGAGAAACCTAGCATAATTTAGATAGGTAGATGGACAGGTAGATAAGGACACAGACTGTTTATTTCTGCAATGTGTCTATGTTCAAATATGGGTCTATTAGAAACGACCAAATTCCCAATTTTAGGCCAGGCATCCTGTGGTATGTTAGGTAATAGAAAACTGTCATTTCTTTGAGACACATCTCCTTATGTTCGGTAACATCCTTGCCTATTTGCCACCTCTAATGTCACTGTCTGTGGAAAATACAACATGGAAGGATGCAAATACAACAAGGAAGAATCGCAAAACGAGAATTACTATGAGGATCAGGTTGAAAATGAGGAAGACAGGGTTTTATTATTGTGTTGTTGTTGCAGGTGAGAAACAGCAGATATCTTAAGATAAACAAATGGGCCTCTATTGTCTTTACCCTTTTGGGATTTCTGCCTACAACAGGCAAAACTTTCAAAATAATTGGGAGGAACTGGAATGAATTTGGCAAACACATGCCATCTGTGGAAGCCAGACTCCCAGATCATCTCAAGGCTGTGTGAAGCTGCTTAGGACTGCTGGGGAGCCGCGTTCCACAAGGAGGGGTGGAGGGGTCACCTCTCCAGGGCTCCCTCTCTTGCAGCTCTGTCCCCCGCTGCCTGTTCTGTTCATCTCTGAGTCTCTGATTGTGAGGGACAGCCGGAGTAAACACAAAATCCTTCTTTTCTCTTTTGGGTCCACTGTCCGAATTCCTTTCTCCTCTGGCTTCCAGGCCCGGGCCCTGGTTGCTGACTGACCCCTCCAGGCTTTAGGCAACCTTCCTTCACACTTCAGGCAGCGGACTTCATTCCTGCTTCACCCAACAGGCCTCCCCGTTGGAGGGAGAGCTGGGGAGCGAGGCCCGGAGCTTGCCTTCACACTTCACAGAGTTTGGTAAATGAGTGTTTCTTCCCAGCGGGAAAAACACTGGGATAAAGGGACTGTGTTTGTTTGAAGCTTGTAATTCAGACATCCATCTTCTTGGTGAATTTGTGTTCTAAATTTTCTCAGAAACCACAGAATAAACTAAACTTCTTAGGAGACTCCCAGACTGCTTTCAAACAGCACAAGCTGGGAAACCAAGGTTCTGTGATATTTACTCCTCATAGCAACCTGCCAGCTCCTGCTTCCCACGGTTCCCCAATCCATCCGATAACTCTTATAGCTCTTTTCCCCATTTCATAAGAGTATTTTTAAGCTAAAAAAAAAAAAAAAAAAAACAACTCTCTCCCTGTTCTTCCTACATGTCAGAAAGGGCTCTGAGAAGCAAAATCAATTTTCCTGCTCTGACATCTCAAGTACTTGGAATAAATGTGGGTGGGGTGAGAAGATCTTAATGAAACTGAAAGGCATAGAGTTTGTTTTGTTTTGTTTTAATTTTTTCCACTCCAGAGTCTGGTTTCTGGCTTTCAATCAACACTGTTCTGCACCTGTTCACAAAGGTAGGCAGTATGTTTAGATCCACCACAATTGAGGTATTTTGTTTGAAAACTTCCTGGAATCTCCATTAATCTTCACAGCAAGTCTCTGAGGCAAATGCAGCATCTCTGAACCTAAGATTCTCCAGGTTGGTGACTTACCCCATTTTACAAATGAGAAGCAAGCCAGTAGAAGGGCTAGAACATAATTACTGAAAAAATAAGTTCTCCAAAATAAGAAGACTTATGACACTTCCTCAAGAACATAAGAGAAAAAAAATGCAGACGGTTTGATGGTTAAATGTAAAATGGAAAAGCTTTCTTTCCATTTGTTCAAAATGAAATGAAAAAACAGAATATGTCTTTATTGCATCCAATCTGGAAAACAGTTCGGCAGTTTCTTCAAATATTAACCATATGCTTACCATACAACCCAACCAATCCTGGATATTTACCCAAAATAAACAAAAGCATATGTCCACAGAGGGATCTGAAGATGAAGGTTCACAGTGGCTTTATCTGTAGGAGCCACAAACAGGAAACAGTCCAAATGTCCAGCAACAAGTGAATGAATAAGCAAACTGTGGTTCATAATACAATGGAAAGCTACTCAGCAATAAAAAAAGATGAACAATTGACATATACAATGACATAGATGAGTAAAAAAAAAAGGATGTATGCTGGATAAAAGAAACCAAATAAAAAACACAAACTGAATGATACCATTTTTATGAAATATAAACTAATCTATACTGCAAACGACTTCTTGCTGGGGGAAGAAGTACCAGGTTCAAGGGAACTTTGGGGACAATTATCTTGATTGTGATGAGTGTTTTATGAAGGTTATCAAATGGTTCATTTTAAATATATGTCCTTCGTTGTATCAACTATACCTCAATAAAGCCATAAAAACATAATAAGGATTCTTTTCTTCAATTTGAAATGAAAAGAAAAAAAAGAATATACCTGTGTGCGCAAGAATTCTGAGATAATTATGAAGCTTGTAATGAACAGCAGCATGCACTCTCTTCATCTGAATGTTTGGAGCTGGTTAGAAAAATAATTTCCACTGTTCAGGCTCTCAGATAATACTTAATTATCTGATCGGATGGTATTGAGCTAGGGATGAATTTTATGGCTTCACGTGCTATGGTTTCTCATGGATGGTGTGCTTAAAGAATAGGAGATATCTTTCAATTCCTACTACATATCTTCCTGACTTGGTCCATGGAACAGGATTTGTCAACATTTCTACTGCTTAGGAAGAGCTGGGGAAAATCTTTTGCTCTTACCCCCTCTCCATAACAGAAGTAACTTATCTCATGGATGAGATGAAAAGAAGTGTCCCTCTCTCTGACCAGCATGGAGACAGGCTATTTTCTTCCCTCTCCCTCTCCTTTTAGGTGCAAAATACACCTAGAAGGTGGGGCTTCTTGTCCATTTGACTTGATGCAGTTTAAGATACACTCAGATCCTTCATCCATGTGACTGGAGCAGTCACCTCTGTAGTCAGAACTCCCCCACTGTGTGGTGGCAAGGTTTAGATTTGAGTTGAGTTGGAAAGAGGTCACTGAAAGCGGAGTTTTGCCTCAGGTCTGACTCATATTCTATAATCTGGCTAATAATAAAGTGGATACTATGATTCAAGTCCAACCTCTAAATTGGTTCAGAGTCATAGAGGAGGGAGCTGTGATTAAACAGATGATGGGACCCTACTAGGTGGTGCTCTCCTATAGATAACATAAAGAGCAAGACTTCCAGTTATAAATGTGTAATGGGGATGTCATGTACAGCATCATGACTGTAGTAAACAATATTGTATATTTGAAAGCTGATAAAAGAATAGATTTTAGAAGTTGTTATCACAAGAAAAAGAATTTGTGACTATGTATGTGTGCTGCAGAAGGGAGCACAAAAATTGGTAGCTACGTATGGTGATGGATACTAACTAGACTTACTGCGGTGGTCAACAAATATTAAATTGTTATGTTACACACATGAAACTAACATATACAAATATTAAGTTGTTATGTTGTACACATGAAACTAACATGAAACATGAAACTCTATGTCAGTTATATCTCAGTTTTTAAAAAGAACAAAAAAGAGCCACTGAAAAAAGTAAGGGAAGACACAGGCGAATTTTTGTCACATACCTAAGTTAAAGTTTCTCTCATCTGGCATTTTGAAATGACAATTATAAAAAGCATTACACCTTTAAATCAATAGATACGAGGAAGAGATTAATCACACTTCTAAGCTTAGAACGTCAATGCTGCTTGAGGGTATGCCATAAAATTTTAATATGTGAAGGTATTTTTTTTTGTCATTCAGTTGCTAAATTGTCTAAGAATAATCTGGAAGGAGGAGTTGAAGATTTGGGGGAAGCATTCTTACATAATATTTAAATGATTAAACAACTTAATAGATGATTTTTTTCCTGAATTCTTTATGATTTCAGTTCTTTAAAATGGAAAAACCCAAGGTCTAAAAAAAAGGGGAGGGTGATATTTAAAGCTACCTAGAAATTCTTCTTAGTTTGCCACACATCTCTCCATTACTTTCTGAACGTGTCATGGGTGAGGAAGGGTTGGAAAATTTTTGCACAGGTAGAGCCATAGAACAGAGATGTCATGTGCAGAGACAGAAATGATATCGAAGGAAATGACTTGTAGTAACAAATAAGAACTGACTGTTAAGATGCAGGCTCAGAGTACAGAAAAGAGAGGTATGATGGCCCCGTGGAATGATATACCCTCCATTGCACCTTTTCTCATGTCATGGTGCACTCATGAGGAAGTTGAGGGACTAACAGTCTCAGTCAAGGAGTTGCCCTCAGTTTTGTGAGCAGTTTTCATCACATACTTGCTGGAGTTCTCTTGTCATCTCCTGTCATCTGCCACTGAGCCTAGAACTGCCACAAGAGACTTCATCTTCCACGGCTTCATGGATTCTCCATCCCTTTAACCATCTTTATTTTTAAACCAGCTCATTGAGTACCTTGGGCTTCCCAGGTGGTGCTAGTGGTAAAGAATCTGCCCGCCAGTGCAGGAGACATAAGAGACATGGGTTCGATCACTCAGTCGGGAAGATCCCCTGGAGGAGGGCATGGCAACCCACTCCAGTATTCTTGCCTGGAAAAATCCCATGGATAGAGGAGCCTGGTAGGCTACAGTCCATAGGGTCGCACAGTGTTGGACATGACTGAAGTGACTTAGTACAAGCATCCAATACCCAAGTTTGTTTGTTTGTTCTGAGGGGATTTGGGAAGGTCTCTCCAGGTGCAGTGGGGAGGGATTCCAAACTCTTGGGTTGGGCGGGTGCCATCAAAATGCTTTACAATGCAATAATCTATACTTTATGCTTTCCTGTATACTTCTAGTAAAACTGCTGTCCTAGAGCAAAGAGCCTGAAGAGGTTATTGGACTTACTCAAAAGCAACAGAGTTAGGATAACAGAACCTCATTAAGAAAAATGAGGTTGTTAGGTGCCTTTTCTTAAACAGAGAAAGCTAGAGCCAGCCAAGGTTTGATCCCAGCTGTGTCTGAGTCCAGAACCACACTCTTTAACCATTGCTTTAAAGGATCTCCATCCTGAGGAAGAGTTTGCCATTACCAACCCTGAGTAGGTCAATACACATAAGCATTTGTTTCTTATAGCTCTTTCCCTTTTCATTGTGAGCCTGGCCATCCATGACACTCTTTGGTCCTTCTCTTTTGGGAGTGATTCCTAGAGCCATAAGCCCTTCTAGTCTTCTAGGTACTATACTTATCTCAGGTATACCTGATAATTCAAGAAAGACTCCACGAGGCTTGCACTTCGATTCTTGGTGTAACTTGTGTGAGGCTGCTCCCATGGCCGTTTGCCACGGTACCCAGCCTTTGGTCTCACCCTAGGCCAATCTTGCAACAGTATTTGTTTCTTTGTTTGTATCATTCCCAATACCAAATCTCATCCACAAATGTAGATTTAACTAAAGACTTTGTGAGAGAGGCAGAAGGGGTATAGTTTATGTTGCATGACAGATAGCATTTCACTCAAAAATTCCAGGGTATCTCTTGATTCTCTCTTCTTGGACTTGCAGCCACCTGCCTTCCAGGCTTCTTATCATCTCTTCTTGGTTCATTTGCGGAGCAATTTAGCTCTCTCCGTGTTTCCATATCCAAGTTTACACACCTCCACAAAACCACTGAGAATATTGTCAAGTGGATAAAACGCTACTGTTTCTGAGTATAAGGATTTTTGTTTGAACGGAGCAAGTTACTCTTAATGAACAGCAAACCATTTTAAAGACAGTGAGATACTGTAAATATTTAATGTAAAAAGAAGCAAAGTAACAGAACCAGTTAAAAACCCATCTTGTTCAGGAGAGATGGTTCAGTTTTTTGAAGAGCCACCCCTGAAGTCTCTATAAGGAATAAACTTCTTGTTCTCATGGAAACATTTGTTTCTGGGGAGGCTTCCTCATCTGAAAAATGAGGAAGCTGAAGAATATCTTCCCTGACAAATCATTCATCTGCATGAGGTATGATAGGGACCAGTGGGGTTGAAATTCATGTGTCCAATCCCAGAAACCCAGTGGGGGAGTCAGTACTTCCCGAGGAGAGGACTCAAACCTGGTACAAACTCAGGTGAAAAGCCAGTATCGCATTTGCTTCCAAAATAGTTTTTAAGCAGCTAAGATTTTATGCCCAGCAAGGCAGAACAATGATAATGACAATGTGATAGAGTCAGAGAACTCCATCCACGTGGACTCACATTCTGGTGTCTTTTGTATTTATCAATACTGTCTCCTGCCATGCTGATGTGGAGAAGGATAGCACACCTTTTGTGAGGCTTTGCACAAAACTACGGAGAGTACAGTAGCTTCTTAATACCCTGCTGTCTCCTTTTGTGGTCTTTCCTAGACTCCAAGTTCCTCATCCACTTTTCTTTCTAGCCCGAGTGAATTACAGAGGAGGCTCAGTGCTCTGATTATGATGATTCAAGATTTGGTGCTCCAATTGGATAAGCAACTACAATGGAGGAATCTATTTGCTTCCAGCCATTCTAGATCCAAATGTTGACCATTTTCTTCTCCCAACCACTGAAGATTCTTGGCTTTAGCTATATAAGTAAGAACAAGCTCTCCCCACTCTGACCCAGGATAAGACCCTGAGAATCTGCATTATTCACAAACTCCAATAGCTGATTTTTATGCAAATTAAAATATGATGACTCCTCTGATATAGAAAAAGATTGTACATGGAAGCTAACATAGACTATATTGGGAAAGGGTGCCAGGGTGGTGTTGGTATGTGTGGGTCAGTGGTGGTTTAGACAGCCTAGGATGCCTTTTCAGAACTGGGAAAATTAGTCATCAATTTTCAGTGCTTCTTCCAGCACTTTTGTATCCCTTGTCCCCACTCTTCACCCTCAGGTTTGGGTTGACATAGGGTGACTGGCTGCAAAGCAAGACCAGCAAAAGTCTATTACTGCCCCCCTTGTCTCCCTCTAGGCCCTAGACCCAGAGCTGCTGAAATGAGCTGGTTCATAGTCCTTTGAGAGTAGTGATGACACGTTTGTATTAACTTCTGTCCATCTGTCTCCAGACACAGCCTGGGTAGCCTCATTTAAGCAGAGGCTGCAGCCTGGCGGCCTCCTAATTATCTCCTGCATCTGTGTGTGTGGTCCTGGCAGCTGTTCTGCGGTCACAGGGGCTGCCACAAGGCCGTCACAGGTTCCCTGCCCATCTGTCAGCCTCTCCATCCCTGCTCGACAGAGGAACTCAGCTGCAGCCAGAGCACAGAGATCAGGGCTTGAATTGGCCTCTGTGAGCTCCGTAATCATAGCCAGAAGTGGAGAACGGCATCTTGAGTGAGTGTGCCTGGCTTTGCTGAGGCTCCCTACCTAGGAATCCTGAAAGCTCTTCCCTGGGAAGAAGAGAGAAGATGCAGAGAGAGCTGATGAACTCTTCAAAGTAGAGCAAAGCCAGAACTTTGAGTGGCGTGGCTCCTGGGGTCTGAGTCAATGAAAACTCAGACTAGACTTGGCAGCTATGGGGAAGGGGGCTTTAACTTCTGTTCCAAGGATATCTCCTGTCTTGTTAACTTTGTATAACAACCTCTTTTCAAGCTGAAGTGGGGGACAGTTTTCATCCCATGGTAAACTCCCCTTGAAGCAAATTCTGTGTTGGCTGGCCTCCTACTGGCAGGGGCTGGGGTGGGGCATGGGGGGTAGGGGGGTGTTGGGGGGCGTTTGTCCTCAGGAAAGAGGAAAAGCATGTTCACTTCAGGGAACAAGGTCGGGCTCTGTGACCACAATCATTCCCAAGATCTTAGACTCAAAGATAAGCTTCTCTGATTCCTACTAATAGGATTCCTGAAAGACTGATGGATGTAGGGGGAAGGCAAGGGGAAAACAGAGGGCTTAGCCTCTTGGCCAGCAGAGGAGTGAAAAGTGTCAGAAAACTGTCCATAGTGAGAGTGGCATTGTGCTCTCAGATATGGGCTCATATGTCTCGAGCTGGGTTTCCTAGAACAGAGCCTGTGACAGATTCAAGATTATGGGATTATTGGGACATTAAGGGAATGTTCTTCATGAAAAACCTGTAAGTGTGGGAGGAGCTAGGAAAGGGAAGAAGAGGTGAGGAAGGATGATGTCTTGGCCTGATCCATGGCAAGAAATACCTGCAATGCCCTGGGTTTGATTTCATTCCCTAAAGGCGCTCAACCCCTGCCTGACCTCAGCTTCACAACCCTCACTGGGTGTGGAGGTGGACCAACCCTGGAGATGGACAATGCCCCTGTCTTGAAGGGCTCACAGTGGTCACTAATGCATATAGGCAAGCAAGTATGTATGTTATCACAATTTTCACTATCACGGTACTATTTCCATATCTTGTCCCAGGAAATGAGTTCTTTCTAATCAATCCGTCTTTGCTCTTCAGCACACCAATTTACAAATACACTTCACACCTAGTTTTTCTAATGGTTCTCAAATCATTTTTCCCCCAAGTTTTGTTCTGGGCTACAATGATGAGTCATTACTCCCATTAAAAAGAACTGTAAGTTTTTTCCATTCAAATATCTACTTATATTTATGGGTGAGTTTCTTTTAATTTGATGTTTTAAAAATGATTAACACATTAAGGTTTTTGCTTTTGTAACTGAAGGTTAACTTCACTTCAATTAAGATGATAAAATTAATATGTGTTTTTCATAATTCAGAACATGGTAGTAAAATTAATTTTACTTTAAAATTAAAGCTGAAAGCTTTAAATGTCATCTAACTCTTTGCTATATATGTTCAAGTGTATGTATAAAGGTATATTATAATTAATGAACATAGGAAATTTATGGATAAGGAAGAAGAGAGAACTAGTAGCTTAAAACTGATGTTTGGTGCATTCAGTTGGGTTTTACTGCTGCTGCTGCTGCTAATTCGCTTCAGTCGTGTCCGACTCCGTGCGACCCCATAGACGGCAGCCCACCAGGCTCCCCCGTCCTTGGGATTCTCCAGGCAAGAACATTGGAGTGGGTTGCCATTCCCTTCTCCAGTGCATGAAAGTGAAAAGTGAAAGTGAAGTCGCTCAGTCGTGTCCGACTCCTAGCGACCCCATGGACTGCAGCCCACCAGGCTCCCCCATCCATGGGATTTTCCAGGCAAGAGTACTGGAGTGGGGTGCCATTGCCTTCTCCACGGGTCTTACTAAGAGGTGGTAAGGAGTTGTTCTCCACGTATTGTGTGACCTGCCCAGAGAACACAGGTTCCTCAAATTCTCAAAAAAAATACCCCTCACTTGAGAACTGAATAACTTTGGGTCTTGGTGATGACACTTGTCATGCTTTGTACTTATTTTACAAGAAAACAACGTAAGTCCCTTGCTTCTAAAAGAATTAGAGCTTCCAGGTTACCTTCTATCATGTCTGTCTGAAACTCTTTTATTGCCATTCTGGTTAATAAAGGAGCCAGGCTACAAGCATTTTTTTTTTTATCCTCAGGACCCTGTGCTCCTATCATAACCAAGTGGCCAATCTCTTGCAGTAACTCTTTTTAACATTATGCCTACTTAACGAGTTGGATTGGAAGGCCCTGGGAGATTTGTTAAGGCTCTCCATGGCCAAAATATGTTCTTACCTTCAGGGTACTAATTTGGCCTGCTCTGTATAAAATAGTCACGTGTACATATGTTTTGACCGTGAAAGTATTCTATCATCCTCCACTCCTGTTCATCACTGGAACGAAGTAGAGTCATTTTGTTTTGCCAGCAACAAGCTGATTCTCTGCCATCCTCTCATTTTGCCTGAAGGTCTGTTATAAGCTACAGATTAGAAACTAGGTCTTCCTAAAGTAACAACAAAGAAGGACAGGTTAGAAGCACCAGTAGGAAGGACCAAACCAAATATGATAATCAGATAACTATCGACACTGCCAGGGATCTGCTCACGGCTGCAGGTCTCCCAGAGAAGCTAACCTCGCTCCTGAGGGCAGACCTGTCAGACCACGCCGGGACATCAGGCTGAGCTTCCAGGACTCCTAAAACCCAGGATTAGATGACATTACGAGAGCAGACCGCTGAACCATAGTTTGACGAAACAAAAACTGATTATGTAGACAGATGAAACAGATGACAGAAGTACTATTGCATTTGTTTCTAATGTTCTATTTTTGAGGTGCATAAAAAGAAGCCCGTTTTCTGTATTCTTACTATGCCTTTAACCTTCAAAATAGCTGGCTGGAGTTGTGCAAACTGGAATGAAACTGAATGATGTCTTATCCCAACTGTCTCCTCAGAATTCATGAGAGACATTCTAAGGGAAATCTTAACAGAGGTACAAGCTAAAGAATCACAGAAGACTGTGAGATGATGATGGTGCTGGTAACTGGAATGCAGATGAATGTTTTTACAATGGGGACGGGAGCCTGGTGGGTTGTTGTCTATGGGGTCGCAGAGAGTTGGACACGACTGACGTGACTTAGCAGCAGCATGCTTAGTGATAATAATAGCACCTATCTTTAACAGTGTTCTTGTGAGGATAAGACCACTAAACTGAAAAGGGTTTACTACAGTACTTGGCCTGAACTAATTGCTCAATAAATGTTATTTCTTAAGGTTATTATCACTGATACAATTGCTTAATCCTCATTGAGGATTAAGTACTCTGTGAGAAAGGAGTGTAAAATTGAGGTGAAAACCAGCCCATGGGAGTAAAAAGGGATGCTCCCTCCATAAGCACACATAGCTGCTGGTCCTATCTCCGTCACGAGTTGCTTCTAGACCACAGGGGGATGGGGGCCCTCTGCGCCTAGGCAGGGCACAGCATGCAAAACTGTTCCAATGTTTGTGTTCCTGGTTTAGAAGCTGAGATTGGGTAAAAGTCTGATGTAAAAGAAAGTCTTGTGGGTATTTTAGAGAAGAGCATTCCAGGCAGAGGGAACAGCATGGGCAAAGACCTCAGACAGGAATGTGCCTGGTAAGTCTGAGAAGTGGCCAGGAGACCAGTTTGGTGAGGGCACTTGGGTGAGAGGCAGGGTAGATGGTGCTGAGATCCTGAGTCACAGGGTGTCCTGACCATTTGGCACCCTCAGTCCTGGTGGGGGTCTTTGGCTTTGACCCCGAGTAAGATGAGGGCCACTGGATAGTTTTGATCAGAGGGGTGTGTGTGTGTGTGTGAAGTCGCTCAGTGGTGTCCGACTCTTTGCGACCCCATGGACTGTAGCCTACCAGGCTCCTCTGTCCATGGGATTTTCCAGGCAAGAGTACTAGAGTGGGTTGCCATTTCCTTCTCCAGGGAATCTTCCCGATCCAGGGATCGAACCTGGGTTTCCTGCACTGTAGGCAGACACTTTGCCATCTGGATCAGAGGGGTGAGTAACACTAAAAGCTCACTCAGGCTATTGTGGTAGTGGCTCATTTTGTAGTCAGGGGTCAGTATAGAAACAGAGAGACCAGTTAGGAGGTTGGCCCAAAGGCCATCTCAAAGTTATAGGCACAGGATACAGCAACAAATAAAACCAGGCCAGCCTTCATGTTTGGAGAGACAGACAGTAAGACAAAGGAACAGGCTGAAATACAGCATATCATAAAGACAAGTAGGTAGAGGGTGATGGAAGGTGTCTGCCTCCAGCTGAGTTAGAACAGTGGCAGGTCAATGCTCCTACTATTAACTACCAAAATGGCCAGAAATGAACACTAGAAACATGTTTTTGAACACAATCAAAATAGGGGGCAGAATCCTGTAGCTGGAATCACAGAGGTATATTTGTTAGCTGCTTTTACCCTTGGGCATTGGCCAAAGTGTCAGACATGAGGTTCCATTAAAATATAAGCCAGATCACATCATTACTTTGGCTTTACATGAAATGATATGCATCTCATTTCATGTAAAGCCAACATCTTTTCAATAACCACAGTGCCTTTTGATGAAGGAGAAAGAAGAGAGTGAAAAACCTGGATTAAAACTCAACATTCAAAAAACTAAGATCATGGCACCCAATCCCATTACTTCATGGGAAATAGATGGGGAAACAATGGAAACAGTGACAGACTTTATTTCCTTGGGCTCCAAAATCACTGCAGATGGTGACTGGAACTATGAAATTAAAAGATGGTTGCTCCTTGGAAGAAAAGCTATGACAAATCTAGACAGCATATTAAAAGCAGAGACATCACTTTGCTGACAAAGGTCCATCTAGTCAAAGCTATGGTTTTTCCAGTAGCCATGCATGGATGTGAGAGTTGGACCATTAAGAAGGCTGAATAAGAAGTGAGAAGTGAGTTGCTCAGTTGTGTCTGACTCTTTGCGACCCCATGGACTATACAGTTCATGGAATTCTCTAGGCCAGAATATTGGAGTGGGTAGCCCTTCCCTTCTCCAGGGGATCTTCCCAACCCAGGGATCAAACCCAGGTCTCCCACATTGCAGGCAGATTCTTTATCAGCTGAGCCACAAGGGAAGCCCAAAGAAGACTAAGGGACAAAGAATTAATGCTTTCAAACTGTGGTGTTGAAGAAGACTTTTGAGACTCCCTTGGACTGCAAAGAGATCAAACCAGTTAATTCTAAAGGAAATCAATCCTGAATATTCACTGGAAGGAGTGATGCTGAAGCTGAAGCTACAGTACTTTGGCCACCAGATGCAAAGACCCTGATGCTGGGAAAGATTGAAGGCAGGAGGAGAAGGGGATGACAGAGGATGAGATGGTTGGATGGCATCATCAACCTGATGGACATGAGTTTGAGCAAGCTCTAGGAGTTGGTGATGGACAGGGAAGCCTGGCATGCTGCAGTCCTTGGGGTCACAAAGAGTCGGACACCACTGAGCAACTGAACCACAACAGACCCTTCAGTTGGACCTCCTTATTAGCTCTCTAACCATTTCCGAGTATGCTTTCCCTTTGCTCCTTCTGCTTCAGCCACGCTCAACATTTTGCTGCTCCTCAAAGCTGCCAAGCCATGGATGACTCAAGGCCTCTGCATGCTGTGCATTTTATTTTAAAATTAATTTTTATCGGAGTATAGTTGTTTTAAAATGTTGTGTTAGTTCTGCTGTATGGCAAAGTAAATCAACTGTATGCACACATATATCCCCTCTTTATGCTCCACATTTTAGCTGGAATGCACTTCTTCCAGTGATTAGCACCCCCATCTCCCTGTTCTCCTTTACTCACTGCTATCTTTTCAATGATTCCTTCCCTGACACGCTATTCAAAAATGACAACAACATTCCCAGAGTTCCTTATACACCTTCTTTGCTTTATTTTTCCTCCAGATCATGAACCACCATAGTCTTTATGACATACTTACTGGTGTTGATTACTCTTTCCTCCCCCTCCCTACAAGGCAAGCTAAAGAGGGAATTTACTTTTATGTTTTGTTCATATTACTTAAAACAGGGACTGGTCCATTGCAGCACCATGATAAATATATGTTGAAAATAAATGAATGACTGAATAAATGAATGATCCACATACCTGATAAGTTTCAATACTTATCTGAACAACACTGATAAGTTTCAACCATATAGAGTTAAATTAACTTGAAATTGAAGAGGATGACAGAAGTTGATGCAAAACTCTCCTTTCTAGGAAGCTCAGAGTTATGGGAGAAGGTTCCAGCAAACCTCACTAATAATCTCTTAAAATTTACAGTGAAAGCCTGAAGACATGGATGAACTGTTGGAAAGTCAGCAATAACCTCTGCCTGCTGTAGATCAACCCAAAAGGGCTCAGAAGGAAAAGGATGTGGTCAGGCTTTTTCTGACTTGTTTTCCAAAGGAGAGCTTGATCTAACTTCAGTATCAGAGAAAGCCTCCTGCCTTGGGTTGAAATAATCTGCAGAAAGAAGTCTCAGTAAACAACCTCTCAGGAGTCATTTGCACATATGTGGAAAAACAGAAAAGTGATGGAAAATGTAAAATTTTCTGCACTCTCATCAAATAGTCCACAAGGCTTTTGAATTCCTTTGTTATTCATCTCTTTTTCCACATGGTCTGTTCACCTAAAAGTAGGGTATCTATCGTCAGTCCTAAATCACACACACACCCCCCACTGGATATAGTATTTCATCAACATACACTAAGTGTTCACTGAATTTTAGTTGAATGAGACTAGATGTATAGCACAGAGAACAAATGCCTGTACCTCTGGTGATACTCACAATATTTAACAACACACAAGGCTCAGAAAGAACTCCCATAAACAACCAGTACAGCTACACCAGAGAATATTGACTGAAAGACACCCGCACATTTATCACCTCCCTCTCCCACCCCCAACGCAGATTCAAACATCACTGTATGAGACGCTGTATCTAACTGTGACAATGTCTCTGACCCTCTGGTCTTCAGCCTTTCTTATTTCTTAGTGTATTCATTCACTTAGAGAAAGTAAACTGAGTCACCTAAAAAGACCTACCTTTCTAGGATATAGGCTTCTTAGTGTTTTGCTGACTTCTGAGTGCAAATTTTTCCTCACCAGATATTAATTGTTTAGCACAAACATATCCAGGTTCTAGGACAATAAACCGATGGTGATGTGCATGCCTACCTAGTCTGATCTTTTTATTATCTTAGCAAATGTAATTTCTCATACATGTAACTTACTAATAATTTCTACTTTTATTATTCAAAGAGCGCTTATAAGTACAAGTGTCTCTTCAATGATATAAAACTTCCTTTACTTCAAGATTAAATGTAAAACTTTAATTAAAATACTCAAAGCAATAAAGTCAAATTCTAATCTCTTTATGTAGTCAATGAGATGGAATTGAAAGAAAGTAGTGGATTTTTTCAATGGTCCATTCAATCTTTTAAAAATGTTCATTGTCTTCCATAAAGTAAGTTATCTGAGATAATATGTTTCTTCTTTATAGGAGGCAAAATTTTCCAATCAAATTGTTGTTATTCACTCAATCAGTATTAAAATAATCAGCCACAGGGAAAGCTAGGTCTACAAAATAAATGCCTGCTTTTGGACACATATCTCTTTTTTGCAGACTGCTTCTATGCAATTTTCTTTTATGTATGTCTATCTGATCTCAGTATTTATTATGGAAGCAGAGACAATTTTCTACTTTTACTGACTGCAAATATACCAGCAGAAAGCAACGATATAGATGTACAATTCAGCTATAGTACAAAATATTGTTCTACAATATTTTCACACACACACATATCCCCAATTTCCTTCCCTATATCATAAAAAGTTCTTTGACCCAGCTGTCATGAAAAGTGCTAAAGTTCATTTGAAACTATACACACACACAGACACACAATGGTAGGTTTTTCTCCATTGCCACAATTATGCTATTACTCATCTTGTGTACTGTGAATAATAAATCAAACAATTCTCTCCTTCTTAAGATAAGATTTTTAAAAACTAATATGTGGCTATTGAAAATTATAGCTAACAGAGGAACCATTATCCTGAAGATTAGAAGACAGAATAGTCCTTGAAAAAGTGACTTACTAGAGACAATAAAGCAAAACTAAAAAAACTGTCATGCTTTATGGAACAAAAGGAGAAAGCTAGCATCATGAAACGGAGATAACTGTAACTTATTCACGAACACATAATGGAGTATTTGCCAAATGCATGCCAAGTTGCTTCTGCTGTGTCCAACTCTTCGTGACCCCGTGGACTGTAGCCTGCCAGGCTCCTCTGTCAATGGGATTCTCCAGGCAAGAATGCTGGAGTGGATCCAGGGGATCTTCCTGATCCACAGATTGAACTCGTGTCTTTTATGTCTCTGGCATTGACAAGTGAGTTCTTTACCTCTAGCACCACCTGGGAAGACTGTTTGCCACATAAGACTCACTAAATAAATATTTGTCAATTTAATAGTTAAAGAAAAAATTTCTGAAATTACCCCAGGACATGCGTATCAACATCAAACACATCCTGGTAAACATTTTTTTTTTTTTTTTGTATTTAAAGAATGAAAAGTAGATAGATAAATAAATGAAAAAAAGAGGAAGAAAGTTCTAAAAGCACCGAGTAAAGGAAAGATACTAGGAATAGAAATCAGAGTAGGCTCAGATTTCTCTGGAAATACCAAATTCCAAAGGACAATGAGGAAACCTCTAAAGAATTTAGGGAAAAGTTGTAACTTCCCCCAAATGTGTATCCTACCAAGCTTTTATGTATAATAGCAATAGAAAAATATTACATGCATTCTATTCTTAAAATCATCTTGAAATACTACATAAATATTTTACACCAGCAGTCTTCAGTATAAGGTACATTTACAGAATATACTAAATTTTTTCAAGGAGATGAATGGGCACAGATGGTTTTATGGGAATTGATTCCTAGAATCTGAACATATGTATTGCTTTTCAAAACTAGTTCGCTTGGTTCTTCTTTCTAAACTCTCATTTAATAATCATTCCTTTCCTACTTGACAAAAGTAAGATCAATCTCTCACCTGCCCAGGAAATTACCATTCCACACGAGTGCCTTTTGTGTAAATATCTCTGGAACAATTTAGAGTAATAGTATCAGGATTGAGAAAGTGAATGACTCCAAAGACTTAGCAAAAAACACTTCTGCATATAAGGGAGGTAGCATCTGTTGTCTCTAAAAAACTGAATGTTAAGCTGATGGATCATTTAAAAAATTGTTTCACACCGGTGAATGTGATTTTTGGCTTCTAACACTGGAGTCTAAAGAACTAACATTGTTATAGAAAATACTTTCTATTCCTATCTACTTAAACATTAGTTTGGATTTCCTTGAGTTTTACATAAATGTACTCTTTTCAGTCCAACTTCTTTCACTCAGCATAATACCTTTGAAACTCATGTGTGTTGTTGCTTATACCAAGTCATTTATTTTCATTAATGAATGGTCTTCAATTATGTGGATATACTACAATTTCCTTATCCACTCAGCTACTGTTGTACATTTAGGTTGCTCTTGGCTATTACAAATAAGTTTGCTATGAACATTTGTGTACAAGTCTTTGTACAAACACATGTTCTAATAAGTATATAATATGTAATAATGATTTTCTTTTGCATGAATATCTAGGAGTAGAATGAACAGGTCATATGGTAGGTGTATATTTAATGCTTTAAGGAGCTGACAAACTATTTTCCAAAGAGGCTGTGCCATTTTATACTCTACCAGCATTGTGAATTCCAACGAGAATTCCAGTTCTGCCATGTTCTCATCAATATATTGTAAACAGAAGCTAAAGCAGTGCTTAGAGAAAATTTTATAACTTAAATGCCTACTCTAGAAAAAGAAAGTTCTAAAATCAATAATCTATCCTTCCAATGTAAGAAACTAGAAGTCAAGGAGAAACTCATATCCAAAGCAAGCAGAAGGGAGTTAATAAAGAGCAGAAACAAAGAAATTAAAAATAGAAATACAGTAGGAAAAAAATCAATAAAATCAATGGCTGGTACTTAAAAAGCATTAATAAAATTGATAAATCAGACATACTATGGGGAAAAAGGGTACAAATTAACAAGAGAAGGGGAAAAAAAGAGAGGCCATCTGACAGATCTGACAGACACTAAATAGATACTAAGTTTATCTGTGATAAAGATAATTAGATAATAAGGGAATGAAAAATAAAATAAGGGAATATTTCAAAAAACAGTGTCCACAAATTTGACAATTTAGATGAAATGGATCAATTCCTTGAAAGACATAAACTTCCAAATTTGCTCAAGAAGTGTAGATAAATTGAATATTGCTATTCTTTAAAGAGATTGAATTCATAGCTATTGTTTTAAAGCAATAAAGAAGACTCCAGGCCTAGAAGAGTTCACTAGCAAATTCTATCAAACATTTAAGGAAGAAATAACACTGTTTCTACACAATTACTTCACAAAAGTAATAAAACACTTCTCAAAGACGTAAGAAAACGACAGACCCATATCATTCATGAATACCGATATACCACCAAACCTAAATTAGCAAGTTAAATCCAGCTATATATAAAAGGGATAATACATCACAACCAAGTGGAGTGTATTATGGGAATGCAAGGTTGGCTAAACATTTTAAGAATAACCAATATAATTTACCATAATAACAGACTAAAGAGAAAACTAATATGATCATCTCAGGAGATGCAGAAAAAGAATTTGATGCTTCTATCTCAATAATACCCAGCAGTGGCCTCAGGTCAATATACATCTTAGAGCAAAAAGACCCAGTCATCTGGTTGATATTTACATGGCCAGAGGTGAGTTGTGTTTGCTTATGTGTTCTAAGCAACAAGTACTGCATGGGTATAAGGACATCACCCAGGTAATAATCTTTCCAAATAAAGCTCCTTGAGCCCTCTGTTACAGATGGAGGTGAAGAGAGGAAGTGGGACAGTATTTTACAAAGACCCAAGCGTTAGACCAAAAAAAAAAAAAAAAAAATAAGAGAGGAAAAGACTGGAATACCTCAGGGGCCTTCAAACTTTTGATAATATGTTAATGAGATTTATCAAACTCATTTTGTGACTTAAATAAGTATTTCTGCTGAGAAGTTGAACAATACTTGTTTAGACTTCCTCTTCTGTTACGAGACTGTTACAAGAGGGCATTGACAGGTTCCAAACATCTGCCTTGGTGAAATCCTTCTCTTTTCTTTGGAATGTTTTCCCCTCGAGCCTCAGGACTACGTGCTCTTATCCTGGCCCTTGAGACGATAGTAGCTTCAGGTATTACTGTCTTCCAGTAATACCAGAAGCAGGGCTCACGGTGGATCCATTCTAATAATAAGGGCTTGCAATTAGCTGTAGTTCTTCTTTCCATTCACTTACTCATTACTTCCACCAAAATGGGAGCCCAGCCTGGTAATCTGTGACAACCTAGAGGGGTGGGATGGTGGGTAGGAGGGAGGCTTATGAGGGAAGGGACATACACACACAAACACACACTTATGTGGCTGACTCACGCTGTTGTAGAGCAGCAACCCACACAACATTGTAAAGCAATGAATCTCCGATTAAACAACAACAACGAAGTTGCTGTGGTCCACAGGGCCCTAAGACTCTAACTCCTTCTCCTGTGATTCTGCTCCTTGCTCTCTGAGCCCCAGTCACAGTTTCTCGAATTCATACATGCATGCTTAGTCACTCAGTCGTGTCCAACTCTGCAACCCCACGGACTGCAGGCAGCCAGGCTCCTCTGTCCATGGGGATTCTTCAGGCAAGAATACTGGAGTAGGTTGCCATGTCCTCCTCCAGGGGATCATCCCAACCCAGGGATTGAACCAGGTCTCCCATATTGCAGGTAGATTCTTTTTTTTTTTTTTAATTTTTAAAATTTATTTTAATTGGAGGCTAATTACTTTACAGTATTGTAGAGGTTTTTGCCACACATTGACATGAAGCAGCCGTGGGTGTACATGTGTCCCCATCCTGATCCCCCTCCCACCTCCCTCCCGGTCCCATCCCTCTGGGTCGTCCCAGTGCACCAGCCCGGAGCACCCTGCCTCATGCATCGAACCTGGACTGGCGATCTGTTTCACATATGATAATATACATGTTTCAATGATATTCTCTCAAATCATCCCACCCTCGCCTTCTCCCACAGAGTCCAAAAGACTGTTCTGTACATCTGTGTCTCTTTTGCTGTCTCAAATATAGGGTCATCGTCACCATCTTTCTAAATTCCATATATATGCGTTAGTATGCCATATTGGTGTTTTTCTTTCTGACTTACTTCACTCTGTATAAGGGGCTCCAGTTTCATCCACCTCATTAGAACTGATTCAAATGAATTCTTTTTAATGGCTGAGTAATATTCCACTGTGTTTATGTACCACAGCTTCCTTATCCATTCGTCTGCCGATGGACATCTAGGTTGCTTCCATGTCCTGGCTATTATAAACAGTGCTGCGATGAACATTGGGGTGCACGTGTCTCTTTCAGATCTGGTTTCCTTGGTGGGTATGCCCAGCAACAGGATTGCTGGGTCATATGGCAGTTCTATTTCCAGTTTTTTTAAGGAATCTCCACACTGTTCTCCATAGCGGCTGTACTAGTGTGCATTCCCACCAACACACCCTCTCAAGCATTTATTGTTTATAGACTTTTGGACAGTAGCCATTCTGACCAGCATGAGATGGTACCTCACTGTGGTTTTGACTTGCATTCCTCTGATAATGAGTGATGTTGAGCATCTTTTCATGTGTTTGTTAGCCATTTGTATGTCTTCTTTGGAGAAATGTCTGTTTAGTTCTTTGACCTGTTTTTTGATTGGGTCGTTTACTTTTCTGGACTTGAGCTGCAGGAGTTACTTGTATATTTTGAGATTAATTCTTTGTCAGTTGCTTCATTTGCTATTATTTTTTTCCCATTCTGAAGGCTGTCTTTTCACCTTGCTTATAGTTTCCTTCGTTGTACAAAAGCTTTTAAGTTTCATTAGGTCCCATTTGTTTATTTTTGCTTTTATTTCCATTACTCTGGAAGGCAGGTCATCTTTACCATCTGAGCCTCCAGAGAAGCCCAAGAGTACTGGAATGGGTAGCCTGTCCCTTCTCCAGGGGATCTTCGCAATCCAGGAATCGAACCGGGGTCACTTGCATTATAGGCGAATTCTTTACGAGCTGAGCTACCTCGAATTCATAAATCCTTCATAAAACTTATATCTTCAGACACATTGTTCCCTCTATTTGAAATGTTCTACTCACTCACTACCTGGTTAACCCCTATTCATACTTCAATTCAGTTTAAATGCCTTTCTTAGAGACATCTGCTCTGAATACATTCCACCCCATCTAGGAATTATTCTCCATTACACTCTTAACACCTCATACTATTTCTTTATTGCTTGCAGCATGATTTGTTGTTTCATATCCACTTGTGTTCTTTTCCTTGGCATCCTACTGCTGCTAGGTTGTAAATTCTGTGCAGGCAGGGAAAATATTTCATATACTATACTTCATATACTATTGTGTCTCCAATGCATAAACAATTCCTACCACATAGTAAATGCTCAGTAAATCTGTGTTGAATACATGTTGAATAAACTATCACTATTCTTCTGGACTCTAATATTTGATCCAAAGTGACTGAACACACCAGTTTTTAAGCCATCTCAAAATATGTTACTATAATTAATTTTTAACAGCACAGCTTACCTATTAAAACTACATGGCACTACTAGAATGCTAATAAAACTATTGTTGCCTAAAAGAACAAGACACAGTTTTGAATGTGAAGATGGATTGAAGCACTAGAGACTCAAGCAGCTTAACCACCTGTTTCATCCAGCATTATCACCACAGGCTGCAACCACATGTGATCAGATAGCTTAGAATTAAAACAGTTCTATAACAATGTCCAAAGAATTCTTTTTTTTTTTGTACTTTCCCCAACTGTTTCTTCATAAATGCTTGTGAAACAGAAAACAGTAATTTTATTTTTTTAGTGGACTAACATGTGCTTGACTCAGTAATAATGATCAGCAAAGAGAATCGAAGAAGTGTGTAATAGGGACTGTCTCCTCGGTCACTAAATAGAGGATCATATATTTGTGCTCATTTGTTATCTCAGCATTTTCCATTTGGAATAGCATCCCAAAGCTGGGGTAACAAGGTTGAAATAACCAGTCTAACCTTGTATGGCAGCCCAGTTACCCACCCTCCATTTTTTAGTTGCTAGACAACTATTGTGTCTAGCTACAGTGTGACAATGACTTTAAAAAATTAATAATGTTGGCCACTTTTCTCCTAGCCTAATGCTTTAATTAATTTGTTTCCAGGCATAGAAAATACTATTTCAATGCTCTAAGACATCCACAATAGGAACAGAAATCTCTAAGAGACTCAGACTTCGTGAGCTAAATGGGATTTTATTTGAGATCAGCCCAAACTGTAACAACAGCATTATAACTTCAATATAAAGATACAGAATTTGATAAATAATCTGGGGGACATTTGTTCATAATTTTAAATTAGAACGGGTCCAGGAACTCTGAGAATCAAGTTATCTTAGCCAAAATGTATAGAAGAGTCTTTTTCTCTTCTTTTAAGAAACCAGCAGCATAATGAATATTTCCAGCATCCAAAGCATCTCCCTCACCAATAAAAAGTAAAGAAACAGGGAAGTGAATTAAGTTCCTCTCCAGACCACTGGGGAGTCAGGAAGAGGTCTGGCACAAGACCACAAGCAGAAGAAAAACCGTCAAAAGCTTGCATGATGCCAGGACTCACATAACTGGAAAAATTAGCAACCATGGCTAAGAATGATATGGCCACAGGTGGGAAAGATAGTCATGAAAAGGCATCTGGTCACAGGGAGGATCAGAGTGATACAGTACAATTCTATGCCTGCGGGCAGTGGTGGGGGGAGGTGAGCTTCTGCACAGGGTCCCTACGTGTGAAGTGAGTTTTACAAGCTTTAACCCAGAAATTCTAGTGGCTCGATCAGTCAGTTCAGTTCAGTTGCTCAGTCATGTCCGACTCTTTGTGACCCCATGAACCGCAGCACGCCAGGCCTCCCTGTCCATCACCAACTCCCGGAGTCTACCCAAACTCATGTCCATTGAGTTGGTGATGCCATCCAACCATCTCATCCTCTGTCATCCCCTTCTCCGCTTGCCCTCAATCTTTCCCAGCATCAGGGTCTTTTCAAATGAGTCAGCTCTTCACATACACATATATAGATACATAAAAGACATTTTCACATATTGAGGTATGAGGAAGTCATATTGACTTACACATAAGTTGAATTTTAAGCTAACTAAAACAACCTGTTTGTGACCTGTCAAACATACATTGTACATCTTCTTTCATTATTAAGAAGAGGGCACACTGACCAGAATTAAAGAATGCCCATATTAAAAATAAAGTTTTTAAATGCCTCCTTTCTTGGGATGACAATGCTGATACTCCTTCAGTGATAAGACTCCCTTCCCAGGTGCCAAGTTCATATTGACTCATTGTGGGCATGCTGCCTTCTGGGCTTTAAAAAAACTATTAGCTTCAATAAACTGTTCTATTCCTATTATAGATTGTTTATTGATTATTTCTATTGACTATACACACACATATATTTATATATGTTTATATATATGTGTGTATATACACACATACATTTATATATGTTTATATATGTGTGTGTATATACACACATACATACATTCTCTGCTATGTATTTATATATATATATATATGATATTGTATACATATATGGAGAGAGAGAGAGAGAAAGGGAAGCGATTTTTGTTATTTAAACACTGTTTCCTCATGTTTCAAATAATCTTCAAAGTGTTGGGAAAGACGTTTGCAGTACCTGGTAATAATCTATGAAAATCACTGTTTTCTCTTTCATCCCCTCCTTTACTAGAGTAACATCAAATTCATTCACTTATTAACATAGCACCATTCTGCCCACATCCCTAATCCCTATTTTCAGATCCAGCACCCTAAGTGGAGTTCCAGAAATAACTGTAGTTATAATTGTTGTACATTATACAGTTGAGTTACATCACTTCCAACAAATGACACTGAGGAATAGTTAGCATTCCTTATGCTCATTCTTGGGGGAAAGAAAGCCATGCATTAGGCTGGCATAGTTGGTTTTGGGGTTGCCTGTCCGAGATCCCCTTTGTGGAGAAACTGGCCCCACCTCCCAGCTGTTGTGAATGTTGGCCACTCTGGAGAAGTGCTTTTGGCCAAAGGACCTTGCGTTGGAATTTCCTGGAAGGCTGTGTTCTCTTCTCTCTCTAGGGATAGGCCCCACTCCCTTACCACTGATGGGTGGTTAAATGACTAAGTTGTTGAAAGTAGGGGAGAAAGCTGAGCAGGAGGATACAGGAACTATCAAAAAGAGGATATTTCTTTCCCAGAGATCATCCTTCATGGCTTAACTGCCATGAAGTTAAGCCTGAAGTGTAACATTTACACCAACCCCACCCTCCACCATGGGGAGAGGGCATGCAACTGGCTAAGCAGGAAGCACAGAATTTAAAAGCTAAAAGAAAACCCTGAATGGCAAGAAAAGCCATTTCTGGGGGAAATAAATAGCCAGCAGCCAGAATTTTGGAGACAGCACTGAAAGATGCAGTCTTCCTTAGGAAGAGCAAGGATGAAGACTCGGAGCTTAAAAATGCATTTGGAACAACTGTAGAAGCAGAACTAAAATTAGCTGCAATTGGTAATAAGAACCTTTACAGAAAAATAACAGCAATAAAAAGTAACAATAGCTATTGTTGATGGAGCACCTGCCAAGTGTGGGGCTCAGTGCCAGGTTCTTTACATTTATTCATCATAGTCCCTGCAACAAAATCTGTAAGGCTGGAATAAGTCCAACACCCATCTCTGCACGATCCTTTGTTGCGTCTTATTCCATTACAAACTCACAGTAGGAAAGAATAGCCTGGAACAGGCAGGAAAAGAGAAATGGAACCCTTAGTGTAATAGGGGAGAACAAATCTAACTCTATATTGCATCTGTTTCTTTTTCTTTAACCCTTGTATTACAAGAATGTTGCCTATAGCCTGAAACGTACAGGATAGCCCCACTCTCAAGGTTCTGACCTTTAAAGGTATAACACTTTTCCATTAATATAGAGATAAAAAGTTGCAGAACAGAGAATAACACTTGTCTTGTTGGAGGTTTACAGCAATGTTGTGATGGGACCTACATGGAGAGCATCAAGAGCAAAGGATTCCTGTACCAGGAAGTTTACAGGACCCAATCGCACCACTCCCCTTTCAGTATAAAAGAAGCCTGAATTCTAACTCAGGGGAAATGGTTCACTGGGACACTAGTCCACAGTCTTCTCAGTTGGCTAGCTTTCTAAATAAAGTTGCTAATCCTTACCCCGACAATTTATCTCTCAATTTACTTCTCCTTAGCACACAGCACAGTGCCTGGCACATAGCAGTCACTCAATAAATATTTGTGGCATGAATGGAAGAACACAAATTTACCTGCCAAAATTTTAACAAAGGTTAATTTGTGAGGGTGGGACCAGGAGATGCATTTCCCTTTTTGTTTCCCCAAGATTTCTGAATTAAATTTATAGTCTCATAAATTGGAAATTAAGAGTATATTTTAATATAACTATGCAATGTTTAATATTTTGAAAATCATGATCAATTTAATTCTTAAATGAAGAGGGCTTTTTTCCTGTATATAGAAAACCTTATTTAGATTTCCCATAGATGACTTTAGGCTGTAATTTATTGGTACCCATAAATTCAAGGTTGCATAAATGTCTCTTAGAAATGGACTGCATTTCAGCATCTGCAGAATGCTACTGTGAAGGTGGTTCTGAATCCCAAATAGACAGAAGGCTGCTGCAGCTTTTCACTGGGGAAGGGAGCCACTCTTTAGGGCACCTCTTCTGTTCTCTGAAAAGGGAACTTCTTTCATCTACGGCCATACAGATGTCTTTAAAAAACAGAGTCTTAAACATGTTCCTTAAATCACAGGCCTGTGCTTCATGTTGGGGAATGCGAAATTTTTGCCTCTACCTTTTCTAGGTTCTTCTGACTGGTCTAAGAATTAAATTGACACGAGACAGACTAACAGGAGAAAATAAAATTTAGCTACACACTTACAGGGACCCCACAAGAAAAAAGCAAAAAAAAAAAAAAAAAGGACAAGTCAGTCAATTGAGACTTCCATGCCATCTGGGAGAAAAAGAGGGGATAGCGGCTTAGACTTCAAAGGGGAGGAAGGCAGTTCTACATGGAGATGGAAAAAACAAAAGTTTGGTAAACAGATGCTTGCTATGTTATGCAGAGGGGACCCAGAGAGGACTTCAGCTTCCATACCCTGTTAAACTGCCCCTACCACACCTAAATCCACATTCTTTGTAGATTTCTCTGGTTACAGTGCTTTCCTGGACCAGACCCTTTATCTAAATTCTTTCAGGTAGTTAAGGGGTGGTTGTGGGGGGGAGGTAAAAAGAAAGACTTCCTGTGTTTTCTGTTTCCTAAAAACAATCAGCCTAGAATAATCTTCATGCCAAAAAGACATATTTTGGGCTTCCCCTACTCTTAACTCAGATGGTAGAGAATTCATCTGCAACACAGAAGACCTGGGTTCCATCCCTGGGTCGGAAGATCCCCCGGAGAAGGGAATGGCTACCCACTCCAGTATTTTTGCCTGGAGAGTTCCATGGACGGAGGAGCCCGGTGGGCTACAGTCCATGGGGTCTAAAAGAGTCAGACTCAGTGACTAACACTTTCACTACATTTGTAACAGCCAGCAGTGAACAAAGGAAACCCCAGTAAATGCAATGGTGGTCATATACAAACATTAGGACACTAAGAAATCTATTTAACATATGCTTCCATGTTATGACTTAGTTTCTGGAATTATGCCCTAAAATTCTATCCTTAGGCAGGATAACAAAAATGCTCAGGAATGTAAATTTCTTTCCCCCAGTGAACCATTTTCTGACAAGTAATCTGGTCTCCTGCTAGCTGACCTTGACCCAGAAACTGTCTGAACTGCACTCTTATTTTACAGATGAAGAAATTGAGGCTCAGAGAACTCGAGCCATCTGCCAAGGAGCACAGCTAGTTGAAAGCAAGTCTGAAATAGACAGCAGGTTTCCTGATTGTCCTAAGATATTTCTGTGGTACCCACTGCAGAAGAGAATTTGTCCAAGTCACTCCACACTCCCCTCTTATCTGGGTCCTCTATATTCACACCATTACCACTTGCTCCCTAGGTTCTTCCTTGCTGGGCCTCCTGGGGAAGGGTTCCTGCTTCTTAACTCCCTCTGCTGGTTCAATTCAGTTCAGTTCAGTCATTCAGTCATGTTCAACTCTTTGCGACCCCGTGGAGAGCAATGAACTAGGCTTCTCTGTCCATCACCAACTCTCGGAGCTTGCTCAGACTCATGTCCATCAAGTCATTGATGCCATCCAACCATCTCATTCTCTGAAGTCCCCTTCTCTTCCTACCTTCAATCTTTCCCAGCATCAGGGTCTTTTTTTAATGAGTCAGTTCTTCGAATCAAGTGGCCAAAGTATTGGAACTTCAGCTTTAGCATCAGTCCTTCCAATGACTATTCAGGACTGATTTCCTTTAGGATTGACTTGTTGGATCTCTTTGCAGTCCAAGGGACTCTCAAAAGTCTTCTCCTACACCACAGTTCAAACGCATCAATTCTTCAGTGCTCAGCTTTCTTTATGGTCCAACTCACATCCATACATGACTATTGGAAAAACCATATTTGACTATACGAACCTTTGTGGCAAAGTAATGTCTCTGCTTTTTAATATGCTGTCCAGGTTTGTCATAGCTTTTCTTCCAAGGAGCAAGTGTCTTTTAAGTTCATGGCTACAATCACCATCTGCAGTGATTTTGGAGCCCAAGAAAATAAAGTCTCTCACTGTTTCCATTTTTTCCCTGTCTATTGGCCATGAAGTGATGAGACCAGATGCCATGACCTTAATTTTTTGAGTGTTGAGTTTTAAGCCAGGTTTTTCACTCTCCTCTTTCACCTTCATCACGAGTCTCTTTAGCTCCTCTTTGGTTTCTGCCATAAGGGTAGTGTCACCTGCATATCTGAGGTTATTGATATTTCTCTCAGCAGTCTTGATTTCCAGCTTGTGCTTTATCCAGCCTGGCATTCTGCATAATGTACTCTGCATATAAGTGAAATAAGCAGGGTGACAATATACAGCCTTGATGTACTCCTTTTCCAATTTGGAACCAGTCCATTGTTCCATGTATGCTTCTAACTGTTGCTTCTTGACCTGCATACAGATTCCTCAGGAGGCAGGTAAGGTGGTCTGGTATTCCCATCTCTTAAAGAATTGTCCACAGTTCCAACGTGTGGATCACAATTGTGATCCACACAGTCAAAGGCTTTAGTGTAGTCAATGAAGCAGAAGGAGATGTTTTTCTGAAACTCTCTTGCCTTTTCTGTGATCCAACGGATGTTGGCAAATTGATCTCTGGTTCTTTTGCCTTTTCTAAATCTTTTGCCTTTCCTAATATCTGGAAGTTCTCGGTTCACGTACTGTTGAAACCTCACTTGGAGAATCTTGGCATTACTTGCAAGCGTGTGAGATGAGTGCAACTGTGCATTAGTTTGAGCATTCTTTGGCATTGCCTTTCTTTGGAATTGGAATGAAAACTGACCGTTTCCAGTCCCATGGCCACTGCTGAGTTTTCCAAATTTGCTGACATATTGAGTGCAGCACTTTCACTGCATCACCTTTTAGGACTTGAAATAGCTCAGTTGGAATTCCATCACCTCCACTAACTTTGTTTGTAGTGATGCTTCCTAAGGCCCACTTGACTTCACACTCCAGGATGTCTGGCTCTAGGTGAGTGATCATACCATCGTGGTTATCTGTGTCATGAAAATCTTTTTTGTATAGTTCTTCTGTGTACTCTTGCCACCTCTTAATATCTTCTGCTTCTGTTAGGTCCATACTGTTTCTGTCCTTTATTGTGCTCATCTATGCATGAAATGTTCCCTTGGTATCTCTGATTTTCCTGAAGAAAGAAAAGCCCTGCTGGTTGCTGATTACATATTCAGTTAAACTACATGATCTTATTTGCGACTTAAAAAATGTCAATTTTGCTTGATTTAACTTAATACAGGAAAGTCCTGTGTGAACACTTTTGAAGACACTCAACACTGTTGAATTGTAACTGAGTGAAATCTGGAAGCAAGCTTGTCTTCCTGGAGTTGTACTTTCATTTCTGGAGAACATGACTGGAAAGTAATGTTGTACTCTCAAGTATACGTGTGACTCTGCGGGTATGTGTGTGAGTGTGTGTAAACACATATGTCTTAACACCTCTTCATGTTATTTTCACTGACTACCCTTTAATATGGGGAGATATTTGGTTCTAATTAAAAACAAAGCTAAAGACCTAGATGTTGCACTCTCGGCAGACATGGAGGGCTTCTGTCCACAGCTATGCCCTCAGTGGGCAGATTCCAGCAGGGACCACAGTATTGAGAAGTCCTGAAGTGGACATGGCAGTCTTGTTCTGCCACAGGCTTGGTTCCCTGCCACGGGAACTGCGAAGCCCCAGAACAGAGGAGCCAGCACATCTGTGTGCTTGGGAGGAAGTTTTGGCACAGTCAACACAGAAGGTCTCAAAGTGAGGCTGGAGCAATTTGCAATTAGTTCTCATTTGCATTTTTCTTACTAACAGCTATTTAGAGAAGAACTTTAGATATACTGGCTGATGATTCTGGGAGCTGGGCTTGCTTTTAGCCACAGAAGGCGGGAGGGATTTCAGCAGCCTTATCACTTAAATACTTGAGGGAAAACACATAAAAAGCAGCCATTCCACTCACTTCTTGTTAGTGATAGTGTATCTGTTCATAGGACTGTTTACTATGGCAGCCTCTGGATTCCTCTACATTATCTGGGTGATCTTATACAATGCATTCAACCTTTCTAAATTTCAGGTTCCTTATCTGTAAAACGGGGTAATAATGTGTTCTTTATAGGATTATTGTGAGGACTACCTGAGATAATGTCTACTTTCTAATGGGGGAAGCAGACAACAAGAAATGATTCTGCTAGTAAGTGGTAAGTCCTTATGATGCTGGTGAAAAGGAAATATTCAAGGTACCAGAGAAGAGGGATTGGGGTTGGTCAGGAGCACCAGAGGAGGTTTCACATTGCCGCCCTGTCACCAGAGGAGGTACTGAAGAATGAGGTCATTATTAGGTCATTATTATATCTAGTTAGGAAAACACGAAATAAGCATCCTGAGATTATGGTACAAGTTTAGGTCTGGAATCCATGGTCTGGGGAAAGAACCAGTGGTTATCAATAGATACTTTCTTATTCTCTCAGTATTTCTAAATATGCTAGATTAAGCAAAACAAAGGAACGGAATAAATCAGAAGCAGGCTCTTACATCCGGTGCAGGGTTCTCAACTGTGACCCTATTGACATTTTGGGTGGGATGTGTCTTTGTTGTGGGGGCCCTGCCCTGTGCTTTTTTGTTTGTTTGTTTAATTGGAAGATAATTACAATATTGTGATGGTTTTTGCCATACATCAACATGTGCCTCTGTAGAATGTTTAGCAGCATCCCTGGCATCTACTCACTGCCACCCTGTCTCCCCAGTCGTGATATCCCCAGGCGTCTCCAGACACTGCCAAATGTCCTCTAGTGAGCAAAATCACCCCTAGTTGAGAATTTCTGTTTTAGTGAATTCATCTGAGAATTACATAGCATTTGGAGTAGATAAATTATTAATAAATAGCCCCCCACCTTTAAGGACAGGGGAGAATATATAGAAACAAAAACAAAGTCAGCCTGAGCCTTGAGCAGAGTCTGGGTGGGTCATTTGGGAAGATGAACTCTGCCCAAGATCTGACTGTAATGTCCTGCTGTCAGTGTAAGCTGGAACTAGCTTGCCCAGAAGCCCAATCCTGGGTGGTTCCAGTAAGGCTGGTCAAAGGATGGACCCGGGGACTTCCCTGGTGATCCAGAGGCTAAGACTCCACCCACCCAATGCAGGGGGTGTGGGTTCAATCCCTGTTCAAAAAACTAGATCCTACATGCCACAACTAAGAGTTTGCATGTCACCAGTAAAGACCCCACATGCTGCAACTAAGACTCAGAGCAGCCAAATAAAAATAAAAATTAAAAAAATAAGAGGAACCTGCACGAAGTCTAGGAGGCAGGTGAGGCGCTGGCCATCACCCTCAGGACTTTGGCGTCTGATGCGGTGATGGACAGCTGCTCCGCTGACCCCAGCTCATTCTCATTCTCCTCTGCCCTGTGCGGCTCCTCACAGCAGCAGTCCTGCTGACCACCAGCAACGCCAGCTCCCCAGAGAAACGTAACCGCAGAGATGGGAGCCTTGCAGCGACAGCTTTCCGTGACAGCTCTGTTTGGGTAACTCACTGGGTGTTCTCAGCTTCTCAGAGTTCCCTGCAAGCTTGGACTTGTCCACCCATGATCCCTCTTCCAGAACCTCACTTCCCCATGTCCTCCCACAACTGGGTAACATGCAATTTCTATCACGGCTTCCCTGGTGACTCAGACAGTAAAGAATCTGCCTGCAATAGAAGACTGGGGTTCTATCCCTGGGTCAGAAAGATCCCCTGGAGAAGGGAATGGCTACCCACTCCAGTATTCTTGCCTGGAGAATTCCATGAACAGAGGATCCTGGAGGGCTACAGTCCATGGTGTTGCTAAGAGCGACTAACACAATTTATATCATAAATCCAACTCCTTATTCTATAACACTCAGAGAAGCTGAGTGACTGACCTTTGATAGCATTTCTCCATCCTTAAGGCCTTCCTCAGAACTGGAGCTTCAGAACCACTGACATCTAAGCCCCAGTTAGTCACGTTCATCCCTAGGAAGGAAGCTCAGGACATGAATCATCACCCAGAACAGAGGCGGAGAGAAGCAGGACAAGCAGTCAACTTCCTTCCTAATTCAATGGGTCCTAATAAATTTATCTTTACTAGGCCTGTTCCAGGAGCTCAATTTGTTTTGTCTGCACTGGAATATTGTAGGCTAGAAGAAAATTAACTCATTGTAGGCTGAAGGAAGAAGGCTATCCCGTGAGCATCCTCAGGTTTAGGATTTGAGCTGGGGTCGTAAGTTCAGCCTGGCGGGTACAGTCCACGGGGTCGCACGGAGTCGGACATGACCGAGAGACTCACACACACACAAGTTCAGCAGAGCAGGGCCCCCACGCTGACTGCAAGTGGTGACCACAGTGCACCCTTGACGTTCCCCGTGTTTTACTTCAGGTTCCCCAGAAGCAGACCCAGAGACAAGGATGTAAGACCAGCTGTTTACTTAAGAGGTGTTGCCAGGAGACCCTGAGCAAGATGTGGGGAAGTGAGACAGGGCAGGGCAGCCAGCTAACAAAAGGTTTGTTATCCAGCTGGTGACCACGTGGGTTACTGAAAGTCATTTCCACTGGGGGTGCTCTGGAAACCTGGGTAGAATGCACTGAGTTATCCCACTTGGGGTTGATGACTCCTGGGGAGGAATTCTTTTTATTTTTTTTAATTTTTATTAGTTGGAGGCTAATTACTTTACAATATTGTAGTGGGTTTTGTCATACATTGACATGAATCAGCCATGGATTTACATGTATTCCCCATCCCGATCCCCCCTCCCATCTCCTTCTCCACCCGATTCCTCTGGGTCTTCCCAGTGCACCAGGCCCGAGCACTTGTCTCATGCATCCAGCCTGGGCTGGTGATCTGTTTCACTATAGATAATATACATGTTTCAATGCTGTTCTCTCAAAATATCCCACCCTCGCCTTCTCCCACAGAGTCCAAAAGTCTGTTCTGTACATCTGTGCCGCTTTTTCTGTTTTGCATATAGGGTTATCATTACCATCTTTCTAAATTCCATATATATGCCTTAGTATACTGAATTGTTCTTTATCTTTCTGGCTTACTTCACTCTGTATAACGGGCTCCAGTTTCATCCATCTCATTAGAACTGATTCAAATGAATTCTTTTTAATGGCTGAGTAATATTCCATGGTGTATATGTACCACAGCTTCCTTATCCATTCATCTGCCAATGGGCGTCTAGGTTGCTTCCATGTCCTGGCTATTATAAACATCCTGGCTGCGATGAACATTGGGGTGCACGTGTCTCTTTCAGATCTGGTTTCCTCAGTGTGTATGCCCAGAAGTGGGATTGCTGGGTCATATGGCAGTTCTATTTCCAGTTTTTTAAGGAATCTCCACACTGTTCTCCATAGCGGCTGTACTAGTTTGCATTCCCACCAGCAGTGTGAGAGGGTTCCCTTTTCTGGGGAGGAATTCCTGACATATTCTTCTGACCTGCTCTGCACATAGGCAGACCTCAGCTACTGGAAGCGCTGGCAGATGCTGGCAGCCGGCCATTGGCCAGCGTGCACTAAAACGGTGAAGCCCAAGGGAATCCTCAAAGAGGCGCTGACAGCATCCTACAACACCAGATTCTGTGCTTAAGACTCAGTACTCAGATGGAAACCAGATTTTAGAAAAGACGAGCAGCAAAAAATTGAAAAGGGTGTGACCTGGGTCTTGCCTCTGGTCTCAGGAAGAGGTTGATAGCATTGTCTTTGAATCTTAAGTCCTGCAAAAGTCTGGAGTCTTCCCTCTTCACATTCAGGGTCAATTTAGAACAATCTGGAACATATTCCATTTTTTTGCCCGGCTCATTTATTTCCTATGCCTCCTCCTGTTTTTCCATCATTCTCAGGCCTGAGGGTCATTCCTGTTTTCTCTTTCATTGGCTCCACTAAACCAAACAGAGGAAAGGGGTCCAAGTTTGTTACTGGAAACTTCACAAGGTGACATCTGACCGGAGGTGCCCATTGTGTGCAGAATTAAGCTTCTTAGGGAAACGGATCCCACACCCTTCTGATCTACAGAAGGGCCTGCCTCAACATGTATCATGCACAAAAGGGAACACCATAGAGATATGGCCCCCATCTTCCCTTCTCCGTACCGTGAGCCGCCCATCTGACAGAAAAGACACAGAGATTACAGGAGTATCATTGCACAGTCTTCTCCTGCAGGAAGTGCCTTTTGCCTTTGAGGGTCGTTCATGCTAAAGGGTTGAGATGGACCAGGGCACAGCTCTGGAGAGCCGACTGTTGACCCTGGCACCTGAGGATTTGCTCAGGTAGAACCTTTCACGGAGGAGAGCCAAGGGTCTTGGAGGTTCCTACGTGGCCCAGGGTCACTCCAGAGCAGAACAGTGTATAAAGGGGTCCACAGGGAGGACCAAACTAAGAATGAAATGTACCTGCAGCGTCACTTGTCATAGAATTCAAAGGAGAGTGAGGGCGGTATGAAGGAAGGAAGAAGGGAAAAGAAAAGAGGAAGAAAGAAAGGATGGAGCGATGAACAATAGTGCTTCCTGTTGCCCAGCCCATGAGATGACATCCCTAAAGCTTACAGGGGTCAAGTGACTTTCTTAAGGTGACTGAGGTCGTCAATGAAAAAACTCAGATTCGAACCTGCTCTGACTTACTCCCAAACCAATACGTGCTCCACTTTGCTACTTGGCTGGCAGCTGGGTGGGGTGCAGCGCTAGCAGGGGTGAGGAGAACCCTATAAATGTGGCTACCCAAGTGTCACTCACTGCATATTCATCCACATTATTAACAATAACTGAGAAATAAATAACATTTGAGTAATTACTGTACGCTACAATACTCTGCATGCCACTTAATCTTCAGAACAAGACTGACAGCATATTAGAGAATGACTTGGGGAGCTTTTAAACATATGAACACTGGCTGGCTCCACCTGAGATTATATTAGACTTGCCTGGGGTTGAAACAGTGCATTAGAATATTTTAAAAATTCACCAGATACTTGTAATGACCAATCAGGGTAAAGAACCACTGCTTAGAACAGTGGTTTCTAGATTCTAACATGCAGCAGAATGCCCTGGATGGTTGATTAAACAGATTTCTGGACTTCACTCTCAGAGTGTATGATTCACTGAGGTAGGGACTACAATTTCACATTTCAAACAAATCCTTAAGTAACACAGATGCTGCTGGTCTGGGGACCTCCCTTTGAGGACCACTGATCTAGAACAAGGGCTTCCCAGGTGGCTCAGTGGTAAAGACTATGTCTGCCAATGCGAGAGACATGGGAGATGCTGGTTCGATCCCTGGGTTTTGGAAGATTACCTGGAGTAGGAAACGGCAACCTATGCTAGTATTCTTGCCTGGAGAATCCCATGGACAGAGGAGCTTGGTGGGCTACAGTCCATGGGGTTGCAAAGAGTCGGATGTGAATGAGTGAACACGCATGATTTAGAACACTGAGGATGGTGTTCAAGTGATTTCCACTTTTCACATTAATCACCTGAGGGCTGGTGATGACCAGGCCAGAACCTACTCTCAGCTCTGTGACCCACATTCTTAAACTCTAGGCCCCATTTGCCTCGTCTTGTACACAAGTTGATCAGGTCTGACGTCACCAAACGTTTTGCTGTAGATGAACCCCAGCATTGTGTAAAAGTCTGCCGGGTGGGCTGCATTAAATCAGTTCCAAATTCTTGCATGTTAGCAGTGAGGAAGAAGTGTTAGAGATTACAAAGCTAATTTAGCTTCATTAATCAAGATAACACTAATTGTTCCAGTCTCCTTAATGAAGGACAGCTAATGCATGCAAAAACACTTCATCGAAGACAACTTCCAAGCGTCTCCTCCAGGGCCTGTGCTCAGAGACCAAACTCTTCTCCATAAATGTTCTCTCCTGAATGGACTCAGCAACCTGTACTGCTTGCCCCGGCAGCTAGAAAGTCCCTTAGAAAGTAAAACTCCTGTTTCAGGTAATCCCTGTGGAAAGCTTCAGGTGTCTCAGGAATAGATGGCTTTGGCCTGTGTGGCACTCAGGATGGTCTCCCAGGTTGATTTAAATCCTGTACCAGGAGGTACAGCCAAAGAGAACCATAAGTAAAATGATTGCAAACTCAGTTTTCTCCAGCACTTCTTGTTGCCATAAAGGTGAATTTCACAACCTCAAGAATTCAAGTGACTGCACTTTCAACTTGAATCAATTTCTAGGGACTTCCCTGTTGGCCTGGGAACAGTGGCTAAGACTCCAAGCTCCCAATACAGGGGGCCGGAACTCAATCCCTGGTCAGGGAACTAGATCCCACATGCTGAAACTAAGAGTTTGCATGCTGCAAGTAAAGATCCTGCATGCCACAACTGAGATAGAAGATCCATGAGCCCCAATTAAGACCCAGAGTGCCAAATAAATAAACAATAAAAATTTTTTTAAAATAAAAGCTATCAGAGGAAAAAGACATTACAATACAACAAAGAAATGAGATTGAGATTATCAGCAACACTAGAGTTTTGCAATGTGCTAAAGAAAAATAATTAAAAAAATTTTTTTTTCTATTTAGCATCTAATGTAGACTGAGGGCCTCCAACATTCTTGGAGGAGGCCAGCCTTCTGTTATATGCTCTCCCTCCCACACCCTCCCTCCATCAAGGCTTTCTTTCTCCTTAGATAGTGGTCTTCTCACTGAGAAAAGGGGGATAGAGCTGAGAAATGCCTTGATAAGATTATTCCCTGACACTGCTCTCTCCCTTCCATTTCTTCTGGCTCCACGATTTATTTTCGAGAGCCATACAATGAAGAAGCTGAGAATAAACACAGGAAATGATCTTGTGTAGGTTCTCTAAAAGCAGAGCCTGAGATGGATTGCTGACCAAATGATTGAGGGACTCCTTTCAATTCAGCTAAGAGAAAAGGAAATCAGACAGAAGGGAAAGAAACAAACCAAAGTGTGAGTTCAGCGGAAGTCTAACCTCAGCCTGATTCCACGAGGAGCTCCGGAGTGTGAGTTTTATCAGGCTGTTCCTTTCTTGAGGCAAGGGGTCAGCCTTCTGTACCTTGTGTGATCAGTCAGTGATAGACTGTGGGTCATTGATGAGAAGGGCAGAATATCCCAGGCATTTCCAAAAAGTGGCCCCCAGCAGACCAAGGGCAAGTTTCAGAATAAAGGGATAGCTGTCTAATACTCACAGAAGCTGGTGACAGGTAACGGGATCTGGCATCAACAGCATCTACTGCAGGAGTCCTGCAGAATCAAGGCGCCTCTTCCTCATGTGTTTGTGTAGAAAGTGCAGCTGGGACGTAGGTGATGTTCTCCTTCTCCAGGACTTGCTGGAGGCCTTGGGCGGCTTTTCCTCTCTGTATCCATACCTCTGCTGCAGCCCTTAGGTGCAGTTACCGTGTTTTACAGTCAGTGCCTGTTTCCACATTGAGAGCAAGAGCTCCTTGTGAGCTGGGACTCTGACCCACTCATCTTGTATCCTGAGAACTAGGGCAGCCTCCGGCACAGGCAGGAACCCCCTGCTGTGTTAATGGCGCAACACAAAGATTTCCTGCCCCTCCTCTTCATTAACACCTCTCAGTCCGGTTCTGTCAAGGCCACTTTCAGTGAAATGGACAACAATCAAGACCTTAAGAATGCCCGTCTCTGGAGCCTGGGAAGTGTCTTAATATAATTGTAATTGTGTTGATATAAAATAAAGACAGATGGTCTCTATAAATAGATGACAATGCACAGAGGGTTTAGTCGTTCTTGAACTCACTCTGGTCCAAAGAAAGACCCACTAATGACTCTGTAAAGCTAGAGACAACAACCTGTAAACAAGAAGAGATGTGTACCATTCTCCCAGGTATTAACTGCCACATTCAGAGACAGTATTTTGCATAGTGGAGGCAGTTGTAAGGAATAAAGGCAGGACAATTTAGGAAAAGAAGCTTATTATGCAAAGCTAGTAACCTGTAAGTAGGTGTCTCCCCAGCCATCATTATGATATGTAGAAATTGTTTTTTTCAAATATATTACAAAACAATATCCTCTAGTTCAACTAAAGTTCTTTCCATTTAAAAGCACAAAAAAGATCACTGCAATACAATATTCATGAGCAAAAAATAACTTGCACAAAAGTGATGCAAATATTATTTCAAAAGAAAAGGTTGTATCATGATGACAGACTGAATATATGGTTTTGCCTAAAATCCCCCAAGTTAAACAAAAATAACAAAATCAAGTTCCTGATGTTGAACAAGAAATGCTCCATCTAGACACAGTGTTTCTAAAAAGATTATGTGAATGCTGGGGGGGGGGGGGGGCGGTTCTCTCATTATTGAAGTCACTTAGCTATTGTGTTCTCTTCTAAGATATATGATTAATTAAGCTGGGTGATGTGCCTGAGACTAGGACCATTTCTGTGGTCTTGGATGTCTCCACTGAAAGGTGATTCCCCTGGACCAAAGGCAGATCCTCTTGTCCTGCCCTGACCAGGTACCACAGCATCCTGAACAGGTAGATCACTGGACCAGAAGGAAGACTCTCCCTAGCGTTCATGGCTACCAGGGCTCTTTCAGTAGGTCTCCACTCCTGCCCAGTCTTCCTGGACTCCATTCCATTTTTGGTTGTTGGTGGTGAGTTGGGGGAGAGAGTGTGGGGGGGTTTATGGAGAATTGCTAAGGGATAGTATGGGGATGGGGCTGGGGGACTCTGAACACCGCAACAAGCCATGGAAGGATGACTCCTGGTCTTTTGGTTGTTAGGATTCCTGGGGTTCTAACCCAAGGACTGGTCCTGGGAAGAAAGCATGTATTTGCATCACTTCCCTCAATATAACCAGGGCCTAATGTGGGTGGTGTGTGGCATCAATTACTATTCCAGAGTCTGCTGCAGAGCTTTGGAATTAGCGAAAAACCTCCTGGATCCTGGCAATCTGTCTAGTTTGTGGTATGTTACAGGCAACATGTGAAAGGTTGAGTCAGAGACTGCATGCTAGATGTCATTTTACACCAGAAACTAACTTTTTAGTGGAACGTAATTAATGTGCCTGCTTCCACCTCCAGCTTCTCATGACTAAGCCACTTGCATGCCTCACTATCTGATATCTTCCTTCCATATACTTATGAAACATGTACAGTGCTCGTCTACAATTTTTGGTTTGCTTTTAAAATGGTTTTCCATAGGAGTTACTTTACCACACAAGAAACATCTAAATGATCTGAAAAATACTTCTAATATTAATTTTTCTAGTTAATTTCAAATTTTCCCCCTATTTTAACAATTTTAGAAATTGAGCTCTAGTTCACATATAATAAAATGCACAGTATTAAGTGTACAGTTTGGTTAGTTTCAACATATGTGCATATCAACCTAGGACGTTTCCTCATGCCCCTCCCACACATTCCTTAAATCCCCCTCCTCCACAGGCCATCACAGTCCTCATTACTTTCACCACAGACTACCTTGGTCTTGAACTTCATATAAATGGATTCTATTTTGTGTCTAGTTTTTCTCAATTAACACAATTCACTGAGATTTATCCTCGGTTCTGCATGTATCATTAGCACAACCTTTTTATTGCTGGGTGGTGTTCTGTTGTATGAAAATCCCTATCCTATCGAGCATAAGCGTTTCTGTTTTTCTTGAATAAATAGTTAGGCATGGAATTGTTGGATAATAGAACAGGCGCATGGAAATTACTTCTTGTTCCAAACGAAAGATGGTGTCACTGACAGTGGTAACAATAACTGATATTGAAAGCCACATGTTACAGAAACCTTGCTGAGCCTCTCCTCATAATTCAATTTAACTATGGGCATGAGCCAAAATGAACAATGGCCAGCACATCCCTGTTCAACAGTAATAGTAGCTATGTAAGGAGAGCAATCAGAAATAGCCAACTGCCACCTCTAGACAGATTCCCTGGCATTGGTACGCCTTTAGAACATAAGAATTAGAAAAGAGAATTGAAAGAGTAAGGCTTACTCTAGGCTACTAAAAATGGTATTCTGGATTAAAACAGTTTCATGTGCCAGTTTAGCTCTTTGCTGAAAGGGTTAGGGAATTTCCTGTGGTCCAGCCTGCCTCAGCCATAGGCCGGGTGGTGCTAGATCACAAGGACTCTTATTTGTCAAGCCAAACAACTTGAATTTCAAGTTGAAGGCAACAGAAAAACCATTGATGGCTCATAGGCTAGATAGTTACCATTTCAAATTTAGGTTAAAGAATTATCTTTCTTATCCTGGTATGGACAACCGATTTACAAAGACGCAGACTTGGAGGCAAGGAGACTAGCTAAGAAGATGAGGGTGGCAATTATCTACATGAGAGTCAGGAGTGTTTGAAACCAAGGTAGATGTAGTGAAGATGGGGAAGAGGAGACCAAATCTCCCCTGAAAACTGGGCTGCCAAGGCTGAGAAAAAAAGGCGATAAGAATGACACTCGATTTCTGACTTGGAAATGCCATTTGCTGCTTCCCAAGACAAAAGAGGAGGAGGACTTTTGGAGTGATGGAGACATAGATATGAGTTGAGTTCGCACATGTTGAGTTGGATATGTGCCCTGTGGGACATCGAAGTGGAAGTAGCCAGGAGACGGTTAATATTCTGGTCTTTATGTCAGTGGCAGACCAGGCCTCATGGGTGTGCAACCTCTACAGTCACACAGGGACCCATGAGAAGAATCCCTTGTTGGGCTTAGTGTTGTGCTGTCACCATCTTGAAATTCATAATAATTTTAAAGCAAGGGACCAACATGGATATTTTGCACTGGGTCCCACCAATTCTGTAGCTGGTCCTACTGAGTAAATGATCCATTCTGGAGATGAGTTTGTGAGTAACTGCCATATACAGCCAGTGGAGAAAAGAAGAGTAGCCATAGAAATTTACACAGGAAGAAAGTATGGAGTGAGAAGAGAAGAATCTAGGGGTGTCCTCTGAAGAAAGAAGCATTTAAAGGATGGATGAAAAAAATTCCACGAAGGAGATGACAAGGAGCATCCAGAGAAGAAAGAAGCCAAAGATCCCATGGACACAGCATCTAGCAAGGTGGACAAGAATAGGTACATTCCAGAATCCAGAAAAAATTATCAACAGCGTTTTACTTTTTCTGAATGCTATGTACTGGTCTGTATGGAGACTTCTGTCAGCCATGTGTGAGTCCCTTTTCTCTTTTTCCTCCCTCTCCTCGCCCCAGGACCCACTTGCCTCTTCCACACCTCTGCTCTTCCTCCAGGGAGCTTGACTGTGAAGCAGACACATGAGGTTCTGGAATTGGGGCAAGCAGGTCTTGATGATGGAAACCCAGGGTGGTGGGGGAGTAAGAGGCAGGGATGAAGGGGAAATTATAGCTCTAGGACATTTAGATTCTCGAGACTTGTATAATGATGCATTTGTTACTCATGCCAAAATCAACTGATACCTGGAATTGACATCTAATCGTATTCCATCATAGCTAATATTGGTTCAGTGCTTATTACATGCTGGCCACTCATCTAAGATCTTTACATGCATTATTGCATTTAGTTCTCATTCACATAAGGGAGGTACTATTAGACCCCAAGTAAACCACTCTGAATCACAAAAAAGTGATGATTTCCAAACTCTTTCTGAAACCAGTATGGCTCAGATACAACAACCTCACAAAGAGCACGTGCAAGAAGGAAGGAAGGGAGAAAGAAAGGTGGGAGGGAGGGAAGAAGGGATAGACCAATCTCACTCACAGTGGCAAAATATTACAGGCAGGAAAACTACAAGCATCCTTATTATCACTGTAGTTATGCAACAAATACATGTAATATAACTAATACCCAATACAATTAGACAAGAGAAAGAACAAGAGATATAAATATCAGGATCCAAAAGGCATAGGCAAAAATATTACTATGTGTCAATGATATAATCTTATATCTGAAAGTTTAAGAGACTCCATTGTATTTTACAACGCAATAATAATATTTTTTTCCTTGAAGGCATCTTTTTTTCTAATTTAGATTTCTCTTCAATTTCCTTCATTTAAGCTTTACAGTCACAGTGGCTTTATATTGTTGCATTTGGATCTCCTGAGCTAGGTGGTGAAAAAACCAGTGAGTTCTCAGATGAAGAGCTGCATGGCAGGAACACTGGTGAATGTTCTCAGAGGTGGGTTCCTGGAGCCCGAGGTTAACTGAGCCACTCTTTCCTTTTCAAACTACTTCTGTGATTGATGGATATTTTAGATTTACCTGCATATTAGTAAAATACAGTGTTGCCAACTGTGTCCCTTTCTATAACCAGAGCAAGCAATACATCTTCTCTGTTATGGGGGAAAAAAGAGAGAAACCATATAATAGCTTCCTTTGCTGTGATTTGGGTGGTAATGTCAACTCCCTAATACATTAAACTGTAAAGATTTTGAAGGCAGTATGCATCTCAGCTGGGAAATCTAAAGTAGGAATAAACAGAAGGAGTGTAGGATGGGAAGGAAGCAAATAATCATGCAGAGTATTTTCAACTCTCAAGAAAAAATTTTTTAAAGTAAGCTTTGCCACAACAGGAACTATTAGAGTTATTCCAAACGTCCATTAAATGCATCATCGACCTGTCTGAACAAAGCTGGGATTGCTTCCAGGAAGCAGTAATATTTCCAGAAAGTAAAAAGGTAAATATTCTTTTTGCCAGTTAATGCTAATATTGAGAAGTAGCAATACGAACTAATTACAAACAAAAAGAAAAGATCATAAGAAAGATGGAAGGTATCAGGGTGCAAGTGTATTTTCCTAGTTCCTCCACCTGTTGGCTTCATGAACCTAGAAAAGTTTAACTTCTTTGAGCTTTGACCTTTTAAAATGAAATTACTATGTATAATGTAATGATAGAATATTATTAAAGCAAAAAAGCAAATGAAACAAAAGGCTATACATAGTACACTTCTTTGTGTGAAATAATGAAATAAGACACTATATATACACCTGTTTATTTTCGCAAAATGAAACACAAGAAAGATAAACCAAAAATGAATGCGATAACTTACCTAAAGGAGATGTGTGGACATAGGGTGGGAGGGGCTTGGGGCACATGAACTGACACCCCTCTGAGTATCTGGTTTTATATAATTTTGAATTTTGGAACTATGGTCATGTTTTATATAAACAAAAAGTAAAAAAAAAAAACTAGCAAGGATGAGAAGGAAAGCCCTAATTGAAATATAAACAAAAACCAAACATATTAATAACATATTAATATTAATAACATAACCAATCTGAAAGGGAAAATAAAAAGAACTCCTGTAACTTTGAATACAGTATTTTGATGACACTTCCTTAGACTAAACTAAAAAAGAACTGTAAACAACTATTGAGCTCTAGTCAATAGGAACCCCACCCCCCACAGTGGGGTGTGTCAGCAATTCTAAAACAGCTCTTCACACATTCTAAGACTGAGAAAATAAGTAAATATATTAAGGATGGGGAAGCTTAAATAAAATCTGTGGTTTTGGATTGAAATTGAAAATACCATCACAAACTAATGGTTTCTCACATAGTAATAGATAGGTAATAGACAGATGTGTGTACATGTGTGTTTTTATACATATATTTCCCATGTCTGTGCACTGGGCGTCTAGAACCACATTACAACGAGAGCAGTGAGTATATCCGATGCCCAGATTTTAGTTTCTAAATATCATCCTCTAATAAAAGAAACCAGAACTCCTTGGAGAAATGGCTGATTCCATGACTGGCACTAGGAAAGTACAAAATGAGCCTTGAACATTATGTTGTGCCAGAAAGCAAGAAAGTGCTCAAAGACTGATAGTCAGGCTAAAATTACATAAGCGCTAACTCTAAGGTGTGCAGCCGGTCAAAGACGGGACAATTTGAGGACCAAATAGAATGATGACAGTACGTAATGGATTGGAACACACTGAATTAGGAAAGAATCCATAACTCCACAGGATAGCCAGAAATAGAGACATGAGGAGAAATCTCTTGTTTACCAATGTATGCTGGCTCACAGATGTAGAAGGAATAATCAGATTGGGGGCAGGGGAAATACCATTTTGCAATCTCAGTATAATAATGGATTCACGCAAGAATCATCAGTGGATACAAACATTATTCAGAGGAAAAGTTCCTGGGAAACAGAATATTCAAACGGTTTCAAATTATCTCCCTGCAAACTACTCAGTTGCAAAGGGAAAAAATTATCTTAAGAATGGGGGATAGACAGAAACTACTTTTGCTTAAGGAAGTACCTTGATCAAATAGCTTGTGTAAAGGAGAAGCAATGAGAAAGAAAGGCTGGCTATCTTGTTTAACACACAAGATTATAATATAGACTTCTATCACTGCAATAACACAGAGATAGGGATATGAGCTGTAAACATTTTTCTGAAAAGATTAAACTCTGTATGTTGATGATATGACTATGAGCCTAGAAATTCAAGAGAATCAAATGAAAAACTGTTCTAACCACTAAGAGCCAGAATAATGTAGCCAGAAACAATCAACAATCTAAAAATTTAATCACTTTCTACATATCAGAAAATGTAATAGAAAAAGAGATTGATTCACAAGGAAATAAAAACTATAACAAATACAAATGACACTTAGAATATGTGCAAGACTCGTACAGAAGAAACTATTCAATTATTCAGGAAGACACAGCCCATCCCTGATGGGACAACTCAATAATGTAGAGCTAACTATTCTTTCCAAACTAATCCATGATTTAATTCATTGCAAAGCAAAATCAATGTTAGTCAATACCCTCAAAGTATTTAATTTTCCAAGTTTATCAGTTGACAAAATTAGCAAAAGTTACCTACATACTTTTGGACAGCTTTATTGCTATGAAATTTACAAACATAAATTTTACCTATTAAAGCATACATTTCAGGAGTTTTTTTGTAAATTTACTGAGCTATGAAACCATGGGGATATAAACTGGTGCATTTTTAGATGGCACTTTGGCAGCATCTATCAAAATGTTAACTTGGGATATTCCTTGGGACTTCCCAGGTGGCACTAGTGGTGAGAACCTGCCTGTCAATGCAGGAGACATGAGATGCAGTTTCCATCCCTGGGTGGGGAAGATCCCCTGGAGGAGGAAATGGCAACCCACTCCAGTATTCTTGCCTGGAGAACCCCATGGACAGAAGAGCCTGGCAGGCTGTAGTCCATGGGGTCACAAAAGAGTTGGACACGCAGAAGAGCTGGACATGACTGAGTGACTGAGCGTACAGCACACAGACACTCTTTACTGAACAATTCAACAACTGGGAAAACAGAGAAATGCTCTCACTCACGCACGAGGGTATGTGTATGAGGACGCTGATCCTAAGTTTGGTTCAGAAAACTGTAAGCAATCTAAATGCCCACAAAAAGGGGGAAATTATTCAGAAAACTGAAAACAACCTTTCTAAAAAGAGGACATTTAAAATAAATAAGTGAATGAATACATGAAATAGCACACAAGTCTTAAAAGTAGGGAAGAGATAGTAGATGAAAGATATAGATAGGTAGGCAGATAGATGGGGGGGATGTGCTTACTGTCTTCTCTTCCTTTAACATGATCACTATCCTTGTAATTTTAGAAATATAAGTAACTACCAAGGAAGATGAGTGATGCAAATAATGAACTTTTCTCCTGACGACTTATTTGGCCAAGGTTTCTATATTTTGAGATTCTTTGTTCAGAAAACTAATTCTTTATAAATATCTGGACTTCATTAACCCCAAGAAGACCAGTATCTTCTTGTCCTTAGCAATCTAGAAACAGAAAGAATATATCATTATTATTTTTACCTTAAATGAAATCAAGATACTCTGCATTCTGCATGAGCAATGCAGGAAGAAAGCCAACGCTCTCATGTGTTTCTTTGGAGGTTTGCATAGGCGAGTCTTTGTACATATCTGGGGTTTTGTTTGTGTGCCTATGAGTGTCTATGTGTCTCCGTGTGTTTTAAAGAGGTGCTGGCTCTCACTAGTCCAGGAATTGTACCATCCTCTGCTATCATCTCTTTCTGGTCCCCTGTCTCATGTGCTGCATTGGCATATGAATGTATTTGTTCAGGTCAACCAGTTCTGTCCAAACAGCAACATTGATTGTTTTGAGCAGACGTGTCAAACTCTATCAGAGGCAAGGGAGAAAGCCTGCTTTCAGACCATACCAGGCTAGTCTCTGTTCAAAATACTTCATTCCCCTTACAGATCAGAAAAACAAGCTTTGTCAGATAATATATCTCACTTAGAGGTTCAATAAATATGGCTGTTAAAACCATATGAGGGGATACCATTCAGCATAAAATGAACCCATCTTCTAACACTGGCTGCCTCATGAATAAACCTAAAATAAATTCTGTTCAGTGAAAGAAAGCAAATAGAAAAGACCACATATTCTGTTCCTGTTTACATGAGATGTTCAGAAATGACTTTATGGAGACAGAAAGCAGATTAGTATTGCTAAAGGCTAGGTTGCGAGAACAGGTTTGCAAATGAGCAGGATAGACTTCTGGGGTGATGGGAATATTTTAAGATTATGGTGATGTTTGCACAACTCTGTAAATTTATTAAAAATCACTGTACACGTAAAATGAGTGACTGTGATAGTATGCAAATTATACCTCAATAAAGCTGCTAAAAATATTAACACAATATTGAAAAGACCAAACAATAAGACCGTCCTATATTCCCACTGCTGGGGTCTGTACAGTACTGGATGCCTCACTGAAGTCTAAGACTAGGTCACAACTGTATTCACCCAATGAGAGTTGCTTCTCATTTGATGGCTTAGTCATTTCCACAGGTACGTGGGAGCACTCACCAGGTAGAAATCCTTCCCTTTACACACTCCCTCCTCCAGTCCCGTATACTCACCAATCTATACACAACAAAATAACTGGAAAGAGAGTCCCAACCATCAATATCAATATACAAAGAGGTTTGGACAAGGTAGGCAAAAACATATTCTAAGAAGAATCTGTTCATGTTATTACTGGACAAACAGCAAGTCTGGGTAGAACCATCCAACTTCTATTTTTTTTTTTTTTTTTTGAGTGACAAGCAGGAACATCTACAACAAAACTAAGGACAAAATAGCTTGCAAAAGAAAGAAGGAGAAAGTGTATGGGTTATTCTAACAGACCCCACATCCCTGATCACAGAGGCAGAGCTGTGGCCCATGGTGGGCTAATCTGTTATCGTCTGGGGACACTCATTGGTGTAGGGGTAGGAATGTAACCAAGCTGCCTCCACAAAAAGTTTTTGACTCCAGCTAGAGGGAAATTGTTTTTTCTTCTGTGATAATGGAGCATTTGACTGAGAGCCTGTAGGGACCAGGTCTACAGTGAGAGAGAAGAAAACTAATACAATCACAGAAGGACAGGCAAGAGCCAGAGAGGGCGCTGATGGGACTGTACCCTCAGCTCCACACACTCCTAAAGCTAGCTCCAATCTTGCTTCTCTTAGAGTTTGATTACATTTCCCAGTTATCTTTAAACTACTCTGAGCTGGAGTTCCATCAGTTGCAACCAGAACCTTTTCTAACATAAACGCACTTTGGAAAAAGAAGTCAAAGAGACCTGGGACTTGGATGAAACAGAAATTAAAGAGACACAACACTTCAAATAAACAATAAAGCAACAGAATGGGATGTAAAGGTAATTAGAATAAAATAAAGGGAGGGCAGAGAAACTTTAAACTGTCTGAAAACTAAAACTTCAAAATAGAAGCAGCAAGAAGTAGAATTGACAGTACAGGAAAGTATATACTCCATGTATATAGGCTTGACGGTGAAAATCACAGAGCATTCAGAAGGAAGGGATGAATAAAAGGACAACTGTGCCTGTAGAGTGATCGGATCTATAGGTTCCAAGAGAACAAGGGAGAGCAAACTTGGAGCCATCACCAACCTTTATATGCTGGTGTGGGTACCTTCACAGAGGAAAATGAACTAGAGCAGCCTCAGAAGAGGACAACACAACACATGCAGAGGGCAGAGGAGACGAGAGAAGATGACCAAGAATTCTACAGCAAGTGTCAGCCACACACCAAGAAGCTGTAATGGAATTTAAAATGACACAGGGAGCACTGAGCATTCACTATTTTTTGTGCATCTTGTATTTATGCCTTGTTAAATTATGACATGTTTGAAGGTGGATGCACACCTGGTGGTTGAAACCTAACACTAATTTGCCTTGTGTAACCAGGACTGGAATGTCCTCTGGTAAGTAAATGGATTCCGAGATCTCTGCTGAAAAGAAACAAGTGAGAGTCAGGCAAATGTGTGTGGACGTGAGTCTAAAATAATCTAAAACTCAAATTTAGAGTGAGACAAATTTGAAGAACAAAGAAATTCCAAAGGCATTAGGTCACAGGATTTACCAACTGATCTATCTCTGCTCAGGGGCTATTCAAGGACCTGACCTAGGTAACCATCTGAAGTGAAAGAATTAAAGACTTAAAGCCCTCTTCCAATTCAAATGTATCCTTTGCTGTCTGTTGTGGTCTGATAGTTTTAGGACACACAACTGAAGATTGAAATTGGCCCTCAGTGGCTTCCTAGATGAAAAATTATGGGATCCAGCAATGCCTGGGTGCCAAGATCAGATTGGAAAAGACATAGTTCCTCAAGATTGTGGAACTTCAACCAAAGGACTACTCTGTCTTGAAAAACGGGAAGGGGAAACAATGGAAACAGTGACAGATTTTATTTTCTTGGGCTCCAAAACCACTGCAGATGGTAACTGCAGTCATGAAATTAAAAGAAGCTTGCTCCTTGGAAGAAAAGCTATGACAAACTTAGCATATTAAAAAGCAGAGATATCACTTTGCAGACAAAGGTCCATCTAGTCAAAGCTATGGCTTTTCCAGTAGTCATGTGTGGATGTCAGAGTTGGACCATAAGGAAAGCTGAGTGCTGAAGAATTGATGCTTTTGAACTGTGGTGTTGGGGAAGGCTCTTGAGAGCCCCTTGGACTGCGAGGAGATCCAACCAGTCCATCCTAAAGGAAATCAGTCCTGAATATTCATTGGAAAGACTGATGTTAAAGCTGAAGCTCCAATACTTTGGCCACCTGATATGAAGAACTGACTCATTGGAAAAGACCCTGATGCTGGGAAAGATTGATGGCAGGAGAAGAAGGGGATGACAGAGGATGAGACAGTTGGATGGCATCACTGACTTGATGGACATAAGTTTGAGCAAGCTCTGGGAGTTGGTGATGGACAGGGAAGCCTGGTGTGCTGCAGTCCATGGGGTTGCAAAGAGCTGGACGTGAGTGAGCAACTGAACTGAGGAAAGAAACAGTAGGTAAGATTGTATTATGATTCCAATAAATGTATTGGTGCCCCAAAAGCGTGGCTGTCCACAGAGCTCCATTTTATATATTTAAGGCTGACTGGGAAGAAAACAGGAAATCTGTGACTCCACTCTGACCAAGGTCATCCACTAAAGAAGACCTGAGGAAGATGTGATCAGATATGACAGGAAACCTAAAATCAATGCTCCCTAACTAAAGAATTTGCTTCAAGATACAACCCAGCTGTCTTAGAGGATGAGGGAGAAAGGAAAGAATGCAGCAAATGGGTAAGAACTCACAAATGGAGAAGCTGTGACATTAAAGGGCACAGGAGTTCTTGGCTCCATTTGAATATTATATAAAAATAGATATCTATGTATGATACCTAGACCTAATATATTAATACACAAATATATAATTATATATTAGTATGCATTATTAATATATAATTCAATATACACATCACAGTCTAGAGTCACATTGATTATAAACATAATATATGTGTATAGTTCTTAAGTGAAAAGATGAATAAAATGAAAAATAACTTATCTTTAAGACAGAAACCTAGCTCAGAGGATACTGGCAAATCATGGTAAACAGGGACAAAGGTGGGAAGAAGAGCAAGTTGCTAATTTTCCCATCTTAATTGTGAGGCAACAGAAACGTCTTGGTTTCTGAAGTTGTTCCATTGGTATTAGTGCTGAGGTTATTGACTTTAATAACCAAACTCCGGTCTAGTAACATAAAAGGCTCTCGTGAAACGCCAGTTGGAGTATACCATTGCCACTTTTCTGGAAAGTAAAATGGCATAATGTGACAAAGGCCCGAAATGCCTTCATAACCTTTGGCTCAGGAATTTTACCTTTTGGAATCTATCCTACGGTAATCAGATGTACACACAACAATTTGAGTACAGTCCCAATCCTGTACCATCAGGAGGGTGGTAATGTAAGTCCCAGTTCAAACAAGACAATTTCTGAGAATGAGAGGCAGAACTATTAATAATACACCGGGACCACAGGTGCCAACAGGGTTGGTGCCAAAAAAACCAGCTCGTATTATGAGACCATAAAAATGTATTATGTTTATAATTAGGAAAAGAGGGTTACTTTAAAATCTACTAAATTGTAAGAGAAAACAAAAGGGCAGTGAACAGGAGTTGTGAAGGCTTCCAGCTCACACAGGCTGAAATACTGCCATTCTAGCATCGAAGGAACAGAGCAACTTGGAAGACAATGTGCCTGGCGCCCTCTCACGAACCTCCCTGCCCACAGTCTGCTGTTGGACATGACACTTCTGTGACTCTCTGCTGTCCACCTAGGAGTTTTCTTAACTTTTAAGTCATTGGAACAATCTCACACTATCTTAACTACGTAATTCATCAAACATCCAATAAAAGAAAAGTTACTCAATAATAGGAAGCCACCTGCACACGTCTGTTAATGCAGCAAGAAATGACCACACACAGACAGACGCTCCTGTAGAGTTTTGTCCCAGGTGTCATGGAGACTCAGAGGCTTGTCTCATTTGGCATACCTTCCCTGAAAAAGACAAGATGAAGGAGGCTCTCCATGAGGAAGACAGACTGAGGTAGAGGCTGAAAGGAAGTCTTCATGTTCATGGACAGCAAGGAATCTTAATGTAACTGGTGTATGAGATATGAATTGAGAACCCAAAGGGAAGATTCCAGGAAGGGAAGATTGAGAAGGGTGAATGGGTGCTTCCACTCTTCCATCTCCCATGATGACTCACAGATCTCAAGCTTAGTACCTGAAATATCATCTCTGATTGTGTTAGGGTTGTAAGTGCTTTGCAGTGGTGAGAACTGATTTGATCTCCACATTGATGGGTTCCTTGGGCATAGATAACAAGACAAGACATACAACTGCTCCAAGTCACATCTGTCCTAACTCTAATATGCGCAGGATATGAAAACCCTGTTGGTGTTTGTAGCTGCTAGGAGACCGGGGTGTCTGCTCTTTCCACTGCCATGGTCTATTCAAAGAGAAGCAGAGTTAGTGGAATTAGCAAGTCTCTTACAAATGGGAGCTCTTTCAACTCTGCTTTGTGAGCAGACACAGTGGGGCTAATCTGTAGGAGTAGTGTTAACAGCAACAGGGCTGTCCAAGATCTCCGAGACCAGCACTTAGAAGATAATCTCGTTACGGGTGGTGGTGTCAGACACAGGAGCTCAAGGGCACCATGATTAAAGGCCATCTTGTAGCTGGTATGCAGATCCAAGGTAGACTTGCCTCTTCTCCCTGAAACCCTCTTATCATCAGAACACGGAAGGGGCATAACTCATGGGCACCACCCTAAGCCAATTTTACTTTTGTTTCCCACTGTCTCTTCCAAGTTTGCTCCATGGGAGAAATTCTCCACCCTGAGATAAAAACTAACCCAGAAAGCGCCCTCTTGCTGCAACTACTGAAGCCTGCAGGCCCTAGAGTCTGTGTTGTGAAACAAGAGAAGCCACCACAGAAAGAAGCCTGAGCACCTCAGCCAGAGAGTATCCCTCACTCACTGCAACTAGAGAAAAAGCCCGCATAGCGACGAAGACCCAGCGCAGCCAAAAATAATCGATAAATAAACATTTAAAAAAACTAACTCAGAAAATTACTTTTGGACCACTCAGAGATAATAAAAGATCCCATGAACATTTAAAAAGAAAACAGAATCTCAATTTAGAAATTAAAATTCTCATCCCATGTAATCATCCAGATTCCAGACTTGATTTAAAGTGAAATCTTGTGGACTTTCCTAATGAGGACGCTCTGCGATTGTTCGCTTCGGTCTCTCCTTCTGCCCAGTAATGTGATTTCTGACCTATTCCATTTCCTCTGCCCTGACAAATTGCATTCACAGCCTGATTACTAAGCAGCCATTTCAACCTGTCAGACAGCAGCCAGCCAGGCCTGTGTCTCATCCTTTGCCTTTTTGGGGTCAGACTCAGTCCATTTTTTTGTCTCTCCAACAGTAGCTAACTCAGTGCTGTTGGAGAGTCCGGTGAAATTCTCTCTCTCGGTTTGAGATTAAGAGGGACGTAACCTCTGCACCTGACCCTTGCTCATACTCAGTAACAACTCCCTGCAAATAAGTTCTATCTAAAATAAGCTTCTTCTGATGCCCAGAAACTCAATCCTTTTACTCTCTGTGTCTATGAGGAGATGAAGAGTCATGTATTAATAATGGGTTTTTATTTATTTCTTGTGATAATGTTCCTTTTGGCTTCACACCTCACGTAAGTACTTCACTATTTAAAAATGGTCCAAGGACCTGGAGGCATCAGCATCACCTGGCAGCTTGTTGGTGACAGAGACGCTCAGTCCCCACCCCAGATCTACAAAAATCAAAATCTGAATTTTAGCAAGATTTCCAGGTGATTTGTGTGCACATTAAATTTTGAAAAGTGTTGCTTTTTTTCAATTTGAAATTGGTGTCTCAAAATTTCCTACTTAATTTCTTGTTACCACATTTATAGATCAATATTCTACTGTAGTTGTGTGGGTTCTAATTTCAGAAAGGAGGAGGGCCCGTGTCTGTCCTTTGCAAGCCCAGATCTCAAGCTGTTTAGAGAATTAACTTAAATGTCTTTCTGTCAAATTCAGATGTTCCTCTGTTACTTCAAATTCAATATAACCAATGTCATCATTTTCCTCTTCTTGATTTATTTTACCTATAGACCTTAAGGTTTTTTAAGACCTGATAAAGATCAATCTCCCCCATGACTTGTTTTCTTGAACATTAGAGCCCACCCACTGATCACGGAGCCAGTCTCAACTCACATACCATGTCACCCTTTAGCACTTATTATGTCCTGATATTTTTCATTTATCTTATACTATCCTGAATTGAAATTTTCATTCATTCAATAATATTTATTGGACAATATCTATGTGCTTATCAATGTTCCAGGGGTTGGGGACACAGTAAAGAACAAAATAGATTAATTTTCTGACCTCATGAAACTCATATTCTTGGGGGAGAAAGAGACAAAAAATAAACCGATAAAATATATAATCTCATATCATAGCAATGTGGGAGACCCGGGTTCGATCCCTGGGTCCAGAAGATCCCCTGGAGAAGGGGATGGGAACCCACTCCAGTACCCTTGCCTAGAAAATTCCACGGATGGAGGAGCCTGGTGGGCTACAGTCCACGAGATCGCAAAGAGTCAGACACGACTGAACAACTTCACTTTCACTTTCATGTCATAGCAATGACTATCAAATTGAAATCAGCAGTCCCAACCTCTCCTTTTAATTGCAGCTCATGTTTTCAACTCTCTGCTCAATAAATGCACCTTAAGTTTAACATAGCCCGAACTGAACTCTTGATTTTCCCTCAAACACCCTCTTTTTCCATCTCAACAAATAGCATCCCCATCCCCATAATCTTCTCTTTTTCTCACACCTGACTTCCACTGCATCAGCAAATCCTGGTAACTCTCCTAAAATCCTGCCACTTCTCTCCGCCTCCTCTGCTACAGCTCTGACAGGATCACCAACAGCTTACTTGGACCACTGCTTCCAATTCCATCCCTCTACCACAGTAGAGTAAGTACTCTACATGGCAACCTGAGTAATCCATCCTTTTAGAGAGTAAATCTGAGCATCCCTAATTCCACTGCTGTAAGAATTAAATCCAGAAACCCTACAGACTCTGGGATCCTTGCTATTGCTCTGACTTCAACCCCCATCACTCTCTCATTCCTGTCCCACCCTAGCCACTTTGGTCCACTTTATGTTCTTTGAACTGCACAGCAGGCTCCCTCCTCAAGGTCTCTGTAAATGCTGGGACCATTTTCCCTTCCTCCCCCGCCACAGGTTGCCTTCTCACTTCCTTCTGAACTCTCTCCACTCAAATACCACCTCCTCAGAGAGGTCTTTCCTGACTGATCTATTGAACAAAGCACTCTCTCATCTGCTCCTTTTCTTCATGACATTTACCTGTAAACACTTCACCCTACATTTGTAGATTCATCTGTTTACTGTCTGTCTCTTAACTAATATGTAATTACCCTAAAATGTAATATCTATGTAGAGCAAGAACTTTTTTCACGTCCAGCATCTAGATCAGTGTCCAGAGAGAGTAGACATTCAATACATAGTTGTTGAGTGAATGCACAGCAACTAAAGTATCTAAGTTTGCAAATTTTTACTTGGTTTAATAACAGCCCAAATTGTCCCTGTAATTATGTCACTGCCACTAACTTGCATTTTAAAATACATCCTTAAATAGAATTACAGCTGGGAATTGACCCTCATCTGTCACAGTAGGAGAGTGTCATGCCCGTGGATACCAGCCATCACATGTGTGGCAATAGAAGAAAAAGGTGAGAACTATTGCTCTAAAACAGTCTGCAGCCCCACTGTGCAGAAATATTTTTCTGGAGGCATTTGGTGACAAGGTGTGGGGCACAGCCTCAGAAAGCTGTCCACTGACCTTCTTTGAGAAGGTGAGACAGTGTAGCTGCCTATATTCCATGAGGAATGTACATGCAAGCACCTTATGGGCAGCAGAGCAAATATATGGACCTGTTTGATGATCCAAAGGACGGTGATGTCCTTTCTATATGGCACTAACTGTTAACTTTGACCGCATCTGAGATCCACACAGGAGCTTTTAAAAAATAGCACTGTATAGCCACTTCCCCAGAGATTCTGACTTCATTGCTCTGAGGGCACTTAAGCATGGGTATTTCTTAAAAGCTTCCCTAGTGATTTTGATGTTCAGCTAAGTGACCAATTGATGGTGTATAACTCAGTGGGGCGAGGGTAACACTGAACGAATGGACATTCTGGGCAGAGGTAATTACAAGGCACTTGGAGATGAGACCACAGTCCCTCTTGAAGGACTTACAGCCCTGGAGAGGGCTTCACAGTTGCAGGATCACATCCCAGTTAGAATATAATGTGAATTATGGTGTTTGATGATGACTCTAGAGGTGTGGAAAACTCAGGAAGGCTCAAGAATGAATGAAAAGATTTGAGGAGTTTAGAATACAAAATATGCGAGGCAAAGTCAAAAGTTATATTGATTTGGCCTGGGAAAGTACAGTTGGTAGAAGTTCAGTTCAGTTCAGTTTCTCGGTTGTGTCCGACTCTTTGTGGCCCCGTGGACCGCAGCACGCCAGCCTCCCTATCCATCACCAACTCCAGGAGTTTACTCAAACTCATGTCCATTGAGTCGGTTATGCCATCTAACCATCTCATCCTCTGTCGTCCCCTTCTACACCTGCCTTCAATTTTCCCAGCATCAGGATCTATTCAAATGAGTCAGTTTTTCGCATCAGGTGGCCCAAGTATTGGAACTTCAGCTTTAGTATCAGTCCTTCCAATGAATATTCAGGACTGATTTCCTTTAGAATGGACTGGTTTGATCTCCTTGCTGTCCAAGGGACTCCCAAGCGTCTTCTCCAACACCACAGTTCAAAAGCATCAATTCTTCGGTGTTCAGCCTTCTTTATGGTCCAACTCTCACATCCATACATGACCACTGGAAAAACCATAGCTTTGACTAGATGGACCTTTGTTGGCAAAGTAATGTCTCTGCTTTTTAATCTGCCATCTGGATTAGTCATAACTTTTCTTCCGAGGAGCAAGTGTCTTTTAATTTCATGGCTGCAGTCACCATCTGCAGTGATTTTGGAGCCCAAGAAAATAAAGTCTCGCACTGTTTCCCCATCTATTTTCCATGAAGTGATGGGACCAGATGCTGTGATCTTAGTTTTATGAAGAAGGTAGAAGAGTTAGTAGTAAAATTTCTGTCTTTAAGTGAATACATATATCTCCCATGAGGAAAAACCTGGTATGCAAAAAATTCAGATGTGTGAAATAGACACAGGAGGGGGTGATTATTTATACCTGAACTACATTCACAAATTCATGCAGATTACTGACAGATTTACATATAATTTTCCATGGGCTGGATACTGTTCTATGTGAGACTGTGCATATATTGACTCATTTAGCCTTTATACCAATGCTATGAAATTGATATAAATATTATTCTTGTTTTAGGGTAAGAATTTGAGGCACTCAAAGGTTAAATAACTTGCCTTTGTTACCATATAGATCTGGAATTTAAATCTGACTATACTGGGTGCAAAATGCCGGGCTGGATGAAGCTCAAGCTAGAATCAAGATTGCCGGGAGAAATATCAATAACCTCAGATATGCAGATGACATCACCCTTATGGCAGAAAGCGAAGAAGAACTAAAGAGCCTCTTGATGAAAGTGAAAGAGGAGAGTGAAAAAGCTGGCTTAAATTTAACATTTCAAAAACTAAGATCATGGCATCTGGTCCCATCACTTCATGGAAAATAGATGGGGAAACAGTGGCTGACTTTATTTTAGGGGCTCCAAAATCACTGCAGATGGTGACTGCAGCCATGAAATTAAAAGACACTTGCTCCTCAGAAGAAAAGTTATGACCAATCCAGATGGCAGATTAAAAAGCAGAGACATTACTTTGCCAACAAAGGTCCATCTAGTCAAAGCTATGGTTATTCCAGTAGTCATGTATGGATGCGAGAGTTGGACCATAAAGAAGGCTGAACGCCAAAGAATTGATGCTTTTGAACTGTGGTGTTGGAGAAGACTCTTGAGAGTCCCTTGGACTGCAAGGAGATCCAACCAGTCCATCCTAAAGGAGATCAGTCCTGGGTGTTCATTGGAAGGACTGATGCTTAAGCTCCAATACTTTGGCCACCTGATTCGAAGAGCCAATTCACTAGAAAAGACCCTGATGCTGGGAAAGATTGAAGGCAGGAGTAGAAGGAGATGACAGAGGATGAGGTGGTTGGATAGTATCACTGACTCAATGGACATGAGTTTGAGCAAACTCCAGGAGATGGTAAAGGACAGGGAAGCCTGGCGGGCTGCAGTCCATGGGGTCGCAAAGAGTTGGACACGACTAAGTGACTGAACAACACTGGTTGCAGAGTCCATTCTCTTAACCATTCCTTTGTACTGTACACATGTATGTATGAATATATGAGTGTGCACATATATGTACATGTTACACATACTGTGCATGAGCACATGTGTGTCTAACATACTAGATAGGTAGATATGTACTATTGTGTGTGACTATGTATATATGTCACTACGTATATATGTATATACACTATGTATATATGTATACATATAAACAATATATCTATGTGTGTAGATTGTTACAATGAACATATATACACATTTTGCTTTATGAAAATATGCAGCTTCCTTTAAATAATAAATATACATATTTATACAATAATTTACAATATTGGAGCTTACAAATAAGTAAGAAATTTAAAGAGAAAAACGTTTCTGTTACCATGTGATAACCCATCACAAATCCCTCGCAGTGACAGTTTTTTGAGACAGATTAACAGGAAGGCCCAAGTAGTTCACTGAAAGGTCTCATATTTGTTCTGGGTCATTTTAGCATGTGATGAATAAATACAGTGAAAAATGTATTCTTTGGGGATTTTGCTGCTGGACAAGAAACAAAAATAAGTCTGCCTTTTGAATATCAAGGCTGCAGTTCAGTGACTGAATGACTCATTGTACGTTTAATTGGCTAACTGGCCTTAGGGGGTTGGGGGTGGTGCTGGGGAGGCTGGCGGGTTCCTGCCTGCACAACAGGACCATTAAAAAGCTTGCGTGAGTTTGGGTTTGTTTTCTTTTGCTTTGACTGTTGTTGTTTTTTTTTAACGAATTAGGCAAGATGCTTAAAGGATTGTCCAGTAAAGTAGCTGAAATATCATTTTCACAAATGCCATCTAAAATTTCCTTGGAAACAAGGCCTGGAATTATTGCAAGATCTAGTCAACAATGAGGTAATAAAAGTGAACATATTCTTCTATTTACTATTGATTTACTTAAGAGAAAATTTAGAAACTTTACTCTGTTGGATTGAAATTCTTTAATCTTTTTTTGTATTTATAATTTGGTAATGATAATAAGACCTTAATTGAAAGGTTAATCCTAAATAAATGCAACATAATCTTCTGGTCAATTTAATTAAATGTACTGGGTTTAATTCTGAAAGAAATGGGAATACCAGACACCTGACCTGCCTCTTGAGAAACCTGTATGCAGGTCAGGAAGCAACAATTAGAACTGGACATGGAACAACAGACTGGATCCAAATAGGAAAAGGAGTATGTCAAGGCTGTATATTGTCACCTGACTTATTTAACTTATATGCAGAGTACATCATGAAAAACGCTGGGCAGGAAGAAGCACAAGCTGGAATCAAGATTGCCGGGAGAAATATCAATAACCTCAAATATGCAAATGACACCACCTTTATGGCAGAAAGTGAAGAACTAAAGAGTCTCTTGATGAAAGTGAAAGAGGAGAGTGAAAAAGTTGGCTTAAAGCTCAACATTCAGAAAACTAAGATCATGGCATCCGGTCCTATCACTTAATGGCAAATAGATGGGGAAAGAGTGGAAACAGTGGCTGACTTTATTTTGGGGGCTCCAAAATCACTGCAGATGGTGACTGCCGCCATGAAATTAAAAGATGCTTACTCCTTGGAAGGAGAGTTATGACCAACTTAGCATATTAAAAAGCAGAGACACTACTTTGTCAACAAAGGTCCATCTAGCCAAAGCTATGGTTTTTCCAGTAGTCACGTATGGATATGAAAGTTGGACTGTGAAGAAAGCTGAGTGCTGAAGAATTGATGCTTTTGAACTGTGTTGTTGAAGAAGACTCTTGAGAGACCCTTGGGCAGCAAGGAGATCCAACCAGTCCATCCTAAAGGAGATCAGTCCTGGGTGTTCACTGGAAGGACTAATGTTGAAGCTGAAACTCCAATACTTTGGCCACCTGATGTGAAGAGCTGACTTATTTGAAAAGACCCTGATGCTGGGAAAGATTGAGGGCAGGAGGAGAAGGGGATGACAGAGGATGAGATGGTTGGATGACATCACTGACTCAATAGACATGAGTTTGGGTAAACTCCAGGAGTTGGTGATGGACAGGGAGGCCTGGCATGCTGTGGTTCATGGGGTCGCAAAGAGTCAGACATGATTGAGCGACTGAACTGAACTGAACTACTGGGTTTAAAGTGAGGGTAGTAATAATGAAGAAACAGAAATTGAGGAAGAGAAGTGAAAGCCTCAAAAGCTTGAGAAGAATTGTGAAATAAAATTCATATTTATGGCAAAACAAGAAAAATCTAAACATCAAAATTCTTCTCTGCTCATTGCCCTCCCCTATCCCCACACGGTACATCATGTGTTCACATTATGCATGGACCACGCCGGTCCCACCAGCAGGAATACTTGCTCAACCATAAAGAGTAACATTCTCCCAGCACTAACAAGACAACTCCTTAAAAGATCACATTCCTTCTAGATGTTGGTGCTCAAATCTGGATGAAAGAAACTGTCAATAAGACATCATCTAATGTACAGCCCTCTGTCTCAAAAAACTTACATAAACTGTGTCTTGACTTCTAATGGGTGGAACAGAGCTTTCTGGGATGCTCTTCCTGAGTTATAATCCTCAAATTTGGATGAATAAAATTTTCCCATTCTTTCTTAGATGGACTGATTAATTTTTGTTGACAGGACAAATAAGTAGGAAGGGATGACACCTCTTCCACTGGCCTTGGTTTTCACTGTATTGAATTTGTAGACAGGGAAATAATTGAGCAGTAAAGATGAAACAGAGACACTTTACAGAATATTGATGATCAAACTCTTCTTGTAAAAGGACAGTCGCTTAACTCGGTTAAAACCTATTAAAGACCAAATTAGCCTTTTCTTTTTTTTTTTTAAAGAAGCCCTGCAGAGTCATTCTTTCTCTAGGCTCACATTTCCTTTGTCTAGAAGAATGCATGCTATGAATGTAAATGAACATTTTAGACTTAGTTACGAAGCAATTCCAGCCCTCTCTGTTAGCTGGATTTCCTGGGGACTGTGTTGATCATTACTCCTCCCATGTCCAATCCAGTCTCCCCTGTGATTAGGGCTGCTGGAGGACAGGGCACGTGTGCGCCTGTAGCCTGCACCCTGCCTAGTCTTAGCTAAAGTTTCTGTTCAAGACCTCTCCCTGTTTCCTTTCCCTGGTGAGAGGGACTACAACTCTAGGACCCCTGCTTTTAACTTTCTTGACAAAGACCTAAAGCAGGTACAACTCTTGGCACTACTCACATCTTCTGGACCGAGGCAAACCTCCAAACAGGAGGTACCATTAGAGCATATCAATCCCGGGAGAGAAACAGTGGCCGTCAATACTCATCTTTACATTTCCAGAGCCACCAATAGTGCCTTCTAGTCATAGGTGTGCAGCAAACACTGGTTGCTTTGAACTTGGGCTCTTCTTCCCCATTTCAATTTCGTCTTCAGGATCAGTGGCCAATTGTGAGTTTCTTTATGAAGCTACCATTAAAAAAAAAATACTGTATTCCAATGCCTAGCACGTGATTTAATACAGGTTGGCAAAATTTCCAAAATGTAGATGCCTTAACTGCAAAAAAAAAATTTTAGATGGTATGGTGTGTAATTCAGGATATAAAGTGTGATAAGAAATAAGTAAGTTTAAAAATTATATAATTAGTTTGAAACTAGCAGGGGGCTTCCCTGGCGGCTCAGTGGTAAAAAAAAATCCACCTGCCAATGCAGGAGTCATGAGTTTGATCCCTGATCCCAGAAGCTCCCACATGCCTCAGAGCAACTAAGCCGGTGCCCCACAACCATTGAGGCTGAGCTCTAGAGACATGTGCCGCAACTCCTGAAGCCCATTCCTCCTAGAGCCCATGCTCGGCAACAAAAGAAGCTACCACAATGAGAAGCTTGCACATTGCAACAAGAGAAAAGCCCCTGGCAGCAACAAAGATTCAATACAGCCAAAATAAATAAATAAATACCTACTATGTAAAAATAAAAACTAGCAGTTACCAAAATGCCCTTCAATCGTTGAATGCATAAATAAATTGTGACATATTCCTGTCATGGAGTATTACTTAGCAACAAAAACAGTCTGCAGCTACACACAAAAATGTGAGCGGCTATCACAAAGATAATATTCAGGGAGTGAAGCCAAATACAAGTGGAGTATTTATAGAAAGTAAAAAAACAGGCTAAATTAATGTATGCTATTAGAACTCATAATAATGGGTACCCTAGAGGCAGTGATTTTCAGCAGGGTATCATCTGACCCACAAGGGATATCTGGCAATGTCTGGAGAGGCACTTCTGGGTGTCTTACTGGGAAGGGTTGCTACTGGCAGCTAGGGGTAGAGCCCAGGGGTGTGGCCAAACACCCTGCAATGCACACGGCAGCCCCCAACAGCAAGCACTGTCCAGCCTGAAACCTCAGTAATACTGAGGCTAAGAAGCCCTACCCACCATAGGGGTAGTGCAACATTCTGTTTTTTGATCGGCATGCTGTCCACACAAATGTGTGCAAGTGGAAAACTCATCAAGTTACACACATATGATATGTGTATTCGTCTACAGGTATACTGTCTCTTAACAAAAAGCTTAAAAAGTGTTAAAAAGCTACCTAAGATTTAGAAAAACTTGAGTTAACAAAAATACATGCTAGGACTCAATGAATCCTAGGACTCTACTAAATCTAGATTCAGTAGAAAACAGAAAAAAAAAAACCCTGACATTTTACAGAAAGCCTTAAATTTTAATGATAAAACAATGTGACTGTTTCACTCATCAAATCTTGTACTAAACATCAAGATTTAGAATGTACTCTAAAATGGCAACCACAACTTCAAAAAAAAAAAAAAAAGCATCATGCACTAATAAAAAATGCATGAATGTTTTATTTACCAGAAAATCCTGGTGATCTGTAGATAGGAATCTGGCCAAGTCACTTAGAATCAGGATTTGTATTGTCAGCACCTGCAGAGACCAAAGAAGAAAACAGCTCCTTAAAGAATGCCTCCGGGCCTCTTACTGGGCCTTTCCCCGCAGCTTGCACATTTGCAGACTCTCCTGCTCTGTGATAGTTGGTTTGCAAACTGGGACCTGCATGCAAAGGGCAAGGAGGAACTGAAAAAGAGGAGGACCATTCTAGATCAGTAGTTGGCAGGTTTAACAAGCAAGGAAACTTACATAGGAGGCTTGTCTTGGCAGCTCAAGATGAGTAGATCTCAGATCTCATCTGCTCGCCAGAATGTTAAAAGTTTATATAGACCTTAACAGGGCTCAATCATGTAAACTATCCAGATGGTCTCAACACCTTATACTCTTAAGGCTGTATCCTTGAAACAGCTCCTGGTGTGGGCATGCTGGGCAGAACAAACATTCCAAGGTCAGGTCCAACTTGAGGCTCAATGCCACATCCTGTCAATGGCTTTCTCCAACAATGATGGGGTCTTTTGCCCCCGTTGAAATTGACAAAGTTTTTCACAGCATGAATTATCCTCCACATGGTATTTTGAATGAGAAAATCTATTTTGGTCATTTTGTCCACGTTTCACATTTGTGTGTTGGGTGTGTCTTTTTAATTCAATGGCCTCCAATCAAGGGAGGCCTCATGGCAGAATGGAGGTCCCCAGACTGTGGACCCCAATCCAGAGAGAAGTAGGTATTGGGAGGAGGTAAGTGTACTTTGCACAGGAAAAGGACATGAAAATTGTGACCAGAGGATGGACACATGGATGGAGATTATTTATAAAATGGCCATAACGATTTCCCTCCCTATATCTAGGCCTCCATGTGATGCTTGATAGCTATTTCTACATAGAGATGAAGTTGATTTCTTCACTGCTCTAAATCTGGACTAGACTTGAGACTTGTTTTGACAACTAGAATGTGGCGGGGAGCGTGAGGCCATCCCAGTTGAGAGTCTAGTCTTCAAGAGGCCCTGCATGCTACTGGTCACTTTTCTGGAACCAAGCCTCTGCCATGTGAATAAGTCTGGGCTAGTTCGCTGGATGATGAGAGGCCACTTGGACCAGATACAAGCCATCCCCAGCGAGGCCATCCTAGCCCAGCCAGGCCCGGCTCATTCAGGGGCTGCCCATTCATGTGTGGAGCGAGTCCAGTCAAGACCAGAAAAACCATGTAGCTGAGTCCAGCTCACATTGTTGTTCAGTCACTAAGTCATGCCCAGCTCTTGTGACCCCATGAACTGTAGCAAGCCAGGCTCTCCTTCACTATCTCCCAAAGTTTGCTCCAACTCCTCCATTGAGTCAGTGATGCCATCCAACCATTTCATCCTCTGTTGCCCTCTTCTCCTCCTTCCCTTAATCTTTCCCAGAAATTCTGATGGGGTTTTTCCAACAAGTTGGCTCTTCACATCAGGTGGCCAAAGTATTGGAACTTTAGCACCAGCCCTTCCAATGAATATTCAGATTTGAATTCCTTTAGGGTTGACTGGAGTGCTGTAGTCCATGGGGTCACAAAGAGTCGGACATAACTGAGCGACTGAACTGAACTGAGGGTTGACTGGTTTGATCTCTTTGCTGTTCAAGGGACTCTCAAGAGTCTTATCCAGCACCAATGTTCAAAAGCATCAATTCTTTGGTGCTCAGCCTTCTTTATGGTCCAACTCTCACATCTGTACATGGCTACTGGAAAAACCATAGCTTTGACTATATGGACTTTTCTCGGAAAAGTGATGTCTCTGCTTTTTAATATGCTGTCTAGGTTTGTCATATCTTTCCTTCCAAGAAGCTCACACTGGCAGCCCACAGAATCATGAAGTAAATACTTTGGAATGATTTCTTATGCAGCACATGCCTTTGTTCTCAGAAAGATGGCTGTAAGTAGCTCTGGCATTTATTCTATTCATGTCAGGTCTGGTTTTATTAATAGTCCCTCTTTTTCGATAGTGGAGTGAAAGTCCCTCAACTGAATATCAGTGATCTCGCCTGGGTAATTAGCTCTATCACTGTGGCCAAGGGGTAAAACATGTGGTGGCCATACCTGAGTCCTTCCTAGAGGACTGTGAGAAAGTGACAGTTGGCAAAACGTAAAAAATAATAATGCTCAATGCATGATATGCTCTGTATCTCACTGACTCTAATGTGAGGATTTGGCTGCTGTGATGTTTCCAACTGATTGACCATTCATTGCTTTGTAGATTCTGCCATCATCACAGCACCAGAGCAAATTCACTCATTACTTTATTCTACTTGCATAATTTGAAACATAGAAGACCATGAGGAAAAAAAATCCATTAAGAACAAATTTTGTATTTTGGATGCTTTAGTATTTGTATTTCTGGATATCTCATCTCCTACCATATAATTAGTCCTGAAACATACCAGAGCTCTTCATGATTTCTCCCCAAAGTAAAGGAGGGATGTGTTGGCCAGTATTCTGCCCTCACATGTTATGGAATGAGATGCATCCATTTTTATATAACGTTGAAGGGCACTAAGGAAAATGTGAAGAAAGAAATGTTGCTAATCCTTGAATAAGTGTAGAAAGTATCAACAGATAATGGACAAAGAACTCTAGTTCATTTAATCTTATTTAATAAGCCCTGTCTTCAAGAGTTTTGAATTTCTCTGGCTGACTTGTGGATGTGCTTGACTTGAATTCATTTACCTACAAAAATAATGAAGATTAGGAGGTGGACATGGTATGTGAGTGGAAAATCCAATGGACAGAACTAACAGGGTTTAATAATTTTTTAGCCGAGTAAGACTGTGTGGGTTCCTTCTGCTAAAACTCTGGTCTTATGATGGGTAATTCACCAGATCATCCCCGTGAGTAAACCAGGAATGAACCATAATATAGTCACAGGATGGGCTAGTCTACAACTGTTAAAGTAGTGTTTCTAAGGAATATTAATTGACATGGATAAGTGTACATAATTCTTTGCCAAGTGAAAAATATTTCTAGAAGTGTATTATGTCATATGTATGTATATGTATATGAAATGAAATATTACCACTGGAGTTTCTAAAGACAGATAATTTGAGCACATTTCTCCCTTTAATGCCTCTTTATGTTTTACAGCCTCCCAATGTTATGAAGTGTTACTTTTGTAATTATGAAATATAAAAATGAAAATGCAAAATATGTCAATTAACTATTGTAGTACTACATAGAAAATCATGCTGTCAAAATATTTGCAACCAGAGTAAAATAGTTCTCTAGCTCCACAAGATGTGTCCCTCTTGTATGAATTTTGAAATCAGCATTGCAGTCTGATGGTGATATTTTTCTGTGGACTGCCAGATCTAAGTGAAACTAAATCATTACTGACATCTACAGAATATCTCCTATATGCCAGACCTTGTTCTAAGTAGTTCACATGCTTAAATCCACGTGATACTCATAACATCCTATGAGGTAGTTAATATTATTACCGCTTTATACATGATAAAATTGAAGCACAGAGATTTAAGTTAAGATGGGGTGAAGTCAGACTCCAGAGTTCTTGCTCATGACAACTATTCTACAGTTCTGTCCCGTCTTGTGAGAGAGGACATTCCAGGTACTACTCATCTTGAAAAGGAAGGGCTTCTCAGAGAGAAAAGCAGAACTGTAAGTGAAGAGTTTAAGTAGTCATGAGAAGGCCTTGAACTCCTTCCCTTTGTCTATTCAAAGAGAAGCTCATCTTGAATTTTAAGGCGATATGAAGGGGGATGTGGAAAATAAGAGACTCCAGCACAATCTCTGCCTTATGGAATCCCATTTGTAATAGTTGAGATACAGGGTGTGTGTTAATTGCTCAGTCATGTCTAACTCTTTGGGACCCCATGGACGGCAGCCTGCCAGACTCCTCTGTCCATGGAATTCTCCAGGCAAGATTCTGGAGTGGCTAGCTATTCCCTTCTCCAGGGGATCTTCCCGACTCAGGGATCGAAGCCAGGTATCCTGCATGGTGGGCAGATTCCTTACCATCTGAGCCACTAGGGAAGAACATACAATACAAATATCCAAACTGATATCATAAGGCATGCTGTCCGTAGAATACTGGTTATATACTAAAATAAAAGAGTCTATGCTTTTGTAAACTTGAGAATCACTGGATGAGGAAAAGCTAGAGGTCTGTTATAGGACTTCTCAGAGCCTTTGTTATGCTCATGTTATGTTTTAGTATCTATGGAGTATGTATAGTATACACTATTTTCCAACTTTGTTCAACCACAAAGCATCTTTCTTGTGGAACATCCTCTAATAGTTCCCCAAGTTAATATTCTGTGGAACAAAATTTGGGAAACATTGGTCTCAAATAATAGTACTCTCTTTACTATAATTTCCATTTTCCTCTGACCTTTAATTTAAAAAAAAAAAATCTTCTCTCAAGTGTCCTCTGGAGATAAGGCAAGGATTTGTATCCCTGTTTGGATATGTTTATTAGAGGAAGGGTAGCAATCTATTGAGGTCAACAAGATAGATAGAGCCACGAGTACCTACAGGAAATAAATTTTGGTGACAGAATAGGAATGATGTCTAAAATGTCACCCAGTCCTCCAGGATCTCTCTCTCTCCTTGTGCAGTAAACCCTGGGAGCCTTTTTGTTAATGAAGCAGTGTTTCCTTCCAGTAATATTAATTGAACTTGGGTGACTGAATTGTAGGACTTCCTTAATGATACACGCAGTTATCATATGGAAGAGCTCATCATTAGAGACTTAAGTCAAAAGACTTGATGGCCAACTGTTCTTTATCCATTCCTCTGTTGGTGGACATTTAGGTTGCATCCATGTCCTGGCTATTGAAAATACTGTTGCAATAAACATTGGGATGCATGTGTCTTTTGGAATTGTGTTTTCTTCCAGGTATATGCTGAAGAGTGGGATTGCTGCATCATATATTACTTGTATGTGTAGCTTTTAAGGAACCTCTGCATTGCTCTCTATAGTGACTGTACCAATCCACATTCCCACCAACAGTGTAAGAGGGTTCCCTTTTCTCCACACCCTCTCCAGCATTTATTGCTCATAAATTTTTTGAGCAATGGCTATTCTGACTGATGTGTTGTAAAGCAACTATAATGCAATACAAATTTTAAAAAAGACATGATGGCCATTACATAGGAATAATGCTACATTCTCATTTATCATATGGCAAAGAAATAAGAGAACTTCAAATAACTCAAACATCAGTGTGGACAGCCCTTCCCAGAACCTGTCTCCTGCTCATCTTAAAAACTGTTGCAGAGTCTGTAGTGTGTTTCAGTTTTAAGGTCATGCATAGAAAGATGTTGAAAATTCATGTTAGAGGGGACTGCCAGGTAAACTACAACTAGGAGCATCACTGTTATTAGCTGATAAATATTCAAAAATGATTTTATAATTGCCTTAAAATTGCAAACTTGGTTTATTTTCAGAATAGTGGAGAGAGAACAAGAACAGCAAAGGGAAAGCATAGAAAATCACTAAAATAACTGTCAAATGAGCTTAGTGAGTTAGGCCATCCTAGATGATCCAGCCATCAGTCAACCTACTTCCTGAATGGACCCAGCAATACAAGTTGAGCCAGCCCAATTCAAAGAACCACTCAGCCAACCCATAGAATGATGAGCTAAATAAATGCTGTTTTAAGTTGCTAAATTCTGAGATGATTTGTTACACAACAACTAACTAATCAGTATTTGAGGCATGGTGAGGATCTGGGGTCTTTCCCTGGATGACTGAACCCCACTCTGGCTCTTAAGGTCATCACTGATCCTCTGAATTTCAGTCAAATCCTGCATCAGGTCCTGTGGTCCACCTCATATCCGCTGCAGCAGCATTGCCCAGTCCCTCCCAGCAGTGGCCTCTACAAGCTTGCTAGCTCTCAACCCCCAGTACCTTCCCCACTCTCTCACAGGGAGTATATAGAGATCTACGAATTCCTTCTCTCCTGGGTAAGGGCCAAGGGGGTACCAGGGTACCACCTCCTGCTCTTTCTCCCCTTCAGTCTGCTACAGTCCATTTCTATTTGGCAGCAGCTGCTCTGTGTTGCCAGATGGGATCCAAGGGAGGCTGTCTCTTTCTAGAATTCCAGACGGGGCTGTGGAAATAAGTTGAGACCATGTAAATAAGAATCCACCACCACCAGGGTTTGGTAGAATCAAGGCAAGCTGGAGTATAGAAAAGTGAAAGTGAAGTCGCTCAGTTGTGTCTGACTCTTTGCAACCCCATGGACTGTAGCCTACCAGGCTCCTCAGTCCATGGAATTTTCCAGGCAAGAGTACTGGAGTGGGTTGCCATTTCCTTCTCCAGGGGATCTTCCCAACCCAGGGTTCAAACCCAGGTCTCCCGCACTATAAGCAGACACTTTACTGTCTGAGCTACCAGGGAAGCCTGGAGTATAGAAGAGCTTCATGCTGAAAGAAAAAAAGGAAAGCTTTAAGTCTGTGCTGACTGAAGGTTTTCCTGGCATAGAAAATCTGGCTGCGGGCTAACTAGAAGTGGGGAGTCTATGTGGTTGGTTTGGAAAGCATATTTGGCCTTCTCTGGTTGGTCCTCAGTTGGAAGCTTGAGCAAAAAATAGAGAATTTGGCACTTATTAGCTTAGTGCTACTTGTTCTGTGCCATTTGCTATAGAGTTTGTGTTGTTACTCCCTGAACTGGCTGCTGCAGAGGTTATGAGTCAATATTCTACCGTCCTATTTACTGCACCAGTCATTGTCTATTTGTATATTCAGCCTCTCAGTCCCCCTTCCGGTCATCCTTTCACTTGCATGATGTTCAGACCAATTTCAGGAAAGGCTACACATCCAGAGTGTCACTGTTTGGCGATTGTTCAATTGTCTCCATGGTCAACTGTATTGTAAGATCATCCTGACCTTTCTGTTGCTGTAGCATCATGGTGATTTGCTGGCAAGAGAGCAATTTATCCAGTTACGATCCTGGATAAAATGCCTTAGGCCAGCATCATGATCTCTGACAAAGACAAGAATAACTAACAGTCGCTATAAGACAAGATGTCTTAGAACCAAGAACCCAACTGCCCAACCTAGGCCAAGTGAAAGAATCCCATTGGCCATGATAAAAGCCCAGTAGTTTTTTCCTGAAGGCACTATATCGCCTGTTCTACTTTGCCTGTTTCATTAATCTCAAGAAGTGTTAGCAATGGCACAGATGCCTCCGTGACTAGCCAACAAGAAATCTAGAGCTGTGCAACCGTTCATCACTAACTTGTGCCAATGAGTTAAGATCCGTCTGGATTTCATTTAGGATGGAGATGGTGATGCTAATAACTTCTGCCAAAGTTCATAAGCTTCTTAGAGTACTTTCTACTTGAATGATTCACACCATTGGGAACACTGCTCGGATTGTTCACGTAAACAATTAGTCAGTAATCTCCCCAGTTGGAATGCTTGAATCATCAAGGGTAGGCTCATTTGGGAACTTGCATCTGAGCTGGAATTTTCTAAGTTGGTGATATATTGAATTAGGGTCTTCCTGTATAGACAAGTCCTGAAGTGCTTGAGGTATTAGCCTGGGGAAAACAAGATCAGACATCCTGGTTGCAAGGGAAGTGGTACCCAGTAGGGGGCATGTGGAAATTCAGGAGAAAAAGAGCTGTTGGCAACAGGAGATCAGTGACTCAGTTACAGGTTTGGATCTCTATGAATCTCTTCCAGGTGACAAGTAGTTGGCTCATCATTCCATAAAGGTTGTTGAATGCAAATGTGGAACCAACGGTAACAATTGGTTCTTTTTCTTCAAGAGAGGACACTACCAAATTCACATGCTGATTTATTTAAGTTCATTTCATTATGTAGATGCAAAGGCCATTGGCCATGATTCCCTATGATCTTGCTTGATGAGACTGGAGTTGTCCAGAGGTTTTTATCATGATGATCACGGTGATGGATGAAATATACAGCAGCCAGTAAGATTCAGGTTAGTGACAACTATTTGGGTGTTAGAAAGTGTGCTTTGATCTAAAAATTGTAATAAAGAGGAGAGAAAAGGGGCCAGGAGGGATGGACAACAACCAGGTAGAAAATAAGAAGAATAAACAAGTAGATGAATAACAAAATAGGAATTAGTCTGGGGTCTTAGCACCTATCTTGGGCAGAAGCTGTCTACTATCCTAGGTCCTCCGCAAATTCCAAAGGTCCTATGTCAACTGTTTACTTCCAAAGGTTGGCTGTGAGTAGAGGATTTCTGAGAATCCTAAATATAAGGTCCCTTATTGGAACAGCTTGTCAGCTATCTGGAATTCTGAATTAGGACTGACTCCCTGGAGTTTCACTGCTGTATTTGTTGTTACAGTACCTGATGAGGTCCTTTCCAATGAAGTTCAAGTAGGTTTTCTCTGACGTCTCTTCTAATACATGAAGTCTCCTGGTTTCAGATCATGAGGCAGCTGTGTGTGTAGGAAGATGTTGCAAGAAGGTAGGTTTAACCTGTTGATGATAAGATTGAGTGCATGAGTCCCTTGCAACATTTTGCCATCTCTGCCCGACACAGGGTAGAATACCAAAGGTGAAATTTCTAAAGGCATGGGTCTTCCAGTTACCAGATCGTAGGGGGATAACTGGTATGTCCCAGAGGGAGCAGATTGTATGGCTATAATCTCTTAGTTTCATATTTTCTCTGTGTACATGACTAAATTATCATCTAATTGAATTTTATTAAGAATGCTTTGGGTATGGCTCTTTTGCCCTAATTGGGGGGGCCCCTTTGGCTCTTGAGTTTATTGTAAACAGAGGTATTCTGCAAATCCCTTTCTGCATTAGTTCAATCAGGTTTTGCCATCCAGGATTGAGCATATGAGATTTTAACCAACAGGTGTACAAGTTAACATAGTTCAAGTAACACTGAGACCTATGTATCCAAAGGAAGTCTAAATTCTACAAATAGCAGCTGGCCTTGTCTGGGTTAGGGAAATTCTGAATTATAACTGTTAATTCAGCTCAGGTCCAAGGCATACCTGACTCATGGGAGGGATGAAGTTTTAGAAGCAATAGGTATATGGGGTTTTAGAAGAGTTGGTAAGAATAGGGAGGGGGTCTGGACAAGGGAATGAAGAGGGAGGAGTTGACAGACGTGTGGAGATCCGAAGGATAAGGGGGAGGTGGGAGAGTGGGATACAAGCAAGCAACTGGAGGACAGAGGGGAGATTTTATTCAGGAAACAAGTCTAGTTTGTTGTTGCTTAAGTTTGTCAGGTTGCTTTTAGCTTTGGTCAAAGCATCTTTCAGTGAGGCAACTTTCGGATCAGAATTTCATTTGGAGTCCTCTGCATGAAAAAATGCTGCCCATTAAAACTGAGAAATCTTAGTCCTTTATTTTCTAAGATGTCTCTCAAATGAACAATTCTGTTCAAGCCAAGTGTTCCCAGGGTGGCTACTGAAGATTCAAAGCGTCATGAAGTCATGCTATTTAGAACAATAGGTATAAAAATTAGGACTGTAACAAGAGTTCAGCAGAAAGGAGGAGCATCTTCTGGAGGAGGGGGAGAGGACTGAGACTTCAGTGATCCTTTGAGAGCAGGCAACAGTGAATCCAAGCGATGCATGTGTACCTGTGTGTTAGACGCCCCCCACCCCTAACCCCCACCTGATGGTTGGCTGCCTTTGATCACAGGTGGAACACCAAAAAGAACATTCTCTTGTTTTAAATGCCAAGCTCACAGAAAGAAGCAAATGCTATAGAAGAACCACAACTAGTTTTATTTGTAACTTGGCAAATTTTGTTTAACTGGACTCTGGTTTGCTGAGAACCACAAATTTAAGTTTATAGGTCCTGTGTGTGTGTTCTACACTGTGATTCTCCTTCATACACTTGGGACACTTTTAGATGACACAACGCAAAATAGAACCACAAAAGAGAGCAACATCGGTTGGAGAAGAATGACCTGATTCCACCAAGGAAGCCAAACAAACGGGGACCACTAACAAAGCTAGGTACCAACGAACAAACATCTGAGGAATTCAACACAGAGATGGCATCATTCAGACCCAGGGCTGTCTTGCAATTGGTGAGAACATGACAAGCCACAAGCAACCCCTGTGGGTACTGAGCCTGGCTGAAGGTTGGGGTCTGTACTGATGAGCAATGCAGACTGTCTGGGTGGGACCTTTAGGAAAACTGTGGACCATCAAATGAGAACAAGTAGAAGTTTTTTATTTAGAGCTTGTGGTTGGGAGAAATTTAAAGACAAGTAGGGGACTAGGACGGAGAAGGCAATGGCACCCCACTCCAGTGTTCTTGCCTGGAGAATCCCAGGGACAGGGGAGCCTGGTGGGCTGCCATCTATGGGGTCGCACAGAGTCAGACACAACTGAAGCGACTTAGCAGCAGCAGCAGCAGCAGGGGACTAGGAAAGCTTTATAATGAGAAAAAGCAAAGTCTTCACTCTGATTAGTGGCTGTTGGCATGGGGAAGCTGAAAGTGGGTTAACTAGGAGCAGAGCAGCCTGTATGATTTATTTGAGTGCATATCTGGGTTTCTCTTAATTGGAAGGGTCAGTTTTCATTCCAATCCCAAGAAAGGCAATGCCAAAGAATGTTCAAACTACTGCGCAATTGCACTCATCTCGCATGCTAGCTAGGTAGCCTCAAAATTCTCCAAACTAGTCTTTAACAGCACGTGAACTGAGAAATTCCAGATGTTCAAGCTGGATTTAGAAAAGGTAAAGGAACCAGAGATCAAATTGCCAACATCCATGAAATCATAGAAAAAGCAAGAGAATTCCAGAAAAACATCTGCTTCTGCTTCATTGACTACACTAAAGCCTTTGACTGTGTGGATCACAACAAACTGGAAAATTCTTCAAGAGATGGGAATACCAGACCACCTTGCCTCCCTCCTGAGAAATCTGTATGCAGGTCAAGAAGCAACAGTTAGAGGCGGACATGGGACAACAGACTGGTTCCAAATTGGGAAAGGAGTATGTCAAGGCTGTATATTGTCACCCCGCTTATTTACCTTAGATGCAGAATGCATCATGCGAATTGCTCGGCTAAATGAAGCACAAACTGGAATCAAAATTGCTGGGAAAAATATCAATAATCTCAGATATGCAGATGACACCACCCTTATGGCAGAAAGCAAAGAGGAATTAAAGTACCTCTTGATGAAAGTGAAAGAGGAGAGTGAAAAAGCTGGTTTAAAATTCAACATTTGAAAAGCTAAGATCATGGCATCTGGTCCCATCACTTCATGGCAAATAGATGGGGAAACAATGGAAACAGTGAGAGACTTTATTTTGGAGAGCTCCAAAATCACTGCAGATGGTGACTGCAGCCATGAAATTAAAAGATGCCTGCTCCTTGGAAAAAAGTTATGACAAACGTATATAGCATATTAAAAAGCAGAGACATCACTTTGCCGACAAAGGTCCATCTAGTTAAAGCTATGGCTTTTCCAGCGGTCATGTATGGATGTGAGAGTTGGACCATAAACAAAGCTGAGCACCAAAGAATTGTGCTGTGGTGTTGGAGAAGACTCTTGAGAGTCCCTTGGACTGCAAGGAGATCCAACCGGTCCATCCTAAAGGAAATCAATCCCAAATACTCATTGAAAGGACTGATGCTGAAGCTGAAGTTCCAATACTTTGGCCATCTGATGTGAAGAACTGACTCATTGGAAAAGACCCTGATGCTGGGAAAGACTGAAGGAAGAAGGAGAAGGGGATGACAGAGGATGAAATGGTTGGATGGCATCACCAACTTGATGGACATGAGTCTGAGCTCATTCCGGGAGTTGGTGATAGACAAGGAGGACTGGCGTGCTGCAGTCCACGGGGTCACAAAGAATCAGACACGACTGAGTGACTGAACTGAACTAATTGGAAACAGGGGCTAAAAAATAAGAAAGCTGGTAGTCACTGACCAAGTTCACTGAGGACTGATTGCTACAGAAGTTGTGGTCTGTCGTCCTGCGCTGCTTGCTGGAGAAGTCAAGGGTCAGAGTCCTGTTATCATATGTGGTCTGGCTGTTGTCCATTTGTATTCAGTCTATCAGGGGTTCATCTCTACTAGCTCCTTCTGCAGCAGGGTCCATCTCAAATATGCTTTCATTTCCATTTTCTTACCACCCTCCCACATTTCTGACAGGACCAAGAAAAGATTTAGCCTGAGATCCTTGGGAGAGTCAAATAGTGTTTTTCCAGGGTATCCACATTCCTTCCAAATTACTCTCTTCCCCTTCTGCAAGAGGTGCTTCTTTTTTTCCCTCTCTTCCTATAGAGTAGGAGCTCCCCCTACATTAAGTTCTCTTTTCCTTCACCCTTAGAAATGTTCCTGTTCTGAGTAGGATCCACTTTTCTGTCTCCTGGAGCCAGAAGCCGCTGGGCTCTTTCTTAAAGGTGGTGGTGATGCTGGTGGAAGGGGGAGTGCTGAGACCAGAGGCACCTTCCAGCACAGCAATCAGCCTACAGATTCTTCACTTCTGGAAGGAACTCTAAAATACATGAAAATTCAGGTCACCTGATTAACAGACATCGGTATGAATATTCAGCATGCACAGAAGTCTCTGAACAGTTTTGAACTGTGAATGTGGTGTAAATTTTCCCTGGCATCTTCATTCATTCAGTACATATTTATCCAGCACTTTCCTTGTGCTCGGCTCTGTCCAGGGCACTTGGAGATATTTGAGAACAAAGCAAAGAGCTCTGTCCTCCTGTAGCTTACATTCCAGAAGGGGAAGGCAAACAATAAACAGGAAACAGAAAAAGAAAGTTAATAGTGTGTTAAAGGGTGGCAAGTCCTATGGAATAAAGAAAATGCAGAGCAGGGTAGGGAGGATCAGGCAGAGGGAAAGAGGGTGGCTTCAGCTATCTCCTCTTCTTTGGAGATGCCTGCCTTCACCCTGTCAATAGCGACCTTATTGCTAAGTCTCAGTGAATAAGATCAAGACAATTAAACCAACCCTCAGGGTTTGAGCATTGTTATGAAGGAGATGCACGCTCACACAGAGAGCCCAGGCTAAGTTTGTGGGTATTGCTGCTAATTTTATTAATCCTTAGCTTAGCTGCAGGCTGAGTCAGCTGCCAAGGATCTGAACTGATTTGGGATTCAGAGAAACAGTGTATCTGATTTGGCTATAGAAGTTATAACCAACTCTGGGCTTCATCTTAGGGACCCAATTTATAGTAAGAAAAATCCTAACAGGAGAGAATCACAAATCAAGACTTTGTGAGTCAGTAATCATCCATATGCCTGTAAAATAATACTGTTACTATCAGTACCTATCAGCAACAGGATCCCTTATTAGATGCCCTAGTCAGTGAATGATAAATTTTCTATTATTACATCTACATTGTTCTTCCAAGATAGAATCAACTTGACTACAGAAAGCAGCAAAGCTTTTTAAAAGCTGTTATTTAGTAGCAAACAAATAGCTGTATAATAAAACATTAATTGTTCTAAAAAAAAATGGAAATAGTTCTAAAAAAAAAGAAAAATACTGTACTAGAAACAAATTCTTTTGTCTGCATTTCTACTTCTATTAGTCCAGTATGGAGCTGTTTCATAACTCAAGATATACATTTGTTCATGTTTTTTAATTTCTAATTTATCACTGAAGAGCAGAAAATTCAGTATTTCCAATTTGAAGTTTTTCACCCGCCTTGAGTTGTCAAAAGATGTGAGTGTATCCTTAGCCCAGTCAGGTCCATCTCGTTCCCCTATTCAACAAACAAACTAGATGTGTGTCAGGGTATTCTCCTCTCTTGCTGTCTCAGGGTGGGGCTGTTGAGGGCTGGTCCTGTGTGGCTTGGTTTGTGTAAACTTCTGTGTGAATGTAAGTTTTCACTTTTCTAGGATAAATGCCCAAGGTGAAGGTACTGGGTTGTATGATAGGTCTGATTTTAGGTTAGTTTTTTCTTTGATAGGCAAGATGTAGATTTATTAACATAGGATGATTGTGAGAGATGCAAGCCAGCAGGCAAGGGGGGCTCTAGCCCCAAGATTAAGTTGGCTGTGTGTGTGCATGGGTGCTCAGTCGTGTCTGACTCTTTGTGACCCCAAGGACTAACGCCCGCTTGGCTCCTCTGTCCATGGGATTTCCCAGGCAAGAATACTAGAGTGGGTTGCCATTTCCTCCTCCACTAATTTTAGTTTTAAAACAAATAGCCAAACTCTTTTCCAGAGTGGTTGCACCATTTTACATTCCATCCAGCAATGCCTAAGTGATACGATTTCTCTGTCTTTTCCCCCAGCATTAGGTGTCACTGTTTTTTATCTCACCCATTCTGATAGGTGGGGCTTCCCTCATCGCTCAGTTGGTAAAGAATCCACCTGCAATGCATGAGACTCTGGTTTGATTCCTGGGTTGGGAAGATCTCCTGGAGAAGGGAAAGGCTACCCACTCCAGCATTCTGGCCTGGAGAATTCCATGGACTATGCAAAGAGTCGGACATGACTGAGCAACTTTCACTATTCTGATAGGTATGTAGTGATATCTTATTACAGTTCTACTTTACAGTTTCCTAATTGCTAATGATGTCAAGCATCTCTTCATGTGCTTATTTGCCAACTACATATACTAATATCTTGATGTCTTTTGCCCATTTTAAAATTGGATTATTTGGGGGTTTATATTGCCAAATGTTGAGAGTTCTTTACATATTCTAGATACAAGTCCTTTGTCAAATGTTATATGTCAAATGTTCTAGGTGTCCAGAGGAAACAAAGATGTGATGTGGTCCCAATCTCAATGCACTTCCAGTCTAGTTGGGAGACTGGAGATATACCCAGATAACTAATATTACATAACATGGGCTAAGTGGCACTGAAGAGGGAGAGATACATTTTTTTGGGAAATCAGATAGCATGCTTTGGCTGGTAGGGAAGTAGTAGGTGAAAGTCTCTCCATTTCTATGCCAGAGAATGCCACAAAACAGCATAGAAATTTCCCTTATAAGCTAATTTTTACCCAGGTTAAAAGTTACAATTTTTAGATAACTAACATATATTAAATCTCATTATGTGCAAAGCAATTTCATATACACTGTATCAATGAATAAAAATCTTATATCAATTAATAACAATCTTATATCAATTAATAACAATTAAGGGCACTGGAGAGGATTACACCATACTTTACATGTAGAAATCTGGGATTCAGCAAAGTTAAGTAACTTGCCCAAGGTCACACTGTCAGGAAATAGTAAGGTCAGACTAGCATCCTGGTCTTGTGATTCTTTTAATTCTACCCAGAATCTTCCTGAGACATATCCTTTCCTGCCAGTATAAACTCATCAGTCTTATGGCTAAGAAATGGACTTTCTGATTCACATTGTAAAAGAAGATGCAACACATGTCCTTGGTGCACAAAAGTAAATGAGCTCTTCTTGATAAAGTAAGGATCCATTGAAACTCTTACAGTGGTCAAGATCATGCAGAAACTGGAAAAGCAGGCAAAACTGCTGAGCCATGAGAGGCAAAAGGAGAGACAGACAATGATGGAACTCCGTAAAGTTTTACTGGACGACAGACCGCTCAGGATGGAGTCATCAAGGAGGTCGTATTCCAGGTCATCTTGTTACCAGTTCATTGTTCGCCAAATCATCTTCAAATGCCAAACCTTTCCTGGGGAATGCTTTTATTTTATTTTGGGGAATGCTTTTAAAAGATCAACAAGAGCTCTGCTCTGGTGAAGAACTAAAGCTATGCCTGTTTCTGACCTGAAAGTGAAAGCATTAGTCACTCAGTACTGTCTTTGCCTCTCCATGGGCTGTAGCCCAACAGGCTTCTCTGTCGGTGGAACTCTCCAGGCAAGAATACTGGAGTGGGTTGCTGTTCCCTTTTCCAGGGGATATTCCTGACCCGGGGATCAAACCTGGGTCTCCTGAAGGGAAGCAGATTGTTTCCCTTGTGGCTCAGCTGGTAAAGAATCCGCCTGCAATGCGGGAGACCTGGGTTCGATCCCTGGGTTGGGAAGATCCCCTGGAGAAGGGAAAGGCTACCTACTCCAGTATTCTGGCCTGGAGAACTCCATGGACTGTATACTCCATGGGGTCAAAAAGAGTCAGACAAGACTGAGCGACTTTCACTATTTACCATCTGAGCAAGGGAACTGGGCTCTTTCTCACTCATAATGTCTCTGGATATCTATCTGTACTTTCTTCCTGTTTTATTTGTGACCTTGACCAAATCACTGAACTAGTCCATACTTATTTGTCTTTCTTTTAAAATGTTTATAACTTAGGGAAGACGTTAGGACCTTGATTCTGAAACAGTCTGTAAAGAGGTGAATTTAAATATTAGGTCAGTTGTGCAAACACCAGTATGACATCAAATAACCTTTGAAGCCAGCCCTCATTCTGTCATGACACAGCCACTGGCAGGCCATATGTAGAGAGTAATGCTTTCACATTCTACATGCTAAACTTTACCCTGCTGGCCTGGGATCCAGCTGCAGAAGCAGAGGTCTTCACAAAGTCTGCACATAAATGAGCACGAGCATTAACGTTTAGCTTACCAGTGGCCAGTCAAGAACCACCAGCAAACATATCGGGGAATTGACTCCCAACACAGTGTCCATCTCATTGTCTCTACCAACAGTCAGAATCCCCCAGGCAAACAAGCAAATACTCAAGTCCCAGACTATTCAAGGGGTAAAGCATGACTGAAACAGTCTTCGTGGGTGGTTTAATGTGCACTCGGGGAAAGAAAAGACTGCCTCCTTGAATTCTGACCACTGGGAAGAAAAGACTGAAGCTGTCAGGGGCCACCAAGGAGTGAGTAAGCTTAACAATGAAACCCACAGTGGAAAGCAGAGAGGAGAGGAGGAGGGAGAGAGGAATTAAGAGTAAGGGCTGAGATTCCAGTTCTACTTCTGACATCACTTGAGAGCCCCTGAATTCATCTGCACCTTAGTTAGACCTACCATTTTGTATAACAAAAGGTAAAAATAAGAACATTAGAGAAATACATTTGGTTGTAGATTCTCTCTAGGAGGGTACTCATGAATAGAGTACTGAGAGGAAGAGAAACTGAGAGGCTGGGAGATAAGGGTGACAGAGGGTCTTGTTAACTTTGTATTCATTTGCACAGTTAAATTTTCATACCACTGCCAATGCTAATTAAGCTCAGATAAGTAAAATTAAAATTGAATGCAAATAAAACAGAAACAAAACACAAACTTTCTTTCACTTTACTAGTTTGTGGGTAAATAAAATCGGTTTGAGAGAGGAAGCCAGATCTTTAGAGAAAACAACTCCTTTACCTTCCAAGTTCCCTTCTTACAGGTGTTTTGGGGGGGCTGTTGCACACAGGTCAGCAAGTGAGCCGTCCATTTCTACCGCACAAATTTACACGGAGAGAACAGGCTCGACCCATGGTCCTGAGAAAAGATTCCCAGGGTTTTAGGAATCACGCATGTAGCTTTATTCTGATAAAGCTACTTTATCAGAATAAAGGTCTTTCGCTGCGACTTCCGTCCTGCAGCGAAAATTCATAATGTAACAGCCGAGTTGTTGGGGCTGAGGCAGTCCGTCTTAGAAAGATTCCGGGTCCAGTGCCCTAATGGATGCAAAAGCAACGAAGCCCTGGCCTGGGGAGAACCTTTAAACTCCCAGTCTTTCTTCCGGCATCTGGAACTCCAGGCAAGAGCCCAAATGCAGTCCTCACTGGCAGCAATCGCTGGGCATCCTTTGACAGTGCGAGCTCACGGACCCTGCGGCGCGCAGCTACGGGGCTCTCGGGCATTTGGGAACGCAACCGCCTGGGGCTGCGAGCTCTCGAGTCAATCATCAGACCAGTCAACGCGTGTTGAACGAAGGAGCGTCGCCAGCGCAGAAATTCAGGACAGAACGAAAGGAACCCAGACCAGGGGATGGGTCACCGCGGTGACTTTCAATACCCGGGCTCTGTGAAGTGAGGAAGAGCTGTCTCTGGAGACCCGCCGGCTCCGGTGAGGCTGGGAGGGCAGGGCGCCCACACTCTGGAAGGCACGCCGGGCCGGGATTCGGGTGACCAGCCACTCGGAGGTCAGGGAGGGTCTGGTCGGCCGGGGGTGCAGGGGCAGGAAAACTCTTACTTCACGGTTGGGAATGACCTGGGGCCTGTCGGGGAACTCTGTGGCCGAGGCCCCAACACCGCACTGAGCCGGTGAGCGACGGGCGCGCAGCTCCGACCCCGGCGCGCAGCCCGAGCCCCGCCCCTCAGGCGCGTGCCGCCTGCGTGCGGGGAGGGGGGCCTGAGCCGCCCGCTGGGCACCCCGGCCCCAGCGCAGGCGCGAGCGCGCGCCCCCGCCCGCCCGGTGCCCCGCACGCGCCCCGGCTCCCGGCGCCTCTGATTGGCCGTCGGCCCGGCCAGCAGGTGTCGGCTGGGGCTGCGGCCCCGCTGGCCCTGGTTGCCTGCGGCGCGGGCGCCTCCCTCGCACCCGCTACCGCCGCTGCGCTCCCGCCTCCCGCGCCTGCTCTGGGCTCCCGCTGCGGCTGCGGTTCTGGCGGCCGAGCCCCCGCGGCGGCGCTGCAGCTCAGATCTGCCAAGCCGACAGACCCGCGCCCCTGCCTGGCTGCTCGCAGCTTCCTAATCCACGCGGCGCGCTGCGGCAGGTGCCCCGGGCATCCCAAAGCGCCGTGGCCTGAGCCCGGAGGCCATCGATGACCCCGGTCACGTACCTACTCTAGCCCGGCCACCCCGTGTGAGTACCGTCCCCTCCTCTCTGGCAGCTTTGCGCCATTCTGCTCCTTATGTTGCGGCAACTTCGGGGGTGGGTGTATGGAGGTGTTTCTCGTCCCCGTACTACACCCCGTGCGTGTCCTGAGCCAGGGCCCCCGGGCACGGCCAGTCAGCCTCTGCGGAAGGGCATGGAGGGGGGGGGGGCAGGGCATCAAACTTGCTAGGGGGTCGTCACAGAATCGGGACCATCTTTTTCCTGCTGCCGGGTTGGAGCTCAGCTCTGCCTTTCCTTCGAGGTTTGCGATTCCCCTGGCCACGTAGCTCTTGGGCTGCGGTTCACCGCTCACCCACTATGCTCCTTAAACCGTCAGGTAAGCGCCGGGAGCAGCCCAGTGTGGCCGACTTGATTCTTCCCACTCTTAATTTCTGTAAAATGGGACTAACTGGGGACTTGCTCAAGGTCATGGCCAGTGCACAGTCTAAGAACCGGAGTCGATAGCAATCTGGCAGGGTTCTCGGACTGCTTGGGGAGGGTTGGCTGTTGCAGGTCTGGGGGTGCTCACTTCAGCTTCACGGCCCCCCTTCTCCTTCCTGCTCCCTCCCCTCCAACTCCGCCGCTTTTGGAGAAGTCTGGAGTCAATTCTAAGGTATTCTTCAGAGGTTAGGAGGTAGCCGAGGAGGGCCTACGGGGAGTGCAGAGCGGTCCCGTGTTGGAAACCCCAGGGACCTGCAGCATTCGCAGCATCCTCTCTGTTCCCTGCAACTTAATTTACTAACATCCCCGCAGAGTAGGGGTATTTGCTGGGTGCCTGAAAATTCCCCTGCTAGGGTCAGCCCTGTTCGGTTTCCTTCTCCCAAATAAACCCTATCCCCAGGGTAAGTATTTAAGAGACTCGAACTGCACACACCAGTCTGGGTCCCGGGACTTCCTAAGAGAAGCTGTAGGTTCTACACTGGGCTCCCATCTGCTCCCGGAAAATGCTTTACGTCTGGATTATTTCTGCCCGCTTCACTCCCTACCCCTCGATCTGGATGTTTCCCACTTTCCCAGGGGAAGGCGGAGCCTAGTCTCAGAATGTATGTAAATATCGCTACACAGCTCCGGTGAGGCAGTGTGGGCGGTTCTCAGAGCCTTGCGTGGAGGAGAGGGTCGTGCCTTCTCTGTTGACATTATCACCCTGTCCCTCCAACTCAGTCTCCTTTGCCCCGCCTCAGGGAAAAGATCACCACGTAGGTAGCTTTGTGATATCTGACAAACATCTTGGAGCCTCAACTTTTAAAATCTAGACAATGGAATAATTCCACCCCCCCCCCCCTTCCCAAAGCCACTGGGGGTTCAGGGTACCTGATAGATGTGAAAGTAAAAGGAAGACAGTCCAAGAAGATCTGAGCTGTAGATGGAAATAGGGGTGATTTAAATATATTTCACAGCAACTTTGGGACTGTATTCATAGGTCTAAAAATCCTTGTTTCCCGACAAATTCAGTTTAAGACTTTGAAAATACTACTTTCCATCTTCCTGTTGCTAATGCCTTGTCTGGCCATAGACAGCCCCCTCTTGCCTCATTAGGCACCCTCCCCTCCCCTCCCCGCTATCCAGCACATCTGTGGTTTGTCTCTATGGACTGAAAGCTGGCTGCCCTCTGTGGGTCTGGGGGATGTGTCTGGAGTTGGGAGTTGAGTCTGGTGGTGGGGCAAAGCGTGTGTGTGTGTGTGTGAGCGGGGCTGTTTCTGTGGAGATGGTGTGTATCTCTGTGGCAGGATTCTCTTTGTGGTCTAGGTGTTGAGTGTGGAGGCGGAGGGGGAATGGTCTGCTCCGGGATCTGAGAAAGTCAACTGTTAACCACCCTCAGCAATTTAAGCTAACAGTGGTATCGATTGTGTCCTGTCTCCTTCCTCCCTGTCCAGAGCTCGCCTGTGGCCATGGCCCTTAGAGCGATTGATACACAGACTGAAGTGCCTGGTGGAGAACTAGGCATGCCCCTCATTTTGCCTTCCTGGTTATTATTGTGTTTGTCTCAAAGGCCAGGTAAGGAGCGTTGACTGAATGGTCAGACCTTTCTGGGATGATAGTATCTGCACAGATCTGAAGATTTTCACAAACTGAACAGATTAAGACCTAGAATATTCCCAGCTTCAAGATTATCCCCTGCAGAAACTATCAGTTCCCTTCCCCTGAAGGTAACCACCATCCTGCTTAGTTTTGTCAGATCAGTTTTATTTTTTATTCCTATTATTATTTATCATTTTCGTTTCAAAGCCATCATTTTAGTTTCAAAACTGCTTGATGGTTTTCACCTCCTTTTTTTAAATATATGCAAACCAAAGGTAATTATACCTAAGCTAGTCCAAAAAACTCGAAGGAAGAATTTGGTCTTAAGATCTGGGTGGAATCTGATCTGGTTGTCCCCAATCTGATCATCAGTTCTTGGGTGAGGCAACAATCCCAACCCCCCATATAACAGTGCTGACACTGAGGATGGTTTATTCATAGAGCGTATTTGACTAATGCAGATCCAAAATAGTGATAATAAAATATGAATGAAGGAAAGATAGGAGTGAATTCATTTGACCTATGAAAATAGAAGTATTTTGAATTCCTCAAAGTTAAAAGTTGGTGAAGCAGCACCGAATTTGAAGACTGAGTGAATTATGAGCTGTTCGCGCTGTTGCCACACGGTGGCGCCACATTGGCTGCGTAACTGTATACCCACCGTCCTTCCGAAACCCCCAGGAAGGAACCCCAGGAATGAAATCGAACAGCTCAGTATCTCCAAAAGTGATTTACAAATACTGTGGTTTTTCCTGTATCTGGCAGACAGGCGGCCTCTCTGGTGCCTGCTGCTAAGTCCTTGAATAGACCCCTATCCCAGCTTTTGAGAAGGGTGACTTGGGGGTTAGAGGCAGTTGTGTGTGGGAGGTGAGTGGACCTGAGACACTCTTCCCTTCTCTTTAATACTCTGAAGCTGCGTTATGTCCTTAGAATTCTAAAGGGGTCAACCCAAAAGCTAACTTAAGTGCATTGTGATCCGTTTGGTCTCATTTCACCCCACAATTCTTCCAAGGGTGTGAGATAAGGAGTTCTTCATCTTGAGTCAGGTTGCTGTCTTCACAGAGCACTGTCTGTGGTGAACTTGGAAGAATCAATAGGCCTGAGTGTAGCCAAATGGCTGCTAGAAGAAATGCCCTGTGTCCCACCGGGAGGGGGCCAAGTCACAGGGGAAACCCCCCGGGTCTGGGCGTGTTGGGCCCCGCTGCGGAGAGGCCTACGTGGACCCGTTTAGCACCCTCCTCCCATCCACTGCCTTTTCACCATCATTGTGACCGAGACTCTGTTCAGAAGACCTTGTTCATGTGATGGCTGCTGTGCCTTTGATTGCTGAGATGTTGAGTGTTTGCGTATGCTGGCCACTACGTATGTATTCACTTACTGTCCCAAACGGGAGAAGAATGACGTTCTCATTTTATTGATGACGGTACCGGGCCTTGCCAGTTAAGCACTCTTCAGTTTTCACACTGTGTAAGCTAGGGTGAGGACGGACAGCCAGGCTCTCAGACAGCTTCCCTAGCTGAGTTGCACCGTCTGCAGGGTGACAGGAGTCTTGCATGGTTCTCCTGATCTCTCTGGCACCTGATATAGCACGTTCTAACTTCTCGTTACAGCTTCTTGTAGTAGCTTCTTGAGTCCAAGTATGGGATTGCCATAAATAGAAACTCCTCTGCTGAGTGAGGGGGAAATCCACACAGTGAAGGATGGGGATTTGGAGCTGAGTCCATGCAGCCTGTAACACTGAGGCTAAGTGTGTGCCTATCAGAATGTGTAGTCCCATTTTGTGTTTAAAATTTTATGTACATAGAAATAAGACTCACAGATGTAAAAAACCAAACTTACAGTTACCAAAAGGGAAACTGTGAGGGGAGATAAATTAGGAATTTAGGATTAACAGATACATACTACTATATATAAAATAGATAAACAGCAAGGACCTACTACTGTATAGCACAGGGAACTATATTCAATACCTATAATAACCTATAATGGAAAAGAATCTGGGAAAGAATATATATGTGTGTGTGTGTGTCTGTATAACTGAATCACTCTGTTATACCCCTGAAATGAATACAACATTGTAAATCTACTATACTTCATTTATAAAAAAAGATGCTCTCAGAAGAACTCCATGTTTACCTGGAGGATTGAAGGTGGAAGGGAGAAATGCACAGAGGATTATTGATGTCTATCCTTTAGTAAAATGGTGTATTAAAAATTAAAACAATAAACAGGGACTTTCTTGGACGCCTCAGGTCCAGTGGTTAAGACCCCGTGCTCCCAATGCAGGAGTCCTGGATTCGATCCCTGGTCAGGGAACTAGATCCTACATGCCACAGCTAAAGATCCTATATGCCACAGCTAAAGATCCTGTGTGCCAGAGCTGGTGCAGCCAAACAAATAAATAAATATAAATATAAAAAGCCACAAACAGATACATTATAAAAAAAATTACAGGTTTCCTTGGTGGCTCAGTGGTAAAGAATCTGCCTGCCAATACGGGAGACACAGGTTCAGTCCCTGATCCCAGAAGCTCCCACATGCCACAGAGCAGCTAAGCCTGTGCCCCACAACTACTGAGCCTGTGAGCCGTGTGCCACAACCACTGAAGCCCGTGCATCTTAGAGCCCATGCTCTGCAATAAGAGAAGCCACCTCAATGAGAAGCCTGCGTACCGCAGCTAGAGAGTAGCCATGCTTGCCACAACTTGAGAAAATCCCTTTTGCTATTGTAGAAAGTATTGCAGGGAATATTCTTGATAGGCTCTTGTAGAAATGTAAAGGAGTGTGTCTAAGGTATATATCCCTAGGAGCTGAGTAACTGGGTGATAGGATATACTTGCATAAGCTTCTTGCTGTTACTTCAGCCCTTTGAGGTTTTGCAAGTTGCCCTTTAGAGCCTCTGTACCACTTTACATTCCCACCAGCACTGTCCTGGAGTTCTTTGTATCCCTGTTTCTTTGGCTATGCCTGACATTAATTAGATGTTTCAACTTTGGTTAATTTGATAAGTATGCAATGTATTTCACTGCTTTTCTTTTGCATTTCCCTTAGAGAGCTTTTACAAATGTTTTGATTTCCAAGTTCCTTTTCTATGCATCACCATTTTTTAGTGAATAAAACTTTTAGATCTTAAAACTCATTTGACATTTATATTTCTGTACTGTGTGAGGCAGGGATCCAATGTTTTCCATGTTGAAAACCATTACCACATTATCACTGAATATTTAACTATTTTCTCATTTATTTTGCTGCCACCTCTACCATATACCAATTTTGGTTACTTTTTTTTTTTTTTTTCGGATCTTTTTCTTAACTCTGTTCTGTTCTATTAATCTTTCTGTGATTCCTGAGCTAATATCACTTTCATTTAATTATTAAAGTTTTACAATAAATCTTCCCTTCTTAGCCTTTTTCTCATAAATTGTCTTGGCTGTTCCTGATCCTCTAGGCTTCAAATGATCTATCCTAAATATCACTTCCCATGAAAAATACTATTATCACAATTTGGTAAAAATAGAAAATGAAAATGTGTTCTCTTGTTTCTTTTTCTTCAAATATAGTGCTAATCAAACTTTTTTATTTCTCATTATTTAGTCTGAAATTTTGGTCCCCATCTTAAGTGGGTTTACTTTAAGTAACTCCTCTGTGGTACCAAAGATCCTTGAATAATAAGGATCAGATGAATATAATTCTTTTAAACACAAATGAGAATTTTTTTTAACTCAACAAAATGTGAGCAGCATTAATGTCAATGATTATTCTTCTGTGTCGTTATTTTTATCCTCTTAATAATCCATTTCATCTGTGTACCATAATTTAGTCAACAAAATCATTCTTTTAAAACATTAAGCACTTTATACTTTTTAATTATAGCCTAATCTTTGCATGGATTTTTGTTTTCTTAGGATGAATTATTTCATCAAAATTTGCTTACTTTTCTTTAAATATTTGATACATATTGCCAAACATCCCTCCAGGAAACTGTATAAATTTGTATTGCTACTGGTAGTGTCTGAGTGGGCCAGATCCCTAGGCCTTGTTAGTGAGAGACATAATTATTCATCAGCTTTGTTAATTTCATAGGCAAAGGGAAAAAAAGAACCTTATTTTTACTTTGCTTTTCTTTTCTAGGGGGACAGAATATACTTTCATGTTTATTCATAGCCCACTTTGCTACAGAATTTTCCATAAGGGTGGTTTCTCTTTTACTTTCTGTAAAAGAATCTTGCATTATCACTTAGTGTTTTTGAGAGAACTATCAGATTGTTTTATACAGATTATGTTCATATTTTTTAACTGTTAAACATCATTCCATTGTATGAAAATACTGTATTTTATAAATCTGTCTCCTCCATGATGGATTTTAGCTTCTTTCTGTATTTCTTCTGTGGCTATGACACAGATGTGTGCAGTAAATATCTTTGAAATGTATTCATGCACATCAAAAGAAATTCATGAGAATGTATGCCCAAAAGTAGAACTGAAGGGTCATATTTATAATAGAAACTTACATATTTACATATGTAATATACATATATTACATGTTTATATATAAACGTGACTATCTGGTGCCAAACTGCTCCCGAAATGGCTATACTCAATTAACATCCCTAGCAGTGTGTATGTTAGTATCTGTCACTTTAAGGAAATAATAATAATACTAGAGAAGTAGGAACAAAGATGCTAAACTGAAAAGTATGTATATGTGTTTGTAGTATATATAAATATCAAGTTCATTTAGAAATCTCAGAGTTCTTTTTTACCTTTTCATTTTGAATCCTGCATCATATAAATGATTAAGTATATAAGTCATAAGCATCATGTAAATATTTACCTGGCTTAGGAGAACTGGTAAGAGTTTAAAAGGTGAGTGATTTTTATAGTGTCATTATTCGGGGCAATCTATAAAACGGGGTGAGCACTTGACAACCAGAAAAGCACCTCCACCCAGCTCTTTGCTTCTCCACCCAGGCCAGGAGTTCTAGCCTTCCTCTCCTCTTTTAAAATTTAGAAGACCTTGGTTGGTAAGCCTGAGATAATAATGTACCATTAACACCATGTTGCTAATGACCTTATGTGATTACTAGTTACTAGTTACTAGTGACCAGAACAGCCTGAAACCACCAGTTGGTTCTTGAGGAAAAGGCTCAAAGACAGATTTATTTGGGGACGGGCTGATTACTTTACTTCTGGAAACCTCACTCACTTCAGACTTAACTCTGAGAATCCATTCGGTGTTTGTGTAGAGAGAGTCAAAAGAGTTTTATGAAACTGCCTAAAATAAATGCTGTTTGAAAACCGCTTTTGGTGTTGTATTCAACCATGTGTTATTTGCCCCTGTTACCTTCCCTAGGTAAATATGAGTTAAATTTTTTGGTGTATGTTTATGTGTCATCAGCTGAGAAAAGAAAGCCACTCCATGGAAAGTCCTTCTGTGGCTATGATTTACAGCGTAATGCCACTGATGTGACAGATATGTGATCTGCAGCTGGGATGCACAGATCCATCCTGTGGGCGGACAGTTTAATCTCACTGAGCAGACACGGGAGAAGAACAGGAAGGTGAGAGAGAGGAAGGGGGTTGCCTACAAGACAGAGGTCATGGCCCCCTCTAGATCCACGTTCCCAGGATCTAGTGTGGCTATTTGCCAAAGTCTCCAAATAATCCCACACTGACTCATGGCTCATGGTTCTCCCTTTTTGATATGTAATTTAACTACCAAAACTATAGCAGGTCATTTCCTAGGCTTGGAAGCCTGGATATTCCTGGAGAAAAGGAAAATGACCCAAACCCCTTTACATTATTTTTTTTTTTTTTTCCTGAAGATAGTCCAATCTGCATAAACAGTGCTTCCAGCTCCAAAGCTCTTCCTAGCCTCCCCATGAAAACCTTTGTCTCAGTCATCATTTTACTTTATCTGTGTAGCTCAGCCTCTGAGAATCTGGCAGGTTCTCTTTTTGTGTTTGTGTTATATAAATGTGGTTTTGTTGTTTTGCTTTCTTTTAAAAGCAATTTATTGATCATTAGGGACTTTGATTTACTAGAATGACATGTAAGCAGAGTATTTGAGATTCATCTCTTTCTTTTATGGCTAATTAGAAGAAAAGTTTTAAATGCTGTTTTGATGGAATCCTTGTTGAAAACCTACTAGAAATCCGTCAGTGGGTCTTTCAGCTCCACCCACGGTTCAGTGAAGGTTGGGTGCCTCTCCCAGGACTGCAGATCTTGCAGTCTGAGTGCCTGCCACCCCCCACCCCCACCATCCTCCGTGCTCCCAGATCTGAATCCTTCCTCCCACAGCTTCCAGGCACCTGAGGCTTGTACTTTCCACTGCCACCACCCCTGCCTTCTGCCTCAGTTCCCCTCTCCTCAGACTGGCGCTGATGGTGGATGCTGAAATAATGCTAATATTTCCCCTTCTCTTCCATAAATGATCTAAAAGCAACAAGGAAAATGAGAGCACCAAACATCACTTTTGGCAAATTTGGGAGATGGTTGTAAGATGGAAGAGGTGCCAGAAAAGGTGAGATCAAGTTGGGGTGCATGGGGAGAGGCACGGAGACGCGCCCTGCATGTTGTCAAGAACGCTCCTCGGGAAGGCGGGGGCTCTCTTGGGGCACCACACTCAAGTGCCTTCCAAGCCCCAGTGGGGTGATGCGGCTTGTAGAGGTGGCCAGCACGTCCCTAACTCTTGGTCTGTCTCACCCGGCTTGTTACAGGCTCTTTTTACAAAGAAGGAACTTCTCACCTGTGTCACTCTTTTTCATTTTATTTACTCTCTGTCCTCATCCTTATTTCCTTCCTTATACTTTCTTTGCTTTATTCTTCTTCTCATCTCTTAAATGTATATGATTACTCATTTAATTCCAACTTTTCTTCTTTTGCATGTATGCATTTAGCACAATAAATTTCCAGGTATTGCTTTAGCCGTATTTGTATTCCACACATTTTGATATGCAGTGTTTTGTTACTGTTCACATATAGATTTTTAACATTTTCATGATGATTTTTTTCTTATTTGTAAGCTTTTATTTCAATTTATCTTTTAATTTCCAGAAACTTTTAACAATTATTTTTTCTTTAATTCTATCTTTATTCTAGTTTGACATTTTTAATAATATCTACTTTAATTTTCTATTTTAGATAAAATATTTTAATTTTTTTCTATTTTTTATTTAAATTTTTTTTCTAGTTTAAATATTTTCTGTTTTAATAATGATTAGAGAATGTGATCTACTTGAGTCCAATTCTTTGAAATTTGTTGAGACTTGTTTTGTGGCCTGGTACATAGTTTTCACAAATGTTCTATATTTCCAAAGTTACTTGTGTGCAGTAATCCATATATGTTCATTAGCTTAAACTAGTTAATTGTGGTATTCAAATCTTCCATCTTCAGTACTTGTTTATTTGAAGTTTGATTAATCAGTTACTGAGGGAGAAATATAGAGAATTTTTCAGTTTAATCTTACGCTTTTTCAGTTTTTGCTTTGTATATTTTGAAATATTATGTTATTAGATGCATTATAGTTTAACTTTTTCCTGGTCAGTCAAGCATACATCATTATGAAACAACCCTCTTAATCTCTAGCAATGTTCTTGTTTCTAGATCTGAGAAGAACAAATATCATATAATATCACTTATATGTGGAATCTAAAATAATGAAACAAATGAACTCATTTACAGAACAGAATTAGGCTCATAGACATAGACAACAAACTTATATATGAATATATATGTATGTGTGTGTGTGTGTAAAACTGAATCACTTTCTTCTTTACCTGAAACCCTGTAAATCAACTATACTTCAATAAAAAATAAATCATTAAAAATAGACCTGTTTCTAATAGAGCTATACCAATTTTCTTTTACTTAGTACTTGCCTTTCGTATCATTTTATTATCCTTTCACCATCAACAGATCTGTACATTTTTATTTCACTTGTGAAACAGCTATAAAGAGCATAAAGCAATAAAATTTGCTTTATTTTTCCAATCTGTAAGTTTTAATGTGAAAGTTACGTTCATTTAGAATGTTACTATTAATATATTTGGATTTACCATTTTACTTTGATCTCTTGATCCCTCTCATTGTCCCACTTTTAATATACTTGGTTATTTTATATAATTGCCTCTTGTATTAATTTAGATTCTCTTTCCTACTCCACATCACATTTCCCTCATCTCCATATTCAAAAGCTGTACACTCTATTTCTATTTACTTGTATTTATTATATGATAATTTTAGCATATATATTTACCTTAACAAAATACAAACTGAATCGGTCATTCTGTCCCCCTGAGCAATTCAAGGACTTTATACTTAAAACTCTGATCACTCTGCACAATTTATATGTTAACCTTGTCTGGTGTTTTAGTCAGACTTTTTAAAAACTCCATCTGTTTATTTTTTCCACATGGTAAGCATTTGTTGACAATATGATTCCACTTGTCTTCCAGTTTTCATTGGTTCTTTTTAAGAATTTATCTAGCGATATGATTACTGTTATTTTGCAGTAATCTATCTTTTCATTACGGGTGATTCGAGTTCCTTTTCTGTGGTATTCATTCTGAGTTCCATGCTTCTTTTTTAATTATCTCCCTCAGGATTTTCTGGACTTCATTCATGTGAGAATTGATGTCTAATTCATGTTCTGGAAAATTCTCAGTCATTATTTCTTTGAATATTGCTTTTCCTCATTCTCTACTCCTGGAACTCTAATTAGATATGCGGAATATTTCTCCTACATCGTCTGTGTCTTTTAATCTCTGTTGCATGTTTTCCTTCCTTTCTCAGTGCTGCATTTGAGTTATTATTTCAGCCCTGTCCACCAGCTCACCTCTCCTCTCTGCTCTGAGGAATAGCCATAATTTTACCATAAAGTGGTGCCCCCACTGAGCCTGCACAAATAAGACTTTTCAGTGGTGGGCCTGTTGGCGTCTGTGCCAGTTTTGCCATTCACGCGGCCTCACTGTTTTGTTGTCATTCTTCAACTAGATGCCGGAAAATGTGTCTCAGGGGCCTTCATATTACTAACCTTAAATGTAGTCATTTTACTTCTGGGAATCTAGCTGAAGGGGGAAAAATCCTTCATGTGGAAAACACTTTATGCACAAAGATGTTTATTGTCGTTTTCTATGAAGTAGTCCAGAACTGAAATTAACCCAGAGGTACACCACTAGGAACAGGTCAACAGGTATACCCACTTGATACAATATAATGGAGCCATTAGGAGCAAGACTTGAAAGTGATCTTGCTATCATGAAAAAAAAAAATACTGGAGATAAAAGAGTTTAGCGGAAATGTATGCATAGCATACTTCTCTGTATGTGAAGTAGCTCGGTCGTGTCTGACTCTTTGCGACCCCGTGGACTGTAGCCTACCAGGCTCCTCCCTCCATGGGATTCTCCAGGCAAGAATAGTGGAGTGGGTTGCCATTTCCTTCTCCAGGGGATTGTATAATAAGATATAAATGACAACAGTCCTTACAAAGAGTGGGGGAAATGAGACTTAAATGAACCAATGGGCTAGAACTAGTTGTACTTGCTTGATGATGTCAGGTGATTAATTTTCTTCTATGATATTATCATATCTTTCAAATGTCCATAAATGGGAATTTGAGGTACTGAAAACTACACAAAAGCTCTAGAGGAAAAAGAATGAGGTGGGCAGACAGCAGTTAGAGGTTCTTGCTGATGAGTGTCTGACTGGGATTATTCACCTTCAATAAGTCTTTTGCAGAAGTGAGGGTCCAGAAGCAAGAGACGGTACAGAGATGGCTCAGGAAAAGGGCCCTGGCCAGACCAGGTTGAAGGAGTACATGTTGTTGGAGATCCCATGTCCCTTCCCTGGCTGTGGAAATTCAGAGTAGGGCCACGTGCTTTATTTCTGGTTTCTCCTTTGGTATTTCTCTGGGTCCATATAGGCACCAAGCAGTGTTTGCTGACTTTAGAATCAGTGGGCAGACACTATAGCAAATTCCACTGGCCACATTATAGAATATTTCCACTATACTTTTAGTGTGTTACCTTTGGATTTTTTTTTTTTCAGGCCTTTATTATTTGTTTATTTATTTTTTTCTAGTGGGTTTTGTCATACATCGATATGAATCAGCCATGGATTTACATGTATTCCCAATCCCGATCCCCCCATTCCTCTGGGTCTTCCCAGTGCACCAGGCCGGAGCACTTGTCTCATGCATCCCACCTGGGCTGGTGATCTGTTTCACCATAGATAGTATACATGCTGTTCTTTTGAAATATCTCACCCTCGCATTCTCTCACAGAGTTCAAAAGTCTGTTCTGTATTTCTGTGTCTCTTTTTCTGTTTTGCATATAGGGTTATCGTTATCACCTTTCTAAATTCCATATATATGTGTTAGTATGCTGTAATGTTCTTTATCTTTCTGGCTTACTTCACTCTGTATAACGGGCTCCAGCTTCATCCATCTCATTAGAACTGATTCAAATGAATTCTTTTTAATGGCTGAGTAATATTCCATGGTGTATATGTACCACAGCTTCCTTATCCATTCGTCTGCTGATGGGCATCTAGGTTGCTTCCATGTCCTGGCTGTTATAAACAGTGCTGCGATGAACACTGGGGTGCACGTGTCTCTTTCAGATCTGGTTTCCTCAGTGTGTATGCCCAGAAGTGGGATTGCTGGGTCATATGGCAGTTCTATTTCCAGTTTTTTAAGAAATCTCCACACTGTTTTCCATAGCGGCTGTACTAGTTTGCATTCCCACCAACATTTTTGAGAAAAAAATGAAGACAGTTTGGCTGGGAGGGTGTGGAGAGAAGGGAACCCTCTTATACTGTCGGTGGGAATGTAAATTGGTGTCTCCACTATGAAGAAGAGCATGGAGGTTTCTCAAAAAACTGAAGTTGGCATATGATCCAGCAATCCCACTTCTGGCCAAATATCCAGACAGAACTATAACTCAGAAAGATACATGCACCTCTATGTTTATATCAGCACTGTTTAAAATGGCCAAGACATAGAAACAACCTAAATGTCCATCAATAGATGAATGGATAAAGATGTGTGTGTGTGTGTGTGTGTGTGTGTGTGTGTGTGTGTGGTGAAATATTACTTGGCCATGAAAAAGAATGAAATAATGCCATTTGCAGCAACATGGATGCACCTAGAGATGATCATACTAAGAGTAAGTCAGAAAGACAAATACTGTATCACTTATATGAGGAATCTAAAATATGACACAAATAAATTTATCTATGAAACAGACTCATAGACATGGAGAATAGATTTGTGATTGCCAAGGGGGATAAGGGGTAGAGGAGGGAAGGACTGGGAGTCTGTGACTAGCAAATGCAAACTGTGATGTATAGAATGGATAAACAAGGTCCTACTACATATACAGGGAAATATATTCACTATCCTGTGACAAACCATAATGGAAAAGAATATGAAAAAGAAGATATGTATAACTGAGTCACTTTGCTATACAACAGAAATTAATACAACACTGTAAATCAACTATACTTCAATAAAATTTTTAAAATTGAAGACAATTTGTTTTCCATTTCTATTCAGTTTGAATTAAATACCCATGGGCTTTACTACTCAATGCTAAACTACCTTCCCTGACTTCTGTAAACCTTTTCAAATGCTGAACCACTTTATTTAAAATAAACCGGTAGCTTTTTGGTTATCTTCTGCTTTAGAGTTCTGTAATCTTGTCTGTAGATTTATAAAACACACCTTTAATTATCTTTGAAGTATCTAACTTTAATTAAAAAGAAGTATATGTCTCTGAACCTCCTGCAGATGGGAAGACATATTATTGAAGTATAGCAGGGTTGGTGAAATTTGCAGTGGAGCAGGTTAATGTTAAAGATCATTAAACAATTTTCCTCCTGCCATGGTGTTGAATTGTAGATTTCCTTTTTTTTTTGCCCAGAGCAACTTTGCTGTCCTCTTTTTTAATCTATCCAATAGGACATTATCTAGGATCAAATCTCTTTTTAATGTTACTGCTTATATATCTTTGACTATAACCACAGTTTGAAAGGCCTACCAGCTGAACACAATATTTCATTGTAAGTGTTTCTATTTGAAACTATTTTCATTTTGAAAAATGTACACTGCAGTCCAGTTCAAACATTTATTTCAACTTTCACTATATTGAGGCTTCAAAAAAGAAGAAAGAAACCTATTTATTCCACTTGGGCCTTGGGTCACTGCAGACACCACGGCATCCAAAAAGATCAGATCAGAGAGGTGTTTTGAAGATCATCTAGTTCAGAGGTAGAAAACTGGTGGATCAAAAGTCATCAGGAGATCTTCCCTCGAGCTCACCAGGTGATGTGGTACATCAGTGAGATGCGTGAATTCCATGGATGTAAGTCCATGGCCAAACTTCATTTGCTGTAAATGAGTTTCTTGGTCAATCACAACATGCTGGGGAGGAGCTGTGACCCCCAAGTATTCTGTAAGTGATGGGTAAAGGTTCAGGCAGAGATGGGAAATGCATACGTATGTAGTCCAGGAAGGACTCTAGCCACTCCATGACGGAAGGTCTAGTGTAGTCACTGCCACCAGGCCGTTGACTGGATTCCTCCCCTCCACATCCAGGGGAGGTCAGCACTGGTCTTTGCTGTCAGGAAGATGTGTCCCCAAACATTGGTGACAGGCAGATTAGGTCTGCAAAGAGGAAGTCTGTGAAACTGTACCCTTGGGTAGCCACATTGTTGGACCCTCCTGCCATGTTCATTGTGTGCAAGGACTCACTGAACAAACACTGGGGAATAGCCTTCCTCACTGATGGCTGAGAACTTCTGCAGAGATATTCAAATGACATCACACTCAGGTCCTCAGAAAGGTCTGCACACACCTCTTCCTCAGACCTCCTTATCCCTGATCTCCCAATTCTGTTCTCTCCTATCCTGCCGTTCTGTTGGTTACTGTCCATGAATTGATGTCAGGCCCATTCTTCCAGACATCTCGTGGCCCAGACAATGTGGAGGATCAATACACAGCTTGAAATCCTGCCCACCAGCAGGATGACCCTCACTGCCATCTTTCAGAGCCACCCAGAGTGGGGCTGTAATGCTACAGCTGTCCACTTCTGGTTGGTGTCAATGATGCTTTATAGAATCATCTACAAATCCAGACTGAGGCTTTTCCTCTTACATTGGTTGATCATCAAGAACTTCCCATGAGGATGTAGGTGTGGACTAAGGGGGCGGCAACAAAGCAGCAGACACAGGAGATGGGGAGAAGTCTGAGTTACCCACTCATGCAACTAAAACCTTCTGGAACTGACTGGGTCTGATTTCTTATAGCATTCCCACTTGACAGTGGGTCCATATTGTTCATGCAGAGCCTAACAAGAAGCTCAAAGCTAGCTTCTCTTGGGCACATGGTCACTTGATGTCCTGTAGTTACGCATTCAATACCAGGGCCCGGTAGCCTGCAGGAGCTAATTCTCAAACGGAGACCTGTTACTTGTGGAGGAGGGTGGCACTCTGCTCTGACACCCTTGAAAGCCTTTGTGGTGCTCCTCCTAGAGCTTCCCTGAGGCCCTGGATGGCATCTCTGTTTGCTGTAGGTGCTTTGATGCCATTGGGTCTGTTGGGTCCTGCATAAACCAAGAGACAGCCTCTGGCAGTACTGCCTGGCCTTGCGACAGAGCCGTCTCTTGCCCTGGACCCTTCTTGAAACTGGATGATGACAGTTTATTTAGTAAATGGCTGAGAGCAGCATACACGTATGTTTCCACATGTCATCTTCAAAATCCAAATTCTTTAAGATGCTATCTCCATTTCTTTGTCTTCCTTTCACATGTTGAGGCCATTGTTCATACATGTATAGACTATATCTCTGAGTTTCAAAGTCCTTTATTGAGTTTTAGACACTTAGGCATTTTGGATAATCTTAATCTGGCACAAAACAGCTGGCATTTACTAGCACCACTTGTGGCAGGACCTGGTGAGATTTGGCAAGGGTTCTTTTTGATAGGCTCCTCTCAAATCAATCTGAATGTTGAGTTTTAGGTCAACTAAGATCATGGCTTCTGGTCCCATCGCTTCATGGCAAATAGATGGGAAAAAGTGGATACAGTGGCAGATTTTATTTTCTTGGGCTCCAAAATCACTGTGAATGGTGAATGCAGCCACAAAATTAAAAGACGCTTGCTCCTTGGAAGAAAAGCTATGACAAACCTAGACAGTATATTTATAAGCGGCGACATTACTTTGCCAACAAAGGTCCTTATAGTCAAAGCTATGGTTTTTTCCAGTAGTCACATATGGATGTAAGAGTTGGACCATAAAAAAGGCTGAATGCCGAAGAAGTGATGCTTTCAAATTGTGCTGGAGAAGACTCTTTGGACTGTAAGGAGATCAAACCAGTCAGTCCTAAAGGAAATCAACCCTAAATATTCATTGGAAAGATTGCTGCTGAAGCTCCAATACTTTGGCCTCCTGATAGAAAGAGGTAAAGACCCTGATGCTGGGAAAGATTAAGGGCAGGAGAAGGGGGCAACAGAGGATGAGATGGTTAGATAGCATGACCAACTCAATGGACATGAGTTTGAGCAAATTCCAGGAAACAGTGAAAGACAGGGAAGCCTGGTGTGCTGCAGTTCATGGGGTCACAAAGAGTCAGACATGACTTAACAACTGAACAACAACAGATCAATCAACAAACCAAAGCCATCAACTCGTGAGTAACCATTGAGCATGCCACTTGTGACAAAGGACAGAGAAGACCGGTCTCCCTTTAGAGAGTTATAGTCCAGATGCCCGATGAACCCCCATGGCAGGGCCCAGCCTAGAAAGGCTGTGTGTACTGGTCTTTATTGCCAAGAGCAGTAAAGCCTGCCCCTCCTGCCAGATGCCATCTTGGGAAGGAGGGAGCGGGAAGGAGCTGCCCACTGGGAGTTGAACTTTGACCTGCCTGAATATTTTCCAAGAGGAAAAAGTTTAACTTGGGAGTAAATAGGCAGCTTTGAGTCATCGTCTCTGTTTTCTTCTCAACTTCGAGCTCCCACCTAGACCACTACAGTGGTTGCAGCTGCCTGCCTCTGTGCCTGTCCGTGTCCACCCCAGCTTCCCATCGCTACCTAAGTGACCCTGCTGCTCCTACTAAGTCAGTTCAGTCGTGTCCAACTCCATGTGACCCTGTGGACTGTAGCCCACCAGACTCCTCTCTTCCATGGGATTCTCCATGCAAGAGTACTGGAGTGGGTTGCCATGCTTTCCTCCAGGTGATCTTCCTGGTCCAGGGATCGAACCGGGTCTCCTGCCTTGAAGACAGATTCTTTACTGTTGAGCCCAAATGTTGGATCTCAGCTTGCTCACTTATTTAGGACTCTGCAGTGACTCCCAGGGCCCTCAGGAGAAGTTGGCACTCTTTAACATGGCTTCACAGATGCCCTCTGCAACCCTGCAGCAGACATGCTGAACCAATGCATGTGTGTCGCCAAGGGAAGTCTCTGCCTGTCCTCCTCCGTCAGCCTGGATACCAACCAACTCTTGCCCGTCCTGGCCCGGGCCCAGGCAAGACCAACACCAGGAAGTTGCTCCATCTCTTGCTCCTGCCTTCTCTCTTTTCCCCAATCCAGGGGCAGTGGCTCCCGACTCATTCCTGAGGTAGCCCTCACCACTTTATGCCTGATTGTCCTTTATCTCTAGTTGTCCCAGCCTCTACTCAATGAAGGTGTACACAGTGCTCAACCCAGGTCCTGAGACTAAGTTCCAATGTCACCCTCGGAGGTTTGCAAACTACAGACCCAGGCTCTGCAGCTGTTATTTGCTCTCACTGTAATTGTGCTGTTTAGATATACATTGATACTTCTAAGTAAGTACCTGGTAATAGTTTGCTCTCTTTAGAAGGTAAATATTCTCCTTTTCTCACCTACTATTATTTTGTCTTAATCCCTTTGTTTTGAGAATAGTACATTTTAGCCTACGGTGTGATCACAAATTTGGAATTGATGAAGTCTGAATTAGTGAAGCTTTAATGTCCATTTTTTCATAGTCTTATGTGGTCAAGTTTGAAATGCAGCCGGTTGCCAACTCCTATCTTGACACACTTTTATTACAGTCAGAAGAAATCTACCAGATTTTATATAACAGAGGAAGCAGAGGGCATCATTATCTAGTTGAAACTGAAGAGGAAATTCTTAGTGAGCTGAAGAGCTGTGTATTTTTATCGAGTGTTCATTAGCTGTCCTCTGTGCAGGGGATCAACGTGAAAACACCCAAAGGATGGGAAGCAAACAGAGGAAAAAGTCCCAAAGGCAAGAGAGGCATCACAGGGCTGCCACTGTGACCAAAGGCTCAGGAAACAAAAGGAGGGGACTGTAGGCACTGCTCTAACTCAAGATGGCAGAGAAACGCACTGAGCTCTTCTACAGACCTGTTAGTTTGGTCATTGCAGATGAGGACAGAAAAATGCAGTCAAGGTATATAAACCAGGTCATTTTATTTGCCAATAACATGTAATGTGTATATGTGTCCACATTCGCCAGAGTTTCCAGAAAAACAGAACCAATAGGATATGTGTGTCTATATGTGTGTGTGTGTACATAGGTATCAAATAAAAATATTTATTATAAGAAATTGGATCACATGATTATATAGGCTCACAAATCCAAAGAAAGGGAGCTGGAGACCCAGGAGAGGCAGTGATTTAGTTTCAGTCTGAGCTCGAGGCCTGAGAACCAGTGGTGTAATTTCAGTGTGCGGGCAATACTGAAGTCCCCCGTGAACTCCGTGGAGCATTCCTGGGGCTACGGGGAAGCACACAGTAAGAGTCTGACAGCTGGGCAGCTTTCAGTTTAGATCAGGTTTTCTCAACCTTGGCGTTACTGACATTTTGGAATAGATAATTCTTTGTTGCCAAGAGCTGTCCTGTGGATCACTGGGTGTTTAGTAGCAACACCTGGCCACTACCCAGTAGATGCCAGTTGCGTACTCCCACTAGAAACAACTAAAAATCTCCCCAGACCTTGCTAATGATCTCCTGGGAGGCAATATAGGGTACTCAGTTGAGAACTGCTGATTTAGACTTCCATTTTATGTCCCCTACCCCCTTCTCTCCTGCTAACTCCATCCACTCTGTGCTCAGCACATGGGTAGGTATGTGCGTGTCCATCTAACACCATCTGAAACATCTCTCCATACCTGCTGCTAGCAGAGGCTATCAAAGTAGCTCCCCCACTTTTACCATACTTAACTTCTGAAGAAGTTTCCATCAAGATCCAATAGGTAGAAAACACCATCAAATCTCAAATGGAGGGGGATAATGAGATCTCCCAACCTCCCACTAATTTTCAACTTCTAGAACTGCTCTCATTTGCCAGAAATAAAACTATAGTGTCAATTCTGTTTGATGGGGAAGGAAGTTTTGCCTAAAATAGCATGAACTTGGAGCCTCCATGAGGTGTCAGGAGGGTCAATGGTTCAGATGGAGCTTGTCGGGCTTATAGGAGCTGGTGCCTGGCAGTCTCAGAGTGATGGCATTCAGGCTACAGGAAGACATGGGTTCCCTCTTACACTGCTGGTGGGAAAGTAAACTGGTACAGACACTATGGAGAACAGTATGAAGGTTCCTTAGAAAATTAAACACAGAACTACCACATGATCCGGCAATCCCATTCCTGGGAATATATCCGGAGAAAACCATAATTTGAAAAGATACGTGTTGATCTGTCAAAAACCACTACAATATTGTGAAGTAATTAGCCTCCAACTAATAAAAAGAAAAAAAAAAAGAAAAGATATGTGTTGATTTGTGTATATTGATCTTGTATCTTGCAAGTTTGCTGATCTCAGTTTTTTGGTTTTAATTGGTTTTGTGTATGTGTATTCCATTGAATTTTCTATATGGGACTATGTTTTCTCTAAATAGATATGGTCCCAATTTACTTCCTAACTTAGATGCTTTTTAGTCCTTTTTCTTGCCTAATTGACCTGGCTAGAACCTCTAGTACTATACTGAAGAGAAGTGGTAAGAGTGACAATCTTGTATTCATGACATTTGAGGGGAAAGCATCTATCCATTCACATTAAGTATGATGTTGGCTGTGAGTTTTTTGTAGACAGCCTTAATCCAAGAAAGTTCCCTTCTATGAAGCAACTGGCAAGGGATTAATCTCCAAAATATATAGACAGCTCATGCAGTTCAATATTAAAAAAAACAATCCAATCAAAAAAATGGGTGGAAGATCTACATAGACATTTCTCCAAAGATATGCAGATGGCTACAAAGCACAGGGAAGGATGCTCAACATCACTAATTATTAGAGAAGTGCACATCAAAACTACAATGTATTACCTCACACCAGTCAGAACAGCCATTGTCTAAAAATCTGTGAACAGTCAACACTGAAGAGGATGCAGAGAAAAGGGAACCCTCCTATACAGTTGGTGGGAATATAAGTTGGTGCAGACACTATGAAGGACATACGGAGGTTCCCTAGAAAACTAAACACAGAACTACCATATGACCCAGCAATCCCATTCCTAGGCATATATCTAGAGAAAACCATAATTCAAAAAGATACATGTACCCCAGTGGTCACTGCGGCATTGTTTCCAATAGTCAGGACATAGAAGCAACCTAAATGTCCGTCGATGGAGGAGTGAATAGAGAAGGTGTGGTACATATATGCAATGGAATGTTACTCACCTATAAAGAAGAATGAAATAATGCCATTTGCAGCAACATGCATGAACCTAGAGACTGTCATACTGAGTGAAGTAAGTCAGACAGGGAGAGCCAAATACTATATGATGTAGGTTATATGTAGAATCTAGAATAATGGTGCAAATGAGCTTATTTACAGAACAGAAATAAAGTCACAGATAGAGAAAACATACATATGGTTACCAAGGGGGAAAGGGATGGAGGAATAAATTGGGAGATTGGGATTTACATATACACACTACTGTACATAAAATAGATAATTAATAAGAACATGCCATGTATCACAGGGAACTCTACTCAGCGCTCTATAATGACCTGTATAGGAAAAGAATCTAAAGAAGAATGGATACAGGTTTATGTATAACTGATTCACCTTGCTCCACGGCAGAAACTAGCACAACACTGTAACTCATCTATTTTCCAATAAAACTTAATTTAAAAAAGAAAGCTCCCTTCTATTACTATATCAGAAAGTGTATTGGATATTATCAAACACTTTTCTGTATTTATTAAGAAGATTATGGGATCTTTGCCCTTTATATTCTATTAACATGCTACATTACATTGATTGATTTTCACATGTTCAACCAACCTTGCATTCATGCCATAAATCCTTCTTTGTTATGGTGTACCTAATCCTTTTTTGTATGTTGCTGGATTTGGTTTGCTAATATGTTGTTGAGGATTTTTTCATCTGTATTCATAAGGGATTTGGGGTTATAGGTTTATTTTACTGTGATATCCTTGTTTGCTTTTCATATCAGGATAATACTGGTTTCTTAAAATGGATTAAGAAGTATTTCCTCCTACTCTACTTTTGGGGGAAGGGTTGGTGTTAATTTTTCTTTTTTTAATGTTTGATTTTCTTTGTGGTAGCTTTTATCATTAATTCAATATCTTTACTAGTTATAGATCTATATATAATTTCTATTTCTTCTTGAGTCAGTTTTGGTGAGCTGTCTAGGATTTTTTTTTTTTCATTTCATCTAGGTTATCTAATTTTCTGGCATACAACTGTTCACAGTATTCCTTCATAACCCTTCTTATTTTTGTAAGGTCAGTATTGATGGCCCTCTTTCATTCTTGGTTTTAGTAATTTGAATCTTATGTTTTTTTTCTTGATCAGTCTTGCCAAAGATTTGTCAATTTTGTTGATCTTTTCAAAGAACTGACTTTAGATTTTATTTTCTCTGTATTGTTTTTCTATTCCGTTGGTTTTCTCTCTTTATTATTGACTTCCTTCTGCTTACTTCAGTTCAGTTTGCTTTTCTTTTCTTTTTTTTTTTTAATCTTTTAAGGTAGAAGACGAGGTTATAGATTTGTCATGGTTCCTTTTTAACATAGGCGTTTATATCTATAAATTTACCTTTAAGCACTACTTTAGCTGCATTCCATAAGTTTTGGTATGTGTGTTTTCATTTTTATTTATCTCAAGATATTTTCTTATTTCTCTTGACTCTGGTTATTTATAGTACATTAATTTCCATATACATGTGAATATACCAAATGTCTTTGTTATTAATTTCTAATTTCCTTCCATTGTAATTAGAGATATATTTTATATTATTCAATTCCTTTAAATGTATTAAGATTTATTTTATAGCCTAATGTATGGTCTATCTGCAGAATATTCCATGTGTACTTTAGAGTGTATGTTCTGCTGTCATGTAGAGTGTTCTGTAGATGTCTGTAAAAGCTACGTAAATTATAATATGGGTTAACTTTTCTATATCCTTGCTGATGTTTTGCTAATTGCTCTATTACTGGAGGTTGATATCAAAATCTCTATTATTGCTGAATTGTCCATTTCTTTTTTTAAATTCTGTCAGTCTTTGCTGAATAGACTTCCTTTAGTATTTCTTGTAAAGCAGGTCAGCTGATGGTAAAATCTCTGCGTTTTCGCTTATCTGGAATGTCTTGTCTTAATTTATCCTTAATTTTTGAAGGATACTTTTCTGGATATAGAATTCTTGGATAATAATCCTTTTCTTTCAGTTCTTTGAATATATCATCTCTCTGCCTTTTGACCTCAATGATTCCTGATAAGAAGTCAGCAGTTGATCTTACTAAAGATCCTTTGTGTGTGATGAATCATTTTTCTCTTGTTACCATCAAGATTCTGTATTTTATTTGACTTCTGATTGTTTGACTATGATGTGTCTAGATATGCATTCTTTGACTTTTTCCTATGTGGAACTTGGAGTTTCCCAGGTGGCTCAGTGGTAAAGAATCTGCCTGCACTGCAGGAGACACTGGTTTGACCCCTGGGCCGGGAAGACCCCTGGAGAAGGAAACGGCAACCTACTCCAGTATTCTTGCCTGAGAAATCCCACAGACAGAGGAGCCTGGCAGGCTATAGTTCATGGGGTTGCAAAAGAGTCTGACATGACTTAGGAACTAAACAACAACGAAGAGTTTGTGGAGCTTCTTGAATGAGAAGACTAACAACACTTTTCATCAAATTTGGAAAGTTATCCACCATAATTTATTCGCTATTTTTCTATTCCTTTCTCTTCCTCCTGTTAATATCATTCCCAGGAGAGAGATGTGACACCCCTGGTCCAATCAACTATGCCTTGTTGGCATGACCATGTCTTCTCTGGGCCTTTGCTGTGTACAGGTAAAGAATGAGTCTCGGAGAGGGGGCTATTCGTGGCCGGGACAACACCCTTGAAGGTGGAAGAATGAAAGTGAGTTCTACAGCCCAAGCACCACTTACTCAAAAGAAGTTTCAATGCAAGTACATCTCAGACCACTTGTGCTTTTCTTTCTTTCCTTCCCAGGCCAACTTCTTTTTTTTTTTTTTAAACCACCTGATAACAAGAGTCTTAAATGGGACAGCCCTAACATTTTGATTCCTTTGTAGAAGTAAGAAATTTCTCTTCAGCTGTAATCAAGATCTAGTGATGGTCAAAGAGGGAAGCCCCAGCAGTATTTATTTACCCTTTATTGTCTTTAGGACTTCGGATATTCCAACTTAATCTCTTTACCTCTCTCTGTTTATCAGGCGCATCACACACACACACACACACACACACAGTGGATTTGTAAAGATTCCATTAATGCATTTGTCCTTTATGCATCTGTTCTAGGTTCCTTTCTAGAATGTCACTTGTGTAAACCCTGACCCTTCATGAAGAACTTCCCATTGTGTGTGTATTTCATATTCTTGGAATGTCTGTTTTTTTTTTTTTTCATTTGCAAGGTTTGTGCTACCTAGTTTCCTATAGAATCATCTATATCCTCCGTCTAGTTCTATTCAAGAACAGTATAGACAATTCTACCTTTATTTTGGTTTTCTATGTGTAAAGTTGTATCCATCTGCTTTCCTTTTTAAGTCATCAGCTTCTTCTAAAGCTCAGATAACTCTGTAGCTTCCTATGATAATTGCATTTTAAAAACCTCAGCTAAATCAACTCAGTAATTATATTACAGTAGCTACTGTAGCTTGTCATCATGGGATGGACTTAACGGCAATAGTTCTCAAATAGTCATTTCTTTGGATGTGAAGAGGCAGTTGTTATTAAAGAAACAGGTATCTGCAGACACATGCATTTGACAAATACAGAGTTAAACGCAGACTGGCTCTTTAGTGACAGACTTCTTAGAGGCTCTGATAAGCTTATATGCGCTGTACATCCCCAAGAGGGCAATACAGTGTGAGGCATTCCTCTCTAGTTTATTTCATCTCTGAGCTCTCCTTTCTCAGAACACTCAGAACAGGAACAGTGACCCGAGAAACACTTGTTAGGGAAATGGTGATGTAATTAAATCTTGAAGTTTATTAATTTTCTCATTACTGAATTTTAAAATGTATTCTCTCTGCTACCTTCTTATTTGAGTATAAACCAGAGAAATCCAGAAGTGGGAGCACCAAGTCTGAAAGTCAGAGCATCTGAACCAGTTTTGTGTCTGGGAAATCATTTCCCTCTGGGCTTACACTCTCCCATCTGTAAATGAAAAAGTCAAACCTCTGTGACCTCTGACTCATGGACATTGAGGCTTTTCTAGCCCTACTGATGTCCTTTCTCCTATGATGTAGGAAATCTAATTGTGTTTACTGTAAAAAAGGGAAGACGCTTTTACTATTTCCCCCAAAGGGTTTCTCATTATTCTCTGTCTTATCCATTTACAGCTGCTTTGTTTATTTCTCTACAGAAACCATTTATGCCTCTTGAGTCCTGATCACTTAGATTTGATACGATCAAATTTGCCACTTCTGTCTCGTCCAAACTGGGCATCTTAGAATCTCACTTTGAATTCTCAGAACCCAAAAGCCAGTGAAGTGAAGGGGGCAGGCATATCACCTTCTGGGAGACTCCAAAGTGCCGTTATCACCTTTAATGAGGTGTTTTAAAGGGAGAAGTCAGTCTGCATTTTCTTCCTGCTCATCGGGAGACTAGAAGACGGCAGCTACGAAGCCTCCCCTCTTGAGCAGCCCAGGGGTGGGGTCTTATTCCTGATTCACTTCCTCAGACCAGCAGGTGCTCCAGGCTCTCTTCCCACCCATATGTGATTATACCCAGTCAGATCTCTCTCCTTCACAGAGGGCCCTTTTTGTTCTGTATTGCTTTATCACATTCATTCTTAAATATATGTATTCTTGGTTTTCTGTGCTTTTGAACTTTATATAAAAATGAGTCATACAGTTTGCATGCTGTACATGCATATACATGTGTCTTGTCTGTCTCAACAGCATGTTTTATTAGAGATTCATGCATGTGGAATATACCTTTAGGATGTTCTTTTTCACTGCAGTGGAGTATTCCACTGGCATGAAACAAGCATACACTATTTGTTTATCCTTCTTCCTGTTTATGGTTGTTTGAGATGGTTTACAGGTTTTACTTATTTATATTTTTTGCTCTTTTGAATGTTACTGTTACTAATGTTCTTCTCTTAGGATGAGCTATGTGAAATAGGAGTTTTTATAGGTCCCCATTTATTTCATATGATTCAACCCAATTCCTGTCTGTTGGTGCATATTTGCAAGATGATGTCTGAGAAATATACCTACAGAAATGCTGAGGTACATGCATCTTCAATTTTGAAAATGAGGCCTACTTGTGTTACAAAGAGACTGTAGTAGTTTGTACTCACTATATCAAAATTGTCCCACCTCCTAGTAACACTGGATAAAGACAGTTTTGGTGTATATTAAATATGGTTTTAACTGCAATTCTATAACTACCAGTGAAATTAGCATCTTTGGATATGTGTATTTGCCATGTCTGTTTCTTCTTCTGTATAAAAATGTGGACGTGACTTCAGAACTGGGTAAGGGTAGAGCATGGAAGAGTTTTGAGCTGTATGTTAGAAAAAGTCTAGGTTTCCCTTAGGAGACTGTTAGTAGAAATATGAATGTTAAAGGTGATTATAGTGAGGACTTGGGAAGAAAAGAGGACAGATGGAGAGAAAGCTTCTCTTATATTAGAGAACACATATATCATCATGAACAAAAAGTTGATAGAAATATGAATGTTAGAGGTGTCTGCTGAGGTTTCAGAAAGTAATGAGAAATATGTAATTGGAAACTGAAGGAAAGGCATTCTTGGTTATAAAGTGGTCTAATTTTGTTCCAGTGTTTTATGTAAAGTAGAATTTGTTAGTGACTGTGGACTTGGATAGTTACCTGAGAATTCTAAAATAAGTATTAAAGACTGGCTTATGCTTGCTGCTATAAAGAGACATGAGAGGAGAGAGGTAAAGAAGACAGAATTGTTCCACAAAAGGATCCGGAACTTGCAGATTTGGAAAATTCTCAGTCTACTCATACTGCAAAAATGAGAAAGTCTGTGTAGAGAGAGCAATCAGGGTGTGACTGGACAACCATTTGCTTATGAGATTAGACTGTGGCTCACAGATCCAGTCAACCGTTGCAGCAGAAACCGGAAACAGGGATGCTGTTACCCAGCACAGATCAGTAGAGGATCCTCCAGTCTGATGGCTTGGCCCCCTGAAAACTGCATGGGAAGCTGATAAAGTTTTGGAGAATTTACGTCGACAGAGACACTGCCAGCTTAAACTAAATAGAGACAGGATAACTGAGGGAAGGCTGCTGGACTTCTGAGAGGCTACAGGATGGGCCAGCAGAGCTGTTTGGCTACCAACATGCATTATCCGTCAGGAAAGGGGAAGAATGATCCCGAAGACAAAACAGACGTCTGCGGGGGTGTCTCTGTCACACGGCCTGGGGAGGGCACTGTCCCTCCTCAGCTCCTGAGAGTGGGCCCTGCTGCTGGGGCTACACCCAGGGCCACGGGGGTGAGACCGCCGCCCTGCTGGACTGGGGGATAGAGCACGGAGCCAAAGAGAGTTATCCTTGAGCCTTAGACAAACGAAACGAGGAGACTCGTAGATACAGAGAACAAACTGGCGGTTGCTGAAGGAGAGGGGGTGGAGGGAGCAGATGAAATCGGAGAAGGGAATTATGAGGTGCAGACCTCCAATTATAAAATAAAGAAGTCACGGGAATGTAAAGTACACATAGGGATAAAAATATTAAAAATAAACAAATAGTAGATTATGCATGAAAAAAGTACACATGGGGAATATAGTCAATAATAATGTAACAACTTTGGATGGTAACCGGACTTGTTGCGGTGATTATTTCATAATGTATAAAAATATCGAATCACTGTGTGGTACAGCTGAAGCTAACATAGTATAGTATGTCAAGTATAACTTAATAAAAAAAACCTAATGGAATTTGCCCTGCTTTCAGACTTGCTTGAGACCTAAGCCTTCTTTCTCCTTTCCAACCCCTCCCCGCTAGAATGCAATGTCTCTCCAATGCCTGCCCCACTACACTACTCTGATAGCAGATAACTTGTTTGCTTCCACAGGTTCACAAGGGGGAAGGATTTTTGCCTCGGGATGAATCACCTATACCTAAGGTAGATGATAATGAGATGAGATTTTTGGACTTCGAGTTGATGCTGGAATAGGCTAAGACTTTTGTGGCTGTTGGGATGAAATGATTGAAATGTACATATGAGAAGGACGTGCTATCTGGGGGTGGGGGATGCAAAGGGTGAAGAGTTACAGGCTGAGACAAATTCATATGTTGGAGTCCTAACCTGAGCACCTCAGATTTTTACTGTATTTGGAGATAGAATATTTAAAGTGGCAGTTAAGTTAAAATGATGGTATTAGAGTGGACCCTAATCCAATGCAATTGGTAATCGTTATAAGAAGAAAAAACTAAGACATAGGTGTGCACAGGGGGAACTCCATGGGAAGATACAGGCGGAAGATGACCATCTGTAAATCACGGAGACGGACTGCAGGAGAAGTCAACTCTGCCAACATCCTGATCTCAGACTTCTAGCCTTCAAAACTGGGAGAAAATACATTTCTGTTATCTAAGCCCCCTTATCTGTGATGCTCTGTTACTAGCCAGCCGTTATACCTACGTGCATGCCAATACCACTCCGTCCTGACTAATGTAGCTTTATAATAAAGACATTCAGTATTGAGCAGAGGTGGTAAGAGTGGTCATTCTTGCCTTTTTCCTGATCTTAGGGGGAAACAGTCAGTCTTTCATCACTGAATTTGATGCTAATTGTAGGTTTTTGTTTTTATTTTTTTAATGCCTTTTATATGATGGAGGAAATATTCTCTAGTCTTAGTTTTCAGAGGGTTTCTATCATGAATGGGCACCAAAGTTTGTCAAACGCTTCTTCTGCATCTCTTGAACTGATCGGATGATTTTTCCCTTTTATTCTACTTATGTAGTGGGTTACTCTGATTTTTGAATGCTGAACCACCTTACATTGCTTAGATAAAACTCACTTGGTTATGGCATGTAATAATGCTTTTGAAATCTTGCTGCATTGGTTCCACAGATATTTTTGTGGAGAATGTTTGAATTTATGTTTGTGATGCCCTTCAATTCTGGGCACTTTTCTGGAATTATTTAATTTTACCACTGGGTGCAACCATTCACTAAAAAAAATTTTTTTTAAATATAGTTTCCCATAATTTTCAGGTATGCACCTCTGGGGAGGTGTTTCTTTGAAATATACTTTCTGGTGCTAAGAAAATGTCTAAAAGTATTATTTTACTATTTTTTTTGCAGAAGAGAGTTTATCAATTTCTAGTTTGTATTTCAGTCATGTGATATAAGCTTCAGGAGATGTACAGGATATTTTTTTAAGTATGATTTTTTTATCTTGCAATTATGGGTAATATTTACAACTTGAGACTTCAAATCACAGAACTTGAGAAGTTTTGGATATCATCTTTTGGCGTTTTACAGAAATTTACAGCAGATCTCATGTACACCTCATTTTATTGAAAAGAATAATTTATCGTTTTTTCCCCTAATTTAAGAACAGGGATAAATAACAGTGTTGATGATCAGTTACCTTCTCTTTTTCTCTGCAGCCTTGCTGAAGTTGTCTCTAAATATTTGCTGAGTATGAGAGCAGAGCAGGAAACCACCTTATATAAACACTGTGTTTAATTCTATTTAATAACAACATTGGTTGATTTTATTCGTGGAGAACTTTTTTGTCGCCCTCAATTTGTGGTCTCTCCTTTGATTTCTCAGGTCTTGTCCCACCGTCTGTGTTTGGTGTTAAATCATGGGGAGGAAGCTGGACCTGTCTGGTCTGACCGACGATGAAACAGAGCACGTCCTCCAGGTGGTCCAGCGAGACTTCAATCTCCGAAAAAAAGAGGAGGAGCGTCTCAGGTGAGATGCTCCTATTTTGCACCTGGGTACATTGAACCATGTGTGGACAAGTGAAACAGGCTTCCTGATGGTCCTTGCTGTCAGCCCTGTGTTCAAAGTGTTTATGTCACGTAAACACATGTAAAAAGAGTGTCCTTCCCTCTGTAGTCAGGCGGACTAGCCTCTCTGCTGGGCATCACGATGTCAGCTCAGAAATGTGACTGTTCTCACTGGCAGATAACATTGTTGTTTGGCTGCTCCCCTGGTACATTGTTAGCTGTAGAATGGATGGAGTTTGTGATGACAGTCGCTGCTCTGAGCTTGCTCCTGGCTTTTATTTTCTTGTCCAGGTACTCTTGAAGAATAACCCAAGTGTTATATAAATGGGAGAATTAGACTCGCAGCTGTAAACTCTTCTGTTAGAGCTCTTGGCTACTCTGGCAAAGAAAGAGAGCTCTGAAGACCTGGTTCAAGGAGAGTGATCACCAGGCTGGGATGAGAATACCTGGCTCAACCTTGCCCCCTCATTTTATAGCAGGGAAAACTGAGACCCAGAGAGGAGGGCTTGTGACTCCTCTGCAGTTGATATTTTCTCATGGGATGTTCTTGGAAGTACTGTTGCTGCCTAAATTTGGAAGAAGAAAGAGTGATGGAAATGTGGTCAGTGCTGGGGTTTGTGTGTTTTAAAACCTGATGGCAAGTCCTCATGAGCTCCTGTCCTCCATAAACCTGTTTTTATGTTTGAATTTTTTTAATGTTTCTTTTTTTGTGTGTGTGTGGACCATTTTTTTTAAGTCTTTGTTGAATTTGTTACAATATTGTTTCTGTTTTATGTTTTGGGTTTTGTTTTTTTTTTTCCGGCTGCAAGGCATGTGGGATCTTAGTTCCCCAACCAGGGATCAAACTTGTATGCCCTGCATTAGAAGGTGAAATCTTAAATACTGGCCTGCCAGGGAGATGCCCACAAACCTGTTATCCCTCGGGATTTCCCAGGTTTGTCATGGTACTGGTCTCCTTCCTTGGCCATTGAGCTCAAAACCTGTCTTTATAATTCCTCCCTGACTTGGTTCTCACACAGGCTAGGGCCAGACCTTGTTATTTCTGCCTCCTAAGCATCTCTCCCAGTCATTGCAGTAACTTTCTCTATGATCCTCTCTACTTCTCCAGAGTGGCGCCCCATTTCAGTTTGAACCATGCCCTTTCCCACTCTGCTTAAAATTAACACGGGTTGTTTTCTTTTGCCCTTGGAGTTTCTCAGTCTTTCTGTTTCTGTAGAAGAGTAACCCCCATTTCTTGTAAGCACCCTCGTGTAATTAACTTTATTTCTACCATGTTTTTTCCCCATATCGTATATATTCAATACATGCTTGTTAGATGGAAGACAAAAAATATGTTAAATAGTTAGTTGATTTAAAAGTCATGTGCCACAGAAACAGACATATGAATCAATGGAACAGAATAGAGAGCCAAGAAATAAACCTACAGACTTCTGGTTAATTAATCTTCGACTAAGGAAGCAAGAATATACAATGGGGGAAAGACAGTCTCTACAGCAAGTAGTGTTGGGGAAGTTGGGTAGCCACATGTAAACTGAAATTAGAACATACCCTCACACTGTACACAAAATAAACTCAAAATGACTTAAAGACTTAAATATAAGATATGGTATCATAACAATTCCTAGAAGAGCTCATAGGCAAAACATTCTCTGACGTAAATCATACCAATGCTTTCTTAGGTCAGTTTCCCAAGGTAATAGAAATAAAGACAAAAATAAACAAATGGGACCTAGTCAAACTTACAAGCTTTTCCACAGCAAAGGAAACTATAAACAAAATGAAGACAACCCACAGAATAGGAGAAAATATTTGCAAGTGGTGTGACTGACAGGTGTATATTTCCAAAATATACAAATAACTCATACAACAACAACAAAAAAACAACTCAATTGAAAAATGAGCAGAAGGCATTAATAGACATTTCTCTGAAGAAATAATATAAATGGATAATAGGCACTTGAAAAGATGCTCAACATTGCTTATTATTAGAGAAACGCAAATCAAAACTACAATGTGTATCACCTCACACTGGTCAGAATGACCATCATTAGAAAGTCTACAGATAACAAATGCTGGAGAGGATGTGGCAGAAAGGGAACTCTCTTACACTGTTGGGGAATACAAGTTGTTCCAGCCACTGTGGAAAGGGGTATTCTCAGAAAACTGAGAATAGAATTACCGTATGTCCAGCAACCCCACTCCTGGAATATATCCAGACAAAACTCAATCCAAAATGATACAAGCACCTCTGTGTTCCTAGTAATACTATTCAAAATAGCCAAGATATGCAAACAAGTGAAATGTCTATTGATGGATGAATGGATAAACACAATGTGGTACATATATATAATGTAATATAAAAAAATGAAATAATGCCATTTGCAGCAATGTGGATGCAACTAGAAATTATCATACTAAGTGAATGAAGTCAGAAAGACAAATACCATATGATATCACTTATATGTGGAATCTAAAATATGAGACAAATGAACCTATCTACAAAACAGAAACAGACTCTCAAACTTACAGAACAGACTTGTGATTGCCCTGGGGGAGGGGGGTTGGGTGGGATGGTGTGGGAGGGAAGGTTGGGGTTAGCAGGTGTAAACTCTTGTATATGGAATGGATAAACAAGGTCCTACTGTATAGCACAGAGAATTATATGCAATATACTATGATAAACCATAATGGAAAAGAATACTTAAAAAGGAAGATGTGTGTGTGTGTATAACTGAGTCACTTTGCTATGCAGCTGAAATTAACGCAACATTGTAAATCAACTATACTTAAAAAGTTCCATATTCCAGGCACTGTTCTAGCTGTTGGGTACATAACAGTGAGCCATACAATCCTTCACCCCATGGAGTTTATATTTCAGCGCTATACTACCCATACTATAGCCATCGACCACATATGGCTTTGTGCACTTATAATGGGGTGAGTCTGAACTGACGTGCACTGTAACATACACACCAGATCTCCAAATTTTAGTACCAAAAAACGTAAGCTATCTATTTAATAATTTTGATGTTGACTACATTTTGAAACACCAATTTTTGGATACATGAGGTTAAAGAAGAAACAGTAAAATTAATCTTCCCTGCTTATGTTTACTTCTTTTTTAGTTTGGGTACTAGAAATTTTTAAATTAAACATGTACTCACGTTATATTTCAATTGTCTAGTGCTGCCCTAGAGGGAGGACAGAGAGAGAGGACGTAAATAAATAAAAATATACTTGTATGTATTAGGTGATGAGAGCCACGAAAAAGAATGAAGTGGGGTAATGGGGGCAGAGACTGGCCTGGGATGGGCAGGGGGCTCTCTAGTGCATGGGCGGCTCAGGGAAGGCCTCTGTGGTCTTGAAGGAGGTGAGGGAGGGAGCTGGGCTGCTCTGGGGTGACCTCAAGCAGGGCGGAGGCAACAACAGATGTCAGCTTCTGATTCAGGAATGCGCCTTTATGTTTCCAGAGAAGCTGGGAGGGAGGGAGCCGGGGACAGTGCAGTGGTAGAACAAAGTCCAAGCACTATCCTAAGTTCGAACCACTCGTAGTAAATCCAGACTCAAAACCACAGCAGTAGGCAAACCTTTCCTTGCCTCTCTGCATTGCCTGGATTTAGAAGACGTGGAAGAGTCTTGGAAGCTATGTACAGAAGGCGTTTTTGAATTCTTTAATTTTTGTGGCAATGAGCATAAGATTCGGAATAGAATATTTTTATTATTATAAGGTTTCAAATTGAATTGTGTTTCTTTTCTCCTGGACAGTTGTTATTTACCTAGTTTCTCTGGTTAGGTTTTTGTAAGGGTAGGTCTCAGGTGTAGAGGTTACACAGTGTTTCTAATGATCTGTTCTTCAGTATTGACATAAAGTGTGGTAAATATATAGGTGGTAAAAGCGTGAATTAAATGCCCTCAGAACACATGATGGTAAGACAGAGCAGGCAGGGGCTGAAGCGTTCAACACAGTTAGGTCACTGAAATAAGTTCATGGAAAGCTAACTAGAAGAAAGGAAGCAGTCTGGGTGCACTGCACAGTTTTCATTATTATTTCTTTATTATTATTCCTCATTATTTCATTACTATTGATTCCTCATAGAAGTTCCCATAAGGAGGATCCCCATGTACATGAAGGCACCAAGGCACAGACAGGTTACAGAGCTTTCTCAGAAACACAGTTAATTGGGATAGAGCCAGGATTCTGTTTCCCACATTCTCTGAATTCTATAGATTGGATCAAGCCTTTTCAAAACCGTCCTTCGGTGCAAGCAGAAGAGTCCTGTCTCCCACTCTCCACCACACCCTCTAATGAGCAGAGTCACACCACAATTGCGTATATCAGCTCCTGTGTATATACACAGTCATAGGTCTTCCTATATAAAGTGACTCTGTGGGTCCCGTATCATTGAGACTATATGCTTGAAGCACTGAGGATGCGGTGTATCGAACATTTAATCCCATTAAAGACTATATGTATTAGTAGGACAAGTTAGGGGGAAGACAGAGGACTGGGCAGGCCTGAGAACTGTGGGCATGCAGCAGCAGATAGAGGACAGGGTACTTATGTACAACTTCAATACAGTGTTGATTTCTAGGACACACCACAGTATTAAAGCTATGGATGGAGCACATCAGAGAACAAAAGACATATTGACCTTGCTCCTTCCTCCAGGTGCTTGGGGGTCTAGATGAATCAGGTAAATGTGTAGAAAATACACACTATACTTGATTCATTTGATTTCTTGTCTTTCATCAGATGATTTCATGCAAATAGGAAAAAAACAAAATGGTAAAGAACACTTTAAGGTGAAAGGCACCAGCCCTCCGCTCCATGTTTAATCAGTTTTGTCCTTAATCCTGTAGTCCTCCTAGCCTTATCTCTGTAAATTTAAAATATGGGGGTATGTTGCTGTTTCTTGATGTATCAATATTAGGTAGTCTTTCATTTCTCTGCTCTGAATAGTGGGGACTTTGCTTACTTACTTAGAGTACTTTCCCTTTGGTTTCTTGCTTGTTATTATCTGTGGTTTGGTTTTCTATTGGTCATCTTTCAAATAGCACACAGAAACCTCTCGGTCTCGTTCCATGTGTGTTCACCCTCCTTTCTTGGTCTGGCAGCACAAGCATTCGTATGATGTTCCTACCTTCTGTCCACCACCCCTTCCACTTTCTTCATCTCACATCTGTCCACGCGGTACCTTTATTCTTATGTATTCAAGGTTGAGGCCATCCAGGTGCTGTTCTGCAAACATAAATTTGAGCCTTTCTTGTTTTATTCAGAGGTTGACACTACTGTTGAAAATCAATAGTCATTATGATAGAAAATGGTGTTCGCTGCTTCCTCTTTCAGAACTTCGCTGAGATCTGTAGGTGGCTGATTGGTCTCCTCCTTTTCTGTTTACTCTTATGAATCAATTACGTTTGTATTTCCTTGCTGTCATTTTAAATAAGTCTTGGGAAGGCGGAAAGGCCAGCAAGTGTTAAGTCTGCCATCTGGAACTCACTGGCCACAGCAACTTCCTTGCTGGTCAGGGCCACAGAGGAGCCTGGGGAGGTGCAGTCCCCGTGTGCAACGTGGACCCAGAGCGTGCCTGGGGTCACACAGATGTGGACCTTAAAGGTCCTTCTACCGCTATTTACCTCATCATTAGCTAGAGGGAGCCTGACCTCCAAAACACTGGATGGGGGGGGGAGTTTCTGATTACCAGCAGGGGGCTTTGTGCTGGAAAGAAAGAAACTTTTGGTGGGATAAGTCACTGATGCCTTGGGGTTTATTTGTTACAGCAGCATAGTCTAGTATGACTTTGACTAATACAGTTTCTGGGAGCTGAAAGGGACCTTGACTTTATGCCCCCACCCTTAACTTTATAGCTGTAGAAGGATTTGTGGGGTGAACACGCTGTTAGTGGGTGAAGCCTGGCCTGGCCCCTCGGCTCCTGGTCTTCTGCCATCTCATATAGTATAAGACATCTGTGGAAATATCTCCTGACTTACAGTAGGAGCATAATTTATATTCTGTGATTTTATATTGTCAGGCACGTTTACAAAGTGGCTTTAAAAATAAGTGTTAATTGCATGGCACTCTGGTGTTCAGACTGAGATGTTTATGAGATAGCCACAGCGTTTAAAATTTCTCATTTAAAATGTGCTGGCCAGAAGCTAGTTAGCATCTGGATAACTTCCAAGGATTTGCTGCTGCTCTAATGGACTTGGTCTGTGGGGGAGCAGGGGTTAGATTTGATGAAACGGTTTCCCGTAATGCGACTGGCCATTAATTGGCAGGGTTTGCTGAACTGAGAGTGTGCTTCTACCTGCCAAGGACGGCTGGGCTCAGGCCAGGCCAGGCCAGGGGAAGGAAGGGAGGGGAGGGGAGGGGAGGGCAGCGTGAGTGGCAGGGCACTTCCCGTCTAGTCTTTCTCGGAGAGGCTCAGTGCCTGCAGCCCAGCAGCCACAGTATGTAAATTCCTCCTCCTCTGGCCTGTGTTAAGAAGAGGATTAATACACTTGGAGACCTATTTCTGTTACTCACTTGCTGACATAGCCTGCACCCTCTCTGCACCTCGGTGACAGGCTGTGAGGGCAATCGTCCATCCCCCAAAAGTCAGATCTCAGTGTTGTGAGAAGGTAACTAAAAGCTGCCAGGGGGTGTGGAAGGCCCACTGCAGGAAAGTAGAGCATCTCCCTCAATTAGAAATGCTTTGTGTTTCTAGTCTGTTATACAGAAACCCCTTTAAGGTTCAATTCTGATTTTATTAAATAGAAAGAACACAGAGCTTTTAATGAAATGAGTTAGTGATCTTTCTTCATTCAAAATTCATTTTAAACAAATTAAAATTTTATCACACGAATTTAATTTTTCAAGAAGTTTCTTTTCCAAAAAGTAAAATGCCTTCGCTCTCAGGGTCCCTAGTCTGGACATTTAAATTTATGGAATGAATTAACAAACACTCCTGGTCATGCCCTTCTTTGAAGCTGGAGGTCAGATTGCCTCGTATTCACTCAGTTGGAATACATAGGCCCCGTGGTTTATGAGATAACTATGTGTTCGCAGAGTGCATCTGTCCTGCATTTCCTCACTGCCCCGTGTAGCCCCTGAGATGCTGCAGGAATGCTGTGGCATTCACCTGTCCGGGTGATGCATCTGCTGTCTCAGGGAGGGGGTGCTGCAAGGCCGGAGTTCCTTCCTCTGCACTGCTGGGTCAGGTTGACTGGCCCGTCACCTGGCGGGGCTCCGAAATGATGGAGCCGAAAGCAGGCGCACTGTGTGGTGGAGTGGAAGGTCAGACACAGCTCTGAGTCCCCTTTTGACGGGGAAGGACCAGCAACTCAGAGACAGCGGGAGCGGTCCTGGAGACTTGTGTAGGGCAGGTGTGGGGACCTCAGGAGTGGGACGTGAGTAGGATAAAGCGTATCAATCTCAAAGCTATAAGGGACCGCACAGATTTTTTAAATCGCCTTTTTACTTAGTACTGGTACTTTTAATAATGAAAAGGTCACATATATTAAATCAAAGCTATTGGATATTCATTCATTTGCTTCAAAATCATATACTGAATGTCAGGAGCCTCCTGGGGAAATGTGAGGGGGATGAAAGGGTAGGGGAGGGAGAGAAAGGTTCACAAAATTAGTAAGTGCCTTAACCCTTGAGGAAAAGTCCAGAAGGTGAACTAAGTCTGATATGAATAATTAGGATGCCATGCAGAGTGAGAAAAACAGACCCATGGGAATACTTTCATCTTGGAGGTGGGAGGCAGGAGAAAGGAAGGACTTCCTGAAGGAGAGGTGCATTTGATGTGATCCTGGAAGACAGACAGGATTTTTAAAGTGGATTGAGAAAAGGTCTGGGCAGCAGGGAGCATCCTGTGTATTACTCTGTCATGTCTGACTCTTTGCGACCCCATGGACTGTGGCCCGCCAGGCTCCTCTGTCCTTGGGATTCTCCAGGCAAGGGTACTGGAGTGGGTTGCCATGCCCTCCTCCAGGGGATCTTCCTGACCCAGGGATCGAACCCAGGGCTCCCACATTGCAGGCAGTTTCTTTGCCATCTGAGCCTATTCCCTTTGCCAGGGAAGCCAACAGGACAGTAAGAAGGGCGTTTCCTCACCCCAATCAGGAGCCGTGGTCGGGGGCAGTGGGCGAAGCGACTGCGCTGCCAACAGTTCTTTGTGCACCACTGCTCATCACGTGGAATAGAGTGTGGTGTTCCAGGAACAGGACCTCTTTTCATTCCCAGCCAACTCTGGGAGAAGCACTCTGTCTACCCATTTCCAAAATGGGGAAAGTGAGTGTCTAAAAAGAAATTAAAAACTGGCCCAGGTTGTACACAGTGAAAGGTAGAATCAAACCTAGATAGTGCCACCCCAGAACCAGGACAGCACACTTCCTTGGTGCTGAAATCAAGGAGACCCAGGTGCCGGGGACAGAATGGGTAAAATTTGGGCTGTCTTAGAAATCTGGCACCTGTGCTTCCTAGAACCTGGGGTAACATCCCCAGGGAGGGGAACCCAGTAGGGCTTGAGTCAGGATATGGGGAAGTGTAGCTGGGACATCACATTAGTCATTAGCCATAGGTGCCACTGAGCACGTCAAATATGGCTTATCCAAGCATTAAGTGTAGTCTAGATGTGAAATACACTCTGGATTTCAAAGCTCTAGTTTGAAAAAGAATGTAAACTGTCTCATTAATAATTTTATATTGAAAACACATTGAAATGAATCTAAAACTACATTTTAAGTAGAATGTATTGTTGTTATTCAGTCACTAAGTCCTGTCCGACTCTTTGAGACCCCATGGACTGCAGCACGCCAGGCTTCCCTGTCCTTCACTATCTGTTGGAGTTTGCTCAAACTCAGGTCCACTGAATCAGTGACATTATCCAATCATGTCATCCTCTGCCACCCCCTTCTCCTTTTGCTTTTGATCTTTCCTAGCATCAGGGTCTTTGCTAATAAGTCAGCTCTTTGCATTAGGTAGCCAAAGTATTGGAGCTTCAGCATCAGTCCTTCCAATGAATATCCAGGATTAATTTCCTTCAGGATTGTCTGGTTTGATCTCCTTGCTGTCCAAGGGACTCTCAAGAGTTCTCTCCAGCACCACAGTTCAAAAGCATCGGTTCTTCGGCACTCAGCCTACTTTATGGTCCAGCTCTCACATCCGTACATGACTACTGGAAAAACCATAGCTTTGACTATATGGACCTTTGTTAGCAAAGTGATGTTGCTGCCTTTTATTTTTTTCCCCAAACTTTAAAGTTTTTGTCTCTGCTCTTTAATATGTTGTCTAGGTTTGTCATAGCTTTCCTTCCAAGAGTAAGCGCCTTTTAATTTCATGGCTGCAGTCACCATCTACAGTGATTTTGGAGCCCAAGTGAAATGTATAATAAAATTAAGTTCACCTGTTTCTTTTCTACTGTTTAAAACTATGATGACTAGAAGAGAGAGAGAGAGAGAGAGTGTGTGTGTGTGTGTGTGTAAAACCATATATGTATATCTCTCACATTATATTTTTATTGGCCAACACTAGTTTGGAATGCCGTGTTAAGCAATTTGGAATTTATAGGAGTAGAAAGTAAGTTTTCTTCCCCAATTTTGTTTAAGGCTAGTCGTTTTCTTCATGAGGCTTATAGGTATCTCAAAGATCCAATGAAAGTCTTCACTACCTCACTGTGCACTGGTCTTTGCTGTGGAGAATTGTCACATCTGCCATGTGAAGGTAATCTCAGAATGACCGCCTGGTATTGGCTTTATTGTACAGTTTGAAAGGACAGCACATTGTGATCATGCCATATTCACCACGGAGAGTTTGCACATCTCAGGAGAGAATAAATCCTTTGCTATTTCTTTGGAATTAATGGTTGACTAAGTAAGACTATACCATGACTTTTGAAATAATGAAGTGGCCTTAGGATGGCCTCATATACATGATTCATATAATGTCTCTGGCACCATAAAGCCATAGGTTATCACATATTTGCCTGTGGGGGCCTGCTTTTAAGAATGGCCAAGAGAGTTTGAGGAATTTTAAATTCTCTTGATGCTGCAGATATACTTATAACATAGAAAAAGAGTCGTCCTGACGCTCTTTTTAATTTGTCACCCTTCAAGATGTACAGTTACTAATTTGTCAGTTCTGGATACTTCCTCCCTATAATCCCATGTTCTTTAACAACAATATTCTAGATTGTAACTCAAAGTTCCTGATATTATTTACTTTTCCACTCCCAATGTCAGAGGCTCAACTCTGCTGGGCTCTGATAAAGCTTTTGCGGTACAAATTCTTGGCTGGACTTTCATTCCTCAGATCTCTGGCTCCAGAAAGCATTTGTTTGGCATTTGGTGTGCACAGAATTCAGGACTTGGAAGAGAGTAAGAAGGAATGTTTCTGCAGTTATTGTGAAAGCAGCTTCCTTCGGGCCACAGTAACTCAGGCATAGCCACAGGCACTTAGCCAGAAATGGCCTGAAATGCAGAGTTGGTGAACACAAATGGACTGTATGGAAATCAGAGTTTCACCTTCACCCCCTGCTATTGGAATAACAACTTCCTTGTCCCCATGACCTTCTTCAGTTCCTGGAAACAGGCCCCTGCCTTGGGGGCCTTGTCCCTTGCCTTCATCTCCTTACTCAGCTCCTGAAGAAAACAGGTCCATCTCAAACCCTCCTATACTGTTGGTAGAAATGTAAGTTGGTGCAGCTACTATGGAAAACAGTATGGAGGTTCCTCAGAAAACTAAAAGAAGAATTACCATATGATCCAGCAACCCCACTCCTGGGCACATACCCAGACAAAACTATAATTCAAAAAGACACATGCACCCGTGTTCACGGCAGCACTGTCCACAATAGCCAAGACACAGAAGCCACCTAAATGTCCGTCAGCATGTGAATAGATAAAGGAGACGTGAACATGTATACAATGGAATACTACTCAGCCATAAAAAAGAACAAAATAATGCCATTTGCAGCAATATGGATAAACCTAGAGATTATCATATTAAGTGAAGTCACAGAGAAACATATGTATCATATGATATTGCTTATATGTGGGATCTAAAATATGACACAAATGAACTTATCTACAGAACAGAAACACTCTCAGATATAGAGAACAGATTTGTGGTTGTCAAGGGATTCGGAGGTTGGGGTCAGCAGATGCAAACTATTATATATAGAATGGATAAACAGCCAGGTCCTACTGTATAGCACAGAGAACCATATTCAATATCCTGTGATAAACTATAATGGAAAAGAATATTAAAAAACAGTATATATGTATGTGCCTATGTATGTGTGTGTGTATATATATCCGAATCACTTTGCTGCTCAGCAGAAATTAACACAACATTGTAAATCAACTATACTTCCAAAAAATAAATGTCAGGGAAGATAGAGGGGGGAAAAAGAAAGAAAGTAGGCCCATCTCCTGGACCAGTTTCTAAGCTGATATTGTGAAGGAAATTCGTGAACCACTCTCTCTCTCAGAATAACTCTTAATGAGTGCCTTCTTTGAGATGGGAGATTTCTGCTCCAGCCTTGAGATTCCTTTGCTGGATATCTGACTGATGCCTGAAATTCCCAGAAGAGCTGGGCCCCAGGTGCCCCGTCAGTCCTAGCCCTCTGCAGTTAACCGCCCCCTGCTGGCTTGATTCATGGGCTCCTGTCGTGCATCAGCTATGCATGTGTGTGGGCCTAGGACCCAAGCCTCCTTCTCTGACTGATTCTTATCCCCTAGGCCTAAGGCTACTCAGAGTACCTGGTTCCTATGTATCTAGCTGGATCCTGGGTTTCCAGGTGTGGTGATCTTAGGAGGTTGGCGGGATCTGTGATTCCAGCCACCTCTGGAGTTAATACTAGAATGATGTATCCCTGGCCTCTGCCAGGTTCCCCCAAAAGTTCCTGTGTGTGTGGTCAGCCCCTGTAGCTGTGACAGTTACCCATAGTCAGCTCCCACCTTGCCCTGCTCAGCTTACCTTTTCCATCTTCCCGGCTAAGCGTCTCACATCCACCAGGGTCCATTCCCTGCACAGCCTGGGCTGTGACTTTGCCCCATTCCAGGTCAGGTATGTGTGTGCCCGGAGCCTGGGCTCCCTCACTTGCCAAGGTGGCCTGGTTGGAGGGACATGGTTTTGTGTTGCCTCCCAGATCCTACCTGCATGTTCCCCTGCCCCACTTCCCTCTTTCCCAGAGCTGGAGCCTACCTGAGTGCTCCTGCCAGATCTCCTCCCTGCCTGGAATCAGACCTCCCATGGCTGTGGGTTGTCTGCCTCTCTGAGTCCCATTTCTGCAGGTCCTGGGCTTTTGCCATGCGGCCCTGCCCTTCTGACACTCCCCTTCCCTTCCTGCCTTCCCCTTTATTCTCTTGGGTAAGCTCCCTTGCCATCTAAATGAGAGGATCCTAAACCAGATCCTAAAAGCTTCTATTTCTGTAAGAGTGTAAACAGCTTTGTGTGGTCCTGAATTAGACTCATAATATCCTACACTGCCTGCTGTGCTTAGGGATATGCATGATAAGGAGGGGAGGAAAGTGAAAGCGAAAGTCGCTCAGTTGTGTCCGAATCTTTGTGACCCCATGGACTACACAGTTCAGGTAATTCTCCAGGCCGGAATACTGGAGTGGGTAGCCTTTCTCCAGGGGATCTTCCCAACCCAGGGATCAAACCCAGGTTTCCTGCATTGCAGGGGGATTCTTTACCAGCTGAGCCACAAGGGAAGCCCAAGAATACTGGAGTGGGTAGCCGACCCCTTCTCCAGCAGATCTTCCCAACCCGGGAGTCGAACAGGGGTCTCTTGCATTGCAGGGGGATTCTGTACCAGCTGAGCCACAAGGGAAGCCCAAGAAGGGCAGGAAACAGAGTCAATTCATTGTCAACTGTATTTTTAATCTTCCTTCCTTCATACAGTATTTCTTCATTTTTATGTGAATCTCGGAGCAGAGGCACGGGAGTGGTTATTTAATGCTAGACACTCAGTGGCACTACTTATCTTGCTGAGCATGTAAGAACTATAGCTTCATTGATGATGATTTGTTTTGTAACCAGAGGAAATGACATGTGACCTCAGGCACATCCCTTAGTCTTTTTGTGCCTCTGGTTTTCCCACTATGTGATGAGGATGATGAGGGTACCTGCCTGGACTGTGGTGGTGATGGTTTAGTTGCTAATTCATGTCTGACTGTTTTGTGACCCCCATGGACTGTAGCCCACCAGGCTCCTCTGTCCGTGGGATTTCCCAGGCAAGCGTACTGGAGTGGGTTGCCATTTCCTTCTCCAGGGGATCTTTCTGACCCAGGGATCGAACCCAAGTCTTCTGAGTTGGCAGGCAGATTCTTTACCAGCTGAGCCACAAAGGAAGCCCATATCTGCCTGGAATGTGGGGAGGTTAAATGAATTAGTAGATGGGAAGCCCCGTGGACAGTCCCAGGGGACATGGTAGAGACTCATGAGAACTCAGGGTGAGGTCTGTTTGTGCCTTTTTCTAGGCTGGTGTATCTGGTTCACCAATTAAATAAAGTTCTCTTTAAATATTCATATCTATTTAGTAAATTCAAATGGTTTTTATGGTTTAGCTTTTCCTAAAGCAAGATACTTTCCCCCTTTTTTCGCTGTTACATGATTTTCTACAGGCAGAAAAGAAATGCTTCTGTTTGTTTTGTAGCTGATGCTTAATTATTTAGACCTTTGATGTCTCTCTTCATTTGTACATTCACTTGTGTGTTGACCTGCTGTGGCCAGAGAAGACTCTTGGCTGACAGGATGGTTTTGTTTTTTTTTTTTTTCTTTAGACTCAGAAACTCTGATGCCTTTTATTTGGGGTGGTGGTTCTGTGCATTTCTGTTTCCCCGCAGGCTTTCTGTAGGAACTGTTCAGGGTTTCTGTTTCTTTCTGATTACAGAAACAAGGCATTTCTGTATGAAGCAGAAAACGGGCCAGTGGGCAGATGAGTGAGTTTTGAGAAAGTCACACTTTTCTGCTTTGACAGAATGAACACAAAGGGGAAACTTTTAAATAGAGGTAAAAGTTCTGAACATACACAGCCACCCTAGCAGGACTAACTGACCTTAGATGCAGCCACTCAGAGTGTTTGCTTTCTCCTGGAGACACGTTTCTGCCATGAAAGTGGTTTCCAAGGTCTTCTGTGTTGCAGACCCATCGTATGGTGGGCCTCCCTCCTAGACTGCTGCTTCATGAATCACATGGGCCAGTCCCTACCCCTGAGCTCCTTCACTCTGCCCCAATCTGTCATGAAAGGCTGTAGTGTTGTTGACGTGCTCACGGTATCACCCGACACAAAGGAGATTCCGCTGAACTGCTGCCGTTACTGAGAATGGCGGAGGATGCCTCTGGTCAGAAAAACTTGATCTGTTCTTCATGCCTCCCCTTTAACTATGGGAACCCTGTCCTAGAACTGACAGTATCAGACTTTGAAGTTGAGAAAGAATATCCTGGGATAGATGATGGAATTTTAGAGCTAAAGTGAAACTTAAAAATCAGTCCTGAATTCAAGTATAACCTGCTTGTTTTATCAACAAAGCATTAAGTCTCCAGGAGTTAAGCATGTTACATAAAGCAACACAGCAAATGAACACTGGCAGTCTCATCCTGTTTCCTCAATTGTGACAGTGTGTCTCTTGTTTAGGTTTTGTTTTCCAGTGTAGTTAAATATTCAGTTAAATGTCAAGAGATCTACACCTTCCCTCCCCTCCACAATTAGTTTCACAGGAATATTTAAACTCACTGCATTGCTTAAATGCAATTCATCATCATTTAAAATAATCCAGATGACATGATATTATACATTGAAAATCCAAAATATGCTATCAGAAAACTACTAGAGCTCATCAATGAATTCAGTAAAGTTGAAGGATACAAAATTAATACACAAAAATCTCTTGCATTTCTATACACTAACAACAAAAGATCAGAAAGAGGTCCTTGGCTAAGAGGAGACTCTGCCTTGGGCCCGCCAGTGTAATAAACTGCACTTCACTATCTGCATTGTCCTTCTGAGTGAGTTTGTTTCCTGGAAAGCGTGGCTATAACATTTGGTGCATGGGCCGGGAAACTCCTCACTTTGAGGAGACAGGTCTCGTTTGAGGCCACCCCGAGGCTTTGTAGCTTGAATCTCCTAGAGGGGGGAAGGCGCCTCGCCCCTCTGGAAGGATTCTGCTTCTTAACGCCCGGACCTTTCACGTCAGCAGGTAGTGGACGGCAGCAGGGGAACTGAGCGCTCAGGTGAGGAGGAACCCACCCAGCAGGGTGGAAGAGGGGGCCTGATCACCCCCCTGGAAGGGACTAGAAGGAGCGGGGACCCACAGGAGCCTGGAATAGGCAGGCGGCGATTGCTTGGTACACAGGTCGACGAGCGTGCCAGGGTTTAGGAAGGAAATTTGTGAAGGTCATTTAGGAGGTGTGTCCATGCCGTCTCGGGGAAAATTATTACCAAGCGATCGCCAGGGGATTTTTAGGATAGGAAACTGGCCCTTGTATGCTCATATTCTGCCCTCCCCCAGGAGGTGTCCTGTCTGCTGTGAAATTCTTGACCCCCTCGGAATTGTTAGGCTAGAAGGAGGGGGATACAGAAGTGAGTATGAATTGGCTTTTCCGGAGATGGCCTGGGACATGGGATATTTAACCCATCTGTGTTTTCATTCGCACCTGATCAAGCCCACCAAGGCAGAATGGACTTTAAGGGAGAAACAGTCTTGGACCATGTGATGTTCTGGTTCAGCTATGCTGACTGGCAGGTGAAGACACGCCGATCCCCCTTCTCCCTCTGGGGTCTGGCAGGTAAGGCTCTTCTCACCCCAATTAGGAAGGAGGCAGAATGGCAATTTAAGTGTCACTGAGTGGAAATATCAGAAGTACATAGGGTACTGAGAACTTCGTAGACAGAATGAAAAGGAAAAGTAGAAGAAGGTCCGAGAAGGTAAGCAAGATGGGGGAAAGTGAATCTAAGGCAACTGTATTGGAGTGCATGATTAAAAATTTAAAGAAGGGATTAGGAGACTATGGGGTGAAGATGAAGCCTGGGGGGGGGGGCGCGCGGGGAAGAGAGAGAAAAAAAAAAAAAAGATCAGAAAGAGGAATTAAGGAAACGATCACATTTATCATCACATAGAAAAAGAATACCTAGAAATACACCTACCTAAGGAGACAATGGACTTGTCCTCTGAAAATTGTAAGATGCTGATGAAAGAAATTGAAGATGACACAGATGGAAAGATATACCATGTTCTTGGATTAGAAGAATCACTATTGTCAAAATGACTATACTACCCAAGGCAATCTACAGATTCTATGTAATCCCTATTAAATTATCAATGGCATTTTTCACAAAACTAGTACAAAATAATTTTTAAATTTGTATGGAAACACAAAAGAATAGCCAAACCCTGAACAGCCAAAGCAATTCTGAGAAAGAGTCAGGAATCAGTTGGAGGAATCAGGGCCCCCAACTTTAGAATATACTGCAAAACTACAATCATCAAAACACTGTGGTACTGGCACAAAAACAGAAATAAACATCAGTGGAACAGGATACAAAGCCCAGAAATGAACCAATGTACCTGTGATCAGTTAATCTACAACAAAGAGGGCAAGAATATACAGTGGAGAAAAGACACTCTCTTCAATAAGTGGTGCTGGGAAAACTGAACAGGTACATGTAAAAGAATGAAATTAGAACATTCTCTAACACCATACACAGAAATAAACTCAAAATGGGTTAAAGATTTAAATGTAAGACTAGAATCTATAAAACTCTTAGAGGAAAACATAGGCAGAACACTGTTTGACAAACTGCAGCATATCTTTTTGGATCTACCTCCTAGAGTAATGAATAAAAACAAAAATAAACAAACAGGACCTCATTAAACTTAAAAACTTTTGCACAGCCAAGAAAATCATAAACTTAAAAGACAACTCACAGAATGGGAGAAAATATTTTAAGTGGAGCAACTGACAAGGGGTTAATCTTCAAAATATATAAGCAGCTTATGCAGTTCAATATAAACAGAAAACCAGCCTAGTCAAAAATGGGTTGAAGATGTAAATAGGTTTTTCTCCAAAGATGACATACAGATGACCAAAAAAAAAAAAAAAAAAGCACATGAAAAGATGCTCAATATCACTATTAGAGAAATGCAAATCAAAGTTACAGTAAGGTATCAATTCACACTAGTCAGAATGGCCATCATCAAAAAGTCTACAAACAATAAATGCTGGAGAGGGTATGGAGAAAAGGTAACCCTCCTACACCGTTGGTGGGAATGTAAATTCTTATAGCCACAATGGAGAACACTATAGAGGTTCCTTAAAAAACTGAATCTAGAACGGCCATATGATCCACCAATCCCACTCTTGGGCATATATCTAGAGAAAACCACAATTCACAAAGATTAAGATGTTAGCATTTTGCACAAGGCCAAAGAATAAAATGTAAAGGAGAAACTAGTCTTGCAGTTCCTTCTGTCAAATTTTCTTGACTTTCACCATTAAGAAGGAACAGTGTAGCTTAAGGGATCAACATATAATTTGAAAAGGTCATCACAGATCAGACTGTTCTTTGTTCTTGCCCTTTCCTTTGCCGGTCACTGCTTGGCGTGACAACCATGGCTGGGTTCTGGTCCACTCATACTGAGGCTTCCTTTTTTAGCCACAGTTTAAATCCGGTGCATGAACCTATCTGCTTCCCTAATAACAACAGCCTGACTCTGGTGTGTTAGTCTTCCACAGACAGAGCTGCCTTCAGCATTCTTGGGGCAAGATGCCAGGACAACAGAAAGGGCGTTCCTTATGACTGGAATATTATCCCTATTGAAAAACAATCTTTTTTTCTTACAAGTCAGGGTCTTAGACACTTTATCTTCACCAGGGTTTCCAGGCAGGGATTCAATGCATTTTGCTCACATCTTTGTCTCCAAACTTTCAAGAAGGAAGGGTGTGTGAACATCCAGAGTGCCTTTTCTGTGCCAGGCATCCCCTTAACAGCATCTCAGGCCAGGGTGAAGCCCCTGGATTGGGGTTCAGACACACTTCTGCTCTTTATCCTCAGAGACACACCTGTCTCTGTGATGTGGGCCACTTGGTGCTTCTGTGTTCCAGGCCTGCCAACAATCAGAGGAATCAGAGGTACACAAGAACCAGGGGAGAGAAGGATGGAAAACAAAACAGAAAAGTACTCTGGCAGTTTAGTGTGAGAGGTGCTGTTACGAGGGGAATGTAGCCTTATGAAATGTGTGCACGTGTACATCCAGTAGACAGTTTTATAAAGCAAACTGGCATTCCATGTACATAGTTTTCTCCTGCTTGATATTATATTAAGCAATGTCCTATGTCATTATATAAGGCTATTTTATACCATGAAGTGAAAGTCACTTAGTTGTGTCTGACTCTTTGCAACCCCATGGACTGTAGCCCACCAGGCTCCTCTGTCCATGGAATTCTCCAGGCAGGAATACTGGAGTGGGCGGGCAGCCATTCCCTTCTCCAGGGGATCTTCCTAACCCAGGGATCAAACGTAGGTCTCCCACATTGCAGGCGGATTCTTTACCATCTGAGCCACCAGGAAAGCCCAACTATATAGTAATATCACATCATTTCATATCACATCATGTAAAATCATATGAATGGGTCTTAATCTAGTTAACCATGCCTTGATTACTGGATATTTGGCTTGTTTATGATTTTTATAATATAAAGAATGGCACAGGGAGCATCTTTGTGTTTTGTGAAATTTTGTCATCTTCTCCAGTCTTTTTACCCTTAAACACCTATCCCTAAAAATAGGATGGCCAACTTCAATATGTGAAATAAAACCTTCCCAGGCCACTGAGCCACACCACTGAGCTGGTTTCCAGAGGGTCGCACCAGTTTTGTTTGCTCACTTGTGGTACGTTTCATGTTTGCTCCTGAAACTTGTGGACAGCATCCAAGTGAATGCGCACCGCGTTGAGATCTTTATGGCAAGCACTGTTTGGCAAAGGATCTCTGTTTATAGTCAATTAAGCAAATAGACAGCTGAGTTCCACGTCAGACCTAACAATGTTAACAGCTCAATGGACTTAGTACCTCTCTGAGCTTTCAGAATAGGAAACCTGTGTTAAGTACCGGTCAGAGTAACAGAAGAGAGCCACATCACTCGAGTTTCCTTTAAACTCGCTGTGTGTCAGGACTGAAAGGCAGAAGGGACCACCACGGACCTTCTAAGAAACAACGAGCTCTTGAGACTTGGTGCCGGAATGAAAAATGTGCTCTCTGAACCCTGCTGAAAGCCTCGCGTGATACATATCTCTGAGGAATTAGTGTTGTTCATTTTAGGCCTGACATGCCAGATGTCTGGATTTTATAGAAATAGGAATTAGATAATTTGTTTTGTATCTTAGGTATATCAATGTAATCAACAAAGACAAATCATCTTTTGAAAATTAAATGAGGTACTTGTTTGCTCTGGAGGTTTCCTGCTGTGGACATGATGATGGAGCTGGTATGAACAGACTTTTTGTTCTAATGACCCTGACTCTTGTGTTCTAAAAGGTATCTAGGGCACCCTTGACTGAGATTGTGTTTAAAGAAAAGAAGCAGTCTTAATGCTCTAGGAATTTGGATGGGATTTATCCAGATTTGGATGACATAAACTTATTAAACTTGGGACATAATTGTTTGATGGCTGACCACAATGTATGACATCCTCCTTTGGTCTACACTTTTTTTTTTTTTTTTTAATAAATCCTGTCCTTCTGTTTAATATTATAAAAGTTTTGTGGTGGCCCCATCCAGTGAGGAAAAACAAATGGAAACACCTCATCACGGTTTCGTGTCCCTTTCCCCTGGTGGAGGTCCTGTTCTTGGAGCAGGTCTTTAGGGCTGGAGTGGAAGCGAGCATCCTTTCCTTGTTGGGAGGAAGTTCTCAGCTCAGGATGGCTGCCCCGGGGGTGGGCTCTGGGCAGCATGACTCTGTGTGTTGTGGGGCTTCTGCCTAGTGCTTGAAGTCCTGTAGCTGGTCTCCTGGCTCCTTTCCTTAAGTTACCCGGTAGAAGAGCATTGCCCTCCGAGATCTGTACATTCCCCTGGAATTACCTCTTAATTAACTTTTCTGGTGCTTAATCATCATAAGCCCTATTTAATATCTAGGCAGTGTAGGAAAGTGCCAGATGGGATTTCTTTTATTAGCAATAAGATAAGGTCCCCCGGAGCCTGTTAGATCAATTCTTATTAGACATTGACTCACAGGGCCAAGAGTTCACCCGTTCTCTCTTGCTCTTACAATGCAGTTTAGCATTTAGATGGGCTTTGTAGAGACACTCAAACGTAATGGATCCTGGTCATTTCAGTATGTCTAAATCTGCGAATCTTTATAGCAACAGTGTGCGTTTGTTGTATTCATGTGCTTTGGGGAAAAGAAAGTGAAAGTTGCTCAGTCATGTCCGACTCTTTACAACCCCATGGACTGTATAGTCCATGAAATTCTCCAGGAAAAGAGAACCAGTATCATTTAGGAAAAAACCAGAACTCATCTGACTCATCCTCCCATTCCAAATAACCCCACAAAACCAAACCAAAACAAATTGGGGATAGGCATTTGAAACTACCATGTAACATGCTTTGGAACTATTAAAAATCTTGCTCTAATAGGCTCATATATTCCTGGGTTGGATCATAAATTATTTCCTTTATGGAGAGCAACATGGCTGTAACTCTCATAATCACAAATGTGTATAGCCTGTGGCCTAGTGATTTCATTTCTAAGAATTATCCTAGAGATACACTTCATACACATTTGAAGTGACGTATGTTTGTGTTATAACTGTAACATTACTTGAAATATAACCAATAAGTTACCGAGAAAATAAATCATGGTATATCCCAACAATGGAATATGCTAGTTGTTATAAAAAAAAAAAAAAAAAGACTGAGGAAGCATTTATACTAATGTACAAAGATCTCCAAGATACATTAAGTGAAAAATAAGCCTCAGGAAAATGGAATAATACAGTTTCAATACAATAATACAATTTAAAAGGGACAAAATTTTTTAAAAAAGCAAAAAAAAAAAAAAAAAAAAACAGAATAAAGACAGAGAGAAATAGGGAAAGAAGAGAAAAGGAGGGGAAGGGAAGGAGAGATACTCTGTATATGTATGAAATATCTTTGGAAGGATACACAGCTTTGAGAGGATGGAAATTGGGTAGTAAAAAACAAAATTAAGAGTAAATTTTTATATATTTTCTAAATTTTGAACCATGTCAATATAAAACCTAGTGAAACATTTTTAAGTGGATCCTAAAAACCATTCGTAAGTGTCATAATTGCTTGTTTGATGCTGGTGAATGAATACTGAGGGTTCATCAAAAGTATATTTCCTTTTCCTGACACTCGAAAATAATGTGATTGTATATATATGTGAATGAAATATTGTTTATGAGTTTCCACTTTTTCTTCTAAGCAGGGCACTGAGAGTAATATTTATTTTTGTATTTATTGTCTATCACTATGTAACCCTATGTAATCACTGCAGATGGTGACTGCAGCCATGAAATTAAAAGATGCTTACTCCTTGGAAGGAAAGTTATGACCAACCTAGACAGCATATTAAAAAGCAGAGACATTACTTTGCCAACAAAGGTCCGTCTAGTCAAGGCTATGGTTTTTCCAGTGGTCATGTATGGATGTGAGAGTTGGACTGTGAAGAAAGCTGAGTGCCAAAGAATTGATGATTTTGAACTGTGGTGTTGGGGAAGACTCTTGAGAGTCCCTTGGACTGCAAGGAGATCCAACCAGTCCATCCTAAAGGAGATCAGTCCTGGGTGTTCATTGGAAGGACTAATGCTGAAGCTGAAATTCCAATACTTTGGCCACCTGATGCGAAGAGCTGATTCATTGGAAGAGACCCTGATGCTGGGAAAGATTGAGGGCAGGAGGAGAAGGGGACGGCAGAGGATGAGATGGTTAGATGGCATCACTGACTCAATGGACATGGGTTTGGGTGGACTCTGGGAGCTGGTGATGGACAGGGAGGCATGGTGTGCTGCGATTCATGGGGTCACAAAGAGTTGGACATGACTGAGCGACTGAACTGAAGTATGTAACCCTGAAACTTTAAACATATAGTAGACTTCATTAATATTTTGCTGGAAATTAATTCTTCTGCTTTTATGGTGTTCATTAAATATTGGTACTTCTATGAGCTTTATAAAGTCTTGATTAGAACACCTGGGAAAGTGTCTGAGGAGGTCTGGATGAGCCTCCTTCCTATCCATAAGGAAGAAGAGCCCAGAGAAGTTAATGGATGTGTGTAAGGCAGGGATCACTGGTGGTTTTTATGTTTTCTTTGGCTACCTTAAGAATATGTCTTTGGCTCAAGAAATCACAAGTATCCATATGCATTTAACCTCCTTCCAAATGCCTGTTGAAATAATAGCTATTCCATCAACAAACCTGAAACTCAGGAGTAGGGGGTGCACCTTCCAGTCTCAAACCAAAGGACTTCTCTGACATTCAAGAATTCAAAATTACTTTAAAATTGTTCAGACAATGGAAATTCATCAAACCTCAGATTAAGGGAAAATGAAATATAAAATAAATGGTGAGTGATTAAACCTTTAAAATTTGAGTTAATGTTAAATAATTGTTCTTATGATTGTACAACTTAATGTGACATAAGAAATAATTCTTAAGCAAGAAAAAAGTATATAAAGCATTAATAATCAGAATATAAAGGTTACGATTCTTTTACTTGATGAGGGACAAAAAGAGGAGAGAAAGCCACATGGACATATCTTTAGATTCTGTTTTATTCTTTATGGGGATAGGGACAGGAATATTAAATGGTTTAAAAATAGCAAGTCATTGCTTAAAAGTTTTGAGAGACTACATATTACTTCTGGATGACCACAGAAAGCAAGAAAAAAATCAAAGTTTTGATCCCTAAAGAAAAAGATATTGGGCTGGAGGGGAGGGACAATGCAGCTGCAAGAAGCACAAGATAAAATGACACAAGAAGATCACATTTATTATCACAGTCAATGTGAATTTGTTAGACTTATTGAAACATAAAGGCCCTCAAATTTAATAATTAAAAAAAAGTTAAGTGCAATCACTTTGAGAATACAGCTGACCAGCACTTTGCTTTCAGCCTTATGAGACCCTAAGAAGAGGCCTCAGCTAAAACACTCAGATTCCTGACCCACAGAAACTGAGATAATAAATTTAGCAGCAAAGCAGTGTTGTTACTAAGGTTAAAGAATGGGTTAGAGGCAACATTTGAAGAGATAGATGAAAAGCTCCCATCAAGATATTCATGAAGCCCAGCATTCCCAAGCAGGATACCAAAAATAAATCTATACCTTGACTCATTTAGTGAAACTGTAGACCAACAAAGACCAACAGAAGATCTCAAAAGTAGCCACAGGTAAAAGGTATACTTCGGAAGACTAACAACCAAACTGACTCTTGATTGTCAGCAGCAGTGGAATGATACCTTACATGTGTGGAGAGCTATTTCAATATAAAATTGGCAGGTTTTGGTGATGGACTGACCATGAGGTCATGGAGGAAACTTTTCAAGAGTAACTATCAAGTTCCCAGAATGCACACAATACCTTCACTGAGAAAGGGAATAAAGAAAGTCAGGTTTGTGTGGAGACCTTCATGAATTAGCTTTTGGATGAGTTTGAGGTGCTTTGAGACATCCAAAAGAAGATACAGTTCCTTTCTGTCCATCTATCTTGTTTAAAAACATATGATTTGACTTCCCTGGTGGCTCAGTGGTTACGAATCTGCCTGCCAGTGCAGAGGACATGGGTTCGATCCCTGGTCTGGGAAGATTCCCCATGCCAGGGGAACTTAGGGGCAAGTAAGCCCATGCACCACGACTGCTGAGTCCATACTCTAGAGCCCATGAGCTGCAGCTCCTGAGCCTGTGCACCCTAGAGCCCACGCTCTGCAACAAGAGAAGCTGCCTCAATGAGAAGTCCTCACACCACAACTAGAGAGTAGCCCCACTCACTGCAACCAGGGAAAGCCCGCATGCAGCAATGAAGACCCAGTGCGGCCAAAAATAAAACAAATAAATATGAATAAATTTTAAAATAACACATGAAAAAGGAACTTGGTCAAATGTCTTTAACCTTTTTTCCCAATGCTCTTTAGCCATCTATTTCTTTCTTTCTTTTTTTTTTTTTTTAGCCATCTATTTCATTAGCTGTCTTTCTAGAATTTTAGCAGGCATTGGTTTCAAGCTTTATATTTAAACAGAATCACCTTCTTCTCTTACTTGAAACATAGAGTCATATTTACTTGATTCAGAGCTTTTGGTGCCTGTCCTCAGAGACTACTGACAGTGGTTGATCTGCAAGTTCTTTCTGGACCCCGGGATGTGATTTGGCTCCTGAAGGTGAGCAACTTGAAGTCAGCGTAAATAAGGCACCTGTGTGATTTTCTTTTTTTTTTCGTTTTAACTAATTTTGTCTCTTGTCTGGGGTTCCAGTTTCTTATTTTAACTGGAAAATAGTATCTTCAGTGGAGAAGATGGAAGAAAAAAAGATGTTGAAGAGTTCTGAATTTCCCACTAGCATCTGCTAAATAGCAATATACCATCTGCTCCAAGAAATACCACATTTTGTTTCTTATTTCTATTGCCCTGGAACATAATTTTAGACACCATTTCTTTTGAATGTCTTAGCTCATTCTGAACTTTTCTGTAAATATTCTTATAATCCCTGGCCATTAAAAAACTTTTAGTATATGCTTTTCAAAAATATGGGGTCTTCCACTTTTAGCTTATACTTTAAAAAATATGACCTCATTAGAGTATAACACTTTGCCCACGGCCAATTTTCCATGTTTTTTTTTTGTGTGTGAATGAGTTCAGTTCAATTCAGTTGCTCAGTCGTGACCAACTCTTTGCAATCCCATGGACTGCCAGGCTTCCCTGTCCATCACCAATGCCTGGAGCTTACTTAAACTTGGGTCCATTGAGTCGGTGATACCATCCAGTCATCTCATCCTGTCATGTCCTTCTCCTCCTGCCTTCAATCTTTTCCAGCATCAGGGTCTTTTCCAATGAGTCAGTTCTTTGCAGCAGGTGGCCAAAGTACTGGAGCTTCAGCTTCAGCATCAGTCCTTCCAATGAATATTCAGGACTGATTTCCTTTAGGATGGACTGGTTGAATCTCCCTGCAGTGCAAGGGACTCTCAAGAGTCTTCTCCAACACCACAGTTCAAAAGCATTAATTCTTCAGCACTCAGCTTTCTTTATGGTCCAACTCTCACATCCATACAAGACTACTAGAAAATCCATAGCTTTGACTAGATGGACCTTTGCTGGCAATTTGTGTGTGTGTGTGTGAATGAGTAGATGAAAGAATGAACCAGAGAATTTTTCATAGAGCCACATTGGTTAAGATTTCTTCTCTTTTCTTCCTTATAAAGGTTATTCACAATTATCAGTTTTCATTTCTATATTCTGTGCCTTTTTGAGTTGTAGTCATTCCATCATGGGCTTGACCTTTTTATAATACATATTTTTTTTCACAGTGTTTTAGAAAAATATACTTTCCTGAGGTTCTTTTATGCATTTAACTGTTCTCAATTCTTTGGGCTTCCCTGGTGGCTCAGATGGTAAAGAGTTCAGTCCCTGGGTTGGGAGAAGGGAACAGCTACCCACTCCCGTATTCTTGCCTGGAGAATTCCATGGATAGAGGAGCTGGCAGGTTACAGTCCATGGAGTCTCGAAGAGTTGGACACGACTAAATGACTATCACTTTCATTTTTCATTTCTTCACTGTTATGAATTTCAAGATGACACAATTATTTTATTTCACCTTTCTGTCACTTCAGTATCATGGCTGGTTTCAGCTGGGATGCCTAAGCTTCTTAGTCCTATTTGGTCTTTCATCCTGAGCTTCTTTACAGTGGGGGAGTCTCAGGATTTTAAGGAAAGCATGAGTAGAAGCAGCAAGAGCTCCTGAAATAAAAGATCAAGGTTATTAGACTAATAGACTCCCAACTCTAATTCTTTAATTTGAAGTACAGTTGGTTTACAATGTTGTGTTAGCTACTGGTGTACAGCAAAGTGATTCAGTTATATACATATGTGTGTATATACATATATATATATATTCTTTTCCATTGTGGTTTATCACAGGATATTGAATATAGTTCCCTGTGCTCTACCGTAGGGCCTTGTGGTTTACTTTATATATAGTAGTTTGTATCTGCTAATTCCAAATTGCTAATTTATCCCTCCTCCACTCCCTTTTCCCTTTGGTAACCATAACTTTGTTTTTAGACTCTGAGTTTGTTTCTGTTTTGTAAATAAGCTCATTTATATCTTTTTTTAGACTTCACTTATAAGTGATATCATATGATATTTGTCTTTCTCTGATTTGCTTCACTTGGTATGTTAATCTCTAGGTCCATCTATGTTGCTGCAAAAGGTATTATTTCACTCTGTTTATGGCTGAGTAGTATCCCATTGTGTCTGTGGTGTCTGTGGTACACACACATACCATATCTTCTTTATCCAGTCATCTGTAGATGGACACTTCGGTTGCGTCCATGTTTTGGCCATGGTGAACAGTGCTGCTATGAACACTGGGGTGCATGTCTCTTTTCAAATTAGAGTTTTCTCCTGATATGTGTCCAGGAGTGGAATTGCTGAATTACATGCTAACCCCAATAGACTCAACTCTTAATGAAAGTACATGTAGAAAACTGGTGACCATATTTAATTTACCATCTATGCTATTCGTCACGCATTTCACTTATTTTCTCAATAGCTGTTGATTATATTGGGCTACATGACGTAAATCTAAAATGAGTAAAAGCAGTGGAGTCATCAAAATCTTGCCATTCTATTATTATCATTTCCAATTATACCTTTTCAGGCTTAGTGCTCTTAGCAGAAATCCTCCTTCTAGAAATGCTTTGGCATAGAGAGACTGGTTATTAGTGATAAACCTTTAATGTACTTTGGAAATACTGATTGAGGAACAGTGACCATATTGGTCTCCTTTCTTCAGGTGACAGAAGAACAAGGTAGTTTTGTCACAGATAGCCCCATTTAATCTGCCAGTGGTTTAGACTTATATCCCTGATCAAAAGCTCTTTTATTTACTAACTTTAAAAACTTGATGTGACTTCAGTGTGCATATGTGCTAAGCTGCTTCAGTCGTATCTGACTCTGTGTGACCCCATGGACTGTAGCCTGCCGGGCTCCTCTGTCCATGGGATTCTCCAGGCAACAATACTGGAATGGGTTGCCATTTCCTACTCCAGGGGATCTTCCTGACCCAGGGATCAAACCCAGATCTCTTATGTCTCCTGCATTGGCAGGCAGGTTCTTTACCACTAGTGCCACCTGGGAAGTCCAGTGTATTAAAATGAAACTCCAGCCCCCTCATCTTAGCTCTATGGATGATCTAGAACAGTAATCTTGAGTCCCAGTGAAACATTAAAATCACCTAGAGAGCTTTGCAAAAACCACACTGTCCCAAGATTGTCATGTTATTGGTCGGGGGAAGGGGAGGGAAGCTGGTGGATGGTCAGTCTGTTTACAGTGTTCCTCTCCTGCCTCCACTCTTTCTTGCACTCCCCATCTTGCTACCAAAAGTCCATTGTATCAAAAGTGGGAATCGGTTCTCACTGAGCACTTATTCCTGAGCCCCTCTTGTAAAAGGCATGAACCCTGATAATAAAGCAATTATTTAATGTTACTTAGGGAGGCAAAGTTTAGTGATAGCATTTCCTTTATTTCCCTAATCATACGTAGTTCATTAAGTGGTTGACTTGCTTTCCTTCCTTCGTCCACCAAACAGAATTTTTAAGAAATCCATCCAGCTTTGCAGAGGAGCAATAGCTTATGTCTCAGTGTGTGTATTGGCACCACACACACTTGTGTTTCTTTTGGCAAAATTATAACTTAAAAAAAATTGGGTATTCTGGGGCACCATGTGGTGGTTTAGCCATAACAGGTTGCAAGCGAGGGAATCAAGACAGAGGCTGACGTTGCCTTAAATGTGAGCTTACATAAGTCACATTCGTCAGCACTGGTTTCTAACAATTGCATTTCTTAGGAAGCCAGTGGTGGATGGTATCTTCCTTCTGGAAAGTGATGCCTTCCCCCTCCTGAGGGGTAGTCTGTGCAGGCAGGAACCTCCTGGTGAGGAGAGGTGTCACTTTGATTGTTGCTGTGCTTTTAATGTCATGCTGAGTGCAATCTCTCATCCACAGCAGTTTCCCCTTCTCATTCAAATCCAAGCATACAAACATTTCCCTAACTACTGTTTCAGACCATAATGTTTATCTGGCAGACCTGTGCAAGTTGAATTCTGGAAGGAAACCTAGCTTTAAAAAAAAAAAACCTTAGAACATTGTGTTCAGGACTGAAATCAAGGATCTAGTTTCCCACATGTGTTGTTTTCCAGACAGTTTTTCTCAAGGTTTTTTTGGGTTTTTTTTCCCCCCCTGAAGAACCTAGAATGGTTCTTGTAGGTAGAGCGGAAATGATACCAGGAGACCCAGAGAGCAAAGGAATCCACACACATCTCCCTGACGGTAACTATTCTATTCATTTACATGTCAGTCTCACTTCAGGAAGGATTTGAAATGGCTTACTGATGTCACCACAGTCCCTCCAGAAGAGTTGGCAAAGGGAAATAATGGTGGAAACACAAGAGGGAGTCAGCTGACATTACTCTCAAGGGAGTCACTGGAGATTCCTGCCTCTCCAGCCCATTCTCCCCTGGGCTTCTGGGTGTCCAGGCAGGAAAGGAAAGTGTTGCATCTGGACGGTTGAGGGTCCAAGGGTCAGACACTGGCATTGGAGGACAAGACCAGCCACAACACCCTTGTTTCCTGGCCTCACTCTCTGGAGGATTACAGAGGTGGGCTTTGAATGAACCCTTCCATTTCTAGCAGAGGTGTGTAGTGTCAGAGGGTCACAAAGCTCTATCTTTCAGTCCTATCGCATCATGCCTAGTTTTTGAATTAACTCCTTCAGTCAGACACACTTTCCTATTCTGCTGGGAGATACTTAATTTTCCTTATAGCAATCAGCCACGTGTCTTGTAGTAGGCCTGTTAGATCAGAAAGTGGGGCATTAAAAGGAACTAAAGGCAAACGTTCCAGATAGGCCCAAGACATAAGGGCATTTGGATGGAGTATCAGGGTTTAAATGTTCATTGTGTAATTCTGTTTCATGAATGGAGAATGCACAGATTTTCTTGGAAGATTTCATGAGGCTAGTTATGAGTGGGGTAGTAGAGCATGCACATGATGTCTAAGCTCCTTATTCATCAGGGTTCAAACTCTAGATTCACCATTTTTTAGTTATATGGCCTTAAACAAGTAACTTCGTTTCTCAGACCCTCAGTTTACCCATCTGTAAGATGACTGTAATAATGCCAATCTCAGAGTGGTTTTGAGAGTCAAGCAGGATTATGCACATGAAAACTTTAGGCATCACTGACGTGTGGTCATCCCTGGTTAATGCCAGTGGTTATTGTGTATGAAGTCCTGAACCTCTGGTTGCTGTTGTCACACTGTAACTCTACATTTTCATTGTTTAAGGAACTGACTAGTAAAAGGAATAAAATTGCCTGTCAATCTGCTGGAAAACAGAGGTGGGAAGAACCCAGAAACACTAATTGTGTTTGTGTTCTCTGAGTGAGAGCTTTTTCACTTGTTCAGTGAAGGGATGGGAATGAAGCTCCTATAAAGCCCTTTCTAACATGGATGAAGGGATGCTGTGTGCTTATAAGGAGACACATCTTCCCTAAGAAGGGCCTCAACTGTCCTCCAAAAGGAAGGGTCAGGGGATCAGATACAGGTACCTCTGCAGGAGACAGTGTCCCAGAGCACTCCCCTACCCAGGACATCCCAGTCCCGGGAGGAGGAACCAAAAGCATTCCTAAGTCTTGGATCAGGCCTCATGTTTTAAAACCCTAAAATTGTTGACTGTGGCCGTGACTTAGACTCACTGTGTAGGAAGATGGAAGCGTGTCTGCCAGCCATTTCTGGCTAAGATGCTCAGTTATAGCAGCCAAAATCACTTGCCTTAGAAACAACTTCTGTGTTAGAATGGTAGAATTCTGGAGGATTGGTTTTTTTTCAATTTAGTTTCATATTATAAAGTTATACTTCAGTCTTCTAAGAGGACATATGCATAAGATGAGCCAAGGTATATTAATACAGTTATGTACAAATACTTAGATAAACCCTTAAAGAAAGAGACCTCATAGCTTCTCAATGCCATACAAATGTGAACAGAAAAAGCATATACTTTGTGTTAGAAAAGGCCTGGATTTGAACTCAGTTTCAGCATGTTCTGAGCGCCCAGTGCCCGGGTATGTCATTTCTGAGAATGTCAGTCTCCTTATCTGTTAAAGGCGTGGTATTTGCCTGATTCGCCAGTTGTGCAGACCATATGAGATCACACATGTGAACTGCCTGGCAAAGTCAGTTTTCCCCGCCTTGCTCCAGCCAGGGTTGGGAAAGGTGTAGGGGTTGCTTGATGTGAGGGGTGAGCTTTGGACAATTCATCAAGACTACTGTAGAAGTAAGAGAGTGGAAAATGGGGGGAGAATTTTCACTTCTTTTTTTTTTTCCATTTATTTTTATTAGCTGGAGGCTAATTACTTTACAATATTGTAGTGGTTTTTGCCATACATTTACATGAATCAGCCATGGGTATACATGTATTCCCCATCCCTATCCCCTCTCCCACCTCCCTCCCCACCCCATTCCTCTGGGTCTTCCCAGTGCACCAGGCCCGAGCACTTGTCTCATGCATCCAACCTGGGCTAGTGATCTGTTTCACCCTTGATAATATGCATGTTTTGATACTGTTCTCTCAAAACATCCCACCCTCGCCTTCTCCCACAGAGTCCAAAAGTCTGTTTTGTACATCTGTGTCTTTCTGTTTTGCATATAGGGTTGTCGTTACCATCTTTCTAAATTCCATATATATGTGTTAGTATGCTGTAATGTTCTTTATCTTTCTGGCTTACTTCACTCTGTATAATGGGCTCCAGTTTCATCCATCTCATTAGAACTGATTCAAATGAATTCTTTTTAATGGCTGAGTAATATTCCATGGTGTATATGTACCACAGCTTCCTTATCCATTCGTCTGCTGATGGGCATCTAGGTTGCTTCCATGTCCTGGCTATTATAAACAGTGCTGCGATGAACATTGGGGTGCACGTGTCTCTTTCAGATCTGGTTTCCTCAGTGTGTATGCCCAGAAGTGGGATTGCTGGGTCATATGGCAGTTCTATTTCCAGTTTTTTAAGAAATCTCCACACTGTTCTCCATAGCGGCTGTACTAGTTTGCATTCCCACCAACAGTGTAAGAGGGTTCCCTTTTCTCCACACCCTCTCCAGCATTTATTGCTTGTAGACTTTTGGATAGCAGCCATCCTGACTGGTGTGTAATGGTACCTCATTGTGGTTTTGATTTGCATTTCTCTGATAATGAGTGATGTTGAGCACCTTTCCATGTGTTTGTTAGCCATCTGTATGTCTTCTTTGGAGAAATGTCTGTTTAGTTCTTTGGCCCATTTTTTGATTGGGTCATTTATTTTTCTGGAATTGAGCTTCAGGAGTTGCTTGTATATTTTTGAGATTAATTCTTTGTCTGTTGCTTCATTTGCTATTATTTTCTCCCATTCTGAGGGCTGTCTTTTCACCTTACTTATAGTTTCCTTTGTTGTGCAAAAGGTTTTAAGTTTCATTAGGCCCCATTTGTTTATTTTTGCTTTTATTTCCAATATTCTGGGAGGTGGGTCATAGAGGATCCTGCTGTGATTTATGTCAGAGAGTGTTTTGCCTATGTTCTCCTCTAGGAGTTTTATAGTTTCTGGTCTTACATTTAGATCTTTAATCCATTTTGAGTTTATTTTTGTGTATGGTGTTAGAAAGTGTTCTAGTTTCATTCTTTTACAAGTGGTTGACCAGTTCTCCCAGCACCACTTGTTAAAGAGGTTGTCTTTTTTCCATTGTATATCCTTGCCTCCTTTGTCGAAGATAAGGTGTCCATAGGTTTGTGGATTTTTCTCTAGGCTTTCTATTCTGTTCCATTGATCTATATTTCTGTCTTTGTGCCAGTACCATACTGTCTTGATGACTGTGGCTTTGTAGTAGAGTCTGAAGTCAGGCAGGTTGATTCCTCCAGTTCCATTCTTCTTTCTCAAGATTACTTTGGCTATTCAAGGTTTTTTGTATTTCCATACAAATTGTGAAATTATTTGTTCTAGTTCTGTGAAAAATACCATTGGTAGCTTGATAGGGATTGCATTGAATCTATAGATTGCTTTGGTTAGTATAGTCATTTTGACAATATTGATTCTTCCAATCCATGAACACAGTATGTTTCTCCATCTGTTTGTGTCCTCTTTGATTTCTTTTTTTTTTTTTTTTACTAGAAAAAGTATTTTATTTTTCAAATACATAATGGATTCTTTACCCTCTTTTATCTTTTTAGTAAGACTAAATACATATAAATAATTTCATCTTTTCTCAAATTAATGACAATGGTGTAATTGTGATTATCTTTTAGCAACCAAAGTCTATTTCCAGAGGTTTGAACTTGATATGAGAAAAACACTGCATCAAGTCCATTGTACCTGATTTGGTGCTGAGGTTGAATTGGTGAAATGGTTTGCTCCAGGAAGCTTGAAAGCAAAGTGAAATGCTTAGGTTGACTTTGGCTGCTTAAGGATCCTCTGGATGGGGGTGAGGGGTGCCTGGTTCTGTTTTGCACAGGACGGCTCATCCTCAGGCCAAGCTGGAATCTCTGGGAACAGTGTGTGTGTGTGTGTGTGTTGCTCAATCGTGCCTGACTCTTCGCAATTTCATGGACTGTGGCCCACCAGGCTCCTCTGTCCATGGGATTCTCTGGGCAAGAATACTGGAGTGGCTCTTTGATTTCTTTCATCAGTGTTTTATAGTTTTCTGTGTATAGGTCTTTTGTTTCTTTAGGTAGATATACTCCTAAGTATTTTATTCTTTTTGTTGCAGTGGTGAATGGTATTGTTTCCTTAATTTCTCTTTCTGTTTTCTTCACTTCATTTTCAGTTAGGCATGTCAGGTCTCTTTTTATCCATCCTCCTTATTTAGTCATACATTTGTGCATTAATTCATTCATCCAGCCATTTTTCTATTGAGTATCTTGCAGTGTGCAAGATACTGTTGAGACAGAGATGAATGAAAGAGCTGAGATTTTGGGGGGAACTTTTTGGAATTAAATTGATTACATGAATGCAGAGATGGCACCTTGCTTCCTTAAGTGCTATCTTGTGTGTTGGTGTTTAGGTATAAAAACATGACAACATTAAAAACATAAAGCTTAGCTGTAGAATCAAAGATACTAGAAGTTTGTTGTTCTATATATGTCCATAATTTAGTGTGTATGTGTGTATATAAAAGACTCTGATGCTGGGCAAGATGGGGGGCAGGAGGAGGAAGGGTTGACAGAGAAATGAAATGGTTGGATAACATCACCGATGCAATGGACATGAGTTTGAGCAAACTCCGGGAGATAGTGAAGGACAGAGGAGCCTGACGCACTGCAGTTTATGGGATAGCAAAGAGTCAGACACGACTTAGTGACTGAACAACAAATATTAAAATTAAAAAGCACTGTTTTCCCCTGTGATCTCATTTTTTCATTGTTAACTGCTTATTTTTACCAATCAACCCTCGTATTGTGTACTGAAAACCTACATCTTCCTATTATGTACTAGCAATATACATCTTCAAAGATCAGTTATTTTATGTTTGTTTAAGATTGAGAGTAAGTCCGGAAAGATTGTATGTCTAGCCAATTACATGCTAGTCCTAATTTTAAAATGTGGTATTAAAATACTTTACCATCTTCCATCTGGGGCAGTATGTGGTGCTGAGCAGCTCTCATTGTTATAGACTTCTTCTTTAGCTGTGCATTTAAATTCCTTTCTTGTGCCAGAGCCTGACATTTCACCTGAGTGTGCCACCTGGCACGTTCAAAATGGCAAAATATTAATTTTCATCCTCCTATAGCTGACTTCTCCCTGATGAATTTGTAGCTCTTAACTACCATTATGAACAACTTGGGTTCTGTTCTGTTTGTTTCACTTTAAGAGAGGAAAAAAAAAAACTGTTTCCAGAGTATTTTAAGTAGTATGAAGAGTTTTTCAGTGGTATACGTAAGATGTGTGGTGGTGGTTTAGTTGCTAAGTCGTTTTCAACTCTTTGTGACCCCATGGACTGTAGCCCACCAGGCTTCTCTGTCCATGGCATTTCCCAGGCAAAAATACTGGAGTGGCTTGCCATTTCCTTCTCCAGGGGATTTTCCTGACCTAGTGACTGAACTTGCATCTCTTGCATTGGCAGGCGGATTTTTTTTTTTTTTTTTTTTTTTTTTTTTTTTACCACTGAACCACCATAGCAGCTAAGAAATTGCTGATGTGAATTCCAAATGAAATGATAAAAGATCTTATGCAGTGGACCATTTAACAAAGACTTTGCAGCATGGGACTCTTCACAACTGCATTTGTTATTCTAGCTTGAAAGTGAGAAGAGACAACTTTTCTGTTCTCTGAGTCTTTTCTGTTATTAACAACTATTAAGTTGTAGATAATTCAAAGTCTTCAGCTCCCCACTTTAAAACTGGATGCAGGTTGAATTTTGCTCATGGCAAAGTCTTGTTTGGATGTTAAACTAATGACAGGATTACTCTGAGGCCTGACTGGGGTCCTGGGGTGCTTATGAAACCCTTGCTTCAGGGTAAGGTGGCAGGTAAAAAACATCGCCCAGAAGAGCGTCTGTTTTTTCAAGAAACTGTCATGAAACTGGCCCAAGAATAACTTGGAATTGTGTACTGCTTTGGAGGACACTTTAGACTGCTGTAGAATTTCATCATAGTTTTTATGGGAGATGACAGTGTGTGAATAAGCTTAAATTTTTCTTATAATCTTCATTTACTCTGTATATATCTGATCAGCATAACTGCTTGGAGAATCATGCCAAGAATGAGTATTTTCAAGTCATTTTGATACAGGGATATTTTTAGTTTTGCAAAAAAGAGGACTGGTATACTTGCTAGATGTGGTAATAAAAAGTCAGTTTGCAAACTCACAATGTTATAATACCATATCCTTTGAGACACTCTAGCTTTATAATAAAACTCATACTTTCAGCTACTTTGAGGTGCAGGGTAACAATTTGGCATTTTATATATGAGTTTAGTGGAAATTATTCTTCATAATATTTTCTTCATGTCTTCCCATAAGTCCCTCAAATGAACACGTTGCATATTAAATTTTGTTCTTTTGAATTGATTAGTATTATGACTCAATTGGATTTAACCCTCTTTTTATACACAGTTTGGATCCCAGTAGCCTCTCAGTTCAGTTCAGTTTAGTCGCTCAGTCGTGTCTGACTCTTTGGGACCCCATGGACAGCAGCATGCCAGGCCTCCCTATCCATCACCAACTCCTGGAATTTACCCAAACTCATGTCCATTGAGTCAGTGATGCCATCCAACCATCTCATCCTCTGTCGTCCCCTTTTCCTCCTGCCCTCAATCTTTCCCAGCATTGGGGTCTTTTCGCATGAGTCAGATCTTTGCATCAGGTGGCCAAAGTATTGGAATTTCAGCTTCAGCATTAGTCCTTCCAATGAACACCCAGGACTGATCTCCTTTAGGATGGACTGGTTGGATCTCCTTGCAGTCCAAGGGACTCTCAAGAGTCTTCTTCAACACCACAGGTCAAAAGCATCAATTCTTTGGCGCTCAGCTTTTCTTCACAGTCCAACTCTCACATCCATACATGACCACTGGAAAAACCATAGCCTTGACTAGACGGACCTTTGTTAGCAAAGTAATGTCTCTGCTTTTTAATATGCTGTCTAGGTTGGTCATAACTTTCCTTCCAAGGAGGAAGTGTCTTTTAATTTCATGGCTGCAGTCACCATCCGCAGTGATTTTGGAGCCCAAAAAAATAAAGTCAGCCACTGTTTTCCCATCTATTTGCCATGAAGTGATGGGACTGGATGCCATGATCTTAGTTTTCTGAATGTTGAGCTTTAAGCCAACTTTTTCACTCTCCTCTTTCACTTTCATCAAGAGACTCTTTAGTTCTTCTTCACTTTCTGCCATAAGGGTGGTGTCATCTGCATATCTGAGGTTATTGATACTTCTCCCAGCAATCTTGATTCCAGCTTGTGTTTCTTCCAGCTCAGTGTTTCTCATGATGTACTCTGCATATAAGTTAAATAAGCAGGGTGACAATATACAGCCTTGATGTACTCCTTCTCCTATTTGGAACCAGTCTGTTGTTCCATGTCCAGTTCTAACTGTTGCTTCCTGACCTGCATACAGGTTTCCAAGAGGCAGGTCAGGTGGTCTGATATTCCCATCTCTTTCAGAATTTTCCACACTTTATTGTGATCCACACAAAGGCTTTGGCACAGTCAATAAAGCAAAAATAGATATTTTTCAGGAACTCTCTTGCTTTTTTGATGATCCAGTGGATGTTGGCAATTTGATCTCTGGTTTCTCTGCCTTTTCTAAAACCAGCTTGAGCATCTGGAAGTTCATGGTTCATGTATTGCTAAAGCCTGGCTTGGAGAATTTTGAGCATTACTTTGCTAGCGTGTGAGATGAGTGCAGTTGTGTCATAGTTTGAGCATTCTTTGGCATTGCCTTTCTTTGGGATTGGAATGAACTTATTTTGAAAGAATTCTTATACATTCCTTAAGACCATTTTATAAATGCCACATAACTCTGAATTTAAAGTGCATAAGGCATTTTATGAACTAAATGTGATTTCTGTTAATTTAAACTTTGCAATTTTCCGATTCGGAGCACTTTGCGATTTGCTATTTTGTCCCCTCCTCCCTCTTCCCTGAATCAACTTTTTGTTTACTTAATTATAGCAATTAAGAATAGTTTTAGAATCTCAACTCTTTACTCTTCCTAGTAGATATTTGTATCAGCCAGGGTCAATTGGAGAAACAGTAACAATAGGGGATATATATTTGTTGCAAAGACCTAGAACATGATTGCAAGAGCTGGATAGGCAAGTCTCAAACCCATATGGTGGATCATCATGAAGGGCAGGCTGAAACTCTCAGGCCTGAGCTGAACCTCATGTCCACAGGCAGAATTTCTCCTTTCTCAGGGAAGCTTCAGTTCTGCTGCTAAGGCCTTTCAACCGATTGAATTAAGTTCACCCCAGATTATCTAAGATAATCTCCCTTACTTAAAGTCAACTGATTACTGGACTTACATCTACAAAATACCTTCACAGTGAAAGCTAGATTAATGTTTGAATAACTAGAGACTGTTGCCTCACCAAGTTGACATGTAATTAACATGGACCATCATAACATGTAAAGACAAAAACATTTCAAATTCAAGAAGACTGATACCGATTTATGTGCTATTGTATTTGTTTGGTATCAGTCGAATCCAGTTTTGTTCCTTTAGTGTTGCAGTGAAATGCACACTTGTAAAAGTAAAAATTCAGGTCCCTCCTGTGTTGGCTGAGAGAATAGGGCTGTAGAGAGGTGATGTGGGTGGTTGTCACAGAGACTCTCTGCCCTGCAGACACAGCAGGTCGGCAGTTGGACAATTACAGGATTTCGAGGTAAGTTCACCCCCGTGTGCCCTGCCTTCTCTCTAGCTCCTCAGAACTAGCCTTTCCGAAGAACTCTATCTAATAAGAGCACTTTCCTTGGCTGTTCAGAGTGTGTCTGTGGCTGACTGATTATCCAAAACAACCAGGCTTAAGCCTAGAAGCTTTGGAAACCAGGGGAAGGCACTCTGAATTTTAGCAAGAATACCTGTGAAGTTGCCCCAAAAAGGGGGGGGATACAGGTATTGAGCTTTTGAAAACACTGAATGACTACTAAATTTGTTTTCTTCTGCTCTACGTCTCTCCCTGGAGAAGAAAATGGTGACCCACTCCAGTATTCTTGCCTGGGAAATCTCACGGACAGAGGAGCCTGGCGGGCTGCAGCCCATGGGGTCGTGAAGAGTCAGACATGACTGAGTGACTGCGCATGCTCTAACTCTCAGAAAAACTTTCTTGAAGACACAGACTCTTCATTCTCAGAGCGTGTGAATCGTATAGGTGTCACTTTGGATCCCAGCAGGAAACAGTGCGTTCAAATTAGGACACTTTGAGGAAGGGTTAACAAAAAGGCCTATTTATAAAGGACTGAGCTCTAGGGAAACCCCAAATGACATTATATAGTACCCAATCACCACTGTGGGTGGTCCCCAGTCTGGGATTAAGGGAAGAGAGATACTGGAAGTCTGAAGGCAAGCCTGGGATGAGAGGATACCCTCATAGGTACTGTGACTCCTGGTTAGGCGATGAAACCAGTCCTCAGGAGAAGGAGCTGGGGGGACAGGAATCTTCTGACCCTGAAAATATACCTGTCTCCCTCTGTCACCTGTGTGGGTTCCCCATCAACTGAACCCATCAAAAGTCAGAGGGCCATGGAGTCTTCTAATGTGGTCCCTCCAAATTAGTTACCTGGTGGTTACAGTGAAGGGTAGGTCAAGAGGGGCAAGCCCTCTGTTAATGTTATAAACAGCTTCAAGTGCATGAACTTGAACAAGAGGTATAATTTCTCTGAGTCTCAGTTTTCTCATTTTAAATAGGGTAATTATAATTAGCTGGCTAAGTTAGTTTAGGGACAGATAGTACATGTAAATTTCCTTTAACAATAGGTGGCATTTAATGTAATAGCTGCTATTGTTTATTATAACTGACACCATTACTGTAATTGTTATAGGCTGGAGGTTCACAAGCCAGTAGGGAAAGAGATAAGATATTCAAGGAGCATTTTAAGCTGTTTTAGAATAACTATAGCACCTTACACATAGTATATATTTATATACACTGTGTACTTTAACCTGGGCTTCCCTCGTGGCTCAGACAGTGAAGAATCTGCCTGCAACGCAGGACACCTGGGTCTGACCTAAACTCTGATAAGACAAAACTCCTGTCTCCCCCAGGTGCTCCTGATGACCATACATTTTCACTTTTCCCTACCTATCTGCCTGGAATAAAAAAGAACATTGGTAAACTACCCTGATTTGAATTCCTTTCCCCTCCTACCTACCTCATGGTGGAGAATTTAGAGACAAAGAAAATGGTCCCCAAATTTGGCATCAGTGGGGAGAAACGGAGACTAACGGACATTATCTGACTTTGCTGTTGCTACCTTTTGAAGTGATTTCATAAAACCATGAGTATTAGGCAGGTAATAATAGCATTGGGATATAATAAATGTGCCCACGTATGTAATTTCTCTTCTCTATGGTATTTAGGATTATAAAAGAGGATATATAGATAGAATAGTACAGATAGTAGCACATCTATAGATAGTATAGATTACTATGCTTTGTATGTCAGTATGATTTAGATCATGAGTCAAATAGAAAGCCACATGGAAACATCTTAAAAATTCATCTCAGAGGAAGTTCAAAGGGAATCCATCGTCTTTACAAGAAAGATCTGGATCATCAAGGTTCTGAGGACACCAGCAATAGCATGCTGATTTTGAAAAGAAATTCTTACTCATTCCCTATGGGAAGCATTCTGTGCTGTCTGCAATGGATGAAGCTCCCGGCTGTGAATAAAACCAGGTCGGAGGTTCGGCAACAGTTTATCATATTACACCTATGAATAATTCACGAGTCATCTGTTGACCATAAAGCCCGCTAAGGAATTCTAATAAATGCATGATTTCTACTTCCTGGGGTAAAGCAGCATTGGCATTTACAGCCTTTCTGAACAATAAAATGCTGGTAAAAATATGACTGACAGTTATGGGTCTTTGCTATTCCTAAGCATTAATCACCTCGAAGGACAACATCAGCTATCTGCATTTCTGGGATTGTTAGTTACAAAATGCTAGCAACATGTTAAACTTTAGTTACTTCTTATAGTATCTTATGTTCACATGAGCAAGACTTAAATGACTCACAAGACAGTTTGAAATAAATATGGATATGCACCCTGGAATTTTCTCTTTCAATGGCAATAATTATTAACAACACTAGTTTCGGAGGTAGTAATTTTTGGCAGTTTAGTTCTTATTCAGAGTGTACTGAAGATGTGATTATTATTAGTACCACTGTCTTTCCCAGCATATAATTATTCCCATATTAATTTAACTTCTTTGTTATTGGGTGAAAATAGCACCATATTGGCAGAGGGATATGATGTTAAAGTATCACTGATACAAAATGATTTTAACATAGAGTTAAACTTTGTGATGATTCTGAGTTACCTCACAAAATCATGAGTACTGCCTTTTATGACATCCTGATCATGCTGGGGAAAAAAATAAGAAAATAAATACATTTTTTTAAAGTATCAAACCTGAATCAGATTTTTGTTATTCTGATATTTTAGTTTTGAATATCCTGTCTACTTTTTGGACATAGGCATGTGCTCTGATTACCCTTTCAAAGAAGAAATTGAAGCTTACCTGAATGGATTAGGAAACAGAGATGTGTGTTGTGCAAACCTCAGGGCTTGTCACTAGCCTTCCAGTCATTTCTCTTTCCTCCCCTGTTTTCCCTTTGGACATGGCAGAATGGTATATTTAAAATGGATAACCAACAAGGACCTACTGTATAGCACAGGGAACTCTGCTCAATGTTATGTGGCCGCCTGGATGGGAGGGCAGTTTGCAGGAGAATGGATACATGTATATGGATATGACTCAGTCGCTCTGTTGTCCATCTGAAACTATCACAACACTGTTAACTGGCTATACTCCAATATAAAATAAAAGGTTAAAAACACACACACACACACACAGAAAGAGGGAAAAGAAATGGAAGAATGGACCCTTCCCTTCACAAAGGCAGTAGAGCTCTATTCCACTGGTGAGACACATCTCCTTTGGACCAGAAGAAAAAAGTTCATGCTCTGCAAGTCTTGATTTTATCTCTCATTTCAACTAAGGAGTAATGTGACTGTTGGACTGTCTTGATATTTTGAAAGTAAAGATAACCAAATGCATATGTAGCAAGGCTTTGGCTTTGTAAATAGAGAATGTCTATATGTGTGTGTGTGTGATTTTTGTGTTGATTTGAGAAGTTCTGAAGGGAATATAGCTAAATATTGAAAATGATTATCTCTAGGTCGATTTTGCCTAGATAAGGGTGCTGGTGTAAAGGCACCAAAGAGGCAGCATTTCAGTTTGATACAATGTTATACGTGGATGATGAGGTCTGTGGCTCTGGGGGTGCCTGCACTGTGAGGTTGGCTGAAGTCGCACACAGCACTCTGTCTTACGTGCCTGCCATTAGGCGGCCTTGGGGCTTTGCAAAGTGAGCTGCACCCTCTCTGACTAAATAGATCTTGTCTCTCTCAGGTTGTAAAAATTACTGTGGGCTCTGTGTTCCACCTAGGATTTATGATTTCTCAATGCTACATGTTTGTGTTGACATAAATAGTCTTCCCAGAAATTTAGCAGAAGTCTGGCCATGTGCTGATTCTTTAGAGATCACCAAGAAATCAATTCCAGCTCCAGCTTGATCACATCATTGTATTTGAGTTTAGCCTCTAATCTTTAAGTGGGTACTCCATAATCCTGTCAAAGGCATTAATTTGAAAGAAAAAAATGCTTTATAGGTTATCTTTGTGTTTTATTGAACTCTATTGATTTTTTAAAAATGTTACCAGAATCCTCACATGTTACCTAAATCTCCAGCCTCTTTTATGTCCTAAGTTGTAGCATTTTGGGCTTTCCCGGTGGCTCAGCTGGTAAAGAATCCTCCTGCAATGCGGGAGACCTGGGTTCGATCCCTGGGTTGGGAAGATTCCCTGGGGAAGGGAATGGCTACCCACTCCAGTATTCTGGCCTGGAGAATTCTCCATGCAGAAGTCCATAGGGTTGCAAAGAGTCGGACATGACTGAGCAACTTTCATTTTTACTTTGTAGCATTTCCCACTTTTGACATGATGTTTGATGCAGGAGTTGCTTATTACCCCATTTTTTAAAAGGTGTAAAATAGGAGCAAATTACACAGGGGGAGAGAAAGGCTCTTTATAGAAATGCCTATAGGTTCATTTGACATTAGTGTTGACTGATGTACGAAAACAAACTCAATAGCTATCCAGTACTTAAACTCTAAATTTTTCATATACCGTTTGTGGTGAGCTCAACCCAGATTTTTAATGAGTTTGTCCCTTTTGGGATTTTCAGGATTTAGTAATTAATACTAAGTAACTAGCTTGCCCAATATGGTCAGATGAACCACCTTTTGCCACACATTCTACTGGAAGATGAAGGCAACATTTGATTTCATGGCATTTAATAGGTAATTTTTAAATGGCAAGTAAATGGGCAATTGATTATATTTTTCCAGTGAACACACCACCACTAAAATACTTTGTCTCCTCTAATTAGCATCAGTGCCATATTTTCATAATGAAAATTAATGTCAGTGGTGAAAAAGATTCTCACAAGATCTGTGTAAAGCTTTTGTGGCTGGTGCTGAGGAAACAAAAGTGAACAAAGATCCTCCAATTAAAAATAAAATTAAAATTAAAAAAAGATGTAGTCTTAATTTCCAGTATTTTGACTAAATCACGAATAAATTTTATAGAAAAATAGAGACAAAAACATTTGACAGAAGAGATAAATAACATCAAACCTGTGAACAGTGTTCAACTCACCACACACAAAATAAATATAAGTTAAAACAGAAAAAAAAAAAAAGCGAACACAGGAGTTCACAGTCCAGTGGGAAGGCAGAAATCAGGCAAATAAGCACAGAAGGAAGTGTAAAATTACGACTGTGGTACAGGTTATGGAGGAGAAGGGTCATTATGCTGCTTAAGACCAGTTCTCTAGAAGCAGAGCCTGAGGCAGGGATTTCAAGGCCCCTGATTTGTTGGGAGGAAGGGGTGCTCTTGGAAGAAGCGGATGTCCAGATCAGGCTGAGGCATGGAAGAGTGAGGACTCAGCTGGACTGGGTGTCAGCCTGATCCCATGGGAGCTCTGGAGCATGAGCTGCACCAGAGTTGCCTCATTTTAAGGCACAAGGCTGGCATCTTGCAATCTCCTCAACCTCATGCTAGTCAGACACGAACCAGGGTCTGACCTGGGTTCAGTGAGTACGGCTCCTGGGCAAAGCAACTTCTGTAAGGCCAAGGGCAATGTTCCAGAGAAGAAAGGCAGTAACTAAGAGAATGTGTACATTGAGTCACGGGCCGGGGGGCGGGAGGCACTACAGATTCTGAGAGAACATATGATGCAATGTTCTTCTTTGTTCGGAACCCACTGGTGGCTTCCCATCGCAACCAGAAAATCTCTTGGCAAAGACTCTCAAGGCCCATAGGCACTGGTACCCACTCTGACCTCACTTCATGAATGTCCTTGAGTCAATACTTGTTGTTCGACATGATATTCATTGTTACTCTGGTTAACCTGGCTCTGGCTGGGTTTTTGGTTGCCTTTTTAAAATAAATTTATTTATTTTAATTGGAGGCTAATTACTTTACAATATTGTGGTGATTTTTGCCATACATTGACATGAATCAGCCACAGGTGTTGAAACAGCAGTGCATATTTTGGGCATTACTTTGCATTTCATTACTGTGTGCTGAGGCTTCCAGGTGGGTGTCATACATTTTTATTCCAAAGACTATAAGTGCCCTAGAATTTTAAGTTAAAACTTTTAACATACAGTATGGCTTTTCTGACTCCAGAGAAATCTCTTCTCCCAAACCAAACATGATCACATTACTATCTCCGTTTGAAATTGGCCCAGGCTTGAAGATAGAATAATAGAGAATCTTTAAGGTCAAATTCTGTGTATACAGGTGGGGTGGGGGAGGGGTGTCTTAGTTCCCCAACCAGGGATTGAACTTGGGCCTTCCACAGTGAAAGTGTCGAGTCCTAACCCCTGGACCATCAGGGAGTTTCCTCAAAACTTGCTTTTGATCTCACACAAAAAGATGACTGGATACCGGGGAATTCCTTATCTGGGACCTAACTTCTGCCTTTATTTGTCTCTAACATCTCTGCTGTCTCGGCTTTTTTCAGAACCTTTTCCATATTCATACTTTATTATTTGGTATCAATTTTTTTTCCTCCTTGCATTCTTCACTTTTCTGAGTTCTATTTTTAGTTTCCATAATCAAGGGAGGTTTGGGAAATCTGGTTCTTTGTCAAAATAAAATGCTGCCTCCCAGCTGTTTCTGTTGTTAGGGTCAGGGTGCAGAGATGCCTCTTTTGATGACACTGTGATCTGATTCTCTTTGAGATGTTTTGAATCATTTTCAGGAACAGCCCAGAGGCTAGGTCTGAAACACTGCCAAGTTCATGAAGAGACAATTTTATCCGACAGTTTTCCCTCAATCACAGGAATGTATATTGCTTACAAGACATACATCTAATGACTGATTTGACACTGGATGCTACCACATATCAGCAAACGGATGTGTTCTGCTTGTGGGACCCAGTATCTGCCAGCCAGGGGCTGGGGTAGGAGATTTTAGCACATAGGAGGAGCTTGGGAAAATATACCTAGGTTGAATAAAAGTGAACTAGCTAGGGTGGAGAACACAAGGATAAACAAACACATGATTATAATTACATGCCTCAGTTAACTCATCTCTAAACTAGGGGCCAGACCTATCTTTGGAGAGTGTTAAATGAAAGGTTGCATATAAAAATGCTTAACAGAACAACAGACTTAATGATATCAGAACAGTACTTAGGAAAGTTATATACAGCACAGGGTGAAAGTAATCAATTCTGTAGAGAGTAGTGTGGACAAGAGTATCTGAGAAAACTTAGTAGGCTGGTCTTGAGAATTGAACAAGATTTTGTGGGTCTGTCACGTCCATCACATCTGTGTTGGCAACAACACCCATGTCTGTTGGTGGTGTCATATACATTTGTGTAGACGAGAAATTGGACCCTGGACCCTCTAGATAGGGTTGGGGCTTCCCAGGTGACTCAGTGGGTAAAGAATCTGCCTTCAATGCAGGAGATGTGAGTTTGATCCCTGGGTTGAGAAGAACCCCCTGGAAGAGGGCATGGCAGCCCATTCTAGTTTTCTTGCCTGGAGAATCCCATGGACAGAGGAGCCTGGTGGGCTGCAGTCCATGGGATCCTGAAGAGTTGGACACGACTGAGCGACTACACTTTCACTTTTCACTTTCATGCATTGGAGAAGGGAATGGCAATCCACTCCAGTGTTCTTGCCTGGAGAATCCCAGGGACGGCAGAGCCTGGTGGTCTGCCGTCTATGGGGTCGCACAGAGTCGGACATGACTGAAGTGACTTAGCAGCAGCAGCAGCTAGATACTAAATTTTTTCAGTTTTTCAGTAACTTCAGCTCCTCTTTTTTGTTGCTTAAATGATGATCCTAATTACTGGACCTTGTTTCCTCTGATAATGGAATCTTAAAACCATTTTCTAGCTTTTGAAGGAAAAATATAAAGTGGTATATTGGCAAAAACTCCTCAGGATTATTTACCCAGTAATGTCAAACTCATAGTTCCATTTTTCATAAGTTTGAGTTGCCTAGAGTAGTATGAAAGAGCACTATTGTGTGATGAATGGGTAGCAAGTGTTTAACCAAAGATTAGAAATATTTAAAATCTAAAGCAATCGCAGAAACTTATTTCTTCAGCAATCTTTTTGAAATTTTACTTTAGACAAGGCTTAATCCATAGCCAAATAACATTGCTAAATATAAACCTGAAATACAGGTTTCTGATATTTGAAAAGGTGGGCCTGGATTACATTTCAGTCTTTGCATGATCCAGTTTCTTTATCCCTCCCAGTGCCCATGCAGTATATGGCGCACTTAACTAAACATCATCAGGAAAATGTGAAATAGTCCTGCAATAGAAGAAAATCTAAAACAAACAAAAGATAATCTTGGTTTCCTTGGTAAAAAATGTCTCCTTAGGCATATGTGTATATATTTATACCTCTTTGCTGTATAACATGATTTTTAATCCTAAAGTTTCAGTAATATGAGTTACTGATTAGGAATATTTTCTGTCACAAATTATTCAGTTTATTATGCTTGACTATTTTGACTCTACTAATTTTAGTTCCTCTCCTGCTATGATCACCATGATGCTTGACCCATTCCAATTATCTGTTTAATCAACAAATAGCCAACAGCCTGGTATTGGACTCTGTGGGAGGGCTGGGCCCTGCCCTTCTGGAGGTTATGTTCTAGTGGAGCAGACAATTAGCAAGTAAACACAGGAATAGATATGCAAAGTCATTTGTTACAGATTGTGATAAAGGATGGGAAAGAAAGAAATAGAGCTCCCTGATGGACATGAATGAGGACATGTTCTTTACAAAATGTTTGAGGACATGAACCTTTATGTCACTTGATTCCCTAATATGAACAACCCATGAGAAATTTAATTTAGAATTAGGTGCCAGGAAATGCTGCCTTATGTATGTCTATGATGTAAGGCCACGTCCCATGACCAAAGAAACGTTGAAAAACTGAAATATTGCTGAAAGCTTTCAGGGTGTCTTGTTATTCATTCTGATTGTTCTAGTCATCATGGCCCAATAGATGACAGTCAGATTGCTAGGTGGTAGACCTTTCCCCATTTCTAAGTGCAGGGCTGCCCTCTAGTGGACTCTGAATAAATGTTGCTTGAGGATAATAGGTTATAAAATACAAAACTTGCTGCCAAATGGCAAACTGTATGAAGACTGGTCTGTCTAAGCTTCAGTCTGAACAAGCTTCTAAAGACAAACTCCTGTAACCAGTTGTCCGCAGGATATATGTCCCTATTACCTTGAGGCTTGGGTTTTAAAGCCAGTTGGAAACTTAGTTCTCTGCTCCTACTTCTCATTTCTAGAGAAGAAACTCAGAATTCAGAGAGGTAAAATGACCTGGTCACTGTCCCAAGGTGAATGAGAACTAAACTGTAAACATGATTCTTTCTCTGTAAATATCTCTCATTTGTTTGATCAAATTTATTTAACTATTTTACTATCTCCTACCTCTGTCCCCTTCACTCACTTTTCCCTGGGCACCTTGTTCTCTGATTGTTCCTCCAGCACATCGCGCAAGGCTTCCCAAGCTCCGATCTTTGCACTGGGTGTTTCCTCTGCCTACCGTGTTCTTCCCTTTACTGCCGTCAAGTCTTTGCTCAAATGTCACCTTCTCAACTCTGACCACCCTAGTTAATACACAGGCTCCCACCAGCACTCCAGATCTCTCTTTTCCCTGGTCTACTTTTTCTTTTTTTCCATAGTAGTTATCACCATCGACCTATAATTTATGTATTCATTATGTAATATAATGAATTTAAGTGCCTAACAGCGGAAATCTGTCTCTTTTGCTCTTTTGTCACATGGACAGAGTCCATGTGCCTGGGATAGTGCGTAGCACACAAAAGGGACTTAGTAAATGTGTGTCAGATTAACCTTTCAAAAGAGATATGTCACCTAATGGAAGGGCCACTCGCTCCAGCAGGGAAGTTCAACTCTACATGACGGCTGAGAGAAGCTGAGCAAATTTCCTATGCCTCATGAAAGACCAGGCCATTGTTGCCTAACTCTACCTACCACCCACCACTGCCACCACGATTAGCCCAAGAGACCAGTTTAGACCTTCTGATTCTCTCCCCCCAAAGAGGTCTCCAGGACCTATCCCATCAAGCCTCTCATCACCCTATATCCTCCTCATGTTCATGTGCAAAGCCTCCTCGGTCTGTGGTATTTCTCCCCATGCAGTGCAGTTCAGTCTCTTTTCTGCCTCCGTCTCTACCGCCCCAGCTCTGCCCCCATCATCAGCAGAGCCAGCCTGTCCCCAGCCTCTGAAAGGAGCCATGGCTCTTGCTCTGAAGTCTGCCCCTCCCCCAGAGACACCGCTACCCCAAAGCAGTTTTCAAATTGTGGCTGTTTCCTTCCTTCCCCATTGTAATTCTGGGACTGGTCCAGACCAGAACCTTGGGTCCTTTGAAGCACTTGCCATGTGAATGTAATACCCACCACCCTTCCTTGTTCCAGCCATCTGTCAGTCTTATGGCCAGTCCCCCTCATTCACAGAACCTTTTATTACCTGGACATCCATCTTAGTCTCACTCAATATTCCTGTGACCCTTCTACTTCTCTTTGGTGATTTCAGCACCCCTTCAGTGACCCAGGCAGCATCTTAATCTCTCAATTCTCTGCCTTCCATTCATCTACCCGTCCCTGGCCCTTCCCTAGTCCTCATCATCCGCATCATTGCCCAGACTTCGAATTCTTGACCTCAAGCATCCTAGTCTCCAACCACTGCTTTCTGTCTTGTCATGACCCCTTCCCCATAATTCTTCATCCCTGGCATCTAGTGACTTCTATCTTTTCATTGTTGAGGCCCCCTCCTGTCCTGACTTCACCTTTACTTAGCTTGGACTGCACGAGTTAATCCTTTTCTTTGCATTCACCTTCAGTTCTTTTGCTTCTGTCCCTTCACCTGTTCTCACCTGGTTAACCTCCAGTTTCCCTCTGAACCTCCCCTTGCACCTGAGTAGCTGGGAGTGGATGGAGGGAAAAGGTACCACTATGCTCATCCTTCCATCATTTCCCTAGTCAGTCTCCACTCTCAAAGATCCCAGTTATTCATACCTCATCCTCACTCTACAGCCCTCCTCACCCATCACCTCCTCACTCTCAGCTAATTAAACCTTTTCTTTTTTGGTCTGATGAAAAACATTATTTATTTATTTTGACCTAAGAAATAAAGTTAATGTTTTATTAATAGAGGAGCCCCATCCCTCCCAGACATGGTTACTTATTAATAATAATGAACCAGTAATTGAAATTTCAACTGGAAGTAAATTGGCCCTAAGAGAAAAGTCAGCCAGCCACCACTCAAAGTTTTCCTCCTTTACTGATTGTTTTAATAGAGAATTTAAGGCTTAAGTCACATTAGTCTAATCTTTGCCCCTCTTTGAAGATGAGCAACTTCCACTTTAAAGAGAATGGGGGCTACTTGCTAACCAAAGAAAAACACTGTTAACATTTTGATCTGTATTATTCCAATGGTTTTTTTAAAATTAAATCTTTTCTTAATCCAGTAAGAAAACAATTGAGAGCAAATGACTTCCTCTTTCCACCAAATCTGCTCTATCTTCCCACTAACAGCAGATGAGCAGACATTAAGTGTGGGGGACGATAAAGCATCTGTAGGCAGATGCAGTAACCCCAGCCTTTCAGGGCATGAGAGGGGTGGGTGCAACAGGCCTGGTCCCTTGGGTTATAAGATTTTTATTCTACTTAGTGCTAAATTGACTTAGTCTTCAAAGACTCAACCTTCCAGTTACTTCCTCTACCATGATTTCAGTTAAATCATGACATCATCTTGGGTACTGGGAAAACTGGACAGCGACATGTAAAAGAATGAAATTAGAACATTGTTTAACATCATACACCAAAATAAACTCAAAATGGATTAAAGACCTAATGTAAGATCTGATACTATAAAACTCTTAGAGTAAAACATAAGCAGAACACTGACATAAATAGCAGCAATATCTTTTTCGATCCATCTCCTAAAGTAATGGAACTAAAAACAAAAATAAACAAATAAGACCCAATTAAACTCAAAAGCCTTTGTACAGCAAAGGAAACCATAGACTAAATGAAAAGACAACCCACAGAATGGCTGAAAATATTTGCAAATGATGCGACCAACAAGGGATTAATTTTCAAAGTTTACAAACAGCTCATGCAACTCAATATTAAAAAAAAAAAAAAAACCCAATTAAAAAGAAAAAAAAGAGCTGAAGAACTAAATAGACATTTCAACAAAGAAGATGTACAGATGATCAAGAGCACATGAAAAGATGCTCAACATTGCTGATTATTAGAGAAATGCAAATGAAAACTACCATGAGGTATCACTTAACACCAGTGAGAATGGCCATCATCAAAAAGTATAATAAACGCTAGAGAGGATGTGGAGAAAAGGGAATCCTCCTACATTGTTTGTGGGAATGTAAATTGGCACAGCCACTATGAAGAATGGTATGGAGTTTCTTAAAAAATAATTGAACTACCATATGACTGAGCAATCTCACTTCTGTACATAAAATGATATGTGCATCCTAATGTTCATTGCAATAGGCAAGACATGGAAGCAATCCTACATGTCCATCAACAGATTGAATAAAGATGTGGTACATATATACAATGGAATATTATTCATCCACTAAAAAGAATGAAAGCAACATTGATGGACCTAGAGATTATCATACTAAGTGAAGTCAGTCAGAAAAATGAATGTCCTGTGACACGGCTTATATGCAGAATCTAAAGAAAAAAAAATGATACAAATGAGCTTATTTACAAAGCAGAAACAGACCCACAGGCTTAGGAAACAAATTTATGGTTACCAAAGGGGAAAGGGAGAAGGGATAAATTGGGAATTTGGGATTGACACATATACACTACTATATTTAAAGTAGATGACCAACAAGGACCTACTGTATAGCACAGGGAACTCTGCTCAATATTCTGTAACAATTTGAAAAACAGTAGATATGTGTATATGTATAGCTGAAGCACTTTGCTATACTCCTGAAACTAATACAATATTGTTTATCAACTGTACTCCAATATAAAATAATAATGACATAATTTTGAATCCTGAATCTGCCTGCTTTTAACTTAATAATTGAAAAGATGATTTTCAATGTAATTTAAAGCATAAACACTTCTTTTTAAAAAAGTATAAATTTAACTGACTTGACTTCAAGTATGAACAAAGTGGAATGTCAAAGACTCAGAATTTTAAAAAGCAAAAAGAACTTACAGGTGTAAACTTAAAAACGTTATAAATAACTGTGTACCACTTGCTTACTGCAATCTGAAATATTATCACCCATAAAGATGATTCTGAGTGTTTCCAAGTAAATTGCTATTGACATTTCACTGTAGAGGCTATGCCACAAACAACATCTGTGCTTCCCAGAAAAGGCTCCTTCCTTCTCAGGGCGTGGCTGACTTGTGTCTTAAGTTCCAAAGTCAGAGAGTCAAGTAGAAAACCCATTCAGATGGCCCCTGGATCTCTCCAATCATGCATAAAACTGGTCCCCAGGCCATGTCACGGGAAGTCTCAGTGTATCCTTACACACACACTCACCCTGGAGATACCTGTGGGACTTGAACTTGATGGTTTGTGTGTTGCTTTTTTTCCCTTAATTTTCTGTGAGTCTTAATTTTGTGGGGTAAAAACCAGATTATAAGCCAAGAAATCTGATAAGACTGTCATACTGTCTCCCTTGTGTGGCTGGTCACCCCCACAGATGGCCGTGGGCAGGCCACAGCCGTGATGACAGGTGTCCTGCAAGTATTCCAGGTAGACATTATACACGCCTGCTCATTTTTTCTAATGGTGCTCTGAGATTAGAAACATGGAAGGTTACCACCTTCTTCCTCCTACCCTGGTTCTGAACACCTGGGAAACATTAGAAGCTTCTGCATGTCAGTCATATTTTTTGTAAATTTCTTGGAGGAGCGTGTCCCAAAGTACACAGCATGTAGACTGTGTCTGGTGGTCCAGATGAATGTGGGTGGTGCGGGACTAAACACTCTTTATATTAATAGTTATGTTTTTGTTTTAATGTATATTATAAAAAAATTAAAATACATATCTAGTCCAGTATTTCATGGATATAAATGCTGAGAATTAGCCAAAATGATCATATTTAAGATTTTGTAGGTGAGGTGCTTAAAAGAAAATTATTAAATATTAAATAGATTAAATAGTACTAAAGTTGACACAGACTTTTGACAAAAATTGTTAAAGTGGTTGCCTGTAGACTCACAACGAGAAAGTGATGTATGCTTAATGGACAGAGGCCTTCAGACAGTTTCTTAAATGGTAAAGGATGTGGAAACTGTTTGAGACAGTTCCATAAAACAGTAACAACTTGGCATAATCCCATATTGAGAGATTTTCTTCTCACTCAAGTTTCTCCCTCTGGAGAAGTGCAGCTGCCAGTGATATTATCCACTTAGAGTGGAGGTTACTTTGCTGTTCTTACTGGGTTCTTGTCTCATAAAGAAATGGTAGGAAACATTGAGTTCTTTCACATTCGGAGTGAGAGAATAACCTCATGATAACTACAGCTGAATTCCTTCAGTCAGTCTTTCAACCAACACTGCTCAGCACCTTTCTGTGTCAGGCTCTGGGCCGGGTGCTGGGTTTAGAGGAGAAGGCCAGACATCATGAGATTTTAAGACTGGGAGTGACGTATCATGTCAGCATATCTGAAAGACCATCCTGGCTGGCCCCATGACAGGCAGCAGAGCTGGCACAGACTCACAAGAGGTGATTGCGGTAGGTGACGTGGACCAGCATGGTGGCTGGGGCACTGGCTCTCCAGTGCAGATCCAAGGGGTATTTCAGGGTCGATCCAAAAGGTGATGATGACTGATTAGACATCACGGATCAGAGAAAGAGGGGAGATGGGGAGAGTGCTAGGTTTTTGGCTTTGGGAGTCCCATGGAAGGCGATCCCAGGCCCTCAGAGCTTACACATCACACACTTCTGGGGGTGCGGTAATATAACCATCTAGGAAATACCACAGTTTGTGGCCACTGTATGTGTTCTTCCTCACAGGGACAAGTGGTATCTTGTTCTTATGGCATGAGGCCAAGCACATCAAAGGCATTGGATCAGTGCTGACAAGAAGACACGTTAAGAATTTGCAGCATGAGAATAAAAGGGTGGTTGACTTATGGTGTAGAGTGCTCCCCTCTGCCCCATTTAAAATTTCATTTTAAGGAAATGATTTTGAAACTGGACTCCATTATTACCCTACCAGTATAAAGACCTATAAGCAAAGGCAACAGAAGCCATACCCTTCTGCCTCAGGGACAGAAGAACGTGCTTCATGATAGGCAGAGCTGAGACCAGGCGAGCAGAAGGATTGCGTGTGTGTGTGTGTTAGTCATTTGGTCATGTCCAACTCTGCGACCCCATGGACTATAGCCTGCCAGGCTCCTCTGTCCATGGGATTCTCCAGGCAAGAATGCTGTAGTGGATTGCCATTTCCTTCTCCAGATGGTCCCTACCCAGCGGTCAAACCCCTGTCTCCTGACTTGCAGGCAGACTCTTTACCATCTGAGCCACCAGGGAAGCCCATAGAAGGAAATTAAAGCCACTCCAGGCTATATGTTAAAGCCAATCAATAGCCATAAGCTATTAAAAGAAATATCTATATTTACATGTATATATGTATTTATATCCATATATCAATGCAACCTCAGTTAGTCAGTCGTGTCCGACTCTTTGTGACCCTATGGACCGTAGCCTGCCAGGCTCCTCTATCCATGGAATTTTCCAGGCAAGAATACTGGAGTGGGTTGCCATTCCCTTCTCCAGGGGATCTTCCTGACCCAGGGATTGAACCCAGGTCTGCTGCACTGCAGGCAGATTTTTACCACCTGAACCACCAGGGAAGCCCTTTAGATAGATATTTCTTTCATTAGCACCATGAAATTAAACTCTAGCAATTACTAGCTGATAAAATGTCACCTCAGTTTTCCAGTTAATCCATGTAAGTCATCCAACTGACTTAATTGACAAGAATCTTAACTGATATATAGTCAGTTCGAGCAGGCAAATGGTATTTGGAAGCTAAAGAATGTGCAGCAAGAGTAGAATCAGAAAGAGGATGACAAACTGGAACAAGGCAGAGAAGGTGAGAAAGAAGCAATGTCCAAAGTAACAGTGGAGAACAACCCATTAGGATGCAATAAGGCAGCAATCTGTACCAGTGTGTTTGTCTTGCTCTGCGTGGAAACTGGTGATCTCTCTCTTGAGTGGCAGCCTGCGAGGCATCTTCAAGAACTGTACGGAGAGTGGACATCTCCAGATGACAGTGGGACCAAAGGAAGAAAACAAGCTTATGAATGAGAACCTCTTGAGGCCTCCCCAGAAATAACAGGGGCACTGAAGACCTGCTTGTGCATGGGTTGAAACTCTTGATGCAGGGTTTCACTGATTCAGAGCAGCTTTAGAGCTGGAGACCAGACTTAAGAATTGGTCTGCTTGAGGCATTGAGTCCTTAACACACTGACTCACAGTGATCGCTGTGGGTAAAGCGTGGCGGCCTGGCCTCCCTAGTGCACTTTTCTCCATTCCAACACTGTTTGGAGATTCTTTACCTTTGCGGCTTGCTCTTCCATGCTCTTTCTCCTCACATCTTTGGCATACCCTGATGTGAATGAAGATGCCTCCCCCACCAAGACAGGACCACACTCATTTAGTGCTGGGAATCTTATATTTTTGCTTCTGTCTCTGAAAAGCTCACACCTCTGGCCACAAGGTATAATTCATACTGCTTTTCTGATGCCCACCACAACTAAGGCTTGGAGGGGTTTGCATTTGAATAATTCGCCCAGGGCCAGGTAAGCACGGCATAGCTGATGCAGCTGAAATCTGACTGTGATGTTTATGAACTCCCTCCTCTTCCCATCTGCTGTCTTTCCCTTTGGACATGTTTTATTATTATGCAAAAATTCCCAGACAATGTCAGAGAGCTTACAGCTCTCCTAAAGCTCTGCCTCTTGAAACCCCTTAGGTGTCCATGAGCATGATTCAGCCCAGTGGATTTCAGAGCAGGCATGTCTGGCTCTGAGTTCCTAAACTTTCTGCTGCACCGCCCTGATACCGTCTCTTCCTAACTCTTAAAGTACTATCCTCTTTAACCTTTACCTGAGGGTCTTACACTAGTCAAAGGAACCAGCGAAATGTTAGAAAGTGTCTATTTGATAGAACTTTGAGCCACAAAGCAGAAGCCTTGCCAGAAAGAAATCTGCAATGCCCAGGAGGCTTTCCACCCTCTGTCTATGATGCTGGGACAAGATGAAAGGGGTCTGTGCTATAGGGCAATGGTCCCCAACCTTTTTTGGCACCAGGACCAATTTCATGGAAGACAATTTTTCCATGACCGGAGGTGGGGGAGATGGTTTCAGGCACAATAAATGTAATGTGCTTGAATCACCCTGAAACCATCTCCCCCACTTTATTTCTCATCTAATGCCACTGCTGATCTGACAGCAGGTACCGGGTTGCAGCCTGGAGGTAGGGGACCGCTGCTGGAGGGTCAGAGCTCCACTGTGGGCTATCCGCCCCGTGTTGGGCTCAGGCCAGATCATCCACATCCTGCTTCTTCCTACTCCCTCCCTTGTTTTGGGTCTTCCCTGTTCATCTGTTCCTGTACATCACCGGCGCCTGTCTTACTAGGCCACCTCTGTGACCCACAGTACCTGACATGGTGCTATGAGAAAGTCAGTGTCAAGTCAATACTTATTCAATGCATGAAATAACACTTGTTTATATCTCAGACCTCATTTTACCATCAGGAGTTGTTTCTATAATTAAGTATGTTCATTCTCTGGCCTCACTAGCCAGTACACCCTCTCTTTCTTCATGGCTCCAATGTCAAAGCAGATGTATGAAATTAATAAGCCAGAACAATCACGGTTTTCAAAATGATACAGATGAGAGTATTAAAATGCAGAAAACAGGCTTCATAGGCAAGTGATTTGAAGCAATATGATTTGACTTCATGGGCATCAAAATGAAATATTTCGTGATGGGAGCATAGCAGTGTAGCTCCTCATGCCTAATGGCGCAGGTTTAAGCATGCTGCTTGTGTTGGACACACGTCATGCTCATCTGCTGAGTATCTTCACTATATTTTGCAACACAGTATGTGTAATATCATGTAATACTTTCCAAATCTCCTTTGCAATTGAGTCTGTAGTGGTGAAACAAACAAAATATACTAAAATATAATGCACATACATACACTTATAATTAGAAATTGTGAAATGTCTTCTGTCAAGGAGAAAAGTGCTATGAGAGAGAGTTACAATAAGACTTAGTTTACTCTGAAGGATAAGGGAAGGCCTTCAGTGGGGAAATGGCGGAGAGTGAATGGACTTGGGCTGAGTGAACGCTGAGAGGAGCTTTCAAAATGAGAGATCATATGGAAAAGCCTCAGAAAAGTCAAGACCAAGGCATTTTCAAAGAACAGCCAGAAATTGAACAGGTGGTGTGTTTAGAGCATCAGGGGAGGGGGTGTGTTTGGAGGCACACGGGCCATGTGGGCTCCTATTATATCTTGAGAAAAAACTGAAATCTGTGAACATATGTTAAGCAGGTGGGTGACCCAATCAGATTTTCATTTTTAAAAGGTCCTCCTTTGCTGTAGTTCAGAGATGGAGATCAGGGGAAGATTAGGAAGTGTCTTCAGTTCAGAAACAGGCTGTTGCCCTGGTCCCAGGGGAGATGAGACTGGGTTGGACTGGGCATGGGTGGTGACGGCAAAGATGGAGACAAGAAGATAGATGTCAGATTATTTTCAGCTTATGATCTTGAATGTGTAGAACCTTGGCCGGCTATTTTATGTAATGAGAAGCCAGATCAAGATCTCTCTGGCTTTAGCAGTTGGGGAAGATGGAGGAGACCTTCAGTGAGCTCAGCAAGCCTGGGGTGAGAGCAGCTTTGCAGGGACAGAGCAACAATCTGAAACAGGTTAAATCTGAGGTCCCCATGAGGTGACATCCACAAACTCACCTGAAGGAGATGTAACTGAGCATCCACCCTTCCTAGAAGGTTTCCTGTTAAACATTCATCACGCTACCCCATCAGTTTGAAGACTAACGGGGTAACTCCAGGATGTCATACATGTGCAGCGGGCACTGTCTAACATCTGCACTCACTGTGGGTTCTGTCTGAGTCATGAGGACAGCTGTGTGGTTGAGTGGAAAATCACCATGGTGGTTTCCCTTACGTACAAAATACAAATGGAGTGGGGAACAAGAGCCAGTTTCTCCTTTGCATGTGTGTATAGTCTCAGCACATGTTTCAGGAAAATCTATTTGCTTTGGAGAAATAACTCATACTGGTGTAGGCTTCTGGGTCACTTGGAGACAGCGGCAGCCTCTATTTTTGGCAGAATTCTGTCTCAAGCTAATGCATCCAGCCATGGAGAAAGCAGTTTCAAAATAGACCTGATCAGCTGTCAGGGGACAATTCATCTTGAGATAATAGTCCTGAGGCCTTGGCCAGCCAGCATTCCTCTATGAGCTACTGAGCAGGCTGTCCTCTGATTCTGCATTTGTTTAAATGTTTCAGAAACATGCACAGAGAGCCATTTTTAAAACAGGGGATCCTCAAGGGAGGGAAGGGATAGAGAGGCAAAGGTACAAGAATTCTCCCAGCCTAGACCAGGTGTCCTGTTCACTTTAGTGCTCCTGACCAAGGTTCAAACCCTCTCTCAACCCCTCATTGACTCCGAGACGAGAGAAGGTCAAGTCAACCTGCATGGACCTTGGTTTCTCCTTCTGCTCATGCTGGTAAGGTGCATAGGAAGCCTAACATGACTCCTTTCTATAGCAGGATGGGTTTTCCAGAGGAATAGGACCAGAATGATGTGTAGTGGGTGCTCTGTGTGTGTGTAAAGAGAGAGAGATTTTAAGGAAGAGACTCACATAACTACAGGGGCTTGGTAAATAGAAAATCTGCAGGGTGGGCTGGCAGGCTGGAGACCCAGGGAAGAGTTACAGCTCAAGTCCAAAGGCAGTCTACTAGCAGAACTCCCTCTCCTTCATGAAAGGTCAGTCTTTTTGTTAAAAATCCAACTGATTACCATGAAAAAAAAAAAAAAATCCAACTGATTAGTGTATACACACTATTATATATAAAACAGGCCATCAACAAGGACCTACTGATTGGCACAGGGAACTCTACTCAATACTCTGTGATAACCTACAAGGGAAAAGAATCTGAAGAATAGATATATGTATATGAATAACTGAATCACTTTGCTGGACATCTAAAACTAACACAACATAGTAAATCAACTATACCCCAGTGTAAAATAAAAATTAAAAATAAACCCAACCAACTGGATGAGGCCTACCCCCCCTTACATTATGGAATCTACATTACTCAAAGGCTACTGATTCAGATGTTCTAAAAAGTACTTTGATAGTGACATCAAGACGTGTTTTACCAAGTATCCGGGTACCCTGTGACCCAGCAAGTTGCCATCTAAGATTAACCATCACGCAGGTCCTCAGAAATGCCATTTAGACTTTTCCAGCTCTCCTTGCTCAGTTTCACCCTCAGAAGGACCTTCAAGTAGAGTTTTCTTGCTCCCTATTATCTACCTCATGATTCTCTCCTTTTATGCCTGAATCACCTTGCATCTAGGATAGTATATGGTACCTGGTAGCATCTCCAGGTATGCTTAATAAAGAGCCACATAAATTATGTAAGATTCATTTATAAAAGCAAAGGATAGAAATGTCAACAAGGGAAGAGCTTATTCAGTAAAAAATTAAAGTAATGGATGCATTTAGATGTAGGCTTCAGGACACACATTTTATCATATTATTAAAACAGAAATGTGTACCTGAAGGCTCTGCAGGCCATGAAACTAATACTGTCCTTCTTTCCCAAATGATCTTTTGTGTATTCAATCTCAGACCCTGTTCTCTGGCTTAGCCAGGCTTTGAGTCCCCACTTTGTCCCCAGTTTTCTCTGTAGATAAACAGGGGAGTGTGGTAGGAAGGGGTTGCGGGTTAGGTAGGGAATGGACTGTCACTGTGACTCCAGAATGAAGGGGCAGCTCAGACACAAAGGCGCGTGGGTTGGAAGCTGAGCTGGGGAGAGCGCTCTGCAGCGGTGTTGGTAATTACAGCCAGGCCCTGCAGGACACCTGACATCACAGCTCTCCATGTGAACACTCAACCTCAGGAGGTCTGACAGTTCCACAGCCAGAAAACACACTTATTCCAATCAACACCCACCCCCCGCAGTATTATTAAGGGAATGAGCAGTGGACAGAATTTCGGGTTCTCTGTGCTCGGTCTTGCATCACATCTTCTCATTTCCCTGTGCTCAGATAGACCTGGCAGCCTTCGGGGGTGCAGACGTGGGCAGACGTCTCCGGCGGAGACTCCGCCCAGTCAGTCTGCTTTCTGAGCCTTTTCTGTCTCCTTGCTGGAAGCTCCTGCTGCCCGCCCTGGCCCCAGGATGGGGAGTGGGGTGGCAGGACTCACTGTAGGGAGAGCCAAGGCCATGGAAGGGTGGGATGGAAGGGGAAGTAGCAGCACAGGGGCTCCTTGCTGGGGTGAAGCCTCCAGCAGAGTCATGAGCTGTGGTGTCACGCAGATGGGGAGCTCAGCCCCCATGTGGAGCCGGCTGGACCCTTGTCTTGGGCAAGGTCACCACGATGGAGGATGGCCCAGGGCTTCCTGAGCAGCCCTGCTGAGATGCAATCTGAGATGGGCTTCAAGGGGACAGAGGTCTTCTGGATGGACAGGACTGTCTCCTGAGGTCAGAAATCCCTCACATCACTGGAGATGCCCTGTCCTAGAAAAACTGCCTTTCTCAAGGGTCCTATTAAGAGGTCATACTGATGCTACAAATATCATTACAGTGATTTTAAAAAATAGCAAATGATTTTATCACATGCCCATGATGTACAGGTGCTATGAATGTGTATTTCTAATCTTTGCAACAATTCTGTGAGGTGAACATTATTGGCCCCATGGTACAGAGGAGTAAAACTGAGGTCAGAGAGCTGAAATACTGGCTCAGGATTCTCTCCTGGGCTTCCCGATGCCAGGCCTGTGCTCTTCACATGGCACCTTTTCATTAAAGATGATTTTCCTTTCTTCATCCAAGGGAGGATGAGCATAGGAAAGGGAACATTATCCTGGCAACTAGAAAAGAAAGACAGCAAAGGAGAAGAGTCCTGGGAAGAGTGCCAGCCATTCAAGGGCAAACCAGTCAAGGGAGCTGTATATCAGGCAGGGAGACACTAGTGAGAATGGGACAGAGTTGGTTGTTTTGAAGAACAGAGACAGGGACTTTCTGGGAATGCTGCTGGACAGCAAGGCCAAGGAGAAAAAGGAGTGCCAAGATGTGAGGAGTTTGGCCACCAGGGACTCATGGGAAGCTGGCCTCAGGAAGTGGCTGCCAAGATGATGGTGGAGATCCCTCTGGCACCCAGTGCCTGGAGGGGAGGAGAATCAGGGCAGAGGAACCCTGGCCACCCTGCACATCCTAGGAGTGAGTCAGAGAGGTGACAAGGAGCAGTGACCAGTGACAGACCCCACAGGCCCAGGAAGTGATGGTCCTGAGGGGCAGGCCGCCATGCTTCCCTCTAGTTCCAGGAGGAGGGCACAGCAGCCCCTTGTGAACAGTGAGCTAGGAGGTATCAGAGGCTCTTGCCAACAAAGCTGCCCATCTGTCTGGGTCACTTTTAGACCATCCTCACACCCAGCCCCACGCGGCGGTGGGTTTGGCCTATTTCTACATACAACACTGTACTTTGTCTTGGGTCCCCAGCCCAGTGGGGTAACTTCAAGCTGACATCCTTCCCCTGGCCCTGCCACCACTGTGGAGATGCGTGGTCTTCGCTATGGACTTGCATCATCCTGCTTTCCTTTCCATTCCGACCCGCCCAGAGTGCTGCCAAGTCTCAGCCTCGTCACCCAGCCTCCCCCCCCTCCCTGTTCCTACCTGGCCCTGCCCTCCTTTCTCAGAGTCAGGCCAATCTGTCTATAAGAGAAAAACCCAAAAGATCAATAGATACAGTAATGAAACGGTATTTCTTTCTCCCATAGAAGAAATGCAGGGCTGGGGTTCAGAACTAGTGTGGTGGCTCTCCCCACATCATGAGGACCCAAGAGCCTTTGGTTTTGATCCACACAGGTTCCCAAGGTCAAATCACAGATGGAGTTGGCGGCGAGAGCTCGTGCCATCATGAACACAGAGTGAGATGGGGAGGAATAGCGGAAAACCGGAAAGAGACCCCTCCTGGCTGAGTGAGCGCCAAGTGCCCTGTGTACCACACGTCCTTCCACTTTATCTCATGGGCCAGAACTTGGCCACACAGCCCCGTGTAGCTGCCAGGGGTGCTGGGAAGCCTGGTCTCGATTCTAGGAGGCGGGGGCTCAGCTCAAAGTCAGCGTTCTGTCAGTGAGGAAGGAGAGAAGAGTGGTCATCTTCCCTTACCTCCTTCTGTCCCTCCTTCTCTGCAGTGTCCACGCTCGCCAATCAATCATGGTTTGGGTTTAGTTAGTTTTTTTTTTCTGGGCTCAGTGTCTTAGACTGCTGAGAATGGGAGAAAATTAACACATGTCTGACCTTAATGTAGCCCCAAGATCATAGCCAGGCCGTGATCTTACCCCCCGCCTCCTTGCAGGGACAGTGTCACCCCCACCGTGCGTGCCCAGGCCTCCTGTGTGGACCCAGACACCTGCCTGTGATTACGCCCAGGGGAGGCAGAGCACTGCAGCAGCTGAAGGCAGTTGCAGTTTCTGTCCCAAGTGTTCTCCCTTTTTTGTTTAATGAACCAACCTTTACTGACAGAACTAAAAGCAAGAAAGTAGAAATTCTGGGGCATAGAGAAGATAAACAATCCCCGCTCCAATGTTAGAAGTGCTTTTAGGCAAAAAAACAATAAAGTACATAAAATGAGAAATCTCAAAAGCTACAGCCTTGAGCATCCTCATGCAGCGACTTAAAATCTAAGTAAAAGGAACCATCTGAAAAATAAAACCTCAGGCTAGTTCCTAATATGTAAAGATATAAAAGTGGCTTTTTATTTCCATAAACTTCACATTCAGATGTATAAATATTTACTTATGAAGCCCATGAGTTAATGAAATGAAGCCATATTAATGAGTGAAACGATCTGAAATCAGGACTTCTAGATGTGGTCTAGCAATGATGTTAATAGCCTATTTACTTTGTATATATTTTCTCATACATATTTCATAATATGATGAGATCTGGAGATACCTGGATTGGCACTTAGACATGGTCACCCTATTTCCAGTCTGTCTCACGTCAGTTGTGCTCCTCCGTCCAGTGTAAACAGCAGGTGCAGCTAGCTTGTGAATCTGCCCAGCACACGGAGGTCAGTGAGCCTGGATAGGTCAGGTTAACCTACCAATGGCTTAAAAAATACTAAAATATGGCACATACTGTTACCCAAAGTGGAATTCAACAACTTACCACTCAAAAGCCAATAAAGAGGCAGAGTTGTTGGAAAGGGAAGTTTGCTTTCTTTTGGAGGCCAGCAAACGGGCTGGCGGGGCGCTGGGCCAGGGTGCGGACTCCAATGGCAGCTTACGTCACGGCTACAGCCTGGTGATCACGTACTGTGCTTCTTCCACTGGTGGGGGCTTCAGTATCCACAGTACAGCTCGGAGGACATGACTTAGACTGTTATCTATAGCCTTTGAGAAGGAACTAAAGCCTCCTAACTTTGCTTAATGACTAAGCTGTTATTATTGAATCTTGACCGCTTTGCTTTGGTTTTGCATTTTCTCACTTCTCTGATTATTCTTTGGCTTAAGTGTTTCTATAGACAAAAGGCAAGCAGAGAACATGGAGGGGAGGACCATAGGGTCCCGCTCCATTTCAAACCCACCTTTTCTTTGATACTCCTCAGTCTTGAGGAGGGACAGGTGCAGAACCAGAAAGGGAATAAAGTGTTGGATAGAGAGGTTAATCACACACTTTGCCGAGGAACTTGGTGTTAGTTCCAGGACTGTCCAGTTTTCCCCAAATCTTTGAGGGAACAGGACAACAAGTGCTGTGGCTCCTTCCTGCCAAAGTGGGGCACAGTCCTGCTTAAATTGGGGAATGGACACAGAGTCGGAAATAATCTTGAGTTTCAAGCTTATCATCAGTATTTTGTATTATGAAAACACCTCTCTCTTTGATTACTTTGTCATAGTACCTGGAGAAACATGTGAAAATTAGTAGACATATTACAGTGAGGGTAATAATCAAAATGCAGCTTTGGATTATTCTCTGAATGTGTTATTTCCCCCATAGTGGTTAAAGCAGATAAACAATTTATGGTTAATAGGCCACAAACAGCCTGTTTTGGTTAGCCTAAATGTCACATTAAATCATATATAAGCCAGGATGATTTCCCCATGCCTCAACATGTGAAAATTTCTTTCATCATTTTCCCCTTTTAATAGCACATCTTTCCATAGAAAGCATTGATAATCAATATACTTTTTCAACATTGCCAGAGTGGTTCAGTTGCCTGCTCTGGGTCTGTCCATGTCCCTTGGTGCTAGGCCTACTGTTTGTTTATCTATTGACTTAGTTATTCACATTGGGAGAAAACTGATCAGATGTAACAAACCAGTACAGAGGTATGCTGATGGGGAAACATTTGATAGCCTGTACGTTTTATCAGTTATACCCAATTGTCATACACAGGTTGTACATGTGCTTCAAGCAGTAGACTTAACGCCAACAGTGCTACACATAAGTGGTTAAGTTATATTCTATGACAATTTCACTAGACAATTTGTAACTAGAAATATGATTGACAACATAATACCAGAACATATTCAAATTTTAGAAACATCATATAACTTCTAGAACACTTATACTAATGATATTTACCCATACAGTATAATCTAAGAATGTTTACCATTATTTGACCGTGTTTTCCATATAATTTAATATGCCAAATAATCCTCATTCACTTAGAAAACCTTTGTTCTCTTAACAGAGAGAAACCCAAACTCAGTCTTGTATCAATTTAATAATAGCAAAATTGATTTATCTAATTAAATTCAATCTACCTTTATCTTAAAGTGCAAAGTTCTTTTTCTCAGAGTTTCTTTTTTTATATATAAATCTTTTATCACTTTCTCCATATTAATTTGTCCCTTTTCTTCTCATCCAGAACAACCAGCTGAAGCTAAAATTATTGTTTTATCCCTCAGCAAAAACACTTCAGTTTTTTTATACCTTCTCTCACCAACACATAGCCTATACCTTCTCTCACCAACACATGGCCTACTTGCTTTACACTAAAATGCTTCCCTTATTATTTTTACATATTACAATTTTTAACCTTTAAAATATCTTAACAAAACCAAGAAACAAGTCATTGAACTATGTGTTATATCAGCATTCTCTGATGGGCAAACTTAAGAACATATTCCATAACCTATAACATACATTTTTCTCATAGCACAATTTCCTTTCAATATGGTATAACACGTGGGTATATGAACCCAAACATCTTTTAAAGTTCTACTAATTAACCCAAGACCGAAGTCTTGGGCAGAGTGGGCTGTGTCTGTATCTCAAGGACATGATAAGAGTTAACATCAAGCTTTTTCGTAGGCATATTTTTGTTTTCTCGGGTCAGAATTAGGAAAACAGTATTTTATCAAACTAGCTGTCTCTAACTACATATGCAAAAAGAACCAGTATTAGAATTTCAAAAAGAGTTTTATCTTAACCAATTTTCTCTGGAGTGTGAACAATACTGCTGGCCACGCAATGTTTTTCATTTGTTTGTTTGTTTTAAATCTTTCTTTTTCTTAGTCATAGTTGCATAGATAAACTTTTCTTAATGAATTGAACCTGAATTTCCCAGTTTACAAAAGGCAACGAGAATGCCAATCACACAAATGGAATACACACACACCAGAAAATAGGACTGTCACAAATCCCCCAAAATAATGACCAACATGGAGTCCCAAATAAACACTTCCCCAACACAAAGGGTCCTCAAGGTAGACATGTCAGAACCAACTGACAAAAACACCCAGATAGTATCTCATAGTCACAAACCAAGGGCAGACACAAGTCAGAACCAATGGGCAAAATGCCCAAATAGCACCCCGTCCTCACAAACGGCCCTCACCATCCAACGCACGGCAGAACCAACCGGCAGAAATGCCCAAAGGACACTCAGTGCTCACAAACAGGCTGCAACATCAGATACGCACCGGAACCAGCTGGCAGAAAGCCCAAATAGCACTTGATGCTCAAAAGAGAAGTTGGCCAGGAGCACACCGGTGGACTTACTTGGTCTTGGAGTTCGTCAGCTTGTCCAGAGGCGTCTCTCCGTTCCACCCAGGATAAGCTCACGTCCTGTTGGCAGTCAGTGCTCCGCATGGGAGAAACAGGGAGAATCCCTGAATCGGTTTCGGCCACTGCTAGGAATGTCCCCCCAAATCCTTCTCCTGGGGTCAGCGAACCCTGAGCAGGGGGCTTCTCACGGCCGCCCCAGGGCATCAGGATGGCAGCGGCCCTACTAAGGAAAACTCCCGGGAGCCAGATATCACGAGAGCGTAACCTCACGTTGGGAGCCAAGCTGTTAGTGAAAGTGGGCCCAGGTGGCTCTAAAGCCAATAAAGAGGCAAGTTTGGTGGAAAGGAAAGCTTGCTCTATTTTCTATTATTTACTTTGTACTAATATCTAGAACATTCTCTGTCAGCCTCCCTGATTCTCAGCCCCTTCCTGGGCCAAGGCTTGAGAGAAGTCATTCATAGCTATTAATCTGAGGGTCTCTTCTGTTTCATGCACGATGGCTGATTCGAGGAGGTGGGAAGTCTGATTGCCCTCCCTGCTTCCCTGAGTTGTGAAGATAATGAGTGAAAAACCCAGGAGGGTCCTGCCCCAAGCCATCATGAGGTTTAGGAAGGCAGACACAGCTGGGGCTGTTTGGAGGTGAGGGGACAATCCTGGAATGTAAGCGAGCTGGGACAGTAAGCAGCTTCAGGTGGGGATGTTTCTCCCAGACATTTCCCATCTGATCTGACAAGCCTACCACCATGGAGGTGTGACCCCTCTTGCAAGCTAGATGCCCTTTGGTTTTCCTTTTTCACATGCTCCCAGTCAGCCTCGGTTTGTAATGAAACTCTAACATACTGTGATATTGATGTGAGTCCAGAGTGTGAAGGTCTCAGCTTCTCTGGTGACCTGGCCATTCTTCTTTTCGAGAAAAGAATTATAATGCCCCCGGGGTGCCTTCATTTGTTTTTCTGCTCAAGGTCAGGATGGATGTGTGTCTGATTTCACCATCTTCCCTCCAAATTGCAAATGAAAGTCAGCAAGCGTCTTCCATAGTCTATTTTGAAACTGGGGGGATGTGGGAATTCCCTCATTTTATGAAACATAGAGCTTACTGTCTGTTTCCATTCTTTTTACTTACATTAGTGAATTCAACAGAGATGGTTTATATAAATGTGTATTCATTTGACAATGTTTTTTCTGAATTGTGATGGTAAATTCCTTCATAGATTATGGGCTAAATATGATAAACTATGACTCTTTTCAGTAACCCCACATTTTTCAATATCTTTATTTTTTTTATATGGTGATGGTAACCAGCAAAAATGTGTCAAGATACAGGAAGGTTTTAACCATCCCAACCCTCACCATCTTGGGAGACTAAAAAAAAATTAAAAATCACTAGTTCGTTTTAAAAGTGACTGGAGACATTAATTTTTGTCTAAACCATACTTTCAAACAAATTATCTAGTTTCCTAACCTGGTATGGGCCAACTGATTTCTGAAAAATGGGCTTTAGTCAAATATTCTGGAAGATAGGACTTCCCTGTGGTCCAATGGCTAAGACTCTGCCCTTCCAAATGTAGGAGTTCGGGTTTGATCCCTGGTCAGGGAACTAGATCCTACATGCCACAACTAAAGATATTGAATGCTGCAATTAAAAAAAGAAAGAAAGAAAGAACCTGATTGCTACAACTAAAATCAGGTGCAACCAAATAAATATTTTTTTAAAAAAAACAACAAATACTCCAGAAGATCCAGTGGGGAAGTAGGAGTCTTTTCTAAGCACCTGCTGTGGGGCAGAAGCTTAGCTGGTTTGAACTGAAATAATACCAGGCTTCTGTGGAGTCACATTTATTTTTTAGGCACCTGCTGGTCAACTCAGTTACATTTTTCTCATTAACTTCTGCAACAGACATTTCAGGATACTGCTGCTATCCTTCTTTGACAAAAAAGAAAGAAAGGAACAGGTTTAGAAGAGCTGAGTAACTTGTAGCCATTAGGGGAAGAGCCGCCACCGTTTACTAAGCTGCCTGCAGAAATTCAGGTTGCTGGGACTCCCACAACTCCTTACAGACAATGCTTATATGAAACGTGATGCTCTGGTTTATGGGGCTAAAGGGACCACCGAAAGTTCCGGTTTAAAACGGTCTGCTTCCTTGCAGAGCTGGTAATCACCATGTACCTGGTGTGTGTCTATTAACTACCATCCAGAGGGAATCTTTAAGTGTTTATTTTCTGTACTGCTATACGCTGAACTCTATTAACCTTGAATGAATTTTGATAACACCATCAGGGGGCAGCAGAATGATTCTGCCTGAAATTACACAGTGAGATCACCCATGACAGATTAAAAGCAAAACATACTTTTAAATGACCATGACTGTTATTATCCTATCAATTGGGTTCACCCGCTGGAGCCTGACTCTCAAAAGCTTTTATGACATTCCTGGCAGAGGTATTCAGTGATTGATCCACTGCTTCACCTCCTGTTCACTCTGCAGTCCATGACAGTGACTCCTGCCTTATCCCCACACCACTCCACGCCCCGCAGTGAAATTGCTTTTGTCGGGGCCACCCTTGACCTCCATGTCGCCAGATCCAGTGGACCCTCCTCTACCCTCATAGCAGACACAGTCGGCCATTCCGTCTCTGAAACGTCTTCCTTTGGTGTCTTTCTCAGTCTCTTTGTCAGGCTTCACCTCGTCAAGGTTTCAGCCTGAATTTAAACATTTGGGGTGTCCCTGCTTGTTTCTAGGCCCTCTTGTTTTCCTCTTGATGTCCTGTCTCCCCTAGGGTGGCTCATCCATTCCCGTTTTTATGGAGATGTGTGTGAAGATGATTCCCAAACTTACACAGCTGGCCCAGATCCATCCTCTGAGATGCACAAATACCTATCAGTTGTCCACGTGGCAAACCCCTTTAAATGCCTCACAGTTTTCACTTAAACATGCTTCCATCATCGTCATCTCCCCTTGATCCATAAATGGCTTCACTTGCTGCAAAAGCTGGAACCCTGAGACTAGTTCTTGGTTCATTCTCTCCCTCCACCTCTGCATCAGATCCTTGGGCAGGTGTGCCATGCGTCTGTCCAACCCTCTCTGTCTCCTATCCCGGTCCAGACCTCACCCATCTACCTAGATCATTGCACTGCCCTCCAGGCTTCCTCGCATAGCTATCGAGAAGTCCACCTTAAGGTAACAGCAGGTGCTATTACAATGAAGAGTGGATCCTGCTCTGTTCCTGCTCACCAGCCTCATTGACCTCCCACTGCACGTAGGATAAAATCCAGACACTTTTCCAGGGCCTGTGTCTTATCTTCCCTCCCCTTTCTCCAACATTAAGCTCTTTTCCTTTGCTGTTTGTTTGTTTTTTTTTTTCTCTTGGCTCAGCCCCTTCTCAACCTGTAGCCTCAACTAAAATGTCACCTCCCCAGAGAGGACTTTTGTCAGCACCCAGTCTAAAGTAGGTTGCCATGTCGTCCTCAGTCTGTGTCCTGCCTATTCTGTTATTGAATGTCTTACAACTTACAATTGTTTTATATTTTCTTTAGTTTTTAATCATTTGAATCCCTACTTTAATACATGTTTCATGAAAGGGAGGGACCTATGTCTTTTTATCCCTAGTGCCTAGAATAGTATTATGGGCGTCCCCGGTGACTGCACCATAAAGAATCTGCCTGCAACATAGGATTCACAGGAGATGTAGGTCCAATCCCTGGGTCGGGAAGATCCCCTGGATAAGGGCATGGCAACCCACTCCAGTATTCTCACCTGGAGAATCCCATGGACAGAGGAGCCTGCCGGGCTACAGTCCACAGGGTCACAAAGAGTGGGAAGCAACTGAAGCGACTTGGCATGCACACACGCTAGAATAGTATTATAGCTACTCAGTGAGTGTGAACTGAGTGAATAGTTGGCAGTCTAGATAATAGTGCTGGTAACATGGAGACTTGTAGCTATGGGCTAGAATTACTGTCTTTTTGATAGCAAACAAGTGACATATAGGCCATCACTTCTCCCTGCTGTGCCCGCGGCGGATGCTGCTAAGTTATGGCACTCTAGCCCTACTGAGCCTGCATGCAGTCTCAGCATGTGGTGAGGGTCAGAATTGGCATGGCAGTGGACCCAGAAACCGTGAAATGTTGATAGCTTTTCATAGAGAAGAGGCTAGGGTCTTCCCTGGCAGTCCTGTGGTTACGACTCCACGTTTTCATTGCAGGGGGTGCGGGTTTGATTCCTAGTTGGGAAACTAAGATCTCATATGCTAAAAAGTAAAACAAACAAAAAAACCCAAAACCACAGTTAAGATACTACTTCACAACCACACTCGGTGCTCAAGCAACAAATACATATTGAGCCTTCCTGCCCAGATACTATCACAAAGCCTTCTTCACTAAAACATCCAGCAACTCCGTGAAGTAGGAATTACTATTGCTGCTCAAAAGGTAGAGAGGCTCAGAAAGGTTGGAAGGGTCTTTGGTAGTAACAGCTCAGCTATGCACCCTTGCCTGTGATGAAACCCATCACTCTTTCCCACATGGCTGACCATTTGGGGGCCTGGTCCCTCCAAGACATTTCGGTGCAGGTACCGGTCTTGTGTGACTCTTGGTTGATCCTGCAGTCAGTCACCATAGTTTATCCTATACAATTCTCTTTAAGGACTTCTGCCAGGAGGTCCTATAGAGTAGTAAAATCTGAGAAGGGAGAGATGATCCAGAAGAAGGGCATTCTTATTTCCTCCTCCAAGTCTGTGATTAAAAATCCTCGATTTGCTTGGGACAAACTTTGGAGGAGTTGGTAAATTTTATTATTAGACTCTCAGTGATTTTTTTTAAAATGCCAATTGGCATTTTGTATATCAGGAAACAAAACTCATAAAGCTCAAGTGATCTTGTGCATTGAGTTCACGGAGTTTTTTCCTTTTAATCCCCAAAGACTTTCTTTCCTGGATGTTTTATCCCATTTAATTTAGTGTCTTTGGAATGTCAGTAGAAGAAAGTCAGTTGCTGAGGCTGTTCTTACATTGTTTACAGAGGTCAGAGTGTTGATAACTTAGCTCATCTTCTGTTTTAAATCTGAGGGACTGGGTAACAACATCATCATGCCTTAAGGAAAAACCTTCTGTCCTATTTCCCTGTAAATATTTTATTCAGCCAACACTGTCCACTAAATCGCTTCAGTTGTGTCCGACTCTTTTATGACCCCATGGACTGTAGCCCACCAGGCTCCACCGTCCTTGGGATTTTCCAGGCAAGACTATTGGACTGGGTTGCCATGCCCTCCTCCAGGAGATCTTTCCAACTCGGCTTGAACCGAGGTCTCCCGCGTCTCCTGCATTGGCAGCAGAATTCTTTACCACTGAGCCACCTGGGAAGCCCCCATTCAGCCAAGTATACATATATAATATTTTACCCTGTAGAATTATCAGCAGGCCTGATATAGTCTCTCTCCCCTTCCAATGCTCAAGCTACAGATGAGTATTGGACATTGCAATGCAGAGTAGTAAGCCCGTGCATGTATTGGCAGCTGTGTAAGCCGGCCCAGGACACCTGAAAGCAAAAGCTGTAAATACTCTTTGAATTTTCATGGAAAGATGTTTACGGTGTTTTGTTGTTAAGTGAAAAATTAGAATATAAAACCATACATAGATTTCCAATTCTAGTAGCAGGTTGCGATGAGCTAGCACAGCCCTTCTTTGTACTAAAAAACACCTGAAAATCCTAATGAAATATACAGTTTAATATAATAAAGGGAAAATACTTGCAAATCATATATCTGATATTGGAGTTGTATCCAGGATATATAAAGAACTCTTATAACACAACAATGAAAAAGAGAAATATTCTAATTTTAAAATGGGTGAAAGATTTGAGTAGACTTTTCTCCAAAGAATATGTGCAAGTAGCCAGTAAGTACGTGAAAAGATGCTTAATATTATTCCTCATTGGGGAAATACAAATCAGAAGCACAATCAGATACCACTTCAAACCTCCTAGGATGACTGTCATAAAAAAGGCGGACAGTAACAAGTGTTGATGAGGATACAGAAAAATCAGAACCCTCATGGGTTGCCAGTAGGATGTAAGAAGGAGTAGCCAAACTACCAAACTGTCTGGTAGTTTCTTTAAAGTTTAATCATTTAACATTACCATTTGACCCAGTAATTCTACTCCTGGGATTAAAAATGTATGTCCACACAAAAACTTGCCCATGAATGTTGATAGCAGCATTATTCAAAATAGCCAAAAAGTAGAAACAACCCCAATGTCTATTAGTCAATGAATAGATACGTAAAATATGGTATATCTGTAAATAGAATATTACTTGACAGTAAAAAAAGGAAATGAAATTCTGATACACACTATAGCATGGCTGAACTCTGAACACATATGGTATGATTCCATTTATACTAAATAGCCAGAATAGGCAAATTTGTAGAAATAGAAAGTAGATAAGTGCTTGGTAGAGGGTGGGAGAAGTAATAAGCAAGATGTAAAATTTAGAAGCCATAGACGAAAAGACTGACAGATTTAACTACAGAAAAATTAAACATTTCTAAATGATGAGACGTACCATATGAAAAGTTGAAAAAACAATTGCAAAATGAAGGAAAATATTTGCTACATACATCACATCATATTTCAGCAGGCGCTAGTAATAGGGAAACTGCCTGCCAATCCAGGAGATGTAAGAGACGTGGGTTTGATCCCTCGGTCAGGAATATCCCCTGGAGGACGAAATGGCAATCCACTCCAGTAGTCTTGCCTGGAGAATCCCATAGACAGAGGAGCCTGAAGGGCTATAGTCTGTGAGGTCGCAAAAGAGTCAGACATGACTGAAGCGACTTAGCATGACACATGTACTTCATAGATTCATCTGGGATGAACTGTGTAATCACAAAGTGGGTATGGAAAAATATAATTATTTTCTGTTCCTGCTTATGGGTTTTCTGTTCCATCTGTTCCATCTTTGAACAGAAAAAAACAAATTCAAAACCTTTCAAGTCAGAATAACTTGGTTACTTCCGGTCAGTTTTATCCTGGGTATCTCAGTGTGTTTGGGGGATTCCTTATATCTCAGGGTTTCTCCCTTGCTTCTCAGAGTATAGAGAAAACAGTGCATGCAGTTTTGCATAAATATGACCAGTTGTGTGCCCAGAATACCCATGAGCTCTTTGGAAAAAGGGAGTTAACTTTTATCCAGCTCTCAGGTCACCAGTGTTTAGGATTAGCCCATCACCCAGAGAATCTTTATTGACTTACATTGATTTGAAAGCTTTTAAAATCCTCGGTGCTTGTTTCCAGGGATATTGAGGGCCAGGATTGCATTTATCATATTCCCAGCAGGGCTGTTGTGAGGATTAATGTTTTAACATAAATGATCTTCTGCTCCTTTAAAAAGGCATTAATTAAGCTAAAGGGTTCTTTTTTAATGTGCTTAGTTTTATAGTAACTTATATTTCAATCTGGTGTCTGAAATATAAGTAGTAAGGTTTTGTGCTTTCTTATAGAAAATATGACATATGGAAGAACACACAATTAATCCACCATTAGGGTTCCTCTCTGGATAGTATGTCAAGCCACTGGACTTCCTGAGTTGTATTGTTTTACAGGAAGATCCTACCTGGTAGCTTGGCAGACAGAGGGGCCAGGGTGGGGCCGCTTTAGGGAGGGAGCCGCCTGAGCTGATGTGCTGTTTCCCTTCTCCTCACCCTCTCCCCCCACCACCCTCCGGCTCCCAGTGAGATGAAGCAGAAGCTGGATGAGGAAGGCAGCAAGTGCAGCATCCTCTCCAAGCACCAGAAATTCGTGGAGCACTGCTGTATGCGTTGCTGCTCGCCCTTCACCTTCCTTGTCAACACCAAGCGCCGGTGTGGGGACTGTAAGTTCAACGTCTGCAAGAGTTGCTGCTCCTACCAGAAGCACGAGAAGGTGTGGATCTGCTGTGTCTGCCAGCAGGCAAGGTAAGTGGCCGAGTGCACCCTTAGGGTCTCAGCTCACCAGTGACACCATCTTCCTTCAACCAAGTGGGACCACCAGTGGTTGATTGGTCAGCATTATTTCTTAAGAAAAGGGAGGGTTACTGAGGAGTTTTCTACATTTGGTGTGCCTAATGCAGATAGAACACACCCAAACTTGTTTAATCAGAGCATGAAGGAAGATGATGTTAGGGAGAAGTTGGGAATTTTGCTGGGTTAATCTTATAATGATGTCTTTCTTGTGGGGATATCTCCAAGAGTCTTGGGATTAATATTGTCCAAAATCACAAAAGATGGAAAAGTTGAGCTCATTTCCTGTTTTTCAAGTCCATCATTGGAACCAGTCCAGGAAAGAAGTCCAAGATTCATGGGGAAGTTTTCGCTTCTTGAAATTTTTCTAAGGCGCAATTTGGTAGAGAAGTCAGAGTGCCTCAGGTGCATATGGCCTGTGGGCTGACAGTCTTTTTACATTTTGAAGGTTGTCCTAGAAGAGTTTGTTTATGTGTCAGTAGTAACAAGCTGTATAACCCCTCAGCCTGATACAAGATGCGCTGCCAAACTCATCATGGGAAACATTTAGGAATATTCTCACTTGAAACAAATGTGAAAAATTTCAGGGAATAACAATTTTTAAAACCTGCCCAGTTTCTTGAAACAAAAACAGTTAATTTACAATGGACTGTTTAGGCTTTAAATACCTGGCAAAAACCGGTGTTTTACTGAGAGATGGTATTTGGGGTCACTTGTGCTGCATCCACTTTGATCATCAGCTTCTCTGCCTCTCATGCAATCTGAAATTCACCTCTTGGTTTAGAAATGATTTACTTAGGGTATTACTGGGATATTCTTTCAGCATGTTCATAATCAAGCAATTAGATTTTAAAACACTGTATATGTCAAATTACGTGAAGAACACCTGTATGTATATTATGTGAAATCCCAATAATAGTGGATAACAGCTCTGTGAAGCTGTGGCGATGACCACTTTTTAGACCCATAGTTTACTCCCACTGCCCATGACATACTTTTTCTTTCCTGCGTAAATTAATCCCATTTTTGGGTGCATTGGTTTAATTTCTAGCTGTTTATCCAGTAGCTACCATAGGCATATGGTTCTTGAGATACTATGGAGCCATGAATAATTATAACAGTAAAAAGTCCTGCTCTCAGAAAATTTAGGCGCTAGGAATTGAGAGTGTACCTTTGTGTGGTAATATTAACCGACTACATCAGAAGTGAATGACCGTATCAAGCACCCAGGCCTGTCTATGGTGTGGTTCTACAGGTGTGACTCAAAATGTAGGTTAGTTTAAAATGTTTAGCTTTGGGAGATTAATAACAATGAATGATGGCTTACTTATTTTAGAAGTTATATAGCTAATAGGATACCATGGAATCATTCTCTTTGTCATTTTCTAATTATATGTAAATTTCTCTTCTTGACTATTTATTGCAGAGATGCAGTCAAACATTATAAATAAGGACACATAATGGTTGCATTTAAGATCCTCTGCAGGGAAACCAAACTTTCTGAGTGAGCCTAGAAGCACAGGACAGCCATTATCATTTGGTGTCGAATTGATTCAAGAATCTAATGAGATTAGATCCTACTTTCCTTGGAAACAAGTCAACCTCTTAGTTCTTTGCTTCATTATAAAAAATGCTCTCTCTGATTTTTGTTGTTTTGTGCTATTACCTTTAATGCAGACCAACTGGGGAGATTGTTTTCAGGGAATGAGAGAGAAAAATTACTGTTGGAACTGAAATCAAAACACATGTCCTTATTACCCGTGTGGCACTGGCTTTGGTTTTTCTGAGACAACTTAAGCCTTCATTTCTTTTCACCTTCTGTCGAATACCCTTTACTTCTATCTGATCACTTAATGTTTGATGCTCACACAATCCACATGATTCATAAATCAGCATGCTGCCCTTTTAGTATAAACTCCACAGTATGTTTTAGAGATATCCCAATGGGTTTGCAATATTCCTACAGGAGATAAGATATTAAAAAATTATCACTATGAGATGAGGACATTCGCAGGTTAACAATTATATGTGGAAATGTTCAACCTCAGTAGAAAGCAAGGGAATAGACATTTATACTTCAAGTAGCTTTTTTTCTTATTAATGTTTGTTTTCCCGCATTCTCCTCAGTGTTGACAAGGGTGGATTGCAAAAGGCACTCTCATCCATCGCTGGTGAAGTCAAAATGGGCATAACCTTTTACCAACATATATCAATAGCCATTAGCATGTTCAAGTCCTTTATCCTGTAATTTCTAAAACCTTTACCTAAAAAGGCAATGGAATGTTTTTAATACAAAAATTTTCCAGTGAAAAATGAGACATCCTGAATTACTAATAATCTACATGTCCAACAATAGAACAGAAGAAGTAAATTAGGTCACATTCTACTTGAGAGAATATGATGAGACATTTAAAATCATGTGTATTAGCATGGGTACATTCTTATATTAAAAATTATATATGCAGTGGTTTCTTAGTGAAAGAAGTATTTCACTTTTTTGAATTGAGAGCATTTATCCTATATGTACACATTGTGGAATATTTGTGACAAAGGAACCTGAATGCAATGGAATTATTTGTGTTGGCAGCACTGTGTGCCAATGTCATGTAGTTCATTTTGAACAAGGAGCTCTTGCAATGTCATCACACGCTATGATGCAGCAAGTCAAAGAAAGTTACTGTGTACTTGGAAAATCCCATCTTACCCAGGGCTGTTCAGTGAAAAAGTTGTACAATTGACACAGCTCTTGACTAGACTGAAAAAATTAAAGGAAAAAAAAAATTGAGGAGTGTTGGTGATTAAGTTCCATTCATGTACTGTGAGAGACAGTCTACCCTTCCAGATTTCAGAATAAATCTCATCTTGAGGAAACATAAAAGGCACACCAAGCGGTACTATGCAAAATAACTGGCCTGAAGTCTTCAAAATGTTGATGTCATGAAAGAAAAAAGAAACTGAGGAAATGTTTAAAGACTAACAAGAAATGATAACCAAGTGGCATGCCTAACCCTTTGCAACCCTTGAGATGAGGAAAGTAGCCATAGAGGATACTGGGACAGTTGACACCGTTTGGATAATGGTAGAATAGTATTGAGTTCATGTTAAATTTCCTGAAATTGATCACTTTACATGGTTATGTAAGAGAGCGTCTCCTTGTTCCTGGAAATGTACACAGACACATCTCACGGTAAATGAAGTATTTTTCATTTATTTCCTCCATAAATGCTTACTGGGCTCAGCCCACACAGGAGGCCTGTGCTAAAGCAATCAACTCTTTACCATCCGTCACTGATTTTCTGATGAACTGTTTGTTTACATGTCCACTGTCGGTGTTTGTCGTATAATTTTTTGGTACAAGTTCTTGGTATTCCTTTTGTTTGTAATGTTCCTTTTTTCTTTTCTTCCCGAAGCCTCCTTGCATAAGTTGCAGGACAGTTATTATGGGGAAGAGGCCAGCCTGAAATTTTGATCTTTTGGCATTATTTCTTTCTTTCTTTCTATTTGTTTTTGACTGCAGCTTGCAGGATCTCAAGTTCCTTGACCAGGGGTTGAACCCAGGCCATGGCAGGGCAGTGAAAGTGCTGAATCTTAGGCAGAAATTTTTACCTTTCTGAAATTTCTCTGATAAGCAGAGGCACTGGCTCTTTACACCAGCAAGCGCCCAGGCCTGTGTTAATGGCCAAGGTTAAAGAGTCTCACAGATCTCAGCACCACATGAGCAGCCGTGAGTGGACAGTGCTCTACTGGAGGCCGTGAGGTCCTCGGGGGGACTGTGGTTAGAGCAGCAGCGGGACAGTATCCCAAGGGGAGGGTTGCCTGAGCTGGGCTTTCACGGGGTAGGAGTTCGGCAGGGGAGGACGAGGAAGCAAAGGCAGACTGGACAAAGGCAAGGGGGAGCGGTGGGCAGGCTGGAAAGCTTGGGCAAGGTAAGGCTGAATCTAGGCTGCAGGCAGTAGAGAGTGGATTTCCAGAAAAGAACGTTAACTAGATGCCAGCACTCTCCTCTTTATGGTCCTGCAAGGTGAATAGCACCTCCTGCTGAAGTTGTAGATGCTGAGCTTACCAAGGCATCTTACTATTCCAATAAGGGTGGGAGCAGGATCCAAAACCAAATCTTTGACTCCAAGGTGTGCATTCTTGACAGGACTATGCCCCCCAACCACGAGGGAAGAGGGAATCTTGCTCTTTTTATTTATAAATCACAGATATGCATACAGTACATGCACAAGCCTCGGATAAGCCTGCATGCTCAGTCACTCAATGTGTCTGACCCTTCGCAACCGCATGGACTGTGGCCCATCCTCTGTCCATAGGATTTTTCAGACAAGAATACTGGAGCGGGTTGCCATTTCCTCTTTCAGGGGATCTTCCCAACCCAGGGATCTATCTTCCCCACCTACTGCTGTGTCTCCTGCATTGGCAGATAGATTCTTTAACACCGAGCTACCTGGAAAGCCCAGGATAAGCCTAGTGATTAAAAATGTAAAGTTCCCTCAAAACAGTCCACGGAAAATCAATTTAAGAAATGAAAAGAAGGATTTGATACCATAGCATAAGAGGCGGATAGACAGTGAAGAACATCTGTTTCACTTTACAAAAATCTTACAAAATGTAAATCCTTCGAAAGATCCTAGAAAACCAAGCCCTAAAATTTGGACAAAGCAGTATTCAGTATGAAGACAGTTAAGTTTAGCAGGAACCAATTTAGAAGATGATGCTGTATTCATTTCTGAAGACTGCAAACAGTTCTTAAAATCAAGACCAAAAGCAACTGCTGCTAAATTTCTGGAGTTCTCATTTGAGAGCAGGAACAAGTGGCCTAAGGAAGGCAAACTAATTCAGCATCCCCTGATGGGAGGGCCAACACATTTACCATATAAATGGGCTGCTTCACCCTGGAATGTGTAAGCTGTACTGTCATAAGGGTTCTTAGGAATCCTGCCTGAGGTGTGAATTGCTCTCGGAATCACTGTAAAAGCATCAGAGAATATTATGGTCTCTGTAATTCAAAGGCAGCCCTGTCAGGGGAGTATTTAGAAATTCATTGGTAAGGAAAGAACTGAAGAGGCTTATAGTTTACACCCATAGAAGTGAGGATATGAGATAATTAAGAAAAGATGATTTCATTTTTTTTCTAAAGAATTGTTCTGGGGGCAGCATCCCCCAACTCCCCAATCAAGTAGCTTCCAGCGCCTCATCAGAATTAAACCCCATAAAGACATCTGCATTTTCTGGGATTCTGTGTCCTTCAGGTGATTTGCTTAACCTCTAAATTGAGATTCAAGAGACATCTTGGAATGGCCTTGTAAACTGAGGAAGTGTAACGAATTCTAAATAAACTGAGTACCTTTAAGAAATCTTTGTCAGCTGTGCCTTTTAGTTACAATCATAAAGCACTAACATTTTTGCATTGCTTCTAATCAATTTAGCTTTTATTTCTTAACTTTTGGGAAAAGGTGACACCATTCAGTAGGTCTCATATGTCATGATCATTAGGTCATTATCAAATAGAAGTAACTTGCTTCTTACCTTTAAAAAATGTCCTGTGTATTAAATTGTGTCCTGTTATGTTTAAAAATGGCCTTCAGGAAAAAATAAAATCTGTTGTATATTCTCATATAAATAAAGTGTGTGTACAGTAGGTTTATTTATTTAGAATTTATGTCCCCATCAATTTACAATTCTGTTAGCTTGCCAGAAAGAAAAGGGAAGGCTTCATTTAAGCAGGGATTTGAAAGAAGGATGGAATTTGGCAGAGAGGAAGGGTAAAGCACTGAAGGGTCATGAAACAGTGTATCTTTGGGGACAGCAGAACTGGTATGGCTGAGGCAGGAAGTGCATTATTTAGGTCAAGTAGGGTAGTTGGTGGTTGATGTTGGGAATTTGAATGTGTAGAGCAACACAGAAAGTATGCGGAGGTATGAGGGTGTATTTCCCTGTATGTGTTTCCTGAAGAGGGAAAACTGATCCCCTCTCACCTCACTTCCAAGGTTTCAATGGGAAGGAATTAAAAACTGCTTGGAGAGAACTTTACAAATTTACTCAGACCTCTTCCTATTTAAGTCAGTAAGATTCTTCCTTCCTAAATCACCTATGGCTAAAAATAAGGGAAGCATAACTGCTATAGCAAAAGCGAACAAATAAAATAGAACAAAACTGCAACCTCCTGCTACATGATGGAACTGGGGCAAGGGGTGTCTCCATTGACTTTGTGAGAGTGTGTATGTCCAGAAAACACGTGCACAAAGATACTCACAGCAGCGTTCTTTGTAATGCCTCCAAACTAGAAACCACCCCAAAGTCTTATCAGCAGAGAGTGAATATAAAAATTGTGATGTAGTCATGTAATAAAATACTACACAGCAATGAAAAAGAAGAAACTATTGATACATGCAGCACCATGGATGAACACCATGTGATGCTGAGCCAAAGAAGACAGATACAGGTGGCACGTACTATATGATTCCATGCATGTAGAGCTCTGAAATGGTCAAACTGACCTATGATGGCGATGGCCCCTGGGGGTAGGAGGGGTTGCTGAATGGGAGGGGACCCAGCAAGCCATCTGGAGTGATTATTAATACAATGTTCTGCATGTTGACTAAGTGGTCTTATGTGTGTACACACATATGTAAACATTCTCTGTGACACTTAAGATTAGGGTACTTTACTACAGGTAAGCCATGCTGCCTAAAATAATTTTTAAAATATATTGGCACATTTACACCGGCTCTGGCACTTAACAGCTGTGTGGCTATTAGCTTCTTTGAGCATCATTTTCCTCATCTGAAAAATGGGAATTTATGACACTGGGCTTAGCAGGTTGCTAAGGGATTAGAGAGAGGATGATTTGTGCCCACCATGGTGTCTGTCCCGTGGTTAGGAGGCTCTGGTGATAAGAACTTTTCATTTCTTTTCCTTTAACCATCTGCGGTCTACAGCCTCTGGCTCTTATCGCTCCGGCTCTGATGGTTCAGCTGGGAAGCCGTGCTGGGTCCCGGTGGGTATGCCAGAGGATGGCGCCTCCTGTGACAGGGACATCACTTCTCATCACACTCATAAAAGTATTCCAGCTACACTTTTTATTGCAGTAGAGGATTTTTGTAAGCATGAGTGGAGAAAATTAGAAGCTGCTGGATAAGGCTTGTGGGTAGTACTCCAGGGAAATAAAAACCAAATAAATTCACCAGCTGATTTTGAGGAGAAAAGGTCATTCTCTGAGAATATTGCCAGAAGATGTCCTTGAAGCCCCCCCCCCAAAAAAAACACATGACTTGGAAAACCAAATACATTCAGATCCACACACATAAAAATCAAACTTTTAAAAACTAAAGAAAAAAATTTAAATCTTGAAAGCAGCCAGAGATAAACAATATATTTTTTATAAGGGAAGATCAATTCAGGTGACAACAGATTTCTCAACGGAAACCATGGAGGTCAGAAAATTTTTAAATAAAAATTAAAAAGGTCCAATCAAACCAGGGTGTCCACCACAACACAGAAGGGATGAATGTGTTTCCCTAGTTACCTGAACAGGCTTCCCAGGTGGCGCTAGTGGTAAAGAGCCTGTCTGCTAATGCGTGAGACTTAAGACACACAGGTTCCATCCTTGGGTCGGGAAGATCCCCTGGAGGAGGTCACAGCAGCCCACACTGGTCTTCTTGCCTGGAGAATCCCATGGACAGAGGAGCCTGGAGGGCTATAGTCCATGGGGTTGCAAAGAGTTGGACATGACTGAAGCAACTTAGCACACACACACTTGGTCACCTGAACTGCCCTTGACTCAGTGACCACCTTTAAGCAGAGTTAACCACTTGCTTCTCACTGAGTGGAGGCTACGTTTCGGGGGACAAGAACTACGTGGCCGTGGGGATTTCATGCCCTGGGCAGGCTCTCCCTAGCCCAGGACAGGGTTTAGCTCAACCTACAGTATGGTCCCACTCTCCAGGCCCTGGGATGGGAGGAGGAGCTGCAGGGCCCGCCTAGAGGGTTACCAGGGCAGGGCCTGCGCTCTGTGGGCCAGGGGCTGGGAGGTGGCAGTGGAAATTGAATCCCGTATGCAGGGTACAGTTCCGGCAAGGCAGAAAAGGAAAGACGACCTCAACAGAAGTAGGTTACCTTTATTCAGGCAAGGAGGGGCAATAGTCAGCCTGACGACCAGGCTGAGCGCCGAGAGGGATCAGGGAGGCTTCATACTTATAGGGAGGTCTGTGGAAGCGATAAGGGAAACGTTAATCAGGCGGGATATTTTGAGTATTCTTTTGTTGAGATGACATTTGTAGTTGGGCAGGGGGTGATAAGTCTTCTGGGCAGGTGTAGGGGGTGGAAGGTTTCTGGACAGGGGTTGATAAGTCCCAGATAGATGCAACCGGCCTGGAGCATCATGGTGGAACTAAAATTCTGTTTTGTTTTCTCCGAAGTTAGATGATTCAGCAAGGGGCCTTTGAGACTGTTGTTCTCTTTTCTAGGCCCCAAAGACTCCTTCACCCAGGCCATCCAGAGGCCTGTGCCCTGCCTTACGCTCAGGATCTCTGGTGTTATGGAAGGAATGCCAGCCCTAGGGCTTCCCTGTTGGTCTTCCCAGTGGCTAAGACCCCTCGCTCCCAATGCAGGGGCCTAGGTTTGATCCCTGGTCAGGGAACTCGATCCTACATGCAACAACTAAGAGTGTTCGTGTCACAACACAACTAAAGATCTCACATGCCACAATGAAGGCTCATGTGCCACAACTAAGGCCTGACACAGCCAAATAAATAAAATATATATTTTTTAATGCCATCATACACGCCTGACTGAAACTCTGGCTTGGTCCTTTCTTAGCTCTCCATTCCCTGGTCTGCTATCCGTCAAATCAAGCTTTCGCTGGTGTAGGGAAGCGCTGGGAGTAATAAACGAGGCAGCCCTATGCCCACTGCAGTGGATCCCCAGTGAATGTTCCCAAGGCCAGGTTCAGAGAAGTGATGTGGACAGCTGTGGCCCCTGGGAGCCTCAATCCAGAGGGAAGAATGTAGCAGGGTGGGCTCTGAGGCTGGTTGACATTCAGAGGCCCCCCTACGGTGGGGACCAGGGAGCCAGCCCCACTCCCCCAGCCAGGGATGAAACTGGGGGCTGTTAGGAAAATCGTAAGGGGCCGCAGAGCTAATCAACAAGATCTCTTCATATCATTGCCACGTGGGTGAAAACAGAACCACGGTGACTAGTGCTGGACATGCACAGGGACGTGACCGTGGGGAGAGGGGCCATGGGAGGCTGGCAGGGCGAGTGACCCAACGTGGCTGTGACCGGGGCGGGGGACGTGGCCAAGGCGGCCTGGGTTCTGATGCTGGCCCCGCCTGCCCGTGGACAAGGCTCCAAAGCCTCGCTTTCCTCCTGAGTCAGATGAGTGTAACACGGTGCTAGCCTCACAGCCTCACAGCCCCGTGGACAGGACTCACTGAGAGGCATCTGCCCGCAGCCAGCCCAGAGTAAGTCCCAGGAGATGTTAGCTCTGATTGCAGTGGTTATTGCTGCCATCACTGGGGAACAAGCCAGGCAAGTAGATCATAGAACTGAGAGTACGTATGTTTCAAGAAGGGAGGGTGTAGGGACTTCCCCGGTGCTCCGGTGGCTAAGAATCTGTATCTCCAATGCCGGGGGCCCAGGTTCAATCCCTGCTCAGGGAATTAGATCCCACATGCTGCAACTAGGCCCTGACACAGCCACATAAATAAATACTTGTTTTTTAAATGGACGGTGTCATGACCCACTAGATTTTGGTTCTGTTGTAGAGAGCGTTTGTCCAGCATGAATGTGTCAAGTTAAAAGGATGAGGTGAGGGCACTGGCTAGGGGTCAGTAGTATCCTGGTAAGTTTTTGACAGGTGGCTCTCCAGGGATAAAAAGAAAAAGAGCTTGATTTGTAGCATTTGTCAATTTCCACAGTGTAAATATCCCCACCATGTGTGTTTTTGAGCTGCCAACAGATTACCACTGAATGCTGAGTGAGGGAGAGGTGCCCACAGTCAGCTCCCCACAGCTGGAACAAGCCTGCCCAGCATAGCACCGGCTGGAGTGGAGAAGGCTGTCTCCAAGAACAACAGGAAGAGGCCCCTGCCCTGTAGGAGCTCAGAGTCTAACGCAGAAGACAGGAAGGTCCCAACCATAACCATACAGAGCTGGGCCTGGTGCTGAGACAGTACCCAGAGGCAGTGCAAAGGCCCTGAGGTGTGAGCTAGGGGCCCAGAGGGCACCCTCTGGCTCATCCTGTGGCTGAGAGCAGCTTGATGCCTGAACCCAAACTAGAGTCCAGGTCATCAAGAAGGATGCAGCCAGACCTTACTAAATTTGAGAAGCATTTTTTGCTTGCATTATGCTATTTTAACCTCTCAGCCATCCATGAGGTATGTAGAGCCAGTATTCCAATTTTGTAGCTGAAGAAACTCATGTTTGCAGAAGTTGTTGTTACAACATCATCCTTTTTCATCGGAAGCTCAATGAAAGCCATCTTTGAGCTTAGTAGCTCTCCATGCAGGTTCTTAAGACTCAGAGATGCTCCTGGGCCTGAGACTAGGTGTATTCACATAGCAGGAAAATTTTGGTCCTCGTTTATACTAGTACATGTGTGCTTAGTCGCTCAGTTGTGTCTGACTCTTTGCGACCTCATGGACTGTTGCCTGCTAGGCTCCTCTGCCCTGGAGATTCTCTGGCAAGAATACTAGAGTAGTTAACCATTCCCTTCTCCAGGGGATCTTCCTGACCCAGGGATCAAACCCAGGTCTCCTGCATTGCAGGCCAATTCTTTACCATCTGAACCACCAGGGAAGCCCTTCGATATACTAGGAGTATGCCAAAATACTAGATGTGGTTATTAGACTTGTTTGTGGCTAAAAAAAAAAAAGAAAAAAAAAGTCAACCCTAACAAGAGCTAAAGACAAACAAACTAAAAGGAGTTGTGAGACAGAATTTTTATGAGAGTTTCAGGAATGCACATAATCATAAAGCTTTTATACCTTAGTTCCAAAGGAAATGCTTCTCTCTTTGTTGGATGTTTATGGGCTTATTGTATCACAGAGACCTTGGCAGCATTTACACAGACTTGCACTTGCTTTGCTAAAACCCACTTTCTCTCAATTTCTATTTTCTTCTCTAAAATTATATTCAGGATCTTCAGTCCAAGGAGTGTGTGAGAGCCTGTGAATCTGTTTCCATGGGACAAGGTCAAGGAAAGTCACTTCCGACACCGCGTGCACCTCTGATGATAATATTAAAGTGCTCTCTCCACGCTTTTATTTTTGACCTTGGGACAATCTCTCTCTCTCTCTCTCTCTCTCTCTGGGCTTTATTAATAAGTACCTCGTATGGTGTTACTGGATGCTGAAAAACGTGCCCTGAATGCTTGTTGCATTCAAAACTTCATCAAGAAAAAGCAATATACTCAGCTTTATTTCTAATCAGACTGTTTTCTTGCTTGGCAAGCTTTGAAACCTTGTACAAAATCCCTGACCTTTTCTGGACCCCTCCTGAGAGGCTGACAGGGATTCAGGACCTCTGCAACACTTCCTCAGAGTGCCCAGGGATGGAGCTGGCCAGATGCTCAGTGCTGAAATTTGCTAGTGTAGTGAAGGACGGTGATTATGTTCAGGCAGCATCTTGAGCCTGGACTCAGAGGGCAGTGTAACTCCCCAAGATGGCTGGGGAAAAGAGTAATCTGCCTTTGCATATGACAAGTCCGTACCTGGGTGGGGCATGAGGCTGAAGGTGGTGGAGTGAGCCCATTCTCCTTATAGACCAGCCAGATTTGTCCTGTCACCATATCTGCTGAAGGGGGGGTTCTAGTCTCCGGGAGCAAGTCATCTGTAAGTACGACAGTGTAGGCTTCCAAGTTTAGGAGATGAAAATCTAACTCAGCTGACCAGCTTCATTCATTTTTAACTCATCACCTATCAAACCTGCCAGCGTACACACTTCTCTGCCCAGAGCCATTACAGAAATGAAAGGCCACAGGGTGACATCTATGTGGCACAGGTACCTATGCCTTCCATTGCTTAGTGGCAGCATCTCACCTCCCTTATGTAGGCTTCCTGTCTGATGTCTGTGGAGGACATGCAGTGTTGAGTTGTATTCTAGCATGGTGGGTCTCTGGAGGTTTACGCAGGTGCCACGTCAATGCTCAGACACTCAGGTGGAGAAGAGATGAGACTTCTGGAAGCACTAAAGAGGGCTCCTCTTTTTCCTTTCAGTCATGGCTTCCCAGGTGTGAGGTTCAGGTAAGCCAAAGGGCTCCTAAGTAAGCTACTGCATGTGGCACCTGCCCCGCGGAGTCGGGTGGTCCTTCCCAGGAGCTGATCCAGTCGAAGTTCCCCTCTGTGTTCACCTCCCCTTTGCAGCTCTGGAGCCTTCATCCAAGTCGTGGTGAGGCCCTCTGGCCAGGTCTCCAGGGGATCTCCCCAACTGGGCCGCTGAAGGGGGCAGCCACTAACAGAGAGACCAGGTTAGAGGAGGGTCTGTCTATTAAGGTGAGACCCCAGAGTTCAGGCTTCCTAATCCAGATGCTTCATTGTGGTAAAGCCTTTCCTTCTGGTGCAAGCCACTTTTTTTTTTTTTTTTGACTGTGCTGGGTCTTCATCAAGCACATGGGTTTTTCTCTAGTTGTGGTGTATGGGCTTCTCATTGTGGTACATGGGCTTCTCTACTTGCAATGTGCAGGCTTAATTACCCTGCAGCATGTGGGATCTTAGTTCACCACCAGGGATCAAACTCACGTCTCCTGTATTGGAAAGCGGATTCTTAAACACTGGACCACCAGGGAAATCCCCCCAACCCCTTTTTAGAGTGAAAGAACATAGTATTTCTCTGAAACTGTGCTTTTCATGGCCATGTGACAACTCAAGGACAACCCAGGCCTCCCCATGTTTAAGTCACTAGGAGTGTATTTCAGCAGACAGTCACTAAGTATGTTCTTAGTGAGCATGTATTTTCTCTGAAATAATAGACAGGGATGGTTTAATGAGTATTAGCATCATGGCACGGGGCATTTCGGTTGTCACTTCTAATTCTCACATCTAATAACATGCTTGATCTACAAATTAGACTGCAGGATTCTGAGTGGTATCGAGGGCTGAGTAGAGGAGAGGGAATTCAGACAAGATAAAGGCTCCGTCTTGATTGTTTCTCCTCTTCCCAGAACCTCCCAGAAGGAAGATTTCATGCCGACATCGCGCAGGGAATTCTGTACCTTGTAGTCTCACCCTGGTAACAGGCCAAGGATTGAATTTGCCTGGAAAGAGATGGCGTTGCAAAGGGACATGGTAAAATGCATGTCCAAAGCTAACAGTGGCTCATCTGAGACTCTGTAGGCCTTGGCGTGGACTCTCTTCTTGCCATCTCTCTTGCGCCCTTCACGTCCCCTCTCCCCGCCTGCCAGCCTCCGCTGTTCTGAGGATGTGGCGCAGCCACTGGGCGACTGCACAGGGGGATTCCTCGGGGCGCCAGGCCTCCTTTTCGTGAAGTTTTGAAACTACCACCAACTCTTCTGTTGCTGTAGTTGTTGTTTTTATTTATATTTACTTATTTTTATTGACCCCCCATAACTGATTTACAATATTGTGTTAGTTTCAGGTATACCACAAAGTGACTCAGTTATACACATACATATGTATTTTTCAGATTCTTTTCCATTATACATTATTACAAGACACTGAATAAAGTTCCCTGTGCTATATAGTAGGTCCTTGTTGTTTATCTATTTTATATATAGTAATGTGTATCTTTTTTATCACATGAGCCACCAGGGAAGCCCCTACACACACACACACACACACACACACACACACACACACACACGTATTTGATGTTGTTTAGTCACTCAGTCATATCCAACTTTTTTGTGACCCAGTGGACTGTAGCCCACCAGGCTCCTCCATCCATAGGATTGTCCAGGCAAGAATACTGGAGTGGGTAGCCATTTCCTTCTCCACGGGATCTTCCTGACCCAGGGATCAAGCAGTGTATCCTGCATTGGCAGGCAGATTATTTATCACTGAGCCACCAGGGAAGCCTATGTGTGTGTGTGTGTGTGTGTGTGTGTATTTAAAGTAAAAAATCACACACACACACATATACAACTTTTAGGGGCTTCCTAGGTGGTGCAGTGGTAAAGAATCCACTTGCCAGTGCAGAAGATACAGGAGATGTGGGTTCAGTCCCTGGGTCAGGAAGACCCCCTGGAGTAGGAAATGGCAGCCCAGTCCAGTATTGTTGCCTGGAGAATCCCCTGGACAGACAGAATCGGACACAACCGAGCGTCCATGCATGGTGTTGTCTTTTAACCTCCAAGTCCTAAATCATCTCTCCCCCACCTCCCCTTGGGTAACCAGAGGTTTGTTTTCTAAGTCTGTCTGTTTCTGTTTTACAGATGAGTTCATAGTATCATGTCTTAGGCTCCGCAGTAAGTGAAATCATACGATGTCTGTCTTTCTCCGTCTGACTCGCCTCTCTCAGTATGATCTAGGTCCGTCCATGTCACTGCAAATGCTCATGGCCACTAACTGTTGATTCAGAGACCCTGAATGGGGCCTTTGCTGCCCAGCCATGTTCAGCACCCCCGAAGCCTCCAAACGTGTCCTCCCCACCTAGATGCATTGCACCCCTCCTGGGCTCTCTTCTGTCTCCCCCCTTGATCACAGCCAGCTGCCAGGAAAGACTAAAAGGAGCTCACCACACGCTATCTGGGGTGGGCATATCTCCCGACCCCTCTCCCAGGGGAGTTTTATTTACATAGGTAAGTCCTTACAGCAACTCAGATGTTCTACCTTGGGATGCTTTCAGCAGCGCCTGGGGCAGTCCTGGATCTGTCTTGTCACATGTGGCTCAGGCTGGTCACCCAGATTCCCAGGAAGGACTGGAGAAGAGAAGTGAAAGTCGTGGCCCACTTCCTGAGCGGGAGGCAGGTTGTCTGCCTTAAATTCACAGATCCCCAGAAAGCCTCCATGGCAGGCCTGAGCCTCAGTTTACAGGGTAGGAGGGACTTCCCTGGTGGTCCAGTGGCTAAGACTCCATGCTCCCAATGCAGGGAGCTCAGGTTCAATCCCTGGTCAGGGAAATAGATCTTACATGCCTTAACTAAGAGTGTGTATGCTGCAACTAAAGATCTCTCATGCCAAAATGAAGACTGAAGGTCTAAGGTGCTGCAACTGACACTTGGCCTAACCAAGTGAGCTTAGCACGGGTTGCTTCTCTCCTAATCTGTATTTTCAACTTGTCCATATGTATGCTCAGTTACTTCATTGTGTCTGACTTTTTGCAACCCTATGGACTGTAGCCTGCCAGGCTCCTCTGTCTATGGGATTCTCCAGGCAAGAATACTGGAGCGGGTTGCTGTGCTCTCCTCCATCCCTTCTTGACCCAGGGATCGAACCCACGCCTCTTATGTCTCTTGCATTGGCAAGAAGGTTCTTTACCACTAGCGCCACCTGGGAAGCCCAACAACATTGCAATTGAACGCAAAACCAGTGCAGTAATTTGCTTTGAACTCCTAATTATCCAGAAGCAGCCCATCCAGGTTTTCTTTTGCTCTTAAGATAAAGAGCATCCCACAGAGGCCCACAGGGTTGGCGCCACCTGCTCTCCCACCTCCCACCCCCTTCCCTTCCTCTCTCTTCGTAATGGCGGTCTCTCTCCACCTGGAATGCTGCCCTCCTATTCTGCTTCCAGACCTCCCCTCACAGTCCACAGATGGTCATCAAGAAACATCTGTGTTTGTTGATATTCCTCTGCCATCCACGCCCTTCCCTGTCCTGCTCACTCATCCTAGGCTCTTGTATTGTTTGTTTTAACTATGCTGGGTCTTCGCTGCTGCCTGGACACGTTTGTCTCTAGCTGGAGTAAGCGGGGGCTACTCTTCATTGCGGTGCAGTCTCATTGCGGAGGCTTCTCTTGTTGCGGAGACGGGCTCTAGGCTCACAGGCTCAGCAGTGGCGGCTGCCAGGCTTAGTTGCTCTGCTGCATATGAGATCTTCCTGCACCAGGGATCGAACTCATGTTCTCTGCCTTGGCAGGTGGGTTCTTAACTACTGGGCCACCAGGGAAATCGGTAGGCTCTTGTTTGAATGCTTCCCCCACTGGAATATAAGCTCCCCCTCTGTTTGGCCCACCATATTGTCTACAGTTTCTGGCACATAATAGGTGCTCAACAAATATGTCCTGAGTAGCTGGTTAAATGTCTTAATTCTTACAACAAAACTAGGAGATAAGACTCCCCCTCTTGCACGTGAATAAATGGAGACTTGGAGAGGTGGTGGAATTCAGGTCTCAGTCCTTCCATCTCTAAAGCTGGTGCTTGTTACCCAGTGACAACCCCATGTCCCGACTCCTCTGTCCCCCACTGGCCTTCCCATCTCGGCTCTGGAGGAGACTGTCAGCTCCTCTCCTTGGAGGCACATGGATATGTGTCGCTAGGGTGCTGGCTTATCCAGACATCTCCCCTCCCAAGTGACTGAGCACCCCCAGGGACAGAAGCCTCGTGCTGCGTCACTTCCTCCCCCAGCGCCGGTCACTGTTCCTGCCCAGTACACTGTGGATTCTCAGCAGGGGGCTGGGAATCCCATTCCTCTCTGTGTCAGCCATGGGTCACCAGTGATAGAAAACCCAACTCAGCTTCAAGAAAAGGGAATGTATCTGCTATGTAATCAGAGATGTTCAAGGTAGGGAAATGTGGCTTTGGGTACTGCTGGATCCAGAGCTTAAACTGTACCTTCAGGACTGTCTCTTTCCTTTCCATTGCTTTCTGCTGGTCGGCTGCAGTTTCGCACTTGTCACAATCATAAGATGACAGCCGGAACTCTAACCCTTCTGTCTCTCCATCACATGTCCTTAGAAACCACCCCTCTTGAGAGTGTTGAACAAAGTCTGAGGCGTGGCTCACACTGGCCTGATGTGTGTTCACCTGTCCCTCCCCGATCTAATCACTGTGGCTGGGAGCAGCGGAAGACGCCTGATTCAAGCCAGATCCATTCCTGGGGCCAAGGTCAACTCTATGAAAAGGAGTGGGGAGAGGCAGTTCTCCAAATATTTGGGGTACTGTTTTATCAGGAAGAGGATGAATGGATGCCAGACTCTGAAAAGGAAGATTTCCACTATGGGCTCTTTTCACGATTTCCCAAACTGACCTCGCACCTCCTCCAAACTGGAGTAGTCCTCACGAGGATAGAGTCCGACTCCTCCTTCCTCACATCCCTTCTGGGATGACGTCGCCAGGCCTGGAGCTGTAAACAGAGCCTGGCATCCTCATTCTCTGGGCGGAGAGGGTGAGCCAGCTTCTAGCTGCTGCCTACACAGGCTGTGCTGCTCTGAGGCACCCCAGGACCCAGTGGGGATTGTTTTCCCAGCGCAGAGCCAGACTTTCAGGTACCCAGGTCCAGAAATCAGGCCCTGATGAGAGAAGCGGACCCCTGAGGGGCCTCCTGATCCTCTATCCTCAGACTGAGAGAATCCAGCCTTGCTCTGGAGCCAGTTGGAGAAGGGAATTCCCCAAAGACCCTGACAGAGCTTCTCTGGGGACCTTGGGGAGGTTTTTGAGAACTGTGTAGGCAGGAGCTGTGTGTACAGTCCAGCCACTGATCAAGTTGCCACACACGCGCGCACACACACACACACACACACAACTCCTCTCTTCCTTGTTCTCCGTCTCTCCCCATTCCCTTTTCCTCACATGCACTTGCAATATGCTCTTGAATTCTTCACAGTCCCTCCTCCTCTTTCCCCGCCCTCTTCTCTCCCCAGCTTCCTTCCCTCACTCACAGAGTGACATCCAGTGTCTCTCCCTGGGTCTTTGACATGTACACTTTCCCCCTTTTCTCTCACACACATAGAGGCTGTACAACACAACACCTCACCCCTCTCCCTCTTCCCCAGCCTGCCAACACACACACACACACACACACACACACACACACACAGACTCCAACCCTTGGACAACATCTGTGACCACTGACCCTTCAAATGTTGGCCCCCACATGTTTTATCCACGGGATAAACTGTATCCGTGTATCCTTTGGATACACCCCACATGGCAGTCAAACCCTAAACGCATGTCTCAACTTGAAGGTGGGGCTCATGCACCCATGGAGTGTCTCAGATAAGAAAACTAATATCAGAGGAGGGACGTGATCTGAGCCTGGTCACACAGCCACTGCGTGACAGAGGGGGACAGGGAACCCGGCTCTCCGGACCTCAAGGCTGGTATCTTTCCCATGTCTCTCTTCTGACTTAGGATGTGTCTCTTAGGCCTGAATCCTCCCAGGAATAAGGGAGACTCTGCTAGTGGTAAAGAACTCACCTCTCAATGCAGGAGATGTAACAGACGTGGGTTCGATCCCTGGGTTGGGAAGATCCCCTGGAGGAGGGCATGCTAACCCACGCCAGTATATTTGCCTGGAGAATCCTGTGGCCAGAGGAGCCTGGCGGGTGACCGTCCATGAGGTCACAGAGTCAGACACGACTGAAGCATCTTAGCAAGCAAGCAATGTGAGGATGAAGTCACATGACAAAGGCAGCGTGATAAACCAGTGGGAAGGTCTCTGTAAGTCCCTCTGACTCTGTAAGTTCCGCTCCCCTCCAACAAAACCCTCAAATGAGTGACCAACAGAATCAAAGATTGTACCGTGTCTGCGTCACCTCTGGCCACAGGGGTGGCCAGCCTAGGCCACAATTTCTGTGTGATTTCATGGCAAGAACTGAATTAGAGGGCTGTCTAGACCGGCCTGAGGTGAGCTGCTGTGTAGGCAGCCTGGGAAGTGGGGTGCAGCCCAGCAGATTCTCCCAGTGCCCCCACCTCAGAGCAGTGGGGCTGAGGGTACGAGGCAGAAGACATCAGTATCTTTGAAAGATAAAAGCTCTCTTTGCCAGGCCAAACGACAACTGTGAGAAAAATCCGGGCGCTCTGAGAGGCGGCATCTGTGCTGCTTGGCAAGGCCCCCTGTGTACTGCTTGGGTAGAGCAAGGCACTCCAGCCATCGTCCTGACTCCTTGTTTTCCACATCACTGTGACTTGGTATCAGTGGCCTTGCCAGAACCCAGAAAAAAGGCTCATCTGTTGCCATGGAGGCTCTCAGCTTCTTCAGAGGCTGGGCCTTGAATCACTGCCTCTGCAAACAGATCCCGCAAGCACCACCAAAATAAGCCTGTGGAAAAGGGAAATTATTTTTCTGTATAAGAGCTAGCATTGAAAGTGAAAGTGAAGTAGCTCAGTCATCTCTGACTCTTTGTGACTCCATGCACTATAGCCTACCACGCTCCTCCGTCCATGAGATTTTCCAGGCAAGAGTACTAGAGTGGGTTGCCATTTTCTTCTCCAGAGGATCTTCCCAACCCAGGGATCAAACCCAGGTCTCCCGCATGTTAGGCAGACGCTTTACCATCTGAACCACTAGGGAAGCATTATTGAGAGCTTATCTTTCTTTAAAGATTTTTAAAAACTTTTTTTTTTGTACTGGTGCGTAGCCAATTAACAAAGTGATAGATTCAGGTGAGCAGTGAATTAGCCATACATATACATGTGTTCATTCTCCCCCAAACGCCCCTCCCATCCAGGTGCCACATAACATTGCGCAGAATTTCATGTGTTACATAGGAGGTCGTTGTTGGCTATCCATTATAAATAAAGCAGTGTGTACATGCAAGCTAAGTTCCTTCTCTAAGTCTGTGAGTCTCTTTCTGTTATATACATTTATTTGTATCATTTTTTAAAGTTTTTTTTTAACGTGGACCATTTTTTGAAGTGTTTATTGAATTTGTTACAGTATTGCCTCTCTTCCACATCCTGACTCTTTCGGCCATGAGACATGTGGCATCCAAGCCCCCAACCAGGGATCAAACCTGCACCCTCTGCACTGGAAGGCAAAGTCCCAGCCACTGGACCGCCAGGGAAGTCTCAAGAGAGCTTATTCTGTGCTGAATTACTGTGCTGAGCACTCGGTTCTCCTCATAACGCCAGAAGGCAGATATGTTGCACCCATTTTACAGATGTAGAAACTAGGGAAAGGGAGGTCAGGGAACTTAGCCAGCACTTGCTAGGAAGTGGAGGAGTCAGGAGTTAAACCAGGCAAGCTGGCTCCACAGCCTATCCTCTGTACTATGATGCTCTCAAGAACTCAAAAATCTGCTGCATTCTGCGGCGCTTAGTTGAATCCTGGTCAGTGGTTTCAGTTTTGAGGAGAATTTTGTTGAAAGCCCCCTCGAAAGGCAATTTACGAAATGTATTCACGGCATCTCTAGAGAGATATTTTTGGCTTTTTTTAAATGGAGGAGCTCTGAAGTCCACCATCGTGGATAATGCTAAGATAAAATATCCCCCTCCCCACCACCTACACGTGCAAGATCTTTGGCCAGGCTCCCACCCTGGAGGTGGGGATTGGTAGCAACTGCACGTAATTTCCACTCCTGAAGGATGCATCCTGCAGCGTGGCACCCGGAGCCTCCTGAGTGTCCCTGTCGAGAGAAATCTGCAGAGGCCGGGGCACACCACAGAACCCACGTGGAGGTCCCTTCTGCTCACACTGGGACGCTGGAAAGGGGATTAGGGATGCCTGTCGACAGCATGGACAGTGCGAGTGCTGCCGACCTTGTCCAAGAGGAGCTTGTCAACTCGAGGAGAAGGGAAGTGTGGCTGGAGGAACTCAGTCATGATTGTAAGAGAGCCCCGCGGTTCCCTCCTGCTCTCATCTCTCCCAGCAGCCCTGCCAACTCTGATCTGAGCTCACGATGCCGCTCCCTTCAAGTCGGAGTTCCTCACACTTTCACCCCCCAAATGACCAGTCTCAAGAACTGGGCGGGTCACATGGCTTGCATCGAAAACCACTGTATGATTCCAACATACTTTTCAAGTCAAAGGACAACAGCAGCCTTTTTTTTTTTTTTTTTTTTGGATTTACATTTGAATTAACTTGAAGTACATTAACTTCTTTGATTTGCTGAATATAAATGTGTTTCCATTTTTGTAAGAGGTGGCCATCGATTTTTCCATGAAAAAGAGTGGGTGAGGCTTGTGCCTTTTCAAAGTTTGCATTTATGCCCCACGTATGTGGAGAGAACCCATTTCTGATGCAGTTCATTCCAGGAGAGTGTAAACAGAATGTTGTGCACCTGCATTTGTCTGGAAGAAAGACACACACCCACAGGCTGCAGTTATTTGGCAGTGGGCAAAAGAGAACCAGTTTCTTCCCTTCCTCAGCACCCTTGGTTTATCTGTAGATCCTTTTCTAAGTAAGTGCTTTATCAACAGTGGGCGCTGTAAGCAGAGTGCCCTGCGTCCTCATGAATATGATGAAGCATGCACTCACACACACAGATGGGAGCTGGTATGATGATTTGCCTAATAGTCTGCCTACCACTTCACAGTAAGGGGGTAGCACATCCTTCAAAATCCTGCCTAGACCCTTTAGAAGGAAGATTCCCCAGTTTTTTCCTAACAAACCTTCTGCTCCCTTCGTGTGTGTGTGTGTGTGTGTGTGTGTGTGTGTGAAGGCCATTCTCTGCCACACTGATGTAAAAGCAAATTAGGAAATATTTTAAATGCCAATCAGTTGGGCACAGGTAAAATATGCCTGCTAAGTTGCTTCAGTCATGTCCAACTCTGTGCGAGCCTGTGGACAGTAGCCTGGCAGGCTCCTCTGTCCACGGGGATTCTCCAGGCAAGAATACTGGAGTGGGTTGCCATGCCCTCCTCCAGAAGATCTTCCTGACCCAGGGATCAACCCAGGTCTCATACGTCTCCTGCATCGGCAAGCAGGTTTCTTTACCACTAGCACCACCTGGAAAGCCCCAAATAAAATATAGTGAAAGTGAAAGTGGACTCTTTGCAACCCCATGGATATATAGTCCAGGGAACTCTCCAGGCCAGAATACTGGAGTGGGTAGCCTATCCCTTCTCCAGCGGATCTTCCCAACCCAGGAATCGAACCAGGGTCTCCTGTGTTGCAGGCAGATTCTTTACCAACTGAGCTATCAGGGAAGCCAAATAAAATATAGTACACCCCGAAACAGGAGTAAGGAGGCTTTATGTTTATGATACGGGATGATCACCAGATGTGTTCCTCTGGAACAGTGCAAAGAGGTACTATACTACCATCTGTACAGAAAAAAAGCAGGGGTGAATATTTTAGGGAGTATTGTCTTGTGTGTGCCTAGGTGATAAGAAACTGATAGCATTGTCTGCCTCTGAACTGGATGGATGGTGACCATGGTGAGCAGGAGATACATTTCAAACTCATCTATTCAAACACATCTATTCAATTTTTTTACTTAAGGAAAATTAACAAGCAAAAAACAAGAGAGCATATTGGCTTCACTGTTGACCAGCTATCTAGCCTTTGTTTTCACAAAAGAATACTTGTCTCATCATTTAATTTTGAGGACTAAAAGGACCTGGCCGCATGCCAGGTGTGTGGTAGGCACTCAACAAGTGAGGGATCCTGTCAAGTACATGGCAGCCCCAGCAGCTACGATCCACTGTAAACAAACAGTGACGTTTTACATTATCTTTAACCATCCACTTAATATAACAAAGTCCTTGCCTTTTCATTTTCATAGTAGTACATTATGTGTTTATTATAGCTAAGTCCAGAATTGGTTAATATAAACAGTAAGCAGATCATCCTTCTGTCCCAACAACCAGCTTGGAACTTAAAGACACCTCACTGTATGATACAATGTTACATAGGTGGTAAGTCGCTCAGTTGTGTCCAACTCTGCGACCCCGAGGACTGTAGCCCGCCAAGCTCCTCTGTCCATGGGGATTCTCCAGGCAAGAATACGGGAGTGGGTTGCCACGTCCTCCTCCAGGGGATCTTCCTGACCCAGGAATCGAACCCATGTCCCTTGTGTCTCCTGCGTTGACAGTCAGATTCTTTACTGCTAGCACCACCTGGGGAGCCCCAAAGCAGTGTGTCATTTCCTTTTTTGGCTTATTCATCAGTTTGAGTGATGGCAACATTATGTTAACAATAAGCCAAAAAGGAAATTACACACTTTTTTTAAAATACAAATGTGAAGATGTTATCATACCTCAAAGCTGGCATACCTCATTGTGTCAGGATGTGGGAGGTGAGGCGAGATCCTATGCAACTGTGCGTCCCTGAAAGTTTGGCTGAAGGAAGCTGTGATCATTTGTATTCTGAGGTGAGATGCAGAAAGATAAACATGTCTTCCAGACCACACATAGAGTGACGTGACTGGGGCAAGAATCCACGTGTGCTGACTGCCTTTTCTCTGCTGTCTTGGTCCCTAGTTCACGCAAAGTAGCACCAGACGAATGTGAGATTTCCCTGCTGGGCCCGCACGGTTCACGAGTGCAGATTTCTGTAGCTAGAGCCAGAGCAGTGGCTCTTCAAATAAATGCAGTTAAATTCTCTTACTTCAGGTTGATTCTGACAAGTGAAAGATGTTTAAGTCCCAATCAGCTTTACAATTAAGAAGGCAAAAGAAAAGCCGTATTCCAATGACATTTATTCCTGCCTCCAAAGAGCCAACGCTAAAAGAAACCATTTCGTTCCCCACCCCCCAGGCTTAATAACTGCCTGGTTGAGTATCATTCCGACTCGCTGAACCAGAGAGGAATGAATCAAGCGTAAGGGTGGAGCAGAGAGCCACGGAGATGCCGGAGAGATGGAAGAGTGCAGGGCCAGGTCAGTGCCAGTGGCATCGAGTCTGGGGAGGGCTTCCTGAGGGACAGGTAGGGACAGACGGTTGGGAGCCAGAGTGGCTGCAAAGCAGAGGCACTGTGCCCAAGACCCATGAATGACAGCTGGGAAGTCCTGGAAGGACAGAGCATGCCCTGACACTTCCGCCTCCAGACCATCTCAGAAATGTCTCCTTATTTAGACCTTCCCAGGCTTCCCTGGTTCTGATAGTACAGAATCCACCTGCAATGCAGGAGACCCGGGTTGGATCCCTGGGTCAGGAAGATCCCCTGGAGAAGGGAATGACTCCAGTATTCTTGCCTGGAGAATTCCATGGACAGAGGAGCCTGGTGGGCTACACATTCCACGGGGTTCCAAAGAGTTGGACGCGACTGAGCAACTAATACTTACTTACTTGGGTGATGGAGCTTCATTGGTTTTTTTTTTTTGTTTAGTTGGAGGCTAATTACTAATGCAGGACCCCAGCCTCCTCCAAAACTCCTCCCCCCATCCCACACCTATGGATTCATGGGAATCTCTTAAGGGCACAAGTCTCAACAACTAGCCCGTGACATCCATGGATGTTTTTCCACTTTCTCCCCAGCTGTTCCTCATCCTTAGTGTATTCTGGGCACTGTGTTCATCACCACACTCCCCTGGGTACCATCACTGTACTCTCCGGGCACCACCTTCTCCCCCTGGGGTCATCTGCTTTACTGGGCAACTTTTCCCCCCGCCAGGGGCACAGCTGTGTCTCCCCAGGCACTCACCTGCCACCACAGAACCTACTGTCAAAGTGCCAACATGCGGCTGCCCTCTCAGGGCCAAGTTAGGGTGTGGTAAGCAAGGCACTCACCTTGGGTGCAAAATTTAAGGGCGTGACCAAAGCCAAATAATTAAGGCAAATATTTAAATGACAGTATGTTTAAAAAGCAAAATTAATGCAAAAATTCACAAAGAATAAAATATAAGTATTTTCACTGAAGTATAGTTAATATACAATATGATAGAAGTTACAGGTGTACCATATAGTCATTCACAATTTTTAAAGGTTATATACCATTTATAGTTATTACAAAATATTTGCTGTCAAAATGCAAACATTTTGACTAAAGACAGGGTCTATTAATAGTGAATACCTCTGACTGGAGACTGAGACAAAAGGAAATAATTATCCCCCTATGTAATATTCTTATATATTTTAATGATAATTTTTTTAGCATATTAAAGTATCTGAAAAAAAACAGTGAAAAGTTGAAAAGCATGTATATATTATTTTAAGTTTAAATTTTTTATTTAAAAAGCACAACTATTTATAATTTTATTTTCCAGCCTTAATGGAAGCACTCTCATCAATAATATTTTCAAGGTACCACCTCATAGCAGTCGAACGGCCATTATTAGAAAGTCTACCGGCCTTGTCTAGTGGTACTGTGGATTTGAATCCGCTTGCTAATGCAGGGGATATGGGTTCAATCCCTGGTTCAGGAAGTTTCCACATGCCGTGGAGCAACTACGCCTGTATTCCACAGCTACTGAGCCTGGGTGCCAGAACTACCAAAGCTTGTGTGCCTAGAGCCCATGCTCCGAAACAAGAGAAGCCACTGCATCAAGAAGTCCTTGCATCACAACAAAGAGTAGCCCCTGCTCGCCACAACTAGACAAAGCCCACAAGCAGCAACAAAGACCCAGTGCAACAAAAAAATAAACAAGTAAATAATTTTTTTTTTAAAAAAAAGGCTGCAATTAACAAATGCTGGAGAGGGTGTGGAGAAAAGGGAACCCTCCTACACTGTTGTTGGGAATGTAAGTTGGTGCAGCCAATGAGGAAAACAGTATGGAAGTTCCTCAGAAATCGAAAAATAGAATTACCATATGATCCAGCAATCCCACTCCTGGGCATATATTTAGACAAAACTATAAATCAGAACAATTCATGCACCCCCATGTTCATAGCAGCACTATTCACAATAGCCAAGACATGAAACCAACCTAAATGTCCATCAACTGATGCATGGATAAGGAAGATGTGGTACATATGTACAATGGAATGCTATTCCGCCATAAAAAGAATGAGATAATGCCATTGGCAGCAACACAGATGCAACTAGAGATTATGATACTTAATGAGGTGAGTCAGAAAGAGAAAGACAGGGCTTCCTTGGTGGCTCATCGGTAAAGAATAATTGTCTGCCAATGCAGGAGACACAGGTTTGATCCCTGATCCGGGAAGATCCCACAAGCTGAGGAGCAGCTAAGCCCTTGCACCATAACTACTGAGCCTGTGCTCTAGAGTCTGGGAGCTGCAGTTTGTGAAGCCCGAGTATCCTAGAGCCTGTGCTCCACAACAAGAGACGCCACTGCAATGAGAAGCCCGTGAACTGCAACCAGAGAGTAGCCCCTGATCACCACATCTAGACTCAGCACAGCCAAAAATAAATAAATATAATTAAAAAAAAATAAAGACAAATACCACATGATATCACCTACACGTGGAATCTAAAATATGACACAAGTGAATGTATCTACAAAACAGAAACAGACTCACGGACACAGATAAACAGACTCACAGAGACTTGTGGTCGCTAAAGGGGAAGGCATTGGGGGAGGGATGGGCTGGGATATTGGGGTTATCAGATGTAAGCTTTTGTGTATAGAATGGATAAAGAGCAAGGCCCTGCTTCCCAGCACAGAAAACGATATTCAATATCTTATGACAAACCATAATGGAAAAGAATATTTTTAAAAAGAATGTATATAAATGGATCACTGAACTATTTTGCAGAAATTAACACAACATTGTAAGTCAACTATACTTCAGTAAAAAATATTAAAACTGAAAAAAAAATCTTCAAAATCCACCCCTTTATTCTCTCCTTCAGCCCGTTTCCTCTTCCCTCTCCCGTTAGCCATGGTGCGACCTGGAGAAGTTGTGCAGAGAGGGCCCAGGGGCAGCTGTGGGCCGTCACACACAGACACACAGCCTCACTGCTCTCCCAGGCTTTCCCTGCTGCTGTCTGTCGACTCCAGCTTCCCACCCTCACATTAATGGCAGTTGTCACGAATCAACTGAACATGGCACTTGCAGCCTCCCGGCCACGACCGGCTGCGACCCCTAGTGACATGCTCAGGGTTCCCAGCGTGAGGGCTGCTCCTCCCCATTTAGTCTCTCAGCGTCTCTTGACTTCTCGAAACTGACAGCTCTGACTCCGCGCCCAAGGGCCTTCGTGCTGTCAGGGCTGAAGGAGTCTTATTTTCCAAACACCTGCCTGTCATTCTGTTGTTTTCCCCATGGCTTGGAATCGGTAATATCGTCCTGTGTTCTTTACAACATGCCGGATCTAGCCTCAGGCTCAGTGATTCTCAAAGTGTGGACTGCGGAGCAGCAGCCTCACATCACCTGCATGGCGTCAGGAATGCTCATAGTTGGGGCCCGCCCAGACAAAACAAATCAGAACCTCTGAAGTCAGGCCCAGCAAGCTGGGTTTTAAGTTTAAGAACTGCTAAAGGTTAAGAACCACCTTAACCCTAAAGTCTAACCTTTCGCTTAATATGAAATGTAAAAATTGAACACATTTCCTGACAAGTCTATTTTTACTCTTTATCTATTGATTATACTCACATCCTGCCAAAAAAAAAAGATGCAGGGGGCTTAAAATAATAATATTGATGATAATAATAATAATAATAAAAAAAGCACATCCTGAAGATTTACACAGGGCAGGATACTGTGCCGGGTGCCTCTCATGTATTATATCATTTAATCTTTAGAAAAATCTGATGAAATATTATCTCCTCTGCATCTGGGAGGGGAAAAAACCTCTGTTAGGTTAAATAGCCAAGGATCAGATTTGGGGGAGACAAAAGGTTTGTTTGTTCAGTGGGGTTTTTGTTTTGCTTTTCTAGTAAGTTGGGTAATCATACTTTGAATTTATATTAGGGACATTGTATCCAAGGAGTTACATAGAAATCATGATTCCTAAGAGTTGAGTCTCACTCAGCAGAGGAGAGGGGCTTCCCCAGTGGCTCAGTGGACACAGGAGACCCGGGTTTGATCCCTGGGTTGAGAATATCACCTGGAGAAGGGGAATGGCCACCCGCTCCAGTATCCTTGCCTGGAGAATCCTATGGACAAAGGAGCCTGGCGGTCTACAGTTCATGGCCACGCAAAGAGTCGGACATGACTGAGCGCCACACACACAGCAGAGGAGGTCTGAGTGATTCTGGCGGCAAGACTTTCTCTTGTCCTTTCCCCATTACACGTGCTCCCTGGGGGGAGCGGCCATCAGCAGGGTGACAGACCTGGCTGCAAAGTTCTGGGCTCCCCGGGCCTCCGTCAGCAGGAGTAAGAATGCACGCTGTCATTCAGGGAAGTCTGTCCCCGGACAGCTGCTGTCTCATGTGACAAGCAGCCGAGGTCCACGCTGATGTCAGTTACCGGTCCTGATCCTATACTGTGGTCTACACAGGAGGAGGGGTGGCTCTCCGATTTTTACTTTCTTAGAGTTTTCTCGAACGGTCTTCTTATAATAGAACTTAGCTTAATGACTATTTCCTCACTCCCTGAAAGGGTGGGAGGAAGAGAGAAGATAATGCATCAGTTTCTCTGCCTTGGGCAGCATCTCTGCAGCAGCCGCATCTCCTTTGTGGTCCCACCTCCTGGCTCCAGGATGTTCCTTCCACCAATGCCACCTCCTCCCTGGCCCCTCTGGCCCTGGGGTGGTGGCAGCTTCCCCGCGGCTACCCTCTGGATGCCTCACCATCCTCTCATGGGAGTCTCAGTGGTTTCGTCCTCTGTGTAACCAATTGCCCGTATTAGAGTCGATCTGTTTGAAAGCCCTAGAGTTTCCTCTCTTTTATGTCCGTTTAGTGTGTTGTTGGTGCTGAATCTTCTCATTCTGTGTTCTGTGAGGCAGAGCTCACCGATCATGGTTGTGCTTACAGTTTTTAGGAGAGATGCTTTGTTATCCATACATCATCAGGGTCCTCTTGAGTTGGTCATGGAGTTTAATTGCTGTGCTTCTTAATTCTTACCAACAAAGTAATGTTAGTTCATCATTATCAATTTAGTCTGCTGTAGACTGTTTGGGAAACTTTGCTTTATATAATGATTTGAACTTGGCTCATCAGTATTTTTGGCATTTTATTTATTCATTTATTTCTGTAATGGAAGCACATGAAATTGGGACTACCACTGTAGTTATTCTATTCCTCTTCCAAACTATTTTATCAGCCAGTTTAGTTCTTTTTCCTTAGAAAGCAGGAGAAGCAAGTGAAAGTGTTAGTCACTCAGTCATGTCTGACTCTTTGTGATCCCATGGACTGTAACCCACCAGGTTCCTCTGTCCATGAAATTCTCCAGGCAAGAACACTGGAGTGGATTGCCTTGCCTTCCTCCAGGGGATCTCCCCAACTCTGGGATCAAGCCCGGGTCTCCTGCATTGCAGGTGGATTCTTTACTGCCTGAACCACCAGGGGAGCCCAGGAAAACAGGAAGGAGGGAGGCAAGTCAACTGTTGAGAGAGACAACTTGTCCTACCTAAGTAGATTGTGGTCTAAATTAACAACAAAACAAAAACCATATGTGAACTCAGAAAACACCCAGCTAATTTCACTGGGCCAGTGCTTATTAAGCTTTGATGGACCTAGTAACCACCTGGGAATCTTGCTAAAGTGCCGTTTGATTCCGCCGGCCTCGGGGTGAGAGCAGAGGGCTGGGATTGCCATTTTTATCGAGGCTCTGTACGGTGCCCACACAGCTGGTCCGAGGACTGCGCAGGAGGCCGGGGGATCCACAGACTGTCCCCCGTCTGTGTGCACAGCGCCTGCCGTGCCGGACCTGAGGGCCACGGCGGCCTTGCTTCATCACCAGCAGCAGGATCTGAGCAGTTCTGGCGTAGGCAGTTCCTTCCTCTTCACAATCCTGTTATTTTGTCTAATGAGCTGAAATCAGTCTGGCATTCCTGGGGTTGTAATTTCAGTGCTGCTCTTGTGATGTAATTTCCAGTCTGTCTTCTGATGAGAATGCACCATGTTTGTAAGTTTATTCATGTCACAGACAAAAAATTAGCAAACTGCTTATACAAACAAGTGACTTGAAGTGTTTAGTATCCACAGAATGATAAGTAGGTTGTTTGGGGGGAAATGATACAATGATTTGACATTTCCTTCTGAATTCTTGATCCCTGGGGCTTTCTATTTGCTTACACTTTGAAGCAAAAGCCATCATTTGCAGTAAGAACGCTAACTAGAGGTTTTGGAAGGAAAATAAGCTGAGCGGATGTCAAGGCGCTGACCCAAGGATGAAGTCTACAGTCTGTTCCCTGATTTGCTCTTAGTTCAGTCAGTGACTAGCAAATTACTTGTCTCCATTTTCCCTGTAAACTAGAGATAATGATTATTTTTACCTCCCTTAACCCCAATTTTTGGTTTCAGTGCTACCTGTGGACCAAAGACCACCAAATCCATTTTTCTAGTTCAGATTTCTATCTACAGACTAGTACATCCAATAAGCACCAGGTATTGCCACCTGAGGATGTGGGGGGCAGCCCAAATACAGGCGTCCTGACTGAACTTACCACCTTCCCTCCAAACCTGATCCTTTTCCTGTATTCCCTCGTTGGGTGACCGTCATTTTACAGACAAACCAACAGTAGTTCCAAGGACTAAATGTCATCAGTTCTGACTATGTTGTGATTGGTGAATTTCGAAGGCTTGGCTGTTGACTTATTTAAAGCTTTAGTGTTGAAAGAAATTATCATGGTTAGATTGTGAAACCGCCCAGGACTAAGAACCTTTGTATGGGCATCCTTAGGGACAAATTGGGATCACTTACAAAATAAGCCAGAGAAATAAAGCAGGGTCCCTCTGTACAGTTCCAACTTGGAAAGTTTTTCACCATAAGTCTCATCATCAGCCCTATGGATCCCTGTCCTTCCTAAGGCACCTCTCCTATGTGTTTACTGCAGTGAGAAGGGGCAGTTCGGGTGTCATTAAAGAAAATGCCTGCTATGTCTGGAAAAGATGAAGACTCTAATTCAAAAAGATACATGCACCCCAGCGTTCATAGCAGCCCTATCCACAACAGGCAAGACATGGAAGCAACCTAAATGCCCATCAACAGATGAACGGATAAAAGATGCCGCCTGTGTCGGAAGGTGTGGAACAATGGAATACTGCTTAGTCATAAAAAAGAATGAAGCAATGCCATTAGGAGCAACATGCATGGACCTAGAGATTATCATACTAAGTGAAGTAAGTCAGACAGAGCAAGACAAATATCATATGTTATAGCTTATTTGTGAAATCTAAAATGTGATACAAATGAACTTATTTTAAAAAAAACAGAAACAGGCTCATAGACATAGAAAACAAACATGGCTACCAAAGGGGAAAGGAGAGGGAGAGGAATATATTAGGAACTTGGGATTATCAGATACTCACTAATACATATAAAATAGATAAACAACAAGGATCTACTGTATAGGACAGGGAACTGTTCTGAATATTTGGTAATAAATCATAGTGAAAAAGAATCTAAAAAATAATATGCATATATATATTTATATGTGTGTGTGTTTACCACTGAAACACTTTGCTGTACATCTGAAACTAACACATTGTTATTCATCAACTACACTTCAAGGTTTTAGGTCCAGAAAATAATGCCCGCGCCATAAATCAGGACGGACTCTGTTCTCACACCTCTGTGGGAGTGATACAGAATCCAAAGCCTGTCAGCCATCCTGGAGATGCCTTTGCCTTGACTTCTGGTTCCGCGGCATGATGCCTCTGGCGCTCTCTGAAGGGACTAGTCTGACAGCACCGCTGGGTACGAGCTTTGCTGGTTTTGTCGCCACCCATACCTGGCGGCATGTGGCAGCACAGTGCCTGCATGTGAAGCACTCAATAAACAGCGAGGAGTGAAAGAATGAGTGGACACATGAAGGAATTCACGCACAGACGCATCTTGTCCCAGTGGGACACGACACGGGGCTCTTTCCTCCTCATCTACGCTTGCCTGAAGCTGCCTCTACTCGGGAGGCGGCTGGAGATGTGAGGGCGGGCTGGGGACCCTGCAGCACTCAGCCAGTCCATCCTGGGTGCGGCTGTCCCCACAGCCTTCTCCCCACACCTCTGCCCTATGAACCGTACGTATCCTGTGAGTTTCCTCTGAGCCATGAATTTTAAAATAAGTGAAATGAAAGCAGTAATAGCAAATGAAGGTAATCATCACTGAGCATTCCCTGGGGCTTCCAGAGACGCTCTCCACATTAACTCAAAGTCAAAACATAATCTAAAATGCATCCGTTCTACGGAAAAGCTTTCTAGTCTCCAAATGAGGCTGCAGGTTTGCTGGTCATTCTCTAAGGATTCAGTTCTTCTCATCCTGCCACCTTCCAGCAGCCCAGGCAGAGCCCTGATTCCCCTCTCTGACTTGAGCAAGCAGAGGCATTTGAGTTTCCGTGTCATCAAAGTGTTTCTAAATGCCATAGAGTTTTGGTATAACCAGGGAAGGGAGAGCTCATCCTATGATGCACTTGAAGTACAGTAAATCCCCTACGTAAGAACAAGTTCCAATCTGAGAGTGTGTTCATAACTCCAGTTTGTTCCAAGTCCAACAAAGTTAGCCTAGGTACAACTAACACAATTGGCTATAATAGTACTGGACTGTGATAGGTTTATAATACTCTTCACCCAAGGGACTTCCCTGGTGGGCCAATGGTTAAGAATCTGCCTTGCAATGCAGGGGACGCAGGTTTGATCCCTGGTCTGGGAACTAAGATCCCACATGCCATGAAGCAACAAAGGCTGCGTGCCACAACTACTGAGCCTGTGCATCACAACTAGAGAGTCTATGCACCGCAATGAAAGATCCTCCAGGATGCAGTGAAGATCTCACGTGCCGCAACTAAGACCCAATGCAGCCAAATAAATTTTTAATCAAGGAAGAAAAAAAATAATTTCATACAAGTAATACATTAAAAAAATAAGCACAGAAAATAAAGAAAATATTGTTAGTATTATAGTATAGGGCATCACCAACTCAATGGACATGAGTTTGAGCAAACTCCGGGAGATAGTGAAGGACAGGGAAGCCTGGAGCGCTGCGGTCCATGGGGTCACAAAGAGTCGAACACAACTGAACGACGACAACCACCTTGAAAAGTACAGTCATACAGACAGAACAACACCTGGCAGACAGGGGCTGGCATCCAGTGAACAGGCAAGAACAGTTACCGCCTGGAGGAGGGAGTGGAGGTGGGATGGTGGAGCTGAAGGATCCCATGAGGCTTAGGGGATTAAGTAATTTGCTCACAAGCAATGGGCAATAAATGTCGGGGTCTGGGCCAGTCCAGCCTGCTCCAGCGCCCATGAGAATTTCATAGTGATTCAAGGGAAGTTTTTGGCACAGTGCCCAACACAGAGCAAGCACTCACATAATGGTGTTCATTTTGTTAATAGTAATGATACTGATGATACAGTGCAGTTTTATGTAAAAGGATGACACCTTTGGTACATTCTGCCATTTACAGCTGCTTTCCTCCCTCAGGGAAGACGAGCCTCTATTTGCTATCTTGTCTACCAAGCCAGAGTGGCGGGGATGATGCTTGTTCTCTGCCCTTTTGTCTTGCTTCCTGTGCTTTACTTGGGGTTCAGACATGGGCTTTTCCATGGAAAAACTGGCCACTCCATCGGGGGTTTCTTGGGGTTCACACCTCACCCCAATTTGAGGACTTCAAAATCTCACACTGCAGATGAAGAGGGACATTGGTACAAACTTTCTGAAAGACTGACATGTTTGAACCCAGCAATTGTACTTCAAGAACCCACAACTGTAGATATGTTGATCATTTAGCTGCCAACGTATGCATCACAGAATTGCTTTTGATAGCAAATGAAATGGGCAAATTCAATGTCCAGAGACAAGAGACTAGTGACATAAAACATGCTATGTTCATACTATGGTGAATTCTGGGGCTACTAAAAATGCTGTGGGGAAGACTGTTCAACAACATTAAAGTCCATCAGGAATATTAAGTGAAAAAAATAGATTTAAAGCTGTGTCCATCCGTCACTAGATTTTATTGTCTATTATGTACACTGCAGTGGGAGAAAAAACCTGTTTTCCATGAGCATATGTTCCATTGGAAATAGAAAATAGATAATAAACAACTTAATAATTATTAATTAGAATATTAATGTACTGATTGTCTTATAAATAATAATTATATAAAATTAAACATCAGGTACAGAGAAGCACCCTAGGAATTTGGGGAGAGAAAATGGGAGGAAGAGGATAGATGTGTTGGCATGGTGGTGGTGGTTTTTAGGGGGGTCAGGGAGGGCCTCCCAAGGAGGGGACATTGGTGCAGAGAGCTCCGAGTTTGTGGAGCTGGCAGGCTTGACTCTGGGGTACATGGACAAAGTCTGGCAGGCTGGCAGGTGGGGCTCCCTCAGTGCTGAACAAGGAGGGCTTTACCACCAGGTGGTAACCCCGGTATTGAAGTCTTAGTCCTCCTCAAGCAGATCGTTCAATTTTATTAGAGAACTGCTTTCTATTTTTGACTAGAGCCAAGCATCTTTGGACCAACTGTCAGTTTGGGAACAAGGATGGGGGCCCAGAGGCCTCACTGTCATCAACAGTTACTAAACTAGCTTTGTGAGGGCCGTCTCATAATCCAGTCCTGCTCTCTGCACCAAACAACTTTGTTTTTTCTATGAGTCAGCTAGCTTCTTTTTTGTTTTGCTCACTAGTTTGTTGTCCTTTTTTTGCTTCCACATATAAGTGATATCATACAGCATTTGTCTTTCTCTGTCTGACTTACTCCCCTCAGCATGATGCCCTCCAAGACCATCCATACTGCTGTGGGCATGTGTGCTTAGACACTCAGTCTTGTCTGACGCTTTGCGACCATATAAACTGTAGCCCACCAGGCTCCTCTGTCCATGGGATCCCCCAGGCAAGAATCCTGGAATGGGTTGCCATGCCCTCCTCCAGGGGATCTTCCTGACCCAGGGATCGAACTCTCATCTCTTATGTCTCCTGTTTTGGCAGGCCATATTGTGCAGATTTCATTCTTTTTTACCAATGAGTATTCACCATTCAACATTAAATTTGACCTACTGGTCTGTGAGTCCCAGTCCTTCTGACTGTTTTGCAGGACAACATTCCCTGTTACCTTTATGCTATCACTCACTTAGAACTTTCCAGAAATCTGTCAGAATCTCTGATTCTCCTCCATGCTCCACTCTTCATTTCTACAAATTTCTTTCCCTTTAGACATCTCACATTTCACTGGCATCTGGGGAAGAAGGGCAGCTAAACATGTGCTTGTTCCTCCACTGAATTAGAAGTGTTTATATTCATCTTGCTTCTCTGAACTTTTAAAATGAGTTTATGCATTATTTCCATTCATAACAAGAAAAATAACAAAAGCTATTCTTAAAATGGGAGGGGTTTAGCAACTTGTTCTCATCAGGCAATAAAGAGAAGAATCGCGTCAGCGTTTCATACCAAGGGTGATAGCGCTGACCAGGAAACCTCTTTCCTGCGGTACTTCAGGCTGAATGAGTAAGAGGCTGCAGAATTTTGCCATAGAGCCCAGGGTCTCACTTGTGCTCTTTTGTCTTCCCAAGCTGAATTAGAAATGCTGTTAATGTAGTAAGACTACCAACTATAAAGCCTGAGAGCTACTAAACAGATGTGTCAGCTAGTAGCTTCAAATAGCTACATTTATCAGCTTGCTCTTCAGATGGACTCAGATGCATGGTTCTTCTGCTTGTCTCACTTATGCTCACTCATGCATCTCCAGTCAGCCAGCAGTCAGTGGCCTCGCTCTCCTGTCCAGGGGTTGGCTGGCTATTGGCTGGGGCAAGAAGGGTGATCAGGCTGAGTGTCTCTCGTCATCCCAAAGGCTATTTTGGGCTTGTTCACATGGCAGTGAGTTGCAGGGCGTCCAGGAGCAGCAAGAGAGGAAGCTGGCAGGCTCTGGACTTGCACAGTATTGCTTCCACCAGTCTCGGTGGTCAGAGCAAGTCACAGGGCCAGCCCAGATCCATGGAGCAGAGAAAAAAGCTCTATGTCTTGACGGAAGGAGCTTGCAAAGCATTGTGGCAGCTTTTGCAATTCCTTGTTTCCTAATTCTCTCCTTTAATTCTGATTTTCTGTTTCCTACTTCTGTGTTGTCCTCAGAGTTCTCAGGATCCAGTCTCTGGAATGGTTCTACAATAACGTGAAGAGTCGCTTCAAACGCTTTGGCAGCGCCAAGGTCTTAAAGAACTTGTACAGGAAACATCGGCTGGAGACCGGGGTCTGCTTTGACATCGTGGGTACGCTGGCTGCCTGCCACCCTGGGGGTCCTTGGGGGGCTGGTGGGATAGAAGGAGGCCTGGCTTGGAGGTCCCATACACTATGACCTACTCACTTGGGACACAGAAAGTGGCTTAAATACTTGACTGTAGTAAGGAGCGGAAATACAAGGGCATGTACCAAAAATTCTGAGTTTTTTAAAAATATTTATTTGTTTGACTGTGTCGGTCTTAGTTGTGGCATGTTTCAGCAGTTAAGCTCCAGAGCACAATGACGCGTAGTTCAGGTACACGGTCTTTGTTTCCCCAACCAGGTATTGAACTCATGTACCCTGCATTGGAAAGTGGATTCTTTTTTTAATTAATTAATTTTAATTGGAGGATCATTACTTTACAATACTGTGATGGTTTGGAAGGCTGATTCTTAATCACTGGACCACCAGGGAAGTCCCATAGTTTCTAAGTTTTAAGTCCTATGATTCTGGCATCTCCACTGGGCTGGCTATGTTAGCAGTTGGGAGAACCAAAGTGTTTCTGCATACTGTGGACATTTGAATTCCAAATCCCTAGAAATGAAAGATCCCTGACCATTTCCCCCTAAAGATTAAAACACTGAAAAGTCATCTTTGTTTGGTCATGTAGACTAGGTCTGTTCTCAGAGGATATGCGCCCCACCCCCGCTTCCTTCCTACCCCCAAATTTTGTACCAACCAGGCCCAGAATTTGATGTCATGGGACAGTCAGAAAAGTCTCAGCTTCCTCCCAGGAAGGACGGACAACTTGGAAGGAAGGACAAATAGGATAAACAGACAAATAGGATTTATTTATTCCTAATAGACCAGCCAGTAGAAAGAAATGGTTGTCAGAATATGAACAGCATGTCTTCCCCAAAGAAGCCTGTTTTTTCTGTCTTGAAGCAGATTTTTCCTTAACTTTGCTGACACAGGTAAATGCTTTTTCTCCGTGAGAAAGAGGGAAGAAAAATATCGCTTCCATCTCATTTGGAGTTTTTTCATCATCATTATTTTACATTGCTGTGTTGTCAGTAAAGTCTTTGGTTGTGTCTTATCTAAAAATATGAGATGAGCCACTGAAATGAGCGGGAAACAGAGTGGAAGCATTAAACACGGAGAATCATTAGGGCCTTTTGTGGCAGCTGTTAGAATCTCTCTTTCAAACCACTCAGGAAGCCTGTAGCTAAGACAGCAGAGCCGAAGACTTCCACATATTATTTTTAATCTTCTCTTTGCTGATTTTTCTAAAAACATTTCTCAAGGAACAAAGACCAAAAGAAAAGAAAAGCAACGAAGCTTAAAAGTAATCATGTTAACAGGTTTTCAACCCAAAGAGATACGTCAAGAAAGTTCTGGAGTTGCATTGGCTCATCATTTGCATCCCATTTTTCTTTCTTGTTCATCCTCAGGTCAGCTCCATGATCTGTCTTACATGTCACCACATTCAAATCTCAAGGGAGTTCTCTACTGCTTCATGCAAAATGAGCAGAAGGGGCGGAGCCAACACATTTGGAGAATCCTATAAACAGAGCACAACTGCGATCTCTTTCTCTTTCTCCCTTGGGCCCCGCAGATGGAGCAGGGAAACGTGAATTCCAAGTGGGCCAGCCAGAGGCTTTGAAATGTTCAAGTGCTATTTTCAAAGGCAAATCATTTGCTGGGAATAACTCTGCCACTATTGAAGCAGATTTAGGTCCTGGAGCCTCTGTGATTCGCCACTTCTTTCATCTGGGCCTTAATCACCCCGCTTACCACGTTGCATTCAGGGGATGGTTTACAAAGCTGCTCTCCTGCTGGACCTGGCAGAGGCTATAGCTTCTTTATCTCTGTGTTTCAAAAGTGTGGTCCGGTGGCTGATACCTTTTAGGTCCTCAGTATTGCACAATTCAGGCTTGAAAGCACTTTGTAGGTACCAGGACACTTCACAGAAGTACTGGCATCAGTTACTTTGATTTGATCTGTATCTCCATTTAAACTAAGATTTCCTTTTGATCAACATGAAGACAAGCAGGCAGGAGATAGTTTATGAGACGGTACTGAAATCTGTAAAGTAGTGATCATAAAACAGTGAGGTTGGTTCTACCTACCACCTAGAAAATTGAGTTACATATACCTCAAGTTTGGAGAAATCTCCCAGGGTGTGAGTGGCTTCCTGGTTATATTAGATGACTGTGGAGTCATCAGCATTAGCTCCTACCTACCACCCAACACCTTAATGTGGCTGTCATCTGCCATCCTCAAGCCTGACTACACTTTAGAATCACCTCAGGAACTGAAAAAAAAACTCACAGCACCAGAGTCATTTTCCACCCCCAGCCAATTACTTCCAAATCTCTGGAGGTGGGCCCAGCACAGATATTTTTTAAAAAGCTCTCCAGGTTATTTTAAGATGCAGCCAAGACTTGAGAACCTCAGCTGGAGGTTCTGAATAAGATGTTTCCATCTTCAACTCCACCTGAGGGTATTTAGAATATTGATTGTCAGAACATAATCTACAGGGTGCAAGACCGGTGCTCTGTTCCAGGACTCTCAGCAGAAAATTCCTTTTATCTATGGAATAGCTCCACTGCATGGACCAGTGTGCTGCTGCTGCTAAGTCGCTTCAGTCGTGCCCAGCTCTGTGCGACCCCATAGATGGCAGCCCACCAGGCTCCTCCATCCCTGGGATTCTCCAGGCAAGAACACTGGAGTGGGTTGCCATTTCCTTCTCCAATGCATGAAAGTGAAAAGTGAAAGGGAAGTCACTGAGTTGCGTCCGACTCTTAGCGACCCCATGAATTGCAGCCCACCAGGCTCCTCCATCCATGGGATTTTCCAGGCAAGAGTACTGGAGCGGGGTGCCATTGCCTTCTCCGATGAACCAATGTAGTTTGCCATAAAACCAATTAGTCCATTGAAAGTTCATTGAGTTCACAGAATCTTACAGATCACCCATCATATGCACCCTTGCATGACCATCTGTCGCAAGCCCTGGTGACCAGATTAGGCCTAACTGACAACACATTTGTTTTATCAGATAAATCCTAGTTGTATTCATTCCTTCAGTAAACATTTTTAGAGGGCCGCAAGGTATGTGGGACCTTAGCTCTCCAACCAGGGATGAAACCTGAGCCCTCTACATTGAAAGCATGGAGTCTTAATCACCGGACCTCCAAGGAAGTCCAGTAAACTTTTAGTGAGTGCCTGGTGGGCAAAACCTGCCCATCTCAGAGCCAACTTTGCAGTGGAGAAGTCAGAGAAATAAGCAAATAGATTTATAAAAAATATAATGTCCAATGGGAATGTGTGCTCAATGTGATTTATCTGATAGATTAATCATGACATTTTTTTTAAGTTTTTTTTAATGTGGACCATTTTTAAGGTCTTTATCGAATTTGTTAAAACACTGTTTCTGTTTTATGTTTTGGTTTTTTGGCTGTGATGCATGTGAGATCTTAGCTCCCCAACCAGGGATCAAACCCACACCCCCTGCATTGGAAGACAGTCTAACCCACTGGGCCACCAGGGAAGTCCCTCAGCATGATATCTTTAACATTTATTCTTGAGAGTTCCCCAGTGGTCAACTGCACACTCTCACTGCCAAGGAGATCATGCATGCCTGAGATCCTTCATGCTGTGCAACCAAAAGGGAAAAACAAACAAACAAACAAAACAGCTATTCTAAGATGAAAGTAGCCCTTATGAATATACTCAATCCCTAGACAACTTGATAAATATATATGTTTATTTAGTTGTTGTTTAGTTGCTAAGTGGTGTCTGACACTTTTGTGGCCCCATAGCTCACCAGGCTCTTCTGTCCGTGGAATTTCCCAGGCAAGAACACTGGAGTGGGTTGCTATTTCCTCCTCCAGGGGATCTTCTTGATCCAGGAATCGAACCCACGTCTCCTACGTCCCCTGCACTGGCAGGCGGATGCTTTACCACTGAGCCACCAGGGAAGCTCATTTATTTAGTTTTAGATAAGTAAAATGGGGAAAACAAATCCTACTTCTATTTATTAGTATGATATATCTATTTTTTATATGATTCTGGGAAGGGTCTATGACATCCTTCACCTGGGATTTGAGTGACAAACACTGACTCTTACAAACACTGAGCTGTGTGAAGTCGGAGGTTCCTCCAGCTCACGGAAGCTCTGACTTGGTACCTGGCTACAGGTCTCAGTTTCCAGAACAGTTCAGTCGCTTTCTGCCCTTGGAAAAACCCCATCATCCTAAACGATGCACAGAAGCTCCCACCTATGACTGTAAAGGGACCCAGGGAGTGTCGTTGTGCAAGAAGGTTTATAATAATGCAAAATCAGAGCCTGTCCTGGTTGGCGCAGGCTCCCAAGGATGCTGTCAGATCTGCCCCTTCCTCACACTCCCCACCGCCCTCCGTGTTGTCTCGGGACACAGCCTCGCCGCCTCCTTCACGGGGCAGGCCGTGTACACCTCCACATCTGACTCTGTCACTTTCCACGGAGGGCTCAAGGTCACTCAGCCCTTCCATCTTGCCTTTCAGCCTCTCCCTTAACTGGTTCCTCCCTATTGATCTGAGATCACGCCAGTCTCTCTTGTCTCCTAAGCCCTTCCTGGACTGCACATTCTCCTCTGCTTCCGCCCTGCCACCCTCTTTCTCATCACGGGGACACTCCGGAGGGCGGGCCGCACTCCCCACTTCCTCTCTAGACACCCACCCTCTCCTCTTCCAAGCTGTCCTCCACACAGCAGCCGGCGTGCACCTTTAGAAGCATACACCTGGCCAGATCATCCCTCTGTGGCCTTTCCTGGCTTCAGGTGGCTTCAAGTTGGGACAAAGATCAGAACACTGCATGGCCTGCCCCCAACCCGTCTCACCCCAGGCTGTCACACAGCCTCTGCTTTAGGGCTCAGGTGCACCCTGCTGTCCCTACTGCCTGTCCCCATGCAAGCTATGTGCTCTGCCCCGGGACTCCTTCCCACCCCCACACCCCTTTGCCTGGTCTCTCACCATCTAGGTCAATCTTCCCTACTGAACACCCGCCCTATTCTGTGAACCACCCAGGCACAGCATTCAACATATCTATAGCTTTCTATTTATTTATATAAATCTTTGGTTATTGAATTCTCATCCACTACACTGACAAGTTGTCGGGGCAGCGAGGTCTTCTGGCTTTGCTCACCAATCACTCTAACATCCAGCCCAGGGCCAAGCATCTACTAGGTCCCCATGGAATATTTGCTTGATGAATGAATGGATGCTGGATGCAACCAAGCCAAACTGAAATATTTGCACTTAGCTGTGTAGTCTGAGAACTGAGGTGATGACTTATCCTAAAGGCTTATTTTATAAATGAGGAGATAGAGACACAGGCAGATAAAGTCACTTCCTACGGTCACAGAGCTAGAGTAAGTGACTTCGGGTCTTTTGAAAGGCTGGTCAAAAAACACAAATACAGACAATGGTACATGGTCAGACAGAGTCACTGCGGCAGGCACACACTAATGTCATGTCTCATAAAGGTCACATCCCACTGGCCCCGCGGCAGGAACCTATGGCAGTCACCCTCAGAGTTTCCACACCAGAGCCCCATGCAGCCCATCCAGGGAAGTGCAGGCTCTATTATTAGTATCAAAGGTCTACTGCATAGTTTGACTTGGACTCAGTAGCATTTCCCCCTTTTGAGCTAAGACATGTAGACCCACGTTTATTCTCTTGCTTCTATCAGTGTTTTCCACCAGCATCCAATTCAAGAATTTTTCTTGAGCTCCTGCTATCACCATGCTGCCGTGGGCACTGGGAATACAATATAGTAATTTTAAAAGGAAAGAGCCATGACACACACCTCACACCTTCAAAGATCTCATTTGATGAATTAATGTGTGAATATGGATGGTAAACCCCCAACTGAAAAAGGGCTTAGCCAACTGCACTTTCCAGCCTGGAACTAAGGCACTAGGGTGTGCATTCAACTGACCAGAGACCAGAGAAGAGGCAGTAGGCCTTAAAAGATCAAATGCTGAGGCTTACTTTGTTTTGCTCTGGGTTTGTTTCCCCGAACTGCTAATGACAGTTAATTCACTGGCTAAAGGCAACTGTTTGGATTGATGCCATGAACAGTAGCTAAAGACCAGGCGTTCAGTGTCTCATCACTCATCACGAGGAGAATTCTGTCATTATCACAGCTTTTCTAGTAAGGAGACCCAAGTGTTTGAGTGGTTAAGTAACTTGATCAAGGTTACACAACTAGTCACTTGCAGATCCAGGAAATGACCTCATAGCTCTCAGACTTCAATCTTTTGTTCCATGTTTGATTCCATACTACCTCCAAAGAAGGCTCTGGAAGAAAGTTGGGGGTGGAAGCGATGCTACATGAGGAATTAATATGAGAAAGAAAAAATGTGACTGGTCAAAATCTGTAGCTTATTGTGGAACCCAGTAATTCCCTAAGTTTATTGCCTAAAAACCCAGGAATTCCCTAAACCTATTTGCAAGGCAAATAATCAAAGTGGGTAATGGTGGTCTGCCAATTTAGTAGCACGGTGCGCCAGGCTCACTGAACACCTTGGATAATCTTATATCCTCTCTCTCTCTCTCTCTCTCTCTCTCAGGAGGAAACTTTTTTGAGGCAAACCTGGAGAATGAAGGAAGTGTTTCAGGCAGTGACTCAACATTTTATAGGCAGTCAGAAGGTAAGGTTGCTTATGGGTTTACACCTAATGGGAGGTTGGAGGACTGGAAACTCCTTCAGATCGTCAGGTCCCTCATTGCATTGGGACCACTGATGGAACTCTGCTATTGTGTATGAGCATCTCCCTGGGTCTTCTTTAATTGCCATTTGTGTGAATGCATCATCAAAATAGTTGAGTATATCTAAGGTGTAACCTAGAGAAGTGCATTCATTCCCTATCAACCACTAGATACTAGATACTTAACGATCAACTAGTGTGTGTTTTGGGCTTCTCTGGTGGCCCAGACAGTAAAGAATCTGCCTGCGACGCAAGAGACCTGAGTTCAATCCCTGGGTTGGGAAGATCCTCTGGAGAAGGGAGTGGCAACCCACCCCAATATTCTTGCCTGGAGAATTCCATGAACAGGGGAGGCTGGCTGGCTACAGTCTATGGGGGTTGCAAAGAGTTGGGCAGGACTGAGCAACTTTCACTTCACTTTTAGAATATGTGTTTTTCTGGAGTTAGAATATAATAATCAACTCACCTGTGCAATTCATATTGAAATATTCTTAGAAAGAACGTACCATTTATGGATTGACTTTGACTTTTTATACCAATATAATCATTCCTTTAGAACAGAGATCAAAAGCAAAACAAACTTCTAATTACAAATAAAACCTCCTCCAACACTGCACTCCTTCCCTGAAGTGCTGGGTGTTGGAACAGGTGCTTCCTAGTCCCCCTGGTTCTCTGGTGTTCCCCCCCCGTCCACAGCTTCTGCACTCACCCTGTTCTCTCCTTAGACACCTTCGCATGAAAGTCTGGTCCTCTCTCATCCTTCCTGCTTGAATCTTCTCTCTGGGTTAACACGTAACCATGGTGCACCTCCGTCTGAATGCCTAGCTCTCACTTCAGCCCGAGTTCTAGACTCAGAGTTCTGATGCTTGACCATCAGGAGCTGTAGCTCCTCCAGGGATCTTGAGTAGCTGTAGCCCCTCAGCATGTCCTAATCAAGCTCCTCAGCCACTTAAGTCCACCATCAAGATTTAACCTTTCCCTCAATCCCTGTCCCCACTTCCACCCAGTCTCCCAAGTTCCTATCTGTTCTGTTTGCCACCCTGTTCTTTTCTTTCTATTCCAATAGAAATTTTTTCTTTCCAATAGAAAGTTACACTTTTCCTTTCCAATAGAAAGTTCTTTTCTTTTTCTATTCTATTCTATTCTATGGCCTGAGCACCTTCCTGCTCTTAACATTCCTATATTAATATTAATTTCAGTGACCATTTAAATCAGCCAGGGTTCTCCAAAGTAACAAAACCAATAGGATATGTACACATAACACACATGCACACATACAAAGGAGTTCATTTCAAGGACTTGGGTCACACAGTTTTGGGGCCTGGCAAGCCCAAAATCTATAGAATAGGTCAGCAGGCTAGAAACTCTTTAGGAGTTGATCTTCAAGTCTTAAGGCAGGATTTCTTCTCTGGGAAACCTCTGCTTTTGCTTTTAAGGCCTTCAAGTGATGGGATGGGACCTACTGATATTTTCAAGGGTAATGTCCTTTACCCAAAGTCAACTAACCACAAGTAACCACAATGTGAACCACACCTACAGAAACTTTCATAGCCACACCTGGGTTAGTGTTGGATTAAACAGCTGGTGCAAATGGTAACCCACTTCAGAGTTCTTGCCTGGAGAATCCCAGGGACGGGGGAGCCTGGTGGGCTGCCGTCTATGGGGTCGCACAGAGTCGGACATGACTGAAGCGACTTAGCAGCAGCTATAACTTTGACACACAAAAGTAACCATCCCTCTACCTAACTGATCCTCTAAACTTCGGCCATTCTGCCCCTGTCCTCTTATCCTCCCACCACCCCCCACCAGTTATCTCTGAAGCTGACTCGAGCCTTCACTTTCGGACCAAACATCTTCAGCGCTCCAGTCCACCTTGTGCCAAAGTCTTAAATGTGGCCTCCAGAGCCTTTCTGATGTCTCCACGCTCCTTCTTTCCCGGGCTCTATTGAAGCTGGTGACTGGCCCCGTCACAGGATCTCCATACGCTTCTTAGCTGTTACATATGTGTCTGATCACCCGATGGCTCGGAAAGCCCATGAGAGTGTGATGGTGTTTACTGGGGCATCACTAGGGCCCTCGGAGCCTAGCACAGGGGAGGTCATGGTGCACTTTGAATCAACAAGAATTTGTAGGGTACTACTTCTGTGAAAAACACATTGCCTGGCATCTTAAAGAAGAGAGATGGGAGATACGGTGTCTGTCTCCAGAGAGCACTGAGTGTGGTGACAACTTAAATTTAATACTCTTCTGATAGAGACACCGGGGAAAGCGTGTGCTCACTCAGCCACACTTGAGGGGTGCTGAACCCTAGGCATGTCTCTGTCAGGACACACAGCCAGCCTGCGATGTCCTCATCAGCTGCCTGGCTAGATGGCTTTGAGTTTAACTGGGTTGATTTGGGCTTCCCAGGTGGTGCTAATGGTAAAGAACCTGCCTGCTAATGCAGAGACATAAGAAATGCTGGTTCAATCCCTGGGTCAGGAAGATGCCCTGGAGTTTAAGGGAACGGCAACCCACTCCAGTACTCTTGCCTGGAGAATCCCACGGATAGAGGAGCCTGGCGGGCTATAGCCTGTGGGGTTGCAAAGAGTCAGACATGACTGCAGTGACTTAGCATGCATAGCACATATGCTCGGGTTGGTTTGGGAGATTTTATTATATTTGCCAAATGCCACTTTGTGTCCACATGTGTGTCTTCAGGAGCCTAAGAAGCTTGAATTAAGTATTTTAATTTAGGGGTTGATTAATTAATGAATTGATATATTTACACCTTATCTCATTCTACAAAGAACCCGAGGCAGCTTTCAGGAGATTTGCATGTGTTCAGTAATGCATGACTAGCAGATTATAGATGGAAACAGGAGGTTGAGAAGGGGAGGAGGAGACATAGGCAACCAGCTCCTGCAGACCTCTGATCTCATTCCTGATGTGAGTTGGGCTTCTGGGGTGAACTAAGAGGAATGATAGAAATTCTCACTTTCAAGTAAGAGGTAAACATCTAGTACCTCCAGGAAGCAGAACTCTTCCAAGCACTTGACTCCAAAGAGAATTCTGTCACCTGTGGAAGTCCTTTGGCTTAAGGACACTTACTCCTGTTTGTTGCCATATGCAAAAAATACATTCACTAGATACATGATAGACTTATTTTTAAAAATCATGTTAGTTTGTATTTATCTCACTTTTGTGGTTAAAATCACAGGATTTGGAGACAGAGAGTCCTGAATTCAAACCTCAGCTCTAACAATGTTATGTGGCAGCCTGGATGGTATATGTATGGCTGAGTCCCTTCGCTGTTCATCTGCAACGCAACGTTGTTAAACCAAGATACTTGGTCTGCGGCCCAGCAGGTGGTTGAGCTGGGACAAGGTCGGCCAATGCCATTGACAGTATGGGTTTAGAATCTAAAAAATTCTTTTGTGGGTTTTGTATTTGCATTAAACCATGAGCACAGCCCTTAGAAGATTTCACAGTTTTCCTGCCTATCATTACAAATGATACAGTACATGCACAAAAGAAAGCATCATCTCTGTCTGAGAAGGTAGAGGATTAAGTGCTGTATTAAGTCCCTTCGTCCAGTCGCGTCTTGAAGCCACTCTGCACGTTTGGAGCTGTGCATAGTGCCGGGCACAAGAGGACGATGGCCTAGCCTCGTCCTAGTCAGCTCATGACTTTGACACAAGGACTTTTCACTTGCCCTTGCCTTTTTGAAGTGGTCTGTGTTCTGTTTCCTGTCCAGGACACAGCATGATGGACACCTTGGCTGTCGCCCTACGTGTGGCTGAAGAGGCCATTGAGGAAGCCATCTCCAAAGCAGAAGCCTATGGGGACAGCCTGGTACGCCACCCGCACCCCCGCCCTGCAATGTCTGTCTGGAAGGTGGTGTGGGTGGGGTCCTGGCTGCCAACAGAAAGTGCATCTTGTGGGGACGCCATCATCATATAACCATCCTTGAACTGAGCCCACCCTCCCCCTGCATTTGTGGTCAGGACTCCCAAGAAATCAATTGCCAAGTCCCCCAAACACACCCACAGCTCACGCCCTTCTCTTCTTCCCTCTGCAGGACAAGCAGAATGAGGCCAGTTACCTGCGGGACCACAAGGAGGAGCTGGCCGAGGAGCTGGCCACAACCATCCTGCAGAAGGTAGGTGCGCCGTGCAACCACACGGCGGCAGTGGGCCAGCCTGGTCCGGACCAGGGCCTTCGGTGAGCGGAAGCGCCGCCGTGGGTACCACTGTTGTCTCGGGCATCGTTTGTCTTGTTTCTTCTCACTTTTGCCGTTGTACTCCAGGGCTAAGGCAGAGGGGTTACATTGCCCTGCGACAACTAAGCGGTATGAACCTGCTTGCCCTTAGGGATTGAGCTAGTGGGGGAGGAGCTAGGAACTTGGCCCAGAGACCTCTGTACAAAGGGACTTATTAAACCCAAGTGGCCATGCCCAACATAGCAAGTGGCGCAGATAAGCTGAAGCCTTCCTTCATGACTCTTGGTATCTGCCCCCTCCTTAGGGCTTTCAGACCCTTCCTAAAGTCAGGGTGTACAACCGGAGACTCTGGGTTTGAGATCCAGCTCCACTGTTGAGGAGCTGCGTGTCCTTAACTGATGACCTCTGAGCTTAATTCTGCATCTGTAAAATAGGGGGAGTTATAGTAGGTAGCTCTTAGAGTTATTCTGAGAATTAAATGAGGTAAAGCATATATGGTGTCAAGCAGAGAACATATATGGTATCAAGCAACCCCATGGACTGCAGCCGGCCAGCCTCCTCTGTCCATGGAATTCTCTAGGCAAGAACATTGGAGTGGGTTTCTATTTCCTTCTCCAGCGGATCTTCCTGACCCAGGGATTGAACCTGCCCTCCTGCACTGCAGGCAAATTCTTTACCATCTGAGCCACCAGGAAAGCCCTTGTATTATATGGTGTCAGGCACAGAGACTGGCACACAGTAGGCACTTAATTAATAGAAAAGGTTGTCAGCATCATAAAAGGACTACTTTTAAACTGTAAAGTGCTGTAGAATGTTCAACGCTTTGGTTGTGCTGTTTTATCACAAGGCGGGTCTGAAACTGGCTGGTATTCTGTTGAAGCTAAGCTCTTCCATGACTAAAAATTTCCCAAAGATGATCCCAGTTACACCACATAGCGCTGGAAGTCTCTCCAATAAAGTGTCCCCTTTCTCACCTGCCTCCTCCCCAGATCATAAGGAAACAGAAGAGCAAAAGTGAGCAGCGCGTGGAAGACGAGCCGGAGTGGCCGCAGCCCCAGAGCTGTGGGGCAAAGGCAGCTGACGAGGGGACCACAGCCTCCCCGGGGGGGCCCCAAGCTTCCACCACCTTCTGGGTGAGCCCCCATGCCGCGCCGGCCCACCCCGACAGGGACCCTGCTGTGTGCAGCTCAGAACCGCTCTCCCCATAGAAATGGGGCCGCCACGCCTAGCATCTGTAGTCTGCACATGTGCCCGCCAGACAGCGTGGAGTGGGGGCCAGGAGGCTGTTCTCTTACACGTGGAGGTGGGTTTTTACACAGAGACCAATTGAGGAAAAATAACACTGTCAACAAGCTTTTGAAAATTCCTTCTGAAAAGAGTTGTACTGAGTCCCGTGGGGAGAATGGCTTTCTTAGGGCCATGTGTATTCCTACAACCTGAGCACTTGCCTTACGGAGACTGAGAAGGACAGTGAGAGAATGACCGCTGCCTTCTGAGGTCACAGCGGCACGTGCTTGGGGCATCGGGATGTGGGGAGACCTTTTTGTTCCTTCTCCCCGGTCACAAAGCACAGTGTCCGTCCAGTGACCAGAGGGTCCAGGCCTGTCATGTCTGGGGAGGGTCACCGAGACCGTAAAGTCCTTTGGTGTGTGTTCCTCCGTCCCCAGCGAGGGCGTATGTGGGGAAGAGGATAGAGGCTGGGTCCTGGGTGTGGAAACTCAGCCAGAAAAGGAGCAGGACTGGCCGGCAGGACTTGTGTTCTGTCAGCTGCAGGGACCCACAGTCATAGCATGGAGCAGAGGACGGGGCAACACATAGGTGCAATTTAAAACTGGAAAGGCAGAATAAAGGAGAATGAAATCATGCCATCTGCAGCAATGTGGATGGACCTAGAAATGATCATACTTGGTGAAGTCAGTCAGACCGAGAAAGACAAATTATAGGACATCGACTATGTGTGGAACCTAAAAAAGAATACAAATGAACTAATGTGCAAAACAGGAATAGACTCACAGTCATATAAAATGAACTATGATTGCTGAAGAAGAAAGGGAAGCTTGGCAGTGTGTGTGGGGAGGCGGGAGATAAATTAGGAGTATGGAATTAACAGATACAGACCACTATATATGAAATAACATATAAACTACAAGGATTTAGTGTGTAGGGAACTATATTCAATATCTTATAATAACCTCTAATGGAAAATAATCTGAAAAACTACATATATGTAACTGAATCACTTTGCGGTACACTTGAAACTAATACAATATTGTAAATCACGTCCAACTCTTTGCGACCCTATGGACGATAGCCCACCAGCCTCCTCCGTCCATGGGATTTCCCAGGCAAGGATACTGGAGTGGGTTGCCATTTCCTCCTCCAGGGGATCTTCCCGACCCAGGGATCGAACTCTCGTCTCCTACATTGGCAGCAGGGTTCTTTACCACTAGCACCACCTGTGAAATGCCATTGCATCAACTGTACATCAAAAAAAAAAAAAAAACTGGACAGGCAGACAGGAAAATCACCCCATCACATTATTTCTTTGACTCTCCATCAAAAGGTACAGGTATTATTGGGCCCATTTTATAGGTGAAGAAGCTGAGGCTTAAGCTGTAGGATAATTTGCCTAAGCTCCCATAGCTAGTTATCAGTGGGCTTGAGAGTTGAATGCCTTTTTCCTGCTCCATAGCTTTTGATGTGGCTTCTTCCTGTAAACAATGAGATCAACGGACTCGATCCCTAAGGCCCCTTTCATCCCAGAGATTCCAGGTCTGCACTGTCCAATATGGTGGCCATAAGACACAAGTGACAATTTAAAGCCAAATTCATTAAAATTAAATTTACAATCCAGTTCTTCAGTCACACTGGCCATATGTGAGGTCCTCCACAGCCCCTGGAGCCAGTGGCTACTTTACAAATTGGACAGTGCGGTTACAGACCATTTCCACCCTCCCTGAAAGTCTTCTGACACAGCTCTGGTCTAGGGAGCAAGATAAACAGAAGGAGAAGAAGGAGAGACAGAAGGCAGAAAAAGTGGAAGTGCTTTAGGACACAGGCCAGAACCTGGATATGAAAGAGCAGGCCAAGCCTTGGATCTTGGGGACTTCGAGGCAGGTGGCTCTCCCACTTTCCCATGAGCTGCCCTCACCCCAGACTCTCATCTTCATCACCTGTTGGTGCCCCATTCAGGGGCGCTGACTCACGGGGTCTGGAGCAGAACCTGGGCATCTGTGAAAGTGAAGTGAAAGTGAAAGTCACTCAGTCCTGTCCGACTCTTTGTGACCCCGTGGACTGTAGCCTGCCAGGCTCCTCTGTCCACGGGGATTCTCCAGGCAAAGATACTGGAGTGGGTTAGCCATTTCCTTCTCCAGGAGATCTTCCCGACCCAGGAATTGGACTGGGGTCTGCTGTATTGCAGGTGGATTCTTTACCAGCTGAGCTGGCAGGGAACATTGACCCAAAGCTGGTGGGGGGGTGGGCACAGGCTGGGGGCTGAAAGATGGCCTTTTCGTGGCATCTTGAGGCGGGACCCGGTCCTGCAGACCCTGGAGGGCCCTGGACCACTGGCTTCCTGACAGTGCTCCCTCCTGTGTCCTCAGTCCTCCAGGGATGTGGATACTCTGGCTCCGGGGGTAACTATGCAGAACCCCATAACCTTGTAGGACTCCGTCCTTGGTCTTAACTGCAAAACCAAGCTTAATCCATCTCCAGTCAGACAGGACTTCTCATCTGTTCTCTTGAAAGAAAATTCAGTGTGATCGTCCCTCTTTTTAATTTCCTCTCTGATTGTGTGGCTCTCCGCCAGGAAGGAGGTCAGTGCAGTCTGATTTTCAAAGCCTTAAGATGCAATATCCTAACAGGCACCAGTGAGGGGGTTATCATTCATTTAGTGCCTGTCTCCTTGGGCGCGTGTATGTAAAAAGTCACCTCTGTATTAATGTGGTGATCCTAATGATAACAATGATGGTAGCAGAGGGTGGGCATGCAATGTGCCCAGCAACTGAGGTGTGTCTCTGTCTAACTTTCTCTGTCTCTTCTCCATTCTTTTCTGTTTTCCTCAGCCAGTTCTCTTTGTGTTTTTGTCATTTTCCTCCCTCACATTTGCTCTCTCCTTTAAATGACTGTAGTACAGACCTGAAGTATTTTTCATTACTGTTACAATTATTGGGTTGAATTTAATGGCTGTGCCTGACCCCAGAAATACAAAGCAAAGCTATGTCTCAGCTGTTATTCATTCAAACACTGTTGCTGACCCCTTTGCCCACAAACCCTTGTTACTAAAAACTTTCACTCTCTGTTCACCCCTGATGTGGGCTCCTTGAGAGCAGAGACTATTTTGAAGCCATGATCAGTGCCCCAGGGAGTCTGCCCTGTTGGCGATGATGGTAATCATTGCAGTCATAGCAACAATATCCCATCCCAAGAGATACAAGGAGGGTGGGATGCTGCGGCCCACACAGAGGACCAGCGACTGCAGAGGAAGCTTTAATAAAAGTAACTGATGATCACCCTGTGAGTTTTGTCTAAAGCTTCAGAACCAGCTGGTTTGGATGGCATGTCCTGCTGGGCTGAGGCCTGTTAGCCAGGAGTGCGTTGTCCCCAGGCTTTCAGGAAAGGGTGTCAGGCGCAGCACCAAGAGGCCACAGCAGAGCATCAGCTTGGAGCCAGATAGACCCAAGGTCGAGCCCTGCCTCCGCTCTTCACCAACCATGTGCGTGGGCAAGTTGGTCCAAACTGCCGCAGGTCACCCGCGTGTCCCCAGCCGGACAGAGTGAGGGAATGGAGGTGTTGCCCTGGCTCGGTGGCAGAGCTTAATAAATGCTGCTATTTTGACTGATACTTACTGAGTGCACTCTGTGTGCTTGGCATGGCATTGATCCCTGAGGCTTAGAATCAAAGTGTTAGTCGCTCAGTCGTGTCCAACTCTGTGCGACCCCATGGGCTGCAGCCCACCAGGCTCCTCTGTCCATGGGATTCTCCAGGTAAGAATACTGGAGTGGGTTGCCATTTCCTCCTCCAGGGGATCTTCCTGATCCAGGGATCAAACCAGAGTCTCCAGCACTGCAGGCGAATTATTTACCTTCTGAGCCACCAGGGAAGCCCAGGAAGAGGAGCTGGCACGGGACCCCTTACCCAACATTCTACACTTTCATGCCCAAGAGTTAAGAGGTGAGACCGGCTTGAAATTCTCAGTCCATCTTTGCAAGGCCTTGCTGTCATGATAACACTCCTGGACCCGTGGGCTCCACCCACTACGCCCAGCCTCCCAGCATAGACGTGCAGACACTGTAACTCAGGCCGGCCCTTGCTGACAAGGCCAGTCTTGTTTCTTCCATGGACCCTAGGGTGGGTAAGAGGAAGGAAAACTGACGCTGTGGGTGGGAGTGGAAGGATGGGCACAGAGTGCCCAGCCAGGATAATAAAGCAAATAAATCAACCGAGTGATCCCATCACTTCCCAAGAGCGAGGAGGTGGAACCGACTGGGAAGTAAAAATGTCGTGGTGGCGCCATCTTCTGGGCCATATGTTTATTACAATGAACTTGTGGCAAAGCTGGGTCTAGGTCTCAAAAAGGGCTTTTCCACCCTGGCTGGAGACCACAGACCAGCAGTGTCCTGAGATGTGCTGGAGGCAGCTCTCTAGGGATTTTCGTGATTGTCAGGATGTAGTTTTTTCCCCTAGTGTGAAACAGTGGCTTTCCTGAAATAGGTTATGAAAGCCTGGCATCCTTAGCTCATGAAAAACATAGATCTCATCTTCCCTGTTGGGACCAGAGAAGGACTTTTCCTGTTTTGATCTTGGCTTTTATAAGTAAGGGAGCCTTTTTGCCCTATAGAAGTGGAACCCAGCCACCTCTTACAGACACACACATACAGAAATAAAATATTGTTTGAGCCACTGCAAAATGAAATACTATCATTTCCTCTCTCTTTTAAACATGTATTTTTTTATTTATAGTGTGACGTTTTGAAGACAGAAAAATAAAGACCAGGATATAGAAAACAGCTCAGGGGAGGCTGCAGGAATACTGCGCCTGGCAACAGGCTATCAGCTCCTTAGAATCAGACCGTGTTATAATCCTACAAATTGAGTCACAAACGTGGGACTGAGGGTCACACGCAGAAGACTGTCTTCAAGGAGCTCACAGTCCGTGGAAGAGACGACAAGTTGGAATATGACTGTAGCAGAGACAGGAAGATCTGTGTGATTACAGGAAGGGGGGGTTCTTGCCAGTCCAAGGTGGGAGGCATGTCAAGGCTCTGTCCCCCTAGGACTTCCCTGGTAGTCCAGTGGCTAAGACTCCACGCTCCCAGTGCAGGGTACATGGGTTCAATCCCTGGCCAGGGATTTAGATCCTACATGCCCCAACTAAGACATGGCACAGCCAGATTTTAAAAAGAAGGGTGTATCCCCCTGAATATATGGCAGTTTGACATGGATGGATTTTTTGCTTCATTTTTAATAACTTCACCTGCCAACAGACTGTCAGCCTTGATCTCTCCTCTATGATCGCCACTCATCATCTGTCAAGGATTTCCCAAAATTGTAGATGGCTCCCTGAATACCCAACCCCAAGAAAACCTTCATTGTTGCCAAGTATCAGAGCTGTTCAGGGCACTAGAGACAGGATCAGTGCTTGCCATGCCCTTGGAATGACGGAACTGACCCTGGGCCAAAAATCCACTGGACTAGTGTGTTAGCCTGGCTCTCCTCCAAGTAAGACGTTGCCCTCCATGATATGAGTGAGGATGACAGCGGGCTTCTTCTTTGTTTCTCTTGCTCCCCAGTGTCACCCAAGAAGTTAGGAAGGTCATCACCATCAACAGGCACTTCTGAAAAGCTATCCTGTGGCCTACCTCAAGTGACATCCGCTCCACAGTAAACATGCATTGATCCCCGGTTCTATACCAGTTACTGCGCCAGGAGCTGTCACCATTAACTGTCCTTTAACTGCCCTCAGTTGACTGCAGACTTGTGGGGACACGAGCAGAAAAACAGATGTTGCAATAGAGTGTCATATAACACAGTATTAAAGCAGCAGGACTCTCAGCCCAGCTTGAGGAACGGGGTTTCCCACAGGCCATCGCCTGTTTGAACTGAATGCACACAGAATCTTATCCGATCAATAAGAGGGGGAGAGCTCCTCCGCGCCTGGGCTGCATTAACCTGTGACTGCTGCATCGAGGCCCGTCCTACTCTCCTCTGTAATCAAAGAGGAGCCGGGTCGTTACCCTTGGCACACAGTTTAGAGGGCTCTGTATTGGTTCTGCAGATGCATCTTCCTCCTGGATCGGCCTTGGGGTCTTGTGAGGGAAAGTAGAAGAGGCTTCCTACGACTCTTTCGGGGTCAGAACGGGCTGCACCACCCTCTCCAGCAGAGCGTGCCGACGCCCGGTGTCGGAGGGCTGTGGGCCTGTGATTAGGGGATACTGGGCCCCAGTCCTCAGCCCTCTTTTCTCAGACTGGTTAGCCATCCTTCTGGGTGAGGCTACAGAGTGCATTGTCCTCTCCCCAAACCCTAGGCATGATGCTCAGTTTTTCCACCCAGATACCCTGCAGCTGGTGGTTGCTATTCTCCTTTGTTATTCTCAAACGGCTTTCTAAAGCTCCCACTTAGTATACATTTACTGTGCGCAGAGCAAAGCTGTGTGTGTGTGTGTGTATGCACTTAGTCGCTCACGTAGAGGTGTTCAACTCTTTGCAACCCCAAGGACTGCAGCCCGCCAGGCTCCTCTGTCCATGGAACTTCCCCAGGCAAGAATACTGGAGTGGGTTGCCATTCCCTTATCCAGGGGATCCTCCGAACCCAAAGATCAAATCCGCGTCTCCTACACTGGCAGGTGGATTCTTGACCACGGTGCCACCTGGGAAGCTAGAACAAGATTAGGTTTCTGCTTCTCAGAAAATTAAGTCACTCAGTCAAGGTGTTGCACCAGAAGTGATCTTGGAGCCCAGGTTCAGATGACCGAGTCCAGCCTCAGCTGCCTGGGGGCCCTGCCCACAACTCTCCAAACACGCTCCCCGTTTGCCTCCTACTCTCAGCATCTGTGGTGAGAGTTTCTCCCGGGGAGAAGGCAGTAGGCCTGTTAGTGTTGATGTTGACCAGCAGGTGGCGCCAAACTGCCTAAGGCCGAAGTCAGAGATCAATACTTTGCTTCATATCACAGTCAGAGATGCTTTCTGTGGCTTGGCCCTTTCCTTCCTCCATTTCACCCATATAAAAAGAGCAAAGTAAATCCCCAAGAGAAGAGAATTCTCTCATTAAATGACAATGGAAAAAATTGGTCTCTTTCTGTTTGATGAAATTCCCTGTATAGAACAGGGAGCTACAAATTCTCGAAATTACATTTGTAACATACAGAAATGATACAGTTCTAACATGTTTCTTGTCGGTCATTTCTACCACTTGTCCTTAGGTTAGAGTTTATTTTAACTAAATGGGAATGTGTTGCAGAGTCTCTGGGATTGTGGACTGACCGTCGTGGCTCACTTATCTATCTCAGCACTTACATTGTACTACAATTTTCTACTTACACTCCTGCAATGCTCCGGTTTGGAGGTCTCTGAAGGGAATTTGCTCTTATTTTCATCACACACGATTGGCCCTAAGAAATCTCAGCTAGAAGAATGACTGGGTAAGTAGGAGCCTTGAAAGAACCAGCTCTGTTGGATTCTGCTGCATCTCTGATGCTTTCTGGGAGGCCTGGCCACTTGCAGTGGAATAAATGGGGAACCACTTGTGCCATTATATGGCATGATGTAGCATCCCTGGTGGCTGAGACGATAAAGAATCTGCTTGCAATGCAGGAGACCTGGGTTCAATCCCTGGGTCAGAAAAGATCCCCTTGAGAAGGACCTGGCTACCCACTCCAGTATTCTTGCCTGGAGAATTCCACGGACAGAGAAGCCTGGCGGGCTACAGTCCATGGGATCACAAAGAGACAGACACGACTGAGCAGCTAATACTTTCCCAGCAGGATGTACTGATGTGAAGCTTCTGAACCTCAAGATGAGAAAAGCTATTATCGTCAGCTGCGTCATCTCCATGCGGTGGGGTGCCTGCGGATCGGAAGGCAGTCCCCCTGGGAACTGTGCCTGACGAGGTCACCCCTCCCCCTCTTTTCTTTGCACAGTGGTCGCAGTCTGCGTTCTCACTCAGCAGAGAAGATGCCCTGAGGACCCCTTCGCTGGAGGCTGCCCCAAGGCAGCCAAGGGGCCAGCAGCCGAGGGAGGAGGAGGCGTTGCCCAGCTGGAAGAGCGTGGACAGGCTGGACCAGACAAGTAACTGTTCTGCGGGGTTCAGAAATGCTGTCGGGAGGCGGCTCGGCCCCTCCTATCATCAGTCTGAGTGGGGGGTGTGCCCATCTGGGACAGCTGGGCCATCAGGTCATGGGGTCTGTCACACAGCACACTGTATGTAAGGAGGGCATGCTTCCCATGTGGGCGGTTTGCTTGCTGAGACCTGCAGGACAGTGGGCAGGTGGGTTCAGATCACTTGGCTGCACAGCCCGACTTCAGCTGCCTGTTGTGTGTGGACAGGAGCAGGCGTCTTATTAGATGTAGGTCAGGGACACCAGGGCTTCCCAGATAGCTCAGCTGGTAAAGAATCCGCCTGCAATGCAGGAGACCCCAGTTCAATTCCTGGGTCGGGAAGATCCACTGGGGAAGGGACAGGCTACCCACTCTAGTATTCTGGCCTGGAGAATTCCATGGACTGTATAGTCCATGGGGTCACAAAGAGTCGGACAGGACTGAGACACTTTCACTTTCACAGGAACACCAATCCAACCCAGCAGGCATTCATTTCAGTGTTCAAGCTAATGTGACCCAAGTGTCAGAACTCAACTATGCATGTTAACAAGTGTCTCCACAGTAAACAAATAACAAAGAAAGAGCATTTCAAAATTTAAACGAAGAAATTGACCAACTTAGGAGGTTTTATAAGCACTTCTAGCAGACAGTCCATTTCACAAAACAGTTCCTGCTGGGTTAGGAGCATTCCAAATAAATTTGCAAAGGATCTTGGTTTTCAAAACATGTTTTGTGCATAAATTGCTCTAAACTAAGGCACCTATGTGTAATTTTATCATTGCGTAGAAACAAAAACTTAGCTCGACAACACCACACACAAAAAAGATTTCATACTCAGCTCAAAACTCCGTTCACCTCTCAGGATGGAACCTTAAAGAACAGAAAGCACTTGTGTAGAAAACAGCTGGTTTTTCTGAGGACCACTCGGCCCTTGACATGCTAAGCTGTCCAGACTAACCCCAGAGGTCTTGAAAGATGTCTGATCTGTTTCGCAGGAAGCAGGTTACTCCTTGGGGGCACCTCTCCATCTCAGCAGAGCAAAAGTGTAGAACAAAGGAGGTACAGAGGTCATCCCAGAAGGTTAATGTCCATGGACTATTTTCAGAAGTTCTGTTTATGCCTCCGGGAAAGGGCCTGTTGGTCCATGGCTGAGGTCAACTGTAGGGACGCTGAGTAAACCCACCTTCAGTCTTCAGTCTTGACAGTGCCTTCAACACATTCATATCCCTCCAGACACACTCTCACTTCCCAGACCTTGACTGAGCGTCTGCCGTATACACATGTGCTTGGTGCGGGGAAATAAAGATCTGAGGACAGTCCCTGCTCTTGAGTTTCTCGGTGTGAGCTGGAGGTGGGTTTACTCAGCCCACAGCATCCCTACAGTTGACTTCCCAGCCTCCGCTCTTTCCTCCGCACGAGCTATCTTGGGAACACTTCAGGATGACTGAGACCCAGCCCCTGCCGCAGGGCCCCTGTCACCAGGCTGGGTCAGCCAGAAGTCAGGATGGATACTGGAGTGAACCAGAAAGGCTGTCACAGCAACTCAGGGAAGCAGGAGCCCATGGCTGGGCGGGGAGACCAGAAAGAGCTCTAGGAAGAGGTGCGCAGAGGACGAGGGCTGTCTGAGGGGCCCCTCGCTCTGAGGCGCTGACAGTCCCTCTCTGGCTTCTCTCTCCCTCATGCCCACAGTTGTGGCCCCAGTTCTGCAGAGCCCTGATGGGAATTGGATGGCCCTGAAGGATGGGGCTCTGCCCCCAACCCGCCTGCTGGCCAAACCTAAGAGCGGCACGTTTCAGGCCCTGGAAGCAGCCTCCAGCGTGGCATCCGCCTATGATGAGCTGGGCTCCGACAGCGAGGAGGACTTTGACTGGAGGGAGGCCTTGAGCACGCTGTGCCTGCAGCCCCGGGCTCTGCCCAGGGAACCCCAGACTCAGCCCGCACAGGTTCCGGGCTCAGACCAAGGCCCCTCTGCCTCCTCTGGGCCCTCACCCAACCCCGAGGCCATGTGGTCCGACTCGGAGACCTCCTCGGTGGGCTCATCCCGGGAAGCTGGGCACCGGGCCAGGCTGTCCTGGTTGCAGAGGAAGGCCCCCCGGAACCCCGCAGCCGAGAAGATGCGCCTACAGGGAGAGCTGGATGTGAACTTCAACCTTCAGGCAGCTGGCAGGGAGACCTCAGACAGCAGCGAGCCAGAGGAGGCCCCCCACGCCGCAGATCGGAGGGCCCGAAGGTGGAGGAGGGCCCGGGGGGGCTCTGAGGAGCTAAGCAAGGAATTGCCTTCCCCCAGTGGCCATCCCCCGGAGCTGGACACACATCAGGTAATAAAGCGGGGTGCACATATGCACCCACTCATTTTTAAGTAGGCTCATTTTTAAGAGTGGCATGGAGAGTCCTGGATTCTGAACCCACAGATCCAGGTTCTTATCTTGGTTTTGAGGCTGACACAGGTCACAACTCTCGGAGGCGTACCCTCCTCTCTGGAGATGAGAGCTTAGAGTTCAAAGTGGGCTTGCAAAGTGTGGCCCCCAGACCAGCCACAACCATAGCACCTAGGAACTTATTAGAAATGCAGATCCTTGGGCCCTGCCCCAGAGCTGCTGAATCCAACATTCTGGGGATGGAGCCCAAGCTGTCTTGGTGATTCTGCTGTGCATTAAAGTCTGAGGACCCCTGGCACGGAGTTAAGGGGATGGGGTCTAGAATCAGCCTGCCCGTGTTCACATCCAGCCATGTGACTTTGGACAAGGCATCCTCTTAGGTCTCAGTTCTCTCATCTGTCAAATGGGGATAATATTAGAACCCACTTCAGAGGATGGTTGTGATGAGTGGAGAAGATAACTTTGTAAAGAGCTGAGCTCTCTCCTAGAACACGAACAAGGGCACAGTCAATGTTGTTTCGATCTCATAACTGAGGGCGCAGTTTACTAACATTCTGTGATTCCTGGTTCCCATCACAAGCCATCTCAAGAGTCCTCAGGGCCTCCTCCCTTGTGGTTTAGCTCATGAACCCCCTTAGAGAATCTGATTAAAGCTACAGAATCTCTCCCTAGAAAAACGCTCCTCTATACACACACACTCACTCCCTCTCTCTCTCTTTACTTACAGTGTCAGGTAGGTCATGGACTCCCATCCAGATTAACTTTATATTCTCTGAATACACCCTGCTCATCCGCAGCTCTGGGTCTATGATCATGCTGTGACCTTGCCCTCACCTCTCACATCCATGGTGATCGCTTCCACAGTGATCACCGTGGACTGAGTATTAAACTCTGTGATGCCAACTCAGGCCTTCCCATAGCGATATTTTCTGAACTCTAAAGTAACACAAGTGAAGCCTGAAAAGTTCAAATGCCCTTTTGAACCGTTTGAAACTGCAAGCCTGTGGAAGATCTAGTCAGGTTGCCTTTGTCTTCTGTAGGCACATCATCATTGCCACTCACATTACTATCAACGTGACGTTTTATGCTCCTGGGGAAACCACACCCACTTTCTGAACATCGTTGCGTCTCCCATAGTACCTAGCTACCGTGTCCTGCATTCTCAGTTTGGGTTCCATAAAAAGCAGGTCTGGAATTAAAATTTTGGTTGTAGAGTTTGAGAGAAGCAATCCCAGGAAACCCAAGAGTGAAACCAAGAAATGAGAAAGGTCGGTGAAGATACAACATAGGCCACTGGGGCTCCATCCCACCAGGGACCCGCTGAGAAGTCATTTGGGTCACAGCTCAGAATTCTCCCCCTAGAAGATGGGCAGCAGTTACCCAGTCTCCTATCTCCCACTGGTAGAGAGAGGTCCCACCCAGGGTGGGCATAAACTTTATACACAGGTTTGCATGAATGGTGCTTGAGAAATCCCTCAGATGGAGAAGAGAGAGACTGGATCTGAGGTGGAAAACCATGAGTGGGTCAGAAATTGTCCCCCATGGCTGTGGGCAACTCATGTAGGTCTAGGGGGATACAGCCCGGGACATCACCAGCATCTGCTACAGTAAATGTATCAGCTTCTATGAATGTGTCAGCCAGGTCCCTGATCCTGGGGCCCCCTTTAAGGTAGTCGTGACCTCAGAGGTCCTCAGGTCACAGAATTTAGCAACAATGCTGCCTCATCTGCTAGTATATTACTTAGAAGTTTGGTCCAGGCTCTCACTTTCGCCTCTGTAAAATAAGAGCATTACAAACCTTCCATGTGAGTTTGTCGTGATCGTAAATGAAAAATTTATAAAATTCTGTTCAACTGTGATTCAGTATCATCTAGCTCAAGTGGAGACAATTTTCCAGGGACTCTGGGTGACTTGCCTCAAGGGATATTCTTGAGGGTTGTCTGCATGATTGAAATGCAGGTATAAAATGCCACCTATCCATCACCACTAGGTGCCTGAAGTTTCCTGTTTATTCTAAGGTGACTTGTAAGTTGTCTTCTGCTGATGAGTCTTAGGAGGCATCAACAGGGAGAAGGCGAGGGCCCACAGAAAGGATCCAGGACCGAGGCGATCTGCCTCCCTGGCAGTGTCCTCTCCTCCCCACTAGGTGGCGATGGCACTGAACTTCTGGGGACGTCAGAACCCTGGCCCTCCTCTTCGTCCTCCCTTCTGTTCAGCTTACTAGGGCAGCTCTCCTCTCAAAAAAGAAAAGGTATATAAACGTGTATTTTTAACTATTTACATACTTATAAGGGCTTCCCACATGGCATAGTGATGAAGAACCCTCCTGTTGATGTAGGAGACACAAGAGACGCAGGTTCGATCCCTGAGTTGGGGAGGTCCCCTGGAGGAGGGCGTGGCAACCCACTCCAGTGTTCTTGCCTGGAGAATCCTCACTGACGGAGGAGCCTGGCGGTCTACAGTCGATGGGGTCGCAAACAGTCAGACACGACTGAAGTGACTTAGTACGCACGCACGCATACTTATAAATATATGCACATATGTAAATATGTAAATATATAAATAGTATAGACGTTATTAAAACATACAGATATAGTCAGGCTTCCCTGGTAGCTCAGTCGATAAAGAATCTGCCTGCAGTGCAGGAGACTAGGGTTCGATCCCTGGGTTGGGAGGATCCCCTGGAGAAGGAAATGGCAAACCCCTCCAGTAATCTTGCCTGGAAAATCCCATGGACAGAGGAGTCTGGCAGGCTATGGTACACGGGGTTCCAAGAGTCAGACACAACTTAGTGACTAAACCACCACCACAGATACAGTCTGCCTTGACCACAACCCTACATCCCTGCTGTCTCCCACCGCATGCCTACAGTTGTATTTGTGCGTCACGTATGTTTGGCACATTTAGAAATACTATTCTGTAAATGTATCTGTATTTCAGCAAAATTGGCATCCTGCTCCCTCTATTCTTCCACCCCTTCTTCCTAACAGTAAGTGGTGGAGAGGTCAGAGCACACAGCTCTCTGCATCCCAGGGGTCCCCAGCGGGGAGTGTGGGAGTGGCAGCAATTTGTCCAGGACGCAAGCAATATGGAAGCATTGCCTGATGAGAATTTTAAAACAACAATAAGTCGAATCCAAGTCCGCCTTTTTTATTATCACCTTGCACCAGGCACAGACAATTCTAAGTCATGCTGATGCTAAAAGAACTTTACCAGTGTTGCTCCGAACATCCCACCCAACCCCCTCAGTTCCCCAGTGTTCCAAGGAGGGGAGGAATCCACAATCAATAGTTCCTATAATGATGGATATTCAAGGCTTTTTCAGTGTTTGATATTTTCAACAATACCGCAGAAAGTACCAGTATGCAAACCTCTTTATACAAGGACAGGAGCAGACTTGCTGACTTGAGGCATAAATGGATCTTTAATTTTAATGAGTACTCCCCAAATTAAACTCTCCAAACCTCACAGCAGTCTGCACAGCCTTTTGTGGAGCGAATTTTCTCATACTGTCAACAATACTTGGTGGTGTCAGTCTGTTACATTGTTGCCAACTTTATGTGAGGAAAAAAAATTATATTTCTTTTTAGTTGACATAGTTACTACTGAAATTGAATATTTTTTCCTATATTTACAGCTATTTGCATTTTTTTCTTCTGTGAAAGACACATTTGTATGTTTCTTCTATTATTTTTTCAGACTTTTTCTTCTTGGTTTTTAGAAATTAGTTTTATTTTCTAATTACACGGTAGATCTTAGTTCTTTGATGGTCACACACTGAAAATACTCTCCCCTTGTCTATCACTTTCTCCTTAAGTATATTTTACATGCAAAACATTTTGTTACTAATAATCAGTTATTTTCATTTCCTTTAAACTTTGTGTCTTGGTTGAGAAAGTTTTAAACCTCCAAGGTTTTAAGAATGTTTTCCTGTTTTTTTTCTAATACTTTATAGTTTTATATTTTACATTTAGCTCTTTAGTCCATCTGTACTTTACTTTGGGGGATAACGGGAGGTAAGAAGTGCTTCTCCGGTGACTCAGTGGTAAAGAATCTGCCTGCAATGCAGGAGATTCAAGAAACTCGGGTTTGATCCTTGGGTTGGGAAGACTCCAACATGGAAGTGCCATGTTGGAATGTCACAACATGTCAGCCCACTCCAGTATTTTTGCCTGAAAAATCCCAGAGGAGCCTGGCAGGCTACAGTCCAAAGGGTCGCAAAAGAGTCAGACACGACTAAGCACAGCGCACACACAGCATGAGGTAAGATCGAACGTTGTTATTTGTCGTCAAATCGTTATTGAATAATTAAACTTATATCTGCAGGAGACTACGAGCAGTTTTCTGAGCCATGGAAGCCATGTTAGAATCATAAATCCATTCCTTAAAAGATGCTGCTCCAGGAGCTGAGATCCCAGAGAAATTTATCCCACGGCTCCTTATGGAGAGAACATAGGATACAGTACCCTCCCCATAAACTGCTTCAAATCAACACGCACTTTGGAGGCTGCTTCTCACAGAGTCACTCAGTGTGGGCCAGTACATCACTCTAAGGACAGCTCAGTCAGCTCAGGTCTATGAGGGCCCAAAACAACCTGACCTCTGCTGGTCCGAGCTGCTCCTGGATCGGGTTGGGGGATCTGTAAAGGAGTGGATGGCTGCCTCCCCCAAGTCCTGGTTCATGAATGCTCTACAGCTCTGAATTCAAAGAGAGGCACTCTGAGACGTCTTGCAAGACCATGCATTGTTGGTTGTGGAGTGACAACACCCCCCACACCTGTGAACAGCTCCTCCTACCTCTGAGGTGTGTTAAGAGAACACTCCCAAGCAAGCCCTTCAGTCTAATTCAGATTGTATCTGAATTTCCTCCAATGCACAGACAAAAGGGTGAGAGTCCCCACTTCTCCACCCCAATTTTTCACCGCTGATTTTCATAGCTTGTTAGCACGGAACCTTCCTTTACATGAAAACTTAAAGAACTGCTCTGAGACAAGGCTGCCAGTTCCTCATGCCTCTCCCTCCCACCTCCACATCAGCCTCCGCAAGTACAGATCGTAACTTGGAAACAGTTCAGAGCACAAATGATCAAATACCCCCTGCAGAGAAGAAAAATCTTAGACAATGACCTGTCAAGTGATTCCCCTTGTTAGAATTTCTGGGTGCCTCCATGACTAGCTGGTTGCAGAGAACAAGCCTAGAAAGCAATGAGATATTTACTGTATATAACAGTTTTTCTTTAACATTCTTGCGTCATAGGCCCTGATGAATTACTAAGTTTTCTCCCCAGTGGGGAGAGAAATGTGCGTGAACACAAGTGCTCAGAGCTTTACATTTTTAACCAGGACTCTGTTGGATATTAAGGAAATGACAGCCCACTCCAGTACTCTTGCCTGGAGAATCCCATGGACACAGGAGCCTGGTGGGCTACAGTCCATGCGGTCGCAAAGAGTTGGACACGACTGAAGGGACTTAGGATGGACGCACCAAAAATGATGACTTTCGTTTCGCCGTAGTTAAATTATGGCCCTACTTTGGGCAGATATTAAACATCAGGGCTACCTGTCAGTTAAAGCCTTTACTTACTTGTGGCAGTAAAGGCGTGCTCACCCCATGAGGGAAATGTTGAGCTCTCTCTAGAGCAGGGACTGCTTCCCAGGTGGCTCAGTGGTAAAGAATCTGCCTGCCAATGCAGGAAACATGGGTTCTATCCCTGGGTCGGGAAAATCCCCTGGAGGAGGGCATGGCAACCCACTCCAGTGTTCTTGCCTGGAGAATCCCATGGACAGAGGAGCCTGGTGGGCTGTTCAATCCATGGGGTCACAAAGAGACAGAGAAGACTGGATGACTAACACTTTCACTTTTCTTGTTTATTTTTAAATCAATTTTATAATACGGAGGACTCAGAGACCAGCTTGGGAATCACACCAGGACAACCGACCTGTAACTATAAAGGACGAAACTGAGCCTTTCAGCAACATCCAGGTGCTGAGCTCCCATAACCCCCTTCATCAGACTGGTCCCCAAGGCCTGGGCCTCACACATCCCTTCTGTGCGGCTCCACTGGCCCAGCTCAGACCCTTGCACAGGGAGGAATGCTCCTCGAGGCAGGCAGATGTATTTCAGTATTAAGTCTGATAAAATTTCAGGTTCCACCTTCCCATTTCCACCCTGTTAAGCTGACCAAGAATTTGATGTATATTTTGTAGGTATGACTGTTCATATCACACCAGTTATTTTAGAAAATGCCTTATTCACCAGAGTACACCATGTGAATAAATCTAGTTTGGGGCTAACATCAATACATCGGGAGAGGACAAACCTCCACCTTAAGGCACCAGAGACAGAGCTTTCCCAGGCCCGCAGAAGAAACGGGACATAGGTGGAGTCAGCCAACCCCAGGCTCTTTCTGCTCTTCTTAAATTTGGGATCACTACGTATGCCAAGGGATTTCCAAGTAGAACCATCGCCATTTGCTGTGTAAAGAGTCTCTAGGGTTGGTTAGCCTGTTGGGGCTTTTCTCTGTAGTTGACTGAAATAATATCTAAAAGCAAGCTGCCAAAATTCTGATTTTTAGGTCAGGTTCAGAATCTTTCATCACCAGGGCTGACGAGGGCCACCAGGACACCCAGGTATACTCAGTGAAGGCTGACGTGTGACATCTGAGCGTAATCCTTTAGCAGGGCTCCTTTGAAGAAGATGGAGGAGACCCAGAGGCTCCCACCACCCCACCTCGAGTGACCTGGGCAGTTGAAAGGCAAGCTCTGGGAAAGTGATGCTAGGACTGGGGTTGTCCAGCCTGGAAGACATTGACTTTCCTCCCTTAAAACGTGCGGAGAATCTGGATGATGGTGGTGATGAGGCTGAGGTGGAGAAAAACTGCTTTGAACTAAAGCAGGCAGGGTTCCAAGGTCTATAAAGACAGACCACTAGGCTGACTGAAGGGAAGGGGGACTGAGAAAATCTGAGAGTACCCATCGCCAGAGTGCCGCTAGAAAAAGGATCTCCTCACTCCTTTAAAATTTCCCCTTATGAAACAAGAGGTTAAATCCTTTGCATCTTGGATTCTTTCCCGGTTCTGTGGTTCTGCAATCTGATCTCCTTCCAAGGAGTGTGGTTTAGTGTGGAGCTTCTAGCTTTATCTTGGAAGAATGCAAAGAGCTTGGCCTTTAGGGTCAGGCCATCTTCAGCTCAGCCACGCTCTAGCCACATGACCTTGGACAGCCTACTCAATGTTAGTGTCCTCAGGGATACAGAGGAATGACAGGACCTCTTGAATGAGATTCTGTGTGTGCGGCACCCGGAGCAGTGTTCACCCATACCACACGGCCGTGCTCGGCCACAAGAACCCTCCAGTGCCTTCCTCCACCTCTCACATACCCATCACCTCCATTTATGTCCACCTCTGTGTTTCTCTGGAGAAGGAAATGGCAACCCATTCCAGTGTTCTTGCCTGGAGAATCCCATGGACAGAGGAGCCTGGTGGGCTGCCATCTACGGGGTCGCACAGAGTCAGACACAACTGAAGCGCCTTAGCAGCAGCAGCTGTGTTTCTCAATCTTGAGAATTCATGGATCACCCAAGAATTTTCACAGGGTGTCTGGTTTGAGGATGGCTGCATTAAAACTTAAATACTGTCAATGTAAGAGACCTGTTAGCACCACCAGAAGCATAAATCAAACAAAGGAATGGCAACCCCCTGGCAGCACTCAATGGTAAGGTGGTTGCCCCGGTAATCCACAATGTGCTTTTTTTAGGGTATCGGTGAAACAAAAACCAAAATTTAAAGATTAGTATAAAGCACTTGCAGACCACAGAAAGTGGTCTTCTTGGTTAAGAAGATATGCTAGTTTATCTTAATGAGTATTCTGTCATCAGGTATTTAAAAGTTTACCATACAATTGCCCTCATGTCACATGCTAGCATGGTAATGCTCAAAATCTTTCAAGCTAGGCTTAGTACATGAACCAAGAACTTCTAGACAAACAAGCTGGGTTTGGAAGAGGCAGAGGAACCAGAGATCAAATTGCAAACCTTCATCGGACAATAGAGAAAGCAAGGGAGTTCCAGAAAAACATCTACTTCTGCTTCATTGACTACACTTTGACTGTGTGGATCACAACAAACTGGAGAATTCTTAAAGAGATGAGAGTACCAGACCACCTTACCTGTCTCCTGAGAAACCTGTATGCAGGTCAAGAAGCAAGAGTTAGAAGCAGACATAGAACAACTGACTTGTTCAAAATTGGGAAAGGAGTACAACAAGGCTGTATATTGTCACTCTGCTTATTTAACTTGTATGCAGAGAACATCACGGGAAATGCCAGGCTGGATGAATCATAAGCTGGAATCAAGATTTCCAGGAGAAATATCAATAATCTCAGATATGAAGATGATACCATCTAATGGCAGAAAGTGAAGGAGAACTAAAGAGCCTCTTGATGATGGTGAAAGAGGAGAGTGAAAAGATGGCTTGAAACTCAACATTCAAAACACTAAGATCATGGCATCTATTCCCATCACTTCATGGCAAATAGAAGGGGAAAAACTGGAAGCAGTGACAGATTTTATGTTCTTGGGCTCCAAAATCACTGGAGACACTGACAGCAGTCATGAAATTAAAAGACGCTTTCTCCTTGGAAGAAAAGCTATGACAAACCTAGATAGCATATTAAAAAGCAGAGACATCACTTTGCCAACAAAGTTCCATATAGTCAAAGCTATGGTTTTCCCAGTAGTCATGTACAAAAGTAAGAGTTGGACTATAAAGAGGGCTGAGCGCTGAAGAATTGATGTTTTTGAATTGTGGTACTGAACAAGACTCTTGAGACTCCCTTGGACTGCAAGGAGATCAAACCAGTGATAAAATATTAAAGGAAATCAACCCCAAATATTTATTGGAAGGACTGATGCTGAAGCTGAAGCTCTGGTACTTTGGACACTTAACGTGAAGAGCCAACTCACTGGAAAAGAACTTGATGCAGGAGAAGATGGATGGCAAAAGGAGAAGGGGGTGGCAGAAGATTAGATAACATCACCAACTCAATGGACATAAATTTGAGCCAACTCCGGGAGATAGTGAAGGACAGAGAAACCTGGCATGCTATAGTCCATGAGGTCGAAAAGAGTCAGACATGACTTAGCAACTGAACAACAATAACATCATCCTTATTTAGCCAGAATCTCCACATTAGGCGGAGAAGGCAATGGCACCCCACTCCAGTACTCTTGCCTGGAAAATCCCATGGACAGAGGAGCCTGGTGGGCTGCAGTCCATGGGGTCGTGAAGAGTCGGACACAACTGAGTGACTTCACTTTTACTTTTCACTTTCATGCATTGGAGAAGGAAATGGCAACCCACTCCAGTGTTCTTGCCTGGAGAATCCCAGGAACGGGGGAGCATGGTGGGCTGCCGTCTATGGAGTCGCACAGAGTCGGACACGACTGAAGTGACTTAGCAGCAGCAGCAGCAGCCACATTAGGGGCTTCTTAGGTGGTTCAGTGGTAAATAATCCACCTGTCAATGCAGGATTCTAGGGTTTGATCCCAGGTCGGGAAGATCCCCTGGAGAAGAGAATGGCTACCCACTCCAGTATTCTTGCCTGGAGAATCCCACGGACGGAGGAGCCTGGTGGGCTACCGAGCATGAGGTCACAAAGAGACAGACACAATTGAGCATGCACTCCACACACTAAATATAAATGTGCAAAGAAAGGGTAACTTTTTGTTCTTCTGTAACTGCCTTAAATTTCCTCATCAGTCTCCCCACTCTGAAGAGCCAGGAATGTAAAACCAGCCAATCCAACAGACACTTAGTCTCTTGCAATTTAATCAACTTTCTGTTTAAAACTATATTTTTAAAGTAAATAACCAGTCATCCAACCCCGCCACTTTCTCCACCTTCACCGTCATGGGTTGTGAGGGGCCTTCTGGTGTCCTCTGAGAGCCGAGCAGTGCTCCTGGTCCCTGCAGGTCTCTCAGTGATGGGGCCCCTGTTCATCAAGTCATCCTCTGCACGGCCCCCAGCCTGGGCATCCCGCCAGTGTCTAAGGCTCTGCCCTTGTGTGCTCAGTTAGAACCCTGGATCTCTGCCTCAGGCCCCACCTCGGCTCTCACTTTCATCCGCTTCCACCCTGTCGTGCAGCTCCTGGGCAGCTACCTCATTTCTGCTCTAGGGAGCTCCTGCGTGCTCACCTTCCAGGAACACCCAAGGTCTTCCATGAGCCAGCTTCTGAGGGCCCTCGGTGCCACCCGGCAGCCTGGGGAGATGCAGGAGCCGGGAGACACTTGACAGGTAAAGCTCACTCCTTAGACGCCTGCTGTGCGGCGCTAGGTCGCTTCACTGGTGTCCAACTCTGCGAGCCCATGGACTGAAGCCCACCAGGCTCCTCTGTCCATGGATTCTCCAGGCAAGAATACTGGAGTGGGTTGCCATGCCCTCCTCCAGGGGATCTTCCCAACCCAGGGATCAAGCCCTCATTGCATTGGCAGGTGGGTTCTTTACCACTAGCGCCACCTGGCAGACGCTTACTCCTCTGCAGTCTGACCTGGGCCTGTTTGCTCCACCCTGAAGCTCCCCATGCTCTCCACCTCTGAGCCTTATTCCTCTAACTGTGCCGAGCAGCTTCATGCACCCTGGGTCTTAACCATCCTGCTGCTTCCTCATCAACAATGCCTATCCCATGTCAACATATTAAAATGCTCCTCATCTCTCAAGAACCTGCTCAGAGACGGTTCTTCCCGTGGAGCTCCCCCCAAGTCCTAAGACCATAGGATTCCTCCTTCTCAAGTGTGCTGGGGGCATCAGCCACCTCTCTTGAGGTCCTCACCACTGATTCTTACTCAGGCCCAGAAAAAAAAAATCATCATCCAAGGGACCCTGTTTATCAGTCCGGTGATTTTTTTTTTCCACTTCTATCATCTGTCTCCTTTTAATTGCCTTTATATAAACAGCTCCCTTAAGCATTTGCCCAATTATAAACTGAATCAAGCAAATTTGATACATGAACTTCATAAAGAATCTGCCACACCATTTTAGCAGAACAGGATGGTCCACATTCTTGTTTCGAAATGTTTTGTGATGAAGCTGTTCCTGTCGAATGAGGAACTGAATGAAAATACCATCTTTTCTCTTATCCTGATAGACACATTGTTTACTCAGTTTTTCTTTGTTTACTCATCGATTCTTTGTTTACTTATTGATTCTTGGGTTTGAGAAAATTCACTTAGGACACTGTCATCTGAAGACTCTTAGTCTGAGATTTTACTTAGACAACCAATTTCGTCCATCATTGTTACAGTCTGTGGAGCTGCTCTCCAACTTCATCCTCTGAGTCATCTAATAATTGTGAAATGTTGTTCTCTCAGTTATTTTCCTTTGCCATTATGAAAAATTTTGAATTCCCAACTGTATACAGTGAGCTAAAAGCAGACTCAAAATGGTGATGATTTATTTCCATGTTGAATCATCCTTCTAAGTAATTCCATTTTTCTCTTTTGTTATTCTAGTCTCTTTTTTAGCATAATTGGAAGTATTTGATGAGTAATGATGAAAGATAATTCCCAGGATGATAAAACAGCAAAATATTTCCAAAGATAAGGAAAATGAGATCATAAAAATCTCTTCATGTGTCTTAGATTTATAAAAGGGTCCAATGAACCCAGATAATAATTGCAAGATGGAAGGAGTTTTATTTACAGAATTAATACATTTTCTCTTTGTTCTTTGGGAGTTCTTCAAGAAAGAATAAAAGTCATGAAAGACCAAGCCTTTTAAATGGACAGAACAACTCAGAGGAAATTCAAAAGCTAATATTGTGTGCAGTGGACCCTGATGGTACGCTGAGGGTTATCTTGTTAAAATTCCATACACATCTGTCCAACATGAGGTGAAGAACAGAGTGAGGCTTAATGATTTCCAGGTCTTCCTGGAGTTCCCCAGGCCCGGTCAGGGCTCTACTCACAGAGGAAGCTCTAGGAGATGGTAGGAGCCAGAGATGTAATTGTGTGACTATCAAGGGAAGGTGGCATAATATTCCTTACGGATGTACAAGAACCTCACACCATCTCAAAATCTTTGTGATCTGCCTGGAATACAGTTCTTTCCTCTCTCCCTTTTAGCTGGGTAATTGCTGCACTTTGAATCTCAACTCAAACACCACTTCCACTTCCAGCTTTCCCTAACCCCCAGCCCTCCCATCCGGTGCCCTTAGCAGGGCTGTCAGAGCCTCCGTCCCTACCCCTGCCTCTCTGCACTTAGCAGGGTTTTAGTGTCTCCTCCACTGGGAGCTGGTGGCGGTCTGCTCAGACTTGCATCCTCAGTACCAGCACAGTGTTGCCCTTAGTAGCCACTGGATAAGTATTCTGCAAATGAAAAACACTGAATTCACTTTTCTGACTAAGATGCTCACCTGCCTAAAGTTTTTTTTTTTTTTAATTGAAGGATAATTGCTTTACAGTATTGCATTGGTTCTGCCTAAAGCTTTAACAAAGTATTAAGATGCATATGTTTGAGAAAGTAAGAATAAAAAGTAAAAGCCCATCCATAGGGAAAGCAGATCAAGTAAGAGCCTCATTTTCCTGGTTTAGTTTACCTTCATTTTCATTGACCTTTGGTGATTTAGTAGCTAAATCATGCCTGACTCTTGCAACCCCATGGACAGGAGCCCACAAGTCTCCTCTGTTCATGTGATTTTCCAGGCAAGAATACTGGAGTGGGTTGTCATTTCTTTTTCCAGGGGATCTTCCCAACTCAGGGACTGAACCCACGTTTCCTACGTCTCCTGCCTTGCAGGCAGATTCTTTATCCGCTGAGCCATCAGGGAAGCCTGATGTAAAGGACTGACCTTTACCCGGAGATTATCGGGAACAGCATGGCTGTAGCAGAAGGGTCTTCAGCTCATGATTCTGGCTTTCCTTCAGGTGTCAGGTGATTTATCAGAGACTGACATCAGCAGTGAGGCTCAGCACCCCCGGGCCAGCACAGACACTGCAGAAGAGAAACGGAAGAACAGGCTGTACGAGCTAGCAATGAAAATGAGTGAGAAGGAGACTTCTTCTGGGGAGGATCAGGAATCCGAGCCCAAGACAGAGTCTGAGAACCAGAAGGAAAGTCTGTCCTCTGAAGACAACAGCCAGAGTGTCCAGGAAGAGCTGAAGAAGGTAAGGGCTGTGAAGTCACAGCAGACCGCCCCGTCTCTGCCTGGTCTCTTGCCGCTGGGGCGGGGCTCTGTATTTGTGCTGAGATGTGCTGAGACCCCAAACAGCACTCTCTAAAATGCCCATCCCTGTGCACTTGGGAGAGCCCAGGAAAACTTGACTTGATTAATGCAGAGTTATTCAATCAGGAAAACAGCCCTGCGTGTCCTTGGATATCTCCCAAGACCTCTCATATCCCATCTTTCATCAAGACAGCCCTTGCCTTTCGAGTCTGTAATGTAGTACCCACAGTCTCTCTTACTGGTAAAAGCTGTGTTATTTCGCACCACCCTCCCCCCAAGGAATGTTTCCTGTGGATTGAGGGCATCTAGCCAGCCCTCTTTTAGCCAGTGATAAAACTTTGTCTCATAGTATAAAATCTTTGCACTGAAAGTTGCCTTCTAGGTCATTATCTCTGCAGTTTTCAGATCTGGGCTTGACTTAGTTAGAACCTTTCCCAAACAAACCTTATATGGAATCCCAGGGTTCTAATCAGATACAAATGCTGCTGTTCGGAGGGGTCCCCAAAACCCCAATCACTTGATCTTCAGTCCCACCGTCCTCTCTTCCTTCCAAGCCCAAGTAGGCCACTGAGTTCCAAGGGATGTGGTGTGAAAACCACAGAAAACAGACCCTACCTCTGGCAGAAGGGGATCCCAGCCTCTCTCCCACCATCCTCCCTGACATGCCTGGGTTCCCCCTACAGCTCCTCCCTAAGTATGTCCACCCTAGACGTGACCCCTGCTGCCTGCGGTGGAAGGGGAGAAGCCAGCATTTGTTCAGCATTTGTCTCCTCTGTGTCTGGTGCTCTGCGTGTGTAGTTCATTTAGTGTAAAACCTTGGAGGCAGACACAGCCCTGTGCTGCAGAGGAAGTAACTGAGACTAGTCGTGGAGGTCCCCACTCGAGGCCCACAGCTAGTAAGTTTCAGAGGCTGCATCACAAACCTCTTGGCCTCAAGTCACAGGCTCCTTCCGCTAGAGGCTGCTGCTTCTGAAACTCAGATTAGATCTTGTCTGGTAATATCTTGAATTCTTTGTACTTAGGATCCATTTTTTTCCCTATTCTGAGAGCAGGCTCTCTAAACTAATGACTGCGGGTAACCCATATATATAGTCCATGAGCCCCCTTCATCTGCTCAGCAGCCATGCTGGGGTGCTAAGCAAGGGGCTGGCCAGCCCAGGAGGGACCACCATAGAGCAGTCTGCACTATCATGACTGAGCCCCTGAACCTTCCAACACCTCACACTCTGCCTTTCACTCATTCCCAGCCCATCCTCCATAACCACTGAATCCTCCCTCATAAACCAACCACGTCCTGAGCCTGGGGATGGAGTATCCCTCTTTCCCTGGCATGTCTGTTGGTGAAGAGCAGATTCTGGCCTTCACAGGCAGCCCTTCCCTGGGATGCGGGCTCCAACCCCTTGCCTCCTCTACGGTTATGAGCTTTGATCCTCCCTGCTGCTTGATCCGATGCCCCATTACAGTCACATTTTGTCTGCTAGGGCTGAGAGCCAGATGGCAACTGAAGCATAGTGTGTTATTTCTTACAATGGCTCCACAGCCTACTGACTCTGCTGCCTTGTGGTCCCAACTCATGTTGTGCCAGTGGGGTGCTAGGCTGGGATGAGTCCGGCACATTTAACCCCCATTCACCTGCGAGCCTCACCTTCTGGAGGTACAGCCACCCATCTGTACTGGGCTCTCCTGGGCAGAGTGTGAACAGGAAATGGAGGAAAGTCCTGGGCACTTTGACCCTTCCTGCCTCCACCCTGCCCTGTGCCCTCACTGAGTAGGAAATTAGGGGCGTCGCTTTTATCCAAACTCCCAAATGTGCCAGTTTCCCAAAGTTAAAGTCTTTCCCACCATCAGCCATGAATCAGTGTATATAAAAACGCAGACAGCAAACCAAAAGAGAAAATTAATATATCTTTCTCCATCAAGAATGGGTTACTCTGGTTAAAGGAAAACAGAAATAGAGGTCCATCTATGGAAGGTTGTTTAGAATCAGAAGGGTATAGAGATAGGCTTCAGGGTGAGACAGAATGTGAAACACAACCATGCAGTTTGCAAACTCTGGACTTTGATTCTAAGTCCAGGCCTTTTCTTGTCTGCTCACTACACCTCCCTCCTAGCTGCCCCCTCTGGCCCCTCCAGTCCTTTCTCCACTCAGAGGCTGGAGCTGCCCTGTGGCCCTTGAACTTGCTCCCAGCATGTCAACAAGCCCATATGCACCTTGTTTTTATATCTATCCCTAGGACCCTGTCTGGGTCTTCATGGTTGGTTGGGCAAATGCACATTGGCCTCATCTGTACAATGGGTATAACCATGCCCCCTTACAGAGTTGAGACACCTGAATTTTACAGCATAGGGGTAACACAAAGCCAGAGCCCAGCAAATAGTAATAACCTCAGAACCCCCTTAACAACCTCAAGGAAAAGAAACGTCACTGTTGTGAAGTAACACCCCTGTGCCAGCACTGAAGGAAGAGGTTAGTGCCTGTTTCCCATCCGTGCGTGCAGTGTCAAGCCAGAGTCCTAACCACATGCGGCGCTTTGTCATGCTCTGAAGAATGGGATGGGGAAAATACTGCACCGGAACCTCCCAGGTTCCCACCTTCAGGATCAGAGTAAACTTCCCTTGTAATAGGACCGCAACCATCTGTCCAGTGCACACATGCAGACACACACACACCTTGGTTGGGGAGTGGATCTGGGCTAAAGAGACTGTTCCAGAAGCTGTTAGTGCTTCTTATCTCTTTACCGTGCTGCTGCACATTGGCCCAAGGTCCACCTGCCCGGGGGTCCCTGACACAGCAGGTGCACCCCTTCCTGTGCAGAAGGCAGGCTGGGAGTGTCTAGACTCTACACACTGGTCTAGAAGCACAGTCTAGGCAGTGCTCCCCTCCCCGAGAAGAGCCCTATCCAGTGACTGATAGGAAGAGTATAAATCCTCCAGCTCCTCTGCCTCTGCTGGGGCAATGACCCTGGGATGTATGCTGCCCGCTGACGCCCCGACTTCCCCAGTAGGTCTTGCTCTGGGCACCCGCAGTGAGGACCAGCTCGAGCAGGCTGTCTCCCCTCCCCTGCCTCTCTTCTCCACTCCTCCACTGGTTCCTGGGACCACTTCTCAAATAAACTCCAAGCACTCGAAGCTATGCCTTGGGGTCTGCTTCTGGGGAAACCAGACTGAGACAGTAACCAAACCAGAGATCACATGGAGCCCCCAGATCACAAACACTCACTGCAGTGTTTGTGACTGAGCAGTGGGGAAACCTAAAAGCCTAGCTGACTGCTAGCAGCCTCTGCCTGACCTGGAGGATCCCTCACACAGACAGAGTCTCATCCAGACTTCACGTCCCTCCTGCCTCTACTGCGGATTCTGCAATCTGGAGTCCATAGCAGAATAATGTGCATATTCCCATCAACACAGGGACATCAGTGGCAGGTCAGTGTCCTTAGTATGACAACTCATGCAGAAATTAGGGCTTCACAGTCTTGTCTAGCAGCAGAAGAATCATTTTAGAAATAGGCTTTTTCTGGATGGGAGTCAGCCCTTGGCTGTAGAAAGAACTGGTACCTATAGTTGACTCACTTTGGCTGGGTGTTCGGGGCCTGAGGATGAGTTAAGGATGATCACTGCCATCTGAGTTTTAACTACCTGAAGAACCAGCTTGTAAAGCTTGGGGCTAGTCCAGGAACCTGGACTCCTAGAGGGTCATGTTTTTAACTGAAGCCATCTTGGTTCCATTGAACCTCAGTGGTCAACCTTCCATACCTTGGGATCCTTCAAGCCCAGGAATGAGCATTTGCTTCTCCTCCACTACTAGGCAGGTGACCATGCCAATGATTACGGGAGAAAGGGCTGGCCAAAGTGCTTCCTAGAACCGTCTGCCTCTAGATATGTAGGTGCTGTGTTCCTGAGGGAAGGGTGCAAAGAAGTGCCAGGAACTCCTGGCCAGAGTTTGGAGGCTACCTGCAGGGGTTGGATCTCCCACAAATCCCTTATCTCCCAGGCTTACAGCAGAGACCCCCAAGGTCCCTTCTGGCTCCAAAGTCTCATGGCTCTAGACATGTCATGAATTAAATACATTTTTGTTTCCCGAAATAAGTGTCATTTATGACACTATTTATATGACAGAAGATGTTCTGTGTGTCAAACTTTTGGAAAATGAGTGTTTGTTGAAGACCCAGGTTAGTAAATTCTTGCATTATAGTCAAATCTGTACATGCAATGTCTTAAAGGCATTATTTAAGTGTCTTTGTTTATTAATTATCACCGGTAGCTGAATCATTGTGTTTTATGTTCACAAGGGAGTCACAGACCAGCAGGTATCTCCCCTATCCACAGTTTCATGAAACAGTTCTCATCAAAGTACTGAGCAAAAAGTAATAAGTGCCTTTCTCTGCAAATAAGAGACAACTCTGTACATCTTCCCACAGCCACTCCTCATAAATTAGTATCAAGTCACATAGAAACACAGTCCTGGTCAATGGTCAAGCAGACAGATTGACTGTTGTCTGAGAAAGCCCAGAGCTGTGGGTCTCGGCAGTTTAATGTGTTGTGAAACACTTGTTGCTATCACAGTGTTAATATAAAGTCAAGTACTGTCCACACGTGTCTCACCCTTGTAAAATTGCTCACCATCCACATGAGGGTTCAGTGTCTCTCACTCGCAGTAGCGTTATTTGAGAAGCGTGTCTCCGTCTTCAGTTGGTGCTAACGTGAATGTAAGGTTCAATCCTAACTTGTATCTTACAAGCTGTACTGATCTCGGTAGGCCTTATGCCTGTTGAGGAATCAACACCTCTTTTCTAAGATTCTATTAAACAACTGGCTGCAGGGGAAAACAGAAGCTTTACCACTTAGAGCTACAGCTCTTATCCACAGTGCTTGAACAGGTGAGGTTTCATCTCACCCTGTTGCCATTGGCAGCCCTCATCCCCACACTTCTGTCCTCCGTGTTTGTGGGAGGGGCCTTTGAGGTTGGGAAGAGAGCTCTGGGTTCTCTCCTGGATCACGAGGACTTCAGCAGAACATCTTCCTCCCTAGGCAAAAGATGAACTAAGCCCTAGAGAATTAATATTCTCATAATGCTAGTAGATAAAAGGGCAGTCTACATAAGCAGACAATTCACCAAAAACAACAAAAAAGAAGAGGGTAAATGACCAATAAGCATATGAAAAAAGATTCAACTTTCATTGTATCTCAACTGTATTCAGTGCAACACCCAGCCCAGAACTTGGCATATGGTTTGTACGTTCATTCATTTCTTCCATTCAGCAGAAGCACCCTGAGGCAATGGGAAGACAGCCACGAACAGGGCAAAGTGTAGCATTTGTTCAGACCAGCAATAAAAATGCAAACTGAAATAATGAAATGCCACTTGCCTAACAAACTGATGGTTAAAAAGGATGATAATTTATGTTGGTAAGAGTTCAGAGGACCAGGCAGGCTAACACACACAAAGTAGCACATATTAGCACATGGGTGACTTGGTAACTCAAAGCGATCAAAGTGTGCATACCCTTTGATCCAGCAAATTTATTTTCCATCATTTATCCTAAGGAACAACTAGGCAAGCAGCCAAGGTATATCACAATGCAGTTCATCAAGTGTTATACGTTTATATTAGGAAAAGTTTGAAACAACCTAAGTGTCCAACAATAAGGGAGTTTTGGGAAAATGGAGGGGATGAGGTCCAGAAAACAGGTGGGGTATCAACATTGGAACAGCAAAGACAGAATGGTCCAGATACAAGAAAGTGGGTAAATCTGATGTTTAAGAAGATGAACAAATTTTGTTTTATGTTCTAAGCCTCCCCAAACCCCTTGCCCCACTTATTGAAGCAAACTTGACCGTGCACAGTAAAGCCAACCCACCGACACTGGGCTGTGAAGGGAAGTTAATGTTCATTGCAGGGCGCTAAGCAAGAGTAGGGGTGGCTAATGCTCAAAAGGCGGGAACTCCCCGATGGCTTTCAGGGAAAAGTTTTTAAAGATAGGATGAGGGAGAGGGTTGCAGGGTGCATGATCGGCTTGGGTACATTCTTCTGGTTGGTTGGTGGTGAGGTAATCGGGAATCAACACCACTGACCCTCTGATTCCATCCTGTCTGGGGCCTTCATGATGGTGGTCGGCATGCAGTAAACATGGTCCGCCTGGCGGGGGTTTCAGTGTCTGCAAAACAGCTCAAAGGACACGGCTCAGAATATTATCTTTAGCCCTTGAGAGGAACTAAATGTCTTTGACTTTGTTTAATGGCTAAACTGTTATTTTGTCTTGCTTGACTGTTTTCCTTTGTTTCTCCATTTTCTCACTTCTAAATATATTAAATTTACTCTTTAGAACTCAGGCTTGGCTTAGGAAGGTAAAGTCTTTCTATAAACAAGAGGCAGGCAGAGGACATGGGAGAGTCTGTCCTGGGAATTCCCCGTAGGGTCCTGCTTGGTTACATCTCTAGCCCCCCGAACTAGAAGGCAAGTCTGCCTTCTGAAAGTGAGGGGATGGTGAAATTGGGTTGTCAGGATTGTGGAGAGGGTTTGAAATAGCTATTGCATAGAATGGGAGAAAAATGTGTGGAGAAATATAAAGGACCACCAGGGTAAAATCAGAGATCACAAACATTTACCGGAGTTACAAAGAACCTGTAAAAGAAGACAGCAACTCTGCACTCTAAATATAAAACAGATAAATAATCCAGACCTACAGTATAGCACAAGGAACTATATTCAATATCTTGTAATAGCCTATAATGAACCCGAGAAAGGACAGATAGATATGTTTAACTGAAGCACTGTGCTGTATACCTGAAACTCATACAACATTGTAAATCAACTTCAATTTTAAAAAATAGAATATAGTAAATTTGATGCAAATGAATGCAAAATAAAAATTCATCCTATTCAAAGAAAAGGTCTAATAGGAGCAGGTCTATTCACGAGTCCAGATCATTCAGCACACTACACAGTACAGCTCAAGGGGTTCTGGGGTTTACAGGAGAACTCCCCATCTCATAACTAAGATGTACAGATATGAATCTCAAACCAGATTGGAGGGGTGGGGAGATAAAACAGAAATTCCCTGGTGGCTCAGTGGTAAAGAATCCGCCTGCCAATGCAGGAGACATGCGTTTGATCCCTGTGTTGGGAAGATCCTCTGGAGAAGGAAATGGCAACCCACTCCAGTATTCTTGCTTGGAAATTCTCCTGGACAGAGGAGCCTGGAGGGCAACAGCCTATGGGGTCGCAAAAGAGTTGGACATGATTTAGCAACTAAACAACAATTCATCCATAATAGGAAAAAAAAAAAATGTGAAGTTAAAACTTAACAAGAAAACTGCAAATCTCTAAGAAAACTACCAGTTTGCTGGTAGGAAAGACAATGCAAAGAAGAATTCTTCCAAAATGAGGATAGACATTTAGTGTAATTCAAATAAAAATCTGAACCAGAAGTTTTTTAACTTTTCAAAAAGATTCAAAAAATCATCTGATAAATTTAAAGAATAACTTAGAAATTTTTAGAAAAAGAAAAGAAAGAGGAACGATTAAGATAGTACATTTTGTTTTAAAGGCAGAGTAATTAAACTTATGAGTTATCAGTAAAGGATGCAATGAAATAGTCCAGAAGTATAGTCTAAATTCTTAACTTATCCCATGATTTATCTCATACTTACCACTCACCCACCTCTTACCCCTGGTCAGGCAGAGATCAATTTTTAATGTGTTAAGACATAAGTGCACTTGTTCTTTGGGAGGAAGTGATGTGGCAGGAGAGGAAGGTCCTTAGTGTTCACCCAAACGAAGGAATTCAATGGCCATCCCTGGTTGGCAGGCCCAGCATTATGTACAGGAGACACTAACGGAAAAGATGCCAACTTCCCGTGAGAAGTGGTAGCACAAGTTCTAGAGTTTGGATCCCTATTCATTTACCATTTGTTCAACAAATAATTGTTGAACTATTCTAAGAGCTATAATACAGTAGGGACTGGCGAGGAAAGGTCCCTGCTCTGGTGGAATTTACCTGCTGTTGAGGGGTGACAGCTGATAAGTATGTAAACACACACAGTGGAAGATGTGCACAGAGACCAGTGCCAAAGAGAAGATTCAGCAGGACAGTCACGGATGGAGCTGGGAGGAGGACGTGTCCTGGATGGCCCTGACTTATCTGACTGCCTGAAACCCAAAGGACAAGAAGAAAAATGTCAGGCAAAGATCTAAAGGAAGGGCTTTTCAGGCAAATACAAGCAAGGCCTTAAGGTGGAAATAACCTTGATAAGTTCAAGGAACCGCCTAAAGATGTAGAGTAGCTAGGGCAACATAGCCAAGGAGAGAGATGAGGAGACGGTAGGGCCGGAGCAAGCCAGCCATGTGGGCCGTGCAGAGAACATCGGCTTCCGTTCTGTGTGAGACAGGAAGAACCTGGAGAGATTTCAGCAGGAGGATCCTATATTTATCAAGATTGCCTCGGTTGCCAGGTGCCACCTCCTTTCCAAGTGAACGTGGAAGGTGGTTTCCTGTGTCACCAGGCTACTTCAGAGCCAAGCACGTGCCCTGGCAGAACCCTGTTTACTGAAAGCCATGGGGACGTGTTTCCAGTGAGTATCAGGAACTGATTTTCTGAAGAACAGCCAGTGTGCAAAAAGCAAAGGAGATGGACGACCATGAATACCTCCTCTGCCAGGACAGGGAGTCCTGCCTGCTGAAGACTTGCCCGGGCAGGTTTGGTCAAGGGCAGTGGCCCCAGCGTTCCCTTCCTCTCTCATTGTCACCAGGAGCAGCCACGCTCAGGTGCCTACGTTATTAGACTACGGGGACTCCACCCAGGAAGGGAGAGAAAATGACCTCAGAGAGACATACAGGCCAGTGGGTTTAACTCTGTAACTAAACTAAATGTGCAAATAGCAGACTCTTAAAAACTCATTTCAATCATCACCATCAAAAATAATCTTTTTTTTTTTCCACATATAACTTTGACCATCAAAATCTAGATGATTTCAGAACCCAAACATCCCCAGAGGTCCATTCTCTAATCTCTGTTACATTTCTTGTCTCAGTTTATTACACATGCTAATTTATTAGGTCCGTGCTCCAATTTCTTTCCACAATTCTGTGCCACATTCTTTCATCAAGTCATTCTCTGGGGACGTGAGTCTGTTCATGGAGAATGTATTTTGACGGGTTGGTAGAGTCATCGCCGGAGCGCCTTATGTTTCATGAGAACTGAAACATATTTGCACTGAATTTTTCTAACAGATTTCTGTCATCTATTTAGGATGACATATGGAGTTTCTTTTCTTACCTTTGAGGAAGAAAAAAAATACATGAAATCAGGGCGTTTGGACAAATTTCCTTGCTTGCTCTGGTGATTTGAAAGAAGCATTTCATAGAGCCAAGGCGGCACCTGTGATGCGGGACAGAAAACTAGTGAGCAGGCTGGGACGTCTGGATCACACTTGGAGCAGGTTTCCTCAGAGAACACACTCTCATTCACTCTGGTTGCCCTGGTGGCTGCACCTCAGGTAGGCTCAGTAAGGCTCAGAACAGGAGCTGGTCCCTCGGGAGCTCTTAGGTTTTGTTGTGTGGCTTGCTCATTGGTGTACAAGTCAACATGGGCTTCCCTGTGGCTCAGCTGGTAATGAATCCATCTGCAGTGTGGGAGACCTGGGTTTGATCCCTGGGTTGGGAAGATCCCTGGAGAAGGGAAGGGCTACCCACTCCAGTATTCTGGCCTGGAGAAATTCCATGGACTGTATAGTCCATGGGGTCGCAAAGAGTCAGACACGACTGAGCGACTTTCACTTTCACTTCTTTCCTGATGGCGCTAGTGGTAAAGAACCTGTCTGCCAACGCAGGAGACGTAAGAGACTCAGGTTCGATCCCTGGGTCAGGAAGATCCCCTGGAGGAGGGCATGACAACTCACTCTAGTATTCTTGCCTGGAGAATCCCATGGACAGAGGAGCCTGGTGGGCTACAATAGGGTCGCAAAGAGTTGGACACAACGGAAGCAACTTGGCACACAGCCCATACAAATCGACAAGCTCATTCTGATTGGTGGCATTTGGTGGAGGCTGCAGGCCCTTCTCTCTGTTGTTCATGGATTTGATTATTCAGTTAGATTCTGTTCTTCCATCACTTTCTGCAGTCTGTTACATCCTGGGAATTATGCTGGTGGAGGAGGTGGTGTGGCTGGTGGGAAGGAGCGTGGGCTTCAGAGACCAGAGTCTCTGGGCTCCAGTCCCAGCCGTGCGTCTTCTTCCCCGAACCACGGTTTCTTCATCTCTCAAGATGGGATGAAAACAGCCTCCCCGTCAGGTTGTTGTGAGGGTTACATGAAACCTTGAGCAGTCTGGGGTCAGACCCAGCACGGGGGGGACGTACATTGACGCTGAGCTGGCATCCTTCCTTCCTTCTCGCTTCCCCTCCAAGGGCTTTCTCAGGAGCGAGATACCCCAGGAGAGAAAGTGAGGTCCTGTATGCATTTTACACAACTTGAACACTGAAGACTTTTCTCCTCTGCCTGTAATTCCTTCGTGAGAGCCCACATGTCTTTAGAAGGTTCTGTTAAAGTTTTTTCTGTTACTTGGGATGTCCACAGTGCCCTGCTCGCCCCTTAAAGAACATCCATTTGTCACAGGGCTGAAAAGAAAACTGGAGAGCCCCGCATGTGCACCATGTTCTTGTTTTTACTAAAGCCAACTGCGAAGATTGTCCCCTGCCCCCAAACCTGCACAGAAGACTTGACATCAGAGTTACTGAATTCAGGGACTGCCCTGGTGGTCCAGTGGTTAAGACTGGACACTTCCAATGTAGGGCCTGTGGGTTTTATCCCTGGCCAGGGAACTAGGATCCCATAGCAGAGAGAAAAACAGCTAGATTCAAAATATAGACTGAATCAGTGATTTGGGGGTTATTCCAGTTTGACATTTGGTAATCACTCTGTCTCCTGGGCTGTGAGAAAGGAGCTTTGAAATCTTATGTTTTTTCCTTATTTCAAAAATCTAATGAGATTCTCTCTCTCTCTCTCTTGATGTTTAAATCTCCTTGAATGGCATGAGTTTCTTCCAGAGCCCTCAGCTGGAAAGCACAGCAGCAGCTTGCCCTCTCGCTGTTCGCTCCACGGTCACAGCATTCTTCCTGTTTTCCTGCCAGAACAGTGTACCTTTCATCCATTTGTTCCCACTGCAGCTGCCCCACCTCAGCCCTTGTGACCTGGGAGTCAAGCTGCAGCAACCATGTCCTACACTCACCTCTGCCTCTGATACTGCCAGGCCCTAAAACTGTCCTTCCTTTAGCAGTTAGAATTACCTTCCTAAAGCCTCAGCCTCTCAAGCCGGCATGTTAAGAACCTAGGCTTTGAAATGGGGCAGACCTGCGTGCGGTTCTTGGCTCCTTCAGGGCAAGCCATGTCACCTCTCTAAGCTCAGTTCCTCATCTGTAAGATAGAGTAGTCATAGTTCCTACATCATAGGGAGGTTCCCAGGTTAAACGAGGCTCTGAGAGCCTGGCACACAGTAAACACTCAGTAAATGACAGCTTTTCGTTCTTCAGCTCTGATACGAAGAGCTGACTCACTGGAAAAGTCCCTGATGCTGGGAAAGATAGAAGGCAGGAGGAGAAGGGCTTGACAGAGGACAAGATGGCTGGATGGCATCACCAACTCAATGGATGAGTTTGAGTAAAGTCCAGGAGATGGTGAAGGACAGGGAAGCCTGGTGTGCTGCAGTCTATGGGGTCATGAAGAGTCAGACACGACTGTGCGACTAAACAACAAAAAATGACAGCTCTGGATAACAGCAGTGAAAACCTGCAATGGCGCCGAATCACCAGCTGTTCAAGATGCAAATGCAAACCCCCCGAGCGTGGCCTTCAGAGCACTGTGGGACCCAGGCCGCCCTCTCTTTTCCCACCTGTCATCCTCTGCACACCCTGGAGCACAGTACCATTCCCTGTGCACATCACGCCATCTCATCTCCAAGGTTTAGGTCTACTCCCATCAGCTGGAAGTATCCTTCGCATCTTTCTTGTGCTTCCAGACGGACTCCAAAGTCACATGTTAACGGAACCTGCTTGTCCCTCTCCAGGTCTCAGCCTATGGCTCCCGGGGTAGAGTGGGACTTCCCTGCTATCTGCTGGGCGTCTTCCTACCCTTCTCCTGTCTCTGCCCTCTGAGGACAGGGACCATGCTTACTCACTGCATCCCCTGCAGGGCCCAGGGCAGTGCCTGGCAGAGAGCAGATGCCTCCTGAAGGCCTGAATTAAATTAGTGATGATAGGAAATGGCAGATGATGTTTGCGTGCCTGGCTTGTTCAGTTGCCCAGCTAGGCGATGACATACCTGGCTTTTCTTGCCTGTCAGCACGTATGGTTCAGTGTGCTGAGTGCCAGGAAACAGAGGGTCCTCTGTGTGTGTGTGTGTGTGTGTGTGTGTGTGTGTGTGTGCGCGTGTGAGAGAGAGTGTCAGTGTCAGGTTGCCTACTGTTGTTTCTTAGGACAGACTGTTCTGTATTCTGATAGTATGTCTTCTACTTTTGGGTGTTAAGGTATCTCTTCTTTACAAAATGATGGTGAGGGCAGACAATAGTACAGCATGGCAGCTTTTTAAAGAATTATTCTTACTTAGCAAGAGAAAAAAATTGGGAAACAGCAGCAAAGTGTAACTTTTTTGGTTAAAAAATACTTTTAAAAAGCATTTTTTCAAAGCACCAAGTATGGGTTTCCACGGTGGTCCGGTGGTTAAGAACCTGCATGCTAATGCGGGAGGCACCGGTTTGATGCCTGGTTGGGAAGATTCTGCATGCTGCGGGGCAGCTAAGCCCGTGTGCCACAACTACTGAGTCTGTGCTCTAGAGCCTGTGAGCCACAACAGGAGAAGCCAGCACAATGGGAAGCCAACACACCACAACTAGAGAGTAGCCCCCACTCGTTGCAACTAGAGAAAGCCCACGCAGCAATGAAGACCCAGCATAGCTAAAAATAAATAAATAAGTAACATTTAAAAGTACTGGAAAGAAAGAAAACAAGTAATCAAGGAAAGTTGTTTCAAGAACACAGTACCTAATAAAAGGTGTCTAAGCCACCAGCCTTCATCAGTGATGTGCCCACCTTGAGCCAGCAGGGCAGGTGGCAGAGGTTTGAACAGACGCGGACAGCTCTGTGTTCTGACTGATTCCATCTTCTCGAAAACCCCTTGAGCTGGATGGTGTTATCTCCATTTCACAGCTGAGGCTCAGAGAGATTATATCCCCGAAGTCATACAGTGTAACCTGAATTTCCTAAGCCTCATGGCCTGGTGTGTACACAGTGAGGAGGTCACCTTGGGATCCATCTCCACTAGGAAACCACAAGACCACCGCACCCACTTATTCCCAATATCTCCCTCCATTATGTGGGGGAATCTAGGGCGAGGGTCTCCCACATGTTCATGATCCTCTGCTAGGGGCCTGCCTGCTCAGGGCCTTCACCAGGCTGTTGCTGCTCACGACCACTGCAGGAACCAGCCCTGCCCAGACACCTCCACAGAGGCTTCAGATCAGCAGGACCAGGGCCAGCTGATGACTTCTGTGGGCCTGAGCACTCCTGCCTTTGTGAACCCTTTCCTCCACAAAAAACATTGAAAACCATATTTTACAACTATGTTGGCATAAAGATTAATACTATGTATTATGTATGCTGGGCTGGATGAATCACAAGCTAGAATCAATATTGCCAGGAGAAATATTAATGACCTCAGATATGCAGATGACACCACCATTATGGTAGAAAGCTAAGAGGAATTAAAGAGCCTCTTGATGAAGGTGAAAGAAGACAGTGAAAAAGCTGACTTAAAACTCAACATTCAAAAAACGAAGATCATGGCATCTAGTCCCATCACTTAATGGCAAATAGATGGGGAAACAATGGAAACAGTGACAGACTTTATTTTCCTGGGCTCCAAAATCACTGCAGATGGTGATTGCAGCCATGAAATGAAAAGACACTTGCTCCTTGGAAGAAAAGCTATGACAAACCTAGATAGCATATTAAAAAGCACAGACATTGCTTTGCTGACAAAGGTCCATCTAGTCAAAGTTATGGTTCTTCCAGTAGTCATGTACAGATGTGAGAGCTGGACAATAAAAAAGACTGAGCACTGAAGATTTGATGCCTTCGAACTGTGGTGTTGGAGAAGACTCTTGAGAGTCCCTTGGACAGCAAGGAGATCAAACCAGTCAATCCTAAAAGAAATCAAGCCTGAATATTCATGGGAAGGACTGATGCTAAAGCTGAAGCTCCAATACTTTGGCCACCTGATGCAAAGAACTGACTTCACTGGAAAAGACCCTGATGCTGGGCAATATTGAAAGCAGGAAGAGAAGGGGACTACAGGGGATGAGATGGTTGGATGGCATCACTGACTCAATGGATATGAGTTTGAGCAAAGCCCAGGAGATGTGAAGGACAGGGAAGCCTGGTGTGCTGTAGTCACCATGGGGTCGCAAAGAATCAGATATGACTGAGCAACTGAACAACAACAAAATGTATTTAAGACATGTGCCTAGACCTAAGAATTCATTTTTCCTTCCGATTTTTAAAGAAGTTAAGACATTTTCATGGGCCCCCTAAAAGAATGGCGCACCCTAGGTGCCATATCTGTTGAGCCCGATGGGTAAAGGAGGCCTGTTGCAAGACCCTGTTGCCCGCTTCTAAGTCTCACAAAAACCCTAATATCAGTGCCCCTTCAACTTCTACGTATTTAGGGCTTGTTATAGGTGTCAGAACCATCCTCGAGGTGGAACCAGGAAATTCCCTCTTTTGCCCCAGAAATCTGAACATATCATTTAATCCTCAAAGCTTTTTTCCCCACACTGTATTAGGCGCTGTCATATCAAGGCTTACATCAGGTCACATGAATAGATGCCCCAGGCCTTTGTCACAGTCCCAGTTCACCACACAGCCAGACCCTGGATCTGATTTGACACAGCTGAGACTGGCAGACACGTGTGCACGCACACACCCAAGGGTGGAGCCGGACCTGGGATCGGCCTTTCGACATTCCAGCCTGTTCTCTTCCTATGAAGCCAGGCACCTAAGGAGCCCCTGCTGCCCACATGTTCACAAGCTTGAGCCACTCCGGCAAGGAGCATGCATGCTTATTCCAGCTTGGAAGGAGTCTGTAGTTCTTTGTCCAACACAAAGCTTTGAAATGAATGATGACATTGGGACATTCTTAGGAGAATTTGCAAGGGTCGCAAATAAGCAGGGATTTCCAGTGTTTAGGATGGAGATATTTTCTTCTTTTGAATTCTAAAGACTCAGAATCTCCGCCTGGTGACACTTTACGTGCTGTGAGTCTTTGGAAAACAGTTTATAAGGAAGAATAAAAGGAGGGAGAATTTGTTCCTAGAAACATGTTTTTATAGGAAGAAAAAGGGCATGAGCTTCAGCATCAGTCCTTCCAGGGAATATTCAGGGTTGATTTCCTTTAGGATTGACTGGTTTGCTCTCCTCACATTCCAAGAGTCTTCTCTGACAAAATGTAGTAAGAGTTGGACTGTGAAGAAAGTTGAGCGCCGAAGAATTGATGCTTTTGAACTCTGGTGTTGGAGAAGACTCTTGAGAGTCCCTTAGACTGCAAGGAGATCCAATCAGTCCATCCTAAAGGAGATCAGTCCTGGGTGTTCTTTGAAAGAACTGATGTTGAAGCTGAAACTCCAATACTTTGGCCACCTGATGCGAAGAGTTGACTCATTTGAAAAGACCCTGATCCTGGGAAAGATTGGGAGCAGGATGAGAAGGGAATGACAGAGGATAAGATGGCTCGATGGCATCACCCACTCGATGGACCATGAGTTTGAGTAAACTCCGGGAGTTTGTGGTGGACAGGGAGGCCTGGTGTGCTGCGATTCATGGGGTCACAGAGAGTGGACACGACTGAGTGACTGAACTGAACTGGAGAAGTGGAATGGCAGACTACTTCAGTATTCTTGCCTTGAGAACCCCATGAACAGTATGAAAAGGCAAAAATAAGTTTGTGGGTAGTGAGACAAAAAGTAAAGGCAGAGTCTGCTCTGCCCCGAGGTCCTCAGAGAGAAGAGAAAAGATCCAGGTGGGATTTATGACTGGGTCCTGACATGGTCTTCTTCCTCTAGTCCATTGACATGGCCACTGGGGCAGGCTCCCACCTCAGAGTGGTATATTGCCTCCTTAAAGGTCTGAGCTGGTCCTGTTGTTGGTTACGGTCAAGCAGGAAGCTGAGTCTTTGTTGAGATGGACACTTGTTTCATTGCCTCACTGGTGAGTGATGGAGGAAACACTGGAGGTTTCTCATCACCTTCTGGACCCCAAGCATGGACTACTGGTTATAGTCTGGTGATTGTGAAGTTGATATTATGGACTCAGTGTTCCACAAAGGGCTGCGACACAAACCAGACCCTAGAGGTGGACACCCAGGCTCTTAGTGGTGGTGAGCACATGTGGTCAAGAGACTGGGGAGTGTCAGTGCATCACAAGAAATACATCCCTGCCAGGTCAACACCTCAAAGCCCCTGTTCCACCCAGGAAAAGCAGTACTGGCTACCCTGAGCATTTTGAAAAGGAGTCGTGCATCTACCTGGAACTTAGTAAGTTTGTTGTTTGTATTTCTTTGATCACTAGAAGGTTGAATTTGGTTACTACTTAGGCTCACTGGCCATTTTCATTCTGTCATCTGTGGGGCCCTTGGCTGTGAGTGTCTTTGAGTCTAGCCTTCCTGTTCTGCAGTGGCCCCTATTCTGTCAGCTGATTTTCTCCACACGTTCACCTCTCCCTTATCTGATACCATGGACCTGTCACATTTGATCCATCTTACAATGAAAGTGCGGAGTAATGTCAGCTGCCATCGCAGAAAGCCCTCTCTGGCTCTGGGATCATGCTTTGTTTTTGCCATTCCGCTCGTGTCTCTGGGGCTGTAAGCAATAAAGCAGGAAGGCTGCTTTAGATTTTCCTTTCTCCCCCATACAGGGCTCCCTGCCAGCACCTCTGAATCCTTACCAGCTTTTTCAGCTGAACAAAACCCTGTCCGGCGCTAAATATAGCTTTATTTCACACAATTGTAGACGGTGCTTTCGACTTTTAAATCTAGACTGGGCAGAGAACAGGACATTTACATAACAAGACAGTGTGAGCCTTGTGACAAATCTAATCTCTTCTTAGGCTAGTGAGTTAACTAAGGAATGAGGAGGTTGGGTGCCCTGCTCCTATCACACAACTAATTAAATCCCACTTATCTTCACTCCCAGTAGGTGCCCCGTCCACTCCTGTGCTCACATCCAAGCAAGTCAGCAACACTCCTGTAGAACAGGCAAGAAACATCCGATTTCCTAGAGATGGGATAAATTCCCTCCAAGTGCTCATGGGTTCCAGTTTGTGTTTCCCAGTAGAGAGCTGAACTGGGACACCAACCAACCAGAGTGATCTTGTCTGGTTTCCATGTAATTTTTTTTTTTTCCAGTCCCTTCCCCAGCTGGAGGCTGGTTGCCTTCTGAATGGGACCACAGACCTTGTGAGCAAAACTCTGGTGCTCTCCACAGACCAGCTGCCGGTGACTGCTCACTCTCAATTAATGACAAATGCAAATACTTTCAGGGGGTCAGGAAAGTATGTCACCATGTCACGTCACCTGGATGGAGATGAAGACATGCCATGGGGGCAGGGACTTCACCCACTGTTCACTGCTTCTTCCCAGCACCTGGGGTAGAGTCAGCACATCACCAACCCCCAATAAAAGATGTAGACGAATTAGTGGCAGGGACTGCAGAGAACTGGGAGGCGCTCATCTCACAGAAGGCATGCTTGTCAGGGGAAAAAAAAACCACATGCCTCTAGGCACTACTTGGCTTCCAGCTGGCAACTCCTATGATTGAATAAACAAGGCTATTTATGGATGGAAAGGAAAAATGACTACCAAGCAACACTGATGTCCAGCTCATCACTTTGATATTGTATGTTCTGTGGGCGTCAAGATGCAGATAACTCTTTCTGATTAAGCACCTCTTATGTCCTTCCCATTCAGGTCCTTGGCCCTTTAATGACCCTGGAGCAATGGGAGGTGTGTGTTAATGTTCACACTTGCCCTTCCATCATGCTACCCTCTAACCTTTTCTTCTGAATCCCTTAGTTACACGTCTTTCTTCTCAAAAGATGTACAGAGGCACCTCTTCTCCCAAATAAAGGGCAAACTTTCTAAATACAAGCTTTATCTACTAAGAGAAGGGTAACATGTCTGTTTTCATATGTACAGTGTTGTCTTTTCTAAAATAGACCTCAGCAAATGATGGTGGTTACTTCATGCCAAAATATTTTGAGTCCAGGTCATCTCTAAAACACTGAGTTACAGGATTCTGGATAATGGAGTACAGCCTCTGCAAGTTTTTCCTAAGGGTTGGCTTGGCTCTTCCTCGGACAGTACCCTTCATCTGGCGGATTTGCGTTGCCTTCCCTCCCTCTCATCTTCCTGATAACTCAGACCGATTTTTTGGTTTGTAGTGACGTCCCTTGGACCAAAAGAAGCATGACTCTTGGATGAGTCAGGCAGCTATTACAGAACAGACTGACTGGAGAGCTGCCCCCTGAGCACATGTGCCTTAACCCTAGGATGACTGACAGATGCCAGGGTGAGACTCTAGTATGAGATCATGTGCCAGAGCCCGGAGCCAGCTTCTAGACTCTGAACTCAGCCACAGACTTGTCACTTAGACACTTTCATTTCCTAGTGAAGTTGCAGGGCCACTGAAAACTTCCTCCAGTGAGATGACACCTGTAGTAGAATTTACCTGGAGAAACAAACTTTGCAAGATCAAGCCAGAGCTATCATTACTATTTGGTCCAGATTATATGAATCAGATAGATATCTTGGGAAGTACCAAAGGCATTAAAATTCCAGGCTTTCCTGAAAATGGGCAACATTTGAATTTCCAGTTTACAAACCCTGTGATGGGCTAAGTAAAATTGATTATAGATGGACACCATTACTGCCAAGCGACATTGATGTCCTTCTTATTTCTTGGTGCTGTATGTTCAGATGAACTCAAAGATGCAGATGATTCTTTGTGGCTGAAGTACCTCCACTCCATCAAAGACCTTGGCCCAGATCTGGACTGATTATAACTTTGAGTCACGAACACAAAAACTAGAAGTGAATTGTGTCAGCCAGAAATGTGTTCAACCATAAATAATAGAAAGTCTGGCCCACAAGGGCTCCAACAGGCAGGGAATTATTTTTCTCATGCATTTTCAGAGGCAGGGAGAGTCGCAGCAATACAGCTGATCCAGGGTCTATGTGGGCCAGGCCCTTTCAGTCCTTCTGATCCACCTGACTCAGCATTTTGATATCATCCTCACTAATGCTGACTTCCTAACTGCACACCTATGATCGAGGCAGGGGCAGGAGAGCATCTGTATCTGTTCATTTGATTAGGAAAACAAAAGCTTTGCCAGAAACCCCAACGGGCTTTCCCTGCAGGTTCACTGGTCAGAACCATGTCACATGACTGCCCCTGACTGCAGGGGAGGCTGGGAAATTCCTGTTCAGCCTCAGTGCTGAAGGAACGCAAGGAAGAATGGGCTTGAGAATAGATGTGAGTGAGCTAACAACACAGTGGCTACCAAGCGGCTACAGAGACAGTCTTTCCAATCCTTTCAATGTACAGATGACAGAACTGAGTTCCAGAAACGGGAAGCAGCCTGACCAAGGTCCCACATCTGGATGAAATTACAGCCAGATCTAGAATGCAGACCTCCTCACTCCCTGTCCAGAAAGCAACCCACTGAACTACATCATGAATGTAGTTTGACAGAGTCTGTGACTGAAGGTTTGCTGAGTAAAGGGAATATTATCCAGAAAACGAGGTGATGAATATGAAACTATCAGCAGTGGGCAAAGGACCTAGTAACTTCCACTTGAGCTCCCCTTCCTCTCTCCCTAAGATTCTGAAATAATTCACTGTGAGCCACAAAAGCTTAGCCAAGTCACATCAGGCCTCCTCTCAGTCCCCTCAAACTGGGTAGATATTTTAGAGATTCTCATTCCTTCCGCACATTGATGTTTGTGTGTGTTATGACAGAATCAATCTCATGATGAGCACCATGATGATGTAGAATTTCCATGTCATTGTTAATGTTGTTCTTGTCTTCTGTCCCCTTCTGTTATTGGACCAAACAGAAGTATTCTGCTGTTTCTCTCTGCAACATCTCCACAGAAGTCCTGAAAGTCATCAATGCCACGGAGGAGTTGATCGCTGAGTCTGCAGGGCCCTGGGAGTTCCCACCTGTCCCTCCTGACAGAGAAAAGGGGACATTTCCTCTTGGGACAGACCAAGTGAGACTGGATGAGCAGCTGACTTCCCTGGAGGAAAATGTAAGACAATGTGGATGTGCTCTGCTTAGGGCACACATGTGCAAAGGAGAAGCCGATGATGTTGTAACTCATCACAGAGGGCGAGGACACAAACACATCACTGGTGTAGCATATATATTCTCAGAAGGGTCTTAGATTGGGTTCCCCAGAAGCAGACCCCAAGATGAGGATTTCTATGCAACTGATTTATTAGGGAAGTGCTCCCAGGGGAGACCTATAAGGGAATAGGGCAAGGGAAGAAGTCAAGCAAAGCTATAACCTTAGACAGAGAGTAAGCCCAAACCTGCAAGCAACTCCCAGAGTGTGAGTTGCATCTAGAGTTGTCCTAAGGTAAAGGAACCTGCCCTCCTACAGCCAGCAGGTACCTCAGTCTCTCTTCATGCACGCAAACTGTCTGCTTCCCTGGCGACTCAGACAGTAGAGAATCTGCCTGCAATGCGCGAGACCCAGCTTCAATCCCTGGGTCAGGAAGATCCCCTGGAGAAGGGAATGGCAACCCACTCCAGTATTCTTGGCTGGAGAATCCCATGGGCGGCGGAGCCTGGCGGGCTACCATCCACAGGGTCCCAAAGAGTAGGACACGACTGAGTGACTAACACTTTCAAAGTGTCTACAGGAGCTCAAAGGTAGTCTTCTGCAGACGTTTGAGCTATTAGAACCAAAAGCACACCCGAGCTTGGGAGTGGGGAGGGCAGTGAGCAGAACTTATATAAGGGATCCGTGGGGATCCATGTGGAATGTTGCCAGTGCCACTACAGAGAGTGAGAGTGGATGCCAACAGAGCTTAGGTTACTGCAACTGGTCTGCTGTGCCTCACAGATAGGTCTGCTTGTAACGGATTTTTCTGTCCTTCCAACTAGTGAGGAAAGAAAGAAATACATTCTTACAGACAGATATCTACAGTCACTTTAAAGACCTCACTGAAGGGTCAATGAGAATTTTCCAACAACACATTGCAACCAGGGGTGACACAAAGAAATTTGGACATGACCACTCAGGCCATCATTGCCATCACAGTTGGCATAGTCCCAATATCAAAGCCAGTCAGGTGATTCCATCTTTCCAGACTCAGCAGAATCAACCCTAATTTGGAGAGGCTCTAATGAATGGTGTTCTCAGAAACCAGGAAATGTTATCAGCAAGATTTTTTTTTTTTTGCCAAAAGTTGAAACAACAAATATAAATGATTCAAAGTTAAAAAAAAAACAAAACAGATTAGTTTTACTTGAAAAGTGGAAGACTCTCTCCGTTTGGATTCCCATAAAACCTACGCATGTGTCTGCCTCACTTCATGGCCCTTTCAGTTCACTCATATATCTCCCATTAGATCAGCACCAATGACATTCTGGGTTAGATAATTCTTTGTCGTGGGGGCTGTCCTGTACATTGCAGGATGGGATGTTTGGCAGCATCCCTGGTCTCTGCCCATTCAATGCTGGAAGCGGCACCCTCCCAGATTTGACGGTCAAAAGTGTCTCCAGACATTGTCAAATCTTAGCGGGGGCATGAGAGAAGACTAAGGCACAGTCATGCCCAAGTTGGAAACCAGAAATATAAATTCCTACAGAAGCGGATCTGCTGCCTTTCCTAGCAATAGTCCTCGCCCTTGGTCCTGAGCCTGACACAGAGGAGGTGCCCAAGAAATGTTTATCTGATGCGTGATTGCATGCGTGCACGTGTGCTCAGTCGCTTCAGTGGTGTCCAACCCTTGGCGGCCCTATGGACTGTAGCCCGCCAGGCTCCTCTGTCCATGGGGTTCTCCAGGCAAGAATACTGGAGTGGGCTGCCAAGCCCTTCTCCAGGGGATCTTCCCAACCCAGGGATCAAACCTGAGGCTCATGTTTCCTGCATTGGCCTCTCCCATGGTCTCTTTACCACCAGCGCCACCTGGGAAGCCCAGTACATGATTACATCAGATGGATATGGTACATTTTTAAAAGCACTGTTTTACTTCTAATGTGCAGGTCTCTGTTCTTTAAATATGTCTGTAACAATGCTTTCAGGTGTTGTTAGTCCTCAAGTAGCCCTAATCCTGCACACACAGAGTTGAAAAGATTAAAGATGTGGTTAACCAGGAAGGGATGAATTTTCTTTTTACAAAGTATGGTATCAAAAAACTTACAATGCATGAAATAATCCAGATTTAAATGACAACGGCCAGACCCCATGGCACATTGAAAGCAAAGATAGCATGTCTTTTTCTTTTCCTCTAAAGAGTGTATTGAAAAATACAATGGCCTTGGCAGAGTTTTCATATTGTAAGATCCTTTTATTGTACATCACATTTCTTTTCGTGGGCACGTTAACACTTTGAGTCCGAAACTCATCCTTTTAGCCGCTGATTCAGGATGTCAGAAAGGCCAACCGTGGAAGGCTGGGAATTACAGTGCCCTGCTCCCTGTACAGACCCTCTAAGATGCCTCTCTTGTTCACAAAGAGTTAACTGCCTACTTCCACCTCCTTCCCTACCCCGTCCAGCTTTTCAAATTTCACCTCTAAAGAGATTATTACATCTGTGTTCCTTTGAATTCTCTGGGTCTTTGAGTCATGGAAGGGATGACTTTTTTCTTTATCTCCTCAGTTCCCCAGATCACAGAGCCATGGGCAGGTCGCTTGCTCTGCTGTTTCCAGGATGGAATTCAACTGAGCAGCAGGAGAAGGGCAGAGCTGATTCTTAAACTGGCGTCTGGGTGCAGCTGATTTAATTAAAGCAGGGCTTTTGTCTGTCTGTGTTCTAAAGAGCGCTCCTGCTCCTCATTCCTCTGCTGCCTTTTTCTTTTGTGCCAAGGAGCCTAGGGACCAGCAGAACTAGAAATGGTAACACTTAGTCTGCTTTCTGAACATTGGCTTCTGCAGACCAAGACTCTGAGATAAAGAGAAGATTTTCAAGAGAATGTCCACCTTTATGTAGACTTATGAAGATTTCAGAGCTACATAAAATGAAATATGTCACATCCACATGTCAAATCTCCTGTTTCCATGAACTGCCTTGTTAATCCACTTAATTGAGGGGAGAGGGGCATGGGCTTATTGGAAAAGACCCTGATGCTGGGAAAGACTGAAGGCAAAAGGAGACGGGGGTGGCAAAGGATGACATGGTTAGATATCATTGCCAACTCAACAGACATGAATCTGAGCAAACTCCAGGAGATAGTGAAAGGCAGGGGAGCCTGGCATGCTTCAGTCTATGAAGTCACAAAGAGTTGGACACTACTGAACAACAAATAGGGATTTTAGAATTTCCTTAGTCTCTTAACTTTGACACTTCTAACCTGCTGCCTGGCTGTAAAGTCAGCTCTGTCTCACCTAAAGGTGGCAGGAACCTCAGACCAATGCCAGCCTTCCCTGCACACACACAGTGGAGACTGAGTTTCTCAGACTGAACGCCTGGGGACCTCTGAAGCACAGGGTCCTACTGTACCTTTAGGGGTCTGGCTGGGAGAGGAGTTTCAGGAGTGAGTATTGACTCAGGTCTGGGTAAGGTTAAGGGATGCTGCAGTGCCCAGAGAGTAGCAGTAGGAGGAAGTAGCCACCGCCCCCAGGCCATTATAGCCCAGGGGAGAGCTGGAGCCTGGAAGAGCATCCCCTAGTGGAAGCTGTTGCCACGGAATCCAGGAAGGAAAGGGGATGGGGGGAGGCTCCAACTTCTTTCTCCTCCTGCCTTTGATCTTCTCATTGGCTAAACCCATCCCTGCCAGCGAGGGATCCTTGATGGTAAAGTCTGTATAGGTCAGCCTCACAGAGAACAGAACAGAGCAGAGAAGAATGGAAAATGGATCTAGGGATCAACAGAGAATAACCAGCTTGACCATTCTCAAACCTGTGGTGTAAATGGGGGAACCCACCATGGCCACCTTGTGGGATTATGCAGGGTTGTGAAGGGGCAGGATGAGTGGGCTCCCTCACCACTACACCCCTATCTAAAGATCTTCCTCTGACAGAGACCACCTGGGGTACCCCATAATTCCCAGCCACAGACCCAGTGGAGGAACAGTCTCAACTTCCTTTTCAGTTCAGTCCAGTTGCTCAGTCATGTCGGACTCTTTGTGACCCCATGGACTGCAGCAAGCCAGGCTTCCTTGTCCATCAGCAACTCCCGGAGCTTGCTCAAACTCACGTCCATTGAGTCGGTGATGCCATCCAACCATCTCATCTTCTGTTGTCCCCTTCTCCTCCTGCCTTTAATTTTTCCCATAATCAGGGTCTTTTCCAATGAAGTCAGTTCTTCGCATTAGATGGCCAAACTGTTGGAGCTTTAGCTTCAGCCTCAGTCCTTCCAGTGACTATTCAGGGTTGATTTCCTTTAGGGTTGACTGGCTTGATCTCCTGGCTGTCCAAAGGACTCTCAAGAGTCTTCTCCAACACCACAGTTCAAAAGCATCAATTCTTTGCCACTCAGCTTTCTTTGTAGTCCACTCATCCATACATGACTACTGGAAAAACCATAGCTTTGACTAGATGGACCTTTGTCGGCAAAGTAATGTCTCTGCTTTTTAATATGCTGTCTAGGTTGGCCATAGCTTTTCTTCCAAGGAGCAACCATCTTTTAATCCCATGGCTGCAGTCACCATCTGCAGTGATTTTGGACTCCAAGAAAATAGTCTGTCACTGTTTCCACTGTTTCCCCATCTATTTGCCATGAAATGATGGGACTGGGTGTCATGATCTTAGTTTTTTACTTCTGCCCTAAAACTTTCACCAAAACCAAATACTCTGTAGGATGCAATTAGTGGTAGCAGGCACAGTGGGACAGCCATGGGGGCACCCACCTCTGCCGCACAATCCAAGACCAGGCAGAGGAGGTTGATCTTCCTTCTCAAAGCCCTTAAACAGCCCCCACAGCACAGGTGAGGTAGAACTTCTGGAAGTGATCATAGCTCTCTGCTCTCAGAGAACAAGAAAAGAAATACTATCTGTTACTGTCTAACCTTAGTCCCCTAAAGTGTATTTCAAGGAAGTCAAGTCCAACAAGATGCTCTAAGATCAAACAGGCTTGAGAAACCCATAAACTCTTACTAGGAAAATTGAGATACATGTTAGCACATTAAAGTCTCTGAGAAGTTCTACAATAAGAAATCTGTTTAATGTTCTGTATCCTAGGGGCTTTGACCATAATGTCCTTCCTTAATGAAACACTTATTCTCATCCATTGAACTGTTTAAGAAAGGCTTGTTGAACCAGGAGCCAGTCAGTCGGGACACAGGCACCAGTGACTAGAATTTGGAGGGGACATAGATTACTCAGATGTGGTAATCATATTTCTTGCCAAAAGTTCACCGTAATTAAGCAAGCAATACCAAGTTAACAGTTTTCAAATGGGTTATTTTTAAGACTAGAATAACATTTTCATTATATAGCATGTTAACTTTTGTTATTTCAGCCTGCCACAGAGCCAGTATCATGTCCATCTATAACCACAGTAACTCTAGTACCTTTATGCCAAAGTTTGAAATGTAAATTGTTATAACATTCCAATTGAGATTAAGTATCATGGTAATCATAGATTGGACTTCCCTGGTGGCAGAGTAGTAGAGAATCCACCTGCAATGCAGGAGATGTGGGAAACGGGGGATCGATCCCTGGGTTAGGAAGATCCCCTAGAGGGGGAATTGGCAACCCACTCCAGTATCCTTGCCTGGGAAATCCCAAGGACAGAGGAGCCTGGTGGGTTCCAGCTCATGGGGTCCCAAAGAGCTGGACATGACTGAGCACACCGTCACAGGGCAGGGTGGGTAAAGGCATGAACTCTGGCACCAGCCCTCTGGCTCGATAAATACCTGTCATGATCATCGTCAGCGTCACCACCATCGTCGCCCTCCTCTAATCCTTCAGGCGCCACCCCCTTGCCTGTAAGTTCCTGAGGAATGGGTGTCAGTGCCAAACCTCTGAACCGCCGCCCACCACACTAGTGCCGGGAAAGCAGGCTTTCAGGGGACACAGATTAAAGATGAACATTCTGGCCTTGCTAAGGACTTGCAGCGATTTCATACTGCTTTGTCTTGGCAGAGAAAATAAGGAATGTTGGTGGATGACTATGTTGGCAAGAGAACAACAAGATGCTATTAAGTTGATATGGCCATAGGGTATGATGACATTTAGTTTTCCATGTTCCTGGAAATATCAAGGTTATGAGACCTCATGTCAAGTCACATTTAACCACTGACACACTTAAATTATTCATTTTATTTAAATCATAATTACAAATTTTGGTTCATTGTGCAAAGCTCTGTTTATGTTTTAAATGATCATATCAAAATAAATTCACCATTTTGGGTGTGGGTACCAAAAATATAATATCCAAACTCAAACTGTCATGGCCATCTCTCTGATCTTTCTCCTCTCTCCCCCTCCCTCCTCCTCCTCTTCCTCTTCTCCTACTTCTTCTTTCCTCTCTCTCTGTCTTTAATTTTTCTCCCTCTCTGAAGATAATTTTTCAACCTCACAGCTTTTTCTCCCCTCAAATAGCTTTGAAGTAGCCATCATTTTCTTCATCGGACAAAAATAAAAGTTTTTCTTATTTTGAAGATAAAGAACATATGGCTGTATTAAACTGTGAAGATCTTTTAGAAAAAGAAGTTCTCTAATACTTGCATGTGATAAAGAAATATAACACTAAGGGCAAACTGAAATAGGGCGATGGCCAGCAGACATTCGACGCATGAACCCTGTGTGACCGATGAATCACCCGAAGTGATGCCAGACGTGGCAGTCACTGCTGGAAGCTCCCACAGCCCAGCTAGTTGTATCTGGTGATGCACAATCGAATTTGCTTTCATCACACCTGCACTTGCTTTTGTTCCACACTGGAAAGTTTTGTAAAATTGCCAGTTTTCACGCAGATGTATGCATCATGCCAAGGAATTGACCGAGTTGGAGTATCTCAGGGGCCTTTGCCCTCCTCGTCAACACTCAGCATCACTCGCTGCAAGTGATCTATGTGCACGGCTCTTGCAAATATAACTGTTATATTTTTACCTCAAGTTAAAAGAACTGTTAAAGAAGGGGCAGTGCATATCATTCAGATAAACTCAAAATGATTGTGATTACATGTTTAGAGCTTTATATACATTGATTAAACCTCATGAATCTCTCTTTAATTAATTACCTTCTCTAGATACATCTGGTTCCTGTGTTTCATCCCATTGTTAATTAGGCTGAAGGAGCATTTGTTTTATTCACCCTGTCTGACATCCCTCGGCCTGAATTATTCCAACGGCCTCAATTATTCCAGAAAGATTTACTTTCTGTTTGCCCACGTTTTTGTTTTTTGACCTCTCCACATGGTATGCAGGCTTCAGGATCTTAGATCCCTGGCCTGGAATCAAGCCCGTGCCCCCTGCAATGGAAGGTTGGAGTCCTAACCACTGGACCACCAGGAATTTCCTTGTTTGCCCACTTTTATGAGAATCACATTATAAACTCATAAGCCAAGGTAATTTTTCTTTTAATTTTCCCTCAAATTACTTCTATCTTATTTTCTTTTTAATTTTCAGTGAAAGTGAAAGTGGAAGTCACTCAGTCGTGTTTGACCCTTTGTGACCCCATGGACTATAAAATCCATGGAATTCTCCAGGCCAGAGTACTGGAATGGGCAGCCTTTCCCTTCTCCAGGGGATCGTCCCAACCCAGAGATCAAACCCAGGTCTCTGGCATTGCAGGCAGATTCTTTACTAGCTGTCTTACATTAAACAGATTTTACATGCTTCTCAACATCATACTATTTTCTCAGAAATAAAGTATTACAAATTTCAGATTCCTTTTCATTCCCTTAACCTGATTCAAGAAAGCTAATAGTACCTGTTCAGAGATAATTCACTCAAAATTTGTAATTGTTTTATATTAATTTCACCTCTTTCATGTTCTCTGAATTTCTCCCAATTACTAAATGCCAACTAAAATTTTTATTGGAAAAACTACGTCATGAGTTTTTCTCTTTGTTTCCTCTGTCTTGATACTATGGTTGTTATAGTTGCTGGACAAATTCACCATTTATGTAGCTTATCTCATGTATTTTAATACTATGTTATCATATTTTTAGAGTTTGCAAACTATATTTTCTTGCAGGAAAGGTTGGGGGAAGAGGGTGTGTGGCTGACAGTGAGGGGGTGGCAAGACCTTATGTCACCACTTGAGTGTAAAGAATGTTTATAAATGCGGGATTCCCTGTCTCTTTTTCCCAATGTCGAGTCTAATTCTTTCTCACTCCCCTGAATTATAGCATCCCCTGAAAGGGCCCCACCAGTCCCGGGTCCACAGACCTGAGCTCAAAGGCCATGCCTCCTCTGCAGGTGTACCTGGCGGCAGGCACCGTGTACGGACTCGAAGGCCAGCTGAGTGAGCTAGAGGACGCCGCCCGATGCATCCACAGTGGCACAGATGAGACCGAACTGGCAGATCTGGAGGACCAGGTGGCCACGGCAGCAGCCCAGGTCCACCACGCTGAGATCCAGGTAAGAACTCTTCTCTCTGCCCCAAAAGAGGGGGTACCTCATCTCCCACAAGAGTCGTCTCTAAGCCTTTGTGTCTGTCTGTTCCTGCCATCTCCAGCAGACTTCATGGACATGGTCCTCCCAGGATGCCAACAAATCCTCCTTTCTAAAGTGCAGCCTTCCCTGGAGAAGGAAATGGCAACCCACTCCAGTATTCTTGCCTGGAAAAGTCAATGGACAGAAGAGCCTGGCGGGCTGCAGTCCATGGGATTACATGACTGAGCATGTGTGCACGAGGGTGGAGGGAGATGGGTTGGTAGCAATAAAGTGGTAGAACTAAAAAAAATAAAAAATAAAAGGGCAGCCCTCCTCTCCCCCAATTACAGCCTTAATAATATATGTCTTCCAAACCTACGCCATCTTCCTCTTTGACAAGTTCTCTGACCCTTGCTATAGAGGCTCCCACTCCACCCCAAGACCAACCTCCCTAACCTTTATCATGCTGTTGATTACCTATTTAATGCCAGTGTTCCCCATGATAGACTGAAAGTTTCTTGAGAACAGGACTCTAGCTGTCTAGCTTAACACCATAAGTCCAGTGCCTAATGTAACACCTGACACGGGTTTGGGGCCCAATAACACTGAGAGGAATAAATGAATGAAAAATGAAGTGTAGAATTCTTAGACCAGTACTTTGCATGATTTTCAATGTGGCTGTTTTAGAACTAATTACTATATTATCTGTAACTTTCTGAAGATGCTTGTTTGCAGTTTTCATGGATAACCTCTTAACCTCTGATTCTGGATCAGAATCGACTGTGGACTAAGTAACTGATTCCCAGACTGGGGTCTGTGGACATGTGCATATTCAGGGATCCACGAAACATGCTGGTCCCCACAGCATAAGCTGAGTGTAGATCCCTGGTTCACTGGTATTTCTGTAGACCCTGCATCTCAAAACTTGCATCCTTTGGAGAATGGGCACCAGTAGAAACCATCTCTGGACAGAGAAGATGACAGTGTTAGGTGATAATTATTTTTAAATAAATATTTCTATTTTAAAGAGTCAAAAATCACAACAACTACTGATACCATTAAGCACTCTCGAGAATGGGAGGGCACCAGTTCTGTGCTAGGAATGGCCTGGGAATGGGCTTATCACATATGACCCTGTTGACAGTTTATTACCAGCAAGCATGGCTGAAGAGCAACTGTCCTCAAATAAAAATCATTTCCCACAAAAGCCCCTCAACATTTAATCAATTTATAGTCAGTATCGTATAAAATAGAATCAAATCATTTGTTTTCTGGGGGTGTATTTTGCAGCAAATATTTCTCAAATGGCTTGGCAGGAAGTAATATTGTTTATGGATGACTGGGAGGGTTTTATTGGATAATTAGTTATTTGTGCTTCCAATTTTTTCTAGGCTTAAATTACTGGAGCCATATTCTATGGCAGAAAATCCTGGCATCCAAAATATCTATTTTCCATGTGTTTGAATGTGCCTTGTTGTTGTTTAGTAGCTCAGTTGTGTCCAACTCTTTACGACCCCACGGATTATAGCCTGCCCGGCTCCTCTGTCCGTGGGGCTTTCCAGGCAAGAATACTGGAGTGGGTTGCTATTTCCTTCTCCAGGGGATCTTTCCAACCCAGGGATCAAACCCGCATCTCCTGCATTGGCAGGCAGATTCTTTACCACTGAGCCACCAGGGAAGCCCCTTAAATGTGCCTATTAATTATTTTTTGTTAAATATTACAGTAACGTCATCAGTAATGTCACCAGTGAGCTTACTTTGGGCCAGGAGTTGGGTTTAACCTTTGAATTCATTATTGTATATAATTCTCTCAGCAACCCCACTGGATGGGTATTATTTTCCCCTTTTTATACCTGGAGAAAATGAGGCTCAGAATGGTTAAACTGAACTCAAATGCTAGAAAGTGATGAAGCCAGGAATTTAAGCCAAGTCCTTCCAACCTCACAGTCCACGTTCTTTACCAGTCTGTGCTGTGTGGTTTCCTGAAAAAAAAATGTGCTGGTCCTGCCCTCAGGTATATCCGCTTGCATAAGAGTCTTTATTTGCATAGGAGGTTGTCAGCCCTGCCACCATCTTTACGAGTCTTCTCAATGTGGGAACCTCTATTTGGAGACTCTCCTTGTCCTGCAGTTCCTGCCAGAGAAGGATGTCTCATTCCTTGTTGTCTGTCCTTGTCCAGAGCAGAGTCTCACAGGAGAGGTCACAGAGGGTGCCCTGCGGGATGGTAGGAGGGTCCGCCTGGAGGGTAGATGTGCTGAATTATGTTCTTAGATTAGGTTAGATTCCAGGGACGCTTTCACCTTGGAGTTTACCTTTGGGACAGGCTTGCCCGGTGCTCAAGGAGACTGCAGGACAGTCCACGGGGCAGCGTGCTAAGAACAGCTGTCCACTGTGTCCTGCAGGGTCACTTCTGTGAGCATTCCTGGGAAAAGTCTCTCTTTAACTCTTAATATCAGGAAAAGCTGTTCTGCTAAATACTTGGTTTTTATCTGTGAACACGGAGTCCTACACTGATCTTTTTGCTTTGGCTCCCAGAAAACTCAGAACTGAACTGGTCACCCCCTTCTATTAAGAGTGAGGGTAAGGGTCCCTGGATATTCGGTCTTAGGAATTAATGGAACACAATAAGACAGAAAATGATAGATAGATAGGCAGATAGATAAAATGCAGGCAAAACCAACCCTAAGCAATCTCCTTTCTTCTTTCTTCATCCTTTTCCCGTTTTCTAAAGCAGGAAAAATTAACCCTTCTTATTCCAGAGCCTGGCAGTCAGCAAATCAGGAGATCAGCAGCTTGCTGTCTTCAAGGGGAGGAGCCCTCTGAGCAGAGCCCTCTGAGCAAATCCCTCCATCAAAACTGTTTCCAGGAGAGAATGTGGGCGTCTCACTCACACCAGTTGCTAATGACTGATAAGAGCAATCTCAGTTCAGTTCAGTCACTCATTCGTGTCGGACTCTTTGTGACCCCATGAACCGCAGCACACCAGGCCTCCCTGTCCATCACCAACTCCCGGAGTCTATCCAAACCCATGTCCATCGAGTTGGTGATGCCATCCAACCATCTCATCCTCTGTCATCCCCTTCTCCTCCTGCCTCAATCTTTCCCAGCATCAGGGTCTTTTCAAACGAGTCAGCTCTTCGCATCAGGTGGCCAAAGTATTGGAGTTTCAGCCTCAACATCAGTCCTTCCAATGAACAAGTCCTTCCAGGACTGATCTCCTTTAGGATGGACTGGTTGGATCTCCTTGCAGTCCAAGGGACTCTTAAGAGTCTTCTCCAACACCACGGTTCAAAAGCATGAATTCTTCAGTGCTCAGCTTTCTTTATAGTCCAACTCTCACATCCATACATGACCACTGGAAAAACCATAGCCTTGACTAGACGGACCTTTGTTGGCAAAGTAATGTCTCTGCTTTTTAGTATGCTGTCTAGGTTGGTCATACTTTCCTCCCAAGGAGTAAGTGTCTTTTAATTTCATGGCTGCAATCACCATCTGCAGTGATTTTGGAGTCCCCAGAAATAAAGTTAGCCATTGTTTCCACTGTTTCCCCATCTATTTGCCATGAAGTGATGGGACCAGATGCCATGATCTTAGTTTTCTGAATGCTGAGCTTTAAGCCAACTTTTTCACTCTCCTCTTTCACTTTCATCAAGAGGCTCTGTTGGTCTCTAAACCAAGGGAATGCCCTCCTCGGTGTGAAATTTGAGGAATCAGAATAGGAAGGCATCTGGGGGGCAGGGAGGGACAAGGACTGCACAGTGGCCCCTGTTGGGGACTGGCTTGCTGGGCAGCTTCACTAGAGTTCTTTCACCAGCTGCACAGTCCTGGCCTTTACCTGCCTCCTCCTCCTTCTCTGAGAAAGACTGCCAGGATAGGGGAAGCACCTCCCATGTTTGCTGCCCTTTCAGACCTTCTCTCTGCATTTCCTAGAACAGCTGTCCCCATGGGCTTCATCCAAAGAAGCCCTCAGTAAATGACAGTGGAATTAGAATTTGTCTTGCGCAGCACAAAATAGCTTAGGGACAGGAGAGGCAATGGGCTTTCCAGGTGGCTCATATGGTAGAATCTCCTTGCAATGCAAGAGACCCAGGTTCAATCCCTGGGTCGGGAAGATCCCCTGGAGATCTTCAGTACCTACTTCAGTACCCACTCCAGTATTCTTTTTTTCTTAATTAATTTATTTTAATTGGAGAATAATTACTTAACAGTATTGTGGTGGTTTCTGCCACACATCGACATGAATCAGCCATGGGTGCACATGTGTCCCAGCGTCCTGAACCCCCGTCCCTCCCTCCCCACCCCATCCCTCAGGCTTGTCCCAGAGCACCAGCTTTGAGTGCCCTGCTTCATGCATCCAACTTGCACTGGTCATCTATTTCACAGATGGTAATATACATGTTTCAATGCTATTCTCTCAAATCATCCAACCCTCACCTTCTCCCACAGAGTCCAAAAGTCTGTTCTTTACATTCTCTGTCTCTTTTGCTGCCTTGCATATAGAATCATCGTTACTGTCTTTCTAAATTCCATATATATGTGTTAATATACTGTATTGGTGTTTCTCTTTCTGACCTACTTCACTCTGTATAATAGGCTCCAGTTTCATCCACCTCATTAGAACTGACTCAAATGCATTCTTTTTTATAGCTGAGTAGCATTCCATTGTGTATATGTACCACAACTTCCTTATCCATTCGTCTGCTGATGGACCTCTAGGTTACTTCCATGTCCTAGCTATTGCTCCAGTACTCTTGCCTAGAGAATTCTACGGACAGAGGAGCCTGGCGGGGTACAGTCCATGGGGTCACAAAGAGTCGGACATGACTGAGCAACTGACACAGGGAAGGCAGTGAAGACGTCGGGGTGGAGGGCATACACGCTGGGCTGGGCCCGCTTTCAGGTCTCCAGTCTGATGCCCCAGCACACTCAGGCTGCATCATCACAGTGAAATGGCTGTGGCCCCAGCCTCCTCCCTCAGCTCCGCCGGCCTCCTCCTGCCTCCTCCAGGGTTCCTCATGCCAGGTCTTGGCAAGGCCCCCGAGGATGGGACAGCATGGTGAAGGCATGAGCACTGGCATTAATTCTGAGCTCTGCTGTGAGATGTTCAGTGCGTCATTCATCCCTCTGAGCCACAGTTTCCTCGTCTGTAAAACCAAGAGGACGGTGCCTGCATCACAGGATTGTGACCGAAGCATGAGTGAGTTCACATATTTAAAGTGCTCAGCATGGTGATGGCACATAGTGATACCCTTTTCTAAGAGCAGGGACCGTGTCTTCTTCACCCTTGGGGACATGGACGGACAGGGATTCTTTCATGGCACTGAGTGGACACCTGTTCTCCGTATCTACCTTAAGACATTGCTGGAGAAGAAATCTGAGCTCCTTCTGACCTTCCGATGTTATAGTGAAGGAAACCGATGCCCAGAGACTGGAGGGAGTTTCTCAAAGCCACTTGGCCTCTTCATAGAGGAAACGGACTTGAACCAGATGCTGCTGGGCCTCCCACCTAAGACCTGGTGGTGTGATTTTGGACTCTCAGAGTCATGGAAGAAGGAAGGCGGATCTCCAGCTCCTACTTGCCTTTCAAAACTCACAGCATGTTGCCTCCCAGGGAAGCCTTCCTTGACCCCACCCCCACCCCTATGCTGAGCCCAGTGGCCCTGGACCAGGGTTCCCACCATGCCCCAGGCTTCCATTTATCCCTCAGGGACCTCTGACAGGGGTGACATGCTCGAGAGCTAACAACTGGAAAATTAAATTTACAAAGAGGGACCCGTGGCTTATTTTCTTCACTACAGTACCAAGTGGAGATGTGCCTGGTGGAAGCTGAATGAATGAATGAATGAGCATATATCAAAGCAGATTTGTTTTCCATAGGTTCATAACACTGTTAATAAATATTCTCTCCTCCTGGACTTTGTGCTTACTGATTCTGTCTTTCTGTTGCACTAAGATTTCTGATATTGAGAGCCGGATTTCAGCCCTAACCAATGCAGGGTTGAACATAGCACCCTGTGGGCGCCTCACCAGAAAACGAAACCAGAAGCAAAGGAACCAGGTGAGTTTGTCCCTCGCTCCATCTGCTGGAATACCGCATGACCTGGACAATGCAGAAAATAAAACCCCTGTGGCTTCACAAAGGTGTACTGATGCCTGTGTTCTGTTTGCAGGTACAAACCATAGACACATCGAGGCAGCAGAGGAGGAAACTGCCTGCTCCACCGGTGAAAGGTATGCTTACATCAGACCACAGAGCCACCCAAGAATCAAGCCTGACTCATTCACGTAGAGTAACTCAGAGATCTGAGTTTGAGGACCAGATCTAATGGGGTGTTCTCACCCAGAATTACCCTTGTGGAGAGTCTGTCTTGATTTGGATTCCTCCAAGAGGCAGACCCTGGGACAAGGATGTGATATGGGAGATAACTCCAAGAAACACGGATATGGGAAGAGAGAAATGATTCAGGGAAGGAAATTAAGCCAATATGGTGTACTTTGATTAGTATTAATAGTTTGCTTCTTTGTGTAAATAATGCTTAAACCCTGATGGGGACTTCTGGGAGACAGTATTAACCGTACCTCACACTTTCCTGCTCAAAGAATTAGGAAGATGAGGTTTTTCAACTCTCATCTTTGCTTGAAGGTTATTTTGGGCAGGGACATTAACTCCCTGTTACTTCTGATCCGCCCCATCACTCGTGGGCTAAGATAGAGTGGTGGTGGCTGCAGCAGAATGCTGTCAGAGTGGGCTGGGGCGGTGACCGTCAGGGAGGTGTCAGCACACGCCGAAAGCATTTAACTCAGGGCCCGACTTAGAGGGATTCCAGTAATGCCAGTCCCATCACCCTTATCTACTGGTCGTTTTCAACCATCTCCCTGGATTCAGAAGCCACAGAGTGAGGATGCCAAACAAGAAGTTTAGACCTACAAAGTAAGAGTAGAAAGGCAGTGGATACATGTTTGAGTTCTGGCTTCACCCTTCATTGTTCCACAAACGTTTACTGAATGCCTACTTTGTATTCCACGGAGCCCTAAACAATTAAAATATACTGCAGATCCATGAGCTCTTATTTTGAAACCCTTGGGTCTATATGTGTTTCAGAATCATTCGTACCTTAGAAAGGTAATGTGGTATGTGTGCTGTGTACTTCCTGACAGCCCCCTCCCCGTGGTGATAAACACATCAGTAACCCTGCAGCTAAGAATGAAAATGCTCATGCTGTGCGGGTGGGACCAGGACCTGAAACGGCCACTTGTCAGCTTACGTCAGGTTTTGCCATTAGGCAGTTTTGACTCCAAAGTCATAAAGATTTGCCTTTTTATTTTTTTTGAGCCTTTTATATTTCAGAATTGCAAGTAAAAGTTAGTAGACTGTATTGGATTCTCTCCAAGCTACCTTTTTGCCAGAAAGCCACCAATGGATGATGCCTTGGTTTATTTGATCTACCCCAAAATAAATAAATAGAACAAAGCGTTTCCACAGTCAGACCTATGGACCCAGAATGAGATGCCAAGTCTAGAACAAAAATCTGGGTAAACTGGACAGCTGCTCTTTCTTCCTTAACCAGCAGTCCAGCTTCCAGATGATACTTATGCCTGTGTGTTTCCTTTTAGCTGAAAAAATTGAGGCGTCTTCAACAACCACCATTAAAACATTTAACCGCAACTTCATTCTCCAAGACTCCTCAACAAACGGGACTAAAGAAAGGACTAGCACCCCTAAGGATTTGATAGTAAGTCATCTCTGTCTTAATGCCAGTTACTTTCACTATTGATGGCACCTCCAGTCTGCAGCCATTCTTTCTGTAGATCCCCAGTCAGAACGTCCTTCATGGTCTGTTGGTCAAGTGACAGGGTTCCTTATATTGCTAAACTTCTGGGTATGTGGATACATTCTCTCAGCTCTATCTCCAACTCCTTTTAGGAACCAGGTTTAATATAATAGAAATAGAAATTTAAAAAAAATAAAATAAAAATATGTAGACAAAATGTAAGGTCTGATTGAGGTATACAAGTTTTTATTCTGTTTTTGGTTCATGTTCACTCTTCCTTAAATTTCTTGTTAACCATTAATTACTTGTTTTTCTGAAAAAAAAAAAAAAAAAAAAAAAGCAGCTGCCCATAAATGTGTCAAAGAAAGGGATAATGGATAATTTGCATAAACCTGGAGATCATGTAAGAGGGCTAAGGGATTATTACCCTAACACCAACATGTGCTTCAGAATTTTGTAAATGCTTGACGCTGCTTACATGGGAAGTAAAGATCCAGTTGAACTGCCGCAGGGATACTGATAATGCTGAGGGGGCAGAAGATGGCTGGTGACAAGACTGAAGCACAGGCAGACCTATTTGGTTGCCTTTTATGCGTCACCTGTTGCTCCCGTCCCATTCCTCCCCCTCCACTGTCCCTGTGTCGTGAGCGCACAAACACCAGGATGTGGCATAATGGAGGGCATGCTCTTCTGAATTACAAGTTACTGCATCTCTTAGGCACCATATGGCAACAGACCATTACCCTGACCTTCCAAAGTCCAATTACCTGGCTCCTGGCCATTACTGCAAAGACCTAAAAATATGCGTTATTACTCTAAAAGGGCAGACCACTAGGGCCAGGGAAGGAATCTGTTATAAATAAGACAGTTAAAAATAAATTACCTTAGGGGAAAGCTGAAGGGTGGGGAAGAGGGATAAATTAGGAGTTTGAGATCAACATATACACACTAGTATATACGAAATAGACAACCAAGAAGGACCTACTGTATAGCACAGGGAACTGTACTCCACCTATAAGGGAAAAGAATCTGAAATATATATACACACATACACCTGGGCTGCCCAGATGATGCTAAGTGGTAAAGAACCCACCTGCCAATGCAGGAGACATGACTCGGGTTCAGTCCCTGGGTCGGGAAGATCCGCTAGAGGAGAGCATGGCAACCCGCTCCAATATTCTTGCCTGGAGAATCCCATGGACAGAAGCTTGGCGAGCTGCAATCCAGAGGGTCACACAGAGTCAGACACGACTGAAGCGGCTGAGCACGAAGCTCGCATACAGACCTGAATCACTTTGCTCTACACCTGAAACTAATACCACACTGTAAATCAACTCCACTTCAATATAATTTTTTTAAAAAATTTAAGGAGAATAAAGCTCCAGGTCCCCCTCTCTTAAATTTAAAAAAATAAATAAAACAATAAATAAATTACCTTCCATAGAGATAGAACATAGATAAGTGGTTGCCAGGGGCTCTGAGGAGGGAGCATAGAAAGAAATGCGTAAGGATAAGAGGTTTTACTGTAGAGTGAGGGTATGTTTTGAAACTTGACTGAGCTGGTGGCTATGTAACATTGGGAATGTACTAAATGCTGCTGAATTGTTCATTTTTAAATGGTTAATTTTATGCTTGTGAATTTCACCTCAGTAAATTGTTTTTTTAAATAAATTAACTTTAAATAACACAGAAAGGTTAAAAATGAAAGGATAGACAATATTTGCTAAATAAACGGAAACAAAAAAGAAAGGGCAGGAATGCTACTTTCAAACAAAGTAGAATTCAATGCAGGAAGCACACGAAAGAAACAGGGAGGGAGGATGTTTTAGATATTGATAAAATAAAGGCAGTCACGAGCCTTTCTTGGACTGGCAAACAACACAATTTAATGTGCCATGGTTAATGACTTTAAAATTCCCTTAATCAGCCCTTGGAAGCTCAGTACACCAGAAATACATACAAATTAGATAATTTGGAATAGTGTAATTACTAAGCTTTAATTAAGAAATATCTCTAAAAAACATATCTAACTTTATACTTAACAGAGTTCACTTTCTTTCCAAACATCAATGGGCCATTTATAAAAACTGATTTTATACCAACTACAAAGAAAGCCTCAATAAATTCCCACAGGTAGAAAGTATAAAACTACCCTCTGTGACCCCAATCCTCAAGATAATCTCACATGTTCTGAAACTGTTAAAACCCCAACAACCAAAGCCTGATGAGGCTGGCAAGTGTGTACACATCTCCATGCTCACTCACGTGCACAGACACATACAAATCACACACCAGTAGCGCTTCTTCAGAAAGGTGAGGCATGCTAAATAAAATATTAGCAAATTAAATGCAGGGGTACTTTAAATAATAAATTACCAGATAAATTTTACAGGAATGCAACGAGACCTTTAATACTGAGATAATGATTAATAAATCCCACAAAAAATTCGTTTCTTTCCAAATTAATTTATAGTTTAATTCTCATAAAATTCTTAGTGAGGTTTTCTTGGACCTAAAGTTCATACAGGAATAAATATGAAAGAATAGACAAGGGCAATTTGCAAAGTTAAAATGGTTTTCCTGCCAGATTTTAAAATAAATCAAAAACTGTTAAAGAAATTGATGGTTAATGAAATAGAATAGAAAGCTCAGAAATAGACACAGACACATATGAAAATCTGTTTCATGATTTTTTAAAGCCTCAGGAACCAGTAGAGAAGGTATAGATAATTTAAAAAAAAGACAAACTGTGCTTGGCAAATTAGCCAATGGGAATCAGTTCTGTCTTATTCCATATACCAAAATGAATTTCAGATGGATTAAGAAGTACGTGTAAGAAATGCATCACTCTGCGTACCGTGAACGATTTCACTGGGCAAAGGGCATGAATACCTTTAACGACACAGAAAAGCAGCGGCTGTTGTTAATGGCCTGTCTGTGCTCTCACCAAGGGGCTGACTGCACCTGCTCGCTTTCTCCCCGCAGGAGCCCACCCTGGAGTCCGCTGTGATGTATTAGCACCACGGCACTTCTCTACCAGTGACCCACTGCCTCCGGCCGTACACAACAGTGCCTTGACCCAACAGCCATCGAATTACTGTACGGATTTCCACCTGAGGAGAGGGCCTGGGGAGGCCACAGCGCGCCCCTGCACAGGGCTGTCCTGATACCTCAGCCGGAAAGCTGACCCAGACTTCAGCATCAAGGTCTTGCCTACGCTCTGCCTTAGGCTCCCAGGGGAATCCAAGACAGAAAACCAAGACGCTGGCTTCCAACAGCTGAGCTCCACGTTCAAAAGATGCATCCTTTCCCTGTTCACTTTGCTACTGTGTACTGTCTTTAAGACCTCTTTTTTTTTTTTTTTTTTTTTTTACCCTTTTGATTCAACTAGAATTACATGTCAACAATTTGTCCCAAAATACAGTGCTGGGGTCAGGAGACGGTGGAGGGAAGCGTATTAACATTTAAGTCATCAGTTCTCATTACTCTCTCATAGGCATGTCTGTCCTACAAATGCTTAGGAGAAAAGTGAAACGCCCCTGTAGTGAGCACTGGGGACTGTTTAACTCGGGGAGCCCTCACCTGTCAAAAGTCTCCCTCCAGCCACCTCGTTCCTGCTGGCTTCTCGCCCACCACACCACCAGTTCCTCCCATCACTTTACAGTCAGAAGCCACAGGACGGAAAGCTCTCACTTACCCACGCCATGCCCAGGTCTGTCTGAAACAATGTCTCATCAAGAATTCAGGGCTCTTCCTTGGACTCTCTGGATCTCCCCACTCTGAAGGGGAGAGGGGCTTGAGAAAGCCCACCATTGGCTTAACTTTAGTGCATTGTCCAGAATCAGTAAGATGTGGTTTAGCAATGACTGCGTCTAAATGAGGTTTTAGGCAACTGGATGACTGCGGAGTACAACCACACAAGAAAATGCTGTACTCCAAAATTTACCTCCCAATAAATATTCAGCCGAAGTAGTAAGATGACCCTAAAGATAAAAATGGTTAAGGAATAGCCTGAGAAAACTCGCATGTCTGAATAAAGCAAGGACAAACTCTGAATTCAACAGATGCAAGAGTTGAAGCTAACTCCCCTTGTGTGGTCTCAAACGCATGACTATTTAGAGTGTGTTTATAAAAGCAAATGGAATTGGAATTTCACTCAATTAATTGAGTATTAGCAACCATTTTAAAAATTTTCTCCTTGTATATTTTGAATCTGAGGAAGAAGGCACAAGATGGGAAGTAAGGGAATAGCGTGACTGATGTTTATTAAGGGACTGCTCTGAAGGAGGCAATAGACTTATCATTCTAATCCTTATAGCAACCCTATTCAGTAGGTATCCCCATTTTTCAGATGAGGAAACTGAGGGCCAGAGTGATTAATTTGCCAAAATCAGACCGTTAAGCTAAGTATAATTTGAATGCCTGACAAAGCCTCATTCTATGTTGTTTTCAACTTCTATGTTCTTTTGCTGCTGTGCACATTTCCAGACCTGACTTGCTGCTGAAATGTGTGTTATGATCCATTCCTGATGGGGGTCTACCTATCTTCCAGTAATATTCCTTGCTGATGCTGTGTATGTGTTATCCAACAGAAATGAGTCCTTTGAAATAAAGTAAATCTTTGGCTTTTTGTTCTGTTGGTGTGGTTAAAAGCAAACAAATACACAATTTAAGAACACAACAAAAAAGATCTGAGTTCCAAATAGAGCGTTTTCTTTAAGAGGCATGAAAAGCAACTACTGTTGTGTTACAGTGTTAAAATATTCAGTTTTCCTTGACAAAAATGTGTACTGTGTAAGCCTTGCAAAAAAAAAGAAGCCTGCTCTATGGCATTTGAATTTTTATAAGGTTTCCTTGTGCCAAATAAGTGCAAAGATTTAATTTACTATTAAAATCCATAAGCATATGTTATAGTTCCAGAAGAATTATTTTGTCATCAAGTGATTTTGATCTTCAGTGTCAATATTTATATTTAGATTAATTTTTATAAATGAAAATATTTTAATGGTTTAAGAAAATGAGGCCAATAGGACCATATCTTTGATGACTTCTGAAAGTATGCTTGCCTTCATGTTATATGCACATTGCCAAGAATTACTGTCAAGAAAAATGATAAAGAAGTAAAAGTCATTTATGAAAATAATGTTTGTGGGTGTGTGATTGTTTTGTTTGGTTTGTTTTTGGTTTTTTTGGTTACAGAAGACTGGGAATGAAGAAGGGGTAGGGAAGTCAATGGCTAGTCATTGGCAGGGCCAAGATTCAAAGCCATGGTTGCCCCATACCCCATGTTCCTTCTGGTTATACCACTCACCTCTCCACTGCTTGTCTTCCTGAGAACTGAATCGTCCAGGACCACCTCTATTGAGGGGTCACTCAGATAAGACTAACATTCTCAAAGCAGGAGGGGCAGTGTGATTTTTGTGCCTCAGGGGACATTGTCACAACTTGGGGGCAGGACATGCACAGAGTAAACAGCAGCCAGGGATGCTGCTAAACAGCCTCTAGTGCACAGGACAGTACCTCCCAAAACAAAGAATCATCCAACTCAAAATGTCAACGGTGCCGAGTTTGAGAACCCTGGGTTAGACCCTGGAGGGAAGCCTGGACACCTGTGGAAAAGCCGCTCCCACCTCCGTGGGGACTGTGTGGCTGAGTGGGAAGCAGGGCAGCGACTCTCTCAGAGTCTTTCACAGGCTCAGAGGCAGTTGTTGGTCCTCTGAGGCTGGCCTGCCCACACACTGGCCCCTTCCATCCCCGGATGGGAGTAGGAACCCACAACACACCTGCAATGAATGAGGGAATAAAACAGCAGCAAAGAGCAGCAACGTGGATGTGCCTAGAGATGGTCATACCGAGTGAAGTAAGTCAGACAAAGAAAGACAAATATCATATGATGTCACTTACATGTGGAATCAAAAGAAAATGATGCAAATCAACTAAGTAATGAAACAGATTCACAGACATAGAAGCCAAATTTATGGTTACCGAAGGAGGAGGTAGGGAAGGATAAATTAGGAGTTTGGGATTAACAGACACAAATCACTGTATATAAAATAAACAACAAGGATTTATTGTATAGCACAGGGAACTATTTCATTTGCATTTCATGCAAAGATGGGCTCGATAAAGGACAGAAATGGTATGGACCTAACAGAAGCAGAAGATATTAAGAAGAGGTAGCAAGAATACACAGAAGAACTGTACAAAAAAGATCTTCACGACCCAGATAATCACGATGGTATGATCACTCACCCTAGAGCCAGACATCCTGGAATGTGAAGTCAAGTGGGCCTTAGAAAGCATCACTATGAACAAAGCTAGTGGAGGTGATGGAATTCCAGCTGAGCTATTTCAAATCCTGAAAGACGACGCTGTGAAAGTGCTGCACTCATTATGTCAGCAAATTTGGAAAACTCAGTAGTGGCCACAGGACTGGAAAAGGTCAGTTTTATTCCAATCCCAAAGAAAGGCAATCTCAAAGAATGCTCGAACTACCACACAATTGCACTCATCTCACATGCTAGTAAAGTAATGCTCAAAATTCTCCAAGTCAGGCTTCAGCAATACATGAACTGTGAACTTCCAGATGTTCAAGCTGGTTTTAGAAAAGGCAGAGAAACCAAAGATCAAATTGCCAACATCCACTGGATCATCGAAAAAGCAAGAGAGTTCCAGAAAAACATCTATTTCGGCTTTATTGACTATGCCAAAACCTTTGACTGTGTGGATCACAATAAACTGGAAAATTCTTAAAGAGATGGGACTACCAGGCCATCTGACCTGTCTCTTGAGAAACCTGTATGCAGGTCAGGAAGCAATGGTTAGAACTGGACATGGAACAACAGACTGGTTCCAAATAGGAAAAGGAGCACGTCAAGGCTGTATGTTGTCACCCTGCTCATTTAACTTATATGCAGAGTACATCATGAGAAACACTGGGCTGGAAGAAGCACAAGCTGGAATCAAGATTGCTGGGAGAAATATCAATAACCTCAGATATGCAGACGACACCACCCTTATGGCAGAAAGTGAAGAGGAACTAAAAAACCTCTTAATGAAAGTGAAAAAGGAAGAGTGAAAAAATTGACTTAGAGCTCAACATTCAGAAAACTAAGATCACGGCATCTGGTCCCATCACTTCATGGCAAATAGATGGGGAAACAGTGCAAACAGTGTCAGACTTTATTTTTGGGGGCTCCAAAATCACTGCAGATGGTGACTGCAGCCATGAAATTTAAAGATGCTCACTCCTTGGAAGGAAAGTTATGACCAACCTAGATAGCATATTTAAAAGCAGAGACATTACTTTGCCAACAGAGGTCCATGTAGACAAGGCTATGGTTTTTCCAGTGGTCATGTATGGATGTGAGAGTTGGACGGTGAAGAAAGCTGAGCGCTAAAGAATTGATGCTTTTGAACTGTGGTGTTAGAGAAGACTCTTGAGAGTCCCTTGGACTGCAAGAAGATCCAACCAGTCCGTCCTAAAGGAGATCAGTCCTGGGTGTTCACTGGAAGGACTGATGCTGAAGCTGAAACTCCAATACTTTGGCCACCTCATGCAAAGAGTTGACTCATTGGAAAAGACCCTGATGCTGGGAGGGATTGGGGGCAGGAGGAGAAGGGGACAACAGAGGATGAGATGGCTGGATGGCATCACCGACTTGATGGACATGGGTTTGGGTAAACTCTGGGAGTTGGTGATGGACAGGGAGGCCTGGTGTGCTGTGATTCATGGGGTTGCAAAGAGTCGGATACGACTGAGCGACTGAACTGAACTGAACAGGGAGCTATATTCAGTATCTTGTAATAATCTATAATGAGAAAGAATCTGAAGGTGCACACCTGAAACTAACACAATATTGCAAATCAACTACGGCCTAAACAAAAAGAAGCAGCTGAGAGCCTTCTCTGCCTGAGAGGCTGACACAATAGTACTCAGGCTTGAGTGGGCATCACAGTCCCCTGCAAAAACACAGATTCAGGGAGTAAACCCAGTCACCTCCCATCCTCACTCTACCTTCCTCTATGCTCCCATGGACAGCAAGGATATCAAACCAGTCCATCCTAAAGGAAATCAACCCTGAATACTCATCAGAAGGACTGATGCTGAAGCTGAAACTCCAGTATTTTGGTCATCTGATGTAAACAGATGACTCATTGGAAAAGTCCCTGATGCTGGGAAGGATTGAGGGTGGAGGGAGAGGAGGGCATCAGAGGATAGGATGGCTGGATGGCATCACTGATGCAATGGACATGGACTTGGGCAAACTTCAGGAGAAGGTGAGGGACAGGGAGGGCTAGCGTGCTGTGTCCATGGGGTCGCAAAGAGTGGACACGACTAGGTGAGTGAACAACAACAACAACGCTCCCGTTAATGTGCCTGGCACAATATTTGCTAAACATTCACAGCAAGTTAACACTTAGGTTGGTGGGGCACTTCAGATGGGGCCGGCGGGGAGAACACCACCAGGAGATCCTCTGAGAGATTCTCTGGGCAGCATTTCCAGACCAGAATTCCTGACTTCTCTACACTGCCTCCCATCCCCAACCACATTCCCATAGGACAGCAAGACATGGAAACAGCTAAGAGGGTTCAGACACACTCCAGTTACCCAAGCATTTGGTTACCCTAACCCAGAAGCTCAGAAAACTTGTATTGAGCAGCCAGTGTGTGTTGACACTCCAAGTATTCAAGAGAACCAGTTTGAATCAACAATTTGAGTGTCAAGAGTGATAAGCAACTAAACTCATAGAAAATTTACAGCTCTTCTTGTATCCAGGATAAATAGGAACAGAGCAAAGATAGTATTTTCCCCTAAGAAATAAGAGCTTGATTTGCCATGCCAAAAAAAAAAAAGTGACCCAGTATTCATAGCATTTGAAGGCTGCCAGAAAACACTCAGCTCTACTCTTTGACATCCCACATGCCAGCTCGGTGACCTATCACCTCATCTGTAAAATGGAGTTAAAATAGCTAGGTCATGGCATTGTTAAAAGGTTCCGTGAAGGGCTTCCCTGGTGGTCCAGTGGTTAAGAATCCACCTTGCAACATTGGTTTGACTCCTGCTCCAGGAAGATCCCGCCTGCCATAGAGCAACTATGCACCACAACTACTGAGCCCACACCTAGAGCCCGTGCTCCGCAACAAGCAAAACCACCGCAATGAGAAGCCCATGCACTGCAGCAAAGAGTAGCCCCCACTCACTGAACCTAGAGAAAGCTGGTGTGTAGCAGCAAAGACCCAGCAAGACAAATAAATAAATAAATATTTTTTAAAAGATAAAAGGTTCAATGAAGTAACACACAAGGAAATTCTCAGCAGAATGCTTGGTAACTATAGGTCCTCAATGTCCTCCTTTTTCTCTTGGAATACAAAAAACATTTGCATATCAGCACCAATGATTTATTTTGCAAAATGCTGTGCCTCAATTTTTCTACTCATGGTAGAAGAGATTATTTTTCTGCAAATATTCACTCCCTTATCCCCCTAACTCTGGGAGGAGTGCGCTGCCTCACCCCACTGGAGTTGGGCTTGGTCATGTCACTTGCCTTATGGTTGGTGGAGCACACTTCTCTGTCTCTGGCTAGTATAACAAAAATACCAAAGACTGGGAAGTTTATAAACAACAGAAATGTATTTCCCACAGCTCTGGAGGCCAAGAGTCCAAGATTAGAATGCCAGCATAGTTGGTTGTGGTGAAAGGCTGCTGCAGACTTCTCATGTGTCCTCACGTGGAAAGGGATCTCACTGTAGCCTCCTTTAAAAGGGCACTAATCCCAATCAAGAGAGTGGAGCCTTTCTGACCTAATTACCTCCCAGAGGCCTTACCTCCTCATATCACCACTTCAGGGGTTAGGTTTCAACACAGGGATTTTGAGAGGACACAAACATCCAGACAATAGCATTAATGAACCCTTGGTTTGGATTTGGCCATGTAACTTGCTTTGGCTTATGAGATGTTATTAATAGAAGAAGAGCTACATAAGGGACTTGAAATATGTTTATGGAGTTGGGCTGGTCCATTTATATTTGCCATTCACTATGAGAACATGCCACAGGCAGCCCACTGACCCGAGGAACAGACTCAGATCCAACCTTTAGCCAAGCCTATTGAGCCCAAGAGGTCATCAAAGCCACCCCAGCCAACACATAGACATAAGAACATGAAAAAATCATTGCTCCCTTAAAGCATTGAGTTTGGGAGTTGTTTATTATGGAGTAAATGCTAACTGATACACTATGTGAAAAATTAAGTTTTATAACCTTAGATTAATCCTTGTGTTAGTGATGAAATGAAGATGAGTAGATACCAAAAGTAAAATCACATGCCAATATAAAAGGTATATAAGTAATTATTGAACTACTTGTCTTTGACATTTTGTTAAATATGGAACTTCTGTTACATTTTGAAGTATCTTTCTGTGTATGTGTTGCTCTTTCACAAAGGGTCCTCTATTCCTTGAAGTTTTTGACAAAACTTTAAAGTACAGGAGGCACTAGGTACTTTCCTTTAAAAATAACTTTTTGAATGACAGCCACTTCATTTTCTCCCAGGGGAAGTATTTCCCATACAAAATTTGCATTTTACAGAACAGTAGGTTTCGTGAGCCTTCTGTCACTGCAATTGAGTTGTAATTATAATAAAGTGCAGGTAAAGGTGTTGCATTTTAAAGAGCTTTCAAAGGACTGGAAGAACTTTAATATACACTTCAAACATTGGAAATCCCAAAGAAGTTATTCAGAAGGATCAGGTATGGTAGAATCAAGTCCTCAAATATAGAAAAATATGTTTTATATCAAAGTTATCATGTTTGATAAAGATGAAAGATTAAAGGCAGTGCTTCCCAAACTTTAATGTGCAAATTCTGATTCAGCAGGCCTGGTGGGACCCACGATGCTACATTTCTAACAAGCTCCCGAGTGATGCTGCTGACACTGGTCATACTTTGAGTTGTTGTTGTTCAGTCTCTGAGTCATGTCCAACTCTTTGTGACCCCATGGACCGCAGTATGCCACGCTTCTCTGTCCCCCACTATCTCCCAGTTTCCTCAAATTTATGTCCACTGAGTTGGTGATGCTATCTAACTACCTCATCCTTTGTCACCCCCTTCTCCTTTTGCGTTCTATCTTCCCAAGCATCAGGGTCTTTTCCAGTGAGTCAGCTCTGCATCAGGTGGCCAAGGTATTGGAACTTCAGCTTCAGCACCAGTCCTTTCAATGAATATTCAGGGTTCATTTCCTTTAGGACTGATTGATTTGATCTGCTTGCAGTGCAAGGGACTCTGAAGAATCTTCTCCAGCACCACAATTCAAAAGCATCAATTCTTCAGCACTCAGCCTTCTTTATAGACCAGCTCTCACATCCATACGTGACTACTGGAAAAACCGTAGTTTTGACTATACAGACTTTTGTCAGCGAAGTGATGTCTCTCCTTTTTAATATGCTGTCTAGGTTTGTCATAGCTTTTCTTCCAAGAAGCAAGCATCTTTTAAAAATTCCACGGCTGCAGTCACTGTCCACAGTGATTTTGGAGTCCAAGAAAAGAAAACCTGTCACTGCTTCCTCTTTTTCTCCATATATTTGCTGCAAAGTGATGGGACTGGATGCCATGATCTTAGTTTTTTGAATGTTGAGTTTCAACTCGGCTTTTTCACTCTCCTCTTTCACCCTCATCAAGAGACTCTTTAGTTCCTCTTCACTTTCTAGCATTAGAGTGGTATTATCTGCATGTCTGAGGTTGTTGATATTTCTCCCAGAAATCTTGATTCTAGCTTGTGATTCATCTAGCCTGGCATTTCGCATGATGTACTCTGCATGTAAGTTAAATAAGCAGTGTGACAATATACAGCCTTGACATACTCCTTTCCCAATTTTGAACCAGTCAGTTGTTTCATATTCAGTTCTAACTGTTGCTTCTTAACCTGCATACAGGTCTCTCAGGAGACAGATAAGGTGGTCTGGTATTCCCATCTCTTTAAGAATTTTCCACAGTTTGTTATGATTCACACAGTCAAAGGCTTTATTTAGGGTAGTCAATGAAGCAGAAGTAAATGTTTTTCTGGAATCCCCTTGTTTTTCCCATGATCCAGCAAAAGTTGGCAATTCGATCCCTGGTTCCTCTGACTTTTCTAAACCCAGATTGTACATGTGGAAGTTCTCAGTTCACATTCTTTGGCATTGCCCTTCTTTGAGACTGGAATGAAAATTTACCTTTTTCAGTCCTGCGGCCACACTTTGAGCAGCACTGCTCGATAGAGTCCCCTGCAGGGTTGAGGTCCAGGTACCCACAGTGGTAACCTGTTCATTGATGCTTTCTTGTGACTTTTTCTCCCTTCACTCTCTCACATTCTCCCTCCTCAGCATACACCCTGGGGGTCACCTCCCAAATTAACTACTCAATGCAGAATCTCCTTTGAGGAAACCTCCAAGTAAGACATTCCCTGCACTGCATATACATATGTGATTATCTTTCTCCTGCACTGACCTGAAAGACCCTTGAGGAAGTGGGTTCCGTTCATAATCACACAGAGCTTGGCATAGAGCAGGTGCCTGAAACAAGTCTGGTTCACCTACTGTGGCCGGGGCAGTCCTACCTCTAGCCTGTGGTTACCCCATGACCAATCGACTCAACTGAAGATGGTACCCCACAGGTACCTTCATGCCCATCCAAGGCTGGAGGTGAGCATCCTTCCGACACCGAAGTGTACAGAAGGGATCTCAACACCAAGGTGGAGAAGCAAGAGGCTCCCTGTAATCTCCACTTCACTCCCCTCCCTTTTCTAAAGACTGTGGAGCAACTTCAGGGGGCAGTGAAATGGTCCAGGCTGCCCAGAATCCAAAAGCACAAGCTCCTGTATCCATAGATGCTCACAGTCTGTAGGCCCCAATGAGAGACCAGTAACTTTGAGTGGGCCTCTTAAAGTGCTGTCTCTAAGCTGGGTCAAGAGTTCTTGGGTGCCATCACTCCTTCCTGCCATCAATGATGAGGCAGGGAAGACATTGAAAAGTTATTTTTTTCACTGACTTCTGAACAAAACCCGTGTTCCCAGCTACGACCCATGTTTTCTCTGAGCGGATTTCTCTCCTTCATCCTTTGCCCAGAAAAAAACAGAACTTGGGAAGAACTCTAATGTTAGAAAGGAGTTTCCAAAGTGAGGGACAGATTGCACAAGGGGTACAGAATATGGCCCACTAGGGTCAGGTGAAAGAACATATTCACCCTTGAACTCATTTTTTATGTGGAAGTAAGCTTTACCAATATTAAATACATGGATAGATGCAAGTGCATGTAATAATTTATAAGTAAACATACATATTTTGGGGTTGCACTGTCAAACAGTTTTTACTGATGGGAAGTGTGGCCCAAAAAGTTTGGAGACCACCCACTAGTTAGAAAACCTTGTAAGCTTTTCCTTTTTTGGTGCATTGTGCAGTTTGTGGGATCTTAGTTCCCCGACCAGGGATCGAACCTGTGCCCCCTACACTGGGAGCACAGAATCTTAAGCACTGGACTGCCAGGGAAGTCCCCCTCATAAACTTCTGATGAGTCAAATTTCCCCTCCAACCAGTCCCCCACCATCCCTGTCAAGGACAGTGCTTCGCTCAAAATGTAACCCCGTGCTTAAAGAGTAGCTGAGAGAAGGGCAGAGGGGAGGAGGTAATACAGAGAGCCCCGTCCATGGGTTGAGCCCTGGGATGAGTGCTGTTCCATCCCTCTAGGGAAAAGCTTTCTGTCTGTCTCATCTGTTTCCTTTGCTCGCCCCAGCCCAGGGAGAAAATGTCAATTCACTATCCAGCCATCTTAACTGAACTTCCTGGAGACACTGGGTTACTGTTGCCTGAAAACAACCCAGTGGGCAGCCTTGAGGAAGGGGGATTTCCAGTCACGTTTCCCTGGGGCTCTTTGAAGTGGACCAAGTTAAACCTCTGCCTGGAGAGCCAGATGAGCTGGGATGGAGCCAGGTGGACCAGGTTGTTACCTGGTCCTCTACCAGGACCCCTCCTCTACCCAGTCCTGCCTTGCTTCGTATCATAGTGCCCAGAGCCAGCCAGCCAGGCAGGCAGGGGCAGCAGAGTTTACAAGTGCAGCGACCTGAGTGCCTCCAGGAAGTCTGCTTGTGCATGAAACACCCTCTGCCCACCTGTCCACTCTCAAGATTTTCCACGAGTCCAGGAGACTCTGTCCTCTGCTGTGATCGGAGCAACCTGGGGAGGATGCCTTTGGCGACTCCTACACAGCACCACCAAGTTTGCAAGTTCTCAGCTTTGTACTTGCTCAGGAGAGACGGGGCTGGGCGCCTGGGGACCCTCTCCTCTGTGTATCAAAAAGACAAGAAGCAACACTGGCCCAGAGACAGGATGCGCCCCAACCATGAGGTGCTGGGTGGCAAGGTGACAGGATGAAACAGTATGTAACTGCTTTCCTCATCCCCTGAACAATGTGGTAATTACCTAACTGAAGATGAAAGGGCTGTCTGCAGGCAGTGGTGGTGGTAAGCGTTTTCTATCACACTTCTACCTTCAGCATGCCCTCTCCTGCTTCCTGGTAATGACAATAATTTGCACTTTCAAGTCTCTCGTTTCTGATTTATTCTTCCCTACTATTTCATTCATTTCATGACAAACCCACTGGGAAGTCAGAAAAAAAAAAAAGATTTTTATCTTTAAAAGGGAAAATCTGGACAAGTATTCTTTGTCCTGATAGATGCAGACCATGTGTCATGAATGCTCTGCCACTGAAAACAGACTGTGAATCAGCGCTTCCACCCTGTTTGTAATTTGGGTCTTTGTAGAACCATCCTGGCAATGAATGAGTTCCTGTCATCGGTCTGGCAGAACTGAGGTTCTTCTTTGTCTTTAAATGACACTGTTATTGTTTTTTCTGTGCCCAGTGGCAATTCTTCTTAGTGACCCTGGTCTGTTGAAATGCTGACTGTCTGTGGTACAACAGCTCTGCTGATGCCACTTGGCCAGATGTCAGCCTGGTGCCCATTGATTGTTAAACTGTCTGATGACAAAGGAACAAGTTACCACTTCTTGATTTGAGGCAGTTAGGATTCTGCTCCCCTGGCCTCCACTCTGTCTTTGATTGCAGGGGAAAATGGTTGTCTTGGCTAAGGTTAAAAGACAGATCTAAGCATGGTTGGAAAGCTTGTTCCAGGCATTGTCAGCGCTGGGCTGTAATAGTGTATAACTCTGGACCACAGCTCCTGGTAGGGCCCCATTTACCCTCTGTGGCTCACAAACCACTCAAGCTAGGACCCTTCTCAACTCTGCATCTTCCCACATTACATTCAATCCCCTGAAATGCCTCCCTCTGACTTTGAACACCCTCACCTATCCTTTGAGAAGGCTAGGTTCAAAAGTCCCCTCTGATGGTTCCTGACCCCTCCCCAGCCCAGAAGCCTAGTGTAGCCCAGATGTTTGGAGGTAAGAGTAAGCTCTATGCCAGGAAAAATTTACATTCCAGTCTACACTGCTTCAAACCCCCAATTCTATTTCCCTTAAAGCCCAAAGCCTTTCCCAAAAGCCTGTGAATTTGAGCTTATGGTTTTACATCCCTGTTGCAGCCTGTTTTTTCCTTAATTTATTTATTTTTAATTAGAGGATAATTGCTTTACAATACTGTGTTGGTTTCTGCCATACATCAGTATGAATCAGCCATAGGTATACATATGTCCCCTCACTCCTGAACCTCCCTCACATCTCCATCAAAGATGAATGGATAAAGAAATTGTGGTACATATATACAACGGAATATTACTCAGCCATAAAAAGGAACACATTTGAGACAGTTCTAATGAGGAGGATGAACCCAGAGCATATTGTACAGAATGAAGTAAGTCAGAAAGAGAAAAGAAGCCTCTGTTTTATACTGCATCGGTCCAGAAAGAAAATGTAACCCCTCCAACCATTTGCACTTAAAACAACAGCAAAAACAAAGAGATCAACCAGCCCTGTAGTAGACCTCACTGAAGGACTGATGGGCAGCCGGGGTTGGCAGAGGATGGGGGATGGGGGAGAAGTCAGGGGGCAGGGGCACACAGTATATCACCTAATAGGTGACAATCTAATTTAGACATTCCTGTTCCTCAAAAGCCTTTTTTCCAACCAATAGCAGTCTCTCCACATGGCACCAGTCTCCTACTGTGTCCTGACTTCTTGTCTTTGACTAGAGAATCGCTTGGCCAACTCCTGGGGCCTCCCTGATGCCCTGGCCCCACTGAAAATTCAGGGTTTAAGTGTCCTAAGTTCTGACCCAGGAACTCACCCTGGGACTAGTCTCTACTTGCATAGAGCACTGGGACTCACTGTTCAGATATCATTTCCCTCCTAGTTATAGGATCCACTCCTTCATCTGTATACAGAGCATTTTGCATGTTTCCCTAAGGTTATCCCATTCATCACAAATATACATCATTTATGTGCATGCCTGGATTGAGGTGGTGCATTTTGTCTTTAATCCATGATTTGCGGTGAGACACTGAAAAGTTCAGGAGGGAAGTGACCTGAGCAGACTTGTGAGTTTAATAGCTCTGATTTTTTTAGTGTAAGGAATATATTGTATAGGGCAAAGAGATTATAGACAGACAAATTAGGAGACTTCCTATAGAGTTCAGGAAGGAATCAAGACAGATTAGATTAAGACAGTGAGGAAGGAGAAGTTTTTGGAAGCAAAAATGGGATTTATCAATTGGCTGGATATGGGTAGTGAAAAAGATGGAAGTGTGAACAATGCACACAGACCTCTGACTAGAACAGTAAGTTCTATTCATTGAGCTGGGGATGGGGAAGGAAGGCTCCTTTTTGGATATGTTTGATGAGAGATGTTGGCCAAGCGGAGAGGTCTGAGAGGTGAGTGGATCCACAACTGTAGAACTCAGGCTGGTAGAGATCAGAGAGCTGTTGAGACCTTGATGGAGCTGGAAGCCATGATCCCCTGTGGATGGGTTAGGACCGAGGGAACTGGCCCTGTGGAATCGGACTGGCAGAGGAAGAGCAGTCAGAAAGGTAGACGGAAACTCCTGACCCAGGAAATAAGGACTTCTAAAGAGGAAGCAGTGAGTTTGTGGCTACTGAGCAGTCAAGTATTACGAAGGCTGGAAAACATCAGCTCCCTGATTGTGTGTCTGGATTCCACCAACCAATATAGAAACGGAAACACAAGGTTGAGCAGAATCCTGATAAAAGAATCAAGTCAAGTCACATTGAGTTTAAGGTGCTTCTGGGGCATCCTGATGGAGATATCTGTGTGAAGATTATAACCAGACATCTCTCCCTGAATTCAGCAACATGCCAGGCTGGTATGTGGCACTAGACAGATAGAAAGAAAAGATACAGTCCTGCCTTCTGGAAGCTTGCAGTCTAGGAAAGGAAATGAAACACAGAATTAATGATGTTGGCAGGCCCTTTAGAGAAGGATGCACAGCCAGAAGTGGGCAGAGTTGCACTGCCCAGAGACAGGAGGGAGAGGGGTCAAAGGTGTGTCTGCAACATCTCAAATTCATGTGTCTGGCTTGGTCTGCATTCTTTCTTTCTTGTTCTCTCATGGCTCCTTCATGACGCCTTTTGTCCCTTTATTTTGACTGAATGATGCATGTGGGGTTTGGAAAACCTGTTCCTGCCACAAAAGAACTTGTATTCCCTGTGATCTTGAGCCTCTGTATTATACCCTGAGGTTCTGAACTCCATGGGGGAAAGGAGATTCAGAGATCCCTGAAGTGCCTTTTAAGAATACACATGCCATATATCTGGAGGAAACTTTAATTTGAAAAGATATATGCACCCCAATGTTCATAGCAGCACTATTCACAATAGCCAAGACTTGGGAGCAACCTAACAGAAATGAATAAACAAAATGTGCTACATATGTACAATACTACTCAGCCATTAGAAAGAATGAAATAGTGCCATTTGCAGCAACAGGGATGGGCCTAGAGATGATCACGCTAAGCAGACAGAGAAAGACTATTATCTTATGATGTCACTTACATGTATAATCTAAAAGAAATGATACAAATGAACTTATTTACAAAATAGAGACAAACTCACAGAAAACAAAATTATGGTTACCAAAGAGGAAAGTAGGAGAGGGATAAATTAGTAGGAGTATGGGATTATACAAGTATAGACAATACTGGTATATATAAACTAGATAACCAACAAGGACCTACTGTATAGCACAGGGAACTATACTCAATTTCTTATAAAAATATATAAGGGAAAAGAATCTGAAAAAGTATATTGTACACACATATATACGTGTGTGTGAATCACTTTGAATCACTGAATCACTTTGTTGTACACTTGAATCTAACACAACATAGTAAATCAACTATACTTCAATTAAAAAAAGTAAAGAATACATATGCCAATTCCCACCCCTCCTTATAAAATCCAAACATTTCACAAAATTCTAGTCCCTAATCAAAATTCTAGCCCCACCCTGGCCCAAGACACTAGATGATGCTCAAAGTAGGTATTCCTGAGTTGGAGGCCGACTCAGAGACCAAGCAGACAGAGCGGAGAGACGGGAAGAAGTGGCAAGGTCCCCAGGTTTCCCACCAAGGCTGCTGGGTCAGTGATAGTTTCAGTAGCTGAAAATGTGGAAACAGATTTGGGGAGTTTGCTCAAATTTTCACATGAACTGATTTTGCAGTCTCCATATTTTGTAATCAGCCACTGTGAAAGACACCTAAAATGATCATCCTGAGTCACTGAAAGAGGGCCTTCATGGACTGCTTATACCACTTCCTCCACTGTTTTTAACTGAGCATTCCAGCTCTGCAACATGGTGACTGAGTTTATAGCTAATAATTTCTAATATTTTCACAACATCCTAGCCCATGCATGAAGAGAAATCTCATCCCATCTGTTTTTCCTGCTAATGGGTCAGTGATGTCCCCACAGCTAATTATAGCAATTGCATACAAAATAACATGTTTACTTTGGAAAGCCAGACTTGGTGTTTGTGACTGGGTAGTTCTGACAGATGCATAGCTGTTTCTAAGAGGGTGAAGGTCTTTACTCTTTTTCATCTGTAAGCAAAAGCCACATGGAACCCCTTTTGGCAATTACCAGGAAAAAAATGCTACTGAGGACTCTGTTACACTGCCTGGGGTCCTTTATTTATTTAGGAATTATACTCCAAGAAACAATGACACTGCCCTCCCAACTAATTGCTTCACTGACAGCTCTGCAAATTCTCAAGTTTCTATAAAAAAGAATTATTACTAAAGATGCCTAATATTCAAAGGGAATTGAGGTGAGCTGAACTCAAAAGTAGGTTTTCTTTCATTTAATCTGTTTCCTCACCCTCTCTCCGTGTCCTATCCATTTCTCAAAGCTGAATGGCTTTGTTTACATAACTGTCCATATTTGTTTCCCTTCTTTACAGATGCTTTTAATGCGGAATAATTTCCTCTCCATGTTTGTTTTCCTTGAGCTTAAGGGGAAGTTCTAACGCGTTCCCTCCTTGCCGGTTGCTTATGATAACCAGTGTAACCTAAGTGGAGGGGATCTGAGATCCTCCCTGGCCGCATGAATGTTTGGAAATAGTCAGCTCGACTACTTCAGCTCTGTCCCCTCATCCTGACACTACAATGCCACTGAATGCAGCCAGGAGGTTGCCAGTCTACCGGGCTCAGCTGTCCGCAGCTGGTGACAACCACTCATAACCCAGCCTTTGGGATGCACACTTCCTTTCCTTGACTTCCAACATACCATCTTTTTCCTCTTATCTTAATAAACACACTGACACAGTCTGAGCAGAGAAGGAGTCAGCAAAGCAGTTAGAAACAGCATGACCAATGATATGGAAGAAAAGCAAGAGACGATGAAGTCACAGCAGCCAACAGAAGAAAAGAGTACTTCATGCTGTCAAATGCTGCAAAGAGGACCAAGTCAGAAACAGTGAGACAGCATTGGGTTGGCAATATGGGGTCAAGCATGCTTGGGCATGGATGATCTCAGCATAGCAGTGGAGATGGAAGCCTGTACGGAGGAGTTAAGGAGAGATGAATCATGAACAAGCAGAGACAGTGACCTTAGACAACTCTCTGGAAGAGGAGAGAAATGACTCCTGGCAAGAAAAGAATATTCAAAGGAATTTTTGTTTTTGTCTATTAAGATGTAAGATTCTAGAGCCTATTTGCATCCTGGTGGAACTAAGTCTATAGAGAGAGACATTATAGATGCAGGAGGGAGAGGTGGATACTTCTCCCAGGAGCAACATCCTTGAAAGGGCAAAAGAAGAAAACAGGGATTCTCAACTAGGGTAACAAGTTGGCAAGGCAAGGAGCACAGGGACAAATGCAGGGAGGTTTGGAGATTTGGTGGCTGGTGTCTGTTTCCATCTGATGGCTTCTATGGTCTTAGTAAAGTACAAGCAAGGTCATCAGCTGAGAAGGAACATGGGGGAAGGAATTTGGGTTTGAGAAGACTGATGTATGAAATCATCATTGCAGAGAGTGAGAAAGAGGAAAAAACATCTGAGTAAGTGCCGTAAGAACTGTGACGCTGAATGCCCATTTGGGATTTGTGGTCCAGAATTGAAAATGAGGCTAAGGAAAATACAAGTATTGTGTGGAAAGCACTAAGCCCAGCACTTAGCCCCGGTATATATTGCACACTTAGTAGGTGCAAGCTATCACTATACTGCCACATGAATATTTTTTTCTTTGCTTAGATGAGATACAATCCAGTCAAAAAAAAAGAAAAAGGAATAAAGAAAGAAACTGAATCTCGGCTGAGGTTGTTTTACCAGCCTTGTAAATTCACTAAATAAAGAAAACGTTTCCAATGAAGGTGATTGAACTCAAAAGTCTTGAAACCACAGACCCGAGAAACTGACAAACTATGAAGAGCATGATATCAATTAAATAAGATTTTATAAAGACATGGTGCTACAGGTTGATATCTCAGTGTACCTATTACCAGAGCTTTGGGCAGCCCGGTGACATAAGGACATGGTTGTTCTAGGATTACATACCATGAGGGGCAGATTATGATACGGGAATATTTAATACTAAAAAAAAAAATAACTGATGGCTCAGTTAAAAGAGTAATACAATCGATTAAGTCGCCCTCATATTAAAGTGAACTAAGAAAAGAATTCATGCAAGCTGTTATTACAATGAAAGCATCAGCATAAATTTGAGACTTGGAAAGGTCACTGGTCTATCCTTGAAAGAAGAAGCAACAACCTGTGTCGTCCACTTCCAGAAACTGTATGAGCTCACGTAACATGCAGCCTTAACTCCCACGCTGTGGTCCTGGCTCTCCCCTCACCAAGTGGCAGAGGGGGCAGTGTCTTTGGAGAATAGAGCCAGGTAATCAACTAAAATCTATTTTGTTTTCATCTTCACACGACTGTAGAGTTCATGTCCTGTCGTTGGTCAGGGTATTGAGAAGGGGAGAGATCAGCCTCTTCACAGCGTGGTAGTTCAGATGGGGTCTGTACCTACAAGTTAAAGCTCAGTGAAATGACACCACGCACCTTTCCAAAGAGGCTTTTTTGAAGCTAGCTGACCCACCACTATGGTGTCCATTTTCTTTCCCATGCTGTTAAGGGGTTTCATCTCCTCTGAGAGACAGGAAGTCTCTATCAATTCTATTTGAGTATCACCAGATCTCCATTCCCCTTCTCCATGTCCCAAGCCCCCTCTGACCCTACTGACTAAAATGCAACTCTTGGGAATGGACTTGGTTGAGCCTGTTTTGTAAGTCTGTCATTTGGATTTGTTAATGACTTGAGGTATGGAGATTCCTCAGCTTCTGGCTGGTGAACATTTCTCTGTGCTTCTACAGGATGGCAACACTCCATTTAAAGTTTCGTATATTAAATTCTGAAGTATATTATTAAAATATACTTACTTATGATTGGTCATCTTGCCATATCTGGGTTAATACTATTCTTTTGGGTACACTGCTGACCTGATTTGGTAATACTTTATTTACTACATTGACAGTGAATCAGAGAAACTTTTTTTTTTTTTTACTTTTTTGTATCCTATTTTTTTTTTACCACCATTTTATTGAGATATAATTCACATCCCATACAATTTATCCATCATCATAAGCAGTTGGGTGCTGAAGAACAGATGCTTTCGATCTGTGGTGCTAGAGAAGACTCTTGAGAGTCCCTTAGACAACAGGAGATCAAACCAGTCAATTCTAAAGGAAATCAACTCTGAATATTCATTGGAAGGACTGATGCTGAAGCTCCAATACTTTGGCCACCTGATTCAAAGAGCTGATTAATTGTAAAACACTCTAATTCTGGGAAAGATTAAGGACAGGAGGAGAAGGCAGGCAGCAGAGGATGAGATGGTTGGAGAGCATCACTGACTCAATGGACATGAGTTTGAGCAAACTCCGGGAGACAGTGAAAGACAAGGAAATCTGGTGTGCTACAGTCCATGGGTTGCAGAGTCAGACACGACTCAGCGACTAAACAACAATAATCAATTTTAGAACATTCTCATTAACTCAAAAAAGAAACTACATATTCAGTAGCTGCAACTACCCATTTCCCCTCAAACACATCCCCAGTCCTAGGCAACAACTAATCTACTTTCTGTCTCTATAGCTTGGCCAATTTTAGACAATTCACCTAAGAGGGGTCACACAGTATGTGGTCTTCTGTGACTGGTTTCTTTCATTTGGCCTCATGTTTTCAAAGTTCACCCATATTGTAGCATGTATCATTCCTTTTTTGGATGACTGTATTCCATTTATGGATATACCAAATGTAGCTTATTCATTCATCAGTTGATGGACATTTGGGTGTCCTGGGTGTTTGAACACAATTGGTATGCTTTGCACTGGGTACAAAGTATTACATGTTATCTATTGTGCCAAACATATACATTATATTATTAAATGTATCTATATCTTAGTTTTTGTTTACTGTACATATGTTTCTGAAACAAATGTGTTACTGTATTCCATTATGTCAATTTCTCAATATTTTTATTTTCTTTTTTTGTCTCATATGCATTTTGCCAAGTTGTAAGGAATATAAAAGTTTGTGACTCATATTCTTGGTCCAATATAACTATGATCCCGATAAACCATTCTTCTTTGTCCTGCTTGATGTAATTCTTGAACTCAATTTTCCCCAATAGTAATATTGTTATACGCCACTTTTCAACTAGCAGTTGCTTGCAATAACTTTTTCACTCTCTGTCATTTGATCTTAAATATCATAAATAGCAACTAGGTAAAGTTTTACAGCCAGTTTTAGTTAACAGAAAAATAAAACATTCATGCTTGTGATTGCTGGTAATTACGTACATTTAACATCTTTATTATGATTTAATGTTTTAAATTTACTGTATGATTTCTTGCTGCTCTTTTCTACATTTTCTTACCTTTTGTTGGATTGAAAAAAGCATGAAATTTTCATTCTTCTAAAAGTCACCCATAAAATATTTCACTGTCATTACATACCAATATGATTTAGACATAACCATAATCTTTACTGATTTCTTTATGCACCTATGTTCTTTTATTCCATATCTTTCTCTTGAGTTTTAATTTTTCTGGAGTTTGTCATCAATACTGTCCATGGGAGTAAACTTTCTGAGTTTTTAAACATTTTGAAAAATGCCTTTGTCTTCTTCTTGCATATTATCTTGCCAAAATATAGGATTTCAGGCCCATAATATCAGAATTTTAAAGATGTTTTATAATCTTTAATAATCCAGTGAAGCTAGTGTTTCAGCATTTCCTCCATCAACCGATTTGTTTTTATTTCCTTTAGGAGGAAAGAAATGTCTAATCTGTTGATAACATACCTGTATTGTTCAGCGCTGAATTTATTCTTCCCCAAAACATCTATTTTCTGACATTATTAGGGATCTTTTGATAGTGAAGATAACAAGCCAGCCATTTTGAGCAAATTACTATTCCCTTCTCTTTAATGATGGCATAACCCTTGATTATTACTATTAATTTCAATGATCTATCATTCAAGTTCCCACTGCAGGTTAAGTAGGTTTCTGGAGATGTGATTTTACTTTTGGCCTATGCAAATACTCATAATAGTGAGTTCTGCTCTAACACAATTCTACTATCTTCAATGACAAAAAAAGAATTGAATGTCTTAACTGATAATGTTTGCAAGCACTTCCTTTGTGTCACACATTGCTAATATAACAATCAAGTGTTCACGATAATAAGCTGAGGTTGTAAAGTGACTTTTTCTGACCTAGACAGTAGGTGTAGGTCCTCCTACATAAGGAGTCCCGCATCTCTAAAGAACCGGCCTGGATCAGGATCCTTCTTGAGTCAACAGGAACAGCTGGCAGGAGAGTTGACCTCAGCGATGCTGAATTCAGAGTGCAGCAGCGGAGACAGATGGTCAGTTACGCTCACTGAAGCAGAAAACCTGAGTGCCACATCATCACGAGGCCACTGCAACCAGCAACCTCTGGATGGACAAGGACCCGAGGTCCTCACCTGTTAGCATCTCTTCCTGACTGGCTGATGAGAAGCAGCTGCATAAAACCCACCATTGTCTTCATGGTAGGCATGCTACTGGGGACACTGCCCACTACATCACAGTGTCCCCTTTATGAGAGCCAAGAAAAATACCACCTGTGGCCCAGAGCCAGGCAAAATCATTCCTCCTGCACACTGGTATGTTTTCATCCTGTAGACGTACGGATTTTCTAGCTGATTTTCTCTTTGTCTTAACCATTAGGAAGTTAAAAGCCAGATCTGAGGTTTCTCTTTAGCTTTGGGGGCTTTTATGTCTCAACTATTCTAACATTAAAAAAAAAAAAAATCTTCCCTGATTCCTTTAGTCAATACTACTGTTTTCTGCAAGTGATCTAAATTCCCTTTGGAAATAAGGCAGGAAATAATCACCTTAAACTAGGTTGATATTGTTTAGAGATATTAATAAAAATAATAGATTTTAAGTGTTTTAATTTGTTCCTTTTATAATTTTACATGTAGGTCAAATCCTTTCACTCTAAACCAGTGCTGTCCAATAGAAATAGTATGTGAGCCACATGCAGTATTACATTTTCTAGTAGCCACATTCTAAAAAGAAACAGGTGAAATTGAGACAATTTAAGTCTTCCAAACATGTACTTTAGAGTCAGAGCACATCACAATTTGCAGTAGCTACACTGCAAGGGTTCAACAGCCACACGTGGTTAGTGGTTCCTGTATTGGACGGGTCAGGTCTAAATATAAAGTCAGAATGACGACTGGAATCAGAAGAGTTTTCCAGACTATCATCCCAATTGTATCTTACCTGTATTCATAGTTGCCTTTGATTTCTGAGCTCCTGGGGATCTCTGATGTAAACAGTAGGTTCAAGAAAGTATGAGCTCTCCTGACACAGGTAATGATCATGAAAACCCCAAGATTTCTGGATCTTTTTTAACTTCTCTCTGTTTGTTATTTTTTTCCTTGACTGGACCACTCTTGGCTCCTTCTAAGAAAAAATGTAATATAAAATAGTTTGAGATGTCTAGTAACAAAGAAAGAAAACAGAAATGGTTATGCATTTGTTTATTTTGAAATTTCATCCAAATAAGTATTAAAAATTACTTTAAAGCACACTGATAAAGGTTCAAAACTAGAAAGCCTCTGTAGGAATAATCAACAAATGAACAACAAATGTTTGCTTCTCCTTGTTTCTGAACCAGTTCTAACACTTTACACTTTAGTTTGGATAATAAAAGTGTCATTCATTCAAATCAGGACTAAAAGCCCCAAAATGTAGTTCAGATTTCTGAGAGTTGCAAATTTGATTCTTCAGGCAAATAGCCTCCATTTCTACATGAGTATAAACAGAGGAATAACTATATTATAGAATGGCTATGAAGATTAATATACTGTGTATAAAGCTTACAACAGGCAAATAGCATGTACTCAATAAATTATCCATTTACTATTATTTCTTATAATAGTAAATTATTTATAACAGTAAATTATCCATTTACTATTATCATAGTTAATCACAAAAGATTTTTAAATCCAGGTTCCTAAACTGGGGTCTGCAGATTGTTGATCCACAGCTAAAACTGTGTGTGGGTGGGGAGGAGGGTGGATTCCTAAAACCGGATGGAAAATAAGACTCCACCTACATTTTCACTAATCTCTAAACAAAAGTTAGCCTTTGCTTCACTATGAATGCTGGCAACATAAAAGTAGTATCTGAAGGATCTATAATTTTGCACCAGTAGAAGTAACTGATATTTTCATATTACACTTCTGATGCTTACAGACATCTCAAAATATTTGTCACCTTTTTGAAATTCCAACCTTTGTGAGATCTGCTGCTAAATCTTCTCAATTAAGGCATTAGTAAAGGAGCAATACTATGTTATCAATGTATTGGTTTTAATTTCAATATATTGTTTCCTTTGTAATCCAACATTTTTTATTTCACGCACTTAAAAGGATTATTCTGAGAATGGGTCCATAGGCTTCACAAGACTGCCGTGGCACAAAACAAAGTTAAGAATCCCTACCTTTCAGTCTATCTCTGCTTACAGAAGGCCAGCCAAGTTTTACAATTGAGCACCTGACTGGGTGAGCCCATTGCCATAGTCTCAGGTTTGTTCTTCTGTTTATAGCTTGCTAGGAAGATATTACTGTTCTGGTGTCTGACTCTTGTCAATCAACCTTCGTGTTCAAGGTTCTGTGTTAAGCTGACAGGTTGATTTTCTGGTGCATTCGGTCGAACTGGGGAATATACGTGACTCCCACTGGATGCCAGGCCCTTGGTGAAGCTGGGCAGTGGTTGTGAAGCGAGGTTCCAGATCAGTAGAATTAGCGTCTCCTGTCAGGTTGTTAGAAACGCAAAAACTGAAGCTCCGGGGTCTATTAATCTGTATTTTAAGCCCTCGGGGAGATGTACGCTAGAGTCTGAGAACCACCGTGGTAGACACTTGGAGGACAGCACAATCCTGGGTAGGAAGCCCCCCACCTCGACCCAACCGGACGAGGCGGGAGATGGGGAAGGGAGGTGATGAGGGGCGGCCATCGAGTCGAAAGCCGGGACTTGGGGCCTTGTTTTGCTCCTGTACCCCGAGTTTAGTTACATTACCCAAGGCCTCGAGGGTGACTGATACAACATTATCCGCCTCCCCTCCCCCGGCCCCGCCAGCACTGACCCCTCCGCGCTGCCACCCTACGGCGAGAAAAGACGAGTCAAGGAGAGTGTGCGAGAGAGCCGGGAGAACACCTCTAGACTACGAGGGTTCCAGCCAGACAGATCAGCAGCCCGCTACACCCTTCCCTGCCCAAGCCACTCGGCGCTGGGGGGCGCACACCTTGCTGGGAATTGAGGTCCCGGAAGCCCACCCGTTCCAGGCTTTCCAGACTGTCTTGCCTCGAGAAAACTACAAGTCCCAGAGTGCTCGGCGCGGGCGGGGTCACGTGGGAGGGGCGGCGGGCGCGGCTAAATAGTCTCCATCGGCCATTTTGTGGGAGAAGCCGCAGCGCCGCCTCTTCTTTCGCGTCTTCGCATCCGTTGCCGCCGCCTCTTCCTCCGCCTCCTCCTTCGCCTCTTCCTGCCTCCTCCCGGCTTCCGCCGCCGCCGCCGCCGCTCAAGCCGCATCCCAGCCCCGGGGCCAAGCGTCTCCGTATTTATTTCCGTTTTTTTCGCCACTGCAGCGTCCTGACACGGTGATCCGGGCGGGCCCCGCAGGAATTTTACCCCCACACCGGCCTCACACTAGTATCGCATGTCCACTATCCAGAACCTCCAATCTTTCGGTAAGAGCGGGTTGCCCCGCCGCCGCCTCCCGCCCGCCGCGTCCTCCGCGCGCGTCTCAGCTGTCCAGCCGCCGCTGCCCGCCCCCGGCGGGGCCGCTCGTCCGCTCCCTGCCTCGCAGGGCCCCCGGTCGCCCTCCCCGCAGCCCGAGTGGGGCTTTGTCTCGGCGCCCGGAAGATGGCGACTGGGCCCCTGGCGACCCCCTCCCTGAGGACGGCCCCCGGAGCCCCGGCCGGGGACCCTGCGCCGCCCCCTGTCCGCTCCCGGGCCGGCCTGCGCCTCGTTTCTGCCTCCTGCCACCTCTGCGACCCCGTGCCGCCCCCAGACCTGCCCTGCTGCTGGCCAGGGGGACGCCGGCCCGGGCCGGGGTATCGGCGTCCATTAGCGGTCGGGGCTGTTTTGTGAGCGGCTCTCGGGGGCATTTAGTAGAAGATGCGGCCGATCAGGCCTCTGATCTGTTATAGGGTAGTGGTCCAGTTCTCTACGTGTAATACTCTTGATTGAGATATATGCATCTTTTTACCAGACAGAGTTACTGTTAAACGATTAGGAGGTCTCTGTGAATCTTTCTGTTATCATCAGAATGTAATCGAGATGACGCACATTTTTTTATAGTGGCTGTAAAATTAAGGTCTTAAAAATCTCAGGATTATGTTCAACGATAACATTATCCACCTGTAAGCGTTTTATCTTCCGCTATTGGTGGGCATACCTGTTTAAAATCTCATTTTGTGAGAGTACCTTAGCGGTTTCATTAATAACCTACGCTTATGACTCCCCCCCTCCCCATCCCCACCTGCAGAAAAAAAGCAGAGGCACTAGAACCTTCTTTGCTGAGTGTCTAGATTGTAGCGAACCATATATCTGGAAATTACTAACTAAAAGATATTTTCCTGCTTTGGATTTTTTTGTATTCCCTTTGCAGACCCCTTTGCTGATGCAACTAAGGGTGACGACTTACTCCCGGCAGGGACTGAGGATTACATTCATATAAGAATCCAGCAACGGAACGGCAGGAAGACACTGACTACTGTTCAGGGCATTGCGGATGATTATGACAAAAAGAAACTTGTGAAAGCTTTCAAAAAGGTAAAGGTGTTAGGAAAGAGAGATTAAAAGGTAGTTATTGAAGCACACCTCTAAGTAGGATTGTGGTCCACACCTTTACTTGACTGTCAGTGTGGGTGAAAATGATTGGACCCAAGGAAACTATGTTCATACTCTTAATTAACATCTAGGTAATCTTAGGGTGAAAATAAAATATCATTGTTATTTGATTCAGTTATGTTGAATCTACTTTTCCAGAAATTTGCCTGTAATGGTACTGTGATTGAACATCCGGAATACGGAGAGGTTATTCAGCTTCAAGGTGACCAAAGAAAAAACATTTGCCAATTTCTCTTGGAGGTGAGTGATTGGGTGCTTTATGTACAGACTTGAGATTGCTTCTGACATTGTATTTAATGGTGACATGAATTATAACTTTATCCTCTTTAGTAAAAAATCATGTGGATGAAGCACATTAGTTGTACTTATTTTGAAGACAGGAGTACCAGTTTATTTTGTCATTAGAATGACCTGATCATTCCTGGGTCCACTGAGGATGTTTTGTGGCATGTCATGATATTCAAATGTGTGTTGAATTTTTATTAGCAGTTGCAATGACCTGTTAACAATGATACTTTTTAATGACTGCTCTGTTTTCTTAGGAATGAATTTATATGTTAGTGATTCTGCTAAATTTTATTTTGTAGGTTGGCATTGTCAAGGAGGAACAGCTTAAGGTTCATGGATTCTAAAATGAACCTAAATACGTGGAGAATTTCTTGAATAATTTTGTTCTCTGACCCAGTTTGGCTGCCTTGTGAAATGATTCTCTGCAGTAAATGGACTTTTCATTTATTTAATCATTCAAACTTCCATTCACATCTGCATGATTACAGAAAACATGGGGTATGTAGGCTAGTAACACATAAGAAAATTGCAGTAAGATGGTAATGAAACCCCGTATTCATCTTAACATGTTTCCAATGGAAAATATTTTGTTTTGAGTGTTTATTTGTTTATTGTTCAGTTTATTACTTTTCACTTGATTAAATGTTTTTTTTTTGTTGTATTAAACCATGTATGTTGCAGCTTAACAATAAAAAAAAAATATCTATGAGTCCTTTTGTGAGCAGTTAGGCTCCCAGATCTAAGCAAGTAATGTACACCTATAGTTTGTCTTTCATAATTGGCGTTCTTATTTTGTTTATTCTTTCTGATTAATTTCAGATGCTGTTAAAGCTAGAGGAGAACCTTTGTTATATGTAATTTTTGTTCTTTACTCACTGACTTAAAAATAAGAGTAGAAACAATGTAAACTCAGTCAAAACCAAGAATTTTTATCAGAAAGTGCTGTTAAATTTTTGAGAAGAAAATGAAACATGGTTTAAGCTTAAGTACTAGCACATAGAGTTCTTTTGGTTCTTTTATTGGTTATGTTACTGGGATGCCAACATAAGTCTGTCTCTGAGTGCCAGACAATAAAGCAGGCTCCTGACATAAATTTAGTCCGAGGTGCTGCCCTGCAAGTGTGGGTGGGTGGTACCACTGTTGTACAGATGGAGAAAGACATTGTTTGGGGTTGGGGTTAACTTCCCTAGAGTGCTAGGAAGTGACAGAGTTGGGGTGCCAACCAAGGGCTTCCAACCAGAGAAGTCATGTTCTTTCACTAAATCCTGGTTTGGTATTTGTTTCACCAGAAGAAGTAAGAACCACAGCATGGGGACTGGGAGTAGTGTGAGAAATAAGAGTTCTTATTTATGAGATTGCTGCTGCTTATCCTCTTTTTGAATTCCAGACTTATGCTTTTTATTGAGCCATCATTATTTGCTCAGTTATACAAGGCTTCCCTTGTGACTCAGATGGTAAAGAATCTGCCTGCAATGCAGGAGACGCGGGTTCAATCCCTGGGTTGGGAAGATCCCCTGGAGAAGGGAATGGATACCTCCTCCAGTATTCTTGCCTGGAGAATTCCACAGACAGAGAGCCTGGCAGGCTACAGTCCAGAGAGTCACAAAGAGCTCGAAGGACTGAGCAGCTAACACTTTCACCAGCTGTGTCCTTAAAACCGTTCAGCCAAGATAGAGAAATGCATCGACAGTAGTCACCCCTTTATCCAAGGAGTATCTACTCCAAGATCCCGAGTGGATATCTGAAACTGCAGATAGTATCAAACCCTATATACACTGTTTTTTCCTATACTAAGTGGTAAATAGCATATACTGTGTGGATATGCTGGAGAAAGGGATGAATCAGGTCTTGCCCATAATGGAGCAGATTGAGATGATTGAGATTCCATCTCATGGTGCCCAGTATTAAACCTATGAACTGTTTATCCCTAGAATTTTCCATCTCATTTTGTTTTGGACCACAGGTAACAAACCACAAAAAGTGAAATCTCAGATAAGGAGGGAACTGTTGGATGGACGTATGCTTTTAAGCTAAATGCAGTGGGATAATGATATGGAAAATGTCACTACATTCTGTTCCAGCTGAATTCTTGCTCATGATTTGATAATACTGCTTTTGGAAAATCAGCCCCACCCGCCCCCCCTCCCAGTTTACCTCTCTGGAGGATACCTGATAGGCTTTGTGACTTTCTCACCCCATCCTACCTCTAAGCGAGAGAGACTAGGAATACTGAGAAGGGAGTACTCCAGGAAACGGTGCCAGAGTTGGTGAGCTTGTTCCTGAAAACAGTCATTTGACCAAGAAGGTGGAGAGGCATGGGAGAATTTTCTAATTTGAGAAATCTTCACTTTTCTACTTGTAACATTTTGTAACCATTCCATGTCACATTGAGAGGTGCTGGGGAAACAAAAAACAATACAGTAGACACATTAACACTTTGAAGTGTTGCTTCATCTAGGGAGATCTGTGAGGCACTGCAGGGAAAAGAACTGTGTTGAGATTGATGGAACAGGAACATAGGCGGATAAGGGAAAGCTTGTTAAACTGTTTCCCTAGAGATAAGCTCTTGGCCTGATCCTTCAGCCTGTGAGCCCCAGATACATGCTGGGACTTGTCACCTATAGGGCAGTCCTCATCCTTAGAGCAAGAACAGTATTGTGTACCCTTGTTATCTTTGAGCAATACAATAGAAATAGCTACACATTTCTACAATTTTACTGAAACCAGTCAAAGTCAATGTCGCCTCAAGTGGGGAAGCTGTCTGACAGGAAGCCTTAAGGATACCTAAGAGCAAAGCTCAGTATTCTTGTCTGCTTCCAGGGCTGCAACACTTGTCTGCAAAAGGGACGAGGTGGTATTGTGGAACAAGTGGGAGAAAACGTCCTACAGACGCAGATATAATACCGAGCCAAGTGGTATCTCCTTGTGCCTCTGTGGGAAGGTTGTGATCTGCGGATTTTTAGTGGTCTGTACTTTGACAGTGCAAAATGAAAACTCTTGCGTAGAGGACTAGTAGATTTGTCCCTGAACCTCTACACTCAGGAGAGGTTTTGGTGAAGCCAATGGGAAACTGACCTTTGGTTGGTTGAGGCACAGCCTGAGTAGACTGCTGCTATAGCAACGATGCCCCCTGCCCTTCGATCTTGGCCCCACAAGAGGCAGAGGAAAACCTGGGGGTTGGGGGTGCCCCCTTCCTGTTGAGGAACTCAAGAGCTGTTCTCTGAACCACCCTAGAAAAAGGGTGGCTCTCATCTTAGGGAAGGAACAGTCCTAGTCCCAATCAGATACACTTAACCAAGATAACTTAAGACGTACAGAATGGTAACAGCCGTCTGTGTGCCTTCTGTTACCAGCTGGGCTCCAGCGAAAGGAATGCGCAGTTAGGGCTTAGGAAGAATTGAGCTCATTAGATTGCCTACACAGACTTGTTCAGTGGGCCTCTGAGGTTTCCCCACACCAAGCCAGAATTGGGCGTGGGAAGGAAATGAGGCAGGCAAGGCCCTGCTGTATCTAAAACCAAAGACAATTCTCACTTGCGGTGGACAGCGACCAGCCACCCTCGCTTGACATGCACCATTGTGCTTGTCTGCGATCACGGGGGCCGAGAGTCGGCGAGTGAGTCAAGCAGGAAGAAATCCACGGAAGGGCGCCTTCAGTATGGATGGCGCCTTTCACGAGGCTATGTGGGCATTTAACTCCCTTTCCATCTGGATAGTAGACGCTTGGAAAAAGAAAAGCCCTGAGCCGGAGAAATGTCTGTCTGTCTTCACTCCTGGAAAACCATTCATGGTGGCAAGAGTGCCAGCAGAGGAGGGAACACCACGCTGTCCTTGGCTGTCCCTAACCCAGGCACGTTATGTCAGGTGACAGGTGGCCTGTGGGGTTCCCTGGCCTACTGTTCAGTCACTTAAGTCATACCCAACTCTTTTGTGACCCCATGGACTAGCCTGCCAGGCTCCTCAGTCTATGGAATTTCCCAGGCAAAAATACTGGAGTGGTTTGCCATTGCCTTCTCCAGGGGCTCTTCCTGATCTAGGGATCGAACCCACATCTCCTGCATCTCCTGCATTGGCAGGCAGATTCTTTACCACTGAGCCACCACGGAAGCCCTCTCTGGTCTTTATGGAGAACATAAACGGCAATTTAAACTCAGCATAGGCGGTGAGGATGTCAGTGTGAGGTGGCCTGTTAGCTCATCAGCCTGATTTTGAATCTAGCAGGGGGAGCAGTAGATCTGTCAATGAACTGAGGGCAGGATCTGAATTGTGGTGCTTTCATCTCAAACCAGTGAACAACCTGCAGACTTCTTTTCATGCCAAAAGCAATTACATAGAGATAAGCACCATTCATTCAGTGTACAAAGGAGACTAAAGTTCAAAGCTAAATTCCCCTACTAGAAATCTAAGTAATCTTGATCCTCCAAGCTGGGCTTCTGCTTCAGCTCTCTGCTCTAGCCTGGAGGGTCTCTGGGCCTACAGGATGATCCAGAAGGAAGCTAGCTGTAACCACTATGTTTGTCTCCATGTGTCTTTCATCCATCATCAGAATCCCAGGCCCACCTCAATTATTGGGCAAGGAACCACATATAGTCTGGACAGTGGAGATAAATCAGAAAGCACTTTAACCCACATCACCCATGACAGATTCCACAGGGAAAGCATCACCAAGGATTTAGAGAATGGTATAATCCCTTGAGGGATTCTGGGTCCATCCTTGGGTCAATTCCCACAGAGTAGGAAATGGCAACCCACTCAAGTATTCTTGCCTGGGAAATCCCATGGACCGAGGAGCCTGGCGGGTTACAGTCCATGGGGTCGCAGAGAGCTGAATGCACCTGAGCACACACACATAACCCCTTGAAGTAGGGAAAGACCCATCTACTCCCTGGTCACTAATGTCCACTCGAAGCACCTAATCGCTATTAACTTGTTAAAAATTCAGGAAACATTAACCTGATACTCAGAAACTATGAGAACCACTAGCAACCTACACAATGGATTAAGGCTGTTGAAATGAAACACCATAGGGTACCAAGGGAATGATTTTATGGAAGTAAGGGCATGGATCAACAGAACTGGTTCCAAATCGGGAAAGGAGTACGTCAAGGCTCTATACTGTCACCTTGCTTATTTAACTTATATGCAAAGTACATCATAAGAAATGCTGGACTGGATGAAGCACAAGCTGAAATATCAATAACCTCAGATATGCAGATGACACCACACTTATGGCAGAAATCGAAGAAGAACTAAAAAGCCTCGATCAAAGTGAAAGAGGAGAGTGAAAAAGTTGGCTTAAAGCTCAACATTCAGAAAACTAAGATCATGGCATCTGGTCCCATCACTTCATGGCAAATAGATGGGAAAACAATGGAAACAGACTATTTTGGGGGGAGGGGGGGCTCCAAAATCACTGCAGATGGTGATTGCAGCCATGAAATTACTTGCTCCTTGGAAGAAAAGCTATGATCAACCTAGACAGCATGTTAAAAAGCAGAGACATTACTTTGCCAACAAAGGTCAGTCTAGTCAAAGCTTTGGTTTTTCCTGTAGTCATGTATGGATGTGAGAGTTGTACCATAAAGAAAGTCAAGTGCTGACAAACTGATGCTTTCAACTGTGGTGTTGGAGAAGACTCTTGAGAGTCCCTTGAACTGCAAGGAGATCCAACCAGTCCATCCTAAAGGAGATCAATCCTGAATATTCATTGGAAAGACTGATGTTGAAGCTGAAACTCCAATACTTTGGCCACCTGATGTGAAGAACGGACTCACTGGGAAAGACCGTGATGCTGGGAAAGATTGAAGGCAGGAGGAGAATGGGGCCAACAAAGGATGAGATGGTTGGATGGCATCACAACTCCATGGGCATTAGTTTGGGTAAACTCTGGGAGTTGGTGATGGACAGGGAAGCCTGGCATGCTGCAGTCCATGGGGTCGCAAAGAGTTGGACATGACTGCGCAACTGAACTGAACTAAACTGAATTGAAAGAGGAAGATGGTAAGAGCAAGTATGCAGTCCTTTACCACCCCCTTGTGGCCACTTAAAAAACTTGTTCGCTCTGGACGGGGAAGCTTTAAGTTGTTGCAGGCATCATTAAAGCATCAGCTGATGGGTTTAATTTTGTCATCCCTCAAATGTTATGCTGAAATTGATCTAGCCAACATTCCTTTATCATTGCAATCCATAGAAATATATTTTGGTTTGCTTTTACCTGGGAGAGATAAGAAAATGCTTTCATAGTCTTGCCCAGGGGATGTATAAAGCCACCTCACCTACTATCTATCCCAGTGTTAATAGAAGGAATTTAATTCAAGTGTAAACAGAGACATCTGTTAATGGCCTCCAGAGAATGGATGATTAAGCTAGAAAACAACCAAGGCTTCTGCTAAATTGTCACCCGTTGGAAAACACAATCTGGAGTTTTACACACACAAGAGACTGACACAGACTTGGTCGTGAGTGTCCAGGAGTCTCTGGCAGAGGCGTGGGTCGGCGGTGGCCTGCTGCAGGGTTGGGGGCACTGAGTGCAGCAGTGTGTGCATGGGAGGTCGCCATTATCTTCATTACCTCCACCATAGTTTGGCCTCAGGTCAAACAACAGGGAGGGTACACAGCCTCGCCCATCAACAGAAAATTGGATTAAAGATTTACTGAGCATGGCCCCAACCATCAGAACAAGACCTAGTTTCCCCCTCAGTCAGTCTCTCCCATCAGGAAGCTTCCATAAGCCTCTTATCCTTTTCCATCAGAGGGCAGACAGAATGAAAACCACAATCACAGAAAACTAACCAAACTGATCACATGGACCACAGCCTTGTCTAACTCAATGAAATTATGAGCTATGCCATGTAGGGCCACCCAAGATGGACGGATCATGGTGGAGAGTTATGACAAAACTGGAGAAGGGAACAGCAAACCACTTCAGTATACCTGCCTTGAGAACCCCGTGAACAGTATGAACAGGCAAAAAGAAAGGACACTGAAAGATGAACTCCCCAGGTCGGTAGGTGCCCAATATGCTACTGGAGATCAGTGGAGAAATAACTCCAGAAAGAATGAAGAGACGGAGCCAAAGCAGAAACAACACCCAGTGTGGATGTGACTGGTGATAGAAGCAAAGTTTGATGCTATAGACAGCAATATTGCATAAGAACCTGGAATGTTAGGTCCACGTGAAGTGAAGTGAAGTTGCTCAGTCATGTCCAACTCTTTGTGATTCCATGGACTGTAGCCTACTGGGCTCCTCTGTCCATGGAATTTTCCAGGTAAGAGTACTGGAGTGGGTTGCCATTTCCTTCTCCAGGGTTAGGTCCATGAGTCAAGGCAAATTGGAAGTGGTCAAACAGGAGATGGCAAGAGTGAACATCGACATTTTAGGAATCAGTGAACTAAAATGGACTGGAATGGGTGAATTTAACTCAGATGACCATTACATATACTTCACACATACACACACACGCCATAAATACATAGTGCCCTTGGTTTAAACCTCTGTCTTGGACCAATACACAGGTGAGTGGGACTTTCTGGCCACTGGAGTCACACCCACTTAGAGGGTCACTTGAATACTAGCAACTTTTGTCTGGGAAAAGTAGTGTCTGGGCTCCCTTAAAGCCCTGACATCCTCAATGATGGCATTCCCTTAGGCCTAAAGAACCCGGAACACGACTCACGTGGCAGATTAACCATTAGTAATATGCTCACTTGGAGAGCCTCTGGCAGATCTCACCTTCACAAGTGAGGGAAGCCTAATGGGAGGCTCATTGGTAGCCTGGAAATTGTTCAGGGATTTGATTCTATGTGAGTCGAGGACGGCATCACAAGAGGGCATCTGACCAGAGAATCTCCCCAGGGAGGTGTTGGCAGGTATAACTTCAGAAAATGTACTCTCTCTAACAATAGATCCTTTGACACTTCCGGATTTTAACCAAGCATTGTCCCTCATTTTCTCACTTCCCTTGCGACAAAAGAAAAAATGTCTAACCTCTTTCCAACACTTGTAACCTAGAGTTCTGAGTACCTTTTGTACATCGGCTCATGTAATTCTCACAGACTTCATGACGCGGCATAGCTTCCCTGGCTTACCATTATAATTATCTCCTTGCAAATACTCTTGTCTCCTTTGATCTTGTCTCCTTCCTTTGTACTCATTTGTCAAAACGCTACCCTTGTTAAACTCACCTCCTGGCTCCGTACCTACACAGGACAGCTGATGGTGGCTGGAGGAAAACAATGGTTCCGCGCCCTTTCCCTTCATCCCCATCCTCCGTCTTACACAGCTGAAGCCTTTGCCTCATCCTTCACTGAGGTATTTGAAACTCCTGCATTTTTCCATCTTCAGATCTTCTCATCTAAGGCAGTGGTGTACTCTCTGTCTTCTTTTCTGTTTATGATGGATGAAGGGTACTTGCTCACTTTAAAACTAAACCCTCAATTTGCATCCTCTTCTCCATGAATTATCACTGTCATTACCCTCCTTTTTCTGAATCATCAACTTCTCCCTCCCTACTGGATCCTTTTCTGTTTTTTTGCTTTTAAAACAAAATATTTATTTTTAATTGGAGGATAATTGCTTTAAAATATAGTGTTGGTTTCTGCTATACATCAGCATGAATCAGCCATAGGTATGCATATGTCCCCTCTCCCTTGAACCTCCCTCCCACCTCCTACCCCATCCCACTCCTCTGCGTTGTCGCAGAGCGCTGGCTTGAGCTCCCTCCATCATACAGCAAATTCCCACTGGCTATTTCATATGTGGCAATTAAACTTCCATGCTCCTCTCTCAACTTGTCCCCCTGTCTCCTTCACCCACTGTGCTCACAAGTCTGCTCTCTAGGTCTGCGTCTCCACTGCTGCCCTACAAATAGGTTCATCATTGCCATTTTTCTAGATTCCATATATATGTATTAATATGTGATATTTGTTTTCCTCTTTCTGACTTACTGCACTCTGTATAATAGGCTCTAGGTTCATCCACCTCATTAGAACTGACTCAAATGCGTCCCTTTTTACATCTGAGTAATATTCCATTGTAAATATGTACCACCCAACTGTATCATTTTCATCAGATACAAATATCCCCTAATATTTCCCATCTTTCAAATTCAGGCCTACCTCCAGAGATATTGTGGTTCTGTTCCAGCCCACTGCAATAAAGTGAATACTGTAATAAGGAGAACATCACCATGCAGCCACTATGAAAACAGTACGGAGGTTCCTCAAAAAGCCAAAAACAGGGTTGCCATATGATCGGGCAAATATCCAGACAAAACTAATTCAGAAAGATCCATGCCCCCTAAGTTCATAGCAGCACTATTTACAATAGCCAAGACATGAAAACAACCCACACATCCATCAGCAGATTAGTGGATAAAGAAGATGTGATCGTTAACATAAACAATGGAATATTAGCTGGTTATACAAGGAATGAAATAATGCCATTTGCAGCAACATGGATGGAGATTATCATACTAAGCAAAGTCAGAGAGAGAAAAAAACCATTTGATATCACTTATATATGGAATCTAAAATACAACGCAAATAAATCTATTTATGAAACAGAAACAGACTCAATGGAATTTTTGGATCTGTCCCCAAAAGCAAAGGCAACAAAAGTGAATATGAACACGTGGGACTACACCAAATTAAAAAGTTTCTGTGCAGAAAAGAAAGCCATCTACAAAATGAAACGGCAACCTAGTGAGTGAGAGAAGATATTTGCAAATCATATATCAAATAAGGGGTTAGTATCCAAAATATATTAAGAATTTAAACAACTTAATAGCAAAAACAATGTAATTTTTGAAATGGGCAGAGGATCTAGATGCTTTCCCAAAGACATAGAGATGGTCAACAGACACATGCAAAGATGTTTAGCACCATTAATTATCAGGGAAATGCAAATCAAAATCACAATGGGATATTGCCTCATACCTGTTAGAATGGCTATTATCATAAAGACAAGAAATAACAATGTTGGAGATGGCATGGAGAAAAGGGAACCCTCATACACTGTGGGAATGTAAATGTGCACAGGCACTATGGAAAACAGTATGCAGGTTCCTCAAAAAATTAAAAATAGAGCTACCATACAATCTAGCAATTCCATTCCTGGATAGTTATCCAAAGAAAATGAAATCAGTAATTTGAAAAGATATATGCACACCTATGTTTACTGCAGCCAAGACATGGACGCACCCTAAGTGTTCATCAATAGATGAATGAATAAAGCTGCTACTCTTTAGTTGCTAAGTCTTGTCCGACTCTTTGCAACCTCATGGACTGTAGCCCTGCCAGGCTCCTCTGTCCATGGCATTTCCCAAGCAAGAATACTGGAGCGGGTTGCCATTTCCTTCTCCAGAACGGGTAAAGAAGATGTGATAAATATACATAGGATGGCATCCTCCTCAAGCTAGATCACTGTCACTGCATGCGTCACTCTCCTCAACTAGTGTCTTTGGAGATAATAAGGTGTTAATGTAATTCTCTGAAGACAGCGCTGCTTTTTCACTTTCTAATTCTCTGTTAGAGTGTGGCAGGGAAATCTTGTGTAAATTAAGTTGGAAAAGAATAGTAGCTGCAGTACCCGCATATGGCCAATAGATGATGTTATTGACCTATTTAAATCCAGTCCTTGCAGCCCCTGGAGAAGGGCATGGCCACCCACTGCAGGATTCTTGCCTAGAGAATCCCATGGACAGGGGAGCCTGGTGGGCTACAGTCCATGGGGTCGCAAAGAGTGGGACATGAGTGAAATGACTTAGAGCAGATAGCACACATTAGTGGTAGTGTTCGTCGCTCAGTCGTGTCTGACTCTTTGTGACCCCATGGACTGGAGCCCACCAGGCTCCCTTGTCCATGGGATTCGCCAGGCAAGAATCCTGGAGTGGGTTGCCATTCCCTTCTCCAGGGGATCTTCCTGACCTAGGGATGGAACTAAGGTTTCCTGCATTGCAGGTGGATTCTTGACCATCTGACACAAGGGAATCCCTTTGCTTGTTTTTTAGTTTGTTTTAGAGAAAAGACCTAAAAGTCAGAAGAAATGGAGAGGTTATACAAAACTGGCTAAACTCTCAAATGCTCCAGGCTCAAGAAAAAAAAAAAAAAAAAAAACACTTTGGTTTAAAAAGTACAGAAAAATGTCCCTCCTGGAATTTATTCCCCTTTGTTGTCATGTCTAAGTGACCTGCTCGGCTATTCCCTGGAGATGCCTCCCTTGGCAGTCACCTGGCTGGCTTGTTTTGGACTGCAGAGGAGCAGGCCTCCTGGAACTCACTTTCAAGGGTTAAAAAAGAGCCTTTGTGTAAATCCATGGCTGATTCATGTCAATGTATGGCAAAAACCACTACAATTTTGTAAAGTAATTAGCCTCCAACTAATGAAAATAAATGAAAGGGGAAAAAAAAGAGCCTTTAGTTGGGAATAATTTTCCACCATAGTGAAATTGAACATGGGAGTGATGATTTCTGAGGGAGATGTATCCTCTTTGGAGCAAATGTAAAGCACTATAACTTTCTGGAATGAAACTTGAATGAATTTCATTTTAACACAATTACATTTTGAGGGCCTTAACTTGTTGAGATCTTCCACCTTCAGGTACTTTTTTTTTAAGGAAATCATCAGAGGGAAGTGTTAGGAACAATGGAAAGGTTTTGATAGTTTTTTTTAACAATAAACTCCCATCTTTCTGAGGGCAAGGACTAACTCTGGCAGGCATCATCTCACTGGCGCCTCCAGCAAGGTAAGGCAGGTGAGCTAAGCCCCATTTCACAGGTGAGGAGACTGCGGCTCCAGGAGCTGCTGGGCCTCATGGAGAGTTCCAGAGCCAGCGTATGACCAGAACAACCCTTGACCTAGAAGGTGCCTTTCTGATGGTCCACTGACCTTTCTGAGCAGTTAGTTCAGCTTGGCAGTGGACCTAACAACCACCCAGCAGTTGGAATAGCATCTCTGTAGCGCCTTCCATACTGGGTTCCATGTACATATCAAAGTGCCTTTCCTTCTTCTTGATTTTGTTTCCCAGCCATGTAGCCCCTCCTGTTGGTGCTCTTACTCAGTCAGCTTTAGGTGGTTTGTGAGGCCTGGACCAGTCCACCCTGTCTCTGCTCTGCACGGAATTCCAAAGCCACCGAACTGGGTGCACCCCCTCCACCCCATGCCCATACCCACAGCAGGGGTGTCATCTGGCTAAGTGCGCCTTGATACCCATGAGAGGCAGGTCTGGCCCCAAGAAACCCTTTCCATCTGGTCTTTCAAAGATGGCTGTGTGAGGGGCCCAGGACAGGGAGTCTGCAAGGCATAGGGACAAATTTGATTATAAACCTGAGAACTACTTTGCATTTGCTACCCCAGACTCTCTCCACACTGGTTCTCTGTGTTTTCATTACCATATTTTTCAGCATCTTTTCATCCCCTTTGCAAGAGAAAAAGAAAGGTGTCCCACAGAAGTGCAGGGGAAACTGATAACACACAAGCCCAGGAGGGAGGTTGATTATTACCCATCTGCACTAACGACCGGAGAGGAAACAGGCAGCCTCATCTACAGTGGAGTTTTACCTTTAATTAAACTTTAATTCACTCATGCTTTGTCCTTGGAGCCACATGCTGCTGGGAATCAGTGCCAAGTAAACTGGACTCAGGCCAAGGCCTCCTGGAAGAACACCCAGAGGCATCACTGAGTAAAAATAGCTTTTCCTGACTATTAAATCCAATGATCTACTCAGGGGGCCAAAGAGAACTCTTCCAAAGGAAGCCCCTGGAGCTGCCTACGGGCAAAAAGACACATGCTTTCAGTAAACAGCCCTACCCCAACACACACACACACTTGAACAAACAGCTTATGCAGTTACCCATTTAAATTCATCTCATCTCTGGTGGAAGCCATTGTTAATACCTTGCATCTATAAAGTTTTCCTTCATAGTGGGATTATACTGTGCATACTGTCTTGGAATCTGATCTTTTTAACTTCATAGCATATCATAAACATTTCCCTATGCCATTAGACATTAAGATGTGATTGGTTACAGTCACACTGTATTTCCCATAGATGCCAGCACTAGCATATTATATATCCCATCCCACGTGCTCTTTCTACAGTGTGACACTGACATGACTCTATCAAGAGGTGGGGTCTGTGTTTCCTTCTTTTCAACCCTGCCAGGCTTTCGTAACTGCTGCGGTAAGGAGAATGTGTCATAGATGACGCTGTGTGATTTGCACAGCAGGTCATAAAAGGCAATATGGCTTCTGCCTGACTCTCCTTCTTTTTTTTCAGTCTCGGAACCAAGACACCACCTTGTGAGGAAGTCCAAGCTGCATGGAAAAGCCACACGTGACTGTTCCAGCTGACATACCCAGTTGGGCTCTAGCTAATTATCAGCATCCGCCAACATGAGAGCAAACAAACCTTCATATTATTCCAGCCTTTAAGTTCTCCAGCTGAGGGCCCAGACATGGACATGGAGCAGAGATGAGCCATCTCCAGTCTGTCCACAAAAAAACCATGAGTGATGATAAAGGATATGGTTAGATAACTAAATAGTGTTGCATTGCATAATTCCCCTTTTTTGGGCTCCTGGTTGTCTCCGGTTTTTTTGCTGTTGTTGTTGTTATTATAAATAACACTGAAATGGGTCTCCATATAGTTGATTCTTTGCCTAATTAATCATCTGTATCTTAGGAATAAATTTAGAGATGTGCAATAACTAGGTCAAAAGCTATGATCATTTTACCAGGAAGCAATGACTGAGTCAATGTGCACTCCCACCAGTTGTATATGAGAATATGAGAAAGCATCCAGTGAGTTATTCTTAGTCACCATCCTCTGGCAACTTCACTTTTCTTTTCCTCAGATTGACATCTCCAACCTCTGTTTGTCACATTTTTAAGTCTATAATTCTGGGGTTCAGAAACAAATTACTGGATGCCATCTTGGGAGTTGCTCATGTCCAGGAGTGGAAGGGAACTGCTGGTGGTGGGAACCTGGGGCCCAGCAGCTTTGCTCAGAACAAAGGGTCCTAGGGGCTGTCAAGGCTGATCACACTACAGACCAGAGGCTTTTTCTGCCCTGATGAAGCATGAATTGTATTGCAGTTAGTCCCAGCTTGAGGCAAGAGGGCTGGCCTTTTATACTCATGTCAATCACTCATTGGCTGTGTGCTGCCCTGGGCAGGCTGGGGGTATAATAGTACAGGCCAGACAGCCCCTGTCTGGCAGACTAACTCTCTGAAGGGAGCAGTTGTGAAGAATTAATCATCAACACTCCCAGCTTCTGGGGTTGTGTCCAGTGGATAGGTAGAGGCATCTGGGTGTGACACGGACAATGTCCACTACAGAGAGGATGATGCTGACTACATTTTTCATTATGAAAAGTGTAATGCCTATTTATGCATTGGACAGTAGGTTTTATTCAATTAGTATTTAATTATTCAATTAGTTAAACAATAAGATCAAACAGCAAAATAATATCAAGATTAATATCATATGGGGAGATGAATTAAAATCATCTTTAAGCCTTTTGTAGGATCTTGGTGATTCTTTTAGGGAAAATAATAAGAAAATTAAATCCACATTGTTAAGCTGAGTCTTTCTCAGCAATGCCCAGGGTAGTGAGGCAATCTAAGGGAATGAGGTTGAATACTGTAAATTGTGCTTGGTAGCTGAAGAGTGACACATTTACCAGGAAATCTTTTCGTCCTAAAAATGGAATGTCAGGACAATTACAGCCATTAATCACTAAATGTAATTAAATATCTAAATTATCTAACTAAATGTAACTAAAAGCGTATAAGAGAACAAAATGGGAGTTGAAAATTCCAAAACTAGTTTGTCAGTAATGGACAAAAGATTATGTCTTTTGGGACAGCCATTGCAGATAAACAATGAGCACTATTGGTCCAAATCTTATGCTTTCTTCAATTTAAATTGACTTTGCTCATTAGGAATCACAGTCCCATTGACTGCAAAAACTTTAAAGCATTAAGGAGATGTTGAACCATTAACTGCTTGCTTAGAAAGACAACTCAAAGCCTTGGGAGCCCAGAGTGAGCAGTCCTACTGTGGTCAGGGCAGAGGGCTGGAGGTCTGCACCACCGTGAGAAATGACCCAGCTCAGTTCTGTTTTGATGAACTAAAACAAACACAGCCCACGTCCCCTGTGCACACAGAGCTTACTGTCTTCCTTAACATGACTTCAGTATTCCATTGCATGCATTAGTATAACTGCTATGCCAGGAGACTTCTCAGGAAAGTAACGTGAAAGTTCATTACGTGAACCTCTCAAAAGACACAGCAATGCCTCTAAAAGAACCATCAACAGACAGCTTACTCCCTAAGATTCTTCGAATCTCTCACCTCAAAGTGCTCACCTTGCTGTCCCACCAATTCTAAACCATTAGTTATGTGTGAAACACATCGCCAGTCCAGGTTGGATGCATGAGACAGGGTGCTCAGGGCTGGTGCACTGGGATGACCCTGAGGGATGAGAAGGGGAGGGTGGTGGGAGGGGGGTTCACATGTACACCCATGGCTGATTCATGTCAATATTTATGTGACAAAATTTTACAATACTGTAAAGTAATTAGTCTCCAATTAAAGTAAATAAATTTTTAAAAAATAAGCCATTAGTCATGACTTTTACCCAATCCTGATCCAGCAGCACACTGAAAGACCTGCTTTGATAAAACTTTCAGTTCTCAGTGAGACCCAGCTTTGCCTTTGCCCCTTGGAGACAGAGCTGAAGTCCCGTTGCAGCGCTGTTGGTGTTCCCCCTTCCACAGTGAGCGATCAGTTTAGCGTTGTCTTAGCAACAGGCTGTGTTGGCGATATTTGGGGAGCTTGCATTTGATGGCTTTTAATCACTATAGCTTTTCTCAGGCCTAAATCTATTCTTTGCTTATCTCTCATCTTCCATCTCTTACTCTCATTTCTTTCCCTGTCCTTAATATTGTGTTTTCTATTTTACTCTAAGTCCGCTCAAAGAAAACAACATGGAGATAAATAAATTTTAAAAATAGAGGACAGAGAAAGACAAATATCATATGACAGCACTCATATGTGGAATTTAACTTCTAAAAAATTACATAAGTGAACTTATTTAACAAACAGAAACAGACTCACAGATTCTGAAAACAAACTGATGATTACCAAAGGGAAAAACATGGAGAGAGGTATAAATTAGGAGTCTGGGATTAACATACACACACTACTAGACAGTACATAAAAGAGATAATCAGCAAGGACCTACTGTATAGCACAGGGAACTCTACTCAATATTCTGTAATAATCTATATGGGAAAATAGTTCAAAAGGAATGAACATATGCATCTGTATAACGGAATCACTATGTTGTCCACCTGAAACTGACACAACATTGTAAGTCAACTATATACTCCAATAAATGTTTTTAAGGAAGATCAAACCTATACACAAATTTTGTAAATTTTAAACCAAAAAAAATTGGTAGAAAAAATATAGAAGTAAATCATTATGCATCTAGCATTAAAGCTTTGAAATATATAAAACAAAAATGGTAGATATACATGTGCAAATGGACAAATCCACAATCTCTATGACAAAATTTAAAATATCAGAAATTGACAAGAGTAGATACAAATGAAGAATTTAGAATATTTGAATAATAATTAACAATATACAGTAAATATTATAACCTCAAAACAAATAATATATTGCCTCCCCTTGATTCACTTTCTACACTTGACCTCCATGACCCCTCCTCTGTTTCCTCACACTTCACTGGTGCCTCTTTCTCAGTCCTTTGCCTGTTCCTCCACGCTCCCAGATTTAACACGTGTGTGCTACATGGTTTAGTCCTTGGGCTCTTCTTCCCTCCAACCACACTCATTCCCTAAGTGACCTCATCTAGTCTCTTGGCTGTAAATAGCAACCACCTCCTGACAGTTCCGACGGCTTCCGTGGTGGCTCAGACACTAAAGAATCTGCATGCAATGCAGGAGACCTGGGTTCAATCCCTGAGTAGGGAAGATCCCCTGGAGAAGGAAATGGCAACCCACTCCAGTATTCTTGCCTAGAGAATTCCATGGACGGAGGAGCCTGGTGGGCTACAGTCCACAGGGTCGTGAAGAGTCAGACACGACTGAGCAACTAACACTTTCACTTTCACTTAATTGACAGTTCCTAAATTTATATCTCATTCCCAGCCCTCTCTCCCAAATCCCATATTCATGGATCCAATTAGCTACTCGAAACATCTCTAATTTAGCATTTCAGAAGTTGAGTTCCCGATCTCCAGCTCCCAACATGACCCATCTACAGTCTTCTGCATCTCAGTGAATGGCAGCTCTAGAAAGCCACTCAAGCCAAAACCTTGGCACAGTCCTGGACTTCTCTCTACGATTCTCCATCACCAAACTGTCAGGAAACCCCACTGACTCTACTTTCAAAACATATCCTCAATCCACCTCTCTTCATCTCTACTGCTGTCACCCTGATCCAAGCCCCCATCATCTCCCACCTGAACAATCTCAATAACCTCCTAGGCACCTCCTGGCCTCCACTCTTGTTCCCCTACAGTCAAATCTACATAAAGTAATCAAGGTTACTTCTGAAAAACTGAGACTGTGGCATCTTTCTATCCAAACCCACTTCACTAAGGGTTCAAGTCCTGCAAAACCCTACAAAGCCTTTCAGGAAGTGTGCACACCTGCATACACACATATACATACATACCTCCTCTACCCTCACACTTCAAGTAGGCCTTCCCTGACCACCCTACATTAAATTGTGATCTGTGCCCCCACCCTGTATTCCCCATCCTACTTTACTATTTTGTCCCTTTCCATAGCACACGTAACGTTACTTTATAATTTGTTTATTCTATGTGAATATTGCTTTCACTTGTGTCCTCTCACTTAAATTAAAACTCCACAAGGGTAAGGATGTTTATTTTGTTCACTGATAACATCCTAAGAATTTGAAACTGAGTGGCCACTTAGGCTCTCACTAAATATTTGTTGAATGAATATGCACTTTCTCATGCTAGGATGAACATTCACAAATTTTGACCATTAGGCCACACAGGGAATGTTGACAAATTTCAAAAAGTGGGAATTATAATGACCAAAGTGCAATATAATCATAAGTTAATAACTAAATAGTGTTTTAAAAATCTTTCCTCTTGGACATTTTAAAATACTTCCGATGTCTTTCTTTTCTTCTTCCTTTCTCTCTCTCTGCCTTAGCTGCCTTGTAACCACCTAACAAATCTGTGACTCCCCAAGGATACTCTGTGTTTTGTTCTACCAACAGCCACTCACACCCTAACACAGACCATAGCCTGTTCATGAACTCATCGGCTCAATGATTGAGAAAATTGCCAAGGAGGTGATGCACAGGTTCTGCACAGAGACAGTGAGTACTCTGATACAATCTAAGATGGGATGTGTCCTGCAGAAGGGAGTCAGGCAAAGAGCCCACACCTGGAGACTGGACTGGGCTTTTCACAATGGCTCATGAGCACTGGTCTATCTCTGTGTAAGATGTTTATGTGGTCCCTGTGTCTCCAAGAGTAGCTGTGAGCATGGGACTTCTGATCCTTATCATGTTCTCATTCATTTTACTTTACTGAATACACTTTTAAAATTAAAGTATAACATACATTAAGAGAAATGTATGAATCATAAAACAGATAGCTCTGCTATGGACCAAATTGTATTCTCCTCACAGAAAATTCATATCTTAAAGCCTTAGTTTCCAATGTGAGTGTATTTGGACATAGGGCCTATGAGGAGATGATAAAGGTTAAATGAGGTCATAAGGGTGGGGCCCTAATCCTATAGGATTGGCATCCTTATAAGAAGGGGAAGACCTGGGTATCTATCCAGAGTGAGTGAGTGAAAGTTGCTCAGTCATGTCTGACTCTTGGTGACCCCATGAACTATACAGTCCATGAATTCTCTAGGCCAGAATACTGGAGTGGGTAGCCGTTCCCTTCTCCAGGGGATCTTCTGAACCCAGGGATTGAACCCAGGTCTCCCACATTGTAGGTGGATTCTTTACCAGTTGAGCTACCAGGGAAACCCTGGGCATATATCCAGAGAAAACCATAATCTGAAAGGACAGATGCACCCCAGCGTTCACTGAAGCACTGTTTCCAATAGCCAAGACAGGGAAGCAACCTAAATGTCCATTGATAGGAGGAACAGATAAAGAAGATGTGGTACACATATACAATGAAATATTACTCGGCCATAAAAAGGCATGGAACGCCATTTGCAGCAACATGGATGGACCTAGAGGTCATCATACAGAGAAAGGCAAATATAAGATAGAGAAAGGCAAACAGAGAAAGGCAAATATAAGATATTCCTTACATGTGGAATCCCAAAAAATATGGTACCAATGAAATTATTTACAAAACAGAAATTGAGTCACAGATGTAGAAAACAAACTTATGGCTACCAGGGAGTGTGGGGGGAAGGAATAAATTGGGAGATTGGGGCTGACATAGACACACTACTATTCATAAAATAGATAACTAATAAGGACCCAGAAGGGCTTCCCAGGTGGCGCTAGTGGTAAAGAACCCACCAACGTAGGAGACATAAGAGATGTGGGTTTGATCCCTTGGTTGGAAAGATCCCCTGGAGGAGGGCATGGCAACCCACTCCAGTATACTTGTCTGGAGAGTCCCATGGACAGAGGAACCTGGTGGGCTACCATCCATAGACTCACAAAGAGTCGGACACAACTGAAGCAACTTAGACGCATGCAGGCAAGGATCCAGAAGCCTTCATTATCTCCCCTCCCAGTCCTCTTCCTTCCAAAAGTTAGTCAATATACTAATGTCTAACATCATAGATCAGTTTTGCCTATTTGGGGTTTTTAACTAAACAGAACCATATAGAGATTAAAGTCCATTTTTCTAAACAATTCCTACTCTAAGTACCAAAAAAAAAAAAGGGGAAACTACAAATTATTATATTAGAAATAAAAGCACACACACACATTAGGATTAGCAACAGGGAAACAATTATAAATATGGAAGAGTTTTCTTTTTTAATCTATCCTTCTTTATAACTTTATTTGTTTACTGTCTGTGCTGGGTCTACATTTCTGCGAGGGCTTTTGCCTAGTTGTGGAGAGCGGGCCTTTCATCTGGGTGGCTTCTCTGTTGTAGAGCAAAGGCTCCAGGGCGTGTGGGTTTCAGCAGTTGTGGCACATGGACTCAGCAGTTGCAGGTTCCAGGCTCTGGAGCACAGGCCCAATAGTCACGGCTCACAGCTTAGTTGCCCCAGGGCATATGGGATCTTCCCAGATCAGAGACTGAGCCTGCGTCTCCTGTATAGGCAGGCAGACTCTTTATCACCCAGCCACCAAGGAAGCCCTTTTGAAGAGTTTTCTAAAGGATGCATCAATGATGTGAAACTTTATATGAATAAATAAGGAAAACTAGAGCAAATAAATAATTTATAGGGCAGCAATTCCCTGGTGGCTCAGCTGGTAAAGCACCTGCCTGCAATGCAGGAGACCTGGGTTCAATCCCTGGGTCGGGAAGATCTCCTGGAGAAGGAAATGGCAACCCACTCCAGTATTCTTGCCTGGAAAATCCCATGGATGGAGAAGCCTGGTAGGCTACAGTTCATGGGGTCGCAAGAGCCGGATGCGACTTCACTTTCACTTTCACTTTCTTTCATGGATGATAAAAGGGCTCCCCTCCGACCCAGTGGTTCAGTGGTAAAGAACCTGCCTGCCAGTACAGGAGACCAGGGTTCGATCCCTGGGTTGGAAAGATCCCCTGGAGAAGGAAATGGCAACTCACTCCAGTATTCTTGCCTGGAAAATCCCATGGACAGAGAAGCCTGGAGGGCTACAGCCCATGGGGTCACAAAAGTGTCGGACATGACTTAACGACTAAACAACAACATAGATGATACAAGTGATTTAAGAAAAATAAAACAACCTGAAAAGAAAAAGCAAAGATCTACCCTAAACAAGGCAACTGGGGCTAAATAATTAAATAGAACCAGTGGATTTTCATATTACATAAATTGTTCTACAGCATAGGAAAAGATGGACATCTCCCCACTTATGAACCTCGCATAAATCTGATACCAAAATCGATGAATTAGAAGAAGGAGATCTGTTTATTTTACTTAGGAATATGTATGAAAAAGTATCCTAATAAAATACTAGCAAATTAAATTCAGCAGTGGATTGAAAGAATAATATATTGTGGGTTTACTCTAGAAATAGATGATTGAACATTAAGATATTTATTACTGCAATTCGACACAGAGATTAAAGGGGGAAAATATCATTATCTCACTATATGCTGACAAAATTCAATACTATTCTTACATTAATTTTTTAAAAAGCATCTCCTAGCAAAACAGATATTAAAGGAAACTTCCTTAACTTGATGATGGATATCTTCCAGAAATTTGCAGCCAGCAAAAAAGGGAGGAGCAGTCAGACACAGCTGAATGCAAAGAAGAAGGATTTGGGGGTTTTATTTTTAAATTTTAAGTTAAGTTATTTATTAGTAGATAATGTCTCATGCTTAAAATTCAAAAGACATTAAAGGGTATAGAGTCAAAACCTCTCTCCCCGCCCATTCTCCAGTCACCCATTTACCCTCTCTGTTATTACATTCTTGGTTATTTTTCCAGAGATATCTTTCTGTGCATTTGCAAAAAAAAAAAAAAAAAAGTGTAAGTACTTTTTAATACATTGACAGAAAACACCAGTCCTCTTTAGCAGTATATAGATGGTTTCATATCAATACATAAAATGCTTCTTCATTCTTTTTTTCTGACTAAAAATTCTTACCTTGGGTAAATATATCTTAAATTTGTTCAACTAGCACTCTGCTGAGAAATACTTAGGTTGTTCCAAACCTTTGCTATGACAAACATGCTGTGGTTAATAAGCTCTGTATGTGTGTCATTTTGTGCATGTGTGAATGTGCATGTAGGACTGTGTACTAAAAAATTTGCCTCTTTCCAAAGAGATGGTGTGGCTTTTACCTTCAGCTTCTGGAGGGTTTGGGATGTGTGAGAGGTCAGACTTTTCATGGTAAGTTAGGAGAAGGAGAAATGGAAGATCGCAAGCTTCCTCTTCAGACAAATTTACATCAGGAAGCAACACATAAAGAAGTGGAGGATCTTGAATCCTTTCTTCTCTCAGAAATCCCTTGGTTCCACCCAGGAGCATGAGTACCCGGTTTTGAAGATGGCACTCTACCGCCCCATGATTTTGTCATGTCCTGTTCCACTTTGCTCTTGATGTGGCCACCATCTGTCTCTACTTCCTCAACCCCTATGCTTATCTCTTGCCTCAAACACCTCTGAGAATACTCTCCCCACTTCCTTGCCTTTAACCCCCTGGTGTCTACCAGGGTGCTCCCCACCATGACATTTTATTCTCTCACAATCCATGGTAGGGTTATTTTTTTTCTCCCCACCCTCTTATAAAAAACTCTGCTCTGTTCCTGGTGGGAATATAATTTGGGACAATCTCTATGGGGCCATCTTATTCATCTTGACCAAATTTGCAAATGCACATATTTCTGACTCAGAAACTCTACTTACAGGGTCTTATACTTGTGAGGGGTTTAAGGCCGACTCGAAGAAGGCAATGGCAACCCACTCCAGTGTTCTTACCTGGAGAATCCCTGGGATGGCGGAGCCTGGTGGGCTGCCGTCTATGGGGTCGCTCAGAGTCGGACACGACTGAAGCGACTTAGCAGCAGTAGCAGTAGGGCCAACTACAAGCTTAAAGTATATAGTCTCCACAAAGACCACCTTCACTTCTGACACCAACTGCAAGTTCAGAGGTTTCCCAAACCACCAGGGAGCTTGATAATTCACTAGAAAAACTCACAGAATTCATTGAAAGTCATTATACTCATGATTACAGTTTATTGCAGTGAAAGGATGCAGATTAAGATGAGCCAAAGGAAGAGAAGCATAGGGCAGAGCCCCGGAGGGTTACAGACATGAGCTTCCACCATCCTGTCTCTCATGGAGTTAGGGCACGCTCCCCTCCAAACATCGCTGTGTGACAATACACCTCGAGTATCATCAACTAGGGAAACCCACTGTTCAAAGTTCTTATAAGTTTACATAGGCATGCTTGATTGAGTCATTGCCTATATGGTTGAACTTAGTCCCCAGGTCAACTGATAATGCAAGACCTATAAGGTTAGTCTTTCTGGCGTGGCCAGCCCTACCCCAGGACTGTTGGGTGTGGCCAGCCTCCACTCTGAACAAAGACATTCCTACTACTGAAGCTCACATGCCTAGAGCCCATGCTCCACAACAAGAGAAACCACCGCAATGAGAAGCCCACGCACCACTACTAGAGAGTAGTTCCCACTCACTGCAACTAGAGAAAGCATGTATGCAACAGCAAAGACCCAGTGCAGCCAAAATAAATACATAAATCTTTTTTTAAAAAAAGATAAGTCTGTAACAACAGTGTTTTGATAAAAATATATTTAAGGCTCACATATGTATATTGGGAGACTTTATCTTTTGCAGTTGTTTAATCTTAAGATGAAAAAGAATAGGTGTTAACTTAGAAATGTGTGAAGGGTAGACAGTTTTACAATATTCTTTAGGCACAAGAGCTAAAAGAAAGCTTCAGTAGAAGTCTGGTAATGTGGACACCAGCTAAAGAAAATAGAGATTTTAATGATTTCACGGGGGTGGTGGGGGGCAGGGTGGATGTTAGGTTGGAGAGCTTGATTCATCTGAGCAGGAAATGGCGGAACCAGAAATCTTGGACTCGCCAGCTATTGGGGATGGGGGAGGGAAGTTTAGCAGCACACGGGGAATCCTCATGCTCTTCCTTTGAAATCTCACTTGTCTCACTTGAGAATGTGTTCCTTTCTTTCCTTCTCTTTGGGTCTCTACCCGCCACCCTTGTTCTTCCCATTTATTTATGTCTTAACCCTATCCTTCTCCCTTCAGATTTGCTTCTCTCCCTTTTGACACCCCTCGCACTACTCCCACCCTTGTTTCATTCCAGCGACTGAACTAGCAATAGTGCTGAACAAATGACTACGTTCTACTGTCAACTGCATGTGCTAGAGTTTCAGGTTCCTAATTCTTACTTCTGAAAATTGAGTGAGATGTACTTTCTGTCTCTTTCAAAAATGTAATTTGTCTACCATTAACTTCTGAAAGGTGCATGCTTGCTTTATTCCCTGTGGATCAGAAGCTCTTGATGAGGCAGCAGAAAGCTTCTCATCCTCAACTATAGTATATAAAATGCTATGCTTTTCCTTTGGGGACAATGCTTTCCTTTCTCATAGGGACCTGTGAACACAGTCATCCCAATAGAGTTCCTCCTTAGTGCATGACAAACTTCAGGGCTCCCATCCCTTCTTTCTGCATGCTTTCCCTTCTTTCCTCCACAATCCATGGATGTTACTAGAGACTTTTTATCTCTGGTTTTTGTACTTCCAGATTCTCCCTTCACAGTTTCTGTGGTCCAGCCGTCACTTTCTGGGGCTCTTACTGCCATGGCTATGCAGCTGGCCTAGAGGGTCAGAGAGGTTTCTGATCCCTGAGGGTAATTCCCTTCCCCTTAACATAGCTGTTAAGTGAGTTGTTCAGTCTGAAAAAGTCAAGAAGCCCATTCAGTCATGTTTCCAGAAACTTACTATGAACAGAGTTATAGAATGTCATAGTCTACAGATCTTTTACACCTTTGCTAATATATCACATGGAAGCAACCAGATTGGAAAGTGATTTTCATCTCAGTTCAGTAAATACCAGTGAGGCTCTGGGCCAGTTGTTTAATTTCACTGGGCCCCAGCTGGAAAGATAATGTCTGAGGAAGCTTCCCGCTCCAGAATTAATGATTTCATTAAGTCCTTTGGTTAGCTGGCATCACAAAAAATAAAGAACATCTTGCCAACCAGCCCCCTCTGCCTCACTCCTCCTCTGTCTAGTTCCTAAATGTAACCCAGCATTGGCACAAAGTAGGCAATCAATACAAGGTGATGTTTGAATGAATGAATAACAGAACACACAGGATTTTAACAGACTATCTGGAGCCTGCTTTGTTGTGGATGTGGCAAATGATGCGATGGTCACAGAGTTATAAGGACTGGCTTCTCTCACCTTAAAACCTGGGTTATAAGCCCAGTCCTTATAACATCTCCACCTCAGCCTCCTCTACCTGCTAGACATCATGCTTGGGAATGAATCCTTAGAGCCCTGGGGAAAGTGTTTAACAAAACTGGATAAAACACCTTGTACTTAATAACAAGTTAGGCTGCCTGCAAATTGCATCTTGTCTTTACCAGTATTTGTAATTGACTTTTAGGTAAATCTGCAACTAAACTTACCATTAGCATTGGGAGAGGGATCTATTATCAAGTGTAAGATATAGAACATTTGGCTTGAAGTCAGCATCTTTCCCTTCTAAAAGGGAAAGCATATATAAGACATTTAAAATCTGAGGCCCATGCCTCTAAGAAGGAAAGAGAAGGTGTCATTACTGCAAATTTGTTGATTTTTAATGTAATGACAGAATTATTTCTTTAAAAAATGTCATTAAAGCAATGGTATGAATTACTATTGATGATGTCAAGGAATTAGGACATTCTATTAATTTTCTGCAAAAGTCACTTCACTGCACCAAGATAAAATTTATTTTATTGGACTATGTCAACTACATACCTCAGTAGATTTTCTTTTGCCTTAGCTCCTTTTAAACTAATATTCACTTTAATAAAATGAATATTAAATACAATTAAATTATTTTTGGAACAATACACAAGGGAAAATATTGGATGCTTTTGCAGAGGGGAGCCAGGTAGGAAAGAGCAAGAGAAAAGGCAGACTTTTCACTGTACCATTTGAATTTTGAAACATGTGAAAATACGTTCCATTGTAAAAAAAAAAAAATGATTAAAACAATAATACAGGCACATAATTTAAAAATAAATAGTGTTAAAAGAAAGTTCTCTGCCCCACTGATCTCCACCCCCACCCTCGCTCTGTCCTTCTTTGGAAGTGTCTACTTTTCTACTCTTTCAGCTGCTTCTCCTCACACTTGGTCTCACATTTCTAAGAAGGAGGTTCTTGTTGCTCCTTCTAGGTCTATCTGTTTTAGAGCATGTCAGTTTATTTCCAGTTACGGTATTTGAGAGTTTCATGCTGTTACATGTCATGACCACCTGCTTCCTCTTCATCTTTGCAATACGGTTAAATCACAGCTTTTTTGGTGGAACAAATAGCCAATGTAAGTATTATTCACTGGCTCTATGATTTGCTTCCTTCTCTTTACAGTTTTTTATTTTCCCCCAGTTTTTGTTTGTTTCATTTTCTATGGTATTTTTTTCAAGTGATCTAAAAGATCTATCACAAGTCTAACAATAATTTTCTCAAATGCCCAAATGCATCAGATTTCCCCTAGAATTTTTTTTTTATTCTGCCTATCTTGAAGATTATCAAAGATGGTTACCAGCTACATTACCCAAGGTGATTCATTCTCTTTCCGAGAACCTTCTTTGCTCACACTGACTTTTCACCAAGACTCTGTTACCAACACAGTCCTACTTGGAGAAAGGTAAATTAAATTCTGTTTCCTCAAGGGACACACCCCGCCTCTCTAGCGGCTGCCAAAACACCCTGAATGCTTTCACCTTGAACTGCCTCTCCTGCTTCACAAGGTAAGTGGGGCTCTCAGGGTGCAAATATGCTTCATTCACAGCAGAACGCATTTTTATATAAGCTGGCTTCATCAGTAGTTGAGTATTTCTTTTGGTGCCCAGTATCATAGTGGATGCAAAGGATCACACACTCCCCAGCTGCAAAAACTTTGCAACAAGGCTCATTAGCAGAGAGGTAAAATAGTTACTTAATGCTACAAAACTTTTTTCCTCTTTCCTTCTTGATTGATAATTCTTTTACACCTAAAATGGAGGAATCTTTGTCAAATTCTTTTTATTCTTTTCTTCTCTTTACTCTCTTACTCTATATGACAGATATAACATTAACATCTTACTGCCTGATCCAAGTATTTTCATAATTTTTTGGAAACTCATTTTGCCTCCAAAGTTTACTCTCTGCTTGACCTTTAACAAGTTAGTTAACCATGTTGCTCTTCAGCTTCTTCATGTGTAAAATGGGAATAATAACAAAATATAACTTTGTTGGGAGCAGTAAACATGAAGGTCAATGTGAAGAATTTAGCTTACTTCCTGACACTTTATAAAGAGTCAACAGAAATTAGCTATTGTTTGTATATTGGAAATAATTTTTACCATCAACACCATTTTATTTGATCACAGAAGGGAATCTTAGAGCATAATTTCACCATCTTCTAGTATTGAGTGTTATTATTAAGAAGCCTAATATCTATCTGATTTTCATTCCTTTGCAAGTGAACTGTTCTCTATCTCCCTTTCTCTCTCTCCAATCTTCTTGCCATCACCAATGTTTCGAAAATAACATGCCTTCTTTGACTGTTTTTTCATGATTATGCTAGGCACTTAATTTAGCATTTCAATCTGGACATTATTTTTCTCCAATTCTGAGGGTTTTCTTGTATTACTTCTTTAATAATCTCTCCCCCTCCATTTTCTCTGCTCTACTTCTGGAGCTTTTATTGAATGCTGTACTTCCAGAATTGATCCTCTTTTTCTGATAATTTCTCTCCCATTTTATCTTTTTATAATACATGTATTTATTAATCCTAATATATTTCCCCATGTTTATTTTCCAAACAGTCAACTGGACTCTTCCCTTTACTTCTGTCATATTTTAAATGCCCGACAGAACATTCCATGCGCTCTAAATGTTCCTGTTTCACTGTGTTTCCGTCCTCCTTATAGATACAGTATCTTCAAGTCTCTCTGAGAAGTTCAATGATTCTGGGGTTTGCTGTTTATCTTTTCTTTTGCTACTTGCACTATCTTATTTGTTCTCTGAGTTCCTTTTGCTGACCTGTTTTTATTATTGCTGTTGTTTTGTTTTCTCTCCCTCTATCGTGCATGTTGGCAGCTTTGTTCTGTCTTGACTATTGGTTCATACTTAAGATTCACCATTCAGCCCAGAGCAGAGATCTTCAGTCACCACCAGGCACCAAATAAATCATCTAAGCCAGTCTCCTAGAATCCGGACTGTTTCCAGGAGAACCTCAAAACACCCGGCTATAATCTCCTGTGATGAAGCCATAAAATGCTCTGGCCATAAGAAAATGAATGAACTAGCCTGAACCTTTTCAGATGGCTCCTCCAGATAAGGTTCTTTCTACAAAACATCCCCAAACACTCCTTTATGACCTCCAAGTAAAGTCCATGTCAAATCCCAGAGGAGAAATGTGATCACTAACTGGCCATCTTTTCTTGAACGTCTCTACATCCTAGGGCAGTTTTCTTTCCTAAATAGACATCACAATTTACTCTAATTTTTCATTTAAAAAAGTATGGTTCACTAAACTCAAAAATAGTAAAGCAAGTGAAGACATGCTTTCTGCAGAGAAAAAGACTTTAAATACTAAGTAAAATAAAAAAGAAATGGTAGAGGAATCGGGTGGAGAGGGAGGTGGGAGGGGGGATCGGGATGGGGAATACGTGTAAATCTATGGCTGATTCATGTCAATGTATGACAAAACTCACTGAAATGTTGTGAAGTAATTAGCCTCCAACTAATAAAAAAATTAAAAAAAAAAAAAAGAAATGGTAAATTCTTGGCAAAATCTGAAATTTTTTCAAAACAGCATTTCTATTTTTTTGTCTTTTGTGGGGTTTTTTTAACTGCATCATGCAGCTTGCAGGATCTTAGCTACCTGACCAGGAATTGAACCTGTGCCCTCTACAGAGAACACGCAGAGTCCTAACCACTGGACTGCCAGGGAATTTCCAATATTCCACTTTTTAAATTTATTTTTTATTTTTAATTGGAGGATAATTGCTTTACAGTGTTGGGTTGGTTTCTGCTATACAACAACATGAATCAGCTGTAAGTATACATATAACCCCTCCCTCGGGAGCCTCCCTCCCACCCCTCTAGTTCATCATAGAGCACTGAGCTGATCCCCCCCTATTACACAGCAGCTTCATACTAGTTATCTATTTTACATATGGTAGTCTAAATATGTCAACACCACTCTCCCAATTCACCCCACCCTCTCACTCCCTTGCTGTGTCCATGAATCTATTCTCTACATCTGGGTCTCTATTCCTGCCCTGCAAATAGGTTCATCAGTACCGTTTTTCTAGATTCCATACATATGCATAAATGTATGATATTTATTTTTCTCTTTCTGACTTATTTCACTCTGTATGACAGACTCTAGGTCCATCCACCTCACTACAACTGACTCAGTTCCATTCATTTTTATGGCTGATATTCCACTGTATATTTGAACCACAACTTCTTTATCCATTCATCTGTTAATGGACATCTATTCTAGGTACTGTCCATGTCCTGGCTATTATAAATAATGCTGCAAAGAACTTTGGGGTACATGTGTATTTTTCAATTATGGTTTTCTCATCCCATTTTTATAAGAAACGATTAAATGCATTGGAGGGAGGATTATTTTCCATCATATATCTTTTTGCAAGACTTCTGTGTGAGTGACAAGGGTGTCTATTTATTTAAATTGGCTTCCAGAGACCCTACAAATGAGCAGAAACTGAGGGTGTGGGTGCTGTGGGGCTGAACAAGTTGGGATGTCCAGGTAGCAGATAGTAGAGATAGCTTAGCTGAGCACCAACAGGGGCAGAGTGAGCAGGAGATGCCAGCCCCACAGGGCACAGCCCCAGTGCGATGTCACAGCACAGAACCTCCTCCGTGGGGCTCCCTGGGCCAGAGCAAACCGCATCTGGGTGCAGCGACCTCTCTCTTGGCCACAGTTGGCTTACGGTGTAGAAGCCACTCTTGATTTCATTATAGAATGGAAGGTGTGGGAAGTAGAAATCGAAGGGGTGACAGGAAGCCCCACTGGACACTGGGTACATTGTGCGGCACACTTCCGGGTGAAGCAGGGGCAGCAGTTTTCCCACAAGCCTGATAGCTGTCTTTGCAGAGGGGCAGGTCCGAGGCAGCCCTCTGTGCCCACTCTGGTCCAGCTGCTGGTTCCAGGCCCCAGGTTGAGGAAGCATCATAGAGGCAAGTGTCCTGGATGAGGGGGCGCTTGCCATCTCTCCATGGTGGCTCAAGTGAGTCTGTTAGGGCAGGACATGTCCTTGTGGGCTTCCTGGAGCAGCCAGAATTCATCTTCCGTGAACGGCAGTGCTCATGCAGCTTGTCCTCAGAGCCTGGACCTTCCTTCTGGTGCACTGGCATCCACAGGAAACCAAGCAGGACCCTGCAGGACCTTTCCTGGGGACACACTCCCCCCACCATGTCCCCTGCCTCTTATTTGTAGAGAAGCTTTAACCTCGAATTCCAAAAAGCAATTTTAATTTTAAATTAAAACTAATTTTGCAGAGAAGTTAGAAAATGCAGAAATAAAGGAAAACAGTCAAGCAAGCAAAATAATAATAGTTTAGCCATAAAACAAACTCAAGGACTTTTCATTCCTCCTCAAGGCCTTTAGATAACATTCTGACCTATATCCTTCCATTGTTTTGCAGATACTAAAACCCCTACCAGGTGGAAGAAGCTAACTGCAGGCTGACCAGCAGTAAGTAGACACCAGACTAGTTGGAACCAGAAGGTTGATAACTGAGATTCCCAAAACATCATGCCATTATCTCACCACCAACCAATCAGAAGGATGTGCCCAAGCTGATCATGCACCTTGCAACTCACTTTGTCTTTAAAAAATCTTGCCTGAAAGCCATCAGGGAGTTCAGATCTTTTGAGCATGAGCTACCTATTCTCCTTGCTTGGCCCCCTGTCGGGTACTTTGCAATAAGTTTCCCCACAAACCCACATCAGTAGATTGGCTTTGCTGTACATCAGGTGAACTGACCCAAGTCTGGTTCTGTAACACACGCAGACACTGAGAAGGTCAGCCCTTGCCTGTAAAGTCTGGGGCTGGGTGCCCCACAACACAGACAGCAAGACTAAAAGGAGGTACAGCTGTGCTGTCGTTGCCAGGCCGTCTATCCCTGGATCCTGCAACCAATAACATGATGTTGTCAAGTCCTCTAAAGCCCCAGCAGGTGGAGGGTCTCTGGATACAAAGTTTATTTTTAATCTTCTACCTTTAAAAAAAATATTTAAAATTTGAGCAACCTAATAGAAAAAAATGAATAAATTATATGTACACCCAGTTCACCAAAACAAAAGCTGCAATGGCTGATAAAATATGCTGCTGCTGCTAAGTCGCTTCAGTCGTGTTTGACTCATAGCGACCCCATGGACTGCAGCCTACCAGCTCCTCTGTCCATGGGATTTTCTAGGCAAGAGTACTGGAGTGGCCTGCCATTGCCTTCTCCAGGATAAAATATGAAAAGATACTAAAAATACTACTAATGTTTGGCTATTGTTACAACATTCTATCTTTGCTATAAAAATAAAGGGTGGAAAACTTTTAATTTCCCCATATCTCATATTTTCATCCATTTTGCAAAAGTCAGAAAATACCTTTGCTTGGCTCATCACATTTTTTCTTATACCAGAAGAGCAGTTTTTCTGGCTTTACAATTTCAAAATAAAAACTAACTCAAAGAAAAAACAGCCAAAACATATTCATTTATTTAATCCTACTACTTGTCTTCTGTGGTTCCCATATCCATAGTCTGATTTATTTTGGTATTGAGTTCATGCTAATATCTGTGGCTGTCACTATAATTACTGATGCCATCTAAACTGGGATGGCTTTAGAGCTTGATATTTGTATATTTAAAAACAACATAAAACTTCACAATTAAAACTAAAAATTAAATTTAGTTTAACTAAATTTTAAAGTCAAAATTAAAATCTTAAGAGTATAGCTTAGCAGACTACTACTTCCTGACTTTGCTCCAGAATCATTTTTAAATTACATTATTCAAATGAATGCATTTAGCTCTCTTGTCTAAAAATAACAATAGGAAGCAGAGGAATTTTAAAATAGAAGAACATGAGAAAGGCTTTGATGAAATGTGGTCATTCACCTCTGAATTTTGTCTCTTTCATGTCATCAGCTGGAGCCCAAAGAATCTATCAAAGTTCTCTCATCAACATGTAACATAACCAGCACCCCAATCATATCCAAAAACTCATCTGAGATATTTTAAGACCTTTTTAGGTCCTGAACATTCTTACTTTTGAAAGCCCCATCTGTATTCTTATCAAATCTTTTAAACTGCACCCACATCATAAATATTTATTGAATATATACATTGTCCTAGGCATTGTTCTTGGTTTACATTAGTGAACAAAACTAAAATTCCTACCTTTGGAGAACCTATATCCTATAGTATTTCTATACAGTTGACTCCTGAATAACATGGGGGTTAAGGACGCCAACCCTCACACAGTCAAAAATCTGCATATAACTTTTGACCCCCAAAACTTAACTTCTAGTCGCTTACTGTTGACCAGAAACCTTACCAATAACATAAACAGTTGATTAACACATATTTTGTATACTATATGTATTATATACTGTATTCTTACAATAAAGTAAACTGGAGAAAAGAAAATTTTATTAACAAATTCTGGAGAGCATTTGGAGGAAAGGGTACCCTCGTACACTGTTGGTGGGAATGTAAACTGGTAACAGCCACCATGGAGAACAGTAAGGAGGTTCCTTTTAAAACTAAGAATAGAGCTACCATATGATCCAGTAATTACACTCCTGGGTCATGGGCATATATCCAGAAAAGGTGAAAACTCTAATTCAAAAAGATATCTGCACCCCAATGTTCATCACAGTTCCTAGCTGAGGAACTGGAGGCACGGAAAGGGTGTCACCTGCCCAAAGTCACATGAGTAGGAACTAGCAATGCCTGAATCACTATCGCCCAGTTACACTGCCTTTAAGAGACAAAGGAGGAGATGGCTTGCAGGACATGAAGCCTTTCTCTTTTCTGCCTGTACCAACACTTATGGTAACACTAATGAGAGAGGAGAGAAAAGAAAGGGGAAAAGCAAGACTCTTCCTGCCCAGTTCAAGGCCAGTAGCTAGTAGTTCTCTTTTTCCTTTGGGTGTGTTTCTACCCAGCAAAGTGCTATAAAGAAACAGAAGAAATAGAGGATGGCCCCCAGCCTTTAAAAACTTGAGATTTCAATACTCATTACCGTCTGCATTATGATCCAGTGGGATAAAGCATTTTCTCAAGCAGTGCTTTTCCAATGGAATTCATTTTGTTTCCAAATGAACATCTAAGGAGATTAAAGAATGGAAGTTATTAAACACAGATAAACCTTACCCAGGCAATGATTTTCATTATTGTGCTTGAAACAAATATAAATGTAGCCAGTTCACTTGAGAGGCTGCCTCACCCCAAACTCAGCTATTAAAGATCTACAGAGCATCCGTGACTCAGCTCATCCATTCAGAGTGTGTGTTGTTCATTCCTGGCTTTATATTCAATGTGTCACCAAGAAAGGCAGACAAGACTCGGCAGCCCATGAGCGTGCACTAGCACAGACACACCTATCACCTAGAGTAAGAAGCCACGCTTGGGAGCCCGTACATACTGTGCCATTCTTTTTATGTGAAGTTCAAAAAAATGCAAAACTTATTCATGATGACAGACATCAGAACAGTGATGACCCCTGGGAGGAGGTATGATGAAACATTCTGGAGTGATGAATATGTTCTATATCTTGAACTATGTGGTGTTTACACATTCCAACTTCATTGAACTAAACATTTAAGACTTGTGCATTTTACTGTATATAAAATGTACTTCAATAAGCTCATTTTACCCTCCTCCCTCACTAGAATCACTAATTAGGCAGAACAGTTTCACCATAATGGGGTCAGACAAAGTAGGAATTACCTTTATCACACATTAGGGGGCTCTTGGCCAAATCATTATACTTCTCTAAGGTGTAATGTTTATAAAAAGAGACTAGTCAAAAAAAAAAAAGAGAGAGAGACTAGTCATAGTACCTACCCTTGGGTGTTCCTACCTATGCCTCTCTTAGCCCTAGACACCAACTCTAGGCTTATATTCATGAATTCATATATATGCACATATTATATGTGCATTATACACGTTATAATATACACATATTACTGTGCTGTGCTTACTCACTCAGTCGTGTCCAACTCTTTGCGACCCCAGGGACTGCAGCCCGCCAGGCTCCTCTGTCCATGGGGATTCTCCAGGCAAGAATACTGGAGTGGGTTGCCATGCCCTCCTCCAGGGGATTTTCCCAATCCAGAGATTGAACCCAGGTCTCCTGTATTGTAGGCAGATTCTTTACCATCTGAGCCACCCATAGATATTTTCTATATTTATATACATGTTTAAATATACATATTTATACAATAATTTTTAAAAATGATTTCCTCCATCCTTTCTTATAATTTTATTTTATTTATTTATTTTTGGCTATGTTGGCTCTTCATTGCCGTGCAGGTTTCTTCTCTAGTTGTGATGAACAAGGGCTACCTTCTCCTTGAGGTGCATGGGCTTCTTATTGCAGTGGCTTCCCCTGCTGTAGGGCACAGGCTCGAGGTGCAGGGGCTTCAGCAGTTGTGGCACATGGGGATTCTGAACGTTCCACCTTCTCCAGTTTTCCTTTTTTTGGGTCAGAACTGCATGTAGCACATGCAGTTCCTGGCTCTAGAGCACAGGTGCAGTAGTTGTGGCATACGGGCTCAGCTGCTCCGCAGCACGTGGGATCCTCTCCGACCAGGGATCAAACCCATGTCTCCTGCATTGCAAGGGGGATTCTTTACCACTGAGTCACCAGGGAAACCCCTAAGCAACAATCTTCACAGCCCATCATTATGGGAGACAGAATCATTAGCACTCAAAACCTGTTCACAGTTCCTAAAGGCATGAAGAATTGTGTCTTCCAACAGTCCCACAAGGACTGTTTGAGCAGCTCAAGACACGTAGACTTCCAAGCTTGGAAGTTGACCCTGTAGAAGTTATGGACATAAACAGGAAAGAAGTAGGGACTGAGGGGAAGCCTGTGTGTCCAGTCAAGCCCCGGTCACTGTGTTTGGTTGTGTAGCTTGCATGCTGCATGACATCAAGGCTGAAGTCCATGTGAATGGCATTCCATGCAGTTGTGTTGGGCAGGACCATTGTGAGAGGCACCATCAGAAGCCTGGGGTCTCACCAGCTGAACATTCCACCTTCTCCAGTTTTCCTTTTTTTGGGTCAGAATCTCACCTTGGATGCCTCAGCTCTTCACCTGGTGATTTCTCAAGGAAGCAAAACCCATCACTGCAATGGGACTTGGTTCTGTCCCTATCTGAGTGCCTTGTCACATTCAACTCCACTCAGGAATACCCCAGGGAAACATAAACCTGGCTGAGATCCTGGACACCCACAGTGGTGGAAACCCTATGATTGTACCTGAGGAGGTGGGAACTCCTGAGCTGAGTCATGTTAGCGATATACATCCCCATCGTACCTAGTAGTACCAGTAACACTGATAAAACCTTTAGCTGTGCTTATTTGGGCCTCTGATATAGCAAAATACTCTGAGACTGCCCAGAAAGGTCAGGGACACAGGGCTGCAGACTTAGCATACAAAAATGAATCAATTATTTGCATTCTTCAAATTTGTAAAACTCAGGGAAAGAAAATCTTTTGTGTAACATTTTTGCAAATTTCCCCATTCCCTCACTACCCAAGGAGGCTAGAAAGATGTTAAAAAATGGTAAACCAAAACTAAAAAACAGAACTATTTTCTCCAAAAGGGCAATAATGAGTTTTACTGTCTCCCCTTAATGTTACAGCAAAAAAGTACATTCAAGGGCTTAGAGCACCCCCTGGGGAGTTACTCTGGGGAGTACAAGGTGAGGAAGCCAGCCTTGAGGAGCAAGCAGAAGGGATTGCTTTATTCTTCCATTAAAATTTGTTTTTGTCCTTACAGAAATATGTTCATTTTAGAAAGTGAGAAAACAATCATTGACAGAAATTAATTCCATGGAGCAATTCATCCATTCCACTCTCTTTTTTTTTTTTTTGGTCCTTTGGTTTTTGTTTTCTGGTCATGTTGCTCAGCTTGGAGGATCTTAGTTCCCCAACCAGGGACTGAATCTGGGCCACAACGATGAAAGCGTCGACTTCTAACCACTGGACCATCAGGGAACTCCCAATTTTTCTTATTCTTTTATTTTTCTTTTCCTTTATTCAGTTCAGTTCATTCACTCAGTTGTGTCCGACTCTTTGCAATCCCATGATTGCAGCACACCAGGCTTCCCTGTCCATCACCAACTCCCCGAGCGTACTCAAACTCATGTCCATTGAGTCGGTGATGCCATCCAACCATCTCATCCTCTGTCGTCTCCTTCCCCTCCTGCCTTCAATCTTTCCCAGCATCAGGGTCTTTTCCAATGAGTCGGTTCTTCGAATCAGGTGGCCAAAGTAAGGAGTTTCAGCTTCAGCATCAGTATCCAATATCAGTATCATCAACATCCAATGAATATTCAGGACTGATTTCCTTTAGGATGGACTGGTTGGATCTCCTTGCAGTCCAAGGGACTCTCAAGAGTCTTCACCAACAGCACAGTTCAAAAACATCAATTCTTCGGCACTCAGCTTTCTTTATAGTCCAACTCTCCCATCCATACATGACTGCTGGTAAAACAATAGCCTTGACTAGATGGACCTTTGTTGGTAAGGTAATGTCTCTGCTTTTTAATATGCTGTCTAGGTTTGTCATAGCTTTTCTTCCAAGGAGCAAGTGTCTTTTAATTTCAAGGCTGCAGTCACCATCTGCAGCAATTTTGGAGCCCCCCAAAATAAAGTCTCTTACTGTTTCCATTGTTTCCCCATCTATTTACTATGAAGTAATGGGACCAGATGCCATGATCTTAGTTTTCTGAATATTGAGTTTTAAGCCAACTTTTTCACTCTCCTCTTTCACTTTCATCAAGAGGCTCTTTAGCTCTTCTTTGCTTTTTGTCATAAGGGTGGTGTCATCTGTATATCTGAGGTTATTGATATTTCTCCTAGCAATCTTGATTCCAGCTTGTGCTTCATCCAGCCTGGCATTTCTCATGATGTACTCAAATTTTCATAAACCTCCACATGGATCCCAGACTCACCCTGGGAAAACTGGACTAATAGTTTCTTGGGAATATGTGGATATGGGGCTAGTGGGGGAAATTCTTACTTGACAAGTTTTGCTTTTGTATTTTTAAAGTGTGTGTGCTAGAGTATATGTGTGTATACATTTCATGGTTATTATTACTTGGGGACTATTCCATGAAATCAAGTCAGACCAGATCTCTCTGTAGAAATGTTCATCTCAGTCACCTCTCAGTTGCCTTGAAAAATTCATTTACCAAATGATAAACTATCCAAACGTATATTATAAGAAGAGGAAGAGACACCAGACCCCCCCCCCCCCAACCTCTCTCTCTCTCATACATACAGGGAAGGCCATGAGAAGACACAGAGAGAAGGTGACCATCTGTAAGCCAGGAAGAGAGCTCTCACCAGAAACCAACCCTGACAGCACCTTGATCTTGGACTTCTTACCTCCAAAACTGTGAGAAAATAAATCCCTGTTGTTTAAACCACCCAATTTGGGGTTTCCTGGTGGTCCAGTGGTTAAGACTCCATGTTTCCATTGCAAGAGTCATGAGTTCAATCCCTGGTTGGAGAACTAAGATCCCACAGGCTGTGTAGCCAAAAAAAAAAACAGTGTGCTTAGGTTTGATCCATGGTTCAGGAGGATCCCCTGTAGAAGGAAATGGCTACCCACTCTGGTATTCTTGCCTGGAAAATTCCACGGACAGAGGAGGCTGGCAGACTACAGTCCATGGAGTCGCAAACAGCCATACACGACTGAGTGGTTAAGCCTGACAACAAACCATCCAATGTGTCGTATTTTGTTATGGCAACCTGAGTAAACTAATACAATAGATAAATTGCAACAAAAGTGGTAGATGGGAGAGCGGATCAGAGTGATTGTGTTTTACAGATTGTGTACTCTTTGGGAGTAAAATAAAGATACAGATTTTCTTCATCAAGCATATATTTTACATAGCAGAGCATACATGTTAAAGACAAGAGAGTAACTGAAAGGAAGGAAAGAACATTTTTCCTCTGATCTCAACACTTCTGACCCCAAATGTGTGCAAGTTTTTTCTCAACACTAATTCTTCGCGTTGTCTGGATGTCCCAGAATTCAATTATGATGCTAACTACCTGCAGTTAGTGCAGATGACATAGGTTAAGGGCTCAGCCCTGCAAGACTGCCTCTACTTCAGATGCCAATCACAGCCTCAGGTTGTCACCCAATGTTCTCTGAGTTACTTGGCTACTAATTGGGGGTTCCCACAACCTTCTCCTCAGGTTTCATAATTTGCTATAGGGAAACACATTTATCAATTTATTATGAAGGATACAATAATGGATACAGATGAACAGTCGGATAAATAAGTACTTAAGGTGAGAACCAGAAATGTTCCAGGGGCAGTGGAATTGGGATGAGCCACCATCCTGGCACATGGATATGTTTCCCAGCTCACTCTTCTTTGGATTAATTCATTTGGGCTGTGCTGGGTCTTCGCTGCTGTGTGGGCTTTTCTCTAGTTATGGCAAGTTGGGGCTACTCTCTAGTTGCGATGTGTGGATCCTGGACCAGGGATCAAACCTGTGTCTCCTGCAGTGGCAGGTGGATTCTTTACCAGTGAGCCACCAGAGAAGTCCCTATGATTGATGATTAACTCAATCTGCAGTCCATCTCCTCCCAGGAGAATGGCAGGGGCTGAAAGTTCAAAGCTTCTAGTCAAGTTTGACCTTTCTGGTGACCAGCCATCCATGAGCCTAGCAAGACTTGCCTCATTAGAACAAAAGATGTTTCTATCACCTAGGAACTTCCAAGGGATTTAGGAACTCTGTGTCAGGAACCAAGAGCAGGGACCAAATATATATTTCTGACTACATCACAGTAACCAACAAAAGAATAAAAATAGAATGTATATATTCAAAACTGGTGAATGGAAAACAAGGAAATAAAGAAAACTCAATCTGGAAAGGCAGGAAAGAGGGAAAAAAGAAGCAAAGACAAAGAGATAAAGCACAGAAAATGAAGATCACTAAATAAGATGATAGAAAATAAATAAACATGTATCAGCAGTTACAAATTTACCTTAAACATAGAGTGGTTTTAAGAAGTACATAAAACCTGCATCCCAGCAGAATCCAGATAAGATGGCTTAGGGACAATCCACGCAGGGAGGTGGGATTTAGGAAATAAATAGGCAAGAAAAACAGGCAGAAGCTGTTGCTACTCTCAGGCTGGAAATGACAGGAGGAATAAGTTCTGTCAGATCTCAGAGTATGCTGGAACCCGGAGGAGAGATCTCCATCAGCCATGGAGGAACATGGCTTCCACCAGATAATGTAGCTTAGATGGAGGAGGGTGGAACAAGAAATACTTGACCTCTTTCTTCTCCATTCTTACAACTCCTGCCTCCCACTGGTGACCTAACCATAGGCAGCTGGCAAGGGAGCTTGGCTGATGCAGTCTGTGGGCCAGAGCAGGGAAGAGAAGGCGGGGAATGTATCTGGGGTCGGGGCAAACAGCATGGCAATCTTCATACTGGATAGGAAGGACTTTAAAACAGTAAACCTTATTAGGAATACAGAGGAATTTTGCTTAATGGTAACAGGAACAAGTCACAAGGCTTCTCAATATAAAAATAAAACACCACAGGGGTTATAAGGAGACAACAGCAAATATACTCTCATAGTGGGAGGTTTTAAAATATCTCTCCCAGAAAGTGATAGACCCAATAGACGACATTTTTCTAAGTCTACAGAAAATTTGAACAACACAAAAAGCTTCATATAATGGACGTATATCATCTTCTACTCCCAATAACTTAAAACAAACAGTGTTACTGAAAATCTTACAAATGTCCTTCAGCTGGTGAATGGATAAACAGACTGTGGTATATCCATACAATGAAATACAATCCGGCAATAAAAGTGAATGACTTATTGACACATGCAACAATGTGGATGAACTTCAAATGCATTATGCTAAATAAAAGTAGTCAGACTTAAAAAGTCACATAGTTTATGATTTTATTTACATGACATTCTAGAGAAAGCAAAATGAAAAGAGCAGAAAACAGATTAGAGATTGCCAGGTGCTTTGGCAGTGAGGGGAGAGGTTGACTAGAAAAGAGCAGTAGAGGTTGCTAGGATGGTTCTGGTTCTATTGTGGTAGGTAGTCACTGGCCTCTGTTCATTTGTTAAAACTTAAAGAACTGTACTCCAAAACCAGGAATGTTATGCATATAAACACATTTTCCAACTGAATCCTAAAAGCATTAGTCTATTCATGCTAGGTTGCTTCAGTCACGTCTGACTCTTTGCAACCCCGTGGACTGTAGTCTGCCAGGCTCCTCCGTTCATGGAACTCGCCAAGCAAGAATACTGAAGTGGATTGCCATGCACTGCTCTAGAGGATCTAGCTGACCCAGGGATCAAACCTGCGTCTCTTATGTCTGCTGCATTGGCAGGCAGGTTCTTTACCACTAGTGCCATTGGGAGTCCAATAAATTATCTACACATTTGACAAAGTACATGACCACAAAGGCAATATTAAAACTATCATACACACTAAATTCACTAACTACAGTACAATATAACTCTAAAGCAATTATAAAAATTTTGCTCCCAGGGAATTTGGGGGAGAATGGATACATGTATATGTATGGCTGAGTCCCTTTGCCGTTCACCTGAAACTATCACAGATTGTTAAGTTGCTATACTCCAATACAAAATAAAATGTTCAAAAAAAGAAAAATTTCGCTCCCAAACCTCATACTTTTGGAAACTAAGAAAAGACATTTTTAAAAAATCAATGGGTCAAAGAATATCATAATACAAATCACAAAATATTTAGAGCTGAATAATGACAAAAATGTTCTTTATGAAAACTTGTGGAACGTAGCTGAAGTGGCAGTTGAAATAAAGAGCATAGCCTTGGAATGTCATCTCAAGTATATATATAGAAGACAGGAATTTTAACCATTTTGCTCAGGAAGTTAAAAAGGACAGGAAAAAATTTTAAGTAGAAAGGGGGAATTCTTTTTAAAAAATTAGCTGTAATTGTAAACAAAGGCACATTGTAAAGAACAATAAAACTGTGGCTATAGCCAAACAAGAAAACTATGAGAGTAATGTAGGAGCCAATCAGGTGGAAAAAAAGATAATTTAAAGCCAGTCAAGTGAAGAAGGAAGTTAGGCATATTCCAACAAGGAGTGGGTAATTTCATTCCCCTAAATTAGGTGATAAAAATAGAAAGAGATTGCAATCAAAATCGGTGCCCAAAGGACAAGTGAAGCGCTTGTTTATAAATCTTACCCCACAGAAATGTTTTGACTGGGCTGCCCATGCCTGCCCAGTCCCTGGCATGGACAGGGCCCAAGTCTAAGGGAGGTTTAGTATGTGCCCGTCTATGACTCAGAACACAAGTTCCTCAGACCCCAACAAGGTTTTATTTTTCATGGGTTTTAACTCCCATGGTTAGAGAGCATCACTGACTCAATGGATATAAATTTGAGCAGACCCCAGGAGATAGTGGAGAACAAAGGAGGCTGGCGTGCTACAGTGTATGGGGTCGCAAAGAGTCAGACATGACTCACCCGCAAACAACAGCAACAAAATAGATAACAACATGGGTAAATCTCAGGGGGAGAAACTTTTGAATGAAAAAGGCAAGTGGCAAAAGAATAGTATGTACAACATTAGTAAATTTTTTAAGGCAGAAAAAAAAATTGGCAGAAGATCTTTGAATGCCAGGCTGATAGACATTTCAGTAGGCAGTGAGAATTGATTGTTGAATGAATGAGTCATCAAAAGATTTTGAGCCAGAAACCCACTGTTGTGCTATAACAATCACCCAGCAGGTTCTTAAACTGGAGTCCACAGACAAAACTCAGGGGGCTTACATCCTTGCATGGGGCAGGGGGATACTTTTTTATCTTCAGGAAATGGAGTGCTTCCTTCAATTATGAATATAGTCAACAAAGCATAATGGTACTGGCAAGACCTGTGATTTTGTCACCAAAAGAAATCACAGATATTTTCATGTCACATTACCGTTGTGGTAGATGTCCTTCAATATCCTTTTACACTCATCACACTTTGAAATTAAACCAGGCATTAGATCTGCTACTGGACCTCATGACTTAATGAGTTAATAAAAAAGTACATACAACACAAGTCTGATTTTTAAAACATTTTTAAAATGCATTTCAACATAAAGATTTCCTTGCAATTCTATGTACTTCATTTTATACATTTAAAAAAAACAATTCTGAGAATGTCCATCAGCTTCACCAGACTGCAAAAAGGGTCCATGATGGCAAAAAAAAAAAAAAGTGAAAACTAAGTAAGAGGGCTAAGAGGGGAAGGTGGGGCAGATCCTTGGAGGCTGTGAAAAAGTCTAAACCAGTGATAAGAGAGCTGGAATGAGAAGGTGAAGGACAGGAGTGAACTCAATCCCCCAGGAGTCACTCATTTCCTGCCCAGACCTGGTACTAGAACGGTGCTTGGAACACGAGGCCACTAAGTCAAATTTTTTAAATGAATGGAAAATAGAAGTGGCGTGGAGGCAATTGTGAGGTGGAATATACTGGGCTGATCCACTGAGTGGGCTTATGAGTCAAAAAAGAAGGGTCAAAGGGGTATAAGGTGTTGCATGAAAGCTGGGGCATTCAGAGAGGTCTGGCACTAGAGTAGGTGTAGGAGGTTGGAGACTCACAGTGAGCTACCGCAGCGGAAGGATTTATTCATCTTCTGAGCCTCTACATCACCTGGAATCACGCACTGATCTTAAGTTTTAATTTCACCCATCTGGTTCTAAACTGCTTTTCTCCTTTATAAATGAGACTCTATAGAGCCATTGTCCCAAAGCACATTTGTCAATCTTCCTGAATATCTTCCACAAAAGCATGTTGGAACGAGGTTTTTCTAGCCCAGAACACTTAATGCAAGGCATGACTTGTCCTATATGATACCACCCAGGCAAGTCTTGGATCTGGGACCAGAATCATAAAATTCAAGAAGAGGCAATTAGATTTCATAATGGTTAATTTTATGTGTTAGCTTGACTGGATCTTCAAATGTTCAGCTGGTTAAACAAATACTGGCAGAATGGGGACAGTGTACTTTCTGCCTGACTGTCTTAGAGCTGGGACATTAGTCTTCTCCTAGCTTCGCACATGGACTCAAACTGAAACGTTGAAATTACACCATCAGCTCTCCTGGTTCTCAGGCCTTCAGCCTCAGGCTTGTAGAGCATTGGTTCTCCTGGGTTTCTAGCTTGTCAAAACAGCAGATCCTGGGACTTCTCAGCCTTCATAAACACATGAGCCAGTTCCTCACAACAACTCCAACTCCATATATATGTGTATATATATGCTCTAAATCATCCACATAGAAATGTTACATACCATAAGTTCAGAGAAAAACTGTTTGCTTCTTTTGCTTTACTTAATTCATTAGAGTAGCAAAAGAACATTAAGAAACATGAGGTGATGAATTTCAGTGGGATTTAGGTTTGGTTCACACAGTGAAGGCGAGGACTGCTTTAGAAGAGCAGGAATTAAGGTCATCTGGGGCATATGCTCACGTGCACACACCTGCTCCCCTTCCTCCTTAACCACTCTTCATGACTTCTGGCAATCTGGCTTCCACCCTGAGGCTCCATTATTAGACCTTTACTCCTGGTCATCTCTAGTCTTCCTCCAAATTCCAACCATTCCCATCCAATAATGATGTATAACTCTAGCCTTAAGCTTTCAAAAATAATGGAATCATACACAGATGCTAACTACTGTCTCCATTTCACAGGTTAAAAAAAAAACAAACCAACAACCTAAGGATCCAAGAAGTCTAGAGATGTGTTCAGGGTCACGTACCTGCTGGTAATTAGAGCTGAGATTAAGTAGTCGGGTTTCCTAAATATCAGTTTAACACTCCTTTGGATAACCCAGTTGTCCCTCTGGTCTATGAGCAACACTGAACTATCTCCAATTAGATATGCTTTGTTCAACTCAAAGACTTCAAGCTGCAACATGCAGTTAGAAAGACAGCAGTAGCTTGTAAAAATGCTGAGTCTTAAATGGAAAACTGGGGGAAAGTATGTGTCATAGAAGATAGTCAAAGGGTTAATATCCTCCATTTGTAAGACAGCATCGTGTCCATTTGACTGATATTTATTGAGAACTTACTAGCTGCTTGACTGTGGTAGATACTAAGAATACCATGGTAAGTAAAAATAGCATGGTTTTTACTTGCACGGGATTTACCACCTAGTAGGCAGGGACAGACTCATCAGAAATCATTGTTGGGAAACGCAGTCACATGCAGCTTCCTGCCTCCTGCCTGGAAGGGTTGCCCTGGGCCTAGAACGCTTCCTTACAAGGAGAGAAAAAGCCCGACAGCCTGTACCAGCCATACGTCTTTGCTTTGGAACATCTTCCCCTGCTCCAGGTTTGATGTGTGCTTTTTTGTTCTGCTTGAGCATGTGGCTCATTGGCCCTCAGGGATGTCCCCAACTTTTTGAATTTCAAACCCATATGGGGGACAGGGTGTCCTTCACCTGCAGCAGAAAAGGGGTTCACGCACCATCTCCCTGTCTTACTCTGGGCTGTGGAGTGAGACCCGCTGACCACAGGGGATGGATGCTGGCTGTTGAAGCTGCTCTTGCTCTGTCTCTTTACGGGGGCAAGTGTTGTTCCATCCAGAGCCTGTGTAAGTTCTTTCTTGGCAACCCTGACACCTGCAAACCATGCAGTGGGTTGACCCCCTGGTACTGCTGCTGCTGGTGGGAGGCAACAGGTGTCACTTGCTCCACAACTGCCGTAATGAAACCACAGCTGAAGGGAAGAAAAGCCCCCTGAGGGAGCACGTAACTCAAGGGTGGCTGTGACTGAGCTGAGAAGGAAAGTATAAACCAGAGTCAGTTAGGGAAAAATAAAAGAAGAGGCAGACACCACCCTGTCCCTTAGGCAAAGGCAAAGGAAAGTATGTGCAACTGCCCTATGGCAGGAGGAAATATATTTGAAAAACTGGAGACTTCCCTAGTGGGCCAATGGCTAAGACTCTACATTCCCAATGCAGGAGGCCCAGGTTCAATCCCTGGGCAGGGAACTAGATCCCACATGCCACAAATAAACGTTTGCACACTGCAATTAAACATCCCGTATGCCACAACTAAGACCTGGTACAGCCAAATTAACAAATTTAAAAAACTGAAAGAAAGCTGGCATGCCCTCAGGGCATAAAGTAAGAAGAAGGATGAGACTAAAACAGGCAGAGAAAGGAAGGTTGGGACCAGACAGAGCAGGACCTTCTAGGTTATATTGAGGATTTGAGTCTGTATCGGTTGAGAAATGGATAGCACAGAAGTGTCTGTTAAGGACGGGGCTGACACAGTGAGATTTGTCTTTTGGAAAGAGGAGGGTGGTAGCAATGGGAAAATGGATCAGAAAGGAAGAAAGTGAGACCACTGCCCACGTCCAGGAGCGAGACAATGGTAGCTTAGACCAGTGGTTCTCAAATTGAGAAATTTTACCCCTCAGAAAACACTTGGCAGTGTCTGGAGACATTTTTGGTTGTTCCACTATGTGTGGAGGGATGTCACTGGCATTTAGCAGGTAAAGATCAGGGATGTTACTAAATCATGATACAGAGAGCTGCCCCCACAACAAAGGATTATCTGGCCTGAAATACAAATAGAGCCAAAGACCGGGAAACCCTTGCTCAGAATGTGGTGGTGGTGAAGATAAGAGTACATATTGCAGAGATAATTAAGAGGTTAATATCCACAGTAATTAGTGGCTGATTATGAGGAATGAGGGAAAGATTATCTAAGATAACCCTCAGGTTGCTGGCTTGCCCAAGTGGATGAGCAGGAGTGGCTTCCACTGAAATGAGAAAATTTTGGAGGAGGTGATGATCTGGTGGGAGAAGATGAGGAATTCAGCTTGAAGCCTCATAAACTGAGATGACTTTTAAGACATCCAAAGAAGTCAAACAGCCAGTTCTCTAAGTCTACAGCTCAAGGGGGGAATCCTGAGTAGGAGACATGTATTGGAGGGGCTTTTGTGAATAGAAGAGAAGTTGTGGGCATGGATGAGATTACCTAGGAAGAGAGTACAGAGTAAGGAGAAAAGAGGGCCCAGGACTACTTGTTGAGAAACTCCTGGGAGAAGAGCACAAACTAGCAAAAAGCTTCTAGGATGTGGAAAGAAAACCAGGGCATGTCACATCCCAGAAGCTTCAGAAAGGCCTGTTTCCCCCACAGCTTCTCCAACATGGAGTATCATAGATCTTTTTTGGTGCTGTTGTTATATTCATTTGTTTGTTGTATTTTTAGATTTCATATACAAGTGATATCAAACAGTACTTTGTTTCTGTCTTATTTCACTAACCACATTGCCCTCCAAGTCCATCCATGTTGTTGCAAATGGCAAAATTTTGTTCTTTTTATGGGTAATATCGTACACACAGACATACACATCACAGTTTCCTTAACCATTCACGTGCTGATGGACACTGAGGTAGCTGCCATATCTTGGTTATTATAAATAGTGCTGCTCTGAACATTGGGGTGCATGTATCTTTTCCAACTTAGGGGAACTGCTGGATCTTATGGTAGCTTTATTTTTAGTTTTTTTGAAGAACCTCCATACTGTTTTCCACAGTAGCTGCACCAATTTACATTCCTATCAACAATGTAGGAGGGTTCCCCTTTCGCCACATCCTCACCAACATTTGTTTTTGTGTTCTTTTTGACAATAGTCATTCACATAGTTTTAGCTTCGCTATTGCTCCGTTTAAAAAGTCTAATTTAAAGATATCAAAGTTTTAGGCCCAGGACACTCTTCTCAGCTGCTGGGAAACCCTAGGGGATGTTAAGGTCAGCTATTCACCCCTTCGAGCCAGTGTTGACCCCAGGTCTAGGTGCAAAATCAGCAGCTGCTTGTGGGTTTAGGACCCACCCAGTCCTAAGCCTTGTGATTCATTGACGCACAGTGTTCAATGAAAAGAAGCCTTGCAAATCAGCAAGTATTTACTGAATGCCCCACTCTAGACTCTGTACAAATCCTGTTCAACAGTCCATGTCCATCAGACTTAGGGTGAATGATTGGTGCCCTTGCATGCTTGTATGTGTGTGTGCACCCACATACACACACCCAGCTTGGGACCCTCCTCTCTGGGCTCAAAGGTCTCAAAAAACAGGGGTACTGTTCTCTGAAGGCCCTTTCGTCTCATGAAAGGTTTGGCCCTACCTGCACAGGACAGAACACTAGTGGTGCACAGGATCTAGCTCCCAAGGACATAGTCGAGGTCTCAGCAATTCCCTTCAAAAATTCAGGAGCCACAAAGAGGGATGACTCAACAGAAGCCTGCTTACGCATCTTGCTGGGATCATTCCAAGAGTCCCAGGGGGTCACTCAGAGGGGCCACAAGGCTACCTACTGGTGCATTAAAAACAGACTCCTGGTGCATGTGAATGGCTGCATTTTGGTCACTTTTCCTATTTGGCCTCTTCCAAGAAGTGCTTGGACTGAATTTTGGCCTATAAAATGCAGTGAGGGACAGCATTGCTCAGTAACTAGTAAGAATGTCCCTGGACATAGTGAAGGCAGTTCTGCTAAACTATCTGAGAGGGAAAGACTCTGTATTACTTTGCCCTCCTGCTCCAAGTGACCCAGGGACCGGTCTGCTTACTTGTCTCACCCCCACCATTTCAGGTGTTTACAGGTGTCCTCGATGTCACGGAAAGATGGAGCACCAGTGCACACCCACAGAGTGCCTAGTCTCTGCCCTGCCCTGACTCCACTTCCCCTCCACTGAGGCTTGGGTAACAGTGGAGGAAACCAACAGTTAAGTCAAAAGGCTGTTGGCCTTGACATCAAAGAGGGCAGCAGTTAAAAGACATCACCCCCGCCCCACTTTTCCCAGGTAGGCCCCGGGCGGGATCGCTAGTGAAGAGCCAAGGCCCCGCTGCGGTTCCCAAACCTCCCCGCCCCCACTCCGCATGACGGTGAACTAGAAGAGGGAAGGTGAAGAGGTGCTTGGCCAGGACCAGTGGGCGGGCCCAGGACACGGAAGCCCCGCCCTGCCCCCGCCTCCGCCCCGCTCCCGCAGGAGCCCCTGGAGCTCTGGCTGCCGGCGGGCACTGCGGCAGCGCCAGTCGCCTTCCTCCGGTCGTCTGCGCACAGGTGAGGAGTGGACCCCGCGTCTGAGCCGCTGCAGAAGGAGTGGGAAGCTTCGTGGGGCTGAAATCTGGGAGGGAAGGAAACGGAATCGAATTCCTCAGGGGGCCGGAGGGAGGGACAGAAGTACGCGGGCCCCACGTCCTCGGGCCGTGGGGAGGTGATCCATGCGGCCCCCGGAGAGGTGGACGCGTCTTTAACCGAGCGCTTCTTCGGGTCCAAAGGAGCGCCGGGAGCTTGGATGTCTTGACTCTATGGGGATTCAGTCCAGAGTGGGGCCTCCTAGATCCTGGGGCGCTGGATGCTGGGGGCCCGACATCCTCTTGCAATGGTAGCCAGTCAGCAGCGACAGATACTCGTCTTGGATCTTGAAAGAGCGACCTCGGGCTCGCGAGCCGCGAACACACAAAGAAACCTCCCTTGCTGGCGTGCTTTGAGAAAAAAGCCCTGCCTCAAACTGTGAATGTTGATAATAGGTTGAAGATTTGTTCTGCCCCAGGAGGTGTGTACAGGTGGGAAAATCTGCAGGAGAAGCTTGACTTCTTCGAAAATTTTTTGAATTTAAAATTTCAGCAAGCCTGTCCTTCCTTTTTGCATGGGGGGAGGTGGGGGTTGGCGAGAGAGGACTCTAGAATATAAGCCCAGCTTTGGGTCTGCCTGGGAAGTTCTAGGTTCATCTGGCCCCCAGCAGGCTTTCCTTTGGAAAAAGTGAAGTGGGTTTGTGCTTTAACGCGGTGCAAGTTTTCGGAACTTCTTAAGTCAGGGACCAAGTGCGCGCCGTCATTCTATGTTCTCTCACCTGCAGCTGGAAGGAGAGATGTTCACGGTGCTGACCCGCCAACCTTGTGAGCAAGCAGGTCAGTATCACTCAGCAGGCAGCGAGTATGATTTTGTCACGTCACCCAAGAATCCCAGCTTCAGCCCAAAGGCTCTTTCATCCACGTCCCCAGCAAATGACGGTTTAACCTCTTTGGTGGGAGACTTAGTCGTCACCGGGCTTTTGCCACCGGCATAAAGTAATTCTTTTCCTCAAAGCCACACAAAACAAGGACTAGCATGCTTGTTTCGCTTAAACGGTTTTTCCGGTTTGCATAATCCATTAATTTGGCCCTTGTGGTTTCCCTTACCCAGCTGTGTGTAAGGTCTGCTTTAGAATATTGTTGATTTTGTGATGAACTGTAAAGTACTTGGAGCTTGTCTTTCTTTCCATCCAAGTTGCTGCTGGCCTGGTGCCTACAGCATCCCTTCCCCCTCCCCTCTTCCCTCCCCTCCCTCCACCCCCTCCGCCCCCCCAACCCCTGCCATGGTCAGTGTTGTTACCACCTTTTACTGCAGGCACATGGGTAGAATTTGCACACACACACACACTTCTGAGCTTGTCCTGCCCGCCTGCCTGCCTGCCTGCCTCTGGAGCACATTCTGCAGCTGCTCTGTGTGGAAGCCTAGAAGGGTTTGGCCTCTCCCCTCTCGGGAGGCACCTAGTAATGACAGTGTTCTCCAGCCCTAATGACAGCACAGCTCTAGGCTGCAGTTCCCTAAACGAATGAGACCTGGTCTAGTCCATTTTGGTCTACGACAGGCTTTTCTGCTGGAGCAAGGCTTTGCTTAAAGTAATCACAGCTTTTCACCTGAAAACTGCTGAAGCGCAGAGTACTTAGGAGGCTAGGCTCGTGGCTGTGGTCAGGAGACTGCTTACGTATCACCCCCAGTTCCGCCCCATGGACAGATGTTCTTTAGTGGTACCCCTAAATTGGTATTCAAAACACTTTGATAGTTTAACACATATACTGTAACATCACACATGCAGAGTAACTTGTTACATTCCTTCCAAAGGACAAGTTTAACTTGGCAGATTAAATGTCTACCTTGTCTTGTATATAACTGACCTGGCATGTGCACTGTGTAACAGTTGATGCAAAAGTTTGCCTCTGCGGATAAACCGGTTTCTGTCTGGGTCATACCCTTTGATCTGGAATCACAGAAAAGTGAGGCAAGACCCCTCCAGAGGCTCTGAAGGTTAACGCCACAGTGGCTGGCCTCCCTCCAGGTGCTATGACAAACGATTCCGCAGTGAGTAACTTGGTGTATAAGTCGTTTAACACACTTAGGACCAGTTCTGTGGAATAGATTCCCAGAAGTGGGATTATGAGGCAGATAGTATACACATTTGCAATTTTGATACATTTTGACAAATTCCCCTCCAGTTCACTCCCAGTGACAAGGTAGGAGAATTAAGGCACCTTGGACATCAAGATGTGTCTGTGGCAGTATTTATACTGCAGGGGAATCAGATGAGGTAAGTTAAGAGTTGGCTCTTCTGAGGTATTGAGACCTACTGCATGACTGACCTCCCCAAGTAATGAGCACTGTGATGTGACTGGATATTGAGGTTGAATCTGACTCTATATGGTATTAAATACATGCTCTTTTTTTTCTTCCAAGAAAATATCTCCTAGAAATAATGGAGTAGTAAAGAATAGCTTATGATGATCTAAAAGTAGATGTTCCAGAATAGGGCAGGTTCTACCCCATTGCTGTTCAATAGAACTTTCTGTGATGGTAGAGATGTTCTGTAATTACACTGTCCAATATGGTAGCCACTTTTGATTATTTAACACTTAGAAAGTGGCTAGTGCAACCGAGAAACTGTATTTTTAAATTTTATTTACTTTTAATTAATTTAAATACTCAATTGGTGAGACATATTTGGATTCTCTGAATTCAATGATCTTCTTCTTATGCTAGTGTTTATCATAGTTCAGCCATTTGAGTGTCACTACTTATGTTTATGTTGTAATAGTTCTAACAAGACTATTATTTAGTCAATATTTTACTCTAATGTCTTTTTATCTTTAAAAAAATTAGGTATAAGTTATATATAGTGATAGGTAGTGGTGGTGGTGGTTTAGTCGCTCAGTCGTGTCCTAATCTTTGCAACCACATGGACTGTAGTCCACCAGGCTCCTCTGTCCATGGGATTTCCCAGGCAAGAATACTGGAGTGGGTTGTCATTTCCTTCTCCAAGTGATCTTGTGACCCAGGGATCGAACTCGGGTCTCCTACACTGCAGGTGGATTCTTTATGCTGGTAAATGCAGGAGACCCATGTTTGATTCCTGGGTCAGGAAGAGCCCCTGGAAAAGGAATAGGTTACCCACACCAGTATTCTTGGGCTTCCCTTGTGGCTCAGACAGTAAAGAATCTGCCTGCAACGTGGGAGACCTGGGTCTGACACTACTGAGTTACTTTCACTTCTTTAATATATAGTGAAATGGATAGATCTTAAGTTGTGTCCCTAAATCTGGTATTCTTGCCTTCTGGAAGGATTATGTTTTTAGAAAATGGGCAATTTATAAGAATATTTTTTAAGGGAAATTGTATCTAAAGGAGCTGGTTTGCTGTGATTTTTAGTTTTTTTCCAAAGGATTTTGGAAAGTTTGATAAATTTTGAAAAATGCACAAACTCATATACCCCACAATCCTATTTAGATATAAGAGCATTTTCATTTCTCTAGAAAGTGCCTGCCCCAAACCCCTGTGCCATCACTGTTCTGATTTCTATCACCCACCTGTTTTAGAGGGTAACATAAATGGGGTCATTTCAGAAAGTTTCTTTCCTTCTTTTCTTTTTTTTTTTTAAATAAATATATTTGCTACTTTATTTATGAAATTTTCATTAGCCCACACTGGTACATTAAGACCCAAGTAAATATTTGCTCACAATCATCTAGTTAGGAAATATTAGCTTAAATTTAGTAAGTAAAAATAGTCCATTATGATACATTGTATATTATCATACAATGCATATAATTATATAATTATCTTTACTTAGAGGCTATATTTAGTTGAAGACAACTCATATGCTACTTTTTTTTGTTTTGCATTTACTTTTATGATTAAAATATAAAATATAAATACCAGAGATTACATGACCCCTTTGGGAGGGAACATGTGGATTGGGGTCTAGTTACTCTTCATTTGTAAAAATGTCTATGTCTTTACTATAGACACAGGGAAAATGACTGAGGTTGAATTCTTACTGGACACCCACACATCTTAGGAATTCAGACACATTACCATTTGTTTGACAATGTCACCATGTACTAAACTTTAAAATCATTGATTGTATCTGAAATACAATAGGAATTTCTTATTTATCCGAGGTTATTTTTTTAATGAAATATTGTATCACCTGCTTTAATAGAAAACTCATAATTTTCAAATATACATTGAAATAAATGTTATTGGAAATCATCTCAGGGACAACCAGTAATATGCATAACACACTTTGGGAAATACCAGAGAGCTAGACTATGCACACCCTCCTTGCAAACGGTGTTTTAGTCCACTCTTTGGAGGAAAGATACTCAAATGGGTATTTGAGCCCAGTTGTAGTTCTAAATGTTTGGGTCTCAAAAAAGCCAGAGGAAGTGGCTTATGCATGCAGCTGAGCACCTAGTTAAGCACCCAATTCACAGATTCTACGAAGAAGGGCAGAGCCCTGTTCCTGATTCCCCCTCATGTGTCTTCTGGGCTTCCTCATTTTAGGCCTCAAGGTCCTCTCCCGAACTCCAGCCATCATCGCCTTGGTGGTCTTGTTTTTGAGCATTGTGGTGCTTATGGCTATCACACTCATCCAGACACACCAGAAAGAGGTCCTCTTTCCAGGACCAAAGGTAGGTGTGAAGGGGTTGGCACTGAAGGGAAGAAACGGGCTCTGGCATCAATGACTCTCAAGCTGTGAGTTAGAAGAGAAGAAAATTCTTGCCCTTCCTCACCTCCAGCTGGAGCCAGGGAAAGGTGGGGTAAGACCCAAGGAGAAAGACTGGACATGCTAGATTTGTGGTGTTTGAGGTGACAGACTGATAGTGGTGACACCTTCTCCTAGGATGATGTGGTCTTGCTTTGACTCCTGACTTTTGGAACCAAAGCACACTTTGTTGCCAACTTCCCTGGTGGCTCAGACGGTAAAGCATCTGTCTACAATGCAGGAGACCTGGGTTTGATCCCTGGGTCAGGAAGATCTCCTGGAGAAGGAAATGGCAACCCACTCCAGTACTCTTGCCTAGAAAATCCCATGGATGGAGGAGCATGGTGTCCCTGGGGTCGCAGAGTTGGACACGACTGAGCGACTTCACTTCCACTTTCACCAAAGATTTACCAGCTTGTCAGTCTCCCCAGATGACCCAACCTTGCTCATGAGCAGAGACCAGGAGACCCAGGCTCTTCTTCTGGCCTAGCCTGGGTAAACAAAATCAAGGACCTGGAAAGTCTCCTTGATCTGTGCTGTGCTACGTCTCTTGAGTCTAGAAGTATGCCTTGATCCCTCTGACTCCTCCCCCCACCAAAATTATTCCGGACCTCATGCTAAGTTCCAGAGACCTCTGTCAGCCTTGGCAAAACCATCCCCCAGTGGATGGACTCTGGTAGACAGAATTGTACGTGCCCTCTGCCTTGGCTGTAAGGGTGACGGGAGGTGATCCCCTGAGGGAATGTCAAGTGAAAGGTGAAGATAATCGGTGAGTCCTTCAATTATTTTGAGTAGAAGTCAGCAAACTTCCTCCGTAAAGAGCCCGACGGTACATATTTTAGGTTTTGAGAACCACTTATAGTCTATTGCATATCTTCTTTTCTTTTTCTCTTCTTATGACTCTTTAAAGCTATGAAAACCACTCTTAGATGGAGCGCCATAGGAACCATGTTATTTGAATCTCATTTAGTATTTATCTTTGACCTTGGGTCTTTTCTAAATCTTCCTGCAGTTAGGGACTGTTCATAGGCTATATTTGATATAGAGGTTTTTAAAAGATAAAAAGAACCATTTTTGCCTTGACTCTGTGGTTGAGTTTGATCTACCATCCAGAGTCCACTTTGCTAAAGGAGTAGAGGAAAATCTGTTTCTTTCTTTCTGTCTGTCTGCCTGTAAATTAATTAATTAAATTTTTTTCTGGCTGCAAAAAGAAGCTTGTGGGATCTTACTTCCCCAACCAGGGATCCAGCCCAGGGGCCCAGCAGTAAGAATGCCGAGTCCTAACCACTGGACTGCCAGAGAATTTCCTAAAATCTTTTCTAGATAATGGAATTTTGTTCTTTTATACTTTTCTTAAGAATCTCAGCCTCCCATGAATAACATGAATAAAAAAGAAAAATAAAAGCCTCGTGCAGCTGTCCAGTGGTGAGAGGAAAACAGATTATCTGGCTGTCCAAAGACATTAGCTAAGGCCTAGAGAAGCTATTTTCCCAAGCTCCAGGCACTGCCTTCCTCTATAAACTGTATAAAATCAGGAGTGCAACTAGAGGAAATACCATCTCCTTACTCTTTGTAAATTGCTAGTCAGTTGAGTGAGCATTTTTCCCTGAATAATCTCACTGAAATCTTGTGCCAGCTATGGAAGATGGACAAGCCCTGTCACCACCATTTTGCAAGTGAGGAAACAAAGGCTTGCTCAATGGATGGTGGGACCAGAACCTGAAACCTGAACATTCCTCTACCCACCGCCAGGGCTCTCTTCATTTCCTTCCAACTGTTCCTTGATCCTAAGTTCTGAATAGGGAGGCCAGGAGGAGATACTGGCTTCTGATAGGAAAACATGTCCTCCTTTGCACAGGAGGGGAGGACGGGCACAGAGACAGGAAGGTGCTGAATCGCAGGAGCGACTTGGGGGGCAAGTCCATTCTTAGACCCTAGTACCACCCTGTGCATGCGTGCTCAGCCGCTTCAGTTGTGTCTGACTCTGCGGCCCTATGGGCCATACCCCGCCAGGCTCCTATGTCCATGGGATTTCCCAGGCAAGAATACTGGAGAGGGGTTCCATTTCCTCCTTCAGGGGGTCTTCCCAATCCAGAGATCGAACCCACGTCTCTTACATCTCCTGTTTTGGCAGGCAGGTTCTTTACCACTAGCACCACCTGGGAAGCCCATTACCGCCCTTAGACCCCATAAATCAAAGGAACCAGCTCTAGCTGCACTCCAGGTACACCTTTCCATGGGACAAGGGAATGTGCCCACCAAGAGCCATGCTTCCCCTTCTAAAACATGCTGGGGACCCCAGAATCCAGGGTCTGTGTGGGCCTTCCCCTGAGAGCAGACCTCACCACTGACCTGAGGGGTGGCAAAGGGGCAGCAGCTTGCAGGGGGAGTAGACAGAGCATGGGCATGGTCTGTAGTCTGAGCTAGCCCACCTTCTACAGTCAACGTCCAGTGCATGAGGCTGTTCACACTGTGGATTTGCCTGTGGATGAGAAAAAGACAGGCGGCGGGGCGGGGGCGGGGCAGGACAGGGCAGAAGTCTTCCTTTATAAAAAAGGGTCTCTTGGGCCCTTCAAATGTGAGGGATGGGCTGGTTAAGACAGTTGTTTGGGGAGATGAGAGGTAAGTTCAAACTGGAGGGACATGGAGGAATTAGAAGACCTGAAGAGTAAACTGGGGAGAGAAAAGTGGGTCCCAGAGCAGTGTGGAGGGTGCTGTTGAAGGAGACCACACATGTTTAGTTCCACTGTGTCAGAGCGGTTTCCCTAGTCAAAGATGCCTGTGCAAGACTGTCATGTGGGGGTGACCCCAGGAAGCACTGGGGGGGTGGAAGTGAGACAGAAGTGAAGGCAGTCAGTGGAGGGGCTGATACCCAGCAGGTTACCACTGTGGGCAGCTGGGACTGCCCTGGGAGCCAGTGCGGAACTCACCTCAACTCATCTGTCACGGGCATACAGAACACCTGCCTCACAGTCATCCGAGTCCGGGGCGTATTTACACACCAGCTTCCATTGGTCATCGGTTGAGGGCTGCTCCCTGGGGGACATAAGCTCTCTAGTATTTCTGGCATATTGTGAGCTCAGGTAGGCTAGGCCAATGGAGACAGCCTTCAGGCAGGTAGAAAGTACATAAGTGGACATCACAGGGGTGAGGTCTGAGAGCTTGTGGGTGGGGAACCCTCAGTGACTGTCACCCCGTAGGTAGATTATTTTCATTCCCACTTTGAAAACGAGAAAACAGAGGAACAGAAAGGGCAAATAGCTTCCTGCGATTACACAGATTAGAAGTAACATAATTGGCATAGAAGGAAGAAAAAAGCAGAGAACAGTGGCCTAAGGCAAGAGTTTGGAAGGATCGGTATGTATATCCTCATTAGCAGACACAGTTCAGAGAGGGGATTTTTAATTTCTTCAGCCCCAGCTGTAGGAGAATGAGTTCTATGACATTGGAATATTGGCTCAGGGGCTCATCCTGTTTCACTGAGAGAGTTAGGTGTGAGAAAAGACAGATGTTGTGGGCCAGCTGAAGTGGAGTGGAATGACAGCTTGGAAGGGGGCCCTTCACATGCAACTTTTCTCAGGCTGTCCAGACACCTGTCCTTCTGTTGTGCAATGTGTGCTGGGGGTGGGAAGGGCAGTGTGGAAGTGGAGGCAGTGAATATTAAAAAAAATGAAAAAATATATAAATTTTTCACTGTTTATGTTTTCATACCTTGCTTTATCTTGCCTTTGCATGCAGCTGGTGGTTCTGAGGGGCCAGCTCCATGGTGGTCTGCCTATATAGGGAGCCCTGGAATGTTCCTCAAGACATGAGAGGTCAAGATTTCTAGCTATTAAATCCAATGTTGGCCCATCTGACCTTGTTTTATCTGAGTGTTCTATTAAGTTCAGTTCAGTTGCTCAGTCGTGTCCAACTCTTTGCAACCCCATGGACTGAGGCACACCAGGCCTCCCTTTCCATCACCAACTCCCAGAGTTTACTCAAACTCATGTCCATTGAGTCGGTGATGCCATCCAACCATCTCATCTTCTGTCGTTCCCTTCTCCTCCTGCCCTCAGTCTTTCCCAGCATCAGGGTCTTTTCAAATGAGTCAGCTCTTCGCATCAGGTGGCCAAAGTATTGGAGTTTCAGCTTCAACATCAGTCCTTCCAATGAACACTCAGGACTGATCTCATAGAGTGGAACTATTAAAACTTAGGCAACAATAGAAATATCCCCAGTCCCTTTTTCATTGTTACTGGTTTGACCTGCTCTATCAGCTTGAGGAATAAACATGACAACATTGCCTTTGTTTTTCACCTACCCTGCCGCTTTATTATCGTTAAGTCTGACATCCTCCTCTTGAGGTTTTACCTCCCAACCCCCTCACAGTTGCCTGGAAGCCCTGAAGCCTCTCAGTCCCATCTGATCAGCATCCCTGCACCCACCTGGCGTCACTGGTGGAGAAGGGCATGCAGAGTCCCAGGTCTCAGGGACACTGCTTTTCTGCCATGACCTGCTCAGGTCACATTAGAGCCCAGGTTGGATCACACAAAAGCACAACAACCGGACCAGGCTGTGTTAAAACCATTTCCTTCTAACCCTCATCCATTCTCAGTCATCAGCCTGGGTATCAGGTACCCTGTGGCCCACCCGGGTTTACCTCTTGGAAAACAAGAGATGGGTAATTGGTTTATTCCTTTCTAGAAAGCCCTGGCTCCTTATTCACATTGGTCATTCTCCTCTCCACCCAGATCTGCATACCACTTAACTAAGAGTTTGCTTTCAAGGGTCTTTTGTCTGAACAAAGTCTGCCATACCATACCAGGCACCTTCTTACTAATCAGTCACCATGTTAAGACTTGTTTTTCTTCAACAAATATCATATATTAATGCATCTATATGGAATCTAGAAAGATGGTACTGATGAACCTATTTGCAGAGCAGCAATGGAGACACAGACATAGAGAACAGGTTTGTGAACACAGAGTGGGAAGGAGAGGGTGCGACAAATGGAGAGAGTAGCATGGAAACATATACACTATCATGTATAAAATAGATATCCAGTGGGAATTTGCTCTACGACTCAGGGAATTAAAACTGGGGCTCTGTGACAGCCTAGAGAGGCGGGATGGGGTGGGAGGTGGGGAGGAGGTTCAAGGGGGATAGGACATAGATATACCTATGGGTGACTCATGCTGACGTATGGCAGAAACCAACACAATACTGTAAAGCAATTACCCTTCAATTAAAAATACATTTTAAAAAAGACTTGTTTTTCTTGGAACTCAGTGAAAGTATAGGGGCTATGAGTACAGTTTGAGAGTCAGATCCCAGCTTGATCCCAAGTCTGTGACCTTGGCTAATTTTACCTCTGTGAGCCTCAGTTTTCCCATCTGTCAAGTGGAGATGATGATAACACCTGCCTTATAAATGCGACATTAAGGCCCTTTCTGTAATGCCTGGCATATTATAAGGGTTCAGCAAATGTTTATTACTATCCCTATTCTTATTATTATAGTAAGAGTAATGATGATGATGATAAACACAGCTAAGAAAGCTGATCATGTGATCTTTGCTTTTGCTTTTCCTAGACGCTCACACAGTCCATGACCATGGGTTAATATGGAAGACTGTTTTTTTTCTGTTGACCCACTGAGTGTGTCTTCAGTTCTGCGTCAGGCCATGTGTTTTTTTCTGACAGTGCATTAAACAGAGGGTGCCTTGCTGCTTTTCACCCAAACATCACCCACTTCATTGAACTGAATGAAATTCATTCTCCTCTTACACCTTCCTCCATGGAACCACACTGAGTTGCACTGATCTAGGCAAATGAACTCTGAAAACCGGTTAAAGACCAATTTTTCCACTTTTGAAAATGCCAGTGAAAGATGGTGGGGTGGGGGTGGATTGTGTTAGTGAGAAGTAGCCCTGGGCCTGGAGGCTGCCCCTGTCAGTACATCAGCAGGTACCCAAGGGGCTGCCATTTCTCCTGCAAATCTCAGAGCAAAGTCTCTGGCTGCACCCACTGTGGTGAAAACTAAATCCCATTTTTCTGGAGTTACAAATGAAAGTGAACATTCTTCTTTCTTTCTGATCTTGGCCCAGGAACCCTAAGCGTTCTTCATGAAGGGTTGGAATAAAGAAGATTTGGGAATAGACAGTATGGTATCTTGTGGAGTGGTTGCCTTCTTATGCTCACTCTCCTCTTATCAGTACCTGGCCTGGAGGGGCTGGTGGAGGGGTAGTGAGCAGGCTGGCAGCAGAGGGAAGGAAAGAAAGCACTGACATGGAGGCTCAGACCTCTGGAGTACCTGATTTCCTTCAGTTTCAACCTGTGCTTTAATCTCATGGGGAGCCTCTGCCTGGAACAGATTGTGAACAATGCCTCCCTTGTTCGCCATAGAGGGGTGTCATGTCAAGATCCCAAACAACACGCGTCATCAGACTGAACAGCCAAGTTGAAGAGGCTGTTCAAATTCAAATACCAGTGTACACAGCGTGTTCTAAATCTTAATAGAATGGAGGAGCTGGAGTAACACTTTTTTATTTGCTCCTATTTCAAATGAAGCAAGTGTTCATGGCAGAAAGTTTAGAATCAGGGGATTGGATAAATGAATTACTGTACGTCTCACAGTCAATGTGATGAATGTCTTAAAAATCACGATGTCAGTGTTTTTACTGATAGGGAGAGATGTTCTTGATATATTTTTCTAGTAAGAAAAGAGCACTGGAGAAGCTTCTGTGTAATATAATCCTATGTTGATTTAAAAACATATGAAACACAGGTGTATATGTAGTTGTATGCATAGAAGACCACTGGAAAAGATATATAACAAGGTGTTAAAACAGTAGTTGGGTTTGAGGAGTGTTATTCACTTTTCTTTCCTCTTTTTCTTGCTTTGTAATTTTATTGATTTTGCTTACTGGTTTTTCTATGTAGCCTGAATTTATTGAACAGCCAGTAAGCATCAGGCAGATGGTCTCCTATTTACTTCCGAAAGGAAGTTGTCTGCAGATGATGGAATCCAGAGAGCTTAGGTCTCTTACACAATATCGGAAAAGTAGGAATCCATCCGATTTGACCTGCCTCCAGAACCCAACGTCATCTTCCTCTCAGACAGGCTAGGCTAACTCAGTGGCAGAGGAATTGGGGAAAAGCTGCCATCCAGAAGCCTCTGATGCCCTAGGCTGACTCCAGCCCAACCAGATACTGACCTAGGTCAGCATAACTCATTCCCGTGCCCCTTGGCTGCTACTGCATGCTCTGTCTTGGGCAGGCCTGGTCCAGGGCCTGGGCTGGGCCACACCTTCAAGCAAAGCTCTCTGGTAACTGCCTCAAGCTGGATGATATGGCTGGCAGTACCCTCCTGTCCATTCTTCCACACATGAGTCACCAAAGTGAGATGATATATCAACAATCTATTGTATTTTGGTTTTTTCCTCCTTAAGTACTTCCTTCCATGGTTTCCTATTGGTTGCTTATTCCCAGGCGGATAGTCCTGGAAGTTTGGAGAAGAAACGGCAGCAGGTGACTGACTATTCATTTTCCTCCTGAGACCCAGGTGGCTTCTGACCTCCCCTACTTCCACCCTGCGGAATCTGGATGAAGGAAAACCAGGAGATTGTCTTTGCATGCACAGTCCTTGGGGTACTCATCTTTAACCTTGGCTGCATTTTGGAATCACCATGGGAGCTTTAAGTACTGTTTGTGCCTGGGACAATTGACAGAGATTCTGATTTAATGAGTCTCAGGGTGTAGCCTTGGCATTGGGAGCTTCAAAAGCTCCCTAAGTGATTCCACTGTGAACCAAGGCTGAGAACTGTGGCCTGGAACACCTGACCCATCTCCTCCCCACCCCTCCCTCCAGTATACAGAAACAAAGTTGGTTTGGAGAAGATAGTTTTTTCTGGTCAGGTTCTATATAAAGGAAGCAGTGTGGGTTAAACTCTTGGGACGACTCAGGGTTCTCTGGGAAAAGGGGTCCTCAGAGAGGCTGAGCCTGTAATTAACTCTCCGTCCCCCTTTTATTCAGTATGGAATTGTACTTGATGCCGGGTCTTCCAGAACCACAATCTACGTGTATCAATGGCCAGCAGAGAAGGCGAATAATACTGGAGTGGTCAGTCAAACCTTCAAATGCAACGTGAAAGGTAAGGCCCAAGGGCAGAAGGGAGCATCCTAATGTCCTTTGGAGGCCTGCAGGGGTCCTGAAATACTGCCTGGAGGCGAGGAGTGAGCACTGGGCTGGGCGTCAGGGAAATGAGACCTCTCCTTAGCACTGCTACTCTTCAGTACAGTGACCTTAGGCTAGCCCCTTCCCTTCTCTGGATCTCAGATTTCTCATCTGTAAAACGGGAGGTGGGGGTGTCAAGAACTGTGAATGGTGTGATACAGGTGCTGGTGAAAGACCCAAAACTTCTGTCAGAAACAAAGGAGAGTTTATTACTCACACAAATAGCTATAGCCCAAGGATCAGCATTTTCTTGTCCTGGTTCTCTGAGCCCAATTTGCACAGGGTGATATAGAGAGTGCCAGATGGTACCTGCTTGCACAGTGGGTTGTATTACCAATAAGGAACCCTGAGATTAGAGAACTTGAAAGATTTATAATGGGCGCCTGCCTTGCTCTGGAGGGAAACACTATCCGTATCTTCTTAGCCTGCTTATTATGCAAATATCCCTGAACAGATAGTCCAGAACAACAGCAGTGAGTGCCTCTGCTCATAAGATATGTAGAAACACAAGAAATTCATGGAAAATTATATTCCAATAGGAAAATTATATTCCAGTTGGCTGTGTATGGTGGGAGGGGAGGGTAAAAAGAGATAGAGATGGACCATCTGTAAAAAACAGGCTTGTGTGGCTCTGTTCCAGTAAAACTTTCTTTATGGACCCTGAAATTTTGAATTTCATATAATTCTCAAATGTCACAAAATATTATTTAAAAAAAAAAGTTCAACACCATCTAAAAATAATGCACGAATATCTCAGTTCATAGGCTGTATAAAAGAAGGTGGTGAACTGTATATGGCTAGGGAGTTGCCAATTCTGAAACAGAACGTTATCAGTGTCTTTAATGACCCTCCATGCACTTCCTGCTTCCTCCACAATATATCCTGAATGTTATGTTGACTATTTACTTGTTCTTTTTTATAGTTTTGTCCTTATGCATTTAGTTTTTCCTGGTTTTGGAAATGGAATCAAGTGCATATTTATACAATTGGAAGCAAACACTTATTCTGTAATTTGCTTTCTTCACTACCACTTGGTTTTTAAAATGCATCTCTGTTGCTATGAGTACCTGGTTCATTTTTCCCTGTTGAGGGATATGTGTATTTCCCTGGTTACTAATACGGTTAAGTATCTTTTTATATATTTATGACTATTTCTGTTTCTGCGAAATGCCTGTTCATGTCTTTTGCTCATTTTTCTACTGAATTGCTTGACATTTTCCTATTGAGTTGTGGAATTCTTTGTCTGTATTCTGAATATGAATGCTTTGCTATATTATTATTATATTGTTGCTAATATCTCTCACAGTTTATGGTTTGTCTTTTTAGTTTTTCATGATGTCTTTTGACAAATAAAAGTTCTTAATTTTTACAAAGGTACAGTTATCAGTCTTCTGCCTTTTCGTTTGCTCTTTTGTATGTTTTATTTAAGAAATCCTTCCCTAACTTGAAGTCATAAAGATATTTTTCTATCAAAAGTTTTGAACTTCCCTGGCAGTCCATTGGGGATCACAGGTTCAGGCCATGTGGCACAATCAAAACAAAAAAGTTTTCTAAATTTGCCTTTTACAATTAAGTCTTTAGGCCACATAATCAAGCCCAGTGAGTGAGTGTATATGTATGTGCCACCCTCTTTAGAGCACTATGATTTTTGACTTGGCCTGGATCTTCCCAACCAGTGTACAGGATAGGTTACAGGGATACCCTCAACCTAGAGGATGAGTTAGACTCTGGGCCAGTCACCCCAAGCAACTTCCTTCATTTCCCTCAATAAGCTGCTCAAATAGAATACCCTCTTGCAGATCGTGGTAGAGAAAACGTTGGGAAGCAGAATTAGCCTTTCCCGTAGAGAGACCAGGAGTTGTCTCTGGATAACCAGGGTGCACTCTGACCATCTGCCCTTCCATGGAGGACAGCCAGGAGCTCGCCGATCCTGGAACATAGGTGTCACAGCTAGGGTCTTAAGGAGCAGATGCGCAGACAGAGGCTGGGGTGCAAGGGAGTGATGAGTGGAAGAGAGGCAGAAAGAGGAGGACTGCACAGAAAGAGAAGTCAGATTGCAACTCAGGCAAGGCAGAGCTCCAGCCAATTAGAGGTGTCCTGCACTGGGTATAAATGGTCTGAAATGACCGGATGGTGATTCCTCCTGTCACTGTCAGTTATTGGATGCTGCCAGCTTGGGAAGAAGGTGTTGACCAAGAGTTTTCTGCAGCTAAAGAAAACCCTGAAGGAACTAACATCTGAACACTAAGCCTTTATTTGAAGGGGCATCTGTGTGGCACTTCTCTTGGCTCCTCACAACAGGGAACTTTTGTGTCTTCTGAGAACCGCTTGCATCATTACCTGCACTTCACCAGCAGCAGCAACCTTTCTGAAACTTCAGCCAGAGACCCCATCTCTGTGCTCCTAACTTCTGAGCTATCTCTTCACTGTGAAGCATGAAACAGGATGCTTTTTTAGGAAAGACAGACCAGCCACTCCAAGCAGAGATAATATTGTAGGACAGTGATGAAGACATCACCCTCATCCCTACTGTGAAAGCTCTGGAAACTTATCTGAGCTCTCTGCATCTTGACTCCCTCATCTCTAAAATAAAAAGCATAATAACAGTAATACCCACCCCACAGGAATGATTTGGATTAAATGACATAATATGTATAAAGCAGGTCCATGGGATTTTTCAGGCAAGAATACTGGAGTGGGTTCCCATTTCTTCCTTCAGGGGATTTTCCCGAGAGCTTGGCGGGCTGCAGTCCATGAGGTCACAAAGAGTCAGACACAACTTAGCAACTGAGCACCAGCACACATAAAGCAGGTAGCAAAGACCTGGCATACAGTAGGCACTCAATAATTGTTAGCTATTATGTGGCACCACACTTTAGAATTCCCAGTGGATATTCTTGCTAAGAGGCTGTCTTAACATAGTTGTAAGATCTGCCTCTAGCCCTGGGAGGGCAGTTTAGCCAAGTCAGTCGTGATGGCCTCAAACTGTAGGAAGAGGTGGCACTTTCGTGGGGAGGGACCCGGGCAGTCTCTCAGGGGCAGGGGCCCTTGGCCCACCCTGGATGTGATTGAGGGGTGGAGCAGGGTCATGGAGCCCACACCACATCCATAAATGGATCTTCTCTTTGATCACAGTAGCCTCAGGGATCCATATATTCTCGGAATGACCAGAAGACCACAAACTACAGCTCAAATAACAGAGTTGAAGTTTGGCAAGTGTCATCCACTGGAAGACAAGTGGCTTCGCCAAGCATAATTTGGGTTTCTAGTTTCTTAGCTGCAGATTTCCCCAGGACTCCCCTGGCTTGGCCAGTGTGAGGGAGCTGTGAATGTTTGCTTGCCTAGCAGTGTTCCCTGAATGCCCAGGGCCTTAGAAATATCTTTCTCAGGGCATTAGTGGTAGGCGTCAGTCCTCAGATGCTGCTGTTTTCTGTGAGTTCAGTGGGTGCTGCCTTAGCTCCTGGGCGCCATGCCGGTGTCTGTTACTCTGGCTGCTTATTTTAAAGCCATTCTCTGAGGGTCACTGGCTCCTTGCCTGTCCCTCATCTCTTGTGCGGGATGCACTGCTCAGGCTTCCTGCTGCCTTCTCTCAGAGGTAACAGTCATGTTTTCCCTTTACACCAGCAGTTAAAATTTTTTTCAACTCCACTGAGACTAGACTTAACCATCTCCACTGAAATACCTTCAAAAGTTGCTCTAGGGACCAGATCACTATAGCACTGAAAACCGTCTTTTGCTCAGAACATGTCTTTTGCTCCTGTCCCACCTCAAGTAAGTCTTATGCCAGCTGTCCAACCCTCTCTTCTCAGACTGGAATAGCAGTTTTAGCTCTTTCGTTGGAGTTTCCCAGTATTCCATGAGCCTGTGAACCCAATCTCCTTTTCCCTCTGGGAGGCTTAAGGGAACCTTATGAAAATAGGTCCCTGAGGGACATGCTCAAATACTCCACATTTCAACATTCTAGCAATGCTCCTAACCAGTTCCTGTCCAGAGATCAGTTCTTGCAGAAATATATTTTGTTTGCTCTAGACTGAACTACACAATCCCCTTCCTATAGTGTGGTGGGCTGATCTGAAAATCTCACTGATTGATTGATTCATTCATATATTTAATAAATATTTATTTGGGTGCTTGCTATTTGCCAGTAACTGTTCTTGACACTGGGAATTCTAAAATAACCAATGTACAAAATGTACAAATACATGTACAAATGTACAATGTACAAAATGTACAAAGTCTCTACTGTTATAGAACTTACAGTCTAATGAAGGAGAGATAGCAAATAAATGGGTATATGATGTCAGTCAGAAATGCTGGGAAGAGAAACTAAGCCAGCTAGGTGGATAGAGAGTAATCATGCGTTTCATGGGAGAGCAAAGGTGACAGCTAAGCAGAGACCAAAGTGAGATGAGAGGGTGAGGCATGCGCGTGTTTGAGGGAAGAACGTGCTAGCAGAGGGCATGGCAGGAGAAAAGACCATGGGTGGCAGCAGCTCAGCACTTTCTAGGAAAAGCAGAGGGGCCAGTGTGACTGGAGCAGAACGAGTAAGAGATTCAAGTGAGAAATGAGGCCAGAGCTGTTGCAGAGGCCAGCTCAGGGAGGACCTTGAGATGGAGTAAGGGGTTTGACTTTTACTCAGATGAATTTTGTTCACAGTATATTGGGAAGCCATTAGGAGATTCTGACCAGGGAGCTAACATTAGATGACATCATTTTAACGGATCACTCTGTCAATGTAGAACATGTAGTCAAGAGACCTAGAGGCAGGGAGACCAGGGTTATTAGAGCAGTGCAAGTGGGAGGTGATGTGTGGGTGGTCTAGCCTAGACTCGTGCTTCTCAACATAGGGCAATTTTGCCCCCCAGGGAACATCTGTCACTATCTGGGGATATTATTTTTTTTATTTATTTAACGGATTTATTTGGCTGCACCAGGTCTTAGTTGTGGCATATGGGATCTTAGTTCCCTGACTAGGGATTGAACCCAGGCCCCCTGCGTTGGGAGCATGGAGTCTTAGCCACTGGACCACCAGGGAAGTCCCTCTGGGGACATTTTTGGTTTTCCCAACTGGGGTTTGTGGTGCTGCTGGCATCTAATGGTAGAGAACAAGGGCACTGCTAACCACTGCATGACTTGCAGGACAGTCCCCACAATGAAGAACCATCCAGCCCAAAAGGTCAGTAGTGCGGAGGCTGAGAAACACTGGTTGAGAATGGTTCTGGGGAAGGAGTGAGAAGTGCTGAGATTTGAGCCGTATTTTGGAAGTAGAGCCAACAACATTTTACGATTGTTTTAATGTATGGCATCCTGGCTGGTGGTACCTAAGCATCAGTTCTGACCTGAGTGACTGTGTGCATGAAGGTACTGTCTCCTGAGAACGGGCAACACTGAGGGTTGGGGCTATGGCACGGATTAAGGAATCTGGTTTTGAATATATTAAGTTGAAGGTGCCAATAAATCATCTAACTCAGGAGACAGCAAACTTTTTCTGTAAAGAGCTAGAGGATAAATATTTTTCATGTGTTGGCCATATGATCTCTGTTGTATTTAACTCTCCTACTTTAGCATGAAACCAGCCATAGACCATCTGGAGACAAATTAGCATGTATGTATTTCAAGAAGACTTTATTTATGGACACTAGTATATGCCTAATAGGATATACCCTAAGGACAAAAAAGAATTTCAAAAATGTTTAAATTGTTTTCAATAATCCTACCACTGGTGGTAGTGCCGGTACTGTCACTGTCATGCTGAGACTGCTGCATGTGGACTGTGAAATAAAGCAAATGAGTTATTAAGTTGGAGGGATTGGGGAACAGGATTTTTAGCATAGGAAAAGGAAGGTAAAGATACAAGATCAGTGAATTCAAGGGAAAAATTGAAGTTCTGAATTAGAAATACCACTAAGAATTCATGACATATTTTCTCTTGAAATAAAGTTTTCTCTAGGTCTGTCTTCTGGAAAGGTTTGCAATGAGCACCCTAACTTCTAAATTTTGGATACTAGATACCATTACTCAATAAAAGAAATCAGGATTTCTTGGAGAAATGGCAGATTCCAGATCTGGGGCAGGAAGTATATAGGTCATTGAGACACTGCATATCAGAAAGCAGAGAAGTTCTTAAAGGTTTTTGGGATCATGTCAAAAGAACTCAGCTACCAAACTGAAGAAAGCACCACTGGATAAAGATGGGCCATCAATAAGAATAATAACTGCAATATTATATAGCAAACGTATCTGTAGATTCATAAGCCCTTAAAGATATTAAACAAACAAATAAAATCCCTCATTGGTTAAGAAGATACTGGAGATGCAACATACACACACACACACACACATATATAGCATATATATAAATTTTAAAAATTTATTTGGTCACGTGGCATGTGGGATATTAGTTCCCCAACCAGGGATCGAACCTCCGCCCCCTACATTGGAAGCGTGGAGTCAACCACTGGACTGCCAGGGAAGTCTACAATCAATATTTTTTAAGCTGGTAAATAAAGGGAAAGAATCAAGCACATATCTATCCAACCTTCCCTGTACCAACTGTACTATAGGGTAACCAAGTAGTTAATGATGGGGAAGTTTTCCTCTTTTAAAAGCATTTTAAATAAAAAGTGAAACAAGAATGATGGAAATAAAATATCACCATTTCACAAACCCTAATGGGCTAATGGATCTAGGCAATGATCACTGATGCCTATTAACAGCACAAAGAGAGAAGCAACCAGATGCTTGTGCGTCTTATTGGAAATGCACATCCCTACAAATGACTGTTTCTGAAAAAGTTCAGACCTGAATCTGATTAAGCCTCTGTGTTCAGTTACCAATTTATAGAAAACACTGAAACCAAATAACATATTAAATGAACCATGGAGATGTGGTCAGCAAATTCTAGACTTTAGGAAACTATAGGACAAATGAAATTGCAAGGGAAAAAGTGTTTAATTACAAAGAAAAATTAGAAAGAGAGGGCAGAATCTACATATTAAAGGAAATTTAAAAGACATGGCAACCAATTATAATGGATGGAATTTATTTGGGCCCTAGTTCAAACAAACTAGATAGAGGTAGAGGGAGAGAAAAAACATGAATATGGAGGAAATGTGAATCTTAATTAGATATTTAATTATATTAAGTGATTATTTTTTAAACTTTTATATAGACTAATGAGACTATGGTTATGTTTCTTTAAAAGAAGTCTTATCTTTTAATGATACATAATGAAATATTTATAGAATGAAATGATACCATGTCTGTAGTTTGCTTCATTAGGAGAGAATGGGAGAGTGCAGATGGGGCAAGATTGATCACTGTTAAAACTGGAAGATGGGTGCATGGGTTTGTTGCACTCTTCTCTCTACTTTTATATATATTTGAAATTTCCATAATGAGAACCTTTTTTTAAAGCAGGTTTCGGCTCAATTTTTTTCACCTTTGTAATTCTTTCCTTCTATATTTTGAGAATTGACTCATCTGTGTGGCCACATGGAACTTAGCACATATACTGTTTTCAATCCCCTACAAAAACCCATTAATTTACAGAGCTGATTTGCTTTTTTATTTAAAAGTTGTATGGCTCTTGTTGGTTCCTGGTAATGCTAAGAAGTGATGAATGTTTGCTCTTCAGGCTCTGGGATCTCCAACTATGCGGAAAACCCCCAAGATGCCCCCAAAGCCTTTGAGGATTGCATGCAAAAAGTCAAGGGGCACATTCCAGTCCATCTCCATGGGTCCACCTGCGTTTACCTGGGGGCCACAGCTGGGATGCGATTACTGAGGTAAGAGCTCGAATGGCCCAGAGAAGCCCGTTGGACCAACATAGCCAGGAATGTGTCGAACCTTTCCAAGAATATAACTATTTCTGGGAAAGAAACCCATATTCTGCCATAAATTTAGGCTTTCAAAGTTGGGAAACTTTTAGTCTTAATACTCAGAAAGAAACAGTTCTATATTTAATTCCCTTCCCCATGGTGATTTTATTGAGAACTCTGAAAAAAAAATGAAAGTAACATGAAATCTAGTCATGGGATGTACCTCTAGTTTTCTTGAAAAGTAGAAACTGTTTTTGACCTCTGGTATTTTAACACTGGGGTTTCCCTGGTGGCTCAGTGGTAAAGAACCGGCCTGCCAGCGCAGGAGACTCAGGTTTGGTCCCTGATTTGGGAAGGTCCCCTGGAGAAGGGCATAGAAACCCCCTCCAGTATCCTTGCCTGGGAAATTCCATGGACAGAGGAGCATGGCAGGCTACAGTCCATTGGGTCATAGAAGAGTCAAACACAACTGAGCGACTAAATAACACCTTTAATACCTGTGCACAACCAGTGCCACTAAATGTAAGCCACTATCCTCCTAAGCTATTTAGCTTCTACCCATGTACAAAATGTCACCGAAATATCTGCTTTCAAATAATGGGAATTCTGCTCCTCGCCCCAAAGCCTTTGGGGTTACTATAAAAAATAAACATCTCATTTCCTTCAATTAAGCAGTTCCTTCTAAATTTTCAGCCATGACTTTTAGCCCCATTGTATTGTTTTTGAATGTCCTTTCTCATTTTTTTTCTCCATGATAATATTTCCTTGACCTTGAAATTAAAAAAAACAACAACAGTTTTTTAAAAACCCATCAAGCTTAAAACTACCAAAATTAAAGGGCAGATGCTGCCCTAAACTTTGAAAATAAGGCTTTCTCCCCAAAAGATGACACTCATTTGGTTGCAAAGTCACTTTGTCTATGATCCTAGGGATGTAAAATTATACGTATTTTCTTCACCACATGCAGAAACTTCAAAGGAACAAACAGAGTCGCTTTCAGATGATCATCAAAAAGATCATGAAGCACTTTCAGTTGGATTAAGCCTTTTCCTTGTAGTTTTCCTCTCATTTTTTTTCTATTCCTATGTCCTGGTTGATCAAGTAGAATGTGGAAGGAAGTCAGATTTCTTTGCTTACTCTTGGATTTTGCAGTGTGTTTTCAAGATTGCTGTGTTTACTTGAAATAGAAATGATATAGAAATCCCTTCCTTCTGCCTTTTCTTTCTAATGGAAGCAAAGAACTCAACTTTGTCTTGGTTGCTTTTTTCTCCCAGTCCTCTCAGTGAGAAATCATTCAAAGGCTCTGTAATTTATAGCCATGGAAAAAAACATGGAATAGAAAGTTTGCAACTTAGTGAGAAGGTGAATGTTACATTTGAATAGATTAAATACTGATGCTTCTTTGTGAACTCTTTCACAACCTCTGATGGTGATCCATTTCTTCTGAGGAACTAGTTGATATTTTAATTGCCAGAAAAGTCACATATAGAAAAAACAATAATTTGAGTCTCTGGGATAGGAACTAATAAAACTAGGAAAATCATTCATTATTTTCCAAGCAGTGATAAACTGCTACTGAACGGGAATGGACTTCAGCTTGTAGCATTGCTCTTTCTTCTTCTTCAGCCAAGAGTGAGCCACCCCCCTGACTTTCTTAACCCACTGATGAAAGGGAAAAGAATGTCCCAAGTGAGCTTTCTTCCATCAAATGGCACAGATGAATGATACAAATATACTATGTCATGGGTGATAGGAATCCTATGTCACCACTCCTCCATGGGTCAGCACACTAAAGGATTTCAATTCAGTGACAACCGTGATGGCCATCATATCCCCTCATGCCAAAGCCCTCCCAAAGAGCAAAGCAGGGACAGCGAAAAACCCCTCTTCCTTTCCCCCTCCCTCCTAAGCTCCCCTTCCTTCTGGCCTGATGAGGGTTTCTTTGTATAGTGCCCCAAGCGAATACTTGTGCTACTCCTATGCCTTCACTAATCTCCTTTTCTCTGCTGATCTGAGACAAGCAATAGTGATTGAGTAGGAGGCTCTTTAGCTGGTTGCTAGATAGCAGAATAGGAACAGGTAAGGGAGGCGAGAACAAGTGATATTTTTACTGGTAGCTATTTCCCTGCTTGGCAGTTTGACAGGTAACAAGTGCAGCCTGCCTTCATGGTTGCCTGGAAGGCTTCAATTTGCAGAGGGGGTTCCTGTGTCTACATCTGGAAAATGGTCCCTGCCTGAGGGAGTGGGGAGGTTATTTTAAGACTGTTGTCTGGGCACTCAGCCTTTTGTGTTCTGTGCCTTGAATAGGTTGCAAAACGAAACAGCAGCTAATGAAGTCCTTGAGAGCATTGAAAACTACTTCGAGTCTCAGCCCTTTGATTTTAGGGATGCTCAAATCATTTCTGGGCAAGAGGAAGGGATATATGGATGGATTACAGCCAACTATTTAATGGGAAATTTCCTGGAGGTGTGTGAAAACAAATGCATGGTTTTTAATCTTGCTGTTTATTCTGTCCCCTGGGATTGGGAGCTTAAGCAGAGGTGCATGCTGACAGGGCCATCTGTCCTGCATCATTTCTATCATGTAATGCATTAGGGAAACACCAGTGATAAAACAGCCAGGACAAGACATGTATAGCTGGGAAAAAGCCTCGGATCCTAAATAAGACAAATGCATGTGGTGGGGGTGGGAAGGATATCATTTTACCAACTAACAAGAAATTTGAGGGGGGGGGGGGAGGATCTAAATCTTGCAGTGGGCCATGAGTCTTTTGAAATCCAACTAGAGAAGGACCCTTCCAAGAAGTCCTGTAGCTGTCAGGAATTTACGGAGCCCTCAGGCCGCCTTCTTCTCACTCACTCTGTGTCCTCAGGCCTCCTCACACTCCAGTCTCCACACTCCCTGCTCCTTTGGTGCAGAGGAAAGCTGCCTCTGAAAGATTGTCACCAGGTCACAGAGGGTGTAAACTGAGGATACCCCTACCATGTCCAGCCTAAGACCTGTTTTCTTCCCCCTTGAATATATTTTTAGTTAATTAATTTAGTTAATATTTTGGAAAAATTCACATAGAAATCCACAATTCTAGCTTCTTCTGGACTCCCTCACTCCCCAAAAGTTGGAAGAGCTGGTCAGAGTAGACTCACATTCCTGCATGCCAACAACCAACTGGAACAGAGTATATAACTCATACATTCCCCAGATGGCCACAGTCCTCTCACCATTCCCTGTTGTGTACACCTAATCTACTCACTCATTTCTGTTGCCTGTCCAGTCCCTGAAAGCATTTGAGTTCACCACCCGTGAAACTAAGGAGAGATTTGGCCCTGAATGCACCCTATGTCATACTTCTTAGCAATAAGAGATGGATCCTGGGTGATGAACCCTGGCCAGTCAGAGATGGCACCTTTGGTCTTTTTTTCTTGCTTCTTTTTCCAACTGTGTAGAAGAGCCTGTGGCATATGTGGGTGCATCCAAGTGGAAAGGAGACCACAGGTGCCCTGGATTTGGGTGGTGCCTCCACCCAGATATCCTTCGCGGCAGAAGAGAAGGTGGGGCTGAACACCAGCGACATCATGAAGGTGACCTTGTATGGCTATGAATACACGCTCTACACACACAGCTTCCAGTGCTATGGCCGAAACGAGGCTGAGAAGAGGTTTCTGGCAACCCTCGTTCAGGTACCTGAGGCAGGGGGCAACAGGTGTTCCCTCGGGGAGAAGATGCCTTGCCTTCTGGGGTCTGTCCTTTCCACTCCAATTAGAAGGTGGATGGAAACAGCAGCATTTTCTTGTTAACTTGTAGGGGTCCAAGCGTTCTCTTCCTCTCTCTCTCTCTCTGATACATTGACCACTTCCAGTATATTTGAGTCAGAAGTCCAGGGAAATTCCAGAGCCGCAGAGGTTTTATAAATGATTCAGGACTTGGGATCCCTTTATGGATATAAACTGCTTTAAACTAGTAGCTAAAGAAGCTGGACATTGCAGAGACTCCCCTGAGTGCAGACAAAATAATATACCTATTCACAGGAGAAATCCTTGCTGACAACAGAGAGGGCAGAAGACCTCCCCAGGCTCAGGCTTCTTTTAGATGAGCCTGTATTAGGCAGATTTAATGCGCTTTATATGGTGGGATCTTAGAGCAGCCGAATTCCATCACACTGGCCAGTAATTTATATGGTAACTGAATATGATGGCCACCTCAGACATCAGTTAGGCTGCCACTAACATAAAGTTGACATGAGTACTGTTGGTGGCAGCGAGAGCACTCACACCATGGATGTGACCCTGGGCCCCAAACTCCAGCGCTCAGGGGACGTCCATCTCGGCCATGGCTGAAAAGGGAAGGTGAAGATGAAAGGAGAATGAAGGGAAGGAACCTTGATCACCTGGAGGGGCATGAGGCCAACCGGAGGCCACAGATCCTAACTTCTGAGGGGAGCCGGGGCAGGGCACAGGGGCTGAGTCAGCCTCTGAATGTAGTGGACACAGCATCAGTAGGTTAACCCCCACCACTGCAGCTTACTCTGGTCATGAGGAAGGACGCAGTGTTTCCCAGCCACTAGCTGTAGAAAAATTGGGTTGGTTTACAAAGAGTCATCAGTAGAACTCACATCTTCAAATCCCTGCATTTACTGAGTATTCATGCAGAGTGGATTGTGAGAATTCACCCTCCAGGTCTGGCCCTCTTCCCAAAACTTCTCTTCCAGCCTCACATGAAAGGCTGGAGCCCCAGCACACATGTATGCCACATGTATTTTGGGGAGAGGCTGGGTGCTCCTGGGAAAGACAGAGCGGGGGCCCTGCCGGCAGCCCTGAGCTATTTCTCCACGGCTCAGGAGACTCGGTGCCCAGGCCAGACTCCCAAATACAATCCCAACTTGGCCAAACCAAACCCCGCAAGGAGCTTAGTCAACCCTCTCTAACTGGGCTCCTCTTTTCTCTCCCTTTTTATTTCTAGCAATACTTAAGGCCCCTTCCTTCAGCTCTGGCCCTAGAAGCGGTGCAGGGTGGGGCAGGGAGGGCAGGGCTCCTCTGAACTTCAGATGGGAGAAGGGAGGCAGGAGAAATCACCCTTTTCCCAGGGTGAATGTAGGTTTGAGAAGCTAACCTATTAAATTTGGCTGGCCATGAGGGGGTGTGTATGTATATTTGTGCACACACTCCTACAAGATTTATTAAAGAATGACTGTCTATGTACCAAACAGTCTACAGTAGAGAAGTGAATACACCATCTGGGTGAGGTCTCATTCGAACTTGAGAATGCAGGTCTCAAGGTGTGAGCCCAGGTCTGGGGACAGAGGTGGGACACCCCTGCCTCTCACTGTATATAGTCAACTCACAGGGACAGGGGGCATCTCCAACTTGCCTGATAACATGTGGATGCCTGAGAGAGTGGCTTTGCCCTCTAAGCCTTCTGACTCATGTGTGGGGAAGGATCCAGGTGTGATGAGGATCACCCACAAATGCATGTCCCGACCTGCCCAGCCAATACTTTCATGTTCCAAAGATGTGTTGCCAAGCCCCAACTTAAAGGTTCCCAAAGCTTATTGCATCATGAACGCTGCCTGAGTAATTGCCTCCAGTCCAGGTCTCAGTTCCTGGACTGAAATATAAAGGGCTACAGAGTATGGTGAGAGTGACACCTAGATATATGAAAAAGTGAAAGTGTTCATCAGTCGTGTCCAGCTCTTTGCAACCCCATGGACTGTAGCCTGCCAGGCTCTTCTGTCCATGGAATTCTCCAGGCAAGAATATTGGAGTGGGTTGCCATTTCCTACTCCAGGGGGTCTTTCTGATCCAGAGATTGAACTCAGGTCTCATGCATTGCAGGCGGATTCTTTACCATCTGAGCTACCAGTATATACTTTGCAAATTATTTTCTTAATAAGGGATCTCCAGCGACCCTAAGTCTCAAGTCTCACTCTGATAGCACGTTAGCATTAGTGACATGCATTCACTTTGTCTCCCTTGTTAAGTAAGATTTTTTTCTTCTGGTTTTAAAGTAACACATAGTCGGTGGGGGAAAAAAAAACAGAAAATACAGACATAAAGAATATAAATAATAAACAACAAAACTTGGAATTACCCATTATCAACATATTGCATTTTCTTCCAGTTTTGTTTTAAATGCAAGAATATGTGTATTTACAAATTTGGCTTCATACGGTATATATATGGGCTTGCCAAGTGGTGCTAGTGGTAAAGAACCCGCCTGCCAATGCAAGAGACATAAGAGACACAGGTTAGATCTCTGGGTTGGGAATATCCCCTGGAGGAGGAAATGACAACCCACTCCAGTATTCTCGCCTGGAAAATCCCATGGGTGGAGAAGCCAGGCCAGCTACGGTCCATGGGGGTTGCAAAGGGTCGAACACGACTGAGCACAAGCACAGGCAGTATTCCAAATACATTATTTAAAAAGAAAAGCTATGTTGGTCATGTAGTTACAAAGGAGAGTACATGGCCCTTTCATGCTAATGCCCTGCAAAGACTAAATTCAGGGAAGATTTATTAAATGGCGAGGGACTAAGTAACTTGGCACATTGGCAAGTTATATTTCAGCAATGCTATAACAAATAATTCATGATCCAAAAAGAGAAATGAATTAATCTTTACCAAGCTTCTTCTAGCCAAAAAATAATTTATATTATTTTGCTTCTTCTCCAAGCCAGGCCAGAAATGATTTATTTTAATTATTTAAAAAGTGTAAGTCAGCTTTGGAGGGGGAAACTAAATGATTAGTTGTTTATTTGACTTTTTTTTCTTTCAATGATTATTTCAGCCATAGGGTGACCGTGATGTGCTATGTTACAAATCAGACGTAACAGCTTTTGAACACCATAGACTTTTTCACGCCACTGAAGCAGAAGGGGCCCATTTGCTGCCTCCACAGTCATATTAAGATCTTTCTGTAGGACACTCATATGTTATATCGGATGAGTGTTGGACTTCTGTAGGATTCTGCATAGAATCCTATGACAGCCTTTCATTAAATGATTACATTATTTTGATGTGTACCTCAGGTTCCTCAGCAGTAAAATGAGAGAGCTGAGCTAAGTGTTTTCTGGGCCAAGATTTTACTGTAGAGGATAAAATACACTTTAGTAGCTTTGAAATTACACAGAGTTCAAATCCAATTTCTTGGGAAAGAGAGCCCATAAATTGAACCAAACACATTTTGGAATTTAGCATTAAATAAAGGGAACATTTTCACCATAGATAGAAGACTGGATAATAATCTGGAGGAAGTAAAATCAAATCCCTACCACAATCTTAATACCAAATAAATTACAAACAGATCAAAGATTTTATGTAACAGGGTATTTATTACATCATTGTTTTGTAATGGCACATGATTGGAAACCAGCTCAATTTTCCTCTAGATGGGATTCCCTAAATAAAGTACGGTTTATTTGTACAGTGGAGTTCTATGTAGCTAGCATGAAAGAAGCTAGTGTAAAAAGAAGAGGTCACTCTTACACCAGGGGCTTCCCTGGTGGCTCAGAGGTTAAAGCGTCTGCTTGCAATGCAGGAGACCTGGGTTTGATCCCTGGGTCGGGAAGATCCCCTGGAGAGGAAAATGGCAATCCACTCCAGTATTCTTGCCTGGAGAATCCCATGGACGGAGGAGCCTGGTGTGCTACAGTCCACAGGGTCGCAAAGAGTTAGACACGACTGAGTGACTTGACTTCACTTCACTCTTACATGGACAATGAAAGGAAAATCTCAAAGATATATTCTTAAGTAAGAGATGCACGGGACAGAACAGTGTGTATAGAGCACTATCATTTATAATTTAAAATTTAAAGAAAGAGAAAGAGGGGAAAAGAAAATGTAATTGCACATGCATAGAAGAAGTATACACAGAATCTCTGTTAGAATACACTATAACTGGCAATAGTGGTTACTTCCAGGGAGGGAACCTGGGTGGATAAAGTGGGTGGGAATGAGCCTTAATTTTCATAATACATTTATTTGTACCTTTTTAATTGTTATTTTTAGATGGATAGATAACATGCTCTTCAAAATGGTCAATTAACCTAAACATATCTTGCTTTCTCATCACAATGGAGTTCATAAACCTGCTTCATGGAGCTGCACTAAGTGCTGGAGCAGAGCCTGGTATTGTGCCTGGTGCAGGGTGACAAAGCCCCCACCCCAAGTAGAGTTATCTAGACAACCTGGGACTTCCCTTCCAGTGGACGTATAATGGCCCTTTTTCCATTTCTCTCTTGGCATTGGAGGGGAACAACAGTGAGGACTTGCAAAAGGAAAGTATTGTGATTTCTAACACCTTACTCTTATACCTATAGGATTATACCACTGAAACCACGTTCACCAACCCTTGTTACCCTCAGAATTACACCACCAACTTCACTGAGGCACAGGTGTTTGGCAGCCTGTGTACAGAGGACCTGAGGCCTGAAAGATATAATCCCAACAACATCATCACTTTTGAAGGAACTGGGGACCCATCACTGTGTAGGGAAAAGGTGGCTTTCCTATTTAACTTCAGCGCTTGCCGTGATCACGAAGCTTGTTCCTTTGATGGGGTGTATCAGCCAAGAGTTAAAGGGTCATTTGTGGTAAGAGCAAAACAACAGAGATTCCTTTTCCCCCTACTGATTATTTCTCACCTTCCTGTTTTTCCTCTGCTGAGGTGTTTCCCACTTTCTTATTCCCTGCCCTGAAACCTCCATTATATTGCATTCTGTACAACTTCCTTACAGGCTTTTGCAGGATTCTACTACACAGCCAATGCTTTCAACCTTTCGGGTAGCTTTTCTCTGCACACCTTCAACTTGAGCACCTGGAATTTCTGCTCAAAGAATTGGAATCAGGTCAGTATTTAAAGAAAAAGGATCCATATTGGTACAAAACAGTAGAGCAGGGTAGATTTCATTTGCGCCTGTGTGTGTGTGTGTGTGTGTGTGTGTGTGTGTGTGTGCGCGCGTGCGTGTATGTATGTTCTGAATTTGACTTTTATCCTGTTCTCCTTCACCACATCTGTAAGATGGGGGTAATAAGGAGCCCCACCTCATAGCTATGTTGTGGATTAAATGTTCTATTCATGGGCACAATGTTTATAACAGTGTCTGGCATGTAACAAGCACTCTATAAACTTAAGATTGCTCTTCCATGATATTGTATGCATTTTAAGTCGCTTCAGTCCAACTCTTTGTGACGCTGTGAACTGTAGCCCACCAGGCTCCTCTGTCCATGGAATTCTCCAGGCAAGAATACTAGAGTGGGTTGCCATTTCCTTCTCCAGGGGATCTTCCCAACCCAGGGATTGAACCTGCATCTGTTACGTCTCCTGCATTGGCAGGCGGGTGGTTTACCACTCGGTTATGTTGTAAAGGGATTTTTTTTTTAATATAGGAGATGTGGTGTATATATACAATGGAATATCACTCAGCCATTAAGAATGAAATGGTGCCATTTGCAGCAACATGAGTGGACCTGGAGGGTATTATGCTTAGTGAAATAAGTCAGATGGAGGAAGACAGATACTGTATTTTATCATGTATGTGTGGAATCTAATGAAACAAATGAACATAAAATATGGATATTTTGTCATTGTGTTATTTTATAGTAATTTTAATGATTAAATTCTCTGGGTGATAAGATTCTTTAAAATATGACTGCTGACCTAAGCTGTTCTGAAATGCGCATTCTAAAACCTGCCTCCTCCCCGTTTTGAACTCGTCTCCAGCTCCCACCGCTGCTGCCCCGGTTTGACGAGCAGTATGCGCGCTCCTACTGCTTCTCGGCCCACTATATCTACCATTTGCTTGTAAGTGGATACAGATTCACCGAGGAGAGCTGGCCCCACATACATTTTAAAAAGGAAGTAAGTCAAAGCACAAATTGTTTTCCTCTTCTTCCTCTCAAAATAGATGTTTGTTTGTATGTGTGTGAAAGAAATGTAGGAGATAAGTGGGAATTGGGGATTTAAACTTGCTGAATGGGAGCCAATGAGCTTATGAGCCCTGGTGAGCTTATGAGAAGAGATAATGGAGAATTTAGAGGAAGTGGTCATCAGAAACCTTCTATGTGAGCTAAAGAAGCCAAGAACTGTGGACTCTAAGCTCTGTCGGGGCAGGGCTTGCTTTATCATCCTCATATTCCTAGCACTCACACAAGACTGAGAACATAGGAGGCTCTTAGTAAATATTGTTGAGTGAATCCATAAATATGTTAAGGAACTGAGACTTTTAATCCTAACAAGAAGCTTCAGATACAACAATTTTGTTAAGAGGATAGTAACTAACTGATCTCCGTTTTACACAGATGTCAGAAGGAGATCTATTCTTTAGAGCACAGGGATTAAGTAAGCAGCGTTAAATAAGAATTTGATCTTGGAATGAGTCTGAGGTCACCGTATTCACTTTCAAGTGTCCAGAATGGTCTGACGCTGGAATGACAGCTGACTGGTGAGGTGCCTCTGTACTTTGCTTCCAGGACTCAGCCTTGCTGTTATATTGATCCAGCACTCTGTTCCCTGGGTTCTTGGAGGGTTTTCTCATTTCAGGAATAGCAGATGTAAAGCCTGAAGTATGTCTGGAGTCAGTCTGTTCAACATGAGCTTCAGCAGTAATTAGATTACAGCAAGCAATATCCAGTATTAGGCTTGTGACTGTTTTACATGGATAAAATTGAGTCGGCCGTAAAAAAGAAGGCTGTCTGGAGACAGATAAGGACTGCTGGTGGCATGTCCGCTCCAAGCTTTGTTTCTAACTAATCTAATTACCAGGAAAGCACATTATGATTTTCCATTAAATACCAATTCGGGGGGGGGGGGGGGATACATAATTCTAGGTTTCAAGTTCCTTTCTTTTATTTATAAAGAATTTAATATCAGTCAAATCAGTATTCAAATGTGAGGATGTAAAAAGACTTCAGGAGATTTGCCAAACCCCAAACAAAGATTTATATCCAAAATATTTGGGGGGTTTCCCTGGTGGCTCAGTAGATGAGAACCCACCTGCCACTGCAGGGGACACGGGCTCAGTCCCTGGTCTGGGAAGATTCCCCAGGCCAGGGAGCAGCTAAGTCCATGCGCCACAACCACTGAGGCTGTGCAGCTTCTAGTCTGTGCTCCGCAACAAGAGAAGACAGCACAGTGAGAGAGAGAGGACGGAAGGTTACAAATGTGAAACATTCATACATCTACCAAAATGGCCTAAAAACATGCCAACAAAAACTGATGGAACCACCAGATGAAACTGACACCGTCTGCTTCCCACTTAGACTGACCTTCTTTCCTTAGAAACTGGTCCTGGGTTTGGTAAAACATGCATCACCTCTTTTTTAGCTAGAGACACTTCTGTACCCAGTGACAGAAAAACTTCCAACTGTTGTTAACTGTGCCCTCTTCACACTGGCTGTGACAAGGCTGTGAGGATTACTTCTCTGCAGTGTGGGAGGTTGGACACTCGAGCCTTTGTGGTCATGATGACCAGGGTTCTAGCCCAGTCTCTGCAGTTTCTGAACTTAGGCAAGTCCTTTGACCTCCTTAGGCCACAGTTCCTGGGGGTGTCTCAGGAGGGTGACCATGGTGTGTCCTGGGGATATAATCTGTGCCTCAAGCCCAGTCCTGAGAACTGAGCCATCTCCTCTACTCCTCAGGTGGGGAACAGCAGCATAGCCTGGTCTCTCGGCTACATGCTCAGCCTGACCAACCAGATCCCAGCCGAAAGCCCCCTCATCCACCTGCCCATCGAGCCATCTGCCTTCGTGGGCACCCTCGCCTTCTTTGCAGCAGTGGCCTTGCTGTGTCTGACGTATCTCGTGTACTTGTGTGTGTTGTCCAGGAATCAGAGGCGCTCCCAGCATGCCTTGGACAACATGGTGGACTCTGAGTGAGCCTCACAGAGTGGTTCCTAGAGCCTGAGAGCTGCCCATAACCAGCTTGGGGGGCACCAGACAATGCAAGCAAAATGTCCATCTTCAGGAAACACAGCTAAAGTCCAATGCCTAGGTCCTGTGCCTCTCAGATACTGATTTACGTCAAAACACCTCTTGGGAAGTCCCTCAGCTGCTCTGTGCACATTCCTCTGCCAGAGACCCCGCCACCTACTAGCTGACCTATTGGGGAACAGGGAGAGACAGGCCATCAAGGTCAGCCTCCTTATTCCAAGTGTCCCACAGGAAGAGTAAGTTGAGAAGATGACAGATGAATGTGGAAGAGTTGACCTCAGGGCTCAGTTTGCATTTTCCCTTCTTCAAAAATGCCATAAGTCCTCCCAGTAGGATTGGAAACTGGCAGGTGTCTAGTAAGCATCTGGTCTAATCAAATGTCTCATTTTATGGCTTCCTCTCATTGGTCCTTAACTAAGAATTTCCTTAACAACCGTTAATAACATGGTGCTCCCTCAGCTTGGTAGAATATTGTATCTGGGGGAAAATCCTCCTCCACCCCCAAGGACAGTGGCCACAGCCAAGCTTCTGTCATGCAAGCAGAACCTGAAGGGCAGAGCCACACAGAATATTTACCAGAACACTACAGGCCATTCCTGAAGTAGGATTCCCTCTCAGGGCTCTGGTCATTAGATCTCCACCTGTGTGTGTATCATCCTCGTTGCCTCCCCTTCCCCTTGCTGTGTGCCCTTGTGAAATGTTTATTCCTAGCAAGGCTATCAGACTCCAGATCATTTTGCCTTTGCTAGGCTTTTGCTTAGGGTTGTCTTTCCATCATTAGCAACCTGAGTATATTTCACCCACCATTCCCACAGGTCCACCTGATGCTGTCACAGGACATCCTCTTCTCTGATTTGCTTACCAATCACTTTCCTAGATGGTAGGCCTTTGCACAGTAGCCATAGTTCCTGACTTTGAAGTGGGGAAAGGAAGCTGCAGGGATATTTAACTACAAAGTGGGAGGGAACTCTAGCAAGTCCAATGGCTACAAAGTAAAAATCAACATTCTCTCAGATTATAGCTTGTTCACTGAGTACAGAATAAAGGAGACTTATTGTGACTTGCTGTGTGTGTGTTACTGTGCATATGGTACTCTTTCTCCTAAGGACCCAAGGTGGCATCTATGAAAAGAAGCTAAACAACTAAAAGAAGTTTCTTGAGCAAACTTTCCTAGTATATTAAGAAAGTCATGCATCAGTATCATCTTTATTCCAGAGAGTTCAAAGTATTTCACTTTAATAAACCTTTGGTTCCTTGAGATAACTGAGTCCAACATTTCCTTACCTTATCTGACATTGCAAAGCTTCTGTGAGGCTACAACCTGCCACTCACCTCTTGATTCCAAACCAGAATGTCTGCTCCCATCCCAAAGTGCACCACTGTTCAGTTTTCCCTACCTAGACTGAGTCATCCTCCCACTCATCCAAACCACCTCATATTTCTCAAGGTTCAATCCCAGCTCTACTTCTTTCACAAAGTATTCCTTGCACACACTCATGCACGTGTACATACACACATCATGATCTATCTCTTGGACTACTTTTTTAAAACTACATAAATTTTCATATTGTTGCTAATCATGTAACTGGACTACAAAATTCTAATCTAATCTCAATTCACAATTTCCATGACTTCTTTAAAGGCAGAGTGTTTTCTCCAGGCTTCCCTGATAGTTTAGTTAGTAAAGAATCTGCCTGCAATGCAGGAGACCCCACTTCGATTCCTGGGTTGGAAAGATCCACTGGAGAAGGGATAGGCTACCCCCTCCAGTATTCCTGGGCTTTCCTGGTGACTCTGATGGTAAAGAATCCTCCTGCAATGTGGGAGATCTGGGTTCGATCCCTGGGTTGGGAAGATCCCCTGGAGAAAGGAAAGGCTACCCATTCCGTATTCTGGCCTGGAGAATTCCATGGACTGTATAGTCCATGGGGTCACAAAGAGTTGGACATAAGTGAGCAACTTTCACTTCCATTTCATTTTCTCCAGGAAAGAAAGTCATATTCAAAGCATTAGGAGGATTTGACTGTTGCTAACTTGAAGATGGAGAAGGCTAGGTGGAAAGGGCCTTAGGGCAGCCCCTAGGAACTAAGAGTAACCCTTGGCTGACAGCCAGCATGGAAGAAGGACCTCAGTCCTACAACTGCAAGGAGTTGAGTTCAGCCACCAACCTAAGTGAACTTGGAAGCAGATCTCCCCAGAGCCTCCAATCATTTCAGCCTTGTGAGTCTCTAAGCAGAGAACCCACCCAGACTTCTGACCTCCAGAACTGCGAGGTCAGAAATGGGTGCTGTTATAGGGCACTGAGTGTGTGGCTACTTGTCACACAGCCATAAAAAATTAACATAACTACAGAACTCCAAGCCCCTAAGCTACAAACAGGGCAAGTGCTTACATGTGAAATGTGTACTGATGATAAATCACTAACTACGATTAGGTGTCACAAATTATGCCTACTCCTTATAATAACCATGCAAGAAAAACACGGGCTCAAAGGTAAAATAACACGCCAGCATCACCAGCTAGTAAGTATTTCTGGAGATAGAGACTGTGAGTTGAGAATCTGGTTAAGTCTAAAATACATTTGGAAAAAAACAAATAAATTAAAAAAAAAAAAATTGGGGAATTCCCTGGATGCCCAGTGGTTAGGACTCCACACTTTGACGGCAAGCAAATCACATTATGTCCATCATATTTCCCTTCACAAAGTCAATATCATGACAGTTGGGCATCTGACTTTAGAATTTTGTAGTTCAACATACCTATTCATATATAGTTGTGTGATTTATGACAGAGGTGTCTCATCAGAGCAATAGTGAAAAATGTGGGACAACTGGATTTCCACATGGAGAAATAAAGGAAATTCAACCCTTCCTCTCACATTTTCAAAAATCATTCCCAGGGACTTTCCTCGTGGTCCAGGGGGTAAGACTGCCTTGCAATGCAGGGAACACGGGTTCAATCCCTGGTTGGGGAACTGAGATGCCACATGCTGCAGAGCAAGTAAGCTGACACGCCACAACTAGTGAGTTTGTGAGCCTCAACAAAAGATCCTGCATGACACAAAGAAGATCCTGTGTGCCAAAAGTAAGACCTGATGCAGCCAAGTAAACAAATAAGGATTTGAAAAACATCATCCCCAGGTAGTAAGTGTGAAAGATAAACCTACAAAAGCTTTAGAATATAATGTAGGGTGGAAAATGTAAGATCTTGAATAAGAAAAGGGTTTCTTAAACACTACACAAAAAGCATTAACCATAAAAGAATACTGGATATGATGGATCACATTAGATTAAGAACTTCTACTTGTCAAAAAACAGCATTAAGAATGAAAAAACAAGCCATAGAATGGGAAGAGGTATCTGCAAAGTATATAGCTGATTAATTGTATGAAGAACCACAAATCAGTGAGAAGAAGGCAGATGACCTAGTTTTTCTCAGTGGGCAAAAGGTTTGAAAAGACATTTTACAAAAGAAGAAATCTAAATGTCCAATAAATATAAAAAGGTGCTCAATTTCATTAAACAGGTCAGGGCAATGCAAATTAAAACTACAAGATAGCACAATATACCCATTATTCTGGCAAATTTAAAAGTCTGACAAACCAAGTGTTAATGAAAGTATAGAAAAATGGAATTCTCATTCACTGCTGGTGGGAATGTAAGTCAGTGCAACCACTCTGGGAACCTGTGCTATTATCTAATAATGCTGAAGACACGCATACCAGATGGTCGGAAAATTCCAGGCCAAGGTATATATCTTTGAGATATGTGTTCTAATGTATATCAGGATACATGCCTAGGAATGTTCTTACCAGCAACCAAGACTCCCATCTCATAAAATGGAAGAATAAATAGTAACATGTTGGTACTAGAAAATACCATACAGCATTAAAACAGAAGAACCACAAATATATACTCAATATGGATGGATCTTACAAACATAATGTTGAGGTTAAAAAACAAGTCATTAGGTAGGTAGATAGAATAATTCCATTAATATGAAGCTCAAAAACAGGTAAAACTAAACAAAGAAAGTAAAATTGGTACCTTTTGTATGGGGAGAGATAAACAGATATTTCAGTCTGCTAGGGCTACCACAATAAACTACCACAGACTGGGTGGCTTAAACAACAGAAGTTTATTTTCTCACTCTTCTGGAAGCTAAGAAGTCCGAGATTAAGGTGCTGGTCAGTTCAGTGCCTGGTGAGAGTTCTCTGCTTTGTAGATGGCTACCTTCTCACTGACCTTTCCTCTGTGCTTATACAGAAAGGGAGAGTGAGCTCTCTCTTTTTATAATCATCTCATCATGATTAGTGAACCCCCCTCATAACCTCATCTAACCCTAATTACCTCCCAAAGGTCCCATACCCAACACCACCACATTGGGGGTTATGGTTTCAACATATGACTACTGGGGGCACACAAGCAGACAGTCCATAAAAACAGGACTTATGGAGTGACAGTTCAGTTCAGTTCAGTCACTCAGTTGTGTTGCAACCCCATGGACTGCAGCATGCCAGGCTTCCCTGTCCATCACCGATTCTCAGCGTCTGTTCAAACTCATGTCCATCGAGTCAGTGATGCCATCCAGCCATCTCATCCTCTGTCGTCCCCTTCTCCTCCTGCCTTCAATCTTGCTCAGCATCAGGGTCTTTTGAAATGAGTCAGTTCTTCGCATCCCATGGCCAAAATACTGGAGTTTCAGCTTCAGCATCAGTCCTTCCAATGAACACCCAGGACTGATCTCCTTTAGGATGGACTGGTTGGATCTCCTTGCTGCCCAAGGGACTCTCAAGAGTCTTCTCCAACAACACAGTTAAAAAGCATCAATTTTTCAGCACTCAGCTTTCTTTATAGTCCAACTTTCACATCCATACATGACTACTGGAAAAACCATAGCTTTGACTAGATGAACCTTTGTTGGCAAAGTAATGTCTCTGCTTCTTAATATGCTATCTAGGTTGGTCATAGCTTCTCTTCCAAGGAGCAAGTGTCTTTTAATTTCATGGCTGCAGTCACCATCTGCAGTGATTTGGGAGCCCAAAAAATTAAAGTCTTTCACTGTTTCCATTGTTTCCCCATCTATTTGCCATGAAATGATGGGACCAGATGCCATGATCTTGGTTTTCTGAATGTTGAGCTTTAAGCCAACTTTTTCACTCTCCTCTTTCACTTTCATCAAGAGGCTTTTTAGTTCCTCTTCACTTTCTGCCATAAGGGTGGTGTCATCTGAATATTTGAGGTTATTGCTATTTCTCCTGGCAATCTTAATTCCAGCTTGTGCTTCTTCCAGCCCAGCGTTTCTCATGATGTACTCTGCACATAAGTTAAATAAGCAGGGTGACAATATACAGCCTTGACGTACTCCTTTCCTAATTTGGAAGCAGTCTGTTGGTCCATATCTGACACTGAGGTTCTACAAATGGGTAGTAGTTACAGGTATTCCCTTTTTCAACCATTCATACACTTTCTGTACGTCCTACATGACATTTAAAAATAAAATTATAGATCTGGGCTAACTCAGGATTTGCTATCTCTATGATGTTCATAAAGTCCTTCAATCTCTTTGACCATTAGATTTTATCATGTATAAAATGGAGATAATATCTGCCTCCTGTTAAAAATTTTAAAAACAGAAGATGTAGCACTCAGCTAGTACCTGGCACAGAGTATAGCCAATGAATAAAAGTATAAAAAAGTATTTCCTTCACCCATTTATTTATTCACTTATCATACATTTACCAAGGGCTTTCCAGGTGACTCAGTGGTAAAAGAATCTACCTGCCAATGCAGGAAATGCAGGAGACTCAGGAGACATCAGTTTTATCCCTGGTTCGGGAAAATTCCCTAAAGAAGAAAATGGCAACTTACTCCAGTATTCTTGCCTGGAGAATCCCATAGATAGAGGAGCCTGACAGGCTACAGTCCACTGGGTCACAAAGAGTCAGACATGACTGAGCACGCTCGCACTAATATTTTCCAAAAGTCTATCAGGTGCTAAATCACTCACTGGGCTGAAAGACTAAGGCTGGAAGAGAAAATTTTCCTCTTGAAACATATGAGACACTAATGCCCCCTACTGGAGCTATGGAGAAAACTCTTCCTGGTTATGCCCTTTTTTTCTCCCGAATTATAGGTGCTGAAAAAAAAATTAAGAGTTCAAAAATATTTTTAATTTTATAAAATAACAAGACAATTGGAAATTAAAACATTTGGCAATATCAAGGACTTTCTGTTAATTTTTGTTTAGGTGAGACAATGGTATTGTGGATTTCTTCAAAAATAATCCTTACTGTTTACCTACCACCTATGAAAATAAAAACAAAAATAAACAAATGGGACCAAATCAAACTTTAAATCTTTTGCATGACAAAGGAAATCATAAACAAATGAAAAGATGACCCTCAGAACTGGAGAAAATATTTACCAATGAAACAACTGACAAGAGATTTATATACAAACAGCTCAAACAGCTCAATATTTAAAAATGGGTGAGAGACTTAAATAGACATTTCATCAAAGAAGGTATACAGATGGCCAACAAACACATGAAAAGATACTCAACATCACTAATTATTACCAAAATGCAAATCAAAACTACAATGAAAAAAGAAACTGCAAGAAGTATCACCTCACACCAGTCAGAATGGCCATCATCAAAAAAAATCTACAAACAATAAATGCTGGAGAGGGTGTGAAGAAAAGGGAACCCTCTTGCTCCGTTGGGAATGTAAATTGATAAAGTCACTATGGAAAAGAGTATGGCGGTTCCTTAAAAAATTAAAAATAAGACCCAGCAATCACACTCCTGGGCTATACCCAGGGAAAACCATAATTCAAAAAGACCCATGTACTCCAGTGTTCATTGCAGCACGATTTACAATAGCAAGGACATGAAAGCAACCTAAATGTCTATTGACAGAGACAAATGGATAAAGATGCAGTAAACATATAGAACAGAATAATACTCAGCCATAAAAAGGAATGAAATAGTGCCATTTGCAGAGATATGGAAGGACCTAGAGATTGTCAAGGGCTTCCCAGGTGGCGCTAGTGATAAATAACTTGCCTGCCAATGTAGGAGACAGGAGACTCAGATTCAATCCCTAGGTCAGGAAGATCCCTTGGAAGAGGACATGACAACCCACTCCTGAACAATCTCGCCTGGACAATCTCCAGGCTCCATAGAGGAGCTTGGCAAGCTACAGTCCATAGGGTCGCACAGAGTCAGACATGACTGAAACAACTTAGCATGCACACAGAGACTGTCATACAAAGTAAAGTAAGTCAGAAAAAGAAAAACAAATATCGTATAATATCACTTACATGTGAAATATAGAAAAATGATACAGATAAACTTATTTGCAAAGCAGAAAGAGTCACAGATGTAGAGAACAAATTTATGGTTATCAAGTGGGAAGAGGAGTTGGAGGAATTGGGAGACTGGGATTGACATATATACATTCAGTTCAGTTCAGTCGCTCAGTCGTGTCTGACTCTTTGCAACCCCATGAATCTCAGCACGCCAGGCCTCCCTGTCCATCACCAACTCCCGGAGTCCACCAAAACCCATGTCCATCGAGTCGGTGATGCCATCCAACCATCTTATCCTCTGCCGTCCCCTTCTCCTCCTGTTCTCAATCTTTCCCAGCATCACGATCTTTTCCAATGAGTCAGGTCTTCACATCAGGTGGCCAACGTCTTGGAGTTTCAGCTTCAACATCAGTCCTTCCAATGAACACCCAGGACTGATCTCCTTTAGGATGGACTGGTTGGATCTCCTTGCAGTCCAAGGGGCTCTCAAGAGTCTTCTCCAGCACCACAGTTCAAAAGCATGAATTCTTTGGCACTCAGCTTTCTTTATAGTCCAACTTTCATATCCATACATGACCACTGGAGAAACCATAGCCTTGACCAGATGGACCTTTGTTGGCAAAGTAATGTCTCTGCTTTTTATTTTTTTATTTTTTGTCTCTGTTTTTTAATATGCTATCTAGGTTGGTCATAAGTTTCCTTCCAAGGAGTAAGCGTCTTTTAATTTCATGGCTGCAGTCACCATCTGCAGTGATTTTGGAGCCCAGAAAAATAAAGCCAGCCAGTTTCCACCGTTTCCCCATCTATTTGCCATGAAGTGATGGGACCAGATGCCATAATCTTTGTTTTCTGAATGTTGAGTTTTAAGCCAACATTTTCACTCTCCTCTTTCACTTTCAGCAAGAGGCTCTTTAATTCTTCTTCACTTTCTGCCATAAGAGTGGTGTCATCTGCATATCTGAGGTTATTGATATTTCTCCCGGCAATCTTGATTCCAGCCTGTGCTTCCTCCAGCCCAGCGTTTCTCATGATGTACTTTGCATATAAGTTAAATAAGCAGGGTGACAATATACAGGCTTGACATACTCCTTTTCCTATTTGGAACCAGTCTGTTGTTCCATGTCCAGTTCTAACTGTTGCTTCCTGACCTGCATACAGGTTTCTCAAGAGGCAGGTCAGGTGGTCTGGTATTCCCATCTCTTTCAGAATTTTCCACAGTTTATTATGATCTACACAGTCAAAGGCTTTGGCATAGTCAATAAAGCAGAAATAGATGGTTTTCTGGAACTCTCTTGCTTTTTCGATGATCCAGCGGATGTTGGCAGTTCTACGTACAAAATAGATAACCAATAAGAACCTCCGTAGCACCGGGAACTCTACTCAATAACCTAGATGGGAAGGAAATCTTAAAAAGAGGGAATACATGTATACACATAACTGATTCACTTTGGTGTACAGCAGAAATTAACACAAAACTGTGAAGCAGCTATATTCCAATAAAAATTGAAAGAAAAAAATCTTTACCATTTAGAAATTTTTTAAACTATTTCAGATGAACTGATATGTCTATTATAGCAGTTAGGATTTAACCCAAGAAATAGAACAAGTAGGAGATACACTGATACATACAGTTTCAATTTCATGAGAAATTGCTTTTGCTAGTAACTTACATGATTGTAGGGGCTATCGAGGCAAGTCTGAAACCCACAGGACAGCCTCACCTAGATTACCTAGGATAATTTCCTATACTTAAAAACAACTGATTATGGTTGTAGTCACTTTAGATTAATAAATAACACAGGACTATAGCCTAGCCATGGTGACACATAAAACTGACCATCACATTTGTGAACTGATTCAAAATAATATGGAAGGGAGAATGCAGATGGAACAGGACTGGCCCATGGTTTGATTGTCTTTGAGCCTGGGATGATGGGTACATGGAGGTTTGCTATAGTTCTGTCTTCTTTGTATATGTCACAATTTTCTACAACAAGAGAGTTTTAAAATATACTTTAAATCACTCAGAAACCCACTGCTTTATATTTGGTATCTTTACTTCTGGATCTTTTCCTCTACATGTTTTCACATAGTTAAGAGCATACTGGAGTTACAACTTTATATCTACTTCTTTTATAGCATTTCATTACTTATTTCATTAGCACTTTCACACCTCATTAAAAATTCTTCCCAAATATCAAACAAAAAGATTAATAATTCAGGCACTGATATCACACAAATCTGGTTTGAATCCCAGTTCTTCTATTAGATGCTGAGTGACCCTGGCCTACACTTCTTAGATGCTTTCTATACCTCAGTTTCTTTTAATATAGTCATCCACTTGTTCAGCTAATACTGTGAGTATCCTCTGAACCAGATCCTGTTCTTTTTTTTTTTGTTTAATTGAAGGATAATTGCTTTACAGAATTTTGTTGTTTTGAACCAGTTCCTGTTCTTGATGCTGTGGCTACACCAATTAAAAAAAGTCCCTTCTCTCATGGAACTGACATTACTGGAGGAAACAGACACTAAGTACATATTGTGCAGGGGATTACAACTAATCCAGAGAAAAATGAGGCACAGTAAAGGGGATAGGGAGTGCAGGGATTGCTACTTCACACAAGTCAGGCAAGTCTTGTCTGATAAGGTGACATTTGAACAAAGACTTGAAGGAAGTGAAGGAGTCAGCCATTTGAAATTATTTGGCAGAAGAGCACACTAAGCAAAGGAAATAGCATATGCAAGTAGGAGCGCATTCAAGGCACAGAAAGAGGCCAGAGTGACTGGAGGAGAACGAACAACTAGACGATGTGGGAAATGGGCTCAGAGAGTTAACAGGAAACAGACTGTGCAAGATAGAGTCGTTAGGTGGTTTTAAACAAAGGAGGGACATCTGGCTTCTGGTTTAGAGGGTTTACTCTCTAGCTGCAGCAATAAAAATAAAGTGAAAGGGGCAAAGACAGAAACAGGAAAATCAACTGGTAGTCTATTAGAAACATACAGACAAAAGATGCTAGTGGCAAGGACCAGGCTGGTAGTGCTAGAGACTCTGAGCAATAGTCAGAGCCCCAAGATTTGCTGTTGTATTTATTAATACGTGGGGTGAGAGAGAGGAGGAGTCTAGGATTATTCTAAACTTTTAGCCTAAGCAACTAGAAATATGGGGTTGCCATTAACTGAGCAGTGAATGCATCAGAGAGAGTTAACTCTGCATTGTACCAGCACAAATCCACAACTATGGGAAAGAGGAGAAGAGAAAATGGCAACAGCTTTGGCACCTGAAAAGCTGATGGACCAGGGTTAATGGCTTAGCTATCCAAGAAAGCCTAATCCTAACTCAATGAGGAAATTGAGAATCAACCTGTTTAAACAGTAGCATCTTTAAAAAGTTCAGGAGTTCATGGTATCACGTACAGCTGGAAGCTGAGTTCGTGGGTATAAAATAAAGACGGTTAAAAGGTTAAAACAGTTTAAAGCTGTTTAAGAATGTAGCTCCCTAATCCCTTCTCCTACTTTGCTAAAGAATGATTATCTCTCCCAAACACAGGCAGAGGACTGGACAGCACAAGTCACAGCTGAAGTTGGAGGTATCATACCCAGAACAGCAGGATTTAGAGAATCAGACAGAGCACACACACTGTTTAGATCTCAAGTCCATCCCTCGGGTTCTGTGTAACTCTCCCTCCAGACAGGACTTTGGAAAAGTTTTCCATTATGGGAAATCCAAGCAGCCCAGGAAAAAGGACAAAATGTGCTGACATTTGGAGTTCCCCAGTTAGATCACTCAATAGTGAAACTTGAGTCAAGAACTTAGAACTTACATCAGCTTTTCATCCTATCCACCAACATCCACGCTCAAAAATGAGATGATAAACAAGGATTGCCAAGTATCTAGGCAGAGCCTCATTGTACTTTTACTGGAGTGTCAGGAAGGAATGCAATTAGATGTTGGTTTTCTATCAGACATCTTTACCCAGAGTCTGTCTGCTTTATTTCTACCTCCCCACTATCTTTTTTCCTTTGCCCTATTCTTTCCTTAAAAAGAAAAGAAAAACAAAGCAATATTCCAAGAGGCCCCTGGTTTTGGTCCTTTGTTCTTATCTGCCTAAAACTAACCTCTGAATCATCTTAGAACTTGACCTTTCTTCAGGATGAAAGTCTCACTGCCTTTCTCTGGATTTCAGAAACCTAGTCAGGAATAAAAATACACTGTATGAAGTGATGTGGGCCCTATCAAGCACTCCTGATGGCGTGTAAATTGGTGTCAACTTTCTGGAAAATTATGGGTAATATGCTGTAAGATTTTAAATGAGCAATCCAACAATCTAATTTCTAGAAATTTATACTAAGGAAAATTTTTAATGTGAATACTATTAGTGGTAATACATACTGAAGTGCTTATGAATATATGGATACAATGTCTAAAACTTGCTTCAGAATAATCATATTTAGTGGGTGTATTTATATATTCTCATATGAAAGCCACTATGTACATAGTCCCATTGTAGTGTGCTGTAAATGTATAATACACACTGGATTTTGAAGACTTAATACCAAAAAGAAAAAGTGAAATATGTCATTAATAATTTGCATATGGGGCATCTATTAAAATAATATTTTGGATATATTGAAAAAAAGAAAATGTATCATTAAAATTGACTTCACCTATTTCTTTTCTCTTTGTGAAATGGAACTAGTAGAAAAGTTTAAATCACATTTAAGCAACATTTTTAATTATAAATGTGGCTTGTATTAATATTTGTGGTTTACATTATGTTTCTATTGGACAGCACTGGTATAGAGTCTGTATACCATCAGTACGACATATCTGCAGGTTTCACATTCTTCGGAGTCAACCAATCTCAGATCAAAAATATTCAGGGAAAACAAAATTCCAGAAAGTTTGAAAAGGAAAACTTGAATTTGCCATATGCTGTAAACTATTTAGAGCAGTTGACCCAGTTGACCCTTCCACAACACTAGGGTTTGGGGTGCCAACCCTCTGAACAGTGGAAACAGAAAGAGTTGGCCCTCTATATCCATGAGTCTTCTACATTCAAGGTCACCAGTTATAGATTCAACCAACTGTGGATCATGTAGTACTGAAGTATTTACTATTAAAAAAATCTGAATATAAGTGGACACTTGCAGTTCAAACCCAGGTCAACTGTATTTACAACTATTAATATAGCTTTTATATTGTATTATGTATTATGAGTAATCTAGGGATAACTTCAAGTATACACACAGGAAGATGTGTGTAGGTTACATGTAAACAGTAAGTCATTTTATATACTTTTTATATACATTTTATATACTTGAGCCTTTGTGGATTTTGGTATCTATGGAGGTCCTGGAACCAATCCTCCATGGATACCAAGGGATGACTGTATTCTTATCAATAAAACAAAATTTTGCATTAAACATGAATATGTTTGAATGACTGAGCATAAATGGGTAATTATTCAAATTAGGTGATGGGTACACAGGAATTCTTTATATCCCATTCTCTACTTTTGTAATTTCCCATAAAAAAGTTTTAAATATATGAACAAAGCTGTTTTCAAGGTGTTCACTCCTGTTTATACAACACTAAAAAGTGAGAAAAATGTCCAGTACTTATAACAGCAAGTTCAGTTCCGTCACTCAGTCATGTTCACCTCTTTGCGACCCCATGGACTGAAGCACGCCAGGCTTCCCTGCCCTTTACCATCTCCCAGAGCTTGCTCAGACTCATGTCCATCGAGTTAGCAATGCCATCCAACCATCTCATTTTCTGTCATCCCCTTCTCCTCCCACCTTCAATCCTTCCCAGCATCAGGGTATTTTCCAATGAGTCAGTTCTTCACATCAGGTGGCCAAAATATTGGAGTTTCAGCTTCAGCATCAGTCCTTCCAATGAACACCCAGGACTGATCTCCTTTAGGATGGACTGGTTGGATCTCCTTGCTGCCCAAGGGACTCTCAAGAGTCTTCTCCAACACTACAGTTCCAAAGCTTCAGTTCTTTAGCACTCAGCTTTCTTTATAGTCCAACTCTCAGATCCATACACGACTACTGGAAAAACCATAGCTTTGACTAGATGAACCTTTGTTGGCAAAGTAATGTCTCTGCTTTTTAATACACTATCTAGGTTTGTCATAGCTTTTCTTCCAAGGAGCAAGTGTCTTCTAATTTCATGGCTGCAGTCACCATCTGCAGTGATTTTGGAGCCCAAGAAAATGAAGTCTGTCACTGTTTCCATTGTTTCCCCATCTATTTGCCATCAAGAGATGGGACTAGATGCCATGATCTTAGTTTTCTGAATGTTTAGTTTTAAGCCAACTTTTTCACGCTCCTTTCTCACATTCACCAAGAGACACTTTAGTTCTTCATAACAATAAAGGAATATTTAAATTATGTTCACCCATGTGCTGCATACAATCACTAAATAGTAAAATAAAAGTAACATCTAACATTTGAATTCTAATTATATTCCCGGCTTTGTGCTAAACAAATTATATCGTTATATCATTTCATAGTCACAATAGCTAAATAAGGTAGACGAAGTTCATATTTCCTTCACTCCAGATTTATATATCTAATAGCCTGCCAACTGATATCTATTAGCTGGAATATAAGGGTAAAGAACAAAACAAATCAACAGGAAAAAGTGAATTGGAAGAAACAGAAACTATCCACAGAAAAGAAAAAAAAATTTTTTAAGGAAATTTTGAATAATTAAATTAGTTAAAACTACAGGCCCATATCACTGATGAACATGAATGCAAAAATCCTCAACAAAATTCTAGCAAACAGAATTCAACAACATATGAAAAGCTCATACACCATGATCAAGTTCAGTTTATTCCAGGGATGCAAGGATTCTTCAATATATGCAAATCAATCAGTGTGATACAACATGTTAGCAAACTGAAAGATAAAAACCATATGATCATCTCAATAGATGCAGAAAGAGCCTTTGACAAAATTCAGCACCCATTTATGATTAAACCTCTTCAAAAAATGGGCATAGAAGGGACTTACCTCAACATAGTCAAGGCCATATATGATAAGCCCACAGCAAACATTATTCTCAATGGTGAAAAACAGAAAGCATTCCCCCTAAGATCAGGAACAAGACAAGGGTGTCCACTTTCAACACTATTATTCAATGTAGTTTTGGAAGTCCTAGCTATAGCAATCAGAGAAGAAAAAGAAGTGAAAGGAATCCAAACTGGAAAAGAAGAAGCAAAACACTCACTGTTTGCAGATGACATTATACTCCTTACAGGAAAACATAGGCAGAACACTCGATGACATAAATCAAAGCAAGACCCTCTATGACCCACCTCCTAGAGTAATGGAAATAAAAACAAAAGTATACAAACGGGACCTGATTAAACTTAAAAGCTTTTGCACAGCAAAGCAAACTATAAGCAAGGTGAAAAGACAACCCTCAGAACGGGAGAAAATAATAGCAAATGAAGCAACTGACAAAAGATTAATTTCCAAAATGTAGTGTCAATGGACATCTAGGACATCTATTGTTCATCTGTCAGTGAATATATAGGTTGCTTCCATGTTATAGACGTTGTAAATAGTGCTGCAATGAACACTGTGGTACATGTGTCTTTTTCAATTTTGGTTTCCTCAGGATATATGCCTAGGAGTGGGACTGCTGGCTCATATGGTGGTTTTATTCCTAGCTTTTCAAGAAATCTCCATACTGTCTTCCATGAAGGCTGTATCAATTTATAAGTTCAACATATTGAGCTTTTACCAGTCAATACCAGAAAAAAAAAACAACCCAATCAAAAAGTGAGGAAAAGACCTAAACAGACATTTCTCCAAAGAAGACATACGGATGGCTAACAAACACATGAAAAGATGCTCAACATTGCTCATTATTAGAGAAACGCAAATCAAAATTACAAGGAGATATCACCTCACACCAATAAGAATGGCCATCATCAGAAAGTCTACAAACAAAAACTGCTGGAGAGGGAGCCCTCCCTCTGTGGAGAAGAGGGAGCCCTCTTGCACTATCAGTGGGAACGTAAATTGATACAGCCATTATGGAAGACAGTATAGAGATTCCTTTAAAAGTACGAATAAAACCACCATATGACCCAGCAATCCCACTCCTAGGCATATATCCTGAGGAAACCAAAATTGAAAAAGACACATGTACCACAATGTTCATTGCAGCACTATTTACAATAGCTAGAATATGGAAGCAACCTAGATGTCCACTGACAGATGGATGGATAAAGAAGTTGTGGTACAGATACACAGTGGAAAATTACTCAGCCATAAAAAGAAATGCATTTGAGTCAGTTCTAATGAGGTGGATGAACCTAGAGTCTATTATACAGAGTGAAGTCAGTCAGAAAGAAAAAGATAAGTATCAAATACTAACACATGTATATAGAATCTAGAAAGATGGTACGAAAGAATTTATTTGCAGGGCAGCAATGGAGAAACAAACATAAACAGACTTATGGACATAGGGAGAGGGGAGGAGAGGGTAAGATGTATGGAGAGAGTAACATGGAAACTTACATTACCGTATATAAAATAGATACCTAATGGGAATTTGCTGTATGTCTCAGGGAACTCAAACAGGGGGTCTGTATCAACCTAGATATAGATGGGGAGAGAGATGGGAGGGAGGTTCTGGGTTGGGGGGGCATATATGTATACCTATGTCTGATTCATGTTGAGGTTTGACAGAAAACAACAAAATTCTGTAAAGCAATTATCCTTCAATTAAAAAAATAAATACATTTTAAAAAGGAAGTTTTGATTAATATCAAAGAGAGATAATAGAAGATATTGCTTCTATGAGACAGCAACATTTTTTTAAAAAATGCAGGTGGAATTAAGAAGAAATAACTCTTGAAAATTAATAATCTAATAGCAGACATTAAAAACTAACTAGACATTTCATCAAACCCTCAGAAAGTAGAGACAAGACAAAGGAATGGGCTCACTCCACTCACAGTCAGCTCAGTTCAGTCTCAGTCATGTCCGACTCTCTGCGACCCCATGAACCACAGCACGCCAGGCCTCCCTGTCCATCACCAACTCCCAGAGTTTACTTAAACTCATGTCCACTGAGTCGGTGATGCCATCCAACCATCTCATCCTCTGTTGTCCCCTTCTCCTTCCGCCTTCAATCTTTCCCAACATCAGGGTCTTTTGTTTTTGTTTTTTTTTGTTTGTTTGTTTGTTTTTATCAGGGTCTTTTGAAATGAGTCAGCTCTTCGCGTCAGGTGGCCAAAGTATTGGAGTTTCAGCTTCAACATCAGTCCTTCCAATGAACACCCAGGACTGATCTCCTTTAGGATGGACTGGTTGGATCTCCTTGCAGTCCAAGGGACTCTCAAGAGTCTTCTCCAATACCACAGTTCAAAAGCATCAATTCTTCGGCACTCAGCTTTCTTTATAATCCAACTCTCACATCCATACATGACTACTGGAAAAACCATAGCCTTGACCAGACAGACCTTTGTTGGCAAAGTAATGTCTGCTTTTTAATATGCTGTCTACGTTGATCATAAGTTTCCTTCCAAGGAGTAAGCGTCTTTTAATTTCATGGCTGCAGTCACCATCTGCAGTGATTTGGGAGCCCCAAAAATAAAGTCAGCCACTGTTTCCACTGTTTCCCCATCTAATTGCCATGAAATGATGGGACCAGATGCCATGATCTTGGTTTTCTGAATGTTGAGTTTTAAGCCAACTTTTTCACTCTCCTCTTTCACTTTCAGCAAGAGGCTCTTTAATTCTTCTTCACTTTCCACCATAAGGGTGGTGTTGTCTGCATATCTGAGGTTACTGATATTTCTCCCAGCAATCTTGATTCCAGCCTGTGCTTCCTCTAGCCCAGCGTTTCTCATGATGTACTCTGCATATAAGTTAAATAAGCAGGGTGACAATATACAGCTTTGATGTACTCCTTTTCCTATTTGGAACCAGTCTGTTGTTCCATGTCCAGTTCTAACTGTTGCTTCCTGACCTGCATACAAGCTTCTTAAGAGACAGGTCAGGTGGTCTGGTATTCCCATTTCTTTCAGAATTTTCCACAGTTTATTGTGATCCATACAGTCAAAATGACCATTGTTAAAAACTCTACAAATAACAAATGCTGGAGATGATGTGGAGCAAAGGGAATCCTCCTACATTGTTGGTGGGAATGTAACTTGGTAAAGTCACTATGGAAAACAGTATGGAGGTTCCTCAGAAAACCAAAAACAGAATTATCATATGATCCAGCAATCCCATTCCTGGGCATATATCCAGACAAAACTCTAAGCCAAAAAGATACATGCACCCATATGTTCACAGCAGCACTATTCACTATAGTCAAAACATGGAAACAATCTGTATGTTCATGGAGAGATAAAGGGATAAAGAAGATGTGGTACATATATACAATGGAACACTACTCAGCCATAAAAAGAACAAAATAATCCCATTTGCAGCACATGGATGCAACTAGAGATTACCATACCACATGAAGTTAGCCATACAGAGAAAGACACATATGATACCACTTATATATGGAATCTAAAGTGACACAAAGGAACCTGTCTGTGAAACAGAAACAGACTCATGGACATAGAGAATAGACTTGTGGTTGCCCAGGGGATGGGGGTTGGGGGTGATGAAGTGGGAGGTTGGGGTTAGCAGATGTAAGCAATTATATACAGAATGGATAAACAACAAGGTCCTACTGTATAGCACAGAGAATTATGTTCAATATCCTGTGATAAACCATAATGGAAAAGAATATTTTAAGAAGAATGTACATGTATGTATAACAAAACCACTTAGCTGCACAGCAGAAATCAACACGACATTGTAAATCAAACTATATTTCAATTAAAAAAAAAGGAGGGGGGAGACAAAGGAATGAGGAAAAGGAAAAGACTCTAAAGTCAAAAGAATTCTAAAACCAGTCCTCAAAGGTCCCCATTTGCAAAACACAAAATCAAGGAAGACTTCCTACTAGTCTGCTAATCCTCCCATCCAGCGTCCAGCAAGAATCTGGCCTCTTTTTTATTTACCTGAAGACAAGGAAGCCCACAGCTCTTAGAACATCCATCTGGCACACACTTTAATATTGAATACATTATTACAGAGACTAACTGAAGATGGATTCTGTGATAGGTTAAGGACTTTATCTATACAAAGGGGTTGGCAAAGGATGGTCAATTCTAGCTACTGCCTGTTTTGGTAAATAAAGTTTATTGGAGCAGAGCCACATCCATTCATTTTTGTGTTACCTATGGCAGCTTTTCCACTAAAACAAATGAGATCAACAATTGTGGCTGAGATTCTATGGCCACAAAATCCAATACATTTACTATAACGCCCTTTACAAAAAAAAAGTTTGCTGACTTCTCATATAGATTATTCCTTTTAGACCTAACAGTCCTTGGAAGTTGATGTTTTTCATCCTTATTTTACCACAAGGGAACCTGAGATTTAGAGAAGGCAAGTGGCATGCCCAGATTCAGACAGTAAGTATTGGGAACATGATAAAACTGTCTTTTGACAACCATATACAGTCTCCTATTGGAGTAATTTCCCCACCTCATGGGACATTTGTCTCATAAGAAATCAATCAGAGGACACAGTAGGTCACAGAACTCCGATATTGAGATATCAAGCCAGCCAAGATAACATGAGTATTCTTGCTGGAGCTGAAGGCCATCCCATGTGCCTCTGTCCTTTTACTTTTTCAGAAGTGACCCTGTCCACTGATATAGGAGCACCAGCCTTGTTCTAGTATCCCAACCAACCCTCTACTTTTGTTGTTGTTCAATCACTAAGTCATGTCTGACTCTTTGTGACCCCATGGACTATGGCACACCAGGCTTCCTTGTCCTTCACGATCTCCCACTTTGCTCAAAGTCTTGTCCATTGAGTCAGTGACGCTAACTAACTAACTATCTCATCATCTGTGGCCCGCATCTTCTTCTGCCCTCAATCTTTCACTGCATCAGAACCTTTCCCAATGAGTCAGCTCTTCACATCAAGTGGCCAAAATATTTGAGCTTCAACTTCAGCATCAATCCTTCTAATGAATATTCAGGGTTGATTTTCCTTAGAATTGACTGGTTTGATCTCCTTACTGTCCAAGGGACATTCAGGAGTATTCTCCAACAACACAGTTCAAAAGCATCAATTCTTCAGTGCTCAGCTTTCTTTATGGTCCAACTCTCACATCCATACATGACAACTGGAAAAACAATAGCTTTGATTATATGGACTTTTGTCGGTAAAGTGACATCTCTGCTTTTTAATATGCTGTCTAGGTGTGTTATAGCTTTTCTTCTAAGGAGCAAGTGTCTTTTAATTTCATGGCTGCAGTCACCATCTGCAGTGATTTTGGAGCCCAAGAAAATGAAGTCTGTCACTGTTTCCATTGTTTCCCCATCTATTTGACATGAAGTGATGGGACCAGATGCTATGATCTTCGTTTTTTGAATGTTGAGTTTTAAGCCAACTTTTCATTCTCCTCTTTCACTTTCAGCAAGAGGCTCTTTAGCTCTTCTTCACTTTCTGCCATAAGGGTGGTGTCATCTTCGTATCTGAGGTTATTGATATTCCTCCCAGCGATCTTGATTCCAGCTTGTGCTTCATCCATCACAGCATTTCACATGATGTACTCTGCATATAAGTTAAATAAGCAGGGTAATAAAATACAGCCTGACGCACTCCTTTCCCAATTTGGAACCAGTTCGTTGTTCCATGTCCAGTTCTAATTGACCTGCATATATATTTCTCAGGAGGCAGGTAAGGTGGTCTGGTATTCCCATCTCTTTCAGAATTTTCCAGTCTGTTGTGATCTGCACACTCAAAGGCTTTAGTGTGGTCAATGAAGCAGAAGTAGATGTTCTTCTGAAATTCTCTTGCTTTTTTGATGATCCAGTTGATGTTGGCAACTTGATCTCTGGTTCCTCTACCTTTTGTAAATCCAGCTGGAACATCTGAAAGTTCTCAGTTTACATACTATTGAAGCCTAGCTTGGAGAATTTTGAGCATTACTTTTCTCACGAGTGGGATGAATCCAATTGTGCAGCAGTTTGAACATTCTTTGGCATTGGCTTTCTTTGAATGAAAACTGACCTTTTCCAGTCCTGTGGCCACTGCTGAGTTTTCCAAATTTACTGGCATATTGACTGCAGCATTATAACAGCATCATCTTTTAGGATCTGAAATAGCTCAGCTGGAGTTCCATCACCTCCACTAGGTTTGTTCGTAGTGATGCATCCTAAGGCCTATTTGACTTCTCATTTCAGGAGGTCTGGCTCTAGGTTAGTGATCCCACCATGTGGTTATCTGGGTCATATTTGTATAGTTCTTCTGTGTATTCTTGTCACCTCTTCTTGGTATCTTCTGCTTCTGTTAGGTCTATACAATTTCTGTCCTTTATTGTGCCCATTTTTGCATGAAATGTTCCCTTGGTATCTGTAATTTTCTTGAGGATATCTCTAGTCTTTCCTTTCTATTGTTTTCCTCTATTTCTTTGCAAATGGGTCTCACTTGGGTGCTTATGGGTAAGCGCCTGCATACTAGGAGAAAAGTTATATAACTTAAAGCTGTCAATCAACTTGTTAAATAACACAGGACACAGGGAAGGATCACCACTCTAAAAAACCCACACTATCCATTTGGCCTGCTCTCCTTTTCTAGAAGCATACTTTTGCTTTTTTAAAAATATAATTCTGGCTGCTTAAAACTGTGCTGTCTGTTGACTGAATTATTTTCTTTGGGAGCACAAAAGCAAAGGTATTGCCACTTTGCTGGTAACACTACTTCTTCTGGTATAAGTACAAACTCCATTTACACTGGAAATTCTTTTTAAAACAATTTTTTTTTCTCCTGGTTGCACCATGCAGCTTGTGAGATCTTAGATCCCTGATCAGGGATTGAACTCAGCCACAGTAGTGAAAGTGCTGTGCCTTAAACACTAGACCACAGGGAATTTCCTAAAACAATCTTATAAAACAGAGAGCAAATCTCAGAAACATGCTCAGCAGACACATTTGCCCTGAGGCAAGTTCCCAGTACCCATATATTTCAGCAACTCAGAAAACATTCCAGCCACTGTCAGTGTCAATAAAGCAGAAGTAAATGTTTTTCTGGAACTCTCTTGCTTTTTCGATGTGTGGATCACAACAAACTGTGGAAAACTCTTCAAGAGATGGGAATACCAGATCACCTTACCTGCCTCCTGAGACTGCATGCAGATCAAGAAGCAACAGTTAGAACTGGACATGAAACAACAGACTGGTTCTAAATTGGGAAAGGAATACGTCAAGGCTGTATACTGTCACCCTGCTTACTTAACTTATATGCAGAGTACCTCATGCGAAATGCTGTGCTGGATGAAGCACAAACTGGAATCAAGATTGCCAGGAGAAATATCAATAACCTCAGATATGCAGATGATACCACGCTAATGGCAGAAAGCGAAGAACTAAAGAGTCTCTTGATGAAAGTGAAAGAGGAGAGTGAAAAAGTTGGCTTAAAAACTCAACATTCAGAAAACTAAGATCATGGCATCTGGTCCCATTACTTCATGGCAAATAAATGGGGAAACAGTGCAAACAGACTTTATTTTCTTGGGCTCCAAAATCACTGCAGATGGTGACTGCAGCCATGAAATTAAAAGATGCTTACTCCTTGGAAGGAAAGTTATGACCAACCAAGACAGCTTATTAAAAAACAGAGACATTACTTTGCCAACAAAAATACTAGCTATGGTTTTTCCAGTAGTCATATATGGATGAGAGAGTTGGACTATAAAGAAAGCTGAGTGCTGAAAAATTGATGCTTTGGAACTGTGGTGTTGGAGAAGACTCTTGAGAGTCCCTTGGACTGCAAGGAGATCCAACCAGTCCATCCTAAAGGAAATCAGTCCTGAATATTCACTGGAAGGACTGATGCTGAAGCTGAAACTCCAATACTTTGGCCATCTGATGCGAAGAGCTGACTCATTTGAAAAGACCCTGATGCTGAGCAAGATTGAAGGCAGGAGGAGAAGGGGATGATAGAGGATGAGATGGTTGGATGGACACGAGTCTGAGTAAACTCCGGGCGTTGGTGATGGACAGGGAGGCCTGGAGTGCTGCGGTTCATGGGGTCGCAAAGAGTCAGACACGACTGAGCAACTGAACTGAACTGAACTGTCAGTGTAAATATATGTCAAAGTCATCCAAGACCTTAGGCATATTAGGTGTCCTGAGGAATACCTGTTAGGGGCAGTCAAAGCTCTTGCTTCCTTCCAGAATGCCTCTGACAGATTCTGATCCTTTCCACCCCCAGGTGGGACATAGACAGGTATAGTGGCTAAAATAGTGACCATAATGAAGAAGGTTGTATTAATGCTGGCATAGGAAACGATGGCAACTAATTCAATCTCAGATCCTTTCCCCCTCTTCCTGAAAATCAAAGGATGGGACTGAAAGCTCCAACCCTCTAATCACAGAGTTGGTTCTCCAGGCAACCAGCCCCCATACTACTTTTAAAAATCATCTTATTAACATAACAAGAGACACCTTTAAAAGTTGTAACAAATACAGCTAAATTAAAAAGAAAAAAAAAAAAAAAGACACCTTTATCACTCTCAGCATTTAGGAAATTCCAAGTTTTAGCCATCTGAATGACCAAATAAATATTTTCCTTATAAATCACAACGTCCCACTTCTCTTCCTCCTCCCAGTATTCACCCCATTCATTCAGGGATGCCTGCATCAAACCCAGGTGAGATGCAAAGTGCTTTGAGAATGCTTTTAGTGGTACCGTGATGACTTTGGCCATAGTGTCTAGAAGTTAGTGACTGACTACACTGCACAGGACCAAATAATAGCTGAGTCCAGCTCCTGTAGCTTAGAAGCCAAGAACAAATTCTTCCAGCTGGCCACTCATGAGATCACCTTCTGATCATCAAAACCCCACAATAATTCCTTTGGTAAACCCCAGGCTGCTCTTCTCTACAAGAAGCGTTAGGTTGGGAGATTCTGTCGTGTCAACAGCCTCTACAAAGTCAATTAGATATTAACAAAGCTCCACTTACCTTCCTTACTCTGGTGAAAACAGCACACAAAGGGGGAGATTTTCTTTGGAAGAGATACCAGCGTTCCCATCTATGATCACACTCAAGAATTCAGCTGCTTTTACCTGCTCCGCGAGCTTGTTCTGGATTTGAAGGCTTATTAGCTTATCAGTTCATTCTGTATTTATTCAGTTATTTCCAGAGCACCATGCAGTACATAGCTAATGTTCTCTTTCAATACTGGGTCCAATCCTGTAATATAATGTGAGAGTGCATATTTAATCCTGGTGTTAGTGAGCCTTCTATGCAACAAAATATTCTATCTCCCACAGAAAGTGAGTTTAATGGTCTACTTTAGATCATGACACCTTTTGTCAACTTCTAATACTCAGGGGCAACAAAAGCCTCCAGCTTTGCTGTGGCCTTACTATGTTATGATATGTTTCCCCAAGTATTTTTTTGAAATTTCAGTATAGTTGATTTAATGTTAATTTCTGCTGCACAGCAAAGCAATTCTGTTACACATGTGTGTTTGTATGTATGTGTGTGTGTATGTATAATAATGAGGTCCTACTGTATAGCACAGGGAACTATATTTAATATCCTATGGCAAACTATAATGAAAAAAATACATATATTTTTTCAATATCCTGTGGTAAACTATGACATATATTCATTATAGTTTATATAATAAACTATATTAAAATATAGTAGAAATGAAAGAATATATATATCATTATAGATTATAGCTTACCACAGGATATTGAATGTAGATCCCTGTGCGATACAGTAGGTGCTTATTATTTATCCATTCTATGTATAATAGTTTGCAAATGCCAATCCCCTTGATCTATCAATCACCATATTTTCCCAAGTAATTTCTTGACACTGGACCAGTCTGTATTGGCACAGAAACCAACACTACCTCCTTGGTTGTTAAACAGAACAGACAGACCAAAAATATTCCATCCAGGCATTTGGAGTATTGGACGAACTTGTACTACTAAAACATAAAACTGGGCATTACATCCCAAGAGTCATGACCCACTTCAGTGCCTGTTAGCTTCTTTATGAACTGGAATTCAGAAGTGAGGAACCACTGGGTTAGTAAGTAAGCTTCATTTGATATTACTTAGGTTCTTGTGATTGAATAGGCCAATGTCCTCCTCATGATGGACATTTTATTCATCCATGGATGTGTAATTTCCTGTGGTTTGTGAGTTTACCTCTTGCTTTGCAACAGAAAAGATTTAAAACTTCCCCATGGATGAAACCCTCAGGATATCTTCCTGTACATCATCAACATTTCTGTTAATTAAAAATTAGCTCTGTCTCAGAAAGTTAAGATCTGCATGACTATTCACTGTGCAGGAAAATCAGATACAAATAAAGTAAATAGGAAAACAATATTTCTACCAATGAATGCTACATCTGTGAAGAATCATGTTAACTTTCTTCTTTAAGTGACTACTGCTTTCTTACGGAGAAACTCTGTTGTCTAAAATCAGAGCCTCTGGAAAACCTTGTGCTTTACATTTTATCAGTAAGAATGAAACAATTCACCTTCCAGGGATAAAGCTTCAGAAAGGGTGTTTCTGGACATTTTAATAAAAACAAGACCATGGGTCCGTTTTGTTGTCTTAGGGCTGATGTTGATCACTTTAGAAAACTCTGCTCTGCTTTGTCTACGCAATATTTCATTTGTATTTCATCTAAATTTCACGTCTCCACAATCCTACAACCCTACCTCATTCTTTTGTTCAGTTATATGTCCCATAATGTCTCTGGTATGCAGTGTCCTTCATTATAATTTTATCAAGAGATCTGACTTTGCTGTACTACAGGTTTATTCCAGGTGGTCTTAGGTTGATGGGGCTTGGACCCTGTCTTGTTCAGCTTCCAGGGTCCAAACACGGAAAAATTTTAAACAGTTGCGTGTAGGAAAAATGCTGCCATGTCAGTAACAAAGGATGTTGCAGCCATCAATTACTGTAACTACCCCAACTATGCACTCAGAGGGGAATCACGACGGAGAAAAGCACAGCATATTGTTTCTAGACAGCCCTAGAAGGACTACAGCTATAATACACTATAGCTGTAATAGCTAAATTATTGCTCAGTCATGTCCAACTCTTTGAGGTCCCATGGACTTGCAGCCCACCAGGTTCCTCTACCCATAGAATTTTCCAGGTAAGAATACTAAAGTGGGGTGCCATTCCCTTCTCCAGGGAATCTTTCCAACCCAAGGATCGAACCCGGTCTCCCACATTGCAGGCAGATTCTCCATGGTCCGAGACACCATGGGAGCCCATTATCAAAAAGATAATTGCAAAGAGCCCACACTCTTGCATTTTCCCATACATAAAAAAGCACTAAATTCATGAACTTCGCCGGTTTTATTACAAAACTCCTGTGTATCTTAGCTCCTCCCTTACCTCTTCAGTAGTCCCTCAGGGAGATCTGAGAGGCTCTCTTCCGATCTTAAGTCCTCAGAAGAGCCACCAAATACAACACAATTCTCAACTGTTAGGTGGTAGTTTTTTCACTTGACTGTAATATGCATTTTTCATCCCTAAATATGCCAGGTAGGCATATTATAGTCTACCATGCCAGTTTCATTATAATTGGGATGAGTTCATATCCCAGAAAGGGTACAGGAACAAGGTTGTCACGGTACTCGGTGGCTTTTACTTCATTTCTTGGAACAGGCTTAGATTTTTTCCCCCCCTCTTTTTAGTCCCAAACATTTCCTCTGCTAAACTGATGCTTCCATTCCTCATGACTGAGAGGAATAAAAAACTCGAGACACGTTTACTCAGCTGAGGCTATACGGGTAGACAGCTCTGGCCACGTTGACATTCGCAGGTATTGTGGAAACTGGGGGGAAGGGGACAAGCTGCTGCCCCACCCCCGCAATCCGCGTCCTGGATCCAGGACCAGCGTACTCCTCTGCTCTCAGCCTCAAACCGAAACCCGAAGCAGGGCGCCCGCCTCGCCTTTAACATTCAGCACTTCTTGTCACAAATAGGCACTAGGGCGCTCGGCTTATAAGGAAACATAGTTTCCAAGACACTTCACGCTGACGAAACACCTGAGTCCTACAACGCTCTACGGTCGCCATGTTTCTCGCGGGCGCCGGCTTTGACCCGCCTTTCCTCTCAGTGATTGGACGAGTAGGAACGGCGTACGACAGGGGCGTGGCCCCGCAGGGAGAGGATAAGGAAACTACCGGATGGGGCTAGGACGCCATCTTGGATCCTGGCATCCTCCTTGAGTTGCCCTTCCTCCTGGTGATTGGACGAGCCGGTTAGGTGTCCTGGAAGGGACGTAACCAGCCAACCAGACCTGGGAACGTGCGTTTTCTTTTCCCTTGTTTCAAGGGTGTAAATATATGAAATGCTCTTGCTCATTTCTGGACGACCCTGACGTCGCGATGCAGAAAAGGCTTGCTTGGAGAGTTATCTTGCATTTTAATGGAGCTTCGAAAAACCTGAAAACTGCCTGGGGCTGTTTGGGAAGGCGTCTTAAAATACTTCAACGAGTGCTCGCTTCGGCAGCACATATACTAAAATTGGAACGATACAGAGAAGATTAGCATGGCCCCTGCGCAAGGATGACACGCAAATTCGTGAAGCGTTCCATATTAAAAAAAAAAAAAATACTTCAGGGATGCGTTGCCATTTTTCAAAGAGAAAGATGGGGACCACATTCTAGGAAGAGGGAGCTGATTACATGAAAAGTCCCGAAACTTGTTAACTATTGCGATATTAGGGGTAAAGGAGGCAGAATGCCCAGAGAGAAAAAAACCTAGGAAGGGTTTGGGGTTAGACTATGGAGGCCTTGAATTGCTGGGGAGTTAGGACTTTATCCTGTAGATTGGGTCAGCGGTCCCAAGTCTTTTTGGCACCAGCGACCAGTTTCGGGGAAGATAACTGTTCCCCTCCTGCTGTGAGTTCTGGTTGCAGGGAATTGGGGACCCCTGGATTGTGTGGTGAAAAATGGACTTTTGGAGTACTTAAAACAAGTGGGACGTAATCATTTAGTGAACTCTAGAAAAATAACTGGGGAATCCCAGTCTTTCCCAAAGTATTCAGTGAAAGACTTGGGGAGCTTGTTTATTAAATGCAAATTCTTGCTCCTCTGCAGACCTGCAGATCAAGATTCTCTGATTGTAGAGCTAGGAAATGTGTTTGGGGGAAAGAAATGCACAAATCATAAAGGTAGAGATTTGAATGTTCACAAGCTGAACACACTCGTGTAACCAACACTCAGATGAAGAAACTCACCAGCAGCTCAAAAACCCCGTTTCCCCCTCCAAGCCACTGCTGCCTGCACCAGGGGTAAAAATGACTACTAACATAGATTAGTTTGCTTGATTTGAATTTTCTATAAATGAAATTACAGAGCATATACTTGAGACCTATAAAACAACTAGCCTGTATTTTTAAATGTCAGTAATATGAACGACACAGATAGGTTTATTACAGATTTTAAAAGATCATACGTAACTAAATGCAGGTTGTAACCCTTCACAAGATTATAAGCCCTGAAGACTTTTTTCATTTGCTGGCAATAACATAAATGGAACAATTTCTAATAGTTAAATAAAGAGTGCAAATTAATAAATTAGGTGGGAATTCCTTGGTGATCCAGTGGTGAGGATCCTGGGCTTTAAATCTGGGTCAAGAGTCTGGGCCCTTGGTCTGGGAACTAGGATCCTGCAAGCCTTGAGGCACAGCCAAAATAATACATACATACATACATACATGTACATACATAAGTGTGTGTATATATATATACACACATACATATGACTGTTATTAACTTACTGAATTTGACTATTGTACTGATTATATAAAATCATGCCCTTGTTTCTAAGAAACATCACATTTAAGTGTAAAGGAACATCATGTCTGCAGTTTCCTCTCAAATGGGTCAAAAAAATTATTAAGCAACAGGATAATGTTAACATTTGGGAACTCGAAGTGACATGTTTAGGGGGATTACTTATACTTGTTCTGTAACTTTTCTGTAAAGTTTGAATTCTTTTAAGAAGAAAGGTTAATAAAATTAATAGGGTCACTTACGGAGAGGAAAAAAATCGTACTAAGACATCAGTAACATTTAGACGAATAGTGGAAGAAAAGATGGAAGAACGTTAAAAGATGAAGTCGAAAGGACTGCAAACAGTCACAAAGGAAAGCACAGCTTCTGTGCTCTTCTGCACCCTGAAGTCTTAAGAAACAGCTGCTCACGCGCGGTGTCGACTAAGCCAAACCCACGAAACCCAACCACGAAAGCATAGCCGAGCTCCAGCAGACTCCACCATGTTTTCCCAGTGACCATGTGTGCGCGTACGTGCGTACGTCCCAACCAATCGGTGCCCACGTCGGCGACTCGTTCACTACCGGGGCGGGGCGGCCTCCTACACATGCGCAAGGTTGGGCGGGCCTTCTTCCTTCTCGCCGAACGCCGCCAACATGGTGAGTATCGCCGGCGCGGGCTCCATGTCTGACCCCTATACCGCTCCAGCTTTGCCTGGGCTGGGGGCCGGAGGCGAGCAGCGGCGCTCAGCGGGTCTTAGGTATTGTGCAGTGAGGTTCCCCGGGTGGGCAAGACACAAGAGTGTTGGGAGCTTTCAGGATGAGCGCCCGAGGAGCGCGTGGAGGGCCCGGCATGCCGGGCGCTCGCTGGGTCACGCGTGCGCGCTCTGGCCGCCTCCGCCGCGTCGTTGCGGCGGCCAGTCGCCTAGCCAGCCCGCCGTGGACGAAGCAGAGCGTTGCATGGTGGTCTGGCCGTGCTGGCTTCGTGGACCTGGAGGCCAGCGGGAGCCTGACTTGCCACCGTTCCCTCTGTGGATTTCGTTCATCTTGGTTGTCCCATGGTACTTCGGCGTGTTTTCCTCAACATTCTTTTTTCCTGTTTTTAGCCATACTATATTTAAGTTACAAAGACGGCAAACTGGATCGTATTTTTAATCAGTCTCGCTGTTCTCTCTCCCCCCCGCCTCCCAATTTTAGGTGTTCAGGCGCTTCGTAGAGGTTGGCCGGGTGGCCTACGTCTCCTTTGGGCCTCATGCCGGGAAGCTGGTCGCGATTGTAGATGTTATTGACCAGAACAGGGTAAGTGTAAGGAAAAGGTTACGGCTTCACATGGCACTGGAGGCAGTGTAGACGACAGAGGTAAATGGTTTCAACGGCCCCCTTAAGATAGTACAATGGGTGGTAGTTTTAGTTAAACAGCCAGCGCAGATAGGGGTTACAGAGCAGAGGCTTGAATTGACCTGTACTGCTGGGTTTGAGTAATACTTTTGTCTTTTAAACTAGGCAGTTTTCTTTTTTTTTTTAAATAAATTTATTCACTTTAATTGGAGGCTAATTACTTTACAATATTGTAGTGGTTTTCCTATACATTGACATGAATCACCTACGGGTGTACATGTGTTCTCCATCCTGAACCCCCCTCCCGCCTACCTCCCCATCCCATCCTTCTGGGTCGTCCCAGTGCACCAGCCCCGAGCACCCTGTCCCATGCATCAAACCTGGACAGGCGATCCGTTTCACATTTGATAATATACATGTTTCAGTGAAACTAGGCAGTTTTAAACTAAAGGTGGGCTAAAACATTGGCGAGATGTAAATCATTTATTATGTTCAAAGCGAATTTGGAACAAAGCCAGTCCCATAGAAAGCCCTTGTTTCCTGTTGTCACTACTTGAGCACCAGAAACTAAGGGATTGAGCAAAGATAGTTTTTTTTTGTGGGAAGTGGAAGGATTAAAGACAAAACTATATGTTGGGTTCTATGCTTAACTATTACTGCTAAGTCCTTTTTTAACCTTTAAGAAAGATTTTAAATATAAGAATTTGATGATTCTGAAAAGACTAATATTATGTAGGATATCTGCATTTTGAATGCTGTTACATTTTTATACTGAGATCCTTGATCTTACCTCTTCTAGGCTTTGGTGGATGGACCTTGCACTCAAGTAAGGAGACAAGCTATGCCTTTCAAATGCATGCAGCTCACTGACTTCATCCTCAAGTTCCCGCACAGGTAACTATCCAACTGTCACCCCCTCCCATAGTTTTATTAATACTAGTAAAAGTTTGCTTAATTTCATTTAAAAATGTTGTTGGTTATTTTTTTTTTCTCTTGAGAATATAGTAAGCAGTGTGAGAGTGAGAGCCATTTAGAAGAGAGATTGGCATTGTAAAACTAGACATTATTTACTAATAAAATGCCTTGTGATCCGGTGGTTCTCTGGCTTTCCCTTTGTCCAGATTTCCCATTCTTTTTCTCTTGTACCCCTTTCTTTCAGGATTCACACAACAGAGAACCTCCTATATGTGTGGTTCCCTGAACATGTGTTAGTCAATTTTAGCTTTAGAACAAAAACTACTATCATTAGTTGAACTTTTCATATGTATCAGCTAATACTTAACATTACCGTCATCTCCTTATGACAGCCACCAAAGAGGTTCTATTCCTGGCTATTCATGAGCAATTAAGGCAGTCATTCTGTGATTTTTAACATGATGTAGGTTATAGAAGTTAAAAACTGGTGTGTTGCTGTGTGGTGACGATTGTTTGCAGTGTAACCTGTGCTGTGACTGGTTTACTTTCTAAGCATACTGGATTTTGATGTTTGAAAGAAATTCTAAAGTGGTTATAATTCCATTTTATGGCATTTGAACACAAATCTTTAAGCATTACTGTACAGAATAAAGCAAGCCATAAGGGACAACTATGTTATTTATGAAAAGGAAATTGCTTTCTACTCATCCACTATTTGAGTGATATGTGCACATTATTAGAGGTGATTTTTAAACTCTGAAAGTGGAGTGGTTTGCATATTTTTATTTTAAAAATTGTGTGTTTTGAGGATATAAGACATCCTGGCTTAGTGAACGCTGTTGGAACAAGTAGAAGATAACATTGTGCCTTGTGTTGTGTTCTGTGGAGACAACTACAACTGGAAGTAGAAAATGCAAGGGTTCTTGTGGCATTTTCTTGTGCTTTTTCAGAGGATGAAAAGTTGTCCTTGAATCTGTGTGACGTCAGAGCTGATTTCTTAAATCTTTGTTCTTGGTTCTTTCTAGTGCCCGCCAGAAGTATGTCCGGAAAGCCTGGGAGAAGGCAGATATCAATGCAAAGTGGGCAGCCACAAGGTGGGCCAAAAAGATTGAAGCCAGAGAAAAGGTAATGATTTAGAGATATTTGAATTTGGACATGTTCTGATTTTGGAGGATTAGAAGGTGGTTTGACAGAGTTCTTTTTTTTTGAAACACAGAAAGCCAAGATGACAGATTTTGATCGTTACAAAGTCATGAAGGCAAGGAAAATGGTAAGTTTTTGTGATTGTTGTGTTCCAGCACTGAATTTACTTGTCCGGTAATTCTTTTTGCCTAAGTGTATTGACCATAAAGTTGACTTCATAGAATTCTTATCCATTATAAGGGTGGTCTCCTGTATCTACCTATATATCCATATATATTCGATGGGTAAGAGTTTTGTGTGCATATATAATGAACATTTTTATTGAAATTTTTCAGAGGAACAGACTAATCAAAATTGAAGTTAAGAAACTTCAAAAGGCAGCTCTCCTAAAAGCCTCTCCCAAGAAAGCCCTTGCTGCTAAGGGGGCAGCTGCAGCAGCTGCTGCCGCTGCCAAGGTTCCAGCGAAAAAGATCACCACCGGGGGTAAGAAGGCTCCAGCCCAGAAGGTTCCTGCCCAGAAGGCCGCACCCCCTGCTAAATCTCAGAAGGGTCAGAAAGCTCCATCCCAGAAAGCACCTGCTCCAAAGGCATCTGGCAAGAAAGCATGAGTCTGTAAGAGGCTATTCAAATCAGAATAAAGGTTCTTTTTGACGTGCTGGCAAATTATTTAATCTGTGGATTAGTCTTGTTGCTGGGGCTGGGTTTATGAAGTAGATTGATGGTAGGATTGTTACTGTCCTCATTGGAGAAGGAATTCCTGAGTCCCACTCTGTCCAGACTCAGATACTATCAAGTCATCACACAAAGTCCTAAGTAATGTTCTTACGGGAAATCATGATAATTAGGCCACTGGGTTAATTTTCTTTCCTTGTACAAATATACATCTCATAAATAACTAAAATCCCAGATGCTTCTTATGCTCAAGAGTAAATTTTCATATAAAAGTACACTCTAGGTAAACAGATACTACATTTGGGTAGGTTGGTTACTTAGTTTCCAGTTCACAGTCATTTCTCATTTTTTAGTGGCATTAATAGGCAAGTGATACAGTGTAATAGTTGCTGTGATAGAGGAAATACGGCAATTTTGGATTACTTGTCCTAACAAGTACAAGGTGGGTTGTCTAAAGTGGGATCTTAAGTTTCCACCCAGAACACGGTGTAGGGGGAAGGGAGGTATGAATCTCAGGCATGTAGAAGACTTGCCAGAGACCACAGGACTAGGAAGCCAGGTGTTGGCTCTGTGGTGGGTGGATAGTGTATAGAAAGCCATAGAGTCCTTTTTGAATAGAGTGATGTATAAAATTTAGATTGTGTCCTGTTGAATGAACTGAAACGTGGGACAGGAAGAGTTGGGAAGGTCAGGTGGTTTCAAGCTTGGCAGTATTCCTTACTCTGTAAACAATGTCCAAAGTGGCACTAGTGAAATTGTGTTGAGGTTCATGAACTGCATCTTCTAGTATCCCAGTTAGCATGAGTATAAAAATTTATGAATGCTTTTTTGTCTGAAATCGTCACTGATAGCTCAGTTGGTAAAGAATCCACCTGCAATGCAGGCGACTCTAGTTCAATTCCTGGGTCAGGAAGATCTGCTGGAGAAGGGATAGGCTACCCACTCCAGTGTTCTGGCCTGGAGAATTCCATGGACTGTATAGTCCATGGACATGTATATTTTGGGCTTCCTGGTGGCTCAGATGGTAAAGTGTCTGCCTCCAATGCAGGAGACCCAGTTCAGTCCCTGGGTTGGGAAGGTCCCTGGAGAAGGAAATGGCAAGCCACTCCAGCATTCTTGCCTTGGAAAATCCCATAGTTGGAGGAGCCTGATAGGTTACAGTCCACGGGGTCACAGTCAGACACAGCTAAGCGACTTTCAGTTTTCACTTTGCTTGCCTGAAAGTAATTTCCCCCTTAAGAAATTTTACTGAAGCACATCTGATAGAAATGCCCAGGTGAGCCACAGACAACACAGGTAAGCGGATCTGTGCATGGTCATTCACTTCAGTCGTGTCTGTGTGATCCCATGGACCGTAACCTACCAGGCTTCTCTGTCCACGGGATTCTCTAAGGCATGAATACTGGAGTGGGTTCCCATACCCTCCTTCAGGGGATCTGACTGACCCAGGAATTGAACCCATTCTATCTCCTGCCTCTTCTGCATTGCAGTTGGATTCTTTACAGCTGAGCCACCAGGGAAGCCCCAGAGGGGTTTGTCCTGACTTCAAATGCCAATTGCAAGGTTCTCAGGCCTCTTGTACTTCTCACGGCGCAGCTGTAATTGGAGTTCCCATGACTGCCTCTGTTAATAGAACTAAGGCATGTTGCAGTCTTCCCCAGGTGGCTCTGCCTGCCAAGCAGGAGACTATCCCTGCAGGTTCTATGCCTGGTTCGGGAAGATCTGGAGAAGGAACTCGGAAACATATGTTACAGGAGTGTCCAAAAGGTAACTCCGAACAGCCAAATGGAAATGCATGAGTTAAGTTGTGAGGGAAGGGGCACACAGCTTACATGCCCTTTCTAGCTTGTTACCCTTCCAGCACCTTTATGTTCATCCCGGAAGCTGCCTTCCGTTTAGAGCCCCCTACCCCTTTAGAGTTTCTATGGAATTTCATTAGGTAGGCATGTTTGATTAAATCATTGGCTATTGGTGGTTAGTTAGATCCCCAGCCCTTCTGCTCCAGGCAGGTCGGGGGTTGGTGGTGGTGGTGACCAGGTCACCCACGATGGCCACAGTCCTGGTGGTTCCTCTGCTGACCAGCCCCTCCATCCCATCCTGAAGTTAGGAGACCCTAGCCACTGGTCATCTCAGTCAAAAAGGACAGTCCTACCACTCTGGAGACTCCCAAGAATTTTAGAGGCTTCTTGTGTCAAGAACTGGATGGGAAGACCAAATACGTAATTTTTAAGTCACAGTATTACACCCTGTACCTGATAATTTGCAGTTTATGAATTGACTCAGTTAATCCATTGAATTTATGAGTTTGAAACTATTTCCATTCTCAATTGAGAAACTGAGGAAGAGTTTAGTAATTTGCCCAAGGCCATACAGTGAAGACAGTTCAAACCTAGTCAGATCCCAGACTTCATGATTTTAGGTCACAGTCCAGGCCATCAGCCAGTAAGCCAGGGAGACGGGCTATATTGCTAGATAGGTTAGATTGCTGCTGGCAAGTGTGGGGCTTCCCTGGTGGCTCGGACGGTAAGAATCCGCCTGCAATGTGGAAGATTGTGTGCTCGATCCTTGGGTTAGGAAGATCCCCTGGAGCAAGGCATGGCAACCCACTCCAGTATTCTTGCCTGGAGAATCCGCATGGACAGAGGAGCCTGGCGGGCTACAGTCCGTGGGGTCACAAAGAGTCTGACAGGACTGAGCGACTAAGCACACACAGCAAGTGTTAGCGACAGAACTTAAAGCATCGCAAGTATAATGTGGAATCTCTGTCCTTGAGGAAGTGTCAACTTGGCGTAAGCAGCCACAGATACGAGCTAATGCGCGAGCAGTCATCGGGTATCTGGCTTGGGGGGAACCATAGAGAAAGACCAGCCTCCGGGCTTCCTAGAGAGGCGCAGAGAGCGCCAGTTGGGAGCGCTTCCGCTTCCGCCTTGGCTAACTTTGGCGGGCCCGCTGGCACTCGCGCTCACCGAGCTGCCGGGAATTCCGCGATCCCATTCCCTCGTGGCGCAGGGAATGCGCCCTCCTCATCCTGGAGCTCGCCGAGCAGAGGCCTCCGAAGCTCTGCGAGCCTGGGCACAGCCCTCTGCTGGAGAGGAGCAATCGACTTTTCTGCCCTGAAGAGCCGGCCCGACCTCCTTCCTCCGACTCGCGGTACTCAGGGTGCGGGCTGGTGACGTTTAGAGTCGCCTGTTTCCCAGAGTGGAGTGTTCATATCCGGATGAGGACTTCGGTCTTCATAGCCCAACAAGGACGTTAAACGTTTTACCCTTTCCTCCCGGGGCCAGAACTCCGCTTGCATTTTGTTCTGCAGCCCTTGCAGAGGTCCAGAGGCCTATATTACCCTACTTTCTCTGCAAAGGCTTGTTTGGGATCTTTGCCAGCCGTGGTCAGTAGAAGCCTTCGGCGCAGACTACATAGTAATGCATTCAAAGCGGGCCAGGGACTTTCTTAGAAGTCAAATGTTCTGCAGTCCTTGACTCTTGCTTCAGAGATTCTTTCTAGGAATTTCTGTCCTCATCAGGTAAATTTGTAGAGTATCTTTCCTAGGATGGTGGTGAGGAGACTGAGGGAGGAAGAGGTGGCGAGTGTGAGGAGCAAGACAGGGTCAGTCTCACTGTGGTTCTTTCTCCTCTTAGCTCTCCAGGTTCTTGCTTTTCCAAACAGAGAGGGCAGTGCATGAAGCCAGGGGTCATCAGCCATTCTCCAGACATGGTCTCAGGTGAGCTTTTTCCCAGCTTTCCACATTCAGAACAGGTATGAAAGGGCATTACAGGACGTGCCTTGGCCAGTCATGTCCTTAGCTTTGCAGCCATCAAAGAGTATGGCAGAGGAGTGTGTTAGGGGAGTTAATGAGGCAGAGTAGAATAAATTTGGAAGGATCAGGTGTGCAAAGAGGGAAGCACCAGCCTAGAAATTCTAGAAAGTGAGAATCTACATCCAGGCAGACCGTGAGGACGCTGCACAGATGAACAGGTTTGGCCTGACCAGAGGGCTCATTAGAAAGGCAGAACCTCATCTACTGAATCAGAATCTACATTTGTACAATATCTGGGGAATTAATGGGCAGGTTAAAATTTGGGGAGCGCTAGTCTGTGGAGGTTCGTGACATTGTACAGGAGACAGGGATCAAGACCATCCCCATGGAAAAGAAATGCAAAAAGGCAAAATGGTTGTCAGAGGAGGCCTTACAAAGAGCTGTGAAAAGAAGAGAAGCGAAAAGCAAAGGAGAAAGGGAAAGATACTCCCATTTGAATGCAGAGTTCCAAAGAATAGCAAGGAGAGATAAGAAAGCCTTCCTCAGCGATCATTGCAAAGAAATAGAGGAAAACAACAGAATGGGAAAGACTAGAGATCTCTTCAAGAAAATTACAGGTACCAAGGGAACATTTCATGCAAAGATGGGCACAATAAAGGACAGAAATGGTATGGACCTCTCAGAAGCAGAAGATATTAAGAAGAGGTGGCAAGAATACATAGAAGAACTATACAAAAAAGATTTTCACGACCCAGATAATCACGATGGTGTGATCACTCACCTAGAGCCAGACATCCTGGAACGCGAAGTCAAGTGGGCCTTAGAAAGCATCATTACAAAGCTAGTGGAGGTGATGGAATTCCAGTTGAGCTATTTCAAATCCTGAAAGATGATTCTGTGAAGGTGCTGCACTCAGTGTGCCAGCAAATTTGGAAAACTCAGCAGGGGCCACGGGACTGGAAAAGGTCCATTTTCATTCCAGTCCCAAAGAATGCTCAAACTACTGCACAATTGCACTCATCTCACACGCTAGTAAAGTAATGCTCAAAATTATCCAAGCCAGGCTTCAGCAATACGTGAACCGTGAACTTCCAGATGTTCAAGCTGGTTTTAGAAAAGGCAGAGGAATCAGAGATCAAATTGCCAATATCCACTGGATCATCAAAAAAGCAAGAGAGTTCCAGAATAACATCTATTTCTGCTCTATTGACTATGCCAAAGCCTTGGACTGTGTAGATCACAATAAACTGTGGAAAATTCTGAAAGAGATGGGAATAACAGACCACCTGACCTGCCTCTTGAGAAACCTATATGCAGGTCAGGAAGCAACAGTTAGAACTGGACATGGAACAACAGACTGGTTCCAAATAGGAAAAGGAGTATGTCAAGCCTGTATATTGTCACCCTGCTTATTTAACTTATATGCAGAGTACATCATGAGAAACGCTGGGCTGGAAGAAGCACTAGCTGGAATCAAGATTGCCGGGAAAAATACCAATAACCTCAGATATGCAGATGACACCACCCTTATGGCAGAAAGTGAAAAGGAACTAAAAAGCCTCTTGATGGAAGTGAAAGAGGAGAGTGAAAATGTTGGCTTAAAGCTCAACATTCAGAAAACTAAGATCATGGCATCTGGTCCCATCACTTCATGGGAAAGAGATGGGGAAACAGTGGAAACAGTGTCAGACTTTATTTTTCTGGGCTCCAAAATCACTGCAGATGGTGACTGCAGCCATGAAATTAAAAGACGCTTACTCCTTGGAAGGAAACTTATGACCAACTTAGATAGCATATTAAAAAGCAGAGACATTACTTTGCCAACAAAGGTTCATCTAGTCAAGGCTACGGTTTTTCCAGTGGTCATGTATGGATGTGAGAGTTGGACGGTGAAGAAAGCTGAGTGCTGAAAAATTGATGTTTTTGAACTGTGTTGTTGGAGAAGACTCTTGAGAGTCCCTTGGACTGCAAGGAGATCCAACCAGTCCATCCTAAAGGAGATCAGTCCTGGGTGTTCATTGGAATGACTGATGCTGAAGCTGAAACTCCAGTACTTTGGCCACCTCATGCAAAGAGCTGACTCACTGGAAAAGACCCTGATGCTGGGAGGCATTGGGGGCAGGAGGAGAAGGGGATGACAGAGGATGAGATGGCTGGATGGCATCACTGACTCGATGGACATGAGTTTGAGTAAATTCCGGGAGTTTGTGATGGACAGGGAGGCCTGGCATGCTGCGATTCATGGGGTCGTAAAAAGTCAGACACGACTGAGCGACTGAACTGAACTGAACTGAGTCTGTGTGGCAATACACAGAGGAAGGCCACCTCCTGAGATTAAATAGGCATGCCTCCAGGAGGAGTTTGCTCTGCAGACCACAGAGTCAGGGTGCAATGAAACCCAAATTGGGAGCATTGGAGGGTATGGATTGATGAGAGAGGTGAATTCTTGGAGGAGTGCTGAGTTTGGAACTGAAGCCAGTGCCTCTAAGGCCACTGCAAAAACTTCAGTTTAATCTGTGTTAAAAGGCTGTATTCATTGTTGGCACAAATTCATGTAGCATTGAAGGAAGTTTTCCCTCTGGAGTTTTCTTACTGATAGAGGATGATTTCAGTGAATTTCTCTCTAGATTCCTAGACCATGCAGTGAGAAAGCTGGTGTGTCATGTAATGGATGTATCATAAAATGAGAAAGCTCCATCCCAGAAACTTAAGAGCAGTGTGTATTTGGTTCATTTTTCTGGACCTTGGATCATCCACTTATGTTTCAGCGCTTAAGCCAACATCAGTTCCATGTTCGGAAAAATTTTAACATCTTTGGAGTCAGTCTTTTCTCTCCAGGGGCTTTGCCTAAAGTATGGTAGTCATGGGGGATTATGTTCCACTAAGAAACCCCCCAACTGACGAATTCCCTGGCAGTCCAATGGTTAGGACTCAGGGCTTCCACTGCAGTGGGTGTGCATTTAATCCCTGAGGAGGGAAATACGATCCTCCATGCTCTGTGGTGTGGCCAAACAAACCAACCCAAGTAACAGTGACTTAAACGTGGCTTAAACAGGAAAAAAGCTTCTCTCTTACACCAGAGAAGTCTGGGAGAGGCAGTCTAGGGCGAGTGTGACGGCTGCACTATTATCACACATCCAGGTTCTTTCTATCTTTCTGCTCCACCATCCTAGCACTGGCCTTCCTGCCCTAGGGTACTTCACAGTCTAAGGCGGCTGCTTGATCTCCAGCTATCATGTGCATTCTAGCTAGAAGAGGAGATGCTAAAAATGCAAACCTCTCAGCTGTTCTCTTTTAGAAACCTCTTAGAAGTGAGATAGATGGATGGATAGATATATTAAGAACTGTCAGTCTTTGCTACAATCTCTATGAGAAACATTTGTTATTTGGAATCACCTAGTAAGTTCCCCCAATCTCATCTGTTGTTGTAATAAGTGCAGAGATTTATATATTATCATGTGCCAGGTGATGTTTGCTTTACACATACTAATTCATTCCATCCTTACAAGAGCCTCATTAGCTTCATATTGCTAGTATCAGTTTTTTAGATGAAGAAATTGAGGCACAAAAAGTTAAGTGTCTCTTCTAAGTTCAGACAGCTAATGGCTATAGCAGTGGAATCTGAACCTCGGGAGTGTGACTGTAGAGATGGGTTTGTCAGCCTCAGCACTGTTGATGTTTGGGGCCAGGTAATCCTTTGTTATGGGGGACCCTTCTGTGCACTCTAGGATGTTAAGTAACTTGCATCCATGGCCTCTAACCACTAGGTGTCAGTAACTTCACGTGCCCCCCGCCCCCCGCCGCCATGTGAAATCTTTCTGGATCAGGGCTTGAACCCCAGTCCCCTGCATTAGCAGGCAGATTCTTAATCCCTGGACCACGAGGGAAGTCCCCTGTTAATTTAATAATGGAGAGGGAGGAAGTGTCAGCAAAGGAATGAAGTAGAATGATGAGAGATAGAGCTGGATGTTGAGAATCTGCATGTTGCAGAGAAGAAAGAACAAAGGATACATAAGTAATTAGAGAGGTGTGGAGGGTAGACGCCCTAAAGTGAAGGAAGATGGTCAGGACTGTGCTCTCGGCTGCTGACTCTCAAGGAAGTAGAGGCAGAATATTAACATTCAGGGTCAGCCAAGTGTCTGTTATCCACTGTTCAGTAAGGGAGCCACTAGCTACAGGTGCCTATTTAAATTAAAATGAATTAAAATTAGAAATCCAGTTCATCAGTCACACTAGCCAACTTTAGATTTCCTGGTCAAAGTGTTATCTGATTTCTTCACTGTATAGTTATTATTTTTCCCCTGCAACTGATTAGAAATCTATTGGGAAACATTTTTTTTTTTACATGATTAAGAAGTTGAGTATTTTATTATTAAATTGTTTATTCTCTTGCAAGGCTGTTGCGTCACTGTATAAAAATAGCACCAGCAAACACAGTATATTGCAAAATTAAGACAGTAATATTCTTCACTGGACACTATACAACGAACAAACTTTTCTCCACTGGCAGTTATTTCTAGTGGGAAGATTATTTTGACCCAAATCCAAGGAGAGCTGTAAGCAAGTTACAGTGTCATATAAGGTATAAGATAACCATGTTATCCTTGAACTACATAATTTTTGTAATTAGTTTTACCAGAGATAATTTCAGGAATTCTGAATGTTATAACTGGAGCCTAGCCTAAAAATCACAGGATGCTGTGGAAAAGATGCACAGTGTTTATCTGAAGGCATTAGAAAGTTAAGGGGTAGTTTCTTCAGGAAACATTGTTACAAGTAGTTTCTTTTGCTAAAAGTTGCTTTTTAAATATCTATCCACCACTAATTTAAGACAACAATGCTAGATTAAGTTGTTTCAAAGTAGTTTATTTATGGGTTCCAGTTTCATTCCTCAATAGATTTTATGTATTTCTGATATGCTTCTTCACTCATTAGTTCATGTAGTTCTGAAGGGTTACTGAATGTCATCTTATCAGCCAACCATCTTCATAAGACTTGTTGACAAGTCCTGGATTTTCTGCTAGAGCTTTATTAATTTCAGTTACTTCTCCTGATAGAGGGGAATAGAGTTCACTAGCAGCTTAGCACCAAACTCCTCTTGTTTGTTCAACTTTGTCCCAACTTCAGGCAGACTACAGTACACAACATCTCCCAACGCTTCCTGTGCAAAATTGCTGATTCCCACTGCTCCAACACCGTTTTCTGTTGTTACCCATTCGTGTTTTTCTGTGAATTTCCGCACCGACAGCAGAGCAGGGCCGGTGCGCAGCGCCCGGACGGCACCCGCCCGCAGCCCCCAGGGCCGCGGCTAGCAGGGCGCGCTGGGTGCCGAGATGGCGCGCTGGCTGCCGTGGCCCGCACGCTCCGCACCGCTTGCAGCGCCGTGTTCGCACGGGTGCAGGGGGTCTCCGCGCCGCACCTAGAGCACCCCGGCCGGCGGGGGCGGGGGCGGGGCGGCCCCGGGCCGGAGCGAGGGAAACATTTAAAATCATGCAGATATCCTGCTTATCAACATTTCCTCCTAGATTTTGCATCTAGCAGTGGTTCTTCTCTAAACCGGTCTTTACAGTGATGGCTATAAGTCCTCTGCTTCTTCTTCCGTGGCTCTTTTTTCCAGGACACGCCCTCCCGGAAGTTCAGGCCCCTCCTTTTGCCCCCGTCCAGGGCTTGAGAAGAAGCCTGTTGTTTCAGGAGCCAGTGACCTTTGAGGACGTGGCTGTGTACTTCACCCAGAACCAATGGGCCAGCCTGGACTCTGCGCAGAGGGCTCTGTACAGGGAGGTGATGCTGGAGAATTATGTAAACATAACCTCCTTGGGTGAGTCCTCCTTCCTTCCTAAAACTCTGCTTCTGCCCTTGAGGGCTCCTGGCTTCCTCTGTAATGTATCTGGGATCTCTTAATACCACCAGAATTGATGCTCCATGAGCTGAGCTCCCCGATCCTCAGTTGCAGTAACTAACTACTGGAGAAAGATCTGGGTTCATTTCAGTTTTAAATAAGACTTCCCCGATATTCCCTGGCAGTCCAGTGGTTAGGACTCCACACTGCCAAGCTGCTGCTGCTGCTAAGTCACTTCAGTCGTGTCTGACTCTGTGCGACCCCATAGACGGCAGCCCACCAGGCTCTGACGTCCCTGGGATTCTCCAGGCAAGAACACTGAAGTGGGCTGCCATTTCCTTCTCCAGTGCATGAAAGTGAAAAGGGAAAGGGAAGCCGCTCAGTCGTGTCCAACTCTCAGCGACCCTTAGGACTGCAGCCTACCAGGCTCCTCCATCCATGGGATTTTCCAAGCAAGAGTACTGGAGTGGGTTGCCATTGCCTTCTCCAACACTGCCAAAGGTGTGGGTTCAATCCTTGATTGGGGAACTAAGATCCCAGAGGTTGAGCAGCGTGGCCAAAAAAAGAAAAGACTTCCTTCTTTCCCTTTGGGAATTCTCCTGGGAGGGGCTTTGCCCTGGGGTCAGAGCACTGAGAAGGTTCCATATTCATTCCTTCACTCTTTCAGTTCCCTGGAGGAGACTGTGGCCCCATCTTCTCTGTGTGAGAGTCTCCTAAGGCCTTCTGTACACTCTTCCAGTGACAGTGTGGACTTCCTGTGCTTTCAGAGCCAGAATAATCTTCCTTGGCAAAACAGTTTGGGCCCTCATTTCATCCCCAGAGTCTCTCCACCCTGGCCTCCCTTCGTCTCCTGGGACGTCACTGCTTTTTCCACCTGGCAAAGTTGGGGGTAGACTGAGAGGGGTCTGAGGAGACTCTCCTCAACTTTCTATTCCTCTTCTGTGTCCTTCAGCAGCATTTCCACTCCCCAAACCAGATCTGATCTTCTGGCTGGAGCAAGGGGAAGAACCAGGGCACCTGGATCCCTGGACACTGGTCGGGGAAGAGGACCTGAGAGGCATCTGCAGAGGTAAGCAGGAGAACCTGCCATTCTCTCCTCCATAGAGCTTCAGCCCCAAACTGGAAAAGACTAGTCCAGACCTTTTATTTTCCATCATTCTTCTTTGTAAAGCTAAAGGATTTCAAACCTTTAGTAATGAAGGTAGACTTCTGTTGATTAACGTAAGAATATACACAAAACAGACAACTTGTTTCTGTAAGGACATTTTGTATGTGTTTGTGTGTGTGTGTGAGAGAGAACTGTAGCAGGAGAATGGACTTTTTATAAATTCCTAAACACTAAATTAGAAAGTAGCTTTTGAAAGAAATCCTGTTTATTTTGGGGAGTGTTTTTCTACTTTTGTTAAAAAAATGCCGTTGGCATCTTGATAGAGGTTGTATTGACTCTATAGATGACCTTCGGCAGTATTGACTTTTTTTTTAAGATTTATTTATTTATAGCTGTGCTGGGTCTTCCTTGATGTTTTCAGGTTTTCTCTGTTATGACGGGCAGAGGCTACTCTTTCTTGTGGTGCAAGGGTTTTTTGTTGCAGTGGCTTCTCTTGCGGAGCACGGGGTCTAGAGCACAGGCTCATTAGTTGTGGCCTACAGGCTTAGTTGCTCCGAGGCATGTGGGATCTTCATGGAACAGGGATTGAATCCATGTTCCTGGCATTGGCAGGTGGATTCTTAACCACTGGACTACCAGGGAAGTTCAGTATTGAATTTTAACAGTATTAATTCTCCCAGTTCACGAACATGGAATATTTTTCCATTTATTTGTGTCTTCTTTGGTTGTTTTCATCCATGTCTTGTAGTTTTCAGAGTAGAGATCTTTCAACCCCTCGGTTAAATTTATTTCTAAGTATTTTAGTGTTTTTGATGCTGTTATAAATGGTGTTATGAATGGGATCAATTTCTTTATTTCTCAGAAAACTCATTGTTAGTATTCAGATTTCTGTATGTTAATTGTATATCCTGAAGCTTTACTGAATTCACTGTTTAGATTTAACAGTTCTTTTTGTTGAGTCTTAAGAATTTTCTGTATTTTAAATCTTATTATCTGCAAATAGAACAAATTGTATTTCTTCCTTCCTAATTCTGGTACTTTTTCTTTCTTTTTTTTTTTTTTGCCTGTTTGCTTTAGCTAGGATTTTCAGCATTGTGTTAAATTGGAGTGGTGAGAGTAGACACTCTTGTATCTAATCTTAGAGGAGGAACTTTCAACCTTTCACTCTTGAGTATGATGTTAGCTGTGGGCATTTCATTTATGGCCTTTTTTATGTTGAGATATGTTCCTTCCCTGTGGCGGTGGTTTAGTTGCTAAGTCATGTCCAACTCTTATGACCCCATGGACGGTAGCCTGCCTGGCTCCTCTGTCCATGGGATTCTCCAGGGAAGAATACTGGAGTGGGTTGCCATTTCCTTCTCCAGGGGATCTTCTCAACCTTGGAATCAAACTAGGAACTCCTGCATTGCACGCAGATTCTTTACCAACTGAGCTACAAGGGAAGCCCATGTTCCTTCTCTACCTAATTTGTTAAGTTTTTATGGTGAATGAATGTTGAGTTTTGTGAAATTCTTTTCTTTACCTATTGAAAGTGAAAGTCGCTCAGTTGTGTCCAACTCTTTGCAACCCCATGGACTGTACAGTCCATGGAATTCTCCAGGCCAGAATACTGGAGTGGGTAGCCTTTCCCTTCTCCAGGGGATCTTCCCAACCCAGGGATCGAACCCAGGTCTCCCGCATTGCAGGCGGATTCTTCCACAAGGGAATTCCTGGCGTGGGAAGCGCACAGGGTAAGAATACTGGTGTAGGTAGCCTATCTCTTCTCCAGCAGATCTTCCCTACCCAGGAATCAAACTGGGGTCTCCTGCATTGCAGGCACATTCTTTACCAACTGACCTTTCAGGGAAGCCTTTACCTGTTGAGATGATCATATTAAAAGGTTGTTGCTGAACGATAAGACGCGGGATTCTTGGCCTCCGGAGGAGACGAATTCAATCCGGGGCCAGAGACGAGGCTGGATCGCTCAGAGCTTTTGTGTAATAAAGTTTTATTAAAGTATAGAGAAAGCTTCTGACATAGGCATCAGAAGGGGGCAAAAGAGTACCCCCCTCCTAGTCTTTAGCTGTATGTTATATAGTCACTCACAGTCTGTTAATGAAATGAAAGGAATGTCAAAAAATTTAGAATGGCACCAGATAATTCATCCCAGGCCATAAAATTGACTTGAATCTTGTAGAAGGGCAGAATACCAACAAATAGTTCCATTTACATAGATTACGGGAACAATACCTGAGTAAGTAAGTTAGGCCATTTGGCGGAACCAACTTGAAGATAGAGTCTGGGGTTCATTAACATAGCTTAAGACAATATTTCCATACGAAAAAGGAATGTATTGGTTAACTCAAGGTTTGAGAGTAGTTAGCTTTAGGTGAGACCAGGTGTCATGGCAACACAGAAACCTCCTTTTAAATTTGTAAATTTCCCCTTAGCCCCCCCCCAAAAAATAAATAAATAAATAAATTTGTATAGAGAAGGAAAAACAGATCGCTGGTTTGTTTCTTCCTGCCGCTTAAGAGAGATAAAAATGTCTGGCACTTACAGCCTCTTTCCTCCATTTGGAGACCCCTGGCCTTCCTGCCTGTTACCCTCTCAATATGATTCTTTTCTTTCATTCTATTCATATGAAGTTTCATATCAATTGATTTGTGGAAAGCACGTTTATTTATTGGGAATGAGTGGTTTCCTTTTTTGTCTTTTGCCTGAGGGATCTTAGTTCCTCAACCAGGGAATAGAAAAACCCCTGCCCTGCTGCAGTGGAAGCATGGAGTCCTAACCACTGGGCTGCCAGGGAATTCCCCTTCCTTGAAAGATAATGAATTGAAGTTAAATGTGAAGAACCATCCACAGATTTGGTGGATAGTCTTTCTCATTCAATCGCCCTGTTCTTATACTCCCTCAACCCCTAATGCTATTCAGAACCTCTGTAAACCAAATGCCCCTATCTTACTCACCCCGACTCTGTCTGCATTCAGCCCCTTTAGATTGACTCCAGCACTTGAGCCCACCTTGATGGAAAAAGCTTTCCCAGGGGCCCGCCTGCACTTGTCAGTGAATCCCTTTGCCACAGCTGCACACTGTCCATTTAGCCTCTCAATAGCTTTGGCCAGTAGGACTTTTCTACAGTGATGAAAATGTTATGTATCTGCACTGTCCAATATGGGAGGCATTAGCCACATGAGCACTTGAAATGTTAGTGATACAACTGAGGAACTGAATTTTTAACTTTGTTCCATTTTAATTAAATAACCACATGTGGTTAATGTCCACCTAATCAGGCAATGCAACCTAAAACAATTTTAAACACAGCCTCCAGCTGCTTCTTTTAGTTTCCAGATCAGTGGCTGTCAAACCCAAGTGTGCATCGCTTGTTAAATCACTTGTGGTGCTGGACGCCACCTCCAGAAATTCTAATTTGGTAGACTGGGGTGGGGCCTGAGAATCTGCATTTCTAACAAGTTCCCAGACCATGATGATCCTGGGACCACACTTTGAAGACCTCTCTTCCTGAGAATCTTGAACTGTGGCTTTAAAATTCTGGGTTGCAACTCATTAGTGAGTTGTGCTCACCATTTAAAAATTAGACTAGATTGGGCTTGACTTAAATAAAATAGACCAAACTAGTATAAAATCCATCATATATTCATCATTCTTACTAAGGGTAGTATTCTTTAAAACTCTTGTTTCCATGGGATCTAAATGGTGAGTCCTGGTCAAAATAACTTGAGAAGCACTAAGCTAGAAGTTTCACTTGTCAAATCTTTGGTGTCTGGAAAGGCAAATATGGCTTCTCTGTTGTAGTACCATCAGTAAGAGTGTGGGTCCCCCCTCCCCACCAGTGGCCATCTCCAGTCTTAGAAGGGTCTGAACCAGCCATGTCTTTTTTCCTTCCACAGCTAAGTCTCTCTCCCACGGGACAGCACACGAGTTTTGGAATTACGGTCCTTTTATGAACCCCTCACAACCCGCAGTGTTACAAACTGTCCTTTCCCCAGTCAGGCTTGCAATATAAAACATCTCTTTAAACATTACAGAATATTCTAAAGCATTCGGACAGTTTCTTGCCTTGATGGGGACCTTGACATCTGCTGTTACAGACAGCATCTTCCAGCCCTCTGGATCCTGTGTGGTGTGAGAGCTGCTTACTCAGCTGTTTTTGCCCCAGTTTAAAGATCTTCTTCAACCTCAGCTCCATCTGCTTTCTTTTTTTTTTTTTAATTTTTGCCACACCTTGGATTTGTGGGATCTTAGTTCTCAACCACGGATTGAACCCAGGGACACAGAAATGAAAATGCTAAGTCCTAACCATTGGATTGCCTGGGAATTCCCTCCCTCTGCTTTTCTTAATTGTTTCCCATTCAGCATTTTCTCCACCCTATTCCTGTTTTTTCTTCTTTCATTTGTCTCCATTAATAATTTTTGCTGTCTCTACTGATTTTGTTGTCCTAATGGCATTGCTTGCTTTCTCTACCTCCAGTATTTTTACTTTTTCTTCAGGGTATCATCAGGAGGCTATGTCTCTCTCCAAAAAGTACACATGTCCTGGTCACGGCATTAATAGTACTGCTTAATCCCTTTCTCCTTTCAGCATAACTAGGTGACTGTTATGTTTTCTTTTATTTCTTTTGGATACCTTTATCAATATATAATACCCATTTTTTTTTTGTTACAGTCTTTGTTTTAAACTGTATTGTGTCTGGTTTGAGTATTGCTACTCGAGCTTTCTTTTTATTTCCATTTCCATGGAATATCTTTTCCCATCCCTTCACTTTCAGTGTTTGTGTGTCTTTATTACTTATTTTAAACTTTTATTTCATATTAGAATATGGTTAATTAACAGTGTTGTGTTTCAGATGTACAGCAGAGTGATTCAGTGATATCATGTTATGTTTTCATCATGCTAGGTGGTAAAGTCAAGACTGAGAACAGAGGGCAGACTACAGAGCTGAGCATTTCGAAGGGACCAGAGTCTCACAAGTTGATAACGGAGGTGCCGCTGGTGGATGTTCCCAGGCACCCTCACTTTGAGAACAGCTTAGAGAAGCTGCAGCTCTATGACCCAGGGAAGAAAAAATACTCAAAGAACGGCAGTTTCACAGGTTTGCCAGTCCAGGATCGTCCATCCTCCACTGCTGGAAGAGAAGAGACAGCCAGACAATTGCAAGGAGGCTGTGGTGTCTGCATGCATCTCATTACTAAGCAGGGCCTCCCTAGAGAACAGGTATTTTATAATTGTGGTGAGTGCGGCAGATATTTCAACCAACATTCAGACCTTCACCAGCATCAGAAAATTCACAGGGACGAAAAGCCCTACAAATGCAAAGAATGTGGCAAAGCCTTTAGATGTAACTCAAAACTGTCACGGCACCAGAAGATCCATACTGGGGAGAAACCGTACCCTTGCCAGGAATGTGGGAAAGCCTTCAGTCAAAACTCACACCTCCTTCAGCATCAGAAACTCCACAGGGGAGAGAAGCCCTACAAATGTAAGGACTGTGGGAAAACCTTCGACTACAACTCGAAACTTATCCGGCATCAGCGAATCCACACTGGGGAGAAACCCTTTAAGTGTAAGGAATGTGGGAAGGCCTTCCGGTGTAACTATGACCGCGTCATCCATGAGCGAATTCACACTGGGGAGAAGCCGTATGGATGTAAGGAGTGTGGGAAAAGCTTCAGATCAAATTCAGTTCTGATTCAGCATCAGAGGATCCACACCGGGGAGAAACCTTACAAATGTAAAGAGTGCAGCAAGGCTTTCCGCCGGAGTTCGCTGTTTCTCCAGCACCAGAGGTTCCACACTGGGGAAAAGCTCTATAAATGTAACGAATGTTGGAAAACTTTCATTTGTAGCTCACGCTTTATAGTACATCAGAGAATCCACACTGGGGAGAAACCTTATGAATGCCAGGAGTGTGGGAAGGCATTCAACCAGAAATTCACCCTGGTTCAGCACCAGAGAGTTCACACTGAGGAGAAACCTTATGAGTGTAAAGTGTGTGGGAAATCCTTCAAATGGAGCGCGAGTTTCATTCACCATCAGAAAGTGCACACCAGGAAGAAACCCGACCAAGTTACAAGGCCATCCCCGGTGAAGCCCTGCTGCCCCACTTCAGTCCTGTCCTCTCTGTCTCCCCAACATGCGTGACCTGCCCCAGCCACGCCAGGGGCTCCCCTGTCTTGTTCACGGGCACTGCTGCTTCCTCCTGCTGTGCCTCCCTTCCTGTTGTTCCCCTCATCGGAAATGGCCAAGTCTTCACCTGTCCAAGTTGTGCATTTCTTTCAGAATCATGCTTCTCCTTGGAAGTCGTCTACTCATAGCCTGAACCCTTTACCTCATTCCCTGTGAGCTCCTGCACGTTTCCAACTCCGTCATCCCTAGTGTGGCAGACTTTCCTCTGGGCTTCTGCTCATGTCTTTGATGATACTCTTCTGGTCTCCTATAAGTAAGTCATTATTGTTTTCCCAGCTCCATTTAAGTTCTCATACTTAAGGACCAAGTTTGATTACCCTCTTCTGTCCCCTGGTAGGGCATCCCTGGTGGCTCAGACGGTAAAGAATCTGCCTGCAGTGCAGGACACCTCAGTTCGATCCCTGGGTTGGGAACATTCCCTGGAGAAGGGAATGGCTACCCACTCTAGTATTCTTGCCTGGAGAATTACACGGACAGCAGAGTCTAGTGGCCTACAGTCCAGCAGTTCAGTTCAGTTGTGCAGTCGTGTCCCAACTATTTGCGACCCTATGGACTGCAGCACACCAGGCTTCCCTGTCCATCACCAACTCCCAGAGTTTACTCAAACCCATGTCCATTGAGTCAGTGATGCCATCTAACCATTTCATCCTCTTTCATCCCTTTCTCCTCCTGCCTTCAGTCTTTCCCAGCATCAGGGTCTTTTCCAATGAGTCAGTTCTTCACATCAGGTGGCCAAAGTATTGGAGTTTCAGCTTCAGCATCAGCCTTTCCAATGAATATTCAGGACTGATTTCCTTTAGGATGGACTGGTTGGATCTCCTTGCTGCCCAAGGGACTCTCAAGAGTCTTCTCCAACACCACAGTTCCAAAGCATCAATTCTTATGTGCTCAGCTTTCTTTATGGTCCAACTTTCACATCCATACATGACTACTGAAAAAAATCATAGCTTTGACTAGATAGACGTTTGTTGGCAAAGTAATGTTTTTGCTTTTTAATACGCTCTCTAGGTTTGTCATAGCTTTTCTTCCAAGGAGCAAGTGTCTTTTAATTTCATGGCTGCAGTCACCATCTGCAGTGATTTTGGAGCCCAAAAAAATAAAGTCTCTCACTGTTTCCATTCTTTCCCCATCTATTTTCCATGAAGTGATGGGACCAGATGCCATGATCTTAGTTTTCTGAATGTTGAGTTTTAGTTCAACTTTTTCACTCTCCTCTTTCACTTTCATCAAGAGGCTGTTTAGTTCTTTGCTTTCTGCCATAAGTGTGGTATCATCTTTGTATCTGAGGTTATTGATATTTCTCCTGGCAATCTTGATTCCAGCTTATGCTTCATCCAGTCCAACATTCCTCATTATGTACTCTGCGTATAAGTTAAATAAGCAGGGTGACAATATACAGCCTTGACATACTCCTTTCCCGATTTGGAACCAGTCTGTTGTTCCATGTCCAGTTCTGTTACTTCTTTACCTGCATAGATTTCTCAGGAGGAAGTTCAGGCAGTCTGGTATTCCCATCTCTTTAAATATTTTCCGCAGTTGTGTTCCACATAATCAAAGGCTTTAGCATAGTCAATAAGACAGAAGTAGATGTTTTTCTGGAACTCTTTCACTTTTTCAATGATCCAGCAGATGTTGGCAATTTGATCTCTGGTTCCTCTACCTTTCCTAAATCCAGCTTGAATATCTGGAATTTCATGGTTCATGTACTGTTGAAGCCTGGCTTGGAGAATTTTGAGCATTACTCTGCTAGAGTTTGAGATGAGTGCAATGGTGTAGTAGTTTGAACATTCTTTAGCATTGCCTTTCTTTGGGGTTGGAATGAAAACTGACCTTTTCCAGCTCTGTGGCCACTGCTGAGTTTTCCAAATTTGCTGGCATATTGAGTGCAGCACTTTCACAGCATCATCTTTTAGGATTTGAAATAGCTCAACTGGAATTCCATCACCTCCATTAACTTTATTCATAATGATGATTCCTAAGGCCCACTTGTCTTCGCATTCCAGGATGTCTGGCTCTAGGTGAGTGATCACACCATCGTGATTGTCTGGGTCATGAAGATTTTTTTTGTATAGTTCTTCTGTGTATTCTTGCCACCTCTTCTTAATATCTTCTGCTTCTGTTAGGGTCATACCATTTCTGTCCTTTATTGTGCCCATCTTTGCATGAAATGTTCCCTTGGTATCTGTAATTTTCTTGGAAGAGATCTCTAGTCTTTCCCATTCTATTGTTTTCCTCTATTTCTTTGCACTGATCCCTGAAGAAGGCTTTCTTATCTCTCCTTGCTATTCTTTGGAACTCTGCATTCAAATGGGCACATCTTTCCTTTTCTCCTTTGCCTTTGACATCTCTTCTTTTCTCAGCTCTTTGTAAGGCCTCCTCTGACAACCATTTTGCCATTTTGCATTTCTTTTTCTCGGGGATGGTCTTGATCACTGCCTCCTATACAATGTCATGAACCTCCATCCATAGTTCTTCAGGCACTCTGTCAGATCTAATCCCTTGAATCTGTTTGTCACTTCTGTATAATCATAAGGTATGTGGTTTAGGTCATACCTGAATGGTCTAGTGGTTTTCCCTCTTTCTTCAATTTTAAGTCTGAATTTGGCAATATGGAGTTCATGATCTGAGCCATAGTTAGCTCCTGGTCTTATTTTTGCTGAGTGTATAGAGCTTCTCCATCTTTGGCTACAAAGAATATAATCTGATTTTGGTATTGACCATCTGCTGATGTCCATGTGTAGATTCCTGGGGTCACACAAAGAGTTGGACACGACTGAGCAATTAACACCTTCACTTTCCCCTGGTATGAAATGGTAGTGTTTGTTCCTTTTTCTTTTTCTTTTTTTGACTGCACCATGGTGCTTACTGGATCTCAGTTCCCTGACCAGGGACTGAACGCAGGCCAAGGTAGTGAAAGCCTAGAATCCTAACCATTGGGCCACTAGGGAACCCCAGTAGTATTTGTTCCTTTTTTATTTATTTATTTTTTTTTCTGGCTGCTTCGAGTGTTTGTTGCAGCATGTGAACTCTCAGTTGCAGCATGTGAGATCTAGCTCCCTGACCAAGGATTGAACCTGGGTCCCCTGCATTGGGAGCACGGAGTCTTAGCCACTGGATCACCAGGGAAGTCCCAGTATTTGTTCTTTATCATGCCCAGTTTTGGCCTACCGTCAGTCCACTCCTGCCTTCTAGGGATACTAGAGTTGGAAGAATTGGTAGAATGTTTTGGGTTTTAGGAGGATGGCATTACAACAAGAAGGGCTATCGTAATTCAAAAAGTAGAGGAAATGCAAAGTCTGTGGGAGGAAGTAACCATGAAAAGTATCCAATGATTACTTTCAGAATTTCTGGAGGGCCCTTTGGTGGGGCCAGTAGCAAAGTTCACCGTGGGGCATCTAGCCTTGGATTTCTATTACCTCGATAGTGACCATTATCAGGATCTTGTGTAACCAAGCTATACAGCAGGAAAATAATCAGTGACAAGAACATGATTGAAAGGAGATGTGGTTTTTCTGTTTGGGTTTCTTTGCTATTCCCATCCATGTCACTGTTTAACTTTAGTGCCTACTCAAGTATGTTGGTACAGAAGTGACTTGAGCTTGTGCCTTTGAGGGCAGGTCTCTGGGTGTGTCTGTAAATTAGACATGGGGTGATCTTGTTGGCATCACACTGGGAAACACCGGAGGGAAGAAGAGAAGCCCAACAGTGACTTGCTGTAGCTCCTGAATTAGAAGAGAGCCTGTTCCTGATCCGTTACCATGCCTGCCGTCAACGTGTTCACAGCTGCTCCATGTCCCCTATCAGTCGTTTGTAAGGGATGGTGCTTTTTTATATTTAATTTGATTATTGTCATTGTCATCTTATGTTTTGGCCAAGCTGGGCAGCATATGGGATCTTAGTTCTCTGACCAGTGATTGAACCTGAGCCTCCTTCATTGGTAGTGCAGAGACTTAACCGCTGGACCACTAGGGAAGTCCTGGGGGTGGGGTGCTTTTGAATTAATTTTCTAATTAATGATTTTGATAACACAAGAGTTTAAAGAATGCTAATCTGACCAGATGTTATGATCTCACTGGCTTGATCACACTTTTCATCCAGTGGTTAGAGGCCCTGTCCTTTCTCAGAATCACAGCTTCAGACAGTGTAGCAATATAGAAGTTACTTTTAAATAATTACATGGAGATAGATACTAAGAAAATGATATGTACATTGGGCATAAAGACAGGGTTTGGATTTTGGTTAGGCTTATTGAGATATACTTTATAGACAGTTAATTCGTACTTTTAAATAAACAGTTTGGCAAGTTTTGACAAATGAATATAGTTATATAATTGAGACATAGAAAATTTCTATTACCCCAAAAAGTTCCCTCAGCACAGGAAAAATTTAAAAGGTTGGTAGGGTGTTAAGGATATTTTTCTTTATTCTCATTTCTTGATAAGGTTTATGTAATACAAGAGACTAATAGGCACAAATCAAACTTAATTTACCGAACTGTGGTCAGAGCTTCCACAATATGCAAAGATGCCTTATCCAGAATCATTGTAAAGAAAAAGTCAAAATGTAGGGAAATGACAGTAACTATGGTTTCATTATCTTATTCCTGACACATGTGTTGCAGAAACCAGTACTCGAGAAACCAAGCACCATGCTCAAGAGAGTTGGAGAACTCAGGTTTACTATGCCGGCGGGCCCAGAGGAGTTAACACTCCAGGCTCTGAGCCCTGAACAAAGTGGTTACAGAGATTTTATAGACAGACTGTAGTGGGCAACACTAGCTGTTAATAGGCTGGTTTAAACTAAGGGGTTTCACACACAGGAATAGCAGTCAAGATGGGGAGGGGGATGCCTCACCTTTACATGGACAGGCATGATCAAGCAGGTTTGCAGGGGCTGGGCATTTGCAAAGAGCAGGACAAGGGTGAGAGTTAAACTCCAGTTCCTAGTATTGTAAGTCCCCACTTTCTGAGACTACATGACCTACGTGATCCAGACTTTGCAAGGAGCAAGCTTAGTTACAGAGGCTCGAAGGAGCAGGAGGTTATGTAAAATTTTAACTTTTCCTCTTCACATGCACACCTATACATATGTGTGTGTGTGTGTTGGAAATATTATATATTTATATGTAATATGCATATATATGTATGTATATGTATATAAATTTTGTCCTATTTATTTCCCCAAAACACCATTTAGCAAGAAGGGGCTCAAGGCACCTGAGAGGATTATAACAAGGAAGGGTGGGACTAAGGACTCTTAACTAGCCAGCAGAAAAGAGGAACTTCTAAACAGATTATACCATGAGAGGAAAGCAAGAAATGTAGGAAAAAGTAAACAGATCTGCTCTGGGCTGGAAGTGGCTTTTGAGTCCTCCCAGCCAAGAGAGTTATGATTTTCTGACTTTTGGTAACTTCTGTTTTCCCATTTATTTCCTCCTTTATTCATTAATTCAATAGGCATTTAGGGTTTTCGCCTGTTGTTAATTGAACATTATTATTATTATTCAGCACCTACTAGGTGCTGAAGGATGAGTAATGGGCCATTCTTTCTAACTCAGGGCTCAGGGTCGTCAGGTGTCTGGCACTTCATTAGATGTTCAGGAGTTTTTTGAAAAGGGCCATAATGTAGCTCACAGGAAGGATAGATGTGTAAAAATAAACTTACACATAGTGTTCTTTCACAACTTTGTATTTCTTTCTGAAAGTGAAATAACAGTATAACCAGTTGACCTCCCCCACCCCCCGCCGATTTGCTTGAGGACTGCCTGCTTCCCTCCAGAAAGGTATGTGGGTGTCATTTTACCTGAGTCATTCAGTTCTGAGACATTTGCATTGACCAATGACTTGCTAAGTATGTTATTTAGGATCTGTTTAAGAATAGCAGAGACCCACTTGAATTAACTCAGATATACTTAATTCATTATGACTCCTGTGTGTATCCTGGCACCCAAGGGTGAGATTCCAGCAGAGGTGTCTGGAGTCTGGAAACCCAGTAAGAACCTCATGCAGCACTCAGGCTCAGTCTAAGCAGGCTTTGCACCTTCCATCTCTTCTCCCCTCTTTGAATTCCTGTTTTCTTCATCCCCAGGCACAGGGCAGAATTTGCTACAGGTCCCACATTTATAACTCCATTCTAGGGACCAGCCCAGTCATAATCTCATAGGTTTGATTCCATATTCTAAGGAAAGACAATCTGAACTGTCCAGTTTAAGTGCTGACTTCTGGCCTAGTCTCCTCTGAGGGTAGGGTGGTTCACACAATGCAGTGAGGCTGCTGGGGCCCCACCCTGTGGAAAGGGAGCAAGTACCCAAAAGATACCTGTGGCCGACTTCTCTGATGGCCATCTGTTGTTTTCTTCTTTTGTTGTGCCATGCAACTTGTGGGATCTTACTTTTCAACCAGGGATTGAACCCAGGCCTGTGAAAGCATGGAGTCCTAACCACTGGACCACCAGGAATTCCCTACAATCTTCCTGTCATTCCTATAGCTCCATGTCTCCTAGCAACAAAGATAACTTCAAGATTTTTTTTCCCTACTGGCGGGAAGCTTTGGGCAATTTATCTTTGATAGTCTTCCACCAGATGCACTGACCATCCTCTGTTAACATTTCCTGGCTCACAGTGAGCTCAGTCTGTGCATTCAGATTCTCCTTTTTGATGGCTTGTGGCTGACCAGGATTGGGGTAGATTTGCTGGTGGGCTTATGTGAAGTGGCTTCCCTTATAGCTTAGCTGGTAAATAATCTGTCCGTAATGCAGGAGACCTGGGTTTGATCCCTGGGTTGAGAAGATCCCCTGGAGAAGGGAAAGGCTACCCACTCCAGTATTCTGGCCTGGAGAATTCCATGGACTGTATAGTTCATGGGGTTGCAAAGAGTCGGACACGACTGAGTGACTTTCACTTATGTGAAGTGGGGATATGCTGCCAATGATTTCTGTGCTCTATGTTTGGGGTAAACCAGTACTTCTGGCCATGGACTGAGGGAGGCTCTGTTGCTCTTAGATCTTTTTCTTTGGGATGTATGTGTGTAATTAACTCAGCAGTGGCAAGGCTGACTCTCTGGTTATAGCTTTCCATCTTGTTCATTTCTGCTTATAGTTCTTCTGCTTTTCCTTCTCTTTTCACAGTCATTCCAATGTGGAAGCTGGGTTGCTGATAAGAAAAACAAATAGCGGCATGATTTCTCCCTTACAGTAGCTTCCAGTGCCTTGCCTCGGAAAGGAATAGGCCTCTGAGAGAGTATTTCCCGCGAATAACATTTGTCTGGTAGAGATTTACAGGAACATCTTCACCTGATCATGACCTGCCCTCTAGAACAAAGAATTTGACATCAAGAAGTCTGCAGCAACTAACCATGCCCCTCCCTTACCTTTCCTATAAAAGGGCTTTGCTGAGAGCTTTTGGGGGGCTTGGGGTTTTTAAGGCCTGGGCCACCCATCTCCTTGCTTGGCCGTGCAATAAACCTTTCTCTGTTCCAGACTTTGAGATTTGGTATTGTTTGGCTTCACTATGCATTTGGCACATGGACTTGCGGTTCCCTAACATTTATAGGTGACGGTTCAAAGGCCTAGCCGAGAAAGGGCTTAGAGGAGCCTGGCTAGAGTTTGGTCAAGGACAGAATCTTTATCAATGGTTATGGTCACTGGACACTGATAGGGCCTACATGGATCTCATTGTTAAGATGGCTCATTATGTTGAGCTCGAAAACAAAGAATAAAATCACAGTGATCCTTGAGACTGAGCAAATTGCCCAAACGACATTCTGTTTTCTCACTGGCGCCTACCTTCTCAAAGCTACACGACCACCAGATTCCAGACCTCCTGCTACGTGACCACAGGACTCAACTACAGGATAAAAATTAACTGTCACTTCAGAGAATTTTTCATTGGTGGGGTGTAAGAAAGACCCTGTAAGAAAGGGAGGACGCTGGTTCTCCTTAAGGGCCAGTCACCCTCTTGTTTCCCTCTAATAAATTTCCCTTTTCTTGCCTGATTGCCCGATTTGCTGTGTTTTTCTTTGCACTCGCCTTACAGACACATTCAGTAAAAATTACTTTCTATTCCAACCCAAGCAGTCACTGAGGCTAGGACCCTCCTTTAGCTGAGACTCAGTTCTGGATAATGGGGTGTTGTGGTAAATTTTGAGAAGCCTTGTGCCCTGCCAGTAAGTGGACAGAGCAGTTAAAACTCCATGGGTGAGGGCCAGGCTGCCATGGAGTGGTAGAGCAGTCACTGTTCTAAGAGTTAAGGGAATCCAGGGATGGTGGTGAGAGATGTGAAGGGGAGTAATGCTCACATGGACTGCAAGAGAGGGGTGGTTTCACTCAGGGCTCTTTTCTCCTTACTTAGACCTGAGACTCTTCCTTTTCTCAAGTCTGAGAGCCATGCAGGTGCAGGAAGCCAGGGAACTCCGGCCATACTTCAGAAGGCATGGTCAGAGGCGATCTGGCCTCTTGACAGCTTTTCTTAGATGAGCGCTCAGAGAAGTCAGTACCAGACTCAGGCCTGCCTTGGCTTCCCTTTGACCAGCAGTTATGGCAGGTGTGGATGTGTGTCCACCCAGGTGGGGTTGTGTTTGGGGAAATGTGGTTTAAAGTGAGATGAGATTATCCCAGTGGCAGATACCTTTGTCTACAGTTCAGTTGGTCAGTTGTGTCTGACTCTTCGGGACCCCATGGACTGCAGCACACCAGGCTTCCCTTGTCCATCTCCAACTCCTGGAGCCTGCTCAAACTCATGTCCATTGAGTTGGTGATGGCATCCAACCATTTCATCCTCTGTCATCTCCTTCTCCTCCTGCCTTCAATCTTTCCCAGCATCAGGGTCTTTTCAAATGAGTCACTTCTTCACATCAGGTGGCCAAAGTATTGGAGTTTCAGCTTCAGCATCAGTCCTTCCAATGAATATTCAGGACTGATTTCCTTTAGGATTGACTTACTGGATCTCCTTGCAGTCTCAAGAGTCTTCTCCAACACCCCTATTCAGAAGCATCAGTTCTTCAGTGCTCAGCTTTCTTTATGGTCCAACTCTCACATCCATACATGACTACTGGAAAAACCACAGCTTTGACAACATGGACTACTTTCGGGACAGTAATGTCTATGCTTTTTAATTGCTGTCTAGGTTTTTCATAGCTTTTCTTTCAAGGAGCAAGCATCTTATAATTTCATGGCTGCAGTTACCATCTGCAGTGATTTTGGAGTCCGAGAAAATAAAGCCTGTCACTGTTTCCATTGTTTCCCCATCTATTTGCTATGAAGTCATGGGACCAGATGCCATGATCTTTGTTTTTTGAATGTTGAGTTTTAAGCCCGCTTTTTCAGTTTCTTTCACTATCATCAGGAGACCCTTTAGCTCCTCTTCACTTTCTGCCATAAGGGTGGTGTCATCGCATATCTGAGGTTATTGACATTTCTCCCGGCAATCTTGATTCCAGCTTGTGCTTCATCCATCCCAGCATTTCACATGATGTACTCGGCATATAAGTTAAATAAGCAGGGTGACAATATACAGCCTGATGTACTCCTTTCCCAGTTTTGAACCAGACCATTGTTCCACGTCCAATTGTAACTGTTGCTTCTTGACCTGCATACAGATTTCTCAGGAGGCAGGTCAGGTGGTCTGCTATTCCCATCTCTTTAAAAATTTTCCAAAGTTTGTTGTGATCCACTCAGTCAAAGGCTTTGGCAAAATCAATAAAGTAGATGTTTTTCTGGAATTCTCTGGCTTTTTCAATGGTCCAACACATGTTGGCAATTTGATCTCCAGTTCTTCTGCCTTTTCTAAATCCAGCTTGAACATCTGGAAGTTCTTGGTTCACGTGCTGTTGAAGCCTAGCTTGGAGCATTTTGAGCATTACTTTGGTAGCGTGTGGGATGAGTGCACTTGTGTGGTAGTTTGAACATTCTTTGGCATTGCCTTTCTTTAGGATTGGAATGAAAACTGACCTTTTCCAGTCCTATGGCCACTGCTGAATTTTCCAAATTCATATTGGCATATTGAGTGCAGCACTTTCACAGCATCATCTTTTAGGATTTGAAATAGCTCAGCTGAAATTCCAACACCTCCACTAGCCTTGTTCATAGTGATGCTTCCTAAGGCCCACTTGACCACATTCCAGAATGTCTGGCTCTAAGTGAATGATCATACCATCATGGTTATCTGGGTTATTAAGACCTTTTTTGTACAGTTTTGTGAATTCTTACCACCTCTTCTCAATCTCTTCTGCTTCTGTTATGTCCATACTGTTTCTGTCCTTTGTTGTGTCCATCTTTGCATGAAATGTTCCCTTGGTATCTGTAATTTTCTTGAAGAGATCTCTAGTCTTTCCCAGTCTATCGTTTTCCTCTATTTCTTTGCACTGATCCCTGAAGAAGGCTTTCTTATCTCTCCTTGCTATTCTTTGGAACTCTGCATTCACATGGGTATATATTTCCTTTTCTCCTTTACCTTTCGCGTCTCTTCTTTTCTCAACTATTTGTAAGGCCTCCTCAGGCAACCATTTTCCCTTTTTGATTTCTTTTTCTTGGGCGTGGTTTTGATCGCCACCTTGTATACAGTGTCATGAACCTCCTTCTATAGTTATTCAGGCACTCTATCAGATCTAACTCCTTGGATCTATTTGTCACTTCCACTGTATAATTACATGGGATTTGATTTAAGTCATACCTGAATGGTCTAGTGGTTTGTTTTCCCTACTTTCTTCAATTTAAGTCTGAATTTTGCAATAAGGAGTGCATGATCTGAGCCACAGTCAGCTCCTGGTCTTGTTTTTGCTGACTGTATAGAGCGTCTCCATCTTCAGCTGCAAAGAATATAATCAATCTGATTTTGGTATTGACCACCTGGTGATGTCCATGTGTAGAGTCTTCTCTTGTGTTGTTGGAAGAGGGTGTTTGCTATGACCAGTGTGTTCTCTTGGCAAAACTATTGTTAACCTTTCCCCTGCTTCATATTTTACTCCAAGGCCAAACTTGCCTGCTACTCCGTGTATCTCTTGACTTCCTATTTTTGTATTCCAGTCCCCTATGATGAAAAGGACGTGTTTTTGTTTTTTTTTTTTTTTTTGGTATTAGTTCTAGAAGGTCTTGTAGGTCATCATAGAACTGTTCAAAATCAGCTTCTTTGGCATTAGTTGTTGGGGCACAGACTTGGATTACTGTGAAATTGAATGGTTTGCCTTGGAAATTAACAGAGATCATTCTGTCATTTCTGAGATACATCCAAGTACTGCATTTCAGACTTTTTTTGTTGACTATGAGGGCTACTCCATTTCTTCTAAGGGATTCTTGCCCACAGTAGTAGGTATAATGGTCATCTGAGTTAAATTCACCCATTCTGGTCCATTTTAGTTCACTGATTCCTAAAATGTTGATGTCCATTCTTGCCACCTCCTGTTTGATCACTTCCAGTTTACCTTGATTCATGGTAATCATCAGTAATCAGACGGTAAAACGTCTGACTGCAATGCGGGAGACCTGGGTTCAATCCCTGGGTCAGGAAGATCCCCTGGAGAAGGAAATGGCAACACACTCCAGTACTCTTGCCTGGAAAATTCCATGGACAGAGAAGCCTGGTAGGCTACAGTCCGTGGGGTTGCAAAGAGACAGACATGACTGAGCGACTTCACTTTCACTTTTTCTTTCATGGACCTAACATTCCAGGTTCCTGTGCAATATTGTTCTTTACAGCATCAGACTTTACTTCCCTCAGCAGTCACATCCACAACTGGGAGTTGTTCTGCTTTGACTCCATCTCTCTATTCTTTTTGAAGTTATTTCTCCACTGTTCTCCAGTAGAATATTGGGCACCTACTGACCTGGGGAGTTCATCTTTCAGTGTCCTATCTTTTTGCCTTTTCATACTGTTCATGGGGTTCTCAAGGCAAGCATATGAAGTGGTTTGCCATTTCTTTCTCTAGTGGACCACGTTTGGTCAGAACTCTCCACCATGATGTCCTGGTGGCCCTACACAGCATGGCTCATAGTTTCATCGAGTTAGACATGGCTGTGATTCATGTGATAAGTCTGGTTAGTTTTCTATAATTGTGGTTTCCATTCTTTCTGCCCTCTGATGGAGAAGTGTAAGAGGCTTGTGGGAGCTTCCTGATGGGAGAAACTGGCTGTGTGGGAATCTGGGTCTTGTTCTGATGGGCAGGGCCATCCTCAGTAAATCTTTAATCCAATTTTTTGTTGATGGGTGAGGCTATGGTCCCTCCCTGTTGTTTGGCCTGAGGCCAAACCAGGGTAGGGGTAATGTAGTAATGTGGGGGCTAGAAACCCACATCAGTTTCTACAGACAAAGTCTACAAACAGGTAGGTCTCCTGTGCCAATTATTCACACCTGTCTTTGGGGGCCATGGGATTTAGGAGATTTTGGAAGACACCATTGGGATAGTAGGATGAGTAGAGCATGAATCTAGGAGGGACAGGAGGAGGACTGCAAATACCATGACATCAGGCAGTTCAGACAATTGCTGGGGAAACACAGGAGGACTGAGCAGTGGAGCAGAGGCTGTGGGCTGTGGGGGCTGGGAATTCTCTGTCATGTTTCCATGGTGTTGAAAATGCTTTTCAGCTCCCAGGAGAAACTGTACAGATGTTGGTTAATAGGCTTTTCTAGCTCTGTGGCCTCATATTACACCTAAACTTCTTGAGGTTCAGTATTCTCACTTGTAAAATGGGGAACATAACAGTACCTACCTAAGAAATGAAGATGAAAAGCAATGATGCTTATAAAGCCTTAGCATAGTTTCTAGCACATATTAAGGTCTCATAAATCTTAGTTATTATACAAAGGCGATTTAAGTGACTAGTGCAACACAACAATGAATATGAATTGATTGCAACAAATTCATATGTTTTCAAACATATTAGTTTTTCCTTTTGGATTGCTGTTGCTATCTAGCTGTTTCTGTTTGATTTCAGTATCTATTTATATGTGTAATTACAAAAGGGAGCTGGGCTGGAGCAATGTGAAGCAGATGCTTAATTTCAGGAGAATTTGAGTATACAGTGTGTGAAAGGCCCCCATCATAGGGCTTCCTAGGTGGCATTAGTGGTAAAGAATCTGCCTGCCAGTGCAGGAGACATAAGAGACATGGGTTTGATCTCTGGGTTGGGAAGATTCCTTGGAGGAGGAAACGGAAGCCCACTCTAGTATTCTTGCCTGGAGAATCCCGTGGACAGAGGAACCTGGTGGGCTAAGTCCAAGGGTCGCAAAGAGTCAGACATGACTGAACAGCTGAGCACAAAAGGTCCCATCATGTGGCATTTGAAACAGCAGAGGAGAAGTCCCTGACAGTGCAATACCTGTGGTTACAGAAGAGAAGCCATTCCTGTTTCAGTTTCTATTCAGGGCCTCTGTCATGTAGTTGCACTAACTGAAGGTGCCTTTGTAATTAAACCTTTCTGGATAGTGGTGCTGAATTTCTCCAAGTTGAGCCTGGAACACACATACAGGTATATGGAGGGAAGGGGCTCTAAGCATAAATGATAATCACTGTTTCCCTAAACTGTGCTACAGGCTGGAGCCCCAGCAGGACTTGTATCTCTAAAAACAACACAGTTATAAAACAGAACAGACTCTCAAGGACTTTTTGTGCCAGGCACCACTGTAAATACTTTGCCAATCTGTGAGTTCATTTAATTATTAACCTTCATTTATTATTAACAGCCCTTTGTGGGGGGTACCCCCATCATACCCATATAACAGACAATGAAACAGGCAAAGCAACTTGTTGCTGATCCCCCAGTTATTAAGTGGTACCGCCAGGTTTCTTTTTTTTTTTAACCGCAGGGTTTCTGGAACTAGCTAGTTGATGCTCTCAACGCATAAACATTTGGCCACTGAAATGGTGGGCACTACTCTTCCCATTTCCAATTCTCCCACAGTGGTGTAGACACAGGACCTAGGTCGCCTGGGCACATTTGGAGCAATGTACCTCAGTTATCTTGAATGGCAACCACAATTGGCATAGACAAGAGAACCCTGGGTAGTCCTCAGGACTGAAACCATTCAGCAGTTTGAACCGGATTCCCAGCAGATCAGTGGTGAAGAATCAGCCTGCAAATGCAGGAGATGCGGGTTTGATCCCTGGGTCTGGAAGATCCCCCTTGAGGAGCAAATGGCTACTCACTTCAGTATTCTTGCCTGGAGAATCCCATGGACAGATGAGCCTGGTGGACTGGTACACCGTTGTCCAAATATGAGGGGGTCTAGTTCTATCCTAAAACGTCCCACACACGTCTAGGTCCTAGGAAGGGAGAGGGCTTTAAAAAGGTGGAAACCATGGTTTTCCTAAGGGCTGCCCAGCCTAGGACACAAACAGGCTCCCTGGCGTGGGCCTCTGAGAGATGACACAACAGGAGTCACTCTCCCCAAACTGCACAGCCCAAGCTCCAGATGACCCACAAAGAAAATGAGGCAAACAGCTGATGAAGCTGTCCGTTAACTGCGGCCCCACCTAAGCCCAGAGGCGGAGATCTAAGTAGATTAAGGGGTCAACATTGCGCGACACGCCGCCCCTAATCGGCTCAGCCTTTGGAGCACAAACGTGGATGGACCAGCCCCTAGCGCTGCATTACGGCGCCCACTAGTGACGTCACGGCCAAGTGACGGCCAGAAGCCCGCCCCTTCGGGTCACGTCAGGTCGCGTCGCCTGGACCACCGAAATGCGCTGCCTAGAAGTGCGGTGGGCGCCAGCGCTCGCTTCTGTGTGGGCTGTGAGAGTGCTTCTTGGGGTTCGGAGGGGAAGAGGGTAGGTTCTGGCGAGTTTTTCGTGCCAGTCTTGTCCGGCGCCGGCTTCCTCGTTCTCCTTAGCGCCTCGTCAACACGCTGCCCCTGAACTCGCTTGTCTGACCGGATGCCCCCCGCGTCTCGGCCTCACAGAAGCCGCAGAGGTGGCTGCGGGGCCTCCTGGAGCCCCGGTCCAGTCCCTTGCCACCGAGGCGTGATCCTCTTCGTTTAAAAGAAGTTGGCCCAACAGCCCCCCGTGGCCGGTACTGAAGTTTCTGATGTTTGGGGTCTCCTGCTTGCTTGGGTGGAGAGGCTCTTGGGGTCTCCCATGCCCTGATAGCTCTTGTGACCCAGAATATTTTACTCAGTCCAAATCCAGCCAGCCTTGTCTCCTCTCTATAGGCACTTTTGGGAGTCATTGACGTGGTCCCCATAAGCACTTTTTTAGGTTTTTAAGTTTGTTCAGACCCAGCACTGTAGGGCCCGGATTCGTCATGCGTGTCTCGGTCCACTCGGTGTGAATGGGCCCAGTAGCGCACTTGGGCAGAGGAGACAGGTGGTGGATTGTCCCTAAGACCAGCCAGAGCAATTCATGAAGAGGTGGGGGCAGTCGGCCAGTGGAGGGCTGGTAGAGACTCCTGCCAATGCTGGCAATGAGATGGAAGACTGGGCGTTTGTGGGTGATGATGTAGAAAAGGGACCATTGCGCTCATGGCTGTTCTTCTCTTAGCTTTTAAGGTTCTTGCTTTTCCAAACCGGGAAGAGTGCACAGAGCCAGGGGACATCAGCCATGCTCCAAACCACTTGGCCTCAGGTGAGCCTGCCTTCATTTCAGTCTTAAAAGTCACAGTAGCTATCAGGTCATTAGGAAGGGACCAAAAAGGCCTCACTTGGCCAGGCTGTGATTTCCCTCTTGAGTCCATCCCCCGGGCTAAGGTTGTAAATACGTGGCGGAGGAGTTTAGAGTCTTGTGTGTAGAGTGAAGAGTTTGTACATATACGTTTAAGTAGAAAAGGGGGGACCCATGCCAAGAAATTCCCCAGAACATGAAAATCGAGATCATTTGAGATATTCTACAAATAAAAGTTGTTTGCACAGATATAGAAAACAACTTTGCCTAAAGGGAAGCATGTTGGGGATGGAGGATAAATTAGGAATATGGGATTAGCAAAAAAATAAATAAGGTTGCTAGGTGAGAAAAATTGTTAATTGAAGAGATTGCTCCACAAATACTAGGTGTGTCCCAGAGAGACCTGCATTGTTCCTTCCATATGTGCTTTCAGACACTAGGCACATAGTGCTGAATAATGCAGACGAGTTCTCCTTTCTCATGGGGGTACTTTTACCAAAAACAAGTAAGTTGATATCATAAGTACCTGTTGCTCAAGTACAGTGCTTCCTAACAGTGAGGTCCACAGATGGGCAGCATCAGGATCACCTGGGTACTTATTAAAACTGCAAATTGCTAGGTGCCACCCTAGATCAGTAATCATACTGGGGAGGAGGGTAGGTCGGGTTAGGAATCTGTTGTAGCAAATTCTGTGGGTGATTCTTATGCATCCTCTCAAATTTGAGAAGCCTCAAAGAAGCTCCCTTTGAAGGTGGTTGTCAGGGAAGCCCTTGTGGAGGTGGTCACATGAGCTTGAGACATCATGAAAGGGGTAAAAATAGGATGGAGAACTACTGGCGAGAGCCACACTTTCCAGAGAGTATAGCAAATGTGTCAGCCTTGAGGTAAGAGAGAAAGCTGGGTGTATTCTAGAGATAGAGAGAGGTTAGAGGAAGTAGTTCATTGTGAGGTGGGACAATTAGGTACGTGTTTTGGAGGTCACTATGAAGATTTTGGTTTCACTTCTGAGTTCAGTAGGAAGACCCTAAAGGATTTTAAGCAGGGAATGTGAAAGGGATGGATTTACATATTAAAAATATTTTTGGCCCATAGTGGTGAGTTGGTTGCAAGAGTGTGAGTCAATTAGGAGGATGTTGCAGTCCAGGTAAGAGATTAAGTATTGCTCTCCCTGCACCCTCATCTTTCTTTTTTTAGTAGACTCTTTTTTTTTTTTTCCCCAGAGAGAAATTTTAGGTTCATTGCATAATTGCGTAAAAAGAACAGAGTCCCCAAATGCTTTCTGGCCCCATACATGGATAGCCCATTATCAGAGTGGTACATTAATTCAACTGATGAACCTACATTGACATACTGTAGTCACCTAGAGTCCATAACTTGCACTAGGGTTCATTCTTGGTGTTGTACGTTCTGTGGGTTACACATGTATAAATGATGTGTATTTACTATTATCGTATCATAACACTGTCTTTTCACAGGCTCTAAAAATCCTTTGTCCTGCCCTCCCTTCCTGGCAACTGTTAATCTTTTTGCTTTTTCCAGAATACTGTGTAGTTGGTATCCTACCTTTTCATGTTGGTTTCATTCACTTAGTAGTGTTCATTTCAGGTTCCTGTGTGACTTTTCATGGCTTGATAGCTTATTTCCTTTTTAGTGCTCTATAATACTCCATTGATTATACCACAATTTATTCACCTACTGAAGGACCATTTGTTTGCTTCCAAGTTTTGGCAGTTGTGAATAAAGCTACTATAAACATCGTTGTGCTTGTTTTTGTGTGGCCATAAGTTTTTAGCTCATTGGGAAGATACCAAGGAGTATGATTGCTGGATCATATGGTAAGAATGTGTTTAGTTTTGTAAGGAGCTGTTAAACTGTCTTCCAAAGTGACTGCACCAATTTGTATTTTCACCAGCAGTTCATGTTGCTCCACATCCTCACCAGTATTTGGTGGTGTCAGTGTTTCGGACTTTGGTCATTCTGCTAGGTATGTTGTGGTATCTCATTGGTTTAATTTGCATTTCCCTGCACACACAAGTTGTAGAGTATCTTTTTATATACCTGTTTGCCATCTGTATAACTTCTTTGGTGAGATTTCTGTTTGGGTCTTTTGCCTATTTTTTGATCAGGTTCTTCATTTTTCTGTTGAGTTTTTAGAGTTTTTTGTGTACTTGAGATAATAGTCCTTTATTATGTGTGTCTCTTTAAATGTTTTCTCACTTGTATTCTCATTTCCTTGAAGTATTGTCCTTTTAAGGTAGTGTTTAATTTCCCCTTGTCTTTTTGTTCAAAAATGTATTTCCTTCAAAACTTTCTCAGCTCTAAGATGACTTACTTTTTTCTTCTTTTTTTTTTTGACTTACTTTTTTCAAATGACTTTAAATGAACCTCAACTGCTGCATAAATCTCATTGATTTTTTTTTTTTTTGATGGAGAAGTTGATTTTATTGGACTCATTGGCAAAATTGGGGATTGACTTCTTTACAAGTTTGATTTTTCCCATTTAGAAGCACTGTCTATTCTAATTTATTCAGTTCCTCTTTTATTTATTTTAATAGACATTTAGTTTTCTTCATCTTGGTTTTATAGGTTTTTGTTGTGTCTGTTCTTAGCTCTTTTCATATGAATGGCATCTTATTTTATCCCATTTTGTCTTTTAACTGTTTATGGTGATATTTAGGAAAACTAATCATTTTGGTTCATTTATCCTATATCTAGGTAACTTAATGAATTATTCTGCCAGTTTTAAATGTTTCTCATTGTCTTAGGTCTTGGATATTTTTTAAAAAGATAGCTATTTCATCTGCAAGCAAAGGTATTTATGTTGCTTTTCTATATTTATGTGCCTTCTCCAGTCTTTTTAAAAAAAAAAATTATTTTTAATTGAAGGATAATTGCTTTACAATATTGCATTGGTTTCTGCCAAACATCAACATGAGTCAGCCATAAGTTTACCCGTGTTCCCTCCTACTTGACCATCCCTCCCATCTCCCTCCTCATCCCGCATCTCTAGGTTGTCACAGTTTGAGTTCTCTAGTCATGCAGCAGATTCCCATTGGCTCTATGTTTTACATGTGGTAGTGTATGTTTCCATATGGCTCCCTCCATACCTCCCAGCCTCTCCTCCTCCCCTACCCCCAGCCATGTCCATAAGTCTGTTCTCAATGTCTGTGTCTCCATTGCTTCTCTGCAAATAGTTTCATCAGTACCATCTTTCTAGATTCCATATTTGAGCATTAGTATATGGTAATTGTTTTTCTCTTTCTGCTTTACTTTGTATAATAGGCTCTAGGTTTATCCGCCTCATTAGGACTGACTCAAATGTGTTCCTATTTATAACTGAGTAATAAACCACTGTATATATGTAGCACAGCTTCTTTACCCATTCACCTGTTGATGGACATCTAGATTACTTCCATGTCCTAGCTCTTGTAAACAGAGCTGCAACGAACATTGGGTTACATATGTCTTTTTCAGTTTTGGTTTCCTCAGGATATATGCCTAGTATTGGGATTGCTGGGTCACATGATAATTTTATTTCTAGTTTTGTAAGGAATCTTCATACTGTTCTCCATAATGATTGTATCAGTTTGCATTCCCACCAACAGTGCAAGAGGGTTCCCTTTTCTCCACACCTTTCCAGCATTTTTTGTTTGTTGATTTTTTGATGATAACTATTCTGACCCATGTGAAATGATGACTTATTGTAGTTTTGATTTGTATTTCTCTAATAATGAGCCATGTTGAGCACCTTTTCATATGTTTATTAGCCATCTGTATATCTTCTTTGGAGAAAGGTCTGTTTAGGTCTTTTGCTCATGTTTTCATTGGGTTGTTTGTTTTTCTAGTATTGAGTGGTATAAGCTGCTTGTATATTTTGGAAATTAATCTTTTGACAGTTGTTGCATTTGCTATTTTTTTTCTCCCATTTTGAGGGTTGTCTTTTCACCGTGTTTATTGTTTCCTTTGCTGTGCAAAAGCTTTTAAGTTTAATTAGGTCCCACTTGTTTATTTTTGTTTTAATTTCCATTACTCTAGGGGATGGGTCATAGAGGATTTTGCTGTGATTTATGTCATAGAGTGTCCTGCCTGTGTTTTCCTCCAGGAATTTTATAGTTTCTAGTCTTACATTTAGGTCTTTAATCCATTTTGAGTTTATCTTTGTGTATGGTGTTAGGAAGTGTTCTAGTTTCATTCTTTTACACATAGCTGTCCAATTTTCCCAGCAGCACTTATTGAAGAGACTGTCCTTGCCCCATTGTATATTCTTGCCTCCTTTGTCAAAAATAAGGTATCCATAGGCACATAGGTTTATCTCTGGGCTTTCTATCTTGTTCCATTGGTCTCTATTTCTGTTTTTGTGCCAGTACCATACTGTCCTGATGACTATAGCTTTATAGTATAGTCTGAAGTCAGGAAGGTTGATTCCTCCAGCTCCATTCTTCTTTTTCCAGATTGCTTTGGCTATTTAGAATCATTTGTGTTTCTGTGTGAATTGTGAGATTTTTTGTTCTAGTGGGGAAAATGCCATTGATAATTTGAGAGGGATGGCTTTGCATCTGTAGGTTACATCTGGTAGTATAATCATTTTCACAATATTGATTCTTCTGACCCAGGAACATGGAATATCTCTCCATCTGTTTATGTCATCTTTGATTTCTTTCCTTAGTGTCTTATGGTTTTCTTTATACAGCTCTTTTGTCTCCTTAGGTAGGTTTGTCCCTACGTATTTTATTCTTCTTGTTGCAATGATAACTGGGATTGATTCCTTAATTTCTTTGTCTGATGTTTCTTTGTTAGTATGTATAAATGCAAGTGATTTCTGTGTATTGATTTTCTATCCTGCCACTTTATTAAGTTCACTGATAGTATCTTTAGGGTTTTCTATGTAGAGGATCATGTCATCTGCAAACAGTGAGAGTTCTACTTCTTCTTTTCCAATCTGGATTCTTTTTATTTCTTTTTCTTCTCTGATTGCCTTAGCTAGCACTTCCAAAACAATGTTGAGTAATGGTAAGAGTGGGCACCGTTGTTTTGTTCCTGATCTTAGAGGGAATGCTTTCATTTTTCACCATTGAGAATAATGTTTGCTGTGGGTTTATCATACATGGCCTTTATGTCCAGATAGGTTCCTTCCATGCCCATTTTTTAAAGAGTTTTTTTTTTTTTTATCATAAATGGATGTTGAATTTTGTCAAGAGCTTTTTCTGCATCTGTTGAAATTATCTTAAGGTTTTTATCTTTCAATTTGTTAATATGGTGTATCACATTGATTACTTTGCATATATTAAAGAACCCTTGCATCCCTGGGATAAACCTGACTTATCATGGTGTATGATCTTTTTAATGTGGTGTTGAATTCTCTTTGTTAGAATTTTGCATCTATGTTCATCAGTGATATTGGCCTATAATTTTCCTTTTTTGGGTTTTCTTTGTCTTGTTTTGGGTATCAGAGTGAGGGTGAACTTGTAGGATGAGTTTGGAAGTGTTCCTTCCTCTGCAATTTTTGGAAGAGTTTTAGAAGGATAGGGATTAGTTCTTCTTTAAATGTTTGGTAGGATTCACCTGTGAAGCCATCTGGCCCTGGGCTTGTGTTTTGGGGGAGATTTTTTATTACAGTTTCTATTTTGGTGCTTGTAGTAGGCTTGTTCATAATTTCTACTTCTTCTTGGTTCAGTCTTCAAAGATTGAACTTTTCTAAGAATCTATCCATTTCTTCCAGGTTGCCCATTTTATTGGTATATGAAGTGAAGCTAAGTGAGAGTCTTTCAGTTATGTCCGAATATTTGCAACCTCATGGACTATACAGTCCATGGAACTCTCCAAGCCAGAAAACTGGAGTGGGTAGCCTTTCCCTTCTCTAGGGGATCTTCCCAACCCAGGGATCAAACCCAGGTCTCCCACATTGCAGGTGGATTCCTTACCAGCTGAGTCACAAGGGAAGCCCTCATTGGCATATAGTTGCTCATAATAGTCTCTTATGATCCTTTGTGTGTCTGTGTTTGTTGTAACCTCTACTTTTTTCATTTCTAATTTTGTTGATTCTTCTCCCTTTTTTTCTTGGTGAGTCTGGCTAATGGTTTGTTAATGTTGCTTATTTTCGCAAAGAACCAGCTTTTAGTTTTATTAATCTTTACTATTATTTCCTTCATTTCTTTTTCATTTATTTCTGCTCCAATCATAAAAATCATAAAATCATAAAGATTTCTTTCCTTCTACTAACTTTGGGGTTTTTTCTGTTGTTGTTCTTTTTCTAGTTGTTTTAGGTGTAAAGTTAGATTGTCTATTTAATGTTTTACTGTTTCTTGAGGTAGGATTGTACTGCTATAAAAGTCCCTTTTAGAACTGCTTTTGCTGTATTCCGTAGGTTTTGAGTTGTTGTGTTTTCATTGTCATTTGTTTCTAGGAATTTTTTGATTTCTTCAGTAACCTGTTTGTTATATAGAAACTGATTGTTTAATCTCCATGTGTTTGTGTTTTTTTAAACAGGTTTTTTTCCCCTGTAATTAATATCTAGTCTCATAGAGTTTGGTCAGAAAAGATGCTTGATATGATTTCAATTTTTTGGAATTTACTGAGGTTTGATCTGGAACCCAAGATGTTTCCTCTCTTGGGGAATATTCCAAGTGCACTTGAGAAGAAAGTATATTCTTTGCATTTGGGTGGAAAGTTCTGAAGATATCAGTTAGGTTCATTTAGTCTAATATTTCATGTAAGGTTTGTGTTTCCTTATTTTCTGTTTTGATGATCTGTCCATTGGTGTAAGAGGGTGTTAAAAGTGCCCTACTATTGTGTTGCTATCAATTTCCCTTTTATGTCTGTTAGTATTTGCCTTATGTATTGAGGTGCTCCTGTACTGGGTTCAGTTCAGTTCAGTTGCTAGTTGTGTCCAACATTTGCCACCCCATGGACTGCAGCTCGCCAGGCTTTCCTGTCAATCACCAACTCCTGGAGTTTACTTGAACTCATGTCTATTCAGTCAGTGATGCCATCCAACCATCTCATCCTCTGTCGTCCCCTTCTCCTCCCCCCTTCAATCTTTCCCAGCATCAGGGTCTTTTCCAGTGAGTCAGTTCTTTGCATCAGGTGGCCAAAGTATTGGAGTTTCAGCTTCAGCATCAGTCCGTCCAATGAATATTCAGGACTAATTTCCGTTAGGATGGACTGGTTGGATCTCCTTGCTGCCCAAGGAACTCTCAAGAGTCTTCTGCAACTCCACAGTTCAAAAGCATCAATTCTTCGGCACTCAGCTTTATTTATAGTCCAACTCTCACATCCATACATGATTACTGGGAAAACCACAGCTTTGACTAGATGGAACTTTGTCAGCAAAGTAATGTCTCTGCTTTTTAATATGCTGTTTAGGTTGGTCATAGCTTTTCTTCCAAGGAGAAAGTATCTTTTAATTTCATGGCTGCAGTCCATCATCTGCAGTGATTTTGGAGCCCCCCAAAATAAAGTCTGTCACTGTTTCCATTGTTTCCCCATCTGTTTGCCATGAAGTGATTAGACCGGATGCCATGATCTTAGTTTTCTGAATGTTGAGTTTTAAGGCAATTTTTTTACACTCCTCTTTCACTTTCATCAGGAGGTTCTTTAGTTCTTCTTCGCTTTCTGCCATAAGGGTGGTATCATCTTCGTATCTGAGGTTATTGATATTTCTCCTGGCAATCTTGATTCCAGCTTGTGCTTCATCCAACCCAGCATTTCACATGATGTTCTCCACATATAAGCTAAATAAGCAGGGTGACAGTATACAGCTTTGATGTAATCCTTTCCCGATTTGGAACCAGTCTGTTGTTTATTGTCCAGTTTTAACCATTGCTTCTTGACTTGTATACACGTTTTTCAGGAGGCAGGTAAGCTAGTATGGTATTCCCATCTCTTTAAGAATTTTCCAGTTTGTTGTGAGCTACACAGTCAAAAACATGGCTTAGTCAATAACACAGAAGTAGGTGTTTTTCTGGATGATCCAGCGGATGTTGGCAATTTGATCTCTGGTTCCTCTGCCTTTTGTAAATCCAGCTTGAATATCTGGAAATTCACAGTTCATGTACTGTTGAAGCCTAGCTTGGAGAATTATGAGCATTACTTTGCTAACGTGTGAGATGAATACACTTGTGTAGTAGTTTGAACATTCTTTGGCATTGCCTTTCTTTGGGATTGGGATGAAAACTGACCTTTTCCAGTCCTGTGGCCACTGCTGAGTTTTCCAAATTTACTGGCGTATTGAGTGCAGCACTTTCACAGCATCATCTTTTAGGATTTGAAATAGCTCACCTGGAACTCCTTCACCTCCACTAGCTTTGTTCGTAGTGATGCTTCCTAAGGCCCGCTTGACTTCACGTTCCAGGATTTCTGGCTCTAGGTGAGTGATCACACCATCGTGATTATCTGGGTCGTGAAGATCTTTTTTGTATAGTTCTTCTGTGTATTCTTGCCACCTCTTCTTAATATCTTCTGCTTCTGTTAAGTCCATACCATTTCTATCCTTTACTGTGCCCATCTTTGCATGAAATGTTCCCATGGTATCTCTAATTTTCTTGGAGAGATCGCTAGTCTTTCCCATTCTGTTGTTTTCCTCTGTTTCTTTGCATTGATCACTGCGGAGGGCTTTCTTTTCTCTCCTTGCTATTCTTTGGAATTCTGCATTTAAATGGGTATATCTTTCCTTTTCTCCTTTGCCTTTAGGTTCTCTCCTTTTCTCCGCTAGTTGTAAGACCTCCTCAGACAACCATGTTGCTTTTTTGCATTTCTTTTTCTTGGGTACATACAGTCTTGATTACTGCCTCCTGTACAAGTCACGAACCTCCTTCCATAGTTTTTCAGGCACTCTGTCAGATCTAATCCTTTGAATCTGTCAGTTTCACTGTATAATCATAAGGGATTTGATTTAGGTCATACGTGAATGGCCTAGTGGTTAACTCTACTTTCTTCAATTTAAGTCTGAATTTTGCAACAAGGAGTTCATGATCTGAGCCATAGTCAGCTCCTGGTCTTGTTTTTGCTGACTGTATACAGCTTCTCCATCTTTACTGCAATGAATGTAATCAATCTGATTTCAGGACTGACCATCTGGTGATGTCCATGTACAGAGTCATTTCTTGTGTTATTGGAAGAGGGTGTTTTCTATGACCAGTGTGTTCTCTTGGCAAAGCTGTTAGCCTTTGCCTTGCTTCATTTTCTATCCCAAAGTCAAAGTTGTCTGTTACTCCTGGTATCTCTTGACTTCCTACTTTTGCATTCTAGTCCCCTGTGATGAAAAGGACAACTTTTTTTGGTGTTACTTCTAGAAGGTCTTGTAGGTCTTCCTGGAACCATTCAACTTCAGCTTCTTTGGCATTACTGGTTGGGGCACAGGCTTGGATTGCTGTGATATTGAATGGTTTGCCTTGGAAACAAACAGAGATCATTCTGTCATTTTTGAGGTTGCATCCAAGTACTGCATTTTGGACTCTTTTGTTGACTGTGAGGGCTACTCCATTTCTTCTAAGGGATTCTTGCCCACAGTAGTAGATATAATGGTCATCTGAGTTAAACTCACCCATTCCAGTCCATTTTTGGTTCACTGATTCCTAAAATTTTGATGTTCACTCTTGCCATCTCCTGTTTGACCACTTCCAGTTGACCTTGATTCTTGGACTTAACATTCCAGGTTCCTATACCATATTGCTGTTTACAGCATCAGACTTTGCTTCTATCACCAGTCCTATCCACAACTGGGTGTTGTTTTTGCTTTGGCGCCGTGTCTTCATTCTTTCTGGAGTTGTTTCTCTACTGTTCTCCAGTAGCATATTGGGCACCTGCCCAGCTAGGGAGTTCATCTTTCAGTTTCCTGTCTTTTTGCTTTTTCATACTGTTCATGGGGTTCTCAAGGCAAGAATATGAAGTGGTTTGCCATTCCCTTCTCCAGTGGACCACGTTTTGTCAGAACTCTCCACCATGACCCGTCCATCTCGGGTGACCCTACACGGCATGGCTCATAGTTTTGTTGAATTAGACAAGGCTGTGATCCGTGTGATCAGTTTGATGAGTTTTCCGTGACTGTGGTTTTCATTCTGTCTGCCCTCTGATGTGGCATCCTGTCCCATAACTTTATGGCAGGTAGATGGGGAAACAATGGAAACAGTGAGAGATTTTATTTTTGTGCACTCTAGAATCACTGCAGATGGTGACTACAGCCATGCAATTAAAAGATGCTCGCTCCTTGGAAGAAAAGCTGTGACCAACCTAGATAGCATATTAAAAAGCAGAGACATTACTTTGCCAACAAAGGTCTGTCTAGTCAAAGCTATGGTTTTCCTGGTAGTCATGTATGGTTGTGAGAGTTGGACCATGAAGAAAACTGAGCAATGAAGAATTGATGCTTTTGAACTGTGGTGGTGGTGGTTTAGTCGCTAAGCTGTGTCCAACTCTTGCGATCCATGGACTGTAGCCTGTCAGGCTCCTCTGTCCATGGGATTCTCCAGGCAAGAATACTGGAGTAGGTTGCCATTTCCTTCTCCAGGGCATCTTCCAGACCCAGGAACGGTGGTGTTGGAGAAGACTCTTGAGAGTTCCTTGGACTGCAAGATCAAACCAGTCAATCCTAAAGGAAATCATTCCTGATTATTTATTGGAAGGACTGATGTTGAAGCTGAAGGTCCAATACTTTGGTTACCTGATGCAAAGAGCTGACTCATTGGAAAAAACCCTGATGCTGGGAAAGATTGAAGGCAGGAGGAGAAGCGGAAGACAGGACGAGATGGTTGGATGGCATCACCAACTTGATGGACATGAGTTTGAGTAAGCTCCAGGAGTTGGTGATGAACAGGGAAGCCTGGTGTGCTGCAGTCCATGGATTTGCAAAGAGTCAGACAGGACTGAGACTGAACTGAACTGAACTGCCCTCTGACGAATAAGTATAAGAGGCTTATGGAATATTCATGGGAGAAACTGACTGGGAAACTGGGTCTTACCCTGATGGCTGGGGTCCTGCTCAGCAAATTTAGTCCAATTTTTGTCCCTAGGCGGGGCTGTGTTCCCTCCCTGTTGTTTCACCTGAGGCCAAACTATGATGGAGGTAATGGAGATGATGGGGACCTCCTTCAAAAGGTCTTGTGCAGGCACACTCAGTGCCCCCAACCATGCAGTGGCCACTACTGACCCATGCCTCCACTGGAGACACCTGCACACGCATGGGCAAGACACTCATGTTGGGTATATACAGTCTTTATGTCTTCTTGGATTTCTTGGATTGATCCCTTGGTCATTATGTGGTGTCCTTCTTTACCTCTTGTAATATTCTTTATTTTAATGTCTGTTTTGCCTGACATTGAGCATTGCTACTCCAGCTTTCTTTTGATTTCCATTTGCATGGAGTATCTTTTTTCATTTTTTAAATTTTTTATTCCCCCCTATGCTTCGCTTCGCGAGAGAGCGCATGCACACACTGCCCTGTCTGACGTCATGTGACCCCCTGGACTAGTTCTGAAGGCCAGATGGTAGCTTTCTCCCTTCTGCAGCGGATCTTCCCAACAGGGATCAAATCAGGGTCTCCTGCATTGCAGGCGGATCCTTTACCAACTGAGCTATCAGGGAAGCCCTTCTATTGGTTTACTTTCAGTCTATATGTATCTCTAGGTCTGAAGTGGGTCTATTGTACACAGCATATATATGGATCTTGTTTTTGTATCCATTCAACCAGTCTGTGTCTTTTGGTTGGAGTGTTTAATCCATTTACATTTAAAGTAATTATTGATATATATGTTCCTATTGACATTTTTTTTAATGTCAATTAAAAACATTTGTTTGTTTTTGGTTTGTTTTCATAGGTCTTTCCTTTCTCTTGTGTTTATTGCCTATATATGTCCCTGTTTGGTGAAGCTAAATTCTCTTAACTCTTCTTCTCTGTAAAGCATTTGATTTCTCCATCAGTTTAGAATGAGATTCTTGCTGGTTAGAGCAATTTTGGTTGTAGACATTTTCTTTCAGTACTTCACCTAGTACTGACCTAGGAACTGAAATTCCACAGGTGGTTTTTTTTGGCATTAAAGAGTATTAAAACAAGCACACTAAAACAAGAAAAAAAAATGCAAACCCCAGACAAATGGCAAATGCAAAATCAGGCAAATGGTAACTACAATAATGGAATACACACACACACACACATACACCCATAAACAAAACCAAAGCAGTCCAAAAAAAAAAAAAGAAAGAAAGAAGATATTCACCCTTCAAGCAAAGGAAAGCAAAAATGATATCAACTAGTTAAAAACAAAACTAACTAAAGCATAAACTGGAAAAAAAAAACCAAAGCAATGTGCCAATTGGGGAATAATGCAAGAAAAACAAAACAGGCTAATAAACATGGTGAGGAAAAGAGAGAAAAGGAAGAAAAGACTAGAAAAGCAAAGTTAAATAGAGGTAGCTAAAGGAGATTTATATATATTAAAAATAACAACAGGAAAAGAATAAGAAAGGCAGACAAAAATGTATGTAGAAAAATGATAATAAATTCAAAAAGTTTGTTTTAAAAGGGAAAAACCCCCTCAAAACTGCAAAAGGCCAACATAAAGTCAGATGTATTTAAAGGAAATAAAAAATTCTCAAAATCATGAATAGATTTAATAGTACTAACAAGGAGAGGGGTGGTGGCGGGGTTAAAAAAAAATAGTACTAATAAAATCAACAACTATAGCAACAGAGGAAAAGAAAAATCCAAAGGCAACTACCATATAAATTAAAATATAAAAATAATAAATTTTTTCTTGGATCTCAACTGTCAGTGTCTTTTCCCTTCCTGTGAGTCAAAGTCCATCTCGTTTTCCTAGGATGCCCTCCAATACTGGGCTGGTCTCTGGATCTGTTTGGGGGCAGCTCAGACTCTAATCTGGTCCTCCAATGGCGTGTTCTTGCCTCCATTGTCTGTAACTGCCAATGCTAGTGTGTTTTCTTTTGCGGGTCTCATTGACCTTTTCTATATTCCATAGACACAAAATCTGCCTAGTTGATTGTGTGGATTTAATCTGCAGCTTGTTCCACTGGTGGGAAGGTTTTGGGTTCTTTTTCTTAGCCACACTGCCCCTGGGTTTCAGTTGTGGTTTTATCTCCACCTCTGCATGAGTCATCCCCAGGGGTTTGCTCCCAAGGCTGCCCTGGAGGAACTGGATCTTCCCCAGGGAGGACTCTGTGTGGAGGTGGTGTAGCTGCTTGGATCACAGGAGCCCTGGTAGTCTCGGGTACTCAGGGGAGCCACTGTCTAGGGCAGCAGGAAATATGGTGCTCAGGGTTTTTCTGGGCTTCCCTGGTGGCTCAGAGGTTAAAGCGTCTGCCTGCAATGCGGGAGACCTGCGTTCGGTCCCTGGGTCAGGAAGAGCCCCTGGAGAAGGAAATGGCAACCCCCTCCAGTATTCTTGCCTGGAGAATCCCATGGACGGAGGAGCCTGGTGGGCTACAGTCCACGGGGTCGCAAAGAGTCAGACACAACTGAGCAACTTCACTTACTCAGGGTTTCTCTAGCCTCTGGCTGCTCTGTCCCAGTGGGGATCACATGAGGAGGTGGCAAGAGAGCTTGCATCACGGGGACCCTGGCAATGCCAGATATGCAGGGGTGCCGGCGGCAGTTGTCACAGGAGGCATGGTGCTAGTAAAGCTTTTTCTAGCTTCTGGCAGCTCTACACCAGTGAGGATTGAGCATGTAGGTGGCACAGCTGCTTGCTTAGATCATGGGAATTCTGGCAGCGCTGCGTATTCAGGGACACCAGCTGCCTCAGACGAAAGAGCTATGGTCCTATCAGTCTCCTAGCCTCTGGCAGCTGGTGATCAAGGGCCTCTGGCTGGTTCTTCTCTTGCTTGGCCTGTTCAGACACTTACAGGACCTTTACATTAGGGTCCTTCTCTGGTTTTTGGCATGTCAGGCACTCACAGGATCCACCAGTTGGGGTTCATTTCTGTTTTTCGGCACATCAGGCACTTAAAGGGCCACCCTCGCTGGGGTCCTTCTCTGTTGTTTGGTACATTAGGCACCAAAGGGCCACCCTGGTGGGATCCTTCTCTGTTGCTCAGAGCGTCAGGAGCTTAAAAGGCTACCCTGTCTGGGGTCTTTCATCTGTCCAGTGTTGAATGTGTGGGGAGAGAGAGGCTATAGAGATGGCTCCACCCCGTGTGTGACTCAGCAGTATCCCCTGCCTCCATGTTTGCCTGGCTTTCCTTCACATGCATTTCCCACTGCAGTCTCCTCCCTCATGTCCACTCCAGCTGTCTCCCTGCAGTCAGTAGTAGACCTTGCCTTGGGATTGCTCTGAAATCGCTAAGCTCCAACTCCCAGCTGCTATGCTTTCTAGGGGACTTCTGTCCCTGTCCAAGGAGAAACTCCAGAAAGAATGAAGAGTTTGAGCCAAAGCGAAAACAACGCTCAGTTGTGGATGTGACTGGTGGTGGAAGTAAAATCAGATGATGTAAAGAAATAGTATTCCATAGGAACCTGGAATGTTAGGTCCATGAATCAAGGTAAATTGGAAGTAGTCAGACAGGACATGGCTAGAGGAACATCGACACTTTAGGAATCAGGGAACTAAAACGGACTGCAATGGGTGAATTTAACTCAGATGACCATTATAACTACTACTGTGGGTAAGAATCCCTTAGAAGAAATGGAGTAGCCCCTCACAGTCAACAAAAGAGTCCAAAATGCAGTACTTGGATGCAACCTCAAAAATGACAGAATGATCTCTGTTTGTTTCCAAGGCAAACCATTCAATATCACAGTAATCCAAGCCTGTGCCCCAACCAGTAATGCCAAAGAAGCTGAAGTTGAATGGTTCCAGGAAGACCTACAAGACCTTCTAGAAGTAACACCAAAAAAGTTGTCCTTTTTCATCACAGGGGACTAGAATGCAAAAGTAGGAAGTCAAGAGATACCAGGAATAACAGGCAACTTTGACTTTGGGATAGAAGATGAAGCAGGGACTGATGTTCAAGCTGAGGCTCCAATACTTTGGCCACCTGATGGGAAGAACTGACCCATTGGAAAAGACCCTGATGCTGGGAAGGATTGAAGGCAGGAGGAGAAGGGGACAACAGAGGACGGGATGGTTGGATGGCATCACCAACTCGATGGATATGAGTTTGAGTAAGCTCTGGGAGTTGGTGATGGATGGGGAAGCCTGGCATGCTGTAGTCCGTGGGGTCGCAAAAATTTGGATCAACTGAGCCACTGAAGTTATACAGCATCCCTGTTCAGGGTACGTATGGCTGCAGCAAGGATTGTCTGTGTGATTCTCATTCCATTCGGACAGTCACAGATCAGTTGCCTCACTGTCCAACAGCCTCAAGTGCTTCTCCTCTGTCCCAAACGGTTGTTTCAATGTGGGATCTCACCCCTGCTTCAGTTCACCCCCAGGTGCAGTCCTCTTCACACTCCTCTTTTCCCCCCTACTTCTTTCATCCTACAGAGTTTGCATGGTTCTGTATATTCTTTTCTGGTGATCAGGTACTGCTGCTCACTCTCAGCTGGTGTTCTGCAAGATCGTCTGTGTCTGAAGGTGTATTCCTGATGAATCCATGGAGGGAGAAGTACTGTTTGTCCACCTATGCCTCCACCATCTTGGATATCCCGAACATGCCTATTTTTAGTTTTTTAAGGAACCTCTGTACTCTTTTCCACAGAGTCTGTATCAGTTTACTTTCCCATGTAGGGAGGTTCTCTTTTCGCCACACCCTCTCCAGCATTTATATTGGTAGATTTTTGGATGATGGCTCTTCTGATCAGTGTGATACCTCACTGTAGTTTTGATTTGCATCTTTTCGTGTGCTTCTTGACCATGTGTGTGTCTTCCTTGGAGATGTCTGTTCAGATCTGCTCATTTGTGATTTGGGGTTTTTTTTTTAATTGAATACATGAGCTATTTGTAAACTTGGGAGATTAATCCCTTATTGGTAATATGGCTTGCAGATATTTTCTCCCACTCTGTGGGTTTTTTCTGTGCAAAGGCTTTTGAGTGCAATTAGGTCTCATTTTCTTCTTTCCATTACTCTGGGAGATGAACTTAAAGATACTGCCGCGATTTATGTCAGTGTTCTGCCTATGTTTTCCTCTGTTTTATAGTATGGGGTCTTACATTTAGTTATTTAATCTATTTTGAATTTCTTTTTGTAGATGGTGTTAAAGAAAGTTCTCATTTCATTTTTTTTAATGTGTAGCTGTAGTGGGACTATTTCAAAGGAGTAGCTTCTCTGTGTGTAGTGGAAGCTGGTGGGGAAGGCTAGAGAGAAACTAGGGCGAGGAAACCATGCGGTTATGCATGTGTATTTTCACTGAGCAGAGATGGGGAGAGTAGTTGGTGTACAGAGAATAAGGTGACAGGTTATGGGTACCTCAGACTTCCCTGGTAGCTCAGCTGGTAAAGAATCTGCCTGCAATGCAGGAGGCCCTGGTTCAATTCCTGGCTCATGAAGATCTGATGAAGAAAGAAGAGGCTACCCACTCCAGTTTTCTTGGGCTTCCCTGGGGGCTGAGATGGTAAACAATCCACCTACAATGCAACAGACCTGGCCTTGATCTCTGGGTTGAGAAGATCCCCTGAAGAAGGGAATGGCTACGACTCCAGTATTCTGGCTTGGAGAATTCCATGGACAGAGAGCCTGGCAGGCTACAGTCCACGGGGTTGCAAAGACACAACTGAGCGACTTTTACTATGGTATGTCAGGGCAGCAGATGCTAGAGAGACAGCTCCATGGAGACAGGGACATAGGCAGTTGATACAGTCACAGCCTGGAGAGCCCCGGATGCCAGGCTGTGAGGTTGGGATGACAGTTTGGAGCCGCAGGGCTGAGCAGGTGGGACAGCCTTGGCGTTCCACATTTGAAGGTGGGAGCCAGTGCTCTTGTCCATAGAACAGGCCTTCCATGAGGCTCAGTCACAGACCTTGGCAGGTCCACCTCTTCCCAGAAGCTCACACTGGCCCCCTCTGGCCCTCACTCAGAGCTTGAGCAGGAACCTGTTGTTTCAGGAGCCAGTGACCTTTGAGGACGTGGCTGTGTACTTCACCCAGAACCAATGGGCCAGCCTGGACTCTGCGCAGAGGGCCCTGTACAGGGAGGTGATGCTGGAGAATTATGCAAACGTGGCTTCCCTGGGTAAGGTCTCTCAGTGGTGCTCTGATAGTTGACGTCCTCCTCAATTGTCTTGGAGGTTCTAGTAGTCCTTAGGGTTCTGTGGAGATGCTGGGTGGGGAAATCCCAGGTTCCCTCTGGCTTTGAAGTTGGACTTTATTCCTTCCCAGGGAAGAGCATGGTTTTGGACCCTGAAGGAAAGGACTCTTGGGGTGCCCCCAGGAGGCCTCAGTTCCTCCGTCCTTGCAGTGTCGTGGATGTGGGCCCTCTCCTGTGTGCAGGAGCCTCCCAGGATCTCAGTACATTCATCCTTCCTGAGGGGATGTCCTTTCTTCTGAGTCAGGGCGAGCTTGCACTTTCTCCCTGGGAAGAATCACTGTCTCCCTGATCTTTCCACAGAGTGTAGTTTGGACCCTTTCCTCAGAACCCCTGTGTGGCTCATTTGTCCCCCAGGAAGCCCCCTTCTCCCCCCCCAGCTCAACTTGCCTGCCTTGGGGTGGGCAGAGGGATCTCAGTAACAGCTCTGGGTGTCTCCCTTCAACTTGTCTGTCTCTCTTTCTTGCTGGAGTAGTGTCTCCGTTCCCCAGACCCAATCTGATCTCCCAGCTGGAGAGAGGGGAAGCTCCATGGGACCCCAATCCCTGGGAAGCAGAGGATTTGAGAGGCATCTGTCCAGGTGAGTAAGGGGACTTAGCACCTTCTGGTTTCGCCTTCCTGGTTTACTGGAAATGTTTCTTCTGCAGTGGAGAGCAAAGCTCCCTGTAGCTGACTCGGTCACTTGCTGACCCGTATTGAGTTCCTGTTCCTAACCTGTAAGGATGGTTTTCATGGCGGGGTGGTAGGGTTTCAGCCATACTTTAAGGAAAGTGTGATTCTGTGCATCAGACTGATTGATTTGTACCATAGCTATGATTTTATTTGCCTTTTTAGTGTTTATATCATTTTTAGTATTTTAAAGTTCCTGATGCTAGAATGTTGTAGTTTACAATGAATTTGTTTAAATGGGGCCATAGAGGAAAGGGCAAGAATACTGCCCCATTTCCACACTGAACACACACACACCCACTCACCCTAAAATTTCCTGGAATCTTTGCTGATGAGTTAATCCTGGGAGGTTTTAATTATTTGGGTTTTCTTTGCTCATTCCCAGGTGGCTCCGATGGTAAAGAATCTGCCTGTAATGTGGGAAACCTAGGTTTAATCCCTTGGTTGGGAAGATCCCCTGGAGAAGGAAATGGCAACCCACTCCAGTATTCTTGCCTGGAAAGTCCCATGGATGGAGGAGCCTGGCAGGCTACAGTCCATGGGGTCATAAAGAGTTGGATGAGACTGAGTGACTTCACTTTTCTTTGCTTTAGGAAGAAACTTTCCAGGCCTCACTTCTCACACATATTGTGATATTGTAAAAAGTGGTTTCTTTAGCAGTAAAACCATGGTGGCCTACAGTTCTCCAATCAACTTGTATTCCCACTGACTTTCTGAAATAAATAATGTTTTATCCCAGAATATTATATGAAATATTTAAAAGTAGAATTGTTGTGTTGTTATTTAGAATTCAAAGTTGGGAGTGGTTTCCTGGCTTCCAGGTGGGGCATTGGGATCCATCATTTCTCTGTTTGTGTTTCTGGGCTTCTCAGCTGCTCCCCTTCATCTCACCGATGTCTCTTCCCTCCTTGGGGGTCTCCCTCTCTCTCTTTTGTAGCCTGTTTGCATTTCGTGCTGGTCTGTCTTACCTCGCCCACTCTTTTTTTCCCCTCTTGGTTCCTTTCCTTCCCACTCTTTTAAGTTCTCATTTGCCCACCTCACCTTCCCTGGTTCATTCCCCAGCCCTTCCTTATAAGAGGCACTTCCTGGACTGCAGTGTCATCACTTGTCCAGTTTATGCTGTTATTTTTGCTTATCTCTCTCATCCTCCTTTATGGAAACTCATAACCATCTCATGGTATATTTTTGAAATATCGCATCCTAGAAGAAAAAACCAGGACTGCTGGAACCCATTTCCCTTCCAGTTCAGTAATGAGGAAACTTGTGGTTTCTTTGGTCAGGTGGTGAGAGGGGCATCAAGACAGAAGAGCCGGCGGTAGAGCACCAAGCCTCTGAGGGCACAGAGGCCCACGGCAGGCCCGTGGGAGGGCTTCTCACGAACGTGTCTCAGCACTTGGATTTTGAAAGCAAGGCAGTGTGGCAGACTTTCAATCTGAATCCCAATCTGATACTCCGAGGCGGCATGAAGTTCTACAAATGTAAAGAATGTGGCAAGATCTTCCGATATAACTCTCAGCTCCTTAGGCATCAGAGTAGGCACACTGGGGAAAAGCCCTTCAAGTGCAAGGAGTGTGGCAAAGCTTTCAAGTCCAGCCAGAACTGTATCATACATGAGAAAAATCACATTGGCAAAGGACCCTATGAATGTAAGGAGTGTGGCAAAGGTCTGAGTTCCAAAACCGCCTTAACCCAGCATCAGAGGATCCACACGGGGGAGAAGCTCTATAAATGTACGGAGTGTGGCAAAGGTCTGAGTTCCAACACTGCCTTGACCCAGCACCAGAGGCTCCACAGTGGGGAGAAGCTCTATAAGTGTAAGGAGTGTGGGAAGGCGTTCACCCAGAAGATCACCTCCATTCAGCATCAGAGAGTTCACACCGGAGAGAAGCCCTATGAGTGTAAGGTGTGTCGGAAAGCCTTCAAGTGGTACCCCAGCTTTCTTCAGCATCAGAAAAGGCACCGTGTGGAGAAGCCCATCAAGGCTCTCGGGCCACCCCTGCTGCGTCCCCAGGGCCCCTCTGCACCCTCAGCTCCCGGGCGTCTCCAGGACCCGGGCTCTGCTCCTGCTGTGACCGTGGCCTTGCCACACGCCGTCCTCATTCCTGCCTCCGGGCCCGTGTTCATGCTGCTGCCCGCCTCTGGGGTTCTTTCGTCCCCTGTCCAAGTAGTTCGTGTCTTCCAGGGTCTTCCTCCTGCTGTGAAGCCTTCCCCAGTTATTCTGACTCCTGCTCCTCACCCCCCGTGACCTCTGTCTTGGCACTTCTCTTGCGGTTGCAGCAGATCTCTAACCTACCTTCAGCTTGATCTTGGCACTTCTCTTGCTGTTACAGCATATCTGTAACCTACCTTCAGCTTGATTATACTGTACCTGTGTTCCAGCTATTTGAGCATAAACCCCATTGTAATCGAGATATATTTAAAGACTGTGTTATATACAATATATTCTCTTCTGGGTAGAAAATGGAAGCACTTGACTTTCATATTGGTCCCTTTCAGACTTGAACAGTGATGACCGTATCTGCATCATGGGGCTGCTCGTGGGTGAAGTGCTGGTAGGACGCTGCGGTGAATTACGGACATTTGAGAGAAGATATCCCCGTGTCAGGTCCCTGTGATGTGAGAGAAGCTGCCTGGGAGAAACAGGAGGCATGTGAGATCTGTCAGAGTTTAGAATTGGCCTGAGTTTCCAACCAGGGCCTCTAGAAATTAATGCAGGTGGTTCAGTGGTTGAAGTTTCATGGTGTTTTCATGCAGTTGAAGTTGGGTTATCTTTGACACAGGTCATTGAGGATCTCGCACATCTGCAAAAAAATCATGTGAAATAACCAGTTAAAAAACATGTATTGGGCTTCCCTGGTGGCTCAGGGGTAAAGAATTCACCCCCAATGCAAGAGAAACGGGTTCAATCCCTGGTCCGGGAGATCCCACATGCTCTGGAGAAACTAAGCCCCTGTGTTGCAGCTACTGAGCCCACCTGCCTCAGCTGCTGGAGCCCGATTGCCCGAGAGCCCATGCTCTGCAGCAAGAGAAGCCAGTGCCATGAGAAGCCTGTACTGCAACTAGAGAATAGCCTCTAATTGCTGCAGGTAGAGATCAGCCTGTGCAGTAAAGAAGACCCAGCAAATCCAAAAAAAAAAGAAAGAAAATATGTGTACACAGTGATAGCAATTATTTATATGATTGATAGCAGTCATGTCGTGAAAGGTTTTTTTTTTTTTTTTAATCTTTAGTTTTGCTCTTGATATGTAGTTGTTTCCTTTTAACTTTGGTTTCCTAAGCACACATACACCAAAGCATTCGTCTTTGCTCCACCCATTGTGTACATTTTTCTTGGTGGTGGTTCTGGTTTGCTGTTTGCAAGCGTTGGTTTCTGCATTTCCTTTTCTCCAGATAGCATAAATTATGAGTTTGGCAGATTACTAAAGAAATAGGAGCAGATGATTTGGGGGAAATCTGAATATGCCTGTGTCATGTTTTTAAAATAATTATTTATTAATTTTTGTTGGCACTGGGTCTTCATTGCTGCACATGGGCTTTCTCTACATGTGGTGTGTGGGCTTCTCATTGCAGTGGCTTCTCTTGTTGTGGAGCATGGGCTCTAAGGTGTGTGGGCTCAGTAGTTTTGGCACATAGCCTTAGTTGCCCCATATTATGTGAAGTCTTCCCAGACCTGGGATCAAACCTGCAGCCCACCAGGCTCCTCTGTCCTCCACTGTCTCTTGGAGTTAGCTCAAATTCTTATCCATTGATCGGTGAAGCTAGTTAACCATCTAATCCTCTGCCTTCTCCTTTTGCCTTCAGTCTTTCCTAGCATCAGGGTCTTTTCCAGTGAGTCAACTTAATATCAGGTAGCTAAATTATTGGAGCTTCAGCTTCAGCATCAGTCCCTCCAATGAATACTCAGGGTTGATATCCTTTAGATTGGCTGGTTTGATCTCCTTGCAGGTCAAGGGACCCTCAAGAGGTTGTGACAGGTTAGTGAAGTAGAACTATGGAGTGCTCTTGCTTTTGACTTTAGATGAGGTCTTTTATAACTATGCAAAGGACTATGTGAAGTAATTCCTGGGAAAAGAACTTGAGTTATGCATTACAGGCACACCTTATTTTATTGCGCTTCATTATATCTGTTTTGCATATACTGTGTTTTTTACAAATTGAAGGTTTGTGACAATACTGCATTATTCGAAAATGGCTAATATTTTAGCAATAAATAGTTTTTAATTAAAGCTCTTCCTCTTTTTTTTTTTTTTGACATAATACTATTACACACTTCACAGATTGTAAATAACTTTTATATGCACTGGGAAACCAAAAAATTCATGTGCCTTGCTTTCTTGCTGTATTTGCTTTATGATGGTGCTCCGGAACCAACCCACAGTATCTCCAACATATGCCTTACTAGCACTGTTGTGCTGTGCTGCGTCACTCAGTCGTGTCTGACTCTTTGTGACCTCATGGACTGTAGCCTGCCAGGCTCCTCTGTCCATGGGGGTTCTCCAAGCAAGTATACTGGAATGGGTTGCCATGTCCTCCTCCAGGGGATCTTCCCAACTCAGGGATCAAACCTAAGTCTCCTGCATTGCAGGCGGATTCTTTACCATCTGAGCAACCAGGGAGCCCAAGAATACTGGAGTAGGTAGCCTTTCACTTCTGCAGGGGATCTTCCCGACCCAGGAATTGAACTGGGGTCTCCTGCATTGCAAGCGGATTCTTTCCCAGCTGAGCTACCATGGAAGCTGGTAAAGTATTAGCACAAATTTAAAGTAAATCCTTAAATGTTTATGGAAGGGGCCATACGTTTTTTAAAGTTGCTTTTCTATCTACATGTTTCTCCGTTGCAATTAGTGCTTTTTAAACTTCACCATGTGTCTCAACAACCTGGTATAGAAAGAGTAATTTTCTGGCCTAACTCTCAGAGATTCTGATTTTTAAAACAATGTTTTATGAGAGTATAGTTGATTTACAGCGTTGTGTTAGTTTCTGCTCTACAGCAAAGTGTCTGATTGTGGATATCCATGGTGCTGCCCAGCCCTTTAGTGTGGACCACGCTTTGAGAGAGCTGCCTTGAGCAGAAGATGTCTGGGGGCGTACATTGATAAAGCGCTTGCACTGTTAACTCAGTGGTCTTCAGGAAAGAGACCTCTAAAAATAGTTTGGGTGGTGTCACTTTAGAAGGAGAGAGAAAAGGAAGTGGAATTGGTCCATAGGGAAGAAAAGGGAAGGGGAAAGAGATCTGATGTGGCCTATGGAGAGTCCTTGAGTTCTCAACCACCAGGAAGTTCCTGAGGTGGACAGTGGCTACTTTTTGCTGTTTTTGTGGCTTATTTGCATGTTGACTGAAAGAGTGAGAAAATTTTTTTGCTTATATAAAGTTGGGTTAAAGAGAGCACAAAGTGGATGCTGCAGATGAATGGAACTGAACAACAGCAGTAAAAATGAGATGTAGCTGGGTCTATGGGATGTGACAGAAGGTGGGGCTTGGAATAAGGTTTATAGTCTTGGATGCATTCTTTGTGTGAAAAGTCACTCGGTCATGTTCTGACTCTTTGCGACCCCATGAACTGCATAGTCTGCCAGGCTCCTCGGTCCATAGGATGTCCAGGCAAGAACACTGGAGTCGGTAGCCATTCCCTTCTCCAGGGGATCTCCCGACCCTGGGATCCAACCCAGGTCTCCTGCCTTGTCAGCAGACTTTCATCAGAAGTTACCTGAATCTTTCCTAACCTTTTCTGCCACATGGAGGCGCTGTTCAGCTTCCCGCAACTTGCTTTAGGATTTACTTTTCTTAGCTCTACTCAAAGTCAACTACTCCTTCACCTAATTTTGATTTTCCAAACTGTTATAATTAGCTTATTTTCACTGTCCTTCTGAGTTTATGCCTTTCAATTTTTAATCTCTTTCTCAATGGGGTTTCAGGAGGATGTGAATGCTATATTCAATGGCCATCTTTAACAAAGTCCATTGTATCTTATTTCTGCTAAGTTTACTGGGGGAAAGGGTCTATATTTGTTTTTAGGTTTTGGGTAATTATTTTGGTTCCCACAACTACCACCATCCCCAACTGTGAACTACAAGACTTCAAACTTCCCAGGTGGATTAGTGGTAAAGTGTCTGCCTACAAAGCAGGAGACCTGGGTTTGATCCCTTGGTCAGGAAGGTCCCTTGGACAAGGAAATGGCAAACCACACCATTATTCTTGAGTGAAAAATCCCATGGACAAAGGAGCCTGGAGGGCTACAGTTCGGACATGACTATGCGACTAACACTTTCTCTTTTCTGGAAGTGTAGGTGATGCTGGTGGGGTGAAGAACAGAAAAATCAACTAAAAGTCTTTAAGAAACACTGAGATTCCATGTCACTTCCCCACCCCCTCTCCTTGGGAGCAGTGTAGCAGGAATTTTGGGTGTCGGGGAACAACAATAAATGTTAAGTCCTTCTCCCTGTAACCAAAACCTCATCTCTTGAGGATGCTGCTTCCCTAGCACCATCCCTCACATCACATATTCTGGGTCCTTTCTCTGTGAAAGTTTCAGGCCATTCTTCACCTGTGACTTTTCCCCAAAACCTCCACCTTTGAATCCTGTCATCAGGCTGGAACCTCTGGGTCCTGTGCCCTTTGTTCCTTGAAGATGTCAGCTCATCACCTGCTCTCACTCTGCTCAGCATTAATCTTCTCTGAATTCTTGGTGTTTTCAGTGGACGAGCCTGCCAACAGCTCACCTCTCATTTTCCTTCTTACCCTTTCTTTTTACCTGAACCACTCCTTTGATTGTGTCCTAGACCTCTTCATGATACTGTATCTCTAGGGTTCCCTGCATTTTGCTGGACTGCTGCTATGCACCTCCTCTCACAAACCTCCCAGTACCTCCTGCCCAGTCCTTCAGCCTCAGCTGATGGATTCTGCTCTCTGCTGGGATAACTGACCTCCAGGGAGTGGCTGTGCCTTTAGCCCTGGTGCCAGAGTGAGAAGACACAGATGGGCCCTACCTCATCTCTTCCACCTCCTTTTCAACTTGCAGTACTCAGTTCTCATTCTTGTATACTAAGGCAGTTCTGTCACATTCAGCAACCCACTTCTACTTCCTAATTCTGTGTCTGTGTGTAGTTGCAGACAACGTTATCTTTTTTTCTTTGGTCACACTGTGCAGTTTATAGGATCTTAGTTCCCCAAGCAGGAACTGAACCTGGGCCCACAGCAGGGAAAGTGCAAAGTCCTGTCCACTGGACCATCGGCGAATTCCCCAGAATCTATTTTAACATGTTTAAGCAGAAATGGATTTGCTACAAACCACTAGGTAGTTTACAGAATTCCCAAAAAGGAACTAAGCTGGACTCTCACATAGGCAGATGGTCAGAAAAGGGACCAAGGACAGTACCAAGAGGCTCCAGTGGAAACCCAGCAGCTGCTGGTGCCTGCTACTAGACTGGCACCCTCACCGCACCGAAGAGAGGGGCTAGACCTCCAGGAGGTTTGCTACCTGTTCTGAGAAAAACCAAGTCATCCACATCCACTTGAGAAGGATCCTGCCTATACGGTCTCATGACCTTTATTTCCATCTTCCAAGTTGTACCTGCTCAGTGAAAATTGGTTGTATGTGTACATCTAAAGAGCAAGGGCTTCTGGGAAATAGTTTTTGAATTCTGCCTCAGAAAGTGAGATTTATAATGTGGAGCAGTCCTAAAACAGAAAGGATTTTCAAAACATTTTGGACAGCTTTTATAAAATATCAAATATTCATTTCAGGCATAGAAAATGATCAAAATTTCTGAAGAATACATGATATTCATGGGTAGGGAAGGAATATCCAGATTTCAGTTTTTGCCAAGTGAATTTTTATGTTAAAAGTAATTCCAATCAAAATTTACAAGGGAAGTTGTCTGTGTGTGTGTGTACGTGTGTACGTGTGGAACCTCACAAATTGACTCTAGAATTTATACAGAAGAGAAAAGGACAAAGAATAGCTAAGACATTTTTGAAGAAGTTGGCTGATTTTGTGCTACCAGATAATATACATACTGATAATCAAAAGCAACAAAACAAAAGCAAAAACAAAGCCTCCCTAACCTTAACATACACTGTAATATGATTTATGTGAGTTAAAACAGCAAAGGAGTCTTTAGAAATAGACACATTTTATACACAGTTATATACCTTTATACAAAGTACAGAATTACAGAGAAAGTATAGAGTGATCAGCATCAGTGGCACAGGCTGAGAAAATACACTTCCTCTCCTCTTCTTGCTCCTCTGTTCTCCTCTTACTACTTCTTGCATTCTGTCCCACACTCCAGGAACCCAGTCCCAAATGCTGCCCCTCAGTGGTCCAACACTCCACACCTTTGCCCTATTCCTTTTCTGAAAGCAATAGTAGATATTTTGTTTCTAAACTATCTTGATTTAAAGGTTCTCAAAGTGCTTTACAAAATGTGGTCTTTTTACACCTCTATAAGTAGATCAGTACTAAAAGCTTATTTTACGGCTGTCCAGAAAGAAGTTATATGGTTTCAGTTCACTTCAGTCGCTTAGTCATGTCCAGCTCTTTGTGACTCCATGAACCATAGCACTCCAGGCCTCCCTGTCCATCACCAACTCCTGGAGTCTACCCAAACCCATGTTCATTGAGTTGGTGATGCCATCCAACCGTCTCATCCTCTGTTGTCCCCTTCTCCTCCTGCCCTCAATCTTTTCCAGCATCAGGGTCTTTTCAATGAAGCAGCTCTTCATGTCAGGTGGCCAAAGTATTGAAGTTTCAGCGTCAGCATCCGTCCTTCCAATGAACACCCAGGACTGATCTCCTTTAGGATGGACTGGTTGGATCTCCTTGCAGTCCAAGGTAATTCTGAAGAGTCTTCTCCAACACCACAGTTCAAAAGCATCAATTCTTCGGTGCTCAGCTTTCTTTATAGTCCCAACTCTCACTTTCATATGTGATTACTGGAAAAACCATAGCCTTGACCAGACGGACCTTTGTTGGCAAAGTAATGTCTCTGCTTTTTAATATGCTGTCTAGGTTGGTCATAAGTTTCCTTCCAAGGAGTAAGCATATTTTAATTTTAAGGCTGCAGTCACCATCTGCAGAGATTTTGGAGCCCCCCAAAATAAAGTCAGCCACTGTTTCCACTGTTTCCCCATCTATTTGCCATGAAGTGATGGGACCGGATGCCATGATCTTAGTTTTCTGAATTGCTTTAAGGTAAAAATCATATTGTTTTATTAATTTTTTAAAGATTTGTTTATAGCTGTGCTAGGTCTTCATTGCTGTACTCTGGCTTTTCTCTAGTTGCAGCGAGTTGAGGCTACTCTGTTGTGGTGCGCAGGCTTCTCATTCAGTGGCCTCATTGGGATGGGCATGGGCTATAGGCTCTCAGACTTCAGTAGCTGCAGCTCGCAGGCTCTAGAGCGCTGGCTCTATAGTTGTGATGTATGGGCTTGGTTGCCATGCAGCATCTGTGATCTTCCCAAAGCAGGTATCAAACCTGTGTCCTCTTCATTAGCAGGTAGATGCTTAACCACTGCGCCACCAGGGAAGCCCCCAAGCCATATTATCTTAAAAGCTAGATAATATATAAAAGAATATGTTGCTTAAAGAAAATATTTTGAAACTTCTATTACATGAAGCCCAGTTGTAGGGCTGGCTCATCTATTTCTCATAAATGAATCAGTAATGATTGTTATTTCTACGATCTCCTCACTAGTTACAATGTGTGTTAGTTGCTCAGTCTTGTCTGACTCTTTGTGACCCCATGGGGTGTAACCCTCCAGACTCCTCCGTCCATGACATTTTCCAGGCAACAATACTGGGGTGGGTTTCCATTTCCTTGTGCAAGGGATCTTCCTGACCCAGGGATCAAACCCACGTCTCCTGCATTGTAGGCAGACTGTTTACCGTCTGAGCTACCAGGACTGTTACAGGAAATTTCAGTTGGCCACAATTTTCAATTTACCCCATTACCACCTTCTTGAGGACACCTTGAATTGCTTTAGTCATGACCTGTGGCTTATGGGATTTAGTTTCCCAACCTGGGATCGAACCCAGGCCCCTAGCAGTGGAAGTGGACAGTCCTAACCACTGGACCACCAGGGAATTCCCCTTGGATTTTAATAATGATAAAAATATCTACTGGTGCTGTTTACCATTTAACATTTAAGCACAATGCCACTGAAAGTTAGATATTTCTATATCAGGTTTTTATTTTAAAAAACTACACGAACGGTAAATGATCTTGCTTCAGGACAGTGACTAGAGACAGAACTGAAGTGTATCAATGGCCACTTTCAGCTCTAATCTTTACTTTCTAAGAAAAGCAGTCTCAGATATAGCAGTTCTCAGTGTATCAAATAATTATGTGGGATAGATGAATTTTTTCTTGCCCTTGTTTTGCCGGCAATCTTAGCAGTTTAGTTATAATTTGTTCTTCAGTGAGTACTAGCAAATTGGTTATCTAAGGAAGGAGTGATGTTCATTAGATTCTGTCAATAAAAGTGCAAATAATGAGTCTCAAATGTATAGGGAGCACAAATGTGAAGCCAAATTGTGTCTGTTCCTAAGAACGAGGTTTTCTTTATAGCCACTGTTCTGGGAACAGAGCAGTTTTCTTGTACCTTTTCAGCTCTCTCATTTTACATAAACAAGATGCCTGATTATTATTTTTTAAATATTTATTTATTTGACTGCATGGAGTCTTAGTTGAGGCATACTACAACAATCTTCATTGCTTCCTGTGGGATCTTCCACTGTGGGGCACAGAATCTCTACTTGCAGCTTGAGGGCTTAGTTACTCTGAGACATGTGGGATCATAGTTCCCTGACCACAGGGGTTGAATCTGTGAACCACTGCAAGATGGATTCTTAACCACTGGACCCGCAGGCAAGTCCTGATACCTAATTATTTTATAAGCAATTAAGAAGAGGTGTCTACATTATCTCCACTTTTAATCTCTTGGCCATATAAAGTGGCTTTTAAATTTCTTTTCTTTTCTGATTAGAAATAACATGCTTTGGAGCAAAAATTTTGCCTGGAAAAATACCTAGGCCTGAATTTCACCATGTTTAATTCTTTGGTGAATATATAAACACACACACAGTGAATGTGGATGCATCCATGAATTATAATTATGCATACTCTGTCATAGAGTTCTTTTAAGTTAGCAGAATACAATGTAGGTGTCCTAGTAAACAAACGATCTATAACATGTTTAATAGCTGCATGATATTGCACTGCATGGATTTCTCTTCTTCCTGGAACTAATTTCTTATTATTGAATGTTTAGGATATTTCCATTTTGAATCTCTCTGAATACTTAGATGAACAGCCAGTACATATGATTGACACAGTTATAATTTATCATTATTTTTTTACCTCATTCCATTTAAAAGAAGTGGAATATTTCTGTTAAACTAAGGGCCTCTTTGATACCCAGCCCAAGCTCATCCTGCTTACTGCACAACAGGCCAATAAATTAGGAGATGAGTTGTTGGAGCAAGAAATAATGACTTTAACTGGAAAGCCAGCAGGCCAGGAAGATGGTAGACTAGTGTCTTACCGCAAAGAACCATCTTTCTTCAGTCAGAATTTGGGCTCCTTTTACACAGGGAAGGGGGAGGGCTCACTGCAATGCCAATGGGCCAGGGGGACCCACCCCTATTACACCTTTTGTTCTTCTACTTCGCTTATTATTTCTCCAGAGCTACTCTATAAATAATAAATGGCACTGCTTTTCATGCTGAAAAAGTCAGCGTTGGTGCGACTGTCCCAGGGATGCTGGAGAGTCATGCCCTGTGTAGCCTTGTGTGCCAGTTCTCTGTTTGTCTCGGTGGGTTATTAGTCTCTCCCCTGTTACTCAGCAACATGCTCCCCCATTAACATTATGCTTGAGGTGTATTACTAGAGGATTCAGGAAAGTAAGGGAGTAAACCAAAAAGAAACATTTAGAGCTCCGGAAATGGAGGATCCAGCATTCACAGGGTAGTGGAGGGAGGGGAGGAGAGTTGTACACCGGTCCTAGGCAGCAGCCCGTTTGGACTGGAGCAGGACGACGAAGTACTGTGGGGGTTAGGCCTCCAGGAAGAGAGGACAACAGTATTCTAATTCCAGGCACGTCATTATGCACTGTCAGAACACCAAGGATTAAAAGAAACTAAGAGCTTCTGCGGGTGTGTGGGAGTGGGGAACAGGTCACATACATCAAGGAACTGGAATTGGAGTGACATGAGACTCCTCATTAGCATCATGGGATGCTCCAAGAGGATGGACAGTGCCTTAAAAATTCTGGAGAAAATTATTTTCAGCCTAGGATTCCATCCCTAGCCAAACTGCCCATCAAAAGTAAATTAATGCAAGTAGAATGCTAAGTGCTAACTATAAATGTACTGAGAGTACTGAAACTGTAAATCACTTTGTGACCATTATAATAAAGACTGGTTCAGGTAAGAATCATCAATGGATGCTCAGTATAGGGGGAGATTTAACGAGGATCAGAATATTTGTATCATCTTCAGTGTTTCCCACGGAAGCTCATTAGTTGCAAGAGAAATCACAAAGTATCTACAAATTGCACAGCACCTTGACTGGATTATCAAAATTAACAACACCACAGAGGGGCATTTGGAGATTGTATCCTTCATACCTGATGACCTGAGAAAAGCACATCACTTGTGAGTATCCTAGTAAGGGATGATTATCCCGAATCTAATCACAGGGAATCACCAGGCAAACCCAGTGTGGTGTATTTCTATTCAAAAGGGCGATTCCATGTTCTTTTAAAAATGTGTCATAAAAGACAAAGACTGGAAAAAGCTACAACCTGAAAAAGTTCCTTGTTAACAATAGCTGCATGATCTGTTAATCTGCAGCAACCAGAAGACGAAAATTGAAGTGTGGAAGCAACCACGATTCCTTGGCATCCTCGTGAGCATCTCCTTTTTGCAGATTACAAAACACAGACACGCAAGCCAAAAAACAACCATTCCCACCCATTCTACTTAGATTCTAAGTAAAGTGGACCCTGAGCTGAATCTATCTTTTCCACTTCCAGACCCAAGAGAATATAAATAAAGGAGCGACTAAAGCTGGTGACTGTTTTGGGTGCCGGCCTCCTCTGTGGAACTGCACTGGTGGTCATTGTGCCTGAAGGAGTACAAGCACTTTATGAAGATATTCTTGAGGGGAAGCACCACCAAGCAAGTCAAACACAGAACGTGATTGCATCAGACAAAGCAGCAGTAATACCAGTTGCCCATGAACATGAGCACAGCCTTGACCACACACAGCTACATACCTACATCGGCGTTTCCCTCATACTGGGCTTTGTCTTCATGTTGTTGGTGGACCAGATTGGCAGCTCCCATGTGCATTCTACTGACGATCCAGAAACAGCAAGGCCCAGCAATTCCAAAATCACCACCACGCTGGGTCTGGTCGTCCATGCTGCAGCTGATGGTGTTGCTTTGGGAGCAGCAGCTTCTACTTCACAAACTAGTGTCCAGTTAATTGTGTTTGTGGCAATAATGCTACATAAGGCACCAGCTGCTTTTGGGCTAGTTTCCTTCTTAATGCATGCAGGCCTTGAGCGGAATCGAATCAGAAAGCACTTACTCGTCTTTGCACTGGCAGCCCCAGTTATGTCCATGGTGACGTACTTAGGACTAAGAGCAGTAAAGAAGCCCTTTCAGAGGTCAATGCCACTGGAGTGGCCATGCTTTTCTCTGCCGGGACCTTTCTTTACGTTGCCACAGTACATGTCCTCCCTGAGGTGGGCGGATTGGGGCACAGCCACAAACCCGACCCCACTGGAGGGAGAGGTCTCAGCCGCCTGGAGGTGTCAGCCCTGGTTCTGGGTTGCCTCATCCCCCTCGTTCTGTCAGTAGGACATCAGCATTAACTGGTGAGGGTCCAGCCTCGGTCCATGGCCGGTCGCCATTCAGTGAGAACAGCCGCTCACTCCCTCAGTCTCCTGTCTCGCCTCGCCCATCTCCACCTGTATTCCTGAAGAATCCGGAGGGAGGTGAGATGAAAACCTGGAGTAACGAAAAGCTTTTCAAGTAGAAACAACACACTGCGAAGGATACAGACATTCCGTTGTGTTGCCTTTTCAAGGGCCCTTGGCATTTTGAGTTTTGATGTTTCCCTTAACCCTATTCTCAGGGAAGATGGAATTTAGTTTTAAGGAAAAGTGGAGAACTTCCTACTCATAATGAAATAATTATGAAAGTACAGTATTCTGTAATTAAGCTAAATCTCTTAGTTTAGAGGCTCTGCCACTTTATCCATTGATTTTTTAACATGGTTCTCACCGTGTAAGACTGGTGCTTTAGCATCTATGCCCCTTGCCTTGAATGAAGGTCATGATGCCCACTGTGTTAGATGCTAAAGATAAGTAGTTCATTTGGGGCTAGAGTCAAGAAAATGATGGCAAGACACATTGAAAACTGACTTTACACTTGAGAGATCTGTTGAAGAGGGGACATCTGGGGAGACTTAAACACCCCATTTAGCACGTGCCTCTTTACAGAGAGCCTGCCTTCCATCAGATGGAGCAGCAGAGGTGGACTAGCTTTTAAAGAGGTGACGTGTTTTATAAAACATTTTTTTTCAAGTCCTCCTGTTTGTAGTGGAGGAGCCAAGTTCTAGGAGGTTCAGACCAACCTAGGCTTCCCTTCTGACTGTTCTAAGAACAGTCAGATCCCAAAGTATCTTTGGAAATTAAGGGGTGTTAAATTTTAAGTGAATTTGGACAGTTACTCACATCTTTGTAGTAACCTTTTTAGAAGATCACCAAAACCTACTTGTCCTTTTTTGTCTCTTTAAGTATTTATCTTAGTAGACCAGCAGTCCCTCTGGCAAAATACTCAGTGCTCCTTTGGGACTGCCAGGTCAGCATCACGCAAGCACCTGTAGCAGTGAAGAAAGTCAAGATGTATCACAAATGGGAGGTGTTTGCCTGTTGATTTAACGCTTATTAAAATCATGTCTTTTGTCTCTTCATCTTTCCCATATTTTATCCGTAACTTTTCCCTACAGCCCTTCCTCCCGACAATTTGCTGCTTACTGCTGGTGGTGATGCTAATATTTTTGTGAGTTAAGTTCTCATCAGGACAACCTCTTCTTGGAACTGTGATGATAAAGATAATATTGTCTCTGTTCTCTGTTCCTTTCAATGAAGTTACCTTTGTGTCAATTGCAGCTTTGTTAAGCCCTTAAAATGTCAACTTCCTCGTATGTGAGATGATACAATCACTGATATTCTGGTAATTTAACCAATTGAGATATTAAAAATAGTAAGCAAACTAGGATAATTTGTCCATATTTGCCAAAAATCCCTGTAAACCTTGTGTTATCAAATAAGTGTATAATATTGTTAATTTATTTTGATTTTCTGTACCATTTCAAAGCACATTTCATAAAGTGTGAACCAAGAAAAAAAAAAAAAGACAAAGACTGAGAAGGTATTCCAGATTAAGTGTGACTAAAGAGATATGATGCTAAATGCAATACTTGAGTGGATGTTCTGTTGAAGGAAAAATAAACTGCTATAAAGGACAGTATTGGGCTGACATACAACATTAAAATATAGACAATAGATTAGATACAAATTGGATCAATATTAAACTTACTAAAGGTTAAAGTATTGTTATTATGTAAGAATATTCTGAGGAAAGATGCACACTGAAGTATTTATGGATAAAGGGACATGATGTATGAACATTACTTTTTTATTTTTAATTATTTATTTTAATTGGAGGCTAATTACTTTAAAATATTATAGTGGTTTTTGCCATACATTGACATGAATCAGCCATGGGAGTACATGTGTCCCCCATCCTGAAACCCCTCCCACTTCCCTCCCCATCCCATCCCTCAGGGTCATCCCAGTGCACCGGCTTTGAGTGCCCTGTTTCATGTATCAAGCTTGGACTAGTGATCTAGTTCACATATGATAATATACATGTTTCAATGCTATTCTCTCAAATCATCCCACCCTCACCTTCTCCCAGAGTCCAAAAGTCTGTTCTTTGTATCTGTGTCTCTTTTGCTGTCTCGCATATACAGTCATCATTACCATCTTTCTAAATTTCATATATATGTGTTAATATACTGTATTGGTCTTTTTCTTTCTGAGTTACTTCACTCTGTGTAATAGGCCCAGTTTCATCCACCTCATTAGAACCAATTCAAATGTGTTCTTTTTAATAGCTGAGTAAGCTCTCTCCCCCGCCGCCAGCCCACCACGTGCGTTCGCTCCTTCTCTCTCTCTCTCTCTCTCTCTCCACAACCTACCACCCCGCACTGGCGCACTCCTCCACTCTCTTCTCCTTCGAGGATGGATTCTCCTTCTATCTTCCTACTAAAATAGAGCTGTAACACTGATTTGTCTAAGAGCTATGACATGGTTTGTCCAGACCCAAGAGCCGAGGGCTTTAATGTCCATGGCGCCAAATCATTGTTGTGACGAAACAAGAACCTAGGAGCATACCCTCGCCTGACATCTGTGTTGCCGTGACTCGGATTTAACCTGGCAGAGACAACCTCCACACAGAAGAGTCCAGGCACAGCAGGGGCCCAACTCAGCAAAGCTCCCGCGGTAAAACCCTAACGCCAAGAAAACCCAGTGCAGGGGAAGGCCCATCGTGCTGGAAACCGGGACAGTGAAACACGAACTCGGCAGAAAGCCCACGCGGCTCAGGCTCAGGTTCTAGAAGACCTCTGGTTAAGATAGGTCTTCGTTCCTGTGGCTGGAGGAACATGCCTAACGAAATCTTAATTCCTTTACAGTCTCTCGTTTCTTGTTTCCTCGAACGCCCCGCAAACAGGCGGGCAGCAGTGGGCGCAATTGAGGGGCTCTGGAGAGGCTACTCTTTGGTATGTCTCAAAGGCGCTATCTGCTGGGCCCCAGTAGCTGTTACCCAAGCCGGTGGGGGTTCTTCTGTCCTTACTCTTGTCTGTGCCAAGAATCAGGCCAATGAAAACTGTGAGCACAGGTCAGGTATTTAGCAGATTTTCCAGCAGGCTATGAAGGGGATCCCTTGGCACGTTTTTCCCACTGCTTTTTCGTCCTGTCCTTCAGCTCTCTCCCGGGACTCGAGCCCGGCCAAAACCCAGAATGTCTGGTTTCAGGACCTAATAAAGCTCAGGCTCTGAGGTCTTATTGCAAAAATTCAGTGAGAGACAAAGCCAAAGGTAAGAGGTGGATTTGTTAGGATTCAGAGGGAATCTTCAGGGTGTGGGCCATTGCTGAGGGCAGTGTGGTCTGGATAGGTTTTGCGAGTGAATTCATATGCTAATGAGTGGGACGATCTTCCCAGCCCTGGGGGAGCCAGCCACTCCTCCCTCTTTGACAGTGCCTTGGAGCTGTCCTGTCACCTCTGGGCGTGTCTGTGGTTTATAGATTGGGGATTAAGGTTTACTTGAATTTGACTTGTCTTCTTGGACCCAATTGATTTTAATTGGTTTCCTTTATGCTCTTGTGCTATGTCATTCTTTCAAAGGTTGTGCTCTACCTCCTCCCCTCCTGTTTCATGCTCCTTTCCTCAGCCCCATCCTGGCCCACAATGTTGCCTCTACAATCTTCTAGAGGGACAATCAGAAAATAGATGGACTTGGGAGGGAAATACTGTATAATATCCAACCCCTTAATCCTACCTAGCACTGGTAAAAAAAAAAAAAAAAAGCTGAGTAATATTCCATTGTGTATATGTACCACAGCTTTCTTATCCATTCGTCTGCCAATGGACATCTAGATTGCTTCCATGTCCCAGCTACTGTAAACAGTGCTGCGATGAACATTGGGGTACACATGTCTCTTTCAATTCTGGTTTCCTCGGTGTGTATGCCCAGCAGTGGGATTTCTTCATCGTATGGCAGTTCTATTTCCAGTTTTTAAAGGAATGTCCACCCTGTATGAACATTACTCTGAAATATTTCAGAGAAAATGATCATCTGTCCCCACCCATCTACCCCTCCCTCCCTCCCTCCATCCATCCGTGAGAGAGAAAGAGGAGAGACAGAAAAAGAAAAAGCAGATATTAAAATGGAACAAAACGCTAGTAACGGGTGAATGTGTGTAAAAGGCAACACAAGTTTCATGTAACTATTCTTATTCTTAGAACTATAAGTTGGAAATATAAAAAAAGTAATATAAACATGTTTTCAGACATCCAAGGACCATATAGTTTAACCGTCATGTTATAAGAATGTGTGCTTCAGAAAAAACTACAGATGATCTAGGAAACTGGAATTCCAGCACAGGAGAGAAGGAGAAAGGAAGCCCCGAGAAGGCAACAGTAATCAGTCCAGATTGGAACAGAAGGATAAAGCATGGTGGGAGAGAGATCTGGAAAAAAAAATGGGACTGACAGATTACTTGGAAGTGTTTGAGTGTTCAGAAAATTATTGTTTCACAAATCTGTAGGAGAATTTGGAAAAAAAAATAAGGGGCAATACAAAACAAAGCAAATTTCAAAAGAAAAAACAATTCAGGCAACTGTGAAGTACAGGAAAAGCCAAAAACTTAAGAAAGAAAGAAAAGGTAATCATAAAACACACCATGACTTATCAGGTAATGACATTTACAGTCATGATAAGTAAACACTGCATTTGTATAATCAAACTTTGTGATATATTGGGAGAATGATGGAGTATAGTGAGATGTAAAAAATTACATCCTCAATAATCATCATCAGAACTCAACAGATTCTAAACAGCCCTGTGAAGAGCAATGTAAACGTATGTGGCCGTTGCCGCTGTTTGCCTACAAAACAGCCAAGCCCTTTGTTCCTCCTCCTGGATTTTGTTCAGCATTTCCCTCCTTCCACTGGCCATGTGTAGCAGGGGCATCCCCAAAGGGGAAATGCTCTTGGTCCAAGTTGATCATGCTGGGCCTATACCTCTCTTTTTACCAGCCAGGGCATGGCAGTGTGCTGTAGTTCTAGCTGATGACACGCTAGGGAGGGCTTCTCAGAGGTTTCAAGGAGTACATTTTACAATCTTAAGAAATACATAGCAAGTGGCCTTTAGGCATTGTCATTTCTGGAGTGGTGTTCAGAGCTTCTGAGTCATCTTGTGGGCCTGAGGGGAGCCAGACAAGATGGCAGAGGGCAGAGCCCAGATCCTAGAGGAAGGGAGCCCTGGTCACACTACAGCCTCTCTTTTCTTTTGAAGTATCTTGTAAAGATACAATCAAGGGAGTTCCCTAGTGGTCCAGTGATTAGTGGACTAGAGTTCCCTAGTGGTCCTGTGCTTTCACTTCTTAGGGCTCTGGTTCAACCTCTGGTCAGGGAACTCAGATAACAAGCCTTGCGCATAGCCAAAAAAAAAAAAAAAAAACATGATACAATCAACATACAATAATAAACAATTAAAGACAAAAAATTGTAGTCTTCACCATCTGAATCTTTCATCTATATGTTACTGTGAACAGAGTGTATGTTATTCTGGCCTTTTGCATATGTTTATGCATGTGTTTGATTTTTAATATATGTCCATATGTATGTGTTCATATACATGTACACATACATAATTCTTTAAACCCACAATGGGATCCTCCAAGAGACCAGTTCTTCTCAAACTTGAACGTGCTTAAGAATGATCCTGAGGAGTCCATAAACACAGATTGCCCGATGCCATCTGCAGAAACTGCCTCACTTCAGGGCTTACACCTCAGTCCTTCTAGGAACCAGTGGACAAACTCACCTGCAGTCCTGCCATGTGAGATCCTCTGAACACTCCCGATTCATGTTCCCATCCTCCCATTTCTTTCCAATCCTGGGAGCACAACTGTCTTCGTTCTGGGTTTCCGTTCCAACCAGAAAAGCACAAAGCCTGCACTGCATCTTCTCCCTAGTCTAGTTAATGTCCTCCTTGTTTGACTTGCTACCTACTTCCAAACCCAGGTACTTTATGGAGACATTGAGAAACAAGCTGGCAGAGACCCTCAGGGTACACCAGCTGACCCGAATTGAAAAGGCTGTTTTTTAGAGACAATCCTCAATACCCATCAGTGCAGGAGGGCCCCCAAGTGGTATATTAATAGCAAATGCCTATTAAAAATTTTTTCTTTTAGATTCAAAGAGATTTTTATAATGATAAGATAATTATATCACTGCTGTGCTGTGCTGAGTTGTGTTCGACTCTTTGCAACCTTGTTATAGCCCATCAGGCTCCTCTGTCCATGGAATTCTCCAGGCAAGAATACTGGAGTGGGTTGCCATTTCCTCCTCCAGAAGTCTTCCCAATCCAGAGACAGAACCTGAGTCTCCTGAGTCTCCTGCAGTGCTGGTGGGTTCTTTATCACCAAGCCTCCTGGGAAGCCCATTTGTATCATTAGTAGTTCCTTTTAATTTCTTGGGCAAAATTTAGTAGGTGAAGAATCGAGATAAACTTGTATTTCCTCTTGGAGGTACTTCACATGGGTAAAAGAGGCCACATATTTGAAGGTTAAGGCCTGGCTCTCAGTGAAGAGCCCATGGATGGCTCTGTCTGGCAAGGCCATTGCTGGTAATATATAGAAAACTGGAGGTCCATAGCTTAGGTTAAATATGCTCATTGGTCCATCTTATTGGGAGAATATCAGTTCAGTTCAGTTGCTCAGTCGTGTCCGACTCTTTGTGACCCCACAGACTGCAGCACGCCAAGTCTCCCTGTCCATCACCAACTCCCAGAGTTTACTCAGACTCATGTCCATTGAGTTGGTGATGCCATCCAACCATCTCATCCTCTCTCCCTCCCCTTCTCCTCCCGCCTTCAATCTTTCCCAGCATCAAGGTCTTTCCAAATCAGTCAGTTCTTCCCTTCAGGTGGCCAAAGTATTGGAGTTTCAGCTTCAGCATCAGTCCTTCCAATGAATATTCAGGACTGATTTCCTTTAGGATGGACTGGTTGGATCTCCTTGCAGTCCAAGGGGACTCTCAAGAGTCTTCTCTAACACCACAGTTCAAAAACATCAATTCTTTGGCACTCAGCTTTCTATGTAGTCCAGCTCTCACATCCATACATGACTACTGGAAAAGCCACAGCTTTGACTATATGGACATATGTCAGCAAAGTGATGTCTCTGCTTTTTAATACACTGTCTAGGTTTGTCATAGTTTTTCTTACAAGGAGCAAGTGTCTTTGAATTTCATGGCTGCAGTCACTATCCACAATGATTCTGGAGCCCAAGAAAATAAAGTCTGCCACTGTTTGCATTTTTTCCCCATCTATTTGCCATGAAGTGATCTGTGGTAGTTAGGTTCCATAAAGTCACTGTGAACACTGAATTAGCAAATATAGAAGAACTCTTTATCTCAGGGGAAGTACAGGAGTAGGTTTGTGAGACCTCTGGCCATAGTTTCATCAACTAATAAAAACATGACCTTACTCAATATGTGTTTTATTTTAGAGACAAGTTGTTTAAAATACATCATTGATTCATTAATACTGAACTCATGGCCAACAGTATCATAACACATGCCTGAATGAAGTTTATCTAACAGACATATTTTCTCCATAAGGCGCATCACAGCCTTCCTGCTCTTAGAAACACTGGATTGCATTTCAGGACATAACTCCGGAGCCATCCTAAGCAGTGAAATTACCAACAAAAAGTGGCACAGAAGTGTGAACAGAGTGACATTAAATAGACTACAGAAACGACACTTGTGTATAGTCTGAAGGATGAATCAAGAAGGCAGAGTCCCCTTGATCAACCTCATCTAGGAATATGCAGGGTGGGTGACTCAAGGTTTTTAATCATTCTTCACATGTCTGTGAATGACCACAGAAACACTGAGGGTATTGATTTTGGGGTTACTAGTGAATTTTAGTGAATATAGAAATCCACAAATATAGAACCTGTGAATATTACAGATTGGCTGTATGTATCTCTTAAATATAAGAATTATTTTAAAAACATAGCTTCAATTACCATTTTTGCTGCTGGATTCCTTAACATTATGGAGTAGCCATCAAAATTCACATTTTCCCAACTGTCTTCTTAAAGCATCTTTATGAATCCATTGATTTAATCATAGCTGACATGTTTGAATTCATTTGCAAAGATTATTATGATTCATATTATTATTTATCTTATTATTATCACCCATGGTCAGACTGTCCCATCTTTGGCCAGTAGTACTATTTGTCCAGGCAGCATTGGTTCCTTTCCATGAGAAATGGGCTGTAGAGACCCTGCTACGGGTGCTCACTGCTATTCAGCAGTCAGTTTCCAGTGGACAGAACCGGGAAACACAGAAAGTACCTGTCTGTCTATGTATCTGTCTACCTATCTAGCTATCTATCTATTTAATCATAAAATACATCATGAATTTGAACCTGTGCTTCCTTTTAAGGTTCTGGATTATATGATTTTTACTCAATTCTTCTAATACTTGTATTTCCTACTTCCCACACCCAGAATCTTTGTTCTCAAAAACAACGTGAATGATAAAACATCATGTAATTATTCAGCAGTTTTATCTGACATTGCATTACCCATGTGACAGGTCTAAAATAGCAGAACCACAGTAATATCATTATTGAAAAGTTACTTTGTTGCTGTTTTTCAAAATTGGAGGATAATTGCTTTACAATATTGTATTGGTCTCTGCCATACATCAACATGAATCAGCCACAGGCATACATATGTCCCCTCTCTCTTGAACCTTCCTCCCACCTCCCACTCCATCCCACCCTTCTAGATTGTCACAGAGCACCTGATTTGAGCTCCCTGCATCATACACCAAATTCCCACTGGCTCTGTTTTATATATCGTTATGTATGTTTCCATGCTACTCTCTCCACTTGTCCCACCCTCTCCTCCCCGACTGTGTCCACAATTCTCTTCTCTGTCTGTATCTCCACTGCTGCCCTGCAAAGAGATTCATCAGTACCATCTACAGTCCTTTTTGTACTTAGGATGCATCCCACTGGGAGTGTGCAGTCAAATACTTATAGCTTATCTCTGCAGTTTTGCTACCAAAATGGATACACAGCTAGGTTCATTTATTTCATTTTTTATATTTTGGGATTAATATTTTAAAGTGTAATGTTGTCTTAATAGATGTAAAAGAATCACATAGCATCAAAGACATATCTAGAAACCAAAATATATGCAAGGCTAGCTTCTATCTATCCCTGTCTCATCCACTCTATACCTTTCTTTATCCTATAGAAAACCCTTAAAACCTTTTTGTGGTTTACTTGTCCATGGAAAAATAGAATTAAATCTGTATATATTTATATCCTTTATTATAGAAATAGTAGTATACACATTTTTCTGCACTTAAAAAAATCACTTTAACAATGTATTTTGGAAATTACTCCATAGTAGATGGAGATACTCATTATTACAATATAGTTATATACTACTCTATCATAAGGATATACATAATTTATTCAATCAGTCCCAGATTGTGGCATTTTAATTGTTTTCTGTCTTACCTATTATAATGAGTGTCCTTGTATACCTATCTCTTTCTAAAGATTTATTTATCTGTTTATGACTGCAGTGTGACTTTTAAAAGCTTCTTTACGGCTGTGCTGGGTCTTCATTGCTGTGCATGGGCTTTCTCTAGTTGCAGTGAGCAAAGGCTACTCTTTAGTTATGGTGCCCAGACTTCTCATTGCAGTGGTTTCTCTTGTTGCAGAGCATCGGCTCTAGGAACCGTGGGCTTCATTAATTTCAGCTCCCAGCTCTGGAGCACAGTAGCTCTGGTACACAGGCTTAGATGTCCCTTGGCATGTGAGATCCTCCCGGACCAGGGATCAAACCCATGTCGCCTGCATTGGCAGGTGGATTCTCTACCTCTGGGCCGCCAGGGAAGCTCCATATATCTCTTTTATATTTGCCAGTATATATGTGAAATAGATTTCAAGAAGGATGATTACTGAATCAAAGGGTAAAAGAATATATAATTTTGCTAAGTATCTTCAAATTCTCTTCCATCCAGGTTATTCCATTTGCATTCCTTCTGTGTGCAAGCCTGTGTGTTCAGTCACTTCAGTTGCCTCCGACTCTTTGCCACCTAGGGACTGCAGTCCACCAGGCTGCTCTGTCTCTGGGGCAAAAACACTGGCACGGGTTGCCATGCCCCCCTCCAGGGTATCTTCCTGACCAGGAACCAAACAGGTGTCTCCTGCATTGCAGGCAGATCCCGTACGCACTGAGCCACTGGGGAAACCCCTGTATTCCTTCTAGCGATGTGTAAAGGTGCTGGTTCTCCCAAAGTTTCATTAACAAGAGTGTACTGTTGGACTTTTTGATTTTTGCTAATCTTTCGGAAAGGCGAGAAATTGTATCAGTGTAATTTGCATTTGTTATTATTGCCCAACTTTTTGAGGAAAATACAATGTATTGGTAACATATAAAATAATACATTTCACAGAAACCCGAATCTCCTTTCTTAAAAAGTTAATGCAGCTGCATCAAATCAACATTTCCAGCTGGGGTGACTGGCTGGGACTGAGTCCAGTTGTCCATGTTAGATGGGTGTGTGGTTCCTAGTTTAATACAAACTCCACTCTGCCCTAACTGAGGGCCTGCCTTTCCCTGTCAGTGTTTGATCTATCAGCCCATCCCTTGACTTGGAAAGTAGGTGTATCAGTTATCTGTTGCCAGAGAATGCGGCATCATGAGCATCACAGTTACAGAACTGCGGTGGCCTCTATCACACTGAGCATTTGTTGTTCTGCATCTGGGGTGGTTGGCTGGGTGGCTGTGCTGGTGTTAGCTGGGCTCACTCACTGTGTGAGGGTTTGGTTAGCTGTCAACTGATCTAGATGAATTTTGACTGTATGGTTAGAGCCACATAGATGTGACCCCATAAATGTAAAGCATAGTGTGTATTGGGTGGTGTGCTCTTTGTCCGGATGCCGCTCATGCACGAGCCCTCACTGCTAGGCTTATGGGGGGCTATGTCCCCCTAAGAGCCATGTGTCCTGTTCTCTGGGTGCCTCATGCCCTGATGACCCACTCCCAACACTCTAGTCTCAGACGTCTGCTCGCTCAATAAGGACTTTTGCTTCTACCAGGTCCCTCGGCTCTCTCAAAGGTGGGAATGTGGTCTGGTTCCGCGTGAACTATGTGGTGGGGCAGAAGAACGGAAGTAGTGATGTTGACCTGAAGAGAAGAAGGCTGAGCTCCCCGGGGAGAGGGATTCCTGTCCCTGACAACGTCTGGGCTCAGACGGCAGCTCTTGCCTGGGTCTCCAGCCTGCCGGCCCGCCCTGCAGATTCTGGACTTTCCAAGCCTCCACGAACCAATTTCTTTCTTTCTTTTTAATTATTGGAGTATAATTGCTTTACAATGCTGTGTTAGTTTCTGCTGAACAATGACGTGAATCAGTCATGTGTACACATATATCCCTCCCCACCTCCCACATCCCACCCCTTTAGTGTTATCACAGAGCACTGAGCTGAGCTTCCTGTGCTTTATATTAATAGCAAGTCCCCACTAGTTATTTATTTTACACATGGTAGTGTATATATATGTCAATCCTAATCTCTCAATTCATCTCAGTCTCCTGCCCCCCTCACCCCCGCCCCATGTCCAAATGTCTATTCTCTATGTCTCCAACTCTATTCCTGCCTTGGAAATAAGGTAATCTGTACCATTTTTCAGATCCGGCATAAAAGAAATAATACTCAATATTTGTTTTTCTCTTTCTGACTTCACTCTGTATGACTGACTCTAGGATCATCCATGTATCTACAAATGATCCTATTTCATCCCTTTCACTGGCTGAGCAATATTCCATTGGCTTCCCTGGTAGCTCAGCTGGTAAAGAATCTGCCTGCAATGTGGGACACCTGGGTTCAATCCCTGGGTTGGGAAGACCCCTGGAGAAGGGAACAGCTACCCATGCCAATATTCTGGCCTGGAGAATGCCATGGACTGTAGAGTCCATGGGGCTGCGAAGAATCAGACACGACTGAGCAACTTGCACACACACACACACGAGCTCGTTTCTTTAAAGCTTTTTAAAGATGTGGTTTTCATTTATTTATTTTTGGCACTGGGTCTTTCTGGCTAGTTGTGGCTGACAGGGGCTGCTCTCTGTTGTGGCGGGAGGGCTCTCACTGCAGTGACTTCTCCTGTTGGGGAGCACGGGCTCCAGGCGTGAGGACGGACTTCTGAAATCGTGGTGCACAGGCTTAGTTGCTCGCAGCATGTGAAATCTTCCCAGACCAGGGACTGAACCTGTGTCCCCTGCCTCGGCAAGCAGATTCTCATACACTGGGCCGCCAGGGAAGTCCCTGCATGAGCTAATTTCTTAGTCTCTCTGTACACACACACCCCGTTGGTTCTGTTTCTCTGACTAGTGCAGAATGTTAGCAGGGGAGGGGCTTCAGCCTGTGTTGTTGCTGGTTTCCTTCTAAGGCAGTTTGAGAACAAATACGCTTCCCCACAGTGAGAATTCATTTCCTTCAGTTTTCCATGAATAGATGACTATTCCTCACATAAACAAAAGGCTGCCTTCATTTCTTGTTTATTACAATTCTATCCTTAGGATTCCATCCCTTCTTGTTCCATGTTGCACTCTGGAGATTTCTGGAATTAACTGACAATGTGTGGTCTAAGCACCAGATAAGTGTTCTGTAATCCCTAGGTTTTTCTCCTGGCAGGTTGAATGGGGTGGTCAGAGAGTAAGACTGATGTAAAAGAAGTCTTTTCACCCTGCCACGAATCTTTAGAGGATCTTTGTAGTTATACCCTTCAAAGATTTAGACCTTCCCTAAGCACTATTTATTTTCAGAAACTGTCCTGGGTTCCATGGCAGTTTCCATTTAGGCCAAACCCAATAAAAGGGATGGAGCAGTCATAAGAATGCATTGAGCCATTTTGTCTCATTGAACCTACTAGAATTTGGTTACTTATTTTTGGCTGTGTGGCATGTAGGATCTTAGTTCCCTTTCAAGGATTGAACCCACCCCCTGTGCATTGGAAACCCAGAGTTTTAACCACTGGACCACCAGGGAAATCCCACTGAACCTAGGAGGATTTATACTCAAGTCTCTGAGTCTTAAAACTGGGAGGCTCTGTGTGTCTTGGATATTTTGAGTTTTGTACAAATGGCACCACTGACACATGGGTCTCACACATCCTCCAGGATTCCTGAGCGCGCACGAGAAAGATCTCAGTAGCCAGACTCGGAAAAGGAGAAGAAGACAGGGCACAGCAGGCAAGCTGGACTCTGCGTTCAGTGGCAGAGGCTAGGCTGCTCCTCTTCCTATCACATTATTCTGCAGATATTCCATGAAGTGTTTTTTCTAAACGTCCTCTGATTTAGCAGAGGCACCTTGGCATCATGGGGAACTGGCATTTGGGAGAAGCACTGAAGGTGCTTTGCAGTGGGGGCTGATTTCTTAAATGCTCATAAATTCTGCACACTGTGCATACAACCATACCCATCACAAACACACGCTCTCAAAATCCTCTAATGAATTCTTTTCAGTCTGTGCCTCTGCAGAGAACACGGGTGTCATCTGAAAAATAATCACATGATCTCCCAGACTCACAGTGGGATGAACGAGGGACTGATGGGCTTGACTCCCCATATTTGGAACCTCTCAATCCCCAGGTTCCAACATTACAACTCACTAGTGGGGATGCCGGGGTGAAGGGAGGAAGGGGAGAGAAGGGAGAGAAAAGGGAAACAGCCAGTCACCAGTGGAGTCACAGCTCTTCTCTGGGGAGAGACTGATGTGAGGAAGGTGGGGAAATACATCTACCACAGCATAGAGGTTTTTGAGTCAAATATATCTGGGTCTAAATCCAATTCCTATTGCTTACCAGCTGCATGACCAGAGGCAAGTCACCCAAAGCCCTGAGCCTTAGCTCCCTTACGTGTACAAAGAGGGTAAGAGCTAACTACCTTGAACAGTTGCTGGCAGGCTAAGATCATGATTGTGAAGAACACGGCACACAGTGGGTCTGCAGGAATGCAAGCTTCCTGACAGCTTTTCTTAGATGAGCGCTCAGAGAAGTCAGTGCCAGACTCAGGCCTGACTTGGCTTCCCCTTTGACAAGCAGTTATGGCAGGTGTGGATGGATGTGTGTCCACCCAGGTGGGGGTGTGTTTGAGGAAATGTGGTTTGAGGTGAGATGAGATTATCCCAGCGGGAGATACCTTTGTCTACAGAGAGGACATGATTTTCAGAAGATCCATTTAATTGCATCAAGTGGAAGCACCTGTCAGTACAATTTTCTGGGGGCTAGAAACCCACATCAGTTTCTACAGACAAAGTCTACAAACAGGTAGGTCTCCTGTGCCAATTATTCACACCTGTCTTTGGGGGCCGTGGGATTTAGGAGATTTTGGAAGACACCGTTGGGATAGTAGGATGAGTAAAGCATGAATCTAGGAGGGACAGGAGGAGGACTGCAAATACCATGACATCAGGCAGTTCAGACAATCGTTGGGGAAACACAGGAGGACTGAGCAGTGCAGCAGAGGCTGTGGGCTGTGGGGGCCGGGAATTCTCTGTCATGTTTCCATGGTGTTGAAAATGCTTTTCAGCTCCCAGGAGAAACTGTACAGATGTTGGTTAATAGGCTTTTCTAGCTCTGTGGCCTCATATTACATCTAAACTTCTTGAGGTTCAGTATTCTCACTTGTAAAATGGGGAACATAACAGTACCTACCTAAGAAATGAAGATGAAAAGCAATGATGCTTATAAAGCCTTAGCATAGTTTCTAGCACATATTAAGGTCTCATAAATCTTAGTTATTATACAAAGGCGATTTAAGTGACTAGTGCAACACAACAATGAATATGAATTGATTGCAACAAATTCATATGTTTTCAAACATATTAGTTTTTCCTTTTGGATTGCTGTTGCTATCTAGCTGTTTCTATTTGATTTTAGTATCTATTTATATGTGTAATTACAAAAGGGAGCTGGGCTGGAGCAATGTGAAGCAGATGCTTAATTTCAGGAGAATTTGAGTATACAGTGTGTGAAAGGCCCCCATCATAGGGCTTCCTATGTGGCATTAGTGGTAAAGAATCTGCCTGCCAGTGCAGGAGACATAAGAGACATGGGTTTGATCTCTGGGTCGGGAAGATTTCCTGGAGGAGGAAACGGCAACCCACTCCAGTATTCTTGCCTGGGAAATCCCATGGACAGAGGAACCTGGCAGGCTACAGTCCATGGGGTTGCAAAGAGTCAGACATGACTGAGCAACTGAGCGCTAAAGGTTCCATCACAGGGCATCTGAAACAGCAAAGGAGAAGTCCCTGGGTACCACAGTACCTGCGGCCACAGGAGAGAAGCCATTCCTGGTTCAGTTACTATCCTGGCCCTCTGTCGTTGCACAAATTGAAGATGACTTTGTAGTTAAAACCTTTCTGGACAGAGGTGCTGAATTTCTCCAAGTTGGGCCTGGAACACACATACAGGTATATGGTGGGAAAGGGCTCTAAGAATAAATGCTAATCGCTGTTTCCCTAAATTGTGTCACAGGTTGGAGTCCCAGCAGGGCTTGTATCTCTAAAAACAATACAGTTACAAAACAGAACAGCCACACAAGCACTTATTTCATGCCAGGCAGCACCGTAAACACTGCCAATCTGTGAATTCATTTAATGATTAAACTTCAACAGCCCTTTGTTGGGGTACCCCCATCATACCCATATAACAGACAGTGAATCAGGCAAACCAACTGCTGCGGATCCCGTTATTTTGAGCGGTTCAGACAGGTTTCTGAAACTAACTGGTTGACGCTCTCAACCCGTACACATCTGGCCACTGAAATGGTGGGCACTACTCTTCCCACTTCCAGTTCTCCCACAGCGGTGTAGGCACAGGGCCCAGGCCGCGTGGGCACATTGGCGCAATGTACCTGTTATCTGGAATGGCAACCACAAGTAGTGTACACCTGGGAAATCCTCAGGACTGCAACCATTCAGCCGCTTGCACCGGATTCTCATGTAGACCAGTGGTGAATTCGCCTGCAAATGCAGGAGACCCAAAGTTCGATCCTTGGGTCTGGACGATCTCCCGGAGGAGGAAATGGCTACTCACTCCAGTGTTCTTACCTGGAAAATTCCTTGGACAGAGGAGCCATGGGGGTGGCAGAGTCGGACACTACTGAAGAGACTTAGCACACAGCACATACCTGGGCCCAGAGGCCGCGATCTGAGTAGATTAAGAGGTGCCGCGAAACCCAAACTCTGATCGGCTCAGCGGCTGGAGCACAGGGGCGGAGCGACCAGCCTCTAGTTCTGTGTTACCGCGCCCACCAATGACGTCACGGGCAAGCGCCTGTCCGAAGCCCAGCCCCTTCGGGTTACGTGAGGTCGCGCCGCCGGAACCACCGAGATGGGCAGCCTAGAGGGATGGTGGACACCGGCTCTCGCTTCTGCATGATCTTTGAGAGAACCCCCTTTAGGGGTTATGAGGGAAAGAGGGTAAATTCTGGCGAGCTCTTCTTGTCAGTCCCGTTAGGCGCCGGCTTCCTCGTTTTCCTTAGCGCCTCGTCAGCACGCTGCCCCTGAACTCGCCTCCCTCTGACCGGATGCCCCGGCGTCTGGGCCTCACAGAATCCGCAGAGGTGGCTGCGGTCCCAGAGCCCTGGTCCAGTTCCTTGCCCACCGAGGCGGGATCCTTTTTTTGTCTAAAAGAAGTTGGCCCAACAGTCCCCTGTGGCCGGTACTGAAGTTTCTGATGTTTGGGGTCTCCTGCTTGCTTGGGTGGAGAGCCTCTTGGGGTCTCCCGTGCCCTGATAGCTAATATGACCATGAATATTTCACTCAGTCCAAATCCAGCCAGCCTTGTTTCCTCTCTGTAGGCACTTTTGGGAGTCAATGACGTGGTCCCCATAAGCAGTTTTTTAGGTTTTTAAGTTTGTTCAGACCCAGCACTGTAGGGGCCGAATTCGTCATGTGTGTCTCGGTCCACTCGGTGTGAATGGGCCCAGTAGCGCACTTGGGCAGAGGAGACAGGTGGTGGATTGTCCCGAATACCAGCTAGAGCAATTCATGAGAAGGTGGCGGCGATCAGCCAGTGGAGGGCTGGTAGAGACTCCTGCCAATGCTGGCAATGAGATGGAAGACTGAGCGTTTGTGGGTGATGATGTAGAAAAGGGACCATTGCGCTCATGGCTGTTCTTCTCTTAGCTTTTAAGGTTCTTGCTTTTCCAAACCGGGAAGAGTGCACAGAGCCAGGGGACATCAGCCATGCTCCAAACCACTTGGCCTCAGGTGAGCCTGCCTTCATTTCAGTCTTAAAAGTCACAGTAGCTATCAGGTCATTAGGAAGGGACCAAAAAGGCCTCACTTGGCCAGGCTGTGGTTTCCCTCTTGAGTCCATCCCCCGGGGCTAAGGTTGTAAATACGTGGTGGGGGAGGTTAGAGTCTTGTGTGGAGCCTGAAGAGTTTGGACATATAGATTTAAGTAGAAAAGGGGGGACCCAGGTCAAGAAATTCCCTCAGAATGTGAAAATCCAGATCATGTTGTACAAATAAAAGTTGTGTGCACAGATATAGAAAACAACCTTATCTAGAGGGAAACACGTTGAGGGTGGGGGATAAATTAGAAATATGGGATTAGCAAAAAAGATAAGGTTGCTAGGTGAGAAACAGCTTGAGACAAATTCTTAATTGAAGAGATTGTTCCTCAAATAGTAGGGGTATCCCAGAGAGACCTGCATTGTTCCTTCCATATGTGCTTTCAGACACTAGGCACTTAGGGCTGAGTAATGCAGACGAGTTCTCCTTTCTCATGAGGGTACTTTTACCAAAAACAAGTAAGTTGATATCATAAGTACCTTTTGCTCAAGTACAGTGCTTCCTAACAGTGAGGTCCACAGCTGGGCAGCATCAGGATCACTTGGGTGCTTATTAAAACTGCAATTTGCTAGGTGCCATCCTAGATCAGTAATTATACTGGGGAGGAGGGTAGGTCAGGTCGGGAATCTGTTGTAGCGAGTTCTGTGGGTGATTCTCATGCACCCTCTCAGATTTGAGAAGCTTCAAAGAAGCTCCTTTTGAAGGTGATCATCAGGGAATCCCTCATGGAGGTGGTCACGTGAGCTTGAGACCTCAAGGATGAGGTAGAAATAGGATGGAGAACTACTGGAGAGAGAGCCAAAGCTGAGCTTTCCAGACTGTAGAAAATGCATCAGCCCTGAGGTAGGAGAGAAAGCTGGGTGTATTCTAGGGTAGAGAGAGGTTAGAGGAAGTAATTCATTGTGAGGTGGGACAAACTAGGCACAGCTAGTGTCTCGGAGGTCACTATGAAGACTCAGGTTTCACTTCTGAGTTCAGTAGGAAGATGCTAAAGGATTTTAAGCAGGGCATGTGAAAGGGATGGATTTATATATTAAAAAGATTTTGGCCCATGGTGGTGAGTTGGTTGCAAAAGAACATGAGTCATTTTGGAGGATATTACGATCTGGGTAAGAGATTAAGTATTGCTCTCTCAGCTCCCTCCCTTTTCTTTTCTTAGTAGACTTCTTTTTTTTTTTTAGAGAAGTTTTAGGTTCATAGCATAATTAAACAAATAGCACAGAGTTCCCATATGCTTTCTGGCCCCATACATGCATAGCCCATTGTCAGAGTGGTACATTAGTTCAAATTGATGAACCTCCATTGACACATCATAGTCACCCAGAGTCCATAGCTTGCACTAGGGTTCACTCTCGGTGTTGTACATTCTATGGGTTACACATGTATAATGATGTGTATTTACTATTGTTGTATCATACAGAGGCTTTTCACGGGCTCTAAAAATCCTGTGTCCTGCCCTCCTTTCCTGGCAACTGTCGATCTTTTTGGTTTTTCCAGAAAATTGTGTAGTTGGTATCCTACCTTTTTATGTTGGTTTCATTCATTTAGTAGTATTCATTTCAGGTTCTTGTGTGACTTTTCATGGCTTGATAGCTTTTTAAAGCGCTGTATAATATCCCATTGACTGTACCACAGTTTATTCACCTACTGAAGGACCATTTCGTTGCTTCCAAGGTTTGGCAATTATGAATAAAACTACTGTAAACATCCTTGTGCTTGTTTTTGTGTGGACATACGTCTAGCTCATTGGGGAGATACCAAGGAGTATGATTGCTGGATCATATGGTTAGAATGTGTTTATTCTAGTTTTGTAAGAAGCTGTTAAACTGTCTTCCAAAGTGACTGTACCAGTTTGTATTTTCACTAGCAGTGAATGAGAGTTCGTGTTGCTCCACATCCTCACCAGTATTTGGTGGTGTCAGTGTTTTGGATTTTGGTCATTCTGCTAGGTATGTTGTGGTATCTCATTGTTTTAATTTGCATTTCCCTGAACACATATGCTGTAGAGTATCTTTTCGTATACCTGTTTGCCATCTGTATAACTTCTTTGGTGAGATTTCTGTTTGGGTCTTTTGCCCATTTTTTAATCGGGTTCTTCATTTTTCTGTTGAGTTTTTAGAGTTCTTTGTGTACTTGGGATAATAGTCCTTTATTATGTGTGTCTCTTTAAATGTTTTCTCACTGTCTGTGGCCTATATTCTCATTTGCTTGAAGTATTGTCCTATTCAGGTAGGGTTCAATTCCCTCCCATCTTTTCTTTCAAAAATGTATTTCCTTCAAAACCTTCTCAGGTAGTCTGTCACACTTACTTTTCTCAGATGACTTTAAATGAGCCCCAGCCTCTGCATTCATCCCATTGATTTTTTTTGGTGGAGAAGTTGATTTTATTGGAATCATAGGCAAAATTGGGGATAATTGACTTCTTTACAAGTTTGATTCTTCCCATTTAGAAACACTGTATATTCTAATTTATTCAGTTCCTGTTTTATTTCTTTTAATAATCATTTTGTTTTCTTCATCTTGGTTTTGCAGGTTTTTGTTGGGTCTACTCTTAGCTCTTTTCATATGAATGGCATCTTATTTTCTCCCATTTTGTCTTTTAATCGTTCATAGTGATATTTAATAAAGCTAATCATTTTGGTTCATGTATCCTATATCTAGCTAACTTAATGAATTATCTTGTCAGTTTTAAATGTTTTTCATTTATTTTCTTGGGTCTTGGATATTTTTTAGGCAGATAGCCATTTCATCTGCAAGCAAAGATATTTATGTTACTTCGTTAGCTGTATTTATGCTGCTTGTCCAGCCTTTTACCGAAAGTAGAACCTCAGCGCATGGTAAATTATCAGCCATCAGCTTTAATGGATGTGCCCTGGCATTTCACTGTGAAAGTGGTATTTGCTGTTCTTTTCTGACCTTCTTCATATGCGTAAAAATTCTATTTGTGATCGAACCATTTTTGAAATTAATTTTTCCCCAGATTCATATTAATCATCTTGGATCTGCCAGACACTAGGAAAAGCTACTACTAGCTTTTACCTATTGCCAGGCACTAGGGAAAGCTACTAAGAAAACCTACTGTGCACTAGGAAAGCAATAATGAAGAAAGCAGAATCCTTGCCTCATGGCTTACATTCTGGTGAGAGGGAGATACCCGATAAAAGTGTAATTTGTCAGATGATGAAAAAATACAGTGGAGAAAAATAAAGTGAGGTACACAGGGACCATCCACAGGAAGAGGAAAATTATATCAACAACCTAACTGTCTTAAAATAGTAAGTTCCCCTTTATTTAAAAAAACATGTTTTACTTATTTTTGGTTGCACCGGGTCTCTGCTGTTGTGGTGCTTTCTCTAGTTGTGAGCGGTGATTACTCTCTGTTTGCGGTTTGAGGGCTTCTGTGTTGCAGTGGCCTCTCTTGTCGTGGAGCATGGTCTCTAGGCACGCAGGCTTCAGTAGTTGCGGCACAATGGCTTAGTTGCTCCACGGCATGTGGAATCTTCCCAGACCAGGGATTGAACCAGTGTCCGCTGCATTGCAAGGAAGATTCTTATAAATTAGACCACCAGGGAAGCCCAAGTTCCCCTTTAATAATGGGCATTTTTTTGGACTCATGATACCTGGGAATATTTGAAAGCAGGTGGGAAGAACAGCATGTCAAGGAAGATGGTACTGGGTGGGGAAGACTGTGAGAGCAGCTCTGGAGATGTGAGGAAGTGAGACTTGACTTCCGGGAAGCAGAGTGAAGTTCGGTTTTCCTACCAGACTGTGGCCACTGTCCTCAGAAGCCCTTAATGCCTTGTTGCTGAATCGGTGATTACTCACAGGACATCGTGGTTCTATCTGATGTTTGGATTTTGGGCTCAACTATTTCAGGGTACCTATGGACTTTGTCATTGCCCAGTTTAAGGGTCAGCTCTCCTTTGAGAAGTTTCTAAATTAGTTCTTTTATGTTCTTTTTCTTTCACTCTCTCCTTTTGAATTTCCTAGTTCTGGTTTGAAAAGGACCCCCTCATAAGGACCTGAGTTTAGAGCGAGGAGAGTAGCTAGGAGCAGTTACCAGCATTTATCCTGGGGATGTGTTTCTTCCCTGCTTCCTCCAGCAGCCGTTGTGAGAGTGTTCCCTTCTCCCTGTCCCCTGTGCTGTCTCCAGAGCACAGGCTGCTTTGGGGGCTGCCGGGAGAGTTTGGGACATTCAGAGAATCAGGGGCTTAGCTGAGCCCCAGTGGGTAGGTGTTTTCATTTTCATCGGCTGAAAAGAATGCTGACTGCATAGGCTAGTGAGACTCCCAGGAGGTGGAATCATCTGTGGGGTCATCAACGTGAGAAGGTGCAGAAGACTGGAAACCCCTTCTAGGTTGGGAGTCCAGTCTCTGTGGTCTGCATGGGGCAGCCTGTCCATAGAAGCAAAGAGGGTAGGCAGTGGACGCCGTTAGAGACTGTTCTTGTGTCTCAGAAGATGCAGAGGCTCTGGCTTCTAGAATGATGTGTGCTGTTCTGAAATAGATGATCCCTCAGTCTAGTCTGGGGGAGGGGTCCCGTGTGGCCTGGAGGGAGCATGATAAAGATAGATTGACTGTTGATTTTGGAAGTTGTGGGTGTGAAAAGATCTTCTCCAGACAGGGGCGACACCAGGTTATGAGGAGGTTCAGGGGTTGGCTCTGTGTTTGGAGAAGTTCATGAACCCCGTGTCGGAGGCAGCTCGCTATGTGGGAGGAGCCCAGGTTTGCTGTTTGACAAGTTTGGGTTGAAGTCCCAGCTCTGTCACTTCCTGGCTGTGTGATTTGGGGCAAAGTAGTGAATTTTTCTGAACTTTAATTTCATCCTTTGAAAAATGGGGGTAAATAACTCTGACTTCATATTGTGTTGTAAAGAGTAAATGACAGACAAGATTTAGAAGTACCCACCCAAGAGCCTGGTGCCTAGGGTCTAGTCTATGAATATGAGTTCTCGTCACTCTTGGGATGATGGAGGTGGCCCGGGAAGACAGAGAGGAGTGAACTTCCACGAGTGGGATGAAGCGCAAGACACAGGGCAGGGGATGTGCCCATGCCTAGGGACAGCACACAGCCAGCCCTCTCTAAAGATGTGCGGTTCAGAGAAGAGGCCAGAATAGGCAGGCTGCAGGTTTCCTTCAAGAGAGCTGGCTTTCTAATATGGTAAGAAGGAATGAAAAGAAATTTGTGAAATATTGGGAGTGTTTTTTAAGAAATGTTTGTTTCCTGTTGTAATATAGTTGATTAGCAATGTGTTAGTTTCAGGCACACAGCACAGCAGTTCAGTTATACGTATTCAAGTATCTATTCTTTTTCAAATTCTTTCCCTATATTGGTTATTGCAGAATATACAGATATACAGAATATACAGAGTTCCCTGTGCCGTGCAGTGGGCCTTTGTCAGTTATCTCTTTTAAACATAGTAATGTATACATGTCAGTCCGGAACTCCCACTCTTTCCCTCCCCACTGACCTTCCCCTCTGGTAACCACAAATTCCTTCTCTAAGTCTGTGAGTCTGTTTCTGTTTAGTTCTTTCGTATCTTGTTTTTCTTTTTAAAGATTCTGCATATAGGCTATATCATGAGATTCTCTCTCTGCGTCTGACTGACTTAACTCAATATGACCATCTCTAGGTCCATCCGTGTTCCTGCAGATGGCATTATCTTATTCTTTTTTTATGGCCAAGTATATTCCATTGCGGGCTTCCCAGGTGGCTCAGTGGTAAAGAATCCGCCTGCCAATGGAGGAGACGCAGGAGAACTGCCTGGAGGAGAAAATGGCAACCACTCCAGTATTCTTGCCTGGTAAACCCCATGTACAGAGGAGCGTGGTGGACTACAGCCCTTGGGGTCACAGGAGAGTCAGACACGACTGAATTACTAAACATCAGCAACAATATTCCGCTGTATATATGTACTACTCCTCCATTGATGGACATCTAGGTTGCTTCCGTGTCCTGACTGTTGTAAACAGTGATGCAGTGAACACTGGGGTACATGTATCTTTTTGAATTATGGTTTTCTCTGGATATATGCCCAGCAGTGGGATTGCTAAGTCATTTGGTAGCTTTGTTTTTGTTTTGTAAGGAACCTCTGTACTCTTCTGCACAGAGGCTGTACCAGTGTACGTTCCCATCAACAGTGTAGGGAGGTTCACTTTTCTCCATACCCTGTCCAGCATTTATTGTTTGTAGATACTTAGGTGATGGATATTCTGAACCGTGTGATACCTCATTGCAGTTTTGACTTGCATTTCTCTAATAGTCTCTCTAAAGATGCTGAGCATCTTTTCACATGCCTCTTGGCCATGTGTATGTCTTTTTTGGAGAAATGTCTGTTTGGATCTTCTGCCCATTTTTGATTAAATTTTTTTTTTATTGAGTGCATAAGCTGTTTGTAAATTTGGAAGATTAATCCCTTGTCAGTAATATTGTTTACAGATATTTTCTCTCACTTTGGGCTTTTGCTGTGCAAAGGCTTTTGAGTGTAATTAGATTCCGTTTGTTTATTTTTGTTTTTCTTTTCATTACTCTGGGAGACGAACTGAAAAAGATATTACTGTGATTTATGTCAAAAAGTGTTCTGCCTATGTTTTCCTTTAGATCTTTAATCTATTTTGATTTTTTTGTTATACATCATGTTAGAGAATGTTCTGATTTCATTTTTCTTTTTTTTAACGTGTAGCTGTACTGGGGCTCTTTCTAAGGAGTGGCTTCTCTATGTGTAGTGGAAGCTGGTAGGGAAGGCCAAGGAGAAACTGGATCAGGGAATACATGCGGTGGCGTACATGTGCTTTGGCTGAGAGGAGACGGGGAGAGTAGTTGGGGTACAGAGAATAAGGTGACAGGTTATGGGTACCTCAGGGCAGTGGGTTCTAGAGAGACAGCTCCATGGAGACAGGGACATAAGCGGTTGATACAGTCACAGCCTGGAGAGCCCCGGATGCCAGGCTGTGAGGTTGGGATGACAGTTTGGAGCCGCAGGGCTGAGCAGGTGGGACAGCCTTGGCGTTCCACATTTGAAGGTGGGAGCCAGTGCTCTTGTCCATAGAACAGGCCTTCCACGGGGCTAAGTCACAGACCTTGGCAGGTCCACCTCTTCCCAGAAGCTCACACTGGCCCCCTCTGGCCCTCACTCAGAGCTTGAGCAGGAACCTGTTGTTTCAGGAGCCAGTGACCTTTGAGGACGTGGCTGTGTACTTCACCCAGAACCAATGGGCCAGCCTGGACTCTGCGCAGAGGGCCCTGTACAGGGAGGTGATGCTGGAGAATTATGCAAACGTGGCTTCCCTGGGTAAGGTCTCTCAGTGGTGCTCTGATAGTTGACGTCCTCCTCAATTGTCTTGGAGGTTCTAGTAGTCCTTAGGGTTCTGTGGAGATGCTGGGTGGGGAAATCCCAGGTTCCCTCTGGCTTTGAAGTTGGACTTTATTCCTTCCCATGGAAGAGCGTGGTTTTGGACCCTGAAGGAAAGGACTCTTGGGGTGCCCCCAGGAGGCCTCAGTTCCTCCGTCCTTGCAGTGTCGTGGATGTGGGCCCTCTCCTGTGTGCAGGAGCCTCCCAGGATCTCAGTACATTCATCCTTCCTGAGGGGATGTCCTTTCTTCTGAGTCAGGGCGAGCTTGCACTTTCTCCCTGGGGAGAATCACTGTCTCCCTGATCTTTCCACGGAGTGTAGTTTGGACCCTTTCCTCAGAACCCCTGTGTGGCTCATTGGTCCCCCAGGAAGCCCCCTTCTCCCCCCCAGCTCAACTTGCCTGCCTTGGGGTGGGCAGAGGGATCTCAGTAACAGCTCTGGATGTCTCCCTTCAACTTGTCTGTCTCTCTTTCTTGCTGGAGTAGTGTCTCCGTTCCCCAGACCCGATCTGATCTCCCAGCTGGAGAGAGGGGAAGCTCCATGGGACCCCAATCCCTGGGAAGCAGAGGATTTGAGAGGCATCTGTCCAGGTGAGTAAGGGGACTTAGCACCTTCTGGTTTCGCCTTCCTGGTTTACTGGAAATGTTTCTTCTGCAGTGGAGAGCAAAGCTCCCTGTAGCTGACTGGGTCACTTGCTGACCCGTATTGAGTTCCTGTTCCTAACCTGTAAGGATGGTTTTCATGGTGGGGTGGTAGGGTTTCAGCCATACTTTAAGGAAAGTGTGATTCTGTGCATCAGACTGATTGATTTGTACCATAGCTATGATTTTTTTTGCCTTTTTAGTGTTTATATCGTTTTTAGTATTTTAAAGTTCCTGATGCTAGAATGTTGTAGTTTACAATGAATTTGTTTAAATGGGGCCACAGAGGAAAGGGCAAGAATACTGCCCCATTTCCACACTGAACACACACACCCACTCACCCTAAAATTTCCTGGAATCTTTGCTGATGAGTTAATCCTGGGAGGTTTTAATTATTTGGGTTTTCTTTGCTCATTCCCAGGTGGCTCCGATGGTAAAGAATCTGCCTGTAATGTGGGAAACCTAGGTTTAATCCCTTGGTTGGGAAGATCCCCTGGAGAAGGAAATGGCAACCCACTCCAGTATTCTTGCCTGGAAAGTCCCATGGATGGAGGAGCCTGGCAGGCTACAGTCCATGGGGTCATAAAGAGTTGGATGAGACTGAGTGACTTCACTTTTCTTTGCTTTAGGAAGAAACTTTCCAGGCCTCACTTCTCACACATATTGTGATATTGTAAAAAGTGGTTTCTTTAGCAGTAAAACCATGGTGGCCTACAGTTCTCCAATCAACTTGTATTCCCACTGACTTTCTGAAATAAATAATGTTTTATCCCAGAATATTATATGAAATATTTAAAAGTAGAATTGTTGTGTTGTTATTTAGAATTCAAAGTTGGGAGTGGTTTCCTGGCTTCCAGGTGGGGCATTGGGATCCATCATTTCTCTGTTTGTGTTTCTGGGCTTCTCAGCTGCTCCCCTTCATCTCACTGATGTCTCTTCCCTCCTTGGGGGTCTCCCTCTCTTTTGAAGCCTGTTTGCATTTCGTGCTGGTCTGTCTTACCTCGCCCACTCTTTTTTTCCCCTCTTGGTTCCTTTCCTTCCTACTCTTTCAAGTTCTCATTTGCCCACCTCACCTTCCCTGGTTCATTCCCCAGCCCTTCCTTATAAGAGGCACTTCCTGGACTGCAGTGTCATCACTTGTCCAGTTTATGCTGTTGCTTTTCTTTTTCTTTCTTATCCTCCTTTGGATGCTCATAACCATCTCATGGTATATTTTTGAAATATCGCATCCTAGAAGAGAAAACCAGGACTGCTGGAACCCGTTTCCCTTCCAGTTCAGTAATGAGGAAACTTGTGGTTTCTTTGGTCAGGTGGTGAGAGGGGCATCAAGACAGAAGAGCCGGCGGTAGAGCAGCAAGCCTCTGAGGGCACAGAGGCCCACGGCAGGCCCGTGGGAGGGCTTCTCACGAACGTGTCTCAGCACTTGGATTTTGAACGCAAGGCAGTGTGGCAGACTTTCAGTCTGAATCCCAATCTGATACTCCGAGGCGGCATGAAGTTCTACAAATGTAAAGAATGTGGCAAGATCTTCCGATACAACTCAAAGTTCCTTCGGCATCAGAGGACCCACAATGGGGAAAAGCCCTTCAAGTGCAAGGAGTGTGGCAAAGCTTTCAAGTCCAGCCAGAACTGTATCATACATGAGAAAAATCACATTGGTCAAGGACCCTATGAATGTAAGGAGTGTGGCAAAGGTCTGAGTTCCAAAGCCGCCTTGACCCAGCACCAGTGGATCCACACAGGGGACAAGCCCTATAAATGTACGGAGTGTGGCAAAGGTCTGAGTTCCAACACTGCCTTGACCCAGCACCAGAGGCTCCACATTGGGGAGAAGCTCTATAAATGTAAGAAATGTGGGAAGGCGTTCACCCAGAAGATCACCTCCATTCAGCATCAGAGAGTTCACACCGGAGAGAAAGCCTTCAAGTGGTACCCCAGCTTTCTTCAGCATCAGAAAAGGCACCGTGTGGAGAAGCCCATCAGGCCACTCGGGCCACCCCTGCTGCGTCTCCAGGGCCCCTCTGCACCCTCAGATCCCGGGCGTCTCCAGGGCCCGGGCTCTGCTCCTGCTGTGGTCGTGGCCTTGCCACACGCCATCCTCACTCCTGCCTCCGGGCCCTTGTTCATGCTGCTGCCCGCCACTGGGGTGCTTTCGTCCCCTGTCCAAGTAGTTCTTGTCTTCCAGGGTCTTCCTCCTGCTGTGAAGCCTTCCCCAGTTATTCTGACTCCTGCTCCTCACCCCCCGTGACCCCTGTCTTGGCACTTCTCTTGCTGTTACAGCATATCTGTAACCTACCTTCAGCTTGATTATACTGTACCTGTGTTCCAGCTATTTGAGCATAAACCCCATTGTAATCGAGATATATTTAAAGACTGTGTTATATACAATATATTCTCTTCTGGGTAGAAAATGGAAGCACTTGACTTTCATATTGGTCCCTTTCAGACTTGAACAGTGATGACCGTATCTGCATCATGGGGCTGCTCGTGGGTGAAGTGCTGGTAGGACGCTGCGGTGAATTACGGACATTTGAGAGAAGATATCCCCGTGTCAGGTCCCTGTGATGTGAGAGAAGCTGCCTGGGAGAAACAGGAGGCATGTGAGATCTGTCAGAGTTTAGAATTGGCCTGAGTTTCCAACCAGGGCCTCTAGAAATTAATGCAGGTGGTTCAGTGGTTGAAGTTTCATGGTGTTTTCATGCAGTTGAAGTTGGGTTATCTTTGACACAGGTCATTGAGGATCTCGCACATCTGCAAAAAAATCATGTGAAATAACCAGTTAAAAAACATGTATTGGGCTTCCCTGGTGGCTCAGGGGTAAAGAATTCACCCCCAATGCAAGAGAAACGGGTTCAATCCCTGGTCCGGGAGATCCCACATGCTCTGGAGAAACTAAGCCCCTGTGTTGCAGCTACTGAGCCCACCTGCCTCAGCTGCTGGAGCCCGATTGCCCGAGAGCCCATGCTCTGCAGCAAGAGAAGCCAGTGCCATGAGAAGCCTGTACTGCAACTAGAGAATAGCCTCTAATTGCTGCAGGTAGAGATCAGCCTGTGCAGTAAAGAAGACCCAGCAAATCCAAAAAAAAAAGAAAGAAAATATGTGTACACAGTGATAGCAATTATTTATATGATTGATAGCAGTCATGTCGTGAAAGGTTTTTTTTTTTTTTTTAATCTTTAGTTTTGCTCTTGATATGTAGTTGTTTCCTTTTAACTTTGGTTTCCTAAGCACACATACACCAAAGCATTCGTCTTTGCTCCACCCATTGTGTACATTTTTCTTGGTGGTGGTTCTGGTTTGCTGTTTGCAAGCGTTGGTTTCTGCATTTCCTTTTCTCCAGATAGCATAAATTATGAGTTTGGCAGATTACTAAAGAAATAGGAGCAGATGATTTGGGGGAAATCTGAATATGCCTGTGTCATGTTTTTAAAATAATTATTTATTAATTTTTGTTGGCACTGGGTCTTCATTGCTGCACATGGGCTTTCTCTACATGTGGTGTGTGGGCTTCTCATTGCAGTGGCTTCTCTTGTTGTGGAGCATGGGCTCTAAGGTGTGTGGGCTCAGTAGTTTTGGCACATAGCCTTAGTTGCCCCATATTATGTGAAGTCTTCCCAGACCTGGGATCAAACCTGCAGCCCACCAGGCTCCTCTGTCCTCCACTGTCTCTTGGAGTTAGCTCAAATTCTTATCCATTGATCGGTGAAGCTAGTTAACCATCTAATCCTCTGCCTTCTCCTTTTGCCTTCAGTCTTTCCTAGCATCAGGGTCTTTTCCAGTGAGTCAACTTAATATCAGGTAGCTAAATTATTCGAGTTTCAGCTTCAGCATCAGTCCCTCCAATGAATACTCAGGGTTGATATCCTTTAGATTGGCTGGTTTGATCTCCTTGCAGGTCAAGGGACCCTCAAGAGGTTGTGACAGGTTAGTGAAGTAGAACTATGGAGTGCTCTTGCTTTTGACTTTAGATGAGGTCTTTTATAACTATGCAAAGGACTATGTGAAGTAATTCCTGGGAAAAGAACTTGAGTTATGCATTACAGGCACACCTTATTTTATTGCGCTTCATTATATCTGTTTTGCATATACTGTGTTTTTTACAAATTGAAGGTTTGTGACAATACTGTATTATTCGAAAATGGCTAATATTTTAGCAATAAAGTAATTTTTAATTAAAGCTGTTCCTCTTTTTTGTTTTGACATAATACTACTACACACTTCACAGATTGTAGTGTAAATAACTTTTATATGCACTGGGAAACCAAAAAATTCATGTGCCTTGCTTTCTTGCTGTATTTGCTTTATCATGGTGCTCCGGAACCAACCCACAGTATCTCCAACATATGCCTTACTAGCACTGTTGTGCTGTGCTTCGTCACTCAGTCGTGTCTGACTCTTTGCGACCTCATGGACTGTAGCCTGCCAGGCTCCTCTGTCCATGGGGGTTCTCCAAGCAAGTATACTGGAATGGGTTGCCATGTCCTCCTCCAGGGGATCTTCCCAACTCAGGGATCAAACCTAAGTCTCCCGCATTGCAGGCGAATTCTTTACCATCTGAGCAACCAGGGAGCCCAAGAATACTGGAGTAGGTAGCCTTTCCCTTCTGCAGGGGATCTTCCTGACCCAGGAATTGAACTGGGGTCTCCTATATTGCAAGCGATTGCATTGCATTGCAACCTCTTTCCCAGCTGAGCTACCATGGAAGCTGGTAAAGTATTAGCACAAATTTAAAGTAAATCCTTAAATGTTTATGGAACGGGCCATATGTTTTTTTAAAGTTGCTTTTCTATCTACATGTTTCTCCGTTGCAATTAGTGCTTTTTAAACTTCACCATGTGTCTCAACAACCTGGTATAGAAAGAGTAATTTTCTAGCCTAACTCTCAGAGATTCTGATTTTTAAAACAATGTTTTATGAGAGTATAGTTGATTTACAGCGTTGTGTTAGTTTCTGCTCTACAGCAAAGTGTCTGATTGTGGATATCCATGGTGCTGCCCAGCCCTTTAGTGTGGACCACGCTTTGAGAGAGCTGCCTTGAGCAGAAGATGTCTGGGGGCGTACATTGATAAAGCGCTTGCACTGTTAACTCAGTGGTCTTCAGGAAAGAGACCTCTAAAAATAGTTTGGGTGGTGTCACTTTAGAAGGAGAGAGAAAAGGAAGTGGAATTGGTCCATAGGGAAGAAAAGGGAAGGGGAAAGAGATCTGATGTGGCCTATGGAGAGTCCTTGAGTTCTCAACCACCAGGAAGTTCCTGAGGTGGACAGTGGCTACTTTTTGCTGTTTTTGTGGCTTATTTGCATGTTGACTGAAAGAAAATTTTTTTGCTTATATAAAGTTAATACACTTGGGTTAAAGAGAGCACAAAGTGGATGCTGCAGATGAATGGAACTGAGCAACAACAGTAAAAATGAGATGTAGCTGGGTCTATGGGATGTGACAGAAGGTGGGGCTTGGAATAAGGTTTATAGTCTTGGATGCATTCTTTGTGTGAAAAGTCACTCAGTCGTGTTCTGACTCTTTGCGACCCCATGAACTGTATAGTGTGCCAGGCTCCTCGGTCCATAGGGTGTCCAGGCAAGAATACTGGAGTCGGTAGCCGTTACCTTCTCCAAGGGATCTTCCCCAGCCTGGGATCCAACCCAGGTCTCCTGCATTGTCAGCAGATTTCAGAAGATACCTGAATCTTTCCTAACCTTTTCTGCCTCATGGAGGAGCTGTTCAGCTTCCCGCAACTTGCTTTAGGATTTTTCTTAGCTCTACTCAAAGTCAACTACTCCTTCACATAATTTCAGTTTTCCAAACTGTTATAATTACCTTATTTTCACTGTCCTTCTGAGTTTATGCCTTTCAATTTTTAATCTCTTTCTCAATGGGGTTTCAGGAGGGTGTGAATGCTATGTTCAATGGCCATCTTTAACAGAGTCTGTTGTATCTTATTTCTGCTAAGTTTATTGGGGGAAAGGGTCTATATTTGTTTTTAGGTTTTGGGTAATTATTTTGGTTCCCACAACTACCACCATCCCCAACTGTGAACTACAAGACTTCAAACTTCCCAGGTGGATTAGTGGTAAAATATCTGCCTACAAAGCAGGAGACCTGGGTTCGATTCCTGGGTCAGGAAGGTCGCCTGGACAAGGAAATGGCAACCCATTCCAGTATTCTTGAGTGAAAAATCCCATGGACAAAGGAGCCTGGAGGGCTACAGTTCGGATATGACTATGCAACTAACACTTTCTCTTTTCTGGAAGTGTAGGTGATGCTGGTGGGGTGAAGAACAGGAAAATCAACTAAAAGTCTTTAAGAAGCACTGAGATTCCATGTCACTTCCCCACCCCTCTCTCCTTGGGAGCAGTGTAGCAGGAATTTTGGGTGTTGGGGAACAACAATAGATGTTAAGTCCTTCTCCCTGTAACCAAAACCTCCTCATCTCTTGAGGATGCTGCTTCCCTAGCACCATCCCTCACATCACATATTCTGGGTCCTTTCTCTGTGAAAGTTTCAGGCCACTCTTCACCTCTGACTTTCCCCCAAAACCTCCACCTTTGAATCCTGTCATCAGGCTGGAACCTCTGGGTCCTGTGCCCTTTGTTCCTTGAAGATGTCAGCTCATCACTTGCTCTCACTCTGCTCAGCATTAATCTTCTCTTAATTCTTGCTGTTTTCAGTGGACGAGCCTGCCAACAGCTCACCTCTCATTTTCCTTCTTACCCTTTCATTTTACCTGAACCACTCCTTTGATTGTGTCCTAGACCTTTTCATGATACTGTATCTCTAGGGTTCCCTGCATTTTGCTGGACTGCTGCTATGCACCTCCTCTCACAAACCTCCCAGTACCTCCTGCCCAGTCCTCACCAGCCTCAGCTGATGGATTCTGCTCTCTGCTGGGATAACTGACCTCCAGGGAGTGGCTGTGCCTTTAGCCCTGGTGCCAGAGTGAGAAGACACAGATGGGCCCTACCTCATCTCTTCCACCTCCTTTTCAACTTGCAGTACTCAGTTCTCATTCTTGTATACTAAGGCAGTTCTGTCACATTCAGCAACCCACTTCTACTTCCTAATTCTGTGTCTGTGTGTAGTTGCAGACAACGTTATCTTTTTTTCTTTGGTCACACTATGCAGTTTATAGGATCTTAGTTCCCCAAGCAGGAACTGAACCTGGGCCCACAGCAGGGAAAGTGCAAAGTCCTGTCCACTGGACCATCGGCGAATTCCCCAGAATCTATTTTAACATGTTTAAGCAGAAATGGATTTGCTACAAACCACTAGGTAGCTTACAGAATTCCCAAAAAGGAACTAAGCTGGACTCTCACATAGGCAGATGGTCAGAAAAGGGACCAAGGACAGTACCAAGAGGCTCCAGTGGAAACCCAGCAGCTGCTGGTGCCTGCTACTAGACTGGCACCCTCACCGCACCGAAGAGAGGGGCTAGACCTCCAGGAGGTTTGCTACCTGTTCTGAGAAAAACCAAGTCATCCACATCCACTTGAGAAGGATCCTGCCTATACGGTCTCATGACCTTTATTTCCATCTTCCAAGTTGTACCTGCTCAGTGAAAATTGGTTGTATGTGTACATCTAAAGAGCAAGGGCTTCTGGGAAATAGTTTTTGAATTCTGCCTCAGAAAGTGAGATTTATAATGTGGAGCAGTCCTAAAACAGAAAGGATTTTCAAAACATTTTGGACAGCTTTTATAAAATATCAAATATTCATTTCAGGCATAGAAAATGATCAAAATTTCTGAAGAATACATGATATTCATGGGTAGGGAAGGAATATCCAGATTTCAGTTTTTGCCAAGTGAATTTTTATGTTAAAAGTAATTCCAATCAAAATTTACAAGGGAAGTTGTCTGTGTGTGTGTGTACGTGTGTACGTGTGGAACCTCACAAATTGACTCTTAGCTAAGACATTTTTGAAGAAGTTGGCTGATTTTGTGCTACCGGATAATATACATATTGATAATCAAAAGCAACAAAACAAAAGCAAAAACAAAGCCTCCCTAACCTTAACATACACTGTAATATGATTTATGTGAGTTAAAACAGCAAAGGAGTCTTTAGAAATAGACACATTTTATACACAGTTATATACCTTTATACAAAGTACAGAATTACAGAGAAAGTATAGAGTGATCAGCATCAGTGGCACAGGCTGAGAAAATACACTTCCTCTCCTCTTCTTGCTCCTCTGTTCTCCTCTTACTACTTCTTGCATTCTGTCCCACACTCCAGGAACCCAGTCCCAAATGCTGCCCCTCAGTGGTCCAACACTCCACACCTTTGCCCTATTCCTTTTCTGAAAGCAATAGTAGATATTTTGTTTCTAAACTATCTTGATTTAAAGGTTCTCAAAGTGCTTTACAAAATGTGGTCTTTTTACTCCTCTGTAAGTAGATCAGTACAAAAATCTTATTTTACGGCTGTCCAGAAAGAAGTTATATGATTTCAGTTCAGTTCAGTCGCTCAGTCGTGTCCGACTCTTTCCGACTCCATGAACCGCAGCACTCCAGGCCTCCCTGTCCATCACCAACTCCTGGAGTCTACCCAAACCCATGTTCATTGAGTTGGTGATGCCATCTAAGCATCTCATCCTCTGTTGTCCCCTTCTCCTCCTGCCCTCAATCTTTTCCAGCATCAGGGTCTTTTCAGTGAGTCAGCTCTTTGCATCAGGTGGCCAAAGTATTGGAGTTTCAGCTTCAGCATCAGTCCTTCCAATGAACACCCAGGACTGATCTCCTTTAGGATGGACTGGTCGGCTCTCCTTGCAGTCCATGGGACTCTCAAGAGTCTTCTCCAACACCACAGTTCAAAAGCATCAATTAAAAAAAAAAAAAATTCAAAAAAAAAAAAAAAGCATCAATTGTTCGGCACTCAGCTTTCTTTATAGTCCCAACTCTCACATTCATACATGACCACTGGAAAAACCATACCCTTGACCAGACGGACCTTTGCTGGCAACGTAATGTCTCAGCTTTTTAATATGCTGTCTAGGTTGGTCATAAGTTTCCTTCCAAGGAGTAAGCGTCTTTTAATTTCATGGCTGCAGTCACCATCTGCAGTCATTTTGGAGCCCCCCAAAATAAAGTCAGCCACTGTTTCCACTGTTTCCCCATCTATTTGCCATGAAGTGATGGGACCGGATGCCATGATCTTAGTTTTCTGAATTGCTTTAAGGTAAAAATCATATTGTTTTATTAATTTTTTAAAGATTTGTTTATAGCTGTGCTAGGTCTTCATTGCTGTACTCTGGCTTTTCTCTAGTTGCAGCGAGTTGAGGCTACTCTGTTGTGGTGCGCAGGCTTCTCATTCAGTGGCCTCATTGGGATGGGCATGGGCTATAGGCTCTCAGACTTCAGTAGCTGCAGCTCGCAGGCTCTAGAGCGCTGGCTCTATAGTTGTGATGTATGGGCTTGGTTGCCATGCAGCATCTGTGATCTTCCCAAAGCAGGTATCAAACCTGTGTCCTCTTCATTAGCAGGTAGATGCTTAACCACTGCGCCACCAGGGAAGCCCCCAAGCCATATTATCTTAAAAGCTAGATAATATATAAAAGAATATGTTGCTTAAAGAAAATATTTTGAAACTTCTATTACATGAAGCCCAGTTGTAGGGCTGGCTCATCTATTTCTCATAAATGAATCAGTAATGATTGTTATTTCTACGATCTCCTCACTAGTTACAATGTGTGTTAGTTGCTCAGTCTTGTCTGACTCTTTGTGACCCCATGGGGTGTAACCCTCCAGACTCCTCCGTCCATGACATTTTCCAGGCAACAATACTGGGGTGGGTTTCCATTTCCTTGTGCAAGGGATCTTCCTGACCCAGGGATCAAACCCACGTCTCCTGCATTGTAGGCAGACTGTTTACCGTCTGAGCTACCAGGACTGTTACAGGAAATTTCAGTTGGCCACAATTTTCAATTTACCCCATTACCACCTTCTTGAGGACACCTTGAATTGCTTTAGTCATGACCTGTGGCTTATGGGATTTAGTTTCCCAACCTGGGATCGAACCCAGGCCCCTAGCAGTGGAAGTGGACAGTCCTAACCACTGGACCACCAGGGAATTCCCCTTGGATTTTAATAATGATAAAAATATCTACTGGTGCTGTTTACCATTTAACATTTAAGCACAATGCCACTGAAAGTTAGATATTTCTATATCAGGTTTTTATTTTAAAAAACTACACGAACGGTAAATGATCTTGCTTCAGGACAGTGACTAGAGACAGAACTGAAGTGTATCAATGGCCACTTTCAGCTCTAATCTTTACTTTCTAAGAAAAGCAGTCTCAGATATAGCAGTTCTCAGTGTATCAAATAATTATGTGGGATAGATGAATTTTTTCTTGCCCTTGTTTTGCCGGCAATCTTAGCAGTTTAGTTATAATTTGTTCTTCAGTGAGTACTAGCAAATTGGTTATCTAAGGAAGGAGTGATGTTCATTAGATTCTGTCAATAAAAGTGCAAATAATGAGTCTCAAATGTATAGGGAGCACAAATGTGAAGCCAAATTGTGTCTGTTCCTAAGAACGAGGTTTTCTTTATAGCCACTGTTCTGGGAACAGAGCAGTTTTCTTGTACCTTTTCAGCTCTCTCATTTTACATAAACAAGATGCCTGATTATTATTTTTTAAATATTTATTTATTTGACTGCATGGAGTCTTAGTTGAGGCATACTACAACAATCTTCATTGCTTCCTGTGGGATCTTCCACTGTGGGGCACAGAATCTCTACTTGCAGCTTGAGGGCTTAGTTACTCTGAGACATGTGGGATCATAGTTCCCTGACCACAGGGGTTGAATCTGTGAACCACTGCAAGATGGATTCTTAACCACTGGACCCGCAGGCAAGTCCTGATACCTAATTATTTTATAAGCAATTAAGAAGAGGTGTCTACATTATCTCCACTTTTAATCTCTTGGCCATATAAAGTGGCTTTTAAATTTCTTTTCTTTTCTGATTAGAAATAACATGCTTTGGAGCAAAAATTTTGCCTGGAAAAATACCTAGGCCTGAATTTCACCATGTTTAATTCTTTGGTGAATATATAAACACACACACAGTGAATGTGGATGCATCCATGAATTATAATTATGCATACTCTGTCATAGAGTTCTTTTAAGTTAGCAGAATACAATGTAGGTGTCCTAGTAAACAAACGATCTATAACATGTTTAATAGCTGCATGATATTGCACTGCATGGATTTCTCTTCTTCCTGGAACTAATTTCTTATTATTGAATGTTTAGGATATTTCCATTTTGAATCTCTCTGAATACTTAGATGAACAGCCAGTACATATGATTGACACAGTTATAATTTATCATTATTTTTTTACCTCATTCCATTTAAAAGAAGTGGAATATTTCTGTTAAACTAAGGGCCTCTTTGATACCCAGCCCAAGCTCATCCTGCTTACTGCACAACAGGCCAATAAATTAGGAGATGAGTTGTTGGAGCAAGAAATAATGACTTTAACTGGAAAGCCAGCAGGCCAGGAAGATGGTAGACTAGTGTCTTACCGCAAAGAACCATCTTTCTTCAGTCAGAATTTGGGCTCCTTTTACACAGGGAAGGGGGAGGGCTCACTGCAATGCCAATGGGCCAGGGGGACCCACCCCTATTACACCTTTTGTTCTTCTACTTCGCTTATTATTTCTCCAGAGCTACTCTATAAATAATAAATGGCACTGCTTTTCATGCTGAAAAAGTCAGCGTTGGTGCGACTGTCCCAGGGATGCTGGAGAGTCATGCCCTGTGTAGCCTTGTGTGCCAGTTCTCTGTTTGTCTCGGTGGGTTATTAGTCTCTCCCCTGTTACTCAGCAACATGCTCCCCCATTAACATTATGCTTGAGGTGTATTACTAGAGGATTCAGGAAAGTAAGGGAGTAAACCAAAAAGAAACATTTAGAGCTCCGGAAATGGAGGATCCAGCATTCACAGGGTAGTGGAGGGAGGGGAGGAGAGTTGTACACCGGTCCTAGGCAGCAGCCCGTTTGGACTGGAGCAGGACGACGAAGTACTGTGGGGGTTAGGCCTCCAGGAAGAGAGGACAACAGTATTCTAATTCCAGGCACGTCATTATGCACTGTCAGAACACCAAGGATTAAAAGAAACTAAGAGCTTCTGCGGGTGTGTGGGAGTGGGGAACAGGTCACATACATCAAGGAACTGGAATTGGAGTGACATGAGACTCCTCATTAGCATCATGGGATGCTCCAAGAGGATGGACAGTGCCTTAAAAATTCTGGAGAAAATTATTTTCAGCCTAGGATTCCATCCCTAGCCAAACTGCCCATCAAAAGTAAATTAATGCAAGTAGAATGCTAAGTGCTAACTATAAATGTACTGAGAGTACTGAAACTGTAAATCACTTTGTGACCATTATAATAAAGACTGGTTCAGGTAAGAATCATCAATGGATGCTCAGTATAGGGGGAGATTTAACGAGGATCAGAATATTTGTATCATCTTCAGTGTTTCCCACGGAAGCTCATTAGTTGCAAGAGAAATCACAAAGTATCTACAAATTGCACAGCACCTTGACTGGATTATCAAAATTAACAACACCACAGAGGGGCATTTGGAGATTGTATCCTTCATACCTGATGACCTGAGAAAAGCACATCACTTGTGAGTATCCTAGTAAGGGATGATTATCCCGAATCTAATCACAGGGAATCACCAGGCAAACCCAGTATGGTGTATTTCTATTCAAAAGGGCGATTCTGTGCTCTTTTAAAAATGTGTCATAAAAGACAAAAGACGGAGAAGGTATTCCAGATTAAGTGTGACTGAAGAGATATGATGCTAAATGCAATACTTGAGTGGATGTTCTGTTGAAGGAAAAATAAACTGCTATAAAGGACAGTATTGGGCTGACATACAACATTAAAATATAGACAATAGATTAGATACAAATTGGATCAATATGAAATTTGCTAAAGGTTAAAGTATTGTTATTATGTAAGAATATTCTGAGGAAAGATGCACACTGAAGTATTTATGGATAAAGGGACATGATGTATGAACATTACTCTTTTTTATTTTTAATTATTTAATTGGAGGCTAATTACTTTAAAATACTGTAGTGGTTTTTGCCATACATTGACATGAATCAGCCATGGGTGTACATGTGTCCCCTATGCTGAAACCCCTCCCACTTCCCTCCCCATCCCATCCCTTAGGGTCATCCCAGTGCACCGGCTTTGAGTGCCCTGTTTCATGCATCAAGCTTGGACTAGTGATCTAGTTCACATATGATAATACACATGTTTCAATGCTATTCTCTCAAATCATACCACCCTCACCTTCTCCCAGAGTCCAAAAGTCTGTTCTTTATATCTGTGTCTCTTTTGCTGTCTCACATATATGGTCATCATTACCATCTTTCTAAATTTCATATATATGTGTTAATATACTGTATTGGTCTTTTTCTTTCTGAATTACTTCACTCTGTGTAATGGGCCCAGTTTCATCCACCTCATTAGAACTGATTCAAATGTGTTCTTTTTAATAGCTGAGTAATATTCCATTGTGTATATGTACCACAGCTTTCTTATCCATTCGTCTGCCAATGGACATCTAGATTGCTTCCATGTCCCAGCTACTGTAAACAGTGCTGCGATGAACATTGGGGTACACATGTCTCTTTCAATTCTGGTTTCCTCGGTGTGTATGCCCAGCAGTGGGATTTCTTCATCGTATCGCAGTTCTATTTCCAGTTTTTAAAGGAATGTCCACCCTGTATGAACATTACTCTGAAATATTTCAGAGAAAATGATCATCTGTCCCCACCCATCTACCCCTCCCTCCCTCCCTCCATCCATCCGTGAGAGAGAAAGAGGAGAGACAGAAAAAGAAAAAGCAGATATTAAAATGGAACAAAACGCTAGTAACGGGTGAATGTGTGTAAAAGGCAACACAAGTTTCATGTAACTATTCTTATTCTTAGAACTATAAGTTGGAAATATAAAAAAAGTAATATAAACATGTTTTCAGACATCCAAGGACCATATAGTTTAACCGTCATGTTATAAGAATGTGTGCTTCAGAAAAAACTACAGATGATCTAGGAAACTGGAATTCCAGCACAGGAGAGAAGGAGAAAGGAAGCCCCGAGAAGGCAACAGTAATCAGTCCAGATTGGAACAGAAGGATAAAGCATGGTGGGAGAGAGATCTGGAAAAAAAAATGGGACTGACAGATTACTTGGAAGTGTTTGAGTGTTCAGAAAATTATTGTTTCACAAATCTGTAGGAGAATTTGGAAAAAAAAAATAAGGGGCAATACAAAACAAAGCAAATTTCAAAAGAAAAAAAAATTCAGGCAACTGTGAAGTACAGGAAAAGCCAAAAACTTAAGAAAGAAAGAAAAGGTAATCATAAAACACACCATGACTTATCAGGTAATGACATTTACAGTCATGATAAGTAAACACTGCATTTGTATAATCAAACTTTGTGATATATTGGGAGAATGATGGAGTATAGTGAGATGTAAAAAATTACATCCTCAATAATCATCATCAGAACTCAACAGATTCTAAACAGCCCTGTGAAGAGCAATGTAAACGTATGTGGCCGTTGCCGCTGTTTGCCTACAAAACAGCCAAGCCCTTTGTTCCTCCTCCTGGATTTTGTTCAGCATTTCCCTCCTTCCACTGGCCATGTGTAGCAGGGGCATCCCCAAAGGGGAAATGCTCTTGGTCCAAGTTGATCATGCTGGGCCTATACCTCTCTTTTTACCAGCCAGGGCATGGCAGTGTGCTGTAGTTCTAGCTGATGACATGCTCGGGAGGGCTTCTCAGGGGTTTCAAGGCGTACATTTTACAATCTTAAGAAATACATAGCAAGTGGCCTTTAGGCATTGTCATTTCTGGAGTGGTGTTCAGAGCTCCTGAGTCATCTTGTGGGCCTGAGGGGAGCCAGACAAGATGGCAGAGGGGCAGAGCCCAGATCCTAGAGGAAGGGAGCCCTGGTCACACTACAGCCTCTCTTTTCTTTTGAAGTATCTTGTAAAGATACAATCAAGGGAGTTCCCTAGTGGTCCAGTGATTAGTGGACTAGAGTTCCCTAGTGGTCCTGTGCTTTCACTTCTTAGGGCTCTGGTTCAACCTCTGGTCAGGGAACTCAGATAACAAGCCTTGCGCATAGCCAAAAAAAAAAAAAAAAAAACCATGATACAATCAACATATAATACTATACAATTAATGACAAAAAATTGTAGTCTTCACCATCTGAATCTTTCATCTATATGTTACTGTGAACAGAGTGTATGTTATTCTGGCCTTTTGCATATGTTTATGCATGTGTTTGATTTTTAATATATGTCCATATGTATGTGTTCATATACATGTACACATACATAATTCTTTAAACCCACAATGGGATCCTCCAAGAGACCAGTTCTCAAACTTGAACATGCTTAAGAATGATCCTGAGGACTCCATAAACACAGATTACCCGATGCCATCTGCAGAAACTGCCTCACTTCAGGGCTTACACCTCAGTCCTTCTAGGAACCAGTGGACAAACTCACCTGCAGTCCTGCCATGTGAGATCCTCTGAATACTCCGATTCATGTTCCCATCCCTCCCATTTCTTTCCAATCCTGGGAGCACAACTGTCTTCGTTCTGGGTTTCCGTTCCAACCAGAAAAGCACAAAGCCTGCACTGCATCTTCTCCCTAGTCTAGTTAATGTCCTCCTTGTTTGACTTGCTACCTACTTCCAAACCCAGGTACTTTATGGAGACATTGAGAAACAAGCTGGCAGAGATCTTCAGGGAACACCAGCTGACCCGAATTGAAAAGGCTGTTTTTTAGAGATAATCCTCAATACCCTTCAGTGCAGGAGGGCCCTCAAGTGGTATATTAATAGCAAATGCCTATTAAAAAAATTTTCTTTTTGCTTCAAAGAGATTTTTATAGTGATAAGATAATTGTATCACTGCTGTGCTGTGCTGAGTTGTGTTCGACTCTTTGCAACCTTGTTATAGCCCATCAGGCTCCTCTGTCCATGGAATTCTCCAGGCAAGAATACTGGAGTGGGTTGCCATTTCCTCCTCCAGAAGTCTTCCCAATCCAGAGACAGAACCTGAGTCTCCTGAGTCTCCTGCAGTGCTGGTGGGTTCTTTATCACCGAGCCTCCTGGGAAGCCCATTTGTATCATTAGTAGTTCCTTTTAATTTCTTGGGCAAAATTTAGTAGGTGAAGAATCGAGATAAACTTGTATTTCCTCTTGGAGGTACTTCACATGGGTAAAAGAGGCCACATATTTGAAGGTTAAGGCCTGGCTCTCAGTGAAGAGCCCATGGATGGCTCTGTCTGGCAAGGCCATTGCTGGTAATATATAGACAACTGGAGGTCCATAGCTTAGGTTAAATATGCTCATTGGTTCATCTTATTGGGAGAATATCAGTTCAGTTCAGTTGCTCAGTCGTGTCCGACTCTTTGTGACCCCACAGACTGCAGCATGCCAAGTCTCCCTGTCCATCACCAACTCCCAGAGTTTACTCAAACTCTTGTCCATTGAGTTGGTGATGCCATCCAACCATCTCATCCTCTGTCCGTCCCCTTCTCCTCCCGCCTTCAATCTTTCCCAGCATCAGGGTCTTTTCAAATGAGTCAGTTCTTCCCTTCAGGTGGCCAAAGTATTGGAGTTTCAGCTTCAGCATCAGTCCTTCCAATGAATATTCAGGACTGATTTCCTTTAGGATGGACTGGTTGGATCTCCTTGCAGTCCAAGGGGACTCTCAAGAGTCTTCTCTAACACCACAGTTCAAAAGCATCAATTCTTTGGCACTCAGCTTTCTATATAGTCCAGCTCTCACATCCATACATGACTACTGGAAAAGTCACATGACTACTGGAAAAGTGACATACCTATAGTCACTTTGACTATATGGACCTTTGTCAGCAGAGTGATGTCTCTGCTTTTTAATATACTGTCTAGGTTTGTCATAGTTTTTCTTCCAAGGAGCAAGTGTCTTTTAATTTCATGGGTGCAGTCACTATCTGCAATGATTCTGGAGCCCAAGAAAATAGTCTGCCACTGTTTGCATTTTTTCCCCATCTATTTGCCATGAAGTGATCTGTGATAGTTAGGTTCCATAAAGTCACTGTGAACACTGAATTAGGAAATATAGAAGAACCCTTTCTCTCAAGGGAAGTACAGGAGTAGGTTTGTGAGACTCTGGCCATAGTTTCATCAACTAATAAAAACATGACCTTACTCAATGTGTGTTTTATTTTAGAGACAAGTTGTTTAAAATACATCATTGATTCATTAATACTGAACTCATGGCCAACAGTATCATAACACATGCCTGAATGAAGTTTATCTAACAGACGTATTTTCTCCATAAGGCACATCATAGCCTTCTTGCTCTTAGCAACACTGGATTGCATTTCAGGACATAACTCCGGAGCCATCCTAAGCAGTGAAATTACCAACAAAAAGTGGCACAGAAGTGTGAACAGAGTGACATTAAATAGACTACAGAAAGGGCACTTGTGTATAGTCTGAAGGATGAATCAAGAAGGCAGAGTCCCCTTGATCAACCTCATCTAGGAATATGCAGGGTGTGTGACTCAAGGGTTTTGCCATTCTTCACATGTCTGTGAATGACCACAAGAACACTGAGGGTATTGATTTTGGGGTTACTAGTGAATTTTAGTGAGTATAGAAATTCACAAATATAGAACCTGTGAATATTAAGGATTGGCTGTATGTATCTCTTAAATATAAGAATTATTTTAAAAACATAGCTTCAATTACCATTTTTGCTGCTGGATTCCTTAACATTATGGAGTAGCCATCAAAATTCACATTTTCCCAACTGTCTTCTTAAAGCATCTTTATGAATCCATGGATTTAATCATAGCTGACATGTTTGAATTCATTTGCAAAGATTATTATGATTCATATTATTATTTATCTTATTATTATCACCCATGGTCAGACTGTCCCATCTTTGGCCAGTAGGAGTTCTGTTTGTCCAGGCAGCATTGGTTCCTTTCCATGAGAAATGGGCTGTAGAGACCCTGCTACGGGTGCTCACTGCTATTCAGCAGTCAGTTTCCAGTGGACAGAACCGGGAAACACAGGAAGTACCTGTCTGTCTATGTATCTGTCTACCTATCTAGCTATCTACCTATTTAATCATAAAATACATCATGAATTTGAACCTGTGCTTCCTTTTAAGGTTCTGGATTATATGATTTTTACTCAATTCTTCTAATACTTGTATTTCCTACTTCCCACACCCAGAATCTTTGTTCTCAAAAACATGAATGATAAAATAGCATGTAATTATTCAGCAGTTTTATCTGACATTGCATTACCCATGTGAGAGGTCTAAAATAGCAGAACCACAGTAATATCATTATTGAAAAGTTACTTTGTTGCTGTTTTTCAAAATTGGAGGATAATTGCTTTACAATATTGTATTGGTCTCTGCCATACATCAACATGAATCAGCCACAGGCATACATATGTCCCCTCTCTCTTGAACCTTCCTCCCACCTCCCACTCCATCCCACCCTTCTAGATTGTCACAGAGCACCTGATTTGAGCTCCCTGCATCATACACCAAATTCCCACTGGCTCTGCTTTATATATCGTTATGTATGTTTCCATGCTACTCTCTCCACTTGTCCCACCCTCTCCTCCCCGACTGTGTCCACAATTCTCTTCTCTGTCTGTATGTCCACTGCTGCCCTGCAAAGAGATTCATCAGTACCATCTACAGTCCTTTTTGTACTTAGGATGCATCCCACTGGGAGTGTGCAGTCAAATACTTATAGCTTATCTCTGCAGTTTTGCTACCAAAATGGATACACAGCTAGGTTCATTTATTTCATTTTTTATATTTTGGGATTAATATTTTAAAGTGTAATGTTGTCTTAATAGATGTAAAAGAATCACATAGCATCAAAGACATATCTAGAAACCAAAATATATGCAAGGCTAGCTTCTATCTATCCCTGTCTCATCCACACTATACCTTTCTTTATCCTATAGAAAACCCTTAAAACCTTTTTGTGGTTTACTTGTCCATGGAAAAATAGAATTAAATCTGTACATATTTATACCCTTTATTATAGAAATAGTAGTATACACATTTTTCTGCACTTAAAAAAATCACTTTAACAATGTATTTTGGAAATTACTCCATAGTAGATGGAGATACTCATTATTACAATATAGTTATATACTACTCTATCATAAGGATATACATACTTTATTCAATCAGTCCCAGATTGTGGCATTTTAATTGTTTTCTGTCTTACCTATTATAATGAGTGTCCTCATTGGACACTCAGGTGAGAATCCTCAGGTGGATTCTTTACCTCGGAGCCACCACGGAAGCTCCATATATCTCTTTCATATTTGCCAGTATATATGTGAAATAGATTTCAAGAAGGATGATTACTGAATCAAAGGGTAAAAGAATATATAATTTTGCTAAGTATCTTCAAATTCTCTTCCATCCAGGTTATTCCATTTGCATTCCTTCTGTGTGCAAGCCTGTGTGTTCAGTCACTTCAGTTGCCTCCGACTCTTTGCCACCTAGGGACTGCAGTCCACCAGGCTGCTCTGTCTCTGGGGCAAAAACACTGGCACGGGTTGCCATGCCCCCCTCCCGGGTATCTTCCTGACCAGGAACCAAACAGGTGTCTCCTGCATTGCAGGCAGATCCCGTACGCACTGAGCCACTGGGGATACCCCTGTATTCCTTCTAGCGATGTGTAAAGGTGCTGGTTCTCCCAAAGTTTCATTAACAAGAGTGTACTGTTGAACTTTTTGATTTTTGCTAATCTCTTGGAAAGGCGAGAAATTGTATCAGTGTAATTTGCATTTGTTATTATTGCCCAACTTTTTGAGGAAGATACAATGTATTGGTAACATATAAGATAATAATTTCACAGAAACCCGAATCTCCTTTCTTAAAAAGTTAATGCAGCTGCATCAAATCAACATTTCCAGCTGGGGTGACTGGCTGGGCCTGAGTCCAGCTGTCCACATTAGATGGGCGTGTGGTTCCGAATTTAATACAAACTCCACTCTACCTCTCACTGGATTATAGAACCTGCCCTTCCCTGTCAGTGTTTGATCTGTCAGCCCATCCCTTGACTTGGAAAGTAGGTGTATCAGTTATCTGTTGCCAGAGAATGCGGCATCATGAGCATCAGTCACAGAACTGCGGTGGCCTCTATCACACTGAGCATTTGTTGTTCTGCATCTGGGGTGGTTGGCTGGGTGGCTGCGCTGGTGTTAGCTGGGCTCACTCACTGTGTGAGGGTTTGGTTAGCTGTCAACTGATCTAGATGAATTTTGACTGTATGGTTAGAGCCACATAGATGTGACCCCATAAGTGTAAAGCATAGTGTGTATTGGGTGGTGTGCTCTTTGTCCGGATGCCGCTCATGCACGAGCCCTCACTGCTAGGCTTATGGGGGGCTATGTCCCCCTAAGAGCCATGTGTCCTGTTCTCTGGGTGCCTCATCCCCTGATACCCACTCCCAACACTCTAGTCTCAGACGTCTGCTCGCTCAGTAAGGACTTTTGCTTCTACCAGGTCCCTCGGCTCTCTCAAAGGTGGGAATGTGGTCTGGTTCCGCGTGAACTATGTGGTGGGGCAGAAGAATGGAAGTAGTGATGTTGACCTGAAGAGAAGAAGGCTGAGCTCCCCGGGGAGAGGGATTCCTGTCCCTGACAACGTCTGGGATCAGACGGCAGCTCTTGCCTGGGTCTCCAGCCTGCCGGCCCGCCCTGCAGATTCTGGACTTTCCAAGCCTCCACGAACCAATTTCTTTCTTTCTTTTTAATTATTGGAGTATAATTGCTTTACAATGCTGTGTTAGTTTCTGCTGAACAATGACGTGAATCAGTCATGTGTACACATATATCCCTCCCCACCTCCCACATCCCACCCCTTTAGTGTTATCACAGAGCACTGAGCTGAGCTTCCTGTGCTTTATATTAATAGCAAGTCCCCACTAGTTATTTATTTTACACATGGTAGTGTATATATATGTCAATCCTAATCTCTCAATTCATCTCAGTCTCCCGCCCCCCTCACCCCCGCCCCATGTCCAAATGTCTATTCTCTATGTCTCCAACTCTATTCCTGCCTTGGAAATAAGTTAATCTGTACCATTTTTCAGATCCGACATAAAAGAAATAATACGCAATATTTGTTTTTCTCTTTCTGACTTCACTCTGTATGACTGACTCTAGGATCATCCATGTATCTACAAATGATCCTATTTCATTCCTTTCACTGGCTGAGCAATATTCCATTGGCTTCCCTGGTAGCTCAGCTGGTAAAGAATCTGCCTGCAATGTGGGACACCTGGGTTCAATCCCTGGGTTGGGAAGACCCCTGGAGAAGGGAACAGCTACCCATGCCAGTATTCTGGCCTGGAGAATGCCATGGACTGTAGAGTCCATGGGGCTGCGAAGAATCAGACACGACTGAGCAACTTGCACACACACACACACGAGCTCGTTTCTTTAAAGCTTTTTAAAGATGTGGTTTTCATTTATTTATTTTTGGCCGCACTGGGTCTTTCTGGCTAGTTGTGGCTGACAGGGGCTGCTCTCTGTTGTGGCGGGAGGGCTCTCACTGCAGTGGCTTCTCCTGTTGGGGAGCACGGGCTCCAGGCGTGAGGACGGACTTCTGAAATCGTGGTGCACAGGCTTAGTTGCTCGCAGCATGTGAAATCTTCCCAGACCAGGGACTGAACCTGTGTCCCCTGCCTCGGCAAGCAGATTCTCATACACTGGGCCGCCAGGGAAGTCCCTGCATGAGCTAATTTCTTAGTCTCTCTGTACACACACACCCCGTTGGTTCTGTTTCTCTGACTAGTGCAGAATGTTAGCAGGGGAGGGGCTTCAGCCTGTGTTGTTGCTGGTTTCCTTCTAAGGCAGTTTGAGAACAAATACGCTTCCCCACAGTGAGAATTCATTTCCTTCAGTTTTCCATGAATAGATGACTATTCCTCACATAAACAAAAGGCTGCCTTCATTTCTTGTTTATTACAATTCTATCCTTAGGATTCCATCCCTTCTTGTTCCAAGTTGCACTCTGGAGATTTCTCGAATTAACTGACAATGTGTGGTCTAAGCACCAGATAAGTGTTCTGTAATCCCTAGGTTTTTCACCTGGCAGGTTGAATGGGGTGGTCAGAGAGTAAGACTGATGTAAAAGAAGTCTTGTTACCCTGCCACGAATCTTTAGAGGATCTTTGTAGTTATACCGTTCAAAGATTTAGACCTTCCCCAAGCAATATTTATTTTCAGAAACTGTCCTGGGTTCCATGGCACGTTTCATTCAGGCCAAATCCGATAAAAGGGATGGTGCAGTCATAAGACTACGCTGAGCCATTTTGTCTCATTGAACCTACTAGAATTTGGTTACTTATTTTTGGCTGTGTGGCATGTAGGATCTTAGTTCCCTTTCAAGGACTGAACCCACCCCCTGTGCATTGGAAACCCAGAGTTTTAACCACTGGACCACCAGGGAAATCCCACTGAACCTAGGAGGATTTATACTCAAGTCTCTGAGTCTTAAAACTGGGAGGCTCTGTGTGTCTTGGATATTCTGAGTTTTGTACAAATGGCACCACTGACACACGGGCCTCACTCATCTTCCAGGATTCCTGAGCGCGCACGAGAAAGATCTCAGTAGCCAGACTCGGAAAAGGAGAAGAAGACAGGGCACAGCAGGCAAGCTGGACTCTGCGTTCAGTGGCAGAGGCTAGGCTGCTCCTCTTCCTATCACATTATTCTGCAGATATTCCATGAAGTTGTTTTTCTAAACGTCCTCTGATTTGGCAGAGGCACCTTGGCATCATGGGGAACTGGCATCTGGGAGAAGCACTGAAGGTAGTTTGCAGTGGGGGCTGATTTCGTAATTGCTCAAATTTTGCATGCTGTGCATACAACCAAACCCATCACAAACACACGCTCTCAAAATCCTCTAATGAATTCTTTTCAGTCTGTGCCTCTGCAGAGAACACGGGTGTCATCTAAAAAATAATCACATGATCTCCCAGACTCACAGTGGGATGAACGAGGGACTGATGGGCTTGACTCCCCATATTTGGAACCTCTCAATCCCCAGGTTCCAACATTACAACTCACTAGTGGGGATGCAGGGGTGAAGGGAGGAAGGGGAGCGAAGGGAGAGAAAAGGGAAACAGCCAGTCACCAGTGGAGTCACAGCTCTTCTCTGGGGAGAGACTGATGTGAGGAAGGTGGGGAAATACATCTACCACAGCATAGAGGTTTTTGAGTCAAATATATCTGGGTCTAAATCCAATTCCTACTGCTTACCAGCTGCATGACCAGAGGCAAGTCACCCAAAGCCCTGAGCCTTAGCTCCCTTACGTGTACAAAGAGGGTAAGAGCTAACTACCTTGAACAGTTGCTGGCAGGCTAAGATCATGATTGTGAAGAACACGGCACACAGTGGGTCTGCAGGAATGCAAGCTTCCTGACAGCTTTTCTTAGATGAGCGCTCAGAGAAGTCAGTGCCAGACTCAGGCCTGACTTGGCTTCCCCTTTGACAAGCAGTTATGGCAGGTGTGGATGGATGTGTGTCCACCCAGGTGGGGGTGTGTTTGAGGAAATGTGGTTTGAGGTGAGATGAGATTATCCCAGCGGGAGATACCTTTGTCTACAGAGAGGACATGATTTTCAGAAGATCCATTTAATTGCATCAAGTGGAAGCACCTGTCAGTACAATTTTCTGGGGGCTAGAAACCCACATCAGTTTCTACAGACAAAGTCTACAAACAGGTAGGTCTCCTGTGCCAATTATTCACACCTGTCTTTGGGGGCCGTGGGATTTAGGAGATTTTGGAAGACACCGTTGGGATAGTAGGATGAGTAAAGCATGAATCTAGGAGGGACAGGAGGAGGACTGCAAATACCATGACATCAGGCAGTTCAGACAATCGTTGGGGAAACACAGGAGGACTGAGCAGTGCAGCAGAGGCTGTGGGCTGTGGGGGCCGGGAATTCTCTGTCATGTTTCCATGGTGTTGAAAATGCTTTTCAGCTCCCAGGAGAAACTGTACAGATGTTGGTTAATAGGCTTTTCTAGCTCTGTGGCCTCATATTACATCTAAACTTCTTGAGGTTCAGTATTCTCACTTGTAAAATGGGGAACATAACAGTACCTACCTAAGAAATGAAGATGAAAAGCAATGATGCTTATAAAGCCTTAGCATAGTTTCTAGCACATATTAAGGTCTCATAAATCTTAGTTATTATACAAAGGCGATTTAAGTGACTAGTGCAACACAACAATGAATATGAATTGATTGCAACAAATTCATATGTTTTCAAACATATTAGTTTTTCCTTTTGGATTGCTGTTGCTATCTAGCTGTTTCTATTTGATTTTAGTATCTATTTATATGTGTAATTACAAAAGGGAGCTGGGCTGGAGCAATGTGAAGCAGATGCTTAATTTCAGGAGAATTTGAGTATACAGTGTGTGAAAGGCCCCCATCATAGGGCTTCCTATGTGGCATTAGTGGTAAAGAATCTGCCTGCCAGTGCAGGAGACATAAGAGACATGGGTTTGATCTCTGGGTCGGGAAGATTTCCTGGAGGAGGAAACGGCAACCCACTCCAGTATTCTTGCCTGGGAAATCCCATGGACAGAGGAACCTGGCAGGCTACAGTCCATGGGGTTGCAAAGAGTCAGACATGACTGAGCAACTGAGCGCTAAAGGTTCCATCACAGGGCATCTGAAACAGCAAAGGAGAAGTCCCTGGGTACCACAGTACCTGCGGCCACAGGAGAGAAGCCATTCCTGGTTCAGTTACTATCCTGGCCCTCTGTCGTTGCACAAATTGAAGATGACTTTGTAGTTAAAACCTTTCTGGACAGAGGTGCTGAATTTCTCCAAGTTGGGCCTGGAACACACATACAGGTATATGGTGGGAAAGGGCTCTAAGAATAAATGCTAATCGCTGTTTCCCTAAATTGTGTCACAGGTTGGAGTCCCAGCAGGGCTTGTATCTCTAAAAACAATACAGTTACAAAACAGAACAGCCACACAAGCACTTATTTCATGCCAGGCAGCACCGTAAACACTGCCAATCTGTGAATTCATTTAATGATTAAACTTCAACAGCCCTTTGTTGGGGTACCCCCATCATACCCATATAACAGACAGTGAATCAGGCAAACCAACTGCTGCGGATCCCGTTATTTTGAGCGGTTCAGACAGGTTTCTGAAACTAACTGGTTGACGCTCTCAACCCGTACACATCTGGCCACTGAAATGGTGGGCACTACTCTTCCCACTTCCAGTTCTCCCACAGCGGTGTAGGCACAGGGCCCAGGCCGCGTGGGCACATTGGCGCAATGTACCTGTTATCTGGAATGGCAACCACAAGTAGTGTACACCTGGGAAATCCTCAGGACTGCAACCATTCAGCCGCTTGCACCGGATTCTCATGTAGACCAGTGGTGAATTCGCCTGCAAATGCAGGAGACCCAAAGTTCGATCCTTGGGTCTGGACGATCTCCCGGAGGAGGAAATGGCTACTCACTCCAGTGTTCTTACCTGGAAAATTCCTTGGACAGAGGAGCCATGGGGGTGGCAGAGTCGGACACTACTGAAGAGACTTAGCACACAGCACATACCTGGGCCCAGAGGCCGCGATCTGAGTAGATTAAGAGGTGCCGCGAAACCCAAACTCTGATCGGCTCAGCGGCTGGAGCACAGGGGCGGAGCGACCAGCCTCTAGTTCTGTGTTACCGCGCCCACCAATGACGTCACGGGCAAGCGCCTGTCCGAAGCCCAGCCCCTTCGGGTTACGTGAGGTCGCGCCGCCGGAACCACCGAGATGGGCAGCCTAGAGGGATGGTGGACACCGGCTCTCGCTTCTGCATGATCTTTGAGAGAACCCCCTTTAGGGGTTATGAGGGAAAGAGGGTAAATTCTGGCGAGCTCTTCTTGTCAGTCCCGTTAGGCGCCGGCTTCCTCGTTTTCCTTAGCGCCTCGTCAGCACGCTGCCCCTGAACTCGCCTCCCTCTGACCGGATGCCCCGGCGTCTGGGCCTCACAGAATCCGCAGAGGTGGCTGCGGTCCCAGAGCCCTGGTCCAGTTCCTTGCCCACCGAGGCGGGATCCTTTTTTTGTCTAAAAGAAGTTGGCCCAACAGTCCCCTGTGGCCGGTACTGAAGTTTCTGATGTTTGGGGTCTCCTGCTTGCTTGGGTGGAGAGCCTCTTGGGGTCTCCCGTGCCCTGATAGCTAATATGACCATGAATATTTCACTCAGTCCAAATCCAGCCAGCCTTGTTTCCTCTCTGTAGGCACTTTTGGGAGTCAATGACGTGGTCCCCATAAGCAGTTTTTTAGGTTTTTAAGTTTGTTCAGACCCAGCACTGTAGGGGCCGAATTCGTCATGTGTGTCTCGGTCCACTCGGTGTGAATGGGCCCAGTAGCGCACTTGGGCAGAGGAGACAGGTGGTGGATTGTCCCGAATACCAGCTAGAGCAATTCATGAGAAGGTGGCGGCGATCAGCCAGTGGAGGGCTGGTAGAGACTCCTGCCAATGCTGGCAATGAGATGGAAGACTGAGCGTTTGTGGGTGATGATGTAGAAAAGGGACCATTGCGCTCATGGCTGTTCTTCTCTTAGCTTTTAAGGTTCTTGCTTTTCCAAACCGGGAAGAGTGCACAGAGCCAGGGGACATCAGCCATGCTCCAAACCACTTGGCCTCAGGTGAGCCTGCCTTCATTTCAGTCTTAAAAGTCACAGTAGCTATCAGGTCATTAGGAAGGGACCAAAAAGGCCTCACTTGGCCAGGCTGTGGTTTCCCTCTTGAGTCCATCCCCCGGGGCTAAGGTTGTAAATACGTGGTGGGGGAGGTTAGAGTCTTGTGTGGAGCCTGAAGAGTTTGGACATATAGATTTAAGTAGAAAAGGGGGGACCCAGGTCAAGAAATTCCCTCAGAATGTGAAAATCCAGATCATGTTGTACAAATAAAAGTTGTGTGCACAGATATAGAAAACAACCTTATCTAGAGGGAAACACGTTGAGGGTGGGGGATAAATTAGAAATATGGGATTAGCAAAAAAGATAAGGTTGCTAGGTGAGAAACAGCTTGAGACAAATTCTTAATTGAAGAGATTGTTCCTCAAATAGTAGGGGTATCCCAGAGAGACCTGCATTGTTCCTTCCATATGTGCTTTCAGACACTAGGCACTTAGGGCTGAGTAATGCAGACGAGTTCTCCTTTCTCATGAGGGTACTTTTACCAAAAACAAGTAAGTTGATATCATAAGTACCTTTTGCTCAAGTACAGTGCTTCCTAACAGTGAGGTCCACAGCTGGGCAGCATCAGGATCACTTGGGTGCTTATTAAAACTGCAATTTGCTAGGTGCCATCCTAGATCAGTAATTATACTGGGGAGGAGGGTAGGTCAGGTCGGGAATCTGTTGTAGCGAGTTCTGTGGGTGATTCTCATGCACCCTCTCAGATTTGAGAAGCTTCAAAGAAGCTCCTTTTGAAGGTGATCATCAGGGAATCCCTCATGGAGGTGGTCACGTGAGCTTGAGACCTCAAGGATGAGGTAGAAATAGGATGGAGAACTACTGGAGAGAGAGCCAAAGCTGAGCTTTCCAGACTGTAGAAAATGCATCAGCCCTGAGGTAGGAGAGAAAGCTGGGTGTATTCTAGGGTAGAGAGAGGTTAGAGGAAGTAATTCATTGTGAGGTGGGACAAACTAGGCACAGCTAGTGTCTCGGAGGTCACTATGAAGACTCAGGTTTCACTTCTGAGTTCAGTAGGAAGATGCTAAAGGATTTTAAGCAGGGCATGTGAAAGGGATGGATTTATATATTAAAAAGATTTTGGCCCATGGTGGTGAGTTGGTTGCAAAAGAACATGAGTCATTTTGGAGGATATTACGATCTGGGTAAGAGATTAAGTATTGCTCTCTCAGCTCCCTCCCTTTTCTTTTCTTAGTAGACTTCTTTTTTTTTTTTAGAGAAGTTTTAGGTTCATAGCATAATTAAACAAATAGCACAGAGTTCCCATATGCTTTCTGGCCCCATACATGCATAGCCCATTGTCAGAGTGGTACATTAGTTCAAATTGATGAACCTCCATTGACACATCATAGTCACCCAGAGTCCATAGCTTGCACTAGGGTTCACTCTCGGTGTTGTACATTCTATGGGTTACACATGTATAATGATGTGTATTTACTATTGTTGTATCATACAGAGGCTTTTCACGGGCTCTAAAAATCCTGTGTCCTGCCCTCCTTTCCTGGCAACTGTCGATCTTTTTGGTTTTTCCAGAAAATTGTGTAGTTGGTATCCTACCTTTTTATGTTGGTTTCATTCATTTAGTAGTATTCATTTCAGGTTCTTGTGTGACTTTTCATGGCTTGATAGCTTTTTAAAGCGCTGTATAATATCCCATTGACTGTACCACAGTTTATTCACCTACTGAAGGACCATTTCGTTGCTTCCAAGGTATGGCAATTATGAATAAAACTACTGTAAACATCCTTGTGCTTGTTTTTGTGTGGACATACGTCTAGCTCATTGGGGAGATACCAAGGAGTATGATTGCTGGATCATATGGTTAGAATGTGTTTATTCTAGTTTTGTAAGAAGCTGTTAAACTGTCTTCCAAAGTGACTGTACCAGTTTGTATTTTCACTAGCAGTGAATGAGAGTTCGTGTTGCTCCACATCCTCACCAGTATTTGGTGGTGTCAGTGTTTTGGATTTTGGTCATTCTGCTAGGTATGTTGTGGTATCTCATTGTTTTAATTTGCATTTCCCTGAACACATATGCTGTAGAGTATCTTTTCGTATACCTGTTTGCCATCTGTATAACTTCTTTGGTGAGATTTCTGTTTGGGTCTTTTGCCCATTTTTTAATCGGGTTCTTCATTTTTCTGTTGAGTTTTTAGAGTTCTTTGTGTACTTGGGATAATAGTCCTTTATTATGTGTGTCTCTTTAAATGTTTTCTCACTGTCTGTGGCCTATATTCTCATTTGCTTGAAGTATTGTCCTTTTCAGGTAGGGTTCAATTCCCTCCCATCTTTTCTTTCAAAAATGTATTTCCTTCAAAACCTTCTCAGGTAGTCTGTCACACTTACTTTTCTCAGATGACTTTAAATGAGCCCCAGCCTCTGCATTCATCCCATTGATTTTTTTTTGGTGGAGAAGTTGATTTTATTGGAATCATAGGCAAAATTGGGGATAATTGACTTCTTTACAAGTTTGATTCTTCCCATTTAGAAACACTGTATATTCTAATTTATTCAGTTCCTGTTTTATTTCTTTTAATAATCATTTTGTTTTCTTCATCTTGGTTTTGCAGGTTTTTGTTGGGTCTACTCTTAGCTCTTTTCATATGAATGGCATCTTATTTTCTCCCATTTTGTCTTTTAATCGTTCATAGTGATATTTAATAAAGCTAATCATTTTGGTTCATGTATCCTATATCTAGCTAACTTAATGAATTATCTTGTCAGTTTTAAATGTTTTTCATTTATTTTCTTGGGTCTTGGATATTTTTTAGGCAGATAGCCATTTCATCTGCAAGCAAAGATATTTATGTTACTTTGTTAGCTGTATTTATGCTGCTTGTCCAGCCTTTTACCGAAAGTAGAACCTCAGCGCATGGTAAATTATCAGCCATCAGCTTTAATGGATGTGCCCTGGCATTTCACTGTGAAAGTGGTATTTGCTGTTCTTTTCTGACCTTCTTCATACGTGTAAAAATTGTATTTGTGATCGAACCATTTTTGAAATTAATTTTTCCCCAGATTCATATTAATCATCTTGGATCTGCCAGACACTAGGAAAAGCTACTACTAGCTTTTACCTATTGCCAGGCACTAGGGAAAGCTACTAAGAAAACCTACTGTGCACTAGGAAAGCAATAATGAAGAAAGCAGAATCCTTGCCTCATGGCTTACATTCTGGTGAGAGGGAGATACCCGATAAAAGTGTAATTTGTCAGATGATGAAAAAATACAGTGGAGAAAAATAAAGTGAGGTACACAGGGACCATCCACAGGAAGAGGAAAATTATATCAACAACCTAACTGTCTTAAAATAGTAAGTTCCCCTTTATTTAAAAAAACATGTTTTACTTATTTTTGGTTGCACCGGGTCTCTGCTGTTGTGGTGCTTTCTCTAGTTGTGAGCGGTGATTACTCTCTGTTTGCGGTTTGAGGGCTTCTGTGTTGCAGTGGCCTCTCTTGTCGTGGAGCATGGTCTCTAGGCACGCAGGCTTCAGTAGTTGCGGCACAATGGCTTAGTTGCTCCACGGCATGTGGAATCTTCCCAGACCAGGGATTGAACCAGTGTCCGCTGCATTGCAAGGCAGATTCTTATAAATTAGACCACCAGGGAAGCCCAAGTTCCCCTTTAATAATGGGCATTTTTTTGGACTCATGATATCTGGGAATATTTGAAAGCAGGTGGGAAGAACAGCATGTCAAGGAAGATGGTACTGGGTGGGGAAGACTGTGAGAGCAGCTCTGGAGATGTGAGGAAGTGAGACTTGACTTCCGGGAAGCAGAGTGAAGATCGGTTTTCCTACCAGACTGTGGCCACTGTCCTCAGAAGCCCTTAATGCCTTGTTGCTGAATCGGTGATTACTCACAGGACATCGTGGTTCTATCTGATGTTTGGATTTTGGGCTCAACTATTTCAGGGTACCTATGGACTTTGTCATTGCCCAGTTTAAGGGTCAGCTCTCCTTTGAGAAGTTTCTAAATTAGTTCTTTTATGTTCTTTTTCTTTCACTCTCTCCTTTTGAATTTCCTAGTTCTGGTTTGAAAAGGACCCCCTCATAAGGACCTGAGTTTAGAGCGAGGAGAGTAGCTAGGAGCAGTTACCAGCATTTATCCTGGGGATGTGTTTCTTCCCTGCTTCCTCCAGCAGCCGTTGTGAGAGTGTTCCCTTCTCCCTGTCCCCTGTGCTGTCTCCAGAGCACAGGCTGCTTTGGGGGCTGCCGGGAGAGTTTGGGACATTCAGAGAATCAGGGGCTTAGCTGAGCCCCAGTGGGTAGGTGTTTTCATTTTCATCGGCTGAAAAGAATGCTGACTGCATAGGCTAGTGAGACTCCCAGGAGGTGGAATCATCTGTGGGGTCATCAACGTGAGAAGGTGCAGAAGACTGGAAACCCCTTCTAGGTTGGGAGTCCAGTCTCTGTGGTCTGCATGGGGCAGCCTGTCCATAGAAGCAAAGAGGGTAGGCAGTGGACGCCGTTAGAGACTGTTCTTGTGTCTCAGAAGATGCAGAGGCTCTGGCTTCTAGAATGATGTGTGCTGTTCTGAAATAGATGATCCCTCAGTCTAGTCTGGGGGAGGGGTCCCGTGTGGCCTGGAGGGAGCATGATAAAGATAGATTGACTGTTGATTTTGGAAGTTGTGGGTGTGAAAAGATCTTCTCCAGACAGGGGCGACACCAGGTTATGAGGAGGTTCAGGGGTTGGCTCTGTGTTTGGAGAAGTTCATGAACCCCGTGTCGGAGGCAGCTCGCTATGTGGGAGGAGCCCAGGTTTGCTGTTTGACAAGTTTGGGTTGAAGTCCCAGCTCTGTCACTTCCTGGCTGTGTGATTTGGGGCAAAGTAGTGAATTTTTCTGAACTTTAATTTCATCCTTTGAAAAATGGGGGTAAATAACTCTGACTTCATATTGTGTTGTAAAGAGTAAATGACAGACAAGATTTAGAAGTACCCACCCAAGAGCCTGGTGCCTAGGGTCTAGTCTATGAATATGAGTTCTCGTCACTCTTGGGATGATGGAGGTGGCCCGGGAAGACAGAGAGGAGTGAACTTCCACGAGTGGGATGAAGCGCAAGACACAGGGCAGGGGATGTGCCCATGCCTAGGGACAGCACACAGCCAGCCCTCTCTAAAGATGTGCGGTTCAGAGAAGAGGCCAGAATAGGCAGGCTGCAGGTTTCCTTCAAGAGAGCTGGCTTTCTAATATGGTAAGAAGGAATGAAAAGAAATTTGTGAAATATTGGGAGTGTTTTTTAAGAAATGTTTGTTTCCTGTTGTAATATAGTTGATTAGCAATGTGTTAGTTTCAGGCACACAGCACAGCAGTTCAGTTATACGTATTCAAGTATCTATTCTTTTTCAAATTCTTTCCCTATATTGGTTATTGCAGAATATACAGATATACAGAATATACAGAGTTCCCTGTGCCGTGCAGTGGGCCTTTGTCAGTTATCTCTTTTAAACATAGTAATGTATACATGTCAGTCCGGAACTCCCACTCTTTCCCTCCCCACTGACCTTCCCCTCTGGTAACCACAAATTCCTTCTCTAAGTCTGTGAGTCTGTTTCTGTTTAGTTCTTTCGTATCTTGTTTTTCTTTTTAAAGATTCTGCATATAGGCTATATCATGAGATTCTCTCTCTGCGTCTGACTGACTTAACTCAATATGACCATCTCTAGGTCCATCCGTGTTCCTGCAGATGGCATTATCTTATTCTTTTTTTATGGCCAAGTATATTCCATTGCGGGCTTCCCAGGTGGCTCAGTGGTAAAGAATCCGCCTGCCAATGGAGGAGACGCAGGAGAACTGCCTGGAGGAGAAAATGGCAACCACTCCAGTATTCTTGCCTGGTAAACCCCATGTACAGAGGAGCCTGGTGGACTACAGCCCTTGGGGTCGCAGGAGAGTCAGACACGACTGAATTACTAAACATCAGCAACAATATTCCGCTGTATATATGTACTACTCCTCCATTGATGGACATCTAGGTTGCTTCCGTGTCCTGACTGTTGTAAACAGTGATGCAGTGAACACTGGGGTACATGTATCTTTTTGAATTATGGTTTTCTCTGGATATATGCCCAGCAGTGGGATTGCTAAGTCATTTGGTAGCTTTGTTTTTGTTTTGTAAGGAACCTCTGTACTCTTCTGCACAGAGGCTGTACCAGTGTACGTTCCCATCAACAGTGTAGGGAGGTTCACTTTTCTCCATACCCTGTCCAGCATTTATTGTTTGTAGATACTTAGGTGATGGATATTCTGAACCGTGTGATACCTCATTGCAGTTTTGACTTGCATTTCTCTAATAGTCTCTCTAAAGATGCTGAGCATCTTTTCACATGCCTCTTGGCCATGTGTATGTCTTTTTTGGAGAAATGTCTGTTTGGATCTTCTGCCCATTTTTGATTAAATTTTTTTTTTATTGAGTGCATAAGCTGTTTGTAAATTTGGAAGATTAATCCCTTGTCAGTAATATTGTTTACAGATATTTTCTCTCACTTTGGGCTTTTGCTGTGCAAAGGCTTTTGAGTGTAATTAGATTCCGTTTGTTTATTTTTGTTTTTCTTTTCATTACTCTGGGAGACGAACTGAAAAAGATATTACTGTGATTTATGTCAAAAAGTGTTCTGCCTATGTTTTCCTTTAGATCTTTAATCTATTTTGATTTTTTTGTTATACATCATGTTAGAGAATGTTCTGATTTCATTTTTCTTTTTTTTAACGTGTAGCTGTACTGGGGCTCTTTCTAAGGAGTGGCTTCTCTATGTGTAGTGGAAGCTGGTAGGGAAGGCCAAGGAGAAACTGGATCAGGGAATACATGCGGTGGCGTACATGTGCTTTGGCTGAGAGGAGACGGGGAGAGTAGTTGGGGTACAGAGAATAAGGTGACAGGTTATGGGTACCTCAGGGCAGTGGGTTCTAGAGAGACAGCTCCATGGAGACAGGGACATAAGCGGTTGATACAGTCACAGCCTGGAGAGCCCCGGATGCCAGGCTGTGAGGTTGGGATGACAGTTTGGAGCCGCAGGGCTGAGCAGGTGGGACAGCCTTGGCGTTCCACATTTGAAGGTGGGAGCCAGTGCTCTTGTCCATAGAACAGGCCTTCCACGGGGCTAAGTCACAGACCTTGGCAGGTCCACCTCTTCCCAGAAGCTCACACTGGCCCCCTCTGGCCCTCACTCAGAGCTTGAGCAGGAACCTGTTGTTTCAGGAGCCAGTGACCTTTGAGGACGTGGCTGTGTACTTCACCCAGAACCAATGGGCCAGCCTGGACTCTGCGCAGAGGGCCCTGTACAGGGAGGTGATGCTGGAGAATTATGCAAACGTGGCTTCCCTGGGTAAGGTCTCTCAGTGGTGCTCTGATAGTTGACGTCCTCCTCAATTGTCTTGGAGGTTCTAGTAGTCCTTAGGGTTCTGTGGAGATGCTGGGTGGGGAAATCCCAGGTTCCCTCTGGCTTTGAAGTTGGACTTTATTCCTTCCCATGGAAGAGCATGGTTTTGGACCCTGAAGGAAAGGACTCTTGGGGTGCCCCCAGGAGGCCTCAGTTCCTCCGTCCTTGCAGTGTCGTGGATGTGGGCCCTCTCCTGTGTGCAGGAGCCTCCCAGGATCTCAGTACATTCATCCTTCCTGAGGGGATGTCCTTTCTTCTGAGTCAGGGCGAGCTTGCACTTTCTCCCTGGGGAGAATCACTGTCTCCCTGATCTTTCCACGGAGTGTAGTTTGGACCCTTTCCTCAGAACCCCTGTGTGGCTCATTGGTCCCCCAAGAAGCCCCCTTCTCCCCGCCCAGCTCAACTTGCCTGCCTTGGGGTGGGCAGAGGGATCTCAGTAACAGCTCTGGATGTCTCCCTTCAACTTGTCTGTCTCTCTTTCTTGCTGGAGTAGTGTCTCCATTCCCCAGACCCGATCTGATCTCCCAGCTGGAGAGAGGGGAAGCTCCATGGGACCCCAATCCCTGGGAAGCAGAGGATTTGAGAGGCACCTGTCCAGGTAAGTAAGGGGACTTAGCACCTTCTGGTTTCGCCTTCCTGGTTTACTGGAAATGTTTCTTCTGCAGTGGAGAGCAAAGCTCCCTGTAGCTGACTCTGTACACTCACTGACCCGTATTGAGTTCCCGACCCGAACCTGTAAGGATGGTTTTCATGGTGGGGTGGTAGGGTTTCAGCCATACTTTAAGGAAAGTGTGATTCTGTGCATCAGACTGATTTGTACCATAGCTATAATTTTATTTGCCTTTTTAGTGTTTATATCATTTTTAGTATTTTAGAGTTCCATAATGTTGTGGTTTACAATGAATTTGTTTTAAATGGGGCCATAGAGGAAAGGGCAAGACTATTCCCCCAATACCACACTCTCAAGACACATCCACCCATCCTAAAATTTCCAGAGTCTGCTTACCAGTCAGTCCTGGAAGGTTTAATTACTTGGGTTTTCTTTACTTTAGGAAGAAACTTTTCAGGTCTCACTTCTCACACATACTGTAATGTTGTAAAAAGTGATTCTTTTAGTGGTGACACCACAGTGGCCTATAGTTCTCCAATCACCTTATGTTCCCTCTGACTTCCTAAAAGAAAGAATCTTTTATCCCAGAATATTATGTGAAATGTTTAAAGTAGAGTCATCTGGCTGTTACTTAGAATTCAGAATTGGGGGTGGTTTCCTGGCTTCCAGGTGGGGCATTGGGATCCATCATTTCTCTGTTGGTGTTTCCGGGCTGCTAGCTGCTCCCCTTTATCTCACAGATGTCTTTTACCTCCTTGAGGGTCTCCCTTTCTCTCTTTTTTAAAGCCTGTTTGAATTTCTTTCTGCTCCCTCTTATCTCTGCCATTCTTTTTTCCCCTCCTGCTTCCTTTCCTTCCCACTCTTGAAGTTCTCATTTGCCCACCTCACCTTCCCTGGTTCATTCCCCAGCCCTTCCTTATAAGAGGCACTTCCTGGACTGCAGTGTCATCACTTGTCCAGTTTATGCTGTTATTTTTGCTTATCTCTCTCATCCTCCTTTATGGAAACTCATAACCATCTCATGGTATATTTTTGAAATATCGCATCCTAGAAGAGAAAACCAGGACTGCTGGAACCCGTTTCCCTTCCAGTTCAGTAATGAGGAAACTTGTGGTTTCTTTGGTCAGGTGGTGAGAGGGGCATCAAGACAGAAGAGCCGGCGGTAGAGCAGCAAGCCTCTGAGGGCACAGAGGCCCACGGCAGGCCCGTGGGAGGGCTTCTCACGAACGTGTCTCAGCACTTGGATTTTGAACGCAAGGCAGTGTGGCAGACTTTCAGTCTGAATCCCAATCTGATACTCCGAGGCGGCATGAAGTTCTACAAATGTAAAGAATGTGGCAAGATCTTCCGATACAACTCAAAGTTCCTTCGGCATCAGAGGACCCACACTGGGGAAAAGCCCTTCAAGTGTAAGGAGTGTGGCAAAGCTTTCAAGTCCAGCTACGACTGTATCGTACACGAGAAAAATCACATTGGTCAAGGACCCTATGAATGTAAGGAGTGTGGCAAAGGTCTGAGTTCCAACACCGCCTTGACCCAGCACCAGAGGATCCACACGGGGGAGAAGCCCTACACATGTAAGGAGTGTGGCAAGGCTTTCCGTCGGAGCGCCGCCTACCTGCAGCACCAGAGGCTCCACACAGGGGAGAAGCTCTATAAATGTAAGGAGTGTTGGAAAGGCTTTGGGTGTAGGTCACTCTTTATCGTCCACCAACGCATCCACACCGGGGAGAAACCCTACCAGTGTAAGGAGTGTGGGAAGGCGTTCAGCCAGAAGATCGCCTGCATTCAGCATCAGAGAGTTCACACCGGAGAGAAGCCCTATGAGTGTAAGGTGTGTGGGAAAGCCTTCAAGTGGTACAGCAGCTTTGTTCAGCATCAGAAAGTGCACCCCGTGGAGAAGAAGCCCATCAGGGCTCTCGGGCCGCCCCTGCTGCGTCCCCAGGGCCCCTCTGCACCCTCAGCTCCCGGGCGTCTCCAGGGCCCGGGCTCTGCTCCTGCTGTCGTCATGGCCTTGCCACACGCCATCCTCACTCCTGCCTCTGGGCCCGTGTTCATGCTGCTGCCCGCCTCTGGGGTTCTTTCGTCCCCTGTCCAAGTAGTTCATGTCTTCCAGGGTCTTCCTCCCGCTGTGAAGCCTTCCCCAGTTATTCTGACCCCTGCTCCTCACCCCCCGTGACCTCTGTCTTGGCACTTCTCTTGCGGTTGCAGCAGATCTCTAACCTATCTTCAGCTGGATCTGTAGCTTTTACACTGTACCTGTGTTCCTACTATTTCAGCATAAACTCCATTATAATTGAGATATATTTAAAGATTGTGTTTATATAATGTATTCTCTTTTCTTCTGGGTAGATAATGGAAACACTTGACTTTCATATTGGTCTCTTTCAGACTTGAACAGTAATGGCCATATCTGTATCCTGGGGCTGCTGGTTTGGGAAGTGCTGGTAGGACGCCATGGTGTATTAGGCACTTTGAGATAGGACACCCCATATAAGCCCCCTGTGATGTGTGAGAAGCTGCCTGTGAGAAACAGGCATGTAAGATCTGTCAGAGTTTAGAAGTGGCATCAGCTTCCAACCAGGGCCTTTAAAAATAATTGCAGGTGGTTCAGTGGCTGAAGGTGTGGTGTATTCATGCAGGTGAAGTTGGGTTGTCCTAGACACAGACTGTTGAGGCTCTTGTATGTCTCTGCTAAAAATCATATGAAATAACCAGTTAGAAAACATATATGTGGCTTCCCTGGTGGCTCAGTGGTAAGGAATCCCCCTGCCAATGCAGGAGACAGGGGTTTGATCCCCGGTCCGGGAAGACTCCCACATGCCGCGGGGCAACTAAGCCCATGCGTCACAACTCCTGAGCCTGCTCTCTAGAGCCTGGGAGCTGCAACTACTGAGCCTGCGAGCCCTAGAGCATGTGCTCTGCAGCAAGAGAAGCCACTGCAGTGAGAAGCCCATGTATTGCAGCTAGAGAGTAGCCCCCACTTGATGCAACTAGAGAAGAGCCCGTGCAGCAATGAAAACCCAGCACAGTCAAAAATAAGTAAATAATAATGATAATAAATGTATGCAGTGATAACAATCATTTATATGATTGAGAGCAATCAGGTCTTGAAACATGAACTTGTTTTTTATCTTTAGTTTTGCTCTTGATACCTAGTTGTTTCTTTCTTTCTTTTTTTTTTTTTTTTAAGCAAATGAACTTTTAAAAAATTTATTTGGCCGTTCCAGGTCTTCACTGTGGCACAGGCGCTTCTCTAGCTGTGACACATGGGCGTAGTTGCCCCGCAGTATGTGGGATCTTAGTTCCATGACCAGAGATTGAACCCAGGCCCCCTTGCATTGGGAGCTCGGAGTCTTAGCCACTGGACCACTTTGGAAAGTCCCTGGTTGTTTCCTTTTAACTTTGGTTTCTTTAGTATGTGTACACCAAGACATTCATCTTTGCTCCGTCTATTGTGTAAATTTTTCCTAGTGGGCATTTTGGCTTCCTATTTGCAAGCAGTGCTGGTTTCTGCACTTTTCTCCAGATAGCATAAATTATAAATATGAATTTGGCAAATTACTAAAGAAGTAGGAGCAGGCGATCTGGGGAAAATCTGAATATGCCTGTGGAATTTTTTTTTTAATAATTTTTATTTATTTTTGTTTGCATTGGGTCTTTGTTGCTGCATGTGGGCTTCCTCTAGTTGTGTGTGGGCTTCCCACTGCAGGGGTTTCTCTTGTTGCAGAACATGGGCTCTAGGGTGCTTTGATTCATGGTGACACATGGCCTTAGTTGCTCCATGGTATGTAGAATCCTCCCAGACCAGGGATCAAACCTGTAACCCACCAGACTCCTCTATCCCCCACTGTCTCCTGAAGTTAGCTCAATACATGTCCATTGTTCAGTGATGCTATCTAAACATTTCATCGTCTGCTGCCCCCTTTTCATTTTGCCTTCAAGCTTTCCCAGCATTAGGGTCTTTTCCAATGAGTTGGCTCTTCACATCAGGTGGCCAAAGTAATGGAGTTTCAGCTTCAGCATCAGTCCTTCCAGTGAATATTCAGGACTGATTTCCTTTAGGATTGACTGATTTGATCACCTTGCAGTCCACGGGACTCTCAAGAGGTTGTGACAGGTTAGTGAAGTATAGTTTTATTTATTTATTTTTTTTAAATTTTTATTATTATTATTATTATTTTTCCAGTGGGTTTTGTCATGAAGTATAGTTTTAGATTGGTCTTGCTTTTGACCTTAAATGAGGTCTTTTATAACTATGCAAAGGACTATGTGAAGTAATTTCTGGGAAAAGAACTTGAGTTATGCATTACAGGCACAGCTTATTTTATTGTGGTTCATTGTATCTGTTTTGCAGATACTGTAATTTTTACAAATGGAAGGTTTGTGGCAGCACTGCATTATCATATAATGGCTAAGATATTTTAGCAATAAAGTATTTTTTAAATAAAGTTTTTCCTTTTTTTTTTCCCCTGACGTAATACTGTTACACACTTCATAGACTATAGTGTAAACAACTTTTATATGCACTGGGAAACCAGAAAATTCATGTGACTTGCTTTCTTGCTGTATTTGCTTTATCATGGTGGTCTGGAACCCAACCCACAGTATCTCCAAGGTATGCCTTTATTAACACAAACTTAAAGTAAATCCTTAAATGTTCATGGAAAGTTGCTTTTCTATCTACATGTTTCTACCTTGCAATCAGTGCTTCTTAAATTTTGCCATATGTCTGAATAACCTGGTGTAAAATGAGTAATTTTCTGGCCTAACTCTCAGAGATTGATTTTCTAAAAACTTCTTATTGGAATTTAATTGATTTACAATATTGTGTTAGTTTCTGCTCTACAGCAAAGTGTCTGATTGTGGATATCCATGGTGATGCCCAGCCCTTGAATGTGGACCACGCTTTGAGAGACTGCCTTGAGCAGAAGCTGTCTGGGGGTGTACATTGATAAAGGGCTTGCCCTGTTTCTCAGTGGTCTGAGACCTCAACAAGTAGTTTGGGTGGTGTCAGTTTAGAAGGAGAAAGAACAGCAAGTGGAATTGGTCTGTAGAGAAGAAGAAGGAAGGGGAAAGAGATCTGATGTGGCCTATGGGGTCCTTGAGTTCTCCACTGCCTGGAAGTTCCTGAGGTGGACTGTGGCTGGGTTTTGCTGTTTTTGTTGTTGACTTGCATGTTGGCTGAAAGAACATTTTTTTTCTTACATAAATTAATACACTTTAAAATAGCTCCTGAGTTAAAGAGAGCACAAAGTGGATGCTGCAGATGGTTTAGAAATGAACAACAGTAGTCAGGAGACTTAGCGGGGTCTATGCGATGTGGCAGAAGGTGGAACACAGAGCAAGGTTTACAGTCTTGGATGCATTCTTTAGAAAACTAGTTTGAAGGCTTGCAGTTCAGAAAATTTGGGCTGGTGGTAGTGGTGGGAGCCAAAAAAATTAACCAGAAACTAAAACCAAACAAATAGACCCCTCCTCCTCCAGTAAACTTTGTGGAAATAAGATGCACAGTGTAGTTTTGTAAAGATGGTGGTTGAACATGTTGACATTCACACCCTCCTGAAACCCCATTAAGAAAAATGAATTAAAAATTAAAAGACATAAACTCAGAAGAACAGTGAAAATAAGCTGATGATAATGCTTTGGAAGCTCGAAATCAGATGAAAGAGTTGTGACTTGGAGCAGAGCTGAGAAAAGTAGATCCCAAGCCACATTGCAGGGAGCTGAGCAGTGCCCTCGTGTGGCAGAAAAGCTTAGGAAAGACTCAGATAACTTCTGGAAGTGTATGGGGATGCTAATGGGGCAAAGAACAGGAAAATTGGGTTAAGTCTTTCCTAAAGACTTAGATTCTGGGTCACCTCCCCACTTTTCTCTCCTCAATAGCAGTGTAGCAGGAATTTTGGGTGTCAGGGAACCACACTGAATGTTAAGTCCTTCCTGCTCTGATCAAAACCTCCTCACTTCTTGAGGATGCTGCTTCCCCAGCACCATCCCTCACATCACATATTCTGGGTCCTCTTTCTCTGTCAGTTTCAGGCCACTCTTTACCTCTCACTTAGCCCCCAAGCCACCTCCACCTTTGAATCCTGTCATCAGGCTGGAACCCCTGGGTCACGTGCCCTTTGTTCCTTGAAGGTGTTAGCGTATCACCTGCTCTCACTTTGCTCAGCGTTAGTCTTAATTCTTGGTGTTTTCAGTGGATGAGCCTGCCAGCAGCTCACCTCTCATTTTCCTTCTTACCTTTTCATTTTACCTGAAACACCCCTTTGATTGTGTCCTAGACCTTACCATTTTAAAACTTCACCCCTCTGTAACCTCAGCACTTTAAATATCTTGCTCTGTGACCTGTCTCTCCAGTTTCTTCCTTTTAGAATCCTGATGCTAACAGTCCTTCAGCTCCCACTGTTTCTCTCTTTCACTGCCCTTCACTTCCTTCATGCCTGTTCTTTCTTTATCCCGCTTAAAGTCCATGGTCAGTTATTACAGCAGTTCCTCCACATTCTCCTTTAATGGCCTTGCCCTTTTCTGGCTTTGGTATATGCTCATTTGGCAGGACCCCATCTCTGACTAAATGCAGTTCTCTGCCTTCTTTGTGCCTGCATCCATGCTACCAAAAGTGGTCAGGAGAAAGCGCATTGTCATGTGGACTTATCCTGCTTGAGGTTCATGACAAGTAACTTCAAGTAGGCCCTCAATGCCGCCTATAGGCATACTGTATCTCCAGGGCTCCCTGCATTTTGCTGGACTGCTGCTACGCACCTCCTCTCTCAAACCTCCCAGTACCTCCTGCCCAGTCCTCACCAGCCTCAGCTGATGGATTCTGCTCTCTGCTGGGATAACTGAGCTCCAGGGAGTGGCTGTGGCTTCATCCCTGGTGCCAGAATGAAAAGACACAGATGGGCCCTACCTTATCTCTTCCGCTTTTCAACTTGCAGTATCTGATCTTCTACCACCCAGTTCTCATCTCATGTACTAAGGCAGTTCTGTCACAATCAGCAACTCGCTTCTAGTTCCTAATTCTCGGTCAGTGTGCAGTTTCAGACAACAGAATCTTTTTTGGGTTTTTTTTTTTTTTTTTTTGGCCACACCATGTGGCTTATAGGATCTTAGTTCCCCAACCAGGAATTGAACCTGGGCCCATAGTAGTGAAAGCATAAAGTCTTGTCCATTGGACCATCAGGGAATTCCCCAGAATCCATTTCAACATGTTTAAGCAGAGAGGGATTTGCTACAAACCACTAGACAGCTTACAGAATTCCCAAAAAGGAACCAAGCTGGACTCTCACATAGGCAGATGGTCAGAAAAGGGACCAAGGACAGTACCAAGAGGCTCCAGTGGAAACCCAACAGCTGCTGGTGCCTGCTACTAGACTGGCACCCTCACCGCACCAAAGAGAGGGGCTAGACCTCCAGGAGGTTTGCTACCTGTTGTGAGAAAAACCAAGTGCATCCACATCCATTTTGGTAGGATCCTGCCTATACGGTCTCATGACCTTTATTTCCATCTTCCAAGAAGTTGTACCCGCTCAGTGAAAATTGGTTGTATGTGTACATCTAAATAGCAAGGACTCCAGGGAAATAATTTTTGGATTCATTCTCAGAAAGTGAGATTTATAATGTGGAGAAAGGAGAAAGGATTTTAAAAATATTTTGGGCAGCTATAAAATATCAAATACTCTTTACAGGCATAGAAAATGACTGAAATCTCTGATGAATGTGCTATATTCATGGGTAGGGAAAGTGAATATCTAGATTTCAATTTTTACCAAATGAATTTATATATTAAAAGCAATTCCCATCAAAATTACTAGAGGAGGGGGTTATGTGTGTGTGTGTGTGTGTGCGCGAGCGTGCGGACACACCAGCAGCCTTACAGATTGATTCTAGAATTTATACAGAAGAGCAAAGGACAAAGAACAGCCAAGCCATTTTTGAAGAAGATGGGAGATTTTGTGCTACCAGATAAACATTAAATACATTGATAATCAAAAACAGAACAAAAGCAAAAACAAAACCACACCCCACAACCTAATATACACTGTAATATGGTTTATATGAGTTAAAACAACAATAGAGTGTTTAGAAATAGATGCATTTTATACAAGTAGTGAAGTAGTGAAAGTCGCTCAGTTGTGGAGGATTCCATGGACTGTAGAGTCCATGGAATTCTCCAGGCCAGAATACTGGAGTGGGTAGTCATTCCCTTCTCCGGCGGATCTTCCTGACCCAGGAATCGAACCAGGATCTCCTGCATTGCAGGCAGATTCTTTACCAACTGAGCTATGAGGGAAGCCCTAGTTATGCACATTTATACAAAGAGCAGAATTTTAGAGAAATTACATTTAGAGCGATCAGCACCAGTGGTGCAGCCTGGGGAAATATACTGTCCTCTCCTTCCTCCATTCTCTTACTGATACTGCTTCTCTAGTTCCGTCCTCCATTCCAGAAACCCAGTCCCAAACGTTGACTCCCAACCTTTGCTCTACTTGTTTTCTGAAAACAATCGTGGATTTTGTTTTCAAAAATTAATGATTCTCAGAGTATTTTACGAAATGTGGGTCTTTGAAAACCCCTGTGAGTAGATCAGTACAAATAGCTATTTCATGGCTGTCCAGAAAAAAGTCATATGATTTGCTTTAACCTAAGAATCATATTATTTTATTTTAAGATTTACTTATTTTTAGCTGTGCTGGGTCTTTGTTGTTGTGTTCAGACTTTTGTCTAGGTTACAGCAAGTCGGGCTTACTCTTCGTTGCAGTGCGCGGGTTCATTGCATTGCGGCAACCTCATCCGGGTGGAGCAGGGGCTATAGGCTCTGCAACTTCAGTAGTTGCCGCTCACAGGCTCTAGAGCGCTGGCTCTGTAATTGTGATGTGTGGGCTTAGTTGCCATGTGGCATGTGGGATCTTCCCAGAGCAGGGATCAAACCTGTGTCCTCTTCATTAGCAGGTGGATTTTTAACCACTGCGCCACCAGTGAAGCCCCCAAATCATACTGTGTTAAAAGCTAGATATTATATAAAAAAATATATTGCTTAAAGAAAACATTTTGGCACTTTCATTACATGAAGCTCAATTATAAGACTGGCTCTTGTATTTCTCATAAATGAATCAGTAATGATTGTTATTTCTACCAGTCTCCTCACTAGTTACAATAGATTTGTGCTGTTAAAGGAAATTTCAGTTGGTCACAATTTTCATTTTACACCTTTGCCACCTTCTCAGTTCAGTTCTGTCGCTCAGTCACGTCCAACTCTTTGCGACCCCATGGACTGCAGCACGCCAGGCTTCCCTGTCCATCACCAGCTCCCAGAGATTGCTCTGATTCATGTCTGTTGAGTTGGTGATGCCATCCAACCATCTCATCTTCTGTTATCACCTTCTCCTCCTGCCTTCTGTCTTTCATCAGGGTCTTTTCCAATGAGTCAGTTCTTCCCATCAGGTGGCCAAAGTATTGGAGTTTCAGCTTCAGTATCAGTCCTTCCAATGAATATTCAGGACTGATCTCATTTAGGATGGACTGGTTTGATCTCCTTGCAGTCCAAGGGACTCTCAAGAGTCTTCTCCAACACCACAGTTCAAAAGCATCAATTCTTTGACATTCAACTTTATTTATAGTCCAACTCTTATGGATTACTGGAAAAACCATAGCTCCAACTAGATGGACCTTTGATGGCAAAGTAATGTCGCTAGTTTTTAATATGCTGTCTAGGTTGGTCATAACTTTTCTTCCAAGGAGTAAGCGTCTTTTAATTTCATGGCAGCAATCACCATCTGGTGATTTTGGAGCCCAGAAAAATAAAGTCAGCCACTGTTTCCACTGTTTCCCCATCTATTTGCCATGAAGATGCCATGATCCTAGTTTTTCGAATGTGGAGTTTTAAGCCAGCTTTTTCACTCTCCTCTTTCACTTTTATCAAGAGGCTCTTTAGTTCTTAGCTTTCTGCCATAAGAGTGGTGTCCTCTGCATATCTGAGGCTATTGATATTTCTCCTGGCAATCTTGATTCCTTTCCCAGTTTTGAACCAGTCCATTGTTCCATGTCTGGTTCTAACTGTTGTTTCTTGACCTGCATACAGATTTCGCAGGAGGCAGGTAAGTGGTCTGATATTTCCATCTCTTTATAAAAATTTTCCAAAGTTTGTTGTGATCCACACAGCAAAGGCTTTGGCATAGTCAATAAAGTAGAAGTAGATGTTTTTCTGGAATTATCTTGCTTTTTCTGTCATCCATTAGATGTTGGCAATTTGATCTCTGGTTCCTCTGCCTTTTGTAAATCCAGCTTGAACATCTGGAGGTTCTCGGTTCATGTGCAGTTGAAGCCTGGCTTGGAGAATTTTGAGCATTCTCCAAGTTTGAACATTGTTTGGCATTGCCTTTCTTTGGGATTGGAATGAAAACTGACCTTTTCCAGTCCTGTGGCCACTGCTGAGTTTTCCAAATTTGCTGGCATATTGAGTGCAGCACTTTCACTGCATCACCTTTTAGGACTTGAAATAGCTCAGTTGGAATTCCATCACCTCCACTAGCGTTGTTCATAGTGATGCTTCCTAAGGCCCACTTGACTTCACATTCCAGGAGGTCTGGCTCTAGGTGAGTGGTCACACCATTGTGATTATCTAGGTCGTGAAGACCTTTTTTGTATGGTTCTTCTGTATATTCTTGCCACCTCTTCTTAATATCTTCTGCTTCTGTTAGGTTCATACCATTTCTGTCCTTTATTTTGCCCATCTTTGCATGAAATGTTCCCTTGGTATCTCTGCTTTTCTTGAAGAGATTTCTAGTCTTTCCCGTTCTATTGTTTTCCTCTATGTCTTTGCATTGATCCCTCAGGAAGGGTTTCTTATCTCTCCTTGCTATTTTTTGGAACTCTGCATTCAGATGGGTATATCTTTCCTTTTCTCCTTTGCCTTTAGCGTCTGTTCTTTTCTTAGCTATTTGTAAGGCGTCCTCGGACAACCATTTTGCCTTTTTGCATTTCTTTTTCTTGGGGATGGTCTTGATCACTGCCTCCTGTACAATGTCACGAACCTCCTTCCATAGTTCTTCAGGCACTCTGTCTATCAGATCAAATCCCTTGAATCTATTTGTCACTGCCCACTGTATAATCGTAAGGGATTTGATTTAGGTCATACCTGAAGGGTTTAGTGGTTTTCCCTACTTTCTTCAAGAAGACCTTTAATTTTTTCTTTTCCACTGCAGGGGGCCAGGTGTTTATTTGTTTGTTTGTTTGAAAAACACCTTCTCAAGAGCACCTTTAATTTTTTTTGGTTGTAACACTTGGCTTGTGGGATCTTAGTTCCCCAACCAGGGCTTGGTCCTGGGCCCCCTGCAGTGGAAGTTGGGATTCCTAACCCCTGGACCATCAGCAAATTCCCCTTGAATTTTAATAATGATAAAAATATCTACTTTCCTGGTGCTATTTACCATGTCATATTTAAGCACAATGCACTGAAAGCTGTACTTCTCTATGTCAGGTTTGTATAAAAAGAAACTCCAGAAATGGTAAGTGACCTTGCTTAAGGACCCAGCGACTAGAGACAGAACTGAAGTATTTCTTTTTTTTTAGATTTGAGTTCTTTATTTTTTTTTAAATTAATTTATTTACATTGGAGGATAATTACTTTACAGTATTGTGGTGGTTTTTGCCATACATTGACATGAATCAGCCACGGGTGCACTTGTGTCCCCCCCATCATGAGCCCCCCTCCCACCTTCCTGCTCACCTCATCCCTCAGGGTTGTCCCAGAGCACTGGCTTTGAGTGCCGTGCTTCATGCACCAAACTTGCACTGGTCATCTATTTCACATATGTTAATATATGTGTTTCAATGCTATTCTCTCAAATCATCCCACCTTTGCCTTCTCCCACATAGTATGTTCTTTACATCTGTGTCTCTTTTGCTTTCTTGCATATAGGGTCGTCGTTACTGTCTTTCTAAATTCCATGTACATGCGTTAATATACTGTATTGGTGTTTCTCTTTCTGACTTACTTCACTCTATATAATAGCGTCCAGTTTCATCCACCTCACCTCATTAGAACTGACTCAAATGCATTCCTTATTATAGCTGAGTAATATTCCATTGTGTATATGTACTACAACTTATGCGTTCATCTGCCGATGGACATCTAGGTTGCTTCCATGTCCTAGCTATTGTAAACAGTGCTGCAACGAACACTGGGGGTACATGTGTCTCTTTCAATTCTGGTTTCCTTGGTAGAACTGAAGTATTTCAATGCCCACTTTCAGCTTTAATTTTTACTTTCTAAGAAAAACAGTTTCCAGTATAGCAGGCATTTTCAGTGTATCAAATAATTACTTACATGGGATAGATGAATTTTTTTCTTGCCCTTGTTTTGCATGCAGTCTAACAGCTTAGTTGTAATTTTTTCTTCAGTGACTGCTAGCAAATTGGTTAACTATGGAAGGAGTGACGTTCATTAGATTGTATCAATAAAAGTGCAAATTATGAGTCTCAAATGTATAGGCAGCAAAAGTGTCTAGACAAATTCTATCTATTCCTGAGAAGGAGGATCTTTTTATAGCACTGTTGTGCTGGGAACAGGGCAATTTTCTTGTACCTTCTCAGCACTCTCATTTCTATAAACAAGATACCTAATTATTGTATAAGTAATTAAGAAGAGGTATCTATATTATTTCCACTTTCAGTCTCTTGACCATATAAAGCGACTTTTAATTTCTTAAGTTTCTTTTTTTCTAATTAGAAATACATGCTTTGGAGCAAAAATCTTGCCTGGAAGTACCTAGGCCTGAATTTCACCACTTTTAATACTTTGGTGACCACACAAACACACAAAGTGAATGTGCATGCATCCCTTAATTATAATTGTACATACTCTGTCATAAACTTTATCTAGTTAGCAGAATACCATATACCTGTCCTAGTTGGCAGATCATCTGTGATATCATGTTTAATAGCTACATAAAGTTGCAGTGCATAGATTTCTCTTCTTCCTGGAACCAGTCTCTTATTATTGAATAGTTAGGATATTTCCATTTTGAATCTCCTTAAATACTTTGATGAACATCTAATACATACATGATTGACACAGTTACGGTTTTTTATTATTTTTTTTAGTTCATTTATACAGTTTTCTTTAAATAAAAGAAATGGAATATTTCTGTTAAACTAAGGGCCCCTTTGATACCCAGCCCAAGCTCATCCTGCTCCCTGCAGGACAGGCCAATAAATTGGGAGATGAGTTGTTGGGGCAGGAATAATGACTTTAACTGGAAAGCCAGCAGGCCAGGAAGATGGTAGACTAGTGTCTTGTGTCAAAGAGCCATGTTCCTCCAGTCAGAATTTGGGCTCCTTTTACAAAGTGAAGTGGGAGGGCTCCTTGCAATGCCAGTAGGCCTTGGGGACCCATCCCCGTTACACCTTTTGTTCTTCTGTTTCACTCTTATTATTTTCCCAGAAATAATCTATAAATAATAAGTGGCACTGCTTTTCACACTGAAAAGTTGGTGTTGGTGCGACTGCCCCAGGAACGCTGGAGACAGTTACGCTGTGTGCAACCTTGTGTGCTGGTTCTCTCTCATCTCGGTGGGTTATTAGTCTCTCCCCTGTTCTCAGCAACATGTTCCCTCTTTAACATTGTGCTTGAGGTGTATTACTAGAGGATTCAGCAAAATAAGGGAGTAAACCAAAAAGGAGAAATGTTCACAGCTGAGGAAACGAAGGCTTCAGCATTCACAGGGTAGTGGAGGGAGGGGAGGAGAGCTCACACCGGTCCTAGGCAGCAGCCCGTTTGGACTGGAGCAGGACGACGAAGTACTGTGGGGGTTAGGCCTCCAGGAGGAGAGGACAGCGTTCTAATTCCAGGCACATCGTGATGCACCGTCAGAACACCAAAGATAAAAAAGGGTGTGTGGGAGTGGAGAACAGGTCACAGGCATCAAGGAACTGGAATTGGAATGATACGAGACTCCTCAGTAGCATCATGGGATGCTCCAAGAGGATGGACAGTGCCTTAAACTTTCTGAAGAAAATTATTTTCAAACTTGAATTTAATTCCTAGCCAAAGTGTTAGTCACTCAGTAGTGTCTGACACTTTGCGACCCCATGGACTGTAGCTTACCAGGCTCCTCTGTCTGTGGGATTTTCCAGGCAAGAATACTGGAATGAGTTGCCATGCTGTCCTCTAGGGAATTTTCCCAATCCAGGGATCGAGCTCAGGTCTCCTGCATTTTAAGCGGATTATTTACTATCTGAGTAGCCAAACTATCCATCAAGTAGAATTAATGCAAGTAGATTCTACATTAATGCAAATAGAATGCCAAGTGCTAACTATAAATGTACTGAGAGTGCTGGAACTAGAAAAATCATCACTTTGTGACCATTATAATAAAGATTGGTTCAGATAAGAGTCATCAATGGATGCTCAGTATAGGGGGAAATTTAATGAGAATTGGAGTATTTGTATAACCTTCAATGTCTACCTGTGGAAAGCTTATTAGTTGGAAGACTAATCACAAACTCTACAAATTGTACAGCATTTTGACTAGGTTATCAAACTTAACACCACCAGTGAGGGGCATTTAGAGATTGTATCCTTCATACCTGATGACCTGAGAAAAGCACGTCACTTGAGTATCCTAGTAAGGGATGATTATCCCGAATCTGGTCACGGGGAATCACCAGGCAAACCTAGTATGGTGTATTTCTATTCAAAAAGGAGTTTCCATGTTCTTTCAAAAATGTAATTGTCATAAAAGACAAAGACTGAGAAGGTATTCCAGATTAAGTGTGACTGTAGAGATATGATGCTAAATGCAATACTTGAGTGGATGCTCTATTGAAGGAAAAATTAACTGCTATAAAAGGACATTAATAGGCTGACATACAACATTAAAATATAGACAATTAGGTAAAAATTGGATAAAAATTAGTTTAAAATTGGTATTAAATTTACTTAACATAATAGTATTGTCATTACATAAGAGAATATTCTAAGGAAATATACACACTGAAGTATTTGTGGATAAAGGGCCATGATGTATGCAAATTACTCTGTCTCCTTCCATCTATCCCTCCATCCATCCATGAGCGAGAAAGAGAAGGAGAGAAAGAAAAAGGAAATGCTAAAGAAAATGGAGCAGAATATTAGTAATAGGTGAATGTGGGTAAGAGATAACATGACTTTCATGGAATTAGTCTTAGAACTATTCTACAGGTTTGAAATTTAAAAGTAGTATAAAATGTATTTTCAGACATCTAAGGACTAAGTAATTTAATAATCATGTTACAAGAATATGTGTGCTTCAGAAAAAGTTATGTAGAAAAAAATACAGCAGATCTGGGAAATTGGAAGTCCAGCACAGGAGAAGACGAAAGGAAGCTTCAAGACGGCAACAGTAACCAGTCCAGATTGGAGTCGAAGGAGAGAGATCTGAAAAAACAAAAATGAAACTGATAGATGACCTGAAGTGTTTGGCTGTTCAGAAAAAAATATTGTTTCAAAGATCTATGGGAGAATTTGGAAAGGATATTAAGGGGCTGTACAAAACAAAACAAATTACAAAAGAAAAATCTAGGCAACTATGAGGTACAGGAAAATAAAAACGCTGAATAAGAAACATGTAATCATAAAACATACCTTGGCTTATCAAATACCTATTTACAACCATAATAAGCAAGCACTACATATCTTTTTTTTTCCATCTATTTTTATTAGTTGGAGGCTAATTACTTTACAATATTGTAGTGGTTTTTGCCATACATTGACATGAATCAGCCATGGATTTACATGTGTTCCCCATCCCGACCCCCCTCCCACCTCCCTCTCCATCCCATCCCTCTGGGTCTTCCCAGTGCACCAGCCCCGAGCACTTGTCTCCTGCATCCAGCCTGGGCTGGTGATCTGTTTCACCCTTGATAATATACATTTTTCGATGCTGTTCTCTCGAAACATCCCACCCTTGCCTTCTCCCAGAGAGTCCAAAAGTCTGTTCTGTACATATGTGTCTCTTTTTCTGTTTTGCATATAGGGTTGTCGTTACCATCTTTCTAGATTCCATATATATGCATTAGTATACTGTATTGGTGTTTATCTTTCTGGCTTACTCCACTCTGTATAATGGGCTCCAGTTTCATCCATCTCATTAGAACTGATTCAAATGTATTCTTTTAATGGCTGAGTAATATTCCATGGTGTATATTTACCACAGCTTCCTTATCCATTCGTCTGCTGATGGACATCTAGGTTGCTTCCATGTCCTGGCTATTATAAACAGCAAGCACTACATATCTTACAACCAACATTTGTGATATATTGGGAGAATGATGGAGTATAGTGAGATGTAAAAAATTACATCCTAATGATCACAACCAGAAAATGTCTAAAATTAATTACTCTGTGAAGAGCAGTATAAACATGTGGCAGCTACTGTTGATTGCCTACAAAACAGCCAATCTTTTTCTTCGTTCTACCCAGTTTTCAGCATTCTCTCCTTCCGCTGTCCATGTGTAGCAGGGGCATCTCCAAGGGGTAAACACTGCTTGGTCCAAGTTGATCGTGCTGGGCATATACCCCTCTTTTTACCAGCCAGGGCACGGCACTGTGCTGTAGTTCTAACTGATGACATGCTAGGGAGACCTCAGGAGTTTCAAGGAGTACATTTTCCACTCTTAACAAAAGAGACACATAGCAAGTGAATCTTTTAGCCATACGTTACTGTGAATGGAGTCTGTTATTCTGGCCTTTTTGCATATGTTTATGAATGTGTATGATTTTTAAATATGTGTACGTATATATACGCGCGTGTGTGTATGTACATGTACTCACACACAATTTTTTAAACCCACAATGGGATCCTTCAAGAGACCAGTTCTCAAATTTGAACGTGCTTACGAATGATCCGGAGGACTCCATAAGCCCAGATTACCCGATGCCCTCCACAGAAATTGCCACACTTCAGGGCTTACAGCTCAGTCCTTCCAGGAACCGGTGGACAAACTCACCTGCAGTCCTGCCACCTCAGACCCTCTGAATACCCCCGATTTGCATCCGCATCCCTTCCATTTCTCTTTCCAATCCTGGGAGCACAACTGTCTTCATTCTAGGTTCCCCTCCCAACCAGAAAAACACAAAGCCAGCATTGCATCTTCTTCCCAGTCTAGTTAATGTCCTCAAGAAATTTGTTTCTAATAGCAAATGCCCAGTTTTAGTTTTTTAATTTTTTGGCTTCAAAGAGATCTTTAGAATGATATTTATATCCTGCGCTCTGCTGTGCTCAGTCGTGTCCGACTCTCCGACCCCATGGACTGCAGCCCACCGGGCTCCTCTGGCCATGGGATTCCCCAGGCAAGAATACTGGAGTGGGTTGCCGTTTCCTCCTCCAGGGGATCTTCCCGAGCCTGGAGTCTCCCGAGTCTCCTGCCTTGCAGGTGAATTCTTTACCACTGAGCCACCTGGGAAGCCCAGTTATATCACTAATAATCTCTTAATTTCTTGAGAGTTAAGGCCTGACTCTCATCCATCCCATGGATGGATCTGACTGGCAAGGCCATTGCTGGGAAGTAGACAACTGGAGGTCCATAGCTTGGTATGAAATATGCTCTTTGGTGCATCTTTATGAGAATGTAGCAAATGCCTGAAATGTTGTTTTCATGCTAGACTCTGATTTACAGTTCTTTTTTTTTTAAGAAACGAAACACAAACCCTTCTTAACTGCCCCCATAGGGAGAGGGAAATCCAGATTTTACTTTCTGAGATATCTGGCTACTCTCCTGGGAGAAGGAAAAAATTGTTATCACTCTTGGATGAATGACAGTAGTAGAATAAAAAAAAAAAAAACCCAAATCACAAGCCACTTTCTTAGTCACCCTGCCACATCCCCCATATGACAGGTGCTGTAGTAAGCTCTGGTAGGTCATCAGATGAACCTTTGCAGAATGTCTTCTGTCTTGTCCTTGACTGATTTACCATGTTCTGTACAACAAATATCCTCCCTTAAAGATTGCATGCTCTATGTTATTAATATTTGATATGATTTTAAGAATATTGAAGATTACTTAGTATTGTATTTTAGCCTAGATTAGTTAAAATTGAATACCTAAAGAGATTTTTGAGTTGCAAAAAGATTATAAGTGCAAGTTAAAAAGATAAACATTTATTTTCTGAGTCTGTAGGAGAAATAAACTGAACACATAGTTTTGTAGTCACTACCTTGTTGAACAAATGGGTTTTTCTTATATAGTTGTGTCACACTGAACCAGTGCATTGTACCTTATACATTAAATTAAGTGGTATAAGGTGGGCTTTACTTGTCTTTATAAAAATAAACGTTATAAATCTATTAAATAAACATGAAAATGGCAAAAAAAAAAAAAAAAGATTGCATGCTCATTCTATTTGATTTTCTACCCACCCCCAAACCCAGGTCTGTTTGGAGACATTGAGAAACAAGCCAGCAGAGATCTCCAGGAAACACAAGCAAACCCTAATTGAATATGATTGATGTTTTCTCAGAGACAAACCTCAGTCCCCTTTGATGCAGGTGGAGCCTCCAGAGGTTCTGGCCTCCTTTCTGCTCCTGCTGCTGGGGCTGGGGAACAGGAGAGGACCAGTGTCTGCTTTAAGCATGTCCCTGGAGGTTTCCTCTCTCCTCCTTGTGAGGTCACAAGGAAGAGTGCTGTCAGGGTGCTGATCCTGTGGGGCTGCAGGTGGCCCTGCCCCATGTGCCTCCAGCACCACCTTCTTCCTGCCGGGATTCCTGTCACCAGTCCTGGAGTCTAATATGAGCTTTATCTACTGCACCATCAAGGGCCCCGTTTGTGGAAATGAGCCTCTGGCGGGATGGCCAGAAGATGCCACCAGGCAGGATCCAGTGTCCTCACGTCCACAGGGGCCCTTCTTGGATTCCCACCTTGTTCCATTTCCCTCATCTCAAAGGACAAGCCCCCCAGCACCCTCCAGCCCTCTGCCTCCCTGGGAGTTTGGTCAGGAAGTTTGTGCTGCGCAGGGCTAGGGCCCCGTGTCTTAATTTATTCTGGGCTCTGGGGCTGATGGGTTGGTTTGTTTTGTGCTAATAAAAGGATAGTTAATTTAAAAAAATGTTTCCTTGTAAAATGTCCCCCGGTCTTGATATGTATGGTTACTTCCTCTGGGTACTGACTTGTTCCTCTCTTCTCCGTATCCTTAAAGTTTGTCAAGAGATTTGTTTAGATTCTGGCAAAAACATGTAATGGTGATGCAGTATCTTTCAGGAGGCTTTATGCTAAGATACCTTCCTATTAGGACTTCCCCAGTGGCTCCGTGGTAAAGAATCTGCCTGCAATGCAGGAGATGTGGGTTCAGTCCCTGGGTTGGGAAGATTCCCTGGAGGAGGGCATGGCAACCCCGCTCCAGTATTCTTGCCTGAAGAATTCCATGGGCAGAGGTGCCTGGTGGACTACACTTCATAGGGTTGCAAAGACTCAGACATGACTGAAGCGACTTAGCATGTACACGTGCACCTTCCTATTAACAATGCTAAGTTTGATAACTTGGTTAAAGTGGTAATCACTCAATCTTTCCATTGTAAAGGTACCTTTTTCTCTTTGAAATCACTGTGTAATTTAATGTCATGATACTTTAACATTATGCTAATTTTTCATTCCCCAACAACCTTTTGTCTAATTGTTTTAGAATCCATTAATGATTTTTTTCCTGAATAGTTCATTAGAAATTGCAGGAGGGTATTTTTCCACTTCTATTATTTCTTCTACATTATTTAGCCAGTGTAAAGACAATCTTTTTAGAGAATTCCCTGGTGATCCAGTAGTTAGGACGTCATGCTTTCACAGCCATGGCCTGGGTTCAATCCCTGTTAGGGAACTAAGATCCTCCAAGTGTGTAGCATAGCCAAAAAAATAATAGCAATGATAATCTTTTTATCCTTTTTCACTCTAAATATTGCTGTGGACTCATGCTTTTTTGTAATCATATTTCTTCCTCTTATTATTCTTAAATTATCTCCAATTAGTCCTTGATCATTTTTGCGTTTTCTGGCTGATAATTCCCATCCCCAGCCCTAAAAGAAACCATTTCTCCAAGGAGCCCTGATTTGGGGAACAGTATTTGGAAACTGAGAGCTGGGAGCCGGGTGTCTTGAGTTAGCTTGGGCATGAATTGTTCGAGGCTGAGGTTGGTACATCTAGTCTAGTTCATGGCTGTGGGGCTGTTGGACCTTTTTCTGGCTTTCCAACTCTCTCTTCATGCAGAAACCCAACCTGAATGATAAGGTAGATCTCTGTAATCTTGGTGCTGAAAGATGGTAATCAACAGTCATCAGTTGTTGGTTCTCATTTGAACTTGTAGCCATTGTGGTGGTTTTTTGGTGTTTTTTTTTTTTTTTTAGTATATGAAAAGAGTAAATAATCTATGGTTGACTGACATGTCTAATGCATACAGCTCTCTCGTTCCAAATAACTGACAGAGTGCCTGACACATTGAAGGCTTTCAATAAATGCTTTTTGAAGAAATAAATTACAAAAGCATCTTTGTGTAAGTAGTTATTGCCTTCATCATAATTCATGCTATAACTTAATGTCACCAGAAGACTAAGCAGTAAATATATAGGGATTCATGAACTATAAATTGTAAAACAGCCTTCACTACATACTAAAATACAGACAAATAATATCTATGGATCCTAGTTTGTTTATAAATTGAACAAGCTCCTCCCACAATGATAGGATTACTTTAAGGACATGAAGAAAAGATTTTCTTAAAACATTAAGCAAATGTACATTTGTAGATGGGCTTCCCTGGTAGCTCAGATGGTAAAGAATGTGCCTGCAATGCAGGAGACCTGGGTTTGATCCCTGGGTTGGGAAGATCCCCTGGAGAAGGGAATGGCAACCCACTCCAGTATTCTTGCCTGGAGAATTCCATGAACTGAGGGGCCTGGCAGGCTACGGTTCATGGGGTCGCAAAGAGTTGGACATGACTGAGCAACTAACACTTTTACTTTCACATAGATAAGTGCCTGTTATTAGCAAAAAGCAAATGAACAACATAGGAAGTGGAGTGTTTAGTCTTTCCTTATTGATGAGGAAGGGGGCAAAATTAGGACTGTTTACAACTTTATTTTATTTGTGCCTAGATTTTAAGCAAGTGATATTTCTAAGAAAAACTGGTAATATTTCTAAGAAAAAGTGGTCTGAGAAAGCACAATGTTAGCCATGGAATATGAAGGGAATAAAATGAAATCCTGAGTCATGTTAGGTCCTCTTAGCTGGGTGCACATAGACCCCAAAACCAGTTCAATTTGGTTATATTGGGATCAACTGAGACTTCTGACTTTTCTGGCATGAGAATGATCCAGAGAAGGGATGAGCCCTGTTCAGATCTCCACCCTCATTTTTATCCCATTTGAAAAAAGATTCACCAGTCATATGTTAACAGTTTCCATATTTCATTTATCATCCTCTCTCTCTCCATATATACACTATGCACACACATACATAAATGTATATACTTGTGTGTGTATATATACACACACACACACACACTTTTTTTTTCCTGAATCATTTGAGAGTAGTTGCATGCCTCATGTCCCTTCACTCTTAAACACTTCCATGGGTAGATCCAAGAGCAAATATATTTTCTTCTGTAACGTCAACATAGTCGTCAGATTCAGGAAATTTAACGTTGATCCAATACTATTTTCTAATTTATACTCTACATTCCAATATTGCCAATTATCCCATTAATGTTGTTCATAGATATTTTTATCCTAAGCCAGGATGACACATTGTGTTTATTCTTCACGTCTCTCTGTGGTCCTGTAATTTGGAACAGTTCCTCAGCCTTTCTTTATCTTTTGTGACCTTTACCTTATGTAACTTTGGTTTCTATAATGTTTCCTCATTATTAGATTCAGATTATATACATTTTGGCCAAGAATAGCCTAGAAATGATATTACCTCCTTCTCAGTGTAATTGTGTGTTGACTTCACTGGATGCTGTGAACGTTGATCATTTGGTGAAGCTGGTGTCCATCAGCTTTTTCCACTATTAAATTCCTGTTTTTCCTTTTGTAGTTAGTAAGTACTTTTGCAGGAGATGCTCAGGGTTTATGTAAATATCCTTTTCCTTTCTTGTCTGTATCATCTCCCTGATTTTTAATCTCTCTCTCTATGTATATAATCTGTGGAACAAAAGACAGAACATGAATCAAGTTTTATAATTCTACTGAATTATCCTTGGCAGGTAAAATGGCTGCAGAATGCCAGCAGACTTCAGACTATTAATTCAGTAGACTGACAAAAATGCCAATCAGGTGAAAGCTGCCAGGTATTTTCAAACAGAGCTATAAACAACCCCAGGAGAAGAGAGAATAAATTCAGGTTGAGACTGGAGCTCCTAAGTCTTCAGGTCACAATTGTCCTGCTACTCAGAGCCAGGCGAACCTTGGCTAAGATGACCCTCTAGGTGATCCCACAGTATTCTTAGGACTGGGAAGACCCTCCATCTCTCTGCTGTGTTGCTGTTTCTTTTCAAAATGTACTTCTTTTCCAAGGCTCAAGTTCTTTCCTGAGGAGAAGCTTCACCTCTTCATGAAGAATCTTTAGACCTGTGAGGGGTGTGTAGAGATCACCTCCACCCTGACATCCTCCAATTCTTGGCAGTGAAGGGCAGAGAGGTCCCCTGCCTTCACTTGGACTTCTGGGTTTGGGCTTTTCTGGCTTCATTTGAGCATTTCTGGCTTCACCATATTCATTTCATTGATATGGTGCCTTTCGGCCTCTCCAGTGAGAACTTTCATTTTACATTCATCGGTCATGTGTGGTATGGACCCTTGACATACCTCCTAAGAAAAAAAAGATAATTCAGAATGAAGATCCCTAGTTGGGTGATTTGTTAGTGATAAACTGATGCTGGATTTTCCTAAGTATCCATGACCCCAGGATGGAATTATTCTCATAGCTACGTAACAGTACAGTTATTTTCATTCACTTCTTCACTGGCAAGGAAAACTAAGGCCTTATGGGCTTGCATGGAGATTCACATACAAAGAGAATATCCATAGCATTAGTCATGAAGAAAAGTGATAGCCAGAGTTCTTTAAGCTAAAAAACAACTGTTGTGATGGCAAGAGACTAAAGCCTACTTTTATTGAAATATAACTAGGATACAATAACATGTACATATCTGGAGCATTTGATGAGTTTGGGCAGTTATGTGTATACACCTGTGTGTCTTCAGCAAGACAAGATGTAGAACATCTCAGTCATCTCAGAACGCTTCCTCCTGTCCTCTTCCAGTCAACTAAGGCAGGTATATTCTAATTTCTATCACCATCTCTCCCTGCAAGGCATTTTAACCACTATTTTAACTTGTTTCTCAAATGGTTGGTTTTGCCTGTTTTTAATCTTCATGTAAAGAGAAACATACTCTTTGGGGATTTTCTTCTTTTTTTTTTTTTTTGGCTGTACCACAAGGCATGTGGGATATTAGTTCTCTAACCAGGGATTGAACCCCGATCCTCTGCAGTGGAAGCACAGAGTCCTAACCACTGGGCCACCAGGGAAGTCCCCTGTATGTACTCTTTTGGGGTCTAGTTTCTTAACATTGTCTGTGAGACTCATCCATTTGTTTGTTTTTAAAAATTGCTATGTAGTAGTCTCCAACATTATGTTAAAGCAAATTCCAAATACATGATCCCATTCATAAATGTCTCAGTAGGTAACTTTAAAAGTAGGTAGTTTTTCAAACCCTATATCATCACATCTAAAAGAAATGAGCACAGATGCTCTGACATACTTCTGAACCTCTGTCTGGGGGGTGGGGAATGTTGAGGATTGTGATTCAGGCTGGATCAGGAACACAGGGAGTGGGGGGTGGGACTTGCTCAGGGCAGAGGGGTGCAGAGTGGAAGGAAAGCATTCATGAGCCTTTAGTGAGGTCTGGGGAAGAAAAAGGCACAAAGAATGAGGGGGTGATGTCATCCCGTGGTCCAGGTTGGGTCATGAACACTGGAGGCTAGGGGCTTGCTAAATGTACGTGGAATAAATGAGTGGCAACGTCAGTGACCTGGGATGACCAAATGCCCTGTTTTCTACTCATTCTGCCTTTTAGTTTTGGATTCCTAGCCTCTGAGCCATATACCTTAAGAAACATTTATTCTTCTTATGTATGTTTATTATGCTTAAAGATTCAAGGAGCCTGCCTTCAGACACACAGTATCTCTCAACCCCAAATACCTTTTCTTCTCTTTGTTTAGAATGGGTCTTTATTCACATACCCACCCCCTCTTCTTGCAGGGATTTGATTTTGGCTAGAAAAGGTTGGTCCCGTTCCCAGGTTATCGAGAATCTGCCTGCATACTCTCTTTTCTTGTTCATTAAAAACCATGCTCTCCCATTTTAATTTTCTATTCCAAAAATGGTGTGTATTGGTCCAATCCAACATGCAAATCAGTGACAGCACATTTCATGTTTTTGGTCTATTTCCCTGCGCCTAGCTCTCTCTCTGCAGCCCTCCTGCTGTTTTCCAGCCTGTGTGTTCTTTTATCCTGTTGATAGCTTTCATTTTGGTCTTCCCTTCGCATCTGGCCCTTCCAGCTGGGCTGCGGTTCTGCATTGCGGTTGGACCGTTCAGCGATTGGACTCTTTCCAGTCCCCTCCAAATGCCGTCTCTTTCTGTAGCAGGAAGATGAGCTTAGGATGTCTTTCTTATGGTGCCCTGAATGATGGATTTTGCTTTGGGTGCAAAAGCCCATACTAACTTGAAATGGCTTGATTTTCTGTTGTTGTTATTTGAGATATATAGTTGAAAAGACAGGATTCCTGTCTTCAGGAAATATAATATCAAGAAAATATCAGCATATAATTATATGCAAAATATATAATGGGGAATAGAGGACATGGATGTGGTATGTGGTATATGTAGAAAAATGAGTAATTCAGCCTACTCCTTGTGGGGTGAGGTAACATGCATCACTATGCTCTAAGGTAGGTATTTTTAAATTTCCTCTAAAGAAAGGACTCCTCTAAAGGAGTCCTTTAAAGGTGTACATTCATGGAGTTCCTTTAGAGATTGAACGCAGGTTCGATTCCTGGGTTGGGAAGATCCCCTGGAGGAGGAAATGGCAACCCAGTCCAGTATTCTTGCCTGGGAAATCCTGTGGACAGAGGAGCCTGGCGGGCTACAGTCCCTGGGGTCGCAAAGAGTCAGACAGGACTGAGTGAGTCAACAACAACAGGCTGCTCTGCAGTAACAGGCAGCTCACCCTCTTTCAGTGGCTTCAGACAGTGAAGGGTAATTTTTTTGCTCCTACTCAAGTCCATGGTGGATTGCTCCGAGATTGTTCCGCATCATTGTTTTCATGACAGTACTCTGGTGACAGAGTATTCACCACCCGAGATGTTCCTGATCACTATATCAGAAGGAGAGGAGAGCACAGTGAAACTTGCACAAGCTCTTGAAGCTTTACTCACACGTAAATGGACTCACTTCTGCTCTTTTTATTGGCCAACAGGGCAAGAATATATGATCTTATAATCCAGAAGTTAATTCATCCAGAAGGGCAGAATCTAGACTTAAACCAGATCTTATGGTTCTAATGCTTTATCTCTTATAACATAGCTGTCCCAAATGATACTTGCCATAGTTTTCGGTTCTGAGGCTGGAATATTCCCTTATTTGTATTTCATCAGTATGGGCCAGATACTTCATGTACAAAGAATTTATTTAAGGACTTCCCTGGTGGTCCAGTGATAAAGAATCCACCTTCCAATGCAGGGGATGCAGGTTTCAAGCCCTGATTGGGGAAGTAGGATCTCACATGCTCTGGGGCAGCTAAACCTGGGCACCACAACTACCGAGCTGACACAGTCATAGATAAACAAATAAACAAACCTTAACACGATGTGATTCCAACTTTAAAAAAGGGATTTATCTCTTTAGCATACCTGTTTATTTATATACAGATATGTATATTAAATTTCTCCCTTTCCAATTTAGAAAGTTCTGTTGGAAATGAATTTTTATTAAAGTGGTACAAAATCAAAATAAAATATGCTTCAACACATTTTCCAAAATAATCAACACAAACCCAATGTGAGAATCAAACCATTAATACCTTCAGAATTAGCCCCAGATTATTAAAATGCAATTATACTTGAAAAAGTAACCCAGCAGGGGGGCCACGTTTATTTATTTTTTCTCATTTTCACAGTAAATTTTCTCAGTGTGCAGGGACACTGCCTCCATACTCTCCTCCTGACAGCTGAACAATACCCAGGACTCAAGGATAAGATGATTTATGACTTCCTATATTGATTTCAAAGAAACCAATCAGATACCAATCAAATGCAGTCAAATACAGCTTGCAGGGGTGTTTTATGTGGTTCACGGGGTTTACAATTAAACATAGTTAGCTGCCAATACTTAGAAGTCTGACATACAGGTTTGAATTTGCAGCCTTTCTTGGGAAACTGGAAGAGCTGGCGACTCTGGTGCCCTTCCCCTGTGGCAGCACTTTAAGGAAAGCCACGTGTCCTGTCATTGGACATGTCCCTTCTGCAGCATGCAATCCCCCACCCACCCCTGCCCAGAGCCTCGTCACTCCTTTGAGATTCCCAAGTGAAGGCAAAGAGGAACTGGGGCCTTTCTCGACATCCTTCTCTCCCCAGTTCTCTGCCGCCTTCCCACCCCCAGCTGTCAGAACCCTCTTGATGCACTGAGCTACCCTGTAGTTGGTGGTGGTTGTTTAGTTGCTCAGTCTTGTCCGACTCTTTGCGACCCCATGGACTGCAGCACGCCAGGCCTCCCTGTCATTCACTGTCTCCCAGAGTTTGCTCAATCTCGTGTCCCTTGAGTCGTAGGGGAGTCGTTGCTCCGTAGGGGCGCCTCCCTAGGAGCTGCCTGCAGGGCTGGGAGCCAGATGCCAGAGCAGCAGGCACTGGTGGACTTGGCCCTGGGCAGTGTGCACACATTCCCTTGGCTCCTCTCACGGACCTCAGGCGATGCCTGGCTCCTTCAGTCTTGGGGCCCTGGCTTGCCTTTCTGCTTCTGCTCTTGTCAAGGGACAGTCCACCCCTTGTTTGGCTCCACGAGGTGCATGGGCTCTTAGAGATGGCTGCAACCTTCCCTCAGCTCATAACCTGGCCACTTCCTCTGGCTCTGTCCACCCCTTGGGCTCCTAAGTGGGCTTAGCACTGCTGAAAACTTTTATTGGCCTAAACTTTGTTATTTATTCGCATAGAAAATGTCTGAAATGGTATCTTAGCTTCAGGAAGCTGAATGAATAACTGACCAATGGGACAGAATAGAGTCTGACCCACTCATAGTCCTCTGATTTATGACAAAGGTGACCCTGCGATATAGTGGGAACAAAATGGTCTATTTTGTTTTGTTTTTATTTATTTATTTGACTGCACTGGGTCTTAGTTGCAGCATGTGGGATATAGTTCCCTGACCAGGGATCAAACCCCGGGCCCCCTGCATTGGGAGAGTGGAGTCTTAGCCACTGAACCACCAGGGAAGTCCCCCCAAATGGTCTTTTGAATAAAAGTCTTGGGTCAGCTGCATAGCTACATGGGGAAAGAGTCTAGCTTTACCCCTGCCTCATGTATACACAAAATACAGGTGGATTTCAGATCCAGAACAGAAAGGCAAGATTACAGAAAGGAAGATTACAGAGAACATCCTCACGACCCATTTGTTTATTCCGTTCTGTTTTTTCAGCCATTCAACACAAATGGGGATTGAGAACTTACTGTATTCTGGACTCCGTGCTGAGCAGCAGGGACACAAGAATAAAGAAGACAGTCCCCTCTCTGTAAGAGCACACAGTTTCACCGCATGAGAAGCAGCAGGATGCCAGCGAAGTATGACAGGAGCCTCCGAAGTGTGCTCTGTGAGCCAGAGATGGAGTGCCCGGTCCAGTCCAGGGGAGTGAGGAGGAGGGCCTTCTGGAGGAGGTAAGAGGTGTATGAGGGAGGGGTTAGCCAGGAGGAACGAGGCAAAGAGCATGCCAGGCTGAGAACCCAGCATCAACAAAGGCAAGGAAAAACAGGGTGTAAGGATTGCCACCTATTGCTTCAAAACATGTAGAAATTTGCGTGGCTTGTTTGTTGGATTCTTGCAGAGAAATATCAAAAGTTTATCTGTGCAGCACATTCACCGTGACAGATGTGATGTGATGTTGAGGCTGGGTCTTATCCTGGTTACACAGGTGGGCAGGCAGAGTTGGAGAACTTGGGTGACTTACTGAGTCCACCTAGGTGGAGACGGTGAAATTCGAATTCAGGTATTTGGTTGATTACTTTTATACTCTCTGCCACACCAGGTGACTGCCGGTTCAGCTCCGGCCAAGCCCTCCAGACGTTACAGAGTCCTGTGGGCTTTACGGGCAAGAGGAAAGATGCTCTGGGCAGTCTTGGGCTGGGTTTAGAATTAGGCAGTTAGTGCCTTCAGGCTTCCCGGCATGGTTAAAGCTGAGGAATTGGCACAGGGCAGGATATATGGACAGCTTCACAGAGGACCAGGGCCACAGGTGTGCTGAATCGGAAGTGTCCATTTCCCATGTGATGACTCGGGGTAGGCAGGCGGCCCTGGAAGAAAATGCACACTCGGACGCCATGCCCAAAGATGCCACTAGGTGGCGCCCAGCTGCAGGCATAAACGGGTAACTCGGCGGTGGCTACACCTGCGCAGAGGGCACACGAATGTAGTGGGATCTCTGACCGAAAATGTGAAAGTGTGAAGCGGGCGGGGAGAACTGGACACGTGGAAGATGATGACATCTATGTGAGGGCCTTCCAGAATCTGCTCTTCGGCCTCATGAGATCTGAATGCCCTGAGACTAGCAAGGAAACTGCCCTGTCGGTATTTACCCGAGGGAGGGGGCACACAGCTGGGTGTGGACTCTGGAGAGCTCATGGCACCCCTCTCCTCCTCCACAAGTGTAAACACACCCCTGTGCCTGCAGGACCCCAAATGAGCATAGTGCGGATCACCAAGGAGTATCTCTAGGTTTTCTGATGGTGCAATTCTGGAGGGCCTTATCAGACTTCCTCTCTTTTTCTGATGTTCCTGGCTTACCAAGCATTGGGCAATCCATGTGGATGAGAAGCAAGGCACTTGGCACTTTGAAACCTCAGTTTTTTCTTCTGTGATGTGGGCATGATTACAGCTCGAGCCTCCTGGAGCATCACGTGAAAGAATAGAACTAAGAGTACTTTGGCCATAAGGGCTTACTGCGGCTCCACCTATAGTCCCAAGCCTCCTGTTATGCCATTTACTCCTCTTCCTCCTCTGGGATAGCATCAGTCATGTGCCGGGCACAACGCTGAATGTTTCATCATTCAGAAACCTCCACACAGTACTTCTAGACTCTCAGCAGGCTAGTTAGTAGCAGAGGGAGGCTTCGAACCCAGGCTGTGGCTTTAAGACTTAGCCCCTTCCCCAATATCTGAGATGGCCTCTTCTAATCAAAGAGATATTGCTGCAGTGGGAGACAATGTCTTACCGTCCACATTTTCATGTATTAGCAGATGGAGGCGTCAAAGTCCTTTCCCCCCTGTGTCTATACAGCTGCAGCCCCAAGGCTGCTCTTTGGGCTCAGTGGTACTTCAGTCGCATCTGCTTCTCCCTCCTGGGGTGGAGTGGAAGAGACGAGGGTGGTGGGAGGTCTGGAAAGGCAGGGTGGAGAGCCCTGCTCTGGGTATGTCCTACTGCAGGGAGAGTGGACGAGGGGAGGGGTCTCCCCGCCCCAGGCACCACCTGGCTTCCTCAGGGACAGACATTTCCAGGTGTGTTCTCAGTGACCTGTTTAGATGCTGTTGACTGGAGTCACGCTGAGAACAGAGAATTGGAAGATATAGGACATTCTTCCTGAGGCTGATGGTCTCCTCACCACCTCAGAGCTGTTACTTCCTGCTTTTCTCTTCTCTGAAAGGCCCCAGAGTGTCTGGGAGCCTCCCAGGTCCCAGGGCTTCATCTAGGAGATGAGGGAGTGTTTGTACCAGGTGGGCATTGGACCTGGTACCTTTTCAGCTTTTTTGTAATTTCGTGGAGGGATGTCTGTGTTAACAAGGATCCTGGTCAGCATCTGAATTTTAAGTTCATGAAGAAAGAGTGAGGGGTGTGAGGAGTATTACTAGCCCAGTCGTGTCTGACTCTTTGTAACTCCATGAACTATAGCCCACCAGGCCCCTCTGTGGGATTTCCCAGGCAAGAATATTGCAGTGGGTTGCCATTCCCTTCTCCAGGGCATCTTTCCACCTCAGGGATCAAACTGGGGTCTCCTGCATTGCAGGCAGATTTCTTTACAGTCTGAGCTACCAGGGAAGCCCAAGGAGGGGGAGGGGATGTGTTTTGTAAGCATCTCAAGTTATGGCAGCAGGGCTGAAAGATGGGATGGTAGGCAAGAGGACAGAAAGGGTGCTGGTGGTAAACACCCCTTTCATCCTAAGCTTCTGGGATTCAATGACCGGATCACATTCATTTGTTTTCATTAAGGTGTAAATGACTGATACGTTATACAACAATCCTTAGATTTTACCCAGGGACTATGAACAAGGCCTCTTTCAGCCACATTTTCCAGACGGCACTTCCAGAAGTGAACAGAAGGAGCTGCACCGCTGTGGGAGATTTCTTCCCCAGCTCCCCGCCGTGTACTCTAGTGAGGAGGCTGGGTTGAGAGGGTCAGCCAGGCCCAGGGTGGGCCTGGAACCCTGGCTCAGGGACCCCCCCCTCGCGTGGCTGCTCCCCCTGGGCCCCACAGGCACCTCTGGCCAAGTGGTACAGGAAAGTTGGCCCCTCTCCCTGTCACCGGGATAACCAGGCGAGGGAGTGGACCAGGAAGAAAACCTCTTCTCCTCCCAGGACAACTCCAAAGGCCAATATTTAGCCCCTGGTCAGGTCCCAAGTCCCAGTTTCCAATTCAGCAAGTCGGCCCCTGAGCATAAGGGCAGTGACATCCAGGTGCCAAGAGGTTAGGGAATCAGCCACATATTTTCTAAGGCCTTTCCAGATGGACTCTAGGCAGGAAGATGAACCAGCGGTCAGGTGACTGCGTGATGTTGCTGGCAGAGGAAGGCGAGGGTGGGCAGTGTGGTGGAACTCAGAGAAGGGGGCACCCCACCTGAGGGGTCGGGGGAGGAGACAAGGGAAGAACCATCTTGGGAAGGTTGATGCTTGGTAACAAGTTCGAGTTAGGCAGGTGATGAAGGCTAGAAGGGCTTCCAGGCAGAGGAGCTGCTTATGCAAGCCCAGGGGAGCCCTGGGCTCAGCAAACAGCTCTGCCTTTGAGAGAAGCAACCCTGCGGAGAGGTGGAGCCTGAGAGGTAAGTGAGCCACTTTAGGGACATTCAGAAAAGGAAGGCATGCCCAAGGGTACACACAGCATCTGAAGTCAACAGCACCAGGGACTTGCCTGGTGCCCCAGTGGTTATGACTCCATGCTTCCAATGCAGGGGGCATGGGTTCAATCCTTGATTCGGGAACTAGGATCCCATGCCTCATGGTGTGGTTCCCCCCGCCCCGCCCCAGATTAAGTCAACAGCACAGACAGAAAACCAAACGCTGTCCAGAGCATCCCATCTAGTCCCTGTGACCTGGGGGAGCAGGCAGGCCAGAGGGCGTGGAGCAGGGCTAGGCTGCCTGGGCCGGTGGGGGCAGAGGTCCCTTCACACTCCATTAAACATGAATCACTCGTGGGGTCCTTGCCACGCCCGGCCCCTTCTAAAGGCCACTGGTCCAGAGTGCCTGGCACTGTCATCTGTAGCCGCAGCCAAGTGGGGTGTCTCTGGTCAGGGGCCATCTTGGTGAGATGTTTACAGAGTCGGTTCCTCTGTGTGTGTGTGTGTGTGAGGGGGTCACAGCCCAAGATGGCCATGGCAGGAGGAGAAATGCTGTCAGAAGATTCCAGGGTGGCCAGGATGTTCCTTGCTCTACCAAGCCTCCCAGAGCCCTGGCAGTGGGGGGAGGGGATTAAGGAGACACCCCCTCCCCCAACCTTACAGCAGAATAGCCTCCCTGAGTCCCGGCCACTCCCAACCTGGCCCTGTGGGCCTCACAGGCAGGGCTTCCTTGTTGCTGGTCTGGTCTGGTGTGGATAACGTAGGTCCGGTTACATCATTTCATCTTTCCCGAGAAGGGGCATTCTGGCAGTGATGGCCACAGCACACAGGATCAGGGAAGGGGCAGCGGTGTCAAATGCTGATACTGAATAAGCCAGTTGCATCCACTGGGCAAATCACTCAGCTTCTTGGAACCTGTACTTTGTAGTGGCAACATCTCCACCTTGCAGGGCTAGGGATTGAATGAGACGATGTGTATAACGCTGAGGCGCAGGCCCAGTGGAGTCCTTCCAGCCACGGTCTGGCACCTCACAGAGGACCATTCTCCAGCCACCTTGGGCCAGGTGGTCAGAAAGTCTCCAGCGGCTGGCAGAAGCCTGGCTGCGCCTCAGGGTCCCCAGGCTTGGCCGGCTTCCCGGGTGCCCTGCCGCTCATGGCCTGCAGGGGGCAGCAACGGGACACACAGCCGCATTCAGGCGTCTTCCCCATCAGGCAATGTTCTCCTTGCCTGTCTGGGATAGAAAGTTCTCCAATTGCATCAGTGAATGCAGCTTGGGTCGATTTGTTTTTAAATGGGTGACGTTTGAGATTCCTTTGTGAAAGCCCTTCACATCTGGCATCCAAAGAAAATCATCAGTCTAGACTCTCAGGCTGATAGCACATTGTATGACATTTGGGCCTGTTTTCCAGTAAAAGTGCCTGCCTGCTCCCAGCCCCAGCCCCCCCGCCCCCTCCCTGCGCTCCCGCCTTCTCTTCTTGTGACCTTTTATCTCAGCGGGAGCCCTGACTAGAAAGAGGGTTCTGGAAATGTGGTGTGTTTCTCATTAAGTTTCTGCATCAAAAAAAAAAAAAAAGAAAGAAGGAAAGAAAGGAAAATTCACGTGATGCAAAGCTCTTTTTCCCCCATTCTCTCTTTACCCCTATGTATCTCCAGTAACTCCTGCTGCTTAGGTTTTATTTACTTTGAGATAACTGAAGATGGAAATTTTGTTGATACCAAGAGTTAAAAAAAAAGTCTGTCTCTCGGGTCTTGGTGACATGCTTGGGTCCCTTTTCCTCACTCAGCCTGGAGGTGGTCACAGGATTCCAAACAGAATTAATCCTCTCGAGGGCTGGACAATCCCCATGGCCTTTTTTCCAAACCTGAACATTTCTTTCTTGAAAACCTGAGACTTTGACCTGGGAGACTGTATGGGTTGAGCAGGCCCTGGGTTCTGAGGGGCCCTTAAGGAGCCTCTGGTGGCTCAGATGGTAAAGAATCCGCCTGCAATGTGGGAGACCTGGGTTCGGTCCCTGGATTGGGAAGATGCCCTGGAGGAGGGTAAGGTAACCCACTCCAGTGTTCTTGCTTGGAGAATCCCCATGGACAGAGGAGCCTGGCAGGCTACAGTCCACGGAGTCGCAAAGAGTCAGGCACGACTGAGTGAGGAAGCGCAACAGCGCAGAAGCAGCCTCTGGGGCTGGAGGGAGTCTCCCCGCTCTCAGAAGTTCGCTGCGGTGAGCCAGGTCCCCCCTTCCCTGCATATGTTGAGAGGCCTCCATCTGAGCCCAGTGGTCTGTGGCAGCAGAATTGAGACAGAGCGGGACAGAGAGAAAGAGAGGGGGGAGGCCACAGGTCCTGACGACTCCAGGTTCCCTTTATCTTCTCCTGGGACCAGTGGGCCTACATTTTCCCTGGAGGCAGCCTCTGTGAAAGCTGAAGCCACGGGTCAGAGTGTGTGAGCTGGCGTGTCTCAGAATAGGCTCACAGTGTGGGACTCCCCTGGTGGCCCAGTGGTTAGTACTCTATGCTTCCACTGCCAGGGGCCAGGGTTTGATCCCTGATCAGGGAACTAAGATCACACACGCCTTGAGGGGATGCAAAAAAAAATTAAAAAATTAAAAGGCTCAAAATAGACTTCGTTCCTAAAGCAGAGGCCTGTGAGAGCAGGGATTGGGTCACCCCCATGCAGGTAAGCAGTGCAGACATGGAGGTGTGAACCCGGGGTCTCTCCTCAGCTGGTCTCGGCACTCTGAGCCCCTGGGACGCCTCCTCCCTCAGCCCCTCACCTTGACCTCGGCAATGGGAGGGACAAGGCTTCCATCTTCCCTTGAAGAGCAATAGGGGCCCAGAACTCATGGGTCAGCATCATCCTCTGCCTTAGGGTTGCCCCTTCGCTGTGCCCCCTCAGAGGCAGACCCCAGAGGGGCAGGCTGACGGTCATCTCCACGCCTGGCTCTTGGCTGACTTCTCCCCTTTCCTTCTCCTCCTGGGGCAACATGGCACCCTCTGCTGTCAGCAGTCAGAGAAGCCTTCAAGATCCAGTTCTACCCACATGAGATTCGCCTCTGAACCGCAGGGCAGAAACAAGAAGTGGGCTGTCCACTTCTAGTCTGACTGCCACTAGCTCCCCAGGGGACCTCAGGCAAGTCCCCTCCACCCTCTGAGCTGGTCCTCGTCCTTGCCACCCGGGGTCGGATCTGATGTTTGCTAAACTCCCAGTTCCAAGAGCCTGTGGCGGGAGTCAGGGCATGACTGCCCACAGTGGCCTGTTTTTCTCAGGAAAGCTTAATGGGCCTACAGCCAAGCCCATCATTTCCATACCGTCTGGGCTGCTTTTGCAAGGCAACAGCAGAACTGAGTCGTTGTGGCAGAGGCCGCGTGGCCCTCTAAGCCTAAGATATTTACTATCTGGCTCTTTACAGAAAAAATTCGCCGGCTTCTGGTCTATGGCTTTAATTTTATTTTATTTTCCCCAGAGTGAGGCAGAGTTGTTCCCAAAGGCACAGTCCTTTTGTTTTGCGGTGATGGGTCATTTGAATGAGGCAGAAGAAGCTCTTCCGGGATCCCAGCCAGAGAGCAGGTGAAGGAATCAGTATTAGTCAGGCCAGGCGGCTGTAACAAATACCCACAGGCTAGGCGGCTTCAACCACAGATATTTATCTTCTCACAGTTCTGGAGGCTGGAAGGCCAAGGTCAAGATGCTCACAAATTCAGTTTCTGAGGCCTGTCCTGTTGGCTTTGAGGCCACTATCTCGCTATGTCCTCACACGGCCCTTCCTCGGAGCGCGGGCATGGAGGGGAGGGGAGGGGATCTGGTGTCTCTTATAAGTTCACTAATTCTCTTGGATCAAGGCTGTAGTCATGACCTCTTTTAACCTTAATTACCTGCTTATAGGCCGCATCTCCAAACCACAGTCACTTTGGGGTTGGGACTTGGACGTATGAATTCTGGGGAGACACAGTTCAGTCTATAACAATTCTAACCCTTTGCTCGGGAGACTTTCTAATTATGCCTCCCTGGCAGATGGGGAACCCACAGCTGTGGAGGGTCAGATGCTTGCTCTGGGTCTTTGGTTGGATTTTCCAGAAACAGACCTTGAGATGAAGACTTAGGTGCTGGTGATGTGTTGAAGATGGGCTTGCTGGGGGACAGGTCAGGGAGTCTGCAGGGGCAGGGTAAGAGCTCAGGCATGGACCCGCAGCAGGTGGCTTCATCCTGCAGGGAGCGCTGGGCTGTGGGTTCCCTCCTGGAGTCTGGGACGCTGGCACCCGTCAGTCACTGGCTCAAGGCTGCCTTGGGGGACGTCACCTCCCAGGCATTTCCAGTCTCTACAGGTGCGGGCAAAGCAGCTCTAGTCGCCTGAAGGCAGTCCTTGATGGGAGGTACAGGCATCAGAAATAGGGGATTGTGCTGCGAAAGCGATTGGAGGGGGTCTGGGCAGGGCATTGCCTGTGTGGTCACACCCTGCAAGGAAAAGTCTGAGACGACAACAGAATGTTTACCCAAGAGTGCAAGGCTCGGTCTAGGAGGAAGGATCCATGCCTTTGGATTCTCACGTTCCCGGCCCTGGCACACAGTAGGTGCTCAGTTAGGCCTCAGGGCTTTGCAGAAGAGCTGGAGTGACGGGTGATGGGCTGGGTCAGGCGTGGAGGGTCACGGCTCTCCTCACGGCTAGGGCCCCTGCCCTGAGCATGACAGTCCAGAAAAGCTTAGAGATTGACCGGTCACCAGAACAAAGAACTTTTGTGAATGTGGGTCTCAAAGACTTTCTTCACAACACAAGGGAGGGACTTCCCTCGGGGCCTAGTGGTTAAGGTGTCAGGCTTCCACTGCAGAGGGCGTGCGTTCAATTCCTGGTCAGGGAACTAAGATCTTGCATGCTGCGTGATGCAGCCGAAACACACGCGTGTGTGAGTGCACACACACAGCACATAGGAGTAGCCTTTTCCCAGGGGTGTCCTGAGGGGAGGGGCATGGAAGCTTTGGGGTAGGGTGGGTGGGAACAGGCTAATCGCAGGTAACCTGAGTAGGATTTCGTTTCCAACTTTTTTTTTTTTTTAATCCATTTCAGAACAAATAGAATGGTGGCTGATTTCACATGTTTTTTGGTCAGTTTTGTCACACAGCCTAAATTTTTTTTCCTTGGGTAGTATTGAACTGAAAAACTGTTAGAAATAATGAGAGTTCAGTAAGGAAGCCAGTCACAAAATAAATGTACAAAAATCAATAGCTTTCCTATTTCCCACAGTAACCACTCAGAAAAAAATAATGGAAAAGAAAGATCTCGCTCACAGCAGAAACAAAAAATATTTATCACTTCGAAGCAAACTTGTAGGAGAAGACACACATCCTGAACCTTCGTCTCTCTGCCCCAGCCACCCCGCCGTGGTGGGAAAGACAATTGTTATATAACTATGAGCTCGGATTCCTGGCCCCCACCTCTCAGAGCATAGCGGGTCAGCATTTCCTTGGCTCTCTTGGCGGGAGGTTTTTGTCTCTCAGAGGCATTTTGAAGATATAAGCTCATGACAGCTGCTCTGGGCAGCTGCCAAAGGGTGGCTGGCCTGCTGGGTGCCCGCTGTGGTCACCGTGTGTGGTCGCCCGAGCCCAGGGTCTGGCCTGGACCAGGGAGCCACTGGAGTGGTGCTGCCTCCTGGAGGGCCGGTTGACTTAGACAAGAAGAGGGCTGACCGCTGCGCCCACTCAGGGAGGTCTCAGTGATCATGCTGGCTGTGCCACCATAGGTGCGGGGCACAAAAGTGATCGTTGGAAAGAGTTCTTCCTGGAACCAGACTGGTGTCTTGTCTGGGATGGGGTGAGGTCAAGGAAGAAATCCCAGGAACACCCTAAGCCAATTTCTGACTTGGGTGGAAGCGTTACACACACTGTTGTTGTTGTTGCTTAGTCGGTAAGTTGTGTCCAACTCTTTGCTACCCCATGGACATTAGCCTGCCAGGCTCCTCCGTCCATGGGATTTTCCAGGCAAGAGTACTGGAATGTGTTGTCAATTTCCTCCTCCAGGGGATCCTCCCAACCCAGGGATTGAGCCCTTGTCTCCTGCATTGGCCGGCAGATTCTTTACTGCTGAGCCTCCAGGAAAGCCCGTTACATACATTAGTCAGGATGATTTTCCTTTGTAAGGGGCAGAAAGCCTATCTTAACCTGCTTTTCCCTTGCCATGTGCCAAAATGATCTGAAATAAAACAAGAGGATTCTGCCCATATCCCCTTGGTGCAGGGCAGACGTCTTGACTGCCCACCACCAGCCCCTAAAGCTGCCCAAGGAGCCTGCTTTGCCCATTCTCATGGTGGGCCAGCAGTGAAGGGTACCACGCCCCTCCAAGGAGCAGCCTGACGCAGCAACAGGAAGAGAGGTGGGTCAGCACCTCAGCTCTCTTGCCCCTCGAGCAGGATGGCTCTGAAGTGTGTACTCCGCAAGGTCTCCCACAGTGCCTGGATGGGCCTGAGCTCAAGCTGGCCTTTAGCAGTTACCTGCTCAGTAATGTATCTTCTTTTCCTTGTCTTACTTCCCCAGTCTCCTAGTGATGTGTTCTGGGATGACTGTGAAATAAACTCTTTGCATATGCATCCTTTTAGAAGGCGCCTCAACTGAAGGAGAGAGATTGATTCAGCCTCGTATAACTGGAGCCCAGGCATAGATTTGGCTTCAGGTAGGATAGGATCCAGAGGCTCATTAGAACTTGCTCTCTCTCCTCCCATTACTTGCTTCCCAGGCAGAATTTCTCAACATGCTGGTTCCCAGCAGGCTTATATTCTCCCAACTAAACCACCCTAGCAGAAAGAAGAAACTCCAAGTGAATCTTATCTTTATTTACTTATTTATTTAATTTGGCTGTGCTGGGTCTCACATGTAGCAGGTGGGATCTTTGATCTTCACTGTGGCATGTGGGCTCTTTAGTTGGGACATGTGTCTAGTTCCCCAACCAGGGATGGAACCCAGGCTCCCTGCATTCCGAGTGGGGACCACCAGGCAAGCCCCCCAGGCAAATCTCAGAACTGAGGACCACTGGTCTGGCCCGCAGTCTCTGAGGCAGCACTGAGGCTAGGTGGATGGAATGGCCTGATTGCCCGGTCCTGAGTCAGCTGCCTGTGGTTCTCTGGAGGAGAAGGTCTTCTTCATCCACTCCCTCTCTCCTTCTCCCACCCGCAGCACCTCATTCACTGGAGGGATCAGAAGCAGGGACCAGGGACTGGTGTTTTGGAAGTAAACGAGGGCAGACACTTTCTGTGTCAATCTGCCGATGTCTGTAGAAGGGAGAAGCCTTGAATGTACCTGTCCCTCTAGAGCAGACTTGCTAATTACCATCAGACAGTATTGGTGACCCATTTTCAGAGAATCTGTGGGTAAGCCAGGCCACCATTTTCCTCAAAGTCATGAGAGAGAAAGAAAAGAACATCGCATCTGAAATGCTGCATCTGCTTTTCATACTCATGATTCCTGTGGATGAAACCAGTCTTTGATGGGAAAATAGAAGGTGAGAAGAGGGCTCATATCTGGAGATTAACTACTGTGTGCTAGGCAACATCTTAGCCCTGTGTGGTTTGGATTCATTTAACATGAACCCCACCTGCTCCTCTTACGGATGGACAGACCCAGAGATAAGGAGATGTTAAGTCAGATGCCGAGAAATCAAGATAGAAATTCTGAGCCTGGACTGTTTTCACCCCTCAGCCATGGTATTGTCACTATTTTAGATGCTTTCTCTCAGAAAATGGGCTTCCCAGGTGGTGCTAGTGGTGAAGAACCTGCCTGCCAATGCAGGAGATGTAAGCGACGGGTTTGATCCCTGGGTTGGGAAGATCCCCTGGAGGAGGGCACAGCAATCCACTCCAGGATTCTTGCCTGGAGAATCCCATAGACAGAGGAGTCTGGTGGTCTACAGTCCATGCATGGGGTTGCAAAGATTCAGACTTGACTGAAGCAACTTAGCATGCATGCACCCTTGGAGAATGGTGTCAGAAAAGGGATGTGTGCTCTTCTGGTTCTGTGGTTAAGATAACCCATCTTGCCTCGAGTCCAAGTACCTTGTTATTGGAAAGGGGAAGCTTAAAGTGAGTGGGGCACTGTTATATATACATCGTGTAAGAATTACAAGCAAACCATCAGTGCTCATGAAATGACAAAGAGCTTAATAGCAAAGAATTCGTTGTGTGTTCAGACCAGGCTGGTGAAGCCGATCTGTGTAGTTCACAGGACAGGCAGGAAGAACCAGACAGCTTGTCTCCCAAGAGCAAGGACTCTGCCTGCGTGTATTATGACTTTGTGTCCACACCCAGCCTAACACACAGTAGATACTCAGCACACACCTGGTGAGTGAATGAACAAATGGGTGCATGTTGGTGGCTTTTTTTTTAAAAAACAAAACAAAACAATATTACTTTCCAAATGTCTTTCCATGCCAACAAAGAAATCATTTCTACTGGCTGCATAATAGTTCCTAACAGGTCCATTTAACACTTGATTGAACTGACAGTTCAGTAGTGTTTGATATATTTAACTATTGAATTCCCTGTTTTTGAACAGTTGGATAGTTTATATCTTTGTTTTCATTTATTTGTTCAGTCATGTCCATCATCTTTGTGACCCCATGGGCTATAGTCCGCCAGGCTCCCCTGTCCATGAGATCTTCCCAGGCAAGAATACTGGAGTGGGTTGCCATTTCCTTCTCCAGGGGATCTTCCCAACCCAGGGGCTGATCACATGTCCCCCTTATTATCAGACTGATTCTTTACCACTTAGTCACCAGGGAAACCCAGTTTGTATCTTGGGAGGATATTAAACAATACTATGAGTGAACATCCTTGCACTTAAATTTTTGCAATTTTTCAAATAATTTCCCTAAGATATATGCAAAAAAGAATTACTTGGCTAAGTAGCATGCATGTTTAAAGGATTCTCCATCCCCCCCTTTATTTTTGGATATACATAGCCAAATAGATATCCACATATAATAAGAAAAAATGTAATTTACTTTAAAAACAAAACAGATTTGCCCTTGATGCAGTCTTGGGCTAGACATAGCACACATTAGCACTCCAAAGCTAATTAGTTCATTTTTATGGATTCTTGTTTAAGAGAAGTGAGGCCCTGGATAAGGTTGGAAAATCCTCTGCTTGCTATTTATTCCCACCATCAGGTCCTGTGAATCTCTGTTGACTCCCTGGAGGGGATGAGCGCCTTGCCTTTGGGCTGATGCCGTGTCTTATGGAGCTCACATCTTCCTTTGCTTCCTCTCCACCTCATCACCTCATTAGTGCCTCGCACAGGATCCAGATTCCAAAAATACTTGTGGAATTAAGCGTTGGCAAGAGGGTGGGAGATCCAGACTTGCACACACTGTTGGTGGGAGTATTAATTGGTACAGCCACTTTGGAGGCAGTTTGGCAGCGTCTGTTAACATGTGAAATGTGCGTACCCTGTGACTGAGCGATCACAGTTCTCCACATCTTCTCAAGAGAAACTGTTGCACATGTGCAGACGTTCACTGCAGCACCAATCTTGAGTGCAAAACCGAAAGTAGCTCACATGTCCATCAATCGGGGAATGTGATGGAAAACATTTTTGTCCTGTGCAGTAGTTCAAAAGGGTGAAACAGACCAGACGCCTGTGCAATAGTTCAAGAGAATGAAACAGACCAGCATCTGAAAAGTGGATCCTGTGAACCAAATCCAGGCCAGCAGACACTTTCTATTCATGTTGCACAGTATTTTTGCTCCATATAATCTGCAACTGTTTTAGTAGAGTCTATTCTTGTTATCTGTGGTAGTTAGTTTCCATAAAGTCACTATGAACACCGAATTAGGGAATATAGAACACTTACTCACAGGGAAAATACAGGAGTAGGTTTCTGTGAGCCAGTTTTGTCAACCAGTAAATTCATAGCTTTGTTTTGTGTGTGCTTTGTTTAGAGACAAATTATTTAATATGCATTATTGATTCATTAATACTGAACTCACAGCCAACAGTATCATAACTCATGCCTGAACAAAGTTTATCTAACAGATGTATTTTCTCCATAAGATGCATCACAGCCTTCTTGCTCTTAGGAACACTAGATTGCACTTCAGGACATAACTCTGGAGCCATCTTAATCAGTGAAATTACCAACAAAAAGTGGCACAAGAGTGTGAACAGAGTGACATTACATAGACCACAGAAAGGGCACTTGTGTATAGTCCGAAGGATGAATAAAGAAGGCAGAGGAGTTCCCCTTGATCAACCTCATCTAGGAGTTGAGGCAACTCAAGCAAAAGTGACTTGAGGCAAAAGCGACTGAAGGCTTTTGCCATTCTTCACACGTCTATGAATGACCACAAGAATACTGAGGGTATTGATTTTGGGGTTACTAATAAATTTTAGTGAGTACAGAAACCCACAAATATAAAACCTATGAATATTAAGGATTGGCTGTATGCATCTCTAAAATATAAGAACTCTTTTAAAAACATAACCTCAATTACCATCATTGCTCTTAGATTCCTTAACATTATGGAATAGCCATCAAAATTCACATTTTCCCAATTGTCTTATTAAAGCATCATTATGAGTCCATGGATTTAATCATAGCTGACATGTTTGAATTCATTTGCAAAGATTATTATGATTCATTTTATTATTTATCTTTAATATTATTATTATCCATGCTCAGATCGTCCCATCTTTGGCCAGTGGGAGTTTTCTCAAGTTGGCATAAACCCAGTAGGCTTTGATAATTTTCTTTCTGATACAATTTGATATTTAGGCTCCTCTTACTTATTTCCTGTTCCCGACCCAGAATTAGCTATTTCTCCATGCAGCATTGGTTCCTTTTCATGAGCAACGGTCCCTGGAGAGCCTGATATGAGCGCTACGGGTGCTCGCTGCCGTCAGCACTGTCAGTTTCCAGTGGACAGAACTGGGAAGCACAGGAAGTGCCTGTCTGTCTGTGTATCTGTCTACTATCTAATCAGTCGTGAAATACATGATGAGTTTGAACCAATGCTTCCTTTCCGTTTCTGGATTATATGGTTTTTATTCAGTTCTTCTAATAGTTGCATTTCCTTCTTCCCACACCCAGAATCTTTGTTCTCAAAAACAACATGAATGAGAGAATATCATATGATTATTCAATAGCTTTATCTGACATTGCATTACCCATATGACAGGTCTAAAATAGCAGAACCACAGTAATATCGTTACTGAAAGCAGTTACTTTGTTGCTGTTTTTTAAAATTTATGTTTCATTGGTGGATAATTGCTTTACAATATTGTATTGGTCTCTGCCATACATCAACATGAGTCAGCCACAGGCATACATATGTCCCCTTTCTCTCGAACCTTCCTTCCACCTCCCACCCGTCCCAACCTTGTAGGTTGTCACAGAGCACCTGACTTGAGCTCCCTACATTGTACACCAAATTCCCACTTGCTATCTATTTTACATATGGTTATGTATATGTTTCCATGCTACTCTCTCAATTTGTCCCACCCTCTCCTTCCCCAACTGTGTCCACAATTCTGTTCCCCGTCTGTGTCTCCACTGCTGCCCTGAATATAGGTTCATGAGTACCAACTACAGTTCTTTTCGTACTTAGGATGCATCCCACTGGGAGTGTGCAGTCAAATGCTTATAGCTTACCTCTGTGTAGTTTTGCTACCAAAATGGATACACAGTTGGTTCATTTAGTTCATTTTTTATGTTTTAGGATTCATATTTTAAAATTTATTGTTGTCTTAATAGATGTAAAAGAATTACACAGCATCAAAGACATATCTAAAAAGCAAAATACGTGTAAGTAAATCTAGCTTCTATCTATCCCTGTCTCATTTACTCTATGCCTTTCTTTATCCTATAGAGAACCCTAAAAATCTCTTTGTGGTTTATTTGTCCATGGAAAAATAGAATTAAATCTGAATATATTTATATCTATATATCTCTTTATTATAGAAATAGAATATGGCATTTTTCTGCACTTAAAAATCACTTTAACAATGTATCTTGGAAATTACTCCATAGTAGGAGATAGAGACATTCCTCATTATTACAATATAGTTATATATTACTCTATTACTCTACCATAAGGATGTATGTAATTTATTCAACCAGTCCCAGACTGTGGCATTTTAGTTGTTTTCTGTCTTAGCTATTATAATTTGTGTCCTTGGACATCTCTCTCTCTCTTTTTAATATTTATTTACAACTGCACTGGGATTTTTTTTAAGATTTATTTATTTGGGCTTCACTGATTCTTTGTTGCTGCACAGGGACTTTGTCTAGTTGCGGTGAGCAGAGGCTACTCCCTAGTTACGGCGTGCAGACGTCTTGTTGCAGAGCACGGGATCTAGGGCGCGTGGGCTTCAGTGGTTGCGGCTCCCAGCTCTAGAATGCCGGTCCAGTAGCTGTGGCACACAGGCTTAGGCTGCGGTGTGTGGGATCCTCCCAGACCAGGGATTGAACCTGTGTCCCCTGTACTGGTAGGTGGATTCTTTACCACTGAGCCACCAGGGAAGCCCCATATATCTTGTTTTATAGTTTTGCCAGTATATATTTGAAATAGATTCCAAGAAGTATGATTATTAGATCAAAGAGTAAATGAATATGTAATCTCGCTGAATACCTTAAAATTCTCTCCCATAGGGGTTATTCCATTTATGTTCCTTCTAGCAATATGTAAAGGTGCTGGCTCTTCCAAAGCCTGATCAACAGAGTGTACTGTTGAACTTTTCGATTCTTGCTCATTTTTTGGAGAGGTGAGAAATTGTATCTCAGTATAATTTGCATTTCTATTATTATTGCCCAACTTTTTGGAGGAAAATACAATGTATTGGTAACATGTAAAGTAATACATTTCATAAAAACCCTAATCTCCTTCTTTCTTAAAAAAGTTAATACAGCTGCACCAAATCAACATTTCCAGCTGGGGTGACTGGCTGGGCCTGAGTCCAGCTGTCCACATTAGATGGGCGTGTGGTTCCGAATTTAATACAAACTCCACTCTACCTCTCACTGGATTATAGAACCTGCCCTTCCCTGTCAGTGTTTGATCTGTCAGCCCATCCCTTGACTTGGAAAGTAGGTGTATCAGTTATCTGTTGCCAGGAAATGCGGCATCATGAGCATCACAGTTACAGAACTGCGGTGGCCTCTATCACACTGAGCATTTGTTGTTCTGCATCTGGGGTGGTTGGCTGGGTGGCTGTGCTGGTGTTAGCTGGGCTCACTCACTGTGTGAGGGTTTGGTTAGCTGTCAACTGATCTAGATGAATTTTGACTGTATGGTTAGAGCCACATAGATGTGACCCCATAAATGTAAAGCATAGTGTGTATTGGGTGGTGTGCTCTTTGTCCGGATGCCGCTCATGCACGAGCCCTCACTGCTAGGCTTATGGGGGGCCATGTCCCCCTAAGAGCCATGTGTCCTGTTCTCTGGGTGCCTCATCCCCTGATGACCGACCCCCAGCACTCTAGTCTCAGACGTCTGCTCGCTCAGTAAGGACTTTTGCTTCTACCAGGTCCCTTGGCTCTGTCAAAGATGGAAATGTGGTCTGGTTCTGCGTGAACCATGTGGTGGGGCAGAAGAATGGAAGTAGTGATGTTGACCTGAACAGAAGAAGGCTGAGCTCCCCGGGCAGAGGGATACCTGTCTCTGACCACGTGTGGGCTCAGATGGCAGCTCTTCCCTGGGTCTCCAGCCTGCCGGCCCGCCCTGCAGATTCTGGACTTTCCAAGCCTCCACAACTGCACAAACCAGTTTCTTTCTTTCTTTTTAATTATTGGAGTATAATTGCTTTACAATGCTGTGTTAGTTTCTGCTGAACAATGACGTGAATCAGCCATATGTATATGTATATCCCTTCCCTCTTGGACTTCCCTCCCAACCCCTCCTCCAACCCTCATCTCATCCCTCTGGGTCATCACAGAGCACCAAGCAAGCTGCCTGTGCTTCATAGCAGGTTCCCACTAGCTATTTATTTTACACGTCAATCCTGATTTCACAATTCGTCTCACTCTCCCCTTCCCCCACTGTGTCCACTTGTCTGTTCTCTACGTCTGCATCTCTATTCCTGCCTTGGAAATAGGTTCATCTGTGCCATTTTTCTCGATTCCATATATATACATTAATACATGATGTTTGTTTTTCTCTTTCTGACTTACCTCATTCTGTGTGGCAGACTCTACATCCATCCATGTGTCTACAAATGACCCTATTTCATTCCTTTTAGAGGCTGAGTAATATTCCATTGTATATATTAATATGTGCATGACCTAATTTCTCAACTGTCTCTCTCTGTACACACACACCCTGTTGGTTCTGTTTCTCTGACTAGTGCAGAATGTTAGCGGGGGAAGGGCTTTACTTGTGTTGTTTCTGGTTTCCTTCTAAGGCAGTTTAAGAACAAATATGCTTCCCCACAGTGAGAATTCATTTCCTTCAGTTTTACATGAACAGATGACTATTCCTCACATAAACAAAAGGCTGCCTTTATTTCTTGTATATTACAATTCTATTCTTAGGATTCCATCCCTTCTTGTTCCAAGTTGCACTCTGGAGATTTCTGGAATTTTAACTGACAATGTAGGGTCTCAGCACCAGATAAGTGTTCTGTAATCCCTAGGTTTTTCTCCTGGTGGGTTGAATGGGGTGGTGAGAGAGTAGGACAGAGGTAAAAGAAGTCTTTTCACCCTGCCACAAACCTTTAGAGGCTCTTTGTAGTTGTACCCCTCAAAGATTTAGACCTTCCCTAAGCACTATTTATTTTCCGAAAATGTCCTGGGTTCCAAGGCAGGTTCCATTCAGGCCAAACCCAATAAAAGGGATGGTGCAGCCATAAGAATACATTGAGCCATTTTGTCTCGTTGAAGCTACTAGAATTTAGCTATTTATTTATTTTTGGCTGTGTAGCATGTAGGATTTTAGTTCCCTTTCAGGGACTGGACTCACCCCCTGTGCATTGGAAGCCCGGAGTCTTAACCACTGGACCACCCAGAAAGTTCCCAGAACTTACCAGAATTTATACTCGAGTCTCTGAGTCTCAAAAGTGGGAGGCTCTGTGTGTCTTGGAAGTTCTGAGTTTTGTACAAATGGCACCACTGACACACGGGCCTGACTTACCCTCCAGGATCCCTGAGCGCGCACGAGAAAGATCTCAGTAGCCCGGACTTGGAAAAGGAGAGGAAGAGAGCGCACAGCAGGCAAGCTGGACTCTGCGTGCTTGCAGGAGAGGCTAGGCTAGGCTGCTCCTCTTCCTATCACATTATTCTGCAGATATTCCATGAAGTGTTTTTTCTAAACGTCCTCTGATTTAGCAGAGGCACCTTGGCATCACGGGGAACTGGCATCTGGGAGAAGCACTGAAGGTGCTTTGCAGTGGGGGCTGATTTCTTAAATGCTCATAAATTCTGCACGCTGTGCATACAACCAAACCCATCACAAACACATGCTCTGAAAATCCTCTTATGAATTCTTTTCAATCTGTGCCTCTGCAGAGAACATGGGTGTCACCTGAAAAATAAATAATCACACGATCTCCCAGACTCACAGTGGGATGAACAAGGGACTGATGGGCTTGACTCTCTCATTTGGGTCTCAACCCCGTAATTCCAACATTAAAAGCCCACTAGTGGGGGGAAGGGTGGAGGGGTGAGGAGAAGGAGAAAGAAGGAGAGAAAAGGGAGAAAGCCAGTCGCCAGCGGAGCAACAGCTCTTCTCTGGGGAGAGAGACTGATGTGAGGAAGGTGGGAATAAGAGCCACCACAGCATAGAAGTTTTTGAGTCAAACACATCTGGGTTCAAATCCACGCCTTACTGCTTGCCACCTGTGTGACCAGAGGCAAGTCACCCTGAGCCTCAGCTTCCTTACTCATACAAAGAAGGTAATAGCTAACTACCTTGGAGACTTATTGGCAGGCTAAGATCATGATTGCGAAGAACATGGCACACAATAGGTCTCCATAAATGTCAGCCATTTCTTTTATTTTTATCACATGCCTGATTGTGGCCCTGTAAGGAAGGCCCCTGGGCACATCTCTACCTTCTGGGAGGGCTGTGGAGAAGGGAGACAGAGGGAGGAGTCCCTGTGATGAGTCAGTGGAGGGTGGAGAGTGGAATTCTTGGCTCCAGGTGGAGGAAGTGAAGTGAAAGTCGCCGTGTCTGACTCTGTGAGTCCTACACAGGACATGGAATTCTCCAGGCCAAAATATTCCTGCGGGCTGACTGTTTACCAGCTGAGCCACAAGGGAAGCCTGAGAATATTGGAGTGGGTAGCCTATCCCTTCTCCAGTGGATCTTCCTGACCAAGGAATCGAACCAGGGTCTCCTGCACTGCGGGCAGATTCTTTACCAGCTGAGCTATGGAAGAGGCTCAGTCTAACTAAAGGGCCTGATTCTTGATAAGCCATTGCCTGAATGGTTGGAGGAACTAGATGAGCCCTGGGGACAGGTGTGGGTTTTGTTCTCTGACCCATGGCCACCTTGCCTGGGGGAGGCAGCTGAGTGCAGGGAATATCCTGTTGTTGTTCAGTCGCTCAGTCATGTTGACTCTTTGTGACCGCATGGACTGCAGCACGCCAGGCTTCCCTGTCCTTCACCATCTCCCGGAGCTTGCTCAAACTCATGTCCATTGAGTCGGTGATGCCATCCAACCATCTCATCCTCTGTCCGCTTCTCCTGCCTTCAATCTTTCCCAGCATCAGGGTCTTCTCTAATGAATCAGCTCTTTGCCCCTACTTATCTGGGCCATGAATCTCTCTGGACAGAGTCCTCAGCAGGGCTTCCTGTGTCTCTCCCACATGCCCCACAGAACAGGCACTGACCCCTGAGAGGCTGTGGCTCTGCTTAGAGCAGCTTCTCTGGCCTCCATAGGACACATTTTTCTTACATTATTCAGTTCTCTGTGTGTGTGTGTCTTAATATAGATTAATAGGAGGTCTGCAAGGTGAAAAACTCCTAAAGAGAAATGAATCAAACAATCACTCCACAGAGAGACCTCTCCTCTGCCCCCACGCATCTCTTCTTTCTTCTGATAAACTCGATATTAACCCCAGCTGTTGCATCATGGTAAAATCTTGGCCTTTCCAAACTATCCATGACAGTTAGATCAGGGTCATTTTTCCTCGAAGGGTGAAGTTATATGAAAGAACTGCGTTACCCAAAGTGAGATAGCAGCGTGCTGTACTGGCAGAGTAGAGACTTTGAGTACAGTTGGCCTGAGTTTGTGTCCTGACCTGTGACTCTGGGGCTGTGTGACCCTGTGACCTGGAGTAAATTACTTACCTGCCTTGAGCCCTAGTTTCCTCATATGTGTAAAAGATCTTGGTTTGCTTACTTAAAAAAAAAACAACCAAAACTTTTTAAAATTTTTGAACAGCTTTATTGAGATATAATTTACATATCATAAAATTCATCTATTTAATGTGCACAGTTTAATGGTTTTAAGTATATTTAAGAGTTGTACAATCATCATCATAATATAATTTTAGAACATTTTCATCATCCCCCAAAGAAAAGGCTGGTTAGCAGTCACTCCCCATTCCTAGCCTCCCCCATCCCCTGGCTCTAGGCAACCACTAGAGCCACAACCATTTTCTGTCTCATTGTCTATTCTGTACATGTCATATAAATGGAATCATAGAATATGTGGTCATTTCATTTAGCATAAAGTTTTCAGGTTTTGTCCATACTGTAGTGTGTATCAGTACTTTATTCCTTTTCATGTGCTGGGTAGCATTCCATTGTATGGATATACCATATTTCATTTAGTCATTCATGAGTTGGTGGACATTTAGGTTGGTTTCACTTTATTCCTGTCTTTTTGAGTTGAGGTATAGTTGATTTACAACATTTTGTTAGTTTCAAGTGTATAGCAAAGTGGTTCAGATATATAAAAGATGGGCACAATAAAGGACAGAAATGGTATGGACCTAACAGAAGCAGAAGATATTAAGAAGAGGTGGCAAGAATACACAGAAGAACTATATGAAAAAGATCTTCATGACCCAGATAATCACCATGTTGTGCTCACTCACCTAGAGCCAGACATTCTGGAATGTGAAGTCAAGTGGGCCTTAGGAAGCATCACTATGAACAACGCTAGTGGAGGTGATGGAATTCCAGTTGAGCTATTTCAAATCCTAAAAGATGATGCTGTGAACGTGCTGCACTCAATATGCCAGCAAATTTGGAAAACTCAGCAGTGGCCACAGGACTGGAAAAGGGCAATTTTCATTCCAATCTCAAAGACAGGCAATGCTAAAGAGTGTTCAAACTACCGCACAATTGCACTCATCTCACACACTAGCAAAGTAATGCTCAAAATTCTCCAAGCCAGGCTTCAACAGTACGTGAATCGTGAACTTCCAGATATTCAAGCTGGATTTAGAAAAGGCAGAGGAACCAGAGGTCAAATTGCCAACATCTGATGGGTCATCGAAAAAGCAAGAGAGTTCCAGAAAAACATCTACTTCTGTTTTATTGACTATGCCAAAGCCTTTGACTGTGTGGATCACCACAAACTGTGGAAAATTCTTCAAGAGATGGGAATACCAGACCACCCTACTTGCTTCCTGAGAAATCTGTATGTAGGTCAAGAAGCAACAGTTAGAACTGAACATAGAACAACAGACTGGTTCCAAATTGGGAAAGGAGTACGTCAAGGCTGTATATTGTCACCCTGCTTATTTAACTTATATGCAGAGTACATCAGGAGAAATGCTGGATTGGGTGAAGCACAAGCTGGAATCAGATTGCCGGGATAAATATCAATAACCTCAGATATGCAGATGATACCACCCTTATGGCAGAAAGCGAAGAAGAACTAAAGAACCTCTTGATGAAAGTGAAAGAGGAGAGTGAAAAAGTTGGCTTAAAACTCGGTATTCAGAAAATTAAGATCATGGCATCTGGTCCCTTCACTTTATGACAAATAGATGGGAACACTGGAAACAGTGACAGACTTTATTTTTTTGAGCTCCAAAATCATTGCAGATGGTGACTGCAGCCATGAAATTAAAAGATGCTTGTTCCTTGGAAGGAAAGTTATGACCAACCTAGATAGCTTATTGAAAAGCAGAGACTTTGTCAACAAAGGTCCATCTAGTCAAAGCTATGGTTTTTCTGGTAGTCAGGTATGGATGTGAGAGTCGGACTATAAAGAAAGCTGAGCACTGAGAATTGATGCTTTTGAACTGTGGTGCTGGAGAAGATTCTTGAGAGTCCCTTGGACTGCAAGGAGATTCAGCCAGTCCATCCTAAAGGAGATCAGTCCTGGGTGTTCATTGGAAGGACTGATGCTGAAGCTGAAACTCCAATACTCTGGCCACCTGATGGGAAGAACTGACTCATTGGAAAAGACCCTGATGCTGGGAGAGATTGAAAGTGGGGGGAGAAGGGGACGACAGAGGATGAGATGGTTGGATGGCATCACCGACTCAATGGACATGAGTTTGAGTAAACTCCAGGATTTGGTGATGGACAGGAAGGGACGTGCTGCAGTTCATGGGGTCACAAAGAGTCAGACACGACTGAGTGACTGAATTGAACTGATGTACGTTTGTTTATACATGTTTTCGGATTCTTTTCCATTATAAGTTATTATAGGATACTGAATATAGTTCCCTGTGCTATAGAGTAATCTTTTTTACTTTCCTATTTTATATACAATAGTGTGTATCTGTTGGTTTGCTTACTTTTTGTATATGCCTCACTTTTTGCAATATTTGTGTTGTTTTCAAAATTGGAATTGTGATTTTAGAAAGTAAATAAGAACTGAACATCAAATTTTTTTATTTGAACATCAAATTTTTAAATGATCATTTATAATCATGCCTTGGATTGTGTCCACCTCTGGATCATGTCAGGGTATCAGGAAAAATGGCAAAAATTCCCCAAGGTTTTATTATACTGGGCAGGATTGAGAAGAAGTGAAGATTTTGAAGAAAACAAGATAAATGAATGTCTCATTTATGATGTCAAGAATCAGAGCATTGAAGGAATAAAGATCCTAAAAAAGCTAAAAATAGTTACCATGTGATCCAACAATCCTGATTACTCCTGGACATATATGTGGAGAAAACTTTAATTCAAAAAGATACATGTACCTCATTGTTCATTAGCAGCATTATTCACAATAGCCAAGACATGGAAGCAACCTATATGTCCATCAACAGATGAATGGATAAAGAAGATGTGATGTATATATACAATGGAATACTACTTAGCCATAAAAAAGAATGAAATAATGCCGTTTACAGCAACATGGATAGACCTAGAGGTGATCAGATTAAGCAAAGTAAGTCAGAAAAAGAAAGATGATTACCACATCATATCACTTACATGTGAAATCTAAATTATGACACAAAATGAACCTATATACAAAACAGAAACAGACAACAGATTCACAGACATAGAGAACAGAGTTGTGGCTGTCAAGGGGGAGTGTGTTGAGGGGAGGGATGGGTTGGGAGTTTGGGATTAGTATATGCAAACTATTATATATGGAATGGATAAACAACAAGGTCCTACTGTATAGCACAGGGAACTATATTCACTATCCTGTGATAAACCATATGGAAAAGAATATGTGTAACTGAATCACTTTGATGTACACCAGAAACTAACACATCATAAATCAACTATACTTCAGTTTGAGCTTCCCAGGTGGCGCTAGTGGTAAAGAACCCACCTGCCAATGCAGGAGACATAAGAGACGCGGATTTGATCTCTGGGTCGGGAAGATCCCCTGGAAGAGGGCATGACAACCCACTCCAGTATTCTTGTGTGGAGAATCTCACGCACAGAGGAGCCGGCGGCCTACAGTCCATAGAGTTGCAAAGAGTCAGACATGACTGAAGTAACTTAGCATACAGACGTACTTTAATTAAAAAAAAAAAAAGATCCCATGCCATGTGGAACGTGCGACATCATAGATCATTCTCAGCAATCTTGCAATTCCTGATTCAACGCAAACTCGTCCCTCTGCTTTTGCCCTACTCAGAAAGAGCAACAGTGGAGGCCATGGTGGCCAAGTACCTCACTCTGCCTTCGGCTAGACTTTCATCCAGCAAGGCGATTGTCCCCGCACCAGAGGTGTCGTGGCTGTGGAGAGCCTGCAGTTTGAAAAGTCCTCCACTGGTGGGTGGGATCATGGTAGGGTTGGGGGAGGTTCACAGCATTCCCTGTTGGGTGATGTCTCCTGACCACCTGCTTCTGCTGTAGGAGCCTGGGGGATGGGCTGTTATTGGGAGTAGAAAGATGCAGAACCTGAACTCTGATGGGCTTCTGCTGATATACTGGGTGGTCAGGACCATGGGGACTCTGAGGTTAGCAGATACCAGTGACCCTGAAAGGGTCCCAATCTTCCCATATATAGAGCTCAGTGTATATGATGCAGCTAAACCTAGGGAAGGGAGAAGGTGGGGCTTTTTGGATTCCTGGTGGCTTGTCAAAGCCTTCCTCAAAAAGGCTTCATTTACTGTTGCTGAGTGGTTTCTGACCCAAAGGAGGTGCCCTAGTGCTCCTACCTATAGCTCCTTAACCTGCGGGCCTTTTTGGAATATCTGTCAAGAAGAGCACGTAATAATTATCATAGAAGGAGTTTGTTAAACAATGCCCTTCAAGAAACTTCAAGCTGTTGTAACAGTGACTATCATTACATTGCCCTTTGAGCATCTTTATTCATCTCCAATAGAGTATATAGAGAAATCTCCCCCTGACAGTTGGATGCAAGTTCTTGTCACTGTTCCAAGGAGAAAATTCTCCCAGGAATGTAGTTTATGGAATCTTTCCCTAATGAGGTGGTTTTCCTGCAGGTGTTTATTGGCGAAGCCCTCCAGAGCAATATTATTCCCAAGACACTGTAATGTGGATAATATCCAACCTTTTATTCCCTTTCAGGAGGTAAACCATCCTGCTAGTTTGCTTGCTGTGGGCTGTACGTGATGCTTTATTTTACTAAGCACTGTGAATTCAGGAAAAGATGAGATTTCTGTTTCTGGCAAAATGGAAGATTAGAAATTCTAAAACCCTTCTCTTATGAAACAACTGAAAATACTAGATAAAAATGCTTACGTAAGAAACACGATTTTACATGCATGGATGACCTTGTAAGAAAATGAAGGAAGTCATCAGAGACCAGGGACGAAGTAGATGTGGGAGGGAGGGCAGGGGTGTGAGTGACAGGTGACATTGCTGGCTGCCCGGAGGCCCCTGCAGCCACAGACAGGAGGTGGATGAGACTTCAGGCCTGGAAAGAGTCAGAGGGTCTTCTCTCCACTCAGTACAGAGTTAGGATTCACAAAGGGCTACACTTAAAAAAAAAAAATTATTTGTCTGCACCGAGTCTTAGCTTGAGTTGCAGCTCGTTGGGCCTTTAGTTGTGGCATGCAAACTCTTAGTGGTGGCACATGGGATCTAGTTCCCCAACCAGGGATCGAACCCGGGCCCCCTGCAGTGGGAGTGTGGAGTCTTAGCCGCCAGACCACCAGGAAAGTGCCAGAGCTACACTTTTAGTAAGAAAGCAAACCAGGAAAAACCCTCCTTGCCAAGAAAAAATGCAAGGAAATGCATCTGTCTCAGCATCGTCTTGATTCTGAGTAAGAGAGGAAAATTACCCTCTGGGAATCTATGGACCCAGGCTGGCCCTCGGGAGGGGTTGGTTATTTGCAACATTTGAAATAAACGAGCTGAGAATTTTAATTTAATGTGGGCCCAGGATGGCTATCCCTCCCAATACTTTGAAGAAACAAATGGAGTTCCTTTCTAAACTCAGAGAAGTCCCTCTGATGGAATTCTAATGATTAAGGGCTCACACACACATGTATTACAAAACTTTGCAGGAAACAAGGCAGCTTGAGACAGTCAGTAGACACCGCTGTCCAGGAAAACCTCTTCTGTTTCTCTGTACTGTTAGTGCTCCCAGGATTTCACTTCTGGCCATCAAATGTGAGTTTCCCCCCCTCTACTTAGCAATTCTCTGACACCACCTGGGTGTCCTACAGTTTAACTCAATTCTAACCCTATTACTTGGAGACAGCATCAGATCCCACAAGTGAAGGGCTCAGTCCCACAAGACTGGCCCCACTTCAGCTGCCAAACACAAGTGCAGGCTGTCCCCTGTGCTTCCGACAGTCGGACTATGAATTGGAGGTTCCCACAACCCCCTCCTTGGCTTCAGTAAAGTGTTAGAGTGGCTTAGGAGAACTCAGGAGAACAGAACTCAGAACAGGCTACTCACGCCATCACTGGTTTATTACCAAAGAATAGGACTCAGCACCAGCAAGATGGAAGGGATGCCTAGGGTCAGGTGTATGGAGGGGGGCGTGGTATATCCATGCCCCCTCCAGGGGCACCACCTTCCAGAAGAACCTCCACGTGTTCACCATCCCAGAAGCGCTCTCCTGCTCCTTTGGTGAGGGTTTTCTTTTCTTTCTGTCTTTCTTTTTTAAATCACTTATTTATTTTGGCCTTGCTGGCTCTTGGTTGCTGTGTGGGCTTTCTTTAGTGGCAGTGAGCAGGGGCTATTCTTTGTTGCGCTGTGTGAGCGCCTCATTGTGGTGGCTTCTCTTGCTGTGGAGCGCGGGCTCTAGGGTGCATGGGCTTCAGTAGCTGAGGTGCATGGGCTCTAGAACATAGGCTCAACAGCTGTGGCCCATGGGCTCAGCTGCTCCGTGACATGTGGGAACTTCCCCAACCAGGGATCAAACCTGGATCTCTTGCCTTGGCAGGCAGATTCTTTACCACTGAGCCACCAGGGACGCCTTGGTGAGGGTTTTCTGTTGAGGCCTCATTGCATAGTCATGATTGACTAAATCACGGCCGCTGGCAACTAATTCAATTCCTCTCCCCTCCCTGGAGGTTGGAGGTCGGGAAGAGAGGAGAGGGGATATACATGAAAGTGCCAACCTTTTGGTCTCGTGGTTCCTCTGGCACCCTGCTCCCATCCTCCAGGCTTTCTAAAAGTCATTCCATTAACATAAACTTGGGTGTGGTTGAAAGGGACTTGCTAAACAACAACAAAAGATACTAGAAGCTAATTCTTATCACTGAGGACATTCAAAGGGTTTTAGGAATTCTGTGCTAGGAAGGGATAAAAGCTAAATATATTTCTTATAAATCACAATGTCATCACACTATACTTTAGAAAAAGATGCAGTAAAACTTCAGAGGTCAGAATTATCAGATCCATACAGAATATGAAATAAATATTCCCACAGCTTTAAACCATTTTTATTTATTTGGCCACGTGAAGCGTGTGGGATTTTAGGTCCCCAAAAGCGTAAGTAGTGAAAGTGATAGTTGCTCAGTTGTGTCCAACTCTCTTCGACCCCATGGACTGTAGCCCTCAAGGCTCTTCTGTCTAAGGGATTTCCCAGGTTAGAATACTGGAGTGGGTTGTCATTTCCTCCTCCAGGGAATCTTCCCAATCCAGGGATCAAACCTGGGTCCCCTGCATTGCAGGTGGATTCTTTGCCATCTGAACCATCTGAACCTTTAGTTCCTCACCAAGGGATCAAACCCATGCCCCTGTAGTAGAAGCACAATATATGTCTTGGGTCTTTATCTAATTCAAGTTAGCAGTGGAATGGAGCAAGAATCTGGAGTTTCTTACCCCAAAGCTCCACAGCCACTGCTCATCTTGGTGTACTCAATTCTTGCAGAGAAGTATTAAGAGTAGAATTTTAAAAAGCCTAACCTGGGCTTGGTGACCCAGTCTTTCCTTTTGATGGGCTGGAGTGTTTACCTCTGTAAAAGTAGCCACTGGAATCCTGGATTGGGGTACAGCCCTGAGAGCCCACAGCCTGAGAAGAGTAAATTGTAAATTGGTGGATGGATTTGTTCTGCCTGTGATTCAGAAAGCCTTTGCTCTACTTCTGGGTGCCTCAGCATTTGCCTGGAGGGAATCATTAATCAGCTCGATCACCTTAATTAAAGCTCTCCAATATTTCATTGGAGATTAATATCTATTTGCGAAGAGCTGAATTTTCAACAGTTAGGTGCAATGAGCTCCAACTCTGGGTCACAGACATTCTAAATTTCATCAGCACCTCTGGGGCAGAGCCATGCAGGGGATGACTCTGAAGGTCTCATGGGGCACTTTACCTACATGGAATAGTTATTCCTACTCTCCACCATCTCTACCACTCACCTTCTACTACTCTTACTATTGTTACTATGCACCAGGCACAGTGCAAACTTCTTTTCTGTGCATTATCTCATTTAATCTTCCAAACCATGCAACGAGGTAAGACTTATTATCCCTACTTCTCAAATGAAACAGTTGAAATTTCAAAAGGTTAAGCAATGTGTCCAGCAGCAGAGCTGGTGAATATCATATCCTGGGTTTGAATACAGTTTGAGTCAATGTCTTTAACCAAGATGTGAAGGTTTCATTATGTTTCTCTCATGTTTGGGACCCCATGACATTCCCAATCCTTGACTTGGTAAAGGGATTATATCTGTTGGAATGCTTTCTGCAGCAAACACCTTAGTCAGGTCTCAGCTAACTCAAGTCATCAGGAAATATGTTGCCTCATGCTCTCAGACAACAGTCCAGAGGAGATGGGTATCAGAGAGGAAGGTACGTATCATCATGGTGGCTTTGGTACTGTGTCTCTGAGATAACCCTGACTAGATCTTTCTCTATGTGGGCTTTATCCACAGATGGGCTTCCCTCATGGTGCTAATATAGTTGCACTTGCTCCAGGCTTTCCTTCTGCATTCCAGAGGAGGAGAAGGAACGAACTACTCTTTAGAGTGAGGAAGGCTGTGATGTGCACAGTTTCTGGTGTCCTCTCACCTCTTATTTATGGGCTCAGTTGACCTTAAAGATGATCGAATCTGTCATGACCATCATGTCTCCAGACTGGGCCTCTCCCCTCACCCTAGCAGCACTGCCACGGCTCACCACCAACTCCTTTGTTCTTGTCTTTTGGGGTCTAACAGGCTACCAACTAAAGCTAACTAAGTGGCTGGCCTGGTGTGTGCTATTCTACCGTGGGCGAAATGGATCTGTGAGCTCCTATTCTATCTTAACATGGAAATTCTATATTTTTAACTTGAAATGGAACTATGGGTAGACCCTTGACACTGTAGCAGTGGGTGAATTATATTCAGAAAAAGATCCTTATGATGTTCATCATTCCAAAAGATGTTTCTGGATGACTGAAACAAACTCAGTAGATTTGTAGTAAGAACACTGGACTGGAGTTCAAAAGAATAAACAAAATTCTACCTGTGAGGGACTTAGCCAGAGCCTGGCATGTAGTTGTTGCTGAATAAACAGAGGTCACCTTTGACGCCATTACCACCATCGTTACTTCCACACTGGTGTGTTCATCAATGGCCTTGGACAATTTCCTTGAGTTTCAATTTTTGAATCAAGGAGTATGGCTGCTCTTACCCGCAAAATGGAAACTGTACCATCTTCCCTCTTCTGGCCCCTGGTTGGTTATTTTGTGCCTCACGTGAAAAAAGGCAGTGGATGTGCTCTGTCAGCAGTAAAGTATTCTTCAAATGGGTGGGAGGAGCCGGGTGCTTCACCAGTGCCTTGCTTTGAAGAATGAATTAATATTTTCAGGAAATGTTCATTGAGCATCCACTATTGCAGAACCCAGTGTTAGGGGTCAGTGTGGATATCACTGTCTAACCAGGGGGCAATGAGATGTGACCAAGGATGTACAATAAGTATTATTAGGTATGCCAGCCCAGCACTCTGTGGAGCTTGGTGGAGGGCAGCAAGATCAGTGTGAGTGGGACCAAGAAAGGTATCCCGAGGCCAGGACATTGGCGCTGAGTCTGAGGGGGAAAGGGAGCTAACCAGGAGGTGGGCAGAGGCAGTAGGGACAGTCAGGGAGGAGATGATGAGCGTCACAGAACAGGACCATGTTCACCCTGGCTGGGGTGTGGCCCCGGGTGCACTGGAGGGTAGGGAGAGGTGGGTGCCTTGTATGCCATGCTAAGGGCTTGGGACTTATCCAACAGCAAGCCCTTAGTGGTGGCATGGAAACCCACAATCGACTTAGCTGCTTTGTGGAAAGTGGATTGAAGAGGGAGAGACTGGAGCCCTGAGACCAAGGAGAAGGCCGTGCGGTAATTCAGCCAACAGTCATGGGGAAGGGGAAGAGAGATGGAGATATTTGGGTTTGATTTAGGAAATCAAATCAACAGGGCTTGGTGACCAACTGGATAATGGGGTGACAGAGAGGGACTCCAGGGTGTCACGAGGTCTCTGGTTTGGGTGCCTAGAGCCAGAGAGACAGGAAAGGCAGGAGGAAGAACCAACTCTATGATGCTGAATACATGGCAGGGGTCTGATGGATCCAGATGCCACTCAGGAAAACCTCCCAAAGGTGGCTTTCATGAAAATCTGGATTTGAGGCTGAAGCGTCACTGTCGCTCAGAATCTCTGTGCTCCTCTCTGCATCCTTGGTGAAGATGGCTTGGCAAACAGGATACGGCAGAGGCTCACACGGGTGCCAGGTGGACGAGCCCACAGATGCTGATAATTGGTATTCTGTCAACTGAGACAGGCAGCAGGAGGGCCTTTGCGTTTTGTGGCATTTGCTTGGGGTGACTCAGAGCGATTCGAATGTCTCTTTGCTGCTTGCTGATGCGGCTGCATGGTAATGCATCCCTTTGTCTTGTCCAAATATTAATAAATATTTTGCATCGAGCTGCTGGGAGCCTTTCTGGAAGGTCTAAGGGCTTTGAGCAGGCTCTGGCTGAGGGAGAACCGATCTCTGCCAGGGAAGAAGCTGTGTCTCTGTGCTGCACACCAAGTCCTTTGGCGGAGGGTTTCAGAGCTGCTGCTGGTGAAGGGAGAGGCCTCTCATGGCCTCTCAGACAGAGCTGAGCCGGGAAAGACCGAACTGTTGATGCATCCACCTGAGATGGAGCTGGGCATCATCCCTGGGAGCTCCGTTTCCTCCCACCTTCCCAGGCCACTCACTACTTCCAATTGTGGACAAAGAGGTTGTGGATGGAGAAATGGAAAGCCACGAAGAGGGTGTGTTGGTCCATGCGCCATGCTAGGTGTGAGCTTTTGCTCTTTAATTTTCAAAATAGCCCCTTGAGGGAGACTTTCATTCCACTTAGAGACAAGGATCTGGAAATCGACAGATGCTAAGACCCTGTCTAGGACCCCACAGTGAGTCCAGAGCTGTGATCTCCCCACAGGGCTGTCATATATTAAAGCCCATGCTCTTTTCTCAATCAGATGAAAAGAAGAGAGGACAAGATCCACAGGCAACTAGAGTGTCAATGAGGATTCCTTGTGTAAAATGGATACAGCATTTCAAAGTTCCACTATATTGCCAGGGAATGATAAGCAAGATTCAAACTGCTGAACCAATGGAAACCATGAAAACTAAGGGCAGATTTGGGCCCCAAATAACCTCAAAGTACTAACAAAAGGCCAGATCTAACAAGATGATATAGCACAAGTGTTATATATTAGATTCTTGCAAGTACCATGGACTAGGCCAGCTCATGCATTGTATAGGCACTTTACACATAAAATCTCATTTGATGAGCACTGCTACCCAATGAGGGGCTTCCCAGGTGGTTCAGTGGTGAAGAATCTGCCTGCCAATGCTGGAGACTCAGGTTAGATCCCTGGGTTGTGAAGATCCTCTGGTGGAGGAAATGGCAACCCACTCCAGTGTTCTTACCTGGAAAATACCATGGACAGAGGAGCCTGGTAGGCTGCAATCCATGGGGTCGCAAAAAGTTGGACATGACTTAATGACTGAGCATGCATGCACACATCCAATGAAGTAGACACTGTTATACCATTTATAGTCAAAAAACCAAAAAACAACCCAGGTGTAGAGAGGGTAAGTAATTGATTAAGGTCACACCACTAAGAAGAGCTGACTCATTTGAAAAGACCCTGATGTTGGGAAAGATTGAAGGCAGGAGGAGAAGGGGATGACAGAGGATGAGATGGTTGGATGGCATCACCGACTCAATGGACATGAGTTTGGGTAAACTCTGGGAGTTGGTGATAGACAGGGAGACCTGGCGTGCTGTGGTTCATGGGGTCACAAAGAGTCGGACACGACTGAGGGACAGAACTGAGCCAATACTAAGTAAACATTGGATCCAATCTGACCCAGGACCCAGGTAGTCTGATCTGAAATCCCATCCCCTTGACTACTATGAACTGTTACCTTCCCATTGCAGCCAGCTCAAAACTTGCTTGGGTAGAACGATTAGATGGGCTCCCATTACCATCAGGGAGGAAACAAGGATGCTCAACATTGTACTGTTACTTAACAACTTACAAAATAGAGGAAATAGAGCAAAGGAATAAACAGAATTAAGGCTGAGCTCATCATTACAGACATTATTATCACCTATTAAAAGAAAAACCAAACAGACTCAACTGAAAAATCATTTAGGATAATATAAGATTACAGTATGAGGGTCATATTTTAAAATAGCAGAATTGATTATTTTTCTATGTCGGCAATAATCACTTATAGATTTTACCTTAAAAATCCCATTCAAAATAGGAATACAAATATAAAAATCTTAGGGATAAACTCAACCAAGAAAAACACAGAAACAATATATAAACAGAGGACAAAAGTTTTACTCAGAGACATAAAAGCATGAGTAATTTAAGAGGCATACCAACTTAAGAGTGGGAAGACCCAATTATGGATGTCGGTAATTCCCATAATAATTGCTGAGTTGCAATTCTGTTAATTCTATGTCAGTATGTTTTTTTAATTGATATAATACTTATGCATGGGATGGCAGTAATATCCAAATTAATGGTTTTGTACACCTCTTTTAAATATATATATATATACATATACATATATGTATATATATATGTGTGTGTGTGTGTATTTTCCCCTTTGGCCACACTGTGTACCTTGTGGGATCTTATTTCCCTGACCAGGGATTGAACCTAGGCCCATGGCAGTCAAAGTGCTGAGTCCTAACCACAGGACCACTAGGGGATTCCCTATATTTTTAATATGGATCTTATAAGAGAGTTAATATGTGTTCTTGATTTAAAAAATCAAATTGTACAGAAAGGTTTGTAAACTGTTTCTTACTTCATCCTTCCCACCAACCCCCACTCTTCCAAGATGAATCTTATTAATATGTTTAGCTATTTCTTTTGAAAGTTACTTCATATTTTAAAATAGATACTGATCAGTTTTGGACATTCATTGTTGACCTCCTGTACATGGGGACTTGGTTCCCTTCTACTACCTCTCCATCTCTCTCCAATGGCCTAATATAATTATATCACTCTTTATGGTTTCTATGGGTTACATTTATCACTTTCGGAAATAGGCTTACACTTTTTTTTTGGCTGCATCACTCAGCTGTGGGCTCTCAGTTCCCTGACCATGGATTGAAACTGGGACAATCAGCATCGAAAGGACTAACCACTAGACCACCAGGGAACTCCCAAAACTGTTTCTTGTTAGGCCAGTAATAGCGTCTTCTGCCTTCTCATTTGGTGAGATGAAGGTGTTAACATCCCTACAGGTCTCCTACCCCGTTTCCACTTCATTATCTGTACTTAAATGTCCACATCGTCAAGGTGGAAGATGTGTATGTTGTATTCTTTCGTCCTGAGTCTTCTTGCTTGACTCTAGGTAATTTTTTTAAGTGGAAAATCATTAAACAGTGATTGCACTGTTGTGACTACGTAAACACTATTCCTTGCAGAAACAACTAGTGTGTTGTGATCACGGCACCTTCCTTGAACAGGCTGCTTTTATATTTTCCTAGAGTTTAAAAGATCTTTTCTTTTGTTTTTAAATTACTTGCCTTCGGTCCAAATTCTGGGTGGTAAACGATTTCTTTAAATCTCACCTTCAGACTCCAGCCTTCCAACCTCTGTTGCTGTCTCAGCTGCTTGCCCATCTCTCTGACTTCCCCTCACCCTTTCTGCTCTATGTTTTGTGGGGGCCATGTCCACTCCCTTATTTGGGGGACGCACATCTTAGTGAATTCCTAAGAAAGAACAGATGGGAAGTAAATTTTCTCACTTTGACATAACTAAAAATGACTCTTCATTCTATTCTAACTCCTAATGGCTTTAACTCTCATTGATTAATCATTGTCTGAATCATTTCATTCAGGGCTGCAAACTGGTTATTTTAGCTGGCATTCTTCTGTAAAGAAGATTAAAAAAAATCATCATTAGGTGTAAACTGCTATTCCTGAAAAGCAGACGGTTGCTTAATTCTTCTAACAACTTTCAGAATAAGGAGTTGGTGAAAGAATCACAGGTCAGGTCTTTTTTCGGCTGTTTTGTTTTTAAATGTCAGTAGAATGCATTATATTTGTGAAAGTGAAAGTGTCAATTACTCAGTCATGTCCACACTTTTGTGACCCTATGGACTGTAGCTTACCAGGCTCCTCTGTCCATGGGATTCTCCAGGTAAGAATACTGGAGTGGGTAGCTATTCTCTTCTCCAGGGGACCTGCCTGACCCAGGGATTGAACCCATGTCTTCTGCATTGCAGGCAGATTCTTTACCATCAGAGCCACCATGAAAGAAACATAAAGCAAAAAGACACCTGGCTACCCTTCCATGTGGCTCATGCATAAGCAATCCACTGTGATGTCCGGATTCCTTCCTGTTTGAGAACCAGAAGACATGGAGAGTCCTGCACTGACAGATTCAAATCCCAAGCCTCTGCTTCAGGACAGGTAGAGAAAGGGAACAGGTCTCACCTCCTGGGAAAGCTTCCCGCCCCCTCCGGTAGCATCTCGGAAAGAATACCCTTAGCACCAGCTCAACCCACTGTCATTTGGGCATTTTAAAATTTCATGCTCCAGATGTTTTTAGAATAATTGCTCTGCCCAGCAAAGCCGTGTCTGCCTTAGCAAAGGTGTCCTCCCCAAACTCCCCTCCCCTCCCCAGCCCTGTCCTCACATGGGGGCTTGAATTAAAGGAAAAAAAGATCCCTAGTGGTTCTCCAGTCCTATTTGGTTAATTTGTCGTGTTGCAGTGAATACCCCTGGGCTTGGAGTTCATTGGAGCTTTGCAGTAAAAGGAGAAAAAGGAGGACATTTAAACTGCTTTGGAATCCTCTTGTCTCTTCAAGCAAAGATTGTAATTTCTGGTTCAAAGGAACTCTGGCACAGACAACTGGCCTTATTTTGATTGTCCCAGGGGAAAAAAATACAACCAACATCCAAAGTGGTCTCCTTTCCTGGTGTGTGTATACATTCGCCTACCTCTCCTTGGCTGTAGATTTCATTTCTCTCTCAACACAGCTGTGGGCCCTCTGCTGCTCCAGACCCTGGGCTAGACACAAACAGTGTGGCCACATCTAGGGGTGGACAGTCGTTTCCACACTCTCCCCCGAGAGACTTTCTTGAGGCAAGGCAGATTGCTCACAAAGGGTTTTCTCATCAGGAAAACGACAGGGTGCGCTTGGCAGAAGTCCTGTGCGACAGTGTCCTGTGCAGTGTGGGCATCCAGTAGGCAGGCGGTAAACTCACGCCCACCTCCCGCAGTGCTCCCCCAAGTCTCCTCTGGGCCTGCAGCTCCGTGCCTCCATCTGTAAGATGGTGGGGATCAAGGGCAGTGCTTCCTGGGGAAGCAGGTGGGAATTCCCTAGACTCACAGGCAGGGACTTCAGCTGTGCTGCTCATGAATGGGAGGAATCTAGGGAAGACTTCACCCAGAAGCCTAGCTCAGGGAATGAGGCCACCGGAAAGGCGGAGCTTATTACTCCCCTGATTCCCACTGGCTTTGCCATTTTTTCCTTTCAAAATGAAACTACATTTATGCATTTCCCCCCAATACTAAAAGAGTATGAAAAATTCAAACACTATAGAGAAAGTCCAAGTCCTTCTATCCCATGGAGGGAAATACTATTAATAGATGGATATACACTCGTACAGACCTAAAAACATGAAAAATATAGAAATGTAACTTAAATTCTATTACATATATGTAATCTCTGATTCTGTTCTCTCTTGAAACATATATATTGATGTCTGTGTGACCCTGTGTCACCAGCATCTTTCCAGGTCAGCCTGTATTTACAAGGAATTTTGTTGTCTGGAATTCTGGACCCCCTTTTCCCTCCTAGCTGGTCTAAGGACCTGATGTCACACACCTTCGGACTGCTAGGGGCATTCTTGCTAACTTCTCATCCTAACAGATTTTCCCAGGAAGGAGGGCTGGAATGAGTCTGTCTCTGTGGTAGCATGTTTTCCTCTCCATGAGTACTGACCACAGTGATAGAGGTGTTATTTACTTGCTAAGTCGTGTCTGACTCTTTGCAACCCCATGGGCTGTAGCCCTCCAGGCTTCTCTGTCCATGGGATTTTTCCAGGCAAGAATACTGGAGTGGGTTGCCATACTCCACATTAGGAGGGCACCCACATCGCTACAACCCTGACTTCTGTTTTGAGCCTCCCACTATCCATGAAATATTTCCTCTGCTGTCCTCTCCCAGAGAAGGCAAGTCTGCAAAGCTTTAAACCAGATCTCTGCTCTTCTGCTCAGGCCTCGTTTTTTTTTTTTTTTTCCTCGTTTCATTTTTGATTGGAGTATAACAGAGATGCAGGAAAGTGCACACATCTGATATTTACAATAACACATAACTGATATTGGAACCATCGGTATATCCACTGACCAGGTGGAGGCGCTAGTCGTAGCAGCCTCCTGGGTGCTGTCTCCTCTTGGCCTCTTTTCCCACTTCCTACATCGGAGAATCTCTTCTGGCTGCCTGTGGGGCCAACAGTACCAGGCAGCGCATAGCTGGGCCAGTGCATTTCTTACCCCAGGGGTCACTCCCTCACCACCCCCACCCCCACCCCCGACATTCTCCAAAGAAGTCACCACCCTCAAAGACCCAGCCGGCTTCTTAGTTCTTCCCATCTCCATTTTCCTGCATCTCCACTTCGGCCTGGACCTAGGTCCACACCCTAGCTCCCAGCAGCACCACCCCACCCTCTGAAGCCCCAACACAGTCCAGAAAGAGTTAAACTCAGGCGAGCACCAGCTCCACGCAGTTAATCCCGGATTCTCGGCACTGATCTCCGCGTCTGTCATTTGCATTTCTGTCTTTTGTGCGGCTTTTCTTCCTCCCCGTCTGCGGCCCGGGTGCCCGCATTAGCATACGGAGCCCGGCGCGGGCTGCAGGGACCCCGCTGCGCGCCAGCCTGTGCGATCTGCAGGCGCCATCAATTTTTCAGCACTTTTCTCATTTCTCATTACAGTCAGGCCCATGCGGCTCCCCACTCAACACTCTCCTCGGCCGTCCTGTCGGCGAGCTGGCTAGCTCGCCGGGGGCTGTCACGTCCCTCCCTTGCACGCCCTCGCTTGTTGAGGCTCCCGCCGTAATTAATCACAGTATTAATCCTGGCCAAGCTTGTCTTCCTGAATAATTGTGTCAACGCGCTCGGGTGTCTGGGCCCAACAGAAATGAGACCAATTTTGAGCACTGGACGGTATCCCTGCGCCCAGGACCCCCGCGAAGGCCTGAGCTCCGTGTTTACCCCTTGGCGCACGCACACACGTGCACGCACACGCGTGCACGCGCGCCGGCTTATACGGCACTTCCAGGCACAGGCTCCGCATGGAGCGTGAGCCACCTGTGAGGAGCAGAATGATGGAGCCCACGAGAAACCGCGTTTCTTCTCAAAGTAGGCCCTACTGTAGGGAAAAAATGGGGCTCAAGAGGATGGTCAAGTCTCAGGTTTCCTTGAGTGCCTAGACAGTCGCCAAGGCAGGGTCCTTGGCTTTGGGCAGGAAAGCGTTCAAGAGCAAGTGGTAGTAAAGTGAAACATGTTTATTTAGAGAGAGACACGGGCGGAGTGTGGGTCCTCTCAGAAGGCGAGAGCGGCCCTGGGAGATACACGCTCCACAGACAGAGTTCACACTGTCTCAAAGGTGAGAAGAGGCCCTGAGGTGTGGGGGTGGCTAATTTTTAGGGGCTGGATAATTTCATAGGCTAAGGAATGGGAGGAATGTTCTAGCTCTCTTGGAGAAGCAGAGGGGATTCTAGGAGTTGGGCCGCAGCCCCCTTTTGGGCCTTTTATGGTGGGCCTTGGATCTGTCATGGCGCCCAGGGATGTGCCCTTCAGTGTATGCTAATATAATACAGTGAGCACATAATAAGGCTCAAAGTCTCCCGGAAGTCAAGTCTTCTGCCGTCTTGGGCCTAGTAGGTCCTAACCGATTTCTGTTGTATCTGGTCTTTAAAGGTTGTGTCATACTTTTAATGGTTGTGCCCTGCCCCCTTCCTTCCTGTTTCAGAAGCATGGCCATACCATGAAGTTATCTTTAGGTACCGAATTGGATGGTTGTCATAGCGATGTGTGCATTATTAAGAGAGTGTTGTTCATCCCAGCAGCTAATCTTATAATGAAGCTGCCTCATTATCAGGTTGAGGCAAAATAGGCTCTTCTCTCCTTTTTTCTGGGGTGGGGGGCTGGGGTTCAATGGGGTCCCCAGGTTGGCTCCATGCTGGATCATGGAGTCCCAGCACGCATCTTTTGTTTGATTACCCTGTCCTTCTTCCCTGCTCTTCTCCGGGACAGATGCAGGACGCCGGGACTAGGCAGGGCTCGTCCCATCACCAGTGCCTGCTGTAGTTTGTGAAGCACTTAAGAGCAGCTGAGAACTGTGTTGGCCCAGGCACCTGGAGCCTGCGTGAATTAAAATTCCAGATTGGTGTGCAAACAACTGATTGCTCTGCCTTTCTTCTGCACCTGTTTGTCTTGCCTTCACAGCCCCAGGAAACCAACCTAAAGGACCAGCTAGTGCTTTTTGTATCACCCCACCACGATTTAGAGGGGACTTCTTTACTTCCCAGTGGTCACTGCAATTTTGTAAATTTTTAAGACTCATTAGAAGTCCACCATCACCTCAAGTTTGGGTGCCTGATGACGCTTTCCTTTATAACCAGGTGTCAGTTAATTTTAAATCATTTTGGAATTGTTTGCCTTTGCTTTCTTTGTCTCTGGTTTTGTTTTTTTTTTTTTTTTTTGGTAGATTGTTACAAAGGTCTGTTGGGTTCAAGTTTAGATTTCATGCTACTTGTGAATCTCAGCTTCCCTTTTCTTGTATAATTATGCTGCTTTTAATTTTGCTTACCATGTAGGTTAGGGGAGCATTTCCTACAAAGAAAAAGGAGCAAGCAAACAAAGTAAGCTGCTGCCAAGTACACCGTCCGGTGAGATGGTTGTCATGCATCTAAGAGGTGAGTGCAGAAAGGGAGCGGCTTGTCCTTACTCTACTCGCTGTCGGGTCATGGTGAGCAGAGTTGCTGCCCTCCCAGGGACAGCCCTCGGGATCCCCAGGTGCCCTCAGCACTGCCTGTCTCCTGTCCACCAGTTCTTCCAGAGCCTTCAGCAGCCTGCCCTCCAGCCCTGAGAGGCTAGCAATTTGTGGCAGGTTTTTTCAGAGCACAGTCCACCGATGTTGTGAGGCTCACCCAGGGTCTGATTAGAAATGCAGATCCTAGAGTTCCCTGACCAACTGGATTTGCCATTTTCAACGAGTTCCTTGAGTAAATATGACGCCCATAGATTGTTTTTTATGAGCCTCTGTTTAATTTAACAGTGCGTTTCCTTTTTCTTTCCCTCCTTTTAAAAGTAATATAGTGAGATGGTGAAGCTGGTTCAATGAAAAGGAGAATTAATCCTGAGTTGCCAGCCTCCCTCCTCAGGAACGCCTAACATTTTTGGTTTTTAAAAATACATCTTTTAAGAGACATTCTTTACATATTGTTACATTATTGTTGTTGTTTAGTCAATAAGTCGTGTCTGACTCTCTGCGACCTCATGAACTGTACCCACCAGCTCCTCTGTCTGTGGGATTTACCAGGCAAAAATACTGGAGTGGTTACCATGCCCTCCTCCAGGGGATCATCCCAACCTAGGGATCGAACCCATGTCTCCTGCATTGATAGGAGGATTCTTTACCACTGATCCAGCAGGGAAGCCGTAAATATTTATATAAACTACTTTAAAATCTGTAATACATTGTTCTGTCACTTGCTTGCTTCCCCATGAGATGTATCTTGGCTATGGTTTCATATCAACATATTGAGATCTTCCTCATTTAAAAAAATGAAAAAAAGAGAAAAAAAATGGTGGTCTAGTACATTTTGTATGGAATGTAGTAAGTTTTATGGGTTTTGGTGATATTTCTTGTCTCAAAACCAGAGTTAGAAATGGTTCTTAAAGAGAGTTTGAGCTGATATTTCAAAGTGGCATCCACAAGCCCCCCCCTGAGCCCCCCATTGGGCGGAAAGGTCAGGCCACTTGGGGAAGGGCAGAGGGTTGTTCCCTTCTGACCAGGGGATTCTCCTTTCTGAAACAGTCAAAAACGTGGGCCTTGTGGTGATTCTGTGAGTGTCAGAAACCATTTCTGTCAGGAACTGTACCGCATTTTCTCCTGAGAGCTGATGGCATGGTTGTCTCCTAGGTTTGGACACAAACTTGGGACAGCCATGCCCTCACTGGACCTGGATGAGGCATGGACTTGGTGGGTGTGGGGTCAGATGCCACAGGAACAGAAAGTGCCTTTCCCAGCACAACGCCACCCTGGGGGGTGGGACAGAAAAGCAGGAGCGGTCTTGGGCAACCGCCAGTTACAGCAGCGATCCTACAGAAAGGCTGATGAGAAGGAGAGCCAGTGTCTCCCGAACTGTAGTCAAACCTGGACTCAGAGTGTGAGCGGAGGGGCTGGGCAGCCCTTCTCAAAGTGTAGAAACCCTGGTGTCAGGAAATGAGGAAGCCAGTCTGGAAGGCGGGGACACAGGAAAGATCGGGAGGAAATGAAGGAGTCTCCTCCAGTCACTTGGGGAAGAAACAGTGGGATTTCGCACTAGCACTGCTTTGTACTAGGGATTATTTTTAAAGTGTCTCATAAAGGTGGAAAAGAAAAGAAGTGAAGAAACACACTCAGTTGTGTCCGATACGTTGTGACCCCATGCCCACCAGGCTCCTCTGTCCATGGAATTCTCCAGGCAAAAGTACTGGAGTGGGTTGCCATTCCCTTCTCCAGGGGATCTTCCTGACCCAGGGATCGAACTCGGGTCTCCTGAGTTGCAGTTACCATCTGAGCTACCTGGGAAGCCCGTAAAGGTGGAAGGATGATATTAAAGGATGATATTAAAACAATAGAAATGGATATTTGTATTTTTAGTTCCCTCACTTTTACCACAGTGGTCTCCCCTCTACCCCCAAACCTTCCAAGGGTCTAGGGGACCAGCCTGAAATAATTGTTTCAGGGACAGAAGTGACAAGCAGAAAGCAGAACGTAGCCTGCCAGTTTCTTCCTGACTTTGGGCTCCACAAATCGGGGCCCTTAGGGGATGGAGGGGACTTGGGCATAGACAAAATGCTAGGGGACATGGCATGAGGAAGGGGGATGTTTGAGGGGAGATGGCTTCTCCCTGGGTGGGGGTAAAGGGAGCCAGAAGGAAAGTGATGAAGGATGGGCTCTGGTGGTCCTAGAGGGAGGGGCCCCAGCTCTGGTTTCTCGGTGTAGCATTGGGGAAGCAGCCAAAGCCAACACGGGTCGATGAGACCTGAGAGGAGGCTTCTGTGTTCTTCCCTGGGTGGAGCCCTGGGGAAGTGGGAATATGGAATGCTTCCGAGGATTCTGTAACCCCCGTGTGGCCTGGCACAGAAATAGAAAGAGGGCCTGAGGGAGCCAGAGGACAGGAACACGGGGCGGCTCAGCCACAACTCTGTAGCCTGGTGGCCGGGATGTTGGGCTGGGGATGTCCCTGCTGACACCTCGGGGCAAGTGACGGGCCCACCGGTTACAGCATCTCCATCCATCTGTCCCTGCTATGCCTTTAGCCTGCAGAAATCCCCGGGAACCTGGACTTAAACCACGTTACTGTGAGTTTCTCTGGAAACAGATCCCGAGACAAGGATTCACCTGTGCATGCATGCTAAGTCGCTTCAGTTGTGTCTGACTCTGTGCGACCCTATGGACTGCAGCCTGCCAGGCTCCTCTGTCCATGGGATTCTCCAGGCAAGGATACTGGAGTGGGTTGCCATGACCTCTTCTAGGGGATCTTCCCGACCCAGGGATGGAACTCGCGTCTCTCGTGGCTCCTGCATTGCAGGTGGATTCTTTACTGCCTGAGCCATCAGGGAAAATAAGTAGTTTGTCTGGGAGGAGATTCCAGGAAGTGGAAGTGAGGGGGTGGGGGGAGTGAGCCAGGGGAGGAGGAGAAGCCAGTGGAAGGGGCAGCAATGAGCAGGTTAGCCCTGCAGGAGCTGGGGCTCTGTTTCTCTGGGGACCCTGGGATGGCCGGGTCTCAACATGGTCTTCCTCGATGACCTGGAGGCCAGGGGGCCTCCCCACTGAAGCAGCAGAACAGGGAGGTGTGGCGGCTCCTGCTCGGCTTGGGCTCTGGCAGCATATGTGGACCCTTGTGGACCTATCATCCGCCACTGGGCTAAAGCCACGTGTCTGGGGAGGTGTGGTGTGGAGCATCCCGAGTGCCTGCTATGCAGCCTGGGGAGGACAGGGGCCAGCAGTTGCCTGAGTTTGGGTTACCATCGCCCTGGTGGAATGAACTGGAGAGAGACATTAAGTTGGGTACTAGAAAACTCTAGAAAATTACATCTGTTAGACATGTGTGTTAGTAGACTGAGATTTTATTTCTGCTTTTATATGAAATATAGGGTTAATGTCAGTCTAGTATAAAGGAAAGAAAATAACTTTTAGAGTCAGATCAGCAGTGGGTTCAAATTCAGGTCCTATCACTAGTGGCTGGGTAACCATCAGTTGGTCGTGTTACTGTTCTAACCTTCATTCCTGCTTGTGTCAAAATGGGAATGATGACACTTAGCTTGGAGGTTTTGAGGGGATTAACAGTGGCTCATGTGAAAGCCCCAGTGATTGGTTTTCAATAGGTATCATTTTACTAAAGCTCAGTTTTACATGAAAGTATTTTGCAGTTTTACATTTTATTAAATCTCCTTTACTTACTGTTTGTCTACTAGAATCTCCTTGTTATTGAGAAAGTTCTTAGCAAAACTGTTGTTGCCAGGGACTGTTATAAACAGTGTAAACGAGTGAACCACAGTGTCATTGTCCTCATGGCCCTGGAGTCTGGCACAGTCGTACCAGGGAAGCAGGACACTTGGAGGGTGGCCACTGTGTCCTTTCTGTCCAAGTATGATGCATGTTACACTCAGGCTTGTTTTCCCGGATGACCTTTGGGTATTAAGCATTTGACTTGGGTATTTGTTTTTGGCTTGGAAGCCATTGCAGCGGAGGAATTCCCTTCCTTTCTCCTTTCCAGCGTCTCTCCCCACAAGCCAATAAAGCCTGAATGTTCCGTAGTTGCAAGTGGTGAGACGTGCATCTGTATCAGCAGAAGCCAAATCAACTACAGCTGGATGGAGCAGTGATCAGGGCGGAAAAAATGGGCAGTGAGGTGGCTGCACCGCCTGGTGTTCAGCCTTTGTTAAAAACTGGCTGACTCAGTGGAAAGACTCTTGCAGACACAATGTCTGCCGTCCTCAGAAGAGCTGCCCTGGGAGTGCGGTGTAGCCCTTGTGCTGAAAGCAGGGTGTTCTGGGCATCCTTGTCCCCCCATCCCCCATGGTGCCCAGCATGGTAAGCCTTTGCTGCCATGGGCGGCACTCACTTTGGGGCCACCTTGATTAACGTCATAGATATCTGAGCACACTCAGAACTCTTGGTAGCCCCTCCTCAGCCACAGTGGAAGCCTCAGTGCTTCTGTGAGGTCCCAGGAGTTCAGTTGCTGAACCTGGCAGGGCGTCACTTCCAGCTCCTCTTTTGAATTCATTAGCTTTCATCTGATGTCCTCAGTTTCCATTCCAGCTGGAGTCGGCCTCCCTGCTCAGTCCTTTGGCAGAATATCAACTTGGTTTTTCTGTTTTCTTTTCACCCCTGGATGCTTTCTGTTAGCTGCACTACCCAGGCTTCTTGCCCTGAGGGAGTTTATCTCACTGGGTGAATCACCGTGTGTATTAGTCAGTTTCTGTTGCAATAGGGCAGCATAACAAAGAGCACACATTTATTACTTTTGCTTATTGACCTGTGGGACCTCGAAGGTGGCTCTGCCTCAGGCTGTGGGTCTCCACAGGGCTCCTTCACCTAGTACCAGTGGCTCTTGGGAGCATGCCCTTCCCATGGCAGGTGGCAGAGGCTCGGGGGGCCAAGTTTGATGAAGCAAGTGCATTGAAAGCCACTGCTCACCACACCTCCACTGACATTCCACCAAGCAAAGCAAGTGGATAGAGGTGTGCAGCCCTCCTTGTCTAGTGGGGGGCCCTGCAGAGTCATGTGGCAAAGGATGTGGGTGCATAATGCCGTGGTGGGGGTGCTGAAGGGTAGGAAGCAGTAGTCCAGTTTACCACCTTGTGCCAGGCAGCCCGGGGCCATCTGCCAAACATCTGACTTCCAAGGAGATTCATGCCCCTTTGGTGGCGAGTTGTCTTTCTGTGAATTACCAGAAGATGCCCCTTGTGGGCAGATGGACAATCAAAGGTACTCCTGCCTGCAGGATGGTACAGCCCTAGTCTGGGGGGTTGGCTTGCCAAGGGGAGGATGGGCTGGAATCCAGTCCCCACTCACTCCCTGGGCAGGCACCCTAGAGCCAGGTCAGCCTGCAGGTCTGTGCCTTGTGACCCTGGGCATACCCGGGGTGGCTCACAGGACCTGAGGAAGCACTGTTGTCACAACTGAGTTCAAGCTGTGCATGGTGGTGCAGTCTGGGGGTAGTTTTCTGTAGCTGTCAATCCACGCCCAAAAAAGTGTGTTTTTTTTTCCCCCTTTATTGACCCTACCTTCAGAAAATAAATGAAGCCTTTTCTTTCCCAGAAATAGCCTTGCCAACCAACCACATAGGCCAAACCCAGTGTAAAAGGGACGATATGGCTGTAGAACATTCATAATTGTAGAGTAGCCCATCTGTCTTTGAAGAAAGGCCTTCTTCTTTCCCTGGGAACGACCGCGTAACCCGCAATTACCCTCACATTCCAAGTCAGAGGCCACGTCATGCTCTCTGGACAACAGTGATATCAGGTTCTGACAGTACAGTCTCCCGAGTGCCATGGTCTACCCTAACCAGTCGTGCAGTGCAAGTGAAGAGGGGGTGTCCTCCAGGATTTGTGGGGGCCACGTATGTGCGCATGCCATGCTCACCTTCATACTTCCTGATTACCAGAAATACCACAGGATGATTGGAACTCCAGTGCAGAGGAAGACTCAGGCTTTGGCAGATGGCATTATCAGTCTGCATCCTCAGACTGCTTGATACCCTTACCCTTACCCATCGTGGGTGGGATGTTGTCTCCACCCCTTGAATTTGGGCTTGGCCATATGACTTCCTTGGGTCGGTGGTCTATTGACAGAAACGAGTGGGTACCACTTCTAAGCCCAGGCCTGGAGAGGTGTCAGACATGTCAGATCTTTCTCTTATGCTCAGAGAAGACCTTCTCAGTATCTGCATCCCACTGAGTGTGGGCCCTGGAATGAACACATGTGGAGCAGAGATGAGCCAAACCTCAAGGAGGGCCAAAGCTTGAGGCAGAAACACTCAGCCAAACCCAGCCTGGATCTGCCAACCCCCAGATGACCTGGGGACCCACTGGCGTGTGAGGGGAAATGTGTGATCATTGCTAAGACTTGAGGTGGTTTTCTGGCTAGCATTAACTGCAGCAACAGTTCACGGATTCACTCGTCTCCTGATGGAATGCCACAGTATGCTGACCTTGGACACCGGATGTGGCTGGGACACAGGAAGCACCCCAGCAGAAAGGCCACTCTCTTTCTTTGACTTGAGGGCTGAGATCTGCCTGAAGGAGAAAGTGTGTGACTCAATTAAGATACAATTAAGATCCTCCTCCATGGCCTGCCTTTCATCTGCTGCCCTCATTATCCTGCTCCCTTTTCTTCTCACCGTGGGAATGGTGCTGCCGTTGCATGCTGATGAGTTTGTCTGTGGCCCAACTTCTGAACTAGAGACGTCTGGGTAATTAATTTGGATTTAAGCTCCTCCAGCCAGCCCTTGATAGAACCACGACTGAGTGCTTCGGAAGGCCTTGATTTCTCCTGGGCACTTTTTGGGTACTTAGAGGTCAAGAGTCATTTGATACCTGTCTATCTACAGTCAGTCTCAAAGTGAGTTTTGAAAAATGTATGAAAATGTACAGTGGTTTCAAGTGACTTAGCTGACTCCTGGGAAACTTCCCCCCCCGCCCCACACACACCCATCCCCCAACATGCTCTGAAGTGTTTTGCATTTCATCCTTACATCTTTTGGTTACCGAGCAAGTCTCCCTTATGAGTGTGTGAAATATTTGCTGGGCACAAGGCTTGACTGGAGCCCAAGCAGAATATGGACACCTTGACACAAGGCCCCTGTTGAAGGAAGGTGATGAGCAGGGAGACATGAGGCTATAACTCCAAAGCACAAGGGGAGGTGAGCGCAGGAGGGGATAGTCCCGTTTCACATGTTACTGTTTCTGAATAGTCAGTGTACTTTCCGACTTCTCGTATTTCTTCGCCTTGTCTCTATCAGCTTTGAATCTTCTCTAAGGCCTAGTTCTCTAGATTTCGTGAGGGTTAAATGAAGCCTCTTATGCTCAGAAATCTTGTACTTACTGCAATGGCTTTCAAAATGTTTGCTGTGTTCCATAGTAAGAAATCAATTTTGCATCAGTTCCTAACACACACACACACACACACACACACACAAACGGTTTTATATGAGTTTAAAGTTTCACTGTTTGTCTTAACCTGGGTTCCCCCAAAAGTGGACCTCAAGATAAGGGTTCATGTGCAGGTGGTTTATTTGGGAGATGATGCCAGGAAAGACTAGCAGGGGAGTGGGGAAGTGACCAGGGAAAGGAAGAAAGACGTTTGAGAATGTATTATCAAGAGGTGCTTAATCTGACTCAGGCTCTCTGGCAACAGTTTTTGTGGGAGCCATCTTAAAATTGGCCCCCAGTGATCCTGGCCCCGCAAGTTTATGTCCCCTGTGTAACTCCCTCCCACAGTGAGCTATGCATGTGGCCCATGTGTCCAGAAAGACATGGCAGAAAGGAGTGATGCCATTCACGATGGGCAGCCTCCAAGATGGCCTCAGTTGTCTCCCCTTCCTGAGGCCATGCCCTGTGGAAGTCCTTTTCCTGGAGGAGGGCCACTTGTAACCAGGAAGAAGTAACTCTGTTCTAACCAAAAGACTGTAACAAAGGCGGCAGTTCTCACTTCCGAAGATTAGGTCCCAGAAAGACTCTGGCTTTCACCTTGCTCTTTTCTCCACTGACTCTGAGAACAAACCAGCCCCCATGCTGTGAGCTGCCGTATGGAGAGACCCACATGGTGAGGAGCTAGTGTCTCCAGAAAACAGCCCCCAAGGCCCTGTGATCCTCCACTAGCCCTGCAAGGGAACCTGGAAGGGGATCCTTCCCCAGTCGAGCCTTGTGATGACTTCAGCCCTGGCTGCAGCCTTGAGAGAGACTCCGAGTCAGAGGCACCAAAAGGTACCCCCTTCCCTTCACTAAGCTGTTCCCAGATTCCTGACCCATAGAAACTGTGACTTAATACATTTTTAAGCTGATAAATCTGGGGTCATTAGTTATGCAGCTGTAGATAATTAACACAGCGTCTGATTTTTGAGGCAAGGTCATAACAGACTTTACTGTTTATACTTAGGTCTCTCTTGGATTACAGCCCCGGGGAAAGCTAGCCGCAGATTGTGAGGACACTCAAGAAGCCATGTGGGCAAGTGTGTGTGGTGATAGACTGAGGCCTCCTGCCAATGGCCAGATATGTGGATGAGCCACCTTGGAAGCAGGTCATGCAGTCTCAGTCAAGCCTGGGACTGACCGCAGCCCCAGCCGACATCTTGGTTACAAGCTCATGAGTAACCTGGCGCCAGACTGGCCAATCTCAAGCTGCTAGGTTTTGGGAGTAAGTTCTTATGCACTCAAAGATAATGAATACGGTGTAGAACAAGTGACTCAGAGTCTGTTCTGCCCAAATGAGAGATGCCCATCTGTCAGTGGATGCGGGCTGCTTCCCAGGGGTGTTGATTCACCCCCTGGGGGCAGAGAGGTGTTTAGTGCAGAGGAAGCCTGCAGGTACAGAGATGCAGGTTCTGGCAGTTGGAAGTCAAGCCTGTGTGTACCCAAAGGTAGAGGTGAGGAGGTAGGAGTCGGGGGGGTTCCCAGAGCCTACTAACTGTCAAACTCAATTCAAACCTCATATCTATTACTTTCATTCCCCCAGGCAAGCTTGGAGCCCCTTACTTTCTTTTTAGAGCCTGGTTCCTGCAGGATGTTGTCCCTGGTAAAAGGGAGAGAAGTCAAGCATCTCTTTCCATAATAGTCCCCTCTTGGGTGCTCCCTTTGACGGGCATTGGTGTTTCTTTTTTAAAAAAAAGAAATTTATTTTTATGTACTTATTTTGTTGTGCCAGGTCTTAATTGCAGCATGTGGGATCTAGTTCCTTGACCAGGGATAGAACCCAGGCCCCCAGCATTGGGAACAGAAAGTCTTAGCCTCTGGACCACCAGATAAGTCCCAGTGATGGTGTTTCTTGGGCTGACTCTGACCGGTTATTGATGCTCTCTGTGACCCGAGTCCAAAGGCAAGGCTTGCTTGTGAGGGATTTAGGTCTGGAAGGGCCCTGTGGTCATTCCCTGATGAAGACTGACTGCTCCCACACCCCACTCAGCTTTCACCGTGGAGCCTACCTCTCAGCCTCCTGCTGCCTGCCCTCCCCTGCCTGGCATACAGCCCAGAAAGACGAGTCCAGTCCAGTCTGTGATGTCTGCTTGATCTGTGGGGGACTTACCAGCACCGTCCTCAGCAGACAGGCTGTCCCAGGCACTCCGCTCCTGTCATGTGCCACCTCTCTAGGCATGTCCCTGCTAATGTAGACACAGCTCGTGCCTGGGACTTGAGGGGCCAGACTTGTAGGAACCCTCTTGTAGGAATCCCACATCCCTATCTTGAAGCCTTCTTCCTTGGCTTTGAGGAGAGGTTGGGGGAAGAATCACACTCATATCCAGCATGGCCTTCCAGTTGTGGCTGCACCGTGGGCCCCAGCTTCTGTTTCTGGAGGAACAGTCTTGTCCAGCACCTGATCATATAAATAAAACCCCTTTCTCAGTGCCGACGCAACTTATACTCCACAAATCCTCACTTTCCTCTTCCTCAGTGTCAGGGATGGGACATGCACCAGTGTGGTTGGCCAGAGGACGTGGTTTTAATGCAAAAACAGGACTCGGAGGGAGGGAAAGGAAAGAACGGGTGCATTCCTGCTCCTAGTGCAGTTTTGCATGGAGTGGGAGCTCAAGGAGCAGGCTCAGGAGCCTTTTCAATAGGAAGCAGGTGTACAGAGAAACAGAGGTCAGTGTCAGTCTCTGGTGCTGTGGGGGACACGGAGTGGTGGCCTTGCCTGGTCTTCAGTGGCTGCCCCCACGAGCCAGGGCTCTCCCTTCCCGGGCACCAGGCACTGCCATCCTGCTTGCCTCTTTTCTGTGAAATGTGGGGAGATGCAAGGCCCTTGCCACGCGCCCTCCCTTTTGGAGGCTGCCTTGGCTTCCTTCCCTTCTCTTTCTTCCTTCCTTTCTTCTTCCATCCATATATTTCTGTATCTACTACAAAGGTCAGAAAAACAAATCAATGAGAAGAAGGACCCAATAATCTTGAGACCTGGCTCGGGGATGGGAGGTGGGGAGGGAAGCCGCTCAATAAAATGAAAGAGAATTTGAAAATTCCCTGAACCAGGCACAGCATGGGGTCCCGATCAAAGGGCCAGGCAGCTTCAGCTTCTTGTGTGCGGGAACTGGATCCTCTGAGCTGAGGAAGAGACAGCCCCTGGCCTTGGCCCCTTTCTCCCGCCTGCCCAGCATACACACATGCACACGTGTGCACACGTGCACCTACACTTCTTGGACTACCACATGACTGCTAAAGAAGATCTGAGCATGGATTTCTGGAGTCTGAGAGGCAGAGGGGAGAAGGCATCGGGAGCCTGCTTAAATCCCCGTGAAAGTGTGAAAGTATTAGTTGCTCAGTCGTGTCCAAGTCTTTGCGACCTCATGGACTGTAGCCTGCCAGACTCCTCTGTCCATGGGATTCTCTAGGCAAGAATACTGGAGTGGGTTGCCATGACCTCTTCCAGGAGATCTTCCTGACCCAGGGATTGAACCCAAGTCTCCTGCGTTGCAAGCAGATTCTTTACCCTCTGAGCCACCAGGGAAGCCCTAAATCCCCATAGTGGTCCCAAGGCTGTCTCATTGTCCTGTCCACGCAAGAGGGGTCAGACACCCTCTGAGGACCAGACAATTGTATTAAGGGTGTTCCAAGTCCCTCCTGGCTTTTTTCTGAAATGACCTTGGAAAAAGGTGAGAAAATAAAAACCCATTAGTATGCAAAGAGCTGAATCAGCTTTTTAAAGCCCCTTCCTGTGAGTAGTAGCTCTTCTGTGAAGTCCTTCCTGATCTCTACCACTCCCCCATCTCCCACCCTGGGCTTGATTGAACATTTTCCCCTTGAAGCACCCACTGTACACCAGTAATCTCCCACCAGAGTGTGAAGCATCTGGGGTTCTTTATCATTCTTCATGACTAGTCTATCCCATTCTGTTCTAAGGGGGCCAGTGATAAAGTAGATCACGGACAGACTGGACATCACCCCTTATTGGCAAGTGACCTTGAACAAGTGATGTAGCTTCAGTTTCCTTATCGGTAAATTGGAGATGATAAATGTAATTCTTCTTTTGAACAGTGGCTCTTCAGATATATGAGGGTAGGTTTTGTCCTTCAGGCTCTGCTATAATATTTTTGCATTTCTTCACTATATTGTGTAGCTTCCAAAAATCCAAAAATGTTTTGAGCAAGAATAGCATTGTCAGCATCAGGATAGAGAGTCTACCCTTCAGGGAACCTCACTCAGATGTATGATCTGGCATATTTGCTATAAAGTGGCTTGTTGTTTGATATCATGCTTACTGTACATCCGTGTAGAAAACATGAAGACTTCCCTAGGTACGTAGGTGAAGGCAACATGTGTGCATGTCCATATTTGAGTGCATGTGTGTGTATAAGCATCCGTGTTTCTTTATGAGTGCATGTGATTATTTTCCTGATTCTTTCCAAAGAGTTTTGAGGTGGTTTGAAGATGAAAACAGAATAGGAAATGAATCATTTGCTAATAAAATGGAATAAAGATTACGGAAAGGATGTGGAAGTAGGTACTTTAAGATGTCTGAGTTGAACAGATTAAAGGTGCAGGAAATTTGGCTCTTTCTTGAAAGTTAAGGCTCTAAAACAAAGCTTTATGGTTACCTTTTTTTTTTTCAAAAATGGTTTTGTTTCCTGACTACTTCCCACTTGTAGTAAGTCAGAGTAATAGCAACTAGATCCAGGGAGATGAGAAATTTAAGTAGGCTTAGGAGTTGGTAGTCAGCATGTTGATTTGTGTCTTTTCTCATCTACTTTTGTTTGTTTCTTAGTTCAGGTCAGTTGCTCAGTCATGTGTGACTCTTTGCGACCCCATGAATCGCAGCACGCCAGGCCTCCCTGTCCATCACAAACTCCCGGAGTCCACCCAAACTCATGCCCATCGAGTTGGTGATGCCATCCAACCATCTCATCCTCTGTCATCCCCTTCTCCTCCCGCCCTCAATCCTTCCCAGCATCAGGGTCTTTTCAAATGAGTCAGTTCTTCGCATCAGGTGGCCAAAGTATTGGAGTTTCAGCTTCAGCATCAGTCCTTCCAATGAACACCCAGGACTGATCTCCTTTAGGATGGACTGGTTGGATCTCCTTGCAGTCCAAGGGACTCTCAAGAGTCTTCTCCAACACCACAGATCAAAAGCATCAATTCTTTGGCACTCAGCTTTCTTCACAGTCCAACTCTCACATCCATACATGACCACTGGAAAAACCATAGCCTCGGCTAGATGGACCTTTGTTGACAAAGTAATGTCTCTGCTTTTTAGTATGTTTCTTATTTATGTAACAGCAAAAACAAAAATCCTATATTTGTAAGCCAGTGTCCACATTATGCCATACACAAAATTGTTAGAGGGATAAACTTTATTCTTTCTATAAACTGAAGCCCCAGAGCATTATGCCCATTGTATAGATACACTGCAGTTTATTTATCCACTTTCTTATTGGTGGATATTAAAGCTGTTCCCCTGGATGGTCTTCCCTGGTGGCTCAGATGGCAAAGAATCTGCCCACAATGCTGGAGACCCAGGTTCTGTCCCTGGGTCAGGAAGATTCCTTGGAGAAGGGAATGGCAGCCCATTCCAGTATTCTCGCCTGGAGAATCCCATGGACAGAGGAGCCTGGAGGGTGTCAGTTCATGAGGTCTCAAAGAGTTAGGCACCGCTGAGCAACTCACACACAAAGCTGTTTCCACTTGGGACTTTTATAAATAAAGCTGCTGTGAATATTCTTGTACAGGTCTTGTGGATTTATGTTTTCATTTCTCTTGAGTAAATAAATATCAAGGGGGTGAGATCGCTAGTTCATGGAAGAGGTGAGTGTTTCAATTTCATTAAAAAGTCAAGCGGTCTTCCTCAGTGACTTTCCTAGTTGACGCTCCTTTGCCTTGGTGTCCAGGAGTTCCATTTCCCACTTATCCTCACTGATACTGGTGTTGTTCACATTTGTTGGTAGCCGTTCTAGTGAGTCTGTAGACGTCTTGCATTGTGGTTCTGATTTTCTTTCCCTTGACAATCAGTGACTTTGAACACTTTTCCCTATGTAATCTGGCCATTGGAATAGCTTCCTCAGTGCCCAAAGGAATGAGCTTCTGCTGTTCACAATAACAGACTAATTTCAAACACATTATGTTAGTTAAAGAAGCCAGACAAAAAGGAGAATGTACTATATGATTTTGTGTCCTGTAACTTGACTGAATTCAGTGATTAGTTCTTAATTTCTTGGTCTAGTCAGGGTTTTCTCTACAGAGCATCATAGTATCTGTAAACAGTGACAGGTTTACTTCTTCTTTTTCAATTTGGGTGCCTTGTATTAATATTTCTTTTTCTTGCCTAATTATCATGGTTGGGACTGATCTCGGGTGGCCTCAGCTTGAAGCAGGGTTTCAGTTCCTGGCCAGAGATTAAGGTTGGACCACAGCAGAGAGTGCTGAGTCCTAGTTTCTAGACCATTGGTCAGTGGCAAGGCCCTGGCCCTTCAGCTTTGCAGAGAAGAATTCCCACAAAGACAGAAAGTAGTTAAACAAAGTGTTTCTTGGAAGGAAAGAGTACAGTATGTGGATAGACACAGGGGTAGACTCGGAGTGTTGCACTTTTGTATGTTAAATAGTTTAACACAGTGTATCTTGTGGGTTTCCTTTGGCCAATCATTTTGGTTTAGCTGGTTATGAATCTGTGTTTGGTATATCTTGGGGTCCTCCCATATGTGCATGCACATCTCTCAGCCAAGTTGGATTCTAGTGAAGAGGCCTATAGGAAGGTTGATATCATTCCACTCTTGACCTCCAAGGGTCTTATTAGTCAGGAAGGTCTTCTTGACTTTGGGAATGGGGAATATGTGGTCTTTTATCTCTTATCTGGGCAGGCTCAGCCTCTCCTGTTATTCTCCTATAATCTTCATCTTGGAGTATGGGTCCATAGGGAACAGACTCCAGCTGCTCACTCTGGAGTCCATCTATCTCCTGTCTCAGGACTTCCAATACTATGTTGAACGAGAATGGCGAAAGTGGGCATCCTTGTCTTGTTTTTGACCTAAGAGGAAAAGCTGAAAGCTTTTGGAGAATGATTTTAGTTATTTTGCTATTGGAGAATGATTTAGTTATTTTGGAGAATGATTTTAGTTATTGGTTTGTCATATATGGCCTTCATTATGTTGCAGTATGTTTCCTGTATACCACTCTATTGAGAGTTTTTAATCATAAATGAATGATGAATTTTGTCAAGTGCATTTTGTACTTTTCTACATCTATTGAGATGATCATATGATTTTTATCCTTACTTTTGTTCATGTGATGTATCACACTGATTTGCAGAATATGAGCCATCCTTGCATCTCTGGAATACATCCCCTTGGTCATGGTGTATGATAAGAAGGAATACTTTTTATAATTTTATAAAAAGTCACCATTTAAGTCTACAGAAGCATTGTGGTGAACATCATGTCATGAAAAGCTTTTCATGAGCAAAGCCTGCCTGGGTATTTGTTGAAATAGCAGTTTAAGATCATTGTGGCAGAGAGACATCTCTTCCTAAAGATAGAAGCCCAACTTGAAAACATTTTTTTGCTTGTTCGTTCATTCCCACTCCCCTCTTCTATCCATCCATTCATCCATCCATCCCCCATACAACCAATATTTTCTGTGTACTTAGACTGATGAATACTATGCTCTCGGCTAGCTTCTGGAGATAAATTGGTATTTTTTTCCTTCTAAGCTGGGGATGCAGTGGCATTTTTATTTGTATGATCCTGCCTCTGACTCTCCAGGACTCTGAAACATCTCTGACCAGGGTATGAAAAACACCCTTGCTTTCCTGGCTGAAGAGTATAGCTCTGCCTTTGGGTATACACATGAGCTGAGGAAGGCTCGGTAAGGCAGTGTTTTCTCAGCTCCACACTATCAGCTCCGCTCTGTCTGTTGTTAGGGAGTCTTGCTGGCTTCAGCTCATTTGTGTTGCTGCCCTGTCTGGTCTTTGGCATCAGAGGACTCCTGGTGGATCAGGCGTAAAACACCAATTTAGACTTAATTAGAGAATAATCTTGCGTTCTGAAATAGAAAAAAAAAAAAAAAAGAAGATTGGGTAATAACCAAAGCAACGATCTCTTACATTTGTATAGCTCTTACCCACTTCTGACCTTTTTTAATTTTTCTATTGCCCATCAATAGGAAGGTAGGGGATAGATATTACTATTATCATTTTTTTTACTGTGGTAAAGACCATATAACATAAGTATACCCTCTTCACAGAGTTTTAAGTACACAGTGTAATATTGTCAGCTGTGGACACAATGCTGTGTAGAATTTCTCTAGAGCTTTTCACTCTATACCCATTGAGCAGTTCCCCATGTCCCTCTCCCCACAGTCTGTCAAGCAGGTTCTACTTTGTGTTTCTATGAGTTTGACTACTTTAGATACTTCCTCTAATCGGATTCATGCGTTTGTCCTTCTGTGACTGGATTATTTTTTATGGTTGAATAATTTTCCATTGTATGTATATGCCACATTTTCTTTATTCATTCTACTGATGGACCATTTAGGTAATTTCCATCTATTGGTTATTGTGAATAGGGCCACAGTAAACATAGGAGTCCAAATATCTTTTTGAGATTCTGATTTCAGTTCTCTTCGATAAATACACAGAAGAGGGATTGTTGGATTATATGTGGTAGTGCTAAGCTTTTTGAGGAACTTCTGTAGTAGGGGTGGGGTGGGCACAGGCCCATTAACACCTGGCGGATACCACTTCACCAGTGGTCAGCATTGCTGTGACCCATTTGCTCAGCCCGAGGAGCCTGAGGTCTGCTGGGTGCTGGGTACCTGGCTCCCTCAGTGATGATGGCCAGATGGGGTCTGGGGGCCTGGTTCTAAGGGCGTCTTGGGCTGAGATCTGCCTCCTCAGCTGGTCTGGGCACTGGCGGGAGGACCCAGGCTAGGGGCTGCACCAGCACTCCTGGGCAGGGTGACTGGCCTGCATGGGGACCCCTCCTCTTAGCCAGGGCCTGGGCCTGGGCCTGGGCCTGGGTGGGTGAAAGTTGAGTCTTGGGACCTTGAACAAGTGAAATGAGAGGTAATGATGTCGCTTTGCTTACAGATTTGTTAAGTGTTAAAAGTCACAAGGGGGAATGGAGATAGAATTCAGTGCCTCGGTTTCCCTTATTTGTATAATTCTCAAGGCTATGACCTTTAAGAATATTACAACTTTAGATAAAAAGTTGCAGAACAGAGAATAACATTTGTTTTGATGTAAGTTGAAGTTTACAGAAACATTGTGAACAAAAGTTTCCACACAAAGAAGTTTGCAACAACTAACCACATCCCTCCCTCACCTATAAAAGGGCTTTACTGAAAGCCTTCAGAGTTCAGAGATTTTAAGGCATGAGCCATCTCCTTGCATGGCCCCACAACAAACCTTTCTCTGCTTCAAACTGTGACATTTCACTATTGTTTGATCTCCGTGTGCTTTGGACACATAGACTTGCATTCAGTTACACTTTCATATTATTTTCCATGGTGGTTGTACCATTTAGGAAAGTGAAAAAGTCTCTCAGTCATGTCTACCTCTTTGGGACCCTATGGACTATACAGTCCATGGAATTCTCCAGGCCAGAATACTGTAGTGGGTAGCCGTTCCCTTCTCGAGGGGATCTTCCCAACCTAGGAATTGAACCCAGGTCTCCCGCATTGCAGGCAGATTCTTTATCAGCTGAGGCTCCAGGGAAGCCCGGAGGTAGATATTCTTAATCTACCTCCTAAATGGTGTACTCCTGATGCACACAGGAAATCCCAATTCATGGACCAGCTGGACACAGCTTCCCCGCTAACTTCTGACATTTATAGAGCCTCAACAGATGGAGTTAGCCAAGCAATCCCAGAATTTTCTTGGGATGGGGACATTCCCATTAACTCTTAGCATCCTTGTTCACCAGCACTTCCAACCAGCTGTTCTGGGAGCTGGAAATTTAGGGAGATGGTACGCAGTCAGTGGCCCTCTCACCAACAGGAAGGAGAGAAGGAAAAAAAAGGCTCAGAGAGATAGAGTGACTCAATTAATTCTCCTGGCTGGGCCAAGAATAGATGGCAGGGCCAAGAATAGAACTTTTACGTGATCAGATGTCAGAGATTTGTCTCATAGCAACTGACCTCTTGTTGCAGTGTAGGATTCTTATTTCACAATCAAGATTTCAGTCATTTCCTATTAATCTTTTTATTATTTATCATGTAGCAGTGGAGTTTGCAGAAATGAGATGATATCATGTGAGTCGAAGAGGACCAGGCTTGAAGAGAAGTGGAAAAATAATTCCTAGTTTGCTGTATGATTTCAATACCAGATTGACATGAAGCAGGTGTTTTCAAAGAAGGGCCATGGCTATAGATGGAAAGTGGGAGTGTGGGGGACTAGTGAGGACCTGCTCCTACTCAGACTGAGAGAGCAGTTGGAGATGTGGGTGGGCTAGAGCTGACTAAAGGCAGCATCAAACTGGGTGGTGCTTGGATATAACAAGCAGGTTGAAGACTTCCGTGGTGGTCCAGTGGTTGAGAATCTCCTGCTAGTGCAGGACATGGGTTTGATCCCTGGTCGAGGAAGATCCCTTGGGCCCCTGTGTGCCGCAGTTACTGAGCCTGTAGCTCTAGAGCCCATACTCTGCAGCAAGAGCAGCCACCGCATTGAGAAGCCCACATTGCACCTGGAGAGCAGCCCCCTCCACCACAACTGGAGACAGCCCACTTGTAGCAACAAAGACCCAGCACAGCCAAAACAGAAATAAATAGCATTTTTATATAAAAAATCAGGCTGATGTTCACTCTAGCAGGAAAGGGCCCTTGGATGGGACAGTGAGGGAGACTGGAAGCTTGGCTTGGAATAAAGGCTTGACCTGGAAGGTGAATTGACAAGCATCTGTCTAGAATAAAAACAGACATAGAGAAGGCATTTGAAAGACTCTTTAAGTCTTAAGGCAGAGAGAAACAGATTCGGTATTGAACTTGATATTGGATCTAACACAATGCTTTGTGTGTAGTATGCCTTCAACATATATTGGCTCCTCAAAAGATGTTGTGTAGTAAAAATCAAATGAATCCAAATAACCTCAGGGCAATTCTAGGTGAACATCTGTATAGTGAGTAGAAGGATCTTTGCAATAAGGATGCTAATGGCTTCTTCATTATAAAAATCGTGGTCACCCTTGTAAAAGCAGGGGTGCAAAGACCCAGAGTTCCTTTCCAGTCCTATTTGGTATTTGATTTTCTCCTTAGTGAACTTGTGAATCACCTTTTATGAACTCCCTTGGTTTCATGTCATACATTTAAAAAACAATAGGATAAATGATCTCTAAGGCCAATTCTAACTCTGAGTGAATGATTTGTGTTAGTACCAAATTTCTCCATAAATTATCCTGTGTTTTTGTCATCTCTGAGGTCTCCTTGATTTACTTTAGCTCCTATGGTTTAACTCTGTAGATACCTGTGTAGGTTTTGATGTCAGGGGTTATGTAAGGGCAGTTCCATGCCCTTTTCTAGCAGAAGACTGTCCTTGGTTGACAACTTCAGCAAGAACTATTCCCAGGAAGGCCTTGGCATGGATGTGAACCAACTGTTTTTTTCTTTTTTTTTTTCCTCAGAGGCCTTTGTACAGAACTATAAAAGTGAAGGTGAAAGTGTTAGTCGCTCAGTCGTGTCTGACTGATTGCAACCTCTCGGACTGGAGCCTGCGAGGCTTCTCTGTGCGTGGAATTTTCCAGGCAAGAACACTGGAGTGGGTTGCCATTCCTTTCTCCAGGGGGTCTTCTTGACCCAGGGATTGAATGAACCTGGCTTTCCCATGTTGCGGGCAGATTCTTTATCATCTGAGCCTCCAGGGAAGCTCTGAACAGAACTGTGGTAGATGGCAAACATGGCCATGGTTACTCTCCTTCCCATATTTACAATGTGACTTTGCAACTCCTCTCGTCACGATGTGGAGTTCATTTACTTACGCTCTCGGTCTGAGATGGCTCTGTAACTTAATTTGACCACTGCAAAGTGGTGGCAGGGACACAGCGCCTGTTTTGTGCATGATCAGCCATCATGTGACAACGCAGGCTAGCAAGCTAAAGAATGACAGTCATGTTGGATGGAGACAGGCCGTCTTAGCTGAGGCTGTTCTGTCAGTCAGTTCCCAGCTGACCTGGCAGCTGTCTGCAGAGGTGTGGATGAGGTGAGACCAGAAGAACCATCATCTGAGACCAGTTCAAATCCTTAAAGAATCATGGGTGTTTTAAGTTGTTACATTTTTGATGATTCGTTACATAGCAAAAGTCAACAGATAAAATCTGTAGACTGTACAAAGCCAGGAGTAAACACTGCTAGAAAACATGCACTTTGGGTGATTGTGACTTGTTGCTATAGGTTCGCCAGTTGCAATGACTATCACTTTGGTGGAGGTTAATAATGGGAGAGTCTGTGCATGCGTAGGGGCAGGGAGTATATGGGAAATCGCTGTACCTTTCTCTCAGTTTTGGTGTAAGTGTATAACCGCCCTAAAAGAAAAGTCTTTTATTTTTTTTAAATTAACAGATAAAAAGAGGTGATTAGGGAAATGACCAGTAGAATCTCCAGAATCTAGTGTAGTTGCCATGGAGGCTCAGTATGACCCTTTGTGGCAGAGAGAATGCTTTGTGCTCTGTAAACCATTTCATTTTCTTCCTGGCCATACAGGAGTACTAAATCTCCCAGTCTCCTTCCAAATGTAACGTGAGCAGAAGTAATGAGTGTCGTTTCTGCGCTGGAGCCGTTGGGTGTTCAGTGTACTTTCCTCAGAGTCTTTCTTTACTTCATTTGCCAGCTGGATGAAACCAGGGCGTCATCAAAGACCGTGAGATGGAATCAGACTGCTTTGAACAGGATGCCTCAGAGGAATTCAACTTTGATGTAAGTCATTTTATGTTTTTTGAAGCTACTGAGGTTTGGAATTGTTTGTTACAGCAGCTGGCATTGTTTGCCCTGACTAATACCTAGTCAGAGACAAGGCACAGTAAATGCTTTAGTACTCTGATGAAATTTATTTTCAAGAGATTCATTATATTATTTATGGTGAATACTACAATATAAATTAAAATTAGATACTACATCTACATGCTTCAAAAATTAAAAAGATATAATAAGATTTGGAATGGAAAAAAAACTTCTTTTCATCTATTATCTAGCCATTGAATCTTTTCTTTCAAGGCAGTGTTACATAGTTCCTATGTTTCCTTCAGAACTATTTTGTGCATGGGCAAATAAGTGCATATATATTCCAAATGTCTAGTATATACATATATACATATGTATTTTGCAAATGGTAACATATTTTGCATATTGTTTCCTTACTTAAAAAAGTTTAACACTGAATTTTGGAGAACTTTCCTTATAGTACACAAACAGCTTCTTTTTTCCCCAACTGTGTACTATTACATTGATGGACATATTATAATTAATTTAAGTTGATTACCATTTTGTCAGATGCTGCAATGATCCCGTCCTTATACATATGCCATTGCTCACAAAAGTGTGAGTTTGCCTTAAGGAAAAATGAATTAGAATGAAATAGCATTATGCATTTGTATTATTGCAGGAGGTTTCCAACTTCCTTCACAGAGATTTTATAGTTTATGCCTCTGTCAGCAATATATGAAATGCCTGTTGTTCGACATTGTTTCCAATATAATATGATAATCAATGTTTTGATCTTTGATAGCTGATAACTTTTCTATTGTGAGTACATTGTGAGTCTTTTCATGTGTTTAAGAATTATGGACTTTGTTTTGGTGAACTGTCCTGTCATTTGTGCATTTTTATATGCTATTGGGTCATTGGTGTTTTTCCATTACTTTGAGTTGTTGGAATAGATTACATTCATGTTGAGAAGAAGAGGGAATCTGTCTTTACTGCCCTCAACTGAGCATATAACTCAGAGCGCTCAGACAGGAAAGTAACCATTGACAATCCATCTGGTCACAAGGAGAACAAAGGAAACTATCTTTGTTCAAGGTCATATCCATAGAACCTACCATAAGGGCTGGCACACAAGAAGTGCTTAATAAATATTTACTGAATTTCTAATTAGCAAATGAATGATTGCCAAATGCTGGAGCTTTTTTTTTTTTTTTTCCTGACACTGAATTCCTTCCAGAACTTGGTTTCTGCTTCTGCAGATGGTTCCATGGCAGGGTCTTAGGTGTTGGTAAAATAGGCATTAAGTATTCTTCTGTTACATCAGCTGGAGGAGAATGCCAGGGGATGCGTAAGGAAGAGCCAAAGACCCTCCCCACAATCCCAGGGCTTTGGGATTCCATGTAGAGCTAAATGATGATGTGTGTGGTGTCCAAGACTTAACCTCTCCATTCCCACTTGGTCCTTCGTATTACTCTAGCGGAATGGAGTGAAACAGGAGGTACAGGCACACTTTATCCCCAAGCCTGTTCTCCTGTGAATGCCAGTGCCTTTTTCTCTTTCCCAACATCAAAATCACTTCTTAGGAAAGGTTTTGCTGTTGGTAACCTTGGTTTGGTTTCTCCAGCAGCTGACTCTGAGATGAGGATTCATATATAAGCTATTTTATTTGGAAGGTGAGATGGGCAAGAGGGAAAGTGAGTCAAAGAAAGGGAGGAGGCCAATGTAGAGTGTGCCACACTCCAGCTACTGCTGTGGGAACCTGGCTCTTCACCCCATTGAAGAAGCCACAGTAGACACATCTCAGAGCTTATCCTACCCACAGGGTGAGAAAGCCAAAGTGTCCATAACCTAACTCCAGCCAGTCATCACTTTTGACGTACTGTGGAGTTTGCAAAGTAGGGGCAAAACCAGGACAAGGAAGGTCCTCTGGCAAAGAGAGGCCAGCCTTGGCAGTGGAGAGACAGGCCAGTGGGTGCTCCAGGTTTTTCAGTGAGTGCACTGATATCTACTCCAACCATTTCTACTGTAGCCTTTTGTCCAATCTGACCCACCCCATTCCTCTAGCTCATTTTCCTCCCAACAGCCAGAGTGACCTTTGTAAAATGAAAATTGGATCCATTCACTTTTCTATACATAAGATAAAGCACCAGCCTCTTAGCAAGGCTCCGGGGTGCCCCAGCTGTCCAGGTTGGTGGCTCACAAGTGCCCCCCAGCCCTGCAAGTTTCAAACCTGATGCTCCAGTTGCCCCCATTCGCCCCTTCACCGCCCTCACATGCCTGACACTGTTCCCTGCTGCACTGGCCTGTCTGGTTCTCATCCATCAACCTCTGATCCTCTGATCACTTCGTCTGGTCTCTGGGTCACTCCAGCTGCTCTGAGCACCTCTAGGCCAGGAAGGCCCATGTGGCTTCTGTATGCACAGCCCCGGCGCCTGGTGTGCTACTGGCCCTCAAGTTCTGTCTATAGAATGGACACATGGATTTAAATGATGGGAAGAAAAGCATCAGGAGCAGGTAAGAGAAGATTTTGAGGGAAAGGGAAGAAGTAGGTGTCTGCTAAGCATCTACTCTTACCAAACTACACTTGAGTCTGCTTGCTCACATTCAGTAAAGCAATCTACTGACACTGAGTTGCAGTGAAGGAAGGTGCAACATTTATTGCAGGGTGCCAAGCAAGGAGTCCAGGCAGCTAGTGTTCAAAAGACCAAGCTCCCTGAAGGCTTTCAGGGAAAGGCTTTTAAAGACAGGGCGAGGGAGGAGGGTTGCAGGGTGTGTGATCAGCTCATGGACGTTCTTCTGATTGGTTGGTGGTGAGGTAATTGGGAATCACCCACCATTAACCTTCTGGTTCCAACCAGTTGGGTTCTATGTGCGTGTGGGCAGCACACAGTTCACTTCTTCCATCAGGTGGGGGTTTCAGTGTCTGCAAAATGGCTCAAAGGACATGGCTCAGAATATTATCTAAAGTCCTTGAGGAGGACCTAAAGGTCCTTGACTTTATTTAATGGCTAAACTATTATTATTTTGTCTTGCTTGACTGTTTTCCTTGCATTGTGCATTGTCTCTCTTCTGATTAAATTTACTCTTTGGAACTCGAGGAAGGCCTGGGAGGTTAAAGTTTTTCTATAGAGAAGAGGCAGACGGAGGACACACGGAGTGAGTCTGTACTGGGAAAGACCCAAAGGGAACAAACAGGTGTCTGCTAAGTGCCTCCAGGGAACAGGGAGCTTTGTCTTCATTATTTCATTTGATCCTCATGGTGATCCTCTTAGGATTCCCATTGGAAAAGCGAGACAGGTTAGACAAAGAGGAGTTAAATGACTCTTCCAGAGTCATACAGATGGTGAGTGTTGTAGCCATTTGCAGATGTTGACCTCATTGATGCGAAAGCCCATGATCTTTTTCAAGACACCAGTTTGCTTGCGATTGTCCACTCTGTATGCTGTCAGGTCAGTTCAGTAGGTGGGAACCTTTACTTCTTTCAGTCGGAATGCACATCCCCTCTTTGGGGCAGTGATGCCACACGAGGAGAAGGGCGGCAGAGGCACTGGAAGCCTTGACCTGACCCCCCTCCCTTTCCTCGCCTCTTCCCTGGAGTTGCCTACAATGCCCAGAGCCTCTCATAGTTCTGAACATCAGCACACATTATTAGCATCAGGTCTCACTGGGACAGAGTGCTTATTGGAATCTTCCAGAAGCCTGCTTATCAAGCATCCCACACCAGAGAGGTCCCAGGTCTGTGGAAACAAACCCCTTTCCATCCGCCTGAGATGGAATTAACCTCTCCTAGGACCTTGTGCAGCCTTGAAGAACCAGTCACAGTTGGTTCCACGTTGAGTTTCCTTGGGCTTTATTTTCTTTTTCCTCTGAATCTTGTGGCTGTTGCATTAGGCACCAGCTCTACAAGTTGCTTAGAAACTGCTTTGTGTCAGCCGACTCATCCAGGTCCCCGTGTGCAGGCAGCATGATAAGCACCATGATTTATTCTTTAAATACAGACATATAATTAAGAAAAACATTCTGATGGCTGTGAAGTCCGGCTGGCAGCGAACAGCCAGTGAGACGGGTCTCCAGGTGGAGCAGAACTGGGGATTTCAATGAGAAAATGAACAAATGAGATGCCCATTCACTCCTCTCTCTGTAAACTTAGGGTCAGTGCCAATTTTAGGTGACTCACTCCCTCCCCCCCCCCCCCCCCTCAGTTCTGCTCTTCTCTGGCTCTGCCCACTCCTTCAGAACCAAAGATGTTACTTTAGGGGTAGATACTTCAACTCCATGTCTAGTACTATTCTGAACGTGACAAAAGATGAAAAAAGAATGTACATATGGCAGTGGACTTCTGCTATGCTAGTCAGTCCCACCTCCATGTCCCCTTCTTCTGCTAACAGCACTTTGATTTTGCATTGGGATACCACCACTCCCCTGCTCAAGGTGACAAGGCTTGTGAGGGTGATTCCACCCAGTTGCCGGGTGCAGACACAGGACTCAGGTTTGGCCTGGGGGGGATAGTTCAGTACTGCAACATAACCTTGGGAGCATCAGTCCTGGGACTTGGTTGAAAATCTGGCAAGGTGGCATTTCTTTCTGCTGAAATCACAAGCCTAGTAGGGTAGACACCCGGTTCCCTTGGTGGCCCCCGTAGTCATCATGTGGGGAAGACCCACTGGGCATGCAGCCCAAATAGAGAGGATGAAGTTAAGAGATGGAGATCACATTGCTGGAGCTCCTGGATCCAGCCTTTTCAATGAAGTGAGTCTGTTTCTTCTCTCCTCCTTTGTTTTTGCTTTACCCACTTTGACTTGGGCTTTTGTCTTCAGCAGCCAAAGTAGTCCTGGAAAGCAGTTGTGCCAGTTCCTTATTCCTTCCACCAAAGATCTACTTCCCACCTTCTAAATAGAGCCAGGACAGAGGACTTTGCCTCATGGGGAGTCCCACTAAGGTCCTGATACCTATAGGTGCTGTAATTTCTTCTCCGTGTGGACAGTGGGTGAAGGGGAGTTGGCTGTGTGCTCGGGAGCCTGGACCAGGGGAAAGAAGTCTTGGAACTGTCTTTGAAGTCACTAGAAATGTGTGTTATTAATACATGCCAGGATGTGGTGACTGCAGAGAGACCTCAGATATGGGCTGTTGACTCCAGGAACTTTGGGTTTTTAAAAAAATTATTTTTAATTGAAGGATATTTGCTTTATAATATTGGCTTGATTTCTGCCATATATCAACATGAATTAGCCATAGGTGTATATATGTCCCCTCCCTCTTGAACCTCTCTTCCAGGAACTTTGGTTTTGGGAAAGGGCGACAGATGCATGTACAGGTAAAGCTGAAGACAGGCCCTGCGGGGAGACATAGACAGTCAGGGTTGTAGGAGCTCATGAAGGGTAGAGCGGCTGGTAGAGAGGCAGGCTTCTTAACGCTGTTGGGTCCGGGGCTGAGAGTGGTCTGTGGAGGGGAGGGCAGAAGGACAGGGTTAGCAAAACTCAGAGAGCCTCCATTTCTGCATGAGAGGGCCCTCCTGTGGTCCTCCAGTCCCCCTCCTTTCCATACTCCTTTTTTCTCTGTCTCCGCCCCCCAAACTCTCCTAGAGCAGGGCAGAGGTGGGGACGTTGTTTTGGTGGGAATCCTTTTGTCTGCTCCTCCCTCTCGGGGAGCCCAGCACGGGGTGAGTGGGCTTTGAATTACATCAGGGCGGAAGTAGGTTAGACTGGAGGAAGAACCACGCAGGACTCCTGGAGCGTTCCAGGAGTCCACCTCAGTTGCCAAGGCAACATGCTGACTCTTTCCCTGGAGGAATTTTAAAATAGGTCACACGTTCCTTTTTATGGGAGATTGGGAGTCCTGCCAGGAACAATGATGGGACCCTGTAAAAGACTCAGCTTGCGAGGTCAAATTCTGTCAAATCACAGATTTCACTTGTAGAAATCTGGACAAAAGGATGACCCTGTCTTATTGGCAGGGCTGTTCTCACGGGGGACCCGTTCGCACAGCCTGGGAGTGAGATGTGGTGGTGCCAAGAGCCTGTGTGGTTATGGTTTCTTGACATGCCCCCTCTAGGGATTTAAACACTTGAGTGTTACCTGAGAGCTTCCACCCTTCCTCACAGGAGATGTAGGTGCCTCTTTATGTCTTTCCGTCCAGTACTGGCGTGGAGTCCCCTTAAACATCCCTCCTCACTGCTTCCTCAGAACTTTGGATCCAGGTTGGCCTCTCTGATTGGCCTCCTACTAACCAGGAGATGCAGTCATGATACTGAAATTTTGGAGTCTTGGTTCTTAATCTGTAAAAATTAGGGTGCAGTTCACCTATTTAGACACACTCAGCAGAGGAGATGAAATAGTGCTGAGAAATGGCCCAGCCCGGTGTCTGGCACAGAGGAGATATGTAGACTGTGTGTAGATATGTAGTATCAGCTTCCTTTTGATGTTGTGTTTTCATCTCTTTTAGAGGAAATTACTGAATTTAGGGTAATCACACCTCTTGGTCCCAACTCCCGTGTCCCTTAGGCAGAGATGCCTTCTCTGAAGCCCCACTTCATGCAAATCTCACCTCATGCTCTCTCCTGGCCTCCTTTATTCTCCTTTCTAATTTGTACTTACTTGTATATGATTATTTGATGAACATTTGCCCCTGCGGTAAGAATTGGAAGGCAGGGACCTTGTCTGCTGTGTTCTCCACTGTATCCCCAGTGCCTGGCATCTGGTGAAGTTTTAGTAAATATTTGTTGAATGAACAAATGAATGATCAGAAACCCTGCTCAGTAGTTGCATATGTCTTTGCTTAATAAGACACAGGGGAAAGGAAGACCTCTCTCTCTAATAAATGTAATTTCTCTGGGAGGAAAAAAATCTTTGCAAACATGAGCTCATGTGATGTAGAGAAATAATTAAATGGGCCCTTGGTGGTGAAAAACTGAGTAACTCCTAGAGATGCATAATCTGGTTGAATTTTGCTTTCATTTGCTCTGGTTTTAATGCAGCAGCCTTCACAGTCTGCATCTGTTGCTTCCACCTGCTGAATTCCATGGACTGGATCACACCTGTGTTACTTTAGGTTCTTGGCAGAGGTGTTTCAGCTCAAAATCCATTAAATGCCTGTCAATATGTTTCTCTCTCTCCCTTTCTACAGGCTATGGGTCGTGTTATCCCCAGGGCCGTCTTGCTTTTGCTTCCTTGGGGCTGGGCACAGTAACAGCTGTCTGCCAGCCTCAATGCATGCACGTGTGTGCACATGCTTGTAGGCATGTGTCAGGCACTGGGCAGACAGGGCTGGGAGGGGCAGCTCCTGGAAAACAAAGAAGCCACTCTGCCGGAAATGAGTCAGGTGGATCAAGAAAAATAACACACAGTTGGTCATTGAAGGATCCTCCTGCCATCGAGTAGGTGAAAAACTAAGCAGAAGTCCGAGGGGAGCAAGAAGACATTGATGAGAGAATCAGGGTGGGGAAAGACAGTGACTCTGATTTCTATACCATGCCATGTAGAGGCTCAGGGTAAGCGGGGTCTCCAACTAGTTCTTGTGGCTATCTTCACCATTCTGACTGGAGATAAGCTTCTTCATCTCCACAAGCCCCATCAAAGTTATCTTTTTATCAGCAGGACTGAAGCAGGGGTTCCTGGGAAAGTTTTGCAGGGTGAATGACATCTAGGAACTCTCTCAGAATCCCTTCAGTAGTGGAGAAAGAGATAGTGTCCAAGATGCGTTATGGTCTACTCTCCACTTCCATGGGAAAAAGCTGAGTTGGAAAGAGGTTGCCCAGATAGAGAGTATTTCCCAGTCCACCTTGTACTCATTTGTAGTCACGTGACTTGCTCTCACCAATAGAATATGAGAGGAAGTTATATTTGTTGCTGCCGGGCCAAAACTTTTAATAAAAGAAGCGTGGGCGCACGTGTGCCCCCTCCACCCTGATCTCCTTCTGCCAGTTGGATATGTGTGATGCTGAGGCCTCAGGGAATGCGGCACGTGGAAAAGTTCCTGGTGTCTGAATGACCACGGAGGGGGAGCCACCAGCAGACTTCGAACGCCTTTCTGGGTTCGTGCGCAAGACAAACTTTTACCGTGTCAGAACATTACACGTATGGATCTCTTTATCACAGCCGCTGGGTTTACACCGAGAAACAGAATACTCCCGGTCTGAGCCAGAGCAGTGGCAGGGCAGAGCAGATGGTCAAAGATGCTCCCGAATCTGTGTGCATAGATTCTGGCACACTGTTGTTCGTGACCAGACTCAGCAGCTGAATCTCCAAAACCATCTAAACAGTCTTTCGTTGGGCTCAATGTGCTCATCCTTTTTGAGTAGGTAATCCAGTCACATGGTTCAAAAAGTAAAATGTTATGGAAAGACACAGAGCGCTGCATCTCAGCTTTGCCCTCTCTATCCTGTATCTGTGCCTCATTTAACACACAAAGGGGTCACTACTTTTGTTAGCTTCTTTTGTATTCTTCTAGAGTTTATATAAACATAAATTTTATTTATATTTATATAAATAAGTATATTTAGTATATAAGTATAAGCATGTATATGCAGATTGCTTCATTTTATATTCTTTAACAATAAACCTAAGACACCTTTTCATATCAATGCATGACTTCTTCATTTTTTTCAGAGCTATGTAGTATTCTATCAAATGACTTTGTCATAATTTAACCTGTTCCTTCTTGATGGATGCTTGAATTGTTTCCACCCTTGTTGTTACAGACAGTGAACAAAGAGTAATCTTTTCTTGAGTGCAGGAATATCAGTAGGACACATGTCTAAAAATGGGATTATTTGGTCAGGATGTAAAATGCATTTATAATTTTCATGGATATCTGCTCCTGCAGATATTTGAGTTTGGTTCCTGGGAAGGTCCAGCGCACATTCAAGTTAGTGCCTGGTATTTAATTTTTCCAGAGGTTGCCACCACCAGGCAAGGCACTCGGTTAAACAGAGAGCCTGTGACCAGAGCTCAGTCTTGGTTGCAGTATCGTAGAACTGCTCAAGGTAGGAGCGATGGTCTTTCCAGAGTCCTCACGTCTCTGCCAGCCAAACGTGGTGTGTCTGTGCTCTGTTCTCTTGTAACGCAGTATGCATGAGAGCTGTGAGATCTGCGTTGTCATTCCTGTGGGAATAGAGGCTTTCTGACTGACGTGGATGGGTAGTGACTCTCAAGGGAAGTGATGTATATGGCAGAGCTTCAGAAACTGTGTGCTTCAGAACTGGGGCTCTAGACTGAGACCATTTGGGCTTGGATTTCTGGTTTCATCTTTTCTTAACTTTGTGACCCTGGGCAGGTGTTTAGTCCCTTGGAAAAGACCTTAGTTTCCTCAGCTATAAAATGGGAGAGGTAGTGAAAAAGTTGTTACGGGGATTATAAAAGATAATATAAAGAAAACATTTATCACAGTGAATGGCACAAAGTGCTCCAGGTAAATGTAAGTGTCCATTGATCTGTATGAGTCAGCAAGCGTTATTGGTTCTTCTAACTGTAACTCTCTTTATGCAAGCTGTGGTTCAGTGATATTTATGGTACACCTGAAAGTTCCTTGTGTTTGTCACATTTGCTCCTCTGATTCATTCTTCATGATGACAAACTGATCTGGGACAATATTGGTGTATCTCACGTGAAGACTTTTGGTTCAAGAGTTATCAGCTCAGATGTGAAATAAACTCATAATCCAAAAGAATGATAAATTCTTAAACAAATGCTCCCTCCCTCTTAAAAGCTATTTCTCAGTTTGGCCATACCAAGTGATGTTTCTGCTTGTCAGTGCAGAGGAAAACTGAGAGCAGGACAGTTTCTCACCTGCTGCTTTAAACAGATGGACTTTATGGATTGATGTCCACAGTGAGTGATCTGGCTGCCATTACATTCTGATGCCTCGTCGTTTTCACATAGTAGCTATAATGATGTAATTGAGGATCATCTTTTCTTTCTCCCAATCAACATTTTTTAAACTATTTTGAAAATTGAAGTATAGCTAATTTACAGTGTTTTGTTAGTTTCAGGTGTTCAGCAAAGTGATTCAGTTACGCTTATATATGGATCTCTCTATATATTGTTTTTCAGATTCTTTTCCATTATAGGTTATTGCAGTATTCTGAATATAGTTCCCTGTGCTATACATTAGATACTTGTCATTCATCTGTTTTATATATAGTAGTGTGTATCTGTCAATCTCAAACTCCTAATTTCTCTCTCCCAAACCTACTGTTCTCTTGGGTAACCATAAATTTGTTCTCTATGTCTGTGAATCCATTTCTGTTTTGTAAATAAGTTTATTTGTATCATCTTTTTAGGTTCCACACCTATATGATACCAAATGACATTTATCTTTCTCTCTCTGACTTACTTAGTATGGTCATCCCTAGGTTCCATCCATGTTGCTGCAAATGGCATTATTTCGTTCTTTCTTAAGGCTGAGTGGTATTCCATTGTGTATTCCATTGTGTGTCTATACTGCATCTTCTTTATCCTTCATCTGTTGATGGACATTTTGGTGACTTCCTTGTCTTGGCAACTGTGAATTGTTTGGCAGTGAATGTTTGGGTGCAGGTAGAAGGTCATCTTTTTTTTACTAAGGCATTAGCAGTGTGCTTGAAGGATAGTACTCAAGGTAAACATTTACTGAGTAAATGAATGAGTGAATGAGCCAATGGAGAAAGACCGTTGATGAATAAGAAATAGAATATGGGAGTAAATTCATGCTTTTGAAGAGTTTCAATTTTCATTCTACTTTTGGTTCTATTAATATTTCATGGGTCATTATTTTCTCTGGTCAAGAGTTTTATTCAGTAACCACTATGGAGAGAGAGCTTACTGTGTGAAGACCTAGTGCTTCAGGCTTGTGGGCCTATAAGGGTCATCAGTTCTCTGTGTCATTTATTAAATTTTAAATTAGACAGTGTTTTCACCTGGCACGAATTGAGATGTCCCCAGTTGTTTGACTCTAATGACTTTGTACCAGAACTCTTACTAACTTTAGAAAATGTAGCTTTGGGTATCTTCTGTCTGTTATGATTCAGGTATGAAAATCGTCACCAAATATAAATGAGAATGAAACACAAAATTTGAGCAATAATAAGCTGGGCCTGAATCTGACCTCAAGCATCCCACGGCTGTCAAACACCCCACATAACTACTGGGGCGGGGACAGGCAGGGCGCCTGTGAACAAGCCTGATGCTCCAAGAACTCTCCCAGTTCCAGTGGCCTCTGACCTCACCCTAAGCCCTAGCCCCACTTCCTGCTATTACGTTGTCAACAGCTAAATGCAGCCCCGCTCAATCCTTTTGAAGGCAGTGACCCACTCACCTTTGCATAGGAGACATGAGTGTGTTCTCAGCTTCCAGCTGCTTTCTGCCCTCGGCCACCCAGCAGGACGTGGTAAATTGGATCTGAGCACATGTGTTCTAGCATGACCTTCTGCAGCTGTGGTCTGAAGTGAGCACTTTGCCTTCATTGTCCAAAGCTATGATGTTTTCTGTTTAAATGCTACTTGTAAGGATAGAATTTTATTTGTTTATTTTTATCATGTATTTGTTTATTTTTATTGTCCTTAGGCCAAGAAACACATAAAACCAACATGTTTTATTTACAAAAATCCTGATTTAGGATAAAGATGTCCAATTAAAGACACCCCCCTGCCGCCACTGCCTTGAGCAGTGGGCACTTTTTCATAACAGTAGGGACAGGGGCAGGTGGAAGGCGTTACAGAATTCTCCCAACACCCACATGCAGGTGTCTCCATGGCGTAGGGAAGTGAGCAGCTGTCTCTCACTGAGAATTGCCTGGGCCAGCCACTGTGCTATATACTTAATATGAACTTAGTTCTTACAAGAGCCTTTTTATAAATGAATAAGCCAAGGCTCAGAGACACTGACTCATCAGACCATCCAGTGGTGAGTGATAGGGGGTCTTATCATTCCTTCATGGGGTCTGTCACTCAAGGCAGAGACTCAGGCTGTGGGCCAGATTTGGCTTTGCTTTGTATGTGGTGTTTAAAAAGAATCTAAGTTAATTTGCTTCATTTACAAGCCAGGACATTTTGCATAAAAAGGGTGTCTCTTGAAGAACATCTGGCCACAGTAGACTGCACACCTATGTGGTAGAATTGCTTGAGTGGTACCTTCTCCCACGTAGGGGGACCCTTCCCTGGAACCCAATAGCCCCAGTTTGGTCCCCTTTATTCATGGATATCCTCTGCCTGGTCCCTCGACCATTAGAGTTTCATACCCTTGTTCTAGGTTTCTCTGTGACTAATGGAAGGTATGTTGTATGGGGTAGACATGGTGAAGGAGAAGGTAGGGGGTTGGGGGATGAAGAGTGATAAGCAGGAGACATAGTCTAGATTATCCTGGAGCCAGCTCAACAATTCTAGGCTGTATACTTTGAGTCTGGATGGCTTAGGGTTTAATAAAGGGGGTGCACTAGTTCATCTCTGATTTTCCATCTAGTTCTGAGCTTCTTGTTAGGTCTTATGTACATGTGCTCAGTTGTGTTTGACTCTTGTGACCCCATCGACTGTGGCCTCCAGGCTCCTGTCTTCATGGGATTTCCCAGGCAAGAATGCTGGAGTGAGTTTCCATTTCCTTTCCCAGGGGAATCTTCCCGACTCAGGGATTGAACCTCACCTCCTGTGGCTTCTACATTGGCAGAAGGATTCTTTACCACTGATCCTCCTGGAAAGCCCCTTGCCTCTCCTATAAAACCATGTACTTCCCTTATTGTGAATAAATTTGTCATAATTCTCTGTTTTCAACTGTGAAAGAGAACTAAGTCAAGGGCTTTATGAAGAAAGAAAGAATTTCACTTTCATCCAACTTTTTCAACATCTCAGGGCCCTGTTGACTAACTGGGTCATAGAAAATGAATGGTCTTCTTAGAATTTGCTGCTGTGAAGGGAGTTTTAGATGGTCAGACCCTGGGACACTTATGTGCATGTTTTATTTTACTTAAAAAATGTTGATTTGCCTGCTCCAGGTCTTAGTTTGGCACATGGGATCTTTAGTTGGGACAGGCAGACTCTTAGTGGTGGGATGCAGGATCTAGTTCCCTGGTCAGGGATCAAACCTGGGCACCCTGCATTGGGAATGTGTGGAGTCTTAGCCACTGGACCACCAGGGAAATCCCCTGGTGCACGTTTAGAGAATAGATACACCTTAGGATTCTGCCAGACATGTTTCTCCGTCCACATGGTGGCAAGACCTTTGTACAGTGCACTGTCTATCCTCTTCCTTTCTCTTAGACTCCAGATTTTGCCATCTTCTGCTTGCTATAAAAGAATCAGCCCCTCTTTTGATCCTTACACCAAGCCCAAAGAGCACAATTGTGGCGCACTTGGCTGAAAAGGAGTGCTTCTCTGTTTACTAGATATTAGGAAGGCCATAATAAAATTTTGATGTATGGCTGTATAGCAGCTAATACAGTAGGTGTGTATAGTGGTTGCTGAATTCATGAGCCTGAACATGTTAGACATGTTTTTTGACTAAACCCCCTCAGTTAATTTCAATGCACATTACTCTTACATCAGTTGTCTACTTCTACAACTCATTCTGAACTGTCTGCTTAGCTCTTTTCCTTTTCTCCAGTCCAAGTATGGATCTTTACCTTCACCCATATTGATCGTTTTCCTATTAGATTTGTTGTATTTCCAGTTATTTGGCTACTGATTCTTCTTGATCCCGTCACCTTCACATTCTCCACAGTTTCCCTCAGGCTGTCACTCACTTCTGTCTTCATCCAAGGCATCGGTACAGTTCTTAACTGGGAGTGAAGGTAAGAATCTTGGCGAGAAATCCCATGGCCGATGCTGCTACCTCCTTTTCTCTTGGAGTTGTTGGATAGCAAAGGATAGAAAATGGCTCGAACTAGATTACAAAAAGGAGGGTTTATTTTGGCATTTGGGTGCTTTGATTTCTCTCTGCCATTTGGGTCCTCAAGGTTTCTGACTTCTGCTGTGGTGCCTGTTACAGTTGCCAGCCCTGCAAGCTTGCAGTTCTGCTCGTCCACCAAGGTTCAGTGAGCATCATGGCTGCCCTCACGTTCCCTCAGACCCAGGGACCACTTGTCCTCCTAGCTCAGCTCCCTAGGTTCGTGTCCCCTTGGGATTGACCCATTTTGGTACAGGTATCCATATCTGTTTCGACTATATATGACCAAAGGCACAATCTTATACTTGGCGGCCTGTTCAGGACTGTGAGTGGGAGAGTTTCTCCATGTTGTGATATAATAGAGAAGAAAATGATTACACTTACCTAGGTTTCCTTCAAAGGCCAAAAATGCTTCTGTAGTCAAAAGGGCATTCATGGGGTAGATTTTGGAGACATCAGCATTTCAAGGCTTCACAGCCTTCTGGGCAGGCCTACTCCCTGGTTCTGCAGAAGATAGAGCATCGTCCATTCAATGTCTGTTGGAAGCCTACTTTTATTGGGAAGGCATTTGTTTGTTCATTACTGGGGGAATACCAGCAACTTGGTATTGTCCCATTCTGATTTTAATTAGAATATTAATCAGCTACACTCTATACAATTTTGGCTAAAAAATCACCATGCAATATACTAAAATTCCTAGGAACAGAGCCAGTTTAGTTTGTATTAGATTTCTGCCCCAGGTTAGCATTAGGGGCTTATTATTGCACTTCCCATGAAGCTATTATTATTATAAATGTGCATATTGTGCAAATTAAAATCATATTTCATTTGGAGAAAAATCTCTCTGCTCAAGTCCTAGTGACTGTGTCTTTGTTCCTGAGGGAATTCAGTGCTCATGGCACCTCTTATGGTAGATCTAGCAAGGAATTGCCTCTGGGACACTCAGCCACTTACCACTTGTGGAAGGACATAGTTTATCCACTGCTGCCAAAGGCTGCACTGAAGGCTCAGAGGAGGAACAGATGATGGCCATCACTGTGTCTTTGTTCAAGCTTTTTGCACCCACAATGATGTGTGATAAATATATGATGGGAAAGTACGGTAAGTGCCAAGGCTGTTACGGGCTGTCCCTGTTTGTCAAGCCCACAGGTCATCTCTGCTGGGCCTCTAATGTGCAGAGGCCTCTGCCCTGCTCACTCTGTGTTGCACAAATCTTCTTATCTTCCTGTCTTCCACCTGCAGCTTATGCCTAAGTATCTACAGATCTCCTGTCACTTGCACAAGCGCAGCCAAGGTTCCAGGCTCTACCAGGGAGCCTGAAGGGTCAAGTGACCTTATCATTCAATCTAGACATGGACTCTAAAGACAAATCAACCCCACCCATGAGCAAAATCCTGTAAGGTTTACAGAAGGAAAGGGCAAGGTAACTCAACCTTTCCAGGTCTCAACTTCCCCCATGTGAAGTGAGAAGACATCGACTTAGTCTGGACTCAAACCCAACTCTGCCCTTCCAACTGTGGCCTTTGGGCCTAGCTCCTGTGACTCTATGCCTCACACCCTGTGTCTGGGCTCTGAGCAGCAAGTGGGAAGACGTGAACAAAAGAGCACATGGAAGTTACATACAAAGAGCCACGTGGAAGTGACTCTTCGGAACTTTGATTTAGACTCTTTTTCCAATCTTCATGTTTTTGGCAGCACAGTTTAGTGGTTCTGGACTGTGGCTTTGGAGCCAGATAGCTGTGTTGAGTCTCAGCTCTGCTAATCACTAGCAGTGGGAATAACTTATTTCCTGACCTGGGTGCTGATTTCATAGATATGTTCAGATTGCAGAAGCTCATGGAGCTGTGTGCTGAAGCTGTGTGCATTTTCTCCATCTGTGCCACACCCTTAGAATAGTGTCTTCTTTTTATTAGTACCTATAAATTAGTAAAATTCCTGGGAAAACTCCAGACTTTCAAAGGTTATAGAATTGGCAGTGTCCAAGCCAAATCTCCAAGGGGTAAGGAGCTTTCCAGCTTGTCTGGGTTATAGGTAGAATAAGTAGAAAATCACACTAAGGTATAGATGTGATATGATGAGAGGACTGGGCTGACATAGAAAGTCCCAGAGAAGAGAGGGATCTAGAGGCCCAGGAGTGGTGAGCCTCTTCTGCTGAGTGGGAGGGGTGGGCCCTCTGTGACTGCCCCATCCCCTTGTGGAGTACAGTGCACATCTGTAGAACTCTGGAACACAGCACCCATCCTGGAATGTGTACAGAATACATCATGCATCTCGGTGCCCACTGCCCGAGGCAGCAGTGTGCGTTAGATGATGGACACCCCTCTCCTTTTTCTGGAGAAACTTGGTGGGCTTTGAGTCCATTTTTATTTCTTTTGTGCAGTTGGGCTCCTCTGTTTTATCATTATTCTTCCTATAGAGGAGACAATTGCCATGAGTCTTCAGGATACATGAGGAGACATCAACTGGGTAAAGGAGTTAAAGCCCAGGTCCCAGGAGACTGACTTTTGATTTTCCTCTCCCTCTTTCTACCTTTGTAGTTCTCTGAGGACTGAGAGACTTCTGAGATCTGTATATAGAAGAGAATAAAACTATTATGTGGGAAGGGGTTAGAATGAAGATTGGGGTTTATGTTTTAATCTTACAGACCATCTTTCTGGATCTTATTGAGGATTTCAGCATAAAATCCCAGAGTGATTCAATGGCCATGGATTGGATTGAGGGAATTCCAGAGACCTGAAGGAGAATAGTATGCTCCAGCACTTACTCACCAGCTGCCTATATTAGATGTCTCTGGTACAAGTGTTTCCTTTGTGTTAGTGACTCTCTAAAGAGCGATATTGAATTTCTGAAAGCCTATGAAGATATGCCAGAGCCCTCTTTCTGTCAGGGAGAAGAATTCTATTTGATGGAGCACCTGTTTGTAGGTCTGAGACTTTTCCTTTCTTTGTTTTCAGCTGAAGACTCAGTTCAATTCAGTTCAGTCATTCAGTCATGTCCAACTCTTTGTGACCCCATGGACTGCAGCTGAAGACTACCAATTGACGTATCAATTAAGGAACATATTCAGAAAACCTTTCTATGAGTTTTTCAAAGAAGGAAAATTGGAAATATTTGTATCTACTTGAAAATATTGTGTACTTCCAGTTCCAATGCATTTCTTCTTACTCTTCCTACTTAATAGAAAAACTGGACATTATAAACAGAAGATTCTGGAAGGTATGAAGAAGTGGATCAGCCAGAAACTTCAGAGCTTGAGGAACCGCACAGTTGTTAGTTCCCTGGTCTTTCTTTTTGCCTGCTTATATCCCAGACTGGATACAACCCAGTCCACCTTTCCAGAAGCTGGCAATCCAGAAATGTTGATGGGTAAAGGCAAAAATATGGCAAGAAAAGCCTCTCTTTAGCCAAAGGACCATGAAAGTTACAGCTTGGAAGGATAGAAAAATGATTTGATGATTATTACAGATTATTATCTCATCCAGTTAAACTAGACATACATTTTCCTTATCCCCATCAGCAATGGCTGAGTGGGGAGCTGAAACCCCACGCAGAGTAACTCACCTAGTACTCTCACTAGTCTTATTCAGCATAGTAGTTGAAGGTTATAGTGCAATAGGCAAGAAAAGAAAAGGTATACAGATTAGAAAAGAATAAAAGTATTCATAGAGGACATGATAACCCATATAGAAAATCCCCATAAATCTACCAAAAAACTTCTAGAACTAATATGTGAGCTGAATAAATTTGCAGGATAAAAGATCAACATGAAAAAGAAAATTGTATTTCTATACAGTAGCAATATATGCATGGAAACTGAAATAATAAACATACCATTTATGATCACTTAAAAATATTTAGTTATAAATCCAGCAGAACTCGTACAGAAATCGTATGCTGAAAACTGCAAAATTTTAATGAAAGAAATTGAAGATCTAAGTAAGTGGAGAGATATATATACCATGTTCATGGATTGAAAGACTAAACAGAACATTAATTTCTCCCCAAATTTATCTATGTGTAAGTCAACATGATTCCTATTTAAATCCCAGCAAGATTTTTTGTAGAAATAGACAAGTTTATTCTAAAATTTTATGGAAAGATAATGAAATAAGAATAGCTAAAGAAATCTTTAAAAAAAAGTGAGAGGAATCAATCCACCTGATTTTAAGACACAATATGGCTAAACTATAACATTTTTGGAAGAAGATAAAGGAGAAACCTCAGCGGTCTCCCAATGCCCACCCCCGCCCACTGTGAGGGGGTACAGTGGGGTCCCCCAGCCTTGCAGGCCACCATTGAAATACCGCTACTCTGATCATTTTTTCACTGACCTGGTGAGACAGAGAGGGGTTGGTGAGTCCCAAGGGCTCTGAACAGCAAGTGGGAAATTATGACAAACCTAGACAGTGTGTTAAAAAGCAAAGACATCACTTTGCTGACAAATGTCCTTGTAGTCAAGGTTGTGGTCTGTTCAGTCAGTTCAGTCAGTTCAGTTGCTCAGTCATGTCCAACTCTGTGATCCCGTGAATCATAGCACACCAGGCCTCCCTGTCCACCACCAACTCCCGGAGTTCACCCAAACTCATGTGCATAGAGTCGGTGATGCCATCCAGCCACCTCATCCTCTGTTGTCCCCTTCTCCTCTTGCCCCCCAATCCCTCCCAGCATCAGTGTCTTTTCCAATGAGTCAACTCTTTGCATCAGGTGGCCAAAATATTGGAGTTTCAGTCTCAGCATCCGTTCTTCCAATGAACACCCGGGACTGATCTCCTTTAGGATGGACTGGTTGGATCTCCTTGCAGTCCAAGGGACTCTCAAGAGTCTTCTCCAACACCACAGTTCAAAAGCATCAATTCTTCAGTGCTCAGCTTTCTTCACTGTCCAACTCTCACATCCATACATGACCACTGGAAAAACCATAGCCTTGACTAGACGGACCTTTGTTGGCAAAGTAATGTCTCTGCTTTTTAATATGCTATCTAGGTTGGTCATAACTTTCCTTCCAAGGAATAAACGTCTTTTAATTTCATGGCTGCAATCACCATCTGCAGTGATTTTGGAGCTGCAAAAAATAAAGTCTGACACTGTTTCCACTGTTTCCCCATCTATTTCCAATGAAGTGATGGGACCAGATGCCATGATCTTAGTTTTCTGAATGTTGAGTTTCAAGTCAGCTTTTTCACTCTCCTCTTTCATCAAGAGGCTTTTTAGTTCCTCTTCACTTTCTGCCATAAGGGTGGTGTCATCTGCGTATCTGAGGTTATTGCCATTTGTCCTGGCAATCTTGATTCCAGCTTGTGCTTCTTCCAGCCCAGCATTTCTCATGATGTACTCTGCATATAAGTTAAATGAGCAGGGTGACAATATACAGCCTTGATGTACCCCCTTTCCTATTTGGAACCAGTCTGTTGTTCCATGTCCAGTTCTAACTGTTGCTTCCTGACCTGCATACAGGTTTCTCAGGAGGCAGGTCAGGTGGTCTGGTATTCCCATCTCTTTCAGAATTTTCCACAGTTTATTGTGATCCACACAGTCAAAGGCTTTGGCATAGTCAATAAAGCAGAAATAGATGTTTTTCTGGAACTCTCTTGCTTTTTCGATGATCCAGCGGGTGTTGGCAATTTGATCTCTGGTTCTTCTGCCTTTTCTAAAACCAGCTTGAACATCTGGAAGTTTATGGTTCACGTATTGCTGAAGTCTGGCTTGGAGAATTTTGAGCATTACATTATTAGCATGTGAGATGAGTGCAAGTGTGGTAGTTCGAGCACTCTTTGGCATTGCCTTTCTTTGGAATTGGGATGAAAACTGACCTTTTCCAGTCCTGTGGCCACTGCTGAGTTTTCCAAATTTGCTGGCATATTGAGTGTAGCACTTTCACAGCATAATCTTTCAGGATTTGAAATAGCTCAACTGGAATTCCATTACCTCCACTAGCTTTATTCGTAATGATGCTTTCTAAGGCCCACTTGACTTCACATTCCAGGATGTCTGCCTTTAGGTGAGTGATCACACCATCGTGGTTATCTGGGTCGTGAAGATCTTTTTTGTACAGTTCTTCTGTGTATTCTTGCCACCTCTTCTGTACTGATGTGAGAGCTGGACAATAAAGAAGGCAGAGTGCTGAAGAATGGATGTTTTTGAACTGTGGTGTGGGAGAACACTCTTGAGAGTCTCTTGGAAAGCAAGGAGATCAAACCAGTCCATCTTAAAGGAAATCAACCCTGAGTACTCTTTGGAAGGACCAAAGCTGAAGCTGGAGCTCCAATACTTTGGCCATGTGTTGTGAACAGCTAACTCATTGGGAAAGACCCTGATGCTGGGAAAGAGTGAAGGCAGAAGGAGAAGAGGGTGATAGAAGATGAGATGGTTGGATGGCCTCACAGATTCAATGGACATGAACTTTGCAACTCCGGGAGATGGTGAGGGACAGGGAAGCCTGACACACTGCAGTCCTTGGGACTGCGAGGTGTCGGACATGATTTGGAGACTGAACAGCATAGGAGAAAATATTTGGGACTTGTAGCTGGGTGAAAAGTTCTTAGACAAAATACCCAATATGTGATTCACAAAAGAAAAAAGCTGATAAATTTGACTTCATCACAATTTAAGCTTTTGCTCTGTAAAAGACCCCGTTAAGAGGATGAAAAGACAAGTTGTATACTTGGAGAAAAGTTTTGCAAATAATATATATGACAAAGGATATGAATCGAGGATACAAAAGAAGTCTCAACACTCAGTGGCAAAATCACAATCCAACTAGAAAATGGGCAAAAACATGAAGAGATATTTTACTAAAAGATATATACAAATGGAAAATAGGCACCTGAAAAGACATTCAATATCACTAGCTGCTAGGGAAATGCAAATTAAGACCACGAAGATATATCACTGTCTTATTGTCGAATAGCTAAAATAAAAAATAGTGACTATACCAAACACTGACAGGGATGCAGAGAATCTGGTTCTTTCATAAATTACTGGCGGGAATTTAAAATTCCCACTCCAGGAAGTGGTTTGGCAGTGTCTTACAAATGAAACATACACTTATATGACAACCCAGCAACCATACTCCTGACCATTTGCCCCAGAGAACTGAATCTTATGTCCATACAGAAACCATAATGTGAATGTTTAGGGCAGCTTTTTTTGTAATAGCCCAAAATAGGAACCGAAGTATTTTTCAAGTGGGTGAATGGCTAAACAAACTGGGGTACATCCATACCGTGGAATGAGTGTTTAGTCAACTGTGTCTGACTCTTTGTGACCCCATGGACTGTAGCCCGCCAGGTTTCTTTGTCCATGGGATTCTCCAGGCAAGAATACTGGAGTAGGTCGCCACTGCCTTCTCCAGGGGATCTTTCAGACCCAGGGATCCGATCTGGGTCTCCTGCATTACTACGGATCAATAGAAAGGAACAAACAATTGATATAACGGGTGAATCTCAGAGGCGTTGTGCTGAATGAAAAAAGCCAATCTCAAAAGGTCACATACTGCCTGATTCCATTTATATAACATTTTTGACATGCCAAAATTATAGATAATGGAAAATGGATTAGTGTTTGCCAGGAGTTAGGGATGAGTGGGAGGAGGTCAGTACAATCATGAAGGATTAGCATGAGGGAGATTTTTGTAATGACAATAATTTTGTATTTGGAGTGTAGTGGTGGTTACAAACATTCATACATGTGATAAAATGACATAGAGCCATATACACACATTGTATCAATGTCAGCTTCCTGGCTTTAATATTGTACTATAGTTACAAATGGCAAGTAGCTATTGGGGGAAACTGAAAGGATTCACAAGATCTCTCTATTTCTGCAAGTTCCTGTGAATTTTTAATTATTTCAAAATAAAAGGTTAAAAGAATGATAAAAACCAAAAGAAGTTAAAAAACCTTATACATTTGTATTGATGCAGTTGATTCAAATTTAGGATTACAGAGCAAACCTCACTGATCTGACATCTGTGTCTTTTTCCTCACGCTGAGTAACCTTATTCTCAATTCTCAGTGTGCACCATCACAAGTGCACATTTTTAAAAAATAGTACACATCTAACAAACTCTTGGATATTAATACCAACACTCCCATCAATGTGATTATTGAAACAAGAATTTTGAATTTCCATCTTCAACATGTGTCTTTCTAGGGATGTACAGATAATTATTTTAGAATCTCTTAGAATACTTTGCCTTGGGACTAGGCTGCCAAAGGATGTGTACATTTATGTTCACTTGCTTAAGTTTTTGATTTTAGGGATTGCATTTTAAAAATTTAATTTCATTTTGAATTTATGTAAATTACTTGCATCATTTCAGGTAAAGTCATCAAAACTGGGTATATTCAGAGAAGCCTGGATTTTATTCTATTTCCCTCTGTTTATAGGTAACCATTAAAAAATTGTATGGTTCGTTCTTCTGTTTTAAAATATGTATTTGCATATACATGCATATCTTCATATCTACCCCTTTTAAGAACTGTATACAAACTTCACCACATCGAAATCTTTACTTAGCTGTTTTTCCTGGCAACTACTTCCTGACACAATACTTATTTTGACAGATGCACAGCACTCCAATGTTTGGATATACCATTCTTTATTCAATCATTTTCTACTCACAGGCATTTAAATTTTTTCTAGTTTTCTACTGTTACAGACAACACGGCAGCAAATGGTCATATGAACATATCTTTCCTTATTTTTGCCAGCGTGTCTCTGGGATAAATTTGTAGAAGTGTGATTGCTGGGCCAAATCATAATTTTTATAGACGCACGGATTAAACACTGAAATGGAAAGCAGAATTTCAATTTTGGGTGGGAGGACGACTGTGAATTTTGATCTCTAGGTTCTTCCTCAGGGTAGTGGGATGCTCCGCCATGGGGATGGGACCTGCTCTCCTCTCCAGCCCCACTGAAGTTCCAGCACTTTTTTTACCAACCACTATCTGTCTCTCTCTCTCTTGGCCATGCCATGCACCTTACGAGATCTTAGTTCTCTGACCAGGGATTGAATCATGCCCTCTGCAGTGGCAGCCTGGAGTCTTAACCACTGGACCACCACAAGGAATTTTCTCTTGATGTAACAAGACTACTGTGTGTCCCAGGCATCATGCTCATTCTATCCCTACATCCCAGGAAGAGAAGATTATTGGGAAAGCTGAGAAAACTGAGATTGAAAAACTCTCTCAAAATGCAATAGCTAATAAGTGATGGAGCCAGCTTCAAAAATTGGTCAGTAGAATATTCTGCAGGATGATGGAGTGAAGGTGTTTCCTGGTACTTTTCTCCATATATTATCCAGTTTCTCCAATTATTATCAACAGAGAGAACAAGAAATAGGGAATTATGAAGCATTTGGAACCCAGAAAAATGATTCACGGCTTTGCCAAGAGGATGAAGCTCAAAACCGAGTGGCTGCAAGGTGTGTGTGAGCATTTGGATGAGCGTGCATTCAAGTCTGCACATAGCTCTGCTTCTTGCTTTTGTCGTGCAGAATACAGGAAAGACTCAGATATGGAGCCTCAAATGCTTGATGAGGGGACTTCAAGAGCCTCAAAATGCTTGATGAGGGGACTTCCCTGGCCGTCCAGTACTGGACGTCCAGACTCTGAATTTCCACTGCTTAGGTTCAATCCCTGATTGAACAGGGATCCTTCAAGCAGCGTCGTGTGGTCCCCGCATCCCCCCAAAATGCTGTGTGAGTTGGGACACTGGAGACAGTGGTCATTTGAAAGTTGATGTAAGAAGCAGTTAGGTATTTGATTCTCATCCCATTTCTGCGAGGGACCTAGAATTTAATCTTCGGAGAAATTGAATCAGAGGGGATAAGATGAGGGGCTGGCAAAGACAGCTGTGTCTTGATTTGCCTTAAAAGGAAATCAGTAGGTGATATCTAAAATTGATAAATCTGGAGAGAACAGCAAATTTGTATCATTTGGAGGCATAGCAGTAAAAAATAACCCAAGATGTTAAAGATGATTGCTTAAACAGAAATAAATATATAAATGATACAATGGGAGATAGATGAAATAAGAATGACCAAATGTCAATAATCCTTGAAACTGTATAACAAGTACTTGGAGATTCATCATACCATTCTATTTTTGTGTATGTTTGAAAATTTCTCTAATTAAAAATGATAAAACCAAGGGTCACTTTAAATTACTATTATTATTAAAGCACCACTTGACTATTTTTTCTCTTTTTATTTTTTAAATTATGAAAGTATGATAACACATTTACAGGAGACTTGGAAAATATAGAACAAAGTTACATATAGTTACACTATATATTGCAATTATTTTTATGTCAATAAATTAAGATTTTTAGTTGAAGTTTCAATATCAAACTCTCAAAACTTAATAGAATGAATATACAGAAAAGTAAAAGGATATAGTAGATCTGAAAACCGCTATGAACCAATTCAGCATAACTAAGATTTATACAATTTTCCCACAACAGTAGGATACAAATTCTATTCAAGTTCCTTTAGACTGTAAACTAGGAGACACTGGAACATATCCAGGGCATAAAGCAAGGTGCAAAAATGTCATGGTCTAAAGGAACTGAAATCTTACAAAATCTGTTCTCTTATTGTCCTGTTGTAGCCATGCATTCTGGGAAACAAACTCACTCAGGACAACGCAGATAGTGGAGTGCAGTTTATTACACCAGCAGGCCCAAGGCAGAGTCTCCTCTTAGCCAAGGACCCCACCAGTTTTTGTGAAAACCTTATATACCCTGAGTATTAGGTTCCCTGAAAATAGTCTGAACAAAGGAAAAAGAAAGATACAATCAAAGTTAATCCGTGATCATGTGCCTTAAGCCTTGGTAGTTAACAGTGAACAATTATCAATAGGCCTGTGGTCATACCCCAATAAGCATGATAGAATGTATGATTCTTTTCGGTTACACAGATAATTACGGTACTCTTTTAGGCGTTGGAGAGCCCTGGGGCTCTCCCTTCCGGGGCCTGGTTTTCCGGTTGGAATGTCGTTTCCATAGATACTGGTCCTATAGCTCAAAGTCCACAGTCCGGCCCAAGATGGAGTCCCGCTTTCAAGATAGAGCCTGTTCTGTTTCCTCCTTCAGTATAATTATCTTAGAAACTATTATCAAAAGATATTTGAAAATAACCCCCATATTTTCAAGTGCAGTGTGACATTTACCAAGAGAAATCTTTGACTTAGACATTGAAAGCCTCAATAAAGTGAGAAGATTGAAAAACACAGAGGGAGGCACCACTTGAATTTTATATACATATACACAGACGTACATGTGGCTTCCCCGATGGCTCAGCAGGTGAAGAACCTGCCTCCAATGCAGGGGGCCGAGATTTGCATCCTGGGTTGGGAAGATCCCCTGGAGGAGGACATGGCAACCCACTCCAGTATTCTTGCCTGGAAAATCCCATGGACAGAAGAGCCTGGTGAAATGGTCTGTGGGGTCACAAAGAGTTGGACATTACTGAAGTGACTGAGCACTCATACATACATACATATGTTTATTTATTTGTTTGACTGCCCCGAGTCTTAGGCTTGTGGAATCTTCGGCATATGGAATCTTTAGTTGCAGGAGTCAGGTTTTTTTTTTGTTTTTTTTTGTTTTGTTTTTTAAGCTGTGGCTTATGCGATCTAGTTCCCTGACTGGGACTTGAACCTGGCCTCCTGCGTGGGGAGCACAGAGTCTCAGCCACTGGACCACCAGGGAAGTCCCACCACTTGACTTTTGAAGTTGTTTACCAGGAATACCCTGCTGGCAAAACAACAACAAACCTGGTTTGTTCACTCCCGAGTCTATGTTCTTAAGCAATTAAGGTCAGGACCACAGCAGATGTCCTGGAGGAAGCCCTGGTATCTGGGATTAAAAACTGGAGAGTTTGGGAACGTTGTCCAGCCTCCCTGGGCTTCAGACTCCTCATCTGTACACTGAGGAGTTTGAACCAACTCCAGAGTCTATAATATTAGGATTTAGAAGGGTGGGAGCAGACTGTGGCAATGGAATGGGACAAGGTGGGCTGGAGGGGAGTGTATTAAGATTTCTATGCGAAAATGAGGATTAAAAGGAAAGTGAAGATTCACTGCTGTCAGGGAATTTTAAATTAAGGGTTGCTTCCACTTTTCCTTATTTTCTTCTCTAATGCTTTGTAATCCTCTTCAGCCAATTTAGGAAATGCCTCTCTGTGCTCGGGGAGGATTATATTTCAATAGAAGCAATATTTGATTATGTGGAGGAGCTTAGCAGGGACCAGTGAATACCACTGGTGACGGTGACTAATGAAAGAACAGGGCTGACGGCATGTGAATGGGGACAAGTGTTGTGTGGCTGTGCTCTCAGCCTTAGTTAAATCAACGGGTCCAATTTGGTCTGCTGAACAAACATATTTATGGAGGTTTATTGAACACAAAATTAATTTCTGAGACATTAATCTAAAGAGAACTCGACTGACAGCAACAGTGGTGGTGTTTAATGGAAGACAGAGTGAACAAATGAGCCAGGCCTGCCACAGCACTTCCTTTTGTTGAGAAAATATGAGTATCCCCAGGGCTTTCATAGACTCTAATCCCTTCTTTTGAACAATATGGCCTCCAAACAGACCAAGTGAGCAAAACAGAATCCTGAAGAAGGCACAATCTAAGAGAAAAACGTCCTGAAGTCGCCATGGTTTCAGGAGGAGATGCCATCTGCTGTGGACGCATCTTCTCTTCTGCTTTTGTTTTCTTTGTGAATATGCTTGGGGAGGGGTTTGTTTTACATAAGATTCTAACCTGTCTTGTCTCACTGTGGTCAACAGACCAACATTAGCAGCATCCCCTAAAAGCTGTTAGAAATGCAGACTCTCAGGCGCAGCCCAACACCTGCTGAATTTGAATCTACATTTTAACCAGATTCCAGACGATTTGTAAGCACATTAGAGCTTGAGAGGGCCTCCCTGGTGGCTCAGACGGTAGAGAATCTGCCTGCAATGTGGGAGACCTGGGTTCAATCCCAGGGTGGGGAAGATCCCCTGGAGGAGGAAACGGCCACCTCGCCAGTATTCTTGCCTGGAGATTCCCATGGACAGAGGAGCCTGGCTGGGCCACAGTCCATCGGATTGCAAGAGTCAGACACAGCTGAGCGACTAACACACACATAAGAGCTTGAGAAGCTCTGTTTCGTCAAGTTCTCTCCTTCATGAGGGAAAAGTATGGGCAATCTAACCTTGAATAGTGCCGAAAACTGAGGACAGTTGGTATTTCTGCCCCCCTCCAAATTAGAAAACTAAAGATGGATGCAGAAAATTTGAAACAAAAGGGAGAAGTACAAAGGAAGAGATAGTCATCTGTAATCTTGTGAATGTAACTACAATGAACATTTTAGAGTGTCTCCCTCCTACCTTTGTTCTGTGCATGTTCTGTGTCTTTCCAAATACAAAAGATAATTCCTCATTCCGTCATTTAGTCATTCAACACTTGTTGAGCATTTGGGAGGTACTGGGTGCTGAGGATACAGTGATGAATAAGATTGATAAGTTTCCTGGGGAACCCAGTGTGTAACCATATGAGACTTAACCAGTTCCTTACTGTGGAGGGGACCCTTGAGTCTCTGAGTCCCCTTGCCCAGTCTCTTGACTTCTTGTTCCTCTATATCTCTGTGGAGCTAACCCTCTGGAGACTGTAATGTTCTCTTCCAAGTCTGCCCTAACTGGTCTTCCCCTCATCTAGAGACTACCCCCTTTAATCCACCCTTCCTTGAGGTCTTGTTAATTATTAGGTGAGCTAACATTTATTGAGTGCTTACAGTATACTAGGCACTGTATTAAGTGTTTTGCATGTATCATCTCCTATCCTTGCAACAACCCTATTTGGTAGATAAATCATCCTCATATTTCAGAGAGTTGCCCAAGGTCACCTAGGCAGTCAGTAACTGGCAATCACATCCCAGGGCTAGCATTGATCTGATATACTGGTTCATGCTAGAGTGTTAATGGGTAGTAAGTAGCATGTGTCTAATCTGTGCATTTAATAGGGAACTGCTAGAGAACAGACAAGACGCCTTAACCCAAAAGAAGGAATCTCTGATCTTAATGTCTTAGGAAGAGAGGAAGATCAAGTTGGGTAGAGGGAGTTAGAAGAGGATCTTCTGTGTATACCCCATTTCACATCATTCAGTTTTTTAGTGATCTTGTTGCTTTGTTTGGTTAAACGGGTAAAGAAACTAAAAAGAAATTTCAGTTGCTAACTCTATAAGCCCTTTTAGAAATTTGACCTCCTACAACATTGTCTATTTTAAATCCCTAGCCAGGCAATTGTTGACCCAGAAGCCTCCTCCTCATTTTTTAAAAGTATGAATATAGTTGATTTGCTACAAGGCAAATTGCCCTGGTAGCTCAGTTGGTAAAGAAATTGCCTGCAGTGCAGAAGACCCAGGTTCGATCCCTGGATTGGGGAGATCCCCTGGAGAAGGACATGGCAACCCACTCCAGTGTTCTTACCTGGAGAATCCCATGGACAAAGGTGCCTGGTGGACTGCAGACCTTGGGGTCACAAGAGTTGGACACAGCCGAGCCACTAAACCACCACCACAGTTGATTTACAATGTTGTGTTAGTTTTCCGTGTACAGCAAAGTGAACTTTATATATACATACGTATTTCTTCCTTCCTCTTTCTCTATCCCTCTTTCCCTTTCTTTTTCTCTTCCTTCCTCCCTCTCATCCTTCCTTCCGTCCACTCATTCTTCAAGACTCAACCTGGGGAGGGGGGAGCGAAGATGGCAGAGGAGTAGAACGGGGAGACCACTTTCTCCCCTACAAATTCATCGAAAGAACATTTGAACGCTGAGCAAATGTCACAAAACAACTTATGACTGCTAGTAGAAGACATCAGGCGCCCAGAAAAGCAGCCCATCGTCTTCAAAAGGAGGTAGGACAAAATATAAAAGACTCAACCTGGGGACTTCATGCTCCTTGAAGTCTGATGTGCATTGCCAAGCCTGAGCTGCCTCTTCTCTTCTGTCTTCCCACTGTGTAGTTACAGGACTCTGAGTATGTGATTGGTGTCTCTGAGCCTCAGCCCCTCATCTGTGAGATGGGAATAATCCTAGGGTCTGCATTGTAGGACTGTGGCGGAAGACTGTAGGAGATATGTTTGGCTTCATGACCAGCATATGGTAAATACTGATGGTAATTGTTGCCTCTCATACTACAGCATTTAATCTTTATTTGCATGTCTGTTCTCCCCCTCCTTTGGGGCTTCCCTGGTGGCTCAGCTGGTAAAGAATCCGCCTGCAATGCGGGAGACCTGGGTTCAATCCCTGGGTTGGGAAGATCCTCTGGAGAAGGGAAAGGCTACCCACTCCAGTATTCTGGCCTGGAGAAGTCCATGGTTGCAATGAGTCGGACATGACCGAGTGACTTTCACTTAACTTCACTTCTCCCTCTTTGACTTCTGTAGTGCAAAGTCAACATCTTACTCATTTTTATATATCTTGGCGAAGAAAGATGGATCCCAAATTGTTCAGTGAAAGTACTAGTAGGAAAAAAGAGTCAGCGCTCATATTAGACAAGAAATTAAGACACGATTTCATTTATGGTGATATCTTATGCCCTGGGGAGGAGACACTTAGAACTGATGGTCGGTATGAGTAAATATTTAACATGTTTTCAAAGTATTGATAAAAATCCCGACTTGGTAAATATCCAGTGATCTTGCCTCTCCCTTTGTATTTGTTGCCGTAGCAAATGGTTTGGGTATTCTTCAGTGTCAGGTTTTGTAGTTATAGGTTTAAGGAGAACTTGTTATTGGTTTAGGGGAGATTTATGCTGATCAGTGAATTGAAAAATACCTATAAAATGTTAAAAGATCCAGTAGTAGCAGGTATTAGAAGAAAAAACCTTTAGAGCAAATTGATAATATTATGGTGATAGAAAAAGTGTGTATGTGTGTTTATTCATACAAATAGCCTTATACATATCAAGTCATGTTGACACTGATTTGGGTGCAGACTCATCTTCATTACTACTGCAGATGAAGTGAGTGGACTCTGATAGTTTGGGGTTGAATTTGTTCCAAAGGACTTTCTATCTGATACAAGGGATTTAAATTATTTATGAACAAGGATTTCTTGAGACTGTCTTAAGTTGTTACCTGCTTCCCAGGTTACAGAGAAAAGTCTAGGGGTAACCTTTCCTTGGGTTTATTTTTTTAAAATATGGGTTAGTTTGTTATAATAAAAAATTCTGGTTAATGAATTTCTTGGGGAATTTTATGCAGATAAAGAAAAATGTGAATAGAATATAACTACATATATATTCCACAAATGTCTTAGGTTATTATTAACAAAGGGAAACTGTGTTTCTCAAAGGACTAAAAATGACCTAGGACAGTGTTAGACCTCTTAAGATTAAATAATAGCAATAGTTACTATAATTACAATGTTGAATTTCTCCTAGAGGCTCAATAATAATTGTCTCCCAGCTTCTGGTTGAACTCTCTGGCCTCCTCTGACTGACAGCTGAGTTTGAAATGAAGAACTCCTTCCAGATGGCCACTCTGATATAGCATCTGCAGCCTCCGAAGTTTGGGGTCATGCCTATTGCTCCAGCTTCCTGTTTAGGAAGGAAGTATTCTTGGCTTGCAGCTAGGTTGCATGCTTAAGCTTTGTTTCCTTTTAATTTGTTTTTCCTTTCAGCACAGCATTATTTCCTTTGTTGACTGCAATCCCAAATGACCAATGGGACACAAGTTATATTTTGAGTATGTTCTGAGTAAAGAACCCGCCTACTAATGCAGGAGACGCAGGTTTGATTCCTGGGTTGGGAAGATCCCCTGGAGGAAAAAATGGCAACCCACTCCAGTGTTCTTGCTTGGGAAATCCCATGGATAAAGGGGCTTGGCAGGCTGCAGTCCATAGCGTTGCGAAGAGTCAAACATGACTTAGCGACTAAACAACATGTTACCTGGGCCAGATCCACCATGGCAGCCCCCTTTTCAATCAGTTTAATCAAGATCCCCAGAACTCCTCTATGAACAAAAAAGTACCTTAGACAAGTGGCCACACACACACGCAGTCAGACCATCAGTGTCCTCTCTGAGATTTGTTCTGATCTAGTCTGAAGAGGAATGCCTTTATCCACTTGTCAATCATCATTCATCATCCGTCCATCATTCATTCATGAAATGAACATTAAATATGTACTAAATGTCAGGCACCTTTGTAGGTTTTAAGGATATGAATGAGTTTCTGTTTTCAGAAAGTCCATACGTAAACAGGGAGAAAGACCCTTAGACATTAGGGTGACTAGTACACTGTTACGGGGTGTGTACATATGATAGGGCTTGGTGGTATAATCTCTAAAGATTTCTTGGAAGGTAACTCATCTGCTGGGGCTCTTGGGTGGAATCAAGAACTCTGAACTTGTCCCATTTGCTCAGTGGTGAGTCACTGGGTGAGTGGGGGTAGGCAGAAGACAAATAGAAATATTTTCAGTTGAATACACCTGACATTCTCAGGTGTAGAATGTATAATCAGGGAGAATTTTATAGGTGGTGCTCTTTGCAAATGGTGTGATGTGGTGATAGACTGCCTTATAGTGAGCAGAACTTGTGAATATTTCAGGTATTTTTATACTTTTTGTGACTCTTGGAGCAATGGTTAGGCAATGACTTGTCTTTGTCCATGACACACCAGCCTTACTCACTGGGGTCAACCTTCAGAAGGGGTATTCCAGACCTCGACCTTGTGGGGCTGGTGAGAGACTGGGATGGGAATGGGCCTTTAAAATGGCTGAAGAAATAAGCTTTGGAACTTCCCCGACCTGGCTTTTATTCCTAGGTCTTCTACTTAACTTGGCCATGTTTCTTAATATTCTAAGTTTAAGTTTTCTTTATTTGTAAAATAGAATAAAACCTGTTTCATATGTTTGTATTTGAGAATTAAATAAGGTGATGCAGGTTCGATTGAATTCTCCAGTAGCAGACTCTGGGTTGAGGATTCATGTGAAATGATTTATTAGGGAGCAGACTTAGGAAAAAGATTGTTTTTATGTAAGAAGAGATGCAGTTATATATATTTATTTTCCTCAGTGCCTCACTGATTTGAAATTCCATCCTTTAAATATATAACTAATGCTTTGTTTCCATTCATCATTGTTTTAATAACTATAGATTTATATAGCACATTTAATATGATGGAATTAATCCCCTTCATTATTATCATTTTGGGAATATTCTGGCTATCCTTACACCTTTGTTTTTCCAGATGAACTTTATAATCATTTTTATCAAGTTTCTAGAAAAGTTATCTAGGAATTTTGATTGAGCAGTAGTTCAATTATAGATGTGGAGAAGTAACATTTAAAATCTTTTAATCTTCCTGTAGAAGAACATAACATCCCTCTCCATATTCCTATTTTTTTTTTTAAGATCCTTTAATACAGTTTTATAGTTTTAATCTGATAGGTCATGTACTGGTTTTTGGGATTTACTCATATGTACTTTACATTAATGTGATGGGATCTGTTTTTATATTTGTGATTTCTAAGTGAATTTTTTTCTTGGTGAAAAAGAAGCTCACTGATTTTCTGCACTTATTTTATTGTCAGTCGCTTTATTGGATTTGCTTGTTATTTCCAAAAGTTTTTCAATTGATTTTTTTGTGTTTTTGAGGAATGCAGTGACAATTATACAAATAGTGGGAAAGGTGCTTTCTCATTTAGAATATTAATGCTTTTTTTTTATTGTTTAGTATGTTTATCTGTTCAAGACCTTTTATCAGATACTTATTTCACTATTAAGCAGGATATAAGTTATTGGCTTTGTGTATATATATGTCATTAATTGGATGTTGTGCTTTTTGGAAACCTCTCAGGATTATCACATGATCTCCTGTGATTCATTAATATGAAGAGATACAATATTAGATTTCCTAATTTTGTATTGTGCTTACCTTCCTGGAATAAATCCCACTTGAGTTAATTTCTAAAATATCCTAAGAGTCTATTGCTATTATATTCTGACTTTTCATATATATTTATAAATATTGGAGTGATTTTTTAAATATCATGGACGAATTCTGCTATGAGCACAATGTCAGTGTCTTTAACAGAATGAAGACATTTTCTTCCTTTCCTTTTTCTCTGGTGTGTCCTAAATAGCACGTGCTCTGTGTGTGCTCAGTTGCTCAGTGGTGTCTGACTCTTTGTCACCCCATGGATGGTAGTCCGCCAGGCTCCTCCGTCCATGGGATTCTCCAGGCAAGAATACTGGGGTGGGTTGCCATTCCCTTCTCCAGGGAACCTTCCCAGCCCAGGGATCGAATCTGGGTGTTTGTGTCTCCTGTACTGCAGGTGGATCCTTCACCCGCTGAGCCATCAGGCAATGTCCCCACCCGGCTCCAAATAGCATATGAGGTTTGATTTTGAAATAACTTATTCCTGAAACAGTTTAAAACTGTCACTTTTTTTGTGGAGTAGTTGCTGACAATTTCCCCAGTTTGATCTGTGGAGATAGGAGAAAGTGAATTATTTTCAGCTTCTCTTATCAAAGGGAGTCGTCTGTGAACACTTTAGCTATTAACTGAACCTAGAATTGGCTTTTCTGGGAGGTGATTTCCTTTTCTTATGAGAGGACACCCAGGGCCATCTGCTGCTGTGTTAGCTGCCTCCCAGGTTTGGGGGATGGGAACTTAGTGTACCAACTTGAGGACTTGGTCACCACCCGCCTCCGCCTCCTCCAGGACAAAACTTGATTGAGAAGAAAAAACACTGGGAAAGGGCTGGGTGCTTAAATCCTGTCCCTCCTTTGTCCTCTTGTCCCCTCCCCCTAGGGGCCTTGTCACTGGGTATGTAAAAATTGGTATTAACCAAATGTTTTCAAATGCCTCTTAAACATCTCCCAGAGAAAATCCCACAGGCCCAATTCTCCCTCTCTTTGCCCTTCACAGGCCTTCCCTTTGGTGTTCTTCATTCTATTAATGGCACCTCCACCCACTCACTTTCTCAAAGCAAGAATTTGAGCTTAGCTCTCTCATTTGATGCATTGACGATATCTCTCAAATTCATCTTTCTCTCTCCTCATTGCTGCCTTACTCCAGGTCCTTAAATCTGGTCACTTCACTATAGCATTAACCTTTTCCTCAGCCTCTTATTGCAGTCGTTCCCCCTGGTGTGCGCTCATTCATCAAATCTCCTCCCATTCTGCCAGCATGATCTTTTAAAAAATGATTTTGATTTTTTATCAAAGTACTATATATATATGTTTAGTTGAAAATATAAAATACAAGTCTACACTTAACTATTCTGCATTTTTTTTAATCAAAAAAGCTTTGAATCAAAACCACAGTGAGATAGCCTGTCACACCTGTTAGAATGGCTGTTATCAAAACGACAACTAACAAGTGTTGGTGAGCACGTTTCCCGGTTGTCCCTCCAGAGAGACTTGACCTTGACCCACACAAATTGGTTGAAATGTGTGTCTTCTTTAATGGCATTGTGTAGCTTTCAAAATATACTCTGAGCTGCTTTAATGATTGACTCTGCCTGTAGCTTTTCCCTCAAGGTCTGCACCCTTCCTTTGCTTTTCCATGATGTCTTTGTTTTTGCTTTTTTCAAAAATATTTATTTATTTTGTTGTGTCGGGTCTTAGTTGTGGCCTGCGGGATCTTTCACTGCAGAATGCAGACTCTCTAACTGCGGCCTATGGGCTTGAGCTTAGTTGCTCTACAGCCTGTGGGATCTTAGTTCCTGGAAAGAGGAGCTTTGAATGCCTCTCTCAATGCTTATTACACTGCATTGGTTCTACGCAGCTGTCTCTTCTCTTTCCAGTGAGCTTCCTGAGGGCGGGGACTGGCTTCTGTTAGCTTTTCGTCCTGAGACATTAGAGGAACTCAGTGTTTGTTGAATGGATATAAACAAAGCTACCATAACCTTTCTTTCTTAGGCTTGTCACCTCAAAGTATGGTTTGTTAAAGAACTGTTCCTCCTAGAATTCACTAAAAGAGGGGAAAGTGGGACAGGAAGGGGAGAGAAGTGAGGCAAGAAAATAATTTTAGGCAAAATTAATTAATAACAGCCTCTGCCTACTCCTTTAGGCGAACCCTGGAGGGTTAACGGTTCCTCAGAGTTTGTCCAAACTTGAGGCAAGAGAGTTGGGTTTTTATAATCCCATGGGCTAAGGTCTGTCCTGGGATGAGGCCACCAACCAGCCTAGTTGATTCAGGACTATCCTGGTTTTAGCATGAGAAGTCTCTTTCCCAGGAAACCCTTCAGCTGGGGCAAGGATAGTTGGCAGCACTAACAGACACTTCCAGCTCTCTCTACTTGCAGGAAGAGTGACCCCGGTAACCCAAAGGAAGTCCTTGGAAGAGTCACAGTCATCAGAGGCAGTGGTGGGCAGAATGATGCCCCTCCCCACAAGATATCCACATCCTAATCCCCAGAAAATATGACTGCTTTATCTTATATGACACAAGGGACTTTGCAGATGTGATTGAATTAAGGCTCTTGAGCTGGAGAGATTATGCTGGATTATCCAGGTGGGCCCAGTATAACCACCAGGATCCTTGGAAGTGGAAGAGGGCGTCAGGAGAGTCAGAGGAGTTGTGATGACAGAAGTGAGATTAGAATGATGCCTTTGCTGGCTTTGCAGATAGGGCTGCAAGCCAAGGAATGCAGTCAGCCTCTGAAAGTTGGAAAGGTAGATGGATTCTCTTCTAGTATCTCCCAAAGGACTATAACCATGTGACGTTGATTTTGGCCCTGTGAGACCTATTTTATATTTCTGATTTCTAGAACTGCAAGATAATAAGTACATGGTGTTTTTGTCTTATTTATTTTTGGCTGCGCTGGGTCTTTGTACTGTGTGGGATTTCTCTAGTTGCAGAGAGTGGGGCTCTTCTCTGGTTGCGTGTTTGGGCTTCTCATTGAGGTGGTTTCTCTTATTGTGGAGCCTGGACTCTTGGGTGCTCCGGCTTCAGTAGTTGTGGCTCCTAGGCTCTAGAACACAGATTCAATAGTTGTGGCGCATGGGCTTGGTTGTTCTGTGGTGTGTGGGAATCTTCCCAGACCGAGGATCAAACCCGTGTCTTCTGCATTGGCAGGTGGATACTTTACCACTGAGCCATCAGGGAAACCCAGTACATGATGTCTTAAGTCACTAAGTCAGTGGCAATTTGTTATGGAAGCAATAGGAAACTAATACAAAGGCAAAGATTTATTGAACAAGGGAGAAGGGGTACCCCAGTGATCCCTACTCCCTTTAATAAGACTTTAAGGTAACAGTTGATGAATTAGTATCAAGCGAGGGAAGTATGGCATAGTGATTAAGCTAGGGGTTCTGGAAATTGCTAATCATTGATTATATCTCGGCTTGCACTTTTTAGTTTTAACATAAGTCATTCTGAACCTCAGTGCCTCATCTGTAAAATGAGAATGATAGCAAAACCTAAGAGCTGTTCTAAGGGTTAAATTAAATGAATATGGGAAGTGCCTGATGTGCAGAACAATCTCAGTGCAGGTATTGCTGGTAGCACAGGGGGATCCCACTCAGCTGTGAAAGTCTAGAGACAGCATAAGGTGGACATCAAGCTGGGCGAATATGAGGGATTAGAATCACTTAACTTGCCCAGAGGTTCCAAGGTTTGTGTTTATATACAGTATGTACCTATGAGAGTTCTATATGTCACCACAGTGGGAATTATATCATGCTGAGTCCAAGTGTAGAACACATCACTGTATTTTAAATTACTTAAAAGAGGTAGGGAGTTGTTGAATATTGTACATCAGGCTCCTTCATATGTATATTAACACTTTTCTATTCATGGTTTGTTTTTTTAAAGGATGACTTTCACCTTCTTTCTTGCTGTTTTCCTTGGGTCTGTGTTAAGCCCATTATACTTGGGTCAGTCTTTCTTCCCCAGGTTATCTGGGGGGTATTTTCCCAAGTGCTCTGATGTGCTAAGCAGCCATAATTCAGTTCAGTTCAGTTCAGTCACTCAGTCATGTCCAACTCTTTGTGACCCCATGAACTGCAGCACGCCAGGCCTCCCTGTCCATCACCAACTCCCGGAGTCTACCCAAACTCACATCCATCGAGTTGGTGATGCCATCCAACCATCTCATCCTCTGTCGTCCCCTTCTCCTCCTGCCCTCAATCTTCCCCAGCATCAGGGTCTTTTCAAATGAGTCAGCTCTTCGCATTAGATGGCCAAAGTATTGGAGTTTCAGCTTCAACAGCAGTCCTTCCAATGAATACCCAGGACTGATCTCCTTTAGGATGGACTGGTTGGATCTCCTTGCAGTCCAAGGGACTCTCAAGAGTCTTCTCCAACACCACAGTTCAAAAGCATCAATTCTTTGGCACTCAGTTTTCTTTATAGTCCAACTCTCACATCCATACATGACCACTGGAAAAACCATAGCCTTGATTAGATGGACCTTTGTTGGCAAAGTAATGTCTCTGCTTTTTAATATGCTGTCTAGGTTGGTCTAACTTTCCTTCCAAGGAATTAACGTCTTTTAATTTCATGGCTGCAGTCACCATCTGCAGTGATTTTGGAGCCCCCCAAAACTAAAGTCTGCCACTGTTTCCACTGTTTCTCCATCTATTTGCCATGAAGTGATGGGGCCGGATGCCATGATCTTAGTTTTCTGAATGTTGAACTTTAAGCCAACTTTTTCACTCTCCTCTTTCACTTTCATCAAGAGGCTCTTTAGTTCTTCTTCACTTTCTGCCATAAGGGTGGTGTCATCTGCATATCTGAGGTTATTGATATTTCTCCCGGCAATCTTGATTCCAGCCTGTGCTTCCTCCAGCCCAGCGTTTCTCATGATGTACTCTGCATATAAGTTAAATAAGCAGGGTGACAATATACAGCCTTGATGTACCCCCTTTCCTATTTGGAACCGGTCTGTTGTTCCATGTCCAGTTCTAACTGTTGCTTCCTGACCTGCATACAGGTTTCTCAAGAGGCAGGTCAGGTGGTCTGGTATTCCCATCTCTTTCAGAATTTTCCACAGTTTATTGTGATCCACACAGTCAAAGGCTTTGGCATAGTCAATAAAGCAGAAATAGATGTTTTTCTGGAACTCTCTTGCTTTTTCGATGATCCAGCGAATGTTGGCAATTTGATCTCTGCCTTTTCTAAAACCAGCTTGAACATCTGGAAGTTCACGGTTCATGTGTTGCTGAAGCCTCGCTTGGAGAATTTTGAGCATTACTTTACTAGCGTGTGAGATGAGTGCAATTGTGTGGTAGTTTGAGCATTCTTTAGCATTGCCTTTCTTTGGGATTGGAATGAAAACTGACCTTTTCCAGTCCTGGGGCATAATTGGGGAATGTTTAATAAACAACCACTAAGTTGCTATCAGAAGTGGGAGGACTGGTGTAACTAGTAATTTTGTAATACTGAGTGAAGTTCAGCTGCAACTATGAAGTCACTTAGTGTGTCGGATCAGGGTCAGCTCAGTCAGAAACTTACAGACTCTCTCTATCTGGGTGCCTGCTGTTCAGGTGGGTGGTTACCCTTTTTAAAAAATTCATTTCCATTGGAGAACAATGACTGAAACTCAAATCAGCTAATGTGGAGACTTTTAAAGAACTTTTCAAGGAGGCCAAAGCAGTTGATTATAGGAAGGAGGTGGGAACCTTCCAGAAGTGGTGTGTCTGCGGTCTGCCCTGTCCTTCCTCTCTGCCCAGGACACATAACACAGAGCTGTTGGTCATCCTAGCAAGGCTTTCTTCTACATTCCAGAGCTGTCACTGGTTTGGTCTGAATCTGTTTTACACGTGGTGCATTTTCTCCCTGGGTGCAATGGTGACAGAGAAGGGGCTGGAGCCGGGTGCGGGGGAGGAGGTTTGTAACCCCGGGGGTGGGGTGGGGAGCCCCCGATGCTTGGGGAAGAAGGGAGTGGGTGTGGGAGAGCCTGCTTTGCTCTGAGGCTGCACCAGCTTCTGGACAGGATGAAAACCCTCTCTGAGGAGGACCGGTTAAAACAACAACCAAAGACATTAGTCAGACCTTATGGGGTGATCTTACAACCAGAGGAAAAGTGTCTAGATGGAAGAAGGAGGTGGGCAGTGGTGGAAAGATCAACCCGCCGCTCCTCCCCCAGAGCCCCGGGGGTGCAACCCTCCAGCTCCCCTCTCCGCCCTCCATCTGGCTGCCCTGGAGCCTGGCACCCCCCCCACATCCCCCCAACCCTGCCTCCTCCCCTCGCCTTGTTCCCCAGATGAACTGCCCTGTCTGTGCCTGGCCTTAGGTGGAGGCTCTCAGGGATAGAGCTGTGTTTGTCTCCACTGTGTGTTGAACTTGGCAGGTGCCTACACATCTCCATCCAAGTCAAACCACCACCTTTCAGAAGAGAGGGCTGAGCCCAGAATCCACAGCTCGGGGCGGGCCCTGGGACCAACCACTGATGGTTGGAAGCAAACGTTGTCCTCCTCCCATGCCAGCCTGCCGCTGGTGATGCCTGGGAAGGGAAGAAACAGGCGCTCAGGGCTGGAAGGCCAGGAGGAGGCTGGATGGCTGTGGGAAGTAGGAATGAGGGCGGCCACCCAGCCAGAGGTTCTTTAGCCCCCAAGAGCTGGCTGTTGCCTTGGAGGAACAAGCAGTTGTTCACCACGTGGATGCCACCTGGGTGAACACTTGCGTGCGCAGAAGCAGCTGGACGACGAGTTCCTATTGCTCAGGAACCAGATCTCCTACCAGGAAGCTCGGGAAAGATGAGGAGTCCATTCGGGAAGTGCCTCTCCCTCTTCTTTCACTTCCCCCAGCCCTTGTGGAGTCTGTTGCTCCCACATAGAGAGGCTGCCCACCAGGGACCAGGAAGGACATCCTGCAGATCAGAGAGGGCAGAGAGACCTCCAGCCCCAGGTTCTCATTTGAAAATCAGTGCCTGATGGTGAGGGCCCTCCTCCATTTTGCCAGTGACCGTGGCTTCCAGGCAGTTCAGAGAAGATGTCCAGACACCAGCTGCATCACACACTAGCTACATGACTTGGGCAAACGACCTGGCCTCTGTACAGACAGAGAACTAGTCTCAAGGTTTTGTAATAACTTATCCCTGGGTCAGGAAGATCCCCTGGGAATGGCAACCTACTCCAGTGTTCTTGCCTGGAAAAGTGTGTGGACAGAGGAGCCTGGTGGGCTACAGTCCATGGGGTCACAAAGAGTCAGACACGACTGAGTGACTAACTTTACCGTAAGGAAAAGGAACCTGAAAAATATATTTATGTTAAAAAAAACTCAAAACCTAAGTGTCCATCAGTTGATCAATGGATAAAGAAGATGTGGGATATATATACAATGGAATATTACTTGGTTACAAGAATGAAATCTTGCTACTTACAACAACGTGGATGCATCTGGAGGGCATTTTGCTGTGTGAAATAAATCAGGCAGAGAAAAAGACTGTTTGATATCACTTATATGTGAAATCTTAAAAACAAACAAGTGCACAGAGATGGAGAACAGATTGTTGGCTGCCTGAGGTGGGAGTGTGGGTAGGCACAATGGGTGAAGGAAGTCAAAAGGTGCAACCACCCAGTTACAAGATAAATCCTGGGCATGAAATGTATAGCATGGTGACTACAGTTACTAATACTGTACTGCATATTTGAAAGTTTGCTGAGGGAGTAGATAGTAAAAGTTCTCATCACACACAGAAGTGTTCCTATCACAAGACAAAATTTCTTTGAAACTCTGTGTGGGGATGGATGTTAACTAACTAGACTTATTGTGGTGGTCATTTTGTGATAGATACAAATATTGAATGATTATGTTGTACACCTGAAACTAATATACTTTATGTCAACTGTACCTCAAAAAAAAAAAAGAACCTGAAGAAGTTACATGGAAAAACATCAGAACTTCCTTAAATCTTGTAACATGTATTTTATTGTTTACTTTTTTGATTGAGATATGTAACATCGCTAACAGTTTCGGTGCTTGTGTGCTTAGCCACTCAGTCATGTCTGACTGTTTGCCATTCCGTGGACCTTAGCCTGCCAGGCTCCTCTGTCCATGGAATTCTCCAGACAAGAATACTAGAGTGGGTTGCCATGCCCTCCTCCAGGGGATCTTTCCAACCCAGGGATCGAACCCAGGTCTCCTGCATTGCAGGCAGATTCTTTACCATCTGAGCCACCAGGGCCTTAAGCAGCTCTTGTTTGCAGCAAGGAGTTGGGTCGCACTGCAGACTGGCTCTGTTGTATGGGGCTCCTGGTGTGTGTCTGTTGGCTGACATGTTTAAGAGCAGAAATGAGCCTGGGGGCTGAGTCTGAGAGACAAGAGAAAGAGGGCTGGTCCCAGCTCTCGTGTCCCTGTAGACCCAGCCCCCCAACAGGGGATACAGAGCATCCACCTACCCTGCTGAGATCTGCAGTACTCATAAGGGTTTGGATTGTCCTGGAGCTCAAAGGAAAGTGTGCCCTGGCGCTCAGGGGGTGCAGAATCCTACAGGGACTGGCGCTGACACAGTAGCCAAGCTCGCAGCTAATTTCTAGCACGTTCAAAACGATAATATTTTTAGATGCAGTTGAAGAGCAAAGTTGACCTTGAGCTGGAGGAGGAAAGGTGAACATTATCGGGGATGAGCCTAACAGTGCATCAGTGAGCCCCCATGGTTCAGTGATGGCCTCGACGGGAATTATTAGAGAGCACTGCACCCATTTGGAATATTTTCGCCCTGACATACCTCCTTGTGTAGGTATATTAATGGAGAAAAAGAGACAGAGAGAGAGAGGGAGAGGAAGCGGGACAGAGAGAGGAAGACCCGTCTTCTTTTTAAGAGAGGATCAATAATTAAGGATCAATACTTTGTGCAGTGAAGCTGCTGGTCCCAGGTTTCTGGTTTGCAGCAGTAGCTGCTACTTACTGAGGCTGCTTCCCCAGGGGAACGCAGGAGGCCGTCACGCTGTGCCAGCTCAACTGGGCCTCTGGAGTGCCCTTGCGCTGGGCAGTATTCAATAACTCACCACTGACAAAAGAGCTGCCAGACAGATGTAGGCAGACTTTTTTTTTTTTTTTTGATACGTACTGTATCACATTACCTTGGACAAACTGAGCTTGTCCTTAATTCGAACGCTCACCAGCCCCGCCACCCCCATGCCACTTCTCGGAGGATATAAGCACTGGATGCATTAACATAGAAATGTAGACAATAAGGTCCTGGAGAACCTGTTTTTCTGGAAGATCTCTACTGTGAAAGTCTATGGTGTGGCAATCCATCCCTGGGACAGCACTGAAAACCCACAGAAAGCAGAGGGGGCGCTTGTCACTTGTCAGCCCCCACCTCTCCCAGCAGCCCAGAGTCCTCAGGGTCCTCTTCTCTGTGGGTTAGGAGCCAGGTTCTCTTCAGTCTCTTCAGGGGTGGGAGCTTCCCACTGTTAAACCAGCCCTGCCCCTCTTATTTATTTTTTCTAAGTACAATAGAAGTTTGCCTGCTTTATCATTTTAAAGCCCTGTCAACTTTATAGTAAAAAAAATGACTCCTGCCAGTGTTTTATTTCGTGTTTCTTGGATCTAGAGATACTGAACGGCTCTTTTCATATGCTTACAATAGATATTCATTGTGCTGTGTTGTAATTCTGTCTTTCCTCTGGTCATTTTTTCTATTGGTGTGATATTTTTATTTTTTTTTAAATTGAAGTATGGTTGATTTACAATGTTACATTAGTTTCAGGTGTAAAGTGACTCAGTTATATATATATTCTTTTTTAGATTCTTTTCCGTTATAGGTTATTACTAGATATTGAATATTGTTCCCTGTGTTGTATATTAGGTCCTTGTTGGTTTTCTATTTTATATATAATAGTGTGTATTCCTTGGTGGCTCAGATTGTAAAGAGTCTGCCTGCAATGCAGGAGACCTGGGTTCAGTTCCTGGGTGGGGAAGATACCCTGGACAAGGAAATGGCAACCCACTCCAGTATTTATGCCTGGAGAATCCCATGGACAGAGGAGCCTGGTGGGCTACAGTCTATGGGATCGCAAAGAGTCGGACACCACTGAGCAACTAACGCGTAACAGTGTGTATCTGTTAATCTCAGTCTCATAAATTTATCCCTCCTCTCTTTCTTTTTGGTAACCATGTTTGTTTGCTATGTCTGTGAGTCTCTGTTTTGTAAATGCAAAGTTCATTTGTATCATTTTTTTTTATATTCCACATATAAGTGGTATCATATGATATTTGTCTTTCTTTGACTTAACTTCACTTAGTTGGATCATCTCTAGCTCTGTCCATGCTGCTGCAAATGGCATTATTTTGTTCTTTTTTATGGCTGTTTTCGTTGCATGGGTGTGTGTGTATGTGTGTGTGTGTGTGTGTGTGTGTGTGTGTGTAAAACCATATCTTTTTTGTCCATTCATTTACCAATGGAGATTTAGGTTGTTTCCATTGATGGAAAAGAGTGGGATTACTGGATGATATTGTTTTAAAAATTAACTTCAGAGAACTCTCTATGACTTAAAACAATAGCCTTTATATTTTCATAGTTATTTTTAATATTTCTTTCCTAAGTTATAATTTGCCTTTTTGCTATTGTTGATTTTGATGGAAAGATATTTTTAAAAATTTATTTTTTAATTGGAGGGTAATTGCTTTACAGAGTTGTTTTCAGTCAAACCTCAACATGAATCAGCCATAGGTATACATGTATCCCCTCCCTCTTGAACTTCCCTCCCATCTCCCTCCCCATCCCACCCCCCTAGGTTGATACAGAGCCTGATGGAAAGATATTTTTAATTTTATGGACTTGAATCTTTTGAAATCTTTTATCCATAGAAACACCTTCATTCTAGAAAAAGCTATCACTCACACTTTAGTCTATATTTTTACGTTCTTTAAAAGTGCATAGCCCATATTTAACACAGATGAATTTTTGTTTATTGTGAAGTCTGAATGAAATCTAACTTCCCCCCCTTCAGAAATGGCCATTCTCCCCAGTACCATTTGCTCAATCACCCATGTCTCCTTCTTGGTTTATGACCCCTATAATCCGTGCACAGCTGTGCTCTGTACAGGGCCTGATAACTCTAGACCTAGCTTTCTTGGAACCACTTTCATCATTATGAGTTTCTTCCCAGTATCGACCTGAAGTCTGCCCCTCTCTTACTTGTTGAGCCTTCTGTCCCGGTCGTCCCCAAATATGAGGGCCCCGTCACGTCGCCGTGTCAGAGCTGTGTCCGTGGCTCCGTGGGAGGACGGTCACCGTCAGAGCACCTTGCTGCCCAGCGCACTTCACTCTCGCTGTCTTCTTAGTGAGAGGCGTCATCCTCTGCGTCACGCTGTAGCCGCTGAGAGAGTTATCTTGGTACCTCCGAGGGAAACTTTCTCAAAAAGGCTGATATAAGGAGAGTGGCCTCCACTGTCAAGGGAGAAGCGTTTTTCAAAATGTGTTGCTTCCTAAAGGCTTGCAAACAAGTCGGCATTACCTACGGGGAGTTGGATGGGTAGGTAGTGGTTCTGAGTTGTCAAGGGGATCAGGATATGCCACCCTAAGTATACCCCTTTGGTATAAAAGTTATTTTGAGTTCAAGGCATTTGATTACCTAAAACCCTCTATCTGTCTGAAAGCAGAACCTCTCCCACAAACTCAGTGGTCAGCCATACCCTCCCCGGGAACAACTCTAATCTTCTCAGAGACAAGAAGTTGGCACCGCGCTCCACCAGACTTTGTGACAAAATTATCATATTCCTATCTGTTCTCCTTAGGGTCCATTTATCTTTCTAAAAAGTCATTTGTTTTTCCATTAGTACCCTTCTGCCCTCCTCATCTCCTGTTAAGATGTTATGTAAGGCCCAATTCTAACCGTGAGTCACGTTTTTCCCCCTGTGAACTCCTGTGTACAGCCATGAATAAATACCTGTCTTTTTTCTTGCTAATCTGTCTTTTGTCAGTTTAACTTGCACATCCCCAAGGACTAAACATAAGAGGGTAGAGAAAAAGTTGTCTTTCTCCCTGATAATCTGGAATGTGGCAGGTGCTAGAAAGAGAAACTCTCTGGGCACTTTTTAGGCCAGTTTGCCCACTTCCACCCTGTGGAAGAGACTAAGGGTGTGAATGTGGTCTAGCAGAGCTACCACCTTGGTGCCTGAGCTTGTGACGCTCAGTGCTCGCACAGGATCTATCCCTGGGCACGAACATGCAAGGGAAAGTGTGGGTCCAGCAGCCACAGTCTGGTGTGAGAAGCTGTGTTTGTCCTGGGATACCTGGATCCTGATTCTCTCCTGAATTACTGTACAAGGCAAAGGCTGCTTCCTTTGTGACTAAGTAACCTCCTGGGAGTTCTGGGCAATACAGTTTGGGTGGATGGCAAGCCTCAAGAGGGATATACTCAGCCAACTGTTAATGAGGCTTCTGTGTACTCAAGTAGGTAATTAGGGAAAGTAAAGAGATTTGACATGCATTTGTGGAGTGGCTCAAACCAGTTAAGCCATCAAAACAGGTCGTATTAAATTAAACCAGCTGAACTAGATAGTTACTGGCTATCCCTTCCAAATCTTGTTGGGAATATTACTATTTTTATAAAATAATCTTTAAAATAACTTCCTGTGAAAGTTCCATGGTTCTCTACTGACGTGTGTATGTGTGTGCATGTGTTTCGTCGTGTCCGTCTCTTTGTGACCCCATGGACTGTAACCCATCAGGTTCCTCTGTCCATGGGCTTTTCCAGGTAAGAATACTGGAGTGGATTGCCATTTCCTCCTCCAGGGGATCTTCCCGACCCAAGGATCAAACCCGCATCTCTTGCGTCTCCTGCATTGGCAGGCAGATTCTTTACCACTAGCGCCACCTGCAGTGGTTGTGGGGAAATGGACATTTCTGTACATTAAAAGTGAGAGTCAAAAATTGGTGCAGCTCCTGTATTAGCCCATGTATAACAAGCCGAGCAACTTCACTTCTGAGAATTTGTCATACATATTCTTAGACATGTAAAATGATATATGTGTAAAGTTAGTCATTCCTGTGTTGTTTGAAACGGCTGTGATAGGAAGTTGAACATTTAACATTGTGTGTGTGCTCAGTCATGTCCGACTCTTTGTGACCCCCATGGACTGTAGCCCACCTGGCAGGCTTCTCTGTCTGTGGAATTTTCCAGCAAGAATACTGGAGTGGGTTGCCATTTCCTCCTCCAGGGGATCTTCCTGACCCAGGGATTGAACCTGAGTCTCTTGAGTCACCTGCATTGGCAGGAGGATTCTTTACCACTACACTACCTGGGAAGCTCTATGATAGGAAATAACCTATTATAAGTATCCCTTGAGAGGGCACTGATTAAATAAGTGTGAAAGTGAAAGTCACTCAGTCATGTCCAACTCTTTGAGACCCCATGGACTATACAGTCCATAGAATTCTCCAGGCCAGAATACTGGAGTGAGTAGCCTTTCCCTTCTCCAGGGGATCTTCCCAACCCAGGGGTTGAACCCAGGTCTCCCACATTGCAGGCAGATTCTTTACCAGCTGAGCTACTAGGGAAGTCCAAGAGTACTGGAGTGGGTAGCCTATCCCTTCTCCAGCAGATCTTCCTGACCCAGAAATTGAACTGGGGACTCCTGCACTGCAGGCAGATTCTTTCCCAGCTGAGCCACAAGGGAAGCCCAATTAAATAAAGCAAGGTGCATATATTCAACAGAATATTTTGTGGCACTGTGATTAAAAAAATATAGGTGAGGAAGTACTTCTCATAGTGATATGGAAAGATCACTACCAAAATACAATGTTAGGGGAAAAATCCAGGAGCAGAAAATGTGTACTTCATGCTGCATTTTGGTAACAAAAAAGGGGATGATAAATTTGTGCTTGTTTGTATTCAGTATTTGTATCCAAAATATCCAGTTGTAGGAGGAAAAGGCTACCTTTTATTCCTTTCTAGGCTTTCTGATTTTTGAACTATATAAATGTGTTGCCTAGTTAGGATATGAAATGCTGTGATTTTTTTTTTAAAGTTGAAAATTCTACTCCTGTTTGTCTTGGCCAGGTAATATGCCTGTCTCTGGCCCAGTCATTATGTCTAGGGTGAGGTACTGTTTTTGGCAACCTTCACTAGAATGAGGTTGGAGGAACGTTTCCCAGAAGAGAAGTGCTGTTCTGAGCAGATGTAAATACAGTGTTGATTCTAGCCAGAGCATGGGGTCAGGTGAACCCCAGAGGCAAGGGCTCAGGTTCCGGCCAAGGACTCTCTGGGCCCTGAGGGTCTCTGGAGCCCCAGGTGAGGTCTGGTCCCAGTACTGTGAGACTAGTCCACTGCTCTCCCCACCCCTCACCTGCCCGGCGTTCCAGAACTTAAGGGTCACTGTCAGAAGCTCCTTTTTTGCTTGGATGGGGGAGCTCTCTAAAGGGATATTTGGAGGTATAAGGAGTCTCCTCCTGCACACACACCTAGCAACTTCTCTGTAATCCTTCCCATCTAGCTTGGTAGGTCCTTGCCCTCATCCTCCACTTTCCCACTGAGGACAGTCTTGCCCTGTTCTCCACAACAAGCCTGTCACAAGCAGAACGTGAGATGGATTTGTTTGTTTGTTTGTTTGCACATGTTTGATTGGGAGAGAGTTTTCAAGACAAGGGCCTCCTTTGTGGCTCAGACGGTAAAGAATCTGCCTGCAATGCGGGAGACCTGGATTTGATCCCTGGGTCGGGAAGATCCCTTGGAGAAGGGAATGACTACTCACTCCAGTATTCTTGCCTAGAGAATTCCATGGGCCAAGGAGCCTGGCGGGCTTACCGTCCGTGGAGTTGCAAAGAGTCAGACATGACTGAGCACTAATACTTGCACTTTCTCAGGACAAAGGAAGGGGAAGAAGTATGATGAGTCTTTGACTGATGGCTTATGGGGCCTGGTCATGCTTTACCTCCTGGCAAGATGGCTGCCATTCAGTTGGTCAGGGGCAGTTTTGCAGAGAAGGGCCCTCGGGCATCACTTGGAGCGGTGAGGAGACAGGTGGGGACCTGGGCAGGACAGCCACAGCGTCCAGTACTGCTTTGGTTAGGTATCTTTAGGAGAACACTCTTTTCTGAGCATTTTAAAATGATGTTTACTTAATTGCTGTTTCTTCTATCCTTCCCTTATTTGCCTCTCACCCAGACCAATGTGGTATTTCAAAGGGGATCCCAAACATCAGTCATTTTGTCCATAAATACGAATAGCTTGAATATTTGAAAGTACTTTTCATAATCGTAATAACATAACACCTAATAGAACAGTATTTTCTTAATATTATTTTATACCCAGGCTGTGTTTAGATCCCCTGAATGTCTCAGATATATCTTTTTAGATGTTTTTGTCTAAAGCAGGATTCAGACAAGGGCCCCACGTCATAGTTGGTTGACCGTCCGTCTCTAGTACCCTTCTGTCCTCTTTCTTACGCCTTTTATGTGTTGGACAAGTCAGGGCATCTGGCTGGGAGGACATCCACATTCTGGTCTGAGCGTCACGTTTCCACTGTGCTGTGTAGCATGTGCCTCTATCCTCTGTTCTTCCGGTAAACTGGCAAATGAGGGGCATTCAGGGTGCTCACTGCTACTGAGTTATTGTTACTTCTAGGCTTTTCCAGTGGACTGTGGTAGGAAACAGGTAAAAAAATAATTTATTTTTAATTAGAGGATAATTGCTTTACAATATTGTGTTGGTTTCTGCCATCCATTACCTATGAATCAGCCATAGGTGTACATGTGTCTCCTCCCTTGTGACCCTCCCTCCCACCTCCCACCCCATCCCACCTCTCTAGGTGGTCACAGGGCTCTGGTTTGAGCTCCCTGCACCATATGGTAAATTCCCACTGGCTACCTGTTTTATATATGGTAGTATATATGGGAAGCAGACATTTTTTTAGAAAGAGAAATCATCTGTTTATACTGTTAGTTACCACTTAAATTTAAGATTATATGGTTTATGATTCACTTAAAAAATTTCATAGTTGTCTCTTTTTTATTTTGCTGAAAATCATTAGTCTTAAGAATTGCATAACTACTCATCCTCTCTCTGTCCTTATATATCCATCTCTTTATGGATTGATTGATTGATATAGATATATTTCTTTATGAATAGCTTATCAATATTATTTCAACCCTTGTTGGAGGGCCACGGATGCTTCCTCCAGCCTGGCCAGTGCCTGACACACAGGGGACATTTGGCCAGCAGATGACAGCATCCAGGTCCTCATCTAAAGGCTGAGAGGTCTGGGCACTGGGTTTGGGAGGCTGACACTATCCCTGACTGCACACGTGGCCTGGAACGATCGCCTCATGTTCCCGAGCTTCTGTCTGTACATCTGTAAAGTGGATACCGAGTCCTGCAGGGTCAGATGAGACGATGGATGTACGAGCCTTTTGTACAGGTAGGAACCTGTTCACAGAGCAGCAGTAGGGATGTAGACATAGAGAACAGACTCATGGATAGCGGTTGGGGAGAGGAGGGAGAGGGTGCGATAAATGGAGAGAGTAGATGGAAGCATATACGCTAACTTATGTAAACAGATAGCCAATGGGAAATTGCTGTTTGACTCAGGAAACTCACACTGGGGCTCTGTAATAACCTAGAGGGGTCTGAATGGGTAGGAGGTGGGAGGGAGACTCAAGAGGGAGGGGACATATGTACACCTATGGTTAATTCATGTTGATGTATGACAGAAAGCAAACCAATACTGTAAGGTAATCATCATTCAATTAAAAATAAACAAATATAAATAAAAAAGCACCTAGTGAGCAAAGGCAGTAGCCCCTAAAGGCCTGTGAAAAAGTTCCACGGGGTACTGAGCATGGCCTGTTTTAAGGGGATCATTGTCTAAATCCTTAAAAAATACACACATTTTTCCAGTTTGATTTGAATGAGAATACATTTGAATTTTTATATTAAAAAAGGGGCAAAGGGCATACCTCTCACTTACCCCTAATCTGACTAAGATATTAATACGTTGCTGCAAGGTGTGAAAACCTCAGGGAGAATGGAGAAAAATAAGAGAAGGAGCCTTCACGCAGTGGTCCCCAAACTTTCAGTACCAGGGACCAGTTTCGTGGAAGACAGTTTTTCCACAGACCAGGGAGGGAGTGGGTTTTGGGATGATTCAAACACATTACATTTGTTGTGTCCTGCATTTCTAACCTCATGCCGCCACCGATCTGACAGGAGGTACCGATCTGACAGGAGGTACCGGTCTGTGATTTGGAGGTTGGGGATCCCTGCCTTATTGCTTAAGATTCCATTAACTCCTGAGCTCTCTTATCTCCCCATCTTATACATTTTGTGTTGAGAGGACAAATGGTATAAGAAACAGTGTTTTGGCCATGTTAGGGTGTTCTAAGTAGCCTCTGTAAGGGGAGTCGAGATAATTTTGCTTCTTGAAGGAGAGTCCAATGACAGCAAAGTGAAAAGAGCATCAGTCAGAAACACTGAATTCTAAAGAAGAAAGGGCTCAGATTTTTTAAATGTATCTAAATGTAAGCAATACTTTCCAACTACGCTTAGTACTAAACCCAGGTCAGGTCTTCAGCTGAAGGAAATAGCACCATACCGCAGCCCAAGCATGTAACTTAGTGACACTGATTCGTTTAAATATAGCTGAAAGGCTTGATAAGACATTCAAGATACATCAGATAAACCCACAGATAAAAACTTTAGGCAACTTTGTTTTGGATGCAGTGTATGCTATTCAGTGAGGTATTTTAAAATTCTTTTTATGAAATCATATCATGAAATAATCCGAAGATAGTTAATGTTCATTTTATTTTACTGTATAAAATATTTAATCTTTTCCACCTCCTATTAACAAGAATAATGTTATCCTAGCTTCTGGACTGATTAATTTTCAGCAGAATGTACCTTTGTCTTTCATTAAATGCATATGAAAAGCTAGGTCATACTTCAGCTCATTAGAAGATCCCTTTCCAATTATATTTAACTTTTTATATTTAAAAATTACCAAAACTCATAATATGTATATATTTTTCGCAGTTTTGGTCCGTTGTGTGACGATTCAATCCAGAAGCATTTTTTAAGACATGAAGAACCTTACATTCATAAGAATAAAATGCATTTTAATGTGTTACAATATATAATGTACCTTTCATGTATAATGGCAATTCCCTGGTACCTCAAACAGTAAAGAGTCTGCCTGCAGTGCGGGAGACCCAGGTTCGATCCCTGGGGTGGGAAGATCCCCTGGAGAAAGGAATGGCAATCCACTCCAATATTCTTGCCAGGAAAATCCCATGGACAGAGGAGCCTGTCCAGGCTGTAGTCCCTGGGGTCACAAAGAGTTGGACACGACTGAGTGACTTCACTTTCTTTCTTTAATGTATAATAGGGTGATCAATAAAAAAATTCTCAAATTTTAAAAGTATGTTAATTATGTTAAAGGTTTGTGAAGGAATAGCAAAAAATATGAATTCGAGGAGAAAAATGAAAGATGTAAAGTTTCCCAACAGTGAAGAAGAGATTATTCATATATTTTAAATTGGGTGGTAGTGAGCATGAAATGATCATAAGCCCAAGTTCCCTTTAATATTTTCAAAGACTGATAGTTTTATGTTTAAATGTCAATCTTTGCTGCAGAGAGAAAATGATATCCCTTGCAGTCACTAAACTTAGGATGAAACTTTTAGATGTGAACTTAAAAATATGCAATGGGGTACATAGTTTTTCAAGATTCTTTTTGAGACATGCATGTAAGCAAAAAAGTGATGACCATGGAACTGCAGGAAGGTCACTGCTGCAAAGAAACAGTCCATGCTGTCTTCCCCTTCTTGGTTCTGCCCAGGGTACCTTCCTAGTCCATGGCCAACATGACCATGGGATTCATCTGCCTGAGTAACTTTAGGCCAACCTGCCCACAGAATTGCTCTTTTCAGTCAACTGCCAGTTGAAGTAATAGTAATAATAAACAACACATTAGTTAGCTATATCCACAATCACATTTATGAAAAAACTAACCAGAAAAACCTCGGTGGCACACATCAATAAATATTTCAGGTCACAATGTATCGTTTGGCTGAGCAGGTCTGCAGATCTTGCCCAAGCTCTGTTCTTATCAGCTGGGCTCACTCATGCATCTGCAGTCACTGGGGGTGGCTTGTCTATCCTCCACATGATCTCTCATCTTCTAGCCGCTCAGCGTGGGCTTATTTTCATGGTAGGTAGGCAGGGTGCTCCAAGGAAGAGGAAAGCATTCACTCAGCACTGGCACGCCATCACTTTCCCCAAACCTTACTGACCAAAGCAACTAAAGAGAAGGGGAGGGAAATGGAGCAGGAAAGGGTCCTTCTTTTTTGCTAGTAAGTAAAAATCTTTCCTTAATTCAGATTGGACCAACTTGGTCGTATCTGGCTGCCTTATCCAATAACACTACCACGGGAAGGTTAAATGCTGATTAGCTTAGGCCTGTGAATCAATCACTGGCAGGGGAAGTGGGGCAAATTATAATCGGCTAAGACTAATCAAGGTCTCCCTCTGGAGTGAGAGTCAGTTTTTCAAACCTCATTGCCACTACTCAGTGGGCCAGGAGTGGAATGGAATTTGGGTGGTCAGCCACAATGTCTACTGCCCATATGCTGTTATTGCCCTCACATTGCAGATCAAGAAGCTAAATTTTAGGGAAGAGAAGGGGAGGGAGTGTGAGGTCATGTAAAGACTTTTCTGCAGCCAGCAAACAACTGGGCTCAAGACACAGCCCTTCCACTGGCTCATGGGGAGACTGAGAACCTCACGTTCCAACGCTGGTCTTTCCTCCTGACCCTGCTCGTAGGTAGTTTATCTCCATGCTTCTTTCTGGTGTGGCTTATTCACACTCACAAGGCCAGTAAGCGGAAGTGTCCTAAACCTGAATTTGGTCACATGGCCACACCTAGCTCAAGGGAGGCCTGGGAAATTTCATCTCTAGGTGGCTAAAGTTTGGGGTGATTTTGTTCCAAAAGGTTTAATGATTGTTGAGAAACAGCACTCTGACCCAGAGTCCTTGTAAATCTACCAGCTTTACTTTCAATAACATAACGCATTGCAGCCCATCTGAACAGTTAAAATATTAACATTTTTTATTGATTCATAGGCTTTTCACAGGTGCAAATTAAAATAGTTTTATTATTCCTAGATATAACAAGTAGAGGATTAATAGTTTAAAATTTTTCTAGAAGTATCTTCATTCTTACTAATTCATTTTAATCTACAGTCCTTCCTCAGCTAAAACTGGACAATGAGGCTGAGGTTTATCTCCTCAGGAGTGGACTGAAATGGACGATAGAAATGAGCCAGTGCTTAACTTTGGGTTTTAAAGCTCATGACAGAGGCAGTAAATTTGAGCGATAAAAAGACTTTTAAAATTTTAGACCCCTTGGATACCAGAAGCCCAACATTTATGCTCTAAACAGGAGTTTCTGAAGGAGAGTATGATGATGAAAGAACTTGTTTTCCTCCCCAAAAGGAAATAAGGTCTGTAGGCTGGATCTTACTGGATCTGACTCCAGCTCAAGAGTCAGAGAGCTGGAGAGGGAAAATGATAGAAAAGTGCCGGGGTGGGCTTTTGAGCAGTGCTCTCCATCGTTTCCCACACGCTCGGGCCGACCCTGGTCTGGAGATGGTTATCAGGAGGGTGGTGGAGCCAGGTCACCCAGTTTGCATCCCAGTTTTGCCATTTTCTGCCTTCTGATTTGGGCGGCTTCTCTCTGTGTCTGATTTTCCTTTTAAGACGGAGACAGTAATAATATCTACTGTGTATTGTTATTGTTGGGAGTCAATGAATAGAAGCATATACCATTTTTATAGCAGAGCCTGATATATGATAAGCACCCTGTAAGTCTTCTTGTTATCCATATCTGGGAGGAGAGGGAGCAGTATAGAGTTTCACCTTGTTTTTGATTTTTGAAAGCTTCAATTATAGCATTCCTTCCACCTTTTTTTGGTTACATGTGATTCAGATGTTTTACACTTGAGAATTTAAAATATTTTATGAAATAAATATTTAAAGTGTATACAACTCTTTAATTACATAAATAGGTACCGAGGATGCAGAACGTTTTTACAGACATTGAGTGTCCTACATGAGATTCAGAATCTGTAAGTCATGTTTGATGATATACCTTGTAGAAATTCTAGATATAATTTCAAAAAGATTAAGTAAATTAGCATTCAAAGATGCATACGATTCTTATAAGCAGTCTTGGCATACCTGTCATCTGCTACTAACAACATTTCCAAGTTGATAAGCATGGCATCCATCCATCTGTGGATACTTGCAGGCCCAATGTAAAGAAACTGTTCCTCAATAAAATTTGCTAGAAACACACTTTGAGGGGGAAGATTTCCATAAGCACAGAAAGAACTAATCTAACCAATTTGAAAAGAATTGGCTTTATGCTGTCTTGAAATTACAATAGCAATTGAGTCCAGTATCCATTTGACTAGGAAGAAGGTTTTCTTAGTCTTCATGCCTTTCCTGCTTTCCATGCCTTACCTCACATGCTCATGTGCACACACAAACATACATCCCACATCCCATTAGGAAGCACAGCTTTCCCCCTAATCATCTTCTGCTCAGGTTGCCATAGCAACCCTTGTAGCCAAGTTTCCAGCTGAACAAGTTTCACAAGACACCAGAATATTTTCCTGCACTGCTCTCACTGGAAGAACAGAGTCTGAATTGGGCTTAGCTGGCTCAGAGTGGCCTGCAGTGAGGACAGTGGGAAAAGACCCTGAAAATACATACACCACACCACTTGTAGGTGGAGACAAGTGGAGGAAGACTGCCAGTGTATTTGGGGTGACTTACCAGCAAAAGGTCAGCTTACACATGGGTCCCCTCTCTAGATACTCTGTAGGATTCTGGGTCCAAGGAGGTAAGGACATCTCTTTATAAAGAGGCTCATCTGCTGGTGCCCAAGATGGGTTTGCATCTGCCTGCAAACCCATGCTCTCTTTCTGCTTTATGACTAGCAGGATTTGAGCTGGACAGAAAGTTCCATCTCTTCTCTTTCTCAAGACATCAAAACAAAAAAAACTCCTAAAAAGTTCATGGTTAAATGTCAACCAGTGTTTCTTATTGGCCTATTTGCGCCAGTTGCCTGCTGTTGATTTAAACCAATAGTCATTTCCTCAGCTCCCACTGCAGTCGTTCTGTGAACAGAACCCCAAGTGTGGGGACTGGGCGTGAGGTCTAGAATAAGGTGAAGGTAAAGGAGTTTACTCGAGAGAGCATGCATATTAGAGCCCCCTGATGCCAGAAATCTATTTAAGCCCTGTTTAGGGATGGATAGTCAGCATCCTCTAAGAAGATACAAGATCGCATGATAAGCAAAGCTTTTCAACCTCACAAAGTCTCTTCCCTCGACAGTATTTCATTGGAAACTTGTTACATGTTTACAAGGATAGGGAAGATCTTCTTGTATCTGTCTGATGGAGAAATGGTGTAAACCTTGTGATAAAACCTAAGTGACATTACAGGAAAATTTATAGCTTTTATCAGAAAGCTAAAAAAGATGAAAAAGAAATGAACTAAGCTTTCTATTCAAGGGGCTAGAAAAAAATAGCAAGATAAACCCAAAGTTCTTAAGAAATAGGATTCAAATCTTGGCTCTGCTGTTCATACTGGCTAAGAGACTTTGAGGTGAGTTAATTCACCTCTTTAAACTTCAGTGTCTTCAATTGTAAAATGGACACAAAAATAAACATATCTGTCTTCACAAGTTATTGTAAGGATCAAATAATATATAATTGAAGTGCATTGTTAATGATATATTATTATGAAGGCGTTTTTATTGACATGGAAAGGCATAGTATGTACACATAATCCCATTTTTGTAAAAAGAAAACAGTGTAGGTAGAAAAATCTGTACAGATGGCTACTAATATGTTAAAATTGATATCTGTGTCAGTATGCTTAACTTTTAAAAAAATTATCACACCTCCTCCAAGCCTTTTCCCCCCAAATTTTGCCCTCAAATGAGATTTTAATATCACAGATATAGTGTATGTCTAGCTGGTTATGCATTGTATGACTGTCTGTATTTTATATATGTAAAGAGTGAGTTTTTCTCCCCACTAGGACCAACTTTTGACCCCTTAGGGGACATACCATCCCCATTGAGTGTGCCCAGTCTACAAATAGTAGAAATATAGCAGATATTTGTATTTTCCTGTACTTCTCATCTTATTTCTTGCTCTTCTCCTTCCTTTCCTTCTTCCAATTAACATGCTTTCCTTCTGTAATTTAAAATAGCATGGTGGTTACAAAAAATAAATATGGGGGATAAATGTACTGGATACTTCTTTATGTATTAAAAGTCAATACAGGGACTTCTCTGGTGGTCCAGTGGTTAAGACTTCGTGCTTCCAATGCAGGTGGTGTGGGTTCAATCCCTTGTTAGGGAACTAAGGTAAAAGTAAAAATTTTAAAAAGTCAACTCAGCTCAAAAGGTCAGAGTATCCTGAAATCAAACTGCCTGAATTTGAATCCTCACACCATCCCACATTTTTGTGACCTGGAGCATGTTGCTTACCTTCTCGGAGCTTTAGCTAACTCATTTTCAAACCTGATATCTGCAGTGTATTTCCCTAAAGTGGCTCATACTAAATCCTCGTGCCAAGTTGGTGGGTGCTGACGTATTTACAAGACAGAAAATGCACGTAGCTGGGGCCTTATAGATAAAATGCCTTCTGCTCTAACGAGGAGAATTTTCGACCCCATAGAAAAAAAGAATTGTCCATCATGCCCCTTCTGCATCAAACCGTGTGGGTGTTTGTTTGCCTACTGCTCTTCCATCCTCCCTCAGCCTTAATTAAAAACCTAATTTCTCTATTACCATAACAATGAGTGGAACAACAACTGATTTGTCTCACCAGATTAATTCTCCTTTTGGGAACTTGGGAGAACATTATTTATCAGAGCAGCAGACAGAGATTTAAAAATGGAAGCATCTTTCCAATATATATGCCAAGTTCAAAAAAGATGGGACTAATATTTCAACATTTGGAGGCATCTTGGAGATTCATTCACTATCATGTCCCCAGCAATGCTGGTACATAGAAGACCCTTGGTATTGTTGAATAGATGACTGGAATTAATATTGCCCAGATCTCACTCTTCACAAGTTTTAGCTGCTGCTTTGTTGTTCAGTTGCTGAGTTCTGTCCAACTCTTTGCAACCCCATATACGTCAGCACACCAGGCTTCCATGTCCTTCACTGTCTCCTGAAGTTTGCTCAGACTTATGTCGCTTGAACTGGTGATGCTATCCAACCATCACATCTTCTACTGCCCCTTTCTCCTCTTGCTCTCAGTCTTTCCCAGCATCAGTGTCTTTCCCAGTGATTCAGCTCTTCTCATCAGGTGGCCAAAGTATTGGAGCTACAGCTTCAGCAACAGTCCTTCCATTGAATATTCAGGGTCAATTTCCTTTAGGATTGACTGGTTTGATCTCCTTGCTGTCCAGGGCTTCCCTGATAGCTCAGATGGTAAAGAATCCACCTGCAGTGCCAGAGACCTGGGTCCAATCCCTGGGTTTGGAAGATCCCCTGGAGAAGGGAACAGCTACCCACTCCAGTATTCTGGCCTGGAGAATTCCATGGACAGAGGAGTCTGGCAGCTACAGCCCATGGGGTTGCAAAGTTGGACACTACTGAGCGACGTTCACTCTGTCACTCTTTTGAGGGACTTTTAAGAGTCTTCTCCAGCACCACAATTCGATTGCATCAATTCTTTGGTGCTCAACCTTGTTTATGGTCCAACTCTCACATGTGTATATGACTACTGGAAAAACCATAGCTTTGACTAGAAAGACCTTTGTTGGCAAAGTGATGTCTCTGCTTTTTAATACACTGTCTAGGTTTGTCATAGCTTTCTTCCCAAGGAGCAAGTGTCTTTTAATTTCATGGGCTGCAGTCACCATCTCCAGTGATTTTGGAGCCCCCTCAAAAGAAAATCTGCCACTCTTTTCATTGTTACCCCATCTATTTGCCATGATGTGATGGGGTGCCATGATCTTAGTGTTTTGAATGTTAGACCTTTAAACCAGCTTTTTCATTCTCCTCTTTCACCTCATCAAGAGACTTTTTAATTCCTCTTCACTTTCTGCCATTAGAGTGATATCATCTACATAGCTGAGGTTGTTGGTATTTCTTCCAGCAGTCTTGATTCCAGCTTGTGACTCATCCAGCCTGATATTTTGCATGATATACTCTGCATAATAAACAGGGTGACAGTATATACAGCCATGTCTTACTCCTTTCCCAATTTTGAACCAGTCATTTGCTTCATGTAAGGTTCTAACTATTGCTTCTTGACTCACATGTAGGTTCCTCAGGAGACAGGTAAGATGGTCTGGTATTCTTATCTCTTTAAGAATTTTCCACAGTTTGTTATGACCCACACAGTCAAAAGGCTTTTGCGTAGTCAATGGAGCAGAAGTGCATGTTTTCCTGGAATTCCCTTGCTTTCTCTATGATCCAGCGAATGTTGGCAGTTTGATCTCTGGTTCCTCTGCCTTTTCTAAATCTGGCTTGTACATCTGACAGTTCTTAGTTTACATACTGTTGAAGCCTAGCTTGAAGGATTTTGAGCATAACTTTACTAGCATGCAAAATGAGTGCAACTGTACGGTACTTAGAACATTCTTTGGCATTGCCCTTTTTTGGGACTGGAATGAAAACTGACCTTTTCCAGTCCTGTGGTTGTTGTTGAGTTTTCCAAATTTGTTGACACATTGAGTGCAGCACTTTCACAGCATCATCTTTTAGGATTTGAAATAGCTCAGCTGGTATTCTATCACCTCCAGTAGCTTTGTTCATAGTGGTGCTTCCTAAGGCCCACTTGACTTCACACTCCAGGATGTCCAGCTCTAGGTGAGTGACCACATCATGGTTATCCAGGTCATTAAGACGTTTTTTGTAAGTTCTTCTATGTATTCTTGCCACCTCTTCTTAATATCTTCTGCTTCTGTTAGGTCCATACCGTTTCTGTCCTTTATTGTGCCTGTCTTTGCATGAAATGTTCCTTTGATCTTTCAAGCTGGGTAAGCAGTTGCTTACACAAAGTATTTACAGTCTGTTGTAAGAATTTAATTTGTTTAGATATCCCATTAGAAGTTTCATATATTTTCTTTTGTTGGCAATTAGGAAAGAATAGGTTTATCTTATGCACAGTCAAAATTAACAAACTCTTCTAACATCATTTTATTTGCCAGTGGTGAAGTATTTCCAAAGAATGAAAAACATATTTCCCACATAGTCTCTGAAGCTGCTTTTTTTTCCTCAGGAAATATGGCTGTGTCATGGGATATAACAGTACCATAGATGTAAACATGTTTGAGAAGGTGAACACACTAAATATTTTAAATTTTAAGGTAAATATTTTGATAGTTTAGAGAACTCCCTCACACATTCTTTTATAAGTTATTTTCTTAAGAATCAAGAAAATTTACCCAACCTCAAAGTCATGCCCAGAGCGAGAAAGGGTGAGAAATATCTTTTCCAAGATAGTTTTAACATCTCACAATTTCATCTTCCTTTCTCATTTTGCATATCCTAAAGTGTATTCCAAAGAATTACTGAATAGAAATGAAGTAAAATTATATATTATCAATGAAGAAAAATTTGCAACTTGAGAATCAGCACTGGCCTGATTTCTGTCATTAGCCAAAACCTTCAGAGGAGAAGGAAAGAGGGACAGGGAAGCAGGTGGGGGAGAGCCGAATGCCTCCTTCCCGTGTGTCATCTCTGATGGGTAGGATTCAGTGAGTCTTACATTTCTGTGACTAGCTTTTTCCAAGCTGAAAATCACTGGTGCCAGCTATGTTTGGGCCTTTGCTTCAGGCACTCCTGGGTGTGATTTAGGAACTATTTCCAACCCTAATGGGATAATTTAGCACCCAGTCTCCAAAACCTTGTGCTCTGCAGTTCTGTGTTGAAGAGCTATAGACTTTCAGAGCTGGGAGGTAAATAAAAGCCAAATTAAAAAAACTCTCAAGAGATCCTCTAGTCCCAGTTATTAAACCTCTGTTATTTTATTTTGTTGTTTATTTATTTTATTTTTGGCCGTGTGGGACCTTAGTTGTGGTATGCAGCATCTTTCATTGTGACATGCAGGCTCTAGAGGGTGTGGGCTTAGTAGTTGTGGTGTGAGGGCTTCATTGCCCTGTGGCGTGTGGGATCTTAGTTCCCCGACCAGGGATCGAACCCGCATCCCCTGCATTGGAAGGTGGATTCCTAACCGCTGGACCACCAGGTAAGCAGCAAAACTTGTTCTAATGGAAGTTTATCTGGAAGTTAGTCCTTTCTCTTCTTGCCACCTTTTCTTACTCTCTCACTGTGTTTCTTTAGATATCCCCCGAACAGTCTTCCCCCAGTTGTTCCTGCCAGGGTCAGCTTTTGGCAGAAGCCAAAGCAAGACATAGAGCCAGCCGGAGTCTGAAATCAAGGTCTAATGTTGAGGAGAGAGAATTGACAAGAACCAGGGCCCTGTGTGTGCCTGGTGGGGATGAGGAAGGGCCCTAGGGGGAAAGGCTAGTCAAAACTGAACTCAGTCCTAACCTTGTGATGGAAGCATTCTGAGGAAACAAAGGCAGAAAGCTAACTAGGGCCTGGCAGTCAAGGTTTTTGTTAGAGGAGGGTTGGGGTTTGAAGACCTTGGGGCAACAAGACTAATTCCTGATGCTGCCAGCTATGGCCTGAGTGTCTCATATGCCCCCCCCCCCCCCCCCCCCCCCCGCCTTGGTGAGGGCTTACTCTGAACCTGGCGAAGAGACCTCCTGGCCTGTTGTCAAGCAGAGCTGGAAATAGTGGCACCAAAGCACCCCCAGACCCTGGCTTCTCCAAAGGGCTCTAGCTGAACAGATAGGTTTTCTAGGATGGGAAGTGGGAATGAGCAAGAGAGTAGGATTGTGAGTTTGAGTCAAGAACAGAGGATCTCTCTACATAGAAAACCCTAAAGATTCTACCAGAAAATTACTAGAGCTAATTAATGAATATAGTAAAGTTGCAGGATATAAAATTAACACACAGAAATCCCTTGCATTCCTATATACTAACAATGAAAAAACAGACAGAGAAATTAAAGAAACAATACCATTCACCATTGCAACAAAAAGAATAAAATACTTAGGAGTATATCTACCTAAAGAAACAAAGGACCTATACATAGAAAACTATAAAACACTGATGAAAGAAATCAAAGAGGACACAAACAGATGGAGAAACATACCGTGTTCATGGATTGGAAGAATTAATATTGTCAAAATGGCTATTCTACCCAAAGCAGTCTATAGATTCAATGCAATCCCTATCAAGCTACCAACGGTATTTTTCACAGAACTAGACCAAAGAATTTCACAATTTGTATGGAAATACAAAAAACCTCGAATAGCCAAAGTAATCTTGAGAAAGAAGAATGGAACTGGAGGAATCAACCTGCCTGACTTCAGACTCTACTACAAAGCCACAGTCATCAAGACAGTATGGTACTGGCACAAAGACAGAAATATAGATCAATGGAACAGAATAGAAAGCCCAGAGATAAATCCACGAACCTATGGACACTTTATTTTTGACAAAGGAGGCAAGGATATACAATGGAAAAAAGACAACCTCTTTAACAAGTGGTGCTGGGAAAACTGGTCAACCACTTGTAAAAGAATGAAACTAGAACACTTTCTAACACCATACACAAAAATAAACTCAAAATGGATTAAAGATCTAAATGTAAGACCAGAAACTATAAAACTCCTAGAGGAGAACATAGGCAAAACACTCTCCGACATAAATCAAAGCAAGATCCTCTATGACCCACCTCCCAGAATATTGGAAATAAAAGCAAAACTAAACAAATGGGACCTAATGAAACTTAAAAGCTTTTGCACTACAAAGGAAACTATAAGTAAGGTGAAAAGACAGCCCTCAGATTGGGAGAAAATAATAGCAAATGAAGAAACAGACAAAGGATTAATCTCAAAAATATACAAGCAACTCCTGCAGCTCAATTCCAGAAAAATAAATGACCCAATCAAAAAATGGGCCAAAGAACTAAACAGACATTTCTCCAAAGAAGACATACAGATGGCTAACAAACACATGAAAAGATGCTCAACATCACTCATTATTAGAGAAATGCAAATCAAAACCACAATGAGGTACCATTACACGCCAGTCAGGATGGCTGCTATCCAAAAGTCTACAAGCAATAAATGCTGGAGAGGGTGTGGAGAAAAGGGAACCCTCTTACACTGTTGGTGGGAATGCAAACTAGTACAGCCGCTATGGAAAACAGTGTGGAGATTTCTTAAAAAACTGGAAATAGAACTGCCATATGACCCAGCAATCCCACTTCTGGGCATACACACTGAGGAAACCAGATCTGAAAGAGACACGTGCACCCCAATGTTCATCGCAGCACTGTTTATAATAGCCAGGACATGGAAGCAACCTAGATGCCCATCAGCAGATGAATGGATAAGGAAGCTGTGGTACATATACACCATGGAATATTACTCAGCCATTAAAAAGAATTCATTTGAACCAGTCCTAATGAGATGGATGAAGCTGGAGCCCATTATACAGAGTGAAGTAAGCCAGAAAGATAAAGAACATTACAGCATACTGACACATGTATATGGAATTTAGAAAGGTGATAACGATAACCCTATATGCAGAACAGAAAAAGAGACACAGAAACACAGAACAGACTTTTGAACTTTGTGGGAGAATGTGAGGGTGGGATATTTGAAAAGAACAGCATGTATACTATCTATGGTGAAACAGATCACCAGCCCAAGTGGGATGCACGAGACAAGTGCTTGGGCCTGGTGCACTGGGAAGACCCAGAGGAATCGGGTGGAGAGGGAGGTGGGAGGGGGGATCGGGATTGGGAATACATGTAAATCCATGGCTGATTCATATCAATGTATGACAAAACCCACTGGGAAAAAAAAAAATAATAATAAAAATTAAAAAAGAAAAAAAAAAAAAAAAAAAGAACAGAGGATCTAAGGGGTTGCAAAGATGATGAGACAACTTTACCTGTTGGGTTGGACTTTGTGACCTTATTAAGGGTAAATCATTCCTCTGTGGACTCTGGAAACCTGTTCTTACACAGGTTAATATTGAAATATTTTACAACCAGTCAGACACAGGCACTGAGGGATCAGCACAGCCCTTCTTAAGGCTCTTCTACAAGGCCCCAGTCCTGCTTAGGTCAGATGGGCTCAGTTTTCAAAGCTAGGTCAGCAGCATTCATGAGCAGTGGGAAGAGACTTCAGGTGGGTTAAAGCTTTTTCTGGACACAGGATGGTGTCCAGGTTACTTGGGGTTGTTGCCCTCTTTCTGAGCATCTCCACTCAGACCTAGAGGATAGAGCATGACAAAAGGGAGGAGGAAGCTCTAGCTTGAAATCCCCAGCAGACGTTGGGAGATTCAGGTTCCTAAAATGCCTTTAGGCATCAGTTTTCTTGCCTGATGTGTGTACATGTGTGTGTGTATGTGTGTGTATGTATGTAAGAGAGACAGAAACAGAGAGTGATGGTGGTCCCTTCACAATCTGTCAATGATACCTCGTGCTATCATTTTCAGGGCATTTACTGTGGGCTGGACACTCTCTGAAGTGCTTTCCTGGCATTATAATCCTCGCAACAGCCCTATGTGGTAGATATTATTTGCATTTTACACACATGAGAACTGAAGCTCATCTAGAGCAAGATAGAATTGAAGTTTGAGCCTGGATCTATTTGATGTCAGGTTCTGAGCATTTAACCACCAAAGCATATGGACCTACAGCACGCTGTGTTCCTGTAATAGTCTGCAAATTCGAGTCCTCATACAATGTGCAACCCATCTTCCTCTCTTTAAGGAGAGGCAGAGTGCCAAATTATAAACCAGTATAACAGAGCCAATATAAGAGGGAATGATTGTATTTTGAAAGGAGTCATCCGTTCATGAAGTAATTCCCACAACAGGGAGCTCTCCTTGGGTACTGAGTTAGTTCAGAATTTAATGTGCTGTCCTGTTTCCATGGAGTTGTATTTATACCACCCTATTACTCATTTGGGGCTTCCCTGTCGGTTCAGCAGCAAAGAAACTGCCTGTGATGCAGAAGACGCAGGTTTGGTCCCTGGGTCAGGAAGATCCCCTGGAGAAGGAAAAGGCAACCCACTCCTGTATTCTTGCCTGGGAAATTGCATGGATAGAGGAGCCTGGTGGGCTACAGTCCATGGGGTCACAAAAGACTTGGACATGACTGAGCAGCTAAATAACAACAACACCATTACTCATTCAAAGCAGTAGGATGATTTATGTTTATGATGATTTATATTTATATTTATATCCTTTCTGAGAAGTGTAGAATCCTTTGCCATTTCTTCCCAGATCCTCAAAGCTTCTATGCAACGGTTACAATTCATATTTCACTGATGGGAGGAAGAAAGGTACAGAGAAAGGGAAGGATCAGACCAAGGGTGCTGAATGATGACCAATCTGGGCCTGCACTCCTGAACATAGACCCGGCACTCCTGCCCAAGCATCCGTGAGTGCTCCATGGTGCCTTCACAAACATACACCTTGCGGAGGAAGACTCTTCATTTGAAAAAGTTCCTGGAGAGCCTGCACAGTAAATGTGCAGCAGCTGCCTGGTCCTATTAAACTCCCTGAAGAGTGATTTTTCTAGCGCCCAAGGGCATTTGTTTCTTACCCATTTCCACACAGCCTTTCACCTACTTGCATTGCCACGGAGCCTTGATGAGAGGCGAGAATATAGCATGCTTTTAGGCGGCCCCTGAGTATTTCCCAGGCCTGCCTGCAGGAGAAAGTGAACTTTTAGGTGCCAGTTGTGAATCAGCCAGGCTTCTTAACATGTCCACCTATGGCCTGGAAAATCGCAGAGCTCTACCTGGTGCTTGGAATTCTCTTGAAGCTTTGAGAGTGCTTCCCCGTCAATGCCCTTGTGGTCATGGGCCCCTTCTAGGGGCCAGTTAATATCCTCACCTGCACTTGCAGTCTGGGAAGCCATTGCTGCCAACAGCATGAAAAGCTCAGAGTAAATTCATCTGCTTACAAGTGTGTATGTCCCTCATTCATGAAGGCTTGGTAGCATCCTCACTGAATAAGAAAGAAGATTGGGGTAGGGGCACCTTCCCTCCTGTGAAATGAATATGCTCAGGCACCAGCCCAGGTTATAGTGGGTGCTGTCATTATTCTAAGAAAAGCTTCTTGTTGTTCAGTTGCTCAGTCCTGACTGACTCTTTGCGACCCCATGAAATGCAGCACACCAGGCTTCCCTGCCCTTCACTGTCTTCCTGAGTTTGCTCAAACTCACATTCATTGAGTCGGTGATGCTACCTAACCATCTCACCCTCTGTTGCCCCCTTTTCCTTTTGCCCTGAATCTTTCCCAGCATTAGGATCTCTTCCAGTGAGTCAGCTCTTTGCATCAGGTAGCCAAAGTATTGGAGCTTCAGCTTCAGCATCACTGCTCCCGATGAATATTCAAAGTTGATTTCATTTAGGACTGACTGGTTTGATCTCCTTGCAGTCCAAGGGACTCTTGGACAATTCTTCAGTGCTCAGCCTTCTGTATGGTCCAACTCTCACATCCATACATGATCAGCTTCTTGATCAGCAAATCAAGGATGCTTCCATTGATTGATGGACCTTGACTTTCATTAAGGCTGAACATAATGAATGGTCATGTGTAGAACGTCTTGGTGTTTTTTTGAACTATGAATAGATAGTTCAAAATGAATAGATTTAATTTTTTTTAATTGGAGGGTAATTGCTTAACAATGTTGTGTTGGTTTCTGCCTTACAGGATGAATCAGCCATAAGTATATGTCTTGGTGTTTTATAGAATTACTCACAAAGTCACAGTTCACAGACTTTATGTGTTTTATTTTTTGTATGTTCCTATATGGCCAACCTCATTCCACAGTGGAACTGAGTTGATATATAACAGAAGCAGATAAAATAAAATGGTAAAATATAGCTTAATATTAAAATGCAGGTCCAGAGAAGTACAAACAGTGAATTCCTTTGTTTATTCTTCTTTTCCTTTCCTGTTTCATGGATCTCCAAAAGAGGCTTGCTTTTTTTTTTTTTTTTAAACAATTAGCTAATGAGGACCTAAATAAATAGGCAGGTAAAAAGGTAAATAATACCTAATGGTAAGTCAGGATGTGCAGGCTACGAGTCTCTCTAGGTATGTGCTGGGATTGCAGCTCAGTCTTGGCTCTGAACGAAAAGGGAAAGGATTCATTAGAAAGAGTGAAATAATGCCATTTGTGGCAACATGGATGAACCTGGAGATTGTCAGAGTGAGTGAAGTAAGTCAGAGACACATATCATATGCTATCACTTATATGTGGGATCTAAAAAAAAGTGATACAAATGGACTTATTTACAAAAGAGAAAAAGACTCACAGACTTAGAGAACAGAGTTATAGTTGCCAGGGGTAAGGATGTGGGGGGAAGCGATAGGGAGTTTGGGATGGACATGTACACACTGCTGTATATTTAAAATGGGTAACAAGGATGTACTGTATAGCACAGGGAACTCTGTTCAATGTTACCTGGCAACCTGGATGAGAGGGGAGTTTGGGGGAGAATGGATACGTGTATATGTAGGACTGAGTCCCTTTGCTATTCACCTGAAACTACCACAACATTGTTAATTGCCTATACTTCAATATAAAATTAAAAATTAAAAAAAAAAAAAAAACAGGAAGGGGAAAGGAGTCAGTGAATATATTCCTCATCAGCAGAAAGAACACCTATCTGTTCCTCAGGAGAAGTGAAGGTTTTAGTGCTCGACTCTAAGAAATGCCTCGGGTGCAAGATTCCAGAGGGGCCCTGCACTCCTGGGTGGGCAGGAGCTTCCCAGCGCATTCTTTGGAGGCAAATGGGAGGTGAGGGCAAGACCAGCCTCTGACGGCCAGGCTTCACTCACAGATGTCAGAAGCCCTGAAGACATCCTGGCTTGCCTCCGTAAGCGTTCGCCTCTTGTTCTGAAGCGCCCTGGGGCAGGCAGCAGCAGGCACTTGGAGGCCATGCTCCCTGAGAGGGGCCTGGTGGGCAGGTTTTCTTAGCCAGGTGGCCACCAGCATGGGCTGCTGCATGGTTTTTCAAACGTAGAAATGCCTCTGGCACAAGAATGGTGCCTGGGTCTCCAGAACCAACATGGAAGCTGGGAGAGAACCCTGGAACCGGGAAGGTGGTGGGGTCCCCCAGTGGAGAACAGTGACAGGGCTGGGGCCTTCCATACACACGTCTTCTCTCCTATGTCGCCTTGGGTGGATGATTGCCTTCTGGGTTGGTCTTCCACAGGACAGGATGCAGTATGGCCAGAGGGAAGTCCCCCACTGCTGTCGGGACAGAGGAGGCAACGCGTGCAGGGGGCTGGCAGTCTTCCTCCCCAGTCCCACCCTGAGGGGCAGGCTTGCCTAGGGGTGAGCCCAGAGTGCTCCCAAGGGGCTTGACCCTAGGAGGAGCTTGCATCCCCAAGCAAGTGGACGGGTCTGGCTATGTCAGCTGAATGCCGAGGAGATTGGGCAGGGTGGGAGCGGGGTGAGAGCTCTCAGGGAAAAAAATTCTAAGACATCCAAGGAGTGTGTGTGCTCTTAAGAAGCCCAACAAATGGAGCAACCTGTGTGGGAGGAGCAGAACCGAGGGAACAAATAGATCAAGAAGTTTAAATAAGCAGAATAAATATCCTCGGGGAGATCGGAAGCAGGAATAAATGTTTATGAAGAAAACTAATTAGAGATAATAGGTATGAAAAGTAGAATTAAGATAGAGCACCCAGTGTGTGGGTTGAAGAACTCGGAGGAATCAGCTTGAGAGTGCTTGTGGAGAGGGATGTTTGGGTCCTCCTTCTTCCAGGAGGTATCAGAGAGGTAAAGAGGTGGAAAGAATGACAGAAAACAATTAGAATTAGAAGTGTTGTTGTTGTTGTTTTATCCATAAAGCTCACAAAGAGGGGAGTGAGTAAATGGAGGAGAGAAAATAAATGTTTGAAGAACTAATGACTGAAGATTTTATGAGATGATTAAACCCTCTGATTTGATGGATGCCTGGAATACCAAACAGGATAGGTTCACACACACATACTACACACACACAATTGTTGTTCAGTCGTAAAGTAGTGTCTCTGTAGCCCCACGGACTGCAGCATGCCAGCCTTCCCTGTCCTTCACTGTCTCCCAGAGTTTGCTCAAAGTCATGTCCATTGGAGTCAGTAATGCCGTCTAGCCGTCTAATAAATACATCAGAGCCTGAGGAAAGCGTCCAGAGACAGAAGGCAGACACCTGCAAGAGAATCCAGCTTCTCCACTGCCACGTGGGAGGTTGGGAGATGATGGTGTGATGTCTGCAGAGCATGCAAGGAATCTTCCTACCTGAAATTTTGTATCTTTCTAAGTCATCACTTAAATGTGAATAGGAAAAAAGGCATCCTCAGAGGTGGTCATTGTTGAGGAGGAGTTATGGTTGGTAGCGGTTGAGAAAGCCTGCTCTGTCTCGAGTGCCTTGTGAGGGGTTGGGAGTGGGGAGTGGCCATGGGCCAAGGCTGAACTCATGAGTTCTGATAAAAGAAAGTCCACGTCCACCTGTGCGTCCTTCATCTGAATAAGATAGAGCCTGAGCCATCGCACACACATGCTGCACAGAGTCCCTTTTAGAAGGAGTTTCCAGGAGCGGGGATGAGCAGTGGAGGCAATAAGGGCGAGCGCATAACTGAGTCCAGTTAATTTTCACCTCAGTGAGTAACAGCTTGAGGCGCATAGCCATCAGTTGCAGGACTGAAATGTCAGGCCCTCTCAGCGTTGCAGGGCATTGGTGGGGTGCAGAGCAGGGAGAGATGAGAGGGGATGGGAGAGCGTCAGGTGGGGGACACACGTGGGCATGGATGTTCTATTTTTCAGAACTCAGGAGTTCAGCCTTGGTCAGTGGCTACTTCCCACTGCCCAGCCCTTCACAGAGGCACCAGAGGCAGAGGAGGTTTTCTTTTTTTTTTTTTAATTGAAGTATGGTTAATTTTCAACTTTGTGTTAGTTTCTGCTGTATAGCAAAGCGACTCAGTTATAGAGATATATGTTCTTTTTCATATTCTTTTTCCTCATGGTTTATCACAGGATACTGAATATAATTCCCTATGCTACACAGTAGGACCTTGTTGTTCATCCACCCTGTATATAATGGTTTGTATCTGCTAACCCCAAACCCCCAATCCATCCCTCTGCCTCCCTTCCCACCCCCGGCAACCTCAAGTCTGTTCTCTGTGTCTGTGAGTCTGTTTCTGGTTCCTAGATAAGCTCATGTGTGTCATATTTTAGACTCCACACATAAGTGATACCATATGACGTTTGCCTTTCTCTTTCTGACTTGCTTCACTTGGTACGATCATCTTGATTCATTCCTTTTTATGGCTGAGTAATGTTCCATTGTATGTACACCACATCATCTTTGTCTGTCCGTCTACCAGTGGCCATTCAGCATGTTTCCATGTCTTATCTATTATAAATAGTGCTGCTCTGAACATAAGGCACATAGTGAACGTGAAAGGCGTTCAATCCTGTCCGACTCTTTGTGACCTGATGGCCTATACAGTCCATGGAATTCTCTAGGCCAAAATACTGGAGTGGGTAGCCTTTCCCTTCTCCGGGAGATCTTCCCAACCCAGGGATTGAACCCAGGTCTCCTGCATTGTAGATGGATTCTTTACCAGCTGAGTCCCAAGGGAAGCCCCCATAGAGTACATACATCTTCTCAAATTAGAGTTTTGATTGAATATATGCCTAAGAGTGGGATTGCTTGATCATACGGCAACTCTATTTTTAATTTTTAAAGGAACTTCTTTACTGTTCTCTATAGTGGCTGCATCAGTTTACATTGTCACCAACAGGATAGAAGGGGTTCCTTTCAGAGAAGTTTTTCTCAGTGAGTACCAACCAAATGTCAAACATCCTTATCCTTCTCAGAAATAACAGTCTCTGAATTTTGTTCTTTTTTTATTTAGATTTTTTTTTTTTTTTTTGAGGGAGAGATGTGGAGCATTTTGTAAAAGTCTCTACTAAATTTGTTACAGGGTTGTTTCTATTTTAGGTTTTGCTTTTTTTGCTTTTTTTTTTTTGGCCACGAGGCATGTGGGATCTTAGTTCCCCTGACCAGAACCAGGGATGGAAGCAGCGCCCACTCCACCCCACATGCCCTGCATTGGAAGGCAAAGTCCTAACTGTTAAACCACCAGGAAAGTCTCTGTCTTTTTAAAAGATATTTATTTATTTGGCTGCATCAGGTCTTCCTTGCGGCATATGGGATCTAGTTTCCTGACCAGACATTGAACCCGGGCCTCCTGCATTGGGAGCACAGAGTCTCAGCCACCGGACCTCCAGGGAAGTCCCTGAATTTTGCTCTTTAAAAAAAGAAAAACTCAGGGGCAAATCCATTTCAGGATTTAGGGCCGGGAAGGTCTCTTTTCTGACAGAGTGGATTGAGCTGTCCCAGGTGAGACCTTGCCATCCTGTCATGTCCTTCGCCTTACTTGCCAGGATGCCTCGGGCTCAGCTGTCTGGCCTGGTGCAGTCCCTCATCCTGGCTTCGTTTTTCTGTGACTTTCCCTCTCCTTCCTCCCCATCCTTTCCCCTTCTCTTCACCAGTCCTTCTCTCCTGTTTATTCCTGGGCTTCATTTGTAGAAGGTGATTTTGGACAGTGCTTTCGTAAACTTTTTGCAAGAAGTCAAGCTGTCCTGGAGTCTGTGTCAGTCTGCAGTAAGGTGGTGAGGAGCTGGACCAGTGAGCAGCCCCTGCACTGGCTCTGTGAGCCTGGACTAGTTGGTTCTCTTCTCTACTCCAGCTTCCTCACCTGCAGATGGTGGGCGCTGACGATTCTCATACCAGGGCTGCTTGTGGGGAACAGCGATCATGAAGGGAAAGGGCTTGCATGGAGCTTGGCCTGCATGAAGTGCTCAATGGATCTTAGTGTTGTGGTCAGTACTCTTTTTTGTTCCTGTCACATCTTTTAGTTTCCTCTGGAATGACACAGCAGTCCTCAGTTACGAGCATGTGTTACAGACTAGTGGCCACCAAATGGCTTGCTGTTGGACTTTTCTCTGAAAGATAGAAAGTGGTTTGCTCCATATTTTAGAGAAATGTGTGTGTAGGTATGTGTGTGTGTGTATGAAAGTGAAAGTGTTAGTTGCTCAGTTGTGTCCATCTCTTTTGGATTGCAGTTGTGTCCAACTCTATGGACTGCAGCCCGCCAGGCTTCCCTGTCCTTCACTGTCTCCCAGAGTGAGACAAACTGATAAAGTGCTCAAACTCAAGTCCATCGAGTCGGTGATGCCATCCAACCATGTCATATATATGCATACACACATATATATATCATATATATGTGTGTATATATAGATAGATTCAGAAAGAGATAGAGACAGAAGGAGAGACAGTAATGTAAGCCCCACAATGGTTGCCTGTGATTGATGGTTTGGCTTGGAGTCATGAACAGATTGAGCCTGCAGTTGGTGCTGTGGCCGTGCATGAGGCGCCAGACACTGCCCGGCTTTCCCAGTGTGTTAATGGGTCTCTGTGAGGGACCTCTCTCCAGCATCCCCAAGCCTGCTCCCTCTCACTGGCATGATACTGGCTTTAGGCCCCTTTCTCCTACTCCTCAAACATCCCTCTTGTAATTCCATGAACAGGAAGGACTTTGAGCTTGAAGAAGGGATATTGAACAACCTCTTGTAATTTCCGTTGGCTTCTGTGTGGCCCCTTCCTCGTTGCCTACCTGTCGTGGACCTCCCAGCCAAGCCCAGATCTGGCCATGCTTCTTAGGTTCACATTCCTCACCGCACATCCCCCCAACCCCCACTGTGGATCTCTGGGGGCGTGAGAGCGGATCCTGGGCTGGCCAAGGGTGAGCGCCCAGGCCCTCGGGAGAGGATCCCATGGAGGGTGGGCTGCAGAGCTGAGCACAGACGCAAGTTAAAAGGTGAGAGAATAGTGCATAAGGCTATGAAGGCAAAGGGCTGCCCAGCAAATGCTCCCTGTCCACCTGCCAAGTGGAATTTGCTCAAACATATGGCTGCAGTTCGCTGCACAGCCAGCTTCCTGGCCAGAAACTGCTGGAGAGTGGAGCCAGGCTCGCTTCCAGATGGGACCAGCCTGGCTCCCACATCTCTGCCTGAATGTGCCACAGGCGTTTCAGAACCTAACACGTGCCTCCCATCCTCTCTGCCCAGAAGGTGCCTGGTGGCAGCTGGTGATCAGCTCTCCCCTGGTTCTCCCTGGAGCAGGGGTCCAGCCCTTCTTGAGAGGGGGAATCTTTGTTTATGGTAAACAGAATCTTTGTTATAATTTTTGGGAAGCCAGGCCTCATATTCCATCACCTAGAATGGTGCCTGGCAGGTGGCTCAGTCACATTAATGGAATGAAAGGGGAGGGCCTTACAGAACACTGGATGTCTTTTCCATGCCCAGCAGGTCTCTCCTCTGTAGAGGTCTGAGAAGGAATATGTGGATGTCCCGGGCATCGGTGGCTGTGGCTCACGCCTCCCCTAGCTGCTGTAAGGGCTGCTGTGGCTCAGAAGGCCCCCTTCTCTGGAGAATTGCCCTCAGGGCCCACCTTGCCCAGGAGGTATGAACACCCCATCCAAGGCAGTCCATGAAGAGTGACTGACAAGGGGTGCAAAGCCCTTAATTGCTTTAGGGGTGACTCTGGAGTAGAATTTCTGCTTCAGAGCACACTTATGGCCTCCTCACCCCACTGGGCTCAGGCTAAACTCAAGAGAGACCAGATACTTCACCTCCTCCCCATCCTTGTCCTGCTTCCCTCTCTTCTCTGCACGGAATCACTGCCTCAGGCTCTGCTTCCAGGGAGACTCACCTAAGACATCCCCCAAGAGACTCCACTCCTGCTCTGAGCTTGGACTGTTGAGTTTGGAAGGGACTTTAGAGCTAAAACTCCTCCATTTGGAAGGCGAGGAAACCCAGGCATAGGATTGAGGCAGGACGTCTGGCCAGGCTCAGAGGACAGCCTGCTCTGGCTGTTTAACTTGATAGCTGCCTGAGGGTGTGTAAACCATATACTGTGGTGCTCTGGGAGGATCCCCTCAATCCCTGATCTGACCTTATCCCCCTCACCCCCCAAGGCCACCAGGTCAGGGAAGCCCCGATACCTGTACCAAGAGAACTCGAGGGACTCTGTTCACAGGAATGGGACACCGTCCTGTCCTGCCTCTGCCTGGAGAAAGGCTGCTGCCTTCTGCTTCACAACTGCACAGAAGGGGCCAGCTCCTCCATCCCAGGCTGCCCAGAGCTCACTTCTGTTAAATGAACTCTCTTTCTTGGGAAGTGAAACAACAGTTTTCTTTTTTCTCTACATAGTACGCCATCTCTTTCTCACCTTTATCGCAGTCTTCCCTAACTACCATGTGTGCTTTTATGGTACGTTCTTTCGAGTCCATTGTAGCAAGTAGGCGTGACACCCATAAGTGCTTAGGCATTTGATTTCCTGCTGAAGATCTCCAAAGCAGTCAGAATAACTAAGTGGAAAGTAGAGTGGATGGAGGGAGTATCTTTTGACTTTTCTTCTGAGGAAGCAATGATGTTCACAGCCCAGGATTCTTCTCATTCCCCTGCTTATCCTTGGGCTCCTCCAGAAATGTCTCTAAAAATCAGAGGCAGTTATTGCCCTTGGAGGGGTTCCAAACCCAGATCTGGGTGACTCTTGGCTTGTATTATCAAATCCAACTATCTCCTTGGATCAGATTAACTGAACACTTGCTGGGTCTCTGGGCAAGTGAAGCTCAGAGATCAGGAGAGTCCTGGGCTTCTGCACTGGCTTTCCAGGTGGCTCAGCAGTAAAGAATCCACCTGCAATACAGGAGATGCAGGAGACCTGGGTTTGATCCCTGGGTCGGGAAGATCCCCTGGAGGAGGGCATGGCAACCCACTCCAGTATTCTTGCATGGAGAATCCCATGGACAGAGGAGCCTGGCAAGCTACAGTCCATGGGGTTGCAAAGAGTCAGACATGGCTGAACATGCATGCGTGGACTTCTGTATTGGCTAAACCTGCTTACTGACCCTGGCTGATGGACACTCCTCCCAACCCCGAGGTAACTGGGCTAGAGCACTGTGTGAAAGGGTGTTTGACTGCACTGGGCTGCTTCCGTCATGGAAGGAGCTGCATTTTGTCCTTACTGGTCTTGACTCTTATCTAGATACAGATTTGCCTTCCCTGCACTCATGCTCCTGCCAAACTACCACCCCTGGACTTATAACATGCTTTATAATCCGTCACGTTTCCCAAGCTGTCACTGAGCGTGGTAACTCAGATCTACTTGTCAGACTGCAGGACGTTAGGGAAAAAGGAATTAGGGAATTTTCAAGATAGGTGGGGCCTTGGAAATCTCCCAGCTGGGGGCCCAGAGAGGGTGAGAGATTTGTTTGAGGTCACACAGCTGTGTGTGCAAGAACACCTGGGAGGGGGCACTATATTTTGGTGCTCTTTCCATCTAACTCAGGAAATTGTAAGCAAACCCAGAATCTTGGTCCTGGAATTTTCTGACTCTTAGAGCAGAAACTCCTTTAGAGTTTCTATCACTGGACTGATCCTCACTTGATCAATATTATGAAATAGGCTGGTGAGTCTCACCTGGGACCAGGTGGCTTTTGTCATTCCAAACCACTGGGATTAAGACCGTGAAAGTGTGGGATTTCCATAAAAATTGGGCAACTGTTTCTGACAAAAGGGAATCTGTCTGTTTGAAAGACGAAACTCATAGATGCCTACTCTATCGGTCTATGTGAAGCCTCACATGTTTCTTTACACCGGCTGCAGGAGCTGTGAGCTTCTGGGAAGGCCACACTGCCCTTTCTAGTGCCCTGGAGACCCCCAGGCTTGCCTTTACACACAGGGGCCCAGGAAGCTCAGCCAACACGCAGTGGTCGTGGTCAGGCTGCCTAGGGAAAGGGCAGGAGGTGGTGGTGGAACAGTCGTACGGACATGCTAAGTCGCTTCCATTGTGTCCGAATCTTTGCGACTCCATGGACTGTAGTCCACCACGCTGCTCTGTCCATGGGATTCTCCAGGCAAGAATACTGGAGTGGATTGCCATGCCCTCCTCCAGGGGATCTTTCCCACTCAGGGATTGAACCTGAGCCTCTTATGTCTCTTGCATTGCAGGCAGGTTCTTTACCACTAGCACGACCTGGAAAGCCCCAGAACAATCGAGGCTCCTGTAATAGATAATTTTACCCCAAATGGAAAGATTTCAGCAGCTTATTATTTTAACCGCATAACCCATTAAAAGAAAATGCATCGTCTTATGTCCTCTTTGATTGAGACTGAGTGCTTCATTGATGCTTGACACACCTGTCAGGTGTGTGAAGGGGAGGTGGTTGAGCCTGGCACCTGGGAACTAGGGCCTGAGGACCCCCTGCCAACTGATGCCCATCCCAGGGAGCCTGAGGGTTTTGAGGGCACTGCCTGGCACTCTGGGGGAGGCATTTACCTGGTCACATCCTGGGGGAAGGACTGGGTGGGGCAGCAGATGTAAACGTCTGTGCTTTCTTGGAGCTTTGCTCAGCTGGACCTTTGGCTAGGCAGGGGTTGAGCATGGTACAGAATCGGGGAATCTTGAGACAGTTGGGGCCTTGGAAATCTCCCAGCTAGCGGTCCAGAGATGGTAAGAGATTTGTGTGAAGTCACACAGCTGTGAGTGGAAGAGCAGATGGGACACTTACCCTTTTCGGTGCCACTTTTGTGTTTTAGTGCTCTTTGCGTTAACTCGGGATGTGGTTTTATGGAGAGATGGATTCCTGAAGGTGGTGTGGCCCACCTCTGGGAGCCCCAGCACTCTGGTCCCATTAGCCCTATGGCTTCTTACAGCAGGCGCTTGTTACTCAGTCTAAGGACTTTCTTTGGCTGTGGGGCCATACAAGACCAGGACACAGGGCACCAGGGAGTTAACCACCCCAGGGCAGGCTTCAGCCAATGAGAGGTGGGGGTCGATGTATACATACCTCATCTCTTTACCCTTTGGACCAACCACTTCTTCACTCTTATTCTCAAAAAGTGCTCCCAGAGCTAGCAGCCTCAGCATCACCTGGGAACTTGGTAGAAATGTAAATTCTCAGTCCCACCCACTTCAGACCTGCTGAATCAGAAACCCTGAAGGTGGGCCCAGCTGTCTGTTCTCCTAGGCCTTCTAGGTGATTCTGGTAATGCTTAAGTGTGAGAATCTCTTCTACACGGCCTCTTAGAGTCCTTCCCCAGAGCCCTGCTTGCTCCGGGATATCCTGCTCATCATTGCACCCTGCTTGGTCTCTCTTTGCTTCTCTGCCCACTCCCCATGCCTCTGCCGATGCTTTCAGAAGAAAGAAGGACTTTCTTCCAAAGAAAGAAGAAAGAAAGTCTTTCTTCCAAAGAAAATGCTTGCACTCGAATCCCTGTTCCCCTGCTTCCAGGGGGACCCAGTTAAGACAGGTGGTGCAAAGGGCCACAAACACCTCTGAGGTTCCTTTTCTCTTTCTCACGATCACAGTTGGTTCTGGATACAATGTGAGGTGATGCAAAGCTTGTGATAAGTCCCGTCCATCTGCCAACAGGGAACTGGTGCTTCCTACCCAGGCACCAGTCAGCACCAACGTGCAGCCCCAGCACTCTGAAAAACGTACACGTCACCCAACCTCAGGAATCACTTCCTTTGTAAAAGAGCAACTAAGAGCTGCATTTTCAGCTTTGCAGCTCTAATCCGGTGGAGCAGCAGAGTCAGCCATCACGAAACACTGACTCGACTGCACACTGGCAGCCCTGCAGGCGCTGTTCTTTCTTAAAACACAGCCTTGCTGGAATTTCCCCCTCCTGGTCCTTGGTGAATCAGATACGCTCGCCTGTGTACCTGACAGCAAGTGGGCAGGAATGGAGCCTCTAAAGGCCAGCATGTGTCTAGCTGGACTGGGGGCCTGAGGCCTGGGGGGGTCTCCTGAGGAGGGGGGTTTCTGCTGCACGGCTGAGGTCCTGGGGCTTGGTGGGCCTGGGTGGACATAAGATGCTTACTGCCTTGGTTTATCGAGCACCAGTGCTTTCCCGTGATATTGCTAATTGTCACAACAGCCTTACATGGCGTCAGTGACTAACCCTGTGATGGTTGGGTGTCAAGGTGTTCCCTCCATTTGTAAAAGCTCACCGTTTGCTTGCCTGGTGACTCAGTGGTAAAGAAGTGAAGCGAAGTCTCTCAGTCATGTCTGACTCTTTGCAACCCCAAGGACTGTAGCCTGCCAGGCTCCTCCCTCCATCCATGGGATTTTCCAGGCAAGAATACTGGAATGGGTTGCCATTTCCTTCTCCAGGGGATCTTCCCATCCCAGGGATCAAACCTGGGTCTCCCACACTGCCGGCAGACTCTTTACCGTCTGAGCCACCAGAGAAGCCCATCAGTAGTGAAGAATCTGTTTGCAATGCAAGAGATCACCTGCAATGCAGGAGACCCAGGTTTGACCCCTGGGTCAGGAAGATCCCTTGAAGAAGAAAATGGCTGCATCATTCTTGCCTGGGAAATACAATGGACAGAGGAGCCCGGTGGGCTACAGTCTGGGGTCACAAGTGTCAGACATGACTTAATGACTAAACCACCACCACCGTTTGCCACCGCTGCCCCCACTCCATGCCAGCGGTTTATGTGTTGTTGTTGTTCATTCGCTAAGTCATGTCTGATTCTTTGTGACCCCCTGGACTGCAGCACACCAGCGTCCCTGTCCTTCACTGTCTCATGGAGCTTGCTCAAACTCATGTCCATTGAGTCAGTGATGCCATCCAACTATCTCATCCTCTCTCGCCCCCCTTTTCCTCCTGCTCTCAGTCTTTCCCAGCATCAGGGTTTTTTCCAGGGAGTCAGCTCTTTGCATCAGGTGGCCAAATTATTGGAGCGTCTGCTTTAGCATCAGTCCTTCCAGTGAATATTCAGGGTTGATTTCCTTTAGGATTGACTGGTTTGATCTCCTTCAAGTCCAAGGGACTCTCAAGAGTCTTCTCCAGCACCACAGTTCCCTCTGCATCTGTATCATCTCTAATATTAACCAATTTCATGGTTGCCAGCCTGTGTTCTCACAGTGAGAACAGTGAAGCAGATATTAACCTCATTGTTAATGGTTACTATAGATCCAAGTGGGTATTTCTGTTTTCTCAAATCTATAATGACAAGGAACACATTTTAAAGGAAATAAACTAATACTAATTGCTTCCAAATATGATCGGTAAGACAGTTCTTTCTAAGAAAATACGTATTTTATAATCTTGGCTTTTTTTTTAACCGCTTGTTTGAGGTATATTTTATGTATCATGAAACTCACCCATTTCAAGGGTACAATTCAAGGCTTTTTAGGAAATTTACAGGCTTGTGCAACTGTCACCATTAATCAGTTTTACAACATTTTACAACAATAAGATCTCTTGTGCCAACTTACTGTTAATCTCCATCCCCACCCCAGCCCCAGGCAACAAGTAGTCTTTCTTTCTCTATAAATTTGAACCTTGGCCATTTTAAGGTGCAATATTTCTCAGCTCCTGTGTTCTCATTTGCCGAACTGGAGACTTGACAAGAGGAAGCATGGTCATGGGACGATGGAAATGGTGTGGACCAGGAGCCACGAGAAGATCAGCTCAACTGAGACACTCACCCGTTATGTGGGAGGGGCGGGTGAGCCCCAAGGGTCACCCTCTTGGGGCTTAGTTTCTTCATCAATAAAGCTAGCATTACAATAGCTTTGCAGAATTGCCGAGAGATAACTCATGTGAGAATTCACTGTGAACTTAGTAGGTGGCATCATCCTGACTCAGAGGTGAGGAAAGGGAAGCTTAACTGGAGAGGGGTGGGGCTGGAGTCTATGCACAGTGTTTCTGGTCCTGAAGCTCAGGTGTTTCTTAGTTCTCTGAGGTGGACAGAAGAACATAATTCTCTGCTGGGCTTATATATCGTTGACCTTCATTTTGAACCAAAATTCTGCTGCCTGTGGCCCCCTAGCAGCGTTCCCCAGCAGGCCCCACTGCAGATGCAGCCAGGCAGTGAGAACCAGGAGTCTCTTCCAGATTCTCAGCCCTAATGTCTGGCTTCCCTGCATGCCCAGGGGAGCAACTGTGGGCCAGGCATCTAGGTTACCTCTTCTCTAGCACACACCTTCCCATCACTCAGTCCTTCCATCTCAGGCTTGTTTGTGCACCTGCTCTTCATCAAGGTGGGATCCTCTCCAGCTCTGATAGCCAATCACTGTGCACTCACCTTCCTGTGAATGCCGGGCCACTCGCATCAGAGGCCGGGCCCACTTTACTTTCTCCAGCTCTGACCTTTGGGACCAGATGCTAAAGTCATCCTGCCATTAGTCATTTGCCAGAGAATCAACCGACAGGTTCTGTCCTGAGCACAAAGGAGTCAGCCACAGCTCCAGCCATGTCTTGAACTTAAAACCTCCACAGTCAATACTCAGCTCAGTATATTTGCCAAAATGATTAGCTGCAAAAAGCCCCAGGCCCCTCCCTGAGATTCTGTGCATGTCTTGTCAGGTAGGAGGCACTGAGTGGGGAGCTGGAGTCTGCCCTTGATTCCATGTGAAGGCAGCACAAGGGCCCCTGGGGGTCCCCTCCCCCATTCTGCCAGGGAGTTTACCCTTTTGCAAAATAAGTTTGGTCTGATAGGTGTTCTAAGTTATTTTCTACAGCCTTGTCCTTCCACCTCTACACCCAGCACATACCATGTTCTGGTTTTATGCTCTTTATATGTTTGGGTTTTATGTAAGATTTTATTCCAAAAATAATTCCACTGCTGAAAAGAATGGAAAAACACTGGGTTGGTTGCCTCCAGCTCTCGCAAATAATTTAAGAGGTTGTAAAAAATTTCTTTCAAAAGCAAGCCCGGTCCCTATGATTGATACAAAATAGCACTTGGTTGACAAGCTTTCTACAGCTTTTTTTTATTTTTTAAGAGTCTTCCTTTTAGGATTTCACTGACAGGTGAGCTTTCAGAAATTTTATTTGGAGCAACAGATAAAGTAACAAACGCCACGGACATCTGTGTAGCACTCTTAGCCTTCACGCTGGTTATTCTGTTCCGTGCCCAGCTGTCTCCTGCATGTAGATCATTGAGGGGCGCTCAGTAAGTGGAGGGTCTCAAGAGAGCCAGCAGAATGGGCTTAATGCAAAAAAGCAGAAGGTGCCTCTATAAAGGTGCACCAACATTTCAGGCAGGGACCCAACTCTTCATACGCTTTCAGTCAAAGGTGGGTGCAGGGTGCCCTTAGTGACTTGCCTCTGTGTGTGTGTGTGTGTGTGTGAGAGAGAGAGAGAGAGAGAGAGAAAGACAGGGCTTGGGAAGGAGCCAGAGAGAGAGCAAGGTACAGATAAAGGCCCAGAGAGAAAAATGTCCATAGAGAGATACAGTTACATAGAAATAAACACACAAAGACAGAAACCAAAGTGGGGAACAGGAAGACAGATGTGGGTACCGGGGAGATAGAAAAATAGGAAGTCACAGAGAAACAGAGAGTGATGGGATCAGTTGAAACATTTGTTGAATACAGCTTAAAAGGGACTTGGAAGAGTTCAGACACTTGTTAGCAGAACCATTAGTGGATTGTATCTAGGCAATTTGAATTAAGAAACTGTTAAAAATTTATCGGACAGTTGGAGACATTTGAACAATAACTTGGTGTTTGATAATATTAACTTGACATTTGATCATTTTTGAGTGTGTTAATGGGATCACAGTTGTGGTTTTTACAGAGTGCTTGTTATTTGGAGACATCTGAAATATTTATGAGTCAAGTGATTCAGTGTCTGAGCCTGCTTCAAGATAGTGTTGGGGGAGTGGTGGGAGGGGATGTCCATGATTGTTGCCATAGGTTATTTTTTAAACTTTATTTATAATTGGAGGATAATTGCTTTACAATATTGGATTGGTTTCTGCCATATATCAACATGAATCAGCTGTAGGTATATATATTGTTGAAGATGGGTGATGGGCACACAGAAGTTCCTGATTCTGTGTGTTTGACTTTTTCCATAGTATGAAGTTAAAAAAATATTTGTTGAATGCTTGTCCTGGGTCAGGCATTGTGTGGGGAATGAGAGAGGGGGTGAACAAAACAAAGACAGATGTGGAGATGGAGAGGAGGAGGGAAGGCAGAGGCAGACAGAAACCCAGAGAGGCAAAGAAAAGAGAGAGAGGAGGGGGGTGCATGCTCAAGGCCAATATGCAAAGAGCAGGCTTCACCCCAGTGGTGCTGACATATTGACAAATGCCCCAGGGTTCCTCGGGCCCTCCTAGGCTTGGGTGAAAACTCAGATGATATGGACAGTAATCACTCCACCCAGCCAGGTTCCTCGCAAAACCTCCTGTACAAGTTTCCTGGGAGCCCTCTGGAAGCTCAAACCCAAGCCCACTCGGCAACCACATGGTGTCCCCAGCTCTCCCACCTATTTCGCTGCCCCTTGGCCTAGATTGTTGCCTCTGTTGGGCCAGAACCAGGAAATATTTGCAATAACTTATTGCTGTTTACTTTACTGCCTCACCTCCCCCTCTTTGTTCTATTAAAAAAAAAAAAAATTAGCATCCAACCCAGGCAAGATGGTTGTTTGGGACACTAGACCACCATCTCCTTGGTCTGCTGGCTCTCCAAATAAAGTGGCTATTCCTTGCCCCACCCCAACACTCTCTAGACTGGTTGGCCTGCTGTGTGGCAGGCGTTAAGAGCTTGGATTAGGGAGTATGGGCACCTCCCTCCATCCTTCCGTCTCACTGGGCACTGCGGCCTGTCCTGGGCACCGCCATGCCTACTGGACGTTGCTTCTTCTGCCAGGTTGTGGTTACCCACACCGGGAGCTGCTGGCTTGACCAAATAAAATGCTCGAGCCCTTTGTGTGACCAAGTACTCCAGGGAGAGGAAGGTGTCTCTCTGCTCTGGCTCACAGGAGGCAGAGGAGAGGCGGAACTGGGCTGCTGCTCTCTCCCTCAAGCCTCAAATTCTTCACACCACACCCCTTCCCATGTCCCTTTACTCCAGTGATGTAGAAATGATTTCTGAAGCCATTCTCCTAGCATGCAGATGTGTGCAAAGAGTGCCCTGGTGCAAAGGCACATATTTCATCTCTTAGGTGTGGGTGACCCATCTTCTTCCAGGGGGCAGGGATGCTGGCCATGACCGAGGAGCACCTGCACGGCATGGGGTCCTAAGTCCTTCACTTGTGGTCTCCTAATGGGCACTCTTTCCCCAAGCCTGACCCTCTCATTTTCCTTCCCACCAGGAAGATCTCTTCTCAGAAAAGTAGTCAGGTCTGGCTGGCTTCTGCCAGTGGAATTTGCATTCTAAACCTCTGTGCTTTTGAGTGGGGCTTGGGACCATGTTTAGGGCCGAGGTCAAGAAATTGGCTGAGGGGTAGATGGAAGGCACCGAAAGGCTGATTGAGCATTATGCTGGGTGTTTTCATATCCTGTGAGATGAATATTATTATTTTAATAGTAATCATGAGTTCAGTTCAGTTCAGTTGCTCAGTTGTATCCGACTCTTTTTGATCCCATGGACTGCAGCGCGCCAGGCCTCCCTGTCCATCACCGACTCCTGGAGTTTACTCAACTCATGTCCATTGAGTTGGTGATATCATCCAGCCATCTCATCCTCTGTCATCCCCTTCTCCTCCCACCTTCAATCTCTCCCAGCATCAGGGTCTTTTCAGATGAGTCAGTTCTTCACATCAGGTGGCCAAAGTATTGGAGTTTCAGCTTCAACATCAGTCCCTCCAATGAACACCCAGGACTGATCTCCTTTAGGATGGACTGGTTGGATCTCCTTGCAGTCCAAGGGACTCTCAAGAGTCTTCTCCAACACCACAGTTCAAATGCATCAATTCTTCAGCACTCAGCTTTCTTTTTAGTCCAACTCTCACATCCCTACATGACTACTGGAAAAACCATAGCTTTGATTAGATGGACCTTTGTTGGCAAAGTAATGTCTCTGCTTTTTAATATGCTGCTTAGATTGGTCATAACTTTTCTTCCAAGGAGCAAGCTTCTTTTAATTTCATGGCTGTAGTCACCATCTGCAGTGATTTGGACCCCGCAAAAATAAAGTCTCTCATTATTTCCCCATCTATTTGCCATGAAGTGATGGGACCAGATGCCACAGTCTTAGTTTTCTGAATGTTGAGTTTTAAGCCAACTTTTTCACTCTCCTCTTTCACTTTCATCAAGAGGCTCTTCAGTTCTTCTTCACCTTCTGCCATAAGGGTGGTGTCGTCTGCGTATCTGTGGTTATTGATACTTCTCCCGGCAGTCTTGTGTACTATCATAATTATAATAGCAACTGGCCTTTATTGAGCATTTACTGTGTGCTAGGTGTTGTGCTGTGTGCCCTGCTGCCTACACACTTAATTTTCACAAGAATCCAATGAGGCAGGTTGCTTTGTTCCTTCCATCTTATCAATGAGAAAGCTTTGGGGAGAGTAATGTGTGCAAATCCCACTGTATCAATGCTTGACCTTGTCCTGCTCGTGTCGTCTGACCTGCGTGTTGAAGTAGGGAATGCTTGGCTATGGTGGCTCGAAGACTGTGTGTGCTGTACCTGCTAACCTTGAGAAACCTGTAATGATGTGATGCTGATGCTACTCTTACTCTCTAAGATGATGACTGACTCCGAAACAGAAAAAGAAGAGGCAGCAAGAAGGCTTTCCCTGTCGTGGGCAGAGCACGTCAGCTCTATTTGAGATGCTAGGACCACCCCCCACCCCCCGCACCCCACCGCCCACCGGAGACAAGTAAATGCCTCATCCTTCTCATTGCTTAACCAAGCTGGGATCCCGTCACCCTGTTGAGCCCGGTGGTTTTTGACAATCCCAAATGGGGCTTTGTGTCACTCAGTTCTGCCAGCATTAAGATAGGTGTCGCCACCATCAGCCTCAGGTGTGGAGCTGGCTTGTGGGAAGTGCCCCCTTATCCTGCCGTTCCTCTCGTCCAGGCTTTGAAGGTTTTCTGTTGCAGTCCACCCTGAAGTCAGTGCTGGTTCCTCGTCAAATCTCTCCTCCGTTGAAGAGAATTTCCAGATGCATGGACATGGCTTCTAGCCTAGCAATCCCTTCCAGACATAGAAGTCTGATCTCTCGTCTCCTCTTTTCATTGCTCCCGTCAAATCAGGAAGAAGTACAGGGTGTTATTAGAGACTCCTAAGTTCTCCTGGAGCTTGGCTACACGAAGTGTGTAAAGTGTGTTCCATGGACCCGTGGTGTCAGCATTCCTTGTTTGACCTCCAGAACTTCAGGCCCAGCCCTCATGTGCTGGACTTTGGACTTAGATTTTTTACAAGATCCCAGAATATTACAGTTTGAGATGGACTGCAAAACTGGTGGTTCTCAAACTTGGCTGCACACTGGGGGAATTTCCCAAAATACCTGTTCCTGGTTCCACTTCCCAGAGCTGCTCCTTTCCTTGGTCGGGAGGTGGTTCAGGTAAGGGGTTATTAAGAGGTCCTCAGGTGATCTCATGTGCCCCTGGGGCTGGGAAGCCCTGCCTTAGAGAACTGGGTGATACCCACTCCTCATTCTGTTAATGGAAAGGAGAGGAGTGGCCCCCTTGCCAGAGTTCTAGCACAGGGGTGAGGAGACTGCACCCCTTGCAGGACTCTGACTTAATTTAAGCCCATCTCCTCCTCCTCCTCACTCCCAGCCTGGAAGGCGCAGACAACCTTCTCTTTTGCCACAGACAAAGGGGGCCTCTTTGGCATCATTTTCTGGAAAGGTGGGAGGTGGGGAGCAGCTAGGGTGCTTGCTCTGTCACAGAGAGAAAGGAGGACTTCCCTCCTGCAGGATGGGAAAGCAGAGAAGGGCTTTGGCTTGGGCTGTTCCCTCCCCTTGCTTGTATGGGGAAATCAGAAGTCCCGTGGGCAGAGCTCGGGGAGCGGGTGCCCAGGGCCCTCCTGGCGTCCCCCCAGCTGGTGAACTGCAGCCCTGACTAGCGAACTGCAGGAGTGACGGGCCCCCACTGCCCCCTGGGCCCTCCACCCCGGCCCTGCCAGTTCCTGGCACTCCTGCCGGACTGAGGACCGCTCACCGCCTGGGCCCTGAGTCTCAGCGGTTTCCTCCGCACAGCTATTTTGGGAACAGGAACTCAGACGTTTGGGTGGAAGAGGACAAGCCCAGGGCCTGGAGGCAGGCCGGCCGAGGGGCGGGCCGGCGGCGCAGAGCGGAGGCAGCCCCCAGCGGCCTCCTCCGCACACAAGCCTGGTCACGTGGCCCCGGGGGCTGCCGCTTGAAAGAGCCCCCACTGTCCACGCTTCAGGTTTCAAAGAACCAGACTCAAGCAGGCGAGGCCTGTTTATTTGTTTTAAAAGCAAGAGGGGGGCTCCGGCCAACTTGCATTTTCAGCTCCGGAAGAGGGGTGTGCGCACGCACACAAGCCAGACAGACTTCTCCACGTTTGTTTTTCTGACACGTTGCAAACCGCGCGGTTGGGAGAAAGTTCCTCTCATGTGCTGGGGCCTGCTTTCCCCGGGACGTGTCCAGCGGCTGCTGTGTCAACACTGCCACGCTCAGCACGTGGCCTTCCCAAGGGGCTGATGTGATTTGTCAAGGGGAAAATCCAACCCAGCCCCTCTGGGGGGCTCGTGCTTGGTTCAAGGGGAGGGTGGGCATTCGGCCTCCCAGGATGACCCAGTTGTCACCCCTCCAGAGGCCATCGCTGCATCCCTCGGGTTCCCTGTTCCTAGGCAGGGCTGTGTTACTGCGTGCAGCTGCTGACGGTCCTGCTCTTATAGTGCCTGGGGCGGGGGGAGGTTATAAGGGAGGGAGGGGAGAGGCCAGGGGTTGAACATGGTTCTCCGCTTCTCTAGTTACCTCTGTCTGGGAGGCCCCTAGCATTGGAGGAAAGGGCTTTGGCGTCTGAGAGAGCTAATGGAAGTGCCCATGCTGGTACATGCCAGCTGCTTTTCTAGCACTTCCTCCTTGTGGCGACCTTCCAAGGAGGGGTGCTGAGGATGGTGCAGGCACTGACCGTGATGTGGGCCTCACGGCTGCTCACTGGGTGCCCATGCCTCTCACCAGTTTGTCCTTGGAGGCCTGCTGGGTGGTTTCAGCTGTCTCTTCAGCCACAGTTTGAGGCCACGTGCACTTCCTTTGCTTTCAGGAGACAAAGGACAGCCACTTCTTCAACGGCGAATGTTTCGGATAGCAGACTTCACACTCCAAACAGCCCTCTAGACCCCGAGTACAGTTAGGGAATCTTTTCTTTTCCTCCATGGAATATTAAACTCCACCTCCCCTGGGTGTCAGGAAACTGAATCCAGTTCCACGTCATGATTCCAGGCATTTCTGGGGTCAGTTCAGGATCTACAGTTGACAGTGTATGCCCGATGCAGCCCCCGATGACAAGGTGGGCCTTTGTGTCTCTCCTCCTGCTTCTCCTAAGCTGCTGGGCTTTAGGAGAAGTCCGCGAGTGAGTGACGATCTGCAGTGACCTGCGTCAGTGAGGAGGGAGCATCCACTGCTTTGGCTGCTGCCTGGGGGGTGAGGGTGGCTTCCCCCATACAAAGAGACAGGATGCTGACAGCCTAGCTGAGGCATGGTGCTCATGTCATTCATATTCTGGGGGTGGCCTGGGGGTGGTCTGATCTCCAAAAGGCTCCTCTGGAACCAAATCAGTCACGCCTCCCTTTGACCCTCAATACATAAACTGTTTCCCTCTGTTTGCTATGTATCTCCTTGAATCACCTCATTCACCTGGCAGCTCCCAAGGCAGCATGTGGCTCTTTCCGTGGTGGTGGGTTGTGGGAAACATTGGAGCCTCCTCGCGATGCCATGGCCACGGAGAATGCTGTCCACCTCCCCCTTTCCTCTGTACCAGCTCCCCTTACACCCTGCTGGCTCCAGTGAGGTACCTGGGTGAAATCGCCACCTTGGGGAATCCCCAGAAGGAAAGCAAAAGGCCTTTCTTCTCTCTCTCAGCTCTCCCCAGACCTCCCAAAGAGCCCGCTTCTATTTCTCCTGTCTCCGAGGATGATGGTGGTGAAGGATGATGGTGGAGAAGAAGGTGATGATGAAGATAATGGTGATGATGATGTGTGTGTGTTCAGTGAGACACATGGCTTCTCATTCTCATCTTTAAGTTCTGCTCTCCTCCAGTCAGGCAGAAGGAAAATTTGATTTTTGCCCCCTGACACACCTTTGCATCCATCTGTCCAGTCTCCATCTCGGAGCTGTGTTCTTGTTTGGAGCTTCTAGCCAGGGAGTGCCACTGCTCATATACCCTTGACTGGAGACCGATTCTCTTCTACCTGGGAAGGTTGTCCTCTTTGACCAAGCACACAGCTTCAGGAGGGAGGCACATGGAGCAGGGAGGGAGGAAGGGGACACCCCTCTAGCCAGCCAGATGGCCCCCACATCCTTAGAGCTGGGTCCTTTAGGGTCAGGGGTTCTGTTACCAGTGCTGGAGGCATCTGTGCCTCAGTGGATGATTTTGATTTTAGTTCCCAGTTGGTGGAGAGTCCCAACAAGAAGCCACAGAGGGTCAAAAAAGGGCACATTTAATTAATATGTCATTTATCAACCTGCCACAGATTTGTAATTTTTGAGTTAACCAGTTTCAACTCCCCTCTCAAGCTGTCCACTAGCCACCGGCAATCATCTCATAGTTTGACTTTGGACACTTTGCTTCAGATCTCAGGGCCTCAATTTTCCAAGGCTGGATCATCTCTCAGGCCCCTTCCAGCTTGAAACTTCTAACACGCTCGTGTTTGGGATTCTGCACAAGCCTCTGGGTGCTGAGCCCTGACGTCCATGTGAAATACACTGAGTCCTCATCAGACTCCAATTTTCTCTAGGAATGGAGGGGAGGTCTGTTATAGATTCAATATAATCCACTGATAATCCAAAAGCCCACGTTAGCCTCTGGTTTTGATCTCATGCATTAGAACTGCGAACAAACTGCAAAATTGACCAATTTGAATTCTACCTGTCCCTTCCCCTTCTATCCTCTCAAAGACATTCTAATTTGATCTGTAATGTGGCCAAAGGGCAGACAGTAGAAGGGAGGAGAAGCCAGAGGCATGGAAAATCCCCAAACTGGATCATCCACCCCCTGGATAATGGGCAGTGACCTGAGCAGAATTCTCAATGAGCACTCATTTCCCCCCCAAGCCAGACCCTGTCCCCACGCTGTAATCTCCATGGCAAAATGCATTAAATTGTCGAGCTCCTTAGACAAATTCTACCATTTCTTACCCAGTTCACAGGCAGGCTAGATTTTTGAAACTGAGAGGCTAGTTAATTGTCATTTGGACGTAGCAGAATTTCAAGTACCTTACAAAGGGAATTTCCTGACAGTCCGGTGGTTTGGGACTCTGTGCTTCCACTGCCTTGGGCCTGGATTTGATCCCTGCTTGGATCAAAGATCCTGCGGGATCTAAGATCCCGCAAGCTGTGCGGTATGGCAAAAACAAAAAACCTTGCCAAAATGCTAGTCTTGGGTGGGTGGGGGGCAAGGACTCAGTGGCTCAGTAGTAAAGAATACACCTGCCAGTGCAGGAGACGTGGGTTCAATCCCTGAGTCAGGAAGATCCCCTGGAGAAGGAAATGGCAACCCACTCCAGTATTCTTGCCTGGGAAATCCCATGGACAGAGGAGCCTGGAGGGCTGTGGTCCCTGGGGTCCCAAAAAGTTAGACACGACTGAACAGCAGCAACACCATCCCATTTTACACTTTTGAGGGGGAAAATCTGATTGGTTCTTCTTGGCCAGCCAGTGGATAAGCTGTCTTTGGACCAGATGAATGGATGCTCATTGCGTGCTCTCTCTGCAGTCCCTGCCTCTAAGAGACTGACCTATGTACATTAAAACTCTGACCAGAGGTCCTTGGACCAGGAGTGGACATCTGAGCTGGTTAGTGCTTGTATTAAAAAAACCTGAGGGCTCTGTGGTGAGAGACTAGACCAGTCATGTGGCCAGGTCCTTCCCCACCATGGACCCTGTGGCCTGCATGAGGACTGCATGAGTCTCTGAAGTCCTTCAGGCTCCAGTGTCCCATGTCTTTCCTAAGCCTAGAGTCTCCTGTAGCCTCTCAGATCAGATCTCAGCAGGGATGAAGATTCGCCGAGACAGAGTGCCCACCTTGGGGTAAACTGGTGGCCAAGAGCCCCTAAGCCAGTATTGAGATGGTAGAGAGGGCTGGGAGTTGACGGTAAATCACAAGAGTCAGTGGCCAGGACTCTGTCAACTGTGGCTCTAGGAAGGGATGGACAACCAAAAAGTAGAGCTGAGAACATGTCACTTAGCGTCCTGGCTGGGTTGGCTACCTGGATGCTTCTGGCATACAGAGTTGTGTGGCCCCATCTCGACCGTCTGACTTTGCGTGGGGCTGGGGAACTTTCCAGGGAAGAAGACCCAAATCCTGCCCACAGCTGGAGTTAGGCACCACCCCCCCCCGCCAGATGCCCTTTACCTGCAGGTGCACCCAGCTGCCAGCTGCTGTGACTGTGGGCTGCTGATGGCTTGCTGTCTTTTTCCTTCTCCAGAGGACTGCCCTTGGCTGAGCCTGAGGTTACATCTTATCTCGAGAGGCAGCCTGTAACCGACTGATACATGGGGACAGAAGGTCAGCTCCTGCTTTAAAGTGGGACTAAAGTTATGCTGCAGTTCAGCCTCGGGAACAGCCCAGGAGATCAGGCTGAGGCTTGTCTCCAGCGGGGACCACACCCAAGCTTAGCTTCTTCCTTGCTTCCTCCTGCTCCCTCCATCATCCTTCTCCCACGACCTGCCTTCAATAAATCATCTGCCAGGTTCTGCATCTAGAGATCACACCTAAATGACATTTTGCTGATTAACACTTGCATCTTAGAAATTTTGTGGGGCCCACCATTTCATATCTGTTTATTTCATGACTTTGGGATCTTTCATCCTAACAAGGCGGATCCAATATAGTGAATTTATTAAGGCCCTTAAGGAATAATGGAACCACTACTGTACTGGAAAAATTCATTTAGAGCAGAAAGATTTTTGGAGGGGAGTGTTAAGGATGATTTTAATTTACTATTCACTGATAAATATTTGTACTGTAACAATTGAGTTAGAAAAAAAAAAAGAATGTATTTATGTTATTTTGAATTGCTTCCCCAACACACAAATTAGTAGAAATTGCTTAAAGACTATGGTATGGGAATTTCTATCCTAGACTTTTCCTTTATTGTTTTCCTCTTAGCTCATATCCCATTTCCTCCTCCTCCTCGTTTTCCTTCTCTTCTTTGCATTCACTGTTACTTTGTTGCTCTGATACTCATCTCTAAAGTTTCAGCTCCTGGAGTCATTACAATGTGTATATCTTCTCAAAGGAGTTCTGTATCACTTCTTGTCCTTCAAAAACAGGATCTCAATCTCTATCATCTTAAGAAAGAAGCCCCTGCTTCCTGCTTCACCCCACCATGTTGCTGAAAAGGCACTTGCAAATTATACTTCATCAAACACTTTCTAGACCTGTGGCAAACCTTTCCTTTTGAAATCCTAGAGCAAGCCTTGGAGTATCTCCCAGAACAATAAAAGCTTATTAAGTATCCGGTGAATTATAATCGCTGGAGGCCATGAAAAATAATAACTTATTTGGTGATCACATAATGTTTCTATTTTTTCACTATAGGTTACTAGAGACACAACTTTTCAGTTTTGTCCAGCACACTTAATTTGAGCTATCAAAGCTCCTTATCCTCACTTTCTTATTCTTTCTTTCTGTCTTTGCAAGAAAAATACAAGAAAAGGGGAATTAAATTGAGTCTTTTCATCTCATCTTATTATCAAGATTCTGTTCTACAAATTGAACATGAAATGATATCCAAAGGTGGCTTGAAGTTAGTAGGACCAGCAGGGTTCCTAGAGTCCAATTTTATCCTTTGATATAACTCTCAGGAGATTTTTTTTTTTAAAGACAAAGCAAACTTGGAGAGCCAACTTCATCAGAATCAATCATAAAAGTTAAGTAAGAAAATCTGGATAATGCAGAGGAGGGTCAGAACTCTTACTGTGTATCCACCAGTTTGAGAAAGTCGTAGAGAGTGGATAGGCCTGGGTTGTCATTATTGGATTTAAGTTCTTGAATAACCAGCCCCACCCTTCCTTTCCACGCTTATGTTCCATTATTTTCTTCTTCTCTCGTGTTTATTCACATTCTTCCTTTTTCTCTCTCAATGTATATGCACATATCTACACACACACACACACACACACACACACACACACACACACACAGATGTATACAATTTAGAGAGCAGTCCTGCTAATTAGGACCATATCTACATCATGAGTGTTAAGATTCAGAGTCTGTCATTAACCTTGTTTATTTCAGGGATCAGCTGAAGTTCACTAAAATTCCTAAGATATTTTCCTAGTTGATGGTGAAGGCTAGAATTGCCAGTTAAAATAGAGGATGCCCAGTTAAATTTGAATTTTTAAAATAAGTGATGACTAATGACACCTACTAAAAAAATTGTTATTTCTCTGAAATTCAACTTAACCTGAGCATCTGTAGTTTTATTTTGTTATATCTGGCAATGCTAATGGAGGTGGTAGATGAGTCAGGGTCTTCTCAGAAAAAGAGATGATATGTTTAAATTGGGTAATTTGCAGAAAGTGTCAAAAAGAGATTATTTACAGAAGTGTGTACAGTCTCAGCAGAACACACAGACTGATTGCAGTCTCAAACAGCAGGGTACAGTGGCTGCTTCTAAAGGATTGAGGAGAGGGAGAGGTTTCAGAACCCCGAGACATAGAGGCCCCAGGAGAGGGATGCAAATGAGAGCAGTGACGTTTGGGGGAGAGGCTGAACCCAACTGGAGGCCTGGACGTGAGAGAGTCTGTTGATGTGGCTCACAAAATCAGCTTTCTGGGACTGGTGTGGACAGGCAGAGATGAGATGGAAAGGGTCAAGTGGAATATATCCAGCAGAGGGCAGCTTGGTGACTCCGGGCATTCAGGTGATGTGGGTCTACTGTGCAATAGGCTCTGACACTGGGACCTCACACTTCACTGTCACATGCCTGTCCGGGGGGCTCCCTCTGCCCTGGGAGACTCTCAGTGTGTGAGCTTGGGCAGACGGGCTGCCATCCCTCATGAGAGGCAGACTGCTCTGTGGTCAGTTTTTCCTGGGTTTGTCTTTCTTTCTTCTTCCCAACTGCAGGTGAGAGAAAGTTCAAGGAACCCTCCTGACCTCTGTATTGGGGTTCTCCAAAGAAACAGAACCAACAGGCTCTATATCTGTCTGTATGATTGTTTTATATTTGTTGTTGTTCAGTCGCTCAATCGTGCCTGACTCTTTGCAACCCCATGGACTGCAGCACAGCAGGCTTCCCTGTCCATTACCATCTCCCAGAGCTTGCTCAAACTCATGTCAGCTGAGTTGGTATACTGTCCAACCACCTCGTCCTCTGTTGTCCCCTTCTCCTCCTGCCTTCAGTCTTTCCCAGCATCAGGGTCTTTTCCAATGATTGTTTTATATATATATATGTTCAGTGGCATTCCAATTTTCATATCGATTTTTTCATATATATATATAAGACATATATATATATATATATATATATATATATATAGATACACATACAGAACTCTTTATTGCTCAGGGGAGGTCAGTCTTTTGTTCTACTCAGATCTTCAGCTAATTGGATGAGGCACATCTACATTTTGGAGGACAATCTGCTTTACTCAACCAACCAATAAAAATGTTACTCTCATCCAAAAACACCCTCACAGGAGCATCCAGAATAATGCTTGACCAACCATTTGGGTACCATGGCCCAGCCAAGTTGAGGCATATAGCTGTCACAGACTGTTTTTAGTGTAGTTGTTGACCAGAGCCACAGAGGTCATCTGCCACCTCCTGTGGTACAGTGTAACAACCGAGGCTGGGCTCTTCCTGTGCAGTTCTAGAGCTAACACAAGAACATAGCACTCACTCCCCTGGCCCTGGCTGCTTCCTGTCTCTTCCCCAGGAACCTGCCAAAGGTGCAGGCAGGTGGCCAAAGATTGGAGGATTTTGAGTGTTGGTCCTCTCACCCTCAATCTTCAGCTGCTTGGAGGCATTTGGAAAAAGAAGCTACCACAATCAAGAAATCATTTACCTGAAATGATTGTTACTAGTTCTTGATCATGGAAGACATTAGAAGCCAGTATCATAGTTTGCTAGTGTATGATTGTTTTGTGCATGCTGGCAATACTGGTATTAATAGCTAGCCATCAAGCCTAGGAGTTTTTTAAACTCTCATGAGGTTAATTCCTAGAAGGCCTGCTTACCTAATAACTAAACTTAGCAAGTGATGAGTGTCTTTGGAAAAACAGTGGTGCTTCTTAGGCAGATATGAATGGGTCCTGATACTCAGGAATGATTCAGGTTCCTTTGTATTAGAAATAATATTTAGTTTACATTATGAACCAATTTCAGGTTTCACACAATTAACTGATTGCCCTGACAATGTTCAGTGGTATTTCGATTTTCCTATTAGGTATTTCTGCTCTAGGTATATTGCTACAGCAAAGCTTTTTAGCATTACATAGGTGAGAGTGAAAATAAAAATTATGGTCTCATCCTTAGATAAAAGCTAGTGATTGGGCTGCCTGTAATGGTCCAGTTGTCCCAGGAGTTACAGACATTTTTAATTACTGAGATGAAAGCAAATGTTTACATTGTATTCCTAGGGAGCCACACTGTGATTCTTCTGTTTTGTGGCAAGAACTTCTTCCAGTCTTTCCATGGCTGATGGTTGGTTTACCTCATAGTTAGTTAATACAGTTTCCAAAAGATGGTACCACCCTTGAGTCCTAGATGGCAGGGTGTCCATAAAGTATTGGAAAATCCCAAGGTCCAGGAAATTCCAAATGAAGAACTCAGAGTATCATTTCTTGAATTTGTGTTTTCCTGTAATAATCTTCTGTTGATAAGCTTAGCAAAGTCACATTTTACAAAAGTTTTAATTCCCCAACAAGATCAACAGGAGATTTATTGACTTTCAGTAGAGGTAATGCTTAAGTGTCTCGGCTAAATTGTATTTTCAGTCTCCATAGGGTCTTACCTCACCCAGTGGCTGAGTGCTGGAATAATGCATGGGTGACTAGTTCAAGGACATCTTGTTTGATTAAGTGTTCAATCAATCTCTTATGCAAAACAAGAGCTCCATTTATAGATTTCGAGGGAATTGGTAAAATCATTATTGAAGGCTCTAATCAGAGGATTGACATGTTAGGTTTGTTTTAGAAAGGTCTTTCTCACTGTGGTGTGGAAAAACATTTAGGGGGATAAAGATTAGCAGCAGGAAGACCAGTTGGGGGTTCTGCCGCAGTCCTCTCGAAGTGTCTGAACTGGACCAGCGATGGTAAGGTTGGTGAGGAGCCGGAAGTCTAGCCTCACACGGTGGTGCTCATGAGTCCAGCCTCACAGACCTCCTGTGACGGGGAACATAATTGACCACAAGCTCTGCGCTCATGCTGGGCAATCCAACAGCATGCTTGTGTCAAAGCCATGCTTCCCGTGGACTGCTCTCTGCCAGTTATGGAAGGTGCCAGTAATACAGAGTCAGGAATATTCCCTGGAGACCTTGGACTCCTCTGATGGCTGGTTTTGGCTCCAGAGCTCCCGGATGGCTTTGTGGAAACTTCCTTATACTACACGGCAGTAAGGACACGTCTGCCCAGCCTTCCTCCCCTCCCGCTTGCCCAGGGTCACACTGCATCGTGAGCCGATGGCTCTTCCCGCCTTGCTGGCATCCTCCACATGCTTTCTTTTTTTTTTTACTTTACAATATTGTAGTGGTTTTTGCATGTTTTCTTATGGGCATTTCCCTAATCAGAATCCTTGCATGTTTACACATGCTTGGCGTCTGCTTCTCGGAGAACCTGGACTAACACAGGAAACAATGTCAAATTTTTAAAAATGTTAGATATCTAAAAAGTAGACTTGACAAAGGAACAAGGGAGAAAGATGAGTTTTCGATGCCTCCTGGTCTTCTGACCAGCAGTGGAGGAAGCACTGGCAGAGCTAGAGAACCTAAAATGAGGAGTGGGTTTAGAGTTGAGATTTGCTTTATTTAAAAAAAAAAGTTTACTAAGAGTATAGTTGATTTACAGTGCTGTGTTAGTTTCAAGTGTAAAGCAAAGTGATTGTTTTACGTACACATATATTCATTCATTTTCAGATTCTTTTCTCATTTATGTTATCACAGAATATTGAGTAGAGTTCCCTGTGCTATACAGTAGGTCCTTGTTGGTTATCTATCTTATTATATAGAATTGTGTGTGTATGTTAATCCCAAACTCCTGATTTATCCCTCCACATTTCCCCTTTGGTAACCAAGTAAGTTTATTTTTGCTATCTGTAAGTTTGTTTCTGTTTTGCAAATAAGGTCATTTGTATCATTAAGAAAAAATTAGATTCCCTATGAGTGGGGTCATTTGATACTTACCTGTCTTTTGCTTCACTTAGTATAATCTCTAGGTCCATCCATGTTGGTACAAATGGCACTCTTTCATTCTTTTTTATGGCTGAGTAATATTCCACTAATATATTTACCACATCTTCTTTATTCTGTTGATGGACGTTTAGGTTGCCTCCATGTCTTGGCTATTGTGAATAGTGCTGCAGTGAGCATTGGGGTGCATGTATATTTTCTTTTTAAAAAAATTTTATTGGAGTTTAGTTGATTTATAATTTGTTAGTTTCAGGTGTGTAACAAAGTGAACCAGTTATACATATACATATAGCCACTCTTTTTAAGATTATTTTCCCACATAGGCCATTACAGAGTATCAAGTAGAGTTCCCTGTGCTATGCTTTCGGTTGTTATTATCTATTTTATAAATATATACTAGTGTGTACATGTCAATCCCAAATTCTCAATTTATCTCTCCCCCTCCCCTTATCTCATGGCAACCACAAGTGTACTTTCTATATCTGAAACTCTATTTCTGTTTTGTAGATAAGTTCATCTGTACCCTTTAAAAAAAAGAGATTCCACATATCAGTTCAGTCACTCAGTCGTGTCCAACTCTTTGCGACCCCATGGACTGCAGCATGCCAGGCCTCCCTGTCCATCACCAGCTCCCGGAGTTTACTCAAACTCATGTCCGTCGAGTCAGTGACGCCATCCAACCATCTCATCCTCTGTTGTCCTCTTCTCCTCCCACTCTCAATCTTTCCCAGCATCAGGGTCTTTTCAAATGAGTCAGTTCTTTTTATCAGGTGGCCAAAGTATTGGAGCTTCAGCTTCAGCATCAGTCCTTCCAATGAATATTCAGAACTGATCTCCTTTAGGATGGACTGGTTGGATCTTCTTGCAGTCCAAGGGACTCTCAAGAGTCTTCTCCAACACCACAGTTCAAAAGCATCAATTCTTCGGCGCTCAGCTTTCTTTATAGTCCAACTCTCTCATCCATACATGACTACTGGAAAAACCATAGCCCTGACTAGACAGACCTTTGTTGACAAAGTAATGTCTCTGCTTTTTAATATGCTGTCTAGGTTGGTCATAACTTTTCTTCCAAGGAGTAAGTGCCTTTTAATTTCATGGCTGCAATCACCATCTGCAATGCTTTTGGAGCCCCCCAAAATAAAGTCAGCCACTGTTTCCACTGTTTCCTCATCTATTTGCTGTGAAGTGATGGGGCCAGATGCCATGATCTTAGTTTTCTGAATGTTGAGTTTTAAGCCAACTTTTTCACTCGCCTCTTTCACTTTCATCAAGAGGCTCTTTAGTTCTTCTTCACTTTCTGCCATAAGGGTGGTGTCATCTGCATATCGTAGGTTATTGATAGTTCTCCTGGCAATCTTGATTCCAGCTCATGCTTCATCCAGTCCAGTGTTTCTCCTGATGTACTCTGCATATAAGTTAAATAAGCAGAATGACAATATACAGCCTTGACGTACTCCTTACCACATAGTAGTGATATCATATGATATTTGTCTCTGTCTGACTTACTTCACTCAGTATGACAATCTCTAGGTTGATCCATGCTGCTGCAGTTGGCATTGTTTCATTCTTTTTTATGGTTGAGTAGTATTTCATTATATTTATGGGCTGCTGCTGCTGTTTAATCATTAAATTTCGTCTGATTCCTTGTGACTCCTTAGACTGTATCCTGCCAGGCTCCTCTGTCCGTGGGTTTTCCCAGGCAAGAATACTGGAGTAGGTTGCCTTTTCTGTCTCCAGGGCATCTTCCCGACCCAGGGATCAAACCCACAACTTCTGCTTGGCAGGCAGATTCTTGTCCACTGAGCCACCGGGGAAGCCTATGTATATGTATCACATCTTTTTTACCCATTCCTTATTGATGGGCATTCAGGTTGACTCCATGTCCTGGATATTGTAAAGAGCGCTGCAGTGCTTTGGAGTACATGTATCTTTTCAAATTATGGTGTTCTCCAGATATATGAAAATTTGCTTTAAATCCCTATGTTCTCCATGATGACTGGGGAGCCCTTGATACCTGAATAGACACTCTTTGCCTCCCCTCACATCTAAAGTGTATAGACTGTTGCTATTCCTGGCTTCTCTTCCTGAGATTTGAGGCATGAAATGATGCGGGAACCTCAAATGCTGTCTTTTATTAATTTCATTCTGCCCCTCAGCTACTAATATGAGGATCTGCACACTCTTCTCCATGCTTTTTGGAGTTGTTCTCCATGCTTTTGCTTCTGCTCTGTCCTCAGTCTGGAAAGCTCACCCAGGATTCCTTCTGCAACATTTTTCCTCCTCTGGGAAGTAGCTGCATGAGAGAACAGGAAAGCCTGGGGTTTGAAGTCATGAGTCATGTGGTTAAGTTCCATCTCTGCCACTGAGAGGCAGCTATGGTGAAGCATTTAGCATGGATCAAATCCTTACCCTACCAGCTGCGGTCTTTGTGACCTTGAACAGGTTGCTTCACTTCTGCATACCTCAGTTTCTTCTTCTGTAAAAGAGTGATGCCAAAAATTTCCATCTCCTAGGGTTGTTGCCAGGTTTGAAAACTCAGTCTTGACAGTGACTGGCACATGGTCTGGGCTCAGTATCTAAGTGATTTCTAAGCCTGGAGTTTGTATTTATTTTATTTTTTTTTTGGTCACACCATGCAGCTTTTGGGATCTTAGTTCCCCAACCAGATATTGGATCCAAGCCTTCGGCAGTGAGAGTGAGAAGTCTTGACCACTGGACCACCAGGGAAGTCCCCAAGCCTGGAGGTTTTGATCTGCCTGGGCCCTTAACTGCATAGCGAGGGTGTTGGCCTAGAGGACCCTGTCAGATTCTACTGCCTAACTTGTGTGCAAGGGTCCTTCCTCAGCTCACTCTCCACTGCCACCCTGAAGCCCATGGCTTCTTCCTACATGTCCCACAGTGTGCTGGGGCACCGCCGTGTGGTTCTCATTCTTGTTTTGCTCTTTTACTTGACTGTGCACAAATCTCTCTAATCCACTGGATGGGAAGCTATTGGAGGGCAGGGAATATGCCACAGTCTGCCTCATAACCCAGCAGTGACCAGTATGGTGCTTAGCAGGAGCACAAAGTGCTTGTAATAAATTAAAGTTGGCCTCTGGAGAATGATGGTGGCAAAACTGAGAGTTATTATAATAATATTTGGGTTGAATTCTGACTCATATCAGTCACCATGCTTAAGTACTTTTTATGTGTCATCTCCTCTGACTCCTATCAGACATAAAGATAGGCATTATTAGTCCCATTTTGCAGATGGAGAAAGAGACTGAGAGGCTTAGTAGCTCAGTGGTGAGTGACAGTACTGGGGTGGATACCCAGTTAGGTTGGCTTCCCAAGATACTAAATTGCCAAGAGTCTTTGAGGCTCTTTCTTCCTCAGACTCTTGTAGGCTAATATGTGCTGCCGTCCACTTCCACCTTTAGTGGCCCCAAAGCCACCGAGTTGTCGCCTGCCTGCCAGTGCACCCCTTCGCGTCCGTCTCGTGTGGTTGCGGTTGTCATTCCAGGCTGGCCCTCCCCAGCAGCATCCTAGTCCTCGCCATCCCCATCAGCTCCTTCTGCTGCCCAGGAACCTTGCCAACTGGATGCCTCGGTGCATCGGAAGGTGTCAGTTACTCCGAAGGTTATTTGTTCAGAACAGTGTTCTCACTCAGGCTGTTGGTGCCTGGAACCCAGCATGGGAGAACTTTGAGTCCAAGACAGGTTAGGCTGGAGGGAAGGGGTATATGGGGGACGGCCGCACCTTCTGGTCCTTCTTGAAGCAGATCTCAGACACCATTCCTTAGGGAGAAGCATCCTTTTCTTATTAGAGAGAGCTGGAAGTGAGGTATGAAACTGTTTGTATTATGCTTACTCCTGGGGGGATCTGTTAATAGAATCATAAATCTGTGACAGCTTCAGAGCCTCTCAATTCACTGATCAGGCAACTGAACCCCAGCAAGGTTATTCACAATGAGACATCCAAAGTGGCCGAGCCAGGACCAGGAGGAGAGCACCATAGGGAAGGCACACCGTCATGAGAGCTGGGCTCCCTCCCTCCCCTTCTTTCTCCTCTCACCCACTTGCTTGTTGCCTTTGCTGAGCAGGAGGCTAAATCAGGGCCATGGTTCTGAGAGGTCAGGCTCCAGAGTGGGCAGGTGCTGAGGTTACCCAGCCGCGCAGTGAATCACCCTGGATGGAAGGTCACCTTAAGCTCGTCCTCCTGTGGTCAGCTCCACGGGGTGTGGCCTTTGTCAACAGCTGTGGAGAAGCCTGACTGGTCCTGTCTCAAGATTAAAACCCCTCCTGTGAGTGTTAACTTGTTTGTATTTAACTTACCTTCGTGCTGTGCTGCAGCCGTGACAACCCCGTGAGCTGTCCTGGGAGGTGCAGAAACCCTTTCCTGGGACTGTTTAACTCCAGGTTTAAGGGGAAAATGGGCTTATTGGAGAAAACCACTCCCCGGTGGCTCAGTGGTAAAGAATCTGCCTGCAGTGTGGGAGACCCGGGTTTGATCCCTGGTTTGGGAAGATCCCCGGGACAAGGAAATGACAACCCACTCCAGTATTCTTGCCTGGAGAATCCCATGGACAGAGGAGCCTGGTGGGCTACAGTCCACAGGGTCACACAGAGTAGAACACGACTGAAATTACTGAGCGGTAGAAATCTCCAGGAAGGCAGCCACTTTTAAGAAAATTATAAATGGCCAAAATGGACTCAAAAAAGCATAAAATCTATACATACTAATAATTATGGAAAACTCTAAAAGTTATCCAAGAATTACCAGAAAGAAAACCACCAGTTCCTAGCAGGAACACGGTTGAATAACTTTTTTAACTTTTAAGAAATGCATTATTCTTTTGTTATATAAATTATTGCAGAACTAAAAAGTGGGAAAAGAGCCTCCAATTCATTTCACAAGAGAAGCATAACCCTGATTACTATTCAAAAAAGAAAATTACAGGCCGATCTCATTTATGAGCATAGATGTAAAAATTCTTAATAAATGATTACAGTAACTGAAAAACATAGTGAAAAGAATATGTCAAGGGTTCTCGGAATTCAAGGATGCTTTGAAAGCAGATAAACTATAAATAGAATTCACCAGTGGATCACAGAGGTAATGAAATTTATATCTATTTCTGATGTTTGACTAGGAGGAGAATGATGATTATTTGAGGTGCTGGTTATTCCCAGTTTTTGTTCTCAGAGTTTTTTTTTTTTTTTCCTCTTTCCTTTTCTACCCAACCTGAGGCTGTTGTTCTGAGGTTGACTTCTACAGACTACATCCGCTTGGTCATCTGTGTTTGGCTGTTGGATGTGGGCAGAAGCCTGGAAGAGAAAGAGGGGTGGGATAATTATTCTCTGCATTCCTCCCCAGCTCCTGGAGTCTCAGGGGTGGTGGTGTTCCTTTGTGGCTGCAGCGATATTTTTCCCTGCCCTTGTCTCTTCAGGCCTAGGGGTGGTAATGGATTTCCACTGTTGCTGGGTCCTGGGTGCCTCAGCATCTTTTGTCTGTTCCCTCAACCCAGCCCACGTGTCTATACTTAGTGTCCTCATTCACGTCTGTTTAGTTCAATTCCTTCCAATGTGCCATCTGCTTCCTGCCAGGTCTTGACTAATTCAGCATGATGAATAATGTTTACTGTAAACCAATAAGCAGCATCATATTTATTAGTGTAATTACATTATTTGGTAGTGCAGTAACGGGGGAAGCTCTTCATTTTCTTTTTAGACGGTTTTTGGGTCAATGAGAAAATTGAATTTGAAATCACAGATGATAGAAATAAGCAATAATAAAATACAGAGTATCAAAATTAATGGAAAGGAGTCAAAGCTGGTTTCCCTGGGAAATAAAGCCATAAACATATATATTAGAAACTATAAAAAAAATTTTTTTTTAAATGCGTTCAGGAGGTTAGGAAAAACCATCAAGGGTAATAAATGGAGACCTGGATTTAATAAATTACAAAGCAGAAAAAGAGGACTCAGTAAATTAAAAATCTGGTTTTAATTTCTTTGACAAAACCACTTATATTAGAAGTAAAATTAAAAATTAGAATGGAGGATTATACAGTGTTCTTGGGGATTCCCTGGTGGCTCAAATGGTAAAGACTTGCAGTGTGGGGGTGATCGAACCTAGGTCGCTCTGGGTCGAGAGGATCCTCTGGGGAAGGAAATGGCAACCCCCTCCAGTATTCTTGCCTGGAAAATCCCATGGACAGAGGAGCCTGGCAGGCTACAGTCCATGGGGTAGCAGAGAGTCAGACACAACTGAGAAACTAACATACAAATAGATGATATTAAAAGGAGTTTCAAGAAATGATTGGCAAACCTAGGTGCAAATTAGACTGAAACATGGTTGAAGTGATTGTTTAGAAAATATAGAAATAACCAAAATTTACTCTAGAAGAGACAAGAATTCTAAACAGGCCAATAATCAGAGAAGAAGTTGAAAATGCATCATTCTGTAATCACCAGGACCAGATGGTTTCTCAGGTAAATAATTTAAAACATTCAAGGAACAGAGAAATCAAACACATAAACTGTCTCCAAGCACATGGTAAAAAAGGACGCCACAAGTAACAGTGGCACTCAAATCAGTGTGCAGAGAAGACCTCCAGGCTCATTCATGAATATTGATGTAAAAATTGTAAGAAAAATCAGTAACTAGAACTGAGCATTGTGTTAGCAAAATTTTGAACCATGGCTCAGCAAAATCCAGGTTCAATAAAGTCAAAGGTGGTTCAAAATTATGAAATCCTCGGTACAGTTCACCCCAATCAAAGGAGAAAAGCTGTATGTTCATTTCATGGATTAAAAAAGTCATTTGAAAAAAGATAAAATAGAAATATATAGGTATCTGCTCCAAATGCTTAAGTTATCTCCATCAAAACTCCAGGTTAATAATGAAGTATTTAATAGCAGTATTGCCATTAAAACAAGTGACAAAATGTGCCTTCTGAACTGAGCATTTGGGTTTTCTGAAAGTTTTAGCCTTTACAAATAAAGTGGTTTAAAAGTAAGGGATTAAAATAATGGATGGGTGGAGGGAAGCAACATTATAATTATGTCCTGATACCATGATTATAATCCTTGAATAACCCAGAAAAATCAACTGAAAAACTTTTAAGAGACAATAAGAAGATTCAGTAAGGTAGTTAGAAATTTAATACATAAAGTCAGCAGGCTTCCTTTACACAAACAGTAGATGTAATATAAAAGAAAATGTCTCATTCATCAGGGCAACAAAGATGAAATATTAATGTGTTAGGAATAAAACCTCTGCAAGACACTGGGGTTCAAATAGTCCAGCCTGATGTCCTCACATGGAACATTACACAGGAAAGGAAGGACCCTTTTCCTCCTCTCTTGTGCATGAAAAATCAACTGTCCTGGTGTGTCTGAGACTCTTCTCATTTATCAGTAAACCCCTCCTGAAGACGTGAAAATGTCTTGATTTTGTTAATGGATGTAAAGGTTGGAGGAAAAAAATACAAAAGCTATATGGCAACCCCCATAGGGACTGAAACCAACATTAATTAGTGTCAAATGGATACATATTTCTGAATTTGTTGTCACTGTTTTTCTCCCTAAATGCTTGTGTTGGCAGCCATGATTTGCTGACTCCATAGTGATGTAAAATATATTATTGCAACCCTCCAGATGGTGGGACTTTGTGCAATGTATGCCATTGTAATTGTGGGTGTTAACAGTTCGTTTTTAATTTGTTTGTGGATTATCTCTTGGGCTTTGTATGGAGATAGTGCTGGTTTTATTTTAAACCGCTTTATAGAGAGTAATAATTCACATACCATTAAATTGACCTGTGCATGCACGTACAATTAGTGCATTTTGGTATATTCATAGAGTTGGGCATCCATCACCGCAGTCTAGTTTTGGAACCTTATTATCACCTGGAAAGAAAACCCTTACTCATTAGCAGTCACTTTTCCACCCTAGACCCCTAACAAACTCATGTACTCTAGGCAACCACTAATCCACTTTCTCTCTCTATAGATTTGTCTCTTCTGGACATTTCATTTAAACTGAATCATACAATGTGTGGTCTTTTGTGATTTCCTTCTTTCATTTTGCATACTATTTCCAAAGTTCATTCATCTTCTAGCATTTATCAATACTTCATTCCTTTTTATACTGAATAAGGTTCCACTCTATGGATATATCACATTTTATTTAGCCACTCATTAGTTGATGTTGATTACTGTTGTTTCTACTTTTTGGCTATTATTAATAATGCTGCTGTGAATGCTGCTATTTGTGTACAGAATTTTGCGTGGACATATGTTTTCATTTCCCTTGTGTGTAGATTTCATTTCACCTGGGAGTGGAGACTTTAGAGATTTCTAAATATGGTATCATGTCATCTGCAAATAGCAACAATTTTATTTCTTCCCATCCAATTTGGGTGACTTTTTTTTTTTCTTGTCTGATTTCTATGGTTAGGACTTGCAATACTATATTAAACGTATATTTATTTTTGACTGTGCTACTCCAGCTTTTTCTCTAGTTGTGTCGAGTGGGGGCTACTCTCTGGTCGAGGTGTGCAGGCTTCTCGTTGCGGTGACCTCTCTCGGTGCCGAGCATGGGCTCTGGGTGCACAGGCTTCAGTAGTTGTGGCGCATGGGTTCAGTCGCTGCAGCTCCCGGCCTCTCGAGCACAGGCTCAGTAGCTGTGGCTCACAGGCTTAGTTGTCCTGCAGCATGTGGGATCTTCTGGACCAGGGGTGGAACCCATGTCTCCTGAATTGGCAGGTGGATTCTTTACCTCTGAGCCAACAGGGAAGCCCTATGTTAAATGTAAGTGGTAAGAATGGACATCTTTGTCTTATTGCTGCTTTTAGAGGAAAAGCTTTCATTTTTTTCACCTTTAACTATGATGTTAGCTGTGGGTTTGTCATAAATGGCCTTTATTATGTTGAAATGTTCCCAATATACCAACGTTTTTTAAAGTTTTTTTTTAAATCTTTTTTATTTATGTTGAATTTTGTCAAAAGGTTTTTCTGCATCTATTGAGATGATCACTTGGTATTCATTCTTCATTTTGTTAATGTGGTTTATCACATTGATTGCTTTGAGGATATTGAACCATCAATTTTTTCCCGCTTGATTGTCTGTGAAATTGAATGAGGCTTCATTTCTTGATTCAGAGGATGCAGTGAAAATGTTCTGTGGGGGAACAAAAGGGGAAATTTCGATAACAGATATATTGGCCCCTTACACTATAATGTGGATTCTGTCAGATCCCATTGACATACTTTCTATAGTGTATCAAGTGATGTATCTTATTGCAAAATAGAACAATGACAATGACTTACAGAAATTAGCTTCCAGCTCTTCAGAAATGTGTGGTAAAACTTGTGCTCCACAGCTCCCTGTGGGATCAGGCTGAAGCTCCTCAGCTGAGACCACATGTTTTAGGCTTCCCCCCCCCTTCCCTGTGGTGCTTTCCTCCCTTCTCCTGAGTGCTCATGCTCAGTCTCTCAGTTGTGTCCGATTCTTTGTGACCCCATGGACCGTAGCCCGCCAGGCTCCTGTCCATGGGATTCTCCAGGCAAGAATACTAGAGTGGGTTGCCATTTCCTTCTCCAGGGGATCCTCCCAACCCAGGGATCAAACCCACATCTCTTGTGTCTCCTGTGTTGGCAGGTGGGTTCTTTACCACTAGCGCCTATTCCTCCATAAATTAATTGGTCAAGAATACCCAGCTTCAGGTTCTGTTTCAGTATCCTGACCACAGATAGACCCAGAGGAAGATTTCATCCAAAGAGTAGGTGACAACTTGACCAAGAGCTGGGGTATGTGTTGGTTTTCAGATCTGTCCTGTTTGTCCCAACACAGTCATCTTGGTTGGGTCATACTCTAGAGAAGAGGAAATGTTAATGGACCCAAGAGCTGAATGTTTAAAGTCCAGGCCACTTCTATCATGGAGTGCCCTTATCTGGGTAAGACACTGAAGTGGAAGCATCCTTCTCACCCTCCTGGACCACTGTCACCTGGGTGGACCCCAAGGGATGCAGGCTTAGCAGAATAGGGGATCTCTGCAGATTCCCTGGCTTCAACAAGCAGTGACAATAAGCCAGAGGATTTGGGGAGAACAGTGGAGGCTGGGTCCAGAGCTACCCAGAACTGGCAGCCAAGTTGGGATCTTGTCCTATTCACTGTTGTTGACAAGCAGTGAATGGGGCCCCGGGACATCGTGAAAGCCGAGGTGGCAGTAATGGGTAGAAGCTGCAGTCGTGTTGATGGAATGGCTGGCACAGGAATGGCTGCCTTCTTCTGACTCCATGGGGCATGATGGAGCTTCTGCTTCATTGCTGAGGAGTGAGAATCACCAGCAATGAAGGAGGCACCCCTAAAAAGTTTTGCATAGATTCATTCAACAAATACTGTAAAGCCGGCCCTATGTCTGGCATAGTTGTCTGTTAACTTGGCTCATGGTTACTGGAAACAGGCTTTGTAGCAAAAGTTCACCTTCAGGAAGGTAACCGGGAGTATTCTCAGAAGTAGCATCAGTAGGGGAGTTACGGAAGCAAGACTGGGCAGAGGGAGGTGAACGGTGATGCAGTCACTCATAGGTCCCAGCAGTTTTGCAGGGAACTCTGCAATGAAATGGCCCTTTGGAGTTGTTCCAGGTTGGAACAAAAGGGCTGGGCCTTTATACCCTCAAACCTACAGGTCATTGATGTGGGCTACCTCTGTGGAGGAGATGTAACCCTGAAAGAGGCATTCCCCTTGGCAGAAGGCTATCCCGAGGGAAGGGCTGATCTGTGAGCCAACAGTCTGAGCAGACTGAGTTGTGAGCACCTTGATCCTGAACTTATGGTCTGGGCAGCAGATGGTGTGACTTGTTACATAGACCCCAGAGGTCCAACAGTGATCTAGAGAAAAACCCCTGCTTCATGGAAATTGTATTCTAACGAAGGGAGACAGATCATGAATACACAGGATGAATGTGGAAATCCTGTCACAGTGATCATCACTGGATGGGCAAGTTCATAAATGATTTTCCTTTTTGTTATTCCTTTTTATGTGTACTCCCTAAGCATTCAATAATGAGTATGTATTATTTGAATAAATAAAATATAAGCGTTATTTTAAAAATCTTTTGGGAGGACGTATGGGTAAGAATAGTCAAGATTAATTTTAATTGTATAGACTTAGCAGGGTAAACTTCACAGCTATTTAAATGATCAGGTGCAAGACTGTGCAGGCAGAGTAATGGAGCCAAACAAAAACTTCGGACAGGGACATGCCTGATGTAACTCTTTGGTCTGTGATGCAGGTGACATCAACCTCTGTGAGGCTCAGTTCCCAGATCTACAGAGTGTTGTGAAGTTGAAAGCAAGTGATGTCTGCTGTGTGTTAAAGGACTTGGTACATTCAGAGCAGAAAACAAGTGCTGATCAATGGTAGTCGGTGGGGGGCAGGGGGATGACTACTATTAGTAAAATTACTAATACTCATTCTTGGTGGATAAAGATTTTATGTGAAAAAGAGAAAGTACCTGTATTCCAGGTAAATTAAAGAATTACGTGTAAAAAACTGTCACTGCAATCCAAATGAATTTAATGATTTTGGAAAATCCATACATTGATAGTTCAGTGTCCCCAGATCAAAAATGCTAAAATTATAGCTTTCAAAGCAATTTAACCAAAAAATAAATGTTAAGAAATGGAATTTGGGCATCATTAGAAGTCTTCTCACGAAGGCCAGATTTTTCCCTTGCAGAATCAATTTGCTTTCCTCCACTCTGATAGCAGCAGGGCCTGTGTCTCTTGTTTGGAAATTCCTCCTAAATGTCTGTTTAGAATTCTGCAGTTGCAGCCTGCCATTTCCCTCCACCCCTGCCTCATACTTTATATCACCCAAAGCTCCCCTAATAGGAGCCATCTCTAGAGACATTATCTGACCTCCTCTACCCCACATCTAATAACTCGGAGAGTTTTCAGATGTTTAAAGTGTCAGATACACCATTATCCAAGGAACTATTTTACCTAGCAATTTACCAAGTTTCACAAAACCATTTTCCCAAACACTGACAGTACTTTGTGAAGGATAAGGAAGATAAGTATAGAAAATTGCAGGGATGAACCAAACATCCCATGATTTCACAGATGGATCATTACCAGACCCTCGTGAAATCTTGTTTATCTTGTTAAAGATAAATGAGTTAGAAATGGGCAAAATGGTTTTGGTAAAATAACTGTATTTGGCATATGTTTACTGTGACCTTCAAAAGCACTCAGAATATCTCGTATCTTTTAGTTTCCCGATTTTCACTAGTTCCTCATGATTAAGCCAACACTGACACATTTCTTTTTGTAAATCATTTATTTATTGTCATGTGCTTTTAATTATGATATTAGTGTATTTTAGAGAATTATGAAAATAGAGAAACATAAAAAGAAGGGAAAATGTCAATGTACTCTTGGAACACAGACAACTATTATTAACTTTTAGAATATTTCTTTCACCTTTTTGATTCATATACACAGATATACTGCAAAATTAGGATTATACTCAATGTTTAAGGAGGTAATTATCCTTTTAAAATTTTCCTTATTTTAACAGTCAACTTATTTCCTTAAGTCATAGTCTACTTAATTCCTTAAATCATGTTCAGAAAACTAATTTTTAGAGATTATCTAGCATCTCCTATATTGAATTTTTGTAATTTATTCAGTTGATTTTTAATTTTTGGACATGTAGTTTGCTTTCAGTTTTTCACTATTTTAAGTACCTTCCTTATAGATACCTATCGACAAATCTCTTTTTTTGTTGGATTTCTTATTATTTTCCCAATGTAAATTCCTAGAAATGGAGTTACTAGCCAGAAGGCATGAATATTTTTTAAGGTTTTTCGTAAGTTAACTTACTCTTTATATCTCAGTGTCCACATTATAACTTGAAATAGTAATAAGACCAACCTTGCATGACTGTTGAGAGGACTAAGTGAGATGATTATTGCAAGATTTTAGCAAGTATGCAGTAGTACACAGAATACTATCGCATAGTACTATCATCATTCCATTCCATCCCATTCTAATCTGTGCCAGTTGGTTCCTAGGCAGGCTAATTAGCTGATCCTATTCCAAGCTTGCTGAATACAAAGAAAGAACTTTAATAAGTTCCTGGGTAGCTGGCAGCTCCTGGGACTTAAAGCTAGCATCTCATTCCCCTGGGAGGTCATCGCTGCTTTTGCTCCATTTCCCTACCTGAGGTTTTTTGCTACAGAGATTTGTATGGGCTGAAACAGAGCCATCTGAGGGAGTGGTCAAAAACTCGCCTATTTTCTGACTTTCCAAGCCCAGCGATTCAGTCCAGCTCTGAAAAGTCTGATCCCAAGATGTTACTTCTCTGTGGAATCAGGAAGAGTGACTAACAAAGATGGTTTCTTATTTTTAAGGGAAAATCTAACTTCCTGAAAATACTCCTAGAATACACATCTACACCTGCAGACACACACATGTATGCTCCATGTGCATCACAATCAAGATTAACATCCAGTTTTCAGGAGATGGTTTCGGAGGCCAAGTTCACTCCTGAGTCTATCTGGGGGAGATGAGGAAACAAAGCCAGTAGCCACTTGAAGAATCCCTCTCAAGGCTGTCTTTGGGATCAGAGCTCTCTGACCATAAGCTGTCTAAGGGATAATGAATTTCAAGTCACAGACTGAAGCAAAATGTAAGAAAATTCAAATCAGTTAAATACAACTGAAGAGCCAGTGTGCTGAGGGAGAGCAGTGGCTCGCAAGGACAATCTCATTTCATCTTTAATTTGCATATGGTAAAGATTGATTTTCTACAGCTAATCCAAATTTATGACACATCAGGTGATATTTAAAGCACTCAATGGAGCATTTGATAGCCAAACATTTTTCCTGATTAGTACCCACTTGACCTGGTGACCCAGGGATGAATGCTGATCACCCATCCCCCTCCTAAATGGAATCACTGCCAAGCAGTCAGCAGATAAACAGCCAGACTGCAGTCAGAGTGTCCAGCCTTTTAAAAGTCTGGTGTTCTCAAAGGGTGGGGGTGGGATGGGAGCTGGTGGGTTTGTCTTTCTCAAAATTACACGTGTCAGGGATTTTATGGCTTTCACATCCCTAGCCTCATTTATGTAGATTATACTTATAGAGCAATCATAATATTCCATCTTATACATAATCTCAACAGTCTTGATGGATAGGGATTCTTAATCTCAAATGACAGATGACAAAACTGAATCTCAGAGAAGTTAGGTAATTTCCCCAATCACCTAGCTTCTAAGTGGCAGGGCCAGGCTTGAAGCTCAGTTCTGGTGAACCCAAAGCTTAGTCTTTCCGGTTCAGCCCTATTCACTAAAGACTCATAGTTCGCTGCTTTGGCTGGTAGCTGGGTTTGAGCAGAAACTATTAGGAGCCTGAGTTAAGGCATCGGGGAGGGAGCAGTCAGACAGGCTAGAGGTATCTGCTGCATAAATCTGTGAGCCACATATCAGGAAACTTTGATCATGGTTTTTATTCTATGTATTGTTTCTTCATAGCATCCATCCAGGGAGCTGTGGAGAGGGTAACACTGGTTGAAGAGCTTGTTTTAACCACCCAGCATGAATAGCTCCATCATTCCATCATTTGTGAACCTGTCACCAAAGGGGCTTACCCAGGAATAAGCTTACCCAACCCTGAGTTTTATATCAGCAAAGGTGATTTCCTCCACCAAGATGGAATTGGACTCGTTTGTTGTTCTGATGGTCTTCCAGAGGACACTATTCAGGCAGCTACTTACTGTTTGGCTGCTCAGTGGGGCTGGATGATCCAACACAACTCCCTCATGTGTCAGATGAATGGTTATGGCTCTTGACTGGGCCTCACTCACTGCAGGTTTTTCATCCTCCAGCCAGCTAGCTTGAGCTTCTTCATTTAGTGCTCTCAGGGTTTCAAGAGGGTGAAAGCAGTAGTTACAAGGCCACTTGAGACCCACACTTGGACCTCCAATATCATCACTTGTACTGCAGCCTACTGTTAAAAGCAAGATACAAAGTACTCAGTTTCAAAGAGGCAGAGAAAAAGACTCCATCTCTTGATGGGGAGCATAGGGGCATTCTAACAGAAGTGGGAGAAATCTATGGCCAGATTTTACAATCTCTCCCAGTGAGAAGATAACCCCACCTGGATAAGGAAGATGTTTCTCTCCAGTGCTCGTCAAACTTGGACATGTACATGAATCACCTGGGGGGCTTTTAACAATGTGATTCTGATTTACTGGGTCTGGTATGGCAGCTTTTTGTTGTTCATTTGCTAAGTCGTGTCCAACTCTTTGTGACCCCATGGACTGCAGCACCACCAGGCTTCCCTGTCCTTCACTGTCTCCCAGAATTTGCTCAAATTCATGTCCATTGAATTGATGATGCCATCCAACCATCTCATCCTCTGTTGCTCCCTTCTCCTCCTTGTCCTCAGTCTTTCCCAGCATCAGGGTCTTTTCCAGCGAGTTGGTTCTTTGCATCAGAGAGCCAAAGTATTGGAGCTTCAGCTTCAACACCAGTCCTTTCAATGAATATTCAAGGTTGATTTCCTTTAGGACTGACTGGTTTGCTCTCCTTGCAGTCCAAGGGACTCTCAAGAGTCTTTTCTAGAACCACAGTTTGAAAGCATGAATTCTTTGGTGTTCAGCCTTCTTTGTGGTCCAACTCTCACATCTGTACATGACTTCTGGGAAAACCATAGCTTCGACCATATGAACCTTTGTCAGCAACGTGATATCTTTGCTTTTTAATATGCTGTCTAGGTTTGTCATAGCTTTCCTTCCAAGTAGCAAGCATCTTTGAATTTCATGGCTGCAATCACTGTCCAGAGTGATTTTGGAGTCCAAGAAAATAAAATCTGTCACTGCTTCCACTTTCCCCCTTCTATTTGCCATGTAGTGATGGCACCAGATGCCATGATCTTAGTTTTTTGAACGTTGAGTTTTAAGCCAGCTTTTTGACTCTCCTCTTTCACCTTCATCATGAGGCTCTTTAGTTCCTTTTTGTTTTCTGCCATTAGGGTGGTATCATCTGCATATCTGAGGTTGTTGATACTTCTCCCTGGTGTGGGGGCCTGAGTTTTCATCCTTCTAATAAGATCTCTGGGGATGCTGCTGCCACTGGGCCACAGAATATACTCAGAGCAGCCAGTTTCTAATAATGAGGTGGAATAGCATTCACTCCCTTTTTTCTGCTAAGCTGGACTATCACTGGCCTGCTGATAACATACTGGTTCTTTTAAGGGTAGAAAGCCCCTACTCTGTGCCTTTTGTTTGGAATATGAAGTCAGTGAAAGTGTCTGTGGCCATGTCTGTGTATTACATGCATGCTTTTGTGATCTCATCAGGAAAGATCACCAAATGGTAATATTAAAGTGTTCACTATGTGAAAAATGCCATCAATCTCTTTGATAGGATTTTTTAAAGGTTTTAGTTTTATATTTCACGTATTATTAGAACAGATTGCTTTGACTAGATAGATGGTTTTCTGAGTCCAGAATGGGTAAAACTTGTCTGATTGTATTCAGTTCCAATTTTCTGGCATAATAACTTCTTTCCCTGAAGGGACTGTGCTTAAGACTGTCTCAGGCAGGACTCCCGGGCTCAGGGACAGATGCTAGGGTAAGAGAACCCTGGGTAAAGCCTGGGACTGGTCACTAGTAGCCCGCACAGAGTATGTGTTCTCTTTCCGACATAAACCAACGGTACAGTTTGTGCTGTGTTCAGCTGCTTCTGTCATGTCTAACTGTTTGCTACCTCATGGACTGTAGCCTGCCAGGCTCCTCTGTCCATGGGATTCTCCAGGCAAGAATCCTGGAGTGGGTTGCCATCTCCTTCTCCAGGGGATCCTGCCAACCCGGGGACCAAACCCTCATTCTCTCTGACTCCTGCAGTGCAGGTGGAGTCTTCACCTACTGAGCCACGTGGGTGCAGTTTGTAATACAGTGAAATGACTGTTCTGAGTTTGTGCCGATTTTTTGGCTAATATGGGAGCAATCAGGCATTTATGAACAAGGGTGGCCAGTCATTCTGTTTGTTCCTTTGTTTGTTTTTAATGTCACCAAGCCATTTTAGCTTTGTCCTTACAAATGTTGGTGAGCTGGGGGAAACTGAGGCAATGCATAGAGGTTGTCTTGGATAGGGCAGTGCTCCAAAATGAAAAAAAAAAAAAAAGAAAAAGGTAAGAAGCACAGACATAGATATTCGGCCACAAATGTGCTTATCTTTCTCTTTGGATGAAAATGAATCAAAATTAGGCACCAGGCCAACACCTAGAGACAGTTGTTTATTTTTTAATAAATGTTTAAGAAATGGTTGCCCAGTTTCTTTTCAAAATGGATAGTTGAAAGCACAGGTCAGTTAGACAAGGAGGAGAAACATTCTGGCTGTAAATTAGTAGAATGTCAGTGTTCAGAGGGACCTCAGAGAGCAATTAATTCAAGTCTGTTATTTCACAAATGGGAAAACTGAGGCTTATGAGTTCCAAACTTCTACAAAGCTTGCTTGCAGTCAATCTAATTTGCTCTCAGTCACTTCAGTCATGTCTGACTCTTTGCAACCCTGTGAACCTTAGACCACCAGGCTCCTCTGTCCATGGGATTTCTCAAGCAAAAATTCTGGAGTGGATTGCCATTTCCTCTTTGAGGAGAACTTCCCGACCCAGGGATCAAACCCGTGTCTCTTAAGTCTCGTGCATTGACAGGCGCATTCTTTACCACTAGCGCCACCTGGGAAGCCCAGTCGCTCTGTAGACTCAAAAAAAAAAGTGGAGGCAATTTGACTTTCTGAAGTTGCTGTCATGCTATTTGCCCTGGTTCTAAGATTTCTTGTTCCCTCATTGGAAACCTCTTGTCCTGCATTTGAGATTTTCCAAATCATTCGTTCAAAATCATGAATCTGATAACAGCCCTGTTTTTCCCTTATGGTCTCTTCCATTCTATTGTGAAAGTTTCTTATTTCACACTATAACATTTTTTTAAAGTCACCCTGACAAATGAGGGAAATAAAACCCTTCCGAGGGTGGTTTTCCATCAACCTCTCTCTGTCCTGTGCTTTGTTAAAGATAGAAAGGAGAGTAAGAATCCAATATCATAGCCAAACCACCCGCAGGCTTTCAGAATTATACACTGAATTGGCTTCCTCTGTAAGGATCCATAAGTGTTTGCTGGAGGAGGTAGGGGAAGAAATCCCATGTATAATGCTGGACATTTTGCATATACCAGCCAATTGCATCACCATAACAACTTCCTCTCTTTTCCCGAGGATAAAATGGAAGCTCAGAGAAGTTTAACTTCATTTGCCCAAGATCACAGTAAGTAGAAGTACCTGGCTTCGAACTCAGATCTCCAAACCCTTTGATCTTCATTGTATACCTGTAATTCTCAAATGCTTGCCCAGGTTGTGTTAGAGTCATTGTAGAGATTTTTAAATACAGATTCTCAGGATTCACCCTCTAGTATGACCTCATAAATCTAGGTCGGGATCTGGAAATCCAGAAATCTGGGTTGAGACCTAGAAATATATAATTTCCGTTTTATTTCTGTGTCTATATCTGTATCAGCATCTATCAGTTAGCATTTGACACATAATAACTTGCCCCAAATTTAAAAGTTTAATGCAGACTTTTACTTAGGTAGTGGTTCTTTTGAAAAGCATTTATTTGTTTATTTAATTTTATTGGCGTATACTTGATTTTTAATGTTTTGTTAGTTTCAGGTGTACAACAAAATTCTGTTGTACACATACATGTTATACACATACATGTATTCATTCTTTTTCAGCTTTTTACCCATTTAGGTTATTACAGAATATTGAGTAGAGTTTCCTGTGCTATACAGTACTATAGTAAGTCCTCATTGGTTATCTGTTTTATATATAGTAAAGTGTGTATATGAACCCCAAGCATCTAATTTATTCCCATCACACACATTTCCTCTTTGGTAACCATTAATTTGTTTTCAAAATCTGGAAGTCTGTTTTTGTTTTGCAAATAAATTCATTTTTAATGATTTTTAAAACTAATTTTCTATGTGAGTGGTATCATATGATATTTGTCTTTGTCTGACTTACTTCACTTACTAGGTCCATCCATGTTGCTACAAATGGCATAATTTCATTCTTTTTTGTGGCTGAGTAATGTTCCATTGTATATATGTACCACATCTTCTGTATCTGTTCCTCTGCTAATGGACATTTAGGTTGCATCCATGTCTTAACTATTGTAAACAGTGCTGCAATGAATATTGGGGTGCACCTCTCTTTTCAAATTTTGGTTTTCTCCAGGTATATGCCCAGTAGTGGGATTGTTGGATCACATGGGGATTCTATTTTTGGCTTTTTAAGGAACCCCAGTACTGTTCACCACAGTGACTGCACCAATTTACATTCTCACCAACAGGGTAGGAGGGTTCTCTTTTCTCACACCTTCTCCAGCCTTTATTGTTTGTAGATTTTTTGATGATGGCCTTTCTGACTGGTGTTAGGTGATACCTCATTGGAGTTTTGATTCACACTTCTCTAATAATTAGTGATGTTGAGCATCTTTTCCTGTGCTTTTTGGCCATCTGTATGTCTTCTTTGTAGAATTTTTTAATTTAGATCCTCTGCTCATTTTTTGATTGGGTTGTTTGTTGTTTTGATATTGAGCTGCGTGAGCTGTTTGTTTTGGAGATTAATCTCTTGTTGGTCACTTCATTTGCAAATATTTTTTTTTCCTTCTGTGGGTTGTCTTTTTTATTCCTTCTGTGGGTTGTCTTTTTTATTATGGTTTCTTTTGCTGTACAAAAGCTTTTAAGTTTAAATAGGTTCCCTTTGTTTATTTTTGCTTTTGTTTTCATTACTGTAGAAAATGGATCAAAAAAAAACCTTGCTGAGATTTTTGTCAAAGAGTGTTCTGCTTATGTTTTCCTCCAAGAGTTTTATAGTGTCTGGCCTTACATTTAGGTCTTTGATCCATTTTGAGTTTATTTTGGTGTATGGTGTTAGAGGATGTTCTCATTCCATGCGTATACATGTAACTGTTCAGTAGCTCCTGATCCAGTGAGTGGGGAATTTGGACTGGCCTCTGCTGGGTGGCTCTTCTCCTGGTCTTGCTGGGCTACAGTGTCAAGAATTCCAAGAGCAGCAGGAGAGGACAGACCCAAGGCACAAGCACTCTTCAAGCTTCTGTCGTATTTGTGTCCTATTTCTGCCGTCCCATTGGCCATTGCAAGTCAAGAGGCCAAAGCCAGAGACTAACCCAGAAGGTGCTACACAGGGGCATGGATACAAGGAGAACAATTACTGTGACCATTTTTGTGACCCATCTATTTGCTGAAGAGAAAGAAAGAAATAAAGATGTTTATTGAACACACATGGCAATAAAAGCTTAAATGGTATTGAAAGGTATGAAAATATTTCTGTTCTTCATTTAGCCCCTTCCATCATAATCCTCTTCTCCAGGGGTGACTACTTTTAACTATTTGTTTTCACCTGGTGGTGTTTAACTTTTTATTGTTAATTCAATGATTTTAAAAAATTATTATGGTTATATTGGGAGACAACTTAACAAATTGTTCAAAAAAATTCATTACAAACGACAGAAGCCTCCTTCTTATTTTGCTCTCCTTGGAGTTAACTGCTTTCAATTCTTTTAGCTGATTCTTCTGGTAGTTACCTCTATATATGAAGTTATATATAATACACACACACATACTTCTCACCTTTTTAGTGTTTATAATCCTCTCATTTCAGAAGATGCAGGTCCAGTCCTCTTTTATCTCCTCTCTACCTTATCAAACCACACACTCAGTGCTCCTCAATGTTGAGACAGAAAGTATCAAGGTCTAAGATGCAGCACTTTCATCAGACATCCAAGCATGTTGTCCATTTTTTAAAGTGGCTATCATTTATTTATTAATTAATATTTATTTATTGGCTACACTAGGTCTTAGTTGCAGCATGTGAGATCTAGTTCCCCAACCAGGAATCAAACCCAGGTCCCCTGCAATGGGAGCATACTTACCTACTGGACCATCAGGGAAGTCCCTGTTTGTTTATCTTGGTGATAATGGAAGACCCACACCCAGTCATGGAGTAAGGCATTCCTAGGGTAGCTTTCAAAAAAAAAAAATCATTGAACACCAGCTAGGTGTTGTGAAGACATGAAATGTCCCAAGCTGTGGTTCCTGACCTAGAATTTGTGTCCAGTGTAGTAAGGGGTATTCATGCAATGTGGGAGGGAGGAACAAAAGGCTGGAGAAATGCGTTGGAGGGAGGTACCCCTTCCAGCTGGCTTAACTGTGGAAGGTGCGGAGAAGGTAGTGTCTTGATTGGGTTTCCCTAGGCCAGCATGTGTCAGTTAGGAAGCTTACATTACATGGAACAAAAAACATACTCAACATAAATAGCAGAGTAATTTATTGATTCAAGTAACAGAAGTCTGAGTTGAGGCAGCCCTAAAGGTTGATGGATCTGGTGGCTCAGTATCTCACTAAGGAATATCCTCTGCTCCTCACATGGCCTTCCAAGGTGCTGTCTTTTTTCTAAAGCTGGTTGGTTGGATGGCTGACAGCAGCAGGGCGTGCCTTTGCTTCCCCTTTTGTGTCTGGTGGCAGAGAGAGTGCTTCTGCTCCAGTTTTTTCCCAAGCAAGAGGCCTCCATTTCCATCGTGTGGATGGCTTAGGTCACATGTCCACTCCTGGGCCAGTGACTGTGGTCAAAGAATATAGTGTCCTGGCTGGTCTGAGTCAGCTGGGAGCCACCCCTGGTGCTTAGTGGAAGCAGTCTATTCCTCGAGTGAAAATCTAACAGAAGAAAATTTAGGATTCTGATAGAAATTTCAGGGTGGAGAATGGATGCTGGGGAGGCAACCAGGAATAGCCACTGTAGCAGAAAATGCCATTTTAGACAAGATGTCAGTAGGAACAGAGGCCTGAGGCTGAGAAGTATAGTCTTAGTTTGGGGAGTGGTGAGTGAGTATTCAATATTGACCACAGAAAGGGAGGAGTAGAATCCTGTACCTTCCTTTACCTGGAGTATGACTTACCTCTAGGTCTTTGATCTCCTCTTCCACAAGGAAAACAGCCCTCTTGAGGTCTGTGTATCACAGTAAGTCTCCTGGAAAGACTTCAGGGGACCTATAAACCTCATGCAATTCTGTACAAAGATGTGTGTGCACATATTTCTGGGGCAAGACAGTTTAAATTTACTCAGATTTTGTAAGTGGCACATGATTCTGAGTAGGTTAAAACCATAAACTCAACTAAGGTCACTCATGACTAGGATCAGTGCAGAAGACTGGTAGCCTGTGCCCTTCTTTCTGATCTTCCACTCTGATTTACCCTGACCCCTGCCCACCTGTATCCTGGACTCAAATGCATGCCATTTCCAACCTACTTCTATGACATTCCATGGACCTGACCTTGTATGGACCCAATCCTTTCACATTAGCTTATTTTTTAAACAAATGAAGAAAAGGACAGCTGGTTAATAAATGGAATTGGGATATCTAGCTAAACATTTTGAAAAGATAGCCCTCATAATTTCTACACAAAAAATAGATTCCATATGGTGTAAGGGAATAAATGTAAAATATGTCAGCAAGAATATACTAGAAGATGTTATACTTGAATAATGACATCATTTTAAAGTATGAAAGGAATTCCTAAATATCAGCTCAAGGACAGTTAGCTTAAAAACTTATGTAAGGATTAAAATCTCTGGACATAAAAAAATAACAAAAGATTAAAAGGCAAGTAAACAATAAAAACACATGAAACATGTGTGACCAAGGACTAATATAATTAATCTATATTAAAAAGCCTTGTAAGTCAATAACAAAAGAGTAATTCTCCAAAAGACAAATGGGCTACAGACATGAAGTTAGTTTAACAAAAGATGAATCACAAAATGCTAATAAAAATGGGGGAGCACTTCCATTTTACTTATGATAGAAGAAGTAAAATGAAGACAATGAGATTTCTCTTAAAACCCTCACAATCAGTAAAGGAAAGCTATAAAGAAATGAACCTAAGAATACCTGCTGATGAACTTAAACTAGTATCACATTTTTAGAGAGGGGACTTGATGGCTTTTAGTGTTCTGCCCGTAGTCCGAGTCCCCGGTCGGGAAAGAAGACTCCTTGAAACAATGCAACTTGCAATAGGGGAATTTATTACTGACTGGAGCCAGGGCCTCCCGCCCTCACCAAGGGTGTGAGGACGAAAAGGCCCTGAGCCCCAGTTCTCTCCGGTATTTATTAGGTCAAAAAAAGCAGCAGGTAGTTGGCACAAGCGGATTGGTTACACAGTAGGTAGTTGGTGCAAGCGGATTGGTTACACAGTTGCAAGGTAATTTTTGTTGGCCCAACGTGGGGCTTTCAGCTTTCCCCTGATAGGTTCCCTTTTTCTTGCTAGGCATATGTTGATTGGCTGGCTCCAGGAGGCCTGATAATTATGTTACCCCGGGAAACCAGGCCTACTTCTAATCTAGGCTGCCTGTCATGGCCTTAGCTGTCACAGCCTCACATTAGTAGTAACAAAAATCCTAAACATGTGTGTTTTTTGATTTAGCAATTTCACTTTTGGAAAATTAGTCTAATGAAATAATCATTCACGTAAGCACAGTTGTGAGTCCAGGGACACTTGGTTTTTGTTTGTTTTGCTTTTTAGAATTTTCATTGACGGAAGGTTGCGTTAGTTTCTGCTGTCCAGCAAAGTGAATCAGTTATATGTGTACATGCATCCCCTCTTTTTCAGATTTACTTCCGTTTAGATTCCTACACAGCACCGAGGAGAGTTCCCTGTGCCATGCAGTAGGTTCTCATTAGCAATCCATTTGGAATGCTTTTTTTTAACAGCAGAGAATGGGAACATTCCACTGTTTAATCATAGGATATTGGTTCAAGAAATTACAGTCTAATTTTACATTAGAACACTGTGGCTATTACAAATAATTTTGGAGAACTATATCTGTAGACATGGAAATATGCCAACAATATATTAATAAGTGAATAATGTGGGTAATGAAATAGGAAATATCATGATTATGCTCTTGCAATATGTGTATATGTACAGACACAGAAAATGATTCTCTGAGCAGCACTGTCCAATAGAAATACAATGCAAGCCCTGTAATTCTACGCTTTCTAGTAGTCACATTAAAGAAGAAGGTGAAAAGAAACTCATATAACTGATCATATATTTTATTTAACCAATAAAGCCACAACACTATCATTTTAACATGTAATCAATATAAAAATTATGAAGACATTTTACATTTCCTTTTGTGTGTGTGTGTGTTTGTGAAATCTGTAAATCTGATGTGTGTTTTCACCTTAAACACATCTCAGTTCAGTCTGGCCACATGTCAAGCACTCAGTTGCTACCTGGGCCTAATGGCTACCAAATCTGGACAACACAAATTTGACTCCTATTCGCCAGGTTTGAATAGCAGTTGAAACAGTTGGTGTCCTGTGTGTTCTTTCTGTGATTGTGCTTTCTGGAATAATCATATATTCCTTTTTATTTCATAGAAAAAAAAATGAAGAAAGTTTTCTATTTCCTGAGAGGAGGGGGTCAAAAGAATAATTTTAGTATGAGCTCAGGCAGAAGCAGGAGAGAGAATCAAGCACACTGACCACGTACACCCAGAGAACAGAACAGAATTTCTGAGCTCTTCGTAGATAAACTCCTGGGACACCAACCCAAGAGGATGCTTAGCTATTTTAAGAAACACTGGAATTTTGTTCAAGTAAAAATACTGATTAAAAAAAATTAGCTATCACCTGGGTTTTGGAAATCAGATAATTCCTTTTTAGAGATATTCCAAGTAATTCTACGGGGGTATGATGAGAAAAACATTTAAAGCTTTTCTTCATGTGGATATTAATCTTAAATGAAAAATGTTTAGGAGAATCCTGCAATATACTCTCCAGTTAAGCCAGATTGGTGGGTGGAAATGTTCCAGCAGAGATAACATAAAAATAGAATCGTCATTCAATCACAACTTAAATTATTCAAATGTCTTCAAATCAAGTAGAATTTAAGTGCATAGATAGAAATAACTTATTCTTGTCGTTAGGATACATAAGTAACAGAGGTAGTGATACTCAAGCAAGAGGAGCCACGTGAAGGAAAAGGTCAGCTGCAGAACTAACAACTTTCTTATAAGGAAGCTTGTTTTATCAAATTTGAACCCACCAGCTAATTTTACTTTACTCCCCCACTGAACTGTAAGTTCCGCATCTTATTTGCTGATGCTTACTCCAGCCTAGCACAGAGCCTGGTATGTGGTCAGTGTTTGATACTAATTTTATTAACAAGCACAATTTAGTGAGTTTCTATTATATGTCAGACCCTGTTTTGCTTGGGATACATCAGGGAAGAAACCAGACAAAAATCCCTACTCTAATGGAACTTCCATGCTAGAGAGGGGAAACGGACAGTAAACAATAAACATTAAATATGCAAATTGTATAATATGGTATAAAGTGGGAAGTACAATGGAAAAAATAGAGGAGCGTCCACACCCATGTGCATGTCAGCACTAGTCACAATAAGCAAGAGGTGGAAACAACCTGAGTGTCCTTTGATAAATGACTAGATAAACAAAATGTGGTAGATACAGACAATGAAATATTATTCAGACTCAAAAGGTAAGGACGTTCTGATACCTGCTACAGCATGGATGTCGTGAAAAGTGAAAGTGATAGTCACTCAGTCGTGTCAGACTCTTTTCAACCCCATGAACTATACAGTCCATGTAATTCTCCAGGCCAGAATACTGGTGTGGGTAGCCTTTCCCTTCTCCAGGGGATCTTCTAAACCCAGGGATCGAACCCTGGTCTCTTGCATTGTAGGCACATTCTTTACCAGCTGAGCCACAAGGGAAGCCCAAGAATACTGGAGTGGGTAGTCTAGCCCGTCTCCAGGGGATCTTCCCGACACAGGAATCGAACCGGGGTGTCCTGCATCACAGGCGGATTCTTTACCAACTGAGCTATCAGGGAAAAGCCATGGATGTCATGTATCATCCATAAGGATGGTCCTTAAGGACATTATGTAAATGATAAGTCAGACACAGAAGGACAAATACTGTATGATTGCACTCATATGCTGTATCTAAAATAGTCAAATTTGTAGAAATGGTGCTTACCAGAGGCTTGGGGAAGGAGGGAGTGGGAAGTGGTTTAAAGGGTACAGAGTTTTAGTTTTGCAATGAAAAAGTTCTGGAGTTTGGATGCACAATACGTTAGATATACTTTACTGAATTGTATGCTTAGAAATAGTTGCAGTGGTAAATCTTATGTTCTGCATTTAAATGAAAGGGCAGATTACCAGTTAGGCATGACACTATTGGGTGATTGATGTAAAATGACAATCTTTAAGGCTGACCTCCACCTTCACATTTTTGTTGTTGAAAAATATGTTCCATAGGAGGGCTTTTTTTTGTCCCTGTAACACATTTTTCCAATTTTAGGTTAAGCAATCAAGGTAATTTATATTAAATATTCTACAAACCTTGCCAATAGATAATAGATGTTCAACTCTTAAGAAATGCCAACTGGAGTCATTCTGTCCAAAGATTGACTCAAATCCCATTCCAAATCTTACAGAAAGTGGAATGCCATCCTGGTGTTCCTAAAAGACCCAGAGGTCACATCCAAGGGTGCACTTCTCACACTGACCTCCTGCCTCTACTGAACTAGTTCTTTTTTCTGCTCTTCTTTTTTTTTTTTCCTGGACTATTTTCTTTCTTTCTTTCTTTTTAAGGTACATTTTTTTTTTTTTAAGTTGGAGGCTAATTACTTCACAATATTTCAGTGGGTTTTGTCATACATTGATATGAATCAGCCATAGATTTACACGTATTCCCCATCCCGATCCCCCCTCCCACCTCCCTCTCCACCCGATTCCTCTGGGTCTTCCCAGTGCACCAGGCCCGAGCACTTGTCTCATGCATCCCACCTGGGCTGGTGATCTGTTTCACCATAGATAGTATACATGCTGTTCTTTTGAAATATCCCACCCTCACATTCTCCCACAGAGTTCAAAAGTCTATTCTGTATTTCTGTGTCTCTTTTTCTGTTTTGCATATAGGGTTATCGTTACCATCTTTCTAAATTCCATATATATGTGTTAGTATGCTGTAATGTTCTTTATCTTTCTGGCTTACTTCACTCTGTATAATGGGCTCCAGTTTCATCCATCTCATTAGGACTGGTTCAAATGAATTCTTTTTAATGGCTGAGTAATATTCCATGGTGTATATGTACCACAGCTTCCTTATCCATTCATCTGCTGATGGGCATCTAGGTTGCTTCCATGTCCTGGCTATTATAAACAGTGCTGCGATGAACATTGGGGTGCACGTGTCTCTTTCAGATCTGGTTTCCTTGGTGTGTGTGCCCAGAAGTGGGATTGCTGGGTCATATGGCAGTTCTATTTCCAGTTTTTTAAGAAATCTCCACACTGTTTTCCATAGTGGCTGTACTAGTTTGCATTCCCACCAACAGTGTAAGAGGGTTCCCTTTTCTCCACACCCTCTCCAGCATTTATTGCTTGTAGACTTTTGGATAGCAGCCATCCTGACTGGCGTGTAATGGTACCTCATTGTGGTTTTGATTTGCATTTCTCTAATAATGAGTGATGTTGAGCATCTTTTCATGTGTTTGTTAGCCATCTGTATGTCTTCTTTGGAGAAATGTCTGTTTAGTTCTTTGGCCCATTTTTTGATTGGGTCATTTATTTTTCTGGAATTGAGCTGCAGGAGTTGCTTGTATATTTTTGAGATTAATCCTTTGTCTGTTTCTTCATTTGCTATTATTTTCTCCCAATCTGAGGGCTGTCTTTTCACCTTACTTATAGTTTCCTTTGTAGTGCAAAAGCTTTTAAGTTTCATTAGGTCCCATTTGTTTAGTTTTGCTTTTATTTCCAATATTCTGGGAGGTGGGTCATAGAGGATCCTGCTGTGCTTTATGTCGGAGAGTGTTTTGCCTATGTTCTCCTCTAGGAGTTTTATAGTTTCTGGTCTTACATTTAGATCTTTAATCCATTTTGAGTTTATTTTTGTGTATGGTGTTAGAAAGTGTTCTAGTTTCATTCTTTTACAAGTGGTTGACCAGCTTTCCCAGCACCACTTGTTAAACCAGACAAAGATGCCACAAAAAAAGAAAACTACAGGCCAATATCACTGATGAACATAGATGCAAAAATCCTTAACAAAATTCTAGCAAACAGAATCCAACAACATATTAAAAAAATCATACACCATGACCAAGTGGGCTTTATCCCAGGAATGCAAGGATTCTTTAATATTCGCAAATCAATCAATGTAATACACCACATTAACAAATTGAAAGATAAAAACCATATGATTATCTGCTCTTCTTCTGAGCTGTGTCTGCTGTCCCCAGCCTACCTCAATGAACTGTCTTCAGTACTCATCCATTTAGACGCTCACACAAGGCCTCTTCAGGTGTATTAAACTTGCTGCAAGTGGGAGACACAGCAGGACAGTATGGCAGTCAGTGCTGGCAGCAGAGAAGTGAATTCCGTAATCCATGCTTCCCAGCACAGTAGTACCAAGCTCCCCCAGGGGCTGCAGCAAGCTCACGTCTGCGCTGTAGGCTCATCTACATTTTCAAAAGAAACAAAGTAATATTCAAAATCTGTTGGGCCCTGCACAAGCTACCAGCTCAAAGTAGTTCCCTGTTTCAACAGTAGATTGTGCTACATTCCTTTCAATGATATCTTATCTTTGTGAATCTTGGATGTTCAGGGTTGATGAGATAAAAAAGCAAGTACCTTGTGGAAATCAACATGGAACAGGAGACACTGTTATGTTTGGATAGATTAAGCTGTTTGGGTTTACTGCTTAATAAAACAATGATTACATTTCTTTTGTGGGGGTGGGGAGGGGCACCAGAAAAAATTATAGGGAGACTAAGGGTACTGTGAGCCAGGAAAGTTTGGGAACTGATGTTGTAGTAGTTAACACTGTTGAAAAATGTTGCTGGGCCATCTCTGCCATCATAAGTGCCAGCTGATGGTCACGCTGTGTTCTGGGCTCTGTCCCTATTTCTAGCTCCAGTGGGTTTCCAGCATGGGTCACTTCAGCCTTTGGTACCTCCTCCCAGACCATGTCCTCGGGGTATTCCCTTCCATCCTTCGACAGCCTGTCAAGGTATTTCCTACATACAGACAGTTTCCTCCCTAAAAGAAATTCTTTTCCCAGCAGATTAAAAAAAAAATTATTTTTTTTTTCCTCTTCTGGTATAAATTGTTGTGATATGAGAGAAGAGACCCTGCACCATGAGGCCACTAGGCATTCAGGAATAGGGAGACAAACGGGCAACTCAGAAGCACAAAAGGGCAACTCAGAAGGATGATGGGTGATTAAAAGGAGCAAAAAGAATCTAAGCAAAGTTTGCCTACTTCAGTTGCACCGTGACCACACACTGTGTCACCAGATGCATTTAAATCTGCCCTGGGTCCAAACACAGAACATATAACACAGATATAACCTCCTCCCTGACTCTACAAACTTTAAACTTTGCCTAACTTCAAAAGGTAGGATTTTATAGGGTTTTGATGCCTTATTTCCTCCTGTAATTAAATATACTGGTATAAGCTCTAGGGCTTCCCTGATGGCTCAGATGGTAAAGAATCTGCCTGCAATGCGGGAGACCCGGGTTTGATCCCTGGGTTGAGAAGATCCCCTGGAGTAGGAAATGGCAACCCACTTCAGTATTCTTGCCTGGAGAATTCCATGGACAGAGGAACGTGGTAGGCTACAGTCCATGGGGTCCCAAAGAGTCGGACACAACTGAGTGACTAACACTTTCAAGCTGTGGGAGCAAAACCTGGTAATTTCATCTGGTGGGTATGTACGTTTTCTGAATTTCTCCAAAATTAGTGAAATTTTTCTTAGTCTCCATCTTTGGGCCTGAACATCCACACCGACTGATTCTTTCCTTGCCTTGTCCTCTGTTCCATTCTTATTTAAGAAGAATATTATATAAATTTGCTAACTTGTGTGGGGTAGGGGATGGTGGTGGTGAAAACCTAATCTTTCATGAGAAATACTTGACCTGGCATTTGTGAAGGCTCTGCCTGCATCATTTGCTGTGAAGTTCGATTAATGAAAATATCCGTATTCTCCTCACCTCCACCTTGGTGCAACAGTATTCTCTTCCATATCCATCACTGTCTAATAGTTCACAGGATCACAGAGACATGTAACTATTCCTTATGTAGTAGAAGTCTCTCCCAAGTGGGGTTTTTTTGTAGTTACTATGAAACACCTCCGGTCATAAGTCTCCTTTAAAATGGGTTTTCATGTTCTGCTCTGTGTTCCAAGAAGCAACTTTTCCCTAGGATTGGTTGCATTAATTTGTGTTAATCCCCATTAATAGGACCTCTGCACTGCTTACAACACCCTGAGAAGGCTATTTACATAAAGCCCAAGTCATACATGTAACAAGAGAGAAGGAATTCGGCATTCTTGAGGCTTTAGACAGGAATGCCTGCTTGGAATTATTTCATCCATCTGAAGGACCCACAAGGTCTCCTGAAATTTTAGGTGTGGAGACTATGTTTCATTTTCTGATAGGTGCAGAGATCTCAAGAGAGCATTTTTAAAACTGAATTCTGTTCCAGGCATTGGACTACAGGCTTACTGAAGCTGGTCCCCAGATGTGGCGACTGTCAAGTCCTTTCCATCCTGTAGGCGCATGTTGTTCCTTACTGGATGAGATGGGGCTCATTCCCCCCCGCCCCCCGACTGAGTCTGTCCTGGCCCTTTGAGTTGCTGTGACCAACACAATGTAATGGAAATGACACTGTGCCAGTGATAGACCTAACGTTTAGGAAGTCTGGCAGTTTTTGCTTCTCTCTCGGGAGCCAGCTGCCAAATGGGAAATCCATCTGCTCTGAGACTACTATGTGGAAAGAAAGCCCGGGTTTCCAAATGGCAGGGGGAGGGGCAGAGAGAGAGAAAGAGCACTCGCTAGCTAGCTGGCTGCTGGATCGTCCACAGCTGTTCCAGCCACCGTGGGGTGTGAGACATGGGCGTGAAGGAGCCTTTTGGGATGTTTCAGCCCCATGGACGTGACCTGGAACAGAAGAGCCACCCAGCTGAGCCCAGCTTAGGGTGCAGAATCGTGAGAAACCATTCAGCTTTGGGAAGGTGTACTGTGTGGTAGCAGATAATGGAAACAGTGCCCAGTAAGTATTATTTCATGTAATCGATATAACAACCAATCCTGTGAGGTACGGTTTGCTTCCTCTCTTCCACAGAGGAGGGGACTGCGGTTTTGAGAGTTACGTAACCTCCCTATGTCACACAGCTAGTAAATGACTGAGCTGGCACAGGATCTCAGGCTTGCTTGATTCCAGAGGCTCACATTTAACCAAAATGCCTCTCCACGGAAAATGAAAACTCCCATGTATGTGGTATACGATAGGGGTATTCTCTGTTCAAAGGAAATCTGTTAAAATGCTTGGATTAACAGAAGCTCGTAGCTCCTGACTACCCCTTCCCTTCATGTTTCCCTAAAAGAACCCCCATCGTCAGGCTTTTTATGAAGAGGGATGACAGACATGTGAGCCATGTCTGGGGTGGCAGCTGCTGACAGGGACACGGAGGATGAGAGGACAGCTGGAGAAGGAAGTGGCGTTTGTTGAATAGCTACCATGTGCTGCCTGCTGTACATGACTGCCTGTCTCATCCTCAGGCAACCTAATAAGGATGGCACAGTGGTCTCTGCTCTACCGATGAGAAAACTGAGGGGCCGAGAGGCGAGGGAACTTGCCCAGAGGAACCTGGATATAAATATCAAATACAGGATTTGCCTGCTCATCTGTCCAGCTCCAAAGCCTGCAGTATTTCTGATCTAATTAAAACTAAAGACCCAGGCTTATCCCGTATGTACAGCATTAAGATATTTAATGTTGGAGCTGAGAGATTTTCCAGTTTTTATGATTTATTTTTCAGTGTCCTGCTTTTGCCAAAGCCAAAAGTCAACCCAGAGGGTAAAAAACAGAGGAAAAGCAATGGAACATTTCAAAGAAAGATGAGTGAGAATTAATTGAAATACCAACCCGTTCAGGAAAGCAAAACAGAACAGAAAAACCTCTTGGTGCAGCCTCCCAAGATAACCAAGTGTGGCAGGAGTGCTGAGCTGGGGCTGACGCTAGACAGCTGGACAGATGTGGCAGTGAGGTCCGAGAACTTGGGCACACACATTTCTCTCTACAAAATGTCAGCTTGAGACATAGTCCAACGTGGAAGTTGAGCTATATTTTATTCAGTGGGAACTTTTAGGACGTCAAGCCTGGAAACAGCATCTCAAGTGACCCTGAGCGAATTGCTCTGAGGAGGCGGGGGCTGGGGGTGGGGTGAGGAGTCAGGTTATATAGTAGTTTGTAACAAAGGGCAGATAGTCTGAATATCAAAAGTATCTTTGTGAATTAAAGAAAACCAGTTAAGGAATCTCAATTTGGATATAAATTGATTGGATATAATCCAAGTTAAGGAATTTAGCACTTTTCTATGTATGGGAGGGTGCAAGAGCCTGGGCTCACTGAAATCACTCCTTTCATATGCATCTCGGCTATCCTGGGCCAGCATCCTGCATTTCCCCTCAGTGCTCACCTTAGGGAGTGGCTGCAGCCCAGTGGCTTCTGGTTGGCAAGTATTGTTCTTCCTGGTTGCCCTGGGGGGCTGGATTTCACTGATGCCTGTGACTTCCTCATTTATTGATATGGCAGGAAACACTCCATTTCTCAAAATCATCTTTAGCAGAGACTGCTCATTGCTGTGGTGGGTTTCTAAGGAGCTTTTAAATGCTTCATGAAGTCAAAACCACCTCTGAAATTTTCCCTGTACACTTATGGCCCCTTCAAAGTATAGCTGCAAAGATTCCAGTGTCCCCCAGAGCATCCATGGCCCTGTGGAGTCACCTGGAGTTTCTGCCCACTTAAAGGAAGGTTGTCACTGCATCTTGGGCCTTTGTTTGCTTTTGTGAAGGTACACACTCTCTCTCTCTCTCACCTGACAGGGCTCACAGCATGCTACCCCTATCAGCAAACCAAGTACTGTCCTAGTTCTTTTGGGTTTCCTAGTTACTTAGGAGTCAGCCTGGATGGCTAGCTAGTGCTGTCTCTGTTTCTCTCTCTCTCAGAAAAGAGGCTGTGGGGATCAGCTGAGTGTTGTTTGTGTTTTGCACAGTCTTCCCTGACTGTTCCTGCATTCCTTTTCCTCCTGCCTGAGACTCAGGCATCCGTGGAATGCTCCCCCTTACTCAGACACCCGACAGGTGTGGAGGCTCTGGAGACCTGTGCTGCCTTGGTGGCCTTGCCTTGGGAGGAAAAGCAAGACCAGCCACCCAAGGGCCGTGTCTGACCCTGGTGCTCTGCGTGCCTCTCTGGTCGCGGTTTCCTCTCGCTACGGCCAGGAGGCTGTGGCAGGTCTCCTGAGGGGCCTTCCCTTCTCTGACATGCTAAGAGAAGAGTCTTTCTCCCATCAGCAGACTCCCACGATGGGGAGGACCATCTCCCCCTCCAGCTCTTAAAGGCTCAGCCCTGCCATGTTTATTTGGGGAGCCAACCACAGGGTCCTCCTGAGAGGAGCGGTGCATGGGCGTGTCTGTGAGCTTACCTGAACTTTGTTCCCATACATAGGACTCTCTTGCTGTTTACACATCAGGAAGTAAGCAGGCACACATGTGAGGCTTAATAATTAGATACATGGCTGGCCCCCTCTTCCTTGCCAAGTAACTGCAGCATTTGGTTCTTCCCCAGAATCACTCTCCTGTTAAAAAGTAGAGGAGAGGAAAGGAAGACCTTATCAACCCACCCACATGTTCTGGTCGAGCTGCTTAGAGAAGTAGCAAATTGAAAGCTTCATTTTGTGATTTTGTTGAAAGCATAGCAGCAATAAGCACCCCGTGGCCGCCGCTCTCCCTACCTCATAAATGTTTCTGGAAGCTTTAGACGACTGGGGCTTATGAGAAACTGACTGGAAATATTTTTGGAGCTATGAAGTCATCTGTCATACCACCAGGAGGATTGGATCTCGGGCTTCCGGCTCCATGGCCATATATAATACCGTATCTTGCTTGCTGCTCTGCACCCTGAGCTGTTAGAGCGTGTTTATTGTCCTCTCCACAGCTGCCTGAAAATGATCTATGGAACTGTCTGAAGAGGTTCTTTGGTCCTCACTGCAAAGCAAGGCTCGGGCTACAGGCAGACACACGTTCTCACGTTAAAAAAGATAATGAAGGGAAGAGAGACAACATGGGATCAGGCACTGGGAGAGTGACTTGAACAAGTCACACAATCTTTCTGAGCTTCAGGTTTCTTGTATGAAAAATGGGAACAGGAATATATACATACATATATATATACATATATTTGCCTTGCCTGTCTCATGAAGTTGTTATTTTCAGGTTCAAATAAGGTAGACAAGAGCAATATGCGGGTTTTGAATTGCTAGAGAAATGAGATGCTGAATTCTCAGGATAAACATGGAGAAGAGCCTGTCTTGACTGGGTCAGCTCAGAGGTGCTCTTTTAAAGACCCTGGTGTTTATTATCTTTCCCGAGGTATAGGTTGATTTTATTTTCTTCCTCTGTAAAGAGAGAAAATGCATCCCTAGGAAGGCTCTTAAAATTCCCTGCCCTAGGTCTGAAAGAGGCACAGCAGGGGCGGGAGCATCTGGAAGCCCTGGCTGCTTTTGGGTGGTCCCCAGATGCAGTGTTGGTCATTTTATCTCTATTCAGGTGGAAGACACTCATGTACAAGTGTCTCATCTCATTCTCGAAGCCATTCTTCCTCTGTGCCAATATATAATAGATACTTGCCGAATTATTTGATGAGGCTCTAAGCAAAACAACACAGAATAAAATGCCATTGGGAAAAGAAGACAGTTAAGTTTTAAACCAAGTTTTAGGTAAGACCAAGTATAGGATGCCAGCTCTGTCTGCTCAAACTAATGAGTCTCCTGAGGAGCTCATGCACCTTTGAAAGCAGAACCACTTCAGATGAAAGTATACAGGAATCAAGGCACTTCAGAGTTGGAAAAGGCTTTGGGGTCCCATTTCACTGATAAGGAAAATAAGAGCAAGGGATTTGGCTAGACGTCCCCGGAAGATGAAAGGTGGACCTAAGACACAAACCCAGGTCCTCCATAACCATTGTATTTTCAGTAAACACAGGACTGTAACTTTGTCGAAACGTGACTAGAGTTCCAGACCCATATTTATAGTTCCTGATCCAGAACAACAAGCTATGGCTGATTCACTGAGGCTCAGTCATAGCCTTTTATCCAGCTGGATCCCAGGGTCTGGAAGGACAGACTAGTGAGACACTGTAAGCACTGGAAATATATCACAAGGCTGGCGGAAAGCTAGAAAGGCCCCAAAGGATGCGGCATATAGCTCAGACAGGAGGTACAAGGATGGGATATCCAGGCAGAGAATGAATGAGTAGCAAGTGTCTTGGCGGGAGATTGAATGGGAGAAATGTGGGAAGACAGGAGGGTGTCACGCAGGTGGCACAGGATGAGTGAGAACAAGAAAGTTCCCCAGGAACTAAGGCAGGGTTGGGAAGAAAGAAAACCAAAGCCAGAAGTAGAGTATAAAACATCAGCCTGGTTCAAAAGAAAAAAAGAAAACCCAAAACTCAAAGGGATGCCTCCAGGATCAGGAGTGGAGTATAAGGCCAGCATAAGTCTCATGTGGGTAGAGCAGGACACCTGGCCTAGAACCTGTTTAAATATCTTAGGATCTGGAAAGGACTGGTCTCTGAGTCTGGAGGTGATAGTGAACAAAAAAGAAAGTGTTGGTCACTCAGTTATGTTCAACCCTTGGTGACCCCATGGACTATAGTCTGCCAGGCTCCTCTGTCCATGGGATTCTCCAGGCACTAATACTGGGGTGGGTAGCCATTCCTTTCTCCAGGGAATCTTCCTGGCCCAGGAATCAAACCTAAGTCTCCTGCATTGCAGGCAGATTCTTAACTGTCTGAACCGCCAGGGAGTAGCTCCAGTTATGGAATCTAGAAACCTGCAGAAGGTGAGAAGGCAAATGGATCTCATTCTTCTGTGAATGAGAACCTATTTCATCCAGAGGTGAGGAAATGAGACAAAAGGCAGATGAGTCCATGCATAAATATTTCTAAAACTCTTGTTTCCAAAACACATTCTTTAAAAAAAAAAATTGAGAAGTAGAGGCAAAAGATCTAATGGCTGGGGCCTTTTTATTTTTTCAATTGGAGTGACATTGCACAGATAGTCCTACAGTGGACAACAAGGAAGGAACACAGCCCTGGATGGTAAAGGAGGAAAACCAATCCACTAGGTCTCCTCCCACTTCCAGTCCTCATCATATTTTTGGAAATACACAGTGTAGTCAAATGTCCCATTCTCATAAAGATCTGAGCCTTGAAATCTTTGATTTTATTCACAGCTGGACTTGGGTCTAGGGTGACCATTGCTTAAGTGATTCCACGCCTTGGGGAGCCCAGGTTGGGGCTTTCATGTTCAAAGGACATCATCCATTGAAGACTTGGAATATGGCCTTGCTCTGATCTTCATAGTATTCAGTTCTCATGGCCAAAGCAAGGCTTACTTTTAAAATGTGGCTGTGTTATCTTCCTTTCTTCCCCCACCACTCATATTATCAGCTGTTCAAGGACAGAAGACGATGCAACATAGGCATGGAGCTGTGGCCACACTGGCAGAGTTTAACTCTTGGGCTTTCATGACTTTTCCCAACAGGCAAACGTCTCGTAAGACACATTTTCATTATGAAAACAAACCATGTCGGCTGAACCTTTCAACCGTGCTCTGACAGTTGGACTTGAGATAAAAGAGAAAAACTTTTCAAATCTGTATTCAGCCAGCATAGTCTGAAATTTCCAATTTGCAAAAATTCAGAGGAGGGTGCAAATTCTTTCCTTTTGTTGAGAGAATAATGATGTTATTAACCACTCTCCAAGCTCAAGACATCAAGATGGGCTGGTGTAGTCCAGCCCAAGAATCAGTTCTAACATTTGAAGGGGTCAAATTGGACAAGAATGCGCTTCCCTGGTGGTCAGTGGTTGAGTCTGGCTTGCATTGCAGGGGACACATGTTCAATCCCTGGTCGGGGAAGTGGGATCCCACATGTGGTGGAGCAGCTAAGCCTGTGGACCACAACTAGAGAGCTCATGCGCCACAGCTAGAGAGTCCATTTGCCACAACAGAAGATCTGGCATGGCAACTGAGATCCTACACGACCAAAAATAAATTAATAAATAAATATTTTAAAAAATCATGTAAGAAGTATTTCTGCATTACTGATAAACAGCATTAACACCACAGGGTAGGGAGAAGGTGCAGATGTAAACCACAGTTAAGAAATTATTGGAATCCCGGTGCTACTTGTTACTTTGTGATACGACCAGGCATGTAGGGTGGGTGCTAAGAAAATATAGTTGGTGTGGGGGCAGTCCAGGAGGTCCTGGGGAGGCGTAACTAGTACAGAAGTTCACTCCCCGAGGAAGAGGAGAAGTGCTTCTTGTGGAAGAAGATGTGACAGAGATACGAAAAGATTAAAGTCTAACTGAGCACCCACTGTGAGCTAAACGTTGTGCTAGGCGTGTAGCATATATGGTTTTTCACTTAGACATCCCAACTATGAACTAACTAATGTTATTCCCAAGAAATGGAAACTTTTAATAGTAGCTCAGAGAAGTAAAAGACTGTTAGAGCTGAGTGTCCCTCAGCCTCGATGGCCTGGAGCTCAGGCTGGAGTCACCAAGCAGAAGGGTTTACAGGACCCTACCTTACTCTGGGAATCAGCACGCAGCTGCAGCCTTTACCTGCCCAGATCAAGAATGCTGCTTCAGCTTGGAGAGTGAGCAGCTTCCTCTCAGCGTGAAGCAGCATGCGCCCTGGGGGAACAGCTGGCATAACTGGCCCGACTGGACTGGACTGGGAGCTGCCTGCTTCCAGGTCCCTGAGGGGAACTCACCTTGCTCCTTGTCTCCCTGCCTGGCTCGGCTCTGCAGTGTTGAAACACTTGGGATTCAGCTCTGCTCTGCCTCCAGCCTAGCTGTGCTCTGAGCTCCTCTCCCAAAGCCCACACCTTTCCATACCCTCAAGAGCAACCTAGCGTGTTTGCCTTAAGGACTGCTTCTTCCCTTTCTCTGTATTGTCTCATGTTTCAGGGTAACCCCTCTGTCCCTCCCAACAAATAGGACCTCTCACCTGGGGGCAGCAGTATCTCCTGGGACTTATTGGCCTGCTTATAGATACCCCGGCTTCCTGCCTGCCGTAAGCTGGGCTGAGAAGACACCAGTGAGTGTGATCAGGAACCAGAGGAGGAAGGGATGGGATTCAAAGTGAAAGAGTGGTGAGAGCAGCTTGGGTCAAACCACAGACAGCGAGAAAGGCCAGATAGGGGATTTAGGTGTTCAGCAGGAGGATTTTATTAAAGATGTGATGATGTTAGTATTTCATGATCAGGCTGGAAGCGAGAAGAGATTGGATATGTGAGAATGATGAAGCAAGTTACATAGCAACCCAAGAATGCAACCATGTGGGTCAGAACTAAGGTTTTTCTGTTTTGTTTTAAATTAATCCAGATACCTTAGACTCCACCCAACTCACACCAGTTTGTGGATTCCAACCGATTTTATTTAAACAGTGTCACCAGATCTCTTGGATTCACAGCCAACAACTCCCAAATGATAGGTAGCCTCCTTCCTGTCTGTGGAGCTAATTTGGTGTGATAGAAGGAATAATTCAAGAATAATTCTTTGCACTGCTGGAATCTGAGTGCTGTTCTTTTTTAAATTTTTAATTGAAGTATAGTTGATTTATAATATCATGGTAGTTTCAAATGTATAGCACAGTGGTTTATATATATATATGCATGTGTGTGAAGCACATGGGCTTCCCTTGTGGCTCAGATGGTAAAGAATTTGCCTGCAGTGTAGGAGACCTGGGTTCGATTCCTGTGTCAGGAGGATTCCTGGAAAAGGAAATGGCTACCCACTCCAGTATTCTTGTCTGGAGAATTCCATGGGCAGAGGAACCTTGAGGGCTACAGTCCATGGGGTTTCAGAGAGTGAGACATGACTGAACACACACACTCTCACACACACACACAATTATTCTTCAGATTCTCTTCCCTTATAGGTTATTACAAAATATTGAATATAGTTTGCTATACTATACTTGTCTTATATGCAGTCCTTGTTAGTTGTCTGTTTTATGTGTAGTAGTTTATATATGTTGATCTCAGCCTCCTAATTTACCCCTCCCCTCATCTTTCCCCTTTAGTAACCCTAAGTTTGTTTTCTATGTCTGTGAGTCTCTTTCTGTTTTGGAAATAAGTTCATTTGTATCACTTTTTTAGATTCCACATATAAGTTGTATCATATGATACTTATCTTTCTCTGTCTGGCTAACTTCACTTAGTAAGATGATCTCTAGGTCCACTCATGTTGCTGCAAATGGCATCATTTCATTCTTTTTTATGGCTGAGAAGTATTCCATTGTGTCTGTATACACCATCTACTTTATCCATTCATCAGTTGATGGGCATAGAGATTACTTCCATGTCTTGGCTATTGTAAATAGTGCTGCAGTGAAAACTGGGATGCCTGTATCTTTTCGAATTATGTTTTTTTTTTTTTCCCAGATCTATTTTTAGTTTTTAAAGGAACCTCCATTCTGTTCTCCATAGTGGCTGCATCAGTTTACATTCCCAACCGTTCAAGCGTGTTCCCTTTTCTCCACACCCTCTCCAGCATTGTTTATAGACTTTTTGATGACGGCCATTCAGACTAGTGTGAGGTGATATCTCATTGTAGTTTTGATGTGCATTTCTCTAAAAATTAGCAGTGATGAACATCTTTTCACATGCCTGTTGACCATCTGTGTGTCTTCTTTGGAGAAATGTCTATTTAGATCTGCTGCCCATTTTTTGATTTGTTTGATTTGATTTGAATTGTTTTTTTGATATGAACTGTTTATGTATCTTGGAGATTAATCCCTTGTCAGTTGCATCATTTGCAAATATTTTTTCCCATTCTGTGGATTGTCTTTTCATTTTGTTTATGGTTTCCTTTGCTGTGCAAAAGCATTTAAGCTTAATTAGGTCACATTTGTTGACTTTGTCTTTATTTACATTACTCTAGGAGACAGATCCAAAATGATATTGCTGTAATTTATGTCAAAGAGTGTCCTGCCTATCTTTTCCTCTAGGAGTTTTATAGTATCTGATCTTACATTTAGGTCTTTAATCCATTTTGAGTTTATTTTTGGCATGATGTTAAAGAATGTTCTAATTTCATTTTTTTTTTTTTTCATGTAGCTATCCAGTTTTCACAGCAGCACTTAGTGAAGAGACTGCCTTTTCTCCATTGTGTAGTCTTGCCTTCTTTGTTTTAGATTAACTGATCACAAGTCTGTGGGTTTGTTTCTGGGCTTTCTGTCCTTTCTGATTTATATTTCTTTGTGTCAGTACAATACAGTTTTGATTACTGTAGCTTTGTAGTATAGTCTGGAGTCAGGGCGCCTGATTCCTCCAACTTCTTTTTTCTTTCTCAAGATTGCTTTGGCTGTTTGGGGTCTTTTATGTTTCCATACAAATTTTTAAAAATGTTTGTTCTACTTCTATGAAACTTATCATTGGTAATTTGATAGGGATTGCATTGAATCTGTAGATAGCCTGGGGTAGGATAGTTGTTTGGGCAGTATTGATTCTTTTAATCCAAGAACACAGTATACCTTGCCATCTGTTATATCTTCTTCAGTTTCTGTCATCAGCATCTTATAGCTTGGAATACAGGTCTTTTTCCTCCTTAGGTTTATTCTTGGGTATTTTATTCTTTTTGATGTGATGGTGAATGAGATTATTTTCTTTATTTCTCTTTCTTATCTTTTATTGTCAGAGAACTATGGTTTTCTTACAAGGAGTTGAGAGATAGAGGTGGAAGCAGAAATCTCAGAAATAGCATGTAGCACATGGCTTTTGATTGTGTAATAAGGAAAGGGGATTTCTCATAGTAATACACTTTATTAAAACATTTCAAATCTTCAGAAAGGAACCATTTGGTGTAAAATCTCCTCCACCTTCAGGCAAGGCTTCACTCAAGTTATCTCAGACACAACTTTTTATTCCTGATGTTCTCCCAACTCTCTAGAGGGTTTCAGGGTCTCACAGCCACAGATTGCAGATGTTCTGATGTTCTCCCTGCATAGTGGAAGCATGTTAGCTTTCTCTTGTATACAGTTTGGCTGCAGGAGGACTGTACATCATTTCGATAGGGTTCTACAGGCCAGTGGAAGTTATAGATCCCCACCATCACAACTCTTGGGCAGTTTACAGCCATTGGCTGACCAATGCAGAGTTACAAAACCCCAGCCCCCTTATTGCCAGGTGGGGCAAATTCTGTGGTTCAATTCACTTTCCAGATCAAAGATCAGGGGATCAGATTAGAGTGAACTCCAGCTGAGATCCCATCTCAGATTAGTTCTCCTCCTCCTTCCTTCACTGTCCTTCCCGAGGGCTTTCCCCCAATAAGTAACTCGTGCAAGAATCCCCATCTCAGGCTCTGCTTCTAGGGAACTGGAATTAAGACCCCTGGGGTTTCAAAGGGGTTAATTCATGAGAACTGAATCCACACTGTAGGTTGAAGTGAGTACAGTTTACTAAACAGAAAACATAACTATAACAACCCGTGCTTGTTGTTGAAATCCACTGAGATTGTAGAATTGTTTGTTACATAGCAATATCGCAGTATAAAGTTAACTATTAAGGCCACCTCTCCAATCTTTGGTTATTTTCCATCTGTAAGGTGGTAAAAGCAGTACCTATTTCTAACAGATGCTGGTTCCTTGGAGCTCCTGGATCCATGAGTTTCAAAGGAAATAACTTTTGTAAAAATGCTAAGCACAGTGCCTAGCACAATGGCCAACAGAACATGCTTCATAAATGGTGGCTTTATCAGCATCAGTAGCATTAATACAAGATTTACCCATTGGGTCATTTAAAATGACTGTGCTTTAGTGTACACACTCTGCAGTGAGTTCTGGATTAATCTCTGATCATGGTTTCATAAAGCTAGAGCTCGCATGATACCCAAATCAGCTGGGCTCAGATCATATTGCTCTCTGAGCTGACAACATTTTAACTTGAATTTCTTTTAGTACATCAAGTGAAGACTGTGTGAATTGCAGGTGCTAAAATCCATTATCAAATCACTCGGTCTGAGATCTGTGGGCCAGGGGAATACACTACCACAATCCCTACACATCATTAAAGAGCTGGTTTTCTCAAGAACATCAAGTGAGAAGAGTAAGTTAATGAGAGCAATAATAGGCTTCCAGATGAAAATTCAAGTTTTGAGAATTAGGTCATCCTAAATGGAACTCAGAAACCTGGGCCTAAAAATAGACTAATTCTCTGCAGGGTAAGAGATGAAGTTTTGGGGCCTGTGTTGAGGCAGAAAGTTAGAAGTGAGACCCTTGCATAAAGTCAGGATCTTCAGATATCCCACACTTACTGAAATGATTTGATGGTTAGCTTTATGTGTCAGCTTGGCTGGGTCACAATGCCCAGATATGCAGTCAAATATGGTTCTGGATGTGTCTGTGAAGATGCTTTTTGGTTGAGATCAACGTTTAAATCAGTGGATATTGAGTAAAGAATAATATGAGTGAGCCTTGTCCAATCAGTTGATGACCTTAATTTAAGGAGAAAGGTTGATCTCCGTAAGCAAGAAGGAATTCTACCAGCAGGTCACCTTTGGACTTGAACTGCAACCTGTCCCTGGGTCCCTGGGTCTGCCAGCCTACCCTGCAGGTTCTGGGCTTCCCAAGCTTCCATAATCACATGAACCAACTCCTTAAAATAAATCTCTCTCTACATATATACACATTCTGTTGGTTCTGTTTCTCTGGAGAACCCTAATACAAACAGTGAACTAGAAAGTCTTCTTAGCACCAAAGGAAAGTGACCAACAAGCTTAAAAGTGAAAATTGCTCAGTCATGTCTGACTCTTTGTGACCCCATGGACTATACAGGGCCAGAATACTGGAGTGGATAGCTGTTCCCTTCTCCAGGGCATCTTCCCAACCCAGGGATCAAACCCAGGTATAGCACATTGCAGGAGGATTCTTTACCAGCTGAGTCACAAGGGAAGCCTACCAACAAGCTTAAATCTCTCTCAACTCTCCTCTGAATGGAAAATAGTCTCCTTGGGGAATTTGCATCCCTGGGGTTTCTACAAATAAGGTCCAGGTTCAAATTTATCCCAGGAGACTCCAGTCAAGAAATTAATAAAAAGTGATCCTTCGTAGGAAACATCTCTGAGACATCTGGAAAGAAGCAAAACTAAAACCCTTTTGGAGAGATTCCTCCTACCCCAACTTAAAGCCTTACAGGACACCCACAGATATAGCCCACACAGTATGAACTCATAATTTCAAATTATAAAACAAGTGCTCAAAAAAAACTCCATGAGCCATAGTCAGGAGAATCAACCAACAGCAGCTTTGGTCTCTTAAAAACTTCAGATAATAAAAGCATCAAATTTAGAATATAAAATAAATATGTTTAAAGGAATTAAATAGAGACAGTACTATTATACTGTTAACTTACTGTAAAGTTTCAGTTCAGTTCAACTGCTCAGTCGTGTCCAACTCTTTGTGACCCCATGGATTGCAGCATGTCAGGCTTCCCTGTCCATCACCAACTCCCAGAGCTTGCTCAAACTCATGTCCATCGAGTCGGTGATGCCATCCAACCATTTCATCTTCTGTCATCCCCTTCTCCTCCTGCCTTCAATCTTTCCCAGCATCAGGGTCTTTTCCAATGAGTCAGGTCTTCGCATCAGACAGAGGGCAGACAGATGAAAACCACAGTCACTGTAAAGTTTGGGGCAATTATTTAATCTCTATGCTCGAGTTTCATAATCTGTCAGTGGATCCCTGAAATCTGTGTTTTTACCAGATCCCAAAGAGTTCTGGCTTCCCAGATGGCTCAGCGGTACAGAGTCCACCTGTCAAGCAGGAAACACGGGTTTGATCCCTGCGTGGGTAAGATCCCCTGGAGAAGGAAATGTCAACCCAATCTAATATTCTTGCCTGGGCAATCCCCTGGACAGAGAAGCCTGGTGGGCTACAGTCCATGGGGTCACCAAAGTTGGACACGACTTAGCAACTAAACCACCACCACCAAAAAGTTCTAATGCATATTCTTTCTGGAGACTTACTACCCTAGTCTCACTGGATCAGGAACTTCATAGGACATCACATGTTCTTCTGCCTTCAGGAAGGAGGGTCATCCTTTCCATTGCCTGCCCCACTCTCCTCTTACCTTGTACAACAGGTAGGAACACCTTCCCCTGAGTAGAAGTAGCAAGAGACTCAGTGTGATGACTTTACTGTTGGCTTAATGCCACCAGGAGAGATGCCATCAGGTTTGATGGGGAACCTTGGTTACCAGCCATCTGTGCTTGAGCTAAGCAAAGCAAAGGTGAGCTACTGGATCAAGGGCACAAGTGGCCTTAGACCCAAGCTCCAGGAAGAGTAGCAGTTAATCACCACTGCAGTTTAGTCCAGCAGGGTTCTGACTAAATCATGTTGCCATAGTAAGATGGCTGGAGCTGCAAGAAGGGGACCAGTTGAGGTACAAATATGAGGACTGTATGTGCACGCGTGCTCAGTTGCTTCAGGCGTGTCCAACTCTTTGTGACCCCATGGACTGTAGCCCGCCAGGTTCCTCTGCCCAGGGGATTTCCCAGGCAAGAATACTGGAGTGGGTTACCATGCCCTCCTTCAGGGGATCTTCCCAACCTAGGGATTGAAGCTGTGTCTCTTGCATCTCCTGCATTGCAGGCGAATTCTTTCAGTTCAGTTCAGTCACTCAGTCATGTCTGACTCTTTGCGACCCCGTGGACTATAGCAAATTCTTTACTGCTGAGCTACTGGGGAAGCCTGAGGACAATATGGCAAGAGGAAAATGGTCATTACTGAAAGTCTCCCATGTAAGTCCTAACCCTTCAACAAAATATGGAGAAGAAATGGAAGAGGGAACACCAAGGTGGTTCAGGTTAGAAATAACCTGGTTACTTCTCTTAGGGAGGATGATGGGAATCCTGTCTCCACATGGGCGTAGTTCAAAACCCATGTAGATGGGCTCATTTGGCTTCAGGGTAGGGGGATGGGAAGGGTTTTCCAAGAAGGTGGGTCTGATGATGATCTCCCCAGAGATTATAGCAAGAAAGTCAAATATGATTTGAAGGAAGATAGAAGCAGCTATGAGAGATGGGTGGGTCGGGGAGCTTGGGAGGCAAAGATTTTCCCACATTCTCAGTTAACACCTGTGTGGTGATACTGGAGCCTCACAGCACACACAGGATGGCCCAGAGGTGAACAAGTGACAGAATAATGAGGAAATCACACCCTGGGAAACAAAGTACAAAGAGGGTGAGCAATTCACCTAGGGCCCAGGCTAATGCACACACCCAAGGGAGCCTGGGAGTCCCTCCCCCAGGAGTGGGTGGTGTGTCTACCTAACGAAAGAAATTCTGTCCTCAGGATACTGGAGACACAAACAGATCACGAGCAGAAGAACAGGTAGCAGGAACTGATTGTTCCACCTGCTTTTACATGTTGACAACTATTTTTCCTCCCTTTCCTTTGTCCCATTAGTGGGATACAATCTGCTCTGGGAGGGGAGGACACTTCCCACCTCCAGGATGGAAAGCAAGTGTCTCATCACTTGCTGGCAGGGTTTGAAGAGCCAGCCCTCCCTGCCCTGAAGGAAAGGGGAACCAGTTTTTTGGTTGCTAAATGTTTGAGCTCCAGATTTTAATGAGCCAACGTTTCATTGTGAAAGAAAAGAAAATAGGGCTTTTGTATGGAAGAAACAAAAGTATAGGTTAGAACCCGAAGGAACGCCGTGGGAATATGAGCAGCAAGTGATCCCGGATGGGGTCTTGAAGCTTCAAGATACACCCTCTGAACACCCAGAGGAGAGATGGGAGGGAGCTGAAGACCCCCAGTTTGTGATGGTGGTTAGTGATGACCTCTTTACTTTGGAAACATTCCAGAATTAGTCTGACAATCCCCAGACATTAGTTTTATATGAGAAGACACCTCGTTAGCCATTCCAGGATATGAATGACATGACTATGACACCAAGGGAGACAGTGTGTTCTTTCATAGCAGTTTGCTGATGACATCCGCCTTCAACAGAGACTTGTCTAGAGGAATGCATCACACAAACGACAGATACGAAACCCACTTGTAACTTTACCTCTTTAAAGGAAGCAGCACAGCAAAATAGCATTGAGTCCCATGAAACAACAACCACCACATTGAGCCCATCAGTACACAGACCACCTCAGGCCTGTTGCACTTGCTATTCCCTTTATGAAGCATGTATGATTCCTGCTCTCATTGCATTCCACTGTCTGCTGAAATCTCAGCCCCTTAAAGAAGTCTTACAGGACCCCTCTCAGTTGTTTCTGACTCTACTTGCATTGTCTTCGTAGCCTACATTATTTCTGGCATTATTCTGGATACTTGTTTTTTTTCTGTTTTTCCTTCTAGGAGGTTAGCTTCAAGAGGGCAGAGAATTTGCTTTGTTCACCACTCCATACCTGGCACATGGTAAACATAGTCAATATTCAGTGAATGAATGGTCCATCAAGATAGAAAAATTTAGCCCCTCCATAGATACTAGAGTTAAAACATACATATATTTCAAAGTGGTTTATTTCAAGTCAATGAGGTATCATCCCAGGCAACAGGACCCTCGGTGAGCTCAGGGAAACCAGATTTTCCCACTAAACCAGTCTTCTTTTAGAAAAGGAAAAGTGGTCTGGGAGCCTGAATTACCTGTTGGATTACTCGGTCAATTGATCTGTCAGCCACTAGTTTCTCTTTGTGTGGTTGTCAGAGCTCAAGAACATAAATCAGCTGGTGCCTGTCACTGTTCCACAACAAGAAAATAGGGTTTGTCTTGTTACGTCTATTCTTTGCTTCCTTGTTTTCTTGCTCTATTCCAGTCTTCGAATTTCAGTGTAATTTTATTTCCTTCTTTAAACCTGAAGAAATAAAAGGGTGATGTAAAATATACTTAATGCAAAAAGGTATACAGTAAAGAGTAAATTTCTCTTGACGTGAAGGCACTTGATCTTCCTCATCAGAGACATCCACTGGCATCTCATTGTGGTTGCAATTTCCACTGCCCTCATTGCAATGAAATTAACCACTTTTTCATGTATTTTTGGCCATTTGGCCATCTCTCTAAATGACTTGCTCAAGTCCCTTGCCTATCTTTTACTGGTTTTTTTTTGTCTTTTTCTTATTCATTTATAGTACTTTATATTCTAGACACAAGTCCTCTATCAGTTATATGTGTTCCAAATGGGTTTTCTCCCACTTAGTGGCTTACATTTCCATATCTTTGAAGATAAGTTCATGCTTTTAAAAGTGATTTTTATAAATGGAAGTTCTTAATTTTGAGTCCTGTTTAGTCATCTTTTCTCTTATTGTCAGTGGTTTTTTTTTTTTTTTAATGCCTTGTTTAGCCCAAGAAATGCAAAAAGTTCAGAAGAAAAGGGTGAGTGGAAAGACCAAAGAGGCACAGACTTTCCCACAACTTGCTTTTGAGTTTTGAAACTTAAGTTTGAAGATAAGTATACATCTGTGAAAATGTCACCATAACCACTACCAAAAATGTAACCTTCACCTCTAAAAATTTCCTGCTACTTTCTTGTGATAAGAACATTTAACATAAGATCTACCTTCTTAACAAATTTCTATTTCATTAATTACTGTGTTTATTATTTCCTTTCTCCACAATAATGAAGATGTTTTCCTATGTTACCTTCTAAAGAATTTATTGTTTTGCCTTTCACATTTAGGTTTAAATCCATCTGGAAATGATTTTTATGTAGAGTATGAAGTAGGGATCCACTTCATTTTTTCATATAGTATCTCATTGTCCCTGTGGGCTTCCCTGGTAGCTCAGATGGTAAAGAATCTGCCTGCAATGCCGGAGACCGGGGTTCAGTCCGTGGGTTTGGGAAGATCCCCTGGAGGAGGACATGGCCACCCACTCCAGTATTCTTGCCTGGGGAATCCCATGGACAGAGGAGCCTGGAGGGCTATGGTCCATAGGGTCGCAAAGAGTCAGACGTGACTGAGCAACTAAGCGTAGCACACATCTCATTGTCCCGCTACCATTTACTAGAAAGTCATTTTACTAATTCCCTGCACTGCCATCCTTGTCATAAATCAAGTATACGTGCATATTCAGGTTTGTTTCCTGGTTCTCTCTTCTGTATCATTGGTGTTTTTGTCTCTGGGAGTTGGTGATGGACAGGGAGGCCTGGCATGCTGCAGTCCATGGGTTTGCAAAGAGTTGACACAACTGAGCGACTGAACTGAAATGAACTGGTGTTTTTGTCTAGATCTTTACCTTAGTTGTCTATACCTCAATAATTAGAGCTTTATTAATAATTCTTGTCATCTGGCAGAGCAAATCATCCTGATTTATTTATTTTTTTCTTCAAGAGTGGCTTGGTTCTTTGCTCTTTGCATTCAATAGAAATTCTAGAAAGAACTTATTGATTTTCATGGAAAGAAAAGCCATTCATATTTTGTTTGGTATATGAAGTCAAAAAGAATTTATGACTTTTATGATCCTGACTCTTCTAATCTATGAACATGGTATGCCTCTCTTATACATATGTGTATATTGCATATGCCTATATATATTAATACATTAATATATATATGCCTCTTGTATACATTATCTATCCTGTACATTACAGAATGGAAGGAAGAGCTATAGAATGAGATTTCAGAGAGGACAGGCACTGGGACATGCCAGGGGCCCAGGGAGCAGGAAGTAATATTTTAGTTTTTGCATTACTCTGTTCAGAAGTTGAATTCCAAGGAGCAATATCTCATTTATGTCAAGTGTCTATCTATCTCTTGGCCAGGAGCAGGTAGAGCACACTGGCTTCTCAAAAGCAATTTCAGAAGTTTTTATCAAAAGATTTGGGAATAGATGCTGGGAAGACAAAAATAACTGATGTCTACTACAGATACACAAAGGGAAGTGCAGCAGGAGGGACACAGGAGCATGGAAGCAGAAGAGAAAGAAAAGAGGAAAGAAGTGGAACAGGAGAGGTGGGTGGTTTGGACCAGTATAAGCCATTTGAAATGGCAGAATATGTCAAAAATCAAGAAAAATAACTGAAGCTTTTCCTCTGCCCAAGGACAGTCTATGACTTTTGTGAGTCTCCATGGATCCCTTCCTCCATTAAAAAATATTAAAAATTATATTTTGTGACAGTGTTGGTATAAAGACAAATATAATACAAGCTGGGTTTTCATTATATCTTTTTAATGATTATGTTCATCCCTTTTTCTAATCTTAAAAAAAAACTAAAACATTTTCATAGGCCCCAGACAGTGGCATAATATATGAGTCAGCTCTGCCTCTGCCCTTTTCTCCTCTTCTTCCTCACCACTCTTCCCCAAGATGAAGCTTGCATTGCATTTACCATTTCTGTGCAGGTTGATCCAGGCACCTGGGGCGCTTTGCCCCAGGACTCTCTCTGACTGCAAGAAGAAAGGCTAAAATTGCTGGGGATTTGCCATCCTTATGCAGCAGCTCTTACCCAGTAAACTGGTGGCTCAGACGGTAAAGATTCTGCATGCAATGCAGGAGACCTGGGTTCGATCCCTGGGTTGGAGAGATCCCCTGGAGAAGGGAATGGCTACCCTCTCCAGTATTCTTGCCTGGAGAATCCCCAATGGACAGAGGAGCCTGGAGGGTTAGAGTCCATGGGATCACGTAGATTTGGACACGGCGGAGCAGCTGATACTTTCACTCACTTAACCAATAAATAATGGGAGGTGGTATGTAAATACCCCAGCTCTTTACCCATCAGGCTGGAAACTCAGAGGCACTGACAACCTAAGCAAGATGAAGCTCTGGTGTCGCACAGTGGCTGCCTGTTTGAATATGGGCCTTTTATTGGTTGCTTGTCTTCCCTATTTTAATTCTCTGTCTTACCAGAGCTTACTGGCATGTGCTCCCAAATAAACCATTCACACTCAAATTTTTGTCTCAGGGTCTGCTGATGAGAGGACCCAAATTGAGACACTGCTTTTCAGGGTACCTTGTACTAGGGGACAGAACTCACTAACATGCCAGCCTTGCCACAAAATGGAAAGGGATGGTGCTTTCGCTCTGCAGAGAGGGGAAGAACAAAGACCCACCAATTATTTTCTTCAGAGCTACTCACTTGATGGGGGAGGCCTTGAATATTTTCCTGGTTGGCTGTAGTGAGGATATTATTCCAGATGTTTTCTTGGTCATCAGACCGTCTTAGCCCAGGCATTTTCTCTTGTTTCAATTTCATATAAAACCTTTAGCGTTGGCCAGAGAATGATGGAGCATTTAATTCAATCAAAGCCTGGTGAAATCTTTCTTCCTAGTACTTGGCTGACTGAATCACTTAGTTTATATAAACCAGCAACAGCAGGGCAAAGTACTTTGACGGTATGAAGGGTTATGGAAAGGCTAATTCATATTAACCATGTGAGTTATGTTTTCATTTACTTTAATGTGGTGGATTTGGCCACAGGGGCCGGAGGCCTCATGACTGCCCCTCAGAAAGAAATTTTAAAGGAATGTGTGTTTTTGGAAAATCACTTTTCTGTAACACATCCAGAGTTCTTTTAAAGATGCTTTAGCTTGCAAAACTTCCACTGTAGAGCCATTATTTACGTTACGAGCCAAGGCAGAGAATTTGGGAAACTTTGAAAGAGAGGAATCTAGAAGAATTTGTACACATTTTCCTAGCATATTCACTAGTGGAACAAATGTGCTTGATTCTTTATTTAAAATAACTCTTACGGTTTCCCCCGCATTTGGCACATCTATGTTTTCCTCTCCAATGTCCCTAAGGAGTCAGATCACACACATGATGATTTACAGCATGAGCTTCAAACTCAGAAAGACCCAGGTTTGAATCCTGAGTCTATTTCACTTTTATGTGACCTTGGACTAGTTACTTAGCCTCTCCATACCCCAGCTCCCTGATTTGAAGAGTGGAAATAATTATACCCACCCCATAGGCTGATGAGCTTATGTGCGTGCTAAGCTGCTTCAATCATGTCTGACTCTGTGACCCTATGGACGGTAGCCTGCCAGGCTCCTCTGTCCATGGGATTCTCCAGGCAAGAATACTGGAGTGGGTTGCTGTGCCCTCCTCCAGGGGAACTTCGTGACCCAGGAATCGAACCTGCATCTCTAACGTCTCCTGCATTGGTGGGCAGATTCATTACTGCCACTGCCACCTGGAAAGCCCATGAAAGTGCTAAGCAGGTGTTAAATACTTTATGTACTAAATATGATTATCTTTGGTTTCTTGTTCTTAGCCAGTGTTTCCTTAGATCGTTTACAATGTCCTCAGTGAGTACAAAGCTGCTTTCACTCAAGGCCAGGATACTCCTCTGTAGACGACCAACTGGTATAAGGTCTGAAGGTATAAGATCTTGCCCACATGTAAACTCCTCCCAGAAGCCTGATTCATTACCCACCCATCAGACACTCTTTGGGATGGTATGACTAGGGTGGGACTTGATCAGGTCAGAAGCTATGGTCTCTGAAAGGCCAGTGAAGGGATGAAAACTGATATCCCAGTTGGGATTTGAAGTTTTGCCTCAACTTTCTCGCCTTTCTGAAAGCAAGGTAATTAGGTGAGAGGTTAGGTAGAGACCTGAAGAACTGAGAGGCAGGAAAAGGAAACTTCACTTGTGGACAGGGACCCCCCGAAGACACAAAAGCAGGCACATGAGGCAAAGACAAGTGTAGACTGTGTTCAGAGCCATCCAGGGTCCAGCAGTGGGCTGATTGTTCAGGTGACTGTGAACTGTGGCTTCCTAAATGGTCAACCCAGCTGACCCAAAGCTGAAAGTAATAATCATAAAAATAGTGACACATGCTATTGGTCCTTTGTTGCATGGTTTGCAGAGCAGGTTCACATCCATTACTTCCATACCTCGTAGAGTGCTCACTGGAAGCTGTTGTCATGGTCACCAACATCCACGTTTGTTTCCTAGGCAGAGATGCCAAGGTAGAGCTGGCAGCTGGGAGTGAGAAAACTTGGGAGGAGGTCTCCACCCCAGCCATCCTGTTTATTAGCTAAGTGACAAGGGTCAGCCACACAGCCAACTGATTTACCTGTAAAGCAGGGATGTAATAATGTCTATCACAGAGCTGTTGGGAGAATCAGTTGAGATAGGGTATGTGAGATGCTTCATAAACTTCAGAGGGCTGTGTAAATAATCTGTTATTTCATTGATGGTGCTTAATCCAGGGCCTTGCATGTAACATGGAGAAGGAAATGGCATAACAAGGTCTTAATATTGAAGTCTCTCCAGAGACAATGAAACACAATAGTGTGGAATTGCAAAACAGGATCCCTCATATAAAAATTACAAAGAAGGGAATTCCCTGGTGCTCCGGTGGTTAGGACTCTGCACTTTCACTGCTGAGGGCTCAGGTTCAATTCCAGGTCAGGGAACTAAGATCCCGCATGCCACTCGGTGTGGTCAAAAAAAATTATAAAGAGATTTGTCAAGAACTGGTTTCTTGATAAGCCCTGAGTCCTCTTCCACCCACCATTCGACTATATTTTGTATAAAAAAATACACAAAATAGTACAGAGTAAGGAGAGAGAATTTTGAAGGTGTGTGTGTGTTTATTTATTTTTGGAGAAAGCTGTTGCCGTGACATAAGATGTCTCACTCCACTTAAGGGAGAAATGGTAGGAAGTGCTACCTTCGCCTCAGATTTAGTGAGGGGGTTTTCCATGGGGCCACTCAGAAAGCTGTGACATGCATGGCCTGTGTTGGGAAATGTGGAAGGAAAGATCAGTGTCTGTATGACAAAACCCACTGAAATGTTGTGCAGTAATTAGCCTCCAACTAATAAAAAAATAATAATAATAAAAAAATAAGAAAGTAAAAAAATAAAATAAAAATAAAAATTGTCACCACTTGAAAAAAAAAAAAAAAAAGATCAGTGTCTTACTACAGAGCTGGCAGAGACAAAGTGGTCCAGGGCTGCAAGACTGAGGAGACAGAGTCGGGTGGAGGAGGACTCTGCAGGAGACGAAGAGTGGGGTGCGCTTGGGTTCCTCTCGAGAGAAGCCCCCGGAGCTGAGGATGGAGGGCTGTATCTCTCAGGGCTGTGGAAAGAGCCTCAGCTGACTTTGGGAAGAGAGAAACATCTGTTTGGAGGGAGGCAACTCGCAGTGAAGGGCTAGCAGGGACCCTCCAAGGAGCCCACAAGAGCTCTCTGAGAAAAATGATCAGCTCCAAGCATCTGCCGGAGCAGAGAAGACAGATCTGGTCCTGTTGGCAAGCAAGCAGGATTTCCTCTGCCCCTACTCCCCTCCTCTCCCACTGCTGACTGTTAAACCAAGAGCGTTAAGCCAAGCACGAGACCCTTCTGAGTGGGAGCCCAGAGCACACAGGATGATGCGGGCACAGGCCCTACGGGATCTCTTCCGTTAGCAAGTACTAACAGAATCCCGGGATCTGACTGCCATTCACGGAGATCTTCCCTAGGCTGCACCGCTCAGAGTGACCTGAATAAGCATCAGCTGACAGCTCACCTTTACCAACTCCAGGTGGTAAACTGAGGCCCGGGAGATGAGTAGTGCCACTGGGAGCAGGAGAACCCCATGGACACAGCAAAGTCTCAACCCAGCAATGTGGCCATGGGTCCCAGGGCAAAGAGAATTTGTTGGCAGGGTGCAGCCGCTGTAGACGAGCCCAGGGATGGCTGGAATGTTCTCCTTCGATCATGGGAACTGCAGCATGAATCTCAGCTCACAATGAGCTGCTGGGCATAAACTGTTTGGAATTTTGTGGACTGGTGGTTAAAATCCTGGCCAGATTGTTTTGGGACACAGCCATTATCTGCTATGGGTAGACGACACTCCTGAGAGTCGTCCGGAAAGAGCAAGTCTTTTAAGAATGTAAAAGAATTAGGAAAACAAGATGTGAGTGACTCAGGGGGGCTCCTGCAGCATCCTCCTGCCTTTAACCACACCTCCCCCTGTGGGTTCACTGATAAGAGTCAGCTCAAGGGAGATGGCGAGCCTTAAATAATGCCATTTCGGCCCCTAGTCCCAATTATGTCCCAGCAGCTTCCAAAGTGGAAGAAAGTCTGGTGGCTGGTGGCAGTGTTCCTCCCACTCCTCTGTCATCCTGGAAATACGATCTTGGAGGCAAACAGTCTCTTTACTACAAGGAAGACCCGCCTGGCTACCATGTACCCCATGCATGCATTTATGTGTCTAACATCAACCTTTCCTGGTTAGTACTCTCCATGAGGGCATGGGCTGTGCCCATTGAGTTTCTCACGTTCCTGAGTATACGAACCTGTCTCAACCTGATTCAACATTTGTTGAATCAACGTGCGTACGTGCGTGCTAAGTCACTTCAGTTGTGTCCAACTCTTTGTGATCAACTGCTGGATTTAAAACAGGTAGGTGAGTGAAGAATCTCGCAGAGAGCTTAAGTCCTGGATTCCTAGAAGGTCTGGCTTGTATCGCCACTTGTCTTGAGTTACCCTCCTGGGAAGCAGAGCATAAAAAAGTGATCGAGGGCATGTGGCTTGTTGAGAGGATTCTGCCAGGGAAACGGGGAGAGGGAGCCTGACAGAGCAAGTGGGTGGGCTGCTGCAGGCTGCCGTACCTGTATCGCTGGGGAAGCTCTAGAACACGAACTGCATGACAGACCTGTCTCACCTGGAGATGAGGGATCAGCTTTTTGTACCCCGTGCCAGCAGGTAACGGGCTTGCCCACTGCCTCCATGGGGAGGTGTAACCTCCTAAGGGAATTCTTTGGCCAGAGGAAACAGCTGTGATTCTTTAGCAGCCAACACTGACAGCCACTGAGGGGTGGGTGCACCAGCCAGTCTCCATCCTACCGCCCCACACCCACTCACCCCCTCCTCCAGTGGGCATGCCCGAGCAGGTAGGTCCCAAGGTTTGAATTCTCAGAATATGAGAAAACTATGCTTTGGTCCGATAGCCTAAGCCGCATTCACAGCCGGAGGGGTAGCTGGTGCTTTCCCAGTGATCACAAAAGGGATGCTTTGTTTTCCGTTTGGCTGCCAGTCCTTTTGAACACAGTGGACTCTGTCCAAGCCCCTGAGGGGAGATGCGGGGAGCTGGAGGATTACCAAAACCTTACCCTCCTTCCCGGCCAGACTCGGCCCATGTGGAAAGCAAGAGGCGTGCGATGCAGAGAAGAGTCAAAGTGACTTACAGGCTCAGCTGAGAGATGCCAGAAGCAAACGAGCGTCAGCCCTCAGTGCCCCTGCTGAAACCCTCCTCTGGCTTGGAACGGCACTCAGATCAAAATCCAAACTCCACGTGGCCAACCCTGCCTCACCTGCTCCCTGCCCACCTCTCCCATCTCATCTCCTCCAGTTTATCTGCACTCACGCCCCAGCAGCCCAACATCTCGTCTGTTCCGCAAAGGGGCAGATCTCATCACTGACTCGGGGTCTTGGTGCTTGCTCTTCCCTCCACGTGGAATGCTTTTCTCCGTGATCCTCTCCCCAGACAGGCCATTGTTGATCGCTGTCCAAGGTGGTCCATACCCATAACCTCTCATCACCTGACCCACCACTTCCTAGCTTTTCTCATCTTCATTTATTATCATATTTATCATTTGTTTATTGCTTTCTCCCCTCCCCACCTTCTCTCCAAAATGCAAGCTCCATGGGAACAAAGATCTTGACTAACTTACTCATGCATGGCTCACTGTGACTCCAGCAACTACATATAGGAAAGTCAGGGAAGGGAGCTATTATGAGAGCAAAGTAGGAAGAATCATGCATTATATTTGGTAGAAGTTGAGTTTGAAGTTCCAGTGAAATATATGGATGGAAATGCCCAGGAGACAGCTGGAGATGCCTGCTAGACCCAGGGGAGAGTTTGAGCCTGGGATATATATTTCGAAGTCCTTCCCATAAAGCTAATAGCTAAAGTCCTGGGTGTGGATGAGAAGACAGCTCAGAGCAGAGCCTTAGGCAACACCTACATTCTGGAGATTCGCTTTACCGTTGCCTAGAATGTTCCTCCACCTGCCATTAAGCATCCCTGTCTCAACACTAAAGTTGCAGTTGAGAATTCCTTCCCCCTCTCCCCATGTTTGTAGTCCCTGCCCCATTGCAAATGCAGAACAGCCACCCAGCCCCTCTGGAAACTGCCCTCTCCTTCCAGGGAGCCTACAGGAGGCTCTCAGGCCAGGCCCGCCTCTCAGTGCTGTGTGCATGGATGTTCAGTTATGGTCCCTGGGAGGGTATCTGTGGGGGTGGGGGCAGAATACACAATAGAGATTGGTGCGCCAGATACGAGCCTGGATCAAAGAGGAACCCAGAGTTTGTGAAGTCCTTTCATCCTTCCTGATGAAAGGTGATACATGAAGGTAAAATTATCATGATTATTTCACTGGGTTCCAATTGGAGATGGGCTGGAGCTCCCCAGCATGGACAATAGCAAGCAGCCTGTACAAATGTCTCCGTGATACACACAGGCTGTATACAATCCAGTGTGTGTGTGTGTGTTCGTCAGTAACATCACCTAAGCACAGTTTATGGGTGAGGAAGCCCTGAAGAGAATCACAAACTTGAATTCTGCAAGCCCTATAGATACAGACATACCATGAAATATACATATTTTATAAATGTGTATTGAAAAAGCCATAAAGAGGCGGGGTGGGGTGGGGGTGGGGTGCAGTAAAGGAAACAGTAAGGACATTTGGATTTGTCAGCGTCTCTCCAGAGAGAGCCCTGAGGATATCCCATTCTTAGAATAAAGCTTTCATTTCACAGTGCATCAGTGAGAAAATTAACAAGCTCCCTCCATCCTGTTCCATAATTCATTCTCTTTGTTTTAGATATTGAGCTGAGATGGTGACTTAAAGCCACGCGAAATAGCTTTTAAATACAGACCTGGGCCTGGCAGTTTTGCCTTGCCGGTGATGGAAAACCTGCTTGGCCCATCATTAGCTGAGATGGACATCGTGTCACTTCGTCATTCAAATTTCTTTTCCATTTAACGCCGTGTCCTTCACCCGGTGCTAGCTGAGGCACTGCAGAAGATGTGGTTTCCGGGCTGAACATTTCTCCCCTGCCATCATCCCAGTATTACTGTTGTGGCTGGATTTAGAGGTCCTTAGCTTGAAGCCAGGATAAGATAACAGCAATGTATGTGAGTTGGAGAGTGGAGAGCTTTTTCAGGCGCTGTGTTTACCTGACCTTGCCCTCTGCTTTTCCTTCCTCAGGGAGAAGCTGACTGCTGTTTTCGGCAGCTCTGCGTGTCTGGGGAAAGTAGAAGGCCACAGGAAGGTGACAGCTTAGGCAGGGCTCTAATAGCAGGTCCCCCAGGCTGGGTCATTTGCTGGGCTGACAATCCAGTTGATGCTTGCTTGGGTTTGGGGCCTTGCATTAATTTGGGTGCTGACATCCTGGTGACAGCAGCTGAAGGAAAGTGAGCCAGAGATCAGGGATGGGAAACCTTGAAATGACTCCCCTAAATGATGGTTGACTTGTTTTATGGCATCACACCCCCAAGGCACACAGATGCTGAGGTGTCAAATAGGTGGACTGGGTACCTTGCTAGGTGGTCTGTGGTAGCAATAGTATTGTAGAGTTGGCCTGGTGGCTTCATCATCACTGGTCTTTGTCTAGCTGGGTGTGGATATCCATTAGTCTAGATACCATTTTCACTCACTGCTTAGTTTTTTATTCCAGCAGAAATAGAGGGCTTTCTCCCCGCCATCATGCGGGAGAGATAGAATGCAGAGGCGATGCCTCTCAAAGGCCATATCAGATTCTTGAAGAGAGTATAACAGGTTTAAGTGGGTCAGATGCCATGACTCAACAGCTTCTCCTTGATCCTTTAATCTCACATCTGAAGCCCAAGATCTAGCCAGCTTACCTGGAGCAGCACCCCCATGGTACCAGCAGGGCTTGTCTTCTGGGAGGTTGAATAATCCACCTGCTGTGCCATTCCACACTCGGTTTGAGCGTATGACCACAATGTATTAAGTGTGAGTGATTGTTTTAATGTCAAGCAAAGTCAGGCCAGGGAAATTCTGTCCTCTGGGAAGAGAGCCACAATGACCAGGCTGCCACAGAAGCTCATGAACACCAAGAACCCTCAGGATGAAAGGGTCACCCTAAGTGAGTTGCAAGGAATGGAGACAAAGAATACTACAATCCCTGGGCTAAGAAGAGTAGGAGTGAGTTTTACCTCCATTTCTAGCAACTGCTACACACACACACACACACACACGCGCGCGCGCATGCACACATGCATGAATACACACATACAGTCCCTTCCAGAAATGCCATGGCTTCAAAGAAGAGACAGCTGCATCCCTGGCCCCTCATTCGTCACCTGCTTGCTGGCCTCAGCCTGATAAGACAAATCCAGATCAAATTACCTGGCAGCTGGGAGAGCTAGGCGATAAGGAAATGCAAACTCAGTAGGAGTTCAGTAGAGTAGCAAAGATCAAATTGTGCATTAAATTTTCCAGGAACTAAAACCCTGTTCCCTCTGCAAAACCTAGGGGAGGCACCTCAAATCACTCAGCACCAGATAGGGTTCCTTGGAGAAAAACAATGCCCTTAGCTTCCACTGAAGAAATTAAGGAAACAAAGCACCTAGAGACCAGCCCATTCCCGCTGGACCAGATGATAAGAGAATAAACACAAAAGGTAGAGATGAACACGATAAAGGAGGTGAGTGGCCAAAGGCCAAAGAAACTTAGAGCAACAGAAAGAACACTGAACTGAGCAAGAGACTTGGGTTCTTGTCCTAGCTTGCTCTCTCTCTTTCTCTCCCTTTGAAAATGCACTCAAACCCATCAGGGATTTAGTAGTTTTTGTAAATTGGTGGAGTGGAGAGCTCTTCCAGTTGAGATCCCTCTGACTTGGCTTACCCTTTCAACTGGGGCATTTTCTCTGCTAAATCTCCATTTTTACTACAAAATAGTCCAGTTAAATGTTAGTCACTCAGTCATGTCTGACTCTTTGCAACCCTATGGACTGTAGTCTTCCAGGCTCTTCTTTCCATGGGATTCTCCAGGCAAGAATATGGAGTGGATTGCCATTTCCTTCTTCAGGGAATCTTCCCAACCCAGGGATCGAACCCGGGTCTCCTGCACTACAGGCAAATTCTTTTTTTTTTTTTTTTTCAGGCAAATTCTTTATTATCCGAGCTAGCAGGGAAGCTCCAGAACACTCCAGAGGTACTGTCAAAGCTTTTAACTTTGTTCATCCAAAACCACCAGTTTTCTTTGGGACATAGCATCCAGACCTGAGCTCTCAAAAGAGCAGTGACTTCAGGAAATTTTCAAGGGTGATGAAACTATTCTGTATATTTTTTGTGGCAGTGGTTACACAAGTCTGTGCATATGTTAAAGATCATAGAACTGTACTGCAAAAGTGAATTTCTGGTGTGTAAATTTAAAATATATAAAGGAAAAATCATCAGTGATCCTCAAACATTAGATCAGACTAAATTCCTAATGAGATGAGCTCTCCTCCTTTACCAAAAAGCAGAAAAAGAAGAATGTAGGTGTGGTACAGTGGGCCCATCCATGGGAGGAATTGAATGGCTTGACTTCTTGACTCTTTCCTATAGTCACACACTTTGCCGTGGCCTCTGATGACCTCCCACTGTGTCTGCACCCAGCCATGTGACTTGCTTTATCCAATGGGATGTTAGTAGAGGTGACTAACGGACGCTTGACAGAGCACCTACGAGTTTCCATTTGCATTTCTGCTCCTGCCTTTTGTCACCACCGTGACAACGTGCCCAGGCTAGCCTGCTTGGGTCCTGTGATGCCTCCAGCTCCTTCCTGACTCACCACCTCCACATATGCTCATCCTTCTGCCCACATGAGTTCTCTCCCACTCCTGTTCTTCATTCAGGGCACAGCTTCAATGCCACTCCTCCAGGGAAATCTTCATGGATTTCTCATTCCAAAGTAGATAACCCCAATTTTTCTTCTTATGGCATCCTGTTTTTTTTAATCTTCAAAGCCATAATGGTGATTGGTAATAACTTGTAATTATTTTTTGCCTCCCTACTCTCTGAAATCCCCACCAGACTCTAAGGAACCAATTCTGTCTCACATGGTACAGGCATACTGTAATTGTGTTTGTGTTCAGTCATGTCTGACTCCTTGCAACCCTGTGGGCTGTAGCCCACCAGGCTTCTCTGCATGGGATTCTCCAGGCAAGAATACTGGAGTGGGGTACCATTTCCTATTCCAGGGGATGTTCCCAGCCCAGGGATCAAACTGGCATCTCTCTCTTTAAAAAAAAAAAAAAATTATTTATTTTAATTGGAGGCTATTTACTTTACAATATTTTGGTGGTTTTTGCCATACATTGACATGAATCGGCCACAGGTGTACATATGCTCCCATCCTGAACACCCCTCCCACCTCCCTCCCCATCCCATCCCTCTGGGTTGTCCCAGTGCACTGGCTTTGAGTACCCTGTTTCATGCATTGAATTTGCACTGGTCATCTATTTCACATATGGTAATATACATGTTTCAATGCTATTCTCTCAAATCATCCCACCCTCGCCTTTTCCTACAGAGTCCAAAAGTCTTTTCTTTACATCTGTGTCTCTTTTACTGTCTTGCATATAGGGTTGTTGTTACCATCTTTCTAAGTTCCATATGTATGCATTAATATGCTGTATTGGTGTTTTTCTTTCTGACTGACTTCATTCTGTATAATAGGCTCCACTTTCATCCACCTCATTAGAACTGACTCAAATGCATTCTTTTTTTTAATAACTGAGTAATATTCCATTGTGTATATGTACCATGACTTTCTTTTCCATTCGTCTGCTGATGGCCATCTAGGTTGCTTCCATGTCCTGGCTATTGTAAACAGTATGTAGTGAACATTGGGGTGCACGTGTCTCTTTCAATTCTGGTTTCCTCCGTGTGTATGCCCAGCAGTGGGATTGCTGGGTCATATGACAGTTCTATTTCCAGTTTTTTAAGGAATCTCCACACTGTTCTCCATAGTGGCTGTACTAGTTTGCATTCCCACCAACAGTGTAAGAGGAGAGCTGGCATCTCTTGCATCTCCTGCATTGGCAGGTGGATTCTTTACCACTGCCTCACCTTGGAAGCATGATTTGTTTAATAATTATTTATTGAATAAATAAATGAGGTTTGGAAACATGGCGGAGGAAGAGCAAGACAGACCTTGGTTAGGGGAATAACCCCCTGGTCCTGCATGGGCACTTGGGACGCAGGATATATGCTGCTAGTTCATGTGCTATCACGCTGACAGTCACTGTCTTTATCTGACTCAAGGATGGGTCTGGGCCAAGTAGTCATGGTACAGCTACAGAATCCAGGGCACATGCTCCTAGAAAGCCACAAGAGGCTAAAAATGTTAGGCTTTGAATGTTAAATCATTCATAAGGCATGACCTGAAACCCTCCTGTGCCCAGCCTTATCTACTAGAATATGCGTTCTCTCTCCCTTCCTTGAACCCAGCTCTCACCATCCGCAGTCTGGGCTGTTAAAGAGAAAGTTCCAGTGAGAATGTCCATGTGACCAGGGTCCTTCTTGCTTGGTTTTGGCTCCAGCTTCCAGGCTCCTAGCCCTTGTCTCTGTCTGTGATTTTGGCTCTCTCTTCCTGTCTCTGGGACTTGTGCCCACACTAAGAAGCCTCACCTTGAGCTTAATCACTCCCTGAGGTCACCTCTGGCCTGGTCTCATGGGTGAAGCTGGCTGGAGCAGCCAGCGTGGTTTACCGAGTCTCCGGAGGCTCGTGCTGCGCTCTGGCCAGTGTGGTTCACGTCCATCACTGCTCCTGCCAGGCCATCTGCACCAGTGGTCTGGCCCAAAGTGGTACCACCCTCTCTTCTGTCCGTTCCCTCTGGTGTACCTCACACTTCTTCCCTCCTTACCCTTCCTTCACAAAAAAAGGGGAGGGGGGAGTGAAAATCAGTGGGAAACCTTAAGCTTCCTACTATATAGGTTTGTTTGTTTTATTCATTTTATGCATTTACCTAGAGATAGGAATGGCTTGGAAGCCCAGATCTTTCTCTCTCCATTGATCCTAAGCCCTGGATCTCAGATCCTCTTCAGTTTGGGCTTGAAAGACCTGGAAGACAAGAGGGCAATCCGAGTGACTTAGACTTAATGAAATTGAAATAATGAAACACTGAGCATTGGGAAAGCCACCTTTTGTGGTCAGAGAAAAACTCTTAAGAGCCAAAAGGGCATTCGATAGTGGGAGACCACCAGTGACCACAGGGGAATGGGCGTGAGTGATCAGAATCCATTTGGCAGCCAAGAGCCTTCATAACAATCCTCTTCCTGCCCAGCAGGACCGCTCACCTTGCTCACCTCTGCAGGGCTGAACACAGGCCTAGGAAGACCTCAAAGACATTTTTGCAAAAAAAAACAGTAACACAGAGCCCTTATATTTCAGGAGAAAAGAGTTCCTCCTGGCTTGTCAACATTTCACAGATCTATGCAATCACACTTAGGTACCAAAATAACAGAGCAATGGAAATAGAATTGCTGAATTGTTACCAAGTCAGAAAGTCTCCATGCTTTAAATACTGGACACAGAACAACTTCTGCCTGTAATTCCTCAGCTCAGATACTAGGAAACAGTCAATCCGGTGTGGGTGTGTTGAGACAGATGTGGAAGCAGGGCCTTCACTTTGAGGAAGTGAGAGGAGCACAGAACCAGGGCAGTAGATGAGGAAGAGGTCCCAGAGCAGACCTTGGCTTTCCTCTCGGACAGATGCAGCTTCTCCTTGAGAAAAGGGGCGAGGAGCAGCCACTAAGTTAAGTCAAGAGGAGGAGCCACTTAACTAGCCACTAGTTTAGGAGCCACTTAACTGCCAGGGGAGTCAGTCTGCATATACTTTGTGACTTGCCTACATCTATTTATGTATGTTTTATAAGTACTTTTTAGAAAGTACTGGATTAAGTTATTTTTGGCTGCCCTGGGTCTTCATTGCTGTACCCGGGCTTTTGCTAGTTGTGGTGAGCAAGGGTGCATTCTTCATTGCGGTGGCTTCTCTGTTGCAGGGCTTGGTCTCTGGGCTGAGAGGCTTCTGTAGTTGTGGTGCAGGGGCTCAGCTGCCCCACTCCATGTGGGATCTTCCTGGACCAGGGATCGAACCCATGTCTCCTGCACTGGCAGGTGGATTCTTAACCACTGGACCTGGGAAGCCCCTATTTATGTATTTTAATTACAGCATGATAGTGAACTTTATATGTGCCTCTCAAATAGAACTTTAAAAAACATTGGAATAGAGTTGATTTACAATGTTGTGTTAGTTTCAGGTATAGAGCAAAGTGATTCAGTTATACATTATACGTCTCTTCTTTTTCACAGTCTTTTCCTTTATATAATAGGTTATTACAAGATAGTGAATATAGTTCCCTGTGCTATACAGTAGGACCTTGATGATCATCTGTTCTGTATATTGTGTGTATATATGTTAATCTCAACCTCTTAATTTATCCCACCCAACCTCTGCTTTCCCCTTGGGTATCTGTAAGTTTGTTTTCTGTTTCTGTGAGTCTCTGTCTTGTAAATAGGTTCATTTGTATAATGAACTTGCGTGCTCAGTCACGTCTGACTCTTGGCAACCCCAGGGACTGTAGCCTGCCAGGCTCCTCTGTCCGTGGGATTTCCCAGGCAAGAATACTAGAGTGGCTTACCATTTCCTTCTCCAGGGGATCTACCTGATTCAGGGATCGAAAATTGCATCTCCTGCACTGCAGGTGGATTCTTCACCTCTTGAGCTATTAGGGATTCCCAGATTCTACATATAAGTGATATCACATCATATTGTCTTGTCTGGCTTACTTCATTTACTATAATAATCTCCAGGTTGATGCATGTTGCTGCAAATGGCATTATTTCATTCTTTTTGATGGCTAACTAATATTCCATTGTAGATATATATATATATATATATGTGTGTGTGTGTGTGTGTGTGTGTATGTATATCACATCTTCTTTATTCATCTGTCAATCAGTGGACATTTGGGTTACTTCCATATCTTGGCTATTGTAAATACTGCTACAATGAGCATCGGAGTGCATGTATCATTTCAAGTTATAATTTTCTCCAGATATACGCCCAGGGGTGAGATTATAGGATCATATAATAACTCCATTTTAGTTTTTTAAGGAACCTCCGTATTGTTCCTTAAGGTGGCTGTATTGATTTACGTTCCCACCAACAATGTAGGAGACTTCCCTTTTCTCTACACATTCTCCAGCGTTTATTTGTAGACTTTTTGATGATGGCAAGTCTGACCAGTGTAAGGCAAATACCTCATTCTGGTTTTGATTTGCATTTCTCTGAAATTAGCAGTGTTGAACATCTTTTCATGTGCTTATTGGCTATGTATATGTCTTCTTCAGAGATCTTCTGCCTATTTTTTGATTGGGTTTCTTTGTTATTGAGTTGCTTGAGCTGTTTGTGTATTTTGGAGGTTAAGCCCTTGTCAGTTGCATTGTTAGCAAACATTAAATAGAATTTTTGAAGGTGATTTTTAAAATTCATTTATTTTTAATTGAAGGATAATTGCAATATTGTGTTGGTTTCTACCATGCATCAACATGAATCAGCCGTAGGTATACATATGTCTCCTCCCTCTTGAACCTCTCTCCTACCTCCCACCCCATCTCACCCCTCTAGGTTGTCACAGAGCACTGGTTTGAGTTCCCTGAATCATAGAGCAAATTCCCACTGGCTATCTATTTTGTATATGTTAGTGTATATGTTTCCATGCTGCTCTCTCCATTCATCCCACCCTCTCCTCCTTACCCCCCAATGATGCTTCAGTGACTTGTGATAAGTGGTTCCATGTATAGGAAGTTCAAGCACAGTGGATGGGCAGTTCAGAGAGGTACTCTGGACGTGGGTAGTGTCTTACACCATCCCTGGTACCATCTCAGGGAAGCAGCAGCCTTCCAGACTGCACCTGCGTAGGGCCGACTGCTCAGAGTACTGAGGATTGCAAGCAGGATTAGTTGACTGAAAAGGCTAGTTTGACTTTCGGTCACAAGGGGTGCTAAGATCAGGGCCCTGTGCCAGAGTGAAGTATGGCCTGAGTGCCAGGCATTCGTCTGAAGGGCAAGGTCTCTGGAGGCCATTCCAGGGGGCAGAGCCAGAGGCCTTGCTCAGTGAGGGGTCTCCTGAGCCCTGGCCCTGGCAGGGACTTGGCCGCCCCTTCCCCCATTCTCCTTGTGTCTTCCCTCCCCTCCCGCTGCCTCCCCCAAGTCACCAGCATCTAGAAAAGCTCTCCTTGTTTTATCTGGCAGAACCTCGGGACAATCACTGGACCGAGTTCAACTGGCCAGGAAACCAAAGCCCACAGAAAAATGCCTCATGACTCCTGCCAACCCCCTGCTCCCTCCAGGCCCAGTGCCGGACAAACAGCCCCTCCAGCCTTTGGATTTGGGAGGGGAAGGACATTCTGTATGTGGAAGCCACAGAATGGAAGTTATGTACTTTTCGGGGGCCTGCATCAGCCAGCTCAGGGCTGCTCCCATTGTGTGGCTCATGAAAGGGTTTTCACCTCCCAGGCTGGAAGGGAGTTGGTCTGTCTGCACAAAGGCGTTTGCCTCTGTGGCTTTTGAAAAAAGAATGTGTGTGCTTGTCCAAACAGAACTTTCCTGCGTACTTGGAAGAGGGGGGCCGTCCGCCTGCCAGAAAGGAGCAGGGCTCAGTCTGGTTCAAAAGGGAGAAGAATTCCACCGCTCAGGCCCATCAGCCACTGCCCAGCACAGCCTTCCCCTCTCACAAAGACAGTTGCTCACTGTTGCACGGCTGGCCTCCCCAGCAGTTTCCCATCGACTCGGTTTCTCTCAGTCTGGAGGCTGGGGGAGCCGATGAAGCCTTTGAGGAGTGAGTGTTTTCCTGAGCTGAGATCAGGAGATAAAACTGGTCTCCTTGGTGGACGGGAGCATCTGGGCTCAGGGAATTGTGAGTACTGTGTTGGTGAACACTCTGGTGTTGCTCTTAAAATCGTTTTCTTCTCCAGTGTGGGCTGCTGTTATCCCCGTGATAGTGGAAAAACTGAGACGTGGGGATTACTTGCCCCAGGAACTGGGGCAGGGCCCTGGAAACCTGCTGGTGGATTCATCAGTGGATTGTGACAGCGTGGCCCTGCTCCAGAAGTTTGCTCTGGATTCAACCTCCTGCTTAGCCCCTGGAGCCAAGTCCAGGGCCCAGATCAGGGATGACTCTAGGAGTGCCGGTCTCAGTATGATAAACAGCGCCGGTTTCTTCTGCAAAAGTGATCTGACTTGGGAGTTATTGGCAAGCATTCCCTTCCAGTGCCTGATAGCCCATTGCCTTGGGGGCTCCAGATTCTCAACGGAGTCCTTGAAAGTGAAAGTGTTAGTCGCTCAGTTGTGTCTGACTCTTTGTGACCCTGTGGATATACAGTCCATGGAATTCTCTAGGTCAGAATACTGGAGTGGGTAGCCATTCCCTTCTCCAGGGGATCTTCCCGACCCAGGAATTGAACCTACGTCTCCCTTGTTGCAGGCAAATTCTTTACCAGCTGAGTCACCAAGGAAGCCCAAGAATACTGGAGTGGGTAGCCTATCCCTTCTCCAGGGGATCTTCCCAACCCAGGGATCGAATCAGGGTCTCCTTCATTGCAGGCGGATTCTTTACCAGCCGATCTACAAGGGAAACCCAAGTCCTTGAGAATCTGCCTGAATTTCTGGAGACTCCAACCAAAGTCTTAGCAGGATGGACGACATTTTTGGATCTAGTTCCCAAAACTATAGTTGTGAGTTCCAGGACAGTAATTGAGTATTTATTAATGCAACTGTGTTAGAGAAGATTATTCAGAGTCCCATGGACAGTGAAGAGATCAAACTAGTCAATCCTAAAGAAAATCAACCCTGAATATTCGTTGGAAAGACTGCTGCTGAAGCTGAAACTCCAATATTTTGGCCACCTGATTTGAAGAGCCGACTCACTGGAAAATACCCTGATGCTGGGAAGGATTGCAGGCAAGAGGAGAGGGGGAAGACAGAGGATGAGATGGTTGGATGGCATCACTGACTCAATGGACTTGAATTTGAGCAAACTCCTGGAGATGGTGAGGAACAAGAAAGCCTGGCGTGTTACAGTTCATGGGGTCACAAAGAGTCAGACACAACTGAACAACAACAAGTGCAACTAGGAATTCTGTTAATCAAGTTAAGCAAACTTGTTTAGATACAGCAGGGAATTTTTAAGCAAAGCATGCAGGCTTACAAGTCATTTATTGGTATCAGTAACTTACATTTGTGAATGTAGTTGCTTTGCTTTGTTTATAAGAATGTGGCTGACTCCTGACAGCTCTGAGGACTAGTGTGTAACACAAGCACCTGGTTCAATGACATGCACTGTTTCATTCCAAGCGGAACTTTGTTGTGGCTCCAGAGGTTAAAAATCAAAGCATGGATATAGTGATAAATATGGACTCTAGACAGTGTTTTGAAAATCAGAGAAATCACTCTGCCAACAAGCATGCATATAGTCAAGGCCATGGTCTTGTATGGTTGTGAAAGCTGGACCTTAAAGAAGGCAGAGAGCCAAAGAATTGATGCCCTTAAACTGTGGTGCTGGAGAAGACTCTTGAGAGTCCCTTGAACAGCAAGGAAATCAAACCAGTCAATCCTAAAGGAAATCAACCCTGAATATTCATTGGAAGGACTAATGCTGAAGTTGAAGCTCCAGTATTTTGGAGCTTCACTGGACTCATTGGAAAAGTCCCTGATGCTGGGAAAGATTCAGGGCAGAAGGAGAAGAGAGCATTAAAGGATGAGATGGCTGGATGGCCACTCCATCACTGATGCAATGAACACGTGCTTGGGCAAACCTCAGGAGATGGTGAGGGACAGGGAGGCCTGGTGTGTTGCAGTCCATGGGGTTGCAAAGAGTCGGACACGACTGGGAGACTGAATAGCAACAACATGGACAATAAATGACTCTTAAGGACAAGTCCTGTGTTATACCTGCTGATCTCAACGTGGTTCAGCTGCTGAAAGTCCCCAGTGGTTTATCATGGGTCTGGGATAAAAAAGTCAATGGTAAGAACCTACCATTAGGTTCTTAAAGTCAATGGTAAGAACCTACAAGTCGGGCCAGATGGTGATTCAAGAAAAGTATATAAAGTTGAAGAAACTTTATTTATTTAGTAAGGATGTGAGCTAAGAAGTTGCCATGGCATAATGTGTTTCCTCATGTAATGCAGTTGGAAATATACGAGAACGTTCCTGTAGAAGTATTATTGTCAGAAATAATTAAACCTGGATTTAATCAAGAATCTGGATATAACTACCAGTTTACAGGAAATTCAAGAGATAGATGAACATACTAAACAACATTAGCGGCTTCCCAGGTGACTCAGAGGTAAAGAACCTGCCTGCCGATGCAGGAGACGTGGATTCAGTCCCTGGGTTGGGAAGATCCCCTGGAGGAGGAAATGGCAACCCATTCCAATATTCTTGCCTAGAAAATCCCATGGACAGAGAAGCCTAGTGGGCTACAGTTGATGGGGTCGCAAAGAGTCTAACACAACTGAGGGACTGAGCACGAGTGAATGAAACAACATTATTAAAGAAGAAAGAAGCCCAATTTTTAAAAAATGGGAAATTCTATGGGACAAAGGAGTGGATTTTTCCAACCTATAAATGACATTCAGAACATGAGAGATGAGAAACTTCAATAGCTTAATAGAAACTTAAGAAACATATTTATGATCCAGCAATTCTGCTTCTGGGTATATATCTGGAGAAAACTCTTATTAGAAAAGATACACACACCTCAGTGTTCATAACAGCACTATTCACAATAGCCAAGACATGGAGGAAACCTACTTGTTCATTGACAGAGGAATGGATAAAAAAATGGTCCATGGAATATTAGTCATAAAAAAAAGAATGAAATAGCGCCACTTGCAGCAACATGGGTAGAGCTAGAGATTATTGCTAAGTGAGATAAATCAGAGAAAGACAAATGTCATATGATATCAATTATGGGTGAGATCTAAAACATGACACAAACGGACTTATTTATAAACAGAAAGGGCTATAGGAGTTGCAGCTCACCAACAAGGGAATCTGGAAGGCTTGCTGCTGCCTTTCTTTGTGATGGGAGCAGTTGGTGTTCAAAGAAGCAGAGTGAGCACGAAGACCAAGGCAGATGGGGGCTGTTGGCTCCTGAGACACTGGGCCAGCCGCTTCCGAAGGTGGCCTGAAAGGCTGATCTCTGCTCAAAGACTGAAATCACAAATCTAGAGTCATTGGTGTCCCTGCCCACATTCCTGTCCTACTTCTCACCCACCCTTCCACTTATCCTCAGACATACATTGAACACCCAACACAGTGTTTCCTGGGGAAATAGAAGAAAGAAGGCACATGCCCTGCTTTTAAGGAGCAGACATCCTAATGCACAGAGAGTGGGAGAGTTAGTTAAATAATACCAACCCCTAAGCATCCTTGCCCACTTAAGTCCACCGATCTTCCAGAGCAGATTAATGGTAATTCCTAGTGGTCACCTGGAGACGGGAGGATGGAAGGGTCATTGACCACAGCAGCTGCTTGGGAATGCCGGTCAGGCTGTCCCTCTTAGTGCTGCTTCTGACCCTTACGCCAGGATCAGAGCAACCAGACCTGGGTCCCTGGGCTGTGCTGCCGGGCACTCCAGCGTGGGTGGCTGATCCAGGCATGGGTGTGCATGAGCTTCTTGGCTGGAGGCACTACTTTGCTGGACTTCAGCCTCCAGTCCTGGGACCGTGTCGTCTGGAAAACCTCCAGGGGGCACACAGCGCAGGCATGCTGGCAGCAGCCGTCCCTTGTGACGTTGCCCCATACTCCTGGTTGGCGGAGTGCCTTTGAAAATGGATTCATGTTGGCTCCTGGGAATAACCATTTCAAGCCTCCTAACTCTTGCCTCCTTTCCTGACCGGGGCATAGACCTGGGTAAACTCCGTCCGTCCTTGTGCTGCGCTTCCAAGAACTTGCGATCACTTGCAGCCCAGCTTATCGTTGTCTCTGCCACACGTTCTCTGTAATTGGTTTATTTGAAGCGCTCCAAGCGATTCTTTGGGCTAATTGCAAAGGATATTTGAATGAGGATAAGTCTCTGGTGAATGAAAAGCCTTGGTTAGAGAATATGTTTTGTTCAGGAACAATCTTGTTCCTACAAAGCATGCATAGTACCTCTACCTTCTCATCAAATCGCTCCAAATAGAGCTCACACCTGTCAGACTGGTGGCTTTCAAACTGGTCTCCTTGGTCTCCCAGGTCTCTGCAGACATGCTTGAGGGGCCAACACTGGCCCTGTAGAGGGTACAATGGTCAAACGACATTTGAGCTTGCAGAGTCCCACAGCCCAGCTTCACCTAAAAGAACTCCCTTTTCTTCTGCTACGACTTGACCAAAAAAGACTTTTTTCCCCTAACAAAACAAAGTTCAGTAGGTAAATATTCTCATTGTTGACTTACATACAGCCTTTGTTAAAAGGCCTAAAAAAGGTTTCCCTAAGATGTCTGAACATGCTGCCTGCGTTTTTGTTTAATCTATTTGTTTTGTTAGCACACCTTTCCTCCATAGCTCTCATGAAGACAAACCAGCCCAGTCCTGTGTGATTTTATACATAATTACAGAACTGTGGAATTTAAAGATGGTTACATTTTCTGTAGTCAATCTTTATCCCCAGGTGGATGTTCAGTACCACCAAACAGGCCACTTTCCATTATGGCATGCCCTGGTAGCTCACCGTGCCTGCCCAGGTCAAGGACAGACTGCAAGAAGCCACCTGAACACAGCAGGGGCTACAGGGAAAATAGTCTCTCAACGGCATGAAACCTGACCCGTAAATCGAGGTGGGCTCAAATATGCCCCTCCTCCACTTCCTACTGGAATAATTCCCACAGCCAAAGGGCCACACAGCATTTGATAGTGACAGGGAAAGTGGGCACACCGTTGATCATGAAGGAAATCCTGGGGCAGCAAGGAGAACTAATCGCTGCCTTCTTGTCACCATTTCCAATCAGAACAACGGCAGAGTTACTGCCTCATAACTGCAAAGTACCTTCACGTTTCAGAGCCGATAAACAAACTGTGGTTGCTGCTGTCTTTTTGTGGATTCTTTAAGACTTGAGGCGAATGCACTGAATGGAGGAGAGGACGCAGTGTAGGGATACTGACATGGCATTCTTTTCAAATTTTATTTGTTTATTTTGGGCAGTGCTGGGTCTTCGTTGCTGTGTGGGTTTTTCTCTAGTTGCTGTGAGCTGGGACCCCTCTCCAGTTGCCGTGTGAGGGTTTCTCATTGCGATGGCTGCTCTTCTTGCAGGGGGCTCTAGGGTGCCCGGGCTTCTGTAGTTGTGGCACATGGGCTCAGTCGTTGTGGGGCATGGGCTTAGTTGCTCCATGGCATGTGGGATCTTCCCAGATCGGGGATCGAACCTGTGTCTCCTGCATGGGCAGGCAGATTCTTTACCATTGAGGCCCCAGAGAAGCCCCAGAAATGACATTCTGACAACTGTGGTATTCCCAATGAGGAATCAGACAACCTTATTTTCTGGCTAACACCTGGGGACAGAGCACTTTGTTTTAAATCAACAAATGTTTAGGGAGCACATACTTTAGGCCAAGTCCTGTCCTCACTGAGCTTGCAGTCTAGTCATAGAGCAAGTCCTATTCAGCAAGCTATAAAATATAAAACATAAGGAAGGTGTTAATGCCATGAGGGAAAATGATACATGCGCTAGAAGAGTGCTGGGGATGACAACCCACCCTGACGTCTAGACTGGAGGGTGTGAACCAACCACTGTACCCCTACATTTGACTTTAGCCACGGTGCTGGTATGGAGAAGGAAATGGCACCCCACTCCAGTATTCTTGCCTGGAGAAGCCCATGGACAGAGGAGCCTGGTGGGCTACAGTCCGTGGGGTCACAGAGACGGACACGACTGAAGCAACTTTGCACGCGTGCACACACAATGCTGGTGATACTTCAGCCCCTTCCAGGTAATTAACAGCCATGCAGGATGGAAGACATGGCCCAGTGGACATTGGAGGGACCCATGTAGACCAACTAGATGGGGGCTTACCGGCTCCAGGCAGTGTAGACAAGATGAATGCCACTGTTACAAAGGAAGAAAGGACAGCATCAGGGGCCTGATTTTGAGACGGAATAAACACTTAATTCCAAAATATCTTTCTGATTTGTCTTTTTTGAAGTAAGAGATTTGTCCTGTAAAACAACAATACCTTTGTAAGGATTATTAGCATGTTGGATTGATTATGGGCTAATGCCACACTATCATGCATGGATATGCAGAACTGGTTGGTTTTATAGGGAAACTGTGTCACTCAGCCACCCCCACACTCATAAATAAATTCACCCCCACCCCCACCCCCCTCCCCCACTGACCGGGCTTTTTAACCCCATTTTAGAATATGCTAAATGAAACAGCCTTATGCAAAAAAAAAAAAAAAGAAGAAGAAATGAAAATTCAGTGTGCTTGGCTGTGAAAATGGCATCGGGATTGTCCAAGCAGGTCCCTATGGCAGGCACTGGGTTCATGCTCTTTCAGCAGTGAGGGGCCTGTTGAGATTCTGGAGTGAGGCCAGATAGTCACAGGGGACACTGGGCACAGTGCTGCCTGCTGGCTGCACAACCCAGCGAAAACCGCTGAGGGTGGATCTCCTGCTCAAATGCAGGCCTGAAGACACGTGTGTGTGTGCACACCATGCCATTATACTAAGGAGAATTACATCAGAATAAACGGAAAACAAACAACTAAACTCGAAAGAAATAACTTCACGTATTATTTTTACATCTAGCCATTTGGTACAAATGTCTGGTACAATGTTAACATTCTCCCTTCCTTGTCTATCAAGGACATTTCCACAGTGTTTGTTCCCAGTGGTATGAGGCGCTTCCTGTTGTGGTTTGTTAGCTGTTCACACCAACCTGATGGTTTGCTTCAGTTAACACTGCCCTTTGCACCAGGGCAAAGGCTCGGACAGTAAAGAATCTGCCTGCAATGCAGGAGATGTGGGTTCAATCACTGGGTTGGAAAGATCCTCTGGAGGAGGGCAAGGCAACCCACTCCAGTATTCTTGCCTGGAGAATCCCATGGACAGAGGAGCCTGATGGGCTACAGTCAATGGGGTCCCAAAGAGTCAAGCATCTAACAAAGAGTGCATGTGGTCAGAGTGACTGAGCATCTAACAGTCTGCACCAGGCAGCAGCAAGTACGCCCCATACGATGGGATGGGTGCCTGGTGATCTGGGAGTGGTGTCTCCCTGTTCTGAGACCGTCCCCAAAACCTGCCCTTGGTTTAGTCCATGGACCCTTGAGCCTCAGAGAATTCAGTCAACACCCCAGGCCCACTCACCCCAGCAAGTCTGGTAGCGCTACACCCCAGCTATAGCGCCAAGGCCCTGTTCCTCGGGCAGAAAGCACAGAAGGTGGCTGCTAACAGGGGTGTGTCCTGAGAAGGACCAGGGCCAGAATTCTTCTCTAGGTTCCACAGCCAGGGCACCTTTCCAAATGAACAGATCACAGATTAAACGAGGCCAATGGAGTTTGGCTCCATATCATCTCTTTACCAAAAAACAACAGTAACAACAAAGGGAAGTTGAAATGGAGGAAAAGAGGAAGGAGCTGGTTCAGGAAGGCCCTTGGGCCTCATGCGGGGATGCTGTGAGGCAGGAAGGAAAGCTCTTTGAGCAGAGAGCTGGCCTCTGTCCAGTTCAGTGTCCTCACCTGTCACTGCAGGGCTTGTACCAGCTCCTCAAAGTCCTGGCCCACAGGAGACGCTCCAGACTTTAACATGTGCGTGCCGGCGTGCTGAGTCGCTTTAGTCATGTTCCACTCTTCAACCCCATGGACTGTAGCCCAGCAGGCTCCTCTGTCGGTGGGATTCTCCAGGCAAGAATACCAGAGTGTGTGGCCATGCCTTCCTCCAGGGGATCTTCCCGACCTAGGGATCAAACCTGCGTCTCTTATGTCTCCTGCATTGGCAGGTGGGTTCTTTACCACTGAGCCACCTGGGAAGCCCTTCAACATGTCGATTTACCCAGATCCATGGTCACTGGAGGGTCAGAGTTTTTTGACCGTGGCTGTGGCTGGGTCCCACAGCTGCCCCCTCCCCAGGTCTCTGAGAGGTGTGGAGGAGGAGTGGGTGTTGCAGGGCTCACCGGGAAGGTCTCATACTGGTGGCTCTGCCTGGCAGGCTTCCCCTGGATTGGCTTGGGGGCTATCTGTCTCACCAGGCTCCCAGGGAAGCCTTGCCCCGAAGAGATCCAAAGTAAGGATTGTAAAAATAGAGCCAAGGCTGTCCGCCACAGTGATTACAGAGGACTTGTTTCAGTCCACCAAAGACAGGGCTTCCCATGCCTCCTGCTGAGGCTCTGGCTTTGGTGGAAGGAGAGGAGACCCTGCTCCTCCGCCTTTGTTCCCACCTGTGGCTAAAGCCAGGTGGGGCCCCATGAAGGACCCTCGAACAGACTCTGAGTCACAGCCATGTGCCTGACTGACATGGCCACACACCCCAAGATGAAGTTCCAGAGTTGGGGGGTCTCAGCTCCAGGAAGGCCAGTGGTGGTGGGCTCGAGGACTGGAGAAGCCCCAGCAGAAGCACCTGGAACAGCTTGAGGGCAGGGTTTAGGGGGTGGTTCTGGGTGAAGAGGCACCATGAGGCATGGGGTGAGCGGTCTCCCAGGGAACGAAGAGACCCAGTGCTCTTAGGTCACTGCAGACACAAAAGGGAGGCATTGAGATCCAAGCGGCTCCCATCGGTCACGCCCTGTGACCTTGACAAAGTTGGTCACCATTCTGAGCCCCAGAGATTTCTCCCAAAGTAGAAGGAACAGCAATGGGTCACATAGCTGCTCAGGAGCCCGCTTGTACTGAGGAGGAGGTGCCCAGGACACACAGACACACACACACAGACACACACATACTCTGGCTCACTCTCTCTTCCACCCTGCAGAAGCTTCCTGGCCAGCAGAGGTCAACCCTGACCACACAGCTCGGAGAAGGAGGAGCCTGGGTAGAGAGAGAATAGGTCCACAGGGAGGACCTGCTGCTCAGCCCAACAGGGAAGAACAGATTCTTGAAGACGTGAACCAGCCACTCTCAAATGTCGGCTGTAGTGGGAGGGCTTGAAGCTCCAGTAATCTGGAAACCAAGTGGATAATCTAAAAACAGCTCAGCCATTCATATTGGAATTGCGAATTCAAATGCATACACTGCCTTTCTGTTCCTTTATCCCCCTAAATTCCCTCCTTACCCCAGCACTGCCTCCTCTACTGTCAGAGGCCACCAAAAACATGCCTCCATGGGTATTCAGATAACAGGCCAGTCCCCATCGAATTCCAAGAAATGTCATCATCTAGAATTGAGTTTTCCTCTACTGTCAACATAAACTACAAAACCCACCCTTCATCCCACCTCACACATTTATACCTGTCAGTCCCTCTACGTGGGAGATTCTCCCCTTGGAGAGCCTTGTTCCTTCTCGTTATTCAGGTCACAAAATGTCAGCTCCTCAGAGAAGCCTTTCCTGACTAGCTAGTCTAATACAGCCTCTCATAAGCCCCCCAGATCTGGTCACTTTCTGTCCCTTTATCTGTTTTCTTCATAGCATCTGCAACTATAAGAAATATTTTTTGGTTTTGTTTTTTCTGTTTACTTGTATATGTCTGTTTCCCCCATTTAGAATGCAAGCTCCAGATACATCATTTTATTCTAGACATTTTTCCTTCTAGCCCGTTCATTAATACACCCATTAACTGAACAAATATAGATTGTGTTCCAGACCCCGTTTTGTTTATCTGAACAGACAAGGTCAAATCCACGATCCTTTGTAAAACAAGTCTCTCTCAGCAGACTTAATCACTGCCATCTTGAATACATGATCCACTGTGGGACTTCGTCCTTAAAATTTCTGTATACCGTTCTGTCTGGCTGAGTGGACTTACCAGGAATACCTTAATTCTTTCAGTGTTTCATAATCACATCCTTGATTTGATCTTACCTTGAGGTGGTGTATTAATTTGATCATCTTTTCCTTACTCAAGAGGCTAGAGAATTTTAATTTTTCAAGTCAAGCCTTTCTATATTCCCTCTAAAATTGACTTCCAGACCGGCCGGTTCTCTTTTGAGTCCATTTCTTTCTTGTGGTAACTTAACCATGTATAGCCACTAAGAACCAGTGGACACTTTCAGCATTCTGCCTAGAGATCTTTTTGGGCTTGCCCCAAACTTCACCTGCAACATCTTCTATCTTCCAACTTAGTACAGGCATTTATCCATTATTTACCTGTTATTCTCCCCTACTCACCTATTCTCCCCTACTCACCTATTCTCCCCTATTCACCCTACTGAGCCCTTTGCGTAGTGTCTGAGTCTCCTTGGGATCCAGAACAAATTATCACAAAGTGGTAGTTTCAACAACAGGATTTTTTTTCTCTCACAATTGAGGAGGCCAGAGGTCCAAGATGAGGGTGTTGGTGGGGCCATGCTCCCTCTGAAGGCTCTGGGGAGGATCCTCCCTCGATTCTTCCAGCTTCTGATGGTTCTTGGCATTCCTTTGCTCGTGGCAGTATAATTCCAGTCACTGTCTCTGTCTTCACACAGTCTTCTCTCTCTGCATCCTGTCCTCTTCTCGTAAGCCCATCAGTCATTGGATTTAGGGTCCACCTGAATCCCATCTGTTTCATCCTGATTGTTAGCTAATTGCTTCTGCGAAGGTCCTGTTTCCAAGTTGAGGTTAGTTACATCCTGAGGGTCCTAGTGGGCATGAATTAGGGAGGGACAGTGCTCAACCCTCTACACACGGGGTTTTATTACACATCATTATTTCCCTTTCATCAGTAGGAAAGCTGAGATCCGAAAGGAGATACACTACTTGCCCTGGCACTCAGCCGCCCACGGGCAGTGCTAAGTTGTGGACTCAGCTCAGTCTGACACCATTCCTTGCATTCTCTACTAAGTAGCAATCTCCTTCTAGAAAATCAGTCCACAAACTCAAGCAAGAAAGCAATGTTATCAATAGTCATCTACCCCTTAGCCCCAGACCTCACGTACTACTGAGGCGAAAGATCAGAGCGGGGCTGTGAATTTGTTTTTCCTTTCAGATGGGATATTAGTTCTAAGAGGATAATGAGCTCACCATTGTTTTGTACATGGAAGCAGTCATGCCAGGTACTGTAGTTCTGTCCAAGCAGGACAGAGCCATCCAGCCATCACACAAAAGTGGGGTGCCAGGGACTGCTTTCCTCGGGGATCCCAGTTCTAACTGGCCACCTGACTTCAAGCAGGCCACTTTGCTGGGCCTCTGTGACACACGGGCCTAGCATGGGGGAAATGCCTTCCCTGCTGGTGTTTTTCAAATGTATACAACCCCCTTGTCCAGTTACAGGAAAGCGTCCTTGCCCGTGTATGTTAATATTTGCTGGAGTGTGGGCAGAGTAGTTCTGAGAATGTGCTAACCATTGACTCTTCACCCCAAAGTTAATAGTTAACGTCTCCTTGTTTGACTCTGTGGCTTGTTAGCTTCGGTCAGAAAGAAAAATTTTGAAACACCAAATGGAACAGCTGTAACTTCCCTTACTTTTACTTGGTACAGTTTATTTCTGTTAAATTAGTTCAGGAGAGCTTTTCAAAAACTAAGCTACTTCCAAAAATATACCATACCACTACGCTGTTTATCATATAAATCTCAGAGCAGGTGTTATGTGTTCAAAATAGAAGACTTTTCTTTATACGCTGGTGGTGTTTTGAAAGGTTAGAGACTTCTCTTGCAGCGATATAGAAAAAAATTTTTTTGAAACTAATTTCAGTCATTCTTTGTAGGTAGCTCAGCGAAGAAAAGGTCTGTGGCTGTGCTGCGTGCTGGGAACACTGTGAGCTTTGGGGTCACACGCACTTTGGTTCATATTCTTGTTCCGTGACCCACTGGTCGTGCAGCACTGGGTGGGTCACGTAACCCCTGAATCTCCTGCTCCTCTGCCTGCACCTCAGAATAGTCACTTTGTAAACTTACTGGGACTTTTAAAGGAACCAATGCAAGAACCTGACAGGGCAGGAGACCAGCAAATGTAACTCACGCTTCTGCCCCCTTTAGCTTTCCTATTGCATCAGGATCTGCCATTCTGTAGGAGTTGGGATTAACAGATACACACGTGCCTATGTGCGTGCTGAGTCTCTCAGTCCTGTCTGGCTCTTCGCGACCCCGTGGACTGTAGCCCGTAAGGCTCCTCTATCCATGGGATTTTCTAGGCAAGAATACTGAGCTGGGTTGGCATGCCCTCCCTCAGGGGATCTTCCCGACCCAGGGATCAAACCCATGGTTCTTACATCTCCTGCATTGACAGGTGGGTTCTTTACCATTAGCACCACCTGGGAAGCCCAACGTATATACACACAACTATATACACAATAGGTAAACACCGGGGACCTACTATATAACACAGGGAACTCTACTCAACAACCTATAATGGAAAAGAATCTGAGAAAGAATATATATCTATATGTGTAACTGAATATATATGTATAACTGAATCACTTTGCCATACACTTGAAGCTAGCACAGCACTCTAAATGAACTAAACTTCAATTTAAAAAATTAAAATTGAAGGAAAAGATCCGCCATTTGGAAAATGTGGTTAGGACTTTAAAATCTCTAAAATTGAATTCCCTTCACTTCCAAGTCTACTAGCAAAATGGAAAAGGCCCGTCTATTTCTCTTATTCCTATTTGGCCTCAGGGCAACATTCTGGAGCAAATCCAAGCCACATGGACTCTTTCTTCCCCACTCAGGAAAGTGTCTACGTCTGAATCTCTAAATTTAATCCAGTGTCTGCCACACCGATGGGTTTTACCTACTGTGCTCCTGGAATGAAAGGAACACAGTGAATCTGGCAGCAGGCTCACTGGCTAAACCCCTCGTTGGAACCGGAGGGAGTTTTGTGGCGGAGGTAACGAGCGCCCACAGCCTGCTCTGGTGCCCAGCCCAGAGGATGTGTTTACTGCTCAGTGCCGCAGGCACATTTCCCGTTGGCCCGGCAGGGCCGTGACAGATGCCCACGGTGCTGCACCAGGACCTGGTCTGCCAGCGGAGCTTGTCGAGAAAGGATCAGACTGGAGGGAAAGCTGTCACGGGGTGAGGTGCTATGGATGAGGTCGCCACACGCAGAGTCCCAAGTGATGCTGCTGGGGCCGGAGAAGGGACAGGTCACCTTGGCCGGCCTCACCAGTCCCAACGGCAGACATGTAACAAGCCCTCGTGGGCTCTCCCACATGCCAGCTCCTGGGCCTCCAGCTGGAGGAGTGACGAGAAACTGGAAACAGCGCCTCCCAGAAGGTTTCTGTTTAGCATAGGACACAGCCTGGTAACCACTCAATGCAGCATGGCAGAGCAGAGGCCACTCTTGTCCACGGAAGGAGAAGTGCATGGTCAAGAGCAGGGGCTCTCTGGGTGGAGCTAAAGCCTGTTATATAGAGGGAAGTCAGTCAGAAAGAGAAAGACAAATATCATATATTAACACACATATATGGAATTTAGAAAGATGGTACTGATGATCCTGTTTGCCAGGCAGCAATGGAGACCACAGACATAGAGAACAGACTTATGGACATGGGGTGGAGGGGTAAGAAGGAGAGGGTGAGACAAATGAGAAAGTAGCATGGAAACATATACACTAACATATATCAGATAGCTAGCCAGGGGGAATTTGCTATAGGATTCAGGGACCTCAAATCGGGGCTCTGTGACACCAGAGAGGTGACATGGGGTGGGAAGTGGGAGGGAGACTCAAGAGGGAGGGGACATATGCATACTTGTGGCTGATCCATGTTGAAGTATGGCAGAAATCAACACAATATTGCAATTATCCTTCAATTAAAAATAAAATAAAAATAAATAAATTAAGGAATAAAAAAAAAGAGCATGGCCTCTGGAGCCTGACAGCCTGGATCCAAATCCTGCCAGGACCACTTTCTAGTCGTGTGACCTTGGACAGCTTATCTGACCTCACAGAGCCTCAGTGGCTTGCATCTGTAAAATGGGGACAATAAGAGTACCTACCTCGTGGGGTTGTTAGAAGATTAAAAGAGTATTTTTAGAGTGTTTGGCACATCACATAAGCACTTTGGTGTTAACTTGGCTATAACCCTCAGGGAATCCACGGTCATTATAGGCTGATACAGAAACCTCTTTTTCCAAGCTGAAAATCAAGGCAGAGCTTTCACAGTTTACAAGCATATATTCTTGAAAAGTCCTCCAGAAGGTGGAAGTGTTAAAGTGTGTTTGTATTTGACAGATCACCTTTCACAGATGGAATCCAAGTGTTTAATAATAGCACAGCGTCTGTTTTGCCCTTGATTCTTTCTAGCAAAGACTCTTCCATCTTCAGGGGAGCTAGAAGCACCTGCAGGCCTGCAGCATGCCTCCTTAGTTATAAGTAAGAATCATGTAAGAAAGAACTGTGTGTGGTGATTCTTGGGAACAAAACTGGGAGATTCAGTGTTGCAGAGAGAGTCCACATGGGCGGAAACCAGTGCCCTTCCAGGCTGGCTTTCTCAGCTTCCTGTCCTAAAGTTCCCCTGCTTCCACTCTAGACTGTACACTTCTGCTTCAGTCCTGTCCTTCTCTTTGCAATCCCATGGACTGTAGCCCACCAGGCTCCCCTGTCCATGGGATTCTCCAGGCAAAAATACTTGAGCGGGTTGCCATGCTCTCCTCCAAGGGATCTTCCTGACCTAGGGATCAAATCTGCGTCTCATTATATCTCCCGCATTGGCAGGAAGTTCTTTGCCACTAGTGCCACCTGGGAAGCCCCACTCTACCCATATCCAACTCCACACCAGCATGGAGCACGCCTTGAGCACATGTGTGTAGAAGTATGTGAGCGTGCACGTATGCTTGTGGGCATGCACACACACACACGTATGCCAGGGTTATCCTTCTAAACTCTCCTGGCTCTAATGAAATGACATTGTTTCTGACTAGATTTAAACAGCACCCCCAGTAATACATCCACTGAGGCCCTGAGGTCTAGACCCTATGGTCCACTGCCTGCACACACTGACCATGTCGGCATGTCCTCATTTCCAGCCCAGCACCCTCCTACGTGACCAGGAGACAGAATTCCCCCCAGGCTCCACAGGTCACAGCCTGTAGTTTCCCTCTGCCTCCGTACTGGAAATCCAATCAGACCAGTTCCAGCCCCTGGGACCTCAGCCAGGGTGGATGGCCAGGCAGCCCCGGGCACCTGGCCAGGTGAGGCTCATCAGTCTGCCCCTCTGCAGCACAGGCTCTCCTTAGTCCCTGCATGCACCCGTTTTCCTCCAAACTCATTTACAAACAGCACTTTCCCCCTCCAGGGAGGCATCCCGTGGTGTGCAGTGACGGAGGTGCGGACCTTGGGTCCAAGACTATTCTAGTTGTCACACCTTGGGGAGGTCCCATAGCATCTGGGGCCTGATTTTTTTCCTGCACGTGTTAAGTGTCCTAGAAAGTTGTATGGGAGGAAACACTGTAAATTTCTAGAGAAAACAGTCCTTCTTTGCCATTTCTATTTCTCAACCTCCCCCCTTTCCACCCTTGCCCCTCACAACACCCTCTCTGTGTCAGAAACCATTTTCATGAGTTGCCAATTCCTCTGGCTACGTGTTTCTGGTTATTGATTCCTCTGGAATAGATTGACATGATCAGTTCAAGGTGGAGAGGATGAGGACCGTGAGCTCCTCAAGAACAGAACTGTGTGCTCACCACCCCCACTCCGACTCTGAGTCCCTAGCCCAGTGCCTGGGTGAGTGAACGAATGAGCAAATGAATGAATGGAAGATGGGTTTGCTGCTTTGTATGGCTAAGGCATCCCATGCTAACCAGACTGAGGACTATCTGGTCACATGGCTGCAGGATCCCACCGAGGTGAGCTGCATCGCAAAGACTGGCAGAGAAGTGTCACGCAGAAGTGCCCCTGTTTCTGCCCTGCTCATTCTGACCCTCACTGCTTTCTCCCCCAGCCAGGACTCTTTCCTTGAGTCTACCATCTATCATAAGCCAGATGCTCCCATCAGAACATGATGGTTCTATTCACCCACTTACTCCCCATCGCTGAGTCTGAGTAGCCCTGCATACCAGAACTCTGTCTCAGCTGCTGCCACTATTGTAGCCATCATCATCTCTTGCCTTGTTCATCATACAGTTCTAACCTCCCAACCCCCTCCCCACTTGTTCAACCAGAGTAATCATTTTATGGTGGAAGCAGGTCGTGCCTGCTCCTTGCTGAGAATCCTTCAGTGACTTCCCATTACACTTAGAACTCAAGAGAACGTTTTGAGAATAAAATAAAAACTCCTTAGCACAATGTCTAAGTTAGAGTAATGCTTAAGTGCTATAATAAATGGAACAAAAGATTATGTAATAGTTGAAACACAAAGGAAATTTACTTCACAGCACCAGAACAGTCCATGTGAATGGCCCTAGTCAGCCAGAAGCTATCCCCCCAGGATTTAGGGACCAAAGTTTCTTCTGTTTTGCACTCCAGCATCTTCCTGTCATAGACATCTACTTCTGGCTGGAAGGATGGAAAGGAGGGCATATGGAGAAGGTGGACCTGCTTCTTCAAAGTCTTGACCTAGAGTTAATATGCATCATGCTGATTTATAGTCATGTTGTTGTTGTTTAGTCGCTAAGTTGTGTCCTACTCTTTGAGATGCCATGGACTGTAGCCCTCCAGGCTCCTCTGTCCATGGGGATTCTCCAGACAAGAATATGGGAGTGGGATGCCATGCTCTCCTCCAGGGGATCTTCCCTGCCCGATGATTGAACTTATGTCTCCTGCTTTGCAGGGAGATTCTTTACCACTGAGCCACCAGGGAAGCCCTTATAGTTACATGGCCACATCTAACTACAAGGGACTTGGGAATCCAGTGGTGTCCAGACTAGACAGACTTTTCCCAGGGACAAGTTTGTACTCTGGAAGCATGATCTTTGGTGGGAGCTGGCCATCTCTAAATGTGGGGCACACAGGGCCATGAATCCTCTGGTCTGCTTTTCCTACTGCATTTGAGGCCACCAGCGTACCGTGCACAATCAGTGGCTACTCTTTTCTTTTGTCACTGGGCCCCCTCTCTAGGTCCCTTGAAGCTCTCCCACCATGACACCCTCTTTACAATTTCTTGAGCACACCATCCTCTTCCTGCCTTAGGGTCTTCATGCTTCTTGATCTACTGCAGAATTCTCCTCTTCCTTCTACACGCACCCTTTTGATTTTGCTGAACAAACTGTTAACAATTCCTTTAGTTTCAGTGTAAATATATCTTCCTCAGAGAGGCGTTTTCTGACCTCCTCCACATACAAACTTATATCTGTCTATTATAATGTCTCATGGGCCATATTCTTTTTCTTTGTAAAGCACATGTAGCTAAGACTTTCTTCATGTGGAGCTTCATTAATGCTTATTTTCTCTTGTGGGACTCCCTCAGAGTAAGAACCTGTTAGATTTGTTCATCACTTAGGTTATGCTTGGGTTATATACCCAAGACCCAAGTCGCTGCCATAACTATTTGTTGAATGAAGGGATGTATGAATGAGTGAGTACATTGCCTTGTTTTCAGAAGTATGAAATTAAATTAATTAAGTTCAGAAGACAGGGTAGAGACTTTCCTGGGGGTCTGGTAGCTAAGATTCAGCACTTCCAATGCAGGGGGCCCAGATTTGATCCCTGGTCAGGGAACTAGATCCCACATGCTGCAACTCCACCCTGGCATAGCAGAATACATACATACATATTATTAATAAAAAAGAAGACAGAGTAATCATGTATTTGTTTAGCACTGATCATATGCCATCACTTAGCTAATCTGAAATCCTTACTCACGTTTTCTAATTTCATCCGCAGACCAACTTTTAAAGATAAGTGTCTTTAACTAATTTCTCTATGAAGAATCTGAAGCTCATAGCTCCTAAGCATTTTGCTGCAGTTCCAATAGCCAACATGTGGTAAAGGCTGAGTTCATGCCCACACTATCAACTCTTTTTTTTTTTTTTTTGTCTTTATTTTATTTTTTTTTATTATTATTATTATTTTTTTTTATTATTATTATTTTTTTTTTCCAGTGGGTTTTGTCATACATTGATATGAATCAGCCATGGATTTACATGTATTCCCAATCCCGATCCCCCCTCCCACCTCCCTCTCCACCCGATTCCTCTGGGTCTTCCCAGTGCACCAGGCCGGAGCACTTGTCTCGTGCATCCCACCTGGGCTGGTGATCTGTTTCACCATAGATAGTATACATGCTGTTCTTTTGAAATATCCCACCCTCACATTCTCCCACAGAGTTCAAAAGTCTGTTCTGTATTTCTGCCACACTATCAACTCTTAAAGCAGAAGGCTCTCCAGGGTTTTAGAGAGTGCCTGCAAGAAAAATGTGACCAGTAGGAAGTTCAGATCAAGCACACTGCTTTAGGGCCTGAGCTCTTAGCCCACTTCCTGACCTCTCAGCTCTGTTTTCTTTCTTTCTGTGTAGACAGGTGCTGTAACGTGAGTTTCTTTTTTCTCCTCGTATTTAAATATGTTCTAGTCAAATTTAAGTATGTCTATATTCCCACCCCCTTCACCCACTAAAACTCTCCCATCCCTGTCCTTCATATCCCAGGAAGTACACATTCTAACAGGACCTTTTTCTATGAAGTGTGACCATTCAGAAATGCAACTAATAAACAAGTACAGGCTTAGCCACTGAGGCCTGAGGGCTAGGAGGCCAAACAAATCCAATTCTCTATCAAGATTTCCCTGGAGCCCTGGGGTTCGTGAAGGAAAGAGGCATTGACTCAGGGGCAGAAAAATATTACCAAACCGTGAAGAGAGAGAGAAGGACCTGTGGGGTACACGCAGTATTTTAGTCTGAGTCTTTACCAGGTGGCTCAGTGATGAAGAACCCGCCTGCCAATGCAGGAGCCCTGGGTTCAATCCCTGGGTCGGGAAGATCCCCTGGAGGAGGGCATGGCAACCCACTCCAGTATTCTTGCCTGGAAAATCCCAGGGAGAGAGGAGCCTGGCAGGCAGACACAACTGAATGACTAAGCCCTCACGCTTGCTGTTGGCAACTTGTGCTCCAGGTTCTGCAACCTTGAGTTGGTAGAGGTAGCTGCAGAGATTTAGTCTTCTCATCCTTTGTTCCTCTTTTTTTTCCCCATTATTTTCTCCTCCATAGCATTTATTCATGCTATATTTATGGGACAGGTTGCATTTTTCCCCTTGTGTTCTTCTTAGCAGACACTGGCAATCTGCATTGCAAAGGGTTAGGGAATCATACCTGCAGTTTCTGGCAATTGCATTCTGGGAGCTGACGCTCTTGGCTCTTGATTTTAGAAATGTTCACATAGGCAATCTCTGCTGTTGGTTATCTCCCAGCATCACTTTCATCCTTTCTTCTTTTAGTCAATTAAGAAGCTAAAATCAGTGGCTTTCAATGAAATGCCAGCCTCAAGAAGCCAGGTATATTCCCTTAGAAAAGACAGCTGAAAATCAGGGACCCTATTGCAGGTTTCTGCTGGTGCCTAGCAGTGCTCCTTCGGTTGCATTCTACAGATATTGCCTGAACATGTAGGCATGGAGACACAGGGGCATAATACCACTCAAGAAGTCACACTTCTGTGACTTTACCCCATGTGCCAACTGTGGTGGGATGTGGTAGATCTCAGAATTCATTCGTTAGTCCATAAACAGGTACTGAGTCCCCTGTGGTGTGCCTAAAACTTCTCTAGGTGCTAGAATTTGATACTCAGTTTTACCTGAATCACACTAAATGGTCTAGATATCGTACTTCTTTTTTAAGAATCTCTGTTCCATGTCCTGGCTATTGTAAATAGTGCTGCAGTGAACCTTGGGGTACATGTGTTTTTTTGAACTGTAGCTGATTTGGGTTGTTTATGGCAGAAACTGACACAATATTGTAAAGCAGTTACCCTACAATTAAAAAATCAGCTAAAAATAAAGCATCTCTAGCCCATGCAGAAGAAAGGTGTTTAGGACTCGTGAGCTTGGCACTGGTACCCAGTCCTACTTGTGGTTACAGTGGGACAGGATACTTTCAATTGCCATGATTCGGAAATCAGTATGCATAGGCCATATGTCAAACGTCCGATCAACCTCTTAGGTCCAAGTTCCCCTAATTTCCTCTCCCATAACCTGCCCAATGAGAAGTTTTGAAAGGATGAAGTAACAAAGACATAGGTGTACCCAGATCACAGCTGGACAAAGAGCCTACGACAGGCCCTGAGAGTTTTCAAACTGATATTTTTATTGTGAAATATAATTTACTGAACTACTAGATTAAAAGGCTGACGAACCAGAGGTCAATTTGCCAACATTTGCTGAATCATAGAGAAAGCAAGGGAATTCCAGAGAAACATCTATTTCAGCTTCATTGATGATGAGAAAGCCTATGACTATATGGATCACAAGAAACTGGAAAATTCTTAAATTACCTGTCTCCTGAGAAACCTATATGCAGGTCAAGAAGCAACAATTAGAATTTTACATGGAACAATGGACTGGTTCCAAATTGGGAAAGGAGTATGACAAGGCTGTATATTGTCATCCTACTTATTTAACTTCTGTGCAGAGTACATCATGCAGAATCTGGGCTGGATGAGTCACAAGCTGGAACCAAGATTGCTGGGAGAAATATCAACAACCTCAGATACACAGATGATACCACTCTAATGGCAGAAAGTGAAGAGGAACTAAAGAGCCTCTTGATGAGGGTGAAAGAAGAGAGTGAAAAAGCTGGCTTAAAACCCAACATTCAAAAAACTAAGATCATGGCATCTGGACCCATTACTTCATGGCAAATAGATGGGGAAAAAATGGAAACAGTGACAGATTTTTTTCCCCTTGGGCTCCAAAATCACTGTGGATGGTGCCTGCAGCCATGAAATTAAAAGACACTTGCTCGTTGGAAAGAAAATCATGACAAACCTAGACAGTATATTAAAAAGCAGAGACATCACTTTGCTGACAAAGGTTTGTATCATCAAAGCTACGGTTTTTTTCAGTAGTCCTGTACAGATGTGAGAGTTGGACCATAAAGAAGGCTGAGTGCTGGAGAAATGATGCTTTCGAATTGGAGTGCTGGAGAAGACTCTTGAGAGTCCCTTGAACTGCAAGGAGATCAGACCAATCAATCCTAAAGGAAATCACCCCTGACTATTCATTGGAAGGACTGATGCTGAAGCTCCAGTACTTTGGCCCCTGATGTGAAGAGTCAACTCATTGGAAAAGACCCTGTTGCTGGGTAAGATTGAGGGCAAAAGGAAAAGGGGGCAGCAGAGGGTGAGATGGTTAGATAACATCACCACCTTAATGGACATGAATTTGAACAAACTCCGAGAGATGGTGAAGGACACAGGAGCCTGGTGTGTTGCAGTCCATGGGGTTGCAAAGAGTCAGACATGACTTGACAACTGCAAGATTGAATAGAATCTAGAAAAGAAAAGGAGGGCACACACAAATGGAGTAGCTGAGGAGAGTGTAAGGAAGGATGAATTTTGAGGATGTGGACAGGATTAGGAAGCCAGCGAGGGTTGGTTGAGGCTAGCACCCATGGGAGCCTTTGCATCCCTAGTCCTGAGGTGGGGCAGGGAGGGGTGAAGACCTGCATGAGAGCCACAGCCTTTGGAAGAGGAGCACAGTCCTCAAATGTACCCTCCCTTCATCCTCTAGTGCCTCCCACACAACACTGAACAGAAGATGGGGTGATGGAGATCCTGCTCTCAGGGTTGGGCTGCTGGGAAAGGCAGCGAGACACCCTCGCTGATAAACAGCACCATCACGGAAGACACTTGCCTTGCTGGAGTTCTTGCAGCATGCCAGGCTCTGTGCAAGGCACCAGAAAATGCATTCCCTCCTTTTCTTCTCTGATCCAGTGGTTGAGTCCCATGGGCTTCTCCTCACAGCTCATGGGTAAGGATCAGCTCTTACAAGTCTTGGAGCACCAGAGCAAAGTATTATGTCCATGGATGTACTTGTGTGTGCTAAGTCACTTCAGTCATGTCTGATTCTTTGCGATTCTATAGACTGTAGCCCACCAGGCTCCTCTGTCCGTGGGATTCTCCAGGCAAAAATACTGAAATAGGTTGCCATGCCCTCCTCCAGGTGATCCTTCTGACCCAGGAATCGAACCTGTGGCTCCTGCATTGCAGGTGAATTCTTAACATTGAGCCACCGTGGAGGCCCCATGTCCATGGGAGGTGGGAGTACATATTCTTGTCCAGCTATTTGAAAGATAAAGGTGCCTCTGAACAGAATATGGGATGTGGGGGGATGCTATTAACTAAATGGCTCTCCTCATGTCACTGACAGAGCCCCTGGCCTGGAGTCCTGAATTCTAGGTTCCAGTTCTACCCCTAGCAAATTAGACAATCTTCAGTCAATTATTTCCCTGACTCTGTGAGTTTATGAGATGCCCCTCATCTCCTTGCCCACCTACAAGAACGCAACAATTCCGTTTTCAGCAGTTCAGTTCTGGGAACAAAGAGTGAGTGAGTAGAAACAAATTAGTGTTACCTCCCAGTCTGGAGTTTCCAAAATTATCACACTGTCAGAAGAACAAAATTAGTCAAAGCCCAAGTGAGCCATTAAATTAACACCCCATGAACTTACACTCTTCACTTGATTCATGAGACAGTTTACAATTCTGAACACCATTCTGGGGGAGGGAAACTAAAGCAGGGCTTGTCTGGAACTTTCTAGATTGCTTTCTGGGGTCACCTGGCTGGTGCACATACTCTGATGTCTTTCACACATTGTTCCTTTTGCTGACCCTGTTGTCAGGCTTAGTAACTCGTGGTGAAAGTGAAGGTGACTTTCTATAAATGGAGTTCCACGCCTATGTGGTACGAGAATTTGGTGACCCAGTTAGAATGAGGTTGCCCCTTGCACTGGGTCTTTGAAGCAGTGAAAGACTGGAACTCAAATTCAGGGAAAGAGAGCTCATATACTCCGGGGGACTGCCAGCCTCGCGATTCCCACAACTCGTGTTAAGTGACCAAAATCATATTCCTTTTCCCAAAGACTTGTTCTGATGGGCAGTGTGTGCCGCAGGTACCAGGCTCCCCAGGAGGTGGCTCATGAGCAGAGCTGGGTGTCCAGAGCACTGCTCCTGACCTTCTCTTGATCTAGCACGTGGGATGGGAAGGTCACCCCTGGCTTAAAAACCTACATGTGTTCAAACATCATATGGTATCACTTACATGTGGAATCTAAAGAAATGGTACTTATTTACAAAACAGAAATAGATTCACAGACATAGAAGACAAACGATGGTTTCCAAAGGGGATGGTTAGGGGTGTGGGGGGAGTAGGAGAGAGAAATGAAGAGCTGAGTATTAACACCCCCCCCCCCAAAAAAAAACCTGAAGTGTTTCCCATGGTGCTTCAGTGGGAGCCGAGCATCCTGTTTCTTAGCCGAACTTGCTCAGCCCCGCCTTCCACTGTCTCGCTGTGAGCCGAGCACCTGGCCTTGGCCCTCACAGCCCTCCCCTCCCCTGCTCACTGTCACAAGAACCCACCATGCAATCGGTGGGTGCAGAGGGTTTGCTCTGCTTTGAGGCATGTCTCTGCATCAGCTACATCTTCTCCATGGGCCCCACTCACATCTTTGCTCTGGCCACACTTCCCCAGTCCTTGTTTCTCCAGCCCCTGGGGTGAGAGCGGCTTCCCTCTGTCGATGGTCCTTGGGTGACCTCAGTGTCTGCCTCATGTCCTCTCAGCTTTTCCCTTCCCTCTAGTCCCTGCACCAAACTCCTGGCATAGGATCTGTCTTCCTGGCTGGACCCTTCTGATACACTGGCCTTCTTTATGTTTCTTGAGTGGCCGTGCTCCTTGCTCCTTCTATTATCCCCTGCAAAGATCCAAATTCACTCCACTTTTCATCAAGATCATCCCTCCTTTCTCAAGCCTGGCCAGCCCAGAGCTGCCTCTGCTGCAGATTCCTGGAGAGGGGTTTCTTTCCTAAGCAGACAAGGCCCTGGAGCTTGAGCTCAAGGTTACAGGGAACCAGCTCACACTCACATCTACCTTCCTGAATTCTGAAAAAGCCCAGAGACACCAGCACTCACGTGAAAGGTCACTGCTCATTTTAATCAACGCGCATTGATCTGCATGGCTAGGCTGTGGCCTTCAGTCAGGATTTCCTGTGTGGCAGCTTTTCTCTCCTCTTGGATAACAGTGATATTTGTTGCAAGCATCTAATAGAGCCTGAAATTACCCCGGCAAGTTGTTTACCCTTCTCCAGAGCGGCACTAGGCTCCGTGTGCTGTTTATCCAGTGCTGTCATTGTGTTTTTACTAAGTTAGCCCTTGCACTTCCAGAGTGTGCTACAGGCTCTGTAAATATTTTATTAGCCTTCGTAATTAGTTGTTACATTTCACACTCCTGCTGGGAAGTGGGTCAGTGTGACAGTCCCCGTGTCACCGCAGAGGTGGAGGGGAGCCACCCAGAGATGGGAAAGAGGACTTGAATCTGGGGGCCGAGGGGAAGGCTCCTTCTGCCAGTGAAAGGCGGGAACTTTGTTGGATGGAGATGATGGGGATCTGATGGTCCAAACAGTGAACACTGAGAATAACTCTCCATCACCTGTGAAACGGGGGGTGCTGCCTCGACAGGACTGTGTGGGGAACTGGGTGAGAAGATACAGGAAAGGCACGTGGTACACGGACAGGTCAGCATACAGCAGGCACTGCTAGCCCCCGTTCCCTCTGCTCCATCCCCCACTCTCTGCCCCCTCATTACTACCCCATGCAAGCTTTATTTAACCTCCCTTGGAGTGGCCTGTGGGAAGGGGGTGCCAGAATAGCCTGCTTCTGTGATGTGTGTGTTCTGAAAATGAGACATGAAAAATCCCTTGTTTTTTTCAATATTTATTATTTATTTACTTGGCTGATCCCGGTCTTAGGTGGAGCATGCAAGGTTTTTAGTCAGGGCATGCAAACACTTAGTTGCAGCATGTGGGGTCTAGTTCCCTAACTAGGAATTGAACCCAGGCCCCCTGCATTGGGAACGCAGAGTCTTAGCCACTGGACCAACAGGGAAGTCCTGGAAAAATCTCTTATTGAAGAGGATTAATATTTTCTTCATGACCAAGTAAATGCTAGGTTTTAAACATATGATTTAAAAAAAATCATATAGAGCTATTAAATTGTTGGTTGTGATATTTAAATCCTTTTTACATTGCTTATTTCTAGATCTTTGATATACCAAATAATGACAGAGATGCAATAAAATTTACTCTCATTGTGATTTTGTTAAGTTCTCCCTATATTTCTAGGCATTTTTGTTCTATGTATTTTCAACTTTCTTTTTAAATACTTCATTTTTAGGAACTAACAAACAGAAGTTTCCTATGAATGTAAATAATTTTACATTTAAATATTATATTCATAATCATGCTGAATCTAATGTTATCTTAAATGTTCTAATTCAACCTAAAATCACAAATTTGAAACAAATATTTGATGCACATTTTATCTAATTTTATTGTTGAGTTCCAATAAAACTTTATTTACAAAGACAAGTAGTGGACCAGATAGATAAACAGATAGATGAATAGGGATAGAGATATATACATGGATATATATAAACAGAAAATGCTAATACACATTTTAAATTTGAGTTCAAGGTTTTCATTTATAATTAGTCAAATTCTTATACATACCTAAAATACCAAATATAAAATGATTCCCTTTTAACAACAAAAAAAATCAGTAGAATGATTTTTGTTTCTTGTAGCTTTGTATCCTTAATTCTAAATCTTACTGTGGTTTAAAGATACCTACCTGTTAAAGAAGTTAAATTCGGCTCCAGGTAATTTCTTATTAGAGATTTCTTATTAGAGATTTTTTTGCCAGGACATGATACCCGGAGCCACAAAACCCAGAGCAATCCCTCTCCACCTGTCGTATTGAATCCCTCTTTAGTGGTTTGAAACATGTGCAATTGGCAAGGTGTCAAAGATGTTTGGGTATTAGTTCAACTTAATGAAAACATTTATATCTTGGGCTTCAAAACATGAGCAGCATTGTTATAGCTCTAATTACCTAATTCTCCAGGCCACACTATTCTTCCATATATCTAAAATGACGTTTGAGTGATCTTGAGCCATCTTTAGAAAGTCACTTTTAGGAGGTCATTGGACTTTCCTTATCTCCTGACCAAGGGTCAAACAATACCTTCTAACTTCAGTGTATGCACAATTTCTGTATTCTTTATTGGTACAGTAAATGAATCAATAATAACCAATATGATAGCAGAGTGAGTAACGGGATTCAACAGACAGTGTGTTCTGTCCTGCTCACTTTCACATCAAGTTTTCAGTCCAGAGATAGTTTTCCCCTCTAGAGGTTATTGCTTCAGTCTTCCCTGGCTGCTGTCCACACTTGACTGTCAGCCTCCTGGGGAGGGTTGGGAGAGGAACGTCGTGAAGAGCTTCCCCTACTCAGCACACACACTTCCCCTGAATTCCCCTACCATCCTTGACTGTGTCTTGTATCCTCTGCATTCTGAGTCCTTCTAAGTCAACCTACACAGGAGGAGGCAGATTCCCTCTGAGGGGGAAGGTTCCCTGGCACTGGGCTGCAGAAAACTATAGCGAAGGCGCAGCCATCTTTAACTGGCTCCCCGGTCCCCTCTAGGGCCGCCCTGCCCTTTGCTGTCCTTGATGCTTTAAAAAAAATTATTTTAGCACGTGGGAGCTTCATTGTGGCATGTGAAGTCTTTAGTTGCAGCCTGTGGGCTCTAGTTCCCCGATCAGGAATCTAACCCAGGCTGCTTGCATTGGGAGCGTGGAGTCTTAGCCACTGGAACACCAGGGAAGTCCCTGTCTTTGGTGCTTTTGAGCCCAGGTTCTGTAGAATGAATTGACTCTACCATGCTTCACCCACAGCTTGGTTTCCGAGCCTCTTTTGCACACTTTTCATCGGTTGCTGTTTCCTCCCGGTCCCTTTGACCTTGTGCGTTTTTTTCCTTTTCAAATTTTTAAAAAAATTCATTCACTCTTCTTTGTAACTCTCTCTTCGGATCATTGATCTCATTGCCCTTCTCTTTTTAAAAAGTAATCTTTATTGGAGCATAGTTGATTTACAAGGTTGTGTTAGTTTTAGGTGTATGGCAAAGTGAATCAGTGATACACAAACATGCATCCACCCTTCTTTAGGTTCTTTTCCCATAGGGGCCATTACAGAGTATTGAGTAGAGTTCCGTGTATGTACAGCAGGTCCTTATCAGTTATCTATGTTATGCATAGTGGTGTGTATATGTCAGCCCAACCTCCTAGGTTATCACCCTGCTTCTCCCAGAGTAACCATAGGTTTCTTTTCTACATCTGTGACTTTATTTCTGTTTTGTGAATAGATTCATTTGTACCATTTTTAAAGATTCCACTCATTTGACTTTCTTTTGGTTTAGTTCTTCCACCATGAATTCTCCTTAGATAGGATATGGAAAGAGCTTCCCACACCACATGGTAGATGATTGAAAAGAGACTCATACTAACATGCAACCTGTCAGCTTATCTGAGTTACCTGCGTGACGGCAAGCATCCAGCCAGAGCCTCGGCCGAGAATCCAGGCTGGTCGGCCCCCTCTTCACCCGGGTCTCCCTGTGGTCCTCGACAGCTGGTTTACGCTGAGGTCACAGCTCCAGACATCACACCTGCGCTCACACCTCTGTACGTCTGAAACTGCGGCTGCCTCGGCTCACACCTCCTCCCCACCCCTCTTCTAATCTTCTCCTTAAAGGCCTGGCTCAGACTATTCCTTCAACGAGCCCCCTTTCTCTTCCCCTTATTGGGACCAACCTCTTGCTGGTCCCCCTCCCCTCGCTGCACCCCACTCTGTGATTAGTGCTGCGTCCACCTCCTTGCTGGACTGGGAGTGTCTCCTCCGGGCAGGAAGCACCGCCCGGCCGAAACGCACACCCACTAGCTGGTGCCTGACAAAGCGGGGCTTGTTTCAGAGGTTGGCCTTTATCTCCCTTTGTTTCCTGCACAGGTTTCTAGTATGGGTCTCGGCCCTGTTGGTCTCCAGAGCATCAGGGACACAAGGGACATTCAGTCATCTGTCCGTGAAAACTGCTCAGGAATGCTGCCCCACCCTGCGGGGGACTCCAGCATCCCACAGAGCCAGGGGCCCCCAGGTCTCAGACCTTGGGGGTCTGGAGGCCCACAGACTCATCTTATTGTCCTGTAAAAACCAGACTGACTGGGTCTCCTGTACCAGCTCAGTGAGTCCACAGCGCAGGGCTCACCTCCTGCCCACCATCCCTCAGAGATCATGAGAAAAGCAAGGGCTGAGGTGACGCAGCAGAAAGAGAAGGGCCACACCTTTGACTAATAATAAGCTCAGTTAGATAATCAAGTCCAAAAAAAATTATATAAACACTGCCCTGCCGCACCTTGGCCTCTCCTGTGAATATTGCAATAGAGCTTTACAAAGTATCCAAGAAATGTTCCCCAGTCCCTGGAAAAATCTCTCAAGTATATAATCTCATTTGATGCCAGGAAGATGGGTTCTGGAAAGCTTTTAGGACTTGTCTCTCTTGGGGAGGGACTCTCACACAAGAACTCTGTGGAGTCTCATGACTTTGGGGTTGCCTGAGCTCGGGCTTCATGATTTAGATCCAGTAACCAATCCCTGAGGCAGGTATTACCGTCCCCACTTGACAAATAAAGAACCGGAGACTCAGAGAGGGCAGGTGTCGCCTCCCAGGGACAGAACCTGGGGCTCCGTATTCTGGGCTCTTTCTACCATCCCGGGCTGCTTCCCTGATGAGTGAAAAGAAGAGGAAGGAGAGGCCAGAGACTCTGGTTCTGCCCTCCTGACCCTTCTCTGTGGTGGCTCTGAAATTCCAAAACACATGGATTGTGACATGCAGCCCTAGGGCGCTCCAGCACTTCACTGGTTTCTCCTGCGCAGACCATTGGAGTAGAGGCGCTCTTAGACCTTGGACTGTCCTACCCAGGGAAGAAAACTGAAGGCCACTGCCCAGTGCGGGACATGGCTCCCCCGAACTTGTCTCGTCTCAGTCCTCAGCTTCAAAAATTAAAATCTTCTAATCTGAGACTTTGCTTTTGACCTCTAACAAGGAGAGTAAATAAGCAAACCCAGACAAAACAAGCACTGTAGAGAGTCACGGAAGCCCAGTCTAGCATTTCAGCAATTAGGGGTACTTGTCCATAAAGCACTTAAAAATCCATTTAGACCATCCAAGTCAGTTCAAGCTCTTTAATCTTGGATAAAGTAAACAAGACTGTTTTTAAGTTGGTTGGGGTTTTTTTTTTTTTTCCTATTTTAAAGCAAGGATATTGGGAGAGAAAAAATCAGACATTCAAGGCCAGACCTTTGGACCCCAGTAATGTATAACAGCTGCAGAGGCTGGTCAGACCTTTTGGTGATATTTTCAGGCTGCCAACGCCAGCTCACCCTTTCGTAGACTGAAAAACAACACATCTCCTTGAAGTACACGTCTCTTTTCATTTGTGGCTTGGAAATCCCTTAAGGGCAGGGCCCAGACATTATTCTGCACCCCACAAAGTGTAGCTCAGCCCATGGGGTCTCAGCAAGTGCTTGCTCCCAGGCTGACCGCTGGAAGGAGCGGAGGCTGTGTCATTGTTCGTCGCTGGCCGTGGATGGATCTCACCACAGCCCGTCGGCAGCCCACTGTCCAGCTGGACCAGCCCCCTTCCCGTTTCGAACAGCTTCAAGCTGCTCTGTGCCCCTTGATTTGCATTCTTTGCTTCTCCTCCTGGAGCGCCCTGCCAGCCTTCTGCCCCCACCCCGCCTCACTCAGCTGAAGGGACACCCCAGAGGAGCTTGTCCTGATCTGCTTCGGACTTCCCGGCTTTATTTTCCAGCTCCCGGTCTCTTGGCAGTGAGTTCTGGAAAGGCTAGTCCGTATTTCTCAGCTGATTTGCTCCATGTCTGTTTTCCCCAGCAAACTCCATGAAGGCAGGGACGACGTGTGCCTGTTTCGTGCTGTAACCCCCGTGCCCAGCGCAGGGCCCACGGGCGAGGGGACTGAGAGAAGGAGACTATCTTAGATATCAAGAGCACCCTCAGCGCGTGTGTGCTCCGTCGTGTCCAACTCTTTGCGACCCCGTGGACTGTAACCCGCTAGACTCCTCCATCCGTGGGATTCTCCAGGCAAGAAGACTGGAGTGGGTTGTCATTTCCTTCTCCGGGGGATTTTCCCGACCCAGGGATCGAACCCATGTCTCCTGCATTGCAGGCAGGTCTTTCTCCGCTGAGACATCAGGGAAACCCATTAAGAGCACCAGCTCCACGAATCTCAACCTCTTCTCCTTTCCAGTCAAAGGTCTTCAGTCATAGAGTACCCTTTAACCAATGTGGCTCGAACAACTGATTAGTCAGCCAAGGCTGCAGACCTCCCAGTTTAGAGGGTGTGGCTTCCCAGGGCCGAGGGAGAAAACTGGTGCACTAGTGCCCGGAACAAGCTGCACCTATGAGATGGTTCCCCAGGGCAGGAGTTGGGATGTGGCCAGAGGGTAGAAAGCCATGCCCATAGCCACTTGGAGAAGTTGTTGGCGATCACAGCAACGGAACGGACCTGCAGTCACACCTTCATTCCTCTGGATTCTCGCTGGACTGTAAACACACCCAAGGAACGTCCCACGCAGAGGATGAGACTCTGTCTACTGACTTTCGTGCTCCGTGGGCTGGTGGTGGCCCCTGGGCCGTTTCCTCTTCTCACTTCCAGGCTGTGCTTATGTGAGGCTCCCTGCTTCGGAGGTAGCTAGCTCTGTGGCGGGGAAGCAGGAAGATGCGCCTCTAATTTGAGGTGGACATCACCACTCAAGTTTCCATCAGAGCTGTGGCTGGAAACGTGGGTGGGCCAAGAAAGATGTGTCATGGGGTGCCACAGGCACCAGCTACCACCACGTTTCTCTGCATCTGCCACTCCCCTGCAGGCTCGCTGCCTACAGATGGGTCCTCCAGAAGATTGATTAATGAGTCTAGCCCAAAGGACACTGGCTTGGAAGATACTGCCTTTCTTAGGGTTCCTTGAGAAAAGGACCACCCTCTTCCATCTTCCTTCTGACCTCGGTCTTTGGCACATCCCCCCTCCTGCAGAGCGCTCCCATGTGATGGAGGCGAGTTGTGAAGCTCACCTGGCCCCAGGGGTAGAAGAGAGCTGCTGTGTAAGAGAGCGTTTCCGGCGACCCGTCTAGGACATCTCCACTGTGCCCCTGCGCAGGCTGGGTCACACCTGACCCGGGTCAGGACTCTCGCAGGCTGAACTCAGCGCCCCTGTGCTGCCCTGACTGGCGAACTTGTCACGTGTATCTCCGTGTGTTCACAAGGCCATCCCCTGTGTGCACCGGGAGCTCCTTTAGCATCACAGCGTGTCTCATTTCCACACCTAAGACCTAGTGTCATGCTCAGGACACAGGGGTTCTCTGCAAACCCTTGTGGAGGCAAAGGGGAGGAGGAGGGAAGTCGGTTGCTAGGAGACGAAATGAAATGATTCACTTGTGTCCCAGTTGCCAAAGTTAAGTCATCTGACCCATGCGGGGAATTCCCAGAACTCACCATTTAAAGCAATACTTGGCTGAAATCTATTGCAAAATACAGTCCTGACTGAGGCTCTTGATTTTGCCTCTGTTATTTTTTTGAGAAAGAGATACTCCAAGAGCCAGTGACTCAGACCTCCAGGTGACTTGGCTGTGGTTTCTTATGAGTCAGACTTACCCGACAGTCGAGGACAGAGGTGAACAGGAAACAGGCCGAGAAAAGCCAGAGAAGCAGAGTCAACACAGACGTCGAGGAGGCTTCCGGCAGCTCTCCCGGGCTGAAGGGCACACGGAGAACCCCCAGACACTCAACAGACAAGGAGGTGTGGCTGAGACCCCTTCAGCTGGAAGAGTCCCCTCAGGTAGCTGCCCAGGAGGACGGGTTGTAAAGGTCCTGGGGTTATGGCCACTTCAGGTGGGCTGCTTCCCATTTATTTGTCCAGGTCAAGAGAAAAAACAAGACATGAGACCTGATAGCTTCACAATCTCTGGAGTCTTCCTCCTACTCTGTACCCTGCATCCTTTCTCTTGACGATCCTGATATTTGCCGAATGTGAACCGATTGACATCACTGTGTGGATGGAGAGAAAGAAAAAGTCGGCCCAAGTGCAAGGGTACAAAGACAAAGGCAACTTTGAACAGAAGAAGCTGCCATAAGCCCAGTCCCCTGATCACTGAGCCCCCAGCAGCCGTCTGGGCTCACGTGAGCTGTAGCCCTCAGGATGTTTACCATCTAACGCAAGCGGGAGAGCAGACTCTGATTACACAAATTGCTGAATGTTGTGCGCAGGAAATAACACATTACCTTTGTAATTCTGTATACAGCGTACAAAGCAATTTCCCCACATACCTCGTAATCTAACAAGCCTGAAGTTGTTATTACTGTTCCAGACACAGAAACAGACACAGAGAGGTTAAGTGACGTGCCCTCATTCACACAGCTATCACCAGGTGGATCCTGGCATTGATCCACCAGGTTGTCTGGGCCCATCGCAAGAACTGTTCTCTGGACCCTGCAGCAGATTCCCACCAGCTACCCTATGGACTGCAGCCCGCCAGCCTCCCTCTTTCCATGGGATTTTCCAGGCAAGAATACTGGAGTGGGTTGCCATGCCCGCCTCCAGGGTATCTTCCTGACCCAGGGATCGAACCTGCATCTCTTATGTCTCCTATATTGGCAGGTGGATTCTTTACCACTAGCATCACCTGGGATGCCCTTTACCTGTGATAGCCTCCCTTCCTTCATGCCTCCTGAGCAGTGGTGTTTATACCTGAATCCCAGCATGTCCATGATGATAGCAGGTAATATGAAACTTGGAGAAACGCCCCTTGCAGCCACTAAGAGAGCCTGATTCTGGTAATTCTGTTAACGTCTGGAGCAAAGAGAGCAAACATTTTAGGTGAATATATAAAAGACTCTAGAAAGAACTTTGCAGTGGTTGAGTATTACTTAAAGTGCATGGAGCCCATAGTGCTAAAATTGGGAGAAGACTGCTTAACAAGGGAGATGGGGGCTCTTTCCAAGCTCAGAAGAGACCAGGACCAAAGATGCAAGGATCAGGAACGAGGGAGCCCAAAGACATCTTAACAAAAAGCTCCATGTGTGGCACTGGGTGCTCGGCGCCTGGCCTCCCAGTCCTGGAGAGTGTGGGTACGGTGGGGCATTTAAGGAGGACAGAGTGCTGAGGACCCGGTGCCCCAGGTGGGACCGCCCCTGATCACGCAGGATTGTTCCAGAGAAGAGGAGGTCCCATGTGCTCTGAGGCCACTGCAGAGGCAATGTGAAGGTGTGCTGGGGTCAGCAGGGCTCTCCCAAGATGCTGGGCCGGTCAGCACTACGAAGAGCAGAAGTATGAGGTGTCTTTAGAGCCTGGGACACTGAGCAGGGCCCTGGCTCCACACAGGCAAGGGCCAGTGACTCTCAAATGTCTTATTTTCCGCCCAGACCTCACTTCCTAGTCCTCGACTTACTAGGTGACATCATGCACTTAGATATGTCATCGAAATCTCAAACTTAATTGATTTAGAGTGGAACTCGTAACCCATTTGTCTCAAATTGCTGACTCAAACCAGACTCTGAACATTATCCCTGGGTTTCTCTCTCCTCCTGGCTCCCACGTTGAGTCCATGACCTTGTCCTACCGCGCTCCCAAATCTATTCATTTCTTTCCACCTCCAAGGCCATGTCCGTGGTCCTAGCTCCCCCTCGATCATCGACGCCTTACACTTAGAGCTCTGTTCCCACAGGGCAGCTGGAACGACCCCGAGGCCAGGGCGCCCTCCGTCCCTGCGCGTTTTGTTGCCTCAACCACAGGGAAGTGAGTAGGGAAGACCAGGATTGGACAGGCAAACAGTCTGATCCGGGGGTGTTGCCTTTGGGACATACCATTCCCAAAGAAGCCTTCATGGCTCCTTCATCTCAAGAGTGACCCTGGAGGGGAAGGGATAATTAGGGGGTTTGGAATGGACATGCACCCACTTGTGTATTTAAAATGGAGAACCAACAAGGACCTACCGTCCAGCACCGGAAGCTCTGCTCCTTATGTGGCAGCCTGGAGGGGAGTTTGGGGAGAATGGATACATATATATGTATGGCGGAGTCCCTTTGCTACCTACCTGAAACTGTAGTTGATCAACTAATTTGCTTCATTGTGAATGACTCTGTGCGACCCCATGGACTGTACCCCACCAGGCCCCTCTGTCCGTGGCATTCTCCAGGCAAGAATGCTGGAGTGGGTTACCATGCCCTCCTCCAGGGGATCTTCCTGACCCAGGGATTGAACCCATGTCTCTTATGTCTCCTGCATTGGCAGATGTGTTCTTAACCACTAGTGCCAATTTAGTGGTTCCTAACCACTAAATTCCAGTATAAAATAAAAAGAAAAAAGTGACCCTGGAAAGCCAGGGGATGGAGAGAGGATTTGGGCTTCTAAATGAGAGAGGTGTCCTTTAATTCCCCGCTCTGCCCCTTATGAGGGGTGGCCTTGTGCAATCTACCCAACTCTCTGAGTCTCTGGTGCCACTTAGAACAGGGGTCCTGGTATCCACTTCATGGGGATTTTGTGGAGATTAGATAAAATCACAGAAAGAAAGCCCCTCATTCAAGGGTCAGCACGTGGTAGATCCCTGTCGGGAGGCTTGGTATTTCTAACATCCTGCCCACTGGGTTCTCAGGCCCCAGAGAGGAGACACTATAATTAGGCTATTCTGCTCTGGAATTCCTCAGTGCCTCGTGCCTCTCTTTTTTCCTTCCATTGTCTCTCCCTTCCTTTCCCACCCACGGTTTGAAGCTGACTGTTCTGTCTGCAGGAAGTGTGTTAAATGAGACAATGTTTGTGTTCACGCCTCGTTCCAGGGCTTTGCCAGCATGCTCTTCTCTTCTGGTCCTTGGGGAGTATCAGAAATGTGGTCAGGTGCGCCTGTTGACCGTGTTACAGGCACCGCTCACACAGTTGTTAGAAGATAAATTTCATTTGCAGAAAATAGCCTGAGTGGTATATTCAAATGGGCATGGATTTTAGAGGTGCAAGTCTGGGTCCACTTCCCCGCAATGTTACTGCCTGTGAGCTCTGACCATGTTATGTACTATCTTCTAGTGTCAGTGTCCTCATCCAGAAGACTTTCAGGGTTCTTATTAGAATAATGAGAGAGAGGTTTTGAAATACTGCAAGGTCAGTCACGTTGAAAATGCTTGATAAATGAGCATCTAACATAGCACTTGGCATTGGAAACACCTAGCCCACAGGTCCAATCTAGCCCATCCCCTGTCTTTTTTTTAAGTTAATTTTTATGTATTTATTTTTGTCTGTGCTAGGTCTTTGTTGCTTTTTGAGAGCTTTCTCTAGTTGCAGCAAGTGGGGGCTACCCTCTCGTTGTGGTGCACAGGCTTCTCATTGCGGCGGCTTCTCTTGTTGCAAAACATGGGCTTTAGGTGCTCAGACTTCAGTAGTTGCAGCACGCAGGCTCGATAGTTGTGGCTTGCAAGCTCTAGAGCACAAGCTCAGTAGTTGTGGTACACGGGCTTAGTTGTTCCACGGCATGTGGAACCTTCCCAGCCAAGGGATCCAACCTGTGACCCCTGCATTGGCTGGTAGATTCTTACCCACTACTCCACCAGGGAGGTCCTACCTGTTTTTATAAATAAAGTTTTATTAGGACACACATACACCCATGTATTTACATGTGCTCTGTTGGCTGCTTTCATGCCATAGTAGCAGAGTTCAGTTGGCTGCACCTTCCTGTCAGTTTCTTTGTTTTCATCGAGAAGCTAGAGGGCTGCTGTAGACCCAGGGCATTATAGCCATGATGGTTATGGGGTACCACCAGCAGCTGTTTATTTAATGTATGAGTTGGGATTAAATTCAGCTACATTAAAAAAAAAAACACTATAATGGCTTAAAGATGGTAGAAGCTGATTTATGTCTCATATTCAAGTCTGAAGATAGGCAATCCAGAGCTGTTCGAACCTAGATTCAAAAGACTCAGGGACCTTGGCTCTCTTACCTTGCCACTTTCCCTACAAGGAGACCTTCCTTCTCACAGTCCAAGATGGTGGCCAAAGTTCCAGCCATCACATTCTCATTCCAAGTAGCTGGAAAAAGAACAGGATAAAGAAAAAGGAGCAAAGTGTATGCAACCGTTCTTTTTAAGGACAGTTCCCAGCAGCTGCCACTGGACACAGTAGCTATGGTTGGTCACACAGGCATGCTTAGTTGTAAGGGAGGCTGGGAAGTGGAGCATTAATCCATGTGGCTCTATGCCCAGATTAAAATTGAGGGGTTCTTTTTACTAAGGAAAATGGAGAGAACAGATATTGGAGGAAAACAAGTGGATGTGAGTCCCTTAGGATAGCTTTAGCTATAAATAGCCAAAGCCCAGTCTTCAGTGTTTGAAGCTGCTAAGACTTTTATTCTTTAATTATCAAGAAATCCAGAGGTAGCTAGTTTAAGGTTTGCCCCAATAATTCACCGTGTCACGAAGCACCCACAAAGCGTGGCTCTGCCCCTTCAGTGTGCTGGCTTTACTTCCCCTGGCTTTACTACCCATCAGGCCCAATAATTGAGAAGAGCAGTGGGCAGACCACCTCTGGATTTGTTCTTCTGGTGACAAGTCAGCTGCTGCAGACCCTTTATACCCTGCCCCAAAGATAGGAGGGAAGAGCTGGTGGAGAGGGCTTCCTTCCTGTGGTGGAGTTCTTGTATTGGGTTGGCCAAAAAGTTCATTCCATAAGATGTTATGGAAAAACCTGAAGGAACTTTTTGGATCAATCTAGTATTTCCCCAGAAGTTCCTAGAAGCTTCCCCTTCCATCTCCTTTGCCAATCATGGTTCTCATGCCCACCTCTAGACTAGTCACCAGCAAAATTAAACAGGACTGCCATGATTGGCTCACATGACTTGCTGTCTGAATAAAATTAGGACCCTGTTGGCAGGGAAGAAAAAGGAAACAAGTTGTGAGTGGAAATGTATTAAGATCAACCCACTACTGGGGCTTTCCAGGTAGCTCAGTGGTAAAGAATCTGCCTGCCAATGCAGGAGACACAGGTTCCATCCCTAGGTCAGGAAGATCACCTGTAGAAGGAAATGGCAACCCACTTTAGTTTTCTTGCCTGGAGAGTCCCGTGGACAGAGCCCGGCAGGCTACAGTCTATGGGTTTGTAAAGAGTCAGATATAATGAGCGGCTAAACCACAACAACTACAACCCTCTATTATCTGGGAAGAGAGTGAAATATTAATTGTTTCCCCCTGCCTCTAGAAACATAATAGTTCAGTTATTCCTGGCTAAAAGGCAAGGAGTAAATTGAATTTGAATCATATTCTCAAGCTTCTTAGAGCAGCTATTTATTATCAATATGTTCTGTATCATTACAAAATCTAGAATTAGAGGTAAAATCCGCTCCATAAATCTTTAGGTTTCAGCTTTCAGCTCAGGATGCTGCATAGTGCTGCCTCCCCAGTGCTCAGAGCTATTTTCAGGTGGATGTTCTGAGCAGAAAAGCGGCTTCCTAAAAATAATCTTACAGTGGCAAGCCTACATCTCCCAGAATTGATGCACCTTATCTTGTTGATCAGGTCTGCAGTCTTACAGCAAAGCCCATCCTCCCTAACCGGACTGCTGGTGGTGATGAGATTAAATTCGTCTCCCCTGAAAATAGTGCTCATCGTCCAGCAGAGGCCCAGCCGTGCTTTGCAGCGCTACCCGTCAAGCCCGACCACTGAGAGGAGCAGTGGGCAGGCCACCTCTGGATTTGCAGTGGAGAGCTGGAGGAAAGAGGCTGAACGTGAGGCCAGTGGGCTCACTCTAAGATTTTATCCAGCTCCTTCCCCCAGTGGAAAGAAAATGGAAAGTGGTGTTCCTTTATTAAAGTATAACTGAGGCACAGTAAACAGCACGTATCAAGAATGCAGGTTGATACATTCTGATATCTAGATCCACCAGTGAAACCATCCCACAATCGAGACAGTGATCATGGCAACCACTCCTGAAAGTTCCCTGCTGACCCTCGTAACCTGTTCTCTCACATCTCTACACTCCCTCCCTGAGCAAGATCTCCCTGAAGATAAGGTTGCATTTTCTAGAGTTTTATACGAATGGAATGTATACATATTCTTCTTTGACTTGTTTCTCTCAGCATAATTATTCTAGAATTTCTTGCGGTTGTATAAATAGTTCATTCCTTTGGATTGCTGAATAGTGTTCCATTGTGTGGATATGCCACAACTTGTTTATCCATTTACCACTTAATAGACGTTTGAGTTTTTTCCAATATTTGACTACTACAAATAAAGTATGCATTCATGTATGAGTTTTTGTACGAATATACACTTCTTTTCTCTTGGGTAAATGCCTAGAAATGGAGTAGCCCAACTGTTTTCAAAAGTGATTGGACCAATTAACATATCGAACAGCAGGGTCCGAGTTCCTTCACACCCTCACCAACACTTCATAGGGTAGGTTTTTTTAATTGGATGTGTTTTAATAGATGTGTAGTTACATGTCATCGTGGTTTTCATTTGAATTTCCGTAGTGACTAATGATGTTGAGAATCCTCTGAGGTGCTCGTTTGACATCAATGTATCTGTCTTTTGTGAAGTCCCTATTTAGATCAACCTGGGTCTCCTGCGTTGCAGAAAGATTTTTTACTGTCTAATCCACCAGAGAAGCCCAATTCAGATCTGTCACCCACTTTAAAATCTTTTACCCACTTTATCTTCTTCTTATTAAATTATGAGACTTATATATATGGCATGTAAGTTACTTATTAGAAAAAATATTTTGCAAGTACTTTATATCAGTCTTTGGTTTGTATTTTTATTCTTCCAATAGTGTCCTTCTAAGAGAAGAAATTTTTGATTTAGATGTTAATTTTATTAAATTTTATTTTTTAGTGTCATATCTAGGACATATCTAACTCACGATCAAAAAATGGCTTATGTTTTCTTCTAGAATTTTAATATTTTTAAGTTTTGCATTTATATCTATCATCCATTTTGAGTTCATATTTGTATATGATAGAAGGTATGGATTCAGGTTCATCATTTGTGTGTATATGTGTGTGTTTTCTAATTGTTAAGTACCTTCCATTGAAAAGACTAATCTTTCTCCACACTGCATGTACCTTTAGTTAAAAATCAGTGATCCACATATGTTTGGGTCAGTTTCTAGGCTCTGTCTTCTGTTTCATTGATTTAATTGTCTAATTTGAGACTAGTACCACCTTATCTTGATAACTAGCTTTATTAAGTCTTGAAGTCTGGTAGTACTTACCACCTTTGTTGTTGTTGGTTAGTTGCTAAGTCACGTCCAACTCTTTTGCAATCCCGTGGACTGTAGCCTGCCAGGCTCCTCTGTCCATGGGATTTCCCAGGCAAGAATATGGAAGTGGGTTGCCATTTTCTTCTTCAGGGAATTTTCCCAGCCCAGGGATCAAACCCACATTTCCTGCACTGGCAGGTGGGTTCTTTACCACTGAGCCTCCAGAAAAGCTCATCTATTTTGTTCTTTTTCAAAGAACAATTTTTTTGGCTATTCTAGGTTCACTGCATTTCCACAAGAATTTTGAATCAGGATGTCATTTTTCTATAAAAAGTCTGCTAGCATATTAATAGAGATTATGTTAAATCTGTAGATCAATCTAGGAATAATATTAATCTTGACAATGTAGAGTCTTCCAACCCATGATTAAAGTTCAGCTCTCCATTTATTTGGAAATTCTTTAATTTCTTTAGCAGTGTTATTTATAGTTTTCAGCATACGGACCTTTCCTATCTTTTGTCAGAGTTGTCCCTAAGCATTTTGTACTTTTTGGTGCCGCTGTACATGGCATTTTTGCTTCAGTTCCCAATTATTTGTTGCTAGTATATAGATTTACAATGGATTCTTTACTTTTATATTATACACTGTAAGTTTGCTAAATCCATTCATTAGTTCAAGTGTCTTTTTATTTCATTGTTTTGGGTAACCTATGGAGACAATCATGTCATTGTGAGTAAAGATAGTTTTATTTTTTCCGTTCCAATTTGTATCTCCTTTATTCCTCCTCTTTGCATTTTTACATTGACTGAGACCTCTAGTACAGTGTTGAATAAAAGTTGTGAGAGCAGATTTTCTTGCCTGCTCAGACTTCTCCAGCTCTTTTTCATCCCTGGATGCTCACTTTAGCTCTTGTCTTTCCTATCTTAACCCCTCCTTAGTCACTGTCCATCTCCTGGTATTTGGTTTGACTCTACCCATGATCTGTGGTGGCGGTGGTGGTGGTTTAGTTGCTCAGTCATGTCTGACTCTGTGACCCCATGGGCTGTAGCCCACCAGGCTCCTCTGTCCATGGGATTTCCCAGGCAAAATTATGGGCCTAGGTTGCCATTTCCTTCTTCAAGGGATCTTCCTGACCCAGGGATTGAACCTGCATCACCTACATTGCAGGTGATATCCTCCACTGATGTGTTATATCCAATCCTGATTTCTTTTCTAGGTAGAACTTGACTCTCTACACTCCCTACTTGAGTTAGTGTTCCCATACATACTATCTTCCACATATCTTTGTTTTTGCAGCATCCCAGACCTGATGTCTCAGAGAGAAGAAACCTCATATAGGCAGAGAGGGACTCCAACAACTACAAACTTCCACGGCCACTTTACAGGTTTTCCAAAAGCTGGATGGGAATATTCTTTAACAGGTCCTCCGAGAGCAAGGTGTAAAGTGAGAGCACGGCCCAAGGCTGGTGTTTGTAGTTCAGCTCACTCGTTCCTCGTGAAAGAGAAACAAGTCATGAGACTGCTCTGGCAGGAGGCCAGAGCAAAGGGAAGAGAGTAGATGGTAGAAATAGAACTGCATGCGGCTGGCACACCTGTTGTATTTGGATTCCCCAAGAGATGAGAATCTGACACGGGAGTAGGGGGCGTGTGTGTGTGTGTGTGTGTGTGTGTACTCAGTCATGTCCATCTGTTTGTGACCCCGTGGACTGTAGCCAACCAGGATCCTCTGTCCATGGGATTCTCCAGGCAAGAATACCGCTGTGGGTTGCCGTTTCCTTCTCCAGGGGATCTTCCCGACCCAGGGACCAAACCCAAGTATCTTATGTCTCCTGCATTGGCAGGTGGAATGTTTACCAAGGCACCACCTGGGCAGCCCAGAGTAGAAGGAATGCCACAGAAAAGGAAATAGGCTTGAATACACCCACTTGTTTCGTTAATCATCAGCTAAGGACTATGGTGGAGAAGTGAACTTCCAGGAACTCCCAGCCTTTCCTTCTGTCAGGCCAAGTGGGTTCCAGCAGCCCAAGGAGCCCTCCAGAAGAACACTGGAGGCGCTGGCTGTTGGCCGTGCAAATATGAGGCAGACAGGGAGCACACGAGAGGGGTAGACAGGAGTCTGAGGGTATGTGGACCGAGCGTTGACGTGGTGCATGTGCACTTATTTCACCTGAGGACACAGGCTCAGACTTACGGACAGCCTCCCCTGACCAAGCACAGATGCTGGGGACACTAGCTCCTCACCTTGGGCTCTTTCCCCCAGTCCTGGTATGGATGTTGGAAGCGAGCTCAGTGCCTGCCTCTGTTACATTCCAGCACTCAGCCTCTGCTCTGGTTTGTGTGTTCCCCCAGTCATCATCAGAGTGTGTTTACTGATGTGACCTCACTGTCAGCAAATCAGAGTCAGACCCTAAACCCACAGCCCCAGAAACGCGCAGCAGGCCTCCCCTGTGTTGCTGCCACCGCTGAAGACCTCCTTAGGGTCCTACTGCCTCTGGAGCCTGCTTGAAATATTTCCACCTTCATCAACTTGGATGGCAAGCCCAGCTCCTTTGCCCATTTCCTCAAAGAGCCCACTGATGCTCAGGGCTCAGCTGGGATTCAGCCGACCTAGCTGATGCCGTGGTGCAGAGCGCAGCCCATTAGCATCCGGCCACTTCCTTTTCTTCTCTCTCTGCTTCCCTCTGGGGATCACAGTTAAGTCCTCTCTTGGGCCTTGCACCGCATATCCTGAGGCTTAAGCTCGCCCCTGGGCTCCCAACACCACTCCAGTGGCCCATCAGGATAGCGCTTCCACATAAATATGATGCTCCTGCTAGGAGGAATTATGGGGAATTACAAGCTTCCTTCCACAAGCCTGCTTTTCAAACAGATTCCTTTTTTCTCCTTCATGTGTCTTTGTTGTTGTTCAGTCACTCAGTCGTGTCTGACTCTTTGCGACCCCATGAACTGCAGCACACCAGGCTTCCCTGTCCTTCACTACCTCCCTGAATTTGCTCAAACTCATGTTCACTGAGTCAGTGATGCCATCCAACCATCTCATCCTCTGTTGCCCCCTTCTCCTTTTGCCTTCAATCTTTCCCAGCAACAGGGTCTTTTCCAATGAGTCGGCTCTTCGCATCGAGGTGGCCAAAGTATTGGAGCTTCAGCTTTAGCATCAGTCCTTCCAATGAATATGCAATGTCGATTTCCTTTAGGATTGACTGGTTTGATCTCCATTGTGTATCTTACCCTGTAGATTCTTGCCCCATCAACATTATGTATGAATGTATTTATTTACTTACTAGTGTATTTTTATTTCTCTGTCATTGTTCTAGATGTGTCTCTTATGAATCACTTACGTTTGGATTCAACGTGGGATATTTGTTATTGTATTTGTCATGAAGATGGACATTGTGGGTCTTATTTCTTTCATCTTAGTTTATGCAATCCATTTGGCATTTTTAGGCCTCTTGGCTTTTTTTCTTCCTGTGTGTGTGCATGCTAAGTCACTTCAGTCGTGTTGGACTCTGTGTGACCCCATGGACTGTAGCCCTCCAGGCTCCTCTGTCCATAGGGATTCTCCAGGCAAGAATACTGGAGTGGGTTGCCCCGCCCTCCTCCAGGGGATCTTCCTGACACAGGGATCAAGCCCTCAACTCTTAAGTCTCCTGCATTGGCAGGTGTTTTTTTGTGTTTGGTTTTTTTAACCACCAGCGCCACCTGGAAAGCCCTTTTTTCCTTCCAGCCTTTGACCAAATGTTTTGTGTATTTGTTCTTTTTACCCAAGTGATTTGAAAAGCTGTGAATTCTATTTTTACTGGGTTAATGGTTATTCTTATATTTCAAAAAGTGATCGCTCCTATGTCCTTACATCAGTGTCAAAAATGCTACCAGCCCTGATGACCCTCTCCAGGGAAAGTGACAGACCTAATACCCTTGCCTATCCTTCCCATTCATGTCCACCTCCCACTTCCCAAGATTTTTTTGGTACAAGCTAATGATACTGTTTAATTATCAATCTTTTTCTTTTTATTTTCATATTGGCATAGCTTCCTTGCAAAATTAAATATTGAATTAATTGTATTTAATATTGCATTTAAACAATTAATTATTTAAACAATAATTTAACTTTCTTCTATTAAGCAAGCTTCTTTTTTAAAATTTGTGTTTATTTTTGGCTGCCCTGGGTCTTTGTTGCTGCATGCGGGCTTTCTCTCGTTGCGGTGAGCAGGGGCTACTTTCTCATTGTGATGTGTGGGTTTCTCCTTGCAGTGACGTCTCTTGTTGTGGTGCGCAGGCTTAGTTGCTCTGCAGCATGTGGGATCTTTCCAGACCTGGACTGAACTTGTGTCCCCTGCATTGGTAGGCAGATTCTTAACCACTGGACTATGAGGGAAGTCCCACAAGCTTTTTTTTTTCCATTATAGGTTATTACAAGATGTTGAATATAGTTCCCTATGCTCTACTGTGTTGCTTATCTATTTTCTATAGAGTAATGTGTGTCTGCTAATCCCAAACTCCTCATTTATCCCTCTCCCCCTTTGGTATCCGTAAGTTTCCTTTCTTTGTGTGTAAGTCTGTTTCTGTCTTAGAAATAAATTCATTTGAATCATTTGTTTTTAGATCCTACATATAAGTGGTATCATATGCTACTTGTCTTTGAGTTACTTCACTTAGTATGATCATATCTAGGTCCATCCATGTTGCTGCAAATGGCATTATTTCATTCTTTTTTATGGTTGAATAATTGCATATAAAAGATTTGGACATGACCTAGCGACGGAACAGCAACAACCACATCTTTTAACTCTGTCAGTACTCACCCCATGTCTTTCGTTTGTGTTTTCCTCATGCTTGAGTTCTGTATTGTGAGTTGTTTCTAAGATCACTGGACTACTTTTTTGAGAAAACAGAAGGAAGAAAAAGAAGTGAGTTGCATCCTTCCTGAGATCTTGTCTGTGTGGGAATTCCTCTTGCCTTTGCCTTGCCCCCAGAACTGTTTAACTGCCACCTGTAACATTACTTCATTTGCTTCTGATCAAAAAAGTGAAAAGAAGTGAGTTGTCAATGTGATCGTTTTGTTTTTTCTACATGGTTCCTTGTAAGATTATTTTTCTTACTTTTAAATTTTTAAAAAAATGTTCCAAGATATTTCTAAGTGTGTGTTCTTTCTTTATGTTAATTTCTCTGACACTTGGTAAGCTCTTTTATTCTGAAGATTCTAGTCTTTCCAGCTCAGGAAAATAGCTTTTATTATACATCCTGAATCAATTTTTCATGACATTTATCTTTTTGCTCACCATCTCAGTCTTTCTACAGGAAATCTTTTTACCTTTCTGAGTAATCAGATAATTTATCAAACCATCTTTCAGAATCAGTGAGTCTCTTTTCTGCCTTATCTACTGTGCTATTCATGCTGTCTAGGATGGCTTTCTGAGTTAAGGAACTCATGTTTTTCATCAGAAAGTAATCTATCCTGATTTCAGGTTTCCCAGCTTTCCACAGTGCAGTGTCCTCTTGACTCTTACTGAGAATACACATTAGAGGGTTTTGTCTCCTGGAGTTGCTCTTCTCAGGTTGCCTTCAAGGCTGTGACTTGTCTGCGAGTCTGTGCGTCTCCAGCCCCTGCAGGAGGCCTGGAGATGCTCGTGTAGGTCATGGCTGCCATTGTGCTCAGGATATGGGGAAGGCCAACTGGAGAGAGACGGATGAGGTGGGAAGTTCACTGTGAGCTGAAACCTTCTCTTCACAACACCCAGCAACCCCAAGTTTCCCAGAGTCCTCCAGTCTCCTCTTAGGATCCCTGGCAACCTAGGCAATCCTGTTTATTTAACTGTGCCGATCAAAGCACATGAGGGCAGTTGGCGCACACCAGAGCCGCTTGCTCCAGGTGATGAGCACTGGTAGTTTGCTTAATCATTCATTCATTTAGTAAATATTCATTGAGCACCTCTTTGTACTAAGTCTGGTTCTACACGCTGAAAATATGATGGCAAAGTTGGTTCTCTGCCCACAGTGCTTTTATTAGAGTGGGGTGATAGGCTGTACAAAAAATATAATAATATAATATATATTTAATATAAAAATATGTATAAATATATATTTATACATAAACAATTATAATATATATTTCTATTTCCTGGTGGCTCAGACAGTAACGAATCTGCCTGCAATGCAGAAGACCTGAGTTTGGTCCCTGGGTTGGGAAGATCCCCTGGAGAAGGGTAAAGTATAGCATTCTAATATTTATTAATTTATATAACTATATTTATGAAAATATAAATAAAACAATAAAATATCAAAGAATTATAAATACTATGAAAAAAGAAATCCAAGACTAAACACCTTGAGAAAGGAAAAGTGCTATTTTAGTGAGGATGATCTGGAAAGACCTTGAGCAGCAACTGGAATAAAGTGAGGAAGTGAGTCCAGAGGGTGTCTGGGGGAGGAGTGGTCCAGGTGGAGGGGACAGCAAGTGCAAAGGCCCTGGGGCAGGAGAGCCTTGGGGCTTCCTAAAGGAAAACGAAGAGACCCGTGTGGCCGAGATTGCATGTGGGAACAGAGCAGGGCAGGGACAAGTGGTGCAGTCAGCGTGCTACATGGTACTTGCTTTACTAGACAGTCCTGCATGCATCTGGACCATACTTGGGCTTCTTATGAGACAGCTGCATCCTTCAAGATGCAAGGCATATCTCTTGACCAATCAGGGACATTTGTTGTTGTTCAGTTGCTCAGTTGTGTCTGACTCTTTGCAGCCCCATGGACTGCAGCACACCAGGCTTCCCTGTCCTTCACCATCTCCTGGAATTTGTTCGGACTCATGTCCGTTGAGTCAATGATGTCATCCAACTATCTCATCCTTTGTCATCCCCTTCCCCTTCTGCCCTCAGTCTTTCCCAGCATTGGGGTCTTTTCCAATGGGTCAGCTCTTCACATCAGGTGGCCAAAGTATTGGCGCTTCAGCATCAGTCCTTCCAACATGCCTTCTAGGAAACAGCATCTCGGTAGCCCAGCCCCAGCGTGTGGGGTTGGAATTACTCCTGCTGAGCTCCAAGCCTGTGATAAATCATCTGGATACCAAAGGGCTCCCTGGCCCCCGTGTCAGCCTTTCACTCATAGCATTGTGTTGGGCGGGCCAGCCACCCACCTTCTGTTGTCCATAACCTCGTGCTGAGCTTCGGCCTTTTTGGCCCGAGCCCTGAAGCTGCTCAGGGCCCACCTCACGCTTGCGGGCCCACATGATCCTGTGTTCTGTGGCTGCAGCAGGGGCTAGGTAGCCTGGTTAGAGGACTTGTCTCCCTGTGGCTCAGCTCTGTCCAGCTCAGGGCACCATCTACGACCTCTGCTACTTTGGACTCTGCTAAGGTCTGCCGGAGTCTGGGTCATCCTGGCCGTCCTCTGATCTGGAGTCCTGTCCTTTACCACAGCCCTCATTCTCCCATTCTTCCCCTGCCTTCTCTGTCTCCCGTAAGCCTTTTTCTGAGGTCTCATTGTGTCCCACTCCAAGCCTGTCTGCGTTTTTACAACCCACCCCTCACCCTGCTGGGCATCCAGGCTGGGTGATAAAAGGGGACAAAGTCACATCCAGATCTTTTATAAGCAAAGAAACTTGTAATTAGGTGGAAACACAAGGTTATTTTTTCAAAGACATGTTACTAAGATTGGGCAGTCATGTGCCTCCCTCTGTCCCAGGAGACCCAGCCACTGAATGAGACCTTTTTTAAAGGTCTGGGTCCTTCTGAAAGTTTGGTTTATGTAATTCATAAACATGTAACCCTAACCTTGAAATTTTATAACTCCAATATCTGCTTGAGACTCCTGTTGACAAGCACATCTTTACTCAGACTAAATAGATGGATAAATAGCTATTGATTTCCATCAAGATAGATTTATGTCAAGAAATTTTTCCTTCGTACTCATTTTGCCAAAATCTATATAGATTTCTCATCAAAATCTTTTGACCAGTCATGCTAAATGTTAAACTCTTTTCCAAACCACCTGGCATATTATCAAATGAGCAATACCTGAATGAGTTATAGCGTCAACATATCACAAAAATTATCTTCTATAGTAATACAGAGTTTTCTCTTACATGTCATTGTTAAGAAGACAAGGTATTTCTGTGGCTAATGAATAAAGCGAATTGCTGAAGCTTTTGTTACTTGCCACTCACCTGCACCTATACAGGCACCTGTCAGTCAACGCAGTCTACACTGTCAAGCCACACAGTTAGCGGTATTAATTGATCATTCCATAGGCTGTATCTCGGAGAAGCTAAGTCCAGTGTAATGTGAGAGCAGCATGGCAGGTGGCTCAGGCACATCTGAGCTGGCGTGAGCTAGTTGACCTCTACTATGTCTTCCACTCTGACATAGCCAGTAGTAACAACACAACTGGTGCTACAGAAGACTCTGGACAGTCCCTTGGACAGTGTGGAGATCAAACCAGTCAATCTGAAAAGAAATCGACCCTGAATATTCATTGAAAGGACTGATGCTGAGGCTGAAGTTCCAATACTTTGGTCATCTGATGCGAACTGACTCATTGGAAAAGACCCTGATGCTGGGAAAGATTGAGGGCAGGAGAAGGGGGTGGCAGAGGATGAGATGGTGGTATAACATCATTGACTCAATGGACATGAGTTTGAGCAAACTCAGGGAGATAGTGAAGGACAGGGAAGCCTGGCGTTCTGCATTCCACGGGGTTTCAAAGAGTTGGAGCTGACTTAGCAACTGAACAACCCCAACAGCACAACACACTTGGAGAGACTCAGAAGTACCTTTAAGGGCTATCTTGACTTTATATCACCTTCCAGAAAGGATGATCTTCATAATAAGTCCAGGTGGCTTGAATTGATTCAACAATGATTGCTGTGTGTGGGGAAGAAAAAGATTCAAACCGAACATCCCCAGGGAGGCTGGACGCTTGTGCCTTGTCTTTGGAGCCAGCCCACAGTGGATTGTGAAAATTTAATCTTTGATAATTGTGAACAGTAGCTGCTTCAACCAGTTAACTTTCGAAGATGAATTGACTCGGGGTGTTCTAAAATTCATGACATAAGCGGTAATTTCTCAAAACTTTTTCTTGGTCGTAGGAGGAGCACAAATTATTAATGTCCAACTTAAGGAGCAGCCGTTCACAGGCTACAGATTCCATGTGTGAAATTTAAATCTCTGAGCAGCGACTGCTGGTGCTGGGAAAAGTGCACCTTCGGTAATCCCACAAGTCCAGCTGTCCCTGTCTTATTTACAGCAGGGACTGTGAGACGCTCTAACATGGCATGTGTTTTCTCCCCTGATGGCGATGTAAGCAAAGTAGGGACCCCAACAACAGCAGTTACGTCTCAGTGGCACAAGCCTGCATGCATGCACGCTCAGGCGCACAGTCGTGTCCGACTCTTTGTGACCCATGGACTGGAGCCCGCCAGGCTCCTCTGTCCATGGGATTCTCCAGGCAAGATTACTGGAGTGGATTGCCATACCTCCTCCAGGGGATCTTTCTGACCCAGGGATTGAACCCGCATCTCTTAGGTCTCCTGCATTGGAGTTCTTGACTCCAATCTGGGTTCTTTACCACTAGCGCCACCTGGGAAGCCAAAAATACGTCCACACCCTGCTCCTTCGAACCGCAGGGGTCATACGTATGCTCTGGGATGGTTGTCCTTTCCTCTTATCTGGTCCCTTTGTTGATGCTCACTGATCAGGAAGTCGCTTAAGGGTGGTGCCACCAATTCCTTTCTTCCAACAGGACCCAGTTGTCTTAATTTGATTCCCCCCAGATTCAAGCAAAATCTTATGTGCCCATTTATGTATCTTGTCCCCTTTTCTGTAACAACAACTATTTCTTATTGATCTCTCTCTCTCTCTCTCTCTCACACACACACACACACACACACACACACACACACACACATATCTACTCTGGCTAATAATCCCTTTGTGTTCAATATATTGCAAATATTTCTTCTGCCTGTAGTTTTTGCCATCTAACTTTGTTTATGGTATTTTTTTTTATTGTTCAGAAAGTTTTCATTTTTATCAGGTGCAATTTCTTAATTTCCCATCACTGTGGCTCTTTGGAGTTTATTTCTTACTTATGAAGGCCGTCATCCAGACACTGTTTTTTTATGAAGATGAACAGACCTGTGCCTTATTCTAATACCATTACTTTTTTGTTGCTAAGATTTAAGTTCTTAATCCTCTTCAGTTATATTTCTGTGCATGGTGTGGTGTAGGAGTGTAATACTGTTTCTTTCCAACACCTTTATTGAATGGTCCAGTCTTCTCTCCACTTTTCAGCAAATGTTATCACAGAAAGATTCAAATATGAGTAGACACTGCACTGCGCACAGTGAGTCCCTGAATGTAGAATACTTGCAGACTATTCTGAAAATGCACTCCCTACACAAAGCTAAATGTGTTGATACGTAACAAACATTATGTAGTTATTTCTTCACCTGTTTCCCACCTTGTTCCAGAAAGGATTATGTGCAGGGTTTGCATTAGAAGTGGCCAGTGCAATAGAGTGCTAGCTGGGCTGAGTTTGCATCATCTCTGTCCCTCAGCTGAGCTCTTGTGTGTCAGGCCCTGCCTTGGGGGGACTTGACCTGGGCAGGCTCTCGTTGCAGGGCTTTCTGCTTGGCTTCCTGGTGTATGCAGTGAGAGTAGGGAAGCAGTCACAGGATAAGAGCGAAACTATGTCCTTGACTGTCATTGGGTGAAGCAAGCAGGGGGAGGAGAGAGGGGCCCAGCAGTTTCCTTTTCATTTTGCCACATGGGGCTTTAAGGAGGGGGAAAAAAGCTCAGAGCATATCACACTGATCCAGGAGGCAGAAAAGAAAAAGAGCACAGAGTAAGGCAGAGCCCCTCCCAACCGAGGGCAGAGAACAGCCCGGGAATGCCTTCCTGCCCCGGGGCCAGCTGCACCTGCTATATTTGGGGTCAGTCTCCTGGAGGCAATGCCTCTGCAGGATTCACCCAGGGAATTCCTGGGAATTTCCACCCACTTCCTCTCCTCCAAATGGCTGCAAGAGGCTTTTCACTCTGACGGCATCTGTGTTTGCATTGGGTTTAGGATACCTTGTTAACTTACCCAGGCTTCTTGGGGAATCCACAGCCATCAGCATCTTTTTAGGAAAGCAAGTGAAATTTCCTTGTACGTGCTGTTTTGTGTGTGTGTGTGATGTTTTATTGTTGTTGTGTTTTAAAAAAATAACCATGTTGAAGATTTGAGGGCCATGACTCAGTACTAACTGCAGGTATATAAGGAAAGGAGAAATAGTCTTGCAGACAAATGCGTGTAATTGATGAGACCGGTTGTGCTTTTGTGAAAATGTGTCCTGTAGGGCCCCAAGGTGGAGGGAGCAAACATCTTCCAACTCACATCAGGAGGAGAAGGGGGGTGAGGTCAGGAAAGGGGCTCTGGAGAGGTGACCTGGTCATGGTTCTCACGTCCGCTGTCCCTGCCAGGGAGGATGCTCACCCTCCATTTCTTGCCTGAACAAAGCCTTTCCTGGTAAATATCACCCTTTGTTGCAAGACTGCCAAGCAGACCTCATCTGCACTCTGCCATAGCCCTTGAGACATCTGAACCTGTCACAAAGCCCCCACTCTCCAAGCCTACAAGACAGAGAGAGGTGATCATGAGGTGAAGGGGAGTCGCCCTGACCCCTCACTTCCAGGACCCCTCTGGCATCAGTGGAGGGAGCTGTAAGGCAGATGCCAACCAGGAGCTCCGCAGGAAAGTCAATGATATGGGTGGAAGGGAGGGGCCCAGGAGACGGCTGTTTCATGACCAGGCTGGGTAGGGCTCTGCATTAAAGATCACAAAAGTTAACAATAATACGTAAGTGTGAGATCCTAACGCCGTGCAGAAATTCTGTAGATTCCACAGCACCCCCCTGCAGTTTGTATTATTGCCTTCATTTTACAGATGATGAAACTGGGGTGCAGAGAAGCTCAGAGGCTAAGTTTTGAATTCAAACCCATTTCCTCCCTCCACAAGTTCCTCCCACTTTACTGCGCACACAGACTGCAGTGTTACATTTCAGAGCTGCGGTTCTCAGCCTTCCCCGTGCTGCCGCATTGTCTACATTCCAAGGCTAGCCCATCAGTAACTCCCCAGATTTCACACGAGGATTCCTCACCCAAGAGGCCGAGAGGGGAACATGTCCCCACCTCTGCACCCCGCTGCAGGGAGGCCCATCCATCAGAGTTAGGAGGGGATGCATGCCTTGTTGAAGCTCCCCAGAAATTCTCAACTGTCCTCCAGGCCACTTGAGAAGCACTGATTCAGTTAAACCAGTAGACAGGGTGGCATAATTTCTACCTACATATCTGCCATTTCCCTTCCCAGGGACAATTTTGGATTAACACCGGACCCTCCCCTCTGCAAACTTTTATTCCTTGATTCCTTTTAATGTGGAATTTTATCAAAGGACTACACTTTTCATCTAGTACACCAGCATCCAGGGCCAGTGGAGGTATAAGTGGTGGGATAAGAGGAGATGGGGCGGGGGGCTCTGGGGTCACTCGGGGACAGAAAGGGAAGCATTTAAAGACTGGAAAAGGTGTGAACTGGGTTGGGGAGAGGCTCTGCCGCAGTGACGAGAGGACAGAAGGACCCGCAGCAGATGGTGACGGTGGTCCAGTCGTGGCTCATCTGTCTGCCCCGGAGGATTCCTGCAGCCAGTGGATGACCATGCTGCCGATGGCTTCCGGGGCCTCTCGGCCTGAGGGCACCCTCTGTCCACAGGCACAGGCACAGGCTGACTCCACAGAGAGATCAGGCAGGAAGGAATTGGGGAGTAGAAAATACCCCAGAAAGTCTCTCAGCCCAGGAGAGATAGGAGCTAGTGAACAGAAACTTCAGCATTTTCTGCCTCAGTGAGAAATTCTGAGGTGTGTTCTATACTGGTTCCCAGAGGTCCCAACGTGATCGAGTCCCACTCACTCACAGAGGTGACGTGGAGTTAACACCTCCTGAATTATCTTCTTTTCCTTCTCTGTCTCACTTCCCCCATCTCTCTTTCCTGCTTCCGGGGACCCTTGCCCACATAAGCCACCAGCACCCAGGTTTTTGCCTTGGGATCTGATCTGGGGAGACCCAAATGACGACAGACATCTGTGTCAACATTTTCAGTCCAGGCCCTCTCTCAGGCTTCCATTCCACACACCAGGTACCCCCACGACACTCCATCACACCCCGACCAGACTCCACATCTTACTGTAGGAACGAACTTCTCCTCCATCTGCCAAGTCAAATAATGGCATGGAGGGTCTTTTCTAGACTATCACCTCCTCCTGACATCAGAGCTTAACTTCAGTGACCCCGTTTGGATAAAATGAAAACCAGAATTGGGGCTTTTACTCATGTATTGGGGGAGAAAAATCTCTCCTTTCCCACTGCAAGAAATGCTGGCTGCCTTTTGTGGACGCTAAGAATGGCTGATGCCATTGGGGCCCCACTGTTATGTGTGGGTGTCACCTCTTCATGGGCACCAGCCACTCACCACTGCATCTCTGCCTAGGGGCTTTCTCAAAAATCTCAGCAGGCTGCGCTCCCTGAGTGTCAGAGAATTAACATTCCCTAGGAGGAGCCTCGGAGAAGGCAGTGGCACCCCACTCTGGTACTCTTGCCTGGAAAATCCCATGGACGGAGGAGCCTGGTGGGCTGCAGTCCATGGGGTCGCCAAGAGTCGGACACGACTGAGCGACTTCCCTTTCCCCTTTCCCTTTCATGCATTGGAGAAGGAAATGGCAACCTACTCCAGTGTTCTTGCCTGGAGAATCCCGGGGACGGAGGAGCCTGGTGGGCTGCCGTCTGCGGGGTCGCACAGAGTCAGACACGACTGAAGCGACTTAGCAGCAGGAGCAGCCTTCCTCCAAAGACCAGCGGAACTGTGCCCTCGCCCCTCGAGCAGGGTAGCACTGAAGTGCATGCCCCCCACGGTTCCAGACAGATGCCCTCAGGGAGAGTGGTTCCATGCTGCGCCATTGTCTTGTCTTCGCTTCTCTGCTCACTTCCCCACACCCCTCCTGGTACTTCCTGCATTTCCCAAATGACATTCAGACCCCTGCCTCGGGGATCTGCTTTGGGAGAGCCCAAATTAAAAAGTGACAACTCCAAAGACAGACATACAATGACAGAAGTGGGGGAAAACCTATTCTTCATCATCATTCGAACTCTCCATCAAGCAGTGCCTGAGGCGATGTGTAGTTTTATATTTTATGTTTTGCTTAAACAAATCTAATTTTGCGTGTGCGTCTGTTGCCACACTGAGTCTAATTGATGTAGCTAAAGTCCTACCACAGCCAGTGAACATTCCAGATCTTTCACAATGCAGTTCCTGCTTTAGGTTCTCCAGCATTCTCTCCAGCCCCCAGTCACAGACTGAAATCCTTTTTGTCCTTGCGAAAGCTGAAGCCATCCCCACCACCTTGGTGCACCACTCCCTTCCCTGTGTGCCCGAACACCAGCCATCCTGCAGGGCTCTGTTCTGAAGCCCCCTTCATTCCCTCTTGCTGCACTAAAGTCTCCCCCATTTTTCTGTGTAGGCTGTTCTTCCTCCTTCATGACCCTTTCCGAGTCCCTCTCACATCTGTAACAGGAAGAAATCTCTGCTCATTCAGTTACCAGCTGTACTAGACAGAGGCTTTGGGGTGCGGCTCTTCTTTTGTTTCTTGGTCTGGATACTGGCTACTCACCTGTGTTCACTTTGTGAAAACTTACAGTAGGCTTCCAGGGTGTACACTCTCTGCCTGCATGCTGTATGTCAACAAAAGAGTGTCTTTAAAGATAAAATATCAAAAGTCGAAAGTCCTTCTGGCAAAGGGAAAGTCTTTTTTCTCCCAAGGACTAGGATGCATTTCGTTGTACAACTTTGGGGTTAGGAGATGGGTGACCGGTTTGCCTTGAAAGAGGAAGAAAAGCGCTGGTGCTTCCTTGAATGGAGAGGGTGTGGTAAGGAGAAGAGATGGAAGACTGGCTGGGGAGCAGCTCTAACCCCACGATGTCACTGCTACCCAGCAACTCTCAGCTCTCAATGCATTATCTGAGCTGGGGGGTGCAGGAGGGGGTATTTTTCTGGACTGTGGTAAAGTGGCTTAGTTCCAGGTGTCTACTGTCACGATGAAATGTGGTGAGCACAATGGTTCAGGAGCTGGTAGGAAAGAGATCTGAGAGTGAGTGAATTCTAGATGGAGCATTCATCACTGGGAGGACGCTGACCATATGGGGCCACAAAATTGGGTGTTGAGGCAAGTTTAGTTCCTACCACCGGGGCCTGGGCATAATACAGTTGTCTCAGTAGGTCTTTTCTCCTTGATTGTTCTGTCAGTTTCTTGATGTTGAAGGCAGCAACTGGATGTATAGATCAGTGGATGGATGGATGGTTGGATGGGTGGATAGATGGAAAGATGGATGGGCAGATAGATCAGTTATCCTTGTAACTGCCCTCTATTTCCTCAATTCTCAGCATGAAGAAGATACTCAATAAATTTCTCTTTGCATGAATTAATGGAAAATCGAAAAAGATGAGGGACTTGGGATTTCCTGGATAACCCAGAACTCTTCGCAGGTGGTGCTAGTGGTAAAGAATCCGCCTGCCAGTGCAGAAGACACAGGTTTGATCCCTGGGTTGGGAAGATCCCCAAAGGAGGGCAGGACAACCGACTCCAGTATTCTTGCCTGGGAAATCCCATGGACAGAGGAGCCTGGAGGGCTATGGTCCATGGGGTTGCAGGCTACAACTTAGCAACTTAGCATGCACACTCCTACTGTAGAAGCAGATGAACAGTATATATGAAGAACACATTCTCCAGTTGAGAGCTAGGTTAAAATCTCAGCTTTACCACTTAGCACTATTTATGCAACCATGGACAAGTCACGACTTCTTTGGACTTCGGTTTCTTTACCTACAGAGCAGGTGCCTGAGGAAAGACATACTTTTATTAACTGTCAAGTGCTTTTTCAGGTTTCTGTGTTGGGAGGGTCATTTTCAGGACTTTCATTCTCAGATGACACAGCTAACCTGAATGGTGTAAATTCTCTGTCCCTGAATGCCTCTCCCACCTGTTCGTTGGCTCTGGCATAGCTGTAACCATCATCAAGAGTGTCAAAATGCAAATGGTCATAGATTTAAATGCACGCAGAGGGGTAAGTGATTCAGGTCACCTTCAGTCCTACAAAGAGAACAGGCTTTCTTTGGTGGGAGGACACTGGGATTTTCAGTGGGGTAGAGAGAGGACATAGAAAAGGGACTGGGGGCCTTCAGGGGCTTCGTGTCAGACCCATCAAAAGAGGGCACTCGCGCCTCCTTTGTTGTATGGTCACTGCTGCAGGTGATTGTCGTTTGTGTTCCTGTCTCCTTGACGCGGGCAGGTGTTACCTGAACTTTGGAGAGGAATACACTAGGTGGCTCATTGGGTAACGAATCTGCCTGCAGTGCAGGAGACTCAAGAGACGTGGGTTTGATCCCTGGGTCGGAAAGATCCCGGGAGTAGGACGTGGCAACCCACTGCAGTATTCTTGCCTGGAGAATTCCATGGACAGAGGAGCCTGGCAGGCTGCAGTCCACTGGCTCGCAAAGAGTCGGACAGGACTGAAGCAACTGAACGTGTACACACCCCAGGTGTGAAATGTGTCTTCTCAGAAGCAACCCTGCAAGAGGCACACCTGGGCCCCTCCTCTGAGCACCCCACTGTGGGGGGGCGTGATGTTTGCCAGACGGACCCCCTCAGCATCTCTGCAGTAGCCGCATCCCCCCAACCTGTAGCAGGCCATTACATTACCCTGCACATCAGGCCTCCTAACGTGGCCGTGGGTAAGAGTTCCCTAGCAGTGTTACTGAAAGGCAGATCCTGGTTCAGAGGGTTGGGGCAGGGCCTGAGATCGGGCATTTCTGACAAGCTCCCCAGAGACTACTGATGAGACTGGGGGCTCATGGCCCCCACTTTCCTGATCAAGGCTACAGATCCTTGTTAAATTAATGAAAGAATACATGATGAGCATAATTTATCAGATTTCTGTTGTGTCCATCATCAGCCCCAGGTCTTTCATCTACTAGGAGACTCTTACCTGTCTGCCCCTCCCAGGAAATTGCCGTCTGTTAACTTACAGCCAGCTGTCCGACCGGAAGCCAGGATCTGTGTCTTGAGCCACATGGTCCCATCTCTGCTTCTGGGCAGCAGTGGCCTGCCTCTGGCTCCCCCCACCCCCAACCTGTGCCCCGTAACTCACCAGGTAGCATTTGAGTGAAGATGAAAGGACCAGCACACCTGGGTGACGGCCCCACTCCTCCAGCTCCACTTCCTCAACATCAATCACTCCCACCCGCTCATCGATCCAGATTAAAAGCCAGGCTTTCAAACCTAGCTCTCACTGCAACAAATTCTGGTTTACAACTGACCCGCTACGGCCAGCTCTGCTGTCCCAAGAAAAGGTGGTAGGACCAGCCCGGTGGTCACTTCTTCCCTCTGGGGGCCGCTCAGTGTCTAGGTGACTGTCGTTCCCTTCCTGAGACCCCTGGTGCTGCACGGGGAGTGTCTGGGAATGGGAGGGGGAGGACCCTGTGCATCCGCAGGTGTGCTGGGCAGCCCACTGCCTGCCAGGTGACCGGTCTCAGGACAGCCTCCTGGCACACGTTCTGTTCCCAGTCCTGGTGATGGATACGTTACCTGTGGGGTCATGCTGTGCTGTGTTTAGTCACTCGGTCATGTCCTCGTCTTTGTGACCCCATGGACTGTAGCCTGCCAGGCCCCTCTGTCCATGGAATTCTTCAGGCCAGAGTACTGGAGTGGATAGCCTATCCCTTCTCCAGGGGATCTTCCCGACCCAGGAATTGAACTGGGGTTTTCTGCATTGCAGACAGATCCTTTACCAGCCGAGCTACCAGGCAAGCCCGTGGAGTTGAATCAGACATGAATTAAAGGCTTGGCCTCCTGTTCCCATGGCTTCTCCCTGCTTAAGAGCCTTCATCAGAAGGAGCTGCTGAGTCTGAGAACACCTCCTCATCTCCAGCATTGGCCAGAGTTTCACCTTCCAAGTTCCCTCTGCTGCATTCTCCTGGGTATGGGGAGTGCTCTGTTTCTGGAGGACTTTGGTGCCCTCTGAACACAGCTGAGAATTCCTGAGGACATTTGGAATCAGCAATTCAACTCATATTTATTGAGCACCTAATAACTCATTAGAAAAGACCCTGATGCTGGGAAAGATTGAAGGGGAAAGGAGAAATGGGTGGCAGAGGATGAGATGGTTAGATAGCATCATGACTCATTGGACATGAGTTTGAGCAAATTATGGGAGATAGTGAAAGACAGGGGAAGCCTGATGGGCTACTGTCCAGGGGGTCACAAAGAGTCGGACACAACTTAGTGACTAAACAGCAACAGAAGTCCCAAGGACAGCCAAACTGCTGAGGCTACGGTGGCCAACAAAACACAGACGCCCCTGCTCTGCTAGAGCAGATGTTCTCCTGGGCCAGGAAAGAAAACAAACAAGTCAATAAATAATCGAGATATTTTCAGATAGTGACAAAACTTCAAAGACAAACAAGGAGATACAACACAGGGACTTTAGGGGGTCAGAGAACACCTTCATGAAGAGGTGACGTTTGAATCAGTACCCAAATAATGAGGAGCCAGCCAAGCAGACCTCTGGATGCAAAACAGAGCGTGTCACCAACCAAGGGAAGGAAGAGGCGGGAAGACACTTCGAATCCTCTAGGATGAGAGAGAAGAACAGCAGGGTTGGAGCATGGGAGTGAGGGAGGTGGGTCTGAAGAGCCAGGAAGAACACATCAAGTAGGACCTTCTGGTTTTCTCTAATGCAGTGAGAATCCCCAGGAGTATTTAGGTTGGGGGAAACATGATGTGACTTAATGTTTTAAAGAACACACTGGCTGCCTTATGCAGAGAGAACAGAGAGGGCGGGGCACAAAAAGCAATCAGAGGGCCATTCATGGGAGAGCTGATGGCAGCTTGAAAAAAGGGAAGTGGCTGGAGTCAGAAATGTGGACAAAGAACCTCACTGAAACCTCCATTAGTGGCAGCTTTGCCGCCCTGCCCCCTACAAACTCTGCAAAGATGCTCATGTGCAGGAAGTTATCAGCTCTAGACCCACACTCCCTAGAAGCTGAAAGCTCCTCCTAGCACTCTGGCTCCATGAGACTGTCCCCCACCATCTGAATGCAAAAATTCCAACCTCTGGCCACAAGGCACCTTTCTACTGACTTCTGCTACTCAGATCAGGAACAACCAATAAATAAGCCTCAGTGTGCAGGACTTCCCTGGTAACTCAGACAGTAAAGAATCCGCCCGCAATGCAGGAGATGCGGGTTCAGTGCCTGGGTTGGAGATCCCTTGGAGAAGGATAGGCTACCCACTCCAGTATTCTTGGCTGGAGAATTCCATGGACAGAGGAGCCTGGCGGGCTTCAGTCCATGGGGTCTCAGAGTTGGACACGACTAAGCAACTACCACTTTCATTTTCACGCTTTATTTTCACTAAATATTTTGTCTCCATCTTCACCTGCCTTAAAGTTTGCAGCTGAATGGGAACCTGCTACTTCCTAAAATGTATTCAGTCCAGTGTTTCCAGGTCTGGACCCTCAAGGTGAAGTTTCTGAGTGGAGAGCTGCTTGACTGTCTTTATTCCTTTATTGCACCGTGTGACCGAAACCAGTGTTTGCTGACAGCACGTCATCTGTGTCCCTGCCCTTTGTGACCACTGGGCTCAGCGATGCCGCTGTCATTTACAGAGACCAAACCCCATTCCAGGTTTCCCTGGGTGAGGCATTCATCATTAATGTGAGAAAGTCGTAAGGGAGTGGGCCTGTGACCACTTGTATTACTGCATTCTCTGATAGCTTTTTTTCTTGCTACTTCAGGATAATTCTAAAGGGCCAGGGAGATAACAGAAACTCTAAAACAGAATTGTTGCACCCACACAAAGGGGAGTTTTTGTTGTTGTTTAGTCATTTAGTCATGTTAGACACTTTGAGACCACATGGACCATAGCCCTCTAAGCTCCTCTGTCCATGGCATTTCCCAGGCAAGAATATTAGAGTGGGTTACCATTCCCTCCTCCAGGTGATCTTCCCAACCCAGGAATTCAACCCTGGTCTCCCGCTCTGCAGGCAGATTCTTTACTCCTCAGCCACTGGGGAAGCCCAACAAGGGGGAATGGAAGTGTTTCAAGCTATGGAAGCCTTATCTGAACTGTAGTTAACTCACTTGAATGTTGATAAAGGAACTAGTGAGAAAGATGGGATTTCCTGGAATTCTTGACAATTTTCCTCTATTTTATAGACTGTTAGTTCTGGGAGGAATGAACAAGCCTGCTACTTTCATTTCAAGGAAAAGGAAACAGAAGCCCAGGGAGAGAAAGGAACCTGCACAAAGTAAAACAAATTGGTGTCTGTCTCAGCCAAGTTTACTCCCTGAAGCAGAACCTGGGACATGGGCTTGCTTGGCAATTGCATGATTTGGGAGATTGGTCCTAAGGAACAGGAGTAGAGTGTTGGGAAAAGGGAAGGTGAGAAGGAAGGGGTGCCAGCTTCTGTCCCTGGTGGTCAAGGGTTTCACCATGGGAGGCTCCCTGCCCATACTCCTGGCTGTGGGCAGCAGAGTGGGCAAGCAGATGCCCCCGCTGACCCAGGACGGGCAGGTGGGATGGACCCCACTGCTGTCCTGATGGTGAGGTGCTCCAGTGTTTCTGAGCATCACTGACTGATGGGGAAGCCGTGGCCACTGGCCATGTGCATGGGGTGAAAGGCAACTTAGAATATGGAATTCAAATGCACAAGTACTAATGCTTGTTGTGAAATACTGATTTTCAAATAGGACTGCCAGAATTCCAGACTGTAGAAAGACAGAGTACGCATGTAACAATACACAAGAAAATCAAAATGGACACTTTCAGCCCTGACTCACTCAGTATCTCGTATATCCGTCTACTCACTGCTGTTCAATTGCTGGGCACACTGCCCAGGGTTAACACTTTACATGCCAAGACAGAGCAGTCCTTTCTCATTCTTTCTCTCTGTCTTATTTTTTTAAAAACTATTTGAATGCCCTGGAGCTGCTAATTTTTTTCTTTATTTTGGCTGTGCCGGGTCTTATTTGCTGCATGCGGGCTTCTCCAGTTGCAGCGAGTGGGAGCTACTCTCTAGCTGTGGTTTGCAGGCTTCTCGTTATTGTGGAGCACAGACTCTAGAGCATAGGCTCACTAGTCTTGGTCCATAGGCTTAGTTACTCGGCAACAAGTGGAATCTTCCCGGACCAGGAATCCAGCCCCGTGTCCCCTGTATTGGCAAGCAGATTCTCGACCATTGGGCCCCCAGGGAAGTCCCTTTCTCATTCTTTTCACTGATCAGTCAGGGTAGGGGGCTGATAGCCCAAGTGAGCTACGGCAGAGTTCAGCAAGCCCTCCAACTTTCTCAGCTCCTAGCCCTCTTCATTGGTGTAAGGATCCTCTCTCTCAGTCACCTTGGGAAAAATCTACACAGAATAAATGAAAATGAAACTCCCTTAGAGAAGTCACAAGCCCTTCCCTCAGACACCCACATTTTTATCATTGTTGGGTGACATTCTTAAACCCTCAGAATTCATCATCTTCAATTCATGGTTGTGTCATAGGAATATCTGTAAACTTCTTAGGAATGGGTAATGTCCTTTTGTTTCACAGCTAATGGAGACTTCACTTTTGTCAACCAGAGGACACAGCTGACCTTATCCACTCTTCTCATTTTTCACTTGTCTCGAGACCTAAAATAACAACAGACAGCTTAAACTATTCCATCTTCTGCCAGCTTTGACCATGAGAAAGTTTCTTTCTGTTACTGAACTAAACCCTTTGCCCTGGTTCTAACTCTATGGGCTACACAGGAAAACCCCAGCCCTCCGGTAGCCTTTTTCATGTCTGATGGCAACCGCCATGTTCTCTGTTATCCTAGACTTACTTTCTTCTGACACAATAACCTACCACGGTACCAGCCTCTCCTTGAAAATCAATGCTAGAATTGTCTCAAAGAAATAGAAGGTTTAATGGAGGTGATCTTAAATATATTATATCATAAATATGAATTCTGAGAGGACTTCCTATGTCCTTATTCCACCGCCACACTCCAATGCAAATGGAGACGTGGGATATCATTATGATGACATTGTGTGGTTAGGTGTCTGAGTAGCTGGTTTATAGTTCATGGTCCTTTATGGTACAGTTTTGAATAATGCAGCTAATCCTAAAATGTTATTAAAACATCAGATTAGCCTCTGGGACAGTACAAGGTGACCTGCTCAGTTGTAGCACAGAATCCTGAATGCATAAAAATAAATAAATTTTTTTTTTTTTTAAAAAGGGCTTACCATCACAACCATGTAAGGATCTATATCAAACTCTCCTCTTTCTTTTAGGAGGTGTCAAATTCACATATTTATTTATTGACCTGAGCCTTGCCCAGTGAGAAGAAAATGTTTTGCAGCAACTTCCATAAATATATACATGATTTCAAATAATGTCAGTGAGAAGTGGAGACAAAGGGAGAAATCAGAAGTACCAGCCGGGGTCAGTGCACACAGTGAGAGTCCAAAGGTCCAGTGCAGTTGATAGACCCTATGCAAATTGCATGAATTTGGATCCAGATATCTGAGGTCAAAGGAAAATTGAACTAAATTGAAGATAGTCTTGTTATAAAGGAAGTGGACAGATTTGAGTTATGAATTTGAGGGAAAGCCAGTGAGACCTGCCAATGAATTGTGTGTGGGGTATGAGGGAAAAAGAAGAACTGAAATTAACCATGTTCTTGGCATCATAAACCCCATGGAGGGTGGCGACATGGAGTACCATTGATAGGGATAGAATAGGATAATTATACACGTAGTTGTAGATGTCCCAATAGGAGACTATAGATAGAGAAGGAAACCTAGGAAACTTTGGGAGGCCTTTGTAAGTCAATGATAGCTCAAGAAAGCTATTGGAACATTATTCAATGAAGCAGTGTTGCTTAATTATAAAAGCATAAACAAAACCGCAAGATATGCCCCAGGCTATTAGATGGAGAAAAAGTCACCACCCTTCTAATATGATAATCCTAGTTGGATCTCATAGGGTCAGTTTCCTACCTAACATAAAGGAGGAGCTAGTGAAGGAGGTGTTGACAGATATGCCTTAATGCCTGCATCTACATCTGCCTGAAGAAGGTGGTCTTTTCCCCTCCCTTTTTTCCATTATAAATTGTAGCCCACTCAGTCTTCAGGGCAGAGCTGCCTTGCCTGCCCCTTCACATCTCTTACAAGCATCCTATATTAATAAGTCTACTTCTTGCCTATCACCTTGTCTCTCGCTGAATTCCTTCTGCTCTGAGACACAAAGAACCTGAGCCTCAGTAAGTCCAGACATCAGGAGAGTGATTCTAACTAAAGATTGTGGGTTCAAGTCCCAAACTGGGTTTTGGCCGGGTTTGAATCCTGGCCATGTGGGTTCGAGTCCCAAGCAGGGCTGTGGCTGGGTTTGAGTTCCAGCCACGTGGGTTCAAGTCCCAATCTAAGGTAAATGGTTTCACCTTGGCTGTGACTTAGAGGGGATAGTTGTGAGTAGAATGGGGGTGTCACCTCTGGTTGTCTTTGAACATGTGAATTTTGAGATGTCTAATAGACAAGGGTGTGGAGGTGTTGAGCAGATGGTTGAGTCTAAAACTCAGAGGAAATATCAGGTCTGCTGATTAAAATGTGCATGTTGTCAACACATGCATTTTATTTACATACTTGAAGCTGGAGGAGACCACCAATAGAGAGGGATCGAAGAAAGAGCCTTGGTCACTCCAACTTTTAAAGATCAGGAAAGAAGCAGCAGCCAATTAAGGAGACTGGGAAAGTGTGGGTGGTAGAATAAGAAAACAAGAAGAGTGTGTTATCTCAGTATCGGAAGCCCTCTGTCAGAGAGGGGAGCAGTGAATTGGATCAGGTGCCACCAAGAGGTTGGATGAGGACAGAAAATTGGCCTTCAGCTTTGGCAAGATGTAGGTCAAAGGCAACCTTAGTATAAGTGCTGTTGGTGAGGTAGATGAGACTAAAATGTGGCTGGAGTGACTGAGGTGAAGATGGGAGGCAATGAATTTGAAAGATTTGTTTATACTCCAATATTTCAGTGACTTTAGCTGTGACTGGGAACAGAGAAATAGGAAAGCTGAAAGAACATGCCAGATCAAGAGGGTTTTATTCAAGGAGGGAGATTTTAAGATAGAATACATGAGATGCTAATTGAAAGGGAGAAAGTATCAGTGCAGGACACAAAGGGGATAATCCCAGTATGCAAATCCTTGAGTTTAGAGGGAGAAGGGAAAGGGAAAGGGAAAGTTGCTCAGTCGTGTCCGACTCTTTGCAAACCCATGGACTATACAGTCCATGGAATTCTCCAGGCCAGAATAGTGGAGTGGGTAGCCTATCCCTTCTCCAGTGGATCTTCCTGATCCAGGAATCGAACCAGAGTCCCCTGCATTGCAGGAGGATTCTTTACCAACTGAGCTATCAGGGAAACCCCAGAGGGGGATGGGATGCGAGGTAAAATTCTGGACTCAGGAAGGGACACAAGTTTTCCGTTACAACAATGAGGTACAAATACAGACAACATGGCAGACCAAAAGGTGGAAAGACAAGGTCCTTTACTGCTAATTAATGTTTTTCTCTATGAAGTCGGAGTTGAGGTTCTGCCTGAGGCTTAAGGGTGAGTAGCTTTTGGAGTCTCAAGAAAAGAAGAGAAGTAAAGCTTCTGTTTGTGAGGGTGGAAAAGTACATTTACTGGGGAAGAGTAGTAGGAGTGTGTGGAAGGGTGGCGTGCCCTTGTGAGGTCTAAGGTCATAAATTTAAAGTGATATCATTTTCTCCAGTAATATGAAGCTTCTTGGGCACAAACATAGAGTAAGCAGAAAACTGGGCTTCTCCAGGTTGTTTCTCCTGGAGTCATTCCGAAGGGAGAGAGGGGCAGAGAGTTTACAGGAGGTGATCATACGGTGCTGTCCGCGTCACCTAAGTGGGTCAGGAGTGAAGGATGGTGACAGAAGATAAAGGCAAAGACTTAGGAGTTGCAGGAAAGTCAGATATTTTCTGCCGTGAGAGAACCAGAACCATGAGACAGAAGGAAAGGTGATGCTGATCGGATAGTGGGGTATTCACCGTGGAGAATGTGGTCATGATTCTTTTGTTATGGAATACAAATTCTAGACTAGAAAACGACCCTGTGAGTTGAGGTTTAGTGACAAAGAAATCAACAAAACTCACAGGTGTCGGAAAAGGCATGGACTTAATAGAAACAATAAAAATTAAAGATAAAATGCTAAATGATCTCAGCACGGGAGGTTACTGCAGTGGGATGGAAGGGAGATGGCAGAGACTAGGGAAATAAAAATATGCCAAAGTTATGTTCTTATTTGTAAGGAGGACATAAACACTTATTAACTTTAAATATGGATAGAAAAAGATATGATTGAATATTTTTACTTGAAAAGTAAAGGTAACTACTAGAAGATGAGAAGTAATATATAAATTCTTAAGTCATTCAACTGGAAAAGGATCAAACAAAATGCAGTCAGTCCACTAAAAACCAGAATCAGGGGAAAAGAGAACACAGAACGATGTTAAAATATAAAACTAAAATAAGATGGCAGGAAAAAGTTCATAATTATGTATTTCAGATTTTTATCTTTTCCATTTTTTTCCTTGATCAGATTTGCCAGAGGTTTGTCTTTTTGTTGGTCTTTTCAAGGAACAAGTTTAAGGTTTACTGGTTATTCTTTCTTTCATTTTCTAGCGTTTAATTTCTCCTTTTATCTTTATCAAATCCCTGACTTCTTTGGAACAGTTCCATAGAGCTGGTAGATGATTTCCTGGGTAGTGTCATTCCTTTGTCATTCTAGCTTCTGCCTTCACATCTAGTCTAGCTCCCCACGTGGCTGCAAGATGACGACTGCTGACCTTTGAGACAGTCTGCTTCCTTGTTCATACCCACCAGGAGAAAGTACAGTATCTGGTGTTTCTTTTTGGCTTCAAATGTTATTTATTTATTTTTATAACTTTTTAACTGAAGCATAGTTGATTTATAGAACTGTGTTAGTTTAGGGTATACAGCACAGTGACTCATTATATACACAAATATATATTTTTATTTAGTAAAGTTAGGGTGAATTTATTGATCTTACAGCTATAAATGATGCCATCCAAAACTGGGATAAATTATTTCATATGTATATGGAAATTTCCTTAAATACAAGGGTGTGACTTATCAAAATCTTGCAGAAATGACATGTATCACCAATCTGATTGGTTATAAAAATTTACATTATTTAAATACACTAACCAAGTAAATCTTCCTTCATACCAAGGGTGTGGATATCACTGTATCACAGAAGACAAATGCTGTATAAGAGCTGTACATGTTTTATATATATATATTTTTTCAGATTATTTTCCCTTGTGCCTTATTATAAAATATTGAGGATGGTTCCCTGTACTATGCAGTAAGTCCTTATTGGTTATGTATTTTATATATAGTAATATGTGTATGTTAATCCCAACCACCTAATTTATCCCCCAACACCTTTCTTCTTTGGAAGCCATAGGTTTATTTTTTATCTCTGTGAGTCTCTTTCTGTTTTGTAAATAAATTCATTTGTATCTTTTTTTTAGATTCCTTATACAAACTATATCATATGATACTTGTTTTTCTCTGTCTGGCTCACTTAATATGATCCTCTCTAGGTTCATCCATGTTGTTGCAAATGGCATTATTTCATTCTTTTTGTGGCTGAGTAATATTCCACATCTTACTGATCCATTTGTCTGTTGATGGACATTTGGGTTGCTTCCATGTCTTACCTGTTGTAAATAGTGGTGCATGTATCTTTTCACAGTATGATTTTCTCCAGATATAATGCCCAGGAATGAGATTTCCAGATCATACAGTGGCGCTGTTTTTAGTTTTTTAACAAACCTCCATACTGTTCTCCATGGTGGCTGTACGAATTTACATTACCACCAATAGTGTAGGTTCCTTTTTCTCCACACCCTCTCCAATATTTATTATTTATAGACTTTTTGATGAGGGCTGTTCTGATTAGTAAGAGATGATACTTCACTGTAGTTTTGATTTGCATTTCTTTAATAGTGATGCTGTGTATCTTTTCATGTGTTTGGGCATCTGTATATCTTCTTTGGAGAAATGTCTATTTAGGTCTTCTGTCCCCCTTTTTTTTTAAATTGGGTTCTTTGTTTTTTTGGTATTGAGTTATATAAGCTGTATATGCTGCTGCTGCTAAGTCGCTTCAGTCATGTCTGACTCTGTGCAACCCCATGGACAGCAGCCCACCAGGCTCCTCTGCCCACAGAATTCTCCAGGCAAGAATACTGGAGTGGGTTTGCCATTTCCTTCTCTTAAGTTGTATATGTTGGAGATTAATCCTTTATCAGTTGCATCATTTGCAAATATTTTCTTCTGTTCTGTGGGTCGTCTTTTCATTTTGTTTAGGTTTGCTTTGCTGTGCAAAAGCCTGTAAAGTTTAGTTAGTTCTTATTTGGTTTATTTTTGTTCTTACTTCCATTACTCTAGCTGATAGCTCCAAAAAGATATTGCTGTGATTTATATCAAGGTGTCCTGCCTATGTTTTCCTCTAGGAGTTTTATAGTATCTGGTCTTATATTTAGGTCTTTAATCTATTTTGAATTTATTTTTGTTTATGATGTTAGAAAGTGTTCTAATTTCATTTTTTTACATGTAACTTTCCCAGCACCACTTGCTAAAAAGACTGTCCTGCATTGTATAGTCTTGCCTCCTTTGTCGTAGATTAATTGGCCATACGTGTGTGTGGATTTATTTCTGGACTTTGTATCCTTTTCCACTGATCTATATTCCTCGTTTTGTGCCAGAACCATACTGTTTTGATTAATGTTGCTTTGTAATATAGTCTGAAGTCAGGGAACCCAATTCCTCCACCATCCTTTTTCTTTCTCAAGATTGCTTTGGCTAGCAGGGGTCTTTTGTGTTTCCATACAAATTAAAAAAATTTTTTCTTTGTTCTAGTCCTGTGAAAAATGCCATTGGTAATTTGATAAATTTCATTTGAATCTGTTGATGACCTTGGGTAGGATATCATTTTGACAATAAAATACTTCTAATCTGATTAGTCCAACTGGGACCACATGCCCTTCCCTGGATCAATAATAGATGCCAGAGGCTGTGTGTACTGCTTGAGATGAATCAAGATTCCTCTATGGAGTTAGGGGTTGGGAAAACCTGAGCAAAATCAGGGATTTGTTTGAAAGGAGGAAGAAGAGGAATGAATGATGAATAATGAGTGTTGGCTGCCACAGTGATTATAGCGATGGCCACTCACAGACCAAAAAAAAAACAACTGAGCTTCAACGGGGTTAAGTAAATTACCCAAGGTCACAGAACAGTTATGTGATAGAACAGAGAATGCATGCAGAGTCTGTCCTGGCCCACATGCCACCCTGCCGCGCAACGCTGGATATATTCTGTCATTCAGTAGCACAGTGCCACTCAAGTGGTTATCACCTCATTTCTGATTAATATTAATGTGCTGATTAGCTAATAAGGCAAAATAGCAATGGACTTGCTCTGATCGTCTTTCTGTGTAAGCAACTTCTGGTAATCTGTTGTACAGAACACATTATGCTACTTTTCTCTTCCAGCCTTTCCTTTTATGTTAAATATATGATTTTTATCCTCAGAAGGGGGATTATCTCAGAGCAGAATTGGCAAGGTTAAACACTATCTATAAAACACATTCAGCTATGCCTTGAAATGAATTACATAATATATCAGCCATCTACCTAGCTTTCAAAACCCTGCAAATGCATTTCTGTTCGGTATGGGTGAGTATTTTATATTTTGCCTCCCTTCCCGTGAAGGTAAAAATGACCTTGGTTCTTAGGAAGTGAAGATATATTGAACGGGTTAGGATCAACACAGTTCCATTTCATTTAGTCTCCACTAAAATTGCAAGGAGTGAAAATAGAGATTGAATTTATTTTACTATATATTGCCTCATTTGAACTTTAGTAAGGCATTAGCTTCTAAAGAAAACCCTCCCCCTCCCATAATCTCTTATTGATGGCATGTTAAGGAAATTGCCTTGACTTTATTGATTCTGAGCTATGAGGTACGATGTACCTGGCGGTGTGTTAAACGGAGACAAGTGTGCCTGGCTGGCTACAGCGGGAGGATGGAACTTGCTGACAGCGTAGCACTTTGGCCTGACCCAGCACGCACGGCTTCTCCCCCTTGGAGAGGGGAATGGTGGAATGTCGGCCCCATCACAGCCTTCTCTCCACGACCTTGCTGTAAAAGACAGTGCCCTGGGAGTCCAGGAGACTCAGGATGCAAAGAGGAAACAGCAGGACAAGACTCCCCACCAGCTGAAGCCCTCTGAGTGTCCAGCGGCTTGGGGGTGGTGGGGCAGGAAGCTCCTTCAGATAGCTCCCCAGGTGGCCCAGAAGCCACGTGGCCTGGCCAGGCTGCTTAATTTCTTGGCGCCTCAGAGTCCTCAACTGTAAAATGGTTGTAGCAGAGTGAAAACAGTTATTTTGACTGCTCTAGCATCCCTTTTGGGCTTCTGAAGTGGCGGTTGGTGGTAAAGAACCTGGCTGCTAATACAGGAGATGTAAGAGACATGGGTTCAAGCCCTGGGTCGGGAAGATCCTCCAAAGAAGGGCATGACAACCCACTCCAGTGTTCTTGCCTGGAGAATCCCAGGGACAGAGGAGCCTGGGGGGTTATAGTCCATGGGGTTGCAAAGAGGAGGACATAAGTGACTTAGCACACACAGCATCCCTATTACGTATTTTTTTCAGGAAACACTGTGATGGGTCACCCTCGGCAGGGAGAGAGAGAACCCCAGAAAATGGTCTGCGTGGAGACAGTGAGGCAAGGTGGCAGCTAACACACCCTGAGCTGAAAAGGTATCAGAGATGTGTGGGGATGGGAGAGAACCGTGTGAGCAATGGAGATGGGAATCTGGAGGCGGAGAGACAGCAGTGTCAGGGCTGGGCTGGTGAAGACAAGGTGTTTAAGGTCAAGAAAATCCAGTGTCATCTTATGTTGCTTGTAATAAAAAGCTTTCTGCCGCTTCCAAACTTGGATAAAGTCTGCCACTCACACAAAAGGTGGTTTAAGGAGAGAGGCCAGGCGTGGGACAAGGAGAAACGTGAGGCCAGAGCAGAGAGGATGTGGCCCTGGAAGGCAAGTGGGGGTGAAAACAGCGGTTGAGAAGTCACATGAGGGGGCATCGTAGACATCTCAGTGTGGGCTGTGCCCTGTCTCAGGGGCAGAACCGTCTCTGTTTAGATGTCAAAGGATAAACAGGACAGCTGATACCTGTGCTCCATAGGAACAAAACTCCATCCTTGGCAGGGTTAAGGTGAGGCTTATGTTCAACGACTACATTTCCTGATTCTAACTGCCCCTTTCCCTCTCTCCTACCTCCCACTCTTTTTGATGACGGGTCCTACTGATAGTAAGCATTATTCAAGACCTGCCCCGAGCCAATGAAGGCAAGATGAGCTCCAAGTTTACCACGGTGGTCACAGGAGTGAGCGTCAAGTCGCTCTTCCTCATTCCCCAGCCCTCGCTCCTCTTCATTTCTCTTGAACAAACTTCTTGTCCATCTATTCCCGCCTCTGCCCCTCTGCTGCTCGGCCTCGGCTCTTCAGCCTCCCACCAAACATCCTCACTGAGCCTCCCATTAACACTCGCCCATCCCCTGTCGCTAACTTGACCCCCAGGACCCACATCCCCTCTTACGGCCCTACGTCCCTGAGCCAGCAGGCCCCAGGAAGTAGTCAGCATCTGTGTACCCATCAGAAAAACCCTACTTTGCTGGTTGGTTCCCACCCAGCACCACTGGATCCCAGTGGAGAGTGAGGCCCCAGCGGGCCCACCAGCTGCCTCCATGGATGTATGTTCAGAAACGAGAAAGTTTATCTTCAGTTGAGGGTACCTTGGGGTGTCAGGTCATAGGTGCTCTAGAGAAGCCAAGTGTATCTTTGTCATCATCCCCTCCCTTTCCACACACAGCCATCCTCTAATCCCTCTCATTTCCCAGCTTTTATTTTCATTCCTTCCCCAGAATCTACCCCTCGCTTGCTGACCAGTTGACCTAATGGATGAAAGCACCATGGGAGACCCTTCCTCTATAAAGAGGGATTTTTACTTCTGTAAAAAGGGACACAGGAAGGGACTGATGGAATGATGTAAAATGGTAGAGTATCTGCCACCAGCAAGGGAATGTTTAGGACTATGTGTTTAGTGTTAACAATGCAAAACGACTTTTACTGCTGACCCTGCCAACCATCCCCAAAAGGAAGAGAAGGAGGATCTCTGTCACCTTCTATATCCTCACTGCCCAGCCCAGTGTCACACAGAGTGGAGTAAGTGTCCCAGACCACCCCAGGCTGGGGGGGCATGAGCTGCTGAATGAACTTGTCCACCCTCAGCACCCTCAAACCATGGATAAAAGCCTGCCCAAGCGTGAAAGAAGGGCAGTGACCCTTCCTTCTGAACGTGATAATGAATTCACTTTCTCAAGACTGAGGTCAGAGGGGAATGTAGGCAAAACAAATGAACCTCTTTCTTCTGGTATTGAGCAACTTCCATTGCCGGTACTCTGGGTATTGCCCTAACCAAGGCTGTCCTTTTTTCCCCATCTTAGCCAATAGTGGAAGGAGTTGAGGATAGGAATGATATGGGTCAGGGAGAAAAGAAATTTGTGAGGGCAGCAGAAAGCACATCCTCTCACGTACGTGTTCAGCAAACAGGCGTTTGTGCATAAACCTCAGCTCAAGGTGACACGACATTACACAGGCCACGAGCCAGTGGCTCAGAGGCCCCCAGTGGAAGTGAGAGCAGCCAGCCAGTGAGGCGGGTAATGAGGGGCCGCCACTCCCAGGAGGGCTCATGCCCTTTCTAAGAGCAGTTGCCTCTTCTCAGCACCAGGCAATTATTGCCAAGCAGTTGTGAGGGTCCCCTGTGGCTAGACCTTCCGATTTTTTTTCCCAAGAAAAGCCAGAAACATAAATTTTCATAGAGATATGCCTGTTATGAAACACTGGAAATCAGAAAATTTCAAACACCATACCAGTCAATTACAAATATATCTGCTGGTGGATCCACTCCTGTTGTCTGATGCAGAACAGTGGTTCTCCAGCTGAAGTAAGCATCACTGTCTGTCACAGCATGTGGTGGAGTCCAGGGCTCGCTGGGCTCCACCAGCAGACTCTCTGAGTCAGCAGCTCTGGACCAGAGCCTGAAAGTTGCTTTTCTAGTAAGATTCCATGAAATGCTGATGTGCCTGGTCCTGGGACCACACTGTGAGATCCACTGCTGTTGTTGGTAACCAGGCTGCAGACGGGGCCTGCCTTCAGGGCGTGCTTTTATTTTAGTTCACTTTATCTTTTAAATTTTGTTGAAGTATAGTTGATTTATAATGTGTTTATTTCCTCTGTACTGTGAAGTAACTCAGGTATATATGTATACACACACACACACACACACACACGTATATATTCTTTTTCATTGTGGTTTATCACAGGATACTGAATATAGTTCCCTGTACATTAGAACCTTGCTGTTTATCCATCCTATATATAATAATAGTTTGTATCTGCTAATTCCAAACTCCTAATCCTTCCCATGGGTTTCCCTGGTGGCTCAGTGGTAAAGAATCTGCCTGCCAAGCAGAAGACTCGGGTTTGACCCTTAGGTCAGGAAGATCCCCTGGAAGAGGAAATGGCAACCCACTCCAGTATTCTTGCCCGGGAAATCCCATGAACAGAGGAGTCTGTGGGCCACAGTTCGTGGGATGCAAGAGTCGGATACAACTTAGCAACTAAAAATAACAACAATCCTTCCCATCCCCACTTCCTGCCCCTCCCCCAACCGTGAGTCTGTTCTCTATGTCTGTGAGTGTGTTTTTGTTTTGTAGACACGTTCATTTGCGTCTTATTTTAGATTGCACATATAAGTGATATCCCATAGTGTTTGTCTTTCTATTTCTGACTTATTTCGCTCAGTGTGATCATCTCTAGGTCCATCTATGTTGCTGCAAATGGCATTATTTCATCCTTTTTTATTGTTGTGTAATAGTCCATTGTGTATATAAACTGTATCTTCTTTATCCATTTATCTGTTGATAAACATTCAGGTTATTTCCATGTCTTGGCTAATGTGAACAGAGCTGCTATGAACATAGGGGTGCATGTATCTTTTTGGATTATGGTTTTCTCTGGATATATGCCCAGGAGTGGGATTGTTGGATCACATGACAACTCTATTTTTCAATTTTTGAGGAACCTCCATCCTGCTTTCCACAGCAGCTACACCAATTTACATTCATGGCATATTTTAAAAATAGGAGCACAAGGCTCTAGTTTGGGAGGTCTTCCATTTCCTGATTTTATTTTCCTGGCAAGGTCTATGCCCGAAGCAGCACACTGTCTTCCCTTGAGTCTCACACCAGAAGACATTCTCCTGTAGAATCTTAAGGGCTACGATGAAACTGCATTCGATCATTATTAATACTAGATAAAATCCAATGTAAGTCCTTTTGGTGTCAGGGGTTCTACAAGGTTGCACTAATTGCCTGGAGCTCAAAACACATTTTTAACTTCTTCCTGCCTTCAGAGAATCAGTTCCAGCTAGGCCAGGGGAAATTTAGAAACCATTGGGGTTCTCATTAGGGCATGGGGGCACATTTCTGTTAACTCAGGAGGGTTTGAAGAAGCAGCACATGTTTATTGCTCTGAGAGGACTGTATTTATCCAGGATTTCCCGTGTGACTTGTCAAACAGTCTTTTCAAACCTGGCATCACAGAGCTGACCAGATCGTCTGTCCAACACAAGCCCTCACTAGCAAGCAATAACCCTCCTCCCTCCAGTTTCCACAGAGAGGTGCAGGGATGGCTGAAGACCAAGATTATACAGTGGCCCAGAAAACTTGAGCTGTGGGCATCTTCTGTCCTAAGAGATCTAAGGGCTCCAAGGTGACAGCCCAGCACACCTCTCGTGATGAGGGACCTCAGAACTCAATCCCGCATGTCCCTGATGCCCTCTTTCTCATCCCAATGCCTGCGTGTCTTGTCCTTGAAATCTCCCAACATGTCTTCACCGGTAAGTCATAAAAATGGGATTACCATGCACATCACTAGCATCTGAGAAAAACTACCATGTGGGGTGGGATGTCACAGGGCAGGCGAGCATTAGCAACCACAAATATGGTGGCCCCAAGGCTGGGCCTCTCAAGAAAGCTCAGACTCAGTTCCTTTAACTGAAGATGGTGGTTTCTGGCATGGACCTTTATGTGCAAAATCTACCCCAGCAAACAAGCACGGCCCACTTTTGGCAGCCTGCCACCAGCGCCCAGGCTTCTCAAATCACTCACCATGTCTCACCCCTCCACCAGCCCCTCTGGGCTTCGTTAGGTCTTAGTCCCTTTCACATGGGTTCTGGGGGTGGGTGGGTTTGCGCCATTATTTACTGTGCTGAATCCTTCCTGCTGGAGTGCAACCTCATTTCCCCTGCCTGAAATCAGGAAGACTGGATTTGTTAGAACTGTTCAGAGACCTGAGCCCCATCCGTGTAACATGTGTATAGGACAACTGAGGATTAAATTGGACAGTAGTCTCAAAGTTCTTGGCAAGCCGGACAGCTACATGCCAAGAGACCCAGTGATGGGTCCACAATGACCACCTACGTCCTTGCTGTGTCACCATGCCATGAAAGTTGTCCTCAAAGGGTCTGAGATCACAGTGAAACTGACTGGTGTCGTTTCAGGGCGCTCCAGAGAGCTCTGGCACTATAGTCCTTTATGCCTCAGCACAGAGAAGATTTCAGCAAGAGTGAAGTGGTCGATAAGAAGTGATTTATTAGAATAGGATGCTTGTGGGGTTTATAAGCGGGTGGGTGAGAAATGCCATGCCCTGAGAACTTAGTGGGCTACACTTTTATAATCAAAGAAAAAGTAGGGAGGGGGAGAAGACCTTCTTTGTCTTTCTTGAGTAGGCATCAAGCATTTTCTATCACCAGCTCCTCCCCCAGGCAGAGCAGGGAAATTTATTTGTCCCTCCCTGCATGGTCAGTTCAGGGCTGTCATTGTTGTTCTTCAGTCTCTAAGTTGTGTCCGACTCTGTGCAGCCCCATGGACTGCATCACACCAGGCTTCTCTGTCCTTCACTGTCTGCCAGAGTTTGCTCAAATTGAGTCCACTTGAGTGGGTGGACATGGTGAGTGATTTGGGAAGCTATCCAACCATCTCATCCTCTGTCACCCCCTTCTCCTCCTGTCCTCAATCTTTCCCAGCATCAAGGTCTTTTCCAGTGAGTTGATTCTTTGCATCAGGTGACCAAAGTATTGGAACTTCAGCTTCAGCATCGGTCCTTCCAATGAATATTCAGGGCTGGTTTCCTTCAGGATTGACTGGTTTGATCTCCTTGCTGTCCCAGGGACTCTCAACAGTCTTCTCTAGCACTCCAGTTTGAGAGCATCAATTCTTCGGTGCTCTGCCTTCTTTATGGTCCAACTCTCACACGACTACTGGAAAAACTATGGGTTTGACTATACTGACCTTTGTCAGCAAAATGATGTCTCTCCTTTTTAATATGCTGTCTACGTTTGTCATAGCTTTCCTGCCAAGAACCAAGTGTCTTTTAATTTCATGGCTACAGGCACTATCTGCAGTAATTTTGGAGTCTAAGAAAATAAAACCTGTCACTATTTCCACTTTTTCCACTTCTACTTGCCATGAAATGATGGGACCAGTTGCCATGCTCTGAATTTTTTGAATGTTGAGTTTCAAGTCAGCTTTTTCACTCTTCTCTTTCACCCTCCTCAAGAGGCTCTTTATTTCCTCTTCACTTTCTGCCATTAGAGTGATATCATCTGCATATCTGAGGTTGTTGCTATTTCTCCTGGCAATCTTGGTTCCAGCTTGTGACTCATCTAGCCTGGAATTTTGTATGATGTACTCTGCATATAAGTTAAATAAGCAGGGTGACAATATACAACCTTGACATACACCTTTCCCAATATTGAACCAATCCATTGTTCATGTCCAATTCTAACTGTTGCTTTTTGACCCACATACAGGTTTCTCAGGAGACAGGTAAGGTGGTCTGGTATTCCCATCTCTTTAAGAATTTTCCATAGTTTGTTGTGATCCACACAGTCAGAGGCTTTTGTGTAGTCAATGAACCAGAAGTAGATGTTTTTCTGGAATTCTCTTGCTTTCTTTATGATCAAATGAATGTTGAAAATTTGATCTCTGGTTCCTTTGCCTTTTCTAAACCCACCTTGAACATCTGGAAGTTTTCGGTTCATGTACTGCTGAAGACTCGCTTGGAGAATTTTGAGCATTACCTTGCTAGCATGTGAATTCTTTGGCATTGGAATGAAAATCTTTGGGATTGGAATGAAAACTGACCTTTTCTAGTCCTGTGGCCACTGCTGAATTTTCCGAATTTGCTAGCATATTGTGTACAGCACTTTAACAGCATCATCTTTTAGGATTTGAAATAGCTCAGCTGGAATTCCATCACCTTCACTAGCTTCATTTGTAGTATTGCTTCCTAAGGCCCCCTCAACTTCACACTCCAGGACGTCTGGCTCTAGATGAGTGATCACACTATTGTGGTTATCAAGGTCATTAAGACATTTTTTGTATAGTTGCTATTTGTATTCTTGCCACCTCTTCTTAATTTCTTCTGCTTCTGTTAGGTCCTTACATTTCTGTCCTTTATCTTGCCCATCCTTGCATGAAATACTCCCTTGATATTCCGTTTTCTTGAAGAGGTCTCTAGTTTTTCCCATTCTATTGTTTTCCTCTATTTCTTTGCATTGGTTACTTACGAAGCCTTTCTTTCTTTCTTTCTTTTTTAAATCTCTCCTTGCTATTCTCTGCAACTTCACATTCAGTTGGGTATATCTTTCCCTTTCTCCCTTGCCGTTCACTTCTCTTCTTTTCTCAGCTATTTGTAAAGCCTCCTCAGACAACCACTTTGCCTTCCTGCATTTCTTTTTCTTGGGGATGGTTTTGGTCACTGCCTTCTGTGCAGTGTTATGAACCTCCATCCGTAGTACTTCAGGCAGTGTCTACCAGATCTAATTCCTTGAATCTATTTGTCACCTCCACTGTATAATCATAAAGGATTTGATTTAGGTCATACCTGAATGGCCTAGTGGCTTTCCCTAATTTCTTCAACTTAAGTCTGAATTTTGCAATGAGGAGCTTATGATCTGAGCCCATCAGCTCCAGGTCTTGTTTTTGCTGGCTGTATAGAGCTTCTCCATCTTTGGCTGCAAAGAATATAATCAATCTGATTTCAGTATTGACCAGCTGGTGATATCCATGTTGTAGAGCCAAGAGATCTCTGGAGTAAGAGGCAAGTTTGGCCTTGGAGTACACAATGAAGCAGGGCAAAGGCTAACAGTTTTGCCAAGGGAATGCACTGGTTATAGCAAACACCCTCTTTCAACAGCACAAGAGATGACTCTACACAAGGATTGTCATAGCACTTTGGAAAAATAGTTTCAGGTCTCAGTGCAGTGAGGGTCTTTCATTTTGAAAAGTCACCCTTACATAAATTACTGTTTTTTTTTTTCTGTACACAGAGCTTGTTTGGGGGGTTATTAACTTGATGACACCACTGGGCAGGTTGTAGGCCTTATTTTCTTCTGTTGTTTTATTATTTGGGCGGCGTTGTGCAAAGAACATGTCTTAGGGGCCAGAGAAGATGTTTTGAGGATTACTAACTCACTGAGCCCACTGGCCAGGGTGTGGGTCTCACGCCACCACGTCTGATTGTTTGGGGGCCTGTCTCATGCTTCTGTTATGTGGTTCTGTTGCTAAGCAAGCCTGCCTGGTGTTATGGTTAAGCAAACCTGCTTTCTCGAGTAATCATTAACTTACAGGGGTCTCCCAAATTTTTCTACTTACAATCCACTAGTGGGATTAACTGTTTAATCACCTGTTTTGCCCCTTCATTCTGTCCGTATCAATGGGATAGCACCTTGCTTCTCAAGGTGTGGCAGACAGAGCAGCCCCCAGGACTTCACCTGGGCACTTCTTAGGGCTGCAGACTCTGGAGCCCCGCCACTGGCCTCTAACTCAGAACCCCGGGTCTGAAAAGCTCCAGGTGATCCCTATGCAGGAGAATTGCTGGGAGAGGCCCTTCCCCTTCCTGTCTCCCCCTAGTACCTTCACTGGAATGCTTTAGCACATTGGAATGCTTAGCACATTTGCTGCAAGTTTTACACTTCACTTGTTTGCATCTAAGAAAAGCAAAGAATGGGAGCCTGAAGCCTGCAAGGGACCTGGAGGTGCACAGATCACAGATCAGGCTCGAGCCCAGCTGTGTCACTGACTAGTGAGGGGACCTTAGGCAGGTAGCTTCACCATTTTTTAAAAAAAATTTATTTTATTGAAGTTTAGTTGATTTACAATGTTGTGTTAATTTTCACTGTACAGCAAAGTGACTCAATTATACATAATATATACATTTTTTTCATCTTCTTTTCCACTACGGTTTATTACAGGATATTGACTATAGTTCCCCGTGCTCTACATTAGGGCCTTGTTGTTTATCTGTTCTAGATAGAAAAGCTTGCATCTGCTAACCCCAACCTCCCACTCCAACTCTCCCTCAGGCGCCTCCCCTTGGCAACCACAGGTCTGTTCTTTATGTCTGAGCTTTGCCACTCTTGAGTCTTTATTTTTCCACAATGGAAAGGATCCTGTTGCAGTGAAAAAGAGGGAAAAGTTGTCTTTTTTCTCTTGCCCTTTCTAGAGTTCTTTCTTACTTCAACTGTTCCTGATCACTAGTCGGTAATCAAGACTAACCTGATATGCAGATTACATCCTGTACCTATCGCCCTCAAACTCAGCAAGAGCTACTTCTGCACTTACTATCTTTTAACTCTATGCTAATCACATCCCGTGTTTGGTGCTCAAAATCATAGCACTGTCTTTGCAGACCACCTCTTGAAGTTCTCCTTTCTGCATCGCTGAAAGGAGACCACAGTACAATTCAAATAGGCTACCTGACACCAGCTTATAACTGTTTTTGAAACAATGCAAGAGGAAATGCATTACTTTGCTGACAAAGGTCCATCTAGTCAAGGCTATGGTTTTTCCAGTAGTCATGTATGGATGTGAGAGTTGGACTATAAAGAAAGCTGAGCACTGAAGAATTGATGCTTTTGAACTGTGGTGTTGGAGAAGACTTGAAAGTCCCTTGGACTGCAAGGAGATCAAACCAGTCCATCCTAAAGGAAATCAGTCCTGAATATTCTTTGGAAGGACTGATGCTGAAGCTGAAACTCCAATACTTTGGCCACCTGATGGGAAGAACTGACTCATTGGAGAGGACCCTGATGATGGGAAAGATTGAAGGCAGGAGGAGGGGACAATAGAGGATGAGATGGTTGGATGGCATCACTGACTCGATGGACATGAGTTTGAGCAAGCTCCAGGAGTGATGGACAGAGAAGCCTGCCTGCTACAGTCCATGGGGTCACGGAGAGTCAGACACAATTGAGCAGCTGAACTGAACTGAAGAGGAAAAAGAATACAAGATCCTTAGACTTTTGTTCCTCATCACCCACCCCTGACTGTGAGCCATCATCTATATAATCCACCAGATTCCTCATGAAAGAGGGATGGGGTCACAGTTCTTGAGGCAAGGATACCAGAGTGGATTACCATGCCCTCCTGCAGGGGATCTTCCCGACCCAAGGATCGAACCCGTGTCTCACGCGTTTCCTGCATTGGCAGATGAGTTCACTAGCGCCAGCTGGGAAGCCCCTTGAGGCATGAGAGTACTGTGTTCTCCCCTTCAACCGGCTGAGGGTTAAAACCACCTTTCTAATTTCCTCCAAATTCTGTCTCTGTATTTTTTTATTCAACTTTGGTGGGCAGAGACAGCCAAGATTTTGGCTGCAACAGTCCTTTCTACCTCATAAGGTTGTTGTGAGACGAAGTAGTTAAAACTTCTAACTCCATGCCAAGCACACAGTAGGCATGCAAAAAAAAAAAAAAAAAAGCCATACCCAAGGCCTAGCTTAGTGGTTGGCTTGCAGTATTTAGGAAATTTGGTTGAAATGAATTCAGCTGAAGCAGGTTGACTTTCATCCTCCAAGGAAACAGACTGTCTGCACGAGGGGGAGGGAGTTGCAGAAATGTCCATTTCTTCCTTCTGATGGTTTTCAGATCGAATCTTCAGCTGTCCACATGTAAAAGTATTTTTCCCTGCCTTTCGAGGGTCAAGAGGCTGGATGGAGACATGCAGGGACAGAGGCCAGGTGGCCTTGGCATTTGGAACTCACAGACTGACCTCCAGACTTCAAAGCAAGTGTAGCAACTGGGGAGCTGTGCCAGATTCAGCCCTAACTTCTATTTTGTTTGGGCTGGACAGGGTTTAACTTTTTTTAAAAATTACTTGAAGAGTTTAAAAAATCTGGAGAATTTCAGGGGAAAACAATCAGATTTTCTGGCTTTCCTTAAAAATACTGGCATCCCGCAACCCCCACTGCCTGGCAACACTTGGCTGGAGCAGAGATGGCTGCTCCCTGGCAGGGCCTCCCCTCACTGCTTTGTCCCAGGCCACACCCTCCCCTCTGGTCACACTTCACCCACACATGTCCTTGTTTGGCCTCAACCAGTTATCTTCCTGGCCTCTCCTTAACTGATACCTGGAAAAAAACAGAAGACACTAGGGTATTGGAGAAAGACTTTGACTCTGTCGTCCATGGAATGAGGCTTTGAATACACTGAGTCATCCTTTTAAGGGCCAGATCCAGTACCTTAATGTCTTTCACTACGTGAGCACTTAGTTTGTGCCAAGGTCTTTGCATGAGTTTATCCTTACCATGGTTCTGTGAAGTGAGTTCCATTTTATGGATGAGAAAAGGGATGTATCTGTGGCCCCAAACCACACAGAGCGCAGAGCCAGGACATAAATGTGCATCCGGAAGACCCCATGGTTCCTGCGCCCTTGGCTGTAGGCTTAGCTTCACATAGGTGCACATAGAGGGTTGCAAGGTGTTAAACCAGGTGAGTCAGCTCTGGGGAAGGCAAGAGAATTCTTGGCTAAATCACAAAGTAGCCCTGAACCAAGGCCTTCCATCCCCCCTTCTCAGATCCCTGAACTCCCCAGGCTGCCTCAATAGCACCAACACCCCCCGGAGCACCATGACTCGGGGACATCCAGGCAGCGAGGCAGTGGTCTAAAGCATTGCAGTTAAAATATAAAAGGACTTCCCTGGTGGCTCAGTTGGTAAAGAATCTGCCTACAATGCGGGAAACCTGGGTTTGATCCCTGAGTTGGGAAGATCCCCTGGAGGAAGAAGGCATAGCAACCCACTCCAGTGTTCTTGCTTGGAGAATCCCCATGGACAGGGGAGTCTGGTGGGCTACAGTCCACGGGGTTGCAAAGAGTCACACATGACTGAGCAACTAACACTTTCTTACACTTTCTTTCTTAAAATATCTCACCTTTGCAAATTTTACAAAAGTATGGGGATGCTTTGTTGGGCCCTCTGGGGATGTTGGCAGGGCCCATGTAAGCAGAGAGATATAAAGCTTACGTTTATTTAGCTTCACGGGGATCAGCCCTGCTTCTAGCTGCAGGTGACAGAAAAGCCAGCTCCAATTGGCTACAAAAAACAAGAAACCTCCCCTGCATACAGACTGGAAGTCAGAGGTGGGTGGCTTGAGGAGTGGAGACAGCAGTCCACGTGGGGGAGGAGCGGGCCGAGGCCCTGTGTGCCTTTGCTCTCTGCCCTCTGCAAATCAGCCCCGTCCTATGCTTGGACCCCCTCTGTTCTGGAGGTGGCTGTCAGGGGCCACCTGGCCTCCTCTAAGAACTTTCACAGAACCTGCAGCCATCTTCTCCTTGGGTATCACTGGTCCAGAATAGATCACTCACCAGTCCAAAGAGGATCACAGGCGAGGCCACTGGGATTCCTTCTAGTCCCATCTAGTCTGCCCCTGGAGTCGAGTCAAGGCCTTAAACTTGGTTGCTACTCCTCCAATGGGCTTCCCGGGTGGTGCTAGTGGTAAAGAACCCACCTACCAATGAAGGGAGACATAAGAGATGCAGGTTTGATCCCTGGGTTAGGAAGATCCCCTGGAGGAGGACGTGGCAACCCACTCCCATATCCTTGCCTTGGAGAATCCCATGGACAGAGAAGCCTGGTGATCTACAGTCCATAGGGTTGCAAAGAATTGGACATGACTGAATTGACTTAGCACGCTCCTCCAAGAGGGTAGAGACTTATCTTCATGTGATTGCTGGAGTGAAGAGTAGGCCACGTCCACTTTCCTTTAAGGATAATTATGCCAGATGACGAGGCACCTGACAAGCTTATTGGGAGAAAACATGCAGTTAGCTTACACCCAGATCAACCTGAGGTTAATAGTCAGTCAGCAAACACTACTGAAGACTTACTCTGTGCTTAGCTGAATACCATACTTTTATAAAATTGTGGTTGGATGTACATAACAGAGGGCATCCTGGGTGGCTCAGTGGTAAAGAATCCACCTGCAATGCAGGAGAAGCAGGGTCAGGAAGATCCCCTAGAGAAGGGAATGGCAACCCACTCCAGTATGCTTGCCTGGGAAATCCCATGGACAAGAGGGGCCTGGCAGGCTACAGTCCATGGGGTCACAAAAGAGCTGGACATGACTGAGCGACTAAACCACCACCACCACCATTTATAACACAGAATTCAGCATTTTCACCACTTGGGAGCGTACTGTTTTGTGGCATTAAGTACGATCATACTGTTGTACAACCATCCATCTTCAGAACCTCTTCATCTTCCCCAAGTTCTGTACCCATGAAACAGTAATTCCACTTACTTGAGGTCCCAGGGGTGATCAGATTCACCAGTTCCTCTTGAGCAGATGTCACTGTTTACATTTCATGTCTCACACAATAGGGAAATGAGCGCAGAGGTGCCATTTTGGTTCATTCATTCATTCCTTCAAGCCAGCGAGCCTAAGTGCTAACTCCAGAATAATTGCCTTCTGTTGCTTGCTATGAACTACAGGGAGACAGGAGGAACATAAAAACGCCTCAGTAACTCCTCAGCTACATTTTTCACAGGGCTGTGGGAGAGCTGGCAACAAGGAGAAAGGATGTATTTTTGAAAGGATAAAGCCCCCTTATTACAGTGTTACAGAAAATTCCTGCTGCTACAGTTTCCTTCAGGAAAACTCCAGGCGCTGCCAGTACCGGTGTAGGTAAAACAATGAAGACATTCTGAAGCCTTGTTTTCAAAGCCAAGAACAAGCTTCAGGAGTGCCAGGAAATGTCACCATAAAAGTCCGGGGAGATGGAAGCGTCCTGGAGACCACACGGATAGAGCTTTTATCGGCGCTGTTGTGTCCCGCGCACCCTGCCTGGCTCTCCTTGTGGGGGGGGGGGGGTCCCTTGCAAGGGAAGAGCCTTTTTTCTGGTCACTTCTTAACCGTCAGTGGCTGTGTGACTGCCGGACTGAAAGTGTTCAAAGTCAGGAACTTTTATTACATTTTTCTGTGTGTATGAAGCAGAGGCACCTATATCCTTCCTCCAGTATTCTCCCAAGGAGACGTGGGTGCTCAGCTGAAGTGAGGTTGCCTTTCTCAGTTTCTGCAGTCCTCACACTTGGAGCCAGATAATTCCTTGTAACCAGGAGCTGCCGCCTGCATTGTAGGAAGTTTAGCAGCACCCCTCGCTACTCGATACTGGGTAGCCGTGCCCCCTCCCCCACAACTTGTGCTTATCACAGCCAAAAACATCTCCAGTGGTTGCCGCACGTCCCCTTTGAGTAGGCTTGCCAGCTTTAGGAAAGAGGTTGGAAAGAAGGAAGGAAGGAGGGAGGAAGGGACAGAAGAAGGAAAGAAACAAAAAGGATGCTTAGTTATATGTGAATTTCAAATAAGCAAGGACTCATTTTACTTTAATATTTGGGACATGCTTATACTAAAAAGGTATTGTCAAATTTTAAAAAAAATTGGAGTGTAGCTGCTTTACAATGTCGTGTTAGCTTCTGCTATACAATGAAGTGAATCAGCTATACACATGCATAAAAACCCTCCCTTCTGAGCCTCCTTTCCACTCCCCCCATCCCACCCCTCTAAGACATCACAGAGCTCCGTCCAAGCTGAGCTCCCCGTGCTACACATCAGCCTCCCACTAGCTATCTATTTTACACGTGGTAGTGGATACATGTCACGGCTAGTCGCTCAATTCATCGTACCCACTCCTTCCCTCACTGGGTCCACAAGTCTGTTCTCTATTCCCGCCCTGCAAATAGATTCATCAGTACCATTTTCCTGGATTCCACATGCATGTATTAATATATGATATTGTTTTTCTCTTTCTGACTTTCTTCACTCTGTGTGACAGATTCTGGGTTCATCCACATCCCTGAAAATGACCCAGTTTCTTTCCTTTTTATGGCTGAGTAATATTCCATTGTATATATGTACCACATCTTTATCCATTCATCTGTCGATGGACTTTTAAGTTGCTTCTGTGTCCTGGCTATTGTAAATAGGGCTGCAGTGAACACGGCGATACATGTGTCTTTACAAAAGTATTCGTTGTTTATGTGAAGTCCAGATGTAATAGAGAGTCCTGGATTTTATCTGGGAATCCTATGTGGGGGGCAACACCAGCTCCAGTTGAGAACTACTGCTTAGGGTGACCAACAGCCCTGGTTTGACCAGGACTGTCCTTTTTTTTTTTTTTTTTAATTAGAGGATAATTGCTTTACAATATTGTGTTTTTATTTTTTTTATTTGTTTTTAATTGGAGGATACTTGCTTTACAATATTGTGTTGGTTTCTGTCATACATCAGCTTGAATCGGCCACAGGTGTACACATGTCCCCTCCCTCCCGAGCCTCCCTCCCATCTCCCACCCCACCCTACTCTAGGATGTCGAAGCACTGGATTGAGTTCCCTGTGTCATACTGTGAGATTTCCACTGTCTATTTTACATACAGCAAGTCCCCCCTGGCTATTTCATGTGTATGTTTCTATGCTTCCCTCTCCATTTGTCCCATCTTCTCCTTGTCCTGCTTTTAGCACTACAAGTTCAGCGTCCCAGGAAACCCCTCAATCCCAGGCAAACTCAGAGCACGGGGCACCCTGGAAGCTTCAGGCTCCATCTTTTGTGCTGGTTTCACCTGCCAGGCTCCCTCAGGCTCCCCAAACCCCTGGGAGATGCCGGTGCTTTCAGTGAATGGAGAGGCTTCACTGCGGGACCGACAGGGCCCTCCGTGGGAACTGCTAAATGGTCCTATTTCTGTTGAACGGTTGATTCGCAAACACAACCAAAACATTACCAGTAATGGCTCGAGCCAGCCTTCAAAGTGCCCTATTGATTTTGACAACCTCAGAGTAGATTATTCTTCCCAGAAAACAACATCCATATCCCAGACATTTCATCTTAAATAGCCCAGTGCTGGGAACTAATGGGACTCCCCCACCAGCCAATGTGACTATAAGTGTGCTTTGGTTTTCCTATAAATCCTCAAGATGGAGTTTCCGTGGGTTGTTGTTGCCCTGATTCAGAGTTGTATTGACCTATCTCCCCCTGTCCTGAGGGAGATGCTTAGTGAGAACTAAGCAACACAGATTTTTTTTTCCCTTTCCCCTGCCATTTTATATTGGTCAAGACAGTGAATTGACGCAGGGGGAGGGGAGGAGGGTGTTCCAGAAGATTCTTCTATACTAATACATTGGTTGCTCTCCATGGTGTTTCTCCGTCCACTGCAGACCCCATACCTCACTCTATGATTTTTTTTTTCCACAAAACTCCAGACTTAAGACACTATGAAAAGAAAATTCATTTTTGGTTTCTTGAGCCCCTCAGATTCCTAGTCACTATAATGGGCACCTGACCGCCGGTTTAGTTGGTGGTGCTACGTGCCTGCTAAGTCACTTCAGTCGTGTCCAACTCTTTGCGACCCTGTGGACCGTAGCCCACCAGGCTCCTCTGTCCATGGGGATTCTCCAGGCAAGAATACTGGAGTGGGTTGCCATGCCCTCCTCCAGGGGATCGAACCCACATCTTTTACCTGCTGTGGCAGGCAGGTTCTTTACCACTGGTGCCATCTGGAAGCCCCTCGGTGGTGGTGATTAGGGGTAAAAATGAAGTGTTCTTTAAGGACTTGAAAATGAGGCCTTTCCCCAAGCATTTAACTGAAAAAGTTCATGTTCAGTGGCAGTGACTCACCCGGTAAATGTGCCACTAAGAAGTCTGGGAACAGCCCGCAGCTCCCATCAGGACGTCTAGACGTGGTCTCGGAGAGGCAGGATGTGGCATGATGGGATGGTTCAGGAGACCACCCACGGTGGGCAGGGGGACCTGTGTGCACAGCTCTGCCCGCTGCTAGCTTGAAGTCCGTCTGTTGCTGTGGACCTTGGCAAATGCTACGTATCAGGACTTTTTCTTTTCCTGAGAGCCATGTGTTAAACATTTACTCGTTCACCGTTGAATGGAAGTATACTTATTATTTTTCTTAAATATTTATTTATCTATTTGGCTGACCAGGTCTTATTTGAGGCTCGAGGGCTCCTTGATCTTCACTGGGGCATGTGGGGTCTTTAGTTGAGGCACGTGAGGTCTAGTTCTCTGACCAGGAATCGAACCTGGGCCCTGTGCATTGGGAGCACAGAGTCTTGCCCACTGGACCACTAGAGAAGTACCCTGGAGGTATAGTTAATTCCTAGAGTCCAGCCCATTGAGTTTGACCATGTTTGGAGAAGGACATTATAAACACCCTGGAATTGAACTAAGAGACTTGGCCACTTTCTTATCAGTACATAGCTGGGGCCTTACCTTTAAAGACGTGCATCCCCCAGTCCAAGGATTATACTCAGCTTTTGCTTTACAGAGCTTTCTGGATCTTGAGATTGTGACTAGAAAATTATAGACCAATAGAAGCAAGTTTTCATAGCCATATATTAAGATTTGGAGAGTAAGTGAATTCTTGGCTCTTGCCCTGGGCGAGCCCTCACCAACTCCTCCTCATGAGAGCTGAGATGAGCTAGAGAAAGCTGTGTCACCAGGCTGAGGGGAAGGGGGAGCCCTGCAAAGCCAGAAACTGCTACAGCCCGAGGAGGCAGCCAGCAAGAAGGTGGCCAAGACAGTCCTCAAGGAGCCATATTGAGGGTTGTATCTTAGGGACACATATGGGATGGCTCAGACGGTAAAAGCATCTGCCTACAATGTGGGAGACCCAGGTCGGGAAGATCCCCTGGAGAAGGAAATGGCAACCGACTCCAGCACTCTTGCCTGGAAAATCCCACAGATGGAGGAGCCTGGTAGGCTACAGTACATGGGGTCGCAAAGAGTCGGACATGACTGAGCAACTTCACTTTAACTTTTCAGATGGGAAACAAGCAGGAGAAGGAGGACTGGGCATTCCTATTTGGGTCTGGAGGAAGGTCAACTTGCTTGGGTGGGTGGGCACTGGCTAAACCGAATTGGCCTTCAGAAAGCTCCAGTGAAATGGTGCATTTGTTGGCCTGGGAGCACAGTCTCTAGTCCTCCCCTTTGTGAAAGGATTGCACGTGTGTGCTAAGTCACTTCAGTCGTGTCTGACACTTCGTGACCCTGTGGACTATAGCCCTCTAGGCTCCTCTGTCCATGGGATTCTCTAGGTAAGAACACTGTGGTGGGTTGCCTTACCCTCCTCCATAGGATCTTCCTGACCCAGGGATCGAACCCGCATCTCTTATGTCTCCTGTGTTGGCAGGTGGGTTATTTACCACTGGCGCCTCCTGGGAAGCCCTTAGTGAAAGGATTAGGTCATCAGATTAGCTAAGGGCAGGCCGGCCTCAGGGGTCGGAAAGTGGTGTCTTCTGCCTGAACCACTCTTAGTATGTTTTTACACACACTGCAGTCTCTTATCCATCAATTATTAAGAAGCTAAGTGACTTTCATCTTCAGCTGTCTTCTCTTCCCATCAGGATATAATTCAGAAGGTGGACAACTTGGGTTTGATTGTTTTACATCCAGAATTCAAACTTTTAGCTCTCAAATCCCTGTTCATATCCTGAGCATGAGCAGCAGGGCGTGAAGCACAGGCCTCTGTAATGCGGGGGGTGGGGGTGGGGGGCAGATAGAACATAGATACATAAGGCAGATAGGCAGGTGGGGGTCATGTCATCCCATCATCCGCAAGTGACCCCTTTACCTGGGACCTGAGAACCTCCTGGTAAAGGAATTTGAACAATGCCAGAGTTCTGATACATAAACAAGGCATGTTTTGTGACCTGAAGGTAAGTCCCGTAAGGCTTATCCACAGAGCCAAGTGCCAAGCATGTTGCAATTATCACACAAAAAAATAATCCCATATACAGCCTCACGAGGACCAGGTATTGTTCTAGGCATCATACATAAGTCAACTCAAGTTAACCAGTAACAACCTCATAGGGAAGTGTAGCATATGTTTTGGGTGTCGTATCAAGGCCCCTTGTCTCACACCGGATTTCAGTCCACTGTAGTGGGGGGCTTTCTCCTTGGATGAGACCCTTCAGCTGTGTGCCCAGATTTGACCCTCTCTGCCCCTGAGGCCCACTGAAGCTGCAGGGGCCAACTCAGCCTTCTGAAGGGCAGGGCAGGGAAGGTGGCCCCTAGAACCTGGTTCCCACTCTAGGCAGCTCTCCAATAAGGGGGTGGGGGTGAGGGGCGGGGTTGCAGCTCTGGATAAATGCTCCTGCCCGCCCCCTCCCCCCCCACTTCAGGAAGACAGTTCCAGGAAGGTGGTGTATTCTGCACACTTCTCAGACCCTGATAACATACCCTCGTGTTGGGCCTTCCCTCCTTCCCAGCTCATCTTCCTGCCCCTTCACCCCTGCCTTCTGGATTGCTTTGGTTGTTCCGTTGCTCAGTTGTGTCTGACTCTTTGCGATCCCATGGACCACTGCGTGCCAAGCTTCCCTGTCCTTCACCATGGGAAGCTCTCCAATAAAGGGGGACGGAGTTGCTCAGACTCATGTCCATTGAGTTGATGATGCCATCCAACCATCTTGTCCTCTGTCACCCCCTTCTCCTCCTGCCTTCTGTCTTTCCCAGCATCAGGGTCTTTTCCAACGAATCAGCTCTTGGCATCAGGTGGCCAAAGGTGACTTCCTGGGGTCACTTTCCACATTAACGACCCACACCTAAGTCCCTGTCTCAACCCTGCTTGCAGGGGGACCCAAACCAAGAGAAAAAGATTCCATAGATGTGGTTATTTTATAGATAATCAGTCCACAATGAATATTTGTTGCTGACTGATTGAACAAATGAACATGAGGTTGGGAAGGGAGGAGAATGATTTGAGGTGGTTGAGACATGGAGGAGTAACTAAACTTTCCACACACACACACCACCTCCCCCCCGCCCCCGCCCACCACTAAAATTAGGGCAGGTAGCCTTGCTGCACATCCCCATGTCTGCTGTCACAGAGGAAGCCCAGGGAGCTGATCCTCTTCTCTCTTCAGACAGTCTGGGGCCGCAAGGGCCAGTGAGCTGCAGACATCTGCTTCTGAAGTCCTTTCCTGGGCTGCTGTAGAACACTGGGAGCTGCATTCAGTATCTTGTAATAACCTGTAATGGAAAAGAATCTGATAAAGAATAGATACACACATGTATGTGTGAGAGTCCCTTGGACAGCAAGGAGATCAAATCAGTCACTCCTAAAGGAAACCAACCCTGATTATTCGTTGGAAGGACTGATGCTAAAGCCGAAGCGCCAGTACTTTGGCCACATGAAGCCAAGAGCCGACTCACTGGAAAAGACGCTGTTGCTGGGAAAGATTGAAGGCGGGAGGAGAAGGGGGTGACAGAGGACAAGATGGTCGGATGGCATCACCACTCGATGGACATGAGTTTGAGCAAACTCTGGGAGTTGGGGATGGACAGGGAAGCCTGGCGTGCTGCAGTCCATGGGGTCACAGAGAGTCAGATACGACTTAGTGATTACACAACAGTGTATGTATAACTGAATCACTTTGCTTTATACCTGAAGGCAACACAACTTTGTAAAGCAAGTGCACTTCGATTTTTTTTAAAATTGAGAGGCTTCTGGATGGGAGCACTAGAACTTCTACATGTGGTCAGCAGTGCCTGCAGCAGGTCCGAGTTTGGCAAAGGATGCTGATAACTCAGTCACCACCAATATGCTGACTCATAAGCCCACTGAACTGTTCTTGGAGACTCCCAGGAGAACCTTGAGATGGGGCTTGCAAAAGACTGGAATTCCGGTGAGCAATTTATGCGGCATAATTTCCCCCATGAATAGTGAGGCTTAGGGACAAGCTGGTTACAATGCCCTGACTTAAGGAAACATACCTTGAGTTCCTCACACAGCCCTCTTTGATGGAAGTATGACTACAGTTTCTGAAGATGGGCAGCCTGAGCTAGAATCTCAGTCTGGCCACCTGCTAGGCATGTGCAGGGCTGTTTCTATAATACATTTGGCTCTTTTGTAAAATTGATATAATACTCATGATTGCCATGGATTTGTCATGAGGATTAAGCGAGATTCTGCACTTAGAGCACTCAGCACACAGAGCAATCACTCAATACCTGTTAGAGAATATTTTATCATCGTCACCCAATTTCTCCATTTTGTCCCCAGTTTTCTCAGTTCTCAGCCAAAGCTATGTTAGTGGATTCCGATCATCGTATCTGGCCATCTAATGCCTCAATCGCCTTTTTAACTTGAGGAGTCCCCTACTTTGAGTTCTCATTGTCCTGGATGTCTGGCGCCCATTGTAGCGGATGACAAAACCTGGAGTTTCCAGCAGCCTCTGCAGCCAGGGCACAAGCCACCTGCAGGAGCCCCCAGGGCTGTGGCCACGCTGGGCCTTGACTCCAGAGCCGGAAGCAGGAATGGTTTAGTTCCTCCTCTCCCTCTCTGCTGCAGGTTGAAGTTTGTGACACAGAGGTGGCAGCGAAGCCAGCCAGGGTTCAGTGGGAGCAGCAGGAGTTCCCCCAGCCTCCTTCTGCCGTGTGATTCTGGGTGTTGTCCCAGGCTGCTTATCACCCAGCTCAGGCATCTGCCTTCCAACTGATTTTCCAGGTGCTCAGGATTCTTTCCATCAAACTCTCTTCTGCTTCCATTGACGAAGGCTGGCCTCTGATGCATGTGACTCGGAACCATTGCCACAGCCCGGGCTCACAGCGCCTGTCCCTGTCTGTGCCTCGTTGAGTCACCGGCAGTCCCTATTTCTAAACCCAAAGCCAACACAAGCCATAACTCATGAAGCCCTGATGACTTCTTGCCTGTGTTACTGAGCCAGTTCTCCCCTCAGCCCAGCCCCCACACTACAGTCAGAGCCATGCTTGTAGGACACAGGTCTGGACCCACCACCCCTTCCTCACCGGCTCGTCTGAATCTTCCAAGTACTGACGGTACCCAGTACTGTTCCGACCACTTCCCTGTTCCATCTCCTCCCACCACTCACCCTCTACCCTCAATGCCCACCTGGACAGGCACACCATGTCCCACCACTCGTATCTCAAGGCACCTGCCAAGCGCGAAGTGCTACTCATCCTTTGATTGGCCTTGGATTAACTTTATCCTGAGATGATGCTGGAAGAACATGGGTTTGGAATGAAAAGACTTGAGCCCAGACTCCAACTCCCCTCTTGACTTCTTTCTGCAGAGCCTTCGGTTCTTCATTTACCTTCCACAGGTTTTGCCACGCGTCAGCAAAAGCATCTGGCTCAGGGGAGCACACCACAGGAGCTCAGAAAATGCTAATTCCTTCTTTCCTCCTGGTGCCGAGTCAGCCTGAACTTCTCACCAATTTCTTCTCCAGGGAAAAGGGCTGGGCTGGCATGTGCAGGGCCTCATTAGGAGATGCAAAGAACCTGGAAATCAAAAAAACTGGTGCAGAGAACGCAGCGGGGCTGTCTCTTCCGAGTCCTTTGCGCTCACACGTGACCATGGAGAACAGCACTGTGAACAGGACCTGTGTGATAGTAGCTCAGGTCAAATGCACACTCCCTTCCAGAACCGCCCTGAGGCAGCACAGCCTTTGGTAGCCTGCCCCCCACCCCAAACTCTTTTTTTTCACTAATCATGGCAATGATTTGTCCAAAAAAAAAAATCACATAGCAAAGGAAGCCAAAGGAATGTCGGTGCCTGTCCCCAGAAGCCACATATGTCTATTTTTGGTTCCCAGTAAAGCCCAGGACCCTGTAATTAGTGTAATAACATGCTCTCTTCGTGGGGACAGATGACACAGTTGACCCCCGGTCCCCGTCCATCCGGGCACAGGACGTGTGCCGTGGGCTGTTTTGTCAGCTGTGGACTTGGATCGCTTGTCGGGGCCTTCTCATCTCGTTTGGACTGGGACCAGGCATTGGCAGGAAGGTAGGGTAAGATGAGTGTGGAGTCCACTGGACCTCTGAGGAACGAATGGGCAGATGTGGAGTCTGGGGGCATCGTGGAGGAGAGTTGTATGGAGTGTGGCCAAGGAGTCACTTCTGTAAGGACCAGATGACTCCCAACCCCTTTAGTAATCAAACCCCTCACCTTGGTCTTTCCGACCTGAGAGCGGTGGGCTCAGTTCAGGCTCCCTCCTTAACCACTTCCTAGTCTTGGGAGCTCACTTGACTGCGGGGCCGCCCCCAGGACACTGCCAAGTCCAGCCTCCCGGCCAGCTGTCAAATATATACTCTCAGACCAGCCTCCCTGAGCATGGTGAAGCCCGTTAGCCATTGGTGGGCAGCCAGAGAACACTGTTACTGCTGCTCTTGATGTGTGTGGGGTCAGCCAGACCCCTGAGGAAGGTGGCAGAATACAAGTTCCCCAAGTCCTCTGGCGCCTGGTTCTTTCTTATCGCTGCATCCTCAGTCATCATCTGCTGGAGACTGTATCCTGCCCACCTGGCCTCCCCCCACCACACTTTCTCCTCTCCCTCTCCCATGCTTGATTCTTCCTGACGCCCTCCGCTGTCTCAGATTATCCTATTTACTTTTTATTGTTGAGATATAGTTGATTTACAATGTTTCAGGTGTGTAGCAAAGTGATTCCATTTAACGTATATATTCATATGCATATGTATATATTTCAGATTCTTTTCATTATAGATTATTGCAAGATATTGAATGTGGTTCCCTGTGCTATACAATAGGTAGGTCTTTGTTGATCTCTAATACATAGTGGTGTGTCTCTGTTAAACCCGAATTCCCAATTTGAGAATGAACAGTATGAGGACACGTAAGGTAGAAACAGTATCAGGTCACCTCAGTGTAAAGCTTTTCTGAACACTCTCCCCTAAAAGCAGATAGCTTTGTCCTGCCACCTGGAACCTTCCCTTCCTGCCCGCTCCATCGTCACCCCATCATCTTGATGGTCTCTCTGGTTCTAGTCAGCTCCCCTCCCGGTTTGGACTGGGGTTCCTACCACCAAGTGAGCCTGGCTTTCCGATGTTCCATTTCAGTATTACAGTTCTCTGGTCCCTTGCCTACCCTCCAGCCATTTGTTCTCTAAGCCTCGGTGTCATTTTGCCAGCCCCAGGAAAAGTACAAAGAAATCTCTTACCAAACCTCACTGTCCTCCCTTGTAAAGTACAGACAATCTCTTAGGCTCCTTCTGGTTACTCTTGTATGGGCATCTATGTGTGTGTTGTGTATAAGCATGTAGAGACAGGTGTGTACATATGCGTAACAGCCTTTTTTTATGAAAGCCATCACAACCTACAATTATATAAACCTTACTCATGCACATTGTAGCATTCAGGCTTTATGATAATCTGAATACAGGTGGGCCGTTGTTGCTACTCACATCCTGACCTTCTGACTGTGAGGTGGTGATGTCACTGTGACCTCACACTGCGTGCCTGGTAAGCAGAGGCACTGGAAAACAGGGTTCTCTTCCCACAAGTTCTCTGAGCCCATACATCTCTGTGGTTAAGAGCTCAGGCTCTGCATCAGACGGATCCAAATTTGCATCTTGAAAGTGAAAGCGAAGTCGATCAGTCGTGTCTGATTCTTTGCAACCCCATGGACTGTAGCCTACCAGGCTCCTTCGTCCATGGGATTTTCCAGGCAAGAGTACTGGAGTGGATTGCCATTTCCTTCTCCAGAAGATCTTTCTGACCCGGGAATTGAACCTGGGACTCCAGCATTGCAGGCAGATGCTTTACCCTCTGAGCCACCAGGGAAGTCAGCTCTGCTATTCAATGGCTGTGTACTGTTATTTTTTAATTTGAACCATGGTTGGTTTACAATCTTGTGTTAGTTTCAGGTGTATAATACGGAAAGTGATTCAGTTATGTATATACACATATACCTTTTCAGATTCTTTCCCATTAGAGGTTATTACAAGAGAGTGAATATAGTTCCCTGTGCCAAACCCTGTCCTTGTTGTTTGCCTGTTTTATATATAGTACCATGTATATGTTGATCCCAAACTCCTCATTTATCCCTCTGCGCCCCCTTCCCTTTGGTAACCACAAGTTTTTTTTCTATGTCTGTGAGTCTGTTTTGTAGATAACTTAATTGTGTCATTTTTTTATCCTTTTAAAAAAATACTTGTTTTTGGCTGTGCAGGGTCTTTGTTGCTGTGCACGGACTTTCTCTAGTTGCAGCGAGCACGAGCTACTTTCCGGTTGCAATGCTCAGGCATCTCCATTGTGGCTTCTTTTATTGTGGAGCAGGGGCTCTAGAGCACACGACCTTCGCTTAGTTACCCCGTGGCCTGTGCGATCTTCCCAGACCAGGGATCAAACCTGTATCCTCTGTGTCAGCAGGCAGATTCTCTACCATTGGACCACAAGGGAAATCTCTGTCATGTTTTAGATTGCACATATAAGTGATTCTTAATTTGTCTTTCTCTGTCTGACTTACTTCACTTTGTATGATCATCTCTAGATCCATCCATGTTGCTCCAAATGGCATTATTTCATTCCATTTTATATCTGAGTACTAATCCATAATATATATGGACCACGTCTTCTTTATCTATTCATCTGTCAATGGATGTTTAGGTTGCTTCCACGTCCTGGTTATTGTAGATAGTTCTGTTGTGAACACTGAAGTGCATGTATCTTCTCAAATTATGGTTTTCTCCAGACAGACACCCAGGAATGGGATTGCTGGGTCATACGGTAGTTCTATTTTTAGTTTTTTGAGGAACCTCCATATTGTTTTCCATAGTGGTCCACCAATTTACATTCCCACCAACAGTGTGTAGAGGGTTCCTTTTTCACCATACCTTCTCTACCACTTATTATTTGTAGACTTTTTAATGATGGCTATTCTGACTGGTGATATCAAGTTACTTAACCTTTCTGAGCCTGAGTCTTATCCTCTGGGACATGAGGAAATTAATTATATGTATATATATCTCACAATGTGGGCTTATCTGGTGGCTCAGACAATAAAGAATCTGCCTGCAATGCAGGAGACCTGGGTTTGATCCCTGGGTTGGAAAAACCATCTAGAGAAGGGAATAACTACCCACTCCAGTATTCTTGCCTGGAGAATTCCAGGGACAGAGGAACCTGGCCGGCTACAGTCCATGGGGTCACAAAGGGTCAAACACAACTGAGTGACTGACACACATATCACAATGTGTTCATGAGAAATAAATGAGTTAGTCCATTGAAGGGCTCAGCACAGACCTGGTAAACAGAACCCAATAAATAATATTATTATTTAGATTAATATTGATATTAGCACATACCGATTCCCAAAGTGCTTCTTGCTACATAGGTTCTGAATAGTTATAATTTTTAAAATCCAGTAGCAATACATAATTCCTAGTGGAAAGGATGGATCTGAGGTGAGGTGAGATGAGCAAGATCAGGAAGGACATTGCAGAAGTCTGATGGCAGGAAAGGTAGCACCTCGTGAAACATTTCTGTGGTCTTCCAGATGGTAGTGATGCCCGTGATTCACGCATAACTAACACAGAGCGAATTGTGTGTCCAAACACAGAGCTGCCTACAGGAATAGTGGAGAGGTCTCTTTAAAGGAGCACCAATCCATAAAAGGCCATAAATTGAGAAGGAATTGTAGCAAGAATCTTGGCTTTCAACAGAGGACACATTTCCTGCACAGGGCCTGCTGCAAACACTTCAGGGTTCACCTGGAAATAGCGTTAGGCTGAAGTGGGGCCCACAGCCAGGTCCACCCAAATTACCCTCAGCCCAGCCCCTTTGCAGTCAAAGGTTTGGGATGAATCTTCTTCCATGGCCCAGATAACCAGCTGCTGCCTGGGCATAGTTCCTGGGAGAGAACCTCTCCCCAGCCCTGAGTGAATAAAATGTCCATCCGTGAAAGGGTTAACTAGAAGGTTCTTGACGGAATCCACTTCTCCAACCAGCCCACAGAAGAGAAGAGTCTCAGTCCACTGGACTTGGTTTCTAAGTGACTATTGAGCTTGCATCCCCTGTAGCCTCGGGGAGCCTTCTCTCTGAGACATCTGGTCCCTTCTAACCTATCGCATCTTTTAGATGTAAATGGAAGAGTGAAGGTTTAAACATCTTAGGAGGAAATCCAAAGGGAGACGTAAAGGACGCAAGAAAGGACTCTGACCCAAAACTGGGAGCCCTGAGTCCTGGTTCTAACTCTTGCCATAGTGATATCCATGACCCACAATCCACCAGCCAGTTAGGGTGAAGCTTAGGGCTAGGGTTTCGAAGCCAAGCTGACCCTCCATCTGTGGGTGTGCTCAGGGGGAATGCAAGTTTCCAAGGTAGGGAGGGTGAAATAACCCAGAAGCCCTTCATACCCTAAGCTTCTGCTCCCCTCCTCTCCCCTGGGCCCCGTCTATTAACAAGGAGCCCGGCAGACCTCTCCTGGTCACACAGTCTCAACAGGAGAGCTGTTACCCCTTAGCGGGCAAAAAATGGTTCTTGAAGAGGGTCTTGAAAAAATTCTTAATCTTTAGATATAAAGCACAGATGGCTTCCCAGGTGGCGCTAAAGAACCCGCCTGATTTAAGAGGCACAGGCTTGATCCCTGGGTCAGGAAGATCCCCTGGAGGAGGAAATGGCAACCTACTCTAGTATTCTTGCCTGGAGAATCCCATGGACAGAGGAGCCAGGCAGGCTACAGTCCATGGGGTTGCAGAGTCAGACACGACTGAAGTGACCAAGGGCGCACATAAAGCACATTTCTACACGCAGCATGGAAATAGATATGCAATACATAGAATAAATGTTAATACCACACATGCAGCCTGTTGCGTTGCTTGGGGTCCCTTAGAGGGTGGATAAAAGAGGTTCTCCCTCTTTGTAAAGCCCCAGGTCTTCTTTAATCTAAGAGATCACCAGACTCTCAGACTTTCCAGCCAAGCCTTATCCTTAAGGCATTCCTCCACTCACTTCAAAAAAAAAAAAAAAAGTGCCCAGGTCACTGAATGCCATGATTTTAGCTGTGAAGTTGGGAATGGGATCTGTCCACGGCAGCGTGCAGCAGAAGTGTCCACCATCAGACAGACAGGTTAACTCTGGGAAGACACGCCGAGTGCCTTTAGCATCTAGTCTCTCCAAGGTAGAAGTCTGTCAAGTCCAACCAGTTCTGAAGTAGAGCCTTGTACTTGGGGGTAGCCATTTATCATCCAATCAAGGTTACTTCGGAGCGTGAGAGTGGGTGCTGTTAATAAATACAGCTGGACCCCGGAGTTCCTGGGTCTGCCCCAGATGAACTAGGGCATCTTACTGAGATGTATCAATGAAGAGAGTCTGCGATGTTCTCGTCATTCACCCTTCACAGATGGCCCAGGTTGCCCATGCATGTCGGTTTTGGTTGTCACGTTGACCTGGGGCATCCTGGCATTGAGTGAGTGGGCCCAGAGATACTCTGCCTCCAGTGTACCAAAGAGTCTCAGAAAACAGAAAGTGTCTGGTTCCAAATGCCAATTACTACTGAGAAATATCGACTGATATGGTGTGATCAAATCAGTCAATCCTAAAGGAAATCAGCCCTGAATATTCATTGGAAGGACTGATGCTGAAGCTGAAGCTCCAATACTTTGGCTACCTGATGCAAAGAGCTGACTCATTAGAAAAGACCCTGATGCTGGGAAAGATTGAAGGCAGGGGGAGAAGGGGATGACAGGATGAGATGGTTGAATGGCATCACCAACTCAATAGACATGATTTGAGCAACCTCCAGGAGTTGGTGATGGACAAGGAAGCTTGGCGTGCTGCAGTCTATGGGGTCGCAAAGAGTTGGACACAACTGAGCAATTGAACTGAACTGATGGTCGGATAATAATAATTTTAAATTATAATAGAAAATTCAGGATGACTATCTCAGATGCCTCCAGGGCCAGTGAGGGATCAAAGGATTTATGCCCCTCCCTCTGTGTGTGTGTGTGTTAGTCTCTTAGTTGTGTCCAACTCTTTGCAACCTCATGGATTGGAGCCCACCAGGCTCCTCTGTCCATGGAATTCTCCAGGCAAGAATACTGGAATGGGTTGCCATTTCCTTCTCCAGGGGATCTTCCTGACCCAGGGATCGAAGCTGGGTCTCCTGCATTGCAGGCAGATTCTTTACCATCTGAGCTGTAGGGAAGTCCCACTCTTTAAGAGACACCATCAAATAAGACTTTTTAGGCACTGAATTTGGCTTTTGGTCTTGAGACTGTGGCCTTTTAATAAAATTCTCAGTGATCAGAAAAGCTGTTTATGATATACTACGTGACAACAAAAGACTGCTAATAAGTATGATTTCATTTTACACAGACACATATATGTATGTGTGTACACACACATATACATGTATTATCTCTATACATATATGGAGAGAGGTACTTTCACATATCATATACATACATGTGTGCATGTGCAAAACTTCTGGAAGAGTATGGAATGAGATAGAGGGTAGCAAAAGGAGTAGATGACTCAAAGCTTAAGGATTTTCCCCTTTAAGATTTTCTAGAGCTATGGGGAAATATGGAGCTTTTTAACAGAGACTGGCAACTGCTTAGGACAGAGGTCCCCTGGGAATAGTCTATGAAAAGAAATAGCCGCCACAAGTGTAGGGTCTGTGCCTGCGATTGTCATCACGTCCCAAATGATTTTTCCTAACCCGCAATCAGACGTCTGATGGACGTCAGTCCACACCCCTGGGCACAGCCTGCTGGCCCACAGGAATTGGAGCAATGTTGTGGGTAGGGGGGGTGCAGACTGGTGGGGAGCGGGGGGACCTGGTCACAAACGAGCAAACCAGTCCCCACCCGCATGCCCTTCTATGAGGAAAAATGCATGGCTTGGGCCACCAGGACAATCCTTTCTGGGCTCCAAAACAGGAAGAAATTCACTAAACACAATATCACCAGCACAAGGAGCAGAGAAGGTTTGCCAAGGGCCCAGCCTTGTCCTGACCCGGACAGTAGCTGAGAAGTTAAGAATAGGACCAGGCACAGGATTTCCGCGGCAGAGGGAGAGCCCCATCTGCCTCAGGCGTCCTCCGATGACTGTAAAATAATCTGAACGCAGGCCTGGAGCCCCATTTTACTGATGAAGAAACTGAAGCTGAAGGAGGCTAAGTGCCTCAGTGAGCCAGTGTCAGGTGTCAGGCCTAGACTTGCCAGTGCCATGGTCCTTAGCTTCCCAGGCTCACCCATCGTGGCACACACCTGGCAGAAGAAGCTCAGATGGTGGCATGGTGGGTGGTGTAGCCATTGCTGGTGGTGCTCCTTGGAGATGATGTCCACAGGTGAGTAGGGCTCTGGAAGTCATCCTTCTGAGACAGGATCTAGACTGACCATCCAGTTTATCAGCTGTGCCACTGACCTACACATCAGGCAGAAATTTCCCCCTGCCCCTGGCTGCAGGGGTATTTGTCTAGGGGCTTTGCTGACGGTCACTGTGCTCTCACATTTCTGAGGCCTGCCCTGGACCACTGGTCTGACTCTGCTCCAGTCCGCTTAGTCTCTCATCATCCAGCAGCCTAGCCTGGGCTTGTTCATAGGACTGGACTGGTTTCCAAGAGAGAAAAATCTACACAGCCTCTTGAGTCCTGGGCTCAGACCTGTCACAATGTCACGTCTGCCACTTTTTGTTGGCTAAAACAAGTCGTGAGGTCAACCCAGATACAGGAGGTAGGGGAAAAGGCTTCACCTCCTGATGGCAAGAGCTGCAGTATCATTGCAAAGAGGTATATGGCTATAGTGAGAGGAATGATTGTTATGGCAAATAATATAGTACAGCAAGCTTAACATCAGCCCAGTTAGTATCCATGTCATGCGTCCCCAAGATGGTTGTCACTACTGCCCTCCCTGTCCAACTCAGGTTACCCTACACAGCCCTGACCAGGGAGATGGTGACAGCCAGGCCTCACCCCATTTTCTGCACCCTGTATCTAATTGGCTACTTCAGTTCTTCCAGAAACTTTAGCCCTCTACATACATACCCAACTGATTAGGGTCAGACAACCCAATGCCTCTGCTTTGAAGGACCTGACCTCAGTTGGATCCCAATCTATTGGGTTGGCTGAAAAGTTCATTCAGGTTTTTCCGTAAGATGTTATGGATTAACAGACACAACATATAGTATTTTTATTTACTGTACATAAATAAGCAATGAGGATTTACTATGTAATACAGGGAAGTATATTCAAAATCTTATGATAACCTATAATGGAAAATAATCTGAAATACATATGTATAGTGGTGGTGGTTTAGTCGCTAAGTTGTGTCCAACTCTTGCTACCCCATGGACTGTAGCCCACCAGGCTCCTCTATCCGTGGGTTTCTCCAGGCGAGAATACTGGAGTGAGTTGCCATTTCTTTCTCCAACATACGTATATATGTATATACATATACTCTTATGTGTATATATGTGTGTGTGTGTGTGTGTGTGTGTGTGTATACATATATATATATGTATATATATGAGCTCATATATATATATGAGCTTCGATGATGGTTCAGGCAGTAACAAATCTGCCTGCAATGCAGGAGATGCAGGTTTGATCCCTGGGTCGGAAAGATCCCCTGGAGGAGGGCATGGCAACCCACTCCAGTATTCTCACCTGGAGAATCCCTTGGACGGAGGAGCCTGGCGGGCTGCAGTCCATGGGGTCACAAAGAGTCAGACACGACTGAGTGACTAACACACTAAACAGAGTAAGGAGGAGCGCGTTGGCTCCCTGCACGTGTTCACCCAGCACACCCATTTATCTTCATTGAGATTCAGGAGTTATTTACCGCATTCCCACGGGTGCAGTGCCAGCTGGAGCCAAACTTGGTCATCGTTTCCTCAGCAATTGTGTATTACATTCTAGCTGATGGTACATACAGCGATATAAATTGTTCACCAATAAACATGTCTCTTAAGAGCCTTATTTATCTTTGGGAAGCTTCATGAAATAATCATACAGATTCATCATGCTGTATTCTGCCCTTAGACTTTATAGGAGATTCCCCATTAACTTTAATGGGAAAGGTTGTTAGATGTCTTCTCCCCCCTCCCTTAGCATAGATCAAGGTTAGTGCGTGGCTAATAAAAGACATTTTAAAAGAGACCTACTGGGCCCTTTCTACCCACCTCCCCAATGACTGCAAGAATGTGTTCTAGGATGGTTTCTTGCGTTTTGCCTTCTTCACAGTGGTCTGACTTACCCTCCAGTCTTTTGACCTCAAGCCCCACTTCCCAATACCTATTGGCCTCATGCTGGGAAAATCTTCCTGCCTTAAAACTCCAGAATTCTTTGTCTCCTCCACCCAATGTCTTTCCACCCACTGTTGCCAGTGCCATCCTGTTCCCACCATGCTCACCTGAAATTGTGGCTAGATTTTTTTTTTTTCTGTTGGCATGCCCAGCTGCTGGATGATGCTTCACCCTTGCTCTTCCTCCATTCTGTACTCATCCAAAGGATCTGATCCTTCAGGCTTCCTCCCTCGGTGGGAATATGTCACTTTCTACCTTCTCATTTTCCACTGGTTCATTGATTTGTTTTGGAATGAGCTCTTTTTTATCATTATTATTTTATTTATTTGTCTGTCAGGTCTTAGCTGTGGTTTGTGGACTCAGTCATTGTGACCTGTAGGCTTAGTTGCCCTAGGGCATGTGGGATCTTAGTTCCCCAACCAGGGGTCGAACCCACATTCCCTGCATTGGAAGGTGGTTTCTTAACCACTGGATCACTGGGGAGTCCCTGGAATTGGCTCTTCTATTAGGGTAAAGGTTAAGCTATTGTACCAAAAAGACTCCCAAGAAACTGTGGCTTAAAAAAGACTGTTTTCTATCCCAAATAACAGTCCTAGGGGAAGTGGCAGGGGGTGGATCTGCTCCCCCGGTCATCTCAGAACCTTCGTGTCCTCCGTCTTATTCCTTCACAGTTCTTGGCTCGTGGGCACAGCCAGGCCATCGGCATATCTGACATCAACGTTTGAGCTTATGGGCTAGGAGAAGAGGGGAGATGTCTTCTCTTGTGACTGGCCCTCACCTCAAGGGGATACTTCCACTCACCTCCCCTCTGCCCATACTCATTCCAGAGCTGCATCAAGCTGCCCCACACCTACTGTGAATTCTGCTACTGTATGTGAGAATGGGGTACAGTGAACGCTTGTGTGCTTCCAGCCCTCTCCCCTACATCGGTGCGTGGTTGGCTTGCCCCAAATCAAACATGGTTGAAACAAAACCTTTCCTCAGAATAAGATACATGAAGAAGAAAGAAGTATAAACCAAAGAGCTGAGTGGTGGTCTCTGCCACCATGCCTCAAATCTTCCTAAACTGAAACACTTTCTTTAAAGTTAACTTCATAGAAAGAGATCATCCTTGGCTTCTTTCTCACGTACAGCAGGCCTGATCCATCAGCAGATACTGTGGATTCTTCCTGGACTATGTATTTGGAATCTGATACACATTTCTTCACCTCCACTACCAATCCAACCATCAGCTCTCTCTTGGATGATATATAGAGCCTACTGATGATTGGAATTCTGCATTTATACATTCAGCATAGCAGCCAGAGTGGTCCTTTTGAAACAAATCAGAACATGTCACATCTCAGCTCAAAATTATCCAGTGACTCCCATCTCAAATCAGGAGTAAAAGCCAAAATATTTACAGTGACCTACAAGGCCAACTTTTACAAGACCTACAATTGCCGGAGAAGGCAATGGCACCCCACTCCAGTACTCTTGCTGGAAAATCCCATGGACGGAGGAGCCTGGTAGGCTGCAGTCCATGGGGTTGCAAAGAGTTGGACATGACTGAGCGACTTCGCTTTCATTTTTCACTTTCATGCATTGGAGACGGAAATGGCAACCCACTCCAGTGTTCTTGCCTGGAGAATCCCAGGGACGGGGGAGCCTGGTGGGCTGCCGTCTGTGGGTTCGCACAGAGTCAGACATGACTGAAGTGACTTAGCATAGCACAAGGCCAACGTCTGATCTTATCTCCCAACAGTCTACCCCACCCTTCTCCTGCTGCCCAGACCCTCCAGGTCTGTTTCAGCTTCACTGGCTTCCTTGCTGTTTCCAAAACATGCCAACCACACCTTGTGTCAGGACTTTGCGCTGGGCTCTTCCCTCTGCCTGGCATGCCTTTCCCCCAGGTATACATTGGGCTCCTTCCTCACCTCCTCCAGGACCAATGTCACCTTCTCAGTGAGATTTCCCCCTGACTAACCCACTCAAAATGGCACCACCATATCCAGCTTGTGCTGATAAAAGTTTATCTAGCCCTTTACTGTGACTTTACCTTTATTTCCGTGGTGGCTCAGAGGGTAAAGCATCTGCCTGCAATGCTGGAGACATGGGTTCGATCCCTGGGTCAGGAAGATGTCCTGGAGAAGGAAATGGCAACCAACTCCAGTATTCTTGCCTGGAGAATTCCATGGACGGAAGAGCCTGGTGTGCTACGGTCCACGGGGTCACAAAGAGTTGGACCCAACTGAGCGATTTCTTTTCTTTTCTTTTTTTTTTTTTTTTTTACTGTACTTTAGTTTTTGTTTCCTTGCTCTTATTACTACCTGATACATTACTTATTTACTCGCTTGCTTGTCAGTAGTGTGTGTGCCCCAGTAGACTGTGAGCGAGATGAGGGCAGAGATTACATTTTCACTGTCATATCTCTACCATCCAGAATAGCTTAAGCACTCACTAATTTTGGGGGGGAATGAATGATTGTGAATGAATGGGTGGATAAATGAAATGGCAAAGGATGTAGACAACTCCCACAAGAGAAGGCACATCATAATCAGCATATGGGTGAATGTTCCTTACCACTTGCACTAATTGTCTACATCAGTGCTTACTATCAGGAGAGGGCGGGCTGCTGTCCAGACAGCATGGAACAGTAATTCCTTAATTGAAACAATTGGAGGGGTTGACGAGACAGAAAACGTGCCATGCTAGGAGGAGCTGGAAGAGAATCAAATCTGGTCTGGCAGGTGCCAGGGGCAGGCAAGGAGATTCTACCCAGCTATAAGAATCAGTGAAAACAAGGGCTTCCCTGGTGGCTCACTGGTAAAGAATCTGCCTGTCAGTACAGGAGACAAGGGTTTGATCCCTGATTGGGGAAGATCCCACATGCTGCAGAGCAATTAAGCCCATGTGCCACAACTGCTGAGCCCTGTTGCCCTAGAACCTGCGCTCCGCAACAAGAGAAGCTGCCACGATGAGAAGCCCACACACTGCTACTGGAGAGTAGCCCCTCTTCATGCAACTAGAGAAAAGCCCTCACAGCAGCAAAGGCCCAGCACAGCCAAAAATAAATAAATTAGTAAATTAAAAAAAAGAATCAGTGAAAAATTCAGGGTTAAGTTGGGGGCTGTAAGGATGTCTTAGAAGGTTAAGGCCAATAGGGCATGGTGGATTGCTAGATCTCCTTGGACTGAAGGGTCGGAGAGAGAGGATACAATAACAACCCAAGAAATGTAGTTGAAGCAGATTTAGGGTACTGTAAAAATGAATAACACAAATTTGTATTGCAGTCGCCAGTGTGAGAGAAATTGGAAAGGAAGTGGTGCCATCACATACGGCTGGTAACATAAATTAGTTCAATCCTGTTGGAAGATGATATGTATTAAGGAGAAAAAAAAGTGTATACCTTTCATTCCGGTAGACTCATCTCCTGTATTTTATCCTAAGGAAGAATTTAATAGAAGAAACTAACTATAAATACAAAGACATTCACACAGCAGTCACCATCATAGCCAAACACTGAAAATGATCCAAATGCTCATTAAGAGGGAATGATTAAATAAATGATGGTCTAGTAACTCAGTGGAATATCTGTCGTAAAGCTCTAAAAATTAATTATGAAATCATAGAGCAACACTAATGATGCTCATGACATAATGTCGAGTAAAAACTAAACTACAAGTTGCAGACTACTGGTTGCAGATCTTTGAAAGTATGTGAACATCATGGCTAAGACTGAAGGAGAATATGCAAAAATAATTGTGTCGCTGGGAAGGGGATTTTATTCTTTCTCTAAAGCTGACTTTAATTACTACAATTTGATACTAATAAGCTTTTGATAAAAGAAAATCACTTTTACGTAAAAATGGAGAGAAGACACTTCTTTTGGTGGCCAGTCAACTACTCCTGTCCCGTGGAACCTACTAGAGCCAGGAGCCACTGAAGAACGTGGGGAGGCAGGCCTTCTGCCCAGAGCACCGTCCACCCTGGCCACAGTGAGCACTTGACCTGTCTTACCTACTGGGTCTAGGGCGGAAAACCACTGGGATGCTGAGTTTGGATGCCCGCTTGGGGTTCCTGTGGTGGTTCTGCACTTCCTGCCTGTGAACAAGAAGACCTGCTGGAGACATGAGCTTCATGAGGATGCTTCCTGCCTTCCGGGCTAAACAGTGAGCAGCATCCCCAGGCTTCAAGGCCAGGGTGGGAAAGACCCAGCCTTCCTGAGTTAGCAGCTGAGTAACCTGCTGCTGCCAGAGGAGAGCTGGGGGCTTCTAGCAGTCATTTAATTAGTCTCCGAGCCCGCAGGCACCTTGCTGTCAGTTCGACCATCGTGTAAGAGCCAAAGGGGCGTCCTGTCTCCCTTTTACAACTTGTCTTCTTTAATAGCTCACTTTTCCAGACTCCGCCACACCCCGCGATGAGAGCCAGATTGTCTCACAGAGACAACACTCGTCCAGGTCAGATCATCTGTTGCCTTGACTCTGGGCAAAGCTACATTGACTTCCCTCGTGGCTCAACTGGTAAAGAATCTGCCTGCAATGAGGGAGACCTGGGTTTGATCCCTGGGTTGGGAAGATCTCCTGGAGAAGGAAAAGGCTACCCACTCCAGTATTCTGGCCTGGAGAGTTCCATGGACTGTATAGTCCATGGGGTCACAAAGAGTCAGACACGACTGAGTGACTTTCTCAGCAGCAGCCGCCATAAAAATAGCTGTCGGTGTTTGCCTGAATCTTCTCCACAGAAAAATACTCTCTGACCTCTTGCAGTCATGCTCATCTGAAAAGCAAAGCAGTGTCCCACAGCTTGAGCCACCTGAAATTCCTACTAATTTAATGGTTTTCTACAACACTGCTGTTTTACCATCCAACCTTCCCTTCTTCCTGTTAACCGAAGCAGAAAGTAGTCGTGTATCACCATTGCCTGAGCTGCTGCGTTGTGCAAGGCACTGCCCTAAACTCCACCCACCCACAATCTTCACAACAGTTCTATGTAGGAGATACTGTTATGATCCCCATTTAACAGATGAGAAAACTGAGGCAGAGCCAACTCAGTACCTGGGCCAAGGTCACACTGCAACCGGCAGAACCGGGATTTGCACGACTTGGGTTCCTTTCCGGGAACTGCCCACGTCACTACTTCCCTGCCCTCCTCCACAGAATTACTGATGCTCCAGAGGAAAAGCACAGCTTTCAGGATAGAAAAGCCCCCAGAATTCAGTTTGCCTTCTAAAGCATTTCTGAGTTGTGGAGAATTCACTTAAATACAACCATTAAGTCCCACTGATGATCTGCCTGCTTCAGGGGAGGCTAAAAAGCTTCTAGCAATGTCTCAGCCCAGCAAAATTTTTTTATTAATAGTGAGTCTCAAATCTAGCCCCATGCCCTGAGAACAAAGCGGGGGAGGGGTGTCTCAAGCTGAAAGAGAAGTTTGGCTGTGAACATTTAACTTCCTTCTTTTTTAATATTTATTTATTTGGTTGCACCACGTCTTAGTTGAAGCAGGTGGATCTAGTTCCCTGGCCAGGGATCGAACCCAGGCCCCCTGCACTGGGAGCATGCAGTCTTAGCCACTGGACCACCAGGGAAGTCCTTAAACTTCTTTTAAAAAATTAAGACCTTCAGTTTTAATATTTTTATTGGAGTATAGTTGATTTATGATGTATTAATTTCTGCTCTACAGGAAAGTGATTAAGTTATACATATATGTACATTGTTTTTTTAATATTCTCTTCCACTATGGTTTATCATAGGATATTTCTTATTGGAATATAATTACTTTACCATGTTCTGTTATATCATAGGATATTACATATAGTTCACTGTGCTATATAGTAGGACTTTGTTGTTTATCCATTCTATATATAAAAACTTAACATCTGCCAACCCCAACCTCTCACTCCATCCCTCCCCCAACCTCCTCCCCCTTGGCACCCACAAGTCTGTTCTCTATGTATGTGAATCTGTTTCTGTTTCATAGATAGGTCATTTGTGTCATATTTTACATTCCATATAAAAGTGATAGCATATGGTATTTGTCTTTCTCTTTCTGACTTACTTCACTTACTACGATCATCTCTAGTTGCATCCATGTTTCTGCAAATGGCATTATTTCATTCTTTCTTACAGCTGAGTAGTATTCCAAAGTACGTATGTACCACATCTTCTTTATCCATTCATTTGCCGATGGACATTTAGGTGGCTTCCACATCTTGGGTATTGTGGACAGTGCTGCCTGAACAGAGGGGTGCATGTATCTTTTTGAATTATAGTTTTGTCAGGATATGTGCCCAGGAGTGGGATAGCTGGATCTTATGGTTACTCTGTTTTTAGTTTTCTGAGGAACTGTTTTCCATAGAGGCTGTACCAACTTACATTTGGGGTTGGGGTCTTTCCCTTGAGCAGGTGGAAGGGGGATATGAAATTATGGGAGTGATACACGGGTCTCACTTTCACTGTAACGTACACTTATAACCACAGGCTGGTTAGGAAGGAAGACTACCCAGTTCCAGTCCCCAAGAAACAAAACCAATTATAAAACTTCCTGTTCAAAGACCTCTGCTATCTCCCAGTAACTGCGAGATCAAGCTGTGGTTCCCCCACTTCACACCCAGAGCCCTGTCTGGTCCTACTGCCCCTCCTTCCCCAGCCTTGGCTCATGAGGACTGCACCCTCCACCACAGGCCACAGTCCTCCGTTTATCCACCATCTCTGCACATGCGCCCTCTGCACCCTCACCAGAAAGGCTGCCTTGCCTTTCTCTGTCCTACTACTTATTTTCCAAGACCTATTAAGCTGCTACACCTCTGTAGCTTGCTTCTCTTATCTCACCTTCTGCTTCCTGCTCCCCAGTTAGTCATCCTTTCCTTTGAGCTCCAGGATACACCGTGTTCAGTTTTGTTTAAACCATCTCTGGATGTTGTTATAATTGTTGGTTGCCATCCCCGTCTCCCTGACTCTAGCTGGAGCAACCGGAAGACAGTCACGCCTCTCTCGTCCTTATCTCTCACACCCCTTCCTACCTCCTTTGCTTGAGGCTCTTGAGTCAAGCCCTGTGACCATATGGGGAGGATCCTTAAATCTGTAGGTAACACAATGAATAAGAGGAGGTTTTTCGAAATCTAGATGACAGTAGATGTTTTTGGAAGGTGAAGCACAAAACGCTAAGTGACTCAAGGACAAGTGATCCAGGAAATGACCTGGAGTGACAGTTACCTGGAATGCAGCGGACTGTCTCTGAGTGCTCTGAAATCAAGCCTTCATTGGCCCTGATTCTTGTGTTCCTACATACAGGGTTGAGTTTGTACTTGTAATCCCTTCCCAAGGAGACTGTAACTGTCACAGTTCCCCTAAATGATCTACAGGGCCAAACTCCTCTTAGCATAGAGAGTAGCTATTCATTCAAGAGACTGGGAGAATTGGAAAATATAACTGGCTGGGTTGGGTCCCCTCTCGGGTCCCCTGGCCTTGACTGGTCTCTGCTGTCCTTTGCAGCAGTCCCGGCCTCCTGTAGCATTCCACCCCTCTCCCCTCCCTGCACCTCCTCACTCTCTTCTGCAGGATCACTCCCTGGGCCAGTCGGTCTGCCCTCCCTGACCACACGATAAAGGACAGTGTTCACAGCACCTGCAGTTTCGACGACGCAGGTAACTCTTCTGAGTCATCTGTCCCTGTGTCATCAAACACACCGCATTCTGAGAGCTTGTGTCTAAAAGTGTCGCTGGCTATTTACGTTTCTGAAAGGCTGCTCTTGCAGGCTTATTTTAGCATAGACATCTGGCCTTCTGGCAGAAGGGTCCTCTGCATATTTTCATAGGGTTTGACACTGAAGCTTCAAGAAAAGAGATAGGAGTTGGCCTATTCGATCTACCCCAGGATATTTGCCTCTCTTGAAATAATTCATCCCTGGAAAGCAGTCAGGAACATCAGTGGAGACTTGCCCATTTGGATTCCACAGGACCAAAATGCCTTCATTTCCTGTTTCTGTTTGAGGCTGAGATCACTAGCTTCACTTAAACAGAGGTGACCATCATGGTCCTTCAGGCAGAAATCCTTCCTTAACTTGGAAGGCAGGAGCCACTTGGGAGTATTTGTGTCTTAGGCACATCACCTCCAAGGAATGATCCGCTATATCTTTATGAACCCCCCTCCCCCGCTGTGTTTCTTAACTTCACTGGGATGTATGTTCTAGCAGTAACTCACTGTAGGGCATTCGTGTGTGCTATTCATGGTTATTCACGTGCACTACCCATGTGTGCTGTGAAAGTGTTAGTCACTCAGTTGTGTCCGACTCTTTCAACCCGGTGACTGTAGCCCTCCAGGCTCCTCTGTCCATGGGATTCTCCAGGCATGGAGTGAGTAGCCTTTCTTCTCTCCATTCCCGTCTGCCACATTGCAGGCAAATTCTTTACCGTCTGAGCCACCGGGGAAGTGCACCCATAAGTCACAACAAAAGGAGACTACCCCGGTGCTCTGTGACTCAGGAGCCACCTGCCACGTGTGCCTATGTAAACTTCAGCGAACTAAGGTTACGAATGCAGATTCGTGTCTGTACTCATCACACATCAAGGGCTCAGTAGCCACATGTGTCTCACGGCTGTTGTGTCAGATCATGGGTGTTAGAGAAATCTCCTATAATGGCAGAGAGTTCTCGTGGATGTTTTCCAAACTACTCCTCTTTGGAGAGAGAGAACCTGTGTGTGCTGCTGCGTTTCCAAAAACGAGTCCTGGCTTATCATGAAGTACATCCTCCAGGTCAGCGAAGACACCGAACCGCTCCCTTCTCTCCCTACAGAGTCGATAGTCATGAACAGCAACTGCGGATTGACTAGGTGCCTGGTCCCCCCCTGCACACAGCCACTTCCCCATGACTCCAAGGTGTGGGCGCGCTTTTAAGCGTAGTGAGACATTCTGGTGACAAGAATGTTCTCCCCTTCATTATTAAGTACTGTGTTGGGAAGAAATGCTTTAATACGCTGCTCAGGGTAAAGGCTGACACTCCAGGCTCATGCCCAAGGAATAAAAGGCATTCATCAAATTACTCTATAATGATTTTTTTTTTTTTCCTGCTGGAAATCAGGCAGAGGGCAGAAAAAGCAGCATCAGGAGGGTGGAAGCGCGAGGCGCACATGGAGCTCCTCAATCTCTTTATTTTATTTTAATATTTTTTTATGTTTCTGGCCACATCCGGTCTTAGTTGAGGCACATGGGATCTTCACTGCAGCGTGCGAACGTAGTCACCCCGTGGCATGTGGGATCTTACTTCGCTAACCAGGGATCGAACCCATGTCCCCTGCATTGCAAGGCGAGTTCTTCATCACTGGACCACCAAGGAAGCCCCTCCTCTATCTCTTTAGAAAACCTATGTGATGTAGGAAGGACCCTCACGTGCAGGCCTGGAGGCAGCAGTGCAGGGAGACAGGACTTGCAGAAAGGAAGCCAGGAAGACAGCAGCTCAGTGCCCGATTCCGCCTATCGTGAGCTGTGAGAGGTTGCTTAAGCCTCAGTGTTCTGACCTGCAGAATGAGGCCAACGCCAGCTAACATAGACATTTGCTTGAGGTCAGCACAGAGGGAGAGAGGCGGAACTTCATCAGTACCACCTCCCAGGCCACCAGTGCCCGCATGGCCTGACTGAGACAGGCCCCAGCAGAGCTACCTCGGTGGTACTTTCACTCCACACCCTAACTCTGCAGAGCTGCACAGATTGGGGAGGGGCTTGTCTGTGCCCCTCCAAGAAAGAAAGGATGGCTTCCCCCACCACCGCACCTGTAAGCCTGGGAGTGGCTGGGAGAGGAACCGGGATGAAATCCCCCCGGTGGGGCACTCCCACCCCCCTGAGCAGAGGAGACGCGCAGCACTCTGAGATGCTCGATGCTCCCGGGAAGCAGGAAGTTTGTCTGGCTTTGCAATCCTGTGTGCCGTGGAGCGGGAGCCCCAGTGCTCCCTGACATATTGGGCTTTAAACCTGTCACAGTAAATAGTCAGGAATTAATACACCAACTCCGTGAGTCTGGCAGTGCAATTTGCCATCTAAATTGTTACCTTCCACAGAGTGGTACATAAACAAAACGAGCAGGTTGCCGGGACTTTTCAGCAGACCTGGCACTCACCAGGAAACAGGTTCTTCACCAAATGGAAGGAGGGGAAGGGACGGCAGGGAGTTGGCATTTCCCAGGTTCCTGCTGCTCGCCAAGCAGGGGGCAGGTGCCTAGCAGGCTCTGCCTCGTTTATCTCTGCAGCCACGCTGGGAGGCAGGAATTACTGTTCCCCTCTTGCCAAGGAGGAGAGTGAAGGTCAGAGTCATTTGCTCAAGGTCACAAAGCTGGGGGGTTAAGGAGTCATCCTCAGCCTGGTTGGTTCTGACCCAAGTGTCCACACCGCCCCCCCCCCCCCCCACACACACACACTGACTCAGAGCTTAAAATAGTTCTGGGGGAAGAGGCAACCTGAGGCATGGGAGCTGTTCAGCCTGAGGAGGGACGGTAGATGAACTCTGCCCACCCCCAGGGGCAGTCCTTCGACCCTTCTGTGTGTCCCTCCCCCAGCAGTGGGTTCCTCTGGTTCCATACCCGCCTCTCCCTTGGGAGGTCTGTCTACAGGCTGCCATAGCCCTCTGCCCACAAGAGCAAAAAGCTCCGAGTGCCTGGAAGTTTCTGACCTCTCAGGAGTCCCTTAGCCAAGGGCTGACTGACTGGGGACGAGGAAAGCCCATAAACTCGGAGGTGTGACCTTGCAGAGCTGTGCCTGGGTTCATAGCCCTGCTCTCTCAGCCCTCTCCCTCTGGGAGCACCACCCAAATAAATCAGTTTCCCACGATCCCTGTCTCTGAGCCTGCTTCTGAGAAACTCACCCTGCGTCAGAGTCTTTCCTGCCTGAAGACAGCCGACTCGGGTCTCTCCTCCTTCATTCATAAGTCACTGGAGGCCAGCACCTCTCTGTGTCCACCGCAGTGCCTGCACAAGAATCTTTGCCTGTTGATGAGTACAAACTAATAAAAACCTGTGCCTTTGGATGTATGATGAGTCATAGTTTGAACCAAAATCCATAAGTGTGGATTTTTTTCTTTTTTATTGAAGTATAGGTGGTTTATAATGTGTTAATTTCTGCTGTACAGTGAAGTGACTCAGTTATACATGTATATGAGCTCCCCAGGTAGCTCCGTGGATAAGGAATCCACCTGCAACGCAGGAGATGCAGGACACGTGGGTTCAGTCCCTGAGTCAGGAAGATCCCCTGGAGGAGGGCATGGCAACCCACTCCAGTATTATTGCCTGGAGAATCCCATGGACAGGGGAGCCTGGTGGGCTACAGTCCATAGAGTCGCAAAGAGTCAGATACGACTGAAGTGACTGAGGGTGCTTGCATACATTCTTTTTCACATTCTTGTCCATTATGGTTTATCAGAGGATATTTAGTTCCCTGTGCTATACAGTAGGATCTTGTTGTTTCTCGATCCTAATTTGCATCTGGTGATCCCAGATTCCCAGTCCATCCCATGGCAACAAAAAGTCTTCTCTCTATGTCTGCGAGTCTGTTTCTGTTTTGTAGAAAAGTTCATTTGTGTGATATTTTAGATTCTACATACAAGTAATAGCATATGGTATTTGTCTTTCTCTTTCTGACTTGACGTGACTTAGTATGATAATCTCTACTTCCATCCATGTTGCTGCAGACGCCATTATTTCATTCTTTTTATGGCTGAGTAACATTCTATTGTATGTATGTACAGCATCTTCTTTATTCATTTCTCTGTCGGTGGACATTTAGTTGTTTCCACGTCTTGGCTGTTGTAAATAGTGCTGCAGTGAATGTAAAGGTACATGTATCTTTTTGGAGTTTTACTTTCGTCTGGATGTATGCACAGGAGTGGGATTGCTGGATCATATGGTAATTCTACTTTTAGTTTTTTGAGGAAACTCCATACTTGTTGTCCATAGTGGCTATACCAAGTTATATTCCAGCCAACAGTGTAAGAGAGTTCCCTTTCCTCCACATGCTCTCCATCTTTTATCATTGTTTGTAGACTTTTTAATGATGCCCATTCTGACCACTGTGAGGTGGTTCCTCTTTGTAGTTTTTATCTGCATTTCTCTAATAATTAGCAATATAGAACATCTTTTCATGTGCTTTGGCCATTTGTATGTCTTCTTTGAAGAAATATCTATTTAGGTCTTCTGCCCATTTTTCAACTGAGTTTTTGTTGTTGAGTTGTATGAGCTGCTTGTTTATTTTGGAAACTAAGCCCTCGTCGGTCACATCTTTGCAAATATTTTCTCTCATTCCGTAGGTTGTCTTTTTGTTTTGTTTATGGTTTCCTTTGCTGTGCAAAAGCTTGTAAGTTTGCTTAGGTCCCATTTGTTTATTTGTGTTTTTATTTCTATTGCCTTGGGAGCCTGACCTAAGAAAACTTTGGTATGTTTTATGTCAGAGAATGTTTTGCCTATGAGCTCTTCTAGGAGTTTTATGGTGTCAGAAGTGCAGATTTTTTCAAAATAAATTCATTTGTTTTTAATTGAGGATAATTGCTTTATAATATTGTGTTGGTTTCTGCCATATATCAAAAAATATGGAAGACTTCACGAATCTGCGTATCATCTTTGCACAGGGCCCATGCTAATCTTCTCTGTATTGTTCCAGTTTGAGTATATGTGCTGCCGAAGCGAGCACAAAAGTGCACGTTTTTATTTTATTTTATTTTTTTTTTTTGAGTTTTTAGTTGTGCCTTTATTCACCTTAGAAGTGCACATTTTTAAAACCTCACCCATAAAAGGTGCCCCCTCTTCCCAGAGGGATCTTAACATGACCAGTACATCCCATTCACCCAGCTTGGGATACAAACCAGTCGTCTGTCTTCTACTCTTTGATCACCCAGCTCCCACCTTCCCACATCGTCTGGAAGAAAATTCCTTCCCTGGACATTCTCTATCCCCATCTCCCAGTATCCTTGGGCCTTACAGACTTAAGAGGTCAGTCTTGGCTTGAAATGCCTGGTGGAGAGAGAGCGAGGGTCTGGTAATTGCGTCTGCAGCTGCCACATGGTATCATCACGGAAGACTGGTCCTGAAGTGGGGGCAGACTCGGGGTCAGAGCCACACTGCCCCACTGTGCAGACTGCCCCCGGCTCCAGAGATGCAGTGCTCACACACGGCCTTGTGGCCCTAGAATACAGACATGCCGTCTGCAGCTGGTTCCGCTGTGCACAGCAGCCTGGCTCCTACAAACCTCCCCACAGCTGGGATGCCTCAGCTTGGGCTCCAGGGTGGCAGCTCTTTGATGTGCATTCACATATGCTTAGCCTGCTGTGTGTGTGCAGTGGGAGGAACATCCAACTGCAGCTCCCACCCTGCCTTACTAACCCCTACTTCTCACCCCCCCACACTCACCAGCCTCTAGACCCCGATGCACTCAGGCCTCCCTTCCTCATGGTGAGCTCACCTTTGGGCCCCTGGGTATCCTCTGGTCAGGAAGCTCAGTCAGGATGACCCAGTCCCCCAGGAGATCCTAACTTCTCTGAGCATTAGCAGTCATCTCCCCTCAACTCTCCACTTAGCTTCCACCTTCCCACCTAGGAAGCCTGTCTTTCAGTCACTCAGTCATGTCCGACTCTTTGTGACCCCATGGACTGCAGCATGTCAGGCTTCCCTGTCCTTCACCATCTCCTGGAGCTTGCTCAAGCTCATGTCCATCAAGTTGGTGATGCCATCCAACCATCTCATCCTCTGTCATCCCCTTCTCCTCCTTTTGCTTTCAGTTTTTCCCAGCATCAGGGTCTTTTCCAATGAGTCGGCTCTTCGCATCAGGTGGCCAAAGTATTGGAGCTTCAGCTTCAGCATCAGTCCTTACAATGAACACCCAGGACTGATCTCCTTTAGGGTTGACTGATTTCATCTCCTTGCAGTCCAAGGGACTCTTGAGAGTCTTCTCCAACACCACAGTTCAAAAGCATCAATTCTTTGGTGCTCAGGAAACCTGAGACTGAATTTTGTCTTCCTCAGAATTTGTGTGTTGAAATAGTAATCCCCAGTCCCCCACACTTTGACCTTTTGGGGGGATTTTGTTTGTTTCTAAAATATTTATTTATATGCCTATGCCGGGTCTCAGTTGAGGCACACGGGATCTTTGATCTTCATTGCAGCACATGGGATCTTTAATTGCTGGCATGCAAAAACTTACTTGCGACATGTGGGATCTGTCCACTGACCAGGGATCAAACCCAGGCCCCCTGCATTGGGAGCTCAGAGTTTTAGCTGCTGGACCACCAGGGAAGTCCCAGCTGTGACCTTTTATGGAGATCGGGCCTTGAAGGATGTAATGAAGGTGAAAGGAAGGCATATAGCGGACCCTACCTTAGCTTGACTGGTGGCATCCTTATAACAAGAAGTGGTTAGACCATAGACCTGGACAAGGAAAAGCCATGTGAGAACACAGGGAGGGGGTGGTCAGCTAGAGACGCGGGGAGAGGCCTCAGGAGAAGGCAACCCAGCTGACACCTTTGTCTCGGACTTTTGGCCTCTAGAATCATGAGGAAAACTGTGAAATTAATTCATTTCTGTTGTTCAGGCCACCCACCCTGCAGTGCGTTGTTAGGGCTGTCCCAGCAGATGAACAGAAAGCCCCTTGCAAACTTTCCCACCATCTCCCCTCCTGACTCCTCAGGGGTTTGGGGAAGGGCCAGCCTTGTTCTGACACAAAAGGTGGCCGCTCTTCCCCTCAGACAACACCGCCTCCTCATATGTTCGCAGTGGCTCCCCACACCCCAGCCAGAAAAGGGGCCAGCAGCTGCTCGCCTACAACATTTCATTACCGTGATCAAAGCTCTGCAACTGCCCCCACCAGCATCCCACTCCCCAACTCTGGCCTACGAGCTTTTGTCTTGTCTCGTGCCGTGAAGCCGCAGTGTGAGTCCCCCTAATGCAGTAGCAGGGAAACGACACTCCTCACTGGTTTATTTCACCTTCCAATTGGAGAGGGTATCTACAGAATGTTATTTTCCAAAAAAATAAAAAATTTGCTGCCTAGAAGGTAGTCACTGCCCTCATAGAAAAGAATACTCATCTCCTTTCTCTCACGTGCAGAGCTACCTCGAACGGCCCAGGGACTGCCCCCCAGAGGGATCCAAAGCCACGCTGGACCCCGGAGACGGGAGCCACTGCTAATTCGGTTCCCTGGGTCACACAGAAAGGGAAGGCGGTGGCGCAGGCAGAGTGGGAGGCTGGCGCTTCCTGTCTGCTCACGGGGCTGCAGTACACTTTACATTTCCCAAAGGCCGTAATTATTTCCTGGAGAAGAAATTCAAATGACCCAGATAGTTAATTCAGTGAGATTGGCCCAAAAATGTATTTACCTAAAAGGCAGTTTTGTCGAAAAGAACATCACAACGTGGTCAGGGTTTGCTGTCCGCTAGATCTTAGGAGTTCACTCTGCACGGAGCACAGAGGAGGCTCAGCAGAAGCCTGTCTCTGACCACCTCCATCTCCTTTTCTATGTCCATCTCCGACCTCCTAGGACCCCCTTTTCCAGCCTCCAAGGCCCCAGGTCTCCCCACCCCCACATCTGAGCCTTAATCTCACAGTGACCCCCCCCCACTTCTGTTCCCCTAGAACAAATACTCAATCCCTCAGACAAGGGAGCTCAGCTCTGAGTCAGGAGGAAACTCACTGGTGAAATTAATTCACCCAGAAGCTACTGTATGGCCAACCATGTTCAGGGCCCCTGGATGAGGGAGAGTTAGACGGGAGCCAAGCTGTCACTGGACGCATAAGAAAATGGAGCTGAGGTGCTCCACAAAAGCACAATGCTATTGGTGGAAGGTATCCTGTTTGAGAAGAGTTGACTCATTGGAAAAGACCCTGATGCTGGGAGTGATTGGGGGCAGGAGGAGAAGGGGGCGACAGAGGATGAGATGGCTGGATGGCATCACCGACTCGATGGGCATGAGTTTGAGTAAACTCCGGGAGTTGGTGATGAACAGGGAGGCCTGGCGTGCTGCGATTTATGGGTTCGCAAAGAGTCGGACACGACTGAGTGACTGAACTGAACTGAACTGACTGATCATGTTTGATGGGGCTTCCCAGGTGGTGCTAGTGGTAAAGAACACGCCTGCCAATGCAGGAGACATAGGAGATGCGGGTTCGACCCCTGGGTGGGGAAGATCCCCTGGAGGGGAGGGCATGGCAACCCACTTGCCTGGAGAATCCCAGGGACAGAGGAACGTGGCAGGCTACCATTCATGGGGTCGCAAGGAGGCAGACGTGACTGAGTGACTAACACACACGAATGCATCCTGTTTGATACCTGAGACTGCATAAGCCTCAGCTTTCTCCTTGGCAAAACGAGAATAGCAGGACCTCACTTGCAAGGTGGGCTGATTGACACATGCAGACATCTTATGGATATTTTTGTGCTTGGTTGGAAAGGATCAAACTTATGTGGGGATGAAGAAATGGGGTAAAATGTCCAATGAGAGTAAGGTAGGAAGCTGGAGACCACCAGGGGCCCATCTGCAAACTCCATGCATTTAGTGCTGCGTGGAGGACCGTCCTCGGGCCAAACCAGGTCCCTTCTCCAGCCTCCTTGGGGTTCCGAGAGTAAGCCCAGCATCTCTGAGTTTGGTCTGCACCTCCCCACACACTGGAGTGTTACAGACATAGCTGGGGATCAACAGGACCCCGGGTTTCCGGGTGTCAGTCTGGCCTTCCCAGTTGGAACACAAGCCCCTTGTCTGTTACAGGGCATCTCTGTCTGCCCTGCAGACCGGGGCACAGAGCGGCTACAGAGCAGCCCCTCGGTAAATATTTGCAGATTGTCTGCCGGGAATGAGGTTTGACGTAGGCCAACCGCCTCAAGAGACCTCCTGCCACCTCTTGGCCTGTGGCTGCCTCTCAGACCTTGAGGCCACAGACAGGATGTGCCTTCTACCAACTGTGGACAGAAGAAGCCTCTCCTTGGTACCCTGAGGGGAGAAGGCGCCAGCCCAGTGTCCCGAGGGCTGCAGGGCCTCGTGGAGAGAGCCCTGTGTACACCGCCCGGGCTCAGCAACCCCCACCCCAGGGGGCATAAGGAAGGGCCCGGGGGAAGCTGATTTTCCTTGCCGGCCAGAGCCCCAGCACCCAAGCTGTTGGCGGCAGGGCCCACGGGAGAAAGGGCGGAAGGGAGGGCAGGAAACCCCAGCGGAGCCCCGCGCTCTGCGGTGACGTGGGGCCCTGGCCACGCCCGGCCACCCGGCTGCTCCCGGCGGGGAACCAACTTCCTTTTGTGGTCTGACCCTGGCCGCCCGCCAGGACTTCCACAAGAGCCTTGTGATGTGCACTTTTGAAATGTGTCGGTGGCGCGGAATGGCATGTCTAACTCGTGTTTGATGCCCGTCTGCGTTTACATCTCTTTCCCACGCCCACGGATGCAGACGGGCTGTGTGTGGGAGCCGCGGTGTCCGGCGGTCCCGAGCCCTGGCGTGTGGCTGGACACATTTCCTCTTACCCTCAACCTGTGTTCCAACAGGGGGTGGTTCCCTCGGAGGAGGACTAAGAGAAGACGAAAGTTGGGGGGTGGGGGTGGCGGCTATACTTGATATCAGCTGCTGAACTTTGCATGAAGTTATTTTTAACTTCATGACAATTTCCCGAGCTGCTGTGGCCCCCATTTTACAGGTGGGGAAACTGAGGCTCAGAGAAGTTACATCTTTGGTGCAGAGCAGCACAGCCAGGGCATGGTGAAGCAGAGACTCGACTCCAGTCTGTCTCCCTCAGCGACCAGGCGCTGCCCAGACACGGCCACATCTCTTAGGAGGATCGCTGTTTCCCGAATCTGCCTCCTTAAGTGTGGAGGTGGCAGCTATCACTCCCCACATTTCCACTGCCTGCACCCGCCTCGCACATGACCATTGGCATCCAGAGTTTGAGAAGAACTGAGATAGGCCAGGTCTGCTCACTCCAAGTTCAGGGTTTGCTTCAAGGGCATGTGTCTTAATTTGGGTCATTAGTTCTCATGGTATGTCTGTCAAACTTTACAGAAATGACCTTGATTACTCTTGTCCCGTGATTTTCTTATTTCTCTACTGTATTTTTTTTTTTTCTGGTCTGACTCCAAAGCTTATATTTATTTGCTTTTTCAGCAAGAAAAAAAGAAAGAAAAGAGTGTACACATGTCAGTTCTAATCTCCCAGTTCATCTCCCCTTCTCCTTCCCTTGCTGTATCCACAAGTCCATTCTCTATATCTGAGTCTTTATTCCTGCTCTGCAAATGGGTTCATCAGTACCATTTTCCCGGATTCCACATTCATGTGTTAATACATGATATTTGTTTTTCTATTTCTGGCTCACTTCACTCTGTATGACAGATGCTAGGTCCATCCACGTCTCCACAAATGATCCAATTTTGTTCCTTTTTATGTCTGAATAATATTCCAGTGTATATATGTACCACATCTCTTTTATCCACTCATCTGTTGATGAAAATAGATAACTTGTGGGAGCCCTCTGTCCAGCGCAGGGAACTCAGTTTGGTGTCCCGTGATGACCCAGATGAGAAGGATGGAGGCTGCTATTTATCGATTACGGCAGCACCTGCTTGGCACTCGTAGAGACACACTGACTCCAGTAAGGTCCCTGGGTGGTCTCTGGGCAACCCAGACGAGAATGAGGTGTGCCGCCTTCCATGGCAGTGATGGAGTCCAGCCCATTGACAGCCCTGGGAGAAAACGGCTGTAACTGCACAGACCCTTTCTTGGGGGTGGGTGTTCCCCTAAGGATTAGAATCGGAGACCACCTGAGTCACTGGAAGGCCACCCCGGAAAGCTACAGGCAAGCAGTAGGAGAAGTGGGACAGAATAGGTAAAGTAACACAGGGAGTGTTGACGGGCAGGTCGCTGACGTGGGCACTTGGGGTGCTCTGGGAGACTTTGTCGATGGGCCTCAGAGTCGTGCCATCCAGGAGATGAGGTGGGTGGAGGATTTATCCGCAGTCATTGGCTCAGGTCTGCTCCCAAAGCCAAATGCACTTGGGGTCAGAGTCCTCAGGCAGAGACAGGCATGCCTGGGATCAGAACCTGCCTCTGTTGACTGATGAGCACTGAGGGGGGTGAGGGCAGGGGCCACCAGAGCGGTGCCATGCCAGACACCCAGGATGCAGCCCAGGGCCCTTGGCCTCTCCCCCACTTCTTCCTTATGGGTTTAGATGGGCACGATGCTATTGGAGGGGCTCTTGGTCACCTGGTCTGTTTGCACACATGCCTTCTTGGGCATCTTGGGCCAGGGAAGAAGGAATCAGGAGTCACTTCCTAGTTTGGGGAAGCCTGAGGGAGGTGTAGTTGAGGCCCTTGGGGCCTCATTGAAGGGAAAAGAAAGGGGACTGACCCTGAGATGCCTCAGTGCACTGGGCACAGAAGCTAAGACCTTGGTGGACCACCTGCAGAGCGGGAGGTCTGCGATGAACGCCTGCAGTAATCCTAGGGGCTGCAGTCTCTTCGTGGGAGTGGGCCACTAGCAGCAGAGATGACCGTGAGACACAATCAGCCGTGACTTCTCTTGCAAGCTCAGTGAGGCGCCGGGGCATAGGCAGGAAGACAGCATCCTTGCAGACTCCGGGGGGTGGGGGGCGGTGGCAGGGCTGTGTCACGTACCTTCTCATCACTGGGCAGTGAAGCCACTGCCGATCGTCGTCCTTCCTCTGTGTCTGAGTCTGTCTGTCTCTCTGCTTCTCCCTGTGGACTTCTGTCCATTGATTCTGTGTGTGTCTGAGATGCTCACCATCACCTCCTGTCTCCACTCTCCCTCCTCCTTCTCTCTCTTCACCTCTCCCTCATCTCCTTAGGAGACCTGGGTACCCCTGCAGGAAGGCTTGGCATTTCAGTGCCTGGAGCTGCATAAAGAACTGGCCTCAGGGCACAGGGCATACATATCCAAGTGGCATGCTGCCTATGGAGGACCTGGGCCTGAGAGACCCATCCATTGCCAAAGGTCGCTCCCCGCGTCAGGCACTCAGACACCGGCAGCCTTCCCTCCACCCATCTCCTTTTAGCCATGATCAACATTTCAAAAGCAACGCAGAGGCCTACAGTAGGTTCCTATAATTTACCCAAGGGTTGCGCCTGCCTGCCGCTGGGAGACAAGCTGCATTCTTCTCTCCGAGTGAGCTATTTTTAAGACCGCTCTTCCCCCCACCCTCCCTTCCAGTTCCATCGCAGGCCAAGCGCTGAATTAGATTCTTTCTTCATTTTGTAGGCTCCCCCTCTCCAGTATTATATAAAACCATTTCAGCCCTTAAGGAGTTGGCATCTGACATCCACAGCTTCTGGATCCCCAGAACAGAGAAGGGAAGGCATAAACAGAAGGGAGGGAAAGAAATGTTCTCTTTCTGCACCAGCAACATGAATCGTCAGAGAGTTAAATAGCAACAAAGTATTTGGTGTTAATCTTTAATATTCCCAGGAACTTGTCACCTCCTCCTTCAATCCCAGAGCTGCCTTGCTCCGAGTGATTCTGGTGCCTCTCACAAGATATCACACCTTCTATTATGCTCTAAAAAAAAAGTACCCACCAGAAGGGAGTTAGTAGTGATTAGACTGCCAAAAAAAAAAAAAAAAAAAAAAGGCAAGGTGCTCATCGCTATTTATAAGGAAGTAACTGAAAACGATGAGCCACGAGTTCCTTTGCTGTCAGTCTTCTGTATTTTAAGCAGACCCTTCCCTGAGCTCATCTTCTGATGCGATCCCTCCCCCTTCCTCAGGCTCCAGAGCTGCGGGTGGCGTTTGACAACTATCTAGGGATGCAGGTGACATTTGGGGGCACAACTCGGAGTCTGTGCAAGCTGGCAATGACAGAGTCAGGAGTATGTAGGTGAACTAAAGCCAAGGGAGCAATTGAGATAAATAGTGTAAGATGATTGTGTAGACAACCAAGGAAACAGGGATGCGACCAAGTCCTCGGGTACTTCTACATTTAATGATGGGTAGAGTAAGAGGATCGGAGAAATGGACCTTAAAGTATGGATGTGAGAGTTGGACCATAAAGAAGGCTGAGCACCGAAGAATTGATGCTTTTGAATTGTGGTGTTGGAGAAGATTTTTGAGAGTCCCTTGGACTGCAAGGAGATCTAATGAGTCAATTCTAAAGGAAATCAGTCCTGAATATACACGGGAAGGACTGATGCTAAAGCTGAAGCTCCAATACTTTGGCTACCTGATGCAAAGAGCTGACTCATCGGAAAAGACCTTGACGCTGGGAAAGATTCGAGGCAAAAGGAGAAGGGGGTGATAGAGGAAGAGATGGTTGGATGGCATCACTGACTCAATTTGTGCAAACTCCAGGAGTTGGTGATGGACAGGGAAGCCTGGCATGCTGCAGTCCATGGGGTCACAAAGAGTCGGACACGACTGAGCGACTGAACAGCAACAGAGTAAGAGGATCCCAGAAAAGGAGACTGAAAACCATTGGAGGTAGCAGGGTGTTGTGTCCCAGAAGCCAAAAAACACACTGGTCCTTCACCAGTGGGGACAGGAGTCCATGAATAAATGCCCCAACTTCCTTCCCAAATGGATGGAGCCCCCTTGCCCACAGAGGCAACCTGCTCAAGTGAACTCACCCTAGATGAGCTTCCTTCCCTCCCCTGTCCCACTTCCCCAAACCTCTCCTAGCTCAACCTGCTTTGGGAGACCCTCCACTAAGAGCCTCTGTGAGCACCCTGAGAGTGTTATGATGACGCTGTTTCTATGACTCCACGCTTCTGATCAGGGCAGGCTAATGCCTGAGCCTTCCCACAGGGCCCCAGCTGCAGATCAAGGGATTTATTACAAAACACACAGGCCTGTATCTCCAGGTCATATCTTCCCCGCTCCTGCCAGCTCTGGCTATGACAGATCAGACTGCTCCCTAAATTTAATGCCCTGCTGAGCTACGACAACAACCACCACCACCAAGAAAAAAAAGAAAAAAGGGAAAGGAAGAAAGAAAGAAACCTCACAAGACACTCTTAAGAAAATAAATAAAATCTATGTCTCTGATGGCGAGGTCAGGAGCTATTTTATTTTCACACATTTATGCTGCACCTTCACAGGCCGAACCCATGAATCTTCAGTCTTTATCTTGAAATGTATATTAAATGGGCATTAAACTGAGTGATAGTGATCGCTTCTCACAAGAGCCTCAGGCCTCGTTGGGAGGAAGCAGTTGGCAATGCTGGGCCCATGAGGCAGGAAGGCAGCTTTCCCCGGGGCACTGGGGGCCGTGCCTCTTGTCCTCCCTTGGAGCCAGTCCTGCTCGTCACCTGCTTGCCTTGACTGAGCCCTTGGAAAATCAAGCCACACAGGGAACCTGGCCTTTCAGGCCTCACTCTACCCAGCATTTATTTATTTATTTTTTTACATATTTCTTTTATTTACTGTTTATTTATTTGGCTAATCCGGGTCTTAGTTGTGGCACACTGGGTCTGTGAGCTTCACTGCAGTGTGTGGGGCCTTGGGGCTTGCCTGGTGGCTCAGTGATAAAGAATCCCGCGAATGCAGGAGACTCTGGTTCGATCCCTGAGTCAGGAAGATCCCCTGGAGACAGAAATGGCAACCCACTCCAGTATTCTTGCCTGGGAAATCCCATGGACAGAGGAGCCTGGCGGGCTACAGTCCCTGGGGTCGCAAAGAAACATGGCTTAGTGACTGAACACGCCTAAACACCAACAACAATGTGGGATCCGAGTTGCAGCATGCAGGCTCTAGTTCCCTGGCCAGGGATTGAACCCATGCCCCCTGCATTGGGAGTGAGGAATCTGAGCCACTGGCCCACCAGGGAAGTCCCTCCCAGGCCTTTAAAGGAAGCACTGTTTCTTGGAACTGCCTTCCTGGGGACAAATAGCACTGAAGCAAGAAGTTGCTTTGAGGTTGAACTTTAGTGCTTCCAGTATTGCTTCCATCCAGATTTGAAAGTTTGGCTTACCGCATGAGGTCCGTGTCCACATTCTAGAAAGACAAAGCAGGACAGAGAGAATGGTAATGAGCTAAAGAATAAGCCTGCTTCATCTCGCTCCCCATTTGTGTCAAGAAAATTTAAGGTGATGCTTAACCTTTCTTGGGTCAAGGACACCTGAGGTGCTGAGGAAAGCTCTGGACCTCATCCCCAGAAACATACACATTTACCCAAACTTGGGGAGTGCCGCCCACCCTTCCACCAGTCCTCAGATGAAACACCTCTGCTAAACAAGGAGGAGGAAGAAGGGTGGAAGTAAGAAGGAACAAGAAAAAGAAAGAAAAGAGGACAAGAAGAAGAAACGCTTGAATGGCACTTTATAGTTTAGTCACCTTCACATATGTTAACTGGTGCACGCCACGGGAGAATGGTAGGCCAGGTCATCCAGCCATAGGAAGACATCGGAGGGGCTGCCAACCTCAGCTTGGGGGCGAAAATGGCTCCAAGGCATCTTGAAAGAGGGGCTTCCAAATTGAGATCCTGAAAGATGAGTGGGAATCCACCAACCAAGAGTGGGGAAGAGAGAGGATTCAAGGCTGAAAGACGAGCAAGTGGAAAGGTCTGGAGGTAAGGGAAATGGAAAGATAGGGGTGGGTTAGAGTCTATTTATGCTTCGTTAATGATTAGTGATTGACTGACTTAAGGCCAATGAAGGGGGAAAGGAGCACGAAGGCCCTGCTTGGTCAGCTAAGTGGTGGGAAGTCACGGTTCGGGGCAAGGATGCCACTTGTGCCGACTGGCAGTCAGAAACCTGTAGAATAAATTAATAAAATATTTATGAATTTTATAAATATGTTGCAACCATAAAATCCTGACCCATAGTCCTGGAAGAGACTTCAGAGAGCGTCTTGGCCAGTATCTTCACTGTCACGTTTCCAGCCACAGGTAGTGAGGTTGCAGAGGTAGGGACCAGCCAGGCTCTGGAGGGAATGAGCTGAACCAAGACTCTGGAATGCTCATCCTAGCAACAGTGTGCTGGATGGACTGATGGGAAAACACACGGAAGAAAGATGGCAGCAAGAGTGATTTTCCTTTAAGCCTTGGGCGTCAGAAGAAACCGAGTCCCTAACTGTGGCCTTCAGCAGGTCACATCACCACTGCAGGACTCCCTGTCGCTACCTGTAAGAGGGGAGATCTTGACATTTATCTCGGGTGTGAAATGGGACAGCATCTCAGTGCCTGGCATGCAATAGGTGCAAAACAAACATTTGCTTCTTTGTGACATCCCCAGTCTGCCTCCCCACCCACTCTACCTCTGCCTTCTGAAGATGCTCTTACTGGAACCCCAGCTCATGGTTTTCCCACCTCTCTAAGCCCACCCTTTCCAATCCTTAGCTCAGAACCCTTCCTCACCTCTTGGCTTCCCTCCATGGGGCCACTGCGTCCAAGAAGCATATAAATGTGCATGGCCAGGGCTGACGATGCGATTGTCTGACTGGACGTTTTCAGTTGACATGTAGAAGCCTGTAAGGACTGCCTCCCATCCCATTTTAAGACAGCGCACTGGCTCAGATATGTTAGGAAGACGCCTCTCATGTATTAATTATGCACCTAATAATTACACAGGAGGGTTCTGGCAGCATTATAGGAAGGGATGGGCAACTGAGCAGCCAGAGAAAGGAATGACAAGTCCGGCTTTTGCCTCGCACTTGAGTCCAGTCTGAATTCCAGAGAAGACTTTCCCCCATCCTCTACATGCAAGGGATGGGATTTTCCAGCCCCTGGTCTGGTGGGCCAGCTGACCTGCTTGTGTGATGGGGCTGGTGCTCAGTCACTTCAGTCGAGTCCCACTCTTTGTGACCCCATGGACTGAGGCCCACCATGAGATTCTCTAGGCAAGAATGCTGGAGTGGGTTGTTATTCCCTTCTCCAGGAGATCTTCTCAACCTAGGGATCAAACCTGCATCTTTTACGTTTCCTGCATCGCAAGGCGTGATCTTTACCACTAGCACCACCTGGGCTGGAGGTGAAGAGAAATAAAGAGCATCTATGTTCCTGACCCTGCTGCTGCTAAGTCACTTCAGTCGTGTCCGACTCTGTGCAACCCCACAGACGGCAGCCTACCAGGTTCCGCCATCTTGCCTGGGTTCTCCAGGCAAGAACACTGGAGTGGGTTGCCATTTCCTTCTCCAATGCGTGAAAGTGAAAAGTGAAAGTGAAGTCGCTCAGTCGTGTCTGACTCTTCGCAACCCCATGGACTGCAGCCTACCAGGCTCCTCCTTCCATGGGATTTTCCAGGCAAGAGTACTGGAGTGGGGTGCCATTGCCTAGGACCCACCAACTGTCTGATGCACCCTTTTTTTAAGAACAGCTTCAGGAAGAGCCAGGGGAAGGTCATCCCTACACTCAGAGTCCACTTCCCATCACAGGTGCATTGCTGCACAGAAGAGAAATGGTCATCTGAAAGTTAAGGAAATGTGCGTGCAAATCTGCTTTGCATGCATGAGGAAGAGAAAGGCTAGGGAGCTTGGAAACCAGGAGCTTGGGCCCAGGACGAGGACCTATTCCACCTGGCTCACAAGCCGAGGAGCCCCTCTCTGGGTCCAGGAACCCTGTGTACCCCCAGAAAACCCTTCAGGCCCCAGCTCCAGAGGAGCCAGCCCACACCCTGGGAGACCATTACCCTCTGGAATCAGCGATGATGCTGTCCCAGGAGTGATCAGCAACCACCAACTGCCGAGGAAAGGCCCCCAGGTCACCTGATGGTGAAAAGTTGACAGCCATCCAAGGACAATCCACACTTCCATTCCACGCCCCCCTCCCCCCCGAGGGTCTGGCGACTGCCACCAAGACTCCCGTCTGCGGCCCTGGACCTCATCGGGAAGGATGAATCTGTGAAAATATATGTGGCTCAAAAATATGTGGTTATTTATTTACAAGGCGGTGCGATTGAATAGCTCATTTATCCTGAGAAAAAAGTGGGCCAGCTCAGTGGCTTCAGGCGATTTGAAACAATCTAATGGAATCTTAATGTGTTTAATAAGATTTTTAATAATCTAAGGAACACACGTTCATGGTAAGAAGATGAAAAATAAGAACTCTTGCCCATAAATGATACACAGATTGACAAAGGTACATGCCCAAGAATGTTCTCTGCAACATTGTTTGAGATAGTAAGTAAACAGAAGCTACTTAAATGTCCAGCAATGTGGAAAGGGTTGAGTAAACAAAGGTTCACCTTTGTAGCATGGAAGCGACTTAGTGATAGAGTCAGACAGGACAATATACACGTTACAGAAAAGCTACTGAAAACTCCACGTATGGAAAAATTACAAATTTTCATGCATTTACAGAGAAAGAGAGTCTGGAAAGAAACCCACTCAATGGATATGTGTTACCCCCAAGGAGGAGTTAGGGAAGGGTGAGAGAAGTGGAAGCCTTTGTTTTAGCTTATGTACATCTGAATTCTTTGGAAGTCTTACTTTTCTAACTCAAAATAAAGAAAATGAGAAAATCCACATTAGCAATAAATAAAGAAAAACTGTGTATAATACAAACCTAGAAATAACTCTATTTAGTATACATGTCCTCTTCCAGGTTTCACTACACATTGTCTTCATAGCTTAAATTTGCCTTAAAATAATATGCATTACTTTCCAGGTCAATAAGCAAACATTGTATTTTTAAGGACGGCCTCCTAGTCCATTGCCTATTTAAACAATTCCTTATTAGCAGGCATTTAGGTTGCTTCTAATTTCTTTCTTTCTCTTTCAAACAAGAACAATGCAGTAATGAGCATCCTTAATACTAGATTGTTGTGCATAATCACAATTATGTCCTTAGAACTAATTCCTAGAAGTAAAATTATTGGGTTAAAGGGTCGGTGTATTTTAAGATTCTTAACGCTTATGGCAAAATCACCCTCCAGAAAGGTCACAAGGTCTCTAATCCCTTATCCACAAAACTCTGAAAACAGAAAATGCTTTAATAAGTTTAACAACTAAACTCATTTGATGGCAGACCCTGACCTGCATGGATACGAGGCCATTTAAAGCCTTTCATTTATCCCACGTAGTATGAGTCTTTGTACATTTCATGCAGGCACATAAATGTGTGTATTGCCCTGGTTCCTACAGGGAGTGTTATATGATATACAATTTATACATCGTGTTGCCTTTCAAAAATTTGGAAAATTCTAAATTCCAACACATTCCTGTCCCTAAGAGTTTCTGGTAATGGATTATGGAATGGCGTTAATTTATGCTCTTCCAGCAGCGCTGTTTTCTTCATGTGCTCACCTGATTTTTTGCCAGCCTGATTTTTAATAAACATAAATGAGGTAGGGCACTTCTTCCAAGTGATCTAGCCATTTGAATGCCTCCTTACTTAGCCTGTAAGCTGCTGTCTGTAGTTCTGAGTACACTGGCTTCAGCGCCCCTTGGTGAGGCCTTGGGCCTCTGCACCTTAAAACTATAGTGTTTGAGGGACTTCCTTGGTGGTCCAAAATTCCCAGGTGGCACCTGGGATGAAAACCTGCCTGCCAATGCAGGAGACCTAAGAGACGTGGGCTAAATCCCTGGGTTGGGAAGCTCCCCCTAGAGAAGGGCTGACAACCCACTCCAATATTCCTTCCTGGAGAATGCCATGGACAGAGGAGCCTGGTGGGCGACAGTCCATAGGGATGCAAAGAGTGGGACACAACTGAAGCAAATTAGCACACACACACACACACACACACACCTGGTGGTACAGTGGTTAAGAATCTGCCATGCAATGCAGGGACACAGGTTCTATCCCCGATCAGAGAACAAAGACCTGACATGTGGCAGAGCAACTTAGTCCGAGAGCCACAACTAGAGAGTCCATGCGCTGCAACAAAAGATCCCGCAGGCCACAACTAAGACAAATAAATAATTTTAAAACCTACGTATATAATGTTTGTTTAGTGACTTGGAAAGAAGTGCATGATATATTATTTTAACGCAAATTTAAGCATCTTATTTGCATAGTGAAACTTGGAAGAGGACATATGCACTAACCAGGGTTGCTTCTAGGTTTGTATTACCCATCGTTTTTCTGTATATATCCATGCTGCTGACACCTCTCCACACCCTCTCAGGGAGCACTGGCCCAAATGCCCCACTTCAGCACTTCCTCTGCCTTTGTGGGAATTTTCTCACCCTCAGCCTCCTTCCTGGTCTCTGGGTATTACTTCCTGCAGGTGGGAAGGGACACCATTCTCTGCTAGCTCATTCAGTCGTCAGTTGGAGGAGTGATCCTACAGCAGAGAAATGGGACCCCTGGTAACACCAGGGTTTAGTCCAGGAAAATCCCTCGTTTCCAGGAGGCCTAGGTCTCTGATGAGGGTGCTGGGTCCCTGTAGATTCTAGTGAAGCCTCACTCTGATCATAACCCACGCCTCTGCCACTGAGGCCAACCGTCCTTACCAGACTCATTCTGCCCATGGGGTTATATTCTCTACCACTGTCATTTACATCAGTCAAAATGACCATGAAATTGTACATAGAGCCGTTTGTGCTTAGTCATTCAGTCGTGTCCGACCCTTTGTGATCCCATGGACTGTAGCCCACCAGGCTTCTCTGTCCATGGGATTCTCCAGGCAAGATTACTGGAGTGAGTTGACATGCCCTCCTCCCGGGTATCTTCCCAACCCAGGATCGAACCCAGGTCTCCCACATTGCAGGTGGATTCTTTACCAGCTGAGCCACCGGGGAAGCCAATAGAGCCATTTAGGGAGATTGATCCCAGCACCTGGTATCCTTGGGGTCAAGAAGGCTACAGGAATGCCAGGAGACTGACCCCAGGGCATCCCTGGGGGGTGGGGAGTACTGGGGACAAGAGACGCCAGTAGGAACGTGATCTCCAGCACTGTGGACTGTCACTGCTGCCCCGGGTCTGGGAGCTGATGGCTTTGCCTGCCTCACCCATACACCTTCAAGCTGAGAAGCAGCCCCAGGCTGATGCACGCAGATTCCCACCTCCGGCCCAAGTCCTGAGCCCGTCATGGAATGACCGCAGGCTAGACCGAGGTATCGGAACGCAAGTGCAGGGGCTGCCATTGGGGACGCGTCCCAGAGGCGCCTCTTGGGCCTGGGGAAGGGCCATCTGAATCCTGATAAAGCACACCCCTGGGAACCTGCAGCTGCCACCAGTGTAGACAGGAACAGCAACAACAAAAAGTCTTGATGCAGAGCCTTCCAGAAGACATATGCAATCATCCATGTCCTCAGGACAAACAGTATCTGATCTCCCCTGACCACGGAAGCTGGCTTTGAGAAGTGAACTAACAGGATATGCAGGTATTTCTAAAAACAGCTTGTTTTCATGGCTCTTAATCTGGGGGTACTAACTGGGTTCGTACTTTGGTCCTAGCACTTTGGTAAAGCTATTTAAATTTCCCATGCTTTTCTCATCTGTAGAGTGGAGATGGTTATTAGGGTCAAAAGAGATCATATGGGTAGGGTTCAAGAAACAATGCCAACTGTGTAGTGAGCCCTCAGTAACTTCAAGCTGCTGCTGTTGTTGTTTTATTATTACTTTGAATGGTTATTAATATTATACTAGATGAAGAGTCAACATGTCTTTGATCAGGAGCCTGAAAGCTCGCTAGGGAAAGCAGTAGAGGAGAGAACAAGTAACAAAGAAGGGGTCATTATCAAGGCTGGAATTCTGATTGCCAGACCACACAGAATCTCTCCTTTCTCCTGGTTAATAAAATGAATATGAGATGATACAGAGAAAGAGGCTGAGTCCCAAGATACACAGCAACTCTGGGGGCTGCAAGGAAAGCCCCCCAGGACTCTGGAGGGCTGGGCAGTGAGCCCTTAACCTGCAGATGCGAAACCCCTGCCTGTAGACCCAGGGACATGCTGGTGGCTTAGGACACGTCATTAAGAGGGGAAGAGCATATGCGGAAAGAAAAAGTTTGGAAAGAGAATTTTTGTTTAAAACTGCAAAACTTAAAGGCACTTAGAAAAAGTCAGAAGACTGAAAGATGTTAAAAGAGAACAGAGACCTGGGGCATCTTCCTCTTGTACTGGGGTGGTCTTAATACTTTCCCCAAGAGAAGCAGAAGCAAAGATGGAGTGCGTTGGTGAGATGTCACAGTCTCTATAATTTTTGCCTCTCCATGGCCAACCCATCCAGGGTTGGGGATGGGAGGGCCAGGGCTTGTGGTCTGAAGCTTCCCCCCGTCATGGAGAGACAGTCAGGCTGGAACCTTGGTGAGGGGGTGAGGGGAAGAGGGAGGCACTGGTGCTGGGTCTGAACCAGGAAGGGTACAGGGGTCATGTAATGAACAAGCATCCACTTGATCAGTTTCAGGGGTGCACTTCTCCACTCGGGGCGGCAGGTCTGGGCCCTGTGTGGACAGCCTTGCCCTCCACCCACGCTCCATGGGAACCAACCACAGAGGCAGAGCAGTGTCTGTGGCCCACTTATTAATACCAGTTTTAAAAGCTGCAGGACCTGACTTGCTACCCTATAAATGTCAGTCATGCCCACCCTTGGTAAAGTCGGTGAGAAGCAGAATACCACAAGAAGGCAGAGACTCTGGTGCTGAAGAGGTACCAACAGAGGCTTCAGCCCACCCACTTTAGGAAATAAGAGACCTTCTTGGGGCTAAGGGCATATCATCAAAGAGTTGGAAGGATTAGCTCAGGCTACCAGAATGCCGTCATGAACTTGCAAGCTAGAGTTCTAAAATAAAATGGCAAAAGGGAGAGGGGCCCAAGACATTCCTACTTCTTTTCTGTGGGTATATATGGGGGTATGGGTGTACACGTATGAATGCATGCATATGCAAATATAAAAGAGTGAATATTTGCTGAACATTAATTCAGTTTGATTTATCACTGTATCTGTGAACACAGTATATAGAGAAAAAGGACTGGGAGCAAATATACCCAAAATGTCATTAATGGGATTCTGCAAGGTTGGACTACAGGTAATCATTTTCTTTTTGCGAATTTCTCAAATTTCCGATGTTCTGGGTTTTGTTTCAGTTTTCTTAGAGAAGAGGTTAGCTCTCAATGCCCTGCCTCCCAGGGGGCTTCCTTGACCTTGTACAAACATACCCACCTTGTCCCAAGCAACCTCATGTCAACTATGTGTGAGGAGGCACGGCCGCTGAGTCTGAAAAAGTCCTGCTGTGTGTTTCTCCCAGTCTGACTGCTCACAAAACAAAAATGAATTTTTCCATGGTAACCTCCAGCCTCCTCACTTAGACACAGAGGCCATACTGGCAACTCTTAAATAACTCACAGCTTCGTGCTCTGCTCCCCTTCTCGTATGTAGGATCTGAGAGAAAAGTCTGGAGCAAGTCACCACGCTGTTGTGACTAGGGTGGTTCAAACTGGCCATGGTTCTCTGGGTGGTGAGATCAAAGATGACTGCTACCTTTTTTCTTTACACTTTTAGAATATGAATTTTTAAAATTATATATTTAACAATTAGCTTTATCTTAGGGGAGGAAAGAGAAAGTAAAACCTTGTTGCTTCTCCCTGCCCTCAGGAGAAAAATTCAGTCTCTTTACGCAGTTCATAAGGCCCCACGTGATCTTGTCCCTGATGATTTAGTGACATTTTAAATGTTTGCTTGAACCATATGACGGTGCAGTTTTTCTTAGTCGAAAATGGTCTGTTATGGGCAACTTTGAGTTCACCCAGGACCCTCATCCTCAACCAGACGCTACTCCCTTGGCCTGCAAAACCCAACGGCTGTCTACTCCCATCTTTCCCTGCCTCGACTCACCCCTTCTGCCTTACTAAATAACTCCTGCCCTTTCTTCAAGTCTTCCAGTCTGTCATTTCTTCCAAAAAGCTTTGGATTCTGAATTAAGCACCCCTCCTCTGAGCTTCCCAAGCATCCAGCCTCATTCATTCATTCAGTCACTCAACAAATCATTGTTAAGCACCAATTACATGCCCACCGAATTCCAGGCAGTAGGGACACGGTAATGACCAAGTCAGTGACCCTCAGTCATAGTATACCCCAGTCCTGTCGGTTTCTTATTGCTCATCTCCTCTACCAGAGCCCGAAAACTTCCATGTCTTGTACACCATGAAACAGCCACGGCTCCACGTACCTGACACATAATAATCACATACTCATTGAATGAAAAATAAATGGATTGCTCAAATTTATCAAAGTAGCGTATAACCGATTTTATTTCTCTTCTGTTCTAGTTTTTTTTTTTTTTTTTGTAGATAATTACTCTCACAATTTATCATCTGACAAAAGGAAACAGCTGATAAAAGAAGCCCTCCTTTGTTCTGGACTTCCTGGCCGGGTCTCACAAGTCCTGTTTGCTTTGACCGCCTCTGGAGTGTTTGCCCAGTGAGGTCAGGGAAGGGAAGGAGGACACCGCCCGCCTGTTGTCGGAGCTGCAGGAAGCCAGCTGCGAGCTCCGAGCTCCGCTCGGTGAGAGGGGGTGGGAGGACAAACTCCAGCCTGGGGAGTGTGTGCCCTCCGCAGTTACACCAGCTTCAGGACCTGCCCAGCAAAAGCTGCCCATATGTACGTGTTCAGGTCCTGGCATTGAAGGATACCAGGGGCCAGATGCAGAAACCAAGACCCCAAGCAAAGTCCACACTTGCTGAGATCACAGAGCCCAGTAACAAGGCCAGAGGGTCAAACCCTAACTTGAAGTCCTTGCGTTTTCCTGGAACAAAGCTGGAGGTGGGGCGGAAAGGTATCTAAAACTCCTAGCTCCTGGCTGCCGCTCAAACCACATGACTCTGGGTGACCCACCCACCCAGCCCTATTCACTAAGCATCTATTATGCTCCGGCACCTGTCTTGGTAGGCAGTAGTGGGAGAGGCAAATTCCCACCCTTGACAGTCCCCGCAGTGGGAGAGCTGTCTGACTGGTGGCGTCCATAAAGTTGTGCAACTCACCTGGGTGACTCAGAACCGGAGGCTCCGGAGCCTTGGAAGGGGGAGGCGGCCTCTCCAGCCTGCCCCTCCCTGAAGCGGAGACTCTGCTCCCTGCGTCCCGCCTCCTCAAAGCCTTTACTTGGTGGAAGCCTGCAGTAGTCCTGAGAACCCAGACGGCCCGGCAGAGGGGACAGAAACACCCCAGTTGTTGACCATCTACAGCGGGCCAGGCCCTGTGCCAAGGCCTACACACGCAATGTCCTTTGATCTTCAATCCAGTTCTTTACAGATTAAGAGACCGAAGCTTTAAAGAGAGGGTGGAGAGGACTGAGTTCTGAAGTGTCCCCTGTGAGGCCCCCAGCACCGCTTTGCTTCCTTGCATTCATTAAACATTAGCACAGGGCTCCCAAGCATGCCTTCTGTAGCACGTGGTCCAAGGCACTTCTGTTTGCCCATATTGGACAGCACAGATTTTAGAGGACACTTCGATCATCTCAGACAGCCCTATTAAACAGCAGTGAACTAAGCAGTGAGCAGCAGGCCGCTCATAAAAGCACTTTTCCACCCCCTGCATCTTCTGCTCTCCTCCCTTCCAAAAGTGGCCATGGAGTAGAGGACGTTGTAGGTGCTCAATAAATATTTTTGAAGTAAATGATGAGGATCTGGTCTGAGGAGCAAGAAGGAAGTAGCTGCAGTAGTGAAAGTAAGCCTGATTTAATCAAGAAATGTTCACTACGTGATGGAGAGCTTGGGCAGACCGAAAGGTCCTTCCTTCATCACCCATCCCCACCCATGAAAACACAGAAATGAATGGTGATATAATTTATTGGAGCAATAAAGTCCATACCTACCCATCACCTCTTCCAATGACTCATGTCTGCCCATGTGCACTTGCAGTAAAGCATTTCAATCGGACCAAAGAGTGGTTAGCTCTGATGCAGGCAAAAGCATCGCTAAAGTGAGAGCTAGGATCCTGGAGTTCCTGGAACTCAGTTCCTTTATGGTCCTGATGGGGAAACTGGGGCTTGGTCTGTGGTCACACAGCTAGGCAGAGGCAAAGCTATTCTCCTGCCCACCTGCCACCTGGAATTTAGGCCAGCTTGAGAGCAGACACTCCTTGTCAGGACCAGGGAACAAGAAGCTCAGGTGGCTAAAGAGTCAAGGTTGAGATCAAGTAGATGAAGAAACCAAGGATAAAATAAGACAGTCTGCTGGGGACAACCCAGAGCAGTAGGGTCGACCAGTGCACATTAAGAAGGGGACAGCAATTGGAAGGAAGAGCCAAGTCTGGCAGCCTCCACTGTTGGAGAGGATAATGGGAACAGTCACTTTTGTACACTGCTGATGAGACTGCATATTGGTCAGAGGACAATTTAACATTGTCTTGTGGTGCTGGAGGTAAAGAACCCACCAGCCAGTGCAGGAGATGTAAGCGATGTGTGTTTGATCCCTGGGTCAGGAAGATCCCCTGGAGAAGGAAATAGCAACCCACTCCAATATTCTTGCCTGGAGAATCCCATGGACATAGGAACCCAGCGGGTTACAGTCCCTGGAGTCTCAAAGAGTTGGACACGACTGAAGCAACTTAGCAGTAGAATTTAAAATAAGCATCCTCATGACTCAGAAATATCACTACTTCTCTAGAGAAATATCTGCATGTGTGCACAGAGATACATACAAAACTTCATGGCAGTGTTTCTTACTATCATGAGAAACTAGCAAAAACTTAAATGTCCAACCACAGAGATAGAGCCATCAAAAGCAGTATATCAAACTAGGAGTAAAACCACCATATGACCCAGCCCCACTCCTAGGCGTATACCCTGAGGAAACCAAAACTGAAAAAGACACATGTATCCCATTGTTCACTGCAGCACTATTTACAATAGCTAGAACATGGAAGCAACCTAGATGTCCCTCGACAGATGAATGGAAGTTGTGGTACATATACACAATGGAATATTACTCAGCCATAAAAAGAACATATTTGAGTCAGTTCTGATGAGGTGGATGAACCTGGAACCCATTATACAGAGTGAAGTGAGTCAGAAAGAGATAAATACCGTATTCTAATGCATATATATGGAACCTAGAAAAATGGTGCTGAAGAATTTATTTACAGGGCAGCAGTGGAGAAACAGACATAGAGAATAGACTTAAGGACATGGGGAGAGGAGAGGAGAGGGTGAGATGTATGGAAAGAGTAACATGGAAACTTACATTACCACATGTAAAATAGAGAGCTGATGGGAATTTGCTGTAGGCTCAGGAAACTCAAACAGGGGCTCTGTATCAATCGAGAGGGGTGGGATGGGGCAGGAGATGGGAGGGAGCTTCAAAAGGGAGGGGATATATGTATACCTATGGCTGATTCATGTTGAGGTTTGACAGAAAACAACAAAATTCTATAAAGCAACTATCCTTCAATAAAAAAAAAAGAAAAAAGAAGGAATATATCTACACTAGGGAATACTACAAAGCAATTAAATAGAGCATAGAGGATCCATTCAGGGCCACCACATCACACACCATATCTTTGGTTTTTTATTTTGTATTGGGATACAGCTGATTAATAATGTTGCGATAGTTTCAGATGGACAGTGAAGGGACTCAGCCATCATATATACATGGATCCCTTCTCCCCCGACTCCCCTCCCATCCAGGCTACCACATAACACTGAGCAGACTTCCAGGCGCTATACAGTAGGTCCTTGTTGGTTATCCATTTTAAATATAGCAGACACACCACATCTTTGAATGAATGAGAAGAAGATAGTTCCCTTTAAGTAGACCAATCAAAGAAAGGCAGGCCTCTTTTTGTGCTAAGTCAGCAGAGATGGACTGTTTCAGCCTCCCTCATGTCTTCTGGGCTGTGAAACCAAAGAGATGGCTCTGAGTTCAGTCCTTCCAACCTGAAAGACCACGTCAAATGGAAAAACAAGCTGTAGAATAGTGTGCCAAAGAGAATGCCTGTGATACGTTTGAACACACGTTCTTTATATTTTCTCTGAGGACATACATACATAGCAAGCATGTTAATGCGTAGAAAACAGACTGGGGAGAGCATACACCTTCCTGCAACAAGTCTGACTTCTTCAGTGGGAAGGGGGCACTGTGTGTCAAAGTGAACTTTAATCTCATCCAAAGTGTTTTGATTTAAACATGTCAAAGGAGAATGCCTGTCTCTATAATTTGTACAGTTAACTTTTAAATTAAAAAATAAAAAAATGGAAAGTTGGGTTTTTGAGACAGAAGAAGAAATATATGTCCTCGTATGGTTTTTCCAGTGGTCAGGTATGGATGTGAGAGTTGGACTATAAAGAAAGCTGAGCGCCAAAGAATCGATGCTTTGGAACTGTGGTGTTGGAGAAGACTCTTGAGAGTCCCTTGGACCGCAAGCAGATCCAACCAGTCCATCCTAAAGGAGATCAGTCCTGGGTGTTCATTGGAAGGACTGATGCTGAAGCTGAAACTCCAATACTTTGGCCACCTGATGCGAAGAGTTGACTCATTGGAAAAGACCCTAATGCTGGGAGGGACTGGGGGCGGGAGGAGAAGGAGACCACAGAGGATGAGATGGCTGGATGGCATCACCGACTTGATGGACATGAGTTTGAGTGAACTCCGGGAGTTGGTGATGGACACGGAGGCCTGGCGTGCTGCGATTCATGGGGTTGCAAAGAGTCGGACACGACTGAGCGACTGAACTGAACTGAACTGAGGCGACACCTGCACCACCATCACAGTAGGTTTAAAGCCTCTTGCTCCTTGGGCCAAAAACTCCACACCAGTCTCCTCTGGACCTTGATGTGTGCTCATGTGCTCACTCACTAAATCGTGTCCAACTCTTTGTGACCCTTTGGACTATAGCCCTGCAGGCTCCTCTGTCCATGGGATTTTTCAGGCAAGAATATTGGCGTGGATTGCTGTATCCTCCTCCAGGAGATCTTCCTGACCCAGGGATCTAACCTGAATCTCCTGAGTCTCCTGCATTGCAAGGGTATTCTTTTTTTGCTAAGCCACTGGGGAAGCTGTAGATCTCAATACTGAACACATTTGAGGGAGTGCACAGGGACTGAGAGCTCAGACTGGCTGAAAGAAGTTTTTAAAAATAAGAGAAAGGTAAACCTAATGAGTCTCTCTCAGTCTCTTTCTCTTAGGTATGCCTGCAAGCAACCTTAGTGACTTCAGCTGGGCAAAAGTGGGGGAAGGAAGTGGGAGTCTCGCCCTTCTCCATCTTCTCCTAGAGGCAGCCTCTCCCCAAAGCAGGGAGCACCACTGTGCGCTGGTAGAACGTGGTGAGACAGTCAACACACCAACTTGAGCAAGATCAAAAGAGCCCTCAGATGACTTTGGGGGGCTTTATCACACTGAAAAGAAGGTGAGGGAAGTTGACTGGTCTTGAAATTGGTTTTTAATGGTTTGATTTCACGGTCTTCTTGTTACTTAAGCACCATTCATCTTCCTTCAAATCTCTAGCCAGGGCTTCACAGGGCTTGGCAGCTCAATTTCCTCTCAGCCTACCAGATGAGACAGAGGGTCCACCGGTCACTTATCTAAGCAAAGCGCACTGGGGGTCATTGGAACCTGCGCCACGCGGCAGACTGTCCTGAACTAGAGAGAAATCGAGGCCACCTCACCACATGAGACTCAGGTAAGTTGATCCCTTCTTCCCATCCCTCCCTGACTGCCCTGGTGTAGACCAGTTGGAAACACGAGGGAGAGGGAGTCAGGTAAAGGACGGCCATGTTTTCCGTCCATTCAAGTCCTTTGAGCTGCATGTCTAGGCAGCAGTGGCAGAGGAGAAATCACGGCATTGGTTAGAAGGCTGGTGTTTCTACCAGGACCCAGCTGTGTTTAATCCTTGAAAGTGGCCAGAAAGTTATGGACTCTGCTAAGGTCAGTTAAAGATCGAGAAAAGGGGATCTCACGGAGCACCAGCAATGAGTAATGAAACAACTGTCTCATGTTCTGTCTCTGCTACACTGAGTGGTTCATTCAAATGAACCACTTACATTTGGATTGATGTATTAGTTGACCTATTTCCCCTAATCCTTTGGGGCCATCTAAAGCTAATTTTTCTGTATCGTTTTACTGACAAGTAACAAACCAGAGCTCTCGGCTTCTCTCACTGCTTTGCCTGTGTCTCCTTGGCTCATCCTCTCCTAGAGCAGACAGGCTTTCTCTGGGTGGCTGAGAATTAGGCCACCTTCTTCTTCACCTTCAACTCCTTTCTGACCCATAGCCCCTGGGACAGGGTCCTTCTCCAACTCCAACTGGAAAATCTCAGAGACGGACCCTGATTGGTCTTGTTTGGGTCACATGATGCCCCCAGTAAGGGGTCAGAGTCTCATGACTGTCATACCCCCTCCCAGGTCATGTGTTTGGAGTTGGGGATGTGTAAGTCCCCAGAGTAAGGTTGGGGCATGCTGGAAACAAAATACCGCAGAGGGCTCACGCGATGCTAAGGGGCATCTGCAGTAAGCGCCGCTTCCATTCTTCTGACGTCTTGGAACTCCTGTCTCTCTACTTACTTTTAAATTTATTTCTTTATCGTCGTTGTTGTTGTTGAGTTGCTCAGTCTTGTCCGACTCTTTGCGACCCCATGGACTGCAGCATGCCAGGCTTCTCTGTCCTTCACTGTCCCCTGGAATTTGCTCAAACTCATTCCATTCAGTCAGTGATGCCATCCAACCATCTCTTCCTCCATCACCCCCTTCTCCTCCTGCCCTCAATCTTTCCCAGCATCAGGGTCTTTCCCAGTGAGTCGACTCTTCGCATCAGGTGGCCCAAGGATTGGAACTTCAGATTTATTCACTTATTTACTTTTGGCTCTGCTGGGTGTTCCTTGCTGTGCTTGGGCTTTCACTTTGTGGCCAGCGGGGGCTACTCTTCCTTGCAGTGTGCGGGCTTCTCATTGCAGTGGCTTCTCCTGTTGTGAAGCACAGGCTAGACCTGAGGGCTTCTGTAGTTGCAGCGCGTGGGCTCAGGAGTTGTGGCGCATGGGCTTAGCTGCTCCACGGCATGTGGGCCCTTTGGGGACCAGGGATCAAACCAGTGTCCCTTGCATTGTAACGTGGGTTGTTATTCACTGTACCACCAGGGAAGCCCTCCACTTATTTTTAAAAGATAGTTTAAATCTTATCAGAGTTTTAAAAGCCCCTTTTAACAGAATCAGGCAGTTATGAAACAAAATAAAAATGAGTGATAGAAATATCCATATTTTAGCTTCCTCTTCCCTAAAAGTTATAAAGGCCTATTTGTTTTCTTTAAAAAAAAAAAAAACCTCTTGCCTTTTTCCTTTTTCTTTCTTTTGACAATAGCCAGGACTCTTAGAAAAGACTAATTCTCTTTTTCAGTGAAATTTACAGTTATTCATATTTTTAAATATTTGGAAAATTTAAATTTAAGTCAGATTCCAATATCTAACCAGGACATTAAAAAGAATCATTTGCCCTTCAATCCATCCCGTACCCCACCCAGAGACCTCTGATTTTGTCTTTAGTTCAAGGTGTGTGCATGCTCAGTCCCTCAGCCATGTCAGAATCTTTATGACCCTACAGACTGCAACCAACCAGCCTCCTCTGTCCATGAGATTTTCCAGGCAAGCTTATTGGAGTGGGTTGCCATTTCCTCCTCAAGTTAGTTCAAAGGAGCAGAGATTAACTGCTAGAACTTCAGGAACTTTAGAGATGTACAGAATAGCATATTGCTAAACATCCCTCTTGCTTTTGGCAAGACCCATCTCAAAAGCTGTGTTCTCTCTGACCAGCCACCCATTCCAACCTAAGCAGAACTGATCACGTCCACGTATGTGCCCTACCATTGTTCTGAACTCCACCAGTCATAACAGGAAGACTGTCATGGTGGGGGTAATGAGGGCCATGTTTGTTAATCTCTCCCTTCCTTCCAGGCTGTGGGTTTCCTAGGTTTGTGTCTGAATCACTTCTGTGTTCTCCAAATGCATCTGAGGGTGTGGCATGGTGGTGGTCTCTGGGATGTATGGATCGATGGATGGGTGAATGGACGGATGGACGGATGGGTGGGTGATGAAATTCCTCTTGATGTTGAGAGGGTAGGTGACTCACGAGTATGAGAGCCTAAGGATGTGCTAGTGATTCAGTCCGTTTTGATGTGGCATTTCCACGAGACTTACGATAAGTGAGTAAATGATGATAAGTGAGAAAATAACGTCCCTGCCTACAGAGGACCCCATGGTCAATCTTGAGCCTCAGGTAGGTTCTCAAGGAGCCTGAGTCCCTTTGTCCAGCTCTGCATGACTTGGTTGTACAGGGCCCCCCGCCTCTTCCCTCGGCAGCCATGGACCACACCCCCCAGTGCTTGCTTGTGAACTGCCGCCAGGCATGACTGCCACTCCCGCCCCCTCCTCTGCCAGAGCAGAGGCTCCTGGAGCTGGCATGCTGCCCCCGCAGTAGTGCCGAGCCTTGAGGAACGCTGCCCTCCTGTCTCCTGCTGACAGCCAGGGCTCTGCAGAGCCTCAGAGGTGAGAAAGCAAAGCTCCCCAGAGGCCCAGTGCTCCCTGGCAGGCATCCCCGGGGATTCAGGGCAGGCAGAGGATTGTCTCTGGGCTGGTTTCCCTCCCACTTGATGGTGGCTCTGAGCAGGGGATGGGGAGAGGGTGGGATGCCGTGTGTGTGCCAGTGTTAGCCCAGAGGAGGGCTCCCCTGAGACTGCTCTGCTCCCCAGCCCTGCACGGAATCTCCACATTGCTTCTCCTCCAAGTTCTCTAGAAGCAGCAGTCCCCTCCTCCTCCCCCGAGGACCCCAGGGTAGGCAGTGCCCAGCTGTGCTGAGGCTGTGCTGATTTGTAACTCTGCTGGGTTGATGTCAGAGCCATGGTTGTGGCTTGCCTAAATTTTCTCTCCCTGGGCAGCTCATCCCCAGTGCAGATCTTACCTCGCTCCGAGCCTACATCTTCAGGGAGGAGCTGTCCCGGGGGCCTCACACAACACCCCAAACTCAGACTGTCCCAAAGCTCACCTTCCCCCACCCCTGGTCTTCATCCTCCCTTGGGCAGTGCTATGTTCCAGCCGGAATCATGACGGCCGCCCTTCTCCCAGCCCAATGCGGCACCCAGCCATTCACAAAGCATGGCTGATGCTTTTCCGCCACCCCAACAAACATTAAACATTTTATTTTGTATTGGGATATAGCTGATTATCAATGGTGTGATAGTTTCAGGTGAACGGCGAAGGGACTCAGGCATACGTATATATCTATCCATTCTCCGCAAAACCCCCTCCCGTCCAGGCTGCCACATAACATTGTAATGCCACCTCTTGACCCACTGAGACCCATCCTCGTCTCACTCCCTCCTCCCTCCATCCCCATTGCCCTCTTTGGTGTAGGTGGGTCACCTCTCATCTGGCTAGGGAGTCCGCTATTGGTCCCCCCCACCCGCTGACTCCTGCCTGGCTCTCTGGCCGGACGTCTACCTGTGGGTGTGTGACGTTTCCCCTGGTGATTTTCCAGAAATGTGGTTTTGATCCTGTCACCCTCCTGCTCAAAGTCTTTGGAAGGTTTGCCCGAGTTCTCTGGAAACTCCACAAGTTCCTCTGTGCTGGGCCGAAGGTCTTACTGAAATCTGGTTCCTCCTTTTCTGTCGAGCTCACCTCTGGTCAGTCAAATCCCAGAGAGAAGGGCAGTTAGGCAGAACAGTCACAGGGAGAGCAATAACTTCTGGGCCACAGCTTTGCCCGTCCTAAAGGTCACCCGGGCAGATGCTTCCATCCGTGTCAGGGATGCTGGTCAGAGTGGAAGGCTCCTCACTGCCGCTGTAAAGGGCAACAGCGTGTGCCCCGAGCCCCTGCTCATACACCCCTCAAGAGCACCTTTCAGGATTCCAGGCTCACAAGAAAGTCCTCTCTCCCTCCTCTGCCCAATCTGAGGAGTAACAGAGTAATCATTGATGTTCGCTAAGCTCCTACTGTGTGATCCAGGTACCAGGCTATGCCCTGTCCCCTTTGATCTTCACCGCACCCCTATAAGGCAGTGCAGTCATTACCCTCATTTTACAATGGACCTGCTGGAGTCCCAGAAGTCAAGTTGCTTGCTCAAAGTCACACACACGGAGAGAGGCAGAGCTGGGATATGGAACTGTGGGTGTGCCCTACGCCCTACACCCTATCATTGGCCCTACACTGGGCCAATGACATTTCTTAGGTTTCAGAAGCCAAAATGCTTCCAAGTGCAGTGTGAGGAGGGTGCTCCACACTGTGGCTTTTATTCTTCCGTGTTTACTTCTAGCACGTGTAAGGAGCAGCTGATTTGGCATCCCCTGGAAAAGTTGGCTTAAAGCTCAACACTCAGAAAACTAAGATCATGGCATCTGGTCCCATCACTTCATGGAAAATAGATGGGGAAACAGTGGAAACAGTGTCAGACGTTATGTTTTTGGGCTCCAGAATCACTGCAGATGGTGATTGCTGCCATGAAATTAAAAGACGCTTACTCCTTGGAAGGAAAGTTATGACCAACCTAGATAGCACATTAAAAAGCAGAGATATTACTTTGCCAACAAAGGTCCGTCTCGTCAAGGCTATGGTTTTTCCAGTGGTCATGTATGGATGTGAGAGTTGGACTGTGAAGAAAGCTGAGCGCCGAAAAATTGATGCTTTTGAGCTGTGGTGTTGGAGAAGATTCTTGAGAGTCCCTTGGACTGCAGGCAGATTCAACCAGTCCATCCCAAAGGAGATCAGTCCTGGGTGTTCATTGGAAGGACTGATGCTGAAGCTGAAACTCCAATACTTTGGCCACCTCATGTGAAGAGTTGACTCACTGGAAAAGACCCTGATGCTGGGAGGGATTAGGGGCAGGAGGAGAAGGGGACGACAGAGGATGAGATGGCTGGATGGCATCACCGACTCAATGGACAAGAGTTTGAGTAAACTCCGGGAGTTGGTGATGGACAGGGAGGCCTGGCGTGCTGCGATTCATGGGGTTGTAGAGAGTCGGACACAACTGAGCAACTGAACTGAACTGAACTGAACTGCCCCCTCTGAGGATGTAGGCATCCTGTTGAAGAGAAAAGTTTCAGAAACATCTTGGTGGTGAGTTGCAGCTTGGCCCACTAGAAGGACTTGTCTTGACCAAATCCGGGGAGAAGAAGCTCTACCTGTTGTTGTTCAGTCGCTTGGTTGTGTCCGACTGTTTGCGACCCCGTGGACTGCAACACGCCAGGCTTCCCTGTCCGTCACCAACTCCTGGAGTCTGCTCAAACTCATGTCCATCAAGTTGGTGATGTCATCCAACCCTCTCATCCTCTGTCACCCTCTTCTCCTACTACCCTGAATCTTTCCCAGCATCAGGGTCTTTTCTAATGAATTGGCTCATCAGGTGGCCAAAGTATTGGAGCTTCAGCTTCAGCATCAGTCCTTCCAGTGAACATTCAGGGTTGATTTCCTTTAGGATTGCTCTGTTTGGTCACTCTGATCTCAGAGGCTGCAGGCAAGGAATCTCAGTTCAGAAAATCACCTCCCACATGCCCAGAAACAAATTCGATTGTGAATTTATGGCCACTGCCAGGGTTCTGCCAGGGCTGGAAAAGAGTGTGTTTCACATCTCAGGGATGGCAGCTGAGATGTGGGATCCTGTATCTCCCCTTCAGTGTGAAGAAAGCCTCGTCATCTCCTCAGGACAATAGGAGGTGAGACCAGAGCCCAAAGGATGCTGCATAAGGAGAGTTGCAGGAAGGGTCGAGTAGGAAGCGCTGTGTTAGACGTGAAGACCGGCACGTGGGAGCAGAGATGAGATTGAGTGATGCCTTAAAAAGTGAATGTCTCCAGCTGCCCGTCTCATCCTTGTGGCTCTTCTTTGTCTATCTGGCTTCGGAGTTAAGGTCGGTGGAAACACACAGCACAGGTTATTCAGAAACTACCTGTAAGGACGCAGCTGCTTGCTTCACAGTGGACACACAGAATCTGACCCGCATTCTTCTCCCATCCTGGGCAGCCCAGAGGAGTCAGGATTGAGGACTAGGGATGTGCAGGAGTGGATCCTGACTGCGGGGCAGTCCGTGCATGGTGACTATGTATTCCTGACATTCCAGAGAATGCCTCTCCCTCAAGATTTATGACTTCACTTTGTTTTAATGCTTCTTGTCAAAATTCTAAGACGTCATAGTGATGGATGGGTAGCACGGAGAAGGGCAGAATGCACTAGTGGAAACAGCCCAGACGAAGCTTTAAAGGGAAGAAGCCCTTGATCAGCAAGTGTCTACTGAGCACCTACCATGTATGCTATGCGTGCTAAGTCACTTCAGTCATGTCTGACTCTTTGCGACCCTATGAACTATAACCCTGCAGGCTCCTCTGTCTGTAAGATTCTGCAGGAAAGAATACTGGAGTTTCCATGCTCTCCTCCAAGGGATCTTCCTGACCAAGGATCAAACCTGTGGTTCTTATGTCTTCTGCACTGGCAGGTGGGTTCTTTACCACCAGCACCACCTGGGAAGCCCTTGCCCTCCTCGCTTATTCCCAGGGAGGCAGAGGTCAGAGCCACACCCCCTTAAAGGACACTGAAGGCTCTAGCAATGCCTGTCCTCCCTGGGAGGATGAACATTGGCAGTCCTTCCAACTGGGGGGCAGAGAGTAGCATCTCAGAGGAGCCCCGGTTCATGTCAACCCCTCCCCACCCAGTAGTAAAGCTTCAGAAAAACCAGCCCACACGCTAACCCAGGGTGGGGAGAGACCAGGCACAGCCCTTTTATTCTTTCCTGTCTAAAGCCTGTGTGTCCTCAAGGGTAAGACATGATTCTGACCCTGCTCATCCCTCTGACACCAAGGTGTTCTCCCCACAGGCCACCTGGAAAATGAAAGTGTTCGTTGCTCAGTCGTGTCCGACTCCTTGTGACCCCATGGACTGTAGCCCGCCAGGCTCCTCTCTCCATGGCAAGAACACTAGAACAGCTTGCCAGTCCTTTCTCCAGGTGATCTTCCGACCTAGGGATCGAACCCAGGTCTCCTACAATGCAGTCGGATTCTTTACTGTCTGAGCCACAGGGAAGCCCCCAGGCCACCCAGAACCTCCTCCGAAACAGCTGAAAAGCCCCTCCTTGAGGAGCTTGGTGTCCACCCAGGCCCTCCTCCCATTTCCACTTTGTCTACCCCAGTCTCTCCTTTGAAATAAATGTATTCAATCTGAAGGTACAAAATGGATGAAACAGTTGTTTTTAAATGCTGATTTCATGCCCCTCCCAAAGGCACTCTTTTGTTCTCCTGTTTAATTTTTACATTGCATCGGCAATAACAAACTCTAGGGCGGGTGCATCAAAGGAAACTGATAATTGCTAACTGTACATTTTATTTGGTTCATTACTTTGTTAACACCTGATTCTGAAAAATACTCCCTCTGAACGGGCTGGAAGCAGCATAAAAATTATTAGCAACAAAGAGATCCTTTTTTGCATAGAAATAGGTTTATTCCCTGCCACCTGCAGTGAGTGTGTGAGATTGGCTTTGTGGTAGCCAGCAACATTTAGCAAGCACCTTTCCACCTGCCTCCAGGTAAACAAACATCTTACAACCTAAAGGTTATAACCTAAGGGTTCTGTTTTGCTTTGCAGAAATGTACCCATGTTGTCCTGGTTTGGGATTCCAGGTGGGTGGGAAATAGTAGAGTACCAGGGACATGGGGTTGAAAATCAGGCCTGAGGCAGCCCCAAGAGGGCAATAAGGTGTAGGATGTCCTAAGAGTTAGTTGATGGGGAGCACACTGGGAAACCACTGAATCACTGAGTGTGTGCAATTCATTCCACTTTTATGAGAGAGTGTTAGTTGCTCAGTCGTGTCGGACACTTTAAGATCCCATGGACTGTAGCCCGCCAGGCCCCTCTGTCCGTGGAATTCTCCAGGCAGGAATACTAGAGTGGGTTGCCATTTTCTTCTCCAGGGGATCTTCCCGACCCAGGGATCGAATCTGAGTCTTCCCATGTTGCAGGTGTATTCTTGACCGTCTGAGCCACCTGTACTTCCTATGTGCACAGTCAGCAGCAGAATTCCAATGTATGTAAGTAGTGGGTGGTGGATACACCTGGATGCCTCCTGACATCTTTAAATTCCCTTCCTGTGTTTGGGGAAATTCCCTGGCTCATGATCGCACATTGCCGCCCGTCCCCTCCTGCCCCCACCAATGCCTCCTTAAGAGAGAAGCTATTTAGAATACCTCTTGCTCCTCAGGCGCAGGTAAGAGACAGCCTTCACCGACATGACACCCACTGGAGACTTTGATTGGGAAGCTAACGTCATAAAGACGTGGAACCCGTTCTGCTGACCATAGCGGCCAAGTAGCCAGCTAGCTCCCAGTGACCAAGGTTCCAAATTGCATCCGAGCCCTGCACTCAGGTACGTGAACGTGATGTTTGTGTCCAGGGATGTCTTCTATTTGTGATAGAATCTGGCCACTGTTCTTTGCTATTGGGCATTCAGGTTTGTTCCTCAGGACCTCTCAGAATCTCTGGGTTGTTGATATACTTGAACAAATGCATTTTCTGCTGAAACTGGCTCAAATGGGTTTCTGACATTTGCATCTGGGAACCCAGGTACTCATAGCTCTATACACTGCAAATGTCAGATGCCCAAAGGGCATTTGTTGGTTTGTGAAACCTAAAACCCCCAGGAGTCTGTAGTCTCAGATATGGTCAGACAGGGACTAGGACTAGCTGCATAATTTGCAAAAGAAAATAAAACTGCTAGATGCTCATTCATGTCTGACTGTGACCCCACGGACGGCAGCCCACCAGGCTCCTCTGTTCATGGAATTCTCCAGGCAAGAATGCTGGAGTGGGTTGCCATTTCCCACTCTAAGCCATCTTCTTGACCCGGGGATTGAACCCACGCCTCTCACATCTCCTGCACTGGCAGGTGACTTCTTTACTGTAGCCCCGAGAGAAGCCCAGGTAATTTGCAAGGCCCAGCACAAAATGAAAGTTCAAGACCCTTTTCCAAAGAGTGCTGAGGATTTCAAGATGACAGTGTAAGAGCCTGAAAGCAGGCACAGGGTCCTTCTAAGTGCAGAGCCCATTGTGACGGCGCAGACGGCCTGCCCACAGCGCTGGCTCTGCTCCAGGACGCCTGTGTCTTTCTCATCCTCCTTCCTGGTTCTGTCAAGTCCCAACTGACCCGTTGCCTGCCCACGCATCCCGTGTTCCAGAGGGGAAGGCTGGGTTCCCACAGTTAAGGCTCAGAGCCCAGTTGCATCCGCAGCGTGTCCAGGCACGCTTAGCGCCATTGCACTGATGGGCCCAGTATTTGGACTGTGGTCTTAGCTCTGGCTCCCAGCCTCTGTGGGGAGGATGGGTGTGCGGGGGATTTCTAAGGACATGCTCCCAGGGGAGGCCTGTGGGGAAGCAGGGAAGGGGAGGAAATGAAGCAAAGGTGGGATCCCTCACAGAGACCCTCGCAGGGGCTCCAGAGCATGAGTGATGCCTCAGAGTTGTCTGCACCTGAGACAGGGAGGCTGACTTTTCAACACTCCCTGTGTGCACCCTGCAGGCATTGATTAAGGGCCACGCCCCATGTGGGTGGGCACATGTCTTCCCAGGCTTTCTGTGCCAATGGACAACGTGGCTGTTGTCCCCTAGACTGAGGACCAGCTTCTATAAAAGACACGCAGGGGTTTGCTCCTGGAGGTCAACACTGAAGTGAAGGGAGAGGTCCCGGAGTGGTACAGGAATCTAGAGCCCTGGATTTAAGGACATTCCAGAGTCCTGACCCTACCTGAAGTGGCCCTGAGAAAATGCTAACGTGAGAGACCCCACATTTCCACTGGGAATGTTTGTGCCAGGGAGTCAGGAAATACCAGGTGATGGGCCAGTGGGGACTAGAAGATCATGCATATTACCCTAACATTTAAAAAATTAATCTTAGCCTACCTAAGTAATGCAAAACTCAGATTCCCTCTTTTGAAATGAATGAATTGCATAACAGTGTTCTGTAAGAACTCTGTGAGCTTCTGAGTCTGTCACTGGAAAAATCTTCGCACAGACTCTGCTCATTGCTTTTGACACCCGCAGTTAGTCATAGGTGACTACTGATGGGTCTTGAGAGGTGCATATCATTAGATTCATTAAGGACAGGGTCCTAGAAGAATAGGATTCATTATTAACAAGGAAATTTATGAACACATTTTAATAACAGCCTTGTGAAGTGCAATTCACATACCATACACTTTCCCTATTTAAAAGGTAGAATTCTGTCACTTTTAGTCTATTTAGTAAAATTGGGCAATGACTACCACAGTCAGCTTTAGAAAGTTTTCATCAAAAAGATAAAACTTCTGTCAAAAAAAGAAACCCCAGACCCATTAGTATTCTTTTTAAGGATTTGAAAATCCTTAGTCCTAAGCAAAAAATGTTTAGGGCTGGTGGACCATCCCTCTAGTTCCTAATTTCAGGAAACATCCAGAAAACCCTCAGGGAAAGGGTAGCTCTAGAAAGTCCCCCATTATCTTCCCGTGGTTGGGAGAATCATGACTTTGAGTGCCTTGCTTTTTTTAATATTTATTTATTTGGCTGTACCAGGCCTTAGTTGCTGCACAGGGGATCTTCACTTGTGGCGTGTGAACTCCTTGTTGGGACATGTGGGCGCTAGTTCCCTTACCAGGGATTGAACCTGGGCCCTCTGCATTGGGAGTGCAGAGTCTTAGCCACTGGGCTACTAGGGAGGTGCACTGAGTCTGATCGTCAGACTCAGTGACAGGCACATCAACAGAAAAAAAAAAAAAAAGAGAGAAAGACTCTATCAACCCAGTCAGGCCATGGCAGTAAGTCAGGCCTGGGTCACAGTCCAAGAGAAACGTGAGCATTTGCATCCCCAGCTATCTCCAGGGCAGACGGGGCAGAGGTGTAACCAGTTTCCTTCCTCATCACCACGGGGACCTCAGGTCATCCCTAATGAGGTCGTGTATCTCCAAATTCCAGCGTGGACAAAACCAGGCACTCCTTACACAGGAAGCTGGCCGTGCTGGCTGAACCAATTTATACACTTCTATTTAAAAGAAAGAAAGAAAGAAAAAAAAGTCACCTTTTAGGAGAAGCAAAGGGGCAAAGGAGCGTCCAGCTAAGCATGTTACCAAATCTTTAAGAAATAAACAACATTACTAAGGAATGTGTGTCCGATCAAACATTTTTTTCATTCTTCTGAGACAAAGAATTAAAAAAAAAAAAAATTACCTATGAGACTCAGGATTATTTAGTCAGTTACTCATATACCTGCATGTAACTCTGGTGTAATAAAGATCTTGGCTGGAGTGTGGTGTGACCGAGCGAGGTCCACTGGGTAAACACCCATGTGAGGCCCTTTCCACTGCAACCTGAGAGTCAGGCAGCGAAAAGAAGACGTTCCCTGCACATCACATCGGCCCCATTAGGAGGGCCCTGTGATCACGTTATTATGTGCTTTGTCTTCAGAGACTTCCCGGTCTTTTTCACCCATAAGCAGAAAAAGTCGTCTCCATCTCATTACCAGGCTCCGGGAGCCCGTTCCCTCTGATGTGTCTCCCTCCCTCACTTTGGAGCTCGACTTCCTTGAGATCTCTCATCGTCACCTTTATTATAATGGAGTCTTACAATCCCACGGCTTGCAACACCCAGGGGAGGAGTATTCTGATGAGGAGGGTGGGGGTGCCTGGAGGAGCCGTCTGTGATGGAAGCTTCCACAGAGGCAACTCGGCAGACGGGTGGGAAGAAGGAAGGACTCGTCGGGGAGATGAGTGTTTTCACCACTCGATTGCCCTCCCCTGGTTTTGGGCAAGAAAAAAGACAGCAAGGCCACGGAGAGGATCCGTGAAAGCGGCCCCTGCCTGATTTTAGTGGCAGCAGGCAGGAATGTTCTCTTCTCAGGTAGAAGCATCAGAGCTTGGAGCACACATAGGCAGATGAGTAAACAGAGGTGATGCCTTTTCTTTGTGACATTTGTGGGCAGAAGGAGCCCAAAAGGCCCGTGGGAGGAAAGAATGATAGCTGGTTTCCTTTTCTCTCACTGAACATTGTCTCTGATTCAATGGTAGGACAGTTAACCAGGCCGATGGAACATGATGAGTGTCTTTCATTCCAAGAAGAGGCTGGCCCTCCGTGACTGTTACTTAATTAATGCTTTACCCGCATTTAGGGGACAGAATGGGCCTAGAATATCATAAAAAAGGACAGAAGTGCAAGAGCAATATTTTTAGAAGCAAATCTGAGGGATGCCAAACAGAAATATAGCAACAAATCAAAAAAGGTCGAATTCTTCTAGTTTATCTACTTTGGCCAAGACAACAGAATTTAATCAAAATTCATGTGCAGATGTGAATTTTGTGACTTACTTAGCATTCTATGGATGAATATAGATCATGTCTATCTATATCTATTTCTATCTATCCAACTGTCTATATATATCAGGTTTCTATCCATCTATCTATAACTATCTGTCCACCTATCTATATATCCACCTATCTATCTGTCTTTGTATTTTTCTCCCTAAGAGTGAGCAACTATCAAGACAAAAACAAACTGAAAATGTACACTGCGATGTGCTGAGTTGCAGAAGGACCCCACAGATTTATGAAATTGTTTGTGGCACTCTCGATCTTTTTCATTGCTTTTTGAGGCTACAATGAAAAACTCACTGCCATCTTGAGAGATTGGGTCGAAGTCCATATGAAGACAGCACACAAGTTCCTCTGCCAGTTTGAACAGAACAAAAGGGAAAACATGAAGAGCTGTGAGAAAGGAAGAAAATACACTCTGAGCTGAGACAAACTATGGGCTCAGTAAGGAAGAAAGATACAGGAGGCTATTGCAGATAGAAAGAGGTTGCAGCAGAAAACTCTTCTGCTAATAAGGGAGGTAAAGGCTGAGTTAAGAGGGAAGCCAAGAGACCCATGATCGTCTCCCAAGAGGAAACAGGTTGGGACAGTGAAACGCAACACCTCACTCAGAGTAACCTGAGGGCAGTTTCAGTGTCGGTGATTCTGGGAGAGGTCACGGTGCAGGAAAAGCACGATGAAGGTAAAAGGTAAACGTTGATGAGTATCCACCAGGATAGGCACTTGCCTGGTGGTTTGCACTCCCAAGGCAGAGAGCCTGTGTTCAATCCCTGGTCAGGGAACTGGATCCCATATGCTGCGACTGCATATCCTAACTAAAGATCCCATGCACACAACTGAGACCTGATGCAGCCAGATAAATAATTTTTTTTTCAAAAAAAGTATATCCACTAGGATAAATTCCAGTGGGTTAAAGATGCAAACTAATGATTTTTTAAAAAAGATTTATTTATTTAAGGCTGCCCTGGGTCTTTGTTGCTGCAAGAGGGCTTTCTCTACTTGCAGCAAGTGGGGGCTACTTTTTGTTGCAGTGGCTTCTCACTTCGGCGGCTTCTCTTGTTGCAGAGCACAGGCTGTAGGTGCTTGGGCTCAGTAGTTGCAGTGTCTGAGCACAGTAGTTGTGGCACATGGGCCTCGTTGCTCCGAGACTTGTGGGATCTTCCTGGTCAGGGATGGAACCGGTGTCCCCTGCCTTGGCAGATGGATTCTTCACCACTGGACCACCAGGGAAGCCCCAAGATTTTTTAAAAGAATTATCCGAAAACATGTAATTCTTCTTCTATAACTTGGAATGGAGGAAAGCATTTCTCACCATGACTCAAAATTCAGACAAGACAAAAGAGAAGATTGATGAATTTGTCTACATAAAAATCAAAACTTCTACATGGTGCCAAAAAAAAAACAAAAAAGAGAGAGAAAGAGAATGAAGAGACGGAAAAAAGAAAACACAAAAACGGGAAAAAAGATGACTGGAAAAATATTCATATCACAAAGAGCTAATCTTCCTATTATAGAGTGATTTTTATAGAAATTGAGACTAATAGGCAAAAGATATGACCATCAGTTCACAGAAATATAAATAAAATAGCTCAAATGTATAAATGTATGTTCAACTTCACTCACAAGTGAAATGCAAATCCAAATGACATTGAGATATCATTTATACATTTCCAAAATTCTGATGACAGATTGTTCAGTTGGTTTCTCCCAGAAGCAGACCCTAAGACAAATATTTTAATGTAGGTAGTTCATCTGGGAGGTGAGGGCAGGAAACACCGGTAGGGAGGTAAGGAGGAAAGAGAAGGATGTTATGAATGGTGTGTCCTGAAGGCAAGCCCGGGGCTCAACTGGATAACCGTGAAGACAGTGCAAAACACCCTCCAGAGTTGTCCCCTCTGATGAGAAGTGAAGGGAAGGGAAGTGAAGTGAAAGTCGCTCAGTTGTGTCTGACTCTTTGTGACCCCATGGACTATACAGTCCATGGAATTCTCCAGGCCAGAATACTAGAGTGGGTAGCCTTTCCCTTCTCCAGGGGATCTTCCCAACCCAGGGATCGAACCCAGGTCTCCCGCGTTGCAGGCGGATTCTTTACCAGCTGAGCCACAAGGGAAGCCCAAGAATACTGGAGTGGGTAGCCTCTCCTTTCTCCAGTGGATCTTCCCAACCCAGGAATCGAACGGGGGTCTCCTGCATTGCAGGCGGGTTCTTTACCAACTGAGCTATCAAGGAAGCCCTAAGAATGAGAAGCTGGGGTGTTTATTCATCAACTCCCTGTCACTGGCTGATGACTGCTTGTGGGGAAGGAACTCTCAGGAATTTCTGCCCTGTCCACCCCCCAGGCTTGCACACAGGTCAAGCCTCTTTCCTAAGGCCAGAAAAAAGCCCTGGGGCAGAGTTGCAGCTGTAGTCTAAAGAAGACCTCCCAGAGGGTGTGGGTGGGGCACGGCAGCATCTTTCCCAGACCATCCATCAGTGAGGATGCCAGGTCACAGGCATTCTCACTGCTGGTGAGAACGGACTGGACACTGTTCCAACACTGGGAGTGCCAGTTAGTTATTGGAAACCTAACAATATGTAGGCTTCCTAGGTGGCACAGTGATAAAAGAATCCGCCTGCCGATGCAGGAGATGCGGGAGATGCGGGTTCAATCCCTGGGTTGGGAAGGGCCCCCTGGAGAAGGAAATGGCAACCCACTCCAGTATCCTTGCCTGGAGAACCCCATGGACAGGGGCGGCCTGCCGACTATAGTCCTTGGGGTCGCAAGAGTCAGACACGACTGAGCATGCGTGCATGCACTGCTCTCCTGGTACATTCATTTACCCTTTGATTCAGCAGCCTCACTTCCAGGAACTTACCCGACAGTTTAGGTTTGCAGCTGTCGTAAAAGACACATGGCTAAGACGATTTCTGCAGTGCTACTTGTAATGACAAACTCTTGGACACAATCTAATGTCCATCACTGGGAAGGCGAGAGTTAAAATGCAGCTTTTTTTCAAAGGACAGTTGCTGTACAATATTATATAAGTTACAGGTGTACAATAGAGTGATTCATAATTTTTTAAAGGTTATACTCCATTTATAGTTATTATAAAATACTGACTATACTCCCTATGTTGTACAGTGCATCCTTGTAGCTAATTTCATATGTAACAGTTGAACCTCTTACTCCTCTAACTCTGTGTGGCCCCTCCCCTCACCCTTCTAGTCACCACTAGATTTTTCTCTATGTCTGTGAACCTGATTCTTTTTTGTTATACTCACTAGTTTGTTGTCTCTTTTCAGATTCCACATATAAGTGATATCCTACAGTATGTGTCTTTCTGTAGCTTTAAAAACAATTGAGGCAGTTCTCTGAGTAGTGGATGTGGTGACATTTCCAAGATGGATTGTTAAGTGACAAAAGGAAAGTGCAAGAAGATGATATATCTTTTGTGTATAAAGGGAGGTAGAAGACAAATAACACCAACTTGTATCTGTTTATATATGCATAGAGAAACTGGCAGGATACAGCAGAGATTAATAAGAGAGTTAAAGGACTTTCCTGGTGGTAGAGTAGTTAAGGCTCTGCACTTCTGCTGCAGGGGGCAGGGTTCGATCCCTGGTCAGGCAACTAAGATCCCACATACTGTCTGGTGTGGCCAAAAATAAATACATTTTTAAAAAGACAGTTAAGGTGAGGGCTGTGGTGATGGTAATGGGCGGATAGGGTGAAATATATTTCAAACACATGAATCTATTATTCAAAAGTTAAATTTAGCAATGCTGATGAACACAGCTATCTGAGGGGCATGGAATTATGTGGCACTTTTGCATAATTGTGTTACGGATTTCTGGTTTGTCTGAACGTTTTGCATGGTGCATGCATGTTTTGCCATGTGAAAGACAGTAGCAATACAACGACTAGGTACAAACAAGGGAGACAGACAACAGTCAAAGATGCACCACCGTGGCAACATTGATCAGAGCAGGTGTTGAACTAAAAGGAATAGAAAATTACTGGCTGGCTAAAGCAGAGAAAGAACATATTCTTGAAAAACCTTTTAATTTTGTGTTTGGGTATAGCCTATTCACAATGCTGTGAGTTTGAGGTGGACAGCAAAGGGTCTCAGCCGTGCATATACCTGTATCCATTCTCCCCTAAACTCCCCTCCCATCCAGGCTGCCACATAACATGGAGCAGAGTTCCCTGTGCTAGACAGTAGGCCCTTGTCCGTTATCCACTGCCTAGCTATCCCTTTCTCCCATCCCTTCCCCCAGAAATAAAAGCTGAAGCCCAAGGAGGTGGGGAACCATTACTTACAGACCCATCTGATGAGGACACTTACCACCACCCCCACTGGACCTGGCTTCCTCTGCTGTCCCTAGGGGAGACGGAAGTCAGGCCAGAAAGTGCAGTTGAACCACAAAGATAGGACAGTGTTTAGATGTTATCGTAAGATATGGGGCAGGTCACCAGGCAGAAATGTCAAAGCAGATGTGATCCAGAACTGGGCCGGGTGGGAACATGAAAGGGATGAGAGCTTGAGACTGGAGGCACATCCTTGAAGAGGAGGTCAGAGGGGCTCCATACCCAAGGGAGGGGCGGAGTGCTGTGGCGGATGAGTTGCTACAAAAACCCACAGAAATGTCCACAACAGGGCCACCTTTAATCATTGACAAGACCCGGAGAGCAAAAGCCAGGTGATGACAGTAACCAACCTGTTAAGGAATATCATATTCCTCTTACCCTCCTCGGTGCAAGGAAGGAATCAAGCCACCCTCCTCGCAGCCCCAGCTGGGACAAGGAGGAGAATTTTTGCCTTTGACTGAAGATAGAAGTGTTAAATTGAGACCGTGTTTTGCAACTTAACGACAAGAAGACTTTGTTAAGATGACAAAGACCAGGAAGGTCATGGGTACTCACTTCATGCGGGATCCAGTGGTAACAGGAGAACCAACCCCATGAAGGAGGACACCCCATGAAGGGTGTCGGGTTGGGGTGGACAAAAAAAGTTTGCTTTCAAGATTCACCACTGGAGACCCAGCTAAGCGGAGTTGAGTAGAAAGTGGACTTCACTGCTGCAGTCACTAAAATAATTCAACCTGCTTCTTCACTTCATTTGCTTTAGTTTCAATGTCCCAAGCAGAGAATCTGACTGGCTGAGTGCTGGCATCATGCACATGATCGGGCTGCCATGGCCCATGTTGCCCACAATACACTACCTGATGAATGCCCCTGAGCAAGGAAAAGGGTTCAGAAAGTGATAGACAAAAATGGACACATATGCACTATGATTGGAGGCTCTGCATTCACTTCTGATGGGTACCAGACCCTGCTGAGTGGGGGTGAGAAGAGAGGATTCCAAGAAGAGTAACATAGACCCTGCCCTCAATGAAGTGGAGCCCTACTATTATAGCACCTACAGCCTAAAAGGATCTTTCATCTAAAACTTAATCGCTTAAAAAGCTCTTTTATGTCTATTACATTTGCCCTTGACAACAGCACTGTGAGAAAACTCCCCAGTGTTCACCGTGGTGGCTGGCATGTAGTAGGTATCCGGTCAACATTTGCTAAATGGATGGATGAGTAAAGGAATGGATGGGGAAGGAAGAATTAAATCCACGCTGTGGCAAAAGTACAGGCTTTGCAGTTGTCAGTCTGGTTCAGCACTGCCCAGTGGAACCGGTGATGGCTCCTGATCTCTGCTGTGCAATCTGGTAGCTGCATATGGCTACTGAGTGCTTGTAATGTGCTAACAAGACCGAGGGATTAAAATTTAATTTTACTTCAACCTTAATTCACTTAAATCTAAATAGCTGCCCACAGCGAATGCCTACTGCTCTGGACAGTGCAGAGTTCAAATTCCAGTTCTGTTTCTCTAGCTTATAACCTGAATAAATGGAAGTTACCATGTGGATGACTGACTCTCACCACCACTGTTGTTGCTGCCACTATTAAGAGGATGTCAGGACTCAAGCGAGGTTGAAGGGTCTGTCCAGGTTGCCGCACGGGTGCACCACAGAGTGGGATTTGCGTCTCCCATTTTCATTCCCGCAGGGCCTTTCTTATTACCAAGTTAAGCAAGGGCCCGAATACCCCAGAAGGGCAGGAAGAATCATCTGTCCACTGGAAAATGAGTCCTCTGCATATGTTTGTGATTAGTATTCACATAGATTCCACAGTGGTTAATAAAACATAAATTTGTTTAAAAATATGACTAATAGTAGCTTTTTATTATTATGCAGATTCTTAACCAACAGATACTAAAAGTACAGCTACTCTCCTGTGAGGTATCTTAGAATTCTTTGACATTGAAAAGCCATCCTCATCCTCTTTGTTGAAAATGTCATTAGCACCTCCTTCTTAAAACATAAACAAAAGAAAGACATCGGATACATACACACAAAAGAATTTAGTATCTAGAGAAAACAGTGATGCAAGAGACCTCATAAATCAGTATATATTCCAGATACATTAGCTAGGAAAAAACCACATGAATGGTGGTCTTAACCAAATGGGGTTTATTTAAACTCAGTTAATAGAAAAGATCAATGTATAATTCCCAAAAGGATTTTGTAACAATCAGCAACTATGAGTAATAAAGCTGAGTTTAGTTTTAAAAAACAAATCACACATATTCAAAATAGGTAAAGCAAAGCTTTAAGGCAGATTCTGTGAAAGATTTCAGAGTTTTAGAAGAGTGGCCCTCAATAGTGTGAATATAACCCAAATGGTGCCTGTGAGGATCTGTTGGGATGAGGAAATAAAATAACTGCAACTACTATATTGACTTTTTTCCTAAAAAAGAAACCAAGTTTCATTGATATTTAATATATGTATTGACAGCAGTACATTATATAATTTAAATAAATAGACATCTAGAGAGCTTATGCCCCCAAATTATTTTCCTAATCAGATTGCATAACTTAAAATATTTAGACATTTTTATTTTAGAAGACAAGCTCAGGTTAAACCTGAAATATGATGTGATTATTAAAAACAAGACAAATATGGAATCTTTGCTATATTAATTAGCTTTTCTCCTTAACAAACCACCCCCAAATGAGTTGGTTTACAACAACCATTTTTTAAAATTTTAGAACCTGCACAATGTTCCTCATTCTAATGTAAGAATACGGGTTCTGAAAACTAAGTCGTATGAGCAAAGGTTGAAAGAATTGGGATCGTGATGCTATGCAAAGAGATCTTTCACAGGAAAGAGGAATATGTGTGTGAGACACATACAATCTTGATTTCTTATAGCTTAGATTCTAATACAATTTATAGTGGAAGGAAAAATATTTTGAATGGATGATCCCTTGAAGCAACAGAAATTAAGGCATGTTTTTTCTTTCTCTAATTGATTTTACAAATACAGAACTATATGATTTCAGAGAGGTCCATTTGTGTGGAACGACACAGTCGGCTAACATAAAAATTACTGGAAAATCCCAGAGGAGATGATGGATTTATTTCATACTTATCAACTTTCCTCATTTTTATGAGAATTGGCTATTTCTTTCTCCTCTTTTCATGAGAGAAACAATACAGTCTTTGTTTCTATTCCCCCCCCGCCCAACTCAAATTCTATAAACGTAAATTTAAAATATGGGCAGATTTGAAAATGGATTATGAAGAAAACACTTTAGCATAAACAAAAGGAAGATGGAGTAAAACGCATGTCCATCACTGCATGAGAAATGGTGTGACAAATACACAGTACTTTTGTCTAGAGAATGGTGGTGACTCAGAGTATCGTGGTTCACCTGAAAGAATGTGTAAAGTAAAATATATTTAAACAAAAACCCATGCAAATGCTGTGTCCCTTCTGGATACACCTGGAACAGTGTTCTGTTTCAATAATTTTATATCTTCTCCTAGAAATAAAATTTCTGCGAAGCTAAATCAAAATGCTATTTAAAAGATCTATGCCTTGTTTAAGAAACTAATCTATTTTATTGTAAGATTTAGAATTAAAATTTAAAATCATCCAATAAAATAAATTTGAGTAACCCAACAACCTTGAAAATTTATATCAGTGATAACATATCTTTTTGGCTTTTAAACAAACAACCAACTAAGCCTGCAATGAAATCAGAAATGTCATTTCTTTTGGTAGCATTGTTAGGAGAAAACTCAGAAATGACTGTATCCTTACTCAAAGAGAATTTTTTTTTTTTTTTTTGGTCAAGTGGTTAAAAAAATCAATCTATATGTTCTCCCCCTTATCTAGGCTTAAAGTTATTTTTTGCTGAGTGGTGCAAAATGGAAAATGGACATTTGCTTCTGGCACTGTGACCTTCTCCAGGCCCTGTCCACACTGCCCTCTCTGATTCAGTGTATTTCTGGAACACACTTGTGATACAACCAGCAACCGTTCTCCATAAACACTCAACTTGACAGCAAATGAGAGTTTAAAAAAAAAAAAGTCTCTCTTTCTCATTAATGAAGAGTGCCACACTACAAACACATTTCCTTTTTTTTGTAAGATGATTTTAAAAAAAGAGATTAATTATCTTTAAAAGATGGGGTACAGCTCAGCCCTGTAATTTTCCTTCTGGCTATATACATGAATACACTAATTTTTGTTTTAAAACCAATAGAGTTCTTAAATATTATGAACTATTGCTGAGTTTTAAAAATAAATCTATAGCTGGTCCATACATTTTCCAACTAAGACACAGCATCAAACCTCCATATATTTAAGAAAGCTATGTATACCTGTATACATACACACTTATACACATACACACCGATCCAACTGAACACTTAGCCACAGATGACTAGACCATTTGAGATATGTTGGTAGGGGATGGGGGAAAGGGGCTGGGGAGGACTTTTTTTTTTTTTTACAATAGGCACGCATAATATTTACTGAACAAGACATTTTGCTCTGTATTTTTTTTTTTTTTTAATCTGGGGGGAATCATTTTATTTAGGCTTTCTATGGCATGGGTTACTCAGTTCACAGCAGAGGCACCTGCAGCAAATTAATTTGTTGTAGCACATTAATTATCTCATAGCTTCTATTTAGGCTGCAGCTGTTGCTATTATGTTAATAATATTTTTTATCACCACTGTATACAACAGGTTATGGCAATAATAGAAATCCCTCTCTTTTTTTTTGCACACCCCCCCCCCCCCCCCCGCTGTTGTTTCTATGTCAGAAGGGAAGGCTGGAAGAAATTTAGGCAAATTAAGCCCCACAGCACACTATAATTTTCTATTTCTGAACCGATTTGTGAGAGAATGGGTAACTGAAATTAGCAAAGAATCACCCCACACAAAGATGGCGCGTGCAGAATTTGTGAGAGCGAAAAAGAAGACGAAGGAGAAGCAACAGAGGGACGGAAGACTGCAGTGCTGGGGTGGTGAGTGTTTGGATGGGGGCGGGGAAAATGCTGCAGTTTTCATGAAATAATAAGGTGGGGGAAAAAAGGCATACAAAGAGTAGGTTTTTCATTGTTTGTAAAATATAAACACAGATGAATTCTGTCTTTGGTTTGTTCATGCTTTTCACTCTGCACAGCAGGGATGTTCTTAAGAAGTTGCCCTCTGCGAAATTTCACTAAATGGGAACCGTGGACCCTGCATGATGGGATTATAATCACACCAGCCACTCCTTTTACATAATTTTTTGTTTAAGATCCAGTAAGACTCCCTGTTTTTAATATATATAAAGCGATAGACCTGGATATGTCGATAAACTGAGGGTTTGCGTCCCCATAGCCTCAGTGCAAGCTAAAACAAAAAAACCCGGTGGTATCACATCTACAAATCTCAATGGATTCAAAAACAATATGAAAATTTTTTTAGCTGACAAGAACATGTCTGCTGCCTGCAGTCCCTGCAATAGCTCACCATGTTGCCTACTAACCGAAAGATCAAAAATTATCGATTTCATGGCGCTGCGTGCTCTGGAAAGGAAAAGCTACTTTAAAATTTGCATTGTTTAAGAAATGAGTTAAAAGAAAAGAATTATTTTCTTTTTCCTGAACAGTTTGGAATGTGAAAATGGCATGTTATAATCTTATCCATGATTTACTATAATTCCATTATTTTTAGCAGCTGGAGTCCAGAAATGATTTTTTTCGATGAATTTAGGATTTTGCCGCAGTATACATCTGCAGTCCCAGAATCCTCCGGTAAGTTAATCCTTCTTTCGATGGGAAACGCCTTTAACCTTCTCGTGAATGAAATATCTGCAACCATTTTGAAATTTTTAATAGAGGAGGGTGTGTGTATATGTGTGTGTTTGTGTGTGTGGGGGGGTTATGTCTCCAAAACATGATTTTATAGCAATGCAGCGGTATTTGTCTTAGTTCTTAGAAACATTGAGAAACACCTTTGTGCTCTTTGAATATCATGGATGATGTCTCCATTGCTTCTCCTTACACTTTCTATCAATGGTAGCATTAGAAAGTACTTCCTTAGTATGGCAAGGACTGTTGTGTCAAACTAGTGAAGGCCTGCAGAACACATAACTCCAAGCACGAAAAGTGTGCTTGGCACATCTGAAGCGGCCATGAACATAACTACCACGGCTGCTGCCACGCCACCACCATGGCCATCGCCTCCCACCACCTCCACTGCCCCTCCCTCGTTCCGCAGTGCACACCAGACACAAGCTTTCCACAGTGACTTTCTGCCGAATTTGCCCACTGGGTTCCTAGATGACTTCTGTGTGCAGGAATAGCCAACCATGTCGTGTGACATGAGGTATTTACAACTACTTAGCCTGTTCAGCTGGAAAGAAATCAAAAGATAACACTGAAGTCTGAGATGATGGATTGCAAATGAAAAGCCCCCATCCATAAAGATCCCACTTGATGAACTGCTAATGAAAAGGCTGATTCTAATTTTTGTCCAGTCTTTGCAGGTTGTCTGAAAAGAAAAAATTTTCAGCCAGCCTTCTTAGAGAGTTGGCATTCATTGTTTATAAACGTATGGAATATTATTTCGTCTTACCTTTTTGCGGGGAGAGGATTCTTCCCAAGGAGATTCAGATTGTCCAGAAGAGACCACACCCTCAGTTCACTGTTTTCTACTGTTTCTTTTCAAGGAGGGCTTATTAACAATCACAATTATACATTCATTTAGGGGTCCTCATCAAAAGGAGCCAGGCATCCGTTTCTTTCTCTCTAAAGGAAGCTCATTGTTTTAGCGTTCAATAAATGTTTAATTAGTGGATCTGATAGATTTAACCATCTTGAAAAGTAAACGGGCCTTCTTGACAATGTCGCCTTGATCAGCATTCCTGTCCGAAGTGCAAAAACAATCTGGGCATTTATTTCTTTGCCTAAAAGGTGATTCACAGGCACATATTTTAGTGAAGGGACGCTGTACCTTCCTTCAGCTTCCATGGAGTCACTGCTGGGTGTGCCAACGGTCTGATATCATGACAAGCAATACTTTCTCTGTTAAACCAGCTGGAGACCCTTTTGGTTTCTAGGAACACAGCCTGAAATTTAGGACCATTTGTCCTCTGCAGTTTCACAAAATGGATTAATTTACGTCAAACTCAAGTGGCTGGCTCTGGAAGGAAAATGTGTAAGAAGATAATCAAGGATTTTTTATGAATGTATGACCCAAGTTCAATTGTTAAACATCATTTTTACAAAATCATTTCACCAACTCCTCAGGTATTTTGATGCTTGTATTTCTTGTTGGTTTAATGATAATATTTGTCTTCATTTCAGAGAAGCTATTCATCTCATATTTTTGGTGAGACAATTGGAACAATTTCTATTTGGGGGGGGGATAAGCAAATAAAAATTCAGAGCAATTTGTTAAATTCAACTAATTTGTCTGAGTGCTAGTTACCCAGTAGTTCTTCAGTACACTTAAATGTAATGCAAAAAATAGCTTGCTGCATTGTTGCAAAATTTTACATTTCCTTTACTAACATGTGTTTGCTTAAAGTATTACTAGGGATTTTAAATATTAATTATAAATTTAGATTAAGATATCTAAATTATAGACAAATGCTTCAATTATTTCGTCATCTAAAAAGAGAAATATGAATATAAGAGAGTTTTTATCCTTTAGATGTTCTAATGGTGTAAATATTTCTTAATCAGTTTTAACGGTGTGCCTTGTTCAGCAAAACAAAAAGCAAAAACTGAACACAGAAAAAGGAAACCTCTGTTAAAAAATTAATATTTATTAGTCATCTGATTTTACATGTATGACTTTAATCAACTGCATATTCTTTAACTCCATATATGAAGATTAAAATTGGGGACCAGTACCTGAAAAATGACATCGATACCTTTAAGTTTATGTTAGAAACACTGCTTTGATGAAGTATCTTTTTCTGCTCAATCTGTTCAAATTACGACCAGATCATTAACCACAACCATCCTCTACTCTTAATTCTACAGAACTACTAGCAAAGACACAAATGAGAAAGTCATTGTAGACAATGGATCTCACTGTACATCATTTGAGTCTTCGGACTTTTTCCACTGCAGGGGCCCACCACAGCTATGGTGATAGACAGCAGTTAACATTTATCACTGGTATATAATAAAATATCATTAAGACAGGGGGAAAACTGAATTTTTAAAGAACATGTTGGCCCTGAATCATTAGCTGTGCCTAAAACTGCACAAGCTACTCCACAATTGAATGAGAGGGTTTCCTGCCCTACCTATGTATAAAGACCTATTGTTTGCATGCATTAATTACAAGGATAAAAGCCTCAAGATAACTTTCACTGTTGCTTTTGGTACTCTCTCCATTGTTTTGGAGGAAAAATAACCATCTAACAATAGACTAGAGAAAGTGAACCGATCATAATTGGTTCAACTTTGACAAACACCAAACCTGCCGATTACAATGGAGACATTTCCAAGGGAAAAGAAGACCCAAATCTATTCAGACGAATTAGAAAATTTTTTGAAGAATAGAAAATGAATTTTAAAAAATTCGAAGCTGCCTAATGTATAGCTCTTTCCATAAACAACGAACTTGGATTTCTCAAATAAGTAATACCCTAGAAATGAACTTAGAATGAAAGAAAAAGCCTCGCCCCCCAATATGTTGATCCTTAGTAGCAAAGTGGAACCAGTTAAAAATGGAATCTGTAAGAATTAACCTAGTTGACAGGGCTGTGGAGTTAGTCTATGTCTATCAGTCATATTTGTTCAGTTAGGGACTCCTAAGGACTTGTTGAATTGCAGGCTAGGCGCCTATCCTAACGAGAGTTCGCAGCCTTCGCGAGCGGGGAAAGCCGGCGGCTCGGCCGGGTACTTCATTCCCAGATTCAAGATGAACAGCCGGCAGGGATGCGAGATCCACGATCCGGACCGTGGGGGGCTCTGGGGTGATGTGCGGCTCGGCTGCGAGCCAAGTCCTGCAGAGAGCTTGGGGCCCAGACCGCAACGACAGCGGAAGCACGAACGCGCCGGGGTCCCCTGACCGGGAGCAGGGCGGCGGCGCCCGGCAGAGTCCAGAGCGGGTGGGCCTAGACCTCAGCTCCGGCATCGCCGCCGACGCCCCGGGCCTGAAGTTTCACCCTCCCGGGACGCGTGCCGCCTGCCCCTGAGGGCCGGGGTCCCGATGCCGCCTCCCGCGGGTAGCCGGCAGCGCGCAGCCAGCACCGCGTCTGTTCTTTTGGCCCGGGGCATGCGCGAGGCCGGGGCGTCGGGCTCGGGACAGTGGAGAATACCGGTGTCGCCCTCCCTCCAGCCCACCCCGGCTCGCGGAGACCCGCGCCTCCCTGACTTGGACTACCGCGCCCTGGGGGTCTGCCCTCCAGTCCCGCGCGGCGGGGCAGCGCCGGCCTCAACCTGGGAGAGCGCCCGCAGAGCGCGCGGGCGCCCCACCCCTGCCCCGGGCTGGCGGACGGCGGCGGCGGCGGCTGCGGCGGCAGCGGGCGGCTCCTCGGCGCGGGGACTACTTTCCGCCGCCCGCCCGCGGCCCGCCCCTTGTCCTCGCGCGGCGGAACGCTCCGCGCTGCGCCGCTGGCGGCAGGATACAGTGAATCCTGCGCGACTTATAAGAGCTCCTTGTGCGGCGCCATTTTAAGCCTCTCGGTCTGTGGCAGCCGCGCTAGCCCGGCCCCGGGACCGAAGAGCGAGGGGGAGGCGGAGACGGAGCAAGGTTCGAGGAGCCGCTCCGGTCCCGTCGAGCAGCCAACGCAGGCCGAGGACGGTCCGACTCCCGCCGCGGGAGGAGCCTGTTCCCCTGAGGTGCTTGGGCGCTCCTTTCCTTACCCGTCTGGGGCTGCTCCGGTTCCCGCTTCGGAGCCAAACTTCGTCGCGGGCGCGCGGTCCCGGCGGCGGCTGGGAGACGACCCGGCGCAGCCCGAGGCCCCGGGGTGGGGAGCGGGGGCCGGTGTGGGCTGGGGGCGCCGGGGAGGTGGCAGAGGCGGACCGCGCCCGGGGGGCGGAGGGCGGCGGCCGGGCCCGGTTCCGGTCGTGCGGCTTCTTGGGGGCCCCGGGGGTGCCGCTCTCGGGGAGGGGGCGCCGCGAGGGCGCGTCCGGGAGGTCGGGTGGCCAGCGGGGTGGGCGGGTGGGTGGAGGGGGCTGTGGTTTCCGTCCCGGGCTCAGGCCGCGGCTGAGTTTGGGGGAGGGACCCTGCGCCTCGGGATGCGCCGGGGCCGGGGTGGGGGGCGGGGTGGGGACGGGGGACTCCGCCTTCACGGCCTCCGCGGGGAGTTGGGGTGCGGGCGCTGGGCCTGGGACGCCACGTGAGGTCCTATCTCCAGGTTCCTTTTTTCGTGCTTAAGGATGATTTTTTTGAGGGTTAATAAGAGGTTAGTGATTTTTAATGGCCTGCTGGTGTGAGTGCGCTCGTTTAAATCGGAGCAACTTTAAACCTTAGAGGATCCAAACTGTTAGTGCAGACTGTGCGATGCGCCAGGAGGATTTGCACAGATAAAAATCCATATCTTGCATCTATATTGTCTTGTACGGTGCAGGTGAGTGAAAGCGGGCGTGCAAGGGAGGTCCTGGGAAAAATAAGGGCGAGGGCGGCTGGCTTACTGTCTCTTATCAAGTGACCCAGAGGACTCGGCCTGAGACTGCTTCGATACTTGTGTTCCTGGAGATTCTTTATTCAAATAGTTTCACGGCAACTAAACTTGATTTTGAGAGCACTTTTCAGCGGGGTGAATTTTCCCCTCGCTACGAAATGGCCCGCAGGAAATTCGAGCGTTGCAACTTCGTTCCGTGTTTTGTCTGGAGAGGGGACTTAGAACTGAGACTTTCGAAGTTCGCTTTTCACAGCCTTCTCCTGAGTCCACTAAACTTGCAAGCTTTGCCAGATGGGGTGTAGTTGTTTGCTTCGGTTTCTTTTCGGTGTTGGAGGGAGCATTGTCTCCTACTTTGTATCCTCCAGACATCTGTGGTCTCCCCCCACCCCCACCCCGGGTTTGTGAGTGGTGAATGAAGGGAGACTGGTCTGCTGGTATGCAGAGGTCGGCAAAAGGAAATCGAGGAGTGGTTTTAGTGAAACGAGAGCTTTGTGTCGTGAATAGTGGTGGCTTAGACTAGACAGCAGCTTGAAGAGACGGCTCGCCTTTGATAAAATCTGGGCTGCTGTTTTTCAGATGGCTAAGTTATAAAGTATTTTGTCTGGAACTTAGGAAGCCGTTTCATTCTGTCTCGGTGTACATTCAGTACCTTTGGCTATCTTCCTGTTAACGTGTTGTCTTAAGAGATACTGGACATAGCTTGAAAAAAAATTTTTTTTTAATGTTTCTGTTTAATGTCTGCTTAGATTAGTGACAAACTTTTGTTTGGGAGGCATTTTTTTCGGTCTGAACTGAGGCGGCTGCTACATTTATTTTTACATTTAAGCACACAAATCTCTGGGTTTTAAAAAAAAGGTGCCATTAATGTTTGCGAATATCTTTTCACAAAATGTGATTAATTTGCGTCCAGTATTCATTATTTTGACCTAGTCTTTGTTCTGAAGGCCATGTACAAGGCCCTAAAGTGATTGCAACAGTAACTTGAAAAACTTCCAGGAGACTATTCTATAGGATTAAAGGAATGCTGAGACTATTCAAGTCTGAAGTCCTTGAGGGGGAAATTGAAAAACTGTGCCACAAAGTTTAGTATAGCATGTAACTTAGAGTCCTTGCAGAGTTCTAGGCTTGAGATTTCCCCAGAAGCCAGAGCAGTCATTTAAAATTGCTTTCAAGAAAAACCAAATGTTAAAAAGTGCCTAAAAAAAGTAAAACATTTAGTAGTGTTCAAGTGTCAGTAAGTATCCAGAAGTTTTATTTCTTTGGAAGCATATCCTTTACCAAGATAATTATGTAGATAATTACATAGATTCCAATATTAAAACCAAATTGAGCTTCTTACTGTTACTAGTGATAAATGGAATAAAATTATCCATATAAATGAAGTTGTATATTTTTCTTTACATATACAGTTCCCTCCCCCACTTCCCATATAGGGAGAGAAAACTTGAAGTAGGCTAATTTCTCTGAGTGTTTTGCAATTTGGTTCTTGGGAAAGCTATCTGCAGACAGCCTGTTTCGTTGTTGGGAGGAGTGGAAAGATGGGAGGAGTGGAAAGAGGAGCATAAGTATTGTTGAAACTAGGGGCACGGAGAATTCAAAAATTTGAATCTCACTGTTTTATACTTGTAAGTAGCAGTGAAATTAAAATCCCAGAAATAGGTGGTTTGTAGTATCTTCAGCCACATGAAACTTTTGTGTTATTGAAATGAAACAATACAGCATCCAGTTATAATGAGATTTTGTTTCTCTTTTATGGTTTACTCGTTGCTGATAATAACTGCAGAGGAGTAGGTGGTAAATTTTAAGTATGTACTTTGAGCTTGGTTGGAAGCGTGCTTGATTGCCAGCCCAGGGCAGAAAGGATGAATGCTTTTAGAGCAGGACAAACTTGTAATAAAAAGTATTAACAACTCTTTCGTGCTGCGTGTTGACTTGTGACTTTGGTTGTGAAAACACTAGTTGTATTGACTTGGTTGTATTCTTGTAGCTCTCTTTTTGTTGGGATTACGATATCTTTTGTTGAAACAGTTTGAGTAAAAACATTTTTATATCTTGAAAGTAAGTAGTATAACATAGACTAGTAGCTACTTCTGGTTAGTCCGGAGCTTGTATCTCTTGCCTCTTGGACCCGCATTGAGAGAAGACTGAGCTGCAGAATCAGTCCTCCTCCTTTAACAGACTATTGTTTATGTAATACTCTTCTAATTGTGTCTTGATAGATAACTAGGCTAATGGGCTAAAATAAATATATACTTTGTAAGTTCCAGGAAAGGAAAATATGTGATTTATATTGCTTGAAAATGAGTAGAAGTTACTTTGTGTAGTTCTTGATCACTTAAACTCTGGAGAAAGTTCTTTATTTCCTCTCTTTACTTAAGAATGCTGCTTTTGTGTTGTATGCAAGTCTGAGCTTGACCAGGTTTGAAATCTAGATACTTCTGTTGAGGCCTGAACCCTGTATCCCTGAAGCATGTATTTAAATCTGCTCCCTAAGGAAAAAGAAGCTTTTATAAGAGAATCAGTCATGTTAGGAACCCTTTTTAGAGATTAACTATCTTGCTAATTGTGAACATCTTTTCTTTTAGAGGATATTATTCTCCAGCCTGAAAGTCCCCTCACACCCCTGCAGCTGAGGACAGCAGCGCCAGGGCATGTTTTCATTGCATGCCTTGGTCACACTGAGTGCCCTCCAGTGGATGTAATGTAGTGCTGGTGGTATTTTCCCCCCATAAAATTTGTGTGAAATGTTTTTATGAATAGTTTTGATGTGAAAGCATCAGTCTAGAGAACTTTTGAATTCGAGAATAGGATGTTCATACTATTTTTGCAAGTTAAAAGATTGGCTTTAGAACATGTCATCTCAGCCATTATTTTGCAGGAGAGAGGTCAAAGTTAAATCAGGAGTTAAATTCTGTCACTTTTTGTAGGAAGTTCTGCTAAAATATAATTATAAACCAAGAACTTAGTATACTAACTTTTGAGGTAAACCATCCTAGTATCTGGGCTTCCCTGATGGCTCAAATGGTAAAGAATCCACCTGTGATGCAGGAGACCCAGGTTCAGTCCCTGGGTTGGAAAGATATCGTGTAGAAGAGAATGGCTATCCACTCCAGTGCTCTTGCCTGGAGAATCCCATGGACCGAGGAGCCTGGCGCGCTACAACCCATAGGGTCAGAAAGAGTCAGACATGACTGAGCGACCACACTTACACCTAGATACTAAAATCGAGCCATATTAATGAATTCTAGAAACTAAGATTCTCAGATAAAGTTAACAAAAATGAATTATCAATTTGTCTAAAATCAATAAAACTGAAGTAAGGCTTCAACTTGGTTATATTTTCAAGGAATATTATGTCTGTGTTAAGAACTGGTTATCAACAAAGCTGGTCGAGTCAACTTATGTGAACTCCAGAGTATAATGCCTAGTGACTACAGGCATTTGTGTAGAGTATACATTTGTATAGTGCTTTGATGCATTGTTCCCATATTTTGACCTGAAAATTCTTCAATAAAAACTTTTTCCACACTCCTATGTTACGGTTCTTGCTATTTCTGTTAGTAGCATTATTTTATAAAAATGCTTATTTCAGATCAGATTCTGATTAATAATAGGAATAAAACCCATTTAAAAATAGCTTTTAGAATTCAAATGGTCATTTTTATGGAAAATGCTCAGCTTAGAAAAAGTGTTTTTACCTTTGTATGTTTTTCGTAAATAGGTGGTTGAAATGAAGTTTACAAGTTGATTGAGTAGGGAGGGAAAGTGATCATATCACTTAACTGCTCCATTTTGCTATGAAATTTAGTATAATTTTGTGGAAACATTGATCATGATTTTTGACTATTTAAGAAATGTATTATTGTTATATCTTTTTGAAAACATAAGGCAAGAATGCCTCAGCTGTTTTATATTTCAGAATGGGTTGTGATCCTTCATAAAGGATCATGTATGGAATAAGTAATGTCCAAGTCCATAACTACAATTTTCATCATTTACTGCCTCAAGGTCAAATAGCTTGTGTTCCAGTTTCAAAGATTTTTATGAGAAGAGAGTAGATTTGAAAGTTCTCTTGAAAACTGTGTACATCTTTAAAAAAATTCTGCCTGTTAGGGACCTAATTTATCTCTTGAAATGGGCCGCTTGTCTTCATGCAACAATTTGACAAACAATATAAGTGACTAAGATCTCTGTCACAAACCATATAGGATTGATCTTGCATCCCAGTGGAAGTAGCTACTCAGTATCTCCAAGCAGGTATGGGCTCACTGGGCCCCTGTGAACTACAATGAATTAAGAGAACATATGTTCCATCTAAGCCAATCTTCAGCTGCAGCCATTGTGTGGAAAGTAGTTTAGGTTTCCACATCATCTGGATTTTTTCTTTCTTCTAAGAGAAGCAAGAAATCTGGATTAACGTGCATTCTATGATTTGCACCAATGGGTCTTGGTGGCTCGGCGGTAAAGAATCTGCCTGCGATGCAGGAGCTGCACAAGCTGTGGGTTTGATCCCTGAGTTGGGAAGATCCCCTGGAGGAGAAAATGGCAACCCACTCCATTATTCTTTATATTTCAGAATGGATCCCATAGACAGAGGAGCCTGGTTGGCTAAAGTCCATAGGGTTACAAAGAGTCGGACAGTACTGAAGCAACGTAGCACACACATGATTTGTACATGTTGGTTGGTGAAATTCATGTTTTAAGACATTTCAACACAAATTAAATACACCTATTGGCAGAATCAGCCAGTGTGTGACATCTGCAGTAAACCATTTGGAGTACAGTGTTTTTATTTATTTTTTTTAATGATGGTGATTCTATTAAGTAACTGAAGGTAGTACAATTCTGTATCTATGTCTCTATATATACATATTGACACGACTGAGCGAGTAACATTTTTACTTTCATAACTTAGTAAATAAGATTTGATAAACCATTAGGTTCATATATGGCACTTTAAGAATGCCTTGTATCAATTGACTATATAAACAGATCAGGAACTTAAAGCAGGTTCATATTACTAACTCTGAAACCTGGGAAACCTGCACTTAAGAAGTCTTAAGAATTAAGATGGATTGGATCAAGGAAAAAGAGGAGAAAGAACAAACTTGTGCATCACTTGATCATTTTAAGTATAGTTTTTAAAGTCTTTTCTTAAAAGAGGTCTTACAACTTAACTTTGAAGATGCTTAAAATGCTGGACAAATTATGGCTGTGTGTACACAATCATCAGCCGGAAGTTTTATTGATGTCTTTAAATCACATCCTGGTTTTCAGCCAGAGTCTGCATTTCTGTGGTAATCTATTTATCAGACTAGATTTAAAACTGAAAAGCAAAGTTTAGATAGTGAAAAATTAACTGAATGTTAGTTTTTGTTTTTTAAAGTAATGGCTTACTCCTATTTGGTCAGAATATATTTTAAAATTTTTTGTGAGTATAGTTGCTTTACAGTGTTGTGTTAGTTTGTTTTACCTTGGTGTGACTTAGCCACAGGTACACGTATATGCCCTCTGTTTTTGGGTTTTCTTCCCGCTTAGGTCACCACAGAGCATTAAGCAGCGCTCCCTGTGCTGTAGCGCCTGTTCTCATTAGTCACCCCTTCTATACGTAGCAGTGTTACCTGTTTTATACGTAGCAGTGCAGTCCCAAGCTCCCGGTCCATTCCATCCCCTGCGCAGAATAAATTTAGGCAGGCTGTCAAATAGATACTGGTAAAGTCTTTTGCTGCTCGGGCAAGATTCTTCATTTCCAGAGTTTGAAAAGTTGTATATTTAGTCTTTAGATTACATGTTTAAGTGGCCAACTATGTCTGTACTGAAAATACAAACCATAAGCTAACATTGGTTTTAAAAAGTATCATCTGAAAATAGTGCTGCTGACTGCAGTTGTGTTTACATGATATAGAATGCAAGCCAAACTGAGCAGTGGGCTTTGCAGAGCGCATTTGTCCCAAGGTGCGCACCCCTTGGCCTGTTCCACAATCCCCATATAACTTACAGAGCCACTGTCAAGTTTCTCTTGTAATAGTCCAGAAAATTCCGGCCTCTGATTTCTTTTGAACCTGTTGAAAAGCCCCCCGGCCCCCAGTTAGTTTGAAAAGTGTGACAGCTGGCTGGATGATGTTAAGGTGAAACTGCTTCATAGCAATGCCAGTTTGCTCCCCTATTTATTTCCATCTATTAATTTCTTCATTAATATTCCCATTGTTTTACTTGTAATTTCATAATTCTCATGTTGCTGGACTGATTTTCCTTTTAACTGATTTAACAGGTGTGTTAGTTAAAAAATCCGGGGGTTGGGGAGATATTTCTAACCTGTTAGAAGTTCATCAGCCCACGTGGCATACAGGTGATAGCTGTGCTGAGCGTGTCTTCAGTGCTGGTGGCTGGTCTGACTGGGAAGTAAGAGGTGTACACGTGCTAGGGGTGGTTGGTAAGTTTCTCTTAGTAACAGTTTTATGATAACTGAAATACTTGATATGTATTTATACATACTTTATTGTACATTATCTGTATAAAAATGTGAGAAGTTAGATTTACTGCAAAATTTCTAAAATACAATTTGAAGTTGATCTTAATGATTCTAATTTGCTTCATGGAGGGGTGGCTGTTGTAAAATCCTCCCCCGCCCCCAACCCCGAAGTATAATTCAGTGGTTTGCAGATAAGGGTATAGAGAGTGAGTGTGTCTTTGAAGTTATCTGTGTATTAGATGAGTGACACATGTATACCGGCAGGTTTCTTGGAAATAGTTCTCAATCCAGTTAACTTGGATGTTTCTAAGTGGTAACCTTTCTCTTGTGTAGAAGTGCTGAGGTAGACACTTAGTATCTTTCCTGAGCCATGGAAAGAATGTAGCAGTGTCAAGCGTGACTTTATTTTCAACAGTTCATTTAGATACAAAGTGGAAGTGGCTCAGTCCTGTCCTACTCTTTGCGACCCCATGGACTATACAGTCCATGGAATTCTCCAGGTCAGAATACTGGGTGGGTAGCCTTTCCTTTCTCCAGGGGATCTTCCCAACCCAGGAATTGAACCCAGATTTCCTGCATTGCAGGTGGATTCTTTATCAGCTGAGTCAGGAGGGAAAGTAGACAACAAATGTTACATAAGGAACATAGTAAGCTGATGTACTACTCTCTAGATCCATTCATAAATTTAGTCTTTCTGGTACTTCGCTTTATTTTAAAGTTGTTTTATTTAAAGTTCATTTAGTTGTTAAATTTATTTTTAAAATATGATATCCTCTTTTGGAAAAGCCACATGATATGAAATGATGTTTATATTGTTCCGACTTTTAGTTATAAATGTCCTCTGTGATCCATTTACACAGTAAAATTCATGTTATATATGATAGTTGTCCTCTATAGGTCACTATTTTCTGCTTTAATTCTGCTGTCATTTTTTCGTAGGTCCTAAATCAGAGTGCCAGCTAGTCTATTCCCCATGGAAGGAAAATAGGCTAGATTAAGAGATGAGAAATCTGGGAGTCATTCATAAGGCAGAGTAATGATAATTAAAATACTGAAATTAGATATTTTCTTTTGAAAGAGTACTAACATTCTTGAATCATGCTTGAAGAATGCCCTGACTGTGTGCTGAAGGGCCTTAGACTTCTCCTTATTGCCATTATACACCAGATCGTATTACATTTCTCTTCAAAGTGCAAAGATAGGAAGACTGTTTAACCTTTTCTTTGCTCCTTAAACTAACCCCCTTTCCCCCATGAGAAGCTAAGTAAGCAGGAATTCCTTCACCTTCTGTTATCAGTCTGCATGGAGGGTCCATCTTTATAATGAAGCATTATAGTCAGAGGCCAGTCCTGACACATGACTTTTGTAGGACTTATTTCCTTTAGTTATGCCTCTGTTCTGTATGTATTACCCTTATCCTCCCAGATTTGGATCTCATTGCTGTTTTGGGTCTCTGTTTCCCACATTTTATCATCTCTTGAAATCCATTCATTGTCACTCTAGAACTCATAGTCTTTAGCACATCCTTTTTATTGTCAGTCTTTTCTGGGAATGTTTACTTTTTCTTGCTCCCGCTATAACCTAGCCTCTCCCCATAATGCTACTGACCTTGCAACTCTCTCAAGTGGTAAATGTTGCCCCTTCCTGTGCACCTTTTATTGGTGAACCAGAAGGTGGAGGAAGTGTCCTCTTTGTTCATCATTGTCACTTCTTGACCATTCTTTTCCAAAAATTTCAGCTTTGACTCTCATGCCATCAAATTACCACCTACTACCCTCGTTGTCTTAGTCTTTACCAACTTTCCTGGGTCATTCCCCTGCTTCCTTGGACACTTGTCCTGGCTCACTGTCATCTTTATTTCTGTTCTAATTCTTGGTGATGCCAATATTTGTGCAGACAAGTGCTACTCAAAATGGCCCGTGTTCTGAGAACTGTTACAGTATGAATTGCAGTAAGTAGTTTGTGCCTGAAAGTAACACAACTATGTCACTAAGTTCAGTGTTTAGTTCAACTGAGGTTTTTTTTTTTTTTTGGTACCAAAAATTTTTTCATGAAAGAAGCAGTATGTTGGTTTATATAATCTGGCACAAGCTCCATATGGTATTGTGGTCTGGTACTTTGAGTAACATTGATATAGAGGATGCCTCCAGTATTCTGATCTCTTAGTTTCTTGATTTCCTCTCCTCCAATAACCTATTTTTCTGTCTGATTCAGCCACCCTAATTCCAACAGCTCTTCAGTGACACGATAACTTCAGTTTGTCAAAGCTCTTCAGTATCCCTCACCCTCACTTCTACTCAACTGAAATTTCAGATTGAATCATAATCACTTTCTTATATACTTTGTCAACAACCTTGTCCCTCCCTGACTTCATGCCCAGTAGTCTTTGGTCTCTTAGTTCATCTCTCTCTATGACTGTGTCTTTTCCCTCTCTTCTCAAACCTCCCAATACTTCCTCCTCATGTCTCCCCTGCTTTCTGTCTCACAGAGCCCGTTGAGTAACTGGAAGATTCGTGTATGCTCTCACATCTGTGGCTGTGCCATTCACCTGCTCTGTCATTATGGACAGACTGTAGTGTTCAGAGAGAAGGACAACCAGCTCATGTCTATACTAGATTGCATGCCCTCTTGCTCTCAAGAATATAACTGTCTTGCTGCCTTCTCTTGCATCCTTGGTTTTTCCTTCTGTGAGCTTGCATGGTCTTTGTCCTGTTTTTTAAAAAATCTTTTCTTCTTGTTTCCCAGTCTGCTGCTTTTTTGAATAAGACACCTTGGAACAATTGCTTGGATACACTCTCACCCCTTTTCAACTCCTACTAGTGACCATCACTTTATAAATCTCTAATCCTCATCTCACTTAACCTCTCAGTAGCACTTGGCACAATGGCTTGAGACATGTTTCGCTTGGCCTCTTCTTTCGCAGGCCACCACATCTGCTAGCAGGTTTTTTTTCCTGCCTTACTGGTGGTTCCTCCTTACTCTTCTTTGCTTTTTCTGTTATGTCTCATCTGTATATTGCAATGGCTGAAACTTTAGCACTTGGATCTCTCCTTTTTCATTGTCTAAATAGACTTGCATCTCATAGCTTTAAACAGAGTATTTAGCCTGTTTGGTGATGGCTTCCAGATTTATATCCTTAGCCTGAGTTTCTGCCCAGAACTGTAGGTCCTGATAGCCAGTGTTTCCCCCAACATTTTGGATGTCTTAAGAAGCATCTCAAATGTAATATACCTAAAACTGAGCTCCCAATTTCTCCTAAAGCTGCATGTCTTAATATGTCCTAAATGCACCTTTTTTTTTTTTAGTTACACCAAAAACCTTGCCGTTCATGACTGTCTTTCTGTCACTGTACCCTGCCTGAAAATTGTCAGTTCTCCTTCTAATATAGATGCAAAATTTAGCCATTTCTTACTATGCCGTTTCATAGCCATGCTATCCTAGGGTTACTGCAGACAACTGGTCTTCCTGCTTACATTTGTTCCCCTTAAATGTAATCTCAACACAGTGACCAGAATAATCCTTTTAAAGCAATGATCAAAAAATAAATAAATAAATAAAAATAAAGCAATGATCATAGAACTTTTTTGTTCAAAAACCTCCAGGGGCTTATGGTCTCATTTTGTAGAAGCACACACTCCTATGTGTTTAGACTATTCTCTTTATCACCTTCTTCTTTCCTCCTGTCACTCATCAAAGAACTAAAACTGAAAGGATTTAAGAGAGGAGTGGAAACCAGGAGAAGAGCTACAGCAGTCCTGCCGGTGACACAGGTGGTGACTGAGGTCAGGGTAGTAGCTCTAGGCCCCGAAGAGCTGGGTTGGAGGGATGCTTTGGAGGTACAGGCTCTGTACACCCAGTTCTTCCCTAACTTGCTGTCTCCTTTCTTGCTTTGTTTTTCTTTAGCCTTCAACACTGACTAACATAATAGATATTTTACCATTTTTTTATCCTCTTTTTTTTTTCACCTCCTAGAACATAAGCTCTAGGAAGACAGGGATTATTGTCTATTTCCTCACTTTTTGCTTTCTTCCCAATGCCTATCATCATAGTGTATACTAGTTGATTAGTGAATATGTGTTGAGTGAATGACTTTTAAATCTTTTCACCTCACTTTGGATCTTTCCCAATAGCACATAAGTATATTCCATCTTTGTAGAGATGGTTCCTTCCTGTCATTTATGGCTCCCATTAGATTGAGTTCTTCCTTGTTCACCCATTTTCACTTTACCATCGTCTTTTACTTGGTTTGTTGCACTTAATCATATTCTGAAGTAACCTGTGTTTACTTGCTTCTTATCTCCTTTCACGATCTGGTTCTGATTTGTATGCCTGGTACTCAGTGTCTGGAAATTGTAGACGCTAATAAATATTGGTTGAATAGGTGAATATTCTGGAATTGGATGACTTGTTTCTTTGCAGCTAATGCCCCTTTAGTTTCTCTACTCCCTTTCACACTCTGAAAGACATGTCCTGTGGATATGATCTTCATTTTTCATCTCCTATTTCAGCTCGTGTTTGGTTTTCATTATCAGTGAACCTCCTTTTGCTGGACTCACTATTGGACCTCCATGTTGATCAATGAAAGAGATACTTTTTACCATTAATCTTGCTGGGTCACTTTAGCATTTGGTGCGTTTTTGTTTTTGAACTTGCCTTTGGAACAGCAATATCCAGTAGAACTTTCTGTGATAATGGAAATGTTCTACATCTGTGAGGTTGATATGGTAGCCACCAGCTACATGTGACTCTTGAGCACTTGAAATGTGGTAATGTGACTGAGCTAAATTTTAATAAAAATTTAGATATAAATAGCCATGTGTGACTAATGGCTATTTTTCTCACATACTCCGAGCTCAGGAAGTATGACAGCCTAATTGCTCAATCCAAACGCCCAGGAAGCATTTTATTTTCATCCCACCGCCAACCCCCTGTGTCCACATGTTCATTATCTACATCTCTGTCTCTCTTCCTGCTCTGCAGTAGGTTCATCTGTACCATTTTTCTAGGTGCCACATACATGCGTTAAAATACAGTATTTTTTCCTTCCTGACTTGCTTCACTCTGTATGATAGACTCCTAGGTCCATTCTCTTCTCTACGAATTTCCCAACTTTTTTCCTTTTTATGGCTGAGTAATATTCTATTGTATAAATGTACCACAACTTCTTTATCCATTCATCTGTTGATGGACATTTTGGTTGTGTACATGTCCTGGCTATTGTAAATAGTGCCGCAGTGAATGTTGGGGTACATGTGTCTTTTTTATTGGAGTATAGTTGCTTTACAGTGTTGTGTTAGTTTCTCTGTACAGTGAAGTGAATCAGCTATATGTATACATATATCCCCTCTCCCCCGACTTCCCTTGAACCCCTCATCTCATCCTTCTAGGTCATCACAGAGCTAGCACCAAGCCAAGCTTCTTGTACTTTTTAGCAGATTCCCACTAGCTTGCTATTTTACAGATTTCCCTGGTGACTTAGTGGTAAAGAATCTGTTTGCCAGTGTAGGAGATGTGAGTTCAATCCCCAGTTTGGAAAGATTCCCTGGAGAAGGAAATAGCAACCCAGTCCAGTATTCTTGCTTGGGAAGTGCCTTGGACAGAGGAGCATGGTGAGCTACAGTCCAGTGGGGTCACAAAGAGACACGGCTTAGCGACTAGACAGCAACATCTGCTTTACACATGGTGCTGTATATGTGTCAGTTATAATCTCCCACTTCGTCTCACCCTCCCCTTTCATCCCTGTGTTCACACTTCCCTTCTCTTAGGTCTGCAAGTCTGTTCCTGCCTTGGAAATAGGTTCATCTGTACCATTTTTGTAGATTACACATTCATGTGTTAATGTACGGTATTGATTTTCTGACTTCACTCTGTATGACAGACTCTAGGTTCATCTACATCTCTACAAACGGCTCTATTGCATTCCTTTCAGTGGCTATGTCATATTCCACTGTATACATGCAACACATCTTCTTTCTCCATTAATCTCTCATTGGCCATATGGGTTGTTTGCATGTCCTGACTAGTGTAAATAATACTGCAGTGAACATTGGGGTACATGTGTTTTTTTGAGTTATGGTTTTTTTTAGGGTATATGCCCAGGAGTGGAATTGTTGGAGTCATATGTTGGTTCTGTTTTTTAGATTTTAAAGGAACCAGCATACTGTTCTCCATAGTGCCTGTATGTCAATTTACATTCCCACCAACAGTGCAGCACGGTTCCCTTTTCTTCACACCCTCTTCAGTGTTTGTAGACTTTTTGATGATGGCCATTCTGATTGGTGTGAGGTGAATACCTCCTTGTAGTTTTGATTTGCATTTCTCTAATAATTAGTGATGTCGAGCATCTTTCCATTCACCTCTTGGCCATCTGTATGTCTTCTTTGGAGAAATGTCTATTTAGGTCTTCTGCTCATTTTTTGATTGGGTTTTTTTTTTTTAATTTTAAAAAACTTTTTGCTAATTTTTGCCTGTGCTGGGTCTTTGTTGCTGCATGTGGATTTCTCATTTCTGTGGTTTCTCTTGTTGTGTGGGCTCTAGGGCACATAGGCTTCAATAGTTGTGGCTCTCAGGCTCTTGAGAACAGGCTCAGTAGTTGTAACACATGGGCTTACTTGCTTCATGGCATATGAGATCTTCCTGGACTGGGGATCGGACACATGTCTCTTGGATTTGCAGGCAGATTCTTTACCACTGAGCCACCAAGGAAGCCCTGTTTTTTGTTTTTTTCTTTTTTTTTAATTGAGCTACATGAACTGTTTGTGTATTTTGGAGATTAATCCCTTGTCAGGTGGCTTTGTTTGCAAATATTTTCTTCCTTTCTGAGGGTTGTCTTTTCATCTTGTTTATTAGGCGTCATCTTTAATTCCTCTCTGCAGTCAGTCCATCAGTAGAGCCTCTTTTTTCTGTCTCCAAAGTATTTCTCTAATCTAGCTACTGTTTGTGCCCAGTGCTGGTAGCCTAGCCTAAGCCACCATCTGTCACTGGACATTGCTTCACTGGTTTACCTTTTTTCTGTTACCCTTTTAGTTTTTTCATTATAGCCAAGGTCAGTTTTGAAAAACTCAAATAGGATCTTGTTATTCACCTGCTTCATAACCTTTCATGGATTTCCAGTGGCATTTAGAATAAGAAATACTTTTTTTTTTTTTTTTTTAAGGCTGGAAAGGTCTACATGGTCTGGCTACTTTGAACCTCATCTCATTGTAATCACCCTTTCCCACTATAATCAAACTACTGTGGTCTTAAAAGATAGTCCTAACGATTCTGGAGTTCTGCACATTATTTCTGATTTCTGAAATGTTCCTGCTCTGCTCCTTATATGCTGGCTCTTTTCCATCTTTAGGTCTCAGCTTGAAGGTTCCCACGGAAGCTTGGGGCTACTCTTTAAGTAAGGCCATCACTTGTCCTAGTGTCATTTCTACTACCTTCTCTCATTTGTTTCTTACACACTTAACCACTCCTTATAATTGTTTATTCAGTTGTTGTCTGTGTCTCTGTGAAGAATGCAAGGGCCATGTCTGTTTTATATCACTGCTGTATCCTCAGAATCTGTTATTCTTCTTGGCATATAGCAGTTGCATAACAAATTTGTTGAATATATGAAATCTCTCCATTCATTGAATTTATGCTATTGATACTGCTGTATGCTAGAACTATTGAGGAAATGAAAGAATTATGGAAAAGATTTTTTGTGGGACAGAAAATCTCTTAACCTCACAATTTGGTAAATTGAGAAGACAAAGAACATAATATACCAATTGGGCATTTGTATATAGCTCCGGGTTTTGACTCACTTATTGGTATAATTTTAGACTCGCAATAGAACAGCAGTTTAGAGTTCTTTGTATTGAGGTAACAGAGTAACATATTGAAAGTAAACACTTCCTAGCTTACTCTTTTATATAATATTCTCTCCTTCCTAAATGTATGAAAACCTCATAATTAAGAGACCTAATATTATGGTAAGGCTGTTGAAGGCAGAGGAGGTCCTTCTGCTTGGGAGGGGGTGGTGGTCCCTTCTGCGTGGTGGGGGACAAAAGCTGGCTAAAGATTAAGTCAGAATGTGCTGTCTTAATGGATAGATGGTTCTCAAGGAACTGATGCTAGGGTTACTCTCTGGAGTCACGTTTATGTTTTGTTTTTTTTCGGTTTGTTTTTTAGCTTGGGTTACTGTTACACACAGAGTTGAATCACATAGTTTGTCTACACCTGTAGCCCTTTGCTCTGGGAGTAGCAGCATTAGCAACATATATGGCACTTAAACAGTGATAGAGTGCAGCAGTCCTTTCCAGCCCAACTGATAGAAAACCATGGGGATGGAGCCAGGTAGTCTGTGTTGTTTAAAGTTCCAGGTTAAAAAAAATAAAGTTCCAGGTTAGAACCTTTGGAAGGACCAGTTTAAACGGTTCTGCAAGCAAAATTGGAGATCTTTTTGGTTAAAAAAAACAATTTTAAGGGGGGAAATTGGATGAAGGCAGTCTAAAGGTACAGACTTCCAGTTACAAATAAGTGCTGGGGATGTAACATACGACATGATTAACTCTGCTGTATGTTATATGTGGAAGTTGTTAGAGTAAATCCTAAGTTCTCATCACTAGAAGAAATTTTTTTTCTATTTTATATCTATATATGAGGTGATGGATGTTTGCTAAATATACTATACTGTAATAATCCTTTCATGATATATGTAAATGAAATCATACTATGTATCTTACACAGTATGAGTTATATCTCAATAAAACTAGAAGAAAAAATCAGAAACTTTGGGAGAAAATATAAAAATAGCTGTTTGAGGGTACCAGAGAATGATCAAAAGAAAACAGAATTTTGAGGAGATGTGACCCATGAAAGAAGGGACATGCTCACTTGGTGACATCCATATTTGTAAGGCTTCCCTAGTGAGAACTATGACCAGCGTTTCTGGTGTGATCTAGAACTCATGTAGTATCAGACGATGGAGCTTAGGGTTGCCAGGATGGCTGGAAATTGAGGGTAGGAGATAGGTAGATTCAGAGTGGAGGGGGTCCCAGAGGGAAGCTTCAGAATCTGTGTGTAAACTCCTTTCAAATCCTTGGCTGACCAAGGAAATTGGTTCCAAGGAAACTCATGTTAACGCAGTACATGAACACTGAGAAGTATGAGCAGAGATTTCAGCTCCCATCCTCACTGTGAAGAAGAGTTTGGAGTTTGAATCCTACCAAATTAGGGGGTCTTGGTAAACACTTCATGCTTTTCATTTGAAACCAGAGAACAGTCACACTTTAGGAGTAAAGATGTTTCCCAGGATTAAGGTAATTCACCATAAGTCTAAGGGTAAAATCTGAGATAGATCGCTTCTAATAATGTGTGAAACCAAGCTCCATAAAATTAAGATGATTTAACTGCCTTAAAGAATGTTTAAAAGAAAACTCCAGAAACCAGAGTTTCCACAATATATCCAATACACAATATCAGATATATAATATACAATCAGTAGTTACTAGACATGTGAAAAATTAAGGGAAAAAAGTCACCCAAGATCAAGAGGGGAAAAAAAATGCTGAAATAAACCAGATATTAGAATTTGCAGACAAAAATAAGACGAGGAATAAGACCAACATATAATAACAGCTATAAATAAAAATTTTTTTAAAGACTGTCAAACTGGGTTAGAAAAGGACAGTATCCAACTTCATATTCAGTATATGTTGTTGTTCAGTCGCCAAGTTGTGCCTGACTCTTTGTGACTCCATGAACTGCAGCACAGTTCATAGTGAAGGCTTCCCTGTCCTTCACTATCTCCCTGAGTTTGCTCAAAGTCAAGCCCATTAAGTCAGTGATGCCATCCCACCATCTCAGTCTCTATTGCCCCCTTCTGTTGCCCTCAGTCTGTCCCAGAATCAGGGTCCCCTCTGATGGCTTGGTTCTTGCCAAAGTATTGGAGCTTCAGCATTGTTCCTTCCAATGAATATTCAATATATGAGGCAATTAAAAGAGTCAAAAGGTAAAAGAATTAGCAAAAATATATCAAACAATATATAAAAAACAGAAGTTACAGTATTTGTATCAAAGTCAGTTCACTATAAGGAATTTATTTGATCTATATGCTTTTATAGAATTTATCTCTGTGGTACATTGTTTAAAAATGCTTTAGGAAACACATTTGGTATGAATATACGTAATACAGTTGACTTGAAGAACATGGGTTTGAATCACATGCATCAACTTAAAAACTTTTTCCCACCAGTAAATATATAGTGCGTATATTTTGATTTTACAGATTTTTGAATAAAATGTGAGGAAAAGTTTCTGTCAGATTAGAGATCACAGTATGTGGAATAAAAAAAGACTAGTGTTTGAGTCTTGATTCTGTCTCATCCTTGGATGAGTCATTTATCAATTCCTATGTTTCTGAGGTGTAGAGATAACAATATTCAGTTTTTCCACCATGTGGAGATTGGTTCCCCTAACCCCCACCTTTTAATATTTCCAAAAATGTTCATTAAACACTTCCTGAAAGTACCAGGCGCATAACTGTTGAAAAATTAAACTAAAAGGCATAGAGAGAAAGTTGGAATTATTGACAGTAATATTTTTAACATTCCTCTGTATAAAGAAATTTATTAACTTATAATGAGAAATAAATACACACTATTGGGGGAAAAGTAAATGAAAAATAAATCATTCTGTCTATGTTGATAGCACTAGAAATTGTTTCTAGAGAGTTAAAAAATAACTCTAGGTAACACGTAATTTATGTATCATCATCACATCCTCTTCAGACACTGTTGCCGTTGGCCAAACATGTGGGTCTAAGTGATATATTAATAATGACCATCATTAATAACAGTGGCTAACATTTTTTATAGGGGGAAGAAAAATGCATGCATATATTGAACTGTATTTCTATTTTAGCATGTACCTGATCTTAATGGTCTGAAATGGTTTTTCCAAAACAGACGGTCTTGATGTGGCTTTAATGTCATTTGGTCCAGTATCATTTTTTAAAGTAATACTTATTTTTGAAGATACTCTTGGGAAAGAAGTGTGTGACTACTCTTAGTAGCCCACTTAGAAACCCTTTCTGCTGCTGTTCTTCACATTTAGGTTTAATCCAAAAGTAAACTCACTTGCCCCTTGGTTTGTTCTCCATGAAAGTAAGAAATAGGGTTTGGCCAATTATTGCCTGCCACCTCACCTGGTTTTGCAGGGCCTGTGAACTAAGAATGATTTTTATATTTTTTAATGCCTAAAGCTAATAGCTCAGGTTATAATATCTCATGACACATGAAATTTACAAAATTCAAGTTTGCACTTTCCATGAATAAAGTTTTATTGGAACCTAGCCTTGTTCATTAGTGTGCATATTGTCTGGTTGCTTTCTTACCGCAGTAGCAGAGTTTAATAGTTGCTACAGAGAGCTTCTGGCCTATGGAACCCTAAAGTATTCACTTTAACAGAACTATGCATATAAAGGCATAACAGTATGCCTTTAACAGAAAAAGTTTGCTGACTTTTCTTCTAGGTAAGATAGATTGTTCACAAGTGAATCCTTCATGTTCCTAAAAGCATTAAGTCTCTTAGATTATATATAATTGTTGTTGGCTTAGAGCCTCTGTTTTACATTTTAGTTGTTATCATGCCTACTTTTAGAACATTTTTCTTACTTTTAGCATATTCAGTCCATTAAGTAAGAGCTTGATCTGTGCTAAGCATTTTGGAAACAGTGAGAAACTCATGGTAGAGTCCCATGAGACTCCCTCTCAAAGTTCACTTACTGAGCTTGCTTTTTTTTTTTTTAAATTTCATATATTTATTTTTAACAATCAGTGTGCTGGTATGGTGGGGAAGGGAAACTCTTGTAACAAGTTGGAGAAGAGGAAGGTTATGGAATATAAAGCAATGCATCAAATTGCTTATGGAAGCCATTGAGTACTTGCCATTAATTCTGCTGGTAGGCTGAATTTAGAGATTAATATCTGGAAATTTTCTTGAAGTAAAATCTTCCATTTTCTTAGTATAATATACTCATATTTCTAGGCACAGAGTCAAAGTATGGAGTATATAGTGATGCCGTGGTTACTATGCAAAGATTATAGTTCTTTAGCCTTACTTATGATACTTTTATTTAAAAACTGTTAACCCTTGCTCTTAACTGCAGCAGTGATCGTTAAATACTAATTGTTATAACTTTGGGGTGGGGATGGGATACATGGTTTGATTGAAAAGGGATGTGACTGAGCTAAACAGACTTGAATTTGAGTTTTTTTTTTTTCTTAATAGTTTTATTTATTTATTGGTCTTCCTCGGGTCTTAGTTGGAGTGTGCAGGCTCCAGAATTCGGGCTCAGTAGTTGAGGCTCCTGGGCTCACGGGCTTAGTAGCTCCACGGCATGTGGGGTCTCAGTGCCCCAACTCGGGATCGAACCCATGTCCCTGCCTTATGTGGCAGATTCCTAACCACTGGGCTGCTAGGGAAGCCCCCTGGGTTTGAGTTTTAACTGAGCAGTTTACCAGCCATACTCATATTAACTGCTGCTAGTCATTTTTTTCATCTGATTCTTGGGGGGGGTGTTCACTACTTTATGTGGTTGCTGGGTAGAGTTCATAAGATGACACTTGGCTCAGAACTGAAGTTGCTAGGCATTTAATTATGCTACCCTATTAAATATTTTTAGGGCAGAGTTAGATGTTTACTTGATACTATAAGGAAACACACTAAAGCTGTAAAAGATACTTTTAAAGGTAATATAAATAATTTAATCAGATATCTGACATTATTTTGTGATGAAGTTGATTTTTAGAGTATCTCCACTTTAGTAGAATAATTGAATGAAAAAACTTAGATTAAATTACTAAAATAGAAATATATTGATATAATAAAATAAAATGACATTTGCCTAAATAATTTTAAAAATTGCAGTAAGTTTGATTTCCTTTCTTTTAGAAAACGTTTATTTTTCCTAAGATTAAAAAACGTCTTTTTAAAAAATTTTTTTATTGAAGGATAATTGCTTTACAGAATTTTGTTGTTTTCTGTCAACCTTAACATGAATCAGCCATAGGTACACATATATCCCCTTTGTTGTGAACCTCCCTCCCGTCTCTGCCCCCGTCCCACCCCTCTAGGTTGATACAGAGGCCCTAGTTTCCTGAGCCTACAGCAAATTCCCATCGGCTCTCTATTTTACATGTGGTAATGTAAGTTTCCATGTTACTCTTTCCATACAGCTCACCCTCTCCTCCCCTCTCCCCATCTCTGTAAGTCTATTTTCTATGTCTTTTTCTCCATTGCTGCCCTGTAAATAAATTCTTCAGTACCATTTTTCTAGATTCCATATGTGTGTGTTAGAACACGATATTTATCTTTCTCTTTCTGACTCACTTCACTCTGTATAATAGGTTCTAGGTTTATCTACCTCAATAACGTCTTTTTTTAAAAGCAGTTTGTGTCTTGAGGTGCTAATGATTGGCTGAGTAGTTTTCACATTTCTTTTGCAGAAAGTCCATTTTATAGACCACTTAGTTTTTATGTTTAGAAACATATACTTAGTGTTTGGCTAACATAGTGTGCTCAATGATAGGTGTTTTCTTGGACAAATTATCATTTCTAATACCAGTATATTCTAAACATTTTCTTTTGCAAGTGTATGTGAAAAGTCTGTCTAAAAGTATGTAAATAGCTTGTGTATTAGATACATGTTGTATTTTTCCTGGGTATTTTTAATGGCTTCATAGTAATCCTCTATCCCTCTCACCTGGATGATTTACGATGTCTCCTAACTCTTCTCTCTGCTTTTTTTTTTTTTTTGCCCCTCATGATCTTTTCTTTTCCATATAGACACTAGAGTGAACTTTAAAAATCTGGAATCCATTGGCTTCCCAGTATACCCTCTATCGATCTGGCCCCTACCTCTTTTCATGATTCCACAGGGGACCCTTCAGTGCTGTTTCCCTACAGGTCTTTCCTTTTTTTGTACTGGTTTTCTGCACAGGAGTGTTCTGCTCCATCTTCACCTGGCTAGCTCCTCCTGTATTCCTGTTGCCTCCTCTCTTAGCACTCATTCTTAACTAGTCACCAGCCACTCACTAGTACTCTGTTCTTACCTTATTTATTTTCTTCACAGCAGTTCTCAGTCTTTATTGTTTTTATTGCTTAACTCTCTAATAGAATGCTGGCTTTCCTAGACTGTGACCTTGACTCTGACTCTTATTCACTGTTATGCAATGCTAGTAACATAAAAGGTACTTAAATGTTTGTTCAGTAGATGAATATACATTCTATTCAGTGGATACATTATTCAGTCTCTTGTTGGTGAGCATTTGGTTAATTTCCAGCTTTATGAATGCTTCACTGTGCAGACCTTTTGGCATGCTTCTGTGAATATTCTGCAGAATACATTTCTATTATAAAGTGGTATTTTTATGTGAAAGAGTGTTTACACTTATATTTAATGAATAGTGCCAACTTACTGTCCAGAAACCTTCTGCCAGTTTAAATATATCCATATCATCAGTATTATTAATCTTTTTGCTCTTAACAATCAGATAAGCAGAGAAAAATGAATTTAAGCTCTTTTGAATATATTTTTTCGCTTTCTATTTTTCTTTCAGTGGTGGTTCCTGCCCTTCCTCTGCTATATTCACTGATTTCTCCTCAGTTCTTTGTGTGCTGTGGGTATTAGCCTGTAATCATGTTTCTCCTATGGTGTTCAGTATGTCATTTTAAAAGTACTTTATGTATGGTTGGTTGGTTGGGTTTTTTTGGCTTGGAATTTTTTAAGTTTTACACACACACAATCCTGTCTTTACCTTTTGATTCTTAAGTTTTACACACACACACACACAATCCTGTCTTTACCTTTTGATTTCAGAGTTCAGAGTCATGCTTATATTGGGCTTGGAATTTTTTAAGTTTTACACACACACACACACACACACACACACACATACAATCCTGTCTTTACCTTTTGATTTCAGAGTTCAGAGTCATGCTTATATTCGGCTTCTTACTGTAGTTTTATTTCCATGTATACCACCCTTCGTGTGTAATACCATATTTTGTCTCATTGATTTTCTTTTTAGCCTGTAAATATTTGTCATGTGTAGATTTAATAAAGATTGTATATAGTATATATTTATAGTATATAATTTAATATAGTGAGGATTGATAGAGTAAATCAAGTAAGGATTTAAAAATAGTATTTTTTACAAGGAAAAAAGTCCTTTTCTCCTAGTATTATTAATCAAATAATCCAGCTGTCTCCCACAGTTGAAATATCGCCTTTTACATTTATTAAATTGCCACATTATGTCTGGGTGTTTTTGATTACTATAGTCTCTTAACCATTCCTGCCCCCAATAATATAAATTGTTTATTTGCTGTGGCTGTTGATTTATATTGAGTTTTAGTATCTGATAGAATTGGTTCTTTTTTCTAATCATTATTTCAATCTTTTTTTTTAAATTACCTTCACACTCTCATTTCAAATGAATTTAGGAATCATTTTCACTCCTAAAGAAATCATTATTTTGTTGGAAATACACTGACTTTATGAACTAAGAGAAAACTGGCCTGTTTATACAGTACAAAGAAATTCTAGTCAGGAATAAGACAGCTTTCCATTTGATTTTTATGTACCTTTTTTGTTTTTTATTGTTGCAATTATGAGTGAACTCTTTCTGTGATATGTTTTGCTGACTATCCTAAATGTATATAGAAAAATAGTTTGTATATAATTTTGTAACTTTTACTAAAAATTTAATTGAATGATGTTTTCTGTGCAGCTTTATCAGACTTAAAATGGGTATAAAAGTGTCTCTAGAATGTTAGCAAACAGTGTCCTTAGTTTAAAAGTATTAGGCAGTCATTTTGTGAACTTTGAGAAACAGAATTTTCAGCTTCAGGATGTAATGGAAACATTTTCCCACAAATTTCCCACATACCTAAAATCTCTAGCCTTTTAAAATGACTTACAGCCTTGTTTAGCTTTTGTGACAGCTACCTTTTCAGGTAGATGGACATACTTATTTTACCCTCATATTTGAGACTTGAGTTTGTAAGGCTCAGCTGATTTAACAAGAGTTTCTATAAAATACTCGTATCTTTTTTGGGGTGTTTTTCAATCACTAAGTTGTGTCTGACTCTTTGCAACATCATGAACTGCAGCAGACCAGGCTTTCCTGTCCTTCACTATCTTCCTGAGTTTGCGCAAACTCATGTCTATTGAGTCAGTGAGGCCATCCAACCATCTCACCCTCTGTTGCCCCCTTCTTCTCTTGCCCTCAGTCTTTCCCAGCATCGGGGTCTTTCTCAGTGAGGTGGCTCTCCACATCAGGTGGCCAAAGTTGTAGAGGTTCAGCTTCAGCACCAGTCCTTCCAATGAATATTCAGGGTTTATTTGCTTTAGGATTGACTGGTTTGTTCTCCTTGCTGTCCAAGGGATTCTCCAAGAGTCTTCTCCAGCACCACAGTTCAAAAGCATTAGTTCTTCGGCACTCAGCTTCTTTATGGTCCAGCTTTATGGTTACATCCATACGTGACTATTGGAAAAACGATAGCTTTGACTATGGACCCTTGTTGGGAAAGGGATGTCTCTGCTTTTTAACACACATGTTTGTCATAGCTTCTCCTCCAAGGAGTGAGTGTCTTTTAATTTCGTGGCTGCAGTCACCATCCACAGTGATATTGGAGCCCAAGAAAATGAGGTCTGACACTGTTTCCTCTTTTTCCCCATCTATTTGCTATGAAGTGATAGGACCAGATGCTGTTATCTTAGTTTTTTGACTCTTGAGTTTCAAGCAGGCTTTTTCACTCTCCTCTTTCACCCTCATCAAGAGGCTCTTTAGTTCCTCTTCACTTCCTGCCTTCAAAGTGTTATCATCTGGATATCTAAGGTTGTTGATATTTCTCCCAGCAATCTTGATTCCAGCTTGTGAGTCATCCAGCCCAGCATTTTGTATGATGTATTCTGCGTACAAGTTAAATAAACAGAGTGACAATATACAGCCTTGACGTACTTTCCCAGTTTTGAATCGGTTGTTACATGTCCAGTTCTAACTGTTGCTTCTTGACCTGCATACAGCTTTCTCAGGAGGCAGATAAGGTGGTCTGGTAGTCCCATCTCTTGAAGAATATTCCAGTTTGTTGTGATCCACACAGTCAAAGGCTTTAGCATAGTCAATGAAGCATATTTTTTTTGTATTCCCTTGCTTTTTCTATGATCCATTGGATGTTGGCAATTTGATCTCTGGTTCCTCTGCCTTTTCTAAATCCAGCTTGAACATCTGGAAGTTCACGATTCACGTACTGCTGAAGCCTAGCCTGAAGGAATTTGAGCATAATCTTGCTAGCATGTGAAATGAGTGCAATTATCCAGTAGTTTGAACGTTCTTTGGCATTGCTTCCCTTTGGAAATTGGAATGAAAACTGACCTTTCCCAGTCGTGTGACCACTCCTGAGTTTTCCAAATTTGCTGGCGTGTTGAGTGCAGCACTTTAACAGCATCACCTTTTAGGATTTGAAATAGCTCACCTGGAATTCCATCACTTCCACTAGCTTTGTTCATAGCAATGCTTCTTAAGGCCCACTTGATTTCACACTCCAGGATGTCTGGCTCTAGGTGAGTGACTGCACCGTGGTGGTTATCTGGGTCATTAAGAGCTTTTTTGTACAGGTATTTTGTATATTCTTGCCACCTCTTCTAAATCTGTTCTGTTAGGTCCTCGCCATTTTTGTCCTTTATTGTGCCTATCTTTGGTAACTCCATTTTAATAAACTTTAAAAGGTTAACATACAAAGTTATTCTTTTTTTTAAAAAAAGTTTTGGTTTATATTTGAGTACAGCTGATTAACAATGTTGTGATAGTTTCAGGTGAACTGCAAAAGGACTCAGCCATTCATGAAAGTATCCATTCTTCCCTAAAGTCCCCTTCCATCCAGGCTGCTACATAACATGGAGCGGAGTTCCCTGTGCTCTGCACTAGGTCCTTGTTAGTTATCTGTTTTAAATACAGCAGTGTGTACATATCCTTCCCAAACTCCCTATCCCTTCCCCCAGGGATCCTTCCCTCTAGTAACCATAAGTTCATGCTCTGTGTCTGTGAGACTCTGTTTATACAAAGGTAGTCTTATTTTAAAATCATATTTGGAGTTCAAATCATCTCATATGAAATACTGATGTATAGCTTGTTCTTGTTTTATTTAGTTATTTTTGCTATGTAAAGTGTAGAGAGTAATATAGTAAATACCATGAGCTCACCACCCAGATTAACAGATGTAATTTTGCTGTGTTTGATTAAACACACACACACTGCTAATGACTTGAAGCCATTTTTAATATCCTTTCCTTTCCTGTTCCTTTTACCCCTGGGTATTAAGAAACTGGTGTATATTCTTTATACTTTTACTACATAAACAGTTATTTTAACTTGCATAAAATTATACTTGGAAATTATGAAATGTACCATTGTAGATAAAGGCTATTCTCTATGTATTTTGAAATAGCTGTATTTTAAAAACCAATCTTGAATGCACACCAGTGTTTGCGGCAGCACTGTGCACGACAGTCAAAACACGGGCGTGCCCACTGGCGGATGCGTGGGTGAGGACGTGCACACACGTGCGCATGGGAGGCCGCTTAACCGTGAAAAAGAACGGGGTAGTGTCCTGTGCTGCAACACGGATGGATCTAGAGATTATCACACTAAGTAAGGTAAAGAAAAATGATTATCATTTACATGTGACATCTAAAACAAGACGCAAATCAACTTATGTATAAAATGGAAGCAGACTCACAGGCACAGAAAAGAGAACTGGCTACCAAAGGGGAAGGGGAGGGGGGAGAGATTGGTTAGATAATGGGATTGATGTACATACACTGCTGTATATAAAATAGATAAACAGTAAGAATTTACCTATATAGTACAGGGAACTGTATTCAGTATCTTATAACTTACAGTGGAAAAGAATCTGAAACTATACACCTGAAATGAATATATTTTAAATCAAGTATAACAAAATTTTTTTAAATTAAAAAACAAAATTGAGATAAAATAAAAATGAAAATAAAAACAAAATTGAAAAGTTCAGTCTTTTTGGTAGCTTATATTTTAGTTTAAGCTGGAGAAAAAGTTTCTGCTTTATGTAGTCATTTGTTCTTAGAGTCGATAAAGTGAAAATTTGTATTGAAAAACATTCTTTTTTTTTCCCCTGGAGGATCAGGACTGTATTAGGATTGTGTTACCGACCAAAGATTCTGTGTGAAGTTAGTCATTATTGAGACTAACAACATATCATACATGTAAAGGATAAAAGCCATAATTGAATTGTTTTAAGTAGTAAAGTCATATTCTCTGACACACATAGTTGGTTTAACTTGCTATATCAGTGATTATCCCAGTGACTTCTTACGCATAACATACACATGTAGTGCATAAAAATGCAAAAGAACTACATAAAAGTCTAGCAAGACAAATGGCTACATGTGGTGGGGGTGGGGGGTGAAGCATTTAATCTCAGAATTTAGAACTTGTAGGGCAGGGGATGGGGTATACATTAGGTAGGTGGATGTAGCTGTTAAAAATTGTCTGAGAAAGCAGCTGGTGCTTGGTAGGCTCTTGGGGTAAGCTGGTCACTAGTACAGTGCCTTCTTTGGTGACTGTATCAGTTTATGCTGCATCAATATTTTCGAGCTTTGTATCAAAACTTGAAAACTTAAAAGTTCTTATTTAACCCAGTAGTTGAAGCAATCCTTAGGTGGAAGGGAAATGAAAATAAGAGAATGAATTTATATACAAAGACATTTTTTCAACTTTGTTTGAATAGCAAGGTAAATAGGAAACACAAACTAAATATTCAAGAATCTGGAGCTGTGGTTATAGTATAGACTTATGATAAAGTACAGATAATATTTAATAAAGAGTCTACAACAAAAGGTTTTTGATTTTCTATTTTTGTTAAAAATACCTAATAGTAAATTTAATAGAATACCAAATATAACAAAATGTCATTATTATAGGAACACCAAAGAAAACTACCCTTTGGCTTCCTTGGTAGCTCAGCAGTAAAGATCCTTTATTGTGCCTATCTTTGGTAACTCCATTGTGCAGGAGCCGCACAAGCCGTGGATTCGATCGTTGGGTCGGGAAGATCCCCTGGAGAAGGAAATGGCAACCCACTCCAGTATTCTTGCCTGGAGAATCCCATGGACAGAGGAACCTGGTGGGCTACAGTCCATGGGGTCACAAAGAGATGGACACGACTAAAGTGACTTCGCATACACATGTATTATTTTATGGATGAGATAGAGAAGACAGGAAAATGACCAGGAATATCCTGATTTCCCCTCACCACAGTTCAAATTTCTAATAGCGAGTTTTGTACCTATGTATTTAAAGTGACATTAATGTAGGTGTTTCAGAGGAAGGAGCGAAAGTCTCATTAAATGTTAAAGTTTTTTATTGCCCATGTTGAAAAGGCCCCTCCCTGGACACACACACACCCTCCCAGGATGGATGGATGGACACAGACCACCGCCACCCCCCACTCCTGAGAGTAAAAGCAGAAAGGAAACTGGAGTAAGTTGTGATTTAAACATTTTAGGTTGAATAAAAAGTGTTTAAACAGGAAGATTTGAGGAGACTGTATAAATTTTTAAATGGCAAGGTATTGGTGACAGTTAATAAGAATGCATATGTATGTGCCTTTAGATTTACAAAATAGACTTTACTACAAACGATATTTTTTAAATCCCTGAAAATATATGAAAAGTTTATCATCAACTTTCTTACTAGATTATTGGAGAAGCAAATTGTTAGCAGTAATTTAGTAATAAATTTAGTAATTTAGTATTAACTTATTTTATAATAGATGTTTTATTTTTACATAGCAAAGTTACTTTAAGTAGTACTCAAACTTTTTGAAATCCAAGGTAATCAAGATAATTTTGTATTGATGGATGAAATCTGTATTGTGTTAAAATTTCCATTGTAGGTTTTGACCGAGGACCACTTTTAGTACAGAAGGTGAAATAGAGACTCCAACCATCATGTAGAAGTTAAGCTTTAAGGCTAATCTTTTGTGATAAGATTGTGATATATAAGAAAATATCCTTGTTTTTTTTATAGCTTCATAAAGTACTGATGTATGTAGTTTGCTTTAAAATCATTCTGTAGGAAGATACCAATATGGCATGATATTAACAGTTGTTAAGTATAGGTGTGTGTGCAGTATAAAGTTGTGTCTGCCTTAGTGCATATTTGAAAATTTTCATAATAAAAAAAAGAAAAACCTAGCATGCTTAGGTACCTTTGCTAGAAAAACTGAAGGAAAAACTCAGCTGAAGTATTGAATCAATAAGTAATTCAATACTTATTGAATTATTATTCAGTAGTAATACTTTGAATAAGGTATGGTTCAGGATGAACTTTATCCTTAGATTGAAATTATATGTACTAGATATAAGATGAATTTTGAGATGTTCTTTATAAAATGTATCATTAGGAAAAGAGCATATGTTGAGCAAAAAGAGAAAAATAAAGGGTGCATGTGTCCACTATGCCGTTAGACTGGGTAAGTCGGTGACCCCTGGCACCCTCTTTCTTTGTCAGAGCATTCTTGGTGATAAAGCTGGTAGGAAATGAAGCATTCTAAATGCAGTCTATAGTAGAGGTCACTTGCATCTAGGAACATTTAGTACTTCATTTTTTTTTTTTTGAAAAGCATCATACTCCCTTTATCTTGATCGGTACGCAGTGTGCTTTTCTCCATTTTTCTTTCTCATATTTCTTTTTGAAGTGCACGTCAGTTGAAACCTTGATCCCGAGTTGATTCTCTTGCTTCTTTCCTTATATTCTGTGTGTTTTTCCTTTATGCTCTAGGAGTTTTTCCACAATTTCAGTTTTTTATTGAAGTTAAATTTTTTTTAAATTTTGTATTTGAATATAGCCAGTTAACGACATCATGATAGTTTCCTGTGGACAGCAAAGGGACTCAGCCATACCCTGTACATGTATCCGTGCTCCCTGAGCTTTTCATTCTTATTTATTCTCTCTGATCTTTATGAGGGCAGTAAAGTGAAACAGTGTTTCCCTCCCCACTTTACCCCAATTTTAAAATTCTGTTTCTCTGGAGCCTTTTTTCCCTAAGTCTTTGGTAAGCCTTAGTTGATTAGGCACTCTAGGCCCTTAATGATTGGCAGGGTGTAGTGGAGGCAAGCCAACCCTTGGCTAAAAGCTCTGCCTAGAGAAAGAATCAGGAAAGCTTTTTGTTGAGGCAAGATTCTGCCCTAGTTTTCTGGACAGTATATTCAGTTGTTTAGTAAATGATTCTCAAGTTTTAGGTAAATCTAGATTTGTCTGAAGAGCAGTGTGAGGGTGAGTTAGTATATACTGCTGCTTATGTATATACTCATTTTCATTCCTACTTTTTATTTCTCTACTTTTTGATTGACACTTGGCCTCCCACACTTCAGAGGGTTGCCATAAAGAGTAAAAATAATTTTTATGTGTATTGCATAATGTTATGTAAGTTTGAAAGTGCTAGAAAAAAATTGTACTAAGAAGTCCCCAACACACAAACTTACATATTGTAAGTTTGGAACATGAAACTACTTTTTTCCATAAAGACATTGTAAATCATGGTCAGGTTACTAGGTCAGCCCACATACGTTTTACCCAATAACACAGCTAATAGGTTTTGCTTTTGTATCAAGGAAATAACACTATAAATGTTTTTTTCTTAATGCCAGATATATCAAAGCACTTCTTAAACTGTGGCAACTTTAGATTTGAGTAGTTGGTTTCTGAGCCCTGTGGCGTTAGCCAGAGGAGGAGCTCAGTGTGGAACATGTAAGTCCCCTTCCCTAGTAATACATTTGGAGCTGGAATGGGGAACCCATTTTTTTCCGAGGGGTGGGAAAGAAATGGTTAAATAACCAGTCTCAAAGATAGGCAAAAGATAAGGAGCTAAAATACAGCCATAAGTGGACAAAGAACCTAGGTTTCTTCCATCATTGTATTTCCTGCCATGTGGTTTAGATTGCTTTCTGCATACTAGAATATTCATTAAAAATGCAAGCTTCTACACTCCAGTCCCATCCTATTGAATGGAAACATGGAACTCATAATACTACTTAGTACTTGATTTTAAAATGTAGGTTTCTTATTGACAGGAATAACTTTGTTACTTTCTGTCCTTCATTTTGCCTTCTAAGTAAACTGTCAATTGTTTCTACTGTGGATGATAAAAACAATTGTATCCACACTCTTGTCACCTTTAGGTGTCAAGTGATCTTTGTGGTTATAAAAATCCAGTTTTGGAAGAGGAATTCCAGGATAATCAACACATACTTCTTTACACAGGACAGAAAATAGGACTTTAAAGTACAGTTTCCAACTGCATTAAACACATTTAAACTTTTTTGTACATTGGTAAAAAACACAGTTCACATTTAAATATCTAGTCCACATTGGTAATTTACATCTAATATTTAATTTGTAGTACAAAGTGAACTTGTTAAGGGACAGACTTTGTAATGAAGGAAATTTTGTTAGGAATATCTGGAGACCATGAACTCTTAAACTGGTCTCATTTGCAAATAGCTGCGTAATTCCGCATTTTCTTGAATATTACACAAAAAAGCCAAAATGCAGACATATAATTAGATGCTAAGATTTTTAATATATATGTGAATGATTTTTATATTGATTAAAGTATTCCAGACAGTAATACTTGTATTTATAATAAACTGTTGCTATAAATTTGAACTTAGAAAAGTTTAAAAGATGGTGCTTCTAATTTTGTGTTGCAGACTAATTTGAAAAGTAATATTACTTCTTAGTAAACCGTCTGAAATCTGTTCTGATCCAGTCACCACAGTCTGCTTTAAGATGGTATTTTAGATGGCATTGTATTATATCAGAAGACAGTAAGAGTTGACTTGTTCAGTGAAATTTCATGTTTTAAAAATCCCTTTGGACGTCTGTTGTCCAAAGAAGACCTATGATTTTTTTAGTGAAAGAAGTTAAAAGGGAGAGGAGAGGACTTTTGAAACCCAAGGAAGGGTTGATTTTGAATAGCCTTTCCCCCCGGCTTTCATTACTAGAGTGCTTATACTTTCTTTGTATTTTTACTGAAAAAGAGGTGCTTGTTAGAGTTTAAGTGAAAACTTAAAAGTGTGGCAGTGATAGAGCTGTGGTTGAAGTATTTAGAGGAGATCATGAGGTCTGTGTTTCATTATATCACATGGTCAAAGAGGATTTCGGGCTTTTTGTGGATGTAGTCCGTGATGTTTGACAGACTATCCTAGTGACTTAAAAGTATTAAAATCAAACAATTTTAAATACTAATGACTTTGATTAACTCTTTTAGGGTCTCTGAAGTACACCATACTACCATTTTGAAAATCTTGCGTGGACAATGGCTACCCAAGGTTTGTATCATAGTCTTTAGTTACTGAATTTGGGGCTCTGCTTCGTTGCCATTAACCCAGTCTGGCTCAGATTCCCCTGCTTTCCTCTCTCCCTGCTTACTTGTCAGGCTACCTTTTGCTCCATTTTCTGCCCACTTCTCCTAATGGCTTGGTGAAATAGCAAACAAGCCACCAGCAGGAGTCTAGTCTGGATGGCTGCTTCTGGAGCCTGGATGCAGTACCATTCTTCACTGACTCAGTGAGTAACTGTTAGGTGGTCTCCTAAGAGGATAGATTTTTCATCCCTGAGCTGATCCTGGCCATCATTCTGTTACCCTTCGCTGTCTTTCAGACTTTATTTCTGAAAAGATTTCAGTGGGTCATATCACAGGTTTTTATTTTCAAATTAAGGTGACATTTTCCTGGTAGTAACACTGATGCTGTTTGATTTTTTTCTAATAGCTGATTTGATGGAGCTGGACATGGCCATGGAGCCAGACAGAAAAGCAGCTGTTAGTCACTGGCAGCAGCAGTCTTACCTGGACTCTGGAATCCACTCTGGTGCCACCACCACAGCGCCTTCTCTGAGCGGTAAAGGCAATCCTGAGGAAGAGGATGTGGATACCACCCAAGTCCTCTATGAGTGGGAACAGGGATTTTCTCAGTCCTTCACTCAAGAACAAGTAGCTGGTAAGAATATTATCACCTGACTCAAAGTTGGAGTGCAGTTTTGAGAATTGCATAGTTACTCTTATAAAAGTTAGCATACAGTAGCTTAAATAAAACAGCGTGGTAAAGAAAAGGGAGTGATTGCATCATCAGCTTAACTATTGGGGCTAATGCTGAGCTATGGAGATTTGACTGTTGAATTCACCTTTTCCAGATATCGATGGACAGTATGCAATGACTCGAGCTCAGAGGGTGAGAGCTGCTATGTTCCCTGAGACGCTAGATGAGGGCATGCAGATCCCATCTACACAGTTTGATGCCGCTCATCCCACTAATGTCCAACGTCTGGCTGAACCATCACAGATGCTGAAACATGCAGTTGTAAACTTAATTAACTATCAAGATGATGCAGAACTTGCCACACGTGCAATCCCTGAACTGACAAAACTGCTGAATGATGAAGACCAGGTAATAGAGACATGGCCAGCTTTTTAATCTGCTTTGAAGGAAGCTCCCAAGGAAGTAGTCTTAAAATGTCTACCCTACCTCAGTATTTGAAAACTGAAAACTAATGTTTCTTAATTCCTGTATATTATAGGTGGTGGTTAATAAGGCTGCAGTTATGGTCCATCAGCTTTCTAAAAAGGAAGCTTCCAGACATGCCATCATGCGCTCTCCTCAGATGGTGTCTGCCATTGTGCGCACCATGCAGAACACAAACGACGTGGAAACAGCTCGCTGTACTGCTGGGACCTTGCACAACCTTTCCCACCATCGTGAGGGCTTGCTGGCCATCTTTAAGTCTGGGGGCATTCCTGCCCTGGTGAAGATGCTTGGGTAAGAAAACATGGTCAGAATGCTCCAAGCTCAGGAGGAGAAGAGTGCAATCACACCATTTCTGATGAGACTTTTTTCTTCTTCCCAGTTCACCAGTGGATTCTGTATTGTTTTATGCCATTACAACTCTCCACAACCTTTTATTGCATCAGGAAGGAGCTAAAATGGCAGTGCGTTTAGCTGGCGGGCTGCAGAAAATGGTTGCCTTGCTCAACAAAACAAATGTTAAATTCTTGGCTATTACAACAGATTGTCTTCAGATTTTAGCTTACGGCAATCAAGAAAGCAAGGTAAAAGAATTATTCTGAATGTGGTTGTCATGGAGCCTTGGAGACCCCCAGTGTCATGTCCTTCTATAGACTTTTGCAAACTCATTGTATGCCTTACACTCTGTATGTATCTCAGAGAAGTTGGACATCTCTACTTAACTGTTTGAGTTGGTGTGTAATGCACTGTACTAGGGGATAGGGACATAGCATGCAAGCTGCTCTTAAAGTTTTCATTGTCGGGTAGAAGAGAGACACTGAAATAATAACCTAATTTATTTAGTTCAAGTTTTAGAAGGAAGTAGGAGGTCTATATGAGAGCATGTAAATGAACCAGACCCTCTTTTGAGGGTTTATGCAGATTTCTTGGAGAAAGTGATAGTTGAGTTCAGCTCATGGATGAGAAGGGATTGACTAAGGTGAATGAAGGTTAGGGAGAGGAAATGGCATCTGTGACAGTTCTCCTGAGGGAGGGAGGAGCAGGTGAGGTTTGGAAATTCAAGAAATACAGAGAGTAAGGAATGAGAAAGGGTGTGAGATAAGACTGTTGAGATAGGGCAGATCCTGCAGGGCTTAGTGGGACATGTTAAAAGAATAGTGAGAAACTGTTCTTAGCAGAAGCATGCAGTGAAAAGATTTGTCTTTGGAAATCTGGGTAGTCAGGAGGTGGGGTATGCAGGGAAGGAAAGGTGGGGATAAATATTTTATGCTGTCTCTTTCTGAGGTGGATATGATAAGGAAAGGCAAAGAACCAGAGCATATATTAGGAGTTTTTATTAATAAGCGCCCATTCTGGTTCAGATTTCCGTGCAACAAATCAGCCACGACATAACTTTCATATCTGGGCATTACTATTCACAACAACATGGATTTTGTTTTTTCCTTTTACTATGATCAGTGTGGGAAGAATAATACCGGGCCAGAGTTTATATATTTTTGGGAGGATTGAGGTACATGAATGTGAGTGAAATTTTGTAGAAGCAGGGGTTAAATATGACCCCAGTCTGGGGGTCTAGTTAATGATGACTAGGAATACATTAAGTCACTAAGCTGCTGAAATTCTTGTATAATAAAATCGGTTGGTAATAAAGGCTTTTCTCAGGCATTTGATCAAGATTCCCTGATTAATATATACACATCTTTCTAGCTGATCATTCTGGCTAGTGGTGGACCTCAAGCGCTAGTGAATATAATGAGGACCTACACTTACGAGAAGCTCCTGTGGACCACAAGCAGAGTGCTGAAGGTGCTGTCTGTCTGCTCCAGTAACAAGCCAGCTATTGTTGAAGCTGGTAAGTGTGCTTGGCTGCTGTGAGTTCTCATGTGTGAAGCGCATGTAGTTCTCATCAGATTGCCTTTCTTAGGAAAAGGGTGATCAAACTGACCTTCACAGGCTGCAAGTGGATGGTCATATTCAGTTTGAAGCCAAAGTTGCGTTCAGACGAAGGACGTGTTCTGCTTGACACCTTCTTTGGTGCTGTTCAAGCCTAGTTCAGGCAGAGATCATATTACCAAAAACGATGGCTGATAAAAGGCTTGACAACAGCTATTCCAGAAATACCTGAAATGTTTGTTTTAAAAAAAAAACAAAAAACAGATTTTTAGATTTACTTAATCAGAATCCCTGAAGTATTGAAGTGATAAGAGAGTCAGTAATAGCTGGAAATGCATGGGACTGGAGGCCTAGGAATCTTGATATAAGAAGTTTCCCATTGGGGAGGGAGGTAGGAGGGGGGTTTAGGATGGGGACACATGTACACCCATGGCTGATTCATGTCAATGTATGGCAAAAACCACTACAATATTGTAAAGTTAATTAGCCTCCAATTAATTAAAATTTCCTAGGTTATTCTGATGCTCATTTGTTTATTCTGAAAATATTCAGCCCCTATGTTTCAAGCTGGTATGCAGTGGGCAGCAAAAAAAGGTATGGTCCCCATACTTACAGGCTGGTGAAGGAGACAGAAATATGCAAAAAAATGGGGTGATTACAAATTGGAATGAGTGTTACGAGAGAAATGAACAGCAAATAGTGATACAGAGTTAACAGGGCGGGAATGTCCTTCTCTGAGAGGGGGATGTTAAATGAAATCACAGAATGAGAAGGCTTCATCTATATGAGAAGTAAGGATTAAGTGCAATCCAGATGGTCCTAAAGGTAGGAAAGAAATTGTTGCATTCCAGGTGCTAAAGAGGAAGTCTGTAACTAGAACCTAGTGAGTAGTGGGATGAATAGCTCAGGATGAGGGTGATGGGCCAGAGCCAGGCAGGCCTGTGTTGTGCTGGACTTTCTAGGTCCCTGGATGATGTTTATTCATGCTTTATTGCAGCTTTGGAAACAGGTATTGAATGCTTAGGTCAATTTGAGATGAAGTCCAAATCCTAAAGGGTTTCTGAAGGTTATGCTAAAGAATTCATTCTTTATCTTATAATGAGAAGCTATTGTTGGCTTCAGCATCACAGTGAGGTGTTTGGAATATTAATATTAGCATCATGTGACAGTTTGACCAAAGGCAAGCCGACCAGGCTGCTGGGATGTGTTATAGGCTTTTAGGAATGAAATCATTTAATGTTAAAAATATGTAGCAAAGGATGAATGTTATTTAAGGAGTTGATATCTGTGATGTGACTAAAAGATCAGTAGGTAGCTGGAAATGTTTGCTCCTGGAATGCAAGGGAAGACTGGGCTGGGATAGAGATTAGGGAGTCCCTTCTTATTGGATGCGGGTAAGGGCTGCAGGGAAGACATGGGGGTGCCTCAAAGCCATCTTCACCCTGGGCATGCTCAGTCAGAATGTGTGTGTGTTTAAGTCTCTGCAGGCTGTTCTGAGAGGCATCTGGAATTAAGATCCATTCTCTTACAGTTTATGGTTAGAGTAGAGGGAGAGAAGGGAAACGGGAACCAAGTCGTTTTGAAACTACTGAGTGTCAGCCTTGTGCACTCTGTAGCTGGAGCTACTATGAGGAAGGAACCAGATAGGGAGGGTCTGGTCTGAGTGGTGGGCTCCATTATAGCTATGAAAAATGCTGTGAAGGAAAAGTACAAGGTGCATGAGAATTACAGCAAGCTGACCCAGTCTAATTGAGGAAATAAAACAGACCTGAAAAGATAGACAAGGAGACAAGGGAAACCATATCCCACTGCGTTTGGGTTAAAGAACCTGCCTGCCAGTGCAGGAGACATAAGAGACGCAGGTTTGATTCCCGAGTGGGGAAGATCCCCTGAAGAAGGAAATGGCAGCCTACTCCGGTATTCTTGCCTGGGGAATTCCATGGACAGAGGAGCCTGGTGGGCATCAGTTCATAGGGTTGCAAAGAGTCGGACACAACTGAAGTGACTTAGCATGCATAGCATTGCATGGCCAACCTAACCTAATTGAGGAAATAAAACAGATCTGAAAAGATAAACAAGGAGACGAGGGAAAGTGTATCCCACTGCATTTAGAAGTGATTTCAGTGGGAGAGAGATGGTGAAGTTAAGCTAGCCATTGTGTGGGGACTTGAGCTTCCGTTTAGACTCCTCTGCAGTGTAAACATCCTTCATTAGGGTCCTAAACAACAGGAGGTTGTGAATCTTTGAAGAGCATCTTTTGCCGTGAGTGCCTTTAATACAGTCCCAGAGAGTAAGCATTCTGGTGCTGCCTTTTTAGATGGTATTTCCATCCTGTGAGTTTACATAGCTCCTTCAGGGTTTTGCTCGGATGGCCTCTTCGCAGTCAGGTATCCTAGTTTCCCTGCTTTAAACTGTAGCCCCCTCCTTTGTCTGTTGTGTGTACACTTAACACCGTCTGACACAGTTCCAGCTAATAGTGTATTTGTTTATTTTGTGCTTCCAACTAGACCACAAGCTCTATGAAGGTATGACTTTTAGACTCTGCCTCACTGACATAGCTCCAATGCAAAACAGGGCCTGGTATTAAATATTCTTGGAACGACTGGATGAAAGGAAATAAGTAATAGGAGTATTACCTACAGGGAGACTGTGGAGATAATGAAGGCTTTTCCACACAGGGAAGAAACAGTAGATACATAACACAAGTCGTCACAAGCTGAGATGAGCTAGAAAAGAAAGGGAAACTGAGCAGCATTCTAGAAAATGAAAGAAAATAAAGGACTTAGATGGACGGGAGAAGCTTTGGCAACAGAGGAGGATACCCTCTGAGACTAAAGAAGACACGCAGTAGTGACAGGAATTGTGAGCTAACAGCCATCGCCTTAGATGTTTTTTAATCTTTATAGGTGGAATGCAAGCTTTAGGACTTCACCTGACAGATCCAAGTCAGCGCCTTGTTCAGAACTGCCTTTGGACTCTACGGAATCTTTCAGATGCTGCAACTAAACAGGTACACTAGAGTAAATCGGTGCCTTGCTGTTCAGTGTCGAGCTGAATATGTACTGAGTGTCCATTTTCATCTCCACAGGAAGGGATGGAAGGTCTTCTTGGGACTCTTGTTCAGCTTCTGGGCTCAGATGATATCAATGTGGTCACCTGTGCAGCTGGAATTCTTTCTAATCTCACTTGCAATAATTATAAGAACAAGATGATGGTGTGCCAGGTGGGTGGCATAGAGGCTCTTGTGCGCACAGTCCTTCGTGCTGGTGACAGGGAAGACATCACTGAGCCTGCCATCTGTGCTCTTCGTCATCTGACCAGCCGACACCAGGAAGCTGAGATGGCCCAGAACGCCGTTCGCCTTCACTACGGACTACCTGTGGTGGTTAAACTCCTACATCCACCATCCCACTGGCCTCTGATCAAGGTAAATTGTCAAAGTTGAAGGTTGCAGAGTTGAAAACAGACTATTCTATTACTAGTACACTGTCTCGGCACTGGGGACTGACTGATAAGGAATCATAAATAGGAAATATGGCTGAGATGAGGGTAGGGGTTTGAAGTGTTTGTGTAGTCAGTTTTACTTCTAGCTGATAGTGATAGATTTAGTGTGGTAGGCATTTTAGACTAAGAACATGATTTTGTTGTATGCCAGTTCTTTACTCTTTCTTCTCATCTGCAGGCTACTGTTGGATTGATTCGAAATCTCGCCCTTTGTCCAGCAAATCATGCACCTTTGCGTGAGCAGGGTGCCATTCCACGACTAGTTCAGTTGCTGGTTCGTGCACATCAGGATACCCAGCGCCGTACATCTATGGGTGGAACACAGCAGCAGTTTGTGGTAGGTAAATCTTAGTAGTGACCCCTGGCCTTTTAAAAGGAATGCATCGATCCATAGGCTCCTGAACTACTTCGGTCATTGGCTTCCTCCATTCTCCAGCTTGCCTGAAGGGCTGCTTGCTATTGCTTAAAGAACCACCATGTCTCTGTGGCTGTGAAGAATGTAAGGAGTAATGTGGCCCCTGGTGATAGCTCCCTTGACATGTCCTTCACATCGCTGCCTTCTCAATCTTACAAAGGGAGTGTGGGGTGTGATTTATTGCTATGGAGTCTCATCTTGTCCATACAAAAGGTTCACCTCTGTCCAAAGTAGCAGAGGGATTAATTTGAATCCAAGTCTGTCTGATTTGGAGCCTCTTATCCCCCACGGCAGTTCTACCTATATAAACATATATTTTTTTAAATTTATTTTTAATGGGAGAATGATTTCTGTAAAATGTTGCGGTGGTTTCTGCTGTCCAACAGCAAGAATCAGCTATGAGTATACATATATCCCCTCCCTCTTGAACCCCCTCACCCCCACCCCTCAGGCTGAGGTCCCTGTGGTATTGAGGCATCTTCCCACTAGTTGTCTGTTTCACACGTGGTGTAGTGTATATACGTCAGTGCTACTTTCTCAGTTCATCCCACCTTCTCCTTCCCCTGTCATGTCCACCAGTTCTTCTCGACCTCTGTTCTTGCCCTGCAGATACATTTTCATCAATACCATTTTTCTAGATTCTATATATATGCATTAATATATGATGTTTTTCTGACTTCTTTCACTCTTTATGACAGACTCTGGGTTCATCCACCTCACTACAACTGATTCAGTTTCGTTCCTTTTTAAGGCTATTTCACTGTATGTGTACCACAGCTGTTTTATACATTCATCTATTGATGGACATCTAGGTTGCTTGCATGTCCTGGCTGTTGTATATAGTGCTTGTATGTTCGAACATTGGTATACAGGTGTCCTTTTGAATTATGGTTTTTTCAGGGTATATGCCCAGTAGAGGGATTGCTGGGACATACGGTAGTAATATTCATATTTTTAAAATGAATCTCCATACTGTTCTCCACAATGGTTGTATCGATTTACATTCCCACAAACTGTGTAGGAAGGTTCCCTTTTCTCCACATCCTCTCCAGCATTTATTGTTTGTAGATACCTATAAATATTTAACACATCTCTTACTCTCTCTTCCAAGAGTGGTTTAAACTATTTCCATGGACTTTACAAGAATATCAACAAATTACAAGAATATGTGGTAGTATTTCTGGGATCTTTACTCGTAATCTTAGCCTGAAATTTTTGTTTTTAATAGTTATTCTTAGTCTGAAACTTTGATGTTTTCAGTCTTAAAAATAGCTTCATTATTAAGTAAAGATACTTATGATTCCCCAGCATGTGTTTTTAAGACTCAGAGTCTCTCTTACTTAATCAGGTTACTTTAGAGAACAAGGCTTCACAGAGCAGATCCTGAGATGTGGCTAGTTGCGATTAGGATGCACTCTTAGGGCACTTGGGCTTTCTCCACTCTGTACTTTGGATATCGGCCGGTCTCCATGAGGTGGCTTAATAGAATGCAAAGGGTACCTTTTAAAATCTCTTCCCTGGGAAGAAAGGAGTTTTTGTATCATAATAAAAGTTAAGTTGGATATAAAAGCTGCAAATTCGCAGTAGCAGAATTATAACCTTTTTTAAAACTCAGAGGGAAAGCAGACTGTAGTTATGTTTTGCAAAAGCTAACTTCTTTATTGCATATAGGCTAGCAGTTGAATAGCCTTGGAGGAGGTGAGTGGATTTTCTCGTGCCAATTCAGTAGACTTTTAGCAGTAGGTGGTAAAACTTTGCTAAATTTTCACCAAATACACATAGGTGTACAAAGATTGAGCGAGTACCTGAAGGAAAACGCTGACAGTGTTTGCACATTACTTTCCCATCTTTCTGTCTCCTTTCTTATATATCCCTTTACCCAGAGTGATGGGTGCCTTGTTGGGAAGAGAGTGGTCTTTGGGAGGAATCAGGTACATTGAAGCTGTGGGCAGTTTTGGAGGTGCCGCTTGGAATTGGTGCTGACAGGAGGCCATTTTCACAGAGTGACATTCAGTTAGTGGATCCATCTTCATTCCTGAACTTACTTGCAGATTCTGGGGAACTTTGGATTTTAGAGAACACAATCCCCTATTTATTAACCATATTTCTTTTGGTAGGAGGGAGTCCGCATGGAAGAAATAGTTGAAGGTTGTACTGGAGCCCTTCACATCCTAGCTCGGGATGTTCACAACCGAATTGTTATCAGAGGACTAAATACCATTCCATTGTTTGTGCAGGTATGTTAGTTTTAAGTGAGGTATTCTAGATTCTGTGTCGGTAAAATTTCAGGATTTTAAAGATAAGCAAAGTATTAGGAAACTAGAGACCAAAATAGGGGCACCAGCATCTAATATTTCATCTACTATCACCATTTATAAAATGGTTGTACTGTTCATGCTCTTTGTCAACTACAAAAAATAGAAAATGTGTCATGTCCTTTTAGTTGAATACATTTATGAAAATATCCTTCATTTTTCTTGGGCAGTATAGAAGGAGAAAACATTGGGACTAGAACCTCAGGAAGGGGAAATTTTCTATTCTACTTTCAGGTGTGCTCGGTTTAGAAGGGATGAAAGCTGGTCTGGGCTGCCACAGCACAAACCTCTAGTCACCTCTGGGTTTTCCAACTCTTAGTTTGAATAATACTCTGAATAAGAGGTTTGTAGCTAAAAATGCTCCAGAAAACCATTGCTGCCAAGCATCACACACTCAAGAACATAAACTTAGTGTATGATTTAATGCAGGCTTCCTATTTAATACAAGTGGCACAGATACCACTTACACTGTGAACTGGGACTGTTTACACCACAGCGGGGCGGCTTGCCATGTTTTAACTTTGGATTTGATGAGGTTTCATGTGTGTTTTCTCCTCAGCTGCTTTATTCTCCTATTGAAAATATCCAAAGAGTAGCTGCAGGGGTCCTCTGTGAACTTGCTCAGGACAAGGAAGCTGCAGAAGCTATTGAAGCCGAGGGAGCCACAGCTCCTCTGACAGAATTACTTCATTCTAGGAATGAGGGTGTGGGTAAGTAGGACAGGAATCAGCCTTTAGCTTGTGTGCAGTGAAGCCTCAGCTTTTCCTCAAGGACCTTTTTCCTTCTTCTCCCAGCAACATATGCAGCTGCTGTTTTGTTCCGAATGTCTGAGGACAAGCCCCAGGATTATAAGAAACGGCTTTCGGTTGAGCTGACCAGTTCTCTCTTCAGAACAGAGCCAATGGCTTGGAATGAGGTAGGCAGTGTGAGCACGTTTATTTGATGGTTTGCTAGAGCACCAAGGCAGTGTGGTTTCCTCTCAGACGACTCAGTGCACATTCATTTGCACTGACTGTGTCCTTGGCTTGAATATTCATTCTTTACACTATCTTAGCAACTGATGTAAGGAAAAACTACAGCTTTATACAGCTTGTTTAGAACAAACAAGTTAGAATTTGTAAGGGAGACAGATGAAAAACTTAACAGATTAAAAAACACTTTTCAAAAGGTTAGGAAAGGGGCAGTCAATTAAATGCTGTTAGTTGGAGGTCAGTTTATCAGTACTTCTTAAACCTACTTTTCTATTTGAATTTCTATTAATTTGTTCAGTATTTGTCCTTGATACAGACAAATTGAAACAGTCGAACCACCCTAAAAGTTGATACAGTTATTGTACATAATCATAAGGTGGGTTATAAAGAGAGAGGCTATATATTATTAGGGAAAAAGAAGCAAACTGCTAAACAGGTAATTAGTAATATATTAATTGGATGTTTAATAGACAGTCTCAACTGTTCCAACTTCAGCTCTGAACATCCTCACCCAGCCCTTTCTCCAGACCTGTTCCACACAGTTTAGTGGCAACTTAGTTCTTTTAGCTGTGCAGGTTCTAGGGATCTTCTCATAGCACATCCTGTCAGCAACTCCTATTGGGGGTGGACACTTTGCCTGTTTTGTTTCCTGTTACATTTCTAGCACCTAGTAAATACTTGGTAATAATACATATTTGCAGAAAGAATAAATTACACAGTTTTTCTGTGATTGTGTACATCTGTATTTTGAAATAATTCTGCACTTTGTAAGTAGTTCTGCAGTGTTTGAGTTCTTTATTCCTTTTGTAATCTGAAAATATGTTTTCAAAATATCAGAGAGTATCCTTTGAGTTGAGAATTTCCATTTTGCTTCCCTGCCTGTATTTGTTCATCTAGACTGCTGATCTTGGACTTGATATTGGTGCCCAGGGAGAACCTCTTGGATATCGCCAGGATGGTATGTGTCTCATATTTCTTGATTATCTCCAGATCAAGCTAAAGGTCTAGAGCTTTGTCAGAAGAGCTGTTTTGCTCGTCTTGGGAGGACCTGTTGGCAGGAAAGTAGTGGTAGCAATTAAAGGCAGTTCTTAAATTCTAGAGTCAGCAGTAATATCTTCATTGGTGCACAGGGAATTCTGAGCCACACACCAAGCAAGCACTAGGATCATGCCAATAAATATGTGTCACTGCTGCCAGACTTCTGCAGGACAGTATGTTACAAGTTGCCTGGCTTTCTGTTTAGTTTTTAGTTCAGAGAACCCTTATATAATACCTTTGTCTACAATTCTAGACTCAGATCTGGGATGTGTATTTACATAGCTTTTCAGAAAACTCTGAAAATCTAACTAATTCAAATTTGGGTAGTGGACATGGAGTATATACTATTTATCCTAAATTTTTAATCTTACCTGGTTTTTTCTAGTTAATAAACACTTAAAGCTCATAAGCTTCTTACCTTGACAGGTATATAAATGTTAATAAGCCTTTGGTTAAAAACATACAAAGGTTTCATAGGAAACTGGCACATTTTCCTAGTACTCCTGAGGGTATCACCTAGACTTTATAACAAATATACAGCCGTTGCCAAACCTCCTTGTTATATTGCCTTACCTCACACACACTGTATATGCTGTTGCTACCACTCAGCAACTGTTCTCTGCCCAGGGAAAGGCTAGACGTCCAGGACTAGAACCTGCTAGTCTGCCTTTGGTGGAAACAGACTGTGTAGCTTCATGTGTGGCCTGATACTGGGTAATTACTCAACTGAAGGAAGCAAGAAGGTGAAGAGGTTAGAAGGAATACTTTCTGACACATTTGCTATCCTGGGATCCCCCTAACTCCGTGTTCATGTCATGTCTTCTCTTTTTCTCTCTCCCCCCTCACCTACTGTGTCACTGCCCCAACTCCCAGATCCCAGCTATCGTTCTTTTCACTCCGGTGGGTACGGCCAGGATGCCTTGGGGATGGACCCCATGATGGAGCATGAGATGGGCGGCCATCACCCCGGTGCTGACTATCCAGTTGACGGGCTGCCAGATCTGGGGCATGCCCAGGACCTCATGGATGGGCTGCCCCCGGGTGACAGCAATCAGCTGGCCTGGTTTGATACTGACCTGTAAATCATCCTTTAGGTAAGAAGTTAAACAAGCCAGTTTGGGTAAAATACTTTTACTCTGCCTACAGAACTTCAGAAAGACTTGGTTGGTAGGGTGGGAGTGGTTTAGGCCTATTTGTAAATCTGCCACAAAAAAAAGATACGTACTTTGAAAGATGTCTTGGAACATTTGAATGTTCTCAGATTTCTGGTTGTTAGGTGGTCATGTGTGGAAGTTATTAACTTTAATGTTTTTTGCCACAGCTTTTGCAACTTAATACTCAGATGAGTAACATTTGCTGTTTTAAACATTAATAGCAGCCTTTCTCTCTTCATACAGCTGTGTTGTCTGAACTTGCATTGTGGTTGGCCGGTAGAGTTGCTGAGAGGGCTCGAGGGGTGGGCTGGTACCTCAGAAAGTGCCTGACACACTAACCAAGCTGAGTTTCCTATGGGAACAATTGAAGTAAACTTTTTGTTCTGGTCCTTTTTGGTCGAGGAGTTACAATACAAATGGATTTTGGGAGTGACTCAAGAAGTGAAGAATGCACAAGAATGGATCACAAGATGGAATTTATCAAACTCTAGCCTTGCTTGTTAAACTTTTTTTTTTTTTTTTAATATCTGTAATGGTACTGACTTTGCTTGCTTTGAAGTAGCTTTTTTTTTTTTTTTTTTTTTTTTTTTGCAGTAACTGTTAGTTTTTTAAGTCTCTCGTAGTGTTAAGTTATAGTGAATACTGCTACAGCAATTTCTAATTTTTAAGAATCGAGTAATGGTGTAGAACACTAATTCATAATCACTCTAATTGTAATCTGATAAAGTGTAACATTGTGTAGCCTTTTTGTATAAAATAGACAAATAGAAATGGTCCAATTAGTTTCCTTTTTAATATGCTTAAAATAAGCAGGTGGATCTATTTCACGTTTTTGATCAAAAACTTTATTTGGGATATGTATGGGTAGGTAAGTCAGTAAGAGGTGTTATTTGGAACCTTGTTTTGGACAGTTTACCAGTTGCCTTTTATCCCAAAGTTGTTGTAACCTGCTGTGATACAATGCTTCAAGAGAAAATGCGGTTATAAAAATGGTTCAGAATTAAACTTTTAATTCATTCGATTGTGTCACCTTTTTTTCCTTGTCACTAAGCGGTCTGTGAGGGTAATAAGTTTTCCTCAGGATGAAGTTGAACTGAGTAAACAGTGAAATAATTTCTTTACACTTGGTCCTGAGTTAAATCGCACCAAAATGTTTTAGCTTTGCACATTTAGCTGTGTAGGAGGAGAGTGTCCACCATCTCTAACTGAAGGACTGTGGGCTTACAGCCTATGGCCAAGACTCCTTCAGCCTGACTGCAGGTATGTATATAATTCTGTCCAAGTGACCAGAGGCCTCATGGTTCAAAGGCATCTAGTAGTTTGGCGACATAGAACAAAGTGGGTTAGTTTGTCAGTTGTGTCTGACTCTTTGTAACCCTGTGGACTGTAGCCCACCAGGCTCCTCTGTTCATGGGGTTCTGAACTCCAAATAAGCATCCCACCCCCAACCCCAAACTCCATCACATGGTCTCATTCCTTTAAGGTAATAATGAAGAATTATCCACCTGGATTTGGACTTCAAGCACCTTCACAGAAGTGTGACTCATTTGGAGCGGGGAATTCCTTCAACTCTACTTTGAACTGATAATTAAGATGGTTTACCTGTCGATGTTTATCTGAACATAATCAGAGCGAACTAGAATGGGCCTTCTTCCATTGCTCTCTGCCAGGTGAGCCTGTCATCCTGGTGGTAGGTCTGACAAGTTTTTAGTTCATCCCTGAGGGCAGAGTCAGTATACCTGTTAGAACTTGTGTTTTGGGGCTTTAAAAAGAGTGAAAGTGTTTGTACTGAGAGAGAGCTGTTTCTGATTGACTGTGTATTTAAACATTATTCAGTTCCTTGTTGTTGGATGAGGACCCTGTATAAAAGCTTTATAAATTCTTCCCTGTGGTCTAATTGGGCTGAGGGGGAAAACATTTGTGTATTTGGTGAAGGGGCAGTTCTGCTTCCAGTGCAATGACAGAATGAAGGTAGCACTGTGAGAACTGTTAGTAGGTTAGAGTGAAGATCTTTATAGTGAGTTCAGCTTTTAACATAAAGAATCACAGCAGGGTGTTTCATTTAAAGAACTTTTTAAAACCAGAAAATACTTCAGAGCTTGGCCTAAAATCATTGTAATTTTGAAGTTCCATGTAAAAACTTAATACGAAGGTTAATCTGATGCAGCAAAGTAGCTCAGCAGTGTACTGAAAAGGACAAAGCAACGTCCAGGACCCTTGTGAAAAATCACATAAGAGGACTTGCTGTTCTCTGAGCTGTGAAGGCCTGACTGTAAAACCTGAGGTAAAGCTAGAGGTAGTTAACATGTTATTGACTGGAGATGTATCAACACATTTTTAGAGCGGGAGAGAATTAACATCACTGTGAGAAACTGTTAGCGCATACAACTTAAGATTGTCATTCACATTTTGTTCTGTTAGCTTTTTGTTCCAACTTTGTGTGTATTATAAATGTAAAATTTTCAAAATTTAGAGCAACATATATACTAGTGTCTCAGAAGATGATAGTTCTTTAGAATATAGTTCTGATTCAGACAATGTGAATATTATACCAACAAAAAAACCTTAGTGATCGATTCTGATACAGAAAGAAAAAGAAAACTCACGATTCTGGAGAATGCTCCTTTGCTTCTGCAGAAAACTGGTTTGAAGACATTTCACAAAAATCAGAAGACGAAAGATGTGTTAGGTAATCTACAAAATGTTAGTGGAACAACAGAATTTTTAGCCAGTCAAAAGAAAAGTTGACAGCCACGGGTGTTAATTTCTGAAAAAAAGTCACATGGTCAGTGATGAGTTAACCCTGTTATTGGCACATGAATAGAAGTGTACACTAAGGGAACAGAATAAGATGACAATAGACACTTGGAAGGTAGCACTGGAGGTCAGTGTGGAAAAGAGGGACTTTTCAGTCAAGTGTGGAACAGGTAAGGCAGCCATTTGGATAAAACTGAAGTTAATGCAGGGAAGAAAATCCATGATCAGTGCTCGCTTCGGCAGCACATATACTAAAATTGGAACGATACAGAGAAGATTAGCATGGCCCCTGCGCAAGGATGATACGCAAATTCGTGAAGCGTTCCATATTTAAAAAAAAAAAAAAAAGTAAAAAAAAAATCCATGATCAACAAAGTATAAAAGCCCACACCAGACGCCCATGTGTCCAGTAACTGCAAGAGAACAGTGACAGTAAAATACAGTTTTAACAACAGTATGGGTATGTCTCGCGTTGAAACTGAGCGGAAAGCGAGTCACCGAGGCGTGCGGTAGGACTGGACAGGTGCAAAAACGGGGCAGACCATCTCAAGCAAACCATCCACAGGTGGTAAAACAAAAAAGCAAAAAAATAATTACCAAAAAAACCAGAATAGTGATTTATTATCTGGGGATGGAGGTGCGTAGGACGTTTGATCCCATTGCAGTGACCACCACTGAGCTGAAAAATAAAGCTTTTTCCATGTTGGAGGAGGTGTTTGAGACCTGAGGCTTTGATCTGGTTATCTGAATCCTTGATAGTGAAAGATCTTGAGGTAAATATGCTCTTTCATTTTTGTCTTGCTTCGTGTAATAAAAACAGAAGATCTGCCCCATGCTGTATAGTTTATAAGCTAACAGAAAGCCGCGTTGTTCCACTGCAGGTGTTTTGTTCTAGTAGGTGAGAACCTAACTGCCTTGCTTGAGTGAACACGTGGCAGATGCGATTAGAAAATAGCGGCGGCGGGGGTGTGGGGCCCTGGAAAGGTGGTGTTTGCTTTTTCTCGGCATCAGCGTCGTCTGTGGTGTCCATGCTGCCTCCCCATCTGGTGAGGAGGCTAGAGGGCGGGGTGACAGGCCTCTGCCGCCTCATCATCACGCCTCAGACGTGGAGGTCAGGTGTAAAAGGCCAGCCTTCTTCCAGGTCACGTCAAGACCCCCCCCACTCTGCCCAGGTCCTGATTCTGGGCCGAGGCTGCTGCCGGTTGCCACTTCCCTCCCTCCGCTTATCCAGGCTTGAGGCTGTTGGGGCCAAAGCCTCCTCACGTTTGGTGAGTCTTGTCCCCCGGCTCCAGAGCTCTCCCCAGGGACCAAGCCTCCCCCTCCCTCAGGCTCCTACCTCACTCAGCCTAAGTCCCTGTGTCGGAGAGACTGACTTCTACGTAGTTTGCTGTGGTTTGAGTAAGGAGAAGATGGCATTTTGCTTCAGGTGGGGGCAGGAGAGACCCAGACCTTTGACAAGAGCCTTGGCCTCCAGAGCCCCCACTTTCTGACCTGTGCCACAGGGCTGAGACCTGCCCTGCAGTCCCAGAACTGACTCGAGACCCTCATGAGGTGACATGGCAACCTCACAGTAACACGGGAGACGTGAGCAGCTGGACAAGTACCAAGAACCATAAGAGAAGGAAATTCCACTGCTGTTGCTTAGCTGCCAGATTCTGCCCAGGAGGCCTCCCAGGCCAAAGTCACCCCAAACAGATGTTCCCAGAGGGCCAGCTCACTGGGCGCAGACTCAGGCTGGAAGTTGAGGCAAGGTCTCAAAGCTCAGGCCTGCCGTGAGTGGAGAGGTGGCAGCCTGCTGTGGCCTCGCGAGTCCTCTCCACACACAGCGTGCTTCTGCTGCCTTCTTTGCCCTCACCTCTGTGAGGCCTTCCTCCCTGGGCGGCCCGGCCAGTAGACTGTAGTCAGTCAGCAGACAGCTGACGCTCGGAGGTGACAGGAAGGGCAGGACCAGTAGGCACCTGGGACACTACCAGAACCCTAAGGGCGGCCGGCAGCCAGCTCTCCTCAGAGCCTGGGAGGCCACAAAGGGGTGTGGGCTTCCCACGCGGGGCAGGAGGGGTGACCGCCCTCAACACCCTCCTTCACGTCCTCCATCCAGACAGTTCACGTCCCCTACCTCAGCTCTGTAGGATTGGGGCTCTTGCTTTCCATAAGGTGCCTTTGTGAGAAGGACATAAATGATCCCCCAACTCCAGGAGGTCAGAAGAGCCTCACACCAGGGTGCAAAATGTGGCATGGGCTAGCTTCAGCGCCTGACACCCTGGGTTGAGCGCCCCTGGAGGACAGAAGCCCTGCGAGGGCCTGTCTTCCCCTCACCCCTGCCTGTTCCTCAAAGCAGCAGGGCTGCGGACTCTCCACTTAGCATGGTTTCGGAATGGTAAAGCTTTCCTGTTTCACCTTAAGTAGCAAAGACTCATCCCTGCTCAACGCAGAAGCATAAAGAAGATTGCATTGCTCTGAAATATCTTCTGGGAGGACTCAGCCCAGAACTCCAGGGTGGTTCCCTCAAGATCTGAGTGAAAGGAGAGAATGGATTGCCTGGGCAAGCAGAACTGTGCCTGTTGCCTGCACCAGGGGGCCAAAGCAACAGGAGCTGAAGGCCAGGCCTCCACCAACTCCCTCACCCTTGGAGCACAGGCACATCCGGGCAGGCCGGGGAGCACAGCCGGGTGATGGGCATGCTGCCCAGCAGGACTTCCTGTGGGGCCTCCTCATGGGGACAGTGGGGAGGCTGGAGCAAAAGAAACTGCCTGCTTCAGGGTGCAGGTCCCCCTTACACCCCAGCTACTCACAGCTCGACATCCCATTGCTGGACAAACAGGCTCTGGAGTCCGAGTCCTAAGTTCGACCCGATGGTGGGGCCTTGGGCAAGTGGGCTGGCTCTGAGCTTTGATTTCCTCTGCTATGAGATGGAGATAAGAAGGTGTGCTTGGCAGGTGGTGGGGTTTAAATAAGGTAAGTTACATCCATGCCTTTGTGGAGGAGGGCACAGGGCGTCTGTTCACTGCAAAGCCACATGGAAGCTGGCACACTACCCAGATCACAGCAGCCCATGAGGCTGTTGGTGACAGTGTGACCAGCTTCCTGTGGCACAGTAGATGGAGCCTCCTGTGTGCCCAAGGGGCTTCCCTGGGGGCTCTGATGGTAAAGAATCCTGCAATGCAGGAGACCTGGGTTTGATCCGTAGGTCGCAAAGATCCCACTCCAGTATTCATGCCTGCGTAGCTCCTGCCTGCCTGCCCATCCTGCCTGCACAGGGGCTGTGACCGGGCACAGAAGCCCGTCAGGACGGGGCTCCTCTGTCCGAGAAGTCTGGGGCACTGCCGCTGCTGATCTAGTCTAGCCCTTTCATTCTGCAGTGTGAAGGAACCAGCCCCAGAAAGGAGGCCAAGGAACGTTCTCAACTTGCTCACCTGGTTCCAGCCGCCCAGGATCTTCCCCCCACCCTGCCCCCCAGTGCTGCAGTCCTAGCACCCTTCCGCAGTGTCGGGGGTGTTAAGGGTGTATGTGTTGAGATAGAAGCTGGGAAGGTTTTGAGGCTGGGAGGTGGTGGTCACTGGTGGAAGGCGGGGGAAGGAGTCTACCACGATGCCTTCATCCCACCTAGGTGAGCAGACCTGCCAGGAAGCCAGCATTCCTTGAGCATTCTGCATTCCTTTAGGCAGAGTTTTAACTACCTGCTCCTGTGAGTGGAGTCTTGCCCATTTCTCCCCAGGATTCTTAGAATCAGTTCATTCCTGAAATGAAAACCCAGGCAGGTAAAATAAAACAAGCTTCCAAAGGCTTGCTCTAGATCTGTAGCTGGAGGAGCATTCCTGCATCGTCCCGCCTGGTAAATCTCTGGAGGAGACTGAGGGTGGGAGATGCCCGCAGCTTCCCTCCACTTTGATGCGCAGAGGCCTACCTAGCCCACACACAGCAGGAGAGCATTCTGAGAACAAACCTGGGGTTCCCAGATGCATCCAGCAGGCACCGAGAAGGCTTGTTCTGAGTGGGTTTTCTAGGGCTGGAGTCAGAGCATCTCAGCCAGAGGTTCTGGATTCAGCTGACTTTATTGGACCCACACTGTGGGTGTGGTGACCTGTGGAGTGTGTGTAGCCGGGGGTAGGGACCGCAGAGAGGCTGTGCTGAGTGCCTTCTTGCCTAGCGTCCAGCAGCTTGGAGGATCTCCAGGGCCAAGGACGCCACTGCGCTGTTGGCTGATGACCTGTGAGAAAAACCAAAGTAAACATTTAGGCATTTCCAGGGTTAAATGCCCCATCTTCCAAAGGGGCTGGCCTCCTTTTCACCCAAGTACCTGATGGACCAGCTGCTTCCCTAAGCTGCCCTGAGCATCATTTTGGGAAGCACAGACAGAATCCCCAGGCTCTAAGAGTGGGAGGTGAGAACCCCAAAGCCCACAGTCCCACCATAGCAAGCCCCGTAAGCTACGCCTGAGCTCCTGGCCCTGCCACCACTTGGCGTCTGAGCTGCTTTGGACAGATGCACCAAAGCCGAGTCAGGCAGACGGCAGCCAGAGCCTGTCAGCCCAGAGCCCACAAGGAGCCTGCCTGGCGCCAGCCTGCAGCTAACTTGTGCCAACCAGCAGAGATCCCAGACGCTCCATGGTGCCCCTTCCTGGCCAATCAGCCAGCAACTCGGGATTTCTCATTCTCATAGGTGCGGATGTGCAATTAAGACCTTAAAGTGGACTCTCTGTTACCGGAGCTGTCTGAGACACACACTTGTGTCGCCAGAGGAGAGAGTGGCATGTGGCAGAGCACCTTGAAGTGTAAAATTAGCTGGCGGCACACTCCCGACTACACGGTAGTAGAGCTGCTTCCTAGTGATGGGACTGGGGGCTGCAAAGAAGAGGTGGGGTGCAGGGGGAGCAGGCCACGTATTCCTGCTCTGCACATCAGGGGTCTCTCTGAAAGGAGGGAACTCGTCCTGCTCCTGGCTCAGGCCATGCTACTCTGGTGGAGCCATGAGCCCATCCCACCTGCCAGAGCGGCGCCGGCTGCCAGTGACCAGCCAGGGAGACAACCCGCCTGTCAGGGCCCCATCAGGGCTGAGGATGCTGCCATCCCTGGGGATGGACCCATCTGGCCCAGGAGCCACTGTCCACACCTTATACCACAGGGGCCCCCAGGCAAGAAGGGCCCCTCCCATCAAGGTCAGCCTGTCCTTCCCCTCAGCTCACAGAAAGCACCAGTAAGAGAGCTGGGGGAGGCCAGGAGATTAACCCTGACCCAGTCCAGGATTAACGTAGCAGTGCTGGTTGGAGCTGAGCCTTCTCCACAGAATCACCGTCTCCCCAGTACCTCAACCACATGCTTTTCTCCAATGAATACAATACTCAAAACACCAGGAAGCAGATTCCATAGACCTCGTGAATCTGAAGACAAACTACCAGGAAATGCTTGGCACCACCTCATGTCTTGCATACCCAGCAAAGGCTGGGCACCCCTTAGCAGGTGGGGCCGGGGTGGAAGGGCCGGCTGGCCCACCCACCAGGAGGGAGGGTGCACAGTGGGCAGTGTCAGGTGGGAGGGTGGTGGTCCCTGGTGTGTAGGGGAAACGAGGAGAGGAAGAAGAAATGGGAGAGTGTTTGCCAAGCCTACTCACCTCCCGGCCGGGGCCAGCCCCTCCAGAGCCTGCAGGAGGCTCCCTGCGCTCTTGAGACTCTCCAGGTGCTTCTCGTTGGAGGTGATCTGCAAGGGAGGAGAGGAGAGCAGTCAGCTGACCCACGACCTGTTTGCTGGGCACCCTGAGTCTCAGGCTGCCCCTGTAACTGGGCAGTGAGCCCCGGGGTGCTGCTGACCACAGAGTTGGACAGGGGCCAGGTCAGGATGGGGTGCCTCCTGTCGGCCCCTTAGGAGGCTGTGTGTCCTGGGAGCCTGAACACTTCAGGGAAGGCAAATCATGGGGGAACAAACTTGCCAGCTGTCGGTTCCACGACCCTGCTGGCCCTTGCGTCCCAAGCCCAACACAACCTCTTTCCTACAGAAGGAAGGGTGACTCTGGGTTCCCGGTGATCTCAGGGGGCTGGGAGGAGGAGGCGGCACTGACAGCCGCACCAGGGCAACACCCCTGCCCGGGTGCCCATGCCAACTTCCTGGAGAAACAGGAGACACACTCGGGCACCCTTGAGCCTGCGGCACCACGGGCAGAATCCTAAACCCTCAGGGCTGGAAGGGAATGAACCCTGGCTCTAGTATTAGACTTGTTTCTCTTGATTCATCATTCATCTCCTATTTTTATCTGTTATTCTTCAAATATTTTCTAATAAACACTTGGGTGGCATGTCACATTCAGCAGACTGCAGTTTCCTCTGCATTTTCTCACGCCTCCCTCAGTAGCCTCCCCTCAGAAGGGAAGCGCGCACTGTGCTTTATAGATGAGCTAACGGAGGCTGGGTGAGATGAGGGGCCGCGACGGCAGCACAGGGAGCTGGACCCTCATCCCACCTGAGGCTGGAACCAGGCTGACTTCGGCTGCCCCCACTGTTGTTCTGCCTTCCTACCTGACCATAGCAACCAGGGCTGCAGTATCATCTCCCCACTTCTTAACCAATCACAGATGCAGATGGGAAGGTCACAGGGGTAATTAGACCTTTATGTGGCCTCTGAGTTGCATGTGAATGAATCTGAGCCTCCATGGAGATCCTATCCCACTTCCTGAGTGTGTAGACACCAGCTGCCAGCTCAACTGCATCAGGTGTAATTTCTGCAAAGATTTGCATCTTAGAAGAGCTGCATGCGAATCCGTTCTGAAATTACACCCAGCTTGATGGGTTCAGAAGGCTGCTGTGGTTCAGCAGTTCTGAAGCAAGCACAAACTTAGCCAGAAAGGATCTTCAGCAAGGATTCCCATCTAATTTTTCTCAAAACTGTGCCTCATATGGTTCAGGTGAGCTACATCCAAACCCGCTGCCCTGACTAACCTGCCACGCGGTCATGTGTAAGAGGCTGAGCCCCACCCACAAAGAAATAGCAAGAGTACATTTACTCACGAGGCTACTTGGAAAGTGCAAATAGAAACCTACGGTGAGTGCTCGCTTCGGCAGCACATATACTAAAATTGGAACGATACAGAGAAGATTAGCATGGCCCCTGCGCAAGGATGACACGCAAATTCGTGAAGCGTTCCATATTTTTTGTATACTATCTATGGTGAAACAGATCACCAGCCCAGGTGGGATGCATGAGACAAGTGCTCGGGCCTGGTGCACTGGGAAGACCCAGAGGAATCGGGTGGAGAGGGAGGTGGGAGGGGGGATCGGGATGGGGAATACGTGTAAATCTATGGCTGATTCATATCAATGTATGACAAAACCCACTGAAATGTTGTGAAGTAATTAGCCTCCAACCAATAAAAAAATTAAAAAAAAAAAAAAAAAAAGAAACCTACGGTGAAAATTATGTGATCAAAGGAAGAGATCAAAATAGCATCATGTGCAGCTGACATAAAGGCAAGCATAAATAAAGCCAAGAGAATTAAACTATGCAATCTGGCTGCTTACCTAAACTCTCACTAGCAACATCAACTGTTATCCCACCTATAAAGATGAGTTAATTAGAAAATAAAATTTTTAAATACTATCAATCAGAGGTTCTAATTCTGGTAAAGACAGAGAAAACACATGCCACTCTTCTTGTCCATTTAAAACCTGAACAGAACACACAGAGCAGCTCTTTGAGATCGCAGGGAAGCCAACAGCACCAGCGGTCAGGAAGGACACTGAGGCCAAGGCACCATTGCTGCTTTCCCTTGGGTGGAGCCCGCCTTGAACTCAACACACCCAGACCCTGGAGGTGAGCACTGAGGGGCAGAGAAGAGGGCTCCAGGAGAAGCCAGGCTTCAGGAAGGGGAAAGGAAATGTCCAAAAGCTCCAAGAGTGCAGATGAAAGCCCCTTTCCATTCCCTTGGTTATCTTCCGCCCCAGGCAGCAGGCAGTTCTGCGGTGGCAGCAACAGGAGCCATCAGCCAAAACCCCCCTCGCTGTTCTCCCAGTGTTTGGCCCGGACATGACAAGTGTGGAAGTCAGTAGTCAGTGGCCAGACAAAATGAAAGACCCAGGGAACCAGAAAGTGTTAGGGAGGTGACATGGAAGAGCTCAAGAAAGCTAAAGCTCCAATACTTTGGCCACCTTATGCGAAGAGCCGACTCGTTGGACCCTGATGCTGGGAGAGATTCAGGGTAGGAGAAGGGGGTGACAGGATGAGAGGGTTGGATGGCATCATCGACTCAATGGGCATGAGTTGGCTAGGGTTAGAGGGTTAGGGTAAATAAAAAAGATAACAAATGTATTTCCAGTCACTTGGAAATTAAACAACACTCTTTTAAATAGTCCAAGGATCAAAGAGGACATCTCAAGGGAAATTAGAAAGTATCCTGAGCTGAAAGATGTCTATACAATATATCAAAGTCTGGGGGGGGGGGGTGCAGCTAAAGTGGTGTTTAAAGAGAACTTTATGGTACTGAATACTTAACATAAAAAAAAGGAAGGTCTCAAGTCAATAATCCAGGCATTCACGTTAAGAAACTAGAAAAAGAGCAAAACAAACCCAAAGACAGAAGGAAAAAAAGAGCAGAAATCAAGGGTAATGTCATAAATGTAGGCCCAATATATCAACATCTATATTAAGTGTAATTTACGAAGTGCTACAAATAAAAGACTAACATTTTTGGACTGGATATAACCAAAATAAAATGTGACCATGTGATGCATGCCAACATACCTTAAATACAAAGGCAAACAACAACTGAAATTTTAAGAATGAAAAAAGATATGTCAGACAAATTGTAACCAAAGAAAGCTGGTGTAGTTATAATAATATCAAAGTCAGCTTTAAGCCAATAATTATAACTAAGAATAAAGAGAGACATATATTTATAAAAAGATCAACTGATCAGGAAGATATACCAAGTCTAAATTCTAAATGTACCTAATAACAACCTCAGAATATGTTTAAAGAAATGACAGAACCAAAGTGAGAATTAGACAAACCCATAATTATGGTGGCATACTTTTCAATCTCTCCCAGTAACATGCACATGAAAATCAGAAGGGATATGGATGTTTTACACAACAAGATTAACAAACCTGACCTTATAGACATATAAAGAAAAATTCATTTAACAACTGCAGAATATACCTTCTTTTCAAACGTACATGTAGTCTTCAAAATATACTGTCATAATGCAAGTTCTGACAAATTTCAAAGGTATAACAAAATATCAGGATCTGCACGTTAAAGCCTACGAAATGCTGATTAAAATTTTTTTAATGAAATAAATGGATATATTTACTATGTTCATGAATTAGAAGACTCAATATAGTCCATGTATTGATTTCCCCAAAATACAGGTTTAATGCAATTCCTATCATAATCCTGGCAGGATTTTTTAAAGACCCACACAAATAATATCAAAGTTTTGACAAGTGTGCAAAGGCAAACTGAATGGGGTAACACTTCAACAAATGACGCTGGAACAAATGGACGCCTCTGTGTAAAAACCTGACCCCAGGCACTCATCTCACATCTCAAATAAAATATCATCCAAGGGACTTCCCCGGTGGTCCAGTGGTTAGGACTACAAGCTCTCACTGCTGAGGGTCTGGGTTCGATCCCTGGTTGGAGCTACAATTCCACAGCTGTGTGGCATGGCCCAAAATATAAATGATTCAAAATGGATCATGAATCTGAATGTAAGATGTAAAACAAACAAACAAAAAAACTTCTTGAAAAAAATACAGGAGAATACATATATGACCTTGGGTTTGCTGATGAATTTTCAAATACAACACAAAATCACAATCCCACAAAGAAAAACATTGACAAATTGGACTTTATCAGTGTTTACAAAACTTTGCTCTTTATATATTTACAAAGGAATTTTATTTAGCCATAAAAAGAATGAAATACTGCCATTTGCAGCAAAATGAATGGACCTAGAGATGGTCATACTAAGTAAGGTAAGCCAGACAGACAAAGATAATATCATATGATGTTTCTTATATGTAGAATCTAAAAAAGAAAAACGATACAAATGAAACAAAACAAACTTACATGGTTAGCAAAGGGGGCAGGAGGGGTGGGGGTGGGATAAATTAGGAGTGTGGGATTCGCAGATACAAACTGGTATACAGAGAATGGATAACCAACTAGGTCCTACTGTATATAGCACAGGGAACTATACTCAGTATCCTGAAATACACTATAATGGAAAAGAATAAATACAGATATATACATGTACAACTGAGTCACTTTGCTGTATATCTGAAACCAACACAATATGGTAAATCAACTACACTTTGATTTAAAAAAACAAAAAACTTTAAAAAGCCTTTGCTCTCTGTTAGGAGACTGACACGCGAGCACACGGGCTGCGCTCGGCTCAGCTGCTCCCGTCGCGTCTGACTCTCTGCAACCCCGTGGACCGTAGCCCACCAGGCCCCCTGTCCATGGGGTTCTCCAGGCAAGAATAGTGGAGTGGGTTGCCGTGCCCTCCTCCCGGGGACCTTCCCAAATCAGGGACTGGACCCCTGGGTCCCGTGTCTCCTGCACGGCTGGTGGGTGCTTCACTGCTGAGCCAGCGGGGAAGCCCCCAAGACGAAGCACAGACTAAGAGAAAGCAAAGTCAAAGTGAAGTCGCTCAGTCGTGTCCGACTCTCTGCAACCCCATGGACTGTAGCCTACCAGGCTCCTCTGTCCATGGGATTCTCCAGGCAAGAGTACCGGAGGGAGTTGCCAGTTCCTTCTCCGGGGACCTTCCCAACCCAGGGATCAAACCCGGATCTTCTGCACTGCAGGCAGACGCTTTACCCTCTGAGCCACCAGGGAAGCCATACGACTAGGAGAAAATATTTGCAAATTACATACCTGATAAAGGACTTTTATCCAGAACATGTAAAAGGAATTCTTAAAGTTCAAAAAGAGAACTTTATAAACGGGCAGAAAATCTGCACAGACACTCCATCACAGAGGGTATTACAGATGACAAATGAACATGTGAAATGATACCTGGTATAAGTTGTCACCAGGGAAATGCAAATTTAAGCTGCAATGTATACCACTACACACCTAAATTCATAAAAGCTGACAGTAATCAATGCTAGTCAGGATGCAGAGTAACAAAAACTCTCATTCATGGCTGCAGGATTGCAAAATGGTACAACCATCATGGAAGAGAGTATGGTGATCTGTATAAAACTGAACACAGTTTTCCCATACAATCCAGCAGTTGTACTCTTAGGTATTTACGCAAGAGAAATGAAAACTTGTGTCCACAGGAAAACCTGTGTGCAAAGTTTGTAGCAGCTTTATTCTAAATCACTAAAAAGAAAAAGGAACCTAGATGTCCTTCAATAGAAAAATGGAAAAACAACTAGGAAAGCCTTCATGCCTTACTAGGTACACAGGTCTGATTGGATTTTCAGAATGAGATGCCAGTAAATATGAGTCTGGATACTTTTTGAAAAGATAAGAATTTTAATTTGCCTTGCTAAATTATTTTGTCGTACGATATCAATTTCCTATAATTAGTCAGTTCAGTTCAGTCGCTCAGTCGTGTATGACTCTTTGCGACCTGATGAATCGCAGCACGCCAGGCCTCCCTGTCCATCACCAACTCCCGGAGTTTACTCAAACTCATGTCCATAGAGTCGGTGATGCCATCAAGCCATCTCATCCTCTGTCATCCCCTTCTCCTCCTGCCCCCAATCCCTCCCAGCATCAGGGTCTTTTCCAATGAGTCAACTCTTTGCATGAGGTGGCCAAAGTATTGGAGTTTCAGCTTCAGCATCAGTCCTTCCAATGAACACCCAGGACTGATCTCCTTTAGGATGGACTGATTGGATCTCCTTGCAGTCCAAAGGACTCTTAAGAGTCTTCTCCAACACTACAGTTCAAAAGCATCAATTCTTTGGCACTCAGCTTTCTTCACAGTCCAACTCTCAAATCCATACATGACCACTGGAAAAACCATAGCCTTGACCAGACGGACCTTTCTTGGCAAAGTAATGTCTCTGCTTTTTAATATGCTGTCTAGGTTGGTCATAAGTTTCCTTCCAAGGAGTAAGCGTCTTTTAATTTCATGGCTGCAATCACCATCTGCAGTGATTCTGGAGCCCCCAAAAATAAAGTCTGACACTGTTTCCACTGTCTCCCCATCTATTTCCCATGAAGTGATGGGACCAGATGCCATGATCTTAGTTTTCTGAATGTTGAGCTTTAAGGCAACTTTTTCACTCTCCTCTTTCACTTTCATCAAGAGGCTTTTTAGTTCCTCTTCACTTTCTGCCATAAGGATGGTGTCATCTGCATATCTGAGGTTATTGATATTTCTCCTGGCAATCTTGATTCCAGCTTGTGCTTCTTCCAGCCCAGGGTTTATTTTGATCCACACAGTCGAAGGCTTTGGCACAGTCAGTAAGGCAGAAATAGATGTTTTTCTGGAACTCTCTTGCTTTTTCAATGATCCAGCAGATGTTGGAAATTTGATCTCTGGTTCCTCTGCCTTTTCTAAAGCCAGCTTGGACATCTGGGAGTTCACGGTTCATGTATTGCTGAAGCCTGGCTTGGAGAATTTTGAGCATTACTTTACTAGTGTGTGAGATGAGTGTGATTGTGTGGTAGTTTGAGCATTCTTTGGGATTGCCTTTTTTCGGGACTGGAATGAAAACTGACCTTTTCCAGTTCTGTGGCCACTGCTGAGTTTTCCAAATTTGCTGACATATTGAGTGCAGCACTTTCACAGCATCATCTTTCAGGATTTGAAAGAGCTCAACTGGAATTCCATCACCTCCACTAGCTTTGTTCGTAGTGATGCTTTCTAAGGCCCACTTGACTTCACATTCCAGGATGTCTGGCTCAAACTTATAATAAATATTAGGATTTTAAGTGGCTTAGGAACGAGTGATTCTGAAGCTCCAGTGGCACAATCGGTTAGCGCGCGGTACTTATATAGGAATGAGTGATTCCTTTCCCCCAGAGCTTGGTTTTCTCTTTGGCCACCACAGGTTATAAATGATGATGAGCTCTCAGGGACGCCCCATTACGACGGGCACCAACCTTCGTTTAAAACATTCCGCTGCCTTCATCAGACAGTGTGGCCTTTAACCTATGTTCTCAGTACTTAAACTTTGTTAAAAGTGAATTGTGGGTCTGCTTGGAGGTCATCCCACCTCGTTCTCTTCCGAGCCACCTTAGCAGAGGACGTTCTGGGCACACTAAGACCCACACTCAGTAAGGCAGAGGGGAAAGTGACACTTGTCCACGGAGATGCTGAATTCATGGCTGAGCAGCTGCTAGACAACTTCTCATGGGTCTGATCACTGGAGTGATCAATGCAGCAATGCAGTGACTCTAAGAAAATCAATAATGCAAGAGGACACTGCAAAGAGTGTCAACACAATACCTTCCTCCTGTAGTTAGTTATTTTCATTAGAAGTTGGTAATGCCCATTAGCTAAGACAAGGAAACAATTTTATTTTGCAATGATGTTCTATAGCAGAGAGTAGATTTTATTTCGAAACATCAAATGGCTGGTGTTCATTTCCTGCAAACAGAGGAGGCCTGCCTCACATTCCTCCTGCTGCTGAGATGTCTGACTGGTAGCTGGACGGCTAAAATCAATCAGAGTGGAAACATGAATATACTAAATACGTGCAATTCACCTGACAGACAGGCATCCATTCAAAACATGGGATCTTAAAGGGAAAGATCATTAAAAAGTTGTGAATCTGAGTTTAGAATGAAGATCAACTTGGAAAGACAATTCCCCATATCAGTTTAATTGAGAGTATATAAACAAGCAGATGATGGACTTTGGGTAAACACCCTACTTTATTCAACCTTCTGCTACAGTCCCTGGAACACGAGTCGTGTCAGCATTCAGGAATCACTTGGTGTAACCAAAACACCAAAAGGAGAGGCTTGTAGCCCACAGAATCATCCCTCATGTTCCCCACCAGGCTCACAAATTGTAAGGTAGGGGCTTTTTTTTTTCCTTCTTTTCTTAGCACACCCACCCTCCAGGACAGAGTTTGTACTGGCTTCCTTTCTGGATTTCAGCTTCCCACATGCAAACCAACACAAAGAGCCATCTCTGGCCCCAGGTAACAGCAGGAGCCTGAAGTGGCAACCTCCTCGGCGTGCAGGGCAGCTGAGGGGACAGTGGCTCACCCGGGCCGAGTGGCCACCAGGTGACGAAGCCCGGCCTGCTGCCCACCTTCCTGAGCACAGTCCTTAAAGCACGTGGCAGTCAGAACGCACTTCACCTGTATCTTGGTGATACAGGGTGAACTGACGCTCGTAGATGTGACCACAGCATCGCCCTCGTGCAGCTCGTAAAAGCTCGGGCGCAGCTTCCCTGCCTGGATGCGGTTTCAGGTGTGGAGCTCCGTGGCCGCAAGGGACGCAGGCACGGGCAGGCCGCGGGCCTCTGATACCACTGGGAAATAATACATGTCTGTCTCTCCACTGGGACTGAATGTGTGGGGCAAGGTGAAGCCAAGTTAACCTTATTTTCTTTCTTTTTTTTTTTTTTTTAAATTTTTTTTTTTTTTTGGTTATTCATTTTATTTTATTTATTTTTTTTTTTTAAACACAATACCATTTATAATAGTTCCAAAGAAAATGAATTATTATATACACACTTAACAAAATTCACTCAGGATTTGTTTTTGCTGAAAATTACAAAATGCTGATAAAAGAAATCCAAGAAGAGCTTCCAATATATGTTGGAAGTCTCATTAACCTTATTTTCTTATTCGTGAGTTCCTCTAGACAGGCCCGGGCAACCCAGACAGACTAGAAGAAACCCAGCAGGCGGAGCCGACGAGCACGCGGCCCAGGTGCTCCACACTTACACGTGGGAGGGTTATTCTAATTCCGTGGCCTTCAGATCTCACAGACACCAGTCCAGACAAGCAGGAAACTCTGACAACTGCACTTCAGAGGGTTTCAGTTTCAAAAACAAACCTCTCCATCGAGCCCCTTTATTTTGTACTTTTAACATGTACTTTGTCTCCTCTTGGAGCACAAAGGTTTTTAGGTTACTTCAAAGCCATGTCTGTCTACCGCTTGCACATCAAGACATGCTATCCCCTGGCCTTCAGAGGCCGGGATGGAATCTGCGAGGAGCCCCGGTCAGTGTGGTGGGCTCTGGCAGGCCCTCCCTGCTTTCCACCTGCTGTTGCACACTCATTCTCGGTCGCTTCAGATGTTTCTTGACCTGCCCTGCACATCCACGTTTAAAGCAAGACTACGGCAACACTCGCTGCTCTGTTCCTGGGCTCGTGTGCCCCGCGTCTTGCACGAGACGCTGAGCGGACCTGGAGCGCAAAGGAGTGATTCTCACACGCGGCCTTCGGCTGCCTCGTGGCCTCTGCGTCTTTCTTGGAGTCTGCTCAGAAATGTTACATCATATTCCTCAACACAAGTAAGTGAGGCTCCTTCTGAGTGGGGCTAGTCATCAGGGGATGAGCTCGAGGAAGTCGAGACACTCCTCCTCTGGGATCCGTAGGCCTGACACCTCCATTCTCCCCTCCAGACTCCCGTCTATACCTGTGGGCACCTGCTAAGCCCAGAGCCCGTGAAGATGGCAGGCTGAAGACGTGAATGTTTTTCTTTTTCACCCCTTAAGACATGACTGTTTTCTAGAAGAAAATTATCCATACCTACCCCCTTTTGTTGTGGGCCAGCCAATTCTCTCAGCTCTTTCCAGGGCAGTAAAAATGCCCTTATTGCTGGGAAACTGGTCATAATTACATCAGTTTCTGGCCATTAAATCCAGTAAGTTTAAAATGTTGAATGCAATATAGCTGGTTTGGGAAAACTTTTAAACCCGATTCAACTAACTACAACAGCCTAGGTCCAAAATAAGTGAGGAAAAGTCCGTTTTAATTGGCAAATAGGCCGGATTGTTGACTTCTTGTGGGTAAAAAGGTTGGCCCAAAGAAAGTTCTGGTGAGACACAGGTTCAGGACACCATTCTCCCCACACGACCCCGGGAGAACAAGTGTCAGAGGCGGTGGCGCTGGGGCGTGGTGGGAGTCAGTTCCTCATGAGAGAAAACTCGCCAGGTAGGAGCCGTCCTGTGACTGGGTTATGAGGTGGGAGAACCAGGGTCGTAAGAAGTGGGGAACCATTTGAGTAGACACTATTTGTACTTGACCCAAATGAATCTCAGCTGTTCCTTAGGAATGCTCCATGGGGTCACACTGAGGGAGTCCATTTGATGGTGCAATCCCTGAGTGTACGGTGTGGGGTGGTGTGTGTGTGTGTTAACAGGAGGGCTTTGAGGCGGGGAAGGAGTAGGCAGAAGTGACTTAATGAGTGCCTGTTTCCAGCCCTTTCTCTGAACCTCCGATTGGATGGCAGGGAAAATGGGGCGGGGGGGAGTTGCAAAGTGAATGATAGCAGATCAATAAGACTTAACAGGCCCCCAATTTCCTTCTTCCCCCAATGCTCACTCCACCGTGTGAGGACCCAGTCAGCCCCTAAACTGCTCTGTTGCGATCCAGCCATCATAAATAAGAACAATCAGGAAAATGTGCATCCTGGAATGTTAGGTAAAAAAAGCAGAGACTATAAAAACAATGTGTGGAACGTGACTGTGATTCTACAAAATGACCATGGGGCCATGGTGAGCATGAAGTCTCCCGTATTATAAACCTTACTTCCAAGGTCCTCAAGTCTGGTGAGAGGTGGGCACAACAGAAAGCAGAGTCCGACATGAGCTGAGCACACGTGAAACCACCTGCAGCAGAAAGGTCTGAGGAACACGAGCGTGATTCTGTGTTCAGGCGGACAGCGTGTCCTGAGTACTTGCTACGTGCCAAGCCCTGGTGAGATTCTGGGGACACAGCTGGGTGTGTGTCAAGGCAGAGCTGCCACTGTGAGGAACACAGCGAAACAGTAAACAGTATCCTTCAAAAACTAAAGACTGAGTTACCATCTGATCCTCCAATCCCACTCCTGGGCAGATATCCACCCCAGTGTTCACGGCAGCACCATTCACAACAGCCAAGACATGGGAACAACCTCAGTTTCCATCAACAGACGAATGGATAAAGAAGATGTGGTAAACACAGTGGAATATTCGTCATAAAATGGAATGAGACAATGCTACCTGCAGCACCATGGAGGGACCTATCGCTGATCACACTAAGTGAAGTAAGCCAGACAAATATCATATGGGATCTCTTATATGTGGAGTCTAAAAAAATGATACAAATGAGCTTACTTACAAAACAGAAATAGAGTCACAAGCATAGAAAACAAATTTATGGTTACCAAAGGGGAAAGTGCAGGAAGGGATTAATGGGGAATTTAACACAGAGAGAGACACATATAATGGATAATGGATAACACATATAATGTTACATATAATGGATAAACAACAAGGACCTACTGCATAGCAAAGGGAACTATTTTCAGTACTGTGTAACAACCTATAATGGAAAAGAATTTGAAAAAGAATATGTATGTATGTATATATATGGACTTTGCTGGTGGCTCAGATGGTAAAAAAATCTGCCTGCAATGTGGAAGATCCAGGTCCAGTTCCTGGGTCAAGAAGATCCCCTGGAGAAGTATTCTTGCCTGGAGAATCCTATGGACAGAGAAGCCTGGTGGGCTCCAGTCCATGGGGTCACAAAGAGTTGGACACAACTGAGTGACTAACACTTTCACTTTTCATATGTATATATCCACATATATAACTGAATCTCTTTGCTGTACGCCTGAAACACTGTAAGTCAAATACACTTCAATTAAACAAGCAGACAGGACACTCTGAGACAGTGGTGGGTATCAAGGAGAATCAAGAAGGGGAAAGGGGAGAAAGTGTGGCAGGGGGTGGCTGGGTGGGCAGGATACAGGAGATGATGCCTGAGGATGCAGCAGGAAGAAAGAACCAGACACAAGAATCTGGGGACTCATATTCTGCCAGGGGACAAGAAGACCAGTCACGCGGGTCCCCAGGTGGGAAGGACCCTGGTGGGGACCTGGAGGCAGAAGAAAGAGGGACCTGCTAGAAAAAGGGACCCTCTGGAAGCAGGGAGCTAGTGAGGAGGGGCTGCACAAATGGTCCAGGTGAAGGCGGAGGGGACCAGCGACCCACAGACCCTTTTGAGGGGAATGAGAGGGAAGTCTGCACCCTGGACTTCATTCTATAGAAACAGAGCCCTTGAGATTCTATCATAAATAGAGCAATTCATGGCTTCCCTGGCGGTACAGATGGTAAAGACTCTGCCTGCAGTGTGGGAGACCTGGGTTCAATCCCTGGGTTGGGAAGATCTCCTGGAGAAAGAAATGGCACCCCGCTCCAGTATTCTTGCCTGGCGAATCCCATGGACAGAGGAGCCTGGCAGGCTACAGTCATAAATAAATAATTAGAAAAAAGAATTCATTCTTGGGACTTCCCTGATGGTCCACTGGTTAAGAATGCACCTGCCAATGCAGAGGACACGGGTTCAATTCCTGGTCCAAGAAGATCACACATGCATCGAGGCAGCCAAGCCTGTGTACCACAACTACTGAAGCCCATGTGCCCTAGAGCCCACGCTCCACAACGAGAAGCCATCGCAATGAGACGCTCACGCAGCGCAACTAGAGAGTAAGCCCCGCCGCTTGCTGCAACTAGAGAAAGGCCACACATAGCAACAAGGACCCAGTGCAGCCAAAAAATCATAAAAATAAAATAATAACATTTTTTTAGAAAAGAAAGAAAGCAATTCAGAGACTTTTCCAAGAGGAGGAGGACAGGGCAGGCCTGGAGAGCTAGATCTGAAAACGGGGAATATGGATTACTACACAGTAATTCTCAGAGCGTTGAGGGGGATAAACTACCATCACTAGCCAGCTTGTAAACAGACTTAGTAGATGAGCGTTTCATTTTTTGGTAGGTGAGCACTTTTTAAACACAGGATGAAACTGTCACCTAAATGCGTGACGTCTTTGACCTTTTCCTAAAACACATGTCACAAACCGGGGAGGGCCAGCTGGTCACAGCTGGCTGTAAGTTCTGCTTACAGTTACAGGCTGTGCTGAGCGGGAACCCCTTGGCTCCCGGGAACCCACCACATTCACAAGGATAAAAGGAGACTTGGGGGAGTCGTGGGGTTGGCCTGAGTACCTTGTCCCCCCAGGCCCTCAGGGCAGCCACGACTAGCAGTTCGAGAGGCATTGAGCTGGGGTTTGTGTCGAGGTGGACAGAGGGCCTCAGGGCCCGAGCAACAAGGCAGCCGGGAAGGCAGGTGGGGGGTGCGCTCGGGGCCTGGGCAGAGCAGCAGCCGCGGGCAGCAAGAGTGTGGCCTCGGGGAGCACCCTGCTTCGCGGGGGACTCCGTCACCCCAGCAGCCTCCTCGACAGGCGGCAGAACAAGGCAGATGCAGTCACAGGCTGACTTGTGGAGACACCTGAGCTGAGGAAGCGTCCACTTCACGTCCTCTCCTGTGTCCTTGTCCTCCGCACGTTCCCTTCTGCTCTGGGACTCTCTAAGGAAACAGCAGGGGCTGCTGGAACTTCCTCACATGGAGAAAACTGGGAGGAAAATGAAATGGGAAGGAAAATTACAGCACATTTGGCTGATATGATTAAAACCATCAGGCACCAATGAGTCCAAATTTAGGCCAGACAGTGACTCGGGGACAGCTGAAAACTCCCCTGTGGCTGTTACGTTCGTGGACGGCCGTGATCAAATAGTCCCCTTGGATGCATTTCACAAATGACCGCCCCGCTGAGATCTCACCCTCCCCTCGGGCAGGCCAGGCTGCCGTGGTTCTCTGTGAGGCCTCCTGAGAAAGGCTGGCCCCAAAAGTAGGGGGAGAGCTGGTGAAGTTCCTAGATTTCCACCTCAGAGAGACAGGTCAGCTGTTGGCTGAGCCCAAAGCATCCATTCTACACAGCACAGTGGTGATAGGAAGGGAGGGTGTGTGCGCGCGTGTGTGAGACAGAGTGTGCGTGTGTGTGGCGGTGGTGGGAGCTCCCAGGGCAAGTCCACTGACCGAACACTCCCCACTCTGGGCGACCCTGTGGGGCCACACAGAGCCCGGCGGAGGTGGTACGTGCAGGAACAACTTCCAGGACAAGCGTCCAATTTGCCTTGGGATAAAATTAACTGAAGCCAGGTCTCCGAGGCTTCTGGGGCAACATCAAAGAGCTGGGATGTTCTGCTACAAAAGGCTTTGGCAGGCTGACCTCTGGCCGGTGCCGCCCTCATCCTCATGGGCCCCCGGTGGAGGTGGGGGAGCTGGGGCTGGTGACACGACAGGGTTGGGGTCCTGGACTCAAGGGAGGGGTGACCGCTCATCACGTGGCCTCCTTCTGGGCCGCCCTGGGCACTTTCACAGGGAGTCAGAGCCTGGGTCCCAGGGAGTCTCCAGTGGGGGGAGGCGGTCCAGAAAAGCCTCCGACTCTCCCACGCTTCTCTGTAGGGCAGACGGGGGACAGAGAAAGGGCCTGGCGGAGTCGGGTCCCCGAGCTCTGAGACCAAGAGACCCCTCCACCCCCAACCCAGGCGAGGGAACATGGGGCAGTTCTCAGGAGCAGGTGGTTGGACACAGGCTGGACCTGTTTGTCCCCATCTTGCTTAAGGGAATCGAGGACAAGGTCACACCTCTCGGAAGCCGAAGAGCATCTCCCAAGAGTAACCCTTTCGGGGCTCTCAGATGAGGTGGGGATTTCATGACTTAAAGTGCTTCATGGACCCTGGTTCAGAGGGAGAAGTATCCTAAGGAGGTTTTCGCTGGGCAGAGGCAGGAAAATAAAGCGAGAAGGAGAAAGGGGACTTTCTGTGGAGAGGCGGAGAGGAGCTCCTGCACCCGCTAACTGAAGTGCTGCCCACCTTTCTCCAAGCGTGCCCCTGTGCCCCTGGTCCCCAGGACCACTCTCTTCAGAGCCCGCTCTGCCAGAGACATGGCGATGCCCATGGGAGGCTGGCGATGCCCACGGGAGGCTGGTGCTTCTGAAAAGAGGATGTGCCTTCTGAGAAGGCACCTTCTGAGGAGAGGATGTGCCAGGTGTGAGTGAGTGTGAGTGTTCATGGAGGGGGGGCGGGGCAATTAAAGTTTTAAACACTAACCTTCACTAGTGAGAACCTACGGTATACCACAGCGAACTCTACTCAATGCTCTGGTTGACCTAAACCGGAAAGAAACCCCCAAAAGAGGGGACACATGTATACTGATTCACTCTGCTTTACAGCAGAAAACAAAAGAATATCGCAATGCAACTATGCTCCAATAAAAATTAAAACTATAATAAAAGTTTTTTTTTAAAAGACAAAACCAAATAAATTAATCTTAGATATGAGTCCCTTATCCTGAAATGGTGAACACAACAGATGGCAAAATATAAGTCCATGTACTTAACACAGTCACTTCCGCATGACTTTTGGGTCTTAACTTGACAACCGTCGGTGTGAGAAGTCCTTTACCTGCATGACCATGATGGACCTCAGAGCAACAGGCGTCTTGTGGTGCCTCTCGTTCCACAGAGGAGCAAACTGCCCATCCAAGAGGCCAGGTGGCGAGCCTCGGTCTACCTGCCTCAGAGCCCCTGACCTCAACCATCAAGAGACACTGCGGGGGAATGAAGGGGCCAGGTCAGGGGTGTGAGCTGAGTTGTCCACAAGATCACCCAAGGCTGGAGGGCAGGAGTCACACTGCTGCCGCTGCGACTGACTCACGAGCTCCCTGGCGCCGTCCGTTCCTTCCCGTCAGTGTCTATGTGGGGGGTGATCTGTCCCCCAGAGGATATCTGGCAACGTTGGGAGAAATTTTTGTTGTTGCCCGTGGGGGTGGGGGGGTTGCTGGACATCTGGTGGGTAGAGGCCAGAAAGCAGTGCACAGGACTGCCCTGCCGTAAAGAATCATCTGACTCAAATGTCAACAGCACTGGGGCTGAGAAACCCTGGCTTTTGGATCCTGGCTGAGGTAGATCATGCTGCCTTCTCATGCTATACTAGGATGCCTGAAGAAACTCAGGAGGTTACTGCACTTTTTTTTTTTAAACATACAAAACTGGTCCTGGACCAGCCTTTGTCGTAGTACCTGATGCCCTTCCTTCTGCAGTACCTGGGTCTGTGGACATCACTGGGATGCATCCCACCCAGAATGCACTTGTGCCGCAGACTCCTCCCTGCAAGGCTTCCTAACGCAGGGCAGTGCCAGCGGAGCATCCTCGAAGCCCCACACGCCACCATCCCTGGACGTGGCTCCAGGAAGTAAAGTTTGCCTGTAGCTGCTGCCAGTCCAGGAGCAAGACCTCGCATGCAGTTCACAGAGGCCAGCCCCTAAGCGGCTTTCTGGACCAATTGCTCACCAGTTACACTGACTCATCCACCCAGGGGAGAGGTTTTATATCCAGACCAGGCTGGCACTTGACTGTCATAGGTAGTTCTTTTTTTCCCATAAGACCAACATGAGTGAGAATTTAAATTAAGCAAGCTTGATCACATTCCTCTGAAATTACTTTTGTATGATATTTGGAAAAGTTTGAGATTCTGGGAAAAAATGCGAGATGGGCATGATGTTCTTATTCTGTATTTAGAGTATGATCACTTGATCATCATTCCAAGAAATGGATAAGTCCATCCTCCTCCATTAGCTTAACTAATAATTTCAATGCAAATCCATGAATAAAGACCATGGGCTGTAGGAATTTTACATGTCACTCAACATGTCGTTCTCCAGAAAATCCTAGGAACTGATGGTCCTCTGCAAATGTGGTCTTTTAATATCCGGATGAGACAGCTTTAGGAGAATGTAAGCTCCCTCACTTTAGGGCTATTATGAAGCCACAACCCGTTTCACTCCATGACAAAAATGGCACCATGATCCATTGTTACCTTGATGAGATGCTCTGGTTCATGATCATGAAACATGAGTTAAGATGATGGGGATTCTGGGACTGTTTCAAGGAAATGCAACTTTCTGACAAATTCCTTCATAGAATACCTACATACTGGATCTTCACAGGATTACTTTAAATAGTACAATCTCCTTGCCTCTTAAAGTTATTCAGATGGGAAGCTTTAGATGTTACAGTTTCCTGTAACATTAAATGACTTAATAAATAGAAGTGTGGAGTCAAGTTCTCCAACATAACTGTAGTTGAAAGGATGTCAGAGAAATTCCTTGACCTTTCAAGGGCCCATCTTTTTTCTAACCTCACTACTGTGTGATGACACTACCTCTAGTTTGAACTGTTATGTGTGAAAACTACAGACTTTTCTGAACTTGTGGGAATATACATATACATTAGAATAAACACACATACATGCATCACTGTAAGCAGCCCAGGATAATCAGAGATCAGGTTCTTAGCAAATGCAGAAGCCAGAAGGTCATTTAGATAAAAACTCATCTGTAATACACAAAAAACTACCTCCTCAAAGAGGTGTGTGTGTGTGTGTGGTGGGTGGGAGGGGGGTCAGAGAAAGAGGTGAGGATACAAACCCCAACCAGGAGAGGGTCTGAGGGCCAAGGCTGGACATTCAGGTGAGGTACTCACTGTCCTCATCACATTGCACCCAGCCGAGGGCCCATGACCTTGGAGCAAGCCCACGAGGGCTCCACAACCCAACCTGTCCACTCCGCTTCCCACTGAACCCAGAGAATTGCTCCACACTTGTGTGAGCTCTTGAGTCCTGGGAGTCAGGAAGTGCAAATACAGATCTTGAGCCCTTTCCCTTCCCTCCATCATCTCTTTTCTAGCTTTTGTTGTTTGTCTCTGAGTATACAGAGGTGGAGGAATCAATGCTCTGAAGCTGGTCATGGCGGGAGTGAACACATATGGTGCATTTACTCCATGCTCAGTACTGCTGTTCTCAGAGCTTAGAAACAAATTAGCTCATTCTATGAATGAAAGGCTATTCAAGTTCCCATTTAATACACGAAGAGATTATGGCACATAAAGTTTATATTTCTGAGGAAGTCATTATAAACCTTAGAGAAACTGAAATTCAAGTCCATAAAAATGACAAAAATCTGAGAATAGAGTGTATTTTTGTCTCCTATTTACTCATTTTATATTATTAAAACAACTGCAAAAATTATTGTAATAATTCTTAGTTTGTAGAATAACCATCTTTCTAATTTTTTTTAACCATCTATGGTTAACCACATGCAACTTTTACCTAATTGATATAGGACTTTTACAACTGTTTTTTCAAGTTTTTTTCTACATCCTTTTTCTCTATCACTTTCATTCTGTCTGTACATATTAATTTTTAACAGCTTTACTGAGGCTTGATTGACATGATACACTACACAGACAGAAGCTGTACAATTTGCTAAACTGTACATATGTATGTGAAAGTGAAAGTGTTAGTTGCTCCATTGTGTCTGACTCTTTGTGACCCCACGGACTGTAGCCCACCAGGTCCTCTGTCCATGGGATTCTCCAGGCAAGAACACTGGAGTGGGTTGCCAAGATCTCCTCCAGGGGATCTTCCCAATCTAGGGATCGAACTCACATTGGCAGGTGGATTCTTTATGGGAAGCTCCTAATAGTTCTGTGTGGAAATGCCTGAGATGTCTGTGCCCTGCGCTGCCCACTAAACTGGCTCGGAGGCCCATACCCATATCCCAGTGGGCTGAAGTAGGGTGAACTAGGTCAACCCATGACCCTCATGAGAAAGACACGGGCCCACGGCACATCACGTGGTGCTCGGTGAACGCCCTGCAAGAAGAACTCATCTACTACTTCCTATGAAGGCTGTTAGGACAGTGATGTGACAGAACAGAGTGCCTGCCCTGTATCTGCTATCTGGCCTTTGGGGTCATGAGGTTGGTGACTCCCCTCCCCTCACCTCCTGGCAGGGCAGAGACAATCTACGTGCTGCAAAGGACAATTTAATAGCACTTTGTCTGGGGTGACAATACAGCAGGGGCATGGCTTCTGCCTTTGAAAAGCATTTGTCTTCTTTGACCTGATATTTAGGCGATTTTGAAGCAAACCATTAAGTACACAGAAACAAAACATGAGATCAAAAGATCAAACTTAAAAAGAATGCCTACAAGATCAAAGCCTCCTGTTCATCTTCTCTTGCTGCAGGAGTGTCTAGTGGAGGGAAAAGATATTTCTTTGGAGAAACACTCTTTTCAAAGAAAGATTAGACACCGGCTTTAAGGGGATGGCCAAGGGGCGGAGAGAGGAAGGGTGGGGAAGAAGCAAGAACGGCATTGAGAGCAAAGCTTCCAGCTACTAGTTTGGACAAGTTGGCGCATCCATCAGATGTTGGAAAGCTCCAGAGAGAACAACCCAGTGCTGGCAACCCTGTTCAGAACTGTTCGTAACATTGGTGGGGTCTGTGGAGATGCCATCTGCCCAGGAAGCAAGAGGCTCTGCGGTGTCCTCGGACCAAGACTGACCCAGTTGCTCAATCACCAGCCTACCAGCAGAGCAAGTGGGTAGTGAGCTGTCCTTGCTGGCTGTGGGCTTTGCCACGACTGTATTCAGGAAGCAACACCAATGCAGAAAGGACAGAACCAGCCCCTTTCCCAGCCCCTGAGTCCAGGATTCCACAATGACAGAACATGTAACGAAGGCCCGGCTTAGCATCTGGGGGAGAAAGTGAGACAGAGAAGCTATCTGTGAAGAGCAGACCCTCCCCCAGTGGCTGACCACACTGTGTGGATTCCAGCTCACTGACTAGCTGCATCCTCTCATATTCCTACAGATGTCTGGTGATGATAAACGTGGAGCAGGCTTGGAATGCTTAACCAACCCCAAGAGGACCCAAGAAGCCCTTCCTACAACTCCAGGGAATCCCTGTGTTCCAATGACCTGACCAGTGAGCCAGCCCTTCACTTCAGGTTCTCATCTGCATTATCCACCTGGCCCGAGGCAAGGCTCAAAGCTTTGGACTTTTCCCTTGCTTCTGTGGACCAGCCCAGGTCAAAGCCCCATCCCCTGCACCTTCCCTTGGCTGACAGGGAGATCAGGGGGCAGAGAAAGAATAAAGGCTTGAGACAAACTCCCTGGAAGGTCAGAGCTGAAGAGCACTCTGTCCTCCTTTTTTATCCAATCTTGACACAAACTTGACTACATAAAATCAAATTCTGCATAGAAGCCACTGATATGAACAGAATCAAAAGGTAAAAACTGATAAACTGGGAGAATAGTTGCGACACCTTTCACGAAGGGCTCCCTTCCCTAATAAAGAGCTCCAAGAAATCAGTAAGAATAGGGTCAACTTCTAAAGAACGGGCAAAACATATGAAAACATAGGTCACAAGAAAGCAAACTTACGTGGCTTTTAGACAGGAAGTTGTGCTTATTCTCACTTACAGGAAGTAGAATACAAATGAAAACTATGGCAAAATATTGTTTCCACCCCTGCTGGCAAAGATGAAACAACCCGGGGTTGGGGGGCGGGAAAGAAAGGCGGGGTGTGTGGAGTCAGCTTCCATTTGTGTAGAAGGCGGAGGAGGTGGACAGCCAACACGTTCCTCCCCAGAGCACCTCTGCAGGGGTGGCCAGGACAGTGACTGCGCTGGCTGCCTCCAGAGCGGAGAATCTGGAGACTGGAAAACAGGACTGGAGGAGAATGTTCACTCCATATTCTTTTCATCAACTGAAATTTGAACCTGAAATGGCCTCAAAGCTGAACTCGTTTTGCCAATAACTAGGGAAAGAAGGGCTTTTCTGGGACCTCCTTTTGAGGGATGGACTGACATGCCACACTGAACCAGAGACCATCTTCAGAGATCGGTGTGGAACAATTTCCTTTAGAAAGATAACAGATCGGTGCATCTGTGAAGGTCTTTCATACGCTATCTTCTTGAATCCTTGAATAACCCTCTGAGGTGGGCGCTGTTTTCATCTTGGCTTTTTGGAGGCAGTGAGTGCAGCTCAGAGAGGGAAGTTCCCGAGCCTGGATGTGGCCGGAAATTCACATGCTAGCCCCAGGGAAGTTGCATTTCTACATGTGAGCCTGCCCTAAGTGGAGGGGGAAGCGGACGGGACGGTGAGCAGGGCAGTTGGCAGGCTGAGCTGTGATGAGCAGTGGAGGGTCCCACTCGGGTGTAGCTCCAAGGCCTGTCCAGACCTTCAGGAGAGGAGGCAGGGCCTCGGCAGCACCTGAGGCTGTGGCCTCAGCCACGGTTAAGGAGGCAGGGCGGCTGGGGCCAGGTCAAGAGCGGTGGTCCCGAGTGCCCACTCACAGCAGGGCAGGAGCGCAGGTGTGGGGCATGGCTTCCCGCCCAAACCACAGGGCATCTTCCTTCTACTCCACGTGGAGGCCCTCTCACCCTCGGGGCCACTGTCTCTCTCCACACCAGCTCTCCCCGCCTCGTGCCTTCGGCCCCTCTGAAGACCTTCGCTCTGGGAGGGTCAGGTATCCGGGAGGCAGAGCCCACACTGCTCCCCAGGGATGTTCAGCATCTTTTCCCAGCTGCGTCTCTCTAGCACCCAAGATGGCAAGGCCTGGACTGTATGTCTCGGGGAAGGGTGCCGCGATCCCGTCCTGTAACGCCCCTATTCATCGCTGGTGCAAACCGCCCACAGAAGCTGGCAGAGGCCGAGGTACAAGGGCTCCCTGAACATCTGAGGAGCTCACAGTGGAGCCTGGTCAGCATCTCCAGGGGACACCAAAAGGTCAGGGTGGGGGCTGCACCTGAGGGGAGTGAGGAGGGTCACTGCCCCGGCAAGGCCAGGGGCTGAGAAAGGCTAAGGAAAGGGGTTAGGGACCATCAGGCAGGAAGCAAAGGTTCCCGTTTCACTTGGTGGAAGGAAGCAAAGGGGGACTAAATGGTGAAGAGAGGGCTACGATTTCCCGCTGGCTCGAGAATCAAAATGTGAAGAGAAAAGACGTCACGGCCTCCTCCATTCTCTGCCCCTGCGGTGTGACTTTGGCTGTGTAAATGATGCTTATCTTCCTACTGATTTTTCTCCGTCCAAAATTCAGAAACAAGTAAGATCAGCTGGGGTCCCTGTGGGGTGACAGGTGCCTGTGCAATTTCACTCTGCAGAGAACACGGCACAGAGCTGTGACTGATGGGGGGCACATTTTAGACTCTCCGTTCACCCCTCAGATGCCAGAGCTCTCTGGGGGTCTGAGCGTCTCCAGATAGACAGCTGGTCTTCTGACTAGAGATCTGGGTCTCGTGAAATCAGAGTTTTTCTCTTAACCAAATCATCCCAGGAAGAGCCTCAAACCTTCGTAGGATGATACTGACATTTGCTGGAGTCCAGATATATGAACAAGGAGAGTCATCAGCAAAGTCCTGCACTGGAGCCAAAGTTGTGTTTGCTCATAATCATAAAGTTTGGTCCAGTGAATCTTATTATTTATTAGGGCTACATGTGGGGACACTTGAGGGCAGAGTATGAGCCTTGTTTTCTTAAACTGAACTGAACCTTCTTTTGGCTCTTGGTCCCATAAGCCTGTGTAACATAAGGTGACTGAGGTGAGGGTCCTCTGCTTTCAAGGTGCTTGAGTCTGAGGTGGGTGTGGAAAGACCCATAGGAACACAGCGAGTTCCTCGACAAAGGTAAGAATCATACTAAAATCCAGTCTGAGTCTGGTTATTCTCTGCACATAGTTTTGTGGGTAAACTTAAATTCAAGCAATTTCACGAAAGGAAAGAAAAAAAAATGAAATGCAGTGTGTGTGATCATAAACAACCCATCTTTTGTTTTCTTTCCTTTCTAACTGAGCCCTTGGAGAACAGTAGGTGGTTTCTGGATGGCTGAGTCAGAGGCTTGAGTCTGCTCACTGAGACTTTAGGGCAAGTCTGCTGGGAGCTTCTTGGAAAGGTTCCTTCTCAGAGCCCTGGGCAGGATTTGGAGATACCGTGGAGGGTCGGTACTGCAGAAATGCCCTGATTTTTTGTTGTTATTCAGTCGCTAAGTGCGTCTGACTCTTCAAGACCTCATGGACTGCAACACATCAGGTCTCCCTGTCCCTCACCATCTCAAACTCATGTCCTTTGACTTGGTGATGCCATCCAACCATCTCATCCTCTGTTGTCCCCTTCTTCTCCTGCCCTCAATCTTTCCCAGCATCAGGGTCTTTGCCGATGGGTCAGCTCTTCACGTCAGATGGCCAAAGTATTGCAGCTTCAGCATCAGTCCTTCCAGTGAATATTCAGGTTTGATTTCCTTTAGGATGGACTGGTTTGATCTCCTTGCAGTCCAAGGGACTCTCAAGAGTCTTCTCCAGCACCAGAGTTTGAAAGCATCGATTCTTCTGTGCCCTACCTTCTTCATGGTCTAACTCTCACATTTGTACATGACTACTGGAAATACCATAGCTTTGATTATCCGAACCTTAATCGGCAAAGTGATGTCTTTGCTTTTTAATACACTGTCTACCGCCCGAGAAAGCAGCTCATGGAAGGCGGGCAGCTGCCCGAGGAGCAAGCAGAGCCTCAGGGAGTTACGCGCACCTCTGAACTCCCTTCCAGGAGTTCACCCGCCCTCCCTGCTTACACAGTGCTCCGGGTTTTTTGTGATTTGGCAGTAACACAGCTACTAGTACCTGGCATTTGACACTGAGAATGCTCTGAGGACCTCAGTTTGTCATGCCCCCGTGTAACTGCAGCCAGAGACGTGCCAGCCCTTCTCCTGGAACCGCCTGGTGGCTGTGTTACCCGGTTAAGAAGCCTCGTCAGAGTAACTGTCTGAATGGCCACCACTGCCAACCTAGTCTTGAAATGTGATGGGCAAACCTGATGAACCTTTGGGTCCCCGCTTTGTTCTGGTTCATGGGAGAGCAGGGTCTCCCACACTGGGCCCCCATCTGACTGTCAGGGAGCACTGCTGTGAGGGCAGGGGCATCGGCAGCCGGGCCGCTTCTGAGGCTTCCGACCTTGTGCCGTTCTAGGTGCATCACCCGTGCATCCACACACGTTCTTAGTCAGCCTATTTAAACTGCTTTGCTTCCTTACTGCTGCTGTTACAGCGATTATAAACCACACACTTAAACTGGTCTTAATTTTGTAATAACACCCGTTACCTGAGTGCAAGGGCCGTTGAAAAATCATGGCTACTGCTTACCGAGGATACTGTTTCAGGCATGTGAGGAGAAGACACAGTGAAATGACTGGAATCAATGATTAAATCCCTAAGGAATTCTTAATTAGCTTTTATAATCATCTGTACCCAAAACCCATAGCAATGATCATAAACACTGCCACAGAACTCCCTCAGAAATTTAGCATTATTGAAAATGTCTACAAAGTACAAAGTGACTTTAATACAACGTGGTGACTCACACTGACAAAGGCCGAGGCTGGGGCTGGCATTCGCAAGTCGAGAGCCTGAGCGGGACCCCTCCGGCCCCTCTCAGAGCCTCAGGCTGGGGGGGTGGCGGGGCCCACGGTCGGCAGAGCAGGAGGAACCTGGGGGCGCATTTACCCACCTCTCCCCCTTGTGGAGAGGAAACAGAGCTCGGACGGGCAGGCAGAAGCCCGAGGAGGGGAGCGGGTGGGCCTGTTCCTGGAACGGCTCCCTGACCCTCGCCTTCCCCATCAGCGCAGCCTCACTGCGGTACCGGACCCGGTAAGGTCCCTGCTGTGTGTTCACACAGGGATGACGGCGGTGATGAAGATGGCGTGGTGCTGACCACAAGGACAGCCGTGCTCACTGCAGAGGTGCTCTGTACCAGGCGGTTGTGCGTGTGAACTCACCGAATCAGCCCACAGCGTCACACAGGGCATGACTATCACCTCCACGGAGCAGATGGGGAAGCTGAGACAGGAGTCCAGTACTTCCACCCTGCTGGGGGTGGAGGGGCTGGGGCGCGGACCCGCACAGTGTGGTTCAGGTGATACTGCCTCTCTCCCAGGCTTCGCCGTCTTCCCCTGGCGTTCACTCCTCAACAAGCCCTTCTGGTGGTATTAGCGGTGGTGGTATCAGTGACGGATGGGCTTGCACTGGGAAGGGCTGGGGGTGGCCCCAGCAATTGGACTGCGTGCTACCGCTGAGGTGCTGAGTGCCTGGGAGGCAACATTATACAAACCGGGTGCCGCCCAGGACTATCCGACCTCGTTGAGGTCATGGCTCCTGTGGGGAAGGGCTGTGGCACACGCAAGCTCTTTCTTCATACCCTTCTAAGCTCTTGCCTGTCAGCAGGAACCCAGGAACTACAATTCCCAGACTCCCTTTCCAGCTGGTGGTGGATTAGATCTTGCTGGTGAGACCAGTTGGGTAGAGAGAAGCCGTGATTCACTGGGAACAGCTCAGGCAAATGCCTGGAGATTAGCATTTGGCAGGTGTGAGGTGGGTGGAGAAGGCTTCACGGTGGAGGTGACACCTGACTGCAGCTTGAAGGGTGAGATGGAGTTTGTGAGCTGGAGAGGAAGCAAAATGGCTCCCTATAGAGAGGACAGCGGGAACCAAGGCATGATGGCATGAATGGTGTGGTGAGTCCAGGACCCAGCACGGGTCAGGGGTAGTGATGGTGGGGTCTACAGAGGGGTTGCTGAGAGGTCCAGGTGGGGACTGCGTGGGGCCAGCTGTGACAGGCTTTGTGCACCATGCGAAGGAGTGTGCACCTGACTCTGATGAGCAGAGAATCACGAGAATTATGGAAAGGAAGTGACTTCAGGTTAATAGGATCGGCAAGAGTGATGGCAGAAGTCCCTTCTTAATTGTGAAAATGCGCTGAAATGCAGGGCAGCACACAAATAAGACTGCGTATTAAAAAGCAAAGACATGACTTCACTGACAAAGGTCCATATGGTTAAACTATGGTTTTTCCAGTAGTCACGAATGGATGTGAAAGTTGGACCATAAAGAAGGCTGAGTGCTGAAGAATTGATGCTTTTGAATTGTGGTGCTGGAGAAGACTCGTGAGAGTCCCTTGGACAGCAAGGACCTCAAACCAGTCAATCCTAGAAGAAATCAACCATGAATACTCATTGGAAGGACTGATACCGAAGCATGAACTTGTACCATGAACTGATCTGCTTTCTCCAACATCTGAGGTGCTTTCTGATGGACCATGCACTGCTGCTTTCCAAAGCAAACTGCCTGCCAAGCATGGCCTCTCACTGCAAGAGGCTGAGGATAGTCAGGCCATGAGAAGTTCTTGGATGGCAGGGTGCATGATCATACTGCAAAAGAGCATGAACTTCAGCTCATTATCCCAGATGTGAAGGACAAGAAAGATGCTCTCCTGGCAATGTAATGCCCACACCTATAGCAGACACAGGCCAAAGGTCTAAGACAAATCAATATGCTCTCAGTCAACAACCAACGCGGCAGCACTTTGCCTTCTGGGTTTACAGCAGGCAAAAATCTGCCCATCTCTACTTAGGATATCACATCTAACACTCAATTCTGCTAACAGACACAGCAGGTGACAATCAGCTTAAAACACAAGAGATTAAAAGTAATATTTCGCTTATAAGGCTAATATATAAACTCAAACCAGAAAGCTACTGGAATACTTTCAAAATTTAGCTTTTGGGTTTCTGATGGATGAACTATTTTAGTTTTTCTGTCAGGAAGGGGCGAGAACAATGGGACTCAAAGGACAAAAGTAGTAGTTTTTGCTGCAGCCAGGAAATTAAAACAAGCTTGCTCCTTGGAAGAAACCTATGACAAACCTAGACAGTGTATTAAAAAGCTGTCACTTTGCCAACAAAGGTCTGGATAGTCAAAGCTATGGTTTTTCCAGTAGTCATGTATGAATGTGAGAGCTGGACCATAAGGAAAGCTGAATGCTGAAGAACTGATGCTTTTGAACTGTGGTGCTGGAGAAGACTCTTGAGAGTCCCTTGGACAGCAAGGAGATCAAACCAGTCAATCCTAAAGGAAATCAACTCTGAGTATTTATTGGAAGGACTGATGTTGAAGCTGAATCTCCAATACTTTGGCCACCTGATGGAAAGAGCTGACTCACTGAAAAAGATCCTGATGCTGGGAAGGATTGAGGGCAGGAGGAGAAGAGGCAGACAGAGGATGAGATGGTTGGATGGCATCACTGACTTAATGGACATGAGCTTGAGCAAACTCTGGGAGACAGTGAAGGACAGGGAAGCCTGGTGTGCTGCAGTCCAAGAGAGTGCAAAGAGTCAGACACAACTTGGCAAATGAACAACAATTCATGCCCACATTGGTCAGTCTCCAGAAGTGAGAGATAACTTCAACATTATGCCTGGTCCACTCATATTTTCTTGTCTTTAACATAAATAAAGTCTCCAGAATTAGTGCTGTTTAGAAATATTTGGATCTTCCTATTCTCGTTTTCTGCTCTTAAATTAAAAAAAAAAAAAAAATAAGATTTTGGCCTAGAAATAAGAAATAAAGGTTCCAGCTTCCATAGTTACACCCTCTCTCACTGAAGATTCAATCATATAATGACCAGATTCTTCTCCAAACTGTACAGTAGAGGTGGTAAATTTTCATGCGTATGGGAGTCCTCCAATCAGAGAGGGTCAGATGGAAAAAAATATTCAAAATACCTCAGAACTGGCATGGCATGGGAGCCAGAATGGACACCATGGCACCTGCCAAGCGGTGCTTGTCTGGGTGTTTGGGTTTGATCTCAGCTGGGGTGAAACATCAGGTTTGGATCAGTCTAGCTCTTCAGAGAATCACCATGGGGCACAAGGAACCCCAACAATTCAATGAGTGGGTGGGGTCCAACATTTACAAAAATGGCTACCACGATTCTTCCTTCTGTATCTACACACCCGATTATGTGGCCCTGTGGCTCCTCTCAAGAGGTGGAGTCTGTTTTCCATTCATGACTCCAGGCTGGCCCTGTGACTTGCTTTGGTCAATGGGATGTGAAGGAACCCATATTGCACCAGTTCCAAGCCATGGCTTGGAGAGGTTTTCGCACACATCCCTTGGCCCTCTAAGAGAATAAGCCCAGGTGAGCTTGCTGGAGAAGAGGCCGCACCGGGCAGAATGGTCCCCTCTGTCCCAGCCAAGGCCCCAGATATATGAGCCCACCCAGTGGTCCTGCCGTGCCACCATCCTGACCTGCAGCGGAGCAGGGGTGCATGAGACACCCAAGCAAGGCCAGCGAAGAAATCGCCGGCACCTCCCAGCCTAGAGGGCTGACTTGCAGAATCATGAGCTGCGGCTATGGCTCTTGCTTTAAGTCAGGTTTCGGGGTGACTGGTTAATGCAGCCATAATTAACTGATGCAATTGGGAGGGTCTCCTAGTGGGGAAGCTCTTACCTTCTGTGATTCTTTGCCCAGGAAGAATGGTTTATAATCACAGTGAATGTATTATTTTTGTGCTGCTTTACTTCCAACCATCATAGCCTGCAACTTTCCCCACACTGCTAATCTGTATTTATTATAATAATTTCTCACTATAAAACATTCCACTGAAGGAGTATATCATTTACCTAATTGTGCCCATGTTGATAGGTTTTTAGATTGCTTATAATTTCTGAGAATTAGAAATGATTTTACACATAGAACATTTCCATGTTCCAGATGATTTCTTTAGGGTAGATTCTTAGGAACAGAATTACCAAGTCAAGGTTATTCACAATAATATGGCCCTTGAAACATGCCATCAGATACTTTCCATGCAGACTGAACTGATTTTCAGTGACCGCAGCAGGGTTTGAGCACCACTGTCATCACACACTTGCTAGCACTGGATTTATTTTTAGGAGGTGCAAATTTAGTAGATGAAAAACTGAAAAAAATGGGAGCTTTGGTTACATTTCTTTGACTGGATGAAAGCCTGGGGCAACCGTGGAGCTGTCTGATTTATGTATCACTGGATAAATGAGGTTGGCATAAAACTTTGAAAATGCAGAGAATTAAGGAAGAGGTAAATGTTACTCAGATGTTTATTTCTCGGACATTTACAGCAGCTCTAAATTGTAAAAACTGTTGGGTACTGGCTTTTCTAAATGAATTTTCAGAGGAGCAATCTTCATCACGACAGATACAATATTTGCCAATGAATGTGTCACTTCCCTATGTATGTGTAAATGTATGTTTTTAATGGGCATTATTTAACATAATCATATAGAATCTAGCAATAAGTTTTCACTGATTTCTATATTAAAGTTAACCAGTGATTGCAGAACACTCCCCAAATAATAGGAGCACAGCTGGGAGAAGCTTTGTCTTAAACTAAGGATGTCCACACGCAGCCACCAGACAGCATGGTGAAGCCACATCACTTCTGCAGTGCATGCAGAGGATGACATGAAAGCCGCATGTAGGTCTCAGCTAGGAGAATGCTATAGTGACATCTTCCCAGGCATGATTCAAGTGATTCGTGGCTAACAGTAGGTAAAACACTGACATTTATAAAAGAATTATTTTTGTCTTCTTAGAAAACAAATCTGAGATCCAAGGTTACCACCAAGAAACATTGCGTTCACTTTCTTGCATGCTGGCAGGCTCTTGTGCATGGCAGATGAAGGGGTGGGTTATAGCTAATGCTCCAGGAAGTCAGTATAACTTTCAGCTTATCACATCCACACAAGAACAAGGAAATCCCAGAAGATTCTGAGCCTGTGTACATGCCACGCCAAGACCAAGTCTCATAGACTGGAAGGAAATGTCAAATACACAGGTGGTTACAATAGCTAGGACGTGGAAGCAATCTAGATGCCCACTGACAGATGAATGGATAAGTAAGTTTTGGTACATAGACACAACAGAATAATACTCAGCTATAATAAGGAACACACTTGAATCAGTTCTAATGAGGTGAATGAACCTAGAGGCTATTATACAGAGTGAAGTAAGGCAGGAAGAAAAAGACAAATATCATATATTAATACACATATATGGGATCTAGAAAGATGGTACTGACGATCCGATGTGCGAGGCAGCAAAAGGAGACACCGACATAAAGAACAGACTTCTGGACGCAGCGGGGGAAGGAGAGGGTGGGGTGATTTGGGAGAACAGCACTGAAACATACACATTTCCTTATGTAAAGCAGAGAGCTAGTGGGAGTCTGTTGTATGACTCAGGGGACCCAAGGCCGGTGCTGTGTGACAACCTAAAGGGGTGGGGTGGGGAGGGATGCGAGAGGGAGGGCGCATATGTCCACCTATGACCAATTCATGCTGACGTGTGGCAAAAACCATCACAGTATTGTAAGATAATTACCCTCTGATTAAAAATAAAATTAAAAAATATGCAGGTGGACACCTACTTGTGTATCTAATAGACGTCTCAGCTTTACCATATTGAACAAGTGAACACCTCATGTTGCCCTCCAGATCTACTCTACCTGCAGTCATTTTTGACTCCTTTCTTTTTCTCACACCCCAAACCCAATCTGTTAGGAAATCCATTTCTGTCTCCAAAACATTCTGAAAATCTGACATTGCACCACCCCGTTGTCACCACCCTGAGACGAGGGTATACTGGACTCACTCAAAAACCAGGAGGTTCAAGGAACAGCAGGGCCAGTGTGGACAAAGGAGAGATGAGGAGGAGAAGATCACTGGAGGTGAGGTCAGGTCACTTATTACAGTCTCGAGGACAAAGACACCTGTGGCGTGGCCCAGGGTTGTTCCAGTGAGGTTCTGGAGTTCAGATCTCACAAGCCTGACTGAACACTTCCTGGACTGAATATAATCAAATTTTGACCACTTCCTGGATTTTTGGGGGCTTCTGTTTGACCTAGGATAGCAGCGATCTGAAGTCACAATAAGGAAGTAACTGAACCCAGACTGAAAAGGAGGGTCATGGGAGTGTTTGGTGTGATGGCCTCGGGGACTTGTCTAAGGTCATGCTGCCATATGGATGGAACAGGACCCAGGAAGGGTCTGAGAAGGCAGCTGTATTTCACTCCAAAATGAAAAGGCGTGATTTCAGAATCATTGATTGATCAGGGATCATCTGCACTGCTGGCTACCTTTGATAGTTGAGACTGAGCTGAGTGAAAGGGGAGAAATCAATACCTACAGAGATGGTGCCGTTGATGTGCAGAATGTTATATGAAGTAGATTTTTTTCTCTCTCTTAACCGACTGGCATTTTATTTCATTCTCAAGTGAAACGCTATTCAGTTTTTTTAGATGAGGGGAGATGTGCATTTCAACATAACGACAGAACACAGTGGAGTGCATCTTTCCCCCAAACCCAAGATACCTTCTAACTAGCTCTGAGTTATCTATCAGGAACTGATGTAACATGTGGTCACTAACTTATTTAATGGCACAGAGACAGTTGAAAAGATTTCACACCAACCCTAACTTATTTACGTTTTAGCCAGACAACAGCTCTGGCTAAAATAGTTGATCATGATCTGCAGAAACAGGGGTCCTATGCTTAGAGTACTTGCAAAGGAATGCATTTGGGTAAATGCATCTTTACGTCTCTATTAACACAAATGAAGAAATGTGAAAAAACATAAAATCAAGAGATGGGTTGCCACTTAGTAGACATTGTCAGGTATGTTATCACTGAATGATTTCACAATCAAAATATGTACAAGTACAAAGCATGTCTGTGAAAACTAAGCTTGAATTCACGATGAATGGAACACCACTTGGCCAGGGGTACTCTATTTCTAAGAGCTACTTGATGCTGACTACCTACAGTGAATCTCAGTTTAATAACAGAAAACAATCTTGGACTCTTGATTAACAAGTAGTTTTATAATATTAACACACTAAAATTTTCTATTTAAGATCCACACTGAAGCCCAGGCTTAATTGTAAGGAATGGTCGAGCTGAGGATGTCAGAGTCACAGCAAGAACAGGAGAAATTTATAATCATTCAAATACTTGGATGAAGAAAGTGGGCATTTCATGTGTTCTCACAAGAAGCTACTTTTACGAACAGAAGTGCTACGAAGAATGCTTGGCTAGTGGAGAACTGAACAGACGTATTTTAAGAGTTTTACTATCAGTTTAAAATATGTTTAGCTTTTCTCTCAGAGATAAACAGAGTTTTCTCCAGTTCATGGTTGAGTGGAAACAAAATGGTATTTGAATCAGGGCTCAGTTGTTTCAGCAAGCTAGTAGACAGGGCTTTTCCTGTGTCTCGAATCCATAATAAGAGAGAGAACAGGGAGGCCGGTGGAGGCCTTGCTGCCATTGTGGCTTATAAATGTCTGGTGGCCCTCTGAACAACAAATATGAAAGAATAGATGGCTGAGCAGTGAGGTTGTTCTCTGATAACCAAGTCTGTGATTGAAAGAGGGTGTTTTATGAAAACTTACCATGTTGTGATAAGCCACTTACTTTAACTATTTCCAAAGTACTTGAAATACTTAGAATGTTGCTTTGCTGTAACATAGATTTATTTTCTTCCTAATTATTCTCCCAAAAGTTCAGATTCCAAATTGCCAAAATAGAGTCCTTATTTAAACTGAACAGAGAATTTTAAAATGAAGACAAATAATAAAAATCTATGACTCCAAATAAAAAATTCAGGATCAATGTCTGTTGGGGAGTGTGGATAATCTCAAACATTCCAGTGATTTTTGTTAACAAAGCAGCTATCTTTGGCTCTCTATGTCAAATTTTAGATAAACAAGTTTATTTAAATATTAAAAAATGTAAATTATTTATACTTGATTTTATATAGACGTAAGAGAATTTCATATTAAAGAATTCATTTTCTTTAAATGAAATATACAAAACAGTCTATAGCAAAGGATTAGAAGACAGAATTATGCATTTATGTCAGAAGACCAAAATCAATATCATGCTCATAATCTGCAAAAACAGCAAACATTCAAATACAAACGAGCAAGTGTTATTATTGTTCTTAAGTCATAATTTTTAAAAATGATAGCATCGGCTCTGATAATCATTGTTTGGCTCATAATTGGTTTTGACACTGTCTTCTTTCCAGGGTTTGAGAGAAAAGGTTTTCCTATTCTTGAAAAACATTTAAAGAGCTTCCAGTTCAGAAGCCTACAACTGTGATATTTCATTCTGCCTAAATCAAGATTAAATCATTGAAGATGGCATACCAAGAAGTAAAACTCTAGGGAGGCTATTAACAATTTAGCATTTCTAGTTCATGCTGGAGTGTTAATTCCACTTCCCAAAGAGAACGAGAGAAGTGGTAGTCATTCAAATTAAGATCCTGTGATGGTGGAATTATGCCACCACATTTTATATTAGAGCACATCTGGAGTAACATGCAAATGTGAGGCAGTGAAGTTAGGGAGGTGTCAAGCTTGATTTCTCCCTAACTTATTTCTTCACAGTAAAATCCAGACAACCAACTTCCAACAATTCACAAACAGAAGTGAGTTTCTGCCTACGTGTCTAGCAGTATCCTCGGAGATATGGGGTTCTCTGGGCCAGGGAATGGTGATGACCTTTAAGACCATGGCTGCAAAAGCGTCTTTTCTGCACTGTAGTTTCCTTTGACGTGTTCGAGTCTGTAACTCGGGGTCACCTTGAATAGCAAACTCTGGCTACACCTGTGCTCTGAGATATGTCAAGCTGGGGAGGATGGCAGCGTACTGAAGCGCCTGGGACTGAATCCGGGAGCTGCACGGCAGAGAATACAGTGAGAGGTGGCAGCTGAGAGGTGTTCAAAATCCCCAAGAACCCCCCTCGTCCCTGAACTGGGAAGGGGTGGGGATCCTGCAGGCACGTCCAGCGGATGCACTGCTCGTATTTGTCACTGAAGGGAGGGGCACCTTTGAAGGCCTGCAACATGTGAGCAGGGCTGACCCAGAATGATGCATAAAATCGTAAACAATCTGCCCGGGGTTTTCCTCTTCAAAAGAACACTGACTTGGGGACTTCTCTGGTGATCCTCTGGACTTCTCCAGAGGCTAAGACACTGTGCTCCCAATGCAGGGGGCCCAGGTTCGATCCCTGGTCTGGGAACTAGGTCCTACATGCCTTAACTAAGAGTTTGCATGCTGCAACCAAACACCCCACAATGAAGACTGAGGATTCCGCATGTCGCAGCTAAGATCAGGTGTAGCCAAACACATAAATAAATATCTTTTAAAAAGAGAGAGAGCATGGACTTGCTTGCTCAGTACCAACAGGAACTTTTAACATGGATAAATGTGACACTTGGATTCTTAGTGTTTAGCAGCAAGCCGCCAAGATCAACCCTGACTGCCGTGAGCACAGAAAGATACTAGGAGCTCACAGTCTTGCGGGGAGTTGAAAGCCGTGAGGCTAAGCTTTCAGGGACAAAGTCCATGCCAATTACCACCACTGCTACAAGGGACCCCGGCCTGCACCAGGGCCACTGCTGAGTGGGAAGCTCGCTAGCCCACAGCCACGACTAGCAGCCCCTGCTTCTGTTCCGCAGAGCCAGGGCGGCAGTCCCACAGACCGGGAGCCCGTCACTTCCCCACTGAGCGCACACCCGCCACCCCTTGCTTCTCATGTCACTAGCCCCACATCACTGCGTGCCATGAGGGGATCTGAGAGGAAGAGCTGGAACCCCTGCCTGCAGCCCAGCTGCAAGGGACACCAGAACACAAGTACAACGTCGCTATGACCACTCGGGGCAGTCTGGGCAGCCTCTTGCCCAGAGTTACAAGGTGATGTGTGCGTGCTCAGTTATGTCTATATCTGTGACCCCATGGACTGTAGCCCGCCAGGCTCCTCTGTCCATGGCACTGTCCAGGCAAGAATACTGGAGCGGGTTGCCACGCTCTCCTCCAGGGGATCTTCCTGACCCAGGGATTGAACCTGTGTCTCTTACATCTCCTGCATTGGCAGATGGATTCTTTACCACTTGCGCCACCTGGGAAGTCCAACATTCTCTAATCTGGAGAGGGGTACACAGGCTGGGACATCAAAACCACAGGGTTGGGCCCAGAGAGGGAAGATCTCCACCTTGGGGAGGGAAACACCAGCCCTCTGTGAAGGTGGGTTCCTTTGTTTCTTTTAAATATATTAATATTTTTCCTAATGATAAAGGTGCCTTGGGAGAGACTTGCATTCCTAACATGAAAGCCTCGACTGAAAATTCTCACACTGTAACGTCTAGATGTGCTGGTAATATAATCCACATTTTCTTAAATAAATAGCAGAACTAGCAAAGAAGTAAGGGAAATTCCCAGTGGGAAAACACAAGGAAGGAATTAGAACCTGAAGCAGTGGTAGCTGCTTCAGATATGCTCATTTTGGTACCCAAAGGCTTGAGTTTCCACTTCCCTTGTCATACTTAGGCCAAGGTCCCACTTTCCGTCCTCATTTGCTGAGGAAACTCAACCTTATATTAATCTCATTGTGAACTAAATCTCACTGTACAAAAAATTCCTGGATTGGCACCAATCTGTAGTTCATGCTTTGAGGAGCACTCCATTTAGATTTCATTAAATCAATTATACCCATCAACTTTTTAAAGATGATTACTAAATAAAACAAATGGAATGTGTTTATCTTTCAAACTAGAAGAAGAAAAGGTGTGTGTGTCACACACACTTACCTCTCAATTTATTAGAAGCTAGGAAAAAAAGGAGGGGGAAAGAATCAGAAAAACACAAAATACTGGGTTGGCCAAAAAGTTCATTCAGGTGTGTCTGTAAGATCGTAGATGAAAAACCTGAACGAACTTTTTGGCCAACTCAGTAAAATGGTAGAAAAAATTAACTCCAAACATGATTGCAATAAATGCAAATAGAATAAATGGACAAGACAGATATTGTCAGATAGATAAAAATAACAACAAAATCTAACTCTAATTTATTTACATGAAACTCAGCTAAGAGCTGAGAAAGCACAGTAAGGCTGAGAGTAAAAGGACAAATGAATGACAAGTCAGATGGCCAACATTATGTTTCCACCTGGCTAGGCCACAGAAACCCAGATATTTTGTCAAACACTACTCTTGATGTTTCTGTGAAGGCATTCTTTAGATGAGGTTAATATTTAAATTAGTAGACTGTGAGTAAAGCAGATTACCTCCCAGAATGAGGGTAGGACACATCTACCCAGCTGAAGTCCTCAGAAGAAAAAGGCTGAGTTCCCCAGAAGAAGAGGGAATTCTGCCAGCAGACTGCCTTTGGACTCAAAATGCAACTTCCCTGGGTCTTCAGCCTCCTTGCACACTGGACTCACCACATCTCTAGAACTGCATAAGCCAATTACTTAAAATAAACCTCTCTCTGTACACATACTGTTGGTTCCATATCTCTGGAGAACCCTGACGAATACAATGAGCAAAAGAAGGGTAAAGGAGACCTTCAGGTAAAAAGCATAAGCTCAACATAAGGGTAGGGGAGTAGAGGGACAAATATTAGGGATAAAATAAGCTACAAGGCTTTATTGTACAAATGGGGAATGCAGCTGATAATCTATAATAACTATAAATTGACTATAACCTTTGAAATTGTGAATCACTCTATTTTACACCTATGCTGTGGATGCTGTGCTTAGTCGCTCAGTCGTGTCCAGCTCTTTGCAACCCCAGAGACTGTAGCCCACCAGACTCCTCTGTCCATGCGGATTCTCCAGGCAAGAATACTGGAGTGGGTTGCCATGCCTTCCTCCAGGGGATTGTCCCAACCCAGGGATGAAACCCAAGTCTCCTGCATTGCAGGCAGATTCTTTACTGTCTGAGCAACCAGGGAAGCCTGTAACTTATATAGTATTGTATAGCAACAACTTTCTTTTTTAAAAAGCAATGAAGATGAGGAAGGCCGAACATATGGATACAAGAACAGTTCTCTAGGAAATCTGCCAGGAACTTAACAACTGGGATATGCATACCCATGAACACTACAACCCTAAATATACAAAGTATAAAAGATTAAACTGTAAGAAGATATTGAAATCTATAGTCACAGTGAGAAATGCCTATCGGGAAGCCAAAAACATTGTAAAGATGATAAAAGTAGGACTCTAACAGAACTAACAAGATAAATATACTGAATTCAGTTTAGTTGCTCAGTCGTGTCCGATTCTTTGTGACTCCACAGACTGCAGCACGCCAGGTTTCCCTGTCCATCACCAACTCCCAGAGCTTGCTCAAACTCATGTCCATTGAGTTGGTGATGCCATCTGACCATCTCATCCTCTGTTGTCCCCTTCTTCTCCCACCTTAAATCTTTTCCAGCATCAGGGTCTTTTCCACTGAATCAGTTCTTTGATTCAGGTAGCCAAAGTATTGGAGTTTCAGCCTCAGTCCTTCCAGTGAATATTCAGGACTGATTTCCTTTAGGATGGACTGGTTGGATCTCCTTGCAGTCCAAGGCACTCTCAAGAGTCTTCTCCAACATCACAGTTCAAAAGCATCAATTCTTCAGTGCTCAGCTTTCTTTATAGACCAACTCTCACATCCATACAAGACTACTGGAAAAACCATAGCTTTGACTAGATGGACCTTTGTTGGCAAAGTAATGTCTCTGCTTTTTAATACGCTGTCTAGGTTGGTCATAGCTTTTCTTCTAAGGAGCAAGTGTCTTTTTTTTTTTTTCCCCAAGTGTCTTTTAATTTTAAGGCTGCAGTCACCATCTGCAGTGATTTTGGACCTAAGAAAATAAAGTCTGTCACTGTTTCCCTTGTTTCCCCATCTATTTGCCATGAAGTGATGGGACCAGATGCCACGATCTTAGCTTTTTGAATGTGGAGCTTTAAGCCAGCTTTTTCACTCTCCTCTTTTACTTTCATCAAGAGGCTTTTCAGTTCCTCTTCACTTTCTGCCATAAGGGTGGTGTCATCTGTGTATCTGAGGTTACTGGCAATCTTGATTCCAGCTTGTGCTTCATCCAGTCCAGCATTTCACATGATGTTCTCTGCATATAAGTTAAATAAGCAGGGTGACAACATACAGCCTTGACATACGCCTTTCCCAGTTTGGAACCAGTCGTTGTTCCACGTCCAGTTCTAACTGTTGCTTCCTGACCTGCATACAGATTTCTATAACATTCTGTGAAAAGTGAAAGTGAATGTCACTCAGTTGTGTCTGACTCTTTGCGACCCCACTGACTATAACAGTCCATGGAATTCTCTAGGCCAGGATACTGGAGTGGGCAGCCTTTCCCTTCTCCAGGGGATCTTCCCAACCCAGGAGGGATTCAGCACAGCTCTCCCTCATCGTGGGCAGATTCTTTACTAGTTGCGCCACAAGGGAAGCTCATAAAATTCTGTACCCTATAGCTAAAACGTACAGTTGTTTTTCAAACATGTGGAAAAAAATGAAAAAAAAAAAAAATTGACCACATATTGGCTACAAAAATAGTCTCAATGAATAGCTAATGATTATTATCAGCTAGATGGTATCTTCTGACCTATGAAACAATTAAAATAGAAGAAAACAATTTAAAGATACCTTTAAAATGCATAAATTTGGAATATTTAAAACATACTGCTAAATGCCACAAGGGTGACTACAGAAAACACAGAGTGTATTTAATGGAACACAGAACATATTTAGATTCAAAAAAGGATAGAAAGACTACATTTGAAATTCTGTTTTTAACTAAAGGACTACTCAAAGGATAATTTAAAGTCTCTAGTGCTTTTATTGGCTTCCCTTGTAGCTCAGTTGGTAAGGAATCTGCCTGCAATGCAGGAGACCTGGGTTAGATTCCTGGGTTGGAAAGATCCCCTGGAGAAGGAAATAGCAACCCACTCCAGTATTCTTGCCTGGAGAATCCCATGGACAGAGGAGCCTAGGAGGCTACAGTCCATGGGGTCGCATGAGTGGGACATGACTTAGTGACTAAACCACCACAGTGCTTTTATTAGAAAATAAATTTTAACATTAATGTGAAAGATGAAATTATAAAGAAAAGCAAGGGGAAGATTATCACAAAAGTGAGGAGAGTGGGACTTCCCTGGTGGTCCAGCAGTTAAGGATCCCCCTTGCAGTGCAGGGTACATGGGTTGGATCCCTGGTTGGGGAACTAGGATCCCACATACTATGGAGCAGCTAAGCCCACATTCTGCAACTACTGAAGCCTGTGTGTTCTGGAACCCGCACGCCCAACTGCTGAGCTTGCACACCCAGCACAACTAGAGAGTCCACACACCACAACGAAAGATGCCATATGGTGCAATGAAGGACCTGTATGTCACAACTAAGAACTGATGAAGCCAAATAAACAATTTTTTTTTTTTAAGTGAGAAGAGAGGTTATGTTTAGAAAGAGAGCAGAATGTATTGGGAAGGGTATAGGAGGGTTTGACAATGTTGGTTTCCTACACCGCATCACAGTTACCCATCTGTTTTGTATTGTTACTCTTTAAACCATGCAATTATTCACATTCCCTTCTGTATAAAAGGTATTTTACAATAAAGGAGCTAAACTAAGAAAACATTTGAGTTAAAACTGCAACAGTTACACAAAGAACAGCAAACAAAATCCAGCTTCCTGATATTTATGAGACATTTCTAAAACAAGGATGTGGAAGGTTTGCAGGGAAATTGTGGAAAAAGACCTCCCAGTAAAGTAAGAAGGAAATAGAGTAACTAAACTAATTAAGATAAAAACAAACAAAAAAAGATAAAAACAATTATTAGGGAAAGAAAAAGTTACACAAGATATTAAAGATTTTAAATCACTAATATAACAATTTTAACTTGAGTGCACCAGTAAAATAGTATCAAAATGTAGACAGCAAAATTGATAGAACTACAGGGAGAAATGTACAAACTTACAACCTGGCTGATAATCAGGCAGATACAAAATATAAGTAGACAGAGAATATTTCCAAAAATAAGCTCAATCTAATGACTACATATAGCTAAGTCAGTAAAAAATCTACTGCAATGCAGGAGACCTGAGTTTGATTCCTGGGTCAGGAAGATCCTCTGGAAAAGGAAATGGAAACTCACTCTAGTATTCTTGCCTGGAGAATCCCATGGAGAGAGGAGCCTGGCAGGCTACAGTCCATGGGGTCTCAAAAGTCAGACACAACTTTGTGACTAAACCATGACCAATGACTGCATAGAGAGTTTTACACTCAACAACTGAAAGATGTATATTCTTCTAATGCACTCATAAAACATTAGTGATAACTGTAGCCCGCCAGGCTCCTCTGTCCATGGGATTCTCCAGACAAGAATACTGGTGTGCATTGCCATTCCCTTCTCCAGGGGATCTTCCCAACCCAGGGATCAAACCCAGGTCTCCTGCAATGCAGGCAGATTCTTTACTGTCTGAGCTACCAGGAAAGCCCATTGTGATAATATACTAGGCTGTGAAGCAAGTCTCAAAAAATTTCAAGAATCCACACACGTAGGTTCTCTGACCACAGTACAATTCAATTAGAAGTCAGTAACAACAAAACAACCCAGAGGTCTGGAACCCCAAAACCTCACTTAAAAATAATACATGATAGAAAGAAGGGATTCTAATAAAATTGTTCAAAACATTAAGATGCAAGTGACAATAAAATGTTATATATCAAAACTTGTAGAATTGTGCAAGTGGCCTTATGAGAGATATTCATAGCCCTAAATGATTATATTAGAAAAGAAGAAAGACTGAAAAGTAATGAGCCTATCATGCAATTTAATAAATTAGAAAAAGAGGGACTTCCCTGGTGATCCATGGCTAAGACTCAGCACTTCCAATGCAGGGGGCCCAAGTTCAATTCCTGCTTAGGGAACTAGATCCCACACGCTGCAACTAAGAGTTCCTATGCCGCTATTAAAGACAGTGCAGACCGCAATTAAGACCTGACACAGTCAAATACGTAAGTAAATACATAAATAAGAAAAATAATAAATCTAGAGAAAATAGAACTGTATGAGCAAAGATGTGTGAAACAAACACATATCCACAAAGTCAAGAGATAGTTCTTAAAGACCAACTGAGCAGACAAACCTCAGGAGAAAATGAGAGAAGACAAAAAACGCCATTAGGAATCAGGAGAGTCCATAATTACAGACACAGCAAAGATGAAAAGCAGTAAGGCACTCAGTGGCTTTGTGTCCCATGGGCAAATTATTCAACCTCTATAATGCTCTGGTTTCATCATCTGTAAATTAGCCTTATCTAAAGTACCAATCGCACATGATTGTTGTGAAAATTAAACTGGTTACTGTATGCAAAACGCTTAGATCAGTCCTTGGCAACAAGTGTGATAATAACTAATACATCCAGTGCTAAGCGTTAGCTGTTGCTCCCACTGTTGGCACTTATTTGTTATTTTCCCTTAGCCAGTTGGACTATTTTATTAGCATTTTCTAGGAACATCTTTTGATTCTGTTGATCTTATTTAACTGCACTATTTCCTATTTCATTAACTTCTACTCTTACATCTAGCATTTCCCCCCTTCTGCTTTCTTCAGGCTTAATGTTATTTTTACAAGCTTCTTTAACTGAACATTTAACACATTTGTTTTCAGTGTTTTTACTTTCAAAATTTGTTTTTAATGCTAAAAATGTGCTTCTAGGTAAGGTACCAAAGTGCTACTTAGGTTAAGCTATATAATTTTATTACTTCAGTTCTACAGTGGTTTTAAAACAAGCTCAGGAGTTCTTTGATAATCCTCCTATCAAAAAATGGTGTCTAATTCCCTGCTTCCTTTAGCCTCACTGACTGAGCTTACTTGGAGAGAAGGCATGGTGAGTGACTCCTAAAGCGAGGTCATAAGAGGTGTGTAGTTACTGCAAAGCTCTACTGAGACAGCCATTGTTAGAATCAGCCGCCATCTACTGGGGAAGCCCAAGCTATGTGAAGAGGCTGTGCGCACATGTTCCAGCTGCTGACAGTGACGATCCAATGCCAGACACAAGAGCAGCCCTTCAGATGATTCCAATCCCAGCCTTTGAGATGTGCCAGCGGATGACCCGTGGACAGAGGGGCAGAGACATGTTGACTCTACAGAGTCCAAGCCAAACTACAGACCAGTCAACAAAATAAGTGTTGTATTTTCAGGCAACCAAGTTTCACTGTGGTTTGTTTTGAGGCAATAGACAACCAGAACTGTTCCATTTTAAATCTTAACATTATGAAATTATTTTACAGCCATGAATCATTTAAGAATATGTATTCCATAGTTTCCAAACAAACAAAGCATGGTAGTGGAGGCAGTGGTGACAGGATGGTTTACTTTATTATCCATTTCTAATTTGACTGTCATTAGAAATGCTGTCTGAGTATATAATTTAAATTTGTTAAGAAATTTTGTAATAATCTGTAAGCATAATTGTTCCATGTGTCCTTGTAAAGAATACATCCTTATTCAGTGCAAGCTTTCATAAATATATGTCTTTGTGCATATACATTATAAATATGTATGTATATATCACACACTTATGTACAAATACACACACACATATATGAAAACAGATTTAATGGAAATTATTATAAGTCAACATTAGATAAGTGGTTTTCAAACTTTTTGTTCTCATGACCCCTTATAATATTTTTAAAAATGGAGACTTCTTGTTTATGTGGGGTATATTTATTAATGTGTGTTCTCTTGACAAGACTCTGTTAGCCTTTGCCCTGTTTCATTCTGTACTCTCAAACTTGCCTGTTATTCCAAGTATCTCTTAACTTTCTACTTTTGCATTCCAATCCCCTATGATGAAAAGGACATCTTTTTTTTTTTTTTTTTTGTTGTTAGTTCTAGAAGGTCTTGGAGATCTTCATAGAACTGTTCAACATCAGTTTCTTTGGCATCAGTGGCTGGGGCATAGACTTGGATTACGGTGATGTTGAATGGTTTGCCTTGGAAATGAATCAAGAGCATTCTGTTATTTTTGAGCTTGCACCCAAGTACTGCATTTTGGACTCTTTTGTTGACTATGAGGGCTACTCCTTTTCTTGGCAGGGATCCTTCCCCACAGTAGTAGATATAATAGTCATCTGAATTAAATTTGCCCATTCTTGTCCATTTTAGTTCACGATTTCTAAAATGTCCATGTTCCCAGTTGCACTTCCTGCTTGACCACATCCAATTTACCTTGATTCATTAACCTAACATTCAGGTGCCTAGGAAATCTTGTTCTTCACAGCATCAGACTTTACTTTCACCACTGGATGCATTCACAGCTGGGTGCTATTTCTGCTTTGGTCCGGCATCTTCATTCTTTCTGGAGCAGACACTTCTCCTCTCTTCCCCGGTAGCATGTTACTACCGACATGGGGGGGCTCATCTTCTTGTGTCGTATCTTTTTTGCCTTTTCATACTGTTCAAGGGGTTCTCAAGGCAAGAATACTGAAGTGGACCCATGTTTTTTAATAAAAATATTCATTAATATTTACGATACTATAAATTAAAGCTGAGACATTTAAAAACATTTGTAAATTCATTAAAAATTATCATGATAAACCATGCATATTAGCAAATGTTTTACTTTAAAAAATGCATTTTTCAACACAAGAAAATTTAGCAACAAGAGTGGCAGTGTTCTACACTTCTGAAAATTCTTTAATGTCTGGTGTATAAAAAGACAGTTGGACTTTGATATCTGCTTCTGCATTCAATCTGCTGGGTATATTATTTTGGTTGAAGTACATGAAGAAAATTCAGACTCACATAGACAGAAAACTGGAAAATGGAGAAGTATCATAGTTGTCTTTCCAAGACATGTCTTGGACATGTCAATATTCTTTTTTAACATCATACCAAAAGACAACAGGTGGTAGTTTCTTAAGGATAATTGTGATAAGAAGTGGAAATATATCAGTAAACTTTTCATATTCTATTACATTGAAACTGTTTGACTTACCACACACTTTAAATATCTTTTACTACATAAAGTTTTGTAATAACATGTGTTTGTATCTTGAAGACACTGTTCACCTGAGCTGTGAAGATGTGTCCAAGTGTTGACACATTTCATTATTGAATACCAAAAAAAAGTCTTATCCATGGATACCACAACTGATCTCATCAGAAAAGTCTTCAAGTATTGGGAAGCTATCAAACTCTTCAATGGTGATGACTCATTTCTATAATTCTAATTTTTCTTGAAAACTCAATCTGTGACAATAAATATGTCAATGATCTTTTCAGAAGTGACAGACATGGGACTTCCCTGATGGTCCAGTGGTTAAGAATCCACCTGCCAATGCAGAGGACATGGGTACAATCCCTGGTCCAGGAAGATCCCACATGCTATGGGGCAACTAAACCTGTGTACCCCAACTACTGAGTCCCATGCACCCTAGACTCCATGCTTCACAATAAGAGAAGCCACTGAAGTGAGAAGCATGCAGACCACAACTGGAGAAAGTCTGCACACATCACCAAAGACCCAGTACAGCCAAAAATACATAAAAATTCAGTTCAGTTCAGTTGCTCAGTCATTTCTGACTCTTTGCAACCCCATGGACTGCAGCACACCAGGCCTCCCTGTCCATCACCAACTCCTAGAGTTTACCCAAACTCATGTCCACTGAGTCGGTGATGCCATCCAACCATCTCATCCTCTGTCGTCCCCTCCTCCTCCTGCCTTCAATCTTTCCCAGCATCAGGGTCTTTTCAAATGAGTCAGCTCTTCACATCAGGTGGCCAAAGTATTGGAGTTTCAGCTTCAGCATCAGTCCTTCCAATGAACACCCAGGACTGATCTTCTTTAGGATGGACTGACTGGATCTCCTTGCTGTCCAAGGGACTCTCAAGAGTCTTCTCCAACACCACAGGTCAAAAGCATCAATTCTTTGGTGCTCAGCTTTCTTTACAGTCCAACTCTCACATCCATACATGACTACTGGAAAAACCATAGCCTTGACTAGACGGACCTTTGCTGACAAAGTAATATCTCTGCTTTTTAATATGCTGTCTAGGTTGGTCATAACCTTCCTTCCAAGGAGTAAGCGTCTTTTAATTTCATGGCTGCAATCACCATCTGCATTGATATTGGTGCCCCCCAAAAATAATGTCTGCCACTGTCTCCCCATCTATTTCCCATGAAGTGATGGGACCAGATGCCATGATCTTAGTTTTCTGAATGTTGAGCTTTAAGGCAACTTTTTCACTCTCCTCTTTCACTTTCATTAAGAGGCTCTTTAGTTCTTCTTCACTTTCTGCCATAAGGGTGGTGTCATCTGCATATCTGAAGTTATTGATATTTCTCCCGGCAATCTTGATTCCAGCTTGTGCTTCTTCCAGCCCAGCATTTCTTATGATGTACTCTGCATGTAAGTTAAATAAGCAGGGTGACAATATACAGCCTTGACGTACTCCTTTTCCTATTTGGAACCAGTCTGTTGTTCCATGTCCAGTTCTAACTGTTGCTTCCTGACCTGCATACAGATTTCTCAAGAGGCAGGTCAGGTGGTCTGGTATTCCCATCTCTTTCAGAATTTTCCAGTTTATTGTGATCCACACAGTCAAAGGCTTTGGCATAGTCAATAAAACAGAACTAGATGTTTTTCTGGTTGGTACAAAAGTATTGTGGTTTTTGCACTGTTGAAATTTGCCATTTAATACTAGAATACATTCTTAAATAAATGTGGTTATGTTATACATTATTTTAATATGCATTTCTCACTTAATTTTTTTTTTGCTAATGACATTACTTTCTGTGTATATTTATTTTAGACTATGGAAATGATGTTAGACAAAAAGCGTATTTGAGTGATTTTCTCATTTGAGTTCAAAATGGGTCATAAAGCACAGGTGACAACTCGCAACCTCAACAACACATTTGGACCAGGAACTGCTAAAGAATGTACAGTGCAGTGGTGGTTCAAGAAACTGCAAAGGAGACAAGAGCCTTGAAGATGAGAAGAGCAGTGGCCTGCCATTGGAAATTGACAATGACAGTTGAGAGCCATCACCGAAGCTGATCTTCTTATAACTACACAAGAAGTTGCTGAAGAACTCAGTGTGGACCATTCTACAGTTGTTTGGCATTTGAAGCAAATTGGAAAGGTGAAAAAGCTTGATAAGTGGGTGCCTCATGAGCTGACCAAAAATGTAAAAATCATCATTCTGAGGTGTCATCTTCTCTTATTCTACACAACAACAAACCACTTCTTGATCGGATTGTGACATGCGACAAAAAGTGGATTGTATATGACAACCAGAGATGCCCAGCTCAGTGGATGGACTGAGACGAAACTCCAAAGGACTTCCCAAAGTCAAACTTGCACCAAGAAAGGTCATAGTCACTGTTTAGTGGTTGGCTGCCTGTCTGATCCACTACAGCTTTCTGAATCCCAGTGAAACCATTACCTCTGAGAAGTACGCTCAGTAAATCAATGAGCTGCACTGAAAACTGCAAGGCCTGCAGCCAGCACTGGTCAACAGAAAGGGCCCAGTTCTTCACAACAACGCCCACTGCACACCGCACAACCAACGATTCGAAAGTAGAACGAACTGGTCTACAAAGTTTTGCCTCATCCGCCACATTCACCTGACCTCTCGCCAACCAACAACCACTTCTTCAAGCATTTTGGCAACTTTTTGCAGGGAAAACACTTCCACAACCATCAAGAGGCAGAAAATGCTTTCCAAGAGTTTGTCAAATCCTGAAGCACAGATTTTTATGCTTCAAGAATAAACTTATTTCTCACTGGCAAAAAATGTATTGATTGTAATGATTCCTATTTTGATTAATAAAGATGTGTTTGAGCCTAGTATGATGATTTAAAATTCACAATCCAAAAACCACAATTACTTTTGTACCAACCTAATAGATAAGTAAAATTTTTTAAAAATATTAAGAAAAAAGAAGTGACAAACTTCATTCATTTTGTGAGAAAATGACTGCCAGACGCTCAAGTCTAATCAGTTTGCCGGTAGTTGTTCTTCTGAGTAAAAATCGTATTCCCAACTTCCGGAATGAATGTGTGAGGAGCTTCATGGGCCATTCCCAGCAAAACAAACATAATTGGAAGAAATTATTAGTGTCTAAAATCGTCTTAAAGGATTACAGCAAATGAAGAAACTGTTATTCAAGAAAACCTACTAACATTCAGCAAGAACAGTGAAAGTCTGTGGCATTTCAACCATGTGGCATTTCAACTACTCCATCCCTCACCCTTTGTAGCTCAGTATCACGGAGATTCCGCTCCAGGCTGGTACATCAAGAATACTGGGCTCTTTTTTGCTTAAGGGCTATGATACACCCCAACAGCGGCAAGCCACCTGTGTTTCTCATCTTACCCAACTATGTGTTGCAGAGGCTAAATTCCTGACAAATCAAAGCTGAGAGGCTGGAGTGCCCTTTCTCCACCCGGCTCCCACTCAGAGAGCAGATGACTTAGGTCAGGTTGCCAGGACAACTGGTGCCCTGATGGCCCTCACCCCAGTTTGTTCATAAGAGGTTCCATTCCAGAATATGTAAGCTGAGAAGGCCAGGGGCTGTAGTCTTCCACCCAACACTAGCCATAAAACAAGGATGAAGAGAAACTGGTCACCATCCCCTCTCCCAGGTCCAGATCTGTAACTTCAGAGATTTTGCCCAGGAGAAGAGGCAGGATATAAGAACAACGCACATCAAAGCTCTTCCCAGATGAACTGACTTTATTTAGAACTGAGAAAGTACAAGTCTAAGGATGCTCTCAAAAACAAATGAGCCTTTGGCAGGAGGCAAGCAAGGGGGAGGCAAGTAGCTGCATTGCAGCAACGAGCTAAACTGCAGGCTAGCTTCTTTGCCAGAGAGAATCAAGGAGACAGATGGCTCAGAGAAGCCCTCCCAGGGTCAGAACAAATCTCAAGACTAGCCTCAAAAACTCCCCTGTGAAGGGGCCCAGATTTATTTGGATTGTGCTGTGGAACAATTTTTTTTTCCCCAGAGCACCTTGAAAACAGAGACAGTAATCAGTTATTAATAAAGGATCATAGCTGGATATTATACCAAAAATGGAGACAGCTTACTGGAAAGATTAGGAAAAGAGAGGCTGCTAAAATCAGGATCACCCCAGGCTGACTGTGAAGTATATTCAAGGCTGCACTCCTGAGAAAGCTCCAAGAAAGGCTTCATACTGTGGAGTTAGGAGAAACAGACTCCACTACAATAACTTGCCAATCACTGAACAAATAAGCAAGTGAGTAACAATGACAAGCTCCGAGGGAAGGGGGAACAGTAGCCAGAGTTGCTATGATATCTTAAATGGGGCTTTCCTGGTGGTTTAGACAGTGAAGAATCCACCTGAAATGCAGGAGACCCAGTTTGATCCATGGGTCAGGAAGATCCTCTGGAGAAGAGAACGGCTACCCACTCCAGGATTCTTGCCTGGAGAATTCCATGTACAGAGGAGCCTGGCAGGCTACAGTCCATGAAGTAGCAAAGAGTAGGACACAAGTGAGCAACTAACACTTTCACTTATCTTAAATACCAGTTACCAACAAGAAATTATGCATATGCAATCAGAAAAATAAATATGACCCAAACAGGAAGAAAAAGCAGACAACGGAAACCATGACTGGACTTGGATATTAGATTTAACAGACATAATAAACTTCAAAGCAGCATTATAAATATGCTCAAAGATGTTACAGGAATCATGATTAAAGAAGCAAAGCAAAATATGATGACAATGTCTCGTCAAATAGAGAATATCAATACAGAGAAATTTTTTAAAAAATTAATTCTGGTGTTGAGAAGTACAGAAGTGATACAGAAAGTTCACTAGAGACCCTCAGCAGTAGATTTCAAAGGGCAGAAAAAAGACTGTAAACTTGAAGTTATATCAATAGAGATTCTACAATCCAAACAACAAAGAGAAAACAAAGAATGAAGAAAAATGAACAGAGGACTTGATTGTAAGATGGCAGAATAGAAAGAGCCTGAGTTTACTTCCTCTCATGGGCACACCGAAATCACAAAACAGAACAATTACAGAACAACTATCAACTAAAAAAAGACTGGAACCTGTAAGAAAAGCTCTTCCACAACCAAAGATATAAAGAAGGAATCGCAACAAGATGGGCAGGAAGGGAATTCATGTAGTATAGTCAAGGCCCATAACCCTGGGTGGGCGATCCACAAACGGGAGAATAATTACCATTGCAGAAGTTCTCCCAAAGGAGGAAAGGGCCTGAGCCCCACAACAGGCTCTCCAGCCTGGGGGTCCTGCGTCAGGAGGGCAAGCCCCTAGGATGTTTGGCTCTGAAGGCCAGCAGGACTTACTTTGAGGAGACTCAGAGGGTTGTGAGAAATAAAGACTCCACTATTAAAGAATGCACACAAAATCTCATATGGCAGAAGCAGCCATATGAAAGGAGATTGTGTGAGAACTACTTGCTGATCTTGGAGAGTCTCCTGGAGAAGGAAGGGGCAACTAAAGCTCGCCCTGGGACACAGACACTGGTGGCAGCCATTTAGCGAGCTCATTCTGCACACGGACACTGGTGCTGACAAGTGGCATTTTGGAATCCTCCCTTTAGCTTATTAGCCTCAGGACCCAGTACTACTTCCACCCAGTATGGAGGCACCAGAACTAGCATCTCTCAGGCCAAACAACTAACTGGGTGAAGACAGGGCCCCAACTCAGCAGGAGGCAGCCTGCCTTAAGATAACCTAAGCCCTTAGCTATCCCAGTGAGAGGGTCCAGGACTGGACCCCACAAACCAGCTCAAGGCACTGGACCCAGGACCCCCAGGACACACTCAGGGCCCTACAGCCAGAGACTCAAACCCAGCTCCACAGAACCAGAACACTTCCCACAAAATTAGAACAAATAACATTAAAATTTCTATGAAAACTCAAATGACCCTGAACAGCTGAGATGAGCCTGAGAAAGAAGAGAGCTAGGGGTTTCACACCCCAGACTTCAGATTATACTACGAAGCTACAGTGACCAAAACGGTACAGCGTGGGCCCAAAAACAGACACAGAGACCAATGAAGCAGAATAGAGAGCTCAGAAGTAAATCCATACACTTATGGTCAATCAATCTATGGCAAAGGAGGCAAGAATATACAACAGAAAAAAGACAGTTTCTTCAATAAGTGGTGCTGAGAAAACTACATAGCTATAATATAAAAATGAAATTATACTGTTTTCTAATACCATACACAAAAATAAACTCAAAATGGATTAAACACCTAAATGTAAGTCCCAAACCCATAAAACTCCTGGAAGAAAACATAGGCAAAACACTGACACAAATCATAGCAACATTTTTTTTAATTTGTCTTCTAAGGCAAAGGAAACAAGCAAAAATAAATAAATGGGACCTAATTAAGCTTAAAAGCTTTTGCACAACACAGGATACCATTAGCAACAGGAAAAGACAACCTAATACATGGGAGAAAATATTTGCAAATGGTAAGACCTATAAGAGATTAATATCTAAAATATATAAACAGCTCATACAACTTAATATAAAAAAACCAACCCAATTAAAAATGGGCAGAAAATTTGAAAAGACATTTTTCCAAAGAAGACATCCAGATGGCCCACAGGCATATGAGAAGATGCTCAGCATCACTAATCATCAGAGAAATGCAAATGAAAACCACCATGATGAATGACTACCATCAAAAAGACCACAAATAAATACTGGTAAGGATGTGGAGATAAGGGAACCCTTATACACTGTTGGTGGGAATGTAAATTAGTGTAGCCACTGTATAAAACTGTATGGAGGTTTCTGAAAACACTAAAAATAGAACTACCATATGACCCAGCAACTCTACTCCTGGCTATATACCCAAAGAATGTGAAAACTGATTTGAAAGGCTATATGCATCCAAATATCCATTATTTACAACAATCAAGAAACCTAAGTATCTACCAACAGGTAAATGAATAAAGAAGATGTGGTACACACACACACACACACACACACACACACACACACACACACACACACACAGAGGAATACTACTCAGCCATAAAAAAATAACGAAATCTTGTCATTTGCAGCAATGTGGATGAACTTGGAGGGTATTAAGGTAAGTGAAATAAGTTAGACAAAGACAAATACTATATGGTATCACTTACACATAGGATCTAAACAATAAAACAAACTAGTGAATATGACAAAAAAGAAAGAGACTCAGATACAGAGAACAAACTAGTGGATATCACTGGAGACAGGGAAGGGGTGAGGGGCAGAATAGGTGGGAGGGGATCACGAGATATAAACTACTATGTATGAAAGCAATATGCTACAGGATATACTGGATAGCACAAGGAATACAGCCAATATTTTCACAGTAACTATAAATGGAGTATAACCTTTAAAAATTGTGAATCACTATGCTGTGCCCCTGAAATATAATATTGTATATCAACTACACTTCAGTTAAGAAAAAAAACCAGAATCAGACTCACAGACACAGAAAACAAACTTGTGGTTACCAAAAGGGAGAGGGAGAGGGACAAATTAAGAATGTAGGAATGAGATACAAACTACTATACATACAATGGATGAACAAGAAGCACATATTGAACAGCTCGGCAAATTATAGTCATTACCTTCTAATAACATATAATTCTATACCTAAAACTAACATAATATCATAAACCAGCTACACTTCAAAAAAAAAAACTAGAATTCTATGCTTTTTCCCCACAATGGATGTACAAGCTCCATTAAGGCAGGAACCTTTCTTTTTTGGTTCATCACCAGGTGCCAGCATTTACAACAGTATCTTGTCCATAACAGGCAACTCAAATTTTTGTTAAGTGAGTAAGTTAACATTTTGGAAGATTTCCCTTTTCTTTTGCTCTTTGGCCCATATTTTTCTATGAAACTTAAAAAACATATTTTCTAAAAAATTAATACTCCCTTTAAACATTTACATGTTTATATGACTGAATATTTTAATGTAAAATAGGCTCTCAGCAATCCAAACTATTCTGATTTTGAAACACTATCATTTCACTTTTTTTTTTTTTTTTTGACAGGAAATAGCATTTATTGGTGAGCGTGATTAAGGAGGGAACAGAGCTGATGCTCATGAGTGCAGGGCCCGCCATTTGTCCAGGGGACCACGATTAGGGATGTATTTGACCCCACAGCCGTCCAGGATGAGTCGCTTTTCTGCCACCATGTTCTCAAATTCATCCGCAATGAACTTGGTAAATCCCCACTTCTTGGAGATGTGGATCTTCTGACGGCCAGGGAACTTGAACTTGGCCCGGCGGAGGGCTTCAATCACATGCTCCTTGTTCTGCAGCTTGGTGCGGATGGACATTATGACCTGGCCAATGTGGACCCTGGCCACTGTGCCCTGGGGCTTTCCAAAGGCACCACGCATACCTGTCTGGAGTCTAGATTGAGAAACAGCAGGCCAGTCATGAATGCCCACTAGGAAGAGTTGTCTCCAAGGTCCCTTAGGGCTACCTGTACAGGCAACAGGTTGCATACACTACCAAGGAGGCTGCTGTTTGCAGCCATTGCACACTGGGCCCCCATGGGGAAAAGAGCACAGTCGGCTTAATTGGCTGCAAATCATTTCACTTTTTAGCAGTCCCCCTACAGCTAGTGAAAGTCGCTCAGCCATGTCCAACTTTTTACAACCCCATGGACTGTTTAGTCCATGGAATTCTCCAGGGCAGGATACTGGAGTGGGTAGCCTATCACTTCTCCAGGGGATCTTCCCAACCCAGGGATTGAACCCAGGCCTCCCGCATTGCAGGCGATTCTTTACCAGCTGAGCCACCAGGGAAGCCCAGTTAGGTATTCACACAGGTAAATAATCTCACACAAGGGCTTGTTAAACTTCTGTGACAGAAGAGAAGGTGACACAGGCCAGTTCCAGCCCAATGTCCCCCCGTGCTCGTCCCCTTCTCCCACCCCGCCACTGACAAAGACACAGCCACCATTTTTTTTCCTGGTCAAACACACATTCTTCTAAACAAAAAATTACTGATTTTATCACAGTAGGAACCTCAGGATAAATGGCTGATGCTCAACAGAATTGGAATTCTGATGAAGAAACATACCAAAATACTCCAGAAGCTGTTCTGATTTATCATCCACTGCCATCTAAACCATAGACTGCGGCTCTGTCACCCAACTAGAATAACTTCCCGTGATGACAGACAAGAAAGACTTACTTTCTGGTCCTGCAGTTGGGAAAGTTGCTGCTGACTCCTTTCCTTTGATACCTGTTTACTGTTAACTCACACATGCTGCAGGGAATGAGTCACTGGACCTCCTTTCTCCTGTGGATGCGGTTTTATTGACCCTTTAACTAATGGGTATATCCTATGCTGTCGTCCCAGGGACCGAGGTAAATTATTAATGCATTTTAAGGCAAAAATGGCTCACAACTCTTTATCTTCTCTCTTGAGAAAATGCTAATTAAGGAAAACATAGGTGGAAAAAAATAAGACAGGAGAAAACAAGCCCCTGTTTTCTGTTCTTCCATTCCATGAGTGGGTAAGTGGCAAGTGGTACTAGACGGGGTTTTGCTTTTCTGGAGCAGAGAGTTGAGAGGGTATTTTTAAAATGTGGGTCTCAAAACGTAATTTCAGTTTGTAGTGTAAGTTTGATGCTATAATTTAAGAAGTACACATCTGTTTGAACTGGATTGTTAGGTTAGTTTTTTTTTTTTTAAATGGTTGTTTGCATATTTTCATAAAAATGAATACTTGGGTTTGGTTTTGTATGCAGTAAGCATGCATAGTTTTATCTAGCTTTTAGTTCAAAACTTTACATTATAAATAGTACTGGGAGAAATGCCACAAATGAAGATTTGTTTATAGCTGCCTAACACTAGTTAGGATACTGTGCTCGATGTTGGTAGAAGAAAAGTCGGGGAGGGTTTGTGATAGGCCCTGAGGGAAATCTCGATGAATAGGGTCAGCAGGCCACCTGAGTCATCTCAGAGAGAGGGCGGAAGGCAATTGGCAGTGTGGTCTGTGAGGTCAGAAAAAATCTAGAAAAACAACTTGGACACTGTTGATTGACACTGTGTCCAATCACCGCTTTCAAATAAACCGGGCAGCATTTGGAATGAAGAGGCCTTAACTGGCAGAAGATGACTGATTCATTTAGAAAACTTAATTCCAAGTGTGCTAATTTTGTTCTAAAAAGAACGATAGAGGGGTCAGTACCACTGGATCTATTAGGATGAATTCTGAGGAATAAAGGATTGTGTCTGAAAAGATACGTTTAGCTGAAACAGGTCTACGAAAATGAGTTTAGATATTCATTGTGTGAAGGTCCCTTTTTAACTTGAAAGTGAAAGTGAAGTTGCTCAGTCGTGTCTGACTCTTCTTTGTGACCCCATGGACTGTAGCCTACCAGGTTCCTCCGTCCATGGGATTTTCCAGGAAAGAGTACTGGAGTGGGCTGCCATTTCCTTCTCTAGGAGATCTTCCCAACCCAAGGATTGAACCCAGGTCTCCCGCATTGTAGGCAGACACTTTACCGTCTGAGCCACCAGGGAAGTCATCATTGATTAAGGCCTTTTAACTTGAACACAATGTTAAAACTAGTTCAAGATGGCCCCAGAGACATTTAAGTGGCCATCTGGAGACTGAGGCAGCCTTTGGAATGGACCTGCACATTATGTTTCTTTCTCAGGTGTCCAAGGGCATCTCTTCTGGGTGGGGGGGTGCTCTGTGGACTAGTACAGGGGGGTGCTCATGATTGCAATTTATACTGCAAACCAGATGACTTCCATCATAAGAGTATTAGGACATCTTGTTTCTGCTGAGCTCTTAATGGCTCTAAGGATTTAAAAGCGCTTTTCATGTCATATATGCACGGTCATATCATAACTTATCAAGAAAGAGTTAGGCATTTTGTTGCTGTTGTTCAGTTGCTAAGTCAAGTTAGGTGTTTAAATGCTATCCAACTGGGGAGAGCCCAGATCAAAAGGGAGAACCTGCTGGTCTGTGGCTGTCTCAAAATCAAGGTCTGTTAAAAAAGAAGAAACCCGTGCACACATCCTTTTACTAGACTAAATATATCCTGGTATGTGGTCAGAGCACATACATCTCCTACATGCCAAGACAAATGCCAACATATCACCATACTCATTTTTCAAACATCTATTGTCTACCAGGTACCTGATGCTTTTCTAAATACTTTCTATGTATTAGGTCATGCAAACCTCCTCAGAGCTATATGAAATAGGTACTTATATTAACCAAGTAACAGATCTGGAAACTGACATCAGAGAGGTCAAATAAGTTTCCTTAAATCACTGAATTAATAAGAGGTGGCACCTAAGTCACTGAATAAATGGAGAGCTCAAGCTTTTACCTGTGGATTCCATAATGGTTTCTTCATGTATATAGATACAAAACTTTCTCAAATTGTTCAGTCATACAGTCATGTCCAATTCTTTGCAACTCCATGGACTGCAGCATGCCAGGCTTTCCTATCCCTCAACATCTCCCAGAGTTTGTCCAAGTTCATGTTCACTGCATCAGTGATACTGTCCAGCCGTCTCATCCTCTGATACCCTCTTCTCCTTCTGCCTGAAATCTTTTCCAGCATGAGGGACTTTTCCAATGAGTCATCTGTTTGCATCAGATGACCAAAATTCTAGAGCTTCAGCATCAGTCCTTCCAGTGAATATTCAGGGTTGATCATCCTTAAGACTGACTGGTTTGATCTCCTTGCTGTCCAAGGGACTTTCAGGAGTCTTCTCTAGCACTAGTTTGAAGGCATCAATTCTTTGGCATTCTGCATTCTTTACAGTCCAGTTCTCACAGAACTTTCTCATAACTTACTGTTCATAAAACTCAGTAGTGATATAAATATGCTAAATTTCAAATGTTTCAGAGTTTAAATGAAAAAAAAACTTGAATTTTCTTCACACTGTAGAATGGGCCACAAGTGATTCGAAAATCTGCTGTTTGAATTCTGAGTCCTGCTCCGCAGCTTACTGGTTATGAGACTTAAAGGCGATTCTCCTAGTGGTTTTGAGCCTCTGTTTCCCTAACTATAAAAGTACAGATTTCTCGGGAGGTCTAAGGGCAATAAACATAAAACCTCCATCTCATTGTGGCTACTCAACAAAAGGTAGCCATTATGACTATGAGATAATCTAGTGCAAAGTCCTATGTAAACTATGCTGTATGAATCCAGAGGGTATCACTATTATTACCCTGATGATGAAGATGAATGTGATAATATAAGTCAACTGTTGGAATCACAGCGCATTTCTATTTTTCAGTAACAAGGACAGTGCTTGGGTCCACAGGAGCCTCATGCATCTAGCATAAATTCCTCTGCATCTGTAGAACCAAAGGGATCCCCACTAACCTTGCCCAGCCCCACAACCCAGGCTAGGCACTGCATATAGCTGTCACTTGCCATGGTCCTGGACCAAAATGCTTCTCAGTTTTGAACAGGCTACTGAATTGGTTCTAAGAAGCCTGTCCTTCAAAAAAGGCATTGAGGCTGTTTCAAAACACATTTGGAGATTCAGTAATTTAATGCAATTATATCTGACTTTTTTTTTTTTTTTTAAAGCCTGGAAACAGTCCATGAACTTTAACTGCCAGGTCTCACTTCTTCCCTTTAAAATACAGCAAATTTGGATCCTGAGAAGGTTCTTCCTCCCAAGATTTCACATTCCCATTACTACTTCAGGGGGCTCCTTTACAATAAGATGAGAGGTATTAACAGCAGTCTTAACAGAGGTATTAACAGGGTGGTAACAGCCTTCTGGAGAAGGAAATGGCAACCCACTCCAGTATTCTTGACTGGAAAATCCCACTGATGGAGGAGCCTGATGGGCTACAGTCCATGGGGTCGCAAGAGTTGGACATGACTTAGCGACTAAACCAACAACAGCCTTGAAAAATCCTTTTCTAGTCTCCCGTGTCTTTTACAAATTCAGCATTCGTGTACAGAGAGCTGGGTTAGAGCTGGGTTAAAATATTTAACAACTCTTGCATACAGAAGCCTGGCTCCCTCACAGCCAGTGAGACCCCCCTGCCGCCACTCTAAAAGCTGGGTTGGGGGTGTTGCAGGTAAATTTTCCCTGGCATTCCCTTTGCTCTAAGTCCCTTGTTTGAATTTTTGTGGACAGTGTTTTTTTTTTTTAATTTTTTTATTTTTAACATAAATTTATGTATTTTAATTGGAGGCTAATTACTTTACAATATTATATTGGTTTTGCCATACACTGACATGAATCCGCCACGGGTATACGTGTTCCCCATCCTGAAGCCCCCTCCTACCTCCCTCCCCATCCCATCCATCTGTTACTAGATCTGTGATCAGGCTCTGCTTTTTATCCAGTTCAAAGTGGTTCTGATGCAGGTGGTCTGTAGCTGGTACCTTGAGAGATACTACCTTATAGTAAGCCAGAATCTCTGGTAGGGATCAAGAATGTGCATTTCTTCAAGGCTCGCAGGTGATCCCCACAAACACTGAAGTCTGGGAACCACCAGAGAAAGACATGGCAGATGCTTCCTTCTGCCCGTATCACCCAGTGCTCAGCATACTTGCTGGACTACATCGCAACCATATTGAAACCAGAGTGGAGATTTTTTACTTCACTCAAAAAGAAACAGAAATCAATGTATACCAAAGACTTACAGGATGACATTTTGAAAATTAAGGTGAAAAGGACACATGGTAGATGGGTTATCTGTATGACTGGGATAAGGGGAAGAATTCTTAAGCAAGGTCCCAAAGGTACACACCAAAGACAACAGATACTGTTCTGGTTAATGAAGCACATCATAGGAAGAGCTGACAAGCATGACAGGTATAGAGATCATATTTACCATTTTTAGATCTAAATATCTAGAACATATAAGTGATCTCTGCAAATCAACAAGAAAACGCCAAGGATGCCAACAGGACAGTGAGCAAAGGATAGGAATAGAAAATTCACAAAAGTACTTATTTTCAGAGAAACACAAATTAAATTTACAAGTCATTACTTGACACCCATTAAAATGGATATAAGCCCTTGGCAAACAGAAAGTTGGGTAAAACCAAACCCTGCAAGGATGTGCAGAAGCCAAGAGTCCTAAAAAACACTGTTGGAGGGAGTTTAACCTGGTGCATCCAGTCTGTCAAATCACGTCAAACTATCTTTCAGTACGTCTTGAAAGATAGCCTGCCCATGCTCTAAGTGTAGTCCTGCAAGTCCATCTGAGATCTATTAATATATTCCAGAGGCAAAGAACTACTTGTACATATAGTAACACAAATAAAGTTTTATAATGTTGGGGAAAAAAGCATAAAAAAAGAGTACTATCAATAGTACACTGTCATTTGTGTAAGTTAAAAATATACACATACACAAAAGAGCTCTCTGTGCGTGAGTGGAAATTGGAGAAGAAAAAACCAAATCCTGACTTCTAGCTGAATAACAACAAACTACAACAACAAAGCATGGGCCAGGTAAGTCTGTCTAAAGAGAGAGACTTTAAATTCAGCTCCAAGACAGAAATGAACATTGCGGACAATCAGGACTTCCAGTACTGACTAAATACTCTCGCGGTCTCAGCACTCCTGCACTACAGAAAGGTAGTCCTTCACCTGGCGAGGGGCTGATGCTGGCTGGGATCCGCAGCCGCGCCCGTGGCCCTGCCTACTCCCCACCCACCAGGCAGGGCTGGGTGCGGGAGTGCTAAGAATCCCCCGATACCCCTTCCCCAGTTTCACTCCCATGAGCACTTGCAGATGTTGTAAAAGGCAGGTATGATGATGTAGGGGCTTTGTATTAGGATTATTTTTACTCGGTCACCAAAAAAGTAACAAGAAAAATAACTGCAGTTCAAGAGAAAATGGACAGACTTCAGAATTTTAAACATAGAAAAACAGAAAAAAAATATAAAAAAAGAGAAGATATGAAAGGTTTCCCCTTTCTGGTAGATGGTGCAGGTTAGTTACTTCCTGGGTCCCTAAGGAGGGGAATACAGCAAAGCCTGCGCCTGGTTCTCTCAAGCTGTTCCCTGATCCGGCAGCATTTCGGTTCTCATGCTTCCAGGAACGATGGCTAACAGTGCGGGTTTGGCCCCGCAGGAAGCCAGGTCGACCAGAGACCTGGGTTCTGAGATGGCAGCTATTTCACTTGGGGCCACAGCATCAAGAAGGCAGCCCTTTCTCTTTCAGTTCAATGAGCGGGTTCTGAGAACCTCTGGCGCACGTGGCCTGGGCTGGAGACACAAAGAAGACGGGGGCATGGCTGCGGGGAGGCGGTGTCTGCTCAGCGCCACTGTATCTCTTATTATTCAACACTCATCAGTTCTCTGCAGAATCAGAAAGCTAAGCTGAGCAACAGGGGTACCACTGGACATCTTATGAGATCCTTCACCACATTCAGTGCATTTATGGAGTATCTGCTCTATGCACTTTGTGACCCCATGGATCCCGCCAGGCTCCTCTGTCCATGGAATTCTCCAGACAAGAATACTGGTGTGGGTTGCCATTTCCTCCTCCAGGGGATCTTCCCAACCCAGGGATCAAACCCGGGTCTCCTGCACTGCAGGCAGATTCTCCACCACTGAGCCACCGGGAAAGCCCACTCCACACAGAAGTATGCAAAGGCATGAGATGTAGGAGGCTAGATGCGAAAGGTTTAACAGGAACTCAATAATCTGAGACAACAGGGCGCAGAGAACTACCATCAGGTACAGAGGGTTAAGTGTCATTTAGGGGACCAACCACTCAGTGTGAAGACAGCAGAGGGGTGCGACAGTTATTGAGAGAGCAGGAAGAGCCAGGGGTCGAGAAGGATGGATGAGATCTGGACCAGTGAAAAGAACAACGGGGGAACAGTGTGAGCAAAAGCAGCGGTTTGAGGGACCTCCCTGGTGGTCCAGTGGCTAAAACTGTGCTCCCAATGCAAGGGGCCCGGGTTTGATCACCAGTCAGGGAACTAGATTCCCACATGCCACAACTAAAGAATCCACATGCCACAAGGAAGACTGAAGATCCTGTTCACTGCAACTAGGACTCAGTACAGCCAAATAAACAAAAATCAGTAAATATATATAAACAAAGGCTTGACATGAAAGGTACCCTCCCTCTCTGGGTAGCATTTTTCTCTCCACTTTATCAAAAGCAATATAAGGGCATCTTCCTCCTTCACCCTGTGCACCATGATCTTAGAGGAGTCACCTTTGGTTTTCCTGTTTTCCAACCAGCGTCTCATGATAAACGGTGTGCACTTCCTTTTTGCACGAAGGAAACCTTGTACTAAAACTACAGATTGGGAAAACATTAACACCAAGAGAATAAAAACAAAGCATCATCCTTCTAAAGGAGGTAATCAGCCAAATGAGATCGCCTACACTGGCAGGAAGAAAGGGAACGACCAGTAGGCTTTGTTACAGGGCAAGAATGTTCCTCATTTCTTCACAGCATAAACTACAATCTTTTGATGGTTTAAATGATATGTTTTTCATTAAAATACAGCTTGACACTGTACACTCAGCTGGACCCTGGTGACTGTAAGATGGGTATCATGGCAGGATTTTCTCAAGAATCCCCAAGGTAAAACCCTCTTTCCAAAAAGTGACAGTGTCAGTTTGTTCACTCAGAAAAATGAGAACATCTAAAAGAAGCCCAGGAGGTAGGGATGTCCCAGGAAGTTGCAAGAATTAAGACGGACTATATGTGTCCCTTGGACTGCAAGGAGATCCAACCAGTCCATCCTGAAGGAGATAAGTCCTGGGTGTTCATTGGAAGGACTGATGCTGAAGCTGAAACGCCAATACTTTGGCCACCTCATGAGAAGAGTTGACTCATTGGAAAAGACCCTGATGCTGGGAGGGATTGGGGGCAGGAGGAGAAGGGGACAACAGAGGATGAGATGGCTGGATGGCATCACCGACTCGATGGGCATGAGTTTGAGTAAACTCCGGGAGTTTGTGATGGACAGGGAGGCCTGGAGTGCTGCGATTCATGGGGTCGCAAAGAGTCGGACACGACTGAGTAACTGAACTGAACTGAACTGATATGTGGACTAGAGACAGAAACTTTTCAAAAAATATTTACACTTAAATATAAATTATTCATCAGTTTCTTAAAAGAAAGGCTAAGAGTTAAACTCCAATTAAATGTAAAAAACAAATCAGATTTTATGTTATGTTATATAAAGCAGACACGTTCAATACAAATACTCATCCATTCAGTAAATTCTAGAATTTATGTCACAGTCTTGGTTACAAATGATTTTTTAGAGACACAAACTGCATGTGAGGAGTGAAGTTCCTGGCACTGAAGAAGGTGTTTTTAATGAAATGATATATTTTATTTTACACAGTGTGTATACACATAATTGCATTGTGTACATGCATGTATATCTGTACATATATGTACAGATAAATGTATATGTTTATATTTGTTGTGCAGTCGCTCAGTTGTGTCCGACTCTTTGAGACCCCACGGGCTGCAGCACACCAGGTTTCCCTGTCCTTCACCATCTTCTGAAGTTCGCTCAAATTCATGTCCAATATGTTTACATAGGGGCTTTCCAGGTGGCACTAGTGAGAAAGAACCTGCCTGCCAATGCAGGAGACATAAGAGATGTGGGTTCTACCCCTGGGTTGGGAAGATTACCCTGCAGGAGGGTACGGCAACCCACTCCAGTGTTCTTGCCTAGAGAACCCCATGGACAGAGGAGCCTGGAGGGCTATAGTCCATAGGTCGCAAAGAGTCGGATACGACTGAAGCGACTTTGGCATACACACACAAGCTTATATAGAGATATAAAATAATGCTTTTATGTGTGTAATAAAATAAAGCCAAGGCTTTCTCATACTGCAATAAAAATCACTGTACAGAATGATTAGGCTCCCAGACCCCCCCACTAGTTGGGGCTGTTTGCTTTAGTATAGCTGGGGCCCCTCAGTAACAGATTGCTCTGATCTGTGCTCTCTTTCTCTCTGCAGGCAGCAAATTCACAGCATTCGGATCACGGGAGGCACCGTTACACCTCACAAATCAATATGGACAACTCCTCAAATTCGATCCTTGAATACAAGTTTGAAGCTAATTCCTGCAAGAATTTCATTATTAACTGAAGTGCAATTTAGAATCCGTGATTGAAACGCCTGCCGGCTACAATTCCCAATTCTCCTCTTCTAGATTACCCTGCATTTGTTAGAAAATGTATTAACCTTAAGTTAAAGGAAGTTCCATTTGTGTGCTTGTATATACACAAGAACACATATATAGTAGATTACTATATCCTTCCTCCTCTGTTGCAAACAAAAGTAAAAAGAAACATATTAGGCTTCTTCAGGCAAAAGAATCTCACGGTCAATATGGTACAAGTTGGGGGACTCTGGAATAAAAGAAAAGCTCACGGGCAGTCTGCATTTTGGTGGTCACATGCAAAACCCATTTGACAGAAATTTTAGGCTGTTTTTAATGACATTTCTTCTTTCCTTTCTCCCTAAGTCGCTTCACCCTGACTGGTAGGCTGGACAGTTTATTTCAAGGTCACTTAGACATGGTGACAGCGTCTGGTGCTTTGGGAGGGACACAGTGAAGGCCATGGAGGACAGGGGCACTGTGAACCAGACTAGCACCCCGAGGGACCACCAACCCAGAGGGCATGTCCCCACCCCTCCTAGCTCACCCCATCAAGAGCCAGGCCTTCAGAACACAGGGCAGATGTCCCAGGATGGCAGCACCAACCTACATTCCCACTAACAGGGCACAAGGGCTCCCTTTTAGTCCACATCCTTGCCAGCATTTGATGTCATCTGGATAATAGCTATCCTAACAGGCATGAGGTGATACTGTGGTTTTGATTTGTATTTCCCTGATGATTAGTGATGCTGAGCATCTTTTTACTATCTTTGGCCATCTGTATATCTTCCTTGGGAAAATATCTAATTGAATCTTTTGATACTTTACTCATTTGTTAATAGGGCTATTTCTGTTTGTTTGCTGATGAGTTGTATGAGTCCTTTACGTGTTTGGAACTGTTGTTGTTTAGTCCCTTAGTCCTGTTTGTCCCTTTGAAATCCCGTGGACTGTAGCCCACCAGGCTCCTCTGTCTGTGGGATTTTCCAGGCATGAATACTGAAGTGGGTTGCCATTTCCTCCTCCAGGGGATCTTCCCAGCCCAGGGATCGAACCTGCGTCTCCTGTGTCTCCTGCATTGGCAAGCAGACTCTTTACCCGCTGAGCCATCATGAAAGCCCAATGCTTTAGGTAAGGGCTCTGAAATGAATGCGGGCTCTTGATCAACTAATTTAGGAATAACTATATAAAACAGCTCATTGTTTGTTAACATTGCATTTATACATTAGGCTCTCTTGGTGTTTTCAAGCATTTGATAAGGTGGACCAGCACAGAAGTTTTGCTTTTGGGAGTTTATTTATATTTGCTGAAATGAGAATTAAAAAAAAAAAAGAACTTTAGAATTAAAACCCTGGTTTCTAGAAAGGGAAGAAAAAGGGCAAGCTAGCACCTTCTGTCTTTATTCTCACGTCCTGAGCAACCTGCTAAAAGATGATGACCATAGGGGACTTTGTTCAGAAACAAACGGCACCAAATCTCTAGCCTATCTACCTCATTATACCAAGGGCACTTTTTAATCACACCAACAAACTGCTTCAGTGACCGTTTCTAATTTGCTCTTCCTTTAGATACTTTCCTCACTTTTCTCTGTAAAACCTCTACTTCCTTTCATGCCCATTTGCCCTCACGTTGGCACCAGGTCCCCGGCCACCTGCCTTCTCTGTCTACTCCAGCACATCTCCCCTCCAGGACCCACTAAGAGAAGCTGCTTCAGAGTTCCTGATCATTAACATAATTAACACCTTTTCATTGTGGAAGAGACCGGCAGTCACCTTTCAAGTGCAGCAATTATGGAAATAATCACGCAGATGTGTAGTAATTTCATAGTAACTGCGCACTATGGAGTACTGGAGGAGGCCGGGAGGGTTCCAACCTGCTTGAGTATGCAGTGATGCTAATTAGTGTGATAACTTGTATTTAGGCGGCGCCATTCTGCCCCAGCCACCTAGACCGGTGTACAATTACGTACAATTAACAGTCACCTATAAGGAGTGACAACATTCGGAACACAAGAGCCATCTTTTCAGAAAGGAACACAGGCAGAGGAAAGCTTGGGGACAGGATGGCGTTTTTTTTTCTCTGGGAAAAGGCTTCCCTCGTGAGTCAGCAGTGATGGGGCAGCCAGGAAATTCAGACTTCTCCCTTCTTCCAGTCTTTTAGGAGATGAAGATGGCAGAGATGAAGACCTGGCATGTCTGAGCCTGAGGCTGGAGGGAAAAGTAGACATGCCAGATGCCAGAACCCTGCAGGAGGAAAAGTGGTCTGGATAGCTTGGGATGGTCACTCTAGGAAGACACAACTGAACAGGATACACATGGAATTCTGCAGGAAAAGACAAAGATCCTGTTCCTGCAGAATGAGATGAGAGTTGAGGTTTCACAGCAGCAAATAAAAAGGAAGTGTTTGCACACTTCAAGTCCACAGAGCTATATGGTTTCTGGAGATGGAAAAGCGACCATCAGTGTCACTAAGTAACAAATCGTTAGCATCAGCAACAGGGCTGGGCCAGCTCTGCTCTCTATTGTCAGACCACAGACAGACACAGAAGCACATTCACTCTGGCCCCTGTGTTTCCAGAGGGATGCTGGTAAATGAGGAAGCAGATAAAAGAGCCCGGAGAGGTGGAGGGTCTGGAAAACAGCATGTAGCTGGATGAGCAAAGCAGCAGTTCAGAGGAGGAGACATGAGATGCTGAGAGAGCGGAGATATTACTGCAGTATACAGAAGTTTCTGTTGTTTTAAGAGGTTAGATGTAGTTCATCTTATTACCAGTTAGACTAGATTCCACTGGTGGAAGTTACAGAGAAGTTACATACAAGGTATATATGCAAATCCAACATAAAGTCTTGAAAGATGCTAAGCTTCCGAACATGGGATTTACTCAGACAGAAACTGAACAATCCCTTATAGTTTGTGGGTGGAGGAACTGATCATGGGCAGAGGTGAGGGTAAGGCTGCCTCTGGGGCTCAGTCAAGGAGAGTGAGACCTGCAGAGTGGATGGCTAGATGGTGCTGAACAACTGGAAGACCACAGCCATGCTTCTATGTGGGGGTCAGACACACAACCTTCCTTGGTTCCCTGTTCTTTATTTTACTGCTTTACTTTTTAAAAATTAGCATAGAGTAAATACACTTTTCTGTGACTAGTTCTATGAATTTTGGCATGTAAGTGGCATGTTTACCATCACCCACAATCAAGATACAGAGCGAATCCCTCACCAAAAACAATTTCCTTTTGCCATCCCTTTTCCCAAACCCTGGTAACCACTGATCGCTTCCCCATAGCTTTGCCATATTGAGAGTGTCAGATAAACGGAATCCTACTCTATGGAACCTTTAGACACACTGGCTTCTTTCACTCAGGACAATGCCTCCGAGATGCATCCAAGACAGAGGCTCTGTGTATCCACAGTTCAAATTCTTAAGCAGACGATGTTGGGGAACATCCATTGCCTATTTTGCCTACTTTGAAATCTCTGTTTTTTTCAGGTTTTTCAAATTTCTTGGCTTAATCTGGGGAGTGGTGAATCCGGTTTAAGAAAATTATAGTACCTGATGCCTCTAGTGATCTTTTCCTCCTGAAATCTTTTTCTTTCTGCTGGTGTTCAGTTTTAAAGGAAACTGAATTCTAAAAAAACAAAAAACTGTAAAGAAAACCCATATGCTACAGATCAGTACATATATACATGGATAAGGAAATCAAATTTTCCCTCTGCAAGTTTCACCTTTAGAGGAACACACCATTAACAGTTTGATGACTCTTCTTTATAGATGAGTTTCTAAGCTTATTTAGTCATATATATTCGGTATTTATAAAAATGGGATCTTACCAAAAATACAGTTGTATAATTCAATACTACAAACATCTTTTCCTATCTATAAGTAGTTCCACCTCATTATTTTTATGTACTGCACGGTATTCTATTATATAGGTGGGCCAGCCATTTACATAATAGGTGCCCTATTGATCAACATTAGATTATTTTGAAGTTTTCACTAATGCAATGCAACAATAAACACCTTTGTTTATATATCTTAGGATTTAAAATTGTTTGAATGAAAAAATAAAGCTCTTCATAAAGGTGTTTACTGGAAGAACACATTAGATTTGAAAAATGGTATTTCATTAAGGAATAAAATACAGAAACAGAAGATTATTAGAACATAAGCACCAGAATTAAAGTTCTCTACTTGTTTGAGCAAGAAGATGTTTCAGATTAATATCACCTTAATTGGCCTCGTCACCACAGACCCCGAGGTTCCTCTTTAGACAGTTAAATGCGCTTCTCCCCTGAAGCTAAGAGCTGCTTCCTGCCACCGATTTTACAATCCTGCTGTCACTGAGCTTTCTGGACTCCGTGCATTAGAGTCGATGCCAGAGGTTAGACTTTGCCAGCCCAAGGATGCTCAGCAGCTCTTGAACTTCTGCATGCCTACTTCCTCCTTGTTCCATTCAATCAACTTCTGTCTTCTCCCCACATGCCTCCTGGGACTGATTTTGCCTTCCCAAGGAAATCGATCCTATACTAACTTTTTAAAAATGAGTTTTATGAATTATCGGACAATTGAACACATCTGGACCTTTCCCAAGGCTAGCCACTGCTCACACAGGACCCCAATTCCCCAGGCAATGCTTACCTAGGCAGTTTTTATAGGCAAAAGCAGTAAGGTGAGGTCTAACTATTCGCCTACTTGGTCCTACAAACCCATCCAAGGAATGAAGGTTCAGGAACCCAACTGGGCATGGACCAGCAATGATGCTGTAAGAAGCAGTGGATCATCAAGGTGAGAGGTTACTGGAGAGTTAGAGGCTCAGAGCCAAGTCACAGGCTGGGAGATCCAATTCACCCCTAAGTCATCTAAAAAGCCCAAAGAACCCTTCGCCCCCAGCACTGTGTGGCTTCAAAGGACTTTCATGCCCACAGTTTCACTTGGGCTCCATTACAATCTCAAGGCATTATAGTCTCTATAGTCTCAGTAGAGCTAAGCCTACGAAAGCAGTTCAGCCACAGCCAAGGAAGCAGTCTGGGCTCCTGGGCTTTTATTAAGCCATGCTGTTATGCTCACAGTGCTACAAAGGTCATTGAGAGATGAGGTGAGGAGGCCAGAAGGAGTGGCCCGTCTCTGTCTGTCTGTCTGTCTGTCTCTCTCTCTCTCTCTCACACACACACACACACACACACACACACACACACACACACACACATGGGCTACTACTAAACTCCCTAATGAATTCTTTTAGGCATGGCAGCCATTTGTGTGAAAGAAGGGAGTTGCCCCAAGACTGACTTAGGTAGCTGTGAGTTCTGCAGGGCCAGCCTGCAACCATCCATTAGGGTAAGAGATCTAGCCAGTCTGGACTGTATCAGGCCACACTGTGCCAGGGTGGCAGGCAGCCCCTCTGGGCCAATAGTTGAGAAAATGGCACAGCAGTGATGCATGTAAGGGATTTACCAAGTGAGCAGAAACATTTGAGTGAGTCAATTCAAACTGGGCATCTACTCCAGGGTTCTTGACAGCTAACCTACTTCAATTATCTGATGAAAATGGAGTGTTCTTGGGATAATAATGCATGACACAGAATAAAACTCGACTGTTTAATATTAGTTCCTTGCCTTTAGATCCAGAGGAAAAGGTAAAAACGTGAGGAAGAATGTCTACCTGCGGTTATTCCCATGTTCTTCTTTGCTCTCCATATTCCTAACCCCACGTTAACAAAAGTGTCACTACATCATTCAGGATGCCTCCGTTTCTCTTTTTTCTATATTAAGTTACACACTTTACATAGTTTATAGATTCAAGGTGAAAATGACCCTTTTCTCTGCAATCTACTTCCCTCATCATTAAACCACTGCCAAACCCAGGGAATCTCTAAAGTTGTTTGAGACAAATTTCTTAGCATTTTGCTTTATCCCCTTGGATTTAATGAGAGTTCCCTAATAATGTAACTGGTCTCTGTTTAACTGTCAATAACTTCAGAGCCTTCCTTAGTACCTTATGAAGAGCAAGTGATCAGTGAGTATTTGTTAATATGTAATGGGTAGATATATGATTAGAAGGAAACACATCATAGTTATGACCAATTTATCTGGGATTATGGTATAACTTTTCTTTCTTCTTAAGCATCTTTCCAAGTTTTCTATAAGCTAAAATAAATAGCTTTTAAAGATAAAATGAAATGTAAAAATAAATATGCTGTAGCAATACAAGATCATTTTTGTTGTTGTTTAGTCGCTCAGTCTTGTCTGGCTCTGTGACTCCATGGACTGCAGCATGCCAGGCTTCCCTGTCCTTCCCTATCTCCCAGAATTTGTTCACAACTCATGTCCATTGAGTCAGTGATGCCATCCAACCATCTCAACCTCTGTTGTCCCTTCTACTCCTGCCCTCAATCTTTCCCAGCATCAGCATCTTTTCCATTGAGGCAGCTGTTTGCATCAGGTGGCCAAAGTATTGGAGCTTCAGCTTCAGCATCAGTCCTTCCAATGAATATTCAGGGTTGATTTCCTTTAGGATTGACTAATTTGATCTCCCTGCTGTCCAAAGGACTCTCAAGAGTCTTCTCCAGCATCATGGTTAGAAAGCATCAAATCTTCGGCCTTCTTTATAGTCAAACTCTTGCATCCATACACTGACTACTAGAAAAGCCATAGCTTTGACTATACGGACCTCTGTCAGCAAAGTGAAGTTTCCTCTTTTTAATACACTGTCCAGGTTTAGATCTTGGGATGCTGGATCTTAAAAGCTCATGCGGCTTTCTTTCTCACCTACTGGAAATCTGAGCTGGACCACTGTATGGCCTGGGGGATGGGGACAATTCCTCTAGGAGGCAGAGATTCTCCAAGCAAAGAGGGAAAAAATAAAATGCAAGCCAGCAAGCCAACATTTCCATTTCAAAGCTGATCAACTCCAGAAGCACCAATGACAAAGAGGATCTTGGGGCCACATCAATGTTTGTGAATTATTCCAATCAAATATTCAAGTGATTTTAGGAAAAATTCTGGAAAATAGTCAAGTCCAAGCAAGAATCCACTTGATTTCATCATGATTAATGACACTGATGTAAAAGGACAGTATGAAGAGCTTCCCACCTTTTCAACGTCGGTACTGGTCAGAAGCCAGAACTCTCAGCTGCTCAATGGACCAAGCCTACACTGTGCTGCTTAGAAGGCCGGATGGTGTCGCAGGCAAGATAAGAGCAGTTTAAGATCCTTTCTTTAAGAAGGTTGGTACCAACCTTTACACCAACTTCAATCAATCTTCAAAACCATTTGCTAGTCATCTCAGCTGAAATTTCTGAAACAAATCTTTTTTTTCTTTCTTCAGCAAAGCATTGTGCACTGAAACCCAGAAGGCAGGCAAATAACACACTTCTGGATGAGTTTTGCCTGACTGTGATGAATCTAGACAAGACGACAGAGAACCTTTCCTGAAAGTCCCATTGCAGACTGTAGCAGAGTCAGAATAAATGGTGAGGATATCACCTGGAAATGTTTCAGATCAAGTCACTAAACTGAATCAAGCAGACAAGTGTGACCCAGATAACTTCAAACTGCAGACTGGCTGCCAGGGGCATCTATGGAAATTAATGTCATAACAGTAAAATCCGATGGTACACACAACAGACCTGCATTCAGAGATGGGAACTGGTGATACACAGTCACCACTCATTTCTATTTGTGACCGTGACAGCTTTTACATCCTTTTCAGTGGAGACGCAGTATAAATCACGGAAAAAATTAGTGCTGAGAAGCTGGACAGCCAACCAGAATTGGGGGATCTATACCGGGCCTCTAGGGAAAAAGGGTTGAAAATGGCAGATGTTTCATACCCACCTTGGCCTGCGTTACTCTCTTTTTGCTTTAATGTCTAGTAGTTTTAAAATTCTGAAGGTTTTTTAATTATTATAGTTACTTTATAATGCTGTTAGCTTCTACTGTACAGCAAAGTCAATCAGCTGTATACACATACATATTCCCCCCACCCCACCTTCTGGGTTCCCTTCCCATTGAGGTCACCACAGAGCTTTGAGTCGAGTTCCCTGTGCTAGTAAGATCTCATTAGTATTCTACACAGTATAAAAATCTCAGTCTCCCAATTCGCCCCTTTGTTCCCCCCTTGGTATCTATGTGTCCTTTCTCTATGGCTCTGTCTCTACTGCTGCTTGGTAAATAAGGTCATCTATGTCAATTTTTTCAGATTACACATATGTGCATTAATATACGATATTTGTTTTTCTCTTTTGACTTACTTCACTCTGTGTGACAGTCTCTAGATCCAGCCATGTCTCTACAAATAACCCAATTTTGTCCCTTCTTATGGCTGAGTAATATTCCACTGTGTATATACGTACTACATCTTCTTTATCCACGTACCTGCTGATGGACATTTAGGCTGTTTCCATATCCTGGATGTTGTAAACAGTGCTGCAAAGAACAGTGGGGTGCATGTGCATTTTTGAATTATGTTTTTCTTCGGGTATATGCCTAGAAGTGGGATTGAAATTCTGAAATCTTTCATATCTTACCTAACGATAACTAAGGGTGGTGCCATCTTCCAATTAAATTTTCCTTTTCTTTCTTTTTTTTTTTGTCTAAAACAGATCCTATAGTTTCCTTTATCATCCATGCAGTTTGAACTGAACTGCATCTATTCCTCATCTATTTGTTCTATAGGATATATAGACAGAGTCAGGATGATGGTTATTTAGGACAGGTGTACCAAGTAAAAAATATGTGTCTGTCTATATTTATTTGTGCTTATATAAATATATGGTCCAAAGAGAAAAACAGCCCATAAAAAATCCCCCAAAGTCATTACAGAGGTATAATAATTTAGAGCTGAAGGAACCAAGGACATCAAACAGGACACCCTTTCTTTTATAGTAAGTGGCACACCTGGTAGCACCTCAGTGGAGAACATTAAGAATGCAGACTGATGGGCACCATGACTAGAGACTGGAATTCACCTGGTCTGGACTGGGGTCTCACTGACTCTAAAGCAGCTGGGCCATGGACTGGCACTTGGGAACCACTGATCTAAGTGAAATACTTAGTGCCAAGTTTTTAAAGCTTTCAGGCCTGGCTGTCCCATTTTAATGGTGAGGTGCTATTTATTATAACGTAGTAAGATCCTGAGAGGAGAACAAAAGTCCACAGGATAGGATGACTGAAGAAAACACACACAGAGTGGCAAAACTGAGAGTAGGAGATGGTCACATTTGCAAAATTGCTTCTTCCCCTCTAGTCGGTTATTAGAAGCGTTGCTATGGTGATGGGAAGAGGGCAGAACTAGAGGTTTGTGAAAGGGATGGAAATTGGAGAGGGCTTAACCTACAGAAACCTTTGTTAAAATGATCCCTCTGAACTGGGTTGAGAGGCCCTCTTCTCATTTGGAGGTCTGTCAAGTCACTAAACATACTATTAGCCACTGTTTTGTTTCCCCCATCACAGTGGAGGGACCCAAAGCCTTGGCTACAAAGAAACGGTGTCCTGTTTGATATCCTAGGTTCCTTCAGTTCTAAATTCTTGGACTTCCAAGATGACTGTTTTTTTTTTTTTTATGGGCTGTTTTTCTGTTTGGACTATATATTTATGTAAACACAAATAACTACAGACAAACGTTCTTTTTTACCTGGTACACCTGCTTTAAGCCTCTTTGGAGGCTTTATGCTTGTCTATAAATATATGTAAGTGTGAGCCATGGAGAGCAACACTAATGCGGGCTCTGAGAGTGCTTCTCTCTGCTAGTCTTCCTCGCTCAACTTCCACACGCTCTCCAAATAGGTGGCAGGAAGTCCCCTTGTGCAGCTAAATGCCATTTAAACAAAGAAAGAGTCCTGAGTCTTTGAAGATTACTGCCTAAGAAAGATATGTGAGATGGATATATTAGTATCAGAACAGATTTGAATTTTGTGGAAGAGAAATAACCAGAAATAGCTTCTTTAAAGTTTCATGTTTAACTCATGTTTTAATTCACCCTTTGAATGAGGAGAGATTTGAATAAAGGGGGGAAGAAAAAACTGAATGGGGCTCTGGAATGTTACAGCTGTAGGTGAAAGGGATAGTCAAAATGACAGCTCATTTCCTAAGGACAGAGATCTTTTTTTTTAAATTTTATTTATTTATTTATTTTATTAGTTGGAGGCTAATTACTTCACAACATTTCAGTGGGTTTTGTCATACACTGATATGAATCAGCCATAGATTTACATGTATTCCCCATCCCGATGCCCCCTCCCACCTCCCTCTCCGCCCGATTCCTTTGGGTCTTCCCAGTGCACCAGGCCTGAGCACTTGTCTCATGCATCCCACCTGGGCTGGTGATCTGTTTCACTATAGATAATATACATGCTGTTCTTTCAAAACATCCCACCTTCACCTTCTCCCACAGAGTTCAAAAGTCTGTTCTGTATTTCTGTGTCTCTTTCTCTGTTTTGCATATAGGATTATCGTTACCATCTTTCTAAATTCCATATATATGTGTTAGTATGCTGTAATGTTCTTTATCTTTCTGGCTTACTTCACTCTGTATAAGGGGCTCCAGTTTCATCCATCTCATTAGGATTGATTCAAATGAATTCTTTTTAACGGCTGAGTAATATTCCATGGTGTATATGTACCACAGCTTCCTTATCCATTCATCTGCTGATGGGCATCTAGGTTGCTTCCATGAAGGACAGAGATTTTAAAGCAGGACAAAAATTTATAAAGTTGACTGTGAAGGAGAGAAAGGTCTACAAAGGTAAATTGTTATTTACATGAAACTGATGAAACGTGAGTGAAACAAAACTTTGATAAATTCTAAACTGATTTCTTTAAAGATGTTTTTAACAATGGCGCAAGATTCTTTCTTTATAATTGTGTTCTTTGCAAGGCAAGTGGAACAAGTAAGTTACAAAAAAATTGTAGTTAGTATACTTAGTAAGAATGGAGTTTTACTCCCAGCTAATGGAAGTCCAGGACCAGATGGCTTCACAGGTGCATTCTAACAACATTTAGAGAAGAGTTAACACATCTCTTCCTCAAACTATTGAGCAATATTTGGCAAGAAGGAATGCTTCTGAGCTCATCCTATGAGGCCACCATCACCCAGACACCAAAACCAGACAAAGATATCACACACACAAAAAAATTACAGGCCAAAATCACTGATGAACATAGATGCAAAAATTCTGAAACAAATTTGAGAAAAACAAACTCAACAATATATTAAAAGGATAACACACCACGACCAAGTGGGATTTACTCCAGGGATGCAATACTAGTCCAAAACCTGCAAACTGATCAATGTGAATACACATTAACAAATCAAAGAATAAAAACCATACGGTCATCTCAACAGATGCAGAAAAAGCATTTGACAAAACTCAACATCCATTTATGATAAAGACTCTTTATAAAGTGGGTATAGAAGAAACATATGTCAAATTAATAAAGGCTATGTATGATAAGCCCATAGCTAACATCATACTCAACTGTGAAAAAATGAAAGCATTTCCTCTAAGATCAGCAACAAGACAAGGATTCCCACTCTTGTCACTTTTATTCAACACAGAACTGGAAGTCTGAAGAATCAGACAAGAAATAAAAAGAATCCAAATTAGAAAGGAAGAAGTAAAACTGTCCCTACTTGTAGATGATATGAGGGTATATATAGATAATCCTAAAGATCCTACCAGAAAAATACTAGAAGTCATCAGTGAATTCAGCAAAGTTGCAGGATACAAAATTAATAAACAGAAATCTGTGGCATTTCTACATTAAGGAGGAGCTATCAGAAAGAGAAATTAACAAAAAAATCCCATTTGCAATCACATCAAATAGAATAAAATACCCATGAATAAATCTAACTAAAGAGGTTAAAGACCTATACTCTGAAAACAGACATTACTGAAAGAAATTGAAGAAGATGTAAACAGAAGAAAAGGTATGCCAGGATCACTGACTGGAAGAATATTGTTGAAACACCAGTACTACACAAGGTAATTTACAGATTCAATGGAATCCCCATCAAAATACCAATGACATTTTTCACAGGACTAGAACAAATGATTCTGAAATACATATGGAAACACAAAAGACCCAGAAGAGCCAAAACAATCTTGAGAAAGAATAAGAAAGCTGGAGGCATCATGCGCCCTGATTTCAAACTACACTACAAAGCTACAGTCATCAAATCAGCATGCCACTGGTGCAAAAACAGATATATAGATGACTGGACTATAATAGCTCAGAAATGAACCTGCTCTTACATGGGCAACTAATCTACAACAGAGGAAGCAAGAATATACAATGGGGAAAATACAGTCTCTTCAATAAACTATGCTGAGAAAACTGGACAGCCACATGAAAAGAAGCAAATTAGACTATTTTTTCTTCACTATATACCAAAAAAAAAAAAAAAACTCAAAATGGATTAAAAACTTAAATATAAGACCTGAAACCATAAAACTTCTAGAAAAAACACAGGCAGTATGCTCTCTGACATTGGTCTTAGCAATATTTTTTGGAAATGTCTCCTTGGGCAAAGGAAACAGAAGCAAAAATAGACAAATGGGATTGTATCAAAGCTTTTGCACAGCAAAGGAAACTATCAACAAATGAAAAGGCAGCCTAGTGAAAAATGGAAGAAGATATTTGTGAACAATATATCTGATAAGGAGCTAATATCCAAAATAAAGACAGAACTCATACAATTCAACACTCCAAAAAACTTCCAATAAAAAATGGGCAAAAGATCTGAACTTTAGATCTGAATAGACATTTTCACAAAAAAGATGTAGAGATGGCCAGCAGGTACATGAAAAGATCAACATCATCAGGGAAATGAAAATAAAAACCATGAGATACTACCTCACACCTATCAGAATGGTTATTATAAAAAAGACAGCCAATAATAAGTGTTGGCAAGGATGTGGAGAAAAGAGAACCCACATGCATCGTTGGTGGGAATGCAAATTGGTGCATCCACTATGAAAAACAGTATTGAGATTCCTCAGTAAAACTAAAAACAGAACACAATACGATCCAGCAATTCCACTACTGGGTCTTTATCCAAAGAAAACCAAAACACTGATTTCAAAAAACATATGCATCCCTATGTTCACCACAGCATTATTTACAATAGTCAGGATACACAAGCACCCTAAATGCCTACTGATAAAGGAATAAAGAAGATGTGATACATATACACACACCCACATATGCTCACACACAGAAATACAGTGGGATATTACTCAGCCGTAAAGAAGAATGAAATCTTGCCATTGGTGACAATATGTATGAACTGAGAAGGTATCATTCTAACCGAAATAAGTCAGGCAGAGAAAGAAAAATACTATATGATTTCACCTATAGGTGACTTAACAAAATAGAAACAGATTTATAAGTTTAGAGAACAAAGAGGTAGTTTCCAGAGTGGAGGGAGTGAGTGGGGAGGGCGTACCTCTTAATTCCTAACAATCCTCCTCCCCACGGTGGGGAGGGTGGTTAGGAATTAAGAGGTACAAACTTTCAGTTGCAAGATAAACGAGTCAGGGGTATGAAATGTACAATGAGGGGAATATGGTCAATAATTACGTTATGTCTTTGTAAAAAAAAAAATAATTTTTTAAAAGACAGCAAAGAAAACAAAGTAAGAGGGAGTTTTAAATTAGCTGAATTTGAGTTAGGAACTAAGGCTTGGGGGCATTTAATGCTGGTTGCCTTCATAGTAAGATGATCTGAGTGTAGACAGTCACATTTCATGACCAGGGACACAGTAGGACTGATGTCTTCAGTGACTCTGAATACTTATCAATCTCTATTTTCTTTTATTTAATAAATAAATTATTTACTAAAGTTAATAAATGTCTTTTATTTATTAAATAAGTAAGTAGTTAGATGAGAATACCTTCATCTTCATATTATCACTAAGCTTAACTGGATTGGAAATTACAAAAATATTTCTTAGTGTTAGCTGATGTTCCTTGGGGACAGACTAAAAAAGACAAGAAACAGTTTCATAAACTGAAATACTTTTTCCCTTCTGCAAAGAAGTTACAACCACTGATGACATAAAATGTAAGAAAATTACAGCCTGTAAGGTATATAAGCAAAGGACTATTTTGTTAAGGAATACTGTGCATAATGCTGACCTACACCACAGAAGTTAGTGATGACAAAACAGGTGTGTCCTGGAGGCATAAGGCATCTAAGACTGCTGGATGTCACACATGTGAGGACAGAAGTGAAGCGACAGTCGCTCAGCTGTGTCCGACTCTTTGTGACCCCAGGGACTGTACAGTCCATGGAATTTTCCAGGCCAGAATACTGGAATGGGTAGCCATTCCCTTCTCCAGGGGATCTTCCCAGCCCAGGGATCGAACCCAGGTCTCCCACATTGTAGGAAGATTCTTTTATTGTGTGAGCCACCAGGGAAGTCCAAAAATATTAGAGTGGGTAGCCTATCCCTTCTCCAGTGGAACTTCCCAACCCAGGAATCAAACTGGGGTCTCCTGCATTGCAGGTGGATTCCTTACCAGCTGAGCTACAGAGCTGCGTGGCATACATGTAAGGACAGAAAGAAAGGATGTATTTGGTCTTTGAATAGCATACAACTTTCTTGTCTGAAATTATTTCTTATTTTAGATATTTTTTAAATGTCCATTCAAAGCTTCTAAAGCAATATGGGAAAAAAAAGGAACCCAAATAAAAAATGCTCTAACTCTTGTAAAGAAATATTTCACCAGAAAATGGGGGGGGGGGGGGGTGGAAAGGACCCTGTAAGCCTGTTCTAGAACAAGGCAGACAGAGAAAGAGAAAGAGAGGCAGGAAGGCAGAGAGAGGGACGGAGGGAGGGGGAGAGAGAGGTAGGGAGGCTGAGGAGAGAAAGAGATGCTACAAGGACAGAAGAGGGAACCACTTCTGCCAGCTGACTGCAGAGCATTTGCCACAAAAAAGGTGAGCCTGTCCTCCACGCAGACTCCCTCAGCTCTCCAGGGAGGCCAGGCAGGGAAGGTGAGTGGGAGAATCAGGGCTCAGCTCCCTCTCCTGCAACCCGCAGAGTACCAGCCTCAGGCACTCCCAGCAGGACCTCAGTGCCAGGAAAATCCCCACAATAAGGAAACTGCCTCTGGAGGAAGACATTTTCTGTCCAAAAGAAAGGGAGCTCTGGGAAAATAACATGCAGTTTAGTTTAAAGCTTGTAAGAAAACGTAAGAGAAAATGAAGGTGAAAGAACTTCAAACTCTCTGAAACATTCTCCACTGTTCCTGGGGTTCAGCTGACAGAGTTGTCAGGGGAGTGTCTTATGGATGTGGGTCCCGTGTTGCTTTTGAACAAGCAAGAAGCCACTTCTCACCAGCTCTCAAGGAGTCAATGCACTGAAGGTTTAAGAAGTTAGCTTGCTGGTACAGTCAGGTGTGGGGCTGGAGGTGAAACTATTGCACCCCAAAGCCCACCCACACTCCACTTCACAGATGCCTGTGGTCTGCCCCTTCTTTGGCCAGGCTGCTAACTCCCCCAGGTAGGTTTCCGGCGTTTGCACTTACAGAGTCTGGCAATGGGTGGGACCAGGCAGGGTGGGGGTCTCCATGCAGACCATCAGAGGGCTTTTTCTAAAGATCTTACTCATTTTATTACATATGAAAAGCTGTCCTGCATTAATTATACCCTGGTATGTACTGAACAATGATGGCTGGATAAAGTCTCTCCCATTATTATCAACATTACAGAATTTGAAACAAGGAGAAAATATCTGTTGGTTGAAGAAAAATGACCCTTGCTAAAGGATCCTTCAAACTGAACTGCTGCTGTTGTTCAGACGCTAAGTCGTGTCTGACTCTTTGCAACCCCATGGACTGAATGAAGGACGCCAGGCTTCCCTGTCCTTCACTATTTCCTGGAGTTTGCTCAAACTCATGTTCATTGTGTGGATGATGCCATCCAACCATCTCATCCTCTGTTATATTGTGACTGTTTTCCTTCATTTTAAAATTTCTGGTTTTCAGGCATGCTATGTCCATAATAAAAAAATAAAACTGACATTGTTTTGACAGACTCTCAGTATAGGCTGGAGGAGGGGGAGGGGTTCAGAATAAGAGTGGCATTCACCCCGCTCTGTCGCTGGTAGGGCCTGGGTGAAGAAGGGGGCTCCTCACTTTCCCTGTTTCAGGGGGTGGCGATGGGAGAAGGGCTGATATCTGAGGGCATAACAACATCAACCACCCTTGCCAGGACAGGAAAAAGTGCACGCACACACACAGATGCAAGCACATCTGTGTACACGCATGGAACAATGAGGTCTTGAGACCCAGAATTCACCATCATTATCGCCACCGACAGCTAAAATGCACCGCACTACAGTTGACAAGTCCCCCTTCACACAATGTCCTCATTTCATAAAGGTAGAATTATCGAAGCCACTTAGTCTGTTTCAACCCAGAGAGTCAACCCAAATCTGGTTCCTCTCCCGCTGTCTCAGCTCTGGGCCCAGCCCCCCGAGTTGGCCATCCTAAAAGAAACCCCAGGATCTCGGGCAGCTCTGAGAGCTTGGTGACTAGGGGTCATGGAGAGCCACAGGGAGAACAGGGGAATTTTTCTGTCCAGCCTCATCTCTGAAAACCTGAGGGAAAGCTGATGAGGGCTCACAATACGCCACCCTCCCTCCCCTCAGAGGCAGAGAGGTTTCTCAAATGGAACAAAGCAATTTCTTTGCCAAAAAAGCTTTTATGTTCACCTTTGAAAGAGCATTTCTGCTTTTCCAGAAAGAGCCCATCAGAGGAGCACCTTCTTTGAAAGGGAGGAAGTAAACAAGAAGAGAGACAGTGTCTGGGGCCCCGGTTTTGCTCCAATAGGATCTGAGTGCCTCAAAGCAGGGGTACCTGTCCCCGGAATTCCAGTTTCTTGCCCCTGACTACATCCAGGGCTGCAGAGGTGGCAGGAGGGCACCAGGACACATTCTGCTGCTCAGAGAGCGATCTTTGAACATTCTGGCCACGATGGGGAAAGAACCATCATAGCACCCCCAGGATGTACATGGAAATTCCCAGATGCTTGAATAAAAACACCAGATCTTGTCTGGCAGAACCAATACAATATTGCAGAGCAATTATCGTTCAATTAAAAATAAATAAATTGAAAAAAAAAAAAAAAAACCACCAGATCTTAATTCCTGGATTACATGGGCTCCTCAGGAGTTGGCCTTGCCCATGAGGAGCTAGCTGTCTTGATCTGAACACCTTCTTCATGAGCTTGGCTACATATTCCCTCCACAGCTCACCCCTCTGTTTAAGACTTGAAGACTGCTGTTAAAATACCAATGTGACCTGATGGAATAATAAATAACCATTATGAATGAAATCCCAGTTGCCTGGGCATTAGGAAGCCCTCCAGTGCCCAGGGGGACTCCAGGGCAGAGAGACCATGTGCTCTGGAGAAGCTGGGGGTGCCCGCAGTGGGGACACTGCCAGTGCTCTACCCAATCCCCTGGGGGGTCTTTTCCCAGCTCTGCAGAGCCCCTCCCAGCCCGCGCTCCCAGAGGGTGGTGAGTGCCTAGGAGTCATGTCCCACAGGATGGCTCTTGCCAGGGACTGGCTGGAGGGCCACGGATGAAAGCCCAGTGCCCGAGTCTCAAATGGGGACCAATTCGGGTGCATAACTAACATTTGGTGTCCCCTGTGAAATGAGGATGGACCACCCCACCATCAGAGCTCTGCCTGAGATCCCACTATTGTCCGCCTTTCTCCACTTCCCCGTCCCGTGTCTCCAGGGAGCACTCTCAATGAACTCCTTGCACCAGCATCCTCACCTCAAAGTTAGCTTGTGAAGGACCCACCCTAAGACAGAGTTCCTGACTGCAAAGGACCAGTGGAACAGGGCAACACAACCAATCCCACTCTTCAATTTTTAGTTGGGCACCAGTTCGGTTGCCCCTGAGAGCAAATGTGCTCAGCTGCTCAGTCGTGTCTGACTCTTTGTGACTCCCTGGATGGCAGCCTGCCAGGCTCCTCTTCTCCAGACAAGAATACTGGAGTGGGTTACCACCCCCTCCTGCAGGGGAACTTCCCAACCCAGCGATTCAACCCACATCTCTTACATCTCCTGCACTGGCAGGCGGGTCCTTTACCTCTAGTGCCTTAAGAGTAAAGGTGGGAATTATATTTTGAATTTAGAATTCTCCGAGCAGCTAAATTAGGAAAACAGCTTTGTGAACGCAGCAGCTTTGCTTACCAGCGAATTTAATCACATTCAGAGCTCAAGACCCATCTAGTGCGGTTGCCTAACTCTTGTGGGCAGCGGGGCTGGGAACGGCTGCTGTTGTCTCAAAGGTGATTAATATTATTTGCATAAATTTGTAGAGGCACTTATCACAAAGTCTCCACCTAAGCAGTGCATGAAAATCAGCATAATATTAACCAAAAGAGGAAATTAAAAAAGAAAATGTCACCAGAAATTTCAGCTTATCAATCTTCATTCCTCCCCTTTAACACTGTTTCACTGCTGCTTGTATCATATTTGCATAATTAAATTGCTGGGAGCATGTGTTTTAATTTGGATGGCAAGTATATATTATTTCTACTGTGTAAAAATTATTTGATGTTTGGGTGAGTTTTTAATGCTCACTCTTCAAATTACTAAAGGCATAAAAATAGTTTTGTTCTTCTTTTTTTTTTTTTTTTTTACAACCTATTTGACCATGAGGTATTCAGATATTGCTAGAAGGTTTCAAGTACAGAAGTAAGGCCAAAGTAACGTAAATAGGCCTCAAGGAGGTGATGGAATGTGTGCGGGGTCGGGGGGTGGGGGGCGGGCTGTGTGCCTGAGTCAGCCTGTCCATCCCCAAGGCTCTTATTTTAGTTTTGCCATGCTGTGTGACCTTGGAGTAGGGGGTCTTTCTCTCTCATTCATTCATGCATCCACTCAAGAAATAGCTACTGGGGACTTCCCTAGTGGTCTAGTGGCTGAGAATCCACCTTGCAACGCAGGGACACCAGCTCAATCCCTGGTGCAAGAAGATCCCACATGCCCTGGGGCAACCTAAGCCCGAGCACTGCAGCCACTGAGGTGTGCGTGCCCTAGAGCCCACCGCAAGCAGCAGCCTGGCCTCCACAACCAGAGCAACCCTGCTTACTGCAACTAGAGAAAGCCTGGGCACAGCAGCGCACGCCCATCACAGCCACACACACACCCACACACACACACCCCCATCACAGCCCCACACACACACACCCATCACAGCCACACACACACACCCCCCATCACAGCCACATATACACACATCACAGCCACACACACACACACACCCATCACAGCCACACACACACACCCATCACAGCCACACACACACACACACACCCCCATCACAGCCACACACACACACACACCCATCACAGCCACACACACACACCCATCACAGCCACACACACACACACACCCCCATCACAGCCACACACACACACACCCATCACAGCCACACACACACACACGCATCACAGCCACACACACACACCCATCACAGCCACACACACACACACCCCCATCACAGCCACACACACACCCCCATCACAGCCACACACACCCCCATCACAGCCACACACACACACACACCCATCACAGCCACACACACACACCCATCACAGCCACACACACACACACACCCCCATCACAGCCACACACACACACACCCCCATCACAGCCACACACACACACACACCCATCACAGCCACACACACACACACCCATCACAGCCACACACACACACACGCATCACAGCCACACACACACACCCATCACAGCCACACACACGCATCACAGCCACACACACACACCCATCACAACCACACACACACACACACACCCCCATCACAGCCACACACACACACACACCCATCACAGCCACACACACACACACACACACCCATCACAGCCACACACACACCCATCACAGCCACACACACACACACACACCCATCACAGCCACACACACACACCCATCACAACCACACACACACCCCATCACAGCCACACACACACACATACCCATCAGAGCCACACACACACACCCATCACAGCCACACACACCCCCCCATCACAGCCACACACACACACACCCCCATCACAGCCACACACACACACACCCATCACAGCCACACACACACACACGCATCACAGCCACACACACACACCCATCACAGCCACACACACACACACATCCATCACAGCTGCGCACACACACACACACACCCCCATCACAGCCACACACACACCCCCATCACAGCCACACACACACACACACACACACACACACCCATCACAGCCACACACACACACACACCCATCACAGCCACACACACACACACCCATCACAGCCACACACACACACACCCATCACAGCCACACACACACACCCACACCCATCACAGCCACACACACCCACACCCATCACAGCCACACACACACACCCATCACAGCCACACACACACACACACACACACACACACACACATCTACTGATGTGTACTCTGGATCAACAAGTGCTTGACCAGATCTACACTGTAATACGTAGTGACTAGCCACATGTGGCTATTTAAGTATAAGTCTAAATTAAGTAAAGTTAAATACAACTAAAACTCAGTTCCACTAGACACATTTGAGGTGCTCAAGAGCTACGTATGACTAGTGGCTACTGTACTGGGCAGTATAATATAGAGCTTTTCCAATTGTAGACTATTCTACTCAACGCTGCTGAACTATATGACCACTCAATGTCTTTTTATCTCAAATGTTCTCTGATTAAAATGATGGGAAAATAAGCCCAAGTTCATAGTGGTAACCACTTGCGGTGTAAGACTGGAGCTTCTGCTGTTTTCTAGGTGTTCACTGGAGTCTTTTATAGAACTGGGTGAGCTGAGGGGAAAATAGGGGACAAAGGGACAAGTTTCCCTTCTTGAAGGACACAAGAGCCAGGAGAGGAGACACACATGGGTACAAACAGTACACTACAAACGGGGGTATGAGGATGTTTCCTAAGCTGGGGATAGGACCAATCTCCTTAAATTTCCAGATGGAAGTCTGGCTGTTGAGTCACCCCACGTGGGAACATCCCAGACTGCTGTCACGAGTGGCAGTCCCTTTGGATTAAGAGCCCATCTGCTCTCCAGCATGTGAGCCCCTAACTCTCCCGTGAGTACCATGGTTATACCATGGAGATGTTAGGATCCTTCAGCATTGGCAGCTGTGTTTCAGAATAAGCAGAAAAGAGGAACGAGGAGACCGGTATGGGATTGCCTTCTGTGGCCAGGCCCCGTGATGGTGTGATAGTTTACCTTATGTTCAACAACTGTTCACTGGGCCTTGGCCACGTGACTTAACTTGGCTGATGGGATGTTAGTGAACATGACAGAGGCAGAGGCCGGAAATACACTTGGATGGCTGGGTTTGGTCTTTTGTGCTTCTGCCACTGCCAGGAGGAGGCCTTGTTCAGATCGGTTCACTGGCCGTGAGGAATGGAGTGAGGCTGATCCAAACTGTGGGCTGGGCCAGACCTAGCTGAGTCTCAACTAGATCAGAGAAACCCAGATGACTTGCAATCATGTGGTCAAGAAACAAATACTTATTGATGCAATGTTACAGAGTTCTGCAGTGGTTTGTTGCATTACTGCGCTGTGCATTACTGTCTTAATAGGTGGCCATTACAGATGGTGACCAGAGGGCTAGGTCTGGTTCAGAAAAAGTACTACAGAGAAAGTACTGTGACTTTGTTTCAAAACTGCACTCTTTGGAGAAGCTGGCCTAGCAGCACCCCCAGTGAAAACAGATGGGGGAAATATGGATAGCGACAAGTCTACCTCCACCATGGAAACCTGCCCAACTCAGAACAGCACCCTACAGAGAGAAACCCTAATGCTGGAACCATCACGAGTACTGTATCATGATTCTGATGTCACGACTGCACAAAAACACAAGTGCCTAGGTCATCCTCACTGAGCATACTCCATGCCTCTACCATAAATTCTTTATAACTGAGAGGGAAGGGGAAACTCCGAAGACAACCTCATCCCTCAAATCTCCATTTCCTCTTTTCTCTTGTACCAATGTTATCATCAGACATTCTAGGGATTGCAACACAAGTGCAAAGTCGTGTCTGACCCAGGAGAACAGACACGCATGAGCGGCAGACACGAGTCACCCTCCTTGCTGGCGCTGCATTCCATGATCCGGTCCCAGTGGGGCAGGCACCCCTCTCATCTCTGCCCTCGGACTCAAGGCTACTCTTCCTGAGAGTCATGGGAGGAGATGGGCTACATCTTCAGGTGGAGGCTAAAGGAAGAAGGACAAAACCTAAATCACCCATAAGATCATCTGAAAGAATATTCCCTAAGCCTTTCAGAAACAAATTTCACTATCTTAAGAGCCAAGAAAGCACAGAAATTGAGCAGATGTGTTAATCAAGTAATTTTTGGAGGAAAAATGCAAATCTGATTTTTATTTTTATTTTTTTATTTTTTCTGCTAATTTTTTTTATTATTACTTTTTATTTTTATTATTATTATTTTTTTTTCCAGTGGGTTTTGTCATACATTGATATGAATCAGCCATGGATTTACATGTATTCCCAATCCTGATCCCCCCTCCCACCTCCCTCTCCACCCAATTCCTCTGGGTCTTCCCAGTGCACCAGGCCGGAGCACTTGTCTCGTGCATCCCACCTGGGCTGGTGATCTGTTTCACCATAGATAGTATACATGCTATTCTTTTGAAATATCCCACCCTCACATTCTCCCACAAAGTTCAAAAGTCTGTTCTGTATTTCTGTGTCTCTTTTTCTGTTCTGCATATAGGGTTATCGTTATCACCTTTCTAAATTCCATATATATGTGTTAGTATGCTGTAATGTTCTTTATCTTTCTGGCTTACTTCACTCTGTATAATGGGCTCCAGCTTCATCCATCTCATGAGGACTGGTTCAAATGAATTCTTTTTAATGGCTGAGTAATATTCCATGGTGTATATGTACCACAGCCTCTTTAACAAGTGGTGCTGGGAAAACTGGTCAACCACTTGTAAAAGAATGAAACTAGAACACTTTCTAACACCATACACAAAAATAAACTCAAAATGGATTAAAGATCTAAATGTAAGACCAGAAACTATAAAACTCCTAGAGGAGAACATAGGCAAAACACTCTCCGACATAAATCAAAGCAAGATCCTCTATGACCCACCTCCCAGAATATTGGAAATAAAAGCAAAACTAAACAAATGGGACCTAATGAAACTTAAAAGCTTTTGCACTACAAAGGAAACTATAAGTAAGGTGAAAAGACAGCCCTCAGATTGGGAGAAAATAATAGCAAATGAAGAAACAGACAAAGGATTAATCTCAAAAATATACAAGCAACTCCTGCAGCTCAATTCCAGAAAAATAAATGACCCAATCAAAAAATGGGCCAAAGAACTAAACAGACATTTCTCCAAAGAAGACATACACATGGCTAACAAACACATGAAAAGATGCTCAACATCACTCATTATTAGAGAAATGCAAATCAAAACCACAATGAGGTACCATTACACGCCAGTCAGGATGGCTGCTATCCAAAAGTCTACAAGCAATAAATGCTGGAGAGGGTGTGGAGAAAAGGGAACCCTCTTACACTGTTGGTGGGAATGCAAACTAGTACAGCCGCTATGGAAAACAGTGTGGAGATTTCTTAAAAAACTGGAACTAGAACTGCCATATGACCCAGCAATCCCACTTCTGGGCATACACACTGAGGAAACCAGATCTGAAAGAGACACGTGCACCCCAATGTTCATCGCAGCACTGTTTATAATAGCCAGGACATGGAAGCAACCTAGATGCCCATCAGCAGATGAATGGATAAGGAAGCTGTGGTACATATATACCAAATCTGATTTTTAAAATGGTGGATGAAATAGAAGAAACTGCCAAGATGGTTTAATATGTTTTTCTGTCTCCATTTAGCTTCTTGGTCGGTGCTGAGTACAGGACCGTATAGGGAGTAGGTGTTAACGAGGTGAAGGTTCAGAGTCAAGTTTCCATGTGCATTTTCATGCATGGGGACAGGCCAGTGCACCCAGCCGTGTCAGTAACAGCCACAGGGCACTCCCATCCAGGGGCAAGGGACAGGCGTGGAGAGGAGAAGGTTGCCTGGGACACTGACGTACTTGCACGGCAATCTAAAGCTTCCATTCCGACTTGCTGCTGAGCCGAGGTTTCTAACAGACTTCCTTGTCTGTGTTGCCATCAAAGCTGATTCAGAGGCCCCTGATAATTAGAATGTTGCTACTGTGATTAGAGCTAAAGCCATATAAGAAATACGCAAGAAGCCTAATAAAGAGGCAGAGGAACAAAAAGCAAACCGCCGACAAGCTGTGGTCTTGTTTTGGTTTGCATCCTACGCGTTTCCGGTCGTACTGTAGTCATCTGTAACAATGAATATGCTTCCGCCACCTTGGGAGCCTCTCCCACAGCCAGGAGCTAATTATCTTTTTCTTTCCCACTGGGAACCCCATGAGAAGATCACTGATGGGACGGAAGAGGGGAACGAGGAGCCGCAGCAGGGCTCATGTGCCCTTCTCTTCAGTTTTACACAGTTTGTGTGATAAACAGTGACTCAGACTGCACTTCGGGCATCTTTAGGTTAGCTTTATATATGTATATGAACGTAAACATATATATATATATATATATATATATATATATATATATATAAAATATGTATTTAACACTTTAAACAAGGTAATATTGGTTAATGTCCAAGCCTGATAAGCCTCTATATACTTTCCCACATGTGTTCTTTATTACAACAGCACTGCAGAGGGTAAACCTTACTTCAAGCAGCTCATCAGATCAATATTAATGCTGAAAGTATTCCTCTTCTTGTTCATGCAAGAGAGAGACGGGAGTGGAGGTGGGGAAGAACCTGCAGAAAACGCAGGAGAGCAGGCCTGGGGGCTCTCCTGTGACTTGGGGAAGCCCAGAGACCCTCAGTGTCCCTATACAAAGCACAGGCCTGATCCAACCATCTCGGGAGGAAGCAAGGAGGGCCCAGTGGGCACCTGTGTCTGCAGACAGTAACCCTTCAGCCAGGGAGCATGTGAGCCAGGGCGGCCTCCTCACTGCCGCCTGGACCCACCTGCCGGAGGCCCCTGCTCCCCGCTGACCCTGAGGGGGTTCTGCACACTTGGTTGCACATGACTTTTGCACCCCTGTCGTATGCTTTCTCATGCTGTGGTTTTCATAACTCAGTTCAAAGCTCTCTTCCCCCACCAGGTTGTGAGCTCCTTGTGGGTGAGGGGATTTTTTTTTTTAAACTGATGTTTTATTCCTAGTGCCTGGCTCACTCTCTTGTAGATATTCAATTCTCCTTCTTCCTCCCCACTTCATCCCCTCCTCAATGCTTCCATCCTCCCTCCCTTTCGATCGCTGAGTGTCTGCTATGTACAGTCCATGCACTCTGATAACTGCTGGTGGATGTGAATAGCATCAAAGATCATCCAGTCTATGTGCCAAAACAAAGCACAATCATGCCATGAAATGTTACACTGGGGAAGACCAAGATGTTACCTGATCTTGGCTAGAAAAGACTGCAAACTAAGTCTGCAGAAACAGGAGAGATTTGCCAGGGGAAAAAGGGTGAGCACGGGAGCAGGGGCTGGGAGGGGACACAGCTCCAGGGATAGGGAACACCTCAAGGGTGAGCAAGAGTCTGGCCAGTGAGGGGAGCTATCAGTGTCCAGAAGAGCTGCAGTGAGGTTACAAGGAGGGTTAGGGCAGAAGTCAGAAGGGACTTTTCAAGCCAAGTTCAAGACTCCAGAGTTTATCCAGAAGGCACTGGGGACCTGCTTATGGGCTTTCTGCGGGGGAGGAAGGTGTTTTCATGAGGTGATCAACCAGTGCTTACCAAGTGGGTCACCTGATTCACTGAGGACACGCTTTCACTGGGATGGTCTTTGTCACCCAGGTCTTCTACATGACACGCCACTCAAGTCTGGACACATTATGAAATATCAGGATTTAATTTTACCGGCCTCTCCAAAGATCCTATTGTTTCTTTCTTGTACTTGTCACACAACTAACACTAGATTTTCTCTTTCACAGCACTAATCCCATCCTTTCTGGCTACTGAAGTCCTTGGTCCTCCTCCTCTCCCGGAGGTGAGCTCTGCAAGCACCCACTCAGCGCTCCTATAAGTGCTCAGAACACAGGGCTGGGGAGAGCAAGTTGTTCTTCAGCCACTCAGTCGTGTCCGACTCTTTGTGACCCCATCAACTACAGCACGCCAGGCTTCCCAGTCCTTCACCATCTCCCGGAGTTTGCTCAAACCCATGTCTATTGAGTCGGTGATGCTGCCCAACCATCTCATCCTTTATCGTCCCCTTCTCCTCCTGCCCTCAATCTTTCCCAGCATCAGGGCAGGAGGCGCCTCTATACCAGATGTGCAGAGGGAGCAAGGGTGCTTGAAATGGGATTAAACTAAGCCTGAATCTTGCCACTGAATGATTTCAAGCTTAGTTTAATATTTTCAGGCTGATGTTCGTTTTCATCGTGGATGACTTTTCATAATAACTGCAAAATGAATAAGGAATAAGTACATTTTCATGTATGCTGTGGCAAATAAATCTCAGGTAAAATAGAGCAAGCAGCGATGCTATATCCCTGAGATCTCTTCCTCTAAAATAATTCACTTAAAAAGCCATTTCCCCAGGATTTTGGAGCACACAGCAGTGAACATGACAAGGGTGTGAGTCAGTTGTGTGAATCCGGGGGCTCTGTCACGTATAGACTCATTGCCTTTTCTGATGCGCTTCCAACTATTCTCATGGCTTAAAAATAACCTATAATACATGAGTCATTACTCGGGATTATCTTCAAAGAATTCCAATTACAGAATTTAGTCACTGGAATCTCCCCCTTTTTAGACATAGGAACAAGAATTTAGGCAAAAAAAAAAAATCATAGGATTCACAAGTCAAGATTTATACCTTTTTTTTTTCAATAGAACAGGCGTTAAATAAAAGTGCCATTCCCTGCAGCTCTAGCTGAGTTCAAAGGCACACTGTACCAGCTTTAAAGTTTATCCCAGGAATAGACGCAAAGTTACACTTGTTCTAACTAGACTTGCTGTGTGTCTATTGCTTTCAAGCCTTTAGCATGCAAAATGCTTCTTCAGTTTTGGACAAATCATAAAACAAAAATATTTCTAACTGTGCATATTTCTAGTTTAGAGTTCATGGTCTAAGAAAAAGGGAGACCCTAGCAGCCCATACTGGCTTCCCTGGTAGCTCAGATGGTAAAATGTCTGCCTGCAATGCAGGAGACCCAGGTTCGATCCCTGGGTGGGGAAGATCCCCTGCAGAAGGAAATGGCAGCCCACTCCAATATTCTTGCCTGGAAAATCCCATGGATGGAGGAGCCTGGCAGGCTTGGCAGGCTACAGTCCATGGGGTTGCAAAGAGTTGGACATGACTGACTGACTAACATACATCTTTTGACAGCCTATAACGTTGTAGGAAACAACATAGATAGTTTCCCTGGCTCTCAAAACATTGAGAGGCAGCCAAGCCACTGCCAACTAAGGCTCTGATTCATCTTGCCAACTTCATTCTTCCTCTTCTCTTTCACGCATTTAACACTCATCTAGAAAGGGAAACCCTCCTACACGGTTGGTGGAAATGTAAATTGGTGTAGCTACTATGCCGAACAGTATGGAGGTTCCTTAAAAACTAAAAACAGAACTACCACATGTACCTGCAATCCCACTCCTGGGCATGTATACACACACACACACACACCCCAGAAAAAAAACAACAACAATGAATCAAGGCCATTTGCAGCAACATGGATGGACCTAGACATCATCATGCTAAGTGAAGTAAGTCAGACAGAAAGACACATATTGTAAAATATCACTTATACACAGAATCTAATGATTCCATGTGCAAGTGATACAAATGAACTTATACAAATGATATGACTTGAACTTATTTACAAAACAGAAATAGACTCCCAGACATACAGAACAAACTTATGGTTACCAAAGGGGACTGGGAGAGCAGGAGGGATAAATTAGGGATTTGGGATTAACAGATACATACTAACACTTACATATATAAAACAGATAAACAAGGGCCTACTGTATAGTACAGGGAACCATATTCAATATCTTGTAATATCATAATGGAAAAGAATCTGAAAAAGTGTGTGTGAATATATATATATGTGTGTGTGTGTGTGTGTATGTATATATATATATATACTTGAGTCACTTTGCTATACACTTGAAACATTGTAAATCAACTATACTTCAATAAAAACATTAAGAAAACCATCTAAAACTTTCTTCTCTTCCCTATACATGGATGTCCCTTCTCTGCCTCCACACTCTTGCTCATGATCTTCCTGTGTCTGGAAGGCTCCTCCCTCCATATCTGCATGTCTATACCAAACACATATGTATCAAACTCACCTCTGATACTACCCTCTCTAAGCAGTCCTAGTATCTCCAGGAAAAAAAAGGAGGCCCTTCTCCCAAAGGAATCATCCCAGCGCATGTTCCACATGTTACCCTGCTCCTGCCGTCTACTCTGGGCTCACTGAGGGCAACATAAATACAAGGTAATCCCTAGTGTATAGCTTGATTTATAACAGGCATTCAAAGCTGTTCCCTACATGAGCAATACGGTATTGGAAAGTTATGAACAGGCAGATTTGCTGATTCAATAAACTAAATGGATCAAAAGGAGGAGAAAAGAAGAAAAAGATGGGGCATGTTTGGGAGACCAGAGGATCTGTGGGGGTCAGGCCATGCCAAAGGCAACAGAAGATGGAAGGCTGAACTCCTACTGAATTGACCATATACACTGACCCCCACCCCAAGTGTATCATTTATAGAGCCTAGTCTTCTCACCACAACATCCTTCCATCTCTCTGTCCACACCTAACACAGCTCCTGGAAGGCAGTCACAGACTCCTGTGACTTGACCAGGGGCGAAAGGGACATCTGCAGAACAACGCATGCTCAGAAACTGCAGGTCTCTGGGGTCATCCTCAAAGAAGCCTTGGCTATGCAGGTTGGTTTCTGAGAGCCAGCCTCTAAGTCCATTCAGCTTGGGATGATTTAAGCCAAACTCTGAGTCTTCTTCAGAGGTCAGCATGGAACTTCCCCATTCGCCAACGGCCAACATTTCTTGAGCGGACAGATGAGAGGGACCCACAATAGTACTAGTAGTAGTACTCTGGCCACCTCACTCGAAGACCTGACTCATTGGAAAGGACCCTGATGCTGGGAGGGACTGGGGGCGGGAGGAGAAGGGGACGACAGAGGATGAGTGGCTGGATGGCATCACCGACTCGATGGGCATGAGTTTGAGTAAACTCCGGGAGGTGGTGATGGACAGGGAGACCTGGCGTGCTGCGATTCATGGGGTTGCAAAGAATCGGACACGACTGAGCGACTGAACTGAACTGAGTATTACTAGTAGCAGTAATAATAAGGATCAGCTTCAAAGTCCTGTCCCTCACGTAGAACTGAAGCCTAGGATAGGCAAAAGCAGGCTTCAGAACAGTCAAACAGGAATGGGGCCTTTTCTACCCTCACCCCATTTATCAAATACAAACATAAAGCCAATTTCCCCTTGGAACACTGGGCACACATACAAGGCACATAAGTTTTCCCTTGGATGGGGCCTTCGATGCAATGTAGAGCCCAAGGCACTTCACACCTACTGTCAATGAAACAGAATAATTTTTCTTACATAGGGGTTTTCCTCCATGAAGTAAAGGAAGTATCACCATGGCGCCCCCGTCAAGGTCACGATACCCTTCTGAAAAATAAGACCTCGATTATTGTGACCATCATGCCATTATTAATATGGACATAAATTCTCTATGCTATTTCATGGGTATATTTCCAGGCACATGATGTATATTTTATAATTTCATATTACATCATGATAAATGTGACTGGTAAGAGTCATTCCTTCACAAACACAGATCTTGTCCATATTTTATGCAAACTTACTATTCATCATATTTAGTGCCCTCATATTTAACCTAAGAAGATAATGAAAGTGTAAGCTGAAGGATTCATTTTATAAAATTCTAACATAGCTATTTCTCTCCCCCTACAGAGGAGCAGCCTGTCCCTGACCTTCTGTTTTTCCTTTTCAAGTCATGGGCCTTTTTAAGACTAAAATAAAAGTTATGGATCCATTCTCCAGAAAAACACCAGAGTTTTCATAACTAGTTATACTTCACTGCAGGTTTGTTTCTTTAAGATGAATACAATGTAGAAATAATTGGTATAAAGAATTTTAAATTCAGTTGGCCAAGAAACTCCTTTGGGTTTTTCTGTAAGATGTTAAGAAAAAATCAAAATAAACTTTTTGGTCAACCCACTTAATCTTTTTATATGCTTACTGTGCATATAAACCAAAAAGTAATTCTGTTTCATAATAAATTCCAGTTTGAAGGTTTACTGTTATAAATAGCTTCTGTGTTTGTGTGTGTAGTTAGGTTTTAACAGTAATGAAAGCTAAGCCTGCATCAAGCAACCCCAGAATTGTGTAGTATTCTTTTGCAACAAATTCATGGCTCACTCTTTACTATGGCTTTCAAGAAGTATCTTTGTGTTTGACAAAGTCTGCCTCAATGGAGGTGCCTCTGTCACCACAGAAAAGATCCAGAAGTTCGAATTTCCAATTTGAAGTCTCAAAGCTGTTGGGTACTGTGGCCAGCTGTGTGCCATTTCTTTCTGCAGAGAAGTTAGTGAGACTTTGTCCTCTTGGAGACTGAGCTGCAGGGCCTCTTCCTCCAGAGCAGGGAGGTTCACAAGAGATTTGCCTCCATCCTGCTCTTCCAGGATGAAAGCCCAGTCATGAGAACTCAGGGCTTCTCAGGAGCATCAGTGACGGCATGTGTGTGCATGCGTGTACATGCTCATGTGCTCAGTCATGTACCACTGTGTGTGACTCCATGGGATGGCAAGTGTAGGACCTCATGATGAAAAATTTCCCTCATTCATCCGGCAAAAATAAAATCAAAACCTCTAAGGGCATCACATGATAAACTTTTCCCTCCCAGCTGGCTCTCAGAGTGGCCACCCCTTTTGGCTAAGCCTCCCCAGAGTCATCTTCCGGACAGTCAGCAAGCCTCTGAGTTGGAGAGGAACTTCATAGCCTGCATCACCACCTGACAACCCCTTTAGAAGCTGGTAAGTCAAGGCCTCCGCTCTCCGAAGCAACAACTTAGCCTGGTGGGAAATACTTTGGTGGGACTGTTGGCAGAAGGCTGGGAATCAGAGTACATGGAGGCAGAGGCTAAGGGTCCTTCCTGCTTCACAAAGGAGTCAAACCAGGAGCTCTCTGGTGGAAACCACACACCTCTGATGGACAAAAGCCATGGATTGGTCTTCCAGAAATACACCAGGGATTTCACCCACTTGCAACTGGTGAAAAATGGGATAACCGCCAATTTCACAAAGAGGTATTCTGAAATAATTAGAAATTTCAGGTGTTTGGCAAGTCACGGCTTCATTCCTTCTTATTCCAGTTACAAGCTGTAGACATCTCCTGTCTGCCGTCCACCCCCAAGGACTGCCACATATACACTGATACAGGATACAGTCATACATATGTACATTATTGTACTGCTCAGTCGTGTGTGACTCTTTGCAACCCCATGAACTATAGCCCACCAGACTCCTCTGTCCATGGGATTTCCCAGGCAAGAATACTGGAGTGGGTAGCCATTCCCTTCTCTAGAGGATCTTCCCAGCCCAGGAAGCAAACCTGGGTCTCCTGCATTGCGGGCAGATTCTTTACCATCTGAGCCACCAGGGAAGCCCTTATAATATACACATTTACATATATACATACAAAATATCTATGGCATTGAAATTTTATATGGGGAAGCAACTAGGAAAAATGTCTTACATTTCCTTGGGTACAAAATTAGAACAATAAAAGGAGCAACACTGCTGCAGTGTATTTGAGAGTGCTGAGATGTCTCCAGACTGCTCCCGCCTCTAGCTGTGGCCCGTACTCTTTCTTGGCTGCAGGCATCCTCTGGCTCGCCTCTGGGCTACCACCTGGATTCGGGGACCACTGACTCCCTCCCCGTCAAGGGCTCCGATTGTCACTGCAGCCACAGAGGATGGCGAGGCCACACCTACACTGCCCCTGTGAGGGCACACACTCGTCCCATGTCCTTTATCCCTTCAGGCATTGCTTTCGTGAATAATATTTTAACAGTATTTACTGAGAGTATGAGAAGGGACTGGTCATTCAAAAAAGACAACTGAGAAGTCTGTATCAAGTCCTGGTGGCCCTCTAGGGGTCCGAGCTGGTCCCTGTTAACCAGTGCTTTCCGAGTCCCTGTCACATTGCTGGGACAACCCCCCAACCCATCCCCGACCTCTTTCAGGTAGCAGTTCACTCTCCCCAGGCTCTGATTCCAGGCTCAGGACTCTCCAGACACAAAGAGGAAGCCAAAAGCACTTAACGCCATGGTAACCTCCCCTCCCAGAAAAGCACACTTTGGAGGAGCCCAGGAGAGCACTTGGCTCCTCTGTGCTTAAGCTCCTCCTTCAGACGAGGTTCCAGCCTCTGCAGAGCCCCAAACCCAAACAGGAAGCTGTGTGGCATGGAGGAGGGCAGGTGACTGGACAGGGAATGAGAAAGCTCCCGAGGTCAGACAAGGCCCACTCACTTACCAAGGCCTCCTGCCTGTTAGACTGGGAGCTCTCTGAGGTCAAGACACAATAAAGTGCTCTTTTATTGTACTTTATCTGCTTTTAATGGAGGGAACCAGAGAGAGCGGGCATATGGTTTTCAAATCTCAAGCCAAACAGATCTGTAGCATCTTCCACCCAATGAGTCAGAATGGTGCCCATGGGCCTCGAAATCTGCCTCCTGCTCTTTCCTTCCTGTGCTTTTCTTCAACTGGACTTGCCTTCCAGACTAGTAGTATCCGGCAGCCTTCTCTAGGCTTAAAAAATCTCAGACACCGTCTGACTTCAACCTCTCCCAGGCCTCCCGTCTCCTGCTTACTCTGTGAAGTTCTAAGTGTGGCACCCACTGCTCCTGGACCGCCCCACCTCGGAAGCCTCTGTGGACATCAGGTTCCCACTGGCTAGAACGAGCAGGGTCTGGCCTCCCTAAGCACTGACCTGCTTCACTGAGTACAAACCAGATAAGGCTCTCAGAGAGCCAATGAAATAGGCACACGTCTGTATGGATGCATTTGGTTAACCATCTGGAGTAAGAGTGTGTTAATATGAAGCCAATCATAACTAGAGTAAAACAACTTTCCAATTTACTTCTGTAGAGTAACACCGATTACATGAATGAAAATAATGCCAGATGAGATATCAGATAGTCTCCACCATGCCGCCACCTAAACCTCAGGGGATGAGCACCCTGGGTGTTTACACTCGTCTTCTGTAACAGACAGTTCAGTGCCAGCTTCACAGGTGGCCTGATGCCTCTAAGGCACATGCACCTTCCATCCTGTGGCTCAACTGCCTCAAAGCCTTGTGTATCCAGCTAACAAAGCGAGCGTGGAAAAGACACCTCTGTCTCCTAAGCAGCCCCAACTCACAGACTACAAACGCGTGCTACCTACACCCCACTGGCTAGAACCAGAGCGCAAGGGGCACTGGGATATGTAGTCCAGCCGTGAGGCACGTGAGAGGGAGTCTATGGTCAGCGCCTCAAAAGCACCCCCATAACGCTCCTCCTCCCATCAGTCCACAGTGAATGAGCACAGCCTGTGCGGGGGTCACAACCTCACGGGCAGGGGCCTTATGAGACCATTAGGACCAACCCCCTTTTACTGCAGGCCTGAGGGACTTGGCAGGGGCTTCTCCTTTCTCAAGCTTTACCGTCAGCCACGTTCACAGACTGCATCCGTTACAAACCAGCCTCTCTGGCCATTTTAGGCAGCATGGAGAATGGATTTCAACCAGCTACCTCATTTATGGATCGTGTTTGTCTGTAATTCTCATTTCTGTTCAAGTTTTTCTTGATTTTACTTTCTAATTACAAAACAATGTGTGGAAATAGGCCTCCTGACTGTTAAGACTGGGAGCTCTTTGAGGTCAAGACACAATAGAGTGCTCTTTTATTGTACTTTATCTGCTTTTATTGTACTTTTAAAGGAGGGAACCAGAAGGAAGCATAACAGAGGCCAACTTGTAAAAGGGTCCTAGAAGCTCAGGAAACAAGGGTCTCACTTTGAGACAAGAGAAGTAAAACTCTGCCAGGTTCAGGCCAGCTCACCAAAGAAACTGTGTTTACTACAGTATAACGTATTAATCACAGATACATGGAATTGCAGGCGAGGACTACTGTGCACTCTTGTATAGGTAAACACTTGCCGTCCATTATATTGTGGAAATAAATCCTCAATGGCTCGCTGAGCCCACCCCTCCCTTGTGAACCCCTCACCCCTCGTGATCTGGGTCATCATCTTTCCTTTACCCCATGGCATCAAGGCACTGCCATGATCCTATTACGTTCCACATTCTTGAAGGAGTTGCCCTCAGCTCCCTGTCACCTTGGAAAGCCGCTAGAAAACTCCTATTTTCCCAAGGAACTAACTGTGATAAGGGTAAAGACATCACTTTTCCAATACTGCATGCCTATTAATGATTAGCACTCATTTCCCAAAGAAACATCTCTAGTGAAACTCATAGTGGAATTTTAGGAAATGATGAGTTTCAGGGAGGCCCTGAAGGACAGAGATATTGTGAGGTGAAAAGGCATTCATAATACACCTCAAACACCCCCAAACATGGTAGCTTTTGAACCACCCACATCTACACTCCCCCTGGAAGAGAGATCTAGTCCAGTCCTGAGTTGAACCCCCATCTTCAAACCCAAGAATGCCCTTGGGCTTAGCAAAGTCCTGCAGACACTGATATCTGCGAACAGCCCCATTACTGTACCCATCTTGAAGATTCAGTGGTGAGTGGGTGGGTGGGTGGGTGTGTGGGGGTGTGGGTGTGTGTGTGTGTGTGTGTGTGTGTGATCATCTCTACAGATACATCCTTAATAGAGATATTGGGGGTAGAAAGTCTTCAGGGAAATATTCACAATCAATCAGCACTTTCTTGTTGTAAGAGAGCTGATTGTCAAGACTGTTGTTTGGGAAAAATATTTTAGAAGGTCTCAAATCAAACTGCATAATCAGCACTCATGTTTTATGCAAATTAGAATACATATTCTTACACTGCATCAGAGGACCCAGTCACCCCAGCCCCGTCTCTCTCAGGGAAAGCATCTGCCACCTGAAATTCAGAGCAGTAACTCACAGCCCATGCAACAGTGCATTGCCACAGATTAGACTTGTTATAAATTTATAATGATTTCATATAAAAACATTACATTTTAATGGTTTCCAGAAAGACAGGATAGGGCTGGTATAAATGTTTAACTAGCACTGTCTCTCACATTTCACACTTTGTTTATTTCATTACCGGGTATGCTAAAATGAAACCACTAGCTTAAAAACAAAAATGTCATCAAATTCAAAACAGAAAACTTATGATGAACAAATACTCTTGGTAAGGCAGATTTCAAGCCTGGAGGATCTCTCACAGCCTCTTTTAGATAAACACCTGGATACTGCATTTAACTATCTAGTCATTTTTCCATACAGGTAATATTTAAAAATCACTCCTAACCTGGCTCTCAGAATTAAATTTGTGTCCCTACTGAAGGCCACTGTGGAGGGGTCCTGTCCCCTGGTGTTCTCTCTGCTGAGCTGTTTATGAGTTCTACTGTGACTTTACACAGTATTTCTATGCTAAAGAAAAGAGGATCACTCCAAACACGTCAGGCCTTGTTAACAGGAGATGAAGCTGTGACAGGCACTGGGGTGTGTCTGACATACAGACCAGACCTGAAGCTGTCTGGCAGGAATGCATCTGACCTGTTATTGTCAAGTTTGCCCTATTATCTTGATACTCCCTTTTGAATTCTTAGTGATTCTGACCTTTCTTTTCTGATACAATCACTCATAGAAGTCCGAGAATGCAGTGGTATTCCAGATCACAGCAGTGGAAGCCATACGCTTCTTATTTATTAACTGTAGATGTACCAGATTTAAACCTCCATGCCACACCAACCAGTGCAAAAGGGCAGTTATAGGATAATATGTTTAGCTGGATTCCCCTTTCTGGGATTTTTAACTTTCATAGGCATTTTTGCAATGTTTCAATGATTATGACTAAAGGTCAGATGTTATTTGTACAATCGGAAAATAAAGATTTAATTTTGCTAGTTAAGAAAAAAGAATGTTCCTCTGGTCTAGGTGGTCCACAAGGAAGACAGGGTCAGGGTAGAAGGTGAAACCAGGCAAAACCCATGAGAACCAAGAGCTTGGGAGTAGCTTCAAGTGGCGAGTACAAGTCCTAAGTAAGGGACAAGTCAGGGGGAGCAGAAGCTAAAAAGAAGGGGGCAGGCTGGGAAGTGGGGTACAAGGTAGAATGCTTCCTGATGGCTTTGCCCAATGCCCAGCATAGAGAGTGGTGCAAAGCAAGGCTCGGCATGTTTGCTAAACGAGGTCATGAAATGGGAGTGGCTTGGGAATCAGTCTACCGCCTGCCAATCCAATGTGCTACCCACTCTCGCTTAGGCTGTCCCCCCAACAGGGGACACGTTGATCTGATTAATGCCCACTTAGTTGAGGCTGCTGTAGCAGGTGTCATGGCAGATCCAAAGATAAATATTAATTAAAACCATAGAGCTGATAGGTAGAGAGTACCTCCCATGGGCTGGGCACTGTTCTGACTGCTTTTGCAGTAGTAACTCACCTGATCTTCACAGTAACTCTACACAAGGAGAGTACTATTAGAATCCCATGTTACAGATGAAGGCACCAGGACACTGCAGGTTAGGCCACCTGAGGTCACAGGGTTAGTAAGTGGAGCCAGTTTTCAAATGAGCTCTTTTGGCTCTGGAGCCCATGATGTTTGTCATTACACCACACTGCCTCTTACACAATCTCTAGCCACAGGGCCAAACCCACCATGAAGGAGTGGGCTCTGCAGGACAGCTTGTGGCTTGAGTCTGTCCAGGGAGGAACAGGTGCCAAGGTTTACAAAAACCATTCATTTACCCAAACAACCCACAGGTCCAGTGTAGTTCTAGGTGCTAGGAGCTTCCCAGGTGGTGCGGTAGTGAAGAATCCGCCTGCAAATGCAGGAGATACAAGAGACGCGGGTTCAATCCCTGGGTTGGGAAGATCCCCTGGAGTAGAAAATGGTAACCCAATATTCCTGCCTGGAGAGTCCCATGGACAGCAGAGCCTGCTGGGCTACAGTCCACGGGGTCAAAAAGAGTTGGACATGACTGATCATGCACACACCTAATGTACCTAGGGACACAGAAAAGGTGTGAAAAGCAGACCTTATAGCTCTTATAACATTAGTGGGGAAGATACTCAATAGAAAATAAACAAGCATATAGACAAGGCACAAGAAGATGATGAGTGAAATGGTGAGAAAGCAAGCTGGGTCAGGCAACAGAGGGCACAAGGGCATCTTGTTCACTGAGGCTACCCAGGGGGGGCCCCACCGCCCAGGTGATCCCTGAGTCAAGACCTAAATGGAGGCAGAAGGCCATGTGAGACTGGGAAAGAATCTCCCAGAAAGAGAGGCCTTGAGGCACAAGCATGGGGGCGTGGTTGTGTTTGAGGAACAGCAGGTACGTCGGGATTGGAGAGAGCAAGAAGAAAAGTGGCAGGAAACATGCTGAGATGTGTCAGGAGTGGAACAGGCCAAATTTTGGGGGCCTCGCAGGTGAGGGAAAGGCTGGGGTTTTCCTCTGAGAGGGGCATATTTTTGTTTCTTTTTTGAGAAAAGGCAACTTTAAGAGAAAAGATAGAATTTGTGATTGAATTAGAGACTGACATATTCAGGCTACTGATAAAACAGTGAGATCAGTTAAGACACTCACATCAGCAACAGATTTATAAAACAGGTCCCTGGAGGATTTTGCCAAATCTTCCTTTTCTTCTTTACTTTTTTTAAATGGTGATTAAAATACACATAACACACAATTCACCACCTTGATCATTTAAGGTGTACAATTTCTTCCTTATTTGGAATACGTATGATATAACGGACACTACTCATGACGGTTAAGATGTTAAGTTAAATCTGGATTCAAATCCTGGATGTCCCACGTCCTCACCTGACTTCCTGTGCCTCTGTTTTCTCAACTGGGGAAAATACAGCATTCCTACCTCCTCTCCAAGAGTGGCTCTAACTCTGGCCAGGTCAACGACTCAGCTTAGCGGGCAGCCGAGAAAACACCCAGTACAATGTTGGCTTCTATATCACTATTAAGAGGGTGGTCAAGACAGTAACAAGAACTTCCCTGGTGGCTCAGATGGTAAAGAATCTGCCTGCAATGCAGGAGACCTGGGTTCGATCCCTGGGTCAAGAAGATCCCCTGGAGAAGGGAATGGTTACTTACTCCCGTATTCTTGCCTGGAGAATTCCATGGACAGAGGAGCCTGGCAGGCTATAGTCCACGGGGTTGCAAAGAGTTGGGCATGACTGAGTGACTTTCATTTTCACTTTCTTCAAGACAGTAACTTGGAAGAAAACTGTCTCCTAAGTCTTTGGAATCACCTAACAGTGACGATGGCTGGAAGGTCCCCCACTTAGCGGCAGTGAGCACTCCAGTTGACTACGGCTCAGGAGCTTGGAGAACGAAGCCTGACTCTGGCTGCACTGTCCCTGGAAGCTTCTGGGCAGTGATGGGTCTCCCGCGTCGGAAGCTGCAGTGGCCCTGACACCAGAACCACCCTCAGGCCTCTGTCACGGTGACAGAGGCCGTCACGCTGCCGCTTCGCAGCGGACTCTGGGAGCCTCGCTGCCCATCCTCAGGATCGGGCCTCAGGATGCCCTGGGGCCACCGATGAGATGATACCAGAGGCTCCAGCTCTCGGTGGCCTCGCAATTAAGCCTAACAAGGCACAAGTAGCTCCTCAGGGGGCGCACAGAGGTGCCCACAGTAATTGGCCGTGGGCCTCGGCTTCCCCAGGGGCTGTGGATTATGCGTCGGCAGCAGGGAGGGGCCCGGGGAGGGTCAAGACCTTGAGGGAGGCCAGATGGGAGCAGCTCGCTTCATGCATAAGTCATGAGCGGCCCTGCTGACTGCTCCATGCACTCCGGGGCGAGACACAGAGAGGCCGGGCCCTGATGTGGGCAAGCAGGCAGCAGAGACTCCCCCTACCCCACCCAGGGCTGGAAGTCTGCTGGGGCCTGGGCTGCCTCCTCGCATCTGCCTGTGGCTGCAGGAACACTGACATCAGAGCCCCAGGCTCCTGCAGAGGCAGGCAATAAAAACACGGGAATCCTGCAGAGGATGTTCTCATCCGGCTGCCGCTGGAGACCTCGGCAGAAGGTGTGGGTCCCTGACAAGAAGGATGTGTGTTCTCAGACAGACACAGCCTTGACTGAGCAAAGAAGAAGGATGTAAGTGTAGAATATGGTAGGCATGTATGTCTGGGTGCTGGATATTTACGAAGACACTTGTTGTTTCCAAAATATCTATCCGTGTGTGCGCGCACCTGTAGGCATGTCTTTTATCCACAGCTTTCTCTGGGCTGTGACAAGGGATGCAGTGCACTATGATAAACCCCATGCAAAACTATCCCCGGTGATCCTCATTTAAGGACCGTAACAGGCAAATCAGCACTCGGCTTTGAGATGTTACGTGACTTGTCCAAGGACACACAGCAGAAAAGTGACAGAGTAAGGTCTCAACCTGCTATCTAGGCTCCAGTGTCTTCCCTTAAGCCAGCCACTGGGTGTGACTGTCTGAAAGGGCTCACTCGACACTCCCCCATCCCCACAGGCCAGCCTCTGCGCCTGAACTGATGGCGCAGCAAGACTGCTGAGCCCCTGACCTCCGCCAGACCCCAAGCTGGGCCCTCTGTCCTCGTTACTGCATTACTAATGTGTGAGCAGGCAGATATGACCACGTTAACAGATAAAACAACTACCCCCCGCTAACCTGTTTCAGAGCATTCTTTAACCAGTATTCTCTGCCTGGTATTTCCCTTCTAGTGCTGCTAAGAGTCTCTTCCCTTGTGAATTCTTTACTGGATGAAACAGCGTTTAGAGACAGAAACCCTAAACAGTTGAATCAGTTTCGAATGTCATTATCACCTTCAAATATAAGAAAAATTAAAATAAAAAAGATTTGTAGAAGTCAATGTCAGCAGGTCTTCCAGAAACAAATAGACAGCAATTAAGAGTTCCAATCCCCTTCTCAGCAAGCATAACCGTAAGTTTGGAATTGGCAAAGACAGACTAGATTCTGAAAAGGGAGTCTCTCAGACTCAAATTGTGTTTATGGTTCTGTTAACTACCCATTCTGGATTTTCAGAAGTCACCTCTAGACCGTATAAGTATTGCCTCTAAAACTCCCTGGGGACCACATTAAAGTGCAAACTCGGATTTAACAGGCACAGGGTGGGGTCTGAGATTCTGCATTTCAAATAAGCTTCCAGGTAATGAAATTGCTGAAGGTCTGGGATCATGTTCTGAGTAACAACGGGCTGGAGGTCCTGTCAACACCACACACCAGCAAGCTATCCCCAAGACGGCACTTCTTGAGTGTTTTCACTAGACACAATTGTGATTCCCAAAGTGCTTTTTCAAAATAAACAAATGGGACCCAATTAAACTTAAAAGGTTTTTGCACAGAAAAGAAAACCATTGACAAAATGAAAGGACAACCTACTGTACAGGAGAAAATATTTGCAGATGACATGACCATAAAGAAGGCAGAGAGCCGAGAATAACTGATGCTTTTGAACTGTGGAGCTGGAGAAGACTCTTTGAGAGTTCCTTAAACAGCAAGGAGATCAAACCAGTCAATCCTAAAGGAAACCAACTCATTGGAAGGACTGACACTGAAGCTTCAATACTTTGGCCACCTGATTCGAACAGCCAACTCACTGGAAAAGGCCCTGATACTGGGAACGATTGAGGGCAAAAGGAGAGGAGGGCAACAGTGGATGAGATGGTTGGATGGCATCACTGATTCAATGCATATAAACATGGGCAAACTCTGGGAGATGGTGAGGGGCAGGCAGGCCTGGTGTGCTGCAGTCCGTGAGGTCACAAAGAGTCAGACATGACTTGGTGACTGAACACATGCACACGCATGATCAATAAGGCGTTAATTCTCAAAAATATATAAACAGTTCATACATCTCAACATCCGAAACACAAGCAACCTGGTTTTAAAAATCAGCAGAAGACCTGAATAGACATTTTTCCAAAGAGGACATGCAGGTAGATGGCTAAGAAGCACATGAAAAGATGCTCAAAACCTCCAATTATCAGGGAAATGCAAACCAAAACAAGCAGATCAAAAAGATCACAAATAACAAATGTTGCCGAGGATGCAGAGAAAAGGAAACCCTCATATACTGTTGGTGAGAATGTAAATCGGTGTAGTCACTGTGGAAAACAGTATGGAGGTTTCTCAAAAGAACTAAAAATAGAACTACCATAGGATCCAGCAATTCCACTCTGGGGTATATATTAAAAAAAAAAAAAATCCAAGACACTAATTGGTAAAGACACATGCACCCCAATGTTCACAGCAGCATTATTTACAATTGCCAAGGGATGGAAGCAATCTAAGTGTCCATCAACAGATCAACGGATAAAGAAGATGTGATACACACACAAAAGAATATCACTCATCCATAAAAAATGAATGAAATTTTGCCATTTGCAACAACCCGGATGGATATGTAGGGTACTACACTGTGTGAAATAAGTCAAAGACAAATACTGTATGATACCACTTACATGTGCACTCTAATAAATACAATGAACTAGTGAATGCAGCAAAAAAGAAACAGGCTCACAGATAGAGAGAAAGAAGTAGCCGTTGCCAGTGGGAAGAGGGGAGGGGTAGGGGAGTGAGGGGTACATCCTATGAGTATAAAACAAGCTACAAGGATGTACTGCACAACACAGGGAATATAGCCAGTACTTAAAAATAACTATAAATGGAGCATAACCTTTAAAATTATGAACCGCTATGTTGTACACCTGTACAATACTTACATAACACTGTTTACCAACTACACCTCAATTTTTAAACAGTGACGTCTGCTGAGTCATCTCAGTATCTGTTCTGAAAAATCTGTTTGTCCTATATCAGGGCCTGTCATGAGTGAACACATCTTCACATCACAGCAAACAGTAACACTTGCCTCCTTTAAGAGAGAAAAGAAGGAAATAGATATACACTTATGCATAGGCCCTAGAAGCAAACTGCTGTCCTTGAAGCGTGTGGGGAAACCATCCACACGCCACGGCTGAGCGTCCCATCCTGTTCTCTGTGCCAGGAGGGTACTGAAGATGGGTGGATCCTCAGACCTGCTAAATTCCATTCCCATGAAGAGCTGCGGGGTTTCCTGGACCTATCCGCAATTCTTGACATTTCTCTCACTCTGTGTGCACAAAGAACTCTTCACGTTGGTTTCATAAAAAATTCACTTGGCTTTTTGTCAGAGTTTATTCTGTTATTCAATCCCTCTGCTGGGTTTTAAAATTTGAAAGTCATGTTTTTGTTTTATGGATGCAATAGTCTTTGAAGTCTTTGTGAGAATACCAATTAGAATTTTTTTTAAAGTCTTCTTTCTTATATATATTTCCCCCTCCCTGTGGCCACTGGCTCATTGGGTTCACCTGGGGCCATTCTTGGGCCAAAGACTCCCCTCAAATGTCCAGCGATTCTTCTTTGTCTGTCTGTCTTCATAAATGAAGATCTCACTTTTTAGGAGCTCCCTCTCAATTTTTAGGAGCTCACTTTGAGTTCCTTGGGAGAGCTGCTCCTGAAGGATGCTGTGGAAAGCTGTGGGCAGCCTTGCCCTGGGGTGGAATGAAGACCTAACGTGACAGGAGGAGCAGGATGGAAGGCTGAGCATCCACTCTGGTGGAGGGCGGCCAAAGAGAGACACCAGGGCAGTCCGGCCTGGAAGTCGGCTCCTGGTATGCACACCACACGGCAGCCTGGGGAAGATCCTGCGATGAGCAGCTCTGAGGCATGGGCTGGGTCTGAGCCCTGCCCTTCCTGAGCCTGGGATTCTTCCAGAGCATCTCATTAGTCCTGCTTCTTTCCCCATGGTGGTCTTTGGTCTCCTCAATTCAGAATACTTTTTCTGTTAATTAACTGTGTCTTCTAGAAACTTCCCAAACGAGGCATCTATTACTGAGACCTTGTTTCCTGTGAGATTGATTGTGTGTTTTCACTTAATTTTATACTTATTTTGATCATTTCAATGATTTGCAGAGGCAAGCAAGGTAAATATACGAATTTTCTCACTGTTGTGATTTAAAATCTCAGCTTGTTTAGAAAGGTATGTCAATATACATGTATGTTTATGTGCATATGTGTATACACATACACACATATATGTTTAACATCAACTATGGTAATGTATGGATAAGTTTAAGGATGCCATTATTTTCTTCTTTCTACTGTTATATATTTCCCAAGTCATAGTCCCTTTCTTTGATACTTTAATTTTTTAATAACAACTTCACATATCATAAAATTCACCATTTTAAAATGTACAACTCGGTGGTTTCTAGTATAGTCACAAAGGTGCATCACCATCACCATGATTGATTTTAGAACACCTTCATCATTCCCTTCAAAACCCTATATCCATTAGCAGTCACCCTCCATTCCCTGTTCTCTCCTGCCCCTGGCAAACACCAACATTTCTGTTTCTTTAAATTTGTCTATTCCAGTATTTCACAGAAATGGAAATCATACAGTGTGTGGCATTTTTCATCTAACTTCTCTCACTTGGCAAAATGTTTTCAGGGTTCATCTACGTGGTAGCATATATTAGTATTTCATTCCTTTTCACAGCTGAATAATATTTCATTGCATGGATATACCACCTTTATTTATCCATTCATCAGCTGATAGACACTCAGATTGTTTCCACTTGTGGGATATTACAAACAATGCTGCTATGAACTTCATGTGCAAACTGTGTATTACTTTCATAATTTAAAAAATACTACTTTAGAAAAATTACAAAGTATCTCTTCAAAAACAGTCAATAAGTCAAACTTTTTACTAATGTAGACTGGCTTTGCTCCTATTACTCAAAAGTATTTGGTTTTACTATGGAGAATCCCATGGACAGAGGAGACTGGCAGGCTACAGTCCACAGGGTCACAGAGAGTTTGACACCACTGAAGTGACTTAGCATACACACATACATTGAAAACCTTTCTAATACCTGCAAATACTTAGATTTAATAAATTTTCTAGGAGTAAGCATACATTCTTGCATTAACTGGTAGTCAACTAATAAATTTAACCTTCATTTCAACTTGGTAAGAGTATACTGATGCATGTTAACAACTTTTACGGTATTTCTCATCATTAGATCAGAAGAGTAGGTCTTCCTTTCAAGAATATCATCTTAGAATACATTTCATTCTGTCACGTACAACATCCAAAAAACAATATTTGTGTGCTGAATTAAAAACCTGCCCAAACCGCAAAAAAAGAGGGAAAAAAAATCTATTTTGCTGCCCACTCATGGAGTGCAACCTTTAGAAAGGGATTATTTCCATTACATTTTCATCAGAGACTGGCAAAGAAAAGTATATCATGTTATTACGGAGCCTGGAAATGTAATGACTTCCAGGTTGCTAGGCAACACTGCGATGTTAAAGGCCCCAGTATCTGTGATCTCTAGAGACACACTCAAATTTCATTAAAACCTCATAACCATTATACAGAAAGTCCATGTGGAGTTTATAAACAGACTTAGTTTCTTAACATAATAAGGAAGAAATAAAAAAATGCAAATGGCATCAAAACTTTTGTGGGACTTAAAGCCAAATATTTTGGAGGCCCAATTAATGAAACCTACATTGTTTCTTGAGGGTTCACAGAAATAAAGTACTATCAGTTCAGAATGAATTTAGCAGTTCATATCCTGAAAACATCGTACTGTGTAGAACTTAGTGACTTCCTTTGAAGAAAGGATAAATATGTTCTGGGTATAAATCGGGAAGGGAGGCAAGGTTAATAGGAAATGAGAGTCCCAATCATTATTTGCTTCAAGCAGGGTCAAGACAGTGGCATGTTTGCAACTGAAATAGGAATGTAAGATGCTACAGGAAATAATTCTCAGGAACACTTTTCATATATTTCCTTCAGCAATGGTGTCAGAAAAAGCTAATCTCTGAAACAGGAAAAGTTGTGACAGGTCTTAGTAACAGTCCCATGTGTATCACTGGGATGCTGGTCTAGGATTTGTGGCTCAGCTCCCTAAGATGCTCATAAGAATTAGTCTCTGTTCCCCACATGGGGGGCTACCTAACCTCCTCATACATCTCCTGAAGTTCTAAGGAGAAATACATAGTGGAAAGGGATTGTGTGGTTTGGTCAGTCTTACTCATCCATCCCACAAATCAAAACACTAGAAGATCAAAGTAAATGTCTACTGACATAGATCAGAAGGTTCATTTATTGTGATGGTTGATTTTAAAGGCAAATTCTTAAGCAGAAACTATGCCAGCATGTGAGATCATCAGATTTGCTAAGTTAAACTGGTGGTTACAGAGTGGCTTAGGGTTCTTATGACCCAAATTTTTATTTTCAAAACCCAGCCCCCAGGAACTTGGAGCACAGGTATCTTTACTGATAGACTGGTTTGGTGGTTCTCTCTCGTGTGTGTATACACACACACACACACTTCATCTAGGCTTAGGCACAGTTTTTTATTAACATATCTGTGATATATAAATCAACTGCAAAGTGAAAACTTGAATCTTGCAAAAATATATGGGATTTCATTAAATCATTGCTGGCAATGGTGGAAGAACCACATCCAAAGCCTTGGATGAGGGGAGGTCTGACAGATCAACAAGACTGGATGGTCACCAACTAAAGAAGAGAAAAAACGGCAGGAGCTTCAAAAGGAAATACTAATTTGAATAGCAATGGAAAATAAATGAAGACCTTCACCAGTTGTGTAAAAAAAAAAAAAAAAAAGACACCATTTTATGATGATGCTGAGAAGGTTAAAAATATTAAGGCTGCTATACCATCATGCAATTTCAATAACGTGAAAGATGACACACGAAAATGTCTAGAACTGCTGGTAGAGCCCAATGTGATGGAGTGAAAGGGCCCAGCTACAGCTTCTGGGTGGGTAGTTGCACATTCAGAATAAGACCAACCCTCTGCTGACTCCCATGGGCAGAGAGATGAGGGATCCCCTCTGTGTCCTGGCTGGAGTCAGGAGAAGACCCAGAACTCTGAAGGTGCCAGCAAGGTCCCTGCCTCTTGCTCACAGTCTCACCCACTCTGTCCACACCATCTCACCACCCACACTTTATCCTAGCTTGCACTGACCGCTAAGCAGAGCCCTGGTCACCCCTCTTGCCCTGGACTCACATCCACAAGGCTCTCTGCAGCCCTTTCTCCGGCTCCCTGCTCACCCCTCCTCTTGACCTCTGTTCACCGTGCCCTTTGGACAGTCACCAGCACCATCTCCTACATCCTCAACCTCTTCCAGGATGTTCCCTTCACTTTCTGGCTCTAATGAAAACACCGAGCTTCTCCCCCATGACAGTACTTCCCTTGCAGGCGTCTCTTGACCACCAGCCTGGAGGTGGCTCCATGGTTCTCTTTGCTGCTTCCTGACCATTTCCCATCCCCCCTTCAGACCTCCCCAGCTTTAAATCTAATGTCACCAGAGCATGGCACCTGCTACTCTCCCCTGTTGCAGCTCTCTGGGGATCACTCCGTCCCCAGCTCTGTCCTTGTCCCCAGCACCACGCTTGTCACAGTGCTTGGCAACATTTTGTTTATAAAGAGGGTCCTTCTAGCACCACTCAGGTCTCTGGCTTTCCCTCCCATGACCTTGTTTCCTCCACATCTCAGACACTTGCTTGTGTGGTTAGACCTGAGACCTGACCTTTGCTGTTACGTGGCAGTCCTCCAGAATCCACATACAAGCAGCTTGTGCCCTGATCACCACCTTTCACCATTTCTCCCTCCAGTCCGAACACCTCTCACTTGGAATTCCAGTCCTGGAGCTCCCACAGCCAGCTGGACATTCCGACTGACTTGGATGTCTGGCAGGCTTCTCAACCATAACACATCCCAAACTCTGCTCTCAGTTTCCACTCCATCCCCCAGATAAGCTCCTCTTGAGTTTTGCCCGTTTAGGTTTTGAGTTAAAACTGAAATCACCTTTGACTTTTCTCTTTGCCTCATAGCTCGCATCCAATCTTCTGCAAATTCTATTGGTTCTGTCTTCAAGATTTATCCAAAATATAACTGCCCCAGCCCTGACCAGGACTCCCGGGGTGCCAGTAACCCGCTAGCATCTCTCGCCCTTCACTTGCTTCAGTGACTGCTCTTGGGTGTGGCAGCCTTCTGCCCCAAACCCTCCGCAGGTCCCTGCTCACTCAGGATAAAGGCCTGAGTGAGAACAGAACTGCCGCATGACCCTGTAATCCCACTCCTGGGCATACATCTGAAGAAAAACATGATCTCTGCAAGGGTAACTTCCTCCCTCCACCAAAGCCTTTCCCATCATCTCCCTCGTGCCTGATAAATCTATTCCTTGCTCATTTTGCTCTGGACACACAGCCTACTTTGGGGCTCCCAGCACACGCTGGGGAGGCACCTGTCCTGCAGACTTAGTAAATGCTGGCCCCCTGACCTCCTTTAGGTCATTACTGAGATGTCATCTCGCTGAGACCTTCCCTGGTCACATCAGCTAGAGCAGCAGGTGTCCCACTGTACTTCCTTTCTTTCCTTCAGTATTTTTCTTCTTAGTGCTCTTATTATCTGAAGTAGGAATAGTTTGTGATTGCAGTTATCATCTCACTCTCCCCATAGGCTCCAGTAGGGCAGCGTTCCTAGTCTGTGTTGTTCACGGTTCTATCCCCAGGACTGAGCAGGCACGTCATAACTGGTTGCTGACTGAGTGGTCACTCTTAGTGAAGACTTTTCCTGTATAGTATTACAAAAGGCTATTAACTCCTTATAAGAATGCCCTCAGAATGTAGTTAAAAGACAAAATCAATTAACTTAATTAACTTTCAGTTTCATTTATTGAGATCAAGCCCCAGTCAAACATTTTGTCATTATTTACCACAGTTGTTAGGTGGCCAGTTTAAGTGAATCTACATTAAGTGGTTAGTTTTCCAGAATTACTTACTCCAGAACAAAAAGGAACTCCTCTGTTGCAAAATCATTTATCTTAAACATGGTCAAATATTGCTGGTGATCAATTTAAAAGCACTTGTTTACACAAAACAACAATAAGAGTTTATAGTTCACCTTTAAATTCAACTTTTCTAACAGCTTGAATTTAAAATACTCTCTCAAAGGAACCCTCCTACACTACTGTTGGGAATGTAAATTGGTCCAGCCACTATGAAGAACAGTATGGAGGTTCCTTAAAAAAATAAAAACAGAACTACTGTATGACCCTATAATCCCACTCCTGGGCATATATCTGAAGAAAAACATGATGTGAAAGGATACATGCACCCCAGTGTTCACTGCAGCATTGTTTACAATAGCCAAGAAATGTCCATCAGCAGAGAAACGGATGAAGGAGATGTGGTACATATATACAATGGAATTACTCAGCCATTAAAAAGCATGAAATACTGTCATCTGCAGCAACATGGATGGGCCTGGAGAGTGTCATACTGAGTGATATAAGTCAGGGAAGGAGAAATATCACATGACATCCCTTATATGAGGAATCTACAAAGAAATGATACAAAAATGAATTTATTTACAAAACAGAAAGAGACTCACAGACTTATAAAATGAACTTACGGTTGCCAGGCGGAAGGGGTCGTTAGGGAGTTTGGGACGGACATGTCCACACTGCTGTATTTCAAATGGATAACCAACAGCACATGGAACTCTGCTCAGTGTTACGTGGCAGTCTGGATGGGAGGGGGTTTGGGGGGAATGAATACATGGATGTGTATGGCTGAGTCCCTTTGCTATCCACCTGAAACTATCACAACACTGTTAATCAGCTGTACCCCAATACAAAATAAGAAGTTCAAAAAAATATGATACTCTCTCAGATAAATATTTAACATATCAACTGAAATTATTTTATCTTCAGTTTTTCCTATAATTATTTAAAGACTGAAAACCCAAAACCCAATTCTGATTCTTTGTTATGTACAGCTTAACAACTTGAAAACAACCCTTTAGAATAAAGGAAGGTATTCCTATGAATCCAACATAGACATTAACCATTCTTCCAGTGGACAGAGTTCATTTATTAAAGTCAGAGGAAGGCACACACAGAAATGAGAAATATCACGGTGACACCACTTTGTGTGAATAAAGTATACAGAGAAACTTGGAAAATATGGTAAAATAACAGTTCTGATAATTCTTGATCATGCAGGTGTTCACCCTCCCAATTTTTGTGTGGTTTTTATAACAGAAAGGTGAGTAAAAATACCATCCACGGCAATGGAAACTTGAAAGAGGAGAGGACCCTTGGAGAAAGAATTTCATTTGATAGAGGAATTTCAGGAGGTGAGCAGAGAGCTGAATCTTCTGAGATAAAAAAGTCAAAACAGGAAGGCAGTGATGCTGCCCAGGGCCCACAGCCATCAGACAGAGAAGGAAGACAGGGAGGACCCCAGCCTGGCCATGAGGCGCCTCCAAGCGGAGGGGGCAGTGGGCGAGGGGCAAGGTGTGCACAGGAAACGGGAGGGGAATGAGACCTGCTCAAAGCGGGTTTTACAGATGCCTTCTCTGTTACTTGCACACCCTCAGGAAACCTACAGCAAAGATCCACACACTTCCTCGGGCTCTTTGAGGTGGATGTGGTTTCACTCACAGAAACACAGAAGTTTCGGTCCTAAGAATACTGGCAGTAAATGATGACCTTATTCCACTGGCCATAAACTTCCTGATTCTGTCTTGCTGAAAATCTCAGGAAACTAAGGAAAAACTTTTTAGGCAAGATGTTTCTTTGGTGGAAAGATACAGCTAAATTAAAGAGTTTTCAATAACTTGCGAGTCCTATGGCAAACATGGGCAGAGATGCTTAACCACGAATGGTGTGTATGGATTCAGGGAAAGAGCCCTCTTGGAAACTCCTGAGAGAATCCTCTGAGTCTCAGGGAAATGTTCTAAGGGATGAGATTTCACAAGAATCGATTACAATGGCTTTTTATGCCTTTGGGTACACAGTGTTTCTCTAAAAATTTTCACAACAATCTCCCCATGTTTTTCTCCTTTAGGAAAATAAGCCAAGAAAAGAAGGATTTACCATGAGAAAAATTAGCTAGGAGAAAGGGAGAGAGAGAGAGAAGTATCATTTTGCCTTTGTGCTCCACCTGAAGGAATAGTTCTTCAGTTTTCTAATAGAAATTAGGTCCCTTCTGATTTGACATCTACAACTTATCCTGCTACTGAAATAGAAACGAACGGCTGCAGAATTCCTCCTTTTCTTATTTGGTATCCTCAGAGCTTTGAAAACTCTGTACTTGAAGATACTACTGTTACACCGATTTTTAGCAACACAACATCTCTGTTCTTATGGTGAAAATGAAAGGGCGAGGGGGCCCACATGAGAATTTGGAAGGGAAATGATGGTGAGCATATAGCAAGATTTCTGAAAGGCACAGGGTAAAGGGCCCCCAAGGAGTGGATATTTGTAATAATCTTTAATACTAATCCATTTATGACTACAAGACTGGATTAGTATGAATGGATTAGTCATTTCAGTAGTCATGTATGGATGTGAGAACTGGACCATAAAGAAGGCTGAGTGCCAAAGAACTGATGCTTTTGAACTGTGGTGTTGGAGAAGACTTGTGAGAGTCCCTTGGAGTGCAAGGAGATCCAACCAGTCCATCCTAAAGGAAATCAGTCCTGAATACTCATTGGAAGGACTGATGCTGAAGCCGAAACTCCAATACTTTGGCCACCTGATGCGAAGAGCTGACTCATTTGAAAAGACCCTGATGCTGTGAAGATTGAAGGCGGGAGGAGAAGGGGACGACAGAGGATGAGATGGTTGGACGGCATCACCGACTCAATGGACATGAGTTTGGGTAAACTCCGGGAGTTGGTGATGGACAGGGAGGCCTGGCGTGCTGTGGTTCATGGGGTCGCAAAGAGTTGGACACAACTGAGCAACTGAACTGAACTTAGTACTAATCATCTTCAGAGAGTGATCCCAAGTCCCACTCCTCCCATCTCTACTGCACCAGGTGGATGGGTGGGTGGGCAGGTGAATGTGGCCCCAGCATGTTACCATCACCCTGTTGTGGACCATCCTCTTCTTTCATAGAGTAGTCAACAGCATACATTTAAGCCAGTTTTATAGAACAAGCTTGTGGTGGTTTGTATGTAGTCAACATTTTGAGCATTAGAGTAAGATAGCTTTAATTAAGAGACAGGTATTTAATTTGCAATCGTTACACTGAAAAAACTCCCTCTGATTATCAAGTTTAGGGGACAGGTAAACTTGGAAGAGATCTGAAGGGTTTCTATCACAGTAAAGCCGGAGTGCAAAGTATAATTATAAAACCACCAAACTTCCTGGTAAATGACAGTTACATAATTAAATCCTTAGGTTTCCTCAACATTTTTTCAATGTTCTAAATACAGACTAAATAAGGAAGAGCACGCTGGGGCAAAACATATCCCAACACCATCACTACAAATTAAACATCCTATTTCTTTCATCTGTTAGTGCAAATTCTGTTTTTACAAAGTTACTAGTCACAAGACTGGGAGTTTAAACAAATATTTCAAGAAAGGGCCTTTTGTGTAAGTCATAGGGAGGAAACTGCCACAATATTCCCAAGACAGCTCTCTAGAGACCACAGTGTACCTGTCACAGACACACTCATGGCTGCTGCTGCTGCTAAGTCACATCAGTCGTGTCCGACTCTGTGCGACCCCATAGACGGCAGCCCACCAGGCTCCGCCGTCCCTGAGATTCTCCAGGCAAGAACACTGGGGTGGGTTGCCATTTCCTTCTCCAATGCATGAAAGTGAAAAGCGAAAGTGAAGTCACTCAGTTGTGTCTGACTCTCTGCGACCCCATGGACTGTAGCCTACCAGGCTCCTTCGTTCATGGGATTTCCCAGGTAAGAGTACTGGAGTGGGTTGACATTGCCTTCTCCAAGACACACTCATTACCGGGTCCTAGAAATGGCAGGGCCAAGTGTATTTGGGGTCACCCTTTCTGAAATCATTCAGGCTTGCTCAGGCTTGGGGAAAAGTGGGCACTTCTCATTTAGGGCTTAAAAAGAGATGGTCTCAGAGAGTAGAGCCTTTCAAAAGTGATTTACAGATTCAATGCAATCTCTATTAAAATTCCCATGGCATTTTTCACAGATATAAACAATTCTAACATTTGTATGGAGCCACAAAAGACCCCAAGTAGCCACAGCAATCTAGAGGCATCACACTCCCTGGTTTCAAACTATATTACAAGTATATAGCAATGAAGACAGTATGGTACTAGCAGAAAAACACACAGATTAATGGAATAGAATAGAGAGCCCAGAAATAAACCCATGCCTATACACTGAATTAGTTTTTGACATAGGAGCCAAGAATATAAGCTAGAGGAAGATCAATCTGTTCAATAAAAGGTGCTGGGAAAACCGGACACATGTGAAAGAATGAAACTGAACCAGTATCTTACACCATACACAAAACTTAACTCAAAAGGGATTAAAGACTTGAACGTAAGAGCTAAAACCACAAAACTCTTGGAAGAAAACATAAGCAGTAAGCTCCTTGACTCTGGTCTTAGAGACTATGTTTTGGATCTGATACGGAAAGTAGAGGCAACAAAAGCGAAAACAAGCAACTGAGACTACAACAAACTAAAAAGCTTCCGTGCAATGAAGGGAACCATCAACAGAAGGAAAAAGCAGCCTCCCTTACGGGGAAAAGATACCTGCAAATCATACACCTGACCAGGGATTAATGTCCAAAACATAGAAAGAACTCATACAAGTGAGTAAGAAAACACCTAACAATCCAATTGAAAATTAAGCAATTAAAAAATGGGCAGAAGATCTGAATAGACAGCTTTCCACAGAAGACATGCAGATAACCAACAGGTACATGAAAATATACTCATCATCATTACAAATCATGGGAATGCAAATCAAAACTACAATGAGATATCAATTCACACATGTCAGAATGGTTATTATCAAAAAGAAAAATAACAAGAATTGGCAAAGACATGGAAAAAGGGGAACACCAGTGCGCTGTTGGTGGGAATATAATTTGGTGCAACCACCTTGGAAAACAGTGAGGATGTTCCTCAAAAAATTAAAAATACAACTTCCTTAAGATCCAGAAATTCTACCTCTGGGTATTCATCCAAAGAAAACAAAAACACTACTTCAAAAAGATATATACACCCCAGTGTTCACTGCAGCATTATTTACAACAGCCAAGATATGGAAACAACCTAAATGTCCACTAATAGGAGAAGATGTGATGCACATACACAATGGAATATTATTGCCATAAAAAAAGAATGAAATCTTGCCATCTGTGATAACATGGATGGACCGACCTTGAGGGAATTACGCTAAATGAAGTAAGTCAAGCACAGAAAGACAGATTCCACATAATCTCACTTATATGTGGAATCGTAAAAGAAAAAAAGAAAGAGAAGGCCAAACTCATAGATACAGAGAACAGATAAGTGGTGAGGGGTGGGGAGTGGGGCAAAACTGGTGAGGAGATTAAAAGGTACAAATTTCCAGTTATAAAATAAGTCAGTCATGGGGATGTGATGTATATCGCACAGTGACTACAGTTAATAATATTATACTGTATATTTGAAAATTGCTAAAATAGTAAATATTAAAAGTTCTAATCACAAGAAAAATGTGTAACTATGTATGCCATACATGTTAATTCTACTTATTATGGTGATTATTTTGTGATATATATAAATGTCAAATCACTATCTTAAATGCCTAAAACTAATCTAATGTTATATGTCAGTTTTGCCTCAATTAAGGAAAAAAAAGAAAAAGAGAACTATTCTCAGAATGAATGTGCACTTAATAAGGTAGGTACATAAGGAGCTTTTCTTTTCCTTTTTAACTTCTTACAAATGAAGGCTGCAATTAACAGGCCTCCTTAATCCAGTTACTGAAGCAGGTAACAAATCTTGACTGGTCCCTGTCTCTCTATCAAATCTAGTTCCTCCAGTCCAAGTAGGAGAGCCTAAGAAGCCAGCCCCCTTATGATTTAAGGATTTAAGTACAGGAAATCTGTCACATTCCTTCTTTCTCCCAGGTTCCCATCCTCCATGCATCCGCCCATCCAGTTTCACCCATTCCTCAGAAACCTGGAGGCGATAGAGTGGAGGGGACTGAAGTGTCAGGCTGAGGGCCAACTGAATGCCTATCAAAGTACCTCTCAGCCTCACCTGTGCATCTATAAAGCACTCAAATGAGCAGACAATATACAATGAAGAGCAAAAATGAATACTCGCCCACAACAAAAGTAGAGATTATTTTATAGACATTTCTTACTCAGCTCAGTGGCTGCTTATTAAATTCCAATTGCAGGCCAGGTGCTATGAGAAAGCCTTATTCCACAGTCAATGTAATTTGAACTCAATTGAGATGTTACCACTGTCCTCTAGTTTCAGAGACTGGAACTTCCTAATTCTAACCACTTGTCTGAACTCCGAATGTCTGGTCCCCCCGGGCTGTCTTGTCCTTTCTCGTGTCTGTCTGTCTGGCCCTGTGGGTTTCGGGGCCATTGTTCAGGATGTGCTTCCTCCTGGTCCACGCATGGATGACCAACACATCCTCCACACTCAGCTCAAACACCATGTCCTGCTCAACTTCCTCCCCCAAGGGACTGTTTCTGCGGCCCTGCTGGCTCCTCTACCCCAGCACCAATCAGATTCTGCTTCATAATGAAGCTCGTGCTTCTGCCTCACTCCCTGAGAACAGGGAGCAGGAAGACCATGCTTGACTGTCTTAGGATCCCCAGCGTAGTGCAGGCACAGAGTAACAACTCTATATTTTCCCATAATGAAGACTGAATCTCGTGGGTGCCTTCCTGATCAAAATTCAGTCAGATTCAGCTTACTGGGTGCCCTCAGAGTCCAGATCAGTACTCGGCAGAGCAGTGGCAAAGCAGTCAGCTACTTGGCAAGGGTACAGGTGAAGGTCAATTGAACTTGGTTGATGCTAGCCCTGCCCATTCCCAGTTGGTGGCCCAGGGAGTGTTACATAAGTTCTCTGAGCCTTAGTTTTTAACCTACAAATAAATGGGAACAATCACTGGAGCTGGTCTCTAAGAGTGCTGTGACGATTAAATGAGGTGATGCACCGAAAGTCCTTATCACAGTTAGAAACATCATCGGCGGACCACCTTTTAGGGGCCAGGCACTGCAACACGCTGAAGATACAAAAACGAACAAGACCGCATCACCACCCTGAACAAGGGTAAGGTGTGAAGGTGAGAACAGCAAGTTGACAGTTACAAATCCACGGCAGCCACGGAGGTGAAGACAGGAAGCAGTGAGAGAGAGGAGGCAGGGAGGCTCACACCAGCTGGGGAGTGGGCGCTGGCGCCATACCCCTCTCTGCGTCATCTGCTGCTGTTTCTCTCCAAACACGCTGAACTCAGTACCAGGTTTAAGCAGAATGGAGCCTCAGGATAGGCAAGCTTAAGACCCAGAATCCCTGATTTTGCATCACCTGAATCCAACACTGACTGACTCAGGGGTAATTTAGAAAGTTTTCAGAAGATGATAAAGCACTTATCACAGAAGGCTGGCAAACTTTATATTATGTTTACTACAATTTAAAAAAAAAAGGATGAGCAGCACCACAAACTACTTTTAATTTCACACACACAGATAAAGTCACTAGGATTCAACTTTTGTCCCACAAACAAAACCTACCCGGTCCTATAGGGGGTAGGTCAGAAACTATAAGGAAATCATTTCAGACTGTGAAATTAACTAAAAGATGGTGTAGTCTGGTTACTTTGACTAAGTTGGTATCTAACTGTTTTCTGCATGATTAAGTTAATCTGGTTTTAGAAAATGATGTAATTTATTTCAGAGACAAGTCCATAATCTCCCATCTGCAAATCTAAAATCTAGAAAGCTATGAAAATCAATTATTTTTGTAAGTTTCATTTAAAAACATATTTGGTGGCAAAACCTGAATCCCATGGAGTCACATATAGTTTTTATTTGCCCACTTAGTGTGACTGTTCATACATTTTGGGACAGAAATATTATCATACTGCTTGACAACAGTACTGCCCGGGTGACCCCTACGGGGTCATGTCATATATAGCCTAAGAAACCATGCTGAAAAGATCTGAAAATTATAAGTTCCAATCGAAACTTCATCCTAAGATTTTCAAATAAGATATGGTGAATCTCTATAAAATTAATCATATCAGATAGGAGGTCAATATTCCCCAAGCTTTTGTAATTCAATACTAAATACACAATTTTGCCACATCTACATATCACTCATGTTACTACGTTTTCTAGTACTTGATTTCACATCGACGCTCCCTTTTTAACTGAATAAAATCTCTACTGAAAAAGCTGGTCACCTGAGAGGCTTACTCTCTAGTGAAAAAGCTGGTCACCTGAGAGGCTTACTCTCTATTAAAAAAGGAAGATTAAAGAGGTGTTAAAGACACAGTAATACCAAACTGAGAGTTTCACCTTTAAATTCTCAGAAAGAGCCAAATGAAATGGAAGAGGAAATACCTGCCTTACTATGTGATTCAGTCACCTAGTGCTAGGCTGGATTACCATACCAAGATCTACTGCGCCCAGAAGTATTAATCCTGCATACTCGGAATCTCACCTAAACTGTGTTATGCAGGGAGCCACTCCACTAGGCAGGAAGCACGGCTGGGGTTGGGAGGTCCGGCTATACGAAGGTAAAATGTAGCAGCTAGGAGGGTAACTTCATCTCTCTTTTAGTTCTGTCACCCAAAACCTGCCATGGAGATTCAGCTCCATCCTGTACTGCAGCTATTTATCAAATTAACACAAACACTGTCTTGCGGACAACTCTCTGGAGCATCCACAGCCTCTGCTGCCAAAGGATTCCTCACAATAGCTGGATCTAGAAGTGACCACACACAGACAAGCCAAAACATGACACAAACTAATGAGACCTCTACTCCTCAACTGACTTCACTAATAGCTACTGTAACAATGGCCTTCAAAACCAGCACAACAAGATTTGTTGTAAAAAGTCTTCAAAAGGACCTTCAAGTATATACACCTTTTTAAAAACAAAACATAAAAGGTGCAAAAGGGAATTTTTTCCCTAATGTACAATAATGGAAGTTAGAAATACTGTGAGTTTGAAAATCTCCATTTTGCAGCTGTTAAAAAATTTAAAAAATAATAACTACACATTGATTTAATGAAGTGATCAAAACTAACATCACCAGTAAATGGCAAATAGACATGATGAACTTCTGGATCTGATGGTTCTTCTGGGACTTACCTGAATCTAGTTGTCCAGAACACAGCAGAGAGACCTGCATGGAGGGAAAATTCTACAAAATACCTGGCCCACTCTTTAGAAACCTCATAAAAGACAAAGAACGGCTACAGAACTATTCCAGGTTAAGTACATCTGTCTACTAAAATACATGATGCTGGACTGGAATCTATATTGGAAAACAAGCCATAAAGGACATTATGGGGACAGCTGACAAAGTTGGAATATGGATGGCAGATTAGTAAAAGATTTGTCTCAATGGTAAATTTCCTGACTTTGATAACTATAGTTAAGAGAACATTCATTTCGTTAGGAAATACACACTCACATATTAAGGGATAAGCACAAATAATATGTCTAACTCTCTCACAGTTCAGCAAAAATTCTGTGTATATACAGATAGATATGTGGAATATGATGAATGTTAACAGTAGGTGACTACAGGCAAAGGTAATCATGAGTTCTTTAATAAAAGGAGGTCGAGAAACCTGACTACTCCCCGTCTTCCAGCTACCACTGAGGCGGCCCACCCAATTTCTGTGTGGACTCACCATTCTTCTGAGAATCCTCAACAGAAGCTTCTGGTCCTTTGGGTCCTCTTTGGATGTCAGTAAATCAGCGAAGGTCTCTGCATTTTCAGGAGACAGGCTCTCTGGATTTTCCCCTCCATACAACTGAACCAGTATAGACAGACACTTGGATGAAACTTCAAAAATTTCAGGATCCTCGTTAGGAAGCTGAAAATTAACAAATAGGACTTCATCAGCTTCACTGAAGATGATGTTGGTATTCCTCAAGAATTACAGCTCAAAAGATAGAATGTCAGTCTGAGTACAAACATTAATTAATTGAATATTCTTGTGACTGGATCTTTTTCAAAATGTAAAGAGTAACTCAAACAAGACTAACAGCACAAAATCAGAAGGAAATTCTACAGTCTTTTCTTTAATCCATAGTGATGAATGACCTGTGACAAGCAAAGGACTAATTATATATTAGATGCATATTTACATATGCATATGTTCATACAGGTGTGTGTGTGTCTATGGGTGTGGAAACACTGATTTTTCTGAGGCACAACCCTTACATTGTTGACATAGCTTGTTTAGGAAAATCCACTTCCTAGAAGATAGTAAGGAATGGTTTCAACTGTTTCCAAATCATTATTGACTAAACAGGTGGGAGAGAAAGTACTGTTTCTATATTATAAGATATGTTATGAAATAATAATCATACCATAAGCATTTTGATCTTTTAGTTTTTCAAGTTTTATTTCTAATAGCTTTGTTGAGATACAATTCCTAGGTCATGCAATTCAGTGATTTCTCGTGTATCCATCATCCAATGGTTTTTCATATATTCAGAGTTGTGCAAACACCACCAGAACCAATTTTAGAATTTTTTCATCTTACCTGAAAAAGAAACCCTGTATCATCTCCTCCTCCCCACCCGGTCAGTGCTAACCAGTTTTCTGTCTTTCTGGATTTGCCTATTCTAGACATTTCAGATACTTGAAATCATACAAAATATGATCTTTTGTGACTGGCTTCTTTCTCTTAGCATGTTTTCAGGATTCATCCATGCTGTAGCATGTATCGGCATTTCATTTCTTTTTATTATGCAATGGATATGCCACATTTTGTTTATACATTCATCAGCTGATGGACGTTTGAGTTGTTTTCACTTTTGACCAGTATGAGTAGTACTGCTGTGAACATCTGTGTATACATTTTTGTGCACACGTTTTGTTTCTCAGGTATATACTTGGAAGTGAAATTGCTGAATCATACAATAAGTAACTCTATGTTTAACTTTCTGAGGAATCACCAGACTATTTTTCAAAGCTGCCATTAGCACCAGCAAAGTATGAGAGTTTCAGGTTCCCCACATCCTCACCAACACTTGTTATTACCTATCTTCTTAATTACAGACATCCTAGTATGCGTGGAGTGGTCACCCATAGTGGTCTTTCATTTGTACTTCCCTGATGGTTAGTGATGCTGAAAATCTTTTCATGTGCATTTTGGTCATTTGTATATCGTCTTTGGAGAAATGTTTACTCAGATCTTTCTCATTTTTAAAACTAGGTCATTTGTCTTATCATAATTAAGTATTCTTTATATATTTTAAATACAATTCCCTTTATATATTTTAGATATAATTCCCTCAGCAGATACACATTTCAAAACTGTTTTCCCATTCTGTGGATTGTCTTTCCACTTTCTTGACAGTGTCCTTTGAAGCACAATGTATTTTTTATTTTGATAACGTCCAATTTACCTATTCATTTTATTGCTTGTGATTTTGGTGTCAAACCTAAGAAACCATTGCCTATTTCAAGGTCCTGAGATTTACACTTCTAAGAATTTTTATAGTTTTAGCACTTACATTTATTTTTCCTTCTAAGAAGTTTATAGTTTAACTTTTACATTTAGGTCTTTCCATTTTAATCTTTGCATATAAGTAGAGAACCAACTTCATTCTTTTGCATGTGAATGAATCTTATTTTGAGATATTGGCAAGTTTATATGCCATTATAAGAAACAATACAGAGAGATACCATATATACTTCATCGGACCTCCCCAAAGGAAACATCTTGCATAACTACAGTACAAGATCACAACCAAGAAATTAACCTATACATTAAGACGGCCACTCCTGCTTTTTAAAAATTAATTATTTTCACCATATATACTTTGCAACTTTTTACTTTCAACCTGCCTAAATCATTATATTTGACAACATACTGTTGGATCATGTTTTGTTATCCCCTCTAGTCATCTCTATCTTTTAATTGGTACATTTAGATAATTTCCATTTTTAAGATAAATAATATAAAAATGCTATGGTTTAAGTCTAACATGCAATTTTATAACTTGTCTTCTATTTATTCCCCATTTATTTTTCTGATTCCTTTTTTTAAAATCTTCCTGTGGGTTATCTGACCATTTTATGTTTTTGATAAGAATTATTAAATTCCCTTTTACTACCAGTATTAGTTCCTTAGGGCTGACATAAAAAGTACCACAAACTGCGTGGCATAACAACAGAAATGTATTACCTCACAGCTCTGGAAGCTAGAAGCTTAAAAATCAAACAGCAGGACCTTGGTGCCTCTGAAACCCAAGGAAGAACATTCCCTTGCTTCTTTCTGGCGTCTGGTGATTTTCTGGAAATCCCAGGCATTCCTTAGCTTGTGGAAGCATAACTCCTATCTCTGCCTCCGTCATCCCATGGAATTCTCCTGTGAGTCTCTTGACTTCACATGGTTGTCTTCTAATAAAGATGCTAGTCATATTGGATTAGGGATGCACTCTACTTGAGTCTGACCTCATCTGGAATGTGTTTTCAAATAAAGTTTAATATTCTGAGGTGCTGGGAGTTAGGACTTCAACATCTCATTGCGGGGGGGCGGGGCGCCGCACAATTCAACCTGTTACACTGCCTATCAACTTTGTCTCCTACGGGCTCAGCTGTTTGTTCACCTTGGTTTTTCTGCTTCAGGCTATCAGGCTTCCCCAAGTGTCTGGTGGTCCCTGGCATTCTGTTTTATGAATGAAAGAGTGGGCAGATTAGTACAGGCAGATGGCTCCAATTTCCTTTGCATTTGTGTGTATCTGTTTCTTCATGCTGATTTCCCTGCGATTTCTTCTAATCGTCTCTGTGATTTCTTCAAACTCTGAAATGTTTCTTTCTAAGTGATGACCCCCATCTTAGAAATCACATCAGATAGACGGTTTATCCTCTTCACAGCACAGACCTCAACTTATTAACCTGGAATAAAGCTGAGACAATGAATAAGGGAAGGGGCTTGATTGGCCTGCCAGTTCTAAATGCTCATCTTCCAATAGCCTGGTAAGAGTCTAGGGCCTCCAGCACTTTTCCACTCGAAGTTTACAGATCAACAGCATCTGTTCCTACCTTCTGGTTAGTTTTCTCCTCTGTATGTTCTGGGTAATTGGTTTCTTCACTAGATTTTGATTCAGTTCCATCTGCTTTCTATCACTGAGTAACTGCATGAGATTTCTTTTCCATTAACAGCTTCTTTTTCCACTCTCCCATGATCATAAGATATTTGATGCTATATTTTCATAGCTTTTGGGTAGCCAGTGAGACAGGCACAGGTATTCAAGCTTCTATTTCAACCTATTTTTAACATTTCTTCATTTATGAGTTAGTTTAGCTTCATTGTTGAAAAGATGGAAGGATGCTTATCATAAGTAGTAACTCCAAAGATGCCTTATTTGTTGGATTCTTGCAAAATTGATGTTTGTGTTTGTGTGTGTGTGAGCCCTGCCCCACCACTACAAAAAAGATGGTGATGGTATAAAATCTCCCTGGAATAACAGAATAAGGATATGCCCAACTGTCTGAAGAAACAAACTACTAGAAAAATATACGAAACAATGGTTTTTAAAATACCACACACGAGGCAATGTAGTACAGTGATGCCCAGGGATGGAAAATAACTGAGGTGAGCTCTACCCCTCTCCCAGGTTAGAGGCTTAAGAGGTCTCCAGGCCTAAGAGAGACAGCAACTGAGGTGGGTACCAGCAGATTTTTTAAGCTGAGGAGACAGAGTGAAAAGTCTCAGAAAACCAAGCAGCTAGAGTTCACAGGACAAAGTACTAGAGAGAAGAGAGCAAGGGCAAGCTCACAATGAAGAAACTGGTAGCCTGGACAGTATATTATCTGTTAGAGAAAATGAATTTCTGGTTAAAAACCTTTTCACCAAGACAGCTATAGGCTTAGATGGCACTGATGGCAAATTCTACCAAAGATTCAAGGAAGAAGTAAAACCCAGTCTATACACATTTTCTCAGAAAGCTAAAGAAAATGGACAGTTCCAAACTCATTCTGTGTGGCCAGTATTTCAGTTCACTTCAGTCGCTCAGTCGTGTCTGACTCTTTGCAACCCCATGGACCGCAGCATGCCAGGCTTCCCGGTCCTTCACCAACTCCCAGAGCTTTCTAAGACTCATATCCATCGAGTCAGTGATACCATCCAACCATCTCATCCTCTGTCATCCCTTTCTCTTCCCACATTCAATCCTTCCCAGCATCAGGGTATTTTCAAGAAGTCAGTTCTTCGTATCAGGTAGCCAAAGTATTGGAGTTTCAGCTTCAGCATCAGTCCTTCCAATGAATATTCATGACTGATTTCCTTTAGGATGGACTGACTGGATCTCCTTGCAGTCCAAGGCACTCTCAAGGGTCTTCTCCAACACCATACTTCAAAAGCATCATTTCTTCTGTGCTCAACTTTCTTTGCAGCCCAACTCTCACATCCATATATGACTACTGGAAAAACCATAGCTTTGACTAGACAGACCTTTGTCAGCAAAGAAATGTCTCTGTTTTTTAATATGCTGTGTAGGTTGGCATAGCTTTCCTTCCAAGGAAGCAAGCGTCTTTTAATTTCATGGCTGCAGTTACCATCTGCAGTGATTCTGGAGCCCCTCATTGTTTCCATTGTTTCCCCATCTATTTGCCATGAAGTGATGGGACCGATGCCATGATCTTAGTCTTTTGAATCCTTAGTTTTAAGCCAACTTTTTCACTCTCCTCTTTCACTTTCAAGAGGCTCTTTAGTTATTTGCTTTCTGCCTTAACGGTGGTGTCATACGCGTATCTGAAGTTACTGATATTTCTCCTGGTAATTTTGTTTCCAGCTTGTGCTTCATCGACCCCAGCATTTCGCATGAGTACCCTGCATATAAGTTAAATAAGCAGGGTGACAATATACAGCCTTGACATACTCCTTTCTCGATTTGGAACCAGTCTGTTGTTCCATGTCCAGTTCTAACTGTTGCTTCTTGACCTGCATATAGAGTTCTCAGGAGGTAGGTAAGGTAGCCTGGTATTCCCATCTCTTTAAGAATTTTCCACAGTCTGTTGTGATCCACACAGTCAAAGGCTTTGGCATAGTTAATAAAGCAGAAGTAGATGTTTTTCTGGAACTCTTCTGCTTTTTTGATGATCCAGTGGATCTTGGCAATTTGATCTCTGGTTCCTCTGCCTTTTCTAAATCCAGCTTGAACATCTGGAAGTTCGTGGTTCACATACTGTTGAAGCTTGGCTTGGAGAATTTTGAGTACTACTCTGCTAGCGTATGAGATGAGTGCAATTGTGTGGTAGTTTGAACATTTTTTCGCACTCTCTTTCTTTGGGACTGGAATGAAAACTGACCCTTTCCAGTCCTGTGGCCACTGCTGAGTTTTCCAAATTTGCTGGCATATTGAGTGCAGCACTTTCACAGCATCATCTTTCAGGATTTGAAATAGCTCAGCTGGAATTCCATCACCACCACTAGCTTTGTTCGTGTGATGCTTCCTAAGGCCCACTTGACTTTGCACTCCAGGATGTCTGGCTCTAGGTGGGTGATCACACTACCATGATTATCTGGGTCATGAAGATCTTTTTTGTATAGTTCTTCTATGTATTCTTGCCACCTCTTCTTAATATCTTCTTTAAGGTCCATCCCACTGCTGTCCTTTATTGTGCCCATCTTTGCATGAAATGTTCCCTTGGTATCTTTAATTTTCTTGAAGAGATCTCTTGTCTTTCCCATTCTCTATTTCTTTGCATTGATCACTGAGGAAGGCTTTCTTATCTCTCCTTGCTATTCTTTGGAACTCTGCATTCAAATGGGTATATCTTTCCTTTCCTCTTTTGCCTTTCGCTTCTTTTCTCAGCTATTTGTAAGGCTTCCTCAGAAAACCATTTTGCCTTTTTGCATTTATTTTTCTTGGGGATGATCTTGACCACTGCCTCCTGTACAATGTCATGAACCTCTGTCTATAGTTCTTCAGGCACTCTGTCTATCAGATCTAGTCCCTTGAATTTATTTGTCACTTCTACTATATAATAGTAAGGGATTTGGTTTAGGTCATACTGGAATGGTCTAGTGGCCAGTATTACCCCGATGCCAAAATCAGACAAACACATTCCAAGAAAAGACAACTTCTGACCAACAGCTGTTATGAATATAGATGCAAAAACTTCAACAAAGTGTTCGCAAACCAAATTCAGCAACATATTAAGGGGTTATACATCACGGCCAAGTGGAATTTATCACAGGAATGAAAGGCTAGTTTAGCATCTAAAAAATCAATCGAGGTTATGTGCAACACGAATAGAATAAAAGACAAAAATTATATGAGTCTTTCAACGGTCACAAAATAAGCATTTGACAAAATTAAAAACCCTTTTAGTATTAAAAAACACTCAACAAATTATAAATAGAAGAGAACTTTCTTAAATTGATAAAGGGCATCTCGGGCAAAATTTACAGCTGACACCATACTTACCATGGTTTAAGATCATGAACAAGGCAGATGTCCTTTCCTGCCATTTATATTCACCATTATATTGGAAGTTTTAGTTATGGCAATTAAGCGAGGAAAATACGTAGAAATCACCTAGAAAGGAAAACTCTATTTGCAGATGACATACTCTTACATACAAAAATACTAGGGAATTCACTAAAGAACTATAAAAATAAACAAGTTCAGCAAGGGGGCAGAATATGAGATCAATATACAAAAATCAATTGTGTGTCTACACACTGGCAATGAAGAATGTAAAAAAAACAAACAAAGAAAACAACTGCATTACAGTAGCATCAAAAAGAATATTTAAAACTGAAGTTAAAAGAAGTACATGACTTGAAAGCTGAAACATTGTAGGAAAAAGTTAAGGAAGGTACATAAACTGCAAAATATGTCATGTTCAAGGATCAAAAGAGTTAATATTATTAGGTTGTCAATATGCCCCAAACTGATTTGCAAATAAAAAGCATTCAGAGCTGCAGCTGGATTTTTTTTTTCCAGAAATTTGATAAGCTGATCGTAAAATTCAAATAGAAATACAAGAGACTAATAGCCAAAATGATCTTAAAAAAGAAGAATAAATTTGGAAGGCTCACATTTCCCAACTTCAAATTTTGCTGCAAAGCTACCATAATCCAGTCAATGTAGTACTGGCATAAGGATATACAGAAGATCAGTGGAATAGAATTTAGAGTCCCAAATTCGACACTTACATTTATGGTAAACTGATTTTTGACAGGCATGCCAAGACAATTTAATGGGGGAAAAGTGGCCTTTTTAAACAAATTGTGCTGAGACAAGTAGGTATTCACATGCAGAAGAATGCAGTTAGACCCATACCTCACAGTTCAGTTCAGTTGCTCAGTCGTGTCCGACTCTTTGCGACCCTATGAACCACAGCACGCCAGGCCTCTCTGTCCATCACTAACTCCCAGAGTCCACCCAAACTCGTTCGTGTCCATTAAGTCGGTAATGCCATCCAACCATCTCATCCTCTGTCATCCCCTTCTTTTCCTGCCCTCAATCTTTCCCAGCATCAGGGTCTTTTCAAATGAGTCAGCTCTTCACATCAGGTGGCCAAAGTATCGGAGTTTCAGCGTCAACATTAGTCCTTCCAATGAACACCCAGGACTGATCTCCTTTAGAATGGACTGGGACACCTCATCCAAAAACTGTCTCCAAATGGATCAAATATCTAAATATAAGAGCTAAACATACAAACAGATGGCATCACCAACTTGATGGACATGAATTTCAGCAAGCTCTGGGAGTTGGTGATGGACAGGGAAGCCTGGCGGGCTGCAGTCCATGGGGTTGCAAAGAGTTGGACACGACTGAGCTACTGAACTGAAATAAAACATACAAAACTTTTAGAAGAAAATATAAAAGTCATTACACCTTTGTGACTTTGAGTGGGGCAATGTTTCTTGCGTATGACACCAGAAGCACAAGAACAACAACAAAATTGATAAATGACTTCATCTCCATATATGAGGAAAGTGAAAAGATCATCCACAGAACAAGGGAAAATTACTGTAATCTAATAGATAATAAGGGACGTGTATACACACAAAATATGAAATTTCTTACTACTCAGTAATAAAAAGACAAATAACCTAATTTTTTAAAGTGCAAAGAAAAAAAGACATTTTTTTCCCCAAAAAGGTATACAAAATGGGCAAGTAAGCACAGGAAAAGATATCCAACATGATCAGCCATCAGGGAAATGCAAGTCAGAGCCACCTTCACACCCACTACGATGGCTACAATTAAAAATGCAGATAATGACAAGTGTCGGCGAGGGTGTGGGGAAACTAGAACCTCCATACACTGCTGGAGCCAACGGCAGCTTTGGGAAACACTGTATTTTCTCAAAAGGTTGAACATAGGCTGACCTTAGGGCTGAGCACTTTCACTCTTAGATATATACTCAAGAGAAAGAAAGCGTGTGTTTACACAAAAGCCTGAACACAATTGCTAACAGCAGCCTTAACTCAAAATTGCCAAAAAGCGGAAACAACCCAAATGTCCATCAACTAATAAGTGGATACACAAATACTGTATATCTATACCGTGGAAGATCCTTCACCAAAACAACGAAGCAAGTACTTATGTTGCAAGCTAGAAACATGAACGAACCTCAAAAAAACATCATACTCAGAGAAAGGCCATATATTATATAGTTCCATGTATAAGAAATAACCAGAATAGGCCAATCTATAGAAACAGAAAGCCAATTAGTGATTGACAAGGGTTTGGAGGGGAGAGTATGAGGAGTGACTTTTCATGAGTATGAAATTCCTTTCTGGGGTGACAAAGATGTTCTGTGATCAGATAACGGTGATGATGCACAACTCTGAAAATACACTAAACAGCAGTGAATTGTACACTTTAGAGGGGTTAAAGGTATGAGTTATTTCTTGATACATCTTTTTTAAAAAACCAGTAACAACTCTGCACAGTCTTCAAGAATATCAAAGAGCAGAGAATACTTCCCAATTCATCTGCTAAGATCAACATTACCCTGATATCAAAACAGGACAAAAACCATATAAAAAAGTAAACTACAAAACAACGTCCCTCATGAACACAGATGCACAAATTCTAAACAAAATTAAAGCAACTCCAAGCCAACAAAACATGACAAGGATAATGATAAAATAATACCTCTTGACAAAACGGGGTGTATCCCAGGAATACAGGTCAGTTTAACATTCAAAAAAATCAGTCACTGTAACATATCATATGTATTAATTCCCAAGGGTTGCTATCATAGTTGAATGGGCTAAAAAAACCCACAAATTGAGTGGGCTTAAAAAACAAAAACTGATTTTGCAGTTCTGGAGACTATAAGTCTCATATCAAGGAGGGGACAGAGCAATGCCCCTTCTGAAGCCTCCAGGCATGAATCCTTCCTGCCTCCTCCAGGCTCTGAGAGCCCCAGATGTGCCTTGCCTGTGGCAGCAGAACTCCAGTCTCTGCTTCCATCCTCACACGGTATTCTCCCTTGTGTCTCTGGCTGCATATGGTCATCTTCTTATAAGGACACCAGTCACAGTGGGTCAGGGAGCCCTCACTATTCCAGCATGACCTCATCTTAGCCAATTATGTACATGATCCTACTTCCAACCAAGGTCACATTCTGAGGTACTGGGGGGTGAGGGTTTTAACACATCTTTTTTAAGAGATACAGTCAACCCATAATATCATATTAATAATTTAAAAAGAAAAACCACAATCATCTCAATAGAAAAAGTATTTAACAATATGCAACACCTGTTTCTAACAAAAACTCGGCAAACAAGGAGTAGAAGGTGATAGAAACATGTCAGAGACTGAACGCCTCACCCTGATCAGGAAGACAGAGAGGAACATCTGCTCTCACCAGGGGAGAGCAGGGGAGGTTCTGGCCAGTGCAGCCGGGCCAAAACGGATAAACAAACAAACAAACAAACAAATAAATTTAAGAAATCCAGATTGGAAAAGAAGACTTAACTGCTTATTTGCAGAAGACATGATTCTTGGTGTAGAAAATTCAGTGGAATTCACAAACTATCCACTAGAGTCCAAAAATGAGTTTAAAGGTTACAAGCAAAAACACTAAATGGAAAAGATACATGCAACCCAAAGTTCATAGCAGCAATATTTGCTATTGCCAAGGTACAAAAGAAACCTCATCTGTTTTTCCATGTGTCCATCAACAGATGAATGGATAAAGAATATGCACTACACACACACACACACATATATATACACATACACACCAATGGAATACTACTTGGCCATACAAAGAATGAAATTTGCCATTTGCAGCAACCTGGATGGACTTGGAGGGCATTATGCTCAGTGAAATAAGTCAGAGAAAGGAAACACAGTATGATACCACTTTTATGCGGAATCTTAAAAATACAACAGACTAGTCAACACAACAAAAAAGCAGCAGACTCACAAATATAGAGAAAAACTAGTGAAAAAGCTAGTGTTTACCAATGGGGAAAGGGTAAGGATGACAGCCAACATAGGAGTGGGAAATTAAGAGGTACACAGCCCAGGTGGGATGCATGAGACAAGTGCTCAGGCCTGGTGCACTGGGAAGACCCAGAGGAATCGGGGTGGAGAGGGAGGTGGGAGGGGGGATCTGGATGGGGAATACATGTAACGCCATGGCTGATTCATGTCAATGTATGACAAAACCCACTTCAATATTGTAAAGTAATTAGCCTCCAACTAATAAAAATAAATGAAAAAAAAAAAAAAGAGGTACAAGCTATTCTGTATGAAATAAGTTACAAGGATATATTGTACAATGTGGGGAATATAACCAATATTTTACAATAAATATAAATGGAGTACAACCTTTAAAAATTATGTATCACTATATTGTATACCTATACTATGATATTAATATAATACTGCATAGCAACTACAATAAAAAATAAAAAAAATTTTTAAGGGAAATAATCAGATGTGAGTATATTTGCATTTACAAAGTTATTCATTGCATTGCTGTAATTGAAAAAACTATAAACCACCTAAATGTCCATCAATAAATATAATAGATGCTCACAAAAAAACAAATATCATGTACCATAACATCCAAAAAACTGAACTATTCAGAGATAAGTCTGACAAAAGATGAAAGACCTATACACTTAAAAAGATAAAATATTGTTGCGATAAATTAAAGAGGACCCAAATAAGTGAAGGGATACACCACATTCATGAGCGGGAAGTCAATTTTGTTAAAATACCATTCTCTCCAAATTAAGACTAAACGTAATCCCAATTGAAATCCCAATAGGGTTTTTTGTTTGTTTTGGTAGAAATCAACAAGTTGATTCTAAGTTTTTATATCATATACGTATATATCAGTTGGAACTTTCTCTCCATTCTTGTTTTGTCTCCCCTTCATGGCTCTTAATACTCTCCAACCACTGAAACACTCTCCCCTCTTAAGACGTGCAAGCTCGCCTTTCTTGTAAATGCTCTTGTCTTCCCTTCTTTATCAAAAAATTAATTTAATTTGGCTGTGCTGGGTCTGAGTTGTGGCATGTGGGATCCTTTTAGTTTCGGGTTATTTTAGTTGTGGGCTTCGCTGGTGGCTCAGATGGTAAAGAATCTGCCTTCAACACAGGAGACCCAGGTTCGGTCCCTGGGTTGGGACGATCCCCTGGATAAGGAAATGGCAACCTACTCCAGTATGCTTGCCTGGGAAATGCCATGGACAGAGAAGCCTGGCAGGGGTCCATGGGTTCACAAAGAGTTGGACACGACTGAGCGACTAACACTTTTACTCTGGTTGTAGCATGCAGACTCTTCAGTTGCAGCATGTGGGATCTAGTTCCCCAAGCAGGGATGGAGCCAAGTCGCCCTGCATTGGGAGTGTGGAGTCTTAGTCAATGGACCACCAGGGAAGTCCCCTGATCTACTTTTCTTTTCTTCTTCCTTTAAATTCTGAGACAGTGTTCTTATATCGTCATTAATAACACTGTGGTGTTTTTAGTATCTATTTTCTTATATTATAATCACTTTTTAAATTGAGATGAAGTCTCTCAAACATAAAGATCTATAGAGTATAGCAAGATAATTACTGATGATCCAACAAATGCAGTTTTAAGCTCCTCTGCATACCCTTAACTCTCCTCCAAATCCTGATTTATCCAGTATACTGAGTTTATCAGTAACTGTTTTTTAAGTTGCAGGTCTAGTGGTAACAATGTCTTGTGTGTGTGTGTGTGTGTGTGAAAATGATTATTTAGTTTAACAGATACTTCAAAGTTCATCATTATTTCTCAGACCTTTTATAAAGGACTCCATCATCTTCTGGTTTCTATTAATACTCCTGAATGATCCACTGTCAGAATGATTGGAATGTTGATTGGCAATCTGCCTTTTCTCTTTGACCTTTGTAAAAAAAAGTTTTCTTGACATCATCATCTTCATTATTCATTTAGCTTTGCTCAATATGCTATTTTGTCTTTTTATTGGATGTTTATATTCTTTAATTATGGTTTTCTTTTTTGAACTTTTGTTCTTTGAATGTCTCCTAGAGCATTTTTACAATCCTTAACCCTTGATTGAATTTTTGTTTTTCTAAATTACATTTCTTTTTGATTTTTTAAATTATCGAAAGTATTATCACATATTTGAGGGAGATTTGGAAAACATAGAGCAAAGTTACACATAGTTCCACTATATATTAGTTATTTTTTAAGTAGATAAGTTCAGATTTTTAGTTGAAGTTTCAGTATCAAACTCTCAAAACTTAATAGAATGGACAGAAAAGTAGAAGGACAGAGTAGACCCGAAGAGCAATGAACCAATTCAACATTATTAAGACTTATACAATTTTCACAGGCTTGCCTGGTGGCTCAGATGGTAAAGACTCTGCATGCAATGCGGGAGACATGGGTTCGATTCCTGGGTTGGGAAGATCCCCTGGAGGCAGGCATGGCAACCCACTCCAGTATTCTTGCCTGGAGAATCCCATGGACAGAGGAGCCTGGCAGGTTACAGTCCCTGGGGCTGCAAAGTCCGACACGGCTGAGCAACTAAGCATAGCACAGCATACCATTTTAACACACCAGTAGGATACAAATTTCATTCAAACTCTCATGGATGATAAACCAGGAGACACTGGAATACAACCAGGGACATAAAACAAGGTGCAAAAATGTCACAGTCTAAAGGTATTGAAATTATACAGAGTCTGCTCTCTTATCACTGTGGAATTCTGTAGAAATCTGTATCAAACAATATGTGAAAATAACCCACATATTTTCAAGTGCAATGTGACATTTACCAAGAGAGATCTTTGACTTAGCCATTAAAAGCCTCAATAAAGTTAGAACACTGAAAAAACCCAGAGGGTAACTACAGAGAAGAAAGCTTTTAAATGAGAAATTAATATCAAAGATACTTAACACCAAGTATTTGGAAATTAAATGTCTACTTTTATTTATTTATTTTTATTATTATTATTATTATTTTTTTTTTTCCAGTGGGTTTTGTCATACATTGATATGAATCAGCCATGGATTTACATGTATTCCCAATCCCGATCCCCGCTCCCACCTCCCTCTCCACCCGATTCCTCTGGGTCTTCCCAGTGCACCAGGCCGGAGCACTTGTCTCGTGCATCCCACCTGGGCTGGTGATCTGTTTCACCATAGATAGTATACATGCTGTTCTTTTCAAATATCCCACCCTCACATTCTCCCACAAAGTTCAAAAGTCTGTTCTGTATTTCTGTGTCTCTTTTTCTGTTCTGCATATAGGGTTATCATTATCACCTTTCTAAATTCCATATACATGTGTCAGTATGCTGTAATGTTCTTTATCTTTCTGGCTTACTTCACTCTGTATAATGGGCTCCAGCTTCATCCATCTCATTAGGACTGGTTCAAATGAATTCTTTTTAATGGCTGAAAATGTCTACTTTTAAATGATGGGAGTATCTAAGAAACCATAATAAGGAAAAGTAGAAAATAATGTGTAACAGAATAAAAATGAAAAGAGAATTTACCAGATTTTGTTGCATGCTGAAGTTGCTCAATGCAACCAAATACAATGTGGACTCTTTAAATAAGGTATGAAAACAAATAATGGACACTAGCATAAAATTTTGTGAAATTTGAAGAAAAATCTGTACTTTAGTTAATACTGTATCACATATTAATTTTTTAACAACATAGTATTTCTTGTATTTTCAGAATTGGATTAGAAGTTTCAAGCCTCATTGAAAATTTTTTTAAAAAATCCCTAAAATAATCTTTGTGACTCTTTATGACCCCATGGACTGTAGCTTACCAGGTTCCTTTGTCCATGGGATTTTCCAGGCAAGAATACTGGAGTGGGTTGCCATTTCCTTCTCCAAAAGCCTTCTACACTTTAGCAGTAATACTAGATGCCAGAGTAAATGGAACTGTATCAAAATTTTGAGTGAATACAAATTAGACATCTAGCATTCTAGTCATACTTAGTTAAACAAGTGGAACCAAAATGTCATAAAATTTTTTCACTGAGCAAAACTTCATGTTTTCTAAAATATATTTATTATACATATTATTTATATATATGTACACAAAAGCTTTTCTGCTTACTACACTTGATAAAGGCTTGAGAAAGAACAACTGAAAAAAGAGAGAAATTGGAAAACATAAACTAAATCACATCTGGAGATTTGGAGGAAAAAAAACAACACCTGGGCATTTTATATTTTTCAGAAAAATTAAAAGATAATTCTAATGTGCATCTGAATTTTAAAAAGTGATTACAGGCTCTATTAAATCGTAGTTTTACGTTACAGAATTCTATTATATTCTGGTTGACCAATCACGATGCAATGGTATTAAAATGAATAATAGTTGCTGCTAAGTCACGTCAGTCGTGTCCGACACTGTGTGATCCCATAGACGCCAGCCCACCAGGCTCCCTTCCCTGGGATTCTCCAGGCAAGAATAATAGTTACATAATCACAATAGTAAAAGATGCTTATTAGTTTTCACAATGAATAGCCAGACAAAAAATAAAAGATAATTACAGTTGCAAGCCATAATAGGAACATAATTAACCTAACAATATAAAATAATGACATCTAATTTGGGGAGTGAAGTAGAGTGATGTGTTAAGTGGGCACACATAAGTCACATGTTGCAGAGTTCCCTGTGCTATATAGTATGTTCTCATCAGTTATCTATTTTATACATAGTATCAAGACTGTGTATGTGTCAACTCCAGTCCACCAATTCACTGCCTTCATGCCCTCTCGGTATCCATATACCTGTTCTCTACATCTGTGTCTCTATTTCTGCTCTACAAATAAGATCTTCTATGCATGTTTTTCTAGATTCCACATATATGCATTAATCCTGAGCATATACTGAGAGAAACCATAATTCAAAAAACATACAGGCACCTCAATGTTCATAGTAGCACTATTTATAATATTCAAGACGTGGAAGCAACCTAAATGTCCATCAACAGAGGAATGGATAAAGAAGGTGTGGTACACATTACTCAGCCATAAAAATGAACAAACTGGGCCATTTGTAGAGACATGGATGAACCTAGACACTGTTTATACAAAGTGAAGTAAATCAGAAAGAGAAAAATAAATATCCCTAAAATTTTAAAAAGGGGCAATTTCCTGGGTACCCTCTATAATGGCCTTCACTAAATGACAAAAGGCAAATCCAAGACTCACTATAACAAATGACAAACGCTGAAGAAGGTTAAGATGGACTAAGGTAGCATATAATAGTTTCTGCAACAGACCGTCATACTTTTTTATGACCATCAAATAATGCAGAAAGAGATCTGAATTTTTTAAAATGCGTTATAGAATTATAGTTCAGAATTCTGCAAAAATGACTGTTTGATGACTCCAGGATATTGAAATATACCTGGAGTCCTCTTTATGCTAAAATAATCCCTTTCTGCAAAGCTTGTATTTAAATAGTAGAGGTTTGAAGTAGAGAGTATACTCCAAAGGAAAACTCATAGGCGATAATACATTCATCTCTAAAAATGGATTTTATTTCCAATAAATGAACAGATATTTTATGGTAAAATTACCAAGCTAATAAAATTTAAAAACCACTTCCTAAAAGTAAAAACTTACCAAACCAGGCAATTTTTACAACTGGAAGAAGAAAATTCTCTGCATAAAACTGGTTAATCATAGTTATGGCTTTATTATCCAGACAATGCACATAAATTCCATACAGCAAAGTCTCAGCTTCACAAACTAATGGTTCATTTATTCAAAGAGACTGATCCAGAATTAAAATGAAAGTGAGGCTGTTGGTCTGAAGTATTGCGCTGTAGGATTCTGCTGCCCCTAAAGCAGCTTTACTGGGAGGCTCTGCCCCTTGCACGTCTGTGATCTGTGACCCTGCAGGAGACTCACTCTTTGGAGCTGAAGGGGTAGTTTTCCCACCAACAGTGCCGTCAGGCCAGCTCACTTTAGAGCTACAGTGAAATTGCTGGAAATACCCTGGGGTCCCTTATTTCAGCACATTAATGAGGCTGTTCACAAAGAGAGTTTATTACAGTAAGAGATAGACGTTTATTAGATCAGTAATATGATTACAGAACATGCTGTATGGGAAGGGCCTCTGGGAGCCGTAGGCAGGATAATTTTGCAGGCATTAAACAAAACAAAAAAGCCAAACATCGTTATCAAAACTGTTAACTTCACTGCATCACAGTCATGGCTAAATATCCATACTACTAAATATCAACATTATTTTTCTGCTTCAAAATGATGCGCAGACAGGCTTTCTGAATTTGTATAAAATCAAAGAGTTTTTTTTTTTGGGGGGGGGGTGGCAAAAATAAAACAAACTCAAGAGTATTTACTGCTCATCTTTTAAACACAGTTCATTTCTAAAGGCATCTGGGAATTACATTTGGAGGTGGTAGCCATGATGGTTTTTCACCGCATGTTTAATATATTCCTGAGTAATAAAGATAAGACCACCATCAGTATAACAGAGAGAGAAAAGAACACAGTGATGGTGATAATTACTATGTGCAAAGTGCCGTGACAAGAGTTCTTCACACATTGTTCCTTTAGTTTTCCTAAAACCCCATGAGGTGTTAAAATTTCCTCCTTTTTTTGACATGGGAATGGAGACTTACTAACTTGCCCAAAGCCTTTCATCTGGTAACCAATGAAGCCAACTCAACCACAATTAAATGAATGGGTGCTCAGAGATGACCCAACTGCATCATGGAAATACCACGTGTCTTGCCAAACAGCCTCATGTGCATGTGTGTTCAGTTGTGTCTGACTCTTTGTGACCCTATGGACTGTATTCCACCAGGCTCCTTTGTCCATAGAATTTTTCCAGGCAAGAATACTGGAGTCGGTTGCCATTTCTTCCTCCAGGAGATCTTCCTGACTCAGGGACCTAACCCGGATCTCCTGCTTCTCTTGCAATGGCAGGCACATTCTTTTCCACTGTGCCACCTGGGAAGCCCCAGACAGACTCACAATGACTGTCCAATCAATCAGCTAATATAGTTTTGTCTCTCCCTTTAAGAGATGTAACCATTTCCCTTTTTGTTGCTATTACCTATAAATCCAGAGTTCAGTTTCATTAGGCTATTAGCCCCCTGGAAGACAAAGCAACAGCAGTTTCCACACTTTAAAAATCTAGCATACACTGTAGGAGGCCTAGACATTAAAGACCAACATTGACAAAGTAAAATGCAACTAGTATGACACTGAAGTAGATATAAAGTACATACACACACACACACGTCAAGTTGTTATCCATAACACCTCTTGACTTTAAATGGAGTTTTCATCATCATCCCAAATGTCTTGATCATGACTATTTGTACTTGGTGAATCAGCGGAGAAGAGCTGTCTTTTCACACCGAAAATGCTAGTTTCTCTGGAGGATCACACAAAGCCAAAGGAAGGCTCTCCTGGTAATCCCCTGGGGTGGGGGGTGCGCATCAGAACAGCTCTCCTACTACGCACCTTCTTTCCTGTGCTATAAAAGAATCACTACAGTTTCATCCCCTTTAGTTTTATTAGGAAGATATCCAATTAGGTCAAAGAGATGCTATTTTCACAGGACATGTTTTCCTATTGTCTCTTAGAATACAAACTACTCCCAATTAGGTAATGATTGTGGTACAAAGAACAAATAGAACCAACTGTATTCAAAGAAATGGTATTTTCATAGGATATGTAGGTGCTACTCCCACTAACCTAACAATTATATGCCAAAGCGTACAAAACAAAATCTTATTAGTATGTAATGTTTGAAATCTTTTACAAATACACTACCACATAGATGTCCACCCTACTCCTTACAACAAAATAATAATCCTGACTAAACTGAATACAGAAAGGCAGAAAACAATCAATCAAGAAAGTACCAGAAGAAAATACAGATGAATATATTTATATTCTTGGAATGGGAAGACCTTTTAAAAGATGACATAAAACTCAAAAGTCATAAAGAAAAACTGATTAAAGTGACTACTAAATGAAAATTACCTTTAGAGCTAAAGTACCAAAAAAATTATAAATACAGAAAGAAAATAAAAGGTATATTTGTTATGACAAAATAATATAAACATCTTACTAGTCAAAGAATTCTTAAAAAAATCAACAGAAAAGAGTAAACTAAACAGAAAATAAATCAGCAAAGAATACACTAAAGGAATTTATAGAAAAAGATACACCAGTGGCTAACAAACCCATCAAAGATGTTAAATTACATTAAAAATTAAATAAATACAAAACACCAAAGACATACAAAATGTCATCTACAAGAAAAGCAAAATGATGTAATTTCATAAAATTCAGTATCAGCAAGGCTGTGGGGAAACAGGTAGCCTTTCTTCTGGGGAGAATGAAAACGGTAGTCTACCTTTTAGGGATGGCAATGTGGCAATACGTATTAAAATTTTAAATTTACAGCCTTTTCAATTAGTATATTAGATAGGATTTTCCAGAGAAAGAGCCAACAGGAGATACATAATTATGCAGAAAGAGATTTATTATGAAGGATTGGCTCCCATGGTTATAAAGGCTGAAAAGTTCCATGGATTTGCCATCCGAGAGCCTGAAGCCCAGGAAAGCTGATGGTATAGTTCTTATCCAAATCCAAAGGCCCTGAAAACCAGGGGAGCCAACGGTGCAAACCCTAGTCTGAGCCTGAAGACTCAGGATCCAGGAGTTCCAACGTGTGATGGCAACAGATGGACATCCCAGCCCAAGCGCACACCAAATGTGCCTTCCTCTGCCTTTTTGTTCTATGCAGGCCACCAAACAGTTGAGTGATGCCTATATCCATCAGTAAGGACAATCTGCTTTACTGAGTTTACTGTTCAAATGCTAATCTCCTCCAGAAACACCCTCAAAGGCAGGCGAGAAACAACGTTTCACCTTAAAAACAAACAAAAACTCAGATGGGAGCTGTTCTGCCCATAAATCAAGATTATAGAATAATTTTTTTTTAGTTTTTCATTCACATTTTTTGGCATCATGTATGTGAGGTTCCAGCATAAAAAACATATTATTTTATTTTATTATTATTTTACGTTTTGGTACTTTATATTTTCCCAGTGTTAATGCTCAAAGTGTTTTGAACTTGATTTTTAAACAATTACTAGTACAGGAAAAATGAGGTTAGCTATCAAACATTCAATCTGTTTTTCTCTCAGTGACAAATGAAGAGAAACTGATAACTGGGTAACACATTGAATTGTCTGTATTTGCAGTGTTTCTGCATGATGGATTTTGTAATTATCTTGGTCTCCACATTCCAAACAGCTTTGAGGTTTCATTTACATGAAATGTGAGTTTCCTATTTTTGCCTCAAGTGTATCTTTAATTATGTGTGAAACCATACTTATTTTAAAAAAAAAAGGTTATGAGCTGAAAACTTAACCCTTCAATTCACACTGACAGAAAAGATAGACAGGAAAAGCTCAACCAAACAGCTTATAGTCACATTTACTTCTCTGTAAAATCAATGTTTGTCTACTGCACTTGAAAGTACACAGTCCAACAGGCATGCTCTTGATGGCAGAATGATGACAGGAAGTGAATTCTACATGGCAAGTCTTCAGTGATGTCCCACTATTGTTCCTGGAGATAGACAGAAATTATGGAAACCTGACCACTAATGACCCTAGGGAATCCCATCAAAATGAAAATAAAAATAACTAATAGAACGGGGACACAGGCACACAACCCACAACGGGACACATTCCCAAGAAGTATGCTCACAAGTTCCAATCAGTCAAGGCCGATGCGTCTCAACCTATTTTACCAGATCATGTAGACATGGCCCAAAGATGAGTCTAAAATTGTTAGGATTCAAGTGAGAGTAAATCCTAACTTTGAACTAAATATGAATACAATTACTTTCTGGCCCAAGTGATACCTTACAAGAATGAACATGGAACTGCATGCAACAAAGACTCCTTGAGAATATTTCTGGAAAAATATTACACCTTTTCTGCTACTGATACTAAGTATTTTTCATTATCTCTTGAGTGAATTTTAGAATGATAGAACTTGAAAGGGCCAGAAGTACTCCTCTGGTCCAATTACTGACTTGAAGGAGAAGGCAATGGCACCCTACTCCAGTACTCTTGCCTGGAAAATCCCATGGATGGAGGAGCCTAGTAGGCTGCAGTCCATGGGGTCGCTAAGAGTCGGACACAACTGAGCGACTTCACTTTCACTTTTCACTTTCATGCATTGGAGAAGGAAACAGCAACCCACTCCAGTGTTCTTGCCTGGAGAATCCCAGGGACGGGGGAGCCTGGTGGGCTGCCATCTATGGGGTCGCACAGAGTCGGACACGACTGAAGTGACTTAGCAGCAGCAGCAGCAGGTGACAAATGGTCATTTCAACTCTCTGGTGAATCTTTCAAATAAACTGGATGAAAAAGGTGCCTTTATATATTGTGTCAAATGGCTGTGTTGGGCCATTGTATAAGGACGTGTTAGAGCCTGTCTGCCCCAAATGTCCTGCTTGGGAAGGGGGCCAGGTAGTCATGCTCTTTGACAGTAATTAGACAGCAGGCCCAGGGGCTGCTGCTTGTGACATGTCTACTCAAAAGGGCATCAAGAATGGATTATTACTCAACTCTAAAAAAACAATGAAATATTGCCATCTGTAGCAATCTGGATAGACCCAAAGCTTATCATACTAGGTGAAGTAAGTCAGACAGGGAAAGATAAATATCACATGCTGTTGCTCATATGTGGAATCTAAGAAAAAGATACAAATGACCTTATATACAAACCAGAAATAGATCCACAGACATAGAAAGCGAAGTTACAGTTAGCAAAGGGAAAAGAGGGCAGGGGGAGGGATAAATTAGGAATTTGGGAATTAAAATATACATAGTACTAAACAGGTAAACAACAAGGGCCTACTGTATAGCACAGGGAACTATACTCAATATTTTGTAGCAACCTACATATGAAAAGAATCTGAAAAAAGTTTATATGTATACATGAATCACTGTGCTGTACATCTGCAACTGATATGATGCTGTAAATCAATTGTACTGCAAGCAAAAGGGAACAATATCTTTAAAAAGAATTGATTAGCAAATCACACCCCCCTCAAAAAAACCTTTCTGCACATAAAAAAAAAAAAAATTCACCTGTTTTCTTCCTAAAAGAAATCACTATTCTTATCATTTCATGGATGCAACATAGGTGCCAAGACATGTAACTTCCTGAGTCTCGAAGTAGAAGAACAACATTTTTAAATTCAAAATGAACTTTTATGCTCTGTTGAGACATACCTAGCTGCTTATTTTGGAGGACTGAAATACAGTTTATTATAGCACTACAGGGTCAATTTATTGCCACAGGAAATCCAACCAAATTGCTCATCGTCTCCACAGAACAGAACAGTATGTTGACCTTTACTGGCAGAATTAAAGAGTGAATTCTGTTGTAGCAGCTACTGTGAGAAACTTGAGTTGCAGAGCTGGTGAATATTTATGAAGTTTTCCTACTGAGCTGGCCACTGGAAGAGAGGATGGAGAGATACCTGCTTCTGAATCATCCAAGAAGAGTGGAGTTACCTGTCAGATCTGACTTGGATTTCAAATCCTAAATTTAGGGGGAAAAAAACACACCTCACTGTTTACTAAAAATGATACAGTGTATTAGGAAAAATGCTCAAGATTCTGAAGCTAAAATTACACTCCAGGTACAATTCTCCATCTGATGGAGAGAATGCCAGATATCTTGAGAGTGTAAAGAGCCAGAATAAGCAACTTCTTTGTTGAGCTTCCATGCCTCACACCCTACACTCTGGGCAGAGCAAGAAGACCCTTGGTCCCCACTGGTGCAGCGCATCAGCTCCCTCCAAGGCCACCTTCTGGACACTCTTTGAGTGGAGAATGCTTCCAAGGCTGAGGCTGAATGTCCACTGTTTTGTGCCCCCTCGGGAGGATCCTTGTCCCACCTCATTACACGAAACCTTTCTGTTTTATGACTCACATCCTAAACCAATATTTCAATTAAAAAAACTTTCGAGAAATACCCTGTTAAATCTTTGGTGTAAATCACCCTACCCTCCCTTCTTCTGGTGTCCTTTATACACACACACATACAGCATGACATAAACCAGCTCGTATTACAATTTTGTTTTGTAACTAGGTTTTGGCACTTGTTTTATCTTATCCATGTACTCCACAATTATTTATTGAGAGCTTGTGGTGGCCAAGCATTTTGAAAGTGCTTGTAATAAAGCTGGGAAATGGACAAATGACTTCTAGTCAACACAGTGTGTGACTTCACACTTTGCACCAACAACTGCCTAACAACTGAAAGAAGAAAAAAAAATTAAGATACAGAGAAATATCTTTGTGGACCACAAATGAAACACACACACAGAAGCCTGAGGTTCAAAAGCTGTTAGAAGCAGCAACTAGGAACACCAATATAATTGGGGCCAGAGCCCGTGTTTGGGCTAGGACAAAAGTCAGGCCCAGAATGTGAAGTGGAGGCTGGAGTTCCCTGTCCACGAAAGGAAGCTGAAATAGCTGTTCCAGCCTTGGGGCTTCCACGAATAAATGAAGCTGCTCTACTGAAAACAGCAGCAACAGAACCTGTGCCAAATCCTCGACAGGCTCGGAGTCTAGATTTGCGATACATCCAGTATCACCATAATATGGGAATCTGGGGACCCAGAGCAGTCATAGCAAGGCATTAGCGCAGAGAAAAGAAACAGCAGCATCATACAGTACAAATAACTTCTCTTAATGAGTCTGACTAGAAAGGAAGCCTAAAATGAAGAAGACCACTGAACACGAAGATCACCAGCAGAATTCATTCTGGAAGAAATGATAATAATAGAGTAACTTCAAAGGGACTTTATGTTTTAAAAGTTTCCTTCAAGCATAATTGGCAGGCAAAGAAACTGTACATATTTATAACATAGAGCAATCAAGATAAGAAATATATCCACAAACCTCAAAAGTATCTTTCCACCAATACATCACCATTTTGATTATAATAACTTCGCGTACATCTTGACATGAGGTAGTGTTAAACCCTTCAACTTTATTTTCTTCCATAGTTGCCTTGGCTATGCTAAGATTCTTTGTATTCCATGAACGTTTTAGAACAAATTAAACAATTTCTACAAAAACAATGTTGAAAAAATTCCCAGAAACACAACATCTTCCAAGACTGAATCCTGAAGAAGCAGAAAATGTGAACAGAACTGTAACCAGCAAGGAGACTGAATCAGTATTAAGTCTCTGCAGTCCAGAACAGAGAGCGGAGACTCTCCAGGAGGAAGTGGAGGCATACAAACAAGGCCGGCTCCCTGGCTACACGACGTCAGTGTCAGTTGCTCAGTCGTGTCTGACTCTGCCACCCGTGGAATGTAGCCCACCAGGCTCCTCTGTCCATGGGATTTTCCAGGCAAGAATAATAGAGTGGGTTGCCATTCCCTTCTCCCAGGGACCTTCCTGACTCAGGGAATGAACCCGGCTTGCCCGCATTGCAGGCAGATTCATTACTGCCTGAGGAACCAGGGTCCTCAGCTACACCTCAAACACCAATTCAGCTGCTCATGCCAGATGCCAACTGAGATAATGTGACTTTTTAAAGTCTATTTTTCCTTTTATTTATAGTTTTGGCCACACCTTGCAGCTTGCAGGATCTTAGTGCCCCAGACACTTCAGGGTTTCACTAATGAATTATGTCAAACATTTTAAAAAGAACTAATACTAATTCTTCTCAAACTTTTCCCAAAATTTGAAGAGAAGGGAACATCTAACATATTCCATGAGTCCAGCATTATCCTGATTCTAACCCCAGAAAAAGACACTATAAAAAAATAGAACTACAGATGAATAACCCTGATGACCCCTGACGCAAACCTCTTCAACAAAATTCTGGAAAACCAAGCTCAACAGCATATTAAAATATCAAATGCCATGAGCAAGTGGGCTTTACTCCTGGAACGCAATGATGATTCAGTATATGAAAATCAAGCAAAATAATACACAGCAATATTACCTAAAGCAATCTACAGATTTGATGCAATCCTTCTCAAAATCCCAATAAAGTTTTTTGCAGAAATAGAAAACCCCATCCAAAAATCCATATGTAACTTCAAATGGCCCAAAATAGCCAAAACAATCTTGAAAAAGGACAACATAGCTGGACTTCTAGATTTTAAAATTTACTCTACAATGATCAAACGCATGTGGTAACAGCATGAAGACTGACATAGAGACCAATGAAAGAGAGATTCCAGAAATAAACCCTCACATATGTAGTTAAATACTTTTTAACAAGGGCATGAAGACCATTTAATGGGAAAAAACAATCTTTTCAACAAATGGTTCTGAGAAAACTGGATCTGCACATTCAAAAGAATGAAGCTGGACGCTTATCTAACAACACACACAAAAATAAACTCAAAGTTAATGAAACAGCTAAATGTAAGACCTAAAACTATAAAATTCTCAGAAGAAACATAGGTAAAAAACTTCATGATACCAGATTTGGCAGTGATTTCTTGGATATGACACAAAACGTACAAGCAACAAATGAGAAATTAGGCAAATCATGAAAATTTATGAAGTTCTTAAAACTGTCCATCCAAAGACAATATCAGCAGAGTAAAAAGGCAATCCACAGAATGTCATAAAGTATTTTCATAACATATTTGATGATGGATTAACATTCAGAATATACAGGGACTTTCTAATATTCAACAACATAAAAGCAAACAACATAATTAAAAACTGGACAAAGAATTTATTTAAAATTACCATAGGATCTAGTAATTTCATATCTGGGTATAGTAAAAAAAAAATTGGTGCAGAGTCTCCAAAAGATATTTGTATATCCATGTTCACAGTAGAGTTATTCACAATAGCTAAAACTGGAAAGCCACCCAAGTGTGTCCAGCAACAGATGAATGAATAAGCAAAATGTGGCCTAGACATACAACAGAATATTATTCCACCTTAAAAAGGGAAGAAATTCTGATGTATGCTAATACAGATGAACCTCGAGGATATTATGACAAAAGAAAAAAGCCATTCACAAACTGACAAATGCTATATGACTCTACTTATATGAGGTGATTAGAATAGTCAAAATCACAGAGACACATTATCAGAGAAATGCAAATCAAAACCACAATGAGGTACCATTACATGCCAGTCAGGATGGCTGCTACCCAAAAGTCTACAAGCAATAAATGCTGGAGAGGGTGTGGAGAAAAGGGAACCCTCTTACACTGTTGGTGGGAATGCAAACTAGTACAGCCGCTATGGAGAACAGTGTGGAGATTCCTTAAAAAACTGGAAATAGAACTGCCATATGACCCAGCAATCCCACTTCTGGGCATACACACCGAGGAAACCAGATCTGAAAGAGACACGTGCACCCCAGTGTTCATTGCAGCACTGTTTATAATAGCCAGGATGTGGAAGCAACCTAGATGCCCATCAGCAGATGAATGGATAAGGAAGCTGTGGTACATATACACCATGGAATATTACTCAGCCGTTAAAAAGAATTCATTTGAACCAGTCCTAATGAGATGGATGAAACTGGAGCCCCTTATACAGAGTGAAGTAAGCCAGAAAGATAAAGAACATTACAGTATACTAACACATATATATGGAATTTAGAAAGATGGTAATGATAACCCTATATGCAAAACAGAAAAAGAGACACAGATGTACAGAACAGACTTTTGGACTCTGTGGGAGAAGGCGAGGGTGGGATGTTTCAAAAGAACAGCATGTATATTATCTATAGTGAAACAGATCACCAGCCCAGGTGGGATGCATGAGACAAGTGCTCCGGCCTGGTGCACTGGGAAGACCCAGAGGAATCGGGCGGAGAGGGAGGTGGGAGGGGGGATCGGGATGGGGAATACGTGTAACTCTATGGCTGATTCATATCAGTGTATGACAAAACCCACTGAAATGTTATGAAGTAATTAGCTTCCAACTAATTAAAAAAATAAAAATTTTAAAAAAATTAAAAAAAAATCACAGAGACAAAAAATAGAATGGTGGTTGATAAGGACTGTGGGGAGTGGGGATTGGACAGTTATTATTTAGTAGGTAGAATTTAAGTTTAAAAGATGAGAAGAATTACAGAGGTGGTGATGACTGCGCAACATTATGAATGTATTTAATACCACTGAACTATGCACTTGAAATGATTAAGAGGGTAAATTTTGCCCTTCTTCCTTGCCCCAAATAATGTAGTTAGTTATTCCCTCCACAGGCCCCATGGAACTTAGAAGTATAGCACAAAATTTTCTACATTGCACTGACTCAACATTCAAAAAACTTTATTATGGCATGCAGTCCCATCACTTAATTAAAGATAAAGAAAAAGTGGAAGCAGTGACAGATTTTATTTTCTTGGGCTCCAAAATCATTGCAGACGATGACTGTAGCCATGAAACTAAAAGATACTTGCTCTTTGGAAGAAAGCTATGACAAACCTAGACAGCATACTAAAAAGCAGAGACATCACTTGGCCAACAAAGGTCTGTATAGTCAAAGCTACGGTTTTTCCAGTAGTCATGTATGAATGTGAGAGCTGGACCATAAAGGCTGAGTGCCAAAGAATTGATGCTTTCGAATTGTGGTGTTGGAGAAGACTCTTGAGAGTCCCCTGGACAGCAAGGAGATCAAACCCGTCAATCCTAAAGTAAATCAACCCTGAATATTCACTGGAAGGGCTGATGTTGAAGTTGAAGCTCCAATACTTTGGCCATCTCATAGGAAAAGACTCTGATTTGGGAAAGATTGAGGGCAAGGGAAGAGGATGACAGAGGATGAGATGGTTGGATGGCATCACTGATTCAATGGACATGAGTTTGAGCAAATTCCAGGAGACAGTGAAGGACAGGGAAGCCTGGCATGCTGCAGCCCACAGGGTCGCAAAGAGTTGGGTCATGACTTAGCAACTGAACACCACCACCACTGTGTGATAAACTGGCATGTCTGTGTGCGCAGTGGCTGCTCCTTGATCTTGGGCAGGATGCTTACGAAGGTATGTTGAGGATCTTGTATATTATCAACTGCAGAGTATATGTTGGATCTCTGTAATTCAAAAATTTTTTGTCAGGAGGCTACAAGTTTACAAGTAGAACTGTCAGACATTTCACTAAAAAAAAAAAAAAAAGTTATCCAGCGAATATTTTAGGAGATCAGTAGTGGAGATATCAGATGAGGACTGCAATCCTACCCAAGCGGCAGAGTCGGTGTTTCAGTGGATGAGAAAGGCATGGCTAATACGAAAAGTATAAGCCAGGCTAAAGACTGGCAACTTTGGCATATAACAAAGAAAAATTTAAGACCAGTTATCTCTTACAAATTTGAAAATACTTATCTTAACATAGGGAAAAGGAATCTGTAGCATATATTTTTTTTAATAGCAATTAATTACCTAGTTACAAAATTCATCCTGGAAGTACAGCCTGGCTTTCTATTTAAAAAAAAAAAAAAAAAATTCAGGTCAAACAATTACTTTGATTTATCTTTTCTTCAGGAGACACAGTCAAATTGTTACATCTTTGATTGGCCATATCTTATACTACAGTTACCAACTGAGGGTTCAAAGATCCCCTTGAAATTATGTTTTATGTAGAGAATATAGGTAAGCCTAGGCATTTCTGGGAAGAGAGTCTCGAATCATCATATTCTCAAACCAGTACATACTCAAGACAGACTTAAAATCGCTGTCTTATTCTCATAGTTCATTATGATTCCATAGGGTATAGTATAAATATGGTTTGACAGGCTTCATATTCCCTGAAGGATAAGCATGCTTACGTTCACAGGACCCTATCTGAAAAGAACCTCAAAAGCTAACAAGTTCATTCTCCTTCCTTTAGGCAAAATACCTCTACAATTACCCAAGTCCACTGAAAACTACAAGTCTGCTTATTTTTCCTTGTGGGAAAGCAATTCCAACACCTCATTCTGTAACTTATTACATTTTTTAACAACCAATGTAAAATTTATCTTTGGTCTGTACGTGCTCCAGTTGAGGCCCTCAATAGCCTTATGTCTGTTTTTCTTTACTTTATACATAGATATAAATGTGTATTATCTTTTCCAGAGAAGATAAATTGAATGTTTGTTGCAGGCTATTTTTAAAGCTAATGACTTCAGTGATAAATATGTATGTATACAGCTGAGTTCACATACCTTAGGTAAATGTTTGGCTAACGTACTAGAACCTAAGTGTGATTAAGTTACTATTAATAAGAGTTCAGAGTTCCAAAGTCTGGCGAAAATATCTCAGGGAACACATTGCAGCCAGAAGGGACTGTATCAATTTACATTCCCACCAACAGTACAAGAGGGTTCCCTTTCCTCTATATCCTCTCCAGCATTTATTCTTTACAGATTTTTTCAGATAATGGCCATTCTGACTGGTATGAGGTGACACCTGATTATAGTATTGACTTGCAGTTCTCTACTAATGAGAGATATTGAGTATATTTTCATGTGTTTGTTGCCCAGCTGGTATGTCTTCTTCAGAGAAATGTCTGTTTAGGTCTTTGCCCATTTTTTGATATAGTTGTTTGTTTTTCTGATATTGAGCAGTATGGAGATCGCTCAAAGAGTAGGAATAAAACTACCATATAACCCAGCAATCCCACTACTAGGTATATACCCTAAGAAAACCATAACTGAAAAAGACACAGAAAGTACCCCAATGGTCACTGCAGCACTATTTACAGTAGCCAGGACACAGAAATGACTGAAATGTCCATTGACAGTTGAATGGATAAAGAAGTTGTGGTATATATATATGTATATATATACACACAATATATATGATGGAATATTACTCAACCATAAAAAGGAATGAATTTGAGTCAGTTGAACTGAGGTGCATGAACCTAAGACCTGTCACACAGAGTGAAGTAAGAAAGAAAGAGAAAAACAAATATCGTATATTAAGGCATATACATGGAATCTAAAAAAATGGTGCCAATGAATCTATTTGCAGGGCAGACGCAGAGACACAGACGTAGAGAATGGAATAGTGGACAAAGTTGGGGGAAGGGAAGGGTGGGAAGAACTGAGACATAGACATCACCACGTGTAACACAGACAGCTAGTGGGGAGCTGCCATATAAAACAGGGAGCTCGGCTTAGCGCTCTGTGAGGACCGAGGGGGTGTGATTGGGGAGGGAAGAATGGAGGCTCAAATGAGAGAGGATACGTGTATACTTATGACTGATTCACGTGGCTGTATGGCAGAAATTGGCACAACATTGTAAAGCAATTATCCTCCAATTAAAAAAAAATTTTTAATCTTAAAAATAAAAAACAAGCAAACAACAACAACAAAAGGGGCTCTCCTGTTTCTTCTGGCAGCTGTACTGTTGGCCAGAGTGTGAAATGTGACGGCATCTGACAGAGACCTGACCTCTCCGTGGGCCCACAGTATGGGCCCCTCTGTGGCCCCCATCCTAGCCTGGCCTGTGATCAGAAATCCACTGTTCCCCCACACCCACCACCCCCAGGGGTATCACGCACTCCAGGCTTTCCAGGACACTGGCATCCCCACTTCCCCTGTCTGTCCTCTTCTCTGGGTTTATCTCCTGTGATCCCCCTACACACCCTCCAGGCCTCCCACCACCATCAGAACCCTGCCTCCCCCTGTGTGTTTACCCACTGGCTACGATGCACCTGCACTGTGAAGGTTGCTTCCTGCTTGCCCAGGGACTGGGCAACCCAGCAGATCTGTCCACTGTCCTGTGGGCTGCAGTCACACCATCTCCAGTGAGGCCTGCGAGGAGAGGTCAGTCAGTTCAGTCACTCAGTCGTGTCCGACTCTTTGCAACCCCACTGACTGCAGCATGCCAGCCTTCCCTGTCCATCACCAACTCTCAGAGCTTGCTCAAACTCATGTCCATCAAGTTGGTGATGCCATCCAACCATCTCATCCTCTGTCATCCCTTTCTCCTCCTGTCATCAATCTTTCCCAGCATCAGGGTCTTTTCCAGTTAGTCAGTTCTTCCTATCAGATGGCCAAAGTATTGGAGTTTCAGCTTTAGCATCAGTCCTTCCATTGAATATTCAGGACTGATTTCTTTTAGGATGGACTGGCTGGATATCCTTGCAGTCCAAGGGACTCTTTTTTTTTTTTCACCCAAATATGGTTTTTATTTTTGTGGAAAAGTTCAAGTTTGTTTTTTTTTTTTCATTCATTTTTATTAGTTGGAGGCTAATTACTTTATAATATTGTAGTGGTTTTTGCCATACATTGACATGAATCAGCCATGGATTTACATGTGTTCCCCATCCCGATCCTCCCTCCCACCTCCCTCCCCATCCCATCCCTCTGGGTCTTCCCAGTGCACCAGCCCTGAGCACTTGTCTCATGCATCCAACCTGGGCTGGTGATCTGCTTCACCCAGTCCAAGGGACTCTCAAGAGTCTTCTCCAACACCAAAGTACAAAAGCATCAATTCTTCAGTGCTCAGATTTTTCTATAGTCCAACTCTCACATCCATACATAACTACTGGAAAAAACCATAGCTTTGACCAGACAGACCTTTGTCGGCAAAGTAATGTCTCTGCTTTTAAATATACTGTCTAGGTTGGTCATAGCTTTCCTTCTAAGGAGCAAGAGTGTTTTAATTACATGGCTGCAGTCACCATCTGTAGTGATTTTGGAGCCCCCTAAAATATAAAGTCTCTCACTGTTTACATTGTTTCCCCATCTATTTGCCATGAAGTGATGGGACCATATGCCATGATCTTAGTTTTCTGAATGTTGAGTTTAAAGCCAAATTTTTCACTCTCGTCTTTAACATTCATCAAGAGGCTCTTTAGTTCTTTGCTTTCTGCCATAAGGGTGCTGTCATCTACGTATTTGAGGTTATTGATATTTCTCCCGGCAATCTTGATTCCAGCTTGTGCTTCATCCAGCCTGGCATTTCGCATGATGTACTCTGCACATGTGTTAAATAAGCAGGGTGACAATATACAGCCTTGATGTACTCCCTTCCCAATTTGGAACCAGTCTGTTGTTCCATGTCCAGTTCTAGCTGCTGCTTCTTGACCCTTCAAGTCTGTCCTTCCTTGGGTACTCTCCCTCAGCGTTTGAATAACTTACAGTGTTCTTTATAAATCTTACATTTACTCTCCAATTACTGTTTAAAGAGTCTTTATATTGAAATTCTCCTGTTTAAATCACTATGTGTTTTTTGTCTTTTGGTGAGATCCAGAGAGATACAATCATAAGATCTTTGTGCTCGTTGAGAATATTTGTTAACAGTGTATTTTTAATTGTTTTCATTTTTCTTTCTACTTTAAGTGTATTATGGTTAAAATATGTTGTCTATACAATTCCTACTTATTGATATTCTTCTGATATTTACTGATATTCTTTTAACCTAATGCATGGTGAAGTGTTTCCAGAAATTCGAGAAGGAGGTACAGTCTCAATTTTCAGGGTAGAGAGACAGATATGTTTCTATTAATCTTATTATAGTTTTCATATCCTCTATACCCTTTTTCTGTAAAGAGTCAGATAGCAAACATCACAGGCTTATGAGCTACAGAGTCCAGGTTGTAGCTCCTCAACTCTACCGTTGAGATGCAAAAGCAGCTGCAGACAATGCATAAATGAACTGCTTGTGTGGCTGTGTTCAATAGAACTTGACTTACAAAAAGAGGGTGGAGTTAGCCCACATTGCCTCATCTGTCAACCCCTGATCTACATTATCATTTTTATCTACTTGATTCATCAAGCAATGAGAGAGATAGGTTGCTGCTGCTGCTGCTAAGTCACTTCAGTCGTGTCCGACTCTGTGCGACCCCACAGACGGCAGCCCACCAGGCTCCCCCGTCCCTGGGATTCTCCAGGCAAGAACACTGGAGTGGGGTGCCATTTCCTTCTCCAACGCATGAAAGTGAAAAGTGAAAGTGAAGTTGCCCAGTCATGTCTGACCCTTAGCAACCCCATGGACCGCAGCCTACCAGGCTCCTCCATCCATGGGGTTTTCCTGGCAAGAGTACTGGAGTGGGGTGCCATTGCCTTCTCCGAGAGATAGGTTAGGTCTCTCAATACTACTGTGTTTTAAAAATATTTTTCCCTGTATGTTCTTGTTCTTCTCCATTTTTAGAGTTCTATGCTCTGTATTTGACACAAAAAGTTCATAGTTATATATTCCTGTGCATTTTATTCTTTACCATTGTAGAATGCTTCTCTTTGTCCTGATAAAGGTTCCTTTGCTTTGCATTAAACCCTACATCTAATTTAGGAAAACATTTAGAAAGAAAATACACAATAAGACAATAAAATTAAGACTAAAGATAAGTTTAAGAATAACTCTAATTCGAATAAATTCAACCGTTAAAAGAAAGCAAATCTCAGAATGTGGCAAACACCAAAATCCATCCATAAGAGACATATGTGAAAAAGAGAATCCAAAGTTTACCTGAAATAGATTCTTCATCTGCTTTGAGCTATTTTTATTGTTTAAATCTTATATGCTATTGATGTAAGTATTATCCTACAGATAATATCCTACATATTGCATCAGTTACATTTAATGAGGATGTTCTGAATCTTTTATATGTCCATAAAGACAGCAGGATTTGGGTTAGCTTCCCCTCTGTTCATTTGTATTTGCCTCATTTGTATTTCCAAAATATATAAAGAGCTCACACAACTCAATAACCAAAAACAACCCAAGCAAAAAATGGGCAGAAGACCTAAATACACATTTCTCCAAAGACATACAGATGGCCAATAGGCACATGAAAAGATGTTCAACATTGTTAATTATCAGGGAAATGCAAGTCAAACAGATAATGAGGTTCATTTGCTCCAAACTCCAAGCCTCCACTGGGTTCTTTTCACATACTTTGTAGTCTTGTGCAGTGTCTTGTGTAATTTCATTTATTTCAGTCTATTTCTAAGGAGACAGCAGTCTGCCTATGCTTCTGCATTTTGGGGGAGTCCTGCATGCCAAGTAACTCTAATGTATCTTTCTGAAAGAGAATTGATCCCCACAATGGATTTCTTCTTCCTTCTTGGAATTCATTTATTGATTTTTTTTTAAACCTCACCTCCATGAAGAAGAATTTGAGGCTCAGTCTTACTAGATATCCACTTAAATGAATCATAAGTCACCCGGGTTTTAAAGTAGAAATTTAGTATTTCTAGGCTAAACACTGTTCTGACATTTCTTTTGGTTCTAGTTTTGAAAGGAATCAAAATTGCAGAGAAACTCAAGACATCATGAGACTAACATAATCACTTGACCCTCAGCAACGACCCAAGAGGTGCACGAGCAGGTGCGTGAGCTCTGTCTTACCAGCGGGATGAGCAGGCTGACGAGGTCTATGAGAGGCTTGCCGAGCAGCAGCAAGTCTTCCGCGGCCTGAGTGCTCCCTCCTGAGCCGGATTTCTGTGCCTGCACAGGTAGAGGAGAGGGGAAGGGGTCTTGGAGATTAGTCAGCTTGGCTAAGGGAGACCAGTCCAACACCTGACGGCGGCCGGGGAGGCCTCTAACCACAGGCCCCCAAGAGAAGTTATGCGTGGTGACAGAGAGAGCACACTGCCACCAGCCCAGGCCACAGAGGAGGGTGTGGGTGTGATAAACCAACAGCGCAGGCGGCCACTGGCAGGATAATGTTGATGCTGACAGGCCCTGGGGGGTAAGCACTTTTTCTTCTGAACCATCTTGAGACACGGTGAGGTTATCCCCATTTTTCAGGGGAGAAAACAGAAGTTCTGAGAGGTTGCGTAGTGTGTCTGAAGTCCCACAGATAATGGATGACTTAGCTGGAGGATGAATCCAGGCTAAATGACTCCAAATAACACAAGCTCGCTTCTTTTGGGCACTTCTATGCACATTTTATGATGCAAACCAAATCCATTCTGCTGTGTTTTCCATCTCTATGTGCACACATCTGCTTGAATAACATCTAAAATATTTATCGAATGAATAGGCTTTGGACTGGGGCTTCCCTGGTAACTCAGTAGTAAAGAATCCATCTGCAATGCAGAAGATGTGGCAGGAGCCACTGGATCGATCCCTGGGCCAGGAAGATCCGCTGGAGAAGGAAATGGCAACCCACTCCAATATTCTGGCCTGGGAAATCTCATGGACAAAGGAACCTGGTGGGCTACAGTCCATGGGGTCGCAGAGTTGGACATGACTAAGTGACTAAACAACAACAAGACTTTCGACTACTGCGTGAAGAGGCTCAGATACACGTCTGCAGTGCTTTGGAAGAATGCAATAAGAAGTGATAAAGGAGTGGCTATATCTTTTCCCAGGAGCTTTATATAAACTGTCTCATTCTAGAGGAGATTTCTATGACAGATGAGTAATTCTACACTGAGAGAACTCACTGATTATTGTGTTTGCTATAGTACATACACATTTCATTTGTGTATACCCTCTCTGTTTTTAATTTTACTCAGAACAGAACTACTAGGTAATGACCTTTGCCAGAGCCTTTAGAGCAGGCTGCCCCACCTCAGGTCCTTACTCTGGACCCTAGGGCCCCACTCATAAATGTCAAGGCTCCTTCTGCCTTCAGGCCTATGGATGGAATCTGGGCTGCCTGCTTTCCTTGGTTCAAAAAGACATTATGGAAAATCAGTCATCTGCCTTTTAACAGCTTGCACCTCTCTACAGCCAAGAGGGATGACAGTAAGCAGTAGCTCGGCGTTTCGTCTCACCTCTCCCCTATCTCTACCTCAACCCCTGGCCTCTACCAGAAAGGTGGGACTTTCTCCCAGAAAACAGATGTGTAGCAGTATCCTAGGTCTGAAACTTTGTGAGGCTTGGCTGTTAATCTTGCCTTCTGAAGGCAGAATACTGACCTTTTCACATTAGCACATTAGCCTTTAGAGAAGATGATCGTCTCTTGGGAAAGAGAAGGTAGTCCTGCGAACCAGCACCTAGACAATGAAGGGCACCGTGCCACTGCTTCCTTTCCAAACACATGTAAGCAAGGAGACACGTCCACAAACATAGCACACACTGTGGGACTCCTCCCACCCGGATGGCCAGTGGCCCTCCAGACCCTCTACAACCTACAGTCATTTCTTATCATCACCAAGAAATGTCCCAACCCTGCCTGCCGGCATTTGGGTACCAACTCCCTGCAGAGAAGCCGAGGGTTCCAGAAAGGGATTGCTACAGCTTTACACAGAGGGACGTGCACATCTGGGACACACTTGCAATTCAACTCTCCTCCCAAGGTACAGGTCCACGGCAGCAGCTTTGTGTGCGACGTGTATCACATGCAGGGAGCTGAGCAACAAGCCTCGAGGCCCAGCTAGCCTCCCTCAGGGTCTCTCGAGCTCCCTGACAGCACACACCCTCAGTCAGCCTTTTGGTTCCCAGATCCATGGCGTTATGTGTGCATGTTACAGAGGGATCTTTTTTCTCTCTTTTTAATATTTATTTATATATTTGGCTATGCTGGGTCTTAGTTGTGCCATGTGGGACCTTTAGTTGCAGCATGTGAATGCCTGGTTCTGGAATGTGGAATCTACTTCCCTGACTAGGGATCGAATCCAGGCCCTCTGCATTGGGAGTGCAAAGTCTTAGCCACTGGACTACCAGGGAAATCCCCAGAAGTGTAAGTTGCTCAGTCATGTCCAACTCTTTGTGACGCCATGGACTGCGGAATTCTCCACAGTCCATGGAATTCTCCAGGCCAGAATACTGGAGGGGGTAGCCTTTCCCTTCTCCAGGAGATCTTCCCAACCCAGGGATCGAACCCAGGTCTCCTGCATTGCAGGTGGATTCTTCACCTGCTGAGCCACAAGGGAAGCCCAAGAATACTGGAGTGGGTAGCCGATCCATTCTCCAGCGGATCTCCTTGACCGAGGAACCAAACCTGCACTGCAGGCGGATTCTTCACCTGCTGAGCTACCAGGGACACCCAGAGGGCTCAGTTAACAGCAAGAGGCACCCCGCCTCTACCACGATGTCGCTGCTGGCCTCTCTGTGTAGGGCTCTGCCTTTGCCTGCGGTCCCCCTGGCCCCTGGCCACAACTCACCGCTCCAGGCACTGCTGGGTGGCAACCGGCCCCACTCCTGGCCATCCTGGCTTCTTGGTCCCCCAGGCTGTCACAGCCTGAACAAGAGGAGACGGCAGACTAGCCAGGTGCTACCAGTAGGGCTTGAGGTACAATCTACTGGATTTGGTGAAGGACTGGAGGAGGAATATGGAAAAGGGAAATTTTAAGAATAACTCCCAGGTTTCTAGTCTGCGTGGCAGGAAGAGAGTGGTGGGGCTTGCGAGCAGGAGGATGGTGTGGGAGGGGGATGCTGAGCTCTGCTCTGAGCTCTTCTCTGGACATGCTGAGTTTGAGGGGACCATGGGGCATTCCTGTGGTCCCGTTTAGGAAGCTACTGGATATATTAAGAATAGATCTCAAATGAGATCTCTAGGCTGTAAACATGTAAAATGTGGGAATGACAACTTGTGAGCCATATGTAATATTAAATGGAATATATTAATAGCATTACCTTCAATGAGATGAAGGGATTCAGCTAACTTCTTGGCATTAAAAAAGGCCAGGGAGGATATAAACCTATTACATCTAACATTACTACATGAGTCTGGCACACAGGGGGCAGGTAAGAACCCATCTGTCAATGCAGGAGATGTAAGAGACATGGGTTCGACCCCTGGGTCGGGAAGAGAAAATGGCAACCCACTCCAGTGTTCTTACCTGGAGAATTTCAGGGACAGAGGAGCTTGCTGGGCTACAGTCCATGGTGTTGCAAAGAGTCAGACACAACTGAACATCTGAGCCACAACAAGGTGTCTTGTAGAGAATAAGGGACAGTCAGTTCTTCAGGCAATTGCTGTCTGATGTCCTAAGTAAGCTTAATTAAAGTATAACCAGCAGTGGTGTGGCCAGACCAATTCAAGTCAATCCTCAGTGTGCTTCCCAAACACCATCACTCACATGCTTGCCATGCACAGATGATACAACTCAGTCCCAGGCTGTAGAGCCTCACAATTTCCTTAAAAGAATGGCAGGCTTTACCGTGGTAAACAGTACGGAGGTTCTTCAGAAAACTAAAAATAGAGTTGCCACATAATCCAGCAATCCCATTCCTAGACATATACCCAGACATCCCTATGTTCAGAGCAGCACTGTTTACAACAGCCAAGACATGGAAGCAACCTAAGTGACCAGCAACAGATGAATGGTTAAAGAAGACGTGGTACATATACACAATGGAATACTGAGTTCAGTTCAGCTGCTCAGTCGTGTCCGACTCTTTGCAACCCCATCAATCACAGCACGCCAGACCTCCCTGTCCATCACCAACTCCCAGAGGTTATTCAAACTCATGTCCATCGAGTCGGTGATGCCATCCAGCCATCTCATCCTCTGTCATCCCCTTCTCCTCCTGCCCCCAATCCCTCCAAGCACCAGGGTCTTTTCCAATGAGTCAACTCTTCGCATGAGGTGGCCAAAGTATTGGCGTTTCAGCTTCAACATCAGTCCTTCCAATGAACACCCAGGACTGATCTCCTTTAGGGTGGACTGGCTGGATCTCCTTGCAGTCCAAGGGACTCTCAAGAGTGTCCTCCAACACCACAGTTCAAAAGCATCGATTTTTCAGCTCTCAGCTTTCTTCACAGTCCAACTCTCACATCCATACATGACCACTGGAAAAATCATAGCCTTGACTAGACGGACCTTCATTGACAAAGTAATATCTCTGCTTTTTAATATGCTATCTAGGTTGGTCATAACTTTCCTTCCAAGGAGTAAGCGTCTTTTAATTTCATGGCTGCAGTCACCATCTGCAGTGATTTTGGAGCCCCAAAAATAAAGTCTGACACTGTTTCCACTGTTTCCCCATCTATCTGCCATGAAGTGATGGGACCAGATGCCATAATCTTAGTTTTCTGAATGTTTAGCTTTAAGCCAACCTTTTCACTCTCCTCTTTCACTTTCAACAAGAGGCTTTTTAGTTCCTCTTCATTTTCTGCCATACTCAGCCATAAAAATGGCCATTTGCAGCAACACAAATAGATCTAGAGATTATCATACTGAGTGAAGTAAGTCACAAAAAGAAAGATAAATACCACATGATATCATTTATATTTGAAATCTAAACTACAACACAGATGAACCTATCTATGAAACAGAAACAGAATCACGGACACAGAGAACAGACTGGCGGTTGCCATGGCAGAGGATGGGAGTGGTTATGGATGGGGAGTATGGGATCAGCAGATGCAAACTATGACATACAGAATGGATAAACAACAAGGTCCTAGTGTATAGCACTGGGAACTATATTCAGTATCTAGTGAAAAACTGCAAAGTAAAGGGATGTGTATAACTGAGACACTGCTATACAGCAGAAATTAACACAATATTGTAAATTAACTATAATTTAAAAAAAAAAAAAAAAAACAATGGTAAGCTTTCCATGGCACGAAAGGCAGAATGTGGAAACTGCTACAGTGGACATGGAAATAAAGCTGAGGTGGGACTGGGGAAAGGTGATAGGACTTCATCGTTGGATGGTGGCATGAGGTCTACAGGGAAGGACATGCACAGCAGGTGCTTCAGGAGCTGGCATCTGGTGAGGGAAGGCCTGGAGTGATAAGGTGCAGGCGCCCCACGGAAAATGCCAAGGTGGCTGTTTGGTACAGGAACAGGAATCACAAAGGCATGGCATACGAGGCTGGAAAACCACCCTGGGGCTGATCATTGCAGGCCTGGACAGTCCTGCCAAGAAAACAATCTTGTGATGAGACAAAGAGATATCATCAGTCTTCAAAGGGAGGGAGAGACATGCTGAGGACCATGGGCTACAACAGACGAATCTCACTTGCATTCAACCATGAGACAGAAGAGGTGGCAAGAATACAAAGAACTGTACAAAAAAGGTTTTAATGACCCGGATAACCACGATGGGGTGGTCATTCACCGAGAGCCAGACATTCTGGAACGTGAAGACAAGTCAGCCTTAGGAAGCATAATTGTGAACAAAGCTAGTGGAGGTGACAGAATTTCAGCTGGGCTATTTCAAATCCTAAAAGATGATGCTGTTAAAGTGCTACACTCAATATGTCAGCAAATTTGGAAAACTCAGCAGTGGCCACAGGACTGGAAAAGGTCAGTTTTCATTTTAATCCCAAAGAAGGGCAATGCCAAAGAATGTTCAAACTACCACACAATTGCACTCATCTCACATGCTAGCAAAGTAATGCTCAAAATTCTCCAAGGTAGGCTTCAATAGTATGTGAACCAAGAACTCCCAGATGTACAAGTTGGATTTAGAAAAGGAAGAGGAACCAGAGACCAAACTGCCAACATACGCTAGATCACAGAAAAACTCAAAAATATACAATTCCAGAAAAATAAATGACCCAATAAAAAAATGGGCCAGAGAACTAAACAGACATTTCTCCAAAGAAGAAAAGGCAAGGGAATTTTAAAAACAGACATCTACCTCTCGTTCACTGACTATACTAAAGCCTTCGGCTGGGTGGCTCACAACAATCTGTGGAAAATTCTGAAAGAGGTGGGAATTTACCAGACCACCTTACCTATCTCCAGGACACAAGTGTATGCAGGACAAGAAGTACCAAGTAGAACTAGACATGGAACAATGGACTGGTTCAAAATTGGGAAAGAAGTACATCAATGCTGTATAATATAGTCACTCTGCTTATTTAACTTTTATGCAGAATACAACATGCAAAATGTCGGGCTAAAGGAATCCTAAGCTGGAATCAAGAATGTTGGGAGAAATATTAACAACCTCAGATATGCAGATGATACCACTCTAATGGCAGAACGCAAAGAGGAACTAAAGAGCCTCTTGATGAGGGTGAAAGAGGAGAGTGAAAAGCTGGCTTAAAACTCAACTCTAACAAAGCTGAGATCATGGCATCCAGTCCCACCATTTCTTGACAAATAGATGGGGGAAAAGTAGAAGCAGTGACAAATCTCATGAGTTTTCAAAATCACCACAGTGACTGCAGCCATAGAATTAAAAGATGCTTGGTCCTTGGAAGAAAAGCTATGACAAACCTAGACAGCGTATTAAAAAGGAGAGACATCACTTTGCCAACAAAAATTCATATAGTCAAAGCAATGGGTTTTTCCAGTAGTCATGCGCGAATATGAGAGTTGGACCATAAAGAAGGCAGAGCACTGAAGAAATGAAGCTTTTGAATTGTGGTGCTGGAGAAGACTCTTGAGACTCCCTTGGACAGCAAAGATATCAAACCAGTTAATTCTAAAGGAAATGAACCCTAAATATTCATTGGAAGGACTGATGCTGAAGTTCCAACACTTCGGCCACCTAATGCAAAGAGGTGACTCACTGGAAAAGACCCTGATGCTGGGAAGGATTGAGGACAGGAGGAGAAGGGGGTGACAGAGAATGAGATGGTTGGATGGCATCACTGACTCAATAGACATGAGTTTGAGCAAATTCCAAGAGATAAAGAAGGACAGAGAAACCTGGTGTGCTGCAGTTCATGTGGTTGCAAAGAGCTGTACACGACTTAGTGACTGAACAACATCCAGAAAGGGGCGAGCTCATGGGGAAAATCGCAGGGAGAAAGCCGTGGAGGAGTCGAACCGGTAACCTCAAGAGATACTGAAATACAGGGACTTCCCTGGTGATCCAGTTAAGACTCCATGCTTCCAATGCAGAGGGCACGGATTTGATTCCTGGTCTGGAAACTAAGATTCCACAAGCTGCACAGAATGGATAAAAATAAATAAAAATGACTTTCTTAAAGAGAGAGAGATACTGAAATCCCAACAGCCTTCACATGAGTGTGAAATGAAGGAGGAACCTGGGGGCCACATTTCAGTCCTTGGGCAACACTGACACATCTACTAATGGAAAGCAGTTTAACCACCCTCCTCTCGAGTAATGCGTGAAGTTTCTCCCGTTATTCCAGAAATGACAGACAAGGGCCAGACTGGGAAGTCGGGTGACTTGGATTTTGATACTGATTATGTTCCTTCCTTGACCCCCAAACTTGTGAGCACCCTGCCCCGCCGTTCACTCTGCAGGACCCTGGATGCGGTTCAAGGTGATGATTTGCTCCACTATCTGCATGCTGATGGTCTTACCAAAATGAAGCTCCCCGACACTCAACAACCTTCCTCTCTTGATCCTTGTGCCAAGATCACAGGGGCCAAGCCCTGGGCCAGGCTCACAAATGCGAAATAAAACCATACATTAATACCTCACAAGCCTGCTAGGAGCTGGTTTACTCCATAAAGACATACTGAGTGCCTTCCCTAGTGCTGGGACATAGACAAGAGAACATCACTGCCCCCAGGAACCCTCTGTAAACAGGAAGGGGAGATGACTGCCTTCCCTTTTATTTCTATTAATAACACAGTGACCAATCATGGCTTACTTTCCCTGGGCCAAGTATATGTACTTTCAGCTCAGTTCAGCCGCTCAGTCGTGTCTGACTCTTTGTGACCCCATGGACTGCAGCACACCAGGCTTCCCTGTCCGTCACCAACTCCCGGAGCCTGCTCAAACTCATGTCCATCGAGGTGGTGATGCCATCCAACCATCTCATCCTCTGTTGTCCCCTTCTCTTCCTGCGTTCAGTCTTTCCCAGCATCAGGGTCTTTTCCAATGAGTCAGTTCTTCGCATCAGGTGGCCAAAGTATTGGAGTTTCAGCTTCAGCATCAGTCCTTCCAATGAATATTCAGGACTGATTTCCTTTAGGATGGACTGGTTGGATCTCCTTGCAGTCCAAGGGACTCTCAAGAGTCTTCTCCAACACCATAGTTCAAAAGCATCAATTCTACGGCACTCAGCTTTCTTTATAGTCCAACTCTCACATCCATACATGACTATTGGAAAAACCATAGCTTTGACTCCACAGATCTTTGTCAGCAAAGTAACATCTCTGCTTTTTAATATGCTGTCTAGGTTGGTCATAGCTTTTCTTCCAAGGAGCAATTGTCTTTTATTTCATGGTTGCAGTCACCATCTGCAGTGATTTTGGAGCCCAAGAAAATAAAGTCTCTCACTGGTTACCATTGTTTCCCTGTCTATTTGCCATGAAGTGAGGGGACTGGATGCCATGATCTTAGCTTTTTGAATGTTGAGTTTTAAAATAACATTTTTACTCTCTTCTTTCACTTTCATTAAGAGTCTCTTTAGTTCTTCTTCGCTTTCTGCCATAAGGGTGGTGTCATCTGCGTATCTGAGGTTATTGATATTTTTCCTGGCAATAAATATGTCCTTTATATTTACATATCTTGTATTCTCTCATTTAAGTCCCTTGCTGGGTAGTTGGCATCATGTCTGCTTTACAGATGAGGAAACTGACACTCAGACAGGTGAAATAAGATGCCCAGCATCTCACAGGTGAAAGTGTTGTGGCTGGGATCTGAATCCAAGGTATTCCCACCTGCAAAGTCCATGGGGCCCCCCTACCCCAGTGAGCTGGGCACACATATTTGTGTCTGCTTCTGTATCTTTGGCACAGTACTCCTCAAGGCAAGTTGGGGGCAGAGTCTGGGCTCCTAAGAGACATTCTGACACCTCCCTCCCCAACTCCTCATCTCCTTGGTACACATGCCTGTGTCATATCCTCCTCCTCCCTGAAAAAGAGACAGGTGCCTCAAAATCTAAACAGTATTATCATTTTAGACACTGGCAACAGTCAAGTTCTAGTTTTAAGAGGTTAGTGTTAAGAGTAGAAACGGGTTTTGAATGCAGAAGAATCCCAAGTGTGGAGCATGTTTACAGATGGAAGAGGTGACTTATGCTTCAAAAGAACCTACAGCTCAGTATTGCAGGAGGATGTGTCTGTCTTTGATGCCCACTCCATTTCTTTACCCAATTCTTTCCCTAATTCAATCTCAAAGAGTCTACCGCTTTCAGACTGATACCAGGTATCATGGAGATCCAAGTCGGTCATCAAGATCAAAAGCAATATGTGGCAGATATTAAGGGAAAGATTTAGAACAATGACAGCAGTAAAACAGACTGGTGCTTAAAAAAAAAAAAAAAAAGAAAGAAAGAAAAAAGTGATGTATTGGTACACTATCAAATTGAAAAAAGAAAATTAGAAAATAATTTGTATTAAGGAGTTTTAAACACCCTTTAATATCTACCTAATGACTTGAAATAAGCAATTTCTATTGTTTTAGAATTAAAAGAAATTTTTCGTCTGATCCTTTTTATCCACAACACACAATCTCTTATAGATTGATACCATCAAAGTATCCTCTGAGAAACATCTACACCTTAAAGAATTACATAAAGCTACCACTGTGGAAATTGAAACAAGAAATGATGCTCTCTGATGAGATACTTATTAGAAAAAAGAGGGAAATCTAAGAGAATCCATAATTCAGGATTCCATGAGTACTTAGCCAAGCTTTACTGTTCATTTACAGATGAGCAAATAAAAACAAGCAGGTAGTTCAAAGGCCACTTTCATCTACTGGCTTTACAAGTTTGGGTTAAAACTTATTGACTAACTATCATCTTTGCTGAGGGGCTCTTGGAATTATTTATTAAGCCACACGAAACAAGCCAAATACTTCACCAGCTTCACTGTGGATAAAAGATGCCATTTATCATAATGATGAACAAGAGAGACTAAACCAGGGTTGAGGGACTCATTCTTGGCTCTTGCTACTATGACTCTTGGCAAGGTATCAGAACGGTCTGCTTCCAACCTTAGCTTCTCCATCTATCCAGGCCAGTATTCTACCAGTGATACACAGCACTTGTGACTTAGCTGGGACTCCAAATGTATCAGTGAATTCCTGTTGGCCGTGTGCTATCATGTGATCTAAGGATCAGCTAACTCAGTTGGTTAGAGAAAACATGAAAGGAGACAGGCATGTGGTGAGAGCTAACACTTGGCCCAGAAAGTACTTGATGAACTCATATGCCCTTCCTGTCTCAGACCACAATGCCAGGTTACAGTCTGGGGCAACCTGACTTTTTCCATGGCCACTAAATACACACCTCCAGTTCTCAAAAGCATCTTGCAATTTCACATTATCGACCATAAGGGAAAGCAAGTGCAAGGTATATGCATGCACACATGTGTGTGTGTGTGTCTATGCATATATATTCATATTACATGTATGTGCATGTGTGTTCATGCCTGATAACTCAATCCACTACTCCTCACTAGCTAACTCATACTGCTGGAGGTGGCGGGAGCACCATCTCCAGACAGCAAAGACTGCATAATGCATGGCCAACCCCACAATGCAAATGACCTCTTGAGTTGCTGGCAGTTCCCTAATAAGTGCTGACTAAGTCTTGTCTTTGACCCCTCCTGCTTTCTTTTCATATTCAGATTAGCTGTCTGACACTGGTCACCCAAAGATGACTATCGAATCATATGCTCTTTTTCAAACTGAAAGACACATTAGAGGGAGATGAGAGAAAAGAGAATGATGAGAATGTGGGGCGTGGTGTAGGATTGTTGGAAAGGCGGGAGGAGGGGCCCTCTACCTGCAGAGCCAGCCGCACGACTCCGGAAGTGTAGGTCAGCATGCCATGCAGAATGTCTAACAGGGAGAACAGCAGGGCGGCTGCAGTCTCGTTGTTGTTTTTGTTGTCCACATCCAAACACAGTGTGGCAGTCTCAGTGAACAGGTTACAGACGTGACGGACCAGTCCTGAGGGTAAAATAGGAGAAGGGTAAAACTGTCATCATAAAACATAAGAATAAAGTGTCACGTGAAGCCAATAGAACAGGCACATGTATTCTACATTCCATAAACTCTGAACAGTCCTTCAACTATATCCGTACTAGACACACTTGGGAAAGGTTTTGAAAACGCAGGTCCCCACCCCTCACTCCCAGAAAGACTGCTTAGGAGCCTGGGGTTGAGGCCTAGGTATATACTTGCTAAAAAGCACCCCAGGTTGATTCTGATGGGAGGGTTCCCCAAATTGCACTTTGAAAAACACCATCCTACATGGACAGGTTTCACAGGGACAGAAGAGTCGCTGACACTGGAAGAAAATGTGTTGGGTGTGAACACCCTGTCCCCAGGTTCTGTTTAAAGGCACAGTTCTTCATGTGATGGTCCAGAGACCACAGGTGAATCTGTTAGGGGAAGCACGCTGATTGAAACCGCCCACCCTGGCCAGGCACCATAGGAACCATTTGCATGAGTTGTTTTAGGACAGGAGGTCCTGATAAGGAACAGGGAACTAATAAGCCACCACCAACCAAAAGAGTTCGGGAAAGGTCAAAAGGAGACACCACCTGTCCGACCGCCTCCCAGAATCCTTCTCTCTGGCATCCATCTTGGCTGAACAAGGCGTGCACCACCAGGAAGGACTCTGAGTCAGAATGATTGGCTAAAGACAACTCAGAAACTAATCCCATCACCATAAAACCCGAGACTGCAAGCCAAGTGACAGAGCTGATCTCCTGGGTTCCCTGGCCCTCCTGCTCTCCACCCGGGCGCCCTTTCCCAATAAAATCTCTTGCTTTGTCAGCACATGTGTCTCCTCGGACAATTCATTTCCAAGTGTTAGACAAGAGCCCAGTTTTGGGCCCTGGAAGGGGTCCCCCTTCCTGCAACAAATCCAAGGATCTATTAGGATTGACAAGTAACTGGGTCACCTCAAGAAGATCAAGCAATGAAGTGCTTTTTTTCACATGCATTCTCAAAATTATGAAATGTAACATAATGATTTCAAGCAATGTGAAATTGAGAAATTGCCAGGTTCAATCATTTTGTTTCTGCAAACCTCATATTTACAGTGTGGTTGGTCTTCAACTTTTAGTTTGATGTACTTGTTACAACAAATACATTTAAGCTGATGTTTCGTATTGTTTTTGTTATGTAAAATTACACTTTGAATTCCCCAAATGATTCAGATGCAAAAGTGATGAAAAGACAACATGAAATGTCATAAATCGAAATGGTGGGGGGTCCTTCAGTCTGAAGAGATCATCATCGTCTGAATGTTCTAGGAAAAGTGAATCTTCCAATGTAACTATTCTACACAAGCAAACTGGGGAAAAAACAGGGTAAGGAAATATGACATGTGTTATAAGCTGGACCTGCAATCCATTTATTTATTGGACCTGCAATCCATTTGTCCCTAGTTCCCAGATGATCAACTAGATGGAAACTGCCCAGCACAGCCATCCAAGCTCTGCTATCTTTCCCAAACACTGCACATTGTCATTTCCAGTAAACCGATCTGTTTTTCCTAGACAAGTGCAAAGTAATTAGACTACAAAGCAATTAATTCTGTCACTAAAGGCAGAGAGAAACCAAAATTACAGGGCATCAATCAAGGTTGTACTCCTTGTGCTGAAAATTGGCACAGTCACGAAGTTGAAAATAAATATATTTGAAGGGAAAGGAATATGCTAATGAATTAAGAGCAAAATTTCTCGACTGAAAGACAAGATTTGATAGTACAAGTCATCAACAGCATATGGTAAAGAACAGCAACTGGTAAGACGTGTGCATCACACTGGCAGGCATTCTCCTGTGAGTTACAAGGCATCCCTCAAGGGCATGCTGTGAATCAGCTCTTGGCGTTTGTGAGCTGCAGGTAGAGCAGAAGGGCTTTAAAAAGAGGTTACCAGGGGGAAAGACTGGGGGGGAAGGGATAGTCTGGGAGTTTGGGATGGACACGTACATCCTCCTATATTTAAAATGGATAACCAAGGAGGACCTACAGTGTAGAGCAGGGAGCTCTGCCCCATGTTCTGTGGCGGCCTGGATGGGAGCGGGGTTTGGGGGAGAACAGATACTTGTGTATGTATGGCTGAGTCCCTTCATTGTTCACGTGAAATGATCACACCGTTGTTTGTTAATTGGGAGTACTCAAAATACAAAATACAAAGGTCTTTTAAGAGAGTCGTATTTGGTAGACACATGCTGCCGGAGAAGGTGTCTTCCTTTGTGGAGTTCACGATCACTCTGTGACACAGCATGCTGGTGGTCGGAGGAGCAGGGGACCCAGCTACGTGAACAGCAGAGGAGGACACAGCCCGTCAGAAGGAGGCACTGACCACTGGATACCCAGCAGCGTGCTGCTTGACTCAGACTAAACAGATGAGGAACAATTGTGCTTTTCCTGAGCTTCATTCAGTCTGCAAGGAAGGAGTGCAAATAGAGCATGCAATCGAATCCCTCCTGGGCTGGACTCTCCAGCTTGTTGTGTGAAGGAACAAAGACAGCAAACACCAAGCTCTGACTATAAACACAGAAGTCACCGCCTGTCGTGGAAGGTGCCCATATGAGATTAGACATGAAATATGACCTAAATATTTCTTCACAACCGTGACAATGCCAGCGAAGCCCATTAATATGATGTAAGAGGCCTATCTGTCAGTGCTCTTCACAGAACTTTCACTGAAGATGAAAACACACATTTTTCTTGTTTAAACTATTATGAAAACGAAGAAAGCCAGGGGAAATTTTAGAAAAATGAATCCTTATCACCCTCTTCAGTAATTATCAACAGTTTGCCATTGTCTTAAGTCTCCTTCAACCTCTAACAGTCCTTTCCCCACCTTCAATTTTTCACGCCATTTATCTGTTGGAGAAATGAGGATATTTTTCCCATAGATGTTCTTGTAGTGCTGCTCCTATAACCATGCATTTCCTGTAAACTGGTAATTAGACCCAGAGACTAGATTTACTTCAGGTTTGATTATTTTGGCAATAATACTTGGAGCTGGGCACTCTGTATTCCCTGTAGCATTCTATCTGGAGGGATATACTGTCTGTCTGTTCCACCCTTAATGATGTTAAATTGACCTACGGGTTCAGGGATAGTTAGCCCAACTCATCCAGTATAAATTTCCCCATCAAACATTATCTACTAATGTCCAATGTCCAGTCCCATTATTTCATTAGACATGGCAATACAGAATTTTCAAATTCTATCAGCCCTTCTGTATTTTTTGAGCTGGTTTTCTCCTGTAAAGAACCTTTGTCAACTGATCTGGATATCATAAAATGTGGTTTGTAAAGGCAGGGCAAGGTAGATGGTTGATAAATGTTTCTTTGTTGTCATCTGCCTGTTTCCAGAAGTGATTTTGGAGTGTCTGGAGGTCCTAAATGTGACCAAACTGGCTAGAGATTACTGAAGTTACTAATCAGTTCACTATGGAGCATCATTGTGAATATAATAAATTTTTAAATAACATATCTTATGAATATTAATTGATTTCAATCATTATTCTTTTATGCTCAACTTGTTCCATCTTTGGTCACTGAGAGAGGGCCCTTTAAAGTGTCTTACCTTCCGCTAAGATAATATGTCCCAATTTCACCTTATGAATTACTGCCTAAGACTGGGCAGGAGTCCCGGTTTCTTTTAACGAGAAGGGTATTCAGAGACCATGATCTGAGCACAAGAAAAACTCATTGCTACTGGGTCACTGATTAAGTGGATAGAGATAAGTATACACCTTTCAGACAGGGGAAAAAAATAATGAGTTCACGCAGATATTTCCAATTTCAGATTCGAGAAACAGACCCTCATCTATGAGATCAAATGATTTTTAACAAAGGAATTCTTTAGAAAAATGAAATTATTTTCAATGAAAGAGAATAGAAAAACTGATCAGCTGTTTGAGAAAAAAAAGGTGCATAATATTAAAAATTAATTTAATATAATATTAAAAAATTAATTTCAGGCAAACCTCAAATCTAAACATAAAAGCTAAAATTACAAAAGTTCTAGAAGAAAATGTAAGAGAAGATCTTCACAACTAAGAGGTAGGCAAGATTTTTCAGGACTCAAAAAGTCCTCATCATTTGAAAGTGGATAAATTACACTGCATCAAAAATTAAAACTTTTGCAAATTAAGAGACACCATTAAGAAATACATGCTATGTTGCTTCAGTTGTGTCCAACTCTTTGCAACGCTATGGACCTTAGCCTACCATGCTCCTCTGTCCATGAGATTCTCTACACAAGAATACTGGAGTGGGTTGCCATGGCCTCCTCCAGGGGATCTTCCCAACCCAGGGATGAAACCTGCATTTTCTGTCTTCTGAGTTGGGAGAGGGGGTTCTTCATCACTAGAATTAAGAAAAAGACAAGCCAAAGACTAGGAGAAAAATTTATAAATTACATATCTAAGAACTTATATCCAGAACATATAAATAATTCCTAAACTCAATAATAAAAAACTGAAATATCCAATTTCTAAAATGGGTAATAGCTTTGAACACTTAGTTTACAAAAGATAATGTCAAAAAGCACATGAAAAGTGTTCAACACCATTAGCCATCAGGAAAAGGAAAAGGAAAGCCACAGTGAGATACCACCACACAAACAGAAATAATTAGAATGAATAAAATAAAATAAACCTGACAACACCAAATGGTAGTGCAGATGCAGAGTGACCAGAACTCACAGGCATGGCTGATGGAAAACAGTCAACAGTTTTTTTAAAAAATAATTTTTTTTTTACCATATTACCTAGCAATTCTACTCTTAGGGGTTTATCCAAGTAAAATGAAAACATATATTCACAAAAAGACTCATGAGACCTGTAGTCAAAATAGCCCCATGTTGGAAATAGCCCAGGTGACCACCAACAGGAGAACAGATAAACAAAGCAATATCCATTCATACAATGGAGTACTTCTCAGCAATAAAAAGGAATGAGCCACTGAATCCCACAACACGGCTGAATCTCAAAAAACAAATGGGGCCAACAGACAGACACCAGAAGCAAATGAGGTGTATAAACTCAGTGGTAAGAACATGTTTAAAGAAAAACTCATCTATATTAATTGAAAAGAGAATAGTAGCTGCTTCTGAGGGAGGGGCAGGACAGAACTTTCTAAGGTGACAGAAATGTCCTGTACTTTAATGAGGTGTTGGTTACAGAAATGCACATATATATAATATATAAGGTATAAATATAAGATCTGTTTGTTTCACTGTATATAAACCATACCTGAACTTTTTTAAAATCTATTTTTAATTGGAGGATAATTGCCTGTTTTGGTTTCCGCTGTCCAACAATGCTCATCAGCTTTAAGCATACACGTAGCCCTTCCGTCTTCAGCCTCCCTTCCACCCACCCTCATCCCACCCTTCCAGGTCCTCACAGAGCACTGGCCTGAGCGCCTGTGCTACATATCAGCTTCCCACTAGCTGTCTTTTGCACATGGTGGTGGATATATACATCAAAGCTACTCTCTTAATTCACCCACCCTCTCTTTCCCCTGCTACGTCCACAAGTCCATTCTCCACATCTGTGTTTCTATTCCTACCCCACAAATAGGTTCATCAGTACCACTTTTCTAGATCCATATATGTGCATGGGCTTCCCTCCCTGGCGGCTCAGATGGTAAAGAAGCCACCTGCAATGAGGGAGACTTGCGTTCAATCGCTGGGTTGGGAAGATCCCTGGAGGAGGGCCTGGCAATCCACCCTAGTATTCTTGCCTGGAGAATCTCCATGGACAGAGGAACCTTAAGGGCTATAGACCACTAGGCTGCAAAGGGTCAGACACGACCGAGCGCAAAGCACACATCAGTCAATTCAGTTCAGTCGCTCAGTCGTGTCCAACTCTTTGCGACCCCATGAATCGCAGCACGCCAGGCCTCCCTGTCCATCACCAACCCCTGGAGTTTACTCAAACTCATGCCCATTGAGTCGGTGATGCCATCCAGCCATCTCATCTTCAGTCGTCCCCTTCTCCTCCTGCCCTCAATCCCTTCCAGCATCAGGGTCTTTTCCAATGAGTCAACTCTTCCCATGAGGTGGCCAAAGTATTGGAGTTTCAGCTAATACACAATATTTGTTTTTCTCTTTCTGACTTGCTTCACTTTGTGTAACAGGCTCTAGATTAAAACAGCTAAACATAAAATTGACTGGGATAGACTGGGCGGGGTGGAGGAAGTGAAGTGAAGCCGAGGGTGTGGTCTCCACTGGGATGAGAGCAGTATTTACTGAACACCTGCTTTCTGCCTGGACCTTTACTTGGCTTTTTACATGTCATATTTCATATGAATTCTCTAACAGCTCCAGGAGAGCTCATTATCCATATGCTGTTATCTCCACTTTGTATAAGGGAAAACAAAACCTCATGGCATTTAAGTCACCAGTTCAAGGTCACCAAGTAAGCCAAAGTCCCCAAGTGATCTGGACCTGCATATATTATAACTCTTGAGGTCCATGGACTTTTATAAATACCGTGGAGCCTCTGGGAGCAGCCAGAGGGGAACTGAGACCAGAGAGTCAAAGAGGAGGCCTTTGCAACTTGGCCATGACCAAGTGCTGGTGGGGTGGGGAACAAGGAGGAGGCAGAAACATCACTTACCAAGTGTGATTTGTGACTCTGTGGCAGCAGTAAGGTGTGGCGAAAAAGCCCCAGAAAGAGAAAAACCAGACTCTCACTGGAAGCAGTGAGCAAGCAAGTTTTCTAGGAATAATAAGTTAGTTTTCAAGATATACTGAGTTTTGAGATAACGTCCAGATGCCAGAGTCCAAAGGTAGCTGGAAATGAACACATAGAAACCGGGTAGCAGTCAGACTGGAAAACAGAGGTGGAAGATGACTGGAGAGGGTGGGAAAGTTCCCAAGGACACACAAGGCCCAGAGTCTAAGACTGAAGGGCGAGTAGACCCTAGACAGGAAAGGGATTTATAGAAGAAATGGAGGCAAAGGTGCCAACATAACAGAAAAAGAATCACGATAACATAATGCCACAGGTATCAGTGAATGAGTAGAATCAATGAGAAAAATGGTGTCAAGGGTACAGAGTTGACACAGTTTGAAGCCTGAGAAAAGTTTCCAGGTCCCTGATGACTCGTTGGTAAAGTCTGTAGGGTCCTATGCCCTGATGTCAGACTTCAAGTTGCCAAACCTTCTGTGTTACATCTTCCCACATACCAGATAGGTTTTGACATATTTGTTTCCGTGCTATCCGGAATTTTTCACAGAGGGAGTTAGGAAATAGAGTTTCTTGGAAGGAAGGGGAGTGTAGATTGGCATTTGCACAACCACTGCAGGGGCCAAGGAGGGAGCCCCTGTCCCCTCGCCTGACCCACGGGAACCAAGGATAAGACTGTTAACACGGGCAGAGCGCTGTGAACGACCTCACACAGGACATGCTTTCCTAAAGTGAAGGAATACATCTAAGGAGGTGGTGAAGGGAAGGGAAGGGAAGGAAGGTGACATTCCCTAAGTCTCCACTTTCCTTCTCCCCAGTCAAGAGAAAAACCCCCTACCTCCAAAAAGAGGGAAGGAAGTCCCAGGACACTGCCAGGGTTACGTTCTCCAGAGTGAGGTGGGGACCACCATCGGCAGGCACATGGGTATGACTCTCGTCCACCTCCCTCTGCTCCAAGAAGGCTGAGGACGATACAGTGGAGGCAGAGGCCAGAGCCCCTGGGAGTGGCCTAGACATGCCTTTTGTAGTTGTCTTGGGAGGGGGTTTCCTCTCCTTTTCACTCAGACTCCAGACAGAGATACACTCAAGAGAAACCTAGACAACATATTAAAAAGGAGAGACATCACTTTGCTGACAAAGGTCCATATAGTCAAAGCTATGATTTTTCCAGTAGTCATATAAGGATGTGAGAGTTGGACCATAAAGAAGGCTGAGAGCCAATGAATTGATGCTTTCCAATTGTGGTGCTGGAAAAGACTCTTGAGAGTCCCTTGGACTGCAAGCAGATCAAACCAGTCAATCCTAAAAGAAATCAACCCTGAAAATTCATTGGAAGGACTGATGCTGAAGCTGAAGCTTCAGTACACTGGCCAACTGGTGCAAAGAACTGACTCACTGGAAAAGACCCTGATGCTGGAAAAGACAGGGCAAGAGGAGAAAGGGGCAGCAGAGGATGAGATGGTGGGATGGCATCACTGACTCAACGGACATGAGTCTGAGCAAACTCTGGGAGACAGAAGGACAGGGAAGCCTGGCATGCTGCAGTCCATGGAGTTGCAAAGAGTTGGACACGACCTACGACTGAACAAGAACCACCACCACCTGTGGCTTAGGTCAGCTCTGCTTCAGACCTCCTGGGCCAAATGCACAGCCCCTTGCTGTATCCCCTGCCATGCCCCTCAGGCTAGATGGCTTCCATTTCCGTGCAAGGAAGAGATGGCACCCCTTCATGAAGGGGTTAAGATCCAAGAGTGAAGTTTCAGCACAGAGGTAAATATACAGGGAAAGCCACAGTCAACTCTGTTTCTTGCAGTCAGTTCTGTTTCTCGAGCAGCAGGAGGACTTCGTAGAGGAGGTGGGGCTAAGAGCAAGGTTTCTGTGCCTTGCCTGCCTGTCATCTCCCTTAGAGACCCTATACAAAGACACTCAGGATAGCATTCTATCATTGCCCAGTTCTCTGGCCAGGTGACATCTTAATATTCCATCCCAACATCTCTGAAAGAAATAAAAATTAAGTTAAAGAATGCAAGAACTACTTTACATGGATCATAACCAATTCTTCGAAAAAAAAATCCAAGAATTATTCTGCATTAAAGCATCTGGTCCCATCACTTCATGGCAAATAGATGGGGAAACAATGGGAATAGTGACAGACTTTATTTTCCTGGGCTCCAAAATCACTGCAGATGGTGACTACACCCAGGAAATTAAAAGACAATTGCTCCTTGGAAGAAAAGCTATGACCAACCTAGACAGCATATTAAAAAACAGAGCCATTACTTTGCCAACAAAGGTCCATATAGTCAAAGCTATGGTTTGTCCAGTAGTCATGTATGGATTTAAGATTTGGACTATAAAGAAAGCTGAGTGATGAAGAATTGATGATTTTGGAGTATGGCGTTGGAGAAGACTCTTGAGAGTCCCTTGGACTGCAAGGAGATCAAACAGTCAATCCTAAAGGAAATCAGTCCTGAATATTCATTGGAAGGACTGATGCTGAAGCTGAAGCGCCAATACTTTGGCCACCTGATGTGGAAAAGGCCCTGATGCTGGGAAAGATTGAAGGTGGGAAGAGAAGGGGATAACAGAGGATGAGATAGTTGGATGGCATCACCAACTCGATGGACATGAGTCTGAGCAAGCTCTGGGAGTTGGTAATGGACAGGGAAGCCTGGCGTGCTGCAGTCCATGGGGTCACAGAGTTGGACACAACTGAGCAACTGAACTGAACTAAAAGCAAATCTCTAAAGGAGCCATCCCCATAAGTTATTTCCAAGTGTTTAATGTTCCAGAAATGTTGACATGCATGAGCTGCTTCCAACTTTGGTCACTCTAGCCAAGGTCATTTTGTCCTTATTATACTATTACTTTCTCAAAATCTGTTGGAGCAGAGAACAAATGTGAGACTACACTTTGAAATTCCAAGCTTTTGAAAGTACTTTTCCTTTCTATCATTAATGGTTTGAAAACAACACTCTAAACCCAAGGGTAACCTCCCCAGATAGAGGCTTCCTTGCAGATAATCCCATGCTTACATCAAACAAACATGTGGTCATTTCCACTAGGGTCCATCAGAGAACCTGAATAGACAATCCGGAAGAGGAGTATAAAAACATCTGTGCAATTCAATGTGGGGAAATGGTTTCGTTTTTCCCAAGTTGACCAATGCTTAACCACCAAAACCACCAGAGTCACACCATGTCAGCTGAATTAAAACTCTTCTTTTAAACGTTGAGGGTGAAAGTGGTGATGTCGTTCTGAACACAAGGTAGGATAAACGGAGATGTCTGTGAATGGCAGATCCTACGCCAAAGTGAAGGAGCTGCCACCCACACACAGAAATGGCCCCAGAGGAAAATATGTCCGAACTTTTCCGAGGTTAAGAATGGCTGAGCCATCTCAGAGTTGGCCTTTGCCTCTGCTATTCCAGCCTGTGAATCTCTGTCCAACGTGCCTGCACAGGCTGGCAGAGGGGCTTCCTAAGAGGCCCTGAGTGTCCACACTGTGCCTAAGGCCAGTCCAACGCCTAGTCCCGGCCTTCATCCTTCTCCTGTGTTGGCCCTCTCAATTCTGACTCCTCTGTCATGGGGCTTTGGGGTCCACTTTCACCTTTGGAGTCCACTTGCACCTTAAGCCCCCACCCCACACCTGTCACTCCCAAACACTGAGGGTCTCTGAGAGTCTGGCTTTCCCCAGTCAGGAGAGGGACAGTGAATACATCTTGCTTGATAAGGACGACTAGCCAATTCATAATCCTGTGCTCTGAAACTACTATCTCACTGAACTTGAAATGCAAAGTACCTCACAGGCTGGGACCTCTCAAACATGATGGACACTAATGTTTAAACAACAACTTTTCTTCTGAAAACCTGAAGGGACTCTGCATTCATTTCCAACTACTTTCCTATGAAAACTCTATATATGAGTCTTATCTTAAAAACAAAACCCACTCCAGTTCCCCTGAGTCCACAGTGATCCCTGGATTCTCCTGCGATTAGCAATAGAATCACTTAGCTCCACAGATAAACGAGACTGCACTGAATTGCTCCAAGCTTCTGATTTATTCTGGCCACCTGTCTCATGGGCTACAATGCACTTTTCTGATTTAAACAGAGACCCTGAATTTCAGCAACAGGTAAACCTATTTTTCTGTGTGGCCAAAAATGAGGGTCTAGTTGCTTACTTGAGAGGAAAAAGTTTTGGGTAGAACAAAGTCAATTATAAAAACTGCTAAAAAAAAAAAAAACAAAACTGAAAGAAGTTTAACACACTTAAGGAATCTATGCACTGAAGACACGTGAATTTTGACTACTCAGAGATAGCTAAAAGAGCTTAGGATTAACTTAAGCAAGTACCCCTGGAGCAATTTAGGAATGTGAGAATATATAGAAGTGGATGCTAATTTCATACCTGAAACTTATGATAGAAAGTCATTTATGACTAACTTTTATTAACTCAGAGGGGCAGAAAGTTTCAAAGTTTTATCAGGAAATTAATGGGAAAAGAACAATGGATCATTCAGGTGCAAGACCCAGGAAAGTCCTGGTAGAGAGTGGGATGGAGAAGCAGGGAGGAGGGCAGAGGTCTAAGGTCCTCCTGCAAAGCCTAAGAGCTTTGTCTAATTCTGCTCCAATAACAATGCAGCATTTATAGAATTATGGAGGGGCTTTTATGAGCGGGACCCTAAGCCAGAGATGGGCTCTTGAGGGCCCAGAAGACTCCTTCCCCTGCCATCCATCTCTAAGCTGGTAAGAGTGACATGCATCAGTCACTCAAACCCTGGGTGATTTGCAATACTTGGAGCACTTGTGATGTAAATTTCATAGTGCCAGGCAGTGAGGGGAAAAACTCAAAAAAAAAAAAAGTTCCTTCCCTTCAAGGCCCATTAAAAAGACATCCACATGTGATTTCTGAGTTTTCAGCTAGTCCTAGACTTTTGTATTTCTACATAGTAGAATTATTTTATCATGCTGTTTCTAGAAAATATGACTAACAGTTTTGAAGCTACTAATTTTATGTCGATATTTAAAGTTCATAATTGTTATCTTTGGAAAATATTATTTGATCTACAGTATGTCCAAATCAATTTAATAAAATCACTTTATAAAAGGGAAAAAAAGATAATCACATGCGAAACACAGGACAGAATAAAACACCAGCTTGTTGCTACCAGTTAGAGATCAGGATCCATGGAAGGATGCAGCAAGCATTTATAGGGAAGGAGGGCCTGGAAGTGACCTTTGGAAAGACAGGAGGGTTTGGACAGGCAGGAGGGAGGAGGAGGACTTCACTAGTTTTAGCCAAGAAACACAATAAAGATGTCCAGTTGGGATTTGAACATGCCGTAGTCAAGTGATTATATGAAGCTAGAATATAGGGCCTGTGAGAAAGAAGCTGTAGTCAGATTCCCAAGGCAGGAGACCCTAGATTTTATCCTATAGGCAATCCAAAGTGGCACAGGTTTCTGCCACTGGTTTTGTTATTCTAAAAGCAATATATACTCATTATGGACAAATTAACATTTTTCTTGTTTTTCTTATACTCTGTAAATATTCAAATAATACAACTATATGTATTTGTATATAAAATGTATGACAGAGACGATTAAAACTTCCCAAACATTCCATTTCCTCAAAACTCACATTCCTTAAGAGCCTGTTATAGAGTCTTTCTAGGCATGTGAAATATACATAAACACACACATACATACACGCATGGAGTAGATTTTATAGCTTGCTTTTTCTCACTGAAGAATCTACCAGAGGCATCTTCCCACATTATACAAGGTGCTAACCTGTTCTATTAAATAGAATACACAGTGTCTCATTTTTAAAATAAAATTCCATAATACAGTTAATCCCAAGAAGGAAAAGCTGAGAAGTTTGGTCGCTGTGCACTCCGCACAAGGTGACTGCATCCTGGCACTGTTTTCTTCCCTTGGAGTTCCAGAGTCAGGCAAGGAAGCAGAGAGCTTCATCTCTCGGAAGAACACACTTTAACATCTCAAACAGGAGAATAGCAGTGGTGATGGATCATCTCAAGGACCAAGGATGCAGGGCCACAGCAAGAAAGGAAAGGAAAACGATGGGCAGAAAAGAGAAACAGGGAGGAGAAGGGCTTCCAGTGCCACCTGTGGGCCCCTCGTTCCAGCTGCTTCTGGGGCCCAGGAATGATTCTGCCTTGAGCTCCATCACTCAGCCTTGCATCTGCAGACTCACTCTTCCTGTGGCTAGTTTGAGTTGTTTCTGATACTCTGTTAAGAGTCCAAACCAACACAGTGACTGGGACTTTTTGTTTTTAAGTCTCTTAATGGGATACACTACAAGTCTTGCAATTGTCAACCTTCACATTACTCAGTTCAGTTGCTCAGTTGTGTTCAACTCTTTGTGACCCCAGACTGCAGCACGCCAGGCCTCCCTGTCCATCACCAACTCCTGGAGCTTGCTCAAACTCATGTCCATTGAGTCAGTGATGCCATCCAACCATCTCATCCTCTGTCATCCCCTTCTCCTCTTGCCTTCAATCTTTCCCAGCATCAGGGGCTTTTCCAGTGAGTCAGTTATTCACATCAGGTGGTCAAAATATTGGCACTTCAGCTTCAGCATCAGTCTGTCCAATGAATATTCAGGACTGATTTCCTTTAGGATTGACTGTTTGACCTCCTTGCAGTCCAAGGGACTCTCAAGAGTCTTCTCCAACATCACACTCCAAAAGCATCAATTCTTCCATGCTCAGCTTTCTTTTGAGGTCCAACTCTCACATCCACACATGACTATTGGAAAAACCATACTTTTGATTGGACGGATCTTTGTCTGCAAAGTAAGGTCTCTGCTTTTTAATATGCTCTATAGGTGTGTCATAGCTTTTCGTTCAAGGAGCAAGTGTCTTTTCATTTCATGACTGCTCTCATCATCTGCAGTTATTTTGGAGACAGAAAATAAAGTTTGTCACTGTTTCCATTGTTTCTCCATCTATTTGCCATGAAGTGACAGAACCGGGAGAAATATCAATAACCTCAGATATGCAGATGACACCACCCTTATGGCAGAAAGTCAAGAAGAACTAAAGAGCCTCTTGATGAAAGTGAAAGAGGAGAGTGAAAAAGTTGACTTAAAGCTCAACATTCAGAAAACTATATCCAGTCCCATCACTTCATGGCAAATAGGTGGGGAAACAGTGGAAACAGTGGCTGACTTTATTTTTTTGGGCTCCAAAATCACTGCAGATAGTGACTGCAGCCATGAAATTAAAAGACACTTACTCCTTGGGAGGAAAGTTATGACCAACCTAGACAGCATATTAAAAAGCAGAGACATTACTTTGTCAACAAAGGTCCATCTAGTCAAGACTATGGTTTTTCCAGTAGTCATGTATGGATGTGAGGGTTGGACTATAAAGAACTTTGAGTGCAGAAGAATTGATGCTATTGAACTGTGGTGTTGGAGAAGACTCTTGCGAGTCCCTTGGACTGCAAGGAGATCCAACCAGTCCATCCTAAAGGAAATCAGTCCTGGGTATTCACTGGAAGGACTGATGCTGAAGTCGAAACGCCAATACTCTGGCCACCTGATGCAAAGAGCTGACTCATTTGAAAAGACCCTGATGCTGGAAAAGATTGAGGACAGGAGGAGAAGGGGATGATAGAGGATGAGATGGTTGGATGGTATCACCGACTCAATGGACATGAGTTTGGGTAGACTCCGGGAGTTGGTGATGGACAGGGAGGCCCGTTGTGCTGCGGTTCATGGGTTTGCAAAGAGGAGGACATGACTGAGCTACTGAATTGAACTGAACTGAACTGACAGGACCGGATGCCATGATCTTCATTTTTTGAATGCTGAGTTTCAAGCCAACTTTTTCATTCTTTCCCTTTCATCAAGAGGCTCTTTAGTTCTTCTTTACTTTCTGCCATAAGGGTGGCGTCATCTGTGTATATGAGGTTATTGATATTTCTCCTAGCAATCTGGATTCCAGTTTGTGATTCATCCAGCCGGTACTTCACATGTACTCTGCATATGAGTTAAATAAACAGGGTGACAATATACAGCCTTGACGTACTCCTCTCCCTATGTGGAACCAGTCTGTTGTTCCATGTCCAGTTCTAACTGTTGCTTCTTGAGCTGCATACAGATTTCTCAGGGGGCAGGTCAAGTGGTCTGGTATTCCCATCTCTTTCAGAATTTTCCACAGTTTATCGTGACCCACAGAGTCAAAGGCTTTAGCATAGTCAATAAAGCAGAAGTAGATGTTTTTCTGGAACTCTCTTGCTTTTTCTATGAACCAATGAATGTTGGCAATTTGATCTCTGGTTTTTTATGTTCAAAAGCATCTTTTCTTGACTCCATGCATTATCACTGTCCTGCTTCTCTTTCTTTCAATTCGCACTTATTTTTATTTTTATCAGAGTCTCCTTGTACTCCCAGGTCATCCTTCTCTCCCCAGAGGCAACTAGCTTTTTTTTTTTTACTTATCATTTTATTATTTATCTCTGTCTTACTAAATAACACACTTGCATTTTTTTCGTTTTAGACACTATCCAATGACTTCCTGCCATGCAGTGATGAAATGAGGCTGTCTTTCCCCACCCCCACCTCACGGGCACACAAGTCCCTCCCCTCATCCCCTCTATGATTATTTCTTACTTTTTAAAAAAATTATTTATTTATTTATCAGCAAGTGGTATCTCTTAGTTGCAACATATGGCATCTAGTTCCCTGACCAAGGATTGAACCTGGGCCGCCTGCATTGGGAATGCTGAGTCTTAGACACTGGACCACCAGAGAAGTCCCTATCTCTTACTTTTAATCAAACTGTGTTCTCTGATTACACTGCTATGACTGTAAACACTATTCCTAAATACTTCATAAAGAAAACTATGATTATTTTTCCTTTCCTGGGCAACTTCTGATTTCCCCTGGAGTTAATAAGTTAGAAGACTTGACTCTTATTTTGATGGTATTTTGAAAATGTGGTAGGATAAATAGAACCCCCTCTCCCCAAAGATATCCATGCCCTATTCCCACAAACTGAATGTTACCTTATAATGCAAAAGGGACAATGTAAACATGATTAAGTTAAGGATCTCAAGATGGGGAGATTATCCTGGATTATGCAAGCAGGTCCAACATAATCATAACAGTTTTCATAAGAGGCAGGAGGGAGATGGGAGCTAGTAGTAGGATATGTGATGACAGAAGCAAGAGGCTGGAGTGATACAGGGAGCGGCCACAAGGCAAGGAATGCAGCAGCTTCCAGCAGCTCTTCAGCTTGGGTTTTCAAGGAAGGGGAACAGAGGCCTACCGAAGGAATAAAGCCCTGCCAAGGGATGACTTAGAACTTCTGGCCTCCAGAACTGTAAGAGAATAAATTTTTGTCTGTTGAAGGACATTAAACCTGCAGCTTTGTTACTATGGCAACAAGAAACCAATACCCAGAAGGAACAAAAGTTCCTTTCTCTTGGCTTGGTGTGTCGTCTTTACCAAGAAGTCCTCAGCCACTTTTCCGACCAATGAGATGCCCTTTTGAGCTCACATCGACAGACCAAAATTTTAGAGAACCCAATTTGAGAATGTTAGAGGTATTCTACATTCCTTACATTGTTCTGTGGGGAAAGGCTCATGCATTGGTTCATTTGTGGTTGGTCAAAAATGGAGAGTGAAACTCTTGTCATTCAAGTTACAGCAGAAAAGCGCAACTGACCGGACACCTGAAGAAGTGCGTCCTGGTCCCAGCCCTCCAGAATTTACCAGTGACTGTGCTCAACCCGCTCCTCCTCACCAGGCCTTAATTTCCTCCTTAGAAAATGATGACAAAGGAGCACTAAGTGACAACTGAAGTTTCTTCTAGCTCTGATACTTTGTAATCATAAGCCACAAATGTGGCAAATAAATATTGTTTTTCTCTAAACCTATTAAAACTCTACATGAAAAATTATTTTCATACATTTCAATAAAGACTCATGATAACAAACTGTGACTATCAGTAAAATAAATCAATATATCAAAACTCCAAACTAACACTTAGATATTAGAACTAGCCAGAGAAACAGTAATAGCAGCAAAAACCTATATGGCCCTTAATCATGTGCCAGGTACTATTTTTATTGCTTTAAACATTATCTAACCAAAAAGCTCCTTAACAGCCCCATTTCACAGATGGTGAAGCTGAGGCTGAGAAAGGTTAGGTGCCTCTGCCAAGGCCTTCTGGTTCCATGGTCTGCACTACTACCTACTCTGAAAGAATGCTATTCTGTAACTAAAATGACTAGAAAGGAAAAAGAGGAAAATACAACTATTCAGTCTAATAAATGAATGCAAAAGAAAAAAAACCACCCAGATTTATTTCAAAAGGAACAGATAAGGATAAGAAAGCTAATGGGGAGGGTTTTACATACCAAGTTGAATCTCTCCCACCAATAGAGAAACAGAAAAGGGCTATAGCATAAGTAAACAAAAAGAAGGGATAGAAAATCGCCATGGCACCAAGACACTCTGCCTTGAAAATCAATTTGCTTCATTAAAATCTTATTTTGTGAAAGTTATTTCAGCATTTGTATACAGAAGGTCTATTATCCCATGACAGTCTTCCACATCAGTGACATCTTTCCACATTAGTTAATTAACAGGTGCCACTCACAGAGCCAGCCCATTCTAGTTGACGGTGCAGGAGACGCAGAGCAATATTACGCATTCAGCACCAGTGCTGTCAAGTAAATGACAACAATCAGTAGGGAATGCATTTCATTTTCCATTTTCTGGTGGAGAAAATAAACATAAGGGAAGAATCTGATATGCAGCTTTTATATATCACATTTCTGAAAAATCTGAAGTCATGCTGGAAATCAATTCAAGATATAGGAGAACTTGTAAAGACTCAAATATGAATGTAAAAGATGAGGCTGGAAGAAATAACCATAGAAAAAAAATATATGAGGAAGATTGGTTAGAAACAGAACATACTACTCATTCTTTACCCCCTTGCACTTGACCTCTTCATGGCTCTTGACACATCTGATCTTTTGAAAAAGCTGCCTTCTTCTTGGTTAACAGGACACCCCACTCTTCTGGGTTTCCTCCCCACCCACAGCTTTTCAGTTTCCTGAAGTATTTTTCTCCTTCTCCTCACAATCTAGGTGTGTACCTATCTGATGAGGAGTCTGTCTTCCCTACTAGCCCATATATTCTCCAAAAGGAGGAAACATCCATTTGGGCTATTCCTCTCTCACGTAAGCCTCACACAGTCGCTGGCTCACACCTGGCACTCCACAAACATGTATTGAGTAACTGTCATTACAATAAGATCGAATGATGAATGATTCATTCTAGAAATTCAGAGCTGATTAATCATTAGAAAACCCATTAATAAAAGATGCACTTAGCAGTGTGTGGGAATAAACAAATGCCATCCCAATGAGAACAAGCAAAGGCTATTCAGAACCTGCAGACCCCCAAAGGGGTCAGCAACCATCACTTGCATTTGGCAGAGACGCAAAGACAGGCAGGGGAGAGGGAAAGCTTTATAATGAAAAGACAGGAAGGCTTCGCAAGTGCACTGGCTGGAGGCTGCTGGCATGGGGAGGCTGGGGGTGGCAAGGTCCCTTGTTATTGTCTGGGGGAGGGTATTTGGCTTTCTATGGCTAGTCCTGAGTTGGAAGCAGGGGGAAAAATTAAGGCAGTTAAGTCCTGACTGATTTGGGGTACAGAGGTGGTGGTTTGGCATTTGGGACTGAATGGTGCAGAGGTTGTGAGTCAGAAGTCTATGTTCAGACAGGATCTGATCACTGCCCAGTCAACAGTAGAGGTATGTAGATTCAGGTCAGGAACAAGAAGATGATGCCCACACTCACAATTTTCATTAAAAATTCTGTTGGGAAACAAAAAGGACCTACTGTACAGCACAGGGAACTATATTCAATATCTCGTAACAACTTATAATGGAAAAGAATCTTGAAAAGAATAAATATATATGTATATACACAATATACACACAGACACACAGAATTGAATCACTTTGCTCCATACCTGAAACTAACACAAAATTGTATACAAACTATACTTCAATTTAAAAAATAAAAATTCTATTGGATAATCTAGCCAAGGTAACAATAATAATAGTTAACTACTTTGGTGGTTAACAGGCTTCTTTAAAAGCCTGCACAGGGAAGAGACTAATAAGATTTAAAACCATTAAGTAGAACTATATATACAGACATAGAAATATGTCTATGGCATATTATATGGAAAACCCTAATAAATAATATAGAATAATAGTATATATACTATAGGCATTTAAGAGTAATCTTTTCTTGAACACTTCATATTTTTTCAGTGCAGTGCTATCTTACACACTTTACGCACATCTTGCCCGGTCCTCCATGGCCACCCGTTACTTTCAGAGGCCCTCATCCTTCACTCCTACCTCTGAGCGTTGTTCCTACTGTTCTTTCAAGCCGAGGTGGTCTGTCCTCATCTGCCCTTCCACTTCACTCAGCACACACATTTGCACTCACACCTCCTTCTCCTTTGGGAGCTTCCATTTATGTCAACCGCCTCTCCAGTATCATCTTGCAGTACTACTTATCTGTTTGCGTAAAGGGCTTCTCCCCAACTAGACAGCACATTCCTCAAAGACAGAACTTATAATGGAATGAAAAGTACATTTAAAAATATTGGAATATATATAGTTGAACTGAACAGGGTGCTTTTTGTGAGTCCCATAATGTCTATCAGGGCATTGGAAATAACAGGTTTCCAGTAAATACTTACTCGTTCAGAAACTGCATAGATAAATGAATATGTAAACTAATTTAGATGAGAGGACAGTAAAATCACTGGTGCTTGAGGGTATGGACTACATCTTCTGCATCATTTTACCCAGGGTCCACTTTTTTTTCCCCCAATTATTTTTATTAGTTGGAGGCTAATTACTTTACAATATTGTAGTGGTTTTTGCCATACACTGACATGAATCAGCCATGGATTTACATGTGTTCCCCATCCTGACCCCCCTCCCACTTCCCTCCCCATCCCATCCCATCCCTCTGGGTCTTCCCAGTGCACCAGGCCCGAGCACTTGTCTCATGCATCCAACCTGGGCTGCTGGTCTGTTTCACACTTGATAATATACATGTTTCAATGCTGTTCTCTCAGATCATCCCACCCTCGCCTTCTCCCATAGAGTCCAAAAGTCTGTTCTATACATCTGTGCCTTTTTTTCTGTCTTGCATATAGGGTTATCATTACCATCTTTCTAAATTCCATATATATGCATTAGTATACTGCATTGGTGTTTATCTTTCTCGCTTACTTCACTCTGTATACAGGCTCCAGTTTCATCCATCTCATTAGAACTGATTCAAATGAATTCTTTTTAATGGCTGAGTAATATTCCATGGTGTATATGTACCACAGCTTCCTTATCCATTCATCTGCTGATGGGCATCTAGGTTGCTTCCATGTCCTGGCTATTATAAACAGTGCTGCAATGAACACTGGGGTGCACGTGTCTCTTTCAGATCTGGTTTCCTCGGTGTGTATGCCCAGGAGTGGGATTGCTGGGTCATATGGCAGTTCTGTTTCCAGTTTTTTAAGGAATCTCCACACTGTTCTCCATAGCGGCTGTACTAGTTTGCATTCCCACCAACAGTGTAAGAGGGTTCCCTTTTCTCCAAGCCACAGTCATCAAGACAGTATGATACTGGCACAAAGACAGAAATATAGATCAATGGAACAAATAGAAAGCCCAGAGATAAATCCACGTACCTATGGACACCTTATCTTCGACAAAGGAGGCAAGAATATACAATGGAAAAAAGACAACCTCTTTAACAAGTGGTGCTGGGAAAACTGTTCAACCACTTGTAAAAGAATGAAACTAGAACACTTTCTAACACCATACAGAGTCCACTTTAGTGGCTAACACCTACCAGCACTTAATAAACATCTGTGTGAATGACAGTGAGGAAAGTAAGTAAACAGAGACAGGAAACAATACTTAGGTGAAGGTTACGAATATCAACAGATTAGAATTTGTTGAGAAAAGGAAAAAACGTTCAGTGTAAGAGACTAATAGCCACTTAGAAGATGGAATTGAAGACACGATTCTATTTATAACAGCAACAAAAGAAGATGAGATACTTAGGAATAAATGTAACAAGCACTTTGCAAGGTCTACATGAACAAATTCATAAAACACTATCAAAGGACACAGAGTCTGAGAGATGGACAAACTGAGTCATAACATGTTTCTAGACAGAAAAGCTCAAAATCATAAAAATGTTGCTTTTTCCTAAATTAACCTGTAAATTCAAAGTAACTGCAATAAGAATAAGCCATCAATGTGTGTTTTGAAACTAGACAGGCTAATTATAAAGTTATCATGGAGGAAAAAAAAAACAAAATAGCAAGGAACCTTTTAAAAAAGGCAAAATGACTAGAAGCAAGAATTATCCCAATCAAACATTTAAATACATAATAATACTACAAAAATTTAAACTTTGGCATTGGCATTTGAGTAAATAAACCTAAAGGCAAAAATGAAGAGGTCTGAAATCAACACAAAAATACACAGAAATTCAATATGACTTCATTTCAGATCAGTTCAGATCAATGGAGAAAAGATGGAATATTCACTTAATAGTACTGGCATTACTGTGTAGTCATAAATCCTACTCTCACCATTTAAAATCAAATAAATTCCAGGTGAATCAATGACTTAATAACTGAAACTAAATCCATAAAAATAACAGAATAAAAGAGAACTTTTAAGTTTAGAGTTGAGAAAGTATTTAATGTAACACAAAACTTGGAAGACTATAAACAATATTTGTAAAAAATGTCTTATTTCCATAGTAAAATATAACATTAACAAACAACATTAAAAGTCAAACAACAAAGTAGCAAATACCTGCATAACACATCACTGGGTCAATCTTCATTTATTTGTAAAGAACACTGACAAGCCAATAAGAAAATGCTAAAATCATAGAAGAAAAGTGGTCAAAGGAAATGAACAGATACACTTTTCAAACAGAAACACAAATGACTCTTGAATAAAGGAAGAGGCACTTGTAATAAGTAAACTAAACTTAAACAGAGAGGACTCTGACATCCAGTCATGATGCCATAATGGGTATCAAATGAGTCCTTCTACCATAAATAATGTTAAGCCTAGACAAAATGAATGACACAATTGTTTTTCAGATGTGAGACAAGCAGTACACGACTCTGGTTCCTGAAGAGAGGGAAAATTCATGAAATGAGCTTTGTAGTCACCCTGGCATTCTACCTAGAGGAACTTTCCAAACTAAGCACAGGGTAGCAGGGCCCGGGGAGAGCATGACAGACTCACTGTGCTGAGGAGCAGGAGACTAAAGCGAGGGCTCGCTGCCGCTGCTGCCAAGTCGCTTCAGCCGTGTCCGACTCTGTGCGACCCCACAGACGGCAGCCCACCAGGCTCCCCCGTCCCTGGGATTCTCCAGCAAGAACACTGGAGTGGGTTGCCATTTCCTTCTCCAATGCATGAAAGTGAAAAGTGAAAGTGAAGTCGCTCAGTAGTGTCTGACTCTTAGTGACCCCATGGACTGCAGCCCACCAGGCTCCTCCGTCCATGGGATTTTCCAGGCAAGAGTACTGGAGTGGGGTGCCATTGCCTTCTCCAAGGGCTTGCTGAGGCAACCAGAATTTGCCCAGCAGACTATTGAAGAGGGTGGAGCTGCCCAGAAAAGAAGCTTCAGAAATCTGCATTGTGGTACCCTGAAGTTTTTGGCCAAATACTGACATGTTGACTGGATGAGATTCCAGGAAATGAGATAGAGAACAGTACCTTGGAAGCTGTGGGTTGATAGAGAGTATGAAGATTGCATGGAGCTGGGAGAACACGAATTTTGACATTTCAGAGAAGACAGGCCTTGTCAAACACACTGAGTATTCAACTGAGACCTCAGAAAAGCCACACCTTACTGATAACCTATGGTGACAAAAATTTAAAACAAGCCTTGAAACAATCAAGCAGAACCAGCAGTAAATACAATGACAGCCAATAAAGAAGTCAACATTCTTTAAAGGAAGACAACAAAATTCAGGTTCACGATATAGCCTCCAGAAGAGCTACCAGGGAATGGTAGCTGTTTTTGCATATATGATCATCATCATTTTTCATGATCATGGAAATGTAACCAACAACCAAGAAAAGAAACATCAAGAGTACACAGGGTTTTAAAGCAGCAAATGAAAATATACTGAAAGACATAAAAGAAAGTATGATCATAATGAATTAAGAATCACAATTCTTCAAGAAATAAAACCTAAAAACAAAATGGAATTTCTAAAATTAGGAAGTACATTATTGGAAATGAAACATTCATCGGGTGCAATCAAAAGTAGACTAGAGGGCTCCCCTGGTAGCTCAGAGGTCACAAATTCACTGGCCAAAAACAGGAGACACAGACAAGATCGTCTCTGGTCCAGAAAGATGCCACATACTGCAGAGCAACTAAGGTCACGCACCACAACTCTTGAGTCTGTGCTCCAGAGCCTGGGAGCTGCAACTATTGAGCTCATGTGAAGAAACTAAAGTCTGCATGCTCTAGAGTTCATGCTCTGAAAAAAGAGAAGCCATTACAATGAGAAGCCTGTGCACTGCAACTTCTCTTGTTGTGAAGCAACAAAAACGTAGCACAGTCAAAAATAAATAAATTTATTCTTTCATAAAAGCAAACTAGAAATGGCAGCAGAAAACATCAGTAGGCAGGTAAGATAGATCTACAGAAATTATCCAATTTGAAAAAAAAGAGAAAAACAAAATTAAACTGAAGGTCAATGATTTTTACAGACTACTATATCCAACAGCCACAGAAAACGCATTCCTTAACAGTACACATGAAATCTTCAAGACAGACCACGTGCCAGTTCAAAATAATAATCTTCAAACATTTCAAAAAGCTGAAATCTTACAGCGTGTTCTTTCAACAAAATTGGAAATAAACTATAAATCAGTAATAATAATGTATTTAGAAAGCTCCCAAATATATGGAAATTAAACAATATACTTCTAAAATACCCATGGATTAAAGAGGGAATGAGGGTAATTAGAAAATATGTCAAAATGATTCATGGAACACAACAGTGTTTAGAAAAGATCTGTAGCTCTAAATGCAAGTAAAGAAGAAAGCTTTAAAAATCAATTCTATAAATTCCCATCTTAGGAATCTTGGGGGGGAAAACATCAATTAAGCCGAAATGAATGAAACAAAAGACAGACAAACATTAGAGAGTTTCTTCTCTTAAAGACTAGTTAATTGATTAAAAACCCAACAAAATTGAAGGAAAAGAAAAAACACAAATTAAAGCCACAATAGAACACTATTCTTTAATGAGAAGTAACAAAATACTAACATACAAGCCAACACTGATAAACCTCAAGAAGTGTTAAGTTAAAAAACAGCCAGATGCAAAAAACTATACTATCTTGGCAGGCATGAGAGCGTGCTAAGTTGCTTCAAGTTGTGTCCGACTTTGTGCGATCCTACGAACTGTAGCCTGCTAGGCTCTTCTGTCCATGGGATTTCCCAGTCAATAATACTGGGAGTGGGTAGTCATTCTCTTCTCCAGGGGATCTTCCCGACCCGGGGATCGAACCTGTGACTCCTGCAGATTCTTTACCATCTGAGCCTCTAGGGAACTCTATCCTAACTTTATACTATCTTGGATGGTACCATTTATGTGAAATGTTTAAAAAAAAAAAGATCTCCAGAAACCAAAAGCTCAAATGGGAAATCTAGCCCAACAAAAATTTGCCCTAAATTTCACACTTCTGTATTATATTGTATGATCAAATTTAATGACAATTTAAATATCAAGCTTAATTAAAACTGACTCTGTTACATACTTACCATGCGATCACTTCACTCATCCATTCTGATATTCTCTTGCCAATATTTTTATTAAGTTTGCATTATTGCATGAAGTCTCTCAGTCATGTCTGACTCTTTGCAACCCCATGGACTGGGGTGGGTTGCTGTTTCCTTTCCCTGGGGAGCTTCCTGACCCAGGGATCAAACCTGGGTCTCCCGCACTGCAGGCAGACTCTTTACCATCTGAGCCACCAAGGAAGCCCTTTATTAAGTTAGAATTCAATAAATATGACTAAAGTGCAATTGAACACTGCTTTTTGTGTGTTTTTTTTTTAAATTTTTATTATTATTATTTTTTTTTCCAGTGGGTTTTGTCATACATTGATATGAATCAGCCATGGATTTACATGTATTCCCAATCCCGATCCCCGCTCCCACCTCCCTCTCCACCCGATTCCTCTGGGTCTTCCCAGTGCACCAGGCCGGAGCACTTGTCTCATGCATCCCACCTGGGCTGGCGATCTGTTTCACCATAGATAATATACATGCTGTTCTTTTGAAATATCCCACCCTCACATTCTCCCACAAAGTTCAAAAGTCTGTTCTGTATTTCTGTGTCTCTTTTTCTGTTCTGCATATAGGGTTATTGTTATCACCTTTCTAAATTCCATATACATGTGTCAGTATGCTGTAATGTTCTTTATCTTTCTGGCTTACTTCACTCTGTATAATGGGCTCCAGCTTCATCCATCTCATTAGGACTGGTTCAAATGAATTCTTTTTCATGGCTGAGTAATATTCCATGGTGTATATGTACCACAGCTTCCTTATCCATTCATCTGCTGATGGGCATCTAGGTTGCTTCCATGTCCTGGCTATTATAAACAGTGCTGCGATGAACATTGGGGTACACGTGTCTCTTTCAGATCTGGTTTCCTCAGTGTGTATGCCCAGAAGTGGGATTGCTGGGTCAGACTTTTGGCCATGCCACACGGTTTGCAGAATCTTAGTTCCCTGACCAGGGGTCAAATACATGACTTTGGCAATGAAAGCATAAAGTTCTAACCACTGGACCACCAGGAAATTTCCTCCATTTTTTTTAATTGATGAAAACTCTTATTGGGAAGTATCACGAGGAACCTCAATATACAAAACAGATGAGAACAGAGGTGCTCCATGGAAATGAAGAGAAAGAACGATGTCTTGCTTATGATATGCCCTTAAATTCCCCTTCCAACCACATACCTTACCTTTACAGTAGTCTGGGTAATCATAAGATGACTTACACCAAAGACCAAAGTAAATAAATATCTGCAAAATCTCTGAAGCACCACAATGGAATACTAATATTTCTTGGCAAGTGGCAGCTTTTTTCCTGTGTGTAGGGTGCTGAGGCAAGACATCTTGGGCAATTTTTTCTTCATTTGAACAGAATATGCAGTGGGCTTCCCCTGTAACTCAGTCAGTAAAGAATCTGCCTGCAGTGCAGGAGACCTGGATTCGATCCCTGGGTCGGGAAGATTCCCCTGGAGAAGAAAATGGCAACCCACGCCAGAATTCTTGCCTGGAAAATCCCAAGGACAGAGGAGCCTGGTGGGCTGCAGTTCATGGGGTCACAAAGAGTCAGGCACGACTCAGCGACTAACACTTTCACTTTTCACTTTCTTGCAGTGGGCTCATAGCCTAGGTACAACAAACTATAAGATGCAAAGGGTAGGAGTTCAAATTTAAACTTCTACATAAAGTAGTTAAAACTTGAGCTTTTCAGTTGTCCAATTTCACTTTTGGCTTTAGATGTCCACAAAAGAGAATGTACTGACATTTTAATTAATGGTCTAATTCAACAAAATCTTGCCAGCTTTATGTTGAAGACAAAGGCACATTCATGGGGAAGAATAAAATAACACCTGCACGGCAATGAAGGATGAAGAATAAGGTTGTTTGTGACCAGAGACTCCCTGCCCAGGAACCCACCACCCTGGTCCTACCCACCTACACTCAGGCTGAAGGACCAAGCCCTCCAGTCCCTGTAACCACAGTGGACCACAGGCCATGGCTGAGAGTCTCCTCAGAGGTTTCACCCATTTCTCTGTCTACAAGTTTCTTACATGGGGATGCAGCCCCCCACAGGAGTATACCTCCAGACATAGATCCTCTGGACATTTTGTAGTTGCCTGATCTTGTTGCATAGTTCCATCTGCCTCTGCAAAAACGTTTCAGCTCTGAAATTTGTTCTGCCATCTAATTTTATGAACACATTAATTCTTCCATTCCGTGCTGCTTTCATTTGAACTCCCTGAGTTGAATACATGGTCCATGTACCTTCCTTTTTCTTATTTATTAATAGAAGAATTCAAATCCCTTATCTTCAATCTAAGAAGAGATTAACTGAAAACCAAGGTGTGAATACAAAGTTTTCCCTGAGCCATTATTTTCTAAATACTCTATGGCTGTAGTTTCAACATTTTATTACTAAATTTTGCTGTATTTTGACGTAATCAAAAGAATGTTGGCATACAAGTAAATTATGAAGCATAATACTATAATAAAATATACACATAAATGTTATATTGAACTTAAAAAATTAAGATATTACTAACTCCATTTAATCTGCCTCCATAAGCCTCACTAGATATATCCAGTATTTTGGATTTTGAATGGCTTATTACTTTGGCTCTGCTTTCACAGTCCTATTACACGTACATATCCCTAAATGTATTATTTTTGTTTTTGAGCTTTATAAAATTGGTTATTATATGACAGACAGAATTGTGCAGCCTGCTTTTTCCTCATTTAATATGGGTTGGTGCATATAGCTATGAGACATTCATTTCATTGCTGGAAAATATTCCAGTATATGGTTTTACCACATTCACCTATTGAGATTCATTTGGGTTGTTCCCTTGCTATGAATATTTCTGTACATTTCCTTTGACTCAAATATGCAAGAACTGCTCTAAGATATATTTGCAGAAGAGAAATTGCTCAAAGGATATACAAATGTTCAACTTTATAAGATAGTATAACTACTGTCCACAGTGGAATTATGAGTGTACACAGTCATCAACAGTGTTCAGTTTGATCCGTAACTTTAGCAGTAACCTAGAGTCAATCTGGGAAAGATTGAGGGCAGGAGAAGGGGACAAGAGAGGATGAGATGGTTGGATGGCATCACCGACTCAATGGACATGGGTTTGGGTGGACTCCAGGAGTTGGTGATGGACAGGGAGGCCTGGCGTGCTGCGGTTCATGGGGTCACAAAGAGTCGGACACGACTGAGCAACTGAACTGAACTGAGAGTCAATCTAATAGAATAAAAATGGTACCTCATTGAGAATTTAACTTGTATTTCCCTATTATTAAATAAGTTGGAATCAAGATTGCTGGGAGAAATATCAACAACCTCAGATATGCAGATGATACTAGACCTAATGGCAGAAAGTGAACAGGAAGTGAATGAGGGTTAAAGAGGAGAGTGAAAAAGCTGGCTTAAAATTCAACATTCAAAAAACTAAGATCATGGCATCCAATCCCATCACTGTTTGGCAAATAGATGAGGAAAAAGTAGAAGCCGTGACAGGTTTTATTTTCTTGGTCTCCAAAATTACTGCAGTCATGAAATTAAAGATGCTTACTCCTTAGAAGGAAAGCTATGACAAACCTAGACAGCGTATTAAAAAGCAGAGACATCACTTTGTCAACAAAGGTCCATATAGTCAAGTGAGTGAAAGTTGCTCAGTCATGTCCGATTCTTTGCGATGCCATGGACTGACTAAACAGTCCATGGAATTCTCCAGGCCAGAATACTGGAGTAGGTAGCCACTCTCTTCTTCAGCTGATATTCCCAACCCAGGGATCGAACCCACATCTGCACTGCATGCAGATTCTTAACCAGCTGAGCCACCTAGGAAGCCCTTATGGAGTCAAAGCTATGATTTTTTTCAGTAGTCATGTACCTGTTTGAGAGCTGGACCCTAAAGAAGGTTGACTGCCAAAGAACTAATGCTTTCAGATTGAGGGCAGGAGGAAAAGAAGGCAACAGAGGATGAGATGGTTAGATAGCATCACCGACTCAATGGACATGAATTAGAGTAAACTCTCTAAGAAATAGTGAAGGACAGAGGAGACTAGCATGTCCATGGAGTCACAAAGAGTTGGATATCACTTAGCAACTGAACAACAACGATTATTAAAAAAAAAAAAAAAAAAACCTGCTATTTTCACATTTATTTGCCATTTATCTCTTCAATAAGCACTTATTCATTTCTTTTGTTTAATTTTCTAGTAGGCAGTTTGTCTTTCTTGATTCTCAGTGAACTGAGGGAGTTCTTCAAATACACAGGAAACTAACCCTATGCCAATTTACATATGTCAGAAACAGCTCCCTCGGTTTATGCTCTGTCTTTTCACTTCGTATATGGTGTCTTAAAAAGGACAAATTTGTAAAACCTCACGGCACTCAACATTTCTTCTGAAAGTTTTAAAGTTTACTCTTTTGTATTTAAATATATAAAACATATGGACCTGATTTTTATGAATGGTATGAAGTAGAGACCCAATTTCTTTTTATCCCTCATCTTAAAAAGCTACTATTACAGGACCATTTATTGAATATTTACATCATTTCTCCAAAGATTTAGAATGCCACTTCTGTCACAGAACAAGCAGGGCTCTATTTCTGAGCAATCTGTCTATTCCTTGGGTCTATTTGACCATATCTGAACTAAAACGCTGCTGTCTTAATTAGTAGAATTTGATTATATATGGCCTTTCTTCTTTGATATAAAATCCTGGAATCAGATAACCAACCTTCCAAAACCAACACCCTGATAGTGTTAGGGGAAGCACACTGGAACCGCCCACCCTCGCCAGGCACCATAGGAACCGTTTGCATGAGCTGTTTTACTACAGGCGGTCCTGGTAAGGAACATGGAACTAATAAGCCACCAACAACTGGAAGAGTTCAGGAAAGATCAAAAGGAGACACCACATGTCCAACCACCTCCCAGAATCCACCCCTCTGGCACCCATCTTGGCTGAACACGGCGTGCACCACCAGGAAGGACTCAAGTCAGAATGATTGGCTAAAGACAACCCAGAGACGAATCCCATCACCGTAAAACCCGAGACTGCAAGCCAGTGGCAGAGCTGTTCTCCTGGGGCCCCTTACCCTCCTGCTCTCCTCCGGGGCCCTTTCCCAATAAAATCTCTTGCTTTGTCAGCAATTCATTTCCGAGGGTTAGAAAAGAGCCCAGTTTCTGGCCCTGGAAGGGGTCCCCTTTCCTGCAACAATAATACACCTATTTTAATTGTACTGAGTTCATAAACCAGTTTGGGAGACTACTGGTATCTCTGTTATCATCATCAGGTCTTTTAATTCATGAACAACATACATCTCTCCATTTATTTTTCCTAATGTCATTGAATAAAGTTTTATAATTGTCCACATAAAGGTTTTGTACATATTTATTTAATGTATTGGGGCTTCATTTTTTATTTTTTTATTTTTATTTATATGCTTTTTTAAGTGTTATCTTTTAAAATTCTATTTTTATATATAGAATAATTTTTTATATAAATCTTAAATTGAGCCAACTTGCTAATTCCCTTTATTTCTAGTAATTTTCTTATAGTGGGCTTTCCATGTAGAAAATTGTATCCTCTATAGATAGCAATAATTTGTTTCTTGAAAACTGTTATTTTTTTATATCCTTTAAACATCGTTCTGTGCTGAACAGGGGCTTACTCTGTATATGGGCAATGATCTTGTTCCTGATTTTCAGAAGTAATGCTTCTTACGCATTATCTTAAATTTTAGGTATGCTGGATATTTTTAGTAAATACCCTCCATCAAAGTTAAGTCTCCTTCTGTTTTTATTTGGCTAAGGGCTTTGGGTTTTTCTCCTTTTAATCCTAAAGGGATGTTGAATTTTATCAAATGGCTTTCTGCATCGATTGAAGTTATATTTTTTTCTCTTTAGTGTGTGAACGTGGTTAGTGACATTTTACAGATTTTTCAAATGCAAAACCATTCTTAGATTGCCAGGTAAAAATCTGTATGTTTATACTGTGTTTTCTTTTTTATATTTCACTGAATCCTGTTTGCCATTTATATTCATACATGAGTTTGACCTGTAATTTTTTGTTAATGTACTGTCCTATGGTAGTTTCAGTATGAAGTTATACTGACCTCACAGAATGAGTTGGGGTTATTAACTGTTATTCTATTCAATGGCGACAAGTGTAAGATTGAAATTATCTGGTCTTGAACTTCTATAGAACTTCCATTTAAAACCATCTGAGCTTGACGTATCCTTTCTAGGAAGGTTTTTTAATTTCTTAAACAGTTATAGACAGACAGCACTACTGATTTACATATGTTGAGTAAATTTTTCAAAGGTACTAGATTTGGATGATAAATTATATATTTAGGCTAGTTATAAATACAATTCAGACTTTCCATATCTTGAATCTTTGGTAAGTTTCTTTTTCTGAGAGTTCTTCTGTTTTCAAACTATTGGCATAACATTTCCATAATATTCTTTTATTGCTTCTTCAGTAACTGCTCTCTTTTATTCTTCATACTATTTATTTATACCTTCTCTCCCTTTCTCTGATGAGGCTTTCCTGAGTTTGATCAATCTTATCAATTGTTTCAAAGATCCATGTGTTGGTTTGGCTGATGTTCTCTACCGTATTAATGAACTTTCCTGCTTCATTAACTGCTGCTTTTAATTACCTCCTTCCCTTGGGTCTTTTTTTCTTTCCTTTTTATAACTTGAGTTGGACCCTAGCTCATTAATTTTCCTCTTATCTCTTTTTTCCTACTGAAACCATTTAAGAAAGTTGTTCTCAATCCTGGCTAACACCCTGATATCTAGAAAATATCAATGCCAGGGTCCCAATATACAAAAACTCTAATTTCATTACTCTAAGGTGGGGCCAGGGTATCAGCTTCCATATTTGAGTTCCTATCATCTATTTCTGGTGATGGGAGGGTTGAGGCGGGTATAGAGGGCAAGAAGAGATCAAGCTGAGCAAAGGTAGAAAACATTTCTTCAGGAATCAGAAAGACAGAGTGAGAGCCTGCATGCATCCTGCAGCCTATTTCCAGGATCAGGCCAACTGAGAAACTCTCAGAAGTGCTGGTGATAGCCGAGAACCCTCGATCCAGCATATTTTTTAAAAGAGAAAACTACAGACACAGAAAAAATTAGCAATTGTCTGGGGCTAACAGTGAGTGTGCAAATTCACTGCAAAAGAGTACAACGAAACTGGGGTGACAAAAATGGTCCACATCTTGATTATGGTGGCAGTTTCACAACTGTACACTCATCATACTGCATGCTTAATTAGTACATTTTATCCCATGCAAATTATATCTCAATAAATATGGTTAGCTGTTTGAACAAACTCCATATGTATAAAACATTTCAGAGATTACTTGCACAAATAATCATGACTTCAGCTCTTATTTACACTGTGGGAACACCATGATCTAAAGCTGGCCTGAGGAACAGGGAAGATGGCATTGGTTTCAGAACCTGCAGTTCATGGTTGTCTGATCTAGCTTTGCAAGGCACCCCACCTTCCTCAAGACTTCCTCACCAACATTAAGGAAGCAGTTTAGAAGAGCTCGAAAGGTCCTGTCCACCCTAAAATTCTCTCCAAAAATTCCTGCTAATCTCACAGTATAACTTTTTCTTTTTTAAGAAATTATCTATTTAGGTTAGAATGTTGAAAAAGACTAAAGACACTGAGTTCTGAATTGCTGAAAAATTAACCTAAATAGTGATGTCTCTTTTTCACATTATATTTACCTTAAAAATATAACATAAATGTAATTAGTACACATGCTTTATGAATCATCTGGGGTTTCTGGTCTGTTAAGAAAAGAAGAAACTTGATGATTAATAGCTGACATCTGAAAAGTTCTAAAAATGACATACAATAGCTCTATGTTCTTCTGGGGGAAAAAAAAACTGAAGTTTACTCATGATATACATACATTTTAAAAGCAAGGATTCTGAAAAGAGGAGCTAAAACTAGATATACTGAATCCAGAATCTCAACACTCAGAACTAGTCATTTGAATCATTGCTATGATTTCAGCAATACAAAAGGCCATTTGGGGTGAGTCAAACTAGACAAAAACAAAGCAAACAAAAGAAAAACACTCCACTGAAGTAGAGATGTGTTTTTAAAATTCTTATTTTGGGTCATTTGATCAGGTATCCTGCTGGTCAGGCAGAGTGCTCACTCCTTTCACAATGATATGATTTCCTCTTCCTTCCCTAACATCTCTGCTCAAATATCATCTTAAAAGGGGAGCATCCCTCAGTCATCTTGCAGGCAACCCCCATCTCCCATGTACTATCCCCTTATTCTGTCATGATCTGACATATACTTGATACACAAATTATTTACTGTCTCTCTCCTCTAGAATATAAGTGCTGTTAAGCCAGAATCCTTTGTTTTAACCAATGATGTGACCAGTGCCTAAAATAATAGTTGGAAATAGCCACTCTCAACAAATATTTAAATAAATGAATATGTGAATGACTATGTGGATGGAAATCAAAGACATTTCCGTTATTTTGGACTATAAAATGGCTCGGGTCTTCAGACTGATGTATGCAAATATGAAAATGTAAAGCACAACTCTGAATTTCATTTTCCATCAATGTCTGATTACCCACTGATTAAATCTGACAAGCTATAAAGAGAGAAAAATCATTATTAGATCCCAACCTATTATCTATAAAACCTAAATGTAACTAATGATTCATTTTATTACATAAAAGCTTTTAGAGGGAAAAAAATATATGGCCACAATCTCACTGTAAAAATTTTGAATGAACTCTGCTCTATGTTTTAACATAGCTAAATATATAGTTATACTTTCCTCTCAAAATGTAAACCATAAACATATATTTAGAAATTGTTTCATTTGTAGAAAGATCATCTAATCACAAGTTGTAATATAAAATCCACTGAGTTGTTGCTATTATAGATATATGTGTACACAGACACCTATTTATATATATATATATAAAACATATAGTTTTTACACACTTTCACACACACAGCCCTTAACGGGAGGGAAATGAGCATTTTCTCAGTGACACTTATGTGCCATATTAATTCTTGATACAACTAAATGATAATATTATCCACATTTTACAGATAAGGAAGCAGTTCACACATGTGCCCTAGCTGGGTGCTCAAGGTCACATTGCTATTATGTAGTACCATCAAATGACAAACCAATCTCACTTACTGAATCTAAGGCACACAATACTCAATGTTAACCTACCATCTGCATATACAAAAACAGTTTCTTAGAAAATCTTTTTATTGCTTTAGACAAAAAAGTGTATAAACAGCATAAGTATACACCTAGATGAATTTTCCCAATCTGAAAATACCCATGTAAACAGCCTGAGAAAGGGGAATCACCATCACCCAGAATCCTCTTGTTCTCCCTCCAGACATCATCCTCCTCCCCAAAAGTCATTATTGTGCTGACTTCCAAAATCAAGGACTGCCTGCCTGGTTTTGCAGTCTATAGCATTAGAATCACACAAGACCCATTCACACTGCGCTAATAGTAGTTGTAGTTCATTATTCTCACTGCTACGCAGCATCACAATGTGTGAATATGCCAAAGTATATGTAAGCATTCTACAGCTGATGAGCACTTGAGTCGCTTTTCATTTTTCTATTATAAATACTGTAATATGAACATCCTTGTACATGCCTCAGTCATGTCTTAAGAGCTCCCAGTGTAGACAGTCTATCCAATACATTTATTCCTAGTTATGTGAACTTTTTCCCTATTCATATAGTCCATGGGGTTCTCACAGCAAGTATACTGGAGAGGTTTTCCATTCCCTCCTCCAGTGGATCACATTTTTTATTACATTCTTTGTAGCCAAAGATGGAAAAGCTGTATAAGTCAGCAAAAACAAGACCTGGAGCTGACTGTGGCTCAGATCATCAGCTCCTTGTAGCAAAATTCAGGCTTAAATTAAAGAAAGCAGGGAAAACCATTAGGCCAGTAAGGTACGACTTAAACCAAATCCCCTGTGAATACATAGTGGAGGAGACAAATAGATTCAAGGGATTAGATCTAGTAAACAGAGTGCCTGAAGAACTATGGACAGAGGTTCAGAACATTGTACAGGAGGCAGCAAACAAAGCCATCCCAAAGAAAAAGGAATGCAAGAAAGCAGAGTGATTGATTGCCTGAGGAGGCCTTACAAATAGCTGAGCAAACAAGAGAAGCAAAAAGCAAGGTAGACAGAGAAAGGTACACCCAACTAAATGCAGAGTTCCAGAGAATAGCAAGGAGAGACCAGAAGGCCTTCTTCAATGAACAATGCAAAGAAATAGAGAAAAACAAGAGAAAGGGGAAGACTAAAGATCTCTTCAAGAAAACTGAAAAAATCAAAGGAACATTTCATCCAAAGACGGGCAGAGTGAAGGACAGAAACGGTATGGACCTAATAGAAGCAGAAGACATGGCAAGAAGAGATGGCAAGAATATCCAGAGGAACTGTACAAAAAAGATCGTTATGACCGAGATAACCATGATGGTGTGATCACTCACCCAGAGCCAGACATTCTGGAGTGTGAAATCAAGTGGGCCTTAGGAAGCACTGCTGCCGTGAAAGATAGTGGAGGTGATGGAATTTCAGCAGAGCTATTTAAAATCCTAAAAGACGATGCTATTAAAGTGCCACACTCAATATGTCAGCAAATTTGGAAAACACAGCAGTGGCCACAGGACTGGAAAAGTTCAATCTTCATCCTAATTTCCAAGAAGGGCAGTACTAAAGAATGTTCAAACTACCAGACAATTGCACCCATCTCCCATGCTAGTAAGGTTATGCTCAAAATCCTTCAAGCTAGGCTTCAGCATTATGTGAACCAAGAACTTCCAGATGTTCAAGCTAGGTTTAGAAAAGACAGAGGAGCCAGAGATTAAATTGCCAACATTCCACAGATCATAGAGAAAGCAAGGGAATTACAGAAAAACTACTACCTCTGTTTCATTCACTATGCTAAAGTCTTTGACAGTGCAGATCATAACAAACTGTGGAAAACTCTTCAAGAGATGGGAATACCAGACCACCTTACCTGTCTCCTGAGAAACCTATATGCAGGTCAGGAAGCAACAGTTTGAACCTTATGGAACAACTGACTGGTTTCAAAATTGAAAAATGAGTACGGCAAGGCTGTCTACTGTCACCCTGTTTATTTAACTTATACACAGAGCACATCATGCGAAATGCTGGAATGGATGAGTTACAAGCTAGAATCAGGACTGGCAGGAAAAATATCAACAACCTCAGATATGCAGATAATATCACTTTAATGGCAGAAACTGAAGAGGAACTAAAGAGCTTAAAAGTGGAACTTTTAGTAAAGAGGAGCTAAAGTGAAGGGGAACTCAAGATGAGGATGAAAGACAAGAGTGATAAAGTCAACTTAAAACTCAATTTTAAAAAAACTAAGATTAGGCATCCAGTTCCATCACTTCATGGCAAATAGAAAGGGAAAAGGTAGCAGCAGTGACAGAGTTCCTCTTCTTGGGCTCTAAAATCACTGTGGACAGTAACTGCAGCCATGAAATTGAAAGATGATTGCTCCTAGGAAGGAAGGTTACGACAAACCACTTTGCCAACAAAGGTCCATATAGTCAAGACTGTGGTCTTTCCAGTAGTCATGTACGGATATGAGAGCTGGACCATAAGAAGGCTGAGTGCTGAAGAACTGATGCTTTCAAACACTGGTGCTGGAGAAGACTCTTTAGAGTCCCTTGGACAGCAAGGAAATCAAACCACTCAATCTTAAAGGAAATCAACGCTGAATACTCATTGGAAGGACTGATACTAAAGCTCCAATACTTTGGTCACCTCATGGGAAGAGCTGACTCATTGGAAAAGACCCCAACACTGGCAAAGATTGAAGGCAGTGGAAGAAGAAGGCAACAGAGGATGAAATGGTTGGATGACATCACTGATGCAATGGACATGAACGTGGGCAAACTCTAGGAGATGGTAAGGGACAGGGAAGCCCGGCGTGCTACAACTTGGTGACTGAATAACATTAGCTGATTAACAATGTTGTGATAGTTTCAGGTGGAGAGCAACGGACTCAGCCATACACATACATGTTTCCATTCTCCCATGAATTGCGCGCCCATCCATGCTGCCACATAACACTGAGCAGAGTTCCCTCTGCTACACAGCAGGTCCTTGCTTGCTGTCTATTTTACACACAGCTGTGTGTACAGCTTGATCCTAAACTCCCCAAGGAGAGGGCAGCACATAAACACTGACCACATAAATTAACTACTATAAAGACAGCACTTTGAAAAAGGATGTTTGAGAAAGTCTCCAGCATCATCTGATGGAGTTTTTCTAATACCATAATTTGTTCTAGTATTTGCTGGAAAAGCTCAAATCTATACCAGAAGAAAAATTACATGAAGAGAGAAGGTCTTTAAATGAATAATGCAGAATATAAAATATGAGCCATGACCATTTTATCACACTGTACACAAATATTAATTTGAGATCTACATATAGAGGGAAAATAATAAAACTTGGAAGAAAGCACAGAAAAAAAAATCTTCCTGACTACAGCACAGGTGAAAATATCTTCAACAAGGCATTAACTATACAACAAAAAGCATTAACTTCAACAAAAAGCATTAACTATAAAAATGTGAACTATATTTCATTAAATTAAGAACACTTACTATAAAACTCTTAGAGGAAAACATAGGCAGAACACTCAATGACATAAATCAAAGCAAAATCCTCTATGACCCACCTCCTAGAGTAAGGGAAATAAAAACAAGAGCAAACAAGTGGGGCCTGGTTAAACTTAAAAGCTTTTGCACAGCAAAGGAAACTATCAGTCAGTCAATCAGTTCAGTCACTCAGTCGTGTCCGACTCTTTGCGACCCCATGAATCACAGCACGCCAGGCCTCCCTGTCCATCACCAACTCTCGGAGTCTACTCATACTCATGTCCATCGAGTCGGTGATGCCATCCAGCCATCTCATCCTCTGTCGTCCCCTTCTCCTCCTGCCCTCAATCCCTCCCAGCATCAGGGTCTTTTCCAATGAGTCAAAAGAAACTATAAGCAAGGTGAAAAGACAACCCTCAGAATGGGATAAAATAACAGCAAATGAAACAACTGACAAAGGATTAATTTCCAAAATATACAAGCAGCTCATACAACTCAATGCCAGAAAAACAAACAACCCAATAAAAAAGTGGGGAAAAAACCAAAACAGACATTTTTCAAAAGAAGACATTCAGATGGCACACAAACACATGAAAAGATGCTCAACATCACTCATTATTAGAGAAATGCAAATCAAAACTACAATGAGATGTCACGTCACACCAGTCAGAATGGCCACCATCAGAAAGTCTACAAACAATAAATGCTGGAGAGGGTGTGGAGAAAAGGCAACGCTCTTGCACTGTTGGTGGGAATGTAAATCGATACAGCCACTAAGGAAGACGGTATGGAGATTTCTTTAAAAAAACTAGGAATAAAACCACCATATGACCCAGCCCCACTCCTAGGCATATACCCTGAGGAAACCAAAACTGAAAAAGACACATGTATCCCATTGTTCACTGCAGCACTATTTACAATAGCTAAGACATGGAAGCAACCTAGATGTCCATTGACAGATGAATGGATAAAGAGGTTGTGGTACATACACACAATGGAATATTACTCAGCCATAAAAAGGAATGACTTTGAGTCAGTTCTGATGAGGTGGATGAACCTAGAATCTATTACACAGAGTGAAATGAGTCAGAAAGAGAAAGATAAATATCATATTCTAACGCATATATATAGAATCTAGAAAAACAGTACTGAAGAATTTATTTACAGGGCAACAGTGGAGAAACAGACATAGAGAATAGACTTATGGACATGGGGAGAGGAGAGGAGAGGGTGAGATGTAGGGAAAGAGTAACATGGAAACGTACATTACCACATGTAAAATAGAGAGCCAACAGGAATCTGCTGTAGGCTCAGGAAACTCAAACAGGGTCTCTGTGTCAACCTAAAGGAGTGGGATGGAGAGGGAGATGGGAATGGGTTTCAAAAGGGAGGGGATATATATATTCCTATGGCTGATTCATGTTGAGGTTTGACAGAAAACAGCAAAATTGTGTAAAGCAATTATCCTTCAACAAAAAATAAATAAATTAGAAAAAAAAGAACATTTGCTCATTAAGTTCATCACTAAGGAGTATAAAGGAACACGACAAAACTGAAGAAACTATTTGCAATGCATACATCCAACAAAGGACTCTTACTTACAATATATAAAGAAACCTCTAACTCAATAAGAAAAACACAAATCAACATTAGAACTGAGAGAAAGATAATGCAAGACAGAAGAGCGGATATGCAAACAGCCAATTGGCACATAAAAATATTACAAAATCAAACACACATACTACTACACACCAACAGACAGACTAAAATTAAAAGACAGAGACCAAATACATGGAGCAATTGGAATTCTCTTACATGGCCAGTTAACACACAAATTAGCATAACACTTGAGAAGATGCTTCCAGACAGATGTATGTATGTCTATGTGCCTGTGTGTGGGCAAGCATGGTTCTGTATGCATCCAAATCAAATGAGAAGATATGTCCACAAAAAGATGTATACAAGAATGTTCACAGCAGCTTTATTCATAACAGATATAAACTGAAAGTAAGCCTAATGTTCATCAGTAGGAACAGAAAGACTCTGTAATGCATTAGTACAATGGGATACTAAGTAGAAATTTTTTAAGTTAAAAAAAAAAACTTATGAAAGAAACAATACAGATGAGTCTCATCAAAATTATGCCACGAAAGTTGTCGTTGTTCAGTTGCCCAGTCATGTCTGACTCTTTGCAACCCCATGGACTGCAGCATGCCAGGCTTCCCTGTCCTTGTCCATCTCCCTGAGTTTGCTCAAACTCGTGTCCATCGAGTCGGTGATGCCATCCAACCATCTCATCCTCTGTCATCCCCTTATCCTCCTGCCTTCAATCTTTCCCAGCATCAGGGACTTTTCCAGTGAGTCGGCTTTTCGCATTGGATGACTAGAATACTGGAGCTTCAGCTTCAGCATTGGTCCTTCCAATGAGTATTCAGGGTGGATTTCCCTTAAGATTGACTGGTTTGAAATCTGGCCATGAAAGTAGCCAGACACAGAAGTGCACATACTCTGTATTTCTTTTATATGAAGTTCATGAGCAGACTAAACTAATCAATGGTGATAGGAATAAGAATGCTGATGAGCCCTGCATATGGGCACGGGCTGGGAAGGGATGTGAAGGAATTTCCTGATGTAGTAAAAATGCTCTGAACCTGGATCTGTGTGTTGGTTATATATCTTTATACATATGTAAAAATTCATTAAGTGGCATGCTTAAAAATTAGTGTAGTTTATTACTACCCGGTAAAGGCTCAGTAAAAGGTAAATGAAATATGACCCCCAAATGGAGACTATTTTCACACCCACTTAAATGTTTTCCAAGTAAACCTCAATAGGTCTTGAATTTATGGAAGAATGTGATGGGTTCCAATTAGTTTGTAAGAATAGGCAATGGTCTGGGAAAATGAAATTTTACTAGACAAATTATTTCTTAAAATATTTGCATAACTGGCATATGGTTCTGAAAATAAGTATAATTTAGGAAGCAGAGTCAATGGTGCATTTTCTCCAGGCAGATCTGTGCACTGTGATGAGGTTTACTTTTCAGCTGCCACAGCCATTAAAACCAACTATCAAAACTAATCAAACCAGAAGAAAAAAAAAAAAGATAAGCCACAGACCGGGAGAAAATATTTGCAAAACACATATCTGAGAAAAGACTTGTATCCAAAATACAGAAAGACTCCTTAGAGCTCAACAATAAGGCAACAAACAACCCAATTAAAAAACAGGCAAAAGATCTGAACACATACTTCATCAAAGAAAATACACACAGATGCCAAATAAGCATATGAAAAGATGCTCCACATCATATGTCATTAGGGAATTGCAAATTAAAACAGCAAGACACCACCAAAAACTTACTGGAATAGTGAAAATTCAAAACACTGACACCAAACGGTGGTGAGAATATGGAGCAACAACTCTCCCTCATGGCTGGTGGGAATGTAAAGTAGTGCAGCCATTGTGGAAGACAGTTTGGCACTTTCTTACAAAATTAAACACGAGCTTCCCAGATAACCCAATTTTTCTCCTTAGTATTTACTAGAATGAACTGAAAACTTAGGGCCACACAAAAACCTGCACATGGATATTTGTAACAGACTCATTCATAATAACCAAAACTGAGAAGAAACAAAGATATTTTTCAATAACTAAGTGCATAAACAAACCGTGGTAGTCCAGTGTAATACTAAAAGACAATACATGGTAAACACAATGGAATGTTATTCAGCAATAAAAAGGAATGAGCTATATCAAGCTAAAAAAAGACATGGAGGAACCTTAAAATGTGTATCATTAGGTAAAACAAAGCAGTGTGATAAAGGCTGCATTTGGATTCTTCCAAACAGATGACATTCTTTCTGGAAAAGGTAAAGGTAGGAAGATATTACAAAGTCAGGGCTTGGGGTGGGAGTGATGGGGAGATGAATATGTGGAGCAAATGATTTTTAGAGTGAAACTGTTCTGTAGGATACTGTAATAGTGGACACATGATGACATATACCTGGCAAAACCCATAAAACTGTACAATGCAAAGTACATAAAACTGTATAATACAATCTGTAAACTGCTCTACTGTGAAAGGTTAAATCACATTTTCAAAAATAATAGAGCACATTTGATTAAAATCTAAAAGGTATTTCATACCATTAAAATGAATAATATGAGTTTAAAATAATGTTTATTTCATTTGAAGCTCACTGTAAGGAGAGACTCTCCCTTCTCCAATCCCCGCCCCAGGACACAGAAGCACCCCCTGTAGATCCATACTGTTTTGGGGAGGAGTGTGAAGGGAGAAACTAGGAGCTAGACTTTGAACAGATGGCAGATTAGAACACTTGCTAGCACCGCACACAAAAATAAACTCAAAATGGATGAAAGACCTGAATGCAAGGCCAGACACTATAAAATTCTTAAGAGGAAAACATAGGCAAAACACTCTGACATAAATCACAGCAAGATCCTTTTTGACCTACCTCCTAGAGTAATGAAAATAAAAACAAAAATAATGGGACCTAATTAAACTTAAAAGCTTTTGCACAGCAAAGGAAACCATAAAACGAAAAGACAACCCTTAGAATGGGAGAAAACATTTACTAACAAAGCAACTGACAAAAGATTAATCTCCAAAATATATAAGCAGCTCATGTAGCTCAATATAAAAAAAAAAATTCCATCAAAAAATGGGTGGAAGACCTAAACAGACATTTCTCAAAGAAGACATACAGATTGTTAATAAACACATTAAAAGATGTTCAACAATGCTCATTATTAGAGAAATGCAAATCAAAACTTATAAAGAGGTATCACCTCACACCAGTCAGAATGGCCATCATCAAAAAATCTACAACAATAACTGCTGGAGAGAGTGTGGAGAAAAGGAAACCCTCTTGCACTGTTGATGTGAGTGTAAATTAATACTACCATTGTGGAGAACAATATGGAGTTTCCTTAAGGAACTAGGAGTAAAACTACCACGTGGCCCAGTAATCCCACTATTTGGCATACACCCTAAGAAAACCATAATTGGAAAAGGTACATGCACCCCAGTGTTCACTGAAGCACAACTGACAACAGCTAGGACACAGAAGCAACCTAGATGTCCACTGACAGATGAATGGATAAAGATGCGGTACATATATACAAAGGAATATTTGCCTAATTAAGGGAATGGAATTAGGTCATTTGCAGTGATGTCGATGGACCTACAGTCTGTCACACAGAGTGAAGTCAGAAAAACAAATATCACATATTAACAAGTGTATACAGAATCTAGAAAAATGGTACTGATGAACCTATTTGCAGAGCAGGAATAGAGACAGAGATGTATAGAATGGACTTGTGGGGGGTGGGCAGAAGAGGGTGGGACGATGGGGAAAGCATTGACCATATATGCACCACCATGTATAAAACAGATGGCCCGTGGGAAGGTGCAGGGAGCACAGGGGGCTCAGCTTGGTGCTCTCTGATGACCGAAGAATTGATGCTTTGGAACTGTGGTGTTGGAGAAGACTCAAGAGTCCCCTGGACTGCAAGGAGATCCAACCAGTCCATCCTAAAGGAGATCAGTCCTGGGTGTTCACTGGAAGGACTGATGCTGAAGCTGAAACTCCAATACTTTGGCCACCTGATGCAAAGAACTGACTCATTGGAAAAGACCCTGATGCTGGGAAAGACTGAGTGTGGGAGGAGAAGGGGATGACAGAGGATGAGATGGTTGGATGGCATCACTGACTCAATGGACATGAGTTTGAGTAAACTCTGGGAGTTGGTGATGGACAGGGAGGCCTGGTGTGCTGCAGTCTGTGGGGTCGCAAAGAGTCGGACATGACTGAGGTGGGGGTGGGGGGAAGGAAGGGAAGGCTCAAGAGGGAGGGGATGATATGTACACTTAAAGATGATTCACACTGTTGTACAGTAGAAACCAACACAGCATTGTAAGGCAAAAGTGAAAGTGAAGTCGCTCAGTCGTGTCCGACTCTTTGCGACCCCGTGGACTGTAGCCTACCAGGCTCCTCCCTCCATGGGATTCTCCAGGCAAGAATACTGGAGTGGGTTGCCATTTCCTTCTCCAGGGGCTCCTCCTGATCCAGGGATCAAACCCAGGTCTCCTGCATTGCAGACAGACGCTTTAACCTATAAGCCACCAGGGAAACCCAATTAAAAAACCAAAAACAAGTTCCACTTCCATGTTGCCATTCTGAAAGTTCTCTCTATGGGCTCTCTGGATATGGATGACTCATTTTCCTCAAGGGACATTCACCTCTTCAGGCAGAGACCCTGATTCAGAGGTGTTCAGGGCTAGACAGCATGGTTCTCAGGAAACGTGCCACTTCAGATCTCACGTCTTATTATTGTAATTAATGCCATTATTTTCATTACTGAACCTGTCAACTTAAAAAAATGTTATTTACAACTTAAAACTTGAGGGTTATGTTTTATGTGGCGGGAATTTTTAGGACTTCAAGCCCAGAGACAGCATCTCAAGTAACCCTGAGACAACTGCTCCCAGGAGCTGAGGGGAGGAACCAGGTTTTACAGAAGTTTTGCAACAAAGGGCAAGTAGTCTGAATATCAAAAGATTATTCTTAATTAGAGGAAGCCAGACATTTCAAGTTAAGGAATTTAGCACTTCCTATGTATGGGAAGATGCAAGAGTCTGGGCTCACTGAAATTATTCCTTTCATATGCATCTCAGCTATCTGGAGCCAGTATCCCGAGTTTGTCACATCCTGAGCTTCCTCAAGGCTCACCCTAGGGAGTGGCTGCAGTCTGATGCTGTGAGGTCGCAGGTATTCTTTTCCTTCCTGACATTACGGCTCAGGAGCTCACAGTGGAGGGCTGGAAGTGCTAACGACTGTGACCTCCTGTTCACTGATATGGCAAGAAATACTCAATTTCTCAGACCTAGTCTCTCTCTTCTCACCTCATCTTCTCACGAGCACACACCATATGCAATTATCTTTAATGTAATTTTCAAGAGCCTTTGCTCATTCATTCTTTTACTGATTCATTTAATAAATATTTATTAAGCAAAGATGACATGCTATATGAATATGAATGCTATATGAATCTGAATGAATATCCTTTTATTTAATAACAAATACCTGATCAAGCTCAGTAAAAACCTTTTGGATTGGCCATGCTGTCAACGTTGACATGACTAAGCATAGTATGGTCACTCCACCAATCTGATTACTGCTTTAATTTTGCAACATGGACCTGTCCCCAGTTACTCTTTATTTCAAATAAAGTAACTTCTCTCTTTTTTTTTTTTATTATTTGAAACATCTTTAAAGTAAGCATCAGGTTTTCCATATCAGTTATGTATCAGAGCACTAGGGTGAATGCCATCCCCAGATGGAGAGCTCAGTTGGTGGAAGCCCAGGATTAAAGAATGCATGGCTGGGCTGGTGGTCCAGTAGTTAAAAATCCACCTGGCAATGCAGGGGACATGGGTTTGATCTCTGATCTGGGAAGATCCCACATGCTACAGAGGAACTAAGCCCATGTGTCACAACTACCGAGTTCGTGCTCTAGAGCCCACAAGCTGCAACTATACCGAAGCCTGTACACATAGAGCCTGTGCTCCAAAACAAGAAAGAAGCCAGCACAATGAGAAGCCCATGCACCACACTTGCTGCAACTAGAAAATGCCCACATGTAGCAATGAAGACTCACCACAGCCATACATTTTTAAAATCTTAAAAAAAAAAAAATAAAAAGACTCCATGGCTTTATTCTCTGGGCAGAGAGTCACTTCGCCTCAACACTGGCCAGATGTCTCAAAAATAAAATACCATGCCACTGTTTACCAAGGACATCAAAGGAGAAGATACTGACTGATGTTTACAAAAGAGGACCATGAGCCATCAGTAAGTAATATTACCCTGAAAGAAAGAGACAGTGTTCCAGTCAATTTCATCAGTAGCAAATGAAACTTAAGCAAAAGCTTGGCTCCAAATGAGATGTGGAAGAGAGCACCCAACAGTGCTCTGACCAAACACTTGCAGCTCTGAAGACAGGGGTGAGCCCGAACAGGGAGCAGAGGCCCTCAGCTAGCAACCTCACATCTCAGGATCATTCAGCTGTTTTCCAGCTGGGGGAGCCCAGGGGAAGTTTTTGCACCTTGTTGGCTTTGCTTTCATCATATGTACAATGAGAGGTTTGAATAAATGACTTTTAGGAACAGTCCAACTCTAAATCCTCTGTGATTTATATAAGAGTTACTGAATGACATGGAAAAAAACTAAACCCAAATCAGAACAACTGTCTCTAACAGGAAAGGAAATCTTCTGGGCATGGTGCAGGGTAAGAGCTCTTAGTAGGGAGGGGAGGACAAACTATAATGCCCAGAAAGATTCAACTGTGGTGGAAAATGTTAACAGAATGAAAAATAAAAGCCCTGTTATTTATTCAGCTAGGTACAGCTAATATCCAAGAGACATCTAGAAAAAAAAGATTGGATTAAGTCCAAAATTCGGTGCTTATATAGACAGAAGATCATATTGTCTGCCAATCACTAGTGCATTTATGTATCTGTAACTGGAAAGACAGACAGAGCTGACTGCTTACATTTTACTGAAAATGATAACACTATATCATTGCTCTTTGGGGACTCATTTTTTCTAAGCGTGCAAAATTCTACAGGCTTTAACAATAAAATGCATATAAAGACATTTGAAATCTAAGTGATCTCTTGACATTTGACTAAAAGTCAAAGCAGAGGACCACAGGACAAATAGAATACTTCACCCATGAAGGGTGAATATTAGCTTTGTTTCATGGTCTGTAAATGACTTATTAAACTCCTCTATAAAGTTTTATTACTGTTCTAAACCCATTAATAACTGTCCTCACTTTAAATGTCCTACTGTTTGCTGAATATGCCAGCAGTGGGCTGCAATAATGGCTGCCTGGCATTAGATTTTTTTCTCTAAAACTAAGGATATAAAAGAGAAGGCGTTAGACACACTATGCAACGCTGATTATATCATTTAAAGGAAAATAATAGAAAGAGCCAGATGTTAGTTGTCTCTCTTTGTATGGGTATAACCTGCTTGATTCCACATTTCCATCTTTAGTTCCTGACTGTCAGCAGCCTAGACAGAAGGGAATAAAAGTGAATGTGTGTTTCAGCACATTGGGAAAGCACTTAACAGAGAAAACAATTTACATCTTAATAGCTTTCTTTCATTACATCGACTCCTCCTCTGCTGTTCATCTTAGAGGCTGCAGAAATATTTGCAAACTATTGGTAAGTATAAAGAGAATCACAAAATTTCTAGGGCTGTCAGGATCTCCAGAGGCCGTAAGCCAACCTCCCATCCGCACTGGAATCACTTCTCTGCTTGGTCTCCTGAGACTGATGGTACTTGGTTTGTCCTGAAGTGGACTTCTCCCTACTTAAGTCTTCAAACTGTTGGAAAGAACTGTCCTATGCTGAACAGGAAGTGGCTGCCATGGAACTTTCCCTAAGACCCAACATCCTGCCTATCGGAGCAACTCACAGCATGAATCTCCTCCCTGTTTCCCATGACACATCCAAAGACAGCGCTGGAAGCTCTCATTGGTCATCTAGCTTACAAGTCGCCCCTCCCAGCACGCTCTGCTGCTCCTTAGAAGGAATGGTTTCCATCGGCCTCTCCATCTTGGATGCCTAAGCGAAGGAGCTTCTAGTTTTATCTGCAACATTTCTTTAACATTTCCCCCAAAAGTAAACTCAACATCCCTCCTTACACAGAGGAGACACCAATGCCCCAGAGTTGGGCCATCAGAGAGTAGCCTGCTTCTGGAAAGCACTGTGGTCGAGAACTTGAAGTGCATATGAACATATGGGGAAAACAGAGACAATAAAATCAGAGTAAATTCATGGAAACCTCAACTTTAAGACACAGGACAAACACAAATACAGGGTACATTCTACTCATTTTCAACACTCCATACATTTAAAATGGGTAAAATGGGAACGTTAATATTAATTTCTTTTCCCTGGCTTGTGTTTGATAGGAAAGTTTCAGGATCTTCTGATCCTACAGCTTCAAGGAAGTTACTTCCAAAGTGAATTTGCTATCTCATGAAATACATACATTAAAAAAAATTTTTTTAACTAATCTTTGCTGCCAAAATAATTGCTACTCTCAAAATATTTGTGCTCTTTGTTGAAAACTGTGGCATCTCTGCTGAGAAGTGGCTGCCCAGTCAGACTTTCCAATGCCCAAAACTATATTCTCACATGGCCCAGAAACCAGATGTCACTGATTAATGTGAGCAAGAGAGACATATATCATTTTCAGCTGGGGTTCTTCGTTAATTGTGGTAAAAACACATACCTAACATAAAACTTACTATTATAACCATACAATTCAGTGACACTAAATACATTCATAGTGTTGTGTAACCAATGTCACAATTTCCAGACCATCTTCACCATCGCAAATAGAATCCCTGTACCCATTAAATAAAATTCCTCATTTCCCTCCTCCCAGCCTGTGCCAACCACTATTTCACTCTGCTCCTATGAATTTGTCTATTCCAGGTATCTCATATAAGTAAAAATCATACACAATGTGTCCTTTTTGTATCTGGCTTCCAACATTTAGTGTAATATTTTCAAGGTTCACCTACGTTGCAGCATGAATCAGAATTTTATTTATTTTTAAGGCTGAATAGTACTCTGCTATACGTACACCTCACATTTGCTATCCATTCATCTGCAGACGGGCTTGAGAATTATTTTTGCCTTTTAGCTATTGTGAATAATGCTGCAATGAACATTCACGTGTAAGTTATCTGTTTAAGGCTCTATTCCACTTCTTTTGGGCATATACCTAGGAGGGGAATTGCCAGATCATATGGTAATTCTATGCATAACTTTTGAGGAATCATTATTGTCTTCCATAGCAGTCATATTATTTCACGTGGTCACCAGCAATGTGTGAGGGTTCCAATTTCTCCATACCTCACCAACACTTGCTATTTTCCTTTTAAAAAATAAAAATAAAAAAAAAACAGTTGAGATCCTAATAAATTTGAAGAAGTATCTCATTATAGTTTGATTTGTATATCCATAATGACAAATAATGTTGTGCATCCTTTCATGTGTTTATTGGCTATGTGGTTGGGCTTTTTTTTTTTAAGAAATATCTATACAAGTCCTTTGTCTCCTTTTGAATTAGGCTACTTGTTTTTTTGCTGTCAAATGTTCTCACCACAAAAAGAAAATGGTAATTACATCATGTGATATAACTGTGTATCAAATCAACACAGTATATATGTTAAACATACATATTATATGTAAACTATATCTCAATAAAAAAGAAAGAGAAAGGAGAGAGAGGGTGGGCTGGAGGGAGCACAGAAAGAAGGAAGAAAGGATTCTACAAATAAATACCTATTTATAAATAAAAAAAACAATGGCCACTCAGAATGGCCATTATTAAAAAGTCTACAAATAATAAAGAACAGAGAGTGTGGAGATAAGGAAACCCTGCAAAACTGTTGGTGACAATGTAGACTGGTGCAGCTACTATGGAAAGCATTATGGAGGTTCTTTAAAAAACTAAAAAGAGAATTACCACATCATCCAGCAATCCCTCTCTTAGGCATATACCCCATGTGTGCGCGCCTGGTCGCTCAGTTGTGTCTGACTCTTCTGTGACCCCACAGACTGTAGTCCACCAGGCCCCTCTGTTCATAGACTTTTCCAGGATTACTGGAATGGGTTGCCATTTCCTCCTCCTGGGATCTTCCTGACCCAGGGACTGAACCCATGTTTCTAGCGTCTCCTGTACTGGCAGGCAGAGTCTTCACCACTGCACCATCTGAGAAGCCCCAGTCATACACTCAGAGGAAACTCTGATTTGAAAAGACACATGCGCCCCAGTGTTCACAGCAACACTATTCACAACAGCCAAGACATGGAAGCGACCTACATACCATCCACATACAAATGAACAAAGAAGAGGCAGTATGTTACACACACACACACACACACACGAATACTACTCAGTCATTAAACAAAGAGTGAAATAATGCCATTTGCAGCAACATGACCTACGGACTGTCATACTAAGTAAAGTAAGTCGGGCAGAAAAAGATAAATATATTGCATCACTTATCTGTGGAAAACGAAATATGATACAAATGAACTAAAGTTCAAAATAGAAACATTCACAGACATAGAAAACAAACATGGTTACCAGAGGAGAAAGGGGTAGGGGGATGAATTAGGAGCCTGGGATTGGAAGATGCAAGCTATTGTGTATAAAATAAACAACAAGGTCCTACTGTATGGCACAAGGAACATAGTCAATATCTTATAATAAACTATAGTGGAAAAGAATATGAAAAAGTACCTGTGTGTGTATATACTGGATTGGCCAAAAAGTCCATTCGGGCTTCCCATCTGCTGTTACGGGAAAATCCAAATGAACATTTTGGCCAACCCGATGTGCGCAACGATCACTCTGCTGCACACCTGAAATGAACACAGCACTGTAAATTAACTATACTTCCGTTTTCTAAAAGGGGGCTCTAAGGTCATATTTGTGAATTTTTCAGTACATTCTATCATAACCTGCTAGAGTGGGAAAGTTATGATTTAAAGTGTCTGATGCTGCCTTAGAATCTAGTAACCTATCTGGGGCTTCACTTTTCTTACTCTAATGATCTGCTTGTATGGCCCCATGAGAGGCTTGCTCAGCTATTTTTAGTACTTACTTTCAAATACTTATGCTAAGTTTACTAATTATACATGACAAACCTGCATATATTATCATTTAATCCTCAAATCAAAGCTACGAAATGGGTGCCATTATCCTAAAGAGATCTCACCAAATAAACTGTAGACCTAGGATTCAAACCCAGCTATTTCAATGATCACACCATGTTACTTTCTTCCACTCACATGCTAACTTCTTAACTTTCTCCCTAAATAATGGATTTGTATCCTTCCTTTTACTTGGAAGATAACTTCAAAAGTCTTTCAGTAGCCCTCTGAGAATTTATAGGATGCTCAACTCATTGTATGCTATTTCCTGACACTATTATCAATTCACACCTGCTATAATGTGTCCCTCTCCTTCCTATTTTTAACATGTTTTTAATGTGACCTTGCAAAGAGCTTGTTAAATGTCTTTTTCTTTTCTTTCATTGAAAAACTTTTCTGATAAGTGATCATATGGCTTGGATATCTCAAAGTATTTCAGATTAAGAAGCCTAAGTGAGCACTGGTCAGTAGACTCATAGGAAGGGGGAGTGAAGACATGCAGGCCAATCAGTATCAATGGAATACTAAAGAAGGAAAACTGGACAGTTCAATCTATCCAACACATAATTCTTCATATTTCAAGATTAAGGTAAGACAAAATAAAAGAAATGAGAAAGAATCATTGCTTATAAGTCTGTAGCTCCCCAAAATGGCTCTGCAAAATCCCAGATTACGTTCTCAGTCTCTGCCAATGGCTTTTATCATGCTTCAGAGCAAGAGGATCTGCTCCTTGGAGATGAGTTAGCTGGATTGCAAAAGTGGAGAAGAACTGGAGAAGAACTGATGAAAAAAATCAGTGAGCAGCTCAAATTTTACCCACGTTGGCGGCCTAAGAAGAATCCAGCGAATACTGCCTTATGGATATCAGGTTCTCAACAAACACACATGGAGGGAAGAGACGTACGAAACACATCACTGCAGACGAGCGCAGACAACACAGAGGTGCAGAGTGCAGACCCAGAGCACTCACTCTAGACACAGCGCATGGGAACCACTCCGGGTGTCAGCGCAATTTACTAAACAACTACTACGCATCAGCAACTGCACAGGAGGTGCAGTTGTGAATGGGAAAGGCAGGTTCCTGTCTCTGTGGGGCTTTCATCCTAGCAGATGGCATGGACGTTAACCAGCTAATTATACAGCTCATGTTTTAATTAAAAGTGAAATACGTGCAACAAAGGAGAATACGGGGTATCACGGAAGGTTTTCTGGAGGAAACGGTGTTTGAACTGAGCACTGAAGGAAGGAAGAAGGTAAGAAGGATGGGGAACGGTGGGTGGGATGGCACAGAGTGGAGAGCAGCCCAGCACCTGATGGAACCAGAGACAAGGCGGCTGTGGCCACAGCGCAGACAGAAGAGGAGGAAGTGGCCTGAGAGGCAGTGGGTGAAATAAGAGCTGTCTGTTATGTTAATGAGTCCAGTCTTGCTCCCAGGAGCAGCAGAAAGCTACCAGACAGAATAATATGATAAGATTTGCCCCTTCAAATGATCATTCTGGCAGTCACTACATGAAAAATAGATCAGAGGGTCATCATCTTCTCCAAGATTCTCCTGTTCCCAAGGTCAGTCCTACACAAATCATGCAATGATGCTCAATGTCCTTAACTTTTGGGGAATTGCAAATCAACACCATGTGTGACATCACTTCACACCATTAGGACAGCCATAATGGAAAAGGACACAAGATAACAAACAGTGGAAAGGGTATGGAGAAACTGGAATCCTCCAAACATTGTTGGTGGAAATTTTAAATGCTGTAGCCACTCTGGAAAACAATGTGATGGGGAAAATGGAAAGGGAAAAGGTAGAAGTAGTGACAGATATTTTTCTGTGCTGCAGACAGTGACAATAGCCATGAAATTAGAATACTCCTTGAAAGGAAAACTCTGACAAACCTAGACAGCCTATTAAAAAGCAGAGGCATCACTTTGCTGCCACATGTCTGTATAGTCAAAGCGATGGTTTTTCTAGTAGTCATGTACAAATGAGAGAGTTGGACCATAAAGAAGGCTGCATGCCGAAAAATTGATGCTTTCCAACTGGGGTGCTGGAGAAGACTCTTGAGAGTCCTTTGGACAGCAAGGAGATCAAACCAGTTAATCCTAAAGGCAATCAACACTGAATATTCCTTGGAAAGACTGATGCTGAAGCTCCAATACCTTGGTCACCTGATGCAAAGAGACAACTCATTGGAAAAAACCCTGATGCTAGGAAAGACTGCGGGCAAGAGGAGAAGGGAGCAACAGAGGATGAGACGGTTGGATGACATCATTGACCCAATGGACATGAATTTCAGCAAACTTTGGAAGATAATGGAGTACACAGGAGCCTGGCATGTTGCAGTCCATGGGGTCACAAACAGTTGGACAGGACTTAGCGAATAACAACATTACCTTACTAAACAATGTCTTGTCAAATTCAAGCAATGCCCATTCTCTGTTCAGTTAAAGTTCAATATTTTTGACAGCATTTGTATCTTATATATTTCCACTATATTCATTTAAAATGAGAACAATTTCTAAAAGTAATAGCTGGATTAAACCTACTCATCGCATAAGAATTTACTTCAGATTCAAAACTTCACACAGACATAAAGCTAATAGGGGCAGTTTGTTAATGCAAAGTTTTAGTGATACCAAGGTAGTGAGAAATAAGAAAAGTTCAAATATGTGATGAAAGTGAAAGTGTTAGTCACTCAGTCGTGTCCAACTCTTGAGATGCTACGGACTGCAGCCCTCCAGGCTCCTCTGCCCATGGAATTCTCCAGACAAGAATACTGGAGTGTATTGCCATGCCCTCTTCCAGGGCATCTTCCTGACCCAGAGTAAGTAGGTAGTCAGTAATGACCGACCAGTTTCCTCATCTTCAGTTCAAACTGAACTGCAGTCTGGCCATGTTTCCAGATCGCTCTGGACAAAACTGACCCTGTGCCCCCGAAGGCACCAGCCAGTCCTACTGCTTCATCCTTTCCCCTGGCTCAGCGTCTCCTCCGCTGTAGCTGCACTGGCCTCCCTGCTGCTCCTCACCCGCCAGGGAGGCCCCCACCCTGGATTCACACCTACTGTCCTCCCCACCCACCTTCGCCCAGGTATCTGCATGGCTGCTTCCTCACTTCCTTCCAGCTTTTACTTAACCACCGCCTTCACAGTGATGCCTTCCTTGGCTCCCCAGAGTAGGATTTCAACCCCACCTCCATGCAGACACCTCTCCCCTTTTCCTTTTTTCTTTTAAATCAGTGTTTATCATCATGTGACATCTAACTTTATCTAACATAAACTTTCTTGTTCATTGTTTTGATTTGTGGTTTATTTTTTCCATCAGAATGGAAGTGCCATGCAGGCAGAAATCTTGCCAATTTTGTTCATTCCTCACACCAAGAACAATGCCTGGTATATAAATATTTGTTGACAGACTGAATGAACTAGATAAGAGTGGGAAATCATCTGTTTTGTAAATAAAATCTTACTGAGACACAGTCATGCTCATCCCTTCATGTATTTATTCTCTATGGCAATTTTTGTGCTACAGGAGCAGAGTTAAGTAAGATGTATGTATGTATTTATTATGATTTTTAGATTAAGCCCTTAGGGCAAATATTTCATTTATTTCTTCATGCAACCATGAAGGTAGTAATCTCTTCTGAATATATTCATTTAAATTTAATTTTCAGTTTTTCTTGAGTTGAAGCATAGTTTAACAACTAAATTTTACAAATATGTTGACGTGAAGATTTGAGAGCAGTTTTGGGAGAATTTGAGTTAGGTACTGTACAAGAGGGGCTGGAAAACCATGGCCAGTGAGTTGACCACCTAATTTTGTAAAGAAAACTTACGGACAAGGGCCATTACCACTCACATCTGGATTCTCCGTCCTGTTGCCTGCTATTCTGGCAGTATTCAGCAGTGGTGGCAAAGATCACATGGCCCTACAAGCCTAAAATATTTACTATCTGGTCCTTTACACAAAAAGTTTGCCGACTTCGCCTCTTTAACATCATTCTGAACATTATCCTTAAACACAAAAGAATTGAAGAGAGCTATTAAATACACCGTCAAAGCTCAAACAACTCTCACAGTAATTTTCTGGTCTCTTGAGGAAACACCAACTTAGGCAGTTTTATAATATACCTAGCAAGAAATGAGTGTTTTGATTTCTGACACACCATAAACCCATGAGGACAAACATAATTTCCCTAAACGGTCCTTTGGAGGGGCTACAGTTTTTTGGCTGCCACAGTCTGTCATGTAAATCCATTATGCTGACAGCTCTGCTGGTAAGACTGAAGCTGGAATTAATATCCATTATCTAAAGGTCATTGCACAGGAATGAGCCGGCATCCAATTTTAAATGTTAATAACAGTAACATTTTTTCAAATATAAACAAAAGGTCTTACTTTGTTTTTTAATTATTTCCCTAAACACTTCATTTAAAAATGAAAATTTTAAAGCAAAAAACCTGGATGATACAATGCAGCTACACACTGGTGCTGTGTTGATGACCCTACCTCTCAGAGTCTGCGTGCTTATGGGATGCGCAGAGGCCGTGTTGAGGTTCTCACCCGTACTACCTACCACTCCTCATTGAGTCTAAGATGCCAGAGATCATAAGGAACCACACCATTTTACATACCACCAACAAAGAAAAAATGCTGCCACTTACATGGCACACACTTTATCACTTAGAACTGCATCTTACACTCAACGCGTGTGCTCTGAGACATATTTTGATGTGGATTTTCTCATTCACTGCCTTTATGACACACAAAAAGGGATGTCTACGCACATTGAATTGGTTGAGTTTTTCTTAAAAGTCCTTCCCATTTGGAGACTGACTCCTCTTATTTGTCAACCTGGAATCATCCAACCTCTGTACTGTTTCGTAAATGTGGCTCCATCAGAACGTGGATGCAGGACAGTACTACAATGCATCTCTTCCGAGGTGTCTGGGTTCACTTCCGGGACACTCACACTCATTCCACAAGGTTCAACACACACATGCCAACAGCAGAAACTACACTGGGACTGCTGTCTGGATACCAGTGCTGCTGCACTCATTTCAGAGATGTTAAAGCTGAGGGGGGAGACGTGTGCTTTAGAACTCGTCCCTCCACTGTTAGTATGTGGCCCAACAACGAAATTCAGTCAGACACTGGCCTAACATAGAACCACACTGAAGCACTTAGAGGCAGGAATAATCATCTCCACTTCATCTGCACCACAGCTCACTTATAACAGGACGATTTTCAAAGTATTAATGTTACACGTAACTGTAACGTTTGGAATAGGGAATTTAATTCCGTATGAAATGTAATGAATACATACAGCGACAACTGAGCCAGAATTGACCCAAAATAAAAACTAACAAGAAGACTTTATTCAAACCAACCACAAACATTCAAGCCCATACAGTGGCAGATCATTAGTGACTCCTCATGTGGCCACACCCCACTGAATCTTAGTATACTCTGGGCTGGCAAACACTCAACACATCTCTTACCCAACTTTGGAAAAATCAGCCACGCTGAGTAGCCAAGAAGCCTGTAGAGCAACCGAGTATGATGAAAAGACACACCTGGTGTATCTCTGGAGAATGGAAACAGATTTCCCGCAGTCACACCTCTCCTCCCCACCAACCACTAGCAAGGGCCAGGAAAGTGATCCCAGCCTCAGTGTACCCCAGAACCCCACACTTACCCGCTTCCTCACCCCACCACACCTGCAGACTAACCACCTTTCTTAAGACCACCTGGACTCCTGGCGATTTTGTTCTAGCAGGCAGTAAACTTCTTTGTGAATCTTTTGACCTTGGGCTTAGTCTTATTCTTTGTCAGGACAGGTCTATAGTTTAATTCATAGCCCTAGGAATTAGTCCAGGGCTTTCCAAGTGGTGCTAGTGGTAAAGAATCTGTCTGCCAATGCAGAAGACATGAGAGACATGGGTTCAATCCCTGGGTCAGGAAGATCCCCTGGAGCAGGAAATGGCAACCCACTACTGAAAAATATCCCATAGACAGAGGAGCGTGGCAGACCACAGTTCATTGGGTTGCAAATAGCTGGACACAACTGAAGTGACTTAGTATAGCATGCACAGGACATGATTGAAATGCTATGGAAGGTCTAGACTAGCATCTGGTTTCAGGCTGATGCAACTTTACTTAGGACCATAGTAAGGTACCACCCAGTAGCTAGGCTGGAATTCCTACATCCCCCATGAGCATAATCTCTGCTGTATCAATCCAGCTCTCAACCTTATGGCATCTGCTCTATCCTTTTTCTAGGCCTAACAGAATCCTGTTCTGTGCTTGCCCACTGCAGCCCAGCCCTCACAAAGGACCTGTGTGAAACCTCCATGTAGACTTCTGGGCCCGATCCCTCTTTGCATCTCTTCTCTTATACTCTTCCCTGTGAACCTTCACTAGTTCTCATCCCTGAACACTGAACTCTTCCTCCCTAACTCGGCAAGACCTTGGTATTCTTCTTGGACTCTGCTTCCATAAACAGGCAAAAAACAAGCAAAGAGAACAAAAACAAAGAGTGTGATGAGGTTCACCTCGTGTTTCGCTTCTCAAGGCTCAGAACCCAATGTTGCCTATTTTCCAGTGACTGAAAACAAACTGCTTCACATGTTTTGTTGAATTTTCCTGTTGTTTTGGTGGGAGGGCATGTTAGTATCAGTTACCGTCAAGAGAGAAATCCTACATGCACTTTCCCAAGTATACATATTAAATCATGAAAATTGACCATATATTAGCTACAAGAAACCCTTAATAAATTCTAAAAAGACAAAACAGTACTGCCGAAACTTGCTGACCATAGTGCAATAAAACTAGAAAGAACAAAATTAATAAAACAAAATAAACCCTCACTGTTAAACAATTATTGGCTCAATGAAGGAACGTACACCAAAACTGAAATATATGCAGAAAACAAAAACAATGGATGCACTACAGATCAGAATCCAATACTGGAAGAAAATTCATAGCTTTAAATATTTTAATGATAAAGCAAAAAGGAGATAAATGAGTTAAGCATTCACAAAGAGTGAATCAGTAGATAAAAGAAGAATTTTTTTAAACTAGGACTAATATGCAAATTCCCAAACTGGCCTAAATACTATATGCACATTTGTATACGCACACAAATGCGCACATAATAGTTAAAACCATTATCTTAACTAATCAATAAAATTACAAAAGTGCAAATACATATATATATTTTGGAATATATGCATTATATATAAATATATATATAATATATTTAAATACATATATAAAATATATATATAAATGGAAGCAGGAAGTTAACTTCTGAAACCTAAGAAAACAAAAGAATTATGAGAAGCTATTCTGTCCAAGTCTATAGATTTGAAACTGTGTGTGAAATGAAGACAATCTAGGAAAATATAATATCCTGTAACTGACTCTATAAAAGATGGGAAAATGAAAAAAGATTTACTATCACTGTGGAAATATAGAATGGTGTCAAAGAGCTATCACAGCTACCGTACCTTCAAGAAAGAGAGCAAGCCAGATGGCTTCACAAGGGACTTCTATAAAACTTTTAAAAGGTAATATCTAAGATATCTAAACTGTTCCAGAGCCAAAGGAAGAAAGAAAACTTCCTTAAAAAGAAGCAGCAATACAGCAATAACACTAATATCCAGCAAAAAAGAAACAAGAAACAAAACTATAGATAAATCACTTATAAACAGCAAAGGAAAATCTTGAATAAAAGATTAACAAAAACCTGAAGCAGCACAATTAAAGAATATTATATCACAATTAACTGTGCTTACTGATCCAAACTGATGCAACTAGGGTGGTTGCATATTAGATACTCTATTAAATATAATCCATGACATGAATAGATCCAAGGAAAAATCATTTGATCATTTCCAGAGGGGTCAAAAGTCATCATTATTTATTTACTATTATTTATTCTTGATTGCAAAAGATAAAATGTAAACACTTCTTTAACCAGAAAAAAAAGATTCTGAGGCAATACCAAGATATCCTCTATATCATTCTCTTTGAATCTTGCAATTAGACTAGAGAGAAAAAGTAGAACTATAAAAATTAAAGACTGTTTCTATTTGCAATCATTATTATTACATAACCAGAAAATAAAGAGAATCATCTAGGTCATCACCATGGAAAGTAATAAGAGAATAAACCTAGAGACAAAGTTAATAAACGGAAATTAAAAAAACTTTCAAACACATACTTAAAAAAATAATTGAAAACTAAACTGGTAGAAAATTCCTTATTTCCGATAGCAAGTAAAAAAGGATAAAATATCTGGGGAGAGATAAACAGGAAGAAATGCATATGGCCTATATAAAGAAAACTATAAAGAAAGAAAAGTCAAACAAATGGGAAAACATAACATGCGCTTAGATCCAGAGACAAGTAATCTCATGTGCCCTGATGGAAGTATAAACTGTCAGGCTGCTTACGACAACCTGTCAATACCCATGGAAATTACAGAGGCATATACCCCTTGAGAAGGAAATGGCAACCCACTCCACTGTTCTTGCCTGGAGAATCCCAGGGACAGGGGTGCCTGGTGGGCAGCCATCTATGGGGTCGCACAGAGTCGGACACAACTGAAGCGACTTAGCAGCAGCAGATACCCCTTGATCTAGTGATTCTAACCCCAGGAATTTACTCTGTAGATAGTTCTGCTCCCATGTGAAGGTTATGTGTGCTTAAGAACTGTCTTCAATAGCAAAAGATTGGAAACTACCCATATCCATTAGATTACAGGTTTAGAAACAGTGGAATAGTGGCTGGCTTTCTTTTTCTGGGCTCCAAAATCACAGCAGATGGTGACTGCAGCCATGAAATTAAAAGACGCTTACTCCTTGGAAGGAAAGTTATGACCAACCTAGACAGCATATTAAAAAGCAGAGATATTACTTTGCCAACAATGGTCCGTCTAGTCAAGGCTATGGTTTTTCCAGTAGTCATGTATGGACGTGAGAATTGCACTGTAAAGAAAGCTGAGCGCAGAAGAATTGATGCTTTTGAACTGTGGTGTTGGAGAAGACTCTTGAGAGTCCCTTGGACTGCAAGGAGATCCAACTAGTCCATCCTAAAGGAGATCAGTCCTGAGTATTCACTGGAAGTGACTGATGCTAAAGCTGAAACTCCAATACTTTGGCCACCTGATGCGAATAACTGACGCATTGGAAAAGAGCCTGATGCTGGGAAAGATTGAAGGAGGGAGGAGAAGAGGACGACAGAGGATGAGATGGCTGGATGGCATCACCAACTCAATGAACATGAGTTTGGGTAAACTCTGGGAGTTGGTGATGGACAGGGAGGCCTGGCGTGCTGTGATTCATGGGGTGGCAAAGAGTCGGACACAACTGAGTGACTGAACTGAAATGAACCCATAAAACAGAATATGATGCTGCTGTATAAAAGGATAAATGTTTCAATGTACTAAAATCCCTCAACTCTTAGCAATATTTATTATTGTTGAGAATGCACATGCTTCTTAAGGGAGAAAAAAACATTGCCAACATTTAGGTATAGTGACCACACAGAAACACAACTCTAAATGTTGGGGGGAAAATCAAAACCGTGACTTAAAGATTTTATCCACTGATCTTGGATTTTTTTAGTTCATTGATCGTTAAAGATTTTATCCATTGATCTTGGATTTTTTTATTCATTGATCCTATGCAAGTCTTATTTTCATGAACATTCAAATGAGAGATTTTATTAATATAAAAGTAGTAAACACTGTGTTTAAGATGTAACAATATTCCCAACTTTATCTATAGATTCAATGCAATCCCAATCAAAGTCCAAGAAAGTTATTTTATGAGTATCAACAAACTGATTCTAAAGTCTATATTAAGGAGAAGAACAAACTTGAAGGACTGATGCCACCCGACTTAAAGATTTACCTTAAAGCTACAGTCATCAAGACAGTGGGTACTGGTGAAAGTATAAAGCAAATAGGTCAATGGAAGAGAACAGAGAGCCCAGTAACACACTTGGATAAATACAGCTAAATGACCTTTGACAAAGGAGCAGAGGAAACACAATGGAGCAAAGACAGTCTCCCCATCAAACAGTGCTGGAACAGCAACATACAAAAAAAAATCTACCTTATACCCTTCACAAACATTAACTCACAATGGATCACAGACCTAATTGTAAAATTTCAAAACTACAAAACTCCTAGAGGATAATGTAGGAGAAAACCTAGATGACACTGGGTATGGTGAAGACTTCTGAGATAATAACACCATGGACAGAATCCATTTTTAAAAATTGATAAACTGGACTTAACTAAAATTAAAACTTTGGCTCTCCAAAAGAATTAAAACACAAGTCACAGATTGGGAGAAAATATTTGCAAAAGACACATCTGATAAAGGACTTTATCCAACAAATGCAAAGAACTCTTGAAACCCAAGAGCAAGAAGAAAAAATAATCCAATTAAAAATTAAGTTAAAGATTTTAGCAGAGACCTCCACCAGAGAAGATACACAAATGGCAAACAAGAATATAAGAAAATGCTTCACATTGTATACCATCAGGGAAAGGGAAATTAAAACAAGGAGCTACCATGACCACTTAACAGAACATCCAAAATCCAGAACACTGACAACACCCAAAACTGGCAAGGGTATTGAGGAACAGAAACTCTCATTCACTTTGGGAATGCACAACGGTACAGCCACACTGGGAGATAGTTTGGCATCCCTTAAAAAATGAAATAATTAACATACTATTAGCAAGTACACTGTTCGGTATTTACCTAAAGGAGTTCAAAACTTATGTCCACACAAAAACCTTAATACGTATATTTATAGCAGCTTTATTCATAATTGCCAAAACCTGGAAGCAACCAAGATGTCCTTCATTAGGTGAATGGATTAACAAACTGCAGTACGTCCAGACAGTAGAGAATTTTATTCAGTACTAAAATGAAATGAGCCATCAAACCATGAAAACACATGGAAGAACCTTAAATTAATATTACTGAGTGAAAAAAAGCCAGTCTGAAAAGGTGACATACTGTATGATTCTAACTTTATGATGTTCTGGAAGGGGCAAAACTGTGTAGACAGTAAAAAGATCAGAGGTTGCAGAAGGCAGTGGGGATGGACAGGTAGAGCACAGAGGACTGGTAAGCCAATGAAAATACACCGTACAACATGATAATGGATGGATGGATGTCATTATGCATGCATGCTCAGTCGCTTCTGCTGCGTCTGACTCTTTGCGACCCCATGGACAGTAGCCTGCTAGGCTCCTGTGTCCATGGGATTTTCCCGGCAAGAATACTAGAGTGGGTTGCTCTGCCCCCCTCCAGGAGATGTTCCTGACCAAGGGACTGAACCTGTGTCTCCTGCGCCCCCTGCACTGCAGGCGAGCACCTTACCGTTGAGTCACACTGGGGAAGCCCCACATGGCATTACACACTTGTCCACACACAGAGAAAGTACAAAATCAAGAGTGAGCCTGAATGTAAACTATGAACTCTGGATGATTATTATATCAATGTACATTTATCTTTGGCAAAAAAATTAAAAAAATACCACTTTGGTGAGTGATACTGATAATGGGGTATGCTCTCCATGTGTGGGGACAGGGGTTATATGGGAAATTTCTGTACTGCCCTCCCAATTTGGTTTTAAACCTAAAACAAACAAACAAACAAAAAACTGAACTCTTTAATTGAGCTCTTTAAAAACTTCTAAAAGTTTTTCATTTCAGTATTACAGATATGCATAAGATGTAAAGGAAAGCCACCCTCAACGCATTCAGTCTCATTTTCCAAGGTGATTTTGAGCATGTATGTTTTTATTTTGATTGGTAGCAAAAAGTCTACACAGGATGCTTACATTTCCATTTCTTGATCTATCATCTGTAAGGAGTGTCTATTGATTTTGTGTCATGAACAAGAATGAATTAACTCTGAGACACTATCACAATCCAACCAGACTTCCCATTTGTGCTGGTAAAATTATCATATTTGTAGACCTTTAAGCATCTATTTTGATCGATCAACTCTAAGTAGTACTTGTTAACTGTCTACTATGTGAGATGAAGAAACTTATAAATAGGCAAAATTCAACATAATTAAAGATGAATTCTAAGAAGCATTTACCTTGCTCGTAAAGTAGCTTCATATTCGAATCTTTGCAGGCAACAAGATTGTTGAGCAATGCAACCACACTTTGCATGGTGTTACCCAGAATGTTCTCCTGATGTTCCTGCAACAGAGTACCATTTTCATCATAACTGTACAGAAACAGAGTAACATCATTACATCATAAAAAAGACAAATGGTCACATGACTGACCTCCCTTCATTCTTTTTTTTGTTTTTCTATTTTTTTATTTTATTTTTATTAGTTGGAGGCTAATTACTTTACAATATTGTAGTGGTTTTTGCCATACATTGATATGAATCAGCCATGGATTTACATGTGTTCCCCATCCTGACCCCCCTCCCACCTCCCTCCCCATCCCATCCCATCCCTCTGGGTCTTCCCAGTGCACCAGGCCCGAGCACTTGTCTCATGCATCCAACCTGGACTGGTGATCTGTTTCACACTTGATAATATACATGTTTCAATGCTTTCTCTCAGATCATCCCACCCTCGCCTTCTCCCACAGAGTCCAAAAGTCTGTTCTATGCATCTGTGTCTCTTTTTCTGTCCTGCATATAGGGTTATCATTACCATCTTTCTAAAATCCATATATATGCATTAGTATACTGTATTGGTGTTTATCTTTCTGGCTTACTTCACTCTGTATAATGGGCTCCAGTTTCATCCATCTCATCAGAACTGATTCAAATGTATTCTTTTTAATGGCTGAGTAATATTCCATGGTGTATATGTACCACAGCTTCCTTATCCATTCGTCCGCTGATGGGCATCTAGGTTGCTTCCACATCCTGGCTATTATAAACAGTGCTGCAATGAACACTGGGGTGCACGTGTCTCTTTCAGATCTGGTTTCCTCAGTGTGTATGCCCAGGAGTGGGATTGCTGGGTCATATGGCAGTTCTACTTCCAGTTTTTTAAGGAATCTCCACACTGTTCTCCATAGTGGCTGTACTAGTTTGCATTCCCACCAACAGTGTAAGAGGGTTCCCTTTTCTCCACACCCTCTCCAGCATTTATTGCTTGTAGACTTTTGGATAGCAGCCATCCTGACTGGTACCTCATTGTGGTTTTGATTTGCATTTCCCTGATAATGAGTGATGTTGAGCATCTTTTCATGTGTTTGTTAGCCATCTATCTGTATGTCTTCTTTGGAGAAATGTCTGTTTAGTTCTTTGGCCCATTTTTTGATTGCTGACCTGCCTTCATTCTTTGCACGAGGTTGGGTGATTATCTTTTTCCACTTGAATGAGGCAAAATTCCTCTATGTTAAGGTCCCATCGGTGAGTCAGGTGAGCTGGGAGGCAGCGTGAACCACGCAGGGCACCAGCATGGCTGCATGCTATCCCCTGCCCAAGCGCTGAAGGACAACCACTCTGCCCTCGGGGCTTCTGATGGGCAACTAAGGAGTCACAGTGACTAGAGGTCAAGTACGTAGAACTTATGAAACCACATCTGAAAGTGACTTTGAGATCACGAAAGAAAAACTTCTTAAAGAAATATTTCTGCAGTTTTGAGAGTCAACTGTTACTGCTGTTCTCCTTCCTCACTCTTACACATGGCTGGTGACGTTGAACATGACTTATTGCATCACTGCTTCAGTGTAATAAACTATACAGGGACCCGAAAGAGTGAACTCTGCTTTTCCTAACACTTCACATAGCATACCAGGGAGTAACTTGGGTCCAATTTCTCATTGACAAGACACAAAAGATAACTTCTTTCTAACTTTTTAAGGGATCCCAAATATTTTCTTTTGAAATACTTTTAGAGTCACAGCAGAGTTGTAAAGACAGCATACAGAGTCTCCATACACCCTTCACCCAGCTTCCCCTGTTAGCATCTTACCCAACCAAAGTACGTTGATCAAAACTAAGGTACCATTGGTATGGTTCTAATAACAAAACTAAAGACTATTCAAATGTCACATTTTCTGCTAACATCCTTTTCTGTTCCAGGATCCAGTACAGGATCCCATTTTGCATTGAGAATTAAGTCTTTCTTACAACTTTTATTTACAAAGTGCCCAGTATTCTAGGTACTTGGCTTATATCAGTGAATAAAACAAACCAAATTTTTTTTTTAAATTTTCAAAAAGCAGCCCCACCCTTGTAGAATTTACAGGTAGCAGGGGGGAAGACGATAATTACATTCTATGTTAAAGGATGAAACACACTGCAAGGAGAAACGGAACAGGGAACAGTTGTTTGGGTTTGCTGTAGGGGAAGGTTACAACTTTAAACAAAGCAAGTAAGGCATACCTCCTTCAGAAGACCACATCTGACCACATCTGGATTGGTACTTTTATTATAGTGCCAGGTTCTATTTGCTTATTTATTTTAGAACAGTTATATCAATGTTCATCCAGCCCGGCATTTTGTATGATGTACTCTGCATATAAGTTAAATAAGCATGATGACAATATACAGCCTTGACGTACTCCTTTTCCTATTTGGAACCAATCTGTTGTTCCATGTTCAGTTCTAACTGTTGCTTCCTGACCTGCATACATGTTTCTCAGGAGGCAGGTAAGGTGGTCTGGTATTCCCATCTCTATCAGAATTTTCCACAGTTTACTGTGATCCACACAGTAAAAGGCTTTGGTGTAGTCAATAAAGTAGAAATAGATGTTTTTCTGGAACTCTCTTGCTTTTTTCATGATCCAGCAGATGTTGGCAAGTTGATCTCTGGTTCCTCTGCCTTTTCTAAATCCAGTTTGAACATATGGAAGTTCATGGTTCATGTATTGCTGAAGCCTGGCTTAGAGAATTTTGAGCATAACTTTGCTGGCATGTGAGATGAGTGCAACTGTGTGGTGGTTTGAACATTCTTTGGCATTGCCTTTCTTTGGAATTTGAATGAAAACTGACCTTTTCCAGTCCTGTGGCCACTGCCGAGTTTTCCAAATTTGCTGGCATATTGAGTGCAGCACTTTCACAGCATCATCTTCAGGATTTGAAATAGCTCAGCTGGAATTCCATCACCTCCACTAGCTTTGTTCATAGTGATGATTCCTAAGGCCCAGTTGACTTTGCATTCCAGGATGTCTGGCTCCATGTGAGTGATCACACTGTGATTATCTGGGTCATGAAGATCTTTTTTATATAGTTCTGTGTATTCTTGCCACCTCTTCTTAATATCTTCTGCTTCTGTTAGGTCCATCTCATTGCTGTCCTTTATTGTGCTCATCTTTGCATGAAATGTTCCCTTGGTATCTCTAATTTTCTTGAAGAGATCTCTAGTCTTTCCCATTCTATTGTTTTCCTCATTTCTTTGCATTGATCATGAGGAAGGCTTTCTTATCTCTCCTTGCTATTATTTGGAATTTGGCATTCAAATGGATATACCTTTCCTTTCCTCCTTTGCCTTTAGCGTCTCTTCTTCTCTCGGCTATTTGTAAAGCCTTTCCAAACAACCATTTTGCCCTTTTTGCATTTTTTTTCCCTTGGGCATGGTCTTGATCACTGCTTCCTGTACAATGCCAGGAACCTCCATCCATAGTTCTTTAGACACTCTATCAGATCTAATCCCTTGAATCTCTTTGTCACTTCCACTGTGTAATTGTAAGAGATTTCTGAAAGGTCGGGTATGTTGAGACATGCCCCGGAAAAGTGCCGCAAGGCAAATTCCGGAGGCTGGCTAAACTTCCGGAGACCGACCCCCTGCAGCCTGGTCCAATCATGTACCAACACGGAGCCCTTAGACACTGACCGCCGCTGTAGCCCGCGCTTTCTTCCTTATATGAAAAGACCTGGCTTGGACGCCAGCCCTGGCTATAAAACCCCTCCCCCCCACCCCTCATACCTCGCAGACTCCCTTTGTCTCCTCGCTCACCCGCCCCTGGGAGTTCTGCCCGAGAGCGACCGCTCAATAAAGGCCTTCATCAACGATCCTTAGAGGTGGCTTTTTCCTCCTGCGGCGTTTTCTAACAATTTCATTATGATATATCTGAATGGTCTAGTGGATTTCCCTACTTTCTTCAATTTAATTCTGAATTTGGCAATAAGGCATTCATGATCTGAGCCACAGTCAGCTCCTGGTCTTGTTTTTGCTGACTGTATAGAGCTTCTCCATCTTTGGCTGCAAAGAATATAATCAATCTGATTTCGGTTTTGACCATCAGGTCATCAATAACCTCAGATATGCAGATGACACCATCCTTATGGCAGAAAGTGAAGAGGAACTAAAGAGCCTCTTGATGAAAGTGAAAGACAAGAGTGTTGGCTTAAAACTCAACATTTAGAAAACTAAGATCATGGCATCCAGTCCCATCACTTCATGGCAAATAGATGGGGAAACAATGGAAACAGTGAGAGACTTTATTTTCTTGGGCTCCAAAATCACTGCAAATGGTGACTGCAGCCATGAAATTAAAAGACACTTGCTTCTTGGAAGAAAAGCTATGACCAACCTAGATAGCATATTAAAAAGCAGAGACATTACTTTACCAACAAAGGTCCGTGTAGTCAAAGCTATGGTTTTTCCAGTAGTCATGTACGGATGTGAGAGTTGGACCATATAGAAAGCTGAGCACCAAAGAATTGATGCTTTTAAACTGTGGTGTTGGAGAAGACTCTTGAGAGTGCCTTGGACTGCAAGGAGATCAAACCAGTCCATCCTAAAGGAAATTAGTCCTCAACATTCATTGGAAGGACTGATGCTGAAGCTCAAACTCCAGTACTTTGACCACCTGGTGCAAAGAGCCGACTCATTGGAAAAGACCCTTATGCTGGAAAAGATTGAAGTTGGGAGGAGAAGCGGGCGACAGAGGATGAGATGGTTGGATGGCATCATCAATGTGATGGACATGAGTTTGAGTAAGTTCCAGGAGTTGGTGATGGACAGGGAAGCCTGATGTGCTGCAGTCCATGGGGTCACAAAGTGTTGGACATGACTGAGCAACTGAATTGAATTGCCATCAATGTTCTCCAGTGTTAATGGCCTTTGAGTTACATCTTCATCTGAATTTAGTATCAGTTTGATGATACCCTTTGTCCCTTCATTTTATTCCACAAACATTTATTATGCATCTAATGTCTATTTCTGGGGGAGATGGTAGAACTCCCTAGTATTTAATAAAAGCAACTGGGATCAGTGTATTTTTACTGGTAGATCTTCACATATTTTTTTGAAAGACATCTTAGCATGCATACTGATCCAACTTTATGTCCATTTTCCAAGAAAATCATCTATAATGTCCCAAGTTTTCAAACATACTGTAACAGAATCATACAGAACAATCTCTCCTATCTTCACCTATCTTCTCTGAGCTGACTGACATCACCTTTTACACTATCTCCTCCCTCTTCTTGATCAGACTCACCAAAGCCTTGCCTATATTACTGGTCTTTTCAGGGAGCCAGCTTCCCATTTTAGTCAAGAATCTATGTTTGTGACTTTGAGTTGGTCACTACAAATGTACGCAATTCCCACTTCCCTCTCCTAGATATATAGGAGGATGGCCCTTTCCTGCCCACTCATACTTAGAGTTGCCCCAAAGACTGGCTTTGGCCAATTGGACTCATTTGGGCAGAAGCTTTAAGGGCTAGAGATGGCTTCACGGTCATATCCTTCCTCTGCCTTGTGACCAGTCTGGAGGGAATATGCACCAATAGCCCAGGCCTCAGAATGAGGACCTTCAGCAGAGCTGCTCAGAGTCCCTTGATGAACACATGGTTTCCAAAAGCTCACAAAAACATCAACATGGCATCGGGCTCTAAACTGCAGTCATCAGACATGTACATCCCACCAATGGGAGTCACTCTATTTCTTGAGCCTAATCATCTACAAAAGGTCTGCTTTCCAAATATCAATGCCTGGAAAGTTCTATTCTTTAGAAACACAGGTATTAAAGTGGATATTCATGTTTGACTGTTTCACTGACACCAGCTTAAGAATATTAATGTGGAAGCAATGGGCTACCACCAATTTCATCTAATTATTCTTACAATTGGTTGGAGGGAAAGGATGATTAATAAGCACCAAGATGACATGACATGTTACTCATGATAAAGTAGCTAACGATACAAAGGAAACTTATTCTTGTGAAGAATAAAGACAGTAATAAATCTCTTCTTTTGTTTCCATTTGGTAAAATTATACCAGTCCTTGTTCAAAGGCCAGTCTGTCAGAAAATATAGGTCAGTTTTACTAGAGATAAATCCACTGTTCCTTTCATAAACATACTTTTGTGACTATATATGATCTTACTATGCTCTTGGAAGTATTTTTGGCTTGTTCTAAAGTCAATGCTTCAGTTTTTCCTGGTGCTCAAAAGTGAGAGTTACTTGTTGATAAAGGCATTTTCTTTAAGTACAAAAGTCAACTTTTCAAACCTCTATTACCCCTGAATACTAAGAGCCCAGGAATGTACCCCAGCCAATTAAGTCCTGAGACTCCCGGCCTGGAGTTTCCAGAGTCACTGTAGAAGGAGGGGCTCTGCCAGCCCCACAGTGCTCCACCTGCAGAAGGGCATAAAGGTGTACTCTGGCTATCAAGAGCCCCCACTAACCTTATCACTGGAGATGCTCAGGGCACAATATCTGATGCAGAGAATAGAGACCAAAGATCCTATAACCAGACTGGGAGACATGGCTCCTTTTCTATTTCAGCCATTATTCAAAACACTTTGTTTTAATTTCTTTGCTACTGATTTTTTTTTTCCATTTATTTTTATTAGTTGGAAGCTAAGCATGGGAGAAGGCAAGGGTGGGATGATCTGAGAGAAAAGCATCGAAACATATATATTATCAAGTGTGAAACAGATCACCAGTCCAGGTTGGATGCATGAGACAAGTGCTCGGGGCTGGTGCACCGGGATGACCCAGAGGGATGTGATGGGGAGGGAGGTGGGAGGGGGGATCAGGATGGGGAACACATGTGAATCCATGGCTGATTCATGCTATTGATTTTTTAAACTATTCACAGACCGTGAACTTTGTTCAGTATAAAATAGGGGCTTTGTTAAAATTATATTCACTTCTTCCCTCCTCTACCTACAAGAATGCTTCTTACTTAGTTTGAAAGAGAGAAACCATAGAACATAGTGACTGTGCCTGCTCAAGACAACGATGTGGTTCTCTAGGGGAAATCAGACAGTAACTGCTGTGGCCTGGAACTTAATTTCCCCCAAAAACAATGCTCAAGACATGACAAGAGCAGTTGAGAAGGTATGAAAGTGAATTAAGCACACTTCTATTAATTTCTATCAAATTGAGTTACTTCACTTCTCTTAGCAACTTTAATAAGATTTGTTCCTGCGGTTCACAACCACATTCATAGCCCACAGGGGATAAGTTATGCTATGAAAAACATCATATTTCTTTCAAAACCAGAGTAGAGAATTATATGAAGGGAGAGGACATCAGGGTAAATATGTGGGGACCCTGCAAGATTAGCATAAAGAGGAAAGGAACCACAAGTTTGATTCAAAGACCACAGGCCAGAGATGGAGGGGAGGGATAACGCTGATCAAAGGCTGTGTCTTCATTAGATGTTCCTCTAAGAGAGCCCCTCTCCCTAAAGAGAGTCCCACAGCTCACTAACAAAACAAGGGGTCCACACCACTGATGCCCCAACACATGCAGTAAGAGCAGTGTGAGGAGAGAGGGAAACATTTAATGACCACAGCAGGGCCTCGGGCACAGGGTCAGGGGCCAGCACACCAGCAGCTTCTGTGCTGATGGCGGCAGAGCAGCCACACGAGCCCGAGCATGGACAAGGCGGAAGTGAAAAGATACTGATAACGGACTACACGCTATGGCCCGTACCTCAAGCCCTCCACCTGGATCATCTCATTTAATCCTCACCAAAACCCCGAAGTGGCTACAAATCCCCCCTTCTCACAGATACGGGCTCTGAGGTTAAGGAGGTGAAGTGTCACTCGCCAAAGATCACTGAGCTTCTTGATTGTGAGGCTGGGATTCAATCTAGGAGATGGAAGGTGACCCTTGATCACCAAGCAACGCTGCCTAGTGAAAACACTGACAGAGCAGGAGGGCGGAGTGCAGGACATCAGGGTCACTGGTCAGCCCATCCCAGGTTAACCAACACAACCTGAGGACCAGGGACGTAAAGGACTCTGGAGCAGGGGGTGGAAAGAGGACAGAAAGGCTGATTTGAGGCTGCCGTTCTAACACTGCCCTCTAACTTCTCCAGCTACAACATGCCCAGCCCTGTGCTACCACCACTGGGACCTCCTGGCTTCAAAAGATCCCTTAATATGCATGGCCTGTCATGAGATATGCAACCCGGGAAGCAAGATGTGGGTATTTGGCAATTACAGGACAGGAAAGAATGAGCGTACCACACCCAAGAATGAAGTTACACAGTGGCCCCACAGTCAACAGTCACAGGACTGAGACACTCAGCGTCAGCATTGGCTGAGGGGTAAGAATGGAAGCTGAGCTCAGGGCAGAAGGAGAAGCCAGCACTGCCCTCCCACAAAGACACCCAAGACGATCCTACTGCACTTGAGGATTATGATGACAATCCTCAACCCCTCCGTCCAGAACCCAATAAGGAGAGCTGACCTAATTTGTGTGCCCCAACGCCATGGTGTACGGACATTTAATAAACAGGGCACTTGAGAGTTCTAATAAAACAGCGTTTGCCAGTAGAGATAATTAGAATTGAAGCCGCAAAATTCTAGTGTTTGGTAACATAGATGAAACAACTTCATTAAGATGTACAGCTTCAGCAAATGAAAGGCAGGAGAGCACTGGACCCTGAAGAATCAGCCTTCTTGAAACTAATTGCTTCAGTGCTTAAAGGGGACAGCTCCGCAACACCAAGGGCACAGCAAGGAAATGCTGCTGGAAAGCCATCAGCCTTCCCAAAGCGCACTCACTGTAAAGACAGCGTCAGACTCCATTCCAGCATATGAAGGTGGAAGTGGCACTGGAAGACTTCAGATGAAAATGTTGGGCTGGGGTCTCAACAGTCAAGGTAGGAGATACCTCTAATGATCAACAGTAAGAATGAACCGTGGTCACTCCCTTCTGCCCTTGGTGTGGGCCGGAACTCAAAAGACAACATATCAGAAGACAAGAACCAATCCTGGGAGGTTAGGAAGGAGCCACTGAGAGAATGAGAAGTAGAAGCACACGCAAATGACACACACACGACATCCACGATCTCCCTGAAATGAACACACAGCACATCCCACTCAGCGCGCAGGTTCAGACTACGTTTCGGGGTGGGGTCGGGGGGCGGGCTTATGTTGCTGCGCCATCTGGACCATGCAGGCACGAGCACTTGGCACAGAGGTGTTGCCACAGGACACAGGGTGGCATCAACCCACGATCCTTTTCTGTCTTCTCCTGCATGGCCAGACTCCTAGAGATCTGGAGCCTGCATCACGGAACCACAAACACTACCATGTGTAACAAAGACAGCCAGAGGGAATTTGCTGTATGGCTCAGGGGGCTGAAACCCGGTGCTCTGTGACAACCTGGGGGGTGGGATGGGGTGGGAGGAGATTCAGGAGGGAGGGGACATATGTATGCCTGTGGCTGATTCATGGTGATGGATAGCACAAACCAACACAGTATTTGTAACATCACTGTCCTCCAATTAAACATTTAAAAAATTCTTTTTTAAAATAGGAGCCCAAACAACATTGAGTCCACATGTGGGGAGAAGGTCACTTTCATATGACTGAGTTTTCCACAAGGCTGTTCCACCAGCAGCACTAACTCGATGGAATCTAAACTGAGCTCGGCTCCTTCGCCCTCACTCTTCCTCTTTTCTTTTTCCCATTTTAATGAACTCTCCGATCTGCCCGGCTGCCCGGCCATGCATCTTTGAATCACCAGAGATGACTGCCTCTACTCTTGTCTCCCACATCCAACCAGCCACAGCAGCCCCCTAGTTTTCCCCGAGCCCCTCTTCAATCTGCTTTCCATCCCCACTGCCATCTTTTAATGTGTCTCTATCCCTGGCCTCCCCGTCCTGACAGCTGACAGCTACTGCTTTCGAAAGCGGCAGAGGTTCGTCTCTGCTCCCGGAGCTGACATCTGGGGCCACAGAGTCTGGAGAATGAGCGCACTGGAGGTTACAGGAGATCCATTGATTCCCACAGTCCAGTTTTTTCAAAGTCCCAGCAGGATCCCAAAGCCTGAGAGTGGGAGAAAACCACAAGACCCAGGAGATGACAGAGCAAGGGAGATCCAAGGCCTTGGGCACAGAGTAATTTAAAATGAATTCACTCACGTACCTCATAAATATGTGTGAGTGTTAGTTGCGCAGTTGTGTCTGACTTTTTGGGACCCCATGGACTGTAGCCCGCCAGGTTCCTCTGTCCATGGAATTTTCGCTCATAAACATAACACATGGGATTTCCTGGGAAGAAAGGACAGGATTTGGGGGTCCCAAGTGGGACGGTTTGGGTGTGAGGGAGCTGGCGCTGGGCCTCTGCTTTGCCAGCCGTGAAGCAGTCACCCAGCTCCTCTGCCCTGTGGTCAGGGTTTCATGGGACTTAGCAGGCTCGGAGGAGACTCGCTGGGGTCAGGGTCTTCTTCCACCTATAGACAAGACCATACGGTGTTCTTGGCCTAAGAGCCTGGTGGCATAAAATTAACTCCCTTCTTTTAGTTGGATCTCCCTCCATCTTTCTGGTTAGGGACACGGGAGATAAGAGTTTCAGGTGGATTTTAAACGTGACTGACAGGTATGGTGGAGGCCCTCTAGCAGCAAACATAAGTTACTATTAGCGATGCGTTTCAGTTGGCGCAGATGAGGGCCTGGGTTAACCGGAGCCATCTGTCAACTGGTATGCCCACGCGGCTCGAGGGTCCCGGTCTGCGCAACACCCCTGCAGTGCACTGCGGACGCCCTTCCAGCAGGTGAACACGTCACCGAGTTTCCCCAGTCGCGCCCTCTCACATTATCTAGGCTTCCAGCAGGAAGATTCCATCCTCTAGGCTTCCAGCAGGAAGGTTCTGTCCTCTGGGCTTCCAGCAGGGAGATTCCGTCCTCTGGGCTTCCAGCAGGAAGATTCCGTCCTCTGGGCTTTCAGCGGGAAGATTCCATCTTCTGGGCTCCCAGGAGGGCCCAAGGCCTCAAGGCAGACGTGGTGGGCCAGGGCCAGTGCTGGTCAGGCGGGAGAACCCTGGCCCCGGAGCCAGAGGCAGGCCCCCAGGGACGGATCGTGTCCCCTTCGTATGTCTGCCTGCAGTGTTGACAGACAGGCCCCTCCTCACCCACAATGTGCTCTCTGAGCTAAGTACAGGCTGGCAGCAAGGGGATGGGGAAGAAAGAAAAAACCCAAGTGTGCATCCAGACACAAAACCCTTCCTGCCTTCTTCTAGCATCCCTGCCACAGTCCAAAGTGAAAACAACAATAATAGTAATAAGAAACAAAAATAAAAGTTTGGCAAACAGATTTATTCTTAAAAATTCAGGCCAGATGTCGTCTGCTGTGGCTGGGAGTGGCAGGGGAGGCCACCTTTCTCATGCCGCATGACGTTTCCACCACCGTCCTATGCCTGCCTTCATCACAGCACCTGCCACAACCCCTTAACTGTTGTTCATCCATTCCTGGATCAACGCTGAGCCCTCTGGGGGCAGAACTGGGACTTTTAGCCAGGTCTCCAGAGCCAAGGTGTGGTGGCTGATATGCAGTGGCCTCTGGTAAATTACTGAAATGCTCCATGTTCCTTATATGATGAACACAGCTGGGGAAGCGAAACATGGCTTGTGGGATGCTCCTTCGAGCAATGAACTTGCCAGCAACTAGAAACCTCTTTCAATCAAGCAATCGATAAATATTTATGGAACACCTAAAATTTGCTATTTAACGGTATCAAACAGAACTACACAAGGATAAAAAATGATCTCTCTCAAAATGTGTTCAATTGGTATCTTATTTACTTTTGAATAATGTTTGCAATAAGGGACACATTCAGATCTTTTGACTTCAAATGAAATTCATAAGAATCTCTCGCCTGCTGTGTATGTGTCAAGTACTCATGAAGTACTTGCATCCACACGGAAAATGTACACTCTGAAATTCTGAAAGACCTTGACACAGTTTTAACAGGACCCTCCATTAAAGGGAACTGCTCACCAATAGAAGTGTCCCCTTAGAATGAAAGAAAATATTACATAAGGCAAAGATGAATGAAAAGATCAACACACAGAATTATCATAAGACAGTTTTCAACTATCAATCTCTTGACTATGGGAGTTTTCCAAGTGTTGGTACTCATAGATCCTGTCTCAAAGCAGTACTAGTAAGTCCTACAGGAAAAAGAAATTAATGGGAATTGACCGCATGTTTATTTAAACCTATGGTTTTGAGGCACATAAAGCAACAATGCAATATGCAAAAAGAAAACTGAGCTTAAAAAAAAAGAGCTTCTTGGTGTGCCCCATTATTCACCAGCTGGCAAACCTGGAACAAAGCAAGAATCATACTACCAGACTTTGGAAGAATCTTAGAGAATTTTCTAGGTCAATCATTTGATTTTAAATATAAAGAAAGAGAAGCCCTGAGAAAGGAACAGAGGAACAGAGCCTGGACTTAAACTCAGAAGTGCATCTTCCTTTTCCATCACCTCATTTTGCCTTCACAACTTGAAAAATCAAACCAGGGAATGGATAAGGAAGATATGGTACACATACTACTCAGCCATAAAAAAGAATGAAATGATGTCATTTGCAGCAACATGGATGCAACCAGAGATCATCATACTAAGTGAAGAAGTCAGAGAAAGACAAATATATCACTTATATATGGAATCTAAAATATGACATAAAGGAACCTATGAAAGAAGTCTATGAAACAGACTCTCAGACATAGAGAACAGACTTGTGGCTGCCAGGGTCTAGGGAGGGACTGAGGGGGAGTTTGGGGTTAGCATATGCAAACTATTTATATAGACTAGATAAACAACAAGGTCCATACAGTAGGTATAGCACAGGGAACTATATTCAATATCCTATGATAAACCATAATGGGAAAGAATACAAAAAATAATGTATATACAATTGAATCACTTTGTTGTACTGCAAAAAATTGGCACAACATTGTAAATCAACTAGACTTTAATAAAAACAATAAAGATCACATCAGGGTATGCAGAATCAAGGAGGTAGCTTTTAAAATGGATAAAATTTGTATTCACATTGCACAAGTAATAAGTGAAGCATTGCTCCCCGGGGCTGTAGACTCAGTTGTCCCGAACACCTTCTTTGACAGGTAGCTCCTATCCTTGAACAGCAAGTGGTAGGTGGGCTACCACTGAGCAAATGAGAAAACCTTAACAAGATGCCTACTGACCCCCAGGCCCTCAAAGCAAATACTTCCTGGATCTGATAGGATTTTTCAACCAGTTTTTGTTGCAGAGGGCCATCTCTAAAGAGAAGATAGAAGAACCAAGCCACTTCACATAGCATAAATGTTCAACAAGGAGCACCTTTTCCCAATAAGTTATTCTGAGCAGGTAACAAATCAGACACCAGGGAAACTGCAAACACATATATGTGATGTTTAAAAATCAGCAGCATAAGGCAGTCCAGATCTCTGTCACTCACCCCAGAATTTGCTGCACTGGGTGGGTATTTTATGCATGATCACACTTCTGTTATCAAGCTCCATAATGGAGGGCAATCAGTTTTCCTTTTCTTAGACTCTAGTTAATAACAGCAATATTTGTATAAACACATTGGAACATTTGGTAAGCTCGTTTTGGGCCACACAGTGATAACAACTATAACATCTTGGAGAATAAACTGGCAGCGTGCAATGGGATAAAATCATCTCAGGGATCTTTCATCTCCTAGATGGGATTTTGTGCCCTTACTGGCATTTAAAAAAATTAACTGGAGTTGGAAGATTCCCTAAGTTCAAGCATAAACTGGGCAGTGTTAATGTGGGTCATGCTGGACCACTATAGGGGGATCAAAGGGTCTTTTGCTGGGTAAAGGTTTGAGAGAAAGGATCAATAAACCAGCAGACCTTGAACATAAGCAGGGCATGGGCTGCCCTGGCATGGGCATGGGCAACAGGAAGTGTCAGGAGACTGACCAACTTGACCAGGGGAGAAAGTGACGGTAAACTGGTCAATGTCCATTTCTGAAGTCGAAAAGAGAATGAGAACTTAAATTAATTCTATACGCTAAGCCAGACTGGAGGTCTAAGAGTCTTGAAACATCAGCCAACCTTCCCCTTTATTATCTGTTCTGGGACGAACACCCTTGGCAGCCCTGGCTCTATGCTAGGCTTCCCAGCCTCATCCACGGAGTGCCCATTTGGTCATGACATTGTTTCTGCATGAATGCAACAGTCCCACCAGTCCAGGAGAAGTCCCTGGAGCTCAGGAATTAAGGAGTAAGGAGGAGGGGAAAGGGTAAGCTATGGTGTTTTCATATTTTTAACTCCTATATCTCAAGAAATGAACTTCAGCTTGAAGGGCTTAGATGTCAAATTGGCATCATTAAATTCTTCTCATGCAAGTATGAGGAAAAAAAAACAGAAATCAGAATGAGTCCTAAGAACAAGGGGAAGGTAGAAGGATGGGAGGGAGGATGGATAGAAAGGAGACAGATTAGGGAGGGAGAGAGGATGGGAAGGAAGACAAGAGTGTCAGAAAATATTTTCCCAAGAAGAAAAGAGAACCCAGTAGGGTTGAGCTGGGGGTGTAAGCCCTCGTCTGCAGGGGTCAGATCGAGAAGTCTCAGTGTCACCAGGCAGTTGCTCACCTCCACCCGGAATGAAAAGTGAGTCAGAGGCCTAGCACAAGTCCAGCCTCTGGGTGCCTCCCAGTAAACCCTGACCAGCGTTTCAGAGAGAGGAGCACAGAGACAGAGTTCTTGTCCCTGCAAGAACCCTTTACTCCTGTTGGGATGCACGTCATGGACTTGTGTTGGTGTGGGGTGAACAAGGAAAGGGTGCTTATCTTTGGGAGCTGTCCCTGGGCTTCAGAGGCACATGGAGCCCATTCTCGGAAGCCTGGATGCCATTATATGCCAGCCTTACTGGCTAAACTCAGAATCTCATCTCTCAGAGCACAAGTAGCAGGTTAAGCCAACCAACAACCCCACACAACTGTTGAGGAGGCGGGAGAAATCATTCACGGAGCTCCAGTTCTGAAACATTCCATATTAACTATGCTCTGGAGTTCAACAAAACGTGGGCCCTGCTCCCAGCAAGACTCTGCCTCCCACCAGAGAGAGAGGCCAAGAGCAATGACTCTGAGCCACGTCATCCAAGTCACTGTCACCAGATCCAACAAGGGCAGAGAAAGAGGCAAAACCTCACACAGCGGGAAACAGGGTGTCTAAAGCCATACAGATGACAGGGAGCCTCTCCCCTACGGCGACTGAGGGGCAGAGCACCCAGCGGCTGCCTCATCAGGTACAGGGCTCTGAGCTCCACTGGAGGCCGGCAGCAGCAGGGGCTGGGGAAAGGGGGGTGAGTACCGCCTTTTGCGGATGCAGAAATGGATTCCCGGAAAGAAATTATCTGCCAGGAGACTCGAGCTAAGGTCTTTCTGTTCCCTAACATCCTTTGATGTTAAACTCAATGCTATGTCTTTACAGACGAATGTTTGAATGAGAGGTAAAACAACCTCAAATGATAACAATTTCTAAGCTTTGTGATTATAACCCAAAATCATTCTGCACCATCTCAAATATTTCTTGGTGGATTATGGCAAAGATCAAACCAATCAATCCTAAAGGAAATCAACCCTGCATATTCACTGGAAGGACTGATGCTGAAGTTCCAATACTCTGGCCACGTGATACAAAGAGCCAACTCATTAGAAAAGACCTTGATGCTGGGAAAGATTGACGACAGGAAGAGAAGGGGACAACAGAGGACGAGATGGTTGGATGGCATCACCAACTCAATGGACATGAGTCTGAGCATGCTCTGCGAGATGGTGAAGGACAGGGAGGCCTGGTGTGCTGCAGTCCATGGGGTCGCGAAGAGTCGGACGTGACTGAGCGACTGAACAACAATTTGCAAAGAACACTCAGTTAGCTTTAGGGCTAGACGGGCATCCCCCATCCACCCCATTCCCAGAATGCTCACTGATCAACCCAAGAACAACATAAAGTTGTGATATAAGGTGAAAAGAAAAATCCTCAGAATCTTGCTTTTCTTTAGACCCCTAAAAGAATCCCACAGAGCAGAATCCAGCTGAGTTACTATGAAGACCAACTATGACACGTAAATGTTGGAAGGGAGGGAGAAAAGAGTATGTTTATGAATTACTGTGCTCTTAATCACAGGGTTTTATAACACAGAAAACAAAACTGACTTGAAGAGAATAAACGAATGATTCTATGATACCACACTGAAAAAAAAAAAGTTTCAATGTGACACTGCATAAATTTTAAAACATACAAATTCATACACTCACACACAAAGACACAAAACTATGTTTACCAAGTACTATGTGAACAATTTGTTGGTTTTTCATCATTTTGAGTGGTATGCCCAACTGATATCCTCCTGTATTACAGAAAATGAGTATATTATTTTGAAGAAGGTAAAAAATGAAAAATCTCCTCCACACACAACTGAATGTCACTCCTTCAACAATCTGTCCTGAAGGCCAGCATATGCCAGGCCCACCCTGGATCCTGATGAAGCGCCCCAAACCTGCCCCAAGACACCTGCCGCTGGGTAGCCGCCCATCCGGTGGGCGGGCAGGGCAGACAGAACAGGCTAAGGGGTGGTGTGCCACGTCGAAGGCAAGTCTCTCTCTCGGCACCCCAGGAAGTGAGACTTTGAAAGACTGAGATGATGAGAGAAGACTTTAGGAAGGAAATGTTAGAATGGAGATAGGCAGGAGGAAACAGCAGCCTTGGGGAGGTCTAGCACCTGAGGAAGAGCAGAGACCCTGTGACTTAGGAACACACAGTTGAGAGACGTCAGATGTTACAGGCACACGCCGAGGCCGATCACTCAGCTAAGTGTTGTAACTGTGACACGTGCTCAGGCTCAGTCCTGTCTGATTCTTTGTGACCCCCCTGGACTGCAGCCCGCCAGGCTCCACTGCCCATGGAATTTTCCAGGCAAGAGTACTGGAGTGGGTTGCCATTTCCTCCTCCAGGGGATCTTCCCAACCCAGGGATTGAATCTGTATTTCGTGTCTCCTGCGTTGGCAGGCACATTCTTTACCACTGAGCCACCTGGGAAGCCCCTAGACTTTTGCAATCCACACTAAATCTTGCTTTATACTAAGTGCCCAGGATACTGATTTCTTGGGGATTCACTGGAATTAAAAGCAAACTAGAAATATACTGTCACCATGACTCATGGAAATGAGTTACATCATCTCCGCACACAGTGGGGAGGAGTGGTGATATGTCACCCTCGTGGGCAGCTCACAGGGCTCACTCCAGCTCAGCTCAGCTCACCTCTGATCATCCTTCATCTCCTGGCCTCCACCCTGTGGACCTCTGACTTCAGACCAAGTCTAAATTCACTACATTCTACCTCTCTGGCTGGAAAGGTCAACTCTCACCCTTTAGTTACAGGGAACAGGGGGCAATTCCTTCTGGAGGTTTTTTAAGGCAAACAGATTCCTAACTGTCCTACTACCATGAGCAGAAGGCTAACACTACTATTGATTCTGTTACTACCTACAAGTACGATTTAGCCGTGGATACACTTGATGGTAAAGGGGTAACCAGAGGGATTCTTATGAATTCTCAGAGCCTCTGCACTTCAGGGATGGCCATCAGTATGTCTGAGCTTTTGTTTTCAACTATAACACCAAACTTCTGTCTGAAAACTCTCAGAAAATGATATACACAGCTTTCAAGAGATGAGGTTAGAAAGAGGATATAAGATATTCTGGATGTGAGACGCCGATAGCAAATAGCAGAAATGAAAGAAGAACATATTACTAGCTATTTTTGTTTTTTAATGGAACTTGCCAGCTTCTGTGTGCTCCCCAGAAATGCCTCAGAGTTGCACTGTGGCCGGAAGCCTAAATGAGGTCTCAGAAAAGATAATGGAGCTTTAATGATGGAAATAGTAAGAAAATTAAATCTAATCATGTTCCATTAAGCATACTCTTAGCTCCCATTTTTACCAAATTATTTTATTATGATTTCGCCTCTGTCTATTGAAACAACCTTTTACAGCAATTTGATTTGCAAGCATAAACAAGTCTCGTTTATTTTCTACTATGAAACCCAGTGGGATTAATAAGATGAGATGGATCATCTAAAATTTTACCCATTCTAGCAATCAGGAAGTAACCATTCAGAGAGATGAATACTTTGTTTTATATTTATTCGGGAGGAAAACATTACCCTCTAATTAGAGTCATATTGAACAGTAATGTATTACCTGCTTAGACAACGTTCAGCCAGGCAGCTCCTCCTAGACCAGACTTGAAAGCGAGCCACAGTCATCTCCACATCAGGAGCTGCTGGCTCCCACTTCCCCTTCTCAGGCCTTCGGCCCCCACGCCTGCCCTCCGTCCCTCCCACTCTGCGAGGCACTGCTACCCTGTTCAGTTTTGTGCTATTAATGACCAGAAGTGCAGGACTGGATGCTTCCAGCAAAACGCTCCTGCACAGACATCCAGTTGGGAGTCCTGGAGTGCATGAGTTGTGAACAATCACATGATCTGTTGAGGGGCACACAGATGACTATCAACAATCATGCATTCTGTCATGGGACACTGCAGAGGAAGATAGGAGAGGTTGTTCATTCTGTCATGGGACACTGCAGAGGAAGATGGGAGAGGTGGTTCATTCACTCTGTCCTGCAGAGAACAGAAGTGCCTGTCCAAATAGGCAGGTGGGGTTTCACATATTCTTTCCAAAGCAAGTTGACTTCCACAATGTGTGATGATGAAAAAGATAGAAAGCTTAACCAGAATCACAATTTGCAAATTAAATGAGTCTCTGGGCCAAATCCTGATGGAAACCATTAAGAAATAAAGAATTGGGGAGGAAAAATTTATATTTAGAAAGAATGGTACCCATGAAGAAGAGGTTGGGGGAACAGTATATGATCACCAGACATAAATTTATACCAGTTTTCTATTCTAACTTTGTATTAAGGTCTGAAGAGAAAGAACAAAAAACATGAAAGACAAGATAACGATGAAACAATTTTAACTAGAGATCGTAAAATGTAATACGTTCATAGTGATTATTAATATGCAAACACCCAAGGGACTTCCCTGGTGGTTCAGTGGCTATGACTCCACACTCCCAATGCAAAGGGACCAGGTTTGATCCCTGGTCAGGGAACAAGATCCCACATGCCACAACTAAACTTCCCACATGCTGTAACGAAAACCCAGCAAAGCCAAACAAATACACAAAAAGAAATATTTTTAAAATATGTAAATACCCAATAACATAGCAACAACTTCCAGAAATCAGGAGAGACGAAGACAAACACATGGAAACACACTAATAATATGTTACCACATACCACCTCCTTTCATCTAAGCTAGGACACCGGTATGGCTATGCACAATAACATGCTCCATAAACTGTGTCTTAGAGGTGTATGTCAAATTCTAAGCTCTGTAGAGAATGAGAGAACAATTTTCAAGCATACAGAGAACTGACCACAGCAGGCAGAAAGAAGATGTCAATAAATTTTGCCCCAAATAAAAATTCTTCAATGCAATTATTCAATACTATTAATCAATTTAAAAACCAAACAAGTTTTTCTTAAATGCTATTTTTATTTATTTTTTAAGGATTTTAAAAATTTTTATATTTTTGAAGCATGGTTGCTATTTTTAAACCCTTGAGGGAAATATAGACCCAAACTGCAAAGTTTTATGAAAATAATGATAAAGAAAACATAAAATATTAGTATCTATGGAATACTGTTCAAGTTATCAAAGGAAAATATGCAGCATTCAGTTCAGTTCAGTTGCTCAGTCGTGTCCGACTCTCTGTGACCCCATGAATCGCAGCATGCCAGGCCTCCCTGTCCATCACAAACTCCCGGAGTTTACTCAAACTCATGTCCATCGAGTCGGTGATGCCATCCAGCCATCTCATCCTCTGTCGTCTCCTTCTCCTCCCACCCCCAATCCCTCCCAGCATCAGGGTCTTTTCCAATGAGTCAACTCTTTGCAAGAGGTGGCCAAAGTACTGGAGTTTCAGCTTCAGCATCAGTCCTTCCAATGAACACCCAGGACTGATCTCCTTCAGGATGGACTGGTTGGATCTCCTTGCAATCCAAGGGACTCTCAAGAGTCTTCTCCAACACCACAGTTCAAAAGCATCAATTCTTCTGGGCTCAGCTTTCTTTATAGTCCAATTGTCACATCCATACATGGCTATTTGAAAAACCATAGCCTTGACTACATGGACCTTTGTTGGCAAAGTAATGTCTCTGCTTTTTAATATGCTGTCTAGGTTGGTCCTTCTAAGCATTAGATACCCACACACACACACAAAATACACATATACTCAATTTTTAAAAGCTAAGGAAAACATGAAGTTACCAAGACAAAGCAAAAGGATGAAATTCAAAAAGATAAAAGAATTTAATGAATGAGGATGCTTCTGTCTTGAGTAGGATATAATACGTCACATAGACCAAAAATATCACCTTAAAACAACTGGAAAACTCCAGAAAAATTACAAAATCAAATTTGTACAGGTAACAGAGAGCTCTAAGAGCACCAAGAAGGGAACAAAAATTCCAGAAAGTGGAAAACTTTTCCAGGATGAACTGATGCTTCCAAATATTTTCCTCCCGGGGCATTTGCTGGTTCTGGATGCTGGCTAAAAGTCAGTTCAGTACCTACTAAGGGCATGAGAAACCAGCAACAATTTTAAAGATTGTACAGGGCTGGAATGACAAATGGGAAACTTGGGAGACCTCAAATGCGAAAGCAATATCCCCAGGAGACATCTGATGGATTCTAAAACTGCACAAGGCTAGTAAGCTGAGCAGAAAGTCTGTAAAGACTGAGCAAAATTTCCCACAGTCAGTGGTATAGGCATAACTCAGAGCTATTGCAAATTCAGTTTCTGACTATCACAAAAACACAACTACCACAATAAATCAGGTCACACAAATTTTTTTGGTGTAACAGGGCATGTGGAAGTCATTCATGCTACAGTCTATTGTGCAAAGCATTATGTCTAAAAAAAAAACAATGCATTTCCTTAATTTTAAAATACTTTATCACTAAAAAAAATGCTAACCACTATCTGAACCTTCAGCAAGTCATAATCTTTTTGCTGGTGGAGGGCATGGCCTTGATGTTGATTGCTGCTGACTGGTCATGACTGTGGTTGCTGAAGGTCAGGGTGACTGTGACAATTTCTTAAAATAACAGTGAAGCTTTGCTGCATCAGTGGATTCTCCCATTCACAAACCATTTTTCTGTAGCTTGCCATTCTGTTTTGATAGCATTTTACCCACAGAAGTTCTTTCAAAATTGGAGTCAGTCTTCTCAAACCCTGCTACTCCTTTATCAACTAAGTCCTCTGTTGTCATTTAACAATCTTCTCAGCATCTTCACCAGGAGGAGATTCCATCTCAAGAAACCACTTTCTCTGCTCACCCACAAGAAGGAACTTCTCAGCCATGGAGGTTTAATCATGATATTGCAGCAATTCTGTCACATCTTCAAGCTCCACTTCTAGTTCTCTTGCTGTTTCCGCTACATCAGCAGTTACTTCTCCCACTGAAGCCATGAACTTAGTCGCCCATGAGGGTTGGAATCAACTTCTTTCAAACTCCTGTTCATATTGGTATTTTGACCTCCTCCCATGAGTTATGAATGATCTTAATGGCATCTAGAGTGGTAAATCTTTTCCAGGTTTTCAAATGACTTTTGCCCAGACCCTTCAGAAGGATCACTACCTATGGCAGTTACAGCCCTATGAAATGCCTTTTATAAAGAATAAGACTTAACAGATGTTCACAACGGGTCCCAACAGGGCTACAGTCAAGGTGTTGAGAGGGCTGAGTTCCTTCTGGATGCTCAAGAGGAGAATTTCCTTGCATCAACCAGGTTCAAAAGACCTCCTGCATTTCTTGGTTTATGTTCCCTCTTTCACATCACTTCAGCCTCTGCTTTCAGCATCAAATCTCCATTTCTGACTCGACTGCCTCCTTTCTTCCCTTATAAAACCTTTTGATCACATTAGACCACCCAGATACTCCACAATAGTCTCTCCACCTCAGGAGTCTTAACCCCATCTGCAAAGTCCCTTTTTTATCATGCACGCATGCTTGGTCACTAAGTCATGTCCAACTCTTTGTGACACCATGGACTTTAGCCCGCCAGGCTCCTCTGTCCATGGGATGTCCCAGGCAAGAATACTGGAGTGGGTTGCCATTTCCTCCTCCAGTGGATCTTTCCCACCCAGGGACCCAACCTGTGTCTCCTACACTGGCAGGCAGATTCTTCACCACTGAGCCACCTGGGAAGCTCCCCCACCCTTTTGTCATAAAGGGTAACATATTCACAGGTCCCGAGGATTAGGAAGCGGATGCCTTGGGGCTGGGGAATATGACTGCCAACCACAGCAGAGGGGGAGGAATAGCTATGGGTCAGCAACTATCAATGTTTGCCAACCTCTATATATATTTCCCCACCACTAATCAGGTTCATTCCCTCCCCTCTACAAGTGTCATAAAGGAAAGGAAAACCAAGTGCTTTCTTTGGATTTGACTATGAAAAAAAGATTGTATTCTAAAAACTAAAATAAATAAATAAAGACTTAAAAGTTGAAATTACTCCTTGATCCATGGGCTCCAGAATTGATCTTGTGTTAGCGGGCATGAAAACAATGTTAATCTGGTTGTACATCCCCATCAAAGCTCTTGGGTGACTAGGTGCACTGTCAATGAGCAGTAACGTATTTTGAAATGAAAAATTTTTCTTGAGGTCTCAACAGTAGGCATAAAAAAATTTAGCAAATCACATTGGAAACAGATAGGCCATCATCCAGGCTTTCCTGTTGCATTTATAGAGCACAGGCAAAAGATTTAGCCTAATCCTTAAGGGCCCTAGGATTTTTGAAATGGTAAATAAGCACTGGCTTTGACTTAAAAGTCACCAGCTTCATCAGCTCCTAACAAGACAGTCCGTCTGTCCTTTGAAGCTTTGAAGTCAGGCACTGACTTCTCTCTAGTTATGAAAGTCCTAGATGACATCTTCTTCCAGGAGAAGGCTGTTCTGTCCACGTCAAAAATCTACTGATTCTTCTGGGTAACTTGCTGCAGCTTCTGCATCAGCCCTCGCTGCTTCATCTTGCACTTCTATGTTACAAAGATGTTAAACTCCATGAACCATCTCTGCTAGCTTCAAATTTTTCTTCTGCAGCTTTCTCACTTCTCTCAGCCTTCCTTGAACTCAAGAGCATGCGGGCCTGACTCTGGGTTAGGGTCTGGCTTAAGGGAATATTTGGCTAGTTTCATCTTCCATCCAGACCATTCATACTGCACCACATCAGCAATAAAGCAGCTTGCTGTTCAGTGGAGTAGCGCTTCTAATATTCTTCAGGAACTTTTCCTTTGCATTCACAACATGGCTAACTGTTTGACAAAGAGGCCCAACTTTCAACCCATCACAGGGTTTCACTAAGGGTTTCGCTTTCTTCACTAAGTTCAGTCATGTCTAGCTTTTGATTTAAAGTTGAGAGATGTATGACTCGTCCTTTCACCTGAACACTTAGAGGCCACTGCAAGATGATTAACTGACCTAACTTCAATATTGTTTTCTCAGGGAACAGAGAGGCTTGAAGAGAGGGAAAGAGATGGGGGAGCTACTGGTCACCAGAGCAGTCGGAAGACACACGACATTTTATCAATCAAGTTTACGATTTTCCATGTGCATGGTTGGTGATATCCCAAAACAATTACAACAGCTACAGCAAAGATCACTGATCACTGTAACAAGTAAAATAACAAAAAAAGTTTGAAATTGTGTGAGAATGACCCAAATGTGACACAAAGACAGTGAAGTCAGCAAAAAGAAAAAATAAATGTTACTGGGAAAATGGCACTGATAGACTTGATCTTCACCAAGTCACAGACTTTTATTCTCTAACTCCATTTACATTTGATTAAGATTTTGCTTCCACATTATCACTTTTTGTTTCCCTGCTGAACTTTTTCAATCTCTTTTCTGATCATCCACTTTTGTATTAATAAAACATCCCATGGGTTTCTCACTGGGAGATGATGAGGATATACAACTACACATTTTGCTGTCTAAGCCTGAACTGATATCCAGTGACAAATCACCAACAGACTTTGCAATAGGCCACTCACCATCATGTAGCATCTGTTATTCACTTAGTCAAGTGTTGATTAAAGAGCCGGCAGAGAATTGTGTACTTAATGCAATTGCTCACAGTTTATATACCACCATAAGTGAAATCTCAGTTGTTGCTAGGAAACTGGAGTTACTTAACTAAACCATGGTAATTTAAATTCATGCATACTGGAATCATGCAAAGAAATTTATTTCATATCTAAAACAGAAATGATACAGAGAGACACACACCCTGACCTTCTCCAGGGGATCTTCCCAACCCAGGGATTGAACTCAGGTCGCCCGCATCGCAGGTAGATTCTTTACCATCTGAGCCACCAGGGAAGCCCAGAAACAAACACAGAATACACTAAATGTTAAGTCCAATTATCTCTGGGTACACGGTTATAGCTCATTTCTATTCTTTGGGCTTCTCTGTGTATTTCAGTTTTTATACAATGAAGATCTAAATGCAATACTTGTACAAAAAGGAAAATCAATTATACCTAAAGGACAACAGTAAGTGGTGCTAGTGGTAAAGAACCCGCCTGCCAATGCAGGAGACATAAGTGACACAGGTTCAATTCCTGCATGGAGACGATCCCCTGGAGAAGGGAATAGCAATCCACTCCAGTATCCTTGCTTGGAAACTTTCATGGACAGAGGAGCCTGGCAGGCTACAGTCCATGGGGCTGCAAAGAGTAGAACATGACTGAAGCAACTTAGCACACACAGTAAGTCAATTTTAAAGTGGTGATCTAGGATGTTATCGTTTCCTGTTGTAGAACGCATAGAGTTTTAAACTCATACAAACCAGCAGAGACCAGAACATGACGATGTTTTTCATGATTTTCCTTAGGTAAATACTGATTAAATGTCACTGTGACTAATTGATCTAATGCCAGTAAATATGTTCTAGTTTATTTCCTTTTCCAGTGAACAGACTATCACATTTACTTCCTCTTCCCAAGTTCTTTGTCTCCTGAAGCAGTGATGGCTTCCATAAATATACTGTAACATTTAACAAGGTGGGGGGGGGGTAAGTCATTGCTCATTTATCTACATATTTACATCATAAAAATTATCTGGCATAAATTATTTCTGCTCAGTAATGTAAGTGCAGTGAGTTTGCCTGAGAAAATATCAAAGGAAAAATGTGGATGTGTGCATGTCAACAAGTATGCAAATGTGTGTATATTTTGCACACACATGGGCAAGGCACAAAACAACACAATGCAACAGAAACTCGCACTACCCTTGGCTTAGGAGTTTATCAAACTCTGTCCATAGATCATGGCAAGTTCTACCCTAGAATGGCCCCTCAATTTGAAATGTAAAAGAGGAAATACATGCAGAAATAACAGTGTACAAAATAATATTACCATTACGTTGACTACTTACACAATTGTTTTCTGGTAGACCCATTAACAGTCCCACCCTAGTTTTTTGGTGAGTTTATTTTTCTTAAGCAACTAATATCACAAATTTCATTAATGATGGACAAATGAGCCACACACAAAAAAGCACATTCAGCTGACACTGAGTATACAGCACCATAAATCTGCACTGCAAAACGTGAACGTTGCCACAGGCCACCAAAGTCCAAATTTGTTTTCGCTTTTCAACTGAACCCAAGTCATGGATGCAAGATACAAGCCAAACTGAATGACTCAGTTGACATTTTTAATTTTTTTTTGCGGGGGGTGTTTCCCAAGAATTAACCATTAGCACTGACAATCACTCCATTTAAGTGGGATTTTAATGTCTCATCTATTAGAAAACAACGTGGTCCTCTAGGTAGCACATCAATTCCAAGGCTTCATCATAAGGAATTCGTTACAAATACTGACATATGGAACATTCTATGAAGATACTGAACAGATTAAATTCTTCCTGGGAAGACATCATTCATCTCTAGGTCATAAACCATTCTCCAGCTAGGCCGACCTAAAGAAAGGTATGCTGGCATAATAAAAGGTAAGGAATTTTATTTACAGATCAGTTTTGGAAAGGGGCCACTTGTAATGCCAATCTCAGTAGAACAAAAGGTTCCCCAATGATATGCTTTCTGTCTCCCTACCCATCTTCATTTCCACGAACTAGTGTCTCATATAATGGATGCTTCCGTTTCTCTCAGAAACAATGAGTCACATAACAATCCCTTAGAAGAAACAACAGGCTTGTGTTACTGAACTTTTTCTTGTAGACCCCAACTGCCTAGGCTCTAATGAGGAAAGTTTTCTGAAAAGGAAATCTCTGAAAAGTCCCTGCAGAGAAATCAGACATCTTGGTGCCTCTCTTAATCCATTCCAGTGGTGATAATAATAACCATGGAGGAGGGAAGGGCAATCCTGGAAATGTGGCATTCTTCTCTCCCCAACAGGAACTGGCACAAGAGGGTAGATTTCAATGCCTCACGTCATTTGAGCGAAACCATTATTACTCATTAAATACGTAAGGCTGACAGAAAGGGTACACATGAAAATTAGAAAAAGAATGCAGAGACTGACACATTACCCTCATTTCTACATTCATAACATGATTATTGAGCATCTGTTCTGTCATCAGATGCTATTCTTGTGCTAACCATATTCATACTATAATCTCATGTCCAGGGAAGCCCTGACCTACAGCGGCTATAGAGTTGAGTCATCCTAGTGTGAGAAAGTAATTCCTCACATACCACTAAAAGTCTATTCATTGCTCTTCCTAGGAAAGCCAGAATTTACAGAACTTAAACAACCTTAATAGAGAAGGTCCAGGTTTTTACTTTTCTATAAAGTTGAGTTTTAGTAAAAAAAAAAAAAAAATATAACAGTACTAAAACATCTGAAGAGGAAGAATGAGGAAAAGATGAAGTGAAAGTCTAAATTTTTAAGTGTGGCACTTTCACTGCAATAGAGGTTAAATAAATTTAAGTGGGTCAGAAAGTTTGGGACGAGACCTGAATATGCATATCTCTTCACATCATGTTAAAAGTGGCTTCTTTCAAAACCGTGGAGATGGATGGGCTACTTACAAAACAGAGCAGAAATGAATATTTAATAGTAACAGAGACAGCAGACTAATGGTGAACAGTACAGACTCTGGAGCAAGAGGGAACCAACTCTTACTAGTCTGTGATCCTGGGCAAGTCTTACTTAACCTCTCTGTGCCTCCTCATTCTTCATTGCTACAGTCAGGGAGCGGGGAGGAGGAAAGCTGCTTCATGAGGTTGTTACGAGTGTTACGAGGATTAGAAGGCAACATGCATAAAGTACCTTGTGTATACAAAACACCCTAAGTATATGTTAAATCATTCAATATTGGAGAAAAACAATTTTAGATCTTTGTTTCAAATCACACTCCTAAGCGAATTTTAAGTAGATTAAAAAGTCTAATGTTAAAAAATAAAATCATGACCATGAGAGAGAAATGTTTTTCAAATCAGAAGTGGAGAAAGTATTTTAAAGTGTGACATCAAAATTAAACTCTTAAAATATATAGATATGACTTCAAAATTATTTAAAATGTCTGTCGAAAAATCAACAAATACAACTGAAAATCAAATGACAAACTAAGCAAATATTTAGGTCATATGTGACAAAATTAATGTAATTAACATATAAAGAGATCTTATATATCACTAAGAAAATGCTAAGTATGTATATCCAAAAATGGGCAAAGACCATGAATAGGCAATCAATAGAAAAATAAATAAAATTTCTAGCAATGTCACCCATTCTTCCAGGTGCTGGGGTTTCAGTGCTAAAGATAAGAGAGTGTTCCTACTCTCATGGAGCTTAAATGTTACTGAGTGAAGACACAAAACTGATAAAGAACTAAGAAATATTTCAAAAAGTGTTAAGGGCTATATTAAGAACTAAAATCATGTGATCTTAAGAGACAGTGACTTAAGTAAATACCAGGTCAGTGGAAAGAAGAACCTCCGACAAAATTAAATTTATACTTGAATGATGGGTTTACCAGCCATATCAAGGTGACGGGAAAGCATTTCAGGGAAACGGTCCCAAGTGGATATTAGCTTGACAATGTAAAAAAAAAAGACAACCACCGTGGTTGAAGTAGATGATGGGGTGGGTGGTGAGAGGTGCAAGGAAGAGATGATGTGGCCTTGGTGAGTCTGAATGAAGAGCTCTGGTTTTATTTCCAGTTAGATGTGACGCCCTGGCAGGTTTTAAACTGGAGAGGGATATATATCATTTTCATCTTAGGAAGGTAAAAGCCGGCTGCTATTTGGAACCCAGATGGTAAGAAACCAAAAAACATTGAAGCAGAGAACTAAGTCGGGACACATTGGCTTTCCAGGTAAGCTAGGACAGTGACCTGGATACAGTGGTGGTAACAGAGATGGAAAAAGTAGGCAAATGGAGATATGTTTGGGAGAAGAATAAAATAAAATACAATCTGGGACCGTCGTATATGGATGAGGAGAGGTAAACTGTACAGAGATGGAGAACACTACTGAAGCAAGAGTTTGGGTATGGGTAAGGAAGGGCAATGGGCACAGAATCCAAAGGTCTCTTTGGCTACATGAAGTCTGAGATACTTCTAAGGCACCCACATGGAGATTTCCAATGTACAGCTGAACACTAGACTCTGACTCCAAAGGAAAGATGAAAGTTGAACCTAAGATCTGGAAGCCTGCAGCAGATACTGAGAGTGCTATCAGATGAGGCGTGATACACTCACCAGGTCAGATGACAGGGGGCACACTCAGAACTTAGCAGAAAACAGAGTGAAGGGACTCTTCATGGGTGTGCAGGCAAGCTGGAGACAGCCAGCAGGGCGGTGAGGCACCCAGGGGCCAGCAGAGACCACCCCAAGCCCCAAGAGACAAGGGAAAGGGCCGTGTTGCCACAGCCCAGGAGGAGGCGGAGTCACAGAGGAGGGGACCCCAGACAGGAACTGAAATTACAATGGAATTCAGCCTCTGCCAGGACAGTCGCTAAGGCGGGGGGCAATGAGAAGAGGGAATGTCTGACCTTGTTCTCCTCCTGTTCCCTTCACCCTGACCAGGCCTGCAGAGACTACTGGCAGAACCCAAAAGAAGCCTGAAGCTAAGCAGAGCAGGTGCCCACAGGCTGGGTGCATGAGGGAGCGCGAGGGATGGACAGAATGTGAGAACTAAGACGGCCGAGGTACCAAGTGGCTGCTGCTGCTGCTGCTGCTAATTCGCTTCAGTCGTGTCCGACTCTGTGCGACCCCATAGATGGCAGCCCACCAGGCTCCCCCGTCCCTGGGATTCTCCAGGCAAGAACACTGCGGTGGGTTGCCATTTCCTTCTCCAGTGCATGAAAGTGAAAAGTCAAAGTGAAGTCGCTCAGCCGTGTCCAACTCTCAGCGACCCTATGGACTGCAGCCCACCAGGCTCCTCCGTCCATGGGATTTCCCAGGCAAGGGTACTGGTGTGGGGTGCCATTGCCTTCTCCGACTGAGTGGCTAGCCACATGGAAACGAAAGTCACCCACAACGGTGAAGGCGGTAGCCACGGGAAGAAAGTGAGTGAGCTAGATCCCGGGACAAGCTTTCTCAGCATGGGCACTATTGACATTTGGAGCCAAGGAGCCCTTTGTTGTGGGGTCTGTCCTGCATCTTACTAGTAGCATCCCTGAACTCCACCTCAAGATAGAGGCAGCAGCACACCTGAGTCCTCCTCACAGCTCCTTGGGTTGGTGGCCAGGCTTAATAGCAGACTGCTCCATTAGGATTTGGGAGTGAAATCCACTGAGCGCCCCTATTCTCAGGCAGCATAGAGGTGACTGGGAAGGGATGTCCCACCCAGAGGCTCTGCTGTCTCCCCCGACCCGTGGTAGGGCACCATGGAAAAGCCTTAAGGGACTAATGCCCCCACACACCATCCATCGACAAGCCAAGACCTCACTCTTCTTCTATAGCTGGACCTTCCTGAAGGATTGTTGGGGGCAACTCTACAGGGTTCAAAGCTTCTTTTCTCCATGTGGACCATGGAGGGGGGCTTTTCTTCTTTAGGATCAAAACCTGCAGGGCTTTGCACCAGTCAGCATGGCAAATTGTACATCTGTCTTTTATAGCTTAAGAAAAATGTAGTTTTCTAGACTTAATTCCCTTTCCCTGCCCCTCCCTCCACAGCATACCCCAGGCTGGGTTCTTTGGATAGACAATCCAGTCTCCCATACAGGCAAGTCCTAGAGACACCCACCAATGAACTCAGTGCAGGGCCAACTTGTGTCGGCCTCTGGGTTCACTGCCCAGGCCAGGGACACTGAGGTTCGGAGGGGCAGGTTTCTGGGCAGGTAAGAAGACGGTACCACCCGCAGGCAAACATTCCGCTCTGGTGACCTTCCCTAGATCACCAGTCTATCACGAGACCACTGAAAAGGGGCCAGGAAAAGGAACACACTCCTCAAAACACAAACTGAAGAGATCTGTGGGGAGGGGCGCAGAGGATCTCTGCAGAGGTAAAGGCTACAATTCATAATATGGCGAGTAGCAAACAGGGAAAAACAAAAACATGCCTCTTGAAATGTAGTCCCCTAAATTAAAAAAATGACAACTTCCTTTAAAAAAAATTAAAAGACTCATTTCTAAGCATGGTTTTCATTACTGGCAATCCCTGCCTCCCCAAAGAACTCAAGTTAACGAACCTTAAAGAGTCCCAAGGCCCCTGAGGGCTGAGTGGACCCACTGAACATGACAGGAATCCTCAATATGCAAAACCAATCAAGATTCACCCTGGTCCCAGGTGACCTCACTCCCGCCCTGAGCTGCCTCCGTCACAGGGAGAAAGGCCTGGCTTTGCTTCAGCTGCAAGCCCCACCGTCTATCTCAACAGTTTCACAGCACTGCACACTTTTTACACTAAACCCTCTAAAATATTCATTGTAGCTCAACTGGAGCTACGGAAAACTATAATACATTTTACAGTGAAGTAAAAGAAAATCCCAGTGATTCAACAGATACAGAGTATCTGAGGAGACCAGACAGGGGGAGAGACACGTATGTGATCAGTCTCCCGGAGCACATGAGTAATGGATTTCATCAGAAGCCTGTCGTGGAGAGCAAAATGAATCATCTTTACAAGGAAACCTAGAAATGGCCAGAGTAACGGTAGCACGACAGGAAGTACTAAGACGTGAGTCATGAGGGCCGGCCGTCAGGGTAACACGACCGTGGCTTCTGCCTCAGCCGGTTAAGTTCAAGAATCACAATGTGAATTTTAATCTAAGAAAACATCAAATATCTGTGAACACCGGCATCACCTACCAGATACACACACATGGATTCCCGAGTCAGTCCCAGCTGCTGCTTCTACCAAGACTGCTCTGTGGTGTTCCTCATGACCATTTACCTGGCAGGCTTATTATAAAATACGGTGAGTAGTATTCCTTCAGCAGGACCACACACTTAGTAGGTTAACACAGAAGTGTTGTTATTTTACAGTTCTGGAGGCTGGAACTCCAAGGCGGGTCTCCCTGAACTGACAATCAAGATGTCAGCAGAGCTCCGCTTCTTCCCGGAAGCCAGTTTTCCAGTTTTGGGAGGCTGCAGCATCCCTTGGCCTGGGGCCCCCATGTTCTGCCGTCAAAGCCAGCAGGGGCTACCCAGGTCCTACACATCTCATCAGGTTACTCTGAAAACTCCTCCTGCCTCCTCCTCGGACAGGTAAGAATCCCGTGATTACACTGAGCCCACTCGGATAAGCCAAGAAAATGTCAACTTTAATTCCATCTACAAACTTAGATTCCCATTGCATGTGCATAGGTTTCAGGAATTAGAATGTGGACATCTCAGTGGGCGGAGGCAATATTTTGCCCATCATGAGTGCAAATTCTCTCAACACCATCCTACCCACAGCACAGGAGAGAATCTACATTACCACATAAAAAGCTTGCTCAGAGAAGGCATTTTTAAAATGTGAATGTCAGTGAATAACTATTGGTTACTACCTACAAAAATAAAAAGTATCTACTTAATATTGCTTCTTTTATTCACATGTTTGAAAATGTGCTTTCCACACAAATGGTTCCTAGGCAGATCTTTCTAAAGTAAAGCTGACCATGTCAAATCCTTGGTGAACATTCTTCCAAGGCTCACAGAGAACAGGAAGCAGAGTCTGAACTCCCCAGCAGGGACATAAAACCCTTCACAGTGTGGACCCCACATACCTTCCCTTACCCTCCACCACCACCCCTTACATACCCACTCATCCCCTCACACACCCACTCATCCCCTCACACACTCACTCATCCCCTCGCACACTCACTCATCCCCTCGCACACTCACTCATCCCCTCACACACTCACTCACTGAGCACCTACTATGTGCCTGTCAGTGATCCAAGAGCAGGAAACAATGGCAAACAAATACGACATTGCTCCTACTTCACAAAGTCAGTAATCTAGTGGTAGACTTTTTTAACCAACTAATCACCCAAAGCAACCATAAAACTGCAAACTTTCACACGTGTTATTAAGGAGGACAGGGTGCTATGAGCATCTGGGACAAAGGTGTCTCAGGTAATCCTCGCAAGAGACAGCTGGGAAAAGAGACGAGGACCCACTGGCAGCTGATGTTGGCAGGTGAGCAGAAAATCATCTGAGCACCAGGAGGAGAGGCCTGCAAACCTTCCCTCTGGGGAGCGGAGCAGAGCAAGCACACGCTTCTGCTGGTGAACACGGTCCAACGCACTCCCTGGCACAAGGGTGCGTCCCTCCTGGAAGGGGCGCTGATCTCCCCCAGCGGGGACATGGCCCACGGTGTCTCTGTTCCACGTTACAGCTATGGAGTTCTGTCCGCCCCCACAGTGAGCTGTGAGCTCACTGAGGCCCAGGCCTGTGCTGCATTTTACTACACCCAGAAGGGCCTGACAACCAACGGACTGAACCATCACAGGTCACAGTCCACACCTCCACACAATAATACTCGCCACTTCTCTCTGACACACACTGGGAAAACGGATGTAGTTCTGGTCGATGCCTGTTATTTCTCAGAAGGCAAACTGATAAATGGATCAAAGCACTTACATCAAGAGACCAAAAGAAGAACAAAACAATTCTAGTGAAAAGAGAAAAAGCAACGATTAATGATTTTTTAAATTAATGTAATAGAACACAATCAGTTCAACTGGTAAATATCCAAGAGCTAGTTAGTGATTGGGGAGTGGAAGGGAAGAAACCATTAAACACTAGTTATCTTAATGCAGACAAAATGAGATAAGTCACAAACACCCCCAAGTTAGGAAGAAGGGTAAATGTCCATATATGAAAATAAATATTCACATAATGTACTTTAATAATGGAGTAGATATTCTAGAAAAATTCAAACTTTCAATGTAAATTAAAGAAGATAAGAAACCTTGAAGAGTCAGTATCTAGAGGAGAAGTTTTAAAGTTGTCAAAGAGTAACTAAATGGGGAAAAGAGTGAAATCTGTATAGAGAATTCCAAACAATTGATGTAGATACTCTGCCCTCAAGAAGCTAGAACTTAATTCCCACCCTTTGAGTGCCAGACTTGCCTAATAACTTGCTTCCTAAAGTACAGTACAGAAAGTGGGGGGGTGGGGGGGGGGTGGGGGTGGGTAGTAAACTTTGAGCAGAGAAAACTGACAAACGCCAGCCACTTAATCGAGGTTAACACACTCGGTGAGAGGTCTTGTTGACCGCAGACACTTCTGATAGGATGTGATGAAAACAGTACTTCACCTCTATGGTATTCCTCCCCCAAACCTGTAACGAGCTCATCATGAGAGAAAAAAATGGACATATTCAAATTACATAATATTCTTCAAAACACCAGTAATATTCAGAACTACCAAGGTCATTCAAAACATGTAACGTCTGAGGAAATGCCACAGGCTAGAGGAGATTAAGGAGATACGATAACTAAATATTGAAGTAATCCACAGGAAAACAGGAAAAAGAAAACAGAAAACTGGAAAAAAAGAGGAAAAATAAAAAATAATATGGCAAATTTAATATCTAACATATCAATAATTACATTAAATATAAAAGGTCTAAATGAACCACTGAAAAGACAGATTTGAAGAATGGATTAATAAATAAAATGACCCAACTACATGCTGCCTACAAGAAACTCATATAAACTATAATAATAAAGGGAGACCAAACATTAAAAGGATAGAAAGAGACACACTTTTCAAACATTGGTCAAAACAAAGCAGGTGTGGCTATATTGGTATCAGAAAACATATACTCTAGAGAAAAGAAAATTAAAAGGAACATAGATATTACATAATGACAAAATAATGATAAAATGATATAAAATCACTAAGAAGACATAACAATCCTAAATATGTATGAACCAAGAAGAGAGATGCAAACACATGGAACTACAAACTATGAGACACGAGAAAGAAACAAATCCATAATTATAAATAAAGACTTCAATACCCCTCTTTCCTCAACTGATAAAATAAGTAGAAAGAAAATCAGCAATATAGAACTCAACAGCACCATCATCCAACAGAGTCCAATCAACATTTATACAACACTTCAACCAATAACTGCAGAATACACATTCCTTTCAAGCATCCATGGAACACACACCAATAGGCCATATTCTTGGCTATAAAACAAATCTCAAAAAATATACATAAACTGAATGATGCATATAAGGTATACCAATGTAGATTTTCTGCTTCTGATAATGTACTATAGTTAACACATTACTGACTAGGAGATTTTTGTAGAGACTAAAGCCTGTGGCCAATGATTTGTTGTAAAAGTGAGAGGACTTGTTTTTAAGTAAGTCCTTTCAAAACTGTGCATGTTAAATCTAGCACTACATTACAAGTAATAATCATGACACCTTAACTATTCGATACGTAACAGGTGGCCACTTAACGGTAACTCTGTGCCAGACGGCAGGTGAGGCTAGGGAGACAGGCCCATATTCTCACAGTTTGGATAAGGTAGAAAGGTCTGTCTGAAATCTGAAGGATGAGATGCACTCAGTCCTGCAAGGGATGGGAGAAGAATATTCTGGGGAGAGGGACCAGTAGAAACAAAGGTCCTGAGAAGAAGAAAGGTAGGTCTACGCGGTATCTACTCCGCAAACTGAGCCTGAGCATGGTGACGGCAGAGTCGGGAAGAGAAAGTGAACAGGACGCGGGGCAGGAGCCCCAGTCAGCTCACACAGGGTTTGGCTGGAATTCGATTTCAGGATCTATGTGATGAGAAGTCACTAAAAATCCAAGTATGCTGCTGAAAGCTTCTCACATGAAATATGAAGTGGTGCAAACTACACTTCCATATTACAAGGATTCTGAGATGGAAGAAAAAATGGAATGCCTGACGCCTGTATGACATGACATACAGAGTGTAAGTGTGCTAGACGTGAATAGAACTGAATGAAAGGACCAGAAGAGACCAGTGTACAGAAGAGACCAGTGTACATGTCTTAAACATACATAAGACATCTGGACCCTAAATATTCATGATGCACTAAATATTAAACTGAATACCGAAACAGCAAGTACCAAAAATATTCAGTATACGTGAAGTTTTAACTAACTCGCACTTCAATGACATCTATTCAGGTCCAGTGTCATCTTTGCTTAAGAAATACAAATAAAACCCACGGATGCTGAGCTAGTTCACTACCAAGTACAAACAGGGCCAACTATACATGTCTCTCCAAGTATGTACTATTGGTGTGAGATACTTTCCACTGGTGGGCTGTGATCCTCAGACTCAACTCAGAGGAAGTTTTACGAGGGCGGGGGGGATACTAACATCCTGTTAGCCAGGATTCAGATGGCGTGTACTTCACCCTGCTTGCACCCTATTTAAAACGTGTTAATCTAGTCTATACCTTGCTTCTCACTGTACATACTTAAATGATTCAATAAAACACGTGATGTGAGTTTTTGTTTTTGATCTGTGATCCTTTGTGTTCAGGGAGCCCTTGGCTGCTCTGTCCGGTAGTTCATTGGAGGCGATCATAGATCAGGGTAATCACCTACATGACAGTGGGCAGACTGAGGTAAATTAAAGATGCATATTGTAAACCCTACACCAATCACTGGAAGGCAAGGTACTCTACTGATAAAAAAAAAGCCAGCTGGAAAAGACAGAAATAAAGGAGAAAGAACAGGAGATGTGATACAAAACCAGAAGTGAGATGGTACAACAGATTTAAATATGCTAATATCAATATTTACATTTAATGAAAATGTTCTAAGCACCTCAGATGGAAGACTAATTATATAAGACTGAATAAAGAGGTAAAACTCAACTACATCTATTGCCAGGAAAACACCTTTAAATATAAACACACAGGCTAAAATTTAAGCGATGGGAAAATATGTATCTACTAGCACTAATCAAAGAAAGCTGCAGTGGTGATGCTAACATCAGATAAAGTGGATTTTAGGACAAAAAATATGACCAGGGAGAAAGACGAGAATCTCATTACAATAAACAGTTCTACTCCTCAAGATAACACATAATCCCAAGTTTAATTTTTACATGGAATAACAGAGCTACAAAGCAGAAAACAACAATGGTATAACCAAAACAGAAATAGCCAAAGACACAATTATAGCCAGAGACACCATTACCCCTCTCTCAAAAGTGACAGACAAGTGGACAGAATACCAGTAAAGACACAGAACATTTGAACAGACACTAACAGCCACCTTGACTTCATTGACATTCGCAGGGCATTCCAACCAACAACGGCAGTTATACTTTCTCCACAAGTATAGGGGAAACATTTACCATTTACCAAAACAGACCACAGGCTGGGTGATAAAGCAAGTCTGAAGAAACTGTATAGGATGCAAAACATAGAAAGTATGTTCTCCAACCACAGTGTAATTAAACTGAAATCAACAAAAATATACACGTGAGCCTCAAACATGGGAAAACTAAATAACAGACTTCTAAATAATCCATGAATCAAAAAAGAAATCACAACGGAAACTACAAATTATGTTGAACTAAATGAAAATGAAACATCTAAATTTTGTAGGATGGAACTAGGACAGCACTTAGATGGAGATTCATAGTACTAAATGAACATATTAGTTGAGACAGAATAAACTCATGACCTCAGCATTTCTTAAAAAAATTAGAATAAAAGCAAAAGGCGAACCCAAAGAAAAACAGAGAAACGGGTATAATAAAGAGCAGAAATTAATGAAAAAACAAATCAGGGGGAAAATCAATAAAACCAAAGGCGAGGTCTTCTTTCAGAAGGCAAATAAAGGCAGTAAACCTCTAGCTAACTAAATTAGAGGAGGAAAAAAGAGACAGCAAATAGTCAATTTCTCATTACTATTCAAATAAGCAGTATGAGAAATGAGAGGGAGGCACCACTATTGATTCTCAAACACTAAAAGGATAATAAGGCGGTATCATAACCACCTCATGACAACAAATTTGAAAACTTAAATGAAATATACAAATTCCTTGAAGATATCAAGAAGAAATAAAATGAATAACTGTACATCCATTCATAGAAATAAATTTATACTTTAAAACTTTCCCATAGAGATAACGTCAAGCCCAAGTGGCTTCACTGGTTATTTTTACTGAACATTTAAAGGAGATGATAAACACCAACTCTAATAAAAGAAATTTTTTCCAGAAAACTAAAGTGAAGGGAACATATTCCAACTCAATCCCTGGGGCCAACATATCCCTGATACAAAAGTCAGAAAAAGACTCTAAGAAAACTATAGAACAACATCCTTCATGGACACAGTTACAAAAATACTTAGAACTTTTACTAAATCAAATCCAATGTTATATATTAAAAAAAAACAGAGCATGACAGGTTTTAACTCCACGTGGCCAGACTGGTTTAACACACACACACACACACAAATCAGTAATTTCACCATATTTTTTTTTAAAAATAAAGAATTACATGATCATTTTAATAGATGAAGAGAAACATCCATTACAGTGAAATCTCTCAGCAAACTAGGAATAAAAGGGAACTTCTCAACCTTCTCAAGGATTCTAACAAAACCCCATGGGTCACAACAGACCCAATGCTTTCTCCGTAGGAAAAACTATGTTCAATAGAAGAAGCCAGGGATTCATTAAAAAAGAAAAGAGTCCACCCCTTACTACTCATTTATATAAAATTCTAGGAAATGCAACCTAATCTACAGAGACTGTAAGTGAATTAATAGTTGCCTGGGACAGGAGTGAGGACAGGGGGATAGATTAAAAATAAGCACAAGGAAACTTTGGAGGATGATGGTTGTGTTCATTATCTCAATTGAATACACATATGTAAGAATGCATCAAATTATACATTTAACACATAATAGAAATAAATCATGCCTATACATGTACATGGGGCTTCCCTGGTGGCTTGGCTGGCGAAAGAATGCGCCCGCGATGCAGGAGACTCGGTTTGATTCCTGGTTTGGGAAGATCCCCTGACGAAGGGATAGGCTACCCACTCCAGTATTCATGGGCTTCCCTGGTGGCTCAGACGGTAAAGAATTTGCCTCCACTGCAACCTGGGTTCGATCTGTGGCCTGGGACGATCCCCTGGAGGAGGACATGGCAACCCACTCCAGTATTCTTGCTTGGAGAATCCCCATGGACAGAGGAGCCTGGCGGGTATTGTCCATGAGGTCGCAAAGAGTCGGATACAACTGAGCAATTAAGCATAGCACAGCACAGCACAGGGGTGTACACACACATACCCTGATGCCACGAACGTTACAATGTAAGATAGATACAAGATATATTATTTTTTAAAATTTTTTAAAAGAAAAAAAGAGGTCCCACTTTTTTAAAAGAAAAAACAGATATAATACATACATGGAAACTAATGAAGAAAATACGCATCAAACTATTAGGAAGACTTTCACGTTCTATCTTTGACATTTCTGTCCTGTTTGAACTTTTATACAAGCATGTACTGCTTTTGTTGTCAGCAAAAATAAACCAAAAAGTCCTCTGTAATAACTTGCCCTCACTGGCTCATCACAGTCCTCCTCCAATTTGGTACCTCTAATAAATCCAAAATGCAATTTTACTTGCTATAACTATTTAAAAAGCTCTCCTTTCCCCATAAATCTGTAAACTACTTTAGAGCATCAGATTTCCTGGCTCAGCCTGAAAACCCTTTGCAGTGCTGGGTCAGCACATAAATTCTGCTTTCTCTTACTCATCCAAGAAAACAAATGCAAAAATCATGAAAAGCAAATGCTAGTAGATGTTTGCTGCTTTATTCAAAACTAGTAACTTTTTAGTGGTATTTCCACATTCTTAAGTTGGTATTCTCAATAGTTTAGCACATGAATAAACTCATGCGGTCCTACATTACCGAAGAATTTTGAGAAAATGTACCATTCGCTGACCATATATTGAGAAAGAATGATCATCGCTTTTAAACTTGACTCTTTCAGTAACTCTTTATATTTACCACAAGCTATTTTACTTGGTTCCATCTATCAAAGAGCCCCAAACACATGGGACTTTGGAGCTATGAGAATGGGCAAGGCCTGAGGACCACAGTGGGCATTTTAACACAAGCCTGAACCCAAAGTTGACCAATGGCCAACGGCTGGGCATCCTCAGATAAAGCAGCATTAGGAAAGAAGTAAAACTGAGTGATATCACTAGTCAAGGCCAAAATTCAGGGGAGCTACAACCACACTGCCTTTTGTGAATATATTATACTAAAGAATGTTGGCCCTTCCTACTGTTTCATCTTCCAATCCACCATCAAGAGAGAAAAGTCAAGTGTGATTGCACTCCAGAAGGAAAGGGTCTAAACTGAACAGCCATGCCTTGCCTCTCTCACTTCTTCACTAATAAAATAAAATGTTGTTATTGTTCAGTCACTAAATCCTGTCTGACTCTTTGTGACTCCATGGACTGCAGCATCCCAGGCTTCCCTGTCCTTCACTATCTCCCAGAGTTTGCTCAAACTCATGTCCATTGAGTCAGTGATGCTATTTAACCATCCCATAAATGTACTGAAAAGCAAAAAGCAGGGAGGACAACGTGCTGGAAACAAACATGGTTGTGTTTAGAGTGACTTCCTCCTGAAGGGAAATTCACAATACGATGGAGGAAATAGATAAGAAATCACCTACTGCAGCATAATCCAACAGAAATAGAATACAAGCAACATATTTTTAATATTCTGAAAGTTACAGTAAAAAAAAAAGGGAAAGAATCAAAATTAATTTTAACAATAGTCCCTTTAGCCCAATATACTCCAAATACTGCCATTTAAACATGTAATCAATACAAGAAAATTACTCAACTACTTTACATTCATTTTTCCCTTGGAAATTTGGTATGTGTTTGACACTTAGACTGCATCTCAACTCAGACCAGCCGTGTTTTACATGCTTGTTGTGCTCTATGTGGCTGCCGACTGCCATGCTGAAAAGCGCAGGTCTACACGAGAAATTTAATCAACAGCATAGGCAATGAGATGAGTGCAGGGGGAGAGGCGCACATAACTACCTAAGATTCACGGACCTTCAACCAAGAGTTCTGCCTCTTCTTCCAGTATTATACTGACTCTTTTGCTTTTCAAAATTTAATCCAGTGTTTGTTTCCTCTCGATTCCCTCTCATGACACTTTACTGGACTACAACTCTCTTCACTTGTCTGTAACAACTTAATCTTATTCAGGTTTCACTTGCTTGCTGGGCCCTAATTTTACCCTTACTTCACAAGTCTCATTCCACAATCAACTAAGAATTTAAAAAAACAAAACACAAAAGCTTATACTCTACAGAAGTACTTATCACCTTCTCCTGTGCTTTGTAACTAGGCCACCTCCTTGCAGAGAAGAAAGAAGGAAGAGTTAGTATGTTTCCTCAATGTGAAGCCCAGGAATTGTAACAGAACTAGAGACAAGAATGTGCTTGGTCGCTCAGCTGTGTCCGACTCTTTGTGACCCCATGGACTGTAGCCCGCCAGAGTCCTCTGTCCATGGGGATTCTCCAGGCAAGAATACTGGAGTGGGTGACCATGCCCTCTTTCCAGGGGATCTTCCCAACCCAGGGATCGAACCCAGGTCTCCTCCATTGCAGGCAGATTCTTTACTGCTTGAGACACCAGGGAAGCCCGAGAAACAAGAATGATGATGATAAAACTCAAGATCCCCTTGGCTTGGGAGAAGCTCTATGTGACATACTCTCACTATGTGCCCTGAGATTGGCCAAAGGTATCCTAAGCCTTATTTCAGCATTTTTTTCAATGAGTATAATTTGTAGCTTTTAACTTAATAAAGTCCATATTCTCTCAAAGCCCAACTGAGCTGATTATGCAGAAAGCAACCATGCTTTACCCAAGTTATTGATACGTTTATTTTACTAAGCTTCAACCCATTTATTCAGCTAACTAGATAACATAGTATTGATCAGATCAAAGCCACTGGTTCAGTTACTATTTGAGCAAATTCACTTCATTCAATCCAGTATCAGTACATTGCACCTCTGCCCGAAACTCTGCCAGAGTTATCTGGCAAATATACATTTATGACACAAGCTACTAAGAATAGATCTGTGCAAATCCACCTCCTTCCCAATCGCCACCAAATAAAACACTTCAAACTATACATGGTTAGCGGTGTATAAACTCATCTTCAAATACAACATGAATTGCTTATCAGTCCACCCTACAATCCACAGAATCCCTGACTGGCATCCATGTAGGTTGAGGAATCAGATTCACCCCCTGCATCCAGTAAGCACTCTTTGTGTAACTTTTAGTATTTTCCTAGGTCAAGTGTTTTGAAATTGGAATCAAACCACGTTTCCTGTTTTAGAAATTCATGTTCAAGTGCATAGCGGAAGCTTATCAATGGCATACTGAACACAAAAAGGGTCTTAGCTTATAAGGAACTTGTCATTTTAACCCTAAGAACCAACTCACATTAGATGGGCTGCAACTAGAATGGATCAAAGTGGGAGGGGGGATCGGGATTGGGAATACATGTAAATCCATGGCTGATTCATATCAATGTATGACAAAACCCACTGGAAAAAAAAAAAAAAAACAAAGTAACTTTAAAAGTCAGATGAATACTCAGGATTAGAAACATTTCTTAAGTGTGATGTGGCTACCAGTGTGTACCACCACAGTATGTCAGTGATTAAATCCTTTATGCTCCAAAGGTCCACAGGGCTTTTGGTAAAGAACCTGCCTGCCAATGCAGGAGACTTAAGAGGTGTGGTCCAACCCCTGGGTTGGGAAGATCCCCTGGACAAGGGAACAGCAACCTACCCCAGTATTCTTGCCTGGGGAATGATATAGATAGAGGAGCCTGGTGGGCTACAGTCCATAGGGTCGCAAAGAGTTGGACATGACTGAAGAGACTCAGCATACACACATGCAGGGTCTGATAGCACCCTGTGTTTTCAGGCATCCACTGGGGGTTAAACAGGACTGAAGCAATGCAGCACCAGAAGTCCATAAAGAGATTCTTTCCTAAAGGTACCATTGACTTGAAAGATTTACTCAAGCTTGCTTCAACTGCTATCATTGAGAACTGCTAAAACAATATAATTGTCAAACTAGTGTATTGCTAATCCCATTTTTATTGTTAACATTTGCCAATGAAATTGCTCTTTAATTGTTTGCTCTGGAATAGACATAAAATATCATGACAGTGATATTTTGGCACATATTGGAAAATCTGCTATGAATATAGATTTTTTCCAAAAAATACAGGTTGCCCATATTACTTGGCATTAAAATGATTTACGGAAGTAGGCCAAAAGAAAAAACTACTGAAATAAAATGAGGAGAGACCAGAGTTATAGCAAAATCCAAAGGCTGATCCATCCAAATTCATACTTAAGACTCGTTTAAACACAATGTTTACTCTTTGGAACACTTTCCAATGAGGAAAGAAGAACGAGGAAAGAAGGAGAAAGGGAGAAGACTTTCCATCCTGCTCATCGAGCAACTCAACACTCAAAACCCAAGCCATCAGGCCCTCCTGTGATTGACTTTCCCCAGGAGTCCCCATTTATTAAGCAGATCCAGACTGCCTGAGTGTCGCAGACCCTGCAGCCTGTGTATGGGAGCCTGGCTTAATTCAGGGCAGGCTGCCTGAGGCTCTGCTGTCCCGCAGTGGCCCTGTGCTGTCAGGGAAGACTCAGCGTCTCACCCAGGTGGGCCCTGCCAGGGAAGCAGCACCCAGCTGCTGCGGCAGCTCCTTTTTGTAAGCCATCAGCTACCTGGCTCTGTCCACCACTTGGCCTGCCAAGAGTGGGGACACTTGCAGGTGCAACCCAGGATTAAAAATATCCTGGCTGCTCTCTGGCCTGAATGTGATGCTAGAACTCCTGGGCCCTTAGACCAGACCTCTGAGACCAGTTCTGTCTTTTAAGTTTCCATCCCAGAGTCCCTCTGACTGATCTCAAAAGCCTCGCTGATGGAAATTGCGGGAAGCTCCCAAAATCCAGCTTTCAACCTGTTTCAAGTTTCCAATAAAAGCTCATGACCCTAAATCTCCCCCCAACACAACCCCTTGGCCAGGCAGTCTATGTCCTCACTGCATGCTGCCCTGGCACAAAGGGGCTCAGAAAGATTTTTTTAAGTAGAGGATCCTGACTTTTTAATTTTTAAGTGGAAGTATAGTTTATGTACAATAATATATGTTACAGGTGCAGAATATATTGATTCACATCTTTTAAAGCTTACACTACATTAACAGTTATTATAAAATATTGGCTATATTCCCCAAGTACAATATAGCCTTATAGCTTATTTTATACATAATTGTACTCTTAGTCCTCTACTCCTATATTGCCCCCTGCACTGGAAACCACTACTTTGTTTAGAGGATCCTGATTTTGAAGAGTATAAATTATTTGCAAAGAACCACAGTAAAAAGACCTGCAGGGTCTGGTCCCAAAGTACTCACTCCCTACCATCTCTCCATGGCACTGGTGCAGGCACATTTAAGTACTCAGTATAGCCTAGCTTCGAGGCCACTCTCCTCATGACAACCCCCTGTTAAAAGGTTACTTCTGTGAGATTCCTCTCCCTACATGGAGCAGAGCCCATCACTCCCTCCCCTGGAAATGATAGTACTCTCTTTCTCTCTCAGTAAAGCTCCTACCAAACAGGACAACAAATACAGAATTCTGCTGCCTTCATCTTCACCTTCCTCTGGGCCCGCAGGAAAGACACAGACGCTGATTAAAGTCCCTGCCCACCAGATGAGGCAGTTTTGCTTTCTTAAAGAAAAACATCTCAGACAGGATGTCTTACATCGTGGGCAAAAGTGCACATCATATGGGAAACTCAAGACAAGAAGGAAGTTATAAACTCCATTATCAGGCTTTAGGTACCTCAAACCAAAGATGGAAAACAGTTATGGGCTGAGAGTAAAGAAAAAACTCATCAGGAGATCACAGTGGACCACCAGCTGAACAGGTGAAACGCTGCTTTGTTTTTCAGTGAGTGGCCCGAAGGGCAGTAGCCAAGGGTCTCGGCCCAATCTTTTCATTATGTCTTGTTCTGATCAAACCACTACGAGAAGCTGTTCTATATACACCAGACACCACCTAGGCCCTCGAACTTAGAAACCAAACCTAACTAAAGTCATAAACTGTGTTTCCTTGAATCTAGGAATCCGTCAGTTCTAAGATACACCATTATTTTATCAAGCACTACAGAAGAAAAGTGCTGCCAATTAAACTACGGCACGGTTTCTTACTACTTAGAATTTGCATTTCATTTTTATTGAAAGAGTTCTTTTAAACTTAGACTTTTTTATATAATATATTATTATTGGGCACTAATAAAAAGAAAAGGAAAACTGAAATGTATCGGTTAAGGCAATGACAATCAGGTCACCTGGCTAAAGGCAACTGTTAAATGTCACTGGTTTGGGAAGTACAGTCCAGTTTCAGAAATGTTAAAATTTTAATAAAAAAATGTACAGCACAGAATCAATAAAACACTCTCTTACGTCTAGCTCAGTGACAAAAATTGGAAAGGACAAGGCAGTAGTTCATAGGATAACCGCTAAAAAAGACACTTCATTGATTAAAAATGTATGTATACAGAGAAAACAGTTCAGGGTATTCAACTCAAGAAAGATGAAAACAGAATAAGGATTTGAGAATATTCTTCAAGGACATCAAAAGTCCTATCCCAAAAAGTGATTTCCAATTGTTTTTTCTTTATATTTTTTAAAAAAATAAGAGCCTACAAGAAACTTGAGCATGGAGATGTTCTATTTGGAGGAAGAGTCTCACCTAGAAATGCCTCTGAAGTCACACAACATGGGACCAGCTGGAATCCTGACCTGGAGAGTGTGTGTAACCTCCATCCACTCCCTGTGACAGTTACAACCCAACAACAAAGGTTTAAATGGTGGCACTGATCAATTAAACATTTGCACAATATGAAGCCTTGCTAGTTGCCAGTAATACAAAGATTCAGCACGTTCCTGGGGGCGAGGGGGAGGGGGATTGGTAAGGCACAAGGGAGAATTTCCCACATTGGGATTTCAGACCGTGAGATGACTGCCAAAGGCTGGGGTGAGAACTTTCTATCAGTCACAAGGAGCTGTAGTGATCTTAGCAGGTCAGAAGCCCCCTGGGCACAGCAAGGGGGTGAGTAACATCCGAGAGTTTCAAGTCTGGCCAAGCTCCAGCTCTCTGAGTCTGAAACACCAAGTCTAGCACAAGCCAGATGTGGCTGAGAGTAGACAGCTTTGGCTCCTGCCCCCTGCCCAGCCATGTGGCTGAACCCAGCCGTTTACGGCACCCATGGCCCTCCAAACACAAATCCGACTCCACAAATTAGCAAGCGATGTATGTCCTGCGGAAGGCAGGAGGTACATATACCACCAGGCGAAGCTTAACAATCTCCACTAGACAGCTGGTGATCGCCATGATGCGTCACCTCCTGTTTCTCTATTTTCTCTATTTCTTCTCCTGAATGCCCAAAGGTTGCTCTGCTGGAAGCGAAACAAATGGGCGCTAGAGCAACGCCTGCGGGCTGGGGGCAGATTCTCACGGTTCCTCTGGCTATGTTCTTGGGCTCTGCTGAGACCAGGAAATAGAGGAAAGCTACTGAGCCAGTCTGTTTCCCTTGCAGACAAAACCGGGGAACATAGGGGAGCCACCACACTGATCCCTTCCCTCCTGGCTGTAACAAGGACAGAGGCCCTTTGGTATCATGCGGGGATGGAGCGGAGGGGAGGATGCCCCGGCCTGGACCTCCTTCACTGCCCCTCCTTTCCCAGCAACCCTCGGCACCACCCCCCACCCCCAGTGCCTGACCCAGCTGGTGAACTGCCTTGCATAACTGTAGCTCCCAGATCTGCTCTGTGGGTGCAAGTCTCAGGCCCCGTCATGAAGCGGGGCCAGAGGACTGGGAGCGTGGCTCTGCTGGGCTCAGGACCCAAGCAGAGTGCCAAAAAAAACACTGCCCTCATCTGCATGCAGCTTTGCATCACATTTGCATACCAACAAGAGACTGACCCAGACTTGCCTGTTGAGTGTCCAGGAGTCTCCGGCGGAGGTGTGGGTCAGCTTGCTACAGGGCCGGGGCAGTGAGTGCAGCAGTGCGTGCATGGGACCTTTTGAAGGAGGTTGCCATTATCTTCTCCTGACACTTCCTCTAAAATCCCCTTTGACCACTGGAAATGGTTCAATCGTCTTAGGACGCCAGCTCTGGGTCATCTTGGTGTCACTTGAGCGTGCTTTGGGAATGCCCACGTCTACTCCCCACCTAACTCAAATTACTCAGCAAACCCCACAGCTCTCCTCCAAGGGCAATCTGTGGCCAAGAAAAATAATGTTTTCACCATACAGCCCTATCAGAGCACAAGTAACATGCAGATTAATATTTTAAGATGATTAAAGAGAGCTAATTTTCCATGTGTAGGGTTATCTGATGGTACAAGCTATTGCTTTATGGATGACCGAGTCAGGTTCCACTGATCTGACTAGGGATGGGTCCCCTCCTTTGTTGCCTGCACTGACAGCCACGGAGGGAAAGTTTTTGGTAAAGGGGGACAACCCACCCAGGTACAAGAGAACATTTTTTTGTCTAAGGGCACTCCCTTGCTGTAAGTACCAACTCGGTTTTCAGTGTAATTCTCAGATTTAAGTTTAGTATAAATAGAGATTTAGCAGAAGTGAGAAAATCCAACCCTGCATCCCATTTTATTCTCTACACAGAGTAACCAGAGAGGAAAGGTTTTCTTTAACTGGCGGTTTTCAATCAAGCTGCGTTCTATGAATAGGAAAAAAAAAAAAAATGGTGTACAGAAGCTAAGCTACTCTACATTCTGATGAGGACTACTTCCGCCCATAGGCATCAAACTGCTGACCTGACTCAGTGATGACAAAGTCAGAGAGCTTCATGCTGAACATGAGAACATGCAGACTGAAGCACAGCGATCATCATTCTGCCATTTCATCCACAAACCAAACTCAGATATTCTTTGTATATTTTGTTGTTGTTCAGTCGCTAAGCCGTGTCCAACTCCTTGGAACCCCATGGACTGCAGCATGCCGGGCTCCCCTGTTCTTCACCATTGCCTGGAGCTTGCTCAAACTCATGTTCATTGAGTCAGTGGTGCTATCCAACCATCTCATCCTGTGTCATCCCCTTCTCCTCCTGCCTTCAAATCTTTCCCAGCATACTTCTATATATATCTTTCTATAGTAGATAATGTAATTTTTAACTTAATAGAAATAAAATGTGAAGGATTTCCAGAAAGGTCCAGATCATTAAACAATATCCCTGTACAATCGCAGAGCTAGACAAGAGCTCAGACAAGGAAACTGAGGCCCCACAGGTTAAGTGACACCACAGACACACAATCCGCTGTGCAGACCGCCCAACCAAACCATGTGGCCAAAGCTTTAAAAATGTTTCAATTTTTCACTTGAATTTCAGACACACACTTCTTCTCTTACCAGAATTACTTCAAAAATGCGTGAGATCAGTTTGCTGTCTTCCACAAGTCTGTTAAAAAGAAATGCAAAGATAATGTATTAATAATGATTCTTAAAATTATTTAAACGGCTGCCCCAACAGGGAGCACTGCAGCCCCATGTTTTACTGCTGAAATACTGTGACTGAGGAATAGTATGATTAAACACTCATTTTAATACACTGAATTACATCTAAACACAAGAAATGTGAGGCTTCTTTGAGAATGACTATTAGCTTTGCCTCATTGATCTGCACCAGGCAAAACCTCAAACATATATATAAATGTAAAAAATGTATTTAAAAAAACAATTATTATAAAGACTATCAAAATAGGCAATGTCAGCTAAAATAATGCAACCTATCCTTCATGTAGTTAAATTATAAGCTTCCCACACTGTAATCTTTCATATGTACCTCATTAGTTATTTTCTCAACATTAATGATGTAATGTTCAATGATTTTTAATGATCTTTAACTTTAAAAAAAAGTAGACACCAATCACACAATAGCTTCGAGGCACTTTCATCAAACCTAGTGATAAGTGGTCATTTTTTGTAACAGAAGACTTTCTCCAAGCAATTTAAAGGAAAATAGCCTTTATTCAAAAGGGATAGTTTTTTTAAGAACAATACTTCAATCTCTAAATATTCCTTTAGTCCACGGGTCAGAGAACTTTCTCTGTAAAGGGCCAAATAGTAAATATTCTGGGCTTCACAGGCCACGCAGTCTCTATAGCAACAATTACCTCCGCCACAATAGTGTAAAAGTAGGTATAAATAATCTATAAATTAATAAGCATGGCTGTGTTCCAATAAAATTTTATTTACAAAAACAGGCAGTTTCCCATATTAGGTCCATAAACTATAATTTGTTGATCCTCCTTTAGTGGCAAAAACCACTACAATATTGTAAAGTAATTTAGCCTCCAACTAATAAAAATAAAAGGGAAAAATAAATAAAATAAATAAATAAATAAAAAGAAAATCAAATTCCTTAACTTGACTAGACTTTACTTTGTAGATAAACCACAGCGCTTAAGACAAGCATATTCCTTTCGCTGTAGGTATGGGCTGTTTGTCTATTTCACAGAGGACATCAGGTGGATAGAAAGGAAATTTATCATCTGGCCTCCCTGGAGCTTGTTTGTCTATAATACTACATTGATAAAAGAAAAGCCTATGAGACTAGCAAAAAAAAAAAAATCACAGTGTTTTAGAAATATCTGTTAAGGAAAAGCGAGCTACAGAGTGAATCCCCAAAGACAGAAGCACTTAGAAAACACTAGCTCAGTATCTAGCAAAAATAAACGTGATCATTTTCTATAGTCTCGATAGATCAGAGGGGAAAAGTTTTGACTACAAGTATTAAATTCGTTGACATTCTCTCACTTTCCTGGGCAACTGCAGGCCCAGGAAGGAAGATGGAGCTCCTTATACCATGAGTGGGTAGGATAGGAAATGCACAAACTCAGGACCAAATGCAACTTTAGGTCAACACATCCTTATTTCTCTTCGTTTCCTAGATATTAACCACATCATTTCCTAAATTGGTCTTCTGAAATTTTTGTGATATATACTCTTACCAGGTCCAGGCCTGAAAGAGCCAAGCACATATATTTCTGAGTGTGGTTGCCCTAGCAACCAAAAGCCAGGAACATCACAGGGACAGAGGCACCCGTGCTTCCTCAGTGGTACCAAGGAGTGACAGCTCCCTGTATCACAGCCTACTCCAACATTCAGATCCAAAAGCAGACACTCACAAGGCCAGACTTTTTATGACGGTATTTTAAAATACATTCTATTACCAACATGTGTGCATGCTAAGCTGCTTCAGTTGCGTCTGACTCTTTGCGACCCTGTGGGCCCTATGTAGCCCTCCAGGCTCCTCTGTCCATGGTATTCACCAGGCAAGAATACTGGAATGGGTTGCCATGCTCTCCTCCAGAGGATCATCCCGACCCAGGAATCAAACTCCTGTCTCTCACGTCTCCTGCATTAGCAGGCAGGTTCTTTACCACTAGCGTCATATAAACTACATAAATGACCTTAATTCAGTCTTAAAGATTGCCACTAGTTCATCTCCAGGTCTCTGCATGACAAGCAGGCTGACCTGCACTACCTCTTAACACTCTTTTAAGTTCTAACAGTTCGATCCTTACATTCTTCTGAACACAATCAACCAGAACAATTTTGTTCTTTGATCTGACTAACACATCATTTAGAGCCATGTCTGGAAAATTAAAAGTGAACTCAAGGTTAAAAAAAAATCACTTTTAGTGAAAAAAAATTTTTTCTATGACATTTTCTGTGACCCATGAACTAACCTCACATGTAATCCCAAAAGAATGCTAAAACAGGTATGGGACAGGGCTAGCTGCAAACACTTACAACTATCTAAAATGCATCCGTTTTTCAGACTGTGGGAAGTGACCGATAAGTAGGCGATGAATATTGACTAGCATTTTCTTAAATTTAAAATAATAAAATAGATATCTAAAGGTGTCACACACACTATTGTTTCTGTGGCATTTTTATTTCACTTATATGGGTACTGGGTAGTGACCTATTGTGAGTTGTATAAAAAACACCTGAAATCCACAGATTCCAGGCTGCTTCAGAGACCTTAGTTTTTAATATGTTCTTAAATTTTGATTTTAAAAACTGGGTCTGCTTACTTAATGCATCTCCTTTCCTATCACCACAGGTCCAATTAGTAGCTCAGCTCTCAAATGACCAAACCCTTAATGTGCTCTGAATAATGGAGTGCAGTTCCTCTGACTTGGTGTTCCGGGGAGCAGCTCCGGGGCTTGGGCCTCTGTAGCCCAGGGAGGACGAGGCTTACCTCTGAACAACATGGATGTGGCTGATTCTCAGGGAATTATTCAGGCATAAAGTCTTAAATCATTATATTAGACTTTGGAAAATCATGATGCAAAAGGCGACCTTATTTGGGGGCTCTGTTGTGGTTGGCCTCCATGATTTAAATGACCAGTATCATTTTACTACATGAGTCTGCTATTTCCTAAAATTGAAAAGAATGAAAATGCTATGGCTTATGGACAGCCCAAAGGACAGGAAGGGAAAGATTTATCTGAATCTTCTAAACCAAAAACAAAGTAGAGATCTTTTTGAAATTATCCCACATCTTCAAAGGATTGTGAAGTTATTAACTGTAGTAAACTTTTCTCCCTTTATGTTAGCCATTTAAGCACACTGTGTTTAAGTAATTCCAGATGATTAAGTTGAATATACTGCCGTTTCTAAACTCCATTTCTGGGACTACTTTACGTTGGGTTTTTTTGGATGGTTTAGGGGAGGGGTTCTTTTTCCCCTAAATGGTGTAATTAATGATAAGAGTGTGTGTGATGAAAGAATTTTCCTTACAAAGTTTATTTCAGGAGATTCACTGGGATTTTTGTATATCTGTGGTTCATGTTATTAACAAAACAGGTACTGTTTGCATTAGAAAATTTTAAATGAACTTGTGAAAATCTTTAGGATATATTATCTGGAATTCTAACTCCTGTTCTTAAAGCAAATGTTGCCATTGGTGTTGGGAATTTTTTTTTAATTTTCAATTAATGAATTATTTTATTAATTGATAAATTATGTATTGATAAAAATTTTAAACTATTTACTGATGTTTGATAACTCATTTAAAATACCATATATTTAAATTCTGAAAAATACTTGGTTGAGATTTAACTATGAAAGCCATAGCACAAGTTTACAAGAAAATTTTATCACAAATCATGCTAAATGATAACCAAAAGGATTTATTATTATTTAAAATATACTTTAAATAATAGGTCAACACTTTTGATGTAAGAAGAAACAATGGCTTCAGAGGTAAAGTTATTGACTGACCTATGGAGTCAAGGTGGGCTTGGTTCTCTCTATTTGCTGGCACAACTACTTTTTATATACTTTGAAAATAGGGCTAAATATAAACTAGCAATATTTAGATACAAAAGACTAGGTTCAACTTAGGTAGGGAAAATTGGTACAGGGAGATCACTCTAGTTCTGTTCAGAGAGATACAGCAGTAGGTTGGGTTGAATTTCAAACTATTATTAGCTTTCTTTTTAAAAAAAAAAGCAGGCAGAGGATCTCCACCTGCTTTTTGCTCAGTTATACAGGCAAGAAAAGTGACCTCCAAAAGTGATAAAACACGTCTACAGAAACATGGGGGTCTATCCATCAAGTTACACTGTCTTGAGTTTGCTTCCTTACTTGGAGGCTTTAATCTGCTCCCAGGGTGGAGACAACACACATAAAGAAGGGCCAGGAGCCTAGAGTCACAGTCCTCATCAGTCAATCCTATCCTTCAGGAACAATGTCCTCCCCAAAGGCTTCTCCGCGGTCTCTGCAATTCTGGAGTCTGTCTAGTCACAAAGACCTTACTTAGTACTGGAGACACTTCTTCCTGGATACTATGTCAGGTTATGATGAACACTTTTGAACCCTTGTCACGAGCTAATCTTACAGCTCAAAATCAACGCCTTCAAGCTCAGTCAAGTCAAATGGCTTGATGAATGTCTGACAAACAGATATCATATAATAGCACTCAAATGTGGAATCTACAAGAATGGTACAAATGAACTTATTTACAGAACAGAAATTGAGTTACAGATATAGAAAACAATCTTACAGTTAACGGGGGAAATGGAAGGGAAAAACTGGGAATTGGGATTGACGTATAGAGACACCTACATATAAAATAGATAATAAAGACCTATTGCACAGCACAGGGAACTACGCTCAGTACTCTGTACTGACTTATGTGGGAAAAGAATCTTAAAAAGAGTGACTATATGTACATGTAAAACTGAGTCACTCTGCTATACACCTGCAACACAACACTGTCATCAACTATATCTCATGAAAACATTTTAAATGGCTTGACAGACACACAACCAAACAAGAAAACAAAACTCCACTTCCATCAGAGGCATATTCACAGGGTATAGGTGACCAGGCATGGGGAGAACTTAGGGAGCAGCCCAGACGACTGAAAGGAGGTGATCATGAGCTTGAAAGACAGGGGATTGGCCGGTTACAATGTGTGGAGACAGGCGTGCCTACCTGGAGATGTGGTGAAGAGAATCAGAGAAGGCTAATTAGTAAAGCAACAACATAACTGTCATGCTCACAAGTGTGGCTTTCACCCTGAAAGGATGGGAAGCCTCCACTGGATTTTAAGCCGAAGAAGAACACGGTTGGATTTGTTATTCAAACTCCAATCTGACAGTAACAGGAAAAAGGAACAGGTGAAGCAGTGCAGGCTAGAACATCGCTCCTCAAAGAGTGGTCTGCAGGCCAGAGCCAGCCTGCCAACAGCCACAGACCTATGACAATATAGTGACAGAAACTGGAAACATTACATTTTTATGTTAGACTTGATGATAAATTTAAACTTTATGGCAGTTTTAAAACATGGCCCCAGCAACACATGATGACAAACAGAACATCTGCATCAAAGGACCTGTCCAGGAGATGTTTACAGTGGAGCATCCTGGCAGAGACCACCTTCCCCAGGGAGCACATTTCACATCACCAGGAGTCAGACATACTGATGTCATATACACCCTGATATCATGCATCAAGGAGGGCACATCCTCACTTCTGGGGTATGCTTGTGAAAAATGCAGAACACTAATCTAACCATGAAAAATTCAAGCAAATGTGAGAGGCATCTTACAAAATAACCACTCATAATACGTCAAAAGTGTAAGTCATGAAAGACAACAGAAGGTCTGCTCTTTAGGTCTCTGTGAAGGAGACAACAGGATTATTTGAGAGAATAGCATTGAAACAAATGCATTACCCTATGTAAAACAGATAACTAGTGCAAATCTGATGTATGACAGAGGGCACCTAAACCCAGTGCTCTGTGACAACCAGGAGGGACAGGGTGGGGAGGGAGAGGACAAAAGTATACCTATGGCTGATTCAAACTGATGTATGGTAAAAACCATTAGAATGCTGTGATTATCCTACAATTAAAACAAAAAAAATTCTTTTTTAAAAAGACAACAGAAGGGTGAGAACTGTCCCAGATTGGAGCAGACTAAGAAGACATGAAAACTAAACGCAGTGTGGGGTCCTAGTTTGGACCTGGAACCAGAGAAAGGACATTACTGGGAAAACTGGCAAAACTGGAGTAAGATCTGCAGATTAGTTGACAGTGAAAGATGTTTCTCCTTAGAAGAAAAGCTATGACAAACCTAGACAGTGTATTAAAAAGCAGAGACATCACTTTGCCAACAAAGGTCCGTATAATCAAAGTATAGTCAAAAAAACTACTGGTCTTTCCAGTAGCTTTTCCAATAGTCATGTATGGATGTGAGAGTTGCACAATAAGGAAGGCTGAGCACTGAAGAATTGATGTTTTTGAGCTGTGGTGTTGGAGAAGACTCTTCACAGTCCCTTGGACTACAAGGAGACCAAACCAGTCAATCCTAAAGGAAATCAACCCTGAATATTCATTGGAAGGACTGATGCTGAAGCTCCAATACTTTGGCCCCCTGATGCGAACAGCCAACTCATTAAAAAGACCCTGCTTCTGGGAAAGACTGAAGGCAGGAGGAGAAGGGGACAACAGAGGACAAGATGGTTGCATGGCATCACCGACTCAATGGACATAAGTATGAGCAAGCTCCAGGAGATGGTGAAGGACAGAGAAGCTTGGCATGCTGCAGTCCATGGGGTCGCAAAGAGTCAGACTTGCCTGAGCAACTGAACAACAAATTATATCAATGTTCATTTCCTGGTTTTGAAAGTTGTACTATGGCTCTATAAAATGCTACCACTAGGGGAGGCCTGGTGAAGGATATACGGAAATTTTCTGCAATATTTTTGTAACTTTGCCATGAGGCTAAATTTATCTCAAAATGTAAAGGCTTTTCTTTTTTAATGGCTCCTGAAGTCTTCGTGTCTCCTCTCTTTTAGAAGTGGGGTCTGCGTCCTCTCCTTTTGAATCTGGCAGGTTTGAAAGTGCTTAGACCAACAGAGTAGCACAGAAGTGACACTATGTGATTTTTGCTCATATTCTGTTTGTTTTAATTTCACTTTCATAGCATTTTAGAAAAATGTTTATTCCAGCTATCTGCTGCTGCTTAACAAACCAACCCCAAATGCAGCATCAGAGAGCAATAACTACTCTGTCACGTCCATGGCTTCTGTGGGTGGTGAAATCTGGACAGGGCACAGTGGGGGATGACCTATCTTTGTCCCCAGTGTTTGAGGCCTCAGCCGGGGAGACACAAAGGCTGGGGTTGACTAGACTAGCTTAGAGGCTGTAATTATCTGAAGGCTTCTCTATTCACATGTCTGGTATCTGGGCTGGGATGACTCAAGGAAGGCTGTTAATTCTGTTCACTGGATCACCCAGTACTGCCCTGTCCACGTGGCGTGGCCTCGCACAGCGGGGCAGCTGAGCGCCGAGCAAGAGCCTTCCGGGAGAACCAGGCTGAAACTGCATGACCTTTTGTAACGGAACCTTGGAACATAGAGCATCACTTGAAAACAGTTAAGAGGTTAAAAGTCCAGCCCAGACTCAGGTGGAGGGAGCTAGAGCCATCTGAAGAGGGAGAGGCACTGTCACATAACAGAAGAGCATGGGGCAGGAGATGTTTTTGCAGCCATTTCTATAAAACACAATCTGCCATGGGCGTGGTACTGGGCTGCAACATGTTGAAATTTCAAAATCTGTTTCTTCACCAGATAGTTTGAGTAACACCAATGCAGAACCAGAGAAACCAGTTAATATGCTACTGCAGTGATGCAGAGGAGACATGACTGAGGCCTCGTATTAGTTGTCTGTTGGTGCATAACACATTACCATAAAATTCATGGTTTAAATCACACCCACTGATTAACTCAAAGGTCTGTAGGTCAGAAGTCTAGTTCAGCATGGCTGGGTTATCTGCTCAGAGTATCAAAGGTCTAGAATCAAGATGCCAGCTGGGCTAAGTTCTCATTAGGAGGGTGGAAGGGGTCCAATTTCAACCTTACTACTGACAGAATTCAGTTCTTTGCAGTTGTAGGACCCAAGTCCCTATTTCCTTGTTGGCTGTCAGCCAGGGATCCCTCCCAGGTTCCTGAGGACATTCTCATTCCTTGTCATGTGGCCCCTTCCGTCTCCAAAACCAGCAATGGGGAATCTCCTCCATGTAAAATCCTTCTCAAGCTTCAGATCTCTCTAACTGATATGTCTTTGACCTCTAGATCAGATTTAAATGGCTCATATGATTAGTCAGGCCCACCATGAAATGATCTCTATATTTTAAGGTCAACTAGTTTGGGACCTTAATGACATCTGCAATAACCCCTCATAGCAGCAATAAATTAGTCTTTTAACTGAATAACTGGGAGAACATGGGCTTGGAGTCTTAAAGGTTATCTAAGAATTCTGCCCACTACAGACTTGACCTTGCCTCCACCTCAATTCCATCTTATTTCACCTCCTTTTTTTAAAAAAATATAATTCAGATTTGATTCTTTGAATAAGCTGCTTCTGACCAACTTGTGTATAAACCCCAAAATAGATGCTGGACATTGGTTAGCTTTCCAACAACATTGGGTACAAGTTTTAGATTTCGTATCTGTTCACAACTGAGCACTAGACTACAAACAAAGCTTTTTTTGTTTCTTATGGCTTACATAATTTACCAGCTAAGTGGGCCAACAACAGTCATTTTAAATAAAAAGTCTCTAACATTAGCTGAATTTCAAATTATTGGTTCACTGAATCAGCTTCAAAAGGAAATGGTTTCATAATGTTTAGTTATGGCATAATATTATGTCTGTCTTGAAAGCAGGAACATTTACGATGTTTCTCCTTGAAATGTTTGCCCTTGCTTGCAATGCTTGCTAACTATCTTACAGAGAACTGCAGAAGCCTTCCCAATAAAAGGACACATATAAAGACTTATTTCCCCAGCAACCCAAAAACTCGGGGTTAAGATTTTAGCAGCTTTAGCACAGAGTATTTCAGACCTGGTCATTTTACAAAGATCTACAGAATCCTCCATGGAACAGGCATCACACTTCTTCCTAGAGGAAATCTGCACCCCAGCGGTCCCAAAACATATACAATATAGAAACAATTTAAGCCAAGTTATAAAGCCGACTGCTTCATTTGCTGAGCAAGTCTGAGAACTAAATGAGCACATGAGCCATACCAGAATGTGCCTCTGAAGTACCGAAACCTCCCACTGACTAAAATAGCATGAGAAAGACACAAAGTTCAGTTAAGAGACACTTTGGTTATGTAAAAAAAGCACGTGTTTTCCAACAGAAAGGAGATCTTAGATGGAAAAAGAAGAACATTAGCAAGTTTGCAAAATGCTTTTCTATTATCTCAACAGATGCCCAATACAGCCCTGTGAAAGTCCACACCCGTTGATTGAATCTAGGCAACAGAACGCTTCTGTAACAGATAGTATGAAAGGTGAAAAAGAAAAGCAGCAGTCGAGAGGCTCTTCATGCAGCGTATGGAATGACTGACAAGACATCTCTAACTCCTTCTAAGTCTAGATGCTGTGAGGTGCCTGAAAGTCCCGTTTCGTCTGTGGCTTTACAGGCACCGTCCCCACACAGGCGCCGATGCTCTTGTTAACCAGCCAAGGGCTTCGGCCCGCCTCGCCCACACCGCCCCCGCTCCCTGCTCTGGGTCCTGAGCCCTCACCCTCTTTCTCTCTGAACTCTGTGGCTCTGCAGCTGGCCTCCTTGATCTAGTAATCCACTGCATCCTTGGCACTCTCCTCAAGACACAGCTCTGTATTGGTCCCACAGCTCCGCATATATTGAAGCTACGGGTAAGAAGCATGTTCATCCTTGCACCAAACTGGCAAAGACAACAAACAGAAAGAAACCCAGCCAGTAAGAGAAAGGACAGGCTGGGACACAGTTTCCTAAGAGAATCACTAGACTGTATATTATGTGGACAGCATTTCTTTCCACTTAGGACATGAGCTCAACACTTGAAGGAGCACTTGCAGGGACTTCCCTGGTGGTCCAGCAGCCAAGACTCTGGGCTCCCAACACAGGGGACCTGGGTTTGACCCCTGGTCAGGGAACTAGATCCCACATGTCACAACTGAAGATTCCGCATGTGGGAACTAAGACCTGGTGCAGCCAAATCAATACTTTTTAAAAAACACTAATTGTATATGAGATATTTTAAATTTTATTTTCAATTTCATGAATCTGCTTGTTTTCTGTGGCTCCTTTTCATCCTTATTACTCAGTAATGAGAGACCTTTTTTGAATCCACTTGAAGTCAGGCTAAGATTTCTCCCTTTCCTTGCTCTCACTCAATAAACATTACTGAGTGCTATCATTACTGAATACAACACACTGAGAGCTATGTCCCGTGTTAGAAGTGCTATGAGAGATGGCTATAAAGGGTACAGAAAGGATCACAGGAATCATCTGAGGTGCAGAGTAACTGTGGATGGCCCAATAACTATGATTTCCAGTGCTGCCCATGTGCTAGATTAGTGGATTCTAACAAAGAGAAACCACAGGGATGATGGTGATGACTAATTCTTCTTTTTTTTTTTTTTTAATGAGAAACTAAGGCACAACGAAATGGTCTAGCGACAAGAAGTGAGGCTGAGACACAAACCTCAGCTGCTTAGATCAGTGTCCGCACTGCACAGAATAAGGACTGCTTGAGCTGAACTCTGAAAGAGGAGTAGGTTATAGATCAACAGTCAATGAAGGATGGAGCAGAAGCGGAGAGAGGACAGATAAGAATGAGCTGCGCCCTGGGCAAAGGGAACAGCATGAGAGAAAGTAAAAACAGAATGGCTCCTTAAGGACACAGAAAAGGCAAGTTTATCGCATAAGTGGAAGAAGTAAAGAGAAGGCAGTGCAAGATCAGGCTGGAGGAATAAACCAGGGCTGACTGCAGATGATCCTGTTATCCATGCTGGTGAGCTTAACTTACTTGGTAAACTCCAGCCTGCAGGCCAAACCCCGCCACCTGCCAGTGTGGCCCACGAGCAAAGAATATTGTCAGGTTTCAAAATGGTTGGAAAAAAATCAAAGGAAGATTTCATGACATATGACAATTGCATGAAATTCAAATTTCAACTTCCATAAAGTTTTATTGGAACACAGCGATGCTCATTCCTTCACACACTGTCTGCAGCTGCTTTTACACCACAGTGACAGCTGAGAGGCTACAGCAGAGACCATATGGCGAGTGATGCCTAAAATGTTTACTATCTGGCCTTTCGCAGAAGAAGTTTGATGAGTTAGCACATGTCCCTGATCTAGGTGACTGGGTGCCACTAAGAGAAGGACTAGGCAACGATGCCATCACCAGCTTTAAATTTTTACAATGATTATTCAGGCTATAGCGAGAGGATGGCCTGAACACAAAAAGAACTGGGAACAGGAAGATCAGTTAGCTGTCAGTGATGACTCTCAAGAGGTGATAAGAACCAAAGCAGGAGTAAACAGGAAAAGATTAGCAAGGCTGTATCAACATGACTTGAAAATCTGTCAAATACAGGGACTTCCCTGGTGGTCCAGGGGCTAAGACTCCATGCTCCCAATGACTCAGAAAGAAATTTTTTTAAGACTCAAGAAATAGGAGTTTATTTTTTATTTTTTTATTATTTTTTTTTATTTTTTTTCATTAATTTTTATATATTTTTAAGGAAAATAAAAGAAAATCTATCTGATGCAGGAGAGAGAGAAGAGGAAAGAAGTTCAGAATGACTTCAGTACTTCATTTGTCCTACCTGGAGGCCACCACCATGACCGCCACCGGAACAACAAACATCACAGCAAGCAACCTCATCTGCGGAAGCTCCTATACAACAATTCACTGGTCTTAGAACTTCATCTCTTACTTAATCCTTACTGTGAGATAGGCATGAGTGACCTTACAGAGAAGGACACTAGAATTGAACCTTATCCAAGGTACACAGCTAATTAATTTGCAGAGTTCATGATTTTCAGCTGCTCTAAGATACAATATTAAGACAATGTTTCAGGGAAAGGCTAGCCTGGATAAGAAGATGAGTTAAACTCGGAAAGAGGAAGGACAAGTGAGGACAGACATCTATGGAACACCAATATGTCAATAAAGAGCTGGCCAAAAAAAGAAAACCTGGAAGTCTCAAAAGTTCACCAGAAAAGGATGTCAAAGGGAGTGAAATGGAAAAGAATCAAAAAGAATAGCTTCATCTTCTTGGTGTTCAGATCTTCAGTTTAGTCTCTGTTCCTAGAAGTTGCACTTTCATTACACTGAGTAATTTTAGGACCCCCAAGCTCATTTCAGGAGCTACTTCTAAGATCAATCCATGATACTGGTGCTAACAGATAAAAATAGAGAGAAGATCAACCTGAAACCATTGAACCAAAGGCTATCCTGCTGACCACAAAAACTATAAGATGGGTTATAGATTGTCATTCATGTTATAGCTTTTGATAAGAACCACCAGTCTGTGTCTGGGTATGTACTTAAGAAATGTATGCTTTTTCTTGATTATACAAAATGAATAAAAGCCTTAATAATTATATATAGCTATTTAAATTATTTTCATAAAATATATAAATACAGAGGCATAAAATACATTCATTGAATGTTCTACTGGGGAGAATAGCAAAGCATTACAAATAAAATATTCTAATGTCTGCACTATAAGAAAATCATTAGTAAGTTTTAATATATTACTTCCCTGTTTTTGGATTCATATAAGACATGGGACCAACTTCATCTTTAAAATAATAGTTACTGTTTCTTGTGCATGTTCTTTGTGTTGCTTGGACAGCCATAGCTGGTTTGATGTCCAATAACCATAGCTGAGTCCATTTTACAGAAGAAAACATTGACACTTAGGCTAGTGAAACAGTCCGCTCACAGTCATTCATTCACAAAGCCAACGACAGACCTGGGATTAGAAATGGAATCTGCCTGTTCTGACAAACCATTAGGTGTATTACATCATAATACGGGGTAAGAGAAAAAGTCAAGTCATACTACATACATTGGGATTTTTAAAGTATTAAGAACATTTCCCATGTCATCACATATTCAATTAAATATTAGTTCTCATATCTACATACCTTTCTTTTCTGTTTGTTAGTTGTCAACTTTTTCTTTTTTAATTGAAGTACAGTTGATTTACAATGTTGTGTTAATTTCCAGTGTACAGCAAAGTGACTCAGTTATATATATATATATATATATATATATGTATTATATATATATATCCTTTTCAGACTCTTTTCCCATACAGGTTACTACAAAATACTGAGGATAGTTCCCTATGTTACACAGTAGGTCCTTGCTGGTTATCTATTTTACATATAATTGTGTGTTTTTGTAAATCCCAAACTCCTAATTTATCCTTTGTCCTTTCCCCTTTGGTAACCATGAGTTTTTTCTATGCCTGTGAGTTTATTTCTCTTTTGTAAGTAAGTTCATTTGAATCGATTTTTTAGATCTCACATATGAAGTGGTATCATACAATATTTATCTTTCTCTGTCCGGCTTACTTAGTAGGATCATTTCTGTTGCTGTTGTTTAGTCACTAAGTCGTGTCCAACTCTTTGCAATCCCATGTACTGTAGTCCACTAGGCCCCTTTGTCCACGGGATTTCCCAGGCAAAAATTCTGGAGTGGGTTGCCATTTCCTCCTCCAGGAGATCTTCCTGACCCAGGGATCAGACCTGCATCTCCTGCATTGGCAGGCAGATTCTTTACCACTGAGCCACCTGGGAAGCCCCATATCGATCTCTAGGTCCATCCATGTTACTGCAAATGGCCTTATTTCATTCTTTTTAATAGCTGAGCAATATTCTACTGTATATTCTTCTAACCTACTTGTTAGAATTCCTCTATTGATGGACCCCTGTTTTCCACTTTTTGGTAGTATTCATTAGAGAAGTAAAATGTGGTTAAGGGATTGTGTCAAATGAGTTCAACTTCTCATTCAACCCTCCTAGCTCTGCGCTCCCAGGAAAGTGTGAAACCCCGAACATTACTTTTCTCCCAAGTGATACCACTGCCTGCTTCCCTTCCTGATGCTGAGAAGCAAATGAGGTTGTGCCTGTGAAGTACCCGGCACTGTCTGGTACATGGAAAACTCTCTGTCAAAATAGATACCAACTGTCTTTACTGTTAGTGTTGCTGCTGTTTTAAATCATGCTTTAATGGACATTCTTATATGTAAGAATCTGTGTGCATCTCTTACTCTTTTCTGTTAGGATGAATTCCTAGACGTGGAATCAAAGGCTATATTTAAGGTTTAACACATACTGGCAGTTTGCCTGCCACAAAAGATGCACCCATTTGTGACAGTCCGTGTTCCACTAGTCTGTGAACAAGGGCTATTAACATTTTTAAAAACTCCATCAATATGATGATGTTTTTATTATTTTGGTGGAATTTTCTTTGATTACTAATGAGGGCAACTCTTTTTCACGTTTATTGTTAGAAATGGCCTTTTCAAGTTCTTTGTCCATTTGCCCTTTGGGCCCACCCTTCTTCAGAATGTCAAGATACCTAATGATATCTGTCCCTAAAAGCTGACCGTTATGTTGAGTCTGTAAACAGTTGGCTTAAGCAGGATATACGAGTCCAAGCAGAGAAGAGAGGCGCACACACCACGTGCGTCCTGAGGGCACACGGCATTTACCTCCTTAAAGAACCAGGGCCAGTCCCCTTCACCGCATGGGCTTGTTTCCTCTGGAATCTGCTGTGGCCGAGAATGCTAAGTAATAACACATGTTTGGGATGGTGATAAAAACATGCCAAGGAAGTCACAGAACATTATTTGAAACCCAGACCACTGTTTAGTCTGGCAGCTCTTGTGCTCTTCAATTATATGACAAAGGTCCCATCTGTACAGCAAACACTGTAATACATTCTGACCAATAACTGTCACCACATGGAATCAGAAGACTTGACGTGTGAGAGAATTTGGTGTGGAGACAGGAGAGCTGAATTGGGAGTCTGTCTTGTGCCTCAAGTTACATTCCATTCAGTGGGGTATCACTTTGTTCTACAGAGTTGACTGACAGTGACAGGTGTATGCGACGGAATCACAGACAACGCCTGGCTTCATCAAGAGTAGATTAACAACAACAAGGAGGAACGTGCAGCTTAAGACTGTTAGACTGTTAATTCTACAATGGTCCATTACCTAGGGAAATCATCCAAAGAAAGCACAAACGTGACAACAGAAATATAAGGCTAAAACTTGCCCAAAATTATCAAGAGACCGATTCTCTCAGACTTTAGAAGGTACACTGATCATACCAAGAGACTTTATTTAGCTGTTATTTCTACAGTTAGGATGCCACGAAGGTTTGCTGGCTGCAATAACCAGGTAAAGGTTTCTAAATGAACTGTGATTTGTAAAGACAGCTAGTAACTATAAACACAAAATATCAAAATAAGGGCACCGTAGGGTGCTTCATTGCCAGACGACATTATCTTCTCCTTTTGGCATTGTTTTCTGTGCTCATATTTTAACACCATCTAAAGAAAGACAAATTTGCTCTACAAGTGCAAAATGACAAAAAGGCATTAAGTTGATGAGTCAAAACTCAAAGATGCCAATAAGAAGAGTTGGAAACTCCCATCAAGCCAAGAAAAATAAATGCACCAGTCAAAATAAATGTGTCACACATTAATATTCTGGTCGGAGGCAACTGATTCAACTGTCATCTTGATACATTCCGGAATGAACCAGTTAAAATGAAGATGTTAAATAAACAAATCATTTAAAGAATATTCCTTTTAAATCCTGAAGGTAACGATCCAGCCTGTGGTGACTGGATAAACAAATGGAAAAATGTTGATTATGGTAAAGAATACAGTAGACTGCTTTGACAGCACACCCTGTATATACATGAAAAATCAAGTGTTCTGCCGAAGGACGTCAATGTTTAGGTGACAACGGCTCACGAAAGTTACCGGAGGTGTGCGTCGTACCCATGCCCATGACTGCCGTCTAGTCACGGGCACTGACTCCCCCTAGAACCACCCACAGGGAAGGTCTCATTTCACTGGCACACAGGCCACTTCAAGCTTTCGCCTCCTCACAGAACAGGCTGGAATAGGTCACTGTGGACTCGCACATACGAAAGTGTCTGCACAGACCCCACAGAAAAGTTTCTCTATGCAACTGGGTCACTCCCTAATAATGACCGGTGACCTGAGGAGGCTGCCACTGAACCAAGGTTGAACTACTCTGGAGGCTCGGAAGGCAGTCCTAGAATTTGCATCATGCTCTGATAGCCCAGGCTAGACTCCTGTGCTAAAAGAACCGCGGTATGTGAGCAGAGCTCTGTTCACAATGCTGTCGTGTCATCTCCACGATGGCCAGAGCCTGCAGAACAGTCTTTGGCTGTGTCTAGGGGCCGAGGAAGCCTAGGGCTCTTGACAGTGTAGAGCTTAGGTGGAGAAAACCAGTGATCATGGGCTGCATGCATCCACCACTAAAGGGCTGCGTCAAGCGGCACCAGGAAAGACACGGATATGTTTCCAGACAGAAGATGTCTGTTCTAGATAGAAAGTGAAAGTCGCTCAGTCGTGCCCGACTCTTTGCGACCCTATGGACTGTATAGTTCGTGGAATACTCCAGGCCAGAATACTGGAGTGGGTAGCCTTTCCCTTCTCCAGGGGATCTTCCCAACCCAGGGCTTGAACCCAGGTTTCCCACGTTGCAGGCAGATTTGTTACCAGCTGAGCCACAAGGGAAGGCCAAGAATACTAGCGTGGATAGCCTATCCCTTGTCCAGGGGACCTTCCCGACCCAGGAATCGAACCAGGGTCTCCTGCATTGCAGGCAGATTCTTTACCAACTGAGCTACGAAGGCCCAGGCTAAAAAACACCTCTCAGCAGGGTTCGAGAAAGGACTGAGCTCCAGCCTATCTGAAGGAGCTAAAAATAAATAGTGATTCTGAACACGGTTCAACAGTCTATTATGGGGGACATAACACGTTTTTCACAGGGGAAAATAATGTCTTAATTTTTCAAAGGCAAGTGTGAAAAGTGTGTTTGTGTGTGTATGTGTTCAGTCATGTCCAACTCTCTGTGACCCCATGGGCTGTAGTCCGCCAGGCTCCTCTGTCCATGAGGATTCTCCAGGCAAGAATACTGGAGTGAGTTGATATTTCCTTCTTCAGGGGATCTTCCCGACCCAAGGACTAAACCCACATCGCCTGCATTAGTAGGTGGATTCTTTACCACTGCATCCCTGGGAATCAAGCAAGTATAAAAAGAGGAACTCATAAAAATGAAAATTATAATAATCACAGTAATATTTACCATTTTACTCTCTACTTTAAATCAGGGGGGAAAAGGTAAGTAACAAATGACAACAGCCCCAAAGAGAAAATATGTAAACAGCATGGAGGTTTAGTACAGTGTTAGTATTTTTATAAATATTCTAAAAATAGGAATACAGAACATGGTTTCCAGTTATTCAAATAAGAATTCAATACCTTCATCTCTCAATTCACTGATCTCAACACTTCCAAACTGTTTTCTAATCTCCCCACCTCAGGTACCCAGTTTCTAGACAGATTACTAACTGCACCACTTCAAACGTCTCATTTGTAAGCATCCCAAACCCAGAGCATCACTTGCCAACGTCCCAGCTCACCTACCCTGTGCCTGTGCACAGGATTCTAACGCCTGTCCCTGAGGGGGCGCTGCAGGGCCTACCCTCAGGAGGCAAGGTATCAGTCTGGCAAGGCACTGCTCACTCTGTGGCTTCACCCACCTTACCCTTACTGTGAGATTGAGGGTTGGGAAACTGTTCTAGTAAAGGGACACAAGCAAATACTTCTGGCTTTGCAGATCATGTGGTCTCTTTAACTACCCAACCCTGTCACTGCAGCACAAAAGCAGCCACAAACGATAAACAAATGGAAAAGTGTGGCCTGTTTTCTGCTATTGTTGTTACACAGCCGTGTCTGACTCTTTGCAACCCCGTGGACTGCAGCACGCCAGGCCTCCCTGTCCTTCACCATCTCTGGGAGTCTGCTCAAACTCACGTCCATCCAGTCGGTGATGTCATCCAGCCATCTCATCCTCTGTCGCCTCCTTCTCCTCCTGCCCTCAATCTTTCGCAGCATCAGGGTCTTTATTAATAAAACTTTTAATTTACAAAAGCAGGTGGGCTGGATTTGGCCCCTAAACTGAAGTTTATCAACTTCTGCACTTAGATCATCCTCATCAACAGAGAAACGTCACTAAAATATTCAGAACAAGCCAAAAACTGCTTTGACACCGAATTTCCCTCCAGCTCCCCATTTTTCAGCTCTGCTTTATAGGAAAACTCTTTTTAGAATTACTGGTGCTCCCTGTTTCCACCATCATTCCCTCCTCAGTGAACCGCCACCCCTGCCCCCAGGCTTTTGCCCCTGAATGCCACTAAAAATAAGCCCTACGATATTACTCCTGCTGCCAGCTCATTCTCATCTTACTGACACTTGCAGCTGCATTGACACTGTTCTTATTCCCTTCATCTGTAAGTCCCAGTAAAACAGAGGCTCACTTCCTTCATTAGGACGCTAGCATTAACACAGCTACTCAGCTCCCTCACCTCACTCTTACATGCTGTCACCTTCCCAAGAAGCCCTGACCACCCTCTTAAAAGCAGCTGACTCCACCCATCACTCTCCACTCTCTAACCCTGCTTTTTATTATTCTGTACACGGGGTTTTTAAGTTGATTTCCTTGTTTATTCTGTTACCCTCCAGGCATTCATAAGCTCCATGAAAATCAGAAGCGTGTACGTTTCACCCGACTCAGAGAACACTACTTGCAGGGTGACTCAATGAATAAAAAAATAATATTAACTATTCCTGTACACAGAAAAATATCAGCAGATTCTGCCCCGAAGTTCCATAATTCTACAATGGAAATAAACTGCAAAACTTCAAGAGACTTTGTGAAGAAGAGAAAAGATACAAATGAGTTTTGTTGTGAGCAAGTAAGGAACTACTTCAGGAGAAAATGTTAGGTAGCTTTTTGTTAAAGATCTCTGAACATCTATTAAATAAAGAAGGAAGGAACTGTGAGTTATTGTTGATTGCAGACCACAAAACCTCAGGCGTTGCCCTGATCAGAGACTTCAACTAAATGCTGGCCTCCGATATGACAAGTGTGGTTAGAGCTCAGACACCATGTGACCAGACACATTGGCCTGTTGGGTTCTTGGTCAGGACCCAGTTGCCACTCTGTAACGAAAGCTGTCACTGAACCCATGCAAGCCAGAGGAGGATAACTAGAGTGAGTACGCCTCCAGTGTGGCTTCCCAGGTGGTGCAAGTGGTAAAAAATAATCTGCCAAAGCTGGAGATGCAGGTTCGATTCGTGGGTCAGGAGGATTCCCTGGAGGAGGAAATGGCTACCCACTTCAGTATTATTGCCTGGGAACTACCATGGACAGAGGAGCCTGGCAGGCTATAGTTTCCATGGGGTCGCAAAAGAGTCCAACACCACTGAGGGATAGAGGGCACACAAAACACAAGTTCCCAGCACGCAGGGCTGCTGTGGGAATACGGAGTGAAAAGATTAAGCTGTTTCTAAGGACAGAGATGAACAGTCTCAGTGGACCCGGCTGACCCCCATACAATAAGGTTAGGCAATGGAATGTGCACCAAGTCAGCAGGAACTTAGGGACAATCTCTGTGATGAGCAACAGTGGAAGAAAACAAGCAGAAGTGTTACCACTACCTACACTAGGAAAAGGAAAGATGTCTCTAAAAGGTCAAAACAGATTTGAGTCAATTACGATTGATCTTCCTCACAAATCACAAAGGAAAATAGATGGCCTTGGATCAAACTCCTGAAGTTTTAGTCTGGTATCTTTCCCTGGTGGCTCAGCTGGTAAAGAACCCGCCAGCCAATGCAGGAGACGCAAGAGAGGCAGGTTCAATCCCCAGGTAGGGAAGATCCCCTGGAGAAGGAAACGGCAAGCTGCTCCAGTATTCTTACCTGGAAAATTCCATGGATACAGGAGGCTGGTGGGTTATAGTCCACGGGGTCACAAAGAGTTGGACATGACTAACCACACACAGACACACACAATCCTTCCATAATTCTATCATAATTCTTCTATAATTCTATCACACACACACTCACACATCCTTCCATAATTCAATCAGAATACTGGGATGGATGGAGAGAATTTAATACTCCATGAGGGTTTACATAAACACATCAGTTCCTGTAGGAGATAGGATGATTAGCTATCTCATAATTAACATGAGGAAGTATTCCAACCCTGTAGGAGTGGTTTAAGTCACAAGCAGAGGAAACGAAGAGGTCAGCAATCAGGAAATTACTAACCAGAATTGTGCCAGGAGCTGCCTCAGTGATAAAAATAGACAGAGAGGAGAACCAGAAACTAGTGATGATGGCAGAGGGAAACAAAGAAAAAGCCTGCAGGTGCCATGATAAGATCCACACAGCACCACAGACAACCATGCTGAGGAACTGAACCAATCTTACCAGTAGTGTGACACAAAGAAGCGTAAAACAATCTGACTTCAACGTACACTGTTGTATTCACTTGGGTACCTTTTAAAAAGTGGTTCTGCTGGATAGTACAAAGGACAGAGGGCCAGGAGGTCTAGATCCAAAATCTGATCTTCTCTGAATTGGGCATGGGGTCTGGGGCATCCAAATTCCCTCTGAGGGCCTCACTTTCCTCATGTGTAAAATGAAGACATCAGGATGCTAATCATATCCTTTTATTCTGAATTTTTGATTCTCTGACGTCTTAGTGTGTTAATCACTCAGTTGTGTCTGACTCTTTGCCACCCGTGGTCTGTAACTCTCCAGGATCCTCTGTCCATGGGATTCTCCAGGCAAGAATACTGGAGGGGATTGTCACTCCGTTCTCCAGGGGATCTTCCTGACCCAGGGATTGAACCCAGGTCTCCCGCAGAGCAGGCAGATTCTTTACCAACTGAGCCACCAGGGAAGCCCAGGATCTCGCTAACTCTGGAGGGAAGGCCCCTCTCACGGCTTGCCTTTCCAATGCAAACCAACCAAACCCCCACCAGCCTCCTTCATACAAAGCCCTTAAACTCCAGGCCGCTACTTCCCTGCCCTTATCATCCTAGGGCCACGTACCAGGTAAGGAGAGACAAACCCCTCACCTCAAAGCCCAGTGAAGTTGGTCAAGCAGCCAAACCTAAGCCAGCTCACGCACTCCTTCCCTTGTGGACCACAGACAGGCTCTTGCCCACGTTTTTTTCTCGGCTCCTGCGCCTCCTGCCTGCCTCTGTTGCCTCCCCATGTGGCTGCCCGTGGCGTGGGGTACCCCCTCCTCTTGGAATCTGTGAGTATAACACATTAATTTTTTGAGGGCAGCCATCTCTTTGTTTGTTGATCTCACCAACCAGGAATAATTTTAGGCACCTCCAAAAGTATATCATGAATTATAAAAAAAAAACTCCCAGGCTAAAAAAAATGTAATATACATTTTTAAACATTCAGATGATCTCTCCAAAGTACCATACAGCACTAATGTTCTAATATTTCTTTCTAGGGGTTAGGGTTCACATGAATAAAGACAAAAAAGTTCTATTCCCTCAGTTCAGGGGTCAGGAAAGATCTTCTGAAAAGGGCTAGAAAGTATGTATTTTAGGCTTTGCCAGACACAACGTCTCTGGGCCTCTAATTCTTCTGTGTTGGTAAGTTGCACGAATCTTTAAAAATGTAATCACCACTCTTACTTTGCAGGTTCTGGCCCTGTGGGCCATAGCTTGTGAGTCTCTGCTTTAGACAACAAGGGGAAGCCTGCAGATAAGGATGTCTTGTGAAACCCAGAAAGTTTTACTGAACCCCGACTCAGTTTTACCACCACTCTACATTGTACACAACTGGAGAACCACACTTTCAAAGGTGTACAATAAACTAGAGTTTAGAACCACTTAGAAGTGATTGACTTGTAAATGTCACACCATAAAAGTAAGCTGAAACCATCCACTTCTGATCGTGAAATAGCTGCTAAGTAGTCATGTAACCCTGAATTCACATCTGCATTGAAAGAAAAGATTTCTGTATTGAAAGAACCATCCTTGGCTAAAGTCCAGGAGTCACAAACTTCACAGGGTCACAAAATCAAAAAGTCGTTTACAAGGAAAGCAGAGAGACATTCTAATACACTTATATGCTGTGGATTTCTCTAGAACCAAACAACATAAAATGAACACATTCAAGTGTAAAATCTTTCATAAGAATGGAAGGTATGTTTCATTTTCAAAAAATAGCTAACAGCGGTGGGAGATGGATTCAAGATGGCAGAGCAGGAGAGTGTGGTGCCTGCCTTCCCTCACAAACACATCAAAAGTACATCTACATGGGGAACAAATCTCAGTGGAAAGTAACTGGAAACTGGCAAAAAGACTCTGTCTGCAATAAAGATCCACACATAATTGGGGAGGGAGGGAAGAAAAGTGATCAGGTCAGGACCTGTGCCAAGAGCGGGGATGCAGAGTAAAGGGGAGGATCCACAGGTGGAGACCCGCCCTGGGGAAGAGGGGCTCTGAGCCGCTGACTGAGTGCCCCAACCCTGGGGTCCTACCCAGGGAGACAAGCCTCTGGCCAGCTGGAGGATCAGTGGGATGAACAGCAGGGCTGCGGGAAGCCTGGCCTCCCAGCATGCAGAAGCACGGGCTGGCCTGCCCTGGAAGCAGGATGGAGAGAGCAGGCTAAGGACAAAGGGGATCTGGACTTGACACTGCCTCCGAGAAGAGACAGAGAAACAGCTGCTGGAGTCTCCACAGGCGGTGCTTCAGAGACAGGTCAGACCTCTGTCTGTAGCTGACAGGAGCCAAGAGCCCCCATGGGACCCCCGGCTTCAGCACTGCCCCTCTCTGGGACGAGGGTCCCAGTGCCAGGAGCCCGGAAGGCACACGCTTAAACAGAAAGAGCTAGTCCAGCCTGACCATCAGGGATTCAGCTCTACAACGTGGGGTCAGACCCTGCCCCTGTGAGGGTGGCCACGGCCACTGAGCAGAGAGGAAGTCCCACCTCACACCCAGCTCCAGCCATAGCCTCTCCATCTCCAGCCCCAACCCCTGCCAAGGACAGAGGTGTGAGCACACACTGAGGGAAGATGTGTGTTCTGTCCTTGGCACATTCAGATCTCCCACGAAAGGCCCAGGGCACACACAGTCTGCCTAGGGAGGCTCCCACATAAGGACAGCACTTTAAGATGGCAATTTGTACATGTGGCGCCTAAATTTATAGATGCAGAATAAGTTAAGAAAAATGAAAAGGCAAAGAAACAAGTCTCAAATCAAAGATCAAAAGACACCCCTGAAAAAAATATTTTACCAGATAAAAATTCAAAGCATTGAATTTTTTTCAGTGAATTATAAAACTGTTAACCATATTAAGGAAAAGAATAGATGAACACAGTGAGAATTTTAATAAAGAATAAGAAAATATAAGAAGGATGCAACCAGACATGAAAAATTAAATAAGTGAAATAAATAAGTGAAATAAGCGAATAGCAGTCAGATACAAAAGAATGCAAAAAGTAATTTGGAATACAGAATGATGGAAATCACTCTCAGAAAAGAAAACAACAACAACAAAAAAAGGAATAGCTGAAGAGATTTGTAGAACAACATTAAACACACCGATATTCACATTATAGAGGTCTCATAAAGAGAAAAGGTGAGCAAAAATGTATTTCAGGAATTATACCTGAAAACTTGAAGAAGAAAAGAGATATACAGGTACAGGAACTGAGGAGGGTCCCAAGCAAGATGAACCCAAACAGACCCAAATGAAGACATATCATAATTAAAATGGCAAAAGTTAAAGATAGGGGAGGGGAAGAGGGACACTTACATTGCATTTTCTGTTGACCACATACTAACACTACCCCCATTTTCCAGATGAGGGAACTTAGGTATAGTCAGGTTAAGAAACTGTGCCAAAATTATACAGCTAGTTAGGTTAAATTCCTTTAGGTGCTCCCATAACCTCCTGGATATGACTGTACCCTGCAATTGTTACACTGTCTTGAGAAAGCCTATGGCTAGGGACTGCCCTGGCAGCTAGTGGTTAAGAATTTGCCTTCCAATGCAGGGGGTGAGGGTTTGATCCCTGGTGAGGAAGCTAAGATCCCACATGACTCACCGTCAAAAAACTGAAACACAAAGCATAAGTAGTAGTGTAAAAATTCAATAAAGACCTTAAAAATGGTCCACATAAAAAAAAAAAATCTTAAAAAAGAAAGAATATGAGTGTACCTATGGCTGATTCTTGTGGGTATATGACAGAAAAACACAAAATTCTGTAAAGCAATTATCCTTCAATTAAAAAAATTTTTTTTAATTTATAAAAAAGAAAGTCTATTGATAAATCTGTTTCCTCCACTAAACTCTAAGCACCTAGAAGGTGGTAAGAACTTTACCTTAATTATCACTTGTCCTAGCATCATTCAATGGTTGCTGAGTAGATATTTGATAAGTGAGTGAATGAACGAACAAAAGAACCAAAAGCCAATGAGGGAAGTCAGAAGGAGACTCGTGCCGTAAGGTAAGAAGTCACCAAGAACTTCCTCTAAGAGACCACTAAAGTTCCTTTCTTCTAAAGGGCATTTTTTTTAAATCTTGCCATAACAGACAGGGGTCTAACAATTTTTAAGCAACTAAAATGATAAATCTTACACAGCATATTTTTTCCAATTTAGGGAAAGAGTTAAATGTTGCTCCAAAAGAACTCAAGAAGTTAAAATTTAATTTGTCTGCTACGGAAGGTTTGCTGAAAGTTGATTAGCTCTTAATGGAAACACGCTTCTGGGGTGTGACTCTCTCTGAGCAATGGCTTGGTGCACCCTACTGTAAAATTAAGGTGAGAGAAGAGGGCAGAGCTCCGGGGAGTTCACACCTCCCGTCAGACAGGAAAACTGAACCAACACTCATGCAAACAATTTACCTTTCTGCTATAAACCCAGGAATAAGCTAGATTCACCACGGCCCCATGGTTTTTTGGGGTTTTTTTGATCATGCTCTTGGCCCGTATTTGAAGGGGAACAATAAATTCTCAATTGTACTACAGCTAAGCTTTTGAAGACTTCTTCATCTGCTAAGAATACCATAAAATAAGAACAATTAAAAAATAAATGTTGCACTTGACATAAAATGATTTCATGTTCCAATACTTACTGCTTGGTTCTCTAAACTCTTAATATGTACAATCTAAATTAAAATGACTATCCTTTTAAGAACATGATGCTAATGGATCTAATAAATTTACTTAAAAAAGGTTCACACTCATTTTTATATTACTAGAAACCTACTTACACATAAACCACTACAATATTGTAAAGTAATTAGCTTCCAGTTAAAATAAATAAATTAAAAGAAAAAGATTTTAAAAAATTAAGGCATCTACTCTTGATATGCACTGAAAAACAAAGCATTTTGCCTAAAAAAACCACTACTACCAAGTCATTGGGGAAGATCTTACAGGTTAATGAGTTACTGTTTTAGGCACTTACCCAAATTAGGGGTGGGTGACACTTGTTTCAGGCCTAGCACTAATTTTGTTTTGGTGACAGTAAGCAATTAAACATAGATCAGTTCAGTCTCTCAGTCGTGCCCAACTCCTGTGACGCCATGAACTGCAGCACGCCAGACCTCCCTGTCCATCACCAACTCCCGGAGTCCACACAAACCCATGTCCATCGAGTCGGTGATGCCATCCAACCATCTCATCCGCTGTCGTCCCCTCCTCCTCCTGCCCTCAATCTTTCCCAGCATCAGGGTCTTTTCAAATGAGTCAGCTCTTCACATCAGGTGGCTGAAGTATCGGAGTTTCCGCTTCAACATCAGTCCTTACAGTGAACACCCAGGACTGATCCCCTTTAGGATGGACTGGTTGGATCTCCTTGCAGTCCAAGGGACTCTCAAGAGTCTTCTCCAACACCTCAGTTCAAAAGCATCAATTCTTTGGTGCTCAGCTTTCTTTATAGTCCAGCTCTCACTTCCATACATGACTATTGGAAAAACCATAGCTTTGACCAGACAGACCTTTGTTGGCAAAGTAATATCTCTGCTTTTTAATTATGCTGTCTAGGTTGGTCATAACTTTTCTTCTAAGGGGTAAGCATCTTTTGATTTCATGGCTGCAGTCACCATCTGCAGTGATTTTGGAGCCCAAAAAAATAAAGTCTGTCACTATTTCCACTGTTTCCCCATCTATTTGCCATGAGTGATGGGACCAGATGCCATGATCTTAGTTTTCTGAATGTTGAGTTTTAAGCCAGCTTTTTCACTCTCCTCTTTCACTTTCATCAAGAGGCTCTTTAGTTCCTCTTCACTTTCTGCCATAAGGGTGGTGTCATCTGCACATCTGAGGTTATTGATATTTCTCCCGGCAATCTTGATTCCAGCTTGTGCTTCCTCCAGCCCCCCGTTTCTCATGATGTGCTCTACATATAAGTTAAATAAGCAGGGTGACAATATACAGCCTTGACGTACTCCTTTTCCTGTTTGGAACCAGTCTGTTGTTCCATGTCCAGTTCTAACTGTTGCTTTCTGACCTGCATACAGGTTTCTCAAGAGGCAGGTCAGGTGGTCTGGTATTCCCATCTTTTTCAGAATTTTCCACAGTTTATTGTGATCCACACAGTCAAAGGTTTTGGCATAGTATTAGACCACAAATAAATTCAAATAATAAAAATTAGAAATAGAACACTTCACACAATCTGGTCACAATGCAAACTAGAAATAAATAATAGACAAATTTCACATATCAGACTTGCAAAGATCAAACACTTGTATACAGTAATTCAATAAAATTTTAGCAAAAACAGGCACTCTCACACACCTTTGGTACAGTCTAGACTGGGGGTAATTTGGCAACACCTCTAAAATTACAAATGCTTAGACCAGGTGTTCCTGAACTCGTCTGGCACATTGTAATCACCTGGCGGGCTTCAAAGCTACCGCTGCCTGTGTCCAGTCTGAGACTCTGATTTAACTGGCCTGGAATAAGGCCTGGGTTTTAGACTTTTTAAAAGATCCCCAGGTGATATTATGTACCCTGTAGTGAAAAAATTACACTTCTCATTATTTGTCTCTTGCATGTATGTTCACAAATATGATAAATAACCTACCTCATCAATTTCAACTTTGTTTTATAATACCAATACATTAGAAAAGCATAACTATTCACCAAAAGATGACAAAATATGGAATATGCATAAAGTGTAACACTATGTATCTGTTTTTAAAAAAAAAAAAAAGTACAGATGGTATGAGAATTATATCTCAACAAAGCTGTTACACATATTTTTGGAAAGAAGTGAAGAATGGTGCAGTCAGCATACTATTATCTATGTGAAAGACACACACAAACTGGTCAAAAAGTGGCTGTCTCCTGGGGTAAAAATATGCCTTTCTATGTAAATTCTTTCAAACACTAAAATTTGAAATGCATTCTGTATTACCTCTGAAAATACATTTTAAAAATTAAAATGGATTTACATGTATTCCCCATCCCGATACCCCCTCCCACCTCCCTCCCTATCTCATCCCTCTGGGTCTTCCCAGGGCACCAGCCCTGAGCACTTGTCTCATGCATCCAACCTGGGCTGGTGATCTGTTTCACACTTGATAATATACATGTTTTGATGCTGTTCTCTCAAAACATCCCACCCTCGCCTTCTCCCACAGAGTCCAAAAGTCTGTTCTGTACATCTGTGTCTCTTTTTCTGTTTTGCATATAGGGTTATCGTTACCATCTTTCTAAATTCCATATATATGCGTTAGTATACTGTATTGGTCTTTATCTTTCTGGCTTACTTCACTCTGTATAATGGGCTCCAGTTTCATCCATCTCATTAGAACTGATTCAAATGATTCATGTCAATGTATGGCAAAAACCACTACAATATTGTAAAGTAATTAGCCTCCAACTAATAAAAATAAATGGAAAAAAAAAAGTTTACTTGTACTGAAATTCTGTATAAATGGGAAAAAAATTAAAATGAAACATAAAGTCAGTCTGGTCATATTATTCTCCACACAAGCAGAATCTTCATCAGCTAACAACAGTCCAAGGGGCATAAGTGAATATTTTGGAATGATGGAAATACTCGATCTTGATCATGATGATAATTCCACAGTTGAGTATGTTTCTCAAAACTCAGAGACCTGCATACCTAAAATGCATGTGTTTTACCGTATAGAAACTTATACTTCAATAAAACCTGACTTTAAAAAAATTTTTAAAGCTTGTGTGACAACCAGACCTCTTGACCAATGCTAGTAGGAATGTAAATTGGTACAACCAATAAGGAAAACTGCTTGGTGATATCTACTGGATCTGTGTAAGCACAAGTTCTGTGAGCCAGTACTTCCACTCTAGAATGAATACTCAATGGAGACACATACACAGATCCACCAAGGAGCACATAAAGTAATACTCATGGTCATGCTACTCACGACAGCAAAAAAAAAAAAAAAAAAAAAATAGGAACAGTGCAGACATTGTTAAAAGTAAAACTGGATTAGCAGACTGTAGTGTATTTGTGCAATGGACAGCCAGGCAGGAAGTTTCCCTTTGAAGAATGGCATCGCCAAGACCAAGAACTGATGGCAAGGAGCACGAGCAAAAAGCAGAATACAAATGGGCCTCAACCATATAAAGAAATACTCAACTTCACTCATGAAAAGGAAAATGCAAATGAAAATTACCAGGGAATAATCTATCTCACCACACTGGCACATTCCAAAATTTAACAACGAGTTCTGATGGCAGGGTTGTAGGGAACCAGGCATCCTCAAACATATCCTCTGAAGATGCAAAATGGTAAAATCTCCACATAGGGCAGGGGCTTCCCCAGTGGCTCAGCTGGTAAAGAATCGGCCTGCCAATGCAAGAGATGCAAGAGACACGAGTTCAATCCCTGGGTCAGGAAAATCCCCTGGAGGAGGAAATGACAACCCACTCCAGTATTCTTGCCTGGAAAGTGCCATGGACAGAGGAGCCTGGCGGGCTACAGTCCATGGGGTGGCAAAGAGTTGGATATGACTGAATGTACACACACAGGACGCATATAGGGCAATGTGGCCAAATCTTAAGAAAAAAAAATTTTAAGTGCATTTATTTTTTGATACACAAATATCATAGCTAGAGATTTACCCTGTAAGATGTACATGCATACTAAAAAATGATGCATGAATAAGATTATTGTTTATGAATTGTCTGTTCATAGACAATTGTCATTGTCTATCAAAGGGTTGATAGAGCAAACAATGTGGAACAACCCACATCTATCTATTAGACATCAATGAGGTGAAGCATGCCACATCCATACAATGGAAGGCTTTATAACTGTAAAACACAATGTGGAAGCTCTCTATGCATCCATATAGAAACAAAATTGGGGAAAAAGTCATAGGGTAGAAAAACATACATAATATGCTATTTGTGTGTGAAAGGGAGAAATGAGACAATACACAGTGCTATTAGTTTGCCTTCGAACCTAAAATGAATAAAAGTAGTCAAACCACACAGGATATAATAAGAAGATGAGGAAAGGACATGCGGGACAGAGGAAGGAACTGCTCTTCTTGGCATATTGTATCTTTTCCCCAAGTAGAAATTTATTACCCATTTCAAAATGTTGGATTGAAAAATCATTTTTTGGGGAAAAAAGAAAGAAAATCTAGTTAGGGAAATAAAAACTTTCTTTCCCCCACCCCCACATCAAGGTGTATGAACAGATTTTTGCAAGATGCACACAGGTTGCTAGGACCCATAGGATCTAGGACCTCCATTTAGAAAGATGTGGGGAGAGGGAGAGAGCAGGTGGGTGGTAATAGGCCTTTAATGGTTTGCTCTTGATCTGTGGAGCCTCAGTCAAAATCAACATGGGACAGCACTTATTTTTATATCTTGTTTCAAGAGAAAAGGCAAACAGAGGAGAATAGTGAATACAGAAAGAGACCCTACAAAAGGGAAAAGTGATTATTAAATGAGGTTTGGGGGTGATAAATTTCAGTTTACAAAATTTTTAGGATATTTGTGTAGAACAATATTCAAAATGAATCTTGCCCTGTCAAACTGTTACACAGTTGTGTTTATTATAACTGTAACATAATTTAATGTTAAAATCATTGTTCTCATTTTAAAACTTACTTGCTTAGGCTGAAATCTTTGCACATATATGCATTTTTCTCTAGAATAGATACTTAGAAGTAGAACTGGAGGTTGAAAGCTATGCACTTTTCACAATTTAATTATAGTGAATAAATATTAAGAGGTTACAGATTATCAGTAGATAAGTAAAAGCAAAATAAAACAAAATCCCATTTCCATCCGTAAATTGGCAAAGATTGCCAAAGTGTGAATAAATACTGATATAAAAAGATCTTCAAATGATTTTGATATATGAAAAAGCAAATTTCAGTAAAACACATACCCAATGATACTATCTATGATTGTTTAAAATTTGACCACCAGAAAGAGAAGCTATCTCAGTATATTCACACTGAATTTAAATAGCCCCTCAAAAGTTCAAGAAGGACACCCACCAAAATAATAACTATTAGCCCTGGCAAAGATTTGTGTATCAGTGGTGGGGAATAAGGAAGCCCAGAGTACCTCTTGGTTATATTATTGGAATTTAATACAAAGACAAGATACTCAAATATTAATTATGCAAGGAAAACAAACAAAAAAGTTTATAAAAATTAATCCACTGAATTCTGGTTGTAAATCTTTTTTCAAAAGAATAAACCGACTTCTAAACCTAGGGTCTAATCATTTTAAAATAAAAAGATTTTAGGTCATCAATTATCTGTTTCTACCTCACTAGACTTTTTACCCTCAACATGAAAAGTTAGATGCATTTAATAAAGAATTGGCAAGAAGAGGAAGTAGTCTCGAAAACATGTCTCATGAATGAGCAAGAGACAACTTAAAAAAAAGGAAATACAATCCATTCAATCTAATGAAGGGATAAAATTAGTACGTAATTTTACCACTTGGTACGGAAGGTCCAGGAAAGAAACAACTATCTGAATTTGGCTTTAATTTCTAACACAGATTCACTCTTCAGACTTAAATTTCTTCTGTAGGAAGAAAGAATGATGCCTTCTAAATCAGAAATTTTGGAAGACTCACTGGACAGAGTTTTGAAAGGCTACAGAAACACAGGATTAAGAACTGCCGAGGATATAAAAGGGTTACTTAAGTGTTCTCCAAGTTCTTTTGCAATGTGACACCCAGACTACATGGTCACATTTATATGTCACTCTCTGGAAATGAACACGGCCACCCACAGGACACAAGCCTGAGAGCTGCAACCGCCCCAGCGCTGTGGCTGACCTGTGACTGGGTCAAGGTGCATGCCAGGCATGGCACACCCCCTGCAAAGGTTGCCTTGGTTCAGACTGCCACTCAATATGGATACTCTACAAAGAGCCTTTCTTGTCCAGCATTAATGGTAGCTCATCACTATGTACAAATGTGGGTGTTGGACTATAAAGAAGGCTGAGCACCAAAGAACTGATGTTTTTGAACTGTGCTGTTGGAGAAGACTCTTGAGAGTCCCTTGGACAACAAGGAGATCAAACAAGTCAATCCTAAAGGAAATCAACCCTGAATATTCATTGGAAGGATAGATGCTGAAGCTCCAATACTCTGACCACCTGATGAGAAGAACCGACTCATCAGAAAAAGACCCTGATGCTGGAAAAGACTGAGGGCAGGAGAAGGGAGCAACAGAGGATGAAATGGTTGGATGACACCGCCGACTCAATGGACATGAATTTGAGCAAATTCTGGGAGACGGTGAAGGAAAGAGAAACCTGGTGTGCTACAGTACATGGGGTCACAGAGGGTCAGACAAGACTGAGCGACTGAACAAAAACATCACCACCACTATGCAGAACTGGTAAACAGCAGACTAGCTGAAATCCAGGTTGCAACTGTGTGATTTAGTTCTTTAAGAAAGACTGAAGGACAGCTCTACAGGTGCAGGATCCAAACCCACAGGGTCAGACATCACCCACATAACCCACACAATCAAAATCAGTGTTCTTCTTTGAAAGCAACAACTCTTCTCCTGCCCTTCTACAGACCTGGGTGCTCTTTGACCAGTTCTTGCTTGCAAGACTGAAGCAGTTGCCGCTGCTCTAGCAACTAATTTGGTGTCATCACAGGTGGTGTCTTCCATAAAGGCAAAAAGCTTTCAACCACTCAATGAAAAGTATGTCAACTTAAAATAGTTGAAAAGTTATAGTCAATAAATATGACAGGGACTTAATAAATAACTTGTTCAGTACAATGAGGTGACAACTGACTTTTTAAAAAGTACATGTGTTAGTATTTTCTCTTCGAAGAATTTATAATCTTAGAGCATTATGGATTCCACAATATGCAAACTCCAGCAAAGAATAAAAATATGAGAATATAATCCAAAACACCATAGATCACAGATATTACAAGTCATAAAACATGAAAATTTATCACTTTGGTAACTTAAACTCGATTCTTGTATAATCTCATCATCTTTAACATTTTCAGAACACATAAAATTCACTTCATAGATGAGAAACAAAGAAATCAAAGTCTGAAGTAACAGTACCTGGTAAAAGTTGGGTTGTGTTCAGTCATGGCAACCAGCAGCTTCAGAGCATATGCTGGCACAGGGTCCGGCTCCGTGAAGATGTGTTCATACCTGAAAGGACAACATGATTAAAAAACACTCAGCGCTTTTCTCACTGTAAGTTTCCTCTGATCAACAGAAACAATGTCCCATGAGTTTCAAACATGTTTCAAAAAAAAAGCAGATACTGAAATAAATGCATGAGCTACAGGACCTGCACTTGCTAGTGGAGGTGATGACACCGGCCTACCACACAGAGCATGGGTGCTGGGAAGATTCAGTGAGACAATTCAGCTAAAATGATCAGTACAGGCTACCCTCACAGTAAGAGACTCAGAAACTTTAGCATTCGTGTTAGGTGTGGCAAACTACCTCACATTCAGAGATTCTAGAGGACTCATGAGACCCATGTATGGTTGTACTCATAGTATAGACTTAGTACAACAAAGGCACAGAGCAGAATCATAAGGGAGACAGACACGGGTGGAGCTGGAAGATTCCACATGCAAGCTTCCTTATCCTCTCTCCCTTCCACAAGGGGTCACACAGCATGCTCTTTCTCCCAGCCAGAAAACTGCTGCACGTATGTGTGATGCTAGCACCCAAGGAAGTCCATTACAGGCTCATGGGACCAAGGTATTTATTGCATGGGGCTGGTCACACAGGGAACCTCAGTTCAGTTGCTTAGTCAAGTCCGACTCTTTGTAATGCCATAGACTGCAGCATATCAGGCTTCCCTGTCCATCACCAACTCCTGGAGCTTGCTCAAACTCATGTCCACTGAGTCGGTGATGCCATTCAATCATCTCAACCTCGGTCGTCCTCTTCTCCTCCTGCCTTCAATCCTTCCCAGCAGCAGCATCTTTTCCAATAAGCCAGTTCTTTACATCAGGTGGCCAAAGTATTGGAAATCCAGCATCAGTTCTTCCAATGAATATTCAGGACTGATTTTCTTTAGGAATGACTGGTTTGATCTCCTTGCACTCCAAGGCACTCTCAAGAGTCTTCTACCACACCACAGTTCAAAAGCAACAATTTTTCAGTGCTCAGCTTTCTTCATGGTCCAACACCCACATCCACACATAACTACTGGAAAAACCATAGCTTTGACTAGACGGACCTTTGTTGGCAAAGTAATATCTCTGCTTTCTAATATGCTGTCTACGTTGGTCATAGCTTCTCTTCCAAGGAACTGTCTTTTAATTTCATGGTTGCAGTCATCATCTGCAGTGATTTTGGAGCCCAAGAAAATAAAGTCTCTGTTTCCCTTGTTTCCCCATCTATTTGCCATGAAGTGATGGGACTAGATGCCATGATTTCTGTTCTTTGAATGTTGAGTTTTAAGCCAGGTTTTTCACTCTCCTCTTTCACTTTCATCAAGAGGCTCTCTAGTTCTTCTTCGCTTTCTGCCATAAGGGTGGGGTCATCTGTATATGTGAGGTTATTGATATTTCTCCCGGCAATCTTGACTCCAGCTTGTGCTTCATCCAGCCCAGCACTTCACATCATGTACTCTGCATATGAGTTAGATAAACAGGATGACAATATACAGCCTTGACATACTCCCTTCCCAATTTGGAGCCAGTCCGTTGTTCCATGTCCAGTTCTAACTGTTGCTTCTTGCCCTGCATACAGATTTCTCAGCAGGCAAGTAAGGTAGTGTGGTAGTCCCATCACTTTAAGAGTTTTCCACAGTTTATTCAATCCACACAGTCAAAAGTTTTGGTGTAATCAATAAAGCAGATGTTTTTCTGGAACTCTCTTTCTTTTTCGATGATCCAACAGATTCAATGGCAATTTGATCACTGGTTCCTCTGCCTTTTCTAAATTCAGCTTGTACATCTGGAAGTTCTCAGTGCATGTACTGTTGAAGCCTAGCTTGGAGAATTTTGAGCATGACTTCGCTAGCGTGTAAGATGAGATGAGTGCATTTGTGTGGTAGTTTAAACATTCTTTGACGTTGCCTTTCTTTGGGATTGGAATGAAAACTGACCTTTTCCAGTCCTGTGGTCACTGCTGAGTTTTCCAAACTTGCTGGCATACTGAGTATAGCACTTTCACAGCACCATCTTTTAGGATTTGAAATAGCTCAGCTGGAATTCCATCACCTCCACTAGCTTTGTTCACAGTGATGCTTCCTAAAGTCAACTTGACTTCTCATTCCAGGGTGTCTGGCTCTAGGTGAGTGATCACACCACTGTGGTTATCTGGGCCATGAAGATCTTCTTTGTATAGTTCTTCTGTGTATTCTTGCCACCTCTTTTTAATATCTTCTGCTTCTGTTAGGTCCATCCCATTTCTGTCGTTTATTGAGCCCATCTTTGCATGAAATGTTCCCTTGGTATCTCTAATTTTCTTGAAGAGATCTCTAGTCTTTCCCATTCTATTGTTTTCCTCTATTTCTTTGCACTGATCACTGAGGAAGGCTTTCTTATCTCTCCGTGCTATTCTTTGGAACAAAGAAATTTTTCCTTTTTTCCTTTGCCTCGCGCTTCTCTTCTCAGCTATTTGTAAGGCCTCCTCAGAAAACCATTTTACCTTTTTGCATTTATTTTTCTTGGGGATGGTCTTGGTCACTGCCTCCTGTACAGTGTCATGAACCTCTGTCCATAGTTCATCAGGCACTCTGTCAGATCTAATCCCTTGAATCTGTTTTTCACTTCCACTGTATAATCATAAGGGATTTGATTTAGGTCATACCTGAATGACTGAGTGGTTTTCCCTACGTTCTTCAATTTAAGTCTGAATTTTCCAATAAGGATTTCATGATCTGAGCCACAGTCAGCTCCCAGTCTTGTTTTTGCTGACTCTATAGAGCTTCTCCATCTTTGGCTGCAAAGAATATAATCAATCTGATTTCAATATCGACCATCTGGTGATGTCCATGTGTAGAGTCATCTCTTGTGTTGCTGGAAGAGGGTGTTTGCTATGACCAGTGCATTTTCTTGGCAAAACTCTGACAGCCTTTGCCCTGCCTCATTTTGTATTCCAAGGCCAAATTTCCTGTTACTACAGGTATCTGCTGACGTCCTACTTTTTGCATTCCAGTCCCCCATGATAAAAAGGACATCTTTCTTGGATGTTAGTTCTAGAAGGTCTTGCAGGTCATCATAAAACCGTTTAACTTCAGCTTCTTCAACATTACTGGTTGGGGCATAGACTTGGATCACATAGGCAACCTAACATGTATCAAAGTCCTAGACTTCCCAAATGGAAGCAGGCATCTGGCATAAACCATACCATCTGCACAGACAGTCTGAGACACAGTGGACTACACACCCTCTTTAGCTAAACATTGACTGGCAGCTCTCTGGGAGCCTAGCTCCAAGATGGCAGCCAATGGCCAACCCTGCAAGTAGACCTTTCTCAGAAGAGCAGTCTCAGGCCTGCTATGTCAACTGTTTTCTGCATTGCATGCTTATTTATACCTTAGAACCTAAAATGAAAAGTATTACCACAGATCATAAAATTCAAAATACCATCATCAGAAGTTTCTACAACAAAGTCAGGCTGTGCACGCATGTTATTTGCTATTAACAGAAAAAGAGTTGGACTAAACATTGTGTCTGACCTACTAAGGTTGAGCTATGCAGTAAACAGCTCCATGCAGACGCTCAGTTAATAAGCACTGAATGAATGAAGAAATAGACAGACTAACCCATCAACTTTATAACTCTCCAAAACAACTAACAAGGAAGCAAAACATCTCCAAAAATCCAAAATGTGTATTTAAAATTCCATGATGTGGAGCGAAAGCTTTATCATCTAGAGAACAGGGCCCCAGGCTCTTACTCAGAGCCTATTTACTCTCATTTTGGAAATCATTGCATAATAAGCTTACTTATACAGCCTCTGAGCCCACAATGATTAAAAACAAAAAGAGCCAACTAAAGGGAGGAAAGGGACTATTACAGAAAGGCAACCCGAGAATTAAAGAAGTGCAGTTTGAAAGCATAGGAAACACGAAAGAAAGCAAACCCAAGAACTCCTAGCAGAGAGCAGTTCAGGGAGCATTTAACACAGAGGAAGCAGGCGCTCAGTCCCCAGTGGGACCTGAGAGCCCATTATACACCATAATGTTCAATATGGGGGCAGTGAATCACGGAAATGTTAAATTGGGCAGACTGCTCTGTTTAAGGAGTCAGAAACTACCATATTTTAGTAATTTTTCTTGTGAAATATTTTTAAATTTTAGCAATCTGCCCATGTATGATAAAGACAGAAGACAAAACACTAATTGTTCATGATAAAATCATAAATAAAACAGTAAGAGAATGTTAAAAGAAATACAGAAAAACCAAGTATAAGTAATATTAAGAATGGAAAAAAAAATTCAAATTGATGAGAGTAAGACATTCTATCATATGAAAAAAACAAAAATCAGGGAACATTTTTGGAGGTGAAAAAAAAGTATCTGTAAAGCTTACAATTCAGAATTTTTTCAAAACAGGAACAACACAGCATTATCCCTTTCTCTAATAGTTTTATGAAATAAAAAGCTCTTATCCTAAATTGGTGACACCCAAGCCTAGCTTTAGGTTCAGTGATTTGCTAGGTGGACTCACAGGACTCAGAAAAGTTGCTGTATTCCTAAGTACGGTTTCTTACAGAGAAAGGATAACTGGTTAAAATCAGCAAAGATGAAAGACATAGGGTAGAGTCCAGGGGGACCAGGCACAAGCTTCTCGTCGTCCTCTCCCAGAGGAGCTGTGTGGACAGGGCTCAGTCCTCCCAGCAGCAATGTGTGGGAGCATATGTGAAGTACTCGCAGCCAGGAAAGCACCGGCATGCAGGGTGTTATTAGGGGTCAGTTCCTCAGGCACAGAGTACCTTAGTGACTGACCTCTGTCTCCAGCCCCTTCGGGAGTCACAGTCAAAATGCCCCACTGTAATTCACACTGTTATCCAGAAATATCTGGCATGGCTCAAGGCCCCAGGAGTACAGAGACTCTCTTATCTGGCAAGAATATTCCAAAGCCTCAGAACTACTCTTCCACAAGGCAGTCAAGCACCAGTTTCTTCATTATATGCAGGATTTGAACCATGCCCCCACCTGCTAAGCAAAGCCTTCATAGCACACATACTTAAAAGGGAAACAGAGGCACTGCTGAGTTTATAGAGTGCGGCAGTAGAGTCAGAGGTAAGAGAAGAATGAGCTCTTCTACTGGTTACTAGTATTTGGAAATCATCAGCCAGAGACTTTCAACTGACTAGAGGGTGAGAAACTTATGAGTCACTCAGTTACTCTGGACAGCCCCACCCCATCCCTGCTCCCAGACTTACTGGAATCACTGAGGAAAGGACTACAAACTTATGAATTTTAAAAAGCTTCCCATGTGATGTAACTCATGTGCTGGTACAGAACGTATAGGAGGATAAACAGACAAATAGAAATATAATAGAGAAAACAATCTCAAGAGGACTGAAAAATATGAAATATTTTTAAATGGACTTAACGAGAACATGTAAAGCTTACATTTAAAAACAAAACACCTTTGAAACTTTCACTGTCTGAAATACAATACAAATGTGCTGAGGTTGTCTGACGTTATCTAACCTTGAAATAGGAGAGAAGGATGAAGCTTGTACCAGCCTATGCATGACCATTTTCCCCAAGAATGTTGCTGTTTTTCTCCCCTTGGAAAAGAAGGGTAAAACAAATAATGGATCTGTTCAGAACACAAATATTGACATGCTGAATATATTTTAGTTTAATCAAAGATAGGTTTGTAATAGCCAGCAAAAATTAGCCCCCAAAATGCTGATATATTAAGCTTGTCTTCACAAGAGAGATAAAGCAACTGAGCCGATAGTAAATGGATCTTGCACTCCTTTGAATGACACTTGTCAGAAAAAACAAAAACTAACAAAAGAAAAACAATGATAATCCAGACTCCTGAAATGGCTATAAAGGAGAGTGACCAGTGAGGAATGGCCCATCTGGATGGCCGGGGGCTGGAGAGGAGCACTCTGAGAGCCATGAGCCAGAGACTGAGATTGTTACCGACATAAAAGCATGCTGTCCATATAGAAACCCAAGACCAGGCTCACTCTTTTACTTCTAGGATCCTCCCCAGATAAGGAGTCTTTGCTAGGTCTCAAAGAGTTAGAAAACAGGGGGGGAAGCCATTCATATCAAATTCTCTAAGAGGAGAGAAAGCTTTTAAAATCACATTTGGGGATTTAAGGGACAGACTCTTCCCTACCTTGTTAAGTGTCTGGAGAAACCGTGTCCAGTGAGACAGGCTAGCAGAACATTTAAACAGACTAGCTAAATAACTATGGATTATTGTGAGACGTTATTCTGGGAGTGTAACCAAAGAACTGGCCAAGTGGAAAGAAGGGCCTATTTGATTGAGGCAAATGGGAGGCACAAGGTTATAAAGAAGTCCACTATGCTGGAATTAAACCCCGAACTCACATTTCACGTGTCAGTGGAGAATTTGGGAGAAAAGAGTGGTTCCAGAATATCCAAGGGACTTCAAGGCATACAATGAGGAAGAGCCTGCTAAATGAAAAGCTAAAGCACTTTACGAAGCCACTAGAACAGTTAAGTGTAGGGTGGGATCAAAAACAGACACAAATTAAAAGGAAAGAAAGGTGATCCAATACTGGACAAGCAAGAGTCATCACAGAAAGGAAGACAGAACAGTCAGGCCATATCTTATGAAAATATATCATCAATAAATTAAAAATTCAAGTAAAAAATTTTTAACTTTGCTGAAGTACTAAAATGAGTAAACATTCACAAATTCATGAGTGAGAAGGCCTCCACCGCATGACAACAAATGAGAAATGAACCCAAAAATTTCACAGCTTTCAAGTTTTAAAGCAGTAAGTATTTCTCAATGACAAAATCACCATAAACAAATCAATTAGGGAAATTTACAGAATTTTGATATATTTTATACATTCTTAATATATAAAGAGCTATTTGCAAACCAATAACAATCCCACATTGGGGGAGGGGAGGACAAAACCCACCTAAGAATAATATAAATGGCCAACAAACATGGGGGGTTGGTCAACATCATGAGTATCAGAAGGAATGCAAGCTGAAGCTAGTAAGAGTACAGAAAAATAGGCAGTTTCATAAAGGGAAACTGGTCATATACACCGTTCGCTATCTTTGGAAAAATCTGCTCAAACATGATGAATGTATGTAATTTTTAACACAGTGGTTCCACCTCTAGAGATTCAACAAAAGGAAATCAGTACACACCCAAAGACATAGTCCTGAAAATGGCGTAGCAGTAAATATAAAGTGAAACACTGGGGAACTCCCAGATACTTACTAACCAGAAACTGTTCAATGATTTTAAAACATTTATAAACGTAGGTGTAGACATTCAATACATTATATAAGTTATATAAGTATTATATAAGTATAGATATAGATATTCACAGAATGATGTCTGGAGGAAGAAACAGGCTGCAAGGAGGAAATTTCAGAAAGTATTAAGTAAATCTCATTAGGAATGGAGAAACCATTAGTGGAAGAGGCAGATGTTAACACGAAATGGGAGGCAGGAGGTAAAACACTGAGAATCTTGAATGGCTGGGTAAGAACTGTTAATATTATTTTCTGCATTCTGAAGGTTTCAATGTCTCTGAGCAAGGGAAAGCTATGAGGAAGGCAGTATGTTAAAATGCATTTGTAACAATGCAGGGTGAATTCCAGGCTTAAACAGCTTAAAAGAAAGAGATGTGTAGGGTTAGAGAAAGAGAAAACTGCCAAACATCAAAACATGGAAGTGAAATCTACCCTGAGAGAAGGCTCAGAACTTACCCTGGACTGCTATGAGAAAGGGGTAGATAACCAACTCTTCTTGGCATTTTCTGTACAGGATCTTCCAAACTTTGTACTAGGTGATATCCTGAGTCAACTCCAAAATTTTATGAACTGAGTCAAAAAATTTTATGAATGAGTTTATATCCTAAGACTTTCCAGTCTTGTGTCTTTACATGACCTGAGTTCTATGCAATACTCTCTTGTCTTGTATGAAAGCAGAGATACTCAAGTATATCAGCAGTAACCTGGACACATAAGTGGATGGAGAAATAAACAAATGGTGGGAAGATATATAGATATATATATATTAAATTTTTTAAGTGAAAGAAAGGTAAGACTTCAAAATAAGTATTAAATATAATTTCAGATAGTATGCCCTAATGTCTGGCTTCTTGGATAAAATCAACAAATTTTAATTATAAAGGCCCAAAAGGCTCCAAAAAAAAAGACTTCAAAAAAGTAATATTCAAGGTTTACAAAATACTATCCAAAAAACTGGAGCACTAGAATTATTCTGATTCAGAGGAATGTAAGAGTATTTATCCTTACTCCTCAAATTATCCCAATTTAGATTCTCATAGGTTGTTCCCCCAAGGGAGCAAAAACATCACTGTACCTATGTACCTAAATGCACTGATTTAGGTAAACACTCAGAAACATAAAAGGATTTAAGTAGAAGGAAAGAAGTAGAACTTTCATTTGGTACAAAAACATTTGAATATTATCTGCAAAAAAAATAATAGTTTATCTAAGGAAAGGCTGAAAATGAAATACTCCTATATAGTCTGATTCCCATCAAATATGGTCAAGTTCATGCCTGTTTTAACACAGAATACTGTAGTTAAGGAGGACAAAGATGCAATACAGAGAACCATCTGGATGTCTTTTGAGCCACCAACACAGAAATTTGGTAGTGAAATTCAAGACTTTTGCTGGATATTATTTCAGAGACAAACTCTACAGTGTGTTGCCACAATAAAACCCATTTATAAATTCATATTTCTAAAAGGAAATACAATTCTAAGTTGTCAAGGATACAGTCCTTTCTGAAATTCTGAAAAACGTCTTAATAATTTATGAAGTCATTATAGCCCTGATGATTGTACAGGTCACAAGAGAATTAGAAAACAGAAGGAAAAAAAAAAAGACAGTACTCACTTTACCCAGGAGAGAAATGCTGAATGCTCTACTGTCATAAAGACACTGTAGACACATTTATATCAGCATGATCTCTTTTCAATACAAAACACTCAAAGCTATAAGAAAATATGAAAATAGAACAAAAACATATGGGCAAAGTGGTTCCAATCTATCAAAGGCAAATTTCATAGCACATTTTCCCCCATGGCTTTCCACCTGGCAGAAAGCCTTCCTTGATATGCTACCCAAATAAAATAAGCTCTCCCTCCATTCCCCTCATCAACTGGGGTGAAAAAAAGCATAAACTAAAACTTGAGACACCTTTTATTTGGCAGACTTGCTGGGGACTTAAACCTGAGAGGCAGCCTCTCAGACAGCTCTGAGGGACTGCACAAAGAGGAAAGGGAGGAGTCAGGATATACAGGCATTTTTATAACAAAAAATAGGTAGATAATTGGAACAAAGGATTACTGTTAATTAAAGAAAAACCAGACATCTCACGTTAATGAATCTAGCACTTTCCTCTGTATGGGAAGATGCAAGAGTCAGGGATTACTAAAATCATTCCTTTGATACACACCTTAGCTATCAAGGACCTGTTCTTTTCTCCATCCTGAACCCCCCCAGGGAACAGTCTGGGGTGGCTGCACCAGCTGATAGCTTGATGGCCATACCACCCTTTGCTGATACGGCAGGTGTCATTCTCTATCTACTTACACATTCGGTTTTCTCTTCACAGCGCTCACGATGAACTGAAATCACCTTATGTGTTCATTTGTTTAGTCTCACCCACTAGACTGTAAGAGCACCAAGAGGCAGGGATTCGGTCTTTTTCACCATAATATCCTGAGTGACTGACACAGAAGTCTCTTGACATCATTTATTGAATGAATTAAGAAAGAAAGGAGGGCGAGAAGAGAGGAAGCGTTTTAAACCTCCTATGAATGATCACACAAGGGAGCTCAAATTACATTATTTATGTTTGTATGAATATTAGAATTTCCTCTTCCCTAAAAAGAGTAATGATGTGTTCCCTGAATGGATGATGTAGTTCCATTTACAGCTAAATACTGAAAGAGCAATGCCCTCCCGTTATGTAACAAGCGACAGAAAAAAATGTTCAGTCAGAAGACTACTTTCAGTGTTAAGATTTCACTGATAATACTTTGATATAAAACTTCTGAGCAGTAACGATTTTAATTAATAAGGTCACTCTGGGATTAAGCTCCATTAAATATTGCCTCTTTTTCTTCTGCAGCAACCTTTAAAATTAAATCTTGTCTCTGCTGAAAAGAATCATGCCAATTTTCTGACTATATGTGGTTTATCTTTCTTCTCAGAAAAAAAAAAAAGCCTTTTCTCATTAATCATACAGGTAACAGTTATGCTCCTGGCATCTCAACTGTCTTGAAGAAAGGGAAAAAATGGGCAGAAGAGGTGGAAGGGAGGAGGAAGTAAGGGTACACACACCAAGTCAATGGCAGGACGGAGATCTGAATACAAATATATTCTAATCACAAGATCCAGACTGCCAGTGACTGACATTACCAAGCTCAATAAGCAGACAGTTTTCTCCAGCTGGTGGCCAAGGAGGAAGTCAGGGAAATGGCAAGCATGAAGGGGATTTGACAAACTGCTGCTGATTCAAAGATGGAGGGGCCACATGGAAAGAGTTCCGGGCAGCTAAAATACCGGGCAGTGGCACAGAAATAGGTGCTTTGGTCCTGCAACTGTGTAAGCTGTGTAAACAACGGCCCCCGGAAGACATGTTCAAGTCCTGAGCCCTGCGAATGCGACCTTCTCTGGGTCTTTGCAGATGTAGTTGAGGATTTCCAGGTAAGATGGGCCTGCATGGAGGGTAGGCCCTAAATAGAATGACTGATGTCCTTACGAGAGAGAGGCAGAGGGAAATGCGAAGCTGACACACAGCGGAGAAGGCCACGTGAATACAGCAGACCAGAGGGACACTGTCATAAACCCACGATGCCCACAGATCAATTCTCTCTCAGAGTCTCCCTGAAAGAAAGAACCCTGCTGACACTTGAATGTCAGACCTCTGGCCTCCTAAACCATGAAAGAAAACATTTCTGTTGTTTTAAGCCGGTCTCTGTATGGTAATTTGTTACAGCAGCTGTGAAAAACTAATACAAACCACAAGAAACAATTCTGCCAGTAGCCTGAATGAGCCTGGAAGCAGAATTTTCCTGGAGTCTTCAGACAAGGACTAAGTCCAGTATTGTACACTGTGTGTGTTAGTCACTCAGTTGTGTCCAACTCTTTGTGATTCCATGGACTGTAGCCCGCCAGGCTCCTCTCTCCATGAAATTTCCCAGGCAAGAATACTTGGAGTACTAAGTATTCTAAGGAGTAGGTTGCCATTTCCTTCTCCAGGGGATCTTTTTTTTGACCCTGGGATCGAACCTGAGTCTCTTGCATTGGCAGGCGGATTATTTGTCTGAGCAGCAGGGAAGTCCCAAATTATAGTGGTTGGGATCTTCCCAACCCAGGAATTGAACCCATGTCTCCTGCATTGCAGGCAGATTCTTTACTGACTGAGCCATGGGGGAAGCCATTAACATGTTATGCATTGATAGAAAAGCTAATAGAATGTTTAGAGTTTAATTTTCTTGTATTGTTAGTTAATACTTATATTCAAAGTTAAAGTTGTGATGAAAACATCCCTTTCTTGCTCCTGACATGGAAATCTCCATAACGGAATACTATTTAGACTGTGATCAAAGGAATCCAGTGTTCTGGGCCATCTTAACAGATAAACTGTAGGAAGTAGTGTCCTTGTGGCATATAATGTTGAGAAACCTAAGATTCAAAAAGTTAAATGGGGAAAAATCAAAAGCACACATTGATTGATTTGCAGATATTAAAGAATCCTTGCATTCCTGGGATAAAGCCCACTTGGTCATGGTGTATGATTTTTTTAATATGTTGTTGGATTCTGTTTGCTAGAATTTTGTTAAGGATTTTTGCATCTATGTTCATCAGTGATATTGGCCTATAGTTTTCTTTTTTTGTGGCATCTTTGTCTGGTTTTGGAATTAGGGTGATGGTGGCCTCATAGAATGAGTTTGGAAGCTTACCTTCTTCTGCAATTTTCTGGAAGAGTTTGAGTAAGATAGGTGTTAGCTCTTCTCTAAATTTTTGGTAGAATTCAGCTGTGAAGCCATCTGGTCCTGGGCTTTTGTTTGCTGGAAGATTTTTGATTACAGTTTCGATTTCCTGGCTTGTGATGGGTCTGTTAAGATCTTCTATTTCTTCCTGGTTCAGTTTTGGAAAGTTATACTTTTCTAAGAATTTGTCCATTTCATCCAAGTTGCCCATTTTATTGGCATAGAGCTGCTGGTAGTAGTCTCTTATGATCCTTTGTTAAATCAATCAATGTAATACACCACATTAACAAATTGAAAGATAAAAACCATATGATTATCTCAATAGATGCAGAGAAAGCCTTTGACAAAATTCAACACTCATTTATGATTAAAACTCTCCAGAAAGCAGGAATAGAAGGAACATACCTCAACATAATAAAAGCTATATATGACAAACCCACAGCAAGCATCACCCTCAACAGTGAAAAATTGAAAGCATTTCCCCTGAAATCAGGAACAAGACAAGGGTGCCCACTCTCACCACTACTACTCAACATAGTGTTGGAAGTTTTGGCCACAGCAATCAGAGCAGAAAAAGAAGTAAAAGGAATCCAGATAGGAAAAGAAGAAGTGAAACTCTCACTGTTTGCAGATGACATGATCCTCTACATAGAAAACCCTAAAGACTCTCTCTACCAGAAAATTACTAGAGCTAATCAATGAATATAGTAAAGTTGCAGGACATAAAATTAACACACAGAAATCCCTTGCATTCCTATATACTAACAATGAAAAAACAGAAAGAGAAATTAAGGAAACAATACCATTCACCATTGCAACAAAAAGAATAAGATACTTAGGAGTATATCTACCTAAAGAAACAAAAGACCTATACATAGAAAACTATAAAACACTGATGAAAGAAATCAAAGAGGACACAAACAGATGGAGAAACATACCATGTTCATGGATTGGAAGAATCAATATTGTCAAAATGGCTATTCTACCCAAAGCAATCTATAGATTCAATGCAATCCCTATCAAGCTACCAACGGTATTTTTCACAGAACTAGACCAAAGAATTTCACAATTTGTATGGAAATACAAAAACTTCAAATAGCCAAAGTAATCTTGAGAAAGAAGAATGGAACTGGAGGAACCAACCTGCCTGACTTCAGACTCTACTACAAAGCCACAGTCATCAAGACAGTATGGTACTGGCACAAAGACAGAAATATAGATCAATGGAACAGAATAGAAAGCCCAGAGATAAATCCACAAACCTATGGACACCTTATCTTTGACAAAGGAGGCAAGGATATACAATGGAAAAAAGACAACCTCTTTAACAAGTGGTGCTGGGAAAACTGGTCAACCACTTGTAAAAGAATGAAACTAGAACACTTTCTAACACCATACACAAAGATAAACTCAAAATGGATTAAAGATCTAAATGTAAGACCAGAAACTATAAAACTCCTAGAGGAGAACATAGGCAAAACACTCTCCGACATAAAGCACAGCAAGATCCTCTATGACCCACCTCCCAGAATATTGGAAATAAAAGCAAAACTAAACAAATGGGACCTAATGAAACTTAAAAGCTTTTGCACTACAAAGGAAACTATAAGTAAGGTGAAAAGACAGCCCTCAGATTGGGAGAAAATAATAGCAAATGAAGAAACAGACAAAGGATTAATCTCAAAAATATACAAGCAACTCCTGCAGCTCCATTCCAGAAAAATAAATGACCCAATCAAAAAATGGGCCAAAGAACTAAACAGACATTTCTCCAAAGACGACATACACATGCCTAACAAACACATGAAAAGATGCTCAACATCACTCATTATTAGAGAAATGCAAATCAAAACCACAATGAGGTACCATTACACGCCAGTCAGGATGGCTGCTATCCAAAAGTCTACAAGCAATAAATGCTGGAGAGGGTGTGGAGAAAAGGGAACCCTCTTACACTGTTGGTGGGAATGCAAACTAGTACAGCCACTATGCAGAACAGTGTGACGATTCCTTAAAAAACTGGAAATAGAACTGCCATATGACCCAGCAATCCCATTTCTGGGCATACACACTGAGGAAACCAGATCTGAAAGAGACACGTGCACCCCAATGTTCATCGCAGCACTGTTTATAATAGCCAGGACATGGAAGCAACCTAGATGCCCATCAGCAGATGAATGGATAAGGAAGCTGTGGTACATATACACCATGGAATATTACTCAGCCATTAAAAAGAATTCATTTGAACCAGTCCTAATGAGATGGATGAAGCTGGAGCCCCTTATACAGAGTGAAGTAAGCCAGAAAGATAAAGAACATTACAGCATACTAACACATATATATGGAATTTAGAAAGATGGTAACGATAACCCTATATGCAAAACAGAAAAAGAGACACAGAAATACAGAACAGACTTTTGAACTCTGTGGGAGAATGTGAGGGTGGGATATTTCAAAAGAACAGCATGTATACTATCTATGGTGAAACAGATCACCAGCCCAGGTGGGATGCATGAGACAAGTGCTCTGGCCTGGTGCACTGGGAAGACCCAGAGGAATCGGGTGGAGAGGGAGGTGGGAGGGGGGATTGGGATGGGGAATACGTGTAAATCCATGGCTGATTCATATCAATGTATGACAAAACCCACTGAAATGTTGTGAAGTAATTAGCCTCCAACTAAAAAAAAAAAAAAAAAAAAAAAAGCACACAGAATATTTCAGGAAGAACACATGCTCCAAAGCACATTTATAAAAATGGTACAGACCCACAGTTTAAGAAAGGTGGCTTCCATGTTTGTTTAATGTATATTTAAGTAAGGGGCTTCCCAGCATAGTGGTAAACGATCTACCTGCCAATGCAGGAGACACAGGAGACTCAGGTTCAATCCCTGGGTCGGGAAGATCCCCTGGAGAAGGAAACGGCCACCCACTCCAGTATTCTTGCCTGGGAAATCCCATGGACAGAGGAGCCTGGTGGGCTACAGTCCATGGGGTCGCAGAATCAGACACGACAGAGCACGGTACAGTACAGTGGACTTAAGTGAGCATTTATGACTTACATGATTTACAAACCTCTTCAGATAAAAAAATTACTCATTTCTGAAATATCTGGCTCTACCAGACAATACATTCCACAAAGGCAGAGGCTGTGCCTATCGTGGTCATTATTAGAAATATGCCTGTGAAATAAGATGGATTCAATTAGGATCAGTGAATAAATAGGCTGATGAAGAGAGAAGACATTTTCTCCCAAGCTTATTCCACAGAACTCACATGCAGATTTCTGCTAGAAATAATCTGGTCTGCTTAATGCCCAGGCTCTGCCTCTTCCACGCCTGTGCTTACCCCATTCCAGCCTAGGGTATCCATTCCTCTTCTGCCTAATCATTCTCAGGTTTCACAGTCTAACTCAAATACCAACTCTCTATAAGTCACATTATATAATCTTCCATATACAAAAGGCACTGACCAAACACTTGAAACCAAAGCTCATCCCTTGAGAAAGCAAAGCATGGACAGTAACAAGAGGTGACAGTTTTTCGATATCCACAGCTCACACAGTAAGTTGTTTATTCGTGATAGCTATGATAGTTGGGGCGATGGCTAACTTCATGTGTCAATGTGACTGGGCCACAGGCCATGAAGGGTTCATTACTGACGTGTCATTACTGATTCTTCTCAGTGCATCAGTGGGAGTATTTCCAGATGAGACTAACTCAGTAGACTGAGTAACACAGATTACCCTCCCTAATGTGGGTGGGCCTCATCTCATCAATTGAAGGCCAAAACAGAACAAAAAGACTGAATCAGAAGGAACTCCCCCTGCCCCACTTCCCTGAGCTGGGACATGGGTCTTCTACTGCTTCTGAACTTAAATGGAGACACTGACTCTTCCTGAGTCTCCAGCCTGTCAGCTTTCAGACTGGCACTTACCCACTCAGCTCTCCTGGTTCTCAGGCCTTCAGACTCAAACTGGAACTATACCATTGGTTTGTCTGGGTCCTCACTTAAAGACTGCCGATCTCAGGACTTCTTGGCCTCCATAATCATGTGAGGCAATTCCTTATAACAAATCTCTTTTGCGCTCTCACACTCTCTCTCTCTCTATATATATACATACATATACGAACACACACACATACTCACATACATCCTATTCCTTCTGTTTCTCTGAGAATCATAACTAATATTTAATATGGTGTTTATTCTCACAACTGAGTTTTCATTCGAATCACACTATAGTTCTGAGAAGCACCAGGAACACAGGTACCTAACATGGTACCTAACAGGATTAAATTACTGTGCTCCCTGAAAAGTTTACAACAGCTCTCAGAAGAGACATCCACTCTTCCCCTAGGATCATCATCCAGGGGCCACTTAATCCAGTAGAAAGAGCCTCTCTGAGAACAAAGCCGCACAGATGCAGGCAGAGTAGAGACGGTGAGGAGGACATGTACACACAGTACTGTGGACATAATTCAAACCCCTGAATTCAGCTATATTTGACACCAGCACAAGTCTGACTTCTTAGTTATGTGAGAAAATAATTACTTAGCAAGTTAGTCTGAGTTAAGTATTACTGTTTGCAAATAAAACTGTCCTAAGACAACCCTTTCAAGTGAAAAGACTGAAAAGATTGTCACTGTGGCTTTATCTAAAGTACTGCTTACAGTCAAAGATAACTAAAACTTTAACAAAATTAAAAGGATCAACATTAATATGTCTATTTGCGCACTGAAGCAGGTGCTATATAGCTCCTATAAACTCTAGAAACTTCATTATTCTTAAGCCATTATATGTACATACCATTATGAGCATTTCTAAACTTATAATTAAGAGCTATCTTCAGAAGCCAAATTCCTTGTCAAGGTTTCTAGTTTTCCATTATCAAAGTTAAATGAATGCATCACATATATTTCACTTTTTAAAATTTGTATAGATTACCTATTGACCCCATACTAAATACAAGTGGGCACAATTATTATTAACTATTTAATGGCCACTCCTATGAAATATGTACTATTATTGTACCACTGGAGAAGGAAATGGCAACCCACTCCAGTATTCTTGCCTGGAGAATTCCATGGACAGAGGAGCCTGGTGAGCTACAGTCCGTGGGGTCACAAAGAGTCGGACACGACTGAGTGACTAACACCCATTGTACCATCTCAATCTTCATTTTAGAGTTTAATATGAGAGAGTATGATAATGTTCCTAATAATAAGAGTAGTGGAGCTCCACGTTTGTCTAGAACGTATTATGCCCCCATACTGCACTAAGTGCTCTAAGAGAAGCATCCCATGTAATCCTCCTTTTTTAATCTTCTGAATTAGGTACTATTGTCCTCATTTTATAGATGAGGAAACTGAGGTTTAGAGAATGAAATGCAGAGCCAAGACCTGCGCTTCACATCAGAATCAGTCCACAAGCTTTGAAAACATTCTACACTACATCCCAGTAAATCCCATACCATTATCCAAAGTGCATTTCAAATTGCTGAACAAAGACCTGAGCTCATCTACATTATATTTGTTCTTGAATTGCCATGTGATTTACATTTGTGTTTTCCTCTTTAATTCCTCACCTCTGGGAAAGGTACATATGCACATGAAAGGAAATAAATACTATTCATTACAGCTCAGATGAATAAACTAGGAGCACTAAGTTATAGAATCAACACTTTCTATACTAAAAACTGCTCCAAAAGTGGGCAGACTTCAGAAACGCAATTAGATAAACATGCATAGATGTTAACAAACTAACATTAAGCCAAGAAGTTTTATTGGGGGAAATACTTGGGGGACATCTCAGGTCCTACAAAGTGCTTCAGTACAACTTCAGTACAAGTTGTCAGGTAATAGATTATCCAAAGTATATCTTTTAAAACCCTTGGGACTGTCCTGGTGGTCCAGGGGTTAAGAATCTGCCTGCCATTGCAGTGGACACAGGTTCCATCCCTAATCTGGGAATATCCCACCTGCCTCAGGGCAACAAAGCCTATGTGCCACAATACTGACCCCACGTGCCCTAGAGCCTGCAAGCGGCAACTACAGAGAGCCCACCCACAGCAACAAGGACCCAAAGCAACCAAAAATACATACATACATAACATTTTTTAAAAAATACATATTTTGCACAAAACTACACTTAAGCATTTTTGTTATCAGAAAGATGCATATGTTTATACGTTAAGTAGTTAGGAAATGTAAGACGGCAGTGAAAGTATTGATCAATTCCATGAGACAGGTCTGAGTCTTTGGACTTGCCTGGCAGTCCAGTGGTTAAGACTCCACACTTCCAACACAGGGGGTCATGGATTTGATCCCTGGTCAGGGAACTAAGATCCCACGTGCCACACAGTGCATGGCAAGCAATCCATCATTTTTTTTTTTTAAAAAGATTTGAATCTTATATTCATTAAGTACAAACCACAAATGCACATGTGCAAATATAACAAATGCAACCAAAAATATATTCATTGATAGTTTATCACTGAGAAAGCACCAATGACAAAGTTTAATATTTTCTCATACAGATTATCATTTTCTTACATGGGGGTATCAAAAGTATTCTTACTGTATGTTTACCAGGGGTCTCCCTGAACCTAACTGCAGAGGCATGGGGAGCAGAAAGAACCAAGGGGCTGGCCTTAACATCAAGCTATCAGGGTCAAGCTCCCATGAGTCAACACAGGCTTTCTCAGCTGGGAGTAGGGTTGTCACACACTGGCTACACATTTCATAAAATATACCTTCCTGAGTCAACAAGCAGTGGTTGAGCTCTTCAGAATATAATCAGATCTCATTTCTGTATTGTGAAAAAAAAATGTTTTTTAATGAGAAAGGTCTTGAGAGGTTTAACAAATGTCAGGGAGCAGCTGGTGCAGCTGCCATCCTTGGAAACTTGCTGGCCTGACTCAGACTGCAGCCTAGGCCCTAAGGAAGCAGGATCAGGCATGCACATCAATGCCTGACACACCTTCCAACATTTGTTTAATTTGGGGGGAAAAAATTATTTAATAGTGATATATGGCATGCACTTATTTAACTTCAATTTCTTTTGTTTGGTAAAATTTACAGAGTTGCTTGAATTATAACATGCCATTTTAGAGCTTAACATATTTGCACTGGGTACTCTCAGCAGTCATCCCATTGTGTGTCTGCTACATAAGCAAATGGAGTAAAAAAAAAAATACACCCCTTCTGTTAATTAATACTCATTAATTGTTCTGGTACTATTCCCCACATCAGCTCCCCCAAATATATTATTTTTAATTAAACAATTTCCACTCCAAGAGTCTGGGGAGGAGCGAAGGAAGATGTCTTTCCTTCTCTATAATTTCTGAGTAGGTCCAGGAAAAGTCCCAGTTTCAAGTTCAGAAGTCTCATCATGCTGACCTTGAATAATAAACCTTATCCTTCTGGCCACAAACAGCTTTGAATCTGCAAAAGTTCAGTCATGTGCCTTGTAAAAAACAGATAAAGCTCTGAATGGATGTTTCTGAAGATGGACTGAGATTCTCCCATTCTCCTGGGTCCCATGCAGTGAGGTAGTTACTGCCTCTCTTTCTAGACCTCCTACAGTGAGTGCATGAGCACACACACAAAAACTAAGGACCCTCACTGAGACCCCGAGCCCATCACTGGACCTGGTTTGATGGTGGCCTTCTGGGCACCCCACCCTTCCCTGACCAAGTGCAGCACATGGGACTTACTGGGGAAGTAAGACGTCTCTAATTAGAGCCAGAAGATTGTTGTCAGAGTCGACATGCACCACCTCCTTGCTGTTGTCAGGCTCCTGGTTCACAAGCAGAGACGTGGTTTCTGAGAGTAGCCGCAAGCTGAAGAGTCTCCATTCCACTGGAAAGACAGAGATGCCAAGAACGTGACCACGTGGAGTCGGAATGAAAACAGAACGTGCACCTGCTGTGCTTGTTGATGTGGTCACACTTACCATTCTGGCTTTGAACCAGTGACACCAAGGGGGGCAGGATATAATCAACCACCTACAAGACAAGATGCAAAAGACTCCGTTCAAATCCCAACAAACAAAAAACTAATACTGTCTGTGTGCCTGATGCACAGTGGGGTCAAACAACACTCAAAAGTCGGAGTATGGAGCAGAGAAATGTTTAGTGCAGGGCCCTGCAAGGGGATGAGTGGCTCATGCCCTCAAACTCCCTGAAAGCTTTCAGCTAAAGCCTTTGAGAGGCAAGGTGAGGAAGGGGTGTGGTTAGTTGTTACAGATTTCTAGGAGTCAGATCCTGCGTTCTTGTAGCTGGTCACAATGTTCCCATAAACCTTCACGAAACAAATGTTATTCTCTGCTCCGATAAGAAAGGACAAGGTCACCAGACTCTACTTTCACCCTCCCAGGCCCAGGCCTGTCTAAGAGAAAGGGACCCCATGCAGGCCAGTCCCCCTGCCCTGAATGCTGGCACAGCCCCCAGCCTTGTCCTCCCACCAGTGCCCTGCCCAGCTAAGCAGGCAGATCTCAGCTGGCAGCATCCTCAGGGCCAGGTCTCCAGACTCTGCCCAGCTGTCATCACTGAGGGAGCCAGGCTCCCAGCACCCAGTGGCCCTCAGGCTGCCCTAATAGGGGCATGGTTTTGTGGACCAACACCCAGGATGACCACCGCCACCTTTAGGCCGTGGAGGTGAGAATGGGGGAGAGGTCTGCATCTCCTCAAGGCCTGGGCCTGGCAAGAGCTCTGGAGCCTGCAGGGCACAGCCCCCTGCCTGTCCCCGGGCCCCCACCTCACCCACTAGCCTGAGGGCCTGGAGGTCCTGGGAAAGAAGGCCACAACCCACCTCTCACTGTACTTTCTGCCACGAGGACGACTGCCCCACTGACCATAGGCAAAGTGGGTCTCTACCACAGTCCTCGCCCACCCCCCGGGGGTCACGTGCTCACTGCTAAGTGTCAGTCACACCTGCCCCGCCCCTGTTACAATATCAACCACTACCCACAGCGTTTTTCACTGACAAATCACTAGTCAGAGGGGTGAAAAACATCAACTGCTAAATTCACCCAGCATCTAAACTCTGCATGACATTTAATAAACAACCAAGCTCATTTCAACCTGAAAAAGTCTTCAGGTCAAAATGACACTGTGATCATCAAGACAGTAGTTTATCAAAACCTTCAGAGTTGATGAAAGGAACATTAGTATGTAATACAAAATCTGCCTGGCATGCATTGACATTGAACCGTCAGATTAATACACACTTAAGCTGGTGATCATTAATCAAGTTTAAACAATCATCAAAATACTGGGAAAAAGGGAGATACACAATCTTCAGGTTTTCACAAGTACATCAAAGTGCTATGACAAGTTAATCTTGGTGGTTTTGAGACGCAGATTCAAAAGATCTAAATCCATTACACATACCACCTCTATGATTTTCTTATTATATCAGACAGAGCACTATCAAATACGGTTTGAAATCAACTCCAAAATAACAATTTACCCCAGGATGAAAACAGATGATGAAGAAAGGACAAATCACTCCCATTGTCTAATTCTCAAAACAACTGTCTCACCTGGTGAACTATTTTGGTGACAATAAATAAAATTCCTATTGTTTATACCTGCATTGATTCCTGATCCTATGATATTTATTCATTCTCACCACAGCAAAAGGCAGAAGAAGTGGCCCACAGCCCAACACCACCCTCCTGTTTTCCAAACCAATGAAAGAATGTCCTACACAGGTCAGGATCTCCACACATGGGTAGTGGCCCATCAGTATTACCCTGTTCTAGCTCAACTTCACAAAATAAATTTACACAGTTGTACAAGAACCGTAAGGATAAGGGATTTTTTTTTACCCCCTTTCACTGAGTGATGTCACATCACTTAAAGCATAGACCTCGAATTTCACAAAGGAATTTTGAAAACTCTAAACTCCCAGTTATGTCAAAAGCAAAAACTATGCAAAGAAGAGAGATACATCTCACCATCAACCCCTATCAACATGCTCAACACCCACCCTGAAGGTTTAAGAGAGCATATTAAGAGAGGAGTAGGACTAAAATAAAATTATCTACATGTCCAATTCTGTAAGTTTGACCCTTAAGCATGGTCCAAAAAGCAAGACTATCAAAAGATGAATAGCCAAAAATCAATACTCTTCCCAATGTCCCTACAACAACCAAATAACATAATTTTAAAAAGACACTATTTACAACAGTGCTAAAATTCTAAGGTGTCTATGATATCATGACTTTTACAAAATATAAATACACACATATATATAAAATGTTTACAAATATGATAACCATTGGCTATACTACCCAAAGCAATCTATAGATTCAATGCAATCCCTATCAAGCTACCAACGGTATTTTTCACAGAACTAGAACAAATAATGTCACAATTTGTATGGAAATACAAAAAACCTCGAATAGCCAAAGTAATCTTGAGAAAGAAGAATGGAACTGGAGGAACCAACCTGCCTGACTTCAGACTCTACTACAAAGCCACAATCATCAAGACAGTATGGTACTGGCACAAAGACAGAAATATAGACCAATGGACAGAATAAAAAGCCCAGAGATAAATCCATGAACCTATAGACGCCTTATCTTCGACAAAGGAGGCAAGGATATACAATGGAAAAAAGACAACCTCTTTAACAAGTGGTGCTGGGAAACCTGGTCAACCACTTGTAAAAGAATGAAACTACAACACTTTCTAACACCATACACAAAAATAAACTCAAAATGGATTAAAGATCTAAATTTAAGACCAGAAACTATAAAACTCCTAGAGAAGAACATAGGCAAAACACTCTCCGACATAAAGCACAGCAGGATCCTCTATGACCCACCTCCCAGAATATTGGAAATAAAAGCAAAACTAAACAAATGGGACCTAATTAAACTTAAAAGTTTTTGCACAACAAAGGAAACTATAAGCAAGGTGAAAAGACAGCCCTCAGATTGGGAGAAAATAATAGCAAATGAAGAAACAGACAAAGGATTAACCTCAAAAATATACAAGCAACTCCTGCAGCTCCATTCCAGAAAAATAAATGACCCAATCAAAAAATGGGCCAAAGAACTAAACAGACATTTCTCCAAAGAAGACATACACATGGCTAACAAACACATGAAAAGATGCTCAACATCACTCATTATCAGAGAAATGCAAATCAAAACCACAATGAGGTACCATTACACGCCAGTCAGGATGGCTGCTATCCAAAAGTCTACAAGCAATAAATGCTGGAGAGGGTGTGGAGAAAAGGGAACCCTATTACACTGTTGGTGGGAATGCAAACTAGTACAGCCGCTATGGAGAACAGTGTGGAGATTCCTTAAAAAACTGGAAATAGAACTGCCATATGACCCAGCAATCCCACTTCTGGGCATACACACTGAGGAAACCAGATCTGAAAGAGACACGTGCACCCCAATGTTCATCGCAGCACTATTTATAATAGCCAGGACATGGAAGCAACCTAGATGCCCATCAGCAAAAGAATGGATAAGGAAGCTGTGGTACATATACACCATATGGAATATTACTCAGCCATTAAAAAGAATTCATTTAAATCAGTTCTAATGAGATGGATGAAACTGGAGCCCATTATACAGAGTGAAGTAAGCCAGAAAGACAAAGACCATTACAGCATACTAACACATATATATGGAATTTAGAAAGATGGTAATGATAACCCTATATGCAAAACAGAAAAAGAGACACAGATGTACAGAACAGACTTTTGGACTCTGTGGGAGAAGGCGAGGGTGGGATGTTTCAAGAGAACAGCATCGAAACATGTATATTATCTAGGGTGAAACAGATCACCAGCCCAGGTTGGATGCATGAGACAAGTGCTTGGGCCTGGTGCACTGGGAAGACCCAGAGGGATCGGGTAGAGAGGGAGGTGGGAGGGGGGATCAGGATGGGTAATACATGTAAATCCATGGCTGATTCATGTCAATGTATGACAAAACCCACTACAATACTGTAAAGTAATTAGCCTCCAACTAATAAAAATAAATGAAAAAAAAAATATGATAACCATTGATAACTTCTAAAATAAAAGCTGGAAAGCTATCACAACCATGCTCACAAGAAGAAAACAGCTAAACAAACTGAAAATCAACAACTCTTCTCAGATAAATCAGAGAAGTCAAGTCACAAAGAAAACCAACTGTCCCTAGAACTGAAGAGAAAGGCAAAGACAGAAAATCACAGCTTAACAGGAGCAGAAGCTGCCACTGGAGCCAGCAACTGGTACAAAAACTTCAACAGTGGTTGACTAAGAATTGGTGTCTGAGATGATAAAACCTCCTAGAGGTCCAACCTTAGTGCAACCACCCACCTCCCAAAAGTTTTACTTCCCAGAGCCCCACCAGATTCTCAGACTGAAGACCAGAGATAAGTCTCATGCTTCTGGAAGAGGAAAGGAAAAACTAACCATTCTGAAATATGTTTAGAGCATTCTTTTCTCCTTAACAAAGGCTGGACTCAAGAGACACTATTCTACCAAAAGCTGAACCTACTCAGGTTTTACCAAAACCTGAGCTGGGGGGGAAATATCCAATTCCAACACCCTGTAAGCCTTCCCATCTCACCAACTGGGGCATGGGGGTGTGGGTGCTGAGAAGTATGTGTGAGGGTCACAGCCGAGGCATACAGACTCAGAAAAGGAATGTGACCTAAACCTAGGGGCTATGGATCTCTACCCACTCCACTACACCTCACCCCAACATCAACGGGGCTCCTGTGTAATAACCCAGGATTACAACTGAGAGAGCTGCAAGGCACAGGCTTTATTCCAGAAGGCGCTGTTAGGGAAATCTGAAGACGACAGGATAGACAAAACAAGGACATTACACGTTAATTTTAGCCTCTGAAACCTACAGTTACAACAAAGAGTAAACACAGCTTGGCTCCTAGCCAAAGAAACATAAAACTTCATACTAACAGCTAGCTCATTGATCTCAGGTCATTTTACCTGATATATCATGCTGGAATGAAATATTTTTGTGCTGAGAAGGAAAAAAAAAAACACCAACCTAGAATTCTGAGTGAAATTATCCCTCAAGAATAAAAGGAAAAATAAAGAATTTCTCACACAAACAATAACTGAAGAAATGTTTTGCCAGTAGACTTGCCTTGTAAGAAATGTTAAGTTTCTTAGAAAAAAGGAAAGTGACATGGGTCAGACACACAGATCTATACGTTAGAAAGAAAAATAAATCAAGGTAAAATATAGTCATTGATGAGAAGCATCAAAGAAGTCAACTCTGTGCAAATTAATCTATCAGTTCAGTTCAGTAGCTCAGTCGTGTCCGACTCTTTGCAACCCCGTGGACAGCAGCACACCAGACTTCCCTGTCCATCACCAAATCCTGGAGTCTACTCAAACTCATGTCCATCAAGTCATTGATGCCATCCAACCATCTCATCCTCTGTCATCCCTTTCTCCTCCCACCTTCAATCTTTTCCAGCATTAGGGTCTCTTCCAATGAGTCAGTTCTTCACATCAGGTGGCCAAAGTACTGGAGTTTCAGCTTCAGCATAAGTCCCTCCAATGAATATTTAGGATTGATTTCCTTTAGGATTGACTGGTTGGATCTCCTTGCAGTCCAAGGGCCTCTCGAGACTCTTCACCACCACCAGAATTCAAAAGCATCAATTCTTCGGTGCTCAGCTTTCTTTATGGTCCAATTCTCACATCCACACATGACAACTGGAAAAACCATAGCTCTGACTAGATGGACCTTTGTTGGCCAAGTAATGTCTCTGCTTTTTAATATGCTATGTTAGTCATAGCTTTTCTTCCAAGGAACAATTGTCTTTTAATTTCATGGCTGCAGTCACCATCTGCAGTGATTTTGGAGCCCAAAAAAATAAAGTCTCTCACTCTTTCCATTGTTTGTCCACTATTTGCCATGAAGTGATGGGACCAGTACCATGATCTTGATTTTTTGAATGCTGAGTTTCAAGTCAGGTTTTTCACTTTCCTCTTTCACTTTCATCAAGAGACTCTTTAGTTCTTCACTTTCAGCCATAAGGGTGGTGTCATCTGCATATCTGAGGTTATTGCTATTTCTCCCGGCAATCTTGATTCCAGCTTGTGCTTCATCCAGCCCAGCATTTCACATGATGTATTCTGCATATAAGTTAAACAAGTGGGGTGACAATATACAGCCCTGATGTACTCCATTCCCAATTTGGAACCAGTCTGTTGTTCCATGTCCAGTTTTAATTGTTGCTTCTTGACTCACAAACAGATTTCTCACGAGGCAGGTCAGGTGGTCTGGTATTCCCATCTCTAAAAATTTTCCACAGTTTGCTGTGATCTACACAGTCCAAGGCTTTGGTGTAGTCAATAAAGCAGAAGTAAATGTTTTTCTGGAACTCTCTTGCTTTTCTCATGATTCAACAGATCCAATGGCAATTTGATCTACGGGTCCTCTGTCTTTTCTAAATCCAGCTTGAACATCTGGAAGTTCATGGTTCACATACTGCTAAAGCCTGGCTTGGAGAATTTTAAGCATTGCTTTGCTACCATGTAAGATGAGTGCAATTGTGTGGTAGTTTGAACATTCTTTGGCATTGCCATTCTCTGGGACTGGAATGAAAACTGACCTTTTCCAGTCCTGTGGCCACTGCTGAGTTTTCCAAATTTGCAGCATACTGAGTGCAGCACGTTCACAGCATCATCTTTTAGGATTTGAAATAGCTCAGCTGGAATTCCATCACCTCCACTAGCTTTGTTCATAGTAATGCTTCCTAAGGTTCACTTGACTTCTCATTCCAGGATGTCTGGCTCTAGGTGAGTGATCACACCATCATGGTTATCTGAGCCATGAAGATCTTTTCTGTATAGTTCTTCTGTATATTCTTACCACCTCTTCTTGATAGCTTCTGCTTGTTAGGTCCATCCCATTTCTGTTCTTTATAGTGCCCATCTTTGCATGAAATAGTCCCTTGGTATCTCTAATTTTCTTGAAGAGATCTCTAGTCTTTCCCATTCTATTGTTTTCCTCTATTTCTTTGCACTGATCACTGGGGAAGGTTTTCTTATCTTTCTTTGCTATTCTTTGGAACTCTGCATTCAAATGGGTATATTTTTCCTTTTTTCCTTTGCCTTTATCATCTCTTCTTTTCTTAGCTAAGGCCTCCTCACACAACCATTTTGCCTTTTTGCATTTCTTTCTCTTGCAGATGGTCTTGATTCCTGCCTCCTAAACAATGTCATGATCCTCTGTCCACAGTTCTCCAGGCACTCTATCAGATCTAATCCTTTGAATCTATGTGTCACTTCCACTGTATAATCGTAAGGGATTTGATTTAGATCATATCTGAATGGTGTAGTTGTTTTCCCTACTTTCTTCAATTTAAGCCTGAATTTTGCAATAAGGAGTCCAGGATCTGAGCCACAGTCAGCTCCTGGTCTTGTTTTTGCTGACTGTATAGAGCTTGTCTAACTCAATTAAACTATGAGCCATGGCAGGTAGGGCTACCCAAGACAGACGGGTCATGGTGAGAGTTCTGACAAAATGTGGTCCACCGGCGAAGGCAATGGCAAACCACTTCAGTATTCTTGCCTTGAGAACCCCATGAACAGTATGAAAAGGCAAAAAGATAGGACACTGAAAGATGAACTCCCCAGGTCGGTAGGTGCCCAATACGCTACTGGAGATCAGTGGAGAAATAACTCCAGAAAGAATGAAGAGACAGAGCCAAAGCAAAAACAACAGACAGTTGTGGATGTGACTGGTGACGGAAGTAAAGTCCAATGCTATAAAGAACAATATTGCATAGGAACCTGGAATGTTAGGTCCATGAATCAAGGCAAACTGGAAGTGGTCAAACAGGAGATGGCAAGAGTAAACATCGACACTTTAGGAATCAGTGAAATAAAATGGACTGGAATGGGTGAATTTAACTCAGATGACCATTATATCTACTACTGTGGGTAAGAATCCCTTAGAAGAAATGGAGTAGCCATCCTAGTCAACAAGAGTCTGAAATGCAGTACTTGGATGCAACCTCAGAAGAGACAGAATGATCTCTGTTTATTTCCAAGGCAAACCATTCAATATCATGGTAATCCAAGTCTACGCCCCAACCAGTAATGCTTAAGAAGCTGAAGCTGAACGGTTCTACGAGAACCTACAAGATCTTCTAGAACTAACACCCAAAAATATGTCCTTTTCATCAGGTGACTGGAATGCAAAAGTAGGAAGTCAAGAGATACCTGGAGTAATAGGCAAATTTGGCCCTAGAGTACAAAATGAAGCAGAGCAAAGGCTAACAGAGTTTGGCCAAGAGAACATACTGGTCATAGCAAACACCCTCTTCCAACAACACAAGAGAAGACTCTACACATGGACATCACCAGATGGTCAATACCAAAATCAGACTGTTTATATTCTTTTTAGCCGAAGATGGAGAAGCTCTATACAGTCAGCAAAAACAAGACTGGGAGCTATCTGTGGCTCAGATCATGAACTCCTTATTGCAAAATTAATCTATAATTTCAATATAAAACACATAAATATTCCAACCAGGTTGTGTGAATTTCTCACACTGATCCCATAAAGTATTTGGAAAGAATAGGGTCAAGAGTAATGGAAAAATGTTAAAAAGCATGAAGCAGACATGGTTTCCAGGTTTACTATGATGGGAAGAAATAAGCTGGTACAAGCAAAGGGCTAGACAAAGAGATTCATGAAACAGAACATATAGCCTAGAAACAGACACATACGGCAGATGTGTAAATGGCTGATGGACTACTAGCAATAGTGGAAAAACAGGCCCAGAAAACATCTGGCAATGCGTAGAGACCTTCTTGATTGCTGCAACTGAGGGGAGCCTCCAAATCTACTATGTAGAGGCCAGTGATGCTGCTAAACATCTCTCAATGCCCAGGACAGCCTCCACAACAAGGAACTGCCCATCTCCAAACATCCAGAGTGGCAAGGTTGAAAGTGAGAGTGTTAGTCACTCGGTCATGTTTGTGATCCCCATGGACTATAGACCACCAGGCTCCTCTGTCCATGGAGTTCTCCGGGCAAGAATACTGGAGTGGGTAGCCATTCACTTCTCCAGGGGATCTTCCCAATCCAGGGATCAAAGTTGGGTCTCCTGCATTACAGGCAGACTCTTTACCATCTGAGCCACCATGGAAGCCCAGTGCCAAGGCTGAGAAACTCTAGGCCAGGAATAACAAGGGGCACCCTGTGAGTAAGGTGTGGACCAGAAGGGAAAGAAAATAATAAGCAAAGAAAAACCCCAAAATAAGTCAACAAGATAGGGAGAGATTTCTTAGGTTCATCCTGTCTGGGGTCAGCTTTTCTCAACAGTTATTTCATGTGAGGAACATGTATGACCAAGTATATGTAAACTAATCTCCCTATAGACAGTTACCAAGTAAGTAAAAAAATATGTTTTTCAATGGCACCCAGAACTGACCGTAGAGCAATAGTCTTTCAATAAAATAGGATACTGTATCACTGCTTCAAAAGCCGACAGCGTGATCTTGATAAATTCTTCTGATGCCATCATTCCTAGAAATACAGTTAATTATTATAGATGTTTATTTACATGTCCAAAATCATAGTATCAAAATCTTCAAGCAAAGATGTAAAATGCCCCATGATCTACTCACCTACAGCTCCATCTATGTTAGTTTCTCCTGAGTCTATAGATTTAATATGACTCTGAAAAAAATATAAAAATGTTAATAAATGGAGATTTTAAAAGAACTCTGATGTAAAAACTATGCAGAGGGAAAAAAAAAAAAAACTGAACATATGATCCTATGTCTGTTCACCATGATTTACTTCGGGTGGTAGGCATCAAGTGATTTTTATACTCTTTTTACATTTTTCTACAGTTTCTAAATTTCATGTCATAAGTAGGCACTAATTTCTTTATCCAGAAGGGGAAAGATAACATTCTTAGAAAGTCTCTGAGTTAACACACAAAAGTCATTAGAATTTTTTTTCAACATTAAATACCTATTTATTCAGCAAAAGTCATGTCCCTATTTTGAAATCAGGTGAAATTATTTCAGCCAAATTACATACGTAACAAATAAGAGACATTTTAACAATTTGGCTGAAATAATTTCACAATTTGATGTTGAAAAATTGAAAGAAAGGTATCTTTCGATTTCAATAAATTTACTTAAATGTCTACAGCTTAAGAAAGAGACAAAACAGTGTTAATACTACAATTTTTCTGTATAACTTTTGAAGAATATGTAGATAACACATGAACATAGTTGTGGACAGAGATTTTTGAGGCATTAATCACAGGAACCATTCACAGAGGCTCCCTGTAAAGAAGAATACTGGATCAGGAGGTATACTTTCACTACTCATTTTCTGCCTTTCTGCACTGTTAGAATTTTCTAACTAGGTACATGTATTATTTTTTTCCTTTTTTTTTTAACAGCAACAAGCGTTTTCTAGATGGTGAAACCATAGGGTTCTTTTAATTTATTTTCTTCCTTATACTTCCCCTGTTTAAATTTTTAAAAATCCCTACTGAATGTTTCATTGATTTGCCAATTTAAATGTCTCTGGGTCGATTTCTTTCTCTTCATTCTCGGTGTAATAGGAATTAATCAGGTGAGAATGAGGACAGGGCAGGAGACACTGGAGATTCAAGGAGAGGAGGGAATGTATGAACAATCATCCAGGTGAGCGTGAAGGTATATAAATTAGGAAAAGGAACCTGATGTCCCAGTCTGCAGAGAGGACTCGCTTGAAGTGAGCAGTCATGAATTTAAAGTGAGACCAGCTATTTTCCTCATGTTTTTCTCGAGCCATACTTAGTCACTCAAAGCAGGGGTGAAGGAGGTAGAGAATTAAAGTGAACCAGCACTTGGGTTTGCCAGAGGAGGACAATGGAGGAAGGGACAGGAAAGGGATCACGGGTATATGCCAGGTAGGGATGGGGTTGAACCAGGGACTCGAAGCTCAGGAAAACTGGGCCCAGGGAGGACAGGATGGTGAGTGCAAAGTGGTAAGGCCAATTTAAGTCCCAGAGGAACTAAAGGACTGTTGGAGATGAGGAGCAGGGGTAGTGAGCTGAAAATGAGGTGTGGTAGCCACAGAGTATGATGTTGAAAATAAGGCTACGGGTGGAGGCCGCTGAGGGAGGGAAAGACACACGCATGGGAAGACAGGTGGTCGAGGAGCTGAGAGGAGGAGGTGCTAGAAGGAACCTCCACAGAGATACCCGATTCTCTAACAATGACAGCGAATCCAGTGCTGAAAGACCATGGCAGTGAGGGAGAATGACCCAGAAAAATCTGTAGATGGCCACACTACACCAGGCATCTTCTGATAGTGTGAGTTTCAAAGCTGAGTACAACAGATGAGCAGCCAGAGGGGGCAGCTACTCCACAACTAGGCTCATCAGGTGGAGGACTGTGGGGCAAAAGTACGGCCCCATCTTGGGGGGGGGAAGGAAAGACAGCTTTGACTCCAGCGTAGACCAGTGCCCCGCTTTACTGTTCAGTACTTCTGAGAAGCTGAAAATAAGTTCTCTAAGCAAGGTGGGTATATGACTTCAAGGTGTGTTAAATTTTTTTTAAATAAACAATGTTTAAGAAAAGGAAATATCTTCCTAACAAGAACACTCATGTGGCAATGAACAAATATATAATATCATATTTTTTTAAATATAAGGGAATCCTTTGGCAGTCCACTGGTTAAGATCTGGCACTTTCATTGCCAGAAGCTAAGATCCCACAAGATGTGTGACACAGCCAAAAATTAATAAATAAAATTATAAGAGTACCCGCTCTCTGCTTTATCTTCTACAGCTGAAGTCAAAATCTATCAACAGACCAACACTCACTTAAAATAAAAATCTGGAGAGGGTCTTTTCTCAAAGCCAAGGATTGGCAAAGATTTACTGATTTATTGATGATGGATATTATAATCACATTCTTGTGTGAAAACCAGAATCATTTCATCATTTCTTTCATTTGAAAATCTGAATTTTTCTTTTTGTAAGAAACTATAACCACCACATAACCACTGAACTTTCATAAACTAATGAGGCCAGAACTTAAGAATAAACACGACTAAGTCCTCTTCCTCAGCTCATTAGTCAAGAGTATTTTCAGAAGAACACAAGAAACACAGTGAATATCACGAGTTTTCAAACAGATTTCCTTAATATCATTGCTTCCTGTTTCCCAGCCCAATTCAGTGAAGGTATGAAAGAACTAAGCTGAAGTTCACCTTGGCACTTCCCCATAGCACCTCCCCAGATGCTTTACTGCGTAAGTGTCCCTGGGTACCTTTTTTTTCCCCCTCTTACTGGAGAGGGAGGCAGGTAGAATGACACATTGCTTCTGCCAATAAGAAGTAAAAACAGCAATCATCAGCTGTGTAGTCCTCTTTGGCCTGGGCCCTTCGAAAGCTTAATAATGGTTTAAAAGTGTCCTACTAAATTGCTTCCAAACACGTGCCTCTTTAAATCATAAAGAGACCAAACCTTCCTTTTGCATGGGGTGGGGGGGGGGGGGGGGGGGGTGGAGCTAAAGCCTATACTCAGGCCTCCAAATATAAAAAGTATCCTGAATTCTTCTACCAAAATAAATTTTTTAAAAATGATACCTACAGGTCAAAAGGCAAACCATGCCTGCCTGGTACCAGTATGAAAACAGAAACCAATGGGAAGCAAAATTCCAACTGCCCCTCCAGCCTGTGCCTTCAGGACCCTTCTAATGAGCGAAGATCACACCAAGTATGGCTGCTGTCTCCACCCACGTGAGGCAGGCCAGCAACCCCTGGAGAGCTCCTTGAGCAGAAGCCCAATAAGTTCTTAGATAACAGCTACTAACGGTGGACCAAAAGCCTGAATACCTCAAGCTAATGTGCTTCCCTGATAGCTCAGTAGGTAAGAATCCGCCTGCAATGCAGGAGACCCCAGTTCGATTCCCAGGTCAGGAAGATCCACTGGAAAAGGGATAAGCTACCCACTCCAGTATTCTTGGGCTTCCCTTGTGGCTCAGCTGGTAAAGAATCTGCCTGCAGCCAGAAAGATAAAGAACATTACAGCATACTAACACATATATATGGAATTTAGAAAGGTGATAACGATAACCCTATATGCAAAACAGAAAAAGAGACACAGAAATACAGAACAGACTTTTGAACTTTGTGGGAGAATGTGAGGGTGGGATATTTCAAAAGAACAGCATGCATACTATCTATGGTGAAACAGATCACCAGCCCAGGTGGGATGCATGAGACAAGTGCTCCGGCCTGGTGCACTGGGAAGACCCAGAGGAATCGGGTGGAGAGGGAGGTGGGAGGGGGGATCGGGATTGGGAATACATGTAAATCCATGGCTGATTCATATCAATGTATGACAAAACCCACTGGAAAAAAATAATAATAATAATAAAAATAAATTTAAAAAAAAAAAAAAAGAATCTGCCTGCAACGTGGGAGACCTGGGTTTGATCCCTGGGTTGGGAAGATCCCCTGGAGAAGGGAAAGGCTACCCACTCCAGTATTCTGGCCTGGAGAACTCCATGGACTATATATAGTCCAGGGGGCCGCGATTGAGTGACTTTCACTTTTCTTTTTTAAAATATAATAGGACAACAGACCTGCCTGTTGTCCTTTTACAGCCTGTTGTCCTTTTATATTTGCCTTTATTTTCCATTTTTCTGTATACATATCACTTTGGTGAGCAGCCTCAACTGAATATTTTTTCTAAAAACAAAACTGGAGAGTAATTATTTCTGATAGGTACTTTAATGTTATCTAAAGAGCTTCCCAGGTGGCGCTAGTGGTCAAGAACCTCCTTGCCAATGAAGGAGACCTAAGAGACGTGGGTTTGATCCCTGGGTTGGGAAGATCCCCTGAAGAAGGAAATGGCAACCCACTCCAGTACTCTGGCCTGGAGAATCCCACTGACAAAGAAGCCTGCTGTGCTCCAGTCCATGGGGTCTCAAAAAGTCAAATATAACTGGGCGACTGGGCACCAGCACCAGGAAAACAAGGCTTTCCAAGCACAGTGCTAAAGGTGTACATGGGAACAGTGTGGTCGCCTTGTGCCCCCGGGATGGGAGAAGCACCCTGCGCTGGCCTACAGGGCATTAATAGCTCTGCAGCCTTCCCACACCCCACCTTCTGCCCCCACCCCCCAAAAAAAACCACACAAATCAACAAACAAACCCTCTTAACTCCAGGGCAGCTTTGCCTAGACAAAACTTAAAATAATTGGTCTCTAGCAGAAAACTCAAGGATTTCAATGTGCAGATCCTGCACTGTGAACTTCCAAGGGGTTTTTACTCCTTCCAAGGGAGGAGTAGACTATGCCTCTGGCACTGGAGGGACACTGTAACTAACAACAGTATTTGTGGCATCTTCTGGACAGACTGTGGATCAACTCACAGAAGCAACAGCCAACTCTCAACAGCTCACAGAAACATGCACCAGAACTGGGTGGATAACTACAGCCAGGTCCATGACTTCAGTCAAAGCTTCCTCTCCCTGGACTAGTGACAACTTAGCAACACTAAGTCAAGAAAGACGGACGCACAGCTAAGGCCAAATAACAGATGCGGTAAGAAAAATTACAAAAGAAGAGCTCTGGAACTGGCCGTGACTCAAACTAGGAAAATGGCCCAAACAGAGCCAAGAGACCTTTTCCACTGTGTGTGTAAACTCCTATTACTTGAGCAACATTATCAAGCGAAAGACTGCTAAAGAATTTTCAGTATCACAGTTACCTTTGAACCAAGCAAGTTATCTTCCATTCCCTGAAAGTGCCTATGTGAAGCAAACCCTTACTGAGCCCTACTGAACACCCCCCACCCCTCAAAGGGTGCACTCCCTCTTGGGAGAAGGTGAGGAGGCCCTTCCTCGGCGGGAGCAGATGGGTTACATGAAGTAGAGGTTACATGTCTCCCTGAAAGACACAGATGAAAATCCACAAAGACTTCTATATTGGAGTTCCTAATAGTTCCTTGAAAATCTTGATAGTTCCTTGAAAATCTAAACTGTACTCAGTTAACATAAGCACAGCAAAACTACTACACGAGGGAAAAATAAAGAGAATGAACACAGGAGAACTCTACTTAGCCCAAACAAACAAACACTGGGCCAAAATATTCCAAGGAGGGCTGCAAGGGTAAAATTACTATTATCAGGCATCAACATATCAGTGCAATGGAGGTATAAACATAGAACTACAGTGCTGCTAAAAACGATACCCATGTTGTCCTTAAAAAGATTAGAAAGCATATGAAAGGAGGTGGCAAACAAAATTCTCACAATTTGCAAATTCATGAATGTGCTGCAAAAATTATATGCTTTGTAGAATTCAAGATTCAAGGATGATAATGATCTGAAGTTGAGTACAAAAGAACCTATATTGCATCGACTAAACACACTGCTTACAAAAGTCAGTGACCTCTCTACTCAAGAGTCACACTTCAAAACATCATACAGAAACCAGCAATAAAACTGAGATATTTACTTCATTTTAACGAGATACCTATCTGATATGGCATTTTTAAAATCTCAGCTCAGCGTTTATTAGTAACATCAAAGGAAGACAGAATAGGCTGCGTGACAAATGTTTTCGTTTTCCCTTTGTACAGCTCGCTGTTTTATCAACAGTATATACTGTAAGTGCTCCAGGCAAGGGGAAAAGATAACATAATTCACGAGCCACAACCTTAACAAAAAGACTATTTTTTTTTTGTGAGCAAAAATCGAAGTGAAAGATAATACAGTGATTTGTTTTTCACTGCTACTCATCTCATTAAAACTAAAGATAAGGTTAAATCGAGCTCCACTTAAAGAAATGTCATCACAGAAAGAGACACTGCATGCACATAGCTGGACAATGTTAGCCAAGGTAAATTATAATACTATGTTTCCAGAATTCCATTTTTACCAATTTCATTATTTTAAATCTTTTCATGATGTTTAATACCAAACACTATGAAAATCTTTTCTATGGACCTATTTACCCTACCTGGGTCTGTCTCTAAACAAAATGCATTATTGGGAGAGAATGTATTTTTCCCCAAATGTCAAATTTTATTATAGTCAACAGATAAAAATACAAAAAGGTTACTTCCCTAGAGACAAATAAATACCACTAAGATTTTAAAATTACTTCATTCTGACACCAAATCCCACAAACAGCAGGGACAGCCACATTTTTATTAGGAACATGAAAAATTCAGCATTACTCACAAGAATAGTTCCGTAACTGAAAAGGAACTCTTCCGTTACAACTTGAGGTCGAAATACCTGTGTGATGACAGTTTCCAAAGATTAAATCCTGAATACCACGCATAAGAAAGAAATGATCATGTTTGTCTGAGTTGATGCTTCTCAGCTCCACTTTTTTCCCCAAAAAAGATGATACCTGAGATGTTACCAGGTGAAGCACTACAGGCATGAGGGGGAGACACATCTTCAGCTGCTTCGCTTGAACTGTGGATGGGTGTTTACGACCAGAAACGTTAGCCAGGGCGTTAAGAATGTCACCTGCAAAGCACATCCCAGAGCACACATGTGAGGTTAGAGACCACAAATGCTTAGGGAGCACTAGCTGTGGGCTGAGTACTAATGGGATTGCTGAGGGAAATAATCTCCAAATAAAAGAAGTGGGTAGAAGCTGCGTTGTTTTATTCCCAACTCTTGACATTACAACAGAAAGCTGTGGCCTCTGGGGACAAGATGGATGTAAGACTGATCTCTCATCTGGAAATTTAAAATAGAATACAAAAATGATTTTTCTTTTTTTGTACTTTCCAAATATCAACCATGAGTATCCATTACTTTTGTAAACAAGAAAAAGTTATTTTTTGTTTGTTTTTTTTTTTTAGGAAAAAGTTATTGTAAGAATTATAAGCTAAGAGATCATAGATTAGACTTCTCTGGTAATAGAATAGGATGGTAGAAGTAAGAGATCAATTCCCAATACTTCTCATTGGATAGCCAAGTCGAATAATAAATAAACCTTGCCTTGCTAGACACATGAATCTCATCATCATCTCCTAAGACAAGATGAGTCATGTAAAAAGAAAGTCAGCTACCAATTGACCAGATTGTGGCCTTTGGTCTGGAGATTTTAAAAGGGTTACAATCCAAATAAATTTTGAAAAGCTCTATTTTCAGTCATGAACAGGCAAAAATCTCCCACATTATTAATAAGGAGCAAAAAGTCACTGTCAATCAGCCATGAAGATATTTTCATTACTTTCATTTAATATTCTGAATTTCTGAGTCTAAATATCTTTTACCATAACAGGCTGGATCAAATTTAACATTTTAAACATTTCTGGTTTATAGCCACATCTGCTGGGAAAGCATGGACTGAGATTTTAAACTAAATGTACACATTCCTTAGATGATTTTTGCATCTGTAAATAACAGTGGAATAACAGATTTTGTTAGCTGTAATAAACATCCTTTGCAGATCATTATTACTTTCATCTTAAATTTTTCAAACCAACGAAATTTTCAAACTTTAATATCAAATTTTTTTAATATTAAATTTTGATGCCTATGTATTTTTTTAATTATTTTAAGAAAAAATAAATTTGTGGTTACAACCCGAAGGAAAAATGTTTTTCTTCTGAATTGTGCAAAGAGAAATCTTGAGAGAAGTTCCTAAAATGATAGCTTAAGTCCAATTTTCACCAATTGAAATTCTTTCCTTTTCTTTTCCAGGACTGCGAGATGACACCTCAATGAAACTTAATTTAGCCCTTTAGCCTACTCATTGCCTCAGTCATGTCACTGATACAAAATATTTATGATAACAGATAGGGCACGTTGAAATTTTGAAACTACACATTCAAGAAGTATCATTGCACTTGCCTGTAAAAAACAGACCATCAAGAACAAAAAGAGAAGAGATGCCTAAAAGCCAAGTCACAGAAAGGTAAGCAGGAAGGGCCTAAGGATGGACGAGACTCCAATTTACCCAGGATACGTGGCAGCTCCTGCACCAAGTGACGGATGAGCAGGTCAAGGCATCGGGACAGGTATTCATTGCCGCTCTGCTGCTCCTTGCCTGGAGTGGTCTTTCTGCTGTCTCTCTCGATGTACATCACCAGTCTATACACAGAGCAGGGCCAAAGATTACCTCTCATGATAAAATAGTTGATAGCATCTGCCCGAAAATGCCACCATGGCAAGTGTTTCCAGGGGGCACCGCCCCCATCATGCTGACATTTAGATATGGAGCGACTTGTCAGGCACAGTCTATTTCTGCCTTAGAAAAATGAAGACGTTAATGCAGAGAGAAAACAAGGCAACTCTGAATATCTCTGCCAGCGTATTATAAAACGACGCCCTGACTTCATTTGCCTTTGGCCCATTAAAAGAAACCCCACGTTCTTCAGATGACAGATGAAAGGCAAACAAAAGCATCTGGAGAGAAGAGGGCTTCGGCATTTTGAAGATTCAAAGTAGAACCACCAGTTGTCGGCACGTTCGTTGGACATGAGTCTTAAACTTGCTCTGAATCCCAGGCAAGTCATAGAAATTCCAGTTCTTTCACTAAACTGTGTACATAAATCCAAGGAAAATGATTCATTTCAGCACTGGATAATACAGAGGGCAGATACCATCTGAACACCTGGATTTCACATGCCCTTTTGTCCTCTGGTTTAATGATATCTGTCTCTTAATAAACTTATTTCTTCTTCAAACCAGTGGCATTTGTTATCATCCATCTCTGAACCAATAGCCTCCAACCCAGAACTAGAGGACTTGTTGAATCATCACTCTGGGTACCAAGAGTATTGTTGAAAACTGTTAGGCCCACACTTCCTTCCCTTTGCTAGGCCCACTACCCAAGTTCCCAGTCCCTGCAACTTTCCAAAGGGCAATGAGTTCCCTGACGTCAAAGGCCTCTTGGTAGCAATCCCCCTTGCTGGACTCCTCTTGCCATCATCAACCATCTCTCCAGCTCTGTTTCAATCATCATCCCACCCAACTTCTGCTTCCCAAAACTTCACCAAACTCCCACTGTAAACCAGAAAAGGGTGGTTCTAGACACAATACACATACACAACATACACTGAAATCTTAACATTCAGCATTTATGTGGTTCTCTTAGTAGATTTATGCATCCTTTTGCCTTCTTGCTGGTCATTATTTGTAGCTCTATTAGTAAAGACCTGGGAATGAAACCCAATCAAAAGTTTAAGATCCATATAAGCCAGGTGGCATCTCTGTTTCAGTTGCTGATTAAAGCCCTAGTCACACTCTAACAAATACAAGACACTGCTCAAAATGTAAAGTAAATCCCGATGAATCCATAGAAATATATCGCTATGACTTAAACAACAGAGAGCACAGAGCTCCATGATGATAAGTGAGCCAAAGAAACGAGACCCTAATCATTTCATGGTAAGAGGAATCCAAGAGCTTCACATAAAATGGGATGTGATAGAAGATGTGGTAAAATGAATGGCATCAGCCTGGGGAGCCAGTCAGCCTGGCGTTCCCGGCAATCCACAGCAGGACACGCTATCGCTGTGGCCTAGGGCTTCCAAGTGAATAGCAGCCACTCCAGGAACCTCTTGATCAGCTGACTCCCGTTCCATCAACCCAACTAAGGAGCAGGACCAGAAAACACCATCTTCCTTTATGGTCCCCCAAGATGGCGTTGCCTGGTATGTCCCTGCCCAGTCTCGCCATTTGCTGAAAAGCTTTATTCAACATTAAAGATTCTGGCATTTAACTGTAGCCCCTCCAAGCTAAGTATTTCAAATATGCCCTCTGACTGTACTGACTATAATCTGCTCTTATTGCTACGTGCACTCTTCCACTGTGACAGTTCCTCAGCCTCCAAGGAACTTCCACTGACTGAACCCACGACACTGCCTCCCAACCCATGACATTGTCTTTCAAAACCCAGGACATCATCTCCCAATCCAAGACATCTCCGAAAAAATGCTTCCTTTTCCTCACTTACTTCCTGCTTCGATTGCATCCCATCATCTATCATTTCAGTACACTCTTTTTTTCACACCCACGATTGCATCCCATCATCTATCATTTCAGTACACGCTTTTTTTCACACCCACGTAGTCAAATGATCCGGATGAACCCAGTGATCTATACACTTCCTGTATGCCTGCAGAGAGGCTGCTGAAGTTAAATATGGAGCAGAGTCACTCCATTGTAAAAGGATGACACCAATACTCAACGGCACAAAACAGGACCAGCACTCAGCCTATCTCCAAAATTTTCTTCTCTTTAAACCCTGAAATTTCCATCCTCTTATGAGATTCTCAGTGAGTGATTCTGCCTCCTACTATACAGAGAAAATAGAAAGCATCATGAAGAAATTCTTCCTAAATCTAAACTTACTGTGTGTCCTATCCTGGCCTCCTGGTCTCCCATCACAACCACTGACCTCTCTCTCCTTGCAATTCTGTCTGGATCACATTCCCTTCCCTTTTCTCAGAATCTTGAAACAGCCAGTTCCTTGTTTTCCATTTTGTATGCTCACTCTCTCCCATTTAACAAACTATTTTCCTGTACTTCTAGCAACTGCCCCATGGCCTCTCTCCTCCCTTTCTCAGGCAAACCTCTTAAGAAATCAATCTACTTCCAATATCTTCTTTGCTCCTCTTAACTTCTTCCACCCACCACAATCTGCTCTCACTCCCATCACTTTTCTAATGAGTCAGCTCTTTGCATCAGGTGGTCAAAGTACTGGAACTTCAGCTTAATCATCAGTCCTTTCAATGAATATTCAGGACTGACTTCCTTTAGGATTCACTGGTTTGCTCTCCTTGCAGTCCAGGGGACTCTCAAGGATCTTTTCCAACACCACAGTTCAAAAGCATCAATCTTTCGACACTCAGTCTTCTTTATGGTCCAACTCTCACATCCATACATGACAAACTTCTTACTTTTTGGATTTTTCTGGTTTATGAACCATGAGTAGGAGTCATCTATTCAAAACTTAAGTGTTTTGAAAACATGAAGTAGTATCAATGCTCTACACAGCCAATTGAAAAAAAAAAAACTTTAGGTGATATAACGCTCAATTACACAACATACCGTACCAGATGATAAATGGTGAGTGTCCTCAAAAATATTACCTCCTTTTCGTAAGAACTACAGACCTCCATTTTCTCACTATGCCAAGCCACGGTGACTTTAAACAAGAGGTAAATCAACAGCAACATCACAGGAGTATCCCAAAACTTTATTATAGCCTGTGGCCCATTATGATTTCTAAATTATTTTTCTCCTTTCCTTCAGTAGGGTCACTCTTTCAACTTGACAATACTGACAGAGATTTCAACAAATCGGGCTCTAACTCCCAGCCCTAGCACCTTCTAATAGCGTGATCTTGAACAAATTTCTTAAGCTCTTTATACCTTCAGTTTTCTCATTATAAACGGGATAAGAATGCCTACCTTGTAGGATTGCCGTGAAGATTAAATGAGAAAATTGTCTGGGGTCTAACACAAGGTACATACTCAAGAGATGTTAGCTGCTGTTATTCCTAATAATAGTTGCTTCTATGAATTATTAAAATTAATGACCACCACCAAAATGAAGACACTGTTTTCTGGAGTGAACAGATCTTAAGAGAACATTCCCAGGGAAGGCCACCTCTGCTGTTCATCCTATTCTCTAACTCAACCAAGTCACACAAAGAGAGACAGATACAGTATCACTTATATGAGGAATCTAAACAACAGCACACATGAACTTATTTACAAAACAACTTAACAGTTACCAAAGGCAGAAGGGTAGGAGGGGATAAACTGGTAGTACAGGATTCACAGATACACAATACTATATAAAACATAGATCGACAACAAGGATTTACCATATAGCACAAGAAGGAAACATAATTCATTATCTTACAACTACTATAATGGAAAAGAATTAGAAAATATAGACATACATACATATATATATAATCAAGTCACTTTGCTATACACATGAAACTAACATAATATTGTAAATCAAGTATAGTTCAGTTTTAAAAAAATAAAACAAAGAAATGGAACCTCAAATGTCCCACTTCACAACACTGCCAAATGGTTTCCCAAAATGGTTGTCCCAGTAGCATACAAGTTCCCCCTGAGTTACACCTCACCAGTATTCAGTAGCATCAAATTTTTGCTCATTTCTATTTTGTGGTGTTCTCTTGGCAAAACCCTATTAGCCTTTGCCCTGCTTTTCTTTACTCCAAGGCCAAATTTTGCCTATTACTCCAGGTATTTCTTGACTTCCTACTTTTGCATTCCAGTCCCCTATAATGAAAAGGACATCTTTTGGGGGTGTTATTTCTAAAAGGTCTTGTAGGTCTTCATAGAACTGTTCAGCTTCTTCAGCGTTACTGGTCGGGGCATAAACTTGGATTACCGTGATACTGAATGGTTTGCCTTGGAAATGAACAGAGATCATTCTGTCGCTTTTGAGACTACATCCAAGTACTGCATTTCAGACTCTTTTGTTGACTATGATGGTTACTCCATTTCTCCTAAGGGATTCCTGCCCATAGTAGTAGATATAATGGTCATCTGAGTTAAATTCACCCATTCCAGTCCATCTTAGTTCACTGATTCCTAGAATATCAACGTTCACTCACCATCTCCTGTTTGACCACTTCCAATCTGCCTAGATTCATGGACCTAACATTCCAGGTTCATTAACATTCCATGTTCACCTAACATTCCTATGCAATATTGCTCTTTACAGCATTGGACCTTGCTTCTATCACCAGTCACATCCACAACTGGTGTTGTTTTTGCTTTCGCTCCATCCCTTCATTCTTTCTGGAGTTATTTTTTCACTGATCTCCAGTAGCATATTGGACACCTACCGACCTGGGGAGTTCCTCTTTCAGTGTCCTATCATTTTGCCTTTTCATACTGTTCATGGGGTTCTCAGGGCAAGAATACTGAAGCGGTTTGCCATTCCCTTCTCCAGTGGACCACATTCTGGCAGACCTCTCCAGATAATCACGATGGTGTGATCACTCACCTAGTGCCAGACCATCTGAAATGTGAAGTCAAGTGGGCCTTAGGAAGCATCACTATGAACAAAGCTAGTGGAGGTGATGGAATTCCAGCTGAGCTATTTCAAATCCTAAAAGATGATGCAGTGAAAGTGCTGCACTCAATATGCCAGCAAATTTGGAAACTCAGCAGTGGCCACAGGACTGGAAAAGGTCAGTTTTCATTCCAATCCCAAAGAAAGGCAACACCAAAGAATGCTCAAACTATGGCACAATTGCACTCATCTCACACGCTAGTAAAGTAACGCTCAAAATTCTCCAAGCCAGGCTTCAGCAACACATGAACCGTGAACTTCCAGCTGTTCAAGCTGGTTTTAGAAAAGGCAGAGATCAAAGTGCCAACATTCGCTGGATCATCGAAAAAGCAAGAGAGTTCCAGAAAAACATCTATTTCTGCTTTATTGACTATGCCAAAGCCTTTGACTGTGTGGCTCACAATAAACTGTGGAAAATTCTTCAAGAAATGGGAATACCAGACCACCTGACCTGCCTCTTGAGAAACCTGTATGCAGGTCAGGAAGCAACAGTTAGAACTGGACATGGAACAACAGACTGGTTCCAAATAGGAAGAGGAGTACGTCAAGGCTGTATATTGTCACCCTGCTTATTTAACTTACATGCAGAGTACATCATGAGAAACGCTGGGCTGGGAGAAGCACAAGCTGGAATCAAAGATTGCCGAGAGAAACAGCAATAACCTCAGATATCCAGATGACACCACCCTTACGGCAGAAAGTGAAGAGGAACTAAAGAGCCTCTAGATGAAAGTGAAAGAGGAGAGTGAAAAAGCTGGCTTAAAACTCAACATTCAGAAAACTAAGATCATGGCATCCGGTCCCATCACTCATGGCAAATAGATGGGGAAACAGTGGAAACAGTGACAGACTTTACTTTTTGGGTTCCAAAATCACTGCAGATGGTGACTGCAGCCATGAAATCAAAAGAGGCTTACTCCTTGGAAGGAAAGTTATGACCAACCTAGATAGCATAATTAAAAAGCAGAGACATTACTTTGTCAACAAAGGTCCGTCTAGTCAAGGCTGTGGTTTTTCTAGTAGTCATGTATGGATGTGAGAGTTGGACTGTAAAGAAAGCTGGGCGCCGAAGAATTGATGTTTTTGAACTGAGGTGTTGGAGAAAACTCTTGAGAGTCCCTTGGACTGCAAGGAGATCCAACCAGTCCATCCTGAAGGAGATCAGTCCTGGGTGTTCATTGGTAGGAATGATGTTGAAGCTAAAACTCCAATATTTTGCCACCTGATGCGAAGAGCTGACTCATTTGAAAAGACCCTGATGTTGGTAAAGATTGAAGGCAGAAGAAGGGGACGGCAGAGGATGAGATGGTTAGATAGCATCACCGACTCAATCTACATGAGTTTGAGTAAACTCCGGGAGTTGGTGATGGACAGGGAGGCCTGGCGTGCTGCAGTTGTTGGGGTCGCAAAGAGTCGGACATGACTGAGTGACTGAACTGATCTTGTGGTGTTAATGCAAACTTTAGTAATTATTATGGTAGGCATATTCTGATATTTCTCTGTTGTTCATATTTTTTCATTTCTGCAATACCTGTTCAGGTCTTCTGCTGATTCAGCCATGGGTTACTGGTCTTTTGTTATTGATGTGAAATTTATATATGGTCTAGAACTGTCCCTCTTCTTTCTTCTCCTTCTGTCTTTCACAATGAAGTCTTCAATCCACTGGAAACTGCTTTATCATAAGGATTTTAAAAGGAATCTAATCCCAGTGCTTTTCCAGGCAGACACACTTGCCCTGGTAATATGCATTGAAAAGCTACTTCTAAAACTAAGGGTGCATGGAATATTACTCAGCCATTAAAAAGAATTCATTTGAACCAGTCCTAATGAGATGGATGAAGCTGGAGCCCATTATACAGAGTGAAGTAAGCCAGAAAGATAAAGAACATTACAGCATACTGACACATGTATATGGAATTTAGAAAGGTGATAACGATAACCCTATATGCAGAACAGAAAAAGAGACACAGAAATACAGAACAGACTTTTGAACTTTGTGGGAGAATGTGAGGGTGGGATATTTCAAAAGAACAGCATGTATACTATCTATGGTGAAACAGATCACCAGCCCAGGAGGGATGCACGAGACAAGTGCTCTGGCCTGGTGCACTGGGAAGACCCAGAGGAATCGGGTGGAGAGGGAGGTGGGAGGGGGGATCGGGATTGGGAATACATGTAAATCCATGGCTGATTCATATCAATGTATGACAAAACCCACTGGAAAAAAATAATAATAATAATAAAAAAAAATTAAAAAAAAAATAAATAAATAAAACTAAGGGTGGAAGAAAAGGAGCAAAAGTACACATTTTTGGCAAAGTCTGACTAAAAAGCAATTTCAAGTACACATTTTTGGCAAAGTCTGACTAAAAAGCAATTTCATTTGTAGATTACCTTTTCTACCCAATGAATCTAAGTGACAGCTATCAGACTTGTACAAAGGCAGAAGTTTGAAGATTTATTCTCTACAGAAAGTAAAGCAGAAAGGTTCTAGACTAAGAGAAAGCAAGCCAAGCCAAAGAAGGGGCCACCTAACAAAACAGGGAGTCTAGGTGAATTTCTCAACAAATACCAGGACTTCTAGCCCCCTTCCCCACGGGGCTCCCCAGACCCAGGCAACCAGGTCTCTGCGTCCCAGGCTGACAGCAGGAATGCGAAACTAACTGGCTCAAGAGAAACATCCTAGACTTACTGACGCTAAAGTTCATGTCAAAAATGCCCAATGTTGAGTAGTATTCGAGCATGTAAATATACCACAATTTATTCATTTCAGTGCTGACGGACATTGAGGCTGTCTCAACTCATGCGTCCTACCAAGCATAACTTAGGCTGGATCCATGGAAACACTTCTGTTGGATATATACTTGGAAGTGAGACCGCTGGATCATAAGGTATGCCTGGCTTCAGATTAATAGGCACTGCTGATGTTCAGTTTTCCAAAGAGATGAAGTCAATTCACACTGCAACGGGTAGGTATAAGAATTCCAATTGCTCTATATTCTTGCCACAATTTTTTCATGTGTTAATTGGCCATTTGAAGATAACCGGTTTTGTAAAGTTCCTGTTCAAGTCTATGCTCATTTTTCTCTTGTATTATCTGCTCTTCCATGCTTTATACATTTTAGTTAAGGGCCCACATCAATTACATGTGTAGCAAATACTTTCCACTACACTATGGACTTGTTAGTTTCTCAGTGATCCCTTGTGGTGAACACAAGATCTTAATTTTAAGGTAATCCAATTTATCAATATTTTATGACAGTGCTCTTGTGTCCCACTTAAAAAAAAAAATCTTGGTCTATTCCAAGGTAATAAAGAAATTTTCATGTGTTAGCTACTGGAAACTTGTTTTCTCTTTTTACATGATTTAAATCGACATGAATTAACTTCTATGCAGAGAGTAATTTAGAGCTTTTTTTTCTTATACTGATATCAAAATGATCCATTTACCACTTACTATAAAAACCATCACTTCCTGTTTTCTCCTGTGTCTCTTCTGCTCTTCTTCATATTTGCCATCCTTTTGTCTCTCCTCATTGGTCCCAGATGAATTCAGAACAGTATATTAATTCTCTACTCAGCTGTGTCTAATATGTAGTTAACCCAATCCCGCGAGTTCTGCATTTCAGTTATAGAATATCCACTCTATTTGTTTTTATAGTTCTAGTTCTCTACTGAAATTGTCCATTTTCCAAATTCCTGAATACACTGATCATAGTTATTTTAAGGTATCTTTGTGATTAGTTCCATTCTCTGTAACCTCTGTGGATACTGTAATTTATCTCACTTGTTTTTTGTATCATATCATCTTATCCTCTTGCAGGCCCAATTGCTTTCTGATGAGCACTGGAGTCTATATATACAGTCCGTGAGAAGTGGAAGGATTACTTTGAGACCGAGGGTTAAGCTCCTCCAGACCGGATTTACATGTAACCCTGGATCACCTTAATCTAACCAGAGATGATGATGGTTCAAAAGTGGGCTTCTTTCCCTGTTCCAGGAAATCCTCCAAATAAGTAACAGGGATCCAAATAAATAAATTCTCCAAATAAATAAAAGAAACAGAGAGCAGAGAAAATGGAAATGTTTATCTTCTGGACATCAAAGAATGCACAAGAACTTCCATCAAAATTTATAGAATAGAAAAAGGAAATTTATACTTGTGTCTGAGGAGTCAATTTTTTCTAAAATCTAAATTACCTATTACAAAAAATTTAATACTGTGCTACTTAACTGCCATAGTATGATATACCATTTCTTTAAGGCAAAAACTACTCACTTTCAGCCACTAGTACAGACTGTTAAAACATAAGGAGATATCCATTACCTCTGCTGGGAGAAATAAAAGACTGATGGGATCCATAACAATATAAAACTCCCTCTAGAATGATGCTCCATTTCTTCATGCCCTCTCCAACGCCTTCCCATTACAGGATGTGTTTACACAGGCTATAAACTGACTTCACGGACAAGGGAACATTAGCTACTAAAAGAACTCACATCCTATGAAGGAAATAAAATGTGGAGACATTTGAGTATAGAATCCATAAACACCTTACAATTTCTCTACAACCAAACTGCAAACGTTATTTCTTAGTGGTCTACAAGGGTATTAAGTTAAAAAGATCGACAAGCTGAACAATAATCCAAGTGTTATTGAGATGGGGAAGCCTGGGCATGGAGATAGACTTAGGGAGCGGAGTGGGTTCCTTTGGGGCAACTTGAAGATTCCTCTTGGGCATGACAGTGAATATGTAAAGAATATACAAACCGGGAGTTTGGAGAGGTCTTATAGATGCATACCAACCTATTTGAAGCCACTGGATTGGATGAAATGACCCTGGGACAGTGGTGAAAGAGCAACAAAGAGGGCCCAGGAAGGTGCAGAGGAGGGAGAACCAGCGAAGAAGGGACTGAGGTGGGGATAAAGCAAAGAATGCATGTTAACTCCTACCACGAGCCCTTTCACTGCACAGGAAAATTCTGGTTTTAAGTTGGCCAGCTGAACCCAAGCATTTCACTTCTCTTTTTCCCACATCCCCTCAGGAAATCCACATTATCCCTAAAAAGAGGAAGCTGTACCATTCACAGCTAGAACCTTCCAAGAATTTTGTCAAGCTGACAGTGCAGATGGAAGGGGGCAGAGGCAGGCACACAGGAAGGAGAAACCTGCCCGGGAAGCAGGGAGAACCCCAGCAGCATCCGCAGCTCCAAATGGCAGGCAGACAAGTTTAGGCGCTGGAACTGATAAGAAGAAGCAAGTTCCTCAAACCTAAGGACAGTCATTGAAAAAACTAGTACCAGCAAACCCAGCACAAAGACCATGGTAACTACAAGGAGAAGGATCCCAGGAAGACTGCAGAATGGAGAGATTTTAAAGCAAAGGAGTGACCTGATGAAAGTGGCATTTGAAGAATGTGACTCTGGTATGGCACAGATAAATGATGGGAGAGGAAGGAAGCCAGATAGGCCATTAGCAGTTACAAGTGTGCAGGTGAAGAGGAGAAACAGAAAGGAACTTGAGAGACAAGAACAAACTGCCTGGAAAGGGTGAGAATAGGAGATAAGACTCCAATAGTCTTTTTCAGAGAGAATGGCACATCCACGTTGCGAGAAATCAATCATACGTATTTTTTAAACGGAGAAGCCACGCTCCTTTACCTTAGTCCGGGATGCCCCAGGATGCCATCACCCCTGCCCCACCCCCATTCCTACCCCCTGAAACCCCTCCATCCCCTTCCGGTCCTACTGGACTCACTGTGCCCACCAATGGGCCACTCCACTGTCTACTTCTGCTGCAGACCTTCCCATGTGCAGTATGATGCTGCATAAGATGCAAACTGTGGCTAATCCATCCCATTTGGATTCACCTTAGACCACCTCACAAACAGTTCCTTGTTGAGACCACATACTATTTCAGAAAATCAAAACACCACATTTTTCCTTGCTTCACTTCAATCTAAACCCATTGGTATCTATCTACTGCACATTTTTTATAACTGACTTTTCTCCCTTCAGAGAAAATGTGTAGTTTAAATATGGAATTTTGGGGGAAGGAATAAATTTGGAATTTAAAATTAACAGATACAGATTACTATGTATAAAATAAACAAGGACCTACTATTTAGAACATGGGTATATTCAATATCTTATAAAAACCTATAATGGAAAAGAACCTGAAAAAAAGACATATGTATATATATATCCCTGAATTACTTGTACACCTGAAACATTGTAAATCAACTATACTTCAATAAATAAATAAGGGACCCTTTTAGAAAACTTATGAATTTTTGCCTAACTAAAAAATTTATGATGTTTTGATTCTACTTGTTTGACTCAGTATGAATAAAATGCTAGATTTCTAATTTTTAAAAAACAGATATGCAACAAGCAACAAAGATGTAGCACAGGGAGCTATAGTCGATATCTTGTAATAACCTATAATGGAAAATAATTTCAAAAATAATATAAATTTATATGTAGAACTGAATCAGCTTGCCACACACCTGAAACTGTAAGTCAACTATACTTCAATAAAATATACATATTAAGAAAAATAAGGGATCTTCAGCAAGCTCATCATCCAATACTCTTTTTTGTAATTAAAGCTGCTGCCTCTTGGGTTATGATGCTCAGGTGATAGTTTTGATCTAAATTTAAATGACATGGACACACCACATGTACAGACCTATTCTGTGTTTATTTCTTCAGTTTCAAAATGTAATAAACATTTAGGAATAGACATAGTTAGCAATCAGCAGAATCCACACACTGGCTACATGATCTCTGCAGCAAGGGCCATTATGATTTAAAAAAAAAAAAGGGTGGGACAAACAGGAGTTCCTGACATGTCCCTTCTCTAAAAAGATATTAACTCATATCCATAGAAAACCAAACGACAGAAATTGATACCAACATCAAAAAAAAAAACAAAACTGACAGGCACAGGGATGATAAAAATCTATTATATGTCCATTTGTCTATTTGGTCTGTGTAGAATTTCAGAAAAATGACTGTGATGGACCTCAACTGTGGATTACCCAAAATGGAAACAGGTTGTGACTCCAACTGCAGCTGTGATTTCAGCTTGGTACCTCTACTGCAGCAAATTAACACTGCCCTGGGATCTTATAGTTGCTATTGACCTGGCAAAGGCTTTTTTCTACATGTAAATATGGAAGAACCACCAGCACATGTTTGCTTGTTACAGTCATCGCGGCAAACAGCAAACGTTCAGGGCCTTGCCTCTGAGCTCTGCCAACAAGCCCGCTCTCGGTTATCAGGCAGCAGAGACCTGCACGTCCTGATGTCCCACCAACATCACACTTGTACTTGCACACCAGCACTCCGATGACGTTAGACATTAGGCTACTGGACCTGAGGAACTTCAGCTGGCTTAGTAAGACATTTAAGAGACAGATGAACTCCATAAAAATCCATTGTCTACTAGGCCCCAGTGAAGTTACTAGGGCTTAATAATCTAGAACATGTTGAGCTATCCCTCCAGAGCAAAGACAAGTTATTTTATCTTCTACTGATTATGACCAAAAAGTGGGCTTTGTGAACCTAGGCAGCAATATACACCCCCTTTGACTGTGTCCCTCTGACCCATTTTCTGAGAGACCCATACACTAACTAGTTTCTAATGGAGCTGGAATGAATGAAAGCTCTGTTGCAATTCCCATCTGCAGGGTAAGCAGTTCTGCCATGTGGGCCATATGACCCAACACATCTACTGATACTCCAGGATCTTGTGGGTTATCTTGTGGGATTATTTATGTGATATTTACATGGGGCCCCCAGGAAAACACCAATAAATGAATCACAACACGGGTCTTCAGGTTGCTATCGTCTGAAGGTTTGTGTTCACCCCCAAATTTAACTAGAATCCTAACACCCAATGCTATGATGTTAGGAGGTGATTAGGTGACGGGGGTAGAGCTCTCATGAAGGAATCAGTGCCTTTATAAAAGAGAGCCTGCAGAGGGCCCTAATCCCTTCCTTCATGTGTGAACACAAAGATAAGCCTCCAACCTAGAGGAGGGCCTTCAACCAACCCACAATGGCATCCTGATCTCCAACTTCCAGCCTCCAGTACTATGAGAAATATATATGTCATTTATAAGCCACCCATCTGAGCCACCAAGGAAGCCCCTTTATAAGCCACCAATCTTTGATATTTTGTTAGAGCAGCTAAGGGTTTTAGCTGCCAAGTTTTAGAGTTAAGTCATATTCTCATCTGCAGATCACTGTTCTTGTGAGAAACAGCCCCTGATAGAGGATGAACACGACGAGTGGCATCCAATGATCACATGGTATGAGTAACCCATCACTAACTGTATCATTAACCTGACACGCCAAGCCACTACCGCTGGGCACACACAGCAGTAACCCATCACCAAGTGCACTGATAAATTTAAGAGCGGAGCTTGAACAGGTCCAGTAAGAACTACTAAGCTGAATGAGCAGGTGGTGCACAGTCCTTTGACACATTCTCTTTAGCACTGTCTCTCCTCTCTCGATCCTGATGAAGAATTATTTATAAGCAGTTGACCGAACAAGAAAACCACTGAGCCTGGTTAGTGAACGGTTCACTACAATACGCTGGCAGCAAATCAAAGTAGACTGCTAACAGCATGACAAAAGAAACCAAGTGCATCCCCGAAAAGGAAGCCCAACACATTTTGTTTTACTTTACGTTCAAACTGAGACATGGCTAAAGGTACTGATGCCGGCTGATTTCATGGGCACTGGCTATCAGCTCGAATCTTCTATTGATGGCCAGGTGCAGGGAGCCGGCCTGAATGTACAGGCCCCTTACGGCTCTAAGAGAGATCAAAAGGTCTCTCTTTGTCCTGCCACCCCTTCTTGTTAAAGTAGAGACTGGCAATTGTCTCCTTCAGGGAAAAAACACACCGGTGACCTTTTTGCCTGTTTTTCTGGTGCTGATAAGCTCATCATGCTTGAAACCTGTTTTCCATCTATTGTTCTATTGATGAAGCCTGTTTTCTATCTAATGTTCTAATGATCTTAATCATGTTGGGCGCTAGGGTAATTAATGCTTTACTGATCTTGAGTGTGGGAATTTAAAACATCTGTAGCTCTGCACGTATGCAAACCCTCGATCTATTCTTAGTAACTCCTGTTAGCGTATATATAGGCGTGGTATTCTTCAATAAAGTTGGCGGAGTCAGACGCAAGTGGACTCCGTCCCTCTCAACCCCATCTTTCTCTTTCTGAGTCTTCTTTCTGAGTCTTATTTTTCCTAGGTACTCTGGTAATTGCGTTCTTGACCAGTTCGTTTGCCGGCAGGCTCCGGCAGCCAGGGACTTTAAAAAAAAAAAAAGAAGAAAAGAGTTAAAAACTGGTGACCAGAAGTTCTGGGAAAGGTCTGTATGAGTGGACATCTCAGAATGCACACAAAGCATGATGACATTTGTGCACCGTGTGGATGCCCGCTAAAGGACAATGACTTTAGAGAAGCCTCTCTACAAGCAGCTAGAGAGGATGACACACCCTGCAAACGTGAGCCCACACTCTTTCTCCAGTCACTCCCGGGCTTGCTCATGGGCCCTCAGCCAGAGCGGCCCTGGCGGCAGTGTTAGAGGAGACACATGGGCTCAGCACAAGGAATGCGCCTCTTCAACTGTGACCGAGATCCTGCCCATCCAGCCAACACGAGAAAGCAAAACTGCACGCCCAGCCTGGCCCATAACCTGGGGAGACCAGTCAGCCAGCTAACAACAGGCTGGCGCATGAAAGGGGCAGTAAACTCTCCTTTAAGTACAGACAAAAGAAGTCCCTTATATATCATCATGATAATCAAAAGTAACACTCTATCTGATCAAGAAACTTACTGACTGCAGAAGTGGGTAATATGCTCAGGCCCATTGAATTCAGCAAGTAGCCCATCACCCAGAAACACCGGGCTTAACTGAGAGGAAGAACGGGCGACTGCAAACTCGGTGGTGCTGCCAGCTGGGAAAAAACACAACAGGTCTCATAACAAGGAGGTGGAATGCTTTGCATCAGCAAACTAAACATAGGCTTTAGCATTCCCCATCATCAAAACACACGGGTCTGGTGGTAACTGAGAGGCAGAAGTGGGAATGACTACCTCTCACTGTTACACCTAACAGCCCACTCACTGCTTTTTTACCTACAGTTTCCACGACCCTGAGTTTTGCTGGAATGGTTCCGAGCAAGAAAGGTTTCCACCAGAGGACAAAATAATTCATCTGGGGGATGGAGAGGATCACTCTACTGATGAAGAGTGAGTGATCACAATCACCGAGGAAATATTACATTGCTGCCAAACAGTGTGGACAGGGTCACAAGGACCTTGGAGAGTCTCTGAAGAACCTGCAGGATTTTCACATGCACAGTCGCTCAGTCGTGTCCGACTCTTTGAGACTCCAGGGACCATAGTGCCCCAAGCTCCTCTGTCCATGGGATTTCCCAAGGCAAGAATACTGCTGTGAGTTACCATTTCCTTCTCCAGGTGATCTTCCTGACCCAAGGATCAAATTCACATCTCTGTCTCTTCCTGCATTGGCAGGTGTATTCTCTAGCACTACTTGGGAAGCCCAGATAACTTCTGTATCTAATAGCTAAAATTAAGGAAACTCTAAGCAACCCACAAAAACCTGGGTCATATCCTTCAAGTATTTGACAAAAGTACAATTCTGTGATTCAAGTTTATTTATAACGGTAGAACTTCTCAATCATTAGGATTCATGATATCCATTTGTCATCATGCTCAGATGCCCTCAAAAAGGTAAACTCACCAACTAGTCAAAAGTTACCCCTCTAACTGTACTTAGGATATAAGATAGTGGTAGGTGTTTTTTTCCTTAATTTGACACTATAATGGATAGAAAAAGTATTTATCATTTTAAATTGCACTTCTCTGATTATTCTTGAGACTGACTATTTTTATGAATCTCTTTACATAGATTAACTCTATTACATACGACACAAAACTTTACAGAATTTCTTAGCATTTTATTTCTGATTTGTGGGGCATATAAAAGTTTCTAAACTATATATAGCCAAACTATCAGTATTTCCTTTTATGGTTTATTTCATTGCTTTTCTGCTCAGAAAAGCTTTCCTTGCCCATATTTAAACATATTTTCTTCCAGCTGTTTAGAGTTTCTTTCTCACATATAATTCTTTAATCCATCTGGAATTGACTTTTGTATGGTGTAAGCTGAGAAAATAATTTTTCCCACACAGTTAACCAATTATACAGAGTAAAATTTTTTTAAATCTTCCTTTTAAGATCAAAGCAGATTTTTCCCCCCACTGATTACCATATTAATAGCAATGCTATAGAGAAGGGAGAAAAAAAAGGTCTAGGAAAACCTGATCCATCAGGAGGCATTGACATTTCTGGCTCATAACAAACTACACAATGAACTTACAAGGCTCTTCATCCCCTAAAAGGGTTATCATTTCTAGAGAAACATAAGACCCTATTTTATCTCCCGTCATTTTCAATATGAGTATGAAGCCATTTGGAGAAATAGGTGGACATTTGGGGGCTATCATATCCTTTTTATCTAATCCTGACAGCTCAATTTCACTGCCTGTCGTGCAAGATAGATTTGAGAGCTGACATCATAGAAAATGTACTGAAATTTAGTCCACAAAAGGCTGATGGTGATGATGGTAAGCAGGGAAAAAAATATCTACATAATGTAGCAAAGGTTATCATGGGCTCTTGATGTGAGGTTTCAGTTCTCAGGAGATGGGTAGCATTGCCGTTAGCTCAAACATCCAGCTGCTAATGGAGTTCCAAGGCACAGGTATGGAAGAGAGAACAATTTTCTCTATGAACTCATCATAGAGAATTTTAACATCTCTCTAACCTGAAGCCTGCCTCCCTTTTGCAAACATTTATATTCAACACTGCATTTCATATGCACACTGATGTAATACCTGGGCAGCAAAGCAAAAAGGAACACATACCAACCTCCCATCTGGGAGGTGTGGGCAAGGCCAAACAGTGCACTAACCTTCCACCCTCTGCCTGGTGGAAGCAGGCAGCAGTGACCTGATTCCCCTGTAGGCGTAATACCTATAAGACAGCGGGCAGCAGGCCCTCCATTCCTTGCCCAGCCAAGCAAGCCACTCTCCAGTCTCCCTGCAGGGGCAGTGACAGCGTGTCTGAGCAAGTGGCTGAACTGCCATTCCCCGGCCGGGAGAAGCAAACAGCAATCTGACTTCCCTGGCAGGTTACTTATCAACGGGGCCCAGTGATGAGCGGGCCCTTCGTCCCTCCCCTAGCAGTGACAAGACTTAACACCAAGCGAGATGAAGACACATCCTATTACACAAGGTAATAGGCAAAATGTCCAGGATATAATCTTAAAAATCACAAACCATAGCAAGAACCAGGAAAATCACAACATGAATCAAAAAAACACAATCAAGAGATGCTAACACCAATATGAACCAGGTACTAGAAGGATCTAATAAGAATTTCTAAGCAGGCATCATAAAAATGTTTCAAATGATCTGAAAGACCAATGAAATAACTGAAAATTTCAGGAGAAAAAAGTTTTTAAAATAACCAATGTAAGCTACAGAACTTTTGAAAACTACAATAACCAAAACTTAAAAGTCAATGGACAGGCTCAAGAGTGGAGCACAGGTAACAGAAAACACAATCGGGAAACTTAAGGACAGATTAGCTGAATTCACAATATCTGAAAAGCAGATACAAATAGGCTTATGAAAGAAAGCGTCTCAGGGACCTACCAGACAATAACAAAATGCCTTGTATTTTTATCATCAGGATCCAGAAAGGGAGGAGAGAAACAATGGGACTGAAAAAGTATCTGAAGAAATAATGCCTGAAAAATACTCAAATTCAGCAGAAGACTTAAATGAGCAAACTCAAAATAGGAGAAACCCACACTAAAGATATATAACAATTAAACTTTTTTAAATCCTAAAGACAAAGAAAATGCCTTTAAGACAGCAGAGAAAAATGAACCATGGCTATTGAAGGAACAGCAACTGAAATGAAAGATGTCTCATATGGAACTACCAGTTTGGTTCTAAGACCCACTGCTGATACCAAAATCTGTGGATGCTCAAGTCACATATGAACTATGCTCTCAATGTTCACATAGTTTTGCATCTAAGGAGTCAACCAACCACAGATTGTAGTTCTGTCTATATTTATTGGCAAAATACCTGCATGTAAGTAAACCTGCAAAGTTCAATCCCGTGTTGTTCAAGAATCAACTGCACTGCTAAACAATTAGTGTTCTTTATACACTTCAATATCTCTTCTTTGGAGTCACATCACACACTACCAAATTATTTTTCAAGTTTTAGAGACTGCTTTATTTAATTTTATTTTTAATTATATTAAAAATTCACCTGACACTTAAATCTAAATCATAAAACAGGTGTATGCAAAGTAGAGCTGTCACCCCATCGCTGTTCTCTATTGTCTTTCGCTCCAAATAAAATGCCATTTTGTTCATTTTTAATTTATCCTTCTATTCTTTTTGAAAATAGTAATAAGTGCATATGTCTTTTCTGTTTTCTCCCTCATTCCTACACAAAAGTTAGTATATAAAAAGTACCCTTCTGCACCTTGCTTCTATCAGGATAATACGTCTTGGTGATCAGTCCATGGCTGTGTATAGAGATCCTACTTGTCCATTCTAACAGCTGCAGAGTCCTCCATCATGGGGACCGTGGCTAGAAGAATTCTAAAAATGTCTCTCCCATGATTCCTACCCCTTGACTATTCAAAACACTAATCTGAGTACAATAGTGAAGGGAGTTTAAAGATACAAAGGAACAAATTTATTTCATTTGCAGAGACGTGGATGAGCTTAGAGACTGTAAGACAGAATGAAGCAAGTCAGAAAGAGAAAACCAAGTATCATATATTAGTATGCATATGTGAAATCTAGAAAAATAAGAGAGGCGAACCTATCTGCAGAGCAGAAAGAAACACAAATGTAGAGAACAAACATATAAACACCAAGAGGGGAAAGGAGTGGGAAAGAACTGGGAGACTGGGGTTGACACATGTCCGCCACTACGTATAAAATAGGTAACTAATGAGAACCTACTGCATAGCAGAGGGAACCCTCCTCCATGCTCTACGGTGATCTAAACGGGAAGGAAATCCAAAAAGGAGGGGATATGTGTATATGTACAGTGGATTCACTTTGCTGCACAGCAGAAACTAACACGAGTATTGTAAAGCAACTATACTCCAATAAAAAATTTTTAAAAATAAAGTCCCAATTCGATTATCCTCAAATTATGTAGGTTACCTGCATGAGCCTAACCCAATCCGCTGAAACCTTTAAAAATGGGGTTTTCCACTGGTGGTGGCAGGAGAGTGAGGCCAAAGACATTTGAGTTGGTGGAGGGGATTCAAGGTATAAAAAGGGCAACTACTCGCCTCCAGGAAAAAAGCAAATGGCTCTGCTGTGAATTGCCAATGGAGAGGAAGGACGGCCTCTAGAAGCCGAAAGCAAGCCCCAGCCATAAACCAGCAACAAAGCGGGGACCTCGGTCTCACAGCTGCAAGGGAATGAACTCTGCCAACAATCAGTGCTCTTGGAGAAGACCTCAGCCTCAGACAAGGACTGCAGCACCAGCCAATAACTGCACTTCGACCCTGTGAGACATGAGCAGGGGGTCCAGCTACGGAGAGCCTGACTTCCTGACCCACATGAACTGTCAGATGAATACATGTGTGTTGTCCTAAACCACTGAGTTTGCTGTCATGTTACAGAAAGAAGGAGAAACTAACACAAGGGTGACCACAATTCTCCAGCTAGTCTGCTGTATATAGTTTACCGTTAACAAACGATGCCTCACACATGTGTCATTTCATGTCTTTGTCAATAACAGACCTTTGGACAGCATATCCGAGAAGTGAGATGGCTGGGACAAAGGGTAAAAATATGGAATTTCTCTAGATACAGCCAAATTCTTCTTCATGTAGTCACAGTATTCTGCCATTCCCACCAGCGGCCCAGGACAGTGCCAGCTGCCCCACAGCCTCCCCCACAGAACATGTTTCAGACGCTATCAACGTGCTGAGTGAGAAAGAACAGTCAGTGTAGTTTCTCTTGTAACGAGGAGTATGAGGTGTTTTCCTCTAATAATAAGGAAGATTCAGCATTTACTCACAGATTGAGGATCATCCTCACTCCTTTTTCCATGAACTGTCTGTTTCTCATTAAGTCTCTGTTTCTGCTGAGTTTGTCTTGTCTATTGGCGAGTCTTGACTTCTGAGTTCCATGCTTCCTTATGTATCTGGTGATTCTTGGTTGCCCATCTATATTTTAAGAGGATGCACTGAAGTGTTGTTGGAAGGTCTGCATGCAGGAGTGGGGCTCACGATGGATGGGCTCCAATGCAGGAATATGGGGCAAGGTTTCTTGAGCTACGGTAGGGGACAGCCAAATGGCCAGTCCCTGCGGGGATGGGATCAGCTTCCCTGAGGTTAATCTCCAAACTCTGGTCAAGAGCATGGAAACCAGGCTGCCAACAGCCTGCAAGTTAAAGAAGGGTAGAAAGCAGATGTCCTCACCCTTGAGACTAAGCAGCTTTTCTACGATCCTCATTAGAGGGTCTCACAAAGCATCTCATCTCCCTCTGATATGTCTCAAACCCCACTTCTGAAGCCTTACTGGTTCAAACCACCCTGAATATATCTCACGTCTCCTGGTGCAGCAGAAGAGGCAGAGGGTCCCGGATGCTCAGGCCTAGGAATCAAGTCTTCATGCAAATTGCCACCAATCCTCCTACATTGAGTCTCACCTCCCTCTCACCACTGACTTCAAAGGTACCTTTACACCTGCCTTTCCCAGCCTGTCCTGAGTTCTGCCAGGCGGTGATCAGGTCTCCTCCCAGCTTCTCCCTCTGCAGACATTAATGATCTCAGTGAACATTCATCTCTCACCCTTCCAGCTTGCAAAAAACAGGGACAGGTGACAGTATTCCTCTGCCCCAGTCACCTCCCCCTCTGCAGCTCTGTGACTTTTTGATTCCTTCGCCCTCAGTTTAATACAGCATCAGGAGAGAACATGTTTGAGCAGAAGATGACTACTGAGATTTCTTCCATTAGAAACCCTCCTCCATCTGCTCCTTTCCTCCTCCTGGCATTCCCCATGCTCTGCATGTGCGGTCTCCTGGACCAACACTCCAACTTCCCTATTGTTTCCACATGCATCTCCATGTCTTTGTCATTGGCTCTGCGTGGGTCATTGTGTCCTTTCAAAGCACTAATGCTGTCCCCAGCAGAGGCCATTTGCTTTTGGTTCTTCTGCTGAATTTCAGGAAACTGCTTCTCCATGGAGTTTTCATTCCTTGTTTGTTAACATTCTGTCTATTCCATTAGTTCTGCCTCCATGAGGGCTGCCTGCCCTTGTTCTTCCTCCTTCAAGTACTTCCAGCATCTCCGTCAGTGGACTGTGACCAAGCTCTGCTCGCTCAAGACTTCCTCCCCCGGCTCGGCACCTGATCAGGCCAGGTTGTGGCAAAGATACAGGTGGGCAAGGGACATGTTCTCTCCAAGTGCTGGAAAATGAGATCACCCCCCTGCACCCTCAGTCAGGGGAAGACTGGCCCCCAAGGCAGCTCCACTGTGGATTGCCTGGGGACAGAACCACTGGCCCAAATACCACACACCAACAGCACCTGCATTCTGCACCCAACAGAAGACCTAAAGTCTGCTATTCCCCCAGGCTTAGAGGACAGAGTGTTCACGTCTCTGCCCACAGCACAGGAAGAATGGGGCCACCCTTACCTCTCCTGCAAGGCTAAGCCTCACCCTCCAGGCACCCTGCCCCTTCTCTCTCCAGAGAGTGCAGGGTAGGGGTCGAGGTTAGGGTGTGCATTCAGGCCACCATCTGTCCACCATGGCCAAAGTTTCTAAATATTCACTCGGGGACACAGAAATCACAGTCACTTCCTAGGAGGACCAAGCCTGTCCCACTCAGGCTCTCAGTCTGAGTGATTCGGTTCTTTCCAGTTAGTCTCTGAGTTGGGGTGAGAAGCGGAATTTGAGATAGGATGATTAGAGTGGCTCTCAGAAGTAGTAACTAGTAGACTGAACAGAAACCTGCATGAGCTGAGGAAACCAGCCAAGCACATAGGTGCGGGGAGAGCACCGTGGGCGTGGGGAACACTGGAGGGGCGTGTGATGAGCAAGCGTGTGCAGGAAGCGACAAGAACTGTGCGGCTGGGCTGGCATGGAGCGGGCGAAGGAGTGGTAGAACACAAGGGCTGAGAGACGGGCAGGCATGAGATGAAGTCGGACAGAGCAGCCCACGGTCAGAGTGTGGGGTGTTACTTCAGCCCAACGGGATGTTATGAGGAGAATGTGAACAGGCAAGAAACAAAAGCGGATTCACACTGTGTGAGAGACACTCTAGCTGCTACATGGAGACCAGACTGTGAGTCTAAGAAACGATAGAAGAACACCTGTTGAGAAACTGTATTACTTCTCCTGGAGGAAAATGATGGTAGATACAAGGAGAGATGAGAGGCAGCAAAGACAGTGATGAGGTCTTTACTGATAGGTAAAAGGGACTTCTGCTTCCAGCCCTGATGGGCTCACAGGATTAGGGCACACCCCCTCATGTATAACCACTAACAAATAAACAAAACATATGAGACATCAGTTCTCAACTGGACATAAGACAACAACAGGTTGATCCCTGAGAGATCAGAATCAATGGAAATTTGTTAGGACCCTCCGCATGACCCACACCTAGAAGTGGTTCACCTGCAATGTGATGACAGGCTAAAGACAGATACAGGGAAGAATCTAACAGAAAACTACAAACGCCTTCGAAGTGACGAACATGCTCAATGAAAGTCATGTGCCCATGAATTGATATTGACATGTGGTAGAACCCATCTGTATGAAAAGACATTTTCAAAGATAAGAAACATAGAACTGCATTAGGGATCAGCATCAACAGGAACATTTGCAATCAGATTTGATAATAAGGACTCTCACTTTGACCCCTAATTAAGCAAAATGTTAAGTCTTCTCCCCAAAAGAATTCTATTTTTCCCATTATTAGACCTATGTTACAAAAAGTATATACTCAATTATTAGCAGTATATACTGTTTCTTTAACTTCAGTGAAGTGGTTGATTTACAATATTGTGTTAATTTGTGCTGTATAGCAAAGTGATTCATACATTATTTTTCCTATTCTTTCCACTGCAGTTTATCACAGGTTACTGAATATAGTTCTCTGTGCTATAGAGTAGGACCTTGTTCATCCATTCTATATATCACAGTCTGCATCTGCCAGTCCATCCCAGGGATATATTGCGAATAGTGTATTTTTAATTATGTCAACCAAAAATTTGTGAAAATTTGTCTTCTCTCTTGTAATAGAAGTACATACATAATATTCACAATTTTGCTTCTTGACTTGTAAATCCTAAAACATGTACTCTCTGTTTGCAGGATAAAATTTTCCAATCCCTAATCAAGATCCATCTCAGCAATTCTAGAATCTTCCCAGTATTCTACCTTAAGTAAAAAACGAGGTCGAGAAATAGACAGTAAACCATGTGCTCAAGGTTCCTCCAGGATGTATGTAACAAACAGGGCCAGACGGTTTCAAAGACATTAATCGAGAAACATCAGAGGATGGAGGGAACCTGAGGTACATTAAGAAGCTTCTCCTTTTGGAGAGAAGAGGTGAGACTCAGTAACCATAAGAGATCTGCCCAGTCGAGGACAGTCCACATACTCCAGATCCCCATCCTGCCTCCTTCTCTGCTGCACTACACTAGTTCTTCTGGGCTTCCTGCTACTCTTTCCAGAACCTCATACTAATGAGAACTATGACCAAACCACCCATCAACAATGCCTTACAAAGATGCAAACCAGAACCACCTTTAACACCCTACCTTTAACACACTGTGCTCAGATCTAGGAAATCCCTAGTACTTAACCACCAGCCGACATCAGTGTTTCCAAATAGAGGTGATAAGTGAAAAATTAAGCCCTTGGAAAAATCTAGGAAAATGACATTCAATAACCAGGTACATAGGGGTCAAGAAACACTACTAATAAAACAGGCACCAAACTGAAGTCATTGGCAAAATCAGAGAAAATCTTACCTGGCTTGGCAGCTGAGCAGCAGCATCTCATGGTTATGAATCAAAATATATAATAGAACCAGAAAGGCTTTGGCTCTAATGGAAGTGGAGGGACTGTCCAGTAAACGGATAATTGTAGAGACAAAGTCCTGCGGGAAACATGAGAATATTTTTTAAGAAAGCATGAAACAAATAAATAGAACAGTCAACTCTGAAGGTCAATAGATTATAATAAAAAAAATAGATGGCATAAAATAAAATAACATCACCTGTCAGTTTTGAAAATCTTTTTTATTGCTATACTCTATACCAAGTTATTAAAATGTATGATCTCATTTAAACCTGAAAAGTAGCTGGAAAAGGTGACAATATTATCTCTGTTTTAAAAAAGGAAATCTTGAAAAGTTAAGCACTTTGCCCCAAAATCACAAAATTGGATTCAAATCCAGGTCAGACAGACAACAAAGCCTGATTCTTAACCACCCATCACATGATTGGAAGTGTGGCAATAACTAACTAGAACTTAAAGTCACGACTGTACGTATGCATGAACTTTTGAGCAAACCTGCACACACAAAGATCACACCTCTAGTCTACACAACTGAGGTCCTACAGACATAAAGTAAAAACAACAGCCAATATGGGACACAAGGGAAAAAACCTCAATTTCTATACATATATGGGTATATATGTACACATGCTCAGTCAGGTCTGACTCTGCGACCCCATGGACCCCATCAGACTCCTCTGTCTATGGGATTTCCCAGGCAAGAATACGGGGGTGGGCTGCCATTTCCTACTCTACTATTTCTATAACATTCTTTGCTTAAAGGTTTAACACAACACAGAAAAATAAGTGTTGACGAGTATTACTGTCTTTTCTCTTGTAACAAAAAGACTACATCATTCTGGAAGCCTACGGATATACAAAAAATGGAATACACATACACACAGGGTTAATGGATATAAGTAGGCAGAATTATGGAATTGGATTGTTATAAAGATGGTTACAGAGAGCAGGACTTTAAGTTCCTGAGAGTCCTTGGCAGAGGCAAGCACCTACGAGTGACACTGTGTGTCCAAGGTAGATGAAAGCAGCTCAATTTTTTTTTATTTTTGCCAAAGTGCTTTCACACTGGGTGCTATACTTGAAGGCAAGAAGTGCTTACACAGCCATGTACATGATTCTATTTTAAAATGGAGATATATCTGTATCTATGCACCAGTCTTTTTACCTTTTCATACTGCTCATGAGGTTCTGAAGGCAAGAACGCTGAAGTGGTTTGCCATCCCCTTCTCCAGTGGACCACATTTTGTCAGAACTCTCCACCAAGACCCATCCATCTTGAGTGGCCCTACACGGCATGCCTACAGGGCATGGCAGTCCCTTGAACTGCAAGGACATCAAACCAGTCAATCCTGAAGGAAATCAACCCTGAATACTCATTAGGAGGACTGATGCTGATGCTCCAATACTTTGGCCACCTGATGCAAAGAGCTGACTCACTGGAAAAGACCCCCATTCTGGGAAAGACTGAAGGCAGGAGGAAAAGGGGATGACAGAGGATGAGATGATTGGATGGCATCACTGACTCAACAGACATGAGATTGAGCAAGCTCAAACTCAAGATGGTGAAGACAGGGAAACCTGGCATGCTGTAGTCCATGGGGCTGCAAAGAGGCAGACACAACTGAGCAACTGAACAACAAATCCATCAGTCTCACCTAGATCCTGAACCAAATAATCAAACTAATTCATCAACTGGGGTGAAAAACAGCATCAACACCAAGGTGGCCTTTGAGTAACGGACCTGTTTTCACCTTTCCAGTTGACAGCAGAAAGCCCATTTCCCCACAGTCAACTCTCAGTTCTAATTTATACAGTACAGTCCATAGATCAAAACAACAAACTGTTTCCCACACTGACACCACTCTCACACATACACGTGCATAACTGCAAAACCATGAAAACATCCATTAGCCATGTACTGAAAAACGGTTTCAGACTACTGCAGACTAGAGAGACATGATATCTGACTGCAATTCAGTATCTGGAAGTTCTGTTTCACATCAAAGAACATTACAGGGACAACTGCAAAATCTGAAAAGGTCTAAATTAGCTATGTTAAATAAATGTCAGCTTTGTGGGACTTCCCTGGTGGTTCAGTGGCTAGGACCGCACACTCCCAATGCAGGGGGTCTGGGTTCGATCCTTGATCAGGGAACTAGCTTCCACATGCCCCAACTAAGAAGTCCACAGGCCACAAGTGAAGATCCCACATGCCACAACTAAGACCCGGCACAGGCAGGCAGGTGAATAGTTAGACAGACAGACTGATGAATTAATAAACACTTAAGAAAAAAAATGAAAGTTTAAGTGTTTAGTCTTTCCTCTAGCTGGTAGGAAAGTGAGTTGTCATTTCTCCAAAGCCTTAAAAAAAAATGTTATTTTCTTCTGACCCAGTTGTTGTATCTCAAGAATTTTAGTGTAACAAAGTGATGATCAAAAGAGCTTTAAGTACAAGAATGCTCATGGCAGTACTGTTCATAAGACAGACAAAAATAGGAAACCAACTTAAGATTCCAAAATAGGGGTTTTGTTAAATCATAAGATTCTGAGAAAGATGGAAGTCAAAAGGAGAAGAGGGCAGCAGAAGATGAGATGGTTAGATAGCATCACCAACTCAATGGTCATGAATTTGAACAAATTCCGGGAGACAATGAAGGATAGGGAAACCTGGCATGCTGCAGTCCATGGGGTCGCAAAGAGTCAGACACTACTGAGCGAATGAATAGCAACATTATACCCAGTAAGGATGCATATGAGGAGGGCAGGTGGAGTAGGAAAAAGATGCCACAGAAGTGACATTGCACGATTTCCAAAGCCAGGTTTGCAAAGGCCATGCGGCTCCTGTCTGGTTCTGTTGAGACACTCTCTCTCGGAACCCAGCTGCTATGCTGTGAGGAAGCCGTACTAGCCCTCAGGGGCCCTACGTGGAAAGCAACTGAGGATCCCAAGCTACAGCCCAGTTGGGTTCCCAGGGAATGGCGAGCACCAGCTTGCTAGTCAATCTGAGTGAGCCTTCTGGAAAGTTTATTCTCAGTCTTTCCCAGCTTTGCTTAAATTACCGACTGGTGAGATGAATAAATTATTGGTCTTGTTTAAGCCACTACATTTTGAGTAGTTACACAGCAAGAGATAAGTGAAATATAGCTTAAGTATACAGTGAAAGAGGAAATTTTTCCAGGTGCAATGAAAGTTTTATGCAGCAACAGTTTTAATTTTAAAACACAGAAATGTCACTAAGAAGTCATAATGAGGTCTAGTCTATGTCTTATTGATGGAATGTTATGCAGCCATTACTAACAATCTTGAAAAACTAAAATAATGCTTATGATTTTGAGTGAAACAAACTAGAAAAACTATGGCAAATAACAAAGATAAAAAATCGCATACAAGATTTGTTTGTAACACCAAAATTCCCAGTCCCTTATAAGATGCAATATATTACAGACTCTAATTTTGGATCTATACCTGAAAGCACCTTGTGCCCCAAATAAATTCTCATCTTGTCATTTCAGAAAAACTAAATGAACAGTGCTGACTGACTCCCTAAAACTAACTGCCCAGGGCACCACAGTTAATCTTAAGCAACATGCACCAGACCTCTAGAACAGTATTAATCTTACAACAAGATTACAGGCTACAGGCAAAGACTAGTGCCAAGGATGAATAATCAAAACCACCTTCAGAGAGTCAAAATAACCCCGGGTCACTGTAGGTTGCAATCCACTATGTATTCAGCTTTGATTTAAATTCATCTCACCATTTGGCTCAACACAACTAAATTTTACACGTGGAGGGAAAAAAGCAGAAGCTGTTGAGGTCTATAGCCCAAACCACAGATTGAAGAGCTTCTGTCCAACAGTCAAATGGTTCTTGGCAGTGATTTCAGAACAGACATATCTACATAACATAAAGATGATGTTATGAAATGTTCACCATGTGAGGAATTGGTTGAAAGATATGAAGCTTACATCACAAAGTGGTATCTTGATCAAAATTAAGCAAAAGGATAAAAATTCCTCCAGTACATATCATAAAGACAAAATTATGAGATTAAAAAAAAAAAAAAACCACAGTGATGTAGAGAACGTCACAGTGATTTATTTCCTGCAAATCTCCAGAGGTAAAATTGATTTGTTTCAATCAACTGTCATAGGTAAAAATCACTTAGTACAGCCTGGCCATCAGAAGACAGTAACCTGAAAAAAAAAAAAAAAGAGAGAGAGAGAGAGAGAGAAATCATGTGTGTGAATGACTATGCTGACATGGTTTTCCCATTTAATGTCGATGGAAGTGAAAAACGTACTAAAATTGGTTTTGGATTACACTTTCCTTAAAGAAGTTTAGCCAAGTAAGTAAAACGTCTCTTATACAACACATTTATTAATGTAGACAGATGAAAAATGTGAATACAAACTCATGTTATTAATATGCATTAACTAATTACCATATTTTAAATGAGCAACCTTTGAGTCAGGATGCCTAGTGACTTTGTGAGAAACAAACAAAATAAAACAAAACCTGAGCTGACTGGCTTTCAGATTTTTCAAAGTTTTATATGCATGAAATTTCATAGTAATCTTCCATAGTACCTCCAAATATCATAAGCAATCTGTACCTTCTGGTTTATTATTAATCACTGTTGTGCTACTTGGTCAACTTATGAAACCTGAAATAGCTTCAGTCAAACTAGATTGCTGAAATAAAAATGGACACCAGCTCCTGTTAAAATTAACAAGTCAGGCACAAATTACAAAGGTATCCATAGGCAGTAACACCCAGAAGGAAATCATCTTACCAATGAGCATGAACAAATGCACCTTGAAACATGGTATGACTCTTAAAAAGTAATGTTTAAATTGTTAAGTGACCCCAAAGCATACGAAGTGCCAAAGTATGCATCACTGATTGTGCAGCTAAGAAGCACATTCAAGGTCACATACCTCACGGGAAAAAAATACGTCACTGAGGCAGATGTTTGAATCCACATAACATGTAAACAAGTTGATGTGAGTGTACTAAGCTCAATTAATTGAAATAGAGCAGAGTAGGGTTCCCAGGGTTTTATATACTTTCAGTTTTCTAACATCAAGAACGAGGCACTGGATTTTTAATGTCTGCTTTTATTTTTTTAAGTCACACGGGTGACTTTGTTTTTTTACAAAGCAGTACACCAGTTTACTACAATTTCCACATGCTTTCCCCCTTCTCCCTGGATGCATTCATAGACATGCATATGCATGTATGTACGCATATGTGTGTATATAGGTAGATAAGTACATGAGAGGAGGGGGGAAGGAGAGGAGAAGGAAGGAAGGAAGGAAGGAAAGAAAGGAGTCTGCCATTCTAAAACTGCAATGACATCTAGTATCAAACAATCATCCTGATTCACATTACTTGGTCTTCTTAGCTGATTCAACCATTGCTCGGTTGCCTGAAGGTCCTTCTCTGACAAATTCTTCAGGAAGAGCTCATGGGAACTGACCTCTTCCATGCTCATACATCTACCTGTGGTCCCTGTAACAGAACACCCAAGATACTGAATACAAAATCCTTGGTGACAGACTCTCAGAGGAGCAGCTAAGAGTGCTTAATTTTACTTGAGTTTCTCCTAAAGGAATAATTACAGAAGTCCACGCAAAAGAATTTATAAGAATGCTCTCTCTTGCAAAAAAAAAAAAAAAAAAGGAGGGGGGGATTCTAAAATGTGCAGTAGTGAACTGCTGGAAAGCACTGGGGTACCTTCACATCATGGACCACTATAACCCTTTAGAAACAATACTGAAGAGTTATACTGAGTTACACACACATTCCTAACACCACTGAATAGGAAAGTATGAACAATCAATCTAATTTCAATAGACCGATCTAATTTATGTAAAAAGATTCTAAAATTGCATGTGCATGTGGCAGCAGGGAGAAGGAAATCTGTCAATGTCTGTGTATGTGTACATATTAATATACATACACACAATAAATATCAGTTTGAAAAGTATATACAAAAATCTTGATGAGATTATTTTGCGAACATTAAGCACTTTATTTTACTCCTCTGTACTCTATATTCCATATATCCTGGATTTTCAATACTACATCCTAAAATTCATAAGAGTTATAAACATACCCTAATACAAATAAATATAAGTGACATTAACTACTTTTAGTTTCTAGATACTATAATTAAGGAGAATTGCAATGACTTCATCCAGTACCTCTCTCCCTGGTAAATCATCAGCAAAAATGTTTTCAGCACCCTCAAACTCCTCCAGCCCCAAATCTTTAAGATTCCGTATTTGTAGGCCATAAGAGGTTGGAAGAGACCGAAAAATAAAAGTAGGAAGTATACCAGGTATTCAAAAAATCAGTTTATATGGCACAAGACTGGTAAATAAGCTCACATCTAACTTACAAGGTTTTCTCTTATGCCTGGTCATGCCTTCCAGAAGCTACTCATCCAGAGTCATTCAAGCATCTGAACTGTGAAAAGGTTATCAATTCCCTACATCTAGTGATGATGCAAGAATTACATATAAAATACCATCTACCAAGGATTCTGAAAGTATCCTATGAAGAGCTTCATTTGTCCTTTTTCTCTTTTTTGAAAACAGGGCAGAAAAACATTTTGTCATTTTTTGTTTTGCCCAATTTTTCTAATTACTAGAATATGCGGAATACATGATTTGTAACAGAGAGAGTCCCCTTGTACCATGGCTGTGAACAATCACTTTCACACCACAGTGTATAGAACACACACTCATTTTGCTAAAGGAATCTTCTGCATTTAGCACATTATAGGCAAGCAGATCCTTTTGAAGATGATGACAAAAATAAATCAAGCACTGTGATGCACATGACTGCTGAATAATGATCGTCTAAGGACAATGATACCCATGTAGCTAATGCAGGTGATACTGTGAAGTTTAATTCTTTGAACACATCAATGTCCATTCAAGAACATAAACATTATTCAGAAGGTAATAATAATATGACCTAATGAATCTAGTGTAACATGAAAACATGGCTACAATTACATACTTCAAATGGAGAATCAGAGAGATTAATTACAAACCACACATGTTCATGTTCAGTCATGTCCAACTCTTTGCGACCCCATGGACTGCAGCCTGCCAGGCTCCTCTCTCCAAAGAATTTTCCAGGCAAGAATACTGGAGTGGGTAGCCATTTCCTCCTTCAGGGGATCTTCCCGACTCAGGGATCGAACCTGCATCTCCTGCATTGGCAGGCAGATTCTTTATCACTGAGCCACCTGGGAATCCCTACAAACTGCAAGTAACTATAAATCATAAAGTATGCTGCTAATCAAGTAATCCTAAATTCTAGGTTTTATTGTAAGATAAATATAGCATGTGTCTTAATGACTGCTGGTTAAATTACAAGTAAACAGTACTCTCATCATCTACCTTTCTAGAGAATAATTTAGCATTATTTATGCACAGGCTTCGAAGTATGCATAACACCTGTGGTAACTGATTAGCAGTGGACACAAAGATGCATGGAAATAGGATGTTCACTGCATCAGGCTGAGTACAAACCACAAAGTTAGAGGCAAATAGCTCGACAGTGGGAGAAGGGTTCAATTACCATACGCCACAAAATGAACACTTATTTTTAAAATGTTCTTAGGGTATATTTAAAGACATATGCCTAACTATGATAAATCAACACATTTCAATCATAATTTTATAAATGTGTGCATAAAATACATAGACATGTGAACCAAAGACTAAAAGAGATAAACCTATATGGCAACAGTAATTAGCTCTGGGCAGTGAGATTATAGTCTATTTTGTTTTCTTCTTTAGGTTCTTCTAAATTTTCTGCAGTAAACAGTAATTTCTCTCACTTAAAAGGAATGGCAGGGGCCTCTTTGGGGGCTGAATTTCAACACAAAAATCTACCACAATACATAGGCATCAGTCCCCCAAATAGACAGGTGTGGTTCTTTCTTCCCATATCCACCTGGAAGTAGTAAGCCTGGTATCTATTTCTGGGTCTCTTCCTCTTCCACTCATTCTAGCCTATTAACAACCAACACCTGGAAAAAACACAATTACCAACAATAACTCCTAAAACACACACCTATATGCAAATATCTGTATTTTTCTTTAGCTAAAAATAACACTACCGGCACTGTGTCAAAACCCGTAAGGAAGGCCAATATCACCGCCCTACATGAGCTGCATCTTCTTCCTACTTTCGCGCCTCCTTCTACATCCCTTCCCCACTGCTCACCGTGGATAGCACTGCTGCTCTTTCTTCTCTTCCAGGGTCTCTCCGGGAATTCTCACATTTCAGGGAAGCTGAACTAACTACAGAGTCCTTCCTGCACATGTCACACAATGCACTCTTTCTTGTCATTGAGGGCTCAGCTGGAACATCACCTCCTCAGAGAGGTACTCCATGACTTCCCCCTGCCCTCCCCCAGCAAATGGTGTCTGGCTCCACCCCCTGCACACATCCCCCTGCAAGACATTTTATCAACATCATCCTGCTCAATGTTCTTCAGAGCACTAACACTATCCGAAATTATTCTGTTTCTTTGCTTACTGTCTGGCCTGAGCATCAGCTTTAGCATTTATAACCTCCATGAACTTGACAAAATCACTCAAGGCACTAAGTCTCATTTGCGAATAACCCAGGGTTACAAGTCATTAAGTGTCTAATCTATGATAAATGTTCAATATGATGGTAAATTGTTTTAATTAACGAAAAATAGAACCTTACCTTTTAAATGACAATTCACCGTATTTAAATGGACACAGATACATTTTAAAGACTAGAGGACAAGACAGAAAAGATGCACAACAGTTAGAGGCCTCTGCGCCTGAAGATCAGTATCTCAATGAGTTTGCTGGTGTTTCACTCTGCCTCATACAACCCATGCTGGGTGCTGGATAATGCAGCAGTCCAGAAACACCAATAGCGTATGTGCATGTGTGCACGCGCACACACACACACACACAAATACATGGGAAACATCAGCTCTCTCAATCAGACACACACAAACACATACAAATACAAAGGAAACATCAGCTCTCTCAAGCCAGAAGATCAGGAAAGGGACAGCCTGGAAAGACCAAAAACATTCAGATGACAGCTACTTTACTTCAGCCAAGCACCATGAAAAAACCATGGCCCCTTCAGCAAAGGGCAAGAGGGGAGCCTCGACTCCCACCCTCACGTGATTGTAACAAGGCATCCAACACTCCTCCCTGCCAGGGAAACAGAAAGGACCACAAGGAGAGCTGGGACTTTCATCCCAACCCAGCAACAAGCCCCCTTGGTCCCAACCATGGTTATCAGCAGAGATACTGATGGGATGCTCAGACCTCCACCCTTATTAGCAGCAGAGATGCTCCTCTCCCCATTCCTGCTGAGATGGCATCATGAGAGGCTAGTGGGAGGCCTCCACCTTTGCCAACTTCTGCTAGGAATGGGGCGCCCTCCTGTACCGAACCAGTGTCAGTGGAAGAGCAATGAGGAGCTCTTTCCTCACTGGGGAAGCCAGGAAGGCATCAGAGAAGGTGGTGGGAAGCTTGGGCTCCCACCCCTACCCAGCAGGAAGGAGGAGCTCTGCCACGTCCCTGGGGTGTCAACAGAAGTCCACAGGGCAATCTGGGTTTCCACACCAACAGGAGAGGAACAAAGCAACGCCATCCTTCCTCTGCCAGTTCAGTGTCAGAGGAGACCCACCGAAACGGGAGATTTCAATAAAACCCAAAGTCCTAAAACATAACACCCAAAATGTACAGTTTATACAGAGCTTCTGTTTAACAAGATGACAGAGTTCTGGAGCTCTGTCTCACAACAATGCAAATATACTTAACACTACTAACTACACGTAAGAATGGTTGAGAAAGCAAATTTTACGTTTTTTACCACAATTTAAAATATTTAAGTAACAATACTAATTAAATTCAAAAGATTATTTTTCAATTAACACAGGTAATTATTCAATCATTAAGATATATGGAATATTAGTTAAACATTATAAAATAAATATAAAATCATTTAATTAATGCATATTATTTTACTATCTTTGTGAAATACAGTTTTTTAAACTCAATCAATCCATGCCTGTGTGAAGAAAAGTAAACCACCCTTACCACAATTTACACAGCAAAACTACTCAAATGGTGATCTTTCTAACACAATGATAACAACCTTCAATGACTTGGTAAATTAAATAGCAAAAAATTAGATACACAAACTATACTTTCTGTGAGGCTCAAATTTCTTAGCAGAATCAAAATCAGACTAATAAAAGCCAAGAACTGGTTTGCTCTCTATTTTGACTTTTAAAATCAAGTTTACTATGTAAACATGACAATTATTAATTATAGAAATTTTTAGCTTTATAAAAAATCAAATTTAACACACTGCATTTTATGCAGAAGAACCACAGCAAACATTATATTTAAGTGGCCCCATTCCACACTTCTTAGCAGTGTTACCTGCTGAGAATGTTTCAGAACACTCTAATTTGACAGCTATTATCCCTCAGAAAAAGTTAGATAATTGGTCCAATAAGTGTAAAGAACATTGCATACTACATCACCCTTAGGAAGATTCATAATACACATGAGCAACTGAAAAACTGGGAAAGGTTGTACAACTGAAAATATCTCTGACTCGCTGCTTTCCAAATGTGTGTATGTAGCTGTGGTCCACGACTTTCATCTGCTAACACCTCACTGGACACTAATGTTCAAGGGCAGGACTTCTCCAACCATAACCTTCCACCCAATCCTCTAGAGACCTCATTAAAATGTCAGCTCTGATTCAGCAGGTCAGGGAGGGGCCTGAGGGTCTGAAACGCTCACTGGTGATGCCAACGTTTCTGGCTCAGGGATCGCTCCTCAGCAGGCCGCTAGAGAAGATAGTGAGGACAGTTACAACAGAGACTTCTTTAAAGCCGTGTGGTTTTGTGATATGAACTGAACACTTACAGACTCTACAGTACATAAAATACAGGTATATCAAAGGATTGGAAGGAGACGAAGTTAAAAACAAGAGAAAGGGTGCTCTGAATGTTCAGTGTGCTAGTGGAGTATTAGGACAAGGAAAGGAATAAAAATGAGTCAGGGTGAGCAGAGAATATAAAGGGACCCCTCCAAAAGGCAGGCAAAGAACATGGGAAGAGAGATGGGGGCTGAGGACAAAGAGGCATGAGAAATATTAGCATGGAGGAAGGATTCATAAATTTTCTAACATTACTAAAATGGGGCAAGTCGGCAGAGCCATTTACCGGATTTCTATTTTAATCACTAAAAGACTCTTTTAACATCTTCAGATGAATGGCCTGTGGTACAGAGGTTTGGCAAAATTCAAAAGGGCCCGCTTGAGATGAAAAATAAATTCTACAGAGATATATTGCTTATGGAGCCACTAAAATTGCAGGAGAAAACCACCATTTTTAAAGTGGAATCATAGGTCAAACCTTTTCTTGGATTAGCCTCTGAAGATGAATCCCACAGGACAGCATTGCACTGAATAAGGTCAACATGTACTGCTGGACTTTGCAGATGGCAGAGGCCAGGGAGTGTATTACCGAGGTCAGTCCCACCTTCTCAATGACATTCTGGAAGGCAGTAGGAGAATGGCGAGTGATTCTGCACAAGGCCTGCAGCGAGAGGAGAAGAAACACATTAGAAGGCTCCAAGGGCATGAACCAACCCCCAGAAAGAGAGCAAATACTTCTGTGCAAAGGAGAAAAAGGGGCTTAACTTGCTCCTTCATCACTGACCTTGGCATAAGTAATGTGAACAACTTAGACACATTTAAAATTAAAACAATAATCCAACTTCCAATAAAATTTAAGTTGGGAAGCATGGGGCAGAGAGGGAAGTGGGAAGGGGGTTCAGAATGGAGAGGACACATGTATACCTATGACTGATTCATACCGATGCATGGCAAAAACCATCACAATATTGCAAGGTACTTATCCTTCAATTAAAATAAAAAATTAATAAATTTAAAAATTTTAAGTTATAAAACATTAGAAAACCTTACAAGTATCATGTACGTTATGCTGCTGCTGCTAAGTCGCTTCACTCGTGTCCGACTCTGTGCGACCCCATAGACGGCAGCCCATCAGGCTCCTCTGTGCCTGGGATTTTCCAGGCAAGAGTACTGGAGTGGGTTGCTATTTCCTTCTCCTATGTACGTTATGAGTTAACTAAAATGATAAAAGTTTTTCTGTATAGGCTCATAAATTATTTTAAGCAATGAAAACATTAAGATAAGCCTTCTTTATGTAGACAGTTAAAGGCTGAAGAAACTGTCATAAAAGTAAATATTTAACATTTATGTTTAGTAGGTGAAGAACACAATCTGAGACTATCTAAAGACTATCTCACTTAATTCCCCCAAATAACATTTGAAAGGTATTATTATTAGCCCCATTTTATAGATAATAAAACTAAGGGACAGAGTATTTAAGTACTTTGCTCAAAGGCATAAAGTTAGCAAGTGGCAATGATAGAAGTCAAACCAAAGTAATCAAGATCCCTGAGTTCTCAAGTTCTCATAGACTATTAAAGATGAAATTTACAATTAACAAACTAATAGAATTTAGTAAGTATTGTAATAGAAGTAGGCTCAATTATGCTTGGAAAAGCACAAAAGGTTAAGTCAACAAAAGCTACAGAAGGAGAATGGTAACTGAGTCAGTTTTTGAAGGTGAGTGGGAAATGGACAGGTAAAAAAGTAAATAAGAAAATTCTAGCCAGGTCCTTGGCTAAGAGGAGACTCTGCCTTGGGCCCGCCGGTGTAATAAACTGCACTCCACTATCTGCCTTGTCCTTCTGAGTGAGTTTGTTTCCCGGAAAGCCTGGCTATAACATTTGGTGCATTGGCCGGGAAACTCCTCACTTTGAGGAGACAGGTCTCATTTGAGGCCACCCCGAGGCTTTGTGGCTTGAATCTCCTAGAGGGGGGAAGGCGCCTCGCCCCTCTGGAAGGATTCTGCTTCTCAACGCCCGGACCTTTCACGTCAGCAGGTAGTGGACAGCAGCAGGGGAACTGAGCGCTCAGGTGAGGAGGAGCCCACCCGGCAGGGTGGAAGAGGGGGCCTGATCACCCCCCTGGGAGGGACTAGAAGGAGCGGGGACCCACAGGAGCCTGGAATAGGCAGGCGGCGATTGCTTGGTACACAGGTCGACGAGCGTGCTAGGGTTTAGGAAGGAAATTTGTGAAGGTCGTTTAGGAGGTGTGTCCACGCCGTCTCGGGGAATATTATTACCAAGCGATCGCCAGGGGATTTTTAGGATAGGAAACTGGTCCTTGTATGCTTGTATTCTGCCCTCCCCCAGGAGGTGTCCCATCTGCTGTGAAATTCTTGACCCCCTCGGAATTGTTAGGCTAGAAGGAGGGGGATACAGAAGTGAGTATGAATTGGCTTTTCCGGAGATGGCCTGGGACATGGGATATTTAACCCATCTGTGTTTTCATTCGCACCTGATCAAGCCCACCAAGGCAGAATGGACTTTAAGGGAGAAACAGTCTTGGACCATGTGATGTTCTGGTTCAGCTATGCTGACTGTCAGGTGAAGACACGCAGATCCCCCTTCTCCCTCTGGGGTCTGGCAGGTAAGGCTCTTCTCGCCCCAATTAGGAAGGAGGCAGAATGGCAATTTAAGTGTCACTGAGTGGAACTATCAGAAGTACATAGGGTACTGAGAACTTCGTAGACAGAACGAAAAGGAAAAGTAGAAGAAGGTCCGAGAAGGTAAGCAAGATGGGGGAAAGTGAATCTAAGGCAACTGTATTGGAGTGCATGATTAAAAATTTAAAGAAGGGATTAGGAGGAGACTATGGGGTGAAGATGAAGCCTAACTGCCTCCACATACTCTGTGAGGTCGAATGGACCCCTATGGGAGCAGGATGGCCACCAGAGAACACCGTGAACTTAAAGTCACAGGAGAGCCAGGACACCTGGATCAATATCCATCTATTGACTCATGGCTAGGGTTAGCTCGAGACCCTCCTACTTGGACAAGGTTCTGTATCCAGAAGGGAAAGGGAAAAATATTAATGGCACAAAAATTGACTGATGATAAAAAGGAAATTCTACAGGATTTGGACGGGGATGACCTGACCCCTCCCGCATACTGGATAATGACACGCCTGCCTCCCAGTGCTTCACCAGGACCGGAGGCCACCTTAATGCCCGATCCAGGGCCAGGTGAAGTTTCTGCAACAGCCAGCTTTCCCGGAGTTCGTAGAGCCGCCGTTTGGGCAGGCTCCGATCCCGGTGACAGAAGCCTCTGGCCAACACTTCCAGGATCCCGCTCCAACCGAACCGCCCAAGCTACACCCGCCTCTCCCGGTGAGTACTGACAAGAGGGGGAGGGAGATGTTGGAATTAAGCAGAGACCGTGCTCTGCCAGAGAGCCGGAGGGAATAAAAGAGAACAGACAAGAGACTTACAGTGCTAGCTGCTGCTCTGGGAAAGTCTATCTCGGGCCCTCCAGAAAACCTCATCTGCCCCAAGGACAGGACAGTCCTTCAGCTGGTCCCAAGGGAGGCCCTGGGCCCATTACAGCCAAACCAGTGTGCCTGGCGCCGAGCTTTTGGCCACTGGAAGAATGAATGCCCTAAGGCATGGAAGGAAGAGGAAGCTCCTGCAGTTGTGGGGCTTGCTGACCTGGAAATTAACTAGGGCTGCCAGGGCTCAGAGATATCAGGTCCCTGAGAGCCCATGGTAACCGTAAAAGTGGGGGACCAAAACATTGACTTCATGGTGGATACAGGAGCAGAACTGTCGGTAGTAACAAAACCTGTGGCACCTCTGTCCACAAAGACTACCGCTGTAACTGGGGTATCGGGAGAAGAGATGACTAAATCGTTTTGCCAGCCCAGAAAATGTCAGATGGGGGGGTGGGGGGCACCAAGTGATTCATGAACTCCTCTACATTCCTGAGTGCCCAGTACCCCTGTTGGGAAGAGACTTGCTCTCCAAACTAGGAGCACAAGTGACTTTCTCCCCCGATGAGAGGCCCACCTTCTGGACGGACTCTATGACTTATTTGCCCTCTCTCTCAATACCAACCCAAAATGAGTGGAGGTTGCATGAGCCTCTGAAGGCAGAACCGGGTGGGCCAGAAGAGCATGAGGGAGCTAACTCAATTATTCCCTGAGGTCTGGGTGGAAGACAACCCCCTCCCCCCCCAGGCTGGCTAAACATCATGCCCCAGTGATAATGGAACTCAAACCAGGCACCATCCCGGTTAGAGGGCGCCAGTACCCGCTATGGATGGAGGCCTGAGCCGGCATATTGCCCTACATCAATAGATTGAAACAAGCAGGCATTCTAGTAGAGTGCCAGTCAGCTTGGAATATGCCAATCCTGCCAGTCAAAAGGGAAGGAGGACAGGACTACAGGCCTGTACAAGATCTCAGGCTAGTCAACCAGGCTACTGTGACTTTACACGCCACTGTTCCAAACCCCTATACCTTACTTAGCCTCCTCCCACCGAGGACTAAAGTTTACACTTGCCTAGATCTCAAGGATGCCTTCTTCTGCATATGCCTCGCCCCAGCGTCACAGCCCATCTTTGCCTTTGAATGGGAAGATCCAGTGGGGAGCACCAAACAACAGCTCATCTGGACTCCCCCACAAGGGTTTAAAAACTTCCCAGCCATCTTTGGGGAAGCCTTGGCTTCTGATCTGGACTCATTCCATCCGGAAGAGTATGGATGTCAGCTCCTACAATAGGGGGATGACCTGCTGCTGGCTGCCTGAGACCAAGGAAAAATGCTGGAAAAGGACAAATGCACTGCTCCAGCTGTTGATGGAAGCAGGTTACCGGGTGTCGAAGAAGAAGGCACAGATCTACAAAGAGGAGGCCCAGAGTTCTGAGATGGTGGAATGAACTAACCGGACACTTAAAGAGACTCTCCAAATGGATCAAAGAGACTGACTGCTCCTGAGTGTACTTGCTCCCAATGGCTCTGCTCAGACTCAGGATGACCCCACAGTCCCAAGGCTATTCTCTACACGAAATTGTGTATGGGAGGCCTTCTTCCATAAGAAAACAGGTGTCAACAAATTTGCCTCAGGTGAGGGGGGACAGGATTTCACAGCAGATGGAACTAGGTAAGGTAATAAATCGGGTAACTAAGTTTGTACAAGAAAGGGTGCCGTTCCCCCTTGGGGAACAGATTCATGAGTTTACACTTGGTGACCAAGTATGGGTCAAAGATTGGAAACATGATTTGCTAGCCCTTTGGTGAAAGGGCCCTTATGTTATTCTAACTACCCCTACTGCAGTTAAAGTTGCAGGTATTGTCCCTTGATCCATCACACCAGAGCAAAGACGACATACCACGCTGACCCGGAGGACGCCGAGTGGACCACCCAGAAGGACCCCACCGACCCACGGGAAACCAAGATCATTCTGAGGAGGAAGAAGAAAACTAGGTCCTAGACGAGCCCTCCACAGAATGGAGCTGGGTAAACGACTCCTGCTGCTCGGCCTCACCAATGCAATTTTGAACTTGGGTATGTGGGGCTATGCCCCTGTCAGTAATAGACAGACTCCCCTGATGGGTATCGTCACTCCGTTATGGGGACTTTAACAACAGAAAGGAACTTTCCTCTCTCTCACCAACCATAACCTTTCTTTGCCCTCTGGTGTTAGAAGAAGCCATCAATGGGCCAGGGACATAGGGTTACATTAAACATGAACACCAGCCTTACGGAGATAACAAAGGCTTATACCTCATATATGAGAACTAAAGAGGAACAGGGCTCCCTTACAAAAGGGGGCCAGGACTCCCGGTGCCTTGAGCAATACTACCAGGTCTGGGATGAATATTTCTGGATGACTCCTGAGAAAGGACAGTTGATTGCCCCTGCTACTATTTGCTGGGAACAAAAAGAACAGAAAGTTGGATTTGGAGACCATCCCCTAGACCCAAAAGAACTGTTATTTGTCCCCTGAACAAAGTAAACAAATCTTGGAAGTTACCTATCACCCCAATCAGTCTGCTCAGTGGCCCGGTTCCGACTGGAAATATAATCCTGGAATCTGCTGGGTAGCCCCCAATGGGACCCAGTGGCTCTGTGGGCTTAACTTATGGCCATGGTTACCAGTTGGCTGGGTGGGGAGTTGCACATTAGGATTTGCTTTCGCCCATGGCAGAATTAAGCCTAGCCTACACCAGCCTCCAGTAAACCTGCCTTATCTGCATGCAAGATGGACACGATCCGTGTTCCAATGGTATGACTATCTTGCTGCCTTGTTTATACCCTCTGTAGGGACAACGGATATCATGGTTAAGGTAGAGGCCTTAACTAATTTCATTAAACAGGCCCTCTTAGACAGTACTAAAGCCATTCAAGCTTTGAACGAAGAACAGATTCAGATGAGGAAGGCAGTAATTCAAAATAGGATGGCATTAGACATACTCACAGCAGCCCAAGGAGGGACTTTGGCGAATGGTGTGTACATCCCTGACCTGTCTGAAGATGTATCTGCTGCCTTGGAGGATATGCAAAATCAAGTGAAAGCCATGTCTAATGAACTGTTGTTATAGTAATCTTGATCATACTGCGTTGTGGACGTTGCTTCCTACAATGCCTTGTGAATTTTGTAACCCAGAGGTTGATAGCATTCTCTCATGTGGGTGGCAGGAGGGCTAAGGTACAATATATCTCAATAAATGATGCTCGTTATGGAAACTAAGAGCATCAAGAGGGGAGAATGAAGAAGGAATTCATAGGGCCTGGACTCCATCTCAGGCCTGTCTGTGCTGATCGTGCGTGGCCACCTCTCCAGTGGACTCTGAACTCTGTGCTTAGCGCCTGTGGGGATGACAATGGAAGGTAAGACCCCCCTCTGGGCAGGGGAATCTTGAAGAACAGACACTAATCACCCCTGCCTCCCGACACTATCTATCAGAATGTAAGCACAGGCTTATCAGTTATTAACTATTTGGAATGTAACTGCGGGCTTATTGATTATTGACTGTTTGAACACATAACACGTGAATGATGGGGTTATTGTAGTTGTATTTACCCTTCCTTTGTTTATGTAAGTCTCAAGGGAATTGGGGTAGTGGGTTTGGACACATGGGGTATAAAAGATTTTCACAAATGCTGGTCGGGGTCCTTGGCTAAGAGGAGACTCTGCCTTGGGCCCGCCGGTGTAATAAACTGCACTCCACTATCAAAAAAAAAAAAAAAAAGAAAATTCTAGCCAGAGAAAAGAGAACAAGTATTCACATGGAGACATGAAGATGCAGAGCAGGTTCTAGGAAGGGCAAGCTCTCTTGTGCAACTCTCAGAGGAAGAAGAGACAGAGAATAGGAAAGAGGGGAAAATTATGACTCACCTACTGAGGAGATTATCTTTTCCTATTCTTGCCCCCTTTGCTGAAGATTAATTGACCACCGATGCATAGGTTAATTTCAGGCTCTGTGTTCCACTGATCTGTATGTCTTATTTTTGGGCCAATACCACACTGTTTTGATTAATGTAGCTTTATAATACAGTTTGAAGCATAGGAGGGTGACACCTCCAGCTTCATAATTTTTTTCTCAAGGTTGCTTTGGCAATGAGGGGTCTTTGGCAGTTCCACACAAATTTTAGGATTATTTGTTCAACTTCTATGAAAAATGTCATGGGTATTTTGATAGGAATTACATTAGATGTATGGGTTGCTTTGAGTAGTATGGCCATTTTAATAATATTAATTCTCCTAATACAAGAGCATGGGCTATCTTTTCTATGTCTTCCAATCATCTTCAACTTCCTTCATCAGTGTTTTATAGTTTTCAGAGTAGAGGTCTTTCACCTCTGTGGTTAAGTTTATTCCAAGGTATTTTAGTCTTTTTGATGTGATTTAAAACAGGATTTTTTAAAATTTCTGTTTCTGATAGTTCACTATTAGTGTATAGAAAAGCAACAAATTTCTGCCTATTAATCTTGTATCCTGCATCTTTGCTGAATTCATTTACCAGTTCTAATGGTTTTTTTGTGGAGACTAGGTTTTTCTATATGAAGCATCATGTCATCTGCAAATAATGACAGTTTACTTCTTCCTTTCCAATTTGGATGCCTTTTATTTTCCTTATCTGACTGCTGTGGCTAGGACTTCCAATACAATGTTAAATAGAAGTGATGAGAGTGAGCATCCTTGTCTTGTTTCTGAATTTAAAGGAAAAGCTTTCAGCTTTTCACCACTGAGTATGATGTTAGTGTGGATATGTCAAAAATAGCCTTTATAATGTTGAGATATGTACCCCCATACCCATTTTAATGAAAGCTTTTAGCATGAATGGATGCTAAATTTTGTCAAGTGCTTTTTCAGCATCTATTGAGATAATCATGTGATTTTTATTATTCCTTTTGTTAATATGATGTACCTGACTGACTGATTTGCAAATGTTGAACCACCCTTGGATCCCTAGAATAAATTTAACTTGATTATGGTATATGATCCTTTTTATATATTGTTCAATTTGTTTTGCAAATACTTTGTTGAAAATTTCTGCATCAGTGGTTCATCAAAGGTATCGGCCTGGTATTTTTATTTCTGTAGTGTCTTTGGTTTTGGAATCAGGCTAAAGTGGAGTTGTAGAATGAGGTATCACCTCACACCTATCAGAATGTCCATCATCAAAAAGTCTACAAATAAAAAATGTTGGAGAAAATGTGGAGAAAAAGGAACCCTTGTACACTGGTGGTAGAAATGTAAATTGGGGCATTCACTCTGGAAAACAGAATGGAAGTTCCTCAAAATTCTAAAAATAGAACTACTATTTGGCCCTGCAATTCCATTCCTGGGAATATATCTACAAAAAAATGAGTACATTAATTTGAAAAGACAGATGAGCCCCAATGTTTGTAACAAGCACTACTTAAAACACCCAAGACATGCAAGCAACCCCCAAAAAAGGTAAGTGGATAAAGCAGATGCAGTGTATACACACACACATACACACACACACAATGGAGTATCACCCAGCCATAAAAAAGAAGGAAATTCTGCCATCTACAGCAATGTAGATGGATCTAGAGAAAATATTGCCTAGTGAAATATATTTGACAAATACTGTATGGTATCACTTATACGTAGAATTTTTTAAAGTAATACAAACAGCTGTGTAGAGGGAAATACAAACAGACTCACAGACACTGAAAACAAAGTACTGGTTACCAGAGAGGAGGGAGCAGTGAGGGGCGAGTGAGGGCATGAGGTTAAGAGACACAAAGTTATGTGTAAAACAGACAAGCAATAAAGACGCATGTACAGCATAGGAAATTACAGCCATTATCTTGTAATAGCACTTAATGAAGTATAATGTATAAAAATACTGAATCACTCTGCTGCACGTGCATGTGTACATGGTAAGTCACTTCAATTCTGTCCAACTCTTTGCAACCCTATGGATTATAGCCTGCCAGTTTCTTTTGTCCGTGGGATTCTCCAGGCAAGAACACTGGAGTGGGCTGCCATGCCCTCCTCCAGGGAACCTTCCCAACCCAGCGATGGAACTCATATCTCTTATGCTTCCTGCACTGACAGGCAGGTTCTTAACCAGTAGCGCCACTTGGGAAGCCCCACTATGCTGTACGCCTAAAACTGATATAACATATTGTAAGTCAACTATACTTCAATTAAGAAAAAAGGAAATTGTTTCATTATTTCAATATTATCTCAAATATTGTTCAATTCTTGGATTTAAAAAAAAAAAAAAAGCATTCTAAATGGAGTCCCTAAAGATCATGCTACAATTTGAACTTTTTAAGGAAATTTAGAGATCTCCCTTAAAGTGACTTAAAGACAGTGAACAGTAATTCTCATTAGCACTGTAACAATTCTTGGGAGAGGCTTTCAAAATAATACTGACTTGAAACTGATATAAAATATCTACCCAGCCATATGGGTTATTTCTTGATGCAAGATTTGTCCAGATTACTTCTAAATGTATTCAAACCAATATGAGGGCAACTATAAGGTCCTGTCTTCAGAAAGGCGCTCAAATGCCTAACTTATCTTCCATTTGGAAAAACTCATAAAGGTTATTTCTTGTAATTTGTCACTTCTAGATATAAAACACAGTTAAGAGTTCACAGAGGTTAAGAGCATATGAGTACTTGTATTCCCCAAATTTAAAAAAATCAAATCTCAAGATTGATTTTCAGTGATTTGGTGTTTAAAATATTTGCTTATTGAAACAGAGTTTGAAAGTACATTTTATAGCTGGAAAGAACATTTTCAGCTCGAAATTCACTATAAAATTTACCTCAAAAAGAACATTGTGTTATCTCCAGTTTCTTCATAAATATTTTTTTAAGTGAAGGATAATTGCTTTACAGTATTGCATTGGTTTCTACCAAACATCAACATGAATCAGCCATAGATTTACCCATATTTTCCAGAATTTTAACCATCTATTTATTAAAGCAGTGTCTAGGAAAGAGACTAATTCGGAAGTGAAGGCTGCATACCTATTAGAAACATGAACAGAATCACTGTGGAATAAGTTTAAGAACCATTTCTTTCCTGTCTCTTGAATGATTTTTTTAATGTCATATCAAAATTACCTTGGGGACTTTTTCAAACTCTACACCCCCTCATCTGACCTCTGATACATGACCTTAAGATACGTGGGAAAGGGGCAGCGGGTGGAGAGAGAGGAGGAAGTAGTCAGTGTTGCTGAAAAGCTCTCCTACAACACCAGGGTGAACCACCACCCTGAAACTCTTCACTTTGTCACTCTTCCTCTCGGCACACCAGGGACTGTAAACAGCCCAGTCACCTCCCTCACTGGAGCCATTCTATTCAATCTAACTCTAAAGGTTTCTCTGGTTCCCACTGTGGTTCATATATAGATTCCCTACAAACCTAATAAATCCAGAAGTCCTCTTATCCATTCAACACATTTCCCAAATCAGGTCCACTCCCTTCAACCACAAATCCCTGAGGAATGGATGCCATTCCTGAGGGGGAAGGATTAATTAGCCATCTTTCACACTACACCCAGGGCAGTGTTTTCCAAGAGCGTCAAGGCCTAGGGCAGTGGTTCTCAAACCTCAGTAGGCATGAGAAGTGCTTGTTAGAATGCAGATTACTGAGCCTCTCCCTTCAGAGACTCTGAGACAGTAGCTCTGGGTCAGGGTTCAAAAACCCACGCTTCTTACAAATTCCTAGGTTATTTAATGCTGCTCATCTGAGGCCCACACTGGTATAGGGGACTCTATGGGGCACCCTGCTTGTTTAGCTTATATGCAGAGTACATCATGAGAAATGCGGGGCTGGAAGAAGCACAGGCTGGAATCTAGATTGCCGGGAAAAATAGCAATAACCTCAGATATGCAGATGACACCACCCTTATGGCAGAAAGAGAAGAGAAACTAAAAAGCCTCTTGATGAAAGTGAAAGAGGAGAGTGAAAAAGTTGGCATAAAGCTCAACATTCAGAAAACTAAGATCATGGCATCTGGTCCCGTCACTTCATGGGAAATAGATGGGGAAACAGCTGAAACAGTGTCAGACTTTTATTATTTATTTTTCCAAAATCACTGCAGATGGTGATTGCAGCCATGAAATTAAAAGACACTCCTTGGAAGGAAAGTTATGACCAACATAGATAGCATATTAAAAAGCAGAGACATTACTTTGCCAACAAAGGTCCGTCTAGTCAAGGCTATGGTTTTTCCAGTGGTCATGTATAGATGTGAGAGTTGGATTGTGAAGAAAGCTGTGTACCAAAGAATTGATACTTTTCAACTGTGGTGTTGGAGAAGACTCTTGAGAGTCCCTTGGACTGCAAGGAGATCAAACCAGTCCATCCTAAAGTAGATCAGTCCTAGGTGTTCATTGGAAGGACTGATGCTGAAGCTGAAACTCCAATACTTTGGCCACCTCATGTGAAGAGTTGACTCACTGGAAAAGACCCTGATCCTGGGAGAGATTGGGGGTAGGAGGAGAAGGGAACGACAGAGGATGAGATGGTTGGATGGCATCACCGACTCAATGCACATAACTTTGAGTAAACTCCGGGAGTTGATGATGGACAGGGAGGCCTGGCGTGCTGCGATTCATGGGGTCGTAAAGAGTCAGACACGACTGAGCGACTGAACTAATGGGGCCAAGAGATGACCAGGCCAGTCTGAGTGAGAGGTGGTGGCGGCCTGGATTTCAGGGGTAACAACAGAGCTGCAGAGAGAGGCACACAGTCCTGGGCTGTATTTATGAATTACAGTCAAAGGACAGGTTGACGAGCTGGATATAAACAGCAAAGGGGAAGGAAATAAGGAAGATGAAGCAACAAAAATGACATCTAGGCCTTTGTTTTCCTTCATCTATCTTCACTTTCCTTCCTCTCCCAAAGATAACACATCAGATTCTGAAGAAAGGGGGCAGACACAGGAATGGGAGCCTTTGCTCATGGGGCCCAGGAAGTAGAGTGGCAGTGGCAAGGCAGGAGGATGAAGACACAGAGGAGGAGGAGGCCAGAGGGGACAGAGTCTGCTACACTGAATAAATGAATTGAACAGATCAATAAATATACTGAGAATAAAGGGAAACAGGTTTCTGTCCAAGAAGGGATTTACAAATATAGAAAATGGGAGGTCTAGAAAGAATTCTAATATATTGGATTAAAATTGGAAGTATCAGTATGAATACATGAGTTTTGTTCCAAATACCTACAATGATAGATGTAAGAATAATTCTATATATGTGTGTATATGTTGCATGCGTGTGTGGTTAGTCGCTCAGTTGTGCCCGACTCTTGGAGACCCCATGGATTGTAGTCCGCCAGGCTCCTCCGTCCATGGAATTTTCCAGGCTAGAATACTGGAATGAATACCCATTCCCTTCTCCAGGGGATCTTCCTGACCCAGGGATCGAGCCCATGTCTCCCACACTGGCAGGCAGATTCTTTACTACTGAGCCACCTGGGAAGCTCTGTATGTATATATGGGTACATACACTTTTTTTCTATCTCTGAATACTTAGAAGGCCTGAAAACAATAAAACCCCAAAGCAGTAAGCACATCACCCAGACTGTGGATTCTAAACATCAAAGCTTCCTTGGAGAAATTATTGGTTCCAGGGTTGGCAGAGTGAAAGTCCAAAAGTAGTCCAGAAACTGCATGGTTTCAGAAAGGAATCAAGTGATCATGCAATGACAGAAATAGATCAATAGGACACAAAAGCCAGCTTGGAGGGCTTCTAGCAAGATCTGAGCATCCAAACAATACATAATAACAGTGGTAACAGTAATATGACATTACACGTCATCAAATAAAACAGGCATCCATGATCAAGATGATACAAATACACACATATATGTGAGAGAAGGGAAAGCGCATCCTTAGGATAGAATTCCAACCAATACCAAAGGCCTATTTTTGCACTGCTGTTAAGTACAATGTGCAACAGTTTTTACATTTTTAACGAGTTATAGAAAACAAACAGAAAAATAAAACAAAAAGAATATGGGACCTAGGGAGGTGGGATCAGGTCGGGTAGAAAGGAGACCCAGGAGAGAGAGGATATATGTATACATACAACTCAATTTGTCACACATCAGAAACTAACACAACATTATAAAGCAATTATACTCCAATAATAACATAAAGCCTTAAAAAAAAAAAAAAAGAATATGGAACAGAGACTGTATGTGGCCAGCAAAACCCAAGGTACATACTATCTGGCCCTTTATAGAAAACATTCGCCAACTTCTAATATAAAAGGAATGAAACAACTAGGTAACCATCATATGGCAACCATCACAGAGGCATCTGGTACAGGCAGGGATCCTCAATGGGGCTAAGGAGGTTCAATGGGAAAACACTAGACAGACCCAGGTTGAGCCTTACCCTACAAAATACAAGTCCCACACCCTTTAAACTCATAAATGACATGAAGTTCCCAGAAAGGCTGAGAAACTGTTTCAAACTGAAGGAGACTAAAGAAATATGAAAACAATATATTAACACGTTACTGAATATGATCCTGGGGCACAAAAGAAGAAAGAGACATTTGGGGGGAAACTGGTAAAATTTCAGTGAAAACTTAATAATTTAGATGAATGCTGACAACAAAATATAAGAAGCCCAAGATGAAAGAGTGAAGCTTACTGTGTCAGATGAAGAAAGTGCTAGAAGGTTTTAGAGTTTGGTGGAAACTGGAAAGAACTTTGCCAAGAAAAGAAACCATGCTGAGCATAAAGATAAAAATGATAACATAAACCCAATTAAAGCAAGACAGGTTTTTTTTCTTTTTAAAGTCCAGGATTAAAATGAACGCCTTAAGTAAGATATGACTCAAAGATGCCTTGCAAAAGTTCACCGGTGTACAGTTTCTTCGTAATTACTAATATCACAACTTGGGGAGGGGATTCTAACAATGTGAAGCTTGTGAAACAGATGTCCTTTGTTTACGGACATGCAGTGAGCAGGACTGTTAGCCCTTGATCTTCAAAATAACATGGTAAATAAAAGAACTCAAAAATATCCACCAGGGGCTTTGCTGATGGCTCAGTGGTAAAGAATCCGCTTGCCCATGCAGGAGACACAGGTACCATCCCGGATCCAGGACGATCCCACGTGCCATGGAGCAACTAAGCCTGTGTGTTGCAACTACTGAGCCCGTGCTCTAGAGCTCAGGAACTGCAACTACTGAAGCCCACGCCCTAGAGCCCACGCTGCACAACAAGAGAAACTGCTGCAATGAGAAGCCTGTGCACCACAACTAGAGAGTAGCCCCTGCTCACTGCAATGAGAGAAAGAAAGTCTATACAACAGCCAAAAATAAATAAATAAAATTATAAAAAATATATATATCCATCAATATCCACCGGATTTAGCAATAAAGACGATGCTGTGAAAGTGCTGTACTCGCCCTCAGATTGGGAGAAAATAATAGCAAATGAAGAAACAGACAAAGGATTAATCTCAAAAATATACAAGCAACTCCTAAAGCTCAATTCCAGAAAAATAAATGACCCAATCAAAAAATGGGCCAAAGAACTAAACAGACATTTCTCCAAAGAAGACATACAGATGGCTAACAAACACATGAAAAGATGCTCAACATCACTCATTATTAGAGAAATGCAAATCAAAACCACAATGAGGTACCATTACACGCCAGTCAGGATGGCTGCTATCCAAAAGTCTACAAGCAATAAATGCTGGAGAGGGTGTGGAGAAAAGGGAACCCTCTTACACTGTTGGTGGGAATGCAAACTAGTACAGCCACTATGCAGAACAGTGTGAAGATTCCTTAAAAAACTGGAAACAGAACTGCCATATGACCCAGCAATCCCACTCCTGGGCATACACACTGAGGAAACCAGATCTGAAAGAGACACGTGCACCCCAATGTTCATCGCAGCACTGTTTATAATAGCCAGGACATGGAAGCAACCTAGATGCCCATCAACAGATGAATGGATAAGGAAGCTGTGGTACATATACACCATGGAATATTACTCAGCCGTTAAAAAGAATTCATTTGAACCAGTCCTAATGAGATGGATGAAGCTGGAGCCCCTTATACAGAGTGAAGTAAGCCAGAAAGATAAAGAACATTACAGCATACTAACACATATATATGGAATTTAGAAAGATGGTAACGATAACCCTATATGCAAAACAGAAAAAGAGGCACAGAAATACAGAACAGACTTTTGAACTCTGTGGGAGAATGTGAGGGTGGGATATTTCAAAAGAACAGCATGTATACTATCTATGGTGAAACAGATCACCAGCCCAGGTGGGATGCATGAGACAAGTGCTCAGGGCTGGTGCACTGGGAAGACCCAGAGGAATCAGGTGGAGAGGGAGGTGGGAGGGGGGATCGGGATGGGGAATATGTGTAAATCTATGGCTGATTCATATCAATGTATGACAAAAAAAATAATAATAATAATTTTTAAAAAAAAACTAAAAATAAAGCTACCGTATGGTTATTTTTTTAAAAAAAAAAGAAAGTGCTACACTCAATATGTCAGCAAATTTGGAAAATTCAGCAGTGGCCACAGGACTGGAAAAGGTCAGTTTTCATTCCAGTCCCAAAGAAAGGCAACGCCAAAGAATGCTCAAACTACCACACAAATGTGCTCATCTCACATGCTAGTAATGCTCAAAATTCTCCAAGCCAGGCTTCAGCAATACATGAACCATGAACTTCCAGATGTTCAAGCTGGTTTTAGAAAAGGCAGAGGAACTAGAGATCAAATTGCCAACATCAGCTGGATCATCAAAAAAGCAAGAGAGTTCCAGAAGAACATCTATTTCTGCTTTATTGACTATGCCAAAGCCTTTGACTGTGTGGCTCACAATAAACTGTGGAAAGTTCTTCAAAAGATGGGCATACCAGACCACCTACCTGCCTCTTGAGAAACCTCTATGAAGGTCAGGAAGCAACAGTTAGAACTGGATATGGAACAACAGACTGGTTCCAAATAGGAAAAGGAGTACGTCAAGGCTGTATATTGTCACCCTGCTTCTTTAACTTACATGCAGAGTACATCATGAGAAACGCCGGACTGGAGGAAGCACAAGCTGGAATCAAGATTGTCAGGAGAAATATCAATAACTTCAGATATGCAGAAGACACCACCCATATGGCAGAAAGTAAAGAAGAACTAAAGAGTCTCTTGATGAAAGTGAAGGAGGAGAGTGAAAAAGTTGGCTTAAAGCTCAACATTCAGAAAACATAGATCATGGATGCGGTCCCATCACTCATGGGAAATAGACAGGGAAACAGTGGCTGACTTTATTTTTCTGGGCTCCAAAATCACTGCAGATGGTGACTGCAGCCATGAAATTAAAAGACACTTACTCCTTGGAAAGAAAGTTATGACAAAAAAAAAAAAAGAAAGTTATGACCAACCTAGACAGCATGTTAAAAAGAGACATTGCTTTGCCAACAAAGGTCCGTCTAGTCAAGGCTATGGTTTTTCCAGTGGTCGTGTATGGATGTGAGAGTTGGACTGTAAAGAAAGCTGAGCACTGAATTATTGATGCTTTTGAACTGCTGCGGTGTTGGAGAAGACTCCTGAAAGTCCCTTGGAATGCAAGGAGATCCAACTGGTCCATCCTGAAGGAGATCAGTCCTGGGTGTTCATTGGAAGGACTGATGTTGAAGCTGAAACTCCAATACTTTGGCCACCTGATACAAAGAGCTGACTCATTGGAAAAGATCCTGGTGCTGGGAAAGATTGAGGGCAGGAGGAGAAGGGGATGACAGAGGATGAGATGGTTGGATGGCATCACCGACTCAATGGACATGGGTTTGGGTGTACTCCGGGAGTTGGTGATGGACAAGGAGGCCTGGCGTGCTGCAGTTCATGGGGTCGCAAAGAGTCGGACACGACTGAGCAACTGAACTGAACTGAAGTCGTTAGCGATTTCAGCAAGACTAGGTTCATTCACATTTTTAGGACAGATAACTGAAAACAGGCCAGAAAGGAGCATTTGTGGCAAAAACCCTTTCAAGAAGTATGGCTGGGGTGATGGGGGAACAAATGGAGGTACACCCTAGAAAACTTTGGATATGTTTTTATGTGGGATTTTTTTTTAGTGGGGTAAAGAATACATGAACGCTAATTAGAAAGAGTTAGTAGACAAGGAGAGATTAAAGATTTAGGAAAGAGCAAAAATAACCATTTGACTAAAGATTCTCAAGAACAGATAGAAGAATAATGGAGAAGCTTCTCTGAGAGGACAAGGGGCAGTTCATCAGTTGTAAGAGGAAGGGAAGAACTGAGGCAGGATAGGTATAGATGCAAACAGGTCCACAGACGCGGAAGACATACACTGCGATAATTCCCATTGGACGACTCCATTTTTATCTGGGAAGTATGGGGGAAGTCACTTAGTGAGAATGAAGGAGGGAAAAATGTGGGATTGGAGGCTTAAGGAATAAAGATAAGGTCTGAAATTTGGCACAGCGAGAAGCACAAGGATGAGACTGGAGAAATACAGGGAGGGTACCAGATAACACTGAGGGCCCAGATAAGACTGGTGATCAAAAGCAGCATTTAAATAAAGCATGAGAAAGGCTTGTATCGTTTTCACTGGCCCTTACATTGATACAACCAGAGTAACACATCTTCATACAGAATGACCTTTTACACCAAGTCATTATAACCACGGAAGTGAAGTACTAAACAATCAGAATACAAAAACTACGAAATCATAGATGCCTGAACATTAATATCAATTCATTTGAACCATATGACAAACCCACTGAACATAAAATCTGAAAGAGGGAGCTGACAAGAACAGTCAAGGAACACTAAAAACATACCAGACCAAACGCTATACCCTATCCACTTCAGCAGTTTTCCACTATCACCTCCAAATAATTTTTAGAATCCTCGTGTCAGGATCACACAAGATCCTTTTGGAATGTCCCGACAGACCTCTCGCCTCAGGAGAAGAATCAAATTACTGTTCTCAGCAACGGCCACTCTGAGATTTCTACCTATCCAATGAAATTCACTCTATATCTAGCACGGTTCTTCAAACTTGCTATTTAAATACATGCAAATACATCCCTCAAAGACACTGCATCTTACCGATATTGCTGTTATCCTAAGAGAATCAACCGTGGAATGTTTGAATAGGTACCATAAAACAGGTCCAATCTCCCCAGTGATGAAGCCCTGGGCCTGAGCAGAAAACGTAGTGCAGACATTTTCAATGATCTTTGCCGCCATGTGATTCACAACACGTTCTTCCTACAGAGAGAAGAAAACCAGGAGAAAATTGAACAGGTATTATTAATATTTCAGATGACAAATATATACATGTCATTTCTTCATAACCATGGCTTTATAAATAAAGACCTGACACCAAGACCATCACCTGCCCCTGGATGCACTAGGTGTTTCTGGAGGCGTGGTCATTTCTTCAGGCTACTACAGAACTATTACATTTGGTTGATTGTTAAACGTAGTTTAACATAATTCTCCATATATTGTTGTTGTTGTTGTTCAGTTGCTAAGTTGTGTCCGACTCTTTTGAGATCCCATGGACTATAGCTTGCCAGGCTCCCCTGTCTGTCCATGGGATTTCCCAGGCAAGAATACTGGAGTGGGTTGCCATTTTCTTCTCCAGGGGATATTCCTGACCCAGGGATCAAACCCACACCTCCTACGTTGCAGGTGGATTCTTTACCACTGAGCCACTAGGGAAGCCCCCAATTTTCCACATGTTTCCATAAAAACGCTGAAATAATCTAGAAAATACACATAACAACTTACAGTATAACAAAAACTTAACAATGATTTTAAAATCATAAGGAATATGCAGAACAATCATCAGAAGTTACTCTGGGCTGGAAATAATTAACTAAAGACCACCTAAATACAGGGCATCAAGGAAAGTGCTAAGAAAGAGATTGCTCCAGTGGTGTGACCAAAGTAACCTCAACTAAAGGCTGTACTATACTGTCCTAATAATGCTTAAAAGTCTCAAAAAGGATCAAACTATTGCCAGGTAACTTAAATGAGTCCAAGAAAAAGCACAAAAGTACTTAAAAGACTTTTAAAAAATGCCCAACAACATAAAAATCACAGTATCTGACATCTGATTAAATTCACACACACAGAGCAGGAAAATATGACTCATAAGAGAAAATTCAGTGAAAGAATAAGAAAAAGGCATTTAAATGGCTATTAAAAATACAGTCCACATACTGAAAAAGAAAGAAGCATAAGCATGTTAAGAAGGAAAGAAACAGATTAAAAAATGACCCCAAGTCAGAAGACTAGAGATTATAATGTTTAATACGAAAAATACACTGAATTGGAATAACATATCAGACTCCGCAGACTCAATGATTAGAGAAGATTAGTGAAGACACAGCAATTAGCAAAAAAAGAAAAAACTAGACTACTGGAGTGGGTTGCCACACCCTCCTCCAACCTATCTTCCCAACCCAAAGATCAAACCCACGTCTCTTATGGCTCCCTGCATTGGCAGACGGGTGGCTTTACCCCTTGGTGCCACCAAGGAAGCCCAATCTAAGAAACTCAATGAACCTCAAGTGGAAGAAAGAAAAATAACATCAAGGTACATCATAATAAGAAAGCTGAGCGCCGAAGAAATGATGCTTTTAAACTGTGGTGTTGCATGTAAATCCATGGCTGATTCATGTCAATGTATGGCAAAAACCACTACAATACTGTAAAGTAATTAGCCTCCAACTAATAAAAATAAATGGAAAAAAAAATAATAAACTGTGGTGTTAGAGAAGATTTGAGAGTCCCTTGGACTGCAAGGAGATCAAAACAGTCAATCCTAAAGGAAATCAGTCCTGAATATTCATTGGAAGGACAGATGCTGAAGCTCCAATACTTTGGCCATCTGATCTGAAGAACTGACTCACTGGAAAAGACCCAGATGCTGGGAAAGACTGAAGGCGGGAGGAGAAGGGGACGACAGACGGTGAGATGGCTGGATGGCATCACTGACTCAATGGACGTGAGTTTGAGTAAGCGCTGGGAGTTGGTGATGGACAGGGAAGCCTGGCGTGCTACAGTCCACAGGGTCACAGAGTCGGACACAACTGAGTGACTGAACTGAACATCATAATCAGACTGCTAAAAAGCAATGATAAAGAGAAACTTGTAGAAACAGTGACAGTAAAAGGACATATAGAGACTATCTAACACATTACCTAACAAAGGTAAGGATGATGGAAGACTTCTCATCAGAAACAATGCAAACCAGAACACAGAGGAACAATACCTTTAAAGCACCAAAAGAAAAATAAGTAACTGTCAACCTATAAATGTATACCCAACAATAACATCTTTCAAAACAGGCTGGTAAAAGGTACAAATTTTCACATATAAGATGAATAAGATCTGAAGGTTGAATGTAAAACAATGTGACTCTAGTTGATAACACTATATTGTATAATTGAAATTTGCTAAAAGGGGAGAATTTAAATGTTCTTTACTCCCACCATCCAAAAAAGGTAACAGGATAAAATATGAGATGATTGATGTGTTAACTTGATAGGGGAATGTATGCATATATCACCATGTATGCATGTATCAAATCATCACTTTGTACACTTTAAATATCTTACAATTTCATGTCAATTATACTGCAATAAAACTGAAAACAATTTAAATATCTATCTCTGATAAAAGAGACAAAAAACAATCAGCATGAACATAGACTTATATCTGTATGTATCAATCAGATTAACAAGCTTGACCTGCTTCAAGAAAAAAAGCACATCACTCAACAATGGCAGAACTGAACTTTTTCCACCCAGTTATACATACATACTGAGTCATGAGAGAAGTCTCAACAAATTCCAAAGACTTAAAATCATACGTACATCATTCCCTCCATCCACAATACCATGAAACTAAAAATAATAATAAAAAGTTTTTTTAAAAAAAGACAGGTATTAAATGAGAAAGACACAGAAGAGCTATAGAATTTGTTAAGTCTACAAAGCATGTAATGGGATAGAACAGTTAAAGGAACATGACAATTTCCACAGAAGTCCAACCAGTGTGAACTGTAGAGCCCTGTGGAGCTTCCCCCCTAAGAGTATCTGCCACAGGAGAAGCAGAGGTGCAGACCTCACTCTGGCAGGGAGCAGGCCACGCTTGGTGCCTCTGACCTCACCAAGAGTCAGGAAACTGATCTACTCCCGTGCTCAGAAAAAAACTCAGGATTGCTTCTTTATGCCATTCTCAAAGCTTCGCTTTAAGACACATGAGGCAACTCCATACTTGGTAAGCCCTATTGCATTCTACTAATATCAGCATTCCAAATATTATGAATAGTGATATTAAAAAGAAAACCACAAAAAAAGCCTGAATCGTTCCTATTCCCCATACACATTGCCCACTTTCACTATATAAAGGCAAGAGGAATGGTGCATACCTACAGAGAACCCGATGTTGATGGCACACACATTCTTTATTAGGAAGATTAAACTTAAAACTGTGACAGTAACAAAAACAGAAAATGGAGCTGTACAGTTTAACTTCTATCCAATATCAAGAGAATTTAACTTCTCTGTCCTCGTTTTAGATAACTAGTGTCCAAAAACACTTCAAAGATAATACACATAATGACTAATATCTCTATACTTTCTAATTCAAGTCCTGTCTTTTTCTAATTAAATACATAAGCAATTTACCACTAGCTTTCTTTTTTAAAAGCACTAATTAAAAACTGAAAATTCAATTTCCTCTTAAAAGAAACTTGTTACATAGAAATTGTCTAATAAGCTATTGTTCAGAAATGAATAATTAAGCCAAGGATTTATTATTTGAGCCTCACATTTTAACATATGCCAGGTGTCAGTTCAGCACCCATAATTATATACAGACTATTATGCAAGTTATTTTAAAAAGATGAGGTTGATTAGATACAAATGCATAAAATTAATCTCCTCTAAACATGTGGAAACACTCTAGGTGCTATTTTCAGCTTCTATGTGCACTGTACAGTAGGTTGCTACCTATCCAGATAAAAATAACTACCTTCAAGGAAAGTCAGCTTTCTCAGCCTCCCTATTTCATGAACATACTGAACATATGCCACATGAGTTCAATGCCAAGCATTCCCAGGATCAATACAGTGATGATACCAAGTACATAATTTGTCTTTGCTATTATAATCACTGGAAGGACTGATGCTGAAGCTCCAATACTTTGGCCACCTGATATGAAGAGCCAGTTGCCTTCACTGGAAAAGATCCTGATGCTGGGAAAGATTGATTGCAAGAGGAGAAGGACGAGACAGAGGATGAGATGGTTGGATGGCATCACTGATTCAATGGACATGAGTTTGAGCAAATTCAGGGAGATACCGAAGACTAGGGAAGCCTGGCATGCTAAAGTTCATAGGGTTGCAAAGAGTTGGACACAACTTAGTGACTGAAAAACAACAAACATGAGGGTCAGAGCAGTGGAATGCAAAGCCAGCAAAGAGAGCCCAAGTCAGGAGCACGTGGAAGATCAACCAGCAAGGTACCTTTCTCCACACAAGACATCAGGTGGGGCTCCAACTACCAAACTACTCCAGCGTGGCACACCTGGGACTCAAATCCACATCCTCTGACTCCCAGCTCAAAGTCTCCAAAATGCCAACGCCAAGTCGAAACAATGACCCAGTGTCATCACGGACACCTTTTCTTCTATACTGCCATGCTCTCTTTAAAAGTTATACCAGAGAGACTTCCTTGGCGGTCCAGGATTCATAACAAACAATCCACCTTCCAATGCAGGGGACAAGGATTCGATCCCTGGTTATGGAACTAAGATCTCACATCCTACAGGGCAACTAAGTCCAAGTGCCACAACCTAGGCCCAGTACAGCCAAAATAAAAACAAAATTTTTTAAAAATAAAAAGTTATACCAGATTTTTTTTTTTGGCATGTTCCACCCTAAGTCTCTCACTCTAAATAGTTCCCTCTTTCCACCTGAGCATTTACGTCTGTAACAAGATCAAAACCACTTGACTCACATTTCTACTATCATTGTTAAAATTACAGAAATCATAACAAGTTGACCTGTTTGGAAAACAAGGTCATTATCTCTTAGGCAATCTTTTGAAAAAAAGAAAGTTTACTGAACACTATTTAAATAAACTCGCAACAGTCCCAGAATAAGACTACCTTTCTCTCTCAAAGTGCATCCTACAATTTGCCACAGGATAAGATATGTCTGTGGGCAAATAAATTTGAAAACATTGTATACAATATGCTCCCATGTGGATTCATAATTAAAAGTTCTGAAAAGTACTAAATACAAATGAAACCATTCAACTTTGCTTAACCCAATGTGTCCCAATGTATTTGACTAGAAAACCCTTATCACAGAACATGTAGGAAAATCCCTTGGCAAAGTTAGTTATCTATGCACCAGAAACATAAACAAAATTTATAATTTAAAACTAAAATTGTCTTCTAAGAAATTTTCATAGGAGTTAAAACAAAAAAGTACAATTCCCATACCACATTTTTCTCAATGCACAGATTAGAAGGAAAAGGCGTAAAAATCAGAATCAATGGCCCATTTTCAATAAGGCACATTACTAAGTTTTCAAAGTATAAAAAGGCTAATAAGTTAGGCAGAAAATATCAATATATTTAAGAACAGAAACAGCACAACAATGTTAATGTCCTTAATACCACTGAACTATATGCTTAATAGCTAAGATGGAACATATTATATATATATTTTACCACAATTTAAAAACATAAAAGAGAAATAGAATAGACATTCTTAATCTATACAGTAATGCAACTTTGTTATTGTAACAAAAGAAAAAAGAGGCAATAAAATTCCACCCATCTGAAAAAGTTTAAACCATCCCATAAAAAACCCTGGACCAAGAAAAAATTTTAAACTAGGGATTATCTATAAAATAACAATAATGGAAACACTACATGTCAAAATAATGGGACACAGCTAACACTAGGTTGAGACGAAAGTTGATAGTCTTAAGTGTCTTAGTCACTACACAAGAGAAGGGAAGAAAATGAAAATGTAGTTACAAAACAGCAAGAAATGGCATACTAAACCAGAGATTAAAAAAATTCATTTTCCTATTCCTCATAAATGAAGATAGGGCAGTATCTTAATCATCTCTGCCTCTCCTGTATCCAGCCAGTACATAATATGTTTCATAAATGCTACCTCTAAAGAATGGGAGCTGTATCTGAGAGAGTTGACTTAGCAGTCAATTAAATACACTAGCAGAATGTCATGAAGAATCCAAAGGAACTACAATCATCTTATTTCAGTGTTTTTTAAACCAAATATGTCATTCTCTTGTTAGTCTTCTCATTGAGTATGCCTTCCATTTTCACTACTATCAATCCTCCTTAAGTTTATTCATAGACGTATACTCTCAATCAACGTACCAACAGGTGACCTTGCATGTAATTTTTAGAATCAACGTTTCAAGTAAAAAGAAAGTTAAAAAGGAGCTCAGAAACTCATGAAAAAGATTACAATGGTAACAAAAAATGTCACTGTGACTTTTCAAAATTATTAAAAAATAAAGACAATTAATTTAAACAGTGTGGCACAGATAATAGCCCAACAGAACTAATGAGAGCCCAAGAAGAGACATGCACACAGACATGACAGAGCTGACAGCAAAGAGTCGTGGGGAGAAGACGGACTTCTCGTTCAATGATGCTGGCGTAACTGATTCATTTTAAAAACAGAACTGGACCCACACGTATCACCACACACAGACACACAGAACAATTACAAATAAATTAAGCTTCTAAACAGAAAAAAGGAAAAAACAAAACTTGTAGAAGAATATGTAACATGGGCGTCCCTCGTGGCTCAATGGTAAAGAATCTGTCTGCCCATGCAGGAGACACAGGTTGGATCCCTGACCCAGGAAGATCCCACATGCCTCGGAGCAACTACGACCACGCACCACAACTACCGAGCCTGAGCTCTAGAGCCCAGGACACAACAACGGAGCCCACATGCTCTGGAGCCCGTGCTCCACAACGAGAAGCCACCAGAGTGAGAAGCCTGCAACCGCAACTAGAGAGGAGGCCCCGCTCGCTGCAGCTAGAGGAAGCCTGCGCAGCAGCGAAGAGCCAGCACAGCCAAAAATAAAGCCAGTGAAAGTGAAAGTCACTCAGTCCTGTCCGACTCTTTGCAAATTCATCAGGCCAGAATACTACAGTGGGTAGTCTTTCTCTGCTTCAGGGGATCTTCCCAACCTAGGGATCAAATCCAGGTCTCCCGCATTGCAGGCAGATTCTTTACCAGCTGAGCCACAAGGGAAGCCCAAGAATACTGGAGTGGGTAGCCTATGCCTTCTCCAGCAGATTCCCAACCCAGGAATCAAACCGGGGTATCCTGCATTGCAGGCAGATTCTTTACCAACTGGGCTATCAGGGAAGCCCAAAAATAAAAGTATACACAAAAACTTTTATTTATTTTTGGGCTTCCCTGATAGCATCACCGACTCAATGGACATGGGTTTGGGTGGACTCCAGGAGTTGGTGATGGACAGGGAGGCCTGGCGTGCTGCAGTTCATGGGGTCGCAAAGAGTCGGACACGACTGAGCGACTGAACTGAACTAATACACACAAAAAAGAATATGTAACAGCACATCTTAGTGTTAGATTACCATCTCATGGATTGATAAATTTCTATTAAAATTAAGAACTTCTGTTTAGCCACAGATACTATAAAGAAAATGAAAAGACCAAACATCTTATGGATTGATAAATATCTATTAAAATTAAGAACTTCTGCTTAGCAACAGACACTGTAAAGAAAACTAAAAGATCAAACACAAAATAGGAAAGTATCTGGGACTCGTGTAAACAACAAAAGATTAATATCCAGAATACATAAAAGAAATTTCTGTGGGTAGAATACCATGACATCTGAATTTTTTCAAACATCTCAGAAAATAAACAAATGAATAAATAATAAATACACATATATGGATATATATACATACACACATCTTAAAGCAAAGAAGGCAAATATATTAACAGCTGATGGAAATAAAGGCCATTAGTTTTCTTTCCTTTTCGAATACTTGAAATATTTTATAGCAATAGCTGGTGGAGGGAGGGCAGAAGGATGATGGTATGCAGAATTCCTACAAAGCAACAGAAGAAACTGGCTTAAGACTTGATAATCATTTTCAAAACAAGAAATTCCAAAAACCAAGATAAACAGAAAAAGATGGTCATCCTCATTAGTAATCAAGAAAATGCATATTAAAACAACACTGAGGAAACAATTTAATGCTCATGAGATTGTTAAAAATTTAAACTGTGACTCTATCAAATGTTCAAGAATATGTGGGTTAATGGATACTCCTATATAAACTGATACACGTGTGTGCCTGTGTTCCTGTATTGAGGCATACACCAACACACTACTCAGTGGTACCGATGAGCTACACTTTACACAATCAACATGGATCAATCTCAACCTAACTTTAAGCAAAAGAAAGAAAAATTAAGTCTCAAAAGAACATGGTGCCAATCTATCTATACAGAGTTCAACATTTAGAATCAATCAATCTAGTATTTAGCAATACACTCAAAAAGGGAAACGAAATAAAGAAAAATTTGCAAAAAGAAAAAAAAATTTAAGAAAAACAAGAAAACCTTGGTGAAGTTTATCACCAAAGTCAGAAGAGCAATTATTCCTTGAAAGAAAGTACAAATTTCAATCCAGAAGAGCTGGAGAAGAATTCTCTAAGCAACCAGCCTCTTGCTTTTTAACAGTGAGTCAGAGCACTTTTAACCACATCCATACAATCCATACAATCTTCTGTAAGAAAAGAACCTACTTTCAGAAATACCAGTAGGAGCTGGGAAAACAGTTTTCTACATTAAAAAATTAAATCATCGAAGACAAGTGGCTTAAAAATTATTTTACCTTCAACTATGTCCTGAATACATTAGACAAATTTGCTCAAGAAATGCTACAACTGAATTATCTTTGAAAAGACAAATCCTTTTTTAGGGGGAATGTTCACCTCTGAATTTGTCTTTTTTTAGTGTACGTGCTGCCAAAGCATACACTAAAACATCTTCCAAATATATAACATTCTCACAAATTAGAGAGTTCTAGACTTTCTTCCCTCTTCATGAAAAATATACAAAACCTGACACACATACCAAGAGAGAATAAAAAACAAATGTGTATATTCACTGTTAACTCTATCATTATATCATTAGCCGTATCCTTATGTTACAATTAACAATACACATGCATAGCAAACATTCTTCATACTAAGCACTCAATGACAAATACAGGAGGGGTTGGGGAGGACATATGTAATAAAGGACACCACCTCATGGGTTAGAACTGACCATCTTTCACTCAGCATTAATCTAAGTTTTACAAATTAAAGATACAAAGTTCTGAAACTTTGTTTACACCATTTAAAAAATTCCTGGAAGACTCCTTTCTCCTTTGAGCTCCTGTATTTTGTTCTTTGGCGTGAACGCACTTGACAGATCCCACTTTATAGTTTCATCTCTTCTCCCACAACAGGTAGATGTGTGCATGAACATAAAGTCCACCTTCTTCATCGTGTGCCCCCTGGGTGTGCCTAGCTTGAGGCCTTGAATGATAAACCCAAACATGTCTTTTGACTACAGATAAAGATAACTTAATTCTCATATTGTTGATCCAGCACAGTTCACTGGCTTCATGCATACCCCACAGGGACAACTGACTACGCATTCACCCTACAGGCTGGGACGTGCTCCCGGTGCCTTTCTGGATCACTAGGGGAAAACTGCAGAGATTTTTCTGTACTTGGAACATCATTCCATTACCATAACATGCATGAAGTAATGAACTCAAAAGGAAGAAGTTTGTTTTGACATTTTTTTTTTCATTCCTTAAGGAATGCTTTTAGCCTATGGCTGTGCCTTGGGTGAGACAATGTCAAGGTTTAAAGAAAACAGAAAAACGCCAGCCTTTGAGGTCAGTTATAAAACCTCCTCACGGTCACACACAGGAGCTACTTATGCAAGTTGGCTGGTTGGCCAGCTGGCTGGTTTTCAGCCATTAACAGTAGCAAGAGAAGGGATGTGCATAAGCTGAAGAAACCACATCACATAATAACGACTACTTAATATTAAAATCAATGGATGCTGGTGGCAGCTTCCTTGTTTCTGAACCACAAAATGGCAACATGACAAGATAATCACTGGGCTATTGAGGCTGGCAGAAAATTCCCTACATACACCTGGCTTACTAAACTGAGTTACTGGTAATTGGAAGGGGTGGGGGGATTAAGGATATGTTATTGAGAGCTACTTAGGTTGTTCATATTTGCTATCGTCTCTTTAAAAGCAAGACATTTAAACAAGTGAATGTGAGTTGGTTTTTTCACTTGCTCCACTGTAGGTCACAGGCTCACGGTGGCTTGTCGGGATTATTTAAATTCAGGAGCGGTGCAGTGCTTGCTTGACAGGCTCCCGCACCGCTGCAGGCTACAATCCTCACACAGCGCCTGAAGGGTTATTACAATTGCAGGCGTCCACAGAGGACAACAAAGGAGCCTTACCCCTTCCCGAAGGCACCTCATTAGCACCGTGTATGCAGCCAAGGGAACAGCCCAGCATTCTCGGGGGTTCTTTTTTTTTTCTTCCTAAAAATGAAGGAGAAGGAAAAGCAGTGAGGCTAAGGCACAGAAGGCGTTAACCCTTTCAAGAAAAAAAGGCTAAGTTTCATACAGACAAATGACGCAGAACTTCTTAACACCCTACTGCAAGTACTACTTACAACCTGCCAACTACGACCTGATGAGGTGCCTTTACTGCAGATACATACAAAGCATTTCTTCTGTTTCCCAGTATGTCACACATGATGTTGATAAGCTCCCCTCAGCAACAGCTGGATGGAAAGGACCAAGGGATGACAGCATGATCTGGTGGATAGAGAAACCACTCCATCGATAACCACAGATTACGACATACATACTTCTACCTAAAGGTGTGACATTATGTGGAATGACTTGAAAGCACAGAACATGCAGTTTGGAGTAGTATCTCTGGATAATCCATAGGAACAAGGAAAACGCAGGACACTACCTAGCAAGATGAAGCTCAACAAAACCAAGTAACTAGGATCAGTGAGTACACTGACTTTAAGGATATCAGGAACAATTCTTTCACAGAAGAACTAAGTTAGAAAAATAACCACAAGAACTCTCCTGGAACCTAACACATAAAGTCACAGAATCAATCCGGGACCACAGAGAAAGGTGAAAAAAAACACACACTCTGGTTATAGCAGAAGAAAGGAGGGTCTGCTTAGACAGACTATTTCTGTTTTAAGATTGTCCAAATGTTAGAAGTGGTACCTTACCGATACAAAAGTACTTAATACCCATGATGAGAATTGTGACTCATTAACACAGTACCCTTAATCATAAAATGCCATACATGGTCATAATCTAGCCATTATCAACCGGAGCTGCTCCAGCTCAAAAATCACTCGTTCAGCACCCAATTTAACTTTCAAACACAACGTGCCTCCCTTTCAGCTCATTTATTCACGACATCCACCACAACCTTTCCTTAACGTCCCTGGACCCTACTTCCCATGTTCCTCGCCCTTTTTCTTTACCCCAGTCTATCCCCTACCCACCTTGGCTGCCACTGAGATTCCTGGCCTATAATTGAATCACTCTTGACAAAGGCCTGAAGGACCTCATCCTTTGGAGTTCCATTGTCTCAGGTCTGGGGAAACTCAGGCTTACTGGAAGGCAGTGGCTTGTTCTCTCCAGGCCTGCAGTCAGACAGCTGGGCTCTGGGAGGGGTGGCAGCAAAAACACAGACTCCACGAGTGACGTAGGATGGGGAAGCCCGGGGACCTTCCACGCCACTCACCAGGCCTGCTCTCTCTGATCCAGTCCCTCTCCTGAAGAACTACAGCATTTCAACCCATTGCCCTCCCAAAACTTCGCTTTTCCTCTTCACAGAGATCATGAGAGTCACGAGAGAGGAACCACGCGCTCACCTCCACCTGTAGCTGGCTGCTGCTCACACCCTGGGTCACGCAGGGCAGGTTCCTCCACTCCTTCCATGTGGGCTAACAAGTCCCCTCCCGCTCTTCTTCCTTCAGGGTCACTAGCTTCTGGACTATCCCTTACTGCTCCTAAGTGTTCAACGTCGTGTCTCCATGGGATCCTTCCCATTCCCACCAGACTCACTGTCATCTCCCATTTTCAAAACAGCCTGTCACCCCACATCCCTCTGCTCTTTCCCATGGTGATGCTCACTTTCCACTGACTTCCTCAGGATCCCACGTCCCTCTAAATCCTCAACACACAGAAGTCTGATTTCTTCTGCCTCCCCCTCCATGTTAAATAAATACACAAAACAGCTCTTGTTGGGTTCCCAGTGACTTTTGTATCCACTCAAACCAGGAGACTCTTTGTAGTCCTTTTTCTTGGACCTTAAGCTCCACATTCAGCCCTATAAACTCTTTTCTGAAATGCCCACTCCTCTCCTGATTTTGCTCCTACTTCACTTACTCACAGTTAGGGTGCAGAAGCTTCTCTTACAATCCTCCCATCTATTCTCCACATTGAAACCAGAGTTATCCTTGTGGCACTTAAGTCAGATGACATCCTTCCCTTTTTTAAAACTCTTAACCAGCTTCCTCTTGCTCTTAGGATCAAAACCCAGGCCCCCAACTTGGCCGAGGAGCCCTCCAAGACACATCCCTGTCTCCTGCAGCCCTGCTCCCTTACCTCCTGGACCACTGGCCATGCTGCAGTTCATGAGTGAAAAAAAAGCACCTACTGTGTGCCAAGAACTCTTCTAAACAACAGTCATGCAGCTGTGAGCAAGACAGACAAATGTTCTGTCTTAACAGTATTCAGTGGGGCGGGCGGCGGACAAAAAAATTTTTTTTAAGTAAACAAAATAAACAAGGCAAGACAGTCCTGCAAGCTATAAAGAAAAGCACAGCTGGCCAAGGGGTTAGAGGAAGCCTGTATGCAAAGGGCTTCATCTCACAGTTCTCAGGTTCAGGAGGAGGCTCTCTGCAGAAATCCATGCAAGAGGAGAGGAACGGCAGATATCTGCAGGTAAACACTGAGCAGGAAGAAACGCGAATGCACAAGTGTGGTGGCAGGATCAGTGTGTAGGGGGTCCAAGGGCCCACGGGGAGGTCAGTGAGGCTGGAAGGACGAAGCGGCTAAGAGGGTAGTGAGGACAAAGGTCATACGGGAACTGAGGAGCAGCGCCCAAGGCCCAGAGGTGACTAGAGGGTTTTAGCTGTGGCAGCAGGAAGACAGGGAACAGGGAGAGCTCTAGGAGTGACAACCGTGGCGTCTTCTGTGTCTCCACAGGCTCCTCCAGCTCAGGTCTGGGGAAGAAACTGCGGTGCACACAAGAGTGACGCAACGAGACCATCTGGGACTTCTTACAACAGGCCAGGTGACAGATGGTGAAGTGCCGGACCAAAAGAGACAAAACATGCGAACACCTGGACTCTAGCTCATTATGTATCCTTGACAAAAGGAAGAAAAAAATGCATAAACTAAGATGTGCTGTCTCACACATTCCTCTGCAGAATCACGGTCTGGGTTGCTGTCCTCAATCTCATAACCTTGGGGTGTTATCAGAGAGCCAAAGGTCAGGACTCCAGTCTCTATGTTATACACGGTATGTATGTATGCGGGTATGTGTATACATATATCAATCACTTCAGGTCAGTTCCAGCAGGTCAGCACTGCCCTGAGACATTAAGGTTTACCTACATTCAAAGTTACAAGGCCACAAAACACTCTCATCTCATGAAACATTAGTGATTTTTGTGGATAGAACTTCCTGTGGTTAGTTCAGCTCAGTTCAGTAGCTCAGTCGTGTCTTGACTCTTTGCAACCCCATGCAAGCTGCCCCGTCCATCACCAACTCCCAGAGCTTACTCAAACTTATGTCCATCACGTCACTGATGCCGTCCAACCATCTCATCCTCTGTCATCCCCTTCTCCTCCCACCTTTAATCTTTCCCAGCATCAGGGTCTTTTCCAATGAGTCAGTTCTTTGCATCAGGTGGGCAAGGTACTAGAGTTTCAGCTTCAGCATCAGTCCTTCCAATGAATATTCAGGACTAATTTCCTTTAGAATGGACTGGCTGGATCTCCTTGCAGTCCAAGGGATTCTCAAGAGTCTTCAACACCACAGTTCAAAAGCATCAATTCTTCGGCATTCAGCTTTCTTCACAATCCAAGTCTCACATCCATACATGACCACTGGAAAAACCACAGCCTTGACTAGACGGACCTTTGCTGGTAAAGTAATGTCTCTGCTTTTTAACATGCTATCTAGGTTGGTCATAACTTTCCTTCCAAGGAGTAAGCGTCTTTTAATTTCATGGCTGCATATCACCATCTGCAGTGATTTTGGAGCCCAGAAAATAAAGTCTCTCACTGTTTCCCTTGTTTCCCCATCTATTTGCCATGAAGTGATGGGACCGGATGCCATGATCTTAGTTTTCTGAATGCTGAGTTTTAAGCCAACTTTTTGACCCTCCTCTTTCACTTTCATCAAGAGGCTCTTTAACTCTTCTTTGCTTTCTGCCATATCATTAATATGTGGTCAAGTGTCATGGCCACAGAATCATCCCTATGCTAAAATAGCCTAGCTTATATCCAATTAAAGTAAGTGCCAAGGGAAATGATTCTTCACATCTACTTTCAGAAATAGATAAAAATGTGATTCTGTATCATTCCCCTTATAGAAGACTCTAAAAAATGCAAACTAGTCTTTGTGACAGAAGGCAAATCAGTGGTTGCCTGGGGACTGGGAGAGGGGCAGGAAGAAGGGATCACCAAGGGTGCTCAGGAAAACTTTTGGAGGCGATGGAGATTTTCATTATCTTGACTGTAGTGATGGTTGCACAGATATATACATATATTAGCACTGACCAAACTGCCATCTTTAAACATGTGCAGTTTATGGTATGCCAACTATACCTCGATTAAGCTGAGTGAAAAGGTTAAAAAAAAAAAAAGACACACTCACAAAAAAGAGTTGGACTGGACTCCCATCCCTGATAAGACGGCAGACAAGATACCAGACCACTCTTCTAAGGAAAGCAATTTTACTCTACATCCTTAAAATGCCTCAGAGAGCTGACAAAAAAACAAAGAATAATCAAGCCAAAAATTAGCTGCAAACATGAAGGGATAAACACATCACTGAAGTTTGCTTCCATTCTCCAAGCCTGCAGAACTTGGTAACTTTGAGGTTTGATGTCAAGGCCTCAAGGGCCCAAGGTAAGAATAAAGTTGACAGAAACTCTCCAGCCCCATCCCCAAAGAACCACAAAGAAAGCTGTCTTTCACAAAACTTAGTACACAAGACAATGTTCCAGTGCAAGAGGAGGGAGGGAGGGAGCTCTAAATACTAATTGAAGAAGACATCCATTTTAATTATTAAGAATTAGCTCCAGTGTATAAACCTCCATATACTTTTTAATACTGTGTAACTATTAAATGAAAAACGTTGTTCTACTTGTTATATAAAATGAGACAAAGTAAGAATCTACATTTCTGCTTTCTCATTTGGGCAAAAAATAACTCTGTAAGTATAAGTAAGAAAGAAACTGCAATGGTTATTTACTGGGGAACTACACAGAAGTGGACAAAAAAAGAAAAGAGACCACAGGCTGTGTACCTTTCTATACTTCCAAGTTTTGTAGTTTCATGAATGTGATATCTCTTCAAAATATAAAATTATCTGAGAATAAACTCAACTAAGTGAAATACACAAAAAGCTCTATGAGTTAAACAACTTACATTAAAAAATTTGTAATATAAATATACGGAAACATGTTTTTGTGCATTAAAGGACAACATACCATAAATGTACTAATACTCTAATAGACTCAGCACAATTCCAAACATGTATTAGAAGACTCAAAATCATAAATATATCAGTACTTCTGCATAGTCGATGCTGTTTTCAAAAGATGATTTCAAAATTGGACAATCTGACTCTAGAATTTGACATGCAAATGACCAGGTAGAGCCAAGACATTTATGAAAAGGAAGAATGAGGAGGAGAGATTTGTTGTACCAGCTTTCAATACTAAATATGGAACTAAGTGATTTTAAATACTGATGTTTTCTAATAATTACTCTAATCATCTCAGAATGATGATTATCCAGTCAACTTAGATACTAAGGACACTTAGGTTATATAACACTTAAGCAAGTTCTAGAACCAAAACAAGTGGAAACAAAGAACTTTTGATTAACTTACAATGTACCGGCACTCATTTAAAAGAGAGCATCACATGAAATCAATGACTCATAATGTATCTATATCTACTCAAGATATTCCCCCAAAGAGAGGCCAAAACCTGCAGTCACAAGCTCTCACCACCATGTTATTAATAACAGCATGTGTTTTAGTCACTCACTGTGTCCAACTCTCTGCGACTTCATGGCTCCTCTGTCCATGGACTTCTCCAGGCAAGAATTCTGGAGTGGCTTGCCATTCCCTTCTCCAGGGATCTTCCTGACCCAAGGACTGAACCCACGTCTCCTGCATTGCAGGTTCTTTACCATCTGAGCCATCAGGGAAGCTTCCAGGTGGCACTAGTAGTAAAGAACCCGCCTGTCAATGCAGGTGGAAGTAAGAGACACAGCTTCAATCTTTGGGTTGGGAAGATTCCCCGGAGCAGGGTATGGCAAGCCACTCCAGTATTCTTGCCTGGAGAATGGACAGAGGAGTCTGGTGGACTACGGTCCACAGGATTGTAAAGAGTCAGACACAACTGAAGCAACTTAGCACGCACGCACATACATGTTAAAAGGTCGTCTCTTGAGCTGCTGGAAGAGGGTGTTTGCTACGACCAGTGCATTCTCTTTGCAAGACTCTGTGAGCCTTTGCCCTGCTTCATTTTGTACTCCAAGGCCAAACTTGGTGCTCTCAGTAGGTAAGTTGATTTCACTGGGTACGTTTGTATCTGCCTTGGCAAACTCCAGGAGATGCACGCTATACACACACCCTACTGTGTGTATATTTACACACAGTGTTTTAAATATCAATGGTGTTTTTATACTGGAAGAATCAATGATATCTTCTTGCCTAGAGGAGTCAAAGATGGCAGCAACCTGGGGACACTTTTGTGGGGAGGGGTAAGGTAGGGGCTCTGGTCTGTTGGCTTTAAAATACAGCTTGAGACTCTCCTACACTTTAAAGAAAAAGGGGCACTGGGAAAGAGGAAAGACTGACCAGGAGAGAGAGAAGAGTCAGAAAGACACCAAGAGCCTCTCCCCTCCACAGGCAAAATTTTCACTGAATTCCTTACATGTGCCCAAAGAGGTAAAATCAAAACACTTTGATATTAACACTTATCAGCCAGGAAATGTCAGAACACATCAGAGAGCAATAGAGTCAACCAGATAGTCTTACCTCGGTGGCGATAAGATAGATCAGCTCTCCCAGGGTTGGTAAAAGGCACTGTTTTAATTTGCTGTTCCTGAAATTTTCCCTGATTAATTCAGTTAAAAGAGTGATTGCCTGAAAAGAAGGGGAAAAAATGTGTATTATTTCATGCATACCTCTCAGTTCTTTACCCTATATGTAACAGGAAAAACATTCTACAAAATTCATCTGACCTTTTTAACAACTGGTCTACAAATGATTTTCAATATATGGACCTTATTCCTGAAGAAAAAATAGGAACTCTCCTGGACGATGATGTAAATTTGTTGTTGTTGTTGTTCAGGCACCAAGTCATATTGGACTCTTCACAACCCCATGGACTGTAGCATGCCAGGCTTCCCTGTCCCTCACCATCTCCTGGAGTTTGCCAAAGCAGATACAAACATACCCAGTAAAATAAACTTACCTATTTATCGCACCAAGTTTGGCCTTGGAGTACAAAATGAAGCAGGGAAAAGGCTCACAGAGTATTGCAACGAGAACGCACTCGTTATAGCAAACACCCTCTCCCAACAACACAAGAGACAACCCTAAACATGGATGTCACCAGCCAGTCAATACCAAAATCAGATTGATTATATTCTTTGCAGCCGAAGATGGAGCTCTATCAGCAAAAACAAGACCGAGAGGTGACTGTAACTCAGATCATGAACCCCTTATTGCAAAATTCAGACTTAACTGAAGAACATAGGGAAAACCACGAGTCCATTTAGGTATGACCTAAATCAAATCCCTTTCGATTATATAGCAGAAGTGACAAATAGTTTCAAGGGATTAGATCTGATAGAGTACCTGAAGAACTATGGACAGAGGTTCATGACATTGTACAGGAGGCAGGGATCAAGACCATCCCCAAGAAAAAGAAATGCAAAAATGGCAAAATGGCTGTCTGAGGAGGCCTTACAAATAGCTGAGAAAAGAAGAGAAGCAAAAAGCAAAGGAGAAAGGGAAAGATATTCCCATTTGAATGCAGAGTTCCAAAGAATAGCAAGGAGAGATAAGAAATCCTTCCTCAGTGATCAATGCAAAGAAATAGAGGAAGACAATAGAATGGGAAAGACTCAAGATCTCTTCAAGAAAATCAGAGATACCAAGGGAACATTTCATGCAAAGATGGGCATAGTAAAGGACAGAAACGGGATGGACCTAACAGAAGAAGATATTAAGAAGAGGTGACAAGAAGACACAGAAAAACAATACAAAAAAGATCTTAATGACCCAGATAACCATGATAGTGTGATCACTCACCTGGAGTCAGACATCTTGGAGTGCAAGGTCAAGTGGGCCTTAGGAAGCATCACTACGAACAAAGCTAGTGGAGATGATGGAATTCCAGCTGAGCTATTTCAAATCCTAAAAGATGACGCTGTGAAAGTGCTACAGTCAATATGCCGGCAAATTTGGAAAACTCAGCAGTGGCCACAGGACTGAAAAAGGTCAGTTTTCATTTCAATCCCAAAGAAGGGCAATGCCAAAGAACGTTCAAACTACCACACAATTGCACTCATCTCACATGCTAGCAAAGCAATGCTCAAAATCCTTCAAGCTAAGCTTCAACAGTATGTGAACTGAGAAAATCCAGATGTACAAGCTGGATTTACAAAAGGCAGAGGAACCAGAGATCAAATTGCCAACATCCGTTGGATTATCGAAAAAGCAAGAGAATTCCAGAAAAACATCTACTTCTGCTTCACTGACTACACTAAAATCTTTGGCTGTGTGGATCACAACAAACTGTGGAAAATTCTTTAAGAGATGGGAATACCAGACCACCTTACCTGCCTCCTAAGAAAACTGGATGCAGGTCAAGAAGCAACAGTTAGAACTGGACATGGAACAACAGACTGGTTCCAAATTGGGAAAGGAGTATGTCAGGGCTATATATTGTCATCCCGCTTGTTTAACTTATGTGCAGAGTACACCATGCAAAATGTCAGGCTGGATGAGGCACAAGCTGGAATCAAGATTGCCAGGAGAAATATCAATAACCTCAGATATGCATATGACACCACACTTATGGCAGAAAGTGAAGAAAAACTAAAGGACCTCTTGATGAAGATGAAAGAGGAGAGTGAAAAAAATGGTTTAAAATTCAACATTCAAAAAACAAAGATCATGGCATCCAGTCCCATCACTTCATGGCAAATAGATGGGGAAACAATGGAAACAGTCACAGACTTTATTTTTGGGGGCTCCAAAATCACTGCAGATGGTGACTGCAGTCATGAAATTAAAAGACACTTGCTGCTTGAAAGAAAAGCTATGCCCAACCTAGACAGCATATTAAAAAGCAGAGACATTACTTTGCCTTCAAAGTAATAGTCAAAGGTATGATTTTTCCAGTAGTCATGTATGGATGTGAGACCTGGACAAAAAAGGCTGAGCGTGGAAGAACTGATGCCTTCAAACTGGTATCCTTGAGAGTCCCTTGGACACCAAGGAGATCAAACCAGTCCATCCTAAAGGAAATCAACCCTGAACATTCATTGGAAGGACTGATGCTGAAGCTGAAGCTCTTATACTTTGATACGAAGAACTGACTCATTGGAATAGACCCTGATGCTTGGAAAGACTGAAGGCAGGAAGAGAAGGGGACGACAGAGGCCAAGATGGTTGGATGGAATCACTGATTCAATGGACGTGAGTTTGAGCAAGCTCCAGGAGATGGTGAAGGACATGGAAGCTGGCATGCTGCAGTCCACTGGGTCACAAGGAGTCCAACACAGCTGAGTAACTGAACAGAAACAACACCTGCAGCATGTATCAGTTACCAAGCACTTTCACTGTATCGATAATCTTCTGCCAGGCAACTGTGGCTCTGTCTTTAAAGCCAGAAAATCTAGGCTGAGAGAGTGGAAGCAACTTGCCCCACTTGGCACTTATTGCCACTTGGAGGCTTATACTGCATTAAATTCTACATTAAATCCTGCATTCAGTTCTTATACTGCATTAAAATTTTAAGTGATTCCTTCAAAAATATGAGAGGAGCAATATTATAACAACATTTCGGTATAATTCACTTTGAAATTCTGCAGCATATTTTTTATCAGATCTAGTTAATTTTCTAGGACTCATGCAGAGAAAATCCCATGCTCCATGCCAGAATTTATACCCCAGAACACAAGGTTAATCAAATCACGCTGTGACCATAAACTAGGGCTGAATGGTTTCAGAATGATACATATAGAATGAGATGGGGGGAAAATATGTACGTAAGTAGTATGGAAACAGTGCTCTGAAAAAGTGCGACTCAAAACATGGTGCACAAACAAGATTATTTCTCATGGTGATAAGACCTAGGTTTTTAAGTTGAACATACACCAAAACACTGTGTTGCACACCTAAAACTAATACAATGTTGTATGTCAATTATATCTCGCTTTATCATTTAAAAGTTTAAAAACTGAAAGTGAGCAATTTAAAATTTTCAGAACAACTTCACAGTGTGATAATACAACATCCCAGCATGTGATCACTGGTTCTACTTTGTAAACAAGAGTGTGGACAAGTTGGAGTTGGACATCAAGCAGCTGCATGATAGTCATGCACGGGAGGAATACTTGATGTGGGGACAGTTTTGATTTATAGCTGACCTACAATGAGCTATATTTTCTTGTTGCTGTTTTTCTGCCGTGCCGTGTGGCTTGCAAGACCTTAGTTCCCCAAACAGGGATTGATCCTGGGGCCACTGCAGTGAAAGCTCTGAGTTGTAACGACTGGACTGCCATGGAATTCCCTCAGTCGTATATATTTAAAGTGTATAATCAGATACATTTGACATACGCACATCCCATGTGAAATCACCACCACAATCAAGACAGCAAAACCCTCAAGTGTTTCCCCAAGTTCCCTTGGTAATCCCTCCATCCCATTACCTTTCTCTTCTCCTACCAATTTACTTTCTGTCATTAGTTTGCATTTCACATATCATGTTTTCTTATTTTTCTGGCTTCTTTCACTTAGCATAGTGCATTTGAGATTCAGGCATGCTATTTTTATTTATTTATTCATTCATTCAGGCATGTTATTTATTCTATAATGCATTCTTTTTTATTGCTGAGTACTCTTCCTCCATATAGACATAACATCTTAGGTAACCCCCACCACTTATTGCCTTACACACGGTGTGTCCCCTATATAAAATGGTTGAGGAGGAAAAAGCAATCATATACAACACATTAGCCTTTGCAGGTCATTTCTACACACAGCGTTTCTTTTCCTTTACCCTGTATTGATCAGCCATTGATCATTCATTAATATTACACTGAACCATCCGAAATTAACAATGCTCAGCCATTTTTTACCCTATGAAAACCACACACTTACCATAAAAGAGTGGATAAAGGCAAGTTTTCTAAAACGAAAGGAAATGATTTTTTAAAAGGAACCTTGGAATATGAGGAAAGAAACAAGAACATGACAGGCAAAAATACAGGTAAATTCAATAGTCTTTCTTTCTCCTATCAAGTTTTCTAAATTAACTTTGATAGTTGAAGCAAACATTATAAAAATGCTTGATTTGGTTCTAAGTGTGTTTAGAGGATATATGTTACTCACTACTGACCAGGGGATTTTTGCATAAACTAATGCCTATGGCCAACAATGTGCTATGTAAGCGAACACGGAAACATCTCTGGTCAATAACGTTAAGGTAATAAAAGACATATCAATATATCTCTGGTCAATAATATGCTAACTATATAAAACAGAGGGAGGTTAAATGGTTGAAAAAGGAGGTAAGTTTTCTATACTTCACTTGAACGGGAGAAATGATGCCACTAGACTGTGATTAAATTATATATGATATAAATATAAACAATGTTAAAAAAGAAAAACCCAAAGATGATCTAAATAAAAGAAGAGGTGTATTTTTATGTATGTGTGTGGATATTTTATTTTCTATACAATATGATGTTTTGACATCTTAAATAAACCATTCTGGCTGGGGAGAGAACGACCTTCCTAGGGCCAGCCGATTCTTAGAGGTAGCTAAGGCCCAGGAAAGTGAAAAATGAAAAATGTTAGTCACTCTGTCATGTCCGACTCTTTGCAACCCCATGGACTATAGCCCACCAGGCTCCTCTGTCCGTGGAATTCTCCAGACAAGAATACTGGAGTGGGTAGCCATTCCCTTCTCCAGGGGACCTTCCTGACCCAGGGATCGAACATGGGTCTCCCACATTACAGGCAGATACTTGACAGCGTGAGCCAGCAGGGAAGCGTGTCTTCAATATGCCAACCACCAAGCCCAGAACCACACCTCCTCTATCTGGTCCTTATACCTCAGAAGGCAATACTCTTCTGTCTTCATCATCCTAGGCCAGGTACCGGGCAACTCGAGACTGTCATTATTCCATAGGCTGCTGAAAGTATTCAGACCAACCAATTCTAAGCTATTCATCCTGCTCTGCCTTTCCCGTGGAAACCCCAACAAAGGGCACAGCCTACACACTCCGGTCTTCTGCTTCCTGACCACCTTGGTGTTGTTCCACATGGCTCTGTAAGCCACCTGTCTCGAGGAGCACTAAGCATAATAAACTCTATTTTCCTGAGCCTCTGCTCTTTCTCCTCGTGTGGCCAATCCTGACTGACCATCTCATAAATGAATACGAAAAGGAGATATACTAGGTTCACAGATAGTAAGACTCCCAGTGAAGATGTCAATTTCCCCCAAACTGATAGCCTGGTTTACGGAAATTCCTACCAAAATCCTACCAAGACTTTTTTGTAGATATTGACAAGATTATCCCACAATTCATGTGGGAAAACAGAAGTATCAGAATTACCAAAATGATTTTGAAAAATGAGAATAAAGTGGTTGAAAACTGTTCTACCTGGTTTCAAGACAGTATACACCTACAGTAATCAAGACTGTGAGACGATGTCAGAGAGACAGACTCTCAGATCAATGAACCTGAACAGAGAATTAAGAACTAGCTCCACACTGGTATGGCTGCCCACTAGCTTTTGACAAATATGCAAAGGTAGTATAAGGGAGGAAAGTCCATCTTTTCAACAAATGTTGCTGGAGCAACTGGCTTTCCACTGGAAAAATAGTAAACCTCAGCCTAAGTCTGACACTTTATACGAAGTAGTAACTCAAAATGGATCATGGACTTGAATGTAAAACAGAAAAACAGAAGTAAAATATATATATACGACATATAAAATATATATATATCATATATATAAATAAAATATATATATCATATATACATATATATATATGATAAAGTCTTCAGAATCTAGGTAAAGAGTAGATCTGATACCAAAAGCACAGAGACATTGTACCAGAGAAGCGATACAACTGGCAAATAAGCATATGAAAAGATGTTCAACAGTATTGACAGTTATGGAAATGCAAATTAAAACCACAATGAGCTATCATGACACCTCTTATCAAAAACAGAGTGACAATAGCAATTGCTGCTAAGGATGGAGAGAAACTGGATGGCTGACACCATCTCTGGTGGGAATGCAAAATGGTACAGCCATGCTGGAAAATAGTTTGGCAGTTTCTCAAAAAAAACATAACAAATGAACCACTAAACATGCAGCTGCCACAGGACCTAGAAACTGCACTCATCAGCATTTATCCCAGAGAAATGAGTACTTCCATCCACACAAAACCTGTTGTTCAGTTTTACAGCAGCTTTATGTGTAACTGTCAAAACTGGAAATGATCCAGGTTATCTTTCAATAGGTAAATGAATACAGAATACTATTAAGCAATGGAACGTAACAAAATGTGCACACACGCAACAATCAGAATGAAGAGTCAGAGAATTAGGTTAAACAAAAAAGCCAACTCTGAAAGGTTATATACATCTTCAAAACGAAAGAAGTACAGAAATGAAGAAAAGATTAGTCAGTCGCCAGGGGTGGGAAGGAAGAGCATGAGATAGAGGGAAGTGGGTATGGTTATAAAGGGCAATAAGGGTGATCTTTGTGGTGATGAAACTGTTCTGTTCATTAACTATCTCCACGTCAACATTCTGACTGTGATATTGCCTGATAGTTCTCCAAGATGTCACCATCAGGGAAAATAAGATGAAGTACCATATATACCCAGCATCTCTCTGCACTATTTCTTACAACTGCATGTGAATCTACAATTACCCCAAAATAAAATTTTAACTTTTTCAAGTTAACCTCGTTCTAAATTCAAAACCCAGATCCAACTTTCTGTTTCACAAAATTCACAGTAGGGACATATAGCTCTGCTCCATTTGATCATCCACCGGCCATTTGGTATCAGTAAACATCACAGGAAATTAAAACATTTTAATGCTGCAGACCCTTAAAGATATAAAACTGTCTGAACTGCCTCCAGCATAACAGAAACTGCTTTGGAACTCAGTGCCTTGGAGACAGACAAACATCATATGATTTATGCTAGTAAAGTCACAGCAGCCCAATATTTCACTTGCAAAACTTAACTTTGGATACCATTAAACAATGCACAAGTAAGTTTCCCTGCAATATTACTGTATAGATTTTCCACTCATTCTGTAAAAATTTCAAGAAACATTAATATTAAAAAGGAAAACTGTAAGAATAACCACATAAATGACAAACACCAAGCAGGAAAAATAACTTTGCTGACTTAAGTATGACACTAAAATATGCCAATACTAAACAGAACAAAAAACGTAAATGAGATTGTTTAGTTCTTCTTCCAACTCAGAAATTCAAGTAATATGTGGATATTGTTCTTAGGCATGTTTCTCCTATAGTGTATAAAAATCAAACTAAAATAGATTTTTTTTAAATGGGATGGATATTCAGGTATTATGCTACTATTGTATGTATTTTTTGGAAAATCTAAGGAAAATGAGGAGAGTGGAGGGTGTCTTACTTCTAGTATTATTATGCTTTAAGGCATATCACACAATCACTGATTCTATTACCCTGAAAGAAACTATGCTTCTGCAACCATAGGCATGACTGGTTGCTTGATTACTTCAAATAATAATAATTATTTATAATTATAAATAATAATAATAATTATAACAACAACCAAATATAATAATAGGATTGTAATCCTATTTCTTAGGTCTGTATAGTCAAAGCTATGGTTTTTCCAGTAGTCATGTATGTGGTGATAAAACTGTATAAATATGAGAGCTGAACAATAAAAAAAGGCTGAGCACCGAAGAATTGTTGCTTTTGAACTGCGGGGCTAGAGAAGACTCTTGAAAGTCCCTTGGACTGCAAAGAGATCCAACCAGTCAATCCTAAAGGTAATCAGTCCTGAACATTCATCAGAAGGACTGATGCTGAAGCTGAAGTTTCAATACTTTGGCTACCTGATTCGAAGAGCTTGCTCATTGGAAAAGACCCTGAAGTTGGGTAAGATTGACAGCAGGAGGAGAAAGAGAAGACAGAGGATGAGATGGTTGGATGGCATCACTGATTCAATGGACATGAGTTTGAGCAAGCTCCAGGAGATGGTGAAGGACAGGGAAGCCTTGCACGCTGTAGTCCATGGGGTTGCAAAGAGTAGGATACAACTGAGCAACCGAACAACAACAAAATCCTATATCTTAAACTACTCTGAAGTCCTAAACTCAAAACTCATTTTACAACAACTCTGACAAGGGAAAGCCAGGCCTCTTTCAGCTTTATCTGAAACTATCGGATTGACACTAGGTCGGCTGTGCTTCAATTTCACATACCCGAACTGAGTCTCTTAGGCAGAGAGACAGAAGATGAAGAAGTTCTGCAGTTATAAAACTAATATTCTGAACTCACACAGAGTTTGCTTGCTCCTGACTCTCAAAATATAGTTTTTAAATGTTCATGTTAACAGGTATACAATTAACAGCTACAAATAGAAATTGAAATAAACTCCAGACCAAAGAGACTCGAGTGTTTTATTAGGCCAAAGGGACGTTTTTAAGCCCTATATAACTGTTCCCAATGGGAGATGCAGCAGCAGACATCACAACAACATAACCTTTCAAATTAGATAACTGTTCAGCATTCTTCCCTGTGGAAGTCCCAACCCCTCAAGCAGGAGCATTTCACAACCTCAAAGGAACAGAGAATTCCAATGGATACCACTCTGCCCAACCTTTTTCTTTCTTAGAACACCATTTTCAATGTCCCAAACACAGCTTGCTCACATAAAACATGAACCTCATAATCCTGTCTTCAATTTTATTTGTATTAAATCTCAGACTCCACTGGGAACTGCATTTCAGATCTGTAGACTTGAAACTTCAAGATCTCATTTTCAAAAGTGTTGGTTTAAAAACTGTGAGAGAGAAAACACACACTAGAAACAGATAAGAGAAGGCTGAAGAGGCAGAAACAGAAAGATGGTAAACTTATTTGAAGAGAAAAAAAATCTGTTCTGTATCTAATAACTGGAAATACTACTGTAATGCTGCAACACGGTAAGAAGTTCTCCTAGTGACTTCTGGATATCAAAGTGGATATAATCGTTAATCTCTAATTCTCTGCATATTATTGATAATTGGGTTGCTGCTGCTAAGTCACTTCAGTCGTGTCCGACTCTGTGCAACCCCAGAGATGGCAGCCCACGAGGCTCCCCCATCCCTGGGATTCTCCAGGCAAGAACACTGGGGTGGGTTGCCATTTCCTTCTCCTATATTTTGCCTAGCATTTCCAAATCCCACATGCCCATAAATATCAAGTCAAGCAAACCATTCAATCTTTGATTTGGATGTTCTGACGTAAAAACTTGAGGCCAAAACAATAGCCACAAAACTCTCTTCCCCCTGGAACATACCATGATAAACACCTCATTTTAACAAATACAGAACTGGAGGGTTATCTGCATTCAAACTGGCATCTAACTCCTAAAAGTAAATAATCAGGGAGAAAAAGTCAGTACTGCTATCTTGTCACTACCCTGCCGAGGCCTAAATGTAAATAAACAACCTGGAACTGGTGGAATTTTTTATCTTGAAGACTACACACTGTCAGGAAAAGCAAATAAATGCATAAGCAGATTTCTTTAACAGCCATCAAAAAAATTTGGAAGCACTTGGTACACAAAGTTTATCAAGTTCCCTGATTTTTTTTTTTTTTAATTAGATGTCAACAAATTTCAAAACTGCAAAAGAATGTGTCGCTTTTTGGTCGCCAGTCACCCAATCCCTCTTCCTAACACCACTCAAGTTCCTTTTGAAGAAAACACCTCTCCTGAATTGTGCTTGTCTGTGTGATGCGATGACAAAGCAGGCCCTCCAAACATGGAAACTGTGAGGGCCCTGGCTCCTTCAGAAACATCTTCCCTTCTGGTCTGGTTCAATTAAAGCTAAATCAGAAATACAGACACGGATGTAGAAACCACGTCTATGGTTACCAGGGGATCAGGGGTAGGGAAAGTTATAAATTGGGAGACTGGGGTTGACATGTACACACTACTATACATAAAGCAGATAACTAATAAGAAACTATTGTATAGCACAAGAAACTCTACTCAATACTCTGTAATGACCTGTATGGAAAAAGAATCTTTAAAATAATGGATATTCATATGTATATAACTGATTCACTTTGCTATACACCTGAAAACACAACATTGTAAATCAACTATACTTCAATAAAAATTTTTTAAAAATAAACTACATCACTAGAGGATTTCTTTTTGTCCTTTATATCTTATCAGAGAATAAAATTTTGTGTTAATTACCTCAAAATCAGAGGTCTTTAAAAATAAAATAATAAATCAGAGTTTTATTCAAAACTAAAAAAAAAAAAAAAAAAAGACGAGGCCACAACCTAAACAGCCAGCAAGGCCCCTGCTCAGAAACCTGAACCTTGAGTGGAGTGTCACAGAATAAACAAACCAGCTGAAGTTTACTAGCACTGGCTCCAAGCAAGACTCCAAGAGGGCCCTGCTCCAAAGGCCCTCTGGAGCTGCCAGGCCCTGACTGCTCTAATCCTTCTCTTGGAGTCTGACCTTGCTCATTTCCCCTAATAAATACCCTCTATGCTCCAGTTAGGCAGTCAGCCTGCAGAGGCAGTAAACAGTACTTGTGCCATGCAGTTCCTCTCCCTTCCTGGACACATGAAAATATTTCCCAGCTCCCCCGAAGTTGGATGGGACCATGTGACTAACTCTAACCAACTGGCTGAAAGTAGAAATGATGTGTATACATGTGTGCGTGCTAAATCGTTTCAGTTGTGTCCGACTCTTTGCGACCCTGTGGACTATAGCCTGCCAGGATCCTCTTTGTCCATGGAATTCTCTAGGCAAGAATACTGGAGTGGGTTGCCATGCCCTCCTCCAGGGGATCTTTCCGACCCAGGAATCCATAGGCAATTTTCTCTACTCTGTCCCTGTGTCCCAGGAAACGTGAGCATACCTGCTGGATGGAGATGAGCTGCAAGCAGCTGGGGTTCTGAAGTCAGCTGCCCTCAGAGCACCCAGGCCAACAGCAAGAGAGTTCTAAAGCCTCTGAGGTTTTGATGGTTGCTATTACCACAGTATCAGCTAGTCATACCCCAACTAAGACAGAATTCTAATCATCCAATTCAGACAGATCACTTTAGTCATACATAGTAATGACAAAGTTCTAGTACCTTAAAATAATTACTGACAAAACAACACAATCAGTAAATTACTGCACCCATATCTTAGGGGAGAAGAAGATCATTTGTGTCGCAGCTAATATCTGCCATCAACACTTGTATCACGGATCTGACACCAGAGTTGTGAAGCACCAATCACCAGAAAAGCTGTGAATGAGAAGTATACTGATAAATCCTGCCCTGCAGGTTAGGAAATTGGGTGTCAAATTGCCATAAATCTGTAATAAATCTGCAGTTTGAAACCAGATTAATCATTAAAATTCTTTTGCCCGTCTCTGGCAGATGGCAGACAAGATGTCCTAAATATTCCTCCCACTGAAAATAATTTTAAAATGCTAGATAAAATATTTTTTAATGTCTTTATAAACTGCACAGCTGAACTGGCAGCTATGGGAATCTCAAAGACTGAAACTTGGAAAATATGCCAGCAGAGAGAAAACAGGAAAATAAGAAAATAGGTAAGCAGTCAAGATACTTTCACCCTGCAGGCATGTGATGAATCTCTGTGACCTTGAAATGACCTTCTGAAAGGGAACAAGTGACAAACTCCAGGGCTTGCCCAGAGTGTGGTATCACTTAGGAGACCATTCACATTAAGTTGGGACCCCAATGATGTACGAGTAAGAAATGAACCAAACTGCAAGAGAGGGCAGTAAGGCATCTTGAGACCTTGGCGCTGAATGAAGCAATGGGAAAAAGCAATCTTCCCTGAGAACCAAACCAGGCCTCGAAAGCAGGTATGCACGTCACATTGACAATGCTTCTTGCCAGGGAGTCCAGAGATTCAAACACTTGGGAATTTGCTAGACTGACCAATTAAAACATGGCCTTAACGATGGCCTATAATTAATGAGGTCAAAATGCTAGGATTTCGCCAGCATACAGCAAGTGAAAGTTGCTCAGTTGTGTCCAACTCTTTGCGATCCCATGGACTATAGCCCACCAGCTTCCTCTGTCCATTGAATTCTGCAGGCAAGAATACTGGAGTGGGCTGCCATTCCCTTCTCCAGGGGATCTTCCCAACCCAGGGATCAAACCCAGGTTTCCCACACTGCAGGTGGATTCTTCACCGTCTGAGCCACCAGGGAAGCCCAAGAATACTGGAGTGGGTAGCCTAACCCTTCTCCAGGGGATCTTCCTGACTCAGGAATCGAACCCAGGCCTCCTGCATCGCAGGTATTTTCTTTACCAGCTGAGCTACCAGGGAAGCCCATACAGCAGAGGGTGGCTCTCAAACTTGAGTATGCATCAGAATCACTGAAGAATCTGTAAAAACACAGGATGCTGGGCCGTGCCCTCAGAGTTTCTCACTCCGTAGGCCTGGGGCAAGACCTAAGAATTTGCAGCTCCAACAAGTTGCCAAGCGATGCTAATGGTCTAAACCATGCTTTGAGAATTACTACTGTGGAACTCTAGTGCCTGCACACTGCAATCACCTGTGAACTTTAAAAACGACAGCTTTCTGCATCCAACTCCAGAGATTCTGGTTTAACTGGTCTGGGCTATGGCCTGGACATCAGAATTTTTAAAGCCCCTTGGAATTCTAATATGCCACCCAAGTTGAGAAGCACTGCTGCAGAGGACAGAGTCAGGAAGAGCTCAGGGAACTGGGAATGCTGGAGTGGTTCCACAAAGGGCGATCTAACCTGCCCAGCCACCCGCTGAACCAGCCCTCCAGGGAGGATCTGAGAAACAACCCCCTTGTGCGGGGGCCCCAGCACGCTGGGCAGCCTTGCAGTGGAACTCTTGGCAGGTCAGAGACGACAGTGAGAAACACTGACCACGGAGCTCGGTTCTCTGACCACAGAGCGAACAACGGAATTGAGGGACAGCGAAGACCAATGGCAGCTCTTAACTACACAAATGCCAGTAAGTCACGGGGCAGTTTGGTGACCAGAGTATTCTGATCCACTAGAATCTAAGACAGTGGTAAACTGACCATCAAATCAGCCTACTAAGCTTAGGCTTCCCAGGTGGCCCAGCAGTTAAAAAAAAAACAAAAAAAAACCAAAAAACTGCCTGCCAATGCAGGAGACACAGGTTTGATCCTTGAGTCAGGAAGATCCCCTGGAAGAGGAAATGGCAACCCCCTCCAGTTTTCTTGCCTGGGAAATCCCTGGTGGGCTACAGTCCATGGGGTTGCAAAAGAGTCAGGCACAACTTAGCAACTAAACAACAAAAACTGATGTTTGACATAGAATAAGAACATTTCTAGGCCTACTGGGCAGAGACCTAACAGAGTCCCTGCATCAAGGACTCACAGCCTCTTATCCAGATCCCACAGCCAAGCTGGTTCACAGACCCAGAGCTCCTTGACTAATCTGAAGATCCCCTTGAAACAGACTCCTCCAAACTGGCCACAGGTAAATGATGTCAATCTGTCCCAACACCTTCATTCCGCAGAGGGTCCACAGCCAATGACCATGTGACTGAGCACTGGGGAATGGGAAACACCCAGACTCTCTGAATGTATTAGGTACTGTTTCTGAATGAGGGCTGGTCTCCAGAGACCTAAGCCGCCACTACAGTCCAGGAGTCAGAGTAAGAGCTCATTAAGGGTCGGGGGCTAACATGGAGTCTTAGCCAAATCCACCTTACATCTGTCCCGTGATCCCAGGCACCGAGCTCTGGTTACCTTCCCAGCCCGGGAACACAGAGTGACCACAGATACCAAGTAATTAGTAGGATGCTCACAGAAGATCCCTATTTAAAGTAGGAAGGACCAAAGCAGAAGAACACCTACCCTGCCTGTCCACTCAGTGACAGTAAGCCCGAAGCAAATCATGTCCACGGAGAATCGGTGATTAGGGATCACTGCCACAGAAGACATGGAAGGAGCCACGGCAGGGATTTCTACCAACGTGCCCACTGAACTTGCCTGTCGGGCCAGTGCAGAAGCCACATGGATCGTGGAGAGTGACTACTGGTTTTGCAGATTTAATCAGATGATGATGCCAACTGTAGCTGCAGATTCAGTTTCAGATGTGGCATCTTTACCGAAGCAAATCAACAGAGTTCCTGACACCTAGTATGGCTCTCTTTTTTATTCCAATCAGTAATAAAAATAAAAATAAAAAATCAGAAGTAGTTACTACTTGCTGAATTGCCCCTGTATAGGTCAAGTCACCCATTCTGTCACAATACAGACTCTGACCATCTTGATACTCTGCAGGACACCAGCTGTTCTGTTACACTGAGGACGTGATGCTAACTGGATCTGGTGGGCAGTACTCTAAATTTGCATGCCAGAGGGTAGGAGATAAAGCCTTCAAAGAGTTCATGGTCTATTAACACTGCTGAAGTTCCCAGGAGCCCTCTTGGAGCATATGATCACGTTCCTTCTAAAGTGAGAGGGAATTTGCTATCCCTGACACTACCCAAGATTAGGATGTCCCACAACTAGTGGGCCTGTCTGGATTTAGGGGTGCCAACTCACTTAGTGATCACTGACAAGGCTGCCAGTTTTGAGAGGGGCCCAAGAAAGAATTCTGCAGCAGGTCCAAGCTGGTCTGCCAGATGCAGCACAGACTGTCAGAACTGTCTGTGGCAGAAAGGAACACTACAAAAAGTCTGTGGCAGAGCCAGAACACAGACCCCTCAGATTTTGGAATAAGGTCTTACCCTACCCTCTGCCAGCTGCCAATCTCCATTTGAAAAGCAGCACCTGGCTCCTTTCAGGGCCCTGGCTGAGACTTAACGCCTGTCTCTGGAAGACTATGGTACCTGATCTGGCCACCATGAATCAGAGGCCACCATAAAACTGGTTATGCACAATAGCATTTTAAAAACTGAAACGGTATGCATGAGTCCAAGCCACGCAGATTCTTTACTCGCATTTGATAGGCAGGCGGCTCAGACTCCCTGGTATCTGCCGTCACCACTCAGCCGCCTCTCCCTTCCTCAGCCCGCCCCTGTGACTTCCTATGAAGTTTTATGTTTCCTTCTTTCCAGGAGGAAAAGCATAGACAGACCTGGTGCACACATGGGTCTCCACGGCCCGTCAGCACCAGGAGAAAGTAGATGGCCACTTCATGCAACCCCATCCATAGTGGGCAGGACTTTGTTTATGGTAAGTGCACACGCACTGCCTGGAGAGAGACGGATGCAGCGATGCATCTACACCAACCCAGAAGCAGTTGAGCTATCAGGGCTTCCCTGATAGCTCAGTTGGTAACAAATCCACCTGCAATGCAGGAGACGCTGGTTCGATTCCTGAGTCGGAAAGATCCACTGAAGAAGGGACAGGCTACCCACTCCAGTATTGTTGGGCTTCCCTTGTGGCTCAGCTAGTAAAGAATCTGTTCGCAATGTGGGAGACCTGGGTTTGATCCCTGGGTTGGGAAGATCCCCTGGAGAAGGGAAAGGCTACCTACCCACTCCAGGCCTGGAAAATTCCATGGACTGTATAGTTTATGGGCTCTCATATAGTTTATGGACACAACTGAGTGACTTTCAATAGGCTTGCGAGGGGACCAAAAACTTGAAAAGAAAACCACTGTATTAAAAATAAATTTTAAAAAAAGTCTGGAAGAGACAGGTACAGACAGGTTCCTAGAATGGGAACAGAGTGGAGACATTCATGACCGATTCACATAAATGCCCGCAAAAGGGCCTTACCAAACAGCTAGAGGATCAGACCTATCCCGGGGACGCCAGGCAGCATCCTTCACCAGCACGGGTCCTCACTCAACAAGGCTGTGTACAAAGAACATGGAGGGAAGGATGGAGGCAGCACAGGGGCTCAACAACATGGACTTTCACTCACCAAGACTAACTTGACTACTGCCGTGGTAGAGGGGTCACCTGCCATGAACAGAGGCCAACTCTGAGCAATGAGAGAGCTCGGGTCCCTGGAGGGCCCAGCCTGCAAGCCAGCAGCACACTGATTACACTGGGAACCTCTGATCATGGAGGGGACCACACTGTACCCTCACTGGGAGAGAGGCCCTTGAAGGCAGGGGCCAGTCATTCCCGCCCTGGCACTTGTGCTGACTCCACTATCCATGGTCCTGCCCCTTTCCACCAGTCTCCCAATCGGAGCTCCTTCTGGGTTTCAGGGACCACATCCATCCCAATCCATTTACTTTTTTTTCCCTCTGGGGCCAAAGTTCAGTTCAGGTGCTCAGTCGTGTCCGACTCTTTGCGACCCCATGGACTGCAGCACACAAGGCTTCCCTGTCCCAGGAAGCCTGCTGGTGTCCAGGAAAACCCAACTCCCGGAGCTTACTCAAACTCATGTCCACTGAGTCGGTGATGCCATCCAACCATCTCATCCTCTGTCGTCCCCTTCTCCTCCTGCCTTTCAATCCTTCCCAGCATCAGGGTCTTTTCAAATGAGTCAGCTCTTTCCATCAGGTGGTCAAAGTATTGGAGTTTCAGTTTCAGCATCAGTCCTTCCAATGAACACCCAGGACTGATCTCCTTAAGGATGGACTGGTTGGATCTCCTTGCAGTCCAAGGGACTCTCAGGAGTCTTCTCCAACATCACAGTTGAAAAGCATCAATTCTTCGATGCTCAGCTTTCTTTATGGTCCAACTCTCACATCCATACATGACTACTGGAAAAACCATAGCTTTGACAAGACGGACCTTTGTTGGCAATGTCTCTGCTTTTTTTTTTATTTTAGATTTTTTTTCATTTATTTTTATTAGTTGGAGGCTAATTACTTTACAATATTGTAGTGGTTTTTAATATGCTATCTAGGTTGATCATAGCTTTCCTTCCAAGAAGCAAGCATCTTTTAATTTCATGGCTGCAGTCACACTATCTGCAGTGATTCTGGAGTCCAAAAAAATAAAGTCTCTCACTGTTTTCATTGTTTCTGCATCTATTTGCCATGAAATGATGGGACCAGATGCCATGATCTTAGTTTTCTGAATGTTGAGTTTTAAGCCAGTTTTTTCACTCTCCTCTTTCACTTTCATCAAGAGGCTCTTTAGTTCTTCTTCATTTTCTGCCATAATGGTGGTGTCATCTGCATATGTGAGGTTATTGATATTTCTCCTGAAAATCTTGATTCCAGCTTGTGTTTCATCGAGCCCGACATTTCCCATGATGTACCCTGCATATAAGTTAAATAAGCAGGGTGACAATATACAGCCTTGACGTACTCCTTTCCCAATATGGAACCAGTCTGTTGTTCCATGTCCAGTTCTAACTGTCACTTCCTGACCTGCATACAGATTTCTCAGGAGGCAGGTCAGGTGGTCTGGTATTCCCATCTCTTTCAGAATTTTCCACAGTTTGTTGTGATCCACACAGTCAAAGGCTTTGGTGTAGTCAATAAAGCAGAAGTAGATGTTTTTCTGGAACTCTATTGCTTTTTCAATGATCCAATGGATGTTGGCAATTTGATCTCTGGTTCCTCTGCCTTTTCTAAATCCAGCTTTAGGGCCAAAAGGTGAGAACGATTCTATTACCAACCCTGGAAATGACATCATCCATTCTACTCATCACACCTTTGTAAATAAACCATGACTGAATTATCCCAATTTGAGTGAGCCACCAGTTAAGAGTGAGTGAGTGATAGTTACCTTTGAAAACCTTTGCTTTCAGGTGAAAAGACAGCCTTCAGAATGGGAGAAAATCATAGCAAATGAAGAAACAGACAAAGGATTAATCTCAAAAATATACAAGCAACTCCTGCAGCTCAATTCCAGAAAAATAAATGACCCAATCAAAAAATGGGCCAAAGATCTAAACAGACATTTTTCCAAAGAAGACATACAGATGGCTAACAAACACATGAAAAGATGCTCAACATCACTCATTATCAGAGAATATGCGAATCAAAACCTCAATGAGGTACCATTACACACCAGTCAGAATGACTGCTACTCAAAAGTCTACAAGCAATAAATGCTGGAGAGGGTGTGGAGAAAAGGGAACCCTCTTACACTGTTGGTGGGAATGCAAACTAGTACAGCCACTATGCAGAACAGTGTGACGATTCCTTAAAAAACTGGAAATAGAACTGCCATATGACCCAGCAATCCCACTCCTGGGCATACACACTGAGGAAACCAGATCTGAAAGAGACACGTGCACCCCAGTGTTCATCGCAGCACTGTTTATAATAGCCAGGACATGGAAGCAACCTAGATGCCCATCAGCAGACGAATGGATAAGGAAGCTGTGGTAAATATACACCATGGAATATTATTCAGCCATTAAAAAGAATTCATTTGAATCAGTTCTAATGAGATGGATGAAACTGGAGCCCATTATACAGAGTGAAGTAAGCCAGAAAGATAAAGACCGATACAGTATACTAACGCATATATATGGAATTTAGAAAGATGGTAACGATAACCCTATATGCAAAACAGAAAAAGAGACACAGATGTACAGAACAGACTTTTGGACTCTGTGGGAGAAGGCGAGGGTGGGATGTTCTGAGAGAACAGCATCAAAACATGTATATTATCAAGCATGAAACAGATCACCAGCCCACGTTGGATGTATGAGACAAGTGCTCAGGGCTGGTGCACTGGGAAGACCCAGAGGGATGGGGTGGAGAGGGAGGTGGGAGGGGGGATCGGGATGGGGAACACATGTAAATCCATGGCTGATTCATGTCAATGTTTGGCAAAAACCACTACAATACTGTAAAGTAATTAGCCTCCAACTAATAAAAATAAATGGAAAAAAGAAATAAGAATCCAATAGAAATTGGGGGAAAAAAAAAAGAAAATCTTTGCTTTCTAGTTTTTTATACTGCTTTGTGAAACCAATTAATATAGAAAATGTCAGGGACTTCCCTGGTGGTCCAGCGGCTAAGACTCCATGCTCCCAATGCAGGGGATTTGGGCTCGATCTCTGGTCAGAGAAGTATATCCCACAGGCCGCAACCAAGACCCAGTGCAGCCAAATAAATAATTTTTGAAAAAGTGACAGGTCCACCCCAATAGCTGGATTCATCCTCTCCTCCTTGGAAAAAAATACCAGAACACCAATGTTGTACACTTAGACAGACCAATGAATAAGTTGTCAGGTTTCACTTTGAGCAACAGCATTTTAGGCCTTCACAAACTATTGGTCTTATAGTTTTGAGTTAGTTTACTCATTTTTTTTAAAAAAAAAAAGGAAAAAAAAACACTATTCGAGTCACCAGGGACACTGGATCTATATGTCATTTCGGCATCAGAGAATCAGCCCCTGAAGCGCACTCTCTTGGTCAAGCAATGATGTACATGGATGGCGATGTGGCAGCAGCTAAGGAGGGCGGTGCCAAGCCAACACGTGCAGCCTGCAGAGCCCACCACCGAGACTCCACCCACCGTGACGAGAACAGGAATGCTGTCCTAATACACGTCTTTTTACCAGCGTGGGGTATCGTCATGACTCCTAGCAATCATAACAGAAAAAGATGCATATTCCTTCTTTCCGCTCGTCTTCACTTCCCTCTGGTGACCACAAACTAATCCTGACACAGATGAGGGGAGAGGCCACTCCAGGCAGAGGAAACCAAGCCAGATGTATATCACAGGTACAGCCGCACGGTGGCAGGTCCCCTCCTCTGTATCTGATGCAAGCATCTCCTGCGGTGCAATTGGCATATATACATTTGTTGAGGGTTAAATGACTTTTTTTTCTGGGAACAGCAGAACACAATTATGCATGCTCACTATATAAATGTTTTCCTAAGAAGTCAAGTTACCATTATCTGATATTAAAATTGAATCTTTTTTGATATATAATAATTGAAAAGCTATGGCACAGAGACATAGCTCCAATACTATAGTTTGGAGCTGGCTATCAGACAGCCAGCTGATAAAGCTGTAGGTAAAGCGTCTATCTACAATGCAGGAGACCTGGGTTCAATCCCTGGGTCGGGAAGATCCTCTGGAGAAGGAAATGGCAACCCACTCCAGTACTCTTGCCTGGAAAATCCCATGGATGGAGGAGCGTGGTAGGTTACAGTTCATGGGGTCGCAAAGAGTCAGACACGACTGAGCAACTTTACTTCATATATAGTTTTATACATATATATATAAAACAAGCTCACATCTACATATATATATATATAAAACTAGTATTATTTACTTGTTACTATATTCTTAACATCATCTTTTCAACACTCCTCAGCAATACAACGGAAGCTCATTTTTAAATTGCATTTTTCTGCTTCAGGGATCAGCTATGATGAGTTGTATTCTTGGCAATTCTTTCCATCACCAATTCTCTTCCCATGTTTCTTTCATCTAACAGAAAATTAAATGTGATGGTTTGCTAGTTCCCAAGGATTACTAAATTACATCACATTCAAATATATAAGCCTCACAATGGCTGCTCTAAAAATATTAAGCCCAGGTAAAATGAGCATAAAAATTAGTCAGAGAGAAAACACAGAAGCTAAAAATCATTCTACAAGATGTCAGGTAAGAAATTAAATGAATTCTATCATTATAAGAAATTAGGAAACACACCTTTTAAATATGCTTTGATGTGAGATGTTTAATTTGTATGCAGAAGTTGATTCAAATATGCCAATTCCCCAAATGATACGAACTTCAACATCATGGCTTAATACAACAAACCCAGAACATTTCACATCATTCTACACAAAGGCATGAACATGATACAACTCCTGCTTTGTTAATTTCAACACATTTTACCTCTCATGACGTCCGAAAGGTAAAAGAAGCACAAGTTTGTTTAGCAGGGAGGCGCAAGGGCAAATTCACTGAAACTAGTAACGGGGAAGGGTTACACATGATAACCAGCCCCAGCTCAGGGCCTCGCACAAGCCAGAAATGGTCACACAGCGTCTGCTATGAAAGATGGCGTTCTCCAGCCCCACGGCACAGAAACTACCGAGGCGGCTGAAGTGAGGGACACAGCGTCCTGCGGGGCCACTGAATAACTCTGACAAGAAGGGGAACAGACACTCCACAAGGCAGAGGTAGTTTTCTCAGGGAAACACACAGCACCATTTCTACAGACTGCCATCAACAAGAAAATCCTGCTCAAATTCAGGTTTTAGAGAGAAAAAAGTTCACAAAAACATGGCTAATGTATCAAGAGTTCTTCCCACCGGCAATACTTTGTGGAGGGCTCTGTCCTGGGCTGTAACACAAACCCTCACGTACACAGCACGGATCTTAAGGGAGTCCTTACTGTGGGACAGATTCTAATAGCACTTTATCCAAAGGAGACAGAGATCATTCTCCCTGAGATTTCGGTGGAAAATCGATGTCTCTCTGTGCTTCACGTTGCCCTGCCAAGCAGCAAGCATCTTGAGCCGGAACCGAAGTGCACTTTGAGGCGGAGTGAGGCTGGTGTCTTCCTCACTCCGGCTGACCATCTCAAACCCTTGGTCTTGGCCAAGGACCTGTGGTTCTGAGTCTTGCATCATGACACCACATTGTCATGATGATGACATGAGCTCAGCGCCCTCAGCTACTGGCCCCCAGCTCACACTTCTTGTCCGCTGAGACCACGGGCTCCTGGCTCACCGCCTTCCTCTCCACCTGTACTCCTGCCCCCACCTTCAGCCAAGTGGCCGTCTCTGTGAAGGACACACCAGACCCCTGACCACACAACAGCCCCTTGAGCTCCTCACTCACTCCCCTGTTCCTCTACCCTGAATCAGCCGCTGACCCACCGTCACACCCGGACCCCTCATGGTATCCCCAGCTTCTCCAATTCAAACACTCCCTCACCTCCACTCAGAGCTTCTCTCAAGCTTCCTTATCCAAAGCCCTTCACCAATATTTCTTTAAACATCCAAGCCCATGAGCCCACCACCTTCTCACAGTCTTTACATGCTTTCATATATAGATGGGGTTCTGGGGAGAAAGACTTAAAACAGTAAGGCCTCAGGCAAGAGGGCTTGGGAGTGACCACTCCCTCCCCTCAATACACTCAACCCTTCCCTTGATTAAAACCCACTGTCCTCCACAGAACATCACACAACCACTAGGCAGACTGCAATGAAGAATTTAAGGTGAAATAAATCAAACTTGGTTTCTATGGAGCCCTCTTATCATTCTGAGATGACAGCTCCATATCTTCTCTGGCTCTCTGCGGTGGTGACCTTGATGTACTCCATCATCAGAAGCCATTAGATATGAGATCCCTCATTCTCCACCACCAAATCTTACCCCCACTCCATCTACATTTATTAATCCTTTCTTCCTGTGACAGTGAATTGAATTCATTCTCTGCTTTAAGGCAATCAGCCTGTTATCATTCATGCTATGTTGGCTGCCCTGCACCTTCTCATAAAGCTAAATAAACCTAATGTTGTGTAAATATAAATAAACATATATCAGTGTATGTACTCTTATGTTCATGTGTGTGTGTGTGTGTGTGCATGTGTACATTACACTGTATGGGGAGGGGGGGTTGAATTCATCAGTGAATTCATACAAGACCAGAGCTGTTTTGGGTGGAAGGTTTTTTACTAATTTATTCACAGACTCAGGGTTCTCCAAATTTGTGGAGAACTTCTTGATGGAACTTCTTCCATCAGTTCCAGAAAGTTGTGTTATTCGGGCAACTTGACCATTTAGGTCATCACCATTTAAGTAAGCATGAAGCTACTCAGTCCCTTGAATATTCAGTTTTCTCCCTGCTGTCTTCCTTTCAGTCCTGATATTGTTTATTTGCATTTTCTCTTTATTTTCTCTTGGCTATAAGTTTTAATGATTTTAAGGTAACAAAATATGAATTATTGGTTTTACTGGGTTTTATATAGTTACTTTTCCAGTTCATTGATTTCAGCTCTTACTTTTTATTACTTCCTTTATTTTAACAGAGTTGTGTTGAATTTGCTCTTTTCTCTAACTTTCTTAAAATGGAACTTAAAACATTTTTGATTTCCAATATACTGGTTTTCAAACTATAGTCCCAGAACCAGCAACATTAAAAAGTCATCTGGGAACTTACTGAGACACAAATGCTTATGCCCTCCTCCACCTGCTGAATGAGAAATGCTAGAGGTGAGGTCCAACAGTCCACATTTTAACAAACCTTCCCAGTAATTCTGATATGCATGAGGCTTTTCACAGCTAATGTTCACTATGCAAGCACTTAAAGCTGTGGGTTATCCCCTCTTACTACCATTTTAACAACATCACAAACATCTTGATGTGTTAGGTATCCTTTATCATTAAGGTTAAATGTTACATAAATCCTCTTGGGAGTTCTTCATTAACACATGAGTTACTGTCAGTGGGAATGAAAATTGGTACAGTCACTATGAAGAACAGTATGAAGGTTCCTTAAAAAACTAAAATTAAGAGTTACCAGTAAGATCCATTCCTGGGCATGTACCTGGAGAAAAGTCTAATTTGAGAAGACATACAAAGAAAGTGTTCACTGCAGAACTATTTACAATAGTCAAGACATGAAAACAACCTAAATGTCCATTGACAGATGAATGAATAAAGAAAATGCAATAGATTAAATATATATGCAATGGAATATACTCAGCCATAAAAAAAGGCATGAAATAATGTCATTTGCAGCAACATGGACGAATCTAGAGAATATCATACTACGTGAAGTAAGCCAGACAGAGACAAATATGATACCACTTCTGTGTGGAACTTTTAAAAGAAAGATACAAATGAACTCACTTACAAAATAGAAACAGATCCACAGAAATAGAAAACAAACTTAAAACAGTCACCAAAGGGGAAAGGAGCAGGGGATAATTTAGGAATCTGGGACTAGCATATATACACTCCTATAAAAACAGATGAGCAACAATGACCTAGTATACAGCACAGGAAGCTATACTCAATATCTTGTATAAGAGAAAAGGATGTGACAAAGAATAGATCTGTATCATGTGTAACTAAATCACTGCCCTGTACATCTGACACTAGCACAACATTTTAAGCTGACTATACTTCAATTAAATAAATCATGAAACTGATGAATAAAGAAAACAAACATCAGGTACTTAAAAGTAATTTGCTTAATTTCTAAACATTTGAGAAATTTTCTAATTTCATCTTATTAACTTTAATGTCATCCCATTGCCGTAAGAGAATATATCCTAACTGATTCTAATCCTTTGTTAAGATATGTTTTATGGCTGACAATAGTCTTAGTGAATATTCAGTGTGCATTTTAAATAAATGTATTTTACAGTTCTTTGCATTAGTATTCTGTAAATGTCAATTAATTCAATTTCATTCATATCATTCAAATCTTCTATCAGTATGTTCTTTTCTTCTTGCTTGTTTAAAAAATATTCAATAATAGTAACATATTTGTCTACTTCTCCTTTTAGTTCTGTCAATTTTCCCTTTATTTTAAAGTGCTCATAGTTAGTACATATAAATTGCTAATACTTCCTAATGCACTGAAGGGGCTTCCCTGGTGGCTCAGTGGTAAAGAATGCACCTCCCACACAGGTCCTTTGTCTCCATAGGTTAGTTCATTCCTGAGTATTTCATTTTGTGGCAATGGTGAAAGGAATTGTTTCCTTAGTTTCTCCTTCTGACTTTTCACTGCTAATGTATACGAATGCAAGGGATTTCTGTGCATTAAATTTTATATCCTGCAATTTTACAATATTCATTGATTAGCACTAATAATCTTCTGGAAGCATCTTTAGGGTTTTCTATGTAAAGAATCATGTCATCTGCAAACTGTGAGTTTTACTTCTTTTCCAAACTGGATTCCTTTTCTTTTTCTTATCTGATTGCTATGGCTAGAACTTCCAAACCTATGCTGAGTAACAGTGGCGAGAGAGGGCTCCCTTGTCTTGTCCTGATTTTAGAGGAAATGCTTTCAACTTTTCACGATTAAGAATAATGTTTGAAATGGGTTTGTCGTATATGGCCTTTATTATGTTGACACATGTTCCTTCTATGCCCACTTTCTGGAGAAACTTTTTATTATAAATGGGTGTTGAATTTTGCCAAAATCCTTCTCTGCATCTATTGAGGTGACCATGTAGTTTTCATTTTTCACTTTGTTAATATGGTATGTCACACTGATTGATTCATATATATCGAAGAATCCTTCCATCCCTGAGATAAAGCCCACTTGATCATGATATATGATCTTTTTAATGTGTTGTTGGATTCTGTTTGCTAGATTTTGTTGAGGATTTTTATAAGACACTGATGAAAGAAATTAGAGATGACACAAATAGATGAAGAGATATACCATGTTCTTGGAGTGGAAGAATCAATACTGTGAAAATGACTACACTACCCAAAGCAATCAGTAGATTCAATGCAATCCGCATCAAACTACCAACAGTATTTTTCACAGAACTAGAACAAATAATTTCACAATCTGTATGGAAACACAAAAGACCCCAAATAGCCAAAGCAATCTTGAGAAAGAAGAATGGAGCTGGAGGAACCAACCTTTCTGACTTCAGATTTTACTACAAAGCCACAGTTATTAAGACAGTATGGTACTGGCACAAAAACAGAAATATAGACCAATGGAACAAGAGAGAAAGCCTGGAGATAAATCCACACACTCATGGTCACCTTACCTTTGACAAAGGAGGCAAAGATACACAACGGAGAAAAGACAATCTCTTCAATAAGTGGTGCTGGGAAAACTGGGCAACTACATGTAAAGAATAAAATTAGAACACTTCCTAACACCACACAAAAAAATAAATTCAAAATGGATTAAAAACCTAAATGTAAGACCAGAAACTATAAAACTTAAGAGAAAAACATATGCAGAACACTCTGACATAAACCACAGCAAGATCCTCTATGACCCACCTCCTAGAGTAATGGAAATAAACAAATGGGACCTAATTAAACTTAAAAGCTTTTGCACAATTAAGGAAACCATAAGCAAAGTGAAAAGACAGCCTACAGAATGACAGACAAAAATAGCAAATGAAACAACTGACAAAGAACTAATCTACAAAATACACAAGCTCAATACTAGAAAAACAAACAACCCAATCAGAAAATGGGCAGAAGACTTAAAACAGACATTTCTCCAAAGAAGACATATGGATGGCTAATAAACACATGAAAAGACACCCAACATCGCTTGATATTAGAGAAATGCAAATCAAAACTACAATGAGATATTACCTCACACAGGTCAGAAGAGCCATCATCAAAAAATCTTCAAACAATACATGTTGGAGAGGACGTGGAGAAAAGGGAACCCTCTTACACTGCTGGTGGGAATGTAAATTGATACAACCACTGTGGAGAACAGTATGGAGGTTCCTTAAAAAACTAGGAATAAAACTACCATAAGACCCAGCAATCCCACTACTAGGCATATACCCTGAGGAAATCATAACTGAAAAAGGAATGTACTCCAATGTTCATTGCAGCACTATTTACAATAGCTAGGACCTAAAAGCAACCTAGATGTCCATCAACAGATGAATGGATAAAGAAGTTGTAGTACATATACACAATAGAATATTACTCAGGTATAAAAAGGAATGCATTTGAGTAAATTTTAAAGAGGTGGACAAACCTAGAGCCTATTATACAAGGAGCAGTAAGTCAGAAAGAGACAAATATTGTATATTAACGCATATATATGGAGGCTAGAAAGATAGTACTGATGAACCTATCTACAGGGCAGCAGTGGAGATGCAGACACAGAGAACAGACCTATGGACACAGTGAGGGAGAGAGAAGGTGGGATGATGCGAGAACAGCACTGAAACATATACATTACCAAATGTAAAGTACACAGACAGTGGGAATTTTCTGTGTGACATAGGGAACCCAAAGTTAGTGCTCTCTGACAACCAAGAGGGGTGGGATGGGGAAGGAGGTTTAAAAGGGAGGGGACATACACATATACCTATGGCTGATTCATGCTGATGTATGGCAGAAACCATCACAATATTGCAAAGTAACTATCCTCCAATTCAAAATTTTTAAAAATTTTTTTAAAAAAAGAAATCTAAAAAAAATTTTTTTTTAAATCTAAAAAAACAAAAAAAGAAATCTGCCTGCCAATGCAGGAGACACAGTTCAATCCCTAGGTCAGGAAGATCCTCTGGAGAAGGAAATGGCAACCCACTCCAGTATTTTTGCCAGGAAAATCCCATGGACAGAGGAGCCTGGCAGGCTACAGTCCATGGGGTCTCAAAAGAGTGGGACATGACTTTGCGACTAAAACAACAAAATGCACTGAAACTTTTATTATAAAACACCTATCTCTAACTCTAGTGTTACTCCCTTAGTATCTATCTTTTTATTAACATAGCTATGCAGCTTTCTTATTAGTAGTGTTTCCATGGTATATCTTTTTCCATGTTTTTAGTCTATCTTCATATTTAAAGTATGTCTTATGTAAACTTCATATAGCTAGGTTTCTCTTTTTAATCCAGTATGACAACCTGTGCCTTTTAAATGAAGTATCTAGGCCACTGAACTTTAATATAATTATTAATGTGATGTGGTTTAAGTCTATTATCTTGCTATTCACTTTCTATTTGTCCCATTTTATGTTTCTCCCTTTAATCCTCCTTTCCCAACTTACTTTTCATTGAGTTCAGAATTGCATTGCATTTCTTCTACTGACCAAATTAGCTATAGCTGTTTGTTTACTTTTTCACTGGATACTCTTGAGATTATGATAGCATCTGTTAAGTAATTACATTTTACTTTATATCAGCATTACTCTATTTCACATACAATGGAAAAACACACACAATGTGTACATACAACATAATATACACATAAACTATAGAATGAGCTAGAAAAAATGTTTGATAACATAAGTGTTAAAAATTTTCCAAAATTTTCTGAAGTCTCCAGCTAACTTGGAGGCTGTGTGTGTGTGTGTGTGTGTGTGTGTGTGTGTGTGTGTGTGTGTGTGTGTGTGTGTGTGTGTGTGTGTGTTGAGTGACACTCCCTGGAACCCAGCAGAAAGCAGTAGGGTGAGAGATCAAAGAGGAGCAGAAATTTCCACAATTGCCCACAGTTGGGGAAATAAGAGTTTGGAGGTCAAGTCCCACCAAGTTAGGAGGTGGGACTCAGTCCCTTGACCTGGGAAGACTGCTGGGTTCTACCTGAACTCTGTTCCCTACGTGAACTCGGAGCAACGGCCCGAGGATAAGCCAGTTGAAAACACAGCTCACAGGGTCAGCTTCCTTTCTTCCAAGTTGGGCATCCCCTCCACCTTCTACCTACTTCTGTTTTATCTTCTGTCTAGATGCCTTATCATTATTGGCAGAAGCATCTCATCCATTACCAGAGCCACAACTCCAACCCAGGTCTGATTTTTATGAAACAGTTTCTCACCTGGGAAGAAGTGTAAATGCGTACTCCAAACAGTAATAAAACCCAAAAAACTCTGGTTACAAACTTACATAAAAACTTTAAACTTTTCTAGAGCTAAAGATAAAATCAACAAGCTTCCTTGATATCTCCTTTTCTTATTCTTCCTGCAAATTCCCCTTCCTACTAAAGGTGTAGCTCTTCAAGAGCCTTAGTTCCAACTAACTGCTGCTGGGCAACCTAAGGCCTCAATTTCTATTCTCAGGTTCCACCAGATCTCAAAACTCAATGACAATAACCACCACCCTACCCTGCCTCAGATAGCCTCAAAGTCTTACCATTTCACATTTCAGCTCCCTATTTCTGACTTTTGCAAATTTTTCTTACTTTCCCAGACATCCAACTAAGTATTTTAAAAGTCTTTGTTACATTTTATCCTGTATTTCTAGATTTTTTGTTTTGCTGCTGTGGGAGGATTTCCAAGTAATCTAAGTAGCTAAGTTGTCATAGTTTGAAAAACATATGTTATTTTATAAATAGACAGTACATGGGAAAAACTCTAGGTAAAAATAATTCCATTTATGTACATGAAACAGGTACATCCCCCAAAGTGGAACAAGTATCATTTGTTCTTCCAAAAAATGATATGTTGGAAATGAGGACCGTGGGAAACAAGGACCATGAGAGCTCACCGTGTGCAGTTGTTTCAGTAATGAAAAGCTACAATGAAAAGCTACAGCATGCAAGGCACCAGGGGAGCAGTGAGACTGTGCAGCGTAACAGAGAACAAGAGCCTAAAGTGGACATGCTACACCACAGCCTTTAAAATAGATGCCAGAAGAGTCAACTGTCCGTAAATACAGTTCATCGTGTCCTGCATTAAGAGTTCCACAAGTATACAAGGTTCAGAGAGAACTAAGCTGCATAATGCTTCAAATCACCATATATCTACCACTTACCATAAAATTCAAACCTAAGACCACAGGGAATTCTGCTCTATGCCATATGGCAGCCGGGATGGGAGGGGAGTTTGGAGGAGAATGGCTACATGTATGTATCTGGCTAAGTCCCTCTGCTGTCCACCTCAAGCTATCACAACATTGTTAATTAGCTATACGCCAATACAAAACAAAAAGTTTAAAAAAAAAAAATCTAAAATCAATTCAGTAGAAGGCTGAATAACAGAGGGTCAATACCCTTAAGTTAAGAATTCATAAGATAATGATTATCCTAGCAAAAAAAAAATGACAAAAAGTAAAATAAATTTGAAAACTGGATGAATTTTCAAACAGTAACAGCAATAATACAGTTGCATACACAATGAACTAATGAATTAATCTGTTGAAAACGAGAGAAAAACACAGTGGGAATTAGTGATTAGCATGCCATGAACTAAAATCACGAGTTCTAATTTAGAAAAAGATCAAAACAGGAGAGTTACAATTCATGTAACTTTTCAAGTTATTTTCTTACTGTACACTCAACTTGGCAGTGAAGGAGACACTGCAAAGATATCTGGCATCACCTCTTTAACAAATGATCCAAGTAAGTTCAAACACCATGTTTCCTGATACAATGAAATACGAAGTAGCCAACATCATCTATGATACAGTATTTCTAAAAAGAACTTAACTTGAACCCATCAAGTTTCCAGACCTAACTTAGAATTTATAGGAAACATTGGGACTAGAGAATCAAATTTAATGATACCAAGAGAAAGCAAACAGACAAACATGGAACATTGCACAAGGCAACTCACTTGGACTTTTCAAGAACTTAGTGTCATGGGGAAAAAAAATGGGGACAGAAATCCAGAAAAAATATGATCAAAAAGAATCCAACAGAGCATTATAAAGATGTTAATACATCATGAGTGGAAGGCCTTCTAAAAATGCTAGGGTGGTTTAATTTTAGGACTGCCATTGATATAACCTATCTATTAAGAGAGATAGGAATAAAACCGATACAATCACCTCTATAGATGTCACAGAATCAAATTCAACACTCATTCATGTTAAAAAAAATAGGCTAAAAATCAAGAACTTGGTAGATGCTAATTTAACACGATTTTATGCCAAAGCCAAGTATTAATGAAAACACAGAGCACTGAAAATTCTCTTTCATTGGTGAAAGGATTTTAAGGTTATAAAACTGTTTTGGAAAACAGTTTAGATGACCCTGTGAAGTTGAACATACACATATCCTATGACCCAGCAACTCTAACTCCTAGGTTTATCCAATAGAAGGCTCACATAAGTGCATCAAAATGTTTTCACAAGATTTACCTGTAATAGCCAAACATAGCAAACAACCCAAACGTCCATCACCAGTGGTGCAATGGTGTAATGAAAAGGCACGACAGACACCCACAACGAGAATGAATTTCACACACATGACATGTAACAGAAGCCAGAGACCACAAGACCACATGCCATGTGATTCCATTTAAATATAACTGGGTAACAGGCAAAGTAATCACAGCATCAGAAGGTATGGCAGGAGTCACCTTTAGAGCAAAGGGAGAGATGAGTGATCAAGATCAGGCCCGAAAGATCTCCTGGCGTGCTGGCAATGTTCTGTTTCTTGAACCAGGGGCAGTTTCCTGGGTTTCCACTTGCAACAATTCACTGGGCATGAAATTTATGTTTTGTGCACATTTCCGTATATTTGTAACACTTCAGTAAAAAAGAGTATTACCATCTTTAATCCAAAAAAAGAACGCACAAAGCAATCCCTGCATCTATAATCCCAAAATATGCAACACAAAAGGAAAATACATATAATTATATATCAAATTGGTGACAAGATTATTTGAATTGATCTGAACTCAGTTTCTGTCTGTAGAGTATATCCCAAGGACCAAAAAATAATAATAATAGTAGCTTAAATAGCACTTTGTAATTTTATTGTTACTAATAATAGTTATTATTTTTAAACCATTTATTCTCAACTATTGGTTAAAGAAGTTAAGTGTGTTGATGTCATGAGCAACTAAGGCTTTCAGCTTATAACAAGAGCACTTAAATTTTTAAATAGAAAAGTTGTGAATTGGAAGTACAGGTATGAGTGAACTTGTGATTTTTCTCTTTACGAATATTTCCTAGCTAGAAGAAATGACAATCCCAGCATCAGTGACACCCAGACCCAGACTGTGTTCTCTAAGCACTATTGTCAGCTAAAATTAAATAAGGTTTCTTGTAGAACTGACTTCAGAACTAAGACTGACTATTCCCAAGGGTAGTGAAATCTCGTTGACAGAAAGCAACTAAGTTATCAGAGAGAGTAGTCAGCTCACACAGAAAGGAGAAAGGAGCAAACCTTAACAGGCTCCTGTTGGACTGAGGTGGAACTCAGTCCAAAAGACTAACACCTACAGAAGACTGAAATGTACAAACATACACATGTAAATCCGTAATTTCTTAATACAAAAAAAAAAAAATCTCACTGGACAGAATTAAGACTACTAATGCACAACGTGTTATTCTGAATATTGGTCTATAAAGGTGGATAATCATTCATCCTGCCTTTGCTAAACACACTGTATTTTTGGATAACCAATTAGCTGAGGTGGGAAAGTTCTACCGTAAGAAAAATTACCAGCTGTATATGAGAAAAGAATTATAGAAAGAGAAAATTATCATTTTTGGAACCCTGAAGGATTAATGCCACTAAGCATTGATCATCAATGGGTGCTAGAAATGTTAGCGTGATGGAAAAGTTCAAAATCATAGCATTGACAACACTTGAAGCTAGTGAGCAGTCACACCATCACTAATACGGAGGTAACCAGACATCATTATATGCATCTTCCTATGAGTCAACAGGAAACACAGAGCACCAACCAGGAAGAATTCCTACCCTTTCTCCATAAAACAACTTGAATCTAAGCAAGTCTACGCATCTAACAAGCAGTTCATGGGAAATATAGGAGAGGACCACAAAGGATAGAATAAAACCTAATGAAACTCAGCTCTGGTTAAAACAAATGCCAATTTCTCTTTGATAAATAAATGGCACTAAAAAATAATAGGAAAATGTTTGAAATTAAGGGACTCAATAGTCAATGTTCTCTAAATGCAGTACAGGACCTTATTTCAGTCCTGGTTCAAAGAAAAATTACAAAAAAAAAGAAAAAATACAGAATGACATGTGTGAGACATCAAGGAAATCTGAACACCGACTGGTATTAAATATTGGGGAACCACTGTCGATTTTTTTAGCTGTGGTAACAGCATGGTGACTATTTTTTAAAAGCCTTTTCTGTTAGATATATACACTAGAGCATTTATGAGTACAATATGATGTCCAGGATTTTTTTTTTTTTAATACTATAGCGGGGGTTGGGGGTTGGGAATTTCTCTGGCAGTCCAGTGGTTAGGATTCCACACTTTCTGCTGGGGGCTGGAGTTCAAAAAATTCCTGGTCAGGAAACTAAGATCCGGCAAGCAGGACACATAGCACCGCCAAAAAAAAAAAAAAAAACACTAACAGGGGAGCGGGGAGACAGAGGGAGGAGAACAGACAAAGGGAAAGAGATAAGGAGGGTGAGTGAGAGGGTGAGACAACAGACAGACAACATTCGTAAAATTTCAGTAACTCTCGGAAGTGATCTCAGTATTTCAGTCTCTCTCCTTTTACATATATTGAGATTTTCCATAATGAAAATGTTTAATGAAGGGATCAAACTAGAGTATCTGTTAACATTCCTTCCAATTCTGAATCTTAAGGTTTTATATTCAATTTCCTAAAATATATCCACTGCATGTTTAAGATTTAAATATACGTAACATAATATCATAATATTTATTTTAAATTATTACACATAAGAATGACAACAAACTCAGGGTGATAATGTGTTGCCTAGGAGGAAAAGTATAAAAAGCTAGCTATGTTTTTCTGTAGAAAACATAATGAAGAATTTAATAAATGCTTCTAAATATATACAAGAGACCACAACTAGCTCTTTTCTGTAGCCAGTGATGGCAGAATAAGATGGAAGGGACTTAAACTGTATCATAAGAAAAGTAAAATAGATTTTTCTCCATCCATCTCTCCTGTCTCCTTGTAACAAATTATACTGCCACACTTTCCTACCATTCTTGTAATCGTTTATTAAATCTTTTAACATGGACTGAATACCAGATGTACACACGTTACTTGGCTGGCTAGGCACCATGGATTACAGTGATGAATAATGAGGTTCTATAAAAAGACAATGAAATAGTGCCATTAGCAGCAACATGGACAGACAGAGATTATGATACTAAGTGAAGTAACACAGACAGAGAAAGACAAGTATCATATGATATCACTTATATATGGAATCTTTATTTAAAAAAAAAAAGAAAGATAATACACATCAACCTATAAACAAAACACAAATAGACCCACAGACATAGGAAAAAAAACTTATAGCTACCAAAGGGGAAAGGGGAGGAGGATAATTAAGAATTAACATCTATATACTACTATATGTAAAATAGATAACAAGGGCCTACTTGTATAGCACAGAAAACCATACTTAGTATTTTGTAATAACTTACAAGGGAAAAGAATCTGAAAAAAGAAGAGATATAGACAGACAGTAGAAGTGACACATTGTAAATCAACTGTACTTCAATTAAAAAAATAAAATTTTAAAAATTAATAAAATAAAATGAGGTCTATGCCTCCAAAATGCCTACAGGATCTTCTACCACGAGTTTTACTGAAACGTACTGGAGAAATCAGGGCACATTTCACACTTGGAATTTTATTGATGATTTACTGAAAAACTACATATGGACACACAATTGTGCTACAGAAACCTCGTCTCAAGAGTTCTGAACCTAAGGCTCATAGTTGGGCCTCACAGGAATCCTCATCTCCTGAAACGACTGCATTGTTCTCAAAAGGCTGTCATGGCTTTCCTTAATCTAAAATGGTAATAATAGCCAATGGACTGGAACCACATTTCATGCAGCAGAAACCAAAAAAACAGGGAAAAGATGAACAAATTGCCATGTACCTGCCAAGCTTATTTCTTCCTGAAGTTCTAACTTGGGAAACTTTGCTTCCAGTGTTTGAGCGTCCTCTAGTGGTTGTCTCAATTGCTACAGTCAATTGGTCTTAACGGTGGCGTACCTTGCAAAACCTTGTTTCCTGTGTTTGAGTGCCATCTAGTGGTTGTTTCGACTGTTACAGAACTAAAAATTTTGTTGGATTCAATAGACATGAACTTGGGCAAATTTCAGGAGATAGTGCGAGTCAGGGAGGCTTTGCGTGCCGCAGTCCACGGGATTTGAAAGAGTCGGACGTGACTCAGTGACTGAGCAACACAATACAAAAATCGTGTAAGCAATAACAGAATTTGTAAAAAGATGGCATTATAAAGGAGCACCTGACACAATTTCAAGTTATTTTGAAAATCCCTCATTATCCAACAGAAAACAGTTCACAATATAGTATACGTTAATTCAAAAGTTTCCTAGATAGCTAAATACACACTATTACTTTTTAAAATTAACATCCAAGAAATGGATGTTAATCCAGACATCCAAGTAATCTAGTTAATGAAACAAAGCTTCATCTAAAAATTGTTGAAATCACAATGAATAGAGCCCAGAAGCTATGTAACTCCACCACATCACCTTCAATAACTGCCAATGTTGAAAATGAGAGGCTGTGCTGAAGTGTGAAGGTCTACTGAGGTTACTTTATAGGGGCTGCCACATTCCATGAAAAACACGTAAGTGAATACCCATGAAAGCTGTATGTTCTAAAATTGAGAGCATTCTCTGCCATTCATCACATTTCAGTAATAAAAGAAGTTACCTCAATAACAGGTGCATTTTCCTGGAGCTCACTTGTGTGCGAGGCCAGTAAACCAATCACCCGAGCGACCTTGGCCCTTCTGCAAACAGACAGAAAATGGCTTCTGAAGTGGAGAGTTAGGACCAAGGAAATCAACCCCATTTAGTTACATTACACAACTGTAAGCGTCACCATGAAAGAAAAGCGGAATGGGTAGGGTGATCATCCATTCCCCCACGTGTATGGCCCAGAGCAATGCCACTTTGTGTACACAGGGAGACATGAACACAATGCCCTCTGCAGCCCAACTGCGTGCGTGCGTGCTCAGTCGCTCAGCAGTGTCCGACTCTTGGTGACCCCATGGACTGTTGCCTGCCAGGCTCCTCTGTCCACGGGATTCTCCAGGCAAGAATACTGGAGTGGGTTGCCATTTCCTCCTCCGGGGACCTTCCCGATGCACAGATCAAACCTGTGTATCTGGCATCCCCTGCACTGGCAGGTGGATTCTTCACCAACGAGCTACCTGGAAAGTCCATTTGTAATGGTGACAAAAACTGAAGTTGTGCTTTAATGGTGAAATGCAAAGTAAAAATTTTTCAAAGATCTTCGCCAGAGAGAGGAAAGAAATAGTAATTACTCCTTTCAGTATGTGAATGGTTAAATAAACTGTGGTACATCCAGACAATGGAATATCTGACACTAAAAAGAATGAGCTATCAAGCCATGGAAAGACATGGAGGAACCTCAAATGTGTTCCTTACTTATGTTTCCTTACTATGTGTTCCTTACTTGTGTTCCTTAAATGTGTTTCCTTACTATGTGTTCCTTACTTGTGTTCCTTAAATGTGTTTCCTTACTAAGGAAAAAAAGCCAATCGGAAATAACTACACACTTTATGATCCCCACTACATGACCCTCTGGAAAATGCAAAACCATGGAAGCAATAAGAAGGTCAGTGGTTAAATAAAAGTCAGAGGTGTGAACAGGCAGAACACAGATTTGCTTATTTTCCAATAAATACTCTATGATACCATAACGATGGCAACACATCACTAAACAGTGCCCGGATGATTTTGACATGTCAGTTTAGGATCTTCATTGATAACAAATGTACCGTTCAGGGAGATACTGATAACTAGAGAGGCAACACGTATGGGGGAGCAGAGGTATATGGGAAATCTCTTTACCGTGCCCTCAATTTGCAGTGAGCCTAAGACTGCTCTAAAAAATAAATTCGATAAAAACCAAGAAAGGGTGAATTTTATCTCAATAAAAAAGTAAGGAAGCACAAGAAAATCCAGAGTCAAGAGATACAAAATCCCACATCCATCCTACAAGAGTTTCAGGAGCAGAAAAAGGATGAAAAAGAGATGAAGAAATCACAAGGATAGAGAAAAGCAAAAGAAAGGCTTTTAAAGCCTTTAAGAGACCGACTGGCAAAGAAAATTTGTAAAAAGATATATCCTAGTAAAATTTTGCAGGCCTGCAATATAAAGAAAACCTCTTTTTTCACTGAAAAACAGAATCCAACTGGTCACATGTAAGAGGAAGAAGAAAGAGGCGGGCTGGGCCCTGAGTCTACCAAAACTGCAGTCAGGACACGAGAGAATGAGAACAAACCAGGGCAGGACGGGTGTGGTCTGAAGGTGCTGGGAGGCCTCGGTCAGCCTGCTGGGCCTGAGCCCCAGAACCACAGCCAGAAAGCTTCAACGAAGGAGTAACTCCAGAAGCACAGCCTCTGGGAGACATCCTTCTTAAAAAAATTTTTTTTAATTCTGAAAGAAACCTACCAAATGAAATCCAATCCGTTAATAAGTGAAGTAACTCACAAATGGAGAAACTGTATTTAAAAAAAAAAAAAAACTGACAATAAGCATTTACTTTATTAAAGTATCAAGCTATACCAAAAACTAGAAAACTCATTCCTAGAATATGAATATCAAGGGAACCTAGAACCATCTTGAAAAACAAGAACAAAGTTGAAGTCACATTTTCTGATTGCAAAACTTACTACAAAACTATAGTAATTGAGACACTGTGATACTCACAGAAAGACAGATTTATAGACCCATGAAACAACAGAGAGCCCATAAACAAACCCTCACCGTATGTGGTGAACACGATTATCAACAAGGCTGCCAACACCACATCATGGGGAGAGGACAGTCCTTTCAAAAAATAGTGCTGGGGAAACGGAAATATACATATGCAGAAGAATGAACCTGGGCTTCCCTGCTGGCCCACTGGTAAAGAATCCACCTGCCAATGCAGATGACATGAGTTTGATCCCTGGTTTCCGGAAGATCCCGCACACCTCAGGGCAACTAAGTCCGTGCACAACTACTGAGCCTGAGCTCTAGAACCCACCAGCTGCAACTACGGAAGCCCTCACACCCGAGAGCCCGTGCTCTGCAACAAGACAAGCCGCCGCAATGAGAAGCTTCTGCACCACAGCTAGACAGTTGCCCCGGCTTGCTGCAACTAGAGAAAAGCCCAGGTGGCAACAACCAAACAAAATGAATGAACCTGGACTCTTGCCTAATACTGTACTAAAAAAAAAAACAAACAAAACTCAAAATGGATCAAAAACCAATACATAAGAGCTAAAACTATAAAACTCGTAATTCAGTTCAGTCGCTCAGTCATGTCCAACTCTTTGTGACCCCTGGACTGGAGCACGCCAGGCTTCCCTGTCCTTCACCATCTCCTGGAGTTTGCTCAAACTCAAGTCCATTCAGTCAGTAATGCCATCCAACCATCTCATCCTCTGTTGTCCCCTTCTTCTCCTGCCTTCAATTTTTATGGTCATGATTTTCAAGCCCTGCATCATAATTTTCTTAGTAAATGAAGACATTCTGACTGGAGTGGAATACAGGTTCTGGTACACTTGCAAATGAGTTTGTGTCTGTGTATGGACCTTTTATATAAAAATCTTTTACATAAGGAAGTGTAGAAACACTCACATTACTGACGGACACTGTACAGGCAGAACAGAAGCCTGTCCTGGAGAAGACCAGAGTCCGGGGCTTGTCTCTGAGACAAGGGGTGACTTTGGGCAGTGGTGACCCCCGAGATCAGAGGAATTTGAAATGGGGTTTCCCACCAAACATGGAGGCCGGTAGTCCTGTTCAGACTTACAAACATTCCAGTAAAGAGTGCAGCGTAGAAAAAAACATAAATGTATAAGCTTGATGCATTGTATTTGGCAATGATTTCTTGACTATGACACTAAAATCAGACAACAAAAGAAAAAAATGAAAAACCTGGTTGCATCAAAATTTTTAAATGTATGCATCAAAGAAGACTATCAACAGAACAAAAAGGCAACTCACAGAGTGGGAGAACGCACTTGTTAAGTCAGGTACCTAATACAGGGTTAATATCCAGAATACATACAGAACTCCTAAAAATAAACATAAGACAACCAAAAGTGGGCAAAGGACCTGAAAAGACTTCTCTCCAAAGATAAACAAATGACCAATAAGGACACGAAAAGATGCTTGACATTACTAGTCATTAGTGAAATGCACATCAAAACCACATTGTATATAACTTCATACGCATTAGAAGAGCTACTACTGAAAAGAAAAGAAAAATGGAAAAAACTAAGGGTTAAAGAGGATGTGGACAAACTAGAACCCTCATGCACTGGTGGTGGGAATGTAAAATAGTGCAGACATGGTGTAAGATGGTATGACGGTATTCTCAAGACACTGAACAAAACATTATCAAATAATCCAGCAATTCCACTCCCAGGTATATTACCCAAAAGAACTGAAAGCAGGGACTCAGACAAGTATTTGCACACCAGTGCTCACAGCCACACTCTCTGCAATAGTCAAAGTTAGAAGCAACCCCAGTGTCCATCAACAGATGAAAAGATAAACTATGGCATACACATATGTGGAATATTATTCAGCCCTCAAAAAGGAAGACATTCTGATCCATGCTGCAAGACAGATGAACTTTGAAAGCCTTAAGGTAAGTGAAGTAATGCACACACCAAAGCACAAATGTATGATCTCTCTTCTATTAAGTACCAAGAAGATGGAAATTCATAGAAACAAAAGATAGAGATTATCAGGGGCTTGGAAGAGGAGAGATCAGGATTTAATGGTTACTGGATAAGAGATTCTGTTTGGAACTGAAAAAGTTCTGGAAATTGACAGTGATCGTGGCTGCACAACATCAGTACTACAATATACGTAATGCCATTGAGTTATAACTTAAAACGGCTAAATGATAAATTTTGTTATGTACAATTTATAATTAATAAACTTTCTTAAATCACAATATTATGCACTATCTGTGAAGTATACCTCCTTAAAGTTGATTGACAAAGGTTATGCTGGGAAAGACTGAGAGCAGGAGGAGAAGGGGGCAACAGAGGATGAGATGACTGGATGGCATTATCGACTCAATAGACAAGAGTTTGAACAAACTCAGGGAGATAGTGAAAGACAAGGAAGCCTGGCATGCTGCAGTTCATCTGGTCATAAGGAGCAGAACATGACTTGGCAACTGAACATCAAACAGTAAGATTTTACAAATGTTCACTGTTAGGAGTTCTAACAAAAGGGCATTTTTATACAAAGTGACTAGGAATGCAGGCTGATATGTTTGTACACAGCATTTCGGCAATTTATCAGAAGTCACAAAAATTATCTATTGTTCTCTACCTGTTCATTCTAATTCTACAAATCTGCCCTGAGAGGAAAAAGAAAAAATAGATAGGCACAAAGATTTAAGCACAAAAATGTTCATCAGTGTATTATTTACATTATGATACTATCCAAAAATAGGGGCAGGGTAAATAAAATGATCAAATATTCACAGCCTATAAAAAGAGGCATACCACAAAAAAAATCATGGGCAAAAAAATTCATGACATGAAAAACATGTTATATAAAGGGAAGAGAAACTTAACAAAATTACACCACATTATTTTTCATTTTGTTTTCCTATATGCAGAACACCACCAAGGAGCAAGCATACCTATTTCAACAGTGATTATCCCCTAGCTGAGTTAAAGACCCTTATCATATGCTGTCAAGGTGATAAGACCTGGATCAGAAAAAGCCTCACTGGAAGAAGTAGTATTTGAATGGACAATGAGAGAAAAATAAGACTCTGAGCAGAGGGCTCATCTAGCTATCATTTTCCTCAAATTAAAACTGTTTTACAAGTAAGTGAAAGTCGCTCAGTTGTGTCTGGCTCTTTGTAACCCCATGGACTCTACAGTCCATGGGATTCTCCAGGCCAGAATACTGGAGTGGGTAGCCTTTCCCTTCTCCAGGAGATCTTTCCAACCCAGGGATCGAACCCAGGTCTCCCACATTGTAGGCGGATGCTTTACCAGCTGAGCCACAAGGGAAGCCCAAGAATACTGGAGTGGGTAGCCTATCCCTTTTCCAGCAGATCTTCCCAACCCAGAGATCCAACTGGGGTCTCCGGCATTACAGGCAGATTCTTGGCCAACTGAGCTATCAAGAAAGCCTGTTTCGCAAGTAAACTTCAATCTAAAAAAAAAACAGAAAAAAACAGTAGTACCTGGAAAGGATTAAGAATGTCTGTTTTTAAAAGTCAGCAGGGGGCACCCCATTCAAAGGTGTAATTTGAGTCTCAGCTGAAGGGTTAGATGATGTTGTTGAGCATACCACAATCCTTGTCAAAGTTCAGTAGGCTCAAAAATGACCTAAAAATCCTATTTTGTAATGCCAGAATTAACCTTGGGAGAGTAATATTAGGAGATGTGTAAGAGTAATTATTCAAGAAAGCATTCTGTGGACACCGTTGCTTCCCCCGTATTTCACCAGCATGGAAGAATTCCTCTCCTGCCACTGGCCCATTTTACAAAACCCCTTCACCTTCGTGTTTCCACGTGCTTCTCAACAGTAAACTGAGCTTGACAGCACCAACTACAACTTCCACACCCCCAAAATATACAGAGCACCCACTAAGAACCAGGCACCGTACAAGATACCTCACACACCGACTTCATTCAATATTTAATTGTAAAGAATTTATATATGTATAACTGAATGACTTTGCAGTTATACATAGTAGTATACATAGTCTATATAGTAGACCTGAAACTAACACAACATTGCAAATCAACTACACTTCAATTTTTTTTTGAATTGTAATTGTTACCTAAAATCTGTGAACTTGGTACACTATCCTCATTTTACAGATGAGGAAACTGACACTCAACTGTTGTAATAATCTGCCCAGGGGCGGACCTGTAATCCACTCCCACATCTGTCTGAATCGAAAGCACTTTCATCATCCCCCAGAGATTCCCTCAGAAGCTGAGAGTCTCCGAAAGAAATAATCAATCATCTGATCGAGTCTCACTGGTGACCAGAGCACAAAGCCTGCTGACACTTTATCTAATGTGCTTTTCACCAAGCTTGCTGCCTCCATATAAGCAAGTACACATCCTTCCATCAGGAGTTTACAGACCATAATCTCATTAGATTTTGTGAACTACCTTAAGGCAAGATAGAGTGGCAAAGGAAAACACCTTAGTGTAACTAAATTAAAACACAGGGATAAGTGTAAAGCATTTGATTCGGAATGTTCAAGGGCTTCCCTGGTGGCTCAGTGGTAAAGAATCCGCCTGCCGATGCAGGAGACACAGGTTTGATCCCTGATCAGGGAAGATCCCACATACCTCGGAGCAACTAAGCCTGTGCTCTAAAGCCTGAGAACCTCAGCTACTGAGCATATGTGCGACAACTGCTGAAGCCCACATGCCTACAGCCCATGCTCTGCAACAAGGGAAGCCACTGCAATGAGAAGACCGCCTGCAACAATGAAGATCCAGCACAGCCAGAAATAAACTAATTAAAATCATTTAAAAAAGAATATTCTAAACAGTAACCATGAAAAAAGTTTTAGAGTAGTTTATATAATCTCAGAATTGTATTTATAATATTAGGATAAGGATAGCTTAGTTGGTAAAGAATCTGCCTGCAATGCAGGAAACCCTAGTTCAATGCCTGGGTCAGGGAAGATCCACTGAAGAAGGGATAGGCTACCCCCTCCAGTATTCGTGGGCTTCCCTTGCGGCTCAGCTGGTCAAGCATCCGCCTGCAATGCAGGAGACCTGGGTTTGATCCCTGGTTGGGAAGATTCCCTGGAGAAGGGAAACGCTACCCACTCCAGTATTCTGGCCTGTAGAATTCCATGGACTGCATAGTCCATGGGGTCCCAAAGAGTCAGACACGACTGAACGACTTTCAATTTCACTTTCATTTTTAAACTTACAGTTGGAATGGTACAGAAAGGACTACGATTCAGAGTTATCATTACTTTAGAATATTTTGTAATAAGAATTTAAGAGTATCTGCTTTTAATAAATATGTTTTAACTACTTAATAAAATAAGAATAATTTATTAAAATATAAATGTTACTTACATATCCCAGTTTGGAGCTATTCGCAAATGCTGGATTAGCAACTGGAACTAGAATATAAAATTTAAAATGAATTTCAATCACGAAATGAGACAGCAACTGACCACTAAGGTAACAAATTAAACCTATATACAAATGAAATGCAAATTCCACACCAGGGAAGTAATTATTTACAAAGATGCAAAAGCACTGAATATACTGGATAAAAACTAAGAAACAAGTACATCCAATTTCTCCAACTCAATTCTATTCTCTAAACATGCCACTGCCCCTCATCCCACAAACACAAGTATCAAATAAGGAACTGTAACACTACTCTGCAAGAAAATGAACTTAAATTTTTTCAAGATAGTTCCCCAATGAAGGCCCAGAAAGGAAAATGCTCCAGAACACTCTAACTCCTTTCTGAGGATGACTTCAAAAGCTCTGCCAAATTCCCATGGTTTCATTGATGAGCCAAGACAGCCCAATAAATATTATTATCAGAGGAAGAAGGAAAAAGGCTTAGAGACTCAATTCCCCATTCTGTGTCACATCAGAAACCTTGGAATTCACCAGGAAGACCCACAAAAAGAGCCCCTACTCCACATGGGCAGTTCACTCCAGCAGCTGATGAAAAGATCTCTGTTTTATGATTTCACTGATGAAATAAATCTTACAATTACTACAAGTTAACGTAAAATGCAAGCGGAGTGTTACCAAAGAAGCTCTTCAAAGTCAATGTCGATTCAAATGCTTTTAGATCTAAGCGTTAAACAGAGGACAATACTGGCAAACCTGTTATCTTGATAAATGACTTTTCTCATTTTAATTAAACTGAATTAGTATTTTAGTGCTTACTTTTCTCTCTATAGAAATAAAAAAGTTAAGTGCAGAAAGCAGGCTGCAAGGACGTGAAGGGAGTATTTGCTTCCCAGGATTTAGGAACCCACCAGGGGCGAGTGGAGGAGCCTGGGGGCCACCTCTCTGTGCCCGGCTACCACACACAGGTAGCAGAGGAGATTCAGCTTGGCTCGCAAGGCCCCCGTACTCTTCTCCGTGGAGTCGATCTGCGAGCACACTTGTTGCAGAAAATCATTCCAATCCTGGTCTTCCAGAAATACTAATTTATCCACTGCAGAAGAAAGAAAATAGCAAAAGTACGGATTACATGAAAAAAGATTGCTAAAAATGTTGCAAGAGAAAGTGGAACACAGAATTTCAACAGCTAAAGTGAGGGCAAAGAAAATCCTAACTTTACACTATCAAAACCAAAAAACACTCTAAAGATGTCACTATGTTTAGTTACTCTTCTATAGTCTTCTATTTTTCTACCCACGGAGATGTTTTAAACTATGTCAACGGAAAACTATGCTTAAAAAAACAAGTCAGATGCCTAAATTTAGTAGAATTTTCTTGCAACCAAGAGCATAACAAAATGCAAAGCTAAATAAAACTACTATTAAAAAAACAAGATGGCCTTTGCATAAATAAAGCAACCTAGCCTTAAAATATTGGAAAAGCCAAAATTTCTATAGTTGTTATGAAGTCCCAGTGAAATGACTAGTAAATGTAACTAGGTTAATACAGAGCTGAAACCATCTGGGAGTGCCACCTCCAAATGCCTACAAACAAAAGGCAAAAACTGGAAAATGAAACACCAGCTAAAATTAACGTAATTTCACATAATCTCTACATTTAAACAAAATAAGCTTTAACAATAATTTCTTAAAATAATTCAAAATCAAGTGGAAAAGGGAAGGAGTATTTTGAGATAAACCCCTCTTAGTTTTCATAAATTGTGCTTCTACTTGGAATACTTAAAACGTGAACATATTTTATTTTACATTTACTTTGATTTCAATTTTTAGATTCTACTCCAGCTATGATGAAGAATCTTTACAGGTCTAGTTTAAAATATAATTTATCAAGCAAAATACATCAAAATTCAAGGTATTAAAAATATTCTTACACTCACCCTAAATAAGACTTTCCATTAGGAAAAAAGAAAAGTAACAATCACCCTTCAAGTCTCTCCAGGCCTACATCATGCCTGCAAAAATGAGCCATCTGACTCCAATCTCAATTGCCCCACTCCCTCAGGGAGAAATCTCGATTCTTCCTTATGGTTTCCAACTCTCTCTACCCACAACAGCACGATTAATGTTGGAAATTCAACTGGCTTTTAAGGTCCAGGGTGGGAGAAGGGCCCGCATGCACAACAGGAAAATCCACCCAGCTTCACAGAAACGTTCCTGCTCAGGAGAGTATGTGGCAGAGTGGATCCAGCTGAGTGAGGCAAACGCTGGCACAAGAGGATTCTAGGGGGTTTATACAACAATGCCTCAAGAAAATAGCCAGCTGGCAGGAAAATAAAAATTTAGCTATTCATAAATAAAATATTCCATTTACAATTACATTTTATATTTGTATCTGTCTGCCATGAATCTATGTGTTTGATAAGCCCTTTAGGATCCTACCTGAATGTGCTGGTAGATGCAATATTTTTGGATCGTACTTAATTGGTGGTTGTTTCATTATCTGTGGTTAAAAAAAAAAAAAAAAACTTTTGAGATGGGTATCTGTCTCCTGATGTATCTCCTATTCAGTTCCGTTCAGTCACTCAGTCGTGTCCAACCTTTTGCGACCCCATGGACTGCAGCACGCCAGGCTTCCCTGTCCATCACCAACTCCCAGAGCTTACTCAAACTCATGTTCATCAAGTCGGTGACACCATTACAAATCAATGAGGACAGAGAAGAATAACGTAAAATTCAACACCAAAAAGAACAAGCATTCAACAGAGCCCTTTCAGATTAGTATACAAATACAAGTGATAAGGCATAAGATAAAATCATTTCAGTTTAAAAAAAAAAATCATTTCAGTTGATGTCTGCAATAAAATAAAACTTCATGGAAAAGAGTCAGTCACCCTATCTTGGCTTACTCTTAAGCTAATTTACTTCTAGGTTAGAAATTTAGTTATTCAATAAATATATATTGGCTACCTGTCAAGGCAAAGCACTGTGCTAAGGGCGAAGGGGGAGAGAAACACATAAAAGACATGATCCAACTGCAGAGAGCTGACATTCTGGTTGGAAAGATACGACAAACATCTGTTAAACAACAGAAAAAACATGAAATATTTATATTAGAATGCAAAAATGGCAGAACACAATTACAGACTTCAGAGAAATGTTTCTAAGAAACTAGAGAATCAATAAGGACTTTAGGCTTGATGCGGTCAGGATTTACAGAAGAGCAGCAAGGTGGGCTGAGGTCTTGAACAGAAGACCATATAGTTTTCTCAAGCAAAATGAAGACTACATGTAGCAGTTGGATCCATGAGTTTGGGTTAGCTGGGGGACTTAATTGTGACACTTTTAATTTAAAAGTTCAACCCTCATTTCTAACATATCCAACAACTCCCTAGGGAGCATTTTTAAAACTTTTGCTGGTAGTGTTCTCACCAAAAAATGGCTAACGTCATTTCTAATCATGAGAAATGCTTAGGCAAACCCAAACTGAGGGACATTCTATAAAATACCTACCCAGTACTGTACTCTTCAAAGTATCAAGATCATAAGTGAAGTCGCTAGGTCGTATCCGACTCTTGGAGGCCCCATGGACTGCAGCCCATCAGGCTCCTCCATCCGTGGAATTTTCCAGGAAAAGAGTACTGGAGTGGGTTGCCATTTCCTTCTCCAGTGGATCTTCCTGACCCAGGGATCGAACCCAGATCTCCCACATTGCAGGTAGACGCTTTATCGTCTGAGCCACCAGAGAAGCCCAGGATCATAACAGACAAGGGAAGAGTAAGAAATTACCACAAGACCATGGAGCACAAGGACCGACTGGAGGCAAAGAACCAACTGTAACGTGGGATCCTGGCACAGAAGAGGGACACGGGTGGTACAGGTGATAGAATTCGAGCAAGTTCAGCGGTTACTAGCACTGTACCAATGCCAGTCCCCTAGCTCTACTAACCATGCTACGTTCCTGCACAATATTAACGCCAAGAGAAGCTGCATGCAAGCTCCCCGCCTCTCGCCACCACCTGCCCTGCCATCCTGCCCATCTACGAGAGCTATGTCTCTCTGTGATCAGCCCCCCACCCCAGTCTGGGGAGCGCTGCTCACTGACACGTGCCTTCACCACATACCAGCAGGGAGAATGTCTGCAGTCGTTCACCTAGGTAAGTATGGGCAGGTGGCAAGAAAGAAAGAAAAGCAGACAACCACAAGCATCAGGGGAGAAGATAAGACTGGGGAATGAAAACGTCACCCAGACTCCAGCCCCAGTGTGGTAGGGTGTCTTTGCGGTCTTTCCACACCTTCGGATTGTCAATGATTGGGGTGATGACGAGGTCTGAGTCTGTGTAGATAAGCTCTCTCATCCGGGACTCCAGATCCTGCTGACTCACGTGGCCACTTGCAGTCTGGAACAGTAACAAGAATTAGACCGTTTCCGTGACTGTGTGCTCAGCCGCTTCAGTTGTGTCCGACTCTTTGCAACCCTACGCGCTGTGCCCTGCCAGGTTCCTCTGTCCACGGGGTTTCCCGGACAAGAACACTGGAGTGGGCTGCTGTGCCCTCCCCTCCAAGCAATCTTCCCAACCCAAGGACTGAACCCTCCTGCCTCGCTTCTCCTGCACCGGCAAGCAGATTCCTTCCCACTAGTGCCACCTGGGACGCCTCATGTTTCTGTGACTAGTGAAGAGCTTTAAGTGGCGGAGTCAGTAACATGCCAAGTAGACGCCACTGAAAGAGGTCACTTTTATCAATGGACCACCACTGCTCTTCAAAACACTTCCACAGACAGTCTCATCTGATCTTCACGAAAACCCTGTATCTACTGTATTATTATTCCTGTTTTATAGGGGAAAAAACAAAGCTCAGAGAAAGTAGCTGACTTGCTTGTGCTCACCACAAAGATTGGTTAGAACTACGAAACAGATAATCTATAGTCTGATGTGCTCAACTATGAAGAGGCAAACTGATCTTACAATTATCAGCATGTTTTTTATCTTTCATCCACCAAAAATTAATCTGTTTATTTCCGCTTTACCAAATAGTCAATATAAAGCTTAAATTACAAAAAAAAAAAAAGCTTAAATTACAGTGTAAAAAAACTCCAGGCTGAAGTATTAAACGCCTATATCTTTATAAATCCCAAAGTGGAATTGATACATAATGAAAACAAATAACTAAATGTTCCCCTTCAGTTATTCGAGACGCTTCTTTGTGCTCTTCTTAAATTCAATTTTTATTCCTAGTGCTGCACCTTAAGTATTTCACATCAGAAAAAAAAACTGGATTTATGCATTAAGAATATCCATTGAAACTCTGACCAACAAACTGATAACCAGAAAATCAAATCAGTAAAGTGAAAAATAAGTAGAAAAAGAAACTATTCAAAACTAAGGTAAAGGACAGAATAATCAGCTAATAAAGTTCCTGGAAACCACTACCACCACTTTGCAACTTAGAAGACAGGATATTAGAGACTCATGAAGAATTAGGAGGAACTTTTGTAAAAAGTGTAAAAATTTAAGAACACAGACTTTCAAAACAGAAAAACTCAAAAGCCAAGGTGAAATCAACTGAAAAACTTTTAAAATAATCTAAGAATTAGTAAAGTAGACCAATTAGAAAACTATATATGTAAAAATTAATTTCATACATATACAGTGAATGTATGTACAAAAAAAAGATTATAAAAATACCATACATCATTGACTGTCGCAAAAAAAAAAAACTGTTAAATGCTCAGGAATAACTTAACCAAAGAGTACAATGAGGTCTTATTTATTAAAGGAAAAGAAACTTTTATAAAATTATGTTCCTTTGTTTAAAAATAAACATACATGTATGGAACCAAAAGTAGTTATATCAAAATGTAATAAGTGGTTACTCTAGGTAGTAATTAAATTACAAGCACTTTTTTATTCTCTTTGTCCTCTTCTACATTTTCCAAGTTTTCTAAAATTGTTCTAATTGAATAAAAAGCATCAGGTATCATTTAAAGAATTATAAAATCTAAGCTCCCTTTTAGTAATTCTATAATTAGTGCTTGAATATTCTCAATAAGATGATTACATACACTCCTCTACAATAAACTTCTTTGGCAAAACAAATTCAACATTTATCACATTTTAGAATGCATCTTTTTACTTTTATACTGATTCCATATCTCACATCTAACAAAACATGTATTAGTACAGGGAGATTTTATTATAACCTTTTACCATTTCATTTCAATGCAAAATTAAGTTTCACATGGTTCAAATGCATTTCACATTACATAAAAATTATGGTAAGAATTAAAAGCAATTATATCTACCAAGCAAAAAATACAATAAAAGATAACATGGAAAAATATTTAATTCAAAATATTTCTGCATTCAAAACAACTATGATTGAAAGAAACTAAAGAAGGTCTAAATAGAAAAGAAACTAAAGAAGGTCTTAGACTAAAGAAGGTCTAAGTAGAAAGAGATCCCATGTCTGTGGAAGCAAACTTTATACTGCTAACATGGCAATATTCCCCAAATTGACCTAGATATGCAACGTAATTGTTCTCACAATCCCAGATGGCTTCTTTTCAAAACCTGGTGAACTGATCCTAAAATTCCGATGGAAATTTAAGAGACCCAGAATAGACAAAAAAAAAAAAAAAACCTTGAGAAAGAATGAAGTCAAGAATCATACTTCCTAATTTCAAAACTTACTAAAAAGCCACAGTGCCCAAGACACTGTGCTACCAGCATGAGGCAAGAATCAGTCAGTGGAGTCCAGAAACAAGCCTTTAAGTTAATTAATACTCAACAGGGCTTCCCTGATAGGTCAGCTGGTAAAGAATCCTCCTGCAATGCAGGAGACTCCAGTTCAATTCCTGGGTCAGGAAGGTCCCCTGGAGAAGGGATAGGCTACCCACTCCAGTATTCTTGGGCTTTCCTGGTAGCTCAGCTGGTAAAGAATCCACCTGCAATTCACAAGATCCTGGTTCTATTCCTGGGTCAGGAAGTTCCCCTGGAGAAGGGAATGGCTACCCACTCCAGTATTCTTGCCTGGAGAATTCCATGGACAGAGGAGCATGATGGGCTGCAGCCCATGGGGTTGGAAAGAGTTGGATATGACTGACCAAGTACAACATTCAACAAGAATTCCAAGACGTTTAAATGGGGAAGGAAGAGCCTTCTAAACAAATGATGCTGAGGCAACTGGATATCCACATGTAAACCAAAGAAGTTGGATGGACCTCCTTGCCTCATGCCATATACAAAAACTAACTCAAAATGGATTGCAAAAAAAAAAATGGATTGCAGACCGACATGTAAGAGCTAAACATAGAAATAAACCTTCATGACCTGAGAGTTGGCAACTGTTTCTCAGTTATGACACCAAGAGTACAGGCAACAACAGACACAAAAAAGATAATTTGGTCTACATCAAAATTAAAAACATCTGTGGTTCAAAGGCACCATCAAGAAAGTGAAAGAACAATTCACAGAATGGGAGAAAATGTTTATAATCATATATCTAAAATATATAAAGAATTCCTACAACTCAATAATGGACAAAAAGATGACATAGACATTATTCCAAAGAAGATATAAATTCCCAATAAGCACTCAAACAGATGCTCAGTATTATTAGCCAACAAAGAAACAAAATCAAAACTACAGTGAGATATAATTTGATACCCACTAGAGTGGCAATAATAAAAGAGAGACAATTGCAGCACTGTTCACAATAGCCAAAAGGTTGAAGCAACCCAAGTGTTTATCAAAAGATGAATGAATAAATTGGTACAAACACACAATGGAATATTTTTCAGCCTGAAAAAGGAATGAAATTTTGACACATGCTATAAGATAGATGGACCATGAAGACATTATGCTAAGTGAAATAGACCAGATACTAAAGGACAAATATTGTGATTCCACTTACGTTAGATTACTAGGCAAATTCACAGAGGCAGAAAGTAGAATAGTGGTTGTCAGGGTCTGGGAGAACGTGGGGAATGCACAGTACTGCCGGTTACGTAACAATGTGACTGTATCAACACTACACACCACTGAACTCACCCTAAAAAATGGTTAAAATGGTAAATTTTATGTAATGCATATTTTACCACAATTTTAAAATCTACTGACTGGCAGGCAGTAACAAGTTTTGTTAAGTATGTGAAAACTGGAACCCTCACACACTGGTGCTGAGAATGTAAAATGGTGCAGCTGCTTTGGAAAACGATTCGGCAGTTCTTCAAAAGGTTAAAAAGAGTTACCATATGATGTAGCACAGAATACATACCCACACAAAAACGTACACAACCGTTCACAGCCGCATCACTCAGAAGAGCCAAAAGAAGAAAACCACCCAAATGTCCACAGGCTGATGAATGGAAACATAAAATGTGGTATATACAACAGAATATTATCGGGCAATAACAAGGAATACAGTATTGATACAGGTTACAACTTGGATGAATCTTAAACAACATTAAAGTGAAAAAAAAAAAAAAAAGACAGTCACAAAGGATCCCATATTATATGATCCATTTAAAGGAAATATCCAGGACAGGCATATTTATAAAGACAGAAAGCAGATTAGTGGTTGCCTAGAGCAAAATGTTAGAGAAACTGGAAGAAAACAGGAGTGACTGCTAATGGGTACACAGGGCTTCTCGTGGAATGATGAGATTAACTGTGGTGATGACTGCATAACTCTGAGTATGCTAAAAGCCTCTGAATTATACACTTTAAATGGGTGAATTGCATGGTGTGTCAATTACATCTCAATACAGCTGCTATCAAGAAAACACCTTTGAAGCACCTCTCTCTTAAGAGTATTTACTAGAAAAACCAGTGATCATCAAGGAAGATGACTTAATTGTAAATCTTACAATTACAAACATAGTTCACAGATTAACTTGCAATTATTCTTGTGAGTCTCTGTTATCTTGCATAAGAAAAAAAATTAAAAATTCTATCTTTGCTTACTTTGGTCAAGGGAGACGTCTTCTGTGGTGAATTCTGAGTCACAGCATCACCAGGACTTAACGTCACTGCAGTGCTGGTTCTTGGAGTAGGACGAGAACTGAAAAACACACACCAGTTAACATCATTCAAGGGGCTTCCCAGGTGGCACTAGTGGTAAAGAATCCGCCTGCCAATGCAAGAGACACAAGAGACCCTGGTTCGATTCCTGGGTAGGGAAGATCCCCTGGAGTAGGAAATGGCAAGCTGCTCTACTATTCTTGCCTGGGAAATACCAAGGACAGAGGAGCCTGGCAGGCTACAGTTCATGGGGACACAAAGAGGCAGACCACGACTGATTAACTGGGCACGGCATGGCTGCTATATACAGTATTTTGTTTTAACCAGAAGCTTAAAAATATTATTTTTTTAATATCTGCTGATCTAGGCAGGACTTACATTAATAAAGTAGCTCAGATATTCTACAAAGCATGGAAAATGTTTATAACTTTATTTCATAAAATGTTTGAACTGGCAAATTACTTTGGTACCTACTTAAGTACCAAGTTATAATCCTCATCTGTTTTTAATGATTCCTCCCACACTTATCAATGGATGCCATACTCTGGGGGCCACTCCATTACATCCGGATCTCTGAGTTTGAGTTTTTGGCATTTTATGAAATTCTTCCACTTAAATCATTATGGTCTTTTTGTGATGAATTCCTTCAAATTTCCAAATATCACCTCTCCTTCACTTACCTGCCTTTGTATTCATTCATTAAACAAGCACTTACTTAGATCACAAAATTTACCAGAGATTGTACAAATTTTTTTTAACTGAATTTAAATGCCTAAGATGTATAGACAAACTTAACATACTTTATATTTAAATATGGGTAAAACAAATCAGGAAATTTTAGTTTATTATTATAACTTCCATGTCATGAAATTAAACTATAAGGCTGAACCTATAAATGAACTATAACACTTAATATTTACACATTATTAAAATTTTAAATACACTGGCCTAATCACTTTAAATACCATTCTGATTTTATTATTTCGATGATTGCAAATATTGTTTAAGCCTCCCAGATAAAACTATATTTAAAGAAAAACACAACCTGTTCTTTCCTATAAATCTCCGTCAAATAAAGGAGCCCGACTTCTGAAATTTTAAATTCAATTTTACTTGCAGTAGAAGTACAAAATAAAGAAGTTTTAACCCTCATACATAGAAAAGTTAAAATGGTTTGGTTAAAATTTTTAAAAATACAAAGGGAAGTCTACATTCCACTGGCCAGCACTGAACAGTAACTTGCAAGGACAGCAAAATGGGAACATGGCATTTACCGCTGTCCTTTATTTCTGTGCAACATGGTTTGCCACCAGGACAAGACACTTTAAGAAGACTTAGCTTTCATCTCCCATAGACTCCTTACCAGTCTGTTATTTTACGTACCTTAGAAGAAACATGGACTCATTCAATTGACCCCCAAGGGCACTCTTAGGCCGCAACTCAGAAGGATTTTCTGTGGCAGGAAGGTAAAACAATATCCATAAGTGAACAAAAATATGAGCAGGGCACGATGTAGACAGAGATTTGAAGAGAGAGATAAACAAATTAGGGACTGCCAGAAACAGTGTTCGGAGCAGCAGGAACATGGTCAAATGAAAGCTCACCTAGCCTGAAAGAGTGACTGAGTCGCTGCCCACTCTTCTCCCCCTTTGCCTGTCCACCTTGAGGGCTCTTCAGAAGCTCTGTGGCATCTTGGGACCCAGAATATTCCGTGTTTCTGCTGTTTAACAAGAGAAACTCAACTCAGTCAAGCTTACTACTGAGCTTTCTATAGTTTTCTGTGTTGAACAAGAGGCTGGCAAAGATATTTACGTTGCACAGGACATTTGGCCAAACTATGGAATTAGAAAGGTAGTATTTTTCATTGAGTAACTAAAATGAGCACTTACTGTGTGCAAGGCACTGTGCTAAGGAGCCTATAAAATTCATCCCTGAAAAATAAATAGCAGCGGGCCAACAGGAGAAGTAAACCAGCACTCGAAGCATCAGTGAGCAGTAGTGAGCTTCCCTTTTATTCCCGCCCTTCCAGTGTTGCGAGCCCTGGGCTCAAAGGAGCCCCACAAGAAGTCCTCTACCTCTGTTTCAAGGAACAGGAAAGGGAACCCCTAGGGGTCAGAGCAGGGGAAATACCCGAGTTTTTTGTTTGGTTTTTGGTTTTTCTTATTCCCTTTTGTCCTGCCCCAGCCTCCAGGTAATCTTGCAGCAGACACTTCTGGCCCACACCTAAAATCCTGCGGGAGGAACATCCTCTTCTCTAACCAGAGAGCTATGATCCCAAGAAGGTGAGACAAATCTCTCTGTTCTCTTATTTTTCCTCTCTCATCATCCTCCTGTCACATCCATCCATCCCAAACACATCCATCAAGACATAAAAATATACACCATGAGTAAGTGTGGTTCACAATGGGAAGGCAAGGTTGCCTCAATATTTGAAAACCAATTTATATAAGAGTCCATAAAGAGAATCTAAAGGAGAGAAACCACATGATCGTATCTACTGATACAAAAAGGCATTTGATGTTTCCAACTGCAAAGGGGAAGTTACAAAACCCTCCAGCTCATGTGTGTGTGGGTGTGTATGCATGCTCTGTTGTACCCAACTCTTGCAACCCTGAGGTCTGTAGCCCACCAGGCTCCTCTGTCCATGGGGATTCTCCAGCCAAGAATACTGGAGTGGGTTGCTATTTTCCTTCTCCAAGGGATCTTCCTGATCCAGGGATTGAACCCGTGGCTCTTGCATCTTCTGCACTGGCAGGCAGGTTCTTTACCACTAGAGCCGCCAGGGAAGCCCATCGTACTTAATGCAGAAAGGCTGAATGCATTCTAAAATCAGAAACCAGGCAATGGCGTTCCTTCTCATCACCCCACATTCACTCAGTTCAGTTGCTCAGTCGTGTCCCACTCTTTCATTACCTCATTCATTACCATGCTAAAAAAAAGCCCTTGTAAGGCCAGTAAGAAATAAAAGGCATACAGATCAAAAGGAAGATGGCATACTAAGGTGAGAGGTGTCCTAGGACTTGCTGACACTGATGGACAAGGACCCAAGCCCAGGTTTCTGTACTCTTCATAGAGCCTGAAGTGTGAAAACAGTTGAAGCTCAGTGGATCACAGAAACCAAAGTTTGAGAGAGACCTTATATAGAATTCAGATTTCTCTATCCAGTACACTAAATTGACAAGATTAAAATTAAGAATCAAACAACCATTATCACTGAATAAAGTGGAGAGAGGAGGAGTCGATTATGGACTCATCTACTTCTCATAATGTTCTTTTCAAAACACCATCACTTCTGTAAGTGTCCTGGGCTAAGAAGATTTAATAATAAAAATGAAGTATACTAGTCAGGATGAGCTAGGTTATGCTGTGGTAACATGATCCACAAATACTAGTGACCTAGAATCTCCTAGCTTTATGTCTCACTCGTGCACACAGCCACCACAGGCTGGCAAGAAAGCTATGCTCATCGTGGTCACTAAAGACCCAGCCTGAAAGCAACTCTATTTGGACATTTTCTTCCTGGTCACCTCAACAGGAGAAAGAAACGTAGCAAATCACACACTGGCTCTTTGAGTTTCTACCCAGAAATACCTCATCACTTCTGCTCACATTTCATTAGCCACAGCAAGTCACAGGACTGCACCTAATTTCAAAGTGGGAAATGAGCTCCTGCCATGTGCTGACAAGGTGGGAATCCAGGTGAACACAACTAATGACTAAGGTACTAAAACCCTGTCTGGAGAATAAACAACTGACCAGAAAATGAGCAAAGTCAAGCACACACAATGTCATGACTAAACTCTTTAAGCAACCCTTAATTAAACAAATGCTTGATTTTCTATTATGAAAAGCACAGAAAGTCACATCATTGAGGCTGCCATCATAATAATGGGCCAAGTGTTTGATAACCATGCCCCACACACAAAGATCAGCTTGTACTACCTGACGTTGGAATCCTCAGTGCTTGAGTCCTGATCACTTCTAGCAAAAGCATCCTTCCAAAATGAATGCTGCAGCAGGTCTGCCCAAGTCAGTCTTTATAAAACAGAAATGTTTAAAATCTATTTTAACATGATTTACCATGGAGAATTCCCAGGACATGTCCTAGTTACACATATCAGATTTGTTTCACATATTCCTTTTTATTATCTATTTTCTTTATTCTTTTCTTAATTTTTAACTGGAGGGTAATTGCTTTATAATATTGTGATGGCTTCTGCCATACAACAATGTGAATCAGTCATAAGTACACATGTCCCCTCCCTCCTGAACGCTCTTATCCCCTAACCCACCCCATATGTTGTCACAGAGTACTCCATTGAATTCCCTATGCTATATAGCAACTTCCCATTAGCTATCTATTTTACACACGGTAATGGACATGTTTCAGGGCTACTCTCTCAATTCATCCCACTCGCTCCTTCCCTCGCTGGGTCCAAAGTCTGTTCTCTCTATCTGCATCTCTATTCCTGCCCTGCCAATTTTGTAACTTCACTTTTTTTTTTTTTTGGTAACTTCACTTTTAGAAGTTCATTCAGAAATAAGTAAGATTATCAACTTCATGGCTATACACACTCACGCTTCTGTTTAGGAATCAAAACATTATTTAATTAGATCACCCACATTAAGATAACTTCAGGCCGTATCTGAAAACTGCACTCACTTTCAAACCATTAAGTATTACTACTGATCAATTATACCTGAGGTATACTCAGACTCAAAATGATTAAGCCTAAAATTCAAAAAAGATAGTCATTTATATCTAATTATTCAAAATTTATGAAATGAAATTCAAACTACTTTGGTAGAAATTAAAATATAAGCGATAACGAATTGGCAGCCACAAGTATATATCCCTTTTATACAAATGGCTCCTAAAATTCACTAACAATTAAAACTGCCAATAAAATGGAATTCCTTTTTTTTTTTTCATTTATTTTTATTAGTTGGAGGCTAATTACTTTACAATATTGTAGTGGGTTTTGTCATACATTGACGGAATTTCTTTTTCATCTATCAAAGTAGCAAAAAATGTATAAGATCAACAAAGCACCCACTGTATTTAACAATGGGAGGGAAGGAGCTTTCTAAAATTGCTGGAAGTATAAACCTTCCCATGTTCCTGGGATCAGCAAATGTGTCCACATTTTTAATGTTCTTATTAGCCTTTGGCCAGCAAACCCATCTTGAGAAACTTATTCAAAGGAGATAACTTCTTAAGTGAACAACAACAAAGAGAGACAAAAACATATTTATCTTACTGTAGCAGTCAGTATATATGATATTCTAAATCAAGAAGCACTCTCAAAAAAAAAAGCACTCTAAATGTTGTTATCATACATAATTGCATGTACATTCAGCGGCCATTTAAAATTACCAAGTGAAAAAATAAAATGATCAAGCAGATATATAGAGTAAAGAAACTAGGTTATGGGGTGGTCCCATTTATGCAAAAAAGTATTTCATATAGAATATAAACACACAAAAATGTATCCTAAATAAGGTCCTAAATTAAGCATATTTATATCTTATCCAAAAAGTCTGGGAGATTATCCACCAAAGTAACTCTGATCCTAAAAGCATTCTATTGCAAATACAGCAGTGTCTTACAATTTATTCAAGTATAAACATTTTCTTCTGTAGCTTCTCTCATATTTAATGCTGATACATTACATGCTATATTAAATCTATTCATTTTACACCCTGAAGTAGAGACCCCAAACATTTGTCGAAAACCTCAAGATATCTAGTGCGAGAACCAGAAACTAGCCTCTCCTGTCTTCCAGGCCAGGGAGACCCCCGCCTTCATTCCCTACTCCCTTCCGCCCTCCCCTACTCTGTATCCTAAGGATTTCTAACTTTCTGCCATCCCTGCCACACAGAAAATTCACACCGTGCCTGCGATCTGCCACTTGACATTCCCAGTATGACAGGAATATCATATTGATAAATGACATCACATTAAAATAGGGCCCTGTTAGTCATTATCACATGAAGTATCTTGACAGCACATCCACAGTGGGGAAGTCTAAGCAGTTTTAGCCTGAAACCCACAATGGAAACAAAAAAGTGTATGCCTTGGATTTTGGGAGTTACAAGAAAATCTGTCAAGCTATGAGGCAACTACCTGCTACTCTAGAAGAAAAACTGACTTTTAAAATGTCTCCTGATTAAAAACACCTGCCAACAGAGCAGCCACTCAATGTAGACTCTCATTTCTTTTTTCCCCCCAAAAGAGAGAGATCAGTTTGAACAGTTCTTTCTATAATAAGAAGAGTACAATTTTAGAAGTACACTAAAGGAAAAATAAAAAATATTCCACTGCTCATTCATATTAAAATATTACCCATACGTACCTTTTCTGAGGGTCTTTTTGAAGCAAACCATCAAGCAAATTAATAAAATCTGAAGAAGCTTTAGGACAAGAAGAATCTAGACACAAAATAATGCCCCAAAAAGAAAGAAAAGTGATAAGTAACTGAAAATACACCCTGCATCAACATTATAATAATAGCATTTTAAGCATATCAATTATTTTTAAAAGAACACTGAATATATGAGTAACAATAAAGCCTCCATTTAATGGAGGAGGGAACAAAAATTTAAAACTTTTTCCCTGGACCACAATAACACATGTACCTCAAAAACTAAGTTCTGACTAACTTCTTAAACTTTCTCTTTACAACCCCAGTAATGATCATGAGCTCACACCCTTGTCTTCAACTATTAATTATGCTTCATTTTCTGAGGCATTCTTAACTTAACCAGCTTTGCTTGATAATATACTGTGACTACAGTACTTGTAACCCCACTTTATTTCAAAGATTTTTTAACAGGAAAAGAATAAACATCACAATACTATGATACTGTCAAATTCCACACATCTCCAAGTGTTCTCTTTTTATATTGGACAGATGCATACCTTGGTCAAATTATCAGTCTATAATTAAAAGAAGTGGCCCAGAAGATGATGGCCAAAGCCATCAAAACAGATGGTGCTATTAGGCACTATGGCCACAGTCTGAACAAGATCTCTGTGAAATAATTACCCTTGGGCCGCCAGTGGTTTTCTTGCCCAGACCTTTGATAACCTTCATTCTCAGATTTCTTTACCCTGCATAAATGTCTTCAACTTATACAAGAAAACAATACTCAATGCTATGAGTACTCAAGTAAAAAATCAGAAGTCATCATTATAGGAAAAAGGAATGACTGATTTCTATGAAAACTAAAGTTAATAAAAAAAAAGAAAGAAAGAAACACTTTTTAAGAAATATAGATCCCTTTCAAAATAGCAAGATTTTTTGTTTTTTTTTTACCTAGGATGATTCTTAAAATACTGAAAATATTCTGCATTCCTATTTCTTCCATCAATTATTGAGGATTTTTTTTTCTTTTAAAACTCACAACCTTATTTTTCATAAAGTCTTATATTTTGGGGTCTTAAGATTCACATCTTTTGAGGTATGTAGCAAAGTGTTTTATTATGTCTGTACCTTCTTTTTCTTTTCTTTCCTTAAAATTAATAATGGTAGACACATTAATTATAATTTGTATGATTAAATTTTCAATACTTTTAAAACACTGCAACCAAATCTAGCTTAAAAGCTTGAGCTTATCAGGGTAGCATTCTGATTTCTCAAGACACAAGACTGAGAAATGCTTGATTTGTTCCTATTCAAACACTACACAGAATTAACTACATGGGACATGAGTACATATTAAGTAAATGGTACAGACATATGAACACACCAAAACGACATAAAAGTTTGAGTTTTAAATCTTTAAACCAGATTTCTTTTGATATAGGAGGACAAAATAATTTGTATTTTTAAATGAGGGAACTTAATAGTACTATGCTTTCCATTTCAGCATCTTTTTAAAAATGGCAAAGGGAATACTAAAATTTCTAAAAATACCAATTTGTGACTATTTAGAAAACACAAATTTGAGGGGTTATGAATCAACAGAAACACTTTGGGATAAAAGTGCACCGTTGGTCCGTGTAGTAAAATGACTACATTTACAATAAAAAAAGAAATCCTACCTTTTGGAATAGGTGGCAAAGGATCTTCATAACAAATCTTTTCAATTAGTTCTGAGACACATTCTGAGAAGAATGGAGGCTTTCCTTAAACCAAACAAAAACTTGCAAAATTAAACAACAGTTTGCTACCATCAATAATTCTCAATAAATCTCAACTACAGACAATTCAAGACTATATAATTTATAGGAAAAATATACACATACAGCCTAATTAATTACTGAATGCTGAGTATACACCAGGCACACTGTCTATACATTTTTATATTTCTGCAACTGAAAATTTATCATCCTAAAAATACAAAATTCACTTACGGATAACCATACTCCAAGGGTTGCATGGGCCATTGGACACATCTGAAAATTCATAGTCAAAGGTACCTTTACAAGATTTTCTACTAGTAATCAGTTTTCAACAATTAGGCATATTTCAACATTCCAAATGATTAGCATAAAAATACCTCCTTCCTAAAAAACCTGCACATGCTGAGACAACCAAGCAAGTCAGCCAAAATTAGTATATAGAAAAATTTAGAAAAATCAGCTTTTTCACTTCTTATAGGTAAACTCTTTGCAAACTACATATGTAACCATTATGTATGTGTGTCCAGCTCTGATTTTAAACTGAACCAGAAAGTAATCACCTGAAAACATTTCATAGAGCAGGCAGCCCAAGGACCAGAGGTCACTGGTGATGGAGAAGTCGGTACCCCTCACAATTTCTGGAGCTGTGTAGATAAGAGATCCTAAAAATAAAGGTGAAAGGACAGTTTTGTTAGGCATTCGTACTGTTGCCAACACATAGGAAAGACTAAGTAAAGTGAAAAAAGATCAGAGAACATGCACATGAATAAATCTTCATGCATATTTTACATTTTTATGTTTTCTAATTTTAAGGTCCCACTTGCCAAGAGAGCTTCCCTGGTGACTCAGTCGGTAAAGAATTCACCTGCAATGCAGGAGACCCGGGTTCCATCCCTGGGTTGGGAAGATCCCTTGGAGGAGATCTTGGCAACCCACCCCCGTATTCTTGCTTGGAAAATCTCCATAGACAGAGGAGCCTAGCAGGCTGCAGTCCACAGGACTGCAAAGAGGCAGACACAACTGAGTGACTGAGTACAGCACTTGCTAAGAATATGTGCTTTCACAGTCCCTAAGACGTGTCTGACTCTGCAACCCCACAGACTGCAGCGCACCAGGCTCCTCTGTTCTCCATAACCTCCCAGAGTTGGCTCAAATTCAAGTCCACTGAGTCAGTGATACTACCTAACCGTCTCATCCTCTGCTGCCCCCTTCTCCCTTCACCTTCAATCTTTCCCAGCATCAGGGTTTTTTCCAACAAATTGGCTCTTTACATCAGGGTCCAAAGTATTAGAGTTTCAGCTTTAGCAACAGTCCTTCCAATGAATAATCAGGGTTGATTTCCTTTAAGATGGCTGGTTTGATCTCTTTGCAGTCCAAGTGACTCTCAAGAGTCTTCTCCAGCACTACAGTTCAAAAGCATCAATTCTTTGGCGCTCAGGGTTGATTTCCTTTAAGATGGTTGGTTTGATCTCTTTGCTGTCCAAGTGACTCTCAAGAGTCTTCTCCAGCACTACAGTTCAAAAGCATCAATTCTTTGGCGCTCAGCCTTCTTTATGGTCCAACTCTCACATCCATACACAACTACTGGAAAAATTATAGCTTTGACTAGACAGACCTTTGTAGGCAAAGTGATGTCTCTGCTTTTTAAAATGCTGTCTAGGTTTATCATAGCTTTCCTTTAAGTAAGCATCTTTTAATTCCATGGCTGCAGTCATCATTCACAATGATTTTGGAGCCCAAGAAAATAAAACCTGTCCCTCCATTCTTTCCCCTTCTATTTGCCATGAATTGATGGGACTGGATGCCAGGATCCTAGTTTTTTGACTGCTGAGTTTTATGCCAGCTTTTTCACTCTCCTCTTTCACCTCATTAAGAGGCTCTTAGTTTTTCTTCACTTTCTACAGGTAAAGTAGTATTATCTGCATATGTGAGAATGTATTGAAATTTAAGGCTTTTGAATAATCACCTGAGTAAGAGGTGTGGCACACCGATGTGTCTTCTTTTAAATTAACTATTCAGATAGTTGTAAGAAAAGGACCTTTGACTGTTATCAACAATATCTTGATTAGAATAGATTAAGTTATACAGAAGTCAGCACTCCAAATTCTCACCGGCTTAACGACACAAGTTTCTTCATCATGAAAGTACACATCCCCTACAGGTCAGCCAATGGGCTCCGACCCTCACAGTCAGTCCATCCAAGACTCAGGCTACATTTCAAGACATGCTTCCTCAGTCAGCAAGGTGGGCAAAGAATGTGGTTAACTTAACACTGGCTCTTGAAACTCCCAACTCTAAGAGACTTCTATGCACACCTGGGGAGCGTGGCAGGGCAATGCAAACCTACTGTGTGTCCAGGAGAGGAGCAGGGAGCCATCTGGTCAACAGTACTAGTGTTTACCACGTACACTGGACAGAGTTTAGTATTACCCAGAAATCCAAGTTCCAGGGTTAGAAAGCACCCCCTGCTTACTGACATGAACCGCTGAGGCCTGGAAAGTACCCTCACATCCTCTAAGCCACAGAGCTGGGCAGTTACAGAACACCTGTCAAAATCCAGGGCTTTCTATCTTCCTATGAGAATGTCCTTCCCATGAAGTGAGTCACCACCAGTCACTTGGAGAGAGGTTAACGTACCCCCTTCATGGGGACTGTTCTTGGATTAAGCTCAGAAGTAACCAAGCATCACTGCTAAAAACTGACACTTCTCTGTAACACAGCCCTCTTCCCCTTTGGAAGGGACTATTGCAAAAGGTACATTCCTGAAACACACTGCCCTCCTGGTCTTCTGTAATTAAAGCGCAGTCTACAATACTCATTTTCACAGGATGCCAGTCATCCCATGGGAAGATATTTGGGGATTTAAAGAGCCTTCTTCCTGGGCATGAAATTTTACTTCAACACTAACCCTAAAAGTTAAATTTCTTTCCTCATATTTGTGGGCCTCTGGTTGACCTGCTGCTCCCCATCACGTTATCTCATTCTTCTCATCAAAGCCATGTGACCACCAGGCCCAGGGATGCCGCCCTCTCTCCCAGCACCTTTTGCTTCCTGATGAGTCTCACTGGTCCAAAGTCTCAAGTACTGCACCAGGAACTTAAGGAAAAAAGATCTTTACCACTTTTATCAGAAGGTCTCATATAAGAAATTATGACTTCCTGGTCAGGGAACTAGGATCACACATGCCACATGGCATGGTCAAAAGAAAAAAAAAAAAGTAGGAAAAAGAAAGAATTTGACTTCACACTCTCCCCTCAAGCACAGTGAGCTAACAGCCTAGGCCCCCTCTCACTGTCAAAACCACCTCCCAAGGATGCATCCCTAAAAATCGTCCATACTTGCAGAATATTAGCTACTTAACAATGTTGAACATGTACCGAGCTACTGCTGTGTGCCAGACACCGGTATTAAGTGCTGAGGATACAGCAGGAAGGGAGACAAAATCCCCTTCCTTACATTCTAACGAGCGGTCAGTGATGAAGCGAAGGAGGCTTTTTCAGAGGTTCCCTGTGCTTTAAACGGCATTAGATTCGCATGGAAAACCTTAGGTCCTAGACAAAGCCATCCATAAATCCAGGCTTCTCCTGGTCCTTATCATTTATTTTCAATACATCATTTGGCTGGCAACATAAAAAGTGGACATTTTCTCCAAAACACGTGACTTGGGTGGCCCACCACTGGAGTTCTGACCTTGAAGCTCGCCTCATACCTTTCACTCTACTTTTCATGTTTTTCTTCACTACATTTTCCCCGCTGTCACCTCCTCCTTCTTCTGCTGCCACCAAGGTGAAGAACTCTTCCAAATTTTCACCTTCCACTTTGGCCAAGCAAAAATTACTAAACTTCAGTGTTCCGGGCCCTTCCAAGAGTATCTATAAAGGTGAAGAAACAAATGTGTTCAAAAGCAAATTCAACATAATTTTCATTTCCATCTGTACCTCTTATAATCTCACTATAGAACCTTGAGTATTGACTTTCTTGCTTCATCACAACTCAGAAAATTAAACACAAATTTTTTTAAAAGAAGATGCCATACTCAGTCACTTTAGTCATGTCTGACTCTTTGCAATCCTGTGGACTGTAGCCCGCCAGGCTCCTCTGTCCATGGGATTCTCCAGGCAAGAATACTGGAGTGGGTTGCCATGCCCTCCTCCAGGGGATCTTCCCGATCCAGGGATTGAACCGGGTCTTCTGCACTGCACGAGGATTCTTTACTGCTGAGTCACTGGGAAAGCCCCAAAAAGCAGGAAATATAAATCCAACACTAATAGAATCAAATATTAAATTCTCCCTTCTCAGATGCAGATGAAAAATGTGTCATAAAACCACAGAGGGAAACAGTAGTCTTTTGGGAAAGATGAAGAATGTCAATGAAACAATCTATTCACGAACCCTCAGTGACAGCTGAAAGAGGATTTGGAAACCCACCAGTCCTAGGGGTTGTTTATTTAAATGAGGAAGTGTGATTCAGGGTTCAGACTGAGGGTTCTGAAGTTAGAGACCTAGATTTGACCCCGAGGTTCACCACTTACTGGCAGTCTAACCTGCAGAAATTACTTAGCCTTTGTAAATCTCAGCCTCGTCACCTATAAAATGGGGAAAGTGATACTTCAGATAGTTTTAAGGACTGAGGTTATACATAATGCAAACGGCTTCTGACCGTGATGGGCATGTGAAAAGTGCTCAAGTCTGCTAATATAATTTGTGATTAGAAGTTATCTGTTGATTATTGAAACTATACGAGGAACCAGTGTTCTCTGACCTTTATCTTTTCCCTCCCTCGCAAGGGGCTTTTTGATCCTCAAAAGCAATTTAAAGTTTACTCTTTACTTCTAGTCACAAATACTAAGGATGTCAGTTAGTCTACCACAGTGGCTTTTAAACTTTTTTTTTTTTTTGAGCACCTGAAGGCCTTGTTAAGACAACAACGAGTCCTTCCCCTGAGAGTTTCTGATTCAACAGATCTGGGGTGAGGCCCAAGAACCTGCATTTCTAACAAGTCCCAGGTCATGTTGATGCTGCCGGTCCAAGGAACACACTTGCAGAACCACCGGCAGGTGACAGGTAATTTTTTCTTAAGTTAGTAAATATTTTAGACTTTGCAAGCCATACAGTTTCTGCCCTGACTTCTCAAGTCTGCAACCACTGACAATATGTAAATGAAAGGGTGTGGCTGTTCCAACAGAACTCCATTTACAGATATAGGGATCCTGCTGGAACTCCTCCAAACCCAGTTCTAGAATAAAAGTTACCTCATATATCAGCCTGAAACTCCAAGATTATGAACAGCTGATATGAGACCTCATTAAAAAAACTCACATATAGGAGCTGGCACATTATAGCCTCTGGGCCACATACTGCCACTGCCTATGTTTGTACAAGCATGAGCTGAGCATGGTTTTTATGGCTCTAAATGGTTGAAAAAAATGAAAATAATACTTCTTGACAGGTGAAAATTACAGGTGAAAATGAAACTGACATTTCCATGTCCACAAATGGAGGTTTTTTTTAAAACAAAGTTACACCCATCCATTTACATTCAGGGCTGTAACACAGTTAAGTGGTTATAGCCTTCAAACAAGTATATGAATATTTCAAATAAGAATGTCTGTTACAGAGAGTTTTTATGGAGTTTTCTTTTTGTAGGTTTCATTATGTTCTTATACAGATGGCTTAAAGTAACATTTAACGAAGACATAGTCAACTTTTCATTTCATTAACAAAGGAGAAGCAGCAACTAAGAGCAGTAACACATACAACCCCTAAGAGTATGAACTCATAAAGGTAAGAGGTACCACTAAGAGCACCCCATCTACCAGAAAAGTCCTATGAATGTCACCCAAACCTAGTATGTCACTCTCACTATCTCCTTGAACTATCTACCCTCCCCACACACACACATCACAGGCAAGAAACCTAAGCTACACAGAGACAGAAAGGGTAACTGGTCCAGGACACACAGCATCTCAGCATCAGTGAGTGATACTGATGTGACTCAGACACTAAACAGGTTTGTGACTCAACAACACGGAAACACAATTAGTGATGGGTAATTAGTTCTACCAGAAAAGAAAAATGTTTGATATAAAATAGCAGGAATCAAACACACGTTGTCAAGAATGTCATTATCAAACTAAAATAATGGCTCATAAGTGTGAACTATAATTTAAGAACAAAGAGTCTTATTCTATATGTCTATTGAGCTCATCATTCACAATGTACCTCAGGAGCAATGATACTTACTCCAAGAATCCTGAAAGGAGGGGAGATTTCACTTTCTAAAAGGTACTTCAATAGGCAGCTAAATAGGAACCTAAAATATAATACTATGTACTTCCTTTTGTTAAAAAAAAAAAAATGTTGACTAAAAAATTTCAACATGCTCTAAATATATCAAAGTTGTATCTAAAAATAAAAACATCTTTGAGGAAGCATTATAAATTGAGACACAAACAGTCAGGGAATCAAAACTTTCATGAATTACCTTCCCAGGAGAAATGTCACAAAAGAGAATGCCAAGTTGATGAAGATGATGTAATCCAGTCAGCAGGTCAATTCCAAATTCTCTCACTACATCTTCTGGGAGATTTTCATCTTGAGCAATAACCATTTCTAATGAACCACCTGCAAGTTGATTAAAATCACCCACTTTAACCCACCAACATTAGACAGTGCTTCTAGAAAGGTTCCATGCTGGGACCTGAGCATTAAAACATTATCAAATCAGTTCATCTGGACAATCTGACAGGGAAACATACTCATGAATGAACACTGGTCCAGGAACCCTAACAGGAATCTCCACACTCCAGAGCCAGCTAAGAGCGAATGGCTGCTCGGCCTGGAAGGATAGTCAATAAATACGCCAGTGGAGTGAAGGAAGAATCGCTCTGGCACTGTGATCTCTCACTCCAGACCCCTCAGGAAAGAAACAGCTACAGAAATTAGTGTTAAGTGCTACCATAAACTGTACACTTTAATCACACTGTGCAAAGGATAGTCACGTTTACCCCCATGCAAAGTTAGGTCACATTCCGCAAGTACTGCCTGGCACAAAAAGGTGCTCTTCTTAAGAATTAGAAAATTACAAATTCTGATGTACACCACTGATGAAATAAAAGGTCAGTGGCAGACACATTGTGAATTCCACGTCTATATCCTTGCAAGATCCCTGTCATAACTCTACCACCTAAGTGTCAGAAACAATTTTTTTTTTTTTTAGGATCAAGATTATAATTAGAAAAAAAAAAAAAAGATTATAATTAGAAGTCAAGTTCACAGAAAAAGAAGTCTTAGCTGGCAGCTGAAAGTTCAATCAGAATTCCTGTGATGAAGGTAGGAGGCATTCTGGGTTCTGTTCATTTTGTTCCGTGGGTGAGGAACCATTCCAAACATAGGGATAAATGAGTTAGGTTGCTACAACAGCCAGGGGTCAGAAATAACTGCTGAAACAAAAAGTAACACAGGTGGAGTCCCCTGATCACCTCAACAGTGTGTACATCTGATGAAAGAAATTAAACCATCTCCTCCTGTTGATTCAAAAAATAAAAGGCAAAATGCAAACAATTTACTATTCCAAATAAGCTCTTTCATAATTGCTTTATAAATTCTAAGGGCCAACAGGTAAGAGACTCATAAAGCTAGAAATGATTACATTTCATCTTTTTAATGATTATTATTACTCAATGTATAACTGTGGTACTTCTTACTTTTCTTCCTAAAGACACTGAAACTAAAAGTCCAGACAATACCTATGTATTTAGTCACCTTTCTCTCTGTATACAGTCTTGGAAAATTTTATCAAGCAAGAGCTTTTATCTCTAATTATTGCCAGGTGGTGGAATTTGTTGATTCAGCTATTTTTCTATATTGCCTAAGTTTTACTAGTTCAAGTATCCTTTGCATAAGAATAAAAAAATAAGAACTAATTAGATAATAGGTAGTTGACCTCAAATCTTTTCTTTATATTGAATGGAAAAACTTGTTTCATCAATCATCACTAAAAATTATTTCTAAATTTTATGAAGATGATATAGCATTATTTTATACCAAAGTAAAGTTAACCCTAAACTGCATCTCTTCCTCTTACCAAACACCTTTGTTTTTTTCCTGTCCCTAATATATCAAAAACAGGTGTTCAAGTTAATGTAGTCAATAGTATGCTTATATTCATAATAGAAGAAAAAGTGAAAAATAACAAAACCTACATCATATGTTTTTTCAAAGCAACCTATACAGTGACTATAATCATAGCACTTCTTTATTCCTACCTGTGCAGAGTTCCACAACTAGCCAGAGATGATTGCTGGTTTCATACCATTCATGAAAAGTTACAATGTTCTTGTGTTTAATTTCATGGGTCAGACGGACCTATAAACACACACAGCATTCACACTAAGAAAACAAGTTCTTAAAACCTTTGAATCTACTAAGAAACACCTAAATATCACACCTGGGAAATAGATAAGAAAACAATGGAACTTATTCAGAGGAATAAAATAATAAATAATTTAAAACATAGACATTAAGAATGATGGTTATATGCTTACTTGCTCAGTTGTGTCTGACTCTTTGCAACCCCATGGACCGTAGAGCCTGTCAGGCTTCTCTGTCCATGGAATTCTCCAGACTAGAATACTGGAGTGGGTTGCCATTTCCTTCCCCAGGGGATCTTCCCGACCCAGGGATCCAACTCATATCTTCTGCATTGCAGGTGGATTCTTTATCATCTGAGCCTCCAGGGAAGCCCTAGTGTGAACATACTGATCTTAAAATGTACATTTCCAATGGATTATGAGAATACTTGTATACCAAAAACAAGAGTGAATTCAAAAACCCAGTAGTAAAGATGCAAAAGCGTGTCCATTAAAAAATATTAAGTTGCTTTGGGGATTTTTGGCTTTCTCCCTTTAAAAATCCCATTAAATACAGGAACTAAAACTACAAAAATGTGTACAGAACATCAAGACTCAGAATTGCTGATGACTGACTATCAAAGTGCACTGGATCCTTGCTTTCTACTGTCGGAACCAGCTCGGGGCTTTTCGCCACGCCGCGTCCCCTTATCTTCCTCTGCTGGGTCAGCTATGGCAGCCGTGAAGACCCTGAACCCCAAGGCCAACGTGGCCCGAGCGCAGGCGGCACTGGCGGTCAACATCAGCGCGGCCCGGGGGCTGCAGGACGTGCTGAGGACCAACTTGGAACCTAAGGGCACCATGAAGATGCTTGTTTCTGGTGCTGGAGACATCAAACTCACTAAAGATGGAAATGTGCTGCTTCCTGAAATGCAAATTCAACACCCAACAGCTTCCTTAATAGCCAAAGTAGCAACAGCCCAGGATGACATAACTGGTGATGGTACTACGTCCAATGTCCTCATCATTGGAGAGCTGCTGAAGCAGGCGGATCTCTACATTTCTGAAGGTCTTCATCCCAGAATAATTACAGAAGGATTTGAAGCTGCAAAGGAAAAGGCACTCAGTTTTTGGAACAAAGCAAAGAGATGGAAAGGGAAACACTTATAGACGTGGCCAGAACATCTCTTTGTACTAAAGTTCATGCTGAACTCGCTGATGTCTTAACAGAGGCTGTAGTGGACTCCATTTTGGCCATTAAAAAACAAGATGAACCTATTGATCTCTTCATGGTTGAGATCACGGAGATGAAACATAAATCTGAAATAGATACAAGCTTGATCAGAGGTCTTGTTTTGGACCACGGGGCACAGCATCCTGATATGAAGAGAGGAGAAGATGCATACATCCTCACATGCAACGTGTCATTAGAATATGAAAAAACAGAAGTGAATTCTGGCTTTTTTTTTACAAGAGTGCAGAGGAGAGAGAGAAATTAGTGAAAGCCGAAAAGAAATTCATCAAAGACAGAGTTAAAAAAATAATATTAAAAAAATAATCGACCTGAAAAAGAAAGTCTGTGGTGATTCAGATAAAGGATTCGTTGTTATTAATCAAAAGGGAATTGATCCCCTTTCCTTAGATGCTCTTGCCAAAAAAGGCATAATAGCTCTGCGCAGAGCTAAAAGGAGAAACATGGAAAGGTTGACTCTTGCTTGTGGTGGGATAGCACTAAATTCTCTTGATGACCTAAATCCTGATTGTTTGGGACATGCAGGACTTGTCTATGAATATACATTGGGAGAAGAGAAGTTCACCTTTATTGAGAAATGTAACAATCCTCGCTCTGTCACATTACTGATCAAAAGACCAAATAAGCATATGCTTACTCAAATCAAAGATGCAATAAGAGATGGCTTGAGGGCTGTTAAAAATGCTCTTGATGATGGCTGTGCAGTCCCAGGTGCTGGCGCAGTGGAAGTGGACATGGCAGAAGCCCTGGATAAACACAAGCCCAGCGTAAAGGGCAGGGCCCAGCTTGGAGTCCAAGCATTTGCTGATGCGTTGCTCATTATTCCCAAGGTTCTTGCTCGGAACTCTGGTTTTGACCTTCAGGAAACACTAATTAAAGTTCAAGCAGAACATTCAGAATCCGGTCAGCTTGTGGGTGTGGACTTGAACACTGGTGAACCAATGGTAGCAGCAAAAGCAGGCATATGGAATAACTATTGTGAAAAGAAACAGCTTCCTCACTCCTGCACTGTGATTGCCACCAACATTCTCCTGGTTGATGAGATCATGAGAGCTGGAATGTCTTCCCTAAAAGGCTGAATTGAAGCTTCCCTTGTATCTGAATCCTGAAGACTACAGAGTGATCCTAATAATACAGCTATGGAATTTTGGTCCAAGCTTCAAATGATCTTCAAAGGATTTTCTTTTCCCATATTAAAAAAGGAGAGAACACTGGCACCTATTCAGATTCTGAAGGTCTGAAATTATAATTACACTATTTTTTAAATTGCACTGCAGTGTCCACACACAGCAGGTCATACTTACCCAGTAAACAGGACATTTTGCTTTACCCTCAGTGATACAAAAATATTAGATAAGCATATGTCATCTACCTTGTTATTAAATATTCACTGAAAAGCAAACCAAAAAAAAGAAAGAAAGAAAAACAAACCAAAAAAAATTCTACTGTCACTCAACACAGGCTAATGAGCCCATAATTTGTTGAAATACAGAGCTCCCTGTTTAAGAAATGGAATTTAGCACACTCCAGGAACAACTTGGTGGGCTCATATTGTAACAAAAAGAAAGGAGAACTAATCTACATGACTTAGAAGACAGATGAGGAGAAAACCAGAGTGACCAAGGGAGAATTTGAGGAGCATCTTGTAATAAACCCCCAATATAAGGCCACTAGAAAGCGGGGAGAACCCTGGGTAAATAAGTTTAAAGGTAGCCTTGCTAATTCTGGCTTGGGAAGGGGAGGTCCTAGTGAAAAAATAAAGGAGATACAGAAATCCCAAAAGAATTCAGGCCACAGCACACTCCTCCTGACTCCCATCACTCAATACTTGCCAAGTACCTACTCTTCCAGACACCGCTCTGCCCATCTCACCCTCCGCCCAGACCTCCATCACCCATGTGCAGCCTCCACTGGCCAGTGCAGGAGATACTGTGGCCAGGACTCGCCACAGAGGGCTACTGTGTTCTGGAGCGGCAGCTGGGATGAGCTTCAAGTGTAAAATACACACCAGATACCCAACAATCAACATCAAAATTAGAAAACTATCTCACTGGTTGCACACTGAAAAAATAATACATGGTATTATTAATCTCAAATGAGACTAATATATATTAATAAGATGAATTTCACCTATTTATTATCCTTTTTCAATGTAGATATTATGAACTTTACAGTTGGATTTATAACCCCCATTATATGTCTATTGGACAGCATTGCTAGATTTTTTTTAACTGGTAATATTATTCTCTCCAAAATCTCTTCCACACACCCTAATCCATGACCACCACTCACTCCCTTTCCAGCTCACTCGCTCTAGGACTGCAGTTCTGGTTCAGTGCAACCCTCCCCACAGTCTGCATATACCTAAGGCACCGAAGCAGACACAAACCATGCTGATTGCTCTGCCTTCCACTGACGAACCCCACTCTCAAAGGGCCCCAGCCAGTCTGCCCTCCAGATGACCTATTCACACCTTTTCTTTCCTCTTTTCTAGAACACTGCCTGCCCCTTCCCCCTAACTGAAGACTTAAGATTCTCACCTCAGTGAAAACGTAATCAGAAGAGAAATTCCTCCTGTTCCCAGTTCCGAATCGACCAACTAGAGAGCATCTTGTCCCATACACCTGTCTTCCCTCAACTGTCCACACACCTCTCAAAAGCCAACACCTCCTCACGCAGGTGAGGATGGCTGTTTAAAATAACAATAAATAACAACAATGACAAAAATAACAAGTGTTGGCCACAGTGTGGAGAAATAAGATCCCTTGCACACTGCTGTGGAAATGAATAATGGTAGGGTCTCTGGGGAAAATCGAATATTTCATGGGTTTGTTGAAATCTGTAATGACTTGTATTATTATAGCGTCTATCATATAGAAGAGTTTCACAGCCCTAAAATCCTCTGTGCTCCGCCTATTCATCCCTCCCACTCTCCCCCACCCCCCAAACTCTGGCAACTACTGATCATTTTACTGTTTCCATAGTTTTGCCTTTTCCAGAATGTCACATGGTTGGAATCATACACTATGCAGCCTTTTCAGACTGGCTTCTCTTACCGAAGAATGTCCATTTAAGGTTCCTCTGTGTCTACTTGTGGCTTGATAGCCCATTTCCTTTTATTAATGAACAGTATTCCAGTGTATATATGTTCCAGTTTGTTTATTCACTCACTTACTGCAGGGCATCTCGATTATAAATAAAGCTGCTGTAAACATCTGTGTGCAGGTTTTTGTGTGGACCTAAGTTTTCAACTCTTGTGGCTAAGTACTAAGAGTGTGATTATTCAGTCATTCAGAATTCTTTTCATCTTGCAAAAATGAAAATTTCTACGCATTAAACAATAATTCCCCACTTCCCCTCTCCCTGGCAATCACCACTGTATTGTACTTTGTTTCTGAAAAGTACCTCATATAAGATGGTGATGGCAGCACAGCAATAGGCATGTACTTACAATATCAAACTACACACTTAAAAATGGTTAAGATGATAAACTTTGTTATGTGTATTTTTCCACAATTTAAAAAAAAAAAAAGCTAGGTTTGGTCCAAGGAGTCTGGGCTGTAAAGTGGTACAACTATTTTAAACCCAAGTTAGTCTCACCTAATGTCCTTCCTTTGGAAAGCTTCATAAGCATGTACTAAATTTAGAAGTAAATGATCTAGGGACTTCCCTGATGGTCCAGTAGCTAAGACTCCTAGCTCCCAACGCAGAGGGCCAGGGTTTGATCCCTGGTCGGGGAACTAGATCCCACCTGCCACAACTAAGTCCTGTCACAGTCAAATAAATTTATTTTTAAGTGATCTGATATAGACTATATTTTCCCTGACTCATAAAAAAAAAACAAACGCCAGAAATCTAAGTTGCTAATTATTGATACTTGAGTATGTTTAGTAGCCATTATTCAGGACTGTTGGCACCAAAGAGAGAAGGTCACCCATCCCAGACTGAAAATGTACTGTCGGCCTCAGTGAGATCAGCGACTTCTGTTTACATACTACTTGCTCTGATAGTCTTTTCTGTCCTTTCTCAAAGGGAGAGGTTTCCCAAAGGCAGAGGTACTTGACTTACCCAATTGGTTATTTCAGGCCTCCTGCACTTATCAGTACAAAGAATAGCTACAAAATTGATGGTCCCCTTCCGTCGCCCTTTGTAGACCACAGTCTTGCTTCCTCGGCCAATCTCCTCATACAGGATGAAGTTTTCCATCTCTGGGTTGACTTCTCACCTTCAATAAAATGACAGTCTAATAGCATCTCTAACTTCTAAAAAGTAAACAAAAATGACACTTCAAAACCCAAACTAGTTGCATGATTGATCAGCCTAAGCTATTTAATATGTAATAAATAAATCTAATAATTCTATAAATTCAAAAATCCGCCTACAAATGTTGATACAAGTGTCTTTGTTTTCATAAAATGAAAAAAAACTAAGGAAAAATAAATAAATAAAAGAATTCACAAACCAATATTCAACTCCCTAGCAACAAGACCTTAACAAAAGTAATGAAAATGACATCTATTTTGAACACATGGAACAAAACCAGGGAATGAATGAGATTTCAGTCAATGTATCTTGATACAGCTCTTACTCTGTTACACCGGAAAGCACTTTTTGTCAGTAACTGTGTAATGAATGGGGTAATAAGCCCCATCTAACCATAAATTACGAGAAATGAGACAATGCATGTGAAAACACTATGTAAATAAATATGGAATGATAGCATTTCTATCTAACCCACAGAGATTTTAAGAGTCAATTCAAATATTATTCAAAGTCAGTGGTCAGCAAACTACTGATTCCTGGGCCATATCCAGCCTGCTGACTCCTTTGTAAGTAAGTGGAACACAGCTATGTCCAGTCATTTATATGTTGTCTAAGGATGCTTTCCAGCTACGACGGCAATGTTGAATAGTAGTAAGACTGACCCTATGACCTGCACACCCTCTAAAATATTTACTATCTGGCCCTTTACTGGAGAAAGTTTGCCAACTCTTTCAAATCATTTTTTTAAAACCACCCACTAAAACAACTTCATTTTCTTGGCCAACAAAATCACCTTATATTCATGAGTGAATAACAATCAGACATAGTCTTTTACAAGGCCATGCAGTTTCAAAGAGTCAGACACAACTTAGCAACTAAACAACAGGGGTTTATACTTCAGCCAAGAACAGAAGTATCAATATTTATACTGATAGTAGATATGCTTTCAGAGTAGCTCAAAATCTTGGAATGCTAAGGAAGTAACATGGCTTCCTTACTTCCAGGAGAAATAAAATTTCAAGTGGCTCCTATGTTCAGAAATGATTAAATGCAATACTTTTACCTGCCAGGTGAGCTATTATTAAGATTCTGGGGCATCCTAAGCTTGACTCTCCAGAAGCAGAACAAAATCACCTGGCTGCTATTAATATTGCTGCAAGAAATGCTGCCCTTAAAGGGACCAACAGCGACCAAACCTCTGTCGTGGTCCAGAGAGATATTTCCCAAAATGATAATTTAGAAAAACTGGCACAAAGGGCCAACAGTTGGTCTCAGAAAAGGAAAAACAAGATTAGAAATTCAACAACTGTTGGTTTGATAAAAGAAAAAGCTTTGGTTTGGACTAAGGAACAGCACTGCCATATGGGAGACTAAAATTCCCACTCCTTATTCCTATATATGCATTTTGTCAGTCTGCTAACAAAATGACGGCCTTCATGAATCAATACCACTGGGGAAACATTAATTAGTGGCAAATGGATTACATACTGTGTCATCTAACAGATAAAGTACGATTTAGTCATGATCTGTGTGTTGTCACACTGGACAGAAACCTTTGCTTGCAGACAGTCTACTGTCCCTCATGGGGCTAAAGGACCAGCATTCTTAAAACTCAACTGGCAAAACACAGAGGCCCTCCAAATATCTCGACCAAAAGCATCGCTGTTGGTCCTTCTAAATCTCAGATCCAACCCTTCTGTAATTCAGAAACTCTCAACCTCTTGAGATAGTCACAGGACACCCAATGCCCTGGGCTCCTGCTTCTTACAATCCACAACTAATAAATGCAGAGTTACTCCAATACTGAAAGGCCTAATTGCTTCTATGAAAAATAAGCATGTTTTGGCAGGGCAGTCATTTTATAGGGCACCCTCAGGAAACAAAGACCTCCAGCATCACACCTTGTAACCTGGAGAGTTCGTTTACTGGAAAAGACATTTCTAGAAGAACCATTTTCAGGATCACTAGAAAGGTCCCTACTGAGTATTACTAACCAACCCTTGTGCCACCGAACTCCAAGGAACACAACTTTTGGATTCACGTGACACGTGAAAAGAAAGTGCACAACTCTTGACTGGACCTGCACAGCAACTGGTGACCTGAAAGTAAAGATTTTTCGGAATTAAAGCAGACAACATCCAGTGAGACAGCTTTCCCAAGGTATGCGGATCTGGCCTGCTGGAAGTCTGTCACTGAGGGCTGCACCCTGCAGGCCTGTGAGCCTCGCAACTGCTCAGCCTCAAAGAGAGAGCCTGGAGTCAGTGACAGAGACATTAGTGACTTATTGGACAGGGGGTCTTAAAGGCCTGAAGCAAGGTGCTGGAGAGACAACCCACTGTGTGGCAGATAGCAGGCAGAACAGGACATGGCAGCAATCTTCACTACTTGAGGGAGGAGGAGTCTACCATTTACAGGGGAACTGATGTCAGGTGGGCTCATCAGGTACAAGAGACTAATTAAAAGGATTGGATAGTCCTGTGAGTGAAGTAGGGCGTGGTCGAGCAAGGCATGTACAGAAACCAAGAGAACAACCATCTTGAATGGGCTAACCATACGGTTGCCAAACCTTAGATGATGGCATAAGACGTCAAATGATCACCAATGTCTGTGACCTTGATAACACATAGATTTTAGATTAAAAATGCCTGGTAGATCTCTCTCCTTCCCCTCCTTGGTAACTGTTATCTTAATAGGGTTCCACTCTGCACTTTCCCCAGGAAAAGATACTTTCTGACATAGAGGGACAAAAAGCCACTGCAACTACAAAAACTGACTCTTGATCAGCGATGCTTTCAGAGAAAGATCTTGATCAAACGAGAGAAATGTAAAATATGTATATACATATTAAACAGAAACCTCGATTAAACAGAGTTGGGAGACAAGAAATGGGGCACTCTCATACCCTGCGATGATAGCCGAGCCCAAGTGGAAGAAGAAAGACTCCTCTTCTTTCCTGGCAAGAACTCCGTCAATGGAGTCTTTGTCTACTACAGCCTTCCCAACTTACTCTTCCCCTTTATAAAATCTTTCTCCTTCCCTGCCAAGCTGGGGAACTGCACCGTGTCTTGTCGTGGTTACACAAAACGAATTGCAATTCCCTGCTGATGCCAAATAAGGCCATCTTTTCTGGAGAAATATCTGGCAGTCTTTTGGTTCCGGTAAAGAGAACCAGTCCTGACTCCTGAGCCACCAAAATGCAGGCTGCACAGGAGAAATTATGTGTCAAAAAAAATAACCTGAGATTTTAAATGTTCACAAATTGGCTATGATACATCAGCATAAGATGTTAAAATAAGTTTTTATATAAGATGAGTGATTCCTTCAGAACAAGTTTTTAGGCCACAAGAAAAATAAAATCTTAAAATTTTGAATTTGAGTCAGGCCAAATTCATTTCCTCAATCTTTCACTGAATAGAGGCATCTGAGCAGGGCACATAGCCTGAAATTAACAAAACGTATCAATTACAGAGTAGGCTTAGACAAGGGTGGTTTTATACCTGCAGTATCTCCTCTCTCTATGGGCTCAACTTCCTTACAGCAAAATAAGAACTCAGAGTATTTTATAAATTATCTTTCAGATTTGAAAACCACTGACTTCAAGATTCTTTTTTATTCAGTCTCTCACCTCAGACTTCCTAATGCATTTTTTAAGTGTTGTAACTTCTTAAATTGTAAAACAAAACACAAATACAAAAAAACCCACAAAATAAACATATAGCTTAAAGAATTATTACAAGAAGGGCATCCTTGTAATCACCACCCAGACCAGCGACAGCACTTTGCCAAGAAGTCCTTCCCTGAGCCTTGGACAATCACAACTCCTCATACTCCCCCCAAAAGTAATCACTTCCTGACTTCCATGCCTTTCTTTATAGTTTTCTCATTCAAGTGCGCATTCCCAGACACCACAGTTTAGTCTTGCACATTTTCTAAAAAGCACTGTGCATCTTTTAAGTCTCTCTTAATCTGCAAGTTCACCCGGGTATCAACAGAGCAACTCACACCTATCAGCAGTTGAAGCATTTATGATTTCAGCGGGCTGGGCCTATACTCAAACTCTGAAACACACCAGGCAGCAGGGGCACGCAGGTGAAGACAAGAACCTTCTCCTAATCATCCACACCTTCAAATCTTTAAACTCGCTCTCTAGCAGCATTAGCAACACCTGGGAACTGAGAAGTGCAAATTCCCCACCCTGGGGCCCAGACCTTACTGAATCAGAAAACTCTGGAAGCGGGGTCCAGCAATTTGCGTTTTAACTAGCCCTCCGGTTGCACGCTACCTTAGAAATCCAAGTCAACCTTTCCCGAGAGCACAAGAGGCGTCGGGCACTACACCGGGCACTAAACTGGTGCTCCTCCTCGCAGCACTTTTCGGACCAAATCAATTGCAGGCTTTGAGCTTCGTCTGACCTCGAAAGCGTAGGCTCTAAGTCGCTACGTTAACACCCTCTCTTCCCGTTACCCCCGCCCCCAAACTGGAGGCTTTCACTGCCTCCCCAAGTCCAACGACATCAGTCAGCGAGGCCAGCTTAGAACCCAGGAAGCTAAACCAGAGTTTTAAGAGAGAAAGCTCCGAATTTGAGGTGTCTGTAAAGCGCATCTCCAGAACCCAGGTCCTAGAAGAGGTGTCCCGTGTGCCCTAAGTCAAAAGTTTTGTAGAGTTCAACACAAGCACAAAAACGCGGAGCCCGAAGAGAGAAGGGGCGCTGGGGCCACAGGGTCCACGGAGGGAGAGAGAGTGGTGGGCGGCCCCCCTGCAGACCGGCGAACGCTGAGAGAGACGAGGACATAAATTCGTGGCCCCTAAAACCGCCACTGCCGCTCACCTGCTCGCTCGGTGGTGAGAAGCCGCACGTCCATGGGATGGATACCTAGCTAGCTCGAGTGCTCGCGTCTCGGCCCCCGCGCATGAAGACGAGTCCACTGGCCAAAGGCAAGGGGCGAAGCAATGGAGCAAGGCGGGACGCGAAAAGAGCACCGTGAGGCCGTGTAGGTGAAGCACCCCTCCGGGTTTGGATTCGGCCAGCCGGTCTCCAAGGCAGCACGCAGAACGCCGGTTTGAGCGACCAGCGCTGATTGGCTGAGCAGTTACGGCCGAGAAGTGGAGCCGCTAGGGTCAACTTCAGGAGCCCCAAGTCAACTTCAATGGCCCCGCGCCCAGCGTTAGGACGAGTTCACCGATCGACCCCAAACCGGGGTAGAACGTGCTTGGGAAGGCAAGGCTCAGAGCGTCGGTAACTGGCCTTGCGAGTTCCGCACCCCTCCGCGTTTGGATCGGTCCAACCCGTCTCCAGGGCAGCACGCAGAACGCCAGAAAAAGCGCAGGGCTCTAATTGGCTGCGAAGTTTGGGTTGCTATTGGCTGGGGTCTGGAAGTGCGGCGGCTGTATTACAGAATTGAGCCCTCTGAGCACTGGGTGGGGGAATCGGGCTTTTGGACTGGTCGTTGGAGCCCTTCATGAGTAGTAGTTGCATAGTTGGTGGCAGTACAGTCTTGTGCCCTCATCGTTTCTTCCTTCGTCCACTGTCTTCAGTTTTCTTCCATCCTTTTAGGTGGAAGGGGCAATTTAGTCTGTGACAATCGCTCCTCAGGTTCCTTACCTGTTAGAAAAGAGAATGTTACTGATTATCTCCCTTCTTGTACACGAGAAAAGACCAGAAACCTGATCTCGAGTTGGTTGCTTATGACTTTCAAAGCTCCAAACTCTCAAATTCCAACCACCAAAAACGTTAGCACAAGCTCCTCTCTTCCACACGGAGTTAGCTCATGGATAATCACCTTTGGCATCAGAATTATCTGAAGCTCTGGTTAAAACGAGGCCCGCCCACCCACAGAACTTCTGATTCTGTAAGTCTGGTGAGCCCCCAAAGTTCTCATATCTATAAACATGATGCGAATGTTGCGGATAACGGACCACGCTTTGCAAACCTTTACGGGTAGGAACTGTGTCTGTCTCTCATCTCAAGTTAATCACGTCTCCTGTTCTTTGACATCTAACCCTTCTTGCCTTCCCAAGAGTCTTATGGGAAGCATGATTGTCAGTTTTTTGTATTTAGCAGATTTGATGTGGAAAAAACATTTCCTCATATATCACTTCCTAATTAATCAAGACATACAATGAAATATCATCTAATTCTGAGTTTTGACAGCCTCATCCTTAATGTCAGAAATAAGTATCTGGAATGTAGTTCTTCCTTAAAACTGGTTAAATACACATCACCTGTGTTGAAGAAGTTCCTATATTTTTGGAACAACTAGGGAACCTAAGAAAGATGTTCCACTTCTACTTACGAACCAAACCAGATCATTTGGGAAACGCTATAACTGTCCTCACAAAATAATTTGGATTCATGATTGGAGGAACTGAACACATCAATTTACCACGCAGCCTCCAAAATTCTCACTGAAATGACTGAATCAAGACTTAAACCCTAATGGCACTTAACAACAAGGAGGGAAGAATGAAATTAGAGCACTCCCCAATACCATTTGTTGTTGCTGAGTCACTCAATCATGTCCAACTCTTTTGCGACCCCATGGACTGTAGCCCCCAGGTCCCCCTGTCCATGGAGTTTCTCCAGGCAAGGATACTGGAGTAGGTTGCCATTTCCTTCTCCACCCTAATTCCATACACAAAAAAATAAAATGGATCGAAGACCTAAATGTAAGGCTGGACACTATAAAACCCTGAGAGGAATACATAGGCAGAACATTGTTTGACATAAATCGCAGAAAGATCTTTTTTGACCCATGACCTGGAGTAATGAAAATAAAAACAGAAATAAATGGGACCCAGGTAAACTTAAAAACTTTTGCATAGCAAAGTAAACCATAAACAAAATGAAAAGATAACCCTCAGAATGGGAGAAAATATTTGCGAATGAAGCAACCAACAAGGGATTAATCTCCAAAATATATAAACAGCTCATGCAGCTTAATATCAAACAAATCACAATATAAGCTAAAGATCTAAATAGACATTTCTCCAAAGAAGACATAAGGATGGCCAAAAAGCACATGAAAAGCTACTCAACATCACTACTTATAGAGAAATGTAAATCAAAACTTCAATGAGTTATCACCTCATACCAGTCAGAATGGCCATCATCAAAATATCTACAAACAATAAATGCTGGATAGAATATGCAGAAAAGGAAACCCTCCTACAATGTTGGTGGGAATGTAAATTGGTACAGCCACTATGGAGATTCCTCAAAAAACTAAAAATGGAACTGCCATATGACCTAGCAATCCCACTCCTGGGCATAACATATCCAGAGAAAACCATAATCATTTAAAAAGATACATGCAACCCAGTGTTTATTGCAGCACTATTTACAATAGCCAGGATATGGGGAACAACCTAAATGTCCATCAACAGAGGAATGGATAAAGATGTGGTACATATATATAATGGACTATTAGTCATAAAAGGAAAGAAAATAGTGCCATTTGCAGAGATGTGGATAGATCTAGAGACTGTCACATACAGTGAAGTCAGGAGGAGAAAAATATCATATAACATCTCTTATATGTGGAATCTAGAAAAAATAGTGAAAAGTGAAAGTCGCTCAGTCGTGTCTGACTCTTCGCGACCCCATGGACTGTACAGTCAATGGAATTCTATAGGCCAGAATACTGGAGTGGGTAGCCTTTCCCTTCTCCAGGGGATCTTCCCAACCCAGGGATCAAAGTCAGGTCTCTCGCATTGCAGGCAGAGTCTTTACCATTTGAGCCACAAGGGAAGCCCCAAAATTCTGGAGTGGGTAGCCTATCCCTTCTCCAGCAGATCTTCCCAACCCAGCAATCAAACTGGAGTCTCCTACATTGCAGGCAGATTCATTACCAACTGAGCTATCAGGGAATCTGAAAAAGTAGTACAGATGGACTTATTTGCAAAACAGAATTCAAGACAGGGGTGTAAAGAGCAAACTTAAGGATACCAAGAGGGAAAGGGGAGGGTGATATGAGGTGGGAGATTGGGACTAACATAGAAACACTGCTATATATAAAATAGATGACTAATGATAACCTACTGTATAGCACAGGGAACTCTCCACAAGGCTCTGTGGTGGTTTAAATGGGAAGGAAACCCAAAAAAGAGAAGATGTATGTATATGTGTGATTGATTCCATTTTTGCTGTATAGCAGAAAGTAACAAAACATTGTAAAGCAATTATACTCCAATAAAAATTAATTTAAAAAGAACAAGGAGGGAAATCATCATCAGATGGACAATCTCAGGCCTTTCTATCTGGAACACAGAAAACACTTGGAAAAGCAGAGGATCTATAGCAGAAGTAACCCCAACTTAGCCACTAACATTTGAGTCTCCGGGCATGTAATCCTCATCTTGGTAATGGATGAACAGAATTCCACCTCCCCTACCAGCTGGCTTGACACTCTGGGCAGCATCTGTCTGCCCTGGCTTTTGCTTTCAAGATGAAACTTTCGAATCACTTTGTTAGTGACATGAGCAAAGGACCTAGAACACCGGAGGATGGGGAATGCCTTCTGAACCTTGTGGCCCTTCCTGCCCAGAAAGATGGCATGGCTAGTGTTTTCATATTTGGTGCAAAGATTGGAAGTTTCCTTGTTCAGGAAAGAGATTTGCCCAAGAGAAAATATTGACATCTAGCTTAGGGAAGGTCTCCCAGTGAAAGAGCCTATCTCAAGTGCCTTGACCCAAAATAAAGTTTCTTAATCAATGAACCTTCAAAATATGCAACAAACACTGAATGAGCCTTTTAGTGTCTTACTCTTGTATGTGAGGGCTTCCCTTGTGGCTCAGCTGGTAAAGAATCCGCCTGCAATGAGGGAGACCTGGGTTCGATCCCTGAGTTGGGAAGATCCCCTGGAGAAGGGAAAGGCTACCCACTCCAGTATTCTGGTCTAGAGAATTCCATGAACTGTATAGTCCATGGGGTCGCAAAATGCCAGACACGACACGACCTAGCGACTTTCACTTCACTTGTATGTGAACACAAAGAAATATCAAAATAAACAAGAAAAGGCTCTATCATTAAAGACAAAGATTAAAATAAGCAAATGAATAAAAGTAACAGAGGAAACAAAGACAATGCAGAAAACAGACTGAAATTTCAAAATTATAATTAGTATCTTTATAAATGCTATAAAGTTTTATAAATAAAGCTGTATAGCATCCATAGTTTCCACTTTATTTTCTCTTTAAGAGATATTTAAGAATTAGATTCTGTTCATTTTTAATTAGCAACTGGATGGATTTTTGCTGTTGTTGTTGGCCTGTATACTACTTGATTTGAGGGATTTTTTGAAATTTCCTTTGTGCTCTAATAAGTGGTTAATGTCGTTAAATGTTCCACGGGCATTTGGAAAGAAGATATATTTTTACTTGTTGGGTTCAAAATTTCATATGCACATTTTCAAGCTTAGTAACTGACATGTTCAAATCTTTTAAATCCCCTTTTTCTGGTGCTTTATCCTGCTTGCTCTGCCAGTTCCTGAGAACCGTTTTTGGAAGTTACTCATTACGGTTGTGGATTTGCCAATTCTTTGTCATTAGATTTAGTTCAAGCTTAGAAAAATAACAACAAAATGTGCTGATGGAAATGAAAGGCCTTAGCAAAGATGAACACAGAAATGAATGAAACAGAAGAGAGAGTGGGTAGGAATCAACGCAACAGGGGTGTAAACTTGAGAGGGCAGGAGATGGTTTCCATGACATTCTGAAGGGTCGTCATTTCCCCGGAGAACTGGACAAAGAGGTTGGCCATGGTGTCCCGGGGTCTCTAGCCCTCCCTGAGGTATGACACGCTCTGCTCTCAGGCGGCCAGCGCAGAGAACAGACCCTGCTGGAAGCTGGAGTCCAGGATTGCTGCACCTCGTCACTCTGGAAGGCCTGGGAGAAAGCATGATCATTCTTCCAGTGCCAACTTATTCTGAATAACCAGACACCACCTCCCTCTTGGATGGGGGATTTTCAACCGTATAATATTATTAATAACCCATAGCCCGTAAGATGTCTGGCCTTTCTCCTTTAATAACAAAATTATTCATTCTAACATGCATCACACATACTGTGGCAACTCCAGGATGAACTAGATTTCCAGTGAAAATATGTATATTTTTTGGCTACTTTGTGTGACAAATTTTTTAATGGTTGGTCCCTTTTCAGATCCTCTTTACCTCTGGCCCTGACTCCCCTACACCTGACACTGCTTTCTTCTTCTTCCTTCCTCAAAGCTCATATTACTGTATGAAACAAATTTTACTGAAGGTGTGGCAATAGCAGAGAAAGGTTACAACACAACTGAAAACTGAGTGTTAGAAATAGACACAGATAGAGAAAACAAACTTCTGATAACCAAAGGGGAGAGTGGGGGAGGGATAAATTAGGAGTTTGATATTAAAATATATACACTATTATAAATAAAATAGAAAACCAACAAGGACCTACTGTAATAGCACAGGTAACTTCCACTCAATACCTCGAAACAAACTGTAATGGAAAAGAACGTAAAAAACAATATATGTGTAAATCACTGAATCACTTTGCTATACACCTGAAACTAACACTAGCTAACATTGTAAATCAACTAATTTTAATAAAAAACATTTAAGTGAGTATTAGATGTAATGCTGGTAAGAGTGTTAGAAAGCAGGTACTTTCACATTGATGATGGGTGAGCAATTTGTCAATAATTATCAAAATAATAAATGTACATCCCCATTGACCCAGAAATTCTAATTCTAAAAATTTATCTAGTAGATATATTCTTTACATTTGCAAGATGACATTTGCTCAAAAGTGTTCATTACAGCCTTCTTTGTAATTTTTTGAAAATTGATATCAACTCAAATTTCTATCAGCAGAAGACTGATTAAATTAGAAATGAATTTGCTCTTTGTGTATGGATATGACAACGTCTCCAAGATTAATGAGTAAAGGGAAAAAAGATGCATAACACTGAGCATAGTAGACTACCATTTGTGGAGAGAAAAAAAGAGGGGCAAGAATATATGTCACTATTTGCTCATATGTAAAAAAAAACAGATCCAGCATCTCCTGAATGATGGACAGGAAACCAGTAACTACTGACTGGGTGGAGGGGAAGTGGGTAGGTGGGCGTAGGACGGGGTATGAGAGACGCATTTTGTACAGTTCAGATGTGGAAGCACATAACTGTTCTACGTATTCTATCTGTACATCATGTAATTTAAACGAATACGTTTATATTTTATATACATGTATACTTTATTTATATGTCTATAATTTAAGTGGACAAAATGGAATGTGGCCCAGTGATAGCCTGCAAGTCCTCCCACCGGTGACCACATACCATGCACCACCCTCCTCCCTGGACTCTGCCTGTTTTCTCTTATTACCTCTTCTGTTCATTCAGGACTTTACCCTCCGTTCTTCCTTGTCCTCTGGGAAAAACTGTTAGCCTTAGCATGTGATCTGATGGAGCATCTGAACTCTAGCCAGTACTCACCTCCCTCTAGACAGAACTGATCTCATCTAACCTTTCATCATCAGCAAATTCATCGAGGAGCTTGCCTAGACAAGTATCACCCACTCCTGACTTTTACCTTTAGCAGTGCAAAGAATCTGCAGATTATTTGAATTCAGATATTTCTCTCATTTTCTAAATTTTCCGAATTCAGAAAATCTGAAAAAAAATTCAGATTTTCTCAGATTATGAGGTCAGCCTCCCTAAGAGTCTGTGACAGGGGAGAGGAGAGGCAAGCTGTCCTTGTCCAGAGTAAAAGTCAGTTTCTTTTCCTCTTATTTTTTTTTTCCCACTGCACCATACGGGATCTTAGTTCCCTGACCCGGTACCAAACCCATGCCCCCTGCATTGGGAGAACTGAGTCTTAGCCACCGGACCACCAGGGAAGTCCTTCTTTTCCTCTTTCCTGATACAGTTAACAATGAAACGAACAATCTTATACAACCATTTTGGCGAGTATCTCTGATTTTTTGCTTGAGGATAAGTTTCATATATGATAGGGTGGTGTCAAAGGCTTAACACTTCCTTTGTGATTAAAAAAAGGAATTATTTTCAATCTTAAGCATTTCCCACAGGGAGATTAACTATTCACCTATCTTTCTAGTTGTCTCAGTTTTCAGTGTCAGATTACTTAGTCCATCAGTAATCTGTTTTGATGAATATTGGTAAACCAGGTTATAATTTTCTTACTCTTCAGAATAATTAACCAATTATCGTAGCACTAAAATTCTCCATTTCCTCACAAATTTGAGGTGCCTCCTTCAACACAGACCAGTTTTTTAATATGCACATAGTGGTTTGTTGCTAGCTTATTAACGTTGCTCCATTGAGTTCTCCATGTTTTGAACAAGTTAAAGATGGTTCTTAATCATTTGGGTATTAAATTTTTCTAATACAGAAGAAAGAAAAATTATCAGCCAAGAATGAAGGGACAGGGATGACAATGAAAAGATAGGGGAAATGGTTAAGACAAGACAGTGTGGTGTGTGTTGCTGAGAGTCATTCAGAATCAAGGTACTGACTCTCTCGTGGTCTGGCTGTGGCTTGTTGCTGCTGTTCTCCAGTCACTAAGTCGTGTCCAACTCTCTGCACTGTAGAACCTCAAATGATGAGAAAAAAGTCTGGCATCATGACTGCCTGGAGTGGGAGGTAATCTATGAGCAAGATCACAGGAATCATGCACATCATCTGTCCATACATCAACAGACGTATATTGAGAGCCCCCATATGTCAGGCACTACATTAGCTCCTGAGGCTAAAGCAGTGAACAAAAAAAATAGGATTCTGACTTCTTGAGCTTACTGGAAGAAGAGAGAAAAAAAGATTGTTTCTAGAGTAGGAAAATGTAGTCAATGGAAGTTATGCATCTTGTTTCCTTTTCTTATTAAGATAAGCAGGTGATTGTCAATTTTTGACAGCTCAGAACATTCATCCCCTTTCTTCCTATGTTTGGGTTGTTGATTGCTGTCTTAGTTTGAGTTGCCTAGAAATGGAAGCTGAGAAGGGAATTTCTGTGTACGTGATTTATTGGGAAGGTGCTTGTAGGGGAGGGCAGTGAAGGCAACAGGACAGGGCATGGGAAGAGCAAGGCAGTGGAGACTACGTTTGGCCTGTGCCTGCTTGGAGCTGGAACCATAACTTGCACACAGATTTTGGTCCCACTTTGAGGCAAGGTGTCACTTGAGAATGCCTACAGCAGTCAAACTATTACTGCAGGCTACAAGGGATGGGCAGCCTGATTTCCAGCACTAGGGTTATAACAGTTAAGAGTAAATTTCAGGAGAAGGAAGTGAATGGGGGATGAGCCATAGCCAGGTAAAGAAAACCTGAATGTGAAATCAAGAACAGGTGCTACATTCATCATATTAGAATTCCACTGGCCTTAACCCTAACCCTAATTATAACCCTGGATGTGGATGCAGCCTACCTCTGCCCTAGGGCTCTCTTTGCCCTAAGGTTAACAAATGCCCTGAACCAAGCCCAAGCCATAACCCTAAAGCTCACTCTGTTGCAACCCTAGACCTAACCTTAGCCCTGACTCTAATCTTAGCCCCAGTTGTAACCCTGATGTTTATGGGAAATCATATGATGTCTGGCATTGGGATTTGCTTCAAAGTAATTCAAGAGATGAGGGGACTGGGTGAGGCTAGAGATGGATTGGTTCTGCATTGATAACTGTTGAAGCTGGCAGTGAATACATAGAGCTCACTATACAATTCTATTTTTACATTTTAAATTTTTCATAACTTAAAAAAAAAAACTGCTGAGTGTGTTGGTGGTAGCTGTTAATTTTGAAATTTCTAAGGATGAGGGAAGGCCCATACGGATATATTATCAGGACCATCTCTTTTAAAATGGAGAAGAACTAAAAAGAAACTAGAGAAGACAGACTGGAACACTTAGAGAAAAGTGGTTTTTTGAAAAATGCTTTCTCTGATTTGTCCCAGGATTTTGCCTAAAACCCGTGTCACAATGGGCACCATAGAGTTAATAAAACTTATTACAGTTTTCTTCCACTAAACCAATTTCTATTTGATTATCCAGGATGAGAAGAGGAGAATGAAAAGCTGGCTTGAAACTCAACATTCAAAAAACTAAGATCATGGCATCTGGTCCCATCACTTCATGGCAAATAGATGGGGAAAAAGTGGAAACAGTGGCAGATTTTATTTTCTTGGCCTCCAAAATCACTTCAGATGGTGACTGTAGCCATGAAATTAAACACACTTGCTCCTTGAAAGGAAAGCTATGACAAACTTAGACACCGTATTTAAAAGCAGAGGCATCACTTTGCTCACAAAGGTCTGTATAGTCAAACCTATGGTTTTTCCAGTAGTCAACCTATGGTTTTTTCAGTAATCATACATGTATGTGAAAGATGGAACATAAAGAAGGCAGAGTGCTGAAGAACTGAAGATTTCAAACTGCGGGGCTGGAGAAGACTCTTGAGAGTCTCTTGGACAGCAAGGTGATCAAACCAGTCAATCCCAAAGGAAATCAACCCTGAATATTCATTTGAAAGACTGATGCTGAAGTTGAGGATCCAGTACTTTGGCCACATGATAAGAAGAGCCAACTCACTGAAAAGGACCCTGATGCTGGGAAAGATTGAAGGCAGGAAGAGAAAGGGCCAAGAGAGGATAAGATGGTTGGATAGCATCACTGAATCAATGGACATGAGTTTGAGCAAACTGCGGGAGACAGTGAAGGACAAGGAAACCTGACATGCTCCTGTCCATGGGGTTGCCAAGTCGGACACAGCTTAGTGACTGAACAACGACAAAGAATCTGAAATGTGAAAGTCGCTCAGTTGTGTCCAACTCTTTGCAACCCCATGGACTGTATAGTCTATGGAATTCTCCTGGCCAGAATACTGGAGTGGGTAGCCTTTCCCTTCTCCAGGGGAACTTCCCAACCCAGGGATCAAACCTAGGTCTCTGGCATTGCAGGTGGATTCTTTACCAGCTGAGCCACAAGGGAAGCCCAAGGGAAGAATCTAAATTATTATAACAAGGGGAAAATAGTGTGTTGTTAGCCATGAAATTAAAGTCTCACAGATACATAATTCTGCTTTTCAACTCTCAGTTCTGTGCAATTCCTATGACAGAAATAACCCCTTAATTACTGTCACTTTATGTTATATGTCGCTTTGTGGTCAAAATTAATGCCCCTTGATTGTTTGTTTAATTGTCTTATATTTTCTTATATATTTTTCTCACGTATGAACTTTAGGATATATTGTCATATATATGTCTTTGGTATTTGATTGGAATTACATAAAATTCACAGATTCGATTGGGGATAAATGACATATCATAACATCGAGTCTTTCCATCTGATTAACTGGGCTAACGTGTATTTACTATCCACAGGTTTTAGTCAAATCTAATTAAACATGACAGCCTTATATTAGCTGTGCTCAGGCGGACAGCTGGGGGCTTCTGAGTGGTATTGGCTGATGAGCTCTGCAGAGGTGAGGGGTCTGCAACAGTCATTTGGAGGTGAGCACAAGAAGTGACAAGAATAATAGGAGGAATTTTTGTAACATGTAAATATTTCTTAGGATCCTCAGGTTTATTGGGGAAAAGGGCAGAACTCCCTGCAGTTCTGCGTCTTATGGACTCAGGCTGTGTGTGAGCTAACTGAGGAAAGTCAGGTGTGGAGAAGTTGAGGACACTGCTGCCATATTATGCTTTCTTTTTATTTTTTCTTTTAACTTATTGTGCATTGTTTTGTTGTATTCTTGCCCTTCCCATTGCTTCCAACTTTTGAAAAGAAATCATTGTCTTTTGCAAACACCAGAAAGCTAGACTTTGTTTTTTCACCCCGAGAGTCTTCTCTTTCTAAAGGAAAATTTACCTCTCAGTGTTTCCTCTGACCCTTACTCTTACCATATTTTGTTTTGACTTTATTATACTTTATCAGTGTTCCCCTCCGTTGATTTGGATGTTCAACAGCTTCTTCAGTTTTTCTAGCAATAACCCCTAATATCTTAAAAAAAAAAACATATTTCTTCATCAACATAATACACTACACAGGATGAAGCCATTAGACTGATGATCTCCTTTCTCCGTCTTCTTCCCTTCCCTTAACTGTCCAGATTTAGTAGAAATTATATTTTAATTTCAAGTCATTCATTTTGTTAACATTTAAATAATACTTTACTTTAGTAGGGCTTTCCTGGTGGCTCAGATGGTAAAGAAGCTACCTGAAATGCAGGAGACCTGGGTTCAATCCCTGGGTCGCGAAGATCCCTTGGAGAAGGGAATGTCAACCCACCCCAGTATTCTTGCCTGGAGAATTTCATGGACAGAGGAGCTTGACTAACAGTTTCACTTTCTTTAATAACCAATGCATTAAATATTCTTATCATATTATTGAAAGTTATTGAGACCTTAAATTATACCAATTTCAATGTTCACTGCTATTTTTGAAATAAACGTTTTAAGAATAGTTTTAGATTTATTGAGAAATTGCAAAGATAGTAGAAGAGTTCCCATATGCCCAATACTCAATTTCCTCTATTATTAATATCTTACATTAATGTGGTACATTTGTTGCAAATATTGATGATGAAAAAATATTGATACCTTATTAACTAAAGTCCGTGTTTCATTCAGATATCCTAAGTTTGTACTGAATGCTCTTTTTTCGTTCCAGAATCTCATTCAGAATACCACATGACACTTAGTTGTGTCCCCTTAAGGCTCCTCTCAGTTGTGATAGTTTCTCAGATTTTCCTTGTTTTTGATGAACATGACAGTTTTGAAGAGTACTGGTCAGATATTTTTAGAATGTCCCTCAACTGAGATTTTTCTGATATATTTCTCATGATTAGACTGGGGTTGTGGGCTGGGGAGAGGTTGCCCACAGTGGCAAACTGCTATCCTCATCATATCATATCAAAAGTACATGCTATTAACCTGACTTAGCACTACTGAAAATCTTGATTGCCTTGCTGAACTGGTGTTTATCACGTTTATCCGCTGTCAAGGGATTTCTTCTCCCTTTCTGCACTATACTGTTTGGAAGAAAGTTACTATGTGCAGTCCACACTTATGGAGTATGGAGTTATTCTCTACCCACTTGAGAGTAGAGATCTACACACTTTAACTGAAATTCCTCTATATGAGAGATTTGTCTCTGCTTCCCCATGTATTCATTTATTTAAACTGTGACTTTTTAATATTTATTTATTTATTTTTGACAGCACTGGGTCTTCCTTGCTCTGCGTGGGCTTTCTCTAGTTGCTGCAAGCAGGGTCTAAGTTGCGGTGTGCAGGCTTCTTACTGCAATGTCTTCTCTTGTTGCGGAGCATGAGCTCTAGTTGCATGGACTTCAGTAGTTGCAGTGCACAGGCTTAGATGCTCTGTGGCATGTGGAATCTTCCCCAAACAGGGATTGAACCATGTCCCCTGCATTGGCAGGTGGATTCCTAGCCACTGAACCACCAAGGAAGTCCATATTTTAATTATCTCTTTGGCTGTACTTAGTTGCTGGGTCTTAGTTGGGTCTTAGTTTGGGTCTTAGCTGGGTCTTAGTTTGGGTCTTAGTTGCTGCTTGTGTGATCTTATAGTTGCGGCATTTGGGATCTAGTTCCCTGACCAGAGATTGAACCCAGGTTCCCTGTATTGAGAGAGTAGAGTTTTAGCCACTGGACCATCAGGGAAGTCCATCATGTATTTATTCATTCAATCAGTTATTTATATCAGTGTGGAGTCATGGCTATTTATTTTGTACTTGGCGTTAAAATCTAGCACTGATTTATTTTGTTGTTGAAGTTATTTCAGCTTTGACCATTGGAAGCTCTTTGGCCATTGGAAGCTCTCTCAGCTTTGGTAATTGGAAACTCTTTTCTGTGCCCTATGACAAACCCCATTATTTTGGGTTGGGTTTGCTTTTGGTGTTTTGAGCACTTCTTACTGCCTAGTACTCCCAGCTGCTCCAGGCAGGTATTGTATTTTATCACTATGTTTTGCATGTGAAGGATTAGGTTCTTTATTTGAGTTTATTCTTGTTTTCCTGGAGTACATCCTCAAGTAAGATTAATGTCTTTTTCTTAAAGAAATATAAATTTGTTACAAATTTAAGGGTAAATATTAAAGAAACAGAAACAGTGTGCCAATCTTTCAAATTAATTGAGATGGGGAGGAAAAGAATCAATAAGGTGTGTTCGGCTCAACAAGCTTTTGAAATGGAGGGGAAAAGGAAAACAATGACTTACATTTCTTTTAGTGTGTGTCCTTTTTTTCCTGCTTGGCACTGGAATGTATGGCCTTGAAGGCTGCTTCAAATAAGGCTTCTGAGTGGCAGCTGACTCACATTGGAATTCTTTTCAGGAAGAAGATCCACCCTTTCTTCAGAATGTCCAAGATGGTCAGACATAGGTGCTCTCGCACTTTGCCCCATGCCTTGTGCTTTTGTTGGCAATAAGGTCATCTCACGTGGGATGAGCTGGCTTTTGTGTCCTGTCCCATGGGGTGATTCAAGTAAAATGAAAGGAATGAGCACTTTGTTCCCGTTCCTGAAAGTCCTTCTTTGTCTACTCAGCTAAGAGATAGGCCTAGCATCTTCCTTTAAGAGGCTGCTGGTGCATCCTCCATTTAATTGGTTCACATGGGGTGGGCTTGGGAGGAATAAGGTACGCTGTGTCTCCTCACCTTATTCCGTCAGCTAAAACAGCTTCCTGTTTGCCAAGTTATTTTACCCTACATGGAGTTTGTTTCTTATTGGTTTTTTATCCCTGGGGCCCAGTCAAAGAAGAAGGAATCTATTCATACTGGTCAACTGCTTTATTTTGCTAAAGGCGATAAAATTAGTAACACCAGGAGAAGAATTCTACTTGCTGGAGCTGAGCAGTGCCAGATAGTTACTTTTGTTCTCAGAGTCCTTGTAGTTCAGAAACAGCTTACCCTATCTCTCCTTACTGCTCTCCTATTGTGCCATAATCTCAGCGTGACTAAAGAATTTTCTCTGAGGCTCTTTGCCTTGATGGCTTCCAGTAGAGTCTGTACTGAGCATAAACACTGACTAATATGTGTAATACTCATGGTAGGATAGGTGTCTTAGTTTGGATTCCTCCAAAAGAAGACCATAACTATGCAAGCAATTTATTTGGTGATCCCAGGAAACAGGGCTTCCCGGGTGGCTCAGCGGTAAAGAATTCACCTGCAATGCAGAAGACTCGGGTTGGATCCCTGAGCAGGAAGATCCCCTGGAGTGGGAAATGGCAACCCACTCTGGTATTCTTGCCTGGGGCAATCCTATGGACAGAGGAGCTTGGCGGGCTATAATCCATGGGGTCGCAAAGAGATGGACACGACTTAGTGACTAAATAGCAACAACAAGGAAACACAGGCAGGAGATCAGAGAAGAGAGACAGGAAGAAAGATGGCCAATGAAGAATGTTTAATCCAGCAAAAATAACTGGAACTTAATCACAAGGTCTTCCCTTGTGGCTCAGCTGGTAAAGAATCTGCCTGCAGTGCAGACCTGGGTTTGATCCCTGGGTTGGGAAGATCCCCTGGAGAAGGGAAAGGCTACCCATTCCAGTATTCTGGCCTAGAGAATTCCATGGACTGTATAATCCATGGAGTTGCAAAAAGCTGGACACAACTGAGCGACTTTCACTTTCACAATCACATGAAGGGAGTCTGGCAGCCAGCATAAAACATACATTGCCCTAAGGGACAGAGGAACTTCTGGTACAATCGATTCCCCAGAAATTTCAGGCCACTGCACTAAGCAGAGCAGCCTTCGGTGAGCAGGAGAGGCGGTCAGTGAGAGAGATGCAAGGCTGGCAGCTGGCATGGGCTGAACACAACTACAGGGCCATGAGAGACGTGGGTGGCATATCCCTCACAATAGGTTTTTCTCAATTCTTATTAACACATGTCAGAACCTGGTATGATGGCGTGATAATGCCTTGCACCTTACCAGACCATATGTACTGGTATCTTTCATTAGTAACAAACTGTAACCCTAAGTCTTTACAGTCATGTGACCTAGCTGAGCCAATCATATAATGTCATACATGCTGGTGAAGCATGAAGTATAGTAAAGCCGTAAGCTTATAGTTTTTACTGATAAAGCACATTTCCTGATAATTTTCAAAACAACACAAAATAAATGTAGCTAAAGGACGTAGTCTTTGCATGTGTCTGTTTCCCAGACCCCTTTAGGCAGAAATGCTAGCTGAAAAAAAAAAAAAAAAAGAAAATGCTAGCTGAGCACAAAAATCTGTTTTCCCATTCTTCTTGGTTGTCCAGCTAGCCTATATTTCCCAGCCTCCCTTGCAGGTAAGTTTGACCATGTCACTAGGACCTCTGGTCAGTAAAATTTGAGTGGAAGTGATATGTGTGTCCCTGCCAGGCCTGATTCATAAAACTTCCTCCATGCTATTTACTGCAGCCCCTAATTGAGATGGCCAGGCCCAGGGTGACCTAAGATGGCAGAGTCAAAATTAGCCCAAGTCCTTTTGTAAGTGGGTGAAACAATTTGGAATTACTCTAGGCTGTTACTTGAACAAACAATAAGCCATTGTATTCAGCCATTATATTTTAGAGTTGCTGATTACATCACTTTGCTGGTGGCGGTTTAGTCATTAAGTCGTGTCCAACTCTGGCGACCCCATGGACTGTAGCCCATCAGGCTCCTCTGTCCATGGTATTCTCCAGGCAAGAATACTGGAGTGGGATTTCCATTTCCTCCTCCAGGGGATCTTTCTGACCCAGGGATTGAACTCAGGTCTCCTGCATTACCACTAAGCCACCAGGGAAGCCCTTACATCACTTTAGTCCACTCTCATTAATAAACCCCAACACCTATCCTGGGACTCCCATGGACCCTGGATGAAGAATCCCTTGCTCAGGGAAAAGTAAAAAAAAAAAAAAAAAAAACACATATACAGACAACACTAGGAAACAGGCAACTAGGATAATATTGTGACAGCCACTCAGTCATATCTGACTCTTATCACCCCCATGGACTGTAGCCCTCCAGGCTCCTCTGTCCATGGGATTTCCCGGCAAGAATACTGGAGTGGGTTGCCATTTTCTTCTCCAGGATAATATTAACCACACTTAAAATATGCAGCAGAAACTCAGAAAGGCATATAAATTTGAAAATAGATAGAGCAACTAGAGCATTAAAATAGTAAAGGTAGTTCTCTATCAGGCTAAACTGCGATAAGGAATCTTTAGCTTAGAAAGAGGATTAGATGAGCTCAAAGTCCATGAAAGCCTGAGGTTTAGCTGGCGTTCACTTTAGAGTCATCCAAGTCCTAGAACTTGGAGATAAGAAGTCTTTTATACCATAATCAGAAAGTAATATGGGACGTTCATTACGCCAAGGATAATAAGGTAGATTGTGAAAACAAGCAGGATCTAGCAGGTTTTTGATAGATGTTCACTTCACAATGGGCTGTGAAAAGGCAGATAAGAATGTTTAGTACATATTCTCAAGATCTTTTAACTTTGCTATTAAAAAACAATAATTACTACCTTTTTTTAGACCCTAAACAATAAAATTTTGATCTTTGGTTAGATTCTAAAGGCTTGATCATTCAAAAAATATTTATTGAGCAGTTATTATGTTCTAGACATTGTGCTGAACATACATCTGGGCATATGTCTCTCTCATGAGTCCAGAAAGAGGAAATGAAAATCAACAATAATAAATACATTTTGTAATATTTTTAAATGTGCTATACAAGGGAAAAATAGAGCAGGCAAGGAGATTGGGATGCCCCGGGGAAAGAAGTGGCATTATTAAATGAGATGGTTCAAGGAGGCCTCACTGAGGTGAGGGGAAGGGTATTCCAGGAAAGGGAACAGAGCAAAAGTGCTGAGGCGAGGGTGTCCCTGGAATGTCCAAGGAACAGCGAGGAGACCACTGTGCCTGTGTGGTGAGTGAGGGAGTTGGAGAAAAGAGGAAAATAAGGTCTGGGGCAGATAGTGTAGGTCTAACGGGCCACTGGGAAGACTTTTGCTTATATTCTGGGAGAACTGGCAGACAATAGAGAGCTTTAAGAGAGGAAGGCCATGATATGACTCACAGTTTCCAGAACATTGGCTCCTGTGTTGACAATGGACTATAGGGGAGACGGGGGCCAGGGGAGCTAGTCCAAAAATTAGCAGGTTCTTATAGGAATCTGGAAGAAATGACGGTGGTTTGGAGTAAGCTGCAGAGAGTGACAGTGGTAAGTAGATTCTGGCTTATATTTTGAAGGTAGAAGCAACAGACTTGCTGACAGATTGGATGTGGGGTTGAAAAAAATCCCACTCTTGGGCATATACCCAGAGAAAACCGTAATTCAGAAAGACACATGCACCCCAATGTTCACTGCAGCACTATTTACATTAGCCAAGACATGAAAACACCTAAATGTCCATCAACAGAAGAATGAATAAAGAAGATGTGGTGCATTTATATAATGGAATATTGTTGTTGTCATTTAGGCGCTAAGTCGTGTCTAACTCTTTTGAAATCCCAAAGACTATAGCCCACCAGGCTCCTCTGTCCTTGGGATTTCACAGACAAGAATACTGGCGTCAGTTGCCATTTCCTTCTCCAAGGACTGAACCCGAGTCTCCTGCACTAGGAGGCAGATTCTTTACCACTGAGCTACCGGGGAAGCCCACAATAGAATATTACTCAGTCATAAAAAGGAACGAATTTGGGACATTTGTAAAAGCGTGGATGGACCTAGAGATTTTCACGCAGAGTGAAGTAAATCAGAAAGAGAAAAAATTAATGTCATATATCAATGTGCATATGTGGCATTTAGAAAAGTGGTATAGTTGATGTTATTTGCAAAACAGAAATAGAGACACAGACAAAGAGAGCAAACGTGTGGACACCAAGGGGGACAGGGGAGGGTGGCTGAATTGGGAGATTGGGATTGGCTATATACATTATTGATGCTATGTATAAAATAGATAACTAACTAGAACCTACTGTATAGCACAGGAAACTTACTCAGTGCTCTGTGGTAGCCTAAATGGGAAGGAAATAAAAAAACGAGGGGATATATGTATACATATAGCTGATTCACTTTGCTGTGTGGTAGAAACTAACACAACATTATAAAGCAAGTGTGCTCCAATAAAAATTAATTAAAAACATAAATACCGTCATTGCAAAAAAATAGAGAAAAGATGAGAACAATTATAAGGTTTTGGGCCTGAGCCTCTGAAATCTGGGTGCCTGTAAGAGTAGAAACTGGGGAAAGACCAGCAGTTCAGGTTAGGACCTAGAAGGTTGAAATGTCTATTCGACATCCAAATGGCAACATCAAGTAGGAAGTTTATTGATGAGTCTGGAGTTCAGGAGGGAAAGTCAATGCCAAAAATATAAATTTGGAAGTTATCCATGCAAAGATGGTGTTTAAAATCTCAAGATTAATTTTAGATGCAATAAAGAGTTTATTGGTATTAATCTATGTTTTTTCCCTTCTGAGAAATCTGTGAGCAATGGGTCAGCATTATAAACATGAAGGCTACCTGTCTTAATTATAAGATTACTTTCCCACCCCAATCCTCACCTCTCTATCCTTCCCATCTTCCAAGACTGAGTGATTCTACTTTATTTGCAGGAGAACCAAAGCAATGTATTTAATTAGTCATATGAGGCTAGAAGCCTGGATTGGATTCTGACCTTGTCCATAGTATGTGACTTTGGGTAAGTTAATTAACTTCTCTGAGGCTCAGTTTTCTTATCTATAAAGTGTTAATAGCTATCCCATAGAGTTGCTGTGAATTCACTGAGCTGTTATAGTTAAAGCACTTAGTACTGTGCTTGGCACATATATGTGCTCAATAAATGTTAGATTAAAACCCAAGGATAAGACATTCAGTGATAACATCAGAGTGGGTATAATGTAGTTGGACTTTTGCTCTTGGTCTAGAATGGTGGCAGGTTCAAGTTCTTTTCTTGGAAGATGTATGTGTGGGAGGTGGTTACAGGTGAGTAACCCCCACAATCATTTAGGGTGCTCCATGTCAGTTTAAGCTTTATTTGTAATAATTGACCTATTTCCTATATATCTATGAAATGAGTAGAAAACATTTTTTCCTTTAAAAAAAAATAGTAACTGTAAAATTGTCTGAGAAATATTGATTTTAACGAAACTTCAGTTGTGCAAACCTATACTCTACTAGTTCAATTTGGGGGGGCCACGCATATTAGAGTGGGGTGTCAGCACATTACTGAAGTATGACTGGCGGGCAGTAGAGGTGGTGGAGGTAGATGCCGTGGAAGCCATGTCTCCCTGGCTGGCCCTGAAATGGTCTGGTCCTCTTTACACCTTCCAAAGCCATGAGATCATCTTGGTTGTCCAATTGAGTCCATCTTCCACACAGCAGCTGGGGGGAACTTTTTAAAAATCTGCCTTTGATGATATCACTCTCTTACCTAAAACTCTTTTCTCCTTACCCAAACCATCACAAACCCATGGTCTGGCTCTTTCCCACGACTCCAGCCAAGGAGGGTCTTTATTGCCTCTGTTTGTCTCATGCTGTCCCTTTCCCCTTTGCTCGGTTGGCTCCTGTTCTTCCTCTGGATCTCACCTTAAGGGTCACCTCCTTAGACAGGTCCTCCCAGACCAACTATCATAAATCTGCCTATTACCTACTTCTAGTGCCTGCATCCTTTTCTTCAGAGCATTTGTCACAAGCTAATTGAATATGTGTTCATGTATCATATTACCTGATTCATCTCCTAGACTGGCATGTCCAATAAGGCCAGGATTATACCTGTTTTATTCACTATACTGTCATCCTATCCAATACCTGGACTATCCAATACCTGGCACAAATAGGCGCATACATATACAAATTGTTGAAAAATGACTTATGCGTCTATTTTCTATAATTTCTTCTATCCTCAAGCTAAGCTAGTATTTCATCCATTCTGTATCTATTGATTAGACATCTATTATGAATTAGGCACTGGTTTTGGTGCTGGGAAATTATGAACTGGCTTCGACGGTAAAGCGTCTGCCTGCAAACGCGGGAGACCTGGGTTCGATCCCTGAGTTGGGAAGACCCTCTGGAGAAGGCAATGGCAACCCAATCCAGTACTCTTGCTTGGAAAATTCCATGGATGGAGGAGTCTAGTAGGCTACAGTTCATGGGGTCACAAAGAGTCAGACACGACTGAGCGACTTCACTTTCATTTTCCTTTGGTGCTGGGAAAGCAACAGTGTGATAAAAGCAGACAAAAATCCCTGCCCTCAGGCTGCTTTTTTGCTGGTACATCAGGCATCATTTTATGTTTGTACCTCCCGTGTCATACCTGCTTGATTTACTTTTCTGCTCAGCGTCCACTTGACCAGGGGGAGGCAGGACCTGGCGGATAGATGCTCCCTTCTTTTGTCTTTCATTCTTTGCAGTTCCTCAGAGGGCCACCGCAGTGGGACTGAGCTCAGTTGATCATAGTGTTTACCACCTAGACCAAGCACCCTTGGAAGGGCTTTCTCTCCTTCCCTCTTTTGTGTGGTCCTGATTCCTTTTCCCACCTCTATTCCATGGGATCACTCCCCTCAAGCCCTCTCTAACCCTTCTTCTGAGGAGAACCTGACCCAACAAAGCTAGCATCTTAATTATTTGGTCAGGTCATTTTCTACATTTCCATCCTGGGTCCCTTGCTATATTTTGGGTTCCTAAAGGTCAAGTGGCTCAGACAGTAAAGCGTCTGCCTATGATGTGGGAGACCCCGGTTCAATCCCTGGGTCAGGAAAATCTCCTGGAGATGGAAATGGCAACCCACTCCAGTATTCTTGCCTAGAAAATCCCATGGACGGAGAAGCCTGGTAGGCTACAGTCCATGGGGTCACAAAGACTGAGTGACTTCACTTTCACTTCACTTAAAGGTCAAGGATCGGATATTTTTTGTTTGTTTGTTTGTATGCATTTTCCCACAGTAACTAATTCAGAGCCTGACAAATATCTGTAAACATGTGTTGATTTTGATTTTGATTAGATTTGACAAAAGGAAAGAATAGTGACTTTCCATGACCCAAGGGAGGCCAGAGTCACTTCTGGTGCAGACACCTCTGCCTGATATTGGATGAGGCTGGGACCTGCCAGGGCAATGACTGTTTTCTCTTCCATGTATCCATCCTGCATCCTTCCCAGGGCCCTGCACTCTTGACTTGCAGCAGCAGCAGGCTACCAGCAGCTTCAAGTAGCTCAGGGCCCATAGCTGGGGGGGGGCTGACTTGCTCCAGGGGTTCCATCTGCCACCTGCTTCCTCCAAGCTGTGAGTGTAAGAGGCAGACCGGCCCCTCCTCCTCTAGAGCACAATCCACAGTCTGTCATCTGGTGCTGGGAACCAAACGTCAGGACCCTGCTCCCACAAGGCCACAGGCAAGGGCTCAAAATGGCTGAATGAATGGCTTCAGAATTCTGTACCAACCTTGACTCTATCTCGTGGAAATGGAGAGTGACAGGCAGCTGGTAAAGGTGCAAAGAGCACTGGACATATTTCAGCAGACAAGAGTTGTAGTTACGGGTCTACCACTAATTTGATGCTCCTCTGGTCATGTACCACTTTTCTGCCCGCAGTTTCCTGAAAATGAGAAGGTTGGACTAGATGATCTCAAAGATCCCCCAGCTCTTGGATTCTTAAATTACAGAACTGGAAGGAACCTGATCTGTCAGTTATACTTCACATAGTCTCTTCATCCTTAAAAAAACCCTCACTGTTGGTAACAGCTCCATGTCGGCTCTAAACCTACTAGGAGCTCCGCATATCTGCTCTTTGAACTCCCAGGCAGCCATGCTCATTTATGTACATATCTGGCACATACATGATCTTTTTTTTTTTTTGGTAACTGAAAAAAATTCTTTTTTCAGCTGTGCTGGGCAGCTTGTGGGGATCTCAGTTCCCTAATCAGGCCACGGCAATGAAAGCCCAGAATCCTAACCACGAGGCCAACAGGGAACTCCTTGTAATTGAAATTTTTAATGAGATAATTGTAGATTCACGTTCAGTCATAAGAAATAATACCCTTTGCCTAATTTCCCCAATGATAACATTTGGAAAACTTTAATATGGTATCACAACTACGGTATTGACATTCATACAGTCCACCTGTCTTCCTCAATTTCCCTAGTTTTACTTGTACTTATGTATCAGTTCTACATAAATTTTATCACCTATTCTAAAGCCACAAGTCCTAAAACCACCAGGATCCCTTGGGTTGTCTTTTTATGACCACTTCTTGCCTTCTTCCCATCTCATCTCATCTCCCACTTGATGGTTTTTCAAAATCTTTTTCTTTGAAAATAATTTCAAACTTACAGAAACATTCCAATACACCCTGAATCCAGATTCACTGATGGTTAATTTTTTTGCCCATTTACTTTAGCATTTTTTTCTATCAACAGTTTTTTTGTGAATCATTTGAAGATAAATTGCATACATAGTGCCTCTTTACCCCTTCGCAATACTTCAGAGTGTATTTCTAAGAAGAGGGATATCCTTGTACATGACCATAATACAAGTATCAACATCAGCATATTGAGCCTATACTTTACTATCAGGATTCCAATTTTGTCCATTGGAATGTTATTTACAGCATCTCCCCTCCCCCAAACATCCAGTCTAGGACCAGCTATCACATTTAGTTGTCAAGACTTTTTAGCACTCTTTAGAACATTTCCCAAGTCTTCTTTTGCGACATTGACATGTTTGAAGAATACAGTCCCTGCCTCCTTTTGAAAGAGATATTCCTCATTTTGGTTTGTCTGGGGTTTCATCATCATTAGATTCAGGTTCTGCATTCTCCCTGGAAACACTGTCTAGGTGATGTGTTCTGAAGACATGTTATCCATCTGCTTTCATCCCTGAAGTCAGTTTTGATCCTGGTCAAGGTGCTGTCTCCCTGCCCCTCTGTATACTGAATACTTTTCTCTTGCTACTAATAAGCCTAAACCACCTATGGGGGAGACACACTAACCCAGGCAAATATCTGCCCCACAATAAACCACAACCCCCTAGAGCCAGCATCCGTGGATGATTCCTGCTTGAACCGATCTTTACTATACACCTTCTCTTCAAGTCCCCTTCCAGTAACGGAAACCAGGTTTTTCTCTGGTTTAGCTTCCTTGGGTCTTCCGTTCTGATCTGAGTCTTCTCCATGTCCTCCCAGTGTCCTTCATGACCTTTGGGCAGGGACGAGGCCGCTGCTGTAAACTCAGCAGCTTCAACTGGAAATGAGGTCATGCGTGTTGTTCCCCGTTAAACTGTCCACTGGTGATTTGCATATTAGAGTAGCCTGAATGCACTTACTTCCTGGATCGTTTCCTGATCCTCCACACCCCTGTCTCCCTCCCTTACCGTTTGGTGGCATTTTGTTCATTCATATTCCCTTCACCTCCTGGCTCTGGCCCACCCCCATTTAAGCCTAAGGATTGCTTTCCTAGGGGACTGCCCGGCCTGCACGAACGGAGCGCCTGGATTTCCCCCGCGTTCACGGCAGTCAGCGTGAGTTTCACCCTCCCCATAGACTGGCCGGACTGACACCAAGAAGTGCTAGAAGTGCTCGGGGCGGAGGCGGTGGTAGTGGGAATGTGGGATACCTTTCCCGATCCAGGTATTTTCGCCCGGGACTTCTCCAGGCCAGAGGCCGGTAAAGGCGCAGGAGCCGGCCACCTGCCGGAGAGGTTAGAGGGGCGCAGCACCGGGCAGCAGCGACGCGCTCCGCCCGGCGGGCGTCCTGGAGGTGGTGGCGCGGGCCTGCAGGCGGGGCGGGGGAAGGGGAGGGCTCGGCGCGCGTCGGGCAGTGACGGCAGCGCGGAGGGGAGGTGCGAAGCGCCCGCCCGCCGAGAGCCATGGCGAGAGGCCGCGCCGCGGCGCCCGCATCAGTGCCCCGGTCCACAGCAGCGCCCCCGCCCGCCGCCCCGGGGCCCACCAGGCCGCCGCCCCCGCGTGCCCCCGAGCCTCTGACGGCCGCGCGCAACGAGTGAGGCGCCCCGGGAGAGGGGCCGCGCGCGGGAGGGCGGCGCAGGAGGGAGCGCGGGGGACCCGGAGCGCCCCGACGAGCCCCGCGTCCCAGAACCCCGGACCCCGAGCCCGGGAGCGCCGAGTCGGTGGGAGGGCAGCCGAAAGAGGAGGAGGCGCCGCCCCAGCCGAGCCCGCCGCGTGCACCCCGGTGCCGCCCGGCCGGCTGCTGTGGAGGGAACCGGAGCCGCCGGGCGGCCGGGACTGGGCCGAGGACAACGAGAAGGAGGCGGCCAGGAGAGCCGATCGTTTGGGCAGCCCGGCGCCGGAGGCCCCCGGGATCGCGCCTGCTACGGGGCCGCGCTCCGTGCGCCTCTCGAGGGTAAGCCCGGGGACCGCTGACCGGTGACTTAAGCGCATCGGGCCCTCGGGGATGGGTGGGGAAGCTGTTTCGGGAGTGTGGGTGCATGCAGTGATAACGGCGAGAGGCCGGGACCCTGCGGGGGCGGCCCCCTCCGGCGTCGGCCGCACCTGCGGGAGGGCCATGGGGCACAGAAAGGTGCCCATAGTGCATCGTGTCGGTCATGCCGCGTGGCCTGGATTCCCGGCTCCGGCGCTTCGAAGTGACAATGAGGCGACCTTCAAAGAGCCCCGAGCTGAGCCAGGCCAGAGCGCGAGCGGCACCCCATTCCTACTCACCCGCCAAACGAATGTAAACTCCATCTTCTGAGAGTGTTTGGCACGGGACAAATGGCTTTTAGGCCCCCTCCTTTCCATCCCGAGAGTTAACAAGTTCACTTTGTCACTTTTTGGACCCGAGTTTTTCAGTTCTTTTCGAATCTCCAAGGTCAGCCTCCTGCAGTTACAAGAAACTTAATAAAATGTATTGCTTCCTCTTTTGTAAAGTTGTGTTCAGGAAAACACAAATCTAAAGCCCCGCTTCCTTGCTTCCCGGGTTGTCTTTGGGTGCCCCCTACCCTTTAAGTCTACGTATTTTACACCCCTTCGCTGCGCCTGTTCAGAAACTGAAATCAGAGTCCGCTTTAGGCCCTTTCTAAGTATGTCTAGGCCTCTGATTAAAAAATATTTGTCCCCCATATGCCTCACTAGAACTTTGCTTCAAGCAAATGGGTGAATGTTGTCAGTGTCTGCAGTTGGGTAGGCAGGATGGGTACCCTTTCCAGTGGAGCATCTTTTGGGTCTGGGGTAGGGTGGAGATATACACCCCAGGCAAACAAGCTAGGAACAGCGTCCTTTCCGGTGTCCAACTGCAAGAGCAGCAGAGAGGGAGGGCGCCAGACTGAGCGATGGGGGCTCTGGGCGGTCTGCACCAGGGAGGGTGTCCCAAGTTCCTGTGGACAATGACAGGTCGGCTGGCAGGTTCAGAATTGAACCTGGAGTGACAGATGGCTCCTGCCTCTTGGTTTGGAAAGATCACGTGTGTGTGCCCTTCTATCTCTGGCCCCATCTTTATCACCGAGGTGCCCAGACAGTTGTGCACCGAGCCACCTGGAACGCTCACCCAGGCTTGGGGATGATGCTGAGCTGGGTAGAAAGTGCATGTCCGTGGGCAGCAGGTTAGACCAGAGTTGGGTTTCAGCTTGGTCCCAGCACCAACCATTTCCTGTTTGATGCCCTAGGGACCTGTGGGATTTGGTTTCCCACCCTCAGCTCTCCGTGGAGGGTGTCTCCACTCTGGCTGTGTTGCTCATAATCCTGTCTGGTGTGTTAGAGAAGAACTTGAAGGGGGGAACCTGGATTCAGATTACAGCTCCTCTCTTTGCTGGCAATGTGACCTTGGGTGCTTATTTAACTTCTTTGACCAGGCTCTCCCCTCTTTGGGATTGCACGCCCCCCACCCCCTGCAAAACAAACGAACAAAACCCAAACAAACTTCCCTGAACTGTTGTAAGGATTAAAGACTGCTGTGAATGAAAGTGTCTGTAAAAGTTTGAATGACCTGGGAGGGTTTTTAGGTCTTCTTCCAACATGACTAGATTTGTGACTTGGTAAGGTTTTTGAGCCCTAATGGGTATGATAGCAAACATAATAGAAGTTATTTTCCTTCTTATAGGTTTATTGGGAGGGTTGAATCAGATTTTGTAAAAGGACTTTGAAAATGAAACAGCACTGCTCACACTGAGAGGAGTTCCTAAACTTTGTTTCCTGACTAGCAGCATTTTACTGTTTGCCATGTGATGTGGACTTTCTTCTGAGCTCCTGCCCCTGACCTTGCACATAGTAGGTCTCTGTAATTGTTCGATGAGGCTGGAATTAACTCTCTGGGTTCCCCCCGTGACTGTCTGCTCCCAAGGTGGAGGGCCGACCTTGGGCTTTCTCTGCCCAGCAGCTGTTGGTGTTTTCCTAGACTTGATTATTCTGTTACACCATATAGCCTAGAAAACAGCTGAGAAAGGCAGGCAGGCGGCTGCTCTTCCGAAAGAGGTGCTTCTTTTCTCCTGCTGGGCTCCAGTGGGAAAGGCATTGGAGGGTGAGGAGTTCCTTTAAACTTACTGAGGGTTGCTGATATTAAATCAAGTCTTTCACCTGTCTTTCAGTTTAGTAAACTTGAGGATAATGTTACAACAGCCAGCCTCTTCAAATATATGATCACATGACCTTTGGTTTTGACAATGAACCCTGATCTGTTTAATTCACCTGTATTTGGTATGTATTTGGATTTCTGTGAGAGACAAAGGGATGGTCCTTTTAGGAGATTAAGATGTTAGGGGACAACTATTTCCACCAATCCCAGGGCTCATGTGGGTTCTTAGATTTTTAACCTGGGTGAGTCTCTGTTGTATACAGAAACACTGTTGAATGGGTCTTCTTGTTCCTCTCCCGCTCTTTTTCCTTCTTTTTGAATCAATGTTCCCTAATTTGACTTGCCTTTTTATTAGGTGTATCCAAATGGAGGCTACCTGCACTGTTGAGAAGTTCAAAGTTTTAGTGAAGAGAGAGAAAATAATCGCATATGTATCAGTCTGGGTGCCTCTGAACTACATACAATACCAAATGATGTGCAGCTGGTTAAAGAAAGGATTTGACATGTGTTTTATGAAGGACTGCGTGGCTTCATTATTCATGGAGAAGCAGTTTTAATTATGTATTTGTTAATAGTGCACCTGAAATAGAAGAGGGTGGAACACAGTGGAAGGTGAGCTCTTAAAATCTCTGTTTGGGCTTCTGGTCCAGTGTTCTAGGAAGGACTGCTCCCAGCCTCGCCTGGGTGATGGTGAGAAGCACTGTAAATCTCTTTGAAGACTAACAGGGGCAGTGACCTCTCAGGCAGCCACTCACATCCTTGGGAACGTCTTTTGGCTCCCGGATCTCAATAGGAAAAGGATTCTACTGATCCTTCTAAAGCCGGACTTTGCCAAGTGGCTCAGTGATAGAGAATCTGACTGCTGACAGAGGAGACACGGGTTCGATCTCTGGGTCAGGAAGGTCCCCTGAGAAGGAAATGGCAACCCCCATCCGGTATTCTTGCCTGGAGAACCACATGGACAGAGGAGCCTGGCGGGCTACAGTCCCTAGAGTCTGAAAGAGTCTGAAACTTACCCTCATAGCCCTCAGGGCTGAGGGAACCCTGGAAGGGGAACTGGGGGGCTCAGCCTGAGGCTTCCAGCACTTCCCAGTGAATTTTCAGTGTTACTTCCATTATTCCTTTGATGAATAAAATGCAGGATTCATCTTATTTGTTTTAGTATAAAAAGACTTTAAATTGCTGCCTGGAGTCAAAAAACACTCAAAAAGATTCACCTTATTTTCCTTGGGGCTTTGGGAGCTCCCTGCAGGGTAAGCATTTGTACCCCAGTTTGATAATTTTTTTCCTCTTGGCCCCACTGCGTGGCTTGTGGGACCTTATTTCCCCTACCAGAGGTCAAATCTGTGCCCCTTTAAGTGGAAGTAAGTAATCCTAACTATTGGACCACCAGAGAAGTCCCCAGTGTGACAGTCTTGGAGCTGAATTATTTCTAGGCTCTTTTCAAGTTGCAGGTTTTATGCTATGCCAGGACATTTAAAAGCAGAAGGTAATCTTCCTAGAGGAAATGGATTTTGTACTGATATCTGAAAAGGATGCTCCATTTTTTGGGGGGGAAATAGGTATATGAGTAAATTAAAGAACCACTAGAATATGAATTATCTGCATTTGAATGTTAAGGAAGACCCTGCTCTGGGTGTTCAGGGGACTTTGAAAAAAAAAGTTTTTAAAATAATTAGTTGAAAATCACTACAAACAGGTGGAGTAAGTGGTTTGTCTTTCTGTTGAGTGTTACAGGTGATCTCCTTTATACTGACTGAGCCACCAGGGAAGTCCCATCCTTAGCATACCATTCAGAGCTCTCCCCTTTTCATTGTGCTCCTTCTAATGCCTAGGCTTAGTTAGTAGATAGTGTGAATATGTTGACTGAAAAAAATGCCTCTGTCTCCTGACTTCTGTTTACACAGATTAGCTATTGGCAAATTCTACATTTGATAACGTAGATGCAGGTGTATTTGCAGCTCTTAAAATAGATACTAATTAGAATAGGGTATGAGATTTTATTTTTCTCTCTCCAGGTTTGCAGAGAAGAAACATCCATGCATGTGGAGAACTGGAGGACTTAGATAAGATCTCCATCAGTTCCTCTGATGTTCTGGTAAAATCAAAGTCCTTCCAGCAGTTCTTTTTTTTTTTTTTTTCAGCAGTTCTTTATTATCAGCAGCATATGCTCTGGGTGGGCCTGAATTTTTTTTTTTTTTTTTGGATAGTGGTGTTCTGCAAGCTGTCAGTTTCACAAAAAGTAGAGGAGGCATGATCTAGTAGCATGTAGGCTCACCTCCTTTTATTATGAAAGTGAAAGTGAAAGTCACTCAGCCCTGTCTGACTCTTTGCAACCCCATGGACTATATATATAGTCCATGGAATTCTCCAGGCCAGAATACTGGAGTGGGTAGCCTTTCCCTTCTCAAGGGTATCTTCCCAACAGGTCTCCTGCATTGCAGGCAGATTCTTTACCAGCTGAGCCACAAGGGAAGCCCTTTTATTATGGTCCTTAACAAATAGTTTCCAGTTTGAGATGTGGCCAAAACTAAAATGTCTCTCTAGGGTGCTGGAAATGGTTTGGCTTTGCTTGTAGTATTGAATAATGCATTTTAACTAGGAGAAGCAGGTAAGCAGTGAGTGCAGAGACTGTCTTCAAGTTACTGTTTGAGGACCACAGGCGCACTTTTCTTGGGGAGGACAAATTTCTTTGACCTCCGGGAGCATTGATTGTCTTCAGTGTAATGAGAAAAGCTGGGAGTGAGTGACTGTAGATGCCTTGGCTAATTATGCCAAAGTGGCTAAGGGTCCAGATTCATGGTGGAACAAAATGGTTGTGGCTTGGATGGAGAATGGCAGTGGGAGGAGGGGGATGCTCGTGAGAGGAAAATCTTGACTGTTATTGTTTCTGCCTGATCTTGGTCACTGCTGTTATGGCCCCAACTGATTGCAGGAGTGTTTAGTTCAGTTCAGTCATTCAGTCGTGTCTGACTCTTTGCGACCCCATGGACTGCAGCACACCAGGCTTCCCTGTCCTTCACAACTCCCAGAGCTTGCTCAAACTCATGTCCATCAAGTTGGTGATGCCATCCAACCATCTCATCCTCTGTCATCCCCTTCTCCTGCCTTCAATCTTTCCCAGCATCAGGGCCTTTTCTAATGAGTCAGTTCTTCGCATCAGGTGGCCAGAGTATTGGAGCTTCAGCTTCAGCATCAGTCCTTCCAATGAATATTCAGGACTGATTTCCTTTAGGATTGACTGTTTGATCTCCTTGCAGTCCAGGGGACTCTCAAGAGTCTTCTCCAACATCACACTCCAAAAGCATCAATTCTTCCATGCTCAGCTTTCTTTATGGTCCAACTCTCACATCCATACATGACTACTGGAAAGACCACAGCCTTGACTAGATGGACCTTTGTCGGCCAAATAATGTCTCTGCTTTTTAATATGCTGTCTAGATTGGTCATAGCTTTTCTTCCAAGGAGCAAGTGTCTTTTAATTTCATGGCTGCAGTCATCATCTGCAGTGATTTTGGAGCCCAAGAAAATAAAGTTTGTGACTGTTTGCATTGTTTCCCCATCTATTTGCCATGAAGTGATTGAACCGGATGCCATGATCTTAGTTTTTTGAATGTTGAGTTTTAAGCCAGTAACACTCTCCTTTTTCACTTTCATCAAGAGACTCTTCAGTTTCTCTTTGCTTTTTGCCATAAAGGTGGTGTCATCTGCATATCTGAGGTTATTGATATTTCTCCTGGCAATCTTGATTCCAGCTTGTGTTTCATCTGTCCTGGCGCTTCATATGAACTACTCATGATGTACTTGCAGGAGTGTAAAGCCTTATTATTCAACGTGTGGTGGGCCAGCCTGCATCATCTGCATTACCTGGGAGCTTGTGACACCCTCAAAGTGGGAGACCCTGCCCAGACCTGCTAAATCTGAATCTACTTAGTAAACATGTCCTGAGGTGGTATTACTTGTCAGGCATTCCTTCATGGTTACACAAAGTGTTCTTTTTAGAAGCACAAGGCCAGATTTCAAGTATATTGGGAGGAGTAAGTGGCCAGCACACCCTTGCTCCCTATGTTGTTGGGGAGAATTGGTGCTCAAAGCGGGAAGACTGCTGAACCCATTCCCTTCTCAATGCCCTCCTCTTCCCTTCCTTCATTTGTATGCAAGGAACCCTAAAATTGGAGGACCCAAAGAGGGCAGGGACAAACTATCATTCTAATCAGAAGTGAGGAAAAGCAGCCCAAAACTTAGCCAGCGATTTACCCTCCCTACCCTCACATTGAGAGGTGTTTTAAGCTCTTAAAAGTATGCCAGAGTGGTCAATTGGGTCTTCTCCCCAAATTCTAGCCAAGTAGTTGAAAGGTCCATGTATCCATCCATCTATCCATCCACCTACCCCATGAAGAGTCACTCTTCAGTGTTGGGTCATGTGCTGTGAACACCGGAGACTTCAAAAATGACAGAGTGGGAGCCAGATGGAAGGTAAATGGATCTGACCCCAGTAAGTCTAACTCTCTCCACCCTCCCTTCTTCCCTGCCGCTTCCCCAGCAGGTACAGGGCCATAGGGCTGCCATGCTTCTTTCATAATCTCCTGCGGGGGTGGGAGCAAGTTACCTGTCTTTGCCAAATTGTCTTTTTCCCCCAGAGGTGCCCAAGTCCCCCCAGTCTGAGATGAAGGGAAATCCCTAATGCAATGACCATTTTTAGTTCTTTAAAAAATTTTTGGTAAAGTAAATGTCACATAAAATTTACCATTTTAGCCATTTGAAAATGCACAGTTCAGTGGCATTAAGTACATTCATATTGTTGTGCAAATATCATGACCGTCTATCTCCAGAACTTTCATATCTTACCCCGGAGAAGCTCCGTACTGAGTAAACACTAACTCTCCACCCTCCCTCTCCCCTCAGCCTGTGGCGAACACCATTCTGCTTTCTGTCTCTTATCAGTTTGAATATCTAAGAATCTCATATGAATGGAATCATACAGTATTTGTCTTTTTGTATCTGGCTTGTTTCACTTGGCCTAATATCTTCAAGGTTTAACATGTTGTATCACACACCAGAATTTCATTCTTTTTTGAAACTGAATATTATTCCATTGCTATGTATGTAAATATTTTGTTTATCCATTCATCTCTCTTTGGACACTCATGTTGCTTGCATCTCTTGATTGTTGTGAATAATGCCACTATGAATGTGGGTGTATAAACAACTGTTTGAGCCCCTGCTTTCATTTCTTTTGAGTATGTATCCAGAGGTGGAATTGCTGGATCCTGTGGTAGTTCTGTGTTTAATTTCTGAGGAATCACCATACCATTATTCTCAGTGAGTGCAGCATCTTGTATTCCCATCAGCAATGCACAAGGGTTCCAATTTTTCAACATCCTCACCAACACTTGTGATTCTCTGTGTTTTTTATAGTTTTATGCTGTGTGTATTTAATTAAATTAATTATTACTATTTTTGGCCACATAGCATGTGGGACCTTAGTTCCCCAAACAGGAATTGAACCTGAGACCCCTGCATTAGAAGCACAGTCTTAAAAAGAAAAAAAAAAAAAAAAAGAAGCGCAGTCTTGACCACTGAACCACCAGGCAAGTCCGATTTTCTGGGGTTTTTTTGATAATTGCCATCTTACTGGGCACGACATGGTGATTTCAAGTCACTCTTCTCCCTGAGTTCTGTTATCCTCCAGCACTAACCAGGGTCTTGGCCTTGCTTTGATCAGGGGATTCCTGAAAAGTGGTTGATAACAGGAGCTCTTGCTTCAACCCTTGCTGCTATTTGCTGTTTAACTCGAGGGGCATCGCATTTAATTATTTAGTGAGTGTAGTGGGATTCAGGTTAATAAGGTTTCTAGAAGCTGTTAGTGTTTTAGTGTCTGCGTCTTTATGATCTTTGTTTCTATTCTTCCCTCACGTTTTTTATTTTGAATGGAAATTGGAGTGTGTGAGCTGGGGACCAAAGAGGATGAAAACAGAAGGGTAACTCAGTAAGACAGTCCGTTCCATTTTGTGATTCTGAATACAGGGTTCCAACAGTTAATTTGGTTTGACTTTGAGTGGTGGTGAGGGGTAGGGGGGGTTGGTGGACTGACATCAACAGAGATCTGGCAGCACAGTTAAAATGTTAAGGGCATTTTTTTCCTAGTTAAAACAAGAGTCCAAAGATGTTGGCCTTGCTTACATGGGAGAATTTCAAGCCTGGGAAGAAAATTGGAGGTTTACTTAAAGGGACAGGCAGATTCTTGTCAAGTTAAATGTTGGACCAAAGTTGGAGTTGGTAAGCTCTATGCTGGGGGATTAAAAACATCAACAAACAAACAGAAATCCAAACCTATGATTCTGGAATAGCAGCATAATGATTTAGAGGAAAGATGGGGAGCAGGAAAATGAGCAATTTGTTACATGTATGACTCACTGGCGCTCTGTCTGAGTGGTACATCCGGGTGCAGGCTTTCATTGCGGAGAAGAGTCCTATCCAGATGAGTATTTCATCCCAACCTTTGCATCTAGAATGTTTTAAATAAAATGCCGAGTGCTATGGGGATTATACAGTTCTGCTTTATGGAGCTAAGTAGGATGTAGTCTTGTTTTTTTCACTTGTTAAAAATTAAAAACATCCAGATGTAACAATCTGTCTGGATAAACTAGCATACTATTTTGTTTGTCTATTTTTATGAATACTAGATAGGCATCCAACACTTTTTAAAAAAATTCTTTTCTTTTTTTGCAATGCCATGCAGCATGCAAGATCTCAGTTCCCCGACCAGGGATCAGACCTGGGGAGTCCTAACTGCTGGACCACCAAGAACTCCATAACATACTGTTGATGTGTTCGAAGCCATGTCCCCTCCCCCCATCCTTTAAGATTGGTGCTTTGTCAGGGACAGATATGTTAAACCCAGCAAAGAACTCTTGTTTGTGACAGCTAGTTCCTGAATATAGTACCTTATATGATAATCTCATATAGTTATTAAGAAGATCAGATAGATTAATATGTATGCTTGACTCAGTAAGCATTTTGTGTTAGCCATTATTGTTACTGTTATTGAACTCCTTATGATCCATTCATCCACAGATACTTTTGGAACACTTATCTGTACCATGCCCTAGAGGTATATGCTGGCCTTCATTTTTGTGGTACTAACAGGAATGGCCCCCGTGACCTAAGGCAGTGATGAGGCTATGGCTTTTGTTCAAATGACAGCTATCTTCCCTCCTTTGGCTTTGAAGAGGAGGGGTTAACTTTGCAAGGATCCCAGAGAAATCCCTCTGGATGTGATATTTGGAAACAAATATCAAGACATTTCAAAGGTCTCTTAAAAGGAGAAGTGTAGTTTGGTGTTAAAATTCTGAGAAAATACCCTTCTATTTGAGAAAATAAGCAGAATATTCTTTCTACTACCATAGTAAATAAGGAATGACAAGCAAATCATTGGCAAAATAGACTAAAATGTGCACTAATGCAGTGGATGTGGTTATATTATACTTGCAAGGTAGGGAAATAGTTTGTATTATTAGATGAAGGAACTACTTTTTATGAAGTACAAGAGGAATGTCATAGCAACTATTAAATGTTAACATGAAAGAATTTTAGGTGGGCTAAATCTCTTGATACTAAAAGAGAAATGATACTCATGTGAAAGGGGATAAAGTAAATATTCCTGGGATTTTGGTCATCTTATTAGTCAAACCTTTATCATTTATGAGATAGTGAATTCTCTGTTTGGCAAAAGACAGCATGATAGAGAATGATCAGGATAATCAAGTCTCAGAAATTCCCTCACAAAGTCAGAAGTTGCAGCAACGTTTGTTCACAAGGACAGCCAAGGGATGCAGTTTCTAGACTCTCCTAAGAGAAGGCTGTGGCAGGGCAGGGGTGAGTTAGCGGAGGCGACTGGCTTTCTCTTGGTGAATGTGCCCAGGGCAGTCTGTGCTCCAAGGTCCCATCCACCTCTGGGTTGACTGAGACCTTCTGTGAAACTCTGGCTTTATGCAAGGAGAGAGAGAGGTGACTTTACCTGGGGTTGTAAATGATACTGTGGGTGGAAAGAAGTGGATTCCTTTGAGTAATGTTGGGAGGATGAGCCCTGTTCTCACTTTGAGTAGATGGTGGTAGGGTTGGAGGGGGCAGAGTCAAGGATGGGGCTGAGATTTCCAAACTGTATTAACATCTCTCAGTTATGCAGGGGTGAAGGCCTGGAGGATGCTATTGTGAAGGTGCAGTGTGTGAGGTGTTTGTGAGATTGGTGGTTTAGTTACCAAGTCATGTCTGACTCTTGTGACCCCATGGACTGTAGCCCACCAGGCTCTTCTGTCCATGGGATTCTCCAGGCAAGAATACTGGAGTAGGTTGCCATTTCCTCCTCCAGGGAATCTTCCCGACTTGGGGAATGAACCCAGGTCTCCTGCATTGCAGGCAGATTCTTTACCCCCTGAGCTATGAGGGAAGCTTTTGGGATGGGGGACATCTGGGGCTGATGCTTGGAAGAGAGATCTGAGTATGAGGAAAAGGTCTGGTGGCCATCCCTGTGTGGACAGTGATGATAAGTGTAGAAGCACTCACACAGGTTGGCCAGGAGACCGAAGTGCTGGGGGAAAGTGTTCTTGTGGCAATAGGTGGGGTTCATGGGTCCTTCTTCTGTGAGAGGCCAAGTAGGCTAAGGGCTAAAATGTTCTTCGTGTTTGTTTATGCATAATAGGTGTGCATTTATTTGTAGAGTTGTATCTCTCTGTGGTTCTCTATGGTTCAGAAGAGATGCTGGCTTAGCCTTGTACTCTTATAGTAACACATCGACTGTAAGAATTCTTCGGGTATTTGTGAACATTTGCAGGTTTTCTTGCCAGACATCATGTGGGTTTGTGTCACATATTGTTTGTGTCTGTATTTTTATGATTTCCTGAAACAATAAGCTCTGAGTTAGATTTTTCTGCACTTTGTGATCTTTGTACACCTTTCTTGAGGTTTTACAGTTTGTGATATTGGAGCTATATAGGATTGTGATAAAATTGGAAGGCATTAGAAATTGCTTGTTTTAGCAGCCCCATCAGAATGGACAAATGGACAAATAAGAATGGACAAAATAAGAAATTTGACAATATCAACCACTGGTGAAAATGTGGAACAGCTGGAAGCCTCACGCACCATATTTGAAGAAGAACAAACACTGGGAACACTGGCAGTATTTACTAAAGCTGAGCATATACATTGCAACCCAGTGATTCACTTCTCCATATGTGCGCGACAGAAACCAATATTCTTGACTTAGTTCATAGCAGCTTTGCTAACAGTAGCTCCAAAGTAGAAAACCCCAAATGTCCATTGACTGTATACACAGATTGGTATGTCCAAGCAACGGCATGCTACTCAGCAATACGAAGGAGTGAAATACTAATCCATGCAACAAATGGATGAAAGTTACAGGCAAATGTTGAGCCAAAGAGAGATTTTCTGGCGGTCCAGTGGTTAAAGACTACACACTTCTGCTGCAGGGGTACCGATTCTCTCCCTGGTTGGGGACCTGAAATCATGCATGCCACTTGGTGAGGCCAAAAAACACAAAACAAAACAACACAATTGAGTCAAAGAGACCAGACACAAAAGTGTACACTGTAGGATTCCATTTTCAAAAATAGGCAAAACTATCCTGTAACAGGGATCTGAATAGTGGTGGTTACTTGTGAGGAGGTATTGACTGTATAAAATATATATGAGTAAAAATTAATGGAGCCAAAAATATAAGATAATTAAAGGTTCTAGGTGATTTGGCAACTGTTAGATTTTAATGCAACATGATGTAAAATATTTGCTCCATAGAATTTAACTGTGCTCAAACTTGTGAGTTTTATACCATTCCCCATTCCCCCCTACCCCCCTGTCTTGAAGAACATATACACACATACCCTAGTAGATGGTCCATCAGGCAGCTGTTGTCTGGTCTGGGAGGTAGTTGGGAAGCCTGAGTGTTTACTCTTCTTCGCTGGTGCACCCAGGGTGTATTGTTACTATTGTGGGCTCGGACCTGGGCTAAGGTAAAGTCACTGAGGCGCTTGCCTCAGGTAGCACATTTAAGGATGAGGTAGTTGCCAAAAATCTAAGTAATCAAGATCAACAGTATTTTAGTGCCGTATTTCTAAAAAAAAAACAAAAACAAAAGGTAAACTAATGCAAAGAAATCTTTAAAAAAAAAAAATCAAAAATTTAAATAAAGGCAGAATTGGTATTACTGAGTTTTGTTTTGCCTGATGCCCTAATATGGTTTGGCCAGGTGTACCGTTGTAGGCCTGAAGATGAGCCGGGGGAGTCTCTAAGACTTGAGAACCATAGACTTGACCTTGGCTGTATGACATAAAAAGTGTGAAAGTGAAAGAACAAGGTTGATAAAGACTAAAATGATTCTGTTAATGCTTTTAGTGCTTTGTGAATGGAAACAACTCTTATTTTTGGAAAGGATTCTCAGTATATTAAACATTTCAACAAAAGGGAATAATGTATAAAAGTACTTATGATAGTCCTTAAAATACCACAATTATTATTTAAATTTTTGTGAATTTTGCCATGTTAGCTTACAGCAGGAGTGGCATTGGTGTTTTAAATCGAAACAGGAAGCTGTCAAGGCTTAGATAACTTATTCATGGCATTAACAAGGTATAATTTGGTGTGTAACAGTGTTGAACAGTAGGAAAAGTTAATGATTGCCCACCTTTCAGCTAATCATGTGATTGCTGTTGATATAATTACCTGGTAGGCAGGGATAGAATCATGTAATTTGCTAGCCTGGTGCTGCATGCTTACAAACATTGGTGCTATTGTGTGTCACCAAGCGCGGTTTCTGAAATGTGGCCGTCTTTGTCTTTTTCTGTTGAAGAAGCCCCATGTATCATGTCCGTTTGGCTCTTTGTTACGGTCAGGATGTGTTGCTTGGACTGAGAGGGATACCAGATTTTTTCAGCTTCTCTTCCAATTGCTATGGATACTGTGTCAGTGCTATTGGGGTCTCCTCTTGTCAATTTCAGACAGGTTTCCCCTTGGACGCTGAAATCCGTGTCCATCCAGATGTTAAGGGGCCACTTGTTCAAATGCAAGAGGGCTTTTGAAAGTGCACCGTGATGAGAATTAGTTTCAAAAAATTATACCAGAGAGGGTTAAAACTTTCTGAACTTGTAAAGCCTCACTTCTTTGCTCACCCCCAGCACCCCCACTTTCTGATTTTGCTGTTCATGGTTTCCTCCTGGTAACAAGCAGTGCTCAGTGGGAAAGTCAAGCTGGCCTAGAGTCTCCCTGTCCCAGAGAATGACTTGCCAGGGCTCCTAAAGGGGCCTGTAGTTGGGCAGAAAAGCCCACTTGGTGGCATCCTGGTTGTTCCTTGGATGTGGAATGGTTTTTCATTAGGAGTTCCATTTCTTTAGTAGGCTTTTCAGATCCTTTTATTTGCCTCTGGTGTTAGTTTTGGCAAGTTGCATATTTCAGGGAGTGTCTCCATTTCATTTAAGCTGTTGAATTATTTATTGGCATAACCATGGCCCGTTTAACGTCCAGAAGATCTGTAGCGATGTCCCCACCTTCTGTTTCTGATATTTGCCTTTCTTGTTGAGAACCATGTCCTGGGAACTGGTGGATCAGAGTTAAGTCAGCTCAGGAAAACGGGTGGGGGTGGTTTCAGGAAAGGGAGGACGGAGGCCGAGGAGGTAGGAGAGCCTGGACGTGGGGGAGGGCAGGGGGCGTGCCTGGGCCTGCCCTTGGCCCCTCCGTTCCCTGGAAGTATCCCGGAGGGGAGACGGTCACGTGGGCAGTGAGCTCATTAGGCTGGGGACACCAGCTGGGCTATTATTAGGGCCTTTAAGGTCCGTGGCAGATGTTCTTGGGCCGAGTTCCAGCCGCCCTCACTTCCCACATATGGCATCATACAGTACATGGAAAAAGAGCGACTTGGAAACAAACGACTTTTCCATGAAACACATTATTCGCTTTTCCCATGAACTTTTTCCTTTTCTCTCTCTGTTATTCCTTCTGTCTCTCTTCTCTGTGTGTTCCCTCTCTGCGGCTTTTCCCCTCCCTCTGTCTCTCTCCTCTTTGTATTTCTGTGTTGTCTTCACTCCCCTGGGCTCCCTCTGTCCCTCCCTCCCATACTTCCTTCTTTGCTACTTCTAGGCCCTTTTATTTAACCCTGTATGGACTTTAAAAAGACACAGTAGGATAGGAAGCAAATTTGCCCGTTTTAGGTTTAAAGTGAACCTTGGCATTTCTAGAAAGTATAATGAATGCCCGTAAGGCCGAGGGTAATGTTCCGTTGGAGCTTGTTTGGCTTAATGCCATCTTCAGTCCTGTAGCACAGTGGTAGCCGCAGGGCCGCTTTAAAACCCGAACAGATCGATGAGCCAGCCTGGAGCACTGGTAGTTTTTGTTTTCTTTGGCACACAGTTTGTGCCTTGTCCGTTCTGCTGATGGACCTCTCATGCATCTCATTGACCAACTTTTATCGGTCCTCCCCTCTCCCCTTCTCTTTAGAGTAATCTACATCTCAGCTTGGAATCACAAGGTAGAATCAATATCAAATTGAGTTGAATTATTGTTCTAGGAGCCTGAATTTCCAATAGGAAATGTGCTGTTACGTGATATGACTTCAGTGTATATTCTTTAAAGCTCAGAGTCATGCAAGCTTCATTACAGAAGTTTCCTCCTGTTTGTGTGCTGATATTTTGAAATATTTACATTAATTTTGTAGCTATGGCACAACATTGTATTCTTATTTCAAAAATAATGTGATAATACATACATACATGAGCATTATTTCTTACTCTCATGATGGCTATAACTTTCAGAAGTAGATCTCAAGAAAAACCTTCTATAACCTAGGCATTTTTCTTTGAGTGAGAGTAAGTGTAACTATTTTGGAAAGGTACTTCTTTTCAATTTAAAAAGGTATTTAGTTGTAAAAAGTTTTAAAAACCCCACCCCAAACCCGAACTATAGAGTGAGATCACAAGAAAAGTGATGCTGAACTGGGTGACTAATTTATTCATATTGATTTCCCTGCTAATTGAGAGATTTGGAAAGAAAAACAGAAGCAGCCTTATTTTGTTTTCCTAACCTTATCTGGAGAAGAGAAATCTTACAGACTGGTGGGTACAGGTGCTGGAGCTCTGGACTGTGGGCAGAGATGTGTCCATGCCTGCATCCCATGTGTTTGCTGAGCGTTTTATGCTTATTCCAGGAAGGTGGTTGGTTGTGATTTCATCCGTCTTCAGCAGGTAAACGTCACCTTTGGTTGGAATGAGGGCATTCTTGGCAGAGTAGGGAGCTGGTGGTCTACTTAGAATGACAATTGCTAAGTGTGTGTTGACTGGTTTCCCTGGACCAGGAGTTGAGATTTGACAGTAAAGGAGACACTTGATGTCTGGGGACAGGAGAGAGAAGAGAGAGACATAAAGGAGAAACAGATGCACGATGTAATGCCAGGTAGGGAGCAGAGGTGATGAGCAGAGACCCAGTAATAGTGCAGGGAGGGGATTGAACCGTGGGAAAATACAGAGACACAGAGTCTCAAGCAGGGCAGAATGCAAGTGCCCAGGCCGCTGCAGAAAGGCTGGAGGGTAGGACCTCCTTGGGGCAAGTGGACACAGATAAGTGGGTGGTCAGGGCAGGCCTGCATTCCACTGGCCTTCTGGGTCCTGGTCAGGAATTGAAATTTTAATCCGAATTTGATTGGAAGGAAGTTGCTGGGGTGGCGCTAGTGGTAAAGAACCCGCCTGAAGATGCAGGAAACAAGAGAGATATGGGTTCAGTTCCTAGGTTGGAAGGATCCCCTGGAGGAGGGCATGGCAACCCACTCCAGTATTCTTGCCTGGAGAATCACATGGACAGAGGAGCCTGATGGGCTACAGTCCTTAGGGTCACAAAGAGTTGGACACGACTGAGGCAACTTGGCATGCACGCGTGAATTGATGGACTTCTTTCAGGGATCCCCCAGCTGCTGTGTGGAGAGCCAGGGCTTGGGGGCAGGAGTGACAGCAGGGAGACAGGAGAGGTTGGTGCAGGCCCCCCGAGAGTGGTGGCAGCTCCAGAGAAGCGGAGGGACGTGATGTGGCCCTGGGGCTGGCAGTGTGGGATAGCTGGCCGATGGTGAGGGGAGCCGTGAGCAAGGCCGGTCTAGTGTGATGGCTTCCGTCTTACATGTATTCTAAGTGGGATTGTTTTAACTTCTTTTTTTTTGTTTGTTTGTTTGCTTTAACTTCTTAAAGCATTTACACAATTAAAAAATCCTGGTGTTGAAAATGCTTGTGTGTAATTTGTTAGTCAAGTATTTGGTAGGGACACCGGGGTATAAACTTTCCCGACACCACAGAAGTGAGCGGAGGCGTCCTCATCTCAAGTGGGAGCTAAAGAGGGAGGACGAGAGTGCTGTTTTCTTTTATGGTTGAGAAATGAGTCTTCGCGGCAGGAGTCAGAAGGTACATCTCAGACTTCATCCCAGATCAATGAGCGTGAAGAAAGCACAGATGACAGAGAGAGAGGAGCATTTTCCCTCAGAGCACAGTGTCAGTAACAGCTGATGGTAATTAACCTTAGGAGTTTGGATTTTCAAAATTGAAAAAGTTCCAAAGATTCTTTAAAGGTCTGATAGTCTTGTCTCATTATACGTATGCACATTTGTTTAACCTGTGTCTGGAAACAGTGCCCTCTTGGAAATTGCTATTTTATTTTTCATGTTTTTTTAATTGAAGTATAGTTGATTTATAATATTGTGTTAGTTTCTGATGTCCAGCAAAGTGACTCAATTTTATATATATATATGTAATATATAGATTCTTTTTCAAATTATTTTCCATTTCAGTCTTTAACAATATATTGAATACAGTTCCCTCTGTTATACAGTGGGACCTTGTTTATACATTTTATATCTAGTAGTATGTATCTGCTAATCCCAAACTAATTTATCCCTCCCCCGACCCTTTCCTCTTGGGTAACTGTAAGTTGGTTCCCTATGTCTATGAGTCTGTTTTTTTTTTTTTTTTATGAGTCTGTTTTTTAAATAAGTTTGTATCATTTTTAGATTCTGCATATAAGTGATACCTCTGGCATTTGTCTTTCTCTGTCTGACTTACTTCACTTAGTATGATAATCTCTAGGTCCAGACATGTTGCTGCCATTGGCATTGGGAACTTGACTGTTTTAAAAATGTTTCTCTCATATATTAGAGTGAGGCTGTCTGAGGTGCATTTCCAATTTCCTTATGATGGATGTGGATGATAGCATTTTCCCCCCAGGGAGGATCAGAATTTCAGGTACCAGGGGGATTAAAAAGATTAAACAGCTGATCCAGGGTTTATCATTATCACTGTCGCTCACCTCAGCAGTCTGAGATTATTTCCCTCCCTGCAAGACTGGCCTTCAGGCGTGGCACGGGGAGAAACCGAACTCGACCATAGCCCCTGAGAAGGGAGGGGCCTCGGCTGGTCCACGCACAGCCTTGGTGGGTCTGAGCTAAGAATACTTAACAGCTTCCCTGGTAAAGCAGGTGCTGATGCTTCAAGTGGGTCAGAGCTGAGGTTATGGGCAAAGAATTTGGAGGGCACATTCTCCTGGAATCTGAAGTATTTGAGGACAAAGAGGCATGCTGCCTTCTGGAAGAGTTTTTTTTTTTTTTTTTAAATCACTCCAAGACTATGACACCAATATTTTTTACCTCTCTAAAACAAGTGTAGTAGGCTGCTGTCCTTCTAAAAATGAAACTTCACCGTCATGGAATTAAAACACCGGCTGCTTTGTTTGGAAGTGTGAAAAGGAAGGGATTTTTCTTGTTGAGTAGGATCAAGTTAGCTCTTTTAGGAATATAAATTCCAGACTAGTGTTTCCTTAAAAACTGATATTTTAATGTGTTTATACTGGCGCTGTTAGCACATCCCATTCTGGGCTCTTTTTAATGGGCTCTGGGTAATTACTGTGGCCTCCCATCTCAGCCAGGACACTGAGCCATTGAGGAAGACAGCTGGCTGCTTATTAGCCACCAGCGGGTGGCCCCTGACCCCTCCTCCTTGAAGATGGTGTGAGGCACAATTAGAGAGCCCTGGAAGGGGCATAAGTGATTGCTGGGCCATAAATAATACAATCTACCCTGTCTGTCTGTGAATGTGATGAGGCCCAGCTGATGTGATGTTCAGAAGTCAGAACCTCATATTCTGGGTCCAGCATGTTCAGGCTCTGTGACCTTAGGTGAATTCTTAGCCAGTGAACCTCTATTTTTCCATCTGTAGAATAAGACTGTGTAGTGTGATTGTGGGGTAAAGAAGGTGATGCATAGAACAGTTTGCCTTATTCTTGCTGGTTTGGCAGCATGTGGTAGGCATTTAGTGAAGGAGCTCTGAGCCTGTTCCTTTGGGGCTGGTGAATTTCAGTGTATTATTATCCCCTTCTTCCTCCTTCTGCTCCAAGCCTCTCTGCCTCTACCAGGGAAGAGTTAAGCATTTGACATAAGGTCATTTTCCCCCAGGGGTTCAGATGTAAAGAATCCTCCTGCAGTGCAGGAGACACCAGAGATGTGGGTTCGATCCCTAGGTTGGGAAGATCCCCTGGAGGAGGAAATGGCAACCCACTCCAGTATTCTTGCCTGGGAAATCCCATGGACAGAGGAACCTGGCGGGCTGTAGTCGGCTACTGAGCACACACTCACACACACACATGCATCTTGCCCTGGCTGACTTCTGAATCATTCTGGGTTCTGATGACTCACCTCGCACCTTGCCCATCTCTCCTCCAGCAGTGACTTCTCCACCCTGCTTCACCCACTTTCCCGGTCACAGCCAGACTATGTCATCTCCTGGGGTTATGTGTTCCACCTCTGATATCCCAAGTGTAACCTCTCTGCTCTCTGAACTTCAGTCCTTCCAGTCTTTTGTCCCCATTCCTTGCCCCATCCATGGTCCTGGCTTCTCCTCTTCCACCCCAGCTTGTCATCGCTGAGTACCTGCTGCCCTTCCTTGGTGTCACCTGGCAGAACTCTGCCCGTCTCTTTTGGGGATGAATGGAGAAATTATATAATCACCTGTCACTCTGTAAAGCACCTTCAGATGGGGCATGGCTTCTGCTCAGTGGTCCCCTTGTGTTTCCTTGGGCTTCTTGCTCTATCTTTTGCCGCAGTGACTATTCTAGACTTCCCATGTCTTTCTCAAACACCTGACTGCTTGCTTTTAGTAGGTCCTCTTAATCGAGTGAGCTGAAGCAGGCAACTAGCTGCCTTCCAGCCTTCATATGCCCAGCTATGGGAGTGCCCATCTCTTGTTCTCTGTTCTGTAAAGTGAGGGAAAGACCCTCTTTATTCCCAGGCTGATCTGCACCCTATTGTTGGACCCCACCTTCTCCCACCTACTCAGGGCTGGTTCTTGACGATTGGCCCTCCTTTCTGTTTCTTAGGAGAGCTTCATCTTATCCGTGGACCCCACCCACTATCCTGTACCATACTCTGCTGTCTTTCTCGAGCCCGCTTTTCCCTCCAGCTTTAGTTCTTTCCTCTCCTTTGCTGCCAGTCTCACTGAACCATCCTTTCCTGCTGTCCCTGGCCCTACTGCTCTCGAGCATCCAAGCCCATGATTCCACCACCAGCACAGTGAATTTGGTGCCAAATCCAGCACACACCTTCCACTCCTGGCGTCCTTGACCTTTGACAGCACAGACTAAAATTACCTGCATGTGAAATTCTCTTTCCCCTTGTCTTCTGGAAAGCTACACCCTCATGGCCTCCCTCCTCCTCTTTCCACCACCCCGCCTTGGCAGCCTGCAGCCTCCTCTGTCCCCAAGTAGCCTTTGAGTGGTGGTGTGCTCAGGTGAGCACCTTGCCTTGCGCTCTGCCCCGAACACCACCATGCCTATGGCCTCGGCTGCCGCCACTACCCAAATCTTTCCTCCTGAGCTCTGTACCCTTTTACCTACCTGCTTGCCCCCTGCACACCTCCGTTTCCAGATGCATGAACACCACCACATACTCTCCCTTGCCCCCTCCTTCTCCCCAGCAAAGAAAGGGTCTTACTAGTCATATGGACCGCTGTTTCCAGCTACTCAAGCAGGAACTTGGACCTTTTCCTGACTCAACATATCTGTCATTCCCCCACTTCCAGGCAGTCACCTCCCAGATCTCCCTGAATGCCCTGCTGGGCTCCACTGCTCCAATATTTTCTGCTGCTAAAGTGACCTTTCTCAAGTGCAAATTGAATACCTTCATTCCCCAGCTTAAAACCGTTCAGGAACTCCCCATGGGGCCAAAGTGACTACTGCCCCTCCTTCCCTTGCTGAAGCCATTCAGAGCTTTTTCAGCTCCCTAATTGAGTGGTGCTTTCTTTCTCCTCCAGGACTTCGCCTCTGCTGTTACATCCCCTGTAGAGCACCCCTCCCCCCATCCCTGCACACCCTGATCTAGCAGCCTGGCTGATTCCACTCACCTTTTCATTCTGGCCTGAGGTTGGCCTCGGAAACCTTTCTTGACACCACGTTACCCATCTGTATCAGCAGTTTTTTTTTTTCCCAGTGGCCTCTCACCGCTGATATTCTTGTCTGTGGCCCTGTGAAGGTAAAGAGGATCGTTGAGAGGCTTCACTTGGACAGTGGAGGGCATACAGACATCTGACCTGGCATTCAGCTCTTGACCCAAAGGGCCGTTCTTGTTTGTGTAGTATAGGGAAGAGAGCTTGTTGAGATAATTACTCCTTATAGATCTCCAGTTCCATGAGGACAGGCCTTTTTGTTGGATTCATTTTCTGCTATAGTCCCAGTACCAGGAAGGCATAGAGGGCTTCCAGGTGGCACAGTGGTAAAGAATCTGCCTGCCAGTGCAGGAGACTTGGGTTCAATCCCTGGGTCAGGAAGATCCCCTGGAGAAGGAAATGGCAACCCACTCCAGTATTCTTGGTTGGGAAATCCCATGGACAGAGGAGCCTGGTGGGCTATATGTAGTCCATTGGGTCGCAGAGAGTTGGACACAACTGAGTGAGCATACAGGAGCACATAATAGTGCCTGGCAGAAAATCAGTGCTCAGTAAATATTACTGAATGAGTGCAGAGCAAGAGTGAGCTTTTCGATCTTAACGTGATCAGTTTTCATCTGCTCTGCCCCTCTGCCAGGTGATAGAAGGGCGTGGGCTTGGAAATAGGAGCCAGCCTTAAAGGAGCCAACTCTCTGTGCAGCCTCCCATTGCTCTCTTTTATCGCACGTTCGTGAACCTTTTAAAATCACAAGTTGTTATCACCAGAGCTGTGTAACAGAATTCCTGGGTCGTGAGATAGCTGAGGCTGCTCTGACTCATGGCACAACTGGGAAAAATGGATGTGTTTCTGCTTCTGAGAATTAGAAGCAGTGTCTCCTCACTTTCAGACCAGATCTACCTCTGGCTATTGAAGTGACTTTTAACCTTCTGGGGGAGTTGAAGCTCCTTTGAAGTGAGCCTGGCAGAGCAGAGTTGATAGCCTCGCGGAGCCGTGGAGCTGAGCTGTGCTGTTGTGCTCTGATACAAGCGGAAGCTGCTTTGATAGTTTTCAGAGTCAAGTAACTGATTAAAGAAGGTTCTTTGTCTTTCTTTTGTTGAACAAATACTTACGGCATGCCCATTTTGGGGGCTGATTCTCTTTTACAGTCTTACTGGTTTATGGGTTCTGTTTTCAGCCTTTCCCCTAAATAGAATGGAAGCTGCTGGAAGTCAGGGACCTGATATATGATGTGCGCTGGGAATGCTGAGGACCTAACCTAGCAGAGTGCCTGGCACAGTATTTTGTGTTTATTTTTTCAAATAGAGACAGTTTTATTTTTCCTCTTCTATCCATAGGCCTTTCATTTCCATTTCTTGCCTTATTGCCCTGGCTAGAATTTCCAGCACCGTGTTAAAGGGGACTTACTTGCCCTGTTTCTGATCTTAGGGGATGTGATAGTCAGTTCTGAGAAATGGAGTATTTCCTGCTATATAAATAAACAAAGATGTCAGTGTCATCAGCAATTCCAGCCTTCCGGGGCAACCAGGAAGGAGACCAACACCTGCAATCCAGCAGCCATTAGGCTGCAGCCACTCCCTTCAATGAGCACTGAAGGACAACGCGGGATAACCAGCCCCAGAGAACTCAGATGCTTATTAAAGAAATGATTTCAGTGACCCCAGATTCTTGCATCTTCCCATACATAGAAAGGCGCTAAATTCCTTAACTTGAGATATCTTGTTTTCTTTAATTCACAAAAATACTTTTGATGTTCAGACTACTTGCCCTTTGTTACAAACTTCTATACAACCTGGCTCCTCCCCTTGCCTCCTCACAGCAGTTCTCCCAGCGTTACTTGAGATGCTGTTTCCGGGGCTTGAAGTCCTAAAGATCCCCACCAAATAAACTTTTCAGTTGTGACTATTTTTTCAGTTGACAGTTCAATGTGTCCACTTGGCCAGGCTATAGTCCTCAGTTATGCAATCAGTCATCTAGCTGTTATTCTGAAGGTATTTTGTAAATGTGATTAAATTCCATACTCAGTTGGTTTTAAGTAAAGTTTATTCTAGATAACTGGCACAGCGTTTTTGTTGAGTGAATGGTAAACAGGTTGCTGGGGATGGTGTGTGGGCACATAGTCCTGCCCCCTGGAATTTATAGTATGGTTTTGTAGATGAACATAATGCAGTTTCACAAACAAATGTAAAGTTGTAACTGTGACCAAGAGGCCACTGTGCTTGGAAGGCTGTCATAGGATCTTTTGGCTTAGGGAGTTTGAGAAGGCTCCCCTGAGGCACCGAGCGCTAAAGGAGAAGTACCCAGCCAAACGGAGGGAGCAAGGCCCTTCAGGTGGAGGAAGCAGCATGATCTGTGTTGGGCGAGTGTTTTAGAGGAACCAAGCCAAGCAAGATCTAGGTAATCTCTTTCAGTTTCCAAAGTTGGGCTCTAACAGTGGCAGACTTTATTTTCTTGGGCTCCAGAAGCACTGCAGATGGTGACTGCAGCCATGAAATTAAAAGATGCTTGCTCTTTGGAAGAAAAGTTATGGCAAACCTAGACAGCGTATTAAAAAGCAGAAACATTGCTTTGCCTACAAAGGTCTCTATAGTCAAAACTGTGGTTTTTCCAGTAGTCTTGTATGGATGTGAGAGCGGGACAATGAAAAAGGCTGAGCACAGAAGAATTGAAGCCTTTGAACTGTGGTGGAGGAGACATTTGAGAGTCCCTTGGACACCAAGGAGATCAAACCAGTCAATCCTAAAGGAGATCAATTCTGAATATTCACTGAAAGGACAGTTGGTGAAGCTGAAACTCCAATACTTTGGCCACCTCATGCAGAGAGCTGACTCATTAGAAAAGACCCTGATGCTGGGAAAGATTGAAGGCAGGAGGAGAAGGCGATTATAGAGGATGAGATGGTTGGATGGCATCACCAACTCAATGGACATAAGTTTGAGCAAGCTCCGGGTGTTGGTGATGGACAGGGAAGCCTGGCCTGCTGCAGTCCACGGGGTCAACAAAGAGTCAGACACGACTGAGCGACTGAACTGGTCTGGACTAACCTTTCTCTTCTATCTTAATGATAACAATGGACAACATTTATCAAGTGTTTACATGGATTATAGCATTTTATCCTCCCAGTGACCAGCATACCAGCAGGAGGGGTATAGTATAGTGAAGTATAGTGTAGTATATAGTAAACCAGCAGAGGTATACTATGGAAACCAGTTAGAGGTTGCCCAGCTGACAAGTAGGTTTCTTGCCTACTTTCTTTGACTAGAACCTGCAGGATAATGTTCAGTAAGTGATCATATGGGAAAACACTTTCCCAGCTAAGTCTGATATTATCTGTAAGTTTTTCATAGGTGCTATTTGTCAGCTTGAGGAAGTTTCTTTTTATTTCTCGTTTGTTGAATGTTTTGTCATGAAAGTTGGTTGAAATCCTGTGAAACGCATTTTCTGCATCTCTTGAGCTGATCATATAGTCTTAGTCCTATATTAACATGGTGTATTATAATACATGATTTTCAGCAATTGCTTCATTACTTTTTATATTTTTCAGAACTGCCATGAAGTAAAAATACCTTTTCTTTTCAATGAAGCAGAAGACTTAGTAGCAGTTGCTTATGCTTGCAAACTGTTTTTCATTGAACTACAATTCTTTGTCTTTTTTTTTTCCTTTTGGAAAATGAACCTATGAAAGTGATCGCTTCACAGTGTACATCCCAGACAAGGAATACAATTCTTAATTTTGATGGCGAAAGGGCTGTTCCACTCTCTCGGGCTGATTATGTGATCATTGCCACTGCTGTGATTACTGTCTGTGATTACTGAAGTAGACCCTGACCTGTCATGGTCTGGAAGTGCTGCTCATTATACTGATTCTTTGTCTCATCTTTTAAAAACAATGATGATCCTGGGTTCTTGTTACCAGAGGATGTGGCCTCCTTTGTGAAGAATACATTAGGAAGGATGCTTATGTGGAATTCGATCCCGGGAACCCTGCTTTACAGTTCTTTCTGACCTTTCCTCCCCCTTTTGGGGCAAGGATTAGTGTATCCGTGACCATTATTATTGGGTTTATGGGCAGCAGCTTAGCAACCGTTTCATGGCACTCAGCTGTCTCATTTGGTCTTTTGCTTTTAGCTCTCCTCCTGCCTGTCCTCTTCTCTTTCTCCCTGCCCCATCCCCCATCTTCCTCCTTGCCCCTCTCCTATTTTTCTCCCATTTCTCTCCGTCTTGTCCCCTCCCCATGGCCTCTCCTGCTGGTCCCTCCCTCATCCCCCCTTCCCTCCCCACTTCTCTTCTGGCCCCTTTTTTTCTCTCCCTAGTCCTTTCCTCCTGACCCCTGCCCTCCCCCTCCCCCCTTGTCTTGGAAATGCTTTGTCCTCCTGTGACCCAGCCCCCCTCTTCTGCCCCCAGCCCCCAGCCTGTGAGCGAATCCAGCTTTAGGTGGATGTTGTCTTTGGCTTTTTGCCTGTAGATTTCTCCAACTCGAAACCCCGTGTCCTACTTTCTCCATGGAGGTGGGGAGTAAAGGGGATCCCAGCATTCATGAGCTCAGATAGGCTGTGTCTGCAGGACGTGGCTATTTCTGAGCTAGTCCCTGGCTTTGTTTCTTGGTGTCCCCGGTTCTCACGATGGCCTGTTTGGGGGAGAAGGAGCCCTGCCCGCTCTGTCCCCAGGGGACTGGGATGTGGAAGAGGACAATGCTTTGACCTCTTAGGGTTCTTGATGACTTGATGGACAGCCTTCTTCCTGGCCCTTTAAAATACCTTTGGTTAGCAGGAGGCAAAATGATGATTGTGATCATAGTTTAATATTTTGAAAACAGAATCTCGAATGTTCATTGCCCTGCGGTTGTGAGTCCTTGTCCTGATCTCCGGAAGTGGATTGCTTTGGGATGGAAAGGGTGGCCTGCGACCAGCTAGTTCTCTTCACTTGCTGGAGCCCAGATGCCCCGGTTCCCTGGCCTGAGTACAAACCCACCTTTCAGGTGACCCCACATGCTGGATTGTCTTAGATTGGGGACTATAATAAAACTGATGTTATTTTAAAGTACCGTTTTTCAGTACTACAGTCTATTCCTACCTCATTCTCATCTACTCTTCAGGTTTTTTTTGTTTGTTTGTTTTTTTAAAGCTCTTTGGATATCATTTGTGTTACGTGGAAGGAGTTTTCTCTGTGTAAGAGGGCAGCTTTCCTAGAAAGTGGAGTCAATAAATTGGATTTGTCGGTACAAGTTTGGCCTTGTGATGCCAAGAGCTTGGGCTCTGCAGCCAGACCGCCCAGATTCTTGCCCCTCTGTGCCCCTTGCCAGCTATGCAGCCATTTCCTACGCTTCTAAACTTGCAGGCTCCTCCTTGGTAGGAGCGAGATGGGGTGCTTCCTTCATCAGGTGATGAGGGTGAGGGGACATGCCACATGCTAAGTCGCTTCAGTCTTTACGACCCTATGGATTCTAGCCCGCCAGGCTCCTCTGTCCATGGGATTCTGCAGGCAAGAATGCCAGTGTGGGTTGCCATGCCCTCCCCCAGGGGATCTTCGTGACCCAATAATCAAACCGGCATCTCGTAGGTCTCCTGCATTGGCAGGCGGCTGTATATCACTGCTGGCACCTGGGAGGCCCAAGTGTTTATTAATAAATATTATTTATTGGCTATTACACATACTTAGTAGCAAAGGTCAGCCAATGAAGCAGCCGCGAGCCTGCTGCCAGTTTTTTGGGGCCTCTGTTTTTTCACTTGAATTATGTGATTTCTCTGGATTTTAAAGTTAGTCTAGTTTAAGAAATTAAGAGTTGTAAAGCCACTTTCCCTAGAGAAAATCAAATCTTTACCAGCTGATACCTGTGTATTTCTGTTTTAAAAAAAATCTTGTAAGAGGTGGCAGTCTTGAAAAAGGATGATTAAGATTTCTTGAAGCAGAAACCTATGGCTACCATAAACTTCTGCTTATGAAGACACATTGTATAGTATATTTTATCTCTATAAATGTATACCTTTTCATTTTATAACCTTATTTAGAAGCCAGACTCATGCTTGTTTACAGGAAACCCACTGTGGGAACTGTTCCAGAGTAGAAGTTTTAAAGATGGAATCACATTTAATTCATTTAAACAAAATCTGAAGGTTTGCTGTGAGGTTGGGGATAGCTCTGGGCCTAATCCGGGGTAAGGGAGACCAGACACCCTTTGCCTAATGCTGTTGCTTAAAGTGAGGACAGGGCCTCTGAGGCCTCTGCAACTGAGGTTCACTGCCTTGGTTGGTTCAGTGCCTGACTGGGCCTCACATCTCAGCCCAGCCTGCGGTTGTCTTGTGATCCTAAGGCCTTGGCATGCGTCTTCCACCCTTAGTCAGGACTCCTTCACCTGGGAGGGTTAGAAATCAGGCCATTATGTTTTTTTTTAGTCTTATTTTTTGGCCGCACCACTAGGCTTGCGGGATCTGTTTCCCTGACCAGGGTTTGAACCCTGGTCCACTGCAGTGAAAGCGCTGAATCCTATCCACGGGGCCACCAGGGAATTCCCAGGCCTTTGTGTTTAATAAATTGAAACACTGCATAGTGGACTGTTTATTCAGACATTCTTCAGAATCAGCCCCATGTTCCAGGGCCATTGTTGTCATTGCCCATTACGTATAAAGGTAATTTTAAAAAATCTGTTCATTGGAGCTTTTCAGTCGTGTGAACTTCAGATAATTGAACGGTTTAGTGTGTCCTGTAAGTGGAGCGCTTGTGCTTCCCCATCTCCGAGCCTGCAGAGATTAGTCCTCTTTCCCTGTCGTCCTCCCTTCCATGCCAGGCCAGTACCTAAGCCAGTAATGTGTGTTCTGGGGCAGCGGTCTCCAAACTGAATGGCAAACAGGTAAGAAACTGGGGCCTCAGTTGGGTAGCAGATGCCAAATTTGAAACTGGAAGCATTGTGTTTTGATTGAGCAACTATTACAGTTGTGTTCCTTTTTATAGATTCAGATCTGTCATAGAGCACATTTGGAAAAAAAAAAAAATCACACATAATTTTGCACCAATCCAAAACTTCTAAGAGAGCCCCTCAGAAGGCTATAACTTGGGAAGGCAGGGTGGAGTTAGCCAGCTCCACCAGCTGATGTAGATTCTGGTCGGTTCCCTCTGTGCTACCTTGTCCGGCTGCTTGTACAAGACCTTCCTCCTTTAGAGGAGTTTGTGGCTCATCTAACAGGCCCAGAGGATAAACCAGCTCTTGCTGGAGTTCCCACTCCTAGGAAGATGGAATTCAGAGGATGTCTGCTGCATGCTTGGAGCCTGTCTGACGGGAGAAGATGGAGCAGTGTGTTCAGAGTTGTTACCTTTGGATTTAGGCTAAAAGGTACAGTGTCTGCTGGAATTTCAGTACTTGTTTCAGGAAGAAGAAATAAAAATGTATTGCCCAAAGACTAACTTCCCATCATAAATCCATAAAACACCAAGTCATATTTCTGGCGCTAATTGATTAGTTTTTTTCCTCCTTTCCAGTAAATGTATGCTTTTTGGTGATCAATTCTGGTATTTTCTGAGGACCTTAAAATAACTCTTTCTTGCTCATTAGGATTGCCTTTTCCTCTTCTAGTCCTGTGTTCTGTACTGCCTGGTGACACCCCAGTGGCTCATTTGGAAGCCTTTTGTGGTTTGCAGCTGTCCCGTGGCCTCTGTTATGATAGTCCACTTGGGATGTGCCCAACTGTTGAATGATTAAATCTGTAGGTTCCATCAGAAGCAGGGAGTAATCAGTTACATCCAGACTCACAGGAATTAAAAGGAGGCTCCAAATCAAAAACACCTATCTCAGGTAGGGCTCTAAGGGGCATGGCATCATCCCTATGCTGTAGTTCAGTGTGTTGGTGTCTTAGAGATGCATTTGGCCTGAAATTACCTGTTGATTTCATACAATGGCTTCATTATGGTCCCCAGGTATCAGCATCAGCCTGGGAGCTTGTCTAAAATGCACTTTCTTGGGCCTTACTCCAGACCACAGAAGCTCAGGCTTGGGGCCCAGCAGACTGTATTTTCACATGCCTCTCAGAAGCTTCTGGGGCTTCCCACGTGGCACTATGGTAAAGAACCTGGCTGCTGATGCAGGAGACACAAGAGACACAGTTTCAACCTCTGGGTCTGGAAGATCCTTTGGAGTAGGACATGGCAACCCACTCCAGTATTTTTGTCTGGAGAATCCCATGGACAGAGGAGCCTGGTGGGCTTCAGTCCACAGGGTTGCAGAGAGTCAGACATGACTGAGTGCCCACACACACACACAAACACACACACACCCCAGAAGCTTCTAACGCATGCTGACTGGTCCAGATGATCTTGCAGACACACAGAGAAGTCAGCTGTTGTTGGTTTGGGGTTTAGTCCCAGAAAACCTGGCAAGCTGTCCCCCCAGGGAGCCGTAATCTCATCTGAGGACTCCTGAGGGAAATGGCCCTGGAACATCACTGCCTAAGGCTTCTTATGCCATTGTTGAGCAACTTCAGCCTCTGATTTAGGAAAGTAGCCAAGTGGACCCAAAGCATGATTAAATCTTGAAGGAAAAAACAACTTGTCTTATTGTACATTATGTGAAGAACTAACAAGGCCTATGCATGTGGATACTAGCGATAAGAGTAGCTGGCATTCTGGGGGTTCCTGCCAGTCTTTATTCTGTGCATATGGGTACGGGATGTGTGTTTAACCCAGCTGAGTTCACACTGTATGCATTGTTCTCCATTGTCTTCCTCCGACCCTCCCCCCCATCACAGAAGAGCCCCAGACACCAGTGTGCTAAGGACTGGGGTGGCCAGGAGCCCCAGGATTTAAGTTCCAGTTATCAGAAATCCCTGCACTGTGAGAAAATTGGGGGCTGGGTGCACAGGCCCTCAAGGAGTCATTTTTCCCTTGGCATTTGGAGCGGTCGGTGGGCCTGGCTCCCTTCAAGCCTTCTGCAAAGGGGGAAAGGCAGGGGGAGCTGGCTGACCGGCCACTCTACTGCCATTTAGATTCCCTGACTCTGCAAGCTGGCTGAATGTTGCTTTTTCATGTGCTGCCCGGAATAAAGCCATCAGATTCTTTCCTCCCCAACAATGGCCGTTTTTATGAGTTCTTGCTTCTCCCAGGCAATGCCCCACACAATGAAGTCTTTTCTTTTCCATTTGTTTAAGCTGGTGGACCTTATGGACCCTGTCTGATTGACTTTTAGTGAATGTTTACAGTTCGTGCAGTGTGATAACTGAACTCATCCTTTGCATGTAGAGAAAGAAAGAGTGGGTGATGACCCCCCCTGCTCACCATTCCTGGGAAAAAAAACCCAGAAAACTCCAAATACTCTGTGAGACAGGAAATATCACAGTTCCATTCAGAATTAGGGGTCACTCTGTTGGTGGCAAAGGAAGAGGGTAAAAGAGGACCCTTGGGGCCACTGGTTGCTTTGAGGGGAGCTGGAGAGCTTCTCCTCTTCATGGGGGAGCTGGGTGTACTGTGCTTAGGTCCCCGTTCTGTGGTATAGTCTCCTTTCTTCCTGGACCCAGGGGAAAACCAAAGAAATCTTTGTCAGAGGAGCCACTGCCTCCCCACCACCACCCCCAGGATCCAGGCCCAGAGGGGTCCCTGCCAAGGGTCTGCTCTGAGTCAGGTTCACACCGACCAGGCTTGACCTGGCTGGTCAGGTAAGCAGGCCTCAACGAGCCCGAGCAGAGAAGTATTGCAAATCCAGGGACACTGCCTTCCCTCCCTCATTAACTTGTTTTCACTGAGTGAAATGAAACTCTGCTGAGGGTCCCCTTTGCTTTTTTAATGACCAGTGATAGACTGCTCATCTCACTCTAGGTAGGAACCAAAATCTCTCTCCCTGCAGACAGCCTGCCCTACCCTGACACTTAGGTAGGGTGTGATGAAAGTTACTGGGACACTGAAAGGTCTGCTTTCCATTTTCTTAGAATTTTCTCTGAACACTCGGGTTCTTCCTGAATCTTCCTTCTGTCCTCTAAGACCGGTTTTGTGGGTGTTGAGGATACAGAGGAGGCCACGACCTGTCCTTAGGAAGCTGACATTGATGTGTGTGTGCGTGTCTGTGTATGTGTATAGAACTTGTGTGTCTGTAATAGTAACAGTAACGGCTGTTTATCGAGGGCTCGTATGTCCAGTTACTGTCCTGAGTACCAGGTCAGAGCCATCAATGAATCGCTTGGAGTGAATGACCTCCTTTGCCCTTTGTCTGAAGCGTCGGGCCTGCTGGTTTCATGGCCCACCCTGCCATCCTGCTGTGTCCTGGTCTCCAGCCTGGTACAGCCAGATAACATACTTACAGTGAGAGCCTTGCAGGATGGAATCAGGAGTCTGGGTTTTATTTTAGCCATGATGGGGAGCTGTGGGAAGATTTAAGCAGGAGGGTCTGAAATAACTCAGCCCAGGTCACCTGCTCGCCAGTTGTATAGCAAGTCCCATTCCTCACCTAGTGGCTGGAAGAAGAGCATCATTATCTGGAAGACCCCATTATTTCCTATCAAAATGGCTTCTGCTGTTTTATCACCATCATACCTGTTCCCAGCATATTTGAAAGGATGTTACAGTTTATGCACGGTACTAAGTGGAGGTGACTTGGTTATTTTATTCACTGAAGCAAATACAGCCAAGTCAGCAAGTGGTCAGTCATTCCCTGTCTCATAGATTAATCACTGATATGATTATCTTTGAACATTCATTCATCACACATCAGCTGTGGATACCCAAAGCCATAGACTTATGGGAAAATACTTATTTTTCATATTTTCATTCAGAGTAACAGGCTTTTTTTTTTTGCATCCATTTATGTATAGAGTTGTGTGACCACCACCAATATACAGAATAGTTCTGTCACTCCTAAGAAACTTTCTTGTGCCTGTCTCTTTGCTGTTACCCACTTCCCATAGAATTTTTTTTTTAATCTTTATTGAATTTGTTATGATATCATTTCTGTTTTATGTTTTGGGGTTTTTTGGCCACGAGGCATGTGGATCTTAGCTTCCTGACCAGGGATCGAATATGCACCCCCTGCATTGAGACTCGAAGTCTTAACCACTGGATTACCGGGGAAGTCCCTCCCAAATACTTTTAATTTATTTATTTTTTTTATTTTTATCTTTTTTTAAGAAGTCAACACACCTTTATTAAACTACTGCAAAGTAAAAATATGGAACACTTCACGAATTTGCATGTCATCCTTGCGCAGGGGCCATGCTAATCTTCTCTGTATCGTTCCAATTTTAGTATATGTGCTGCTGAAGCGAGCACCCAAATACTTTTTAAAAAACTTTTTTAAAAAGGCTCTATTGAGATATAACTCATATACTATACAATTCACCCCTTTAGAGTACAGAATTCACTCATATACCATACAAATCACCCCTTTAATGTATAGAATTCACTGGTTTTTAGTGTATTCATAGAGTTTTGCGGCCATCACCATAATCAATTTTGAAGGCTTTCATCACCCCAAAAAGAAACTCCATACCCATTACCATTACTCCATATTTCCCCCAACCCCCCAACCCCAGGCAACCACTGATCTACTTTGTTTTCTTGGATTTGCCTATTCTGGACATTTTTATGTAGATGGAATCATATAACATGTGGTCCTTTGTGTCTGACTCCTTTCACATAGCATGACATTTTCAAAGTTCATCTGTGTTCTAGCCTGGATCAGTACTTCATTCCTTTTTTATTGCCATATCATATTCCACATGTGGATGTATACCATGGTTTATTTATCCATTTATAAGCTAATGAACTTTTGGATAGTTTATACTTTGGGGCTCCTATAAATAATGCTGCTGTGAACACTCATAGACAAGGTTTTGAGTGGACATAGGTTTTCATTTCTCTTGGTTAGATTGGAAGGACTGGAATTGCTAGATAACATGATGACCTTTTGAGGAAATGCCACACTACTTTCCAAAGTGGCTGCACTGTTTTACTTTTTTTAAAAAAAATATGTATTTATCTGGCTGCGCTGCATCTTTGTTGCAGCATGCAGGATCTTTGATCTTCACTGCAGTGTGTAGGCTCTCCAGTTGCAGCATGTGAAATCTTTAGTTGCGGTATGTGGGGTCTAGTTCCCTAAACAGGGATTGAACCCAAGCACCCTGCATTGGAAGTGTGAAGTCTTAGCCACTGGACAACCAGGGTAGTCCACATTTACTTTTTTCAACAAGCACTGTATGAGGGTTTCAATTTGTCCATGTCCTTACCAACACTTGTTATTATGTCTTTTTTGTTTGCATTATCATAGTGGGTGTGAATGAGTGTCTCACTGTGGGTTTGATTTGCTTTTCCCTGATGGCTGCTGATATTGGACATTTTTCCATGCATTTATTGGCCATTTGTGTCACACAAACTTCTGAAATTATTTTATTTAATTGAAATATATCTTGGGCTAAGTATTCTGTAATACATGCTTACAGTATTTCAACATAAATGTAAATATACCCTTGTATCTCATATTATTGATTTTAAAAATTAGTTAGTATACTCATTAACTGACATTAAATAGATTATTTCACCCAGGGGAGTATTAGAAGTTGTAAAATCAAAAACATTCTCTTTTGTTCCATTCACTCAGAAATCTTGTAGAAACTAGGTAAGAAATCTTGCTTTTTAACATCCCAGTAGCAACATAATAGTATGCGTTTTTCACACTATTAAGCTTTAAATGTGTGCCACTTGAGGATATAACATTGAGTACCTGGGATTTCTTTTTTCAAAAAATCACAAGTCCTTAATCTTTTCTGGCCTTCATTATAATAATAGACTGCTCTGTATCCCTTCTAACATACTTCAACATCAATTTTTCTGTTTCCCGTACTCAGGTTTTAAAAATAAGAATCTCATGTGAGAGACAAAGTTAAATACCAAAATTGCCTCAGTCAGAGGAGCAAGTTTTATATGGATTTGAACCAACCTGTAACCTGAGTCACACACAGCTGCTATTATTAGGACCGGGCCTGGTGAAGGGCACCTTCTACTGCCTCAACCAATTCAGACGGAGCAGCTTCCGTCAGCAGTGACCAGGGAAGTGAGGCACTGGTGCACTTTAAAATCACTCTGAAACAGTAATTTACTCTCTGGTATTTAGACTGGGATATCCGGTGCTACTTTTAAGTATCAGGGAAATGGAATAGTCCTATGTAAATATGGCTGTACCCTAACTTTCAAGACAGCTAGAATCTAATTCTGGGCAAGAGTTTTCTAGACATGGACTGTCAGCAGACTCACTACTTGAATGAATGAATGAACAAATGAATGAGTGAATGAATGATGGGAGTAGCAAAAACTGATTGCCAACTCACATATCCATCTTCTACCTTTTTCCTAACGGAATCCAGATTTTGTTCCACTTTTCAGCTTCCTCCTTAGCCACATGTGGGGCTATGGGAGGGGAAGTGATGGGCTGGCATTGGTTGGTCCAGGCCCATCACCGTGGTCCCATTCCTCCCTACCTCCTCACCCCCATCCCCCCACCTCTTCACCCCCACTCCAATCCCCCTACCCCACTCCTCACCTCTTCACTGCCATTCCCCCATCTCTCACCCCAGCCCCCGACCTCTTCACCCCCACCCCAGCTCTCCATCCCTACCTCTTCATCCCATCTCCCACCCCCATTGACCATCACCACCCCACCCCATCCCCCACCTCTTCACCCCACCCCAGCCCCCCATCCCTACCTCTTCATCCCATCTCCCACCCCCGATGATCATCACCACCCCACCCCCAACCTCTTCACTCCACCCCCACTAACCATCACCCCCCACCCTCTCCCCACCACCACCACCCCCACTGACCATCACCCCACCCCCCGACCCCACTGACCATCACTTCCCACCCCCGACCTCCCCCACCTCTTCACCCCACCCCCTGCCCCCACTGACCATCCCCCTCCCACTCCCCACCACCGGGGCCGTGACTTTGACACTGCCATTGCAGTTAGGACCGGTCTGCTTCTGTCTCCTGAGGAAGGTGCTTCTCCTGTGGGTGCGAAGGAGGCTCGTGAAGACTGCCCCTCTCCTTCCCCTGGGCAGTGTCACGTCTGCGTTTGTTGGCCCTTTGCGTCCGGGAGAGTGGAGGCGGGGAGGTGGTGACAATGTGGGGGCTTCGGAGCATGGTCAGCAGCTGACTGCCTGTCCTGCCCGGCTCCACTTCAGTCTCACCAGGGTGCAGCTGCAGACGATCCCCCGGGAAGGAGAAGCCACCTTCATGTTAGATAGTCACAGAATGTCGGGTATGTTTTGCGGTCCTTTGGGAACCTGATCAGCTTCATTTCAGGGCTAGATACACTGACCCTCTGAAGGAATTGATGACTTACGCAGGAGGCAGCTTTGGAAACTCGAATGATATGCTTCAGGCCTTCAAGTTGACCTAAAGTTTATTTATTTATTTTTTTAATCTCTTTCTTATGGTATAATTTTAGATTTACAAAAAAATTGCAAAGAGAGGTCAGAGAGTTCCCACACACCCTTGATCCAGCCTCCCCTGGTCATAGCATCTTACATAACTATTGACCTCCAGTGATGGGTTTATGTGTACATACGCAGGCAGAGAGAGACACATTCACACACACACATATGGGGTATGAGGGAGGCAGCTTTGTTATCTGTTGGTCCTTTGATAGCTCATCACAGTCACACCTCCCAGGTACATTGTGGACTCTGGCCATGACAAGAGCAGGCGAGGAGCTACTTTGAAGCTCAAGTTCCAAAGCAGGAGATACAGGGAGAACAATCAGCTGTCTGGGAGTGCTCTGGGTAGCATGTGAACTCAGCGCCACTTGAACTTTATTTAGTAGAGGCCTGGCCCAAGATCCTTAATATAGACATCCCAGCTATCATGTGAGAATTCCATTCTGCTCTAGTACAAGTACAAGGGAATTTGGGAATGTTTGCTTCTTTCTGCTTGTCTCAGGCTAAGTCATCTTACTCCTTTCCCTTCTGATATCTGAGTCAGGAGACCCACAATCTGTATCCATTTATTAATTTATGAATCAGAAGCAACATGTTCATCGATCCATCAGTCCACCACCCTTCCATCCGTTTGCCTGGATTTTAGCTTTATTTATTTCGCTCTGGATGTGGTCCAGACTGCTTTGGAAGGGGACATTCAATCCAGATGATGACAGCCGTTGGCACGCACTCTGGGGCTTAGGAGGGAACCCGCACCCTTCTAACGCCGTCTCTCCAGGGTGCAGCTGTCTCTCCTGGAGACTAGGGACAGCTGTTCCTGGCGAGGGCCACCCTGCTGTGGGAGAAGAGGACGTTGAAATTGCGAGAGGAGCCGTGGCCGGGATCCTGCTCACGTGGGTGCTGCAGGAGAATCCTACAGTGGACAAGGTTTTGACAGTGGGCAAATCACCCACCTTCTGATATATCCACTTTCCTCTGGATGAATGGAATTTTCCAAAAGCGGGAGTAGACCACTGCCAGCTATTGATGTAGAAATCTTATTTTCTTAGAGGACTATTGGTATTACAAAGTGCTGCCCCATTAGGGGAGATGCAAACAAAATACTTTAATGCTTTAAATTCCTTTGGGCTAAGGATAGTTGTGTTTTTTGTTTTTTTTTTTTTTGAATTTTTGAATACATTTTCCCCCCATCAGGGTCAATTTTAAAAAGGTAAAGCTTGCATTCCCATGTTAAAAAAAATTCCAGTTATACCTTTAGCATTAAAAAATATGTAAATATATACTTGTCTCAGAGACTTTTTTGGCTAAGCTCTCGGAAGCCACAAAACCAGCTTAAATACAGTAAGATTTTACTGCTGTGCCACTGAACAAACTTTCTGTTTGAGTCATCACACTTTTGAGGCTTGCTTATTTTGTTTTTTGTTTTTTTTTTTCACTGACCACATATGCTGCTTGTTTGTGAAAAACCATTTGTGTGCATACTGTCTGTATGCCTCAAAACAAGATAGTTTGCTATTGAGAAAGGGCAGAACAGGGCCAGGTCTCTAACAAAGACTGTTCAGTCTTCTGTGAAATATAATTTTCATCAGTGAAGGTTCCATTTCATTGGAGAACAGTGGTGGATGGTCATTCTGTCCTGCTAGCTAGGTTTCCCGGGGACCACCCCCCACAAAGGAATTGTTCTCCAGGTCCTGTGGGCTAGAACTAAGGCATATTTGTCTTACTGAGGGAGGGGGCTCTGCACTTTCTTGTGTATCCCTGCCTACAAGCATCTCGGGAAGATAAATGGCATTATCTCTACGTTTTAGATGTAGAATGCAACCTCAGAAAGTTGAAGAAACTCAACGGAGGTCACATGGGTAGTGAGTAGTGAAGTCAGAATTCCAGGCCTGATTGTTCAATTTCAAATCCAACACTCATTCTCTTAGACCAGGGCTCAACAAATCATGTTCTGTAGGCCAACTCCATCCTTCTGATCTGTTGTTGTTTTTTTTTTTAATTTTTTTATCTTTTTAATTAGTTGGAGGCTAATTACTTCACAACATTTCGGTGGGTTTTGTCATACATTGACATGAATCAGCCATGGAGTTACATGTATTCCCCATCCCGATCCCCCCTCTGTTGTTGTAAATAAAGTTTTATTGAGACACAGCCATACCCATTTGTTTGCATATTATCTCTGGCTTCTTTTGGAGAAGGAAATGGCAACCCACTCCAGTACTCTTGCCTAGAGAATCCTGTGGATGGAGGAGCCTGGTGGGCTACTGTCCATGGGGTCGCACAGAGTTGGACACGACTGAAGCGACTTATCATACATGCATGCATTGGAGAAGGAAACGGCAGCCCACTCCAGTGTTCTTGCCTGGAGAATCCCAGGGACGGGGGAGCCTGGTGGGCTGCTGTCCATGGGGTCGCACAGAGTCGGACACAACTGAAGCGACTTAGCAGCAGCCGCAGCAGCCGGCTTCTTTCCTGCTTCTGTGACAGAGCTGAGTAGTTGTGCAGAGACCGTACTGCTTTCAAAACCTGAGATACTCACTTCCTTTTCTTTTACAAAAACAAAGTTTGTCAACCCTTGTCCTTGACCGTGAGCTGAAGAAGCATTCAGATTCTCTGTGCTATCAGACTTTTCTTCCAGGAAAGCTGTTGTGACGCTGTGAGTTCTTGCTCTTTGGAAAGAGTGTGAACCATGTGGTAAACACAGAGAAGGCAGACAGGAGCCACACAGCCGTGCCTTATTGTCTAAGGGGAAGGTTGATATCTCGCCCTGAGCTGGGCTACAGATTGTTGCCACACTCCGGTGGAGAAGTGGAGTCTGTATCTTTTCCCTTTGAATCTGGGGTGGCCTTGGGACTTACTGGTACCAATAGATTGTAGCAGAAGTGACACAGTGTAACTCTCAAGACCAAGTTTAAAGAGATCTGTGAATTCTGCCTCATACTTTGAACACTCCCGCCTCCACTGGAGAAGCCCAGTGATGGAAACGACACGTTTCCACCTGATAGAGGTCGCAGTCTTGCCGGCATCACTGCCACATTACTGGACACGTGAGGGAACTCATTTAAAATGCTCTGACCCTTGTTATCACCTGATCGACTTCGTGAGGGACCCCAAGTGAGACCAGCAGAAAGACTGTCCAGTTGGGCCTCTGCCACACCCACAGAAGTGTGAGAGTCACTGTTTGTTTGTTTTTTTAGCACCTGTGTTTGGCAGTGGTTTGCTGTTTCATGATAGATAACTGAAACACCCCAAGACCAAGGTGAGATAGGACCTGGGGGACATGCCACAGAACCCTTCTGGACTGGGTAGTGATACGTCAGAAAAAAATGAATTCTGTCACAGTCAGTCCCAAGTCAGTCAGGGAGACTTTTAGTTGTAACACTGAACTTGCTGAATTACCCGAGTGTAATTCCTAAGAACCCTTAGGATGTTGTCAACTGGATCTGGGAAGCTACCACGTGATTCTAGACTAATAAGGGCCAGATGTATCTTGCTTTATTACTGACTTATCATGAAAAAGCAAAAAATTATCAGTTTAAGAAGCTTTCAGAACGTTTCCTAAAATACTGAAATCAAAATATTTGTGCAAGACTGCTTAGAAATGAAAACGCTGTTCTGAAAATGAGCTATGAATTGATTTTACCTTAGAATATTAAGGGTACAACTTCAATGGGTTAAGTAGCCACATTTTTTGCAGTAGTTCTTTTGGGTGAAGGCTGTTTATTTTGCTGCTGTTTGATTCTAATCAGAGGTCACAGAACTATGGAAGTTCTGAAGTAGATTTTAAAACATGTGCCTTTCTGTACATCTCAATTGGTGGTGCTGGTTTATGCTGAGAATTCCTGGCCTCTGGGCCATGAAGCGCTCACATCAGAGCCCAGGGTTTCCTTTAACTCACTGAGTATCTCAGGATGAACTTTGCAGCTGAGACAACGTCTGCCATGCTGGATTATTTGCCTCCTGGATGCAGGCCGAGCTCTTTTTAGCACGAGGTACAAGACCAGGGCCACCTTAGTGTGCAGTTACGTAGATTACAGTGTGAGCGGTAGCAGTGTGGAGCTGTGTGCTCAAGTAGCCTGTGTCTGCCCGCTCCTCTCCAGCCTTACCCCCTGAATCTTAAGTTCCACCCATGTTGAACTTCTTTAGGGTTTTCTTATGGTTTCTGCCAAAAATGCCTTCCCTGCCCTTCTAACTAAACTAACAACCCTCAAATCTTGTTCTAAACACCACCAATATATTTACACATTGTACCTCAAATAATTTAAAAATTGGCTGTACTTATGCTACTGCATGAATATTTCTTGGAAGGACTGATGCTGAAGCTCCAATACAGTGGCCAGCTGATGCGAAGAGCAGAATCATTGGAAAAGACCCTGATGCTGGGAAAGATTGAAGGCAGGAGGAGAAGGGGGAGATAGAGGATGAGAGGGTTGAATGCCATCATTGATTCAATGGACATGAGTTTGAGCAAACTGTGGGAGATAGTGAAGGACGGGGAAGCCTGGTATGCTGCAGTCCGTGGGGTTGGAGAGTAGGACACAACTGGGCGAAACTGAATGACAGTACCACTACCATCAACACACCTACTAAATAAAATTCAAAATTTACTATTTGCAGTTCTTTTTTACCCATAAAGAATGTATCTCATCAAGTCAGTGTAGAGTATTGTGTGCAAGAGTGTCACTGACACTTTTTTCCTGATTTTTTTTTTTTTTTTGATTAATGCTTTCTTTTCTTCTATGTGCTAAGGTCGCTAAGGTTGTTACCATTTGCCTTGTGGTTATGTTCACCTCTTTCTGTTTGCATGCAATATTAGAGTCTCCATCTTCATTGACTTAATTAAAATTTTAGATTATGTAAAACATTAACATGCTGCAAAGTCCAAAGTATAGGAAAAGCTATACCCAAAGGTGGCTCATTACATTCTTAATTCTTTCACCGTATTCCTACCCACTCCCAAAGGGAATCCATTAACAGTTGTTAGTTTATCCTGTGTTTCTTTTTGTAAAAACAAATAGCTACTTGAAGTGTGAAGTGTGAAGTCACTCAGTTGTGTCCAACTCTTTGCGACCCCATGGACTGTAGCCCACCAGGCTCCTCTGTCCATGGGATTTTCCAGGCAAGAATACTGGAGTGGGTTGCCACTACTTATGTGTGAATATTTTGTTTCCCTTTGTCCTTGTAGAGAAAGTAATAATGTTTTCATGTTTTTCTTCTTCACATAACAGTATATTCCAGAGACTGTTCTAGAATGTGTTTATGGGGCTCTTCCTGCTATATTTTTCTTTACTGTTACATAGCATTCCATTGTTTGGTTGAATGAACTCCTATATAGAAACATTGAGATTGCTTCCAGTATTTAACTCTTACAATTAATTTGTGTCATAATGAAGAACTTTGTGTGATTTTTAAAATGTTTGCCTATGTTTTACCTATACCTTTTTCCACTTACTTCTGAGTATTATACTTTGCTGTTTTACTTGGCGTTTTATCTTCCATTGCCTCTTCTAAAAGTGGGAGGAAGATCTAAACAAACATTTCTCCAGAGAAGACATACAGATGGCCAACAAACACATGAGAAGATGCTCAACATTGCTCATTATTAGAGAAATACAAATCAAAACAACAATGAGGTATCACCTCGCACTGGTCAGAATGGTCATCCTCAAAAAATCTACAAACAATAAGTGCTGGAGAGGGTGTGGAGAAAAGGGACTTTCTTGTCCTGTTGATGGGAATGTAAATTGACAGAGCCACTATATAGACAGTATGGAGATTTGTTAGAAAACTAGGAATAAAAATCACCATGACCCAGCAATCCCACTACTGTGCATATACCCAGAGAAAACCATAATTGAAAAGGACACATGCCCCAGTGTCCATAGCAGCACTGTTTTGTGCTATATTTATTTAGCTTAGATGTCAGTGTTATATTTGCTTAATAAGAAATTGATTTTTTTTTCATTTCCTATACTCTGAAACAATTTAACTATAATTGGAATTATCTAGTCTTTGAAGGTCTAATACAATTCTCCTATAAAATTCTGACTGTAAATTGAACAGCAAAATTAGCTGGAGAAAATTCTCATTATGTGAAGCTTAAGGATTTCTTTAAAAAAAACTTAATATGTTGGGTTATATGTCACAATTGTAAGTATAAACAATAAGCTAATTGCAACTTTATCTAAAACCTATCCCTATTCCAGAGATAACTGGAATTTTGCAAAATGATGTATAAAAGAGGGAAATCATTCTGTCTTAGTGGAAGCAAAGATTCCAGGACACTGCCCCACTTTTTTTCTATAGAACATGCTAATAGAGGCCAGGTAGATAACACAAAGGAATGAGACCAGCCGGGTACCCTGTACTAGGGAGCGGTACATGGTACTTTCTAGCTCCTAACCAAGTGTTACTTCTCAGTAAAATCTCGGGAATGTGAACCTGAACTTGCCAGCTCTCCAGATTTATCAAGAGGAGCTGAGAAATCCAGATTGTTTTTGGTGTTAACACTTAGTGATTTTTAAGACTTGGCAATTAGTTCAAAAAATTGAAAGCACAGTGTAGGCAAAACATAACACAGTTGTAAAAGTGTGACCCCATCAGTTCTCCTGAGGTCATGCAGGTGGTGTCGTTTTGATGTTGAGCATCAAACATCTTAGCTGGATCTGCTGTTCAACTTTCGCTTGTGAAGAAGAGGCTGTGAGGTGTGTTAGACCCGCCACAGCTGTCGAGAGATGCTGCTTGCTCTGTGTTGGAAAGATGATGGGGAGAGAGAGAGAGAGAACATGATTTGATAAATAAAGTTGCATGTGGTTATTGGTCCCTCTGAGCAAGGTCATGAGCAGGCAGAAGTGGTGCCTCTGTGCAGCCGGCCTCCAGCAGTTGGCACCCTTGGAAGGTGGTGTCTGGTGGGGACTAGTGAGGCGCCAGCCCTCTTCTGCTTGGGGATGACTCCAAGCAGGTGTCCTCCCTGCTCCCGCCCCTCCCACCTCCCCTCCCCTCCCCCTCCCCTCCCCTCCTCCTCCCCCCTCCCCTCCTCCTCCCCCCTCCCCTCCTCCTCCCCCTCCCCCTCCCCCCTCCCCTCCTCCTCCCCCTCCCCCTCCCCCTCCCCTCCTCCTCCCCCTCCCCTCCTCCTCCCCCTCCCCCTCCCCTCCCCTCCCCCTCCCCTCCCCCTCCCCTCCCCCTCCCTTCCCCTCCCTCCTGCCCTCCCCTCCCCCTCCCCTCCCCTCCCTCCTGCCCCACCCCCACCCCCCATCATCCCGTTCCTAGCTGGTGTTTCCTCCTTTCACTTCCTGTCTTGCTGCTGCATTTATACATTGTGCTTGTCATGGTCCCTCACCCTAGGGACTGCCTGCCATCCCACGAAGCTCTGTGACTGAAGGCCCAACTGTAAATTCACTCAGTGAGTGCTTGGCTGTTTTGACCGGTTTCCTAGTAACAGCCTTGTTAATTTCAGTCAGAAAGACTAATTGGGTGGGTTTTTCTTGGAGGGGAGAGTGTGCTTCCTGATTCAGCCCCTTGGTGGCTCTGATCTCTGACCTCATTGCTTCCTGGGATGTTCTTATAGAGAGACTTTTGACTTCTGCTCTCAATACCATGCATTCCTAATTATTTTTGCTACTTCATGAGTAATACCAAGGTCTGCTTGGGTTACTTACTGAAAGTGGATGATAAAAATTGAGCTAAGATGCCCCATTCCTCTCTTGCAATTTCCACATGCCTGCATCAGTGCTATGTAGGGAATTTGTTCTTTGCTGTCAAGGTGGTTTGAGTCTAGAATCCGACTTTGAATGTGGACCAAGTGGGGCCCGATTGCCTCTTGGGGACTATTTAGAATTAATAAAATCAGGAATGGGACACCTTTTGACTACATATGTGCCTAAAGTATGAATTGTTAGCCAAATGAACTTTTATGTGGTACAGTTTATCTAGGGGATTAGGAATTTAAGGGTTTTATTTATTGATTGCAGTTAAGCACATTTTATTGCAAAGAACAATATTTGTAGCTAAGTAGCCGTGTCCAAGCTGAGATGTTTCTTCTCACTTGATCCTACAGTGAAGTCAGCGTAAGCGACAACTTCTGTTTCCATAGCTGCGGAATCTGTTTGCAAAAACACAAGGCTATGATTTCACTGTAGGTCAGCGCACATGGAGAAGCCGATATGGAAATGGAAAGAATCTTTCTTCGAGACACAATTTAAAACAAAAACTTCCTGTCTTCCTTTGATGTTTAGATGCAATTTCCCCCTTTAAGTTTTATGGGTTAATTTCAGAGGTTGACCATGAGATGATCCTGGTTGATGGTACTTCTGTCACTCAGGAAGCCTCTCAAACATTTCCTTCTCATTTCCTGATACAATGGCTGACTCAGTGGAAAGCCATTATACTTTTTGGTCACCACCATTGTGAGTAGCCTATTGTGTAATTGTGGCTAAGACAGAACAGTTGGGTTGGTTGTGTTCAGTAGGTTTGAGCATAAAGGCCACATCATTTAATTAAGTCTACACTCCAGCTTTTACTATGTTTCCCAGGCACTGGGGACACAACAGTGAAAAATCAGAAATAAGTCTTTATTTTACTCATTTCTTCCCAAACCATACAAAGAATGGAATACAAATTATGTGTTCTTGGACTTTTTATAAAGCCTGATTGTGGAAAATGCCTGTTGACCTAGAGTCCCCATTTCCTCAACAGGTTAACCCCCACTTTCAGAGGGTTTCTGAGCAGAGCTATTATTTATTGAGCATTTGCTAAAGGCTACCTGGGTTCGATCCCTGGGTTGAGAAGATCCCCTGGAGAAGGGAAGGGCTACCCACTCCAGTATTCTGGCCTGGAGTATTCCATGGACTGTATAGTTCATGGGGTCGCAAAGAGTCGGACACGACTGAGCAACTTTCACTTTCACTTTCACTAGAGGACATTTTGACTGTACTATATTAGCTCCTTTCATCTCCCATGAGATCCTTGCACTGTTAGGTATTAATACTACTTCCCATTTTGTAGATGAGAAAACTGAGGCTTAACTGACTTTAACTTGCCTAACATCCCATGGTGACTCATGGCAGCTGTGTCTTTCTGTCCCCGGAGGGGTTGAGCTTATAGTGGTGTGCTTTAGGAAATGCAGTTGCACCTGTGTGGCCGGGGTGAGGAAATGTGCTCATATCCAGGCTGTTTAAATGTGTGGGTGGGTCAGATGATGCCGCAGTCAGTGCTGAAGCATGAAGAGGTTGGGGCTGGACCGTTGTGCTGGAGGACAGCCAAGGACCTAATAAGGAGGGGTAACAGACTGTTGGGTGTAGTTCTGTGGATGGGGAAAGGATGCCTGCAGAGATGAAATTCTACTGGAAATACCCTTCAATTATATTTTATGCATCTTGTTTTTATTAAAACAGAGACACTATATTCTATACACTGTTTTGTGACCTGCCTTTTCCCCCATCCATTCTATCCCAAGCATCTCTTCTTGGCTTGCATGGGTTTCTCTGCAGTATCTTTAGAAATGGGACGTGTGCAGTCCTGTTATATGGTTAGACCATGCTTTATTTTATTGAAATCTGTATTATTAGACAACTTTGTTTTCTGGTTTCTCATTGTGACTTAGTGCTGAAGGGGAAAGGTCAGTCTCTGCACACAGTTATGGTTTTTCCTTAGGAAATTATTGCAGAAGTGGAACTGCTTTTTTTTGTAAATTAATTAATTTATTTTAATTGGAGGCTAATTACAATATTGTAGTGGTTTTTGCCCAGAGAAGGCAATGGCATCCCACGTCAGTACTCTTGCCTGGAAAATCCCATGGACGGAGGAGCCTGGTGGGCTGCTGTCCATGGGGTCGCACAGAGTCGGACACGACTGAGCGACTTCACTTTCACTGTTCACTTTCATGCATTGGAGAAGGAAATGGCAACCCACTCCAGTGTTCTTGCCTGGAGAATCCCAGGGACGGCGGAGCCTGATGGGCTGCCATCTATGGGGTCGCACAGAGTCGGACGCGACTGAAGCGACTTAGCAGCAGCAGCAGCAGTGGTTTTTGCCATACATTCACATGAATCAGTCATGGGTGTACAAAGAATTAATCTCAAAAATATACAAGCAGCTCATGCAGCTCAATACCAGAAAAATAAACGACCCAATAAAAATATGGGCCAAAGAACTAAACAGACATTTCTCCAAAGAAGACATACAGATGGCTAACAAACACATGAAAAGATGCTTAACATCACTCATTATCAGAGAAATGCAAATCAAAACCACAATGAGGTACCATCTCATACCAGTCAGAATAGTTGCTATCAAAAAGTCTACAAACAATAAATGCTGGAGAAGGTGCGGAGAAAAGGGAACCCTCTTACCCTGTTGGTGGGAATGCAAACTAGTACAGCCACTATGGAGAACAGTGTGGAGATTCCTTAAAAAACTGGAAATAGAACTGCTGTTCGCCCCAGCAGTCCCACTGCTGGCCATAAACCCTGAGGAAACCAGAACTGAAAGAGACATGTGTACCCCAGTGTTCATCGCAGCACTGTTTACAATAGCCAGGACATGGAAACAACCAAGGTGTCCATTGGCAGATGAATGGATAAGAAAGCTGTGGTACATATACACAATGGAATATTACTCAGCCATTAAAAAGAATGCATTTGGAACTGCTTTTGATGCACGCTCCTGAGCATGAACCACCTCATAACCTGCATGATCAGCAGCACAGATTATAAGTAGGGGAAAAAGTGTGCAGTGGGATAGATGGCAAAAGAGTGTCTCCTACTTGTTTTCATTTTTGTTTCTCTGATTACTTGTGATTTTTCTCCTGAAAACTACTATTTGAATTTTCTCTCATAATGATTCCCTACATGAGCATTTTTATTGGGGGCGTTAACATTTTTTCAGTATAAAATAATCTTCATACTTTCTTTGAAAGCATTTGTCTTGTAATTGACATTCTCTTATAATCTTAAATTTTTCTTTTTCATGTAGGATTGCTTTTTTATATCCCACCTGGTTTTTTGAAAAATTTCAGATCTACGTAAGTGGTAAGAGAAGGATGTGTTGTGTGTGGTATTGCTTCAGTCGTCTCTGACTCTTTGTGACCCTGTGGACCGTAGCCCACTAGGCTCCTCTGCCCACGGTATTTTCCAGGCAAGAAAAATGGAATGGATTACCATGCCCTCCTCCAAGGGATTTTCCCAACCCAGGGATTGAACCCCTGTCTCCTGCATCGGCAGATTTTTTTTTTTTTTTTACCACTAGCGCCACCATGGAAGCCCAAGAGAAGGATACCATGAACTAAATTGATGTTTGTGTTTATTGGTATGTTTGCCATGTGCTAAGGCATTAAACACCCTTGGGTTCAACACCAGCCCCACCTCTAGGTTCTTGGGACTGTGGGGAGAAACCTCCAGCCCCAGTTTCCCTGCCAACAATTGGAGGAGGGGCATGATGCTGGCCCACAGGTCTTGTGAGGTTTAGGTCAGCATTCCCTGGGGTAATGCACCCAGGCCTGGCCGGGCTCACAGTCACAGTCACTGTGATAAATGGGAACCATTCGTGCTCTTTTCCTTGTTGGAGTCATTATGGGTTTTTAAAGTCCAGACTCCACCTGGGGAGTGAGTGCAGTGAAAGCCAGGGCCCAAGGAGGGGTCATGTACAGAGACCTGTTCTCTTCCCTCTCCCTCTCCCACCCTGGCCCCACATTCCTGGGCCTCTTTCTCACTCTGGTTATTGTATTAACTTTATCCTCAAGCGTGACAGCACTGCAGCCGCTGTTCTGGCTGTACATGGTTTATTACTGACTCTGGCCTCATGCACTTGCCTTGCCCATGGACCCCAACTCTCTCTCTCCCCATTTCTTGCTCCCCAGACATCCCACACCCCTTCAGAGTGGCAGCGCACACAGTGTGGACTGCAGGGCTTCCTTGTTTGGGACATGTAGGTTTTCTCAGGGGACGTTTTCTTTCTTCATAGCAACATCTTTCTAATCTGGAATCACAGAGATTTCCAGCAAGCCACCCCACAGGGGCTTGGGATGAAGTTCCTGTTCTTGCCACCCTGTCTGACTTTGACCAGCCTCTAGTCAAAGGCTGGGCTCCTCCCTGGACTTGGAGATGTGGAGAGGACTCTGCTGCAGATCTGAATTTTCTGATAGGGGGTTAGAATTGGGGCAGGGGGCGTATGGGCGGGGATGCTCCAAGAACCATCTCCAGCCTACCTGCCACCCATCAGGCTGGCCTTACATTCCCTGGCTGGCAGAATGAAATGTCCAGAGAGTACTGTTTCCCCCCAGTTTGGCTTGGAAGCACAGAGCAGCCCTGTAGGCATATTGGGGAGCCTGTCTGCAGAGGAGCTTGTGGTTCCTATGCTAACGTGGGAGATAGTGCTCTCAACATCTTGCTCAGCTTTTAGGGTCTCTTGGGTAACTTATATCTGCACTGGACATGGGCCAGCTGATCTCCCTGAACTTGCTTTGTGCTGGAAGACACATGAAGGTTCCGTTGGGGACGAAAGAGGAGAGGCTCTACAGCACAGCCTTCCTTCTTGGTCTCCTTTCCCCTGAGTGGGAGCTATTTATGGTGCATTATAAATCTGCTGCCGCCAGCCGGAGAGACCGGGACTGTTACGTAAGACTGTTAGAGCATGCTGCCTTTTTATTCTCCTTTTTTCAGAAGATGGGGCAGGGCTTGCAGAAGGCAGGGTAGCTGGGCACTTCTGTTCTGTGGGTTGCAGCAGAATTATTTTTGGAAACCAGGCAATTTGGTCACATGACAGTTATCATTCAGTGAGACCTGATGGATGAAATAGATTTCTCCTTACTTCTTAGGGATCTATAGGGGACAGAGGCTTTGCTGGTGGATTTGTTTCTGTCCTTAGCACAGTTTAGAAAGAGGTTGAGGTATGGGACTAAGCTTGGTCAGAGTCATTGCCTTGAGTGACAGAAGTTTTCTTTGAGTGATTCTTGATTTAAAAAAAATAGTGGGGTGGGTGGGATGGGGTGAGATTCACCTTCAGAGCTGGAGAAGAGTATAGCCTTAAGAATGAAATTTATTTCACATGTGTATGTGGGTGCCTAGGCATGAGAACGTGTGGAAGAGAGAGAGAGAGCAAGGAAGGAAAGACACAGAGGTGCCCGTATATGTAGGTGCGTATATAGGAGCTGCTCATGTGACGGGTGCACCTATCTGGTGCACGGGTCGGGGGCATGTGACGGGCGCCCATCTCTGCTGCATAGGGTCAGCGACACGTGGTGGGGACACGTGACGAGGGCACGTGAAGGCAGCTGTGCATGTGTCAGGCACACCTCTTGGGTTCATGCGTGAGGTGCAGGTGCTGTATGCATGTGACGGCACAGGTGTTGGTCACACGTGATGGGTACAAGCGTGTAGCCCCCATTCCATGCTCAAGTTCTTCCTTCAGTCATTCTGGTCTTAGTCTCCAGCTGTCCTGGCCTCTCCTTTTCTAGGGACCCTCAGGGGTCTCATAGGACTTCACAAAAGGCCATGGTAGCCCTCCTGGAGATCATAGGGCATCTCCTTTCCTGGGCCTTTGGTTCCCAACATGGCTCTGATTTTCTGGCTGTGAAAGTGAGAGTGAAGTCGCTCAGTCATGTCCGACTCTTTGCGACCCCATGGACTGTAGCCCACCAGGCTCCTCCATCCATGGGATTTTCCAGGCAAGAGTACTGGAGTGGGCTGCCATTTCCTTCTCCAGGGCATCTTCCCATCCCCAGGGATCGAACCCAGGTCTCCTGCATTGCAGACAGACGCTTTACCGTCTGAGCCTCCAGGGAAGCGGTAGTTGCTGATATTAGCTGTTCCAAATCTTACTCATTCTTCGGGTAGTCACATATGCCCTCTCCCAAACTGCTCCTTCCTTGTGCAGCGTCGTGGTGTAGCAGTAGTTGAAATTTTTGAGTAAATAAGAAATGCTTCCAGTCCTGCTTCTTGCCAATTATAGGAAGAAAACTTTGAGCAAATCGCTTAACTTTTCCCTACCCCTGTTCCCCACCCCTTCCTCACAAAATGAGGAGATCTACCAAGCTATGCTGTGGGTTTATTTTACAGGACAAAGGGTATTACACCCGTGTGAAAGCCCTCAGTGAGCAGTATCCTCCTGTAGGGCCAAGTGGCTGCTTTTGGCAGTTCTGCACTGTTGCTGCAGAACTGCAGCTCATCTCCTCCCTCTCCAGCTGTTCAACTCTTACATCATATTTTCCACTCTTTAGCCCCTTGTCTCGTTATTTATGGAGCTGGCCAGAAAGGTCAGATGAGGTGGTAGAAGAGGAGCAGAACTGCACGGTCGCCCATCAGCTGTGAGCCAGCTCAGCATGGCCCTGGAGGTCAGACCCCATCTTTGGCCTATCTGAGGTGTGCGTATTTCTTATAAGGAATTGAGTGGTCTGAATGGGGTTTTGAGTTCCTTTGCCTCTGTTATGGCAAGAGCCGTGTTTGAAAAGACAGTGGACAGATGCAGGAGAACGATTATTGGTCAAGATCCCATGAAACGTCTGATTCTCCATTGGACATAGAACAACTTTAAACACACAAGCACAATATATTCACCACTCTAATAGTGCAGCATCTTTGGAGCCATTTAAATCTAGGTTCATACATGTGAACTCTATAATGTGACACAAATGTCTGCAAAACGGACTCACAGACATAGAGAGCAGACTTGTGGTCGCCAAAGGGGAAGGTGTTGGGGAGGAATGGAGTGGGACATTGGGGCTGGCAGAGATCAGCATTTATGTATAGAATGGTTAAACAATGGGGTCCTACTGTGTAGCACAGGGAACTATATTCAATATCCTGTAATAAAACATAATGGAGAAGAATATGAAAAAGAATGTATATATGTATAACTGAATCACTTTGCTGTTTAGCAGAAATTAATACAACATTGTAAACCAACTAAACTTCAATGAAAAAATACAATAAAGGGGGGAAAAAAAATCTAGGTTCAAATCCTGGGTAAGTTATTTAATCTCTCTGAGCCTGTGTACTGTACTGTAAAAAGCAGATACTGATATTACTTTATAGGTTGTGAACCTTGAACAAGGTCATGTATATAAAAGACCAAGCCCAGTGCCAGACCCACAGCTCATTTTACAAGGAATGCTGGGGCTCTCTGCACTTTCAAAAAGCACATGTTCATCTTGCCACCTTTTAAGCAGGCAGCAGTTTGCTCAGAGAAGTAGTTGAAGATGGCAACAAAGCACATGGCCCTTGCCAGAGAAGGGGAAGCCCCGGTGCCAGTCACACCATAGTCAAGATATTAATAGGTTGTAAGCAAGTCATCCTGAAGCAGGTGTCAAGGTTCTGGAGTGTTCACCCTAATTTCAAATGACTCTTTTCCTTTAGGACCGTCCTCAGCCTGCAAGTTCCCTGGCCTAATGTTATTATTCCTAAGATAGAAATAAGTATTGAAAAAATGCCTCCACTGCTCATTCAGGTGCTGAAATGCTTATGATCCTTAGGGCAGGTCTCCTAACTTTTAATTCAGTTTCAGGCCTGCTGTCCTAGGCCTGGCAGACCATCTGCTTTTGTTGTGTCTACTTCTTCCAGCAACTTGACAACTGGTTGGTGGTACCCACATTTTATAGATGAGTCTATCTGGGACCTGACCCCTGCAGTCTGTAGGGAATGGTTGAGCTGGGACTAAATCCAGTCCTGTGTGGTACCCATCGTTGGATCTAAATCTTCCTCTAGGACCAAAAGGGTCTGGGTGACTGTGGGCTGACTGATTTGCCTTCTCACTAGGCTTGGGGAAATGTGGGGACTTCTAAAGCATACTGTTTCTTTTAGAACCAAAGGCCCTTGAGGGAGGCAAAATCTCAAGTTGTTCTATCAGGATTCCTATCCCTGGTTAATCAGTCAAGCAATGATCTAGGTACTGCTATGAGAGGACTTTGCAGATGGAAATAAGGTTATTGATCACATGACTTTAAGATAGGGAGATTGTCCTGGATTATCTAAGTATAATCAATCACATGAGCCTTTGAAAACAGAAAAGAACAGGAGAGGAGGCTAGAAAGATGCAGCAGAAGCAGATAGAGCATGTGGACTCAACATGCCTTTGCAGGCTCTGAGATGTAGGGGTCACATGCGGGGACTGGAGAGAGGCCTCTCGGAGCCCATGGAAAGCATGAGAAGGAACATGGGCAGCCCCGAGGAAAGAAGACCAGCCCCTGGCTGACAGCCAACATGGAAATATGGTCGTCAGTCCTGCAGCCACAAGGAGCTGATTTCTGCCAGCAATCTGAATAAGCTTGGATATGAGTTCTTCCCTGTAGCTCCTCCAGGAAGGAGCTCAGCCTTGCTGATGCCTTGACTGGAACCCGCCTGGCAAGGCTCTTGTTGGACTGCTATAACCTATAGCAGTCTTGACTTGACAAATGACTATTTCAGAACACTAGATTTGTGGCAGTTTGTCACAGTAGAAGTAGAGGGCTACATGGTCCTGATAAACAATTTGTCCCTTGATGAAAACTTTTGCTGTTCTGGGACCTGTTGGTTCAGAATTGCTGAACTGTGACAGTAAGTTAGTCCCTGGATATATTGGCTGCCTCTGCCCCCCAGAACATAAACCTTGAAAGCTCAGGCACCTGGCTGATCCTGAAGGGGTTCCCCCATCCCCCAGCATTGGCTTCTCCTTGTCAACTGTTGGGCCTCCAGCCCCAAAGTTCTGTTCTGGTTTCCTTCGGACAGCTTGGAGGAAGTTTGTCCTCGAGGAAGCTCTTCCAGTATCGCTTGGGAAATGGGTGATTCATGTTCACAGAGGGCAGTTCTGTCTGCAAGGTGTCACTTGACTCTTCTGCCAGAGGTCACCTCCACATGGGTGGCAGAGGGTTCATGCTCATATCACTGGGGGAGTGGGGGAAGGGCTGACGAGGACACAGACGCCCTCCTGCAGCTCCGCCCACCTGCATTTGGGGTTCCTGGCGAGGCTCAGCTGCAAGGCCACTGGTTTTCTGATGCTCATTCAGTCCCTTCTTTGTTCATGATGGTGCGGCTGAGGTCTGGAGGAGCAACACTATCCCCCCAGTGTCACACAGCTCTGGGGGGGTTTTAGCTCAAGTTCTGAGCTGTAGAAAAATCCCATGCTGGAGAAGAAGGAAATTGTAGGAACATGCATATATGTTTTCTGTTGACAGCAAACTGGATTAGGCTTGAGCAACTCCAGTCTTTTCTGACAGCCTGGGGGCCGGAATTGTGGACCACGAGTGGAGAAGAGTGAGGCAGGGCACCTGGGCCAAGGGGCCCCAGCAAGAGGCAGGAGAACCCCCTCAGCTCAAATGCAAAACCACTGGCCTGCTTGCGTTCTTTTTTCCTGCTTTGTTTCCTGGCCCCTCTTGCTGACATTTTGACCTGGTTGCAGAATTTCTCACTCCTCTGCTAAGAAAAATCTCTCCTTCCCGCAGGCTCCCCAAGTAGAACTGAGTAAGACAGAGGCGCTTTCATCTCTCAGGGCCGTCCACCCTCACTCTGCTTAAGCCTTGTTTGTTTCCTCTGCCTGAAAGAAGCCTTTTGCTTGCTGTGCCAGGGTTGGCCAGAGCCAGAGAGCATCCAGGGCTGCGACTGCTTTGTTCCTGAACCCCGTGTGAAGTCTTGGAAATGTCTGCATACAGTGGAGTGAGGGGTAGTGACCAGGTGCCTAGGATCATTTTCCCATGGAGTTCCTATCACTTTTCTTAGTTCACACCTGGTTCTGTGACCTTTGGAAACTTCTGAACCTCTCTGAGGACCCTTGTCCTTCAGCTGTAAAATGAGACTGGTAAGAGTTGAACTAAGAGTCAGACACTCGCTGGGTGACTGAGCAAACACAGAGAGATGGATCTGTGTCTTGTGCAGAATGCTCACACACAGCTCTTCCCACACTCCGTGTGGCTGCCAAGTGGCCTGGGTATGGTCATTTCAGGGTTGTTGTTGTGTAGTTGCAAAGTCATGTTCAACTCTTTTGTGACCCCACGGACTGTAGCCCACCAGGCCCCTCTCTCCATGGGATTTCCCAGGCAAGAATACTGGAGTGGGTTGCCATTTCCTTCTCCAGGGGATCTTCCCGACCCAGGGATCAAACCCACGTCTCCTGCACTGCCAGGCATTTCTTTACACTGAGCCATCTGGGGAGCCCCATATCAGGGTGGGTGCCCTCATCTTAGCTGTGGTCCAGTCTGTCTATATGCTTAGAGCTGCTTTCAGACAGGTTTCAGTTAGTAAATGAAGCCACACACCCTGTATTTCAGTCTGTATTGGTCCCTGAGTGGTTGAATAGAACTTCACTTGCAATTCTTTATCAGAACTGAAGAATTCAATTGGAAATACCTTGGCTCGAAGAAAACAGAATTTGCAATGTGATCACTCGTCATCTTGGGGCTCTTATTTTCTGAAGATTTTGTTCATTTTTTTCAGAGCTTCTAAGTCACCATGCTCCTCTCTCTGGCTTGTCCCTTAGGTTCCCCGTAAGGAGCCACTGCCACTGTGCCAGACCTCCTGGGGGCTGTCTGCCCGACTGCCCCAGACTCCGGCAGCGGGGCCGCCGATGGCAGTGGGCACCTCCCCGTGAAACCTGCCAAGCTGGACGCCACAGCTCTGCACGACGACGCTTTGGCCAACTCTGTGCCCCCTTCGGAGGCGTGCAACCATGCAGTCCTAGCCTGCGGCCTGGGCATCCCCGAGGAGCACTATGTGAGCGAGGCCGTGGAAGATGCGCCCAGCTGCAGAGGGTACCGAGATGCCTGCACCATCACCGGTAAGGGGGCCTCTCCCTGCCGGGGATGGGGGGGTCAGTGAGGACTGGGGAATGGTGGGGCTGCAGGAGGGTGTCTAGGGGAGGGACCTGGAGGTTGAGGAGAGACCACCAGAAGGCAAAGAGTCTCAGCTTTGGGGTTGTGAGGCCTGCCTTCCAGAACTGAACTGTCTGAGATGAAGACACCATGTAACAGAATTGTCCTGAAGGTTAGAGATGGGAGCACCGAGTCTTGAGCAGTGCGCCCGGCCCGTAGCGGCGCTCAGGGTGGTTTGGTCCCTTGCCCCTCTCCCTGAGGCTCTGTTTCTTCCGACGTAAAATAGGTGTAATGAAAATAACACGCCATGGTGCTGTGGGCTGCCGCGGTGGGCAACTCCCTGCAGGGCCCTGTGCACACCGTCAAGTTCAAATTCTTACAGACGCCTGGGGCAGTCACACCTTCCCAGTGTCCTGGGAACAGGGTGATCCGCCCCCACCTACCCAGTGCATTGGCAACACCTGCTGTTCAGGCACATTGTAATGGAGCTCTGACTTGTCTCTTTCCTTGAGGGGTCCTCGTGACAAGTGTTTGGAGCCAGCCCCAGAGGGGCCGTGAGTGGGAACGGTGTGGGCTGGTGTGCGGAACAGCAGTGAGGAGCATCGTGATACATCCAGTTGCATTTTTATCGAAGTTTCTGCCCAGGTCTCACCTTGTCTGCACTGTTTGCTTTCACACTCTTATTGGAAATAATGTTCGTTGACAGTTTCAGATATGCAGATTTGCTTCCAGTTGGTTTTCACTGTTTTCTCACCAGTTAAGCATTGAGGACCCCACTCCACCCCACCCCGTGTCAAAAGCTTCCTGGGTAAGAGGGGCGTGGAGATGCCGGGGATCCCAGCTGAACCCCTGGGTGCCGAGCCCTTCCTCCACTTGTGTGCTGAATCCTCCTGCTACTTGCCTGGCCCCCAAAGGACACATGTCCAGCACCTGTCTTGTCTCTACCACACCATCCATTTCTCCTCGCTCCTGTATCTCTCCTATTAGCGCAAAAACAGGTGACCACATCCTCCTTCTTAAGAGGAATCCTTCTTTGCTCTTTTCCCCACAGCCAGCATCCCTGTCTCTGCTCTTTGGTTTGCTGACTCTGGTTTTTCTCCTGTTTTCTCATGCGTCCACTACGCACAGGCTTAGACCCCACCGTACCCCCAGTACTGATGGCCTCATGCAGTTCGGCAGTCTGTCCTCAGCCTTCTCGGCAGGAGTTGACACTGCCGACCACCCCCTTCTCCTGAAAATGTGGTCCTCCCTTGGCTTTGGGTCCTGACCTGGCTGGCTGCTCCTCTCCGGGAACCTGGGAAGCCCCGGGGCTCAGCTCTTCTCTCTCCTGGGTCCGCAACTCCCTAAGTGATCTCACCCAGGTGCCAGGAGTTAGAACCTGCCTCTGCACTGACTACTGCCCAGTGCCTGTCCTCACGCTGGACTTTCCCCCTGAAGGCCAGATGTGACGGTCTGACTCCACACACAGCATTGTACTGGGATAGATGCCTGATAGGCTTCTCTGACTAACCTGGCCTTTAGTGAACTCCTGGTTCCCTCCTCCACCTGCTTTCTTTGCAGTCTTTCCAAATGGTCCTTTTACCCTTTCAGCTGCTCAGGCCAGAAGCCTTGGAGGCACTCGTGATCTCTGTATCTCTGTCCTACCCTGGTTCACATGGAAGTCTAGTGACTCATGGTTCATAGTGTGTCCAGAGTTTGACTGGTTCTCGCCAGCCCCAACAGTAACTGGTCAAAGCCACCTTCATCTCACGCTCAGATTGTTGCAGTGGCCTCCTGACTGGGCCTCCTGCTTCCTTGCTTGCCTCTGTGCAGTCCAGTCTCTGCCTATCCAAAGGAGTGACTTTCTAAATACAAAGTCAGATGGCTTAACTCTTATGCTCCACACCTCTCCTTGGCTCCCTTCTGACCATGGCTTAAGTGACAGGATTTCCTGTGCCCTTATGACCCATCTCCTCTTCAGCTCACTCCAATCCAGATACACTGACCTCCTCACTAATTTTTGAACAGACCCAGAACATCCCACCTCAGGGCCTTTGTTCTTGCTGCTGCCCAGCTCCTGGGTGGCCTTAACCACAGGTGGCCTCCTGATTCCTACTGTACTTTCTCCAAATGGCATTTCCTTGGAGACCTTTAGTGAGTCCCCTGCAGAGAGAATGGTCTACCCCTTTCCCCATCTCCCTTACCTGCTTTAGCTTCCTCCCCAGATTTAGCCATGAGCTACTACATGGTTGCATTTTGTTGACCAAACTTGCAGTTAAATAGACACTACTACTAGGGTAATCACAAAGGCAAGGGCAAGGATTTTGTGCATCCTTGAGTCTCATGACTGAAAGAGCACCTGCATGTGGCCATTACTCCGTAACTATTTGCTAAGCGAATGAAACGTGTCATTTAATTATTACTACATTCCCATGAAGTGGGGAATGTTGTCCCTATTTTGCAAGTAAAGGACTATATCAGGAAAGGCTCGGCATCCGCTGAAGATCCCTGAGCTCTAAGGGGCGGGGCTTTCTGTAGCTTGTGACCCCAAGATACATGTTCCCTGCCCCACCTCCGCCAGGAATACAGTCCAGTTGGGGAGACAGATGAGCGAGTAGAAATAGGCTATGTAGCATGGTTAGACCAATGATAAGCACCAAGGAGGGTGCCTGGCTGAGCCTTGAAGGGGAAAGGAGGGCTTCTCAGAGGAGGCAGTGTCCCAACTGCATTTTCATTTGTCTGAACACATAAGCTCACCACTGGGATCCTAGTGGCATTTTGCCAGTAAAATCCAGGAAGCGTTTCACTTGTTAAAGTAGTTTCACTTCGAACATGACACACGAGGGCAGAGTAATGGCAGAATGGCAGTGCTGAAACGTCAAACCCTTTGGGGCGTGGTAGCTGGCGGCTCTTTGCTGGAACATCCGTAGCAGGTGCCCTGGGACAGCTGAGAAACAGCTCAGTGCTGTCACGTTTGGCAGAGGCTTGGTAAACAAGAGTGTAAACACAGCCACTGTTGCGTGCTTAAGGCAGCCAGGCAATGCAGAACACGCTCAGGTTAAAGCTTTGTATGTTGGCCTTTGGGAGGAAGACAAAACAGAAAACCCTATTGAGTATCACTGAGTCCACATATGTGGACTCCAAGTGCTTTGCCAAGTGCAGTCCTGGGAGACCGCTTGGCATCCAGCCTCAGATAAATCCATGCCACCCCCGGTTCCCAGGGAGCGCTGAGATGAACAACAGGCTTTTTGTTCCTCTCTAATTTTTAGGCAAAGCCAAACTGCCCAGCACAAAGCCCCGCTCTCCCTCTCTCTCCCTCCCCAGGGATATCACATTTTGGGGTGCGTCTTTTTTCGGTTTGGGGTGGTTTAACGAGATGAGCCGACAGGGTGCCCAGGCTGCCTGGAGTTACGTAACCCATTGTGCTTCCAGGGCAGAGCACAGTCTTAGGATTTGTCCCAACAAGCAAACTCAGAGAAATGCTGAGTAGGTGCAGAAGGTGGCTGTGCTGAGGTGCTGCCCAGGCTGGGTGCTAATGGAGGATCGCTCTTCACTCTGAACGGCCGCTGGAGTTTCTTTCTGCACATGGCCTTGGTGTTTCAGTTTGGGCAGCCCATGAGGGCCCAGCCTCTGCCAGGACTCTGCCCAGGCAGGCTCATTCGGACAAGCTCATGTGGTGAGTGTGTTTGCCCGGCATGTCCACTGTGCTTTTCTTTGTGAAGATTGTGGCCAGAGAGCCGAAAGGCTGCAGGAGAAGTTGTTTCTCTCCTGTCTGTTCAGCTTGGCAGGTTGTCCTTGGACCGGGGATGGGAAATTGCGATATTGACTTGCTGACATGCAGAGTGGAAGGACCTTGGAAGCCGCTCACCCCCTTCTCAGTCCCTCATCCAGGCTCAGAAGAGGCGGATGACCCCCACGGGGCCATGAGCAGCGCGTCTGAGTTGGGACCAGGCTTCTGGACTCCCACCACCTTGCCCTTCGAAACTGTCTGAAGCGGCTGACCAAGGTCTCCAGGGTCCCCTCTGGCCTCTCCTCCTCTGTGATTTTCCTGACCCTGTGTCTTATCCTGGTTTCTTAAAGCCTCATCTGGTGTCTGGGTCAGCAAGGGATTTTTCAGAAGGTGAGGAACCCAGGCAGACAGTGTCTCCCCCCATCCTTTCCTCTTTTTCTACCCTCAGTTTTCTTTTTTCCCCTCTGTATTAAATGTGCTTGATCCTATTCCTCCCGTCCACACCCCAGTGATGGCGAGCTTGCTAATCGGTTCTGCTCTGGCTTGTCTCATGCTGTGGGGCTAACACTTCTCACTTCCTCTAAGCTGATCGGAGTCCGACAGTTGGTGCGTCTAGTTGCCGTCCTGTCTGTACGCTGTTACTCACTGTCTGTCTGGGACCACACACCACTGAGTTTCTCGGAAGTGTGAGCTCTTCTTGTGCCTTTCAGTTGTAGGTTTCAAGACATATGAGAACTCTGGATGGGAGATTATAAAGATGCTGTGGTGTGTGTGTATTTGAAATATCTTCAGGCTTGGCCAGTCATTCTGTTCAACTAGCAGCTACCTGAGGCCAGCCTTCTGATGGTGTCCACAGGTGAGAGCTGGTCTCCCCCTCAGAGCCCTGGAGGCGGGCAGAGGTGGAAGCGACTCGCTGTGGCCCGGCCAGGATTGCTCCCGCTATGCTCATGGGGACTGTCTTGCCTGGGTGTCCTTGTCATTGCAGGGTCACCATTTCAGACTTGTTCCTTTTCTGTCACCAATTTAAGCCATCAGACTTGGTGACTTAACCTCTGAAAACATGCTCAAATAAAATATTATGGACGTCTTTTATGAATTAAATGTGAAGTCTCTTATCAATTCCTGTCTAGTATAAAATTTTTATTGTGTTTTCCATTGAAAACGTATAATGTTAATGGTACTTACTTGGCTAAATGAAACAGAAAAAAAATGGACGATGAAACACCCCTTCTTTCACAGAGTGAGAAAATGTGAATTAGGATCTAGGGAACTGCACGTCTCTTTCCGAATTCATAACTTAGAAATGATCTTTGCTTTTCTCAGTTGAATGGCCCCGGTTTAGCAGTTGGTTTGTTTTTGCAAGTGCAGTGCAGGAGGAGGGCCCTGTTGTGCTCATTTTAGAGCTAACACTTAATCTTCAGCAAAACACAAAACATTCACCTTTGTCTTTTAAACTTGCTGACCTTGCTTTTCCTCCATTCTTCATCCTTAAGTGAGTGGGTAGAATATTTATCAGACAGGGTTTTGCCATGTACTGTAAAATTTAGTTAAAATTATTAGTAAGAGTCCTGACGTGATTGACAGGCTATAGTTACAGATGCCTGATATATTCCTATCTTCATAATTCATTTTTGTTCTGAATTTGAGACAAGTTTTAATGTATCTGATGTATTGGTGTTAGTCTTTGCCCGTTTCAAACTGTTTTAGGAAACTGACAAATAATAAATTAAAATTAAAAAATAAAGGGACTTCCCTGGCATTCCAGTGGTTAAGACTCTGCACTTCCAATGCTGGGCCCACGGGTCTGATCTCTAGTTGTGCGGTAATGAAGATCCACATGTTGTGTGGTGTGGCCAAATTAAAAAATAAAATAAAAAATAAAGAGTAGTGTTATTAAAGGTTTGATCAGGGGTGCTTTGCAAGGGCTTCAGTACATTGAGTCCCCCAGCCGCAAATAGCATTCCTAAGGGTGTTCCTTTAGGTTCGGGGTTTTCATAATGGATTTACTTTGGTTTGTTTTGCAAGTATCAGAGCAGTTGTCCCTTCACACACGCTGTGTTCGAGCTGCTCTTTAGGGGGACTGGAAGGGCCAGACACGAGCCTCTGTCCTCAGCATCCTTTTGTGACCCTCTGCTGAGGTTTGCTGTAGGGACCTGGAAGGGATTCAACAAGAGAGAGTGCTGGGTGTGGCTCGCAGGTGGGTTTGAATGTTCACCCAGTCACACAGTTCACTGGTGATTCTGGGACTCATGGCCCAGAGAACCTTGACTTTCTTCTCTGACCTCTGATCTTGACCTCAGACAAACTTGAGCAAATCAAGCAGAAACTATCATGAACAGGAACTTTATAGCTGTAATTGGACTTGGAACAAATCAAATTTCATAGATCTTGTGTTAGGGCTTTTCTGAGAAACAGAACCAACAGGATATTTTTTTATTATATATTATATATGTTTATATATCATATTCTAAGGAATTGGCTTATGCAATTATGGAAGCTGACAAGTCCCAAGATATATAGCTGGCAAGCTGGAGACCCAGGAGAGGCAGTGGTGTAATTCCAGTCCAGAGATTAGCAGGCTCAGTGGCTCAGATGGTAAAGAATCTGCTTGCAATGCAGGAGACCCAGGTTCAATCCCTGGGTTAGGGAGATCCCCTGGAGAAGGGAATGGCAACCCACTCCAGTACTCTTGCCTGGAGAATTCCACGGACAGAGGAGCCTGGTGGGCTACAGTCCGTGGGATCACAAAAAGTCAGATATGACTGAGTGATCACTAACAGCTTAGAAAGAGTCAGTGTTTCAGTTTGAGTCCAAAGGTGGGAAAAAGCTGATGTCAGCTGGAGGGCAGTCAGGCAGGAGGAATTCTGTCTTACCCTAGAGAGAGTCAGCCTTTTTGTTCTATTCAGACCTTCTATGGATTAGATGAGGCCCGCCCACATCACGGAGGGGAATCTGCTCTACCCAGTCTACCGACTTAAAGCTTAATCTTATCCAAAAACACCCTCACAGAAACAACCCAGAATAATGTTCGGCCAAATATCTGGGTACCCCACGGCTCAGTCTGGTTGACAATTAGCCATCACAGATCCTAACAAAGGCTGACGCTTACTGGGTAGTTGCTCTGTGCCTGGCAGCTTTCCAGGCACTGCTCTGGAAACTCACTTTGTTCTCAGCACAACCCTGCCGGGCAGGGACTGATATCACCCTCATCTTTAAGGAGGTGCAGAGGGGGGAGACCTGTCCTCTCATGTAAACCAGGCATCCTTGGGGTTTGGACCCAACAGTGTTGTTTTCTGACCCTATTTAACCTCCTTCATTGTGTGTTTTTCTCTTCTATTAAGTTCATTTAAGGAGAGTTTTAATGATAAAAATAACACATGCAAATAGTAAAACTCAAAATTGTACCAAAGCATAGTCAATGTAGAGAAGCAATCACCCTTCCATCTGTACAGTTTAACCATTAAAAAATCATTCCAGTAAATTTTTATGCACCTAATTCTTTTTTCTGAAAATACACTAATGGGACCGTACCGTATACCCTAATCTGCATTTTAAAAATTAACAATATTATGATTGCTTCATTGCAGTACACAGGATGTTGCCTTATGCTTTGAAATGACTTCATAGTTGCTCATTGTTTGGCTGTATCATTATCATCTTCCATTTATTTATGTTCTCAGACATAAATTTTTTTTTTTTTTTTTGGTAACAAGCATTGTGCAATTCCTCCTTTATTAACCAGAAATTAATAGGTAATGAATCCTTCTAAATACATCATCTTAGAAGTAACAGTGGAATGCCTTATTGTAATGTAAAAGAGCAACTAAAGTAAAATGATGGTGCCTGAGTTCTGTTCGTAGCTTCATGGACCTGGCCTCATTAGAGTGTGTAGTGAGCAGGCATGCGCCGCCCCTGTGGATGGGCTTGTTGTGCAGGTATTAGCTCTAAGGGCAGTTAACCATACTGGCCTCTCAGCGGCCAAGAATGAGCCACTGTTTTTGTCAATCCTCTCTTGACAGTTGCTTTGTTTCCAGTGTTTGCTTTTTAACAGTGCCCCCAGGAACAACATTCTTGCATGTATGTCTTTTGGGTCACTTATTTCACATGTCTGTGGGCTAACAATTTAGGATTTGGTGTGCATTACAGCATAGCCCTCCAAAGAGCCTGCACCTATTAAGTGCCCAGCATCCATGTGGGGAGGCGGGGGTCTTTGGGTTTGATCGACCATTTTCATCGTGGTTAATCAGATAGTCATACAAAATGGTATTTCATCTTATTTTGTTTCTTCTTAATTATGAATGAGTCTGTTCCTCCTTTCTCTTTTGTCTCATTTTCTGCAAACAGCCTGCTCATTTTTGAGCAGCCCATTTATCTTTGCTCATTTTTCTAGTGGGTTGTTGGCCTTTAAGAGGTATTTTGGAGATTCTGTTGTGTGTACAGAGGGTAGGGTGGTATGCCAGGGTGAGATTCTTTTATATTTCAGAAGAGGAAAAAATGTCTTGAAAATAGTTACACAAATTACTATTTAACTATGACTATGTCCAATATTCACAGAAGTACAGGGTGCTTAGAGATTATGTAAAGGGGATTTCTGAAGTGGCATTTCTAAGAAGGCTCCTGTAGGAAAGCCATATTTAGGCAGAAATCTGAAGGCTGTGTAGGTTCAGCAGAGAGGAAGAGAGGGAAGGAGCAATCCACACATTGAAGATAGCATGAGCAAAGGCCCTGTGGTGGAAAAGTACTCTGATAATAGTAGCTAACACTGATAGAGTGCTTACTATGTGCTTCACACTGTCCTCAATGCCTCTTGTGTCTAACTTTGTTTAATTCTCTTGTGTTAGTTATCTGTCACTGTGTAACAAACTTCCCCAAAGCTTGCACCATGGAAAGCAGTCTGGTGGTTCTTCAGGTTAAACATAGTAGCTGCTCATGACTTAACAGTTTTTCTCCAAGTTATGTACCCAAGAGAAATGAAAACATAAGTCCACACAAAACTTTATATGTGTGTTCCAAACAGCATTATTCACAGTAGCCAGAAAGGAGACCCAAATGTCTATCAGTTGATGATTGGATAAACAAAATGCCATATATTCATACCATGGGGTATGATTCAGGGGTCAAAAGGGATGAAGTACTGATATAGCTATGTAGCATGGATAGCACTTGGAAGCCACGTGCGAGGTGAAAGAAGCCAGACATAAGAGGTCTCATATGCAGAACAGGGAACGCCATAGAGACTGAGGCCAGTGGGCTCTCTCGTTCCAGATGGTGCTTTTGGAGAACTTTCATTTTCAGTTTTCTTTTTCTACCCCCTTTTCTTCTCTCTTCCTTTCCCCACTTCGTCCCCTTCCCTCCCTCCATCTCTTTTTCCTCCCACCCCTCTTCTCTCCTCCTTGCCACCTGTTTCTCCTCCCTTCTCCTTTCCTCTCCTTTCCCAGTTCTTCCCGTCCTCTACTTCATAAACACAGACACAGTTCTTTTTTTTTTTCCCCTTTGTAGAAAGTTTTTTACAATTGAGGTGGATCTAGGTTGGCCAAGACTCAGGACCTCTTGGGTAGAGACAACAGGTTACAGGCCATGTGGGGTTAATGTTCTTTGGTGTTTTCCAGCCTGTGGAGGGGGTGAAGTTGGCCTGTTGTAAAGCTGGCCCCTTTCCCTATTATGTCTGGGTAACACGCTTTCCATGATAATGAAGGGCTTTGGACTGCTCATTGGGAAACACCGGGATTTAACTGGAAATACCTTGGAGGTGAGAGGATGGAGCAGAGAGGGCCTCCGCTCACCCTGCCTGCAGTGCCCATGCAGGACGTCTTCTGAATTCTTGTGCTTAGTTGCTTGGTTGTATCTGACTGTTTACGACCCCATGGACTGCAGCCCGCCAGGCTTCTCTATCCTTGGGGATTCTCCAAGCGAGAATACTGGAGTGGGTTGCCATGCCCTCCACCAGGGGACCTTCCCAACCCAGGGACCAAACCCAGGTCTCCTGCATTGCAGGTGGATTCTTTACCGTCTGAGCCATCAGGGAAGCCCAAGAATACTGGAGTGGGTAGTCTATCCCTTCCCCAGGGGATCTTCCCGACCCAGGAATCGAACTGGGCTCTGCTGCATTGCAGGAGGATTCTTTACCAGCTGAGCTACCAAGGAAGCCTTCTGAATTCTTGGATGGAGGTAAATTGGGCAGAGAGGGAAGTGGAGTGAAGAAGAGGCCTGCGGGCTAGGAGTTCTGGGAGTCCTCAGGAGGGAACCACCAACCTCTGGGAGAGGAGGAGAGAGAGAGCCCCTCCTGCTCTAGGCACCTGGAAGCTATGCAGAGGCTTTGTTACCCTAGTTTACTGTCCAGGGAGAGGCTGCTTCAGACCCTCTCCAGCCCATCTCACTTCTGTCCCTGGTGCCTGAGGGCCTCTGTGGGCACCACGCTGGAGGAGGACATGGGGTGGTGAGCCTGGGAGCCCACGACATTCTAGGGCGCTCTGTCTGCCCATCGTGCTTTGTAATTCCTCCCCTCGACCCGCCCAGCCCAGCTGCAGGGCAGAGTAAGGTGGACCATTTGTTTTTGTGCAGAATTGGGTTTTGTCCTGTGGATGCCACGAACTTACCTCAGAGAGAGGAAGGGCTGTGGGCATGAAGCTGATGGGCAGAGGCGGTGGAGGGGTCACAGAGTGGAGGGCTGGAGAGCTGGGAGGACCGGGGGTGTGATCCAGGAGGGGATCCTCCAGGAGAGGAGAGGTGGGGAGTTGAATGGTGTCTGCCTGGGAGGTGATGGGCACGGTGGGGAAGGTGACTGTGGATCCGAGGCCACGGGTGGAGGGACTGGACAGTAGACAAGTGAGCACACGCCGGGCGTAGTGTGAGTCGCAAATGAGCAAGGAGTTTGAAAGACAGATGGAAGAAAATGAACTAGTGTGGCTGGAGGAGCGAGAGAATGCCAGCACAAAGCCCAGATCCCCAGAGAGTCAGCTCAGGGTGAGACTCGAATGGTCCTCTTCCAGGCGGTTTTCAGCCCTAGCTGGATTTTGATCTGTGTGGTGGACCATGCACCTGGATCATGTTCTCGGCGGGAGAGAGGGAAAGTCTTGCAGATTAATGGTTAGAAAGATGATGAGGAGGCAAAGCCGATGGGTAGGGGGACCCTGACCTCCCTTCTCTTTTGGTAGAAATTCTGTTCTCATGCCCAATCCAACATGTTAGATTTCAGTGTATCTGATAAATATTACTCTAATTTTTTTTTTCTGTATTGAAAAAACCTCACAACAGACAACTCAGGTTGTCATAACTTCAGGTTTGAACTCCATTACTCAATGCTATTTCAGTTCTATTTAAGTAGGGGTTTGTGGTGAGTAGAAATGGGAAGGGTCAAGTCTACATTTGTAGAAAGCCTGAAAGTATTCTGATCTCTCCTTTGTCTGGGACCTGAGGGAGAGTGCAAGCCTACCGGGTGCAGATGCAGCGCCACCTAGTGGGTCAGGGAAGCACTAGCGGCAGGAGTGGCAGCCTTAATCTTGGGACCAGACACCTGCAGCAACCCGCGGTTTGCAACTTTTGAAAGGGAATGGAAGAAAGAGGAGTTAATTGTCTCAAGAGTATGACAGATAGGACTGCCAACTTTAGATGTGTATAACAGAAGAAATCTGCCCCTATCCCTTCTCCTGCCTTGGTCTGTCCCACCTTTATTCTCTTCCCATCTGCTCTTTGCTGGAGTTAGTTCCAGAAGTTGTTTTTGTAAGAGAGGGTATTGTGAAAGCCCAGTATGGCCACATCTTTCTTGCTTAGACTGCTTGTTAGGAGATCCTGATGGTGATGGAATTTCAGCCCTATGCAGTAAACATCATCCTCCTAGTTATCAGTGGCCGTACTTGACACGATTTTAAATTGGGTATGTATTAGTCAGGCTTTGTTGTAGAAATACTGGGTAACAAACAACTCCCAATTCTAGAGTGGCTACTGCAACACTTATTCCTGGTCATTAGTTTCCATGCCTGGGCTTCAGTTCAGTTCTGTTCCACGTGTCTGGCCCTAGGGCGGCAGCTCTCTAGGGCCATGTTCTTCTCCTGGCAGAGAGCAGGAGCTCAAGGGGACAAATATAACCACACAGGGATATTCAGAGCCTCCGACTGGACATGCAGTAAATGATGTCCACTCACATTCCACTGGCCAAGGGAAGTTCCATGGCCCAGCTCAAGGTCACAGAGTTGTGAAATGATACTTTATTCACGATGAGCCATAGCAAGGGTGGGAAGTGAGGGAAGGTCAGCCTGGGTTTTAGAGGATCCTCAGGTAGCAGGAGTGGCCTTGAATGGCAGAGGCATGTAGGTGGTCTTCAGGAAAACCCCATGGTATCACTGACCTTTAAGCCCTTGGCACAGTCTCTTAGCTCTGCTGGGCTAGGGAACTGGGTGGGTGTGGGTGGGGGAAGGATGTAGATTCCAATGGCCTAGAGCCAGGGGTTAGCATACTTCTCCCTAAAGGGCCGGGGAGTAAATGTTTTAGGTTTGTTGGTTCTGTGGTCTCTGTTGTAGTTGACAGCAGCCACAGACGGTACCCTAAGGAACTGGTATAGCTCTGTTCCAGTGGAATTTTTATTTATAAGAACAGACAGGGGACTGAATTTTGTAGTGGACCGTAGTTGGTGGACTCCTGGTCTACACCTTCAAGCCCTGATCTGTATCAGGATGTCATCTTAACAAGAGAGAAATATCCCTTTTTAGTTGAGAAGCCAAATAAATAAATAAATTCAAAGGGCTTCTGGTGGGTCCAGTAATACCCAACCCACTCAGCATTGTTAAGCCATGAACAGTTGGTCCATATTGTTGGATTCTCCGGGCCGCCAGAGCTTATTGTTTTTAAGCATGAGCTCTCATTTTGCTTGACCCATTTTCAGTAGAAATGGCTGGAAGGGTATTAGAAATTCCTTGGGCTTTCCTAGAATGGTGGGGAAGGTGGGGAAGGTAGATTCAGATGCATCTTTTATGAACAATGTTTGGTGGAAGATTTGGAGATGTGTCCAAAGATGGTAGGTCTGCCTAGTAACCTTTTTAAACATTCTTTGTGGTTACATTTTTTTGTATGTGAGTAACCGCTTCATTGAGATAGAATTCACATACCATATAATTCACCCATTTATAGCATATAATTTGATGGTTTTTAGTATGTTCACAGAGTTGTGCAGTCATCACCACAGTCAATTTTGGAACATTTCCATCGCCTTAAAAAGACACTCCATGCCCCATAGCTGTCACCCACCAATACACTCACATGTCCCCCAGTGGGGCTGCATTTTTAATAAGCTTTCAGGAATTCCCTTCTTGGTTCCTGCTGTCCTTGTTTTTCTTTGCTCATCCCTGGCCTTGGAGAGCAGAGCAAGAGCTCTTCTTGAGTAGTCATCTGTGCTATTCAAGTGCACACTTAACAGAAACTTTAACTGCTCATGACGACCATACCGATGTCACCTGATGAGATAACTTAAAAATTTTTTCCTTTATTATATTTAATAACACTTATATTTCTTTATTTGTATTCTGCTTTGTAAAAAGTCACCCTTTGTAATTTTCTATTAATACGTTTTGAATTTATGTTTGTGTTGGTTTGAAACCTGGTTCCAGTAACACGGAGTTGTTTCCTGCCCAGGTTTTACCGTTTTATCTATTTTAACCGCTTGTTATCAGGCTGCAGTGAACTGTTGAGGGATGAGTTTGAAGTCTTTTAATATCCACATGATCTCATGTGGTGTTTTGAAAAAGTAACCATTGTTCATTTATAAACAGAATTTCCTGTTCAGGAAGTTAATTTAGATGAACAATAAAGCAGTTTACTGCACTGAATGGTAGAGGCACAGTAGGTATTTTGGGATCACAAAATTTTCTTCTATTAGTAAAGTCTCTGTGATTTGGCACATAATTCTTTCTCTCAAAGTTTATCACCTATGCTAACTGACTTCCGTTGTCCCCTGGTAAAGGGCTGACTTTGGGAAGGAGCAGACAGACAGAAGGACTGGGCTGTGAACTCTGGCAGCTGCTCAGGGTGAGGGTCTGAGAGAGTCTAACTATAAATACCAGCTGTGTGACGTATTTGGAAATCAGAAAGCAAATGTAAGTGTAAAGAGTTAATTTGAAAACAGGAAATTGGATCTGAACCCCCAGATTAGAGCAACAAAACCCAAGGTAGGATTGAGAATAGTGAGATGAACTATAAACAAATTATCCTATTTTTGCTACAGATAATGAGAGAAATACAGATTTATCTCCTAGTATTAATAATTTAATGGAAAGTACCTTCATCAGTAAGTCTTAGGCTTTGCTGCAGAGGACAGTGTCTTCACCTCACAGGATTTATTTTTCTTTCACATCAAAGAAGTTCAGAGGGAGGCTCTGCAGTGCTGGTATAACCCTTCTGTCCTCAAAGGTCCAGTCTTCTCCTGTCCTTTAGTTCCATCATACTCATGCTTTTTATCCTCAAAGTCACCTCACGTTCTCAGAAGGCTACTGAAGTTCAGCTGTCATGTCCAAATTCCAGGCTTTAGGAAGGCAGCCTTTAGAAAAGCCTCGCCACACCACTGCTTAAATCTCAGTGACCAGAGCTTAACACTCTTGGTCACACCTTGCTATAAGGGAGGCTAAGGAAAGTGGGAGAGTGTGGGTGGCTGGGAAGCCACTAGCATGATAAGATGTCTAATTTTAAAGATAGAATGTGAACCTTTCAAATCAGTGTTTCCTTCTTTTTCACGTCATGACCCCCCACAAGAAAATGATAGTGTTTGTGTAGCTCAAAGGGTGATTGGTGATGGTAACTCAGAGTTGGAGGCCACCCTGCACATTGCTTGGCACCCTCTATTTCCAACACGTGAAGAAAATTCTGCCCTAAATCATTACCGAAAAAAAAAAAAAAAAAGAAGAATCTGGTGGCACATAGTCTATAAAACAAAAGACAGGTAATTAATGAAACCTCAAGAGAGTAGAACCACCAGGAGGCAGGACAGAAGTAAGATTAGTCATGTCTGATGTGCTCCTGTTTGAAGACAAAAGTCTCTGAGTGGGTCAGAAGTAAAGTGATGTTTAGTGATGTTCTCTGTCTCAAGAAGTCTCAAAGCAAAGTACTCAAGGGAGTGGAAGTTGGGAAGAGGAGGACAGTTTAGAGAAAAGACAGTTATACAGAGGAATTATTTAATCAGTGAGACCAGAGGGTCAGAGGCAGCATGGGTGGTGTCTGTGGCCACTGGGTCCAGACTCTGTGTTAGAAAACCAGGTCTAATACTTACTGTGTGCTGTAGGTTCAGTTATTTAGCCTCTCTGTGCCTTAGGTTTCCCCTTCTGTAATATGGGGATGATGATAATTTCTACTCTTAGGCCTGTTGGGAGGTTTAAATGCGTCAGTAGAAATAAATACTTGAAGATGGTAGCATCTGTAAATATTTGCCATTATTATTGCTTCTGTTTGTTATCATTATAAAAAGTACAGCTGGATACATTATAAAAAGTGTGTATGTGTTAGTCACTCAACCATGTCCGACTCTTTGCAACCCTGTCGACTGTAGCCTGCCAGGCTCCTCTGTCCATGGAGTTCTCCAGGCAAGAATACTGGAGTGGGTAGCCATTCCCTTCTCCAGAGTTTCTTCCCAACCCAGGAACTGAACCTGCATTTCCTGTGTTGCAGGCAGATTCTTTACCATCTGATCCACCAGGGAAGTAGCTCCTTCAAACCCAATGAAATCCAGTTGGTTCAAAGATGTTAAGAATGAAGCTATGAATGTGGTAGAAGTAAATATTGCTGGATATATTAATAATCTTGAGATGGAGAAGGCCATCCTAAGCATGACAGAAAGAGTTAATTAAGATTATAAAGAAAATGATCAACGGAGAGAATATGTGGTACAAACTTCTAGTTGCAAAACAAATGAGTCACAGTATGAAATGTACCATGTGGGCAGTGTAGTAAATAATTATGTAGTATCTTTGGTTGGTTACAGATTCTAACTAGATCTATCCTGGTGATCATTTTGAAATACATAGAAATATTGAATTACTATGTTGTGTAACAGGAACTAACATAGTGTGGTTCAGTTATATTTCAAAAACAAACGCATAGAAAAAGAGATCAGACTTGTGGTTACTAAAGGTGGGGGTAAGGGTCAAGGGAGAGGGGAGCTGGATGAAAGCTGTTAAAACTGCCTTCCAGTTAGAAGATGAATAAGTACTGTACTTGTTTATGTACAACATGATGAATGATGTATATAAATACATAAATGATGTGCAACATGATGAATATAATTAACCCTGCTGTATGTTATATATGGAAATTGTTAAGAGAGTAAGTCCTAAGAGTTTTCATCACATGGAAACAATTTTTCTCTTTCTTTAATTTTTTGTCAATGTGAGATGATGAACGTTCACTAAACTTATTGTGATCATCATTTCAGTGGTATATGTAGGTCAGATCAATGTGCTGTACACTTTTTTTGCTGTACACTTTAAATGCATACAGTGCTGTAAGTCAACTATATCTCAGTAATACTGGTGGAAAAAACTTGACTACCCGAAAATTAAACTTTATATAGGCATTCTTGCTGCAACTCGATAATACTTGCTCCTAAAAAACTTCCTGTTCTGCAAAACTGGACACTAAAAATACCAGGAGTTACACAACTTTGTAGCCAGAACGCTAGTGAAAGTCATACAGTGGGAGATAACAATAGTAGCGTGGTCCTCTTTTATTAAAAAAAGAAAAAGGTAAGCGCTCCCTGGTGGTCCAGTGGTTAGGACTTTGTGATTTCACTGCAGGGGATGCAGGTTTGATTCCTGGTTGGGGAACTAAGATCCCGCATCATCTTACATTGACAAAAAAATTAAATAAAGAGAAAAATTGTTTCCATGTGATGAAAACTCTTAGGACTTACTCTCTTAACAATTTCCATATATAACATACAGCAGGATTAATTATTTTCATCATGTTGCACATCATTTATGTATTTATATACATCATTCATCATGTTGTACATAAACAAGTACAGTACTTATTTATCTTCTAACTGGAAGGCAGTTTGGCCTTGTAGCCAAAAAAAAAAAAAAAGAAGAGTAAAATACACATAACATAAAGTTTACTGTTTTAGCCATCATTAAGTGTACAGTTCTTTGGTGTTAGGAGCATTTACTTTGTTGCACACACATCACCTCCATAAATTACCTCAACTTTATCATCTTCTGCAAATGAAACTGTACCCATTAAACACCCACTCCCTGTTCTCCTCTACCTCCATCCCCTGCCAATCACCTTACTACGGTCTATCTCTCTGAATCTGAATCTAACAGCCTCCTATAATAGGATTCATAGAGTTTCAGCTCTTTTGTGACTGGCTTATTTTGGTTGGCATATCATCCATACTCTAATGTATGTCAGAATTTTCTTCTTTTCTTAAGGCTGAATAATATCCCAGTGTTATTGGAACTCCACATTTTGTTACCTGTTTATCCACTGGTGGACACTTGGGTTGCTTCTGCTTTTTGGCTGTTGTGATAATACTGTTGTGAACATGGTGTACGAATATCTGGTCAAGTCACTGGTTTCACTTCTTTTGGGTATATACCCAGAAATGGAATTGCTGGATCATATGGTAATTTGATCCAGTTTCCCTGGTAGCTCAGGTGGTAAAGAATCTGCCTGCAATGCAGGAGACCCGGGTTTGATCCCTGGGTCAGGAAGATCCCCTGGAGAAGGAAATGGCAACCCACTCCAGTATTCTTGCCTGGAAAATTCCATGGATAGAGGAGCCTGGTAGGCTACAGTCCATGGGGGTCGCAAAGAGTTGGAGATGACTGAACAACTAACACACACACGGTAATTTTGTTTAACTTTTCAAAGAACCTGGCTATGCATGTTTTTAGCTTTATCAGATATGTACTATAAACACGCTTATGTATTTTGCATTCCAGATTTTTTGGATTCCTCTCTTATATTTAATCCCATGTGGGAGGTTACTGGTTTCAGGGTCATGACAGAATTTTGATTCTCCAAACATGCTGTCAAACTGTTTACTCCAAGTGTTGTTCCAATTTCCACCAGCTCCATCTGTCTAAATACTAATTCAGCTGTGAGCACATTAATTACAATCACAATGACACTGGCTATTTTCATGTAAAAAATTTTCCTCTGACAATTTAATAATTATATGTAATATATACATTTTTAAGAGGAAATATCTAGAAAATGGGAATACCACAGTGTTTTGTTATTTTTAAATTTTTTAATATGTGCTCAGTCACTCAGTCGTGTCCAACTCTTTGCGGCCCCATGGACTGTAGCCTGCCAGGCTCCTCTGTCCATGGAAATTTTCCAGGCACAAATATTGGAGTAGTTGCCATTTCCTACTCCAGGGGATCTTCCCAACCCAGGGACTGAACCTGCGTCTCTTGGGTCTCCTGCATTGACAGCAGATTCTTTACGACCGGTGCCACCTGGGAAGCCTAGTTAAAACAAATTCAAATGAATAGTAATCCACCCCACCCCACCCTTCCCATTTTTTGAGCATTTTCCTGGAGGTTTATCTCTTAAAATTAATTTTTTCTTTTAAAATAAAATTTCTGTGCAGTTCTAGCTTTATGTCTTTGTGTTAGAATCGGTCTAACCTGTGATGTGCTATCGTCTGTTTTTGTGGATTTCTATGCCAAGCCCGTCGGAGTCACTATTTCTGCAGAACACTGCAGTTAGTTGTGACGTCCTGGGGCCTCCATAGCAGGGTCCTTCTGGCTTCGCTCTGTCCCGCCTCTTCCCGCCCTCTGCTTGCACAATGCTCTGGCGTGTCTGAGTGGACAGGGCCACGTTCGGTCGCACAAGGTGGCCCTTGAACCTCGCATGGGAGACCCTGCCTGTCAAGGCGGCCGCCGGGCGGCTCAGCCATCTCTGCTTGTGTGCTGTCACAGGGGCTGGTGTCCTGTGTGATCAAGCGCCAGCTCAGAACCTAACACCCCATCTTCACGGAACTGAACCGGGGTCACTATTTATCCTTTTTCTTAGAAAGAGCTGCTTCTGGTGGCAGGTAAGGCCATGGCCCTTCCAGGGTCAGGTTGTGTTTCTGTCTCCAAATCCTAGTTTCTTTGGCAGTTTCTTTCCACTCCTGGGCGGGTGTCTCTGCTTGTCCTTCCCCACTCCTGGAGACCCAGGTTACTGCCCACAGCCAGGCAGCAGGATGAGAAGAGAAGTCTGGCTCTTGTCCCTGTCCCTGTGGGGCTGGAATGTGAGCGGGAGTTTGCGTCAGGAGGTGAGCTCAGGATGGGGGCCCAGGAGAGGGTCGGTGGTTCTGGCATCCAGTCCCAATACTGCTCAGCCACGAGACCTCGCCCAGCTTCCCGCACTTGCGGCAGGGCCTCAGGGTCCCCTTCTGTAAGCAGAAAAGATGGGAGAGGCTGGATCCAGCTCCGGGGCGGAGTCTGAGATGGTGAAAGCAGGAAGTGGGCAGGTGTGTGGGAGGGACTGGAGCGGGGAAGGACTTTGCCCTTTTAGACTGTTTGAATATTGAGCCACATTTATCCATTTTTTTTAAAGAAAGCAAATTTAGTTAATTATAATTATAATTATAATCACAAGGGACTGTCAACCCTCCAATGTTGGTGGCTAAGACCCTCTTGAAGGACTTGCTGTAGATGCCAGCTCCCAGGTCCCAGCCTTGGAGCTCCCGGCGCAGGAGGCCTGAGGTGGAGCCACAGAAGCGTCTACGGAGCCCAGTACAGAATCGCAGGGTATGCCGTGCGCCGCTGCCTGCCCTGGGGCACCAGCACCCCGGGCTCAGTTCTCGGGAGGGTCCTTCAGTTCTGCTGAAATGCCCACAAATGAGTGAAGGCAGGAGAAATGCTCTCGTGCAGGTTCCTTCCCTAGGGGATCCTCTCAGGGGGCCACAGAGAGCGGCAGTGAGTCGTGTGCAGATTAGTCGGAGGGACCAGGTGATGCCATGTGCAGCGGGCTCAGCCCCTTCCTAGCAGGGTGCTTTGAACTCCTCTTATAACCTTCCGGACCCTGGTTTCCTGGTTTGCAAATGTGTTCCTGATCTTCACCCCGCACTGCCTGCTGGTTTCTGAGAGTCAGTGAAAGGTAGGAATAGATACCAGCGGTTTGCATCGTTCAGCACAATGTTTACTGAGCCCTTGCTGGTTACCAGGTCAGCAGTGGAGCTCGCCAGCCACCTCGTCAGGGGTGGCTCCTGGTGTGGGGGCCGTGCACACCAGCCCTCGCGGCTGTTACAGGCAGCTCTGGGATGTTCAGCCACCTCCTCAGCCTCTGTGTGCAGCGTCCTCTTCTATTAAACGAAGTGGTTGAGCCAGTAATTTTTAGTTCTAAAGGTCCCTCTGTAGTTAGTGAAACCACATCTTTCATGGCATTCTAGGGAGTAATTACTAACACTGAGTTCCTTAGCTAAGGCTCTAAACTATGTAACCCCATGATAGGGGAGAACTTTCCAAAAGAATGTATGACAGGTACCAGTTGCAAAGTGTCACGTGTGTCCCTGACACCAGTATGGCCCGTGTGAGAGTCTCTGAGCCCATGCCCTTTATTCCTAATAACTCAAGGAAAAGGCTTTGTTTCCAAGTCTGTACAGAATGACTTGTGAGCGGCTCAGTAGGTCGGCGGTCTTGGGAGAACTTTAACATGTGGCTGTGGGTTTGCCGTCACTGCCGAGGTTAATGGGTGATGAGAGGGGCTTACTGCCCCTTCCAGAACCTCCTCAGGCACAAACTGGGGTCATGTTCTTTGACCGTCACCTCTAGTGTAGCCTAGAACTTTCTCCTGAGGCCCATAGTGAGGCACCAGGATGGGAAGTCCTGGCATGCAAACTGGAGACACTCACACATGTTTGATCTGACTCTCACGTATTTTACAGAATTCTAAACTGTCGTCCCACATTTGATAATCAGGGCATCTCATGTTAAAAAACAGATCCCTGGCCTCTCAGAAGAACTTGGCATTTCCAGGTGCTATGGGGCCTCCTCCGCGGAGGAGGGATGCTCTGGGTGTGGTGGCTGCCTCCCCACCCCACCCTCGGTCTGGAGGCCCAGAGACTTTTTGGGTAGAAAGAGAACTTTTGTGCAACCTGATGCATTTGTTCTACAGATGGAGGGACAAAGACCCAGATAAACCGCGAGGTGACTTTCAGGTGTCATGGCGCAGTTGGGGCAGGGCCGTGGCTGGGAGCCTGGTTTCCACACTCTTGGAGCAGCGCCTGCTGCACCCAGGGCCTCCGGTGCGGCCAGCAGGTGGCAGCCGTGGCCCTGCTGGCCGGCCTGCCTTGGGTGCTGGCTTTCCTCCTTCCTCCCGTCCTGTGCCCTTCTGTTCCTCTCTTGCTTTGATTTTGCCAGACTTTTCTCTGGCCAGGCCTTTCCTCTTTGTCCAGCACTGTGCTCTATGCCCCATTTTATCCTTGCCTCTCCCCCACACTGCTGTTTTCTTTAGGCTTTCTGGAGCCTGGGAGAGTGTTCAGGAGACTTCCACTTCCTTGCAGTTCTCTGTTTTCCCAGGCCCAGCGCCCTCCGCTCCAGCGTGTGGGCAGAAGGCCCAGAAACCCCCCTGGAATTTCCCTTTCCCTCCCATTTGGGGGCAGCCACCACTCAGAGTCTATAACTGTGTGCTTTTAGACATGCTGACTTTTTCCAAGAGGCCAGAGATCTGTATTTTTACATGAGATTCTCGGATTTTTAAACATCGGACGCTAGTTTACAGCCACAGCATCTAAAATGTCAGCATCCTCTGGGGTCCCTAGTAGGTTTCATGAACCTGACATGTGACCCATGGTGATGGTGGCTTAGTTGCTAAGTTGTGTCTGACTCTTTGAGACTCCGTGAACTGTAGCCTAGCAGGCTCCTCTGTCCATGGGATTTTCCACACAAGGATACTGGAGTGGGTTGCCATTTCCTCATCCAGGGGATCTTCCCAACCCAGGAATCAAACCCATGTCTTCTGCATCTCCAGCACTGGCAGGCGGATTTGTTGCCATGAGCCACCAGGGAAGCTTTGCATCAGTACAAATGCTTAGAAGGAGGTTCCTTCTTCTGGCCCCTCTGTGGGGTTATGGATCTAACCCAAGTCAGGTGTAGAGTGGATACAGCTGAACCTGTAGCCCCTGCCACAGCCTCCCACCTCCCACAGCCCTCATCCTTGGACAGGAAGGTCCACTTCAAACCTTATGCTGTGAAGAAACCTAGGAAGGGTTATAGTTCTGAAGAGGTGACGAGCGCTCTCAAGTTCTGCTCCCAGAGGGTTAGTCACTCAGTTGGGTCCGACTCTTTAGGACCCTATGGAGTGTAGCCCACCAGGCAGGTGGTGCTCTAAGAATGGTGGACGTTAGATCAGTGTTTTCTGAGTGGTTGAGGGGACATTCGTTTCCCCATAGGACTTTACTCCTTGCTGATTAAGACCTTGGATGATACAGAGTGAGCTTAAAAAGACCTTGGCACTATAGGGCTCCACCTCCCCCATGCTGAAGGCTAGACATGCTACCCATTGCTGATTCTTCTCCCTTTGTTCCATGATTTATCCAGCGCTTCCTGAGTGCTTCCTGTTGCTGAGTGATGCTGAGGGCTGGATTGGATGTTAAGGGGGTAATTCAGAACTCCTCCTGAGGGCCTCACTGATAGTAGAGGAGAGACTTAGAAAATGCGTGTAACATTGTCCTGAAATAATCTAAATACATAACCAGAGGCGAGAGGTCAAGGGGAGCCTGATATGAGGTGACATTTGAGTGATATTTTGGGATGGAGTTTGCTGGCAGGGAAGGGCCTTCCAGATAGCTAGAGCAGCTGGTGTCAAAACCAACATTTGTGTAAAAATGTGTTTGGAGAATGGTGAAAAATCAATGTGGCTTCACAGGGGATATTGGAGAAGTGGCATTAATAAGGTAGATGTGTTTTTCTTTCTCTCTTGAAAATCCAAATGGAAGATGGCCCAGGTGTGCTCCCTGCCAGCTTGTCCCTGGCACCCAAGGTTGCTCTGGTAACCCTGTAGGTGCTGCCTTTACTTTCACAGTTGAAGGTGACTCCAGTACCAGCCCCATCTCTGTGTTTGGACAGTTGGATAGGGTCTGACTTGGAAGTGCTGTTTGTATCCTGTTACCCAGGCATATAGACAGACCTCGCTGCAAGGAAAGCTGGAAAATGTAGTTTTTAGCTGTGTGGCTGTGTGCCCATCCTTACCTTGGAGGTTACATTCCTGCAAGAAAGAAGCAGAAATTTGATACTGGGAAGGAGTCAGGAGACTCTGCCCTAGAAAGGTACAGGCTGAATCATGAAGCACTTTATAGGGAGTGGGGAGGTTTTTAAAGCAGGGCAATACTGTGATTTAAAAAGTATCCTTCATGGGACTTCCCTGTCGGTCCAATAGTTAAAGAGTCCACACGTCCAATGCAGGGGACACAAGTTCGATCCCTGGTCAGGGAACTAGATCCCACATGCCACACAATGTGGCCAAAAAAAAAAAAAAAGCAACTGTGTCTGTCGCAGGTGGGGCCAGCCAGCATGGGGCTGCTGTGACTGATGAAGGGAAGGATGTTGAGGGTGAGTCCACCTGCCTGCCTGGATGAACCTGGCCTTTGGATGGTCTGACCAGCTGAGGGTCGGTGGATGCCAGGCTGTTGTTGCTGTAGATCTTCCGGAAGCCATGGATGGACCTGTCAGGGTCTGGGTTCAATCAGGAAGTGGATGCCCTTCATCTGAGACTTCCCCAGGACTACATATTATAGCTTGTTTTTTTTTTTTATCATTTATTTTTTATTGGAGTGTAATTGCTTTACGATGTTGTGTTAGTTTCTGCTCTACAACAACGTGAATCAGACATGTATATAGATGTATCCCCTCCCTGTTGAGTGTCCCTCCCACCCCTCTTATAGCAGGTTAATAGTGTGGTTGGAGCTGTGGAGAAATGAGGACTGTAGAGAGCTTGATGTTTCCTTTCCTCCAGATGGGGCCATCAGTGTCCTTTCACGCACTGACCTTTAGTAAAGCGCCAAGGGGTTTCCTCTTGGGTCTTCCGTGGTGACTCAGCGGGAAAGAATCTGCCTTCAGTGCAGGAGATGCAGGTTCAATCCCTGGGCTGGGAAGATCCCCTGGAGGAGGATATGGCAACCTGCTCCAGTATTCTTGCCTGGAAAATCCCATGGACAGAGGAGCCTGGTGGGCTGCAACCCAAAGGGTCTTGAAGGCTGGGCAACTAAGCACTCATGCACAACAGCCCCGAGAGAGAGGGCGGGTCTGTTGATAAGCTGCTGCAGTTCCTGGCTCTCCTTCCTGCTCTCCGGACGAAAATCATCCTGACACCTCCCTGATTTGTCAGTGTGTCGAGCGGAGCACCTCTACCCAATGTGCCTGTGAAATCTTCTTTACCTGTTTAGAACAAACACTTCCTGTTGAGAAGAGCCTGGGAATCCTCCAGCGTTTGTAGTGTCCCTGCTGGGAGATGGGAGGCAGATGGAAGAGGGAAGGATATAGTTTACAGTCAGACGGCCGAGGCTTCTCACACACGATCTGCTGCTTATTTAACTGTGTGACCTTGACCTCCAAGGTACTCCACAGCGTCTGTGAATCTGCTTTCTCACATATAAGTCAGAGCAAATATTAGCTACGTCTCAGGTTGCCAGGAGGACGCACTGAAGGCTCCTGGCTGGGTGCTTGGCACTGTGGAAGCATTCCTGGGGAATTCTCGAAGGCTGTCATATTTATACAACCTGAGGCCTCAGATGTGTTTTCTCCATGCAGCAGAGGCGGTGTCTCCCTTCTCAGGAGGCTCTTGGGGGCACCTGGCCTGGCTCCCAAGGTCACAGAGATCTCCCTGGGTGGTCTTTATCATCCCTTCCTAATTCTCCGGGCCTGCCGGGCAGCTGTGAGACTTGCTGAAGTTTATATAGCAAGTCACGTTGCGGAAAAGTCAAATATACAGAATGTTTTTCAAAAGGCTTTCTGGCACAGCCTCACCTTTGATACTTTATCTCCTGGTCATCATATGCTTTAAGGAAAATGACACCTCTTGGGCCTGAGGACCCACACTGTAACTATGTTGACCTTCAGCCCTGAGAATGTGGAAGGACAGGGGAGTCTCAGTGTCGGAGCAGCTGCCAGTGTGCTCACAAGTGACCCGGTATTCTTAGAAGGGATTTTATTTTTATTTCTTGGAGTCCGTTGCCTTGCCCACCACCAAGTGGCCGTGACACCAGAAGGTTCTAGCCCCTTGCCTGGGGACATCGTGCAGGAATGTATTGGTACCCTGCCCATCCTCCTGCGGCCAGGCTGGCTCAGCCTTTTGTGCAGCAGGTCTGTGGTTGGTCAAGAGCTGCCGTTGGTCAGGTGTCAGCCCTCCTTGACCCTGAATCCCCTCAGCTAGATGGTGGTCATTTTATGGCTCTGAGGCTTCCCCTGGAGATGAGGTTGGTGGGAACTTATTTCCCACTTGATTGCAAGATGGGGAAGTATTTCCTTAGTTAGGAGCCCATCTGGAGCTTCTAGAGGGTGTTTTGTCACTAGTGGGAGATGGTAAAGAAATACGAGACATCTGCCTTGAGGGTGGGCTGTTGACTGTGGCCAAGGGGAAGGGAAGGAACGTCACTCAGTTCTCCGCAGACCTTTGCAGGGTGGCAGAGCAGCTCCGGCCTGGTGGGGGCTGGCTGAAATGCCAAGTGTGCTAGCCGTGACATTTCCCACATGAGGCAGAGAATCCAGAGCGTTCACATGTTCCCTCTCCAGTCCCCAGAGCTCCAAGTAAAATTCGAAATGTCTTCCCTTTCCACTTATAACTCTTTCCTCAGCACTTGAAACACCATGCAGACTTTTTGAGTCATAATGTCCTTCTACAGTGAAGCTTTGCATATTGACTTAAGTAAGAAGGGGTAAGCATGGGATGGTGGGAGATTTGAGGGGCTAGCAAGTGCCTTCCATGGGCTCCTGCTCAAGAAGGGGTGACGTTGCCCACTGAACACTCTTGTTTACCTACAATTCTATGCCTTTTTTTTTTTGGTCTGCTGCGTGGCCTTCCTGTTAAACAAGAAGATGCTATGTCTGTGGTATAACCCTTCTTCTGGGCACAGGTGTCCACATTCTCCTCGAGGAAGATGGATTAATTCAGCTTGGTGAGCTCAAAGCACCATCCTGTCGAGGAAGAGGTGGTATTCAAACTGTGCCTTGACGGAGGGGTACCTGTTGGTTCAGTGGCCGGAATCCCCATGAGAATATAAGAATTACAGAGGCAAGACTGTGACTGTTGTGTTTATGGCGTGTCTCCTGTGACTGTGGGACTCAGGATATAGTTGGATAATGATGGATGGATGGAAGGAAGAGAAATGTTGGAGGATAAACAGGTGAATGAATGAATTAAATGAAGGCCAAAATCTTACCTATGTGTGGACATGGCTTGAATGGTAAAATAGTGGCAGGAAGGAATTTGGCATATTGCTGAACTTATAACTGGTGTGACCTAAGTGTGGGGTGATTGAGAGAGAGTGGCCAGAGAAAGGGTTGGGAAGAAAGCCCAACCCTTCTGACGAAGGCATAAGAGTTTTGGCTTTACTTCACAGAAAGTAGGCAGCTAAACAACAGGAGCTATTTCAGGTAGGTCTGGCAACAAACATGCCTAACTTGAAGTTTCAAGAGTAGAATTTAAATTGGAAAAAGATCTCTGACATGGCCTGGTCTGGCCTCTGTGTGCTGCATGTAAGTAGCCCAGGACTCTGGCTACAAGCGCCAGGGTTAGGTCACTAGCAGCAGCAAGGCCACCACCAGGTCTTGGCTCTCATCTGTCTGTCTTCTTCCCTGCAGACGTGTGCAACAGCACCGACCTTCCAGAAGTCGAGATCATCAGCCTGCTGGAGGAGCAGCTGCCCCATTACAAGCTAAGAGCCGACACCATCTACGGTTATGACCACGACGACTGGCTTCACACCCCCCTCATTTCTCCAGATGTCAACATTGACCTCACGACCGAGCAGATTGAGGAGACGCTGAAGTACTTCAGTGAGTGATTCCCCTTTCCTGGGATGCCTTGTTCCTCCCCGCTTAGCCACGGGCACACATGTGTGCGTGTTCTGGCTGCTGTGTCTCATGGCCTGCTGTATGTGGAAAGTATCTGAAGAAATGTGGCTGTGGGATTCAGCTCCATAAAAGGCCTCACTTGACTTCGAGGTTTCTGGAGAGAAATGTTGGAGTAGTGGGAACAAGTATGAGTTTTCATTTGAACAAGCTTTCTCTTAACCATGCAGAAGATTAGAAGATGCTCCCATTTCCCTCCTTACTAGAAGTTCCATATGAGTCCTTAGCAGCTTGTATTGGGGAGGAGCTTATCTGCATTTAAAACCCCAAGTATTGGAAACCTCAAGACTGCTCACTGTTTCTAAGACATAACACGACATGCCAAGGCTACTGATGTGTGTGTGAAAGTCCACTCAGCTGGTTAGTCGGGAGAGGCAAGATGTTGCTTCAGCAGCAGACGGGTCCTGCTGTGGGCTGCAGAGCTGACAACTGGGGGGGTGAGCAGTACGCGAGGTGGGACTTTTCTCAGTGTGTTTGTGATGGCAAGGGTGTGAAACCTGATTTTGCAGACTTGAAAAATATATGATAATTTAAAAAATTCACACCAATGATATTTTTTCTTTTTAAACTGACGTATAGTTGATTTACAACATACCAATAATATTTCTGATGTTCATTCAAGAGATAGTTTTGATGTAATTTTTCTCTTTAGAAATTCATGGCAGCCCTGTAAGATTGGTGAGACCAGTTCTCTTTTGTTTTGACACTCTTGACTTAAAATTCAAGTTGATTTGAACCTAGTCTAAATTAGTGTGACATCATTTACATATTCATGTATCAGCATATCACCATTTTTTTTTTTTAAAAAGTACAACAATCCTGTTTCTTCTTAGGGATAACTAGGTTCAAAAGCAGCTTATTGTGCACCTGTAAAGTTTTCTATAATTATTTTCTCTAATACAAACCAACTTCCAATATTCTTAAACTTGTGAAATCATTAATAATAAACAAGTGAGAATTTCTAAATTTCTCACTTAGCATGTATCTGGGCTATTTTCACGTTTTATCTATTGGATATTAATAAGAAAAGAATTTTGTTTAAATTGGCCTGTGTTTCAATGCTTACTGCAAATCCTGCACAATCCTCTTTGTGAGCACTGCAGATAATCAGTTTCGACAGGAGTAAAAATAGAATAATCTACACCAGGGCAGTATGAAGTACATTAGACTTGAACTCATGTCCAAGTTGATGCTTTAGAACTTCTAGTGTATCTTGTAGCCTAGAGGAGGCCCACTACAAGTCACTTTTGTTTACTCGTGGTACGTGTACACCCAAGGAGACATGGTATTTGTGGAAAACCGTGTCCTGGGTGACCTCTTAGGTAGGTTTCATATTTGTTTCCTTCAGACTGCTTCACGGTAGAATTCTTTTTCTAGAAATCCCTGCCCGTTACTTACTCTTCTTTAACAGACTCTCCTATGATTTTATAGGATCCTGCTTGGCCATTTCTGCTAAGGGAGACTCTTAGGTCCCTCACATACACACTGATTAATCACTTAAAATCACGGTGTGATTGGAACACCACCTGAGGGTAACACTTCACTGTTGTCAGAGACCTTTCATAGGAATTGCCTCTTCTCATCCCTGTAAAATGTCTATAGTTTGTTTGGGCCAGGCTGATTTTATTATCAAGGAAATTGAAGTGTGAAAGACTCATTGTATTTATTCAATAGCGCTGATCTATACCTTCTAAAATTCTTTACAGTAGATGTGAACAGATATTGTGACTTGCTATTATTTATTTTACTGTAGTGATATATGTAAAGGAGAGAGAGAGGAAAAAACATCCTGGTGGAGTCTGGCAGTGCATAACACAAATTATAATGAAACTACAAGAATTGAAAATATATGTTGACCAGATATTCTGAAATTTTTTAGAGCATGATTGCATCTAAGTCTTACTTTAACTCTACATTTTCTTCTGTGGTACATGTGATGAGGGTAAAGTGTGTATTTGCTAGATATCAGTTAATTGAATGATCAAGCATTATCTTTTAAATACAGCACCCATAGAGCAGGGCTTTCAAACTGAGGTCCTAGGTCTTCCCAACCCAGGGATCCAACCCAGGTCTCCTGCATTGCTGGCAGATTCTTCACCGTCTGAGCCACCAGGGAAGCCAAGGTTCTAGAACCACCCTCCAAGGGATCTATAGAGAGAAACTGGGGATTCTTTTAACTTGTAAAGGAAAAAAAAAATTTACATCCTTAATTTCATAAACGTCCAACTGAAACGCATCATTTACTTTCTTTATAAACATGGAAAACAAAGCGCAGTGGTATTACTAAGACCTGTGACTTAGTCACCAGTAGAAATCACAAATATTTTCATGTCATGCTACAGAAGAAGCAGATATGGAAGAAATAAGATCTTCACTCATCTCTGCTTTGACATTACTTTCATTATTAGATGTGCTGATCTTATTATTTAATGTGCATTGATAAAGAAGCACTTTTATCACAGATCTTTTTTTGAAGTTTTGATAACTGCATTATAATACAGTTGCTTTCTTTGTGGTCCTTTGTATCTTTTGTCTTTAAATCTTTCTGCTGAGGAGGGATCTGTGAGCCTTGCTGAGCCAGAGGTCCGCGGAAGCCCAGGTTAAGAGCCCTGCTCTGTACTTGGTGTCGTTTCTGGACTTCATCTGTGTGTTTACATGTGTAACCCAGGAGATGCCATGGTTCACACCACTGTGACTCACCCGTGTGTTTTTCTTTGTTTTTTTATTTTATTTTATTTTTCATTGGAGGATTATTACTTTACAATATTATGATGGTTTCTGCCATCACCAGTGTGTGAAATAAATTGTGAGGTGTGTGGGAAGACAACATAAACCGTCCCTTCATTTTAGATTTGTTTTCTGCATCAGTCAGGGCAGTGGGTGGGTATCAGGGTAAGGGGTTCTCCAGGGGGTTCTGATACACTCCCCAGGTGAGACTCCCTGAATAATACGCTCACCCACACCATTGCTTCAGAGATCAGAGCGGACACCTTGGGTGTCAGAAGGTGAGCTTACTCATCTCCTTTGCCCACATGTCATCCCTCAGAGGAGACAAGCAACGCTTCGTTTTTTAAATCTGGCCCTTGCCTGGCTTGTTAAGGATAGGCAAGAAGGCTTTGGGTGTTCACCTTTACCTGGTGGTAGAATGACCTTTTTCAGATAGATTTCAGCAGTCCAGTGAACGCTCAGCAGTGTTCACCCCTGCAGAGTCTGAGGGATACACAAAGTAAAAACCACCTACACAGCAAATGAACCCATCAACACGGGACAGTTAAGACTCGATGGTCCAGCAAGAAGAAAGGAGAGTCTTACTGTGTGCCAGGCACAGTTTTGTAATGCTTTACAGATATCTCAGTTATATCTCAGTGACCACTGAATAAAAAACTTTCGCTGTCCCCCATACTACTGATGAGGACACTGAGGCTCAGGGAAGTTAAGTTTGCCCCAAATCACACAGCTAGTAAGGTGGGGTCCTTTTTTTCCCCCATTTTATTTTTTAATTGAAGTATAATTGCTTTACAGAATTTTGTTGTTTTCTGCCAAATATCAACATGAATCAGGCACAGGTATACATATGTCATAGTGGGATTCTGAGTTCCCAACCTGTATTGTCTGCTCTAACTTTATGTCTTAATTAACCATTCTCTCAGAGAAGCTAAATAAGAAAAAAATTCTGTTTAAGAATAAAGTTCATTTAGTAAACATGAAAAATGCGAACCCTGTTTTAGAATATGTCCGTAGCTTATTTGTTCATAAAAATGTGTCTGACATATTCAAAATTGATTTTTTTTTCAAAAGGTCACTGTCCCAAGTGACACTTAGCCTGATGTAGCTTAGTTTCAAGATGAGGTTTCCTTCTTTCCTGCAATTTTTCCCCCTGCATCCTGTGGTCTCTAGGTCATGGTTCCTGAATTCAGGTGGAAATGACTGCTGTAGATTTTTCTAGTCACAAAGTAGTCAGTGGACACCAGCCATGAAGATTGCTGTGTTGGTATGTAGATAGCTATGGCTCCTTCTGGTTCCTTTTCCTAGGGCCATGTTTTTGGTAACTTTTTGGTTAAAGAGCATTTGTCAAGAAATGAAATCTCTCTGTGTCTCAAGTGCAAATGATCTGCTGACGACTTCAACAGAACAATCTTTTCCCAAAGAAGAGAAGTGTTATTAGTCACTCAGTTGTGTCCAACTCTTGGTGACCCCATGGACTGTAGCCCACCAGGTTCCTCTGTCCATGGGATTCTCCAGACAAGAATACTGGAGTGGGTAGCCATTTCCTTTTCCAGGGGATTTTCTTGATCCAGGGATTGATCCCAGGTCTCCTGCATTGCAGGCAGATTCTTTACCATCTGAGCCACCAGGGAAGCCCCAAGAAGAGGTTGTAAAACAGATGAGAGTTTCAAGACATCACCTCATTGTTTGCTTTTGCCATAAAGTACTATTAATGAATCAGTCAACAAGTATTTATTGAGTGACTAGTCTGTACCTATAATCTTTTGTGAGCTTGACTTTGTTTGAGTTCATTCAGGTTGATGTTTTCTGGCTCAGGAAGTGAAAACATCGGATTACTGATTTTCTTTCACTACCTAACCTGGGACTTTGCACCGGGTGGGGCCAACACAGGATGCTCTCGAGGCCCTTGGCTGGCATCCTTCCTTGCTTGTGTGGAAGGAGTGGATGGGGTCTGGGCAACTGCAGTTAATCCAGCTCCCCGTCCCATTTTAATTTTGTAAAATTTAATTTAAACAACAACACACCATCAAAGACCATTCATCTAGTCCAACTGTTATTGTGCAGCCCATGTCTGCTTCATGTTTAAAAAGGCTGAAGTCCGCCTAGTGCCTTGCATGAAATAGGTGTTTAACAAGTGCCGATTAAATAAGAATATGCAAAAGTATCTTTTAAGTTAAAAAACAAGTTTTTCTCTTATTTTTTTTTTTGCAAAGACAAAGCAAAATTGCAAACAATGTATAGAATAGAAAGATCACTTTGTTGCCACTTTCCAGAGACTGCCTTCATCTAACCAAAATCCTAAATGAAGTGAAGTGAAAGTCATGAAAGTCGCTCAGTCCTATGCAGTTCTTTGCAACTCCACAGACTGTAGCCCACCAGGCTCCTCTGTCTGTGGAATTCTCCGGGCAAGAATACTGGAGTGAGTAGCCATTCCCTTCTCAACCCAGGGATCTTCCCAACCCAGGGATCGAACCCAGGCTTCTACATTGCAGGTGGATTCTTTACCATCTAAGACATCAGGAAAGTCCAAAATCCTAAGTGAAACAAAAATAGACTCCACAGTATGCACTGAACCTGTGCAAATTGAATTAAATTACGCACAATGCTGACCTTCTAAAGGGAGGGATCACAAGTTATAGGAGGTGTGACCTAAGAGAAAACATGGTGTGTTTGTGTTTGTGTGTGTAGGAGGGGTGCGTGTGGAGCCAGACAAGCGTTGTGGTGGGTGGGGTTGAAAGAAGGAAGGAAAGATGAATGATGGGTGTCGGGAAGGTCGTATAGAGGATGGAGAAGGGATCTAATGGCTGGGGAAAATGTTCCCTTATCCTTTGCTAACAAATAACACTAAAATGTATATGTTATGGTATATTTATAAACAGTTGCCTTGAATTTTCTAAGGTAAATGCTGTCATCCTAGTTGTGTCCTTTCTGCCATTCTCAAGACCTCAGTCCATTTTGTCTGCAGGTGAGGACCTGAGGGAGCCCTGGAATTGTGCCTTCTCCCCTCTTACGCTCACTCCTCGTGTGAGCAGAACGGTTCTTGCTTGGGCCCGTTTTCGTTGCTTTTTAGCAGAAGTCTGCAGGTGGACTTCTGCAGACAGAGAAGCTCTGGCCGCACAGTCACTTCTCATGTGTCAGTGACACACAGTCAAGGCACCCACCCACCCCCTCCCCGCCCCCTGCCATCCTCATCCCCAGGTGTGGGCCAGGGTTTCAGGCATCAGTGCGGAGGGGGAATAGAAAATGCTTATCTCTGAAGCTGCAGAGCAGCCACACCCATACCACACTGGGTGCCAACGGTACCAGGAATCCCAGTATTCAGTGAGCAAGGCAGCTGGGCGCTCAGACCAGGAGGCAGGTTACCCTGGGACCTTAGGCCTGCTTTGTCACCTGCCGCCTGCCAGCTTCCACTATTTCTCATCAGTCCAGATTCCAGTGTTGGTGTGTCTTTGCTTTTTCTTTTAAGAACAAAATTGGTTGGCAAGCAATCCTATATGGATTGACTATTTTCCTTTTCAAGGGAATCCAGCATGTCTAAGACAAAGCTGGAACAGACTCAGGTGGGAAATTGGCATGACAGCTCAGCTTGTTAGCCCATCCACACCCCCCTCCCCACCAGCGATGGGCTCAGGCCATAGTGATTCTGGGTTATGGCTTGTGTTCTAAGCTTCTGATTTATGTTTTGAACCCTGGAATATCTGCTACGTGACCTGCTGGTCGCAGGAATGAGATGCCCCATGCAGCCCTCCCAGGGTGCAGGAAGCAAACTGGGAACCCCAGCAACACATCAGAACTCTGCTTCTCTGTATCCTGCTCAGGTGTATGAGTGATTTTAATGAGGACTGCTTCCAAGCTGGGGGGCTCTTTGTCTCTGTAGTGCTTTGTTGGGTGCTGTCTCCCGCCTCTGTTCTGTCCCCACCTTCTCCCTGGAGGTGGGATGGGTGCCTGTTTTTCCTGTGCCTGAAATGAGGTGGAGATGGTTTGGGAGGGGGTAGTTGACAGCAAGCTGTTCGTTAGCATCCTGCCTTCTGCCGCGGGAGCTCGGTGACTGGCAGTGGCAGTGTTTTAAAAAATAAAGATCAGAAAGAAAACTCTGCAGAAGCATCCTGTTAGTTAATTTTCTGCAACCGGTGGAGGGAAGGCCTGCTTGTCAGCCTGTATTTCATGCGAGTCCCCCTGACCCCGTCAAGAATGGAGGATTAGGCAGCCCTCCCCTCTTCTGTCCTGGCTGCCCTGGGATGCAGGTAGAAGGCTTGCAGTACTTCCTGAAGGGAGGAAAGCTCTGGAGACCAGGGGCATGTTGTAGAGGAGGATTGGGGCCCTGAGCGGTTCTGCTTCCACCCAGAGGGAGGAACACGGGAGCCACCCTTCTCCCACCTGCTTGTATGGTCGGCCACTCGGGGGCCCTGGTGTGGCCCGTGCTCATCATCTGCGGTGTGGAGGAAGGTGGCATGTGGCATGTAACATCTGAGACACTTCAAGGCAAATTCATAACTGCATCAGTTGTAATTTAATCCAAAATTGTTAGCATGTATTCATTTTTAAAATGTGTGAATAATTTATTTTGAATTCTTATTGCATACATATATGTGCATATGAGTATATAAAATCATGTATGTGTATATGAATTACTACACAGCTAATAGTTTAAACCTTAGAAATTTTATTATTTTCTTTTAATCATTTAAGTTGGCCACCTGATAACGAAGGGTTGACTCATTAGCTGGGAAAGATTGAGGCCAGGAGGAGAAGGGGACAACAGAGGACGAGATGGTTGGATAGCATCACTGACTCAATGGACATGAGTTTGAGCAAATTCTGGGAGATGGTGAAGGGCAGGGAAGCCTGGCGTGCTGCAGTCCACAGGGTCACGAAGAGTCAGACAGGACTTAGTGACTGAACAGCAAACATTTAAGTTTGATTATGAGTCCTCTCGTAATTAGAGTCTTCTTAATTTGGCAGACCCAATCTATTAGATTCTCCTAAATGCTTACAAAAGAGGATACGTAACTAACTTTGCAGCTCACTAGCTGATCCTCCTTCTACCTGGGGGTAGTTGTGGCCACAGCATCAGGTTTTCCTATTCTTTTACCTGCCTCCTCATTCCATATCCGGTTGGCTTATTCATAGCCACCCTACATAGAACAGTGTTCATACAGTGTTTTATGAAAAATATTAGTGACAGAAATAGAACAGTCACACACACCTACCCTCCCTTGCTTAAGATAAATTAAAAATATCTCCCTATTATATTCCACTTTGCTTTTTATGTCCGTAGCCTTATTCACTTGGTTGCCCTTTTTGTTTTCATGTTCATTGATATTCATGGTCTTGACAGACCCAACCTTTAACTGTTATTGATTTTATTTTCTTTTTGATGTTAGAATTATCACAAGCTGGCAATGTGATGTCTTTTTAAGTGGGCTCTGAAGCCTGATCACTCCTACCCCAGACCTTTTGGAGTGGTTGTTTACTTTTGTGCAACATGCTATTGCAGGCCTATCTTGATTTTTCCTGCCCCAAGACATGGAATCAACAACTTTCCAAGAAGCCGTGTTAAAATTCGCATCAGAATGCTGACCTGCTGGGGATGGGTAGAGAAATATACCTTTAATTCCAACCCCCTCCTTTTTTTTTTCTTTCAAAAAAAATTTTTTTTTAATTTTACTTTACAACTTTGTATTGGTTTTGCCATACATTGGCTTGAATCCGCCATGGGTGTACATGTGTTCCTCATCGTGAACCTCTCTCCCACCTCCCTCCCCATCCCATCCCTCTGGGTCATCCCAGTGCACCAGCCCCGAGCATCCTGTATCATGCATTCAAATTTCATTTGTAAATACTCCTTCAGTGTTTTCTCAGTTATTGACAGAAAAAGTTTTGGAGGTGACTGGTGCCTGGTTTGTATTCAGTTGCTCTTGGGTTTTGCTGAGCGATCCTGGTCAAACAACTTCAGCTTTCTGAGGCCCCTTCCCTCGTCTGCCCAGTGAGGGGGGGTCTTAGGGAGCAGGCGTCTGAGGAGTGAGTGAGCGGTAAAGGGCTGAGGCCTGATGTGCAGTCAGCACTCCTTAAATAGTGTTGAGTGAGTGGACAAGGGCTTCTCTCAGGCTGCTTCTGGGACCTGTCCCGATTCCTGATCCGGGGGTAGGTCAGGAAGATCCCAGGAGAAGGAAATGGCAACCCACTCCAGTGTTCTTGCATGAGAAATCCCATGGACAGAGGTGCCTGGCGGGCTATGGTCCACAGAGTCACAAAGAGTCGGACACCACTGAGCATGCATGCACACCTGGATTTTAACCTTGAAACCTGGATTTTTAACCTTAATCTCTGCAGAGTTGTGGATGGATTACTTTATCCTTTGGAGCCTATCACACGGCAATTTTGATATAGACGTTCGATTTAAAACTTGGTCAAAAACAAAAACTTGCTCAAGGCCCGTAAAATTCACCCATAAATAATGCTGTTTCCTTACTCATTTCCTTCTTTTGCATTTTCTTAAAAAGTAAATTAGATGTATACAATCTTTGGGTTTGATAAAAGTCATGTTCAGTGATATGTTGCTATTGAGAAATGGCACCATCCCACCCCTAGATTACCATGCCTGCTCATTACTGTGAACTCAATGCCTTTTATTATGCTGGAAAAAAGCTAATAAATGATGTTTCTACCTCATTTCCCTAATTATAGCTTAGAAAATTGTGCTCTCTTTTTAATTGCTCATACTGGCTTGTTTCCTTTTTTAAAGAATTAGAGTGATGAAGATGATTGCAACTAACATTTGTTGCAGACTCACTTTGTCCCAGGCACTATGCTGAGTGCTCTCCCGTGCATTAACTAATGCCTCACCCTGTCTGTGTGGCAGGTATTATAGTCATGCCATTTAGCAGGTAAGACTCAGGTGTCTAAGAAGGTCACAGATGGCAAATGAGGAGCCTGAACCAAACTTCAGGCCGTCCGACTCCAAAAGTCCTTGCTCTGAGCTATGATATTAAACTGCCTGCCATTAGTAGTCCATCCGTGTATCCATCCATCCATCTATTCATTATTTTTTGCTTCTGTGGTGATATGGTATATAAATAAAATATTTTAAAAATTCATACCACTGTGAGGTAAATGTGCCAAGCCTTTGTTGAAAAGTGTTAGTCGCTCAGTTGTGTGCAACCATTTGCGACCCCATGGACTGTAGCCCTCCAGGTTCCTCTGTCCGTGGAATTTTCCAGGCAAGGATACTGAAGTGGATTGCCATTCCCTTCTCCAGGGGATCTTCCCAACCCAGGGATCAAACCCAAGTCTCCTACATAAGCCTTTGTTGAAGAGGTTTCTAACTGCACCTGACTTTTCTATGATGCTCTATGGAGTTTGCATTCTTTGTTCCTTTATACCATCTTCATTTTGAAAGTTCATACTAGACCTCACCCCCTGTATTGGATTGAACCTGTTAAACATGCTGATTTTGAGGAAACTGTTAACTGTCCATCAGTTTATTTATGAGACCTATAATCATCTTTCAGAAGCACCTTAGGGAACTTTAAACAAACAAAAACCTTAGGACGCCAGCCTCAGCTCATCTGTCATGAGGAGTGACATCTGAGAGGCTGCCTGGTGGTTTGCTGTGGTGTTCTTGAGAGCTGCCATCGATGGCAGAGAGAGACATGATAAGGACCAAAGGAAGAGAGATGTGTTCAGATAATGGGGGCAGTTACAGCAGGAATTAAAACTGGTGGCTGCTGACTTTAAATAGGTTAATGTCCTAGAAAATTTTAAATGTGTATCCAAGTTGGGGTCAGGGAGAGGGAAGGGCATGTATAAACCACCGCCCCCTCAACGTACACACTCAAATAGTTTTCCTTTAAATTAATTACTGCCCATACACACAGTTAGGCAGATATACACATATATATACATACACACACACACACACACACACAAATAAAATCTACTGCCAAATCGTTCTTTCCTCCTGAAGAGCCTTGCCATGAAGTGTCATCTGGGGACCAGCAGCCTTGCTAGCATGTGAGAGCTTGTTAGAAATGCAGAAAATTGTGCACAGTTGCAGACTTGAGGCATCAGAATCTGCACTTTAGCAAGAGCTCCAAATAATTCACATGCACTTTAAAGCCTGGGAAGCCCTGCCCTAGAGGGATGCCTTTTCCTCCAAGTTCATTAACTAGGGCGTCATGTGCCTTTGGAAGGATAGAGGGAAAGCCTCCCTGTTTGACCACTGTGGAAGGAAAGAAGCTTGCCCTCCCAGTAGTGGAAAAAAGTCCTTTTGCTATTACTCATTCCCACATTCTACAGTCTTGAGTAGAAAATTAAGAGGAAAGCTGGACCGAGCTGGCACATTTGTTGCCACTGACACCAACAGATGGTTACAGTACCCGGCTCACAGGCTGGTGAGGTTCCATAGGTAGTTTTGCTCTAGGGCAACAGTTTTCAAGAGAGATTCTGCTCCCAAGGGTCATTTGGCACCATCTGGAGACGTTTTTGGATGTCATGTCAACAGAGAGACAGGGTAGTGCTTCTAGCACCTAAATGGGTAGAGGCCATGCCCAGGACAGCGCCTGCAACAGAGAACAATCTGACCCTAATTGTGTGTCAGTAGTGCTGAGGTTGAGCAACCCTGTTTAGCAAATGAGTTTAACTTATAGCAAGTCTAAAATCTATTTAATTATCCATTACTCATTTAAGTGAAATATTTCAAACATGCTAAATAATTAGGACTAATAAATGTTAGCTTCACTTTCCTTTTTTTTTTTTGGTAAGAAATAAAATGTTTTGTTTAGTCACTAAGTTGTGTCTGACTCTGCTACCCCATGGACTCTGTAGCCCAACCAGTCTCCTCTGTCCATGGGATTCTCCAGGTAAGAATACTGAAGTGGGTTGCCATTTTCTCCTCCAGGGGATCTTCCTGACCCAGAGATAGAACCCTTGTCTCCTGCCTGACAGACGGCTTCTTTACCACTGAGCCCCCAGGGAAGCCCAAATAAAACATCCACAATGCATTTATAAGGACAGTTTCAAGGTCCTATTGCCTCACTCCTTTCCTGGAGGGAACCACCTTCCTGAGGGTGGGCTCTTTCCTTCTGGTGTGTATTTTTGTACTTTGATAACACATTTAACTGTCCATGAAAGCAGTCTATCTTATTGCACAATTCCCTCGGTGATGGCTTTCTCCTCTATTTGCATGCTGCAGGCTGTTTTTCCAGGAGTTTGAGCCAAGGCATGAACAGAGAACAGGACTGTATCTGTATGAAAATGGTTCCCTTTTCTGAGTAATTTACCTTTCCTTTAGGCAGCGGTCAAAATTTTTAAGGAAAGATGTTTAATGTTTAGAATCAGGTTGAGGAAAGAAGTTGCAGGTTTTTAAAGGGGTTATTTTTCAAATGCAAAGTCCATAGTGACCCAGGATTAAGCAGATAGATAAACTTGTCCTGACATTTGTTGGAAGAGATGATGGTGATAAGGTTCCTGGCGCCACCCCCTTCCCTGCCTGCACGCCCTCCTTTCTCCCAACGTGGCACCTCTCAGCCCCTGCTCCCAGCATCCTTGGAAGACATTTCCTCCATCTCTGCATCATTTTTTTTTTTTCTGAGCCAGCCTGTTTCTATGGCAACTGTTAGATTGAAAGATGAGCGGGAGCGGGCGGCGAGGCTGGAGTGAGACCTCAGGGTGGTGGTGTGTGTCCCTGACGTCACCCTCTGTGCTCCCGGATAGGACGGCTCTGGCTACTCCCATTCACGGCTGCTGGCCGCTGCCGCTTTATTAGCAGGACTGCCAGGGTCTCTGATAGCTGTGCTCCTCCTCTTCCCCCTCCATGATTTTCCTTTTCACTGCCCCTTTTCCGTCCTGGCTCCAGACTGTCATTAAGGATGCACAGCTTAATTCTGGCATGTTTGGGGATGCTCTTCTGCCCGGCATTCTGGAAGGGCAGGGGGGCATGGCAGCGTTTCACCTGACGTCGATGGTGCCGTGAAGTCCATTCTTTCCTCTGCCAGAATACTGACTATGCAGAAATTTATCGAAGCGGATTATTATGAACTAGACTGGTATTATGAAGAATGCTCAGACGGTAATTATGGCTCCTGCAAAACAGAGCGGGGATGTGTAGGGCCATTGTCTCCCTTTGGGGGAGGGGGTGTCCTGGAACCTTCCTGGGGAGACTGGAGGAGGGAGGGGCACAGGAGCAGCACCGCATGGCTCTGACCGTTGCGAAGGCGTGGTGAAGGGGGGACAGCAGGTGGGCAGGGCTCGTGATGGGGGGAGGCTCCTTGGCCAGTCTGGAGATGGTGTTGGCGTGCTGGGCTTGTGAGCATTGCACTTCAGTGGGATTGAATTCTCTCTGGGGTGATGCGTGTGTGTGTGCATGTGTGTGTGCAAGTGGAGACGTCATCATCTATGGTCCAGGGACTAGTATCTTCAGGAAGTGATCCTCTGGCCTTAGAGAATCCAGCTTTCCTGGGCCCAGACCTGGGAGCCCAGGGGAGACTGGAAAAAAGGCAGAAGCAGCTTCCCACCTGGCAGTCAAGTCAAATGAATTATCTTGCAGGATCCCACAGAGATAGGGGTGGGAGATGTTGGAAGGGGCTGGAAGAGTCTGTATCCTTTGCGTTTGGGCAGGGAGGGTGTGGTGCATTCCAGAGGAGACTAGGCGGAGTTTCTGTGGCTGGAGCAGCCTCGGGAGGTTCCAGACACCAGAAAATGGCACTCAGGTGCATTCTCAGGCCACAGGGGAGGGGCCTCGGGCGCCTAGGGGGTTGGCATCAAATTGTACATGACACAGTTAACCTGTCGTCTTTAATTTCTCTTTTAAAGTGACCCTCTATCTATGCCTTTACATAAACACACACACACAAGAGAACCCAATATCTGTATACCTGAAGGGTCCATTCCCTGGTGTTCATAATGTTCTCAGCCCACACGAGGCAGTAATAGGTAAGGTAACTGCTTTTTAATTGAATCGGGAGTTTCAGATCACTCTAACATGGCTACAATTGATTAACCTGAATGATGTAACAGGCTGGGACCTGGCCTCATTAATAAGCTGAAGAACTGCATAATTATCTCTGTATTTGCTAATTTCAGCCTTGACTGTGAGCCACAGAAGAAAGGCCAAAAGGCTTTGTTGGAGCGGGTGGGTGGGTACTTGAATGCGCCGAGAAACTTCCCCAGCTGAGCCCCACCATCCCCGAGCGTTAGATGCAGACATTGCCATGTCGAGTCCCTGTGCATCTGTAAACGTCTTGAGTGATGATGATGGTGGGCAGCTCCCAGGGTCGTGAGGGGGAAAGATGACTCAGTTGTTTTACTTTGGGTATATTATTCTTAAAGCAAGTTCCTATCCTATTACCCAACTCCAGGAGGCCGTTATAGGGATGCTTCTTTTCAGATTCCATCATTGACCTCTTGAATTTTCCTTGGTGATTTGTGACTCGCTGAACCCTCCTTAACTTTTTTGAGTTTGGACCACTGGACCACGGCACGCTGGTTACAGCGGAGGGAGTAACCTCCCAGTGGAGGTGTTGGGTGTGGCCATGGCTCCCTCAGAGCCGCCCGGGAAATGACGGGGGAAGGTTTCTCACTGTCTTACCCTAACTGTGGAACTGTCCAGCTTTATTTACACCCTTGTCTGAGGAAATGAAGGCAGTCACTCGCGGTGCTCAATCTGAAGGGTGAGAGGAGGCCAGGTCTTGTCTGGGTGTCTCTCAGAAGGATTTTCTTACCCAGCCGTTTCTTGGTTGAGTCTTTTGGCCCCAGGCAGCCAGATCTCTCTTCTTCCAGCAGAAAAGGAAAACAGAAAAAGAGGCAGCTCATCTGTCCAAGGGTAAATAAATGTTGATGGCAGTTACTGTCTGAGTGTATGTTGAGTGAAATAGTTGCTTTTCTCCTCCGTACCAATTTGGATGAAGTGGAGAAGGCCACTGGGACGGAATTTGCTGGGACAACTGACATTTTCATAATCCCATTTTAAAGATAGTTAGCAAAATGGGAGAATCAAAGGAATGGAAGCTCAGAACTAATGTGGTTTAGGAAAGCCCGCAAAAGGGAGTGGGGAATTCAGGAATATGCTAATATTGACGGTGCTTGTTTATACATGTCTGACTAGTTGGGTTCTTTCCTGACCTCACCCGGTTAGTCTGGAAATGGAGGCAATGTGCCTTTGTTTTTATGCATCTTTAAAACTGCAAAGCAGTCTTTGAATAGCCCGTTCATCTCCTGGTTCTGAACTTCCTGGTGAGGAGGCCAGGTAGGAGTTAGACACACAGTGTTGCTTTGTTTCTCTTATTATTTGTCATTGGAATCTTGAATGAGGGAAACTTCCAGGGCGCTTTCCATAGTAATAACAAAAGATGAGTCAAATGTTTTTAAAAAAGATGCAAAATCATCATTTAGGTCATAGTTACTGACTTGCACTTAAGTTGCAAGGTTAGCACTGAAAAAGTAATACATAAGGGTGGGAATATAGACTGCAGGACTATTAGGGACCACTCTATTAAATGTGGACTTAGGAAATGGCTGCTGTTCTCTTTTGAGGTTTATTCAGTCTACTGACTGTATCCTTCCCCCTTAATGAGTTTTAGTTGTGGAGTTTAATACTCTGTCTTGCCCCCCTGCCCCGCAAACATAATCAGACCCCAGAGGGTATAGCAGGGGCATGGGTCAGGAGCTTAGAATAGTAAGCAGTTGGAGAGGTTGATTGCCTAGTACCTTAAAGTAAGTTTTAGTGGTTTGAAATAGCCAATGATCAACACAGTAATACAGCAGTGGCCTGAGCAGAATTTGTACACATGCGCTCAGCTTAAAATTCTAGCATCAAACAGGTTCCTGGTTACCCACATTAAATGTGTCCCATCTCTTAATTGCAGGAACTTCTAAAACCTGGCAAGTCATGAGTCACCCCATTATTTAGAAAGCATATTCCCAGACTAAGTCCAGACCAGGAGAGGCCCTGAGAAATCAGAATCTTTAGCGCATGCTGTAGTTGGTTCTTTGCAGCAGATGTGCTTGGAGAACTGTGCTGTGGAGACCATCCCCAGGCACAGGGGTCTGGAAGATGATTCTTTCTGTCTGTCATGAAATCTTAGGTTGTTTCTTGGCTCTACTGGTCACTTAAGAAAAGTATGCTTAGAAAGAGTGTGAGGTCTTTTTAATTTTCAGAAGGGTTTGGGTTCAAGTATATGTCCTTGAGTTAAAGAAACAGTGCACTTTCATAATTATTCTAGAAATAGGCAGAATGGCAGGAAAAGCATGGGCCTGGAGTCTGCCTTTAAGGCCCGTTTTGCATTCTCTGAGGCTGTGTGGTATTTAAAAACAAAACTCAACTGATAAAGATAAAACTGGCATTCTTCAACCATTCATGAATTGAGCCCCATCCCATCTAGAAAGTAGAAAGAAGCTCAGAGGAGCTATATGAAATGGAAGGCTTTTGTAGACAGAAGGCAGCGGGGACAAGAAAAAGGATTATCTCATCTTTCTTTGGGGGACGAGTGGGGTCTCTCAGGCCGATTACCTCATTACTGCTGACCAGGAAATTCCAGACTGTCTGGCTAAGACTTCATTCCTGGGAGAGGCTGAAGCTGCAATTAGGTCAGGTATTAAGTCTTGGTTGACTGCCCCCGGGGCTTAGCACAAGCGACTCCATTGGAGGCCTGTTGTCTCTGTTTACCAGTAGTTAGGTGCATCCTGGGACCCCATAAGCCTCCATCAACCCAACTCTCCCATCTGGAAAATGGGGACAACCCCACTGGGCAGAGCCATCTCGTAGGATGGTAAAAGCATGTAAATAAAGTAAATGCTCTTTCTGACCAGCGAAGTGCCAGGCCAGTGCTTAATTTTATCTTTTCAGAAACAGTACTAGTTATTAAGTTCTTTTTAAAAATTCCTCTGAAAAGGTAACTGGTTTGTTGAACAAGGTATAGTATCTTGACCCTGTTTCTTGCTGTAGTCTCTTTGGTAATCATCCACCCTTGTGTCCCCTTTTGCAACGTTACAGGTTTGAATGTCAGGGTGGGAGATGGGGGTAGTTCATATTTATTTTATAAATGGAAACACTTAGGCAGATTACACAGTGGTTGTTCTTACGACTTCTTATCCATGATGAAAATCCATGGTGTTACATTTAGGTAGCACGTATGCTGTTCCCCGATTGCAGTGACCTCTAAAATGTACCCAGGGTCAGGGTAACTGGTTTGTGAGTGAGGTTCTGTCAGATATTTTAAGCATTCACTGAGAAACTGTTACTGGGCTTTTGAGATGATTTTCTGACTTTCCTGCACTTGTGTCAAATGTATGTAAGCAGGCCCCATTTTTCATGTTTCTTGTGGGATGTGCCCCTGGAGGTAGACACTGACTTTCCCTTTCCAGACATAGCACTTTTCTGAATGACTGCTAAGAGGATTTTTTTTTTTAAGAGTTAAATGTAAATTTATGATGTAGCTGTACATTTTTATCAGCAACTTTAGTAAAGCAGAGATAATGTCCTTCCTTAGATGTAGAAGCCAAGGGCTCAAGAGCTGAGAGAGGGCCAGAGGGAGCATAGAGGCTAAGTTTTTAGAGTGTTTTGTTTCTCTCTCTCTCTTTTTTTAAATAGCAGAAGCAAGGGCCTTGGGGAAGTGACCTTCACCGATGGCCACCTTGCTCTGTATGGTTGGAGAAGTAAAAGGACAGCGAGGCTCATGGAGAGTGAAGCAAAATGCATGGGACACGGAGGGGCAGGAGACTCTTGGCTGTGGAGGAGGAGGTGTAGCAGGAACAGGCTACAGGGGAAGTGCAGGTCCAGGAGTGCCAAGCTCCTGTCTAAAGACCAGGGGCAGCCCTTGGGCGTGCCTGTGCTGTGGGACTTTTTGTGATGATGGAAGCATTCTGTGCTGTCCAGTTTGGTAGCCACTAGCCCCTTGTGGCTGTGGAGTGTCTGAAATGTGGCTACTGTCACTGAATTTTGGACTTTATTTCATTTTAATCAGGTAGCTCTAGTGGCTTGCAACCACTCTTTGGACAGAGGAGGGTGGAGCTTCGGGGAGTATGTGAAACAGATTCGGAGAGGAGCCTCACAGGAAGAGGTCCCTCTGCCCACTGGGAGGCGAGTGACACGTCCCTCCCATAGCCCTGAGCTTCCCTAGACCTGGGCCGAACCCACTCCCTTCCTTCCTGCTCCGAGCCCCTGCGTTGGTCCTCACTGATGGACAGCACGCACTGTAGCTGCTTGACTCTTGGAGCAAGCAGCTTCTCGAGGGAGGGCCGGGCCGCCCTCAGCTCCATGCCCCACGTCCATGTCCCATGGTCTGTCTGTCACCTGGCACAGGGAAGGCCAGGCCTTCTTGCTGACCTTTAAGTGTCATATTCTGCTTTGACTTTTGGAAAAACTGTTCTCTCAGAGACGATGCACTTTGGCCCATCTCTGCCTTTAACCTTGAAGCGAATGCAGAGGTGGATGAGGTTGGAGAATTCCCTCACATTCCTGCAGAGGATGTGGGGCAAAGGAAGGGGAAGGGGTTTGAGGTGGGGGTGGGGAGTACCTGAAGAATGAGGGAACTGAGAGAATAGGGGTGACATGGGCAGGCTAGAGTGGTCTTGTGTTCATGACACCGTGTCCTAAATTTATTTTTAATTTGTATATATATATTTTAAATTATATAATACAGAGAGACTTGGACATCATTTACTAAGGGTAGCCTAGGATTGAGTTAAGAGATGAGTATAACCAATTGGTAATGAATAAAGTCACTTAATAGTATTTTCACATATATGAAATCACCTCTTGTTTTCATTTGTATATACTACAGCCCCGCCCAGTAACCTGCACATCTCATAGTCCATCTGATACTCACCAATGAATAATGCACGAAGTGGAGATTTCTCCCTCCCTCCCTTCCCAGGCCTTAAGACTCACTGTCGTTTGAATTGAATTAACAAGCCCCAATTTGATAACGTCAATTGAGATTAAAGAAAGTATCCCCCCTCCCAGAGTGTTTGCCTTTATAAACATTGTATATAAACTTATGAAGATTTTCAAATGTGATTTTGTGCTTCCTGCCACTGACTTCCTACTGACCGGACTTTTTATAAACAACACATTTTTACCACTGTAAAATGTAGCAATTCTTTTCAGGTTCCAGAAAAGTAACCTGTCAAGGCATATGTCTTTAGGTATTAATTTTAATAAAATCTTTATTCTATTTCATTTTCTGTCTATAGGCACTGGTCTGTGGTCCTCTGTTCATTTTTATGGAGGTAGTGATTCCGTGTAGAGGACATTTTTAGCTGCCTAAGAAGGATCTGCAGCCTTAAGGATTCAAAGATGGACAAGACCAAGTTCCTGAACTTGTACAGAGAATTCTTGCTGACGATCTTGCCTCTGCTGAAGGCCTTCTTGGTTACCTGAGGGAGGTGACTGGCCAGAGAGGTAGTTTGGGCCTCCTGCTATAGCTTTTAGGAGCAGAGAGACCTGCCACGGTGTAGTGGGGAGGTGGCTAACGCCTAGGAATTGTAGAATATGCTGTGATTCTCTGAGACAGCAGTGCTTCAGGCCACGTTTCAGTGGATTTGATGGAAGGACCTGTCATTTCACTGTTACAGGCAAAATCAAACAGTGCAAAGGAATTGATCATGAGATATGCAATAAAACTGGATTCTTTTTTTTAGGCAACTTTGCAAACTTTTAGGCTATAGATTTTTCCCTTCTTATCCTGCAATTAGAAAAAAATATTTATAAATTTGGCTGTGAAACCATGGATGTAGAGTAAGAGTGGAGTTTATAAAATGCAGTTTAAAAAGAGCAAATGCAATATATTACTACCAAAGAAAGACTGGGGTGAATTAGGCTTAACACAAGTCATGTTTACTGCAATTTCCCCTTTTCCTCTTGCTAGAAACCCAAACGGTCTTTTCCTTCCCTGTTGAGCACTGTGTCATACTGTTGTCACACTCAGATTTGTCTCCCTTTTGAGGCACACCCACAGAAGCTCTCTCATCGGAGAGTATTGGGCAATCAGTCGCCAGGGCACCTCCTCTGCTAGAGCCCCAACTTTAGACAGGTGTATGTATCTGCTTGAGGCATAGTTGGTATTAGCCTTTGCAATCGCTCCGTGAAACTTCCAGGAAGTCACCATTCGTCATTGCTTCTGGGGGAGGAAAAGTGGGAGAAGAATCTGGATGCAAATAGCTGGCCTGACACCGTGCACCTGCCTACTCCCCTCCCCTCTGACTCCATCGCACCTGTCAGAGCCACCCCGCCTCCGTCCAGCCCCGCGCCAGGACTGGGCGGGGCTTTCCCGATCCTGATAGGTGCTTCACCCCCTGCGCCCCGCCTCTGGGAGCCACCTCCTTCCGGGTCCACCTGGGTGGCGATGGGCCAGTGGCCCTGTGCACACCCTCCATTTCAGCTGAGCCGGGGCATGTCCGTGGCCCCCACCAGGGCCCTGCGTGCGCCCCAGGGGCTCCGGCCCCAATGCCTCCTCCGGGAAGGCAGCCAGGAGCTCCCTCAAGGGCAGCTCCTTAGGGTGATGTTTTGGCTTTGGGGCGACTTCAGCAATGTCCCTAAGAGATGTGGGAGAAGAAGAATGTTTTGAGTATGACTGCCAGAATGAAGAGAGGAAGCCCCCCCGGGAGCAGCAGGAAGCCCTGGACCTCTTGGAGGAGGGTAAATTCTGTTCTTTGCTCCAGTCTGATCCTTTTCCTGTTAGCATCTACATAGAACTGGCTGTTTTCCTGGTCTCACAGCGGTCTTTTATTTCCTCAGTGGAGTATAAGGTCAAGTACACATGTCTTACATGGTGACTGTAAAGCCACCAGGAGAGAGGCTGTGTTTCCAGCATCCTGGGACGTCTCCTTGTCCCCTTTTTTCTTTCTAGCTTACACCTCCTTCCTGGAAGACCACTCACTGTCTTAACTTGTATCCCCTTTGATTTGTTTTGCCTGTTCTCAACTATGTAAATGGAATCAACAGTGTGTATTATTTTGTCTAGCTTCTGTTGCTTAACTACGTTCTTTGAAATTCATACTTGTTGCAAATATCAGTAGTGCCCTCCCTCTTTGTGGCATCTTAGCACTCTGTTTTAAGAGTTTTCATTGTTTTCTTTTGACAGAATGAGTTTTGGTGGGTTAATAGAAACTTGAGTCATTATTAAATGTTTTTGTTTACTTTAGGAAATTGTTTATTTAAAAAATTATTAATCATCATTTTGAAATAGGGATTTTTTAAAAAAGTATATATATAGAGAGAAATATTTCTAATAGAAAAAGTATAAGGGCTGACACTGGAATTACCTGGGAACCTACCACCAGGCTTTATCAAAGAGGTGCTGCTTTTTGAAAAGAGGGAGGGTATTAAATAAAGATACACCCAAATGCTGAGTGTGAGCTTCTTAGTTGGGCTTTTGGGGTTTTGACTCAAAGCCTAGAAAAAGAGATTTTGTAGAGGAGTGGGGAGGGGGGTAAAACAGAATGTTTAAAGAGCGACTGTGGGAAGTTCTTTAGGTTTTGAGTAAAAGCAATCAAAAGATTTTTTTCAAAATTCTGCTCTCTGATGGCCTGTTTCCATGTCTTACAATAACTTTTGTTTTTTAAACGGTTTATAGTTGGCTGTATACTGAACGTGTTTGTCTTTTGAGTTTACTACCCTGAAATATTAACACTTCACCTATAGGACAGTTAAAAGTGTATAATTGGCTAAGGGGAGCGGGGAGCAGGGGCTTCCCTTATAGCTCAGCTGGTAAAGAATCCACCTGCAGTGTGGGAGACCTGGGTTTGATCCCTGGGTTGGGAAGATCCCCTAGAGAAGGGAACGGCTGCCCACTCCAGTATTCTGGCCTGGAGAATTCTATGGACTGTATAGTCCATGTGGTTGCAAAGAGTCAGACATGACTGAGCAACTTTCACTACTACTACTAGGTGGGAGCACTGCTGAAGCCTGGAGCCCCACCCAGTCCTTCCCTGAAGGAGATGATGGAGGTGAAAGGAGAGAGGAGTGACGGCCCAGTGGGGACTGTGCATTTATTGGGTTCTTGGAAATGATCCAGAGAAAGGCATCTATCTGTTCTAACAGAACCAGGGCTAGCCCACACCTCACTAGATCAGCTTGTGTCCCTTAAAGCCAGGCCACTCAGCATGTGGACTGGGTGTCCACATCACCTGGCAGCTTGTTAGAAATGCAGACTCTCAGGCAGCACCCCAGACCTGCTGAGTCAGAATCTACATTTTAACAAGACCTTCAGGGGATTCCTGTGCACTTTAAAGTATGAGATGAGCTGCTGTCTTAAAGCATAGTAAGATGATTTTTCAAATCAATTATTGAGCCATATGATTCTAAATGAAAGGTTATAGTAGGTTCTAGAGAAGTATCATATATCTTTATCAAGAGAAGAAAAAATATACTGCACATATTTTATATATATTTCATATATATTTTTTAAAACTTTTTTTTTAAACTGAAAGCTAGATGAAAATGATGATGATAACCTCTGTTTTTATGTACTTACTATATGCCAGGTGCTATTCCAAGTACTTTAATTAAATTCATGCATTTAATCTTTAAAGTAAGCATAGGAGTTTAAGGACTGTTATGATTTTCCATTATATAGGCTTATAAGAAGAAACGTGAGCAACTCATCTGAAGTAACACAGCTCGTAGGCGATTTCAACCTCTGTAAACTGGCTCTAGGACCCTACATAGACCGCTCTTAAATACTGTGCCAGCAGTTCTCAAGGTGGGGTCCCATCTAGCAGCATCCGTATCACCCAGGAACATGTTACAAATGCACATTCTTGGGCCCAGCCCCAGACGTACTGAATCAGACATACTGGGGTGTGGCCCAGCAGTCTGGGTTTTACGCACCCTCTGCATGATTCTGGTGCACTTTGCCCGATGCTCATGCCTCACAGATGCCAGGGTCTCTACTTTGTGATCAGATTTGATGGAGGGGAGGATTGGGGTTCTGCTCTGTATTTGCCCTCTTAAGATAGCCTGTTACAGTTCTCTTCCTGGCCTCTTATTTGTTCCCATCCAATTTCCCTCCTTTCTCTAATAAAAAAGCTTTTAGCTGTCCTGCTAAGTCGCTTCAGTTGTGTCCAACTCTGTGTGACCCCACAGACGGCAGCCCACCAGGCTCCACCGTCCCTGGGATTCTCCAGGCAAGAACACTGGAGTGGGTTGCCATATCCTTCTCCAATTTAGCTGTCCAGAAGGTGAAAATAATATTTTTAAGACAGTAACTGCAAGAGAAAGATACAGTTGATCTTCAGTATCCACAGGGGATTGGTTGCAGGACCACTATAGATACCAAAACCCATGGATACTCAAGTCCCTCATATAAAATGGCACAGTATTTGCATAGAACCTACACATATCCTTCTGTATATATTAAATCTCTGGATTACTTATTGATGCAATGCCTAATACTTTGTAAATGCTATGCAAATAGTTGCCAGCAGTGGCAAATTCAAGTTTTGCTTTTTGTAACTCTTTGGAATTTTCTTTGTTTCTGAATATTTTAAATCTGGGGTTAGTTGAATCTGCATATGTACAGCCCATGGATATGGAAGGCACACTTCATCATCAATGTGCTCAGTTTTCATTGGAAAATAAAAGTCACGAGGCTTGCTCCCAGCCTGAAGAAGTCTGTGGCGTAGATCAGGAAGACAGGGATTTGGTTCAGAATGCTTGGTTTCTGTGTCCACTTTTGCTGGAAGCAAGGAGTTCACTGGGCAGGACTCTGTTTTCTTCTGATCCTGTCACACTACCACGTGTGCAAGAGAAGTCTCTGTGAATAGTGAAAATATGTGCTTGATGTAGATGCAACTGTGTTCCCTGGATTCTGAGGCGGTTTCCTACACTGCTAAGAGTTCCTAAAGAGGTGCTTTTGATTGAAAACTGAAGAATAAAATTAATTTGGGGTAACAGATCAAACCAGTCAATCCTAAAGTAAAATCAACCCTGAATATCCATTGGAAGGACCGATGCTGAAGCTAAAGCTCCAGTGCTTTGGCCACCTGATGCAAAGAGCCAACCCATTGGAGAAGACCCTGATGCTGGGAAAGATTGAAGGCAGGAGGAGAAGGGGACGACAGAGGATGAGATGGTTGATGGCATCACTGTTTCAATGGACATGAGTTTGAGCAAACTCCAGGAGGTAGGGAAGCTCAGGGAAGCCTGGCATGCTGCAATCCATGGGGTCACAAGAAGTTAGACACGGTTTAGTGACTGAACAGCAACTAAGGATACAGGAGACATATGTTGGTCCCTCCCAGGTCACCTTGTGGGAGTGATAGGCACTTCCTGATGTCACCCATTTCATCTTCAAAGCAGTCTTTGAAATAAGTATTATTTCCATTTTGCATTCAAAGCAGCTGAGACTCAGATAGGTTATCCAGAGTCCCAGGACTGTAAGCACAGAACAGGGCCCTCACCCCGCCGTGGGGTCTGCCCTCCACCACACCTGAGCTCTCAGCTAGTAGAGCTGTGGGCCCTTGCCTCACATTATCTCACATCATCTTCCTAACCCATGGAGCACCCAGAGAAGCAGCTTGCTTGGCTCACACAGCTGTCAGAGGCAGCATGGCTCTTTTTGTCTTCAGGAGAGAAGATGTCTAGGTTCTGTGTCCTTCTGGTCCCCGGAGGCTTGTGTGGTGCAGAAACTGAGTTGATCTCAAGTGATTTCTTGCTGAGTGGCATTCTCTGAGGTGGGCCTTCTTGTTTTCCCCCCATCCCCGAGATGGAGCAGGGGGAGTCACAGTGCTGCTGAGCGATGATGCAGTGGTCACACCCCTCTGTGCCCGAGCTGTGATACCAGCTCCAGGAAGACACTGGTGAAGAGTGGAGTTTTCTCACCACGCCCTTGTGGTGTGTTATGGGCAGTTTCCTCCCGCTTTCTCGAGGGAGGGGTCTTTGTTGTGTTTTCTCACAACAAAGACTCTTCTGAGACTGTCATCCAACTACCAGATTGGTCACTGGTTTCCTGGCAGGTATATTTAGGATGGGTGGCAGGATTTGAAAAGAGCGTGTGGCGTGGTCTGGGGTCTACTGAGCCCTGAGACTGTGAGAGAGCGCACGTCCCCTCATCAGAGGTGGCTGCTGCCGGTCAGTAGTCAGTGTTTTGGACACAGGCCAGTTTTCAGGGGCTGAGCACTACCCAGTAATTATCATCTGCAAAAAGCCGAGATGCAAATGATGCTGTTAGACAGTGGGAACCCAGAGCTCGATGGAGTGCCTCGGGCACGTGTCCAGCATCACGTGTCCAGATTCTTCAGTGAAGAATCCCAAGGTGAAGCACAGGAGCAGCATCGGTGTGATGTCTCGTGGGGTGGGAATGTCCACCCCAGAGAGAAAGCGCCATCAGGCCTTGGCCCTGGGGTCTGTAGTGATATGAGTGTCTTGCAGGACTCCGCCCTGTAGGGTCTAGGGCGGAGAGAAAGGAGCTGGCCTAGCTTATCGGCACTGACCTCACCTCTGTTACAAAGGTCTCTCTGCCCATTGTTTTCGTCACCTTGGTTTCAGCCTGGGGTTTGTTTGATAGTATCCATGGCTGCACCACACATGTCCCTTGCTCAGGGCTCTTTCTAGGGTAGAGGTAACAGCGTCACCCCAAGGCTGGCCATGAGCAAAGCTGTACATTTTGTGGTACCTGTTCCCCAGTCCCTAGCCATCTGAACTCCCTAAGAGCTTTTCCCACCTGGCACTTCTGCTGGTTCCTCTGTATTATGCTAATTTGTCTTATCTTCTCAATTAGGGCTTAAATTCCTCAAGGGTAGGATTCATTTTGTTTACTCAGCTGTGCTTAAGAGCCCCAGTTTGAATAGAATCAGACCCTCTCATAGCTTTGTGACCTTGTGTAATTTCATGTCTAAAATGTGGGCTATGGTAGTACTTCCCTCCTAGGATGAATGTAGACATTGAAGGAGGTGGTAGACATCCAGTACTTTAGCAGACTGCTGGGCAAATAGTGAGCAATCCATGAATGAGCCATTTGGATATCACCGAGGAGGCCTTCATTAAATACCCTGGTGATGAATGGCCCCCATAGGTCAACTCTGAGTGTTCCAGTGTAGGGCGGGGTGGATGATTGTAATATCCAACATACTGGGTTCAAGTCCATAGTTAGGTCCTGTCTGACTTTGGACAAGTCACTTGGCCCCTCTCTCTGCCTCACAGTGTCTCATGGAGGTCATATCTGTGTCACTGTGTTGTTCTGGTTTTAAGTGAAATAGTTATTTGTAAACTGCTCCTGGTAGCTGTTGCTGCTGCTGCTGCTAAGTCGCTTCAGTCGTGTCTGACCCTGTGTGACCCCATAGACGGCAGCCCACTAGGCTCCCCCGTCCCTGGGATTCTCCAGGCAAGAACACTGGAGTGGGTTGCCATTTTCTTCTCCAATGCATGAAAGTGAAAAGTGAAAGTGAAGTCGCTCAGTCGTGTCCGACTCTTCGTGACCCCATGGACCGCAGCCTACCAGGCTCCTCTGTCCATGGGATTTTCCAGGCAAGAGTACTGGAGTGGGGCGCCATTGCCTTCTCCGCCTGGAAGCTGTTAGCCTGTTGTAAATACCAGATAGTAATTTTCTTTTTTCTCCCCAGCCTCTTCAGTAAGTTGCTCTGGTGTCCTCTCTCAGACAGCCCTGGCAAAGGAAAGTGAGCCAGGACAGTCATCACACCCTCATCTCAACTGATGGCGATACTGATGAGCAGGCACATGTAGCCAGAGCTGTCCTGTCAGGTCTCCACGCTTGGCAAGTGACACCTCGCTCCCCGCTCCCAGTGCGTAGACCCAGCACCATGCAGATGCTGCTCATGACCAAACACACTGCCGTTAGCAGTGAACTCTGGGCTCTGGGTTGGCCTCTGCCACCACGCCATCCCTGAGACTGTCCCTAAAAGTTGTCATGATCAACCAGAACCTTTCACCTGTGAGGACTCGTGGCCGACAGTCTGCCTGTTTGCTTCTGGCTTAGGACCACAACTGCTTATTAGTTGATACCTTTCTGTTAATGCAGCTTCTTTCTTAGCAGCTTTGTGCCTCATCATATCACATTGGGCTTGAACTTGGCCTGTTTCCAGATGTCTTCTTTTTTATGCAGGAAGCCTGGTGGGGAGGGGATTTCTTTCCAAGATACATGTTCATCTGGAGGTGATGAGATATACACCAAGCTTTTATGTTATCACCCCTCTCTGGGCCCTCTGGTTGGTTAGAAATGAGCCTTTCTTTGCAAAGACTGGTCTGGGAGTAAAAGAAACTCTTCCATTTTTTTGAGCATCAACTATGTGTTGGGCTATCATGTGACTTATATAGGTGGGAAGGGACATAGGACGTTTGTAAGAATTAGGTTCATTATGCTTCTGGCCATTTTGGACATGGAGCCATTTAAACAGAAATAACAAGGAATTAGTTCTTTTTTCATTTTGTTCTAACTGCAGACAAATGAGCATTGTTTTTTATTACCAAGTACTATAGCACTGTGAACCTCACTCTGTTCCTATACACACATCAAGGGCTGCATGAAAATAGTTAGGTTTGGGGGTTTTTTTTGGGGGGGGGGTGTTTAAAGCCAAATCATGTGTGTCTTACAGGTCTTAGTAGTTAATACACTTGGGCATTTGGGCCAAGTCTAAATTATTTTGAAAATAGATATTAAAGGGCAACAGCCAAGGGAAGGGCATGGCTGAATCTCCAAAAAGTGGCTGTAACTTGAGGAAAGTATAAGAGTGAAAATTGGAAAGAGCTGGTGTTATAGATGTACCGTGAACTTCTGCCATCTAAGCAAATGCTATGAAAATTATCTGATTGAAAATAGTCTAGTCCATGTGGGTTAGATTAGTTCATTTATGTTCCATTTATCAGTGCTGATTTTCTAATCACTGATTTGCTACTCCTAAACACTTTTGCTGTCTGAGAACATTCTTGTGGCTGGAGAAAGGCTCCATCATGAGATCAAGAAAGAATGCATTTGTCACATTTTGTTGAAATGACTGGCTGTGGCATATGTAGCCCAGGGATGCTTCTTTGCATATAATTTGATGATAACTTAAAATATTGAGGTATAATTTACATACTGTAAAATTCACCCATTGTAAGTGAATAATTTATAGTGTTTTTTAGTAAATTTCCAGAGTTGGCAACAATCACCATAATTCAGTTTTAGAACATTCATATCTTGCCCCCCACTATCCCGCCTCATAAGATCCTTCATGTCTATTTACAATTAATTCCCTTTCCTATTTCTTATATTGGATTTCCCTGGTGGCTCAGTCGGTAAAGAATTTGCCTGCATTGCAGCAGACTCCGGTTTAATCCCTTGGTCGGGAAGATCCCCTGGAGAAGGAAATGGCAACCCACTCCAGTATTCTTGCCTAGAGAATCCCATGACTACAGACTGTAGCCTGGCTACTGTCCATGGGGTCACAAACAGTTAGATATGACTCATCGACTAAACCACCACCGCTCCTCACCTCAGGGAACCACGGATCTGCCATCTCAGGGAACCACGGATCTGCGGCCTGCCTCTAGAAGTTGCCTATACTGGATACTTAATATGAATGGAGTCATACAATATATGGTCTTTTATGTCTGGCTCCTACTGAGCATAAAGTTTTCATTTGTTTTCAATACCTTTTGGGGGGAAGTAGATTTATTTGGTAGAGCTTCCTTGTTCAGAAGTGAAACTTCTATTTGAGATACTGTTCTCACGGAGAGAGAAACTTGAGATGGTTTATTGTAGATTGAGTATCTGGAAAATTGGTGCTTGAAAAGTGCAAACTGTGCTTGTTGTACTGTTTAAAGCATCATTTGTTAGTCCTCATTTCTTGAAAGAGGAAGCCCAAGACATAATTACGGGGTTTGCCCAGGGCCTCATGGCCTTGGTAGATTCTCCTATGAAAACGTGAGCCTCATGTCACCAGGATCACAGATCTGACCTAAAGCACAGGCGCTTTTTGCTTTCTTTATGCTTCTTAAACATTGTTGATTTGTGCTGACCTCAGCCATGCCCTGGAATCCTCTATGGCTCCCTAGTTTGATACAGGAGCCAGACTGGCCTTGGCTCAGTCCACAGGACACACAGCTTCATTTGCTGTGGCCTTGGCTCGGGTCCTTAACTTCTCTTAGCCTCAGTTTCCTCATCCATAGAATACTCATCATAATAGTGCCTACCCTGCAAATTGTTCTGAGGGGTAAACAAGAAAAGCACATTAAATTCCTGGACATAGCAGGGACTCCTTAAGTGTTAGCTGCTGCCTCTGCTAGGAGTCTCCTCTTACTTTGAAATTCACCATTTGCTGGCTGTGTGACACTGGGTGAGTTAGTTAACCTCTCTAGGCCTCAGTTTCTCTTTGGTAAAATGGGGTTAAGGTGAGTGCCTACCCTGTAGTATTTTTTGCTCTGAGGAGTAAATGAGATAATCCATCTAGAGGGCTAGGAACAAGGCCAGGCTGTAGTTAGCATGCTTGGTAAATGTAGGGTGGTGCTATTATGAATTACTCTTAAAAGTTACCTCAGGGAGTACCCTATATTGTAGTCAAATATTTCCTGGAAAATATTGTAAGTAATGTTTTTCCCATCAGGGCATGGTCACTACAAAAAAATAAAGTAAAAAAAGAAAATTGAAATTTGCAGTTCTCTCCAAATGGCAGAAAGTGAAGAAGAACTAAAGAGCCTCTTGATGAAAGTGAAAGAGGAGAGTGAAAAAGTTGGCTTAAAGCTCAACATTCAAAAAACTAAGATCATGGCATCCGGTCCCATCACTTCATGGCAAATAGATGGGGAAACAGTGGCTGACTTTATTTTTGGGGGCTCCAAAATTACTGCATATGGTGATTGGAACCATGAAATTAAAAGACACTTATTCCTTGGAAGGAAAGTTATGACCAACCTAGACAGCATATTAAAAAGCAGAGACATTACTTTGTCAACAAAGGTCCATCTAGTCAAAGCTATGGTTTTTCCAGTAGTCATGTATGGATGTGAGAGTTGCACTATAAAGAAAGCTGAGCACCAAAGAATTGATGCTTTTGAACTGTGGTGTTGGAGAAGACTCTTGAGAGTCCCTTGGACTACAAGGAGATCCAACCAGTCCATCCTAAAGGAGATCAGTCCTGGGTGTTCATTGGAAGGACTGATGTTGAAGCTGAGACTCCAATACTTTGGCCACCTGATGTGAAGAGCAGACTTATTTGAAAAGACCCTGATGCTGGGAAAGATTGAGGGCAGGAGGAGAAGGGGACTACAAAGGATGAGGTGGTTGGATGGCATCACCGACTCAGTAGACATGGGTTTGGGTGGACTCTGGGAGTTGGTGATGGACAGGGAGGCCTGGCGTGCTGCTGTTCATGGGATTGCAAAGAGTCGGACATGACTGAGTGACTGAACTGAACTGGATGGCTATTCTATTTTTTTCTGTGTTTTATAAATCTGTAGTCCCTTACCCCCTCACCATTGGGATTATATGTATTTTTGAAAACGTAGCTGGAATAACAGAGCACATGCTTCCATAGTAGTTTTTCATTTCTGCCTCTGACTTCTGTGGCTGGGCTGTCAGGGACCTCAGAGCCTCCTTGGAGGTCTCTGCATCATTCTATACCCCTCGCCTCCTGTCACTATGTGTGTGGTGATGACATATGCCTGACTGGTTCATGCTGGGAAAAAACCCCAGTCCAGGTGTATGTTTTATTGGGTTCAGTTGTTAAAGCATGTTAAATCCTAAAAAAAAAAAAAAATAGCTTTATGAAAGGGCAATACAACGGGTCCTTGTGGTGGACCTACACCAGCGATAAAATCATATAAAGCTTAATATTCACATGTGCAGGTGCACACGCTCGTGCACACACACACACACACACAAGTTCAGGTAAAATGGAAAAATCTGAGTAAGATTCCTAGATTGTAGCAATGTCAGTACTCTGGTTGTGATATAATTTTACAAAATGTTACTGTCAGGTAAAGGGTATATGGAATCTCTGTTATTTCTTACATCTGCATATGATTATCTACACATAATTAACTACAGTGATCACAATTCAAAAAACAGCTTTAAAATGTAAATATAGTTTTCAATTAATTCAATCCCAGAGCAAAAAGCTTCTCTGAGTCTTATTCTCTTACGTTAGGGTAACATAGAGCCAAGATGAGTTCAAAATGTAGCCTGGTTGTCTTTCTTTCCAGTAAAGCGAAGGACCTAGTCTTTTGAGGAGAGCTAGGGTGGGCGTTAGCTGGCCCTGGAGTCAGCACAGCACAGGTTTCAGCATAGCGGCCTTTTGCCCGTTGATGCCCCGGCTTGCCATTCTCTCCTAGAGGGAGCTGACTGGACATCCTCTGGGTCTTGTCTGCACTGTTGCAGAGCATCACAGCCTTGCAGCATGAAAACCGGCTCCTGTCTGCACCATAGGATTCTGCACTTAAGAGTTTCTTGTGACATCGAGCTGATGAACTGCTTAGAGCAATTTGAGCTGGACTCCATCTCCATCAAGTTAAATTCTGGTTTTAACCAACCCTGTAGATTTCCCTTGCTTTTCCTCCAGCCAGCGGCCAGAGGGTTTCTGCCATAAAGCGCTGGGTGGAGAGGCCGGCAGAAGAACCCTCCCCGATCCTGGCTCAGAGCGCCCTGTTTTGGGAGGGTTTCAGATTTGGAACCAGATTTCAGGTCTCTTCCTTAAACTAGAAAATCATTCCAACAGATCCGATTTCTCTGAGCTCACCCACTAGGATGATCTCTGCTTGCATTTATAAAATATTTAGAGACATATTGCTTTCCAGCTGCAATTAGCCATTAGTGATGCTACTGAGTTTGGTTAGAAATACATTTCAATTCCCAAAGGCCTTGCCTGGGCTATGACTGCAAGTGGGTTGTTGCAGTCTTGTTGAGCTAAGTCTTTTACTCTTAAAAGAATTATTTGTTAGAGTCTTAGTTATGAGGAATTACTAACAAGTTATTATTTGGCCCCTAAGTGGCTGGTGTCAAAAAATTTTATACTTTGACTCTAAATCCATTTGCTTTCTCTCCTTCCTCCTCAGAATAAAACCCATGCTACCTTCACGGTATTTGGACTACAAATCATTTCCTTGCCATTGATTTAAAATAAAACAACCCTGAGATTTTTCTGGAAGCTAAAGCCTTCTTTCAGTGCACACCCTTTTTCCCCAAAGGAAAAACATAGTCCTGAAGACATAGTCCTGAAGTGGCCTGGAGGCAGCCTCTTAAGACCTCTTAAGCAAATGTCATATGTTATGAAATACTCTGTGTATGAGTGTGTGTGTGTGGATTAAAAAAAAAAAAAAATCTATCATCCTGGTTTTCATGGTTTGGAAACTAATTGCAGAGCCTTAGAATTTAGGCCATTTGGGGAAGAGGAGGCTGGGCCATTATGAAATTATCAGCTAAGACTGTTTAATAATTGATACCAAGAATTGCTTTGGAAAGGACCCACTGTGTCCACGTGCGTGGGTCTGTACAGAAAGTGGGGTCTAGATCTTAGGGCTCTTTCTGGCGGTTTATATATCACTCACTGTGCTGCTGACCCACTTTAGTTTGCTGACCAGATAGGAGGCCAGACCCCTTTCCGCTCCGGCGCCTTGCCCTCAGCACCACCCCCCGAGTGTGCACGTGCGGATGTGCACGCACACACACACACACACACACACACACACATGCAGTGTCAAGGCTTTGCAGTGATTAGTAGACCCCTGTCCCCTCACCCCACACAGAGTGGGGCTTTTCTCTGGCATCAAACCTAGTGGGGCTGAACCTGGCCAAACCAAATACCCTTTGTACTCACGACAACATAAGTTAGAGCCACTTTTTTAGGTGGGTCATTTGTTTGGCAGACTTGTAGCATCAGTAGTTACATGGTCATTTTTATTTCTTGCAGTTTTATGTGCTGAACGAGTTGGCCAGATGACTAAAACATATAATGACATAGATGCTGTAACTCGGCTTCTTGAGGAGGTAAGTGATTCGGGGAAAGGCAAAAAGTCGTTTATAACTGACTGATTATAATTTATATTGATTAAAGCAGACATTACTATTTTTCTTGGTGAAGAGTGTCAGAAATTGAGCCCTCTCAGAGTATGATTTTAGTGGCTTTTATTTTTTGAGCTGGTAGCTATGTTGGCTTTAGTTACTGTAATTTTGTACAAGATATTTTGGATTTTAAAAGGAATGTATTAATAATGGAATAGGGTAACATTTAAATACTTGCTATAGAATACCCAGTTGAAGCTTTATAAACTCTTAAAATGTACACTAATGATATATGTTAAATGTATATAAAAATGTCAGAAAAAAGACATCATTATTCATAACTTTGTAATGTTTTTGTTTTGTTGTGCTGTGTTTTTACTTAGTCAGGTTAAGGGAATGTTACTATGCAGTGTCGGCATGGAAATAACCAAAACAAGCTTGGCAAGAAAAATTTAGGAAACTTTCTTAGGATCAGATGAGCTGCAGGCATTTTAGAGACTATGGTTTTCTCAATTTCTTCTCAGCATCCTGTTGACATTTGAGAATTAAGGTGCTCTGATGGTCTCTAGAGGCAGATGAGTATACTATGTGTATCCCCACACCTAGAACAGGCCAGAACATGGTAGGTTCTCAGTATTTGCTGAATAAATGCCTATCTTTAAAACTTCTTCCACTCTTCCCACAAAATCAGGCCTGAAATGCAGAGATTTTAACTTTTAGATCCTGGTTTATGCTCTAGAATCTAGCACGATAGGAGTCATGTGACTATTCATTAGCCCTTCTTGAGGAGTAGAGTAGAAAGATATGAGGGACACAGAAACCCTCATTTTCAGCCAGTGGCAGGACAAAGCAGCAGTGTGGGACCTGAGGTTTTGTTCTTGGGTTGGGGATGGTCTTTTCACCCCATTTTTCATGTCTCTCTCTCCCTGGGCTCTTCCCTTCTGTACACCCAGGTTTTTCCTACCTGTTCTGAGGATGGGATCCTTCTGATCCACCCCCATGCCCCATTCCTGAGGGCCCACCTCCCCGGGTACCCACTTCCCTCTCATTCTCCTGAAGGCCACCCCCTGGTAGATCCACTGGGGCTGACACAGAGCAGGAATGGAGACCCACTTGACCACCTGTATGTCAGGAAAACCCCAGATTTCTCAGTCCCAAATAAGTGAGATTAGATTTTCTGGCTGTGTGACAGGACCCTTGCTGAGGCATTTTAGGGGCACTGGCCCCCTGGTGGTTCTCCAATTGCATCTGTCTGGGCAGCTCGTAGGCTAGCTCGGCCAACATCACCAACTTTCGGAAATGGTTCTCACAGCCCCCTTTCTGCTGCGTCCATTTTCCCCAGCAGCGCCCTGTTTCTGAATCCACTCCTCACCCCACACCCAGTCAGTCTTCTGAAGGTGCTCCTGTGTCTGTGCTTTATTATTTTTTCCCAAGGCTACCACCACGGCTCCTGGAGCCCTGGCTCGAGATTTTGAGTTTTCTCCCTTTCTTCTTTGCAACTGCCACCCTCCCAAACCCTTTGTGATCACCTGGCCCAGCCCAAACCCGACACTCGGAACTCCTTGGCGTGGCATTCAAGGCCATCCACTTAACCACATTCCTGAATCCTCTTCTTCACTCTTCCCCGGTACCTGCCTCCTTCTCTCCTACCTGTGACCTTTTGCACCGTCTGGCCCCTCTGTCTCTTCCTGCCTCTGAATGTCATGCTACAGGGCTCACTGGGGACCTCTGAAGCTGCCACACACCCCCAGCCACAGGTAGTCCGTGCCCCCACCTGCCCTGAGTTTGTAAGCCATCCTATTGTTCTGTTCGCTTTTTCTTCCAGCTGGGTTGGTTAGAAGTTTCTCCAAGGCGGGAACCCTGTTGATTTCCTTCTCCGTTTTAATCTTGGAAATGACAGGCCTTAGATAAATGCCTGCCTCTGTGGTCATGCTTATTCATAAGGGTAAACTTTGAGAATTAGCTGTTGTAGTGCATCATCTCATTAATTCTACCCTAGTTCTCAGAAGTAGATGTCATTGCTGCCCCATCCTACAGTGAAGGGACCTACTCTTGAGAGAACAGAAGATGGCCACATAGTACAGCTGTTTTCCAGCCTGGGCCCTTAACCACTGTGGCCCTGTTGCTTTTGGCTGTAGCTGTTTATTGCCATGTTTATTTAGTTCTGGAGAGTATGGTTAGGTGATTGTCAATGAGACATTTTTACTTTAAAAACATGAACTGGGTGACTTTTTTTTTTTTTTTTTTAAATGGGATGCTGCTTCAGTGAGTGTCCAGGGCCCATGGTTCCTGGCTCCTGATGAGTGTGAGCTGGCAGGGCTGGGTGAGGCTTTCACAGGGCCAGACCCATCTCTGCTTAGATGTTTGAGGATCGTGTTCAGAGGAGACTGGGACTCCAGCCCTGTATTTAGATTCTGGTCATCAACAATTCACAGCTAATTTCCTAAATGAGTGTCACTGTATAAAAAGTATGCTGTCATGGTTTTAAAAAAAATTTTTGGGTTGTTGAAAAGAATATTTTGGGGGCAGTTTCTTCAGGTGGCTCTTTGCTCTGCCCTCTTTGTTTTATTTTTAGCAGCTTCCCCTGGCCATGGTCTGGGTGCATCTGTGTGTCTTATATACAACGCCGTTCCTGTCCTTCTCCTGATAAGAGTCATATCTGAGTTGCCGCCTTTCTTTGGAACTAGGCAGGGTTTCATGGTTAAAGTCTGATTGTCCCACTCACGTGGCAGCTGTCCCATACTGCACTCTTCCTGGCTTTGGTTCTGTTTCTTTTGGTTTTGCACACCTGCCACGTGCAGATGGGGTACCAGCAGGATCTGCATAGGATGCCACGCACAGCCCTCAGCCAGCCCGAAGAGTTTGCTTCTCATTGAAGGGGAAGAGGATTCTGCAGCTTGCCCTGGCTTGCTGCTGCTTGGAATTTACCTTTGGGCAATGCTGCCTCCTCCCCAGTTACGGAGAGGGTTATTCTGGGGGCCCCTTAGTCATGCTTTTCATCCTTAAGTGGGTGAATGAGATGAGTCAACTGCTCAGTGTGGGAGGCAGGCTATTCTCTGTCTCCGGGGCCATGCCAGGCAGCTTGAGTGCTCATTGGTAAATGGGGCCGAGACACAAGTCACAGTGTTTTAAATTTTCAGGAAAACTTTGATGTAGATAGGGAGTAGGGAGAGCCAGATTGAGCCCCACCTGGCTGCCATCTCCTGGGGAATCAAAGAACCGGTTATTTTAATATCTTATTTCCAAGGGTCACAGTGTGTTTACAGTTCCATTTTTCTCACTGTAGTTTGCTCCAGCGGTCATCTCCTACCTGTTTTCCTGGTTTTAGAAGTAAATATTTATCATGTGTTGGCTGGCTGTAAGAAATGAGACTCTTTCATTCCTAAAATTCTTAAAGAGAAGCCCAGCCAGTCTTTTGCCTGAGAAAAACCAGAGACCTTCTCACAACCTTTTTGTTTAAGGTTTTCATTTCATCTCTGAATATTTTTGTTGTAACTTCTTATTTTTCCCCAGCAGAGCATTTTATTTATGTTACTGTGAAGATTAGATTTGGGATATAGACAAAGTGAGAGTCGTCCCTTTAGTAGGGCAAGGAAGCCTTGGGTCTGAGGTTTGGGGTGTATCAGCATAGGTTGAGAGGGCTGGGGGGCTTTGTGGTTGAGCCCACCCCCACTTATTTCCTTCCCCTGCCTGCTCCCCATTCCTCTTGGGTTCTGGCTTCTGTGTGCCGTGGGAAGCCTTCGGCATCCTTCATGTGCTCAGCAGTGCCTTGCTGAGCTTGTCTTTATCCATTATGATTTTGGCTTGATTTGTTTGCACTGAAATCTGTGTATGAAATGTCTGTGTGCACAGGATCTTAGCAGCTTGGATGCGTGACGGCAACAACACAGAACAGTAGGCAGTGAGCTGAAGAGCATAAAACACCTGCTGGGTATTCAGTCTGAGGGCTTGTTCTAGTAGAGAGATTTAATGGACTGGAGTGAGAGTTATGGAGACCATGATTTTGGACAGTGGGTGCTACAGTTTTCACTGAGACGTAGCCAGCTGAAGGGCTTCCCAGGTAGCTCAGCAGTTAAAGAATCCACCTGACAAGCAGGAGACCTGGGTTCTATCCCTGGATCAGGAAGATTCCCTGGAGAAGGAAATGGGAACCCACTCCAGTATTCTTGCCTGGGAAATCTCATGGACAGAGGAGCCTGGCGTGCTGCAGTCCATGGGGTCGCAAAAGAGTCAGATGTGACTTGGCATCTAAACAACAGCAGCCAGTGCAAGCCACCTGTACTAGTTGGTAATTTGGGGGCAGCCTCTGGAGAAGTGGGTTCCCTCACACAATCTCTGTGGGTCGTTTCCTGCTGGTACCAACTATGCACAACTGTTGGGTCTGACAAATGATAAAGGGCCACTGAGATAAGGACTCTGCCTTGATGTGGAAGGCAGTGCAGATGAACGCACAGAGAGAGGGGCATCTCGGTTGATTGGGCAAACTCACTGGTCCCCTTTGTTCCCTGGGAGGGCAGGACGGGGAGGCACAGATGGGGAAGGAGTTGGATGAATCTATGGCTCACTTGACATGACCCCCAGCTGTCTTCTGGGACAGTAGTGGCAGCAGTTACAGGTTTCAGGACCATGGAAGACTTAGGGGAGAGAGACCATCGTTTGTGTAAGAGCTCCAGGGAGTTAAATCACTATTGGTTCCAGTCCCCCCAAACTATGCTTTGCTCATAATTCATCGAAACTCCCATGATGAGTGAAGGAAGGTGTGTTACTATTCCATTGCATGAAATAATTTGGTGGGTATGAAAAAAGTTGGAAATAAAAGCTGCATTTTGTAAAGTCTTACAACTCAATGAACCATAAAGCTGGAAGATTCTTTGAAAGGGTCATTCAGCTAGTCTGCCCCTCCACCTGACCTCTTCTCACAGACAAGGGAACCAGGCCCCAGGGATATTCAACCAGAACCCAGACTCTCAAATTATAGGGTAGAACAGTTCACATGAAGCAGTTAAACTTTGGATAGGTAGCTACTCTAAGAAATGCCTCTTAGGTTGTAGGTAAATACGTGACAAGTGACATTTAAACATGAGATAATAACCTTCCTTCATGGAATGCACCTTGGTATGTCAGTTCTGTGCTGTTGAATGTCGTTTGAAACAAAATGTCAGTTGCCATGACTAGAATGATTCTCAACCTACAGATATTTATAATCTGTGTTTGGAAGAAATGGATCTAGAAGATCCTTGTTAAGTGTAAACCATAAGGTCACTTGGTTATCAGAAGCTAGGACTCCTCCCCAGCTTTTTTCTGCTCAAAACTTCATGTCCCTGGTCTTCTGCTTTTTTACACCAAATGAGCAGAATAATTAGCCTAGACTTCTTAAAGGTTTTCACTTTCCAGAGTTCTCCTCCCCATGCCAACCTATAAGTGAGCAGGTGAATCTACACATAGTAGCCAGTGGTTTCATCAGCAAGGATCAATAAGTCTGCATTTGGTGATGGCATCCACCCCACTGTCTCCACTGTCAGGGGCCAGCTTTCCTCCCATAAACGCAGCTGGACCTTTATATGCCACTAAAGATTTTCCTCCGTGCATTGCTGTGCCCTAAATGTCAGCTGCTGAGCTAACAGAAAATTCTATGTCTGCAACGGTCTTTGTTTCTGAAGTAGGGTGATTTTATGCATTATTTCTCCATTCTTAGAGCTGTTTCTTTAAAAAAATAAAGTCTAAGTAACCATACGTTAAAAAAAAAAAACTGTATTCTATTTTAGAGTCACTTTAAATATTTTTGTTGCATATGCAGTGAATCTAAGGAACTCAGTAAATTCCATCTTAACTTAAGTATGCCAAAGAGGCTGCCTTGGCTATTTTAGCACACTTGGAATTTCTGGATTCACTCATTCATCCCGTAAATAGTTCCCAAGTGTTTCCCTCTGCTGGGCACTCATAAGACTATAGCCCAGCCCACAGGTAGGAAGACAGGTTATCAAATGATTACACAAAGACCAAAAGCAGTTGCATAGAAAGGTTTTGGGAAGCACGTTTTTTTCCCTGCAGGAAGAGACTTGTTTTCATAAGATTGGAAGGTTCCCTTTCATTGTTTGGGGTCCGTGTCACTGAGTGAACTGCTCTTTGAACATGTATCAGAGGCCAGTGCATGGATGGTGAATCAGTAATCCATTGTTACTGCTAAACACCCTTGTTTTCCTTCATTGACATGGAGTCCTGTGGGCTCCTGCTGGTTGCATGGGTTTTCTCAATTTCTGTTCTCACTTCTGCCTCTCACAGAAAGAGCGGGATCTAGAGTTGGCTGCTCGGATTGGCCAGTCGTTGTTGAAGAAGAACAAGACTCTAACCGAGAGGAACGAGCTGCTGGAGGAGCAGGTGGAGCATATCAGGGAGGAGGTGAGGTGCTGGCGGCCTCTGCAGGAGCAGCTGTCTGCAGGGGCTTGGGTGCCGTGGGTACAGCCGAAGAAAGTGATGCTAGAACAGGCTCCTGTTGGGAAAAGCCCAGCCCAGACACAGAGGGCTGACTTTCTGCCATCTCTTCTGATCATTTGTCCCTTTTGACAATGAGGACGGGATGGTCCAAGCTGGACCTGCCCTCGTGTGGTCAGTAGACCCACAGTGTGGACCAGTCACAGTCTCTATCCTCCAAGAGTCCAGATCACCCTGTGGGCTGAGAAAGGCACTCAGAGCTTTGGCAACAGCGCACACAGGCTATTCCAGCAAGGAGTAGGGCTCCCTGAGCTGGGGTGGGTGTGGGTGGGTGGAGAAGGAACCTCAGCCGGAGGCCAGCCATGCTGCAGAGCGAGGCAGTGATGGCCCCTTCGTCAGTACAGTAGTATAATTTTGTGTTTGTAAAACAAAACCAAAAGTAGCCCATTGTTTTCATGGTAGAAACCCTACCATTTCGATGATACAAATCTCGGCTGGTGTCATCAGCCCCCATCATTGTGAACAATTTGTGTGGAACTTAGGGGCTGAGGTCACAGCAGAGCAGCCCTGGGTTTCCCGCGGGGATGTGGTGTGGATGGAGGAGGAAGGCTGCAGGCTTAGGTGGGGTTGCTGCCGCAAGAGTAAGAAACTTAGAATCAGGTCCCGCTTTGGTAGCGTCTTTGCCATCATCTTAACTATCCTTTGAACAGGGCATTTGAACTGTGAGGACTCTGATTTGCTTTCCTTCTTCTCATTTCTTCTCCCTTATTTTCTATCAGAAACTTTCTTAGTGGGAGGGGATGCCCTCATGCATGTCCCTAAGATGTACTGAGACGTATTCCTCATTAAAGCTATTCCCAGCTATTGTCTCGGTTTAATCATCATTTCATGTGATGAAATAGAGTAGCCACCAGGTAAGAAAAAGGTTTTTAAGGGTTTACTGTCATTTTTATTGATTTTTCTTCTTCTTCCAGTTTTATTGAGAGACAGTTGACATACAGCATTGTATAAAGACAGGTTTTAATCCTGGGTTCTCTTTAAAAAGATGATGAGGTAGGTTATTTGCAGGGTAGGAATAGAGATGCAGACAGTTTAGAAAATGAACTTGCGAACACAGTGGAGGAGGGAGAGGGTGGGATGAACTGAGAGAGTAGCACTGAAACATATACACTACTATGTGTAAACCAGATAGCTAGTGAGAAGCTGCTATGTGGCACAGGGAGCTTAGTTCACTGCTCTGTGATGACCTAAAGGGGTGGGGTGGGGAGTGGGGTGGACGGAAGGCTCAGGAGGGAGGGGATATATGTACACATATAGCTGATTCATGTTGTTGTATGGCAGAAACCAACACCACGTTGTAAAGCAATTATCCCCCAGTGAAAAATTTCTTAAAAATAGAAAAAATTAAAAAAAGATGATGAGGTAGGATACTGATAAGGTAGAAGAAATAAAGTTAACCCTTGCTTCCCCAGCCTCTAGCATCTTGATCTGAATCCCCCTTCTTCCACACATGAGAGAAGGTTAGCCCGCCCCGCTCCTTGGCCCCCTCTGAGCAGAGAGACATGCCGTCAGAAACTAGGAAATGGTCACCTATTGCCCTCACGTGCTGTTTCTCCACATTGCTGCCCTTGCGTGGGGCTTCCTCACCTTTCACAGAGTACATCCTGCCCTATGAGGGTGGAAGTGCCTTTCTTTCCTTTGGGGAACCCTGGACTTGGAAAACTGATTTCCTTTAGCACATCATTAAATGATGTCTAGGGGTTGAAGCTGAAGCCTTGAAGCACATAAAACTGGCTTTACCACAGAAGATAAAATATATTTACTGTGTTATGTAGGAAAAGTTGGAATCAACTATAGAATCCAAATCAAATTCGAAACAAGAAAGAATGAAAACAATTACAGTTCTCATGCTGGTTGCCTATTCATCAGTGCTGAATAGTGAAAGGGCAGGTGAACAATTTTATGACCCAGGTTTGTTTACTTTAAACCTGAAGTATAAATAAGTGTGATTTGTCGAACTGTGCCTGCAGTAGTTGGTATGGCCAGTTCCTGATGGTTGCCTCTTTTATTCTTATATCTGGAATTCCTATCTTGTAAGCATTGAGTGCAAAGCAAGATCTGGCCATGCTTGGCCAGAATTCCCGTGAGGGTGTAGCAGTCACAACATGGGGCTGTGAGATTTTCCAGGTGGAAGAACAAGGGCCGACCAGCTTGCTGCCCACCTAGCTAGCTGGCCTTGCCAGGTTCCTGATCTGAGGTGGGATTTGGTTTGGGCAGAAATAAATGACTTCCTTCATTTGATAACATGGTCCACCTCTCTGGGTGTCTTCCCAGTTGTCATCTGTTTACTTGCAAAACCCATATGCTGTCTCGTCCCCCCACCCCCACCCCATCCATCATTCTAGCACCTTCTCGTCCCCTCTCACCTCTTCTCCATACCAAAGTAAAAACTACAAATTTAAGTGGAGGGGTTTTTTGCCACAAAGTAATTGATCGTATATTTCTTAAATAGGATCAGACTCAACCGTTTGTTCTCCTTGAATAGCACAAAATCAATGACGTGCCTTCACTTTGAATGAGGAATTTTAAAATCCTGCCACTGGGCAGGAAGTGTTTAAGCATGAGTGGGGATGCCGTCTCGTTTGGAGAGTGTGTGATGGGTCTTGACTGGGTCTGTGCAGGTGTCACAGCTCCGGCATGAACTGTCCATGAAGGATGAGTTGCTTCAGTTCTACACCAGCGCCGCGGAGGAGAGTGAGCCGGAATCTGTGTGCTCCACCCCGTAAGTCACCCAGGGCCTGTCTCCAGAGGCCGGAGCACCGCTGGCTGTGCTCCGTGACCTTGGAGTTGCCCAGACAGGGTCATCTTCACTGGCAGCACAAGCCGGCTGCCCTCGGCCTCCTCCAGGCCAAGCGTCTGAGTGCCTCAGGCAGATTGATTTTCCTTTTCTGATGGGATTTTAGTTTTCCTCTTCCTGGGTCTTTCTGACAGCTTAGTTGTCAGTGTAGATTGATTAGGCTTGGCTGTGAATGAGTAACAGGCTGGGCTCTGCTGTTGGAGGGAATACGGGGGCCAGCAGTGCTGTGGGGGCTTTTTGGGCTCCTCTTCTCTGTCAGCAGAGTCTCCTGTAAGGAACATGAACTCTAGAGCCCAATGACCTGAGTTCAGATCTTGGCTCTGGGGCTCACTGCTGTGTGCTTATGGCCAAGTTACTTAACCTCTCTGCTTGTTTCCTCATTGGTAAAATGGGGATAATAATAGTAACTTAGTTCGTAGAGCTGTGAGCACTGAAGGAGTTCATACATGTAGAGTACTTAAAATAGTACCTGACAGATAGAAGGCATCCCAGAGTTGTGCAGGCTTGAAATAGAGTTGGTTCCCCAGAAATCTGAGGCAAAGTGGCAGCCAAGGGTTGGGATGCAGGACTGAAGTGAGGTGAGCCTGTGCTGTTTTCCTGGGGGCGGGGGAGAGGCCTGATGCATCAGTGTCACACCCACACCTGCCTGAGCTTTCCTTGGAAGCCCCCCTCTGTGTGCTGTGTGGTTTGCCAGGTGGTGGGAGGAAGTGTCTCCCTCCCTAGGAAGTGGACTTTCTCCCCCAGGTTGAAGAGGAATGAGTCGTCCTCCTCCGTCCAGAATTACTTCCATCTGGATTCTCTGCAGAAGAAGCTGAAGGACCTTGAAGAGGAGAACGTTGTACTTCGATCTGAGGTGAAGTGCACTCCCTGCCCTGTCCCCTCTCTGCCAGCGTGGTGGCCCCGCATGCTTATCTGGAGAGTACAGCCGTGATTACAGCCCTGCTGTTCTCAAGGGTGACGGTCTGTGGAAGGGCTACCTGGCCCTGGGTCACGGCCACACCAAGCGCCCAGCAGGCGTGCCTCATTTATGAGCCGGGCAGCACACACCATCCTGGTTGCAGCAGACAGACAGGTGAATTGTGCAGTGTGAGGATGGGTAAGAGTGGCAAACCCTCCACCTTCGCGGTTAGGGCAAAAGCTCCTGGAAGGTGGGGCCTTGCTCTGGTGGTCTCCAGCTCAGATGTAGAAACAGCTTGGAGGCCTGGTGTGAGAGCCTTGTGCTCATGCTACTGCAGGTCAGATGTGCTCAAAGGAAATAGTACTTGGGAACTTGGAGACATATTTCTTAGACAACTAACTTTAAAAGGTTGAGCCGAAGCAACTTGGGAACTCATGCTTTTGAGTATTTCTGTGGTGGGTACTTTGCCTGCTTTCTTTAAAAAAAAAAAAAAAAGTCTTCATAACAAGGCTGGAAAAACCTTGGGAAAACCCGGACCCAGGCTGCTAGGTATTTTGATTGCCCAAGATGTTGCAAATTAGTGAACAATAAAGCCAGGGTTTATAAGTCTCTGAGACTCCAAACCCACATAATTTCACTTTACCTACTGCCTCTATCCAGAAACACAGATGCATGGAGATTTAGTGTTTTTTGTTTAATTATCAGTGAGCTTATGCTCTCCAGCCAGAGGTTTGGTTCAATCCTGTTTATCAGGCCCTTGGTTTGTCAAGTTTGAGCTGCAAGCTCACCTAAGCTGGCCCAGGGCTTCCCTAAGTCCCTCAATATGGCAGACCACCTGTCACCTTGAACTTGCCTCACTTGTTGCAAAGAGCCTCATGTCTGGGCTTAACAAGATACTCTTATGCCTGAGAAAAGGGTCATGGCTCTTAGCCCACACCTCTTTCAGCCCCTCATTTACTGATAAGAGACATAAACCCAGAGTGATCAAGAGGGTTACCCAAGCTTTCTCTGCCAGCCAGCAGCCGAACCAAGACTCCAGTCCAGTTTTCCCCATTCTGAGTTCCAGCATCCACCCTAAGTAAATGCCCTGGCCCCAGGCACATGGTGATTGGTCCCTCTGTTGGAGTCGTCATGTAAAGCAAGCAGAGGGAATCTGATCCCAGCCACAGATTCTTACTCCTCCACCTAGCTTACAGGATGGTGATGTCTCTGGGGCCAGGACCTGAGAGCTCAGAGATACCTCTCTACCTGTGGCATTTTCTTATAGCCTTCAAATCTCTGTCTTCCCACCTTTACACCCAGGAGCGAAGCCATACAGAGTCCAAGCATAGCTCCTAGGTCTCTGAACTTTAATGCTTTCATATTGTGTCTTGCTTTGGCTCAGCTGAAAACAGCAGGACAGATTCCCACTTGTGAACCTCAGAGGACCTCACCTAGCACAGAGCAGGTGTGATAATTGTTAACCCTTCTTATTGTGGGGCTTATCCTTAGAATGCCCACTGTAGGCAGGGATGTGTCATAGGCTCTTTTGGGTCACAAAAGGATCCGCGACTGTGAGCCCGGACAGACACACATGAATAGATAGGTGGACTAATGGAGGGGCTCGAAGTTTTAGCGACTGCTTTGTGTGGTGCCCTCTAGCGGTTGGGATGACTTTCTGTGTCTGAGGGCGCAGTGGGTGACAGCTGGGGAGATGCTGAGGGCAGCATTCCAGACCCAGGTTAGCCCTCGCTGTGTCACCTGGCCTGTCCAGGTGTGACTGTGGGGCCTCTGACCTGAGCCCTGTCCACAGGCCTGCCAGCTAAAGACGGAGACCATCACCTATGAAGAAAAAGAGCAGCAGCTGGTCAACGACTGTGTGAAGGAGCTGAGTATGGCCCGCCCCCTGCCACTCCTGTCCCCCCACCTTTTACTTTTCCCATCTGCCATCGTTAAGACCAGATGGATTTGCATCACTTGTTAGAATGCGGTCTTCCTGCCAGCCTGGGTTCATTAGCATTTTTTCCCTGAATACTAGAGGCCTCCCCTGATCTTGTGTGACACCCCTCACCCTCATTTACGACAAACTGGGTGGGAGGTCGTCAAGCCACACATTCTCAGTCTTTCTCCAAAATGGCTACTTAATTTTCATTTTGGCTTTTTGCAGGAATATTGGTTATTTAATGGCTAAATTAGGTCCAGCTTTAGAGTCCTGAACTGAAGGTGTGGAGAAATAACTTTCTAGTGATTTGATGTGTAAACCTTGAGGCCAGAGTTCTGAGCTTTGCAAATATTATGTGCCTTCCCCCACCCTCTCCATGATAAGTTTACACATTAAGATCAGACAAAAGGGCAAACAGAATATTTTGAGTGTCAGCAGAATATCAGTGAAACACACCCTATGTTTAAATCTAGTAAAATGAGTTATGGCTCTGAGTATGGGCTGAAAACGCCCAGGAGAATTGTGTTGTGCATGCAATAGTTCCTTTCTAGAACAGAGTACAACAGGAGTTCCTGTCACTGGTGATGTGTTTGTATGGGACATGTGGAATTGGTCAGAGTCACTTTCTGTTTGGCGTGGTGTCTCTGGGCTGACCGCCAAAGCCTGCCTGATTTTCTCTGGGGAGGTGACTCTAGGCAGTGGGTGAGGCTTCCATACTGACCCTGGGAGCCACAGCTAGGGGTTGGTTCCTCCTCAGGACAGACCAAGTCCATAGAGGAAGATGGGGACTCTCCCTCCAAGCTTATCATCATGTGCCCTCTCCACTTCTTCCCTTGTCTTGTAATAAGGACTTTTTTTTTTCCTTGTACAAACCACAAAGAAACCATTGTCTCTGGCTCTTGTGATTGTTGTTTCTTGGTCAAAGGGGACGCCAACGTGCAGATTGCCAGCATCTCTGAGGAATTGGCCAAGAAGACAGAGGATGCTGCTCGCCAGCAAGAAGAGATCACACACCTCCTCTCCCAAATAGTTGATTTGCAGAAGAAGGCGAAAGCTGTAAGGCTTCTGTTTCTCTAACAGTTCTGAGATCGAGAAGGGGGCCATTTACCCCAAAGACCCTTTGGATTCATATTTTAGGAAATTGTGCTGTCCATTGAAAACTTTTGCTGAAGCTTAACAGATTCAATAGCATAAAACTGGTTACCCTGAATTGGCAAAGGGATCATATTTATCACTATCTATTTTCCTAAGAAAAGTCTGCAAATGAATAGAACTCATTAAGACACGTAAAGGTGCTATAAATAGAGAGTTTGGGAATTTAAGGTATAAATCATCTAGGTTAGCATTTCTCCTTACACAGGGCAGCTGTATGTTCTGCACAGAACAATGTCCCCTTTCGATTTAAGATGAAGCAGCAAAAAACCAATTGTTTCCCACATCAGGCCTTTGCTAGAAGCCCAAGGTGAAAGACTTCCAGAAAGCAGCTGTGATTATGGAAGCTGTTGCTTAGTCGCTAAGTCATCTCTGACTCTTTGCAACCCCATGGATTGTAGCCCGCCAAGGTGCCTCTATTTAGGGGATTTCCCAGGCAAGAATACTGGAGTGGGTTGCCATTTCCTTCTCCAGGGGATCTTCCCGACCCAGCGATCGAACCCGCATCTCCTGCATTGGCAGGCCGATTCTTTACAGAATTCTTCCCAGAGCCACCAGGGAAGCCCAACTATGGATGTGGAGGTGGGCAATAGGGAATGAATACAGACATAGGAAAGACATTGCCTTCAAAGCTAAAAGACAAAATTTTACTCCAGTATAAGATAAAAATCTCCTTGTGGATGTGTGATAGGATCATAATGAATTGGTCAATAAGTGGGAAAATGTTAGCCTTTGCTAAGTGTCTTAAAAGAGAAGCTGACTTCCCTTTGCCACATTCTAGTGTGCAGTGGAAAATGAAGAACTCGTCCAGCACCTGGGGGCTGCCAAGGATGCTCAGAGGCAGCTCACGGCCGAGGTGAGTGGCTCTCCCTCACTTCATAAGGCCCCCATCCCAGTTCAGGCGCATCAGCCTCCCTCTGACAGGCTGTGGGTCCCATCCTTCTTAGTGACCATTTTGATAATGAATTAAATGTCATTCTTACTCCTAAGGCAGCTCCCAGCTCCACTGACGCTGGTCACAAGCACCCGGGAGGCTGGGCTATTGACCAGCCTGGAGCCTGGCGTACATGCATTCCTGACAAACATTCCAATAAGGGAGAGGACACCGAACATGGTGTACAAAAGGAACCCCATTCAGAGATGGGAAGGAAACGAGGGAGTGATGATTTGCCCTCTCGTTTGTTTTGTCTCAGTTGTTAGTCTTTTAGGAGATTTCTGAGTCTGCAAGCTTGCCCCAAGTTGTAGAAAAACTGCGCCTTGAGGCCTATTTGGCCTCAGGCCACAGGACAGCCGGTCCTGCTAGGGGGCCAGGACATCTGTTAGTGATCCTGGGTCTTCCGGGCTCGTGGGAGGTACCTGGTCTCACCATTCCAGCCCTTTCTGCTCTTTCCTGGTCTCCCGCAGCTGCGCGAGCTGGAGGACAAGTACGCGGAGTGCATGGAGATGCTCCATGAGGCGCAGGAGGAGCTCAAGAACCTCCGGAACAAGACCATGCCCAACACCACGTCCCGGCGCTACCACTCGCTGGGCCTGTTTCCCATGGTGAGTGTCCACCTGCCGCCTGGCCACCCGCCTCCCACCCTCAGGCTAGCAGGTGCCCCTGGCTCTGGAGCTGAGTCTCTACGGGGGCTGGCTTCTCCCTTTTACAGCTCGGATCTGGATCCAAATTGAGGTCTTGTGAGCCCAGCCAGTAGCTTCTTAACCACACGAGACAAGATAGTTCTTTATTTTCCATCCTTCCGAATCTGTGTTTTTCACCCCGCCCTTAGAAGATAAATTTAGTAGGAACTGGGTTTAGTAGACACCTCAGATATTTGGAAGATGCTATTTCTACGTTATTTTTTCATAGAGCATGTGCTGTTTGGGCCTCACAAGTGCATTCCAGAATTCTTAGGTTGCCTTATGGTTCTACTCGTTCTTTGTATGCTTATTAACAATTCTCTCACTGGTTCTGGTATCTGTAATATGAAAAAATATTTCCCTTTGTGCTGTGTGCAGTATTTTTAATATTTTTTATATTATTTCCCCACAATCTTATTTTTTTAGCTCTGGCCTGATCTATTTCATGTTTATGCTTTAGGGGAATGTGGTTGAGAAGAGGGCTTTCCAGGAGGCTGACCTCTCCCAGGGTGGGGGGTGGGGGGTTGGGTGGCACAGGGTGGAGCCCCTCTGCTGGTCATTTCCCAGTAATATTTGGTTGGGGAACTTTCTCATTTTATCTTCTTCTGTCAAACTAGGGCCCCTTGAAGGTGGGGACCCATGTCTTATTTGCTATCTCCTCCTTCCCTATCTTTATTTTTTTTTTCATTTTAACAGTTTTTAATGAAGCTGTAGACAAGATGACTTTATTCCTTCATCTTCTCAATTGTTTCTTCCTTATATTTGCCCTTTTCCTTTCCTACTCGGTGAGATTTGGCTTTCCGTTCGAGGATCTTTTTGCGGTCTTTGTCCAGTTTTAGTCTGGTGATGACCACCTTGCTGGGGTGAATGCCCACATGGACAGTTGTGCCATTAGCCTTCTCCCGCTGCACTCATTCAGTATCAATGACGTATTTCTTCCTGTAAACTTGGACCACTTTGCCAATTTGCTGCCCTTTGTGGTGCCCCCGTACAACCTGAACTTCATCATCCTTTCGGATGGGCATGGATCGAACGTTGTACTTCTGTCTTAGCTCTTTATTATTTTTTTTGTCTTAGCTCTTTAGAAAGAGGAGAAGACATAATTTTCCTGCTAATGTGGGAAGGTGCATTGAAATGCCTTTTTCGATTCTCGCTTCGGTCAGAAGTCACAAAGGGATTGAACTTCATTTTGGCCGCTGGCACTTCAGCAATGGCCACAGAAGGGAAAAGATCTCCTTCCCTCTCTTTAATACTCTGCACCTGGTGCAGTGCTTGGCATGTTGTAGAGTCACAGGTCCTCACTAGACATTAGATCTGGGTGGCTGAATCAACAGACTGAAAAACCAGCCACCAAGAAGGTTTCAGGCTCTGTTTCAGTGGTTTGATGAAATACCAGTTCCCTCTGAGAAGAGAATAACTTTTGAGGAAAAGCCCCCTAAATGAGATCGGCATGGAGGGCTGTATAAATATTTGTGAAACTTGGTCCCTTTTGAATTAGCCTTTACTCGGGACTCTTATTCCTCCCTACCCCCCACCCCATTGCTGACATTGTTACCCCGACCCCTTGCTGTCTGGCCCACTTTTCCTAAATCATAGTCTCCTTTTCACCTTCACAATATAAAGTCAGGCTGGAACTCTCTCTCAGCCTGACTGAAATCTAAGGAAAACCAAAAAGAAAGACACAGCATCAACAGTCAACTTTCCCAGGAGCACATTGGTGATTCAGTGATCCCAATGAAGGCAGACAAGGACATTCTGCCCCCCAAATCCACTGATCTTGAGCTCATTGTGCTCGACTCACAGACAACCCATGTAACTTTGTATATCCCCTGCTTCGCTTTCCCTTCTTCCCGGCTTCTCGTCTCCTAGGGCCATCTTATTTCCTGCATTCCTGGGATTCACCCTCCTGCGTTCCCCGCTCTCAAGGACAGATGTATTTTAAAACTAAACCATGCCATAAGAAAAGCTGAATTGAAGGTTTACATAAATTTCTTTTTGAGAGATTGAGTCTCAGCTTTTATTATTTGCTGAGGTGGAGCTTTTGTTTGCCTTTTTCTGCTGTTGGCAGAGCTCAGTTTTTGAAGAGGGCTATTTATAAAGTGCATTATGCATGAAAGGTATTTAAGGCAATCTAAAGCTTACATCATGCCCATGCTTCTGGAGCAGAACACTCGGATCTGCTTCCCTTGCTCCCAGCCCCTTCTAACTGCTGAATAAAACAGCGAGTAGCAGTTTTTCTCAAGTATGTTCCCAATTCTCTCACCTTATGGCAATAGTTCTTAATCTGGGATCTACAGACAGGATTCAGGGGGCCCGTGAACTTCAGAGGAAGATTTTATCTTTTATGTTCATTAATCCCGAATTGCACTTGGTGTTTCCTTCCCTTGTGAAGGTAGGTAACGACCACAGCAGCACAGTCATCTCTGGGACTTCGTCATCCATCAAAATCACATGTCTTGTCACAATAGCACTTGTCAGTTGCCACAGGTGTCCCAAAATACCACCTGTGCTAATCTCCCACTCAGAGTGACAGTTGCTGCCAGTTACTCTATCACACTTGCAGTTACTAACATTTTAGTAATTAACTCCATGTATTTGGCTTCCTCTTCAATCCTAATTATGTCATTCATTTATAAACATCATTCTGATGCTTCATCACCTCATCCATAGCGTCCAGCACTCCCTTCCTTGCCTCCACTCTCAGACCTTACTTCCCACTAGCTTGTCTTTTTTTTTTTTTTTTCCTCCTTCATCTCCTGAATCTTTACTCTGAAGTCCCTTCTTGAAGGGCTGCCCACTGGTCGGAGCTCCCCATGTGCTCACCTGCTCTCGTCTCCCTTCCCCTGGAGTACCTGGCTGCTGTCTCTTCTCTGGCCACCCCTGCAGGGGCCACACACTCATATTCTCCTCTAGAGACAGAGCAACTTGAATCGCTCACTCGCTGTGTGTCTCCCGGCTTTTCCCAGGACTCCTTGGCGGCGGAGATCGAGGGAACCATGCGCAAGGAGCTGCAGCTGGAAGAGTCGGAGTCGCCAGACATTGCGTAAGGCCTTGGTCCTCAGCTCCCAGGGGCTGTGGGGTGGGCGCCAAAGTGCAGGACTCCCCGTGGGCCTTCCACAGATGATCCAGATGAAGGGAACTTAGAGAATGAAGCCGACAACAACATCCTCCTTCCAACTGGCTCCTCTGGTTGGGTTTTAAATACATGTTATGAACTTGTGGAAAGTTGGGGAAGGGCAGATGTATTTCTCATCTCTTGTCACACAAGCTCTGTTTTGACACCCCCACTCACTTTTATCTTTCTTTTTGATGGAAAACATTACTTTAAAATATTTTTAACATCTGTTAAGGAAAGAAAAATAGGATGCATTATGAGATACAGAGAAGGGCTTCCCAGGTGGCTCAGTGGTAAAGAATTCACCTGCCAATGCAGGAGACACAGGAAACTCGGATTCGATCCCTGGGTCAGGAAGGTTGCTTGGAGAAGGGAATGACAACCCACTCCAGTGTTCTTGCCTGGAAAATCCCATGGACAGAGGAGCCTGGTGGGTTACAGTCCATGGGGTCACAAAGAGTCGGACATGACTGAACACGCATGCATGTATGTGTGAGGTACAGAGAGCTCTTTGGGAAGGTGTGAGCAAGGCTTCCATTTCCTTTCTGCATACATTTAGGGGTGTCAGCCTTTATCATCTCTCTTGCCAACTTGAGACCTTGCACTTGACCTGCTTAGAGCTGTAAGAAACCTGGAGCATGATTTAATCAAGTTTTCTCTGTATCCAAATGGCATAGACAGAACTTGGAACCCCGGGAGCGACCAGTGTCCCTAAACCTCAGTGCGTGTGTGAAGCTGTTTGCAACCCAGAAAGAGGCAGCCATTACAGAAACACACCTACCATTTTCTCCTTAAAAGGGAACAAATGAACAGTGCAATTCTGCCCTTAGAGATGGCAGTTTCCAGGGGGGGAAAAGAAAGAGACTCATCTAGTGTTTATCATCTCATTATAAACATTTAAGACTAACTTGAAGTCACACTTTAAAAAAAAATATGAATGGTTGACAAAGACTCATTCTATAAAAATATTTTGAGCCCTACTATGTGCTGAGCAGTAAACACTGCCCTCCTGAAGTTTGCATTCTAGAGACTATCAAGAAGACTAGGTAGGAGACAAAAGTTAGTATTAAATATCTTTGTAGGTCAAGCTTAAGGGAAGTAGGAAGCAGTATCACTTTTGCTAGCATCACCTTTAGCACACAGCCATGTAGTGGAGCCTTGAATTCTGTGGGCGTTGAATCTCTTGAATTCCAACCAACACTCTAAGAAACACATGGGAGGTACAGGGTGGCAGGTTGCTTGGGGGTCACAGTGGACCTGCTGCCTGTTGGGTCCTCAGTAAATAGTGTTGGGAGGGTTGAACGCCAGGGTCACTCCTGCATCTGCTTAGTCTTGGGTGATGTTGTGCTTTCTCCCCAGTCACCAGAAACGGGTCTTTGAGACCGTGAGGAACATCAACCAAGTCGTCAAGCAAAGGTCTCTGACCCCGTCCCCCATGAACATCCCTGGCTCCAACCAGTCCTCAGCCATGAACTCCCTCCTGTCCAGCTGCGTCAGCACCCCCCGGTCCAGCTTCTACGGCAGCGACGTTGGCAACGTGGTCTTGGACAACAAGACCAACAGCATCATCCTGGAAGCAGAGTCAGCCGAGCTGGGGTGAGCCAGCCGGGGACTTTTCTCTTTCTGTTTGGGGGATAGGTAGGGGGTGTGTGAACACAGGTCCAGTCATCAGAAGAGGGAGGCCTTAAAAGTGTAGACCTTTCAGTTCTCATATTTGTTGTGCCAACCGGCTGAGCTAATGCTTATCTTGATGCTGGTATGTTAACCAGTTTAAAGGGTTGTAACAGGACACACCAGAAGTCAGCTTTTCTGTAAAATGTTGGAGGGGAGGATAAATGAATATTTTTTTCTCTTAATCTCTATCTGTTAGGCGTTTATTTCATGAACCCCTTTGTAGCTTGGATTCTGAAAGGCTGAGGAGGACTCAGGCTCTGTCTCATGACCAGAATCTGGTTTGCTTTAGAAAGTAGGGTGCAGCGTGCCTGGCAAGTGCCCACCACACTCTGCATGCCTGGGGTGGGTCCTCCTTAGCAGTGGTCTCTCCCTCTCCTCCTGAAGCCCTGCAGGAGCCGCACCCCCACCCTCATTGTCCATCCTTTTCCTATGACTTAACAAAATTGGCTTTTCTGATCAAGGAGTCAGATAGCTGTAAAATGCTTGATCAGAACTCTGAGGTTTTTTTGGACTTAATTATTATTTTTCTTACTGAAGTATCGTTGCAGAACAATCTTATGTAAGTTATAGATGTATGATATAGTGATTCACAATTGTAAAGATTATAATCCATTAATAGTTATTATAAAATATTGGCTATATTCCCTGTGTTGTATAATATATCCTTGTAGCTTATTTTATACAAAGTACTTTGTACCTCTTAATCTCCTGCCCCTATATCGCCTCCTCCCCACTGATAACCACTAGCTTGGATCAGAACTCTCTTAGAGCTCTCAGCTCCCTAAATTCAAGAGGAAAAAGGCACATCCCTGCAGCCAACTGTCCTGTTGGAGACCAGGAATTGCAGCCTGAAGGTTTCTTCCCGAGGTGTCACGAGGGAGATGTTTGTAGGAGCTGGGTTTATTATGTAGTGTTTGCAAGTTTTCCTTGCACCTTAGTGCCCCCTCCTCACCTCCCTGAGGAAGAAAAACCCAGCAGAGGGAATTGTTCTTCTGGACAGGCATTCGTTTCCCGGTTTTTGCCTACATTTAGCCGCTTGCCTTGGTTCCCTTAGAAGTCCCAGCTGCCGCCCGGAAACTAGTAGTAAGGACAGTGCTGTCCAGCGCCCCCTGCTGGCTGCTCCGCGCTCACCCGCCGTTTCCCCTCCTTCTAGAAACGAGGAGCGGAGTAAGAAGCCTGGCACGCCGGGCACCCCGGGCTCCCACGACCTGGAGACGGCGCTGCGGCGGCTGTCCCTCCGCCGGGAGAACTACCTCTCGGAGAGGAGATTCTTCGAGGAGGAGCAGGAGCGGAAGCTCAGGGAGCTGGCGGAGAAGGGCGAGCTGCTCAGCGGCTCCCTGACGCCCACCGAGAGCATCATGTCCCTGGGCACGCACTCGCGCTTCTCCGAGTTCACCGGCTTCTCCGGCATGTCGTTCAGCAGCCGCTCCTACCTGCCCGAGAAGCTTCAGATCGTCAAGCCGCTGGAAGGTGATCACAAGGGGCCTCGGCCCCTCTCTGCCCTCGTCAGCGACTCCCTGTGGTCGCTGATCCACCACCGGAAAGCGGGCAACCTCTGTAACGCCTACTCCTTTTTCTTCCGCGATAGCCACCCCCGCTGCTGGTTTGAGTTCCTCTGAGTGCCCCGGCCTCCACCCCTCCCGGTGTAGGTTTGGAAATGCACACACAGGCAGCCCAGACTAACCTCCATCAACTAAGCCAAAGAAAAGAAAATGTGTTTGGCGCTGGTTTCCTCATTCTCTTGGATTCAGAATCTTTGAAATACAAATGTTTAGGGAAGGCAGAGGTGCTGCTGACATCCTCAGGAGTTAATTAGGTCATGTCAGGGGGCTCTGAGGAGTGTAGAGAATTGATGCTTTGACTTTTCAGAAAATATGGTGTCAGGGAGGGGGTGCAAAGCTAATGCTGTTTTAAATTGTTTATTCAGTAACCATGAGAAAGCAGTTTCCTGTTTGTTGACTCACATGTTCTGCTTTGATCTTCAAATAAAAAGGGTGTGGCTTTCTTCAGATGCAGTGTGTTCTGAGCAAGGCTTCTAGACCTCCACAGTTTGGGGGCCGGGAAGGGGGTGGCTGTGGAGGAAAGTGAGCTCTGTACCTCCTTAAGCCAACCTTTTCCAGGGGCCATTCAGGTTTTAGTATCAGGAACACCCTAGATGATTAAACTCATGGAAACACTTTTCTTTCTTTCTTTCTTTCTGCTTTCAGCATTATAAAGTATGTTCCCTTTACTTATCACTGCCCTACTAAGAACCATCAGGTATTTGTAACATTCATTTTTTCCCCCTCCTTTAGTTTGAAAACCCATGAGAGTTTGAGAAGATATTTTAACTCTATATTATTTATCTAATGCAAAGCCAAATCAGAATTTCTGTAAAGGCAGTATTTCTCAACTTCTTTAAGAACCCATTTTAGACATTAATTCCTAATCTATCCCCTCAGAAAATTTAATGTGATAGATATACTGTTTATGTATTATATGTGTATCTGTGCCTAAAAAGAGTACAGGTATTCACCCCCAAAAGAACCAGTTTTCAGCCCTGGAGTGGGGGCTGGAGTTTCACCTCTGTTAGGATGCATGCTGTAAGATGAGATTGTACTTGTTAAAGATCCAAGAAATGCTGGATCTCATGTTCTGAAAAGGAAGGAAGCGGGTGGGCAAACATTCTTTTTCATGATTACTTCTAAATTGTATAATGTAGGTCCTTCTTAGATTTCAGAAGAGGGATAGCTCATCCTTTTTTTAATTTATTCAGTTGTAAGCTTGGTGATTGTTTTCTGATTCACTATTATGTCTGTTTTTCTTTCAATAAAATTTTTCATTTCTGCAATTTTACTTTTTGCCTTTCTTTTCTTTTTTCTCCTTTGTCTCTCAAAGGTCATTGGAATTTATCATCTTTATCTTGTCTGCTTTCTACATTTTACTTTGTGTTTCATTGATCATCTAAGGATATATATTTGACTCGTTTTCCAGGCATATTTTAGAAGAGATTTTTTTAAGAAATTATTTTGACCAAGTCATCTTTTTCTTTTTTAATCTTGTGACATAGATAGCAGTATTTCTGTGATAAATTAATAGAATAAGAGGAAATCCTATTAGATTTGCGAGATAAATTTCATCTATAAAACTCTGTTCACTAGGAACCTGTATCACTACCATAAAAAGTCATATCTTATCAATATGGCCTGTAAGGTATTCTCATGATAGAGTCTATCCCTCTGGCTCCATTTTATAGTCCTCTGACTTCTCAACTGTTTAAAATATAATCAACTTTTTTTCTTCCTCTGCAAGTACCTTTTTGTGTTACTGTGTTTAATTTGATATGGTGGAGTGCTAACACAGAAGTATGCCTGATGCTGGGTTCATTATAGCTCTAACTGTGGTGCTGGCTAAGTTACTTCACCTTTTTGAGCTCTGTTTCCCTTATTGTAAAATAGGGCTCACATCGGCCACACAGGATTGTGGCAAGGAATAAACATGATGTGTTTTGCATTATGCTCAGCATCTACTAGGTACTTATTAACTTGTGGGCTCCTTGAACTTGTCCCTGTTCTGGTAACTCAGGTAAGAAGGCTAGCCTCACCAGTGTTGAGACCTGGACCAGCATTGCGCTGGTGCCATGTTCTTACATCCTTTTTCACTGGACCGCCAAGAAGCTGTAGGATTCCAGTGTTCTCCAGTGACCCAGGTAAATGTACCTGGGTTGAGGCCCCTGGAGAATGTTGGCTGGGATCACAGCAGATAGCCAGTCTGTGTCTTCCATCTGTCTTCCTTACCTATTTAATTAATCTTGCTATCTGCTCATTGGTGTCAGCCAAAATAGATGGGCTAGGTGTTTTGTCTCTTCATCTTACCTTACACGTTTTAAGTAGGTGAAGAACAAACAAAACATTCAAACTAGAAAGAGATAGATCTGCATTAAAAAGATGAGTTGGACAGTATTTTTTCCCTCTGTTTTGCTCTTCCTTTCTAATTATAACCAGATAGTATTTCCAGATAAACAAGTTAATATGTAATTAGGGAAAAGCACACACTTCCAAGCTGTCCATTATCCAGCAAGTTTAGTTCTAACTTTTAAGCCTCAGGTGCCCTGCCGACATAAATGGATTGAGTCGTCTTCTCCTTTGGTGACATGAAAACCTTTTATTTAAAACAGTGGGGTGTGGAAAGAAAGCAAACAGAAGGAAAAGGGTAGTAACTGTAATTATGTTTTTGCCCTATCCACACCCTGCTCCGTAGACCTTCATCTTGGTGCCGACTGGGAACACATTTCCTCTCTTTGCCTGCCAGACCCCAGCGTCACTCATGTGGGCGGGAGAAGGTGATGGTAACGGGAGGTGGGGTAAAACGCCAAGTATTATGCATCTTTCAGCATAATCTTTCCATTGTAGTCTCACTAGATTCCCTTGCTCTGCATTTTCAGGGAATGCAAATAACTCGCTGTACTTTGTAGGCTATTGAACTCCAAATAGCAACTCTCTGTAGCCTCATTTGTGTCTTGGACTCATGCATGGGGTGGGGAAAATGGGGCATCCTGTTGAACAGATGGAAGATGGAGGCCCACGGGACTCTTTTCTGGGCCTAGACCTCTAGCCCCACTGAGTTCTTTCCTGGTGCATTGTAAATGTCTAGAACCCCCTTCAGAAGGATGGGGAGATCTGGCACTTCCTTGACACAGTTCTTCACTTTCCAGTGTGTTTGCTTTTCCTTTAGACCCCTTCCAAAGGTAGAGGTGATGTGGCCACATTGCACCTGGGGATTTCTCATCTTCCTTCTGAGCCCTGGTTGTGCTGCTACAAGCTGGGTATCAAAATTCCTTGTTTAAAATTTCTCCCCAGTACAATTTTGTTACCAGGAATGTGGATGTGTGAATAGTGAACACAAACTGTGGGCCCATTTTGGATTACTCTGCATGGAGGTCCCCAGAAGTGGCAGGAGAAACCCCAGTGGCCGGAAACCCCATTGCATCTCCTGGCAGGCCCTGGACACCCATGAGGAAGTTTCACTGCCCACTGTGTATTCCTCCAGATTCTCATTGAGCCCAGATTCCTGGCTGGAATGCTGATGGCCTTGCTTGTTTTCAGACCTATGGTTTGGGGAGGGAAGTGGGGTGAGTTTATGGAAAGAACTAGGCCTTTAGCACTGAACACTGACTATGCTACAATTAACTCAGTGACTTTGGAAGTTAGATAACTTCAGTGAACTTCTGTCTGTGAAAGTGTGGGTCATAATACTTAACCATGACGGGTGGTTTTGAGGAATGAGTCGAGGTGATACATATAAAACAAGCTGCCCTGCTGAGATGTCTCTGTACAGGGTAGCTTTTTAAAAAATAGTGCCATGGAACCTAGGACTTAGGATCCCATGGACCAGGTTTGTTTCATTATATGCATCTTTGGTCTTTTTTCTTTCCTTTTTGCATTTAGAATATTTTCTATTTTTATTCAATAGATTCCAGTTAAGTAGGGTGCTATTGTACTTGTGACACTTAATGCCGGGATAAACTCCAAAGTGTGTATGACCTTTTTCTGTTTTAAGTGGATTTGAAATTGCCCATTTACAAAACCCTTTCAAGACTCCTTGGCTGAGACTGTCGATGAGAAATTATTTTGCAGCAGTGTTTTGGAGGCAGTGCACTCAGCTGGGCACAGCAGAAGGTTGGGGAGCTCAGTTACATTCCTGGACCACTTCCTGGCCCCACTGCCTGCCTGCCTTTCGCTTCTCTTTTATCTTGACTCATGAGCTGCTGGCTCCTGGCCTCCCTAGTTCCCCTTTCTGACCTTCCCCAGGGCAGCCTGGAGGGATCGCTGCCTTCCTCACAGAGGATGCCCTCAGGAAGCCAGCAGTGACAGTCTGAGAGGTTATTTGTGCAGGAAGGCTCTTGCATTTTCATGCTTGAGAACCACTTTCAAAGTCTCTCTGTTGAGTTTGGCATGTTTTCAGTGTGGCCAACTTCTTCATCTGTGGAATGGGGATAGAATGCCCAGCCTCATGGGCTGGGCACCCCCAATACCAGAGCCGTGTGAGAGGTAATAATGTCCTAAGGGGGAAAGAGTTGCTCTGGCAGATGGGTTGGGCAGAATCCTGGCACAGAGCAACATGCTAAAGGGTCTGATATGTTGTTATTTAGTACATATACGTCTTAGCCCAGGCTTCCTAACAAGGCTTAGTCTTGGACTTCCTCTCTCTGTGAGTACCTGGTGTACCCTCAAGGTCCTCAGGACACACTCTGGTGTTATTACAGACCTTACACCATGTCATCTGAGTCCTGGGGTCTGGTGTCATTGAGGAGATTGACTCCTCTGCTTCAGACCTCTGGGTGGACTTGCATGTTCTTAAATCACATCTCTTTAAGCCAATTCCCACTCCCCAAACCTGCAGCCTGTCAAGGTTGCTGGCAGCATACAGAAAACTTAGGTAAAGGGGGTGACGGCCGTGCCCACCACTTATCCATGTGCTATGTTCATTTCTTTTGTCTTTTCTCTTGATGTGGGTGCCTAGAATTGGTTTGACATCATCTTATTCTGCTGTCTTCCCTGTTCCCAGCATTGTATACTTGGCATAGAAACCACCCATATCCACCCCTGCCCCTCACCCCTCTTTCTGAGCTTGTTGTGCTTATTTTTCCCTCTTCTGTTTCTAAAGTGATTCTGTGTTGGATTTGGGGGTTGACATCAGTTGCTTAAAATAAAGAGTTTGTTACCCAACATCCTTGACACATAGTATGATGTTAATTTTACTTTGTTAAAAAAATGGATTTTTGCCCTGAGATTGGTGCTCCTTCTGGGCATGGAAGGGGGTTAGGGCCTGACACGCAGCAGGAGGGGGGCAAGGCAACTCCGTGGGTGTCCCTCCCAGAGTCCACCTACGACACCCAGGGCCCCCTGGGCTCGCACTCCGCGCTGGAGGGTGGTGAAGAGCCATCAGCTTAGACTCCCATCCTAACCCTCTCTTCTCCCTGTCACCCCCTCCCCCCCACCCTTTCTCCTCGCAAGGTTCTGCCACCCTTCACCACTGGCAGCAGTTGGCCCAGCCTCACCTCGGGGGCATTCTGGACCCCCGGCCTGGTGTGGTCACCAAGGGCTTCAGGACGCTGGATGTTGACCTGGACGAAGTGTACTGCCTTAACGACTTTGAAGAAGACGACACAGGTGACCACATTTCCCTCCCGGGCCTAGCTACCTCCACGCCAGTTCAGCACCCAGAGACCTCAGGTGAGAGGTCCCGAGCACGTGTGACTGTCTCAGGCAGCAGAAGTTACCCAAGCCGGCCTCAGGCTTTCCCAGAGGAGATGCAGGAGCCACCAGCGGCCGAGGAGGAGGAGGAGGAGGAGGGGTCTGGTGAGGGCACCGCCATCAGTCCTGTGAACCTGGCACCTCCACCGGAGGCAGAGTTCCAGGCCATTCTCACTTCCGTTCCGAGCACCATCCGTAGTGGCTCTCTGTCTGTAGCTTCTGCTCGTCTGTGTGGGTGATGATGAAAGCATTACCATCATGGGGTTCCGTTTTTTAATAGAGTCTGATGCCTCCTTTTGTAACAAATGGGTGCGGCTCCTTGCCCATCTTGGAGGTGCATGGCCCAGCAGGCTCTTGAAGGGGAGCAGGAAAGGCTGCTAAAAAGAAGTGGATTATTGCCCCATCATTCCCGCCCCCCAATCCCGAGCATCAGCTCCCCATTTCTGTTCTGGGTTGCTTCCCCTGTCTAAGGGGCAGCTTTTCGAGTCCTCTGATGACCTCCAAACTGAGCTGAGCTGGGCAATTTTAGGGGCAATTTTGAGTGCTGGAATGTTCAGAAGGTTAATGAAAGACTCTGTTACCTGCATAATACAGTAAAATTGGAAGAAGCCCAGAAAGTGTTCAGGATTTCAGACAGCACTTCAGAGATCAGCCTGTTCATTACCTAACTGTAGTGAAGATATGTGTGTTTTCATTCCAGCTTATACATGTGTTCAAAGTGGATTTTTTAAAAGTGCTTTAGCAATTCTCCTTAATCCAGCAAACCCTAAGAGAATGTCAGTAAGCTTTTTTAGAGAGAGAACTCTAGATGAATCTGGAAAAGAGCCCTGCCTGATCTCTGTTTTCTTCCCGCCCACTTCTCCCACCCCCCCACCCCCAATATTAAAGTTATGACCATGAGTTTGCAGAATTATACATCCTAGAGGTCACTGGGATGCAAGGCTTTGTGTTCGGGGCCCTGGGATCACAGGATCACATGGGTTACTATTTACCCAGACTTCCTGGACCTCCTCATTGCTTGGGCTGAGGGAGAGAGACCCAGATAAAGAAGAATTAACCCAATGTCATCTTCCTAATGACATTTCCAAGTCACCAGGTTTGAGAAGAGCACATTCATCTTTGTGACTGACAATTTTCATTCATGGAAGGTACAACACTCGCATATAGTACAGAGCAGTTGAGAGCTGAGGTTCATGGTGGTGTCTCCCATCCCCTGGGTAAGTTCACACACCTGTGGCCAAGGGACTCTTTTTTAAATTTTTTTTCCTTTGACATAAACTTTAGGTATCATCAAGTAAAAAAGATTGTTTAACACCTAGGTTTATTTTTATTTTTTAGCCATTAAGTTACCAAATTCAGCTTGCAAGGGAATGAAACTGCTTATTATTTAGGATCTTCTCACAAAGAGGAAACCAGCTTAGGTATTGTTACCTCCTTTTGTCATCAGCATCAGTGCCCTTCTGGAAGGCAGACAGTGGTGCAAGAGACACTGTGTCTGCTGATTTTGTGACTGAAGCAGCAAGCATTGTATTAAGTGTGGTGACCCCTCCCTGCAGCCTGACAGGTGAAATAGAAGTGAATGCTGTAAGTTTAAAGAAGCACCATTAGGTTCATCTTTGAAAAATTGTAGAGAAGGGATAAAGCTTATAGTGTCAGCTAAGAATATCCCTCTGAGGACAGCGGGGGCAAGGGGACCAGGTATGAGGAGCTAAGTCCTGAACACTTTCCTAACCACAGACAGAGGCATATCTTGCTTCTTCTCTCCTTCCTCAAACCTGGAACAAATCCATCCTAACAACTCTTGAGAAGAGCACACAAACCTCCAGTGGAAACTGTAGAGGGGTCACATTGGAAGTGTGTGGCGCAAAAAGAATTAGATTGCTAAAGGGAATTTAGAGAAGGTCTGATCATCTAGACAAGGGTTCTTCTGAGATTGTTTTCTGAGTAAGATGTGTCAAAAGTTCTGTGCCAGAGGGAAAGGCATGGCCAATGATTTGGCTTTTTTTCCTCTGGGGAATGATGGGACCATTCTGATCTTGGAACGTAAGAAGCACGTCACTCGACGCGAATCATCCCAGGGGCCCTGAGTGACATTAAGCACATAATCGTGGAGTCATGGGCAGACAGATAAGCTTCCACGGGGAGGCCTGGGGCATCCTCTGTCTTGGGATTTGTACTCAGGCTGGCCTGCTCTCTGCCTTGGTCTCCCCTTTCCTGTTGCCAAACAGCATAATTCCAGGAGCTTCCATCTGCCTGGGAAGACTTAGTAGGGAGAACCTTTGAAGACAGAAGGTGATTAACCTTTCTTTTATAACAACTGGTATTATGGGAGGAAATTGGGAAAACTTGTATATTAGGCAGTTTTGTCTAGAGCCTGCTCTCTCATGGAGAAAACATTTTGAGTACTGAAAAATATTTATTAATATATTTTAATGTATTATTGTATCATTATTTGATTTTTATAATTCCATGTCTTTAAAAAGGATGAATCCTTGTTATATTTGTAAATAATTTAGATGATTAAAATGGATTATGATAAACAATTTTTAGATGATTAGTTTTACTTTATTTCAGTAATGTATTTTGTTTTAATTCATAGAGAAAGTGTACTTTTATCAGAAATAATCTTGTGCTGTCAGTGTTTCGAATTTTAGGTATTTACGTGTAGTGAAGAGCCTGCATGTGGTAAAGGTTTAAGATTGGAGTTTAAAATCACACAGTTAGGTCAGCAGATGGTTGGTGGTTTGGATGGACAGTCCAGTTGAATTACCTGGATGCCTTGATTCTTAAAGGGAAGACAGAGGCAGGATTAAAGCAACATAGAAGAAAGTAAAGGTCAGCTTATTTAATACTCATACACATGGAGACCATTTCCAGTAGGAGAAATGTCCTAAAACAGACTCCTACACGTCCTGGCAGCCTGCCTGGCAATGGTTCTGCCGTAGAGCTGTGTTATCTTTGGGGCTGAGGTCCTAAAGTAAGCGTTGAAAGCAAAAATCTCATTTGGTCAAAAATACCCTTGGAAATCCCTGAAGGTGCAGCTCTTCGGCCCCTCAGAAGCAAAAGCCAAGAACTAGCTTCCTTTGTAGCTTTCTTATTTGTGACATAGCAGACTCTGCTTAGGCAAGTTACTTGAAGGGAAGGGAACAGCTAAAAAAAGCAGACGATTAAGGAACTGAGTATCACTCCAGCCTCCTCTGGGGCAGGGGCTGGTATGAACAAAGCCTCCAGTGGGCATTCTCTCACACTTAGTCCCACTGGGGAAGCAGGACCCAAAGGGGCTTGTGAGGGAACGTTGGCCGTGGAGACCTGAAGAATCTGGAAGGAAAAGTCTGGTACATTCAATTCACAGACCATTGTGTCTGGGGATGTTCCTTCTTGTCTCTACCTAGAGAGCTGAGGAGTTCCCACTGTGGCCAGACGTTTCAACCTTGCTCTGGTGTGCAGCAGTTATAGGAATTTGGTCATGATGGACAGAGCCAGGATCTGCTCGCACCCCTGTGTTAGGAGATGTTAAGGAAGTTCTGGGCTCTTGCATCAAAGTGTATACTACACCACAGCAAAACAGGCCAACACAGCCTGAAGTGGAAAAATGAATGAAGAATTGCTCTACTGACTTGTCTCAAACAGCATGGAGTCAACCCTACTTAAAACTTCCAGAACAAGCCTGCTCTCTAGAAGCGTTTTCTCTAGGAACCTCATCTCTGAAAACCATAGGGGGGTGCTCTAGTGCTGGGAGGGGCCCACGTGGACTGTTGAGTGGGTATTTGCACTCAGCCTTTTCTAAAGTGAAGGGCCCTTGAGGGAGCACGTCGGTGGGAACTGAGTTTCAGGTTTGTTGTCCAGTTGTACCACCTAGTGATGCCCTGGAGAAGTGCACCCTTGAACTGGCTTCAGGAGCACCAGCTGGATGATGAACTTGGGGCAACTTAGCCAGGCCAGCTCCCCACACATGTCGGTGGTTGCAGACAAGAAGGACAGACAAGAAGGCAAGAGGGCACGGGATCCAGCTCTGTTGGCATGTTAAGACTCCAAAGAGATTTTTATATTTGCACTTTTGACTTTTTAACAGCATTCCAAAAAGTCACTTTATCTCCTGAAGATACCCCAGAAGCCACTTGAAAGAATTTCCGGTTCTCTCTGCCACGCCATGAGATTATTCCTCTGTTCAGTCACTCTTTAGATGAAACAGAGAGTAGAAAACGTGGTGCCGTGGGTCAACTAAACTTTTCATTTTTTTAAGTTTTGCAGGAACCAAAAGTTGTACAGAAGCCAGAATAAGATCTTGTGATGTGGTTTTCAGTCTCTGTGCTAGAAACCTTCCTGGAACCGATGGGCTGAATGTCTGCATTGGGGACTCATGGGTCTTTCAAACTGTAGATGGGGGCTGTGTAGAAGAAATGCTTAAGAAGCAGAGAAAAAGAGTTACAGGCCCATGTTAAGCCTGGTACTAAGGGTTTTCAAATGTCATCTTGTAACACTGTGTAGTTTAAAATCACCTTTATCTTATTTTTTAAAAAGAAAAGATAAAAACCGATTCTGCTCTATCTGAAACTGCCCTTGTTTCCCTACTCCTCAGAGAAAAACACCTGTTAAAACTGCATTAGTCCCAAACAGCATTTACGTTAATGACAAAGCACAGGGCAAACAAAGGTTTATGGAGTTTTTCCCACATGGACTCATCACAGAACTTATTTTACCCCAGAAAAATTCATGCAGAGACAATCTTGAATAATCAAGGATTAACTAAGTGTAAAAGTTCCCTTTGAAAGATTAGTATTTTGTACCAGTTTCAGAACCTGGAGGAGGAAGAACAAATAAAAATAATTAAGGATTAGGGGCTTGGGGGAGGAGAGGGGAAGAAATGCAAGTTCATTCCTAAATAAAATACTTGATGAAAGTATTTGTCAGTGTTTGTACTTCTAGCTCACAGCACTGCGGTCTTCCAATCAGACTGAGAAAAAGAAGGAGGATTTAAGTAGGAAGTCAGAGCATTAAATCCAGGAAAGCCCGTCCTTGGAGGCCTCTTGTGAACAGCACAAGACGAACTCACAGCACCGAAGGCAGGGCTTTGGGGCGCAGTAGGGCCTGGGCCCTCTCGCTGAGCCCCTGCTCCCTGCCCTGAAGACTTAGCGCCTCCTGCTTTGGGAATTTGCTCTCTCCTGTACACAGAACTGTAGGAATCAGCCCTTAACGGCTCTGTGGCAACTCACTCTGTCTGTGTTGTATCCCAAGGAAGGGAGATGCTGCAGCGGCCCGGCGGGCAGTGGTGACTCAGAGAGCTGGCGGGTCCAGGCGTCCCAGTGGTATTGCAGAGGGGCTGAACCTCTGGCTTTGGCACTTTTGATCCTTGTTGATTTACCTCGGTCTTCTCAAGCTGTCCATCGCTTCTGGGGAATGATGACCTCTGAATTTTAGCAGCCTTTTCCTATTCCCAAAACCCATTTGCATAAGATGGGTTTTGCTTCTGCTGATGCAACGGTGTCTAAAATGTCCATCTCACACTAGCTGTTGCGATTGAAGATCCAATACGTAATGGGGTGGAGGAGGAGGTGAACGTGTGTGACCTTTTGATTTGATATTCTGGCCATGTGTTTAAATGGAGTATGCTTCTAAGTTTAAATCCAGCCTTGCTTTTGTTTGGTTTTTTTAAAAAAATGTTCTCTCTCTTATAACCGTTCTGTCCTAATTCTACTTACTGCATTTTTCTTTCTTTCCTCCCAAATAACCCATCATGTCTGTTATTTGGGATGCTCTTCTCAGGTTTTCTGTTGCTTTTGTTTCTAGACTTTATTGCAATCAGAGAATCGTGATTGGTTGGTTGCCTTTTCTTCATAGCTTCTTCCCTTTTTATTTTGCTCACAGTCATTTCTCAGCTATCTGAGTTCCTAAACCACTACTTTTTTGATTGAGCAACAAAGATGCATAAAGGCTATTTTTACATGTGTTTCCCACACCCCTCCTGCTTTGCCTGGAGCTCCTTGAGGCTGAGAGTTTGCTCTTGTGGCTGTGATGCTGGCTGCCGTGGCAGGGGCTACCGGAGCCTTCCTTGCCACCCAGAGATGACTTGGGCCACAGTCATCAGGGCAAACCAGTCTTGCAAAGCTCCTGAGTCACTGCCACCATTTTTGTGCTTTGGCTTTGTCCTGCCTGCCTTCAATTTGCGTGTCTCCAATATTTTTTTTATTTCATCTAGTTTCTTGTTTTTCCTTTTTCTTTTTTTAAAGACACAGTCACCTGTGTGTGGATCTGTAGGTTTGGGGCACTGATCTCTTCTGGTTTGTTTTCCTTTTTGTCAAATCCAAGAGAAAACTTGCCATAAAGAGCTAGAAGATTCTAGTTCCAGACTTTTGAATCTTCAGCGTGCTCATGGCCTCCAATATCCTAATCGTTTTTCTCCCAGGAGGTCTCTGGGGGCTGAGAGGCTGCAGGGGTGGAGTTGGTGGGGAGGAGGGAATGATCCTAGACCTCACCATGCATGCTGTTGGGAGCAACATTTTTTTTTTTTCCTTTTATTTTTATTTTTTTCCTTTTACATTTGAGTTGTGAATGAGGATGACCTCTACAATCATGATGTCTCCTGTAGACTCTATTCCTACTTCTCACCTGTGGTTTTCTGATGCATGGTCCTAAAGCTTCTGTGATTTACTTTGCTCCAGATCCTAGTCTTCAGCTGCCTTAACAACTCTTTGGAGCTTTCAAAGGAAATAAGTTGAGGACAACTTACTCATTTTCATCAGAAACCAGACATCCTAGAAATGGCAAGAAAGCAGCTCAGGGGGACTGGTGCTGCTTACAGTGCTGTGTGCCAGCCCAGTCCTGGCAGAGAGCCTGGGCCCTGGGACTCTTGCCAGCAGTGTTGTTGCTGAGGCAGCTGAGGCTCCATCTCCTTCCCTGCCGACCACAGATAGGCAGTAGTGGAGCCAGCTTCCTCAAGCCCCTTTTTGTATAAACTGAAAAGGGAGCCCATGAGCCTTGCGCTGTTTCTAGGTGTAAGTGCCTCTCCCTGCCCTGCACCTCTCCCCTCCCCTTGGCAGAGCTTGGCACCTATCTGCCAGTGAAAAGAAAAGTAAAGCAACAAAAGAAGGAAGCCGGTTCAGATCTCTGAGGAGGGAACCCAAATTTACCCCCAAGGGCCCTTTGGCCCTTCAAACTGGATCCACTACTGGCCAAAGAACGCTGATGGGAAACCCTGTCTGGATTGGGTTGGAAGCTGGAATTCGATGCTCTGCATGCCAGTGCTCAAAAGTGTGGTTGTTTTTGAGGGACCACCTTCGACCCAGAACATTCGCGTTTCACCTTCCTCGCCCAGATCCAGTTTACAAGGTAGCTCATCGCTTCTTGCATCTGTTGAGGGCCATGCGGGACTCTGACTTTTCTCGTGGGTTTACTTGGATGCAAGGACTATATCTTGTTCCTCCCCTCCCCCCAATTTAGCCCACCACCCTGGGAAGTGCATGTCACAGACCAACTCCACCTTCACCTTCACCACCTGTCGCATCCTGCATCCTTCAGACGAGCTCACGCGGGTCACACCAAGGTAAGGGACCCAGCCGCGGGGTGGGCAGGGTGGGGTGAGGTGGGAGCACTCCCTGCAAGACTTACTGTCAAGGAAAGCTGAAATAGAAAGAGGGTTGTTCAAAACCAACTCCAGCCAGTGGAAGCATCTCTCACCTGTTCAAGTCCCATCCTTTTTTTTTTGAATCAAGACCCCTATTGATTCAGACCCAGCACAGAATAGAGAGACCTGGACCCACTTTAAGTTGCCTTCTTATTGGCCATGAAAGATTCTTAGGCCCCGCCTCAACCAGCTGAAGTTCAGGGCACTACCGCAGGCTCTAAGGCCAAGTCTGTTGGCTTTTTGCCCCAGAATTTGCCAGTAGAACATGTTCTTTCACAGAATGGAGTTACTGAACCCTGTGGTAACCCTTATGCCTCTGGAAATAGCCCCAGGAACCATGCGTGCATCGCAGCCACACTGTAACAACCGAAATGATAAAACTTGAACAGAACCACATGCTTGGTGTGGTCCATTTCCCTTGGGTGCCTCCAAGAAGTGATAGAAGTTGGCACCATCTGACGAGAGGACTTGTGTGGCCTTGGTGGGGTTGGGGGAAGGGTCTGTTTGACTAGATTTCTGACCTCCCAGAGCTTCTGATGAAAGGGAAAACGGTCTTACCCAACATGGTGGTGTGACCCCCCTCAGCCATTTTCTCTGTGGCGCGAGGTGTCAGGGTGAGTGGAAAGTATCTCATAGGAGGGAGGTGAGCTGGGCCAGCTCACAGGGAGCAGCCACCCCAAGGAGCACCTTCAACTATGAATGATTCTCCGCAGGTCATGTGAGGAGGACGACGAAGCAGCCCCAGGCCCTGTTGAGCTGAGAGCAGATATAGGGCAGAGAGTGAGTCCACAGGCAAGGCAGGGGGTGAGCACACTGCCAGCAGGGCCCGCCTGGCAGGGCCCTGTGAAGGAGCTGTGTGTGCACGTGTGGCCGCCACTAACCCGCAATGTGGGCGTGGATGTGTCTCTGTGGTTGTGCCTGCCTAATTCGGCCTTGACAGCAGATACCCCTAACCTGTCTAAACACCCCAGTCAAGCCAAGTGCCAACACTAATACAGGTCTAACCAAGGTTCTTACCGGAAGGGGATTTCTAAGTTTTAGCTTGTCTCCATCTCCCTTCCTGCCTCTGGAGAACCTGGCTTCCCCGTCCCCCAGCTCTATGTTTGAAGAGATTGTGTTGAAAACCAGTGGACAGAGCTTCCCCTGGGGAGAGGCTGGTGCCCTGGCACTCTTCTGATGGTAGCTGCAGGACTCAACACTGCACCCCTGCCTTCTTCTCTAAGTCCTTATGATCTCATCAGGGATAAAAAAAACCTGAGAAGTAAGTAGCAGGAGAAAGCTTTTTGCCTGAGTTTGAAAGAATGGCAGCCTGAAACAAAAATGGAAAAGCTCTCTAGAAGTGGTTCTGTGGCCAAGTACAGATTTTTTTCGCCCTGGATTGCTTATAGATCAGTTTTGTAGAAATCCACCTGTGCCTTTTGAAGACTACCATTTTAAGCTTCAGGATCTGCTGTGGTTTCTAATCCTGTGTTCCTCTGAGTGCTCCCCACCCACCAGCATCCCCACTCCCGAGTTTGTGTGAGTGCAGGAATTTGAGGAAATTGGTAGAGACAGAGCACCTGTCTGCTGCAGGGCTTCCTCTCTTATCTTTGGGGTCACTCAGACTTGGGTTCAAATCCAAGGATCTTCCACTGAGTAGCTGAGTGTGACGTTGAGTAAGTCACCTAATCTGAGCCTAATTTCCTCACTTGTAAAGGCAACAACTGTACTCACCCTCTAGGTCTGAGAGAAGGGAATCACGTGCAGCTTCCTGTTAATGTAAACCAGCCCCCCAAGTTTCAGAGACTCCATGGCCTCTACAGATGAGAGGGAGGATCAGACATGAAAAGAGGCATCCAGGGAGCCTGGGTTGGAGGAGTCCCCTCAGTATGTCCCAGGCCTGCCCTGCACCCCTGCAGGAGGCTGGCCCGGACCCTTTCCTTGGTTCTCCTGGGCATTTTCTGATCAATGACCTGTTGTGTTTTCTTATCAGCCTTAACTCGGCCCCGACTCCGGCTTGTGGCAGTGCCAGCCACTTGAAATCCACACCAGTGGCCACGCCGTGCACTCCCCGGAGGCTGAGCCTGGCCGAATCCTTCACTAACGTCCGTGAGTCCACGACCACCATGAGCACGTCCCTGGGGCTGGTGTGGCTGCTGAAGGAGCGGGGCATTTCCGCGGCTGTGTATGACCCCCAGAGCTGGGACAGGGCCGGTCGGGGCACCCTCCTGCACTCCTATACTCCCAGGATGGCCGTGATCCCCTCCACACCACCCAACTCACCTATGCAGACACCCACATCTTCTCCACCTTCCTTTGAGTTCAAGTGCACAAGCCCTCCCTACGACAACTTCCTGGCTTCCAAGCCAGCCAGCTCCATCCTGAGGGAGGTGAGGGAGAAGAAGGCAGTCCGGAGCAGTGAAAGCCAGACCGACGTGTCTGTCTCCAACCTCAACCTCGTGGACAAAGTCAGGAGGTTTGGCGTGGCCAAAGTGGTGAACTCGGGGCGAGCCCACGTCCCCGCCTTGACTGAGGACCAGGGACCTCTTCTCTGTGGGCCCCCAGGCCCTGCGCAGGCCCTCGTCCCCAGAGGCCTGGTACCCGAAGGCCTGCCCCTCGGATGCCCCACCGTCACGAGTGCCATCGGTGGGCTCCAGCTCAACAGTGGCATCCGACGAAACCGCAGCTTCCCCACCATGGTGGGGTCCAGCATGCAGATGAAAGCCCCTGTGACCCTCACCTCGGGCATCTTGATGGGTGCTAAGCTTCCCAAACAAACTAGCTTACGGTGAGGCTGGGAAGAGGCCCTTCCCCTAGAGGAGACCAGGCTGGCTCCCGCCTCCCTCTCCTCCCCCTGCCCTGCGCACGCTCCCTCTGCCCTCCTCTGTCCATCCCCTCCTGAGCTAGACAAATCAACCTCGTGCCTAATGGGGGCAGAGTGGAGACTCTGTAAAATGTGTACATAGGACTTGGAGACCTGTATCCACCCTGCCCTTCCTTCAGATCCTGCAGGAAGCGCCCCCGCACCGACATCACTCTCTTGAGGACCTAGCCTATGCTGGCGGGCGGGGGCAGGAGCAGCCGGGTGTCTTTCCTTCTTCTTTCCTTTGAGAAGCACTGAAACCCCCAAGTGTGTTCTTATCCCATGGATAGGAAACCAGTGAACTTGTGGCTGCCTGCCAGAGCCACACATCCTGAGCTATCAGGTGGCACAGTGGTTCTGCCACCCCAGCGTCACTGGGCATCTCGCCTCTCCTGCCCCGTAGGAGCGTAAGGGGCCTCCGTCCGCAGCCACGTGCAGTTGCCGTAGCTTTCATGATGGAAGAGTTGTTCTTTCTTTCTGGGGTCCCAGCTTTTTTAAGACCTTAACTGCTTGGCCCCAATGGACGGTTGCTTCTTTTTTTGACCTGTGACTTTTTCTTCTCATGCCTTCGATGCGAAGTCATCCTTCCATGTTTTGTAATCCACTGTCAGGCCAGATATCTGACCTGAAAGAGAATGTATTTACACTCCTGCTGCACCATTTGGCAGCCCCTGTGTGTTCGTGTGATTTACTTTTTCCATGTTTTTTTTTTTTTTAATATATGCAGGGAAGTAATGGTACTAGATGGGAAGTCGCAGTAAAATGTTCTCTCTGTGGTTCTGTGACACCAAAATACAAGTTTCAGACACACCAAGCAGCTAGTGAGATAGCAGCTTATTTCTGGGACCCAGTGTCACAGCCAATTGATTAAGACCAGACCCAACGTGACTTTAACAATAGGACCTTAAGGAAAAGGGGTCGGGGGAAAGGTGGTGAGTGAAACTTGTCAACAGTGGAAGAGTAGAAACAGGGCCAAAGGTAACACCAAACTGGTTCACAGAGAAACAAGGCTTTGGTGGTCCGCTGGTTCTGGTCTTTACTCTAGACCCGAGACCCTTGAGCGTATTCTCACATCTGTGGTCTTCTGTTGCAGCCATTCGATACCCTCACGTTTTGCCCTCTTGTTTCAGAAAAGAGTGGTCCCAGAAAAGCCCTTCATGTCCTTGTGCCACTTTTTATCTTTAGGAAAAGGTAGAGGTGTTGTGAGAACCATGAACAAACAGGGAGCCTGGTCCCATCGCTGTCATCCACTAAGTTTCAAACTTTTATTTATTATTTGTGTGTGCTGTATTTTAAACAAACATTCTCTGTCCTATCCAGCTTGGTCACAGTGTGTCTGTGGCTTTCCAGTCCAAGCAGATCATTTATTTATTCTAATCTGGGGACTGCACATCACGGTGCTCTGTGGCCATTTGTTCTAGATGTTTATGGAAGGATAACATCATATGCAAGTAAAATCATCATTTTGCACCCCCCATTCCCCTTTTCTTCCACCCCCTTGGCAAAAGATGTATCCTTCAATTGAGTGAGTGTGAACTTTTGTCCACAGAAGATACTTTGAGAAAGTTCCCAGGAGCAAGCTTCAGTCCCATGATTTCAGACTATTTATTCTCTGAACACGAGGGTGTTGGTTAATTATGTTTTCAACCCTCCTCTCTGTGGTATGTGTGCACTCACTGCACGGAACTTATACCTTTTTATTTGAATGTATTTTAAAGCAGTAGGTAGAATAAAAAAGGAATATGAAAACCATGGATGGAATGGACCATTTTATGTATTCAGAGAGAGGAGCCACCCATCACCACAAAGGAAATACCCGTGTAAAATTCAGCAATTCAGAGGTTGCAGTATTTAGTATAGTTAATAAATGATCAACATTGTGCAACCACTACCAAAAAGTGTGTTGTAATGCATCCAAAATCAACAATAAAATTTTATTTGCTGATGAGTACCAATAAAATAAGTTCAAATGATGGAAACCACACTGCTACTGATTTGTATTTTGTTCTTTTCATTGAGGAGTTGATCTCTGAAAGACATGAGGGATTCAGCTCTTGGGGGAACTTAAATGAAAGACATATATTTCTGTTGTATCCCACCTTTCTTTTAAGGTAATACTCTCCCTTAGATAAACTTCCAGTCAGAGCTGGAGGTGCTCTCTCTTTTCAGGGCTGTATACTACTCTTCCATATGCACATGCCCGTGTGTGAATACATACACACCCCTGTGAACCTTTAAGTTAATTCTAAACTTTCACTGTCACAACACTGAGATGAGAAAAATATCACATATATGCAATTTTCCACATACATGAACTTACCTTTAGGATAAATTCCCAAATAGATGTTGTCGTATTGCCTTCCATTGGACTTGGTTGAGATTTAAAAGCCAATGACAGTGGAGGATCACTAGACGGAGAAGAAAATGGCAAAACTTACTGCCACTTTAATGTGTGGAAGCAGTGACGTAATACAAGCAAACATAGTGTTGGTGGTTTCAGTGGCAAGGATTTCAATGAAGTGCTACCATTTAGTAGTGGTGTGACCTTGGGTAAGTCACTTCTCTTTGGGTCCTCCATTTTTTTAACCTGTAAATGGGAAATCCCTTAGCTTACTGAGCTGAGGAAATAATATTTTGAACATCTATGATGGACCAGGCACTGTTGAAGGTAGGGGGGACACGGTGATAAGTGGTCGATTTCTCTCATGGAGTATACATACAATCTTTTAACAGGGAAGAGATAACCAAATATGGCATAATAAGGGCTGTACAGAGAATTGAAATAGGCTGATCTGAAGGACTAGGTGGCTGCTTTGGGCAGTTGGGTAAGGCCTGTCCGAGGTGGCATTTGAATCAACCATGTGAGCTCTGGCACAGGAGCATCAGTGCAAAGAGAGCAGCTGCTACAAAGGCTCAAAGGTAGGAACGCACTTGGTGTGTTTGAGGATCTGAGAGCAGGTCTGTGTGTCTGTGTGCCAGTAAATAAGGGGCGAGTGGTTATGGCAGAGAAACCAGTGTTCATCAAATTGTCCATGTGATGTCAATGTTTCCCAGCCACTTTGCAGTGGTCAGGGCACAGGATTATTTCTGGCCAGTGGGCTGTGAGCAGAGAAAAGGCCATTCATGATTTTTCCTCTCTTGCTGTAAATTCAAGCATTTGAAATGGTAGTGTCACAAGTTGGTGGAGCCATCATCATCCTGGATCTCCAAGGAACCATGAGACCTGCCGTCCCACATTTGACATATGCTCTGAAGGAGAAACCAACTTTCGTTGTTAAGCCAGTGAGGTTTTAGGGTGCTTCATCAGAATCCCTGGAGCTAGGGCCCAGGTATGTTTCACTAAGTCCTCCAGGTGACCCTGGGGCTCAGTAAGCTCTACTGTGCCAGATAAGGCAGAGTTTGATTGGGTGTCCTGCCATGGGAGGGGCCTCTGTCTCAGAGGCTCAGGGAGGCCAGGCAGCTGTAGCTATAGCCACCACGCTTGAAGAGGAGAGAGAGCGAGTGAATTAATCTACCAACTGGTGCAGGAAGCCTCTGAGACAAGGTAACCCTGCATCTGGGTTTCCAGGATGAGTTGGATTTGCCAAGTGGGGAAGGCATTCCAAACAGAGGGTAAAGGTATGGAGGAGGGATGGGAAAAGGAACCTAGAATGCATACTTCTAAGTAGAAAGATGAATAGAAGGACAATAGAGTTAGAGAAACCACTATTTTGCAAAACTAACTCATTTAGACAACAGTGGATGTTAAAACCAATGGGTAAGACAGGATAAATAAAGTGGACATGTGCCTCCCACAAGCTAGAATGAAAGCTGGTCATAGAACCTAGATGCTTTATGAGGAGAAGTTGGTGGAGGTAGAAAGTTATGAATTACCTTAACTGACTGGGAGGTTATAAGGGGGATTAAGTAAAAAAAAATTTTTTTTTAATTAAATTTTTGCACATTTGGGCTCCTGGCTGGAAAACACTATATCCTGTGAGGATTTATTTTCTTTGGCCTGTAGAGGGCACTTGGAGACAGCAGAAGACCTGAAGGAACCTGCCTGATGGTCCAATCCTAAAATCAGATGAGTATGCGTTTCCCTGAAAAGTATCAATAATTCAAGGCAGGCAACTGTCCTAGGAGAAATATTGAGGAAAGTCATGAGGCCAGGTGAACTGAAGGGAGGCATTCATAAACCAGGGGATGGCATATACACAGGTTTAGGGTATTAGTGAAAAAATTGAGCAGAGGATGGGGAGGAAACCACCCCAAATAGCTTCTTGCCACTCCCAGGAGACACAGAAAAGCATTTTTAAAAAGCAGTTTACAAAAAACTATTCTCTATTAAGGTATTTCCATCTTTTGAAATGAACCCACCCCCTTTTAATATATCTTTCTTTTAAAATACTTTTTTATTCTTTGTTATTGAATCCAGGGTTGGGGTAAGTAATTGTTCAGTGGTACTTAGGATCTCACCACACGAAATCCCAAGGTTCAGGCTGATCAAACTCTGAAGTTCCAAAGAACTGAAAACCAGAGAGGGAAAGCAGGGCCTTCAGCCTAAGCCAGCAACATGGAGGCTCAGCAATGCCTTGAGCAGATGTGAAAGATCCTAGGAAAGAAAGCAAGATGGATACCTGAGGAAGCCTCAGTCTGAGAGGACACGGTGCCCTACCTTAAGGAGCCTGAATTTGAGATGAGACACAGCCCCACCTCAGGGAGACCCACTCCGAGGGGAAAGGCAGCCCCGACTTCAGGAGATCAAGTCTGATAGGAGGATGGACCTTCATCAGGGGCTTCCCGGGTGGCATGGTGGTAAAGAATCCACCTGCTAATGAAGGAGACGCAGGATTATTCTCTGGGTCGGGATGATCCTGTGGAGTAGATGATGATAACCAACACCAGTATTCTTGCCTGGAAAATTCCATGAACAGAGGAGACTGGCTGGCTACAGTAGTCCATGGTGTCACAAAGAGTCGGACACAACTGAGCAACTGAACCTGCATGTAAGAACCCCAAAATGAGGAAACAGCCCTGCCCTTGAGGAACCTCAGTGAAGGGGAGCACAGTACTCCTTCGAGGAGACTGAAAATGGGGGGAGACACAACCCTGACGCGAAGAGCCTAAGTTTGAGGGGAGACACAGATCTGCCTCAAGGAGACCACTTTGAGGAAACCCAGCCTTGCCCTTGAGGACCCACAGAGAGGGGAAGATACAGAGCTCCTTCAGGGAACCCAAATCTGAGGGGAGACCCAGCTCTGCAGCAAGGAGTGTGAACTGGGGAAAAATAGTCTTGCCTTCAGGAAGTCCCATTCTAAGAATGGAGCCCCATTCTAAGATACAGTTCTTCCTCAGGGAGCCCCAATACGAGGAAATACAACCCTGCCCTTGAGAATCTACAGTGAGTGGGAGACAGCACTCCCTTGGGGACCCAGAATCTGAGGGGAAACAGTCCTGCTCTCTAAGAACCACAGTCTGAGGGGGAGACTCCATACTAAGCTCCATACTAAGGGGAAATGCAATCCTGATTTCAGGGAGCCCAAATCTGAGGGCAGACACAGTCCTGTGTCTGTAGTAGCAGGGAGCGCTACTATAAGAAAACACAGCCCTGATCTCAAAGAACCATAGTCTGAGGCAAGTCTGGCTCAGAGAGCCCCACTCTGAGGGAAAACACCACCAACTTCAGGGAAACCCAGTCTGTGGAGAGATACAGCCCTGCCTTTGAGGATCACAGTGAGGGGAAGATATAGATCTCCATCAGGGAACTCAAATATGAGGGTAGACACAACCCTCTCTTCAAGCAATCCCGGACTGAGGGGAGACAGAGCCTTGCCTGCAGGGAGCCCCATTAAGAGGAGGGGATATAGCCCTTCCACAGCCAGAATCTGAGTGAAACAGCCCTACCCTCAGGGAGTCCACATCTGAGGGGAGACAACTCTGTCCTTGAGAAGCCACGGTGAGGGGAAATCTAGCAATCCTTCAGGAAACTGTAAGGAAATACATGCCCTACCTCAGGGAACCCCACTGTTGTGAAATACAGTCCTGCTCTCAAAGGGCCATAGTCTGAGGGGGGAGATACAGCCCTTATTCAGGGAGCCCCACCCTGAAAAACACAGTCTTGACCTCAAAGAAACCCAGTCTGAGAGGGAGACACAGAGCCTAATACTGAGATTAGAAAGAGTTCTGCCTCAGGGAGCCCACTCTGAGGAAACACAGCCCTGCCCTTAAGGATCCATAGTGAGGGGGAGACCCAACCCTCCCTCAGTGAATAGGAATCTGAGGTGAGATATCACCCTGTCTTCAAGGAGCTGTGGTTCGAGTGTAGACACAGCTCTGCCTTCAGGGACCCTTAGTCTGAGGGGAGACACAACCCTGCCTGAGTGAACTTGAATCTAAGGGGAGATACAGACTTACCTCCAGGGACCCCCATTCTGAAGGGACATACAGCCCTTTCTCAGAGAGCCCCAAGCTGAGAGGAGAGACAGCTTTACCTCAGGGAGCTTCGCTCTGAGGAAAACTCAGCCCTGCTCTCCAAAAGCCACAGCCTGAGTGAGATACAGCTCTGTCTTAGGGAACCCAAGTCTGAAGGAAAATACAGCCCTGACTTCAGGGAGCACAAGCCTCAAGAGATGGAGACCCTGCCCTTGAGAATCCACAATGAAGGGGAGACACAGAGCTCCTTTAGAGAACCTGACTCTGAGAAGGGAGCATTTCTGTCTTCAGGGAGCCCTAGTCTGAAGGGAGACACCTCCCTACCCAGGGATCCTCACTATGGGAAAACACAGCCCTGCTCTTGAAGCCTGAGAGGAAGATATGGCCCTCCCTCAGGGTGCCCCACTCTAAGGGGAAACACAGCACTGATTTCAAGGAGCTCCAATCTGTGGAGAGATACAGCTCTGCCCTTAAGGATCACAGTGAGGGGGGGATACTGAGCTCCATCAGGGAACACAAATATGAGGGGAGACACAACCTTGTCTTCAAGGAGCCCCAGAATGAGGGGAGACACAGCTTTGCTTTCAGGGAGCCCCATTAAGAGGGAGGATATAGCCCTTCCACAATTGGAATGTAAGCGAAACAGCCCTACCCTCAGGGAGTCCTCATCTGAGGGGAGAGAATTCTATCCTTGAGAAGCCACAGTGAGGGGAGATATAGTGATCCTTCAGGAACCTGGAAGGGGAGACACTGAAGGGGATACATGCCCTACGTCAGGGAACCCCACTGACTATCTAGCAGAGAAGATAGTCCTGCTCTCTAAGAGACCCAGTCTGGGAGACAGACATAGACATGCCACACAGAGCCCCATACTGAGATCAGAAACTGCCCTGCCTCAGGGAGCCCGCTCTGAGCCCTTAGCTTGAGGAGCCACAGTGAGGGGGAGACATGGCATTCCCTCAGGGACATGGAATCTGAGGGGAAGCACAGCCCTGCCTCAGGGAGGATGAATCTGAGGGAAACACAGCCTTGACTTTAGGGAGCCCCAGTCTGAGGGGAGAAATAGACCTGCCTGAGGGAACTCGAATCTGAGGGGAGATACATCCTGTCTTCAGGGAGCCCCATTCTGAACGGAGTTAAAGTCTTTCCTCAGAGAGCCCAAATCTGAGAGAAACACAGCTCTTCCTTCAGGGAGTTCCAAGCGCTGAGAGGAGAGACTGCTTTACTTCAGGGAGTTTCACTGTGAGGAAATATCCACCCTGCTCTCCAAGAGACAGAGTCTGAGTGAGATACAGCCCTGCTTCAGGGAATTCACTCTGAGGAACTCAGCCCTGCCCTTGAGAAGCTACAATGAAGGAAGATATAATGATCCTTCAGGAAACTGGAAGGGGAGACACTGCCATACCTCAGGGAGCCCAACTGTCGTGAAAGATAGTCCTGCTTTCAAAGAGACCCAATTTGGGAGGGAGACACAGACCTGCCACACAGCTCGATACTGAGATCAGAAACAGCCCTGCCTCAGGGAGCCCACTCTGACCAAATACAGCCCTGAGCTTGAGGAGTGAGAGGAGTGAGTGCGCCTTCAGGGAAACCGAATCTGAGGCGAGACACAGCGCTGCCTTCCAGGGACACGCAGTCTGAGGGGAGACACAGCCCTGCATGAGGGAACTCGAATCTGAGGGGAGATACAGTCTTGCCTTCAGAAAGCCCCATTCTGAAGGGAAAGCCCCCTTCCTTGGAGAGCCCAAATCTGAGGGAAACACGGCTCTTCCTTCAGGGAGCCCCAAGCTGAGACGAGAGACTGCTTTACCTCAGGGAGCTTCACTGTGAGGTAAACTCAGCCCTGCTTTTCAAGAGTCACAGACTAGTGGAGTATATAGCTCTGCCTCAGGGAGGGCAAATCTGAGGGTTAAAATAGCCTTGCCTTCAGGGTGCCCCATTCTGAGTGGAGATACAGCTCTTCCTCAGAGAGCCCAGAATTGAGGGAAACACACACCTACCCTCAGGGAACCCCAAGCTGAGGAAACACAGCCCTGCTCTCAAAGAGCCACAGTCTGAGGGGGAAATACAGCCCTGCTTCCAAAATCCTAAGTCTGAGGGGAGCAGAGAAGCTCTTCTTCAAGAAGCCCCAGTCTGAGGGAAGATGCAATAGTGCCTCAGGGAGCTTCAGTCTGAGGAAACACAGCTCTGCCCTTGAGGAGACACGGAGAGGAGGAGATACAGCGTTCCCCCACAGGGGTCACTTGCTGCTTTCATTCTTTCACTGCCTTCACAGAGGTTCAACCGTTAGTGCAGGAACTAAGATCCTGCCAGTCGCGAGGCACTTGGCCAAAAGAAAATACCGCCAAGACATCTTCCAGCCCACTGTGATAACAGAAAGATCCCTGCCTCAGGAAACCACTCTCAGCCACACAGCACTTGGACTTCCCTGGTGGCCCAGTGGTTAAGAATCCTCCTGCCAATGCAGGGGACACGGGAAGATCTCACGTGCCAGTGTGCCAGAAGTACTGAGCGCCCCGGCCCAGGTCCCGCCCGCTAGAGCTGCCGCTCCGCGATGAGAAGCCGTGTGCTGCTCCTCAGGGGAGAGTAGCAGGCCAGCTCTCTGCAGCTAGAGAAAGCCTGATCCCAGCAACAAAGACTTAACGCAGCCAAAATAATAATAATAAATAAATTAGTTAATTAAAACAAGAACACAGAACAGTCTGAGGGAGAGACATAACCCTGTTTCAGAGTGCCTCACTATGAGGAAAAACAGCCCTGCTCTTGAAGAGCCAGTCTGAGGAGATACAGCCCTGCCTCAGAAACTCCAAGTCTGAGGGGAGCAGCTGTTTGTCAGGAAGCCCTGGTCTGAGGGAAGATACCGCCCTGCCTTAGAAAGTTTCAATCTGAGGAAACACAGCTCTGCCCTTGAGGAGACACAGGAAGGGGGAGATACAGTGTTCCCTCAGGGTCACTCGCTGCTTTCACTCTTTCATTGCCCTCATAGGGGTTCAACCGGTAGTTGAATTAAGATCCCGCAAGATGCGAGGGGCATAGCCAAAAGAAAACAAAAAACCTGCCAAGACTGCTGGGACCCCAGTGTGATAACAGAAGCAGCCCTGCCTCTGGAAACCACTCTCAGTAACACAGCTCTTGGACTTCCTGGTGGTCCAATGGTTAAGAAGCCACCTGCCAATTCAGGAGACACAGAAGATCTCACTGTCAGACGCCACAAGTACTGAGTGTCACCCCCCTCCCTACCCCAGAATCACAGCTCCGCTATGGGAAGCCTCATGTCCGCAACAGTGAGTAGCACCCCCGATCTCTGCAACTAGAGAAAGCCCCAGCAACAAAGACCCAGTGCAGCCAACATAATAACAATAATAAATAAATTAGTTAATTATTTTTAAAAAAGAAGAAAAATCAGCACAGTCTGAGGAGAGACACAGCCTTGTTTCAGGGTGCTTCCTATGAGGAAAACAGAAACACAGCCCTGTTCTTGAAGAGCCACAGTCTGAGGGTAAGATACAGCCCTGCCTCAGAGAGCTCAGTCTGAAGAAATACAACCCTGTCCTTGAGAACCACAGGGGGCAGGTTATAACAACCTTCCTTCAGGGAACCAGAAAATAAGGGGAGACACAGCCCTCCCTTAGGGAGCCCCAGTCTGAGGGAAGGCACAGGGCAAGGCAGAATTCAACAGGGTTTTCTAGGGGCAGGCAGCTGCAGCATTGGGGGCCATTGGTAGCAGAGACTCACAAGTGCAGGTCAACGTTTAGCGACCTTATTCAGAAGAGAAAAGCCAGAGAGGTGTTTTCTCCCAAGCCCCCCAGTACATAAACCCTTGGTCTTCCCAGAGAACTTCTGTTTGTCACCTGTGACACTAAGTAGACTAGCAGGATAACAGCAACAGCATGCATGAGACTCCCCACTCCCCTGGTTGCCTAACTTCCAGCCACCGGTGTTCATCACCCTTGGGTCACTAGTCTGTGAGAAGCTATTGCCTTCTGTGCTCAGCTGTATGAGTGGCTGACCCACCACAGAAATGGTTGTTTGGCTCGGGAACTGGGTAGGAAGATCCGTTCATTTGCATCAGCTGATGCCCAGTCTCTGGTCCCCTCTGAGGCTGCTGTCAAGGCCAGAGTTCTGACCAGCAGATTACACAGGGGTGAAGACAAGGGGCTTAGCCAGGTGTCAAATCCCTGGGACTTTAAGAACATGTAGTGTGGTACTTCTCAACCCTTAATGGTGAAGGATCAATTGGTTGGTTTTATTTTTCAAACGGATCTGTCATGTTCCAATATTTTTGTAACATGCAATAAATTACAGAAAAAAATAAAATTAAAAAATCCAAAATGCAAGACCAACTTCTTAATTACTAGACTCAACAGACATTAAATTGCATTTCTAAAGTACATTACATGCACTCAATGGAACTTAGCATTTTTACTAATTTGGAATTGTTTTTCATTTCAGTTTTCCTCCACTCAAATTTGGAAACCATGAGCTCCTCACTAATTAGAGGTAACCATAGTTACCAACTTGTCTTCAAAATACATTTAAGAGTTCCTTTTTTTCCTTGAGTTTAATTCTACAAAAAGAACTTAGTGGCTCTTGTTCCCTTTTCAGTTTCATTGAGTGATTTTCCAAACCCTGGAGCCTTTTGGCAGTCATTTTAAAAGTTCCAATATTAAGATTTAAAGAAATCACCCATTCTTAGAATAAACAGTCCGGGGCCCTGAATTATCGAGTTTTGAAACTTCAGCTGACTGGGAGGGTTAATCAGCAGGTTGGCAAAGAAGTGGGCCTGAATTTTGCAGATTTCAGTGCGACTCTCTACAGAGAGGAGCTGGGAACCATAGGAGTGGTTTTTTTTTTTTTAAAAAACTGTCCACTTGAGGGCATTGTCATCCTCTGTAGGGGAGGAATGGATGCCCATTTCTTCAGTTAACTAAGTATAAGGAAATTAAAAAAAAAAAAAATAAGAAATTCACTGACACCTGATTTGCTGCCGTGGTGATTAGATGTCCCTTTGAGACTGGCTCCAAGGGCAGCTGCCCAGATGTCCTGCCCCTTAATTCAGCCAGCTCTGCTTCTCTGTTCTCTCCCAGCCTTTGAATATTATTAGTATCTGCCATAATTCCTGAAGCACTGTACTGTGATTTTGTAAATCTCCCACTGGAGCTCTTGGTTGCTATACCTGCCACATCAGCATAGTGGCTGACATACAGGTGTGCTTCCATACATGTTGTTGGGCCAGTGAAGGGCTTATAACAGTATACACAAGGTGATAAAGAGAGCAGTTGAATCCTTTCCAGAATGGAACTTGGAAAAAGATCAATCAATGTGAGTCACTCTGGCTACAGTCCAGAAGTGTTAGGGCAGGAAAGGCTTCAACTGTTGCCAATTCTCCCTGTTTCTATGTGCCCAGACCAGCATATGAGCCATGGGAAGGAAAAGGTAGAAAAGTTGCTAGTCTTGGAGCTTGATTAGATATAATATCCCACTTGTCAGTAACTCTTGTGCTGTCTTGAGATTTTTCCAAACCAGAAGACTCTTCGAAATTATAGTAAAGTATTCAGAATTAAGATAAAAAAATAAGGCACCCAATCTTAGAGAATACCCTGATGGTGTGAGTGACTGAGTTTTTAAATTTCATCACATCTTGAGACAATATTTCATCAAGATCCTAGAGTTCCATTAGAAACTACCAGGTTCTGGTGGGCAAAGAGGATGTAGAAGCAGGCCTGGAAGACTGTGTGTGGGACTTTTCTTGAACTTAACATAACCTAGGACTAAAAGTGCAGTCTGGGGCACAGCAAACCCATGTCCAGGAGATATCCCTTAGTTCTGGCTCAAGGAATAAAAAAGGGAATTCCTAATGGTCAGAGAGCATAAATATTCCATTTTTCTTTTCTTCTCTTTCATGCCACAGCCCCCTGGCAACACACAGCCACAGTGGTAACAGTCAGTCATGAGCCAAGGCCAGTCAGTTTTGGCCAAGGCCAAAACTGAGGAAGAGGAAACTGGCTCTTGGATCGGAGGAGTTATGCTCTCAAGAGGGTCTCATCAACCGCTATTGCTTTTTTCCACTCACAGTTCTTCCATTACTCAGACTTGAACGTGGGCCCAAATATGAGAGTGTTTGTGTGGTAGAACAGGATAACCAGAGCCAAGTTTTTGGGTGGAGGACCAAAAGGGAGAGTCCCAGGGAACTGGAAAGTTCTGGGGAGATTGTAGAGAGAGGGGGAGTAGCTCAGGAAGGCAACCCCATATAGTCGTTAACGAACTCCAGGACTCAACCCCAAGCCATGCATGCTTGGATCTGGTCCTACTTGGCATATCAAAGACTGAGAACTAAAGTGACACATAGACTACCATCTACTTCCCAGACTGTCACTGGGCGGTGTCCAACTGATATGGAACCTTGTAAAGTAAACTGACTACCTTTCTTTCCAATGTCTGTCTCCTTTGGGGCTTCATGTCCTATTGCATCAGGCCACCTAGGGCCTTTGCTGGATAAAACCCAGGTCCCTTTTCTCTGATCATCGACTGTAGGGATTCATCCTTTTGTTCCATATGTCAGGAATCCCTCCTTGAACCTTCTGAAGACTAAAGGACCTTTTGCCATTTGTAGACACAGAGAAAGAGGGAAGAAGAAAATCACTTTAATAGCATTGTAACACATTAGGACTGGGGATCACAGATAAGGAAAACATTTTGTTGTCTTTTTGTACATTTCTGCCAAGGTGCAAAGTTGTGTTGGACAATGATACAGACAGATTTTTCACATTGAAAACTTAATAAATAGATACTTTAAATGTCAGACATCAGAGACGAGTGATGAGTGTGATTGTTTTCTTATTCTGCCTCATTTGAGTCAGGAGGTTGCTTCCTATCACACTGCTGAAGGCCAGGTCTTCTAGGAGGTGTATTCAAACTCCTCAGCACTGCGCCGGCCAAAATCCATCCAGCCCATGTAGTCCCGGTCACTTATCCTGTGGCTGGGGTCCAGGCTCTGCAGGTTCTTGATCACAGACATTCGGCCAGAAGGAGCTAGGGGCAGAGAGGAAGGAAACAGGATAATTATATCTAAGAGCATCACTAGTTCCTATTGTAAAGGCAAATAATAGAAAAGGCCAGGCAAGATGTAACATACACCCTCTTAAATGTATCAAAGAGGTATCAAGAGAGTGAGATTGCCTGGCCAAAACCTAAGAGAAAAGAAAGACCCATGTCTATGTAACTGGAGAGAGGGTAGTATTTTCTAGTCCTGGGTGTAGTTTGCAATCTGTAAGAATTTAGGTGAATTGACTTTTTCTTGCCTTTCATAGCTGAGACCTGCCTAGGTTTTTGTACTCCTTGGTGTGTTTTCCCTTATGTAGCAGGATTTCCCCAATAGTACCCATCTCTAAAGTTTACCCCTTAAGGGCCTTTCCTGGTGGTCAAGTGGTTCAGGCTCCATGCTCTCAAGGTAGGGGGCATGGTTCATTCTCTGGTTGGGGAACTAAGATCCTACAGGGCAAAAAAAATAAAATTTACCCCTTAATATCCCTGAGCCAACCTGACTCTTGTCAAGGTAATGTGATGACAATATTTTGACGGTAGAATGGCTTTTCTAAAATGGAATCCAATCTCACTGTTAGATAAATGCTGTTTTAAAATTATTAATTTGAAAGCTACCTTCTTTTTCTAAAAAAAAAAAAAAAGAAGAAAAAGAAAACGATATTGAGAAAAAGGCACACCGGCAGATTAAAATCTTAGCATCTCAGTAACACTCAAAGAAGGGTGGGCAGAGCAGAGGTAGTTTAGTTCAGCCATTTTGAGCAACATGCAGTCATTGAACCTGAAATGGGCCCATGGGCATGGGAGTTGTGTCCTTCGGAACAGGATGAGTCCAGGTATGATTCATGTTGAGTGGGCAGGGCCATGATGAGGCATGTGACTATTCTGGCCCACAGATCATAGACACTGGCATCCTGGGGATAAAGTCAGTATCATACCTTCGGTTGTACAAACCAAGGGGCAAGAATGGTCCCTCAGGGATCTCAGTGGGCAAAGCCCAGGTGGCTTCAAGAGCAGAGGGGTAGAGGCTCACTCAATGATTCCTATTATATTGGGGGCCACTGTGTCCCCACTGCTCACAATGCTGGCATTGAGCCCTTCTGAAGGCTGACCTTGCCAACTGCTGCTCACAAGCTGCATCAAGTCAGAGCACAGTTTATTTATTGATGACACTGCAGAAGCAGGTATCCTGATAATCAAATAAAGCTAGCTAAATTAAAAATCAGAAACAACCCTACGGAGCAGTGTCCCCACCCTTTCTTCCTGTCCCCTTTCTCTCCCCTCCCCTTTACTTCTCAGTCTTGGAACTAAGCATCACCCCAGCACATTCCAGCTCTTTTGCAGGCATTGTCAGTCTATGCAGAGGAAATCAGCCTCTGCTGTTTATTTAACACCTTTCAGATGAACTATTAGTCCCTTCATTCAGCAAAATTCTCAGACCCAGTTATCTGTACACAGTCACACCAAAATATGCCTCATCCTCCTGCCTGTTGCTGCTGAATGCCCCCTCCAAGGGCTGGGCACCACTGGAATGCCACCTAATGGGAGCATCATGGCAGCTTCATCGTGAGCAGCAACCTCAGCGGTTGTGGTCAGGGGCATCGTGTGCAGTGTGGAAACTGTGCCTGTTTCACCCAGAATTTCCCCATGCCACACACGGTTCTGTGTATTTACGAGTCCTCACTCACTTCCCCATTGTGTACACAGAGCAGGCACTTACAACCAGCTCACACAACTGAAGGGCTTGGCTCCTTGAAACTTTAAAACTTGTAATGAGCAGTACAGCTGGGAAGCTGAATGGCTTCCAGACCCTCTGGGGAGGGCAGGACTTGAGTAAATTCCCAGCCCTTCTGCTGCCGAGATGTGCTGCCAATCTAGGCACTCAGTCTTCAGAATCCCAGCTTCTACACTGACACAATGAGGATAACAGACCCTACTGCACAGGATTATTGTGAGGACAGAGAGAGATAATACAGATGGAGCACTGGACTGTGCTGGGCTTGGGGGAGGTGCACACTAATAGAATTCCTTCTCTTCAGATCACTGACATCTCCATAGACAGTTCTTAATGATAAACTCTTGAGCTCTCCCCAAAGGGTGCATTATCTTATTTAGAATCTTTAAGCATGGCATATACTACAGTTGAGTAAATATTCACTGTGATCTCAAAATGTATAAAACAAAGAAACCATATAGATGGAGTTACTTATTTCTAGTTCATATTTATAAAATAGAAGAGAATGATTTTTTTTTTTCCAGCGAGCACTGATCCTTGGTGTTGGCAGCTAAAGTTTCAAGTGACGATTCTTCCCATATGGGTTTGTTTTTCACTGCAGGCTAAAGGCAAAGGGCTGAGAAAAGACAGCAGGAAGGCCCTTCCAGCTAAGAGTTGTGGTATAAAGTCACTGTGAAGTGTCAGTTCTGGGGAAATCATTTGGAAACTGGCTTCTTTCCCAGAACTGTTTCTGGTGGATCTTTCCTGAAGGTAGGAAGGGGCTTCCAGATTATGGTCAATGAAAAACCTAGGATATTCAACCCATATCCAAGGACAGATTTTAAACTACTTTCAGACAGTCAGCAGGAACCTCCAAATTTTCAGATATTCTCTGTCATCTGTCTAATATTTCCACATCTTTCAATATAATTAGGAGGAAAGCAAAATAGAAGATGGTAGTTGGGACAATCCCCCAATAAGAGGATGAAATGTAATACATCATCTTCTATTTTTTTTTTCCTTCTGAAATGCCCTGGTCAAAAAGGTCCCTTCTCACCTTCCTATGGAATTGTAGGAGACTCTGGAGAGCCAAATCCTTTATTTTCTCCCCATCTCATCAAGCCACAAGTTAAAGTTCAAATCCAGGCCCCCAGAACCCCAGCAGGTTAAAAGAGCCTTGTGGGAAAGGAGCCCACCTCCCACCTCTCCCAGCAGCATTTGCTGGTTTATCATCCAGCCATATTGGTCCAATTTAAAACACGGCTTCACCATTAGTGTCACTTTAGATAAAGCTGATAGGAAAAAAAATCTGTCCCAGTTCAAATCATGATTTCCAAGGACCCTAGAGATGAATGAGCCTCCCTCTGAGTCTCATGAAGAGCTAGAAGGAGCCGAGGGGAACCCCACCTCATGCCCTCTTTACAGATGAGACAGTCAGGCCCTGGAAAGGGACAGGGCTGTCCGTATGCCACTCAGCTACTGAGCTGATGAATTACTTTATTCCTAGAGAAAGACTTTGATGCTGAGGAAAGTGTGACTTGTTTAGCTCCTGCCGCAGTTAGGTCTGTGTCTCCAACAGCAGAGTAAAAATAAACACATCTCTTGCTGGGTCATCATCTTAAACCACTGCTAAAAGAGGACTCAAAACTGCTCCTGATTCTTTCTTCCTGTTACATACTTCCATAAAAATCGACACATAGTCACTTCTTCTTAGACTGTTGCTGTCAGCTCTCAAGAATTCTTAGCACTGACCATTGCCTGCTAGAGGGTTTCCAAATGCAGTAGCTGGGCAGCTCCTGGGTCGTTTATATTTACAGTAGAGGGTGTTTAGTGGATCTGCAAACTCTTTCTGAGTTAGTAATTTGCTCAGTAATCATCTTTTAATATCTTTACAAAATGTTGAACCTAAACAGCAACACAGTGCCAAAAATTAGTTTAAAGAAAGCTTTCTCTTAATAAATTAAGTCCTGCCCCTTCCCTCTCAGTTTGCTACAAAGGAGGTACAGAAAACTGCACTGTCTGGGGCAAGCAGAATCAGAGAAAAGAAAGTGAAAAACCTTTCACCTTATCGCGTTGCCCAGGTACCCCCTCGCTCCCCACGAGTCGCCCATCTTCACTAGCCCGATGGTAGAGAAGAAGGTCAGGCCTGGAGGCAGAAGGGAGGGACAGAGAGGCGGCCTGCGTACCTTTCCGAGCCTGCTGGATGTACCTGGCCAGCAGCGCGCCCAGGTGTGCTCGGGGCTCCTCGTCCGCCCTCGGCACCGCCCTCAGCTGCCTGCGGGGCGCCTCCTCTGCCTGCTGCACCCGAGGGCCCGTGGGGTCCGCGTGAGGCACCGGCTGCGCCAGGGCGCCCGCCGCCAGGACGGCCATCAGCAAGCACAGGCACACGCCGCGGTTCATGGCTGCGGGGAGCAGAGGGAAGGGGACGTGAACGAAAAGGTGCGGCATCCGTGGCTTCCTGAGGAGGGTCGGACACCCAAGGTACAGAGGAGGGGGCTCAGCCCAAAGGCGCGGGACTCCGGATCCGCCAGCACTAGGGAGCCGGTGACCCCAGCACGCGCGTTCGGGCGCACCGCGTTCCTCTTTGGGGTGAACCGCAGGCGGGGACCCGGAGTGGTGCGGGGGACGGAGAGAGACCCTGTCCGCTGCCCTGTTGAGCAGAAAGAATGTCTTCTGTTTTCCTTTAGTTTGAGCAAGTGTTACAGCGTCGTCTCTCTTCTCCTAACTGGAAAAACAAGAGATTAAAGACAGGTGAAAATTATCCGAAAGGGACGACTCTGTAGGAAAAATAAGAGACTTGAAGAAAAGAGGCACCTTACCAGAGAGCTAAGACGCTTCAAACCGGGAAATAAATGGTGAAAAACTGAGAAGCATTGTTTAAAAGATGAGACCAATACACAAAAGCCGTTATTTTTCAAGTTTCCTCAAGGTGCAAATGGGAATTGGCAGTGAGCAACTATGTAAAACACAGGCAGGGTTTTAAAAAAAATCAGAAATCTGCGCTCAGTCCTCCGGCGTCCGCCAAGCACCGCTGCGTTTCAGATCCGCGCAGATAAAACACTGGGACAGTTCTATCCCCCAAACCTTGAGTTTTCCCGCAGTATTCAGAAAATGAATTTAAATTGAAAACCTCTCGGTAGTTTATTTGAAAAGATTGTAAAGTTCACTGGACCGCTGTATAACATCTAGCGAATCGCAATTTGCCCGCGAACCCGAGCAAATAGATGCTCCAGCGTCGCCTGCGCTGGAGAGCAAAGCGAGAAGTCTGTAAACCAGTCCTCCCCACCCAGCCCGCACTGCCCTTTGTGGCTTGGAGAAATGTCTTTCGAGCTGTCGGAAAGAAGACACAGAAAACAGTAAAATGAAATGGAAGGGGAACAGAAGTGAAGAACCCTTCTTCGAGGACACTTGGATCCCCGAGAGCCGGGAACCTACCTTCGGAGCAGTACGCAGCCGGCTTCGCGTTCCAGCCAGAGCAGCCGGGGAGCTGAGCCAAGTTCAAGGTAGGCGGGCAGGAGGCTGCCTCTTAAATAGCCCCGCCTGAGTCGTTGGCCAGTCATCTGTTTACCCAGGACTGACGCAGAGGGGTAGCGGCACGTGCTCCGAGGGCGGCCGCCAGGGCGACAATAGATTGAGGTGGCTGCTGGGAGACAGGGGGCAATGGCCATGTGGAGCCGGGTGGTGGCGGGGTGGGTGGCGTTAGCCGCGTCTCGGTCGGGGGGACTTCCTCCCCCAGCTGCGTGCACCCCCTCTCCCTTGCCCATTCTAGCGCGAAGCTCCCTGTCTTCAGGGTGGGAGACCTAGGCATGGGACTCTCCTGCGGGATGGAGAAGCTGCCCGCGCGCCTGTAGTTCGCTTTGGGGACGAGAGGCGCCGGAAAGGAAACCGGGGATAGGATGGGGTGGCACTAGACAGTGCTGGGTGTCAGCAAAGTGTAATTCTGAGATGGTGGAAGTGTCGGCCCCTCTTGGAGCATCCCAAGCCGCTCTGGTCTTTTAACTTTGTTCTCAGCCCCTAGATCCCAGGATCCCGAGGTCAAGGGTCCCTGGGTCAGCGAAAGGGCTCCTCCACGGCTGGCTGCGGGCGTCTGCTTTACGTAGCTGTAAAATGAGGATGAGGCTATTGGGCTTTGCCCGGAGTTTGGGAAAGGGCTGTGTTTTCTTCCAAGCGGAGCTACGTTCTGCCCGCGGCGCCCGCAGCTCCTGTGGCCAAGCGGCGCCAGCGAGTGTCCCCAGAAGCCCCCCAGTCGCCGTTACCCTCTGGCATCGGCATCCGCCACTCCCATCTTCCCCAGCTTTCACACTTGGGCATGTCCCCGCCGTCTTTGAAATAAAGAACTCGCTTTGGTCACTCACCCCCCCAGTGGGGACGCGGGAGGCGCCGCGGCAGCTGTGTGCCCTTCCCTGCCGGGTCGCGCCCCTGGCCAGTGCGCCCTAGGGGTCTACAGCCACCTCCGCCCTGAAGCCGTTTGGGTTAGAGTCAGCTAGTTAGTGGTCCAGTTCTCCCGGGGCTGCGAGTTTACTGACAACCCCAATTCAGCAACCGGGGAGTGAGCAGAAGCAGCGCCTGGCCAAGGCTTCTCCACAGGTCCCTGGAGCCTCAGCGGACTGAGACTGTCCAGCCTGAGGCTTGAGGGCAGTCACCCACCCCTCCCGCCTTTCCCCTTCCTGGAGAAAGGTTTGGACCTGATTCTTTCAACCCAGAATCTGTACTCTGCTCCTGGGGTGCTGGGACTGTGCGTGTTGAGGTGGGTGGGAAGCCAAGGGCGCTTGGTGGGGAGATGCCTCTGATTGCTGTCCCCCTTTTCTCAACTCTAGAGGCTGCTGCATTTCTGCAATCTAAAGGCAACGTTTAGTTGCAGGTTAGATGTGTCCCAGTGGTTTTCCCACGAGGCTACTGTGTAGTTCACTTGGTGAAACTCATTTTATTTGTGACTGTGGTCAAGGCATGTCTGAGAACATGAAGTTGTTATGGAGCATAATCACCTAAGGGGCTTGCTCAAACACCTCCCAGAGTTTCTGATTCAGTAGGTCTGAGGTGGGGCCCAGAAACCTGCATTTCTAATGATTTCCCTAAGGCTACTGCTGATGGTGATGGTCCCCTGACCACACTTAGAGAACCACTGCTATAGAATTTCCTTAGGGTAAGCCAGTTACTGAACTCCCTTCTCTCCATCCATTTAGTTAATATTTATTGAACACTTTTCCTCCTGTATTTTCATTTTCTCACTTCTGGTATCATCTCCCTAATAAATCATGTGCCCCCAAGGTTTTGTCTAATTTCAGCATAATCCTACCGGGGACACCAACTGTCTATCAGACACTGTTGGGATACAATAGGGAGCAAAACAGGCAAAATGCCTGCATTTGTGGTGCTTCCATTCTAGTCAGGGAGACAGAAAATAAATGCCACATGATGTGAAAGGTCTCTACTTTCATCCAGGAAATGGAAAGGGTGGGAACCACATCCAGATGTGTCACTGTAGACAGCAGAGGTGAGTGAAAACCTGTAACTGTTTTCTGATTTGGAACCTAGAAATTTCCATCTAATTGTGCTGAAAATAATTTAACTGAGATCCCACCCAGAGTTGGAGAGGCATCCCCCCAAAGCAGCCCTTGAAACAGGGATGTGATAGTTTCCATGCAGGATTTTTTTTTTTTTAACCATGGGAAGTATCCCAAAGACATATGTCCATTTTGCTCTTGTAGAAAACTGAGTGGAATTTCCAGGGACACACTAGACCCTCCTACTTTATTATTCACAGAATTTAAACTTGTTACAGTGATCTCCATTTAAAGGAGGTCAGGAGATTGTTTGCTGTGATTAGAAATGTGCTTGAAGTCTTGTGTTTGGGATCTTGAATTTTTTTCCCCCCTTGAACTTGTATAGCAAATGCCATTATTTGTCCTGGAATTTCCCAAAGGCCCACATAGCCAATGTCATCTGCAATTATATGGAGCAATTTAGCAGAAAAGAAAGAAGGAGCTGTGGTTTTGGTGAACCATTTCCTCTTACTAATGATGAGTTCCCTGAGAATCTCTTAAGATGAGGTGCTCACAAAAGCAAGGCTGAGACAACCTGGGTGCAGGGAGATTACTTGGGAGTGATCTCAAGGAAGTAGGAGTAAGGGAGCAGGGAAGAGAGAGAAGGAAATCAAGTGCATGTTAATGAGGGGGATACTGTTGTGGACTCAATCCCATCAAGGTCTCTGTGAGATAACCCAAAGTACACATCTCACCAGCAGCCCCAAGCCTAGAAGAAAAACAGCTCCTGAATAAATATTTATTGACTGAACTCTTCATCTCTTTGACCATCGTATCTGCCAACATGCCAGAGGATAGGAACCATGATTTAGTCACCCAATGCAAGGGTTATCCTGGACACACGCTAAGTGATCAATACATGTCCACCGAGGAAACAATGCTTAGTTCAGTTGATTGGATTGACTAGATGTATAGTAGTGAGTGAAAAGCCATTTGTTGGGCTCTGCCTGGGTCTTAGACTCTCAAATAGCCATAAGAATCATTTTTAACACAATCTCTTTTAGCCAGGGATGTAAGAGCCACCAGAAATGAAAGGTCATCTCCTGAATAGATGACAGGAAAGAGGAGAGGTCAGCGGCCAGCCCATTGATCCTCACATGCAGAATGAGCCTTTGCTTTTCAAACCAATCCTAAAAAGCCAGCAGGAATGGTAGTTGCCAGGGAGACCATCCACCAGTGTCGTCAGGTTTGTCTTTAGTGTCACTTTCCTTTGTAGAAGTATTAAGAGCAGCCTCTATTGTCCATAGCTGGGAAAAGTTAACAAACAGGGAGGCTTAAGTTCTTTCAGGGGAAGTCTGAAGTCTTTGTGGTCCTGCTGATACAGGTTCCCTCTGAAGAGGAGCCTCTTGCAGCAAAGGACAAGCATATGTCCCTGCAACGTCCCAGCCTCCAGTGGAGACATGTCCTACCTACCACCCTGGTTGCTGCATTTGCCCTCCTCTAAATTAATGCCAGAGGACATGGCTGTTGCTGGACAGCCTTATCAGGGAAGGTTCTAAATTTTACCAATTCAAGTGGTTATTAAATTCAATAATAGGCCTAAGTGCACATAACTCAAAAGCTTATTAATTTAAAGGTAGAAAAGGCTATATAGTTAAAATGAAGTCTCCTGCTCACCCCTGTTCTTTCCCAGAGGCAAGGAGTGCTTCTAGTTTCTAGTGAATTCTTCCACAGAGAATCCATGAACATACAAACAAATCAAATGTGTCAAACACACACACAAATAATTTCCACTTGGAAGCACATAATATACAATATTCTCTGCTTTGCTTTTTTCATTTAAGATATGTATTAGAGGTCACTTTGTATTATTGGCATAATTCTACCTCAGTGTCTATAGAATACTCCAATGGATGGATGTGCCTTAATTCATCTAGCCAGGGCCCTACTGAAAAATTTAAATAGTTTCCAATATGTTCTAATTATAACTGAGGCTCCTTGAATATATATCATACTGCTCATGCACAGGTTCCTAGAAAAGAAGTTGCTGAAAGAGTTTGTACACTTAAAATTTTGGTAAATATTGCCAAGTTACCCTTCAGGCAATTGTTCCCAGCTGTCAAAGACAGCATATATATCTTTTCTTGTTTATCAATGCTTCAGCTCTAGATGCTTGGCCAGCTCCCCAGCCAAGCTCACTGCCTGAGAACATGAGTTCTGAGGTGGTAGAGAGCTGACCCTACTAAACCACTGAGTTTAATCTCTGGGTCACCGTTCTGTTTGAAAATCTGTGGCCTGTGTGTGTAGAGGGCAAAGGGTGGGTGATACTTCTCAGTGTGAATGACACTGCTCTCTAGGTGACATTTTGGACATTTATGAAGAATTTTGGGGTGAGCAAAATAACAAGTGATGCCTTCTGGCATTTGGTGGGAGGGTGCCGGAAGGCAGAATGTCTGGCCACCTGCTAGACGGACAAGTACATAATGTTGGGTGACCCCTTGGGTATTCACATGTGGAAAAGCTTGTTTCTAGTTATTCAAGACTAGAAGCTAATTTCATGTAACTTAAGTAAAAAGCATTTTGGCACAGTTTTAACATAACTTTCCAAGAATGTTAAATCCACTAAGGATCGTACTTCGTTTTGTTTGTGGTTTTAAGAGTAAGTGGCCACCATTCTGAAAACTCATGTTGCCAGCCCCAGCGTTGCTTGTGGTGTTTGAGTTCACACCTCTATTGGCCTGTGTATTGGCCCACTCACAAAATCCTGTGCTTATGTTATTTAACTTTTATTTCAAGTTATCAAATGTAAAGGGAAAATGTCTGTAAAATTCAGTTGCAACCTGGGTTGCTTATTTTAAATCCAAACTTATTCATTCTAAGTAAGTATAAACATCTGACAACTGTCTTCTAGTTAGCTGTGCCTAACCATTTACATATTGAGATACATATCATTGTATTCTAAATGGCTTTCCTTTTATATTAGAGAATATACTTTATATTCTCTTATATAGAGAGCATTATATTGATTTTTAAAATATTGTGTGTAGAAGTGTATTATGGAATTCCCAGGTGGCTCAGTGGTAAAGAATTCACCTGCCAAAGCAGGTTCGATCCCTGGGTCAGAAAGATCCCCTAGAGGAGGACATGGCAACACATCCCAATATTCTTTCTGGGGGAATCCCATGAACAGAGGAACCTGATGGGCTACAGTCTATGGGGTCGAAAGAACCGGACACAACTAAGCAGCTGAGCATGCATGCACACACATAGAGGCGTATTATAAGAGTTATATGTGATATACTAGGCCAATAAAGGGAGAATGTGAAATATCTATGATTTCAGAGCAGGTCAGATGGGACTGGGAATCCAAGTCTTCAGAACATGGATATTTAAGGCTTAATCCTGCTCCACCTGCTTCTTGCTCTCCTTACTGAATCTGGGGAAACACTGGGTGCAGGGATTGAAGGCAGGGATTCCAGAAAGATGGGGTGGAGTGTGTAGAGGGCAGCGAGTGAGGATATGGTTGCCAAAAAAAAGGAGAGATGATGCACAAACAGCTCTGAATACACAGTTATTCTTCCATCTCACCATGCTCCTGACCCTTGGGCCTGACAACACCATCGCATCTGTACTAGCTTCTCTCAGACAAGCCTGAGACCTGAGGGTGGAAAGGGAGCTGCGAGTTTCAGTGCAGAGGTGGGCAGAGCCAGCTGAGGTGCTCTTGAGGTTCAGGGTTTTGGGAACAGCAAGTTTGGGGCTACTTTGCCTAGGGATGATGCTGAGCAATGTGTGAAGGACATGTTGATAAGAAAGGGAGCCAAAAAGAAGAGAGAAAATCATTGTGTGCTGAAAAGCAGCAGGGTTTTTTTTTTTTTTACCATGAAAGTAAAAGTTCTGTTTAGATTTTTCACAACACCCAGTCCTTCAGGAGTAGCACAAACCTGCAGCATATGCAGAAATTGGCAGCCCGGAAATGGAGGACTCGTGCCTAGATTTTCCTAGCACCCATGATGTCAAGTGAAGGAAGGAGTTTGTTTACCAGATTCTGAGACTTCCCCAGAGATGCTGGCAACAGACAGGCCTCCAGCTGAGTGGGGAGCATCAGGGCCCTGGGCCCAGGGGCAGTGAGGATGTACAGAGGAGTGAGAATATGATGGTAGTTGCCAGGCTGGGTTTCTTATGTAAGTTTCCAGAGCTTGGAGCAGGGAGGAAAATGAGGCTCAATCTTCAGTCAAGAATGTTGCCTTATATTTGGGGTCCCTTAGTTTGGGTCTCCCCCCAAACAGACCCTGGGACCAAGTCCAGATGCAGGTGGTGTGTTTGGGCTGGACCATTCCAGGCAACCAAACTGAGAAGATGGGAAAGAGAGAGTAGCTGATTACAACGTGGGTTAAAGAACAGGCTACTGCCAAGGGCAACTGGGGCTCAGAGAACTGTATAGGAAACACTTCAGAATTTTCCACTGGACCATTTATCCATGACTCCTATTGAGGGTTACTCTGGCAGGTGGAAAGAGGAGGCCTTAACAGGCAGAGAAAAGAGATGCCGGTATTCGGAATGGGAAGCCATCAGTGGATACAGGAAGTGTCCCCTGTAGCTGCAGGTGAATTCAGGGGGGTGGAGGTTATATCAGGTGAAGCATTAACAGCAGCTCTTGCAGCCCCTAAATTCAAATCTCAGGGAAGACCCCATTACCTTTTCAAACTGTAAAGACACACAAATCTCCCTATTTTGTTCTTGTTCTTTGGGGAACATAGGCACCTATGGGTACAAATACTTGGACCTGGAGAAATGTTCAAGCAACCTGTCCTCTTTGTCATGGCAGGTACTTTTTCCTTTCTTCCCTGACCCTGGGAACTTTGTAGTGAAAATGATATTAGATCTCAGTCTCAGGTCTCATACCCACTGTTTGTATCAGGTAGAGCAAGCCACTTCAGTCTAAGGGCCCTACATTTGCACAACCATCCAAGTTGGCAAAGAACCACTTCTTAGAAGGATGTAAACCCTCAATGGGATAAACCTTCTCTGTGTGAGATGAGGGCTTGGGGATGAGGAGACTGGCATCTCCAGCCCTTTCCCACAATCAGCAATTTTTGGAACAAAATTATTGATCTCAGAATGAGATACTGAGGAGAAGATAGCCCTTGGGGATGGAGAAAGCAGAGGTGAAAGATGTCTTGGGATTTTCCCAGATCCAAGGCTCTGGAGTTTTATCACTCACTCTCTTTTCTGAGAACAGTGGCTCCACTGATGTCAAAGCGAACAGAGAACAGCATTCAAGGCTCAAGTCCACTGAAACCTTCAAGTTTTAGGAGGTTTGTTTGGGGCTCCCTGGGGACGACCCCTTGCATAACAATATGCTAATTTTAATGGAAAATCATGGATTCAGAGAGCAGGAGTGAACATGTAGCTATTTCTTGGCAATCCTAATTGCTATAAGCGTTGCCAGGCTGCTAAAGGCATTCGCCTGTGCTGTACACACAGCTGGGAAATCAGAGGCGAGGAGCTGGGTTTGTTACCAGCCAAAACCTTGGAACTCACAAGGCAATCTGCTCTCCTTGGAAAGGTACAGATGGGTCTCAAGGATTTGCCTAGAGAAATGCTGCTGGTTTCTTGGCAATGGTTGTATTTCTTTTTCTTCTTCCCATAAAAATTTGCTTTCTTGCTTTAAAAAGGCCTAGGCGATCGGCACTGTGATTGGAAAGAACTTGCCTTCATGGACCAGGCTGTCACGTGTTACTGTAGCTACTTTATCAGATGCCAAGGGTGCCTTGCCCGAGTCTGTTTAGCACTTACTTTTCCTGTGTGGGTTGTTCTGACTTCCAGCTCCCAGCCCTTGTGACTTTTTGCCAGAATGTTCTCTCTAATCGAGGGGAGCCTGCTTCAAGGGCTGAGGAATGACTGCCCAGAGGAGCAGCCCTCAGCCAGCGACTAGCAGGAAGTGGTGAACATATTCCCCAGCTCTCTGATACTGAGCCGTGTTTCACGCCGGCTTCATAGGTTTCCAGCACATTTCAGTCATAATGGCCTTTGGTGGTGTCATGCTCAGTAATACAACCTTTACTGGATGTCTTCCCTGCCCTGTCTCACTTCCTTATTTCCATCCCTGTGGTTCCTGGGGTCACCTCCCAAAATTAACTACTGGCCATCGAAACCTTTGCATTGGGTCTACATTTGTAGGGTTTCCCGGGTGGCTTAGTGTTAAAGAATCCACCTGCCAATATAGGAGCCCCAGGAGATGTTAGTTTGATCCCTGGGTGGGGAAGAGCCCCTGGAGAAGGAAATGACAACCCACTCCAATATTCTTGCCTGGAAAATCCCATGGACAGAGGAGTCCTGAGGGCTGTAGAGGGGTTGCAAAGAGATGGACATGACTAAACAACCACAATGGGGGGTCTTTAGTTGCAGCATGTGAACTCTTAGTTGCAACATCTGGGATCTAGTTCCCTGGCCAGGGATCGAATCCAGGTCCCCTGCATTGGGAGCACAGGGGAAGTTCCAAATCTGGAAGATTTTGGTGGTAGAATTTCTGGCTGCTGGATTATTTGCAGGTCTGTCAGGGTAATTTAGAGGCTCTGAGCTTTCTGGGTCAAATCAAAGGTGATTGTTTTTCTCTCTCAGGTTCTCATGGGCTCATACCTAGGCCATTCTCACAGCCTCTGAGTCTAACCTTCCTCCCTACTCCTCTTCCTTCTGAAGTCAATTGCTACGTAACAAATCACCCCAAACTAGCTTTTTCTAACAATGACCTCCCCATCCCCTTATGTCCACCTTAACTCCCCACCTGCATCTATCCTCTGTTTGGATAAGATCTGAGGTCAAACCAGAATAAGGGCATCTAAAGAAAAATATTTGTCTGGCCAGGAGTCCCCCATTTTAAGCCTGAATTCTCTCCTTCTTGGTTAACTGAAATTTACAATTGCCTTTCCCACTTGGAGCCAGATGTGTCCCAAGAATACCTGGGGTCATGTTCTCATACCTTCTTTAAGGCTAATGTAAGTGTAAGGGCTTATGAGTACTGGGAAGCTGGCCGTCTTCACTGTAGGGGATGGTGGCAAACCAGGTATGGACCAAGCCCGTTGTGTCTGGGACATGGGTTACGAGCTGGGCTTCTCCCCTTCCTCTGGAATAGGACACTTACTGCCAGCTGTGGGATTGCTATGCAATCAGAGGTATGAGTTAGCATTAATTCCTCACCTTCTCAGACAGGCCCTTGGAGAGAGCACAGTATTTCATTGAGACGGCAGGTTATACTCAGAAGGGGTTTGAATGGAGAGGCTGGGGAGTTTGGGGAGGACATTCTTTGAGTCATTAGACTTCAGTGTCAGATGTTCTTGAGTTTAAATCTCTGGTTTGCCCCTGTTAAGTCTCAACTAAAGTCAGTTCATGCAGCAAAGGATGGTTTACAGTCTCCCAGCTGGGTGTGTGGTAAGAACAAGGGATGTCCTTCAGAATGCCCACACTGTAATCACTTTCATTTTATGAGAAGTGTGCTTACATTGTAGTCCAGTTTGCAAAACTAGGCTAACTAATGGGTCAGCAGTGATACAACTTTGAAGAGCACTTGAAGATGTCAAAATGAGAACAGCAATTAGAAGACCTTTTGTGGGCAAATTATTTCCTTTTGAACATGGTTTTATGTCATGGAAGTGTCTGTGTGCATAAATCATTTATATTTACTATATTTTATCAATTCTAAGATGTAGACATTTTTCACATTTTAGCATTTGAAATCAGGCATTTTACAATTTGCTCAAGAGTAGATGACCCTGGTTGTTCTTATTGATAAGGCTTCACCTAAGTAATGGCACTGTCGTATGTTGAGTTTAAACACTATTTTAAATGTCTTTTAAAACATTGCACTACAATTTGGCATCAAAATAAAAGGTTGTTCTGTGCATGGAAGGATACAGAAACAGCAGTAAAACATAGAGATATTGTCAGTGAAGCAAATATTCCTTATTGGAGAAATGATTGCAAGTCCATATTTTCTCAGCAGACAATAGTCATATAGTTAAAGTCATCCTGAAATCTCTGCCCTCAAAGCATTACTCTAAGCAAGCCTAAGCTATTATTTTTTTTTTCTGTACTTGGCAATTAGTATACAAAAAAGGCAAAGGGAAGAATACAGGAATACAGGGTTGTTTTTTTTTTTTTCTTTTCTGAGTGGAATAACTTTGCAGAAAGACATGTCCCTTCCATTAAGTATGAGGTTGGGGCTGGTTGAATGCCCTCTCACATCATGAAGCCACTGGGTTCTCACAAAGGGTCCATATGGGAATACTTCCTTCCTAGGCAGGAATGCACAGGTCAGATAAGAATGGTGCCCACCTCATCACTTATTTGTGTATGCACACATGGGGACACACAAACACATACACACACACTCTCTCTCTTTTCTTTTCTTTCTCTTTCCCTTCCCCTGTTGTTGTCCTAGTTGTGTTGACGAGAAAGTAGGCTCAGACTTCAGAAGCAGGGGAAAGTGGACGCAATTGTGGATAGATTTAAGAAAAGTGTGTGATAAAAACACAATTCTTAGCATAGGACAAAGAGATAGAAAACGTGTATAAATTCACATTTTAGGAGGCTTGGATAATAACTTCCGTTGGTATATAGCACACATGTCATAATACCAGTGTAATCTATTTTAAAATGTGGTTCTAAAAAGCTGTCATAGGTTTTGGGGAAAGCAAGTTTGGGAACTTTTTCTGCTGTGTCTTCCTATCAAAATGGTCTGATTATTTCTACCTGCCCTTTAGGGAATAGGCTTGGAGAGACTGAGGCCATGTAGCCAACAAATGGCAAAGCAGGGATCAGGGAACTGGCGGGGGGAGGCTCGGTGTAAAAGGAGAAACTTTAACGCGAGCTAAACTTGCTTTTGAATCACTGGAATATCAGCTAAAATTTCCTTTCTCTTAAGTGGGATAACACTGAATAAGGGCAGGAGAGAAAGAATCTCAAATGCTAGACTTTCTGAGAACCTAACCTCAGGCACATAATAGAAGATGATTACAGATGCCCCTTTCCTCCCTGAATGTCATCAGCATATGCCTAAGTCTTCCAGGTCAAAACCAAGAATGGTGACATTTTATTCATCAACACTTCTGCCCCTCTGAGCTATTTTCTTCTCGATGAAGGTCGAATTTCTCTCTGCTCTGAATAAATCACAAGCTGGCATCCTTATTTTCCTGTGAATGGAGAAGGCAGCCCAATAGCCTTTCCTCCTGCTGCAGAAGCGAGATAGCACAGGCAGAGGCAGGGCCCTTGCCTTTCTAGCAAAGTTGAAGAGTCTCCTGTTCCCCCAGATGGCTGAGAGCCATGGAGGTTCACAAGAGAGAAGATGAGTTCTGGGACTCACCAGGAGGTAGCAAGCATAGAGAGTTTTTTGCTTTAGGCAACAGCCTGTCTGGTTGGGATGCTAGCAATTTCTCTTCCTCCTTCTAGGGGACTGTGACAGCTTCCCATAGTGCCGTCTCCTCTCCTATTCTGCTGGCAGAGCTCTTCTTTACTGCAGGAAGCCAACCCATGGGGTTTGGGTGGGTCTATAATTCCCCTCCTCACCTATTCCCTCATGGGTGGGCCTTGGCAGTAGGTATGGCCATTCTCTTGGCTGCAGTGATTGGTCCCCAAATCAGCACTTAACCAAAGCAGAGCCAATCAGAGTTCCCCTATGAGACTTGATTGAGGACCTCCCTGGTGGTCCAGTGGTTAAGACTTCACCTTCCAATATATGGGGTCAAGTTCGGTCCCTGGTCCAGGAGCTAAAATCCCACAGGCCTTGTGGCCAAGAAAAAACAAAACATAAAACAGAATCAATATTGTAACAAACTCAATAAAGATTTTTAAAATGACCCACATCAAAAAAATCTTACAAAGAATAGATATATTACTATTGAGGGAGCTGGCCTATTTTTATCTAGGAAACAGTAGGATCAATAGGGGCCTTTGTAATCAAGAGCCATGGTTGGTCACAAAAATGCAAGAGTCTGATTGAGAGTTCAGCCTGTACAGAGGACTGAGGGCAAGAGAGCTGGGAAGGAGAGAGACAGAGGTAGGACTAAGCCTTTTAACACCTATATCCATCTGTGCCTGAGAAGACCTACATCTGGATTTCCTAGTATAATAGTCAATACATTCCAATTCTGTGTCATTTTGTTTAAACCAGGCTTTTGTCACATTCAACTCAATCTGAAGCTTGGTTTCTATCAACCCTGTCCCACCTTGTGAATGGAGGAAGAAACATTTTTTTTCTTGGGGAAGGAAGGGTATTTGTGATTAGAATTACAAACTCACACCACTCCTGCAAAAAGGCAGCTAAGATATAGGTACATGTCTTCATCATCAATCCCCTCTGCCCCTGCCTTGGAGTGAAATGCAATTGGAACCTTTACTCTGGAAGGCTCTGGAGGTGTTCTAAGATGCTCAGCGTTCTCATGTTCACTCTTTACTGCTCTCTCATGAAGGGAATTGAGGTAAGGGACTGATGGGGACTGATGTGGAAGAAGCCCTAGATTCTCTTCCCCATAACACCACTGGGCTGCTGCTGGGAAGGAGACACTGGGTGGACCCCAGTACACCTCAACAAACACATTCAGAAAGAGAGAGGTTTAGTCACGGCCTTGAGGAGATCTTGGGGGGGGGGGGGGGGTGGTCCATACACATGAAGTTGAATGTCCTCCTCAGAATATTCATCTATGAAATGTCCACTGTACTGCCTCTCCAGTGTCACAGAGTCACCCACAACCAGCAGAACTGCAAGTGTAGTGCTCTCTGACAAGAATAAATTGCAACTGACTTAATTTCTCTGAGCTTTGATAGTGAAGTAGTTATATGATTACAGGGAGCCAAGGCTGTCTTATGAAGTGAAGCTTGGTTAGGTTACTGCTGTGGTTTCCAGCTCTGGGGACTGAGGAGACAAGCTATTGACTGAGGGGTCTGGCTTTGCAAATGAGTAAACCAAAGCTTTTAAATTAGGCTGAATCTGAAAGAAGTTCAGAGAGCTAAGAACTTATTAAATAACTTTATTGAGGTATAACTAAAGTACAAAAATTACACATAGAGTGTACCATTTGGTCACTTTTGACATGTGTTTACACCCTTGAAGCCATCATGACAATCAAGATAACAAATATTTCTATCCCTACCCCCACCAGAGTTTCCTGATATCTCTTCCCAGCTTCCCTCTCAATCCCCAGGAAACCAGTGATCTCTTCTTGTCACTATAGATTTGTTTCCATTTTCTAGGCTTGCTATTAATAATAAGAGTATCCAAGTAGAGCCAGGGGTATTGAGTAGGTGGAGAGGAGAATGGGGGTGGGGGTGGGAGGGGTGTGTGATGGCCGAGGTAAAAATGTTTATGATCCTGGTAACTAAGTTTATACTGAAGCATAAGAAATGCTAATATCTCAAAAGAATGGAGCAAACTAGCAGAAATGGCTATCTAGCTCTGGGGGCAATTACCATTATCACTGATTTATTTATTTGAAATTTTAAAATAATTTTAAAATATTTATAATTTTAATAAGTGGTATATAGAATGTTGAAAAACATCAAATGATTATTGCTGTTCTTTACACTTGTAAATTCTATAGAGAGCTGATGAACTAATATTTCTTAAAATCATTTCCTATAGAACTATTTTCCTTAAGATCTTATTAGAAATTCATCTGCTTCACAATCACCTGGGGTCAAATAATAAATGCATATGTCCAGGTTCCAGGTTCCAAAGATACTGAATTAAGTGTGTCTTGTTGGATTTAGAAAACATGCATTTTATCAAGCTTCAGATAAATCACTGATTTTTTTAAAAGATAAATTCTCATCTTTCCGAGTTGAAGTAGCCATGGTCCCATCTAAAGGCAGAGAAATGGACTACAGACATCCTAAATCGTCATCCAGGTCTGATTCAACCATAAAAAGTTTTAGTGTTTTACATAAACATACTTTGAAGAGTAGCTTATCAAGTGAACATTTAAGCATCTGAGTCTAAGTTCCACTTTGAGATTATGAACAGAAAGCCTTTGTGTTAAGAAAGATCAGCAACAAGCTGATCCTCTGATGTAAAGTTAGGTCTCCTCACACACGTGTTCCCATGTGCTTACCTGGCTGCTAACTTGGGCCCGGCAACAGAGTAAGCATGATCCCCTACTATCCTGAGGTAAGCTACCTTTGGGGCATCATTTTAGGCTCAGAGAGAGTAAAAAGTCATCATTAAAAACTGATAAGATTTACACTTACAAATAAATCATGCTCATTTCCCCCCCACACATCTTCTCTCAGGCCATTAAAACTTGATGGATACAATTCTATTGTTGAACAAATATCACCTCCCCTATCTTGTGACTCTTCAATATTTCAGTGCTATGGGTGATCAATATGTGCTACCTGAAAAGTCATTTTGTTTATCTTTTATAAAACCACATTGCAATTACATTAGAAATTAATGTCAAATGAATTGGAAATCAATTCATCTGGGGAGGTGGTGGGGCACCGGGGAAAGTTCACTGAAATCATTTAAAGATGGGAAATCATCCTCGTGGTTTTTCTCACATTGTGAATTAAATGTGTTTGCACGTTCCCTCCAGCAGATCCCTAAACAAATGCCATATTTGTTTTTTTCCTAACCTAATGTTTAGCACATAGTAAAAGCCAAATAAATGTCTATGAAATGAAGGAATGAATGAACCAGAGTTACTACTGCTAAACATTCATATTTCTAGCTTTTTCTTACAGAAGGTAAGGACCTAAAATATCTTTGTGAATTTATCTTTTTCCTTTAAGTTCATTATTCCCTTCAAGTTTAACTCCATGAATTGGATTACTGGATTAAAATTGTCAGTCATTATCTTTTATCTTCCCTATATATTTTAAATATTTTTAAAAGTGAAAAAGAAGTGAAATTGTCACACTGTTTGAAGATGGCATGATACTGTATATAAAAAAATCCTAAAGAAAATTCTAAGTTTTTTAGTGGTCCAAAAAACTATTAGAACCAATCAATGAATTCAGTAAGTTGCAGAATACAAAATTACTATACAGAAACCTGTTGCATTTCTATATACTAGCAACGAGCTATCAGAAAGAGAAATTAAGAAAACAATCCCCTTTATGAGGTACTAATAGGAAAAGAGTAAGAGCCTGACACCTGGGATGGAAACATTTTGATGGCAAATTCAACAGTCTTGAATCCCTAAATTCCCTTGAACTTCCCTTGTTGGCAAAAGCAAACCCCTCCCTCTGCAGAGGGGTGGTGTTCCCTCACTTGGAGATCATGTTGACTTGAACTGATGCTTCACAAAGAGATACTAATTCTCTTCCAGATCTGCCCAGCCTGAAGGAGTTGGGAAGACTGGATGACAAATGTCATCACGAATCCCTGTGAGCACCCATGACTAAGGACCAAATAGAGTTCCTTTTCCATAATGCCTTGATGCTGTGCAAGACCTGGGATTGTGAGGCCACCTAGAGGGTGGGGTTTCCCAGGAAGGACTGAGGTTGTTTTTCTTGTAGCCCAGCAGAATTGGGACTTGAGAAATTAGAGTCATGGAATACACAGCAAGTTCTAGTTCTTGAATTCTTTATTTCATAAGGTGAAGCTTGTACTTATCATGCACCCAAGCACATTAAACTTCCCCTATCTTGTCCCTACTCCACTCCACCTTTTTTCCTTATAGGTGGACTGAGACAGGTGAGCTGACCACGATGCTCTATCTGATTTGCACTAAATCATGGACTTCCCTGGTGGTCCAGTGGTTAAGATTCCACACTTTCACTGCAGGGGACACAGGATTGATTGTTGTTAGGGAAGTTCTACATGGCACATAGTGTGGCCAAGAGAAAAAAAACAGTGAAGAAGTGTGATTTGCACTCACTTCTATGTGCTCACCCTCCCAACTCTCCCTGTCCTATATAGCCATGTGCTCAGCAAAGTAAGGTTGGACGAAGAAGCCCAACACTGTAGCAGAAAGAGGCTAATCCTGCTGTCTCTGAATGCCACTGGGCACTTGCCAGAAGGTGACTTTGGGAACAGACAACCAGAATAACATTCTAGAGTCATTTTTTCTGAGTATCAGAACATTATTTAAATAGAAATTAAGTACTTTATTTGACCAAGGCACATCAGAGAGTACTTAAAGGACAGGTGACCCCAGATTAAAACAGAGTCAGGGTTTTTATCAGACAGGGAAAACTGAGTACGTGGACACTTGGTTTGGGTTTAGGCAGCAGTTTTTGCCTTTAATGGAAACTCGTGGTTTAAAGGTCACTTTGGCTCAGATGATAAAGAATCTACCTATAATGCAGGAGACCTGAGTTCAATCCCTGGACCAGGAATATCCCCTGGAGAAGGGAATGGCTACCCACTCCAGTATTCTTACCTGGAGAATTCCATGGACAGAGGAGCCTGGTGGGTTACAGTCCATGGGGTCACAGAGTCAGACACGACTGAATGACTAACATTTTCACATTTTGGGCTTCCCTGGTGGCTCAGCTGGTAAAGCATCCGCTTGCAATGCAGGACACCTGGGTTCGATCCCTGGGATGGGAAGATCCCCTGGAGAAGGGAACGTCTACCCACTCCAGTATTCTGGCCTGGAGAATTCCATGGACTATACAGTCCATGGGGTCTCAAAGAGTCGGACAGGACTGAGTGACTTTCACTTTCACTTTCCTGGTTTTCTGCCTCTTGCTCAGGTCGTTGGTACAATCCCAACACCATCGTCAGCATGGTATATTCCAAGATGCATTTTTGCAAGCCCTGTGGCTTATCTTCTAGTCAAGGATTCGAACATGAGGGAGCTCTATAGCAAAGAAATAAGAATAAGGGACAAAGTTAGAAGGCAAGAGGAAATTGGGAATCCCTATCATGCAGGTTTTAGTTCTTTTACTCAAGAATCACATATTGCACCACACATGAGAGTGTGCAGGCAAGATCCCTTAGGAAACTGGCCAATGCCCCTGACCTGCAGGGTTCTTCCACCTCCATTCTTGGAGGTCATCCCGGCAGAGCTTCCTGTAGGCTCTAACTTCTGCCCCATCTACTCAGGAAATATCCATCTCTCTGCTCAGACTCAGGGGCATTCTTTGTGACCATCTTTACCAGGACCAACAGACAGTGTTCACCTCTGTGAGGCCCAGGGACAGGTACAAAGATTCTGGGAGCATGCAGCCCCGCCCAGCCCAGCCTTCCCCTGACAGCCTCTTATCACCTTCTTGGCCTCTCTTCCTGATGTGTTAGGCCACTGCTGAGCCTGCTGCATGAGCTTTGCTGACCTCTCCTGTTACTCAAGCCATCTTCCCATTTCTCCAGGGTTTCCCCAAGGCTGGTGTCCTGGGCCATTCACTCAAGCTAGTTGGTGGGTCCCCTCTGCTGGCCCGTCAAGCCCTTAGGTTGCCCCTTCAACTAGCCCTGTCCCCCTTTCCTCTCTTCCTGGGCATTCTCCGTCAAGGCTGTGGTGGCTCCATGTGGAAAATCCAGGTTGCCCTCTGGCAGATGTCTCTGTCAGCCTGGCCCTTGTTTCTAGGGATGTTGAAAAGGTAGCCATGGAGATGCACCTGTGGGAAGCCCAAATACTAGAAATACTCCTTCCTCCTCAGGCCACAGAAGCCTTTCATCTGCTGGAAGAGGAGCTACCACCTCCTTTTCCAAAACAGAGATCTGTCAACACTCTTCAGGCCTCAATTTAATTTGACTAGTGTGTCTTTTAGAAGAAGAGAACGATTTTTGGATTCCTTCAAGCTCAGTCTGTTTACCCTTGGTTGTTAGGAATGAGGAAGCTTAACCCCATCCTTCCTGGATGACAGGCATGGAGATGATGATGACTGTGACTTTCCTCTGTTGCTTTGTCCCTTTCCTCCGTGGTCATAGGTGTGTGAGCAGGGCCCAGTCACCATGCTGGTGAATTTTTAGAAGGCACCACCATGTTAATCTAGAATTCTGAATATTGTTAAATAAATAAAGGGGCAAAGCTACACTATCAAGAAAAAGATTTTTTTTCAATCAAGGTTCTATAATCATGCCATAAATGTTGCTTTTCCTGACTCTTATTCACTTGTTTATTAAACAGCAAGCTTTTGCTGGTTACCTACCACATGCAACAATTGTGCCAGGCGTTAGGGATAAAAAAGTGAATGGGCATGAGATATCATGGAAACACATTTTTAAAGGGAAAGATGGTTTCAGAATTATCCTACTGCATAGGGAGGCTGTAGGTGAAGCAGCGGAATCCCTCTGGGGACTTAGAGAAGGTTTCTAGGAAGATATGAAATGTAAGCTGAATTTTAAACACATTTGAATATACCTAGATAAAGGTGCGAAAAGAGAAAGTCATGAGCATTTCAGATGGAAAGAACAGTCAGCACCTGTGTGAAATGACTTGGTTTTCCTAATGTCATGTCTGAAGGCAAATTTGGCATTACTAAAGCCAAAGATGCTTGTGAAAAATGGCAGGAGGTGAGGGAGGGGAATCTAGATCATGGATGAATTTGGGGGTTAACCCAAAGACTTCTTGAGGGAACAAGCAGTTACTAAAGGCTTGCAGGCAGAAGAGTGACATGGGGAACATTAGAAAAACCACTCTGGTTGCAAAGAAATGGGGAGTAGTTGGAGGTGAAGGAGACCACTCAGGAAGCAATTCCAGCCATCTGGCTACAAGGAAATGAGGTAGCCAACTGAGGCGGTGACGGTGGGGCTGGATGGAATGGGACAGATCCGAGGTGTCTAACAAGTAGAGGCTATAAAACTCAGTGATCAACTGATGTTCAGGGTGAGTGAAATAGAAGCGTCTAAAATGTTTCTGGATTCCTGGAGTGACTGGCTCAGTTGAAAGGTGAAAGTGAAAGGTGCTCTGACGTGTCCAACTCTTTGCGACCCCATGGACTATATAGTCCATGGAATTCTCCAGGCCAGAATACTGGAGTGGGTAGCCTTTCCCTTCTCCAGGGGATCTTCCCAACCCACGGATCAAATCCAGGTCTTCCACATTGCAAGAGGATTCTTTACCAGCTGAGCCTCAAGGGAAACCCAACAATACTGGAGTGGATAGCCTATCCCTTCTCCACTGGATCTTCCCAAACCAGGAATCGAACCAGGGTCTTCTACATTGCAGGCGGATTCTTTACCAACAAATCTGTGGTAATTTCCTACAGTAATCCTGGGAAACTAATACAACAGTGAATGAAGAGTTGGGCTTCTTATTCTTGGATATATTCATTATCTATTGCTGTGTAACAAATTACCGTGAACTTACTGGATTACAGCAACAAATATTTATTATCTCACAGTCTCTGTGGGTCAGGAATTTGAGACATTCTTAGCTGGGTGATTCTGTCTAGAGTCTCTGATTAGACTGCAGTCAAGATGTTGGCCAAAGATGCAGGGTTTTGAAAGCTTGACTGAAACTGAAGGATCCACTTTTCGCTTTCAAAATAGTTCTCTCACATGCCTGTTGGCTGAAGGAATCAGTTTGTTACCATGTGGACCTCTCCATAGGGCTGCTCACAGCACTGTGGAATCTTCCAGCATGAGTGATGAGAGAAAGGGACCAAGGCAGGAGCTGCAGTGCTTTTCATGGTCCAGTCTCAGAAGCTACACACATCCCTTCATTCTGTTCATTAACAGCAAGTCACCAAGTTCAGTCCACATTCAAGAGGAGAGGAATTGGACGCCACCTCTTAAAGGGAAGCATTTCAAAGAGTTTGTGGACATATTTCTTAAACTATCAAACTGAGTTCCTTGTGGAGACACCCAGGGACTTTTGGTTCCATGGGCCTGAAGACTAGCAGACTGGTCTGGGCTGCAGACATGGGTTTCTGATGGAAGAGAGGACCTGAGAGGTTTAGGACAGGAGGCTGCATTCCGGGAGCTTATGGCTTTAGAGTTAAAGAAATGGCAGCTTATGCCAAGTTCTAGGATGGTGAACATGATGTTATTCCTAAAGCATAGATTGAGCTATATGAAATGACTGGTTTTGTAGGTCAAAAGCAGTAGAATATCAGAAGTTTCGTATGGTTTAACCTACACAATCTTGGTGGAAGTCACTAGAGTTTCAGGTTGAAGACCTTTGTTTCTATTAGTAGAGTCTCTGTCTTCTAACAAAAGGACCAGCTCGATTTCCCTTTACAGTTTTTTGTGTTTACCTTAACTGACTGCTCATTAGTTTTCAGAAAGCTGGCTGTCATGCTGGAATAACTGTCATGTCTGATCTGCCTTAGTCCTTTGAAACCTTTCTTTGAGTTTTCCCCATCTCAGTTGGGTCAAAAACCATTTGATTAAATGGTTTCTATATGTCAGTCCATGTGATTGAAACCTAGGAGCTATCATTACTAAACTGAGAGTCAGAAATAAAATTTAAAGACTATTTCCTTCACAGACATATTGAAAATAATTTCTTTTTAATGGCAGCAAAATGCCTCCCTGGTGTCTGAGCCAAAGTTAGTATGTCTACTTTTTAGAACTCCTGCTAAGCTGACTATTGCATTTATTGGAATATTGCACTAAAGGGGGGAAAGACATTCTCCTAGACCAGATACTAAATGAGAATCATCCCAAAGAGTTAACATAATATCCTTCACATCTTATTATTTTATGGACTGTCACAAGTAGCTTCTTTCTGTCCGTCAAAGGCTTTATGAATGGCATGGAAAATAAGTACCCGCATGGCCAGCATCTATTAACAAATGGACACCCTGGACACACTGTTTCAATAACTCCCACTGGCTCCCAAAGGTGTAATTAGGGTTGAATTTTTCATGAATACAAACATCATATTCTTTGCCCACTAAGCTGTGCTTTGTGCTTGATTATGTCCAGCACCTCCACGCAGGAAAACAGAGAGGGAGAGAAGAAAGTCATGTCCTCAGCCAAGGGAAGTACTTCTGGGACTATCTGTAAGTGTCCCTCAGGCCCTGCCCCGTTTCTGGGGGCCACTTCCTGACTAGGTCTGCCCACTCGAGTTCACACCGAGGTGAGTGAAGACTTGGCAGTCTCCTGGAACTGAATCTCCTTAGCTAGACTTTCAGATTTGAAGGGAAAAACCTGAAAATGTCCTGATACTATAGAAAAAAAGAGAAAACATCCTTCAGTGTAGTTCTAAATAGATTTACTTACTCCATAATTTTTGTCATCAAAGAAAAAAAAGTGATATAGCTGCAATTTTTTTTTCTGGACCTAACTTGTTCATCTTCCTGGCTTATTCAGTGCTTCCTCTTCCTCCTGGCTTCTTCAGTGGTTGTAGCTGGTCTGATTTGCAGTCATATTGGAAATGTTTTGCCAATGGAACCAACAGCCATGGCCTCCAGAAGAATCTTACTGAAATACAAATCTAATCATGTCATTCCCCTGCTTAAAGACTGTTGGTGGTTTTTATACTACGGAAGAAAGTCCAAGCTGTGAGGTCTTCATGGTCTTCCTGTTACGGTCTTCATCCACATTTCCTACCCTTCCCGTAACAGGCAACCTAGCCTCCTGCCACTTACAGTTATTTTAAATGACTTACTGTTCTCTAAATGTGCCTTTCTCTTACACGCAATCTTGGAATACAGTTTCCCCTAATTCTCCAGATGGCCAAAGAATACTTTAAAAATTAGGTTGAGTTCTGATAAAATAAATATGTTTCAACTCAAAGGCCAGCTTCTTATTTAATGGAGAGCTACCAAAGGCATTCCTGTTAAAGTTAAGAACAAGGCAAAACAGAAACTATTGCCACTACCCTTTAGCATCAGAAAGATAAAATATCTAGAAATAAATTGAACAGGAAATGTGTAAACCTTTTATGCAAAACTCTAAAACACTCCTGAAAGTAAAACAGGCAGACCTTAACCAATGAAAGATAAAATGTATTATTGTGTAGGAGGACAACATCATAAAGATTTTAATCCTGCTCGTATTATTTAAAGAATTTGTGATCTCTACAGAAACAAAAAGCCTTCCCACCCCCACCACCACCACCACCTTGGAACTTGCAAAGATAAATATGAAGTTCCTATGGAGAAATAAAAAGACAAAATTGACCAGGAAAACCACAAAAAAGAGAAAAATAGTGGAGAATAGGGTATAGCCTTATCATATATTAAACCATGCTGGAAATCCTCAATATTTAAACTAATTGGTGGCTGAAGAGACAGACAGATCAATGGAGCACCATAGAAAGACCTGAAATAGGACCAAAGAATATATGTCAATCCAGTGTTGGATAAAGACAGTGTCTCAGATTACTGGGGAAAATGGGATGGCTAATCACTGGTTTCAGATAACTGGCCAGTCATTTGGTAAAAGACCACACTGGACCAATACTTTACATGTACAGTACGGTAAACTTCAGATAGATCAGAGATCTACATGTAAAAAAATGAAATCATAAGTATCAATACTAAAAGAAAATAGGAACAGATTTCTTTAAAAAAACCTGAAGCTGTTTTTTAAGCTAACTTATTCTTGCTTAGTGTAAAATTCTCTCTCATGCTTCTGAGATTTTATTCTCTTGATTAACTATGCCTCCTCGGGTGCTTCATTAGTGCCTCTCTTGTGTGATTTTGATTTTCTTCAGGTGTTTAATACATTTTGGCTCTGGGTTCATCTTTGCAGTGGAGTTGTCCTTTAAGACTGTGTGTGTACTATGATTTACCAGTTTATCATCACTGATGGTTTGATACCTGATTCAGGAAGATCCTCTGCAAGAGGAAATCGCAACCCACTCCAGTACCCTTGCCTGGGAAATCCCATGGACTGAGGAGCCTGGCCGGCTACAGTCCAAGGGGTTGCAAAGAATTGGACCTGACATAGTGACTGAGCATGCACACATGCATCATCATGGATACAGGCAGTGGGTGACATGCAGCTTCCTGGGAAGAATCCAGCTTTCTGGACATGGGGACCACCGGTTTCTTTCTGAGTCATTGGGCATGAAAGATCCTGCCTGCTTGATGACCTAAGCATCTACACTCCCTGGTCCCACCTGAACACTAACACTTCTGTCACCTACTACTGGCACAAGCAGTGGGAGAGGGGAGAGGTTTGGAACCACCTGTCTGCTTCTCTCATATGCCACCAGAACCCCTTCAGGTCTCTGTACCCACCTCTTCCCAGCTCTGAGCTCCCCCTAGAAACCCTTCCTGCTTTTTAAGAGTCCTTTCCTTCTCCTTCTCATATTTTGGAATTAGGTTTCCTGCTTCAAATCAATTTCATTTGCCTTCTGACTTTCAGGCAAACCTCACAATTTCCACTAACAGTACCATCTCTTATTTTCCAAAATAGTTATAAATGGTTAAAAATACATTTTCTCAAATTTCTAGGGATTTAAATGAGGAGACTGCAAAGAACACATATAATTTTCTTTATCCAAGAGATGTACTTTTAAAAATGTATAACCAGGCAATTAGGCAGCACTGACAAGAATGTCCTTGGGTCCTCAGAGCAGGAATGGAAACAGCAAAATTAGAATCTCGACTATTTCCCACTAATGATCCTAAGACTGCAAAGGAAGGGCCCTAGGGAATCATGGTATTCTCGAATCCCATTCCTGTCAGGGATTTATCTATTATCCATTGTAATAACGATGACCTGATTACCATTTGGTGGTGCTACTGTTGGCTGGAAAACATTCAGATCCATAGTGCTCAGAAGCTAAATCAATCCCATTGATCGTCAGATGATAAAAGATCCTGAGGTACAACCCATATACCCGGTAATTGCCACTTTATCAAAGGAAGACATCTTTAAACAGGCTTTAATAAGAATGTTAAATGTTTTGCAGATAAGAGCTTGAGAATTACAAATGGGAAGCAGTCATCATGGCGGAAAGAGGTTGAATTTATTTGCAAACTGATAGGGAGTTGTGTGATACAGGAGAAATTGCCCATGAGAGCAGCAGAGGTGGTAAGAATACTCACACTATTCCGTCTTCCCTGGCTCCTCTGAGAAGGAGTGAGAACAACATCCCGCACCCTCCATGGGCTTCTCTTGCCTGGTTCCTGACCCTACAGTTAAGAGTTCAAACCTCAACACTGAAGGATTCTTGACTTTGTTTTCTGGTGGTGCTGGGGCCTGGGTGAGGCCCAGGGATCCACATGTCTCTAAACATTGTCACACTGGCTTCATCCCAAACCTGTCAGGCCAGGGCAGATGGACCTACCCCAGTTGAGCTTCTCAGCATCCCAGGAGTATGAACAGTTGTTACATAAAAGTGCTGCTTTTACCTAGAGCATCAATTTTTCCAGGGAAAATGTCACAATTTTATGTAAACAACCAAACATAGGCGTATGATGGAGTAGAAGGCAATTTCACCATTAATTTTTAAGATAAAATATGAGATGGCTAAGAAGTGTTAGAGCTGTGGAGTCTGGCTGTAGGCTCTTTGTCTTCACAGCTTTCATAGTATTTATTTGATTCTCTTCTTACCTTCTTCCTTGAAACTTTCACTGGAAGAGTTTGGAAAGTCATTGGGGCAGATACTGTAGACTGACTCTGTCAATACCCACCACACACTTTCCTCTTCTGCTTGCCTTCTGGTCCTGCAGCCTCTAGAAAACGAAAAACTACATTTCCCAGATTCCTTTATAGTAAGAGTTCCTAAGTTGTGTGGAGCTAATGTATCCATTTGAGACTGTCTGAAACCAAGGACCAAGGCAATTTGTCTATGATATCTAGGACAGTGCCACGGTGCCCTTCTCTTGGCTAAGGACCGTATATCTACAGCAGGATAAGACCACAGAAGAGAGGACAGCAAACCCAAGGGTGGTTTCCAGCAGCAAACTGGGGAAATATACTTTCTTCTTTTTAAAAAACAGTTAAAGAGAAATTTGTATTTTAATTTTTAAATGGATAAGAGACAGTGTCAAATAAAAATTTGGTTGAATTCATCTAAAGAAGTTGATTTTTAAATGTCAAAACCTGAAATGCCTACAGAGACTGGGAAGATGAGAAAACATTTGAGTGGGTAAAGGAATTAGAAAAATCGAACTTACGCTAAGAAAAAACACAGGGCAAAGTGTGATGCTACCTGGCTCCTGTCACTTAGGACCAAGGACAGGGAGGCATTAGAGGTGAGTGAAGACTGGTGAATGGAAGAGGGGGCAGATATCAGTATTGTAGATCCTCTGATTATTCAAAAGGAGCTGGAAATCTTGATTTTGATATCAAATCTCCCTAGTGTAAGTCCCCAGAATTTGGGGAAGTTATTTGTTCTTGGGAAGTGTATTCTGTGGTGACCCAAGGACGAAAGAGCAGATAAAACCAAGGAAGGTCTTGGAATGCAGGAGTGGAAAAATCAGACCCTTATCGTCCTTCCCTCCCCCATGTTGTAGCATTTAATGGAACAGCATAACCTGTCTCTCCTCCTACCCCACAGGGAGAAGGTATTTGCCCTACTCTTCCCCCATCCAGTAATCTTGCCTCATCCAATCAGCGAATGACCCACAAGACCCCTATCCCACTCCTTGTACCCTGGGTATAAAAGTGGGCTGAGGACCCCTGTTCAATGTTGGCTCTCCCTTGAGCTGGCCTGCTGTTCTAACAGCGTCTCCCACTCTAATACTTTATTTCCCTCTCATTCTGTCTTATGTCTGGAACTTCTTTCCCAACCCATACCCAGACCACGACAGATTCGAGAATCATAAGCACATGCAAGTTAAAATTACAGGTCCCCTCAAGGATAAGTAAATGACTTGGTGGGCTTTTTCATGTGCATTTCCCATATTCATTGTAAGTGAATAATGCTCACTCTGTACCTTCAGGACCCTGAGCTAACGGCTTAACGGTTCTATGCAGTCTTGATATATTCAAGGGGTAGATAATATGTGGGATCCAAAGGAGGAGATGACTGCTTGTGGAGTGTGCCTAGGCTTGGGCCAAGTGCGTGCTGTCAACAACCTGACTTTACGGGGATCATCAATTGATCAATTAATTGATCATAATTGATCAATTAATCAACCTGCAAATACTCTTTGAACTCTGAGTCCAGTGCTTGGCCATACAGAACTAGGCCAGCCTAGGTCACAGGAGTAGACCAAGTCCCTCTATAGCCAGATAAAGCAGTAGTTGTGGCTTGGCTGATTCTCTTCCTCTGCTAAGTCCCCAAAACTGTAGGAACAGGTCAAATGTTCCAGAAGGAGTCTGACTTCAAGTAAAACTCACCAGGATTTCCCCAGGATTAGCCAGTCTTTGGGTTGCTTTACCATCCCCTCTCCCGTAACTGCCACAGGATCTAGGAATCACCAGGTCATTCCAAATAAACCATCTGAGTGAAAGGAATGCTCTTGTTATGCAAAAATACTTCATAGAATTTCCTTAGCTGACCCTCACACCCCCAACCACTGTCAGTCAGCTTGTGAAGAAATTCTGAAGCCATAGCCATGAATGGTAGGAATCAGCCAGCAGGGATGGCTCAGGAGTGTTTTATTCATTTTCACTTTATATTAAGGTAGGGGCTTTCTGGTGGCTCCAGAGGAGACACAGCAGACTTGGATTCCATCCCTGGGTGGGGAAGATCCTCTGAAGGAGGAAATGGCAACCCATTCCAGCATTCCTGCCTGGGAAGTTCTACAGACAGAGGAGCCGGGCAGGCTACAGTCCATGGGGTCACACAGAGTCGGACATGACTTAGCGACTAAACAACAACAAATCATGGAAGATTTCAAACACGTATAAAAGTAGAGAAGACAATATAACAAATTTTCATTTACCCATGACTTGCATGTCCTTTATTTTTAGGCAAATCCCAGGGCACTTATCACTTTATTAGTAAATCATTTAGTAGCTATCTCTAAAATACAAAGAGTCTTTTATTAGAAGCATAGCCACAATACCATTATCAACACCAAAAAGATGCTCAATAATGATCTAATATCATCACATTTTATTTATGTTTATTTTACTCACTGGCATTTTTCTATGGAAACAAGCATTGCATTTCCACCTTTCTCTTTCCTCTCCTGGCCTAGGAACAGCCCCCTGTTGCTCAGATATCACCTGACCCAGCCAGCCCGGATGTCTTCATTGACATCCCTCCCCAAGTGACTCTGGTCCAGGGACAGTCTTTTATTCCTTTCCTGGAGATTGTTGATTAGATTTGAGGGAAATTCCAAGTTGCTTTCATAGCTCTCAAGCTGGACAAAAATTAATTATAATGAATTTGATATTCCAGCCCTGACTTCAAGATTCCTCCTGGGTATTCATTATTTTATTTTCACTGTAAGCTTTAAACATTGGGTCCTTTACTTGAAAGGCACCCTTGGGTTTGGTTTCTACCAGTAGCCCAATAAGCAGTTCCAAATGCTGAAATACCAAACCAATGTTATTTAGAACAGCTTGTTAGCAAAAGTCTCCTGCAATCAGGCTGAGAAGCCAGTTGGAAAAGAAAACTCTACCCAATGGCCTCATTCACTCAACTGAAACTTTTATTGGGAGTCAATGATATAAAGGCTGCAAGGGACGTGTTTTCTGTGACTTGCCACTCTAGTTGAGAGGTTAAGACGGCTCACAAATCAGATGACTGACACCCACGGGCAACGTAAGGGCTAAAGGTGCAGCTCAGATCATGGTCTGAGCATTGTTCCCTAAAGCTGCAGGGGACAGGGCAGTTTTCTGGAGGAGGGAATTGTGCCTGGAAGACTGGGACAGTCTGGTGGGAGCAGAGGTGACATGGGGGGAGGGAAAGGACAATGGACACCATAGTACAGTGACCGTTGAGACTGGAAGTGAGTGGAAGGTTTCAGGCTCCAGGCTGTGGGGTGAGTTATGGTTGAGACCAGAGCTCTGGCAGGCAGGGTGACTGTCTGGAAATCAGATACCAACTTCTGAACACAGGAGCCAGGTCCAAAGCCACAGCACGCAGAGCCGGGCACTAGGGGTCAGGGGGCTGGGTCAGGTGGGAAGAGAATCCTTGGTAGAGCCAGTTTCAGGTGCAGGAAGAAGTGGCCCCTGACTTCCCACCCAGCCAGGAACGTCTGTGCCAACAGGTGGCCCTCAGCCCACAGGTGGGGCTTTGCCAGCCCTTCCTGCTGGCCTTGAGCTCCACCGGGTTCCCAGACTCGTCCCTTCCCTGACTTCTGCTGACCCAGATCTTTGTCCAAACTCCTAGGTTCTTGCTCTCCAGTCTCCCACCCAACCCGTCTGGCCCCAGCTCTCACTGGAGCCCTGGATGGAGACCTTATTGATTTAGAGCTTCCCTCTCCTCCATCTATTTTTTTTCTCTCTTCTCCATCTTTGACTGATTTAGACTCCTCCTCTTACCTCCTGAGCTTTGGACACATTGCCTTTTCTCTCCATTCCCCCCACCACCCACCGTGAGCCTGACTGCTGCCCATCAGTCTATAGCCCTACATCTACCTCATCCTCACTTCCTGAAGAGCTCAAACTGTGTAATTAAATTTTAACATGAAATCTGCTCTTAAAATGAATTTTAATAAGATGATGGTGTTTAGTCTGAGTAAGAAAATGAGTTTTGTTTTGTTTTTTTTTTCTTTTTAGAAAATGAGTTTATTGAGTGGTCCCTGCATGGCCAACCCATGGCACCTTTGGAACCACAAGGAAGCCACCCTATGCTTCTTTGGGGTGAAATCAGAGTTTAATACTGTTACTTCCAATGTACAGGAAGGAGAGTATTTTTCTTTTTCTTTTTTCATTAACTCAGTTTGGAAAACAGAAACCCCTGAGCCAGATAATGCCTTAGATTTCTTCCAGCTTAAACATCTCTTTTTAAGGTCTTGCTTTTGCTAAATTGAATAACTTGAATACATTTCACATAGCTTTTTAGAAACAAACTGAGGTTTGTGTAACTTTTTATCTCCGGTTCAAGTGTTCCATGGCTTTAATGAGTTTACTTACTTTATACTTTATGTCTGAGCATCTGAGATATTTTCAAGTAAGAAGCTGTGGTGATTGAAATAGTTACCCCTGCAGCAAAATCAACCCCATGTTACAGGCTGGCCTGTGACTATGGGCCTCAGGTCACTGGGGTCCCAGCCATGCTCATCCCTTGTGAGGAGCGGGCTCAGTGCACGTGTTTCTCAGAGCCTGGTACACCTGTGTGCAGAGTCAGGCACCTCTTACCCACACTGAGGTTTATGCAGCTGAGAAAGTTCTGGATGTCTTGTTACAAATTAGAGTTGGAATTGTAAGCAAGGTAAATGCTACAAAGCCAGGCTGCCTATCTTGCTATACAAGTCAGGATATTTTCAATTATAAGATAGAGACACTCAAAACAAAATGTTTTAAAACAAAGGAATTAACTGATTCCCATAACCAAAGAAGTCACCAGAGAATATGGCTTCAGGCATGGCTGAATCAGAGACCCAGGTAATATCTACAGGAAACTTTCTCCACCCTTGCCTTTGCTTTCTTTTGTGTTGGCTTCCTTTAGAAATAGGCAAATACGGTCATTCGTAGTTTCAGGTTTTTACTCTACCAGCTTAACATCGCAGGAAAGAGACCATCTCTTCACTTTTTGTAAGAGCTTTCTTGAGAGAGAATTCACGTAATTAAACAGCTTATCCTCTTTAAGTTCACAAATGTGGGAGACCTGGGTTCGATCCCTGGGTCGGAAAGATCCCCTGGAGAAGGAAATGGCAACCCGCTCCAGTATTCTTGCCTGGAGAATCCCATGGAGGGAGGGGCCTGGTAGGCTACAGTCCAAGGGGTTGCAAAAAGTCGGACACAACTGAGCTACTTCACTAGCTAGCTAGCTTGATAAATCAATGGATTTTAGGATATTTATTCACAGAATTATGCAACCATCATCACAATCAGTTGGGAGCATTTCATCATCCCGAAACAAAGCTCTATATCCTTTAGCAGTCATTCTCCATGTCCCCTAACCATCACCTTCAACCTTAGACAACCATCAATCTACTTTCTATTTCTACTGCTTGCCTGTTCTGAACAGTTCATATAAATGAAATCATATAATATGTGTCCTTTGTGATGTTTTCTTTCACTTGGCATAAGGCTTTCAAGGCTCATCCATATTGTAGCATATATCAGTATTATATCCCTTTTGTTGTTAAATAGTCCACTGTATGGATATACAACATTTAATGTATCCATTCATTAGTCAATGAGCATTTGAGTTATTTCTGCTTTGGAGCTATTATTAGCAATGATGTTATGACCATTTATGCACAAGTGTTTGTGTGGACACATGCTCTCATTTCTCTTGGGTATATACCCAACAGAGGAATTACTGGGTCATATTAATTCCTTCTGAGGAACTGCTAGACTGTTTTCCTAAGTGGCTGCATAGTTCTACATTCCCACCAGCATTGCTTGAGGATTTACTTCTCCACATACTCACCAACACTTGTTATTTGTCATTTTGACTACAGCCACACTAGTGAGTGTGAATTGATATCTTATTATAGTTTTGATTTGCATTTTCCTTGGAAAAGAAAGGGGTTAAGGAGACTCCATGACAGATGAGCATTGTCATTCCAGACATGAAGTTTGAACTTAGAATTAGCTAAACATTTACACAAAAGGGACACTGAAATCAGGAGACAGTTTTACCTTTCGTTGATAAATGTAGATGTTTTCTGCCCTCAGAGGGAAATGACTTTAAAGCAAGATACGATTATATGTATGTGTGTGTGTGGTCATTATATACAGTCATATATCCCATATACAACATACACTCACACAGAGAAACATGCATACACAAAGAAAATTACATTTCATGCCTATCTGAGTTTTGGTGGGTAAATATTGGTGCAGTTACATTTGACACAAATGATATACCAGACACTACACTTGATTATTATAATATCATTCAGATGTCTTATTTTATAGATTACAAACAAAAGCAAGCTGAGACCCAAAGCTAGTAAGGAACAGAAAGCTGGAGGCAGTTCTCATCTTCCAGTTGCCTAATCAGTGCTCTCCCCACCACACCACAGGCCCATCCTCTGAGTCCTTGGGTTGCGCTGTTCCTGGCTGATGTGGTGAGTTGAATTTGATTCATTTCTAACCATGAAGCACTGAAAGGTACAAAATTGCACAAGAATAAAAGCCTAGGATGATGACAAAAACAGAGTGATGATAAATGCTAACTCTTCCAGGAGAAAATGTTCCTCATTTTTCTGTATGGATAATCGACTCCCACAGGCCAGCGTATGAATGTGCTCTTTGTTTGGGTCTCCAGCCTCATGAATTATGGATAAACGTTGTCAATGTGCAGGCTGCACGGATGTGACTCCTCCAAAGCAAAAGCAACAACTTAGCTCCACCACTACCTATAAACACCTGTTGTCCAGGGCTTGAAAGACAGTAAAAATGAATCTGTGATAAGAGGCAGCCTTATCTGAAGATAAGGGTCCTTGGGTCCAAGGGTGAGGCTGAAGGTTGGAACCCCACCCTGGGTTGTCACCTCACATTCTACAGTCCCCTGGGTTTCTTAGCAAAAGAGAAAAGCGACTGTTAAAGCAGCCATCACCTGGGGGCAGGAAGCCCCGCCCTGACTCTGCATGGAATCTACCTGGTACACATGTGTGTTCAGCTCATGAGGACTAGCCCCTCTTCCCTGCACACTTCCCTACTACATCCAGAGAAAGATGGCTTGTAGGATTAAATGCTTTCTTTTGACTTAACTAACATCCCACCATTAGATATTTTTCCAAAATTTCCCTTTTTATAAACATTGCAGTGTGAACATCTTTGTAAACAAGGATGCCACATTGCTCGTTCAAAAGATGCTTATGTGTTTACCACTTTCAGTATGTGGCCAAATTACTTTCCAGAAAGGTCTGCTCTATCCACATTCCAACAGTGTGTCAAAATAGCAGATATTCTGTATATTTGCCCATCCTGTATACTATCATTTTACAAATGCTTTGTCACTTAATAAATTTGAGAAATGCTTTCTCATTATTGTTAATATATTTCCTTAGCTGCCAATGAATTGGAACTTTTTTCATTTGTTTATTGGCCATTTGTGATTCTTCTATGAATTGCCTATTCACGTTCTTTGCTCATTTTTCACTTGGAATGCTCGCCTATTCCGTATTGATTTGTAAGAGCCTCAATCCAATTTTAATGAAAAGTTTAAATCTCCAACACAGCTGTCAGAACTGCTTATGGCTGCAGTTCTCTGCAGCTCTAATTGTTTTAATAAGTCCCACTAATGACTCAGAGGCTAATGAAGGTGTAGATCTGATTGACAGAGCTTAGAAAAGCGATGTAATTAGAAGTTTCCTCTCCCAATCAAAAGAGCCAACTATATTTATCAGTTCAACTTCCTACTTTTCCCCCCTATTTTGAAAAATACATTTAAATATATCCCACTGGTCTTGGCAGGGTGGTGGGAAGGGCATGTGGACTGTGTCTGGTTGTTATATAACCCTCCAATTAATTTAGGGTCTTATTTCCTCTTTTAACTTTTATATTTTGTCTTGAAAGAGGAAGCTTCAGATTCTTAAGTCCATATCTGCCTTGGCTGCCTCTGGAACCCAGAGCGAGGCTGTCACCTAGCAACCAGTGCTCTGCTTATGGAAACCTAAGTTGTGGCCTGGCTGAGAGAGGAAAATCACCCATGGGAATGAAAACTTTTAGCTTTGAGCTTGAGAGCAGCCAGAGGCACAGCACTGAGTGAGAAAGAATAACCAAGATTGTTTTCCCAGGAGAACCTCAGATTCACAGAGTCCTGATGCAGAGTTGGGGTGGGGGGATGGCTTCAGGGATAACCTCGGGGAGCTTTGCTCCCCATCCTGATGAGTGACCAGAAGCTTGGTGCTTTCAGCTCGGGTGCCACAACCCCTGAGCGATCTGAGACAACCCTTGGTGCTCCCCCGTGATCAATACTGGGGAGCCACGGGGCTCAATACTTCACTCAAGAATTTGAACATGAAGGCTGCTTCCTGGGGGTTCAGCCTTTTCACTTAGGTCTGAGCAGGAATATGTAAAACCACCTGAGGGTCTCCCATACCATGAGGCTTAGGGGATATTAACACTTTAAGGGCATTCCCCAGGAAGTTGGAAAAAGCTGGGGTCACTGAGGTTCTGAAGAGAGTAGGGGGCTCTGGCTGGCTGTCCGCCCCCTACCCCCATGTTGTAATTCTACTGACAAACTGCTCTTATTTAGTAGTTACAGTATCTTTCCTTGAAAAACCACCCTCTTCTCCCATACATACATACCCACATCCCTCGTGAATTTCCACCTTCTTATTTTTCCTTCTCTTTCTCCATAGGACTTGCTTTGGTCAGTGGAGTATTACTGAACACGACAGAAGCAGAGGTCTTAAATGTCCTTCTGTGGTTTGGCTTACTCTTCTGTTTTCTGTTATGAAAAGACAAGCCCCCGGTAGCCCCAAGTCCAAGGAGAATGAGACATGTATTGCACACCTGAATTTAACTGGAGCTTGAAACAGCCATCCCAGCCAATCCCCAGGCCCTGGACAGGAAAAATGAAAGGTTGAGAGTCACTGAGACTCGAGGACTATTTGTTAAGCAGCTTTATTGTGGCACAATCTGACTAATACATTGCTCATTAGTCCTACCATTATTTCCTTCTAGATGTCCTGATTCTGGTTGGTATTTTCTGAGGCTGGTTGGTCAGCTTTTCCTTCAATTTTGCAAGCTTCATCACATCCTCCTAATAAATTCTTCTCTTTGCTAAAGTCAGTTAGAATTGATTTCTGCGGCTTGTCACATAGTCCTGACTGGTAGAGCTCATAGGCCAAGTCTCCTCTGCAGAGTTGCCCATTCTTCTGTCTGAATTCAGAAGCTCTCTCACACAATCTGAATGCTTGAATTCAGCCTTTCCCCATTATCCTTTTCTTTTCTGATGGCCGCTGCTGCTTCCAAATGAAAGAGCGTGTGCCCTGGTCAATGTCAGGGGTCTTTGCTTTGTCTGGAACATCCTGTTTCATCTCAAAAAAAAAAAAAAAAAATGTCTTGTATACCTTTCAGGACTTCAGCCAAGCAGCGTGTCTTTTTATAAAGCCCTTCTTGGTTCTCTGGGCATGCCCTTCCCCTCTGCAATACTCAAAGCAGTTGCCTCAAGTCTGAAGGAGATTTACCTTTCTCTACGAGCTGCTATGACTTATTCCCCTACCAGGGGGCCCTCACTGAGGCCATCACTCAAGGGGAAGCAGAGAGAGCCCAAGTGGGACACAGTTTTATTTACCCTGTCCGAGGACGAAGTTGGGTCTGGGGTCAGCCACGGGCTAAGCATTATGGGAGAACATTTCAAATGAAGCACCTCACTCTTAAAATTCTCTCAACGCTTCCTGCAACAGTTGAAGGGACTGTGTTGGCCTATGCTTGTAGCTTCAGGACATGTAACCCATGAAACCAAGGTCCAGAGGAGGGAAGCAAGAAGCCAAAATTCACACAGACGATAAAGGGAAGGGTGGGAATTAGAAGCCCAGACTCCAAACTGTTAGTCCTCTGTTTCTTATAAGAAGTGCCAGGCCAGAGAGGATCCAGGCTGGGTTTTTCCACTGGGTCTTCCTACACAGCCTATTGCTGGGGAGGACATCAGCATCCCTGTGCCAACCTCCGTAGACACGAAGGCTGCTTTTCTGTGCCCAGGAGGATTCTCAAAATAATGGTGCTGCCTGCCTGCCTCTGTGGGCTGGAGCCAGCTGTCTTGGTACATTTGGTCCCCAATTTATAATTTCCTGCTCTTTATTTGTAGTGATAATTGGTCTCACACTAACTGGTCAACCATGCCCACTTCTGTCCTGGTAGCCAGGGTTTAAATAGGCAGGAGAGATGGAGGGAATCAGGTGAGTGTCTTGTGATGGAACCCGCAGGACTTTTGGAGCCAGAAAGATGGGAGTACAAATCCCAGCTCTGCCACTTGCTGAGCCTGTGGCCTCATTTTCTCACTTGTAAAGTGGGAGTTTTAACAGCATCCACCCCGGGGAGCTGACGTGAGGTGAATATTGTGTCTGACACATAAAGGTGGCCAGTGAGGATGATACTACTCTGTATCATCCTGAGACATCCTGAGACAGAGGGCTGTCTCAGGCTGGGCCCCCTCAGAGCCAAGGAGACTATTTGTGAGGTGGTCTTGGGAAACATCAGTGTGAGAGTGGGGAAGTGCGTCAGAAAAGGGAGTGTTTAATGTGTAGGCTACGCCTGTGAACAATTAGAGTTCAGCCCCTTTGAGACCTCTCGAAAGCAGGTGGAACACACCTCAGCAAGATGGAATAGTCATCTACCCCGGTGACCATCCACCAGTGGTTGAGGGCTGCTGGGGAACAGGGCTTAATTTCCCAGCATTACTTGCTGCTTGTGTCAAGTAGGTTTAAGTAGTCAGAGAAAGGCTTCTTAAAGCAGCAAGTTGCACCTGCTGGGGACATCATGAGGTCCACGTGGATGGGAATGGTTAAGGCAAGACACCCACAGTATCAGCTTTAAGGGCACACAGCTCATCCGGAGAAGTCTGCATACCCGGTCTGAACTTGGTCTAGAATTAGGAGGCAAAACCTAAAATTCAGCACTTCCCTGGCAGTCAAGCAGTTAAGGCGCCATGTTTCCAGTGCAAGGGGCAAGGGTTTGATTCCTGTTCAGAGAACTGAGATCCCACATGCACAATGCAGCCAAAAAGAAATTTTTTTTAAAAAAACTTAAAAACCAGAAACTGGTACAGATGGCCCTGGGAGGTGAGGATTGAGTCAGGAACGAGGTGATAGATTGTGGACACTTGTCATCAAGTGTTCTGGAGCCCCAAGTCTTGTGTTCCTGGGCACTATCCAGAGTGTGAGGCAGGTCAGCTTTCTCTCTGCAGGACTGACTTGGGACTATGGTGATTTCCTCACTCTTTTCAAAACATAAGGGTCCCTATTTCCCACACAGGCCCTAATTCAGCCCTCAGCACCAGCTCTTTAGATTCACCCCAAGCATGGAAGCGGGAAACAGCACACACACGTGTGTGTGTGTGCACGCACAGGTCCTGGGAGGACTGCCTGGAAGATTACCACTTCTCTTGTAAAATGCAGTGATTGCAGACCGAGCTGAGCTGAATAGCACAATAAGAGATGGGCAACGTGGAAGGGGTGGACAACAGAATTAAGGAGCTCTGTGCCTGAGAAAGGGGCTGAATTCTGTGTGAATCCTCCCAAGGAATAGTCTTGCTGAAAGGCCAATGGATGTCAGTATTTGGAGATGCCTTATGCTGTATAAGTCAAATGTCAGAAATTCCCACTGAGCTTGGATTTGAATGGATTACTTGAGTTCCCTGAGTGCTTTGCAGACAGAATTACCAAAAAGTGCTAGGCTTTGTGACTTCCAAATATACGTATAATGAAATGAGAAAGTAACATCAAAATGCCTCGCCATTATCATGGAAAAATCACCCAGGAAAAGAGCTTTTAGAACACAAGTTTAATTAGCACTTTCCTCAGGGTTTATAAATATATGTACTGATAATAATCATGATCATTATCATCAGTGATAATGATCTCTGTTGCTATTTTAGCAAGCACCATTTTTTGAGAATCTCCCATGTGCCAATTATCTCGATTTTTGTATCTTATTGTTTTGAAGCCTCATAAGAATGCAGATAGATATAAGGAAGTAAAGACACCGAGAGGTTAATTGACTTGCTCAAGGCTGCACAACGCATAAAGAGAGAGGTCTGGGATTCAGCACCAGATTTCTCAGGTTCCAAAGCCTGCTCTTTAAATTCTTCACTCCATGTACAAGGTGGTATATTTGAAATTGATTTCCTTTTAGTAGTAAGATTATATTCTTGTGACAATTGAGGTCTTTCCTTGACCTCTTTATCTACTCTTTAGAATAATCAGAATTTGCAGAATCCCCACAGCCACATGGAAACCATGATTTTGATTCAAATTCCAGACTTGGTGATGGTTCCATGCCCACTAACTGACAAGGGTGCAAGTTTGCAGACCAGATCCACCATGCAGGTTTGCTTACACTGGCCCGCACGTGTGTGTGTGGTGTGTGTGTGTGTGTGTGTGTGTGTGTGTGTGTATGTGGGTTAGTCAGTCATGTCCGACTTTTTGCAACCCTATGGACTATAACCCACCAGGCTCCTCTGTCCATGGAATTATCCAGGCAAGAATACTGGAGTGGGTTGCCATTTCCTTTTCCAGGGGATCTTCCCTACCAAGGGATCGAACCCGGGTCTCCTACACTGCAGGCAGATTCTTTACCATCTGAGCCATCAGGAAAGCCCTACATTGGCCTACATGGTATTTAAAAGTAATTTGAAGTTACACTTATGCTAGGGAGGTTTGATATCAAAATCAAGATTTCCAGCTCCTTTTGAATAATCAGAGGATCTATAATACTGATGGCAGCTCCCTCCCTCTTCTATTTACCACAGTCCTCCACCCATCTCTAATGCCTCCCTGTCCTTGATGCCAAGTGACAGGAGCCAGGTAGCAACACACTTTGCGCTGTTTTTTCTTAGAGTAAGTTAGATTTTTCTAATTCCTTTACCCCCTCAATTGTTTTCTCACCTTCCCAGTCTTTGTAGGCATTTCAGGTTTCGACACTTAAAAATCAGCTTCTTTAGATGAATTCAATGGAATTTTTATTTGACACTGTCTCTTATCCATTTAAAAATTAAAATACAAATTTCTCTTTAACTGTTTTTAAAAAGAAGAAAATCAACTTGCCCAGTTCGGTTCTGGGAACCATCCTTGGGTTTACCGTCCTCTCTCCTGCAGTCTTATCCTGCAGACACCAACTCATGCTCTAACCAGCCCTTTTAACATTGTGAAACTCACATTTGTTACTGTGACCTCAGACAACTTCCTCGACTTCCCCAGCCTCTGCTTCCTGCTATCTGGAAAAGGACTTCAGGTCACTTAACCTGGGCAGTTTGCCAAAAGCCAAGCCAAATGTTCAGTTTGCCCCAAATACTAAGAGCCAGTCTGCCAAATAAGTGATTCACCAAATCACTTGATTCTTTGATGGATCCTGTTTTTGTTGATCAACTCTCATCTGGTCCCCTGAACAGGATTTTATGGGATATGTAGCTCTTGTCTTCCAGGCTCTCTGCTGCTGCAACTGGAAATTGAAGCACCAAGGAGGGAGGAGATTAAAGGAGAGAAAGAGGAGTAAAGAGAGGCAGGCTGGGGTGAGGGCTGGGGGATGCAAAAGGAGAATACATTCATGAGACTGTGCTCTTTATTATGAGGACTCTCATAAATACATCATCCGTATGAATAAGGAAGCATGAATGAAGAATATGCTCATAAGACTTCTCCTTATTAAAGAATATATTACTCTCTCTTCCCTCCATCTTCCCTCTCTCCACCCCTAGGCTCCCAGAGTAGCAGCAGCAGGAAACGGGAGCAAGGACGCTCTGAATGCTCCTTTTAAAAGCTGCTATAAAGACAAAATGAAAACTTCAATTAAAACAAAATGATTAAACAAAACGAGCAAATTTATCAAAGTTGCCATTCAGCCTATTGGGAAATATACTGGTACTTTCCTCATAGGAACACTGGGAAATTAAATGAGGTGAGGATTCTGAGGTCCATAGCACAGCCCTCCATACAGGAGGACTGTTGTCACACTACTCAGAATGGTGCCACTGCCCAGCCTGCCACCAAATCTCTCACTTGAGTCAACCTTAACTCCTCCCTCCTGCCCACTCTCAAGTCCCATTCAAACCAAATTCTACCTGCAGATGACTAAAAGAGACCCCCCAAGGTACCTCCCTGGTGGTCCAGTGGTTAAGACCCCAGGCTTCCACTGCAGTGGGGCACGGGTTTCAATGCTTGGCCAGGGAACTAAGATCCCACATGCCTCAGAAAGTTTTAGTCGCTCAGTTGTGCCCGACTCTTTGCGACCCCATGAGCTGAAGCCCACAAAGCTCCTCTGTCCATGGGATTCTCCAGGTAAGGAAACTGGAGTGTGTTGCCCTTTTCTTCTCCAGGGGATCTTCCTGACCCAGGAATCGAACCCAGGTCTCCTGCACTGCAGGCAGATTCTTTACCGACTGAGTTATGCTACGAGGAAGCCCACATGCCTCATAGTGAAGCAAAAAACAGAGAGAGAGAGAGAGACCCAAGAGTGTGAAAAGGAAGGAATTAAGGATGTCCTGAGTGTTACAGCAGAAAATCAGCTCAAGACCCAGTAAACAGAAATGCAGAGGCTCCAGGCCCACAGTGGAGTCACCATTTTGTGGGGAGAATGGGTCCCTCGGTGAAGGTTGATAGACCAGGGAAGCCTGAAGGAGAGGCAGAAGTTGCATGTTTGTGGGGCCTGCCCACCCTCTGCCCAAGAAAGAGACTGGAACCATTAACATCTCACTTTCTGAGTTCATGTTCACCAAGGCACCATTGAATAACCTGGCTTCCTGCGGAGCAATGCCTCCAGAGAGAGAATGTTCTCCCCTCACTGCTGTCAGCCTCTAGGCTGCTTGAAATTAGTAAATTCCTTTCTGGTTTATTCTCAGCTCCCTTATTGGTGATGTTTATTCAAGCAATAATAACTTCTGGGACTTAAAAGATTGAATTTCTGAGCTTATGTGGCTGATGATCAGAACCAGACAAGTGACTCATTCTCAGGGGTCAGTGTCCCCTGGTGGGAGACTCTGTTTGGGCAGTACTGGGACGCCACTGTGGGGTCCACTGTGACTGGGGGTTCTTCCCACTGGCAGCCCCCACCGCCTCAGCAAGACATCAGGTCTGGAGCAGGAGGTAGGACTCAGTTCTGCTGCAAAACAGAATCACGTTTGAAGTTCCCCTGCAAGGCACCAGCTCTTGATCAGGACTTATGGCCTCTCCTGATAGTGTTGGAGAGGAAGAGGGAAAGTTCTTCCCCCTATTAGCCTTAAAATCTAATTGAGAAAAATTCTGTTGCCTAGACAATGGCATATTAAAATGTTTAGCAAAAGCAAGAATTTATAAGAAATTGTCCCTGACCTATAAGAACTAGGGAACTTAATAAATCTTCCAGAATTTTTTGCCACACTCACAATATGTCATGCTCAGAAATTGCATTAGTATGGAGATGAGATGGGCAGAGGACTGTGGGCTCCTGGAACAGTAGGACAACATTCCAGAGCCTTCTGGCCTCTTGAGGTAATGAGTATATCGCTCAAGTAGGCACCCAAGAGAAGGAAACAAGGAAGGGAGATGAGGTATGTATTGTGCGTGTTGATGACCTACTTTGTGCAGACACAGAACTAGGAACCTTGACTATATAATAGCATCTCTTTGAACCTTCACTGGTGTAAACCATCTGCAGTTTTGTTTTTTGGGTTTTTTTTTTAAATTCTCCATTGGATTAAGTTTCTTAGAATGGCATATGAGACAAGTCTATTCTGGCTATCTTAAACAAAAAGCAGTATGTATTGTGTAAATGCTTCCCCAATGTGGTAAAGAATCTGCCTGCAATGCAGGAGACACAAAAGACTCTGATTCGATCCCTGGATCAGGAAGATCCCCTGGAGGAGGAAACGGCAACCCACTCCAGTATTCTTGCCTGAAAAACCCTATGGATAGAGGAGCCTGGTGGGCTACAGACCAAAGGGTCATGAAGAGTTGAACACAACTGTGACGGAGTACACACTGTGTAAGTACCGCTGGATCCCACGGAGTAAAAAGGAACAGCCAACTAAAGGCTGGAGACGGGCAGGAGCCAGGGGCAGGTATGTGGACTCAGCAGTAGGTTTGGTGATGACCTCTTTAGTGAACTGACTTGTCCATGACTTAGCAACCCGAGGCCCAGCCCCTGAGTTCAAGGACAGAGAATATGATGGACGTAGCCAAAATTGGATTCTCCCCTATATGTCTCAGGGATGGCCAAGAGGATGAGGATACGTAGTTGTAGTCAAAACCTATGAAGGCTCATCCGTGCCAGATTTGTGAGCTGTTGTTCCCGGAGATGCAGTAGTGGCAAGGTCTCCCAACACCAACTCCTGGTGTGGTGCCCTCAAAGCCACTGATAGTGAGCAGTCATCTCTTTCACAGTAATGTCTATTTTGCTCTTTATATTATGAGCTTATAGAGTGATGTAAAAATTAGTAATCAAAAGAAACAAAGTGGACTTCCCTGATGGCACAGTGGATAAGAATTTGCCTGCCAATTCAGGCGACATGGGTTCAATCCCTGGTCTGGGACGATCCCACATATCACAGAACAACTAAGCCCATGCACCACAACTTTTGAACTTGTGTGCCTAGAGCCTGTGTTCTGCAACAAGAGAAGCCACTGCAATGAGAAGCCCACACACCACAACTAGAGAGTAGCCCCCGCTCGCTGCAATTAGAGAAAGTCTGCACAAAGCAACAAAGACACACGAACACAATTCTGTAAAGCAATTATCCTTCATTTAGAAATAAATAAGTTTAAAAAACAAAGATGCAGCACAGCCAAAAATAAATACACGAGTAGAAGAAACAAAGTACATTAAAATTTTTTGCTGCAATAAGTACTTAACAAATTAACCAAATTAAATCAGACCTCTGAGGATTTGTACAATCACTTTTGTCTCTTTATTAACTTTTATTGGAGTATAGTTGCTTTACAGTGTTGGGTTAGTTTCTGCTATACAGCAAAGTGAATCAGTTAGCTGTATACATAGAGCCCCTCTTTTTTGGGTTTCCTTCCCATTTGGGTCACCACAGAGCACTGAGTAGACTTCCCTATGCTATATAGTAGGTTCTCATTAGTTATCTGCTTTATACATAACAGTGCATATATGTCGGTCCCAATCCATCCCACCCTCCCACTTCCCTCTTGTTGTAGTAAATAAATCTCCCACTGAGGCATCATGAGCAACACCCCTGCTTCTCTGCTCTTCCTGCAGTTGGAGGAGCTGGGAGCCCAGGAGGTACCGACCTGTACCAACAGGGTTTCAGATGCAGGTTTGGCTTCTCCACTGAGCTACATTTGCAGACATTTAGAAGGCAGAATGGAGGTAATAGACATTCCCCAGCTCATAGAAACTGGTGCACATTGATACTTCCCAGGTCAGAGACAGCAACTGTGACTCAGTAGATTGAGGGCATAGCCCAGGAATCAGCATTTTAACAGCCAGTACAGGTGATTTTCATGGTGACACAAGTGTGGAAAGATTACAAGTCACCACACTGCCTTCTTCATTGATTTTTCTGTAGTTGAGAAAGTTACTTCATCTCCTGGGGCCTCAATTTCAATCCTCTGAGCACTCTGACAGTGACCCATTGTTTTGTGCCAGTTGCCTAAAGCTTCTTCAATAGCAAGTCTTTCATTCAAAAACCGGAGACTTAAAAAAAAAAAACAAAAAACTGGAGACTTGATTTTCCAGCTAATTAATGGGATGAAAAATTAACACTGATACAGTACCAGAGTTTGGAGGGGCTGTGTGAGGAAGTGATAGGTTTGGGGAGGATACCCATTATGTCCCCATCACCTACCAGGCTGGAGTAAACTCAAGTTTTTTAGCCCCTCCAAACCTCAATTTCCCCACCTGTGATATAGTTATGATTCATATTTGCCTTGTAAGGTTTTGCAAGGTCTGAAAATATTGCATGTAAAGGCCTCAGTGTATTATTTTGTAAAACTGGAGTTAATATGGTAGCTTCTAGTGATAGAAGTAACAGTAACAGAAGTAATTTTTGTTTGTTTGTTTAATATTTATTTTTACTTATTTATTTGGCCATGCTGGGTCTTAACTGCAGCAGAATCTAGTTCCCTGATCAGGAATGGAACCCAGGCCCCCTTACATTGGAAGTATAGAGTCTTAGCCACTGACCACACCAGGGAGATCTCAGGAGTCCTTGTTCATGAGATTTTTAAAATCTAGCTTTGATTATTGTGTAAACCAGATAGGGAGGGTGGCTTTCCTGGTGGTTCAGTGGTACAGAATCCACCTGTCAGTGCAGGAGATATGGGTTCAGTCCCTGGTCTGGAAAGATCCCACATGCCACAGAGCAGCTAAGCCTGTGTACCACAAATATTGAGCCTGAGCTCTAGGACCTGGGAGCCACAGCTTCTGAAGCCCCCATGCCCTACAGCCTGTGCTCCCCAGGAGAAGCCACGGCCATGAGGAACTTGTGCACTGCAATGAAGAGTAACCCTGGCTCACCACAACTGGAGAAAAACCTGTGCAGCAATGAAGACCCAGCACAACCATAAATAAATAAATAAACCAGACAGCGAGATCTGGCCCCGGGATGACAGCTCATTGTAAGGCCCGTTATCAGTGGCTTTCTTTGAGAGCATCACACCAGGAGACAGTGTTGGGAAACCCTAGAGAGGGCAGTCTGATCGATACATTAACATTTGCTTTGTCCTCAAGCTTCATGCCCATGTTGACACAAGTGGCCATTAGAGGATGATGACGAGCCACGGCAGAAGTAATGGGCTGGAAGGAGGCGGCAGCCCAATGGATGTAGCACTTGAGGAGATAGTTTTAATCAATTGTAGGTGGTCATTAATGTCTGGGATAATGTTGGGTTGAAATCAGGTGCATTATCGCATGCAGCCCCACCCTTGGAGACGGTGTGTGTTCCCAGCTCAATGAGGAGCTCTCATGGTCTGCAAAGCTTCTCAGTGACCTCAACAGCAAGGGAGGCTGCCAGCAGGAATTTCACTGTATGATTCGTGCTGTGTGGGCAGGATCTATCAAACACCCTTTTCCCTGGAGGTGGGGGAAGCCATACAAAACCAACTGATTAAGCTGATCAGTCAGAGCTGAGAGTAAGGAGAAGTTCTGCCTCTGAAATTCTCACTTGCAGCTCTTTCTTCGGCTTTCTGAAAGAGACCAGGATGCAAACAAAACGAAGGGCTGACTTGCTCTCCATGTGGCCTGACTTTCAGGTGGCCATGATTCAGTCACATCATTTTGTTTTGTTCTTGTATAGATCGAACAGAGTAACAAGAGGGGGTATAAACAGTCATGTGTAAACTACATTATAGTTTGTCCACTAAATGAGATCATGCAGTTGTTAAAAACGGTGCTGGGATCCCCGTCTAAGTCATGGAAATATTGTAGTTGTTCAGTCACTCAGTCGTGTCCAACTCTTTGCTACTCCATGAACTGCAGCACGCCAGGCTTCCCTGTCCTTCACCAACTCCCGGAGTTTGCTCAAACTCGTGTTCATTGAGTTGGTGATGCCATCCAACCATCTTATCCTCTGTCGTTCCCTTATCCTCCTGCCTTCAATTTTGGAAATGTTAGACCACAAAATATGAAGTAAAAAAAAGCAAGATACAGAACTGTGTACACAGTAGGAGTTCAAGCTTATATGGAAAAAAATATGCCCACATCCACCCTGAAGTAGGAAAGGGCATATAAACAGACTAACACTAACCATCCTTACTCATATGATACCCTCAACTGTGTCTACATAACAGTAATGAAAACTGCTTCCAGTGGGGGGACAACGAGCATTTTTAATTTCCTTCTTTATGACTCTGTACTCTCCAAGTTTTACCTATTAAATGTATGTTGTTTAATTTTAAAAGTGCAAGAAGGGACTTCCCTGTAGCTAAGATGCCACGCTCCCCATACAGGGGGCCAAATTCAATCCCCGGTCAGGAAACTAAGATCCCACATGCCACAGGGTGTGGTCAAAATAAATAAAATTGTTTTAAATGAAAAATTTTTAAATTTTCATTTAAAAATTGTTTTAAATGAAAAAATAGTACCATCATCTCCCTACCTGGGAAGCAGCAATTAGTGTTTGGGGGGAAAAAAAGTCCTTCACCTGAGATTAAGGAATAAGGAACAATAAGGAAGCATGATAATGGTGAATAATGATGTCCACCATAACAATCACAGTACAGTAAGACAAGCAGAGCCCTTTGGGCCAGGTTGAATAACCAGCAGTTTATTCTGCATCCTGCACCCCAAATGAAGCAAACTTTTGCCATCTTCCCTCTGGAGCATCCCGCGGTGGGATAATCAACAGGATGAGTAAAGGCAGTGAAGCAGGAAAGCAGCTCCACTAGGAAGATGCCAGCGGCAAGTGTGGCAGTGGCTTTCCCAGCAGCTACAGCTTGCATCCGTCCAACCACCGTGCCAGAGTGTCAGAGTGCTGGCAGTTGAGAGTCCAAGAGGGCCTAGAGGGAGGAAAGCCGGGGACAGTGAACCAGAGGGGGCTCCCTATCATTGCAGCTCAGCCCCCGCTGGCCCATTTACACCCCTTGCCTGATGCCTGGAGCACTTGAGTGGGCACATTGCTGAAAGCTTTTGTGCATCCCAAGTACGTCTCTCTCCGTGGTTCCTCCAACGCTCGCAGGCGTGAGCGCGGGTGCTCCCTGCATCCGCTATACACCACCCCCTTTCTCATAAACCCCACACTGTGAGATGGGGAGGCTGAGCTGTGAACTGTGAAATCCTTCTCCAGTCCTGCAAGGCATTTTTAACTTCCCTGAAGGGAGCATCGGAGAAGTTCTGTGACATGTGTGGTGAGTACTTGGCAGATTCTAGTTCTGAAATGGAAACTCCATCCCCAAGCCAGGGCCACCTCTCCATGCACCTGTTTCACCCTTCACCTTCCAAAATTCCTTCGAGCTCCTCGACCCTGCCTAGGTCAGCTGGACTGAGTTTCTCTGCCTTTTCTCCTGGTGCCTGTAAACATGACCCTGCTATTCCCAGCCCCTTGGCCAGCTTCCAGACCCCATGTCCTCCTCTCTTATCCCAGAGGCCGTTGGAGTCAGCAGGCCAGCTGCAAACCATTAGACATCCTGTTAGTTCATCTCATCCCTTGGTCAGGTGTGAGGTTCCATGGTAGGTTGTCCCACAGTTGGAACAGCGGCTGGGGTCCCCTGGCCCCTCGTGGCTACAAGGCAGCAGGGTGAGCACACAGACATATTTTCAGAAATCACAGCAGCCTCCTTAGCCCCGAGCAGGCATTGTAGATGGGACTCCTGAGGACGTTGAGGAGCAAGGAGTGGTGGCCTGGGTGCTCTCCCATCCTGTCCACACCAACTTCACAGAGCAGCCTGATCTGAGCTTTGGAAAAGCCACTGCAGCTTATTAACTTAATAAGAGCTCATTTCACTGGGAATTCTGAGTAAGTGAGAAGACTTGATCAGCCTGGGCCAACACATTTCTACTTAGTGCCACACAGCAAAGATATTTTATCTCATTAGTGCTTACCCTAGGGGGCCAGCCAAGCTTCCAAATTAACTGGAAAGTCAAGACTATGTATGAAAGATATTTCAAACACTCAGAAGACAGTTAACATTAACAAGAGGATTCCCTCTTTAAAATGCAATCTATTAGTGAGAAAACGGGTTAAGGCAGAAGTGGTGTCAAGACTACCGACTAGCATTTGAAAAATACGAAGCTGGATTCCCTATCTCACTTTTTGTATCAACATAAGTTTCAAGAAGGACTAACAGTTAAGTATTTAAAAAATGATGATTCTATTTTATGATTTATTTAACAAAAACTTAATGTAGGTTATTTTGTGCTGGATACTGTTCCAGCAGAGAGAAAAACATGGTTTGATTTCTTTACAAACTTTCCTCTTAATCTTGGCTCCATCTTGGTCGCTACACATCTAACTAGGAAATATATGAGACACATAAAAGCAACACTGCCCTATAAACCCTGTAAAGGTGGGGATTGGTTTCATTTGCTCAGGTATAACCTGCATGCCTGACTTAGTGCCTTGCATGGGATGAGTGATCACTTAATATCTGACCGATGAGTATTAGAATGAATGAATGTATCAGCATATATAAATTCATCCATTTCAGATTTTTTGACATTCATGTGTTAATTTCAAATGTAGTCAAAGTAAGATCAGTGAGAGAAGGCTTCCTAGGTGATGTGTGTACTCTGCTGCTGCTGCTAAGTCGCTTCAGTCGTGTCCGACTCTGTGCGACCCCATAGATGGCAGCCCACCAGGGTCCTCTGTCCCTGGGATTCTCCAGGCAAGAACACTGGAGTGGGTTGCCATTTCCTTCTCCGTGTGTTCTCTAGCACATAAGAAACATGATGGGTTTCCCTGATGGCTCAGTGGTAAAGAATCCGCCTGCAATGTAGGAGACCACCTGCACCGCTGGTTATGTGGGTTCGATCCCTGGGTTGGGAAGATTCTCCTGAAGAACGAAATGGCAACCCACTCCAGTATTCTCACATGGGAAATCCCATGGACAGAGGAGCCCAGCGGGCTATGGTCCATGGGGCCACAAAGAGTCGAGCACAACTTAGCCACAACTTAGCATCACCACCCATCAAAAGTCACAAACTAATGGGACCTGATGTGTGGGTGAAAGTCAGGAACACAGGCTACTTACCATGCTCCCATCCCTCTTTTCCCTTTTACAATTGTCTTGGCACATTCGATTGTCTTATTTAAATCTGGATTCAGTAAAGCTGTGAAGAAAATGAAGTGGAGTGATACAACATCACCACTCAGCAGCTAAGTTAGAGTGATATCAAGGGAGCTACCAGGAGCTCAGGTTAGAGAGGTTTTTTTTCTCTTTTTTTACATTTTATCTAGTGGGAGGGTTTTTCAGGATATCTATTCTACCATATTTTCATCACAATACCCCATACCACCTCTACTACAGATAGTTGAATGTTTCTCCCATTGGATTCTGGAGATAAACACACATCATCTTCTTATGAGATATACATTACAGGCCTGTCTTCTCCCAGTGATCACTTCTGCCTGTCAAAGTGGCAGCCTCTGCTCCCCTTGAGGAAGAGAGACAGTTATACTAGGCCTAGCCAGAGCTGCCTAGTCTCACCCCTCATGCTCCTCCCTGCCTCTTCCTCTGCCCATCTGGACATGAGTCTCCATCGCTGCATCCCAGGCCACCAAGCCCACAGGTCTCTCTCCCTGTGGACTCTTGACAGTGCAGCACAGCCTCCTGCGACCCCACTCTGGATTTGGCTCAGTCCAGCCTCCGCCAGGCCCTCCTCCTCTCAGCTCCAAACTTGTTAACTCTGGTCATGGGGAAAGCAGCCCTCTGACCTCAATGTGGCTGCCCTCCACCCTCCACAGCCCCCAGCACGGAAGGAGGGAGGGACCTACCAGAGCAAGACATGTGGCAGCGGTTCCTGCCGTGGTCACACCAGTCATGGTTGCGGATCTGAAAGAGGCCATATCCAATGAAGTCACTGCGCGAGTTTTCATAGACAGCCATAGGGTTGAACTTGCTCTCAAAATAAGCCAGGCACACCCCTGAGATGGAACAGACAGGGCGTGGCTCAGAGGAGCACTGGGGAAGCCTAGAAAGGAGCTAGTGGTTAAAGAGGTGAGGAGGAGGGTTGAGAGGGGCCACTCACAGTTTTCAAGGCTGTAGCCCTCAAAATCACTCAGGCCTCCATCATGGAGCTTCTTAGCCACCACGCAGCGCCCCAGAACCGCAGTGTCACTTGGAACCACCAGGTACCCAATGAGAGACAGCACCATGGACACCTTCATCTTCCCCAGCTCAGGGTGCTGGCTGCTAAGTGAGAGGATGGAGTCACAATCCCCACTGAGATCACAGGGACCCTGGCAGAAGAGAAGGGTGCTGTGAGTCAGGGGGTATACAACTCAGCATGTTCAGAAAAGGGAGAGACCTTACTGACTTAACCACAATACTTAGTTCATCAGAGTCCCGCCATGACTAGCACAATGGCCACTGTCATATTGGATTATTCCACCACTGCTTTTTATCCTGGAATACAAATTCTGAGCTGTGGCCTTAACCTTTACACTGTCTTGACCCCAGATTTTCTACAAACAAAACTCCAGGGACCTTTTCTCTTGTCCTCACAGGGAGACCTGGTCCAGTCCAGACGTGCCACTGATTCATTGGAAATGGCAGAGAAGTCCCTTAGCCTCACAAAGCCTCTCCTTTCACACCTCTTTTCCCCTTGTTCACCTTCACACCGTCACATTCACCTTGCACGTTTCCTTTCTTTGTACATGCCCATCTTATGTCTACCACAGGTCCTTTGCACTTGCTCTTCCTTCTGCCTAGACCATGATTTCCCCCAACCACTACAGAGCCTGCCCTTTCCTGTTCACAGTCTCAGCTCCAACAAGCTCACCAACTCAAATAGGATCACCTGCCCACTGTCCTATCACGAAAATAGCTGCTTCTGTTTTCTTCATAATATATGTAAATTTCAGAAAGGTCCTTGTTCATTCATTCATTTGTCTACCTCCCCTGTGAGAGTATAAGCAGCAGGCTTGCAGAAACTTGGCCTGTCTTGCTCTCTGCTTTATCCTCAGAACTCAGAACAGACCTTGGGACACAGTAGGTCCACAGTGAATCTTTGATGAGTGAATGGATGAATGAATAAACAAAAGCCTCCTCTTCCCAACAGAACTGTCATCGGATAAGCAGTAAGTGAGTTTGCTGATAAGCATCTCCTGCAGCCAGGGATCATCCTGCCTGTCCCAGTTCCTGCCCAAGATACACCCACTCACCCTTCTTCCGAGGCCCTTGGTGCCTGCTCAGAGGAAGGGGAGAGCAGCCACTGTGGCAGCCTTTCATTTATTGCAGGAAAGTTGCTCTATCTACACTCTGTTCTCTGGACTTTTCACTGCCTTGATAACCCATTCACCTTTGCTCAAGAGCTTCCAAACCGTAAGTCCTTCTTCCTGACCTGCTTTTCTAGAATCTTTTCTATGACATCAGTTGCTATGCACCAGAATATTCCGACACAGGGAGCGGTTGGTCACCAATGCATTTGTATCAGTTTTCTATTGCTGCTATAACAAGTTGCCTTCAGCTTAGCAGCTTAAATAACACAAAAGTATTATCTTGAAGTTCTATAGATCAGAAGTCTAACAGGGCTCACCAGGCTAAAAGCAAAGTGTTGGCAGTGTTGTTCTCCTTCCTAGGGGACCTAAAGGGGATCCATTCTCTTGCTCATTTGGGTAGCCGGCAGACTACAGTCCTTGTAGCTGTATCACTGAGATCTCTGTTTCCTTGCTTGGCTATCAGCTGAGGGTCATTTCCAGCTGCTAGGGGCCATCTGCCTTTCTTAGGCTTTCCCTCTTTCTTCTATCTTCAAAGATGGCAAGGATGGTTGAAAACCCTCTTTCACGTTGAATCTCACTTATCTCCCCTTCCACTGTTGTATCTCATGAACTCACTTTCTGCTTCCTCTCCCACTTTTTTTTTGGGGGGGGGGGGAGATACTTGCTTTCCAATGCTCTGATGGTCTCTGCTGTACATCAGCATGAACCAGTCATAATTATTTATATATATCCCCTTCCTCTTGAGACCCCCCCACCCTAATTCCACCCCTCTAGGTCGTCACAGAATATCAGGCTGGGCTCCCTGTATAGCTTCCCACTAGCTCTCCATTCTACATGTGATAGTGTGTGTAGATATACTTTTAAGGGCTTCCTAGGTAGCACAGTGGTAAAGAATCTGCCTGCCGATGTAGGTGACACTGGACACTGGAGATATATCAATGCTACTTTCCCAGTTTTTTTTAGCCTATCCTTCCCCTGCTGTGTCCACTTTTAAGGCTACATGTGATTGCATTGGTTCACCCAGACTCTTCAGGATACTCTCTCCATTTACATCATTTGGAGCTACCCACAAACAAGCTTCTGCCAGGGGGCCTGGATTGGAGGCATGAGGGTTATGGTCATTTCTACTATGAGACATCCACACTCTGCTTCTGGGAGCATTTCCAAGGGAGCAGCCCTAGCTGGTCCCTGGGATCCCTGGAAGCTCTGATGCTATAATCCCTCTCCAAGGAATAATGCATCATCACTCATTCTTCAGTGGCCATGACCTGAACAGAATTTGCATCAGGGGAGAAAGTTGTAGCCTTGGGAGTGGATATTATATGAGCTTATTGTTATCTGGACACACTCTGGGTTCTGGGAGTGGACAGAGATGTGCTTGCTTTAAGGAAGGTGCGCTGTGAGACCATCCTCTTCTGCAGTCCTAGAACCAGATGCGTTTTCCTTCCCTCCCTGGCTTGTATTAATTATAAAGGTGGTGAGGGGAGGGGATGCAGAGAATGTGCTTTATGTGGAGAAATCTTGATGGCAGCACTCTAACCTAGGCGTTAGGCTTAGCCCTGACAGCAGTGGGATGTCATGATCTTATATGCCACTCATGCCCTACAGGGAAAGCTACACACCAGCACACTGGCCACTCATCTTTTTTTCCCCAGGCTTGATGATTCAGGCATCAATCTTTGATCTTTGGTCCCAAGTCTTCCAGCAAAGCTGCTGGGATCCCTCCTCCCACAAGTGGGGAACACCTGTGTGTACGGGAAGGCCACCTTTAGCTCCAGAATACAGAGATGTGCACATAAGTGGGATCATTCCAGCTGTTCCATCACAGCTTTGGTTTCTGTAAAGATCACTTGTCACCTATTAATCCAACAATAAGATAGATCTGGCAGCTGCAAGTTCCAAGTCCCTTACAGGAGCCAGAGTTCCTGAAATGGGGCCAGGCTCAGCCACTTCTAACTGGGGATAGGGATCCAGCCTTGAGTCCCTCAGTCTCACGGCTCTCACAGGGCTGTGGTCTCTGAGTTTTCCCCAGCCCTGGGCCCGAGCTGAACTTCTCCTGAGCCTTCCCCAGCAGATGGAGATCCATATGCTCTTCAGACATCACCCAATAACACAATCTATAATTACACTTGTATCTGTGTCAGTATCTGCATCTATATCTATACAGTGTCTGCACACAAACATACAAAATGCCTGGAGATAAGAACAGATGCTGGCCAGTCAATCCTGTAAACACTCAAGAACATTCCAGGTAGAAGTTATCTTTGGAATGATCTAGTTTACCTATTTTCACAAGTGTTTCTTGCCATGGAGCCAATCTCAAGCAGAAACCCCCCTGCCAGCTCACCTTCCTTGCTGTCTTTGCAAGTGGCCCATTGAGGCCATATCAGAGCTTGGGGAAGGAGCATCTAGTTCACGTTATTCATATCTGAGCAAGACAGAAATAGGACCAGGACCAGAACTTGGGGCTTCTGAGCTCAAAAAAGTCTGGGAATTCATTTTTGGTTATCCAGCCAAAAGCATTCCTCCCTAAAAGAACCTCAGTAGTGTTTAGGCATTGGCAGAGATCCCTGAACTACAAAGGAGGTGGCCCCTGTCCCTGGCCTACAGATGGGTATATGACCCAGTTCTTACCAGTAGGATATAAGGGGAAACCCACTGGGGAGAGAGCTTCTGGCAATGATTTCCCTTTGGTAACAGAGACAAGGAAGGAGAGTGTACCATTCAAGGCCACCCTGCTTCCCCCTTGAACTTAGCCACCCAAGGCATGATGCTGTTATTTGACATGAGAGGACATAGAAAATGACACAGATACCAAATCAGAGCCTGACACCCTTGATCCCTGAATCACTATCAACAGCCGCCCATCTCTAGACTTCTTATGCAAGAAAAACAAAGCTGTGTGGCGTGAGCCCCCACTTCGTCACACTTGTACTTGCTGCTGAAAGCATCTCTGACAGATTCAAAGGATCTGTGTAAATCTGCCACAGGTTTATTTTCAAAGCCAAGCATTTTTAGCTGTGGTGTTGCTTGCCTAGTTTCAAAGAATATTTTAAAACTTTATCTGAAATGGCATCAGAAAGAAAATAGCCCCACTTTTGTCTACTCACTGAGCACTTGTCTGAGGCAAAGTGTGTTTGCAGAAAGGGGGAGGGAAGAGGAGGTGTTCTCTTCTATGAAGAGTCTTCTAGTTTCCCGCGTAGGATAAAGCCTCCCTCAGCTACTGAAATGGAAGGAGAAAGACCTCATGGTGGGCCAAGAGAGACCCTGAGCAGGGAACCAGCAGGAGACCCATCATGACCTTGAGTCTCAGCATGGGGGGGTGGGGGGGAAGCAGCCACCATTCCCATCCCAGAGGCTTGGGACACAAAGGAAATGAGGGAAACCAGCAGGAACCACCTCACACTAAAGGGCCCTCCATGGAGAAGGGAGGCAGAAAGGCACAGAGCTGTTGGGTTGTAAAAGAAAGGACATCCCCCAGACTCATGTGGTTGGGGTAGGGTGACCAACTGTCCCCATTTGTCTGGGATGCAGGGATTTCTAGGGATGTGGGACTTTTAGAGTTAAAATTGGAAAGTCCTGGGTGTGGAGCTTCTAAAAAGTAGCTCCTTGTGTACATGAGATACATATGCGATACACATGCGACCTCCTCATCTTTCTAGCCCCCAGCACGATGGGAAACAAGACACAGAGACAGCCTTGCCTGTTGTTGGGGGGTTCAGGCTGAGTTGTTTTCAGTAATCCCATGAGGTCAGAGGGAACAGAGGCAATGAATGAATGAATGAGTAGATGAATGAATGAATGATTTCAGTGGGGCAATTACTTATTCGTGCTTTGAGCACGATCATTTTCCACTGATTGACACTTAATTCCATCCATTGACAAGCACTAGTGAATCCATTGCCTCTTACAGCAAGGCCTCTTGGAGCAAAGAAAACCAATTTGAAGCCATGAATCCAAAAAATCACATCCACAGGCATTTCATACGCATACTTGCATTTTTCTGCCTTGGAGGAAATTGCTTTCCATTTGAAGAGTTGACAAGAGCACAGAAAAGATGACTTACAATCTAGACATCTGTGCCCAGTGCCAAAGAAGATGGGCCCACGGGAAGTACTGTGATGTGGAGACAGCCAGAACCTCTCCTGGGGCCAGGCTCTGGTGTGTGCTGTACATGCATGCTAAGTCGTTTCAGTCACGTCCAACTCTTTGCAACCCTAGGACTGTAGCCCACCAGGCTTCTCTGTCTATGGGATTTCCCAGGCAAGAATACTGGAGTGAGTTGCCATTTCTTCCTCCAGGGAATCATCCCAACCCAGGGATCAAACTCTCGTCTCTTATGTCTCCTGCATTGACAGGCAGGTTCTTTACCACTAGCGCCACCTGGGAAGCCCTTGGGGGCAATGGCTTATATGGGTCACATCATTTTATGTTCCCGATAGCCCTGAGAAGTGGCTCCATTTTACAGAGGAGGACCCAACACTTCAGCATCTGGGTAGCCTGCCCAAGGTCACACCAACAGTGAGTGGTGGACCCCAGGTCTGTCTGACTCCCGAGGCCATCATCCTCTTAAACCCTCACTCTGCTGCTGTTGTGCTCCAGGAACAGAAGACCTGGGTGAGTCCTGACATTGCTGCTTAATAGCTGTGTGACCTAAGACAAGATGCTTCACTCTCCAAACCTCAGTTTCTCTGTCTGCAAGATGGGGATAGAAGTAATGCTGACTTCATCAGATCAGGTTGTGTGGAAAGTTCTAGTCCATAAGAAGCCCTCCGTGAGTTCCAAGGATGAAGGAGAAGGGACTCCAGGAGTGCAGCACAAAGGTGGTGTGAGTGAGCCAGATTGGCAGTGAGGAGAGCTGGCAGGCAGAGGCTGTAGGCTGAGGGGTGAGACCAGGGGACATCTACCCTGGCTGCACGTCAGAGGCATCTGGGGTGTCACACTACAAACTAGGGAGTAGGACCTAGTAGGTCCTACTATCTGGGAGTAGGACCAGTGCTTGGGTCCTACAATCTGAAAGTAGGACCCAAGCACTGGTATTTCTACAACTCCCCAGGTAGAGTTGTAGCCAGAGTTGAAAGCCTTTGGCCTAGACCTTTGCTCTTAGTCATGAGGACCTTGGAGAAGCAAGAGTGTCACTGGAAGTGTGTTAGAAATGCAGAATCTCAGGCCCACCTCAGGTCTGCTGAGTCGAATCTGCATTTGAGCAAGATCCCTGGGTGATTCATGTGCACATTATTTTTTTATTTTAATTAATTAATTTAATTAATATTAAATTGCCGTATTTGCTTGTGCCACATGGCAAGTGGCTTGTTAGCTCCCCAACCAGGGATCAAGCCCATGCCCCCTGCAGTGGAAGTGTGGAGTCCTAATCACTGGATCACCAGGGAATTCTCATGTGTACATTAAACTCTAAGCATCCTTGGGCTAGTCTGTGGGTCACAGATGGGGAAAAATCAGCAAAATGCCAGGCTTTGAACCCATTTAAAAGCCAAAGTACAAGTGAGAGGGGGAAATGAGGGGCAGCTGTTTACAGCAATCACTCACAGATAACCTAATCTGGCAAATGCAAAGGGCGAGGGTGTGGCAGGTCTCTATATGTTTAAACATCAATGAATCCACGATCACGGATGCTCAGGAAGTAAGGGATTCTGCCGGCCGCCCAGTGTTTGCTCACCTGCCACTGTATCAGTCAGAAGACTAACATTATCTGGTGTCAAAAATGTACCTGGCCTGGGATTAGCAGGAAAATATCAGCCTGCATGAGGCTTTGGAATTATGACAGGGTAGTAATTCCCAAAGGGCCTCTTCCTCACCCAGAATGAGCAGCTCTCCATCCCTGGCCAAACGGACTGCTGAGGCCACCGCTCTAAGGGGAGCGGGTAGTGGCTGGGTTCCCAGCAGGGCTGTGAGCTCAGCCTCTGTGACAGAGGGTGGGGGACCCTCTGTTGTGGCCCCAGAAACAGGACTTTCCTGGGAGGAAAAGGAGGCCCACAACTTCTGGAAGCTAAAGAAATGATATTTTAATCATTATTGACGATCTCTGGTAATCCCAATAGGTTCATCATCATTTCATAACAGGCAGCTGGAAAGCAGATTGTAGATCTTAAATTGAAAGCATTCAAGAAGACAGTGCAAGCACAAGGCTCAGTTTTTACAAAGCACTTCTGTCTGGTTCAATATTTACCATTATTTTAGCAGAGCCAACTCTTTGGGTTGGCCTTTGATAATCTAATCAAAGCTATGGACCCTGCCCCTATAAAATGAACATAAATGCACACTACCAGGACTTCCCTGATGGTCCAGTGGCTAAGACTCTGCATTCCCAATTCAGGGGGCCCAGGTTCGATCCCTGGTCAAGGAACTTAGATCCCACATGCCTCAACTAAGACCCAACGTAGCCAAATAAATAAATAAAAATAAATATTAAAAAAAAAAAAACACAAGTACAGACAACTTCAGGGAACCCCTGAACAGTCCCCTGAATCACTTCCTTGAATCTGTTTTAGAGTATCCTGAAGCAGACTAAAATAAAATTCTATTGGTTTGCTTCCCACCATCCATTAGCACTTCAGATAATGCCACACATTTCTTTCAGGGTCTACCTACTTTCAGTGGCTATACTCCAGTTTGGAGCATGTGACCCGAGGCTGAGCCACGCAGTGTATCCCATACCCCTGGCTACAGTTACTGGTTCAGGGATAGATACATGGACCCATTCAGAACCCATAAAGCTCAGTGAAAGTTAAAAGAAGGTCCTTGACTCTTTCCTGTTGATGTCAAACATGAAAGCTGTGGCCACAGCAGTGAGAAGCTGGCAGTTGCCATCTCGGGATCACAGGGGAGAGTCTTTGTGCTAATGGACTCAACACAAAGTAAGCAGAGCCCAGAAATGAAGAGAGAAACCATATCCTGAACACAGACTTTGAGCCTTGAAGTCCTGTCAGATCTATCTTTGGATGGTTTAGTAAATAAAACCACAAGTCCATGCTTTAAGTAGTTTGAGTCACAAGCAACAGAAAGTGCTCAGATGGATAATCTTTATTAATTCATTGAATAGTCTTATGGCCCTTCATGCAGCTACCAATTAAACAAATAATGTCACTCTACAAGTGTTCTTTATGACCTGTTTTGGCCTTTCAATTTCACTAAATCTCTTCATCCCTACAGTTAATCCTCTACTTATCCCAGACACCTTTATAAATAAACCTCTTCTGTTACAAGGTTCCTTCACTTACATGTACCATGATGTTTATCATGCACCACAGAATTGCAAATTGTCATACTATATCATATTACAACAGGTGAATTATATAAATCTGATTAAAGCAGCCTAGTGACTGAGGTCCAAATTTTAGATATCAATACTTAACAACACAAGTATTCTGAAATCAATTCAATGCTGTAATTGTCATTAAATGTAACTTTAAGTAAGATTATTCTTAGACCTCAATGATACGCATACCGTTTTTTCAGACTACAGAATGTTGATTTCCAGGCAGCAAGGGTGGGAAGAGCCTTCAGCCAGCCGGATTCCAGATTTCGGTGAATTCTCTACAGTCCTATGAAAAGGTTGTGACATGTGATAAAGCCAGGCAGACTTGAGATAAAATTTGGCTCTTCTAATTAAGGAGTACATCAAGGCTGTATATTGTCATCCTGCTTATTTAACTTATATGCAGAGTACATCATGAGAAATGCTGGGCTGGGAGAAGCACAAGCTGGAATCAAGATTGCCAGGAGAAATAACAATAACCTCAGATATGCAAATGACACCACCTTTATGGCAGAAAGTGAAGAAAAACTAAAAAGCCTCTTGATGAAAGTGAAAGAGGAAAGTGAAAAAGTTGGCTTAAAGCTCAACATTCAGAAAACTAAGATTATGGCATCCAGTCCCATCACTCCATGGCAAATAGATGGGGAAACAGTGGAAACAGTGGCTGACTTTATTTTTGGGGGCTCCCAAATCACTGCAGATGGTGACTGCAGCCATGAAATTAAAAGACGCTTACTCCTTGGAAGGAAAGTTATGACCAACCTAGATAGCATATTAAAAAGCAGAGACATTGCTTTGCCAACACAGGTCTGTCTAGTCAAGGCTATGGTTTTTCCAGTAGTCATGTATGGATGTGAGAAATGGACTATAAAGAAAGCTGAGCACCAAAGAATTGGTGCTTTTGAACTATGGTGTTGGAGAAGACTCTTGAGAGTCCCTTGGACTGCAAGGAGATCCATCCAGTCCCTCCTAAAGGAGATCAGTCCTGGGTGTTCATTGGAAGGACTGATGTTGAAGCTGAAGCTCCAATACTTTGGCCACCTGATGCGAAGAGCTGACTCATTTGAAAAGACCCTGATTCTGGGAAAGATTGAAGGCAGGAGGAGAAGGGGACAACAGAGGATGAGACGGTTGGATGGTATCACTGACTCAATGGACATGAATTTGGGTAAACTTCTGGAGCTGGTGATGGACAGGGAGGCCTGGCATGCTGCAGTCCATGGGGTCACAAAGAGTTGGACACAACTGAGCGACTGAAGTGAACTGAACTGAAAATTAACTGAAGAGGATCCAGAGATGCTCAGATGATTATCCCCTCCACCTGACTTTCTTCTTCCTCTTCCCTCAACTTATTTGTTGAAAATACTTCCTACAGTGAAGGAAGGATTGGAGGTGGTGACAACATGGCAGCTGGTAGATGGTGGGAGACATCTCTGGGATCACGAATCTTGGGTGGAACTGAGGGTTTTACTCAGAGATTTCATCTTATCCTTAAGAATCACTAACGTTCACTTGATTTCTAGGTTGGAAGCCTGTATTTAAATTCACAAAAGCAGGTCTTCTGTGTCTTTCTACCCAGGAGTTGTATGGAGGGAAAATGAGTGGGGATTTGGAGTAGATATTTCAAAGACTTGCAGTCCCTGATGAGATATATTTCCAAATAGTTCTCTAGCTTTCCAAAGCTTTTATGACTATTCTTATCTACACACACACACACTCCAGCATTTGATGTTTCTGAAACTCAGCCTGAGGCAGAACCTTAAACACATCTCGAGTTGTGATCACAGAAGCAACAGGCTCCCACTGGGTCTGAAGTTCTGTAGAGCATTTTATGATAAATTCATCAAAGCCACAGGAGCCAGATCTTTATAAATAATTCTGACATCCTTCATTACTCTTTTTTTTGCTGCTAGCCCGTGGGGGACAATTAATCTTCATAGGAAAGAGAGGCTTCTTGTTTACACATTTGCATTCACAGCACTTTTGTTTTTATGAACTCATTTCCTCAGTCTCCAGATTTTTTGCAATATTGGAAATTTTTAATTTATGAAAACCCTGTAAAACTACTGTGCTTCACTTGAACCTAAGGTTGTCTATCCATTTGGAGGTCATGTCCTGACAAATTGCTGACTCGCTGTTTGCTGGGCAATATTGGAAGGGGAGGTAAAACTGTGCAGTGTATCTCTGGACGTTAGTTGGAGACATTCACAGAGTTGGAAACAGATAGAGTTCAGTGGGAAGAATTCTGACACAGAGGCCATGCATGGGAAGCAGATAAAGGAAAGGGTGAGGATACCAAGGAGAATGGTTAGGTTTTTGAAGGATGTAGGGAAGTCAGACAGATGAAGAAAGAAGGAAGGGTTTTCTAGGCACAGGGAACAGCTTGTGTGAAGTCACAGAAGTCTGAGATAAAGAGACCACTTCCAGTGCATCCGGGGCGGAGGCAAGGTCTCAGAAGGAGGAAGGTTAGGCTGTGTGTTTGGGCAGAATGAACTTGATCCCTGGCATTTCAAGAATAGTTCTCTATGACTCCTGATGATTCAGCTGATTAGAAAATATTGAAAGCTTAAAATATTTTGCCAACTGTAGAGTCACAATGGCAAAATCCAAATTTAAAGAGAAGAAAAGGAGACTGATTTTAAGGAAAACAAAAGTTTTAACTGTGCCAGGAGTAAAAGAAAAGTAGTCAAAAGAAAAACTCTTTGATTAGATTTAGATATGATAACATATATGAATCTATAATATATACATTTGTAAAATACACACATATGCATAAATATTATATATAATGCATACATATATAAATGTGTGTGTATATATTGTGCATATGGTAAGTGTATACATATATATGTTTATCTATATATATTAGTCTGTGTTTTAAAAAATTGAGGTATAAGTTACCACAGTGCAATTTTAAAATCTTAAGCTTGAGGGATAATTTTTTAGATTGAAGTATGGTTGATTTACAATTTTTTTAAACTTTATTTTTGGCTACCCCCCAAGACATGTGAAACTTCCCCAACTAGGGATCTAACTTGTGCTCCTTGCATTGGAAGGGTGGAGTCTTAACCACTAAACCATAATGTTGTATTAGTTTCAGATGTACATTAAAGTGATTCAGTTACACATATACATATATATCAATTCTTTTTCATATTCCTTTCCATTATAAATTAAAGGGAGATATTGAATATAGTTTCCTGTGCTATACAGTAGGTCCTTGTTGCTTATCTTTTTTATATGTAGTAGTAAATACATTCATTTTTGTATGGGGAACTGGAGACTCAGAGGTGACATGAATTATTAATTCAGTTCAGTTCAGTTGCTCAGTCGTTTCCAACTCTTTGTGACCCCATGAACTGCAGCACGCCAGGCCTCCCTGCCCATCACCAACTCCCGGAGTTTACCCAAACCCATGTCCATCGAGTCAGTGATGCCATCCAGCCATCTCATCCTCTGTGGTCTCCTTCTCCTCCCGCCCCCAATCCCTCCCAGCATCAGGGTCTTTTCCAGTGAGTCAACTCTTGGCATGAGGTGGCCAAAGTATTGGAGTTTCAGCTTCAGCATCAGTCCTTCCAATGAACACCCAGGACTGATCTCCTTTAGGAGGGACTGGATGGATCTCCTTGCAGTCCAAGGGACTCTCAAGAGTCTTCTCCAACACCACAGTTCAAAAGCACCAATTCTTTGGCGCTCAGCTTTCTTCACAGTCCAACTCTCACATCCATACATGACCACTGGAAAAACCATAGCCTTGACTAGACAGACCTTTGTTGGCAAAGCAATGTCTTTGCTTTTTAATATGCTATCTAGGTTGGTCATAACTTTCCTTCCAAGGAGTAAGCGTCTTTTAATTTCATGGCTGCAGTCACCATCTGCAGTGATTTGGGAGCCCCAAAAATAAAGTCAGCCACTGTTTCCACTGTTTCCCCATCTATTTGCCATGAAGTGATGGGACCGGATTCCATGATCTTAGTTTTCTGAATGTTGAGCTTTAAGCCAACTTTTTCACTCTCATCTTTTACTTTCATCAAGAGGCTCTTTATTTTTTCTTCACTTTCTGCCATAAGGGTGGTGTCACCTGCATATCTGAGGTTATTGATATTTCTCCCGGCAATCTTGATTCCAACTTGTGCTTCTCCCAGCCCAGCATTTCTCATGATGTACTCTGCATATAAGTTAAATAAGCAGGATGACAATATACAGCCTTGACGTACTCCTTTTCCTGTTTGGAACCAGTCTGTTGTTCCATGTCCAATTCAAACTGTTGCTTCCTGACCTGCATATGGATTTCTCAAGAGGCAGGTCAGGTGGTCTGGTATTCCCATCTCTTTCAGAATTTTCCACAGTTTATTGTGATCTACACAGTCAAAGGCTTTGGCATAGTCAGTAAAGCAGAAGTAGATGCTTTTCTGGAATTCTCTTGCTTTATCGATGATCCAGCAGATGTTGGCAATTTGATCTCTGGTTCCTCTGCCTTTTCTAAAACCAGCTTGAACATCTGGAAGTTCACAGTTCATGTATTGTTGAAGCCTGGCTTGGAGAATTTTGAGTGTTACTTTACTAGCGTGTGAGATGAGTGCAATTGTGTGGTAGTTTGAGTAATCTTTGGCATTGCCTTTCTTTGGGATTGGAATGAAAACTGACCTTTTCCAATCCTGTGGCCACTGCTGAGTTTTCCAAATTTGCTGGCATATTGATTGCAGTACTTTCACAGCATCATCTTTCAGGATTTGAAATACCTCAACTGGAATTCCATTACCTCCACTAGCTTTGTTCATAGTGATGCTTTCTAAGGCCCACCTGACTTCACATTCCAGGATGTCTGGCTCTAGGTGAGTGATCACACCATCGTGATTATCTGGGTTGTGAAGATCTTTTTTGTATGGTTCTTCTGTGTATTCTTGCCACCTCTTCTTAATATCTTCTGCTTCTGTTAGGTACCTACCACTTCTGTCCTTTATTGAGCCCATCTTTGCATGAAATGTTCCCTTGGTATCTCTCATTTTCTTGAAAAGATCTCTAGTCTTTCCCATTCTATTGTTTTCCTCTATTTCTTTGCACTGATCACTGAGGAAGGCTTTCTTATCTCTCCTTGCTTTTCTTTGGAACTCTGCATTCAAGTGGGTATATCTTTCCTTTTCTTCTTTGCTTTTCGCTTCCTTTCTTTTCACAGCTACTTGTAAGGCCTCCTCAGACAGCCATTTTGCTTTTTTGCATTTCTTTTTCTTGGGGATGTTCTTGATCCCTGTCTCCTGTACAATGTCACAAACCTCTGTCCATAGTTCATCAGGCACTCTGTCTATCAGATCTAGTCTCTTAAATCTATTTCTCACTTTCACTGTATAATTATAAGGGATTTAATTTAGGTCATACCTAAATAGTCTAGTGGTTTTCCCTACTTTCTTCAGTTTAAGTCTGAATTTGGCAATAAGGAGTTCATGATCTGAGCCACAGTCAGCTCCCGGTCTTGTTTTTGCTGACTGTGTAGAGCTTCTCCATCTTTGGCTGCAAAGAATATAATCAATCTGATTTCAGTGTTGACCATCTGGTGATGTCCATGTGTAGAGTCTTTTCTGGTGTTGTTCGAAGAGGATGTTTGCTATGACCAGTGCATTCTCTTGGCAAAATTCTATTAACCTTTGCCCTGCTTCATTCTGTACTCCAAGGCCAAATTTGCCTGTTACTCCAGGTGTTTCTTGACTTCCTACTTTTGCATTCCAGTCCCCTATAATGAAAAAGACATCTTTTTGGGGTGTTAGTTCTAAAAGGTCTTGTAGGTCTTCATAGAACCATTCAACTTCAGCTTCTTTAGCGTTACTGGTCGGGACATAGACTTGGATTACGGTGATATTGAATGCTTTGCCTTGGAAACAGAGATCATTCTGTCGTTTTTGAGATTGCATCCAAGTACTGCATTTTGGACTCTTTTATTGACTATCAGTTAGCTCTGGGAAGACATAAATGTTAACAGGAACTGAAAATAACATCTCTCCATAGATTCAAGGAAAGCAGCATCTTGCTACTTGTAATTCTTTATTGTTTAGTTGCTCAGTTGTGTCCAGCTCTTTGCAACCCCATGGACTATAGCCCGCCAGGCTCCTCTGTCCATGGGATTTCCCAGGCAAGAATACTGGAGTGGATTGCTATTTCCTCCTCCAGGAGATCTTCCTGACCCAGGGATCAAATTCGTGTCTCCTGCACTGACAGGTGGATTCTTTACCACTGAGCCACCAAGGAAGCCAAGATCAGGTGTATGAGCTGCTTAATACGCCATTAGGATACAGGGTATAGTGGATGCTAATAAATATTAACAATAGTATATAGGATGTGATGTGCATGGCCTCAGAGTTCTTTTCATTAAGTCATTCACTCTTTCATTTGTCCATTCATTCACTCATTGAATGAATACATACCAAGGTCTACCTTGTGCCTGACAGTGTTCACAGCACTGGTGATATGGTAGTGAACAAATCAGGGCGGAAAAATGAAATACTATTCAGCCATTAAAAAGAATGAAATTTTGCCATTCGCAGCAACATGGATGGACTTGGAGGGCATTATTCAAAATGAAATAAGTCAAACAAACAAAGACAAATGCCACTTGATATCACTTATATGAGGACTCTAAAAAATACAACAAACTAATTCATTTAACAAAAAAGAGGCATACTCAGTGATATAGAGAATAAGCTGGTGGTTACCAGTGAAGAGGGGGAAGCAGGGAGGGGCAATATAGGGGGGAAGGAGTGGGAGGTACAAACAACTGGGTGTAGGATAACTACAAGAATATATTTATACAACACAGGGAATACAGCCAATATTTTGTAATAACTGTAAATGGAGTGTAAACTTTAAGAATTATAGTTTTAAAAATCCTGTTCTTGATGCAAACTGGTATATATGGAATGGATAAACAACAAGTTCTTATTGTATAGCACAAGGAACTATATTCAGTATTCTGTGATAGACCATATTGGAAAAGAATATGAAAAAGAATGTATATATGTGTATAACTGAGTCACTTTACTGTACAACAGTAATTAACACCGCATTGTAATTCAACTATACTTCAATTAAAGTTTTTAAAAATAAATAAAATGACTACTAACCAGAGATAAAATAATAAATATAGAAAAAAATGTTTAAATCCTGCTCTTGTGGAGCTTACATTCTAGTAGGGGGAGAAATACTATACACAGACAGATAGACAGATGTGGCAAATATCAGATAGGGACAGAGGCCGCCAAGTCTTCTCCTCAGAGCAGCTCCCTTTCAGGTTTTGCATTTTAGCCTTTAAATGAGGCTTCCCTTGAACCCCTAATCCTCAAGGCTATAATCCTCAAGTTTGCAAAACTGCACACTATATGCGCAAGACATTCTGAGCTGCGTCCTGGGGGAAACATAGCATCTGAGGGGAAACATAGCAATTGCAGTTCTTTCCATAGTTGATCCTAATGTTGTTTATTTACTCAATAGCATCCAAATCTTTTGCGATCCCATGGACTGTAGCCCTCCAGGCTCCTCTGTCCATGGGATTTCCGAGGCAAGAATACTGAAGTGGGTTGCCATTTCCTCCTCCAGGGGATCTTCCTGACGCAGGGATCAAACTCACGTCTCCTGCATTGCAGGCCGATTCTCTACCGCTGAGCCACCAGGCTTCCTAATATCCTGACTTAAAACAAGCCCTCTTCCCAAGTCTTGCAAAACTGATTTTCCCATCACTTTCAGAGAAAGCTGTGCTTCCCAGCAAATGCAATTCTGCATAGTCATCGAGATTCATGCTGATAATAGGGCCTCATGTCTCTCTGATTCAGTTTGGATCTTTCAAAAACGCCTTGATTAAATTTGGCTCTTCTGAAATGTCAGTGGCTTTGACTCAGGAAGTGTGAATTCTCAGCAAGTTTGCCAAGTGTAGGACGCTTCCTTTTGTCACACATTCACTTGCTTCAGTGACTAAGTCCTGTGTCTTACACAAATGAGTGCATTTTTAGCCTGATGGCTGAGGAAGAACTCTTTCCAGAATTGAATTCCCATTTCCCGTTGTCTTGCAGTTTCACTGTGCCACGTGGGGATGTCATGCCCAGGTCCCCTCAGTCTCCTGAGCCTGATTATGCAGGTTCCCAGTGCATTCGGCAGTGACACTCGAATAACAAGGAGACATTGAGGCAGTATCTACTGGAGGGTGTTCTGGGCTGTGATAAAGCCCTTCACAGTTGCAGAAGTCTCTGCAGCCTCCTGTCTTCTCTCCCTCTTGAGCGCATGGCAGAGTGATTCTCTGATGTGATGCATTTGGCTGACAGAACAGACACAATGATAGTCCCCTCTGGGAAGCAGCTCCAAGAGCCAACTGCTGTCCTCTCTGACAGATGACAAGGGAGGAGGATGTTGAACCAGGTACACCTGTCCTTTAATAGCCTGACACCTATAACAACCAGCACCCCAGTGGCCATGGAAACAAAGAACAAGGTTTGGATGGGAATCACAATGAGACTATGGGGAGATTTCAATGAGACCCTCTGTGTGTTGCTGGGGAACACATGGAAATATTAGCTACACTTCATCATGTATCCTGGTTCTTCTTCAGCCCAATACCTAAGACCTCCTGAGGGGCAGGACGGGAGAACAAGAGAGTCAAAACCTTAGCTTGCCTTTTAAACGTCCGAAGTCAACTCTGAGTTATAGGAAACTGAAGGACTTGGCATGAAATTTACAGGCAGTCTAAAAACTTGGAAGACCTGTGATAGGTCAGACCTAGTTTTCCCTGCTTTGGAGGAGAGGAGGATGCCAAGATCAAGGAAGGGTGCACTTCGAGAGGAGTCACATGGGCAGCAAGGAAGGTGGATCCTGGGGTCTTCCCTGGAAACAGCCCTGCTCCTCCACCACCCACCAGATGGACCCTGCAGAGGATGGAGGATAGGACTGGGACCTCAGACTGGTATGTGTGTTGTGGGGCGGGGCGGGGGGGGGGGGTCCCAACAGAGAGGGCCCATGCCTAAGGTTGCAGATAAAATACAATACTGGGGACAGACTAAAAGATCACTCCATGTTTACCTGAAACTCGGATTTCACTGGGTGACCTGTATTTTTACTTGCTAAATCTGGCAGCCCCATTTCTGCACCTCACTTCCTAGGGGAATCTGAAAGACCCCTTCACTCCAAGCTTGAAGAGGGAGATAGAGGCAAGGAAGGGCCACAGGACACAGTGACCTGGGTTGCATAACCACCCAGAGGCTAGCAACAGGGGAAGGAAAATGTTTGCTCTGCTTCCCAGGGAGCCGCAGAGCCAGCCTGAGGTATGGTTTCCAAAGTCAGATGAGGAGGATATAGTTGCCACCTGCAAGGAGCACTTCCTTTACATAGCGATTGGTAGTGTCACTCAGACGGATGTTCACGCACACAAACACACACACACGCACAGAGTACGTGTGTCCCTGTACAAAAACAGTAAAAGCCCACACTGATCGAGAAATGTGCCCATGATTGTTTGCGCACTTTTATGCTTCATACTCTCTAAACGCATTAGTCTTTTCTTTGTCAGCTCCTCTACCCCCGCAACAACCCAATTAAGTAGGTATTTTTTATTTCCATTTTCCTGAGGAGGTAGTATAGGCAAAGAAGTAAGCTGAGTATCCCAGAGTCACCTTGCTGGTAGGGGACAGAACTGAGATGTGAGGCTGGCTATTTGGTTCCACAACTTGTACTCTCATCCTCCATGGGCTTGGCCTAAGGAATTCTGGAGTGAGAGGTCACTGTCGCAAGCCTATGACTGAGGGCAGACTGGGCAATGACACTCCCAGGACCATGGAGAGGGCTGGCCCTGCCCAGAAGATGCTCGGGGTCTCCAGCCATCCCTCCTGTCAGCCCTGGCATGCTGGGAATGCAGAGATATGCCAGGATAGAGGAAGGACAATTAAGAGATGAGTTTTAAACTCTCCGAATTGGGCACAGAAAAGGACTAATGGCCCCAGAAGAGAACCAGCAATATCTCCCGCACAAATCCCCATATACTGTAAGCCAGGACACAGAGACCTCTCTGATCTGAAGTAGAGAACGTGCAGGGGTGGTGGAAGCTGTTTCTCCCAGATTAATGGCAGGGCTGAGCAGTATTCTGAGGCCTAGGAACTTGGCGCCACTGCCATCTGGTGGTGATGCTGCCACATGGCATGTGGCTAGGACTCACTGAAGGCAACCAGAGATGAAGCTATTAAGCCCTCAGAACTAGGAACTCCCACCGGGCCACCTGACTAGAGAAATGAGACAGGTCCCCAAAGCCTCTCTGGAAACCTCGTCTACAGAGGGCTCAAGATTATCAAGATTAGAATTTCTCCTTCTGGAAAAGGTTCTTTGAGACAAATTCTTGCCAAGGTTTGCGTATGTGCATACTGCGTGCTAAGTCGCTCAGTCATGTCCAACTCTTTGCAACCCCATGGGCTGTAGCCTGCCAGACTCCTTTGTCCATGGAATTAATGTGTTAATTGCATGTGCAATTAACACATTAATGTGTTAGTTGTTTATCAGATTAGCCAACTCTTAGGCAGGAGAAAAGTCAAGAGGGTGGGACATGGGACAGGTAAATTTTGATGGAGAAGATGTAATTCAGAAGGAGTTAAAGCATAGGACTTATATAACAAGGTCAGATTTGGGTTTCTATATACTCACAATGGAGGCGCCTAGCACAGTCTGAGGGTGGCCTCCCTCAACAGCTTGAACTCTGGCAGTATTAGAACTGCTTCTGTTTGATGTGACAGAAGGCCAGCATACACTAGCTTAAGCAAAAAGGGGAGTTATATCTCAGAAACTGAGAAGTCCATGAGTAAACTAGTTTTAGGTGCAGCCGAATCCAGGGACTCAAATAATGTCATCAGATATGTCTCTCACCATCTCTTGAGTCTGATTTCCTGTGTATTGACTCAAATCTCAGGCAAGCCAATATGGCCACAACAGCAGCAGGCTTATCTTTTCCTGGCTTATTAGCAGAGAAACACTTCTTTCCCAGAGTTCCAGCAAAAGTTCCAGGGCTGATGTTCACTGGCTCAGCTTGAGACATGTGACCATCAGCAAGGCTCTCATTGGTCAGACCTAGAGCATATATACACTACCGCAACCAAAGGCTAAACCTGACCCAACCACTGAACCACATGGACAAGAGTAGGGGAGCAGTGATTTCCACTCCAATAATCAGCAATGTGTTACCAGAAGGCACATGTTCTGCATGGATGTATTTTTCACAGTGACATCAGGAGGACTAAGGAGAAGACTCCAATTGCTGAATGGCCAGCATGTGCCAGGCTAGAGCAGCCTGGCCATGATAAAATGCATCCAGCCCCTGGAGGGAAGGCTACAACCCCAACCCTACTCTGGCCGCAGATTAAGGGATCCTCAGGCCCAAGCTTTCCCATGAATTGGTGCTTCTCCAAGACAAGGGATGGAATATTTCTTAATGCACACAACTGCATACTTCCTGGGGCAGGACCTCTTCTCCTGGTCCTCTGGTTGATACACAATTGCCCCCAGAGGCCCTCTGGCCTGCAAGTCCTCTACCCTCAGCTGAGTAGTACTCCCTTCCTGCTCTTCAGTTGTAGGCTATCTACACACATACTCCACTTCCATCACCGGTTCAAGACCTCCCCTCCCTGAGGCTCCATCCCCTCCAGAGCATGGTTCCCACTGAGCCCCTCCTGTGGGCTGTACCACCCAGAGAGGCTAAGCCTAGCCTGTAGCCCTCACTCATACCCTAACTCATCCTTCCAGAGGATTCTGGTCTCCCAATAACCCTGACTGCTCCCAGTACAGGAGCAGTGCTGCCTCCTTAACTCATCACCACCTTTAGGGCAGAGGACAGAGATGCCTACACACCTCAAGGAAGGACAAATTGAAGCAAATCACTTCATATCACAAGGCAAGAGGGCCAACAGCCAATCCAGGATGGCTACCTGGAAGTGGCGCCAGGTGTCAGGATTCACTTGGGCTGCAGCAAAGCTCCGAAACTTGTCTGGGCCCCTAAAGCCCCATGTTTCTGGGCCGTGTCCCATCCCAGGCAAGAAGAGGCTGAGGAGTAGGAAGAGCTGACAAGTGACTTGGGTCTGGGCAGGGTCCAGGATAAAGGGGGAGTGGACGGCATGTGTAGCTGAGGTTATTTTTACCCAGATCAGAGCAAAAAGAGGCTTGGGCTGGTCTGGCCAGCACATCCCATTCTTTGGTGCCTGGCCACAAGGTCAAGTGACCTGAAGGCAGGGCTGTATCTCCCCTCAGTGGGGCTCCCTGAGGCAGGACAGTTTCAGATCTCATTATAAGGCTCCATGAGGCCAGGCTTATCTCCTCCTCAGACTGGGGCTCTTTGAGGGAAGGGCTGTGTTTTCTCAGGGCTCCCGATTTGGGGCAGTGTTGTCCCTCAGAGCAGGGCTCCCTGAGGGAGGGCTGTGTCTCCCCTCTGACTGAAGCTCCTTGAGAACAGGACTGTGTCTTCCCTCAGATTCAGGTTCCCTGAAGGAGCTCTGTATCTCCCCCTGACTGTGGATCCTCAAGGGCAGGACTAGGTTTCTTCAGAGTGGGCTCCCTGAGACAGGTCTACGTCTCCCCTGAGACTTGGGCTCCCTGAAGTCAGGGCTGTGCCTCCCTCAGAGTGGGGCTCCATGAGGCAGAACTGTATCTCCCTTCAGACTATGGTTCTTGAAGAGCAGGGCTGAGTTTTCCTCACAGTGAAGCTCCCTGAGGCAAAGCAGTCTCTCCTCAGTTTGTGGCTCCCCGAGGGAAGAGTTGTGTTGCCCTCAGATTTAGGCTCTCTGAGGAAGTGCTGTATCTCCCTTCAGAATGGGGTTTCCTGAAGGTAAGGTGGTATCTCCCCTCAGATTCTAGTTCCCTCAGGCAGATTTGTGTCTCCCCTCAGACTTGGGGTCCCCAAAGGCAGAGCTGTATCTACCCTTTAAGTACAGCTCTTTGAAAATAGGGTGATGTCTCACCTCAGATTCCTGTTCCCTAAGGAATGGCTTTATCTTCCCCCCAGACTGTGGTTCTTTTGAGAACAGGGCTGTGTTTCCTCATAGTGGGGCTCCTCAAGGTGGGAAAGTGTCTCCCCTCAGACTGGGGCTCCCTAAAGACAAGTCTGTTTTTCCCTCAGATTTACCTTCCCTGAGGCAGGGCTGTGTCTCCCCTCAGATTTTGGGTCCCTGAGGGAGCACTGTATCTCTCCCTCATTGTGATCCTCAAGGGAAGAGTTGTGTCTCCACAGACTGGGGCTCCCTGAGGGAGGGCTGTATCTCTACCTCAGACTGTAGTTCTCTGAGAGCAGGGCTATGTTTCCTCATACTGTGGCTTCCTAATATAGAGCAGTGTCTCTCCTCAGAATGGGCCTTCCTGAAGACAACGCTGTTTTCCCCCTCAGACTGGGCTTCCCTGCCAGGACTGTCCCCTCTGACTGGAGCTCTTTGAGGACAGGACTGTGTCTCACCTCAGATTCCAGGTCCTTGTGGGAGCTCTGTGTCTCCCCTTCACTGTGGGTCCTCAAGGGCAGGTCTGTGTTTCCTCAGAGTGTCTCTCCACAGACTGGGGCTCCCTGAAGTTGGTGCTGTGTTTCCCCTCAGAGGGGCCTCCCTTTGTCCAGGGCTGTATCTCCCCCTCACACTATGGTTCTTCAAGAGCAGGGCTGTGTTTTCTTATAGTAGGGCTCCCTGAAGTAGGGAGGTATCTCCCATCAGACTTGGGCTTCTTGCAATCAGGGCTGTGTTTTCTCATAGTGGGTCTCCCTGAGGGCAGGGATGTGTCTGCCCTCAGATTTGGGCTCCCTGAAATCAGGATTGTGTTTCTCCTCAGTGTGGGGCTCCCTGAGCAAGGACTGTATCTCCCCCTCAGACTGTGGTTCTTAGAGAGCAGGGCTGTGTTTCCACATAATGGGACTCCCTGAGGTAAAAAGGTGTCTCCCCTAAGACTAGGGCTCCCTGAAGACAAGGCTGTTTGAACCCTCAGATTCACCCTTCCTGAGGCAGAGCTCTGTCTCCCCTCAGATTCCAGGTCCCTGAGAGAGCACTGTGTCTCCCCTCCTGTGTCTCCTCAAGGACACGGCTTTGTTTCTTCTCAGAATAGGACTTTCTGAGGAAGAGCTGTGTCTCCCCTCAGACTGGTGCAAAATCCACTGGATTGGGGGCCAGAGGGAGGTTTGGGTAGCTGATGGGCAGATGTGAAAACTTCCCCCAGGTTCCCTGGAGACTCCCAGCCTTGAGGTCCTGGCCCCTCTCTAGAGACTGTGGCCCCTCTCTAGGGACTGTGGACTCAGGAGACTCAGGGACTGCCTCCAGGAGCCAGTCACACACTATCACTCCTGGTGACAGGCAATGTGGATTAGTGTCAGAAGTCACACTAGGCTGATGCCCATATTAGGAAGTTAGGTATCATTCTGGGGTCATGGGTCACCCTGGATTGGAGCCCATGATCAGGATCAAAGGTTAGTCTTGTTTGAGACCCATGATATGGGTTAGCAGTCAGGCTAGAGTCAGGAATAAGTCTAGGGTCATGTGTAACTTGGGGTAGAGGCCTTAGATCATGGTTAGGGAGCAACCTGTGATCAAGGGTCAGATTTGGACTAGAGTCTAAGACAGGTCTAAGCAGAATAGGCTCGCTGGAGGAACTCCATCTCTCTTGTGTTTCCAGTCATCACCACTCTGGGCCTGTCATCCCAGGAGAGACCCCAGAGGTCTTCCCAGAGTGGGTGACTGACATGGACTAAGGCCCTAAAGCATGACAAAATCTCTCATAAGAGATGTGTGGAGAAAGGCATTCCTGGCAGAAGGAACAGCCTAGGCAAGGCCACGGAGGCATGAAAGAGCTTGGTGTTCTACATGGAAGAGCCCAGGCTTGGGTTGGAGCAGGGAAGAGCAGCTGAAGCCAGACTAAGGAGGGGCAGGGAGGAGGTTCCCTCAGAGCCTGAGAGAGAGCAGGGTTAGAATCCTGGGACAGAGAGAAGGCGGCATCAGCTATGGATTTTAGGAAGAACCATTCACTTATTTGTTCATTCAATGAACATGAATAGAGGGCTGCTCATTTGGGAACAAAACACCTGAAAATCCCTGCCCTCATGGAACTTCTCTGCTAGCAGGGAGAAAAAGACAATAAGTGTAATAAAGTGAATTTACAAATAACTAAAGGACATTGTACCTTAGGAGGTGATAAGCACAGTGGGGAACAAAGTCTAGAGAAGGTGAGGGGCCCCAACCTGGGGGTCGGGGGCGGGAGGCGAAGCAGTTACAGTATGAAGTAGGGCAATCAGCCTTAAAGAGAAAGGTCAGGAGCTATGGTGATACCTGGGCAAGAGCATTCCAAGCAGAGGGATCTAACACCAAGAGCAAGAGTAGGCTAGGAAACTGAAAACCAACTTACTGTTACTAAGGGGGAAGGAGAGGAGGATGAAATAAGAGTTTGGGGTTAACATATACACCTACTATATATAAAATAGATAACCAACAAGGACCTACTATATAGCCCAGGAACTACATCTTGTATCAGTTTAGCTCAGTTCAGTTGCTCAGTCGTGTCCGACTCTTTGTGACCCCCATGGACTGCAGCAGGCCTCCCTGTCCATCACCAACTCCTGGAGTTTACCCTAACTTATGTCCATTGAGTCAGTGATGCCATCCAACCATCTCATCCTCTGTCATCCCCTTCTCCTCTTGCCTTCAATCTTTCCCAGCATCAGAATATTTTCTAATGAGTCAGTTCTTCACATCAGGTGGCCAAAGTATTAGAGTTTCAGCTTCAACATCAGTCCTTCCAATGAACACCCAGGACTGATTTCCTTTAGGATGGACTGGTTGGATCTCCTTGCAGTCCAAGGGACTCTCAAGTGTCTTCTCCGACACCACAGTTCAAAAGCCATCAATTCTTCGGCACTCAGCTTTCTTTATAGTCCAACTCTCACATCCATACATGACCACTGGAAAAACCATAGCCTTGACTAGACGGACCTTTGTTGACAAAATAATGTCTCTGCTTTTTAATATGCTGTCTAGATTGGTCATAACTTTTCTCCAAAGGATGAAGCATCTTTTAATTTCATGGCTGCAGTCACCATCTGCAGTGATTTTGGAGCCCAAGAAGATAGAGTCTCTCACTGTTTTCACTGTTTCCCCATCTTGTATAACCTATAATAGAAAGGAATATGAAAAAGAATATATGTACATGTATCACTTTGCTTTACAGCAGAGACTAACACAACATTGTAAATCAACTATACTTCAATTAAAAAAAAAAAAAGTGGACCAAGAATGAGTTTTTGAAGTAGCAGGGAGGCCAGTGTGGCTGGAGACAAGAGTGGGAGAAGCAGAGGAGAGCTAAAGGAAAGATAAAGAGGGATCTCACTCAGGATCTGTGGGCAATTTGAACTCATGAGCAAATCACCTCACATATGTTTTTAAGATGTGTTTTTAAGTAATCTTTCTTAGAAAAATAGTTAAATAACACCACAGAATGCAGTCACCAGAACTCTGACTGTGGAAAGCCAGTAGACAGGACCGCATCCCCATTTCTTCCAAGGAGAACTTGCAAGGAAGAGAGGCAGAGAGATGGAGGGAGACGGTCTTGAATTATAATATGTGAGCCTTATTTAAACAAAGAACTGGTAGAAAATAAAAGCATTTATGAGGCAAAGAATGAAAATTAAATAATGACTATTTAACGCTGTTTAGGAATTTGGGTAGGTTGGGGTGGTTAGCATAAAAATGGCATTGTGTAATAATGGTATTGTGGGTCTTTTTTTTTTTAGTTCTTATTCTTTAGAGCCACCTACTGAGATATTTGGGCTTCCCTGATAGCTGAGCTATTAAAGAATCCACCTGCAATGCAGGAAACCCCGGTTCGATTTCTGGGTCAGAAAGATCCACTGGAGAAGGGAGAGGCTACCCACTCCAGTATTCTTGGGCTTGCCTTGTGGCTCAGCTGGTAAAGAATCCACCTGCAATGCGGGAGACATGGGTTCAATCCCTGGGTTGGGAAGATCCCCTGGAGAAAGGAAAGGCTACCGACCCCTGTATTCTGGCCTAGAGAATTCCATGGACTATATAGTCCATGGAGTTGCAAAGAATTGGACACGATTGAGGGACTTTCACTTTCACTTTTACTGAGATATTTACAGGTAAAATGATAGATCAATGACGATTTAAAATGATCATGGTTGGGGTGGGGTCACAGAGAAGTTCCTTCTGGAGTCATCCTTGTCTGTGCCCAGAATAGGCATTTCCCTAGGGTAGGACCATGGTCTCCTCTTCCTCTGTCTCCTGAAGCAGGAACTCTCCCCTGCCTTCATTTTCCATGACTCAGTCTCCCCTCTGTGGTAGCTGCAGACATGCATCACTTGGATCTCCTGTCAAGAAAGAACTTGCCATTTCAGCTGAGAGCTGAATTCAGTGAGCTGACAGCCTCTAGGAGTAGCGCCTTCAGGATCCACCACAGCCTTTGAGGGAAAGGCCTGCTCTTCCCAGATGGCCCCCAGACACTGACCGCACACAGGGTTACTAAGGCATCCGTGTGTCACCTTGGCTCTGCCTTCTCCTTCTTTGTCATTCACAGGATCTCTTCCTTTGTCATCTCCTCACATCCAATAATCCTAACTCCATCCAGCATCTGACCACTGGAGGGCCTGAACTCATACACCTAGAGTTGGCAACATCACCTTCTCTCGGCCCCCACCCATTCCTCAGCTCTAAACCCTAGCCTCCAGTATCACAAGATGGTGTAGTCCATTTCAGAAGCCATCCCTGGTCTTTTTCATTTCGCGATCTCGCAAATCAGAACAATTCTCTCTCCATCATCTGTACTCTATGAACTTTGTTTATTTTCCTAGTGCAGCTGCAGCATCATGAGAACGTCCCTCCAGTCCCCCACTCAAGCAGTGCTAGGTTGCCCTAGAGGGGTCGCCAGTGTCTTAAGTCACTGTGACATCCCCAGTACTTATCACAGGGCCAAGTCAGTGGAGGTGGTGATACAAGAGGGATGAAGGAATGCTATTCCCTGCAAGCTGTTACAGACAAGATGAAGGGATTATTGCTTCTTTAAGCAACGGGCCTCTCCTGCCTTCCACCAAAGCACAGCTTGGAGTTAATAAGCATCTGCTGGGGAAGTGGTGGGCAGCCCCTCTGGATGGAGGTGTCTTCAACTCAGAAACTCAGAAAGGGCAAAGCTTGCTTGCATCCACCCAACAATGTGGACAGTTCTGGAAGGGGCATCCTGAGCAGTGACTCCCCAGGCCAGTTCGTGGTTCCTACCATGAAGGCCAGACTGTGCTGTGAGTGCCTGAACAGGGAGCCTTCAAGTAGTGCATGCACGACCCGACTCCAGGAGGTGGGAGAAGACTGGGGGAGGCAAGAGTGGCACCCGCTGCTAGGATGCGGCAGGCAGCCAGGAAGCCAGGCAGGCTCCAAATGAGTAACTGCAGATTCTTTCCTGCCTCGCCTGTCATCACGGGGAAAGGCAAGTGACTCTCTCTCTTTCCCCCTACACCTCTGCACCCCTCGGATTCCTGCATCCAGAAGGAAGGTGGGGCCTGGGCCAGAGACTGGAGACTGGTTCCAGGGATCCAGGAGGAGAAACCTCAGAACAGAATACTCCTGGAGAAATCCATTCAATAGGACAGGAGGGAGCAAAGGGCAGGAGGTGGCTGCAGCCCTCTTCCCAATCCTGGCAAAGGCCAACTCCAGAGGCACTCGGGCTTCAGACAGGGTGGGGGATGGGAAGTGGAGATTCAAGTCTCTGCTTCCCACACCCTCAAGTAGTCTGTCTCCCTGCTCCCCACCTCCACACACCTCCAGTTTCTGATATCCCTCCCCAACCCAAGAAGCTTCTCCAGACCATTAGGCAGGTGAAAGGATGGTTTCATCAGATCCCAAGGACTCCCCAGGAGTAGGCCCCTGGGAGACCTCTCAGTGCCTCAGGACATAGAACTGGACATGCAGGAACAACTGAGCAAAACAAGGTCAAACTGACTCGTGGTTGAATTTTTCAGGTTTTTGTTTGTTTTTGCTACTTTCCCTTTCCTGCGCCTTCTTTCACTTCTGAAGTTGTTTTGTGCCTTTTGCTAGGTAAGGAAGGGTGGGTCTCCCAGGAGAACAATTCTGAAAGAACAAAGAAGTAATTTTCATTGTAAAGAATCTGCACGGAAACTATTATTCCTTAGTCACCCGCTTCCTTCCTGGGAGTCTGAGGACTGCAAGGGCATCCAGGGGCCCTGCCAGTCACTCTTATTGCCACCAGCCTGCCCACATTGCCCTCCAGCTAAGGAGGGGGTGTTGTGTGGACACCCTCCAGGAGAGAGGAGAGCAGCCTCTCCCAGCTGGGAGCCGTCAGATTTCCACCCCTCCTCCATTTTCCCAGGATTTCCCTGGTGGCTCTGATGGTAAAGCATGTGGCTACAATGTGGGAGACCTGGGTTCAATCCCTGAGTTGGGAAGATCCTCTGGAAAAGGAAATGGCAACCTACTCTAGTACTGTTGCCTGGAAAATCCCATGGACAGAGGAGCGAGGTAGGCTACAGTCCACGGGGTTGCAAAGAGTCAGACAAGTCTGAATGACTTCACTTTCACTTCCGTTTCCCCCCTCCCCCTTCTGCCCCCATTCTGGGCCTCACCAAGAGTCACTCGGCTAAGCGGGGTCTTTGTTTGTTGTTGTTGTTGTTTAGTTGCTAAGTCACATTTGACTCTTCTGCCACCCCATGGACTGTAGCCCACCAGGCTCCCCTGTCCATGGGATTTTCCAGGCAAGAATACTGGAATGGCTTGCCATTTCCTTCTCCTGAGGATCTTCCCAACCCAGGAATCAAATCCGCGTCTCCTGCACGTGTCTCCTGCATTGCAGGTGGATTCTTTACCACTGAGCCACCAGGGAAGCCCCAAGTGGGGTCTGGCTGACTCCCTTATATTCCCCAGTCCTCAACCCCCTCAAATGCACTCTCAAATACCCAAATTATCTGTCCTCAGAGAGAGCAGAACTTCAGCAGGCCAAAGGACATGCCTTAATTGTGGGACTTCATCAGCATTATTCAGCAGGTAATCTGGTGGGGGGGTATATGTGTGTGTGTGTAGAATGGGAAAGGGTTTATGAGATCCAAAGCTCATGGATTTGCCATTCCCATCTAGGACTCCTGGGGCACTGTGCCAGCAGAAGTGACACTCCAGAATGAGGACAAAATTCCACTGCCCTGCTAGAGAACTGAGGCTTGAGTGGGGGTACTGGCTGGGCACAGGGGGAGGCAATGACCTCTGACTCCTGAGCCTAATCTGGCCTCCAGAAGTGAGAATGGCTGAGGAGATGGTTGGTGACTCATTCTTCAAACACTTCCTCCCAGGAGGAATTGAGTCCAAGCCCCAGAATGGACAGGGCAAATGCATCTCCACAGTTCTCTAGTCTGGGGAAGTGCTTCTGTCCTGGCTAACTGATTATATTTCCATAGTTTAATAGTTTATATTTTATATCAGTTTATATATTTATAATAGTTTATATTTAATAGTTATATTAAATATAACTGTGTATATTTCCACTGGAAGGAGCTGGAAATCTAGGGGGGAGTACAATAGCTCCCCAGGTCCTTCCCAGGCAAGAGATGCTGCTGACTTATCCATCTCTGTGCCCTGGTGCAGAGAACAGAGTCTGGCACATAGCAAACTATTAATGAATGTGAGAGGAAGGGAGGATGGGAGGGAAAAAGTGTAGAGAGAGAGGGAGGAGAAAGAATAGAAGATGAGTAAACATGGAAGGGAAGAAAGAAAGGGAGGGAGGGAGAGCGAAAGCAAATGCTAGCATCCAATTAAGCTGAAATCGAGGAGGGGCTGGACCCTCATCCTTTCCTGGCTTTCCCTTGTCTCTCTATAACTCCATCCTGCTCCATCAGTGGCCAGAGTTCCCCGCTCTGTAGGGAGGAAAACTCCAGTGGGTCAGCAGGGAACTCCGTCGCACCTGCGGGTCACCCAGCGCCTGGAATAGCACCTCCTTCAAACTGCCGCATATCCCGCAGGCGGCCAGGGATGCGCAGCCCTCTCCGCCTCTCCAGAGAACACCGCCCTCCCTCAACTCCCTATCACAGTCACTCACTAGCTACCCTACCCCACTGCCACCACCGCCAGCTCCAGCCTCGATCGCACCTTCTAGAACCCTTAGAAAGAGGGCAAGGCAGCCACCTGAATTTGGTCCACAAGAAGGAGACCTTTCAGGGCGCTACAAGAAGACCTCTCAGGGCGTCAATGAACCTGCGCCTCATTCTAAGGAAGAATAAACCAAGCCCTGAGGATGCACGGTGGAGACTGGATGGTCCGATGTCAGCCGCAGAATCTTGGAAGCGAGGCATCAGAGGCAGGCGGCCCAGGTCCGGGGGTTTCTCTGTACCTCGGTTTCCCAAGCTGTAACATACGGAAGGCGGGAGGAGGAGGACTCCGGTTGTTTCAGGTCCGATGCGCAGGTTCTGGACTAGCGCTCTGGGAAACAAACCTTCCCTCTCCGCGCGATGGCGCTAGAACTTAGGTTCTGCCTTCTTTCGGAGGTGCTCCGGCCGAGACGCGCGAGGGCGCGGACATATCATCCTTCCTGAAGCACGACCCTCGACTAGGTCATGAGTTATCCGAGAGCACAGCCGGTATCGAGCGCGCCCTGCTAGGTCGCCAGGGCTCGAGGAAGGCACCAGGGATCAAAGAATCGGGCCTCACTCGCGCCCTAACTTCCCTTCGTGTGGCCTCTCCCGCGCGAGGGATGAGTTGGGGCGATTGAAAATGGATCAAATAGTGAGCTCCACTTATCTGGGGCACTTGCAGCCCAGGACCTTAAGCAAGTCTCGGCCTTCAGCCTGGGGGATCAGAAGTCACGTTTTGTCTTGTAGTCCGGCCCGCCTGCACCTACCCTCAGAGGTGCAGAAGTGAGAAATGGGGAGATTGGGAGGCCTCCTAGAGCAGGTGACTCTGAAGGTGAAAGAGCAGGGCGCCCTGGGGTGGGGCTCAAGGGGCTTGCGGGAGTGGGAGATCGCAGTCAGGCTCTTGGAAACGTCGTGAGCCAAGCACAAGAAGAATGGGGCAGGTTGGGCTCTCGGGATTCCCGGGGATGCGGTCCCAAGGGACGAAGGTCTACCCACACCTCGCAGTTGAGGACTGAAGTGTGAGACTGGCGGGGGGAGCGCGCAGACTCCCTACTAGCCGGGGAGCCCCCGGCCCCGCCCCACACCTGCGCGGCCGCCCCGCCTCTGCCGAGCCCATTGGCTAGACCCGCCGCCCGTCAGACGAGCCCCCAGGGCCCGCCCCCGCCCCCGCCCCCGCCCAGAGCAGCGCCTCATAGCGCCCGGGCCACCTAGACAGCGCCACTCTGTCAGGCTCCCCGCCGTCGGCCGCGTGGTGCGCCGCCCGCCTGCCAGTTACCGGCGCGGGGCCGCCCGCCGCCGGCTCGGGGCGGACCATGCGCCCGACAAGCCCGCCGCCCGCCCGCTGGTTCTGCGTGCTGACCGGCGCCCTCGTCTGCGTCTTCGGCCCCGCAGTGAGTGTCCGCCGGGCAGCCCCGAGTCCCGGCACCTGGGGGTGGAGCGGGGGTGACGGGAGCCCGGCCGTGTGCTCACGTCTGTGTGGAGGGGGTAAGGGGCGCGGAGCATGCGGTCTCGTCTTCGCTGCGCCTGAGACCGGGTCTAGACCCTAGGGCGGGGTAGGGTCTCCCTGGCGCCTAGTCCCTTCCCGCGCAGCCTGGAGCCCGTTCTGCGTCAGAATCTGGGACACTCGTAGAGGGCCGGCGGGAAAGAGCTGGCTCCAAACTGGCCTTGCATGTAATGGCTGTGGGTTGGCGAAGTCCGTAAATGGAGGGTCGGAGACTGCGGGCCACTGAAATGGAAGGTCTGGTAGGCAGTAGGTTAGGGGAAGGCTGTGAGGGTCGTCGTTGTGTGCTGTGCCCGCCGGGAGGTGTCTGTGGGGACATTAAGTTACTTGTAGGAGTGACATTCAGCAGCAGACCAAGCTCTGAGCCCCCGGGAAAGGGGCTTTGGGGATCAGGTGACTGGCAGGCAGACCCTTCCTGTGCCCTCCCACTGAGCAAAGTTGAAAGATACAGAGCCCAAGGTGGAAGGTGGTGGGCGATGAGGATTTGGGGTGGTTTATTGGAGAAGGCCAGACATGTGCATGGGAAGGGAGCAAACAACCCAGAAGCAGTGGCCACCCTCTTCCTTGCATTTCTGCTTCATCTCCACATGGGTATGTGTGTGTGCCCCTGGTACCCATGTGTCCCATGTGTGGGTGTGCCCATGTGTGTTGCTAGTGGAGGGGGGAGGCACTCACCTGGGTGCAGGGCAGATTCTGACTGAGGCAGAAGATGCATGGGTCATCTTCCTGTAAGATCAGGGAAGACCTGAAGACTACCCAAGCCCATTTTACAGATGGGCAAAGTGAGGCCCAAAGATATCAGAGCCACACCTGTCCCCCACCCATCAGACCTGGACTGAAGCTGATTTCTTTCTATCCCTCCCCTGGAACTTGAGGAATCTGTGGTTGCTGCTTGGGCAGGGCCTAAAACCTGTGGGTTCCAGGTCTGCCACCAGCTCCAGGTTGGCTGGTGGACGGATGGAGTATATGGGTCATCTGTAGTCTCTTCTGTCCCTTGAGTATCTCCCTGACCATCACCTCCACCAGGGCAGGAATCTCTGTTTCCATCTCGCTAATGTGCTGCACACTTGGGCTGGGATGCTCATTGCTTGTCCCGGAAGCAGACCTTATGACAATTGGCATAATTCTTCTCTCAGTGATAGCTATGGTGAGACCCACCTCCTGAGCTCTCAAAGCCTCACCAAGTTCTGGCCCTGAAGGCATACTCTGGCAACACTTATAGCCTCTCAGGGTCACAGAGCTTCCAGGCCTCACCAGCAACCCTCTGGCTCTCCCATCCCTGAGCTCTGACCACTCAAATTTTCCACGGATGAGCCAGGAATCTTGGGACCACCACTGGCACCACATTTTCCCATTGCTGGAGGCTTCTCAGCCTCGGGGCAGACTGGTTTTAGTGGGGTCCCCTCTCCAGCAACATCTGCCCCCCACCTCCTGAGACAGTTCAAGCCTGGCTGTTGCCATGCCTACTCTCCCCTCTCTTTCCCCATCTTATTTGGTTAGTTCCCAACTCCAGCTCCTCCTCCAGACAGCCTACCCTGATTGTTCTAACCCACTGTGTCCTTCCCACTCTGACCTCACTCTTCAACCCTAGCCTGGGCCCTTTTGACCATCCCATGGGATCAAGGCCTAAGGTCTCTCACCCTCCCATGTCCCCTACAGCCCAGTGCAGGGCTGGGCCCGCAGAGGGAGGCGAAGGGACTCACCCAGGAGTCGGTGAGGGCAGGATGGAATGAGGGGCCCCTACCTTCCTCTCTACTTCTCCCTTCTCCACACAAGCCACCCCTTGCTCCCACGCCAAATAGACACCAGGCAATCCTGCTTCAGCCTGACTCAGGGAAGCAGGGTAGTGTGTTATCAGAGTCATAAAATGGCAGCTGCAAAGTTCAGTTTGAAGACCCAAGGCCGTTTCACTCCTGTTTATGGAGCCCTGACCTCAGCCTGGGAAGAGGAAATTTCTGAACAGGGAAGCAAAAAAAGGAAAGAAAATCTCCAGTGTCTCAGAAGAGGAAGTCTTCCCCAAGGCCACCCTTCAAGCTTTCCACTGCCCCTACCCGCTGGAGAGTAGGCACAGGAACTCCTCATTGGTAGCAGAACTGCTCAGGCCAGTGCCCAGCCCAAGGGCAGAGACAGGAGGTGTCATAGAGAAGGGGCAGGCCCATGCCCTGCCCTGGGAAGATTCTCCAGCTGGTAGCAGAGAGCAGAGCCAGTGACCCAGGAGAACCAGCCCAGCCAGATGTGGGGTGCAGCCTTCCAGAACTGGGGCAATGGTCGCTCAGAGGAGCAGTCAGGGAAAGCTGCCTGGAGGAGACAGGGAAGTTCCTAAAGAGTTTGGCAAAATGATCCAGTCTTCCACCTGAGACTATGAGACAGCCTCTGTTGGCAGGACCAATGGGCCTTTCCCCAGAAGGAGGAGGAACCCCTCAGCTCCCCCCCTACCCTGCCACCCAGAGGCTGGGTTGGCCCAGGGATTCAGAGAGGCCTGGTTCCTCCGACTTCTCTCTGAGGCTCACTGGCCATCTCCTGAAAGCTTCACCTTGCCATAGGCATCCTGCCCCAGCCATCTGCTTCCAGCGGCTCCAGGAGCTTCCATGGCTACCCAGCAGTCCCGGCCCCTAGCCAGCCACCTGTGGTGTTTAGGAAACACGGCTACAGAGGGGTCAAGTCTCCCTCTTAAGTCAAGTGACCGTGTCAGTTAGGCCTGCCCAAGGCTCCCAGGGGTGGGTGGGGCTGTGCTGGAAGATCAAGCTCCCCCCGAGGTTTCCACCTTCCCATGCTGCCCTGACATCCACCTTTCCTGACATTTCTAGAGCTTCCATGATGAGTAGCCTGAGCTGTGTCCTCAGCGCACTCCATGGCCATGGCCAGTTGACCTGGAGAACATGTTTCCTCTCTGTGGAAGGGCCTCTGTTTCCTCATCACAAAAAGGAGGGTGAGAACCCTTGGCCCAACATGCAGGGGAAATGGGAAGAGAGGCCAGCTCCACCTTGGCTGGAGCCAAGTCTTCCCCACCCCACCCCATCCCACCCCATCCCACCCCATCTCACCCCAGCCTCACAGCTGACTATGAAAAGGGCTTGGCCTTCCAGTCAGGACTTCTCTGGTAGTTGAAGGATATGGAAGTGCTGTGTGAACTGTGTGACAGATTGTTCCTTCCTCTGGATCCCCAGCCTGGGAGCCTTATGGACCCTTCTTCAGCTCTCTCTTGTCCCCCTTGCTCAGGGGTTTCCAGGGAAGGCAGGAGTCCTGGGCACAGGAGGTGGTGTGTCCTCACGGGTGTCCAAACAATACGGGGCATGAGGTTCCAGGCTCAGGCAGGTGACAAGCCCTCTTAGGGAGAACTGGATGATGGACCCTTCTGCATGGTGGCAGCCTCATGGCAATCCAGCCTGAGGAGCCTGCCACTTACAGGGGTTCCTCACTGTGCCCCTCTGGCTGTGGACGCAGGAATGGGGTCTGGGGACTAAACAAAGCCTCATCCCTTCCTCCTTGCTCCATCTTCTCAACCTCCTAGACTCTGCCCTTTCCTGTCTGACCTCCCCAACACAAAGCTGTTCTCACTGTACCAAGGAAAATGTGCAGTGTGTGCAAACTTTCACCTGCCTTAGATGTATTTCAGAAGAAAAAGAAATACAATATAATCTCTCTGCCACATTATGGGTTTTTTTAAAACTTTTATTGTGAACATTTTCAAGCATACAAAAAAATGTAGAGCAAGTAGTATAATGAACATGGAAATGCCCATTTCCGGGAGTGATGTCACCAAAACAGCAGTACAGGAATTTCCAATGTTTGTCCACTCCAAACTTCTAGATTTGAAAGTTGTTAACCATTAATATTTGTATCATTTGCTCTTTTGGCTGAAGCATTTGAAAATACATTATAGACATCATAGACCAAATTATTTTAAGATGCATCTCTAAAATCAAGGATATTTTCCTGTATACCATCATCACTCCTAACAAAATTAACAGGGATTCCTTAATAGCCGATATTCAATAGCCAATGTCCCCCAGTAGCATTTAATCAAGCATCATAAGATGTGTGGTGATATTATCAGGGGAGGAGGGGTGTTGCATTTACTGCAAGAAACTGTCCTGCCTGTGCCGTAATGGGACTGTACAGTGAGCTGGAAGGTGGGTGAGGGGAAGAGCAGGGGGCCTTGAGCAGGTGGGTGGGCAGCAGGCTAGACTTCACCAGACAGGGCTCAATCTTATCTGCACCCCCTCTCATGTGGTTCATGATGTGAAGGTTTGTATCTCCCAGGAAGTGCCTCCAGCCATCTTGAAAACAAGTTCTTCCTGCCCAGGGGAGGGTAAGAGGGGTGAGGGGAGAGGAAGAGGGGAGAGGAAGAGGTCACCAGCCGACATGTCAAGGACTCATGGCTCCAGGGGCTGGTGCCCTGCTTTCTGCGGTTGATCAGACACCAACATCACCCACAGACACCATGTTTGAAACAGTGTTCTTTCTGCAGTGATGCCCAGGATGACTTTCAAAAGACAGAGGATTGAAACCTGAGTCCCTACTGCCCCTGCTTAGCAAAGTGACTTCGTGGTAACGAAGGTAGTAAAGGCCCTCTTCGTGGTGATCCTCTGCAAAAAAACCTGAAAGGCTTTGTGGCCCTCAGTAAACCTCACAAGAAGGGCCTTTTAATGGGTCCAGGCTTAACACGAAGCTGAACTCCTTTGCATTCTCCTAATAATGAGAGCCCTTATCCTGATATCACCTTGAACTGCAGAAAGTTCTTCCTTGCCCCAGACCCAAGCTTGTGTCCCTATGTCTCCCTCTTTTTCTTACCCTCAGCCCCCCAATACAAGTTCTCACTCCATCCTCCTACTCCCTAGAGTTCAACCTTCCCCAGGATTTTTATTTTTTGGCTGTGCCACCAAAAATGTGGCATGTGGGATCTTAGTTTCCTGCCTAGGGGTCAAACCTTTGCCCCTTGCATTGGAAGCACAGTCTTAAGCACTGGACCATTAGGAATGTCCAGCCTTCCCAGGATTTGCAGAGACGGGGAGCTTTGGACTATTGGCCAAAGAACGTGAAAATACAGGGAGGGTAAGAGAAATCAGACAGCAATAGGGGGCAAAGGAGAACCAGGCTTGAGACCTCCCCTCTGGTGGACACAGCTGCCACTTGTCAGTGGGAAGGACATTCAGGCTGCCTGGGATTCTGCAAGGCTATCATGCTGGAACTAGGCTGGCATCTGGGCATGTGGGGCTGGGCTGGGCTGGGGCTTTGGCAACAACTGGTAACCCTTGTCAATCCCCCTGTGTCCTTTACATGTAACTCTCAACACAACCTTGATGGAGGTGGTGCTGTCATTGTTGCCACTTCTACAGATGAACTGAGGTGACTTGCCCAAGTTCGCCCAGCCAGGAAGTGGCCAAGAGTCTGCTTCCAGAACTCGTGGACTTAACTAGGCTATGCCATCTTATAAGAGTAACTACTTCTTCCAAAGTGGCTATGGCATGCCACATGCTGCCCTGGGACTTCAGAGATAGGTTTTAGCTAATGAGATGGACACATCAGAAGTGATGGCTCAGGGAATTGTCTCACACATGTGCACCTGTGTAGCCACCACCCAGATCAAGCTATTATACCTTCCCATCAGCCCAGCAGACTCCCCTGTTTCTCTTCCCACTAAGATAATCATCTCTACTTCCTTTAGTGCCCTCTGAAAAGGCAGGAGTCTGTTTCTCCTCTTTTCTGTGACCTCTGGATCCCTTGATTTACCTCACCTTCCTGTTCCCACCCCGACTCTTTTCTCCTCCTCTCCTCTCCACCCTCACTTCTTCCTTGACTACAAGGTCTGCGACTCCTCACCAGTTCAAACACAAAAACCAAAATGAAGGGGTCATCCTGGAAGCTGGTTTGTGGTCTTATGTACCTTTGATCACACTGCTTTCTCTCTGAGTCCTCAGTTTCCCCTCATGACCCTTTGATGCTCCATTATTTCAGTGGTGGTAGGGAAGGGCTTAAGTAAATCGTGGGATGTAACATGGTAATGGAGCCCCTGCTCTCTCTGCTCCCTTTCCACAGCTTTTTCCAACTATCCCTAGCAGGGGGGAGAAAAAAAGAGAGAGAGCCCTCCTTTGACAAACAGGAGCATCCATAAGCACCCAGGAGCATCTCAGAAACACAGAGCATCCATGCTGGCCCCCAGGGCTTGGTACCTTACAGGCAGGAATTTCTTTCTCCTGTTTCATTGATTCCAGCCTGTTGCATTTTAGATGCTCTCGGAGACCAGCTGCTCCTCGGAAGGACCCACGTGTCCCCACCACCCTGCTTCTGTCTCCCTTGGCTTCTTTTGCCATAGTTCTCTGGCCCTGGGTAAAGCAGGAGGTTCTCATCCAGGCCAGTAGCTGTGGTCTCAAACGTCCCTTGAGGGGAGTTGGGTATGGCCCCCAACACCTGAGGTGGGCTCACCCCTGTCTTGCTGAGCCCCCAGCACCTAACAGCTAGAACTCCCAGTATCTTCACCCTTTGCCCTACCACCTCAGCGTTTACCCCAGGTCTCAGGGGGCCCCCATTGGGAGGAGAAAGCAAGGATCTGTCCCAAGCCTCTCACAGTGGGAATAGACAGGAAGGGGCATCCTGAGCAGGTGGAATTAACAAGACATGGCTAATCCAGACCCCCAGCTAGACCCTCAGGACTATACTCCAAATCCCAGGCAGTTACCTCCCACATGCAGCCAACAAAATGGCAGGAGACACAGGATCAGAACTGAAGGGATGCTAGGGACTTCTTCATTCTTGCCTGAGTCCCTTCTTCTGGGCTCAGGAATGCCTGTCACAGAGAAGGTATTGGGGAACTGGACTGGCCTGAAACTCTCATCTTAACCCAACTGCAAAGTGAGGGCTTCCCAGGTTGTTCACTGGTAAAGAATCCACCTTCCAAGCAGGAGATACAGGTTCGATTCCTAGTCTAGGAAGATCCCCTGGAGAAGGAAATGGCAACTCACTCCAGTATTCTTAGAAAATTCCATGGACAGAGGAGCCTGGTGGGCTATAGTCCATGGGGTCGCAAAAGAGTCAGACACGACTGAACAACTAAACAACAAGGTAGGACTGACTTTGAGCCCCACTTTCTCCTCTCCCCATGAAGTGTCAGGAGACAAGTTAGGAGATGTAGGCAGTGGTAGGGTTTGGAAGGGTTGGAATGCCATTTTGATGTATGGGCTTTTACTCCTAGGACCATCAGAGATTTGATGCAGGAGAATGAGAATGAGGACACAGTTTACAAAGATCCCTCAGGTTGCAGGTGGTGGGGCTGAAAGCTTCTGCACTAGTCCAGGCAGGGACTGATGAGGCCCGGCCCCTGTCCACATCTCCAAACTTGTTTCCTGATGCTTCCAGCACCCCTTACTGAAGCCACATCAGACTTCTTGCAGACTTGACTGTGTTAGGCATTTTCTTGCCTCTGTGCTTCTGCACACACTGTTCCTACTTTCTGGAATGTCCTTACTCCACCTCTAATTATCAGACTCTTACACAACCTTAAGGGCCCACCACTACTGCTGATTCTCTGTGAATCCTACACACCAGCTATATCCCTTCCCTGGGGCCAGTAGACTTGGCTGTATCTGGCTGGGAATTTTCTAATTTTGTGTGTCTGGAGTTCAGGGGGATAATGAGGATGTTTAGAATAGGGAAGTATATAGAAGAGGAAGTTCAAAGTCTGCCTGAATTCCTCAGTGATAAGGCTAGAGGGAGCTGCCCTGGCCCTGTCCTCCAAAGGGCAATGGTTGACCAGATGGCCCGAGGCAAGGCCACAGAGAGGGAGTGATGCTGTCCAGACCAGTGGCCAGAGACTTAGGTCCTTTGGGAAATGTGCATTGCTGACTGACCTCTGGTCCCTCTTTGGGTCTCTATTTCCTCAACCATTCTGCAGATGGGGCCCAATACTTGGTCGTGATGAAAGCAGGACTCCCCTTCTAGACTACCTCCACTTATTCAGAGATATCCCAGGTGACCCTAAGGGCTCCGTCCCTGCTTCTACATAGTGCCTGTCAGTACAGACTCTGTTACTGTGCTTCTGGGCGAGCAGAGTTGCCTAGAGAAGTTAACCCTGCAGTCTTCACCCTCAGAGAGTAGCAAGCAGAAACTGCCAGGAGCCCTGGGATGCCCTCAGTGATTGGAAAACAAATGTGTCCTGGCAAACAGCAGGGCCATAGCCCAGGCTTGTGAGGGCTCAGCAGGGACTTCCCTAGTGGTCCAGTGGTTAAGACTCCATTCCCAATGGAGGGGGCCTGGGTTTGATCCCTGCTCAGGGAACTAGATCCCACATGCCACAACTTAGAGTTCACATGCTGGAATTAAAGATCCTGCATGCCACAACTAAGACCCAGTGCAATCAACTAAGTAAATAAATATTAAAAAAAGAAGAAGAAGAAGAAAGTTCAGCAAACGCGGACATCCTTTGTCCTAGTCTCAGAGCACAAGTCTGGACTCTTGGTTACAGGGACAGAAAACTCAACTGGCTTCAGCCATACAGAAAGGTATTTGAGTCATGTTGCTGGAAGCAGGGTTGGTTTCAGACATGGCTGCATTCAAGGGCTCCGATAATGTCAAGAGGATCCCATTTTTCTCCATCTCTTCTTCCGGCCTTTAACATGCAGGTTTCATCACTGGGTTCCACTCGGCAACAAGGTGGTAGCCGTAGTTCTAGCCCCTGCATCCTCTGAGGTTTCCAGTCCAGTGAGCAAGAACAAATCCACTTACCTAATTGCTTAATCCGAGGTCCCAGGAATGAGCTTCCTGGCTCTGAGGAGTGTGAATTGGACCATGTGCCAGGCACTATGGCCAGGAACACTCTTAACTGGCTTAAGTCTGGCTACATGTTGATCCCCTGAGAGAGGGTTCATCAGAACCCATGGACTAGGAGTGGGGAAGGGCATGATTTCCCAGACAGAACGAGGACGTGGCACTGGAAGAGTTGTAAAGAATGATAGAAGGCAGTGACTCTGATGTCTACTACTTACTATCCATCCTGCTTTCACAGTGAGGAGTGCATGCTCATTCACTTCAGTTATGTCCGACTTTGCAACCCCATGGACCTTAGCCTGCTGGGCTCCTCTGTCTATGAGATTTTCCTGCAAGAATACTGGAGTGGGTTGCCATGCCCTTCTCCAGGGGATCTTCCCAACCCTGGAATTGAACCCGCGTCTCCTGCATCTCCTGCTCTGCAGGCAGATTCTTTACTTGCTGAGCCATTGGGTTTAACTAAAATTGGTTGAGGGGGTGATGGCAGCTGAAAATGGGCAGAAGAGGCAGGCAAGGCTGGGGAAGCACCAGAAGGCAGAACACACCCTGTAACTGAGGACAGCAAGCTGGGAAGGTACCCTTGAGAGAAGTGTGCTCCAACAGAGCAAGAGAGACCAATGGTGGGACACAAGCTGGGGTGGCTGATCCCTGGATTCCTCTTCCAGAGTCCACCTCCGGGATCCTTCTGGCCACTCTTGTTCCCATGCCCCAGCAGGATGAACCAAATACAAATCCCTTAAGACAAAGCACCATGAGAATCTCTGACACTTTGGAGCAAGAGGGGAATCATGTGACCCAGCACCCAGACCTCACTCATCCATGAGCCATTAGCGTGAAAGCCACACATAGAACGTGGGTTCCATCTCGGACTGTTAACTCTACCAGTCAATTAGGGTAAAACTATTAGCTGGTAAGTCATTTAAAGGACTTCTCTGGTAGTTCAGCTGGTAAAGAATCCACCTGCAATGCAGGAGACCCTGGTTCAATTCATGGGTCAGAAAGATCCCCTGGAGAAGGGATAGGCTAGCCACTCCAGTATTCTTGGGCTTCTCTGTGGCTCAGATGGTGAAGAATTCACTTGCAATGCAGGAGACCTGAGTTTCATCCTTCGGATGGGAAGATCCCTTGGAGGAGGGCATGGCAACTCACTCCAGTATTTTTGCCTGGAAAATCCTCATGGACAGAGGAGCCTGGCGGGCTACAGTCCGTGGGGTCACAGAGTCGGACACAACTGAGAGACTAAGCACAAGTCATTTAAAAGCTGACATATGGAAAGTAACACAGATCTATTATGGAGCAGGATACAGTTGTTCATATAACTGTTTAAAAGAAAAGATACGAGATTTAAGATTGTGGTCCCTCTTTGGAGGCACGTGCTTACAGTGGGACTGACTTGTCTAGAGCAATGGTTAAAGTCACAGCCTCGGTGCCTAGCAGCCAGACAGGGATCTCCTTAAAAGAAGGAAATAAGGGGAACCCCCTGACATACCTGTGCTCTCCCCGAAACCCTACTGCACAAGAAGCCTTAGAGTCATCAGGGGAGGGGGCCAAGGTCCATTTGGCTCATAGGGAAACTGAGGGCCAAGCCCTTGTCCCAGGATGAGGGGGACAAGCTGGAAGAGACTCTGATTCTGGAGCAATCTTGCGGGACTCACCCCATAGCCCTGTTGGGGACTGTGACATTCTTCTCCCTGGGCAGAGATGAGGAAGCAGGGTGGCAGCCACTTCCCTAATGCCAAAGAGACTGGCAGAAATTGCCACCAGCCCAGTGGATCCTTCACTGAGGCCTTTACCACACCTTCCTCCGCAAGACCTGACTCCCAAGACCTGTTTTTTCCAGCTATTCTTGGGCAGCTCTCACCCCTACTCACATGTCAGCCCCAATGCCAATATCTCCCTGGCACACAGGTTTGACTTTACCCTTAGTCCCTGGCCAGGGCACAGCGGAGGGAGGGGGAAGCATGGGCTTCTTGGTGACCTCTGCAAGAGGAGGCCTGGTTGGATTGTGAGCCATTCTAGAGGGGCCTCTCTTACTGCTTGAGACTTCCCTTGTCCTCACTAGATCTGCCAGAGCTTGAATTATTCAGAAGCTAAGAAGGGGGGTGGAGAGTCTGGTCAAGGAAGACCAGCATTCCCCTCCCTGCCTGGTGACCCAGGGGAAGAAGCACAGGCTCCAGGAATGGGGACAGAGGATGAAAGATGGAGTCAGACTCCTGGACTCCTCCCAGGCCTGGCTCCGAGGACCAGAAGCCAGGGTCCAACTCAGAACAAGGTAGCACCTGCCGGGCCCCACTCATCCACAGAGACCGAAACAGGGACCCAGGGCTCCCAGCCCAAGCTGGAGGATCCTGTGGGCCAGCTCTGGGCTCCAAGGAGAGGCCCTCTGACCTCTGTCCAGAGTCGTGCCACCCACAGAGACAGTGTTGTTACAGCCACACTACTACTGGAGCCAGCAGGAAGCCGTGACAGGGCCCTCACAGCAGAGGGCTTTGCGGGGGACGCCGGATAAGAGTTTGGGGTCAGATCTAGGTCAAGGTCAGACTTCAGTCTAAGGTCGAGTTCAGACTGCGGCTGGGGTTCAGTCTGGAACTTGGGTCAGTCCGGCGACTGGTCCTTGCTTAGCCCCATGCTCCTGGAGCCCCCGGACGGACAGGTAGGCTGTGGACGAATGAGGCTGACGGGTCCCCCTCCCTGTCTCGCTCTCCCAGGGCTGCTGGGCGGCAGGGCTACAGCAGGAAGAGTGTGACTATCTGCGGATGATCGCGGTACAGCATGAGCAGTGCCTGGAGGAGGCGCAGCTGGAGAATGAAACAGCAGGTGAGGCCCCTGATGGCAAGAAAGAACCCTCCCCCCTCCACGTAGCCCACCTTCCTCTCACCGTGAGCCCTGCTGCACCCTCAGATCGAGGCTGCCTAGCTACAGGGCCATCGGATCACATGATATCACCCTCTGGTCTTCACTCCCCAGTCTTGTGCTCCCCACGTTTGGCTCAGCAACCGTGGGGTGAGAATGGAAGGAAATAGAGGGCTTCCTTTAAAAGCTGTTGCTGGAGCCAGACTCAGAAGGGCGGGCAGGATGTGGAGAAGCAGAGAGTCTGGGAAGTCAGAAGGTGCCAAGGCCAACTGCCTGTGGCGGGTGGGGAGTGGGTGTACAATTCACGCCTCTCTGAGGTGGGGGGGAGGGCTGAAGCAGTGGGGTGCCTGGGCCAGCTCCGGGTCTCTCTCCCAGAGGTCACCTCCCTGAAGCCAGGGTTACAGCTACATAGCAGTCTGGCTCAAGAGCAGGGAGCATCTGTTCTTCCTGGCTTCCCTGTCCCCCCATCTCACTGAGGCTGACAGTCATGAACCCCATCCTAAGACCCTCCTTCTGAGCTCTGATTCCCACCTCCTGCAGCTCTGAGTGTGTGCAGCATCACAGATGGCCTTTACCTCTCCCAGCTCTCAAGGAAGGATGGCCTTCTGTCTCCCAAGGCCCTGAAACTATGGCCCGGGGGAGGGTTAGCCAGACCTGCCTACAGTTTGTATGCCGCACCCCCACCCCTGCCTCTGGGGCAGGAAGTCAAGACCAGGCTGCACACAGCCTTGGAAACTCTCAACAGTGAGATCCGGGATCATGGGCAGCCCGGAGACGCCCAGACACCGGACTCTAGGCCCCACTAGAGCACCTCCCAGGCCCCGAGGGCAGGCCACCCTTGTGATCCCAATGAGGTCATTGCTGGCACAGGGTGCCTGTAGGAAGCCAACACTCTGTCACCAGGCAGTCGGCCTGAGATGCAGAGGAGGCCATGAAGGGTCTGTGGGCGGTGAGTCTGCCCATGACCTTGCGCAGGACTCTGCGTGTTCGTGCACATCTGACTGTGCACACCTGGCCCACGCCTGTCTAGGACTGCCTCTGTGCCTCTGGAGCCTGTAGCTCTGTGTCTGACTCTGAGTGTCTTTGCATGTTGGAGGCATATGTCTGTGTAAGCCTGGACCTGCCTGGATATGTCTGCCCTGTGGTGTGTGTGTGTGTGTGAATGTCTGTGGTATGCTCAGTCGTGTCTATACATGTGTGTCCGTGAGTTGTGTGTGTCTCTCTGTGCCTGTGTTTGCTTATGTCTGGTTCTTCCATGTTCAAGTAAGCATACCTGTATGCATGTTTACATGTGTGTCTGTGATTCTGTGTGCCGGGGAATGCTTGTCAGTGTGTGTGTCTGTGCACACACATCTATAAAATGACACAGCAGAGGTCCCCACCCTGCCTCGCCATCCCGCACCCAGGCTGAGCTTTCTTTCCCGTTGAGGTTGCAGCCCCACTGTGGGCACGCATAGCCAGCCTGGGCCCTGGGTCTCTGTGGGCCTGGTGACCTGTGCGGTGGGACCTGTGTGGCCTCCCGGGGGCAGACACACAGAGAATACTCCCGGGCCCAGCTCACAACCACAGGCGCTCCAGATGCCCAGCATTTTCTTGGCTGTCCCCCACCTCAGCTTCCCGACCCTGCTCTCTCCTGCAGGAAGCCTCCCTGACCAGGTGGCAGCCCCTTGACCTTGGCTCCCCCCAGCCCCACCCCGCCCACCAGCCTGTACCCCAGCAGTTCACAGCCCAGCGCTGACGGTACTGAGATTCCTCGAGGCCAAGCATGGCCGCCCCTGGAGCGCAGAGCCCAGGCTTCCTCCTCTCTCTGCCGCTTCCGGTGAAGTTGAGCTCAGGACACCCAGTTCTGAATCCACTCCTGATCTGGGTGGCTGCTGGAAATCTACAGAGCCCGAAGCCTGGCAAGAACCCAGACACAATAGCTGGCCTGCAAGCCAGGGTATGCCCAGCATCGTTAGGGCTATCCACAGACCAGCCAGGCAGAATTCCCAGAGAAAGGGTCTCGAGTCCTTCAGATCAGGCAGAGGGCAAGCAGTTTGCCAGAGACCTGGAGCTAGTTGTGTGATGGCTCTGTCCCTCAGTTGCTTGTCAGTAAATTGGGAGGGTTAAATAAGTTCTTAGCGTAAAGAGGGTAGAACAATGTCTCCCACATATAAAGGCTGCATAAGTGTTTGCTGATGATACCATTAACAGGATCTAGCAAGATTTGACTGGCAGCTACATGGCCTCCAAAGATGTGGGCACAGGGATGGAAGAGAGACTGGAGCCCTAGTGAGGCCTCAAAAGACTCAGGATAGGATGGGTGGTAGCGGATGGGGTCCCCAAGGCAGGGAGCCTGTGCTCTCTGGCCAGGACTCGGAGATCCAGGTGTTCTCAGCCTTCAGCTGCAGGTGCCCCCTGGCTCCCCAGAAGGTACCCCTCCCCTCCCCACTGCTGGCCCACCTTCGTATTCAGAGGCTCAAGGCTCTTCCCCGAGTGGGGATGTCCTTCTGCCTCCTCTTCCCAGGCCCCGTTCTTGGGAACTCGTGAACCTTCGGACCTGGGATGGGCTGGGTTTGGCCCAGCTGGCGTTGACTTTGGCTCAGGGGTTGGGTTTCATGAGTAAATCTATGGGACTGGCAGTGTTGCAAAGAGACAATTAAACCTCCCTTGGGGGAGGGCATCCAGAGGAGTCCTTGTTCCTCAGGGGCACCCAGACCCTGAACAGGCAAGACCACAGCATTGGCATCTGCCTATTCAAGTGAACCCCTAAAAGCCCCACTGTGCAGGCTTCACCAGGCAAGGTGAACAGATGCACAGTGGAGAACACAGCCCGTGATACAGGGTTTTATCCGAATTTGCTCCCTAATCACCAGCCCCTGTCACAGTTCACAATTTTATTGGATTGGAGGCATTTGTGTTGTTTTATGGTGGGCTTCTCTGGTGGCTCAGCCAGTAAATAATACACCTACAATGCAGGAGCCCTGGCATTTGATCCCTGAGTTGGGAAGATCCCATGGAGAAGGGAAGGGCTATCCACTCCAGTATTCTTGCCTGGAGAATCCCATGGATAGAGGAGCCTGGTGGGCTACAGTCCATATGGTAATTTGGTGTTGTCTTATGAGTTTTATGAAGACTCCTCAAGAACTAGATAAACCCTAGTATATTCATCACCCTATCATACCCAATAGCTACTTTTTATTACAAATATTTCCTAACGCCTCCTTTACTATTCTAAAATGAAACTTAGGACATGCACCTTTTTTTTTAATGATGTCCTAATTATAACGTAAAACAAAAATAGAATAAAGACATGTATAATAAAATACTGTGTACACATTCCAGCACAATCACACCAAAAGATAAGAAGACAGAGTCTAAAGGTTGTACCTATAAATATAAATTCTGAGAATGTGAGAGCTTTAAATGTAGATTGATATATACGCTGGTTGCATCACTGACCCAGGTTCATGGGCAGCATTGCCATAAGTAACGTGATTTTCCAAAACATTGAACAACTCTTAGTAAAGTTCAGAGCACAGCAAAGCCCAGGCTTCTCTCCTTTTACTTGGCTGCTTCTTTCCTGGAAAACTTGTACTGTCAAACCCGTACAATAAGTGCCTTGTGTTTATCTGTAAAATGGAGTAAGAGTCTAGCCTCTGGTCATTACAAAAGATTTTCGTCTGTGCAAACGCCCAGCGACTCATTTGAGAGTCCCAGATGCTACACTGCTCACCGCTGTGCAGAACCGCGCACAATGCCTGCCTGGCATCCCTGTCGCCTGTGCATCGGATGCTGGGGAAGCCCTTCCTCACAATCTCCGCAACAAACAAACCTCCTCCGCTGTTCGAAACACACAAGGGGAGCTCTGTCTCCCACCAAAAACCATAGACCTGTAGTTATGCCTCCTTCTCCTCCCTCCCTGTCTCCCCTCAGACTGGAGGCTCCTCAAGGTGGGAGCCTAAACAAGGAGGAAGCGAGTGGGTGCCTGTGGGCTCAGGACCAAGGCTGGAGGCACCTGGTGACTACGCTGACCCATGTGTCCTCTGCCTTCACCCCACAGGCTGCGGCAAGATGTGGGACAACCTCACCTGCTGGCCAGCCACCCCTAGGGGCCAGGTGGTTGTCTTGGCCTGTCCCCTCATCTTTAAGCTCTTCTCCCCCATTCAAGGTAAGAACCTCAGGTTGAAGGGCGGGAGCTGGGTGGCAGAAGTAGAGGTGGCTGGAGTGGGGAATCACCTCTCAGGGAAGTGAGACAACAAAGGAGGTGCTCAAAGGGGCTAGAGCAATCGGGGGTGGGGGGCCTTCCCGGAAGAGGCTGCACTATTAGTTCTCTGAAGGGCTCATGAGATCTGATTAGCTCTTCCCAGAAAGATAAGCGTGTGGGAAGGGCTCACTAAATATTTGTTCAGCGATTGATAACTGATTGACAGTTATGGCTTCCACGTTCCCATTTTGGGGGGCTGGTCTTGATTCATTCTTTCACTACCTGGAGGCAATGACCTTTCAGACTCTGCGAAACTGGCCTTTCTTACACAACTTGTCAGGTCCTGCTTAAGTAAATATGCGCGTATAAGGCAGAAAAGAAAAGGGGGAACCTCTTCAGGAAATGGGCCGTCTTGATACTGAATAATTAAAGGGGCTTAGGGCACACAGTCAGTCATGCTTTCATTCAGAGAATGATCATTAAACACCTACTAGCTTGACCGGCACTAGGCTGGACAAACACAGCATGGGTCAGAAGGATAAAATGCGCTGTGTTCAGGGAGCTCATGTTCTAGTTGGAGAGACGTTTAGCAAGAAAACACACGCAAATATTATATAAGTAGTAAGCAGTGCTGGGAAAGAGAAGAGGCAGAAGCAAGCTAAGGCAGCCGTCCTGGCGGCCTCTACAAGGAGGTGATGCTGGGACCACTGTCTGAAGACCTCGGCTGGGAAAGAGTCTCAAAGATCCTAGCCGGGGGATCGCTGAGAGGATCCACAGCCCGTGGTATGAGCCCTGAGGAAATTCAGTGGAGGCCACGTGAGCTCAGGCGAGGGAGGAGAAGACAGAGACCAGGCGGGCAGAGGCCTGGAGGACTGCCAGGATGTGGGCTCTCCCTAAGTTCACTCAGAAGCCATGACGGAAGTTAAGCGGGTGATGGACACAATCCAGCTGGGGATTTTTAACAGATAACTGGTTTCTGTGAGAAGAGAGAAGTCTGGGGGTACAAATGGGAAAACCCAACACCAGGGCAGAGGAGAGATGATGATGGTTTGGACCTGGGTGGACAGCAAGTCAGGGGAGGGAAGCAGGCAGGTGGGGGAAGACGGAGGGGAGGGGTCATGTGTGCCCCACTCAGGTATGGGTTTGATGAGCTGGGGGAGGACAGAGGGAGGAGCAGGGCTGGGGTGGTAAGGGGTGGTGATGGACAGGACCTAGATAAGAATTGAGAGGATGAGCAAAAAGTCTCTCTCTCCAGGTAACCTTTCCCCCTCTGGGCCTATTTCCCTGTTTGTAAAGTGAGAATGGGAGGGGGACCAAATGGTCTCTTCGAGGCAGTCATGTTTTGCCCCCAAGTGCTCAGGGATGCGTGCTCAGCGGTCAAGGAGATCTGGGTGCTCTCCTTGAGGGTGGCCTCCGTGACATGCCTCAGCCAGAGGCATGTCACAGTCCAGGCCAGCACCCACCTAGCCCAGCCCTCTTCCAGGGGGACCCAGCACCTGGGCAGGTAGGAGCTGAGCTCCCTGGGGCAGCTCTCATCATGCTCCCTTCAGCAGAGCCTGGCAACCAGCCTTTCTTCAGATCCCTGGGAGCGCCCGCCAATTGCATTCCACTCTGACACTATGCTAATTGCATCCCTCCTGAGGCTTTTCCTTCTGTCCCTGCTGGAATTGAGAAGGCAGCTCCTTCACTTGAGAACCGGAACTCCAGCCCACCATCTGGCTAACGCGGAGGCTGCCAGCCTCACTGGGGCCCCCACCGAGCCCTCAGGCAGATGAGAGAAGGCAACTCTTCCTCGGGTGGAGTCAACCGCTCACTGAACCCACCTTGTGACAAGCTGAGTAGGAAGTGCACTTTACCCCTCGGGGTCCGTCAGCCAGATGCCCTTGTGCAGTGAACAACCTGCGCAGCTATCCTTGGCGGCCTTAGCCTCCGAAAATGATGGTGAGGAATAGGAGACTGGGTTAGGGGCTGAATCTGTAAGGGAAAGGGTGTGTTTTCCTGGGCAACCAGATGGAAAAAGTGTAAGCCAGGGAACTGGCCTAGCCCAATGCCCCTTCCTCTGCAAAGTCCTTCCTGCCACAGTGGCAGGAAGGAACCTCACAGTGGAAAGAGACCCAGCCGACTGCTCCTTCCTGGAGATCCCCCCACCCCTAGCCATCCCTCAGTTCCCTATCCAGAAAGTGGGGTGACGAACACCTCCTTCAAATGGCAGCCAGGAAGATTCATGGAAATAGCGAAAAGGGAGTTACCTGGGATGCTCTGAGCACACGGCCAAGTTTCGAAGTATTAAACATGTGCAGGGACCCTCCCTGAGCTCAGGATGACTTGACGCCTCCCGCCTCCTACAGCTCTGCACTTGGACGCCTGAACTAAGTCCTCAGTCACCTCAGTGCAGATGAGGGTCCAAGTCACCTGGGGAGAGTGTGGGGACCATACCTGCTCTACCCTATATCTCCTATGTGGTTTTGGAAAAGTGACCAGCCTCTTGGAGCTTGGCTCCCCAACTGTGATGATGGAGGGGCTCCAAAAAGGATAATGTGCCTGAAGTGCTCTATCCAGTGTACCTGGGGAAAGTTCTCAAAACGTCCATGGTGATGATGGTGATGGTGATGATGTCGGTGGTGGTGCTGACAGTAGTGGCCCAGGTGAGAAAGCAGCTAGAGGGCAAGGATGTCAGGAGCCACCTTCTTTCTCACTTCTTCCTGGTCAACTCGCTTGATCTCTTTCCCTAATCTTTTCTCCTCCCACCTTCTTTCTCAACTTCTTACCTCCTCCTCCTACCTGTTCTGTCTCCTCTCATCCTCTCTCCCTCTCCTTTTTCCCTCCTCCTCCTTCTCCCTCCTCCTCCTCCCTCCCTCTCCCACCACAAGCCTGGCAGGCGGTCTCTCTCCTGGACTCAGAGTCTCTGTAAGGAGTCCTAGGATAGAGGCGAGGGGGCCCCCTTTGTCCCACCCATTTCCTATCCAGCCCCTCCCTGCCCTGAAGAGTGAGACCCTAAGGGGTACCCCTCACCCCACATGGCCCATTAATGGTCCTATCCCTTGGCTGCAGCCCTGGGCCTCCAGGGACAGAGGACAGTGCACTGCCCTGGAAACCCAGCCTCAGCGGTTCAGCCCCGAGATTCTGCAATCCTGTGCGGCTCATTTCTTCTCATTCTTGCCATTGCCTGGGCAGGTGCCCCTGCCAGCAACTCCCACTTCTCCATGTGTCAGGACTTCACATCTGTGCCTTTATACGATGTCCTCCAACTCTTACCCACCTCCTGCCTTACTCTGGTCCCTCTCCAGCAGCACATCTGAACCCCTGGCCCCCAGGGTATGGAAGGAAACCCAGACTCGTAGGCCCAGGCAGGCTGACCCAGGAGGACTGGGCAGGCCTGGGCCCCTTACGCCAGCCAGAAGGCTGCTGTCTGTACACACGGGACCAAGAAACCATCTGACATGGTAGCATCCATGGCCCTGTGACAGGGGTCAGCATTCAGCTCATGCCAAGGGTCAGGGATCAGTCCTTGCCAAGGATCCAGGCTGCCTGTGATGAGGATCAGGGTTTAAATCGCCCTGAGGTCAGGTTTATACAGAGCAAGGGGCAGCAATGTCTGCCCTGTCATCTGTGTGAGAGGGTCCGCTGGCAGCCCTGGAGGGGCTTCTCCCTGCCCCAGGCTGCCCCATGATATCCTGGGCATCTAGGTCAGAACAGCTGGAACCTGATGCTGCAGCAGATGGTAAGAGTAGGGCTGAGCCCACAGACAGACAGACTCCATGCCTACTCCTCCAACCTGCCAGCTCCCACCTCACCCTCTCTCCTCTCCACCCCACCCTCCACCCAGGCCGCAACGTGAGCCGCAGCTGCACCGAAGCGGGCTGGACGCCCCTGGAGCCTGGCCCCTACCCCGTTGCCTGTGGCTTGGATGACAATTCATCGAGTTTGGATGAGGTGGGCCTCCATGCACCACACACACACACACACACACACACACACACACACACACACACACACAACTGCCCAGGCCTGCTGGCTCCTTCCACTCTCTCCCACCAAGGGGCATGGTTGCCCTCTGTGTAGGAGCCAGGACTCCTGGCATCTGCCCTCCCCAAGCCTCCTCCCTCTCCAGGCCCACATTCCCAGGGGCTCATCCCCCAGCTCCCCTGAAGGGTCCTGGAGAGGGCTTCCAGGAGAGGGCTTCCAGGAGGATGACACACAGCAGCAAAGCTGAGACCTCACCGTGAGGCCAGCCCACCCCACTCCCTCACAGGAACCTTGCTCCAGCCCTGGACATAGCAGGGCAGACAGAACCCCTCCTCCCTGTCTCACGCAGAAGGGAAACCGAGGTGCGGATCCTGGAGGGAACTGGCCTCAGATACCCAGCAGCCAGTCAGAGACAGGGCCAGGGCCATTGTCCTCGGTCCCAGGGCAGGGATCTGCCCTGGAGCAGACTGTCAGTGGTCTCTCCAAGGATGTGGGGCCAGGAGCCAGGGAGAGATACTGATGGGAAGCCTGGAATGTGATTGGAGTCCCAAGCTAGGAGCCCCTCACAGCTTTGATGTGTGAACACTGTCTGGCTGTCTGTGATGACTTCTGTCCCACTCCTGATGCCTTTCACAGATAGGGACTTCTATTCCTCCCAAGAGGGCAGTAATTTTCTCAGAGGCCTTCAAAGCCCACCAGATCCTCAGGTAGGATCTAAATCCACTAAGTCCTTTCTAACCACTGGCCTCTATTCCAGCAGGGAGTAGGAGGCAGTGAGGAAGGAGGGGCTGCCCATGGCTTTGTGTGTGCATCCATGGGGCGGGGGCAGCAGGAAGCCCTCGGCATCCAGCTTTGTCCCACCTCCCCAGAAAGGCCAGAATGCCCTCCTCCTGCTAACCCCAGCCCCGACAAGTCACACATTTGTGACACGATCCACCCCTAGTGTCTTCTTTGGGCTTCCCTGGAGGCTCAGTGGTAAAGAATCTGCCTGTCAATGCAGGAGACTTGGGTTCCATCCCTGGATCGGGAGGATCCCCTGGAGGAGGAAATGGCAACCCACTCCAGTATTCTTACCTGGGAAATCCCATGGACAGAGGAACCTGGAGGGCTACAGTCCATGGGGTCACAAAGAGTCAGACAAGACTTAGAGACTAAACAACAAGTGTCTTCTTTACTATTGTCTTCAGTGGGGAGGGAGGGCATCGTGTGAGGGTCTGAAGGGTGAGCAGTCTTACGCCCAAGGATACCAAGCCCAGAGTTGGCTCAGAAGGTCTGCTGGACACATGACCGAAGAATGAATGGATGGGCCAGTGGAACGTGTGGCATTTTTGCTCCTTCCCCCACTGACCTTTCTCCTGTGAAGGAGCAGAGAAGAGTTGAGATCAACCCTCCGCCTCCACCCTGGGAAGCAGCCCTGACTCGTCTGTGGAAACCAGGGAGTCAGGGGGTCTGGGGACTGGGAGCCCCAGGCCTCAGCCTCCTCATCTGCCAAGGCAGGGGAAGGGAGGCAGGATGTATAGGGCACCCCGCGCCTAGGTGAGCGCCCCTCACCCCACCCGAGATCCTCACCCCGCCTCCCTCTAGCAGCAGCAGACAGTGTTCTACAGTTCTGTGAAGACCGGCTACACCATCGGCTACAGCCTGTCCCTCGCCACCCTCCTGGTCGCCACGGCCATCCTGAGCCTGTTCAGGTGAGGACAAGCCCGAGCCACAGGCCTCAGAGAGACCGACCAGGTCACTCCGCTCCCAGGCATGCTGTTCCTCGCTCCACGGTCAGCCCCTATCCAGTCCTGCCCCAGCCCCCCTGCCAGGCCAGCCTCCCCTTGAGACAGCAGGCCACTCAGAGTGTTCCCCTGTGTCAGCCTCGTCCCTCACAGGGAGCCGGTCACCGGGGGATAGGTCACCAGAGGCCTGTGCCCTGGAAGGAGGTACGGCAAGCCAGGCTGCACATCTGGATAGGATGCCGGGGGACAGGGTCCCCCTTGAGGGTAGGGTCCGCATTCAGAGGCTTCGAGTCCTCCCCTCTCTCAGAGCGCTGGACGTGTTGGATGGGGCGGGGGTCTGAGGCCTTCTTCGGCCTCCCAGATCTGGCCGCCTCCCACAGGAAGCTCCACTGCACACGGAACTACATCCATATGCACCTCTTCATATCCTTCATCCTGAGGGCCGCCGCCGTCTTCATCAAAGACTTGGCCCTCTTCAACAGTGGGGAGACGGACCATTGCTCCAAGGGCTCGGTGAGGACCCATCCAGGCCTGCCGCCCTCTGCCCTCTCTCCTGAATCTCCTCTTCTCTCTCTCTTCCCTCCTGTCTTCCTCCCCTCTCTCTCCCTCTCTCTCTCTCCTAAGATGGCCAAACTCCTGTCTGACCCTGCCTGCCAGTTCCTTGAATCCCACTTCGCTCCCACAGCAGGAGGGGGTGCTTGGTCATCTGGGGGTTCACACACCTCCTCCTGCCAATGAGAAACACCTCTCCTGGGTGGGAAAAGGGACACTTGGGGCCACAGCTCATAACCTCCCCTTCCCGCCTCTGCTGCTAACTTCCCATGGGACTTTAGGGAACTCCCTGCCTCAAGTTTCCCCATCATGCAAGGACATTTGAGCTTCCTTCCAACCCTCCTCCCTGCCATCCGCATCCCCAGGGCTCTGCTCATCATGCCCCCCTTTCTCCTCCCCCCATGGCCACCTGGAGCCAGTCCCACCCCACACCGCCCTGCTCTTCGTTTCTTCCCCTGCCGTCAGTCACTCTGGACCTGCCTAGGGAAGGGAGATTGAGAGCCTTTAAAGAAGTCATTGCCCACCACTAAGGAGTCCATCTCCTTAGTCCCTCCCTGAGTGCGCCACAGCCCTGAGCAGAGACAGAGAGCTTAAGACCAGTCCTGTCTCCCATCTACCCCTTGTGGTCAATGACTCATTGCCTAATGAGGGACCTCAGAGGTAGTGTGTTACTTCAGGGGTCAGCAGTACCTTCTCCCCAAAGAGTGGGATTGAAAGTGAATCTCTGCAGAGAGTGATGGTAGAATCTCAGGTGTCTCAAGGGAGAAGGAACACCAAGAGGGGCCACCCTGGTCATTCCCAGAGTGCCTCAGATGACCTCACCTGGGAGCTGGGCTCAGACCCATGGGACATGAGCCCCAGAGCCTGGGGAGCAGCCTGCAGCCTCCAGCGCACTTGTTGAGGGTAATAGTGGCTTCCCTATGCATTAGCTGCTCTGTGAAGCTTTTCTAAGGCAAGAAGAAGCACAGATCATTGCCCTGTTAAAGATCTGAGTTATTCTTGCTGACAAGCAATGAGGGAGGGCAGGGGAAACAGACTGCCTACAGGAGGGACCTAAGTAAGACCTGAGGAAGGACTTTCCAGCCGGCAGAGGAGTGGAGTCTGCTCTCTGAGGACGCTTCGAAGCCAAGGGCACAGGAGAGAATGGTGGGAACCTGAGGCCTGGGTAGGGAGGAGTGAAAATAGAAGACTTCCTGGAGGTCGGTGTCTCTAAGCTCTGGCTTACACGTTTCTGGGCTCACTTTGAAATGGAAGATTGTTTCTGGGAGAGGACAGAGGGCCCAGAAGACCTTCTAATCATGCCAGCCGGGCCTCCCAGAGCCCCTGATTGCCCTCCCCAGAGGTGTCCCTGACTTCTCCCCTGTCCTCACTCACCTGTCTAGGGAACCCATTCTTCACCCAGCTTCTTCACCGCCCAAGAGGAATGATCACCTCTCCCCTCCCCTCTTTTTTTCTAATTTCTTCATCCCCCTTCTCTTCCTCTTCTCTGTCCCTATCTTTCCCCAACAATTCCATCTAACCCCCTTATTTGCTTTATAGCTCACAGTGCCCCCTGCTACAGGTGCTCTGTTCCCCCTCCCCTCCCCTGTCCTTGAGGCTCCTGAGACAGTCCACAGCTCTTCTCCCTACACACTCAAGGGACTCTTGCTAATAAAAGCAAGAATTCCCCCTTATACCTCTTCCAGCTACTTTCCATGGTAATTGGAATAAGGTGATTGAGTAGCAGAGGTGGTAAGTGGATGGATTGGTAGCTGGATGGCTGAGTAAATAATGTCTGGATGACTTGAGTAGGTGGGAAGATAGAAGGATGAAGTAAGAAAAATTGGATAGATGATGGGTAGAGGGGTGTGGTATATCGGTGGGTGGATGGAGGAGCAGACTGATGGACAAGTAGATAAATGAATGGATGAAGAGATGTCCAGGTGTCTGAGTCCATAGTGAATGTCTGATATGTAGATAATAAATGAATGGAGAGACTGATAGGTGAGTGTGTCGATGGATTGGCAGATGGAAGATGATGGTTGCCGATAGACAGATGATGGGTGGATGCACGGATGGTAGATAGAAAGATGGGTGACTTGACAGTGGATGCTGGGGGTAGTGGGTAAGTGTATGGATAAGTGGATAAGTGGGTAGATGGATGATTGGGTGGGTAGGTGAGTTACTAGATATATAGATAGGAAGATAAATAGATAATAAATTCATGGGTGGATAATTAAAACTTTGAGCTTATTCCAAAGCATCTGATGATCTAAAATTAGTGCTAACTGGGAAGCTGGCTGTACAGTATACCTTTTGATCACCTCAGACAGAGATGTGGGCAGGCAGGGACCCCTGCTTACTCCAGTGAGCCCCCTCCCTGCTCCTCCCCTGCAGGTGGGCTGCAAGGCAGCCGTGGTCTTATTCCAGTACTGTGTCATGGCCAACTTCTTCTGGCTGCTGGTGGAGGGCCTCTACCTGCACACCCTGCTCGCCGTCTCCTTCTTCTCTGAGCGGAAGTACTTCTGGGGGTACATATTCATCGGCTGGGGTATGGTACCAGGGAGGGCTGTCAGGATGGGAACAAGGGGGCAAAGCTGGGGGAGCTCTTTAGGGGGGCGGGTACCAACCCAGCCTGCACCCTTAGGTCTTGCTGGGATTCAAGTCCTACCTGCAGGGCACTCAGCCAAGGATTGAGAAAAGTCCTCCAATTGACCCCTGAGCAGGCGCCCTCTGGCTCCAGCTGTACCTCGGGCTGACCTGTGGGACAGACAGGCTCTCTGAACATCCTTCCACTTCCCCTTCACCCCTCGAAACACACAGGGATGCTGCTAATCTATAAAGCACCTCTGCCAAAAGGAGAGAAAGACTGTGCAGACAGGCACAGTCCTGCAGTCTTAAAGCTTCGCCCCCTCAGGAGAGTATCTCTGCAGAGTGAACTGTCTATGTATGCCACCATGAGTGACCGCATTGGAAACCCTCCCTTTTCTCTCCCTATCCCTCCCTGGTTCTTCCGCCTCATTTCTCCCTCTTTCTCCTGTGCCCTCTCTTCTTTCTCTCTCCTTCGGTCTTGACAGGGGTGCCCAGCACATTCACCCTGGTGTGGACCATCATCAGGATCCATTTTGAGGATTATGGGTGAGCTGTCAGCCTGCCCCCTCCTCCTGGCTCCCTACACTCAGGGCAGATCCCCTGGGTGGGATCAGGAGGGGCTGGGGAGTAACAGACTCTGGGCCAGTGGTTTTTAAAGGGCTCCGGGGCAGAGCTGGGGACAGCGGGAGGAGGACTGACTCTCTGGGGCCGAGGACAAGCTCCCTCATTCTCCCCTCCATCTCCTGCCCCAGATGCTGGGACACAATCAACTCCTCACTGTGGTGGATCATAAAGGCCCCCATCCTCGCCTCCATCTTGGTAAGGCCTCCTTCCACCACTTAGGGATGGGGAGACTGGGCCCGGAGTGGGTAGACAATTGGCCAAGATCCCACTGGACATTCATGTCTAGGTCAGAACTGAAACCTAGACTTCCTGATCGATGCCTAAGGCAGGACTGTCCCCAACTCCTTCCCCAGCAGTTCTTCCTCTAGAGTAGAGAAAGCAAATGGGGAGGCCCAGACCTTGGGGGTGTGAAAGAGGGTTCCTGGATGACTCTCCCGAAGAGGGAAGAGCTAGGGGAAAGGTACAATAGACCGGTAACTGGGCCCTGGGGGACAAGGCCATCATTCCAGGGGACTAGACACCCTTCCTCCCCTCTCTGACCACCTAACCTTGGCCCCCCACCCACCAGGTGAATTTCATCCTGTTCATTCGCATCATTGGAATCCTGGTTCAGAAACTGCGGCCCCCAGATGTCGGGAAGAGTGACAGCAGCCCGTACTCGTGAGTACGGACCCAGGGCCCTGGCCCTCCCAATATCCCCAGCTCCAGTCCTCAGATCATCCCCCATTCCCTAGAAGCTCCCTGCCAGAGTCACCAAACAGCCACCATGCTCTGCCCAGCTCCACGCCATGGCCTGGCTCAGTCCACACATGTCCCCAGCCCCGCCCTCACCTGGCCCGTGAGTCCCAAGGCTACTTCTCTTCACGACTTGCCTAGAATGTGATCTGCCCTGCTGTGTATCTGCTGCTAAACGAGGGAGCTCAAGAAGATAGGAGATAACCTGTGTCCTGTTCACACCACGTGCCCAGTGCCTGACTTGTGCCTGGCTCAAAAATGGGGTGCGGTAGACGGATGCCTCGGGGGAGCCCCAGGTCTACCAAGGAAACAGCCACATTCGGGGCTCAGTACCCCCTGAGAGTAGCAACGGCACCCGCAGGTTACATGCCAGGCGCGTGCAATGGGGTTTCCAGGCTTCATCTCATTCCATCCATATAGTCTCCTCCACGGGTTATTTGCTCAGTCATGTCTGACTCTCTGTGACCCCATGGACTGTAGCCTGCCAGGCTCCTCTGTCCATGGGATTCTCCAGGCAAGAATACTGGAGTGGGTTGCTGTTTCCTTCTCCAAGTCTCCTCCAAATTGTACCCATTTCACAGATGAGGAAACTGACCCATACTCCCTCCTCCTCCTCAAAGGTTTGGGACCACATCACCATGGCGGGGGGAGGGCACAGTGTCTGTGGGGACAGAGGTCATAGCCTTGCTTGAAAGGTGTGAGGGGCATTCCTGTGCTTGTGGAAGCTGGGGGGGGGGGGGGGATGAGAGAACTGGCAGGTTTCATTAAAACAACTAAACTGGAAGACAGAACTAGAGAAACACAAAGCGGGTGGCTACGGGAGGGTGAGTCGGTCTGTACACCCGCAGATGGGAACAGGAGATTGATTATCTGCACTGCACGGACAAGACAAACCTGGGACATCCCACTAGGGCCTTTCAGTCCTGGGATTCTAGAATGTTCTCCTGGGCCCGGCTTCTCTCTGGGGAATCTGTGCTGTGGTTCTAATCTGGCTAGAAAGAATGTCACGAGCTGCTGGATTTAGGATTCTATTCTGGAATCCTGCGATTCTCTCTGATGAGACAAGAACGACTTGAGTTCCTGGTGTGACAGCTCTCCCTCCTGCCGGGTGTGGAGGCGGGGCTTCCCTTCCAGTCTGAGAAAGGAAGGCCCTGCAGGGGCTGCAGTGGGCCCGAGGGCTAACTCAGCAGGCCTGTGCCCGCTCTTCCTCTAATTTGCCTGCGGGGCCTTGTTTCCCCCAAACACACAACTGCTCAAAAGGGCTTGGATCTGAGGCAGAGCAAGCCGGTCATCGCCAGGTCCACGTGGGTGAGGTGGAAACTGAACAGCTGTTGGCAGGCAGAAGAGGTGGGGGGAGTGGAAGATGGAGCTCCCTGTGGAGGGACTGTCAGCTCCCACTCTCCACCTCCCCACAAGCCTTCAATTTAAAGAAAGCCTCCATCTGTCAGTGGCGGGTGCGTGGGATAGGTTTGCAGCCAAGGAGTGGTGGGCAGGGGTGGGGATGTTGGTGTGGTGGGGAACCAGGTCCAGGAAGGAGTGGGTAGGTCCTCAGGCTCAGGGCTAGGCTCCCCTGGACTGACTGCCAAGGCAGGAGAGAGAAAGGCAGAGACACATCCAGCCCTCAGACCTCTCCCAGCGCGAGGACTGTGGGTTCACGCTGCCTGGACTAACTATGAGGTCAGGGGGCTGGCTGGGAGGCCTGAACCAGGATGAGCCCTGCTCCACGGGAAAGGGGTGAGTCATCTCAAGTGACTGTGGACCCTGCTGAACACACAAGGGTGGTTAAGAAAGAGCTGGTCTTTCAGAGAATGCTGGGGTTGCATGTATTGGTCAGGGGGAGACAGGGGGAAAGGGGTGTGATCCCAGAAAAGGTAGCAACTCCTGGGGAAGTGGACACAGCAGAGAAGCCAAAGACAGGGCTTTGCTAATTGACCCCGAGTCACCCTTGGTGACCAAGCACAAACTTGAGCACCCACCATCCTCCCAAGTGACCTTGGACAGATGTGGTCAGCTACCCAAGGACAAAGCCTTCCTTCCCAAAGGCCCTCAAATTCCAGTAAAGCATTGGTCTCTCATGAAAACATTGCACTTTGTAGTGCCCAAAGCACTTCCAAGTTTACAGGGGTTGGATGGCATCACCAACTCAATGGAGATGAGTTTGAGCAAACTCCGGGAGATAGTGAAGGACAGGGAAGCCTGGTGTGCTGCAGTCCGTGAGATCCCAAAGAGTTGGACACAACAGAGAGAAGGAAAAAGCACTTCTCTTACTTGACCATGTTGAGCATACACTCGCCCCATTGTACAAATTGGAGAAATTGAGACCAGAGAAAGAGAAACCATGATCTCCCATTGCTTAATACCTCATTAGTGGCCATGGAGCCTGAAATAGCCACTATTATGCATCATCCTTGGGTTTTTCAGCAGTGGTCTTCCTTTATGTGCTCTCCTCCAGGAAGTGAAATAGAGGGGTTACACACTCTCTCTCTCTCTCATGAGCCTGTCCAGGAGAGGAGGGCCGGGGGAGCATGAGGATACAGGCACTGCAGATGCAGAACAGAAACATGTGGATATAGGGCTTACGAAACCCCACAGCCCATCCTCACACATCCTGCTCCTTGTCCCTGTCTTCTGTATCCACATGTGTGGACACCCATGCCCACTGCCTGCCCCTCCCCTGTCCCCAGGAGATTGGCCAAGTCCACCCTTCTGCTGATCCCCCTGTTTGGCGTGCACTACATCATGTTCGCCTTCTTCCCCGACAACTTTAAGGCTGAAGTGAAAATGGTGTTTGAGCTCGTCGTGGGGTCTTTCCAGGTAGGAACTGTGGACATAAGGCTGCATTCTTCTCTGGGCTTTAAGGGAGGGGATTCTCCTGGGTCCTTGGCCTCTTGCCCGTAGATGACAATCTTTTCACTGTAATAAGTATCTGCTAAGCACCTACTCTACGTTTAGCCCTTTGATTATCCAAGGGAACATGGGTGGGGCAGGGCTTGGGGCTCTCCGAGTCTGTCTACCTCACTTCTGCTCCCTTCCTCCCTAGGGTTTCGTGGTGGCCATCCTCTACTGCTTCCTGAATGGTGAGGTAAGCCCCTCCCAGACCCTGGGGGCCAGGGAACAGAAGTCTGGTAGCCCCAGGGTCCAAAAACCCTGATGCGTGGAGCAGAGACGGGTCAAACCTTGCTATGCCAAAGGTGGTCCTCAGACTAGTACGTCAGTGATGGCACCTAGGACCTTGCTTAAAATGCTGATTTCTGGGACAACCCCGGACTTGCTGACTTTGAATCTGCTTTGAAGAAAATCTCCGGGGATTTGTGTGATTCGTGAGAGAAGAGTGTGAGAAGTGCTGTGTTGGGTGGCTATGTACAGTGTGAGCGGGGATGGGTGGAGGCAGCAAGGTTGAGTCACTGTGGAGCCTGGTTACAAAGCACAAAAATCTACTTGGATGAGTTCAGTGATTTAGAGGGCAAGGATCTGGAGACTAGAGTACCGCCACCCACCCCCTGCAGCATCCCACTCCCTGCCTAGACTGCATTCTCTGATCCTCTCTGGCTCCCACCTCCCCGAACTCCAATGGCTTGATTTGGCCTGGCTCCAAGGAGGTCCCATCTCTGCAGCGCCCAAAGTAGCATCTGGCCCCTCACATTAGACTCCTCAAGAGGATATGACTGCCTGCCTCCGCATCCTAGACGGACTGCAGCCCAGTCAGCATGGCGGGAGGCTTCCTTGGAGCGGGCCTGACCATTTTCCTTCTCCCAGGTGCAGGCAGAGCTGCGGCGGAAGTGGCGGCGCTGGCACCTGCAGGGCGTCTTGGGTTGGGACCCCAAATACCAGCACCCATCCGCAGGCAGCAACGGGGCCACGTGCAGCACGCAGGTCTCCATGCTAACCCGCGTCAGCCCTGGTGCAGGCCGCTCCTCCAGCTTCCAGGCCGAAGTCTCCCTGGTCTGACCGCCAGGTGCCCAGGCGGCTGGGCGGCACCTCTCGCCAGCACTGCCCGCCACCCGGCGCTGCTCCGGGGGCAGAGACCTCTCGGGCGAGGTCAGCCCCAGCCCTGAGCTCAGGAGGCTTCCCCGGGCCCCCAGATCACTGTCCGGCAGCCCCTGGAGAACGCTGCCTTTGCGCCTGCCTGGACAGACGAGGGTACATAGTTGGAGGAACACTGGAAGCTCCTACCTGGAAGAAGTGGGGTGAAGCTATCTTCAGACTCCGCCCCCAAAGACTTCCTCCGCCAATTGAGGGCAAGAAATCTGCATACTCTCGCCTGATTCCACCCCGGGTAGCTCACGTGACCCACCCGACCCATCGGAGAAAGGCCACCGCCTATCCCCAGACAGTGCATTTGGGAATGTGCTGTTATCTCAGGCGACAAGGCTACTGCCCTGAAAGGTCACCTGCCACCACCACCTGGACAGTGCCTGAAGTTCCACCGTTGACATCAGGTTCTTTTGGGTTAAGCATAACCATTCAGGCATCTCTCCAAACATGCAGTCCCCTCCCTTAGTGCCTCCTCATAGCTGCCAGCTCTTCGCAGTGAATGAGTTTTTCTGCCTCCAGCAGGTGCGGTTGTAAACAAGGAGTTTTTAGTTTGGGGAGGGCAGCTATCTCCATAGTCCCCGCTAGGGTGGAGCTGCCCCGGGATGGCTGGACCAATTCCAAGAGATTACCTCCAGCCCTACCGATCCTCACCAGCTCTGGGAGCTGCCCACCTATGTGCCAACTATTAGCACCAGGCTCAGAGATGATGGACGCTCACAGGCCCCTTCATCCTCACAGCAACCCTGCAAGGTGGGCACTATCACAGTGAGCCTCACCCAGAGCAGGTACCTCACCTTGTCACACAGACAGGATTTGAACTCAGATCTTGCTGATGGGAAAGTGAAAGCACAGACTCTTAACTGCTGCCTTTTATATATGGTAACCAGCTGAATCCTCTTGCTTATTTGTATCACCACTGGTATTGTTATTAGCACCATCCCCGAACCCCATTCCCATTCTCCCCGGAGTGTGGCTGAGGAGTCCTCTGGCCCGTGTATCCTCTGGACAAGAGCCTGGGGGTTGTCACAGCCTGTATCTTCCCTGCACCCCTGTGGCCACACGGCTTGCTATCCACGCCCCAGCCAGAAGATCCCCTTGGGACTGCAAACAGGCTAGTGCAACAATAAAGACTGGGTTGGATTAGCCTGGCTTTCCTGGTGGTTGGTGTTCCCATGTGGGGTAAAATGGGGACCAGCTTCCAACTCGTGGCCATCCCCCCATCCCCCATTCCAAGGAGGGCTGGTCAAAGTCGTCACTGAAGTCAGAGGCCACCACCCCTCTGGCTTCCATGTGAGGAACACACAGTTCTAAGGGCTTTCAACTCACATATTGCTCAGTGGGACCCTCTCTTCTCTGAGTGTGGTGAAGTTATACCCTGTCCTTGTTGTGTCCCCCTGCCCTCAAAATCCAACCAACAAGAGACAGTTCTATTCTTGGAACTATGCAAAACAGCTGACGGAGCTGTCTGCAGTCCCAGAAATGGTTATGTCTGGGCACCGACAGCCAAGGAACACCCAGGTCATGAGGTGACCGTGTTACCATTGTCCAGGTGGCGGAGGACAGAATAAGTGTCCCCAAAACAGACAATACCTCTAATAGGTTTAAACACAGAGGCTGCAGGGCGAAGAAGATGGTGTCGGTCAGCAAGGGATGGATTCAAAGTCATTGCTCCAGTTGACCTCCTTGGGTTCCCCTTCCTGTGAACTTTCTGCTGGTCCTGGCCCATTCTCCACTCTACCTAAAATCCCACCATTAGTGAGTCATATCTGGGGAGACAAGCAGAGTTATCATCCAGGAGGGTGGAAAGAGAGAGAGACCCAAGACAGGGACAAAAAAATAAAAAGACAGAGGTGGGGCCCTGCCACCCCCACAAATCCCGGCTCCTGCCAGGGGTTGAGGGGCATTCAGGAATGCAGAGAAGTTGAGACATGATTCCTTGCCAGCAGAGGTCATGAGCAGATGTCCCAGGCTCTGTATGAACTGGGAGTAGAATGGGGGTGACCACGAGCAGAATTTCTCCTGCACCCACTCTTTCCTCCAGCTTGCCAGTACCTCTCAGGCCTTTCTGGGCAGTCAGACCAGACCAGCTCATCTCTATCGCCACCTGGTGGGTGCCTCGAGGACTTCATCAAGGTTGGCCTTAGGGACCCAAATACCTGAGTGGAGGCCCCTCCCCAGAAGGCCAGGTGACAGAGAGGTCAGGCCTCTCTCCTCAGATCCATTTCAGAATGAGATTCAAGAGAGAGAGGAGGTGGTGAAGACATAGGATTAATGACCCCAGGGACAGCTTGGGATGAAGGAGACCCAGGATGGGCCCTCCAACCAAGCCCTTGTGACAGTGCTTCCAGCCGCGGACCCAGCTGTGACCCCAGGTAGAACCAGACCTCTGGTGGCCTGCAGGCGAGGCCCTGGCCCTTGACCACATCTGGCCCCAGACCCTAAGGGCAAAGCCCAGTTCACTCAGGTGGGCTCACTCTGGGAAGACAAGGACAAGTAGCCCCTCCCCACCACCATCCTGGCACAGACTACCACCATGTGGGCGACTCCTGCCACTCCAGGGGACAGGCTGCCCAAGGAGGGTGACCAGTCTGCCAGTAGGATGGATAAGCAGCATCTTCCAGGTGAGGGGTACTTCCCGAGGACTAGGAAGGAGTCGCCAGATCCCAAGGGAGCAGAAGAGGTGCCAGAGTCACCTGAATCCAAGGAAGCAAGTATGGGGGGCTCTTTGCAGCAGGAATTCAGTGGGGGCTTCTTAAATGAAGCCAAAGGTATGAGGGTGGGTTTGGGGCAGGCCACTCTGACTGCTGAGAAGGACCCCAGGGGCGGAACAAGGAAAAGCTGCCAGTCCATTAGGTGAGGAAGAACTGGTTTGGAACATGCTGAAGTAAGGTCTGTGGGGTACCTGGGGAGAAGACCCAAGACTGTTGGAACCTGACCTAAGGGGACAGAGCCCAGGCAGGAGGTAGGGAGACCAGAGCAGCCCCCGGGGGTGGGCACGGGGAGTCTATATCCCCAGGCACCTCCATCTGGCTGGCGGGGGTGGTTGGAGTGAAGAGCTGGTATCAGTACCTCAGTTCCCATCACTTGCCCAGGGCCTGTTTTAGCGGGCAATGACAACCCCCCCGCCACCGCTCCTTTCTGTTCCCTCCATGTGGGAACAGGAACTGCTCTTATCTCTCCCGGGGGAGGGGGGCCGGAGCCACAGCTGGCAGCCATTAAACACCCTGATCAGGCCAGGGATGGCTGAGATATTAATAGCCAGGAGTCGATGGCCTGGGAGACGCAGCCTCCCAGAAAAAGGGACAGAACCCTCTGCAGGCCGTGGGGGGATGAGGAAGATGGGTCAGGAGGCCATCCAGGCAATGCCCCAGCCTCCAGGAAGGACAGATGAAATCCAGAGAGGAGGGAAGGGACGTGCTTGGGATCACCAGTAAGTCATCAGTTGTAGCCCAGCCTTGAACTCCGTTCTCACAGCCCCAGAACCCTGCCTCATTCTATGAATTGTCATAGGTCAGATTCACTGGGATTGCCCTGTGCGTGAGTGCTCAGTCACTTTAGTTGTGTCCAACTCTCTGCGACCCCATGGACCATGGCCCGGCAGGCTCCTCTGTCCATGCGATTCTCTAGGCAAGAATACTGGAGTGGGTTGCCATTTCCCCCTGTACAGAAACCTAAAACCAGACCTAATTGGTGACCCTGAATCTTTATTGTCTTTATTTCAAAATCTTGATTAATTTTTTTTGTTCATTTTGTGCTTTGACATTAGTTTTTATTTTTTTAAAAGTATTGTATTAAAATACTTATCCTGATTACCACTGAGTTTTTTGCAACCCCCTTAAGTTTTGCATCCAAAAACAGTGCCTCACTTGCCTCACCTGCCTCACCATAGTCCCAGCCCAGCTCCCAGAGGTCCCAGTGTCTCTGAGATCAGCATATTGGCTTGGAAAAAAAACTTTGAAGAGTTCTGAGCCAGTCTCTATGTAGCGCAGAGGGAAGGAGTCCTGTCAGGGTGACGCCCACTAGAAGTAGGGAGCTCCAAGATTAATTCAGACGCTCAATAAATGTCAACTTAGACCTAGGTGTTTCCTACCTGTCCACTCTACCATCCTCAATGTGTTGACTTTTGTCCTCAGACTTATTGCCTCTTGATTGCAAGATGGTTGCTGTTGCTCCAAGCTTCACATTCTCACAGGACCCCATTCACTGACAGGGAGGAGAGTGCTTCCTGTGTGCCTCTTTTTGTCAGGAAAATAAACTATCCCAGAACCTACTTTCTATATACTCTCTTCAGGCTCCTTGGCCAGGACTAGGTCACACACGCAAGCCCTGGCTTTAAGAGAGACCAGGCTTTCAGAGGCAAGTTGATCTAATAAGGAATAAGGATTGATCTGATAAAGGAAGATAGCTATTGAGTAGGCAACCAACAGAATCTGACTCTCAGTCTCCTTTTGGACACCTCTTTGGGTAAGTGTATGGCCTTCTGTATTCCCTCTATCTGAGCCTGGGCGTGTGGTAGATGGTAGAGGAGAGGAAACCAAACCAGTGATGGATCAGTGGTCAGATCTAGAAAACACTCTAAGTCTCTCTGCAAAAAGAGATTTTAAACATTTATCATTTATTTATTTACTTGGTTGTACCAGGTCTTGGTTGTGGCATTTGGGATCTTGTTCCCTGGGACTGAACCCAGATTCCCCTGCATTAAGAGCACAGTCTTAGCCACTCGACCACAAGGGAAGTCCCAGAAAGAGATTGAAAGTAGGAAAGTAAACGTATAAAAGTTTGGAAGAATGGAAACTAGGGCACACCTAGCTTCATGGTCACACCACCCCAGCTGCTACCTTGAAGGAAATTATTGTCAGTGTCTGAGTTGCACATCCATTAAACTGGTGACAAGGAAGTGAAACACAGCGCGCTGTTGCAGCAAAAACTCACATCTGCCAGATCCCACCCAGCAGCTGCCACGCCACAGGAAGGGAAGCCCCCACTCCCCTTCTGCCTTCCACTCTCTCCCAAAGAGCCTCCCTCTAACCTGCATCTGAATTCTCTGCAGTCAGGGGGTCCGGGCCTTCTAGCCCCTGCAACCCAGGGAAATGTGGAGGGGGCCAGGGAGGGGACACCTAGTTCCAGGGGGCCGTTTCTAGCACAGAGGCTCAGGTGACTTTGCGGCCTGAGTCCTCAGAAATCAGAGCCCGTGACCAGGAACCAGGAACACGGAACAGAGAAATTTGATGCAGGGAAACCGAGAGAGCCAAAAATCAAGGTGGGTTATTGAGCTGGTCACCACTTTGCCAATGGGAACTCGTGTCCACGGGGACCCTCCAAGGAGTGGGAGTGCCCGTGGCAACACCCTCACACTGCTGGGCAGGGCGGGACTGAGTGTACGCGGATGCCTGCAGTTGTCCCACAATGACTCCGGAGGCCCTGGGGCAGAAAGCAAGAGCTGTGTGGGACAGCTGAGGTGGGGTCAGTCCCATCTTTCCTGCAGGAGCTGGCAGAGGTAGGTGAAGAAGACACGAGGCAGAGCCCAATACAGGTGGCCTTGTGGCAGGAGAGAAAGGAGCCTGGCACAAAACTAGGCTAGAGTCTTCTAAGGTCTCGGTGGACATTCATGGTGGCTCATGAGCTCCCAGCCTGTTCTCTCGGCTCTAGGCCCCATCTCAATTCACTCTGGCTCCTCAGACCCCTCCAGCCCCAGCCATCCCTCCATTCCCACCCTGGGGATGAGCTGCTCTCATCTCAGCACTGGGCCCAGCAGTGCTGAGACAGGCCCACCAGGTCCCCACTCAGCCACCTTCCCCGTGCCTCATGGAGCAGAGGAACTTCTGGAACCTTCCAGGCCTCTGGGAGTGGAAGGAGGCTTGAGGGAAGGTGCCTACTCTGACCTTCTTGCCTTCAAATCTGTAGCTCCACCGTTTTTACCCAGCAGGGCCACCTGAGAGCCACAGGCTGCCTGGTGGGGGGTGGGGGGGGGGCTGTCTTCCAGTGCAGAGGGGAACACACCCTCCTTTAGCTTCAGTTTTCAATTCCTTTCCCTTCGCGGTTTCATCCCAGAGAATGAAACCTACACAAGCATCTGAGAGATATGTCCCCTCCCCTTCCCACCACTCACCAGCTGAAGCTGGGTTTTCCTCCCCCGCCCCAATCGTCCCCCCATCCTCAGCCCCTCATCCTCCCTTCCCTCCATCCTCCCCTCCCCACATCCTCCCTGCTCCCAGAGGTGGCTTCACCCATCCCCACCCCTTCCCTGGTTGTCATGGTGGAAGGGCTTCAAAGGAGTGCGATTTCAGGGCTCAGGACACAAGAATGATACCGGTTTATTATTTTCACAGTATTAACGTCATTCTGTTCACTCAGCAAATAGTGACTGAGCTCTCGCCATGTGCACTGTTCCAAGCAGAGACCAAGGCAGAGGTCCTGTGCTCACGGAGCTGAGCCTCTGATGGAGGAGTCAATAAATAAGAGAGGAAAATTATAGAATAAAGAAGGCATGGCTGATTGGGAATACATGTAAATCCATGGCTGATTCATATCAATATATGACAAAACCCACTGGAAAAAAATAATAATAATTAAAAAAAAAAAAAAAAAAGAATAGGAAAAAAAAAAAAAGACAAAGTTAGGGAGCCCCTCAAGGCTCAGTCTGGATGGCCATGCTGTCTAATGTGGGGAGCCACTACTCCGTGTGACAGTTTAAATGGAAATAAAATAAACTTTCTCAGCTAAAAAAAAAAAAAAAAGAAGGCATGGCTGATTCATGTCAATGTATGACAAAACCCACTGGAAAAAAAAAAAAATAATAATAATAAAATAAATAAATAAATAAATAAAAAGAAGGCAAGAAGGGCTTGGGGGAGGGGTGCTCCGTTGGTTGGGGTGGTTGGATGAGGGCACCCCCAAAGCGTGGCTCAGTGACAGGCAGTTTCCCTTTCCTGGTCATCAGAGGATTTTAAACCATATATGTCAGAACTGGGGCCCAGAGACTTTGAGGTCCAGGTCAAAAGATCCAGTCCTCTGCCTGCGCAGCAGCAGCCCTGACAGTATGTGACAGCTACATCCTGGGCCTTGGGGCCTCAATGCCGTCGGAACCTCCCCTAAACAGGGGCTCCAGTGCCCACAGCTCGCATGGTCACTGGGAGGGGATGCCTGCTCGGACACAGGGAGAGTTGTTCCTTGGAGCTTCACTGTGGCAGTAACCTGGTCCAGAGGTTCCATCTGGGTGTGGGGGCCAAGAGGCAACCGCACCCCAACACCCAACACCGGTTCAGTGCCTTCCATGCCAAGTGACAGAGAACAGGCCGCTCTTGAAAAGACTAATATTTACTCTTCAAATGGGCGCTGGCACAGGCTATTTCCTGCAACTGGCGACTGGCTCACCCCGTGGGCTGGACACGACAAGAGGCGTGCCGGGAGACAGGCCGATGTCCCCGCGGACACCAGCTGCCCCGAACGAGACAGTGCCTTTGAGATGGGGACGGCATGTTCCAAGGTCCCATCTTGTCATCTCACCTCTGCTTGCGCACCTTCATGGTGGGGTGCTCACGACCTCCCTGAGTGCTGTTGGACAGCCCTGTGGGAAAGTGCATCCTTGTTCTGGCCCTGCGTTCCTTGCTTTCAGCCCTCGCTCTCATCCCTGGGGCCTCAGAAAATGTGCCTGGAACAACCCCTCAGGGCAGGCACGGTGCTGGTCCCCTCCTTGCCTCCCAGCCCCAGCCCCCTCCAGTTTCACTTCCCCAGGGCTCACTCTGCCGGCCCCGGAGCCAGGACAGGCTATTTATGGGGTGGGAGGGAGACTTGCCTTGGGTGCACCTCTGTCCCCTGCAGCTGTGTGCTCTTTGTCCCCGAGAGAGCCTTTTAGCGGAGTGCCTCCTGTGGGAAAGAACCTCGGCCAGGAAACTCTTGGTCAGACGGCCTGAATCTAAGAAGGAGAGGGTCCCCGGTGGCCAGAGTCAGCTCCCACCCACCTGCGTTCCCTCTCTGCAACCCCTCCTCTCTGTTCTGTCCCCTCCCCCTGCCCCCATGGGTCCCAGAAACCATCCCCACCCATTACAACCCCTGGGCTTGGCTCAAGTTCCCCAGTGGAGCCCAGAAGGCTGAAACACTCCAGGAGCACATGGGTCTTCGGAGCACCCAGAGGCAGGCCCTGCCAACCTGTCAAGTCCAGTCAGGCCAGGGTACCCTGGAAAGATCTCCAGGGGCAACGCAGTCCCCCTGGTCCTTCCAGGGCTCTCAGACCTAACTGCTGACTCTAGCCAGTCCTCTTTTTTTGTTGTTTTTTGGTTGTTGGTTTTTTTTAAATTCCTTATTTTCTCTATGCGTACTAAGTCGCTTCAGCCATGTCCGACTCTTTGCGACCCCAGGGACTATAGCTCTCTACAGTCCTCCTGTCACAGGCTCCTCTGTCCATGGACATTCTCCAGGCAGGAATACTGGAGTGGGTTGCCGTCCCCTCCTCCAAGGGATTTTCCCAACCCAGGGATCGAACCCGTGTCTCTTAGGTCTTCTGTATTTACCTAACTCCCAAACTTCTGACTCCTTATAGGCGACCATTCTGATGAATTTGACATGTATCTTTGGGAGTATATTCTTAGGAAATATGGCATCATTTTGTGCACATATGTTTCTAATTTGTATAAATGTCATTTTTTTTACTCTGTGCTACATTCTGAAGATGTATCCATGCGGCTACATCTAAATCTGGCTCTTCTGCCTCCCACCCACTCCCCCACAGCAAGCCTGCATGATTTATCCCTCACAGTAGACACACCGGTTGCTTTCTGCCAACGGAAATAATGCTTCAGTAAACATTTCTCTTCATACGTGTCCCCTTAAGGATCTGTGTAAGAATTTCCCAGGGACAGAGAACTAGAATTGAAGTTTCCACAGCATACGGTGCAGGTGCACTAAATTTGGGTAGGCAGCTGTATCAGTTTTCTAGGACCGCCAGAACAAAGTGCCACAGGCTGGGTGGATGAAAGAACAGAAATGTATTTTTTCACGTTTGTGAAGGCCAGTAGTTGGAGGTCAAGGTGACCCATAGGGCTGGTTCCTTCTTGGCTTACAGAAGAGCACCTCCTCACTGTGCTCTCCTGGGGTCTCCCCTCGGTACATATCTGTGTCCTAATCTCTACTTTTAACTATTTGAGCCCTCTTCATATGATCTTTTTTTTTTTAACCTTAATTACCTTTGTAAAGACCATGTCACTTCCCTGGTGGTCCAGTAGTTAAGGCTCCCCTTTCCAATGCAGGGGGTTGGGTTCAATCGCTGGTGAGGGAGCTAAGATCCGCCCCCCCACCAAAAAAAAAAACAAAACAAAACAGAAGCAATATTGTAACAAATTCAATAAATATTTTTTAAATGATCCATATTTTTAAAAAGACCCTATCACCAAATACAGCCACATTTTGAGGCACTGGAGGTTAGGACTTTGACATATGAATTTGAGGAGAACGCAGTCCAGCCTATAACAATAGCACAGCTCTTCACACTGGCCATACATGAAGTCCCACATCCCCGCAACTTGCTCCAATATGTGGTGCCACCCAGCTTTCTAAGTTTTGCCAAACGCATAGGCATAAAGCGATACCTTACAATTGTTTAAATAGGTATTTTTCTGTATTTCTAATGATTTCAAACATCTTCATATGCTTATTAGCTTTCTGGGTTTTCTCTTAGGCAAATTGCTCATTTTTTCTGTTCAAGTCCCTTATCTTTTCTTAATGATTTCAGGACTTGCTTGTATATTAATCCCTTGCTGGTTTCAGACATTGTAAATATCTTCTCTCATTCTTTAAACTGTGCGCATGAAATCATTATTTGTATGTCATCAGGTTCATTGATCATTTCACCTTGAGGGTCGTGCTTGTGATGCGTTTTTGTTTAAGAAGCACTCTTTCATCGTGGGTCAAATATAACACTCCCTCATGTTCTTCAAGGAACGTAGTAGTTTTCGTCCTGCACATTCAACCGGGGGTGTCTTGGAGCTGCTTCAGCCAAGGTAGGAGCACTCAGGTGGGGCCGTTCCTGAGCCTCACTCCTCTGCTGGCTCTGCTCAAGGATGCTACACCGCCGTCAGGCAGCAGCCCTGCTACCCGGCCCCACAGAGGTTAGAGTCCCAGAAAAAGGAAGGCAGTTCATCAGCCTAAACTAGCACACAGCCCTCCTGGCACAAAAAGGGCACCCTTTATGGGCCAAGATCTCTTTTCATTCTCTGCGGCACTTTTTATTCCAAGTGCACCTTGTTCTCAGCCCAGAGGAGTTCTGACTGACAGACAGTGTTCTGGGCTACACGGTCACACCGGCTACCTAGGACAGGCCTCAACTCCTGCATCTGAGCAGCAACAGGGTTGCACCTGATGGTACCTAAAGGTTCTGTCCACTCCCAAATCCCAGAACTCAATAGTCCAGATTCTTATTTTGGAAGTCTTCGTCCTCCTCCGAAAACCTTCGCTCAGGACTGACGGTGATGAGAAACTTGGAGCATGCGTTCCCCAACGTGCTTAAAGCATGGTCAGGAAAGGTGGGTGCATTTGTTTTCTTTCTGGGAATTTTATCAGCTGCTGAAGGAATCATCATCACCCTGCAAAACAGCACCGGTCCCTGGGCTGGGAACCTGGTTAGGAACCTGGTGGTGTGCCCTCTGGTGGCCATTTCCTGACAGGGCTGGTCCTGGGAAATGAAAAAAGGAAAAAACGATATGACAGGAGCTCAGAGCCTAGAGCAGGGAAGGTAACTGGCTGGGGGCACACTGCCAGGTAGAAGCAGAGGCTGCATAGAAGGCAGCCCTCCCAGCCCCCAGGGCAGGGCCACAATTGCTATTTTGGTTTTCCCAAGGTTTTTCCTGGACCCATGATTGCATTCCAGACTCTAGGGATTAGTGCTGAAGACTATTTGAGACCGTGCACCTGTCTAGACCTCACCGGGCAAGAGGACTTGAATTTCATTTCTATCAACACAACCCCCTCCCTTATGCCAGGCCCACATCACCCCCTCTAGGAAAACAGGCCCACAACTCAGAATTTTTCACACAAACACACAAGTTAATGAGCACCTTGGATTTATTCTCTTCCCACTTCTGGAGCCACCTCGTTTATTATATATATATATACACATATATATGTGTGTGTATATATATATATATATATATATACATACATACATAGTATATAAACAGTTATACAACATTCTTTACCTATATCAACACAAGTTTAGACTTTATGACTGTGTGAAAGTTTGTTAAAACGCACTCATCATTTACTCAAAATAGATCTTTGTTATTACAGGAAAACAGTAAGAAGCTCGTATAACAAGGGTAGCAAGCATTCAAAATTAATATGTGAAATAAATGGTTTTCCCTGGCTAAACAAGCCTCAATCTTTAATGCCCTTAGTGGAAAACTCCATGAAACAAAATGGAATCCTGGGGGCCACGTTGTATGAATGACTCATAGGATAATACTTGTAGAAGAACCCAGAATCACTTAAGTGTAAGGGTTAAAGAAGGTCATCTGTACCCAGCAGAGGGTAAAGGAGCAGGACAGGTTTGATCATTTTACACTACATAAAGGTGCTTGCAGGCAACAGCCTTGCCATCAGTGCATACAGGCAGATGTTCCTATAGCCTTCCATTCCCAGATTTTACTGACAAGTCTTTCTTCACAGGTTCTCTACCAATCATGTTTTCCCAGCAACACAAGTTTGACATTACTGCTCCCAGATGGCAGAACCAGAGCTCTCCTCACCTGGGTCAGATACAGGCCATGAGATTCGGTCTAACCAGCAGGTCTGGCCTCCCTGGATCCTGGAGGACCAAACAACACTGGTACTAAAGGTGCTGTGCCTGGAAGGCAGGAGGCAGGTCCAGGGGGAGGAAGAGAGGCCACTGCCTTTATGGAGTGGAAGCAGGAGGCTTTTTTTTGGTAAAGGTTGGAAGATATGGCTGTGCTGAGCTGCACTGCCTAAAGCATGCAGAGTGAGTGAACCAAATGCAAAGCCTTTCTCCTCCTGCACATGAATAATGGATTCACCTAGCGTCCCCTCCATGATCGCTTTTTCCCTGTCGACAGCTCACTGGGGAGCAGGCTGATACTACCACCATTTCCCAGAGGACCCCAGCCCATGAGCCACAACTCACCCATTGTGGAGCGGGACCAAGTGGAATAACCATGCCGACCTCCAGGCCTGGGCTGACTGACAGGGTGCTCCATCCCGCATTACCTCTCCAGGGCACATCGACTCTCCTTTTTCCCACCTTTATTAATGCTCAGGGCGCAGAGGTAAGGCTTCCCCGTACTTGACTGGGATTCTGTGTAGAATCGCCTGGAATGTGAGCAACATCAGGGCAGGTGTCTGTGTGCTCACCTGGCCTCCATAAAGCCTCCCTCGTGGCCAGTCCTCACGTGCACGGTGCTGTTCTCTGAGGGTCACCCATCCCGGTGTGACGAGGGGCTGATTCCATCAAAGAACAGTGAACAGCAGCCCTGGTTGAAGGTATGGCGTGCAACCCCCATATGCCAAGGGGACAGCTGCTGTCTTCCAACAACTGGCCAGGCCCCAGCTCCACTCTTGGCCTGTCCCCTGCTTCCTGCACCCCAAACAGCGAGCCTTGTTGTGCGCCTGGGGTGCACAGGGGAGAGAGCTGGGCCTGAGTCATCTGCTCCCTCTCTGAAGCTCCTGGACCCTCTTCTATCGATTACAGTGAAAGGTGGCTTCCCCCTCCCTCCAGAGCCTCTACTTTCAGCCTCTGCCTCTAGGACTGGAATGTAGGCGGCAGAGGTGGAAAGAGGCAGGGGAGACCTGAATGGGGGCTCCTAGGGAAAGAACAGGGAACTCAAGGTGGGGGTGGTAGGAAGGATGCTAAATGTTCTCATTTCCTTCCAATACCCTTTTTCTTACCCTTTGAAGAACTTTAAAACTGACTCACAGATAAAAGGAATGCCAGCTGCAGAAGCCAAACTGGGAGCCTATGGTCATCCTCCCACTGCGGGCAGTGAGGCCTCCAGTACCGAGAGGAAATCCCACCCAAATATACCTCCGAGTGTCCCTGCCCAGGACAGGAAACCCGAGCACGGCCCTGTCACAGTCAAGCCGGCCTGGGGAAAGAAAAGCAGAGCCTACGTGTTTCCCTCACCAGCACACCTGCGGGTGGGGAAGCCTTGGGCTCGGCCCCTGATGGAGCGCACGGAGCCACACCCCCGCCCAGATACAGCAGACGGGACATTGCACACAGGGATGCTCAAGATCTTGCCACATCTGACACCAGAAGGCACTTTTAAGGGTTTTCCAACATTAGTGGCCCCATGAGATCAGTTAACGACTGAGCAGACAAAGGTGCTACAGCAGCTAAAACAAAGGCCCATGGCGGAGTGAGGGCAAGGATGAGGCACCAAGGATGACACAGGGCTAAAAAACTCTACGCCTGACCCAAATCAACCTCGAGCCTGCAATTTCCCTTGGATAAAATCTCCAGAACGCCTTTCCTATCATCAGCCTCTTCCTCCAGTTAGACTGAGGCTGCTCTTAGCTGGATTTCAGTTACATAATGTTTATGTGGTCATTACTCTGTACTGTTTGCTGACTGCGTCTTTTCCCTTTGGTTTGTGAAAGTAAATCTTAAACCCCATGTAGGTGTTCACAGATTCAGACCACATTGGACCAGCTTGTGGATCACCTCTCCATTAGGCCAGGAGGGTCTCCTCTGCAAGGACTGTCCTTCACTACTTGCTGAATGTGGATCACAGACCCCCAGGGTGTCTGGGTACCAGGCTACATGGCAACACCAATAGCACACGAGCTCAAGATGAAAACAATATACTGGTAAGCTGTTCTAATCAACTTTTAAAGCTTTGTGTGTGCTGCTAATATGAAAAGATTGTCTCTTCTCCTTAGCTTCCCATTCTATTTCACCATCTCTTCAAAGTTGTGTCCCAGAAAGCTTGAAAATTTATCTGCTAGGGATGCAGAAAATTAAAGTGTTAGTCTCTTAGTTGTGTCTGATTCTTTGCAACGTCATGGACTGTAGCCCTCTAGGCTCCTCTATCATGGGATTCTCCAGGCAAGAATACTGCAGTGAATTGCCATTCCCTTCTCCAGGGGATCTTCCCAAACCAGGAATCTAACCCACATCTCCTGCATTGCAGGCAGATTCTCTTACCATCTGAGCCACCAGGGAAGCCCCCGCAGAAAATTATGCAGATTGAGAAATCACTGGGGAGATGACTCTGAGGTTTAACATCTGAGGATGTTGCCAATGTAACTTTCACGTCCAAATACTTTGATTAAAAATAGGAAATTCTATTATAAGAAAATAAAGTTACCATGGCAACATTTTCCCACTACAGTTCCTAGTCACATGAACTTTTCTTTTAAGTGACACTAAGGTAGCTCAGTAACAATACACCACCAGTAATGAAATGACCAAGGTCAACTGAATTCCCTAAAATGACATCCTTGCTTTCCTTACCTGCTCACTAACTCTTGTGATAGTTTTCAACTCTTAAAAGCTACCAAAATAGGAATCTGCAATTTATCAATATCACACAATTCAACCCAGAGTATTCTATGCAATATGGTGGAGCTATTCATATTCCAGACTTCTACAAAGAACAATCCAAAGGCCAAACTTCCCAAACGGCCTCCTGAGTGGTACTGGACAACCCAGGCTGAAGTTTCTAGAGGCCTCAGGGATCATATTCAGATCTAAATTTTGGAAAACTATGATCAGTCAAAATATTGACAATGAGAGAAAGAAAAGTAACTTTTCAGAGCACCTGCGTGTGTGCTGAGTTGCTTCAGTCATGTCCGACTCTTTGCGGCCCCACGGACTATAGCCCACCAGGCTCCTCTGTCCATGGGGATTCTCCAGGCAAGAATACTAGAGTGGGTTGCCATTTCCTTCTCCAGGGGATCTTCCCGACCCAGGGACTGAGCACAGGGTTAATTATAAAGCTTTATAAGCTATAAAACTCTAAAAAAGTTAACATACACATGACCTTTGTTCATACAAAAATGAGGGAGTTGGTGATATACAGGGAAGCCTGGCGTGCTGCAGTCCATGGGGTCACAAAGAGTCGGACACGACTGAGCAACTGAACTGAACTGAATCTAATTAAGATGATTAGGAAAGGTGTAGAGGAGTAATTAATTTGTGAGGTCTTCTGAGAACAAGTACTTAGGGTCAAGTATTAAATGACATGATTAAAATGCCTGGCACCTGGCTACCACATACAAAGTTGATGACAGCAGCCTCTCCCACCTGTAACTTCAAAGTGCCACTGTGTGAATGTGTGACCCACCTACTCTAGTTTGTGGCCAACTGCAAGGAGTCTTGATAGTCTCACTTCTGCTCATGCTTATAAGCTTATGATCCAGTAGCACTGGTTACTCAATTTTAAAAATATTCAGATATACCCTGCAAATAAATACAAAATATTTCTGTATCCCTACAGTTCCACTACCATGAAAGGTTATATATAAATTAAATAAATTCAGTTTTCTCAACCATTATCTCAGCTTCAGTTTGTTCTTACCCTAAGTGAAGTTCAATTTATATCCAAAATATATTTAAATATTCTAAAGGTATCATATCAGACCTAAGTTATCAAAAATGTAAACAAAACGTATCTATGTTATACCTATAAACCACTTTTTAAGTTAATTCACCCTGTGCTGACCCTCTTAAAAAAAAAAAACTCACCAAAGTCACATTTAGACTGAAAAGCTGATACAGATGTTTAAGTGGTTCCCTCGGAGACAATTGCCAACTACTTAAAACTACTGATACTGAATCTAGTGGTTTATTGCATCACTCAACGTAAAAGACCAAAACCACTCCATGTTGGTCTTCCAGTAGTGTGCTTTCTGACGGGGCGCCCAGATTCTGCTGTCCAAAGTGCTGAAGTGGAGATTCTGCAGTAACTCTCACACAAAACTGAGACCAGATGGCCAGCAACTTCATGCTTCCCGCTGCACCGGTGGAAAAAAATCTTGGTTCTCAGGGTCAGTCTGCTTTGGTTGAAAGGAACTTCAAGGATGGAAACTTGAGGTGAAGTCAAGAAGTAAAACGGGAAACGCCGATGACCCTCAGAGGAAAATCAAAGGATCCGTCCATCCCGTGGCCTCATCCTCACACTCCGCAGTCAGACTGCTTGTCCTGAAGCTGTCTTGTCAGTATCTGATGTGAAGACAGGAAAGCCACTCCTATGTGGAAGAGGATTTGCCAGAGGTTCCTCAGCCCATGCAGGTACACGTTGCCCACGCAAATGAAGAGCAGCATCAGCACCACCTTCGTAGTCCTGGCTGGACTGTAGAACAGGTACAGGTAACACTGAAATGACACCAGAAGAGGGAGGCCCATCAGAGATAACAAGATGGCCAAACGACCCGCCCTGCAGAGTTGTTTCATAAGCGTTGGCTTATTAAACTGAAATTTGTTACAGTGGAGCTTGGACTCACTGGATCAGTTATTGTCAATCAGTGGATGAAAGTGGGGATTTGGAAGAGATAAGAAAAGTTAAATAGAAGGTCACAGGAGGAATGAGAACACAGCCCTCTTGAAAGAAGTTAAGAAATACAGACAGACATGTCCAGGCTGTGCTACAGAGAAAGAAGAGATGTGGGTCAGGGACAGACAGCCAGGTGGGGATACACTAACAAGAGCAACTGGCCTCCAAAGGAACTTTTCCTCTGGGGGAGTCATAACAGCTGACAAAGTTGGTAATAGAAGCTGTGCTTTTACTATTTTAGTTTTTCCTGAGTTACAACTATATAGGGTACCACTGTTCCCTAGACAGCCTCCCTATTACATCTTCAGAAGCATCTCTGACTCAGGGGAAGGTCTCCCAGAATGATGCTTCCTGTAGGGCTATCACACAGAAAGAGGATATTCTTGTTCTGCAAAAATTGGAAATCATTTTTTGTTTGAATGTTTAAAAAGAAAAAAGGCACATTCTGAAAACACAGGGCAATCTGACAAAAGCTCACAATGAAGTGGGAGGGAGAATTCCCCATCGAAAGAGCTAATCAAGTAAGACCACAGATGAGGGGATGAAGGTGGAACTGTAAGATCCCTGCAGCCCTGAAATGCAAGGTCCAGGAAAGTATTCTCAGCAACACCCATGATCTTGGAGACTTGATTTTCCACAGAATGAGTGTATTTTCAATCTTCGGTTGAAATTTTCTTTTTGCACAATCAGATAATTCTTAAAAATAGGCCATCTAGGATGTATGCAGAAGAGAGAGGAGGTACCCTGAGAAAAGAACTTTTAATTAAAAGAAGAAGTGGCTTAAATATACAGAAAAGGTACTAAAATCCTAGGCTTTGTAGAAGGTGGGGAAAGAGAGTCAGGTTTTTTGTTAGAATTAACTCTGCTTAAAGGGGATTCAAGTCTTGCCTGGTGACTCAGACGGTAAAGAATCTGCCTGCAGTGCAGGAGACCTGGGTTCAATCCCTGGGTCGAGAAGATCCCCTGTAGAGGGGAATGGCTACCCACTCCAGTATTCTTGCCTGGAGAATTCCATGGACAGAGGAGCCTGGTGGGCTACAGTCCATGGGGTGACAAAGAGTCAGACACGACTGAGCAACTAACACTTTCACTACTACCTTTTCACAGGGGATTCAAAAGCTCATTCCTACTCTAGTCCTTAAGTACACAGCTTATCTGAAAATAACTAGTAATCAAAGTGCTCTAGTTAATATTATAATTTTTGTTTCATTTCCTAAGGACAGATTTGACTCAGATGGTATTTCTATTAGAAACAACAAATTTTTTCCCAGTCCTGTGTCTGAAAAAAAAAACACATACATAGGCATCAGTTCTGCAGAAGGACATTTCTGTACTTGGATGCCCAGCAATGAGCACAAGGCCAGGCTCTGCCTCACACTGGTCAGGCCCAACCCAATCCCCACTGCAGTCTCATCCCTCACTTCTTGGGAGCCCAGTCCCAGTTTCTAGTTTCTTGTTCCTGCACTGTCAAAAGGCCCGGAGACCTAGGGCAAATGACTTTCCCTTTCTGGGCCCCAAAGTCTTTTCTCTGTAAAATGAGAGGACTGGACAGGATGGGTGGAAAGTTGTTCTGCTAAGGGCTGGGACTGTCCGTGATCTGAACCAATGTCTTGGTGGAACAAAAGCAGGATCGGGAAACTCACTGACGGTTCCAACAGAGCAAAATAAGGTAATGGGTTTAGCCCACTCACTAAAACATCAACATTTCACCCACCTGGAAAATGCAGGCTACAAAAGGAATAAGAAAAGCCAGAATATTTCCAATTTCTTCATGTGCAACCTATGACAAATATGAGGAACACAAGAAAAGGAATGTTTAGAGGGAAAGAAACACTATGACACGAAGTACATTACTCTGCATTGGGTCTGGTATAACTGACAGTCCCTGCCTGGGTGAGAAACAAGCCCCTGTTCACGTACCAGACCAGGGGGTGACGTAAAATCCGTCTGGATGGCCTGGGTACACCAAGCACGTCCAGTTCCCATGCACGTGTGCTGAGCCCGCAACCTGCAATGTCCCCACGCCCAGCCTGGCCACCTCTCAAAATCCAATCTGTCAGTACTAACTGTCCCCAGTTCCTCCCACCCCAGGTACTGCCACCTCCTGAGTGATGTCACCATACTCTGCTATGTGCCCCGAGGCAGGGACTATGTCTTGAGCAACGAACACCTGTTCTAGTGCATATAGACATTTGGTAAGTATCTGCTTACGAGTCATCATAAACAATAAGAGTGGGAACCATACCACTTGTTGGCCAAAAGTGGGGTGTGGAAACAGCCAGCCACCACTCAGGACCCAGGCCTGCTGCCATTCCCCAAACACCTTGGTCTCTGTAAGCACCCTGAGATTGAACCTCAACTGCACTTCAGATTTTAGCTACCACATGCTTGGGTGTGAGCATCATGAGTCTGGCTTTTTTTTTAACTGAAGGATAGTTGATTTACAGTATTGTGTTAATTTCTGCTCTACAGCAAAGTGACTCAGTTATACACACACATACATTCTTCTTTATATTCATTTCCATTATGACTTATCTCAGGAGATTGGATACAGTTCCCTGTGCTATACGGTAGGATCTTGTTTATCCATTCTAAATGTAATAGTTTGCATCTACTTGGAGAAGGCATGGCACCCCACTCCAGTACTCTTGCCTGGAAAATCCCATGGACAGAGGAGCCTGGTGGGCTGCAGTCCATGGGGTCGCTAGGAGTCAGACACAACTGAGAGACTTCACTTTCATTGTTCACTTTCATGCATTGGAGAAGGAAATGGCAACCCACTCCAGTATTCTTGCCTGGAGAATCCCAGAGACAGGGGAGCCTGGTGGGCTGCTGTCTATGGGGTCGCACAGAGTCGGACACTACTGAAGTGACTTAGCAGCAGCAGCATCTACTTATCCCAAACTCTGTTTTTAAAGTTAACATCTATCTGTTCATGTTCATAATGGTTCCATGCTTGTTTTTAAGTGCTTGAAGTACTTCAAAATTTAAAAATAATAAGTAAAAAGCATTAGAAGAGAAAGCTGCTTTGAGATGAGCAGGCTGGCAAATCAACCTCATAGTGATACAGTTCTTTTGACAAACACACGGGGAGGCTGGTATCTATCTGAATGATATAAATCAGATTATGAGACAACTCTACCAAGGGAAAAAGGGCCTGAATCTTAAAGTCTGAGAGTCAAACTTTGCCTTGGATGAACAACCCAGCCCCTGCAGTGACTCCTGGTGTCCCCAGGGCTACAGGGTGGCCTGATGTCCTTGTAGCAAGTTGTCCATTTCTCACCAGTATTCCAGCAGCCCCTCTGACTTCTCAGGAAAACAAATACAAAAGAGCAAGTTTCTTATTTGCTCAACTCACTACGAAGAATAAAACAAGAAGTAAGAATTTTACTTCAATTTTTAAAACATAGTGAATAATAACCTTATAAACAATATGCACCCATATCTGTTTCTTCCATCGTGTGTCTTTAGATTTAAACTGGATAGAAAAGGTTACCTGTAAAGAATGTTCTGCGAGGTGAATTCCACGAATGAGGTTCAGGGCAGCGCACATGATGTTGAGAATAAGGGAGAGGACGCCCAGGGCTGTCACTGGTTCCATTCGGAAATTAGGAGCTTCACAAGGAAAAAAAGGAAGCGTTAAGTGAAAATAATTTCTATATGAAAAAAAAGTAAAAACATTAACTAGACCTCTGCTAATGAAAAAGTTAAATTGAACACACTATTGCAAACACATTAATTTAAAAAGCAGGGGTAGTTAAGAGTGGGAAAAGGCAAGGGATGAAGGACAGAAAGGATCTGGGAATTCAAGGTGAATGTCTTCGAGATAAGAGGCCCTTCTCTAAGCAAACATAGATTTTCTTAAGTGCTTCATTTCCTTTCTATTTATACCAGCGGTTCTCAGCCAGAGATGATAAGGCTCTTCAATCAATGTCTAGGGACATTTTGGGTTGTCCTCCCTGGGAACAGATTGCTACAATGCACAGGACAGTCTCCATAACAGAGAATTTCCAGTACAAAATGTCAGTAGGGCTTAGGTTGAGAAATCCCGATTTAAAACAATTTATGGCTTTAGTTGTAAATTGGTTGTCAAACCCTATAACTTTTCTATTACACACCTCAACCATCAGCGTGTAAAATGTTCCGTTCTTTTTCTGATAGGGACGATATTCAATTCAACGTGTGCTTCTGGGGCAAATCATAGCAAATGCAATTTTTTAAATTCCAAAGTTATTGGGAAGAGGAGGGAAACATGTATTATTTCAGCTACAAGCTATTTCCAGAACTCTAATGAAGACAAAATGATCATTCCCTCTTTATAGATAACTGCTGAAACTGATTCTGGTTTACACAATTAAGCGGGGTCCACCCATTCTCTTGCTGTGCTCCTTTTATTAATTTATTTTATATTTTCATTGTGCCACTTGGCATGTGGGATCCTAGTTCCCTGACTAGGGGTGGGCCCCCTGTCCCCAGCATTGGAACTGTGGAGTCTTAGCCACTGGACCATCAGGGAAGTCCTTGCTGTCTCCTTTTATTTATTTATTTTTTTTTTCTCTTTTCTTTCCACTGTGCAACCCGCTTCAGTGCCTGCAGCCTACTGGCAGAGGCCAGGCAATGGTTCGGGGCCGCGTTTGCTCTGGTATGGGACACTATGAGAGGCCCAGGGGGACGAGCCTGCCATAAATCCAAACCCATGCATTGCTGTCTCCTTTTAAATCATCCTTTTTTGTCCTCACCTTTCCCGCATATGCATACACACACATACACACACCACAGCCCAACTGATGCCTACTGTTAGTGTGTTAGTTTACACTATCAAAGTTCCTCTCAGAACAGAGCTACCTGTTAAGACTCTGGACTTGGGACAATAGGGGGGAGTCTTAGAAAGATAGGCAAGTTGTCACCTTCTGCATTTGTTCCTCTTGTCTACGTGGTTAAAAAACAAAACATACATCACAAAGTGACCCGTCGTCAGGTACAGCAAAGGAGAAGCTTGGGGTCTGATGCCCTAGTCTTCCTTCCATGAATGTTAAGTTCAGTCCCAATGTAAATTACATCAACTCACTGAATAGCATGAGTCAATCCAGGAATTCACCGGTTGAAACATTCAAATCGAAAACCAAAGTTAAGCCAAAATAATGTGAACATTTTAAATATACCACTTTCAAAATTTAAGCAATGAGTTTAGCATAAAACTGTTAACAAAGTAATTAGACTGTTAGAGTGTAGATGGTTCTGTCTTCCGGGGAAGGATTTTACTATTACAGAGTTCTTAGAATGCAAATATCCACTTCAACTAAAAGTTGGTTTAATTGGATATAACTGTAAACAAAGAACACAAAAAAGCATGCTTTGCTATGTGCTAGGTATTGAACGCTTCATGTTGTTAGTGGCAGACTAAGTCACAGATGCCGGGGCACTGTGAATATGTTCATCAACACTTCATTCCTCAGACAGGGACTCAGAAATCCAAAGGGATAGAGAGATGTCTCTGGGTCCCACAGAGAACCCGAGAGCGAGAGGTCTGGAAGCCCTGACCCCTGACCCCTGCCCACTCTCATCCCCACAGCCCTCCACTCCCTTCCATCAAGGAGTGGGTTTCTTGCTGGAGATTTGCAATGTTTCACCATTGCAGTGATGAGATAAGGACTCACTGTTAGAGGAAAAAAGGAGAGAGAGAGAATGTACAAATCTGTACTATTCAACAAGTGACTTCCAGCCAAAGAGGATGAAAATCTCCTTCAGTTCAGTTCAGTTGCTCAGTCTGTCTGACTCTTTGTGATCCCATGGACTACAGCACACCAGGCTTCCTTGTCCATCACCAACTCCTGGAGCTTGCTCATGTCCACCGACTCATGTCCATTGAGTCAGTGATGCTATCCAACCATCTCATCCTCTGTCGTCCCCTTCTCCTCCTGCCTTCAATCTCTCCCAGCATCAGGGTCTTTTCCAATGAGTCAGCTCTTCACATCAGGTGGCCAAAGTATTGGAGCTTCAGCTTCAGCATCAGTCCTTCCAATGAATATTCAGGACTGATTTCCTTTAGGATGGACTGGTTGCATCTCCTTGCTGTCCAGTGGACTCTCAAGAGTCTTCTCTAACACTACAGTTGAAAAGCATCAATTCTTCGGCACTCAGCTTTCTTTATGGTCCTCTCCACATCATAGGTATGATTTCTCACATCCATACATGACCACTGGAAAAACCATAGCTTTGTATGGATGTGAGAGATCATACTTTGTCAGTAAAGTAATGTCTCTGCTTTTTTTTTTTTATTATTTTTTTTTTCCAGTGGGTTTTGTCATACATTGATATGAATCAGCCATGGATTTACATATATTCCCAATCCCGATCCCCCCTCCCACCTCCCTCTCCACCCGATTCCTCTGGGTCTTCCCAGTGCACCAGGCCGGAGCACTTGTCTCGTGCATCCCACCTGGGCTGGTGATCTGTTTCACCATAGATAGTATACATGCTGTTCTTTTGAAATATCCCACCCTCACATTCTCCCACAAAGTTCAAAAGTCTGTTCTGTATTTCTGTGTCTCTTTTTCTGTTCTGCATATAGGGTTATCGTTATCACCTTTCTAAATTCCATATACATGTGTCAGTATGCTGTAATGTTCTTTATCTTTCTGGCTTACTTCACTCTGTATAAGGGGCTCCAGCTTCATCCATCTCATTAGGACTGGTTCAAATGAATTCTTTTTAATGGCTGAGTAATATTCCATGGTGTATATGTACCACAGCTTCCTTATCCATTCATCTGCTGATGGGCATCTAGGTTGCTTCCATGTCCTGGCTATTATAAACAGTGCTGCGATGAACATTGGGGTGCACGTGTCTCTTTCAGATCTGGTTTCCTCAGTGTGTATGCCCAGAAGTGGGATTGCTGGGTCATATGGCAGTTCTATTTCCAGTTTTTTAAGAAATCTCCACACTGTTTTCCATAGCGGCTGTACTAGTTTGCATTCCCACCAACAGTGTAAGAGGGTTCCCTTTTCTCCACACCCTCTCCAGCATTTATTGCTTGTAGACTTTTGGATAGCAGTCATCCTGACTGGTGTGTAATGGTACCTCATTGTGGTTTTGATTTGCATTTCTCTAATAATGAGTGATGTTGAGCATCTTTTCATGTGTTTGTTAGCCATCTGTATGTCTTCTTTGGAGAAATGTCTGTTTAGTTCTTTGGCCCATTTTTTGATTGGGTCATTTATTTTTCTGGAATTGAGCTGCAGGAGTTGCTTGTATATTTTTGAGATTAATCCTTTGTCTGTTTCTTCATTTGCTATTATTTTCTCCCAATCTGAGGGCTGTCTTTTCACCTTACTTATAGTTTCCTTTGTAGTGCAAAAGCTTTTAAGTTTCATTAGGTCCCATTTGTTTAGTTTTGCTTTTATTTCCAATATTCTGGGAGGTGGGTCATAGAGGATCTTGCTTTGATTTATGTTGGAGAGTGTTTTGCCTATGTTCTCCTCTAGGAGTTTTATAGTTTCTGGTCTTACATTTAGATCTTTAATCCATTTTGAGTTTATTTTTGTGTATGGTGTTAGAAAGTGTTCTAGTTTCATTCTTTTACAAGTGGTTGACCAGTTTTCCCAGCACCACTTGTTAAAGAGGTTGTCTTTTTTCCATTGTATATCCTTGCCTCCTTTGTCAAAGATAAGGTGTCCATAGGTTCGTGGATTTATCTCTGGGCTTTCTATTCTGTTCCATTGATCTATATTTCTGTCTTTGTGCCAGTACCATACTGTCTTGATGACTGTGGCTTTGTAGTAGAGTCTGAAGTCAGGCAGGTTGATTCCTCCAGCTCCATTCTTCTTTCTCAAGATTACTTTGGCTATTCGAGGTTTTTTGTATTTCCATACAAATTGTGAAATTCTTTGGTCTAGTTCTGTGAAAAATACCGTTGGTAGCTTGATAGGGATTGCATTGAATCTATAGACTGCTTTGGGTAGAATAGCCATTTTGACAATATTAATTCTTCCAATCCATGAACACGGTATGTTTCTCCATCTGTTTGTGTCCTCTTTGATTTCTTTCATCAGTGTTTTATAGTTTTCTATGTATAGGTCCTTTGTTTCTTTAGGTAGATATACTCCTAAGTATTTTATTCTTTTTGTTGCAATGGTGAATGGTATTGTTTCCTTAATTTCTCTGTCTGTTTTTTCATTGTTAGTATATAGGAATGCAAGGGATTTCTGTGTGTTAATTTTATATCCTGCAACTTTACTATATTCATTGATTAGCTCTAGTAATTTTCTGGTAGAGTCTTTAGGGTTTTCTATGTAGAGGATCATGTCATCTGCAAACAGTGAGAGTTTTACTTCTTCTTTTCCTATCTGGATTCCTTTTACTTCTTTTTCTGCTCTGATTGCTGTGGCCAGAACTTCCAACACTATGTTGAATAGTAGTGGTGAGAGTGGGCACCCTTGTCTTGTTCCTGATTTCAGGGGAAATGCCTTCAATTTTTCACCATTGAGGGTGATGCTTGCTGTGGGTTTGTCATATATAGCTTTTATTATGTTGAGGTATGTTCCTTCTATTCCTGCTTTTTGGAGAGTTTTAATCATAAATGAGTGTTGAATTTTGTCAAAGGCTTTCTCTGCATCTATTGAGATAATCATATGGTTTTTATCTTTCAATTTGTTAATGTGGTGTATTACATTGATTGATTTGCGGATATTAAAGAATCCTTGCATTCCTGGGATAAAGCCCACTTGGTCATGGTGTATGATTTTTTTAATATGTTGTTGGATTCTGTTTGCTAGAATTTTGTTAAGGATTTTTGCATCTATGTTCATCAGTGATATTGGCCTGTAGTTTTCTTTTTTTGTGGCATCTTTGTCTGGTATTGGAATTAGGGTGATGGTGGCCTCATAGAATGAGTTTGGAAGCTTACCTTCTTCTGCAATTTTCTGGAAGAGTTTGAGTAAGATAGGTGTTAGCTCTTCTCTAAATTTTTGGTAGAATTCAGCTGTGAAGCCATCTGGTCCTGGGCTTTTGTTTGCTGGAAGATTTTTGATGACAGTTTCGATTTCCTTGCTTGTGATGGGTCTGTTAAGATCTTCTATTTCTTCCTGGTTCAGTTTTGGAAAGTTATACTTTTCTAAGAATTTGTCCATTTCATCCAAGTTGTCCATTTTATTGGCATAGAGCTGCTGGTAGTAGTCTCTTATGATCCTTTGTATTTCAGTGTTGTCTGTTGTGATCTCTCCATTTTCATTTCTAATTTTGTTAATTTGGTTTTTCTCTCTTTGTTTCTTAATGAGTCTTGCTAATGGTTTGTCAATTTTGTTTATTTTTTCAAAAAACCAGCTTTTAGCTTTGTTGATTTTTGCTATGGTCTCTTTAGTTTCTTTTGCATTTATTTCTGTCCTGATTTTTAAGATTTCTTTCCTTCTGCTAACTCTGGGGTTCTTCATTTCTTCCTTCTCTAATTGCTTTAGGTGTAGAGTTAGGTTATTTAATTGGTTTTTTTCCTGTTTCTTGATGTAAGCCTGTAACGCTATGAACCTTCCCCTTAGCACTGCTTTTACAGTGTCCCATAGGTTTTGGGTTGTTGTGTTTTCATTTTCATTCATTTCTATACATATTTTGATTTCTTTTTTGATTTCTTCTATGATTTGTTGGTTATTCAGAAGCGTGTTATTTAGCCTCCATATGTTTGAAGTTTTAACAATTTTTTCCCTGTAATTGAGATCTAATCTTACTGCACTGTGGTCAGAAAAGATGACTGGAATGATTTCAATTTTTTTGAATTTTCCAAGACCAGATTTATGGCCCAGGATGTGATCTATTCTGGAGAATGTTCCGTGTGCACTTGAGAAAAAGGTGAAGTTGATTGTATTGGGGTGAAATGTCCTATAGATATCAATTAGGTCTAGCTGGTCCATTGTGTCATTTAAGGTTTGTGTTTCCTTGTTAATTTTCTGTTTAGTTGATCTATCCATAGTTGTGAGTGGGGTATTAAAGTCTCCCACTATTATTGTGTTACTATTAATTTCCTCTTTCATACTCGTTAGCGTTTGCCGTACATATTGCGGTGCTCCTATGTTGGGTGCATATATATTTATAATTGTTATATCTTCTTTTTTGATTGATCCTTTGATCATTATGTAGTGTCCTTCTTTGTCTCTTTTCACTTCCTTTATTTGAAAGTCTATTTTATCTGATATGAGTATTGCGACTCCTGCTTTCTTTTGGTCTCCGTTTGCATGAAATATTTTTTTCCAGCCCTTCACTTTTAGTCTGTATGTGTCTCTTGTTTTGAGGTGGGTCTCTTGTAGACAGCATATATAGGGGTCTTGTTTTTGTATCCATTCAGCCAATCTTTGTCTTTTGGTTGGGGCATTCAACCCATTTACATTTAGGGTAATTATTGATAGGTGTGGTCCTGTTGCCATTTACTTTGTTGTTTTGGGTTCACGTTTATACAACCTTTCTGCATTTCCTGTCTAGAGAAGATCCTTTAGCATTTGTTGAAGAGCTGGTTTGGTGGTGCTGAATTCTCTCAGCTTTTGCTTATCTGTAAAGCTTTTGAATTCTCCTTCATATCTGAATGAGATCCTTGCTGGATACAGTAATCTAGGTTGTAGGTTATTCTCTTTCATTACTTTCAGTACGTCCTGCCATTCCCTTCTGGCCTGGAGGGTTTCTATTGATAGATCAGCTGTTATCCTTATGGGAATCCCTTTGTGTGTTATTTGTTGTTTCTCCCTTGCTGCTTTTAATATTTGTTCTTTGTGTTTGATCTTTGTTAATTTGATTAATATGTGTCTTGGGGTGTTTCGCCTTGGGTTTATCCTGTTTGGGACTCTCTGGGTTTCTTGGATTTGGGTGGCTATTTCCTTCCCCATTTTAGGGAAGTTTTCACCTATTATCTCCTCGAGTATTTTCTCATGGCCTTTCTTTTTGTCTTCTTCTTCTGGAACTCCTATGATTCGAATGTTGGGGCGTTTCACAGTGTCCCAGAGGTCCCTGAGGTTGTCCTCATTTCTTTTGATCCTTTTTTCTTTTTTCCTCTCTGCTTCATTTATTTCCACCATTTTATCTTCTACCTCACTTATCCTATCTTCTGCCTCCGTTATTCTACTCTTGGTTCCCTCCAAAGTGTTTTTGATCTCATTCATTGCATTATTCATTTGTAATTGACTCTTTTTTATTTCTTCCAGGTCTTTATTAAACAGTTCTTGAATCTTTTCAATCTTTGTTTCCAGGCTATTTATCTGTAACTCCATTTTGTTTTCAAGATTTTGGATCATTTTTATTATCATTATTCTAAATTCTTTTTCAGGTAGATTCCCTATCTCCTCCTCTTTTGTTTGACTTGGTGGGCATTTTTCATGTTCCTTTACCTGTTGGGTATTTCTTTGCCTTTTCATCTTGTTTAGATTGCTGTATCTGGAGTGGGCTTTCTGTATTCTGGAGGTCTGTGGTTCCTTTTTGTTGTGGAGGATTAACCCAGTGGGTGGGGTTAGACGATTGGCTTGTCGAGATTTCCTGGTTAGGGAAGCTTGCGTCAGTGTTCTGGTGCGTGGAGCTTGATTTCTTCTCTTTGGAGAGCAATGGAGTGCCCAGTAATGAGTTTTGAGATGGGTCTATGTGTTAGGTGTGACCTTGGGCAGCCTGTATGTTGATGTTCAGGGCTATGTTCCTGCGTTGCTGGAGAATTTGCGTGGTATGTCTTGCTCTAAAACTTATTGGCTCTTGTGTGGTGGTTGGTTTCAGTGTAGGTATGGAGGCTTTTGGACAGTCACTTATTACTTAAAGTTCCTTGTAGTCAGGAGTTTTCTGGTGTTCTCAGGTTTTGGGCTTAAGTCTCCTGCCTCTGGATTTCAGTTTTATTCTTCCTGTAGTCTCAGGACTTCTCCAACTATACAGCCCTGATAAGAAAACTTCTAGGTTAATGGCTAAAAGATTCTCCCCCGTTAGGGACACCCAGAGAGGTTCACAGAGTCACATGAAGAAGAGGAGAGGGAGAAGGGAGATAGAGATGAACAGGAGGAGAAAAATGGGGACTCAAGAGGAGAGAGACAGATCTACGCAGCTGTCTGTTCCCAGAGTGTTCTCCGTAGCCCAGTCACCTACAAAGATTCACAGAATTGGATTGGGAAGAGAAGGGGAAAGGAGGAAATAGAGGTATTCTGAGGTAGAAAACAGAGAGTCAAGATTGGGAGAGAATAATATTCGGTTTAAAAATAGGGCTTCTCTTCTTTTTTTTTTTTTTGTAAGGTTATAGTGTATTGGAAATGAAAATTAAGGAGTAGTAGAGGAGTACTAGAGGACTTTAAAAGAAATGAAAGAAAAAGAAAAATAGAAAATAGAAGAGAAAAAGGAAAGAAAAAAAAGAAAAAAAGAAAGAAATAAAAAGAAAAAAAAGAAAAAAAAAAGAAAGAAAAAAAAATTTTTTTTTTCCCCTAATTAAAAAATCGTAAAAGTCTATGGAAATGAAAGTTAAGGAGTAATGGGGGAGTAATAGGGGATTTTAAAGGAAAATAAAAGAGAAAAAAGAAAAAAATAAAAAAAGAGAAAAAAGTAAAATTATATCTAGGAGTTTCTCTGGAGCTGTTGCGGTCAGTGTGGGTTCGGCTCCGTTTCAGATAGCTCCTCGTTCCAGCTTACGCTTCTCGATATCTACAGGCTCCTCCGGTGTAGTCAATGTTTCCTTGAGGGATTTTAATCTGTTGCACCAGTCCCTTCTGAAGCGGTTCCCTTTGTTTATTTGGCTTCCGTTTGCCGGTCTCTTCAGAGCCTCATTTCCGCCCTGACACAGGCGGGCGGAGGTGGACTCTTATTCAGGTAGCTAGTTCCGTCGCTCTGCGGGGAGGGGCTGGCGCTGCAGGGAGAGGCTGGTGCCGCGGGATGGGCTGGGGCTGCCAGGAGGGGCTGACGCTGCTCTCTCCTCTGCGCTGCTCAGGCTCCCGGCTGTTCTATATGGAGCGCGCTCCGTGCTGCGCGAGGTTCCAGCCCTCGGGTGTTCCACAAAAGCGCGGAGGGAAAAGCTGAGCCTGCTCTCTGTGCCTTCCCCGTCAGAGCGGTCCAGGCAGCGAGGGGCTCGGTGGGCGCACTCTCCCCGGGTGTGGCGCGCCCCCTCCCTTCCACGGACCCAGTCTCAGTTTCCGCTGGCGCCAGTCGGGTGCGCGCGCCTTCTGCCCTCCGCGTCCCCAGCCCCAGTCCCCGCCCGCGCCGGTCGGGTGCCTGCGCCCTGTGTCTCGCCGCAACCTTCCCCTCCTCCCTGCCTCCTGCCTCCGGCGGAGCTGGGCCGGTCCGCAGCCTGCGAGCTCCTCTCTGGACCCTCTCGGTCTCTTTGTTCTGCGAATGGCCGGCAGTGTGTTCGGGCCGGTTAATTTACTCTCTCTCTTTTGGTCTCCCACAGTTCATGTTGGCAACTCACAGAAGCTCCCTCCGATTGTCCTCAGGGCACTCAGGCCCGGACCCTACCCCAAGCAATGCCGCCTAAGAGCTCCCGGGACGGATCTCCGTCCTTAGCTCTTTTGTCTCACTTTTTATCTTTTATATTTTGTCCTACCTCCTTTCGAAGACAATGGGCTGCTTTTCTGGGCGCCTGATGACCTCAGCTAGCGATCAGAAGTTGTTTTGCGAAGTTTGCTCTGCGTTCAGTTATTCTTTTGATGAATTTGTAGGAGAGAAAGTGGTCTCCCCGTCCTACTCCTCCGCCATCTTGGCTCCTCCCCATGTCTCTGCTTTTTAATATGCTGGTCTAGGTTTGTCATAGCTTGTTTTTTTTGTTTTGTTTTGTTTTGTTTTTTTTTAATAAAAGCCACCTGGAAACAAGATCAGCCCATGTTTTTTCCCCCACACATTTTATATACCACTCCCCACCTAAAAACCTTCCTAGTCAAACAATCAGTGTCCATTTGCAATATACACTCTTATCTCATTTTCATCAATACCTGAGAGCAGCAGGCCACCTACCTGGCTCCAGGTGCATCAGCGTGTGTCCATTCATCACCCCGTTGGCCACATCTGTGTCTTCCAGGGTGAGAACCACTGGTGGCTGGAACTTGAGTTCCTCCTGAATTTTTCCTAAGCTGCTGTCCATCTGGGTGGAACTTACATAGTTAAAATGCCACTTCACTTTCTGAATGACATTGTCTGTGAAAAGAGAGCAGTCCAAACTGAATGTCATCACAGTGGATGTTATAAGACAATAGGTACACAATGAAATTTGCATTTCTAAGCAAGTTAATAAGTCAGCCAGACTCTGAAGAGTGTCAGCTACACATGAGGGTCAAGTGATTTGTAGATAGCAGGACTGGTCTCATCAATCTCTCAAAGGAGAATAATTAAAATGTGACAGTCTGTCCATCAGGACCTCAGTGGCAAGCGAATCAGGGGGACAGGCTTGAGTCTTAGCTCAGGCACAACTCATAGTACAAACCTGGGCCATTCACAAAGGATTTCTAAGATTGCAAAATGGGGACAGTCATTCTTGACCTGATTATCTCAAGAAAGGCGTGTGAAAAAAAACTACAAATGAATGTGAATATGTTGTGCAAACCAGGATTATATGAAAGGTATTGGTTTTAATTATTTTATTTACATTTAGTATTAATCCATTACCAACTTTTAATAAGTACTTGAGGTGAAGTTTCAAATATATTGACAAAACAAAATCATGTATAATTCTAATATCCGTGTGGTGTGTGTGTGTGTGTGCATGTGCTCAGTTGTATCTGTTTGTGACCCCATGGACTATACAGCCCGCCAGGCTCCTCTGTCCACGGAATTTTCCAGGCAAGAATACTGGAGTGTATTGCCTCCAGGGGATCTTCTCAACTCAGGGATTGAACCTAGGTCTCTCGCATCGCCTGCGTTGGCAAGTGGATTCTTTACCACTGTGCCACTCAGGAAGCTCCTAATATCCATGTACTTTTACTTTCATCCTACTCTCACTCAATAATGAGCAAACGTGATGCCCGGAAGGGGCTCCTGTGAGACAAAGCCCACCACTTTGGAAGGACGATGCATGCAGAGATGAGTGGGGAGAAGAGAACACAGGTCTACCAGCTGCCAGTCAAATGACAGCCAAGGGATGCTGCAGCTGTGGTCTACCTGGGGACACAGAAGAAGTGGGGCTGAGAGTGGCCGTCCTCATGGGGAGACTCAAGAGGAACCTGTGGTCTGTGTCACAGGCCTACCAGGTGGAGGCTGGAGTACCAGGGAGTTTCCCAGCATCCCTGGGTGACACCAGAAGACAGTGCTGGCCCTATTACTGATGGGCTGGCCACAGGCCATATGACGGGGTGTGAGCAGGAGCTGCCAGAAAGCCTAAGTGGCCACACTTCCAGGTGCCAGCCCTGCACCTGACCCTGAGGACCAAATGCTGTCAGCCCCTCGTTCAAGAGCATCACGGGACCAAGGCAGGTTACACTGAGACTGGAGAACTCCCCAACTCCCACCTCCACTCCTCTTCTCCCCCTCAAAAATGACCTGAATCACACCTGACAGAAACAGGGCATATGCTATCACAACTGCTGTGTTCCAGACCCTTGGGCCTCCACAGGGCCTCTCTGGCAGAGCCTAGAAAAGCAGTCTTCTCTTCCAGAGCTGTGCTTCTCGAACCTCTGCATGAAGGACCAGTGTTTCCTTATTTCCAAATGGTTGCATACAGATACTTGGATAAAATACAATCGAAAATATCACAGGAATGTCCAAGTACCGTAAGAATTTCTAACCTTTTATTGTCACTCCCTGTATGTGCCTCACGCTGGAAGCTCAGGTCCACGAACCAGCCTTAAGCAGCGCTGCCCTAGAGGAGGGGTTGGCACAGTGCTCTCAGAGTGCCGGACAGACAACATTTTAAGCTTATAGGCCCCAGATGGTCCATCACAATAGCTCACCTCTGCCAGGGAAGGGCAAAAGCAGCCACAGACAACCTGTTAGTAATGGAGCAAGCATGGCTGTGTTCCACTTTATTTACAAAAAACAGACTCTGCAGTTTGCTGACCCCCTGATCCAGAATAAGATACAGGGTTCACCCTCTTCCACCCTGCTCCAGGCTCCGGAGAGGTAAAAAGCCAGAGGGTTGAGCCTCCAAGTTTGCAGGCCCCTTTCATTGCTGTGAAATTTCATGGCATGAGGCTATTCTTCAGGGACACGGTCCTGAACCTCCAGTGGTTTTCCCAGATGGTCAGAGCCAGACTCAAACTGGAAATTCTACACATACAATGCTGCAAGAAAGAACAACAACTAAGAAAGTGGGTTACAAACCAAATTCGAGAAAGGCATATGGCCTGGAGGCGAGGCCAACGCAGGTGGTGTCATAGGAAGCTGTGAATTCCCACCACAGGGTCTCCAGGAAGCAGAAGGCCATGGCTGCCGGACACTGGAGGGAGCAGATAGCCATGCAGGCCACGTCCCTCGAAGAAGAGAAGCTGGAACGAGAGGGACTACGTCACCAGGGAACAGACCCACCTGTTCACATCCTGCACCCGGCCATCACCTTGCCTCCACTCTGGATTTGCTGGGCCTTGAACAGTCCTGGAGCTGTCCGTTGCGTACACGTCGTCTCTTCAGGTGGGCCTGTCTGGGACTGCGCCTTTCTTACACTTTCTCAAAAATGTATAGCAGCATTTGCCGCTGACAAGCTGCGATTGCTCTAACTTGCCTGCGTCCGCGCTAAGCCGCTCAGTCGTGTCCGACTCTTTATGACCCCTTGGACTCTAGACTGTCAGGCTCCTCTGTCCATGGGATTCTCTAGGCAAGAATGCTGGAGTGGGTTGCCATGCCCTCCTGCAGGGGATCACTTTAATTTATTGATCATTAAACAAACTATAGGACTGCTCACCTGTAAGAAAAAATGTCTCAAGTTTCCTCTGTGAAAAGAATGGTGAACATTTAAGTTGAAAGACAAACGAATAAACACTGTATATTCTACTTTTCAAATAATGACTGAATTGCCCAGAATTTCATCTGAAATCATAGGTTTTTGCTTTTTTTTTTTTTTTTTTAACTGAGAAAAGGTTTCCTCTTTGAGGTACAGCACAAAATGTGCATAGAATGTGAGATTATTCCAGCCTAAAGAGGATGGGACCCCCAAGGAAGGGGGTTTCATGCACCCAGAGAAGGGAGCTGCAGATGTGGGCAGATGCAGCTTAGTGTTGGCTCCTGAGCACCCCAAGCCCGGCCAATGGTGACAGCCTGCCATCTGGGTCCCTCTTCAGGCCACGACTCTTCTTGCCTGACAGCACCACCCAGCTTGGAGGCAGGCCTGGACTTTCCCTTTCATTTTCCTGATTCTGAGACTGGATTACTCTAATGGATCCCAACTTATCAGGTGAATCAAAAATTTACTATTCAAGGGGAGCAAAAAGGACTTGGGAAGTGTGAAAACCTAAATTCTGGAAAAGACAGATGTAAAATCTGTAACAGGCCATTTTGAGATTTCAAAACCTGCCTTGCCCCCGATCCCTCCATAGAACACCTTTCGTCTCTAAGCCCTAAAATAAGAAACGACACACAAGGAGAACCTGGCTCCTAGTTGCCTGCACTCAAATCCTGGCTCTACCACCTTAGGTTAAAAAGTTGTTTAACCTCAGTTTCCTTCCCTGTAAAATAGATCCAATACCATTATCTACCTCATAAGCCACCTACAACACTTAGAATAGGGCCTAGACCACAGAAAACAATATTAGTTCTTATGACCATGGTTACTGTGACCACTTGATTCCTGCTTCCACTGGAGCACTGGCCCTCACTGTATTATGTTCAGCGTCCTCTCATTTGACTTGGAGTTCCTTGAGAAGACGGACCTACTGATGCTCATTTTTCCCTCCCCTGTTCCTGTCACATAAAATTTTGTTTTTACTTTAAAATTTGTTTTAAAGGTGAAAAAAATTTAAAAAGCAAAAACTGAGGGCTAGAACTCCAAGTCTAGCCTTATTTTCTTGGCGTCCTCACTCTCATCCTTTTCCTGTCCTGACATTTTAATCCAGTATTTCCTCCTGACTTGCCTTTTCTCCACGCCCACACCCTAAGGCAGAAAAAACTACCAAACTAAAACCATGAAGACTGGGCGACCTGGTGCTCCCAGTGCTCATGGCCTCTCCACTCACAGTGAGGTGAGGGTGAGGCAGCAAAGTTCGAGTGCCTTTCATTCTACTGTAGATAGATACACACGACCTCGAACCGCTGTCTGACGTGAGACCTCCTTTTCATATGGTGTGATTAGCATGCCTTCTCTGCACATGGTTCAGAGTGACCCAAATTGAGCTGATATTCTGGAACAGGGAACAGGCTTGCTTACTGGATGCTGAAGTCACATCCTTCTGCGGAACCTCGACCTGGATACTGGGCCAGTCGCGAGGCTAAAGTCTTGAGGCGTCTCCTGCATTCCAGGAAGTCTTGGCTGTGGTAGAAATCAGTGGAGGCCGAGAGGGGCAGTCCATCCCTCACCCTTACCACGCAGGCAAAAAGGATCAAGGACATGGTCCGCGAGAGAAGTCATGAGGACACCTGAGGAAGGAAGGTCACCTTGTTACAGAGGGCCCGGCGATGAGCTGCCAGCAGCCCGCCCTGGAAATGTTCACTCTGGGTTGTCTCGCCCTCACCTCTACCACAAATGCATGTGTGGCTTTTATTATCATCTCCCTGCCCTCTGTTGCTAGATCACTCCCAACTATGCTCTCTCCATTAGCCTCCCTGTCTCATCTTCACTTGAAATCCTCCTTTTCCTTCTCTCTAATGAATGTCTGCTGAAGCTGAAACTCCAATCCTTTGGCCACCTCATGTGAAGAGTTGACTCATTGGAAAAGACCCTGATGCTTGGAGGGACTGGGGGCAGGAGGAGAAGGGGATGACAGAGGATGAGATGGCTGGATGGTATCACTGACTCAATGGGCATGAGTTTGAGTAAACTCCGGGAGTTGGTGATGGACAGGGAGGCCTGGCGTGCTGCGATTCATGGGGTTGCAAAGAGTCAGATACGACTGAGCTATTGAACTGAACTGAACTGAACTGAACTGAATGAATGTCTCCATTTCCAGAGTTTAAACTGACTTGGATGAGGGAATGGAGATGTGAGGAAGCAGGCCAAAAGGGAGCCACGGCAGTGACCAGTGAGGAACAGGACACAGGTCGTGAGATGGCCCCGAGGGGACAGGATGAGCCTGACACTGATGCAGAGGGCTGGGGTCTAGGGAGCTGTGCGTTTCAGGCCCTCCAGGGAGGTGAGTGCTGAGTGGGTCACTTGCCATATCCTCACCTCACGTGGAGGGATTCTAAGCATTTAACCTCAAGCTGGTGGCAAGGAAGGCAGAAAGCAAAAAGAAAACAGAGAGGATAGCGTGTCCTCCTGAATTTCTGCACCTTTGACACTGGGCCAATCTTCAGAATGATGACTGAGTTCCTCCAGATAGCTAAAGTCAGTCATTTAGCAAATGATATTATGGTAAGATACTAAATATTTAGCCATGATGATGTGAGCACCATTAAGAAACACTTGGAGACAGATTTGGAGGCCTCACGGTGCCTGTGGCAAACTGGGACGAGGTGCTTCTCAGGGTGGAAACAGCCCTGGACCAGTGTGGCAGGCAGAGCCTGGGGGGTTTCAGCCCCCATCTGCAGCCTGTGTGTGTGCTCGCACGGGGCGTCACCGGCACACCTGCATGAGGCAGCCCTGCAACCAGGGATGAGGGAGGTGGCTCTGACAGCTTTACTGCATCTTTCCATGTATCCACACATCCTGTTTCACAGACCCTGTTGTCAGGTCCTCTACCTGGACAGGATATTAGCAGGTGTGTGCACTGGTGGGCTTTTCTTCCAATGAACACTAGGGATGTAACCTGGCACCTCAATTCCCACGAGCAGTAGGAAACGGGAGCCCCAGGATACACGCTACTCTTTTCACCTCTGTGCCTCCATGCATTCTTCACCTGAGTGCACATTCCTCAGATCTCCCCACATCCAAATCCCCACCAAGGACTGTCTCCAATACACCCTCCTAGAAGTACTTTTACCTCTCTAAATTCCCAGAAACTACCTCTTTGTTTTCTATGTCTACTACCTAAGGGTAAGTTCTTAGAATAAAGACCATATCTGTAATGGATGAATGGATAATTAATCCCAGTTTAAACATGAAGAAACTGCAGTAGTATAAAAATAAGAGAAGGCTAAAGGCTTCCCCAGTGGCTCAGATGGTAAAGAATATGCCTGCAATGCAGGAGCTGCTGCTGCTGCTAAGTCACATCAGTTGTGTCCGACTCTGTGCAGCCCACCAGGCTTCCCCGTCCCTGGGATTCTCCAGGCAAGAACACTGGAGTGGGTTGCCATTTCCTTCTCCAATGCAGGAAAGTGAAAATGGAAAGTGAAGTCGCTCAGTCGTGTCCGACTCGTAGTGACCCCATGGACTGCAGCCTACCAGGCTCCTCCATCCACGAGATTTTCCAGGCAAGAGTACTGGAGTGGGGTGCCATTGCCGCAATGCAGGAGACAGGGGTTCAATCCCCAGGTCGGGAAAACCCCTTGGAGAAGTGAATAGCAACCCACTCCAAGAGTATTCTTGGCTGGGAAATCCCATGGACAGAGGAGTCTGGTGGATTAGAGTCCATGGAGACACAAAAGAGTCAGACATGACTTACCAACTAAACAACAACTACAAAATAAAAATTAGTCTACCAGGCAACAGACCATACATAGCCCATTTCTCTGATCTCCCCAGACTTTCCATTGAGGGGTAAAAATGTAAAAAGTCTAAGGAACTAGGAAAGGAAGAAATAAGCAAGAAATAAAATGACTCCTATCTGCAGATGATATAATTGTCTACATGGAAGATCCCCAAGAACCTACAAAAAAAACAAAAAACAAAAAACCTCCTCAAATGAAAGAGGAGTTCAACAAGGTTTCAGAATATAAGATCAACATACAAAAATCAATTCTTTTTCTATATACCAGCAATGGATGCATAGAAACAAAAATTTAAAATACCATTTATCATCATCCCCAAAATGATCTCAATAAAACTATACTTTTTTTTAATACAATGTTAGTTGCTCAGATGTGTCCGACTGTTTGTGATCCCATGGACTGTAGCCCAGCAGGCTCCACTATCCATGGGATTTCTCAGGCAAGAATACTGGAGTGGGTTGCCATTCTCTTCTGCAGGGAATCTTCCTGACCCAGGGATTGAACCCAGGTCTCCTGCACTGCAGGCAGTTTCTTTACCATCTGACCCACCAGGGAACCCCATTTTTAATGCAATACTAACAAAACATGTTGGGACTTGTACGCTGAAAACTTCAAAACACTGCTGAAAGAAATCAAAGAAGTCCTAAGTAAGTGAGGAGATATAGCATGTTATGAACTGGAAGACAACATAGTAAAGATCTCCCCCCAAAGTGATATACAGGTTCAATTCCTGTAAAAATATCAGCAAGATAGTTTATACATATAAATAAGAATATTCTAAAATTTATATGGAAAGGCAAAGAAGCTAAAATATCTAAAACAATTTTGAAAAAGAATAAAAGGGACCATACCTCACTATCCTATTTGAAGACTTGTTGTATAGCTACAGTAACCAAGACTGTGTGTTATTAGCAGAGGGACAGACACACAGATTAGCAGAGGCATAGACACAAAGATCAGTGAAACAGAATACAGAACCCAGAAATTAGACCTAAGCAAGAACAGTCAAATAATTTTTGACAAAGGTACAAAAGCAATTAAATGGAAGAAGGATAGACTTTTCAACAAATGGTGTTGGAACAATGAGTATCTATAGGGAAAGAAAGAGAGAGGAAGGGAGGTATAAGCGGAAGGAAGGAAAAGGGAAAAAAGAGAATCTTGACCTAGTCTCACACCTTACATAAAAAGGAGATCAAAAGAGATCATAAATTTAAGTGTAAAAAGTAAAAGTGTAAAAGCAGAAGAAAACAAAGAGAAAATGTTCAGGACTTGAGGAAGGGTTAGACCAACAGACCACAATCCATAAAAGAAACTCCAATAAATTGGATTTCATCAAAGTTTAAAACTTTTGCACTGCCAAAATCCATGTGGAGAGGATGAAAAGAAAAGCGAGAGAGTGGGGAAAATATTTTTAAACTACATACTTCCTAAAGGACTCTAGATATTTAGAATTTTTAAAGCACTATCAAAACTCAACAGTGATAAAACAAAAGATCCAGTTAGAAAATGGACAAAGCACATGAACAGACATTTCACCAAAAAGGATATAGAGATGACAAAAAAGAACGTGAAAAGATATCTAGCATCTCTTAATAGCTATTAACGGAAATGCAACTTAAGATCACAATGAGATAATATTACATACTGATTAGAACAGGTAAAATTTTAAGTGACAATATCAAATGCTGGCAAACATGCACAGGAATGGGATCTCTCACACACTGCTGGGAGGACTTTAACATGGTACAGTCACTCTGGAAAATAAGTTTGGCATGGAATATAAGTTTGGCAGTTTGTTTTTTTTTAACTAAACATGCAATTATCATACAATCTATCAGTCATACTCTGTACTATCTCTGCAAATTTCTGTCAGTATAACTGCTGTTGTTCAGTTGCTCAATCGTGTTAGACTCCTTATGACCCCACGGACTGCAGTCAGGCTTCCCTGTCCTTCACTGTCTCCCGGAGTTTGCCCAAGTTCATGTCCTTTGAATCAGTCAGTATAATTACTTTAACATAAAAATGGAAAAAAGTATTAACTTAAAGTTTTTATATCACTTACTTAAATTCAGCTCATACTTGTTTTTTATGTTTAAATGTCATTTTAAAATATCTCTACTAGTAGAACAATATTCTTTTATGCTAATTAACTGTAATTCTGATGATTTATGCATGAATACTGAAGGGCATGTTTTATAGCGAGCAGCTCTGCAACTAAATAGCATTTCCAAACTGGAAGGTACTATAATTTCTGAATTCATTAAAATAAAAGCCGCTTGCAGATAACCAGTATTCAGTTTATAAAAGGAAAGCAGTGGCATGAATCTGGAAAATCATGCCTCAGTTACAGAAAAAGTTATACAAGGACAAAGGCAGCTGAAGAGTGCTCACACAGACAAACAAATCTGTCTTATTAGCTCCTTCTACAGGCCAGGGGACCCTATAACCTAGCACCATGCCTGGCACATATCAGGAAGCTCTCAATATAACTTTTAAACTAATAAAGCTTATTTAAAAACTAAGTTTTAAAACTAAGTAAAAAGATTTCCTACAATAAATCTCCACTTGGAATGGAGAAAGAGGTTTACATAAATGAAAAATTTTAAAAGACACTGAAGTAGTAATCAAATATAGCACCCTAGTTACTATTAGATTTTATAAAAATTATATTTTAATCTGCCTCTGCCATTTCCCAGATCCTTTTCTCAGCATCTATTTATAAACTGATCATGTCATCAATTGTCCCTAATCTACTGGCAAAAGGCTGTGCTTAGCTGGAGGGCAGCCTGGTTCCCACAGGTTTCCTTTCATCTCTGTATCCTTAACCCTCTCCCAAACCTCAAGCACATACACTTCTCCTCCTCTTTCCAAAGAGGGAAAGGGGGAAAGACCAACAGCACTAAACAACCAGGCCTTACCAAACAGAAATTTAAATAAGCAAAACAAGTTTGACTTGGCACACATATATCCAAACACAAGGGTTCACCATGACACACTGCTTACATCTCAAAACGACAATACATAGGACAAAATAGAGAAAATTACGTTTCCCTTACTGAATTCACCTTCAGCCACATGACTTGAGAACTGGGCGCACCTCATTTGTAGTTCAAGAAAGTGCTTTGGTTTTGCATTGCTTGGGGATGAGGTAGGGAGGAGGGTACAGGTCAAGTTTGCCATTCCTTAGGAGCTAAGAAGAGTAGGGGATGGAATTTGATACCAACTAATATTATATGCCAGGTTTCCCAGGTGGCTCAGTGGTAAAGAATCCACCTGCCAACACAGGAAACACAGGAGACATCTGCTGTTCCATCCCTGGGTCGGGAAGATCCCCTGGAGAAGAAAATAGCAACCTATTCCAGTATTCTTACCTGAGAAATCTAATGGACAGGGAGCCTGGCGGGCTATAGTCCATGGGGTCGCAAAGAGTTGGACATGGCTGAGCATGCTCGCGCGCACACACACACACACACACACACACACACACAATATTATACACCAGGCACTATGCTATGACTTTTTACACTGATGATGTTTAATGCTGATAACTATCTATGAGGTGGGCATAATCTACACTGGACAGATGGGGAAATGGTAGCTGTAAAGCTCAAGTGGTAGAGCTAGTATTCCATCCCAAACTTCCTTACTCAGAAATACCGGAAAGCCTGTGATCTTTCCAGTACACTCTGTGTCTCTAAATCCAATCTTTGGGATTACAGCAACTCTATCTTGCTAAAACATTTCTTTCCCCTGGAGCATTCATACATATAACGAATCAGAGATCTGCTAATAGAAGGAGCCAAGACCTAGGGTTACACTAGTTACAACTGCTCCTCACTCATTGTATTCCTTTGGATAAGTCACTTTTTCTCTCTGATCAGCAGTCATCTTTGGATGCTTTTGATCTCTGAGGCTCTTTATAAGGATAAAAAGCTTTGGGACCCCAAGATGTTCTTTGTGTTGTAAACTCTTAGAGCTATAACCACATTGCCTAAAATGTGTTTTCCAGGGCAAACCATTATGTCAATTTAATTCTATTTAGCAATAAGGAAGTATTCAATTATTTACATTTTCATTTTACTAAAATTATCTCTATCAGAATCCATTCCTTTCTTTGTAAATTTAATGAAAATTGACCCTATCCACCGTCTGAATTTTATTTCTTTTCTGACCGTGTCACAAATTTCACCAACTACTTTTCACCACTGGGAATATTCTTTGGTGGCTTTGATGTCCACAAACCTAATTAAGCACCGGAGTGCTTAATCCTTCTGACACTGGAATCTAGACGTAATCCTATATCCGGCACATATGCTCATCACCTCCGACAACTGATGTTCACAAAAGCTGGTCTACTAAACCCTGTATCTGGTAAACCAAGTCTTACAAGATCTGCACGCTAAGGGAAGTTTGTTATTAAAATACTCTGACGTGAGGTTCGTGGATAATTAAGTAAACAATCATCCCATCATTCGGACACACCCCGTCTCCTCCCACTGTGGGCAGCGCTCCACCGGCATCTGGCAACTGAGGGTTCCCACAGGCTCGCACCTTGGGCCGTCCCGGAGTCAGGAGAGCAGCTGGCGGCAGAAAGGGGAGTTGAGACTTCGGGAAGCCCCAAGAAGCCCTGGAGAGCTAAACCGGGCCAGAGGGCCGGACGGGCCGGGGTAGGGGGGCTCCGCTTCCAGGCCCGCCCTGCGCCACACCCGACCCCGCCTGTTCTCGGCTAACGGACCGCAGCGCCCGCCTCAGCCCGCCAGCCCTCACCTCGCCCCGACAGCGGCCTCCGGGAGTCGGCGCCCTCCCGCCGAGCCACCCTCCGCCTCCTCTGCAATCAGCCCACCCGGCAGACCTGGCCCGGGTCACAGGCAGCCCAGGCACAGGCAGACGACCCTGCGCATGCGTGAGTCTTGAACCACAACATCCCTCTGCCCCCGCTTATTCGCTGGTGCCGAGCAACACCCACACCCAAACCGACCAATCCTGGCGCGCCTCCACTGCCGGGTCCCGGAGGAGTCTTGAATGAAGTACTACTTAAAGGGCTTCGACCCAAATATAGATTGGGCATCGCTAGGGCGCGCCTTCCAACTTTCCTCGCGTCTCCCGGTTCTCACCCGCGTGAGTCTGAGGTCCAAGTATGTAATTCCCACGTCCGGAGGTGCGAAGAGGCTTCGCAGTTTAAGCTTAGTTTCTGCCGGGTTCTGATGTGTGGAAGTAGGGAGGTTCCGCGTGACGGCGCGACACGCCCGGGGCGTAGGTTCAGCTATTTGCTGGGCTAGAGGCCCGAGATAGGCAAACCAAAGATCACAGCCTGCTGCCAGCCTGGATGAGGTGCCAAAGTCCGGCCCCAAAGGACACACTCCAATCTGGGGGGCGGACGTACTCATAGACTGGTGATCAGCTGAAAGGAGATGAGGAACGACTGTTCATCCATTTATTCATTTAACAAATTGTAAGCACCTGCTGCGAACCAGACACTATGCCAGTCACTGCGGACAAAACGAGTAACTCTTGACACTAAAACCTATATTAAGAGAGGAGAGAAGAGTGACAGAACCCATAATGCAATATACAACACATGTTTAAGTACAAACTGAGCTATGTACTCTCGGAGAGGAGCACTGGTTTTGAAAGGATTTACTGGAGCTTCTGGCCTGGATTTGGTGGTTCAAGGAGACTTCCTTGACACTGGATGAGTAGTAGCTAACGAGGCAAAGGGTGGAAGAGTGCTTCAGACAGAGAAATGTATAAAGAACTCTGTGTGGACTATGGCAGGGCTCCTTGAAAGATGAAAACCAACCCTGGGTTGGGGAGTGGTGAGGGGAGGTGGGTAGGAAGTTGTTTAATAGGCACAGGGTTTCATTTGGGGAAAATGAAAAAGTTCTGGAAATGGATAGTGGTGATGTTTGCACAACAATGTAATGTACTATATATCACAGAACTGTACATTTAAAAATGGTGATAATGGCAAGTTTTATGTTATGTACATTTTGCCACCAAAAAGGAAAAAAAAAAAAAAACTCAGAGTTTACAGAGTAAGAACTAGAGTGAAAGCCACTAGAGACTAGAAGAGGTAAGATCATGTAAGATATTGGAGGCCATAGTAGAATTTGGGACAGGTGAAAACTGATTGGATTTATATTTTGTAGAAATCACTTTGGCTGCTGACATTAAGATCAAAATGGAGAAGGCTCTTGGAAACTGTGGTAGGGCAGGTTGGGAAGTCAATGCAGTTGTCTGGACAAGAGAAGATGAAGCTAGAGTTTAGGCTAGAACAGTGTGAAGCAGAAGAGCACTGGGCAATCTGGGCAGAGACTGGGCAGAGAGATGTAGAAGTGAAATCAATAGGACTTGGTGATGAATTGGATGTGAAAGGGTGACAAAGTAGCTTCAAGGATAATGCCATTTTCCACAAGTGATGATTCATGAAGTTTATATTGCCAGCCCTTGGCTCTGATTTCCAACCAAATAGCCAGCCACAAACTTCAACATCTCCATTAGAGGTCACCTCAAATTGCACACATCCAGAGCTAATTTATCACTTAACCTTAGCCCTCTGTGGAATGGGATAAAACCTCCTCCATGGGATGAATAAAGGAACTGTGAAGAGAGAGCCCAGCAAAGCAAATGAGCCTGCTTGGATCAGGGCCACCACTCAGGGAAATGAAGCTCTAGAAGGCAGAATTGCCCTGATACCCTTTTTGAGGAGTAAAACTTTCCAAGATCTGCATCCTCAATGAAGTGGCTGCTTTTCACTCTGTGCTACAGAGAAAACCAACCTTGCTCCCATGTTCATCATGGGTGGACTGGACAAGAGAGGAGACAACCACTTCAGAGTTTTAGTGGTTGCCAGCGACCCAGATAATCACGATGGTGTGATCACTCACCTAGAGCCAGACATCCTGGAATGTGAAGTCAAGTGGGCCTTAGGAAGCATCACTACGAACAAAGCTAGTGGAGGTGATGGAATTCCAGTTGAGCTATTTCAAATCCTAATAGATGATGCTGTGAAAGTGCTGCATTCCATATGCCAGCAAATTTAGAATACTCAGCAGTGGCCACAGGACTGGAAAAGGTCAGTTTTCATTCCAATCCCAAAGAAAGGCAGTGCCAAAGAATGCTCAAACTACCACACAATTGCACTCTTCTCACACGCTACTAAAGTAATGCTCAAAATTCTCCGAGCCAGGCTGCAGCAATATGTGAACCGTGAACTTCCAGATGTTTAAGCTTGTTTTAGAAAAGGCAGAGGAACCAAAGATCAAATTGCCAACATGCACTGAATCATTAAAAAAGCAAGAGAGTTCCATAAAATCATCAATTTCTGCTTTACTGACTACGCCAAAGCCTTTGACTGTGTGGATCACAACAAACTGTGGAAAATTCTGAAAGAAATGGGAATACCAGACCACCTGGCCTGCCTCTTGAGAAATCTGTATGCAGGTCAGGAAGCAACAGTTAGGACTGGACAATGGAACAACAGACTGGTTCCAAATAAGAAAAGGAGTACGTCAAGGCTGTATATTGTCACCCTGCTTATTTAACTTATATGCAGAGTACATCATGAGAAACGCTGGGCTGGAAGAAGCACAAGCTGGAATTAAGATTGCCGGGAGAAAAATCAATAACCTCGGATATGCAGATGACACCACCCTTATGGAAGAAAGTGAAGAAGAACTAAAAAGCCTCTTGATGAAAGTGAAAGAGGAGTGAAAAAGTTGGCTTAAAGCTCAACATTGAGAAAACTAAGATCATGGCATCCTGTCCCATCACTTCATGGCAAGTAGATGGGGAAACAGTGGAAACAGTGGCTGACTTTACTTTTTGGGGGCTCCCAAATCACTGCAGATGGTGACTGCAGCCATGAAATTAAAAGACGCTTATTCCTTGGAAGAAAGTTATGACCAACCTAGACAGCATATTAAAAAGCAGAGACATTACTCTGCCAACAAAGGTCAGTCTAGTCAAGGCTATGGTTTTTCCAGTGGTCATGTATGGATGTGAGAGTTGGACTGTAAAGAAAGCTTAGCACTGAAGAATTGATGCTTTTGAACTGTGGTGTTGGAGAAGACTCTTGAGAGTCCCTTGGACTGCAAGGAGATCCAACCAGTCCATCCTAAAGGAGATCAGTCCTGAGTGTTCTTTGGAAGGACTGATGTTGAAGCTGAAACTCCAATACTTGGCCACCTGATGCGAAGAGCTGATTCATTTGAAAAGAGCCTGATGCTGGGAAAGATTGAAGGCAGGAGGAGAAGGGGACAACAGAGGATGAGATGATTGGATAGCATCACGGACTCAATAGGCATGAGTTTGAGTAAGCTCACTGAGTTGGTGATGGACAGGGAGGCCTGGCGTGCTACAGTCCATGGGGTCGCAAAGACTCGGACAGGACTGAGCGACTGAACTGAACAGCGGTAACAGTGTGGCCCAAGTGGTTGGCCTAGCTTCCTCTCTGTATGTTGCAGCAAACCACCTCCGCAGTATGGTGCATAGGCAGCATAGGGAGGTGGTTAAAAGCAAGAATTCTAAAGCCAGACTGCTTCTGTTCAGATGCTGGTTTTGCCCTCAGTAGCTATGAGATCTTGGGCAAGTTACCTAATCTCTGTTTTCTCATCTGTAAAATGGAGAAAATAATAGTGTTTTTAGGGTTGTAAATCTGATTTTTTTTTTTTTTTTTAAGGGCCCAAAGGAAAAAGAGGTCTATGTGCGAGATTCTCCCTCAGCAAAAGCCGACACCGGTGTTTTCCTTGGCCTTGCAAGGTTTGGCTTGAAAGGAGGCAATGCCCAAGGTTCAGGCTCCAGATGCAGGCCTGGAGGCACCAGAGCTGTGTTTAAAGAGGTGCGAATGTGGACCCAGATGGGCAAGCTCCTCCCACAGACGGGCAGTACCCAAAGCCTAAAAGGCGAGACGCTAACTTGGATCCTGTCCTGAGGCTAGCTTGCGCAAACGTAAAAGATCCACAAACAGCTCTAGAGCCTCAGGGGTGGGGCCGGAGGAGGCCGCCAAGAATCGCTCTTATTAAGAACGCGCCCAATCACAAATGACGTTCCGCCTGTTCCCCGCCCCCTAGGTGGGAGAACCCAATCAACGTCGAGAGTGTATCCTGGTCCCTGCTGCGGCCTTAGTGCGCCTGGAGCTGCAGGTCCGCTCCGGTCTAGATGTGAGGGCATCTGCCCGGCCTAAGGCCGAGTTCCACCCTGGCTTCCCGGGATGTCGGTGGCTTTCGTACCGGACTGGCTGAGAGGGAAGGCAGAAGTCAATCAGGAGACCATCCAGCGGGTAAGCGCTAAAACGGGTAGAGAGCTCTTAGTAGAGATCTTAGTAGAGATCCTAAATGGCTGCGGGTGCTGGAAGCTTCCTGGAGGGAGCAGCTGAGACTGGTGGTGTGCGTAGGTGACTTGCTGTGGGATGAAAATGAAGTCAGCCGAGGTGCTGGGGCTGGAAAGCCCGGCCTTGGGGAGCGGGGAGGGGGGAGCCAGGCAAAGGAGGCAGTGGTCCTTGCCGTCCTGACGTCGCGCTGCATTGACCCTTTGTCTGATCTTTCAGCTCCTGGAGGAGAATGACCAGCTGATCCGCTGTATCGTGGAATATCAGAACAAAGGCCGGGCGAATGAGTGCGTCCAGTGAGTCCACTCTTTATTCCCTTAATTTGTGAGTGTGAAGGGGAAGCTAGTATTGGAATCCATCAGCTGGCCTGAACTAGGAGCCTTGAGTGATCACAGATAAGGCTCAGAAGAATTACTTACCTGCCCAAGATAATACGGACAGTACATTGTGAAGCCTGGAGTCAGACATGGCTTCCTCTTCAAAACTTGAATTGTGCTCATTGCAAAGACCCCTCAAAAAGCCATGCCGGCCGATGACAACAGGGATGGGGACAGTTCAGTTCAGTCCAGTTCAGTCGCTCAGTCGTGTCCGAGTCTTTGCGACCTCATGAACCTCGGTACACCAGGCCTCCCTGTCCATCACCAACTCCTGGAGTCTACCCAAACTCATGTCCATTGAGTTGTGTGATGCCATCCAACCATCTCATCGTCTGTCGTCCCCTTCTCCTCCTACCCCCAATCTTTCCCAACGTTAGGGTCTTTTCAAATGAGTCAGTTCTTCGCATCAGGTGGCCAAAGTATTGGAGTTTCAGCTTCAACATCAGTCCTTCCAATGAACACTCAGGACTGATCTCCTTTAGGATGGACTGGTTGGATCTCCTTGCAGTCCAAGGGACTCTCAAGAGTCTTCTCCAACACCACAGTCCAAAAGCATCAATTCTTTGGTGCTCAGCTTTCTTTACAGTCCAACTCTCACATCCATACATGACTACTGGAAAAACCATAGCCTTGACTAGACTGACATTTGTTGACAAAGTAATGTCTCTGCTTTTTAATATGCTGTCTAGGTTGGTCATAACTTTCTTCCAAGGAGTAAGCGTCTTAATTTCATGGCTGCAGTCACCATCTGCAGTGATTTGGGAGCCCCAAAAAGTAAAGTCAGCCACTGTTTCCACTGTTTCCCCATCTAGTTGCCATGAAGTGATGGCACTGGATGCCATGATCTTAGTTTTCTGAATGTTGAGCTTTAAGCTTTCACTCCTCTTTCACTTTCATCAAGAGGCTCTTTAGTTCTTCACTCTCTTCCATAAGGGTGGCATCATCTGCATATCTGAGGTTATTGATTTTTCTCCCGGCAATCTTGACTCCAGCTTGTGCTTCTTCCAGCCCAGCGTTTCTCATGATGTACTCTGCATATAAGTTAAATAAGCAGGGTGACAATATACAGCCTTGACGTACGCCTTTTCCTATTTGGAATCAGTCTGTTGTTCCACATCCAGTTCTAGCATTCGGAAAACGTCTCATGAAATGATGAGAGCAATGGCTGTTTTCTGGTTGTGGATCCCTGACTCATACTTTTTTGGTAACACAGACAAAAACCAATAGAAGTTCCCAGTTAAGACAGAGGTAAATTTGGCACAGTTAAGGTGCTCTCTAGCCATATGCCAAGATGAAAGAAAACACTCTCTTTTCTAAGTATAGTTCCAGGACTTACACCCTGTTTATTACAGAAACAAAAAAGATTTTATTTCATTGTGACTGAAGCCATGCTTTCCCCACCCCCTAAAAATGTAACCCTCATTCCCTCACTGAACAGCTCAGTGGAGATATCCATCTTGGGTGAGTCTTTACATTGGACACTGGCATTTGGTGATTTGCTTTTTTACAGTTTATCGTAAACACTCTCATTTTTCTATATGGAAAACCATTACAAAACACTCTATTTGGCGCGTGATTCTCAAATTTTGGATAAGTTACTACAGTCTCCTCATGGACATTTTCACATCTCATGGTGCATGATTCCTGCCCTCTAGTCTGATTTGCGGAGAAGGCAATGGCAACCCACTCTAGTACTCTTGCCTGGAAAATCCCATGGACGGAGGAGCCTGGTAGGCTGCAGTCCATGGGGTTGCTAAGAGTCAGGCACGACTGAGCAACTTCACTTTCACTTTTCACTTTCATGCATTGGAGAAGGAAATGGCAGCCCACTCCAGTGTTCTTGCCTGGAGAATCCCAGGGACGGGGGAGCCTGGTGGGGTGCCGTCTATGGGGTCACACAGAGTCGAACACGACTGAAGCGACTTAGCAGCAGCAGTCTGATTTGGTGCTCGACCCCTTGATTGAGAAATGGGGTCATAGTAAGTGTGCATTTATCATGGAAATGTCTTGTCCCTTTTTTAACTTTGTTCAGGATTTTTTTTTGGCCTTGTGCCACATGGGATCTTCGTTCCCTGCCTGTGTGCATGTTTAATTGCCTCAGTCATGCTGTGTGACCCTACAGACTGCAGCTGACCAGGCTCCTCTGTCTATGGGATTCTCCAGGCAAGAATACTGGAGTGGGTTGCCATGCCCTCCTCCAAGGGATCTTCCCAACCCAGGGATTGAACCTGTGTCTCCTACATTGCAGGCAGATTCTTTTAACTGCTGAGCCACCAGGGAAACCCTTAGTTCCCTGACCAGGGATCAGACCTGTGCCCCTGCAGTGGAAGTATGGAGTCCTAACCCTGGACTTCCAGGGAATTCCCTGTTCAAGATTTTTTATAAGGAACACTGAGTAGCAGTTACTACTTCAGCTACTGGGGAATCAGTACCAAAACAGATACCAGCTTTGCTTTCATGGAGCTTACATTTTAGACTATAGAATCATATAATTAGGCACATAATAATAACCGCTTTGAATAAGAATAAAGCACAGTAAGTGGGAGGAAGTGCTAGTTTATACAGGTTATCTTTGATGTGACATTTGGGTAGACACCTTAGGTGAGGGAGGCAGCTATGCAGATGTGTGAATCGGAGTGAGCATCAGGTGAAGTCCCCCAGGCTAGAGCTTGCTGGATATCTTGAAGTCTCTGCAAGGAGGCCACTCTGGCCAGAACTCAGTGAGTAAAGGGAAAGTGACAGATGAGATCAGAGAGGGAGACTAGAGGCCCTGATCATGTAGGTCCTTATAGGCCATGAGAAAAGCTGAGCTTTACTCATAATGTGATGGGGACCTTTGAGGAGTTTTGAACAGAGGTATTACATGGTCTTAACTGATGCTTTTGAACTGTGGTGTTGGAGAAGACTCTTGAGAGTTCCTTGGACTGCAAGGAGATCCAACCAGTCCATCCTAAAGGAGATCAGTCCTGGGTGTTCATTGGAGGGACTGATGCCGAAGCTGAAACTCCAATACTTTGGCCACCTCATTCGAAGAGTTGACTCATTGGAAAAGACCCTGTTGCTGGGAGGGACTGGGGGCAGGAGGAGAAGGGGATGACAGAGGATGAGATGGCTGGATGGCATCACCGATTCGATGGACATGAGTTTGAGTAAACTCCGGGAGTTGGTGATGGACAGGGAGGCCTGGTGTGCTGCAATTCATGGGGTTGCAAAGAATCGGACACGACTGAGTGACTGAACTGAACTGAACCTAAACTGTAAAATCACTCAGGCTGCTATGAGTATAATTACAGTAGGGGTACAAAGGTAGAACAGGGAGACAGCTTAGGAGAGTGGTCCAGTACAGTAGTCCAAGCAAGAAGTGATAGTGGCTTGGCCGAGAGACGTAGCTATGGGAATGAGAAGTGAGAACAGGTAAGATTCTGGGTGTATTTTCCTCTGATATGTTAAACAGACACATTGACAAAACTGAGTGGTCCATTCAGTAGATGAGCCATTCACTAGATAAATTCTTTTCCAGTTTTTTGTTCAATAAAAACACACCTCTAATTTTTATCTGTTTTTCACCCGTAGGTACCAGCATGTGTTACACAGAAATCTCATTTATTTGGCTACCATCGCGGATGCCAACCCAACCAGTGCTTCAAAAGCAATGGAATAGTCTTCCAGTTGGCTGTTGTGAGGAGTAATTGAATGTGATCTATGTCCTATGAAATGGATATTTGCCAACTCAACTGCTTAGAATGTGAATGGAACCTCTGTGGCTCTTTTAAAAATGTGAAAATGTGAAGAAAGCTACTAACTTAACCATATTCTCAGTATAAATATTTAATAATTAAGTGGATTCCCTCAATTAAGTTGACTCCAAGTGTCCTCCATCCTGAAATAAGTGTGTTTGGATAACAGAGATATAATGGGCATCTTCAAGTCAACCTTTTTAGTTTCAGCCTGAAGAGGAAACTGAGCAGGTATTGGGCGATCAGCAGGAATTGGTGAGACTTTCCACTGACACACTGCCAAATGGACATGTGACTGTTTCTCCCTCCTACCAGTTTGTGGTTGTGGACCTCTGACTGCTCTTTTCATGTTACTTTGAAATAAAGCTTGCCTTCCCACAAAAGCCTGATATTAAGGTATAGAAATTTTCCTGTAATGTCTTCCACTTGGTTTTTGAGAAAAAGTGTAAGGAGTTAAAAATACCTGTAACACCACCACTGTTATTGCTAACAAAAATTAATAGTAAGTCAACAAAAATTAATAGTAAGTCAACAAAAATTAATAGTAAGTCTTAAGTGTCATCTAACATCATCTACTAATAGAAGATGTGATGCTGAAGGAAGAGTATCTTTTTCTTTTCTATCCTTTTAAGGTTCTCAGCTAGGCCTCTATAACAAAAGACAGATTAACAGAAGAAAAGCATATGCATTTATTTAATATAAGTTTTACGTAACATGGGAGCCTTCATAAGGAAACAAAGACTCAAAGAAACAGTTAAACCTGAGCATTTTTATATGAAGTTCGATGAAAAGTATAAAGTTGTAGAAAAATGTGATGGGACATAATGGTATGAGCTAAGTGTAGGAAACTGGGGGAGATGTAACAAGGCCTTTTCGTTCAAAATCTCTGTCCCTCTGGGTGTCGGAAGGCACCTCTCGTATGAGAGTCACATGACCTGCTTTATGGGAGGAGGTCTGAGAGTCCTAGGATCTGCCATTTCTCAAAGTTCTTCCTTAAAATATTCAATATGCCAAGGAGCCATATTTTGGAGTGGCATGTCCTGAATTCCATGATGTTCAATTTTCTTCTCTTCCCACAACATGTGATTTTGTTGATGTGTCTGAAACAGGATCCAAACAAAATTCACACCCTGCATTTTGTTGACATCGCTATGTCTGTAAAAATACTTAACAATTCCCTTTTCTTTTATCATTTGTTGAAAAAAACTACATCATTTGCTCTAAAATTTTTCACATTTCTGTTGTATCCCTGTGGTGTGGTGTCATTATATATCCCAGTATTGGCCCACTTTTCCTATAAACTAGTAGATCTAGGTGCTCGTTTAGACTCAGATTCTAGTATCTTTGGCAAGAATACATCATAGGAAGTAATAGGTGCTTACTTTTCCATCACATCAGGAAATAACCCAAAATGATTTATTATCAAGCTCCTGATAGCCTTTCACTTAAATTATGATCTACCCAGCTTTGATAGGTTACTTCATTAGGGATTACCTAATGGTGATTTTTCTATGTTATCATTCTTTCTGCTTCTGTTATCTTTGTTCTATCAAGAACTTTCCTTCTTTGAGACTTACCTGTTAAATGGGGCAAAGAGCTTCTTGTAAGTGAACCCCAAATTAAAACCTTTGTTGGGAGTCAAGGGTTTCAACCCAGGAAGGCTGTAATTCGTAAACAGTGAAGAGAGACCTCATTTTGAATCCCAAATCTGTCATAACCTCTGTAAGCTCTGTTTCCTCAGCTCTAAAATGGAGATAACGAAAGTAGTATCTGCCTCTTGAGGTTATGAGGTGGAGATTATGTGGTTGGGAGCTGGGCATGGTAAACATTCAAGTGTGTTAACTGAAGGCTCTGGCCCTTTTCAGAGGCCCCCATCCATTCTGTCATCTGTAGGGTTCTATCCCATCATTGGTCTTCTCTGTCCTCTATATTCATGTGGTTTGTGCTGGTACTCTATGCCAGGTAGGCTGCTGAAGGGCCTGATCTGATCAGCAAATATGGTAAGTGCTGTGCAATGCCTTTAGTTTTGAATTAATTGCTAACATTTAAAGATAAGAGGATTTCCCATGAAAGCCTGGATTTCTAGCAATGCTGGATTAACAGGTCCACAGTGAAAACCATCAGCTGGAGTGTGATGGCAGCTGGCCCCCACTCATGTTATTAGACAGCTTGAACACTTAAAAAATCTGTCAAGAGGGTAGATCTCACGTTAAGTGTTTTTTACCACAATAAAGTAAAAAAGAAAGAGAGTGCTTTCCAGATCCTGGGTAGAGGGGAGGAGAAGTCATTGTTTAATTGGTACAAAATTTTAGTTTTACAAGATGAAGATTGTCCTCTGGCTAGATGGTAGTGATGGTGGTACAATGGGAATCTACTTGGTGCCTCTGAACAGTAAGCTTAAAAAAAAGTTAAAAAGATTAGTTTATGTAAAGTATATATTACAATTTTAAGAAAATAACGGAAAACAACCACCACCCAACAGTGTGGCCCCATGGTAAAGATAAATCAATGTAGCAAATTGAGCCCAGAAATAGAATGGCACATATGTGGTCACAAAGCCAAGGTAATTCAATGTATAAAAGACAGTCTTTTCAACAGATGGTGGTGGAACTACCGTATATCCCTACGAGAAAAAAAATAACTTCAGCTTCTGCCTGACACCATATCCACAAATGCTGACACATCATAGACTTACACCAAAAAGACAGGGTTATAAAATTTCTAAAAGGAAACACAGGAGAAAATCTTCATGAGCTTGGGGTAGGCAGAGATTTCTTACACAGAGAAGCACAAACCATAAAAGAAAAAGTTGATCAAATGACTTCATAAAAAATTAAAAAACTGCTTTCCACAAGCCACTATCAAAACAATGAAAAGGCAAGACAGACTGGGAGAAAATATTCACAATTACATAAACCTAGCAAGGGATTTTTATTCAGAATCTATACATACATCGTTTAACAACACGTTAAATAATACAGAATTCTTGCTTTCTATAAGACGAAGAACGTGATTAAAATAAGGGCAAAGGTCTTGAACTGACAATTTAGAAAAGAGGGCGTTGAATACTATGCCCACGACGCTGGCCCCCAAAGCGGAAACGCACGTACGACCGTACCTAAACGGCCTTGGAAGTGAGACAAATAGTCTAACAGGATAGCGTCAAAACTACTCCCTGAGTAAAAAAGTCAAAACTGTCGGTCTACCGATCCTCAACAACTTGATTCTCCAGCCTCTTCTGCAGCTATGGACAACAGGGAAGCCTCGCGATATCTGCAAATACTTTGACACGGCCCTTGAGAAAGGACGACAGGAAGTAGCGCAGGCGCGTCGGGGGCTCCCAGAGTTGGCGACTGATTCCAACGTAAAGGAGGAAATGGGCGGAGCAAAAAAGAACCAGCTCAGGTATAGGAGCTCGGCACCCGAGCTCCCAGGAATTCTTACGTAGGCGTAGCCGCTTCTGTTAACCACCGCCTTCGAGTACGTGCTCTCGCGGTATTTGTTTCGGCTCTCGCGGGGTTTAGCGTGGCAATAGGAGACCCGCCTGGGGGCGGGGGTGGCGGTCCGTTAGTGGCGTTGGCCTCCGGCCACGGTGGCAGCGCTTTCTCTTCTGCTCACTGGCAGGTCTCAGGCTGGAGGCCAGCCAGGTGAAGAGCGCGGCTGCATGTGTGTGCGCACTCCATGGGAGCCGGGAGGCCTGAGGTGAGAGGGAGCCGGTCTCGGCCTCCGGCGCTGTCGCGACAGGCCGGCGGGAGGTGACTGAGGCGCGGGCTCCGCCCCACCCCCCGCCCTAGCCCCCGCCCTGACCGCTTTCCTCCCCATCTCTCCCAGCTTTTGCTGCCGCCTCGGTCGCTATGGGGGCGCAGGACCGGCCGCAATGCCACTTCGACATCGAAATCAACCGGGAGCCGGGTGAGCCGGGCCACTGGGGAGCCCTGCGGGGCCTAGGCTTGCCTTGGGGAAGGGGAGGGGTCTACCTTCATCAACCCTCCCCCAAGCCTTTTTGGGAACTGGTAGGCGCAGTCCGTAGTCCCTTTTCTCCTGAGGGAAAATCTGTGGAGAGGAGGGTGGTCCGGATACAATCTAATCGGAGTCCAGGCCTCGTCCTCCCAAACTCCTTATCCCCCCGCACCCCTCCTGAGTGTTCCTGCCTTGCCTTAGCGCCAGGAAAAGGGTTGCGATCCTTTTTGGACTTTGTCTCTCACAATATCTCTAAGGAACAAACACTCCCAATTTCAGTTTCTGGTATCTCGCTCTGTACTATGAGCTTTGGACTCGTACGTTGTATATTTTCTAATTCTTGTGCATCCTTAATAGGTTAACTTTGTTTTTATTTTTCCTTAAGTGTCTTTAGCCAGAATTCCTTGGTTCGTGGGCTAATGACTTAGCACAAGTCTCGGGCGATAAACCAAAGCATTTAGTATCAACAGACTTGCAGCTTGTGTTCTCTTCCACTACTGTTTTCTTTAGGGAATCCAGCCGTTTCTTAGTATATTTTTTTGAAAATTAGATATTTTCTTCTCAAGGGTAGTTAACTTCATTCTACGTAGCAGAGCGTGCAAGGTTCCAGTTTTCTTAGCCTTTTTTTTTTTTTATACTGTGACGGAAGTTTTAATTGGAAGCATATATACAGTCTTTTTGCAGATCTTGTTCAGCAGATTGTGCATGCTACTGTTCTAGACTGAGGATATAGCAATGCATAGAACAAAGGCCTCTCTTCCTTGTAGTTTATATTCTGTTGGAGGAAGACGGACAATAAACCAGAAAAAAAATAAGTGTCTTGTAATAGGGGTACTATTTTGATAGATTGGTCAGAAAAGGACATTTTGAGAGGATGACATTTAAGCAGACCTGAAGGAGAAGGTAAGGGTGTGCATATCTCTGAGAAGAACCTTCCTGATAGAGGAACAGATAATATGAAGGCCTTGACGAAAAAGTTAACCTTCTTGTTTGAGGAACAGAAAGTGTACCTTCTTGTTTGAGGAGTGAAGGAGGCAAGTGAGTAGCAGAAAATGAGTAAAGGCCAGAGTAAGAACTTTGACTCCGTGAGATAAAATGTTTTGAGCAAAGGAATGATGTGATCTTAGAAATTTTTGTTGCATTCTCTCTTCATCTTTTGTACCTTAAAGCTCTTAATCCTTATTCTGTAGTGAGTTTTCGTTTTGAATAACAAGGCTTATTTTAAGAGTTAAAAATAGCATAGTCCTGGAAAGTAGAGGTCAAATAAAGGTTCTCTAGCCCTGGAAAGTACTCCTTTTCTTGTACACGTTCATATCCTACTTTCACAAATAACTTTTGTTGTGAAAAATCTCCAGAATATGTTTGGTAAATGTAAAATGAACTTTGATCCCCAGTATTATAATATCATTCTGGTAGAAGTGACTAGAACTCTTGAGAACACTGAACCATATATAAATGCTTGCATTGTTCTAGGTTGAACCAGTTGATAACTGGCAATTTAATATGGTTCAGTTTCATATATAATATTGATATTTCTCTAGCACTTTTCAGTATATTGTCTAAGTAGTAAGTACTTGATATTTATGCACCTTGTAAGGATCACTTCGGTTGTTTGAAATGAGATGTCCTGCTTTGTATTATTTAACCATTAGTATGTATGTCATTGAGTACTTATTCAAGTAATAACTCTTGTCTTCTCCTATAGTTAATAATTTGCTTGATACAAAGTAATATCTTTTATTTACTTTGATAAGTAAAGATCCTTTAATGAGTAGCTATGTTGTCTATATTAATGAGAGATCAAAAAGTACTGATAAAAATTGGGCTGAACACAGCACAGTGTGTATTTTCCATTCCTATCAATGGAAGTTTGTATATTTTATAGCAAACAAATGAGACTTTTGAATTGTAAAGCTACCAAATGAATGCAAGTATATGTTAAAAGAGGAATGTCTTTAAATTATGTGAGTATAGTTACAGAACTATTCACGTTGTTACTTCTCTTTCACTGAGTTTTGGTAGTTTGAAAGGCAGTCAACAGCCGTTAACTAATTGGTGACTCCTTGATATGCTCTAAAAACTTAATAGCCATTTTTGACTAAACTGGCTTAAATCAGTTTGCACCAGATATCTAAAACCTGTTCCCCTGGGCTCCAGTATTTCACTTCTTTTTTTTTTTTTTTACTATATCCACACAGAATATTTATTTTACACATTTTGAGCATGATGTACAGTAAGAAATAGTTTACACACACTCACATACACATTCTGAAAATTAAAAAAAAGTTTTATAAAGTGATACCCTTACTATGGACAAAGAAATTTGATACTGCCTCCTATTCTACTCTACTTTTTATTTTCCGTTCCATACTGTATTTTTAAATATGCTTACTACAGACCTCTAGATTTCACACAGAAGTATTTCACTTCTTGATACAAGATCTGAAAAAGGCAAGTAAAAGATAAGTTTCTGAAGCACCAAAAAAGGAAAAGCTAGATTCCTATTTCATGTCTGCCCTGAAAAGTAATCAGTTTAACCAATCACTAATAACCATAGAGAGAACTAATATTTAGTCAAAGAAGGGTGGGCCTGCTTGTCAGAAAAAATAAACAGAACCTCTGAAAAAAGAAAACAAAACATCAATGAAATGAAAATCTGGAAAAAAAAAAAATTTGGTTCTTTGAAATAACAGTAAAATTGATAAAACTCCTAGCCCAACTGGCCACAGAAAAAAAGACAACAGGCACAAATTATCAACATGAGGAGTAAAAGTGATATTACTACAGATCCCACAGATACTAAATTAAAGGACGATGTTGTTTGACAACTTAAAATTAAATGAGCCAGTTGCTTAAAAGCGAGCTACCAGGTCACAGTGAAAGCAAGTCACATATGCTATATGTAGACGTTGACAAGCAAGTATACACACACGTAGGTCATAAAACCAGTTCTGTAAGTCTGATGAAGTCATTTTCAGTGCTCCAGGTACTCTTTATGTGGAAGATTTCTGATCTTGAAAATTATCATGCAAATTTAGTTTCGTGCACCAGAATCCTCTTAAATCTTGACTAGACCCAGGACCCTTTTGATGGACCCAGCCTTAGGTTCCACTCCAAAGGGTGACTCCAGATTTATGTCCTATTAATGGAAGGGTATGGATTATCTCCAAATGTTTTTATTCAATCTTTATGTTCCAGACATTACCAGTTTGCCAATAAAAACAGATTTTAAGCATTCATTTTACTAATTACTAGTTGATTAGAGATAAAGATAGCAAAAGCAGTATTAGAAGTCACCTCTGGAGGAGAGCCTTTGATTCATCACCCCCCTGGAGGCTGTGTGTTTCTTAGAGGCCTGAAGTATAGTTTTAAAACTCATATGATTACTTTATATGAGAATGTCTATATAAGGTATTTTAAAATAAATTATAGTTGTAATATATTATATTATAGTAATGTAATGGTGTAGACCTTTTTTTGTTTTCAAACTGGGAGATGCTATCATGACACCAGAAGTCAAACTCCAATTTTTTCACTCCCATTTCTGTTAGTATTCAATAGAGTTTTTCAAAGGCAGTGATGACACAACAGATTAAATGCGGAAGTAGATAGGAAAATCTGTCTTTTATTACACTAGACGTGAAATAAGGAAATCTCATGAAATGAGATTTGCAAAAATGTAAAAGATAACACTCATATAAAGTTTTTTGTTCATATTTCAAAATGTAAATTGTTAAAAAAGAACTCATGTTGGGCTTCCCTGGTGGCTCAGTAGTAAAGAAACTGCCTGCCAGTGCAGGAGACATGGGTTCAATCCCTGGTCTGGGAAGATCCCATCTGCCGCAGAACAACTAAGCCCGTGGGCCACAACTACTGAGCCTGTGCTCTAAGGCCTAGAAGCTGTAGCTACTGAACCCCATGCGCCCTAGAGTCTGTGCTCCTCGATGAGAGAAGCCACCTCAATGAGGAACCCGTGCACTGCAACTGGAGACTAGTCCCCTCTTGCTGCAGCTAAAGAAAAGCCTGTGTAGCAACAAAGACCTAGCATAGCCAAAAGAACATATTAAAATGTCTTTATAAAGTCTTCAGTAATTGCTTAACATGTAGAGGGATTCTGAGACCAAAAAGTTTGAGAACTGCTGGTATAGACACATGCTTTCATAGAACTCAAGCATTGGGTTTTATCTGCATTGTTTTAAACTTTTTGTTTGAATGTAATTTCACGTTTATAGGACGTTGAAAAGTAAAAGCAGTAAAAAGAATGCCAATCTATTCTTTACCTAGATTCACCTATTTACATTCTATACCATTTGCTTTATTAATCTCTTTCTCTCTAAACGCACAGTTTTTTCTGAATCATTTGAAGGTACTTTACCCACATCATGGCTCTTTACCCCTAAGTAAGTGTGTGTATTTATTAAGAATAGAAATATTCATTAAGAGAGTCTTAAGCATTTAAAAAAATTTTCAAAGAAAATAAAGGGGTATTCTCCAACATAACCATAATGCAATTGTCAACTTCATAAATTTATATGGATACAATACTTTAATCTACTATCTCTGTATTCTGTTTTTGTTGGTTAGCCTAAAAATTCATTCATATCATTCTTTCCCCTCCAGTACAAAATTCCAGTCTAGCCTCAGATATTACATTCAGCTGTCATGTCTCTTTACCCTCCATTTTCATAGCTTTTGTCTTTTATGAGATTGATATTTTAAAAAATACAGCCCCCTTCTTGAATAGAATGTTACTTATTTTGTATTTGTCAGAGACTTCAAGTTGGTTTTCTAAAATGGTAACCAAGGTGTTTCTTTAAAAGAATGCGTGAAAAAAAAAAAAAAAGAATGCTTGACTTTAGAGTTTTGTTTATGTGGGCCTCAGAACAATGTCATAAAACCCTGGCAATTATCAAAATAGGTAAAATGGCAATATCATTGAAATGGATGTTTTAAATTTCCTGCTCAAGGTTCACATGAATCAAAGAAACTAAAAATATGTTCTTAGTAAACACTACAGAGTATTTGGAACTGAAACTGAGAAACAAGTTTAAAGTAAAGAAGACAAATGTTTGAGTACTGCTTATGACCAAGGGAAAGCCGTCTGACCTCTTTGTAAATGGAAGTACTATAAAGTTGTTATTGTGTTTCTAAAGTACAGCAAAATTTGCTTGTATTCAAAATTAACCTTTAAACTTTAGACTAATACCCAAAATAACTTCTACTCTGAGGTAGAGCAAGGCATATGAGACCTGATTTGTACTGGGGGACCGGGAGAAATGAATCTCCCATCTCAAGCATGCACTGGGTCATAAGCTTGTGAATACAGTGACTCAGTGTCTCTGGATGCGGTGGTTTGCGCCATTTAAATGATTTCTCCCTTTTGTATATACACATAAACTAATAAGACGTCAGTGCAGTATTGCTTGCATGGTAAGGTTCTTGAAAAGAGTAATTAAATAATATAACCACGTGTTTTAAAGATCATATTTTAAAAATGAATTTATTCTAATCAGTTAAGGAGCACAATTTTTCTTAGGCAGATTACTGTTTGTCTTGTGACACAGATAGCAAGGAGGGGAACTGGTGTGTGGGAGAGAAGGATGGTGAGCAGCCCTGCTGTTTTGAGTTATTCTCCTCTAATAGTTACTTGAAAGACCACAAGGAGGGTTATGCTAATGACAGTGCTGAGAAAGGTCAGAGTGAGGTGTGATAAGTTGTAGGATTTCCTCAGTGATGTTTAAATTTTATAAGATATTGTTATAACTAAAAGCATGCCTTTATCATTGATACTTCTCAGATAGAAAATCTTTTTTACTAGAACCTGAAATTCCCTTGTCCCCAGCTCGCATTGTCCCATGGAAAATGTCTTTATATGTGATTTTTTGATAACGCAGTTTTTCAATTTTTTCATGTTATTGCAGAGCTGCCTGTATTTGTAAAGAACCTAGCACAGCATGTGACACACTTGTTTTTTAAGTTGCTTTAATTAGTGCATTTGCGTGAACGTGAGCTTGAGCACTGAGCTCATGTTCAATTTTAGGGCAAAGGCTTGTTACCATTTCTGTAAGCAAGAAGGTTCTCCTTTACCCCCTTTTCTCCTTATTTTTTCATAAATTGGGCCCAGAGGATCCCAGTAATAACCACAGGCCTGGTTGAAAGGTTGTGAAGGCAAATTCATATGGATTTTTTTTATTAAATTTATTTTTTTAATTGAAAGATAATTGATTTACAGAATTTTGTTGTTTTCTGTCAAACCTCAACATGAATCAGCCATAGGTATACATATATCCCCTCCCTATATATCCCCTCCCTCTTGAACCTCCCATCTCCTGCCTCATCCCACCCTTCTAGATTGTTACAGAGCCCCTGTTTGAGTTTCCTGAGCCATACAGTAAATTGCCATAGGCTATTTTACATGTGGTAATGTAAGTTTCCATACATCTCTTTCCATACATCTCACCCTCTCCTCCCCTCTCCCCATGTCAGTAAGTCTATTCTCTATGTCTGTTTCTCCATTGCTGCCCTTTAAATAAATTCTTCAGTACCATTTTTCTAGATTCCGTGTATATGTGTTAGAATACAACATTTATCTTTCTCTTTCTGATTCACTTCACTCTGTATAATAGGTTCTAGTTTCATCCACCTTATCAGAACTGACGAACGCATTCCTTTTTATGGCTGAGTAATATTCCATTGTGTATATGTACCACAACTTCTTTATCCATTCATCTGTCAATGAACATCTAGGTTGCTTCCATGTCTTAGCTATTGTAAATAGTGCTGCAATGAACAATGGAATACATATGTCTTTTTCAATTTTGGTTTTCTCAGGTTATATGCCTAGGAGTGGGGCTGGGTCATATGGTAGTTTTGTTTCCTATTTTTTTTTAAGGAATCTCCATACTGTCTTCCTTAATGGCTGTATCAGTTTACATTCCCACCAACAGTGCAAGAGCATTCCCTTTTCTCCATACTCTCTCCAACATTTATTATTTGTAGGCTTCTTGATGATGGCCATTCTGACAGGTGTGAGGTGATATCTCATTGTAGTTTTGATTTGCATTTCTCTAATAATGAGCGATGTTGAGCATCTTTTCATGTGTTTGTTAGCCATCTGTATGTCGTCTTTGGAGAAATGTCTGTTTAAGTCTTTTTCCCACTTTTTGATTGAGTTGTTTGTTTTTCTGGTATTGAGTTGTATGAGCTGCTTGTATATTTTGGAAATTAATCCTTTCTTTCGTGTTTCATTTGCTATTGTTTTCTCCCATTCTGAGAGTTGTCATATGGATTTTTATGGGGACTTTGAGAGGAGAAAATTGGCTTCTTAGCACTATCCTTTTCCTTCCTTTTCTCTGCCTCAAATCTCCACGTGAAATATAAAGATTTTTCTCCTTTTCTGCCTTTAACGTAGGATGGCTATTCCTTGTCTCTTACCTCCTACTCCTGTTTGAATCCCTGTGCTTTTCAGCTATTTTTCTACATTTGTTGATATTCATCTGTCAGTGTTGTTGCAAATGGAATTCTGACAATAGTGGATGAACTAGATGTCCAGTATGATTCAGAATTTTTTTTTTTTAACAGTTCTGATAGGTACATCATTTACTTTAGAGTCTTTAGCAGTGTTTTAAACCTTGTACTGTAATATTGCGCCCAAAACAATTTGGTTTTGTTCATGTTTTTTTCTTTTGCTCTTAACAACACAGTGCCATGGCAGAGACAGAATTTCTGCTCTAACCATTGCCCCATGAGTGTGAAAGTTCAATAGATACCTTGTTTCTTCATCAGGTTAGAGAGTAGGGTATTAGAGGTGAGTATTTTTTAAAAAATCTTTGTAGTTAGCTATCCCTCTCTGAATATTAGACCTGGAAATGTAAGTAATTACATTTAACTGTTTTCATATATGTTGTACCACTAGAGGATTCATAATTACCTGTAAAGGAGAAACTAAAAATATTTGAGATTTTCATCAGTTTTCATTTGGAGGCATTAAAGACTTTGGGGGAAAAAACTCTTTATTGAAATTACTACAGTCCTAGAGAAAAGGTGAAGTTTCAGTTGTTTTGACTATATCTTTTATTCTGAAAAGCATCTATCTTAAGGAGACCTATGTATGTAGTTTGCAAAGCTAGATGGTTTTGCAAAGCTAGCCAGCCATTTCTTAGGGATTTATGAGTGATGGAAATACTCTTGTTACACTTGTAAATTATTTTTATGTAAATACAAAGAGTAGTAGTTAATATTACTGATATGACATGCATTTCCTAAAATTCTGAAATGTTTTTAGATACATTGCTATCTTCCTTTTTGCTTTTTTAACTTTTTCTTCATTTCTTTAGACATCAAGATCAGCTAGAAGGTTTTGAAATTGCATTAAATTTGATTCCAGCACTCGATTTGGCAGTGCTGACATGGGAGAGTTTTCTTATATGATTCCATTCTTCCACTTTTTATCCTTTAAGGTTGTTTCTTAAACAGTAACCTTGTTTTGTCCTCAGAGTAACTAACTGACATGGCCAGGAATAAAGTAAAATTTAGTGATACAATAAATCAAGGCATTTTGTGTCTGTACTGGGTTATGCTTGATCCAGTTAATTTTGATTTATTCTACAAGTCTTGACTATGTGCACATGTTCATAATGGAAAAGCTTTTATAGAATAAAGGGAAAAGGGACTCAGGAAAATGGTTGTAATTCAAAATTCCCTTTCTTATTTTATTGACGGGAGGGCAAAGTCGAAACAGTTTATAAAATAATATGATTTGCCCCTTGCACTCTCATTCACAAGTTGAGTTTTCCAGACATTACAGAATATATAATGATGTCACTGCTCTGACAGCTGATGGAATGGGTACCTGAGTATTCTTGTTTTGAAAATTTCTGAGTTTTAATTTATAATACAGTAAATATCAAAAATATAACCCACATTTTAAAAGCTTTAATCATTTTTAAGAGTTTAAAGAAGTCCTGAGATGAACAGATTTGTGAAACACTTCTCTATTGGCATGGGAGGCATGCTTAGTTCCGTCTAACTCTTTGCAACCCCATGGACTGTAGCCTGTCAGGCTCTTCTGTTCATGGGATTCTCTGGGCAAGAATACTGGAGTGGGTTGCAGTTTCCTCCTCCAGGGGATCTTCCCTGACCCAGAGATCGAACCCGAGTTTCCTGCATTGGTAGGCAGATTGTTTATTGCATAATTAAGTCGAATTTGCAGACTTGCTTCTATTGTTTCTTGTTTGTTTGTTGATTAGTTTTTCGGAACCATGACCTATTCTCTTTCTGCTCTCTCAGGGAATTTAATGTGAGTTTTAGTTGTGAGTGCCAGTTCAGGGGTTGGCTGTGAACAGTTCTTGCCTAAAGGTAAAAAGCTGAAAGTAGAGGACAGAACTTTCTTCTACTAGTACTAGCCCGAGTGACTATGATGTGCTGTCATCACTGGAGGGATTTAGGCATAAATCAGACAACTGTTATCGAGAATATCTTTAAAGATTAATAGTTCAGGTAGGAGATATACTAAGAGAGATCTAATAAAATAAGGTCCTGTTAAAAGACACTTAAAATCCCACAGTTCTGGACGGAAATCACTTTGGTTGCATGTGAATCATAATGCTAATAAATATAGTATGGTTCTTATTAATTGGTATTCCCTAGTTAAATTCTTTTCCTGTTGGATCTCTTAAAAAATTATAATGAATGATAAAAATGGGCCTCTCAATTTGTTTCTTTATTTCTCCCATATAAGTATGATACATTTAATCAACTTGCTTACCTGTTTTTTCATGTGTTTTATTTCAGTTGGTCGAATTATGTTTCAGCTCTTTTCAGATATATGTCCAAAAACATGCAAAAACTTCCTTTGCCTATGCTCAGGTAAATGAATTATTAGATTATTTCCAATGAGAAATCCTGGCTTAAAATTTTACCTTGCTTAACAGAATAGCTATTTTCCTTAAAAAGTAATGGATTGTGAAATGAAAAATAAAAAATATTATTTTCACTGATAAGAAGTCAGGGAAGCATTTCTTGAAGAGAGGAGAAAGAAATGGTCTCAAAAATGAAAAAGGAAGTACTACTATATGTAATGGAATCTTTATACATTGTAGTTTAAAAAATAATAGTGTATGTATTCAAAACTGATTTATTTTGATAGAATTTTACAGATTTTAGTACTTTGAACAAATTTAGCCTTCCAGATCTCACAATAAATTTATGATTAGAGGATAGAGAAGCAGAACATAATGATGTTGTTGTTACATGTAATTGGATTTATATTTTTAAACAGATAAAATGGGGAGGAAAGACACTTACAATGTTGCTTTATCTCTTAGAGTGCCCTACACAAGGGAGGAATTTGACAAAGGGCTGACTGGATGGTCCTTCCCTTGGAAGGATATGTTTGTAGCTAAACTTCATTTCTCTTTTTTTTTTTCCAGGAGAGAAAGGCCTTGGGAAAACAACTGGGAAGAAGTTATGTTATAAAGGTTCTACATTCCATCGTGTGGTTAAAAACTTTATGATTCAGGGTGGGGACTTCAGTGAAGGTAGAGCTAAAAGTTATGCTGTTAATAACTGTATTAATTCCTAAAGCACATCATTATTTTAATGTAAATATTGTGTCACAGTGTGATGTAAATATTAGATGGTCAGTGAATAGTTGTTGGATGAATGAATGTTGTAAGCCAAGAATGTATAAAAAGCAAAATACTAAGAGGTTTTTTGTTTTGTTTTTATGCAGTTTTAATACAGTTATTTGGTGAATACCCTCTAGTGAATGCCCAAGTATTATTCATTTGGTTTTATTCTTTTAGAGTTTTGTCAGTGTTTGAAATAAATGGGTTGTGGGGATAATTTTTTATTATAATGGAATTGGATTTATAGTTTAAAAATGAGGTTGATTGCGGATTATTAGAAGTTCTATCATCTGCAGCAGTTACAAGGTGTTAACTCCTTCAGCAAATTAAAACTGTAAAGAGTAATTTATGTATACGAGTATATTTTTTAGTTTTCATTATTGTTTAACATAGCTCATTATTTTCAGGTAATGGAAAAGGTGGAGAATCAATTTATGGTGGTTATTTTAAAGGTAAGGCTTAATATTTTATGGTCTTCTGTTTCATTTCTGATATAAAGCAAGTTGATCATGTACTTTTAATGAGAAGAGGTTTACTTATAGTTCACTTTTTGCATGAAACTAATGCTGCATGAAAATACTTTATTTGCATGAACTTGGGGATAAATTATATTGTAATATATAACTTTTAATTGACAAGATTAATTAAGGCTAACTTTATGGTTAAACATGACTTTCAGCATGGAGGTTAGGCAACTATATACATGAAAACTCCTATCTTCCTGCCTAAAACTGTCAACATATTCTTTTGTTTATAGAGAATGTGGTCTTTTGCAAAATGAAAAGGTAAGAGAACGAAGCTCAGTAACACAAACTCCAACTCTTTTCCCTTGCACCCTTCCTAATAAATTTATGAAGAGTCTGGGTCAGGTTGTGACTGGATTTCTTATATTGCTTGAAGACTTGGAAAACTCTGTATACTGTTTCATACATGCATCTGTATCTTTTTTTCTTTTTCCAATGGGTTATTATTTCCACATCAGGGTAAAGAGTCTAGTTTTTTTGTTTTTGTTTTTTTCCTTTTCCCCTCTAAGCCAAACAGTGTCTTTGAATAAAAGTTGGTATCTCTTCCTTTCTCAAAGGTTTGTATGTTTTCTTTTGTATACTAGAACTGATTGTATTTTATTCCTACAGTAGTATTTGCATAAATCTAACTATTACACTTGCCCCAAAAAGCCTTAGAAAAGTCAGTTGCAGAAATTTATAATGGGATCCAGTATTACTAGGTTTTAATGCCATGATAGCTTCAGTGTTATAATAGTCTTTTATATTTCTTTTGGGGGAAAATGGATTACTACTCTTTTTCAGAAGCCTGTTCCCAAGGTAATCTTTTTTTTGTTTTTGTTTTTTAAGTTTTCTGTGTTTCTGTTTGTTTAAAAGAAAGATTTGTTTGTATGAATGTTAAAAGGAAACTTACATTAGTTTTCAGGATATTTCTGCTGGAATTAAATCCATTTCTAAGTAATCTTTATGACAGGTTTTTCCTTTGAACTAGTAGCAAACAGCTCTTTAGCTGATTCCATTAGCATGTAGCAATTTGAAATTAATACTGTAGGCCACTTTAACGTGGTTGTTGCCTGTGGCAGATACTTGTATGTATATCTTAAAATTGAATCTTGCCATTTAAATTTTTGTATTTACAGGGCTTTCTTCCTTAGATAGTTTTTGATCCTATTGGTTAGAATCTACATACTTGATTTAATTTAGGCATGTCTCTTTTGGTTAGGGTTGGTTTCATCATCTAGCAACAATTTGATTGAGTAATAAATTTACCATATAGAAATTAAGCACATAAGAGGATTATTAAAGCTCCCATGAATGGTGCATTATGCAGGGTGATTGGAAATTTGGAAGAAACGAGCTCTACTATAAAGATTTTTTTTTAATTTTCTTGGTAGTTTTCCCTGAAAGTTAATAGTTTAAATATCATTTAGCCAAAGTCTGTTATTACTAAAAGTGACTGTTCTAAGGCTGTTTGTATAAAGTATTAAATATATGTTCTTTTTCTCAAGGCTAAGTAGTAAATAAGTCGTATCTGGGTTTTTTGTTTTTTGTTTTTTTTTATGTTTTTGTTATTTGATTAGTTAAAAGAACTTCGAAATAGTCAAGTATCTGTACTGACCAGAAGAGGAATTTCATCCTTTGCTTTCTATTTACTACTTTGAACATTACACGTTAAAAGTGGCTTATAATTGGAGACTGACAAATTTGTGTTTTCTTCAAACAGATGAAAACTTTATTCTCAAACATGACAGAGCGTTCCTTTTGTCAATGGCAAATCGAGGGAAACATACCAATGGTTCCCAGTTTTTCATGTGAGTAGGCATAATTCAGAGATGAGCTTTTCCTAAACAGAGAAGCGCTGTTCATGAGAAAGATGGTATCCTTGATCCAAATTTACTGCTAGGTTCTGTCAGCTTGAGTTTTATTATGTTATAGTAACTGGTAAGCTCTTAACAACCATCTCAGTGTAAAGAATATATCCTGGATTTGAAGGATGGTATTAAAAAGGCGTAACTTGAAGATGTAAATTATTCTGTTGTCATCTTAAGAAATTGGCTTTGACTCAACAAATTTGGGGGCTCAGTTTATCAAATCTGAATTGGAATATAAACTCTTGATGAGCATTTAAAAAATTGTTTATGACTGGAACTGAATGTATCCTTGGCATGGAAAGCAGTTGGTTTGAGTAAACCAACTTTTACTTTTGATTGCTTTTCCCTCTTACTGTTGTTGTTTGAGCCAGTTTGAGAGAGGTGCCATTATTTTCTGACACTGTATAGAGATAAATGATTTGGTGTTAAGCCAACATTTGTAGCAGTCTTAAACTTTGGGAGATCTCTATGCATAATTGAATTAACCCAATATTGCTTTCATTTTCACCAAATATTTGTGCTGTTATCACTTAGAAAACTTTAGAATGATAGATTTGTTTTTTAAAAAGCAAACACTTTTACATGTTCATGTATACACAACCAAAACCTTAGTTATCTCTCATCTGAAAGACTTTTGGCATACTCTCTGTTGTGTTCTTATGTAAAGTTATTCCAAAACCTATTTTTATTATAACTACATGATCTAAAATATGAAAGGTAATTGCCTAGTATGGGGTTTAATGCTTTTGATTGAAAGTAAATCTCTGCAGTTATGCTCTGTATATTGGAGAGATATTTTTTCCATACCAGAAAAAAATTTTGTCATCTTTCTGAATGGATGGGTATGAATGGCGCTTCCCTGTCTTTGAAGGAGTAAAGTATTCATATAAAGTAAATCTCACACTTTATGTTTGTGTGAAAAATAAATTCCAACATGATCTGATAAAGTTCAGATAAGGGGCATTCTGTTGCCAAGAATGTCCTAAAAATGGAAAGCTGACAGAAGGGAATAATGCTTGGAGTTGTACAGGAAAAAAAGGAGGCCTAAAACAGTTACTCCTCTATCTTTTTTGATCCCATAGAGTATTAGTTACTACACTTTAACTAGAATATTTGTCTATTGTTAATCTCCTTGAGAGCCAAAAGAAATAATGGGAAATATTTTGAAAAACTTAATGTAGGAGCTGTTTACTCTTTGATTAAGGTTTCCCATTTCCATTTTTAAGCTTATCTGAACTGTGAACATGATAAACTAATGATTCATTGGTCAAAAAGCTACCATCTGAGGGCTCTAAAGTTTCTTTTAGATTCCCTTTTTTATATCACTACTTTTAAATTTTGATTTATCGGGTAGCAGTAGCTTCTTCCCATTGTTACATACTTATTAGCTTATTTATAAAATGTTAAGAGATAAAACCCATGCATGTATATGCATTGATTAAAATTCAGTATATGAGAGTCTCACTTTAAAAAATTTAGAGTATCTTGTTTTTTGGTTACTTAGTATTTGCTTAAGTCTTTTCTAGAAATGTGTAGCATCAACCAAAATTAAAGCCATGTCTATTTTCTACATGACTTAATTTTACATTGGACTATGTTTTGACAAGGAATGCCAAATGAAAATTTTAACATTTATAAATTAGGATTAAGTTTTAACCTTGTTTTTATAATTAACTGCTTATGGATGGCACTAAGATCACTGTAAACTTGTGATTAAAAGAAACTTTCCTACTTTTAGTTTGAAATTTACTTTTGGAAATGAGTTTTCAGTTAAAAACAATCTTGGAAGTAATTAAACATTTTTGCAGTCACAAAATCCTCTTTTTTTTTTTTTTTTTTTAAGAAGCTTTTATGCACGTGCTTTTTTTAATACGGGCTAAAAGTACCAATTCCTCAGGGGGTTCAGGATGAGATAAAACTAACATTCACTTTTCTAAATAAAATGTTTCCTTGCTTTTATACAAAGAATAAGTAAAATGGAGATGGTGGCCCATGAAAGAAGTATCTTTGAAAATCTATATCTTGCAAGCCCAGATCTATTTGGAATTGGAAGTAGTTAAGAAAAAGCATAATGTACAATCTTCAAGTTGTGTAGATGATCACGGACAATTGCTCTGAAAGTTGAGGTTCCGAGGGTTGATGGTCATTGAGCTGTCAGATAGCTTCCCAGGGGTGACCTCCTACATTTTATCCTCCTCCCACACTTCTTCTTTGGCACCTTGAGCAGCAGTTCTGCAGTCTGAAAAAGAAACGGTAGTGTGAGAATGGATCATAAAATGTCAAGAACTGCCATTATAGTTTGCTTAATAAGGACTTTTAATAAATCCTTGCAAAATTGTATTTGTAGTTCATGTTATAAATATGTTACCTTGTAATTCCAAGGAGTGAATTTGGTGCAATTAGTGTGGGTACTTGAGCAAAATGTTCCTCAAGAATTCTTGTGCTTTTTGTAACAACTATTGTCTTCATTACTTGAAACACTTGAGACCTCTCCTTCCTAAGGCATATACATCATTTTATTAAAATATTTTGTATATGTTGCTTTCTTTGGGTGGAAAAATTATGTGTATGATAAAAACCAGATTGTCTTTTGTATAAAGCTATTTATAATTTTTCCAATAACTGCTTATATCTACTACTATATTAGTTATAGTGATTTTGCTTTTAGGGACCTAAATAGAAGAAAACTAATTGTTTTTGGAATAGTACTGTTCAAGAAACATGAAAGAAGTAATCAATAGCACTATCCCCATGAATCACTGAGGAAGTAATAGTTTGTTCATGCTGAGGTATTTTTGAAGGAATTCAAAGACCTGTGGGACCATGTTAATGGGGTTCATTTTATTATTATTTATTTTTTAGGCCAAAGACTAGGAAGAGGCTACAATAAAAGTTACAGGATTATAAAGTCTAGGACTAGAAAAGAATTTAGAGATCCTCTAGTCCAGTCTTTCTGTTCTATAGATAATGTTAAATAAGGAAGAAAAGACATATGCAGTCTAGGTTATAGGGATTTTTCTCATAATCTTGAAGAAATTGATAGCTAAAAAGAGCATGCTGAACACTGTATGCTACATAGGTTTATTGACCAGTCTGCTCTGAGTTTATTTATTTATTTGTTTATAGACTTGTGAGATACTAGTTCCAGGGATTGAACCTCAGCAGTAAAAGCACAGAGTCCTAACTTCAGGACCATCAGGGAATTCCCTTGAATTTATTTTAATTTTAAGTCAGTTTTAGATGCATCAAGTGTTGCTGGAAAAATAATATGACACACAGGAAAGCATTTTTCTTGTCCTTCAGCTTTCAGTAATAACTATTAAGTCTGGCTCTGATTTTCATTGTCTTTCATTCATCAGAAAGATGAAGAAGATACTGCATAACATAGATTAAAGAGATTAGTTAGGTTCTTTATAACTTTGTATTAAATAACTATTCTCCTGGGTTAGAGCACTAACCTATCAGGAAGCTTTGTATCTAGTCTTACCATATGCCTTAAGTTAGTTTTGTTTTTCCTTTTCTGTTTGTAAACTATGTAGCTCACTTTCAAATATAAATAATGCATTTTGGTGTGAAAATGCAGACATTAAAGGAATAAAGTGTTTTTATAGGTTGATCCTAAGTTTTTTAGTATATTAAGTGATTTATATGCAAATATTGTCTTGCCTAAAAGAAATAGTTGTAACTGCTTAATTTTCATCAGTCTGAAAGGTGGTTCAAAGCAGCTATGGTTCATCTTACCAAAGTCAGCCAGTTTCTTCACTGGCTGCTGTTAGAGCATATTGGAGTAATGATCATGCTTATCCCCCTCGGCTTAGTCTGTGAAGGCCTTATGGCACACCAGGGAGTGGGAATACCCACAGAACCTTCGAGAACAGGCTTTGTCATTTGCCACTGTTAGTGGTCATGATAATTATAAAAATTTAAGAAAATAGGATAAAAGTAGGATAAAAAGTCAGACTTTGAATTTTAAACAAAAGTTCATCTTGTTTGTTACATCTTGTTATAAATAGGACTGTGGGAGGAAAACATAAGTTTTAGGATATCTTCTGTGTCATTTAGAATAGCTACTCACCTGGATGAGAGAAGTGCTGATTGTTCTAGAGTAGCAGAACAAGAGGAGTTGAGGGGTGGTTTGGTTTCAGGGCTTTACAAAGCTGTATTGATATTTGGGGGTAGAAATGCTTTTTCTTTCCACATATTCATGAGTTTGAGAAGAAATGCTACTAAGTATTAATAACCTGAGAAGTTCTGGCTTTTTTTCCTTGTTTTTTTTAGGAACAGTACCTTCATATGTTAAAGATTTTTCATGAACAGATTTCATGACACTTAACCATAATCCATATTCTCTGGATATCAAGTGTCATCCCTGGCATCCAGTCTGAATATTACTTAGTGTTTGTGTGACATTTGTGTTAGCAGCATGAACGCAATTCTGTATCTTGTGGTGTTTGGTGTGTATTATGTTAATTTTAGTGCTGAATTTTTTAAAGCTGTTCTATTTTAGTGACTTCTGGAATGATAGGAAGAGCGCTGTAACATGGCTTGGTTAGTTTACATTGCCCTTACATGAGCTTTGTCACTTTGTACAATTTGTTGCCTCTTACAGGCATGACAGTTTCAGGAGTTGAAGGGGAAAACTGCATGTTAAAGGTTATGACAAATAGATTGTCTTTATTTCCTTCTCTCATACTACTTTACAAATAGAGTGACTTTTTTTTCATAACATTCACTGGAAACACCACATTATTTGAAACATATTCTTTTTTGACAGTCATTCGTGTATCAGTGCCTTTTAACATTTTTAAATATTTTAAGATTTAGTATGTCCAAAACCCCTGTAAAGAATTTTGTCCACTGTATATAATATGGGTTTTGGTCTGAATAGTATTAGATATGTTTAAATTTTAGTTGAGTTAAAATTGGTCAGACAGTGTATATTCATTGAACAAAAAATTTTTATGATGGGGAAAATCAGACATTTGAGAGGAAAATAAAGTACTGTAGCCAACAAAGATTTGATAGCATACATTTTCTTATACTTTCATTTCTCTTGCCTTTTTATACTTTGAGAAGATTCTTAAAATTCTAGGTATGCTGCCTTATCATTATTATTATTATTTTCAGTGACTTAACTAAAAGAGTGTGTGTAATGGCAGTGAACAGAAACTACAATCTAAACATTTGCTCATTAACTCATAACATATAGTAGTCTGATGTGATGTGTAACCAAAAAAGGTTTCAAATGTAGAAACATGAAAGGTTCCTTAATTATTTGAAGTGAATTAGTAAAAAATATTCTCTGGAATTTTGTTTTGAAATCTCTTAACTCAGTTCTTTCCATTGAGATTTTTGTTTTGTACCTCTAGTAACTGCTCCTGGGCATTCAGATTTTTATATTTATGTATGTATTCCAGATACATTATTATCTTTTTGAAAAAGATGTTAGTTGACTTAGCCAGTTTCTAGGATTTGTAAAATGAAATATAATGTTTTGTTTCTAACTATTATTCACACTCTGATGTTACAAATATTAGGGACCTGAGCAGATTCCCACTTCAACCACAATGCTTCTCTTAAGCATAATCCATCTCTACATACATATCCTATGTGAAAGAAAATTTAGAGCCCTCCTTTTTAAAAAGCTTTCTTGCTTTGCATAAAACTTGAAAGTATTTAATTTCAAAGTTATATTGATATTAAAACATAGATTCAGTCTTGTCTTAAAAGTGTATTACAATTTATTTCTTGCCATTTTTGTGTAAAATTTACAGAAAGAGTGTTACACCGTGCGCTCCAAAGGTAATGTCTCATTACTCTAAGGCTCTCTCTTTTTCTTTCTTTACCTTTATTTATCTCTTTAATCCTATTGTTATATGCATTGAACCATTTTAAGAAAAAAACTTTCTGCTTGATCTGTGGCAGCAGTACATGTAAAATAAGTGTATTTTATTGTTCATAGTAAATCCTGGGAAGTATAATTTTAATTTCAGTGGCCTGTTACCACCAAGTTCTCATACATCTTGGGGAGTGAGGTATATCGTATATAATGGTTTATATCTCATTTCAGTACAGAACTGTTACTTTCTGTATAAGGCCAAAATCTGCTTTGATAATGGTAAAAAAAAAAAAGTAGATTATTTTTTTGGAGTATCAGTCATACTTTTCTGTTTCTAGGATTTATGAGGTTTAGATGAACCCTTGTGCATGTATTTTTAAAGCAGATTCAAAGGTGAGGGACACTGGAAAATCAGTATCTGAGTGACAGTAGAAAATGGAAATGTGAAAATATTGTAAGCTTTTCTAACTTGAAATGTTCTTGTGGTTATTTCTCCTTTAGGTGTGTTTTCATAAGCATGTATAAACTTACATATTTATGATAGCCCCTGGCTTTAAGGTCTTAACTGACTGGGCATATGTTATCACTACATTGGTCCTTACAGCTCTAACGTTTTGAAACATCAATGAAGAGTTGGTGGGGTGAGGTCTCTTTGTCTATTTTAGTAGAATTGAAGGGCTTGGACCAAGCATATCATTGCATATCATTTTTTTCCCTTGCCCATCAGCCCAATTCCAGTAAGCCTGCTTTACCTTGGAATTTCTGCTCTTAGAATGTGGGCTGAGAACTCCAGAGGACTTCTTTTTGTTAAGCTACTTCCAGTATTCTTATTATATAGCCTAACCCAATTAAATCATAAGTTTGTATTTCTGCATCCTGAATTGCAGATGCAAGTAATAGACTTAGTTATTCACACCTGTTTAGGCATATTGGGCCAGTTGAAATTTATCCTTGAAAACATTGCTCTTGTCTTCATTTGTTCTCTTTACTAGTGCACTAAAGGATTGAGTTTGTGTTCAGTTCTCACTTGAATTAAAAACAAAACTTGAATCTGTCATAAAGGTTCTATTCTCAAATTGAGTTTCAAGTAGTATATTGCTGCATCACTGCAGTAAGTTCAAATTTTTAATCACACCATTTGTTCCAAAGATTTGCCCTAAGATGGTTTTTACAGCACTTCTATTAACCAGGGTACAAACTGAATTGGATTCTGTATGTTTTAAGAAAATATGTAGACTTTTCCTCAATACCAGAATATCTGAGAATTGTGAGAGAAAGACCCAAGGAAGGGAAATCTATCTAATACGTCATTGTTTTCACTGCTACATGTTTGAGACTGATCCTTTACATTATAGAACATTTTTTACCTTTAAAATTTACCTCTTTCCATCTTTCATACAGTGGAATCACTGTCTAGCATATGTCCTAATTTTTACTGTCTTTACTGTGCTTAATAAAGTTGCATAATTCTGGGAAGCACATTTCTGTATTAAAGTTACTGTCAGGATAGTTTTTGGATGCTCCTTTCACGATTTAAGCATCAGTGCCTCACCGTTTGCTACATTTTCTTTTTCTTCTTTCTTCTGTTTTTATTCATTTTTATGGTTACATTGGCTTAAACTACCACTTCTCAATCTTCTAGGGAAAATTTGAGACTAGTGGTTTTAAAACTCAAGATTCCCTTTAAAATTCTGCCACTTCTTGAGTTGACATTTTAATTTTTTAAAGCTAAACTGTAGTAATGTTACAGAACTAAAAATTCTTAATGTAAATATATGTGTTATATTTCCTGATGGAATAATATTTTTTAGTATTGAAGGCTAAAATTATGTTTTATTGAATTATATTTCTTAGCGTTTCCTTAAAATGATTATAATAATTGACATAAGAGCTTCTAGTGCAATTGACTGCTTTAACATGGTCTGATAATCCAGTGACCATTCTCTCAAATACCATTTCTCTTTCTCATAAACTAAGATGTTTGTGATAGAGTCTAGTTATCTACTTTTGAATTTTTTTCCACTGTAATTCACATAGTCTGAAGATCTGTGAAAATGCTATGGGAAAACCAGCTTGGGTTCAAAATATCTTAACCATAATATACCCCATAGGCTTCCCAAGAGTGGCTATCTGCCAATTTGTGACTGTAAAGCAACCAGTTGGATGTTTTTTGGGCCATGGAAATGTAAAGTATTTGTAATGTTATCCACAATTACTTACTTTGTGGTCAGAAGTGTTGGCAGATAGAAAATTTGCTCCATATTGCGTTTTCTGAGTTGTTTTGAGTGGCAGCTTAAGTGAAGCAAGAGGGGCAGGAAATTCTAAAAACGGCTCCCGAGGCCTACCTCCAACTACCTGCCTAAAAGATGCAGACTAACTCAGTATGAAAAATAACTAGTAGAAAAACTCAATTAAGTGTGTGGGGCACTTGTTAAGTGTTGATCACACTTTTCTTTCCATAAGCAAATGGCTAGATGTTTTTTATTCTTGTTTAATTATCTTGATAAGTTTTGAGTTTGTATTTGTTTTTATTATTGTCATTGTTTCAGATTTGAGAGTAATTTTAATTTTAATGTATATTTATGCTGTATATTTCAAACCTATTTCACATATATGTGTGTATATATAGTCTTCATATTGGAGAGATAAAAGTTTGTAATACATTGTCATCTTGAGGGTATTTTTAATCAGTAAAATGACTACTATTGCTGTTTTTAAGCTTATTAAGTTTAGGTGTATATCATGTTTAACTCTTTCCCCTTTTTATCTTTACCTCTTTGTTCTCTACATGCTGTGCTTTTAAACCCTTCTGCTCTGTACACCTGAACACCCGGTTTCCACCATCTTTGTGTTGGTGTTTGTTGCACAGCACCACAAAACCTGCTCCACACCTGGATGGGTAAGCGTTACATTCTTATTATGTTGGGGAGGTGTGCTGGTGGCCAGTCCAACCAATTAGACTGTGGTGAACCCTCAAGGGGGCACTCTTGACCTCTGGGTTACTCTCTCATAGCCAAGCTCTCCCTAAGTATCACAGGATGCAGTAGTCTTGAGATCACATGTCACTAAAGGGCTCACGGATGATGTCTCAGTATCAAGTGCAATCTGATTGTTATACTCTTTACTGTAAAATAGTTAAGAATCATTGTTTTAAAAGCAGAAAACTAAGGCCCAGTTTGAGCAGTTTTTTGTTTTTGTTTTTGTTTTCCTTTTATGAAGCAGAACTTCTAATTTCCTTCTAGTTGCTTCATACATCAGACACTTTTATTTTCAGGTCTGTGAACATATCATTTAACAACAGTTGTCTTGATTACTGCTCTTGGCTTAACTATCATCAAACCAGTTTTTCTTGAATTTGTATTTTGACAGGGTGCATGTTGTCTTTGGACTAGTTATTTCTGGTTTTGAAGTAATCGAACAAATTGAAAATCTGAAAACTGATGCTGCAAGTAGACCTTATGCAGATGTACGAGTTATTGACTGCGGGGTGCTTGCCACAAAGTCAACAAAAGACGGTAAGAGTGTTTTTTGAGAGCAGAGGGAGCTAGGATACAGGTAACACTTGTTAAAAACTAAAACTTAAAGATACCTCCTAGATTTCAATAGTGGAATAAACTCCCATGAGGAGTATATCAATAGCCCTGATGCCTCCATATCATACCCTGTATCCAATCCATCAGGAATCTTTCCAGCTCTGACCTTTTCTTTTTACTTCACCTGTTGTCAACTCGGTCCAAACCCAAATATCTTTTACCTGGATTATTCCAATAGCTTCACTATTGTTCACTTTGCCTCCGTCATTGCTTCTGTATAATCTTTTCTCAGTAATGATAGCTTCCTAACTGGTCTTCTTGCTTACACTTGATCCTCTACAGTCCTCAGCAGCAACCAGAGCCAACTTCTCAAGGGTTCCCTCTCTGTCAACCAAAACTAAAGTCTTTACAGTGGTCTGTAAGGGATTCTGGCTTTCTGCTGTTTCTCTAATCTCTCCATATTCATTGTCTTCCCAGCAGTGTTAATCTTTACTCAGACATGCCAGACACTTGGGGACTTTGTGCTAGCTGTTCCTTCTATCTGGAATACTGTTTGTTCAGATATCTGCATGACCCCCATCCCTCACTTCTTTCAAGTCTCTGCTCAAATGTTATCTTAAGTTACCTCGACTTGCCTTATTCCCTCTACTCTGTGTTTTCCTCCCTGTTCTTTAAGCATTTATCATGTTATGTTACGTAGTTACTTATTTTCTTATCTGACTGAACTAATATATAGACTTCACGAGGGCTTTGTTACCTTACAGTGTCAGCAGCAAATTGTATTATCAACTTGAAAAAAAAGTTTATTTAAGTGTTTAGTGTGCTTTAATATAAAAAATGTTTTATAATACTTGGTAATCATTTTTTTTTTACTCTGAAAGGTGGGCAGTGAAATCCAATACTAATACTTTTATTACTATTTATTAAAAGTTTTTGAGAAAAAAAGGAAGAAGCCAACTCATTCAGAAGTCTCGGGTTCCTCTTCCAATTCCTCATCCTCTTCAGAATCATCTTCAGAAAGTGAAATTGAACATGAGAAAAGCAGACGAAGGAAACATAAGAGGAGACCGAAAGTTAAACACTCTAAAAAGAGACGAAAGGAAGCAAGCAGTTCAGAAGAGCCAAGGAATAAACATATAATAAGCCCAAAAGGGTAAGTGTGAGATACCAGGGTAGTCTTACCTAAAAAACAAACACCCTGGAATGGGAACAGTATGTGTGATTCTGTAAACTTATCTTTGTTACCTGTTGTTGAAAAGGATAGTATTTTAGGAAGTTTATATTGAAATCTTGCAAATCTAAGGGTAGCACAGATGTTTTATATCAAAGATTTATGCATTTGTAGGTAAAAACAATCCCTAAAACTCTCAAAGGAAGGATCATTTGGCAATTCTTATATCAGAATTTTAGTGCAGTGACTGTTTCACTCGCTCATGTTTTATATGTTCTGTTTATGAAAATTTTCTTAACCTTTTTAGTGGGATTTGCAAGGTATCAGTAGTTTTGCTGTTAATTATGTTATTATATTGTTATTTAATATTAAAAATTTAGATATACACATTTTAATTGGTGATTTGATTTGTTCTTTCTAAGTCACTCTGAGAGGAGTGATACCAATGAAAAAAGATCTATTGATTCAAATGCTAAAAGGGAAAAGCCTGTGGTCCGCCCAGAAGAGATTCCTCCAGTGCCCGAGAACCGATTTTTACTGAGAAGAGATATGCCTCTTGTCACAGTGGAGCCTGAACCGTAAGGATGATTAACCTGCATGTTTTCATTTCTCTGACTGATGATTCCTGTCAGCTCATTGCAGGTCCATACTCATTTATTGAGCGTGACCTGTAGTCAAAGCACTTTGAAATATACTGTGGGAGATACTGGGTTCATGAGTGCCATGGACCCTACCTTTCAAAATTCATATTCTACTAATAGAGAAAGGGAATTTGCCAAGTTGACCAGGGAGAGTTCTTAGTGGAGATCTGGGAAGATTTCATTACTAACTTCATTTACTTAACCTTTCATTAGAGGTGAGATTTTGGTTACCAGAACAGAGGGTTAGTTGAACTCTTTGGGTCCAGTCAGGTTTTAAAACATACTCCAATTAGTGGTGCAAAATTATTGTATGGTGACTGGGGGTATAATTTAGTATCATATATTACTGTTGTTAACTTACTCAGTGGCAACTCCTCTATATTAGAAAAGCTAAAAGGTAGCTTTAGATTTGGTTTCAAAAAGTAGTAATTAATGTATTTTGTGTGTTACACTCAAGTTTAGAATTGTTAAGAGAAATGTTTTATGACTAGAAATACCATAAAGTGGTTGGTGTAATTGGCAATTGAAGAGTTATTTTGAAGTCTGAGAAGTTATAGAGATGTCCTTGTTCACAGTTAAGTCTCTATATAAGATTATTGTTTAGACTGTTAGATATTTTAAAATTCTAAGAATTCTGTCTTGTAAACAAATCTTAGTGGGATTCTTTTTTCTTAAAATAGAAAACACCATTCATTGATCAAATCCATCTAGTTGCCAGAAAGTAGGAAACTTGAAAGGTCAATTTCAGTGTCATCTAGTAGGGGTTGGCAAACTACAGTCCTCCGTGGGCTAAATTCAGGCTGTTGTCTGGTTTTGTGCAGCCCATGAGCTAAATGTGATTTTTATGTTTTTAAATGTTTGTGGAAAAAAATCGAATAATAATATTTTGTGATATGTGAAAATTATATGAAATTCAAATTTCGGTGTCCATAAAGTTTTACTGGAACACAGACACATCCATTTGTTCACTATTTTCTTGGGCTGTTTTTATGCTGTAGCAGCAGGATTGAGGAGCTGCACAGAGTTTGTATGTGGTGCTGTCATTGTTACATATGCTGTTCAGTGCACTACACATCATGGTGTATTATATTTCAAATTTCATTGATAAAACATTTGTGAAAACTTGTTTTCTTTTTGTTACATAATCATCTTTAATTTTCTTCTTAGACTAGAAATCCTAAAATACTTTCTCTTAGACTTTTAAGAAAAAGTTTGCTGACCCCTATTATCTGTTTTTTTTTTTTTTCATCCATTTTTATTAGTTGGAGGCTAATTACTTTACAGTCTTGTAGTGGTTTTTGTCATACATTGACATGAATCAGCCATGGACTTACATGTATTTCCCATCCCTATCCCCCCTCCCACCTCCCTCTCCACCTGTTCCTCTGGGTCTTCCCAGTGCACCAGGCCCAAGCACTTGTCTCATGCTTCCAGCCTGGGTTGGTGATCTGTTTCTGCTATTTTTTTTAATGTATTTTATACCACTGTCTTGTATTTATGGTTGAATATCATTGGTAAGTTTATTTGGTCATCACTCCTCTTTGGTTACATAATATCTTTGGAAGTTGTATCCTGCAGAATTATTTTAAATCATAATTGATAGGTAGTTGTGTCATAACAAAGATAGCAAGTTGATCTATTTCATTAGAATGCTTGAGATTCGATCAGTCACTTGGGAGCTAAAATTAATGTGCTAAGAATGCAAGATATGCAGTATGAAAGGATAGGAAACAAGGAATGTCAGCCTTAGAGAGCTTGCCATCTTACTGAATTTGCCAGCAGTTAAGCACATTATCACTTACACTTTGTTTAGCAGAAGCTGGGTTCTGCACTTGCTCTAATTCATTTGTTCTCATCTTCAGCTGCACTTAAGTGCAGTTTGGCAAGCTTTTAAAAATACCAGTTAATGGGCCATACAGCAGAGTAAATTGGAATGTTGTGGGGGAGGAGGTAGAGAGTGGTAACATAGGATCAGCATCTAAAAGATACCCAGATGAACATTAATTCATGCTGAACAGTTAGAGGCAGGTCATTTGGTTCAGTAATTTGTTCTTCATGAGGAAAATGAGGTAAACAGTTGTCTACCAAAAGTACCTACTTCTTTCATTGTGAAAATCAAATGATATCATGAATATGAAATAACCGAAAAAACTATAATATACTTTTTAGTTGAAGTTTTCTTATAGTGGTATTGTATGTTTATCTGGAGCCAGATTTCTGGCTGGGAAAACCCTGTTATATCATGGTTGCAAAAGTCATGTTTCATTTCTCTGTGTGACATTGGACAATATTCTTAACTGTAATCTTAAAATTCTTTATTTTTAAAAAGGAGTTGATAATAGTACCTACTTCATAGTATTGTTATGAGAATTAAATGAACTAATAATACCTTTAATGGTATCTATTAACATTTATTTAAAGGATTTGTTTGATGAGAACCTACTTATAGCACAGGAAACTCCACTCAATGTTCTCTGTAGTGGCCTATCTGGGAAAAGAATTTCAAAAAGAGTGGATATATGTATATATATAACTGATTCACTTTGCTGTACACCTGAAAATAGCAAACATTGTTAATCATCTGTACTCCAATAAAGATTTAAAAAATAACAGAGGATTTGCTTAGAAAATTAGGTCATGTGGAGTGCCTCATTCTATAAAAGTGTTAGATCTAAATGAACTGTTTTTGTATTAAAGGAGCATGAATTCTGCGTTTACACACTGAGAAAACTGCCTAGCATTTGCTTATTTTTAATTTTCAATCTTCTTTTCCAGGAAAATTCCTGATGTTACACCCATTGTAAGTGACCAAAAACCATCTGTGTCAAAGTCTGGACGGAAGATTAAAGGAAGGGGCACAATTGTATGTGTGTTAAAACTTAATTTTTTTCAAATTAGTTATCTGAGCAGTAAAATGTTTTTACCTGTAGGCGAATCCTAGCTTTAATCTTAGGTATAGTCCGAAGTCTGTCCAAGGAGCTAGTTGTATTCTCTTAATTAATATGTAGTTATGCGAAGGCACCGCTGTTAGATCAGTGTTTACTGCTATGTTTGAATGGGTTTAAATACTGAAATGAATGTGAAATAGTATGTTCAGAAATCTTAGTATGTTGAATAAGCTAATGAGTATAACCATTAGGACTTCTAAGGAAAAGTTTATGTGTGATTACAGGTGAATATCTGCCTTTCCTATTTCTTTTAGTTTGATTTAACTTTATACCATCCTTATGGTACTTCAGTCATTGTTGCATTTGAATGGTGTCCAAGATTGAGTCTTATACTTACCTGTCCTAAAACAGATTATAGTTGGGAAGTATTTTTTAAATAGTTATTCCTAACTTTGTTTTTAAAGCGCTATCACACACCTCCAAGATCAAGATCCTGTTCTGAATCAGATGATGATGATAGCAGTGAAACTCCTCCTCACTGGAAAGAAGAAATGCAGAGATTAAGAGCATATAGACCACCTAGTGGAGAGAAATGGAGTAAAGGAGATAAGTAAGTATAAGTACAGTCCTATCTCTGCTATATTTTAAGTCTTAAGGGGATAGAGACATACTTCTGGATTTTTCACTAAAGATTTATATTTAAAATTAGATTGTGACCAGAAAATACATTTGGGAATGCTTGATGAAATGGAAGGAGGGATGATTGGCTTTGTAAATCAAAATTCTATTTTCTCTCACAAGACCGTTACCCTACTGAATTTCTTAAGGATTTCTTGTTTAATTTTAGCAATAATCAGGACTTTATTTAAAAAAATTACATAGCAGATTCTTTCATAGCCTTTTTTTTTGTGGTCACTAATGGGTAGATGAGAAAATTTGTAGCCAGTGTGTGTATTAACTTCTGACCCTAGGGACTGTTGCTGCTTCAGCAGTGTACCATCTCTTGTCTTCAGTGACACTCCACAGTGGAATATCTAGTTTAGAAGTGGGGCTGGCCCCAGAATAGCTAGTGCAAAATACACCAGTGGGACCCTGTGTAGTTGTTCCTGGTAGAATTCTCTTTCTCTGTGGCCATCCAGCAGAGTGGTTCAGAATTAAAAGAGGGAGGACAAAGTGTGTGATCTGCTGTGTGCAAGCGGTATAGATATGGTAGCACTGAGAACAGTTTTGAGCTCTCATGTTAGCACTGATATTGTAAAGCCTGCATCTTAGTTTTCGTTGACTTTTCCCCCAATTTCTGTACTAAGTAGTTTAACTAAAACCTTAACAGAAAGTCACTGATTACCTCTATGATCCTGAGATAAAACAATAGTCATGCTAGTTTCTTAAGAAGAGGCAGGCTTCCCTGGTAGCTCAGTGGTAAAGAATCTGCCTGCCAATGTAGGAGATACGGGTTCAGTCCCTGATCTGGGAAGATCTTACACGCCTTGGAGCAACTAAGCCTGTGTGCCACAACTGTTGAGTCTGTGCCTGGGAGCCGCAACTACTTAAACCCGTGTGCCCTAGAGCCTGTGCAAGAAAAGCCACCACAAGGAGAAGCCCATGCAACGCAACTAGAGAGTAGCCTCCACTCACCACAACTAGAGAAAGCACACAACAATGAAGACCCATCACAGCCAAAAATAAATAAGGTTATTTTTTTAAAAAAAGAAAGAAAAAGAGGCTTGTCAGGAATTCTCTGGTGATCAAGTGATTAGGACTTGGAGCTGTCACTGCCAGGTCCCAGGTTCCATCCCTGGTCGGGGAACTAAGATCTCACAAGCCATGTAGCCAAAAAAAAAAGGAGGCTTCTCTTACAGTTTCAGCAGTTACCCCGATCTACAGAGAATCAGCAAATTGTTTTCTGAATTTGATTTGACTTCCTCAGGAGTTATTCTTGGATGCAGAGCATTATTGAGCAGATCAAAGCCAGGAATTTTGTAGGTCAGCAGTTCTTTTGTAATTAGTTGGTTTGCTTTTTAAAACTATTTTCCTATCAAATTTGAAAATTCCTGATTTGACTCTGGAAAAATCCTTTTGTAAGTGAATCTGTTAAATAGTTGTTTCTTTGAAGTTTTATAATTTCAGGACCAAGCCTATCAACTATTTGCTTTATCCTTCCTACATGTGCTTAAAGCATTGATAGAGTTAGTACTTGGTTGTTAACTAGGCTGTTGTTGATGCCTAGTATTGACAACAAATGTATTTTAATTTTAAAGCATAGAAAACATGCTTGTAAATAACTGCCTGCATATTATGTCCTTTTTATAAGGTTAAGTGACCCCTGTTCAAGCCGATGGGATGAAAGGAGCTTATCCCAGAGATCCCGATCGTGGTCCTATAATGGATATTATTCAGATCTGAGCACAGCAAGACACTCTGATGGTCACCATAAAAAACGCAGAAAAGAGAAAAAGGTTAAGCATAAAAAGAAAGCTAAAAAGCAGAAACATTGCAGAAGGCACAAACAGACTAAGAAGAGAAGGATTATTGTACCGTCTGACATAGAATCCTTAAAATCTTCAACCCGACGAGTGAAATCCTCATGTGATAGAGAAAGGAGATCTCATACTTCCTCGTCATCATCTCATCACTCGTCCAAGAGGGATTGGTCTAAATCTGATAAGGATGACCAGAGCTCTTCAACCCATTCCAGCAGAGACTCATACAGATCAAAATCTCACTCGCAGTCTTATTCTAGAGGAAGCTCAAGATCAAGGACTGCCTCAAAGTCTTCATCACATTCTCGAAGTAGATCAAAGTCCAGATCTAGTTCTAAGTCAGGGCACCAAAGAACAGCATCAAAATCACCGAGAAGAACAGCCTCTCAGTTAAGTGAAAATAAACCTGTTAAAACAGAACCTTTAAGAGCAACAGTGACACAAAATGAAAGTGTTGTAGTACAACCAGTGGTGGCAGAAAATATTCCTGTTATACCACTGAGTGACAGCCCCCCTCCTTCAAGGTGGAAGCCTGGGCAGAAGCCCTGGAAGCCCTCTTATGAGCGAATCCAGGAAATGAAAGCTAAAACAACCCATTTGCTGCCCATCCAAAGCACTTATAGTTTGGCAAATATTAAAGAGACTGGTAGTTCATCGTCCTACCATAAAAGAGAAAAAAATTCAGAAAGTGATCGTAGTGCTTATTCAAAATACAGTGATAGAAGTTCAGAAAGTTCACCAAGGTCAAGGAGCAGATCTTCTAGGAGTAGATCTTATTCCAGATCATACACAAGGTCTCGAAGTTCAGCTAGTTCACATTCACGGTCTAGGTCTCCCTCATCTAGATCTCATTCACGAAATAAATACAGTGACCATTCACGGTGTAGTAGATCATCTTCGTACTCTTCTGTTAGCAGTGATGATGGAAGACGAGCCAAGAGAAAATTTAGATCCAGTGGGAAAAAAAGTTACACCTCAAATAGAAGGCACAGCAGCAGCTCTGAAAAAGTACTTCGTAACAGATATGTCAAAGGCAGAGACAAGTCTTCATGTCATAGAAAATACAGTGAAAGCAGATCATCTTTAGATTACTCTTCAGACAGTGAACAGTCAAGTGTTCAGGTTACGCAGTCAGCCCAGGAGAAGCAAGTCCAAATGGAAGTGAATAATAAACAGGAGAGAAACAGAGATGAAGAGAAATCTAAGCCTGAACGGGAATGGCCTCGTTCAAAAAAAAGAACTTTGAAAGAAAATCTTTCTGATCACTTTAGAAATAGCAGTAAGCCCAAAAGGAAGAATTATGCTGGGAGTAAATGGGACTCTGAGTCAAATTCTGAACGAGATGTAACTAAAAACAATAAAAGTAGTCCCCGGCCATCTTCTGATAAGGAGGAAGGTGAGGCCACTTCGGATTCTGAGTCAGAGTCTGGTGAAATTCACATCAAAGCCAAACCCACAACTAAGTCTTCAGCAAATACTTTACTGCCTGATGGTAACAGTGCCTGGAAATCAAGCAAACAGCGCTCCTCAACCTCTGATTCTGAGGGATTCTATTCCAATTCAGAAAACACTAGAGGAAAGCCACGCAAGCATAAACACAGCTCAAAGGAGAATATTAAAAGGGAGCACACCAAAAAGGCAAAAGAGAAATTAAAAGGAAAAAAAGATAAAAAGCACAAGACTCCAAAACGAAAACAAGCATTTCACTGGCAGCCTCCGCTAGAATTTGGTGAAGAGGAGGAGGAGGAGATTAATGAAAAGCAAGTTACTCAGGAGGCAAAAGAGAAAAAACAAGTTTCTGAAAATAGTGAAACCATAAAAGAAAGTATTCCCCAAACCGAGAAGCCTTGTGAAGACAGCAGCCTTTCAGGTAAACATAGCACAACAGTTTCATCAGATATTGATCAGCCTACTAAAGATGATGTTAAACTCAGCATTTCTCCTGTTACTGTAAACACTGATGAAAATGTAGTCAGTTCTCCTCCAAACATTCAGCAGATTGAAGAGAGCATCCCAAGTGGAGCAGAGGATATGCTTCAAGCAGATGACAACATGGAGATTTGCACTCCTGATCGGAGCTCCCCAGCAAAGGCCGAGGGGGCTTCCCCTCTAGGAAATTCAAGGCTTGATACCCCGGATATAAGCATTGTTCTAAAGCAGGATATGCCAGCAGAGTATCCTGAGGCAGAGTTGAGAAAACAGGAAAGCAGCATGTCAGAAATCAAAATGGTGGGTGAGATGGGAAAACAGGATAGCGGCTCTGCCAGCTTGGCCAGTACTGTAGAAAGTACCATAAAGAAAGAGGTAGCTGAGAAAAGTCAGACCAGCCTCATGGATAATAAATGGAAGCCCCTACAAGGTGTGGGGAACCTTGCAGCACCATCTGCTACCACATCCAGTGCTACGGACATTAAGGCATTGACTGCTGTGCCTGAAGTGAAACCACAGGGTTTGAGAATAGAAATTAAAAGCAAAAATAAAGTTCGGCCTGGGTCTCTCTTTGATGAAGTTAGAAAGACGGCACGCTTAAACCGGAGGCCAAGAAATCAAGAGAGTTCAAGTGATGAGCAGACACCTAGTCGAGATGGTGATAGCCAGTCCAGGAGTCCAAGTAGATCTAGAAGTAAGTCTGAGACCAAATCAAGACACAGAACACGGTCTGTCTCCTATAGTCACTCAAGAAGTCGATCGAGAAGTTCCACATCATCTTATCGGTGAGTGTTACTCTTTTTCCTTTTTGTCTCCCAAGCGGAGTCCGTTACCGTTTTGTTGTTTGGAAGAACATCAGAGTTAGGGACAAGATCACTATTTCCAAATATCTTGGAGGAAATAAGGAGAAGGCTTGTGCTATGTAACTCACAGAGCAGACTGAAGACACACAGGGAGTAGAGATTTCAGGGGAAGAAGTTTGGTCTCAGGGTGAAAAACTATTGCTATCAGTTAAAGCTCCCTGATACTTGCAATGCGCTGCCGTGATAGGGGACAGGGTCTCCATCTTTAAAGATGTGAGCCCACTCTCTGCTATCAGTCATGCCTTAGAAGGAAATCTTGTATTTACGGAATGTGTAGGATTTAGAAATCAGTAATTTAATGCTCCATTTTATACAAGTGGAAGGTGAGGGCCAGAGAGGCAAAGTTAGCTGCCCCAAGACATGCATCTAGTTGATCTTTATTCAAGGGGCAGGAAATGGTAAAAAAGGATCATCTTTTGATTGATTGATTTTTGGTTCAGGTTACATCTAACTTTTGTCATTGACATAGACTGGATAATGCAGAGAATCAGCATTTTTACAACTGAAAAAAATTGTGATGGTGGTATGAAGTTAACAACTAATTTGTATTCTTTTCTTATAAACTTTTCATGGTTTTACCTCACTGCCTCTTACTCATATCCTCTATTATTTTGTGCTTGATTTTTCATCACTTTAACTTAAAATAGACTCAGAATCTTTGTTTTTTCTTCCTAGTTTTTATCAGTCGTTTTTTTCCCTTACGCAGATTTCTTTAAAAACAAGAACCAACATTTACCATCTATAATAACCATCTCCCGTTTACTTTTCAATTGCTTGCAGTTTGTAGTCTGTGCCTTCCCTCCCCTCATCTCACTCAGCTGACTTAAGATTTTCAGGTACTTCTGCATGGCCACTGCCAGGGCATGTTTTCAGTCCTTCTGGAAGCCCTCTGCTGGCTTTCCTCATCCCTCAGACCATTCCATGCTTGAGTGTGGGCTTCTCTTCTTCCTCCTGCTCTGATTCACAGCAAGCCCCAGAGAGCTGATGAATTCTGGCCTTTTCTCTCTGGGTTCATAGTCTAGATGCAGGTGCCTGTTGAGCTTTGCCAGTCTGCTGTCTGCTCATTGTCTACCTACCATTCACCCTCACTCTGAGCTGTTGGTGGTTCTGGTCACTGTCATCTTCCTTCCTACCCCTGCCTTTGGAGTGGGTAGTATTTCATTTCAGAAATGCTGAGAATTTTGCTCTTAAGTTGAGCAGCTCACAGATGGTAGACTTGAGATAGCTAAACTGTGCCTCCCTATTTCGGTTACCCACCCAGGCCTGACTCCCCTTCTGGCCTGTGAACTCGCTGGAATCAAGGACTGTTTGCTACTCATCTTTCAGTCACCTCACAGAGTTACCCTACAATTGTTTGAGTAAATGACTAGAATCTTATGAGAACAGAATGTCTTTGCAAATAAACTGCACCTGTCTTCCAGAACATAAGTATATACTAACTACAACCTGTGACGATATTACGTTAGTAGCATATACACAGGGGTATTGTTCTGATCCTGAATGACAGGTCCAAACTAGGGGGAAAAGGATTGGGAGCCAAGTGAATGCAGGGTGGGGGCAAAATTGCATTAATTTTCTTGTTTGTTTTATTAAATATTAAATATGTATAAATTTTTTAATCATTAAGATATAAAACATACAAATGATTAAGGTATAGAAAATAATTTTCTATCTTAAAAAATAGAGCTTTGATATAATAGAGCCCAACCTAAAGCTACCCTACTTTCTCTCTTCTCTCCAAGAGTTAAATATTATTCTAAACTTCTGTTATAATTTTCTTGTTTTTCTTTGTTGTCTTTCTGTAAATGTTTCTATCTATATATAATGTTTTTTGTTGTTTTCAAATAGAATCCTTTTTTTATATGTATAAATGTTCTACATTTGCCTTTTTCACTCAACATTATGTTCCCAAGGTTTAACTGTGTTGATACATGTAAATGTAGTTAATTTTCCTACTTTAGGATATTTCAATATATATCTGTGTTAATTTTTTTAAAACCCATTCTGCTGTTAATGAAGATTTGGATTGTTTCCTTTTGCTGGTATTACAGAAACGGCTCCTATGAACATACCTGTAACAGCCTTTTCTGTTTTTCCTTTATTTCATTCTGTTCAGTTTAAACTCTCATTAGCCATCTCTTGTCATACCTGCTGTGAGGAGTTTATGAGAGACCTTTCCAAAGACCTTTCCTCTATTGGGTTTTCCCCCTCCTGCCCTACTAGTAATTAATCTTTTAACAGCATAATGAGTTAATATAATTATATTTTTTCCACTCTTAATTGTAGATCAAGAAGCTACTCTAGAAGTCGGAGCAGAGGGTGGTATAGCAGAGGCCGCACAAGGAGCCGGAGCAGTTCCTACCGCAGTTACAAAAGTCACAGGTGAGCTGGTGAATCCCACCCTACAGTGTGATTTCCCATCTGTCTCCCTGCACAGGCAGAATGGAGTAGCCATTGAAAACGGTCTTGTCATTGCTCAATACCAAACCAGTGTCCCCCCTGTGTCTTCCCCTTCCCCACCCAGTTCTTCCCCAGTGACTTTCTTTATGTGCACCTCATAGAAGAATTATGTAAAACTTAAAACCTTTCCTGTGAAACCCAACAGGCTTTAAAAAAAAAGTTCCAGTATGCTTTTAATATGAAAAATTAAATAAATATAGCTGCTGAATTTCATTGTGTTTTCTCCTTAATGGGTAAATAAATGCCTAGATTTTTTATGTAGCCTGTCCTGATCCACAAATTGATGGTCCCTCATGTGGTTACTCTTAGAACATCCAGCAGGAGCAGATCCAGGAGCAGCTCCTATGATCCCCGCAGTCGGTCCAGGTATGGACAGGGACTGGGAAGCCACCCTTTAATTCCCGTTTTAAAGGTGTTGTATTTCATGGGAAAACATGTCTTTGACTTTTTAAACAGTTTTTATTTGTTGACCCATTTTGCTCTAATGTCAAAAGTGATAGTTGATGTCAAATTGTAATGGCAGGGGTTTATTGACTATAATTGCCTATAAGATGCACCAGATTCAGTTGCACTAACTCAGTGTCAACTTTGTGATATTTTTCAATGCAGAAAAGAAATTAATGCAATGCAAAAAGAAATTTTGTTTTGTTTTGTTTTTTAAAATTAACGTTTTTCTGTTTAATATGGTAAGTCTGATTTGGGGCAGTTTTATTAAATGTTTCCAGTACGTGTTATGCACATATATCTTCATTCTATCGTATAGTGCTATATGACATATATATATATATATATATATAGTTAGTTCTCTGAGGACACCTATATATATATATATATTTCATTGAGGACACTTAAGAACCTGAAAAGAAATGGGAGTATATGAATATTTGAATGGGAAAATTTAGTGTTTGTTATTGCTGTTAAAGCAGGTCTTACACTTATGATAGCTACTATAGCAGGAGTCGGAGCCGAAGTAGAAGCCAGAGGAGTGACAGTTATCACCGAGGCAGAAGCTACAATAGGCGATCCAGGTGGGTCTTTATTCTTTCAAGCACTGTAAGTTACTGCGGGCACTTGGGTTATGGGGCGACAGACTGCTATAGAAGAGAAAGCATCATCTTCTAAGGACAGAAATTTTTCTTTCTCTTCTTGAATTTCATCAGTCCAAAGGCAGTTACTGAAAGTGGGCTTTGTATTAAGAGTTGCTGGGTAATGTTTATTGGTTGTGGTTAATGTTTAAATCTAAAGTGGATTCTTAAATATTCACATATCCTTGGACAAACATTTCTTTTGGAAGGAGCAAAGAGAGAAGACCACTCAAACTGTGGCCTGTTCTTTAGAGTTACTTGATAGAAATAATAGCCAATTTGTCAGTGTTTTAAATTTTAAAAAGGTAGTTTTTTTAAAAATATATAATAAAATGTCACAGTCACTTGATTCAGTAGCAGGATTTATGGTTTATATGGTTAAAAATGTTTTTTATGTGTTAATATATATTCATAGATATGTTTTATGTAACATATAGTTATTGCAGAAGTCTTTTTGGTTCTTTTTGTGTGTCTCTTTCCTGGTGGCTTCTGGTCTTACCCTCCTTTACCACCACTGCACTACCCCCGTGCATTGCAATTACAGTCAGTGGTGCTTATAGAATTTCAGTGTGATACAGACACTCCCTTATTTGAAACTCTTCAAGTACACCCCAGTGACCTTAGGGGCAGATCCATGCTCGTGAGTATTGCCTGGAGGCCTCTCCACCTACCAACTCCAGCTTGGGCTTTTCTGTGTTCCCTGCACTAACATTCTGGAACCTTTATTTTCTGCTTAGAGATTCACATGCCCATTTCACCATCTCCCATCCTGCCTCTTGAAATAACCCACTCACTGCCCCTGGGACGCCCTTCCTGACTGCTCACCCTGAGATATGTTCCCTGCTGTGTGTTTTATTTATCTTACACCTTATTCCAGACTAGCCTTGCGCCCCAGGGAATTCTAGTCTGCTGTGTGTGTGCCCTTAGCATCTAGCAAAGTGACTGGCTCTCTGTGGATATTTCTCAAAATAACTGAATGGTGACCAAAACCAAAGTCTTCTTGAATCACTATCCCAGCGGTCCCATCCCTGCCCCACCTCACCCCTCATTGGGCTCACATTTTGATTTGATTTTTATTTCCTTGTCTTTTAATGAAACTCTTGTTGTGGGCCTTTTTCCCCCTTACTTCTTCAGTCTAATTAAATCTTGATGTTCATTTTGGGTAACATGGAAAATTATTCTCATTTCCTTGAGTGGATTTCAAGTAATTCCCCAGGAAGTGCTGTTTCTTTATTTACACCTTGATATCACCACCATCTGTCACTAACATCTTTGAAAAGTCCACAGTGTTGTCATGGTCAGTACTGTACTTTTATACCCACTATGCTGTGCCTCGTCAAGTCACTTGCTTTCAAGCCCCTCATATCAAAAAAGAAGCTTCAACAGGAATTCAGAGGATTGAGAGTTAAAAGGTATTTGTATATTTGTTTTGTCTTGTTATACAGGAGTTGTAGATCTTATGGCTCTGACAGTGAAAGTGACCGAAGTTACTCTCATCACCGAAGTCCCAGTGAAAGCAGCAGATATAGTTGAAAGTGTCCCCCTTTTTTTATACAAATTATATCTTATGTGTAAATATCTGGTAACTTAAAAATTTAAGAAACTCAATGGCAGTCTGTTGTTCTATTTCAGTATTAGAGATGAATCTGAAAAATAGACACTTCTTAATTGTTATTTGTTCATTTACATGTGCATAGAATTTAAAATACAGATATGTCTCCTAAAATATTTGTATGCCACATTTTACTCTAGCCAACTATGGAAATTAATTTCTTTTTCTTGAATCAAGAAATCATGAAATTTAAGTATAATTTGCAATATTATTTTAGATTATTTGTCTCATGTATTTCTTAGAATACAGATTCTTTTTGCCCATTTTTAAGGTTTTAGCATCTATGCTGCCCAAGCATAGAACTGAAGGAGAACTGTGAAAGGTGGCCGAATACTTGCATACCAATTACACAGTCTTATTCATGTGTGCTCTTAAAAACAAACCACCCAAAATTGATACTGATGGCAACCAGGAGTATAAGGCAGTGGCTCCTTTCTTCTTTGCTGTCTCAGAGGATCAAGAACGTGGTCATAATACAGCCCACTGTCTTACTTCAGGCTGGCGGGTGAGGTTAAAAAGAATAGATCAGCCTTAACTATAAATATCTGCACTGTCTCTGTAGCCCTAATGTTTCATGTGCTTTTTTAATAAATACTATTAGAAGTTCAGTTTGTTTAAAAAAAAAAAGTTCTATTCCAGTTTATGCTCTGGTGCTTGGTAACTTTTGGTGCATTATTCTTATATACTATACATTAGAATTCCATCAGAGAGAGAGAAATTTTTTAAAAATTCATTGGCCCCAAGTAGGGTTCATTGTAAGCTGTATTCACTTTCACTATTTGGAGAGCCTTCTCTCAAGTGCAGGTGTGGGCTGGGGGACATGGAGCAGGCAGGATTGGCACAGGGTTGGTGACCACTTGGGTATGCTGCCCAGGACTGATGCCTGGAAGAGTTGAATGCAGAGTGGGCTTCAAAAGTAACACTAAGATCTACCTGCCGCCATTTTGGACACATTTTTCAGGGCTTTGCTTTTAAGCCTTTCAAGTAAGAGATGTAAGAGCAGTTGAACTGTTCTTAGCACCCGCCAGCATGTTTCCCTGTTTCAGTGGCCTGCAGTGATGCAGTGAAACCTTGTGTGAGATTGGTAAACTTATGACAACAGACAGGAAATCAGGGTGTGCAGTACTGCATAGATTACACATACTCAGTGTCTTGGGTGGTTCCTGTAAAAATGATTTGACCTATAAAAACTGGTGAGATTTTGGGTTTTTTTATCTTTAGTTTGAGCTTTTCCCCCAAGTGTACTTAATCACCTTAGTGCCAGTTTTATCCAGTTATGCAGAAGAAATTCATATTGGATATTTGATGCAGAACTTTGTGCCATCCTACCCCTTGACTGCTATACTTGGGAAGTGGGAAAGAACCCTCAGTTGAAGGGATCTGACCACCCCTGATGGATGGAGGGGTGACCTTGGATGTATTAAAACCATCACCTATTAAAGGTTCATAAACAGGGTTAAGTGGCCAATTGTTTGCCAAATTGATAGATGAGAGTACATTAGAAAGTAGGACCTGACTCAAGCAAACACTTGATAGTGAATATAAAACAATGTGTGATTCATATGAGCATTCTCAAAAGTTGCCTGCAGAGGAGAATATTGCTTTAATAATATTCAGTGGAAAAAACTGCATTTAGAACTCAAACCAAAACTGCCGAATCTAATTACATTAAGAAAAGTTACCTTTAGGCAGTGTATTAGTTTCTATTGCTGTATAACAAATTTTCCCAAACTTAGCAGCTTAAAGCAATACTCATTTCTTAGCTTACAGTTCTGTAGCTCATGAGTCCAGCGTGATATGGCTGGATTCTCTGCTCAGGGTCTCACAAGGCTGAAATCAAGGGTCAGCAGGGCTGCATGTGGAGGCTCTGGGGAAGAATCTGCTTCCAGGTTAATTCAGGTTGTTGGCAGTATTGAGTTCCTTGCTGGCTGTCAGCGGGGGTCCTCTCTGTTGGCTCCTTAAGGCTGCTCTCATTCCTCCTGTGCGCTTTCCTTCATCTCCAAACCAGCAGTGGCCCATCGGGGTCTTCTCATGCTTCAGATCTCTCTGCCTTCCTCCTGTTTTAAGGTTCATGTGATTAGATCACGGTTCATGTGTGAGATAGTGTCCCTATTTAAGGTCAGCTATGCCATAGAATGTAATCACAGAAGTGATATATTTACAGTTTTCTGGGATTGGGGCATGAAAAGAGAGAAGGGCATTTTAGAATTCTACCTCCCACAGGCAGTAACTTTGCAGGTTGTGCTGTGGGTAGAATTTTATCCTGAAAAGGTGAGCCCTAGAAGCCTCATGTGTTTTCTCCATGGAAAAGAACAGCCCTCAGCTGCACCATTCAACTTGTGTGTTTACTGAATGGACTACAGAAATAGCTTTTCTTCCTAAAGGGGATTGTTCTGTATTTTAAGTTATTTTTTAATAAAATTGAATTACGTCGTGTATTGTGCTTCTTAATAGAAAATGCATTATTGGACTGTTTTTGTAATTTCCTCTTTATTGCAAATGAAACATGATATAGCTGGTATTGTTCAAACACAGTAGAAAATACTTTTGTATATATTTGCAATGTCTAATTTGTATATACTTCATTTAAATTCCCTAAAACTTAAAAGGGAGGCCTTGTAGAAATTAAACTATATACTTAGTCTAAGTTTGAGTCTGTGCATGTTTCATCCTTCTTTATTCACCAAGACTTCGAATAGTCTTTCTGAAATGGAAAAGGAAGCATTGAGTCTCTTTGCTGACCCAGCCAGGGAAGAGATTTCATCTCTCTCTGTGGCTCATTTTCCTCTTCTCTCCGGGTATTAGTGGTGGGGCACGACGTGGTGCTAGAGACAACTTCAGGCAGAAATGTTTACCTGGGCAGAGAACCATTGATGGTGCTTGGTCATGCTTCCCCTGCCAATTCCAGATTTCTTTCAGGTCCAGTTGTCATCCAGCTGAGGTGGCCTGCATACAGACATCCTTGCTGAGAAGGGACTGTGTCCCACCCCATCTGTGAGATGCTGCCCAGGGACAGCATGTTTACCTGATAAGCCACCTACAGCCTTCCCCCTTCCCTCCCTAACAGTGGTTCACCAAGCAAGCACATAGCACTTACTCCGGGAGAAAATATTCCTGGTGATATTTTTAGCATCCACATGAGAATTTGCAGGGCAAGTACAATTAACTTTTTTCTCCTCAGAACTCAAAGGGATTTGTACTTTCTTAGTGAATACAACATAACCTCACACAGTAAGACTGGCAGAGATTCAGTTTCCAAAGTTGAGTTAACAGTAAACCACCAAGTCAGGTAGTTCCTGAAAACAGTCAAATCTGGATGTGTTGCCTTAAAATTTAAAGAAAATTGTAGAGTCAGTTTGCTGTAGGGAAATCCCCAAGTGAGGTTCCTTTAGAGTCTTATTCTTTAGAAAGTGCCATGATCTTTACTGATGTTCTGATAGTGAGCATCTTGATCGGCTGGGCAGTATTGGGAGGAAATGTGTCAAGGACTTTTGACCGTTCTGAATTAGCTAGCAAGAGGATTCAAGGGAAATAAATGCCCCTCACAACTGACCGTGAATACTGGCCAGGCATCCCTGGGAGGGAAAGGACGTTCCACCAGTGCAGGATGAGGGACAAGTTGTGTGGCCAGGTGAGGGGGCCCAGAAGCCATGGCTTACGTGGGAAGAGACTGGGCTCAGATGGCGGGTCTTTAGGAGAGGGAATCCACTCTGCCACTGCTCAGAGAGGTGAGCGCCTACATCCCGTGAGGGACTTGTGAAGGATGAACTGGGCAGGGTGCCAAGAGGACTCCTACACAGCAGGGAGAAGTTCTTTGATGCTGTAAAGGTTGGGGAGAGGAGCTGGTTCCCTGGAAGTTGGCAGCTTGTAGACAGACTCTGGGCAGCTCCAGCCAGTGCCTGAGGAACGTGAGGCAAGGAGGGCCTACCTGGGCAACACGCAAAGGAGCAGGAGGCTCTAACAGACTGTTTTCTTGAATGATTTCAGTAGAAGGTAAGGGCAAAGTGCTCCAATGCTCCTGCCTCCTTTAATTCCTGTGAATCAGAAGGACTGCAGTGAGGCTGTGCCAAGCTTGGGGTCAAGCACTTCTGCCTCTTGGAGACCCCAGGCCCCAACATTCCCCTTCTATAGCTATTGAACTCCAGCTCTACAGACTGAGCTGGGTTTCATAGTCTGCAGGACCCAGACTAGCTGGGGGAGGGTTGCATCTCCAACCAGCCTGGAGATCCGAGGACATTGGGGTAAAAAAAAAAAAAAGTGACTTGAGCTCTCAGCACAGACGCTTGCATTCTGCATCTGGAGGCCTGACTCTCATCTGTAATGTGAGGCTAATAGTCCTTAGACTGCTGATCTCTAAGCTCACACCCAGAAAGAGGGTGCAACCAGACATGAAAACCAGGAGTGCGCATCCCTTTCCAGACCATCCTAGAGATGAATTGGCCTCCTAGAGAGCTCATTAGGGGATAGGGCACTGGGCTGGCATGTCCCCAGTCTCCGGTCACCCACGGCCTCCTGCAACTAAAACCTCTGCCACCAGGCTAGACTCCCAAAGAAAGATCCCACCGGTCTCAATGTCTCTGGCCCAATCTGATTTTATTTTGAAGGAGTAAAGGATTTCTGTGAGCAACTGTTCTGTGGCACAGCCCTTAAGGGTTTGGGGTCTGAGCCAGACTGCTTGGGTTCAAGTTTCACTCTGACACTTCTTGGTGGGTAACTGGGTAAATTGACTTTTATAATTATTAATATAACTCCTCCATTTTTGGAGTGGTGAGGATTAAATGCTTAGAACTAAGCACACGTTGAAGTGGTTCAGGGACACTAGTTCCTGGGCTTGCCTCCAGGTGGAGAGTGTGAGGAGGGCCAGGCTCAGTCACTAGTGAGAGGCCCAGGGCCCCTTGAACCAGCAGGGTGGGAGAGGATCCTGGAAGCTGCTAGGGAGGCCTTAAATGCCTAGGCCATGACGTTTCTGCTGCTGGAGGGAACTGGGCAACCTGCTGGTTTGAATTAGGCCCTACCACCTACAGCTGTAGCCTATTAGTGCTGAGCTCTGAACAGGAGCAATCCACTCCCCTCCAACCCCCCCACCCAGGGATCTATGCTCCCTCAACCTACAGAGCCCTGGGTCCACACCTAGTGGGTAAGTTGAACTTCCCCACCACCCCTCCAGCCCCATGCTGCAATGTCCTTTTCTGTTTTCTGGCACTGCCCACTCTCTACTCCTCCCCCATTGCAGTTACACAGCTCCACGCCCCGCCCAGGGAGGCTAAACCCTGTTGTGTGCAGATGCACGCAAGTGCTGCCCCAGCACGTTTTGGGTCTGTTCCTCCTCTGACATGGAAGAGAAGTTCGGGGCTAGAAGCTTAGGGAAGTTGTGGGGGACAAAAAAGAAAACACCGAGCTGGCCTCTAGAAGCAGGGGTGTGGCTTTGCTGACCTTGCCAGCACCCAGTCCTGAGTGTCTGGGGATCATCCAACCCTGCCCTGGTCTCCACAAACTCTTGACTTGCCCCCGTGATTCTGGCCTGGGATCCCCCTCCCCAGTAACTCATCCCACCTTAGATCCTCCAGAAAGCCTGCCTTGACCAACCCTGAGGGGAGGATCCTGTGACATGGCCCTTTCCAAGGCCAAGGGAACAATTCTGCCTATCTCTATCTGGCTACTCCTACTGGACAAGAATCGATTCTGCTACATCAAATCATCACTAGTCAGTCCCCTGCAGATGTTTAACTGTGTCCTCTCTTGGGGCATGTGCAGGGGAGTACCCGTCCTCTCCTTTTGCTCCAGTGTTACTCAACTTTCAGTCCTCCGCTCTGAGCCAGCCCCACACGAGCCCACCAGACAGCTCTTCAGACAGTGCCTTCCTGCCCTGTCTCATGTGACCCAAGTGCCAGTGACCTCTCCCAGAACTGGCTTGTCCTGGGGTTCCCCCAGTAGATGGGCTGTAGGCCAGAGAAGAAAGGGGAACAGCCAGGGTCTTCAGGAAGACTGAGCCCCCCATTTCTTCGTTTCTCACCCAACCTCCAGCCCCTTCTTTGGCTTGAGTATTGCAACCAAGGCCAATTCCAAATGGGCCAGCAACCCTATCTTGGTCATGCTGGTCACAACCCCTGCCAAACCTTGGCTGGGAAATGGGCCCAAGAGTGTCCCTTGCAGCCCTCTGCCAGGCTCCTCCCAGCTTGTGGAGCAGGCTGCTCCAGCCTCCCCTTTCCTTGGCTCCTCACACTGGTATCTGACTGTGGGATCTGTCCTGCTCTGCCTTCACTGTCCTTAGCCAGCCAATGGGTACACAATTCCCCTCTTACCGCCTCTCAGGCCTGTGCAAGGGAGCCACAGAGTCAGATGAGGAAGTGGGTTGGGATGGTGGAAGAAGCAGAAGGCAGCCCCTGAGGTGATGGGCTGGTCAGACATGCAGGTTGTTCTGGCCTGGCCTCAGCTTGAGGCCTTTAGGAGCTGAGTCAACTCACCCACCACAGTCACAGAGGCGGGATATCTGCTGTGTGGTCATCACTGGGGGCATGAGCCCCCATCTGTGCCCCTTCTTCTCTTGCCATCTCTTTTTTTCAGCAGGGTCTCATCTCACCCTCCATCCAGTTATATGGTTTCCTCCTCTTTCTCTTGGCATTCTTTGGTCACCCCCGTTTTTGCCCATGAAATGCTTTCTCCCTGACCCTGGAATGGCCTTGTCTTAAGGGCCTACCAATCCTGGCCTCACGGGAGGCCCTTGCAGTTTCACAGGACAGACATCAGACTACGGAGTGGCGCCTGCCTGGGATTTTGGCCTCTACTCCATTTCCTTCTCTGGCACTCAGAACCAAGTTACTCTGAACTGGCCCCAGAGGCCCTGCCCACTCATGAGTAAAGTGGCATACTCAGGGGACACTGCTACAGCCAGGCATGGGCAGGTGTGTAAGCACAAGTGCATGTGTGAGCGAAGGGGGTGGGGTATAGTGTGGTACTGCCAGGATGTGGGCAATGTGAAAGTGACCAAACATGGGGCAACCATCAGCTTGGAGTGGGGGAAACAGAAGCATCCAAATGATGACATATGAGAGGCCCACAGAGGCCCCCTCTCCACAATGATGGCCCAGCCACCACCTAGGCTCTGTGAGGCTCAGCGCCCTGTGGTCCTCACTCTGCTGCCTGCTTGGCCTGGCAGTGTTTCTGTGCAGCCTGCAGCCAGCACAACCAGCCCCCAGCCCCCACTGCCATCCATGCCAGAGCAGCATTCCGCAGGCCTGGCTGCATCTCCCCAGCAGAAAAAGCAGGAAGGCCTCTCAGCAGCCATCAAGCTACACGGCAGAGGGACATAGTGGGCCCTGGGCCTCTGGCCCTCACTCTAGTCTTGCCTTCTCCCGGCTCTGGGTCTGTCACATGAAAGGCTTTGATCAATGCAGCTGTGGTTCGCATTCTCCCATCTGTCCTGGGCGTCCCTGTGCAGCCAGAGGCAGCCATCAGGTCAGTATGGATCGACAAGAAGCAAGTCCTGGAGACAGAACAACATAAACCCTGAGCTGCCCTGGGATCGGGGTGGGGGGCAAGCTCAGTTGGAGATCCTAGACTCACCCTCAGGTCAGAGCAGCCCAGGTCAGAGGATGGGGAAGGCGACCCAGCGAGGATACGCGGGGTTCAGTCCCTCAGTGTGAGGTCGCTCAGGAGAGCAGGTGTAAGCCTTTTCTGTAACTGGTTGGTGGGGGCGGGAGCGTCCAGCTTCCCCATTTCGGGGGCCTCCTCCTACTACGACCCCACCTCGGTGGCGCAGCTGGAGGGCTCCCAGGCTAGACTCCGGGATGAACTTTCCGGCGGAAAGGGGGCTCGGTGAGAAAGAGTAAGTCCAGGGACCATCCTCTAGGATGGGAGCGGCGGGGCCTGGCCGGAGCCCGCGGCGACCCGAGGCGGGGCTGGCTGCACCCGGACGGCGCGCGCCACGCGTGTCCGCGCCCCCACCGGCGCGCAGGGCGGCCTGGCCCTTTAAGCGTCCAGACGGCGGCCCCAGCTGACGCGCGGGCTCCAATCGGCGCCCCGCGCCCCCCGCCCGCCGCGCCTGAGGCTCTGGGGCCGCAGCTGCTCGGCGGCTGGACTCGCCGCGGCCCTGCGCCTCCGCCCGCCCGGCCGCGCCCCCGGGGGCCATGGTCGCGGGGCCCTGCGCGGGGGCGGCCCCCAGCGCGGCGCTACATGGAGCGGCCCCGGCCTGGCCGCCGGGGGCAGCGCGATCCCGCGGGGCCCTGTGAGCCCCCAGCGCCACGGCAACATGGTACGCAAGGCCCTGCCTGTCCTCCCACTTATCCGCCCACCTGCCCGCTCTGCCCTCTCGAACGAACAGCCAGTCGTCTCGGCATGGAGGGGTGTGAGGGATCTTAGCCCTTGCCGGGTCTCCCCTACCCCTTCTCTGGGTCCCTGCGGGCTGGGAATGCGGAGCTCTGACGCGGCCCTGAGTTGGGAAGGGGTTAAATTCCTGGGGTTGGGGCCCGGGCGCGAGAGGTTGAGGTCCTGCTAGGCACGGGCGGAGGGGGGCGCTTCTCTGGGCCGGGGACGGCGCCGCCCTCGGACTGGGTGATGGGGGGAGGGAGGAGGTCGGATTCCCGCCTGGGCCTTGGGCCACGTGGGCGCTGGAGCCGCCCTGCCAGGGGATTCGGGGCTCCTGGGCCAAGCGGGATGGGGGGAGGACGCCTGCAGCTCTGGTCCAAACTCCTGTGTGACCTTGGACCCGTCCCCCGCCCTCTCTGGGCCTGTTTCTCGGGAAGGACGAGTGGCCTGAGTTGAGAGGAGGCTGGCACAGATACCCTCTCCCTAAAAGGAGGAGGCTGTAAGTCATGAGCCTGTGCCCCGCAGTTCTCAGCCTGGGTCCACCCACTGCTGTCTGGGGACAGAAGGATTGACAAGGAGTAGGGGGTGCAGATGGATACCCAGGTTTCACCCTGGGGCCTCCAGGGAGATTCTGGGGGCAGGGTAGGGAGCTAGCTGGTGGTTTTGTGATGGTGAGGCAGGGTACCTCTCAGGAGTAGAAGGCTCTGCCGGTGGTGAGCAACCTCAGCAGGTGTCCCTGGCACCTGGCCTGCCCCCACCAGCCTGGCTTGTGGGGGAGGGTTTGACAGCATGAAATGCCCTGGCAACAGAAGTGCCTGACCACTCCTCTGGTCTTGTATCTTAGCCCAGCTGGCCTGGACTTGGGGTGGGGTGTGTGACTGCAGCTGGCACAGCCAGATGGGGAGGGCTATCTACAGCTTCAGGAAACTGCCACATCTGGCTGGAGAGGCAGACACAGCTGGTGGGCCCTGTGTGGGAGGTACCAGGCCAGGGGGTAGCCATACGCCACTGAGGGGCTGCCAGATAAGGACTCAGGCAGCATCTATGTGCTTGGTCAAGAAGTCCAGTCAGGGCTCCTGGTTGTAAGATCTTTGGACCCCTCAAGGGCCAAGGATGTTGAAGCCTTGCCTGGGGGTATTGCCTCAGAAATGGAGTCTCTGGGGCAACACTACCCCCTAGGCTAACCTCTCCTCCCCTGCTGAGGCCAGAGGAGTCTTCATTGGATCCTGGGACCAGATGTGCACACAGGAAATGTTAGGCACTGCCCTTGACCCATGGCACACAGGCACTGGGGGGCATTCTGTGAAGGAGCAGTGGACCTGGGGTGGGTACCCCACAACGGGTCTGACATTGACAAGTCCTTATCCAAGCTACTTCCCCACCACTCTCTGGCCCCTGGAGGCCCTGAGGAACTTCTGTTACCAGCAAATTGCATCCTGACCCCTCACTGACTTGCAGGTGGCAGCAGCTCTAGGGAGGAGAGTACAGGTTGCCGGAGGTGCTGGTGGGGTCTAGGGAAGCATAGCTGGTCCCGAGATGCCTCGGCCTGCTTGTTGAGTCATTAAAGGCCAAGAAATACTTCCACGTGGAACAGTATCCAGTCCAACACAGATTGGGTGGCCCCAGCAGGGCTGAGAGTTCAGGGGCTCTGCTTCTGTTGACTGTGAGACTTGCATTCTGAGCCTCAGTTTCCCCATCTGGGTAATAAAGTTTGGTCCCAGAAGATGAATCAGAATGAGTCAGAGGATGGAGATGAGAGGGGGGTGGCACCTTATTCCTGTTAGATTGGCCAGGCCTAGATGGGCTAGCAGCCCCGAGACAGAGGAACAAACAAGTGGCTTCTTGGCTGGGGTGAAGGAGGTGTTGGGGAGGAACTCAAGAGAGATGGTGGTGGACTTCCCTGGTGGTCCAGTGGTTGGGAATCTGCTTGCCAATACAGGGAACATGGTTTCAGTCCCTGGTTCCAGGAAGATCCTACGTGCTGCGGGGTAGCCGGGCCTATGTGCCACAACTGCTAGAGCCCACAAGCTGCAGCTGCTGAAAAAAAGAGAGAGCATGAGGTGGGTGCTGCCCTGGGCTACTGGGTATGAAGGGTGAAGCCCAGAGCAGATCCTCTCATTCAAGTGACTGAAAGGATGGACATAAAGAGGAGGGGTAGGCTGTGGATGGATGGGACTGGTGTTTCATCCCAAGGCTTCCAGAGACATGCATAGGGTAGGAGAGCTGATGGCTTTGCAGTGCAACAAGGTACCCTCAAATGTAGGAGGCTCTGACTTAGCGGACAGGGCCGGAGGAGGGCCAGAACCTAGTACCTGCAGGGCAGGTTCAGCCAGGCAGGTCGTCGATAGCTGTTAACCGAACATCTGCTGTGCGCTGGATCCATGCAAGGGACTGGGCAGCCTGCCTGTCTGTGCTGCTCAGCTTTTGGGGAAGCCGCTGTGGTGGGACCAAGAATTAAGCCAGCCCTTGCTCTGGGCAATTCACAGGCATTGAATGTGGCTCAAGGATCTAATAATCTGACCAATCAGGTTCAAGGGCCTCCTTCAGGCTCCACCGAGATGACATCATCTCAGAACCTCTGGGCCTGTACCACACCTGACCTGAGGTCTGGGGGGCCTAGAGGGAAAGGGTTTGGTACAAGCCTTGGGATGCAGGACTTTTGATGGTAAAACCAGGGCTGTCCCCAGCAAACCAGGACTGGGTCATCTCCCCACAGGCATCCTTTCAGTATTTCCAGGCCCCATGGATTCTCTCCCCTACACTCACTCACAAATAAAACCAATCCTGCCGGACCCCAGACACCTCAGGAACAGAAGTCACCTGGCTCACTGCTCTGCCTCTGACCACTGTACCTCTGGGACAGTGACTGTGACCTTTGTTTCTGAGGGGTCTGGGGCTGGGCAGGATGGGTTTTATCTGTAAGTGAGTGTCAGGAAGAGAATCCATGGGGACCAGAAATACTGAAATTATGCCTCTGGGGAGACAACCCAGTCCTGATTTTTGCTGGAGACGGCCCCGGTTTTAGCATCAAAAGTCCTGCATCCCAGGAAACCCCTAGGTTCCTGGCCCACCCACATGGTTGGTCACCCTTGAACCTTTTCCTTCCCCTTTCCTCCTTTTCCGCTTCCCTTCCCGGGATGACTACTCCCATTTCACAGTGGAACAGCGGGAGGCCCAGAAAAGTCAACCACTGACCCAGGAGCTGATACACGGCCGCAGAAGGTCACGGCCAGAGTTTGAGCTCTGAAGGAGAGCTGACTCGGGCTTGAGTCCTGGTTCCCTGTTGTCTTTGCCTGAGTTTCGGCACCTTCTCTGTCACCTGGACCTAAGAGTGATGGGGCAGGGGAGGGGGCACCTCCTGGCTGGCCTCGACTTGACCTGTGCCCTCGGCCCCGCAGTTGCTGGTTGAGAAGACAACGGACTCACCGGCGGCCGAGTTCTCGCTGGTGGAGGACGTGGCGCTGCACTTCGCCTGCTTGATGGGCCGCCTGAACGAGCAGCGCCTGTTCCAGCCTGACCTGTGCGACGTGGACTTGGTGCTGGTGCCCCAGCGCAGCGTCTTCCCGGCCCACAAGGGCGTGCTGGCCGCCTACAGCCAGTTCTTTCACTCGCTCTTCACCCAAAACAAGCAGCTGCAGCGCGTGGAGCTGTCCCTGGAGGCGCTGGCGCCCGGCGGCCTGCAGCAGATCCTCAACTTCATCTACACGTCCAAGCTGCTGGTCAACGCGGCCAATGTCCACGAGGTGCTGAGTGCTGCCTCACTGCTGCAGATGGCCGACATCGCCGCGTCCTGCCAGGAGCTGCTGGACGCCCGCTCCCTCGGCCCCCCAGGCCCCGGTGCCGTGGCCCTCGCCCAACCGGCTGCTGGCTGCACCCCGGCTGCACCACCCTACTACTGCGACATCAAGCAGGAGGCCGACGCCCCGGGCCTGCCCAAGATCTACGCCCGAGAAGGCCCCGACCCCTACTCAGTGCGCGTGGAGGACGGGGCTGGGGCCACGGGTAGCACGGTGCCTGCTGCCCTCGGGCCGGCTCAGCCCTTCTTCAAGGAGGAGAAGGAGGGTGGCGTTGAAGAGGCTGGCGGGCCCCCGGCCAGCTTGTGCAAGCTGGAGGGTGGGGAGGAGCTGGAGGAAGAGCTCGGGGGTTCTGGCACCTATAGTCGGCGGGAGCAGTCCCAGATCATTGTGGAGGTGAACCTCAACAACCAGACGCTGCACGTGTCCACAGGGCCCGAGGGCAAGCCGGGCGCTGCCACGGGCCCAGCCACCATGGTGCTGGGCCGGGAGGACGGGCTGCAGAGACACTCGGAAGAGGAGGAGGACGACGACGAGGAGGAGGACGAGGAGGAGGAGGAGGAGGAGGGAGGAGGCAGTGGTGCGGAGGAGGAGGAGGAGGAGGACGAGGAGGGCGGCAGCCAGGGGGAGGAGGAGGAGGAGGAGGAGGAGGAAGGGCAGAGCGAGCAGGAGGAGGAAGAGGAGGAGGAAGAGGAAGGGCACAGCGAGCAGGATCAGGAGAGCTCAGAGGAGGAGGAAGATGAGGAGGATGGGGAGGCGGGGGGCCGGCAGGGCGGGCTGGGGCGCCGAGGCAGCCGGGCCGAGCCCCCGGCCCACAGTCGCATGGCCACAAGGTCTGCCCGGCGACGTGGTCCCCCTGAGCCGGAGGAGGCCGGGCGGCAGGGCGGGAAGCGGCCAAAGCCCCCTGCAGTGGCTCCCGCTCCTGGCTCCCGAGGGCCACAGGCTGCCGACGGGCTGGGGGCCAAGGTGAAGCTGGAGGAGAAGCAGCACCATCCGTGCCAGAAGTGCCCGCGAGTTTTCAACAACCGCTGGTACCTGGAGAAGCACATGAACGTGACCCACAGCCGCATGCAGATCTGCGACCAGTGCGGCAAGCGCTTCCTGTTAGAGAGCGAGCTGCTGCTGCACCGGCAGACAGACTGCGAACGCAACATCCAGGTGGGCCTCCAAGGGGCCTGCAGGGGGCAGCCATCCAGGCTGAGCCAGGCCGGAACTGGGCCCTGGGCACCCAGTGTCCTGCTGCCTGCGTTGTCTGCACAGTCTGCAGAGACCAGGCTCAGCTCCCCGGCCCCCCACCCCGCCCCGGGGACAGTGGGACCAGCCCCGGCCCAAGGGTGAGCCCAGGGTGGTAAGAGCTCAGGGGATGACGTCAGGGAGAGCTTCCTGGAGGAGGCAGATAGAGCCGGGCTTCTGCAAGAGCAGAGATGTGCAGAAAGGAGTGGAACAAACAGTACCCTTGCCAGAGAGGCAGAGGGGAGCAGGGACTCAGGAGAATGAGAAGAGAGAGTTGTCTGAGCATGTGAGGCTGGGGGACAGCCAGCTCTGAGGAGGGATGAGTCAGTGTTTTTGTACATCTTTGGACTGCTGCAAAGCCAGGAGGGCCACCATGTATATGGTTTGGTAGATTGAGCACTGCAGGAAAGAAAGCACAGAGGGGAGGGGGGGCTTGCCCGGAAGGGGGCGCCATTTTCCACTTACTGCAAGAGCTGAGTGGAGCAAGGGGCAGCCAGGCGGGAGGAAACCCCAGCATTCAACTCTTTGGAGGTACCAGCTGGCCTGGGCATGGGGAAGAGGGACTGGATGAGCACTTTGGGAAGTGCAGGGGGCCCAACAGGAAGGCTGCCGGGGCCAAACAGGGGAGCTGGGCTGACTGCCAAGCCTTGAGCCAGCCTGCATCTGGGCCAGCCTGGCCTTTCAGGGTGAAGACAGCACAAGGCCAGTCAAGTGATTTTTTGCCTTTTTCTGGCTGGGAGTGAGGTTGAGGGGCCATAGGTAGGCGATGCTAATTGCCTGAACTAATTGCTAATTGGAGAAAGTGGTACCTGAGGGTTACCTGGATTCCTGCCCCACCCTCAGGCACACGCTCCCACTTGCCTGCCTGCTGGGCTGCCCTGTGACTCTCCACATGCACACCCCTGAGCTTCCCTCCTGAAAGGGAAAGACGCTTGTACCTCTTCTGCCCTGGGTACCCTGACCCAATTTCTGCCCAAGCCCTGGCCTACTGCAGGGATAAGGGCCCCGGAGACGAGAAGGAGGGGAGTGTGGTCCCTAGGGTTCCCACTACCAGCTTGTGCCCAAGAGGCCCTTGCACCTGCCGCAGTCCCCCAGGACTTTGGAACCTGTTCCCTTGGGGATCTCCGTGGTGTCAAGGTATGGGTCCCAGCAGGGGAGGCAGCAGAGATAATGTCTCAGCTTTGCCAGGACCTGTTATCCAGGGGGCTCCCCCTTGAACTGTAGCCTCCTCACCTACTGTGGCCCTTCAGCCAGTTATGTGTCTCCTCTCTGTAGAAAGATGTCTTGTTGAAATGAGCACAGAGGAGGGACTTCGTGGAAGAGGTGGCCCATGACCCTAATGAGTTCAGGATGAGGAGGGAGGGCCCCAGGCTGCAGCCCTGGGCGGGTGGGCAGGTGGGTAAGAATATTTAGGGATTTACCACCCCTGACTCTCAGAATATCAAACATAGCTGGTCCTTGGCCATCAAGGCCTCGCTCTCCAGCATAGTTCAGGTGGGGAAACTGAGGCCCAGAGAGGGGCAGTGACTTGTCCTAGGTCACATGGTCCTGACCCAGGGCCTAAAGTCTTCTCCTTCCACAGTGTGTGACATGTGGCAAAGCTTTTAAGAAGCTCTGGTCCCTCCACGAGCACAATAAAATTGTGCACGGCTACGCAGAAAAGAAGTTCTCCTGTGAAATTTGTGAGAAGAAGTTCTACACCATGGCTCACGTGCGCAAGCACATGGTTGGTGAGTCTAGGCCTGTGGCAGAACGGGCCCGATGTCCAAGCTGGGCCGGCTGCTGGGTGTGCTAGGAAGTCTTTCATATCCAGGGACAAGATAAAGGGATGAGAAGGCGCCAAGTAGCTAGGAGGTGGGGCGGGGACAGTGGATGGGGCAGTGGGGCCAGGGCTGCCATGTACGGTTGGGCAGGTTGCACATAGCACAAGGGCTCATGACAGGAGGGCAGGTGGAGACCAGAATCCCGCTAGCACACTGCTAACCAGGCTGTGCGCCCCAACACGGGGCTGGGTCCACCAGAGCACCTTCCGCTAAATTACAGAATGCTCGCTGTGTGGGCTGACACAGCCCCTGTCTCAGTCTGAGGACAGCTGTGCCCCTGACAGGGCTTCAGACTTCTCTGAATGCAACCCTCCTCCCAAGGGTCATACCTGGACACAAGTGTGTCTTGGGCCACTTCGCTGCCTTGGGCATGGCTGTCCCTCCCCTTTAGGTGGGCCTGGCTGAGAGTCTGGTGTCTGGGTGGCCCTCCTTTCTTTGCCCACTTCGGGGCTGGAGCTCTCCCCACTGTCTAGCCAGGGAGACAGTGAGCCCTGGCCAGGTGTGATGCCCTTTCTCTGCCAGACAGTGCTGGAGGCTTCCAATATGAACTGACGAGGAGCTGAGAAGCTGGGGTGTATCAGCCAGGAGCATGCTAGGCACCCCAGGATTGGTGGTCCTCCCTGGGCTTGGATTCCCCAGCTCTGAACTGTGAGGGGGGCCCTCCCTGTCTCCCGTCACTTCCTCCCACATCTTCCTTGGAGTTTGTTTTGCAGGGAGGGGAGCGCAGATAACTCCTTCTGGATGGCAGGGGACCCAAGGCTGAGGCCTTTAGAGGTGCCATCCTCTGTAAAGCCCAGCCACCTTGGAGACCCAGGACCACTCTTCCTTTTTTTATAGAAGAGGATGCTGAGACTCACTGAGGCTCACAGCAGCCATGCAGCCATGCAGGGAACCAGTGACTGGGCCAGGATTTGAGCCGAGGCTAAAGAACCATGAAGGCCTCTGTGCTTGGCTGAGCAGACAGAGACCTAGAGGGGGGAGAGGGAGGGAGGGACAGGGAGGGAAGGGGAAGGACCTCGCCTGGGGAACAGAAGGCACAGGGCAGGTCCCAGGGTAGATGGTGCCCCAGGAGGGGGGTTCAAGGCTCAACGTGGGGGGTGGTCCAGCAGGGGTCCCCTGGGAGAAGCCAAGTGGATCCCCCCGAAATGTCATGGCCATCGTGCCTGCCCCGTAGCCCACACCAAGGACATGCCCTTCACCTGCGAGACCTGTGGGAAGTCTTTCAAACGCAGCATGTCTCTCAAGGTGCACTCCCTGCAGCACTCCGGGGAGAAGCCGTTCAGATGCGAGGTGAGTCCACTTCTGCCCCAGGGGCCACCCTGAACAGGGCAGGGATCAGGGGCAACAGCAGCTTAAAAACCAGGGGGTGGGGAGACTGGAGTATAGGGTGCAGAAAGAGAGGGGGCCCTCCTGTCATTTGCCTCCTACTCCATCCTTCCCTGGTTGCCTACCTACACCCACCCCCACACACACACCCTTGCTACCTCTCCCTATCTCACTGCTGCACGTTCAGGGTGGGAAGTCTGCGTGGGTTGGAACCATAGGACAGGCTTTCTGGAGAGGTGGAGAAAGACACATCTTAGGCAGAGATCAGAGATGGAGTTGCAGGTGGGGATGAGGGAGGCCTCTGGACAAGGAGGAAGGATGGGGAGTCTTAAGCACAAGGGTTCCCTCCACTCGGGGGCCTTTTCACACTTCCTGAGCCCCATTCCCACCTGGGCCTCTCTACCTGTGCCCCGTGCACTGCCCCGCCCCAGGGACACCTCCACTGGCCTTTGCACCCACCCCTCCTTGCTCAGGAGTCCCTCCTGCTGTGAGTCCTGCGGCCCTATGATCTGGGGACCAGCACTTCCCTCCCTGAAGGTTATTCACCCCCGCTCTGCCCTGGGTCTTGCCCCACCCCACCCCGCCCTCAGAACTGCAACGAGCGCTTCCAGTACAAGTACCAGCTGCGGTCACACATGAGCATCCACATCGGCCACAAACAGTTCATGTGCCAGTGGTGTGGCAAAGACTTCAACATGAAGCAGTACTTTGATGAGCACATGAAGACCCACACAGGTACCGCGATCCAACAGCGATGGCCTCCGCAGTAGCGGGCCTCCTTCTCTGCCCTTTTCTGAGGCTCAGCCCCGGCCTCCCTGGCTCCCAAGGTCGGGTGAGGGAGGCTGGCTTACAGGTTGGGGGTGGGGGGCGTGGCGCACCCCCCCCCCCCCCCCACCAAGTAACTCCCCGAGGCCCATCCCCACCCACCCTGCAGGGGAGAAGCCGTACATCTGCGAGATCTGCGGCAAAAGCTTCACCAGCCGGCCCAACATGAAGCGGCACCGGCGCACGCACACCGGCGAGAAGCCCTACCCCTGCGACGTGTGCGGCCAGCGCTTCCGTTTCTCCAACATGCTCAAGGCGCACAAGGAGAAGTGCTTCCGGGTCAGCCACCCCATGGCCAGCGACGGCGCCCCCGCGGCCCCGGGCCTGCCCCCCGCCCCGCCCCAGGCGCTGCCCCTGCTGCCCGGGCTGCCGCAGACCCTGCCACCCCCGCCGCACCTGCCGCCCCCGCCGCCGCTCTTCCCCACGGCCTCCAGCCCGGGCAGCGGGAGGCTGAGCACCAACAACTAACTGCCTGCCTGCTGCAAGGGGCCCAGGACCCTGCCCTCCTCCTTGGGGGGCAGTGACACCTCCGGAGTTGGCTGGACACCGGCCTCGCCCTGAGGCCCCTGACCCTGGGGGGTGTGCAGGCTGGCAGCCCCCAGAGCTGGCTGAGGACACCTCACTACCAAGTGCCCCCGTTCAGTGACTTCTTGAAGCCTTTACTTTTTTTGTTGTTTGTTTTTTGGGAAGTGAAGGAAAAAGAAAAGAGAGGAAACCGTTGGCAGTATCCCCCTCCAGGTGAGGGGGGCGCTGGAGGCGGCAGGTAGGGGGGGACAGGGGCCCAGGGAGCAGGTGTGACTGGTCACTCTGCTGAGGCCTAAGCCAGAGGGAGGGGGGGTGGCCCAGCCCGGATCACCTTCCACTTATCCGCACCTCTCCTGGGCCCCCTAACTTGTGCCTCATATCCTGGAGGGTTTGGGTAGAAGTTGGAGTGCCATCCCCCTTTGGAGGAGGTGTGGACTCAGTGTGAGGCCTGTGGATATCCAGGCAGAGGCTTGAGCCTGGGTACCCTGGGAGCGTGCTGGGAGGCTGTGGCAAGGCGTGAAGACTGCAGCTCTGCACAGGGAGGGTCAGGGGGGCGTGGGGCGGGCAGGGGCTGGACCCCAGACATTTGCTTTCCCCATTCACAACCCTGCAGCAGGCACAGGGATCCCCGACCTGCACTAGGCTGCACTGAGGGCCCTGGGTCCTGGAGAAGATGTCCCCAGAAGCCGCTGGGCCTCAGGGTGTTGTGGGCCAGGCCCTGGGTGGACAGACGGGCTGGCTCCCACAACACCAGCTCCCAGGGTCTGCCGCCCAGGAGCCCCTGCAGATGGGTGAACCCCAGGGGCAGGCCCCTAAGGAGAAGGCTTGGGCCAATGTTCTGAGGTTTCAAGGTGCTATCAGTGGGGCGGAGGCCAGGGCAGCTGTTCACAGAGCACCCCATCCCTCACCAGCTGCCCCAGCTGCATCTGCCACACTAGAGATGTGTGTGTCTGTGTCTGTCTGCTCCCTGAAGGCAGCGCAAGCCTCCTCCACTCCCTAGGCCTGGTCACAACCCGCCCCTGGCTGGCATCCAGCACCCCTGTCCCTCCTGGGCCTCTGTGCTCATGGGTGGCACAAGGAGCCTGCATGATCAGGCCCTGGGGGTCAGGGTCGGGGGCGCTGGGAGAGCCCCAGCCTGTGCTCAATGCTTGCCCTCACGAGGTCAGCACTAATAGGACATCCTTTTTCTGTTGTCATTTAACGTCTTGATTCCTGCCTTTAAAAGGGGGAGGACGGTTCCATAAGCTACATATTTCCTAGTTAAGCTCTTTCCTATTGTGTTTATACAGTTTGTTTGTTATACTCTTTGCACCTTAAACCCCCATGACTACCCCCACACCACCACCTTCCCAGCATGGCTGGAGTGGGAAGAGGCCTGAGCCCAGGGGGTGGTGGAGGCGGGACTGGCCCCATCAGCCCAAGGGCTGAGGGGGTCGGGACCCCTCAGACCTCCTCGTAAGGTCCATGGCGCTGGGGCAGGGGGCTGGGGACATTTTAATCATCAATAAACGAAGCACTTTATTCTGTACAGATGTGGGTAAGCCCAAGGAGCCCGAATGATTTGAGGGTTTAGAATCCAAGCCACACAGCCCAGATTGTTCTCTGGGCTTAGAGGGTTTGAGTTTGGGGCTGTAGCAGGAACAGTGCAAACCAGAGCCTACGTACATACCCTCAGATGCCCCTGCTGTCCTCTGGGCACCCCCTCAAGAGAGGAAAGCTCCCTGTCTGGTTCCCAGCACTGCAGCTCCCCCACCCCAAGGCTGGGGGTTCTAGCCTCCTATGGGGTCAGGGTTGCACCTCTCAGGCTCCTGCTCTACTCTAGCTCTTTTCTTCTCCTGCACCCCTTGATCTCTGGGCTTCCATGACGTCCTCAGGGTCCCCCCCCCCCCCACTCCCCCCTCTCCCTTGCTATTTCCAACCTCCAGTCCCAGTGCCTGGCAGCTCTTCAGAGCTGGCCCACATTTTCCTAAGAAAAGTCTGATTTCCCCAAATGGGCTGTAGGCTGGGACTCCCTTGAGCTTCTCATCCCCTGTGGCTGACACCAGGATCTCCCGTTACAGCTGGTGGCCGTGCCACCTGCTACCCTCACTGCAGCCTTAGAGAGCCTAGGGGGCCCTGGCCAGGCTGGGCTTCTGATCCATGAAGTCAGACTTCCACAAGCAAAGGCTGTAGGGAGCTGCTGGTGAGACCCTGCCCCAGGACTCGGGTCTCCTACTCTTGTACGGTTCCCTTCTCAGGGCACGAGAGGGGTCCAGAGAGCAGGCTGGGCACTGGTCAGATGGTCATTGTATTAATAGCTTAGATGGGCGTGGCCAACCCCTCTCCTGGGAGGCCCCTGTCCCAGTGGGGACAGGAGCCCTGTGTCCCTGGTGCTAAATGCTCTCTTCCCCTTGGGCCAGTGTTGGTGGGAGCTCCTTTCTGGCCAGACCACAAGGGTCTGAAGCAATAATGGAACCTCAGCTGTGCCCGTATGGATAGGGGTTCTTGTTTTACCAGCTTTTACATTTCCTTTTTAATTTTTAAAACAAATTAACAAGCACCTGGATATTGGAGCGAGGGGCTTGGGCCATCATACCCACTTCCCAGAGCTGGTGATGGGGAGGGGGCTTGGGGTGGTCACCTCCCACTGCAGATCTGCCAAGGGGGGCCACTTTGTCCAGCTGGACTTCTCAGCCCACTTGGCCGAGCCTCAAGTCTGGAACCTGGCCTGCCCCTCCCCATCTCCCCTTGTAGTCCCTGGTCTTGGGCCAGCTGGGGATGAGTGGCCAGAGAGATGACCATTCAAGCCCCATGACCACAGTTCTAGGAACCTGGGCCAGGGGGGCTGGCGGTGGGGGCAAATCCTGAGCCTCTGATCCTGACGTTTGCTGCCATGGCCCACATGGCACCCCTTGGCAATCATGGGCAGGGGATGGCGCTCAGTGGCAAAATGGCTGTGCCCAGGCATGTGGACCCTTGATGTCTGCCCTGTGTGGTCGTCCCACAGCCCCGGAGTGTGTGGGGGACTGCAGGAGGGTGAGGAGAAGAGTGGAGGGGAATAAAGGCAGTACAACTGTCCCTTGGCCCAGCCTTTTCTTTACACATGCCACCCTGACCGTGGGCTGAAAGGACTCAGACCACAGTGAGATGAAGGACAACTCAGCTGCCAAAGACCACATGGACACCTGTGCCTGGAGCATCCACAGGTCTCGTCTCCGTTGCCTGAGGATGGGCTGGGCTCCTGGGGAGTCTCCAGAGTCCAGAGCTGAGGTCTGGAGGAGCCTGGTGTCTGCGCCCAGGAGAACATCTCAGATGGAAGACCGTGGCCTCCTAGGAGGGAACAAGCAACTCTCCCCGTGGACCTCAGAATTATTTTGCTGGGGCACTGGCTCCATGCAGGATGGAATTCTAGGCTGTGGGGACACATGGTGAATGAATGAATGCCCCCTCACCATGTATGTAGCACTTGGTCTCAGATGCCCAGAGGGGGGTCTCAAGATGAGATACCAGGGTACCTGAGGGGTCTCAGACACCGGGAGGGGCTAGGAAAGAGACTCCTGGGTGGTTCACTAACCAGCCAGGGAGGGGGTTCAGGTCCCCAGGATGAGGACGTTGCCTTCCACACAGCCCCACTTCCTGAGGGGAACAGGGACTCACTCAAGTCACCCTGAAAGTGCAGCTCGTTGATAGGCCTGCAGGCCCGGCTGCTCCCTGCTTGGTGTCTTGTGGGGATTCGGCCTCCCTGTTTCCCGTCTGCTACCTGTCCATCCGTGTATTGCCTCCATACCACCTCTTCCCACCAGCCCCACTGTACCGTGAGCGACGGTCCATGCCACACAGCATGGTTTTCTAGAGAACCTCTGAGGAAAATATCTATTTTTAAAATTAAAGTTTTATTTGGACATAGTTGAAGAAGCCAAATATTTCTAGAACTTTTTTTAAACAAAAACCTGCAGTTCCCCACAACTCCTCCTTTCCAACTCCCAATAAGTGAGCAGTTCCAATTCAGTTGGTATTTTTGGTGTTTTCCTGTCCATGGAAAGCATACCTCCAACACCGCTTTCCTCCTATTTTCAGTTTTAGGCATTGGCTATAGATGTATTTCTTCAGCACTCCCATCACACACACAAACACTATATACACAATTCCCCTTCCTCCCAACATGGTTATGTTACTATTTGAGGTTACATTAATACTTAGTATCTATATTATTATGACTATGTAGACACTGATCTCAACCAAGCCATATAATACAATGATTCCATTTCCTTTCTCCTATAACTTTTTACTTTTGGCTCTTTTAAACATAATTTACTTTGGTTTCTGGGTGTTTATCACTGCTGCATCCCCAAACCCTTTGTCATAAAGGGTTTCCAGTATGTGCAAACACAGCGAGTGTTCCATCCATTTCATCACTCTCACAACCAAGGAGCAGTGCAGGAAGACAACCCTAGGAACACACTGTGCAACCAGCTTCCCACGAGGAGACGGGAAACTGCGTAACAGCCTCCCCCAGCCTGTCATTCCCTGTCGCTCTTTGCTGAGACTGTGTCCCTTCAAGTTCACTGCAGAGATCTTTAACTTCTAAAAGGTTTATGTCTTAGTGGCCTCCTTTTTCCTAACCCTAAAATTTACCTTCTCCTCTGGACCACTTCCAGGAATGACATTCTGAAGAGCTAGACTGTATCTCCCTGGGTGTAAAATTGCCTGCGTGTAAAATTCAGGCTGGAAATGACTTCCCTCAGAATTTTAGATGCTGGCATTTCTGTTGAGAAGCCCAATGCTGTAAAGTTTAAAAGGATGAAATGAAATGACAGCCCCCTCTGATCAATATCAAGCCCTGGAATCATGCTTTCTCCCTCCCACATTGATCCCCGGGCATGTCCTTGGGTGAAGACAGAGTGAGAGGGGCTGGGATGACACAGGGCTGGCCATGACTTCATGACTTGGTAGTTGTTGAAATGGGGTGCTTGGTACATGAGAGATCAGTATATTACTCTTTCCTTGGAAATGTTTGCATTTCCCATCATTGTAATTTAAAAATAAACAGCAGTTCCCCATTTCACAGAGGGCAAAAAAAACCGGTCTGTACACTGGTCATACATGATACCACCCCCTCTTACCTCTCTGCCTTCATCTCCTACTCACCTCCTCATTCATTGCTCACTGGCTTCCTTGCTGTTCTTGGAACAGGACAGGTGTACTCCTGCCTCAGGGCCTTAGCACAAGCTGTTCCCCTGCTTGGAATGCTCCTCCTCTGTGGTTTAAACCTGCTCAAGCATAGTCCTCTCAGTGAGTCCATCCTGACTATTCCATTTAAAATTGTGACCTCTGCTACCCATCATTTTCCATGCCCCTTTCCCAGCTACCTATTACCACAGCAGTTATCATCCAACACCCTGTATAACTATTTACTTGTTGCTGTTCCCCCTTGCCTCAGCTGAAGTTAAGCTCCAAAAAGACAGGAATTCTTACTTGATGTGTTCACTGCTGAATCCTCAACATTTAGAATAGTGCACAGTAGGTTCTCGATGAATGGATGAGCCACATATAAACATTCTAGTAGAATGCCTGGTAGGAAGTGAGCACCATGGGACTCATCATAATCTAAAAATATGCCACTGAATCATCTGATAAATATAAGTTAATTGTTCAGCCAGTACCTTCTGTCCTGGTCTTTGGAAAGTGAGATGACGAATAACGGACATTTTCTTTGGAATCAGCAAGGCAGGGAGGGATTCCCACAGTCTTAGGAAGTGGGCAGATCTGCTTCGAATCCTGGATCAGCCACTCGCCAGCTGTGTGACTTAGCCACATGGCTGAGCCTCTCAAAACCTGGTCTCCTCACTGATGGTGCTGGATGGAAATGTTCTGCAGTATAGGGCTGGGCTGGAGGCCCCTGGGTGAGCCTCTGCTCTTCCCAGAAGATAGGACTATTTCTAGGTGATCCTACCTAGGTGCTATGTCCCTATGAGATCTGCTAGAGGGGTCAGCAAGCAATGGTTGAGAGCACTGCTCAGGAGGGACAGGCATTGACATCACTGGGATCACAAAACTGGGTGGTGACTCAGTCCTGGCCCAGGCTAAGCCCCCCTCGCTAATCCCCCCACCCCTCAAGCCTGAGGTTATAAACAAGTGACTCAGGAATGATGGGAGAATGCCCCATAACAGTTCACACCAGTGTCTTGGGGGCTAAATTTAACCCACAGCTGCAGCCTCTGGCACTTTGAGAACAAGTTAATCTTGGTGGCTGAGGCTGATGTGTGCGTGCATGTTGTGGAGTGGGAGGAGGCGGTCAGCGGTCCAGAGCAGGGTGGGCATTGGGACTGGCTGCCCCAGACCTCTACACGGATCCCTTAGATACTAGACAGGTGTAGGGGCCCCAAGGCTGGGCAGGCTCAGGTCAAGCTTAGGATGGACAAAGAACTGAGCATAGACAGCTTTCCTGGAATATTCTGAGTGTAACTTTTTGTTTGTTAGTTTTTTGATTCCTGGGTGTTTTAACAGCTAAAATAGTTGAACCTACAAAACTGAATCTAGCACGTCTGACAGCTTACAATGTGAAACCCTGTGCCTGTGTATTGACAGGGACACAGAACCACAGTGAGTGGTACTGTGTGATTCTGCCCCTGCACAGAACCACAGACTCACACAGCAGTGTGATTCTGCTTTCGAATCACAGCAGAACTGAACTGAAGCCCTTAAAAATCGAACTCACCTGTCTCTTCACTGTGCAGGAAGGGAAACTGAGGTGCAACAGAGTGATCTGGCCTTCTCAGGCCCCACAGGAAAGTGGCGACCTTGTTTATTCGAGTGTCTTCTTGCTTTCTTGCACAGTCCAAGGAAGATCTCCGAGCTGGGAGAGAAAAGTCTTCCCATGTTAAAGCTGAGGCAACAGGTTCCCCAGGCCCAAATTCATTGAGTGGGAAACCTGAGCACACGGTGTCCAGGACTGGGTGGAGGGAGATACACTCCAAGGAGGATAGGAGCAGCTGGGCAGAAAAGCCCAGAAGGCCTGGAGGAAGGGAGACCCTTGAGGGATTGGAAGGCTTATCCCTCCTTGGACTGAGAGACAGAGCTTGGGTCATCCCCTTCCCTGAGGGGCATCACCTAGACCAAGGAAAGCAGTCGAGGCCTCACTGCGCTCCGTTTAGAGAGGAGGTAGGGAGGCCCTCATCTTTCAGGGAGGACCGAGACACCCCACCCCAGTCCCATGAACCCCCGGGGGGCTCAGTCAAGGTTGCTCTGGGGGGAGGGCCTCGGCCCAGCTGTCCCCTCTGCGTCATGTGCAGGAGGCCAGGCAGCTCGTCTTACAGGGCCCGGTCCAGCTCTATATATAGCCCGGCTTGGACAGCTGCGTAGACTGCGTGCGACCCAGCAGGAAGGCAGGGAGGGCGGAGAGGAGGCCACCCACCATGGCGCTGGGCTTGGAGCAGGCCGAGGAGCAGCGGCTGTACCAGCAGACGCTCCTGCAGGACGGGCTCAAGGACATGCTGGACCACGGCAAGTTCCTCGACTGTGTGGTGCGGGTGGGTGAGCGCGAGTTCCCGTGCCACCGCCTGGTACTGGCCGCCTGCAGCCCCTACTTCCGGGCGCGCTTCCTGGCCGAGCCTGAGAGCGCAGGCGAGCTGCGCCTGGAGGAGGTGTCCCCTGACGTGGTGGCCCAGGTGCTCCACTATCTGTACACCTCAGAGATCGCGCTGGACGAGGCGAGCGTTCAGGACCTCTTCGCCGCGGCGCACCGCTTCCAGATCCCTTCCATCTTCACCATCTGCGTGTCCTTCCTGCAGAAGCGCCTGTGCCTGGCCAACTGCCTGGCGGTCTTCCGCCTCGGCCTCCTGCTCGACTGCGCGCGCCTCGCCGTGTCCGCTCGCGACTTCATCTGCGCGCGCTTCTCGCTGGTGGCCCGCGACGCCGACTTCCTAGGGCTCTCAGCCGACGAGCTCATCGCCATCATCTCCAGCGATGGCCTCAACGTGGAGAAGGAGGAAGCCGTGTTCGAAGCGGTGATGCGATGGGCAAGCAGCGGTGACGCCGAGGCGCAAGCCGAGCGCCAGCGCGCACTGCCCACGGTCTTCGAGAGTGTGCGCTTCCGCTTGCTGCCACGCGCCTTCCTGGAGAGCCGCGTGGAGCGCCACCCTCTTGTGCGTTCCCAGCCAGAGCTGCTGCGCAAGGTGCAGATGGTGAAGGATGCCCACGAGGGCCGCATCACCGTGCTGCGCAAGAAGAAGAAGGAGAAGGGGAAGGAGTCGGCTGGGGCCAAGGCCACTGACAAGGGCACAACTGAAGCCAAGGCGGAGGAGGAGGAAGAGGAGGCAGAGCGCATCCTACCCGGGATCCTCAATGACACCCTGCGCTTTGGCATGTTCCTGCAGGACCTCATCTTCATGATCAGTGAGGAGGGCGCCGTGGCCTATGACCCGGCAGCCAATGAGTGCTACTGTGCCTCCCTCTCGACCCAGATCCCCAAGAACCATGTCAGCCTAGTGACCAAAGAGAACCAGATCTTCGTGGCTGGAGGCCTTTTCTACAATGAGGACAACAAAGAGGACCCCATGAGCGCTTACTTCTTGCAGGTGCCTGGCCAGCCTTGGGAGGGGCGGCCAGTACTGACTTCTGGGCACTGGGGGGCGCCTTGGGATCCAGCAGAGGCCTGTGTCTACTTGTTGGGGAATGTCATTGGGTATAGGCTGAGATGTAGACCAGGAAAGATGAATGACAGTCACTTGCCTGAAGGCTGAAGATCGTTATAGGCAGTTGACAATAAGATGTATAACTTTGGTGTCTCAGTTTCAGGGAGATGTCAGCTTTCAGATGGTCAATATGTTGGAGGCCCTAGCTCTGTGCAGGGATTGAGGTCAGGGACAGTGAGAACGAGCAAGGTCAGTGTAGGGGTCCTGGCTAAGACCTGTGCATGAAGCTGGGATTGGAATGTGGAACAGTGTGTCTCAAACAAAGGGACCATCCTCCCTTCCCTTCCCATTGCACAGATAAGGAAACTGAGACCCAAGAAGGATCAGGAGAGTGGGGTGCCTGGTTCAAGTTATAATGTGACAGTGGGATCTCAGAGGGCAAACGTGGTTTCCTTGTGACTAGGCATGTAGGTTTAAGCCTTGCCAGTTGGGTGAATTTGGAGACATGGAGGGGAGGGTGCAGTGCTTCTGGGTGGGAACCAGTGAGCACGGAACAGAGATGGGAAGGAGCCTAGTGAGTAGTGGGCTTACTGAGGCCTAACCAGGCTGGAGAGGGGTGAGGGGCAGCATGGTGCCAGTGTTAAACTGGGGGGGTGGGGGTGGGGAGAGCATCTCCGCCAGCCGAGGCACACGGTGGGCACATTGTGTATTCTCTCTAGGCATCTGTTTGTAAATGGTGATATTATACTTCCTAGCTTGATAAAGTTGTCTGAAGGTTAATTGATGGTTATAAAGTGTTCATCAGCATAGTGCTCAGCCCTCAGAAAACTCCACCAAAAGATGAGCCACTAGTATAGTTATTAACAGACTGTTGGGAATTCCCTCTTGGTCCAGTAGTTAGGACTCCACTGTTACTGCTGGGGGATGGGGATGGGGTGGGGTTCAATCTCTGATCAGTGAACTAAAATCCCACAAACCATGCGAGTGTGGCCAGAAAAAAACGACTGCTGGAGTGCACAAGGCCACAGACTTATTACACTGTAAGTCTGAAGGAGTGGGTGGCTGTATTTGGGCCTTTCCTGTGTAGTGGGATGGGATGGAAAACGGGGCAGGCACGCCTCAATTCAGGAATTGTACTGGGGAAGGGCCAGGGCAGCAACTGGACCTCCCTCTCAGAGACTCCTTCTCAGCTCTGCAAGGGATGCCCCATCACGGTGCTATAAAAGTTATCTCCGGGCCCCTGTGGGGTCGGGACCCTCGGCTGTCCTCAGCCCGATAGGAGGAGGGGCACTGCCTCCAGGCACCGCCTCCAGGCTGCGCTGGCCCTACCTGCAGGCCCGGACTCCTCAGGACCCGGGGCGGCGGGTGGACAGAAGGCGCTGGGCCGGGGCTGGGGAGAGGGGTTGATGAGGGGGTGTGGGGAGGTCGCTGACTGGCCGCCCGGCCCGCAGTTTGACCACCTGGACTCGGAGTGGCTGGGGATGCCTCCGCTGCCGTCGCCGCGCTGCCTCTTCGGACTCGGAGAGGCTCTTAACTCCATCTACGTGGTCGGCGGCCGAGAACTCAAGGACGACGAGCAAAGCCTGGACTCCGTCATGTGCTACGACAGACAGTGAGTGCGGGCTGCGGGGCGGGGCCAAGGATCCGGGGGCGGGGCCAAGGATCCGGGGGCGGGGCGGGGCTGGCAGGTGAAGAGGGAGCGAGGAGCTGAGCGGTCTGGGGAGTTCCGGTTAACAAGTTGGGTGCATCCCAACACGTGTTGCGTGGTGGGCGGATGCAGAGACTGACAGAGAGCGCCTTACTGCCCTCCCCTTTAGGTCGTTCAAATGGGGCGAATCGGACCCGCTGCCCTATGCCGTGTACGGACACTCGGTGCTCTCCCATATGGATCTGGTCTACGTCATTGGCGGGAAAGGCAGCAACAGGTGAGGCCCGGGCTTGGAGCGGGACTGCAGCAGCCGGGTCGGCGGGCGGAACCGAAGCCGTCTCCCCGAGGCTGTCAGGGGTCTGTCCCGCCTGCCTTGGGAGGCAGCTGGAGGGACTGGACCAAGGGAGAGAGGCGGCTCTGCGCTCCCCACCCCCGCCTTCTCCTTTCTAACTGCCCCTCCACCCCGACCCCATAGGAAGTGCCTGAACAAGATGTCGGTCTACGACCCTAAGAAGTTTGAGTGGAGGGAGCTGGCGCCCATGAAGACTCCCCGCTCACTCTTCGGGGCCACCATCCATGACGGCCGCATTTTTGTAGCTGCTGGGGTCACAGACACAGGGCTGACCAGCTCAGCCGAAGTGTACAACATTGCGGACAACAAGTATGGCTGCTTCCCGCCTCCCCGCCCCCTTCCACAGGACAGCCAGGGAGGAAGGTCCCCACTGTAACCCTCTGGCCCCGTGGCTTTGGGCCTATGTCAGCCCTCTCTGTGTCTACCCTGGCAGGAATCATAGCACCTACTTTGGGTCTCCACTGTTGAGCTTGGACATCAGCACAGACCTAGCCCCTTTACTCTGGTCAGCAGTGAGGTGGCTTCCCCTACAAGATGGGGCAAGTGTTATGGCCAGCCAGGTCTGCAGGCAAGAGTTCCCAGGAGATGCCAGGTTCCTCATTCAGAGACTCATACCGGTCACTGGCCTGATGGCTAGAGATAACAGCAGTAACCAAGATAGAAGCTGCTCTACCCGGGGAGGTCAGGAAGAAAACTGTGCTAGCAGGCCAGTTGGACTCTGCCAGCTAAATGGGTGGTGGGAGGATGCTTGAAGGCAAAGGAAGGCTAGTGCCAAGGCAGTTAGGAGGAAAAAAAGACAAGCCCATGGAGAAAAGGGCTTTGGTCAGGCTGGATGGAGTGTGGTGGGTGAAGGGAGGTGGGGTTGGTGGATACTGGGGCTGGAGAGATGGCCAGTTGGGCTGAGGCACTTTATCCCCAGAGTAGTGAAATGCCTCCAATGGGTTTTAAGCTCCCATCTGTGTTTTACCAAGATGCCTCATGGCAGACCATGTAGAGAAGAGATTAGGGATTTCCCAGGAGGCAGGGGTACAGCTGTGTAGCAAGTGTTGATGGTGGCCTGGAGCTGGGGGTACAGCAGTGATGGGGCAGAAAGGATGCACCAGAGAAAGATCTAGGCCAGTGTTTCTCACATGCACAAGAATCTCCTGGGGATCATGCTAGAATGCAGATTCTGAATCTCAGGTCTGGGGAGGGATCTCAGAATATATTTCTAACAACCCCCCGGGTGATGCTGATGCTGCTGGCCCATAGGCCATACTCAGCAGCAAGAGTTCAGGAGACAGAAGAAGCAGGATTTAGCAATTGATTGAATGGTGGGGGTGAGAGGGACAGGTGGATACTTTTGTGTGAGGCTGGGACGTCATTTATTGAGGAACTATTGAAGTTAGGTAGGAAAAATGAGGGTCCACTTAGAACATGTGGATGTGAGATGCTTGGGGATGTCCAGGAGGAGCCTACAGGGCAGAGAGAGGGCTGAGCTGGAGGGTGGGATCTGGAGGTCAACAGTACTCCGTGGGGACAAGCTCCCTCAGGAGAGAGTGAGTGAGTGGGAGAAGCTGAGGCCCAGGTCCTGAGGGACAGCAGGGGCAGATGCTTTATTCAGCAAGGAAACCTACGAGGTGAGGCTGGGGAGCTGCAAGGTGAAGAAAGTCATGTCAACAGAGGTGTGTACTGTGGGCCCTGGATTCCAGAGACCTGAATTCCGGTGGTTGGGAGAGGGGTTTTGGAGGGATGGAGGTCCAACCTCGGGAGTTAGGGGGAGTGAAGGCAGCTTGAGAGGCTCTGGGCTGTGAAGGGGAGAAGAGGGATGGGGCAGGAGTGCACAGGATGGTCTCAATGGTGACTGAGGTGGCCAGTAGGAGTTGGTTTAGGAGCAAAGGCGGGACCTTGGGGAGATCCCTGGTGGGTTTCATGGGGGATAGGTTGGATGGAATGATAGGGGAACAGTGAAGGGAAACGTGAAGGGCAAAAGAATGGGGAAGAAGAGAAGACCAGAGGGTGTTCCTGAGCAGTCAGGGAAGAGGAGGTTGTGCTTGCAGAATGGATGCCTGGGAGTTGGATTTTGAAGGGTGCAGCTGAAGCTATGGATGCTGGCAGGGGACAGTCACTGGGCTTGCCAAGGCCCATGGGGGCACCCCCCTCATGCCCCCTCCTTCCCATCAGGTGGGCACCCTTTGAGGCCTTCCCACAGGAGCGCAGCTCACTCAGCCTGGTCAGCCTGGCGGGCACCCTCTATGCCATTGGTGGCTTTGCCACTCTGGAGACGGAGTCCGGGGAGCTGGTTCCCACAGAGCTCAACGACATCTGGAGGTGAGCCTGGCCCCAGGGAGGGAAGAGGAATTGTGAGCAAGGCTGGCTGGGCACCCAGGCAGTGCCTGGCAGGCTCATGGGCGGGGCAGAGCTGACTGCCTTTCAGGGAACCCTGTGGGGACGGGACAGCAGACATGCCTTGCTTAGCCCAGGGTCTCTCCATTTGGTTGGGAAAGTCTGGGTGCGCACACATGGCACCGCACCCCACTATGGGGTATCAACAGTGTCACAGTCAGAAGCCGATGCCCAGGTTAGGACCCAGACCCACAGAAATGGGCCCCAGGGAGCAGAGTGGGCTTTTCCTCTCTCCTCCCTCCTGAGGGAGAGAGCTGGACTGGGATTGAGAAGTAGCTGGATCCTAGCTTCTCAGTGCCTTGCTTCTTTGGCTGATGGTACCTGGAGGTGGTCGGAAGAGGTTTCAGCCCTCTGGGGCAGCTTTTGAACCTTCAGTGATGCCAGTACTGCAGGCGGCCTCTAGGGGGCAGCACTGCTGGGAGAACAGGACCCAAGACATTGAGGGTGGTGGGGGTTACTTCTTGGAGGGTTCAGTTCAGAAATTCTCAAGAGGAGGGGACTGAGGAGGTGTAGACCTTCCTGGAAGGAGATGGACTTCCAGGAGTTATGGGATTCTTGGAACTTCCCTGGTGGTCCAGTGGTTAAGGCTCCATCCTCCCAATGCAGGTAATGCAGGGGGCATGGGTTCCATCCTTGGTCAAGGAACTAAGACCTCATATGCTATGTGGTTAAAAAAAAAAAGAAGGTGGAATTCTTGAGAGGGAGCCCTTCCTAGAATATAGGTGTTCTTTAGGTAGGTGCCCACCCCTTTCCCAGAGCACGAAAAGGAAGGAGGTGGGCCTGGGGCTGGGAGGCAGCACCTCCCAGGGGTGGCCTGCTGCACTCTTCCTGCTGGGTCCCACCCTGGACTTGGCTGACTGAGCTCTATGTCCTTGTCCCCACTCCTCCCACCCCAGATACAATGAGGACGAGAAGAAGTGGGAGGGGGTCCTCCGGGAGATCGCCTATGCCGCCGGCGCCACCTTCCTACCTGTGCGGCTCAACGTGTTGCGCCTGACCAAGCTGTGACCTGCCCAGAGGGCCTGAATGTGCCCTGTCCCCCATGCTGTAGACCACAGAGGCCTGGCCTTCTGGGTGGGGACTCCAGGGAGGAGTCCCTGGCAGAGGAGTTCGGCAGAGGCAGAGCCCACCTGGATCCCATCCCGTCATGGTGCCCCAGGAGCTGCTTCAGCTGGGACAGGGAAATTGCTGCCCAGTGCTGGGCCTTCGGGCAGGGATAAGAAACTTTTGGCCTCTCCAGTGTCTCATATCCCCCAGTGTTCTTGGTCTATGAGGCAGAACCTCACGGGGTGTCAGGCTGCACCCTGGTCCAGTCCCAGACTGGCTGTGTGCCAGTAAATGCCCCACAGGACTCAGCCTCCTCGCCTGTCAGGTGGGGAGCAACCCCATCTAATGCACCTTGCAGCCTGAGTAAGTCTCCTTCTGCGAGAAGAATAAAGTGCCTTGCGAGCAAGCAGCTGAGTCTGGGATGAGATGCTCCAAGCAGCAGTGACCAGGTAGTTTGAAGACCTGGGGCTTCTTGTGTTCAGCTGCTGGGCTGCCAAGGTCGGTGGCCTCTGCCCTCCACATGTGTCTCCTACATACTCTGTGTGTGTCGAGAGTTTGAGCCCCCTCCCTGGACCTCCAGCTCCTCATCTTGCCTGGACAGGGAGCTGGGAGACCATGGGGGGAAGGGGAAGGGAACGGCCAGACCACGGTAGAAAAGTCTTTTATTCTATCAGTCCAGGCCCCATCTGGCCTGGCCTGGACCAGGGCCCAGGAAGAGCCGAGCAGAACCCATCCCGCTTCCCCTCCACCCCTACTCCAGCTTCTCTTTGTCCTGCTTCTGCTCCTCCTCCAGAGCCAGGGTTCGCTCTCGCTCCTTCACCAGTTGGACACCACAGTAGGTGACAAACAGGATGGCCAGCGTGGTCCGGGGGAACCCTGGGTGGGGAACAGGTCATGGGTCCTAGGAGCAGAGCCCCCCTCCCCCTGTGACTCTTCCCTCCCCACTTGACTGCCCCCTCCCTGTTGGGTCCTTGAGGAATTGTGGTGGGGTGGGGACATCTCAGGAGGTCACGATTCTCGAAGTGGACACAGGGCACATTCTGTATCCACTGTCCCTCACCTGAGAGCAGCAGGCGCTGGACAACCAGCTCTGTGAACTCCGGGCTGTTCAGGCTTACAAGGTTGTACATGACGATGGCCCAGAAGTTCATGGCCCCAAAGACGGCTCGGACCCTGCGGGACATCTGCTCTGACAGAGAGGTCTGCTTGGTCCAGGAAAACATTGGCAGTGAGGCAAGAGGCCCAGGGGAAAAGAGGATACAATGAGTTAGAGGCCTTGCCCACATGGCCACAGGATCCTAGGATATGCTGGTTAGCATATCCTGAGACTCACAGGTTAGCTCTCCCTCTTTGTTAAACATGGGAAACTGCACCCTGGAGAGAGGACACGACCTGATCAACACATCTAGCGCCAGGTGCCCCCACCCTGCAGAACGTAAGGGAGGGCCAGATACCCACAGGAGGAGTCATTACCCTGATGACCAGGAGGGTGGTGGTGAGAAAGTTCTGGACTGAGAGTCAAGTGTGGCTGGAAGACTCCAGAGGTCAGTAGTGCCACCTACTCCAGGGCCCCAGCCAACCCCAGCCCCAGTCCTTCCCTGCTCACCTCAATTTGCGCTAGGGGCTCCATCTCTGCCAGCTTCTGTACCCAGAGCTCAAAATTGAGCCCAAAGCAGTTAAGGCATGACCACAGGTAGACAACATCACAAGGTCCAAGCCACAGAGTGGTGATGGCAAATGTGGCTATGGTGGCCCCCAGCTCTGGGATCACTGCAGAGTGCTGCCCACCAATGTGGTCATACACGTACCTGCAGGAAAGGTGGAAAAGGGGCCGGTGGGAGTGTGGGAAAAGGAAGGTGGGAGGTGGGTAAAGGATACACGAAGTGGGGCAGCTTCCTCAACATTATCATCCGGGGCATATTCAACATCCTGGGCCTCAGGTGGCTGCTCCTCTTCTATCCAGCTTCAAAATATGGAGGGCTCAGCCTTGAACTTCCCGTCCTCTCCAGCTACCTTCCTTCTTCAAGTGATCTCATCCACACCCAAGACTCTGAATGCCATCTCTATGCTGATGAGCCCCAAATGTATCTCCTGACTCATAAATCCAACTGTTACCAGACACCTCATATGAATGACGGACTCCCTCATCCCTGCCCAAACCTGCTTCATTCCCATCTCAGCTAATGACACCACCATCCATTCCGTTGCTGCCAGAACTCTTCGTGCCATCTTGGATTCTCAATTCCCCTCTCCACTCACATCCAAGTGAGCAACTTCTACAGCTCAGTCCTGAGCACTCAGTCCTGAGCACTGCTCATGCCTCCAGTAACACCACTCGAGTCCAGGCGATCATCTCCTCTTACACAGATTATTGCAGGGACCTAAGCTGTCTCCCTGCTTCTGCCTCTGCCTCTACTATCCACTGTCCACACAGCAGCTTCTGTTGTTTCGCTGCTCAGTTGCATCCGACTCCATGCGACCCCATGGACTGCAGCATGCCAGGCTTCCCTGTCAAGGCAGGTCTTTTAAGAGTGTAACCCAGATTACCTCACTTCCACAATTATACCCTCCCTCAATAGCTCCTCATTACAGTTAAACTCAACCACCTTCCTATGGCTAGAAGATCCCACGTTGTCTGGTTTCTTCCTCCCTCCCTGACCTCATCACCCACCATTCTCCGCCTCATTCACTGTGCTTTCCCCTTCACCAGTCTTTCTGACACTCAGAGACACACAGCTGGTTCCTGTCTTGAAGCCTTTGTACCTATTTTTCTCTCTGCCTGAAAATCTGTCCTCCACATTTCCTATCATTCAAGTCTCAGTTCATCTCACAGAGGCCTGCCTGGACCCCAACTAAAGAAGAGTCTATCCCATTACATTCTTTTATTTTCTTCATAACACTTACCACTCTCTAAAATTATCTTTCTCTCTCTCTCTTTTTTTTACCTGTTTATGGTCTGTTTCTCCCCACTAGACTGTAACTACCATGAGTTCAGGGTCTTTGCCATTTTCACAACTGTATCCCCAGAGCCTAGAACAGTGAGTGCCTGGCACACAGTAGATAGATACTCAATAAATATTTGTTAAATAAATTTGGTTGAAGACCTGTTGCATAGCTAGTGTCTCTGTTACTTGACCTCATTTCCAGTGACTTCTTCTCCACTCCACTCCAGTCACCCACTCCCATGGCCACACCCCAACTTTTTCACCACTTCTTTTACTTCTTCCTGATTTCCATCCTTCACCCAGCCCCACTAGGGGCTGATCTGACTCCCTAGTTCCACTTCTTCAATCTCATTGACTCCCCCTACCTTCCTCATCTCCTGATGCCATTCTATTTTTACCACCCTTCTTAACAGGCTTATATTCAATGAGTCATCATCACAAATAACCTAAAAACCCTTCTCCCTCACTTCTTTCTCACCCATCTGGGAAAGCCCAAATCACCCACTTCCTCCTCACCTTCACCCTAGAAACTAAACCCTGATGGGAAGAATCCCACACCTTGACATATTAGAATCCATAAATCCACCACCTCCCACACTATCTGGGCTGTCAGTGTCAAAGTTTCTCTAGTCAGCTTCTTCTCCCAGGCTCTGCAGTGGCTACTCCACCTTCATCTCTCCGGCAGATATGAGTGGGTGTGTGGTGATCTAAGCAAGGTAGGCACATAGATGCTGCCTCCCTCCATCCCCAAACAAACAGCTCTCAGCAGATGACCTTGCCTCTTATTTCACAGAGAAAATCAAAGCCTTCAGGAGGAATCCCTCACCTTTCCACACTCACCCACCATTCTTCTACATCCACACTGGCTTTTCTTCCTCCTCCCTGTCCTAAAGCCAGACCTCTGCCTGGCACTGGTTCCATTGCCTCTTCCCTTCTCAGGGACCTCCCTCCATCAATCACCCCTCTATCCAACATTGCCAACTTCTTCCCCTCTACTGAATAATTCCTCTCAGCACCCAAGTATGTCTCATTATTTCTTGTCTTTAAAACACCTACTTCTCCCTTCAGCCATTCCTATGTGTCCCCTTTCAGTGCCAAGCTTCTTCCAGGGGTTGTCCACATCGTAACTCCCCTGCAGTTCCTCAGTGGCCCCCCCAACTTTCCCTCTCCTCCCCTGCCCCTGTGTCTCCCGGGAAACGCTGAAAACCTGCAGGCAACCAACACTCATGCTCAGTCTCTGGCTTCAGCAGCATCCAACCTGCTTGCCCCTACCATGCCAGAATGTGCTTCCCTTAGCTTCCAGGGTGTCCCATGATCCTGACTTTTCTCCTGCTCTTGTGACACTCTTTTTAGGCCCTTCTGCCAGCTCCGCCTTCTCCCTTCAACTAGAGTCCTTCCTAGCACACGACTTCCTGGGAGTCATCATCCCCTCCTTCCTGATGCCCTCAATCCCAGGCCAAGTCCTGTCCAGGCTGCCTGCTGTGTGTCTCCACTCCACCATTCTCTCACCTCCAGGGCCCCTACCCACGTCCAAACCCCCATCTTTCACTTAAACCTCTACCATGACCTCCTCACTCCCTCCTTGCTTCCTCTGGCCCAGGGGGTGACCTTTGAAATCGTGGACCCATCTGGACACTGCCCTGCTTAGACACCTGGGGGATGGCTGTGACATCCCCCCACCCCACCCTACCCCAACTCACTTGCAAAGCCAGTCATTGATGCCACGGTCAAAGTGTCTGTAGGAGGAGAGGAGAGCAGACAGGTGTAAATCGGCCAGGGGCCCAGCTCTGGAGCATGGGGGAAGAGGCTAAGGGAAGGTGGGGATACCGGGGGCGTGTCCCCGGACCTCTCACTCACGTCTCTGCGAAGACATAGAGCGCTGTGATGCACTTGGGAGGCTGGGGCGGGTCCAGATGGTCGAGGCGCGCAACGGTGTTGACGATGCCGAAGAGGACAGCCGCCTTCACCCAGTCGTACACCAGGTTTGAGTAGGCTAGGCCAGCTGCGGACAGAGGGTCGTTAGTGCCTGGGGGCCGTCACATTGGCATCCCCTCCCGCCCCTCACCCAGCCCCGGGCCTTCCCAAATCCAGCGTGGTAGCTGAGCCCAGTCCTTCCCTGCGGAAAATTACCAGCTCCTGGGGCTGTCCTTACGCCCGGACCGCCCCCACGAGGCTCCGCCCCCATGGAGGTCCCGCCCCCTCCACGGAGGTCCCGCCCCACTTCCGAGGGCGGGGCTGGCCCTGGGGAGATGCTGTCGGGCTGTGGAAATCGGCCCTAGGCCCCAAGAGGAGTGGGGCGCCCTCTGTAGGATACCCCTCCGGGCCTCACAGGGCAAGCCTACCTCCAAGTCCCGCGCATTTCAAACAGCAAAGCCCCGCTCCCCCACCCTTCCACAGATGCTGCCGCGGCTGTGACTCCGCCGCTGTCGGGGGGCGGGGGGGGTGGGGTGGGGGGGCAGAGGTCGGTTCTGAGGTGGATGCCCACCCCCGGTCCCTGTGCTGGGCCCGGCGCGCACCCACCGAGGGCGCTGTCCGGGAGACGGTTGACGAACTTGAGGTCACTGGGGATGGTGAGGATGTAGAAGAAGTGGAAGAAGACGTCCACGGCCAAGATGGCTACCACGCTGAGTCCTGCTTGGGCCCGGATGCGCCACAGCTCGCCCTCTGGCCGCACGGGCTCCACCTGGCTCACCTGAGGGGACGCCAAGTGTCTGAGCGGGGAGGCCAGCCCTGCCTGCGGGAGGAGCCCTGTCTGAATGGTGAGTCACCAACTGTCTGGGGACCTGAGGGTGAGGGGAGACGCCGCTTCATCCCGGCTGCCCCGAGTGTGGAGACCAGGCCCCTCTGGTTCCTGCGAGGGGTTCACTGCCAGTCATGGTGAGGGGAAGGGGCTTAGTCCTGTCTTGGGAGCCCACAGGGTGTCCGTCCCCTCACCTGAGCGTGGAAGCGATCAAAAGTCATGATGGGTCCGAAGAAGAAGAAAGGCAGGTAGAAATTGTACTTGAGCAGGTCGGCTAGGGAGTAGCGGCGGTCAGGGTGGGCACAGCTCTCCAGCGCGAAACTGGTGCAACGCAGCACCGTGAAACCGCTGCCCCCGTGAAACAGCACCTCTTGAAGATCAAAAGTCCCTGTTACAAACCCGCTCTGGATGGGAGAGAACAGGCCGCCGGCTCACCAGGATGCCCCTTGTCTCTGGGAAGCCCATCCCGCTTCCAGCAGGGGCCCAGCCTGGTCCTGCCCTCTCCCTCTGCCTGTGCAAGTCAGCACTGGCTGCCCAGTGCCAGTTAAGTGCTGGGGTAGAGCTGGACATGTATGCTGAGGTGGAGGTGACTCCACCTCCACTCCCTCATGGGCCAGACATGCTCTGTAATCAAAGGGTTGAAGACAGGTGGGAAAGTGAAAGACATGCTTGGGGAGACTCTGGAGGCCAAGGTTTTGGATGGAGTAAGATGTTTGGGGTCCGGTCCCTGCACCCTCCACCCCTGCCCTGCCCCAGCACACACCTGCCAGGAAATGAGGGGGTCCAGCTTGAAAGAGGCAAGGCTGGCCAGGCCGACGCCAAGACAGAGCCAGGGCTGGCCAAAGAGTGAGACAACATAGAGGCCCACACAGTGGCCAAGCAGCAGCAGCAGGTACCAAGGGCCCATGATGCCCACCACAGCCAGGGCCCCATACACAGCGTACATCCAGGAGCGGAGCTGTGGACAGGGGAAGTGTGAAAGTGAAAGTGTTAGTTGCTCAGTTGTGTCTGACTCTTTGCGACCCCATGGACTGTAGCCCGCCAGTCTCCTCTGTCTGTGGAATTCTCCAGGCAGGAATATTGGAGTGGGTTGCCACTGGAGAACGCTTCAGTTACCTCTTCAAGTAAATGGAAGTGGGACCCCAGGATGCTCATTCTTCCCACAACCCTTACGAGGGGAAAGGGAGGGGGAGGCTGGGGGGGCTCAGGTCCAGCTCACCTGGGGGGCAACCATTGTGCAGAGTTTAGCAAATAGCACGTGTCCGGAGAGGGTGAAGATGATGACATTGCGGAAGGAGGTGAACCACATGACCCATTCGAAGTCAGCCACATCCTGGGGCAGGTCCCGGCAGGTTAAGGTGGGTTAGAGGCAGAGTGGGCTGGTCAGGGTCCCAGCACCTTCCCCACTCCCAGAGCCTTCTTATACATTAGAGGAGAGCAGTGGCAGAAGGTCCCTGCCTTCCCCTCTTGTGGCAAGTACCCGGAAGATAAGTTGAGAGGAATGAGGGGCACCATATGGGCTGCCCTGCTCCTCGGAGCTCCCCCTCTGCCCAGCACCTTGCCTGACATTCTGCCATTATTGCAGTGTTCTGGGGAGTATGATGCTGGAGGCCCTGCTGAAGCATGCCTCGAGTTGTTTCTTAAATGAGCAGGGTCTGGGCAGACTTGATGTGACCCCAGGAGGACAGAGGAGGGGCCACTGGAGGAATGGAGGCTGCTAAAATTCAAGCCAGGGACCCTCCCCAGTGAGAGCCCTCTTGTTATGTGGGACCACTGGGAACAGGGGAGAGTCAAGAAAGGTTTGGGACAGGAAAGGTGTGCCAGGGATCAGGGACCCCGGTCAGGTACCCCGAGGTGTGGGGAACCTACCATCTTCCGACCAATGTACTCCCAGCCAGGTCTCACAGACTCCCGGAAGGCCTTCCTGTGGGCCCCATCTGAGAACAGAGTGTGGCCTCAGGGAGGGGTCCCTTCACACCCATACCTGCTTCTATAGCAAGGCTGATGCCACCCTAGGGAGAGGCGAGGAGGTCTGGGTCTCTCTCTGCCTTTGATTCTCTCTAGGTCTCGTTGTGTGTCTGGGGCCAGGTCTCTGTATTCCTGAGTGTCTGAGCCTCTCTGTTTCTGTCGCTCTGGCTCTGGCTCGGTCCAGGTCTCTGTTAATTCTTCTGCATTTGAATCTCCCTATGATTGCATTTGGCTCAACACCCCCCCACCCTGACCCCTTCCCTGCTCAGGGCCTAGGGACTACCCTTGAGTCTGGGGCTTCTTAAGTTTCTACCTTGCTGGGCAGAGAAACTTGCTGAGAACCCCAGGGGAAGAAGGGTCCCACCCCTCTGCCCCCGGGCCCAGCTGTTACCTTGTGAAGCCTCAAGGAGGCCCCGGCCAGCATAGGCTAGAGCCCCACTCAGCACCAGGGAGTACAGGCCTAGCTCTGCCGTGGGCAACGCTGTCTTGATGCCCATAGCCTGGATGGGGCTGAGGGAGAAAGATCCGGTGAGGACCCTGAAACCCCTCAGCACTCCCTCGTGCAGTTCTTGGTCCCTCACTGAGGTGGTAGGTATCCCACTCTGAAGAGAAACTGCCTTTCCTGCCCCTTGGGGACCTCATACCATCCTTCCCCCCCACCTATCTCCCACTCCTCCCAGGCCCCCTACCACCTGGTGCCCCATCCTAGCTGCCACTCTAGCCGCCCTTCCCACCAAAGGCTCTTGAAAACATTCTGTTCACTCTCAGCCTGCCTTCTTCACCTTCATTCACTCCACCATACCTTTCAGGTGGACCGGTCCCCACCCTCTGCACAAACTGCTCCTCCAAGGTCTCAGATGACTTTCATGTGGAGAAATTCCCTCTGCATCACCTCCGTTGTATTTCTGGCCCCCAGGGTCTGCACTCCTCTCAGTAAATCTCCCACAGTTTCCGACAAAACCCACCCCCTCGGGGCACCCTTCTGTGATTCCCTACCTGCTCCTGAGCTGCCTTTACTTCCCAGGACCTTGGCAGGTCCTGCCCTAGCACCAAGCCTCCATCCCTCTCATTCAGCCTCTGGCTTCTCACTGACCCCCATTACCTCACCCAGCCCCTGAGCCTCAGCCTGCCACCCCTGTGGCCACACCGGCCCACTCTCTCAGTGCTCTGTGTATTCAGGCCCTGGAAGCTGGCTGGAGGAGTGCTATTTGAAGAGGTGCCCTGGAGTAGTGGGTGTGGGGCTAGGCTGGCCCAGGCAGACATCAGGGAGTGTGCTGGCCCCTGCCCAAGGTGCTGACCAGTCTTAGGCTTAGGGTGAGCCTGGCCACTCCCTCCAGCCAGGGTCTAGCTCATCCCCAGGAGTCCTTCTGGGTCATCTCTGGGACCTCAGTTAGAACCTGTGCCCTCTGTATCCTGCTCCAACCTAAACCAGGACCTTCCCAGGGGCCCTGTGGGTGACAGGCTCAGGGCCCAAATTAAAGGGAGGAACATGTCTAGGCATCTTTTCGGTCTGGGCTGAGCAAGAGGGTGGCTGGCATAGCCCTGTCTCCTGCCCCAGATCCTCTCCCAAACCTCCCTCACCATTTCTGAAACCAGCTCCTCTAGGCCACTAAAGTCAGCATTCTCCCTGTTGCAGTGATGGAGGGGTCATGGACCAGAGAGGGGCAGGGACCTGTCAAGGTCACACAGTGGACCAGGGACGGGATTGAGTGGTCTCAGTGAGCCCCCTGGAGTCCCTAACTGGAGAAGCCAATCTGTTGTCCCTGCCACTACTGGGGGCTGCCCGACCTGACTTCTCCACTGCGGGCCTGAGGGCTGAGGCACCTTCTTATGGGCCGGGTGGGGGTAGGGAGGCCCTGAGGATCGGGTTAATGGAGCAGAAGCTTGAAACCGGAGCACGGTGAAGAGCCTGCGAAATAGCTTTGTCAGCTGCCTCCCACTCGCCACTTTCCAATTTTAGCTCCCCATGGCCGGTGCCGGGTATCCCCAGTGAGGCCTGTGTGAGCGCGGCCGGTGCTGGCCCCCAGCCTGGGACCTCTCCTGATAGACCCCCGGACCTGGGCCCGCCTGTGGACAAAGGAGTGCCCCCTGCCCGCTGACCTGCCTACCTCAGGTACACCTGGAGTAAAGCTGGCTTTGGAGCCTGAGGTTTGGGATGGGAACCTGGGGTGGGTTCCTTGGGTCTCAAGGACCCTGAGGTGGCTGCATCCCTGGCAGGCACTGACCTTGAGGCAGCTGTGAGGGACCCTGGCACACTGCCCACCTCGGGGCTCCGGGGTCCTGCGTCCGACCGTGCGACCGTCCGATCAGCTGGGCTCTGGGGCCACGGTGGGGTGTGTCCAGCCCTGGGGTCCCCACCCCCTCGAGGCTGTGATCGGTGAGTGGTGACAGCGGGAGGAGGGGGGAAGGAGGAGGGCAGGGAGGAGGTGGCCTTCCTGGAGCAGAGCTGAGCGAAGTGGAGCAGAGCCGAGTGCTGCAGAGCTGCTGGCCACAGGGAGCTGCAGGGAGGATGGTGGGGGGGCAGAAGGGGTGGCCACTGGCGTCGGCTCTCACCGGGACACCTGGGCCTGTCTTCAGCCTGCCTTCCCTGGTCCAGAGAGCCTGTGTCTCCCTCTCACTGCTCGCCAGGACTCCCCTCTTCCAGGAAGCCTTCCAGGTGGCCCCCGCTGACTTCTGCAGGCTTGTGAGCTCTGCCCTGCCTTGCCACACTCACACCATGCACACGCTTTGATGGTCAGCTGCATGAATTTCGGCACACACTTTTATGTGTGAATTCTCAGGGCACCCCCACCCAGCCCCCTGTGCTGGTCCAGTTTAGCATGCAGAGTCCTGCCTGGCCAGGCATCAGTGCAGGGGCGGAGGACTTAGTGGCCCAGTGGAACTGGAACTGAAAAGAGATGTGAACCCCATACCCCGACCCTGTCCCACGGGGAGCTGCCCAGGTGGAGGGGTGCTAGCAGGTCCTCAAGTGTAGGCACTCTCTCCGTGCAGGATGGAGGCAGATCACAGTGCTCCCAACCAACTGGAACTCCTCTGGGGGAGACAGGACCCTCATTCTGGGAAGGGGTAGCCAAGGCCTCAAACCAGCCAACCTGATACAGAGGGGTATCCTGAGGCCCACTTCACCCCGGCTCCAGCACCCAGTGGGTCAGACTGATACATGGGTGGGTGGAGGCCGGACCCGAGAGTTCCCTGCTGGGGCGTGTGCCAGGGTCCCTCACAGCCTCCTTAAGGCCAGTGCCACCCAGTGATCCAGCCACTCTGGGATCCTCTGGGGTGAGGATCTCAGTCTGTGAGGGCCTGTTTGTGCACGTGCAAGGAGGGGCAGAGTTAGGGGGCAGAAGGAGCTGTGTGGTGGTCATTCGTCATGGATAGGTCCTGGAGCCCATGCTGATCCCCCGACCCCCGTCACAGGCTCAGCTGAGACTAGAGGAGGGAGGGGTGCTCTCCTCCATCTGCCCCCAGCAGGGACACTTCCAGGGCCTGAGCAAGGCCCGGGCAGGAGAGTCCCCTACCTTCCCGTAATGCCTTAAGGCGACAAGCTGCCTCCCAGCACACACTCCCCAGAGTGACACAGAGGCCGGTGTGGCTGGTCCCTGACTCCGAGAAGCATGAGTGGTGATTCCTGCCCTGTTGGGGCTGGGTGGGGGCTCCAGTCATGGATCACAAGTGCTGGAGGAGGCCAGCATCAGGCAAGGGTGCCTAAGCCAGGCTGGGGGGGTTAGGGCTGGCTTCTTGGAGGAGGCGGGACACCTGAACAGAGTCCCAACGTAGAGGCAGTGATGGTTAGAGGAGAAACAAGTTAATCACGGTAGCCAGGCATGGTTGTAAGACTGTACATGGTTTAACTCTTTTTAATGTCACCACAATCCCTCGGGAAGGGGTGGTTACCATTTTTCCTAGTTGACAGAAAAGGAAACTGACGTACGAGGAGGTTAGAATCAGCTGTTGGGCCAACTGCATAAGCTTCTGGAACTGGTTGCCCTGCAGGGGCAGGAACCCGGCACACCCACACCTGTGCTGGCTGAGACCAGCCTGGGCCAGCCATCCAGCTGGTGCCCTTGTAAGGCTCAAAGAGAATGACTCTGGGGAGCAGATGGGGTGGTCTGGCTTCACCATTAAGAACCCAGGTGCAGCTGGCCCGACTTGAGCCTGAGCTCCGCCTTGCTGGCAATCCACTTCTCTGAGCCTCAGATGGGCATCTGTAAATGGGCACCCTGCCGGCCCTGACCTCACTGGATTCTTGAGGGGGGATTTGACGACTCCCTCCATGGCCAGGGCCTGGCTCATTGGACTGCTCATAGAGAGAAGCTGTTAAGAGAGGTGGGTGACCCCTCGCTCATTCCAGAGGCCCGGACAGGCAGCACTCACACACAGCAGGAGGTCCACCAGGCGAGCCCTGCACAGTGGAGTCTGTCGGGAGCTTGGATGGGGTGGACGGCAGGTGGGTGGAGGGCTAGGGAGGCCTCTTGGACCTCGGGTTAGACAGCCTGAGGCCAGCTCCTCCCTGCATGAGGGGTGCCAAGGGGAGGGCGCCTGGCACCCACAAAATGAGGGGCAGGAAGTGACTGACTTAAGATCAGCAAGGGCCAGTGGGAAAGATGGGCAGGGGGCCAATTCTCTTAAGTGTCAGAGTCCTTTTTATTTGTTTCTGGTTGCTGCTTATAGTAAAAATTTGGGGAAAGTATGTGTGTGTGGTATGTTTATGGCATGTGTATGTGTGTGTGTGTGTGTAAGGCTCAGGGACTGTAGGAGATAGGGTATATGTGCAGGCAGTGCCTGTGAAGATGGAGTGGGTGGGCAGATGCTTCCTTGTATGGTGGCTGTGGTCTTGCTGGAGGAGGGGTATGGGGGCCCGGAGGAGTCCTCTGGAGGGCCAGGGGCAGTGGAATGTGTTTGGGGCTTGAATCAGCCTGAGCCAGACTGCAACCTTATTCAGCTCAGCTCCGGTGCCCCAGAGGCCCCTACAGGGACAGTGGCCAAGCCACACCCATGGCCCAACCAGGTGTCACCTGTCAGTGTTGGAACCTGAGCACCCAGGCCCACAGCCCAAGGTGCGGCCAGGGACAGCCCTCACGTGAGGCCTCTCCATCCTCGGCCTCTTTGTTTGTTGCACTCTCCGGGCACCTGTCTCCTATTCCCACCACCGTGTGGCTTTGGGCAGGGACCTCAGTGTTCCCATCTGTGAGAGAAAAATCCAGCCCACCGGCTGCCCAGCTGCCTGAGGGCTGGGGAGGTCCTCCTCAGGGACAGGCACTGCTGCTCAGGGCACTCACCTGGACAGACCAGGTTGGTCCACTCCCCACCCAGCCCACCTGAGTTAGATCCTTCAGGGCCCCGTCCTTGTCCCTTTTGACAACACTTTCTTCTCCTGGGCCTTCCCCTTCCACCCTCTCCCATCCATACCTCAGGGAGAGCAGAAGGATGGCCCCTGTCCCACTCAGACCTGGGCAATGAGCCTGGAAGCCAGAGGGATGGTGGGAGGCTCTGAGGTGCGGTTTTCTGTCTCTGCCTCCCCCCACCCCGCCCCACCTCTTCCTGCTCCATCAGGGCCCTCTGTTTCCCACGCCTCTTTGACCAGACCAGCAGCTCTCTAAAGGCGGCAGCAACAAGTCAGGTTCACCTCTGGGCCCCTAACAGGCCTGGAGAGGCTGGCATGCTCTTGGCCTTCGGTGACTACTTGACGGCCAGCTGGCTGGGTACATGGTGGCCTGGGAATCTGTCGTCCCAGCTGGTCTGGGGCTTCCAGGATCTCAGGGGCCGAGTCTGCCTTACCCGGTGCCCCCTTACCTGGGGCAGAGGAGCTGCTCGACAAGTATTTGTGGAACTAATAGAGGAGATACTGAGGGCTGACATTTATTGAGTTCTTACTGTGTGCCAGCCACTGCGCCAGCACTTGGCACCTTTTAATTCAGGGAGTCCTGAAGGGGGATTCTGCTGGGGGAGTGGAGCAGACCTTTAAGCCAGCCCCTCCACGTGTGTGTGTGTAGAGGTAGATGTACATTCCTGCTAGTGTGTGTGTGTGTGTGTGTGTGTGTGTGTGTGTGTGTGTGTGTGTGTGTAGAGGTAGATGTACATTCCTGCTAGAGAAGACCAGTCACTTGTGTCACTTGGGCAGTGACTCACATAGGCGGCGTACATACTGTGAAAACCCCCACCTCAGGGAAAGCCATCTGCAGCTTCCTGGACCCTGTCTCTTGGAGCCCTTCTTCAAGGATGGGGCTGAGGAGGGAGTCCATGCTGGCCCCCCTGCTCGGAGCCTCAACCCTGCATGGGGTGACAGGTCTAGAGACCTCAGCAAGTGTAGTGAAGGCAATCAGGATGAAGGGCCCCTCAGGTTTCCTGGGAAGGAAGTTTTTCTCTGATGCCACTTGAAGGGAAATGGCCAGGCAGGACCTATGAGTGTGGAGTCAGCACCATCTGTTGGCACATGTGTATACGTATGATTCATACTCCCAAGTCCAGGGATTTGTGTGTGTCTGTGTCTTTGTGTGGGCCCGTGTGAGCAGAGATGTGGCTGCCCTCCATGGAGCCACCCCTCCCCATGACAGTAACTGCAGTGGAGGGGGTGACCCTGTGGCAGTCACAGAGGGGCCTGGAGCTCTCCTGCAGCAGCGCTCCCAGCTCAGCCCTGTGCCGTGGGGAGGGAGGTACACTCTTCCTTTGCCTGGACCCATTGCCTCAAAATCCTCCCGCTGGCCTCGCCTCTGCCCTCTGCCGCCAGTGCCTACCAGCTGCAGCCTTTGGGAAGCAAAAAGAGGTGCCTCTTGGAGCAGCTGGTAGAGGGGCAGAGCTGCCCAGCAGTGGGTAGCATGCCCACCCGGGGTAATCAGCTCAAGGAGGCCCAGGCTTTTAGAGGCCCCGGATTTTGGAGGCCCTGGCTGTTGCAGGCATGCAGACCAGGGTTAAATATTAGCTCTGTGTCTTTCCATGAGCGTCAGTTTCTCCATCTGTAAAAGAGAGTGACAACCCCCTGGGTTATTGGAGATCTTGATGGGGGTCAGGTTTACACAGTAGATGCCACTCACTGGGATCTGCAATGATCATGAAAATAATCATTATTATTACAAACCTGAGGGTCTGAATCTAAGGAAGAACCCTAAGGTGTGGGTCGACAAGATGGCTAGGAGCATAGTGGCCCCCAAGTCTGCAGAGGGAGGGATGCCCACAGATGGAGCCCTGGCTTAGGATTGGCATTGGGCTATGAGGATGCTCTGGTGAGGGAGATGGAGTGTGTCTGGGTGGCTGGGGGATGCTCCCAGCCCAGAGCCCTCTGCATCCTCCTGCACATGTGGACCTCTGTGGGCCTGCAGGGTCCCCTGCAGGGGACAGGGGCAGTGAGCACCTGCCCAAGGGACTGCATCTGTCCGTCCACAGCCGGCTTCTCATCCCAGAGCTCTTGCTGATGCTGACAGGGTGTCAGTCTCCTTCCCTGCTGTGGCTAAGCATGCCCAGGGATATTGCCCTCCTGCCATGGGATATTGGCTCTGGTCACCTTTGAAGCACCTCTTCTGGCAGAAGAGGCCCAGATGGCTGTTTCAGGTTGGCTTCCAGGAGCAGATGGAGTCCTCAGATAGAGCCTCATCCTCTCAAGGCCTAAGGCTGCCCTGTCCAGCCAGGCTGACACTGGGCTGCCATCCTAGTGCTTGTCTGCTTTCTGCTGCCGCAGGGCCTGCAGGAAAACCCCTTTCACCTGGTCCAGGGTCTCATGGTACATTCGGAAGTCCTCCTCCTTTCCCTGCAGGGCATTGCCTAGGGCCGCCTTCAGCATTTCATTCTCCTCCACCTGGATGGCCAGCCTGGACCACACAGAGAGAGGGCTCAGCATGGCTGAGCTGGCACATGTGAACATATGTGCATGTTTGCGAAGGGCCCTGGGGCTGCCAGCACAGCTGTTCTTCACACTCAGGGTACTCTCTGACCAGTCCCCTCCTCTCAGGGACCCTCGGGGAATAATACCATATGGGATTCCTCTCTGGGCCCACTCACAGCTGCTGGGCCTAGTATCTGGTAGTTCCCCAAAATGTTGATTGCCTCAAGGCATGAGTACTAATTTATAGAGGTTCCCCTTTCTTCCTTTCCCACCACTGCATTTGACCTTAGAAAGTTTAGGTTGAATGAGAAAAGTGGGTTCAGTAACCCATACATGATAAAGCTTTTCTTGGGGCCAGGAGATCTTTAGTCATAGTTGGGTCTCTCTGTCCCCTGATGGCCAGTTGCTGAATTGCAGGCCTAGAACCCAGGACCCTGCAGGACCAGCCTTCTGGCCAAATAGAAGTCAGGGGGGAAGCGATGTGGTCCCTCTGCCTGTCAGAGCACCTCCACCCATGCAACATCACCCTTTTCAGAAGAAGGGGCAGGGGGCACCTGGTGGTCAGCTCCTCCATCTGGGATTCCATGGGCACACTGGAGAGCTGGGTGGAAGATGGGTCCTTCCTCTCACTTTCGCTTGGGTGGTGCCTGGTGATTGAGGCAGGCAGACCTGTGGGGCAGCAGTGGCCACTTTCTGTGATGAGACCATGGCCCTGTGTTAGCACTTCCCCCTCACCCAACCCCCAACTGTCCACTTCCTGTTTTTCCACTTTTTGAAACATTATACCTCCTTCAGGGTATAGGCTGCCTCCCTCCAGGCCCTGCTTTGTACTGAGATGGCTCCTCTTGTTAATGTTTCCCTGTTGGCATTTTACAAGTTTCTGGAAGTCAGCTGGGCCTGAGGTCTGGCCTGCAGGTTGGGTCTGAGTCTAGGCGGTCATCGGACCTGATGCTCTCTTACCACTGGGCACCTCACCCCCAGCTCTATCCATACATATAGGGGATCCAGGGTGGCTGGGTGCAGGGGACAAAGAGCGCTCAGAAAAAGAAATCAGGGTCCACCTGGTGGGGAATTCGAGTACTATCACAGCATCAGAAAACCTCTGTGCTGAATAATACCTCAGGGGCGGCATGGTGCTGGGTAAATCACCTGACATCAGCAGCCCTGGCTTTTACCTCCTGCTGTGTGGCCCCAGGTAAACCATCAACCTCTCTGAGCTGGTTCCCTCACCTGTTTCATGAGGAGAATAGTTCTTGCCTCCAGAGCTCCGTGAGGCCACAGTGAATGCACATCTGGCCCTCAAGGCCTGTGTGATGGAACCACCTCCTCAGCACTTCATGACTTCCCTACCTCACTTCATATTCCCCTCCCCATGCTGTAGTCTCACTGCCTCCAAGCCTCCAGCCATGTACCCATCTCAGGGCTTTTGCACTTGTTCTTCCCACTGGTATCTATGCCACATCCCCACCCCCTTCTGCTGTCTTTGCTCAGATGTCAGCTCATCAGTTAGGGTGACTGCTCCACAGAAATCAGCTGCTCTCCGTACCTCCTGTCCTCTTCCTCTGCTGTGAGCCACAGCCCCTGCCTCCATCTGACCTGCCATCCTTTGCTGGTTTGTTTATTGTTCTCTTCCCCATTGGTATGGAACTGCCACAAGGGACCACATTTCACAATCAGGCTTCCTATTGTATATGTGAAGGGGTGTGCTGTGCCCCCCAGAGGGGTGGTGCTTCTCCCAGGTCACAGGCAGCATACACAGAAGCCACATGGTCACTTTCTCTCCAGGCAGTTGCCCCTTCCTTGTCCAGGCAGTGCCAAAGTAGTTTTCTTACTGTGGCTTAGCCCTCCCTAGTTGGGAGCTCGGCTGCCTGGCAGGAGGTAAGTCCAAGGTCGGGAGATACTACATCTTAAGGGACCTGTTCCTGAGAGCTCAGCAGAGCTAAGCCCTGTAGTCCTTCCCCAGCCTGTACTCTCAGCAGCTCCTGGAAGGCCCTGGAGTCTTGGCTCTGCTGGTGGGAAAAGGGCTTTCCTCCCTCTCTGTGCCCTACTTCTGGCACGTCCTACAGTGTTCTGATCTCACCTTCCCTGGGAAAAAAAGATCTATGTGTCCTTGGCTGGGGGAGGGGTACTGGGGTGTTGAGAGGCAGGGAAGTGGGGACAAAAGTCCACGCCAGAACCTGGAGGGGTTGGGATAGAGATATCAGAGAGAGGCAGATCCATCATCTCCACACTGAAGATTCTCCCTCCCCAAAAATGGCTTCTGGCTCTGGCATCTCGCATCCCCACTTCCCCCGCCCCACAAGAAGCTGCTGCTTGTGGTCCAGAGACTGTACCTTAAGAACCACTGTGTTAGAGCCACAGAACTGAACTTTTAGTTCAGGACACCTAGACTTCCCTCTGCAGCTGGTGTGGTCACGTGACTAGGATCTGGCCAATGGGATGAAAGCAGAAGTGACATGAGGAACCTTAGGGTCCCGCCTTTGGAAGCTAAGGGGCTCAGGACAGAGGGCAGAGCCAGTCAGCAGCCCCTCCACCAGGGTAGAGAGCTCAGCCTGCCTCTGCTGCTGCGTGTCCTCTCCCCCTGGCCCCCAGTCAGACAGGAGCCCCAGGACACCATCAGCCCATGTGGCCCTGGGCTGGCCCCACCCCCAGCCCTACCTGTTTTGCTCCTGGGGGCTGCTCTCTGAGAGGCTGACATCCTGCCCGGCTCTAGGCGCATTTTCTCCAGGTGCTGTTCCAGCACCACAGCGCGGTGCCGCTCCTCCTGCAGCCTCCTCTCTGACTCCAGAAGCTTGCTGTTCCTCTCCTCCACCCTGGTGATGAGAGAACAAGGGTCACCATACTCCCTGGCACCCACCTGCTCAGACCTCAGAGAGTTGGGCACATCTTACACTGGTGGGCACGGGACTCCATTCTTCCTTATTTTTATTGCAGTAACATAGATATGTGCATTTAAAAACCATATAGTTCTCTCTAAGCCTTAAAATGGAAAAAAAAAATGCAGCCTCTTTCCACCACTCCTCACTCCCAATTCCTGCTCTCCAGAAGCAACCACTTATACCACTTTTAACTGTTCCTTTCACTACTGCCATATTTCTACAGATGCTTATGCTGCTGTTTTTTAAGGCTTAAATATAATCTTATGAGTATATCTTATGCAACATGAGATTTAAGTTTTATTTTAGTACTTTCTCCTCACCAAAGAGAATCACCTCACCACCTCGCAATGTAGTTATATTACCATTACTGGGGGCTGAATGAATGTTAGGTGGCATATTTGTTTTCTATTGCTGCTATAACAAATTACCACAGACTTAGCTTAAAACAATGCAGATTTATCACCCCATGGTTCTGTAAGTCAGAAGTTTAGCAGGTCCTGTTGGTTTCGCTGCTCCAGGTTTTATAAGCCAAAACCAAGGTGTTGGCTGAACTGGGCTCTTACCTGGAGTTTCTAGGAGAGAATCTGCTTCTAGGCTTATCCACGTTGTTGGAAGGCTTCAGTTCCAGTTGAAGGACTGAAATCCCTGTTTCCTGTTGGTTTGTTGGCTGGTGACTTTCAACTTTTAGAGACTATCGGGCCCCCTCCATCTCCAAGGCCAGCCGGGTACCCTTTTCATGCTCTGACTCTGACTTTTTCTGTAGCACCTCTCTGTCTGACCCCAGATGGAGAAATTTCTCTGCTTTTAAGGGTTCAAGTGATTAGATTGGGTAATCCAGGATAATCTTCCTGTTTCAGGGTCCATGATGATTATTACATCTGCAAGTCTCTTTTGCCATATAACATAAAGTATTCACAGGCACAAGAGTGGGGGTGAAGGACACAGAGAACAAAATCCTGTCTACCACAGGGGGTTACATTAGGACACTCAAAAGGCAGTATATTCATGATTACTTTTTTTTTTTGGCCATGTCACACAGCATGTGGGATCTTAGTTCCCCAACCACAGATTTGAACCAGGGTCCTCTACAGTGGAAGCACTCCGAGTCCTGAGCACTAGACTACCAAAGAATTCTGGACATTTTCTTTTTTATTTGCTTGTTTTGCTTAGACTAGTGATTGCTTTCTGTTCATTATTATGATTACTTATTATTTTCTATATACTTGTCATGAATTTATGGGCCTTCAAGTCCTCGTTATTTGGTTATTTCACCAAAGGATCTGATTATTTTCTCACTGAGTTTGAGGCTATGGTCCTTCTTATGGTGAGGTATGGCATTTCAGCCTTTTGTGATACCAAAGGTTCAGCTAGAAGGCCAGGACTGTTTGAGGTTTCACCCAAGCAAAGGATGACATACACACATCAGTTCAGTTCAGTTCAGTCGTTCAGTTGTGTCTGACTCTTTGCGACCCCATGAATCACAGCATGCCAGGCTTCCCTGTCCATCACCAACTCCCAGAGTCTACTCAAACTCATGCCCATCGAGTCGATGATGCCATCCAGCCATCTCATCCTCTGTTGTCCTCTTCTCCTCCTGCCCCCAATCCCTCCCAGCATCAGGGTCTTTGCCAATGAATCAACTCCTCACATGAGGTGGCCAAAGTACTGGAGTTTCAGCTTCAGCATCAGTCCTTCCAATGAACACCCAGGACTGATCTCCTTTAGGATGGACTGGTTGGATCTCCTTGCAGTCCAAGGGACTCTCAAGAGTCTTCTCCAACACCACAGTTCAAAAGCATCAATTTTTCGGTGCTCAGCTTTCTTCACAGTCCAACTCTCATATCCATACATGACCACTGGAAAAATCATAGCCTTGACCAGACGGACCTTTTTGGCAAAGTAATGTCTCTGCTTTTTAATATGCTATCTAGGTTAGTCATAACTTTCCTTCCAAGGAGTAAGCGTCTTTTAATTTCATGGCTGCAGTCACCATCTGCAGTGATTTTGGAGCCCCCAAAAATAAAGTCTGACACTGTTTGCCCATCTATTTGCCATGAAGTGATGGGACCAGATGCCATGATCTTAGTTTTCTGAATGTTGAGCTTTAAGCCAACTTTTTCACTCTCCTCTTTCACTTTCATCAAGAGACTTTTTAGTTCCTCTTCACTTTCTGCCATAAGGGTGGTGTTATCTGCATATCTGAGGCTATTGATATTGCTCCCGGCAATCTTGATTCCAGCTTGTGCTTATTCCAGCCCAGCATTTCTCATGATGTACTCTGCATATAAGTTAAATGAGCAGGGTGACAATATACAGCCTTGACGTACTCCTTTTCCTATTTGGAACCAGTTTGTTGTTCAATGTCCAGTTCTAACTGTTCACACATAGACCCATGCAAATCAGAGTGGGAACCTGGAAGTGTAAGAACAGTGTTGGAGGAAGCATTCTTCCCACCTTCCCAGCGTTCTTCTTCCCTTCCTTCAAGAAGGAACAGAATGGTAATAATTTTGAACAGAATACAACTACCAACACAGAACTGTATGCCAACACAGTATACAGCTACTAACACAACCTGTTAGTGTTGTGTTAGTTCCTTGAAACTAACAATGTTAGTTTCAATGTTCCTTGTTATTTTGAATGTTCCTTGAAACTTTATTTGCTGAAGCAAATGACTAAAACAACCTAAAGGTGCATCAACAGGGGAAAGACCAAAGGTAACATATTCACACCATGGGATATGGTAGAATATGATGGACTTGTGCTGCTCAACACAGCGGCTGCAGCCTCGTGTTCACATATAGCTATTCAAATAAAAAGTCATGAAAATAAAATAAAATGTAAAATTCAGTTCCCCAGAAGGTCTGGGTATCAGCTGAGAATCACACGTGTGACTCTGAGCGTGTCTCTTGAATATTGTACCCTAGGTCTCTCGCCTGCCCCACCCTCACCCCAGCCCTGAATGGAGAGGCCCTGGAAGATGAAGCACCACCTGGAAAGGGAGGTGATGTACAGAACAAAGGCACCCCTACCGAGCTAGCTGAACGGAGCATGTGAGTGATCCTGCTGGCATCACGTGAAGCAGAATTACCTAGGCCGCCCACAGAATGGTAAGAAAGAGTAAATCATGTTTGAGGCCACTAGGTCTGGGATGGTTTGTTAGGCAGCAATAGATAACCTAGTCACCTTGCTTCACACCCACACTGCCCCAGACTCAGGTGCAGCTTAAAGAAAATGGGAGAGAAAGCCATAACTTATGTTTCTTCCATTGGATAGGCTGGAGGCTTGTGCTAGCCATTATATTTCAATGACAGAAAAAGAATCAGTGTTACTTTTTCTCATTTGCTTGAGCAAGTCTGAAATACATACCCTCTCTGTGTACATACTACTGAAAAGAAAACAAAGCTGATTGCCCCTCACTGCTTAGGCAGTTGCCATCCCAGCACCTCAGCTCCTTGGGTGACTTACTCCATCTTTTCCTTTGGCAATTTGCCCTTCCCCCATTTAATTTAATTCTTTTTTTTTTTTTGGCTGCAGTGTGTGGCATGTGGGATCTTAGTTTCCTGACCAGGGACCAAACCCATGCCCCCTGTAGTGGAAGCATGGAGCTTTAACCACTGGGCCACCAGGGAAGTCCCAGCCTTCCTCCATTATGTGAGCACCTGGAGGTCCTTCCAGTAAGGGTGTCTGGCCTTTGTCCAGGGTTGACATGTGAGCCACCCAGGCCAGCTAGACCTTCTCTCCCGGGACCCACTTGCACAAGAACTGAAATCCGCTGGGCCTGCATCATTCTCCTGGCCCAGGAGAGACTTCTCCAGGGTTCCTGCTACCAGTATCCCTGGGCTTTCTTGGGCTCCTCTTCTGCCCTGCACCTTGGAGTCAGCCAGTGCTTTCCCACACTCTCCTTTCCCTTGACTTAGCCAGAATTGGTTTCTGTTGTCACCAAAGAGCCCTAACTGACATGTGACATGCCTGTTCAGGGAGATACTCTGTGGTATCCTTTCTAGTTTTCAGTGTGGAGGTCACATGGTTGGGCCGTGTGTTGGCCTGGGCAGCCACCGTTCTTGCCAAAAGTATCACTTGAGCAAGGAACACTGGTTTATCTGAATAGAAATCTGTCAACAACCCCTTAGAGGAAACCAAACCCCCGGTCCACTACCTCAGGCCACACGCTTCCCTCCCCCAACCAGGAAAGCCTCAGCTCCCCATCTCTCAGTGACCCTTTTCCTCTTTGTTATTTCAGGCCTCAGTCTCGCCTGGAACTTCCTCCCACCACAGCCTGCAGAGACTCGGAGTACAGTGCCATGCTCATCCTAGATCTTTCTTACTGGTGAGTGGACTTGACTGATTTACCCACTTCAGAGAGTCCCCTCCTTGAGACTCCCACCTCATGGCCACATGTGTCCAGCAGTCCTACTGGGGACATACAGGACGGGGCAGGACACAAGTGTGATGACGGGGCCCCGAGACTGAGGGGCACTCGGGGGCACATGAGATGTGGCTGGGAAGGCCCGGGACCAACTCTGTGGGAACCGAGCTCACCAGTGAGGTGGATCTGGTCACGGACACGGCCTGGCCTCTGTCCAAGAGGGATGCCCCTGGGTCAGGCTGCCCACCACCAGCCCGCCTGGGCCCACGAGAGTGTGTCCCTGGCTCCAGGCATTACCGTTTCTGCAGGACGGTGACAAACTCGGTGAGCCGGTCGCGCTCCACCTCGGCAGCCTGCCAGAGGGCCTTGAACTCCGTCACCTGTGTCTGCCAGCCTTTTTGTTCAGGGGAGTCCAAGAACCTGGGGACCAGGGTGGGGGCAGAGATCAGTGAAGGGTTACCTGAAGAGACGCTTATCCCTGTGAGGGTGGGAGGGACTGGAAGGACATTCAGAGGTCCTCAAAGGGAACCAGAAAGAAGGAAGACAGTCCAGTCCCTTCTGGCCTCTTCCGCTAGCTTCTTCTCAGGCCTCCATTCCTGGCTCTGCTGAAGTCTCTCGACTTCACTTAGCTGGCTCCAAAGCTAGACCCCACCAGGACTAGAGTTTCATCAGCACCTCTTGTCTACCCAATCCCTGTAGGGGCCTGGAATCAGTCTGGTTGCCTTGGAAGCTGACTCTTGGGGACCTGGTGGTACCCTGGGAACCTCTGTGGTGTGGGACCTGTCCATGCTTCTCTGCCAACTGGGCCCAGCTCCTGTCTCCCTGTCAGCCTGTCTTGGCCCTCCTGTATCTCCTGGTGTGACCCCAAGCCCAGTCCTCTTTCCTGGGCCCTGGACCCTTGCTTTGTAATTTAGTCAGTTTTCTCCAGCCCTGATCCAGCCCATCTCTGGTTCCCTTCTTACCGCTGGACCTTACCTGCTGGCTGGGGTTGGGACCAAAGGGGAGCTCTGCATGCCCCCACCCCAGAGCCCTTGTACAGTGCCAAGCTGCTCTCTGCTTTGCCCTCACCCTTCCTGGGGAGACCCTGGTGAGGCAGACTTCTCTCCCAGAACCACAGGACATGAGGAGGGCTGGGCTGGGGCCTGGAGCCCAGAAGCTGACTGGCTCCCCCTCTCTTGGCCCCAGTCCTCCTGCTGAACAGGGGTTGGCTGAGATGGGCTCCGAGGATTGCAGGCTCCTCCCTGTTTGGTTCCTAAGTATATGCTAAGGTTTTGCCACTCAGTGTGGTCTCTGAATCAGCGAGCTTGCTGGAAATGCGGGATCCCATTTCCGGCAGGATCCTACCTGCGGAGTCAGAACCTGCTGTAACCTGGCAGATCCTCAGCTGATTCGTGTGCACAGTAAGTTAGGAAAACCTACTTTAGTCACCTCTGTGATCTCACATGTGGGAGGAGGGAGTTATCCCCTCACTCCACCTGCCTCCTAGGCACTGCATCTGAGCCAGCACGCTAGCCCTGATAGACACGCTCTCTAGGGTCACTCCTACTCGATGAACATCTGTCCTGTCCCTGATGGGAGGGAACTGTGAGCTCTATGAGGGCAGGACTCACATGTGGTTGGCTTTAGTAAATATGTGTGTCTTGTGGAAGACACAAGCTTAAGAACCAGCAGTCTGGCCAGCCCGGGGCACATTGGCTCCTGCAACCCTTTGGAGTGCAGAGGTCATGGCCACATAAGCCTGGAAGGGACCTTGGGGTCATCTTGTCTATCCTCCTGCTCTCACTACTATGATAACCTCAGAGCGACAGAGCCTCTGTTCTCCCTGTGCTGTGAGGAGGGTGCGACATGGGCCCCTGAGGCTCTGAGTCAGACCCCTCTCCCCCGTGCCCTTGTGGCCCCAGGCTGACGGAGGGGGCATCTGCAGGGCTGGCCTCAGCTCTTGGTGCCTGTGCCGCCAGATGTTAGGCCGGAAGCACCCCCAGACACTTGCTGGGGGACAGCAGCCCCAGGGAGGACTGATCTGCTGAGAGCCACACAGCAAGGCGAACGTGAGACAGAGGCCCTTGAGAGGCCCCAACCGGAACCTGAGCTGACCTGCCCAGGGAGCGGGGGCAGGAGCTGACAGCAGCATGGCTCCAGTGGACAGTACACAGGACAGTGAGGCCGGACAAGGCGGCCCTTTGTCCGTGAGCTGGCAGGAGGAACAAAAGGCCCATTTGAGTGCTACGGCTTGATTCTATCAACAAAGAGCGGGCCAGAGAGCAGAGGGGATATCAGTGGCTTAAAGTGGGAACCGTGTGACGTGAAATTCTCCCCCTAGAGACGGACTCTCAATGGGCAAGAGGAGGCAAGGGAAGGTGCTGGGCCCCAGGCCCTGGAAGGTTCCTGGTGTGAACTCTGGTAGCAGAAAGAACACTAGGCCAGGACTCCTATTCTGAAGCCACTTGCCGTTTCACCTTAGATAAGGCCCTGGATCTCCCTGACCCTCCATGTCCCTATGGATCCTGGGAAGAGTCCCCAGACTTGGCCTGGCCTCAGTTTCCCATCCTTGTAATGGGATGGTAACACCGGCTCAGTGATCAAGGATGGGAAGTCCTGTGAGGGTGTGGTGCTGAGAGGGCTGGGCTCCTACCTGGGTGAGGCCCCATGAGGACTGGGCAGGGAAGGCCATGTGAGAGAAGATTCCACCAGTGTGTGGCCCAGGCTGGTCACGGAGCTGTGCGAAGACAGAATGGGCTCATCACCACGGGCAGGCAGGCTGGGCCCAGCTCTGAAGGGAGCAGGCGCCAGCAGGGACCTGGGAGTGGAGGGGGCAGTGCTGGCCCTTACAGCCACTCTGTGGATTTGCTGCCCTCCTTTCCAGAACTCTAGCTTGCTTAAAAACAAGACAGAACCAGGGGACATTAGAGCCTCAAAGGGTCCAACATGGGTCTGTTTGAGAATCCTAGAGGCAGGTGAGAATTGAGGCCAGCTGGGAGCCAATTTTACAGAGAGCTGCAGCCAAACACTCTTGAGGTAATGGTATCTGGAACTCACTGGCCCCTTCATGCAGACACGAGGCTGACTGAAGGGGAGGCCCACGTATCAGAAAGACAACACCACAGACATCGTAAAATTGCATCCATGGCTTCCCGCCCTTTCTTCTGAATAATGAAGATGCACTTTCCAACCCCCCCCCCCCCCGCCCCCACCATTTTTTCTTACCGGGAAGATCCAAGCCTGCCAGCATGATCGCCTGCTGAGGCTGGGGGCTTGGTCAGGCCAGGGTCGTCGGGGAGCTTGGCCGAGGCCCGGCTGACCTCGGGTCCACTGGAGCCCTCGTCTACTCCTTTATTCCGAAGATACTGCAGGGAACAGACGTGGACTCCATCATCCGGGCCTTGGCTCAGAGGCCTGGAGAAGGCAGGAGGGGGCCTTGGCTTGATTTCAGGGCTTTCAGGGGATATGAAAGAGGCTTCTTTTCAGGAGTGCAGAGCGAGGCCTGTTGGGTGAAGGCACTGCTTGCATGATAATGACAGCTCATAACGCCTCTCTTCAGAAAGGGAGCTTTACTGCCAGAGGAGGGTGACCGGGCCAGGAAGCTGTTCCACATTCAGGTCCCAAGGGGAAGTGAGGGGGCAGGTCCACCTCTCCGGGTAGCCCCACCCACATGGGGGTGAACACCAGGTGTGACTTCAGGCCTTTTTCAGCTGGAGACACGAAGACGTTCCAAACACCTGAAGCCAAGATCAAGAGCCAGCAGCCTGGCCGGGAGGCTGGGCTTCTCAGGCCCCCACCTTCCCCTTCCCTCCCTCTTCCAGATGGCTGGTGGGGCCAGTGGAAGGAGGAACGTTTGAGAACCCCCAGCAGGAGGTCTGGCCACCATCAACAGTGGGACAGTTGGTGTGAGCCCCACCCACCCTGAGAAAACTCGCCATGTGCGCCCATTTGTCGGGTGGGTAGTGCTCGGCCCCCAACTGCTCGGTGTGACCTCTGAGGTGCAGGTCAGTCCTCTTTTCTGTACCTGGAGCCAGGACAGCAGTGAGGTGGAGATACTGTGACCTCCAGGCCTCTGCTAAGGCAAAACATCCTCAGGAGCTTACGCGTTAGACAGGCATTTACTGAGCAACTACTGTGTGCTCGGTCCTGGGCCAGGCACTGAGGTACCACAGTCAGTGCCCCCTCAAGGAGAATTTGGGGGAGAAAACAGGAAAATGATCACACTGTGTGACAAAAGTTTGGCTTGGGCATGCACAGGAGTTAGGAGAGTACCCAGGAGGGGCTTGTAATGCAGACTGGGAGCCCTGGAGCTTCCTGGAGCAGCTCTGGACTAGTAAGATGTCAACGCTGAGGGGGAGGGCAGGGAAGGTGTGTGCTTTGGGTATGTGCACAGGCCCAGAGTGGGGAGAAAGCAGGGCCATGGGGGAGCTCAGTGGCATCCACGTGGTCAGAATGGTGGACGGCGGGCAGTGAAGAGAAGATGCAGGAGGGGTGGCAGCAGGAACCAGTCACCTGGTGCCCTGCAGACTGGATAAAGGAGTGTGCTTTGCTTCTGCCATCCTGCTGCCTGGAATGTGGATAAAAGTGCTGGCACTGTGGCCACCATCTTGGGTCATGAGGATGAAGGCCACAGCTGGGGAGGGAGAGGGTAAGCTGGCGGGAGCCTGGACCCTTGAGGACCAGGTGAGGCTGAGGGTGATGGGGAGCCACAGATAGGTTTTACAAGGAGCAGGGAGGCAATCAGATCTGTACTTTAGAGAGGAAAGGTGGGTGTAGCATGGGCCGGGGAGCCAGATGGCAGCAGGGAGCCGAAGCGGGGCCAGGTAGGAGATGGTGCAGCCCGAGGGAACACAGGTGGAGAGAAGAGGAAGTGGCTGAGGTTTCTCTGGGTAATGGGTGGACTTGCCCCGACTTGGGAGCCAGCAGGTTGAACCAGCACCCTGCTCACCTGCAGACTGAGCTGCCCGATCTCCAGCTCCAGCTGCCGCACCTTGGCCTCCCGCTCAGCCACCATGGCCCGCAGTTGGGCCACCAGGCTGCTGCTCCGCTGAGCCTCGCTGTTGAGCTGCTGGTCTAGGCGGTGCTGGGACACTCGCGTCTTCTCCTCCTGCAGACTCAGGCTGCTCAGAATCTCCTGGAGCTGCTTCAGCTGGTCCTGTGGCGCCGGGTGGGAGGGTGGGCGAGGGGAGCCACGACTCTTGATAGAGAAAGGCAAGAGAAGACCAGCAACCCACCCCTTCCCTGCTCCTCGGGAACCTAACAGTGGGACGCTAGTGTTCCCTTGAGAAGGAAGAGTACTTTGCCTGCCCTCATTCAACAAGGTTTTCCTGTCCTCAGCTTCCTTCTCCTTGAGGTCAGGGTTAAGGACATCCAAGGGGTTTCCAGGAGCCCCATCCAAGGAGATTTCACGATCAGATAAGTCTGGTTTGAATTCAGTTGTGTGGCCTTGGATGACTTAACCTAGCTGTGAAATTGGATTATGTGTTCCTAAGGGTTATCTTCCCTGGAAGAGGCAGTGGCAACCCACTCCAGTACTCTTGCCTGGGAAATCCCATGGACAAAGGAGCCTGGCAGGCTACCGTCCATGGGGTTGCAAAGAGTCGGACATGACTGGGGACTCACCATCATAAACCACACCCCAAGAGCCCAGAAGGGTGTGCTGTTCCTACCACACAGACAAGAATATGCACCGGCTCCCCTCAGTCATCCTTTCCATTCCTCCATGAACAATAACCCAGGGTGTAATCACATCTGCTCCCCCCGTCATCCTCTTCTTTCTCCTTTGGGGTCCACAGGCTCAGTGACTCATGGCCAGCATTAACCTCTCACAGCAGGTCCTCTGCTGGCCCTCTGGCAGCCTCTATGCTGCTTCTGTGCCCAGGGCCAGGCTTTGGGGCTGGACCCAGCAGAGCAACGAGCTCCCGGGTTATGTGGGTGGCATGTTGGGGCACATGAGGACTCTGGGGGCTGGGACTGGGTCACAGGTCTTTGGGTGGGGTGGGGCCCCAGAGGTGACTGTACCATGAGAGCGTCGATGAGCTCATCATCATGCCGGCCCTTCTCCACAAGGGTCCCCATCTGACTCCTGAGGGTCTTCACTTCACTCGACAGCACCTTGTTCCGGGACCTCATGCCCTCAAACTTCTTTTTCAGCTCTTCGAGCTCTCTCTGGAGGGCATCCCGCTCCGCCGCAAGTTTCTGTAATCAGAGTGGGCAGTCACAGGCTGCAGGGCTGAGTGGGGCCCTGGGTCACGGCTGAGCCTTCACTGCCATTCACTGATGAGGCCAGAGCAGAGAGGGGTTGCGACCCCATGGACTGTAGCCCACCAGGCTCCTCTGTCCATGAGATTCTCCAGGCAAGAATGCTGGAGTGGGTTGCCATCTCCTCCTTCAGAGGATCTTCCTGACCCAGGGATCGAACCCACATCTCTGGCATCTCCTGTATTGGGAGGTGGGTTCTTTATCACTGAGCCACCTAGGAAGCCCCAGTGTGTCTTCTGAGGACCCTCAATCCCTTCCTGTGTGGCGAAAGAGAAAAGCCATGCTTCGGTGGACACTAAGGCTAAGGTTCAAACTGAGTTGTCTCACCCCATCAAGAGCTAGTTTCAGGCCCAACATCTCCACAACGTCCATAATGGGGCCACCCTGATATTCATGAAATGGGCTTGGGGTGAGGAACCAGTCAGGTCTCTCAGGGTGGACCAACAGGGCATGAGGAACATGCACAGAGGTGACCCCGAACCTCAGAGCCTCTGAGTCTTCACAGACATGATCGCGGGGGTGGTTTCCCGACCCCACACGCCCCTGACTTCCTGCTGGGCACACTCACCTCCCAGCCTTCCTGTTTTTCCCTCTCCAGGTTGCGGATCCGCAGCAGATTTTTCTCTTGGGCCGACAGCTTCCTTGGGTCAGGATAGACAGACAGCTCACTGGCTGTTTCTTCAGACCGGCTCCGGGTCTGGACCAGCTGTTTCTCAAGCTCTCGAACCTGAAGGTGGTTCCACAACAGGTCTGTAGTCAGACTCGACCCCTCAGAGGGGCCACCCTATGATGTGATGGTTGTACGACCCCCCTGGACAGACGACACCACAGTTTCAGATGGATGTGGAGGCCCCTAGGAGAGGGACTACGATGGGGGAGGGATGGGAGGGGCCTGTGGTAGCATCCTGAGCAGAACAAGGGAAGACACCAGAGAGGCTTTGCTTGGCAAAGAGAAACTTCAAAGTAAATGAGAAAAATCACCTTATCTCTGAGGCCAAGAAGCAGATGTGGAGCCCCAGGAACTTGGGAGGGAAAGGACAGCAGTCTCAGTACCAGGAATAGCTAACAGACAGGCCACCTGAGCCTGGGGACGCTCCTCGGGAGGCCACGGGTTCCTGCAGGAGATGCTGCGAGGGAGGGCAGGGTGTGGAAGCTGGGAGACCAGCTCAGAGCCTCGCTGGCTGTGTGACTCTGCACAGATTACTTCTCTGAATCTCAGGTCCCTCGTCTGTTAAGGGGGTCTATGAGTATACCCTGTATAATGTTATGAGAATTCAGTATCCCAACTTGTCTGAGCCTGGGAATCCCCAAGATGTTTCTTGGGGTGACAAATCTTGGGGCCCATTCCAGGGGAAGAACCCTGGGATCTTCATTTTAAACAGGTGCTATAGATGATTGTTAGGTTAGGCAACTTTGAGAAACCCCAAAATGGCCCAGGGGAAGCCCTCAGCACAGGGGAGGTGGAAGTCATCCTACAAAACAATGGCTTTATCACATTGAGTTTAATGTGGATAACCCCTAGGGCCCTTCTAACCCTGATTTCTGTGTCAACACAAAATAAATGGTGTGACCCTTAAAGTGTTAATCACTCAGTCATGTCCGACTCTTTGCGACCACGTGGACCGTAGCCCACCAGGCTCCTGTGTCCATGGCCAGGAGAAAAATTCACTGGGATCCCTGGTAAAGGGCTGCAGGATCAGCGCCCTTGCATGGCACTGTGTGGTAATTCCATTTAAGCGGTAAAGAACACTTGCTTTTAACCATTTATTTACACAGCTTTACAACACTAACAATAATAACTAAAGTGCTGAGTGCTTATTATGGCCAGGCACTGTGCTGGGTGCTTCCCAAACGTTATTTTGTCTAACCCATAACAATCCTACAAAGAAGGTATTATCATCTCCATTTTACAGGTGCGGAGACTGAGACGCAGAGAGATGAAGAGATTTGTTCAAAGACACCAAACATGTAGACCAATGACTGAGGCCAGACTCAAACTCAGGTCTCCGGAAGCTCAAGGCCACACACTGGCTGTTAATTACAGTTTTTTAGAGACCTCTTCATTTGGCTTCAAGGATCCCACAGGAGACCCTGAGGGCAAAAGCCACTGGAGAACCTGGGGTGAAGGCGAGCCTGCACGTGGCAAATAGTGGAAGTGGCCCACCCAATTGTGCGCCTCTTAGTTTCGTGGTCCAGCTAACCTCAGACAGCGTTTCCTCCATGCCAGGCATGTGGTAAGCGATTTACACATGTGCACTCACTCAGTCCGCCCACAACCTTAGGGTAGATGCTGTCATTATCCACAGTACAAAGAGGAGGAAACTGAGACACGGAGATGAAGCAGCTTGCCTGAGGCCACACAGTTGGTGAGTGGAGAGCTAATGTTTGCTGTTTTTTAAAAAATATATATTTATGTATTTGGTCATACTAGGTCTCAGTTGGCGCACATGTTAGTTGTGGGATGTGGGATCCAGTTCCCCATTCAGGGATCAAACCCAGGCCCCCTGCGTTGGGAGCATGGAGTCTTAGCCATGGACCACCAGGGAGGCCCCAGAGAGCTAGGATTTGAATCCAAGCAGTCTGGCTGTGGAGCCCCCACTCCCACCCTCTTTGTTGCTGTTCAGTCACTCATTTGTGTCCGATTCTTTGCAACCCCATGGACTGTAGTATGCCAGGCTTCTCTGTCTTTCACCATTTCCCGGAGATGCTCCAAAATATTTCGAACATAAAAAGGGAGACAGGCCAAGTTTTTTTTTGGTGGGGGGTGGGGTGGGTAATTGAAACTTTCAAAAGCCTACAAGCATCTGGACAAAACTGGAAAAAGCCTACAAGTACAATACTCATGCAAATTTACATGAACTAGGGGGAAAAAAATTTGCCTGGAGTGAAATAAATCAAAGGCTCTGGCATTTGTTGAGCGTCAGTGCCTGGCATGTAGTGTTACATAAATGCTTGTTCATTAAATAACAAATGAAAATCAGGCTGGTTGGGAAGAATGTGAAACAACAGCCCTGCGAGTGCGCTCCGCAGAACCTAAAGGCCTTTTTTGGGTTCTGTGTCTCTTAATGTGGGTCATCGTGGGTCTTTCTAGGGCATCTCAAGCCTTACATTCAGGGCCAGGAGGCGTCTGATGACTCACTCACCTTGCTCTGCAGGACGAGGATCTGTTGAGCCCGACCCCTCCAGGTCCCAGGCGAGGACAGGAGCTGCTGGATGTTCACATCTTCCCCAACCTCACTAGTCAAAACCTGAAAAAGGTGGGGCCGTCAGTATGACCCAAAGCACAGTATGTGCAGAAACAGTGCTGGGTGCCTGGCGTTCCCAGAAGACCCGGCCTCCACCTGCACAACCACCCCCTCTCCAGCCTCCCCACCTCCCGGGCCAGTTGCCCACACTGTACGAACAGCTCTCTCCCTGGGAAAGCAGTAAACCCACCTTTCCCAGCACTTCTCAGTGATGCTCAGAGCAGACAAGGAGCTGGTGACACTACCCAGGTGGGGCGGCCTGCTCTTGACACATTCTGGGATGAGTGAATCACAAAGATGACCAAGACCTGCTTCCTAAATTTGTTTACCTGTCACCCTGAACTGAGATTGTTCTGGAGGTTATAGGGACGACCTCACCACAGGGCCTTGCCCTCTGTGCAAAGCCACAGACAAGGGGCCGTGTCTGAGTGCAACAAGGCAGGGGCCTACCAAATGTCAGCTGGGGATGTTTGCTTCCAGAAGGGCCCAGATTTGTGGCTGTTACAGGGAGATGTTCAGGCTCAACCTCGAGGCTTTGAGGTAGAAACAGTACACCCCAGCTTGTGCCCTGGGCCCCTCTGTAGCCTGTCATGGAAACTGATCTAGCGTACCAAGTCTCTGGTGCTTGTTTCCACAATAGAACTCTGTTTTGGAAATCTTGGCTGGTCTGAGTGGTTCCAGCAGGGAAGACAAATGCCAGAGAATTCACTATGTAAATAAAAATAAATAATGAACCAGCTGGGCCTGCCTCCCAAGTCTGAGCATTTTCCTTTGAAAGGGGCCTTTAATCCACAAACAACCTTTCCATTTTCTAATATTAGAGACAGCAGAGGACAGGAGGTGGGTCTTGGTAGGCTTCCAAGTCCAAGGTGGCTTATTAAGGAGACACCCAGGGTCTATTGGGGTACACATAGCACAGGGAAGGTTTAAGGGACTTTCCAGGGTGGACAGCGCTGTCTTCCGTCCAGGGTTGAGTGGGCACCACAAGGGCCTCTGTGCAGGGACCTGCAGGCGGCCAGCAATCGCCCTTACCAGATGGGTCTGTTTAAAGACCTGGTGGAAGGAAGTTACTGGATCTGGAGCCTGACCCAGAACAAGCAGCATGATGCTCACGGGACCAAACTCCTGAATGGAAGCCATTGTCCAGCCGTGCCCTTCCCAGCCCTAGTCCCAGCAATACAAGAGGACCTGAACTCTGACCCGGAAGTACCTTCTGGGCCATCCGGAGCTCCTGCTTCACAGCCTGGATCTGGTTGCGGAGGTCACTCATCTTCAAGTTTGTGGCCGCCAGCCTGTCCTGCAAGACTTTCACCTCTGGGTTCTCCGGCTGGTTGGGAAAGACAGGAGGGAGAGAGGTCACGTGAAGCCTAAATAGTAATAATACTCACAGTCCCCGTTTCTCCAGGTGTGTGCAGGTACCACGCTAAGGCTCAACAAGAGGAATCCATCTCATCCTCATACCCGCTGTGAGGTAGGTCCTGTTGTCAGCCCATTGTGGATGCAGAGCAGAGGCTGGTGGAAGGTGAGCCCTTTGGTTTGAGGGACCTCAATGGGAGTAGGGATGTGGATCCTGGCAGCCCAACTTTGGGGGCTGAGCCCTGTGCTCAAGTGTGGCCCCCACACGTGTGGACACCTGTGGTTGACCACAGCCTGGGAGCATCTGGAAGAGGCTGTTCCCCACCTCCCAGGCACTCACAGACTGTGGTCCCTCTGCTGTGTGCAGAGACTGGCATCACAGCAAATCCGCCCTCACTCAGGATGAAGAGGGAACAGGTTTATTTATAGAAGCCTGCCCTAGCTTGGCAGCAGGGCCACAACCATTCTAACTCAGGGCCTCCCTCTCCTAGAATCGTCAGACTGGGCCTTGGGCTCCCTTTCCTGGCAGTAAGTTCACTAAATAGAAATAAGGACCCAGGGCTTCCCTGGTGGCTCACTGGTAAAGAATTTGCCTGCCAATGCAGGAGACACGGGTTCGATCCCTTATCTGGGGAGATCTCACATGCGGCAGAACAAGTGTGCCCATGTGCCACAGGTACTAAGCCTGTGCTCGAGAGCCCAAGAGCTGCAACTCCTGAGCCCATGTGCTGCAACTACTGAAACCTGTGCGCCCTAGTGCTCTGCAACAAGAAAAGCCACCCAATGAGAAGCCTGCACACCGCAACTAGAGAAAAGCCCAAAACTCAGCACAGCCAAAAACAAATAAATGAATAACATTATTTTTTGAAAAAAGAAATCAGGACCCAGTTTAATCCCATAGTGCTCCATTTCTGTGGCATAAAGAATTGCAGGAACCATGAAAACTCTGCCTGTTGGCGTTCTTAGCAGTGTCTTTTTTTTTTTTAAATAATATTTCATGTAAACTATTTGGATGAAATTTTTCTCAAAATGGTGAGCTAATGTGCTCCGCATTTCTGGCTTCAATAGAAGTTCCTGAGGCTCACAGAACTTTGGCATTAAAGGGACTCCAGGGCCAGCCCATTCAAACCCTTTCCATAGGTGATGAAAATAAGTTCCTGAGAAGGGAAATACATGCCCTCCCAGGCACACAGCTGGCTGAGGTGACAGCAGTAGGATTAGAAGCCTGGTCCTTCCCTTGCACCAACTGATTCTCCAAGTTTAAGCTGGGACTGATGCCTTTGCATAGTGGCAACAGGTACACTGGTTGGTGGGCTGAGGGTCCCACTAGGCAGTGACACTGAGACCATCTGCTCCTGTCCCAAGACATCAGGTGGCTTAAACTTCTGGGAAACAGGGTGGATACCACAGCGGCTTGCTGAATTTTTCTTAGTAGGCACAGATTAAAACCTCCAGGGAATGTTGGTGAAAGATAGACCCCAGGAGGCTGGGGGTGGGGAGCCCCATGGACCCCAGAGGTTCTGGGCATCCCCTGTGAAAACCACTGATCAGAGCAGCTAGACCTGCACACACAGCCAGAAAAGCCTGGACTCACCGGGTCTCCTCACCTAGGAAATGCCTGCGTCCTCACAGCGCCACCATGAGGCTGAATAGAGTAACTAGTGTGAGCAGAATTTGCAACCTGAGAACTTAGGCAAAACACAAGGGCATCTTATTTTTTTTTTAATCTAATTTTTTGTCTGTCCCTCCCCCATCTGGCTGTCTGCCATCCCTTCCCACTGCTGTTGGGGGCCTGTCTGCCTCCTGCTAAGGTGCTGTTTTGAATCTGCCCTGGGTTAGGAAGCAGCAGCCCCTGCCTGACAACCCCCCTCCCGCCCTGTCCCCCAGGCTCTGGTGGGCGGTGGTGCAGGACGTGAGAGAGCTTGCGAGCATAAGGGCACAGAAAGGCCACTCAGACTGCATCTCAATCCGGAGCCGGGCAGCCACACACCTCTCCAAGCCTCATTTTCTCCTCTGTGAAATGGGGGCATCTTACACCAGCCCCGGGGGTACCTGTGAGTGTTGATGGGATAATGCATGTGCTCCTTGGGGCAGATTCTGACAGACGGTGATGCCCGGGGGGCATAACTTGACTTGGGTCAGCAGCTGGCAAAGGTGGCTGAGGGTTAGATGGTGTTGCGGTGAGGGCATCACCCCATCTGCTCTGTCAGGCTCCACACCTCACCCCCAACCTGGGAAGCTGTGCCAACCCCACCTCCTTGGCATTTCAGAGCTGTTTCTGCCCAGAGTGAGATACCACAGGCTTTCTGGGGGTCTTGGCTTTTTCCCCTGAGGGAATACCTGAAATGGTGTCTAGGGGAGCAAACAGTGCCAAGGCCACACACAACAACAGCTTCATGAGGCCCCATGCAGAGAGGGCGTTCAGCTTCACTCTGGAATGCACTTGGAGCTCTGGGCCCGGACAGCAGCCCAGAAAAATTCAGCAAGCCGCTGTGGTATCCACCCTGTTTCCCAGAAGTTTAAGCCACCTGATGTCTTGGGACAGGAGCAGATGGTCTCAGTGTCACTGCCTAGTGGGACCCTCAGCCCACCAACCAGTGTACCTGTTGCCACTATGCAAAGGCATCAGTCCCAGCTTAAACTTGGAGAATCAGTTGGTGCAAGGGAAGGACCAGGCTTCTAATCCTACTGCTCACCCTACTTCGGGTGTGAGCCCGAAGGCTATGGAGCCTGGCCCAGGCCTGGGTTGGCCTGAACAGTCTAATGAAAGGGACATGGCTATTGTTCTCGCTCTCATCAGAAGAGGCTGGGGAAGACGTGTGTCCTGAGGAGTGGAGACTGCAGTCCATCAGAAACCTCCCAGGCTCCCTGCTGCCAGAGAACAAAGTTGGAGCTCCTGCTCCACCTACTGTCAAGGCTTCCTTCCGCAGGTGACCCCACCCCTTGTTTGTTCCCCTTTGTTATGTTCCCCTTTCCCTCCTCATGGGCCCTGGGCTGCAGCCAAATGTTGTCTAACTGATGCCCAGCTAACAGACAGAATAGGAACAGTGACACTTTCCTGCTCTGAGCTTGCGCTGCTTCTGCTGGAAGGGCCACCCCTACCTTCCTACTCCAGCAAGGCCACCTCAGGAAGCCCTTGCCCATCCCACCTCTTGGCCTCGGGTGGAGTGCATTCCTTCTGTGAACTCCGAGCTGGGGGTCTCTCCCTGAGGGCCCTGTCCCCGCTCCTTCCTTCAATATGCCTACTCATCTCCCCTATTGAGCCCCCTTGTGGACAGTGGGCTGGTCTTTGATTCTCTGTATTACAGAAAATCCCATCAGGCTCAACAAGTGACTGAATGAGCAGTTTCCCACCCAGCACAGTCCCAGTCAGAGATGGGGATGTACATGGGGCAGCTTAGCAGCATCCCCCAGAGCTGGGCAGAGTGCTGAATGACACCCAGTCTGGCCCCCGCTGAGGGCAGAGCCCCTCCACTGCCTCCCTAGCAAAGAGACAGGTCTACACAAGACTAGCCTTCAAGAGATATGTCGCCCTTTACATGGAGGGGCCCATCACTGTACACCGAGGAGAGAACTGAATTCTCCTTGAGACAGGCATGATGTGGCTCGACCCTGAGTCATAGACAACAGGGACGATTGGGTGGAAAGGGGGGCACTGAACTGGGTGTACTGAGGCTTGGATTCCGTTTCACCAACTCATTTGGCTTAAGAAAGCAATGGGGGGATTTCCTTGGCTGTCCAGTGATTAGAACTTGGTGCTGTCACTGCTGGGGCCCCAGGTTCAATCTCTGGTCAGGGAACTAAGATCCCATAAACCATGTGGTGCAATCAAAAAAAACAAGAACAAAAAAAACTGTGGGGAGGCCTCCTGGGATGTTCTTGAGTGTGTGTTCAGTTGCTCAGTCATGTCTGACTCTTTGTGACCCCATGGACTGTAGCCCATCAGGCTCCTCTGTCCATGGGGATTCTCCAGACAAGATTACTGGAGTGGGTTGCCATGCCCCTCCTCCAAGGGATCTTCCCAAACCAGGGACTGAACCCTCATCTCCTCTGTCTTCTACATTGGCAGGCAGATCCTTTACAACTGAGCCACCTAGGAAGCCTGTTCTTGAGACTCTGAGCTATTTATTGTCTGGCTTGGGTTCGGTGCCCCTCACCAGTAGCCCACTGGGTCAGACTGCCTTCCTTCATGGAGTTGTAATTCCCATTTCCTAGGTTTCATGGAGGCTCACTGGTTTAGTAAAAACTGGAATCTTGGAAACAGGCCCCATTCCCAGTAATCACTTTTACTCTGTAGATTTGGAGTTCCACCAAGGGAAGACTTACCACAATATGGATCACCTCCCTCTGAAACCAGGGTTCCATTGAGGAAGAGTGAGCTCCCTGTCGCTGGGGTAAGGTAGAGGCTGGATGCCTCCCAGTGAGGAGGCTGTAACAGAGATCCTTCATGGCTGGGCTGAGAGCGGGAGGCCAGCTGGACCAGGCCTTCCCTCCTGATCCTGAAATTCTAGAATTCCAGGGTCCTCAGGCCCCTCCTAACCTCTCTCTCTGGGAACTAAATCAGTTAGACCCTCAGTAGCCTTCACTGGGGCATTCCTGGCCTCAGACGGTAGACTCGGTCACTGTGCCCTGATGGCTACTCTGAGGATGCTGCTGCAGTAGTGGCACTGGCTCAGCAGTGGGGTGGAGGTGGACCCCCGAGAGAGACACCTGCACCCCCATGGAAGAGGGGAGCCCAGGCCTCACACACTCCCCAGCACAGAAGAGAATTCATACCAAGACTCTGTCTCCGATCTGGGTCCTCAGTGGCTTGGCTCCTGCGTCAGTGGGTCCCTTGGCTGGCAGCCTGGCCTGGGTCATCTGCAGCTGAAAAAGCAAAAGCAAACCTAGCACTTAATATTTGATTCTACTCAGTGGTTGTGGCACCTTGAGTGAAGGCCTCTGGTGCTGCCATCAGATGTGCAGTGCCTGATCTCAGTAGCCTGTCTCTTCAGCTCACTTTAAGGCCCATTAATGGAAGAACTGTCTTTTACAAGCCATTCTGCAATGGGAAAGGGTTTAATTGATTGTTTGCCCCATTCCCAAGTCACGGAATGGAGCAGCCCTAGGATTCATGAACAGCTTAATAAATAATGATTCTGCAGCCATGATTTGCATCTAATAACAGCCTGGGAGACAGAGAGAAAAGGAATTACAGACTTCACCTTACACTCAAGGAAACAAGGTCAGAGACTCTAAGAAACCTGCCTGACAGGCTTGTGGGCTGGCCAAGACCGCCGCTATATACAGACAGTCAACCAACCCTTTAAGGGCTTCCCAGTTGTCCTTCACACCAAGACCACCCCTGTCTGACACGGCTGGGCATGACCCGCCCTCCCACCTCTTTGACCTCACCTTGCTCCACGCTTGGTCACACTGGCCCTCTTTCAGGCCTTTATCCATATTTAGGTCCTCTGCCCCTGCTGGGTCCCCTGTCTGGAGGCCCCAGCCTCAATCCTCCGAGTCTAGCCCCTTCTCATCCTCCAGGGACCCACTGTGCATGCTACCTCCTCGAAGGGGCCTTCGCTGCTAGTCTGACTCCAGGAGGAAAAGAATAGGACTATTTTGCGCCTCACAGTCTCCCCAGGGCCTGGCACAGAGCCTGAGATGGTTCTCAAAAAAAATTTGTTATAGAATAAAGAGGTTCTAATGCAATGCCAAGTATAATGCCTGAAGAGGGTTTTGGAGAACAACAGAACTGGATTTGAAGTCTGGCACCACCACATGCTGTGTGACTTGAGAAAGCCTCTTAACCTCTGCCAGCCTCAGCTCCTCCAGCCACAGGAGGAGAAGCTATGTACGTAGGTTCATTCCAGCTCTGGAGGGACCATGAGCCGCTGGGGCTGTGCCCTCGCTCAGCTGGAGGCGTTTATGTGAGAGGGTAGGGGCAGCAGAGAGGGAAGGTGGACAAACATGGGAGGGACTGATGGAATGTTCCTGGTTCTAGCTTCAAGTTAGCCAGAAAATCCCTGATAATGTATCTAACAACATCTTTTTGGTGCTAACTACCTGCTAGGTACTGTTCTAAGCATTTTACAACATTAAGTCATTTAATCCTCAGAAAACCTTGAGGTGAGCGCCATTATCACTGCCATGTGACTGGTGGAGGAAATTGAGGCACAGAGAGACTGTAACTGGCTCAAAGTCACAGTGCAAGTTGGTGGTGGAGCTGACATTCACACCTGGGTGGTCAGGCTCCAGGCTCGCATCCTCTCCAGTGTGCTGGGTTACCTCTCCAGGCCTGCTTCCTCCTTGCTTCCCAACACTCCCCTCTCAGGATATGATAGACTGAGGGACTCAGGGCAAACACTGGCCCAAAGTCCTTGTGAAGGACCCAAGGCATCTAAGTGCGTCCCCTCTCTGGAGGAGTGGTGTGGGGTGTGAGGAGCCCATGGCGCACCTGAGATTCCTCACCTCCTGCTCCAGTTCCTGGATGCGGTTGCTCAGCTGCCGCACCCTGGTCTTCGCACCCTCAGACTCTGCCATCAGCACCCGGTTCTTTTTGGACAGCTCGACGATTTTGGTGGCAATCACATCCCCAGCCACACCAGCTGTCCCTAAAATGAAGGGAAATGGTGAGGTCCATTAAAAACACAGGCCTGCATGTTGAACAAGCTTGCTGCTGCTGACCTGGGCCAGGCAGTGACTGGGGAAACCAGGAGTAGCCCTCGGCCACCTCATGTCGAAGAGGATGAGGACACGTGAGGAGAAAGAACCTGGGGAAGGAAACGAAACCTAGAAGTGCAGATGGTCCAGTGGTGAGTTTTCTGGTTATGTTTCCCTCCCAGGACTCAAAAGCATTACAAATCCTGAAACTAGACATCAGAAAGCGGTCAAAGTGATCTGCCCTCTCTCGTCCAAAGGGCAGGCAGTGGGCTCAGAGCGAATGGGGGAAATCCTTTTCTTTTGCTTATTCTTTCCCAACTCTGTCTCCAGACAAGCCCCACTATTTTTTAAAATAATTTTATTTATTTTTGACTGTGCTGGGTCTTCATTATTGCAGCAAGCAGGGGCTACTCTCTAGTTGCGATTCACAGGCTTCTCAGTGCGATGGCTTCTCTTGCTGCAGAGCATGGGCTCGAGGGTGCACGGGCTTCAGTAGTTGCAACACCTCTGCTCAGCAGTTGTGGCTCTTGGGCTGTAGAGCATAGGCTCAGTAGTTGTGGTTCATGGGCTTAATTGCTCTGAGGCATGTGGGATCTTCCCAGATCAGGGATTGAACTGGCGTCTCCTGCATTGGCAGGTGGAATCTTTACCACTGAACCGCCAGGGAAGCCCAAGCCCCACTCTTGAAGCCGCCATCCCCATGATGATAGGGGCAGCAGTAAATGGGCAAGCACAGAAATGCTAAAATATCTGGGTAAATAGAATATTTTATACCATTAAGTTCTTTAAAATATGTATTAATATAATTCAGTTCAGTTCAATCACTCAGTCATGTCTGACTCTTTGCAACCCCATGGATGGCAGCATGCCAGGCCTCCCTGTCCATCTCCAACTCCTGGACTTAACTCAAACTCAGGTCCACAGAGTCAGTGATGCCATCCAACCATCTGATCCTCTGTTGTCCCCTTCTCCTCCCACCTTCAATCTTTCCCAGCATCAGGGTCTTTTCAAATGAGTCAGTTCTTCACATCAGGTGTCCAAAGTATTAGAATTTCAGCTTCAATATCAGTCCTTCCAATGAATATTCAGGACTGATTTCCTTCAGGATGGACTGTTGGATCTTCTTGCAGTCCAAGGGACTCTCAAGAGTCTTCTCCAACACCACAGTTCAAAAGCATCAATTCTTTGGTGCTCAGTTTTCTTTATAGTCCAACTCTCACATCCATACATGACTACTGGAAAAACCATAGCTTTGACTAGACGGATCTTTGTTGGCAAAGTAATTTCTCTGCTTTTTAATATGCTGTCTAGGTTAGTCATAACTTTTCTTCCAAGGAGCAAGCATCTTTTAATTTCATGGCTGCAGTCACCATCTGCAGTGAAAAATAAAGTCTGTCACTGTTTCTGCTGTTTCCCCATCTATTTGCCATGAAGTGATGGGACCAGATGCCATGATCTTAGTTTTCTGAATGTTGAGTTTTAAGTCAACTTTTTCACTCTCCTCTTTCACTTTCATAAAGAGGCTCTTTAGTTCTTCTTTGCTTTCTGCCATAAGGGTGGGTGTTATCTGCATATCTGAGGTTATTGATATTTCTTCTGACAGTCTTGGTTCCAGCTTGTGCTTCATCCAGCCCAGCATTTCTCATGATGTACTCTGCATATAAGTTAAACAAGCTGGGTGACAATATACAGCCTTGACATACTCCTTTCCTTATTTGGAATAAGTCTGTTGTCCCTTGTCCAGTTCTAACTGTTGCTTCCTGACCTGCATACAGGTTGGTTTCTCAAGAGGCAGGTCAGGTGGTCTGGTATTCTCAACTCTTTCAGAATTTTCCACAGTTTGTTGTGATCCACACAGTCAAAGGCTTTGGCATAGTCAATAAAGCAGAAGTAGATGTTTTTCTGGAACTCTCTTGATTTTTTGATGATCCAACAGATGCTGGCAATTTGATCTCTGGTTCCTCTGCCTTTTCTAAATCTGACATCTGGAAGTTCACGGTTCACGTATAATGGTTGAAAGAAAATATGATAGGATTCTCTGATGAGATTTCCAGCATACACAGATACAATACTTAAGAGTTGTACTGTAAGGGGGAGGGTAAAGGGGTCCATATGGTGGTAAAATTTCTTCATCCCACTTGAGTGGTAAAATAATACTTCTAAGTAGGCCATGAAAAGTTGTGTGTTGTAAGCACTAGCGCAATCATTAAAGAATTGTACAAAGAAATGGAAAAACTAAAGCAAACATGAAAAATCCAGCCAAAGGAAACCCAGTTTATCAGCTGTCAGCAGCCTGGTTTAAAAACATGAACTGAGCCTGTCAGACTTTCCTCTTCAAAACATGAAGACATCTCCTCTCCCCTTGGAGCCTCTCAGCCTTGAGAGACAGCCTTGCAAAAGCTGCCCCTTTGCATCTGAAACCCAAGCCAGGTTAGGTGTTGCCTTCTCTTCAGTATAGCTTTATTTTAGACAGAAAAGGCCAAAGAATGGAGGGAGGCGTAAGAGTTTTTAAGATACCAAATTCCCCTTGCATTTTAATTCAGCACTGGTCCTCTGGGTGCACCTACTCTTAAGGGCATTTACTAGCAAAGGCAGAGCGGATGCTCCGGCAGATGCCAGGTGAGGCGTGTTGCCCTCTGTGATTGGTGACACTGACTTTGTACTTTCTTAGTCAGCCACCTGGGAATTGCTCAATGCATGGAGCAGAGGAAACCAGGGCCAAAGTCTCCACCACATCTGTCAGAACAAGGTCTAGCTTAGAACCACAGAGTCAGTGGTCATGTCCAGTCCATACCACAGGGCTAACATACCCAAGGTCCCTAACAGGCCCATGGGGTCAAGGTCTCAAGCAGCAGAGCCAGGGTCCAAGTCAGACTTGAAGGGACAAGGTCCACTCTAGATGCCACTGGATTCTAGGAAATCCCCGGGGAACAGCCAAATTCCCTGTCTTATCTACCCTTCTGGCCCAGTAACAGCAAGAGGTATAGAGTAAATGCCTATTTCTGCTGGGGCTTTTCTCACGTCCATGTTTGAGCCAGAGCATCGAGATAGAATGGATGCCATCAGCCCACCGAACATGCAGCAAATGCCACGGAGAACTGTCATGAGTCCCAGCGATTCACCCACACTGCCTGGAATGCCTGCCCTCTGCCTCTGATGTTCTCGTGCTCCCGGTTCCTGGCATGCTGGCCCACCCTGCCTGCTCCATTCCTCTCCCCATCCCTCATTTCTGGAACTCGTGGGGATAAGCTTGATTACAGCCTTGCACTCTCTCTTCACACTTGCCCTCCGGAACTTGTTGTTTGTCTGCCCCGTAGGCTCCATGGTAGCTGGGCCAGCCAACCTGGACGTCAGGGTAGGAGCTGTCATGATAGTGATGCAGTTACCTGTAAAGGCAAATCTGTCTTCTTCTATTTTCTTCTTGAGATGTTTGATTTCAAAGTCCCTCTCCTTCAGCAACTTATATAATCGCCCGTTCTCATCCACTGTTTCCCGGAGTTGATCCCGAAGCTGTTCGATCTCATCTTCAAGTACCCTGCAAGGGAAAGGCAGAATCACAGGCGGCTCAGGCCTCCGTGGCCCAGGTTTGTTGTCCCTGATGGGTACTGGGTGGTGACTAGAACTGTTCTGTATAAAACAGGAAGGAGAAATTAAGGGGAATCTCAATGAGCAGATTTTTAGCATACTGTTCTCAAAACAGTGATCAAGGACACATGCACATAAGTGAAAGGAGCAACAAGCTTTGAATGCTGTGGTTTATTAGGGGTTCAACAGAGCTACGTAAAACCCTGCCCAGAGAATTCATACTCCTTTCCAGCATCTATGGGACATGCATAAAAATGTATTGTAGGCTTCAAAGGCAATCTTATCAAACTCCAAATAATGAGCATCATGCAGACCATTTTCTTTAATATTAATTGTCTAAAATTAGAAATCAATACTGAAAAAGGGCAAAAATTCAGAAAAGAACTCTAAAGTTGTCATATACTTGGAACTAAACTTACACATACACACACACTGCTAAGTTATTTATGGGTTAAGAAGAAATCATAATGTGTATTATGAAGCATTTAGAATGAATTGACTGTAGAAGCAATATATCTGAAAGCTTGTGAACAGCAGCTAAAGTGATACTTAGAAGGAAATTTATAGTCTTAATTTTTTAAAGATTTTTTTGATACGGACCATTTTTTTAAAGTCTTTATTGAATTTGTTACAATATTGCTTCTTTTTTTTTTTATAATTTAAGATTATTTATTTTAAAATTTTTGGCTGCGCTGGGTCTTGGTTGCTGCGTACAGGCTTTCTTCTAGTGGTGGTGCATGGGCTTAGTTGTCCCACAGTATGTGGGATCTTCCTGGACCAGGGATTGAATCGGTGTCCCCTGCAATGAAAGCTGATTCTTAACCCACTGGACCACAAGGGAAGCCCTGCTTCTCTTTTTTGTTTTGGTTTTTTGGCCCCGAGGCATGTGGATCTTAGCTTTCCAACGGGAATCTGCAGCCCCTGCACTGGAAGGCAAAGCCTCAACCAATGGACCACCAGGGAAGGCCCTCTAGTTTTACTTGCATATTGGATCATAGAAAAAGTAAGAGAATGCCAGAAAAACATCTGCTTCTGCTTCATAGACTATGCTAAAGCCTTTGACTATGTGGATCACAACAAACTGTGGAAAAGTTCTTAAAGAGGTGGGAATACCAGACCATCTTACCTGCCTCCTGAGAAACCTTATGCAGGTCAAGAAGCAATAGTTAGAACCGGATATGGAACAATGGACTGGTTCAAAATTGGGAAAGGAGTAGGTCAAGGCTTATTTAACTTCTATGCTTATATTCACCCTGCTTATTTAACTTCTGTGCAGAGTACATTATGTGAAATGCTGGACTGGATGAAGCCCAACCTGGAATCAAGATTGCTGGGAGAAATATCTATAACCTCAGATATGCAGATGACACCACCCTTATGGCAGAAAGCAAAGAGGAACTAAAGAACCTCTTGATGATGGTGAAAAAGGAGAGTGAAAAAGCTGACTTAAAACTCAACATTCAAAAAACAAAGATCCTGGCATCCAGTCCCATCACTTCATGGCAAATACATGGGGAAACTATGGAAACAGTGAGAGGCTTTATTTTGGGGGGCTCCAAAATCACTGTGGACAGTGACTGCAGCCATGAAATTAAAAGACGCTTGCTCCCTGAAAGAAAAGCTGTGACAAACCTTGACAGCATATTAAAAGCAGAGACTTTACTTTGCCAACAAAGATCCGTCTAGTCAAAGCAATGGTTTTTCCAGTAGTCATGTATGGATGTAAGAGTTGGACTGTAAAGAAATCTGAGTGCCAAAGAAATGATGCTTTTGAACTGTGGTATTAGAGAAGACTCTTGAGATCAAGTCCCTTGGACTGCAAGGAGATCAAACCGGTCAATCCTAAAGGAAACCAACCCTGAATATTCATTGGAAGGACTGAGGCTAAAGCGGAAGCTCTAACACTTTGGCCACCTGATGTGAAGAACTGACTTATTAGAAAAGACCCTACTGCTGGGAAAGATTGAAGGCAGGAGGAGAAGAGGACCACAAAGGACAAGATGGTTGGAGAGCATCACTGACTAAATGGACATGAGTTTGAGCAAGATGGAGCATCTGGGAGATGGTGAAGGACAGGGAAACCTGGTGTACTGCAGTCCACGGGGTCACAAAGAGTTGGACATGACTGAGTGACTGAACAACAATTAGAAGACCAAAGAGGACTGTCTAAGCCTTAAGCTGAGGTCAGGGCTCTGGGTCTCAGGTTAACCCAACAGGAAATCAGAATAGGCGACTGGTATTGTATGTTTTACATTGTCTTGCAACACTTTTTTCAGAACTTTAAAACATGAGAAATGTGTGATTGATGGGTCTGTGATCGTTTCCATCATTAGGCATGAAGCCTGCTCCATAGAGGCAGTTGCTCAGGAAGTAAATAAGTTATAGAAATTATGCATGTGTGTCTGCTCAGTTGCTTCACTTGTGTCCAACTCTTTGCAACCTATGGACTGTAGCCCTCCAGGCCCCTCTGTCCATGGGATTCTCCAGGCAAGAATACTGGAGTGGGTTGCCATGCCCACTTCCCGGGATCTTCCCGACCCAGGGATTGAACCTGCATCTCTTATGTCTCCTACATTGGCAAGCTGGTTCTTTACCATTAGTGCCAATTGGGAAGCTCAAAGGTAACAGTAATTATTGTTGTTTTGTTTAGTTGCTAAGTCATGTCCAATTTTCTTGTGACCCCATGGACTGTAGCCTACCAGGCTCCTCTGTCCACAGCATTTCCCATGCAAGATACTGGACTGGGTTGCCATTTCCTTCTCCAGAGGGTCTTCCCGCCCCAGGAGTCAAACCTGGATCTCTTGCATTGCAGGCAGATTCTTTACCACTGAGCCACGTGGGAAGCTCAACTAATTATTAGATAACGGCTATTATTAATAATATCGTTGGATACCAACAGCTCAAGTATCCACAAATTCCACTTTCTCCGACTTGGGGAAAGATCATTTGGAAATCGGTCTGGGGTTAACTTAGATCTAATATTTAGGAGCCCTATGAATTTTTTCAATTATTGATATCTTAATTTTTTCTAATTAGCATTTTTCAGTAGAACATTGTGAAAACTGAGAAACCATGAAAAGTAGAATTGTAGATGGAGAAAATAGATTCTAGGTGAAACCAGAAGCAAAGAGGTAGCTCAACAACTGTGCTTTTTTTTTTTTTTTAGCAAAATGGCTAGCAAACTTTTGTATCAATGGAGACTTCTGCTTCTAATAGCCTATATAAATCACTGCATCTGTAGGATACCATCAAATTTAGAGCAAAATGAAAAGATTTTGGACTCTTCAACTTTTTCACCAACTAGATAAAAGCAAGGAACCCATCAAGTGCTTCTTTATGAGAGGTAGGTTTATGTGTCCTTATGTGTCAGGAAAGGGAAGTTGGGGCAGAAGAGTCTCAGGTGAGGTTTGGAGCAGTGATCATCTGTGAGATATCAGAGCCAGCCAACTGGCTCCTCAAAAACCAATTTTTTCTTAATAAACTACACCTTGATTGGTTTCAAAATTTTCCATTTGGCTTCACATGGTTTTTGAATAAATTTCATGCCAAGTTATGTCTGTACGCCCACAGACCCTCTATCAGATGCAAGAGTCTTCAGTAACAATCTCTATGTCAAAACCTCTTGAGTCTCAGTTGATAAACACACATCTAGCCAACTGGACTGTCGAACTGTCTGCAGTCATTCTCCCCTTCTTCCCTACCTCCCTGCAGTGCCCCTGGGAGAGTCCAAGCTTACATTTACCTCTGCTCAAAGCTGGTTTTCGAGTTCTGCTCCCCAGCTTGGAGGACGCTGAGGCCATCAGATATCTCCAGGGGCTCTTTTTGGTCATCACCTCTGCTTTGGAGGCTCAGTTCTTTTTCCTTCCGTTTCTCCATCTGCTTCTGTAACCTTTTGTGCTGCATCTCTTGCATGGCTCTAAACTGGAGCCTCAGGGTGTCCTGTGAGCCTTCATCCTCTGTCATCTTGCCCTCGGAGTAGGAAAAGGAGCCTGAGCTGAAGCAAACTCTACGAAGTGCTTCTTTCTCAAGAGTGCTCAACTCGTAGTAAGCCCTGTTTACAACTCCCCAAACCTGGAGTTTCCTGCTTAGCTTTGCAGGTGTCCATGTGGAAGCTTGGAAGACCCACCCTCACTTCAGATCCCCTGAAAGCAATAGCTGAACTGTACTGAGCGTCACCGCCCCACCCCACCCCCCGACACACCCTTCCATCCCTGACTGTGCCATCAGGATACTCTCCCCATTACTCAGAGTCAACAGTTGATTCCTTCCTATCCCTGTAAGCAGTGTTGTCAACTCTAGCTGAACATTAGAATCTCCTAGGAGCTTCTAAAATATAACAATGCTGTGGCACATCCCTGGACCAATTAAATATCAATTCCTAGGAATGGGGCTCAGATATCATTCCTGTTTTTTTTTTTTTTTTTTAAATATTTATTGGCTGTAGCAGGTCTTAGTTGCAGCATACAGGATCTTTAGTTGTGGCATATGGGATCTACTTCCGTGATTACGGATCGAACCCGAGCCCCCTGCATTGGGAGCGCGGAGTCCTAACCACTGGACCACCAGGGAAGTCCCTAATTACTGCTTTTAGTTGAGGTATAATTTTAAATTGAATTATAATTTACATGAGTAAAGTGAGTGTACAGCTCAATAAATCTTTACACAGGTATACACCCTGGCTCCGGCCAGGCCTCCTGGCGGCTACTTGCTCCCTTGACTCCAGCCGGAACCATTCTGTAGTTTTCCCTGCACTTACAGTGTTTGCTCCGCTGCTCCCCATCTCTAGCTGCAGAAGCTCCGTCGCCTCTTCAGACGCTGTCCTGCGCTGTCCTGGCAACCGTCACCAGGGAAACCAGCCACGACGCCGCGTGACGTCATCATGCGTCTACGGCGGCCAAGAGGGCGCCGGGAGCTCGGAAAGGGACGGAGGTGCGGACTACCTGGGTTTAGTAGGTAAGTCAGCCGTTGCGGAGGGGTAGTGGAACGGGGCGTCTTGCGTCTTGAGACTTTAAAGTTGAGCTAGTGGTCCGCCTCTAGAACGTGTTTTAAAAGTTTTGTGGGCCAAACGTTCTACGCAGAGATGCACATCCCGCAGTCCTGCTGGAAAAAGGTAAAGGGAACGATCCCACCATGAAATTTAACGTAGCCTTTCAGAATCTCTTTGGAAAATATAGAACAGTGTCGGGAAAAGGTTATTTTGTGCCAGTGAGTGTAAAAGGCAAGGCACGAAATAATAACTGCTAAATAAATGTAGTTATGTTTTTAAAACTAGGACCAGAGGGACTTCCCTGGCAGTCCAGTGGTTAGGGCTCTGAGCGTCCACTTCAGGAGGCACGAGTTCGATCCCTGGCCTGGGAATAAGATCCCGCATGGCGCGGCCAAAACAAAACAAAAACTATGAACGGAGCATGACTGGGGAGGAATGCAAAGAAATATTAAAGTTAAAAATGGTTGTATTCGAGTACTGGAATTGCAGTGGTGTGTTTTTATTTTTGCACTTTAGAGGATTTAAAAATATAGAGTACATGGTTTATTTGCATAATGGAAAACATTTGTGTGTTTGTTTGTTTTCTTCTTTAAGGTACTTCCCAATTTAAGTCACTACTAGATGCAGGTCTTCAGAAAGTCTTCAGATATTTCATGGTTTTTTTTTGGTTTTTTTGTTTTCTTTTTTTCTCATAAGGCATTCACTCCACAGACATGCATGAAGGAGGGGCACCAGACCACATATTGCAGAACTCTAGTGCAATATCACAGCCAGAATATTGATGTTGATCGTTGTACTTGTATTCATTTGTGTGTATGTTTACTTTTATACTGTTTTATCATGCTTAGGCTTGCATATCCACTATCATTTTCAAATATTGAACACTTAAATCACCACGAGGATTCCTCTTTTTGGGCTTTTATTACCACATCCACTTTCCTCCCTCCTCACTTCCAAAAGGAGTGACCACTAATCTGTTCTCTATTTCTAAAATTTTGTCATTTCAGAAATGTTATATAAATGGAATAATATAGTATGTAACCTTTGGGGACTGACTTCTTTTATTCAGAATCGATTTCTGGAGATTCATCCAGGTTGTTGTATGTATCAGTTTGTTCCTTTTCATTGCTGAGTAGTTTTCTATGATATGCATGTACAACATCTTGTTTAAACCATTTGCCCCTCAGAGGACATCTGGGCTCTTTCTAGTAGGGGGCAGTTACAGATAAAGGGCCTTCCCTGGTGGCTCAGACGGTAAAGAATTAGCCTGCAGTGCAGGAGACTCAGGTTCAATCCCTGGGTCAGAAAGATCCCCTCGAGAAGGGAATGGCTACCTACTCCAGTATTCTTGCCTAGAGAATTCCATGGAGAGAAGATCCTGGTGGGCTACAGTGCATAGGGTCACAGAGTTGGACAGGACTGAACAACTAACAGACACATGAGGAGGATTACAAATAAAGCTGATACAAACATTCGTATATAGATTTTTGTGGGAACTTAACACTTTCATTTTTCCAGGATAGATGCCCAAGAGTCCAGTTGTATAATAACATGTTTAGTCTTATAAAAAACCATCAATCTTTTCTGTAGAGTGCTTCTACCATTTTACATTTCTACCAGCAGTGTATGAGTGATCCACTTTCTCCGCATCTTTGCCAGTACTTGATTTGTCACTATTTTTTATTTTAGACATACTAATAGATGTGTAGTGCCATCTCATTGTGGTTCTACTGTGCATAAAAATAATGATATTGAACATTTTTTTCAGGTACTCATTTTCCACCTGTGTATCTTTGGTGCAGTTCATGTCTTTTGCCCAACTTATAGCTATTGATTTTTGAGAATTCTTTGTTTGCAATTCTGTAGTTTGCAATTCTAGCCCATTCTGTAGCTAGCTTCTTCTCTTTACATGAGTTTTCACAGAACAAAAATTTTGACTCGTTCCAATTTACCATTGTCTTTCTTTCAGTGTTGAGTGTAAGAACCCCTTGCGTAGCTCTGGATCCCAAAGATTTCCCCTTATGATTTTCTAAAAGCGTTAGAGTCTTATGTTCATGATTTATTTTGACATAATTTTTATGTAAGATGTGAGATTTAGGTTGAGATTCTTTTTTTTTTTAACCTATGGATGTCCAGTTGCTTCAGCACTATTTGTTGAAAAGTATCCTTCCTCAACTGAATTGCTTTTGAGTCTTTGTCAAAAATCAGTTGTGTAAATTCAACAACAAAAAGCCACCCACTTTAAAAATAGGCAAAGGACTTGAAGAGACATTCCTTTCAAGAAGATAAACAGATGGCTAATAAGCACATGTAAAGATGTTCAGCATTACTATCCATTAAAGAAATGCAAATCAAAGCCACAGTGGTATACCACTCCATACACATTAGAATGGCTATTACTTTTTTTAAAATGGAAAATAATGTATTGTTCAAGAGGTGGGAAAATTGAAACCCTTATGCATTGCTGGTGGGAAAGCAAAATGGTGCAGCCATTGTAGAAAAGTTTGGAAGTTCCTCAAAAATTTAAACATAGATTATGATCCAGCAACTCACTTCCGAGTATATGCCCAAAATATGAAAGTAGATGGATACTTGTACACCATTGTCCACAGTAGCATTATTCACAATGCTCAAAAGATGTAAACAATCCAAATACCCATCTCCAGTTGAATGGATAAGCAAAGTGTAGTAATATCCATTAAATGGAATATTATTCACCCGTAGAAATGAAGTACTGACACATGCTCCAACATGGATGAACCTTGAAAAACATGCTAAGTGAAATAAACCAGACATAAAAGGACAACTATTGTATGATTCCATTTATATTAGGTACCTCGAGTAGAGACAGGTAGTAGAACAGAGATTGTAGGGAGCAGGAGAAGAGAGGAATGGGGAGTTGTTATTAAAGAGGATGAAGTTTCTGTTTGGAATGATGAAAAGGTTATGGAGGCCGATGATGGTAATGGTTGCATAGTATTTTAAGTATACTCAGTATCGCTGAACTGTACACTTAAAAATGCTTAAAATAGTTAATTGTTATGTATATTTTGGGCTTCCCTTGTGGCTCAGCTGGTAAAGAATCCACCTGCAATGCAGGAGACCTGGGTTAAATCCCTGGGTTGGGAAGATCCCCTGGAGAAGAGAACGGCTACCCATTCCAGTATTCCGTCCTGGAGAATTTCATGGACTGTATAGTCCATGAGGTTGCAAAGAGTCAGACACGACTGAGCGACTTTCACTTTCACTTTTCTTTCATGTATATTTTACATATAGTTATTTTTTAATTAGTTGAGCATGTTTGTGTGGATCTAGCTGATCCTTGTTCTAATCCCTAAATTAGGTCCTTCCCACAGTTCAGCATAACTCCAACTTTAAGCTGGAACCTTTATCTTTTCTAAGATGATAAGATAGATTTCCCTTCACTGAAATAATATTCTCTTTCCCACAAATAAGTAAATATAATATAACCAGTCAGTGATCCTACCCTTACTATGAGAAGCAAAGTTGAAGAAAGTCTTTCAGAAGTGAGAATACCTAGGTTTTTAACTCTTGGACGTTAGTCAAGTCACAAACCTCAACTTTCTTCTTAAAATAGCAATAGTAAGTTTGTTTCCATGATAATCAAATAGGTCACGAAAGTGATCTGTAAACTGAAATGCTCTTCAGCTGTCATGCATTATTACAGCCTTAGCTGTCTAGTCTCAAAGTAAGCTTTGCTGCAGCTTAAAACCGAGGTTCCATTTGTCTCTCGCCATTTCACAGTTCTCTTCTTAATGGACCTCGGCTTTGCAGGTCCAAAATCTAATTTGGTCATTAAACCAGGAGTGTCATTTGGGACCAGACTTATGTCATCCATGATATTAAGTGATTAATCTGTAAACAAGAACACTAAGACACTAGTTTACACTAGGGGATTGTGACCCATATCCAGAGCTCCTCCTTTCCCAGGATCAGACACTCATGAAGCCACAAGAGTCATCAGAAAGATATTGTGGGCAATTGAGAGCAAACAGAAGCAAACTGCATTGAAACATTTTTAACTTAGGGTTAGAAAGAGAGCGCTAAGTCACGTCCGACTCTTGCGATCCCATGAACTGTAGCCTGCCAGGCTCCTCTGTCCACGGGATTCTCCAGGTAAGAATACTGGAGAGAGTTGCCATTTCCTTCTCCAGGGGAATTTCCCAACCCAGGAATTGAACCCAGGCCTCCCGCATTGCAGGCAGATGCTTTACTGACTGAGCTACGTGGGAAGCTTTATTAAATAGTCTACTTCACAGTCAGAAGGATGCTACAGATAAAAATTGTCCATTGTCTCCAGGTTCAAGTTCCTTTCTTGCCGGAAGGTGCTGGATACACATTGCCAGTTTTCTTCTTCATCTCATCATGGATTTGGGCTTTTTTTGTTGGCCACCAGCCTCTCAGACTCCCCCCTACCCCACCCCGCTGCCTCTCTACACTCTGTGTTTTAATTTAACACCATTCTGGCTATAGTCATGTCCTATTTTCTTTGTGGAGCAATTTTGTCTTAAGATGTGTTTGTATATACGGTGATCTCATTCATCATACATTGACTTCATTAGAAAACTCAGTGTTCTGCCAAGATTCATCAGTCCTTAATTCTAGGGGACCACTCTGATGGCTCTCCTCCAAGCATAATGTACTGGTAATATATTTTATATTTTCTTCCCAAATTTCTCAGTTTCACTCTTGGCTCACATCATGGTTTTCAAAACATTTGGATGAAAGTCACCTTTTCTCAGAGGTAATTGGTTTATTCCATGTTGATAAGGTCCCCAATACCTTGTCTACTTACTAGGTTTTAATTTACTGCCTCCACAGTAAGACCATGTATATGTGAGACTCTCAACTTTCTTTTTTAAAAACTGAAGTATAGTTGATTTAAAATATTCTGTTAATTACTGCTGTCCAGCAAGGTGATTTACTTATACATATTACATTTTTATATTCTTTTCTAATATGTTTTATCATAGGATATTGAATATAGTCTGTGTGCTATACAGTAGGTTTTTGTTGTTTATCCATTCTTTATATAAAAGTTTACATCTGCCAACCCCACCCTTCCACTCCATCCCTTCCCCAACCCCTTTCCCCTTGGCAACCATCAGTCAGCCCTCTATGTGATTCTGTTTTTTTCATAGATACGTTCATTTGTGTCATATTTTAGATTCCACATGTAAGTGATATCATATGGTATTTGTCTTTCTGACTTACTTCACTTAATGTGATCATATCTAGTTGTATCACTCAGCTTCCTTCTTATAAAGACCAAAACAAATATTGGCCGAGGATTTTTATATATGAAAAAACCTGATAATAAAGCAGATATTGGAAAAAAGTATTGGATTTGGGACCTGATGGGAACTGTATGTGTGTGTGCAGTGAGAGGGGGAAATGAAGGGAAGGGAAGAGCAAGTGTTTTTTGGATCGGCCCTGCTTTATGTATATGCCTTCTGTTCCATCATGCAGTCTTTCCACGGGACCGAGGTCTCAAGTTCTGGATTTGGGTCCCAGCTCTGTCATTTTTCAATTATATGGACTTGAGTAAACTACAGCTTTCCACATTGAAAAAGTCAGGATAATACCTACTTCAGTTTTTGTGAGGGACTAGTAGAGAGTATGGGCTTCCCCGGTGGTTCAGTGGACTTGGGAAATGGCTGCAGGATTCTTGCCTGGGAAATCCCGTGGACAGGGGAGCCTGGCAGGCTGCAATCCATGGGGTTGCAGAAGAGTCAGACCTGACTTTGTGACTGAACAACAGCAGAGTGGAGAGTATAAACACATTCTATTTATTTTTGGCTGCGCTGGGTCTTCATTGCTGTGTGCTGGTTTTCTTTAGTTGCAAAAGTGTTACCACAGTGAACCATGCATTGTGTTTTAAACTCAAATATAGCAAGATTTATAAAAAGGTAAAAGTTCACTGTGGCCTGAAAGGGTTCAGAGTAGTTTACCAAAGGTAGAATAGGGTTGGGTCTTCAAGGAGTACACTGAATTGACTGGGAGTGGGGAAGGGGAACATTCAGGAAAGGACTAGAGGCCGAGTAGGTGTCAGGGACAGTGGTGGGCACAGGGCTTTGGTGTCAGGGGCTCTGCTGGAGCCAGGGGACAGGACAGGAGGTGAAGGGCCTCGGTTTAGTGGTGGCAAACAAGGAGAAGAAAAGAACAAATCTGAGCAATGAAGGACTCAGCTTATGAAAAATGGCAGGGCTTGGTGTCTGGCTTACTAGTGATAAATGAATGGGAGGAGGGAAAGACACTTCTAAGAGTTTGAGCCCAGGGTGTGACGGTGGGAGACTAGCAGGAACGAGTGATCTCGGAAGGAGCACCAGTGGGGAAGAGAGGAAGTATAGCTGTAGACAAGCTGATAAGAGGGCTCCAGCTGAAAGGTATGGTGATGGCATTTCTACCTCACATGGTAAACTTTTAGTCTCTCTCTGACACTTCAGAGTGACATTGAGGACAGGAAAAAGACCTAACACGAATGCTGTGAGCAACTCAGATACTACAGAGGGGGCCAGCCAGATGCTAGCCTCCATTCTGGAACTATCTATCACTACTTAATTTAGGAGAACATTTCCTAAGTTTTGTTTTGTTAAAAAACAAATGATTTTGCCTCATTTCAGTGGCTAGAGGGAAAGCAGGCCCTCTTTTTTTTAATCTAAGAATAAAGCCAGGATGCATGAGTATTACTGGCTCTTCCATGAACTTATGACAGGTAAATCTTTCACTAAGAAAGTGGCAATCCAGGCATGGCTGGTGCATGTTTGGTCTCCTTCCTCCAGTTTCCCGTCTGATTTGAAGAGCTTTCAAACAGGATTAAGTATGTAAATAATAGTTGGCAGTTCCACTGTTTGACATGAGAACTTTAGGATACCTTATGTTCCTTCAGCTTTGTTCCGGCCTGTTTCCATGCGCTGTGGATTTACCTGGGGATAGAGCCTAAATTTCAAGTTCCTGAAACTTTGAGCAGTGTTTCCTCATCTGTGAGGCAAAAGAAATGGTCTAAATGACCTATCCTCTACTCCAGAGTTCTGACTCCAGGATACAGAAGCAGAGTGTACTTTGGGGATTTATGTGTGCAGTCAAATTCCAACTCTCACCACCAGATGGCAATGTTGCCTGTTAACTAGAAACAGGTTGGTGACTTTTTTCTGGAAACAGAATCCTGAACGTCAAAATATGACCTACTTATTCGAATTAATTCAACAAACATTTATTGAACATCTGTATGAGCCAGGTATTAATGCCAGCTGCTTTGGATGAAAAAAGATCATCACACCTTCATAGTGGTAGAAGAGAAAGGCATGGAAGCAGTCATATACCAGTGCAACAGTAAGCCAAGGAATCTCTCAGAGAAAAATCATCTTAAGTTAGATCATGGCTTCCTTGGGGTAACTTCTCTGACTCCAGCCCTAGGTTAGGTCCCCCGGTCTTCCGCATCCTATACCTAGTATTCATCATGCTTTCTGAAGTCAGTGATCTAAAGTCAGCCTTTGCTGCTGGACTAAGTTGTGAGAGGAGAGCCCATGTACCTCCTGTGCTGCCACATTCCCAAGCTTAACATTTAACAATGGCAAAGGCAACCATTCAGAGATTACCAATGTATCAGGCGCTATGCTAAGCCCTGTCACATTCACTACTGCATTTAATCTTCCCAACAACCTAGAACATTTAACAATGGTAAAGGCAACCATTCAGAGATTACCAATGTATCAGGCGCAGTACTAAGCCCTGTCACATTCACTACTGCATTTAATCTTCCCAACAACCTAGAACATTTAACAATGGTAAAGGCAACCATTCAGAGATTACCAATGTATCAGGTACTATGCTAAGCCCTGTCACATTCACTACTGCATTTAATCTTCCCAACAACCAAGGCCACTGACATTGTCCCCACTTTATAGATGAGGAAACCATAGCTGATAACTGGCAAAACCATGAACCCGGGTCTGACTCAATAAACAGTAGTATCACATCCTCTTGAGCCACTTTTAATAACTTCTGTAATCTGAATATCAGCCTATTCATCCACCCTAGTTTATCAGTCTCTTCTTCTTTACTCATTTTCTCCTGATTACTCAATGCTCACTAGTCTCAACATTTTGCTCCTGTTCTTGTGTCCTCTGGCATTTGTGTAGATCAATTTCTCTCAAATTAGTATTCATTTAACAAAATCAGTAATGTACTTACCCACTAGAAAGTTTCTGAAACTTGTTTTCAAATTTATTTTTCTGTAGAAGGCTTATCCTTAATGAAATTATTGTTAGGACTGCCTACGAGCAACTCCTGTGTCTACTGGAGGCTGAGAGGAGTTCCTAGTAATAGCTTTTACTGATTTTTTTTTTCCTTGTTTATTTTTTATTTTCAAATCTGAGTACAAAATAAATAAGCACACAGTAAACAGCTTTTAAGTGATCTTTTCTATTTGCGATGATCTATAAATATTAAATATTCCAACCAAAAAAATGGTTCTATATAGTGAAATCAAATACTCCCCCAAACCAAAAAATAAAGCCTGTGAACTATATGAAAGTGACAAACTCTCCACATCTCCGTTCTCTCAATTTTGTTGTTATTGTTTAGTTGCTGAGTTGTGTCTGACTCTTGGTGACACCCCCCACCTCCTATGGACTATAGCACGCCAGGCTCCTCTGTCCCTGGGATATCCCAGGCAAGAATACTGGAGTGGGTTGCCATTTCCTTCTCCATAGCTTTTATTTTTAAAGCACATTTCCCATAGACCCATATCATGATCTATAAGCTAGATAGGACTATAGTAATTACCTAGTCCAACCTCTGTCTCTAACTAGGAGAAAATTGAGAAAACCCTGATTTGGGCCAGGTTACATAGTCAGTGGAGTGGTAAGTCAAGACCATGTTGTACCGTCTGGTCCAATAATACTAATCTATGGTAACCGCTCCCTCTCCAGCATTAATTTCACAAAGATCAACATTTCAAGTCTCTAACATGTTGGCTTCTACCACATGGCTGCCCAGGTTTCAGTCCCAAACCTACAGCATTCTCTACCTATGTGACCTTGGGTTAATTACTTAAAACTGTTTGTATCTCAGTGTCCTTCTCCATGAAACAAGGATCACAATTCTTAGGGCTGTTAGGAAACTTAAATGACTTTATACATGAAAGTATGTGGCACACAGTAAACACTCATAAATTTTTAGCTATTATTCCCTCTTTTCTTGGAACTACTTGTGCTACTTCAGAGACGATGGTTTTCCCCAAATTCAAATAAATACAAGACATTTGATGTGTTCATTTACTTTAATAACGCTACATTTACCATGTTATCACCATGGAATGTAAATTCAGGTTAGACAAGAGAATTTCACAAGTACAACAAAGCATTCTGTGATATACCAAAGTTTGTATAATGTCTGACCAAACCAGCTTGCTCATCAATGGCTTCCATTATAGGCATTTTATTTGGTTGATGATTCTTTTGGAGAAAATAAACATACTGCACACATTTATAAAGTGTTTTTCATTTACCTTTGCATTAGCACTTAAAATACATGTTTCAAAATAATTTAAAGTTATTCTAATATAACAGCAGCAAAATATAATTCTGCAATTACAAAAGAGCTAAAAGGGATCTACAGTTTAAGTTACTCTCATGTTTATAACTATGATTCTAAAATAAATACTACTTCAAAGTGGCTCTGTTACCAGCTTTTTAGGTTTGGTTTAAAAACACACATAGACTTGCAGGGAGGTTTATAATGTTGTATTCCATGCACTGTTCTGAAAGGGTTCCTCAAGAGCCAACCAGCCCTTAAAACAGTACTCAGTCCACAAGGCAGTCAGAAAGTTAAATTAACTGGGGTAAATAGGATTCCTATATTACATCAAAAGCATATGATATTCTGCAGCAACTGGGAGCATTTTCAGGATTGGCATGTTGTCTTCTTTAGAACTAATTTCAACAGAAAGGTTTAAGAAGGTGGACAGGTACCACTATCAAGTGTATTTAAAAGTGACTCGTTTCTTTTGTGCTGATCTGACTCCCCTGAATGACCTAGCTAGTGAACTAGTCACCAGTAACTTGGTCACCAGGCAAATCGAGCCTGCAAGAAAGGAAGCCAATATTCAAATTACCATGTTCTTGTCTGACCCAAACCATTTATTTTCCACATAAACATATAACCTCAATATGAGATGTCTAACTAAAGCAAGCACCACCAACAAGACCAAGACAGCATCTCCTCTTCTAAGGTTTAGGTTTTCCCCAGAATTCTTGATACAGGGAATAGCCCATACCTAAAGAAAAAGAATGCCAGTTAAGCATTTAAAATTTTTCTTCAGTATTAGAAAATTAAAAACTGTTCATAAAACAGCTAAAAGGAGCACTCTTACTAGCATATAATACTTACAAAGAGAACAAGACCCTAGGCTGCTTACATTCTTGCTTTCTTAAACGATTCAAATTTCTAAAATTCTTTTTACACAGCTTCCGAAGTATTTTTAAGACTAGTATGATTAGCTCATATGGCTAAAATATCAATATTTATCTGGCAACTAAAGCAGATAAAGTCAATGAATTATAAAGCCTCCAAAAGCCTGTAGTATCTTTTCCACCTTCAAAAACTCAATAAAACAGCCATCATGTCTCTTGGATCTTACTACCAATCCTATTTGCATATATAGTAAAACTATATCACTACTTGAACTATTTTTACTCATTCAGTTTTTAGGTGAAAATGAATAAGTGATATTTGCCAACTGCTTCAAAGTCAGTTAAAAGTATCTACCTTGTTTTATTTACAAAGAAACCATTCATGGGGAATCAAAAATTTGAAAATGTCCTGTAGGAACCTACCAAGAGTCATTGCTCCCACAACAAAGCCTTGGGCTGCCACACGCATGTGGATCAGGTGGACAGACATTTTAGTATTTCCCCTGCTCTTCAATCTATATAATCCATATGCAACAATTGCTGCAAAACCTGCCATTCCTGTAAAAGAGATAGTCACAAGTTATGTCAGATGCATTGGGGCAGGGAATCAAGATGAGTTTATTATTAATCGATGTTCTATTTTTTATAAGGATGCTTTAGGAGACCATTACCCAGCTAGCATACAAACTGAGGTTCTACTCCCCATCCCCACCCCCATTCAGAATTAAAAATTAAAAACTGGTAGCAAACAGTAGCAGATCTAGAAAATCAAGATCATCTTTAAAGTATGGGCTTGTGAAGCCAGTAAATAAATTCCTTTAAGAGTGCTAGGGGAATTCTCTGTCCTACTTCCATCCCTGAAGGAAATCAGTTACGGAATTGCAGCAGAGACTAATAAACCACAACTGTGAGTTTATAACAACTCTTGAGTCTTGTGAGTCCTTGCAGCAAATCACTGAAACTGATGGTGGTCTTGAGGTCGCATCACATCCACGGAAATAAGTCAATAAAACAAGATGTATGAATTCGGAGAAGAATTTTTACGAGAGTTATACCAATCTAAGCATATTTCAACATATGAAAAAATATTAAAAAATAAATGCTTCATCAGGAAATGCTTGATGAATGAAACAAGTTGCCAACACTTCTACTGTGTTAAAGCTTATTAGATCATCAAAGTCAAACTTACCAATGGGGACAAATGGTGCCTCTCTAGCTTTTCGGATAAGTTTAGATCCCTCATCTTCATCATATGAAGAAAGAGAAATATCTGTGTCGCTTGACATAGTGATTGAAGAATCTTCCTGAAACAGAATTGCCATGAGGTTCTGCAGTTAAAAGCATACTTCTTTTTTATAAGATTATTCCTTTAAGTAATACCAGAAAAAAAGGCAAGACACTGGCCTGATTATATGAATAAGAGGGCAGGGTAAAAAAAAAGATTAATTTCCATAACAAAGGGACCAAGGCTCCATTCTCCCTTTTCGGGTTTTTTTTTTTTTTTTTTAAACACAGGAAGCTAGTAGGCATTTCATCACAATAAAGTAATAATTCAATTTCACCTTAGTCACAGTCACTGTACATACTTCCTTCTGACCTGAACAGATGATAAACTTCACCCACAGATTAAAAAAAGGGAGTCAGACATAGTATATAAGCACACAAATCTCTGACTGATGTTAATTACAATGAACTGTTGTAATTGACATCAGTCAGATGTCATTTACAGATGACATCAAAAAGTTAACTACCCATCCCATTATCTGTATAGTCTTACCTTATGAATTTTTCATGTGCATCACACTCCCTCCAGTAATAAATGGCTCTCATTCAACACTTTGCTATCCAAGGGGTTTAATAGTAATCAAGGTTCCCAAAGAAAATCCAACTCTAGACGTGAGGCTTAGTGTTTAGTTTGAAAAGTGAAATTGTCCCTCTAAGCCTCCATCCTCACTGGGAAGAGTACAGTTCTGTCATCTGACAGAGAAGACCTTAATCCAGATGATCTGTACAGTATCACACAGATAGAATCAATTAGAACTAGGGCTTCCCTGGTGGCTCAGCTGGTAAAGAATTTGCCTGCAATGTGGGAGACCTGGGTTCGATCCCTGGCTTGGGAAGATTCCCCTGGAAAAGTGAAAGGCTACCCACTCCAGTATCCTAAGGGCCTGGAGAAGTCCATGGACTGTATAGTCCATGGGGTTGTAAATAGTTGGACACGACTGAGTGACTCTCACTTTGACTTTCTCTTCTTTCTTGTACTCCATTACCTGCTAACTGAATGAACCCCTACTTTCTCTGAGCTTTTATTATACACAAGGTTCAACAAGCTCAAGGTTCAGGATGCTCATTATATATTTGAAGAGATTAAAATGTAAACACTGAAATAATGTTTCATAAATTAGATTCTTTTAAAAACATGCCAGAGTATGTACACTTTGCCAAGAGCATAACAGAGACAGAATTTAGAGTGTGATATCTTTTGGATAAAGTTTGGGAAGTTTCAGAGAAATATCTGAGGTTGGCTTTCAACATACTACATAAATGAGGGCTTCCCTAGTGGTCCAGTGGTTAAGACTCTACACTTCCACTGCAGGGGGCCCGGACCCTGGTCTGGGAACTAAGATCCCACATGCTGCGTGGTGCGGCCAAAAAAACCCAAACCAACCAACCAACCCCAAGATACTACATAAATCGACTAGATGGTAAGATTAAACTATTTTAGGCCAGTATGTTTATTAGTTCCCTTCATAACCAATCTAAACTTCCCAAAGGCAAACATTTCAAAATCTTCCCTATTTTATCACAATTCCTCCTTCTACCTTCCTCACCAATCCCACATTCTAACCACATTAAACTTCTTATAGTTTGTTGAAAAATATTACTTCAAAATTTATTCAACTATTAAAATTATTCTCAATTAGGAATATTTTGTGAAAAATAACAATTACACACATTTGTACAGTTTCATCAGTAAGAAAAATGTCAACAATAAAGCTGTATGTACATAAGTGCTAATTTGTCTTTTAATCTTACATTGCTCAATGAAAGAACACATGATAACCTCAGTAGGTTTTGGATCCTTGCAATCACAAGGAAAAAAACCATTATATACCACAATCCACTTTTAAAAACTAGCACCTCTTTTTGCAGATACAAAAGCATGTTTTCTTCCTTTGTCTTAATTTCTAGATAACTAATTGTCCAACAGATAAGTGTAGTGAAAGTTTGCTTTTCCCTCCTTGCTGCAGTTTCTATGGATAGGCCATTTGATCTGGCTTTAGAAAGCAGTCCCTGGGGTAAGAATCAAAGTATGAAGGAACCGTGTAGTCATTATTTGTCTTAAGTGACTAAGGATAGTTTGTCTCTGGTACAGAACACCTTGTGTGCACATTTCAGCATAAAAGAAAGGGGAATATTAAAAGTCCAATACATCACAAAGTTAATTTGTTATTCTATGGTTCAAATTCTATTTCTAACATGACATATATCTATAAAACTCCCTGAGTGTAAGATTTTAATAATTCTCTTCCTAATCACCTGAAGTTTCCCCAAGTATTCATGATTTACAGCTACCTAAATAAAAAATGGTTAACTTTTAAAGTATCAGGGTCAATAAGTATAAGTAACTTGAGAATAAAAACTCAAGTATCAATCCATGCCAACAGCCTTCTTTTACAGATGGAAAAAGAAAGCTTATGAAGGGTGAAATAAACTGCTCAACAACAGGAATCTCTGGCAGGGCAGGATTAGAACCCAGCTCTCCTAATACACAGCTGTGGGTTCTTTTGATTGACAATATATTGCCAAATCATTTGTCTTTTATTATGCTGGTGTACATTTAATCTGAAAAAAATTGAAAATCCACTCCTTAACAGAAGCCTGCATCTCCTTTGAATTGTGAAAAATGTCTGTCATGCCTAAAGTTAAATGGAATCTTTTTCCCCAGTGACTTAATTCATCTAACATTTTCAGCTGTGATTTGAATATTTTTTCCTCTAGCATCACTTCTGGATTTCCTTTATCATTTTCTTATCCACCCACAGCAACTGACCCAGATCTGCCAGAAAGTTGAACATTTACAAAAGGAGGCACCTAAAACCAGATACTCAACGCCAATTTGGAAAACACGAATTAGTCTGTAAACTAAGATACTACTGAAGACCTTTCCAAGTGCATGGGCACCTAGCAGAGTCATAAGGGAACAGGAGCCGCCCGGCATCACGTGATGTAAAAAGATTTAAAGATCTTCACAGCTCGTCATTTTTGTCACAGGAGCGTCTAACAATGAATTCCAATTTTCATTTTGAACCCGTCACCTGTCAGCCCGTTTTAAACGGCTGCCAAGTCCCCACCCCAGGAGATTCTGATTCAGATGGTCTGGGGCAGGTCCCAAGGAATCTATATTTTAAGAAGACCCGTTCAAGAGATTCTGGTGCACAGGGAACCAAGAGAACCACTGGTGTACAAAACTCAAATACGATTGTCATGCTAGGGCCTGGTACCACTTATACAACTTTTCATCCCAGGCACTTGTGGAAGCATAGATTCCATCTATAAGAGGGGAATAATTGATTCCCGCACCGGTAAAATAAAACAGGAGAATAAACCTGCCGAATCATTTCGACTGCTCCCAATTCTAATCCTGTGCTATGTTTTGTAACCTCTAACTTGGCAGGTTTACTTTTGAGGAAGAAATGTAAATTCCGTCAGAGGCGCTTGTTAGAGGCCCTGGTCCTTCTTACCTTTCTGGGGCGGAAGAGAGTCGCCAAAGGTGGAAGGGAATACCGGCCCGGGGAGAAGAGGAAGCCGATGGCGGGAAGGTCGTGTAGTTTTACGCCCTCCCCTCAACCCTTCAACCTTCCTCCCCTTTCCCTTCCTGTGACCTTGTCAGGACTCCTTGGCCGCACCGCACGCCCTCCCAATCCCTCCTCACCCACCCCACTCTCAAAGAAGTCCCGGACACGCTCGGGCCTACGGGCTCCGCGAAGTCGGCCCCAGCCCGGCGCCTCCCCAGATGCATCCCCGAGCCTTCCAGTTCAGCCGCGATTCGCTTTACAAGCCTTTTCGGCATCCCCTCATAGGCTCCGTACGCTCTCACCAGCCCTCCCCGGCACCACGAAATAAGGCCTGAGCCCCGCCAACCAGACTTCGCCCCTTTCAGCCTAATCATCAGCCCCCTCTCCCAATCCCGCGACCGCCAACACTCCCAAGGTGCTCTCAACGCGGCCTCACTTCTCCCCACTCCACCGCCCGGAGTCACTCGACCCCGAAAGTCCGCCTGCATCACTTACGGACAACTTCAAGACGTTTCAGGTTCCTACCGGATTCTGACCCCACTCCCGCACCCGCCGTCCAGCCGGCTTTTCTTGGTTCCGCCTACGCCCGGCTTCAGCCAATCAGAAGCCAGCAACTGGCACGCGTGCGTCAGGGCGGGTGATGGGTGCGTGCGTGCTTGTACGCGATGGGTGGGGCGATGGAGAGAGCCCCGGATTGGCTGGGGCGACGTGCGCGGGCGGTGACTTCTCGTCCCTGGCTCTTACGTACGGATTGCATCAGAGGTGAGAAGTCGGCCTCTTAGGTGTAGGGGGGGACGTTCCAGGGTGCTTCTCGGCTCTTGGCCGGGCGGAACTTGACATTAGCTTCGCTGTTTTCCTCTTGGGAGGGGGCAGCAGCGAGCATCAGCGAACGCAGCGGGGCGGGACTGAGGCTGAGAGGCCTCAAACCGCGGCCGGTCCTTCAGAGGCTGCGGGTGAAGAGGGAGCAAGTTCCTGCCTTAGGGGCCGCCGGCGGCTTTAGGGCGCTGGATTCACTCTCATGCCCTGGCAGTTATCGGCCGGAAATAGGCGCTATGGGCCTCTGAGCTTGGCGCTTACACTCTAGTCGGAGGCAGCCATTCATTACAAGCACGGGTGACTCCATACTCACCGGCGTGGTTTGCTTGAGGAAAGAAGTCACAGGCACCTTGTAACGGTGAACTTCCAGGGACAGAACCCTTAATTTGCCCGTAGATCACTCGGTAACTACCTGGCGAATTGGTACAAAGCATCAAGCACTGCCATGAGAACTGTTTGCTAACTAAACTAGAATCTCTGGATATAACCATGAAACGAGGCAGACTGCCAAGTGCTCTACCCTGCAGGTAGAAGCTCCGTGTCATAGGCTCAGGATCTTGAAAATCTTTTGTCAAAAAAGTCTCATAATTCAGACACAGGTAGGAAACATTCTCTTGTGGCTCAGCTGGTAAAGAATCCGTCCACAATGAGGGAGACCTGGGTTCGATCCCTGGGTTGGGAAGATCCTCTGGAGAAGGGAAAGGCTACCCCCTCTAGTATTCTGGTCTGGAGAATTCCATGGGCTGTATAGTCCATGGGGTGGCAAAGAGTTGGACACGACTGAGCAGCTTTCACTTTCATTTCAGGAAACATTAATCATGAGTACGGTAAAAACTCCTTACCTTGGTCGTGTGGAGTGCTTTCAGCTCTTTGCAGGCACGTGTTTTGTCAGGTTTGTGGCGATATCTCCCTGAACACTATCTTTGAGCTCTGGAGGGCCTTGGTAATGTTAAAAGAGGCGACAACGGATACGAAGGGCTCGAAAGATAAGTTGGAAGATTAGAAGTTCATTTAGGATAATTAAAACAATAAAAGAGGGACTTCCCTGGTGGTCCAGTGGCTTAGAGTCTGTGCTGCCAAAGCAGGGGACCTGGGTTCAGTACCTGGTCAGGGAACTAGATCCCATATGCAGCATGAAAGGCCCAGTGCAGCCAAATAAATATTTAAGAAAATAAGAGAACCTGAGATTTGAATATGAAAGCCATATTTATAAGTAATGCGGAAGTCATCAAGTCCGTTAATTCTGGAAATACAAAGGCTAACTGCAGCAATGACCATGGCCCATTCTTTGAGTCAAAATAGTGTTAAGTTTATTTAGTAATTTCTAGAGAATGGGATTTGGGGTCAGGCAGACCAGTGCTAGTCCCAGCTTGGCCATATACTAACCATGACTTTGAACTTCACTTTCTCCCTTTGTAAAGTGAGGATAACAGTAGTAGTGATTAATGAGGAAACAAATATAAAGTGTAAGCTATTACTTTAAAAATTCCTATGGTATGCATTGTGCGGAAAGAGGCAGACTCTCCCCTATTTGTGTAAGAAATGATCTCTTTCTGATTAGTACGTAGAAACCAAAATCTTGGTAAATGGTAATGCTAACTATCAGATGATGCAGAAGATTTTTAAAAGATTATTCTGCTATACTTTATTCAGTATCATAAGGAAACAACAGTGACAACTGATTAAACTATTAAATTTTTTGTAGTACAGACATTATTATTACTAACGTACAACATGTATTATTTCATTCTCCTTACTCTGTCGTTTCAAAGAATAATACAGAAGACAAAAAAATTTAGGTCCTCATGTATTAAATTAATCTACATGTAGTATTATAATTCTATAAACTACATGTAGTTTATAGAAAGGCAGCACAGGAAGTGTCTGCCAGTTTTGGCTCATTTCCCCTCTTTAGAGAGTCTCTCTAACTTTTCAGGCTCCAAGTAGTTGTCCACATGTGATCATATCCACTATAAAAGAAATGAGCTTCTAAACTCAGACGTCTATTTAGGTTATGGCTCAGCTTAGAGCTACATAATCCAGTTTTTGACATCCTTAAAAAATATTGTGTGATCTTTGTGGCATTTTGTCTCAAATCTTAAGACTTTTGAGAAAAATTGAGTATCCATGAGTGGTTTTAAAAATAGAAATGAGAGTCAGGAACACCAAATACTGGACATGTACATTGTGCCTGGTACTGTACTGGACTCAGAAATTAGAGTCAGTTCCTTCCCTGAAGTAATTTATAATCTGATTAGGTCAAAGGAATAGGTGTAGAAAAACATCAAAAACAGTCTGTGAGAAGTGCTTTGAATGGAAATCCAGGTAGATATCATAGTGAGTGAGCTATTTCAAAGTAGGCTTCTTGGGACTGGGGCTTGAATGTGTGAAGTTTGAAGGATGACTAGTGTGTAAATAAGTTGGAAGAATATTCCAGAAAAGGAAACAGTGGGCGGAGGAATAGAGGTAGATGGTGAAATTGTAGCTCTTGTGTGAAGGACAATGGGTGGGGAAAAGGCAAACATGTGTGACTAAAGCACAGTCAGAGAGTAATGGAAAGTAAGCTCAATGGGGAGGACCTTTAATGCTAGTAAAAGAACTTGGACAGTACTGTGTTAGGTGGTCCTTGAAGATTTTGGAGCTGGATGTTTTAAGAGCTGAATGCGTTTGAGTTATTTGAAGTTGAATGCATTAGAAAGGGACTATCAGCATTTCTCTGCCAGAAATAATATTCTTTGTATTGAGGCCATATTCTAGGTCTTAAGGACATGGAAGGCAGCTACATGCGGAAGCGTCATTCCTCTACTACCTTGACAAGGCCTGCTGCTTTAAAGCAGTAATAGTTCATACAGACCAGTGCTCAGGGAGCCTTGACCAGGGTCCAGGCCATCTGAAAATTCCAGACTCTGTAAGATGGCTGTAACTGAACTTAATTATCTCTCTCCTGTCCTCCCCGCTCTGGATACTCCTTCCTCATATGCCTGCACTTTCTCTTAAATTCTCTGACTTGGAAAACCTGCTTTCCACCCCATTAACCAACCATGAAACCTGGGTAAATCCCTGATGCTACTTCTGCTTTTGTGTACATGCAGCCAGTGACATGTGGGCAGATAACTGAATGACAAGGGGCCAGCGCTCTAAAGAACTGTGGCAGAGATCAGACGTGTCTTCACTCTCAGTAATGTGCTCTGACCAAACTGGCCAAAATTTTCCCGATTTCTGTATACACTGATGTCAAGAGGATTATTTACACAAGAAAGCACTTAAAACAGCTCAAATAAGGAAATACATTTGTGTCCTTCTAGGTTTGATGCAAGACTTTTCACTGACAATATTTTCTAACAAAAAGTCATGCGGTTGTCACTAAAAAATGGATCTTGGATTCACTGCAGCTCCTCAGAATTCCTTTTTCTTCTTCTTGTTAGTTATTTGGGGTGCGTGGTGGGTAGGGAGAGGGGAAGGTGGGGTGGTGGGTATGTAACTTCTCTAGCTGAGCTGAAGGCCACCTGTCTCTTTCCCTTGTGTTGGAAATGGTTGGATTTGAAATTAGCAACACAACCATTTTGTCTTAAAATTTGATGTAATTTTATATCCCATATAATTTATTAAATATGTCTTTTGGTAGAGAGTGAGTAGACAGAGTTTGGTGTCTCTAGCATTCAGTTTTAGGTAGTTTATATCTTGACTTTTTAAAATTAGAAAATTTATAATCTTATATAAACTATATAAGTGAAAAAGTTGACTAATTTTTATTATTTGTATTTATACAGGTAATTTGACTATATTACGCAAAGAAAGAATTGACCACTGGAAGCAAAACGCTTTCTGTCTACCACAGGTAAACAGCTCTTTCCACTAGAAAGGATAAATGTGATTTTCTGCCCGGGCTCCCCAGCTGGCTCCTGGTACTTGGTGTGATGGAGAGTCGGTGGTTATGTGTGAACGTTGGCTTGCAAGCACCCTGGCAGCAGAACCTCCATTACGTTTCCACCCACAGTACTTGGTGGTATCCTGCACATGGAAAATGTTGGTTGAATGACTCAAGACTATTTCTCTGCAGAGGTGAGTACTGGAGTTCAGTAACTCTGGCTGCATTTCTGCTACTGGAGTGTGGTAGCTGGGCAGGGGCTGTGGGCTCCTGTGGCTTCTTATTTTCTTGATCACCACCCCATAGACAGTCTCCCTTTCAGAACCCTCCTCTCCTCTCCCCAGCTGCCTTGGGTACCCATTGGCTCTCTGCTTTCCCCCACTCTTTTTTTTGTCTCTCCCAATGGTGACTTAGGGCTAATTTTACAAGTCTGATAATTCTCCTGAGAACGAGGTGCCTCTTCTGGAACGCACTGCCACACTCAGTGGCACTGCAAACAGGTTTTTATTGACTGATCTCCATTCTCTGAATCATTTTGCCGTCACATTGATTGCAAGGCACCATCTGTTTGCCTTGATGACTTAATGAATTGAGGGCTCATGAATGTAGCTGACCTCTAAATTAGATCCGTATCTCATTACAGACAGGATAGTGGTTTCCTTTGCCAGAGACAATGGACAATTATTTTATAACTCTGAGAGAAAATTGGATTATGCAAATAGACACTTCACCCAAATTGGTGGCCCTCATTACTCTCCCTATGCTGATGCTTTTGTTCAGAGACAGGGACATGCCTGTCCTGTTTCAGGAAAAACCAGAAAAGAAAAATTATCTGCCTGACCTAAGTTCACTCATGAATCAGCAGACAAGTGCTAGCCATCAAAGTCCTCCTGCTGTTTTGTTTTATGAGTGTCAGAAGGGTTTTCTGAGAGTGATGAGTATTAAAATAACTAGATAAAATGAGCTCATAACCTTGGTCTGTTGCCTAGTATAGTATGGCTGATTAGAGGGAAATTGCAAGCTGTGAGATGGCTAAATATTGTGTCCTGTGCAGATTGTGATTGCTTGTGAAATTAGGTAAGCTGTTGCTTAAGGGGAGTTCACCAACAGTTTAAAAAGACCTATGACCACTTCTGGCTAATTTGAACTTTCATATAGCTGGGATGTGGAATCATTGTGATCTCTGAGCTATTGCTTGCCTCGGACTGGTAAGGGGACGAGGGGGGAGGTGGCGAGACAAAGGGCAATAGGGAATGATAGTTAATGGGTATCACCCAGATTGGACATGATGAAAATGGAATTAATCTGGAATTAAAGGTGATGGTTATACAACTTTGTGAATATATTAAAAACCACTGAATTGTACACCTTAAAATGGAGAATTTTATGGTATGTAATTGGAGACAACTCCTGAGAGTCCCTTGGACTGCAAGGAGATCCAACCAGTCCATCCTAAAGGAGATAAGTCCTGGGTGTTCATTGGAAGGACTGATGCTGAAGCTGAAACTCCAATACTTTGGCCACCTCACGTGAAGAGTTGACTCGTTGGAAAAGACCCTGATGCTGGGAGGGATTGGGGGCAGGAGGAGAAGGGGACAAGAGAGGATGAGACGGCTAGATGGCATCACCGACTCGATGGGCATGAGTTTGAGTAAACTCCGGGAGCTGTGATGGACAGGGAAGCCTGGCGTGCTGTGATTCATGGGGTCGCAAAGAGTCGGACACGACTGAGCGACTGAACTGAACTGAACTGAATTTACCATACCATCTGTTTGTCTTGGTGACTTAATGAATTGAGGGCTCATAAATGTGAGAGAGTGTCCCTGGCTTCTCTCTTATCTGTAAGTATCTTACATTAGAAGTAAGCAGCACCAGGGACTTCCCTGGTGGTTCAGTGGTTAACACTTTGCCTTCCAATGCAGGGGCTGTGGGTTTGATCCCTGGTCAGGGGTGCTAGGATCCCACATGCCTTGAGGCCAAAAAGCCAAAACATAAAACAGACGCAGTATTGTGACAAATTCAATAAAGACTTTTAAAATGGTCCATATTAAAAAAAAAGAAGCAGGTGACACCACATGCAGCTACCCAGACAGCCTGCTGTCCAACACCAGCACACGTTCAGCACCTCCCATTCTCTGGGCAGGATGCTTCATGGCCGATGTTTGCAAGGGTCTGATCACTAAAACAGCTCGATCAAGTAAATATTGTCTTCATTTCACACATGAGGAAGCTGAGGTTCAGCATGGATCAGTAAGTTGCTTATGTTTCCATAGAAGCAGAGGCAGGATTTGAATCTAGTCTTGTTTAGCTCATACCCTTTCTGGAAGGTTCCATTGCCTGTCTGTGCTTTCTTTTCCTTTTTGTGCCTGGTCTCTTTGTTACCTTCCATTTCCACTGTTAGAATCCTTATCAATCACAACTTTTGTTTTGAAATATACGTGTAGTTATATATTTGTATCTAGATATATATCTACATATATATCTATGAAATATATGTTTGTAGTTATGTGTCTATATGTATGTATATATTCACAAACACATGCACTTTCATATTTGTATGTCTATATTTATAGATATTTATATTTATGTTATCTATAAATATTTATAGATAGACACAGATACAAATAAGATGAGGAAAACTATACCTCTTAAGTATTAATGATGGTTTTATCTGAGTAGTAGAATAATAATTTGCAGTTTTCATTTTTTCTCTCTGTTTTTCTGTATTCATCAAACTAAATTTATTTTATTATTGTGATCAGAAAATAATTTTTAAAGTCTTTCATATCCTTTCACCTTCGTTTGCCACTACTTTTGTGAATAAAATCTTTCTTGATCTTTAAACTGATGCTACCCTGTTTTGTTTTTCTTTTTTTTTTATCACACTGTGTGGCTTGCAGGATCTTAGTTCCCCAACCCGGGATTGATCCCATGCCATGGCATTGAAAGCACTGAATCGTAACCACTGAACCACCAGGGAATTCCCTGACACTCCTTTTTCTTTTGAAACACACTGCCTTTCCCTAGCACTTTGTATTTTCCTAAGTCATTTCTAACATTTTGCTTTGTATTCTGTGTAACCCGAGTTTCTTGGGGCCCCCCTCAGAGAGGAAGAGTAAGGGAGGCACATCTAATAATAGAAAAAAGTAGCAGAAGAGTTTTTGCTCCAGTCTATCCCCATGAAGAAAGCTAGGATCTTCCTGATATATCTGTCGTATCCCACTCTTAAATCTCTTCTCATCCCTGTGATCGTAGTTGTGTTGTGTCTCCTTTACGTTGCTGTTCCCATGAGTCAATTGTCATGCTCACTGTGGTGTTGATATGGGATTCTGTCCCATCTCCTATCACTTAGTGATAAGCTAGGCACCATTATTCCATCAGGCCCCACATGGTCCAGGTTGTGCCTCTGTTCTTTGTTGAAGTTGGGGAAGGGCATCTCTTCCCACCCAGGTTGTACTTTGTCTTTTCTTTATTAAATTTATTTATTTGGCTCTATTGCGTCTTAGTTGTGGCACGTGGTCTCAGTAATTGCAATGAGGGATTCTCTAGTTGTGGTTCATGGGTTTAAGTTGCCCCGAGGCATATGGGATCTTAGTTCTTTAACCAGGGATTGAACCCAGGCTCCCTGCATTGGAGGTGAGGAGTCCTAGCCACTGGGCTACCAGGGAAGTCTCCTTTTTCTTCTTTTTAACTTTAATATATTTTATTTTGGGTTTTTTTGGCCGTAACGAGAGGCGTGTGGGATCTTAGTTCCCTGATGAGGAGTCGAACCCATGCCTCTTGCAGTGGGAGCATGGAGTCTTAACTATGGGACTACCAGTGAAATCCCTCTTTTTTCTTTTTTAACATAGGCATTTACAGCTATACATTTCCTTCTAAGCATTTCTTTTGCTATATCCTGTAAATTTTGTGTGTTTTGTTTTAGCTGTCTTTCATCTCAAAGTATTTTATAGTTTCCTTTGTTACTTCTTTGACTCATTGGTTACTTAGGAGTGTGTTGTTTAATTTCTGCATAGTTGTGAATTCCCTAAATTCCCTAATGTTGTTGATTTAATTTAATTCATTTGTGGCTGAAGAGCATACTTTGTATGATTTGAGTTCTTTTAAATTTATTGAGATTTGTTTTATGGACTAACATGTGGTCTACCCTGGAGAATGCTCCACATGCACTTGAAAAGAAAGTGTATCCTGGTGTATCGTGCTATCACTGACTGGGGTGTTCCATCCAAATTTTTAGGTATTCACTTCTTACCTGGTAAAACACTGTTCATCCTTTGAGTCCCTGTTCATCCCCAGGTTCAGAGGATTTCATCTGTCAAATATTTCTTCATCCATCTCACAAGCAAGAATGTTCAGTTTTTCTCATTTGAACTTCTGTCTCCCATAACTGTGATTTCTGGATATGCCAACACCCATAACTATGAGATAGCCTTCATTACAAGTCAGTCTTTCTACACACTGATGTTACAGGGTTTCTTTTGTGCAGGGACCAAGTCTTCACTGTATCTCCATATCCCTGAATATGGAGTATTCAGGAGTAACTTTAAAGCATGCCATTAAAAGGATGAGAGAATTTGGGGGGTGTCATTGAATACCTTTTAAACAGTGAACCCTAGGCTATGTACTGTCAAGAGAGGCAGTGGACTCTGCCTCTGAGGACCTATAAAGGCACTATAGGTCCTATAAAGGCACTATAAAGAGAGGCAGTGGACTCTGCCTCTGGGGACCTATAAAGGCACTATAGGTCCTATAAAGGCACTATAGGTCCTATAAAAGCACTATAAAGAGAGGCAGTGGACTCTGCCTCTGGGGACCTATAAAGGCACTATAGGTCCTATAAAGGCACTATAAAGAGAGGCAGTGGACTCTGCCTCTGGGGACCTATAAAGGCACTATAGGTCCTATAAAGGCACTATAAAGAGAGGCAGTGGACTCTGCCTCTGGGGACCTATAAAGGCACTATAGGTCCTATAAAGGCACTATAAAGAAAGGCAGTGCACTCTGCCTCTGGGGACCTATCACTTAGATGAAAAGACAGTGTATCTGCACGAGACACCTTGAATCCAAGATCTGCTGAAGGGCCAAGACAAGTGCTGTGGGGGTTGGACTTCTCCACTTTCTCTCTCTCTCTCTCTCTCTGCATAGGAAAGAGACTCATTGAGTTATGAGGTTGGAATAACACTCAGGACTTCTGATTTCCAGCTGTGAATCAGTGTAGAATCCTCTGGCCGCCGATCACCCAGCCTCCACTTGGATACTCTCACCCACAGGGAGAAAGCCCAACACTCCCCAGTCAGGACTTATGATGGCTGTTTGCTAATTTGGGGTGGTAAGGGGAAGCTGAATTGCTTTTTTGCTACCATACACTGTTTAGTCTTCCTCATAAAATAATCTATACACCTGAAAGAATATGTGTAAAGTCAACAAGGAAGGAAAAGAGTTCTAGTCATACACTTTAATCTCACTAGGCTAGGTCACAGTATGTTAGGTAAGGAAAGTCAGACCAGGTCGACTGTACAGGGGTCACTTCTGGGGGAAACAAAATGAATTATTTTCTGAGGCCTATTATTCTCCCAGAGCCCACCTATATGTGAATGTTCTGGGAAGATCTGAGGATATGAGATTTGGAGAGGTAAATTCATCCCACACGCCAGTTAGATATTTTATTCCATCTAATTTAGGATTAAAGACCAATGATTTTGGGGGCTAATTAGGGTATTTCTGGAGGTTTCTTGTCAGGAATACAGTGTAGGAAGGAAGTTTTTCAAGCCAGAATGTAAACTCTTTCTCTAGAAACCTCTGAAAATAGCATTGTGTTAGAAAATAAAATTATGTTGTGAAGTACCTACCGTTTTGGTGGTGTGGACTAAATAAAACAGGAGGATAATGTAAAGGCTGGCCCATCACTGTATATAATACCTGACTAAATGAGTAATATCTTTGTTACAGTCTCCACAGACACATTTATTGACAGGCAGTCAGAACACTATGAGGTAGAACAGTCTTGAGGGCAGGGACATCAAGCCATCTGATAGTGTGGAATTAGCAACAGAGCTGGTCTGGGGATAACCAACTTAAACAGGGTGGAAGAATGGGCAAGCTTTGGATGGAGAGAACAAGAGATGAGGGTTGGTGACAGGGCTACAGAGGTTGAATGTATAAGATATGCTGTTTGATCAATGCAAAGTACCTAGAAGGATATAAACCTGGGCTTTGGTAGAGGCAAGGCACAGGAAAATTACCATCTCTGTGTCCACATAGGTGTGGCAGAATTCATGCAGCTTTGGAACAAGATTAGCTCACAAAGTGCAAATAAGTGATCCATGTGACTCTTAGTAGCTTCTACTGAGTTGATGACTAAGGCTGTGTCTTATGTCCATGACTTACCAGAATTTGTCTTCCCAAGAGGTCAGAGGAGAAAATGGGAGTGGTGGGCCAGGAATAATGGGCAGTTCTGGGTGGGCCAGAGTGAGTCACCTTCCTCAGTGCTAATACCAGGAGATCAGACCAAGGGCTTTTGTGTCAGCTGTTTTTTCTCTTCACCTTTTCCCCAAATCCTGGCTCTGTCACCTCTTTCATCCTTTGACTTTTCTGATAGGGCCCTGGAGTTGGAACAGCTCTAACTTTACAGATAGAGACCCCGGCGGCCCAGAGGGGCCTTATTCCTACAATGTGTCAGTTTCAGAGTTGGGGCTAGAAAGCCCTCATGACTATCAACCCCTTGCACTCTGTCCTCCCTCAACGTGGCTTTCCTCTTTAAGTCGCCTCCCTGTGTGCCAACCAAGGGGCAAAAGGGACACAGGACAGGACATGGCAGAAGCTTGAAGTGGTGGTCTCTCGAATATAAGGTGCCCCAGGGAACGTGAGGAGAGGCAGGAGGAGTCAGGCCACAGGCTCATCTTCCATGACCCCATTCTCTCCCATATTTTCTTCTGCAATATAGTCCCTACAAGTGAAAACACCTTACCTTGGAATTTTGTCTGTGACTCTGCCACCCCTGACAGCCTGGCCTCGTCAACAGGATAAGGAGCCACATGGAAGAAGAGCAGAAGGTGTCATGTAGGATGAAGCAGCAAAGCTCATGAGATCCCTTCGTGCCTTACTTTTATCTTCTCCTCCCTTGCCTTCTACTCCTGGCAGTGCTGTACCTAAGTTCTGTCCTTGGCTGGCTTACTTTTCAGAAAGGCTTTGTTGCTTCTGGCAGGCATCGTTAAGTTAAACCCGTTGGTCTATCTGTTTGACCACCGCTGTAACCCCCTCCTCTCAGACCCCTCAAAATCAGATGTACACTCTTTCCCCGCAGGTTAGATAAATGTTCTATTGATGCTTCTGTTTGGATCAGGAAGGGAACTCCCAACATCCTTTCAGTAGATTAATGTAAAACATTTTGGTCCCTCTTTTGTATAATTTGGGATTGGTGATACCAGATGATGGCCCAGAAGTTCCAAGCCTGATCCTGGGACCATAATTTCGCAATATGTTTAAGGCAAACAAAGAAACTCTCAACATTGCCAGACTGAGTCAGAGATCTGTGAGAAAACAAGGAAGTGGCCACCCAAGCAGAGGTTGCAAAACCTCATTAAGGCTGTTGGTGAAACCCTTTGTCTTTTATGTACCTCTAAGAAGTCCGTGAAAGCAAAAGAGCAAGCCCTCCTTAGAGAAGGTGTGCCAGTTGTCACTTAATATCTCCTTATTCCAAATCCACCCTTCACTGCTTTGCTTGTGGTATCATGTTTCTTCCTTGTCATCAGGCTCACTGTTGAACTCTGTCAGTAGGGGGTGCTGGAGGACAAATTTCATCTGCATGAATGAGTGGTTTCTTCATCATCTGCCTACTAGAGTCCCAGTCATGGAGGAGTCCTGCTTGCCAGTCAAGGCCCAAATAATGAATTATTTTCAGGATATTATCAATATTAAATTATTGATTTAAGAATTATTTGAGATTTAAGACTGAGATATTTACATTCTTTTATTGTGCTAGGTCTTTGAAATCTGGTGTGTGATTTATACATGTAGCGCTTCTCAGTTTGGACGTTCAATTGCTCAGTAGCCACATATGGCTGGTGGCTTCTGTATTGGACAGTGCAGCTCCAGAACATGGTTTGCCTACACATACTTAATGAGAATGACACTTTGGGAGACAGTTTAAAAAAAAGGAAATTGCATAAAAAATATTAGACTTAATCCTGTAGCTTTATTGACCATATTAATGTTGTATTTTTAAATTATTTTCTTGCGCTAGATATAAGTAAACATAGTAGTGATTATGTGTATTATTTTAGGAATCAACATTTTCAGTATAAAAGTAAAGGAAATACAATCACAGAATCAAGAATTTAAGTAGAAACACTGTTGAACATTACCGTTGAGTTTACTACTCAGTAGTGTTGATATTATCATCTAATTAATTATTTAATTAAGTAATTAGTGTCATGAAGAATACAGAAACTGTTAAAAATAGCAATTAGGAGACATTTTCTGATTCAAAGGGAATGTAGTATCATGAATCTGTAAGTTCTGCCATTGAGTCAGAAGAAAACCTTGCAAAATATTCAAAATCCAAATGGATCTAATTTTCAAGATCCTCAAAGTTGCATATTTCTATGAATATGAAAGAATGCACATTTCCATTAGGTCTTCAGTGGTCTCTAGAGATATTTATGTAAAGGTATTTCCATATCTAAACATGTATATTTGGGCTTCCCAGATGGTGCTAATGGTAAAGAAATTGCAACACAGGAGATCTAAGAGACACGGGTTCAATCCCTGGGACAGGAAGATACCTGGAGAAGGGCATGTCAGTCCATTCCAGTATTAGTGCCTGGGGAATCCCATGGACAGAGGAACCTGGCGAACTACGGTTCATAGAGTTGCAAAGAGTCAGGCACAACTGAAGCGATTTACCTCACAAACATATATGTTTATGTATCTTAGAATTTCAAAACTTAGTCAAGTAATCAATGTGGCTAAGAGCTGTGGAGTTTTAGGGAGAAAAAAAATACACAAATAAAATAAAATAAAACAAATAAAATAAGGGAGAAAAATACATAGATAAAATAAATTTTAAAATAAATAAAATTAAAATAGGGAGGGGTAACAAGATGGCGACTGAGACGGTGGAGCTTCATAAGCTGAAGCTTGCTGAACTAAAGCAGGAGTGTCTTGCTCGTGGTTTGGAGACCAAGGGAATAAAACAAGATCTCATCAATAGGCTCCAGGCACATGTTGAAGAGCATGCTGAAGGGGAGGCAAATGAAGAAGATGTACTGGGAGATGAAACAGAGGAAGAAGAACCAAAGCCCTTAGAACTGCCTGTCAAAGAGGGAGAACCTCCTGAAAAAACTGTTGATGTGGCAGCAGAGAAAAAAGTGGTAAATATTACATCTGAAATACCACAGACTGAGAGGATGCAGAAGAGAGCTGAACGATTCAATGTACATGTGAGTTTGGAGAGTAAGAACTGCCTGGGCAGCTAGATTTGGGATTTCTCCAGTTCCATCAAAAGGTCTGTCATCTGACACCAAGCCTATGGTTAACCTGGATAAGCTAAAAGAAAGAGCTCAAAGGCTTGGTTTGAATGTCTCTTCAATCTCCAGAAAGTCGGAGGATGACAAAAAGCTGAAAAAGAGGAAGGAGCGATTTGGGATTGTCACAAGTTCAGCTGGAATAGGAACCACAGAGGATACAGAGGCAAAGAAGAGGAAAAGAGCAGAGCGCTGTGGAATTGCCTGATGAAAAACTTTTGACGCTTTCTGTTCTCCAGGGGTTTCCACCTCTTTGACTCTTCCTGGTCACCTACATACCTAAATGCACAGTTATGTGCAAGGTCCTGCCTTGCAATGAGGGAGCATGTACCCCAGGTACATCTGTGTGCTCCAGCAGCAGTTTGACTTATTGCAGTTCCAACTTTAAGGTTTTTGTTGTTGTGTTGTTGTTTTTTAATTATTATTTTGCTTGTTAATTAAAAAAAATAGGAAAAAAAATAAAACTTGAACACAGGGAAATGGACTAGATGATCATGCCCACATTTATGTATTTAGGTATATATTTTCATATTAACTTTTTTTCCCCCTAGAGTATTTTAAAGCAAATCCAAGATATTATATATTATATACTATTTCATCCAATTATTACCCCTTTGACATTATGGAGTGATTAACATAACCATATACAGAGTCTAGTGTTGTCCATGGGTTCTCAAATAAGCTTCTCCTCCTCCCAGCCCAAGAGTCTGCTAGCAGAAACTGGTATGATAACTGTCTGCCTTAGGTGCATAAGTATTTTTTAACCTGGAAAGCTTTAGAATAAAGCATAGGAATAGTTGAGGAAAAGACCCATTAGCATTACCATTTTTGTGTGAAGTAAGTAAGTGGCTTACTTACTTTGATATTTGATATTTTATAAATTTATCACAGTAAGGGTGATCTCAATCTAGTAGAATGACAACTTTGTAACTGGTTTGAAATGTTTGAGCAATGTGCATTTTTTAAGGTGAAATCTTATTAAATTATTCTTGATATTGGAACACTTGGAGGCCTTTAGCCTCCTAATATTTAAAGTTTAGAGTATTGGATTTATAAGTATGAATTTCTTCCCAGGAAAGCTTTATGAGTTAAAGAAGTTGAAGTACATAAAGGGAAATGCTTGAGACAAAACTGGCCATTGTATGAATATGTTTATATGCTTCCTGTTCTGGTCTATAGCCCCTTGTCACTTTCCAATGTAAGAACTACTGAAGAGCCTAGAAAATGGGGCCTCATACAGAAAAGGCTGCCCACACACTAGCAGCTTGCTCTCCTGTGCCTCCACTAGGATGGGCAACACGTAGTCCCAGGCCCCTCCTCCTCTTTCCTGCCTATCTGAGCTGTCATCCTAGGGCATAGTCAGATGAAGGAGCATGATAGAATAAAAAATGCTAGGCTTGACCTGGACTTCCCAATTTATTGGTTTATTTCTTAAGTGCACTTTTCTTCTTCTGTCACTGGTAATGGAGGGAAGCACCCCAAAAAGATGATATAAGTGTCAGTTGTCATCCACTGGATCTGAGTTGTTAGGCTTATTCTCTGAGTAGCCTGAGGAAACCCCTCCTGGAAGGAAGATCCTACCATAGTCAGAAGGACTCCAAAGATGCATTCTTCTCTGGGAAAAGATAGATTGATACCTAACTCAGACTAATGTTCTCAATTTTATGAGACAGTTTTTCAAACATGTTTTTATAAATTACAAACCACATATCCCTTCTGCCGGGGTCCAGCCCCAGCAGACTCCAGGGGAACCCTCAGGATGAACGGCGTCGGCGAGAGAGAGACACGTAGGACCAGCCTTGATAGGGCCAAGTCTGCTAGGAGGAGTGGGAGAGAAAGAAAGAGACCAGGCCAGGATATGCGGCAGAGTCTGGCAGTTGCTTTATTTTTCACCGTAGCCTTTATACCCTAAGTTGGTACATTTCTAAGGGGCAGATAAGCATACAGACTTAGTTTAACATTACATCAGCTTGTCCTTCACGAAACCAGGTGTGCTCTGTATGTTTTTTGTTTACGAGAGTCTTTTCCCATAGATTTTTTGTACATTATCTTCTGGCCTTGAGCTTAGCAGAAAACAGAAAATTGGCAGTCTCATGGCACAGCAAGTTGCAACATAATAGAAATACAACCCTGTCAACACAAAAGACAGTCCTTCTGCAGAAATTCTCAGCCAAATTTATCCAAAAAGTTTAACACACAAAGACCCTGTGGCTCCGGTGAGGCAGCCCCTGTCCAGCATTCCTGGCCAAAATCAACAATTACCTTATTGTGTTTACACTAGGGCTAAACCCCTATTTTACTAGATCTCCAACTATATCAACAATAGCCTCCACTGCACAACCTCAGCACATTAACATCAATCAAACGTTGATCCAATAACCACCCTCAAAACAATACTTTTTGTATTTTCTAATAGGGCCTCCTCACCCCCCAAAGGGCTCCGTGCCTATTAGGGCCTTTTTAATGGTTAATCTCTATGTATAATATCTTTTGGCTTTCAGGCCTGTTGACAATTTATGGTTTGCACCTGGTGCAGCTTTAAGCAACTTCAGTAGCCAATCCTGTCTTTTTTGTGGTTAATCTATTTTCTTTCTATTAGGTGTCATCTCCAAGGGAACTAGATAGGATTACATTTTCACAGAACAGAAATGCAAAGGATTGCAAAAACAGCAGATAGGGCACAAAACAGGCTTTTAGTCCAAAAGTTAATTACCTGCAAGAAGTCACCAGCTAATCTCTATCTAAACTATTTTTTATTAGGCACATTTGTGGCTATAACATTTGTGGGGCTTTTCTCACCCCTCGGAGGGACCTATGCTTAATAGTTTCTTTTGTTAGTGTACTGTGCTTAGGATGTTTAGAACAATCATGAGCATTTTGTGCAATGAGAGCACACATTTATCAAACAAGCCAGAATGCCAGCAAAAGGGATTGAATTGAAGCATTTCCTTCATCCCTGGCCCCTTCATAGGGTACCAGCGTCCAGGAGATTTATTAATTAGCTTTTAAGTTGGTCTTTTTATTCAGTGAAAGAGGAGCAGGAGAGCTCTCGGCAGGCAACACAAGAATCTGCAGCAGGGCAAATAAGAACAACAGCAGAAAAGGGGGGAGGATATAGGGTAGGGTAGAGGCCGAGGCCAACCTGGAGGGTCCCTTATCCTAGACGGCCTTGCCTGTCAGGTATTTTCCTCATGACCTCGTCATGGATGGGGTCTCGGACGGCCTTGCCTGCCCGGTATTTTCTTCATGACCTCGTCACGGGCGGGACCTCCCATAACGGCTCCCGGCACCCTTCCAAATTCCAAAGCTCTGGTGATCTAGTGGCAACACTATGGAACTAAGCAAAACTAAACAAAACTTAGCAACAAGGAGGCTTTACATGGCCTGAAGCCCTTTTGAGGATCAAAATGAATGCTAATGCTGCAGTTCATCAACCAACCAGATCTTGAGACTCAAGCCCTGTCGACCTGTAGTGTCACTACAGCCCTGGGAGCTGTCTTACTTGTCTTTTGCATTCCTATTTTCAGGTTCTCAACTATGTCCTGGGGTCCTCTGCAGCCCAGGTCACCATAGAATCCATATAACGCGTATTTTCCAGCAGGATACAGGTCCATGAAAAGGAACTTCCATGAAGAACCTAGATGGAAAGAGCCCTGTGATGTTCTCTTGGCCATCTCCACAGGACTCTGTGGGGCCCTCGACCACGCTCAGGAATGCTAGCGTGACTGGCCACAGCTGCATCAAAACTGATAGTGAACAAAGTAAATCTGGATGTAATTCATAGAGACCACAGAGCCCTGAGAAGTCTTAGCCTGGGAAGAAAAGGAGGTTACTTTGTGGCATTCAAGATAGACTGAGTGAAGACCACAAGAGTATGGGACTGTGTGGAGTTGCCAGGTAAATACCCTCAAGTCTAGAGCATGAAAGACTGCAGGGCTGGTAGTAGGATTCTTAAATCCTCACCTACTTTACCACTGTAGTTTGCTGCTGCGTTTCAGGAGCCTCTTGGCCACACCTTTCCACCATAGCTTCTCTGTCAAACGTCTTTTGCACTGGTGACCCATGGCTACCCAGTAGTTAGCGCACAGACTTTAGCATTGTCTCTAAAGTCCGCTGACTGCTGCTTACCCTGCCTTCAGTACACAAGGTGATAGATGCTATAAAAACTTCCCTTGCCTAAAGGTTACCTAAGTAAAACATGGATCCTCCCTGACACAGCATTTTTGCTGGTTAGCTGCTTTGCAGTATAGAGAACTAACAAACATTTGGCTTTATGTCCTTTTTCTAATCCTTGAAACTGGGTTTTGGTTTTTAACTTGAAAAGTCCATTGTAAAACCAGTGGGAATTCTAGAACAAGGCCTACTGCAACTAATGCCATTGGGGCTTCCCAAACCAACGAGTTGTCATTGCTTCTGTAAAAGGAAGAATAAAATAGCTCATGAACTTTAACTGTGGCTCAAGGTAGATAGAAGAAGATAACCCATAAAATAAAAGAAGTATCCCAGTTTCTTCACTCCATAAGATGAATAATTCTTCTGTTGGTTCAGGTAGATCCTGGACATTGGTGGGTGATTGTTAAAAGTTATTCATTGCAAATTAATAATTATCCTGATCACACAATGAACTCTCTCTGTATTTGTTATGCTACTTAGGGTTTGTTTGTCATGTTACATTAAACAAATCTCCCTCCCAACTCTTAACTTTTTGAATGGCTTAACAAATGGTCCTCTTATGAGCAGAGAAGCAAAACAAAGACTGTGAAATTATTTATAGACTGAAAGGGCATATTTGTAGACTACTACATAAATATTATGGAGAAGGAAATGGCAACCCACTCCAGTACTCTTGCCTGGAAAATCCCATGGACAGAGGATCCTGGTGGGCTACAGTCCATGGGGTCGCAGAGTCGGACACGACTTCACTTTCACTTTCACATAAATATTATACTATATAAAGGTGATACATCTATCAAAGGGAGGATCCAGAAAGGAAAGCAGCCCCCATCATCCCTAGAACTTCTTGCCATTTTTTTCTGAAAGATAAATTCTGAATTAGCAAAAAATCTTAACTTTTGACTCTATACACAGAAACTATGGCCCTCCTAATCTATCTTCAGTGTTTTACTGGAAATAAACTCTGACCTCTTTCAGTGTATCCATTATCAGACCCTTTTTCAAATACCTTCTGAAGTTTGCTAATATAGGCTCATCAATCACAGGCCTAAATGTAAAACCTGAAATTATGAAATTTCTAGAAATCTTTGTGACTTGAAGGTAGGCAAAGATTTCTTAGGTAGGACCAAAAAGCACAATCTGTAAAAGAAAAAGTTGTTTGTACTTCACTAAAATTAAGAACTACTGCTATTCAAAAGGCGCTGTTATGATAACAAGAACACAAGTCACAAACTAGGAGGAAATATTTGCAAACCATCTGCCTGATAAAGAACTTGTATCCAAGATAAACAGAGAGCCCGCTGTAATTAATAGTAAGAAAACAGCTCAGCTTTAAAAATGGACAAAAGATTTGAAAAGACACTTCACCAAAGGACATATATGGATGACAACATATATAGTCATCCATATATGTTCAATGTCATTAGTTCTTAAGGAAATACAACTCAATACCACAATTAAATACTGCTCCACACTTAATAGAATAACTAAAAGTAAAGACTGACCAATTTGAGTACTCAGATTGTGGAGCAGTGTGAACTCACATACTTTGCTGGTGGAGGTGCAAAATGGTACAGCCACCTTGGAAAACAGTCTGCCTGGTTTCTCACAGAGCACAACATAGACTTACCATACAGCCCAGCTGTCCCATTCCTAGTTTTTACCCAAAAGAAATGAAAACCTGTGTTTACCCCAAAACCTGCATATGAATGTTTGCAGCAGCTTTATTTGTAATCCCCCCCCCCCCCCCAAATGGGAACAAACCAAATGTCCCTCAGCTGCAGAGTGGATAAACAAACTGGTACAGCCATAAATATTGTTGAAGGGATCGTAATTTGGTATAATCACTTTGAAAAGTTGCTTGGCAGTATTTACCCAAGACAAACATATTCCCCAGCAATTGCAGTCCTAGAGACACCCACTCATTAGAAATGTGTGATATGTTTGCCAAAAGGCTTGTACAAGAATGTTACAGCAGTACTAATAATAACTGTAAAAAAAAGAGTCTGATTCCATTTTTGATATTTAACCATGATAGCCTGCAAGCCCCATCCTTCCTCTTTTCCTTTTCACTCCACTCCTGGACATGCCAATAAGAAAAGCTAGATACTTGCTTCCTTGGCATGAGTAGCAAGGGAAGACTACTCAAACTCCAGCCAGTAGGAGAGGGTGTCTTCATCCCTGATCCCCCTCTCTCCACCCACTGTTAAAAACTAGAGCCACTTGCCTCTTCTGCTCAAGCCAAACATGCTGGTTTGAGTATGGACCCTGCTGTCCCCAGAAAGCTTTACTGTGTGATTAATCTTTCAGATTCTCTTGTGAGTGTATTGCATCATTAATCCCCAGCTCCAAACCAATTTTGGTTGGGTGGAAGCATGGATGCCACCCTCCAGGGAGCAACCACAAAGCAGAACCCTAAACTGGACTCTATTCAAATGCCAAGTCAACAGATACATGGAAAAATAAATTATTGAATATCCACTCAGTAGAACCTATAGGGCAGTGAGAATGGATGAAATACAACTGCATACAATCTCACAAGCATAATATGGAACAAAAGAAACCAAACACAAAAGAATATATTTAGTATGTGTTTGTTGCTCAGTGGTGTCCCAACTCTATGCGACCCCATGGACATAGGGGTCCTCTGCCCGCGGGATTTCCCAGGCAAGAATGCTAGAGTGGGTTTCCATTTCAAAATGTATGCCATGGGGTTGCAAAGAGTTGGACACAACTGAGTGGCTGAACAACATTTAAATAAACTTAAAAAGCCCAGCAAAGCTAATCTATGGTATTAAAAGTCAGAATAGTCACCACCATTCTAAGAGCAGTACGTTACTGGAAAGGAGCACAGAGGGAGCACGTTTCTGTAAGACAGTTTCCCTTGGGGAAGGGGGTGGGGGTGGGAAGGGACAGTGAACGGAGGGAAGCCAGGGCTGGATAGTGAGATGGTCCCAGCGGAAGTGTTCTGGAGGCGCCCCTGGTCTTGCTGACAGATTGAGGGTGTGAACCAGCCCCGCCCAGTGGACAAATGTGGAAATGCATGTCAGTGCTTAAAAGAGGGAGGTGACTGGCCCCTCCTGTGAGCCTCATTATGTCAGCCAATTTGGGGAGTGGGGTGCAGATTCTGAGCTCAGAATGGGGATAGAGCATCTAAGAAGGGTCTGATGTTAGCCCTTAGTCCAGCCAGAGGGAGCTGGTCTCAACCACACCGAGGGGGACAAATGGCTTCTGTGACAGGAGAGGTGGGCAGCTGAGGGCTCCACTATGCCCAGGCTTTGTGTGCCTCACCAGGCAGTCTAGGCTGGTTTTGGAATCAGTTTTATTCAGGTGCTAGATGCTAATCCAATAAGGTAAGTAGTAATCCCCATTCTACTGATGAAGGGACTGAGGCCCAGGTAACTTGTTTTGTAAATGGCAGAACTAAGGTTTGAACTCAAACCCAGCTCTTAATTTTTTTGGACCATGGTTTCCACTGGCAGCCTGGTGAAACCTATGGGCCTATCTCAAAATAATGTTTTTAAAAGTATAAAATAAAAACATCAGATTACTGATCCTTTTGAAATTGCCAAGAAATGCCAGTAGAAATACATATGCTAAGCTATTTTTTCCCAACTGTGGCATGGTATGTGCTATACATGTGTTTCTTTACTGACATCTTAAATACAAGATTCAACTGTGGGTCTGAAAACCAAAATTTTTAGGAAGTGATGGGTGTATTTTGTGATATCTGCTGCAATGGTGATGTGAAATGAAACTTGGCTAGTGACTGAGTCACAGGTCAGATTCCATAAGAAGGAAATACTGAATTTCCATCAGAGGCCAGTGACAATAAGGGTGTGATCTTGTTCCACTTAAGTTCAGAGACCTGTATCCTAGGCATGGGTCCAGTGGGGATCTGTGGACCACAGGTTAAGACCCCTTCATTCTGTGTCTCTGACTTGTCTTCCTTTCCCTCTGACGGTTGCCAGGGCTTCACTGGAAACCAGCCTGTGAGCTGGTAAATTGCAAAGAGTGCTGAGTGTTTGTTAAATAACAAGGAAAGATCATAGGGTCCAAGAGACAGTGAAGGCCTCTGATGCTTCAGACAGGCTATTGGACACAGAGATACATAGAAGAATAAGATGTTGCCATCCTTTGAAGAAGCTCCCAGCCTGGTAGAGGCAGCCTATCCAAGCAGTTTATGATTGACCTCCAAGTGAGTTAAATAGGCAAGAAGTGAGTGCTTTGGTAACAGAGGCAGAACAATATTATGGGACGCGTAGTCCAGGATGGTATCCTGTAAGAGGCAACAGTAGGGCCGACATTGGGGATGGGCACCTTCAGAGTGGGGGCAGTTAGGCACATTGGCTCTGCTTTCAGATGACCTGGGTTCAAAACATCCTAACTATGGACAAAGTCTGCCTCATCTCTCCATACCAGCTTCCTCATCTATAAAAGGGAGTGACCTGACCAAGTCACAGGGCCGGTGTGAAGATTGAATAGTTTAAATGTCGTTAGCCATGATGACGGTGCTGATTAACATTGGGGAGGTGGACTGTCTGTCTGGAAGGACAAAGCTTTCATAGGGGTTAAGGACAGCTCGAGCTATACAAGGCTGGATTATTTTCTTGTGAAAGGTGCAGGACAGGCAGAGCCAGTAGTTCTGGAATTTAATGTGAAACACAGAAGGCGTGTTTTATTTTCATCATTTGTGTTTTATTTTGCATTAGGGAGTACCTTCAAACCTTTGATTTCCATAAGACAAGGCTAGTGTGAGTATTTAAGTTTTAAAAAGTGATGAGTTGATTTAGAATATTCATACAATAATTCATAGTACAGGTGGTATGAGATGTGGCAAAGAATGTGAAAGCAGTGGCAATGCCTGGTTTGAATCACTGGATTAGGAGACAGGAACCACTTTCACCTTACAGAATTTTATATTTTACTTTTAAAATTTTACTTTATTGAAGTATAGTTGATTTACAATGTTGTGTTAACTTCTGCTATATAGCAAAGTGCGTAGTTACATAGATACTCGTTTTCATATATATTAATACATTCTTTTTCATATTCTTTTCCCTTATGGTTTATCACAGGATGTTGAATATAGTTCCCTATGCTGTATATACACCAGGACCTCATTGTTTATCTATACTAGTTTGCACCTGCTAATCCCAAATGACCCATCCATCCCCTCTTCCTCCTTGGCAAGCACAAGTTCTCTGTGTCACTTTGCAGAATTTTAATTTCCGGGCCTAGCCCAGTATTCTCTGCAGCCTTGGATGGGACATGGAGGCTGACGGTAAATACACAGTATTTAGGAAAAGCCTAGAATTCCTGTCCACATACTTTTATTTCTGGATACATTCAAGGGCAGTATTTCAAACTGTGGGTCACCACCCAGAAGTGAGTTGTGAAATCGCTTAATGTGTTCTCTCCAGCATTTTAGAAATATGAAACAGAATAAAACTGAAAATATCAAAATGCGTTACGGATTGTCAGGGCATTTATTTTTTTATGAAACTTGTGTAGTCGCTTGCTGGGTAAAATGCATTTCCTGTTGGGTTACAGGCAAAAGTATCTGCTTGGAGAGAAACAGGCCTGGCTTCTAGTCCAAGTTCTGCTCCTGCTCTACTGTCTAGTGGGGTGATCCCTACACTCTCTGAGCCATGGAGGCAGATTAATTTTGCTGGGTGGCTAACATGCTATGTTATGTTTGGGATTCAGACTCGGCCAAGGTGTTTTCCAGCCCATTTATATGCCCAGAGCCCTCCCCCTCCCCCTCCTAGGGATTGAATTCTCTAGAACGGAGGCCTGGGATCAGGCCAAATAGGGCCCTGGAACTTTTTACGGTCACCGTCCTGAGTTCATACAGATATTCCTTTTTGCAGATTTTCACTCCACACCCAGGGTTTCAGCTTCCAAACATTTCATCACATTTCCAATCACGGCATTTCCTTATCTCACGGTTTCCTCATTTTGTGGCCACACTTCCCACTGTGATATGTACTATCTGGGGGGAGCATATTCCCAACCTGAAGCAGCCTCTGTGTTGTTTACCTCACCTCTCCTGTGAACCAGAGGAGGCACACAGGGCCTCTCCAGCTCCCAGGGGATCATTCCCCTGAATTTGGTTCAGCAGTTTCCTCCCGTTGACCCACTGCAGAGAGGGCTTGGGGGCAGCTCAAGGGGACAGTTCTTAGATGGAGTATGTAATACATAAATGTCTTAGCATACCCAGAGGCAGGGATTAGAGTGTAGATTTTAGTTTCAGTTTTATAAAGTTGCATTCACTTTTTAAACATACAGCAAAGAAGGTCAGCCATTGGCAGTGTCATGTGGTTCAAATAGTAGTTTATTTGGGAGGTGGAAACACAGGCAGGGTAGTGGGGAAGTGGGACAGGGGAGGGGAGGTCATGTAATCCCATTGGGGAAATTCAGGATAACAGTACAGACCATTCACCTGAGGGTTACTGGTGGCTATTTTTTTTTCAAGTATATTTGTCTGTGCCAGGGTTAGCTGTGGCAAAGGGGATCTTTATCCCCTTTGCAGTATGTGGGATTTTGTTCCCAGACAAGGGATCTAACCCAGTTCAGTTCAGTCGCTCAGTCGTGTCCGACTCTTTGTGACCCCATGGACTTCAGCACACCAGGCTTCCCTGTCCATCACCAACTCCTGGAGCTTACTCAAGTTGATCGAGTCGGTGATGCCATCCACCCACCTCATCCTCTGTTGTCCCCTTCTCCTTCTGCCTTCAGTCTTTCCCAGGATCAGTGTCTTTTCAAATGAGTCAGTTTTTTGCATCAGGTGGACAAGGTATTGGAGTTTCAGCTTTAGCATCAGTCCTTCCAATGAATATTTAGGACTGATTTCCTTTAGGATGGACTGGTTGGATCTCCTTGCAGTCCAAGAGGCTCTCAAGGCACTGCTGTCCTGCATTGGGAGCACAGTCTTAGCTACTGGACCAGCAGGGAAGTCCCTAGTTGAGGGCTCTTGAGGTGGTAGGAAGTGTTGTATCCCTGGAACTTCTGGCCCAGTCATTGGTTGCGGACCCTTGATGGGGTGGGATGTTTTAGTTCTCTGGAACTTCTGGCCCGGCGATTGCTGAGGACTCTTGAGGGGGTGAGAGCATTATTTCCTTGGAACTTCTGGCAGACGGCACTGATGAGGAAGCAGAGGTGAAACAGGCTTTGTTAGCCAGAGCAAGCCCTCAGACACAGCATAGTGGGTGTTGCCAGCTGGGAGCCAGCCAGTGTATACCGAGTGGGTATAAGTAAGGGTGGGGTCTTGGAGCACCAGCAGGGGCACCTGCTGCAGAAGGTGTGCCCTTGGATTCTGAAAGTGCCACCAGCTCTTGAACACAAGCTCAGTACACAAGAAAGTGTCATCATATTTTCTAGAACAACTTATTTGCTGTTTTGTGACTGCATTCCACAGGATAATGGAAAATAAATATCAGCCAGTGTGAGGGTCACCCTTTGCCCAGAATTGCATCAGGTCTAGGAGACTCAGTCAGTGCCAAGGCAAGCACTGTGCCACATGGTTCTTGGTGGAATCTGGCCATACAGGCCTCCACTTAGACATCTGCCTGCCTCCCAGTTGGTCACCAGCCCTATATGTCCACACTCAGGATGGTCCACCAGCACCTTCAGGCCTGGCAGTTCACTGAGTACCTCATTTTGTTGCATCTGTGCCAAGCTCAGGAGTGGGATGGGGCTGCCTGTAGCTGTGCTCACCTTAGACCCACAATGTGCCATGTTCCTCTTTCCTTTGATCCCACAAACCCCAGGTCTCTGATGGGGAAGCAGAGCCCAGGGTCATCTAGTGTCTAGAGTGATGGGCTTCCCTCAGGCCCCTCATCTCCCCAGCCTGGGGAATAATTTTTTAGTTTGATGAAGGGCAGAAAGAGAACCTTAACATCCTCAAACTCCTGTACTTAAAGAACAAGGAAAATTGAGACTTTTTGTAAATTCTGGCTACTTGAGTAAAGGGAAAGTCAATATGGGGAAGCATGAATTGACATTTCAAAAATGCCCCACGCCGCCATGACCAGTGCAGTGTGACCACCACGTCGTCCACAGATGCTTCCACTACTACGCTTTACCCTCTGTGTTCATTACAGCTTGTGAAACAGAGGAAGAAGCTGTCATTTTAAGCAGAGCTGGAGAACTTAACTCGGGGGCCCGCGATATGACTCAGGGAGGGAACCTGAATTTTGATAGGAAGAAAATTTACATTTTTATTTTCAATTTGTGCATGCTAAGCTGCTTCAGTCGTGTCTGACTCTGTGAGACCCCAGGGACTGTAGCCTGCCAGGCTCCTCTGTCCATGGGATTCTCCAGGCAAGAATACTGGAGTAGGTTGCCCCGCCCTTCTGCAGGGGATCTTCCTAAATCAGGGATTGAACCCACATCTCTTACGTCTCCTGTACTGGCATGTGGGTTCTTCACCACTACCATCACCTGGGAAAGCCCTTTATTTTCATTAACCTCTGACAAAATTAACATGTTTGATTATGACTGTAAGCGACCAAACAGTAGTAGTATTAGCAGGATCTTATCACAGGTATCTTAAAAATATAATTTATGTTTATCACTGTCATGGTAGTTCTAAGATTTGTTGCTGTATCTTTTTAAATGTGTTAATAAAGAAAGGCATATGTTACTATATCATAAATGTGTTTTTAAAAATACTTTAAGAACTGTATTTCAGAATAATTTTTCACCTTTTTAAAAATTATCTTACCATAATTGTAGACCTGCATTTGCAAGAAATAATACAGAAAGATCCTGTATCCCTTTCATCTAGTTTCTCCCAGTATAACCTCTTGCAATAAGGAGATCATGATCTGAGCCACAGTCAGCTCCCAGTCTTGTTTTTGTTGACTGTATAGAGCTTCTCCATCTTTGGCTGCAGAGAATATAATCAGTCTGATTTCAATATTTGCCATCTGGTGATGTCCAAATGTAGAGTCTTCTCTTGTGTTGTTGGAAGAGGGTGTTTGTTGTTAAAACTCTGTTAGCCTTTTCCCTGCTTCATTTTGTACTCCAATGCCAAACTTGCCGGTTACTCCAAGTATCTCTTGACTTCCTACTTTTGCATTCCAGTCCCCTATGATGAAAGGATATCTTTTTTGGATGTTAGTTCCAGAAGGTCTTATAGGTCTTCACAGAACCGTTCAACTTCAGCTTCTTCAGCATTACTGGTTGGGGCATAGACTTGGATTACTGTGATAGTAAATGGCTAGACCATTCACCAGGCCATTCAGGTATGACCTAAATCAAATCCCTTATGATTACACAGTGGAAGTGCCAAATAGATTCAAGGAATTAGATCTGATAGACAAAGTGCCTGAAGAACTATGGACGGAGGTTCACAACATTGTACAGGAGGCAGTGATCAAGACCATCCCCCTAAAAGAAATGCAAAAAGGCAAAATGGTTGTCTGAGGAGACCTTACGAAGAGCTGAGAAAAGAGATGCTAAAGACAAAGGAGGAAAAGAAAGATATACCCATTTAAATGCAGAGTTCCAAAGAATAGCAAGGAGAGATAAGAAAGCCTTCCTCAATGATCAGTGTAAAGAAATAGAGGAAAACAATAGAATGGGAAAGACTAGAGATCTCTTCAAGAAAATTAGAGATACCAAGGGAACATTCTATGCAAAGATGGGCTCAATAAAGGACAGAAATGGGATGGACCTAACAGAAGCAGAAGATATTAAGAAGAGGTGGCAAGAATACACAGAGGAACTGTACAAGAAAGATCTTCAGGACCCAGACAACCACGATGGTGTGATCACTCACCCAAAGCCAGACATCCTGGAATGTGAAGTCAAGTGGGCCTTAGGAAGCATCACTAGTGGATAGGAAGCAAAGCTAGTGGAGGTGATGAAATTCCAGTTGAGCTATTTCAAATCCTAAAAGGTGATGTTGTGAAAGTGCTACACTTAATATGTCAGCAAATTTGGAAAACTCAGCAGTGACCACAAGACTGGAAAAGGTCAGTTTTCATTCCAATCCCTAGGAAAGGCAATGCCAAAGAATGCTCAAACTACCGCACAATTGCATTCACCTCACACGCTAGTAAAGTAATGCTCAAAATTCTCCAGGTCAGTCTTCAACAGTCCATGAACTGTGAACTTCCAGATGCTCAAGCTGGATTTAGAAAAGGCAGAGGAATCAGAGATCAAATTGCCAACAAAAAAGCAAGAGAATACCAGAAAAACATCTACTTCTGCTTTATTGATTATGCTAAAGCCTTTGTATAGATCACAACAAACTGGAAAATTCGTCAAGACATGGAAATACCAGACTACCTGACCTGCCTCCTGAGAAATCTCTATGCAGGTCAAGAAGCAACAGTTAGAACCAGACATGGAACAACAGACTGGTTCCAAATCGGGAAAGGAGTACATCAAGGCTGTATATTGTCACCGTGCTTATTTAACTTATATGCAGAGTATATCATGAGAAACACTGGGCTGGATGAAGCGCAAATTGGAATCAAGATTGCTGGGAGAAATATCAGTAACGTCAGATACACAGATGATACCACCCTTATGGCAGAAAGCGAAGAAGAGCGAAAGAGCCTCTTGATGAAAGTGAAAGAGGAGAGTGAAAAAGCTGGCTTAAAGTTTACCATTCAAAAAATGAAGATCATGGCATCCAGTCCCATCACTTCATGGCAAATAGATGGGGAAACAATGGAAACAGTGAGAGGGCTCCAGAATCACTGCAGACAGTGACTGCAGCCATGAGATTAAGACACTTGCTCCTTGGAAGAAAATCTATGACCAACCTAGACAGCATATTAAAAAGCAGAGACATTACTTTGCCAACAAAGGTCCATCTAGTCAAAGCTCTGGTTTTTCCAGTAGTCATGTATAGATGTGAGAGTTGGGATATAAAGAAAGTTGAGTACCGAAGAACTGATGCTTTTGAACTGTGGTGTTGGAGAAGATTCTTGAGAGTCCCTTGAACTGCAAGGAGATCTAACCAGTCCATCCTAAAGGAGATCAATCCTGAATATTCCTTGGAAGGACTGATACTAATGCTGAAACTCCAGTACTTTGGCCAGCTGATGTGAAGAACTGACTCCTTGGTTAAGACCCTGATCTTAGGAAAGATTTAAGGCAGGAGGAGAAGGGGACGACAGAGGATGAGATGGTTGGATGGCATCACCAGCTCGACGGACATGAGTTTGAGTGAACTCCAGGAATTGGTGTTGGACAGGTGTCAGGAGCCATTATGGGAGGTCCCGCCCGTGACAAGGTCATGAAGATACAGGCAGGCAAGGCCGTCCGGGATCCCATCCATGACGAGGTCATGAGGAAAATACCTGACAGGCAAGGCCGTCTAGGATAAGGGACCCTCCAGGTTGGCCTCGGCCTCTACCCTACCCTATATCTTCCCCCCTTTTCTGCTGTTGTTCATGTTTGCCCTGCTGCAGATTCCAGTGTTGCCTGCCGAGAGCTCTCCTGCTCCTCTTTCACTGAATAAAAAGACCAGCTTAAAAGCTAATTAATTAATCTCCTGGACGCTGGTACCCTATGAAGGGGCCAGGGATGAAGGAAATGCTTCAATTCAAACCCTTTTGCTGGCATTCTGGCTTGTTTTTGATAAATATGTGCTCTCATTGCACAAAATGCCCATGATTATTCTAAACATCCTAAGCACAGTACGCTAACAAAAGAAACTATTAAGCATAGGTCCCTCTGCGGGGTGAGAAAAGCCCCACAAATATTATAGCCACAAATGTGCCTAATAAAAAATAGTTTAGATAGAGATTAGCTGGTGACTTCTTGCAGGTAATTAACTTTTGGACTAAGAGCCTGTTTTGTGCCATATCTGCTGTTTTTGCAATCCTTTGCATTTCTGTTCTGTAAAAAATGTAATCCTATCTAGTTCCCTTGGAGATGACACCTAATAGAAACAAAATAGATTAACCACAAAAAAGACAAGGTCAGCTACTGAAGTTGCTTAAAGTTGCACAAGGTGCAAGCCATAAATTATCAACAGGCCTGAAAGCCGAAATATATTATACATAGAGATTAACCATTAAAAAGGCCCTAATGGGCACAGAGGCCTTTGGGGTGTGAGGAAACCCTATTAAAAAATACAAAACATATTGTTTTAAAAGTGGTTATTGGATCAACGTTTGATTGATGTTAATGTGCTGAGGTTATGCAGTGGAGGCTATTGTTGATATAGTTGGAGATCTAGAAAAATAAGAGTTTAGCCCTAGTGTAAAAACAATAAGATAATTGATAATTTTAACCAAGAGTGCTAAACAGGGGCTGCCTCACCAGAGCCACAGAGTCGTTGTGTGTTAAACTTTTTAGATAAATTTAGCTGAGAATTTCTGCACAAAGACTGACTTTTATGTTAAAAGGATTGTATTTCTATTATGTTGCAACCTGCTGTACCATGAGACTGCCACTTTTCTGTTTTCTGCTAAGCTCGAGGCCAGAAGATAATGTACAAAAAATCTATGGGAAAAGACTCTCATAAACAAAAAATATACAGAGCACACCTGGTTTCATGAAGGACAAGCTGATATAATATTAAACTAAGTCTGTATGCTTATCTGCCCCTTAGAAATGTACCAACTTAGGGTATAAAGGCGATGGTGAAAAATAAAGCAACTGCCAGACTCTGCCGCATATCCTGCTCTGGTCTTTCTCTTTCTCTCTCTCTCCCACTCCTCCTAGCAGACTTGGCCCTATCAAGGCTGGTCCTACGTGTCTCTCTCTCGCCGACGCTGTTCATCCTGAGGGTTCCCCTGGATCCTGCTGGGGCTGGACCCCGGCAGACAGGGAAGCCTGCTGTGCTGCCGTCCGTGGGGTTGCAAAGAGTCGGACACGACTGAGCGACTGAACTGAATTGAACCTCTTGCAAAATTATAGTACATTGCCACAACTAGCAAAGTAACATTGTTATAGCCACTCACATAACCTTATTCGTCAGTTTTATATGCACTCGTGTATGTGTGTGTGTGGGGGTGTATTATGTTCTATGCAGTTTATCACATGTGTAGATTTGTGTGACTGCCATCAACTCCATCACCACAAGGACCCCTCATGCTGTTCTTTCATAGGCTGACTCTTGCCTCCCTCTCCCTTCCTAAGGCCTGGCATCCACTAATCTGTTCCCAATCTCTACAGTTTTGTCATTCCAAGACTGTTATATAATGAAATCACTACCCTTTTGAGGTTTACATATTTTCAAAAGTGTGACCTTTTTGAGATTGACTTGTTTTCATTCTGTGTAATTCCCTAGAGATGTATTCAAATTGTTGTGTAGATAATACTTTGTTCCTTTTTGTCCTTGAGTAGTATTCCATGGTAGGCAATACGCTAGTAGTTGAACCAGTTTTCCACTGAAGGGCATTTAGGATTGTTTCCATTTGTGGGCTATAATTTACTTTTAAGGTATTTTTGTGTTTTTTAAAACATTCTTCTGAGAGTGAGTCCAGGGCTTTGCCACACAGACCACAGATCTGTCATCACAAAAACGAAGGTCTAAGGTCTAAGAATACATGTTGTCACATGATTCCCTTCTACTCCCAGGGACTGAGTGAGGATGGAGACAGGGCAGGGCAGCATCTCAGAGCTTCTGCCAGGTCTTTGGTTCTGCCGGCTGAGACCTGAGGCAGATGGCCTCTGGTGTTGCAGAGACATCACTGAGCTGATCTTCACTACTGAGGGAAGTGTGTCTGTGGGGCAGGGAGTGTGTCCGTGGGGAAGTTAGTCAGAGGGTGAAGTGTGGCCCAGGCACACGACAGTGTGAAACTCAACCATTGCCCCAAGCCTAAGAAGTATCACAGATGAATCACGTGAGTGACTCTGAGGAGACAAAGTCAAGTGACAGGGGTGAGTTGCACATCTGGAATAGCTGGGGCAGTGAACAGCTGTGGGAGGTGAGCTGTGAGGCGATCATCATGATAATCGCTTGGCCTCCTGCCCCCCAAGAACATCCCCCAACCTGGGTCGTTTCAGGTGGAACTTGTGCTGTCTCCTGTTTATTAGGCCCAGCTCTACGTGGTACTGTGTGACCTTGACAGGAGTCTGGTGGCCAAGTGCCAAGTAACGCCTGGAGCTAAGAAGCCATTCAGCAGGAAGACGGCCAGAACAAGGTGAGGTCCGTGTAGGAATGCAGGAGGAGACTGTAAGTCTTAGTGCACCAGCGCCATGCATGAGCAGCAAAGATTGAATGGGGCTGCGCATTGAGCATCAGTGCTGCTCACCTTTCCAGAACAACATCGGCTACACAATATGTGCCTCCTGAGGAAAGAACAAACTGGCCTGTGAAGCTGTAAGCCTGGATCTGATGAAACCTCTCACTTCCAATTCGCAGGAAATACGGAGGGCAGAGGCACGTGGTAAACAGCACCATGAGGTTGCAATCAGCACAGTCCAGGCTATAGGAACTTTACATACAGGATGAACAACAAGGTTCTTCAAGAAATAAGTTGCAAGGAAAAGCAAAAAGGTGGAGGTGGAGAGGGAACCTACACATCTAAAAAGACTTAAAATATACATCAACCGCCAACCATGGTGGACCTTATCTGAATTGAAGAAACAAACTGTGAAGGGAGACATTTATGAGACCAGTGACTGGATAGTTGATATTAAGGAATGGGTGTTAATTTTTAAGGTGTGACTATGGTGAAAGTCATTATCTTTTAAGGGCACATACTCAACTCTCTATAGCTTGCAAGTTATGATGTCTGGTGTTTGCTTCAAAGTAACACAATTTTGCCACTGGTGATAGCAAACACCCTTTTCCAGCAACACAAGAGAAGATTCTGCACGTGGACATCATGAGATGGTCAACACCGAAATCAGATTGATTATATTCTTTGCAGCCAAAGATGGAGAAGCTCTATAAAGTCAGCAAAAACAAGACAGGGAGCTGACTGTGGCTCAGATTGTGAACTCCTTATTGCCAAATTCAGACTTAAATTGAAGAAAGTAGGGAAAACCACTAGACCATTCAGGTATGACCTAAATCAAATCCCTAATGATTATACAGTAGAAATGAGAAGTAGATTTAAGGGACTAGATCTAATAGAGTGCCTGATGAACTATGGACAGAGGTTCGTGACATTATACAGGAGACAGAAAGCAAAACCATCTTCAAGGAAAAGAAATGCAAAAAAGCAAAATGGCTGTCTGAAGAGGCTTTACAAATAACTGTGAAAAGAAGAGAAGCAAAAAGCAAAGAAGAAAAGGAAAGTTATACCCATATGAATGCAGAGTTCCAAAGAATAGCAAGGAGAGATAAGAAAGCCTTCCTCAGTGACCAGTGCAAAGAAATAGAGGAAAACAATAGAATGGGAAAGACTAGAGATCTCTTCAAGAAAATTAGAGATACCAAGGGAACATTCTATGCAAAGATGGGCTCAATAAAGGACAGAAATGGGATGGACCTAACAGAAGCAGAAGATATTAAGAAGAGGTGGCAAGAATACACAGAAGAACTATACAAAAAAGATCTTCATGATGCAGATAATCACGATGGTGTGATCACTCACCCAAAGCCAGACATCCTGGAATGCAAAGTCAAGTGGGCCTTAGGAAGCATCACTATGAGCAAAGCTAGTGGAGGTGATGGAATTCCAACTGAGCTATTTCAAATCCTAAAAGATGATGCTGTGAAAGTGCTGCACTCAATATGCCAGCAAATTTGGAAAACTAAGCAGTGGCCACAGGACTGGAGAAGGTCAGTTTTCATTCCAATCCCTAAGAAAGGCAATGCCAAAGAATGCTCAAACTACCGCACAATTGGACTCATCTCACGTGCTAGTAAAGTAATGCTCAAAATTCTCCAAGCCAGCTTCAACAGTCCATGAACTGTGAGCTTCCAGAAGTTCAAGCTGGCTTTAGAAAAGGCAGAGGAACCAGAGATCAAGTTGCCAACATCCTCTGGATCATCAAAAAAGCAAGAGAGTTCCAGAAAAACATCCATTTCTGCTTTATTGACTATGCCAAAGCCTTTGACTGTGTGGATCACAATAAACTGTGGAAAATTCTGAAAGACATGGGAATACCAGACCACCTGACCTGCCTCCTGAGAAATCTCTATGCAGGTCAAGAAGCAACAGTTAGAACCAGACAGGGAACAACAGACTGGTTCCAAATAGGAAAAGGAGTACGTCAAGGCTGTATATTGTCACCATGCTTATTTAACTTATATGCAGAGTACATCATGAGAAATGCCGGGCTGGATGAAGCACAAGCTGGAATCAAGATTGCTGGGAGAAAAATCAATAACCTCAGATATGCAGATGACACCACCCTTATGGCAGAAAGTGAAGAAGAACTAAAGCCTCTTGATGAAAGTGAAAGAGGAGAGTGAAAAAGTTGGCTTAAAGCTTAGCATTCAAAAAAATGAAGATCATGGCATCCGGTCCCATCACTTCATGGCAAATAGATGGAGAAACAGTGGACACAGTGGCAGACTTTATTTTTGGGGGCTCCAAAATCACTGCAGATGGTGACTGCAGCCATGAAATGAAAAGATGCTGGCACTTTCTTAAAGTATATATATGAAAATTGCCAGAATAAATAAACTTGATAAAACTATAACACATGTGGTGAGGAGAAAACAGCTGGATTTGGAAGGAAGTTGTCATGAGTACCTGGCTGGGGGCCGAGGGTGGGAATGCAGAGTCAGGCCCCCTGGGCCTGAAACAGACATGTGGGGAGGGCCTCAGGGTTGGGCAGATGGGGTGAAAAGGTGAAGGAGTGTTTGGCAAGGCTTTCAGTTCTTAACAGTTGATGAACAGCTTTCACAGTTTCCAAGACTGTAAAAATGTTTGGAAGAATATAATTCCACAGAAATGAACTGGCCACAGAAAGCCGGCACCTCAGCCCATCCTTGCCTCCTACCTGGTTTCGGGCTTTGCTGTGAGCACCAGTTTTCAGGCCCTACACAGTGTCATCCCTGCTTGGAACCCGAGGGTGTGTGCTGCTGCTGCTGGTTGCTGACCCTGACCTCACTCTGGCTGGGTGTCAGTCATGTTCTCATGGGCAAAGTCCCAGAACCAACAACAGGGTGAGCCAGCTGGTGGAGCATGGGTGTCATCAGAGCCGACCGACCCTCTACAGCCACTCTCCAGAGAAGCCCCAGGGAGTGGACTTAAGTCATTCTGGGAAGCGTGTGCTACATGCCAAGTCGCTTCAGTTGTGTCTGACTCTGTGTGACCCCATGGACTATAGCCCACCAGGCTCTGTCCATGGAATTCTCCAGGCAAGGATGCTGAAATAGGTTGCCATGCCCTCCTCCAGGGGATCTTCCTGACCCAGGGATCAAACTTGGTCTCTTACGTCTCCTGCATTGGCAGGCAGGTTCTTTACTTTACCACTAATGTCACCTGGGAAGCATCCGTTCACCGAGTACGCTTGTATTACAGTTCTACTTCATGTCAAGCCCTCGCTGGGCTTTTCCGTGAGGGATTTGTAGATGAGTAAGAAATAATTTCTGTCCTAGAGCAGCTCATTAGGTCTGAGTTGGAAGGGAGGGAGAAGGAAGAAGCAAAGAATTAAACAGAGTATTCTCATACATTGTGGGCAAGGGAGCACTCGGGTGGGAATCAGAAAGTCCAAGGGCTCCTATCAGCTGCAGGTTTCTGGTCAAGTGACTTTCCTTCTCTGAGCCTTGGCAGCTGTGTCTGCAAAAAGGTGTGATAACCTCAGCTTGGCCCAACCCACAGAGGAGGCATGTGGAGAGCCACTGTATTAACATGGAATATGTGGTTGAAGGTATTGTGTTAAAGGAATAAATATGTTGATTTCAAACAGGTATGTTTGTACCCTGGCAAGGGGCTGCTGAGTGGTAAGAAGATGACATACCCTCTGCCACCTTAACTGGAAGCAGCCCCCTCATGAGGCCCTGAGCACCAGACCCTGGGCAGATAGACGGAAGGGGAGACCACACATGTCTGGGGTGGCTGGAGGGGGCCAGAAGGTGCAGAAAGAGGAGATGCAAGAGGTGAGATAAAGATCATTTCTCTCCTGCTGGGCCATCAGTGGAGCATAATAGAAAGAAGCTGCTCTGAGATTTGTCACAACATTTAATCAGTGACTCGACATAGGCACCTATAGAACTTCTGAATTGGGCAGCAAATCTGTGCTTTAGGATTTCCAACTCTAAAACCCTGGAGTTGGACCAACTAATGCTCTCGTGGGCCCAGCCCAGAATGGGGTGAGCTTTGCCCAAGGATTACAGAGAAAGAGATACGGCAAGTGAGACAGAGGCTGAGGCTGGGCCAAACCAGGGCTTCTCCCTCTAAAATCCAGTTTGTCAAGTTTGGCTAGACTCCATCAACAAGTTAACCAGCTGCCTCTCCCGTTCCTGTGTAGTGTGGGTAGCGCTGAGTACTCTGTGTGCAGAGGCTCAGAGCCAGGCATCAGGGTGGGCTGGAGGGACTTGGGGAGGCTCATGGCGGGGGAGACAGCCTTCAACTGGCTCATGGAGGACAGGTTGCATGCAGAAGCTTGGCAGATTCACAGCCCATGCTCGGCTGAAGAGAGAAGCAGGTGTTTTGAAAATGCGATGCCACTTTTCACTGTAGTTAGGAAATGTGTTCAGTGAGTTAGGAATGTGTTGGAATAGTAAAGATTGTCAAGTCACAGGCCTGTAGTTCAAGGGCACTGTGCCCTGTGGGAGAGGCCTGTGAGCATCCTGGCTGTCTGGCTTCAGAGACTGAGTCCACTCCTACAGGTCAGACAGTCTTATTAAAGAGAGCAAAGAGAATGAGTTCAGAGCCCCCCGTCTCCCTCAGCTCCCTCGGACTCGGGCCAGTCCCGCTGTTCCCTGGCCAGTTTCTCTTGCTGCAGCGCTGTGCTCAATGCCCTTGGAGCTGGTGGAGGACAGCTGGCAGCTATGTCTTTGGTGGAGCGCAATTCCTCTTTATGAATCTGGGTAAATGTTGCCCAGCTGTCTGCCACCCGGGCTTTTCAGCAACTGTCCCTTCAGCAGAGCAGAGAAAGGGGAGTCAGGAATGAAAAGCTCAGGGCATGAGGTTGGCTGGTACTGCCATGGGCGAGGTCAGGATTGGGGTGGAGAGCAGGATGATGGACTGGAAAGCAGTGGAAGGATGTGGACCTACCTGGTCAGCCCTTCCTGGCATTGGAGCCCATGACTGACTTCCTCTGACTGGAACCTGCCTATTCCAGGAAAAGGCCCAGCTCTTACTGGGAAGATGCCTGAGTGAATTTTAGGGAAACCTGGCCACTCATGTAAAGACAGCTGCCCCAGTAACCTGTCCTGCCCACCATGATGGACTGTGGCTGGAAAGTCAAGTCAGCAGGAAGCAGATGGTTTGAAATATTTCAAAAGAACATAAAAAATGAAATGAAAGTAATACTCATGAGTCTCTCAGTTCAGTTCAGTCACTCAGTCGTGTCCGACTCTTTGCAACCCCATGAACCGCAGCACGCCAGGCCTCCCTGTCCATTACCAACTCCTGGAGTCCACCCAAACCAATGTCCATTGAGTTGGTGATGCCATCCAGCCATCTCATCCTCTGTTGTCCCCTTCTCCACCTGCCCTCAATCTTTCCCAGCATCAGGGTCCCCTCAAATGAGTCAGCTCTTCGCATCAGGTGTCCAAAGTATTGGAGTTTCAGCTTCAACACCAGTACTTCCAATGAACACTCAGGACTAATCTCCTTTAGGATGGACTGGTTGGATCTCCTTGCTATCCAAGGGACTCTCAAGAGTCTTCTCCAACACCACAGTTCAAAAGCATCAATTCTTTGGTGCTCAGCTTTCTTCACAGTCCAACTCTCACATCCATGCATGACTATTGGAAAAACCATAGCCTTGACTAGATGGACCTTTGTTGGCCAAGTAATGTCTCTGCTTTTTAATATTCTGTCTAGGTTGGTCATAACTTTCTTCCAAGGAGTAAGAGTCTTTTAATTTCATTGCTGCAGTCACCATCTGCAGTGATTTTGGAGCCCAGAAAAATAAAAGTCAGCCACTGTTTCCACTGTTTCCCCATCCATCTGCCATGAAGTGATGGGACCGGATGCCATGATCTTAGTTTTCTGAATGTTGAGCTTTAAGCCAACTTTTTCAGTCTCCTCTTTCACTTCTATCAAGAGGCTCTTTAGTTCTTCTTCACTTTCTGCCATAAGGGTGGTGTCATCTGCATATCTGAGGTTATTGATATTTCTCCCAGCAATCTTGATTCCAGCTTGGTGCTTCCTCTAGCCCAGCGTTTCTCATGAGGTACTCTGCATATAAGTTAAATAAGCAGGGTGGCAATATACAGCCTTGACATACTCCTTTTCCTATTTGGAACCAGTCTATTTTTCCATGTCCAGTTCTAACTGTTGCTTCCTGACCTGCATACAGGTTGGTTTCTCAAGAGGCAGGTCAGGTGGTCTGGTATTCCCATCTCTTTCAGAATTTTCCACAGTTTATTGTGACCCACACAGTCAAAGGCTTTGGCATAGTCAATAGAAATAGATTTTTTTTTCTGGAACTCTCTTGCTTTTTTGATGATCCAATGGATGTTGGCAATTTGATCTCTGGTTCCTCTGCCTTTTCTAAAACCAGCCTGAACATCTGGAAGTTCACACCGATATATATAAATAAATAGGACAAAGGACCAACTCCTAATGGTAAAATTCCAGTTAATAAATGTAGAAAGAATGATGGAAATAGAAAACCACCATTTGTCAAACACCACCGTAATAACTGTTGTCAGAAAGCATCATTTGATGGGTGCTAAAACTAGTAATGAAAGTATAAGAAGATACAAGATATTTACATAGTTTCAAAATACCTCCCCAGAAGATGCTTATTAATTACAAAGGGTTAATTTCACTGTAATTTCACTGAGGAAAAACCTGGCAGACATCAGCTTACCCAGTGACCAAAGTTAGCATGGTCAGTAATGAGCCATATTGAAATCAGTTACCTCTGGTATCATGTAGTGAGAAGGACACATCGCTTCTCTGGCACACATGTTCCTACTCAAAATGCATAGCCTCAATCTAATCATGAAGAAGCATCAAACCAAAATTTAGGTTCATTCTACAGTTCTCTTCAAAATGGTGAAGGTCATGAAAGACAAAGCAAGGCTGAGGAACTGTCCCAGAGTGGAGAGACCACGGAGGCACCACCGCCAAATGCAGGATGGGGTTCTACTTAGGATCGAGGACCAGAGAGGACACTCGTGGGACAGGTGGTGACATTCGAGTAGATCTGTGGATTTGTTGAAGTATGACCCCTTGGACTGTAGCCTGCCAGGCTCCTATGTCCATGGGGTTCTCCAGGCAAGAATACTGGAGTGGACATGTAAATCTATTGCTGATTCATGTCAATGTATGACAAAACCCACTGAAAAAATAAATTAATTAATTAATTAAAAAAAAAAAAAGAATACTGGAGTGGGTTGCCATTTACTTCTCCAGGGGGTCTTCCTGACCCAGGGACTGAACCCAAGTCTTCTGCATTGGCAGGTGGATTCTTTACCGCTGAGCTACTAGGGAAGTCCAGTTAATGATATTATGTCGATGTCAATTTCATGGTTCAGATCATTGTGTTATGGTTATGTAATATGTTAACAAGAATTCTACGCACAGTTTTTACAAGTCTAAAATTTATTTTAAATTAAAAAATTAAAATAAATTTAATTTAAAAATTTTTAAAAATTAAAAAGGGGGTGGTAAGGAAGAAGCCCAAGTTCTAGAACTTAGCTGTTCCCCTAGATGGAACCAGGACTCTGTGGCCTTATTCTCCCTATTGGTAATTAACATTTGCCCCAGAGAGACTTAGAAACCCACGAGGAAGGTCCCTTGCTCCCCACTGTTGGGAGTGGAACCCATCACAGGCTCGGCCTCCTGTGGCCTGTGGACCCCAGAGAAAGGCAAATGTCTGTCTTTGTCCACCTCTCTGGGGACATTTAGTTCTCATGCCTGTCTGAGGGAGACACCAACCCCACCTCCCCAAAAGATCTGAAAAGCAAGGCTCAGAGAGGTGAGGCTACATTCTCTAGGTCACACAGCCCGTACAGAGCCAGATTCAAGCCCAGCCCTGTGTGACCCTATCGCCAGTGCCTGTAACCACCTGCCATTATTCTGTTAACTGCTCGGTTCAGATAGGGGCAGTGGGCATTCACCAAGCATCTGCTGTGTGTCAGGCTGGCCGTGGGGTTGGAGATGAAGGCAGCCGAGACTCACAGTGGACCACAGGTGCCATCCTGGCGGACAGGTACCCTCATACTGCCGAGCGCATGACAGGCAATGTGTTCCATACATGTATTCGTTCATTCGGTCTGGTCTTGCCTGGCCCTGGGCTCAGCCTGGTGGGTCACAGATGGTCCTTGAGCAGACATGTGAACAGACAGCTAGCTCTGAAGAGATTCATGCTGTGATGGGACTGGCGGGGGGAGCAGGGAAGGGGAAAGAGGGGAGTTGGCCTGAGAAATCTAGTAGATGAGAGAATTGATGTCACTGCGGGTGAGCCAGACACAGCTCTGATTGTGCGGAGTTACCGTCAGAGGAGGAGAGTTGGGTGGTGGGCCGGGGAGCGGCGGGGGGCGCAGAATCCAGGACCGATGAAGCTGGTGGCTGGGAAGGCTACTTAAGATAGGGGAAAGAGTAAGTGAAAGCCTGGACGCCTGGACTGAGGCGTTTCGTGTCCTTTGCTCAGCTACAGGAGAATGGTTCCAGAGAAGTGTGATTGGGGACACATGTTTTCTAAAGTAATTAGTGTATCTTTGGGGGTGGTGTTCTTTCAACAAGGCGGTCATTTGAGCTTGACTCAAGTTCAGTGTGCAGCCGAGGTGGGGCTGGGGCAGGCTGCAAAGAGGATGCAGGCAGGAAGCCGGCTGGGGAGGGGAAGAGCTTATAGAGAAGAGTCACTCCCTCTGCGCTTCCCAGAGGAAGAGGGACACAGACGCTACTGCTCTCCTCCTGAGTGCGAGGTGGATGTCCCCAGGCAAGTGGGTCTGGCTCTGGTAGGTGTCAGCCACTCTGGGAATGGGGTGGGGGGCCCTATGCAGGGGCCACAGGGAGAGACCAGATCCTGTGGTGGGAGAGGGGACAGGTGTGGGGAGAGACAGGAGCTAAGTAGGGTGAGCGTGGCACTCTCTCTCTAGGACGGCTGTTGGAGCAGTGGCCCAGGCAGCCGGGGAGGAAGGCGGCCTGCTGGCCCCTTACACCCTTGACTCTGGCTCTGAGGCTCTGCTTTGTGGGTTTGGGAAATCCCTGAGGGTTGGTACCAGATGAGGCTGGGTAACCTCAGCTGTTCCCTTTCCTCTCTGGGCTGTACTATGATGGGGAAAGATGAGATAGCCTCTAAGGGGCCCCTCTCCCAGGGCTGAGGTTCCCAGCACACATCCACACTCTCTTCTTAAAAGTCGACATCCTCTCTTTTTATCCCCAAACCTGCCAAGATCTCAACCCCTCCATCTGTCCCAAACAGTCGCAGGATATCCGTTTATCCATCCCAACTTGAGCTAAGTGTCATTTTAGGGTCTGGAGGGGAAACCAGTAGTCATTTGCCAGGCACTTATTTAATTATTAATTAATATTATAGAAACACCACCAGGGAAGCATTTTAGAGTTGAGAAGACTAAGGCTCAGAGAGGTTAAGTAATTCACTCAGGGATGCTCAGCCATGAAGTGAGTCAGCCTGTAGTTTGTTCCTCCATGCTGCACCATGCTGAGTATACCACTCTCCCTGGGGGTAGTGGCAGTGGGGTGGGCATTTCATTTTGACCCCAGCATAATGCTGAAATGCTAACAGGGAGCTCAAGTGGTGAAAGTTCAGGCAACAAGAGAAGCAAAAAACAAAAAAAAAAGGAGGGGGGAACAAAAATGATTCAGGAAAGATGTGAAAATCTTCCACAGCAGCTCCTTGAAGAGCCGGGTTCTAAAATTACCTAGTTTTTATTAATTGAAGGAAACTTTGGGTGAAGGGGTTTTTGTGATTTCATCAATGTCACAAACATCCCTGTTTCCTGATAAGAGCCAGGAAACATTGAGTAATGTGGGGTCCCAGGGAGCATGGGGAGTGGGTGGGCCTCACGGATCCCAGGGAGCAGGAGATGGCATGTCTATCAGGTGGCTGCAAGGGGCCCCCTCCTCCATGGGGACTGGGCAAGGCCACTTTCTTCTGGCCAGGAAGCCAGCAGGTGACTCACACACCGAGGAAAGATCAGTGCGGCACATGGGGACTCTGGGCATGGAAAAGAAAAGATATACCAGCATCTTCCCAAGGGTTACTTTGGAGGGGGGAGGGTAGGATTAGGGATTTTTAGGTCCTTTTCTATTTTTTCTTCTATGTTCACGTTTTACATTAAGCATATATTACTCTGGTAATCAGGAAGAATGCATATTAAAAAAGCAAAGAGGGATCGTGTGTGCAGTGGTCCAGGACTCAGCCAGTGATCAGGACTCTAGTGTCAACTCTGCCTGGCTTGTGGTATGGCCCTGGGCTTCCTGTGAAACCAGGGAGGGCATACCTGCTCCCCTCCTCACAGGGAAGCCAGGAAGACCTGCAAGCACTGGGGTATAAGAAAGCTTCCCATAACTGTCAGGACTGGTTTGTATTGTTTTCATTGTGTTTTATACATTGCTGTGAATCCAAATGCCATGCTTCTCAAGGGGGGCCATGCAGGGGGCAACTGTCAATTTTGTGAGTGTGAGAGGGCTCACAGCAGCTCCCACTGCATGGTTCGAGGCTCCAGATCTAGAGCCAGCTGCCGGGACTTGATTTCTAATCCTGCAGTACACTTGCTGTGTGTCCTTGGGAATGTTACCTGATGCACTCAGCATTTTAAGTTAAATAAACAGGGTGACAATAAACAGTCTTGTTGTACTCCTTTCTCAATCCTGAACCAGCCAGTTGTTCCATACAGGGTTCTAACTGATGCTTCTTGACCCGCATACAGATTTCTCAGGAAACAGGTAAGGTGTTCTGGTATTCCCATCTCTTCAAGATTTTTCCACAGTTTGTTATGATCCACACAGTCAAAGGCTTTAGCATAGTCAGTGAAACAGAGATGTTTTTCTGGAATTCCCTTGCTTTGTCTATGATCCAGCAAATATTGGCAATTTGATCTCTGGTTCCTCTGCCTTTTCTAAACCCAGCTTGAACATCTGGAAGTTCTTGGTTCATGTACTATTGTAGCCTAACTTGGAGGATTTTGAGCATAACCTTATTAGCATGGGAGATGAGTTCAATTGTCCAGTGGTTTGAACTTTCTTTAGTACTGCCCTTCTTGGAATTTGGGATGAGGATTAACCTTTTCCAGTCCTGTGGCCACTGCTGGGTTTTCCAAATTTGCTGAAATATTGAGTGCAACACTTTGATAGCGTCATCTTTTAGGGTTTTAAATAGCTCTGCTGGAATTCTGTCACCTACACTAGCTTTATTGATAGCAGTGCTTCCTAAGGCCCACTTGATTTCATACTCCAGAATGTCTGGCTCTGAGTGAGAGACTACTCCACTGTGGTTATCCCGGTCATTAACATCTTTTCTGTACAGCTCTTCTTTCCATTTCTTCTTGATCTTTTCTGCTTCTGTTAGGTTTTTTCTACTGTTTCTGCCATTTATTGTGCCCATCTTTGGATGAAATTTTCCTTTGATATTCCCAATTTTCTTGAAGAGATCTCTAGTCTTATCCTTTCTGCTGTTTTCCTCTATTTCTTTGCATTGTTCATTGAAGAAGGCCTTCTTGCCTCTCCTTCCTATTCTCTGGAACTCTGCATTTAGTTGGGTGTACCTTTCCCTTTCTCCCTTGCTTTTCACTTCTCTTCTTTTGTCAGCTATCTGTAAAGCCTTCTCAGACAACCACTTTACCTTCTTGCATTTCTCTTTATTTGGGATGGCTTTGTTTGCTGCCTCCTGTACAATATTATGGACCTCTGTCCATAGTTCTTCAGGCACTTTGTTTACTAGATCTAAAACCTTGAATTCGTCACCTCCACTGTATATTCATAGGGAATTTAAGTTGTACCTGACTGGCTTAGTGGTTTTCCCTGCTTTCTTTAGTTTAAGCCTGAATTTTGCTATGAGGAACTGATGATCTGAGCCACAGTCAGCTCCAGGTCTTGTTTTGCTAACTGTATACAGCTTCTCCATCTTCGGCTGCAGAGAACGTAATCATTCTTTGGTTTTGACCAAATACCAAAAGACATTTCGATATTGACCATTTGGTAACGTCCATGTGTAAAGTCATCCATTATGTTGTTGAAAAAGGGTATTTGCTATGACCAGTGCACTGTCTTGGGAGAATTCTGTTAGCCTTTGCCCTGCTTCATTTTGTTCTCCAAGGTCAAATTTGCCTGTTACTCTAGGTATCTCTTGATATCCTGCTTTTGCATCCCAATCCCGTATGTTGAATAGGACATCTTTTTTTTTTTTTTTTGGTGTTAGTTTTGAGGTCTTCTAGATCTCTCCTTCATGGTTCACTGCTTTGTCATGGTGAAGGGGCTTGTGTAACTCAATGAAGCTATCAGCCTTGCCATGTAGGGCCACCCAAGACAGCTGGATCATAGTGGAGAGTTCCGACAAAATGGGATCTACTGGAGCGGGGAATGGTGAACCGCTCCAGTATACTAGCCAAGAGAACTCCATGAAATGTTTAAAAGGCAGAAAGATATGACCCCAAAAGATGAGCCCCCCGCCCAGATTGGAAGGTGTTCAATATGCTACTGGGGAAGAGTGGAGAACAGCTACTAATAGCTCCTGAAAGAATGAAGTGGCTGGGCCAAAGCTGAAACTGATGCTCTGCTGTGGATGTGTCTGATGATGAAAGTAAAATCCGATGCTGTAAAGAACAGTATTGCATAGGAACCTGGAATGTTAGGTCCATGAATCAAGGTAAATTGGACATGGTCAAGCAGGAGATGGCAAGAGTAAACATCGGTATCTTAGGAATCCATGAACTAAAATGGACAGGAATGGGTGGATTTAATTCATATAACCATTATATGTACCACTGTGGCCAAGAATCCCATAGGAGAAATGGAGTAGCCCTCATAGTCAACAAAATAGTCCAAAATCCAGTACTTGGGTGCAATCTCAAATATGACAGAATGATCTCTGTTCATTTCCAAGGCAAAACCATTCAGCATCACAGTAATCCAAGTCTATGCCCCCACCACTGATGCTGCAGCAAGGATCGTCTGTGTGATTCTCATTCTGTTCACACTGTCATAGCTCAGCAGCTTCACTCTCCAGCAGCCTCAAATGCTTCTCCTGTGTCCTAAACAGTTGCCCCAATGTGAACTCTGACCCCTATTTCAGTTCCTCCACCTCCCAGGTGCAGGTCCAGTCCTGCTCACACTCCTCTTTTTCCCCCTACTTCCTTCATCCTACTGAGTTTTGCGTGGTTCTATATATTCTCTTCCAGTGGTCAGGTACTCCTGTCCGCTCTCAGCTGGCGTTCTGCAAGATCTTCTGTGTCTAAAGGTGTATTCCTGATGAATCCGTGGAGAGAGATGTACTCCACGTCTACCTACTCCTCTGCCATCTTGTTCTCCCAAAAATACTTTAAAAATAATCAAAGCAAGGGAAATCCTCAAGTGACAGAAGTAAAGAGAGCTCAAAGCCAGAGTGGGCACACCAGCTATTTACAGAAGAAGCAAGCCCCATTGAAGAGAGCCTCTTTTAAAAAAACACTGGGACTTCCCTAGTAGTCCAGAATTTAAGACTCTGTGCTTCTATTACGAGGGTGTGGGTTCAGTCTCTGGTCAAGGAACTGAGATCTCCCATGCCATGCAGTGTGACCTGAAAGTGAAAACAAAATTATAAGTCACACAAAGAAGAAGAATTTTAAGCCACACATGAGGAAGGGCATACAGATTTAATAAATAGGTGAATTGATGTGTGCTAAGTTGCTTTAGTTGTGTCCGACTCTGTGCAACCCTATGGTCTCAAGCTGCCAGGCTTCTCTGTCCATGGGATTCTCCAGGAAAGAATATTGCCATGCCCTCCTCCAGGGGATCGTCCCAACCCAGGGATCGAACTCATGTCTCTTACATCTACCTGCATTGGCAGGTGGGTTCCTTACCACTTGTGCCACCTGGGAAGCCCAGGTGAATCGGTATCCCTCAGGAATAAAGAAGACAGAAATGACCTTCTCAGTCTTTATAAATGATGAGGGACAAAATAAAGAAGAGAAGTGAATACTGTGAGAACAGCTGAGGTTACGTCACCTACCCAAGATGACCTCACTATCACGTGGTAGCCTTGGGCTGCCCGCACTTGTACTCCGAGTCCCTAGCCTCCAGGTACCGGTGTAAGTGTGGAGAGTCCATTGGACACCCCAGAAAAGGGGCTGCAGTGGGTTTGGAGAGGGCGGGAAGGCCTGGATCCGTCTCCTGTGGCTCACACTGCTCTCTGGCCCGCAGAGCTCCAGGACTGGGTGCATCCTCCCGCCATGGCCACCACCGCCTCCCCTCTGCCGCCCACCACCAAGGTGGCCAGTTCCGAGAACAGCAGCTCCTTCTATGACTATGAGTACTACCTGGAGGACCTGATCTTCATGGTGTGCAGAAAGGACGAGGTGCTGTCATTCGGCAGAGTCTTTCTGCCTCTCTTCTACAGCCTGATCTTTGTGCTGGGCCTGGTTGGGAACCTCCTCCTCCTAGCGGTCTTGCTCCGGTTTGTGCCTCGAAGACGGATGACCGAGACCTATCTGCTGAACCTGGCCATCTCCAACCTCCTGTTTGTGGTGACGCTGCCCTTCTGGGGCATCTCTGTGGCGTGGCATTGGGTCTTTGGGAGCTTCTTATGCAAGGCGGTGAGCACCCTCTATACCATGAACTTCTACAGTGGCATCTTCTTCATCAGCTGCATGAGCCTGGACAAGTACCTGGAGATTGTCTGCGCTCGGCCCTACCACCGACTGAGGACCCGAGCCAAGAGCCTGCTGCTTGCAGCCACTGTGTGGGCTGTGGCCCTGGCTGTCTCCATTCCTGACATGGTCTTTGTGAGGACGCATGAGAACTCCCCCGGCGTGTGGGACTGCTATGCGGATTATGGGGGACATGGGACCGTCTGGAAGCTCTTCCTGCGCTTCCAGCAGAACCTCCTGGGGTTCCTCCTCCCCCTCCTTGCCATGATCTTCTTCTACTCCCGCATTGGCTCTGTGCTGGTCAGCCTGAGGCCCCCGGGCCAGAGCCGGGCCCTGAGGATGGCCATAGCCCTGGTGGTGGCCTTCTTTGTGCTGTGGTTCCCATACAACCTCACCTTGTTTCTGCACTCGCTGCTGGACCTGCAGGTCTTTGGGGACTGCGGGCTCAGCCAGCGCCTGGACTATGCACTGCAGGTGACGGAGAGCGTCGCCTTCCTGCACTGCTGCTTCACCCCCGTCCTCTACGCCTTCTCCAGCCGCCGCTTCCGCCAGTACCTCAAGGCTTTCCTGGCCACTGTGCTCAGAAGGCAACAGGCCCTGCCGTCCAGCTATTCTGAGAGCAGCAGGCTCACTGCCCAGGAAGATGTAATGGGCATGAGTGACCTCGGGGAGAGGCAGGCTGAGAGCTCCCCCGACAAGGCTCTAGATCTCTAGCGGACTGCTGGGACTTGATTGCTAGTCCTGGGGTATACTTGCTGTTGGTCCTTGCAATTGTTACTCCCCCTCCCTGAGCCTCAGTTCATCATTTGTAAAATGGAAATAATAATAGTACTTGTCTCAAAAAGTCTTTATGAGAGTAGTGTGTATCGTAACATACATAAAACTTGATGATGAAATTGGGGGTGGATGGATCTGCAATTCGCTTGTTATTTTCTTTGAGAGGGAATGTAATTTGGGGTTTTAGAAATATGGACTCTGGCGAATTCTCTGGCAGTCCAGTGGTTAAGACTCTGCACCTTTACTGCCAAGGGCATGGGTTCAGCCGTGGTCAGGGAACTAAGCCATGCTGCATGATCCAAAAAAGCAGGCATGAATTTTGGATTTTAGTTTCTGGTGTACCACTCACTTGCTCTTGGGCCAGTTCCCTAGTCTCTGTGCCTCAGTATTCACAGGACTAATAAACAGGACTAATAATAAACGGGACTAATAATCATGTTTAATTTCTATATGGTAAATATTAGGATTATATAAGTTAAAGTATGTGAAGCTCCTTGTTCCTACGCCTAGCACACTGTCAGGCGTCCATGGTGTTAGGTGCTGTAATAGCTGTACCACATTTAATCCCACAGAATCCTTTGCCATAAGTCTTATTTGTTTTATGATGAGAAAACAGCCTCGTGGAATTCAAGGGCTCTGGATAAAGCCCTGACTTTGTCTTGTGGCTGCAGGGCCTGAAGGTTTAAGCCCAAAGGCATCCCACACTGCAGTGGAACAGAGACCTACCCCACCCCCTGAGCTGGTCTTTCCTGAATTCTGTCCCTGCGTGCCATTCCCATGGCCCTGGACCTTTTTCCTCTTGTCCTTATGTGGCTCCTAGTTCCTTTTCCTGTTTTTCATTCACATACCATCAGCCCCACAAGCAGCCTTCCATTCAGGCGTCCTGAGCCATGGCAGTGTGGTCTCCTGTCACTTTCCCATCTCTAATCCCCAGCCTTCACCCCTGTCTTTTAATGAGCTAGCCCAGACTCTGGGCCTGGGTTCAAATCCCCCCTCCCCTACTTTCTAGCCATGTGGCCTCGGGCATGTTCCCTCAGTTTCCTCACAGGCAAAATAGAGATAGCAGTAGTATCAGAGTGGTGTTGCAAGGCTGAAATGAATTAATGAATTGGCCCATGGTAAGTGCTATGTGAGTGGTGGGTATTGTTGTTGATGCTGTGGTGGTTATATATAGAATAGAGTTTAATACCTGATGTTTTGCCGAACCCAGGAGGAAGGAAATAGAGATCCCAATGCAGTTACCAGTTCCCCAAGCCCAGAGCACTTTTCACAGCCTGACACTGCAGTCAGAGTGAGTCACTTCTCAACACCAGCCTCAGCTTTTCCAGCCAGAGCTGAGCCAGGAAGGCAGGCTGGGAATGCTGGTGTTATTGTCGGGTGGGGCAGGATGAGTCCTGACCTTGGGACTCCATCTGTACCACTGTCCTCCCAAAGCAGTCAGAGGAGACTTCTGAGAGAGGGGAGGGGGCAGGGGAAGAGGTGTGTGTGGTGGTCACAGGAAAGTCACAGGGAGCTGGGAATGGCCTTGAACTTGGCTACAGTGGAAATAGTAGGCGCTGTGGGCTGGTCACGCTCCATTGTGACCGGCTCCCAAGGCCACTGAGGCAGGGTTTGCCCAGGCTGAAGAAGTATTAATAACTCGTGAAAGGAGGCTTTCGGCTGGCTCCACCATGTGCAGGGCACCAGTGGGGGAGGGAGGGAGTAAGCAGGCCAGAGTAGGGAGGGAGAGAGACGTGACTGTGCTCATTAATTCCATGGTCATTTGTTGAATGCCTCTCGATGCTAGCCTGTGCCAGGGAGTTCCAACCTCTGGGAATCCCCAGTCCAGCAGAGGAGGCAGGTGATCCTCACAAGGCAACTCTGCATCTGGGGAGGTGGATTTAAGGCTGAGGAGCAACCTTCTGTGAGTGCTTGGGGGGCTGGGGAGGGGGTTTCACCAGGCTAGAGGCCCAGGCAGGCTTCTGGGAGGGGAGCATTAAGGTGGCCTTTTTAAAGGCTATAATTTCCAAATCCTTTTCCAGGGGAGCCAGCAGAATTAGTGTCCACTTGAAGTTATCTCCAGTGTTACTCTTTGTTTTATATTATGAAAGCTGCCGTGGCCTCTTGGGGTCACGTTTGATCTTGTTTGTTTGTTTGCTGATCTCAGCTGCACTGTGGGCAGCACACAGCGTGGGAGTGCTCTGGGGGCCTGGGAGGGGCCTGCATGTGACCCTGACCTCCAGGGCCCTCGGCTGGGGGGCTGATGTGAAAGGGGACAAGGGGAGGTCGTGGGTGACACAGACAGGGAGACCGCAAGACAGGTGGGTCTGCCCAGGCTCCTTGGGGTCCACATCGGGGTCCCGGTAGAAGTTTAACAACCAACTCTCAGCAGTGGCGAGCAAGGGAAGGGAAGGCTCAATATGTGGAATTTGCCATGGTATAAACATTCCCACCATAACCAGTTTCAAGCTACTGACTTACCACTGAAGGTGGAATTGGTTAATTCCATGATCGCTTGTTGAAGGCCTCCCAGATATTGCATTACTGGCTCTTGCCAGCCAGTACAAGCCAGGCCCAGCATGTGACTGACTTTGAATCTCCTCTGCCACCCCTTGACGAGGCCAGAAGTCCCATTATCAGAAGCTCATCCTTCAAATTCAAGTTTGGTTCATGTTAAAAAGGGGAGCTGGGGGAAAAGGGTGTCACCAGTTCTGTTAGCGAGTTTGAGCTTGTGCTGCTCCCACACACAACAGGGAACAAGGTGTCAGGCAAGGAATAGAAACTTTATTCAGAAAGCCACCAGACCGAGAAGATGGTCGACTCGTATCTCAAAGAGCCATCTTCCCTGAGTTAGAATTCAGGCTTCTTTTACACCCAAAGGGGAGGGGGTGTGATGGATGTTGCAGACATCTGGGTGTCAGCCAGACCCCGGTGGGGCCAGGGTAATCCTTTGTCCTTGCAATTATCCACGTGGGATTGCTAAGATGTCCCTGTAAACCTTTAACAAGACACATATTATTTTCTGTTCCATAAATTTTTGTCTGTATATGAATGAAATAAATATAAATGGTCAAGCCTGAAAGGTAGAGTCTTGAGAAAGGGTTATTATGTGTATTTCAGGCTGTAAGCATCATTCTTTTACTGTTTAAGGAGACAAAGGTGCAGAACAAGCATGCCTTGGCAACAGAGCCAATGTGGAGTCAGATTTGTTTTTCTCTGTTACACTTCTACCTTATATTGTTAAGGCCATCCAATCCTGGGCCCATCATTTGCTGATCTGAAGCTGTGGGCACCTGGTCTTTACCTTTTCAAGAAGCCTGTTTCTCGTCTGGAAAATGGGAATCATAATAGTTAAAGCTGGAGCCAGCCGTGGCCAGCAGCCTCAGGATGATGTTACCACTCCAGAGACAATCTGGCGTTTGCCCCTGTGCCCTTGGCTTCATTATCGGGGAAGCTCAGCTGACCTTACCCTTTAAGCCTCTCTGTCTAGTTCTCTGGGTTCCCCAAAGGCTTTACTGCAAAGCTTCATCTGGGATTGCCTTACTATCTGCTAATTCATACTAGGATGGGAATAACTGATAGCCATATTCATTCATCTCAAAAGTGTTTCTGGGTAAGACAAATAAATGAGTTCAGGCAATAAGAAAATGTGAAAACACAAAAAAACGGAAAACAGAACAGGGCTGGAGGGACAGTTAGGAGTGGGGTAACAGAGACATGAAGGGCAGTCAGAAACATGGGGTCCTTGGCTCAGTGCAGCCACTGATGATTCACTGTATGCTTTGCACAAGAAGTTACGTTTCACTGAGTCTCCATTTCCCCACCTATAAGCTGGAGGAGGTGGACAGCATGCAGGCTCACTCCCTCAGTCTGAGATTCAGAGGGCACACGAGGGTCACGGGAAGTGACCCTATTGCCACTGTGTCAAATCACCACAAATTCAGTGGCTTCAAACAGCACAGATGTATGATCTTGAAGTTCTGGAGGTCAGAAATCTTAAAATGTGTCATCAGGATTCCAGAGGCTTGGGGAGAATTTGTTCCTTGCCTCTTCTAGCCTTTAGAGGCTGCCTACACCCACTGTCTTGGGACCCCATCCCTCTGACCTGTTTCCATAGTCACGTTCCCTTCTCTGCTTCAGACTCTCCTGTGCTTAATAAAGTAACTCAGTCGTGTCCAACTCTTTGTGACCCCATGCACTGTAGCCCACCAGGCTCCTCTGTCCATGGGGATTCACCAGGCAAGATTACTAGAGGGGGTTACCATGCCCTCCTCCAGGGGATCTTCCCAACCCAGGAAGATCCTGCCTTCCCTATAAAGGACCCTTGTGGTTACAGTGGCCCCACCTGGATAATCCAGGGTATTCTCCCTAGCTCAGAGTCCTTAACCACATCTGTCATGTCCCTCTTATGTATAAGGTAACATATCCACAGGTTTCAGGGATTAGGATGTGGATATTTGGGGAGGCCACTCCATTGACCAGAGAGGCTATGTTTCCCAAGGAGGCTCCATAAAGCCTTTAGGTAATTAATGGTGGAATCTACAAAGGCAAGACTAGCCAGTGAGGGTGAACCCCAGGCAACCAAGACCTCCTGAGCTCAAATCATACCTGTCTCAAGTGGCCCCTTTTGATAACTGCTAGACAGGGCAGAAGAGAGGCCGAGAATGAGATGGGGCTAGGGCCACACAGTACTGTTGCTGAGGATGAAGCCCTCGGATCCAGATGCAGTTCAGTCAGTGACTTCTTGTGTGACTGTGCTGAAGTTACTTTGCTCCTGGGTTAAGTGGGGCTGGTGAGTCCTTCCTGGTTTGCCTTATAGGACTACCACAGTTGATAAGAAGGTGCCTGGCCAGTTGTCATGTGAGTACAGGGATGCTGACTGCTGTTGTCATCTTTGTTGGTATTATTGATGAAGCGATGGGAGGGGCTATGGCCCCAGAGGTTAAGAGAATGTGGAAAGCGTCCCAAGGTGAAAGATCAGGAGGCTAGTGGCCCCCAGAGAAAAAGAATGGAGCGTTCCAGGTCAAGGGAGCCTTGTGAAGGTGAGCTGGTCCAGCTGGGGCATGCTGACCCTGACCTCTGGCTTTGATCAAAACAATCATCAGATTTGGTTGTTTATTAAAGCAAAAGACAGGGACTTTGAGAAGCCAGATCAGGATCAAGGTCAGTGCTGACAGACTAGAAGAGCTGTTATTTAATTAGTGGTAACTCTTGACTGGGCTTCCCTGGTGGCTCAGTGGTAAAGAATTCGCCTGCCAATGCAGAAGATGCAAATTCGATCCCTGGGTTGAGAAGATCCCTTGGAGAAGGAAATGGCAACCCACTCCGGTATTCTTGCTTAGGAAATCCCATGGACAAAGGAGCCTGGTGGACTACAGTGCACTGGGCCACAAAAAAGAGTTGGGCATGACTTAGCAACTAAATAACAACAACTTCCTGACTAAAAACCCTAATTAGGCCCAAATGCAGAAGGACAGTCCCTCCTCCCAACCCCAGCAGCTCAGACTGGTAAACCAGCCATGTGCTGGAGGTTGTCATGACTGCTGCCCAGGAAAGTCAGGGTCTCACACACAGCAGACCCCAGATGCACAGGAAGGGAGTGGAGGACCAGGAATGAAGGCACAGGGCCAAGTTCTTGAGTCCAGTCAGGAGCAGAGCCCAGCCCTAGTTAAAGCCGCCAAGGCTGAGGCCTTGGAGTGGGGATAGGGCGTTTATATTTCCCCAGTCTCTGGCCCAGAAGCCAGTTGACAGAAGCCCAAGGGTGGGGCAGAGGCTCAAGGAGTAGGAGGGCTCCCGGGAGAGGTTCAGCCTCCGCAGAATGCATATTTCCATCACAGGGTCACAGTGTCATGGATACCAGAAGAGTCAGCTGAGGACCTGAATCAACATTTCCTTCAAAATTCTACCTGGAAGAAAAAACATACAAAATTTCTACCAGAAAGGACTGGGGACATTATTTCCAGTATATCTGCAAAAAGCTAAAGTCTTACTATAGAAAACCTCTTGTAGAATGAAAATCCCACCCATTAAAACAATAAATCATGCACAGAAGAAATACAGACTGGCATTGAGCATATTAAAAAGTTAAACCTCATTTACAACCACAGGATAAGAAATAGGGAATATGCTGGTGATCTGGTAGTTAGGATTCAGCGCTCTCACTGCCCAGGTTTGATCCCTGGTCAGGGAACTAAGATTTCACAAGCCATGTAGTACAGTTCCATCTCCCCTGAAAGAATAAAAACTAAAATGCAGAGGTACAAGGTGGAGTTGATTTGTATTTCTGGGTTTGTGGCCCATTATCATTACCAGCCTACAGGCCTTATTCTGGTGACTGCACATGGGTGCCTGTTGGGCCAACAAATTCTTTTTTATCTCCTTCCTCTCCCCATTGATGAACAATTTAATGTGTTGAACATGAAGTTTCTCTCCTTGTAGAACACAGAACAGGACTGAGCATACTCCTTGGTTCATGGCAGGGTTTTTTACTGGTTCATGTGAGGCTTTCTTTTAAAGATCGCGTTTAATAGCACAACTAAAACTTGGGGAACTGCTGTCCAGGGGAACTTGACCTTGAACAGTGACCTGCTCCATCTTGTGTCTCTGGCTTCTCCTACCCAGGCAGCCACCATCGTGAGTCCTCTGCCTGTCTGTCACCTGCCTTTCATCTCTCTGTACTCCTTCATAGCAAATATTTATATACTTCGTGAGGTTGTTTTAATATAAACATATATATATTTCATTTGTCTTAATTTTATTTAAAAGAGTATTATGTCTATATTTTCATCACGTCTGTGTTTTCACGGGACCTGAGGACAGCAGTGAGGAGGTGGAGACACACGGGCTGGTGATGGGGGCTGTGAGGACGCTGTCTGCGATGCCTTTTACAGTTCAGTCTTAGGAGACCAAGTAGCTAGTGGTGGTGTTCAGTTAGAGGAGAAGAGGCTGACTTAGAAGGTGTCCAGACTCATTCTGGGCAAAGCAGTAATTTAAGCAAATGTGTGCTGAGAGCCTCCTGTGTCCTGGGTATTCTTCATAGAGCTTGAAATGCTCTGCCTGAATTATCACGTTTAAGCCTCATGAGAACCCCATGAAATGGGCACAATTATTAACATCATTATACAGATGGGAAAACTGAGGAATTAGTAGGTTTGTCGGTTCTGAGTCTATCAACATGATGGTTCATACCTTTCTGCTGCAAACCTAGAAGGAGGGGATAAAATATTTTTAACATATTGAATATTTACAAGTGAAATTACTGACATAAAACTAAATATTTACAAATAAAATATTTTAAAAATAAATTTACTTTTAATTGAAGGGTAATTGCTTTACAGTATTGTGTTGGTTTCTGCCAAACGTTAACGTGAATCAGCCACAGGCACACCTGTGTCCCCTCCCTCTGTTTTTTTCGTCCCCTCCCTCTTTAGCCTCCTCCCGTCTCCCTGCCCACCGCACCCCTCTAGGTTGTTAGAGCGCCCTGGTTTGCAGTCCCTGAGTCATGCAGCAAATTCCCACTGGCTATCTCTTTTGCATATGGTAATGTATGTTTCCATGTTACTCTCTCCATATATCCCATATATATCATGCTCTCCTTTTTCCTCCACCCCCACAGTGTCCAGCAGTCTGTTCTCTATGTCTGTGACTCCATTGCTGCCCTTCAAATAATTTCATCAGTACCATCTTTTTATGTTCCATATACGTTAGTATATGTTATTTGTCTTTCTCTTTCTGACCTACTTCACTCTGTATAATAGACTCTGTGTTCATCCACCTCATCAGGACGGACTCAAACGCATCCCTTTTTATGGCTGAGGAATAATCCACCGTGGGCTTCCCCAGTGGCTCAGTGGTAAAGAATCTGCCTGCAGTGCAGGAGATGCAGGAGCCGCAGGAGATGCGGGTTTGATCCCTGGGTGGGGGAAGATCCCTTGGAGGAGGACATGGCAACCCACTCCAGTATTCTTGCCTGGAGAATCCCATTGACAGAGGAACCTGGCAGGCTACATTCCATAGGGTCCCAAAGAGTCAGACACGACTGAAGTGACTTAGTACGCACACATGCAATATTCCATTGTGTGTATGTACCACAGCTTCTTTATCCTTTCATCTGCTGATAGACATCTAGGTTGCTTCCATGTTCTAGCTATTCTAAATAGTGCTGCAGTGAACATTGGGGCATATGTGTCTTTTTCAGGGTTTGTTTTTTTTTTCCCTCAGGGTATATGCCTAGTAGTGCGATTGCTGGGTCATATAGTGGTTTTATTCCTAATTTTTTAAGGAATCTCCAACTGTCTTCCATAGGGGCTGTATCAATTTACATTCCTACCAACAGTCCAAGAGGGAGGGTTCCCTTTTCTCCACACCCTCTCCAGCATTTATTGTTTGTAGGTTTTTTGATGATGGCCATTCTGACTGGTTTGAGGTGATAGCTCATTGTAGTTTTGATTTGCATTTCTCTAATAATGAACAATGTTGAGCATCTTTTCGTGTATTTATTAGCTATCTTATGTCTTTGGAAAAATATCTATTTAGGTCTTTTCCCCACTTTTTGACTGGCTTATTTGTTTTTCTGGTATTGACTTGTATGAGCTGCTTGTATGTTTTGGAAACTAATTTGTTACTTGTTTCATTTGCTATTACTTTTTCCCATTCTGAGGGTTGTCTTTTCACCTTTATAGTTTCCTTTGCTATGCAAAAGCTTTTAAGTTTAATTATGTCCCACTTGTTTATTTTTGTTTTTATATCCATTACACTAGGAGGTGAGTCATAGAGGATCTTGCTGTGACTTACATCATACAGGGTTCTGCCTAAGTTTTCTTCTAAGAGTTTTATAGTTTCTTGTCTTACAATTAGGTCTTTAATCCATTCTGAGTTTATCTTTGTGTATGGTGTTAGGAAGTGCTTTAATTTCATTCTTTTACATGTAGCTGTCCAGTTTTTCCAGCACCACTTATTAAAGAGCCTGTCTTCACCCCATTTTATATTCTTGCCTCCTTTGTCAAAAATATGGTAGCTATAGGTGTATAGCTATAGCTATCTCTGTGGGTTTATCTCTGTGTTTTCTATCTTGTTCTATTGGTCTATATTTCTGTTTTTATGCCAGTACCATACTGTCTTAATGATTGTAGCTTTGTAGTATAGTCTGTAGTTAGGATGGTTGATTCCTCTGGCTCCGGCTCCATTTTGCATGGTTCTATATATTCTTTTCCAGGGGTCAGGTACTCCTGCCTGCTCTCAGCTGTTGTTCTGCAACATCTGTCTGAAGGTGTATTCCTGATGAATCCGTGGAGAGAGATGTACTTCATGTCTATCTACTCCTCCACCATCTTGTTCTCCCAAAAATACTTTTAAAATAACCAAAGCAAGGGAAATCCTCAAGTGACAGAAGTAAAGAGAGCTCTAAACCAGAGTGGACACACTAGCTAAATATAGAAGAAGCAAGCCCACTGAAGAGAAGCTCTCATTGAAAAAAAAAGGAACTCTCCTGGTGGTGTAGCAGTTAAGATTCTGTGCTTCCACTGCAGGGGTGTGAGTTCAGTCCCTGGTCAAGGAACTAACATCTTGCAAGCTGTGTAGCATGGCCATTAAATTAAAAAAATTGCAAATCACATAAAGATTAATTTTAAGCCACACATGAGGAAGGGCATACAGATGCAATAAATAGGTGAATTGGTGTGTGCTGAGTTGCTTCAGTGGTGTCTGACTCTGTGCAGCCCTATGGACTGCAAGCTGCCAGGCTCCTCTGTCCAAGGGATTCTCCAGGAAAGAATATTGCCATGCCCTCCTCCAGGGGATCGTCCCAACCCAGGGATCGAACTCATGTCTCTTACATCTACCTGCATTGGCAGGTGGGTTCCTTACCACTTGTGCCACCTGGGAAGCCCAGGTGAATCAGTATCCCTCAGGAATAAAGAAGACAGAAATGACCTTCTCAGTCTTTATAAATGATGAGGGACAAAATAAAGAAGAGAAGTGAATACTGTGAGAACAGCTGAGGTTACGTCACCTACCCAAGATGACCTCACTATCACGTGGTAGCCTTGGGCTGCCCGCACTTGTACTCCGAGTCCCTAGCCTCCAGGTACCGGTGTAAGTGTGGAGAGTCCATTGGACACCCCAGAAAAGGGGCTGCAGTGGGTTTGGAGAGGGCGGGAAGGCCTGGATCCGTCTCCTGTGGCTCACACTGCTCTCTGGCCCGCAGAGCTCCAGGACTGGGTGCATCCTCCTGCCATGGCCACCACCGCCTCCCCTCTGCCGCCCACCACCAAGGTGGCCAGTTCCGAGAACAGCAGCTCCTTCTATGACTATGAGTACTACCTGGAGGACCTGATCTTCATGGTGTGCAGAAAGGACGAGGTGCTGTCATTCGGCAGAGTCTTTCTGCCTCTCTTCTACAGCCTGATCTTTGTGCTGGGCCTGGTTGGGAACCTCCTCCTCCTAGCGGTCTTGCTCCGGTTTGTGCCTCGAAGACGGATGACCGAGACCTATCTGCTGAACCTGGCCATCTCCAACCTCCTGTTTGTGGTGACGCTGCCCTTCTGGGGCATCTCTGTGGCGTGGCATTGGGTCTTTGGGAGCTTCTTATGCAAGGCGGTGAGCACCCTCTATACCATGAACTTCTACAGTGGCATCTTCTTCATCAGCTGCATGAGCCTGGACAAGTACCTGGAGATTGTCTGCGCTCGGCCCTACCACCGACTGAGGACCCGAGCCAAGAGCCTGCTGCTTGCAGCCACTGTGTGGGCTGTGGCCCTGGCTGTCTCCATTCCTGACATGGTCTTTGTGAGGACGCATGAGAACTCCCCCGGCGTGTGGGACTGCTATGCGGATTATGGGGGACATGGGACCGTCTGGAAGCTCTTCCTGCGCTTCCAGCAGAACCTCCTGGGGTTCCTCCTCCCCCTCCTTGCCATGATCTTCTTCTACTCCCGCATTGGCTCTGTGCTGGTCAGCCTGAGGCCCCCGGGCCAGAGCCGGGCCCTGAGGATGGCCATAGCCCTGGTGGTGGCCTTCTTTGTGCTGTGGTTCCCATACAACCTCACCTTGTTTCTGCACTCGCTGCTGGACCTGCAGGTCTTTGGGGACTGCGGGCTCAGCCAGCGCCTGGACTATGCACTGCAGGTGACGGAGAGCGTCGCCTTCCTGCACTGCTGCTTCACCCCCGTCCTCTACGCCTTCTCCAGCCGCCGCTTCCGCCAGTACCTCAAGGCTTTCCTGGCCACTGTGCTCAGAAGGCAACAGGCCCTGCCGTCCAGCTATTCTGAGAGCAGCAGGCTCACTGCCCAGGAAGATGTAATGGGCATGAGTGACCTCGGGGAGAGGCAGGCTGAGAGCTCCCCCGACAAGGGGGACAGAGAGAAGAACTCAGCCTGAGCGGTCACACCACAGTCCTTGAGAGCAGAGGGGACCCAGCTCCTCTGTGCATCCACCGAAGTCTTCCCTTCAGAAGTCTCAGTGACCATGTTGCTGATCCCACTGGTCAGTTCTCAGTCCTCAGCCATCAGCAGTGTTTGCTGTCTCCCACCCTCCCCTCCTCTTCCTTCATTGCCCTCCCGGAGTCCGTACTCGCTTGCCTGAATGGCCGCCTTAGTTTAACAGTTGACCTCTGTGCTGCCCATCCTTGGGCTCGTGTGTCATCTGATCTGCACCCAGCAGCCACTGACCACAGCACCCTCAGCATCACTCCCACGCCCTGCAGAGTAGCCAGATGTCTGCCACCCACCAGGCTGCCCCTTTCCCTGAAGCTCAGCTGGGAAAATATTATCGCAATTTTGTTTAATATTGCAGCTCTGATGCTGGCTTCAGGGGCTGGCAGTCAGGAGGGGCTGGCAGTCAGGAGGGGCTGGAGGGGCTCCACCAATGAGAGTCTGCGGGTGGGAGGCAGAGTAAGCACATGTTTCTGGTGGTCCAGGAGCTCCTCCCTCCTCCTGCCTCCCATGCCCTCACTCAGGAGCCTTCAGGGGTCCCTCAGAGCCTACGCCATCAAATCTAGGACCTTTGTCCAGTCTCAAGGCTGGACTTTTCACAACCAGAATCCCACACCCTGTTTCACCCTCACACTCCTTCTCCTGGCTTTTCATTTGCTGGGCGCCATATCCCCTGTTGTTTCCTTCACATTCCCATCTCTGCTCTTGTGCTGGTCAGCTCCCTCATGGAACAGGGGTCATTTTCCAGCCAAGTATCCCCTCACTCTTGTTATGTAACTGAGTCCTACCTGCTCCGGGAAACGTTCCAGGGGCACTCTGCCCTGTGCTTTGAGTGGTGTTTGGGTGGGGCACGGGTCTTTGGCCAGCTTTGGCCTTACCTTTCCCTGGCACAGTGATTCATTTAGGGATGGGCCCAGGCCCAGGCAGAGCTTGTGAAATGCAGCTCGACTAGAACATGCTAGAACAGAGGCATGAAACTGAGGCCAGGGGGGTGTGAGGTCTGGGGCTGCTCCTCCATCAGCGTGAACTTCAGAAGGGTAGGTGAGAGCAGTGAGTGAGCAGATCCTGGGGGCAATGCCAAAGCCCCAGAATCAAGGCCTGGCTGAAGGACATCCGAAGCCTGCACTTGATAGTGACACGAACCAATGGATGTCCTTTCAGTTTGGGGTGGTGGTCTCCTGTTACCTGTGATCTAAGGGATTCTCCACGGATATGCCCTGCCTGGACGCTCCATGTCTCCCACGGCCGGCATCTTCCCTGCGCACTGACACGTCCACCGAGAAGCCTTTCCCAGGGAGCCTCTGAGCCACAGTGCCATCTCTGTCTTCCTGAGCTTCTAAAGCATCACTGCTTTCTCCCACCTCCCAGCTGCTGCTGCTGCTAAGTCGCTTCAGTCGTGTCCGACTCTGTGCGACCCCATAGACGGCAGCCCACCAGGCTCCCCCTCCCTGTGATTCTCCAGGCAAGAACACTGGAGTGGGTTGCCATTTCCTTCTCCAATGCATGAAAGTGAAAAGTGAAAGTGAAGTCCCTCAGTTGTGTCCGACTCCTAATGACCCCATGGACTGCAGCCTACCAGTCTCCTCTGTCCATGGGATTTTCCAGGCAAGAGTACTGGAGTGGGGTGCCATTGCCTTCTCCGCCCACCTCACAGAGCCACCTGCAAAACCCAGCACAGCCTGGCAGACAGTGTTGCTCAGAAAAAAATTTTTGGTTGGATGGAATGGAGGTCAGGAGGACATGAGCCAAAGTAAAGTAGACAAGACTGGAAGTTAGGTTTCTGTAATTTAATCTACATTTAGGGAATTAAGGTCAGAGATGAAGGGAATAAGATACCAAATGCTGTGGGCTGCATCTGAAGCAGGTGCAGGAGGCAGAAAACAGGACACAAAAAACAATGATGTGACAGATGGGCTGTGATAAACACAGGGGCAGGGGTGCTCCAGGGAGGAGGTGGGGTGGAGGCCATCTCTAGCCAGAGGATGGAATGGGTGAGGTTCAAGAGGTTTCCAGGAATAGCCGGCCCCAGGGCTAAGAGTGAAAACAAGCACTGTACTTTACAGACAGTTCCACTGGAGAAAGTTGTCAAAGTTGAATTGCACTGGATTGAAAATTCGAGGACCTCATGTGGCAAAACTTAGATATCAACTGTGGGGAGGTGATGAGGAGCCAGAAAAGTATAAAGGGGATGCTCAGAGGTGCTTTTGGAAAAAAAGTCTCTGGAAGTAGGGTAAACAGAAAGTCCAGAGGCCCCACGTGGAGAGGGATGCTGAGTTTGAGCTCTAAGAAGGGTAGCTGGGGTGGGGAAGCGGGGACACGGTTAGGTGGCACCACAGGGGTCAGATGACAGAACTCTCTCCCTGTGGGGGAGAGAAAGGGAGGGGCTGAGGGTGTGTCCTCTGTATCTGCCTCAGTGGATGGGTAGATGATGGTGTCCTGAGCAGAGAGGCAGGGAAACCAGGAGATGGGCATGGTTCAGGGCAGAGGTCAGGGGGGGGACAGGTGCTGAGTTCTGCGTGTGGGCTGAACTGTAGCAGAGGTGCTCTTAGACCGCTGTGGGGAGATTGGGGGTCTGGAGGTAGGAGAGAGCTCTGAGCTTAGCGATGGTTGTGGAAACCAAGTGAGGGGTTGAAATCACCCCAAGGTGGGGGTGCAGAGGGGAGAGGAGGGCAGGCAAGAGGGACCTTGCATATCTCCTCCATGAAAGGCCACCCTTCTCTAGAGCCGCTCTGTCCAATACAGAAGCACGTGGCTATTGAGAGCTCAGTTTGAAGGGTTGAAAAGTACAGACCAGATTTTGGAGGGAAAAAGAAATGTAAAAATATTTCATTAATACTTTTGTATGACTCCCCATTGAAATGCTAATATTTTAGATACATCAGGACAAGCAAAATACAGTAGAAAAATGAATTTCACCAGTTTCTTTTTACTTTTAAAAACATGTCAGCTAGGAGATGAAAAATTACACGTGTGGCTTACCTCATATGGCTATCGGATGACACTGTTCTAGACCCTGAATCCCACAGGGTAAGTGTTGAGGAAAACAAGCAAAGTGGAGCGGGAGGGTGGAGACCAATGTTTGCAAGATGCTACATGACTCACCATAACTGGTGTCTGTACTGCGTGAGATTTGTCATGGCATGTATTATCCCCCAAACTGAGTTGCCCACAGATGTTTCCCCTTCCCTGGACTTCCTGTGAGAGGTGAATTACGCCGCATCTGCCATGAGAGACAGTGTTTCAAGAGAGAAGTATCAGCCTGTGAGGTGACCAGAAGGATGCCAAAGAGCAGGGAGGACAAGCAGGACAGAGGAGGGGGTTGGTCTGGGGCTTTAGAGGGGTGGTTGAGAGGAGGCAGAGACCCACGGGAGCCCCCGCAGCCACACTCGAGGCCGCCTGGACAGAGCTCACTCCGAAGGCCGAAGGCGGTAGCGGAATCGCACCTCGTGGCTGGGCTGTGTGGTGCCAAAGCCCCAGCGCTGGGGGTCCACGGGTGGCACAGGTGTGTCAGAGTCCACCAACTCCAAGTCAAAGTTCATGACCATGAGCAAGATAAAGAGCTTCATCTCGTTGAGGGCCAAGAACCTCCCAGGGCAGATGGAGACGCCCGAGCCCCACGGCATGGTGTAGTGGCGGATCTTCTTGCCTGCCTTGTAGAAGTCTACTTTTCGGCTGCCGCTGGGGGTGAGAAAGCGATCGTACCTGAAGGCGGTGGGCTCGGGGTGGATGTCGGGGTCCATGTGCACTGAGAGGTAAGGGAAGAGGGCCAGGATGTCTCCACTGCGGAGCAGGCACTCCTGCCCGCTGGCCATCTGCAGGACCTGGTCGTCGTTCACCACCCTGAGGAGGGTGGGCGAGGCCCTCAGCCGCAGTGTTTCTTCCATCACGCTGTCCAGCACCGGCATGCGATGCAGGGCCCCGAACTTGAAGGACTGCTTAGCCTCCAGCCTGACCTCTCCCAGGAGCCGGGTGGCCTCCTCCCTCACAGCCCGCATGGCCTCTGGGTGCTTCAGGAGGAACAAGAGGGCCCAGAAAGAGGTAGGCCCTGTGTTACCCTGGGAGGCCCAGAGCATCATGAAGTTGAACTTGTCCTGCATGGCCGGGGAGACGCCCTGCTCCCTCAGAAACTGAAGCATGTAGGTGATCCAGTTGCTTACGCCGTACTTCTCCAGGTTGTGTTCCACCGAGAGTGCCTTATGGAAGAGACGCTGGAGCCGACCCACCTCCAGCCACTCCCGGGGCCCCAGCAGGGAGTAAACAAACCTGGGGAACAGGCGGTCATACTTGCGAAACTCCAGGAACAGCTCCTCTGCCTGCAGCAGGTCCCGGTCCTTGTCCTTTGTGTAGCCGAACAAGCTCAGGTAGCCAGCCTTGAACAAGATGTTGTAGCAGAAGTGAAAGAGGCCATCCTCACGCCAGCAGCGGGTGTCCAGACTGGAGCCTGTGGGCCCCAGCATAACCAAGGACAGGGTGTCTAACATGACTTTGTTGAGCTCCTCCAAGCCTTCCCCCATGAGGTGCTTGGTGCTGGCTGAGTGTATCATCCTGTAGTCTCCCTCCACGGAGCGGTATCCAAATACCTTTAGCACCAGTTTTTGCGCATACTCCACAAAGTCTAGCTTCCTCTGCGCATCCTTGAGGATGGGGCCAAAAGAGAGAGGGTCCATGACAAAGGTGAAGTACTGCCCCCCCAGCTGTACTGTGAATATGTCCCCATGTTTGGCCTGCATATGCCTCAGAAATTCGAACATATTCTTCCGGAAAGCCATGGCATGGCCCAGCCAGGGCACGGGGCCCTTATCCAGAGGGGGCTCCGTGGGTCTTCGTTGCCGGAGCAGCCCCCGAAGGCACAGATAGCCCACAATGGCCACCAGCAGGGCTCCTAGCACCGGACCCCAGAGCACCATGGCTGATCTCTTCCAGGTTGAGCTCTGGATGTGCTGTTCTCTGAGTGCCAGAGGGTTTGGGAGGACAAGGTGGGGATAGAAAGGTCTTCCCACCTGGACTTTGCCCTGTGGCTGCAAGTTGCCGTAAATAAGCCTGGTGAGAGAGTACCCAAGAGCAAATCTTTCCCCTAGATTTTGTTAGGACCTAGTCATGTGAGAGGAGCAGGTGGGAGGGAGCAGGAACAAGGCCAGAAGAAAGCCTCTTGCTGTGCTCACAGCCCCTGCACAAGCTTCAGACTTTGTTCCAACCTTTCCTGATACAGCTCCAGCATTTTCTCTGCCAAGACTTTTTTAACCCCCCACCCTGTGACTTACTGACCACTCACTCCTTTATTTACTCTTCACTTCATATATCCATTAATTTCCTAGTTCCTTCAACAGAAATGCACCAAGTACTTACTAAGTTTCACATCCACCTCCTCCTCATTCTTCAAGAGACCCACAAAATCTCCCAAACAGATATTCTTCTCCTTCAAGCACAGGATCAGACTTGAGTCTCTGAGTCTCTCGCCAACTGGCTTGCACAATTCTCTACCAAGAAATACAGAGTGGGAATTATGAAATGTCAGAGATGATAGGGACTTCAAACTAACTGCTTTACTTCACAAGAAGGATCTAGGTTCAGAGTGTAGCAGGGACTTTTTCTGACAGTGGCCCTGGCTTGGGTGAGGTGAGTTGATCATTTACTGGGGACCTTCAGTGGCATGTCAGACCAAGACCCTGTCAGCAGGCCCAAGAAGGAGAAAACTGTACTGTTGACTCTTAAGACTTTAGTTCAGCAGCCTAACTCATTGTTGCAATATGTGAGGTTCAGACTGAATTCAATCAGTTGTGACAACCCTCCAGTTACTCTTTAACTTCTGAAATGACCTGCAAACAGGGACTTTGTCTCTTCAGACAATCATATGGTTTCTCTTGAATGAGCTCCCGTGTGCAGCTCCTCCTAGCAGGGAGCTGAAAATATCCACACTCAGCATCCACGAAGTCCTCTCTGGTTGCTCAGGGCAACCACAGCAAGTACTCAGCTCCAACAACTCTCCCCATCCTTAGGATATGGTCAGAAAGGGAATTCCCTGGTGGCCCAGTGATTAGGACTCAGTGCTTTTACTGCTGTGGCCCAGGTTCAGTCCCTGGTCAGGGAACTAAGACCCCACAGGCTGAGGCTCCGCCAAAAAAAGAAAAAGGTCAGAAACTGGGTCAAGTCCAAAGAGCTGAACTTTGTCCCTTAGTATTTTTTTGTATTTTGGGATTTGGGTTTTTTCGTTTGTGTGGTTTGTTTTTTTTTTTTTTGTCATACCATTTGACGTGTGGGATCTGTTTTCCTACCAGGGATTAAACCTGTGCTGCTCTTTGGGAGCTTGGAATCTTAATGACTGGATCAACAGGGAAGTCCCTATCTCTTAGTTTTTAATGGATGGCAGCCCCACCTTGCTTCTCAGCAGTAAAGAACCCACCTATAATGCAGGAGCTATGGGTTCAATTCTTGGGTCAGGAAGATCCGTTGGAGAAGGAAATGCCAAGCCACTTCAGTTTTCTTGCCTGGAAAAATGCCATGGACAGCCCGTGGGGTCACAAGAGAGTCAGACACCACTTAGCAACTATACAACAACCACCACCACCACTACTTTACATTCATTCTTTCCTTCATTTATTCATTCATTCTCTCCTTCATTTATTCATTCATTCACTCACACCCACTCATCCAATCATTTCCTCCTTTCTTGGAACAGCCCCATCTATCCATTCAACAGATACTTACTGTGCACTTAAACCAGAAATTTTGCTACAACCCTAAATGAGGCAGACCTGGTCCCTGCCCTCTTGGAGTTTATGGCTTCCACCAAAGAAGCATATAATCACAATTGTGTTAAGTGCTACAAAGAAGGGCAGAACAGGAAGGAGGGTGGGGAATCAGGGAGGTCGCACGATTCAGGAGGTCATTAGTGGAGGATGGCAAGACCAGGTAAATGTGTGCTGTGTGCAAGGATATAGGGGACATTCTTCTAAAGCAAGTGGCAGGGTCATCCCAAGAGGGCCAGTGTTGCAGAGTGTTCAGACCAGGAGTCTCCAGCTCAGTGTGTATCTGAGCTCTGACGCATCACCACTGCACTGGACTCTTCTCATGCCAGCAGGTCCAACCACCCTTGTGTATGGGACTAGCCCACCAGGGCCACTGAACAGCAGCCTGCCTCAGGGTATTGGCCCAGGCGCTGCCCGCCCAACCCCCTGGAGTGGCTGGGACCCAGCGGTCCAGAGTGTGCACTGCAAGCCTGTGGCAAGCCTCAGCCTTACACAGTCTAGCTGCAGCTCCGGGGCAGGGTCGGGGTGGCATCACAATGGATTTGCAAGGCAGTCTGGGAGCCTTCGAGTACAGAATGAAGCAGGGCAAAGGCTAATAGAGTTTTGCCAAGAGAATGCACTGGTCATAGCAAACACCCTCTTCCAACAATACAGGAGAAGACTCTACACATGGACATCACTAGATGGTTAATACCAAAATCAGATTGATTATATTCTTTGCAGCCAAAGATGGAGAAGCTCTATACGTAAGTCAGCAAAAAGAAGACTGGGAGGTGACTGTGGCTCAGATCATGTACTCCTTTGTGCCAAATTCAGACTTAAACTGAAGAAAGTAGGAAAAACCACCAACCATTCAGGTATGACCTAAATCAAATCCCTTATGATTATACAGTGGAAGTGACAAATAGACTCAAGCAATTAGATCTGATAGAGTGCCTGAAGAACTATGGACAAAGGTTCGTGATACTGTACAGGAGGCAGTGATCAAGACCATCCCCAAGAAAAAGAAATGCAAAAGGCAAAATGGTTGTCTGAGGAGGCCTTACAAATAGCTGAGAAGAGAAGCAAAAGGCAAAGGAGTAAAGGAAAGATATACCCATTTGAATGCAGAGTTCCAAAGCATAGCAAGAAGAGATAAGAAAGCCTTCCTCAGTGACCAGTGCAAAGAAATAGAGGAAAACAATAGAGTGGGAAAGACTAGAGATCTCTTCAAGAAAATTAGAGATACCAAAGGAACATTTCATGCAAAGATGGGCTCAATAAAGGACAGAAATGGGATGGACCTAACAGAAGCAGAAGATATTAAGAAGAGGTGGCAAGAAGACACAGAAGAACTATACAAAAAAGATCTTCACAACCCAGATAACCACAATGATGTGATCACTCAGCCAAAGCCAGACATCCTGGAATGTGAAGTCAAGTGGGCCTTAGGAAGTATCACTATGAACAAAGCTAGTGGAGGTGATGGAATTCCAGTTGAGCTATTTCAAATCCTAAAAGATGATGCTGTGAAAGTGCTTCATTCAATATGCCAGCAAATTTGGAAAACTCAGCAGTGGCCACAGGACTGGAAAAGATCAGTTTTCATTCCAATCCCAAAGAAAGGCAAAGCCAAAGAATGCTTAAACTACTGCACAATTGCACACAGTCTCACACACTAGTAATGCTCAAAATTCTCCAAGCCAGGCTTCAACAGTACATGAACTGTGAACTTCCATATGTTCAAGCTGGATTTAGAAAAGGCAGAGGAACCAGAGATCAAGTTGCCAATATCCGCTGGATCATTGAAAAAGCAAGAGAGTTCCAGAAAAACATCTACTTCTGCTTTATTGATTATGCCAAAGCCTTTGACTGTGTAGATCACAATAAACTGTGGAAAATTCTGAAAGAGATGGGAATACCAAACCACCTGACCTGCCTCCTGAGAAATCTCTATGCAAGTCGGGAAGCAACAGTTAGAACTGGACATGAAACAACAGACTGGTTTCAAATGGGGAAAGGAGTACATCAAGGCTGTATATTGTCACCCTGCTTATTTAACTTATATGCAGAGTACATCATGAGAAATGCTGGGCTGGAGGAAGCACAAGCTGGAATCAAGATTGGCGGGAGAGATATCAGTAGCCTCAGATACACAGATGACACCACCCTTATGGCAGAAAGTGAAGAGGAACTAAAAAGCCTCTTGATGAAAGTGAAAGAGGAGAGTGAAAAAGTTGGCTTAAAGCTCAGCATTCAGAAAACTAAGATCATGGCATCTGGTCCCATCACTTCATGGCAAATAGATGGGAAAACAGTGGAAACAGTGTCAGACTTTATTTTGGGGGGCTCCAAAATCACTGCAGATGGTGACTGCAGCCATGAAATTAAAAGACGCTTACTCCTTGGAAGAAAGTTATGACCAACCTAGATAGCATATTAAAAAGCAGAGACATTACTTTGCCAACAAAGGTCCGTCTGGTCAAGGCTATGGTTTTTCCAGTGGTCATGTATGGATATGAGATTTGGACTGTGAAGAAAGCTGAGCGCCGAAAAATTGATGCTTTTGAACTGTGGTGTTGGAGAAGACTCTTAAGAGTCCCTTGGACTGCAAGGAGATCCAACCAGTCTATCCTAAAGGAGATCAGTCCTGAATATTCATTGGAAGGACTGATGCTGAAGCTGAAACTCCAATACTTTGGACACCTGATGCGAAGAACTGACTCACTTGAAAAGACCCTGATTCTGGGAAAGACTGAGGGTAGGAGGAGAAGGGGAGGACAGAGGATGAGATGGTTGAATGGCATCACAGATTTAATGGACATGTGTTTGAGTAGACTCCTGGAGTTGGTGATGGACAGGAGGCCTGGTGTGTTGCAGTCCATGGGGTCCTAAAGATTCGGACACGACTGAGCGACTGAACTGAACTGATGTGGGAGGATCAACAACCTGCAGAAGTGTCCTCCGGGCTCACTAGAGGGACCTCGGGCCTGGGGGCTGGAAGGCCGGTGACGCATTTCCATTGCCATGCCCTGCGCCTAATGGCGTCTTTAGGTCGGCACTTGGGGGGTTCTCAGTCTGGAGGCACTCTGTGACAGTAAATCTGGGAGCTTTTGTCTCTGTCCTGTTCATGGCCCTCTGCTGGTCATGCCTCTTGCCACCATGACTGCTTACATTTTTACCATTTAAGATTTTTACCATTTTTAAGAATTTAGCATGAGCCAAGAATTAAGCAAAATGCTTAACATTTGTTATGCAGTCTAATTCCCATAACCCACGTCATGGATCTCTAGGACCACCTTCACATTCAGAGAATTGCCTAGAAGAACCCAGAGGACTTGGCCTATAGTTTTACTCATAACTGAAATTTATTACAGTGGTGTATTAAAGATACATAGCCAAATCATCAGGGGGAAAGACACCCATGGAGTCTGCAAGAATCTGTGTACAAGCTTCCAAATGCTTTCCTGAGAGAAAGGTTTACAAGAGAAATTAGAAAATACCTTGAGATGAATGAAAATGAAAACCAAAGGTTATGGCATATAGTGAAATTAGTACTCAGATGAAAGATTACAGATGTGATTAGATTAGGGCAGTTATAGATAATTTTAGTGATTCCCTGGTAGCTCAGCTGGTTAAGGATCCACCTGCAGTGCAGGAGACCCTGATTCGATTCCTGGGTTGGGAAGATTCCCCTGGAGAAGGGATAGGCTTCCCACTCCAGTATTCTTGGACTTCCCTGGTGGCTCAGCTGCTAAAGAATCCACCTGCAATGCGGGAGACCTGGGTTCACTCCCTGGGTTGGGGAGATCCCCTGGAGAAGGGAAAGGCTGCCCATTCCAGTATTCTGGCCTGGAGAATTCCATGGACTATATAGTCCATAAGGTCACAAAGAGTGATCAGGAATTTACAAGGTGATAATTCTAATGTGGTCTTGGCATGGCTTACATGTCAGAGGGTGGGAGATGGTCTTGGGTGTTATACATTATATAAGAGAGGAACTTCTTAGCTAACTAGGGATGAGCTGTTGCGTATAGTATGAGAAGATGTGGGGAGGATTGAGGAAAAGGTGAAGTGATTGTTCCAGAGACTGGGTGTAATGGTCTTATGGCTGTGGGAGGAGAGGAACAATCCTGGTTTGGAAGATAAAAACACCGTAGACTCCGGGAAGTCAGGAGCAGAGGCAGAGATCATTAATCTATCTTAGCTTTTGTCTATAGGATATCTGGCCAATTTAACCCAGGCTTTTGCCACTACCCTCAATTTGACTACTGGCCAGTAAATGATCTTAGTTTAAAAGTTTTCAGAATCCTCCCAACAGCCACTGACTCCAGAAAGGAACAGCCTCATCAAAAAAACAGCAGAACAGAATTAACTTTCTAGACGTTGACATAATTACCTTTAGCTTCATACAGTTACTGTTGGAGTCTCTTGTACATTTTTCACAGATCACTGATTTTCCTAAATTCTCTAGCATGAATGATGATGGACAATTGTATTGCCCTGGATTTCTCACTGGCCAGTTTAGCTGAGGTATGTGCCATTGCCAGTTTCTCTTTCCCCACATGGATTAATGACACATTTAGTCCTGGATGTGGAGCCTCACCATGGTCTTTCCTACAGTGAGCCTGGTTATACTACTGTGGGTCACACTCATGGTCACTCTTGTCCAATGCTGCCTAAGACAAATGTAATATATTTGGCCCAGTCCTCTTTCACTACAATAAATTAGAGTATTTGGTGACCTTCATGGTGACCTGCTTCTGAGAATTCTTTATGTGTTAGAAGTTAGGAGTTAGGAACTGCCCTGGTAGTCCAGTGGGTAAGTATCCATGCTTACAATGCAGGGGGCATGGTTTTGATCCCTGGTCAGGGAACTAAAATTGCACATGTTGCATGGCAAAAGGTTAGGAGGTAAAGCTGTAGAACTGGCTCTACCACGGTGCTCTGGCAGTTTCACTCATATCTACTGGCTTGGCCAGTATATAGGACATGCAGGCAAAGCCTTGAACTATAGCTAATCTGAGTCTTGGCAGATCACCTTGTGATCCTTCCAGAACATAAGAGGATCTTTACAAGCTTTTCAGGCCATCTCCCACTTCTGTCCCTATCCCTGTGGGAGGCTGTTATGAGACAGTTTCTCATTGCCTCCCAGATTCTGATAAGTAATGAGACTTTTCTCCCACTCTTCTCTGGTTTGACTGTAGACTATAACACTGTTAACTAATTTCTAGTAGTCATGTACAGTTGTGAGAGTTGAACCATAAAGAAGGCAGAGTGCTGAAGAATTGATGCATTTGAACTGTGGTGCTGGAGAAGACTCTTGAGAGTCCCTCGGACTGCAAGGAGATCAAGCCAGTCAATCCTAAAGGAAATCAACCCTGAAAACTCATTGGATGGTCTGATGCTGAAGCTCCAATACTTTGGCCACCTGATGTGAACAGCTGATTCACTTGAAAAGACCCTGATGCTGGGAAGGACTGAAGGCAGAGGGAGAAGAGGGTGACAGAGGATGAGATGGTTGAATGGCATCAGTGGACATGAACTTGGGCAAACTCCGGGAGATGGTCGGGGACAGGGAGGCCTGGAGCGCTGCAGTCCATGGGGTTGCGAAGAGTCAGACATAACTTAGTGACTGAACAACACCAACATGACACTGTTTAGCTGCAGTCTAAAATTGACCCCTCAGCAAGGTGTATCCCACAACCCATGTTGCAGTCATCCAGCCCCCTTTTGCTTCCGTGTCATTGTTTTTGGTGTGTGGGACAAGGACCTGGGGGATTGGGATGTTTGCCTACTCTTCCTTTTGCTGTTTTTGTAATTAATACATTATATGAATCTCAAAATGACATTGTATCTTTACTGGCCAAATCAATTAGGACTCGGCCTTGACCTTGCCTGCTGCCATGTGTTTGACAGAAGAATAATAGAGAGAGTAAAAATATGGGATTAAAGGTGATAGACTCTTCCTTGCTTCTTTAGTTTTCTAAAAAAAATATGAACTCAACACCCATCATAGCCATAAGTACCTCTTTTCAGGTGGACCCTAACTTGGTAATCAGGTATTTGAGGGCTCCTTATTCTGAGCTACAACTCCCACAGTTGTTTTGTCACCAGTTCAGTTTTCTCCAACTGGTCCTGAGGAAAATCATGGGATGAACATACAGCAAATTAAATTGTATGCTCACCCTTCATAATGATCTTCCCCAAGTTAAGAGTCTTTGCTTCCTTCTCAATACCCGCAGACTATCAGCTATTGTCCTTTTATGAGTTTACTCGTTACTTAGTAACTTCTAAGTTATTCTCTTAGAAACCAACCAACCAACCAATAACCCTGGGAGTTCATATGAGGGCTTCTTTGTAACTTTCCGTAGATATGGTATCTATAAGCTCCAGTACCTGAGGTATGTGAATCCGAATTTGAATTCCTGTGAAGCAGACATCTTCCTACTTTGTTCCCCCTAGAGACTGAATATACAAATGGACAATGTCCAGACCATATAGAAAAATAGAACTCTGAATCTCAGTCTGCAGCAGTCTGTCCAGTATTCTTGCCTGGAGGAGAATCCCATGGACGGAGGAGCCTGGTGGGCTACAGTCCACAGGGTCACGAAGAGTCGGACACGACTGAGCGACTTCACTTCACTTCACTTCAATTGAAAAACTGGTTCAACACTTAATCATTCTTTTACGCAACAGACATTCTATGACACTTGAAGAAATTGGGTCCTTTCACTTAACTTTCACTTAACACTTTGAGATAAACACGAGGAAGGATCTGGATCTTCAGGCAGGGTGGGGAGTGGGGTGCTGCAGGTCTAAGGGCACAGAGCTGAACAAGGAAAAAGTTTGGGTTCAGAACCAAATGGTGACAGGATAGGGCATGAGGGTGGTCATGCAGGAGATGATCCTTGGGAAGTCAGCTGGGTCCCTGAACAGTGACTGGAGTTGTCTGCATGGCAGAGGACTTGGACTTTTTTGGGTAGGCAAAGGTGAGCCAGCCGAAGTCTTTGAGGGTGTTAGGGAGTGTGTCGGGTGGGAATGTGCAAGGAGCAGTCACAGTTGGGCACTGCCCTTTCGAGTAGAGCCTCTCCAGCAGCCTGAGTGTCTGAGGTGTCCTTAGCTGCCTCTCTGGCTGCTGGAAGTGACTGGGCGGGAGGGAAGAGCAAGAGTCCCTCGCAGGGCAGCGGGACTGGCAGGAGTGAGGTTAGAAGGCAGTGTGCCGTGGCAGGTGAGAGCCAGAGAGTCAAGCCGGCCTAAGTTGTGTCTCAGAACTCTGTAACCTGGGGGAGTTAATCTCTGAGCCTCAGGTTCTCTTCTATAAAACAGACCTGATACCCTCCTCAAAGGCCGTGAGACGTACTCAAAGTAGTGCTTGTATAGTGCTGGGCACAGGCTCAGTCAGTGGTCGTTGTTCTTGTTATCAAGGGTTGGTGACTTCTGAAGGAGGACACGTGGCAGAGAAGGATGGCACCCAGAGCTCATGAGGGAATGAGAAGAGAAAACTTGCAGAGACTCATGAAGAGGAGGAGCGAGTGTTTGCCAATGTAAAAATGAAGAGACGTGAGAAGATTGGTGGCTGATCCCTTATATCTTTATAAGTAGGGGGCAAAAATCTGCTGAGAGTTTTCTTAGACATTCAGAATCCAGAAACTCAGTGGGCAGTCCCCTCCAGTACCTCTTACTGCCTCGTCTACCCAGACTCCAGGCCCGGGTCCTGGGACTGTCCTATGGCATTTAAGCACATGTCGTTTCAGGGGTCAGTGACCCTTGAGGACACGGTCATCTACTTCTCTGAGAATGAATGGACCACCTGGCCTCTACTCAGAGGGCCCTGTACAGGGAGGTGATGCTGCAGAATTATCGGGCTGTGGCTTCCCTGGGTAAGGATCTTTCCCTTTGGACTCTGCCCCTACCCTTTGGAATTTCTTGGCTCCTTCTTCCTCAAAAGCTCAGTAGTCTTTGGTAACTAACCCTCAGCTGAGTGGCAACTCCAGGCTCCTGGACTCTTAATGACACAACCTTAGTGGTAGCTGCGAAGCAGGAAGTCCTGGCATCCATTTGGGTCTCGTATAGAACATCCCCAGCCCCGGCTAAGAGCTTTTGACCTTCTAACCCATGTGCTGTGGGTACAACATGTGGAGAGAGAATTCCTGGTGCCCCTCTGAGCCCTCAGTTCCCCGGCACCTCAGTCTGGGAGACACAGCCCAGTAGCAAGCATCCTCCTGCAGACATCTGAACTCGAGAGCTCTAGGGAGGGAGGGCACAAGAAATCCCCGTTTCTCGATGAGTGAAGTCTTCTCTTTGCTCACTCACGCTGTTGTTGAGCATCCCTTCCTCTCTGCTTCCTGACCTTTGTGAGCCTCCGGGCCCCTCTCACCTGAGTACCCCTGCCCCTTTCCCTGGACTTTATTTTCTTGTCCCCCCTAGTAACTTCCCTTCTTTCCCCTCCCACCCCTGAAGACAGGCCTGGGAGGAGTCCTGGGGTTGCTGTGTGTCACCCTGCTCACCTGCCTGTCCCGATTCCTTCCCGACGGGCAGCGTGTCCATTTCCCACACCGGCTCTGATTTTCCAGCTGGAGCCAGGGGGAACACCCTGGAGCTTGGCTCCTCAAGAAGGTCTGAATGGAGAGGGCCTGAGGGCCATCTTCCTAGATGAGAGAGGACGCGTGCCGGTCATCTGAGCACATCCCTTGTCTTGATCTTTAAGTCGTCCTAGGTATGTGTTCTCTTAACCTACTGCTGCAGACACCGGTGGGATTCCTTGTTTTCCTCTGTGTTGCCATGGTTTTCCATCTTCTCGAGTCCTTGCTTTATTCATCCTGGCTCCTCTCTGTGCCATCTGCATACATCTGTTTTGCTTTTTCCCCATCTCCCCTGTTCTTTTCAGGACCACCGTTTATCTTAACTCCCTGACTACTTTTCTGTTTGCTTTCTGATCTGAAGTGGCCTTTTTTTTTTTTTTTTAACTATCCTGGCCTGCTTATAATCCTCTAGCAGAAGATTCTGACTGCCCTTCGAGGGTATCATGGCCATTTTTATCATTAGAAATCAAGCAGTCTAAATAACCCTGAGCCAGATAGTTCCTGTTCCTCAGGGATTTCTGGCAGGAAAGCCTGGGCATTTGTCTAGGCCCAACACAGGGCTTCCCTGCTCCTAATTTCCTACTAAAAACTATGTCCTTTTATTGCCTCCCTGGGCCTGCTTCATCTTCTTCCCACAGAGGCTGTTCCATGGACACAGTGTAGCTTGAGCTGTGCCCTCCAATTTCCCATTCTCCCAGTTCCTTGCCATGTCTGGAAGTCTTTCCATGTTAGGATACCCTTGATTGCAAGTAACAGCCCAGTTCAAACTGGGTTAAATAATAAAGAGGAATTCATTGTTTTGTGTAATTGGGAAGTCCATAGATTTTGATCAGAATTTCAGTCTCTGCTCTTCTGTCTTCTCGTATGTTAGTTTGTCTACACTCATATGTTTGTCTACAGTCTGGCTCCTCTCAGGGCTGAAAGGTGATTGGTGGTTGTAACCAGAACTGTGCTTCTTCACACCTGGGGGGAGGAACAGGCCAGGCCTTCCTTAGGCTCTAGCCACTGTGAGTCACAGTCCATGTGTTGCTCTACTGCACCATCTTAAGTCTTATGCCAGCTCTAATTTGGTCCCATAGCCAGGGGAAAGCTATGCATGATTGACTTGGCCTGCATTGCTGATCCCTGAATGGATCTCTCATGTAGTGAGTCAGATGGGAGAGCTTGCTTGGCTTATCTCAGTGGGGGCCTATGCTAGAAGCTGGAGTTGGGATTACTCCCACCCAAAGGGCCTGGCTACTCCCTAGTCGGGGAGGGGGAGGAGAATGGATGTAGGGAGGGAACCGCAGTGTCCTCTAGATTCTCTCAGGATCTCAGTACCTGCTCTCACCACTCAAGGGAATTTCCCATCTCTGCTTTAGACAGAAAGCTAACTGCTAGTTTATTCCTTGAGCAAAACCCAAACTCCCTGACCTGCAGCGGGCCTTCTTAGAGCTCATGTCCCTACTCAATTTCCCTTGGAAATTGTAGAATTGATCTACAGTCCTATAGGCTTGGATGGGAGTTACAAAGAGACAGAGCGTAACTAATTCTGAAGAATTTATTAGAGTGGACCTTTGTAAATATGTGTTTTACATATTTTTATCATTAGAGTTTTATCCTTAGGTGTTTATCATTAGAGTTAGAAGTGACTTCTGGAAATGGCTGAGTGAGGCTATGAGGCCACTTTTATGGATATCATAGAGAGACTCATTGTTGATCCTTATAAAAAGAGAAGGCTATGATGGATAGGAAGGAAGGGAAGTAAGAGATGGTGATTTCCCAACACAGCCTCAGGATCAGCTCTTTGAAATTCTACCCTATCAGGATACTTTTCTATATGAATTGGCTTTCAGCTCCTAGGGGCAGGTGCAGAGACTTTAGTCTTTTCTATTTCTTTTTGATATTTTAAAATGAGTGACAAGTTTTTGTATTTTGGTGAACTGATGGAATCACAACTTCCTGAACCTCTCTCTCCTATCCTTTATATTCTTATTACTCTCAACTTTCAGGTCATCTGTGTTACCAGTCTTTCCCCCAACATTCCTTCTCCCCTCCTGCTTAGACACAGGGGTGGCACTTGCGAAAAATGGACATATTAATACTTCTTGATGACTTTAGTTACTCTGTCATGGGTACCAATGACATTTGCAGCTCTGTTTTCTTCTTCCAGAGGGGGTGTTGAAGAGTGAGAAAGAACATTTTGTCCTGAAGGAAAACATTCACAAGCAGGCACAGGACCACATGGTGCTATTGAGTGGACCCCAGTTCTGTGGCTCCCAGGAATTCTAGTTTGGAAAAACTTGTGAAGAGGAGAAAAGCATTGTAGGGAGATAGCCTGACTACCCTAAATAGGACAAGTGTGGAGAACACTGCATGTGACATCACAGTAGTGATTGTCAAAGATGAGATGATCTTAGTAGAAGAGTGTTCAGAGGATGCCGATGTTAACACCCACCTTATACATCAGAAAAGCCTCAGTGAACAGGCATTCTATATACGTGAAGAATGTGGCAAGTATTTTGATCGAAAGGAAGACTTTGATCAACATCAGAGAGTTCATAATGGAAAGAAGGTCTATGGATGTAAGGAATGTGGGAAGAATTTCAATTTTAGATTGCATTGCATTGTATATCAGAGGATTCACACTGGGATGAAACCATGCCTATGTCAAGAATGTGCTAAAGCCTTCGGTTGGAAGTCAAACCTGATTCAGCACTGGAGAATTCACACCAGAGAGAAACCCTTTGAATGGAAGGAATGTGACCCAGGGATAGAACCTGGGTCTCCCGCATTGTAGGCAGACGCTTTACCGTCTGGGCCACCAGGGAAGTCCTAGTCAGAACACAAGCCATACATGTCAGGCATACGGCTTCTCCCTGGTGTGGAGAGAGGCCCCATACCTGTAAGGGATGTGGGGATAGTTTTACTGGAACCCAGTCCTTCATCGACTCCAGAGAATTTATACTAGGGAGAAACTTCATGAATGTAAGGGCTTTGAGAAAGGCTTCATGTGGAACTCAGGTCTTGCTCGGCACCCAGGGGTTCACAATGGAGAGAAGCCTCATGGGTGTATTGACTGTGGGAAAAGCTTTATTTGCAAGGCACATCTCACTTGTTATCAGAGAATCCATATTGGGGAAAGACCCTAGAAATATAACAACTGTGGGAAGGCCTTCAGTTAGAATTCTGTTTTGATTATGCACCAGAGGTGCCATGCTAGAGAGAAACCCTGTAACCTCAGACTTCTCACCTTCTTGAACAGTGGAGAATGCGTAATGGTGATATTTGTTTATAATTCTTATGCTACAGGAACCCCAACCACAAGATGAGATGATGGCCCGCAGTTTGCTGGACTGCAACAACCAGTATTATCTCACCCCTTCTGGGTGAATACCCTGTATTCTAGCAAGACTGGTCTCCCTGTTCAGCCTTATTCATACCAGGCAACATTTAGTTGAGGACCTGCTCTGTGTCAGGTACTGTGCTAACTGTTTTCCATACATTCCTTAATTTTTAAAAATCCTGCAGTGTAGGTATTCTTATCCTCATTTTATAAATGAGAAATATGAGGTTGAAAGAGGTTATAATACTCACTCAAGTCCAGTCAGCTAGTAAACTTTAGAGGTGAGATTGGAACCAGGCCCGGTTGACTCTAGATCTGTTGTTCTTTGTGCACATTTCTACCCTTGCTTGTTTTTATTTCTCAAGTTTCCCTGGGCTAAAAGGTTCCCTTCCTCATCTAAGACCCAGCTCCTTCCATTGAACAGACCTCTCTTCCTCTTCTAATGTAGTCAGTACCACCCAAGTTTGTATTTAATTATGTGCTGTCTTATATTTTTCTAATAGTCTCATGCTTGTTAGTCCAGCTACAAATGGCTCTCTGGACCATGGCATTTCTTTATGTTTTTCAAATTTTGAAGCATGTTTACTTCTGACTAGATATAACATGCTCATGATAAAAAAAATTGAAATGGTTCAAATGTTCCTTGTCATTCCTGTCTCTCAGTCCTCCTCAGAGACAGTACATTATTTCTGTGCCTTTCTGGGTACACACACACGAAGTATTTATTAATACTGCTTTTTGTAAGTCTACCCCACTTAAAACTGTATTTGATATGATGATATTGCTGTTACATTGCCAACTCCAGGACCTTCTCTTCCTCAGAAGTTGTGATCCTCCTTGAGACCACTGAGGTGACTTAAGGAAAGCGGTGGAGATGGTCTGGGTCCTGCAGTCTTGGGAGACCTGATTGCCCTTGTGTTATGAGAGAGTACTCTGGGACTGGGAAAATGTGAATAAAGGGGAATGTTTTTTCATATAATTTATGTAGTTACAACCCCTCTCACTGCACTACTCTCCTAAATTCTCTCCTAGTCTATCCCCTTCTCATTGCCATAATACCCACATCCTGAAGTCAGCTGTGGGGCCATCTAAAGGAGGGAGAAATGGTCACTCTCTGATGAGGGTTCACACTCTGTTGGGTATCCTCAGTCAGTCAGCAGTGGCAATATAATCAGGTATCTTGGCGTCAGGGTCACAAATGCCCTGCAGAGGTCCAGGATCAAAGACGAATGCTAGAAATGCTTAGATTCTCTGCAGGAAGTAAGGGGTCAGTGAAGGATTCCAGAATTAACTATACTTGAAATCGAGTCTATAAAGTAAGACAATATTTTAAAAAGGGGATACAGGCTGTTAAAATATTAACTGTGAAGAAATGCAGGATATTAATGAATGGCATGAACCATCTTAAAGGATCAGATAGCCAAAGGCCTAATTCAGAGAAGCAGAATGCTGGCCAACACAGATGAAACATTCATTCCAGATTCTCCACCTTTAGAGCCATTCTCCAAATTGCAGTTTGCCCCATTGCTATTTAGAATCCCACTTTTATAAACTCCCAACCAGTGAATATAATTGTTGAAGGAGCAAGAAAGAGAAGCCAGAGGCCTGCTTGGACGAAACTTCTGCTTTCTGAAAAGTACAAACATACTGATAACTCCAGAACTTGGCCTAACATCGTCTAGCTAGAGCACCTCTAATAAGCAATAAACATTTTGTTTTGCACTGCACAGAACCAGGAAATGGAAATGAACAAGTGTTTTGGGGAAGTTGTTTATTAAGCAGATATTACTGAGCAACCGCCTGTATGCACACCACCATGTCCGGTGCTGCCAAGGAATGAGAAGTCCGACCTATGCCCTGCCTTCCTGGAATATTGACCTATTGAGGATTAAAGGGACCAACTGAGAAAAATCAAGTGAATCAAATCATTAAAGGTTTCTAAGTGCTATGAAGGGAATGAACAAGATCAGAGAAGGGGGGCCTCTTTCTAAAGATGCTCACAGAAGTCCTGTCCTAAGAATAACATCAATTCCAAGACTTGAAGGATGAGAAAGAGACACTTATATCAAGAACAGGAAGAATGGATAGAGGGAACAGCTGTGCAGACTACCTGATGTGTGAAGAGTCTGGCATATTCAAGAAGACAAGATTTTAGCAAAATGATCAGGGCATGTGTGGCACCAGTTAGGATTGTAGAGATCGATGGACCAGATCATTCGATTTCATCCTAAGTGAGAAGAGGTCACCGAAGGGTGTTCAGTGAAGAAATGACATGTTTGATTCTTATTATAAGCGACAGTGAACTTCTGGCTACTAAGAGAAAATGGGGTAAAGGGGGACCGAAGTGGAAGTAGAGAGCATGTTGGAGACTGCCAGCAGCCCAGGGTGGAGATGATGGTGGCCTGGAGAGGGTGGTGATAATGGAAATGAAGAGAAGGTGGATTGAAGATATATTTTGGAAAGAAAATCAGTGAACTGCTAATGGATTAGATGCAAGGATAATGGACAGGGAGGAGACAGGGGTAGCTTCCTGGCTTGAATAGCTGAGTTAGTGGTGCCATTTACTGGAATGAGAATAGGTCCGGGGATGGAAAAATCTAAAACTCTATTTAATATTAACATTTGCACTATGTGTGAGATGTGTAATTAAAAATTTCAAGTAGATGGTTTTATATATGGACTGAAGCTCTGGATGGTCATACCTCGGTTCAGTTTAGTTGGTCAGTCATGTCCGACTGCGACCCCATGGACCACAGCACACCAGGCCTCCCTGTCCATCACCAACTCCTGTAGTGTACTCAAACTCATGTCCATTGAGTCAGTGATGCCATCCAACCATTTCATCCCCAGTCGTCACCTTCTCCTCCCACCTTCAATCTTTCCCAGCAACAGGGTCTTTTCAAATGAGTCAGTTCTTCGCATCAGCTGCCCAGAGTATTGGAGTTTCAGCTTCAGCATCAGTCCTTCCAATGAATATTCAGGGATGATTTCCTTTAGGATGGACTGGTTGGATCTCCTTGCAGTGCAAGGGACTCTTCAAGAGTCTTCTCCAACACCACAGTTCAAAAGCACCAATTCTTCGGCGCTCAGCTTTCTTCATAGTCCAACTCTCACATCCATACATACACTTTGGAAAGACCAAAGCTTTGACTAGACGGACCTTTGTTGACAAAGTAATGTCTCTGCTTTTTAATATGCTGTCTAGGTTGGTCATAGCTTTTCTTCCAAGGAGTAAGCGTCTTTTTATTTCATGGCTGCAGTCACCATCTGCAGTGATTTTGGAGCCCCCCAAAATAAGGTCTGTCACTGTTTCCACTGTTTCCCCATGTATTTGCCATGAAGTGATGGTCATACCTGGAGCTGTGCATTTGGGAGTGGTCAAAGAAACAAGGTATTTAAAGCTGTGGGAAGAAACAAATGCAATCTCCTAGAGCTGCACTATTTAACACTGTAGCCACTGGCTACGCGTAGGTATTAAAGTAAAAATTCAGGTCCTTAGGCACAACAGCCAGATTCCCAGCACACAGGATTGTATGTGGCAGTTGGCTGCCTTATTAGATGGTGTAGGTGTGGAACATTTTCCTTGTTGCAGAAAGGTCTGTTGGACGGTACTGACCCCAGAGAGAGTACAGCAAAATATAAGGACCCAGGATGAAGTCCTAAGGAATAAGACTCAATATTTAGGGAATTGGACGGGTGGAAGCACCAGGAATAAATGCTAAGAGAGCAATCAGGGACTTCCCTGATTGTCCAGTGGCTAAGACTCTGCGCTACCAATGCAGGGGGCCCAGGTTCAATCCCTGGCCGGGGCACTAGATCCCACATGCTGCAACTAAGAATTTGCATGCTACAATGAACCTGGCACCTCCAAATAAATAAGTATTTAAAAGAAAAGAGCGGTCAGTGAGCAATTGGCAACATTACCTGTGGATACTTTATGCAAGCAGCAGCTGTAATAAGGTTGACTTTCCAACTAGGACTACAGAGATTGTTAAAATCCTAAACATTCAAAACCTCCCAGAGTGAAGTTGATACATATTGTTAGAGGAGGTCAGTACCTTAAATTGGAGGAGAGAGAGAATGAATAGGAATAAGAACCCATGGAAATGGAACAGTTTGGACTTCCAGAAGAGCATCATGGAAGTTGATGAACCCTAGAAACTCAAAGATGGAAATGTACGTAGGCAGAGCGATGGAATGACAAGACAAATTTTCGAAGCGTCACAATGAGAGAATGGACAAAACATGGCAAAAGATAAGTGTTCCAAGAGGATTAAGAAATAGCACGTGGAGATAGATGACCCCTACCAAGAGAATTCCTAACTGGCCTTTTCCTTACCCGAGGTCCAGAGACAAGCTCTTGGAAACCCTGAGCCGATATTAAAGTTTCCATAGTCTGCAGTGAGGATTTGTAACATGGAAGATCCTTCAATTTGTAGTGACACTGCACACATCTCAAAGTCAGGAGTGGGATAAAATTAATACGGTTGTCCCTTGGTATCCACGGGGGATTGATTCCAGGACACCTCCCACAAAGTGACCCAAAATCCACGTATGTTCAAGTCTCTTATGTAAAATGTCATGGGGGACTTCCCTGGTCGTCCAGTGATTAGGAGTCCCACTGCAGGGGGCACAGGTTTGATCCCTAGTCAGGAAACTAAGGTCCCACAAGCCAAGTGGCACGGCTTGATAAAGTAAAGGAAAATACCATGGTTTTGCAAATAATCTATGCACATCCTCCTATACTGAGTATGATGTAAGTGCTTTGTAAATAGTTGTAAATACCATGTAAATACTATGTAAATACTTGCTGGGTGCACTGCAAACTCAAATTTCGTTTGGGGAAAGTTGTAAATTTTTTTTTTTTTTAATATTTTTTGATCCACCATTGCTTGAATCCACAGATATAAGACTGTACTCAGTTCTTAAATTTTGGAGAAATAGAAAGGGTTTATCTTTAAAAATTGATGATAATTTCTAATAAATTGCAATTAGCAAATATTAAGAACAGTCACTGATTATGGTACAATTTTGTCTTCAAAAATTTCAAAACTAGGACTGGAGAGTGAGGAAATGGAAAAGTAGTGAATAGATTTTTTTTTTTCACATAGTGAAAATTAGCTGGCCTGCCAGGAGTCTCTTGGCAGAATGAATAATTAAATTCCTCCAGTTTTGCCACTCGGAGATAGTTACAAAGATGCCTGTGTGAGAAGCTGCTCAGTTGCAAATGTGCATGTGTTCTCAGTCGTGTCCGACTTCCTTGCAACCCTGTGGACTGTGGCCCTCCAGGCTCCTCTGTCCGTGGAATTTTCCAGGCAGGAATACTGGAGTGAGCTGCCTATTCCTGCTCCAGGCGATCTTCCCGACTCAGGGATCGCACCCCCGTCTCTTGTGGCTCCTGCATTCAGAGATGGGTTCTTTACCACAGAGCCAACCGGGAAGCCCAAGTGTAAATCAGTATCTGCAATTCTGAGCACGTCTGGTGGCTCCTCAGCCAGGGTTCTGTAAGAGTCACCTTTTATTCAGTTCCCAGCATCCATTCCCCTTTTCTCTGGGAACAGTAACCCAAATGTTTTGGGGGAAAGCACCCTTTCTTATCCACTCAGCTCAGCTCTGTCTCCACTTTCAGCTTCATGAGTGGATCCTGTTTAGCTTAAGTCCATCAACCTGCCTATCCCCTTGGCTACAGAGCCAGTGAGATCTGAGGAGATATTTACTGGGTTTTCTGAAAGAGAAAGGGTTTTCTTTTTGAGAACAACCACTGGAGATGTTCTCTATCCTCCTTTGTAGGATATGTAGGAAGAAGGTACGAGGCCTGGAATTGTATCCACAGTTTTTCTATTGGGGTGGAGGAAGTCTGGGCTTCCTGGGTCCAGCATATGGATCATGAGGATGAGGCTAATACTAAGAATACAGTGGTGAAATAGACCCTGGGTCCCTGGGGAATTCAGTTGAGCCACTAGCCCAAGCTTACCTGACATAGACCTACCTCTCAACTTATTAGTCACATGAGCCCATAAACATCTTTAGTTACACTACATAGATTTGGGTTTTCTGTCATTTGAAAATTAATCATACTGATCCTGGCTTATATTTGAAAGCACTGTTTTCTTGGACAGCATGTTAATATCACGTTTTCTCTTAGTTGTCACACAAGCTCCTCATTTGTATTCCATCTCAATTGCTTGGAGGTTAAGTGTCAAAATAGGTGCCTTTCACACTGTAACCTTAATTTCATGAATCCCACAGGACTGATGTTTGTCATATCATAACATGCCTTCCAAATTTGATGAAAATCAGCTCTCAATTCCAGATTCTCCAATGGTAACTTCCTCTCTCTTTGAGGTAACTTCGTCTCCCCTACCCTACCTGTGTGAATATGGGGCTTCCCATGTCACCTGTGTTTTAAAGTCAGATCATGTCGACTGCCTAGGTGTTTTTCCTGTCTCCTAGAGACTTTGTTTTGTTTATTTATTTTTATGTATTTATTTTGTCTGCACTGGGTCTTCATTGCGGCTCTCGGGCTCAGTAGTTGCGGTATGTGGGATATCGGTTCCCTGACCTGGGATCGAACCCGGGCCCCCTGCTTTGGGAGCACAGAGTCTTATCCACTGGACCACCAGGGAAGTCCTTAGAGACTTTGTTTTATTGGACACCGTTCCAACACCAGTTGGAACCAGCTATTGGAACCGTGTGTCCGATAGCTCCCCTAGGAGTAGCAACTGATTTCTCCACCTATCAAACTTCTGAACTGAAAAACTACGGTTTCCATTCTGTATACAGAGGACATTTTGGAGGATACCATGTCCTGGCCTGTATCAAGAGGGCTGCACTGAAATGTGGGGTGCTGTATCTTGAAATTAATATTTTCTCCACAGATCTGGCCAGAAGTTGGATTAACAGATCTTCTGCGAGCTCTGGTTTTAGACTTTAAACTCCATCCTGTTCTTTCTAGTGGTTGTGACCAGTATCCCAGCTCTGGAAAAGCTGAAGCAGGCACAGTGTTCTCCAGGCCCTCTCCGGCATTTATAGCTAGTAGACATGGGGTCACAAAGAGTCAGACATGACTGAGTGACTGAACTGAACTGAAACAGTCTAAGGATGGCCATTGTGACTGGTGAGATATGACATCTCTTGCTGTCTATCTCTCATGTTTTTTAAAAATACATTTATTTAGTGGAGTTTTTATGTATTTATTTAGTCACTTGACTCCTTTCGACAGTGCTGGGTGTTCTTTGCTGCCTGGGTTTCTCTCGAGTAGCGGCAAGCTGGGGCTCCTCTGTACTTGCGGTGGGCAGGCTTTCATCGTGGCGGCCTCCCTTGTTGCCTGCACCTGCTGTAGAGTGCGGGACGGGACTAGTCATGGGTCTCAGGTTTGTTGATCCCTGGCGTATGGCTTCTCCCTGTATGAGGAATCGATAGTTTCCCCTGCGTGGCAGGTGGATTGTGTAGCAGTCAGCCACCCAGTAAGCCCTCAGTGGTATTTTGATGGGCATTTCCCTGATGATTCCCGTGTTGTTATATTTCACTAAGCCCTGTGAGTCAGTTTACCTGTTGCAGTGGGCTTCAGGGAAGTCTGCGCTTCTGAGTTCCGTTTCAGTTACCCACCCCGAGAGATGCCTTGAGGGCAGGTGTCATCGTCAGAACGTTCAGCACCTCCGCACCGGATCTCAGGTTGCAGTTTCTGAGAATGTCCACAAGGCGGCAGCACTTTGCCTGCCCACCTCGGCTTGCTCAGGCAAACAGAGCCTTAGAGAAAGGTGATTAGAGTGCGGTGTGCCGGCACAAAGCCCCACAGACTTGTGTCCCTTGGCCTGTCTCGTGTTTGTATATTTCAGTAAACCCTGTGAGTCAGTTTACCTGTTGCAGTGGGCTTCTGGCATGTCTGCCGTTTCCGAATCCTGTTTTGGTTACCCACCTCTGGTGATGTCTTGAGGGCGGGTGACATTGCTGCTGCTGCTGCTAAGTCACTTCAGTCGTGTCCGACTCTGTGCGACCCCATAGACGGCAGCCCATCGGGCTCCCCCGTCCCTGGGATTCTCCAGGCAAGAACACTGGAGTGGGTTGCCATTTCCTTCTCCAATGCACGAAAGTGAAAAGTGAAAAGTGAAAGTGAAGTCGCTCAGTCGTGTCCGACTCCTAGCAACCTCATGGACTGCAGCCTACCAGGCTTCTCTGTCCATGGGATTCTCCAGGCAAGAGTGCTGGAGTGGGGTGCCATTGCCTTCTCCGGCAGGTGACATTGACAGCCCCTAAAAACGCCTTGTGAATATGCAAGTGCCCTTCAGCCCTGGGTCCCAGGTTGCAGTTCTGAAAATTGTCCACAAGGCGGCAGCATTGCCAGCCCACCTCGGCTTGCTCAGACAACCGGAGCCTTAGTGAAAGGCCGGTTTGTAGGTTGTGAGTTCGAATGCAATGTGCCAGCCCAAAGACCCACGGACTTGTCTCTCCTGGCCTCTCTGCCCGTCCCCTTCACCCCGGAAGACATATCCCAACCGCTGCAAAACCGCTGCGCTGAGGATGCTGCCGCTTGTAGGTGGGGCGACTCTAAGAATGGTGATGGGAAATGGGAGCCCTATTCTCAGGACACGTGGAGCAGGGATTATAAAGAGCTCTTGCAGCCTAGGGGGTTCGCCAGGTGTTGGGTGCACCTGGCATGGGTTTACTGTAGGCAGACCGTCCTGGATCTGCAGGTTGGGCTCCCAGTCCAAGGGGAAGAGACACTGCTGGTTCTCACTTGCCTGGGCAGCCTCTACTGGACCCCGGTAGGGTCCAGACTTAGCATCCAAGAGGGCTCAGGTTCCAGAAATGTGACACCAGTCAGGACGCCTCAGGAGACTATAGTAGGCATTTCTTTCTTTCCTTTCCTTACGTAACCATTTATTTTGTGGTGGCATCTAGGTGGTTTTTTTTTTTTTTTTTTAGTTAGAGGCTAATTATAGTATTGTAGTGGTTTTTTTAATCGTTGCTTTGGTTTGAGGTGAACAGCAACTTCCATGTGGAAGTGTGGATTCGTTGTCAGATTCTTCTTCCATTGGGAATATTCCAGAGCACCCAGCAGAGCTTCCTGTGAACATACTTGAATTTGCATATGTGAATCCAAAGCACCTCTTTGTTCTCTCCCTTTAACCTTTCCCTTATTGTAGCAAAACATTTCTTGTTTTACCTGGTAACCTCTACTCCGTGTATAACCAGTTTATATGTGTCACTTTTCATATTCTCTCTACGAGTGGTATCCTCTCGTATTTGGTTTTGTCTCTCTGCATTAAATCAGGTAGTGTGACCATGTCTAACTTCATCATGTTGGTGCAGATGTCAACAGGTCCAATGTTACTTCTCTTCCTAAGGCTGAGTGAGAGTCCATTGCCTCTGTAGAGCCAAATTCCTGTGTCCTTCCCATGTCCAAGGACATCTGGGAGACTTCCACATTCTCTCCTGTGTCCACGGGGCTGCTTCGAACTTTGGGGTTCATGTGTGTTGGAATTAATGTTTTCTCTGGAGACGTGGGCAAAAGTTGGATTACCAGAACTGCCTGCTCTGGATTTATTTATTTGTTTATTTAATAAATTATTTATTTTGGGGGCTGCGCTGGGTCTTCATTGCTGCTGCACCTTGGCTTTCTAAAATTGTGGTGCTCAAGCCTCTCGTTGCATTGGTTTCCCTTCTCGTGGAGCACTGACTGGAAAGCTCAAGCTCAGTAGCTGTGGCACATGGGCTTAGTTGCCCTGAAGCAAGTGGGATCTTCCTGGACCAGGGATCGAACCCATGTCCTCTGCATTGGCAGACGGATTCTTCACCACTGGACCACCAGGGAAGTCTGGCTTTGGTTTTTTACTTTAAAGTTAACTGCATCCTGTTCTTTCTAGTGGCTGTGACCAGGTTCGCATCCATGGAGAAGCTGAGGAGGGCACGGTTTTCTCCAGGTCTTCTCCCGCATTTATTACTTGTAGACAATCTGAGGATGGCCATTATGACTGATAAAATATGACGTCTCTCTGTCTTTCTTTCTTTCTTTCTTTTTTTTTTTCAGAAAAATACATTTGTTCTATTCATTCTATACATTTGTTGAATTTTTCTGTATTTATTTAGTGAGTTGATTCCATCGGCTCTGCTGGGTCTTCCTTGCTGCCCAGGATTTTCCCTAGGCGCGGCAGGTGGGGGCTCTTCTGTAGTTGTGGTGGGCCGGCTTTCATTGTGGTGGCCTCTCTTGTTGGGGAGCCCTGGCTTTAGGGCAGGGGACTGGAGTAGTTGTGAGTCTTGGGCTTTGTTGACCCCCGGCATATGGGTCTCCTGGATAAGGAGTCGATATGGTGTCCCCTGCCTTGCAGGCGGGTTGTTGGGCAGTGAGCCACCCCAGAAACCCTTGGTGGTGTTTTGATTGGCATTTCGCTGATGATGAGCATGTTTGAGCCTGTTTTCCCTTGTTTGTATATTTCAGTAAACCCTGTGAGTCAATTTACCTGTTGCAGTGGGCTTCGGGTATGTCTGCCATTCCTGAATCCTGTTTCGGTTACCCCCCTCCAGTGATGTCTTGAGGGCAGATGACATTGACAGCCCCTGAGCGACTGAACTGAACTGAACTGAACTGAAAAACGCTTTGTGAATGTGCCATGTCCATCAGCCCTGGGTCCTAGGTTGCAGTTCCGAGAATTGTCCACAAGGCGGCAGCACGTTGCCAGCCCACCTCGGCTTGCTCAGACAACCAGGGCCTTAGAGAAAGACCTGCTTGTGGGTTGTAATTAGAGTGCGGTGTGCCAGCACAGAGACCCTCGGGCTTGTGTCTCCTGGCCTCTCTGCCCGTCCCCTTCACCCCGGAAGACATATCCCAACCGATGCAAAACCGCTGTGCTGAGGATGCTGCCACTTGTAGGCGGGGAGACTAAGGATGGCTGCGGGAGGTGGAAGCCCCTCTCTCAGGACTCCTGGAGCGGGGGCTTTAAGAGCTGTTGCAGCCCCGGGGGCCGCCAGGTGTTGGGTGCACCTGGCATGGGCTTGCTGTGGGCAGGCCGGTCTGGATTTCGCAGGTTGGGGTCGCAGTCGGAGGGGAAGAGACCCTGCTGGTCCTGGGTTCTCACTTGCCTGCGCACCTTCTTCAGCTCCCACAGGGTCCAGCCTCAGAATCCAAGAGGGCTCAGGCTCTAGAAATGTGACGCCAGCCAGGACGCGGAGGTCTCAGGGGAATATCGTAGGCGTTTCTTTCTTTCCTTTTCTCACATAACTTTTATTTTTTACTGGTATCTAGGTGATTTAATCATTGCTTTGGTTTGAAGGGAACAGCAGCTCCATTTTCTTTTTCCAGTGGAAATGTGAATTCTTTTTCAAGCTCTTTTTCCATTAGGAATATTCCAGAGTGCCCAGCTGTGCTTCCTGTGGATATACATGAATTTGCATATGTGAATCCAAAGCAACTCTGATCCATTCCTTTTGCCTTCCACCTTATGTTACTCTGGGACCCTGTACTTGGTGTATAAGGAGTTTATATGTGCCGGTTTTCATGTTCTGTCTATAAGTGGTATCCTGTCATATTTTTCTTTCTCTTCACTGCAGTAGTTCAGTTAGTGTAGTCATGTCCAGCTCCATCATGTCGATGCAAATATCATTATTTCATTCTTAGTCACATTTCTTTCTTGGAGCTGAGTGAGAGTCCAGTGCCTCAGTAGAGCCAACTTCCTGTATTGTTCCAGTCCAAGGACATCTTGGAGGCTTCCGTGTTCTCACCTGCGTCCATAGAGCCGTACTGAACTGTGGGGTTCAGGTGTGTTGGAATTCATGCTTTCTCCGGAGACATTAACAAAAGTCAGATTACCAGATCTGCTTGGTCTGGTTTTCTTTGTTTATTATTTTTATTTACTTATCTATTATTTTGGCTGCGCGGGATCTTTGTTGATGCTGCACCTTGGCTTTCTCACGGTTGGTACACGGGCTTCTCGTTGCGGTGGCTTCTCTTGTCGTGGAGCATCCGATCGAGAGCGCAGACGGCATAGTTGTGGCTCACAGGCTGAGTTACTCTGTAGCATGTGGGATCTTCCTGGACCAGGGATCAAACCCGTGTCTCTGCATTGGCAGATGGATTCTTAACCATTGGACCACCGGGAAAGTCCTACCTCTTGTTTTAGACTTTAAAGTCAATTCCAACCTGTTCTTTTAAGTGATGGTGACCAGGTTTGCTTCTCTGGAAAAGCTGAGGAGGGCACGGTGTTTTCCAGGTCCTCTACAGCATTTATTGCTTGTAGACAATCTGAGGACGGCCATTCTGACTGGTGAGATATTACATGTCTCTCTTTCTCTCTCTCTCTTTTTTTTTTTCAAAATAATACATTTCTTTTATTCAGTTGAATTTTTCTGTATGTATTTATTTAGTCAGTTGATACCTGTAGGCAGTGCTGGGTGTTTTTTGCTGCCCAGGTTTTTCTCTAGTAGTGGCAAGCGGAGGCTCCTCTGTAGATGTGGTGGGCAGGCTTTCATGTGGTGGCCTGTGTTGTTGGGGAGCACTGTCTCTTAGGCGGGGGGCTGGAGTAGTTGTGGTTCTCGGGCTCTGTTGATACCTGGCATGTGGGATTTGCCCAGACGAGGAATCGATATGGTGTCCCCTGTGTGGCAGGTGGATTTTTTAACAGTGAACCACCCAGGAAATCCTCGGTGGTCTTTTGATTGGCATTTCCCTGTGTTTGAGCCTGTTTTCCCATGTTTTTATATTTCCCTAAACTCTGCGAGTCAATTTATCTGTTGCAGCGGGCTTCAGGCAAGTCTGCGGTTTACAAATCCTGTTTCGATTACCCACCTCTGGTGGTGATCTCTCTGGTACCCACCTCTTGAGGGCAGGTGACATTGACAGCCCATAAAAACGCCTTGTGAATGAGCCGCGTCCATCAGCCCTGGGTCTCAGGTTGCAGTTCCGAAAATTGTCCACAAGGCGGCAGCACGTTGCCAGCCCACCTCGGCTTGCTCAGACAACCAGAGGCTTAGTGAAAGGCCTGTTAGTGGGTTGTGATTAGAGTGCGGTGTGCCAGCACAGAGACCCACGGGCTTGTGTCTCCTGGCCTCTCTGCCCGTCCCCTTCACCCCGGAAGACATATCCCAACCGCTGCAAAACCGCTGTGCTGAGGATGCTGCCGTTTGTAGGTGGGGCGACCCTAAGGATGTCGGTGGGAGGTGGAAGCCCCACTCTCCGGACACGTGGAGCGGGGGCTGTTAAAAGCTCTTGCGGCCTGGGCGTCCCCAGGTGTGGGGTGCACCCGGCATGGGTTTGCTGTTGGTAGGCCCGTCTGGATTTGCAGGTTGGCGTCCCAGTCTGAGGGGTAGAGTCACTGCCTGTTCTGGGGTTCCCACTTGCCTGGGCATCCTCTTCAGCTCCCTCGGCTCCTGCAGGGTCCAGCCTTAGGATCCTACAGGGCTCAGGCTCCAGAAATGTGACACCAGCCAGGTACTTGGAGGCCTCAGGGGAATATAGTAGGCATTTCTTTCTTTCTTTCCTTTCCTCATGTAACCATTTATTTTTTTATGGCATCTAGGTTAAATAACTATGTGGTTTGAGGTGAACAGTAACTTGATATTTTTTCTTCACGTGGAAGTGTGGATTTGGTGTCAGATTTTTCTTCCATTGGGAATATTCCAGAGCGCCCAGCAGAGCTTCCTGCAAATATATTTGAGTTTGCATATGTGAATCCAAAGCACCTCTCTGATCCCTCCCTCTGATCACCTCTCCTCTGTTGTAACCGCAGGTTTCTTGTTTTATTCTGGGGCCCTCTACTTGGTGCATAGGAGTTTATATGTGTCACTTTGCAGAGTGGTCTCATATCATATTTGGCTTTGTTTCTCTGCATTAGATCAGGTAGATGGCCATGTCTGGCTTCATCATGTTGATGCAAATGTCATTAGATCTAATTTCACTTGTCTTCCCAAGGCTGAATGAGAGTCCATTGCCTCTGTAGAGCCGAATTCTGTATCCTTCCCGTGTCCAAGGACATCTGGGAAGCTTCCGTGTTCCCACCTATGTCCACAGGGATGCTTCAAACTTTGGGGTTCAGGTGTGTTGGAATTAATATTTTCTCTTGAGACGTGGGCAGAAGTCAGATGACCAGATCTGCCTGCTCTGGTTTTATTTATTTATTTTTATAAATTTATTATTCTTTTGGCTGCTCTGGCTCTTCACTGCTGCTGCACCTGGGCTTTCTAAAGTTTGTGCATGGGCTTCTCGTTGCGGTGGCTTCTCTTGTCGTGGAGCACTGGGTCAACAGCACAGACTCAGTAGTTGTGGCACACAGGCTTAGTTTCCTGGTTGCATGTGGGATCTTCCTGGACCAGGGATCAGACTCATGTCCTCTGCATTGGCAGATGGATTCTTAACCACTGGACCACCAGGAATGTACTGGCTCTGGCTTTAGACTTTAAAGGAAATTCCATCCTCTTCTTTCTAGTGGTTGTGACCAGTTTGCATCTCTGGAAAAGCTGAGGAGGGCACGGTTTTCTCCTGGCCCTCTGCAGCATTTATTGCTTGTAGACCATCTGAGGATGGCCATTCTGACTGGTGAGATATTACATGTCTCTCCCTCTCTCTTCTTTTTTTTTTTTCTCCAAAACAATGCATTTCTTTTATTCAGTTGAATTTTCTGTATGTATTTATTTAGTCAGTTGACTCCTTTAGGCAGTTCTGGATGTTTTTTGCTGCCCAGGTTTCTCTCTAGTAGCAGCAGGCAGGGGCTCTGTAGTTGGGGTGGGCAGACTCTCTTTGTGGTGGCCCCGTTGTTGGGGAGCACTGCCTCTTAGGTGGGGGGCTGGAGTAGTTGTGGGTCTCCAGCTCTGTTGATCCCCGGCATGTGGGATCTGCCTGGATGAGGAATCGATATGGTGTCCCCTGCGTGGCAGGTGGATTTTTTACCAGTGAACCACCCGGGAAATCCTCGGTGGTCTTTTGATTGGCATTTCCCTGTGTTTGAGTCTGTTTTCCCGTGTTTTTATATTTCACTAAACTCTGGGAGTCAATTTATCTGTTCAGCGGGCTTCAGGCAAGTCTGCGGTTTACAAATCCTGTTTTGATTACCCACCTCCGGTGGTGTCTTGAGGGCAGGTGACATTGACAGCCCCTAAAAGCGCGTTGGGAATGTGCAGTGCCCTTCAGCCATGGTTGCAGTTCCTGAAAATGTCCACAAGGCGGCAGCACGTTGCCTGCCCACCTAGGCTTGCTCAGGCAACTAGCGCCTTAGTGAAAAGGCCTGTTTATGGGATGTAAATTCGAGTGCGGGTGTGCCGGCACAGAGACCCACGGGCTTGTGTCTCCTGACCTCTTTGCCCGTCCCCTTCACCCCGGAAGCCATATCCCAACCGGTGCAAAACCGCTGTGCTGAGGATGCTGCCGTTTGTAGGTGGGGCGAGTCTAAGGATGTCGGTGGGAGGTGAGAAGCCCCATTCCCAGGACAGGTGGACCAGAGACCAGTTAAAAGCTCTTGCAGCCCAGGGGGCTCCCAGGTGTGGGGTGCACCTGGCATGGGTTTGCTGTAGATCGGCCCGTCTGGATTTGCAGGTTGGGGTCCAGGCTGCTTGTCCTGGGTTCTCACTTGCCTGCCCATCCTTTTCAACTCCTGCAGCCTCCGCAGGGTCCAGCCTCAGGATCCATGAGGTCTCAGGCTCCAGAAATGTGATGCCAGCCAGGTACCTGGAGGCCTCAGGAGTATATTAGATATTTCTTTCTTTCCTTTCCTCATTTAACTTTTATTTTTTATTGGCACCTAGGTGATTTAATCATTGCTTTGGTTTGAGGAGAACTACAACTGCACTTTCTTTTTCCAGTGGCATTGTGAATTTTTTATTGTTCTTTTCCCATTAAGAATATTCCAGAGCAGCCAGCTGAGCTTCCTGTGAATATATGATTTTGCATATGTGACCAATGCAACTCTTTGATCCCTTCATTTTACCTCTCCCCTTTTGTAACCAAACGTTTTTTGTTTTATTCTGGGGCCCTCTAAGTGGTGTATAAAGAGTTTATATATGCCAGTTTTCATATTCTCTCAATAAATGACTTTGTATCATATTTGTGTCTCTCTCTCTGCAGTAATTCAGTTAGTGTGGCCATGTCTAGCTCCGTCATGTCCAAGCAAATATCATTATGTCATTCTTCGTCACATTTCTTTCTTGGGGCTGAGTGAGAGTCCAGGGCCTCTATAGACAGAAATTCCTGTATTGTTCCAGTGTCAAAGGACATCTGCGTGGCTTCCGTGATTTTACCTAAGTCCAGGGCTGCACCAAACTTTGGGGTTCAGGTATGTTGGAATTAAGATTTTCTCTGGAGATGCAGGCAAAAGTCAGATTACCAGATCTGCTGGCTCTCGCTTTAGACTTTAAAGGAAATTCCATCCTGTTCTTTCTAGTGGTTGTGACCAGTTTGCATCTCTGGAAAAGCTGAGGAGGCATGGTTTTATCCAGGCCCTCTGCAGCATTTATTGCTTGTAAACAATCTGAAGATGGCCATTCTGACTGGTAAGAGATGACATTTCTCTCTCTCTCTCTCTTTTGTTTTTAATTTTGTTTTATTTAGTTGAATTCTTCTGTATTTATTTATTTAGTCAGTTGATTCCATCGCTGTGCTGGGTCTTCCTTGCTGCCTGGGTTTTTCCCCAAGTGTGGCAAGCGGGGACTCTTCTGTAGTTGCGGTGGGCCGGCTTTCATTGTGGTGGCCTCTTATTTTGGGGAGCCCTGGCTTTAGGGCAGGGGACTGGAGTAGTTGTGAGTCTTGGGCTTCGTTGACCCCCACATATGGGATCTCCCCGGATGCGGAATCAATATGGTGTCCTCTGCCTTGCAAGCGGATTGTTGGGCAATGAACCACCTCGGAAGCCCTTGGTGGTGTTTTGATTGACATTTCCCTGAGGATGAGCATGTTTGAGCCTGTTTTCCCGTGTTTGTATGTTTCAGTAAACCCTGTGAGTCAGTTTACCTGTTGCAGTGGGCTTCTGGCGTGTCTGCTGTTTCCGAATCCTGTTTCGGATACCCACCTCTGGTGATGTCTTGAGGGCAGGTAACATTGACAGCCCCTAAAAAGGCTTTGTGAATGTGCCGCGTCCATCAGCCCTGGGTCTCAGGTTGCAGTTCCGAGAATTGTCCACAAGGCGGCAGCACGTTGCCAGCCCACCTCGGCTTGCTCAGGCAACCAGGGCCTTAGTGAAAGGCCTGTTTGGGGTTGTATTTAGAGTGCGGTGTGCCAGCACAGAGACCCTCGGGCTTGTGTCTCCTGGCCTCTCTGCCCGTCCCCTTCACCCCGGAAGACATATCCCAACCGATGCAAAACCGCTGTGCTGAGGATGCTGCCACTTGTAGGCGGGGAGACTAAGGATGGCTGCGGGAGGTGGAAGCCCCTCTCTCAGGACTCCTGGAGCGGGGGCTTTAAGAGCTGTTGCAGCCCCGGGGGCCGCCAGGTGTTGGGTGCACCTGGCATGGGCTTGCTGTGGGCAGGCTGGTCTGGATTTCGCAGGTTGGGGTCGCAGTCGGAGGGGAAGAGACCCTGCTGGTCCTGGGTTCTCACTTGCCTGCGCACCTTCTTCAGCTTCTTCAGCCCCCACAGGGTCCAGAGGGCTCAGGCTCCAGAAATGTGATGCCAACCTCCGGCGGATTTAGTAGTCATTTTTCTTTCTTTCTTTTTTTCATTTAATCTAATTTTTTTTCCTGGCATCTAGGTATTTTAATTGTCGCTTTGGTTTAAGGTGAATAGTTCATTCATTTTTACATTTGGGTGTGTGAATTATTTTTCTGTTTCTTATTCCAGTAGGAATATTTCAGAGTGCCCAGCAAAACTGTTAATAGAAGTGTATAGAAGTGTTGATGTGTGAATCCAAAGCACCTAGTTTATTCCTTCCTTCTACCTTTCCCTTTTTTAAATGTAGGTTTTTCCTTTGTTCTGGGACTTGCTGCCTTGGCGTGTAACTGGGTTTGTATATGATAGTTTCCATACTGTTTGTGTAAGTGATATCAGTTCTTGTTCGTCTCTATCTGCGTGTGTTACTTTTGTTAGTGTGATCACGTGTAGTTCCACGGGTGTTGCTATAGATTCCATTATGCCATTCATCTTCAGTTTTCTTTTTTGTGACTAAGTGGTAGTTCATTGTGCCTATGGGCTGAAATTCCTGCATCTGTTCCATTTTCCAAGGACATTTTGGTGGCTTCCATGTCCTGGCCTGTGTCAAGGGTGATGCACCGAACCTGGGGCACATGTGTCATGGAATTAATATTTTCTCCAGATACTTTACCAGTAATGGCATTACCAGATACACTGTTTGCTCCGGTTTTATGATTTTAAGGAACCTCCATGCTGTTCTTTGTGGTTGCTATGACAAATTTCCCATCTCTGAAAGAAAAGTAAGGCACTGTTTCCTCACATTTTTCCATTTAATTTTCCTCTCCCCCTTTGTGATTATATGTTCCTTTTTTCATTGTACAATGTTTTGAGTGTTTTTCAGGTTAAGGTGTTTAAAATGCCTGTGAGAAGAAGTTTCTGAATTCATGCGTGTTGTGAAGTTTGTGGACCCTAGAGACACAGCGATCTCAGAGCCTTGAGTCTTTTTCTTTCTAGATTGTGGGCCCAACTTTGCCTCTTTTCCTTAGTGCGTCTTGTTCTTCTCCACCCTTTTGCTGCCAGGACATCATCCAGTAACTAGGAAAAACTCCAGGCCGAATCAAAGCACAGGACAGCTTCCATATGGAATGGTGCTGTTTACTATTTGCTTGCTCACAGCCTCATTATTTAAAACCTTTATGTCATACTCACAGGTTTGGTACCAGCCTAGATGATCTCTGTGAAATTCTGCTTGCCAGCTTCAGAGTTCAGAGCGTTTCCTCATTTTTCTTCCCTTGAGGGGCTTGCCGGACATGACTGGTAAGGGCAGTCAGGTTACCCATTGCTATACCTCATTGAAATTCATCCTCAGGTCTTTTTTTTTTTTTTTTTCATGTTTGATATGTTTATTCAGTTAGATTTCCCTCCCCCCTTCCCCAGGTCTTAAGTATGATCAGCTAAACATTGTCTCATGACCTCTAGAAGAGGCATTTGGCATTCAGAAGCCTGCTGATTGGATGCTGCCCCACGTTTATCGTCTGGACTGCCTCTTGGTTTTAGGAACAAGGTAGGAGAATCATCCAAGCTCTTCTGAGGGCTCTGTGAGCAAGGCCTTGGTGCAGCTGGACGAGAAGACAGCTGCTGTAATTCGATGAGTGCCCATCAGGTTATTAAGTTCCTTACATTCATTGTCTGTTTAAAACTGTTCTAATAAACTTCACGAAGTAGGCATTATATCCCCATTGTATAGGTGAGGCAAGTGAGGCTGGATGGGACGTTATTTGTCTAAGGTTATTCAGACCAAAGTGTTGAAATTCAGTTTTAAACCTGGATCTGACCGTCTCCAGAGCTGCAAATTCTCTTTCTTCATGTGATTTGTAAGAATGTGCTCTTGCCCTTAAGGAGACAAGATTCCTGAAAGTATCTTTAATAAATAAAGAGGTGACAGCAACTTAAAATTGATGAAAGAGAACTACTTTTATTGATACAGAAATGGTTGCAGTGTATTGCTATGTAAGAGTAAGCAGGCCTGAGCATAGCAAGGCGGGCTCCAGTGAAGGCAAACATTAACATCATGCCTCCGACCCAGACGTGACAGCCAGAGGGCTCCCTTGTGTCTCCTGCCAGACCACCGCCTCCCGAGGCTTAGCCGTTACTGTAGGTTAGTGTAGATTACAGACAAAATAATTCAGCATCTGCTCTTTTATGTTCAGGTGCTTTTACCACATTTTGTTAGTGAGATTTATCCATGTTGTTACATTTAGCAGAGGCTTGCCTTTTTTTTTTTTTTTTTTGGCTATGCTACACAGCATGTGAAACTTCACCCAGGGATCCAACCCAGGCTCCTTGCATTGCAAGTGTGGGGTCTTAACTCCTGGACCACCAGGAAAGTCTGCAGAGGCTCGTTAACATTGCAGAGTATTGGGAATCCCCTGACTGTCCAGTGGTTAAGCTTCTGTGCTTCCACTGCAGGGGGCATGGGTTCAATCCTTGGTCAGGAAACTAAGCTCCCACATACTGTCTGGCATGACCAAGAAATAAAAAATAAATTGAAGTAAAGAACTGGATATTATTTTTAAAAGTTGCTAATTCCTGTTCATTCCATTGATTGGATGTACCACTGGTTGATGGATATTTGGGTGGTTTCAGATTTGGGGCTTTCGTAAATAAAGCTACTATGAATATTCTTTTATCTGTATCTTTTGACTGACCTATTGATAGCTCAGTTGGTAAAGAATCCGCCTGCAATGCAGGAGACCCTGGTTCAATTCCTTGGTCGGGAAGATCCACTGGAGAAGGGATAGGCTACCCACTCCTGTATTCTTGGGCTTCCCTTGTGGTTCAGCTGGTAAAGAATCTGCCCACAATGCGGAAGACCTGGGTCCAATCCCTGGGATGGGAAGATCCCCTGGAGAAGGGAAAGGCTACCCACTCCAATATTCTGGCCTGGAAAATTCAGTCCATGGGGTCGCAAAGAGTCAGACATGACTGAGCGGCTTTCACTTTCACATTCATGGATATCTCCTGAATATCTATAGATAGATAGGTTTATATAATTTTGCATTAATTAATTAATTATTAATAGAATTGTTGCATCATAGGTTAGGCATATTTCGGCTTTAACTGCCAAAAGCCTCACAGAGTAGTTAAAATGATGTATCCTCCTTCGTGCAGTGTATGAGAGCCTACAGTCTCCTCCTTCATAGTTTCTGATATTAGCCATTCTGGTGTTAGCATAGGTGTCACATATTGTGTTTTTAACTTATATTTCCCTCTTGACTAATGATGTTGAGTACCATTTTCATATCCTTCTTGGCCATCCAGATACTCTTTCTGTGTCGGAAGTAGCGCACCTGCAGGAGCTAGCATGGTTGGACTTCCCCCAGCCCCGAGGGAGTGAGCTAGCAGTGTTCCTTGCAGACCTGTCCAGGTGTGGGGCAACAGGAGAGGAGGGGAAAGGGGCTTGAGGGCTCTTAGCCATCAACCACCAGTGATGAAGCTGTGTTCTTTATTACAGTATTACTCAGGTCTATGGAGATGCTGCTGCTGCTAAGTCGCTTCAGTCGTGTCCGACTCTGTGCGACCCCACAGACGGCAGCCCACCAGGCTCCTCCGTCCCTGGGATTCTCCAGGCAAGAACACTGGAGTGGGTTGCCATTTCCTTCTCCAATGCATGCATGCTAGGTCACTTCAGTCGTATCCGACTCTGTGTGACCCTATGGACAGCAGCCCGTCAGGCTCCTCTGTCCACGAAATTCTCTAGGCAAGAATACTGGAGTGGGTTGCCATTTCCTTCTCCAACTATGGTGATGAGGAGATAATAAATCTGAAATAGCCAATACTTAACTTGTTGCCTATACCTGGAAAACAAGGTAAATAAGTATGAAAATGAGATACTGATTGTCTTTAACTCCTTGGGCTGGGCCAGGAGATTAGCCTTTACATATGATATGTCCTACTTGGCTGAGCTGTGACTGTTTTACAAGTGAGAACTAGTGATAGAATTTCAGAAAAGAATACAGTGTTGACACAATTCTTTTATCCATGGTAGTAAACTAAGTATGGCTCCTTGACAACTCAAATAGTAATGCACCTAAAGAGTGTGTCTTGTGTAAATTATTTCTTCTCAATTCTCACAGAGGCTACAGAATAGAGAGGGAAGGCATCTTACAAGTAATGTAACTGTTAAATAGCTTGCCCATAGTTACTGCTTTCTGGAGCAGTAATTTCAGACAACAATTTTGGAATACAGGGTCAGAAATGTGTTTAAACATTTTAATAATGAGTTAATTCCCTAGTCAAGTGCCTTGAGTCTAAATTTTCTCTGACCTCCCTTTAGAAACGAGGTTTAAGAATTACCACATGAAGGATGCAACTCTTAATAAAACAAATGCCTAATGTCCCAGAAACTAAAGGAGTCACCTGGAGGGAGTGAAGGACCCTGGGACTGGCAGGCCCTAACAGCCCTCGATAATTCGTTGTCTTTCCCTTAGACTTCCCAGATTCTCTTCTCTTCACCAGTGTGTCTGACCCTTAGTTTACTCAGATATGGTTTCACTCCAGCCAAGGCAAGGACAAAAGTCCATTTCCCACCTTTCCTCGAGTCCATGAGTGGTGGAGCCTGGATTTTTCAGTCTCAGTTTTCCCATCTGTAAAATGGAGACGTAACCGCTACCTGTGGGACTATCATAAATGTTTTTTAAAAAATTAAATGCACATGAAGAGACCTTGGACTATATACCTTATCATGTGGGTGCTCAGTAAGTGTAGCTAATTACTGGTTGAACTCATCCATTCTGGAAGTTGGCATACCTGATACAGATTCTGAGCTTCCTTTAGGCAAAAGGGTGACTAACTCCTGGGTTTGCTCAATACAGTCTCAGTTTTAGCACTGGCAATTTAGCATCCCAGGAAATCCTCCTCTAGACACAAAAAGTCCCAGTTTTTGGTAATGACTGTAGAAGTCTGGGAGAGAATATAAGGCTACCTGAAAAATAGGGGCTAAAAGGAACAATGTTTTTAGTGTCAAATGGATCTAGCATAGATTACCTGCTTTCTGTAGTTCCTGTTGGTTATTTTTCCCCCCTTACCATTGATGTGGGCAGCCATGATTTACGGTTCACAAAAATGGAGACTTCTTGTGGGTCCACCTTAAGTGTGTTGCAACCTTGAGCACCAACAGTCTATTTTTCATTTTGCTTGTGGATTAACTATTCGAATTTGTATTGAGATAGTGCTGGTTTAATTTTTGACATTGTGAATATCATGTTTTCTAAGAGTTCAGATAATAAAAACAAGAATGATTATCCTACCAATGCCAGTATGACTCAGACATCACTGAGAAAGGGGACTAAAGCACGTATTTTTTTTTAATTGAAGTACAGTTGATTTACAATGTTGTACCGGTCTGTGGTGAGCAGCAGAGTGACTCGGCGATGCCCATATACACATTCTTTTTCCATTATGGTTTATCCTGGGAGATCGGATGTAGTCCCCTGTGCTGGACAGCGGGACCTTGTTTACCCATTCTAAATGTAATGGTTTGCGTCTACCAGGCCCAGACTCCCAGTGCATCCCTCCCCGGCCCTGCCTTGGCAACCACAAGTTTGAGCTCTATGTCTGTGAGCCTGTTTCTGTTTTGTTGCTAGGTTCATTTGTGCCATATTTTAGATTTTAGATTCTACATATAAGTGATATCATATGCTATTTGTCTCTTTCTGACTTACTTTTTTTTAGTATTATCATCTCTAGTTGCATCCTTATTGCTGCAAATGGCATTATTTCATTCTTTCTTACGGCTGAATAGTATTCCCTTGTATATATGCACTGAATCTTCTTTATCCATTCAAGTGTTGATGGACACTTAGATTTCTTCCATGTCTTGGCTATTGTGAACAATGCTGCTGTGAACACAGGGGTGCATGTATCTTTTTGAATTATAGTTTTGTCCGGGTATATGCCCAGGAGAGGGCTTGCTGGATCATATGGTAATTCTATTTTGAATTTTCTGAGGAACCTCCACACTGCTTTCCATAGTGGCTGCACCAAGTTACATCCACACCAAAAAATGTAGGAAGGTTCCCTTTTCTCTACACTCTCTCCAGCATTTGTTATTTGTAGACTTTTTAGTGATGGCCATTCTGACCAGTGTGAGCCTCTAAAATTCCTTTTCTGTATCATAGATGCACTCTGTAAAAGAAGCACAAAACTCTGATAGCACTAAAGAAGGGTCTGTCTACTCTCAAGTGTTTTTCAAACTGTACTCAGTAGTGGATATTGGGGATATATAGTGATTACTGCGTGTGTGTGCTCAGTTGTGTCCAGCTCTTTGCGACCCCCATGGACTATAGCCCACCAGGCTCCTCTGTTCATGGGATTTCCCCAGCAAGAATTCTGGAGTGGGTTGCCATTTCCTTCTCCAGGGGACCTTCCTGACCCAGGCCTCGAACCTGTGTCTCCTGCATTGGCAGGTGGATTCTTCACCACGGAGGCACTGGGGAAACCCAGTAGTAGTTAGAGACCACCATTGAAATAACTAAGGTGGAATAGAATAGAAAATATTGGAGTGCACCACATGTAATAATGATTTGTAAAGTTGTGTTTTAGTTACGTTTATACATAGATGTTTGTGTAAAAAGTCAGTACAAAGAATGTACATCTCACATGGGTTACACTCAGGAAAGGAGACTCAGAAGACTACATTGTCTCCCCAGACATCTGGACAAAACCCAAGAAAGTTTATACTGTTTGCCCCACTCCCTCTTCCTCCACATTCCTCAGCCATCACTCAGATTCTCAGTTCTCCCCATCCTCCCTAGACACAAACTGTGGTTTTCAGTCCTGCATCTAGCCTCCTTCCTGGCTTACCCAGTTCTTCGTCTTTCTCGAGAGCTCTCACAAATAGGCTTTGGTTTGCTGAACTGCTAACTGACTGTCTGGCCTCAAGAAAGTGACTGCAACTGCTTAATCCTCAGTTTCCTTATTTGAAAGAAGGTGGTAATAAATTCTCTCTGTTAGGATTGCTTTTGATGGTGAAATGAAATAACCTCTGGAAAACATCTGGAACATAAAGACTGAAAGAAATACTTTCCTTTCCATCTGTCGTATCCCCACCTCACACCCCCAATTTAAGGAGACCCTCTTAAGAAGCACTGTTTAAAAAAAAAAAACAAAACACTGTTGTCAGTGAGGACCTTAAAGTGTTGTGCAGCAGGGAACTCCTGGGGACACCCCAGTTTCTGTCAGTCTAATGATGACTCTTAACCAGTTTGTCTTGGACAGTAATATTTTAGCCTGGTTCCCAGATTCTCTTGAGTCCTCCTGCTGACTTCCTCCCCGCCTTCCACCTTCCTGCCACAGGCTGTGAAGAATCCCGAGATAGAAGCGTTGGGGTGCTTAGGAACACTGGTCTCAAAGAGGTCCAGACACAGGGAAGGTTACTCAGCCGTGAACACAGGGGCCAGCCCCCAACTCCAGGGCTGAGGGTTCCAGGCCCAGTCGTCTCCCCAACAGGGAGCACAGATCCTTCGGTCCTGCTGGTCGGCGCCACAGCCGGCCATGGATGGTCCAAGGGACTCAAGGCGCTGTGTACGCATCCTTCGCGGAGAGGTAGGTGTCAGTGGCTTGCTGCAGCGACTTAAGCACTGATTAACTGTTCCTTAATGACCTGAGGTAGTCAAGGGATGCTCCTGCGTTTCCTTCCAATCGGCCGTGGGGACCGGGCCCAAACAAGGCTAAGAGATGCCAGTTAAAGTTGTCTTTCTGAGGCTTTGCAGGGGCGATAGTTTGGGCGGCCCTGCGCAGGAACCCCGCCGGCTTGCCTCGGGCTCACTGGACACCGCACTCCTTGGAGGCGAGAGGAGGCGATGCCGCGGGCCTGGCGCAGCGCCCCTCGCCCCTCGCCCCTCGCCGCCCATCACCGGCGGCCGGCCGCGGCCGGGTCCTCCCTAGCACCTGGGCTCCTGCTCCAGGCGGCGGCGGCGGCGGCGGCCCGAGCCCCAGGCAGGGCTTTTATTGTGAAAGGCGCCCCCCCTCCCGCGCTTTCGGGGAAGTGGGGAGGCTGGGCCGGACCGCGAGGCACGGACTTCACAAACTCTGCGGACGTCAGTAGCCGGTCTGGGAGGGCTCGAGGCAGCGGGAAGGGCCCCGCAGAACCGCAGATCCCGCGTGTGCATTGGCCCAGACCCCCTGTACCAAGCCTAACCGCAGAGCATCCCGCCGCTCACGCCCGCCCCGGAGTTGGCCGCTAGAGAGCTGTGGCCCCTCGGTCCCGAACCCGCGTCCAGAGCCGCCCCGAGATCCACGGGGCCAGGGGCGGGCCGGGCCGGTGGGATGAGTTGGCGAGCGGGCTGAGTGCGCCCTGGAGCCGCTCCAGCCCCCGCGGGGAACATGGTAGGAATCGCGGACGGGGACGCGCGGCCGGGCGGGTGGGAAGGTGGGCACCCAGACAGGTGGCAGCGGGCACTGCACCCTCTCCGGGCGCGCGGAGCCGGCGCGGCTTCCTGGGGCCTGAATTGTTCCCTGAAAGTTGCAGGAGGGCGGGGACTTAGGAAGGGGCCATCGGCTTTTCTGCTTCCCTTGGCGGAGAGGACGGTAACCGGGCGGCTTTCCTTTTGGACTGGCACATCCTGGCTGCATCGTAAGCTTCTGGCAGCGGTGCGCTCGCTCCATCCAGTCCCCAGGGCAGCGCGGGGAGAGGATTCCCTGAGGCACCCGACACAGCCTCTGAGGGGTGAGACGCCTTTGAAATCGGTGTATTCCTCTGAAAGATGCATGTGAATTCTCTGTTAGCTTCTTACTGTGTGAGTCCTGTTTTAAGACGTAGTGCCTTGCACTTACTATCATAGAATTAAATCGGCCCTGATAAAGTTCCGACGCTTGTCTTCCAGAGCCCCACCCGGCTCTGCCTCCCAGGACCATAGGACAGATGTGGGCGCCCTGGAGGGCATCATTCATGAAGTCAGGGACCTCATGAACAGCAGCCCTCCCATTGATAAAGCTCACAGACATTAACAAGCAGGATACACAGACCCTAAAGAATATGATTCAGGCAGCTTAGCTAAAAGCACAGGTGCAGACCCAGAAAAGGAGCTTCCCTCAACACTGGCTGCTCAGCTCTGCTTCCAGGTTAGAAGCTATTCGTAGATTCTTTCCGGTGGCTCAGCGATAAAGAATCTGCCTGCGATGCAGGAGACGTGGGTTCGATCCTTGGATTGTGAAGATCCCCTGGAGGAAGGCACGGCAACCCACTCCAGTATTCTTGCCTGGGAAATCCCATGGACAGAGGAGCCTGGGGGGTTATAGTCCATGGGGTCGCAAAGAGCCGGACACAACTGAGGAGACGGAGCACACACACAGAGGTTACCTGCAGCCCCCACCCCACCCCTCCCTCAGCTCCCCGTCCTTCCCTAGGGGGGGTCAGCTACTAGGATGAGTTTGAACTCGGAGGGGCTCTCCTGTCTGCTTCCAGGCACAGCTTTCCCACGATACGCTCACAGAGGGCAGCTTGGAGCCCAGTGGAGATATTTCAAGGAGTTTAGCTGTGAGCCTGGAGTTAGAAGGCCCCTAGAGACTCCTCTGCACGATGGATGGTCTCTGGGAGAACAGCCCCCGTGGGCCCCAATGTCCTGGCGGTGACAGGACCAGAGGTAGAGGGCTGGTCACCATGAGCTGGGAGCTCAGGGAACGGGCCTGTGAGGCTGTGTGTGTGTGTGTGTGTGTGTGTGTATTTCACTTTTCCTTGCATAACACCTTCTCCCCAGTCCTCAGAGTTTTCCACCCCCACCTCAAAACTCTAAAGAGAAATTAATAATGGAATCTTAAGATTGGAAAAGGGGAGTGAGTGATCAGAGGTGCAGGATGTGAAAAGTGTGGAGATTTCTTTCTTTCTTTTTTTTTTAACCACAGAATTCCCTGTTCAGGGGCCTGAGTGTTTACAGAAGAGAGCAGGGCCCAAGGCCACCCATTCAGGGCCGGTGCTGCTGTGGACAGCAGTCTTCTGTCCATGGCAGAGCCTCTGGGGCTTCCTGCGGTGCAGGCTGTGAGGGGGAGAAGATACTTGGCTTCTGCTCGGGCAGCCTCTGGGCACCCCGATGGTATGATTGCTCCACAGCCAGGGTAGGCTTCCTGTTCCTGTGAGCCAGCGGGCTCCTGGCTTCTCACCCTCAGTTCTGGGGCATGTCGGGACCAGAAGTTGAATTGGGATTTGTCTGTGTTGGGGTCCACTTGCCAGAGAGGAGCCTAATGCTCGGCCTATAGTAACAGAATGGCCTTGGAGGTCTGAAGGTTTCCTTTGCTTCTCCCTCCAACTGAAGATTCCTGTGGTCCAGAGGCCCAGGGGCCTGAGAGCACCCCGGCATTGGCAGGAGTCAGTAAAGGAGGGGGCAGGGGACGAGTCCTTTGGGGGCCTCAGTTTCCTCCTCTGCAAAGTGAGAGATTGAACTGGATGCCCTTTGAGGTGCCATTTAGCTCCCAAAATGGTTAATGCCTGAATAATTCTGAGGCTGGATCCAGCCCTGGTGTGAACCTCCTGTTAGCATGGGTAGCTAAAAGGTGTGGGGAAGAAGTGGTTCTCAGCCCTGAACTTCATGTACTCCAGACTCAGCCCTGACCCTCCTAGACCAAATCCAAGGTGGGACCCAGACCAAGGGATGTTTTCAAATGAGGCCTCCCTGGATGGTCCCACTGTGCAACCAGAGCTGAGAACCACAGGGCTGGAGGACTGCCGGGAGGAGGAAGCGCGCTCACCTAGATGTCCCTGCATCTGTAGAACTGCTGCCCGTACCTGCCAAGTCGCGTCAGTCGTGTCCGACTCTTTTGGGACCCCATGGACTCTAGCCCTCCAGGCTCCTCTGTCCATGGGACTCTCCAGGCAAGAATGCTGGAGTGGGTGGCCACGCCTTCCTCCAGGGGATCTTCCCGACCCAGGAATCGAATCTGGGTTTCCCGCATTACAGGCAGATTCTTTACCACCTGAGCCACCAGGGAAGTGCTACGCCTAGAGACAGTCCTGAAATAGAAGGCTTCAGTGAACTTCGGCTGGGAAACGATATATGTTACATGCCTTTCTTGGAAGATCCTCCCACAGAGAGACTTCTTTTAATTCATTAAAGCTGAAATGTGAATTTCCCCAACTTGTTTGAATATTCAGTAATTCCTGAACACTATTGTATTACTAATCCCCCGGGGTACATAAAATGGGAAAGCCCGGGTTAGAAATATAAACTAAATGTCTGGAATCCTTAAGTGTCCTTTTTGCAGAAGTGAACACTGAACTGTGGGGCCTGTGAGGGCATTTTTGATCCCCATGAAGGGGCTGTGAGTCTCAGCCAGGGCTTGGTGCGTCTATTTCTAAAGCTAAGAGTGCGATACTTGCCACCTTGACACTTTCCTTACAGTGATGGTGGCAGACTTGATGTATGCTGAAGACTTTGAGCTTGGATGAAAAATATTGATAGGACTTAAGACAATTACTGCAAACTTAAATTTTTTTTCTTTTTGGTCCTTGGGGATAAAAAATATATATGATAACAATATACGTGAAATACAATACATTCTGTATAACAGTCACACCGCCAATTTCTACAGGTAACTATGGTTCTCATTTTGGTGTATCCTCTATTCTCTTTGAGTATTATTTTAAGACTTGTATACAGAACATGCAGTTTTGCAATCTGTCTTACCTCAGTTTTTATAAAAAAAATGTGTTTCTGTGATGTGTGCATCTCTAAAAAGGTCTTCATCACCCTACTTTCCATGCTCAGTACCGTGGTTATTATTTTTGTAATATTTACTTCTTGATTTGGCTGTATCAGGTCTTAGTTGCAGCACATGGGATCTTTCGTTGCAGTGAGTGGGCTCCAGGGTGTGTGAGCTCAGTAGTTGCAGCGTATGGGCTCAGACGTTAAAGAATCCGCCTGCAGTGCGGAAGACCTGGGTTCGACCCCTGGGTTGGGAAGTTCTCCTGGAGAAGGGATAGGCTACCCACTCCAATACTCCTGGGCTTCCTTGGTGGCTCAGATAGTAAAGAATCTGCCTGCAGTTTAGGAAACCTGGGTTCAGTCCCTAGGTTGGGAAGATCCCCTGGAGGACGGCATGGCAACCCACTGCAGTATTCTTGCCTGGAGAATCCCATGGACAGAGGAGCCTGGTGGGCTACAGTCCATGGGGTCGCAAGGAGTCAGACATGGCTAAGTGACTCAGCACAGCACATGGGCCAAACTGCTCTGTGACACGTGGGGTCATAGTTCCTCGACCAGGGATACAGCCTGCACCCTCTGCGTTGCCAGGCGGATTCTTTTTTTTTTTCCCATTTATTTTTATTAGTTGGAGGCTAATTACTTTACAATATTGCAGTGGTTTTTGCCATACATTGATGTGAATCAGCCATGGGTTTGCATGTGTTCCCCATCCTGATCCCCCCTCCCACCTCCCTCTCCACCCGATTCCTCTGGGTCTTCCCAGTGCACCAGGCCCGAGCACTTGTGTCATGCATCCAACCTGGGCTGGTGATCTGTTTCACCCTTGATAGTATACTTGTTTCAATGCTGTTCTCTCAGAACATCCCACCCTCGCCTTCTCCCAGAGTCCCAAAGTCTGTTCTGTACATCTGTGTCTCCTTTTCTGTTTTGCATATAGGGTTATCATTACCATCTTTCTAAATTCCATATATATGTGTTAGTATACTGTAATGGTCTTTATCTTTCTGGCTTACTTCACTCTGTATAATGGGCTCCAGTTTTATCCATCTCATTAGAACTGATTCAAATGAATTCTTTTTAATGGCTGAGTAATATTCCATGGTGTATATGTACAACAACTTTCTTATCCATTCATGTCCCGATAGGCATCTAGGTTGCTTCCATGTCCTGGCTATTATAAACAGTGCTGCGATGAACATTGGGGTGCACGTGTCTCTTTCAGATCTGGTTTCCTTGGTGTGTATGCCCAGGAGTGGGATTGCTGGGTCATATGGCAGTTCTATTTCCAGTTTTTTAAGAAATCTCCACACTGTTTTCCATAGTGGCTGTACTAGTTTGCATTCCCACCAACAGTGTAAGAGGGTTCCCTTTTCTCCACACCCTCTCCAGCATTTATGGCTTGTACACTTTTGGATAGCAGCCATCCTGACTGGCATGTAATGGTACCTCATTGTGGTTTTGATTTGCATTTCTCTGATAATGAGTGATGTGGAGCATCTCTTCATGTGTTTGTTAGCCATCTGTATGTCTTCTTTGGAGAAATGTCTGTTTAGTTCTTCGGCCCATTTTTTGATTGGGTCATTTATTTTTCTGGAATTGAGCTGCAGAAGTTGCTTGTATATTTTTGAGATTAATCCTTTGTCTGTTGCTTCGTTTGCTATTATTTTCTCCCAGTCTGAGGGCTGTCTTTTCACCTTACTTATAGTTTCCTTTGTTGTGCAAAAGCTTTTAAGTTTCATTAGGTCCCATTTGTTTATTTTTGCTTTTATTTCCAATATTCTGGGAGGTGGGTTATAGAGGATCCTGCTGTGATTTATGTCGGAGAGTGTTTTGCTGATGTTCTCCTCTAGGAGTTTTATAGTTTCTGGTCTTACATTTAGATCTTTAATCCATTTTGAGTTTATCTTTGTGTATGGTGTTAGAAAGTGTTGTAGTTTCATTCTTTTACAAGTGGTTGACCAGGTTTCCCAGCACCACTTGTTAAAGAGGTTGTCTTTTTTCCATTGTATATCCTTGCCTCCTTAAAAATATGGAACGCTTCACGAATTTGCGTGTCATCCTTGCGCAGGGGCCATGCTAATCTTCTCTGTATTGTTCCAATTTTAGTATATGTGCTGCCAAAGCGAGCATGCAAGGCGGATTCTTAACCACTAGACCGCCAGGCAGTTCTCAATACCATGGTTCTGAGAGTCATCTCCTTGCTTGTGGACTTCAGGTTGTTTCCACTTTGGGGTTGTTTTCGATGTCCTGGGGCCGGCTTCTGATCATCCATGGAAATGGGAATCAAGCAGTCGCACAAGAACAAATTGATTCAGACTCTTCATCAAGGATTTTACTGCAGCCACCCTCGAGGGCCCGGAGTGTGGGTGTGGGAGGACTTTCCTCTTGTCTGTCTTCACTCTACTATGAGCATGTCATCAGGCAGCCATGGGGAGAAGGGCATCCCAGGGAAGCCCACACACGGCTCACTTCTCCTTGGAAGAACCAAGAGCTCCTGTCCCTAGAGGTTAAGACCTGGGAGGGAATCTCTAGGTGAAAGGGCTAAGGCTGGAGAAGGGGTGTGACCTTCTCCAGGTCTCCTCGTTCGTCATATCCTTGAGGCCTCTGGTGCAGCTTGGAGTGGCGGGGTAGGAGGGTGGGAGGCACGTGGTTTGAAATCAGAAAGAGGTTTGTACCAGACTAAGCTACTGTGTGGCTTTGAGTAAGCACTCCAATGCTTTGAACCTCAGGCCCCTCATCTATAAAATGGGCTTATACCTAGGGGTTGCTATGAGGAGCAAAGGAATCTCAGAGGTGAAAACCCCTGGTACCCCCAAAGGTGCTATAAGAATGGGTATAAGGAGCCCACAAAAATAGATTTTCTTTTTGTCAGGACCTAAGGAAGTCATTGATGTATTTTATCTAATGCTAACTAATGGATAGGAGATGCTCCTGGGACTCTAAGTATGGGACAAGTGGAGACAGATTCTAACCTGTGATAGTCTTCTTGCTCCTTTTAGATCTCTCTTCTCAACAGTACCCAGTCCCTGGGAGATGCCTGCCCTGTCTGTGTGCCTTGCGCCTCCTTGCTGAGTGTTGGTTGAATGAGCAGGCAGCCCCACTCAGCTGCAGCCGCTGAGGTCTAAGGTCTGGGCGCCCTGGCAGATGACCCTGCAGGAGGTCTGAGTGAAGCCTTCAGGTTCTCAGGCTCAGCTGGAGAAGCAGTTAAACCAGTTTTGGAATCAGAGCTGGGAATCAAGACTTTCAGCCCTTGGAGCCTGCGGGGAATTTGATACCCGCTCCTGTGGGCACCTGGCTCACAGAGCAGCTCCTGCTACATACAGAAACCAGGCTCTGCAGGGCTGGCCCGGGAAACAGGGTTTAAGCAACCCACTGGCCCCAGCCAGACCAAGCAGGAGCTGGTCCAAAAGCAGTGGGTTGGAAGGGATAGCGTAGAGGTGGGGATAGGCCTCACGGGAAATGACGTCCTTCTTAGTGTCGGGGGAGAGGGGGAGAAATGTGCCCCAGTTCCTCCTCAAAGATGCTGACAGTGCCCCAGAAGAGGCCTGGGGGCTAGCCCTCCCTCCCTGCCCAGGTGTTGATGTTGAAGCAGAGCGCTTTCCGTTTCCTTGAGGCCTGGGCACCTGAGCCACCGGGGCTGTCTTTGCTTGGTTTAGTTTTCTGATATGACTGTTAAAGTGTTTCCACCTGGGCGCTCGGGGTGCAACCCCTGTGTCGTCTGGATGTGCCTGCTACACAGGCTTGTGTCTGATGGGCCACCTGGCCCGCGGTGATGATGGAGCCAGGTTTGTGGGCGACCCCCAGGCGGCCTTCCCTGTATGCCCCCCCACACCACGTGCATATATTCTTGGAAGTGTCCTGGGGGCTCCACAAGTGCTTGCCGAGAGGGCCCAGAAGGGGCTGTGAGGCGGCAGCTGGTGAACGGCGGAGTGAAGGTGGGTCAGAGTGAGAGGCCGGGAGGGGAGGATGCGGAGGGTGGGGAAGCAGTAGGGGCCTCTGCTGGCCTCCAGCCTTGAGTGGTTCTGAAAGAACTCGGGTCTCCAGGGCCGGGGCCTGACTGTCACTCCCCGTGGCCGTGGAATTCTCGAGGGAGGATTTTGCAGTGATGGAACTGTCGTGTCCTGGTTGTGGTGGGTGGTGGTCCTGTCCACATGCTAAGACTCATAGAACTGGATACAAAAGTTTTAGTTTTACTGAAAAAATAATTTTAAAAATAGTTTAAAAAATAATATAAAAGCTAGAAGAGGGAAAAGCAGTCTAGCAGAAGGAACAGCATGAGCGAAGCCCTAAGGGCAGAAGTGAGCTGTCCAAGCTGGCCAGGAGGGAGTTGGAGGGAACCTTCTGGAAATGCGCTGGAGGCAGAGCCTGGAAAGGGGGCACAGGTCCTCTCCCCAGCCAGAGGCGGGATTTGTGCTACCATCCTGAGAACAGAGGGGGCAACAGGAAGGCTTTTGAGCTTGGAGAGGTGGGATTGTGCTTGCATTTTAGAGAGCAGTTTCCCAGGGAGGGGAGACTGCAGGGGGCGGGTGGAGGGGCAGTCGTGACCCCTGACCCTGGTGGACCAGAGGGAGGCGTGGCCAGAGGGAGCACGTGTGGGGGATATTCAGGCAGGAGAACCTCCAGCCCTTGGCAACCTGAGGGCAAGTCAAGAGCAACTTCCGTGTCTTGCTTGGGCATCTGAGTACAGAGGCTTCTGTGCCTTGCTCCTCTTTCTTCATCATAAGGATAAGACCCCTTATCTTATGGGGTCTTTTGACCACCTGATGCGAAGAGCTGTCTCATTGGAAAAGACCCTGATGCTGGGAAAGATCGAAGGCAAAAAGAGAGGAGGGGGTGCGCCAGAGGATGAGATGATGAGGTAGCATCACTGACTCAGTGCGCGTGAATTAGAGCATACTCTGAGAGAGAGTGGAGGACAGGGAAGCCTGGAGTGCTGCAGTCCATGAGGTCACAAAAAGAGCTGGACGCGCCAGCGACTGAATGGCAACAGTGGGGTCCTGGGACTTCCCAGGTGGTCCAGTGGCTAAGACTCCGAGCTCCCAACGCAAGGGGCCTGGGTTTAAGTCCTGGTCAGGGAACTAGGTCCCACATGGCTCAACTAAATACCCTGCATGCTGCAATGAAGATCAAAGATCCCGAGTGCTGCAACTAAGACCTGGTACAGACAAATAAACAGACACATTTAAAAAAAAGAACAATGGGGTCCTATAACTAGCCGCCCTTAGGAGTAACATGATATAGAAGTAACTTATTTAAACATGATTCTAATCATTTTCAGTTCTATAAAATAGATCACTATGGTATATTCTTAGAGTCATGGTGAAGTGTTTGACATTTCTCCCTTAATCCTCTGAATTGGTTTTGCCGATATAATCATAAAACTAGGAGAAATAATTGCAATAAAAACGAGTACAGTGTTACCCATGTAACACTCCAGCCACCTTGCCTACAACGCCCTGGCACCCTCTTGGCTAGTGTAGCCACTGGGGTCCCCTTCTCTGTGGCCCCCAGATCCTGCTGGGAGGTGGGCAGGGCAGCGGCCACTCCATTGCTCCTGGCCCAGCTGCCCCGCCTGCCACGGGCTTGGGCTCGGGCTTGGGTTTCTGCTAAGTGGCCGCAGGAAGGGGCTGAGTCCCATGCTATTTACTCGCGGGCAGTTTTTGTTTGGCTTTCGAGGGCGTTTGCTTGCAGTGAGCAAACAACCTCTTCCAGAACCATCTGGAAAAATCACATCCTTCCATCTTGGCTTGGGCAGCAGGTTCATGGTTCCATGTTCAAGAGCCAATGGAGGGATTTTTCCAGAAATGCCATCAGTCAAAGAACTGGCTAAAGACAGCTGAGGGGGTTAGGACTAAAGGAGAGAAAAGGAGAGAAAAAAGATCAGTGTTAAGAGCTGTAGGTTTATGGATGCCAGATGAGGAGACGGGGGTTCAGAGACAGAAGGGACGGCCCCAGGGAGGCCCTTTCACCCCTGGGGACCCGCAGGAGCCCACAGGTGCCCCTCGAAGTCTGAGCAGGCCAGCCGGGGGACATGGGGCCGGGCTGTGCTGGGCACAGTGCTCCAAGCTGGGTTTCTGCAGCGTGCCCCTGTGGCAGAGCAGTGACGCTTCCCACCGGCCTGGCAGCCGAGGGCTGACGCCCCCGCCTCTCCGCGCTTCCCGTGTCCCATGTCTGCCCGCTGCTCCTGCCGGGGGAGCTTTATCAGCAGAGCAAACGTGGTTTGTCTGGCAGCTGCCTTGCTTCTGTTCAGACTGGTTTTGCAGCAGTGCTTTAAGGAGCCTTCCAATGGACTAGTAGGATTCTCAAGACTCTCCATCTCCTTGGTCTCAGTCTCTACGTGTCCTGAAAGGAGAGGATCCATGTGCGTGCACTCGTCCATGCCAAGGTTCCTCATATACACAAGCCGGCGACTTACAGCTCCCGCAGAAACACCTATTAATACAGCCCAGCTAGTTACTCAGTGGGGAATCTTGTCTGTGGTCATGTGCCTGTCTGGACTGCAGACTAAAGGCAGAGGCCATGCCCTTCTTTTTTCTGGCCACGATTTGAAACATAGCTCAAGCACTTTTAGATGCTTGGGGCCTCTTATCTGAGGTGGAAAGGGAAGACCTACCTGCAGTCAAACCTGTAACCCTAGAGGGTCAACATTTCAAAAGTTACAGGGTTCACAACCCCCTTCATGCTTTCCTCCAAAGGAAATGAAGGGGCCTCAGCCCCAGGGGTCACGTGATGATGGGTTTCCAGCCAGGTAGAAAGGAGGGGGGTGGGAAGGAGTGATGGACTCACGCTGTCCGAAGTGGGCTGAGGGCAGTGGGTCGCGCTCCCTGGGTTGTCTGGGCCCCATGGAGGTGGAGGCTGCGGCCAGTTTGCAGGCGGGAGGCTGGGATGGCCCGTTAATGGGCCTTTCGGATGTCCATCCCCGTGCAGGGAGGAGGGTGGGCGGGACACACAGGCCTCTTTCTCCAGGACAGAGCGGCTCTGTTGTCTGTGCACACAGAAGCTCAGTGTGTACCTGCGGGGGGCCCCGGATCCCTGCTGGGGGGCTGGCCGCCAGCAGCGGTGGCCTCCCGAACAGACACCCGGCCACGGTCTGCAGGCCCCGCACGGGCCAGCTCGGCCAGCTCTGTCTCACCCGCTCCCCCTACTCTCCCCACGGTTCCTGCTGCCCCAGAGATCTTCTTGCAGCTACAAAGATGTTATTGTATTCCTTCCTTTCAGAACAGTCTCCTGAAACTCTAGTTAAAATCCCCTCATTTCCCTTTGGGGAGGGGGTAGGGACATCTGGGCAATGCCAGCCTGTTCAGTTGCTTCTCTGGGTGTCAGGAAGGGCTTCTGTTCACACTCACCCATTCCTTGTTCACACTCATCCATCTCCTGGGCTTAAACTGTAATTGTCACAGAGCCTGTACCAGCGCCTGGTATGAAAGCATGAAGGGTTCAGAGGAACAGCTGAATTCAAACCCTGCTTACCACCTGGGGCAAGTCAGTGATCCTTTAACCTCCTTTAACCAGGTGGCTTAAGTAGCAGTAATCTTTGGAGCTCTGCTTAAACTCTGCTTCTGTATAGATGGTTGTCTGTGTGATCTGATCTTCAAATATGCCAAGAACCCCCTTTGTCTAAAAAATGTCTTTCCTCAGCTTCTATTCCAAGGTCATTAAAAAATAACCTTCAGCAAACTTCTAGTGAGTGCTGGCCTCTGTGCTGGCTATGAGATCATTCACATTAGAACTGATAACAGCAAATGTTTGCATTGGGCTTTGTAGCTCTCTTATCCATTACCGTGTTGAATCTTCAATCCTTCAAATGTTAAGGCTGCTATCATTGGATCCAGTTTAGAGAGTAGTAAATAGAGTAACTTAGAGATCAGTTCAGTTCAGTCGCTCAGTCGTGTCCGACTCTTTGCGACCCCATGAACCACAGCACGCCAGGCCTCCCTGTCCATCACCAACTCCCGGAGTCCACCCAAACCCATGTCCATCGAGTCGATGATGCCATCCAGCCATCTCATCCTCCGTTGTCCCCTTCTCCTCCTGTCCTCAATCTCTCCCAGCATCAGGGTCTTTTCCAATGAGTCAGCTCTTCCCATCAGGTGGCCAAAGTATTGGAGTTTCAGCTTCAACATCAGTCCTTCCAATGAACACCCAGGACTGATCTCCTTTAGGATGGACTGGTTGGATCTCCTTGCAGTCCAAGGGACTCTCAAGAGTCTTCTCCAACACCACAGTTCAAAAGCATCAATTCTCTGGCATTCAGCTTTCTTCACAGTCCAACTCTTACATCCATACATGACCACTGGAAAAACCATAGCCTTGACTAGACGGACCTTTGTTGGCAAAGTAATGTCTCTGCTTTTTAATATGCTGTCTAGGTTGGTCATAACTTTCCTTCCAAGGAGTAAGCGTCTTTTAATTTCATTGCTGTAATCACCATCTGCAGTGATTTTGGAGCCCAGAAAAATAAAGTCAGCCACTGTTTCCATGTTTCCCCATCTATCTGCCATGAAGTGATGGGACCGGATGCCATGATCTTAGTTTTCTGAATGTTGAGCTTTAAGCCAACTTTTTCACTCTCCTCAAGAGGCTTTTTAGTTCTTCTTCACTTTCTGCCATAAGGGTGGTGTCATCTGCATATCTGAGATTACTGATATTTCTCCAAGCAATCTTGGTTCCAGCTTGTGCTTCATCCAGCCCAGCGTTTCTCATGATGTACTCTGCATATAAGTTAAATAAGCAGGGTGACAATATACAACCTTGACGTACTCCTTTTCCTATTTGGAACCAGTCTGTTGTTCCATGTCCAGTTCTAACTGTTGCTTCCTGACCTGCATACAGGTTTCTCAAGAGGCAGGTCAGGTGGTCTGGTATGCCCATCTCTTTAAGAATTTTCCACAGTTTATTGTGATCCACACAGTCAAAGGCTTTGGCATAGTCAATAAAGCAGAAATAGATGTTTTTCTGGAACTCTCTTGCTTTTTCGATGATCCATCGGATGTTGGCAATTTGATCTCTGGTTCCTCTGCCTTTTCTAAAACTAGCTTGAACATTTGGAAGTTCATGGTTCATGTATTGTTGAAGCCTGGCTTGGAGAATTTTAAGCATTACTTTACTAGATCAGCGATGCTCTAATTGCCAAGTCACACAGTTCATATGTTTGAAGGACGTTAATGTGGGCCCTACAATGGACTTTAAGTTTGAGCAAACTCTGGGAGATACTGAAGGACAGGGAAGCCTGGCGCGCTGCAGTCCATGGGGTTGCAAAGGGTCAGACATGACTTAGCGACTGAGCAACAACTACAACCACAAATCTGAGTCTCTTTCCATTCGATCAGCCTGAAAATTGTCACACTTAGTACATAGCTGTTTTATTTTGGTAGCATCTGTGGAAATTTTCTGTTACAAGTAAACATTCTTGGAAATGAATTTCTTGTGTAGAGTGTCGCCTGGGGGTGTGGGTCCCAGGAGTGTCTTGTTTAGACTTGGGTGGTTGGGGGGAGGGAGGGAAGGGCTGAGGCTGGAAGTAGGAGCCCTGGACATGGGCAAGAATGGATTTGGAGAGAGGAGTGAGGACGGCCGTGAGGCGATGAGGACAGGACACACAGGCGGCAGGGTGTGTCGGAGCTGGGGCTAGGGGGTGGGGAAGGCCAGCGCTGGGGGAGAAGTCCTGCCAGGGAGTGCCAGCTCAGAGGCCCATCTTGACCCTGTGCTTTGCTTGGGGCACCTCCAGAGCTTGCAGCAGACATCAAAGCAGCATCTCCATGAAGGACTGAAGGAGTCCCCCTTCCTGGAAGCTTCTGAGGAGACTGCCCAGGACCGGAAACATGAGGGGCTAGCAGAGCATTCTCTTTTATGATGAAAACAGACCTGCTCCTCTTCTCTGGCTCTGAGAGGGTCCCTGTGACACTGAGGGGTGCTTCCCCTCATCTCTCGTCCCAGGCGATGGCTTTCTCCCTGGTTAGGTAGTGAACCTCTGCAAGGCGGCAGCTCCCCAGAGCGCCCAGGGCGGCCCAAGCGTAGAACTCAGCAAGTGGCCCCAGAGCTCAGTCCAGTATGACTTTCTGAGAAGATGGGCATGTTCTACTCTGCGCCTTCCACCTCGGTGGCCACCCCAGGTGACTGCTGAGTAATTGAAACGGGGTGAGTGTAACCCAGGAATGGAAATGTTCAATTTTAATGGGTTTAAATGTAAACAGCCACCGGTGGTTCGTGGCTCTCATGTTGGACAGTGCCGATCTGGCCCAGGAACTATAAACGGAAGTGCCGATGGCGCCCAGGCTGGTGGCGTAAGGGAAAGAAGTGGGCTGGGTGTAATGAGGACAATGCCCATCTATGTTTTGTTTTCTCTGGTTGTATTGAGCTGTGCTCAGGGAAGTGTTTATATTCTTGGAAAAACAACAAAGCAAGCGAGACTCCAAAGGCAACCGTTCTTCCTTCTCTTGGGAGACACGTTAAGGTACGGTGGAGCCTGTAGTGGACGGCAGAGAGTGTATCATTGAGAGAGGGAGCCATCCTCCTCTCCAGCCATTTGAGAACATGGGCCCAGGTTGTGGCTCAAACTTCTCCCTTTTCATAGGAGGCTGGAAATCTGGATTTTTATAGGAAATATCCTGGTTTTTAAACATTGGCTCAAATTTATTTAAAACCTCTTAGGCCAAACAAAACACATCTGCAGGCCAGATTCAGCCCAAGGATCCCAGTTTATGAACTCTCCTCCAGGCCTGATTCTGGAGAAATCCATACGACCTGCTGTGACTGGGATGGATTTAAGGCAGAGTCAGGTGGATTTTCCCCTCGGTGGCCCCAACTGGCTCAGCCCCGCTGTTGCCACGAGCTTGGTTGGAATTGGGGGGAAGTGTGTGCGTAGGACACAGACCTGCCCCCCTTTCCCACTCTTCTCTGGGGCCGTGTCCCTAGCCTCTGAGCAGCCAGAAGGTAGAAATCTCTGGAAGGCTGGAACAGAATGGCCCAGAGAAAAACTTGCTTTCGTTTTTCAGCCTCAATCCCCACTCCCAGGCATGAGGACAAAACTGTATGGCCGTTAATATCAAGGCAGCCAGAGAAAATTTCCGACAAATGACAGGGTCTCGAAAATTCCATCTGGTCTGCGGTGTTCCCACACTAGTGCTCTTGTGAGCTGGAACAAAATGGTAATTCAGTCATGGGTGTGGAGAAGGCTCCTGGGGCGGCCAGCAGGGCTGGAAAAGCCCCAACATACAATCAACGTAGAGATTGGAGCAGAGCAACCAGCAGCAGGGAGGGAGGGATAAAGGACACATCGTTTAGCCCCTTGGGAGCAGATCAGGCAAGCATGTGTTCTCAATGCAGGTGCTGGGAACCCTGCCATGGAGGTAACCCCGTGGGTCCTGCTAGAAAAGTCTGATCAGTCATCCGTGTGTGCATGCTCAGTTATTTCAGGTGTGTCTGACTCTTTGCAAGCCCATGGACAGTAGCCCGCCAGGCTTCTCTGTCCATGGGATTCTCCAGGCAAGAATACTGGAGTGGATTGCCATGCCCTCCTCCAGGGGATCTTCCCGACCCAGGGATCGAAACCACGTCTCTCATGTCTCCTGCATTGGCAGGCAGGCTCTTTACCACTAGCGCCACCTGAGAAGCCCCATGATCAGTTATGAGTAAACATGATTATATTTCAGCTTCTATTTTGCATGTTTTCACACAATGTTTTCATACAACTCTCACAGCACTTAGTGGAGTGATCTTATTTTTTTAAATGACAAGTCACATTCTTTTCCCCACCAGAACGTCACCACTGCTCTTGATGTTTCAGTCCTGCCTGGAGCGGGGCTTGGCTCAGGAATATCTGCTCAATGCGGTAATGAACGGTCCACCCTCTGAGAGGGGTGCCATTCGTGTTGCCATGGGACAGACGTGGAAGTGGAGGCCTGAGTTCACACAGCCAGGATGCCGCGGAGCTGGGATCCACATCCTCGCAGCCTGGCTCTGAACCGGCGTGTCATCCAGGGGCTGGTGGTGGTGAGCCTGGGGAGCTGCTGCCTTGCTCGGGCCCAGAGTCGGTAGCCTTGTCTACAAGTCTCTGTATTTCCATTCTATTTCACATGTCAGAAGTTGGAAGGTTTAACTTTTTGCATTTTTTTCTAACAGTTTTTGGTAACATTCTTCTGTATCATTCCCAGATAGAGGAATCAGTACAGTTCAGGGTCTTGCAGTGGGGGAGCAAGGAGGGGGCGGGGAGGGCAGAATGCAAGCAAGAATTAATACTTTGTAAACACTGGCCTTCCTACACGCCTTATTTGAGAGTGCTGATCCCAAGAGATGAACTGTATAACCATCCAACAAATGGCTGAGATTACAGACAATTTAATTTTAGATGTATCGGAGGTAGAATGGTGGCATAAGGCTGTTGAAGACTAATTTCTCCTCCTTGCTAGCTTTGCCTTGTAAAGTCTTGCCCGGGACATACCTCCCTAACTAAAATTTACGCTTTCTTGCACATGGGGGAATTCACATTCTTTCAGACCCCGAGGCACCATCATGCATTGGTGAGGGACCCAGCGGACGCCTGTCCCTCGAGAGAGACGGAGTTGAGCCACTTCCCTGCCTAGGAACGCCCTCTCCTTGGCTCCTCTTTGCTTTCCCCACCCCTGCCCTCCCTGTGTGTCCAGCAGATACACTTTCCAGGCGCCCCAGTGTTGGGAATACCCAGCACCTCATCTTTGCCGTGGCAGAACTCTAACAGAGCTCTGGCACTGGGGGCTCTCCCAGAAAGCCTGCCTGCCTCAGACAGGCACCGTCTGAAGTTCCATGTCAGGACGCAGAGGAGAGGCACGTAGCCCTTCTGGCTGGCTCCTTCTCTCGGTGGAACCTGGTGATCCGTGGTCCAGAATAAGGGATCATTTTGGGTGGAGCAAACAGCATGTGGTCACATCCAGCCTGAAAAGGGCTTGGCTGGTAATAGCAGAGGAAAAGGAGCCGATGTTAGGAAACAGGAGTCTGTGCTGAGTGAGCTCCCAGAGCCGTTAGCAAGTGTGCAGAGGGGCTGTGGCGTTGGCTTCTTTGTTCATGAACAGAAAGCTGCGGATGGGGGAGGCGCCAGTTGACTTTATCCCTTCCAAAGAGGAGAGCTGGGATTCAAGGTGGGGTTGGGGGCCATGGCTCCTGACTTCCAGGAACACCTGATTTTGCCAGGAGTTTCAGTGAGGAGTTAGGGAGGTGACATAGGTAATGTTGAAGGTGGGGACAGGTGGGGCCCTGGGGTTGTAATGAGAAGGCTGGCACTGGGGGCATCTGGGGCGATGCTACTCTTTAAAATTTACGTGGCCAGTGAGAGCGCAGCCACGCTTGCTTTGGAGAAGGAATCTCTGTGGGCTAGGGAGGCCTCCTGCCAGCGGGATCGTCAGCTCACTTCCTTTTCTTATCCTGCAGGCTGCCTCCTCTCCTCAGACACCCTTCTCCCACCTGAGGCTGTGTCCCCTCAAGGCCCCCAGCTGCCCTTGAGGCAGCTCCCTGACCTTTTTCAAGGTCACACATCACACCCTCCTCTCCTTTCTGGATTCTTCTGATTACCAGAAACTGGGCTTCCCAGGTGGCGCTAAGAACCCAACTGCCAATGCAGGAGATATATGAGACGAAGGTTCAACTCCTAGGTCAGGAAGATCCCCTGGAGGAGGAAATGGCAACCCCCTCCAGTATTCTTGCCTGGAGAATCCCATGGACAGAGGAGCCTGGAGGGCTGCAGTCCATGGGGTCTCACAGAGTTGGACACGACTGAGTGCGCAGATACACACACAACGTGGAAATTCTGCTGATTAGAAATCTGGTTAATTATCGCTAGTTCTTCCAAATACTAATGGAGCTAGGTGGGTCTGCGCTCAGACTGTCTCCCAGAATCCCCTGTGAGATGGTCCAGGTGATTCTCAAGACCAATGGTCTCAGAGGCTGAGTGTGCTACGGGAATTTCCCAACTCTTTGGTTTTATTTGCTGGAAACTAAAGACTCAGCCTCTGCTCTAAGGGTGGAGAAAAATGGATGTGTATAAATTTCTTTCTTAAGGGATTTTCAAGGTAATTTTGATCTAGACTTCATTTTTGCCTGATTTGCTCCATCAGAATCTCACTCCCTCATCAGTCAGAACCCCATTGCACTTCAGTTTTTATGTATGATTTTGTGTCTGTGTTGACAGCCACGTTGGTCCAAGTGAACACTTGCTGAGGAGTAAACCGTCATGGAACACTGCATGTCTGTAACTGCGTTTATTTCACGCTCGCAATTGATGGATGGTGTGACTTGGTTGTTGTTGTTTTTCAGTCGCTCAGTTGTGTCAGACTCTTTGCAACCCCATGGACTGCAGCACTCGAGGCCTTCCTGTCCCTCACTGTCTCCGGGACTTTGCCCAAGTTCATGTCCACCGAGTTGGTGATGCCATCCAACCATCTTATCCTCTGCCACCCTCTTCTCCTTTTGCCTTCAACTGTTCCCAGCATTGGGGTCTTTTCCAATGAGTATGACTGGGTATAAAATTCTAAACCAGAATATATATATATATATATGTATGTATATATATATATATATATATATAAAATCTAAACCAGAATGTAAATTTCTTAGCCAGAAATAATTTTCTGTCAAATTTTGAAGGATTTGCTCAATTGTGTTCCAATATTGCAATAATGAGACCAGAGCCATTCTGATTTGTTGATGACTTTTGACTACTTGTAGAAAACCTGCTTTGGTTTTTTTTCTTTCGTTCTGGCAACTTGTGGGGTATTTCCCCCAGTGTTCTGAAATTTCGCAGGGATGTGTCTTGGTTTGTCTTCCCCTGGTTTCCCAGTAGCTGAGCGTGAGGCAGAAGGCTTTTGTGTGCTGTTTGCGTGGAGATGAGTGCCATCTCAGTGAAGACACAGAGAAGCAGGGAGCAGTGTTATGAGGATCCATTACTGGTTAAGCTGCCTGCTCCTAGTGAAGTGAAAGTTGCTCAGTTGTGTCCGACTCTTTGCAAGCCCATGGACTGTTACCCACCAGGCTCCTCTGTCCACGGAATTCTCCAGGCAAGAGTACTGGAGTGGGTTGTCATTTTCTTCCCCAGGGGATCTTTCCGACCCAAGGATTCAACCCAGGTCTCCTGCATTGCAGGCAAATTCTTTACCGTTTGAGCCACGAGGGAAGCCCAAGTGCTGCGAAGTGCAGTTGATTGCAGGATCTTGTAGACCGACCAAGACGCTGCACAAACTGAATTCAGGACCGCTTGAATTTATCCGCTGGATTCAGTCTCCCAGAGATCAAAATTGGCTCCACTTGACCTGAGTTTGCCCTGTATTTCCAGGTTGTGTACTCCTGGGTACCACACGCCTGCTAGTCCTGGGGCCTGGGTTGGGGGGGGCCCGTGAACGACAGAGTACCTGTGGCTAGGCTGTCAGGATGTACCTATTGGTGGCTTAGAGAGCCTCAAGTAACCCCTGCTGTGGAAGCTTCCGCTTTTAATGCCTGCAGCCATAAACTGTCTCCTTGACCTCAGGGAAGGGCCAGGCCATCGCTAGGGCGGATGGATCCATCCAAATGCAAAGAAGTGTCTGTGTCTGGGCGGGGAGGGAATTGCCAACAAGTGAGTTCACTATAATAGGAGTCCTGCTTTCAGCCATTTTCTTGGCTACTTGGATAAGGCCATTGCCACTCACTCACCTGTTTTCTAACTTCTGAATTTTACATAATCAATGCCTCCGGTCCAGTTCTCTTTATCCTTATCAGTTTGTCCCTTAAAGATAAGAGCCAGCCCCCACCTCAGTTACCCAACATCAGACAGAAAGCCCAGCTTAACTCACCTCTGAAAGCCTTGGCTTTTGAAAGCAGAAGCTTTTTAGTCTCTCTTGGGCAGGCAGAGGCCAACTTTCTAGGTTTACTTGCTTGCTTGGAGAATGGTGGTGAAGACAGAAGCAACTCTTGTTCTCTGAGGCTTCTGTAGTAGCAGGGACAGAAGTCTGGCTCACACACTGATGTAGTCAGCTGGACCCAGGTTTGAATCCCACCTCTGCCACTTAGCTATGAAGCTGTGAGGATGCGACCTGAACGCCCTGGGCCTCAGTTTCCTTGATGCCTGGCGTGAACAGTGATGCCTTCCCTACAGGGAGGTTGCTGGGAGTAGACCAACTGTCATGAGTAAGATAGCTGGCATGGACCAGGTACAGGAGGTGATCCATCATGTTGGCTACAGACAATATCATGGAGCTTCCTGGAGGGAGGGCCTCCGTGCCTCCAAGGCGGTTCCATCCCTGCTGCAGGCTTGGCTGCCCAGCTCCTCCCTTGTCCTCTTGAGCCCCAGGCCACCTGCTGGATGGACTCTATGCCCCATGGTTGTCGGGAAATGTCCCATGATACCCCCACTCCCCCCGCCATGGCAAGGTCCCTTTATTTCCTATTCAACCCACAGACTGCCCGTCTGATAAACTTGCTAAAGGCAAAATTAAAGATTTAATTTTTCTATTTCAGAGTCCAAGGGTTTGTTGTTGTTTAGTTGTTAAGGCATGTATGGCTCTTTTGTGACCCCATGGAGGTGTAACCCATGAGGCTCCTCTGTCCATGGGATTTCCCAGGCAAGAATACTGGAGTGGGTTGCCATGCCCTCCTCAGGGGGATCTTCCTGACCCAGAGGTCAAACCCGCGTCTCCTGCATTACAGGCAGATTCTTTAGCTGAGAAGCCTGATCCCAAGGGTAGCTTTGTCGTAGCCCTCCCGAGGACCAGTCTTCAAGGCATTTTATGGCTGAGCCCCGCTCTCCTCCTGGCAAGCATCTCTCGAGTAGTGTTTAACTGTCTCCAGGGCTCCACAGCCGGTGTGCAGAAGTCACACTGGGCCTGCAGAACTGGAGCCAGAGGCTGCTCTTTGGTCACTTGAGCAAGTGGTGGCCCCAAGGAGGCATCAGTTCCCGAGACTTCCTCACGCTCCTTCCTCTCAACCAACTGTGCGTTACCAGTCATCAGAGCGCTATGACCCAACCATTACCGGCTGTGCACAGACAGAGCGAGTGAGGTAAAGGATAGTGACCTAAAGAAGGTGCTGTAGACGTGAAGTGCTGCAGGGATTTAATAATCTTGGGGTTAAATAATAGTGCTGAGTAATTACTATCAAAATGCATGCAATGCCCTGTTTTTAGCACTTTATTAAAATTCACTGAATTGTCACCACAACTCTTTGGGGTTGTACCCATTGTCATACCCATTTTTTCAGGTGAGGAAACTGACGTTATGTAACACACTCATTAGTGCTGGAGCCAGTGTTTGGACCAAGAGAGTCCAGCTCCTCCAGGGTGTCCTTCAGGACTCTGCCTTTCTTTGCTAAGTACTCACTGAGGGAGAAGGAAGCCTATCATCTGTGTTTCACCTGGGATCAGGTTCCCAGCTCATGTAATGAAGAGACAGATCCAGGAATTCCTCAGATCTTCTAAAGCCTTTTCCTGGAATCGGCTTCCCCATGTCATCTGGGAGCATCAGGAATGCTTTTGGATTAGCACCGAGGGCCTTAGCTGATCCTTCCGTCCTGTGTCCCCATATTCCCAGGCCTGGCTCCTGTGTGCTGGGAAAGCAGTTTGGATTCCGAAAGAGTTGGAATCCCAGCTCTTTTATTAGTTGGTGTGCCACCTGGCACAAATGACCAAGTCTTTCTGGACCTCAATTTCTTCATCTGTAAAACGGCCGTGGTGAGAATTCCTCCTTCCTTTCCAGGGTTCTGAGAATGTCTGGAAACAGCATCCTTCTCGTCATGTAGTGAAAGACAGTAAACAAGTGCGAGACGTGCGATGTTGGTGGAGTCCTTGGGGTGTGACAACCAGCTGCTCCTTGGCTTTTTGTCCTCTGACTGCGCCCCTCAAGTTTAGGGAGATAGATGCCCTGGATGTAGGCAAGGCCAGTTCTGTGGAAGAATTTGGGGTGGCCAAAACTGGTTCAGGGCAAATAATTGTATTATTTGCACAGTGAATTGCTTAAGAACAGAGCCAAGCCTTCTTCACGTTCACATCCCTGTTTCCTGGCCCAGTACCTGGCCTGTAGGGGTGGTCAGAATAAAAGGCTAAGATTGTGATGTAGCAGGTTTTGTCTAGGGAGCAGCACTTTCCCATACCTCAGCCCTACACAGTTGCTCTGGAGGAAGTTGCCTGCCTCGTGCCCTAGGTGCCTTGAAGCCCCACGCTGGCGCCCTGAGGGTCTCAGAAGAGCCTGACAGCCCCTGGCTCTCTCTGCATCCTCCGCTTCACGGTGCTCTAACATCGTGTTGGTTTCCAGGCAGGCGGTTGTAGGTAACTGGCCATTCTGATCAGTGTGAGGTGATACCTCATTACAGTTTTGATTTGCATTTCTCTAATACTAATAAGCAGTGTTGAGCATCTTTTCATGTACTTTTTAGCCATCTGTATATCTTCTTTCCTGGAGGAGAGCCCAGCAACCCACTCCAGTATTCTTGCCTGGAAAATTCCATGGACACAGAGCCTGGAAGGCTACAGTCCATAGCACCACTTAGGATCGGACACCACTGAAACGACTTAGTGCAGCACATGTCTCCTTTGGAGAAATGTCTGTTTAGATCTTCTGCTCATTTTTTGATTTTTTATTTATGTTTTTTGGTATTGAGCTGTATGAGATGTTTGTGTATTTTGAAGGTTAATCTCTTATCAGTTGTGTCATATGTGAATTTTTTTCTCCCATTCTGTAGGTTGTCTTTTCATTTTATTTATGGTTTCCTTTGCTATACAAAGCTTTTAAGCTTAATTAGGTCCCATTTGTTTATTTTTGTTTTTGTTTCCATTACTCTAGGAGATGGACCCAAAAAAGATATTGCTACAATTTGTGTCAAAGAGTGTCCGGTCTGTGTTTTCCTCTAAAGAATTTTATAGTTTCTGGTCTTATGTTTAAGTCTTTAATCGATTTCGAGTTCATTTTTGTGTACGGTGTTAGGTGTTCTAATTTCATTCTTTTACATGTGACTGTTCAGTTTTTCCAGCACCACTTATTGAAGAGACTGTCTTTTCTCCATTGCATATTCTTGCCTCCTTTGTCATAGATTAATTGACCATAGATGTGTGGGTTTATTTCTGGGATTTCTGTCCGGTTCCATAGATCTGTATTTCTGTTTTTGTGCTGGTACCATATAGTTTTGATTACTGTCGCTTTGTAGTATAGTCTGAAGTCAGGAAGTCTGTCAATCTTAATTTCTGTAGTTTCAAATTATCATGTTAGTACATACTTTGTGAGATGCTGAGTGTGCCTGGTACATGGTATATGCTTGGTAAGTGGCTATGGTTAATAAAGTCTGCTATATTCACTTCTCAAGTCAGATATGTTCAATTTCCTGGCTACAGTCTTCAGAATGCTGGAGCTGAAAGGAACTCTGGCACCATTTTCTTTTGGAAGGGGCAGGAGAACCACCTGAGTGGTTCTGAGATCAAGCCCTAGACCTAATTAGAGGATAACAGGTTATTAGAAACCCGCTTCTGATGTTACCTCTCAAATATGCCCAGATTGGAGTGGGTCAAATGGTGGCATTTTCTAACTGATATTATTCTATTTATTAAAATAGGACATGATACACAAGAAAGTTATTTTCATTTTGAAAGAAAAATAAATATAGACTGAAAGCAGTTTATTTCCCCTCAATTTAGCCAGTGCAAAAAGGCTGCCACCTAGCATTAACCTCACTCACGCCTCATCTTATACTTGAGCTGACCAGTCCCAAAGAGCTAAGCCTTTGAGAGCAGGGCCCTTCCCAGAGGCCCCATGCGGTCCTCTGGAATCAGGGCTGGGGCAGGGGCTGTGGATGGCAGCCCCCTTCCAGGGTGACCCGGCTACTAGGTCACTGGCTGTGGAGCCAGTCGGCCTGGGTTCACCTCATGATGCTGCTGTCTGTGATGTTGGGTCCCCTCAATTCTCTGTGCCTTGTTTTCCTCACTGTAAAATGGGATAATAATCCTCATACCGACCTCATAAGACTGGCATACAGATTAAATGAGTTAATAGAAGTAAAGTTCTCCAAATAGTTCCAGGCTTATAGTGAACACTGAATAAATGTTAGTTATCATTCCTTTGGGTGTTCCCCTGCCTGGAGATTGGCCGGGCCAGAAATTACAAGGGCAGAAGTCCTTTCTTATCTTGAAGTTGCTCATGTGGAGGGAAAATCACAGCTTGCAAAGGAGCTGAGCAAGGGGCCTGGCGGGGTGGTGGCTTAGGAGCTAGGCAGCCTGGGGTCCTGCCCACAGTGGAACGAATACTTCCAGCCTCCATGGCCCAGAGATCCCCTGGGAGAGGGCCGCTGTGTGCCTAGAGGGTCCAGTGAGCCCTGCCTGTCGCCTTTGCCCCCCGTCTTGTGCCTGCCCAGCTCTCTTCCTGGGGTTAGATTCTGAGTTCAGCCAAGGGAAGCAGAATTTGAGCAGGTCCAGCCCGCAGTGTTACTCACAGCATCAACATGTGGTTTTAATCCAGCCCTCTGAAAATATGCTTATGTATTCCCTCTTACCCCAGTCATGGTTTTGTTATGAAAATCATTTGGCTGATCTTTAAAAAATGGAACAGAAATTCCACATTGCAAAATCTCTGCCAGCCTCAGCCAGAGTCTGAGTCGCGGTGAACCAGCGATCAGCCAGTGGGGGATGTGTAGTAGAGGGCAGAGGTTGGGGGACACGACAGAGGGGGCTGTCACTCCTTTGGTGGCAACTAACCAGAGCCAACTCTGATTTTTATCCGTCCCCTCCCCGCATACACGTACATCACGTGGCTTCTTTCCACCCCTTCTCCCACCCAGGACACCTCCACCAAGAAGCACTGTACAAGTGCTTTGCGATTCTGTCTGCTGTGATGGGGAGAGGACCACACAGTCTCTATATTCTCCCCACTGGCCCTGCCCTGCATGTTATGCCATCCGCCACAGCAGTTCAGCACAGGACCAGGTTTTTGTCATCTTTTTTTGACATCTGGGAGTTGAGAAAAGATGGCTCTGCCTCCGTCTCTGCCAGCCGGTTCCTATGACAGCCCTGGGATGTCAGGGTTCACAGCAGGACATTCTGGGAGGTGGTCTGGGGACGGGATAAGCAGGGCCCCAAAGTGAGGCCAAGTCCTGGCGAGTTTTCCCAAAGTAGAAGGGCATTTCTTTCTCTGTGGCCCTTTATAAAGGAGAAAGAGTCTCCCGCTGGTGGTTTCAGTACAAACTGTAATAGAGTCCTTTTTCCCAAATGTTCTGGTTTCTCAAACTGTTGTCTGTGCAAAGGCCACCAGCATATGTTGGAATTTTTCCTGAAAGTTCTTCTCAACAGGCCTCTTCAGTTTTCCTTTGACTGAAGGGGTCCTCCAGGCCATCTGCCCATGTCATGGGGGGAAACTGGTCATGGGACGTGTCTGTGACCAGGCTGTACCATCATCATCGTCAGAGCCGGCCAGGCCTCAGTAGTGACACCACTGCGCCCTTACTAGTCAAGGGGAGGGCGCTGTGCCTGATTCCTGAACCACTTTACTGCTTTCTGACCAAGGGCACACACTGAGCCCAAAAGAAGTCACCCAAGGATCTGAACGCGTCAGGGCTCGCTGTGATCACGCTGCATAGCAAACAGCCCACAGTCGCAATGGTTCCCAACAGTGTACACCCTTATCGTGGTTCCAGGGCTGTGGGTTCCCTGGGCCCGGTGGGTGTGGCTGGGTTGGGTCCAGGCTGGGCGCTGGGCTCAGGTCTGCTCCGGCGCCTCGCCTGGGACCTGCTCCTGTCGCGGTGGAGCTCGCGTCTGCAGGGTTGCTAACACCACGCAAGCACAAGTGAAGCCAGCAGCAGGACGCGGCCTGTGTTTTGTCCACCTGCGTTCCACTGGCAGAAGCAAGTCACACGGCCAAGTCAAAGACAGTGGGGAAGTATGTCCCACCTTCAGAGAAGCCGTGGCAGGATGAGGAGGAAGAATAGGGAACAAATGATTCCATCTATGATGCCGTCTTTCACTTCATGCTGAAGAGCCGTCTCACCGCTGCATGGAGGCGATGATGGGGAGTTTGGTGGTGGCTCCTGTCTCCAGCCCAGCACAGCTCCTCAGGGGCTGGGCCCTTCACTACTCTCCTGGATCCCTTTCCTACTGTTGTTGTTTAGTCACTAAGTCGTGTCTGACTCTTCTGTGATCCCATGGACTGTACTGTGTCCATGGGATTTCCTAGGCAAGAACACGGGAGTGGGTTGTCATTTCCTACTCCAGGGGATCTTCCCAATCCAGGGATTGAACCCACGTCTCTGGCATCTTCTGCATTGGCAGATGGATTCTTTACCACTGAGCCACCAGGGAAGCCCCCTTACAGTTGTTAGGGAACCCCAGATCTCAGTCGTTTCCTTTTAGCCTTCGTGCATGTGTCCTTCCTAGCTCCCACCCTTTCTCTCCTCAGCTCCCCACACACTTTAAAGCCAAGTGATTCCTTCCTGTCCCATCCTGGGTTATCTCTGGATGGAGCTTCTGCAGGGCGAGGCCTTTCTCACTGCCCAGGTGGCCTTCTCCTAGCTTACACTTGTGGCTTTATGAGGAAAAGAGTTTCTCTTTCTGTCTCTGTCTTGAGCTGTGCTCCCAAATGTCCCCATTACAACATGCCAAACTCCAGGAAGGAGTGGTGCTGGATATTTTTCAGATCCCTTAAAAATAGAGGGAGTTCAGAAAGCAGGGACAGAAACCCCGATCCCACCATGTAAACGTACCAAACCATGTAGTGGGTCCTTCATATATTTTGACTCATTTCTTTTCCTCATGTCAATCTGTGTAAGGAGGGATTATCTCATTCTCCCCCATTTTATGACGGAGGAAATAGGGCAGAGTGGTTGTGTATCTTACCCATTGTAACACAGCCCAGAAGGTCCACAAGCTGATCTAGAACTCAAATGTGTCTTCCCCAATGCTTTTCTGACTCCCCTCTTTTCTCCACCCCTCTTCCTCTGCAGCTGTGAGCGGGTGTGGCTGCTGGGGAAACGGGCATCTTCTCTGAGGAATCAGGGGGAGTCTTGGTGAAAGGGTGGGAGGTGGGATTTGAGGAGGGAGGAGATGCAGAGCAACTGTAGGACCATCTTTCCCTCCTGCCGCCAGCATCACGAGCACGTCTCCCATCATGGATTAGATGGGAGGGGAGCAGATTCCACCGGCACGCGTGCAGAAGTGGGGGCGGTTAGGTTCCACCAGCTAACTTTCTAGGACATGAAGCATCATTCCCTTTACTCCTTTCTCTGAGTTGCTCTGTATTATTCAGCTGAATATTTCTCCTCAGCGGCTGTTTTTACAGTTTGATCAAAGCTGGTATTTTTTCCCCCAAAGCTTTACTTGGGTGGCCCCGTAGGGTACATCTGCTCACAGTCATTTTGAACCTTTCTCTCTGCACAACTGCACAATTGCCAACTTTCCCCAGGTTGTCCGAGGCCGAGTGAGGCCCAGAGAAGGATCAGAACAGCCTGTCTTCTTGAAACATTTTCAAAAGATGATTTTTGTTTCCCTAGTGGCATCCAGAACTTTGAGAATCTAGACTATGAATCCAACTTGAAAACCTGTTTTTTTTTTTTTTTTTTTTCAGAAGGGAGAAAAAGAAACCCAAACAGACTTCTTTGTCTGTGGCCACTCCTACTTTCAATTAAAAATGCTGTTGTTCTGGCCAGCCTGTGATTCTGGGCAAGTGAGCACTCTGGACTTTTCAGTTTTCTCCTCTGTAAAATAGGAATTGAGTTGTTCTCATTTCCCTACGTTGTTTTAAGGGTTAAAGGAGAGAATAACTCGTATTCAACTGAAAAGTTAACATCAGTAATGGGACCTGCAGTTGGTTGAATCTGGGGATGTGGAGCCCGTGATTATGGAGGGCCAGCTGCGTGGTGTGAGGTTTTCACAGTGCTTCTCTGTGTGTGTGTCACACATGTATGTTCAGTCACTTCAGTTGTGTCCAAATCTTTTGCGACCCCCAGGCTCTGCTGTCCATGGAATTTTCCAGGCCAGAATACTGGAGTTGGGTTGCCATTTTTTCCTCCAGGGAATCTTCCCAACCCAGGGATCTAACCCACCTCTCCTGCAGCTCCTGCATTGGCGGGTGGATTCTTTACCGCTGGCCCACCTGGGAAGCATATTACACATATATGTGTTCTTTAAGTAGTAATAAAAGCCATATTAAAACATATCTAATAAATATGGACAATTTAGACTCTCACTTCAAAAGGATCATCCGCTAAAGAACGGCATCTTAAAATGCAAATCAAAACCACAACGAGGTATCATTACATGCCAGTCAGGATGGCTGCTATCCAAAAGTCTACAAGCAATAAGTGTTGGAGAGGGTGTGAAGAAAAGGGAACCCTCTTACACTGTTGGTGGGAATGCAAACTAGTACAGCCACTATGGAGAACAGTGTGGAGATTCCTTAAAAAACTGGAAACAGAACTGCCATACAACCCAGCAACCCCTCTCCTGGGCATACACACCGAGGAAACTAGATCTGAAAGAGACACGTGCACCCCAATGTTCATCGCAGCACTGTTTATAATAGCCAGGACATGGAAGCACCCTAGATGCCCATCAGCAGACGAATGGATAAGGAAGCTGTGGTACATATACACAATGGAATATTACTCAGCCATTGAAAAGAATTCATTTGAATCAGTTCTAATGAGATGGATGAAACTGGAGCCCATTATACAGAGTGAAGTAAGCCAGAGAGATAAACACCAATACAGTATACTAACGCATATATATAGAATTTAAAAAGATCTAATGATAATCCTATATGCAAAACAGAAAAAGAGACACAGATGTATAGAACAGACTTTGGGACTCTGTGGGAGAAGGCGAGGGTGGGATGTTCAGAGAGAACAGCACTGAAACAAGTATACTATCAAGGGTGAAACAGATCACCAGCCCAGGTTGGATGCATGAGACAAGTGCTCAGGGCTGGTGCACTGGGAAGACCCAGAGGGATCAAATGGGGAGGGAGGTGGGAGGGGGGATCGGGATGGGGAACACATGTAAATCCATGGCTGACTCATGTCAATGTATGGCAAAAACCACTACAATATTGTAAAGTAATTAGCCTCCAACTAATAAAAATAAATGAAAAATAAAACTTAATCAGCTTAAAAAAAAAAAAAAGAAAGGCATCTTAGAGGGAGAAAAGGACCATCTGTTTTATAGAATAGAGGCTCAATTCCTCGGGGCATATCCTGTGGCAATGTATAGAATGCCACTCAGAATTGTCTCTCTGAAGGATGGAGGCTGGGTGTTTACCCACTGACTTTAGTGTTAAAAAAATCTATTTATTTTTGGCTGTGCTGGGTCTTTGTTGCTGCCCAGGCTCTCTCTAGCTGTGGTCCGTGGGCTCCTCATCGTGGTAGCTTCTCTTGTTGAGGAGCACGGGCTCTAGGGTACACGGGCTTCAGTACTTGTGGTTCCCCAGCTCTAGAGCCCAGCCTTAATAGCTGTGGTGCATTAGTTGGTGGTGCATTAGCAACTATTAGGCTTAGTTGCTCCACAGCATGTGGGATCTTCCCGGACCAGGGGTTGAACCAGTCTCCTGCAGGGGCAGGCGGATTCTTTATCACTGCGCCACCAGGGAAGCCCTACCCATTGACTTTTGTCCCCTGTTGGTTGAGGGTTGTCCCCAAAGGTGTTAATTTCCTCTGCGCCTCCCTGATAGTGGGCAAGAAAGCAGGGAATGATTCTGGGGCTTGAGGTGGGAAGCTGGCAATGTGCAGGGGGACTGCCCACTGTGAGGGCAGCTGGCATCAGCCGGGGTCCCGGGGAACATAACATAGGGCACAAAAGCATCTTCCATAGAGAGGAGGCCCCTAGAGCCCCAGATAGGGAAGATCTCCAGAATTGGAGGAGCCCTGCTGAGGATATACCTGAAGGAAAAGAAATCATATCTTGAAGAGATGTCAGCACTGCCATGTTCACTGCAGCATTATTCACAATCGCTAAGACACGGAAATAACCTACGTATCTCTCAATGGATGAATGGATAGAGATCTCTCAATGGATGAATGGATACAGGAAATGCATACATGCATACAACGCAATATTATTCAGCCACTAAAGAAAGAAGGAAATCCTGCCATTTGCAACAAACATGGATAAACCTGGAGGACATTAAGCTAAGTGAGATAATCCAGACAGAGAAAGACAAATACTGTGTAGTATCACTTGTATGTAGACTCTTAAAAAAAAAAGACTTTCAGCTATAAAATAAATAAGTTCTGAGGATCTAATGTACAGCATGGTGACTGTACTTAGTAATACTGTATCGTTTACTTGAAATTTGCAAAAACAGTAGATCTTAAGTGTTCTTACTACACACAGGGAAAGGTCTGTGTGAAGGAGTGGATGTGTTAACTATGGTGAACATTTCACAGTCTACGCATGTATCAAATCATCATGTTCAATTTAAATATACATAGTTGTTGTTTTTTGTTAGTTATACCTCAGTAAAGCTGGGGAAACAATGGGGGAAGAAAAGGAAGAAAAAGAAAGAATTCTTAGGGCTTCTAGGCAGGGAGCCAGTCTAATCTTAGATTTCTCCACAGCATCATCTGATGTTAGAAAACTGTCGAGCAGGACCTACAAGCTATTCCAAGACAGTAACTGAGCAGTGTTTTATATCTTGCCAAACTTTCTTTCAGGTACGAATGCAATAGAAAAATAGTTTTGAACATGCAAGAACCCAGAGACTATTATTCCCATGAGTACTTCTTGAGAAATTTATGGAGTTTTAACTTCAATCAACCAAGAACTAATGAAAAACTAGGGCAAAGGGGACAGGAATATGCGGAGTATACCTAACTGAAGAACTAAGACCAAACAAATGTGAATATTGGAGTAATAGAGTAAAAGGGACATGTTTTATATCCTAACAAATACAGAAATGACACAAATATAAAACTTTGGAAGGTGAATGAAGGAAAAGGTGGGAGAAAGAATAAACATGCTATTCATGAGTAATAACTGGGGGCCAAAGACTGTCATTTAAAGCTGACAAAATATAGTAGAAATGTAAGCATTTGTAATTGTACAAAGGCAAACATTTAAAAAGATAATACTAAAAAAAAAAGATAATATTAATGATTAAGGGGTTTCCCTGGTGGCTCAGACAGTAAACAATCCGCCTGCAATGCTGGAGACCTAGTTTCAATCCCTGGGTCGGGAAGATCCCCTGGAGGAGGGCATGGCAACGCACTCCAGTATTCTTGCCTGAAGAATCCCATGCACAGAGGAGCCTGGTGGGCTACAGTCCATGGGGTCTCAAAGAGTCAGGCATGACTGAGTGACTAAGCACACAGGACCATGATTAAAATTGAATAATGATCGAATGGTAGGGGATGGGGAAGAGCAAATATGCTAATTTTATGATTGTTCTTACTAGGATTTAAGAGCTGGCATTTAAAGAACTGGACATTTAAGGGTATAGAGTCATGAAGGGTCCAATTATTAGGATTCAATTCAAAATTTCCTAAATGTGATAAGAAATATGCACCATGAAAAAAGTAAAGGTAACTGAAAGCATAGTGAAAGACTTCAAAAATTATAAATACAGAAAATATACCATGAGCTATCATGGCAGAACAAAGACTAAACATGTATGGCATCTCAAGTAATGGAACTGGGCTAAATCCACCCAGTGAGAGAAGAACACAGAACTCGGCCAGGCTCGGAACCAGAACCGGAAACTTTTGGTGGCTGGGCAGGTGCTCCCTCGCATCTGGTGTCTGGTTCGGGGCTGTTTGTTCTCTCTCCCTGCAGACTCACTCCCAGTAGACTATGGTCACTACTGTCATCGGTAGCTGGTCTGCCATGTGCCCCTGACCTCAAGTTCATGAGCAGAACAAAGCCAGCCTTGCTGACCTGTCACAAGCTCTGGTTCCTGGGGGCAGGGTAGGGGCTGAGGGGCTATTTGGCCTCATACAGGTCAGGGTCCTGCGTGGCCCCATCAGCTCTGGTCCAGGGTCAAGGTGCCTGGACTGCTGGAGTGTGTGTGGATGGAGATGGTTACAGGAGCCCCAAAGTACAGTGGCTTGAACAACCCTTGCCAGTTCTGCCCCCATGGGCTCACGCAAGCTCCCAAGCTCCTTCCTTCTGGTGGCCCCTTGGTGCCCACGAATCAGAATCACCTGGAGGTGCTGACACTGCTGGTCCCGAGACCACGTGTTGAAAAACTACTGCCCCAGGATATGTCCTTTGCCAACCGTCCAGAGCTGACTCGGCCACACGTGGGCCCACAGAGGCGAGCCGGGGCAGCCAACCTCCTTTTGAACAGATGGGGCGAGTAAAAGTGGCTGCTTCAGGCCCTGGGCAAGGACTTAGTCCCAGGGTCACACTTGGCTGCCAGGGAGGCCGGGCAAGGCCATTTGCAGCCGGGTGGCTGTGTGCCCTGGAAAGGGAAGGGCATGTTTGTGGGAGACACTGCAGGTCCGCTGAGCGGGAAGATGTGGAGACGAGAAGACAGGGGCCAGCACTCAGTGTGGGGAACAGACGGGGAAAGGCTCTTATGGTGTCCGGAGATCTGAGTCATAACAGCAGTCTACTCAGCGAGGAGAAGCCTGGTCTCCCTGCAGGCCTGTCCTGGGAGACAGAGCAGGCTGAGCGCGGAAGCAGGAGCATGCCTGCCCGCTCGAGTCTTGAGGACAGCTGGGTGTCACGCCTCCCCGCCCCCCAGCCCAGGCTTCACTCTTTTCCCTCCTTGTTCACCCAAGATGTTTCTTCATTCACTGTCCCGTTATTTTGTGGGTCAGGGCTGATGTTTTTGAGGTCCTAAGCTTTTTTTTTTCCTACCCCCGTCCCCCAGGCATCTTGGCTCTGGAGAAAGCTGCGTGGCAAGAGGAGGCTGGCGATGGCATTCTGCCTCTTAACGACTCTGTCTGTGGTGACTGTCACCCGCTTGCCCCCACAGCGCCCAGCCACTGGCCCAGACCCTGGCCCCATGGAGCCCCAGGGGGTTGCTGACGTCCCTGCCCCCCAGAGTCGGCAGGCTCTGAGCTCCAGCTGGAGGCAGCGGGCAAGAAGGTTGAGGAGAAGCTGGGCCTTGCCCGGGAGCTCCATCCTGGTGTGTGCGGAGGAGCAAGACCACAGAGGGCATGTGGACAGCAGCAGACGGTCCCCAGGGAAGGAGAGCAGCCATCCAGGGAGGATCGGGAATGACATTACTTTGGTACCTGCAGAAGACCTGAGACTCACTACCCGGCGTTTTGTGCTCCTGCAGGGGGAGGCGGTCAGGGGTCCAGGAGCCAAAGACCTGGACCCACCCTGGCACCATGGTCCCCTCCCGGAGGCACTGAGTAAGACAAGCACCCCAGGTGGCCCCCTCACAGGGCATGACATTTCAACCTTACAGACTCGGAGAGCTACTGCTGGACTGACCCTCCAGCCCCCTCCAGAAGGCAGGGGTCTGCCAGGAGTCTGGAACAGAGCCTGGACTGGTGGCCAACAAGTGGAGGGTCCTGCCCCCACCAAAGAGGCTCACTGGTGGCCTGGCTCTGCTGGGGAGCTGCAAGGATCTGTCTGGTGTGACACTGAGACTCCCGGGCTGTCCAGTGGCTTCAGGACCGGCGAGCAGGTACCCCCGTGGCTCACAGAGCAGGACGTGCAGACCCTCCAGCTTCTGGCCCAGGGGGAGGTGGTGGGCAAAGCCCGGGTGCCCGGCCACGGGCAGGTGCTGCTAGTCGGTTTCTCCAGTGAGGGGTCCCTTCAGGATGCAGCTCCTGGGCTCAGCCAGCTCTGCTCCCAGGGTCTCTGTGGCTTGATCAAGAGGCCCGGGGACCTATCCGAGGTCCTGTCCTTCCACGTAGACCGCGTGCTGGGGCTGCGCCGGAGCCTGCCCGCGGTGGCCAGGCGCTTCCACAGCCCCCTGCTGCCCTACCGCTACACGGACGGTGGCGCCCGGCCAGTCATCTGGTGGGCGCCCGACGTGCAGCACCTGGGTGACCCGGAGGACGACCAGAACTCTCTGGCCTTGGGCTGGCTGCAGTACCAGGCCCTGCTGGCACGTGGCTGTGGCCGACCCAGCCATGCCCCATGCCTGGGCATCCATCACGCCGAGTGGGCACGCCTGGCGCTCTTCGACTTCCTGCTGCAGGTAGGCGGGGCCTGGAGGGGCGGGGCGGGGCCTGGGGGCGGGGCGGGGCCTGGGAGGGTGGGGCGGGGCCTGGGAGGGCGGGGCGGGGCGCAGCGGAGGCGAGGACTCTCGGTGAACTGAGACACTGGAACAGCCTGCGTGAGGGTGGATAGTGACTCTCCCCCTAACCCTTGTCTTTTGCTTTTGTTTGTTTGTTTGCTTTTTTACCATTTTTTTTAATGCTTAACTTTTTATTTTAGTCCTTGCCTTTTGACCACCCAGCACCCATTTTTTGTTATTTTTCTGCCTTGTGTTCATTCATCCAGTGGTGTGCTGAAAACCAGTTTGTATAGGCTCCATTCTTGAATTTCAGGAATTTTATGTCCCGGTTGTGAAACACAGACGTTATTAAAATTGAAATTATACTAACAATATAATAAGTTATATTAGAAACAAAGGTAATAAATACTCTGAACTCATTACTTCATGATTATTTTACATTTTACTCTTGTCTGAGCTCTTGAGGTTCTTTGCATCTACCTAGTAAATACTGTATAGTGTTGAGTTACTGCATGTCTCTTGCTGACTCCACATTCGTGCCTGTTGGTAGCTTGAAACAGGCCAGGGTAGGAGTATTTATGGGGCTTCTCAGGTGGTGCTAGTGGTAAAGAACCTGCTTGCCCATGGAGGAGTCATAAGAGACACAAGTTCAATCCCTGAGCTGGGAAGATCCCTGGAGGAAGGCAGGCAACCCATTCCACTATTCTCTCCTGGAGAACCCCATGGACAGAGGAGCCTGGCAGGCTGTAGTCCATAGGGTCGCACAGAGTCGGACATGACTGAAGCGACTTAGCACGCGTGCAGGCAGGAGTATTTATACCTTGAGAATCGGGAATTCTACAATCAGGACACCTCCCTATTCCCGGAGAGCTGGTAGTTAAACATTTATCCTTGAATCAAGAAGGATTCAAGCTGGTTGCATAATTCAAAAAAGAGAGTTGAGATGGAGGAGAGAGAGAATGAGAGAGGGGAGAAATAAAGGGATGATGCTGGACCTGCTTGGACCCTGGAGAGAGAAGGAAACCACAGGGCCAGCTGAGGTCCCTGCTGTGCCAGAAATTAACCCTGGAGTTTTTGGGAGTTTTGGGAAGGGGTTGGGCAGTTAGGACACAGGGCTTACCAGGGGGACTGCAGACATCAGATATTTACTGAGTGGCCTGTTGACAACTGATGTGGCTGCTCCGGGACTTAAGAGCTGGATGTCAGCTGTGGAGACACGAGTGAGGGAATGAGGCCAGAAAGAAAGAAAAACAAAAAATAATTCAAGCACACAGTGGGTGGATATGTATGCACACAAAGGCAGTCCCATTCCTGTAGGGACCTCTGTTGAGGGAAGAGATCAATACTAGCCCTAAATTTACCTGCTGGGGTGACTGGATGAGCCATGGGTCAAGTTCAACATCATAACCAGATAGCCAGGGGCTGATGCTCCCTGTGTGGTCCATACAAGGTTGGTTGGAAATGTATTTTAGAAGATTCTCAGACCAGTTTAATACTTTGAGATTTCTCATGAAAATCCCACTTCCTCTGAAACACTGGATGGTTTAATAACGTGGGGCCTCTGTTCCCACACAGCAGAAATGAACCTGAGCTGAGTAACTGCTGCCCCTTTAAAGGTTGCCATGCTCCCCTTTCTGCCAAAGACCACACCTCCTGTTGTCTGATGTGATTGTGTGCATTCTCAGTCACTAAGTCGTGTCTGACTCTTTTTGATTCCACGGACTGTTGTAGCCTGCCAGACTCTGTCCATGGGATTTCCCAGGCAAGAATACTGGAGTGGGTTGTCATTTCCTCCTCCAGGGCGTCTTCCAGACCCAGGGATTGAACCCATGTCCTAGAACCCAGGGTTCTACCCTGTGTCTCCTGCATCTCCTGCATTGCAGGCAGATTCTTTACTACTGAGCCACCTGGGAAGCCCTGTTGTCTGACATCCACCCCCAAACCCTTGGATGTTATCTGTCTGCCTGTGGGTATTTGTCTTCTGTCACTGGACCAGCTGGCCTCCCGCAATACTTCCAGCTCCTTGAGTCTGTGTCTCGTGGCTGCTTTGCGGAGGGAGGAGCGTGGGGCCTGGTGGTTGGCACAGGCTTTGGCACCAGACATATCTGGGTTTGAACCCCCTGCCCACTGGCCATGTCCCACTGTGTGATCCTGAGCAGACTAGCTGGCCTCTTTGAATTTCACTTCTCTCTAAATGGGACCGGGTGTCCCTGCCTTCTGCCCTTGAGGACGTGGCAGCTCTTAATCATCAGCTCCTGTATGCAGGCTTGCTCTGGGCCCCGAGCCTGCTCTGCCCGTGTGTGAAAGGCTGAGGGCTAGGGATTAGTGTCCTCCAGACAGCATGACCTATCCTCCTGCCTGGGAGGGAGGCATTTCCCAGACCACAGCCTACAGTCTTGGGCAAACTGGAAGAGCTGGCCACGCTCCCTCCAGGAACAGCCGTCCTGTGACTGATGGGAGGCAGTCTGTAAAAGCCCCAGTTCCCTGGCTGGGGTGGCTCTGTGGTGCGTGTTCCATGTGTCTCTCAGAGCCCCCTACCAGGATTGAGCCACGGTTGCCCACAGAGCTCATTGCCGGCCCTCCCTGTCTCCCTTCCCCAATCCTTGCTTGTGTTTTTGAATTAGCTCACGGATCGATTGCTTTCGCTCCGAGTTCTTGGCTGCGTTCTGTCTCTGGGGGAGCCTGGCCTCCATCAGATGACACCTCTGACCCTGTGTGGTTTCTGCATGCAGGATCATCCACGTAATATACTTAATACCGCACCTGGCGGTGGCCCAACCTCAGTAACACACAAGCACTGCCCCCAACACTTTACAGGAATTAACTCCTCCAGTCCTCATGGTAGCCTTGCTAGAGAGATAAGAGGCTTCTCCCTCTTTTGAAGTTGGACAGTTGAGGTCCAAGTGGTTAAGTGACTTGGCTAAGTTCATGGCCGGTGGAGCTGAGACACAGCCTGGATGGTCTGGCTCCAGAGCTCACCCTCCTTCTCATATAGTCCTCTTCAGCCGGCCATGGGTGAGGGCAGGAAAAGGGGGTGCTGGTCGGGACATCCGGGACTTTGAGCCCTGAGGACCCTCCTTGTGGTCCCCCATCCAGCTGATGTGCACGCAGCCACTTTCTGCCCACACAGAGCCCCTCTGTCTGTCTTTGGAGGTTGTGGTGTGAAGCCCTTCCTCAGCTGCCAAGCCCAGCCACGGGGGTGGACAGTTCAGCCGCCAGAGCACACACAGGTGGGCATGTGGTCAGACACCACTCAGCTGGCCTCAGGCCACGTCTTCCTGGGTTTGCCGAACACCAGGCGAGTCAAACACCCCTGGCTGGCAGATGCTGCCTTCCTAGAAACCACGGGCAGGCTGGAGTGAGGAGGGGCTGTGGGTTTCCCAGCCCAGGAACCCCGGTCCCGACTGAGCAGAAGCCAGGAACAACCTGAGGGTAGTCATGCCTGGACTCAAGAGGGCCGTCTGCCCAGAGGGCGGGAAGTACGTGTGGGGTCGTAGGGACAGGAATGGGCACATTTGTACCTTTTCCTTCTAGAGAGGCTTCTCTTTTCTCATGCCCTGCTTCATCTTGGAGGGCATGTGCTTGACTGCACGGGGTGAGCAGCTGTGGAGAATTCAAGACAGTGAGAGGGTGGTGTTTGCTTATGGAAGTCATCCTGCTGCTTCCGCTGATGCAGGGCCTTCACGTCCGGAAAACCCAGACCCCAGAAAGCCTCAGGTGCCGCCATCCTGGTGCGGGCCACCATCTTTTCTTACCTGGACTCTTCTTCCCTAGCATCTCCCTAACGTCTCCATTTTTGTCCCCTCCAACCGGGTCTCCTTACAGAAGCTGGAGTAATATCTTGGTTTCCATTCCCTCAGGCAGACCCTGAGACCAGGGTCCAGTGTGGTAGTTCCTCGGGGAGGGGACCCCAGGAAACACTCATAGGGAAGAGGAAAGTGAGACGGCCAGAAGGCGGCCAGCAGAGGGCATGTCATCGAACAGGGCACCACTATGGGTGACTGGGGCTTGATCCACAGGAAAATTCTGAGAAATGGTATAAAATACACGTTCAGAGTTAGCCCACCAAAAGTGAGGGACACGAGGTATTGATAGCCAAATCTCCCCTTGGTCTTTGGTTGAGGGCTGCTCCTGGAGGTGTTAATTCCGTGGCATTTGGAGAAAGCCCCCGGGCAGAGCCTATAGGAGCTAGAAGTTAGAGGGAGAACTCAAAAGTTCACATACAACTGGTCAGGCAGAGAGCACAATAAATCAGACTGTGGCCCTTCTCCATTACAATATGGCAAAGTATCTCAATGCCCTCGATATCAGGAGCTTCAGGGACCCGAGATCATCCTTGTCTGCTGTCTTCAGCCCCTCCTCTCGGCATGTGGCCTTGGTTAGTTTCTTCAGGTGCAGGGCCTCAGACAAGCCTCTCATCCTCCTCCCCAGACCTCCACTCTCCCAACCTCCACATTCCGTTGTTATCCTCTTTCTATTTCGTGCTATCCTGTCTATATTTTTTCTGACTCCCCAACACAGTAAGTTTTATTTGTTCACTTCTGTTTCTCTGTTTTGTTCACATCTGCAGTGCCTAGCACAGGGCCAAGCTCTTGGTTAGATCCTAGAGAAGCACCTTTTGAACGAGTGGGTGAAAGGATGAACAAATGAATGAAGGAATCCAGGGTCTCTGTATGATTTCCTATCTAGGTGCTGCTGTGTTCTGCTTGCTCAAATACCACTCCTTCCTCTAGACTGAAAAGAACCCCAAAGCCGCCTCCTTTTCTTTTCAGGTCCCATAGATATAGAGGTGGAAAACTATGTGACAATCATTTGTCCAGCCCTTGTACGGGCATGTAATTAACTCATGCTTCCAGAACAGATGATGGCATATAACATCACCTGTCATCCTCCTCATCAGGCACTGTGCCAGCACTTCACATGTGTTGATGTGTGACAGCCCTGGGAGTGGACAGTATTTTTTAGCTCCATTCCACAGATGAGGAAACTGAGGTTTAAGAAGGGCTAAGGAACTTGCCCACAGTAACCTGTGGCCTTAAGCGCTGGAGCTGGGATCAGATCCACCGCAAGTTTGGCCACAGAGGGCATGCCTTTGCCCTCTTCTTTGACTCAGCTGACTCTGGAAAAGTCATTTCTTCTGGCTTCTAGTTGAGGCTGGCCCATTTCTTTCCTGGGGCGCCAGGTTCAGTCATTTGTGATCCTGTGTGTGTTCCTTGTTTTGAGTGCAAATCTATGGTTCACATCGTTCTCTGGCTTGGCCTTCCTGAACATCAGGTGTAGTTAGACAGGAGCCCAGATCCATGACCACTGTCAACTTCTCAAGCTTCCAGCCAGAGACCTGAAATATAATCGTAGCGCCTTTATGTCCCACAGCAGACCCAAGAGACAGGTGCTGTGCTCCTTCCTCCTGCATAGACGATGCGACCAGCCATGAAGGGTGAAGCAGCCCACCTGGAAAGGTGGCGACATCAAGCAGCCCACCTGGAAAGGGTGACATCAAGCATCTTTACATATACTTAAGAGCAGGGCCTCGATCGTGATCGGCGGAATTCAGAGATGGTCTTCAAGATACCCACCCCCTTAGTGTGAACTCCTGCCCTTAAGAAAGAATGAGACCTGTAAATATGATGGAATCTTATTTCAGTGATTAAGTTGCCAATCAGTTATCTTTGGGTATTTTTGCTTATTTGTTTTTTGATTGAAATATCCCCTGGAGTAGGAAATGGCAACCCACTCCAGTATTCTTGCCTGGAAAATCCCATGGACAGAGCAGCTTGGCAGGCTATAGTCCATGGGGTCAAAAAGAGTTAGTCACAACTGAGGACGCATGCAAGCAAGCAAGCATAATCGACCTACAGCACTCTGTTAGTTCCAGGTGACTCGATATTTCTGTATGTTATGAAATGATCACCAAGATAAGTCTAGTTTCAACCTGTCACCATACAAAGTTATTACAATATTATTGAGGTACTCATCAGTTAATCTGGAGTTAATCAGAAGAAAGACTCTCCCATTGGCCTGAACCAGTCAGGAGAGTCTTTCAAAGATGAAGCATCAGCGGATTTTCCTGCTGGCCTTGAGGAGTAAACAACCAGGCTATGAGCTGCTGTGGGTCAGGGAGGCCTCTGGAAGGACCCTGAGATCTCCTTACAGCCACAAAGAATGGTTTCTGCCAGCAGCCTGACTGAGTGCAGGAGAGGAGCCTGAGTTACGAAGGAGATGGAGCACCTTGAGTTCAGCTTGAGACCCTGGATAGAGTATCCGGCAAAAAGGGATGGACTCCTGACCCACAGGAACTGTGAGTTAATAAGTGTGTTATTTTAAGCCACTAAACTGGTGGTCATTTGTATGTGGCCATAGAAAATGAGTTCATGTGGCCAGGGAGGGGCCTCCAGTGCAAACACCTTCAGCAGTGCGCATCTCGGGCGACCTGCTCTGCACATCCTGACGGCCGACAGCACTTCCCTGCCTCGCCCTCCTCCTGCCTCTGCTTTGTCTTTCAGCCTCTCAGCCTTGTCCAACTCTTCGAGACCCCATGGACCGTGGCACACTGGGCTTCCCTGTCCTTCACTATGTCCTAGAACTTGCTCAAACTCATGTCCACTGAGTTGGTGCTGCCATCCAACCATCTCGTCCTCTGTTGTCCCCTTCTCCTCCTGCCTTAGCCTTTGCTTAGATTTCTTAAAAATCTTTTTTAACTGTTTATATTCTTTGCCCCATTTTCTGTTGGATTGTTGGTCTTTTTCTTAAGGACTTTAAGAGCTTTTTTATAGATTGAGAAAATCAGTCTTTTGTTTTCTTTGCATTCTGGTATTTCTCTCCAGTTCAGTTGTCATTAAACTTAGTTTCTAGTCTTTCTGCTGTGCAGAAATTCAAAAAATTGTTTTGTGCTGTTAAACTTATCAAGCTATTTTTCATGACTTCTGGGTTAGTGTATTATGTTTTTAAGGACCATCTTCATTTCAGGGTTATTTTTAAAAATCCTCCCATGTGTTTTTATATATTTTTGATCCATCTGGAAGTTATTTTGGAGTAAGAGATCAGGTGCAAAATAATGATTTTTTTTTTCAGATGGCAACCCAAATGTCCCAGCACCATTTGTTGAATAATCCTTCTTTCCCCCAATTTGAAATGCTGCCTTTTCCATATAGCCAATTTCCATATGTACGCAAGTCTATTTGTAGACTCTTCTGTTCCAGTAAAGGGTCTGTCTATTTATGTGCCATAATCACACTGTTTTAATTATCACACTTTATATTTTATGTTAATAACTGGGAGTGCTTGGTCTCCTTGCTCTTTTTAAAGATTTTTCCCAATACTCCTGCATACTCTTCTCAGTCAGCTTGTTACTTCCTTTGCGTTCCCAAGTCCTCTTGGGACTTGACTGGAATCAAATGAAATCTGTGTGGACTAATATAGAGAGAATTTACATCCTAAGATACAGGGTCATTCTAGGCCAAGAACAGGCTGTGTCTTTCCTTTTATTTCTGTTCTTCAGAAGCATCTTTATGTTTTCCCAAGCTGGATCTTCACTTTCAGGTTGGGATGATACTGGTATTTCATCTTGTGACCATTGAAAAGGGCCTCTTTTCCTTCTATTGTATTGTTACTAACCGAGACTTCTGGACTCTCTGATCAACAGAAATTGATAAGAAGTTGGCTGAGAAGTGCAGGCACGGCTTTACTGGGACTCGAGCTGTGGGACACAGGAGCGAAAACAAGAAATTGTTGCCCTGGCTCGCTTCCCAGGGCAGGGGCGAGCCGGCCCCTTAAAGGAGTGAGGGTGAAGATGTGGCTTCCCTGCCCCGCCCATCCCTCCCTGGTGCTGTGACCCCAGCAGTGCCCTGCGTCTGCTCCCCGCTCCCCAGAAGTGGCAGTTGGCTTGCGACCTTTGTGTCTTGTTCATAATTTGCCCCATTGGGCCTGTGAGCAGTTAGTTTTAATCCTTTGTAGTTCCTTTTTTTTTTTTTTTTTAATTTTATTTATTTGGCTGAGCCGGATCTTAGTTGGGCATGTAGAATCTAGTTCCCTGACGAGGGATTGAAACTGGACCCCTTGCATTGGGAGCATGGAATCTTAGCCACCGGGTCACCTGGGAAGTCCCTGAGTCCCTTACAGTTTCTTTGGATTCTGTCGCTCATTCTTTGGGGAGACATTTGTCCAGGTGCAAGCTCAGGCTCTCTGAGAAAGGGTCCCAGGTCCCAGCCTGTCTCAACACGTTCTGGCCTGTAGTTCCTGGTCTGTGTGAAGGATATTGTATTTGTATCATACTTTGGTTACTGGTTACTTGATCACTTCATAATGCTTCTCACAGTTGCCCTGGGTTTTCCAAGTATATGGTCGTTTCTTCTGTAACGAATGCACTTTGTGTCCTCATTGCCTTATCTTTCATTTTTCTTACCTAACTACAACCGTGGTGCTTCCAGAGCAATGGTAAATAGTAATGGGATGCTGGACATGACTTGTCTCTACAGATTTGGGACAGTTTCTAGTGTTTTACCATTAAACATCATGCTGAGTTTTGGCTGAAGAACTATTTGCTATTCTTGCCTTATTAAGAGTTTTTCTTGTCAGGAATGGATGTAAAAATTACATCAGGTGCCTTTTGAGTATCGTGGAGGAGGTCACAGATTACACACATCCTCCATCTAATGTATTGATGTGGGGACTGACTTCTGGGGAAAGGTATTCCCATGGTGACTCATTGTAGCTTTCTTGGTTGGAAGTGTACTTTCCTGTGGTGGATACATCATTTCACAGGTGCTGGATTTTGTGTTGATGTTTAAATTTTAGAGTGATTTAGTCCTTTTAGGGGGGGCTTCCCAGGTGGCACTAGTCGTAAAGAACCCACCTGTCAATGCAGGTAGATGTAACAGATGTGGTTTCGATCCCTTGGTTGGGAAGATTCCCTGGAGGAGGGCATGGCTGCCCACGCCAGTATTCTCACCTGGAGCATCCCACGGACAGAGGAGCCTGGTGGGCTACAGTCAAGAGGGGTCACAAAGAGTCAGACACGACTGAAGCAACTTAGCACACACGCCTGTCTTTTTAGATAATTCTTCTCAGGTCATCTCCTCAAAGCCCACCAGCTGGTATATTCACCCACATCCAGAGCTGGTGCTGTGACCTCTGGCCTCTGGCTTGGGGCAGATGAAGCATCCAGAGGTCCCCCTGCCTGGGGCCTCTGGGGAGGCTACCCCGTTAAGATGCAGGGGAGCACTGCAGAGAGAGTCGTCAGAGGATTGTAAGAGTCAGTGTGGAGTAACCCACTCCTCCCCACACCCTCACCTCCCCAAAGCCTCACGAATTCTCTAACAGACAGCCGTTCAGTGCGGGGCCAGCCTGCTGCCCTCCTCAGAGATGCTGCCACCCTGGGGCTGGCAGTGAGCCGCCCCAGCCAAGAGCCACCCTTTCAATGAAGACCCTGGGCCCGTGACTGTCCCCAGGTGGGGTAGGGTCCTACACAGGGGGCCCGGGCCACCAGGGGCAGCAGGCCGTTCTTCTGGAGTCCACCAGACTCGGATCAGGCACTGGCTGAGGATGCGTCTTGGCCCAGGAGCCTGGGGAGGGGTGAGAGGACTTGGGTCACCCCTCGTGCCCTATGCTGGGCACCTCCCAGATGTCCTCACCCTCACAGCTCAGCCTGGTGTCCCTCTTGGCAGACTGCAGTGTCTTGTCCCACTAGATGTCCTGTTTGGGGGCCCCAGAGGCAGGCCTCCGCCTGTCAGGCTCATGTGAGGGGCAGGGTTTCAGTGGTCAGTCCTCATATGAAGGCCTCCCCCACCATCCTTCCTGCTGTCAGCCAGCCATGAGCTTCATTCATTCATTCTTGCACTCAGAAAACCTCAACCGAGTCCTGTTGTGCTGAAAAAGTGCTAGGAGCTGGGGATCCGGTTGAACCACGTCTTCTCTGTATGGAGGCGCTTGTGACCTCTAGGGTCACAATGCACGTGCCTGCCACCCAGTCCAACGCAGTGGCCCGAGCCAGACTGCCCGGGTCTGAGTCTAGGCGTCACCGCTTTCACTCTGCGGGACCCTAGGCATGTTTTCCAGCCTCTGTCACTCCGTTTCCTCATCTTTGAAATGGAGATAGTAACTGTACCTGCCTCCTGGCTGCTGGGAGGGTTAAATGAGCTATGCTAGGTGAAGCACTCAGCGCCTTGCCCAGCAGAGAGTAAGGGTTTCACAGCTGTTCTATAAAATTAAACACAAACTTCATGAGCACACAGCACTGCTAGAAGGCCAAAACTGCAAAAGATTATCATTTTTTTCTTGGTAACTGCTCTTTTTGTCAAAAAGGGGGAAGAAGAAATCCTGACGCCTCAGGATGTGGGAATGAAACCTAAGCCTGGTCCTGTCTGGCTGCTGCTGTTTCAACTGTTTCAACGGAATTGCTCTTCAGTGGAAAAAAGTTCCCAGACAGCGTGGCAGATTACTCACACTGGCACCTGGGCCCGGCCAACCCCTCCCTGTTCAGCGTTCGAATGGGTGTACATCTGGGGGCACCAGCGCCGCCCCTGTCATATGGCCTGACAGTCCTTGTAGCTCCTTCTGGAAATAAGCACCACATCCAGTTAAAATCCGCACAGAATGGCCTGCCGACAGGATCAGGGAGCGTTTGGCCTGAGGAAGGGGGTTTGGCTGGCTGTGCCGTCAGACATGACGTGAGATCGGAGTCATCACTGGAATTCAGTCCTGCTGGAACCATCCAGGCATTTACTCTCCCAACCAGAGATGCCTCAGCAGGTGGCATCCGTCTCTCAGATCTATCTGGGCTCTAGAAACCAGGCCTTGCACACACGTAGAGGAGAGTGGCTAGGCCGTCATGACACGGCTTTATTTTAGATGCTTCACAGGGCTATGGCCAGCGCTTTCAGAGGGATGAAGCCCTGAGACTCCTCCAGGCCTTTAGGCCTGTCCCTTCCAGGTCTCTCTATGACAACCACCCTCCTCACCTTGTGTGGTCCTCAGTGAGGCCCTGAGGGAGTACCAGTGCTCCCACTTTGGGTTAAATAACTTCCTCGGGTCATAGAGTTAGGGCATAGTGGAGCCATGATTCACCCCCAGATCCTTTGGGCTCCAAACCAGGGTCACAGACATGGCCCAGATTGCAAGCCAAATTCCCCTATCTTTTTTTTGTCTGTACAGTCCATGAGCTAAGAATGCTTTTAGCATTTTCAAATGGTTGAATAGATCAAAAGAATATTTCGTTACACCTAAAAATTCTATGAAATTCAGATTTCAATATATGTTAATACAGTTTTTTTTTTGGGGGGGGGGGAACATGGCATGGCCATTTGTTTGCATATTATCTAGAATACGTACAATATGCACAACACAGGCAGAGTCGGGTAGTTGTGACAGAGACCATATGGGCTGCAAAGCCTAAAATATTTACTGTCTGGCCCTTTGTGGGAAAAGCTTGCTGATCTCGGCTCTAAACCTCTGTGTGGGCAGCCTTGGAGGGCTCCTGCCGAGGACGGGTGTGCATTAGAATGCATGGAGGACCCCACCCTTTGCCAAGTTCGAGGACAATATGGAGAAACATAGGGGCGTGTTACTATCTTCAGGTGAATGTAAAAACTGTTGGCAGGTTGAGAGGTCTCTGGGGGCATGCCACAGGGTTCTGTCCTCAGCCCCGTCCTGTCAACACTTCTGTAGGAGCCGGAGTGAGGACGTGGGGGCTCTGGTGGACCCGGTGGAGCGCTCTTGTTTCTTCTGCACAGGGCCCTGGTCTGATTCCCTTTCTCCCCATTCCTGGGCTCAGAGGTCAGTACATCACCATCTTCCAGTGGTGGCTTCTGGACAAGGGATGAGCCTGTGTCCAGATTTGGTCCAATCAGACTGAAAGGAAGGACTGGTATTCCATGGTTGTTGGGGGAGGGCTTCTGTCTCTCCCCTCTCCTCCTTCCTGGCTCTCTTTCTCTCTCTGTCTCCTTCTCTTTGGACATGAACAGGGAAAAACATGGGGACTTCCCAGGTGGCTCAAGTGGTAAAGAACCTGCCTGTCAGTGCAGGAGGCATAAGAGACACGTGTTCAATCCCTGGGTTGGGAAGATCCCCTGGAGGGGGCATGGCAACCCACTCCAGTATTCTCTCCTGGAGAATCCCATGGACAGAGGAGCCTGGCGAACTACAGTCCATGGGGCTGCAAAGAGTCGGACACAACTGAAGCAACTTACCACACTCACAAGGAAAAACATACCCACAGGAGCCAGCTGCAGGTTTTCTGAGACAAGACAGGGATGTCCTTAACATTGTGGGGTAAAGTGAAGAGCAGAAAGAAACCTTATCATGACAATAGGAGCTGCTTAAAGGTGCCCTCTAAGCCTGTCCTATTGCAAGGCTCTTGAGACTTCCTGCTGTAGATCTTAATTTCCCCTCTGGTTAGTCACTTCCAACCAGAATTTTCTGTTACTTGTGGCTGTTGTTATTCAAAGTCCAGGAGGCTAAAGTAATGACTGTCCACCTCAGGGGCTTGTTTAACAGGCTCGTTGCATGGACAGGGCTCTGGCTGTTTGTATCATGGCCAAGCCAGGCCGGTCCTCCAGGCTAAACATGCCTTTTATGTGGTGTCAGTGATGTCCTTGGTCCACTGCCTCTGGAAACACTCCATGATGCAGCCTTACAGAAAGACCCTCAGCCTGTCTGGGGCAATGGTCTAGGCCCAGGATGTGACTTCACGCTGAATTGTTATAAAGTGGGGAAAATAATGTTTAGGGACAGTAGTTGGGACTGTTCAACACTCTCATTTCCGGATGTCTGGTTTCATGAGGTTGATTGGTGAATAGAGCTATAGTTATTTTCTGGCTTGTATAGAAGGAAATCAATTTTGTATTTCTTCAGAACACACAGGAGTTACCTCCAAAGGGGATATGGGAATGGAGTGAGACCTTTCATTGGCTGGCGCTGAGCTGGGCTGGGCGGACTGCCAAGTGGCTGGCCTGGCTTTGATGCGTGCCGCATCCTGGGGGCTGTCATCTATGTGTTCCCTGCCCCCGGCCCCTCTGCCTTGTGTGGAGAGAGGTTGGCAGAGGGAGACAGGATGGTGGTGCTGGCTAAAGCTGAACCAGGGCTGCGGCTTGGGTTGGCTGAGAGGCGACCACAGATGAATAAGGACCATCCAAACAGCTCTGGTGCCTGCCTGCTGCCGCCTCAGGAGGACAGTGGGCTCTGAGACTTCCGGTTCCTTCTTTTCTTCCTTCACTGTTTTGAAAACTCCTCTCCAGTCTTAATGAGTGTAATGATGGGGACCTCACTTGACCTCTAAGTGGCTCCCTCTCCCTGACCTTCAGGGAGGCAATGGAGGACATCAGAGAGCGCTGGGCTCCACCAGGCAGACCTGGGTTCAAACCCCAGCTGGACTGCTTCCTCGTGTATGACCTTGGGGAGGTCTGGGGTCCATGTCCCCATGTGTTATTGGGGCAATAATGTCTCCCTTGCAAGGCTGCAGTGAGAATTGGATGAGACAGAGATGCAGTGATGTTGCTGGTCATCTGAGTGATGCCTTCTGCACCCACCAACTCTCCAACCCCAACTGGGTGACTCTATCCACCTGGAGTCAATGTCAGATTAAGGGCTCAGTCAAGTTAAGGGCTCAGCTCCACAGAACTCCTGACTCAGATGCCAGTCACGAGTCCTGAGCCCCCCATACTTCTGGCCAACTGGCTAAAAATCTGGGGTTCTCATGACTGTCCCATCCCCGGGTTCAATAATTTGCTACAATGGCTCACAGGACTCAGGAAAACACTTCAGTGGTCTGGTTTATTATAAAGGATGTCAGTGAACAGCCAGTAGAAGAGGTACGTGCGGTGAAGTCTGAAAGGGTCCCAAGTCCATGACCCCGCATGTGGAGTTGGGGTGCATCACCCTCCTGGTATGTGGCTGTGTTCTCCCTAGAACATAGTTCAAAAGTTTCTATAACCCAGTTTCCAGCTCCCCTACTCTTCCCTGAGGTTGGAGGGTCAGGTGGAAACCTCCCACTCTGCATTCTTTGTCCATCTAACAATCAGCCTGAAGTTATCTCAGGGCCCCATGAGTCATCTTATTAAACTCTGATGTGGTTGGAGGGTTTATTATGAATATCAAAATGTACTCATATCACAGAGCCAATTGCAGGGGTTTTTTGAGCTCTGTGCCAGGAACCAGGGACAGAGACCATCTCTCATGATCATCTCTGAGGGAGAGATTCTGTATCATTGTTCCCACTTTAGGCATCCAGTGTAGGATGAGTCAGGAAAAGGAATGCTTTCCTTCCTGACTCTGATCCAGGCCTCCTGCTGGGTGGAAGTGCTGTTTGAGAGTCAGGAGCTGCCTGGATGGTCATTAAAATCTTTTTATCTCCATAAAAGGAGGAATCCCTACGGTAGCATTTGCTGCTTCAAGAAAAAGTGGTCACGTGTGAGTCTCCCCAGGTGGACAGATAGTCTGCACTGGGAGGCCCCAGGCTGGAGTTCAGGGTAAGTAGTATAGGTTAAACAGCAGCAGGACTTCCACTTCAGGGGGCCTGGGTTCGATCCCTGGTCAGGGAACTAAGATCCCACCTGCCGCATGTTGGGTGGAAATCCATGCAGTGTAAGTAAGCCATCCCTGTGCAAGGTGAGCTGGCCAGAGGAGCAAGCAGAAGCCCATCACAGCTGGGGGCCAGCACTGAGCTCACCAGGGCTGAGATCCCTGAGGGTGGCCCCAGGGCTCAAGAGGCCCGAGTGCTGGACGTGGTAGACCCCCCCCCACCCCCCGCTCAGAGGATGGTGCCCCCACAGGTGCATGACCGCCTGGATCGCTACTGCTGCGGCTTCGAGCCCGAGCCCTCGGACCCCTGTGTGGAAGAGAGACTCCGAGAGAAATGCCGGAACCCCAGGGAGCTGCGGCTGGTCCACATCCTGGTATGTCCCTGGGTCACCCCAGACTCAGGTCTTCCTGTCTGTCCATCAGCAGACGCTGTTGGCGAGGGTCAGAGGTCACGTGACTCTGGGTGTCACAATCCTGTTCTTTTCGGCAGCAGAACCCTTTGAATATTTCCAGGAAGCCTTAATATATAGAAGGGACAAAAATGAAGCCTGGAGTATGTGGTTGAGGAGGGGATGGGCTGGAGGCAGTGTCACCAACCCCTCTGTTCCCTAAAGACTCCAAGGACACCCTCGGGCCCTGGCAGCTGAGTGTGGTATGTGTGTATCTAGTAGGGCATCCTCACTGTGCCAGTAAATGTGGAAATTGTGACCTGGAGCGGGGGAGGGGCCCTCCAAGGCTGCATGTCTAGTTGGTGGCAGTGACAGGGGTCTGTCGTGGACCCTATTGGCTCACAGGCTAGGGCTGTCGGGAAACACTGCTTCCAGTGAAAACTAGAACCCAGGGTGGGAAGCCGTGTGCTGAGACCATCAGCGGGGGGCTGGTGGGGCAGAAGAGCCGCTACTCCTGCAGGAGGGGCGAAGTACCACCCTGGGGAAGGGCTGCTCTGTCTCCCCCGGTGAGGCTGGTGTCCTCGCCGCCTCCCCTTGGCCGTGGAGCATCAGACGGTGGCCGGGACTGAGCGTCAGGCCGCCCAGCCTCAGGCTCCTCACCCCGTCCGTCGCCAGAACAGCAATCAGTGCCTCCACTTTGTGGTTTCACCGGTGGTGCTGCCACTTGGGGCTACGGGTCCAGGTTTGAGCCAACCAGCTATTTACTAGCTGTGTGACCTTGTGCAAATTACCTAACTTTTTTGCCTCTGTTTCTGTAAAATGGGGCTGGTATCAGTGGCCGTTCGCCCCAGGGTTGCTGGGCGGGTTCACCAGAGATGGTGCCCGGCCACCCTGAGCACAGCCCCAGGTGGAAAGAGCTCACTGCTCTGTGCGGTGGGGGAACCGACTGGGCGAGGAGCAGGGTGCATTGTGTGACTGACGGCTTAGGGGCCCCTGAGCCGCTGCACCCTAACAGCACCCTGAGGCACCACGTCCATCTTCTGTCCCTGTCCATCTTCTTCCCCGAGGTGCGGAGCAGTGACCCCACTCGCCTGGTCTACATCGATAACGCTGGCCACCTTCAGCACCCGGAGCACAAGCTGAACTTCCGGCTCCTCGAGGGCATCGATGGGTGAGCATCGAAGAGGCTGGGCAGAGGTTCAGGGACTGAGCTGAGGGGCCCTGTCATAGACCCCGCTTTCTTGAACCATGGCTCCCCAGAAGTCCACCGTCCAACAGATGGGAGCTGTTGGATGAGCCTCAGGAGGGTGTGGGGAGTCCCGGGAAAGCTAACAGTCAGTGGGCCCCTGAGGTCTAGGATGGGCTGCCCGCTCCCCAGTACCCAGAGCACAGCACGAGCTGCCCTGCCGGGGAGTGGGCAGGCTGAGCGGGCAGGCTCCCTTGCCTGGCAGGTGGCCACCTTCGCTGCTCAGTCCTGCCGCTCCTCGGCCTTCCCAGGGCTCCTCCTCACTTTGCTCAGGCCAGCAGAGTGGACTCGCCCTCTGGGGCGCTGGGACCCATCGAAAGTTTCATCCCGTGTCTTGCTGTCACAGCAGAGTGGGTGGAAGGGTCCCAGGGGCTTTGTGGGTCCTCAGCTGTGCAAGTTCATGGAAACTCTCTAAGCCGGCTTTTGCCCTTCTTTTCTTTCCGGGGCTGGGGGACCTTCCTCCAGGTTTCCTGAGTCTGTCATGAAGGTTCTGGAATCAGGGTGTCTACAGAATATGCTGCTCAAGTCGCTGCAGACGGACCCAGTGTTCTGGGAAAGCCAAGGTGGGCGACAGGGCCTGCAGCAAGCCCTGCAGACCCTGGAGGGGCGAGCACAGGTCCTACTGCACCACATCCGGACTCACAACCTGACGGTCTTCCCGGACGGAGGCCCGTAAGCCCCGCCCATCCAACCCGAGTCCTTGCGGGGCTCGTAAGCCCCGCCCACCCCACGTCCAGGAGGGACTCTTAAGCCCCGCCCGCCCACCCCCTCCCCGCCGGGCGGGACTCGGCTCACCGCAGGCGAGTCACTCACTACGCGACCTGAGGGGATAAGCGCCCATCCTCATGGCCACAATTTCTTGTGTTGACAATGTCTCGAAGACAAAAGGGAAAAACCAGAAACCAGGAGGGCACCATGGACGCCGTGGGATGTGTCGCATGCCTGGGCTGGTGGAGGAGGTGGTGGGTGTTGGATTTTCAATCTCGTCACGTTTCTTTCTGCCAGCTCAGCTGACTGTTTACTCTCCTGCACCAATAAATACACAAGAATGTTCTATGAACTGCTCCAGATACTGTAAAGTCATGCATTGCACGTGCACACGCAGAGCTGGACACCTCTGTGTGTGTGTGTGTGTGTAGGTGTGTGGGTGTGTGGGTATGTATGCATGGTATGTGGACCTGCCCACGTGCACACGTGATATGAGCCTCATCAAGGATCTTTACTGAATTGTACTTGTGACCCAGAACTGCTCTGGCTGAAAGTGAACTCAGCTCCTAGAGATGGAACACTGAGCCTTTTGTCTCTATAGCCTTTAGATGTTCAATTTTTGTTCATTTATGTTTTGGTTTAAGAATTGTAAAAGTAATACATGCTCACTAAAAACAAATTCATAAATAATAGAAGCATACAAGATAAAAAGCTAGAGGGTCCAGAGGGACGTTACTTTGGCACTTCCTGAACGAACTTTTCAGCAGCCCACTACTACATTCTGTATTTGCCATCTAGTTGACCCAGTTCTTACTTATGACCGCAAGGAACTCCCATGCAGGGGCATATTATATTTCATTTAGCTGTTCTCATCATGGTGAACATTTAGATGGCTCTAACTTTTCACCAATTCAGGACAATGCTGCCACGAACATCTTTGCATGATGTGCAGGTATTTCTGCCGGCTATATTTCCATGAGTGGATTTCTACATTAGCAGAAATGGGCTGATGGGCATTCTTTATTTTCAGAGAAACTGCCAAATTCCTTTCAAAATGGTGGTGTCAGTCTACATTCCTAACCAGAGGGTAGGGGACTAATTGTTTCGCTACACCTCATCATCACTTGATATTCTTAAACTTATTGTTTTTATTCATCTGATAGGGAAAGCTATTTTTAATTTTTATTTTTTGCTGAAGGATAGTTGATTTACTATCCTTCAACACTGTGTTGATTTCAGGTATACAACAAAGTCATTCAGTTACATATATTTTTTTCTTCAGCTTGTTTCCCATTATAGGTTATTATAAGATATTGAATATTATCCCCTGTGTTATACAGTAAATCCTTGTTGTTTACATGTTTTATGTATAAAAGTGTGTATCTGTTAATCCCAAACTTGTCCCTCCCCATCTCCTTTCCCCTTTGGTAACCATATGTTTGTTTACTACATCTGTAAGTTTATTTACTATGTCTGCTATGTTTACCATGTCTGTTTCTGTTTTGTGTGTAGATTCTTTTGTATATTATTTTTTAGATTTCACATATAAGTGATATAATATTTGTCTTTCCTTCTCTGGCTTACTTCACTAAGTATAATATTGTCTAGGTCCATTTGTAGCTGCAAATGGAAATATTTCATTCTTTTTTATGTCTGAATAATATTCCATTGCATTTATTTATCACATCTTCTTAAACCAATCACCTATTGATAGGCACTTAGATTTTTCCCATCTCTTTGCCTATTTGTAATCATGCTTCTGTGAACACTAGGGTGCGTGTATCTTTTTGGATTATAATTTTATCTGAATCCCAGGAGTAGGATTGCTGGATCACATGGCAACTCTATTTTTACTTTTTGAAGACCCATGCTGTTTTCCATAATGACTGTTCCAATTACATTCCCACCAACAAGTGTAGGCGGGTTACCGTTTCTCCTTGCCCTCTCCAGTATGTTATTTGTAGACTTTTTAATGGTGGCTGTTCTGACTCGTATGAGTAATATATCACTGTAGATTTGATTTGCATTTCTTTCTTTAATAATTAGTAATGTTGAGCATCTTTTCAGTTACCTATTGGCCATCTATATGTCTTCTTTGGAGAAATGTTCTTTTAGGTCTTCTGCCATTTTTTGATTGGGTTGTTTTTGTTGTTGTTAAGTTATATTAGCTATTGGCATATTTTAGAAACTAAGCCATTGTCAGTTGCATCATTTGCAAATATTTTCTCCCGGTTCATAGGTTGCGTTTTCATTTTTTTTAATGGTTTTCTTTGATGTACAAAAACTTATAAGTTTGATTAGGTTGCATTTGTTTATTTTTGTTTTTATTTCTATTGGCCTGGGAGACTGACTTAAGAAAACATTGGTATGATTTATGTCAGAGAATATTTTGCCAATGCTCTCTTTAGGAGTTTTATGGTATCATGTCTTATGTTTAAAAAGGATTCCCAGGTAGCACAGTGGTAAAGAATCCTCTTGCCAATGCAGGAGAAGAAGATGTGCGTTCAATCCCTGGGTCGGGAAGATCCCCTGGAGGAGGAAGTGGCCATCTACTCCAGTATTCTTGCCTGGAGAATCCCATGGACAGAGAAGCCTGGCGAACTTCAGTCCATGGGGTCACAAAGAGTTGGACATGACTAAGCAACTGAGCATGCATGCATATATTCTAAATACAAGTCCAATATATATACAAGTCCAATATATGTTTTCAAATATTTTCTCTCGATCTGTGGCTTGCTTTTTCATGTTCTTAACAGTGACTTTTGAAGAGTAAAAGTTTTTTTCTTTTGATTAGGTCCAATTATTAATATTTCTCTCTTAGATATTTTATAGGGTTTTACAAGTTATTCTTCTAGAATTTTGATACTTTTTTATCTTTCAAGTTTTTATGGTTTTTAACTTATTGGCATTAAATTATTCATAACTCTCCCTTATTTTAAAACTGTATTTATCTGGTTGTGCCAGGTCTTAGCTCATTGTGGCAAGCGAGATATTTTCAATTGTGCCATGTGGGATCTAATTCCCTGACCGGAGATTGCACCCAGGCCTCCTGCGTCGGGAGTGTGGAGTCTTAGCCACTGGACTGCCAGGAAGTCCCAACTTTTGCTTATCAGTCTTTTAATATTTGTGAAATCTGTATGATGTCACCTCTCTCATAGTATTGGTAATCTTTTAATTTTTATTTTTATACTGCTCAGTTTTGCTAAAGGCTTACCAATTTTATTCATATTTTCACTGGTTTTTCTCTCATTTTTCTGTTTTCTATTCCTATTTCTACCACTCTTCTGATCTGTAATTTCCTTCTCATCTGCTTACTCTTGATTTAATTTGTACTTTTTTTTTAAAAGTTTTTCATGGTAGACACTGAAGACATCAACTTAAAAACTTTTTTAAAAACACCTAGGCCTTTAGTGCTATAAATTGCTCTTTACTGTTAGTGGCATCTCACAAATTTAGAATGTTGGGTTATTGTTTTCATTCATTCATATTTTCTAATTTACTTTTTGATACATGAGTTAATTATAAATGTGTTATTTAGTTTTCAAAAATTGGGGAATTTTCCCAGTATGTTTCCATCATTGGTTTCCAATTTAATTTCACTTTGGTGAGAGAACCTACTTTTAACATGAATCCTTTTAAGTTTATTAACTTATTTTATGCACCAATATATTGTCTGACTTGGTAAATGGTCTGTGTGCATTTGAAAAAATGAACATTCTACTATTTGGGGGCATTCTTAATATCAGTTAGATCAAGTTGGTTTTCTTCTACATCTTTACTGATTAATGTTCTACATTTTTACTTACATATTCAAGTCTTTTACATTGTCAGTGATTTTATCTTCTCTTGTTGTACTAATTATTCATAGGGAGGTTTGAAATCTCTCAGCGGGGTGAGAGCTCTGGGCACTCTTCCCTCCAATCCCTTTAGGTGGTTCTTTCTTTGGCCTTTGGGAGTTTCCTCATACACATACACTGATCAACATTCAACCAAAAATTTAGGTGGGGACCCTCTCCTGAGCTCTGGAACCTTCTCTTTTTTTCCCCTTTATTTTATTATTTTTCAAATTGAAGTATAACTGATTTACAGTGATTCAGGAATACAGCAAAGTGATATATGCATACATATTTTTTCTTTTCAGATATTTCCATTACAGATTATTACAAGATATGGAATCCCTATGCAGATGGCCCTTGTTATTTTATGTTTGGTCATGTGTATCCATTAGTCCCCAGTTCCCAGTTTACCCCTCTCCCCCTTTCCCCTTTGGTAACCAGGAGTTTGTTTCTCTGTGAAGCTATTCCTGTTTTGTCAATAAGTTCATTTGTGTCTTTTTTTTTTTTTAGGTTCCACATATAAGTGATAGATTTGTCTTTGTCTGACTTCACTTAGTATGGTCATCTCCGGGTCCGTCTGTGTTGTTGGCATCGTTTCATTCTTTTTTATGGCTGGAACTCTCTCTGTTTGAGATCTCTGTTCTCCAGTACTCTGCCCTTTGAACTCTGGCTGCTCTGACTACCAAGACTTTCAGCTCTTTCAACTCAGAACTCCGCCTCTTTTTCTTTTCTTTGGCCCTGTGGGCTAGAAACTCTCCTTGTAGTAAGCTGGGGAAATCGTAAGCTCTGCCTTATTTTATTCTCTCTCAGGAATCACTGTGCATCGTTAAGCATGCCTGATGTTTTCAAAACCACTGTTTCATATGCTTTGTCCAATTTTATAACTATTTCAGGCCAGAGGATAAATCCAGTCTCTGTTACTCTGGACTGGAGCAGAAATCCTAACATCAGCTCTTGACTTCATAACTTCTCCCAGTCTCTGCCCAATGGCTATCTTTTCTTTTTTTTCTTTTTTAAAAACTCTCTTAAATTTTGAAGTGGGATTCCGTCACCTCCTAGCTTAACAGGCTTCAGTGGCCCCCACTGCTCCAGAATAAAGCACAGCTCACACAGCCCTGCACGGTGTGTTTCACACTCCCCTCTTCAGCTTTATGAATGAATGAAAGTCGCTCAGTGGTGTCCGACTCTTTGCGACCCCATGGACTCTACAGTCCAAGGAATTCTCTAGGCCAGAATACTGGAGTGGGTAGCCTTTCCCTTCTCCAGGGGATCTTCCCAACCCAGGGATCGAACCCCGCTCTCTCGCACTGTAGGTGGATTCTTTACCAGCTGAGCCACAACTCCGCCTCTTGCTCTTTGACCTCTAGCTTTATTACTCTGGTCTCTGGTGCCTCAGGGCCTTTGCATATGCATATGCTATTTCTTCTGCCTGAAATTCTCTTCCCATATCTCTGCCATCTCTAGTTGGATAACTCTCACATCCCCCTCAAAGAAGCCCTCCACAACATCTCCAACCCGAATGCCGTCCTTTCCCAGAGCTCTCAGTTCTTTTATTCTACTTTCCTTTTCACTGATTGTATTACATTGTTGCATTGTATTACTTCACTGCATTGTATTACATCAGCATTGGACTTCTCTGCTGGACTTTAAGCTCCAGGGGATGGCAGATAGTGTCTGCTTTGTTCTCCACTGCAGCTCCAGGATCTGGCACAGATCTCCATACAGGGCAATGAGTAAGTGAATAAAGAAGGAAAAGCACAGTGGAGGCTGTCCACAGCCCCTCAGCCTTCCCCTCCAGCCCTGGTACAATGAAAGCTTCTTAAGAAAAGTGCCTGGGATTCTCCATCTGAGGTCTTTCTCCACAGATGTGGGGCAGAAGGAGGTTCTGAGACTCCTAGAAGCAGTTCCTGCAAAATGGACAGGAGGTGAAGAGTAAAAGCCTCCATTCACACCCCACTCACACAAGATGACTGGGAGGCAGATTCTCCTCAGTCTCCAGAGCTCGCCAGTAGGACCCAGCCACTGATGCCCACAGCGGTGGTGTGATTAATAATTCCCCCATATTATTTTTGTTACCTCCCTTATCACTTCCCCAACCCTTGGCTGGAGCTTCCTAGTATCTCCTCTTAAACTGCTTTCCCTCAAATTCTTATTTTGGGGGAACCTGAGTTAAGAGAATGATACAGCCAATGAAGATCGTAGGGGAGAGACAGATTCCCATAGGTGGGGATGATCCAAATCATCTATGCAGCATCCAGTGTGTTCCCTGGGCTTCAGAAGTCTGACATTGGAGAAGGAACAAAGGAGGGAGCTCTCTGTGCAAACCCTATGGGCAGGAGTGGGAAACGAGCAGGCTGTATTGGATTTCCTTCCCTGCCCCAGGAATGGAATGACTTTTCTGCTCCAACAAGCTGTCTTTGATTTGTTTCAAGAATTCTCCTCCCTCATCTTCAGGAACGATCTCCCTTCTGTGAGCGTGATGACCCTTCACGTGCCAGTGAGACAGATCACCTGCCCTTCAGGTCACGTTGCTAACGTCAGCCTCAGTACTCTTCCTGCTCTTGCAAAATGTCTCTTTCACAAGCCAGGATCAACTTCTTGACAGAAGAACGAAATACGGAACACAGTAAATTCAAGGGTCTGGCCTCCACTCTTCCACCCCAAATCAGGCCCAGGACTGACAATTTCTCCTGTGAACTAGGGAGTGGGTGATGGCAGTCTGATGAGAGCAGGACAAACAGACATTTTCCTCCAGAATTCTTTAGAATGTCTTTCAGATGATTGTCCCCCTCCAGCTTGGCTATGAATCAGGTAGATTCAGTCAGGCTAGAAGGGTTTTTCCAAAATTAAAGGAAGCAAAGCCAGCAAGCCTTCAGCCTTGTCTTTGATGAATGGAACTTGGCCCAGATGCCTTCTCTGAGGTTATATAGTCTGAAAACACACACTGAAGATCCACCCTGAACGCTGATACGTACCCCAAATGACATATTGCACAGAGTGTTTGCTGAAGGAAGGGAATTGTTGAAGTCTGATCTTCCCCCTGTAGAAGCAGAGACCCAGAGCTCCCCTGAGCTTCAGTGGGAGACTCCCATCTGTGAGCAGCGCTGTTCCACGTGGCGTCTAGGTGAGACTCAACTTGCCCGTAACCGGACCTCCGCAAATCATTACTGTCCTAGTCAGCAGATATTCTCTGGCTAGAATTTGTATGTGGTATGCCATGGATTGTTTAGGTAGTTTGGGGGGAAAAACAGAGTCGCATTGGGTAACTAAGCAAGTGAGCTCACCCGAGGCGTCCTTCCAAAGCAGAGCTGTTATCTGTCTTGCTGAGTTTCTGAGGCTTCACCTGTATGTAATGCATTCTTCAGTCATACTGCCTCTGGACAGTGGATCAAAAATTGGTGAAGGCAGATGGAGATACGCAGCGGAAACCAAGTCAAGGACGACAGACAACTCTGGAGTCCCGTGAAGGGCTGACTCATCCAGAGGTTGCCCTAGATAGAGTCAGTGGTGAGTGAAGTTAGTCATTCTCACAGAAAGACACTCCAGGAGAAGTGAAATGGACCACAGGAAGAAAAATGAAAGCGGAACACTTCCAGTTTTTTAAAAAATATGTTTATTTTATTTAGTTTTGGCTGTGCTGGGTCTTCATTGCCGTGCGCAGAATTTCTCTAGTTGCGGGATCGGGGGTTACTCTTGAGTTGGGGTGCACAGGCGTCTCATTGCAGTGGCTTCTCTTGTTGCAGAGCATGGGCTCTAGGCACTTGGGTTACAGTAACTGCAGCACCTGGGCCCAGTGGTTGTGAATCATGGGCTTAGTTGCTCTGCATCATGTAGAATCTTCCCAGACCAGGAATCGAACCCATGTCCTTTGCACTGGAAGGCAGATTCCTATCTACTTCACTGCTTTGGCTAAGAGATGGACCCCCCCCACCTACTCTCCTGCTCCCTGTCTCTACCCACCTCCTCCTTGGAAAGAGAACTTGCTAAACTTATGGGTCAGAGCCCGACGTTCAGTGAGACATTGCACTTAGTGAAAATGCACATCCCTGAATCCTTTCCTGCTGGAAGAAACAACTTGTGGTGTGTAAGCAGTTGAACATACATGAGAATACATCTACAGTATAAATTTCTAGCAGGGGGATTTGTGAGTCAAGGTAAGTGCATTTAAATTTTTAAATTTTGATAGCTATTTCTGAATTGTCCTCCAAAAAGGCTGCACCTCATGGCAGAGACTGCTAATAATCTACCCAATATCCATTCACCCTAACTCCCTTAATAATCAAAATGTTACATTTTGGGGCCTTCCATGCTGATGAAGTGGCCAATGAGATGTAAGCAGAAGTTTTGAATGAGACTTCCGGGAAAGTCCTTTTTTGCTTCCTGTCCTTTTCTTTCTTCCTATATGGATCTCTGTTGTGATGGTAGGAGCTGCAGCAGCCTTTTAATGACCTTGAGGATAGGCAATGTGGACTAAGGAAGGGGAAGCAAGAAGGCCAAATGAGTCTGGGTCCTTGAAAGTGCTGTTAGAGCTTTCAGACAGCTCTGGGCTGTTTCTCAGACCTCAGCAAACAAAGTCTTAATTGTTTTAAACTACACCAGGCTTCCCTCGTAGCTCAGTCAATAAAGAGGTAAAGAATCTGCCTGCAATGCAGGAGACCTGGGTTTGATCCCTGGGTCAGGAAGATCCCCTGGAGAAGGAAGTGGCAACCCACTCCAGTATTCTTGCCTGGAGAATCCCATGGACAGAGGAGCCTGGCGGGATACAGTCTGTGGGGTCGCAAGAGTCAGACATGACTTAGCGACTGTATGTATGTATGTATGTATGTATGTATAGGCTGCCCTCTGCTGCTAATAGCCCAATGTAGTCCCTGACTTACTTACATTGATTTATATTCTCATCTGTAGTGTATGATAGTACCTCTTCCCTCATGCCACAGATGGTAAGTCATCTGCTAGGTATTACATCCTACCCTATTTTTAGCATTTAATTAACTTTTATTGAAGCATAACTGACATACAAAGTTATATTACTTTCATGTGTACAACATAATGATTCAGTATTTGTATATATTGTGAAATGACCACCACAATAAGTCTAGTTAATATGCATCACTATGCATAGTTACAGAATTTTTTTCTTTTGATGAGAACTTTTAAGATCTACTGTCTTAGCAACTTTCAAATATGCAGTACAGTATTATTAACTATAGTCACCATGCTGTACATTACAGCCTCATGACTTATTTTATAACTGGAGGTTTGTATCTTTTGACTCCATTCACCCATTTCACCCACCTTCCATGCCCCAGGCTCTGGCAGCCATCAGTCTGTTCTCTGTGTCTAGGAACTTACTGGGTTTTTTTTTTGGGGGGGGGGGGTTCCACATATAAGTGAGGTTATATAGTATTTGTCTTTCTATGTCTGATTTATTTCACTTTGCCACTGTTCCCTATTTTTAACTCTTTAGTTTTCAGCAAAATTATCCTTCAAGAAATTCAGGACATCAGGCAGGAAAAAGTGAAGTAAATCACTGGGTTGGAGATCTCAGGAGCAGCCATATTCAAGGTGTGTGTGTGTGTGTGCACGCTCAGTCGTGTCTGACTCTTTGTGACCCCATGCACTGTAGCACATCAGGCTCCTCTGTCCATGGAATTCTCCAGGCAAGAACACTGGAGCAGGTTGCCATTTCCTACTCCAGGGGATCTTCCCAACCCAGGGGTCAAAACCATGCCTCTTGTGCCTCCTTCATTGGCAGTGTCATTACCACTGCGACACCTGGGAAACTCTTTTCCGGGGTGGGGCGGGGGGGTGCATGCTAAGTGTTCAACTCTTTGCAGCTCTATAGATTGTAGCCCACTAGGCTCCTCTGTCCATTGGATTCTCCAGGCAAGAATATTGGAGTGGGTTGCCATGGCGTCCTCCAGGGGATCTTCCCAACCCAGGAATCGAACCTGCATCTCTTATGTCTCCTGCATTGGCAGGTGGGCTCTTTACCACTAGCACTGGGGTGACTGCAGCTATTTGAGTAAATGAGACACCAGAGAAAGACAAGCAAGTGACCTAGGATGATTGTATAAGGTGTGGGGAGACTAGTTTGCTCAGTTAGGTATTTCCCGGGTATGTGTACTGAAAGCACTGTTTTTTTCCATGTAAAGGCATCTGCTGTGCCTTACTTCTCTCTCACATTCAGAGTAAAATCTTCTGGAAGCCTGGATGGGCAGGACAATTCAAGTAACAGTCACTGGCAGAAGCAAAAGGAAAAGGGCAGTGTTGGGGGAGAGAAGATGAAACAATGGGATGATGCTGAATTAGGCAAATTTTACATCTTCTTCCAAAACTTAAAGTTTATTAAAGGCAATCGTTTGAGCTTCAGTTTCGGGAAAGTACCAGAGTACACAGAAGAACTTTACAAAAAAGAGCTTCATGACCCAGATAAGCATGATGGTGTGAACCCTCACCTAGAGCCAGACATCCTGGAATGCAAAGTCATACGAACAAAGCCAGTGAGGTGATGGAATTCCAGTTGAGCTATTTCAAATCCTAAAAGATCATGCTGTGAAAGTGCTGCACTCAATATGCCATCAAGTTTGGAAAACTCAGCAGTGGCCACCGGACTGGAAAAGGTCAGTTTTCATTCCAATCCCAAAGAAAGGCAATGCCAAAGAATGTTCATACTACTGCACAATTGCACTCATCTCACATGCTAGCAAAGTAATGCTCAAAATTCTCCAAGCCAGGTTTCAGCAGTATGTAAACCATGAACTTCCAGATGTTCGAGCTGGATTTAGAAAAGGCAGAGGAACCAGAGATCAAATTGCTAGCATCCGCTGGATCATTGAAAAAGCAAGAGAGTTCCAGAAAAACATCTATTTCTGCTTTATTGACTATGCCAAAGCCTTTGACTGTGTGGATCACAACAAACTATGGAAAATTCTGAAAGAGATGGGAATACCAGACCACCTAACCTGCCTCTTAAGAAATCTGTATACAGGTTAAGAAGCAACAGTTAGAACAGACATGGAACAACAGACTGATTCCAAATTGGGAAAGGAGTACATCTAGGCTGTATACTGTCACCCTGCTTATTTAACTTATATGCAAGAGTACATCATGTGAAATGCCAGGCCTGATGAAGCACAAGCTGGAATCAAGACTGCCAGGAGAAATATCAATAACCTCAGATATGCAGATGACACCACCCTTATGGCAGAAAGTGAAGAAGAGCTAGAGTCTCTTGATGAAAGAGGAGACTGAAAAAGTTGGCTTAAAACTCAACATTCAAAAAACGAAGATCATGGCATCTGGTCTCATCACTTCATGGCAAATAGATGGGGAAACAGTGGCTGACTTTATTTTTTAGGCTCTGAAATCACTGCAGATGGTGACTGCAGCCATGAAATTAAAAGACGCTTGCTCCTTGAAAGAAAAGCTATGACCAACCTAGACAGCATATTAAAAAGCAGATACATTACTTTACCAACAAAGGTCCATCTATAGTCAAAGCTATGGTTTTTCCAGTAGTCATGTATGGATGTGAGAGCTGGACTATAAGAAAGCTGAGTGCCGAAGAGTTGATGCTTTTGAACTGTGGTGGTGGAGAAGACTCTTGAGAGTCCCTTGGACTGCAAGGAGATCCAACCAGTTCACCCTAAAGGAGATCAGTCCTGGGTGTTCATTGGAAGGACTGATGCTGAAGCTGAAACTCCAGTACTTTGGCCACCTGATGCAAAGAACCAACTCATTAGAAAAGACCCTGATGCTGGGAAAGATTGAAGGTGGGAGGAGAAGTGGTCGACAGAGGATGAGATGTTTGGATGGCATCACTGACTTGATGAACATGAGTTTGAGTAAGCTCTGGGAGTTGGTGATGGACAGAGAAGCCTGGAGTCCTACAGTCCATGGGGTCGCAAAGAGTCAGACACAACTGAGCGACTGAACTGAACTGAACTGACCTGTGTCTTTTACAGTTATCCCTCTCCCTCAGGAGAATTTAATTGTCTCTACAAGTCAGTATACAGCAGGGGTGACTCACAAAAGCCCTGATTATTTGTTGTTGTTGTTCAGTCGCCAAGTTGTGTCTGACTCTTCACGACCCCATGGACTGCAGCACGCCAGGCTTCCCTGTCCCTCACCATCTCCCGGAGTTTGCCCAAATTCATGTCCGTTCATTATACCCCTTGCTTATCTGCAGGGAGTGCTTCCTGTGGGAGAAGAAGTGGAATGTCCCCTTAGCAAACAGGCTTGGTGAGCCCAAATACTAGCAAAACGATGTAACAGGCCATCAGTGAACTGGGCAAATATAACCTTGAATTAAAAACATACACTGGAGAAAGTTTACAACAATTATATTTTTTCAAAAGTAGTGATTAAATTTCTAAAAGCATATTTTTAAAGCCCTCCAAAACCTCATTCTGTGGCCTTAGCCAGAGAAACCAACCCGGGACTAATGACCGAGTAGGACTGTCATTCTCCGCCTCTCCTCTTAATCCAGCTCTCCCGGGCCTGCCCTGGCCTCGTTTTCTGATCTGGGCACAGATTCCATTGAGATTATTTGGCTTCCTGTTTCACCATTCGGTCTGAGCCTGCAGATTCTTTTTAAAGATTCTAATACAGCAGATGCATGGGTTTAAAACTGAGTACAGTAGAAGGACATGGCAACCCACTCCAGTATTCTTGCCTGGAGAATCCCATGGACAGAGGAGCCTGGTGGGCTGCAGTTCTTAGGATCGCAAAGAGTCTGACACAACTGAAGTAGCTGAGCGTGCATGCACAGTAGAACTAAAGAGGTTGCTAGAGTTTCTCTCTTAGTTTAACAAACATGCATTAATAAAAACAAACTTTTATTTTGGGGGACCATCCTGAATCAGGACAGTAGAGGGAAAGTTGCAAGAGAATGAGGGGGAGGATAAACATGGCAGGAATTTACACAACTTGGCAGTGAGGAGGGAGATGGGGAAAGTGTTGTGGAGGTTTCCAGGCCCCAGAGGGCGTGGAGAGGCCCGGGTGGAGTCACGCTAACTGGCTTCCATCCCCTCCCTCCACCTGCCAGCAGCATGGCCCTGGGCAAAGTGTTTAATGACTCTCAGCCTTTCCCATCTATACACTGGAGACATATATAATCTACTGCATAGGGTTGTGGTGAGGATTAAATGAGATCATTTCCATCTAAAGCCAAGCACCGACTAGGTAGTGAACAGATGGTACCTCTTATTATTATAGTAGCCAGCCTCCAGGAAGGTCTTAAAGCAACCTTGTTGCTCTGTATCCACACCCCTGCATGGTCCCTTTCCACGCTGAATATTGCTGTGTGACCAATGGAACACGGATGGGACAGCACGTGAGGGCTCTGAGCCCAGGTCACGAGAGGTGTTTGTCTATCTTGGTCTCTTCTCAGCCTCTGCCTCAGTCTCTTCTATCAGTTGCTCTGGGGAACTGCCTGGCCACAGGGTCACTCAAGAGGCTGTAGAGAGAGGCCCACGTGGAGAACAAACTTTCCAGCCATGTGAACCAGCCCTTTGGGAAGCAGATCCTCCAGTCTCACTCAGCTTTCAGCTGACTGCAGTCTCAGCCAACATGCGATTGCAACTTCATGAGACACCCTGAGGCGAACCAATCAGCAAAGTCACTTCTAGATTCTAGACCCAAAAAACCATGAGATATAATAACTGATTATTGTTGCTTTAAGCCAGTACATTTTGGGGAGATTTGTTATGCAGTATTAGACAACTAAAATAGGAGGATATTGACTCAGTAATAAAGAATCTGCCTGCCAATACAGGAGATGTGGGTTCAATCCCCGGGTTGGGAAAATCCCCTGGAGAAGGAAATGGCAACCCACTCCAGCATTCTTGCTGGAAAATCCCATGAACAGAGGATCCTGGTGGGGTACAGTTCATGGTGTCACAAAGAGTCGGACATGACTTAGTGACTAAACAAACAGCCAGTAAATAAAGCACTTTTTTGGGGTGCTCCACACCAGAATAGTTTTAAAAACATGACTGGCTCATAAAATGAAACATCATCCTTGCATGCAAACTTGGTCCTAGGGACCCACAGGCCATGTCCTTTGTGATCTTATCCAGAAAACTCTGCCTTGGACAGAGCCTAGTCCCTCCCCACCTTCAGTAATGGGCTGCTTGGTCCCTCTTTCCACCAGCAGACCGTCACTGGCTTTCTTGTTGAGAACCATGAATTCAACCTATGAGCATTTTAAAAACCAAAAACAACTTAAACTTTAAATTACATGTTCATTCCAGGAGAATATATACATATATGTAATTAACAAGATGAAAATAAAAATTAGCTTTAGTCTCACCACACAGATCATGGGCTGATATCCTTCTGGACTCTTTTGCACAATATACTCTTTTTAAAAAAGTAGTCACTTTGACTGTTTTGGTGCTTTTTAAAATTAAATATGATATAATATGAAATATCTTCCAAGCATTAAGTGAATATTATTTCGAAACATTCTCTTAATGATTTCTTAGATGGTCCATGATGTTTTTCAATCTGTCCTGTATAGCTGAGGACCTAAGTAATGTCCATGGTTTGTTTTTTGTTTCTTTTTAAAAAACTTTTTTGCTGTGGCCAGCACTGCAGGTGGGGATCGGAAGTGGTCGACACACAGTTTGGGAAAAAGAAACTAGAGACAGAATTAAAGTTTTAAAGATGGGACCAGGGAACTCAAGATCTCTTGGGTCAACAGCCCTGTTCCTCAGAGCCACATGACTTTTATTTAGTGTCCTGGCAAGCAGAAAGTATCTGTGTGTTACGATGAAGTCAGCCTCCTGTATCCCCAGTCATGTCTCCCATTTTATTGGTTACTTTAAACTAGCTTTGTTATTTTCTTTTACAAGGGCCATCACCTAGCTGAAGGTCATAGACCTGCATGTGCCTTGGGAAAACATCTTAGTGTGTGCACAGCAGTGTTCTGAACTTGCGCTGACCCGGCGTTCCAAGGTCCACATTATGTTTTTCCTTAGCTTAGCAGGGCATGACAACCCCAACTGATCAACCCAATGTACTTTTATTTGGGTTATGCTGTATTGCTATATTTTGCTTTTATTCTTTTCCCATGGTGATTTTCTCATGGCTTAGCCAGAGCAATAGGCAGCTGACTATTAACCCTTGCACTGTTTAATTTTGAAATAATTACAGATTCATTCCCCCAATGGCTACATTTTACATAATTATAGTACAATATCCAAACCAGGTTTTGACATTGGTATAAAGTTGTGTATAGTTTGTGTCGTTTTATCACTACCACAGTCAGTCGTCAGTAAATGTCATATGCAGCAGCCATCCAAGTGGGGAATGGTTGTCCTTAAGGAGCAGATCTGTGGGATGGGATAGAGTAGGGGTGGGGGTTTGGAGCAGAGGAATGGTGATTTTGTATTTAAGTCCCCTGCAGTGTGCGTGCATGCTGTGTCCAGATCTTTGAAACTCCATGGACTATAGCCCGCCAGGCTCCTCTGTCCATGGGATTCTCCAGGCAAGAATACTGAAGTAGGTTGCCATGCCCTTCTCCAGGGGATCTTCCCGACCCAGGGATCGAATCCGCATCTCTTATGTCTCCTGAATTGGCAGGCGGGTTCTTTACCTGATGCTGGGAAAGGCTGAAGACAGGAGGAGACGGGGACAACAGAGGATGAGATGGTTGGATGGCATCACCGACTCAATGGACATGAGTTTGAGCAGGCTCTGGGAGTTGGTGATGAACAGGGAAGCTTGGCGTGCCGCAGTCCATGGGGTCGCAAAGCATCAGACACGACTGAGCGACTGAAATGAACACCTGAAAACTGCCCCCCTCCCCCCAGTATTATATATTTTTTAAAAGCATGTGAATGTATTATTTTGATTTGATAAATGACAATTGCTTGTCGGTTATTTAAGTTTATTATCGGGCCTCCCATAATTGTATAAACTTAACACCAAGCGACCTGGAGAAGGAAATGGCAGCCCACTCCGGTATTCATGCCTGGAGAACCTCATGGACAGAGGAGCCTGGGGCCCATGGGGTCACAAAGAGTCAGACACGACTTACCACTGAACAACACGAAGCGCAACTGCACTTCTCCGGGAGCAAACTACAACTCCCAGGATCCCCCGGGTCGAAGGAGCCGGCACCCATCGGACGCAAACTGCAATTCCCAGAATTCCGCGAGCCAAGGAAGAGGTCGGGCCTCGGGCTGAGGCGGCGGAACCGGCGAGCCTGCGCACGTGCACAGCTGACGCGAGGGGCTCGCCAGCTGGGCAGGCGCACGTAGGGCACCTGCGAGCCGGGCGGCGGTGACGGACCAGACGGCGCTCAGGAGCTTGCGCTCCCTTCCTGGGCCTCCCCGGCTCCGAGCAGGCGTCTGGAGCAGCGGCGGGCACGGGTTCGGCCAAAGCCAGCTCCGCGGAGGGCCGGCCTGGAAGCTTCAGCCCCGTGGAGCCCGAGGCTGTAGGGTGCAGGTGAGGTGCGCGCGCTCGCGGCGGGCAAGGGTTCCGCGACGCGGCTGGGTTTGGAATTGAAGGAGCTGCCCTGCGACCTCCCCCGGAGGGGTGGAGAGGAGCGGAGGGGGATTTGCGGCTGGGAGGAGTAATGTGGCTCGGGGCCGAAGGACGCGCGGGAGGTGGCGAGGGTGAGGGGAGGTGGACCCTCGAGGTCCAGGTACCGCGGGCCCCGGCGTGTCAGCTAAAGACCTTTGCTCGGGGCTGGCACCGGCAGCCGGTTCCCACGCCCTTCTGCTTGGGAGATGGTGCGCATGAGGCGCGGGTGGCGGGGAGCCAGGCGAAAAGCGCGGAGGGGGCCTGGCCCTCCCGAGCTCCCTGTGAAGGCAGTACCAGGACAGCCCACAAGTGACCCCTGGGCTCTTTGGCGGTTCAGCACGGTGCCCACTGTGTGTCTGGTGATGACAGCCTGGCATCGGCTGCTTGACGGTGCTGAGATAGCCTCGGAAGTAGGGACACAATGGGCTTCAGGCCCCAACATGTTTGTAGGAGTCCCTCTCCTGATGGATATCCTCTGCTAAGGTCAAGGGCTCTCAGGCCAGAGTCCTGCCATAGTGGTGGGCAGCTAGAGTTGCCTTTCTTTATGCCTGCCAAGTCTCAGAACCTACTTTTGGAGGAATTGAGAATAGCATGGGCATGGTTATGGGGTGAGCTATCTCATAGGATTTGGTGGCTCAGAGCACAGACAGAATAGGGTTCATTTACCACATATGTTGTGCTACATGTGCAGGGCATTCAAATTTTGGCTCTCATTTACTAAGTGTGCGCCCTTGAGCAAGTCACTTATCCTCTCTGAACCTCTTATTTCTTCGCAAGACGGGGTTGCCGTGAGGATTAAATAAAATAATGCTGTGCAAGTTGGAAGCCCAGTGTCTGGTGCACAGTGAATGTGCAGCAAATATTAGCATTTGTGATCACTAACAGAAAATGTTAGCGGTGAGATTGGAACCGAGATCTGTATCACTGGAATTAGCTGCCCACTCTGACTCTCATGGATCTTGGAGATCTATTCTCCAGCTCATCCTTCACATTACAAATGAGAAATCTGAGTCCCCCTCGCCAGCAGAGCCAGGAAGGAGCACAAGGGAGTCCCCTCTTCCCCAGGGATGGACAGCACATCAGATCCTGAGTCTTGGGCCCTGGGAGGGCGAGGAGAAGCAGAGTGGGGATCCTCAGCAAAGAGGAGGATGGGGTGCTGGTGACTGCAAGTGCAGTTCCCCCACACTGTAGCCGTGTGTGTCCTGGTGGCCTTGATGTGGTAGGTGTCAGAGCATTTTTCAAACTGACCTGGTTGGCAAGTTCTTGCTCTGAGCCTTGCTTTTGAAAATACTTAGCAATAACATAGGCTTCTAGTGAATATTGAGCTAACCAGAAAATTAAATTATCAAATGCTCCAATCCCCGAATGTCCTCATTATTCTCAGTTGATTGTCAGTGGATACTCTTCCCCCAGGCCTATCATCTAGTAGATTTTTTAATTGGATAAAATCATGAACATGAAAGGCAGAGCCCAAAAATGTCGCCATAGGCTTTGAAACCAAACTTGGGATTGAATCCCAGTCTTACCACTTGATAGCTGTGAGACACTGGACAGTTCTCCGAACAATTCTGAGCATACCTCCTCAAATGTGGAATGAGATTGGTCACACCTGTTATAACACCTATAACACCTGTTTATAGATTTGTAACAGGGAACAAATGAGAGAATTCTTGTCAGGCACTGAGCATTGTTCTTGGCCTAGAGTCAGTGCCAGTGATTGGAAGTTATGGCATTGTTATGGTTAATAATAATTATATAAAAATAATTGTCAGGCACTGTGCTTTGCCTGAGTTCTGTTTGAATTCACAAAACCACCCTGTGAAGTCGATATAATTGTCTGTTTTTCAGACTAAGAAATGGAGGCTTGCAGGGTTTAAGAATTGGCCCAGGCAGACACAGAAGAACAAATAGCTACATGATACCACTTAAAGGATGAATATAAAATAGTCAGACTTACAGAAGCAGAGTGTGGAATGGTGGTTGCCAGGGGTTGTAGGGAGGGAAAACGAGACGGTATCAGTGAGAGGGTGTAAAGTTTCAGGTAGACGAGATGGCCGAGTTCTGAGAGCCCTGCTGCATGGCATACAGCTGTGAGCCTGCAGTTCACAATACTGTAGTATATGCTTCAGATTTTGCTTTGAGGGTAGAGCTTACGTTAAGTGTTCTTATCACAAAAACTAGTAAGTAGGAGGACAGAGGAAACTTTCGGAGGTGATGGATAGGTTATGGCATAAATTATGGTGATGGGTTTCCTGGGTATCTACTTATCGCCACCCTTAGCGTGTTGTGTATGTTAATTACGTACACCTTTTCGTGTGGTGAAAAAATTTAAAAGGACAATTGGTATACGATGATGCAGCTGCTGAGTGTCAGGACCAGAGCTCACATCTTGGCATCTCACTCCAAAACCGGTGCCCTTTACTTCCCCTCCCTTGCTGCTTGGGGTCTTCATGGTTCTAGAAGCCTGCCTTTGACCTGGGGCAGCCTCCAGTGTTACAGCAGGTAGCCTCGGGCCACTTGGAGAAGAGGCAGGAGCCTGCAGCCTGGCTGAGGGTGCTTCCTGTCCATGTCTGAGGTTGGCCGAGGCTGGAGGGTGAAGCGTTAGGAAGAGGCAGCCGAAGGGCCCTTTGGGCCCTAGAGGCTCTCATCATGGACCACAGGGCCAGGGAAGGGTGTAATCTGGGTGAGACCCAGAAGCCTGGTTTGGAGAAGTGATCTTGTCTAGAAGCTGGGAAGAATCCCAGAGGCGTGTGCTTCTTCTGGGCCTGACCTCTGCTTTGGGGAGGGGGTTCGCCTGCGAGTTGTGGGTTTGAGGAAAGCCAGCCCCACTGCTTTCATCTCGGCAGCTTGTGAGAGCTCCCACTGCCCCTCAAAACCTTTATAAAGAGTTGGAGCAAATAATTTCTAAGGGCTCTTGCAGCCCTACAAAGTATTGGTGTTGTCATTCTAAATATGTGGGTTAAACCTGTTCGCACAGCCACCAGGGTGGGTGGGATAATTGTCACCCCACTGTGCGCCCCACACCTCCCTCCGGGTGAGAGAATGACCACAGCTCCCTGAGCTACTTGCCTGGTTGGGTGGGGAACAGTTACACACAAGAAGCCTTGTGTTGCTAAGTTACAGTTGAGGGCCTGTGGATCTTTGTTTCCGGAGCCGTCCACAGCGGCTCTGCCCTTGCGTGAGGAGAGCTCACAGCTCTGCGGTCTTGCCTGCTTTTCCATCACCGACTGTGCCCCTGAGTCTGAATTACTGAGAACGCCAGAGTCAGGCACAGGCTTGAATTCTGGTGCTTCTGCTTGAGCTGCAGGACCTAGAGGAAAGTACTTAACCCCACTAAGCTCTAGTTTTTCATATTAAAAGAAAATGGAGATAATACGAGTACTTGCATTAGAGGGCTTTTGCACTGAGGCTTAAGTGGAAGTGGGCAGAGAAAGGGCTTAGAACAGTGACGGGCACATAGTAGGTGCACATGAAGCAAGATGGTGGTAGATTAACCTCCACCCCCTGTCCAGAGGCCAGTATGCTCTTCCTGACATGTTTCAGAAAAGCCATCAATCCTTCCATGTTTTTTTCATTTATTTGGCTGTAGCAGGTCTTCATTGCAGTGTGTAGACTCCTTAGTTTTAGGAGTTAGGGTTGTGGGATCTAGTTCCCTAGCCAGGGATTGAACCTGGGTCCTCTGCATGGGGCGTGCAGAGTCTTAGCCACTGGACCAGCAGGAAGTCCCAGTCTTGCCACGTTGTTGGGCTTCCCAGGTCCTCACCTACATACTCAGGACCCAGGGTCTGTCAGGAAACCACACCTTTCACTCTGCCAGTGGTGACCACCATCAGTAGTCTTTTTTTTTTTTTTTAATTAAAAAAAAATTAACTTTATTTTTGTCTGCACCAGGACTTCATTGCTTTGTGCAGGCTTTCTCTGATTGTGGCTAGTAGGGGCTATTCTTCGTTGTGGGTTCTAATTGTGGTGTCTTCTCTTGTCATGCAGGCTTCAGTACTTGGGGCATGTGGACTCGTAGTTGCAGTTCAAAGGCCCTAGAACACAGACTCAGTAGCTGAGGCACATGGGCTTAATTGCTCCGTGGCATCTGGGATCTTCCTGGACCAGGGATCGAACCCGTGACCCCTGCATTGGCAGGCAGATTCTTATCCCCTGTACCACCAGGGAAATCCCATCAGTACAGTCTTAATGCTAAGAGTTGTCTCTTTTCTCCACTTTGAAAAGCATAACAGAGGGCCCTTTGCTGGCTGGGCAGTGAGTACTCAGCCCTGGGCTAGGCTTCAGGGAGGGGTTGGGGATCTGGTCGGCTGTATTGCCACTATCACTGTTGTTCCCAGAATAGACCTTTGGGTCCGGTTGTTTTAGACACATCCGGTGACAAGGAACATCCTGGGGACCTTCAGTAGTGGGGGTTTGTGGCAGGAATCAAGGCACATCCTGGGGGACTTCAGGAGTTATCAGGGTGAGGCTGGGTCCCAGAGCTCCCAGGAAGAGTGACAGTGGACACTGTTAGGAGCCAGAGAAGCAGTCCAGCCTTGCTCCCTTCAGGAATCCATTTCTCAGGAGACCGACCTTCTCCCTGTGGGCCTGCAGGTGTGGGCATCTGATACAAGCACCACCGCCTGATCTGACTTCTCGGGCATCTCCACTGGTGGCTGCTTTAGGCCCAGCCTCCTCTCTCATAGATTTAGCTGTGGCCTAGAGAACTGGGCTGGTTTGGTTTTGTTTTGCCACTCAGCATTATAAGTGATGTGGCTTGTGTGGGAAGGTGTGAGCTGGGGAAACTTTTCTCAAAGTGGGGCTTAGAGTAGGGCAGCCTTCTCAGTCTGCCCCGGGAACGTAGGCTTATGCATCATTTCGCAGAGGCTGGGGAAAGGATTTACTAGCCTCTGTGAGGAGGAGGGCTGTCCTTGGTGGTTTACCCTGGGTTGGACAGAAATGCCCTGCTGGGTATTTAGAAGCTGGGATTGCAGAATTGTGGAATGTTACAGAAATCTCAGAGGACTTCCTGAAATTGAGTTCACACTAGAGTCACCTGGAAGCTTTATTAAAAACATGGGTTCCTGGGTTCCCTCAGGGATTCTGGTTTAGCAGGTCTGGAGGGGCCCCAGATTTTGCATTTCTCACATCCTGGGTGATGCTAAGACTGCCTTGGGGGACCCCGTGTCCACCTCACAAGTTGACCTTGATTTTCCAGACCGCTTCCTGGCAGGGCAGGGGCTTACTACAGTCGCTGATTCCTCTGTGTTAGAACAGTTCTAAGCCTTAGAGAAGTCCTCTTCCTGTCTCCCATGCTGAAATCCCCCGTGACTTCCTTCTGCAGGCCTTACTTCAGGGCCCTGGTGGCCCTCGCAGCCATGCTAGGGGCAGAGTGGCAGCTGGGACCACATGCCCATTCTTCAGCCTGGGTGGCATGTGTCACCAGCATGCGTGTGTGACCACTCTGTTAGAGAGGGGTGCAGCCCCCCTCTGCAGCAGCCTCACTCTTCCTGTTCTGCCCCTCAGCGTTTGAAGATCGCCCAAGGTTCAGGGGCTTCTCTTCCCCGAGGAAGAGGGCCCCACTCCTCCTTGCATCCTACACAGAATGGGGTTTCTGGATCTTTCCTGATCCCGGCTGCCCCGCTGGGAGAATCCCAGAAGCACGTGTATAGAATAGTTTCATATCAACAATTAGGCGCATAGACTTTGATTCCTGACAAAGGTGTATATTTAAAGTTTAATCATGAAGAAACACCAAACAAGCCCAAATTGAACATACCAGAAAATATCCAACTCTGTTAAAAACTGTAGAGGCCATGAAAGTCTGAGAGGCTGCCCAGATTAGGGGAGATGAGTGAGATATGCTGCCTGGCCACCAGGCTCTGCCTTGCCTTGGATTCTGGGCCACAGTATGGAGATCACGAATTACTAACAGTATTGTATCAATATTAATTCCCAATTTTGTGTGATACGAGAGAATGTTCTCATTCTTAAGAGACAGATGATGAAGTGGCAGGGACTAAAGGGGCAAAATGTCTCTGGCTTATTTTTAAAAGGTTCAGAAAAAGAGAAAATGGTAAAATGAATGTGTCAGATTAGCAGTTGGTGGTAAGGGTAAGGATGTAGGAGAGTTCTTTGTACTATACACACAGTTTTTTGTTTTTTTTTTTTATAAGTCTGGGATTATTTCCAGATAAAAAGAAGGAAAGCAGGTAACAGAGATGACGTCTCCTGACGCTGCCCACTCTGTACCTGTCTGTAACACACTGCCCTTTCAGCTGCACGTGGCTTCGGGCCTGCCTGGGGTGGGAGAGGAGCCCATAGCTGGGTGACCTCATGGCTTGCTTGGCGGGCAGATGTGAGACCTGGGCGCAGCGGTGTCTGCTGTGGATGGAGGTTTGCTGTAGTCATTGCCAGCAGGGACGTGTGGACACCTAACAGGGGCAATTGTGTTAACCCCACGACCACAAAAACACCTCTGAAACCTTGCTGGAAACCCCCCCACCCTTCAGGTCGCTTCCGTGGATAGCCTCAGGTCCAACCAGGACCATTTCCTGTCATGCATGCTTCTCCCTCCTTCTTGGTGGATGTTTTATGCCACTTGTAGTGCGCGGCCTTCTGACCCTCTTGATGTGGTCAGTCGTGCAGGCATGTTCCGAGCATCACAGCAGCCACTCACTCGATTCTCTTTTCCTGCTTCATCCCTGTTGGTGACATTCCTGTTTCATCTCTGTTATGCCAGAAAGGGCCAACACAGGGGGCTCTAACTTGCAAGTGGCCCATGGGTGCGAAGCAAAAGCCGGATGGTGTCGCAGCAAGTTGTGCGAGCAAGGCTCTCTGTGTCGGTGGTAGGTGGGACTCACCCCACCTGTTCAGCTGCCCCGCCTGTGCTGAGTGCCGTGGAGCCTTGGCCGTCCTCAGCCAAGCTTGCCTCTGCCCCTCGTGCCAGGGTAACGCAGACTGGAACTCTCTTGCTCCACCCACAGCTCCACCGGCCCACCCTGGGAGTTCCGTCCGCCCTGTTTTATTAATAAGAATGAAGAGTCACCATGTTGAGCTGTTGACAGAGGATGAACGGCCGCATCTTTGCCTTTGTTTGCTCTTTATACTAAACCAAGGAGTTATTAATCATGTTAAGTTTTTGGTCTAAGCATGTGAACTTGTAACTAAATGTTAAAGATGCCCGATCACTTAAATATTAGGTTTTACAAGGAGTCCTCAGAGGCTGCCAACGTTCGGCCAAAATGTCAGTGCTTTTGGCAGAAACCCTGATGTCTTGTCAGTGTTGGTTCAGGTCTGTCAGTCGCATTGATGGAGATCTGAGTTTGGACCCCCCATAAACATGACGTGAGGAGCAGCAGTCCCACGTCCTGCTTCTGGTAACCATGACGAGGAGGGGGGGGAGCAGGGAGAGCTCACTCTGGGGGCGTTTGAGTTTTTGGGACTTGTGTGCTGTTCACGAACTGGCGATATGTGAGATGCATCTGTGCAGGACAGAAGCTTCCATTGTTCAGCACCAGTGATTCAGGCTGCATTTAGGGTAAAAGCATACTTTTCAATAATTGACAAGAACTCTCTGATCTTTCAATTGGGGGTATGAACAACCTGTTAAAATAAAATTGTTGTACTATTAATAGAAAATCTTCTTTAGACACTATCACCAGCCGTTGTCTTGGCCTGGCCCTGCCAGTCTTCTGAGCCTGGGTCTGCTGGGTGCTGGCAGTCCTAGCCTCCTGGCCCTGCTCCTGGGAGAGTGACCAGTGACCAGCGGCTGGTCCTGGCAGTTGGGAACCCAGTACAGCTGGCCAGGTCAGCAGCAGAGGGCTTATTTAAGACCTGAGCTTACATCCTGGGGCTCGTTATACTGGCAACAAGGCCAACAACCCCAGTCCTTGGGCCTGTCTGTCATCTTCACTCAAGTGGAATAGTGGTCAGAAATTACAGACTAGGACATTTCCCATTTTAAATGGATTTCTGGCTTTTCTGGAAAACCAGAAAAGTAGTATTACAGACTGAATTGTGTCCTTGGAAATTCATAATCAAAGCCCTGACCCCCAGTGTGACTGTATTTAGAGATAGGACCTTTAAGGAGGTAATTAAGGTCGGTCAGATGGTAAAGAATCTGCCTGCAATGTGTGAGACCCAGGTTCGATCCTTGGGTCGGGAAGATCCCCTGGAAAAGGCAATGGCAACCCATTCCAGTATTATTGCCTGAGGGATTCCATGGACGGAGGAGCTTGGTCATAAAGGTGGGGCCTTAATCTAATAGGACTGGTGACCCAATAACAAGGAGAGACACCAGAGACCTCTTTCCCCTCAGTGCACACAGGAGGTCACCTGAGGACACAGTGAGAAGGTAGCCATCTGCAAGCCCAGGAGAGAGGCCTGAGGAGAAACCAAACATGTTGACACCTTGATCTGGGACTTCTAGCCTCTAGAACTGTGTGAAGAGAAATGTCTGTTGTTTAGATCACCCAGTCTGCAGTACTTGGTTATGGCAGCTGGAGCAGACTAATACGATAGGTACCGCCAGGCCAGTGCACTGCCAGGCCCTCGTCAGCTTGAACTTTAATCTGGGTGTTTGGTCTTGGGGCACACTGCCCAGAGACCATTGGTTCTTGGCCTCAGTAAGCGTGTGAATTTGTGCCCTCTGCTCTAGGCCTGGAATTTCTGGGGCTCTTAGTCCTTATCAGATGCCAGGACCCTTGTGAACGGCTTTTCTGTGCCCGGGTTTTGAGTCGGGCAGGGCCCCCAGGAGTGGAGCCGGCACCCAGGGCTGGGTGAGCAGCCTCGGCTGGGAGCCCCCATAGTAGGGACCCCCCAGGTCTTACTGTGTCTGCAGGTGTGGCAGGAGCATCAGCATCTTCCTGCAGTGCTTCCTGGAATAGGTGGGATCCTGGAGAGGTGGGATCCCGGAAAGATGGGATCCCACTGTCTGTAAGAATCTGATAATCCTTATCTGTCCAGGAGCTGAGGGAAGCAGTTTGGGGGGAGTGAATTGGCGGTGTCCTCTGTCTGCCTCAGTTTCTAGAGGGCTGTTTTAAGCATGTTTTAAATCTCATTTCTTTTTTACTCCCTTTCTTTTGAAAAGTATTTTTTTTTTCTTTTTTTAGTTTGAATCCATTCTTCTAGTGATTGAATTGTCAGCAAAATTAAAGAAAAAAATTAGGTAAACGTCTTATATCTACCAAACTTGATATATTTTTGGTGAAAATATTCGAACACTAAAAACATACCATTGAAAAACATTCTTGCTGCATATCATTCTTGGTCCTGGCTGAGCCACTAGGCTCTTGGTGCCGCATACCCGCTGGTCCTAAATGCAGTGCCCGAGGGAGAGGAGGCCCTCCCCACAGTGCTGCCCCCGGAGAGGAGCGCAGCGGCCGGCGTCCGTCCTGCGTGGGTGTCGGCTGTGCCACACGGGTAGTTAACGTCAGCTCAGGGCCGGGCCTGCCCACATCTGACTGAGCCTGTCGTCAGGAGAGTGAAGGAAGGAGTCTAAGGACCTGCCTCTTGAACGATTCAAGGGCACAGCTTTCCACCACGGCCCCGCCTCCAGGCCTCAGGAGGGGTTTCCTCTGGGGATCTTCCCAGCCTGCCTCCTTGCTGGAAGATGAGTGCTCTGGGCAAGGGCCCTTTGTAAGCCTTGAGGCCTTGTTCTGTCTTAGCAGGGCTGTCCTCCCCTGCCTTCTCCCCTTGCCCCTCACCTCTTCTCAGAGGTGGTCCGCTGCTCCAGGGTAGGCTTTCTGGGGGACGGAGTGACTTGACAGGTGACGTGAGACAAGAGTGGTCTGCTCATCAGTGACAGGCTCTTTCCTTCCCGGGACCCCCAGCCTAGACAGGTGTGCTGAAGACAACACCATCCAAGCTATGGATTTGTTGTGTTGTTGTTCAGTGGCTAAGTCATGTCTGACTCTTTGCAACCCCATCGACTGCAGCACTCCAAGCCTCCCTGTCCCTCACTATCTTCCAGAGTTTGCCCAAGTTCATGTCCATTGACTCAGTGATGCTATCCAGCTATCTGATGCTCTGCCACCCTCTTCTCCTTTTGCCTTCAATTTTTCCCAGCATGAGGGTCTTTTCCAGTTAAGTTGGCTGTTCACATCAGGTGGCCAAAGTATTGCAGCTGCAGCGTCAGCCCTTCCAGTGAGTGTTTAGGGTTGATTTCCATTAGGATTGACTGGTTTGATCTCCTTGCAGTCCAAGGGACTCTCAAGAGTCTTCTTCAGCACACCTTAAAAGTCCAAGAAGGACTGTCTCTTCCATGCAAGTTTGTTTCCAAACAACTCGGCTCTAGTCAGCCCTCTGCCCCACAGTCAGAGAATGTGTCTTGGAGGCCAACTCAGGCCTCTTTTATTTGCCTCTGTAACTGGACTCCACTGGGGAAGGCCACAGGGACCCTGCCCTCCTCTTCCAGCAGCCTGTACGGTCTGGAAAAGCTGTATCTCCTCAGCCAGCAGACAGGACTGGGGAGAACCTTGGCTTCTTTAGAATCAGGGATCTGGTTAATGTCCTCTTTGCCTCCATCTGTTATCTTTTGAAAACATTTCTGAGGGTTTTGCCCGATCCTTCTGCTCTGGCATTTGCAGGTTGCTGCCGTGCAGCGGAGAGTGGACAGACGGGGGAGCCTGGGGGACAGACTGGGAGGACTTTACAATGAGCAGTGACGGCCCTAGTTCTTGTTGGCATTCTCACTACCACACTTCGGCTGTTTCACAGCAGGGAAAAATGCAAGGGCGGCCCTCCATCTGTCTCCACAGGGGGAAAATGCAATAGTATTCTGTGTTAATTAACATTCCCCAGAAGCAGATCCTCAGACATGGATTCAAGTGCAAGTAGATTATTTGCACTTGATCGCAGCATACATGAATAGGGGAGTGGGGAAGAGAGACAGGGCAGGGAAGGAGGCCAGTTCCCACTGCGGGCAGCCCTGTAATCCACCTAATCTGTTAGGGAACTCTGGGAGCCCGTGGAGAGTATGGCTCAGGGCCGTCTCATCTGAGGAGGATGGAATTGGGGGATTTATGCGACTGGCCCCATCAGGTGTAGGTGCAAGCCACTTGGCCTGTAACTGGTAAAGTGGTAAAAACTTAGGCAGTCTGACCCTCAGGGCTCCATGCTTTATCCACCACACTACTTATAGGAAATGTCCTGTCCATTCCCAGCAAACCTTCAACCCCATTTTCCCTCTCGGAAGGGTCTCCCACGGGAGAGCCTGACGTGTCCATGAGAGGTCCACGTAGGCCACTCTGTATTTGTCCTGCCTTTGGTCAGTACCATTGTGGGCAGGGCCTGAGGGTGGGTGGAGTACATAGCATCTGATTAGAAACAGTCCTTCCCACTCCCCAGGCTCTGGGGTGGTCTCTGCCTAGTTGCCTTTTAGCCCCACAAGGCCCCATGTTTGCTGGTTCCCATAAGCTTTGCCCCAAGGCCCCCAAGCTCAGTGACTTGACCAGGGTTGGCTGCGGCACACACAGCCCCCTGGTCCTCCCTCCTGCCCGTGGCCCCTTCCCCACATCCCCACCCGCTGCCAAGCCTGCCTTTCCCCGCAGGGGAGGGCCAGGAAGCAGAATGCTCACCAGAGGCGCTGTGAGTACTCGGGGGCCACGCTGCCTGCTCAGCTTGGAGGTGGTCTTACTTTCCTTATTTCCTGGGAGTCTTGCTTTCTGATATTCCCTGGGTGTGTCTGTTTTGGCTTCAGCTGCTGTTGGAAGCTGTTCTTGTCTGCGATCGGCAAAACATGCATCAGCTTGTGCTACACCCATCTGCCTCCCGTCTCGCCAGACACAGCTTTTTGAGTATTAATTTATTACTCACCCACTTTCCAGTATTCTGTCATTTTGTAATAGTGATTTTATTTTATTCTTTATGGTTTCGTTTTAAACTTTTACTACGCAAAAAGTCAGACAAACTCAAAAGAGAAGCAGAAGAAGACCCCGTCATCATCTTTAACTACCAATATCTGTGTTTCACCTGTCTCCATGCTTTCTTTGTTGGAGTATTTTAGAACAAACCACAGACTTGTTGTTTTACATATAAATACTTACGTTCTCTTGTTTCTGGGCTACCCTGATAGCTCCATTGCACCTGCAGTGCAGGAGACCCCGGTTCAATTCCTGGGTCAGGAAGATCCGCTGGTGAAGGGATAGGCTACCCACTCCAGTATTCTTAGGCTTCCCTTGTGGCTCAGCTGGTAAAGAATCAGCCTGCAATGCTGGAGACTTGGTTCAATCCCTGGGTTGGGAAGATCCCCTGAAGAAGGGAAAGGCTACCCACTCCAGTATTCTGGCCTGGAGAGTTCCGTGGACTGTATAGTCCACAGGGTCACAAAGAATTGGACACAACTGAGTGAACTTCAGTTCACTTCTCTTGTTTATTATTGAATTTTTAATAACTTTTTATTTTGAAATAGTTTGAGACTTACAGAAAAGTTACAAAAAACAACACCTCACTCAGCTTCCCCTGATGTTAACCTCTTACACAGCCACAGTGTGATTATCAAAACTAGGGAATGAACACATCTCTGATACTGAACCATGAACCTTACTCAAATTCTGCCAGTTGTCCTATTAATGTCCTTTTTCTGGCCCAGGAGCCCACATGGCATTTAGCTATCATGTCTCCTTACTCTCCTCCAATCTGGGACCTCCTCAGTCTTCCCCTCTCTTTTATGATTTTTAACTCTTGCAGGGGTCCTGATCAGGTATTTTGTATAATATCTTTCAACTTGGGTTTTATGTTTTCTTTGTTAACTAATCTTAACAGCTAACTAATCTTAACTAATCTTAATATTAACTAAAATTAACAGACCATCTTCAGAGCCAGAACCAGAACTAGAGCCAAGTTTTCCCCATTTAGAAATATAGATTGAAGTTATGTTATTTCGGGCAGGAAGGCTCCAGAAATGAGGTACCCTCCTCAGCACATTATATTAAGGGGTACACAGTGTCAGTATTGTTATTATTGGTGATGTTAATGGTGATTATTTGGTTCAGACGATGTCTGCCAAGCGTCTCTGCTGTAAAATTTCTGTTTTTACTTTTGTAATTAATATGTATCTCATAGGGAGATGCTTAGAGACGGTGCAGATTTCCTGTTTCTCACCATACTTTCACCCACTAATTTTAGCATCCATCAGTGAATCTTGCCTGAAACAGATACTGCTATGATGTTTGCCAACTGGTGATGTTTTATTTCCATTATTGTGTCTACATTTATTAATTGGCATTCTACTATAAGATCTGTGTCTTCTCCCCTATTTATTCAATTATCTATTCATATCAATATTGACTCATGGGTATTTTATTCCATGGGTTATATAATCCATTACTATTGCTTTTTAACTTTGTTACTCAAATTGTCCCAGATTCAGCCATTGGGAGCTCCTTCAGTTTGGATCCTGTGTCTTTTGGACATGTTCCCATCATTTTTTTTTTTTGAGAACTTCCTTACATTCTGGCACTATAAGGTATTCTAAGCTCATCCTCATTCCTTGCCCGGCCCTGGAAGCAGTTCTTTCTCCAAGGAGCCCTGGCTCCTTTTAGTGAAGAACGCTGTCTGGAAATCCAAGTCCGAGTGCTGACTGCTCGTTGCCGCCGCGGTGTCCCTGCGCTCAGCCCCTCCCCCACTGGCCAGAGCCACGAGTCCCACGAGTGTGGGGAGATGCGTGCGTCCCAGCTGTTCTTCCTGCCGGAGTTGCCGCCTGTCATCCAGTCATGACTCTCTTTTCAGCTCCCTGGCCCAGAGCTGAGCTGAGGCTCTCAGGATGCTCTCACCAACCCCCGGTGAGACTCCTTGCCTTCCCTGCCTTTGCATTATCTTCTTAAACTCTTCTTGTCCTTGCCTTTACTTCCTCAGTCCTTTTCCTCTCCCCATCCCAAGGATGAATTAACTGTCTGTCCTCTTGGCCTCTTTCTGACTCCTGGTTTCTCCTTTTACCTCCTAGAGATGTCAAAACCCCAGCTGCAGTCATGTTTCACTGGGTACCTAGGTTTTCTCTCTCGAGCAGCCTTGGTAGTACAATCTATCTATCTATGTATCAATCTATCTATGTATCTATCTATCTATGTATATATATACCACAGTGGTGGTAAGGATAGTGGCAGGACCATGGGACACTGGTCAGAAATTGTCAAGTATCAGCAACTTAACATGGTTCAACCTAATAGCAAAGTAGTTCTTAGCTGGTGAGGCTGGGTGGAGAATTTCTAGATGGGGACACATATATTTGGAAAAGTATATGCAACATTATTATTTTGCATATACAGATACAGATATAAAATACTAACTTCAGAAAAAGTAGAAGTTGGACTTCCCTGGCAATCCAAAAGTTACAATTCTACATTTCCACTGCAGAGGGCACAGGTTAGATAGATTCTGCATGCTGCATGACATGGCCAAAAAGTAAAAAAAAAAATTAAAGTAGAAGTTGATGAAATCCTGTTGTCTTGGGGAGCAGATATTATAGAAGAGTCTTGTGTGTGAGAGATTCTTGGCAGAAGACGTTGCTGCACTTTACGGATCAGTTTGAGGCATGAAAGAGGTTTTCTTTATTATTAGTGGGTACATGGCCTTGAAAAGACTGAGAAATACTGATGCTTCAGCAGATTTCTCGGCTGCAGGGTTTTTGGGCTCTTCGAGGCCCTGCCCTGGAGATGAACAGGGCTGACTGCAGGCGCAAAAGCCTGCAGAAGCCAGCTAAGCAGGTGCCCTCTTCTCACCCTGTGGCTGGTGTCAGGTGTCACCCATGCTGTTTCCATGAGGACTGAACAGTCCCATTCTTCGGCTGTCTGAACAGTCCTGGGCCTCAGAGCATGTATGATGCCCTTCCCAGTAGCGGGGGGAAATGGGAGCAAATGCCCACAGCCCAGCCAGGCTTCCCTGTACGCAAAGAGTATGTGAGACAGGAAGTTTAACCCTTCAGAGGTGTTGCCTCCGTATACAGAACCCTTGTCAGTGGTGAGACTCAGACACAGTTCTCTTACTGGACCAGTGAGGGGCAAGTTTCTACCCATCTTTTCATGGAGACATAAAAACCAGCAGGCATGATTGCCAAATAGGAAATCCCTGTGCATGTGTCCCAGATGGGGCATAACAGGGGTCCTGGTGTGCAGCCTGGGACTGGCGCTCACAGGCCTCTCATCCCGTTTGTGCCCGTGGTAAGGTGAAGTCCTTCCCTGGCAGTGCCAGGGAGGTTGGGCCCCTAATGGGGGTTTTCCTTGCAGCTTCTCACAACACAGCAGTTAGCTTTCTTTGCAGCAGTGTTTCAGAACAAACAGCTCCAGAATTTCATTGACATATGATAAGAAGCATCTGTTCAGCTCAGATGTCTCTGTGTTGCCCGGGCTTGGGTGGGTTTGCCTGGTGGTTCTTAAGATCCTCGCTCACTTACACATCTGGGAGTCAGCCGAGCCACACCCGGCATGGCTGCAACAGTTGTGCTCCCCACATAGCTCTCTCCTCTGGGACCAGCAAGTTCGGCTGATCACATTCTTCTCACAGCAACATCCTAGGTATAAAGAGGGCAAAGACAGTCACACAAGCACCTTTCAAGTCCCTGAATATGTTGTCTGTTGATACCTCATTGGCCAAAGCAAGTTATGTGGCCAGGCACAGGGATCTGTACTTCCCCATGGAGACAGCAGGGGAGGGAAGTGGGTGAACATTTTAGAACAAGGGTCTAGCCTACCAGGGGGATTCCTGTCTCCACCTGCAATGCAGGAGACCCTAGTTCAATTCCTGGGTTGGGAAGATTCCCTGGAGAAGGGATAGGCTACCCACTCCAGTCTTCTTGGGCTTCCCTGGTGGCTCAGAGGGTAAAGAATCCGCCTGCAATACAGGAGACCTGGGTTCCACCCCGGGGGTGGGAAGATCCCCTGGAGGAGGGCATGGCAACCCACTCCGGTATTCTTGCCTGCAGAATCCCCATGGACAGAGGAGCCTGGCAGGCTGTAGTCCATGGGGTCACAAAGAGTCGGACACGACTGAGTGACTAAGCACATTTAGCCTACCAGATCTTCAAGTGTGCAAAACGGTGCAAACATCCAGTGCCGCAGCGGAGGCCAGCACGGCGCCTGGCACCGGGCGGGTGCTCGGGGTGACTGGAGACACACCATGCAGACACCTTTTCCTTTTCCTTCTCTCCTCCCGCAGGCCTCTGCCGGTCCTCCGGGAGCCCGCAGGGATGGGTAAAGCCGGCCAGGCTCGAGCTGCTTCCCCGGGGCCGTCGTCTCTCTAAGGCCCCAGGCGGCGCTAGGATGCACCTGTCTGCCGTGCTCAACGCCCTGCTGGTGTCGGTGCTGGCGGCCGTGCTCTGGAAACACGTGCGGCTGCGTGAGCATGCGGCCTCCCTGGAGGAGGAGCTGGCCGTCGGGCGCCGGGCCGCTGACCCTGCCCCCGCGCTGCGGATCGACTACCCCAAGGCGCTGCAGATCCTGACCGAGGGCGGCACGCACATGGTGTGCACCGGCCGCACGCACACCGACCGCCTCTGCCGCTTCAAGTGGCTCTGCTACTCCAGCGAGGCGGAGGAGTTCATCTTCTTCCACGGCAACGCCTCCGTGATGCTGCCCAGCCTGGGCTCGCGGCGCTTCCAGCCGGCCCTGCTCGACCTGTCCACCGTGGAGGACCACAACACGCAGTACTTCAACTTCGTGGAGCTGCCGGCCGCCGCCCTGCGCTTCATGCCCAAGCCCGTGTTTGTGCCCGACGTGGCCCTCATCGCCAACCGCTTCAACCCCGACAACCTGATGCACGTCTTCCACGACGACCTGCTGCCCCTCTTCTACACCCTTCGGCAGTTCCCCGGCCTGGCCCGCGAGGCCCGGCTCTTCTTCATGGAGGGCTGGGGAGAGGGTGCCCACTTCGACCTCTACAAGCTGCTCAGCCCTAAGCAGCCCCTCCTGCGGGCGCAGCTGAAGGCCCTGGGCAGGCTGCTCTGCTTCTCCCATGCCTTTGTGGGCCTCTCCAAGGTCACCACCTGGTACCAGTATGGCTTCGTCCAGCCCCAGGGCCCGAAGGCCAACATCCTGGTCTCCGGCAACGAGATCCGACAGTTCGCGCGGTTCCTGATGGAAAAGCTGAACGTGAGCCAGGCGGGGAGCCCCCTGGGCGAGGAGTACATCCTGGTGTTCAGCCGCACCCAGAACAGACTCATCCTGAATGAGGCAGAGCTGCTGCTGGCCCTGGCCCAGGAGTTCCAGATGAAGACAGTGACGGTGTCCCTGGAAGACCACGCCTTTGCAGACGTGGTGCGGCTGGTCAGCAACGCCTCCATGCTGGTCAGCATGCACGGGGCCCAGCTGGTCACGGCCCTGTTCCTGCCCCGCGGGGCAGCCGTCGTGGAGCTCTTCCCCTATGCTGTCAACCCTGACCACTACACCCCTTATAAGACACTGGCCACGCTGCCCGGCATGGACCTCCAGTACATAGCCTGGCAGAACACGATGCCAGAGAACACGGTCACGCATCCCGAGCGGCCCTGGGACCAGGGGGGCATCGCCCACCTAGACAGGGCCGAGCAGGCCCGGATCCTGCAAAGCCGGGAGGTCCCCCGGCACCTCTGTTGCCGGAACCCCGAGTGGCTCTTCCGAATCTACCAGGACACCAAGGTGGACATCCCATCGCTCATCCAAACCATACGGCGCGTGGTGAAGGGCCATCCGGGGCCAAGGAAGCAGAAGTGGACAGTCAGCCTATACCCTGGCAAGGTGCGGGAGGCCCGGTGCCAGGCGTCTGTGCAGGGCGCCTCCGAGGCCCGCCTGTCCGTCTCCTGGCAGATCCCGTGGAACCTCAAGTACCTGAAGGTGAGGGAGGTGAAGTACGAGGTGTGGCTTCAGGAGCAGGGGGAGAACACCTACGTGCCTTACATGCTGGCCTTGCAGAACCACACCTTCACGGAGAACATCAAGCCCTTCACTACCTACCTGGTGTGGATCCGCTGCATCTTCAACAAGACCCTGCTGGGACCCTTTGCAGATGTGCTGGTATGCAGCACGTAGTGAGCAGCCTGGTCAGGCCTCCTAGGGTGGGGGCTCCTCTGTCTTGGAGACCCTGGGCCTGCCAGCCCCCCCGGGTGGCTTTTGGGAATTATTTATTTATTGAGCAGACCTCTGTCTCTGGGTCATCTCACTGCATCTGAGGTGATGGGGTTCTCAGAGCGCCTCTTTGCATAAGTGCGATGGGGCCTCCCCACCCTCTTCTCTCATCCTGATCATCCGTATCCTGGAGAAGGTCTGAGTGGGGAGGAGAAAGAGGAGAGTAAGGATCCCAAAGAACCTCTTTGGCTGAGTGATCATCCTGTTCCCCATGAGGTCTTTCTGGTTTGTGTCGGGTTTCTGGAAATTGCTGCTAAGTCTGTGGCTGTTTGGGTGGGTGTGGATGTACATCAGCTTCCATCGTCATGAAACTCATCTGTAGCCCCACCAAGGGTATGTTTGGAACATTCATTAAATGATTATAAATATCTTGGTCAAGTGTTTTAATGGTCGGCGGGAACAGGGTCCAGCAGCCAGTACGCTGATGCCCTCTCATCCTGATTGTCAGCCGAGGAGCCGTGGCAGAGGGGCGGCGTCGAGGCCCGGGAAGCCAGGCCGGCTGGCTGCCTACCATCCTGATGCGGAACGGGTGCCCCACTTCCGTCTGTGGGGGATGAAAGTCTGGAAGCAGGTGAGGAGGAGGCTGTGAGGAGGAGAAGCAGCGTCTGCCCGGGTCTGGTTAGGCTTCACTAGACATCCAGACACAGCAGACTGTGGGAGACACACCCGGGTGGGAGTCGCCTAGGGGGACGTAGCACAGGTCGGCATGGCTGCGCCGCGTGACTTCTTCCAGAGGAGGAGTCCGCACACCGGCTCAGGGGCCGTTCTCGTCCCCAAGTGACTGCTCGGGGGCGAGGAGGTGACACCCCCATCGGTAGTTGTGGGGGCCGCTTTGGCTTAGGAGCCCCACAGGAGCCGTTATCTTTTTTATATACATAACGTTTTCTGGAGGGATGTATTTCTCATATTTTTTTATTTGGCTGCGTTGGGTCTTAGTTGTGGCACGTGAGATCTAGTTCCCCGACCAGAGGTCGAACCCAGGCCCCCTGCTTTGGGAGGTGGAGTCTTAGTCACTGGGCCACCAGGGAAGTGCCCGTTATCTTCTCAACAGCCAACAGGCAAGTTCCCAGGCTCCCTCAAGGAACCTGCCCGGTCACAGGAGCCATCGCACTTGGGGAGGCCTCAGCTGCGGTGTCCTAACAGTTTATTAATTCACCTAGGATCCTTCCAGTCCAGATCAGAGGTCGTTTTTAACCATCCACAGTTTTGATGAATATCCCCGCTGACATTGAGCCTTTATCTAGCTTTCGTGGGAAGAGAGCTGGAAAATTAACTCAAGATCAAATTTGTCCTTAGGAAAGGAGAAAGAGTTTTAGCCTTTTCTTCGCAGGGAGACAGCGGTGCAGACCTGACTCCTGTGGAGGAGAGAAGGAAAAGGGGCCTTGGGCGGTAGCTTGGCTGTAAGAGTTGTGCGAGGCTCACCAGGAGTCCCTGGCAGGAGGCAAAGCTGTGGGTTAGGTGAGTATGCTGGTCACCAACTGAAGAGTTCTTCATCTGTAGGGTGAGGATCATAGGCTGGGGTGGTTTGTAAGGCATTCAGGAAATCGTCTGTGTAAACCTTTAGCATCACCCTGGATGTCTGATACATTATTACAGGTTCAGAATCCCATTCCCAAACCCTGGAGAGCAGATGTGATTCCAAATCTGAATTAAAAAAAAAGGCAACAACACATTAATTTATTTGGGTCTGTGCTGGGTCTTAGGTGTGGCATGTGGGATCTTTAGTTGTGCCATCTGGCAAGCAAACTCTTAGTTGTGGTATATGGAATCTAGTTCCTGACCGGGGATAGAACCTGGATCCCCTGCATGGGGAGTGTGGAATCTATGCAACTGGACCATTAGGGAAGTCTCTCCAAATTCTGAATTCCAGTAACCAAAAACACTGGCATGTCTGCACTAAAATGGATATATATTCATGCTGAGTGGGACATGAGTTTTGGCACCAAAAATTAAAAGGCTTTTGGTTTTCAGAGCTTGGGGGTTGTTGGGATTCTATCTGGAAGGTTGTTGAGTCATCCTCCTCTCCTGCTTGGAAACACCATCATTTTCCTTGGACTAGCCTTGTGGGAGTGGCGTGCTGAGGAATGGAATCAGGTCTGCGGTTCCGTCAGTGATGGTCTCTACAGAGCCCCTCAGCCAGCTTCTTCCTTAAGGCTGATTCACCCACAGCTAAGCAGACCTCCACAATCCCCGTACTGCAGACCCATCTCAGCTCCTGGCCTGGCAGCCTCTCTTAAGACCGATGGGAACATGCGGATTCACCATCCCCTGCTGGTTCTCATTCCAGAGGTGAAGGCTGCGGAGGCCTGGGGCAAGTAGCCCTAGCAAGCACTGAGGCTGAGAGTGTTTTCTGAAAAGGATAAAAAGTAGATGAAGTTTCAGGCTTTGTAGAGAAGACCCAGTTCACACACTGAGCAGACTGACTAACAAAGAGCAGCAGGCAGGAAGCCAAGTGCTTGTGACTGTGCTTGGCCAGAGTCAGTTTGCTGCTCACACTCCAGAACTGGCCCTGTCTCGTCATCAGCTCTGAACGCAAAGGAACTAGAGGAAGAGGAGCTGTCAGAGTGGCAGGGAGGGCAGTGGGAGTGCCTTTGACTGATGGTCCTGGATTTGACTTGATAACACAGTTCCCATGTGGGCTTCAATTCTGGCCCTTCCACTTACCAGCTGGGTGACCTTGGGCAAGTCGCCTAACCTCTGTGTGCCTCATGTGTGGAATGGAGAGTAATCACACTTAGTCATTGATGCTGGTGAAGTCAAATGCTTTGATCCACGTAAACATGATCACAATACTTCGCACGTAGTCATCTCTCAATAAATGTCCGTGGATATCGTGTGTGTGTGTTAGTTGCTCATGTCCACCTCTTTGCAACCCCATAGGCTGTAGCTTGTCAGACTGCTCTGTCCATGGGATTTTCCAGGTGAGAATACTGGAGTGGGTTGCCATTCCCTTCTCCAGGAGATCTTCCCAACTCAGGGGTGGAATCTGGTCCTCCCACATTGCAGGCAGATTTTTTACCATCTGAGCCACCAGGGAAGCCCTGGTTATCATAGCTGGTACTTAGAAGCATTTGTCAGGCACTAACCATTACGTGGCCAAGCCCAGGTCTGAACCCCAAACTGCTGCTTTCAAGTTCAGTCCTTTGGGAAAAAAAAAAAAAAATTTGAAAAAATTTAAGAATATATAAGAAAAAAAATAAAGATTTTCAGAGGCAGAAGGTCCAGCACACAAAGAGGACTGTACCCCCAAACTGAAGCTGTTCTCAGCTGAGGGTAGCCGAGGTAGGGCTGGGCCTCCACTGAGTTCTGTGGACTTGGGCAGAACTGGGCTTGGAGCCCCCCACACAACCCCCCCCACCCACCCCCACACACACCCCAGGGTAAAAGAGGCCAGTGTTGAAGGGAGGGCTGAGGCAGTGTCTCCACTGGGTGCGCTAGGAGGGAGAACTGGACCCTGACCTGTGCTGGACGTGTGCTGGGCAGGCTGGGAGGGGCCACACAGTACCTGCCATGTGTCCCCCTATCTGTGCTGAATGGACCTGTCCACGTGAGGACTCAAAAGTGCTTGCTGGAAACTTGGGGCCCTGGTCATGGAGAGAAAGACTCTGGCTTGGTGTCCATAGAAGCTCTTCATACGCAGACACCAGCCAGCCCACCCACCTACCTGCTGAGCAGATTTCCCCTCTTTTCCGAGGCAGCCACCCAGACCTGTTTTAATATAAGGCAAGGCTGCTCTGGGGCCTAGCTTAGTTACCTCTCGCAGAGCACTGGCCAGCTGCCTTCACCTAGATCACCCTCAAACTTTGTTGAGGCCTCATAGGCAAGCAGTGTGAAAATAAGACCACCCAAATGAGATCACCCAAATAGAGGCTGTTTATTCAGAGCCTGCTCTAGCAAGGAACTTGGTAGCATCATTTGCTTTCAGCAGAGACTCCTAGGCAGACTGAGGAGTGGGAAAGCTTTCTAGTGGGAAAAAGAGCAGGCTTCAGGGATGCCCTGTTGGAGGCTGTGGGCTGGGGGGCTTGGAAGTGGGCTAACTAGAAGAGGGGTATCCCATGTGATTGGTTAGGGGAGCGTGTTTGATTTTCTGTAGTTGGTCCAGTTGAAAATGGGGACAAAAAATAGTGAAGCTGGCAGCTATGGTCAAATCCTGGCCGTTCTGGGCTGATTGCCACAGGTGTTGTCATTTGAGTTCCTGAGCTGATGGCGGCCGAGGTTGCGGATTAGAGTTCTGTTGTCGTAGATGTCTGGCCATTGTCTGTCTGTATTAATATATTTAGTCTCTCAGTAGTGAGACAGTATTAGTTCTCTTTCTTTCCTTACTTCCTTCTTTCCTTATTTGGCTGCACCGTGTTTTGTTTGAGGCATGCAGGATCTTTTAGTTGCAGCTTGTGAACTTAGTTGCAGCATGTGGGATCTAGTTCCTTGACCAGGAATTGAACCCAGGCACCCTGCATTGGGAGTGTAGAGTCTTACCCACTGGACCACAAGGAAGTCCCCTTAGCTCTCTTCCTTGAAAAGGGCAGGTTGAGTCACAAAGGCAGAATGAGTCTTATCCCCACATGGAGCCCTTACTCTGCCCTGGCAATGAAATGTTCTCCGTATTCCTCTGCATAACATTTTCTAGAGTGACAGTTGTCTCACTCTGATCTCTGACTGAGTGTAGGTCCATCAGGCAGGAGGGAGTGAAGGGACACTTCAGGCAGAAGGCAGAACAGGGGCTGTTAAAGTGGGAAATGGTTGAGTCCAGGAAGGGCACCATCATTTGATAGGGTATCTAAACAGCCTCTTGATGAAAATGAAACAGGAGAGTGAAAAAGTTGGCTTAAAGCTCAACATTCAGAAAGCTAAGATCATGGCATCCGGTCCCATCACTTCATGGCAAATAGATGGGGAAACAGTGGAAACAGTGGCTGACTTTATTTTTCTGGGCTCCAAAATCACTGCAGATGGTGATTGCAGCCATGAAATTAAAAGACGCTTACTCCTTGGAAGGAAAGTTATGATCAACCTAGACAGCATATTAAAAAGCAGAGACGTGAAAAAAAAAAAAAAAGCAGAGATGTTACTTTGCCAACAAAGGTCCATCTAGTCAAGGCTGTGGTTTTTCCAGTGGTCATGTATGGATGTGAGAGTGGGGCTATAAAGAAAGCTGAGCGCCGAAGAATTGATGCTTTTGAACTGTGGTGGTGGAGAAGACTCTTGAGAGTCCCTTGGACTGCAAGGAGATCCAACCAGTCCATCCTAAAGGAGATCAGTCCTGGGTGTTCACTGGAGGGACTGATGCTGAAGCTGAAGCTCCAATACTTTGGCCACCTGATGTGAAGAGCTGGCTCATTAGAAAAGACCCTGATGCTGGGAAAGATTGAGGGCAGGAGGAGAAGGGGACGACAGAGGATGAGATGGTTGGATGACATCACTGACTCAATGGACATGAGTTTGGGTGGACTCAGAGTTGGTGATGGACAGGGAGGCCTGGCGTGCTGCAGTTCATGGGGTCGCAAAGAGTCGGACATGACTGAGCGAGTGAACTGAACTGAACCTTGGAAAGAACAGAGGAAAAGGAGAAAATTCAAGAAGTCAAAGGAAGACAAAGATGTTAGTGATCTTAAGAAAAATATTTGAACCATCTGAAGCCACACTCCCTTGTAAAGGTGTAAATCTTGCCCAGGATGCTTCTGCATTCTCATGCCTGCTGAACATGACAGGCATGAAAGTTGATTATGGGCCCCCAACAGCCTCTCTCCCACAGTAGGTTGGAAGCACCTGAAAAAGGTCATAAAAGATCTAGAGAAAGGCAAAGTCCCAGATGGTTTTATGGGAGAGTGCTCTCAGACCTTTGAGAAGTACGTGATTCCTGTGTAGATTGTTCCAGAACATTAAAAAGATAGGGAAAAAATTTATTTAATTACTTATTTTTGGCTGTGTTGGATCTTTCATTGCTGTGTGGACTTTCTCTAGTTGAGTGCGCGGGCTTCTCACTGCAGTGACTTTTGTTGTGGAGCACAGGCTCTAGGCCGCAGGGGTTTCAGTCGTTGCGGCTCCCAGACTCTGGAGCACAGGCTCAATAGTTGTGCACGGGCTTAGCTGCTCCTTGACATGTGAGATCTTCCAGGATCAGGGATGCAACTCATGTCTCCTGCATTGGCAGGTGGACTCTTTACCACTGAGCCACCAGGGAAGCCCAAAAAGATGAAAGAGATTTATTTCATGATGCCTGCTTAACTTTGATAACAAGACAGCCATGAAACTCACAGAAAAAAGAAACCTTAGATCATATATAAATATATATACAAAGATTCTAAACAAAATATTAGCAAATTAAATCCTGTCATTTCCTAATATACTTCAGCCACATAGACTTATTCTCAAATGTAAAGCTGATTCAGCTTTAGAAAAGAAATGAGAAAAACTATGTTCTATAGACCTTAAAAAGGCATTTAATAAAATTCAAGCCCCTCTCCTGATTTTTTAAAAATTCCGTAGGCTAAAAATAAAAAGAAACTTACTTAATTAATGAAAGACATATTTCAGAAACTATTTCTTTAACCCTGACAATAGTCAATGGTGAAACTCCAAAGATGCTCTCATTAAAGCTAGGAACAAGATGGAGATGCATGCTGTTGTTTCTCTTATTCAGCTCTTCTCTAGAGATCTTGAGCAAACTAGTAAGATGACAAAAATAATTGAAGATAATATGACATGCACATGTATACACATTTGAGGAATAAAAGAATAAAACTGTTATTATTTGAAGATGTTATTTTCTACTAAAAAACTCCGATATATGCATCTAGAAATGTATCTAGAAAACAGGAAAAATAACTCATTCTCAGTAGCCTTAAAAATTACAGATTATCTTTAAAATGAACTTGTTTGTTGAAGAAAACTTTCAAATGTTAATGAAAGCTATAAAACAAGTGTATTGATAAACCATGTCCCTGAATGAGAGCACACAATGCTGCAAATGAGTCAAAATCGTAAGTCGTCTATAAACTCATTCCAGTCCCAGTCAAAGCACCGGTGGACTTTTGGGGACTGTTGGTGGGGGGTGTCATGCTTTATAGACTGACACTATTATGTTAAAGGAAAATGCACAAGAATAGTGAAGAAGGGAATTAAAGTAGAATAAAAAGATGAGGGTATTTTACTCTACCAAACAGCAAAATAAAATCAGTGGAAGAGAAGAGAGTTTGCAAACAAACCTCTGTACATGTGGGAATTTAGTATATTGTAAGAGTATGCTTTCAGATCAGGTGAGAAAGAGTAGGGGCTAATAAAACTTGAGGGGGGAGAATAAAACTTAAGTTAGATCCCTCACCTCACCCCATTCTTAAATATAAACTTTATATGGATTTAGAGTAAATGTAAATGAAACACTATATAAATACTAGAAGAAAACAGATTATTTTAATAATCTTGCAATAGCTGTTTTAAGAAGGCATGCAACTCAGAAGATTTAAAGGGAAAGAGGAACAGATTTGACTACATGGAAATTAAAATTCACCACTTGGCAAGAAATTCCATAAACAAAGTCAAGAGACAAATGACAGGCTGGAAGAAAATATTTACAACAGAACTAACAACGGAAGATTGATTACACTAATTAGATTCAAAGATCTTTAACAAATTAACAAGAAAGGAACAGACATCTCAAAAGAAAAAGCCCATTCACAGAAAGTAAAATAGAAATGAATAGTAAAATAATTGGAAAGATAACTTCATTAGGTACTAAGTGAAATGCAGTTTTAAAAAATAGACTTCCCTAAACCTTCCTACACTGTTGGTGGGAATATAAGTTGGTGCAGCCACCATGGAAAACAGCATGGAGATGCCTCAAAAAGCTAGAAATAGAATTGTCATGTGATTCAGCACCTTAGCTGCCTCCTGTGAAACCTGTATGCAGGTCAAGAAGCAACAGTTTGAACCGGACATGGAACAACGGACTGGTTCCAAATTGGGAAAGGAGTACATCAAGGCTGGATACTGTCACCCTGCTTATTCAACTTATATGCAGAATACATCATGTGAAATGCCAGGCTGGATGAAGCACAAGCTGGAATCAAGATTGCTGGGAGAAATATCAATAACCTCAGATATGCAGATAACACCACCCTTATGGCAGAAAGTGAAGAGGAACTAAAGAACTTTTGATGAAGGTGAAAGAGACAAGTGAAAAAGCTGGCTTAAAACTCAACATTCAAAAAAATGAAGATCATGGCATCTTGTCCCATCACTTCATGGCAAATAGATGGGGAAAACCATGGAAATAGTGACAGACTATTTTCTTGGGCTCCAGAATCACTGCAGGTGGTGACTGCAGCCGTGAAATTAAAAGTTGTTTGCTCCTTGGAAGAAAAGCTATGACCAACCTGACAGCATATTAAAAAGCAGAGACATTACTTTGCCGACAAAGGTACGTCTAGTCAAGGCTATGGTTTTTCCAGTAGTCATGTATGGATGTGAGAGCTGGACCATAAAGAAGGCTGAGTGCCGAAGAATTGATGCTTTTGAACTGTGGTGTTGGAGAAGACTCTTGAGAGTCCCTTGGACTGAAAGGAGATCCAACCAGTCCATCCTAAAGGAAGTCAGTCCTGAATATTCATTGGAAGGACTGATGCTGAATCTCCAGTACTCTGGCCATCTGATGTGAAGAGCTGACTCATTAGAAAAGACCCTGATGCTGGAAAAGATTGAAGGCGAGAGAAGGGGACGACAGGACAGGATGGTTGAATGGCATCACCGACTCAATGGACATGAGTTTGGGCAAGCTCTGGGAGATGGTGAAGGACAGGGAAGGCTGGCGTGCTACAATCCATGAGGTTGCAACGAGTCAGATACGGCTGAGTGACTGAAACCTACCATCCAGCAGTCCCATTCCTGGGCATATATCCAGAGAAGAGGGAGTGAGTGAGGTTGCTCAGTTGTGTCCAGCTCTTTGCAACCCCATGGACTGTAGCCTACCAGGCTCCTCCATCCATGGGATTTTCCAGGCAAGAATACTGGAGTGGGTTGCCATTTCCTTCTCCAAGAGATCTTCCCTGACCCCAGGGATTGAACCCGGGTCTCCTGCATTGTAGGCAGACACTTTACCGTCTGAGCCACCTGGGAAGTCAAAACTATAATTCAAAAAGATACATGGACCCCTATGTTCATAGCATCACTATTCACAATAGCCAAGACATGGAAACCTAAATGTCCATCAACAGATGAATGGGTAAAGATGTGGTACATGTATAATGGAATACTATTCAGCCATGAAACAGAATGAAAATAATGCCCTTTGTAGCAACATGGATGGACCCAGAGATTATCATGCTAAGTGAAGAAAGCTAAAAAAGAGAAAGATAAATACTATATGATATAATTCACAAGTAGAATCTAACATATAATGAACTTATTTATGAAACAAAAACAGGCTTACAGACAGACATAGAGGACAGAATTGTAGTTGCCAGAGTGGTGGAGGGGTTGGAGAGGGATGGAGTGGGGGTTTGGGACGAGCAGATGCAAACTATTATATAGAGAACGGATAAACAGCAAGGTCCTACTGTATAGCACAGGGAACTATATTCACTATCCTGTGATAAACCATAATGGAAAAGTACATGAAAAAGAATATATACATATGTATAACTGAATCACTTTGTTGTACAGCGGAAATTAATATAACATTGCAGATCAACTCTATTTCAATAAAATTAATAAAAAAGTAGATCCAGAGGTGATTCAGATGTTATCAAACATGGTCTTTAAAATTCCTGTGGATCCTATGTTTAAGAAAATAGATGACAAAATGAATTTTATCAATTAAATGTATCTTTAAAAGAGTCAAATGGAGATTCTAGTACTAAAAAACATAATAAAGGAAAGTAAGAGCTCAATGGGTAAGTTTAATAGCATATTAGAGACATCTGAAGAGAGAAATAATAAATAGTAAGTTAGTAGAGAAGACCCAGAAGAAATATGGTGAAAGGAAATCGAAGAAAAATACAGAAAGAATTTAAGAGACATATCGGATTTAGCAAAAGGTTTAATTGGAAATTTGGAAGAAAAGACATAATGGCACAGAAGCAATATTTGGAGAGAAAGCAACCAAGTATTTTCCAAAACTGATTAAAGATATCAACTCAGATAAAAAACATCAAGAAGCTCTATGAAATCCAAGTGAGGCAACCTGAAACAAAACCATGCATAGGTAAATCATAGTAAAACTGCCGTAAAGCAGAAATAATGACAAAAATCTTGAAAGCTGACAAAGGGAAAAAAAACACATTCCCTTTAAAGAAGTAATATTAAGAATGACAGCTGACGTCTCAACATAATTAATGGAAATAAAAAAGTCATCTTTAAACATTTAAAAATAAAAAATTTTTAATGAAATTTAAAAATTTGAGTTAAATGTTAATTTAAAATTGCACATATGTATATGTATGTATGTATGTGTATATATATATATATATATATATATATATATATATATATATATATATGGGCTTCCCTTGTGCCTCTGATGGTAAAGAATCTGCCTGCAATGCAGGAGACCTGGGTTTGATCCCTGGGCAGGATATATAAAATAAACATTAACTATAAATTGGCGCTTGCCAGGGGCATTTGCCCTCTGCCTCTGCAGTTGCTGCAGCTGTTGACCTTCAGCACACCCTGAAGGGGGTTCAGGGTGGACAGTGAGGCACTTTGTGCTCCAGGGAAACTAGTGGGACAGGTCTTTAGTTAGCTATTTTTTCAGGAACTGATTTCATGACCCCAATCCTTGCATCTCCTCATATCTAGAAAAGCACTAAATCCCTTCATGATGACAGCTTCTCGTGACTAGCAGAAAACCTTCTGTAAAATACGTGCTTGATTGCATTGAACTCCCCCTTCACCAAAATCATATATATTGACCCTCCCCTACAACCTCTTTGGAGCAGTTTCTCAAAGCTGTCTGAGGTGCTTTCTCCCAGGCTGCAGTCCTCATGTTGCCCCCCATAAAAACTTCACTCACACCTCTCACATGGTGCATCTTTTTTCAGTCGACATATATGTATATATGAATGTACTGTCAGTTAACATTCAGAAAACTAAGATCATGGCATCTGGTCCCATCACTTCATGGGGAAATAGATGGGGAGACAGTGGAAACAGTGTTAGACTATTTTTTTTGGCTCCAAAATCACTGCAGATGGTGACTGCAGCCATGAAATTAAAAGACGCTTACTCCTTGAAAGGAAAGTTATGATCAACCTAGATAGCATATTAAAAAGCAGAGACATTACTTTGCCAACAAAGGTCTGTCTGGTCAAGGCTATGGTTTTTCCAGTAGTCATGTATGGATGTGAGAGTTGGACTGTGAAGAAAGCTGAGCGCTGAAAAATTGATGCTTTTGAACTGTGGTGTTGGAGAAGACTCTTGAGAGTCCCTTGGACTGCAAGGAGATCCAACCAGTCCATCCTAAAGTCCATCTCCTAAAGGAGATCAGTCCTGGGTGTTCACTGGAAGGACTGATGCTGAAGCTGAAACTCCAGTACTTTGGCCACTTCATGAGAAGAGTTGACTTACTGGAAAAGACCCTGATGCTGGGAGGGATTGAGGGCAGGAGGAGAAGGGGACGACAGAGGATGAGATGGTTGGATGGCATCACCGACTCAATGGACATGGGTTTGAGTAAACTCCGGGAGTTGGTGATGGACAGGGAGGTCTGGCGTGCTGCAATTCATGGGATCGCAAAGAGTCGGACACGACTGAGTGACTGAACTGAACTGTACTATATTATCCTTTAAAAGACAAAGATGATCAGATTGGATTAAGGAAAATAAAATTTCATTATATGCTGTTTATAAGAAAGTAAAAAGAGGGAAAAAGATATACCACTGCGAAAAGTTATACCACTTTCTTTTTTATATTCTCCAAGGTCTTACATTTACCTTATAGTGCATCTTGCTTTAGTTATGGAAAGCAGTGTTTTAAAAAAATTTATGGATTCCATAATAATTAAAGACTGGAAAAGCTCTCTCATCTAATCAAAGTTTCTACATATATTGAAGCTTGAAAACATGCAGAAATCATCCATTGTTTTTCTGGGGGGGGGTGTGGGGGGGATCATCATAGACAGACCCTGAGGATGGGGGGCTGGGCAGGCAATAATGACTTGGACACAGGCCCCCTGGGAATGCAACTTGCTTCTATTGAGGACCCTTGGAGTTCTGCTGATGATGACCCCTGGGGCACAGTCTTCTTTGCACAAAACTTATACTACTCGGGAAGTACCAGTTTGGAAATAAAAGGCTTTTTGAAAAACCTTTTGTATTTCCTTTATTGAAGCAGTAATGATGTCTTCATTGTGGGCAAAAGTAAAAGCCAGTATAAGCTAAAACAATTTAAAATTACCCTTAGTTTCACCATCTGAAGAGCACCACCATTGGTCTTTTGCTGTATCATCTTCCAGACTGTTTTCCCTGTGTGGGTACATCAGTATGCAAAGTGAGGTCATACTGTGCACCTTGTTTTGGGACTTGATTTTTTGTCACTTGCTAAAGGTCATGACTGTCCTGGTAATAAGAAGTGATTTCAGGAAATGACAGCAGTTTTCGCCAGCATCACAAATAGGTTGAAGTGAGATTGCTGATTCATCTGCCTTGGCCAAAGCCACTTTCCTTTAAGTGCCTTTGAGATGAACGCTGACACTTTTAAATGGTAATTTTCTATTTTTAATAAGCCCATGATTTTCTTTGTTGCCATGGGTGCATGTTTTTACTTTGTTAAAGATTAATATATTTTATTCCATCAGGGTTAGTCTAATTATACCATTAATGTGAGCTAATTGCTCATTCTTTCAGATCATAGGGAAATTATATTATGGATGTTAAAGAGACTTTAGCAATGCTTTTAGTTCAGTTCCTTTATTTTATGGGTCATAAAATTGAGGTCCGTGATAGACAGAACTGGGCTTGGGTCATAAAGCTTTGGCAAATGACACATTAAGACCCCAGAAATGGATTGCATGTTTTCTAAGTGCTTTTTTCGCCTGAGAATAGTGTAACCAGGAAAGTATGGGAATGCCATAACACTGTGACAAGATAGGAATGTGACCACCCAGTTAAAGGCCGTTGCCATGTGAAACCTCCTTCCCATTGTGGGGATCTGTGCAGCCACAGTAGCGACTCCAGGCATGCAGGCTGATAACAGAATAGTATCCCTGAGCTGGGCTGGGGTCCAGTGAGGTCAGGGTAACAGAAGAGAAAGAAGAGTGAGTATGAACCAAGTCCAGGGGAAGTCACATTACAGTCAGATCCAGGGAGAAGCCAGGGATCAGGAGCGTGTAAGCACACAAACAGAGTGGGAGGTGAGGGGCAAGGTGAGGCCAGAGGGAAAAGGTCCTGGACAGTGGAAGTGTCTTTCTGAGTGTGGTTCTCAATGAATTGTCCTCATGCAGCAGCATTAGTAGCGCTGGGAACTTGGGCCCCATTCCAGAGCTGCTGAATCAGAGGCTCTGCTAAACATTCATCTTTTTTTTTTTTTTAAACAAATCTGTTGGGTGATTCTGATGCACATTTAAGTTTGAGAACCACTGGTCCAACGTTTTAAAATACCTGTACCTGGATCCTATCCTCAGACATTCTGATTTGACCGCTCTAGGCTGGGATCACTGCTATCATTTCCATCTCCCAAGGTTTCCAGGTGTTTCCAATGTGCTGCCAGGCATGAGACCCTCGTTATGTGGGCAAATGAAGCAGGGCTGGACGGGCCCCTGCTGGGTTTCCACCCTGGTTTCTCTGGAGTTTCTTTCAGCTGGTATCACCAGGGACAGATGGTTGATGAAGAAAGAAATGGCTTGTCCAGAGGCTTTTTCCTGAGGTTCATGGCCTTTCCTATGCCTTCTTTCCTTTAGCCTGCTCCCTGAAGAGCAGCACAGGCCTGTTAAAGGAGATGATTTTTTTTTTTTTTAATAACCGAGAAAATAGTGCAGCAGTTACAAGGTAACTTACTGTCCTCCTGTCTTTTCATCAATTTCCTCCTGACTCCCTATCTCCCACTTCCTTCCAGGCAGATTGATTTTCCTCTGACTTAAGTGTTTGGGACTTTGTGCAGCACCGGGAGAGGGAAGGAGCTGTGCGGGGTTGGGGCAACTTCCTAGAAGACAAACCCAACTCTGACTGCACGAAGGCGGGGTGAAATCGATATGAAATCAATTATGCAAATTATGAGTGGTAAGTTACCATGTGATCTGGTCTGCAGCAACATAAAAATCACACGAGATCCAATCAAGGTAGAAAATCTACGCTGAAGAAAACCTGGCCGTCTTTTGCTATGTCTCAGCGTCAAGAAGGATGAGTCACGCCGGCTCCCGCCAGCTGGTGCTTTGCTGCCTCTTCAGGCTTGTTTGCGCTCCTTGATGTGCACACAGCATTTACGGATCAGGGAACACAAATATCTTGCTCTCCTTCAGCATTTCGACTTTCCGTAGTGACTGCTTGCAGTCTGCGTTTCTTAATTATTTGAAAATTCTGTGAAAACAGAAGTCCACCCCCCCGCCCACCCGCCAGCAATCTCAGCGGATCCGCATCTTCAGCAGCATCTGTACGGATCTCTCTTGTTTTCTCTATTTTTTGATCTCCCCAGATATCTTGCACTCTTCTTGTCTTCACTCCATGTGGCTCCGGATCTCTGGAGAGATTCAGGAGGAGGTTCCCGTGTTGCAGGGTGAGGAGAAGGAATGGGACCCCAGGAAGCAGGTATTCAGAACAAAGGACAGCAGCCCACAGCGTCAGCTCCACAGCCTTCTTCCCCTCAATCTGCTCACACTAAGCACCCCGACCTTGCATCTCCCCCCTTTTCTTCCTAGTGCTTCTTGCTTCCACACCAGGCCTAGGCTATATCCTCTCTCACTTCTGGGGATCCATGGAAAGAAACTCCCTTTTCTCTCTGAACCGCAGAGGACAGTTTCAACTGCCTTACTAACAACTACACCCCCATGAACTCCTATCTCCTAGGCTCCATCCCAGAGACATTTTGAACTTGTCTGCTTGCTTGTGGCCTTCATTACTGTCCCGGGGGCCAGTGACTCGAGCCCACCCTCTGTCATCCAGTCCTTCTTAGCTTCTCAGTCTCTTTTTCCGAGTTTTTAGTAATACTCAACCAATATTTATTGACTGTTTTCTATTTGCCAGGCCCTGTCCCTGCTTCAGGGCGTTCAGTGCAGCGGTGAGCTGGACAGACACGGTCCCTGCCGTGGTGGGGGTCACTGTCTACTGGGGTCTGTTGACAGACACTTGAATAAGCAAATAGAACACAGGGTGTGGTGGGCACCATGATGGCCCTCACCCAGCCCCGGAGCTCAGGGACGGGCTCAGACGACTCCTTTAGGAAGTGATATTTAAGCTGAGCATTGAAGAATGAGTGGGAATTGGACTGATGAAGGCAGCTGGGGGATGGTGTTGTATCAGGCAGAAGGAACAGAATGTAGAAACCTGCCAACGAGTCAGAGCAAAGAGGTTGTTAGGAAATGGGAAAACTTGTTAAGGCTGGACCTAAGGATAAAAGTTGGGGGTAATGGGGCTGGAGAAGTAGACAGGGGCTCTCATATCACCTGCTGTATTCATTATCTGTATATCAAGTTACCCCTAAATTTAACAGCTCCAAACAACAACCATTCATCATCTCACTGTTGCAGTGGGTCAGGAATCTGGATACAGCTTAGCTGGCTGCTTCTGACTCAGGATGTCTTACAAGACTGTAATCAAGGTGTTGGATCAGTGTCTACTGTTTCCTCTGAAGACTTGATAGGGGGTAAGGCTTGATGGGGTAGGGCTTGCTGGGGGGTAGAGCTTGAGGGATGGGGAGATGAGAGTAGAAAACGAGGCAGGGATCTTGAAAACCAAATCAAGAGTTTTGACTTTATCCCTTTGACAGAGCTTCCCAAACTAATGTGCTTTGAGACTGACCTGGGGATTGTGGGAGAGTGCAGGTTCAGCATCACTGCCTCTGCGGCAGATCCCAGACACTTTTCTAATAACCGCCCTGGTGACGCTGATGCTGCTGGCCTCAGGACCACGCCGAGTCACCGTCTTGAATCCCTGCTGTCCCAGGTGGTAGTGCCAGCCACATGTGCCTGCCGAGCACTTTCAAGGTGGCAAGACTTCAGATTTTCTTTCATTTTAGTTCATCTAAACTTAAGATTTATGGAGAAGGAAATGGCGACCCACTCCAGTATTCTTGCCTGGTAAAGTCCATGGACCGAGGAGCCTGGCAGGCTGCAGTCCACAGTGTTACATGATTGAGCATGCACGCATGCATGAGGACGGTGGAGGGAGATGGATTGGTAGCAGTAAACTGGTAGAATTAAAAAAAAAAAAGCTTAAGATTTAAAACACACTCAGTTTGTTGTTTAAAAAATTATTGTATTGGAGTATAGTTGGTTTACTATGTTGTGTTAATTTCTGCTGTAAGCAAAGTGTTTCACTTATACACGTAGGTACATTCTTTTTCATACTCTTTTCCGTCATGGTTTATCACAGGATTCTGAATATAGTTGCCTGTGCTACTCAGCAGGACCTTGCTGTCCAGTCTAGATATTGTGTTGGCCAAAATGTTGGTTTGCAGGGTTTTCCAGATCATCTTATGGAAAGTCTCCAATGAACTTTTGGGCCAACCTGATATAGCAGTTTGCATCTGAGAATTCCAGATTCTCAATCCATCCTACCCCTAACCCACTTCCCCCTCAGCAGCCACAGGTCTGTTCTCTGTGTGTGTAAGGCTGTTAACTGTTTTGTAGGTAAGGTCATTTGTGTCATATTTTAGATTCCACATGTAAGTGATATCATGTGGCATTTGTCTTTCTCTTTCTGGCTGACTTCACTTAGTCTGATAATCTCTAGGTCCATCCACATTGCTGCAAGTGGCATAGTTCATTTTTTTTTTTTTTATGACTGAGTAATACTCTGTTGTATATATGTGCCACATCATCTTTATCCATTCCCCTGTTGATGGACATTTACATTGCTTCCACTGGCTATTGTGAACAGTGCTGCTATGAACATTGAGTTCTGTGTGTCTTTTTTAATTATAATTTTGTCTAGGTATATGCCCGGGAGTGGGATTGCTGGATCGTATGGCATTTCTATTTTCGGTTTTTTGAGGGACCTCCCTGCTGTTGCTGCTAAGTCACTTCAGTCATGTCCGACTCTGTGCAACCCCATAGACGGCAGCCTACCAGGCTCCCCCGTCCCTGGGATTCTCCAGGCAAGAACACTGGAGTGGGTTGCCATTTCCTTCTCCAATGCATGAAAGTAAAAAGTGAAAGTGAAGTTGCTCAGTCGAGTCCGACTCTTCTCAAACCCATGGACTGCAGCCCACTAGGCTCCTCCGTCTATGGGATTTTCCAGGCAAGAGTACTGGAGTGGGTTGCCATTGCCTGCCCCGGAGGGACCTCCATACTGTTCTCCATAGTGATGTTACCAGTTTACATTCCCATGAACAGTATAGGAGGGCTCCCTTTTCTCTATGCCTTCTCTAGCATTTGTTATTTGCAGATTTTTTAATGACTGATGTGAGGTGGTACCTCATTGTAGTAAAACATATTCAATTTTTTGTTGAAAAACTTTTAAGTATGCTTGGGTTAACAAGTATGTGACTTGACCATTTCAACTGTAAATTTTATGAAATCTCAGTGTAGATCAAGTATTTTCAATCAGAATTTAGCATCTGAATTGAGAAATACTTTAAGGGTAAAATTACACACCAGAATTCAAGGATTTAGTATCAAAAAAACTGTATAAAAATCCCATTAATTTCTATATTAGTTACATGTTGAAATGGTATTTTTGGATACAGTGGGTTAAGTTTAAATTATTAAAATTAAGTTTACCTGTTTCTTGTAACATTTTAAAAACGTGACTACTAGAAAATGTGAACTGACATGTGTGGATCACATTCATGGCTTGCGTTATGTTTCTGTTAGGTAGCACTGCCAAAGATGAAGGGAGATATGCTCCTTACCTTTCATCTAAGGGGAATTCCTGGGAGTGGCTCATGGCTTCTCCATCAGAGAGTTGCTCACGCAATGCTTCTCCTGTTCCCAGTGCATGAGCAGGTGAAGGTGTGGGGAATTTGTGGGGTGTCCTGGGACCCCACTCAGGCTGCTGGAGGAGAATGTTTATTTGAATAGCCTGTGGTTCCACCTTTCCCTGGCCTGCATCAGTCCGCAGGCTGGGCCTTGCCAAGAAATGGCACACGTTCTCATTACTTTTCTAGCCTGGACCAGGAGGCAAATGGATGTCTCTTTAAGACATGGGGCTCCAAGAGCCCAGAGCCCGGGCTCACTGTCACAGCTCACATTCAGGTTCACCTGTAACCATGACAACGCCATTGATGCAAGTTGCCATGGAGCGTAATTTAACCTGGATCAGATTTTAAAAAAAGAATGGAAAAACAAACACTCAGCTTTGTCTCAGGGGACTATCAGAAATGGGCTCACCGGTGATTCCTTCTTAACTACCCTTCTCATTTAATTACTTTTGCTTTTCATGTCCCTGGGGAAGTGTTTCTGCCAGGAGCGATTTCCTGGGCAGGCTGGGAGTGTTTGCAGGGAATGGTTGGCATTATGGAGTCCAATGGCTCGATGACCTTAAGCTGGTCCTGGGTAGGGAGATTTTCACCACATCCCCTCAAGTCCATCGTGTTTCTGCATGTTAGCTTTAGCAGGGGAAATATCAGACTTGTCGTTACATTTCAGAGCTGGAAGGTGCCTGGATGGGAACATAAGATGAGCAGAGTAAGGGATCTATCTGAACCCACTTGAGTTGGGGTGTTAAGCTGATTCAACCCAAATCAGGGAGACCTAAAAAAGCAGAGGGTGGGGAGCAAGAAAGAGATGCACCCAAAGAAATAATGGAGAAGCATTGTGATCTTAAATTTAAATAGAAAATATCAGGAACTCATTATTTCCTTTGTTTCTTTTGAAGAAGAAGGATGTGTTTCCCTAGCCTTGTTTGCTGTTAAGGTTGATGTGTGCGCTCAGCCCTGTCTGACTCTTTGCGACCCCATGGACTGTATCCCACCAGGCTCCTCTTGTCCATGGGCCTTCATGCCTGAGCTGTTGTTTCCAGATACTATTTCACACTTTAAGGAGTCCAGGCTCCTTGAGAAGGTTGATTCCACACCTGAGGCAGAAACTGTCCCAGATGTCCTGGGGCATGTGGTTATGCTGGAAAAGGAAGAAGCCATCAAATACCAATGGAATTACATCAAAGGCATCCAGGGGTCAACTCGAAGGTCTCCCACTGGCTGAAAATGGAACAGTCTTAAATAAGAAATCAATGCGATAGGCTGAAATTACAGTGGACTGGATTAAAATTCATCCATTTATAATGATACATAAAAGAAAAAACTTTACTGGTCAGCCTTTGAACGTTGCTAGGGATCGCCACAAAGAAAGGGGAAGAATCAAAACCTTTGTCCTGTCTCTCCTGCATGGACTGTTCCTCAGGGTAACCAAATAGTACTGATGAAAGTTCTTTTTAGAGAATTCCAGCTAATGGATGCAGGTGGAAGGATGCACTTAGTTAAAGTGATGTACTTAGGTACCAATCATTAACAGATGCTGAAACCATTGGGTGAAATGTTGGCAAGGAACTTTCTAAGATACAGATCGAGTTGCTAACACCTGAATCCACTGATTTTAGCATTAGTAAAAATGGAACAACCAGACATATGAGCCAGAAAGAAATCTTTGTCCCTGCAGGCTGGAGAAACCCTTCCCCTGACTAGAGGCAGCAGGTGGCTGAGCCCGAGATAGCTCCTCCAGTCCCTCAGACAGCATCAGTGGGAGCCCCCTGCCCCCCCCCCCGCCCCCTGCCAATGTCACCAGATATACCGAACTGGCCAAATTGTACCACAGAGGGGTCTGAATATGAAATGGTCATTGGACCCACAGCCCACAAAGTAGGCCAAGGTCTAGTGTTATTATAAGACAACAGAGAGAGAGAGGTTTAGATACACAGACATGGAGGGGAGAAGTCTAAGTGAAGACAGAGGCAGCGACTGGAGTGATGTGTCCACAAGCCAAGGATTGCCAGCAACCACCAGAAGCTGGGAGGGAGGCACGGACTCACTCTCAGAGCCTTCAGAAGGAATGAACCCTATTGATACTTTGAATTTGGAATTCCAGCTTCCAGAACTTTGAATTGCTGTTGTTTTAAGGCACCTGGTTTGAGGCACATTTTTACGGTAGCCCAAAGGAACAGAATAAAAGATGAATGGTCCAGTAATCATGCCTGCCTAAGCCTGTTGTCCTACTTCTCATGCCAACTTGCCCACAGAAGTGATGAGAGGAGGCTGAATGACCATTGCTACAGAAGGAGACTACATAAATCCCCAAGGGATGGAGTGATGGCTGGTAGCAAAGACTGAAAAAGCAGGATATGCCCCTGGGCCCAGGTGTACAGGAGAATTCCAGGAGCTGTGCTGAATCTGAGAAGGGGCCTCTCAGCCTTGGAAAGTGACAGGGACATAGTGGGATTCTGTGGACCACGTGTTCTCAAGGCAGCACCTGCCCACTCACCCACTCATCTGCAAACCACATGCCAGGCAGAGGCAGAGGCACTGGTGCTGAAAAGGTGGGCAGGACAGCCTCCCTGCCCTCAGGACACTCACAGTCCAGTGGAGGAGAGAGCCAGGACCCAGTGTGTTACAGGGAACAGAAGGCAGGGAGCCCCCGAGGAGAAAGGTGAGCATGTGCAGCGGGTTGTAGATGAGCAGGACCCTGGCCCTGTTAGGAAGTGCAGGCAAGGGATACGAGCAAAGATTTTAATGTTTGTAACGCTGCCCCCAGGGTCTGTTTGTTGGAGCCCCAGAGCACAAGGTGTGGGAGGACAGAGCTCTGGGGGTTTATCTGTGAAGTCCCCTCCAGCTTCCAGAAACAACACACTGAGTCGACAGCTGAGGACAAGCCCTGAGGCGCCCTCCTTGAAGCCAGGGGGCACACTGCCTTCCAGGACTGACACAGGCAAGAGGCCTGGAATCCACGTGACCCTACGGGCGGCAAGGACCTGGGACCCTATAGCGATAGGGGACCATCTGGTATCAGAGGACACAGCAGTTTGGGAGACGCGCCAGCTCACATCGTGGCAAGAAGCAGTCAGTTGTGGTAGTCGCAGTCCTACTTCTTTTTCCTCTGGAAATCTTTGTCTGTGTCAATGTCCTTCTTCACCTGAATTCCGTCATTTACTGCCTGCTGCCCTCTCCTGGCATCCCATGGAACTACAACCACTGAAACAGTTTATTCTTTGGACTGCAAGGAGATCAAACCCATCAATCCTAAAGGCAATCAATCCTGAATATTCCTTGGAAGGACTGATGCTGAAGCTGAAGCTCCAATACTTTGGCCACCTGATTCGAAGAGCTGACTCACTGGAAAATACCATGATGCTGGGAAAGATTGAAGGCAGGAGGAGAAGGAGATGATAGAGGATGAGATGGTTGGATGGCATTGCCAACTCAGTGGACATGAATTTGAGCAAACTCTGGGAGATGTCCCTCCCATAGGACAGGGAAGCCTGGCATGCTGCTGTCCATGGGGTCACAAAGAGTCAGACACAACTGAGCGAATGAAAAACAAAAAGACTTGTTCTTCAGAGGATGAGTTGTCTGGGACAGGCTTTTAGTGGGAGGGTATCAGAGCCTGAATGGGTAATTTTGTTCAGATAAGGAAACTGAGGCCCACGGGGGTGGGGCAAGACTTAGGCCATGTTAGCGGACTTGAGCTTCCTTGTCTACAGTCACAGATGATCTCCAGGGCCCATCGTCACCTGCGTATCTGGGAAATGGGCTGCTCCTGAGAAGGCACCCTTAGGGTCTAACTACAGAAACTTGTCCACAGTCAGCCATGTGATTTTGGCTATCACTATTGTAGCTGTTTATCATCCCAGATTCGCTGGATTCTAAGGAGTCTAGGCCGCGGAAGACTGAGACGACAACTGGAGACCTGGTTTCTTACCTCTCAGGACAAGAGTCTAGCCTCAAATGCTTTTAGAGTCAAGAGATAACAGAGAGAATGAATGGGACAGAAGCTGCTGAAGGATGTGTCACTGCTCAGCTCCACATCTTTTAGGAAACCATGCTGACATCCTGAAGGGTGAGATCGGAAGGTCCTTCTCCTTCTCTGAGTGGCCAGAGGTCTCCTCCACTCTCAGTCATGAACCCTGCCTTTCTCCTTTGAAATCCAGCCTCACGGGCAAGTCTCTGACCCTCAGGCCATGCCTGGCTTGTCTTGGAGGTAAAATGAAATCTTCATAGTCTACAGAATGCTGAGGGTGAAATGCAACCTCTGGCCCACCTTCCCTCTAACACCAAAGAGTTAGAGCTGCATCAGGCCAGTTAAGGCTACTTCCTTCTGAAAGGGTGGTTCTAAATTGTGGGCAATAGCAGCCTCAAGATGACAGGACTTGGCAGGAGTAAAAGGGAAAAAAGAAGAGCTTTCTGTCTTTAAATGCTCGTGTGGGGGCCTTGGGTATCACCCACCCAAGATGGGTAGTGAACACCCACACAAGGAGTTTTAAAACTGTGACTATACATCGTTGACCCCATAAAAGGCTGTAGTTAGGTGTGTCTCCCAGGCTGAGACAAAGCAGGGATCCAGGAATAGGTTCACAAGCAGAACGTGGGTGATGTGAGGCGGGAGATCAGTGATTCCCGCAGAGCCTGAGCTCAGCCTGCCCCTGCCTGGCCTCCTGATGCTCATGTACACACGCATCCTGCTGAAATAGCAGGTAAACACTCGATCAACAGGTTTTACCGAGCATTGGTCTGTGCCGCGTGGTGTTCTGGGTGCCAGGGAATCAAGAGGAGCAAGATGATTCACATGTCCACCTCTCTTGAAGAAAAGAGGAAGACAGTATACCACTAGGGAGTGGTCCACGCCAGGAAGAAAAAGAAACAGGGGGTTTTGAGGGTGACAGGAGTCAGGGAGGGCCCATGAAGAGGTGACATCAGAGCACGAGGCAGAGGAAGGCACTTCCTCCCCTAAGCACGTGTTCTCTAGTCCCGTCTCCTGGGACAGAAGGAAGCTATGCTTCAGGCTCAGCTGTGGGCCCAGCATGGCCCTGGTTGGCACTCAGTGGGCACTGGGTGGTGGATGGCTGTCGCTGGGGGGTGGTGCCTGGCGGACTTCTTCCAGGCTGGCGGCCTGTGCAGCGCGGCTGCAGAGCCTAAAGGACTGGCTGGCCCTTGCTCTGAGAGGGCAACGGAGGCAGGCCGTAAGCTGGGGAGCTGTGGCTTCTGAGTGTGCACACGGAGCTTGTACCCCCAGATCAGCCTTCCAGCCACTGAAAGATGGAATCAGAATTGTCCTCAGACTTCCAGACAAACCGTTCTTTTAAAAAGGAGATCTGAAACTTCCCTAGTGGTCCAGTGGTTAAGACTGCACTTTTATTGCAGGGAGCGAGGGTTCGATCGCTGGTCCAGGAACTAAGATCCTGCATGTCGCAGGGTGCTGCCTAGAAATAAAAAGAAAAAGAAATAAAAAGGGGATTCGGAGTTAGACACTCGGTGTCTCCGCATGGCTTCAGATGGCACTTGGCCTTTTGTGTCAAACTTAGAGCAGGGATTTTCTCTTCCCAACGGTAACCACCTGAAACGTGTTGGGAGCTCAGCTTAGGCTTGTCAGACAGGCAGTCAGGCAGACATTGGCTCAAGCCTTGTGCTGTGTGCTCTTGGGTTCCTCACAGACCTTCTCTGAGCTCAGACCTGAAGGATGAGTATCCCAGGCTGAGGGAACAGCCAGTGCAAAGCTCTAGGGTAGAAATGAGCTCACTTGTTCAGGGAGCACTTGTGAGAAGGGGTAATAAAGGTGCTTCTCTCCTAGGGCTGCTCTGCAAGCCGATGCAACCAGCTAGGTCTCTGCTTCATCCAGCATCACCCATAAACTCCAAACATGACTCATTGCATCTGAAAGAAAAGAATCTGATGCCACTTGGAGCAAGCCTGCCACTTCTCAGGTGAGAGAGACACGAGGGCCCCCCACCCCAAGAAATTGCCCCTCCTAGGTAAGGGCCCCCACCAGACTCAGCATCTCCACTCTGTTTTAATCCTCACTGAAAGTGGCCTTGTATGTGCAAGGAGGATACTTTTTTAAAAAAAAAATATTATGTATTTATTTATTTTTGGCTGTGCTGGGTCTTCTTTGCTGTGTAGATTTTTCTCTAGTTGCAGTGAGCCGGGGCTCCTCTTCGTTGTAGTGTGCGGGCTTCTCACTTCGGCGGCTTCTCTTGTGGAGCACAAACTCTGGAGCGCGTGGGCTTCCGTAGTTGTGGCCCATGGGCTCAGCAGTTGTGGTTTCTGGGCTCTAGAGCACAGGCTCAATAGTCGTGACACGGGGATTCAGTTGCTCTACGGCATGTGGGATCTTCCCGGACCAGGGGTCGAACCTGTGTCTCCTCCATTGACAGGTGGATTCTTTACCACTGGCCACCAGGCAAGTCTGGTGGGGTATTTTTAAAGATACTTTAAGTATTGCTTTTACAACAGCAAAGAAAGTAAAAGTCACCTTGGAGTCCATATTCCAGAAATAAACTTCCTTATTCTGGGGTGTATTCTATGAAGGTCTTTATTATCATAAATATTTTTACATAGCTGAGAAATCACTGTATAGCATTTTTTTCCTCTTCCTCCCAATTTGTTGATTTTCTTAGCCTGCCATTCCCCATGAAAGGTGCAACATATGGTAAAGGAATTTTCCTCCACCGGAGGTTTTGGAACTTGTTCGGAATGATTCTGTGGCCATTGTTTTGGCTGAAATATGTGCTTAAAAAAAAAAAATGAAACCTGCTACTTAGAATCAGGAGTCATAGAACTGAACATAGTCCAGGAAATGCAGATTGACTCTTGCTACAACAAAACCCCTTTTCCACAAAGGAACACCCCTGGGGGAGAACCCTGAAGTCCACAGTAATTACACCTCAGTACCTCCCCCTCTCCTTTTTGCTTATTTGCATATTTCCAGTTTTTTATTTTTTACAATGAACATGTACTGCTTGTGTAACAAAAACATTGACAAAATTCAGTAAGATAAAGGAAAAAAGGACACATAAAGGCATTTTATGTGTAACACAACCTAAAGTGCCGGAGGAGGGCAATAGACGTCCCACCAAGAAGAGGTCTAGTGATGAAGTAAGTTGGAAAACGTCGAGTTAAACAAAGCTAATTGGATTTCTTCCCTATAATACTTCTCAGAGTCTTTAAAACACTGGTGGGTAGTTTGACCCTGAAGAGAGGGCTGTTCCCAGCAGTGTAACCGACAGTATCGGATCTCTGAACCCCTCTCATGAGGAGTATCCCTGCCCACTGGCTGTCTGTGGGACGCATTCTGGAAAACCCTTTTCCAAAGCACTGGCTGTCTGCAGAGTGGGGAGATGCCCCGTTCCCTCTGGGCCACATTCTCACGAGGCCTGCACAGCTGACTGTGAGGAAGTTTGCAGCTGTGACAGCTCTCAGACCAGGTGCTCTGCTGCCATCTCGCCAGCTGCTTAAGAAGGGTGGCCAGCTCCATTATGGATTTTATTATCAGTCAAGAGATCTAGAAAGGAGAAAGACATCCAGAGGCATCTGTTTGGTAGGATCACTGAGCCGTCAGCAGAGACTATAGGCTCTGAATAAGCAAAAGACAAATGCCCTTGAATTCCAAGGGCATAAAATATCCCTGCAAATGGGGCAGTCCAAAGGACAATCAAAGGAGCAGAGGGGAGTGGGTGCAGCGGTCAGGTCGGAGGCTGCCCGTATCCACTGGGGCCTCACCATGGCTGGGGCTGCCCTCCAGCTGCCAGGAACTGCATCTGTCCTTGGAAAGGCCAGAAGTACCTAAGAATTGATGGACAGCAGCCTGCAGCCCATGAGGAGCTTGCCTGCGTCGCCAGGGGGATGACTGAGGTGCCCAGTCTACGCTGGCTCCCAGAAGCCCCCAGTGGGCTGACTCTCCAGTTGCTCACAGTGGCCTCTGGTTTGATAACAAACCCTGTATTAGCTGCCTTCCCTTCCCTGCCTCACTTTACCTCAGAAACAAAGTTAAGTCCTGCAGAAATTTCTTTGCTGGTTAAGATTACTAGTAAGAAGTCCTGCTCTTCTGAATTTCCATTAATTCTCCAAGCCAAGATTTGCTGCACTCCAGCGAGTGAAGAACAGTTCCATCTCATTTCTGACAGAGGGCAGCATTTCGTTTTCTACCGCAGGGAGGTGTATTCCTGGAGCTTGCAAATGACGCCAGCTCAAAATAAAGAAAAACAAATTGAAATGAGGATTTTAATCACTGTGAAGGGAATGAAAGGCTGTGTCAGCGTTTCCATGGTAAGTGCCGTCTTTCAGGGATTTAGCATCCCAGCTGTAAAAACACGCTTTATGCTAGGTTTTGGCAAGAGCCAGGCTTCAGTCACTGAAAATCTATACATTATTAAAGATTTCACTTTCAATCAAGTGGGAAACGTGACTCCGTGAAAATGGCGCAGAATTCCCCTCTGCCCCTGGGGCTGCCAGCCGTGCCCACTGCACCTCCTGCCAAGTCCGCTCGGCCCCAGCTTGGAGGGGTGGTGGGGGCATAGCCCCTGGCCCCCTCCAGACTCTGCCTTGCCTCCTGGAGACGCGTGCACTGAGGAAGATGCCTGTTTTTTGTGGAGGCAAAGTGGTGGTCCTTGTGGGGCCCTGTCTCTGGGGCTGCAGGTGGCTCTCCTTTGAGCACTGGCCCTCTTGCCCTCCGTCCCACATCCCCGGTCCCAGGGCCATCGATGGGAGAGAGGGGCGGCAGCACCACCTCACAGCCTGTCGGTCTCTCGGCCCCTGATGGCATCGTAAGTGGCAGAATCACAGACTGAGTTTACTGGAAACCTTAGACTTGTTCTGATTGTAGCTCGCAGCCTGAGCTCCAAGGATGCGAGGGGAATGAAGATCACAGATGTCAGCCAAAGAGGAGGCACTCTGGGTGAAACCAGGTGTGGTCTGAACCTTGGTCACATCACATCCAAGTCACCTCTGCTTGGCTTCAAACAGGACCAGGTTTGTTTTCGTGTGTGTGTGTGTGTGTCTTTTTAAAAATTTCATCTTAATTGGAGGATAGTTACTTTACAATACTGCGACAGCTTTTACCATACACTGGTATGAGTCGGCCATAGGCATACGTGTGTCCCTTCCCTCCCGAGTCCCCCTTCCACCTCTCTCCCTACCCCATCCCTCTGGACTGTCACACAGCACCGGCTTTGAGTGTCCTGCATCATACATCAAACTCCCACTGGCTATCTGTTTTACATATGGCAATGTACATGTTTCAATGCTATTCTCTCAAATCATCCCACCGTCTCCTTCTCCCGCTGAGTCCAAAAGTCTCTTCTTTATGTCTGTATCTCCTTTGCTGCTGTCCACAGGATCGTCAGTACCATCTTTGTAGATACCATATATATGCATTAATATACTCTTTCTCTTTCTGACTTACTCCACTGTGTATGATAGGCTCTAGGTTCGTCCACCTGATTAGAACGGACACAAATGCATTTCTTTTTATAGCTGAGTAATATTCCACTGTGTATATGTACTGCAGCTTCCTTATCCATTCATCTGCCGATGGACATCTAGGTTTCTCCCATGTCCTAGCTGTTGTGAATACCGCTGCAATGAACACTGGGGTACATGTCTTTTTCAATTTCATTTTTCTCAGGGTATATGCCCAGTCGTGGGGTTTCTGGGTCACATGATAGTTTTAGTCCTAGTTTTTAAAGGAATCTCCATACTCTTCTCCATAGTGGCTGTATCAGTCTGCATTCCCACCAGTGATCAGGACCAGATCTAATGACACTTTGGTGTGCCCTTTATTTGAAACAGGCTGATGTGGGTGGAGAGAAAGCTTTTGCAATACAGGAGAAAAGGTACCAGCAGAAGGACAACTTTTTATGTTCTGAAATGAATCCTCAGCAAATGTACCAGCCTGTATCAGGTCTCAGGGATTAGCAGGTGACCCTTCCCCTGGCACAGGGGTAGGTGCAGTTATTCCCACTTAAAAGATGAACAGATTGACATTCAGAGGTTGAGAAACTTGTCTTCATGGAGGCGTCATGTAGAGCAGGTGGCAGGGTGAAGCCTCGGAGCCAGATCTTCCTGACTCCGGTCAGGTCTGAGAACATCTCCCTCAACACAGTTCAGGGGCAGCACTTTCAGATTCCACCAGCCCGTCTCCTCGTTCTGCCCGGGGTGGTGGGCAGCCTGGCACAGAGCAAGCATGGATGGCAGCCAAGCAGAACCCTGCTGCTGGGAGAGATGACAGCTACAGAGGGCAGGCTTGGGAGCCTGGCTAAACTCAAAAGGGGCTGACTTGTTTTTTTAAAGGTTTATTTACTTGTGACTGTGCTGGCTCGGCATTGCTGCACATGGGCTTTCTCTAGTTGTGATAAATGGGAGCTACTTTCTAGTTGCAGTGCACGAGCTTCTCATTGAGGTGACTTCTCTTGTGAAGCACAGGCTCTAGGCACATGGGCTTTAGTAGTTGCAGCTCATGGGCTCAGCTGCTCCGCGGCATGTGGGATCTTCTCAGAGCAGGGATCGAACCCGTGTCTCCTGCATTGGCAGGTGGATTCTCAACCATTGTACCATTAAGGAAGCCCCAGACTTATTCCTAGTGCAGACATTTCTTGAGGGCTTACTCTCTTCCAGGCACAGTTGGAAGGGCTGGCTCTGTGTTATATGTTTCATCTCATCTACAACCACTCCAGCAGCTGCCTGAGCTATGTACTAGTATTATCTCCATTCTACAGATGAGGAAAACGAGGAACAGAGAGACTGAGTAGTTTGCCTAAGGTCACATGGAAGGAGATGAAGGAGATGAAGATGGGATTTCAGCCCAGGCAGCTTGACCCTCAAGACCAAACCAGGGAACACTTGCCTGGGGAAGGTGAGTTTGCCCCAGGCTCAGAGTGCTTTCTGGTAGCCTAGTCAGAAATGTCTGGGACAGGACTTCAGGCCAGCGGGCCCTCCTCTCATCATCCTGCTGACCAGGCAGATTCTGCAAGAGACGAGGTGGCTGCCGCGGGGCGTCCTCTCTTCCTCCAGGGGCAGAGCCAGCTGAAGGTGCAGCATCTTGGTTGTACCAAGATGTTTTGGTTTTGCATTTCTGAGCTGGTCTAAGACAGTTTTCCACTGGCACTTAGCTATATTGGTTTATAAGACACTCGATGCAGTAGAACCTTCTAAAGAGTCCAGGCCTACACCAGGGGTAGGGAGAGAGGAATGGTCAGGGACTATAATAGGAACAAAGGAAGAGCAAAAGTCAGGAATAAAAGTGTGACTTCACTATTGACTTTACAAAAACGGAAGGGTTTTTAAGGGACTGATGTGAATAATCATATGCCATCCAGTTAGATGGCAAAGATGAAGTGAGTAAATTCTTAGACACAAAGCATGAAGACATACTCAGGAAGAAATGGACATTATGAACAGACTTATAAGTAGAGAGATTGAATTAGTGTTTTTAAAACGTCCCTCAAAGAAAAATTCAGGCCCATATGGATTCACTGGTAAATTATACAAATCTCTTAACCAAGCATTTTAGACATGGTTTCTTAGACATGACTCAAAAAGCATAGTTCATAAAAGTGGAGGTAGATCAGTTAGACTTTGTTAATATAAAAACTTTTTTTTGTTGTTGTTTCAAGTGATACTACTAAAATGGAAGACAATCTACAGAATGGGAGAAAATAGTTTCCAATCATATATCTGATAAGTGACTTGTATCCTGAATATAATCAAAGGTATGTTCTTTCCAGTAGTCACGTATGGATGTGAGAGTTGGACAATGAAGAAGGCTGAATGCCAAAGAATTGATGCTTTTGAACTGTGTTGTTGGATAAGACTTTTGAGAGTCTCTTGAAAAGCAAGGAGATAAACCAGTCAATCTTAAAAGAAATCAACCCTGAATACTCTTTAGGACTGGTGCTGAAGCTGAAGCTCCAATACTTTGGCCACATGACGCAAAGAGCCAACTCATTGGAAAAGACCTTGATGCTGGGAAAAAATGAGGGCAGGAGGAGTAGAGCGTGACAGAGGATGAGATGATTGGATGGCATCACTGCTTCAGTGGGCATGAACTTGGGCAAACTCCAGGAGATTAGTGAGGGACAGGGAAGTCTGGTGTGTTGCAGTCCATGGGGTCATGAAGAGTCGCACATGACTTGATGATGAACAACAACAATCCTGAATATATAAGAACTCTTACAACACAGTCATCAAAGGACAATCTAATTTTAAACTGAGTAAAGGATCTGAGTAGATGTTTCTACAGAGAAGATATACAAATGACCATCAAGCACATGAAAAGATGCTCAGCATCTTAGTGGTCATGAGTCATTAGAGAAATATCAATCATAATAATGTACCAATTCACATCCACTAGGAATGGCTATAACCAAAGCCACAGAAAATAGCAAGAGTTGGTGAAGACATGGAGAAATCAAAATGCACATATCTTGCAGGTGAGAATGCAAAGTGGAAGGTTCCCTTTGTACAGCAGTTTGGCAGTTCTTCAGAAAGTTAAATATGCTGTCTCTTATGGCTAGTCATTCCCCTTCTAGGAGAACTGAAAATGATTTCACATGAAAACTTGCACATGAATGTTCATAGTCATATTATTCGTGAGAGCTGAAAAGGGGGAAGAAAACCCGAATATCCATCAACTGATGAATGGACAAACAAAATGTGAAATATCCCTACAATGGAGTATTATTCATCAACAAAAAACCAAAATACTGATTGATACTGCAACAGGGATGTGACTTGAAAAACAGTTTAGTAAATAAAAGAAGCCAGACACAAAAGGCCATCTATTGCGTTGATATGGTCCCATTTGTAAGAAATGTCTAGAACAGGCAAATCCATGGGGCAGCAAGTAGATAAGTGGTTGCCTAGAGTTAGGAGAAGAGGAAGGATGGACATGGGTTTTCTTTTGGGGGTGATGAAAATGTTCTGATGTTAGATTGTAGTGCTGCTTGCTCAATTCTGTGACTATATATTAAAACCAACAGAATGGTACAGTTAAAGTGGATGAATTTTAGAGTATGTGAAAGTCAATAAAGCTGTTAAAAATTGTTAAAAAAAAACACGTTAAAACTGTTAAAAATTACAGGGAACTAGTTAAAAACATAGTAAAAGTATATAAAGAATAACTCTACAGCTGCTTAAATTAACAGTGTGCTTTATATACTCCAATATAAAAGGTTATCCAAACTATAGTAAGTGAGGGGTAAAGCAGATTATAATTCATTATTAGTTCAGCTCAGTCACTCAGTCATGTCTGACTCTTTGCGACCCCATGGACTGCAGGCAGCATGCCAGGCCTCCCTGTCCATCACCAACTCCCGGACCTTGCTCAAACTCATGTCCATTGAGTCAGTGATGCCATCCAACCACCTCATCCTCTGTCGTCCCCTTCTCCTCCCACCTTCAATCTTTCCCAGCATCAGGGTCTTTTCTAGTGAGTTAGTTCTTCGCATCAGGTAGCCAAAGTATTGAAGCTTCAGCTTCAGCATCAGTCCTTCCAGTGAATATTCAGGACTGATTTCCTTTAAGATAGACTGGTTGGATCTCCTTGCAGTCCAAGGGACTCTTTGAGTCTTTTCCAACACCACAGTTCAAAAGCATCCATTCTCTGGCACTCTGCTTTCTTTATAGTCCAACTCTCACATCCATACATGACTACTGGAAAAACCATAGCCTTGGCTAGATGGATTTTGTTGGCAAAGTAATATCTCTGCTTTTTAATATGTTGTCCAGATTGGTCATAGCTTCTCTTCCAAGGAGCAAGCATGATCTCAATATTATAGAAATAAATGAAGTGTGTGTGTGTGTGTGTGTGTGTATGTATGTGTGTGTGTGTGTGTACAGAAAATAAAATTTGGAAAGATATATTTTGAGAAAGTAATTTTCACTGAGTACTGCATAATAAGCTATTCTTCTTCAAATTTGTATTTAATCTTTGAAAAAGTAATACGATCACATGACATAAAAGTCAAAAGCTCTGAAAGACTAGTGAAAAATCTCCTCCAAGTCACCCAGTTCCCCTCCTAGAGAGCAACTCATGTTGGCTGAGCATCCCTTGGGAGAATTTGACACAAGTGGAGGGTGCTCTCATTGTGTCCAGCACCTTAATTTTCTCCTGTAACTATGAATCTTGTCCATACTGAGATGTAACAAAAGTCCCCAATCTTTTTTTAATGGCTAAACAGCTCTTCATTCTCTAGATGTATCATTTGAAAGATGGTTTTTTGTTCATGCACTTCCTCATTCTTTTTTTTTTTTTTTTTTGCATTTAGCAGATATTTGACTTATAATCAGAAAGACATCAAGCTATTTCTCCAAAAGAAGTACCTGTGGTGAGGATTCAGATCTAAGAAGAGTGAGCCCCCAGAAGGGTGGGCAGGTTGCATGAGGAGCCCCGGAAACCCTGGACATGAAAGCAGGTCAGTGAGAGAGAGGGGCATGCCCTGTACCATTGAATGGGGACCTAGGAGAGATGCTCTAACCCAGAAAGGAGTCCAGGCAGCATTTAAGAATAAAATGCCTCATCCTTTTTTCCCTCTTAATCTCTCCAACCCAGACTTCTCAGGTACCGCTTGTGGTAAAGAATCTGCTTGCCCATGCAGGAGACATAAGAAATGTGGGTTTGATCCATGGGTGGGGAAGATCCCCTGGAGGAGGGCAAAGCAACCCACTCCAGTATTCTTGCCTGGGAAATCCCATGGACGGAGGAGCCTGGTGGGCTGTAGTCCGTGGGGCTGCAGAGAGTTGGACATGACTGAGCGACCGAGCAGCAATCTCCCCACATGTGAGGAGAATTTGAGATTTACTGGGGAGGTGGAGCCCAAATTCATTTCCCAAGGGCTGCTCCCGACTTGATGCTCACTCACAATCTTTCCTGCTCTCCAGTCCAGCGGGGACTAACGAGGACTTGCCACCCTGCCAGCAGGGATGGGTGCCCTGGGAGCCTTCTGGGAACCTCACCGTTTAGTCCTTCTAGAGCCCCTCAGGGCATTTAACCTACACTCTGCAGAAGTTCTAGAAACTACTTGCTTTTGATTTTCGCTCCCCAGCCCACGCCTACCCCTGACCTTGCTGTGACCTTGAACACGTTGCTGAAGTCTTTCTGCGCCTTCCGCTGCTTGCTGTCTGGCCAGCAGGAAGTCCAGGGCCACATGCAGCCACCATCGCTGGCATCCTGTTAGTGAGGGACGGCAGCGTGTGTTGGCTGCACACAGCCCTTTGGGGGGCAGAGGGAAGGGCCAGTTGTCTGGGAGCAGGGGACGGGGCAGGAAGGGCCCCTTTGGCGAGTGAACCCTTCTCCTTGAGGGACTCTCCCTTACCCTAGGTCCTTCTTGCCCTCTCTTTATTTGACCTCTGGAAGGCATTCATGCTGGCTCCACCTGCCTCCACCCAGGCGCTTTCCAGCTTGGTGGCCACCAGCCCTTCTGTGCGTGGGGCCAGGAAAGAGGGAGAAAGGGAGAGATTCTTACAGTGACGACCCTCAGTGCAGAGGCCAGCTCCCAGTCAAGTCCATGCCCTGTGCCTTGTTTATTTGCTGCTTACTGAGTCAAAACAAAAACAAAAGCCCAGCAGGCTTCATGGTTGCCCTACAGCTTTCCTGTTATTTCTTCAGATGAACTCTCCCCTGCCCTGCCCCTCCATTCCACCCCACCATTGGCCTCGATTCCAATCTGCCAGACTCCTGCCTCCATGACCTCTCAGGGTGCTGACCCTGGCTGACCTCCGCTCTGGGGCTGCCCTGGTTCTACAGGTGCACACTTCTTTCTTTGCCACTGAACTGGTTTCTTCCTGACACCCCACAACCCCGACCCGGGCCTTTGCACCCCTGGGCCAGTGACTCCAGAGGTTTCTCGCAAGATCCGCCTCCAGCCCTCCATCTGGACTGGGCGCAAACACTCGGTTCCTGGAATCCTGACCTGGACTGGCGTGTGGCCAAGGTTGGGGCTCAGCCTGCCTCCCTGGAGCAGGTTTGCTGGGGATTTCTGATTAATAAGTTGTCAAATAGAAAAGGAGTCATAGGACCCAACGTCCCAGCTGAGGAAGAAATTACATTTCTGGAAGTTGGCCCAGAATAAGGACCAGATATTTTCTTCCGCAGGAGCTTACACTTGACCATGCTCAGAGGAGGAATTGTCTCATAGAGATTTCAGTCTGGAGCTAGAGGCAAGGACTCAGGACCCATCCTGCCAATGAAAACAACCCGACAGATGCACTGGGATTTTCACTGGAGTTGTCTATAAGGGCTTTCTAAACAGCAGTCAATCTTCACAGACCCCTTCACAGGGAGGCAGGTAGGAAGGAGGCTTCTCTCTTTGGAGATGGAGGTACCAAGCTGGGAGGTGATTTATCTGAGAGCGTGAAATGCCAGTGACCAACAAGAGAATGTGTTTTCAAGCATCCAATTGAACCCACAATTCTTTGATGCTAACAGACTACTTATTTGAAACAAGGTTGACTAACAGCATTTATCAAGCACCTTTTATTGGCTGGACTCTGGTGAAGATGTTTTTTGCCATTCATCCTCACAGTGTTCTTAAATGCCAGTACCATGATCATGCCCATTTTACATATGAGGAAACTGAGGTTCAGAGAAGTTCCCTATCTCACTCAGGTTACACATCTGGCAAGTGAAGGAACTGTGATTATAACCTAGCTCTCTCTCTGCTGAAGGTGGTGCCTTTTTCTCTCTTTTACCCTTCAGTCTAGCAAGCGGTTTTAACTACATATCAACAACCTCAAAAAATGTTCCTACTCTGATGCAGCTCGCCCACTTCTGACAACCATTCTCATGAAATAATTCTAAGCGCAAAATAAGTGTCTTAGGGTTCAACATGGCTAAGCACACACTGGTGTGTACCCCACTTCTTCCCTAAATCCCACTGAAATGGCGGAAGAAATTCAGAAATAAAAAGCGTGCTCGGGGTTGTGGGCAGTCAGGAGGAGGGGGATCAATGTCCAGAAGGTTAAGGAATTTCCGGGGAACATAAGACAAGTCTAAGAACAGATTGGTGAGGAAATGAAGACAAAGCTGTAATGGTTCAGAGCTAAATGCATAATTGTTTTCAGAGTGACTGCTCCTAGCAGAATTCCAGAGCAGAGGCAATGTGGCCAGGTGAAAGCATGAGCTAGAGGTGGACTGGAGAGCGGTGAGTGGTTCCTCTCCACCGTCCACTGTCTGCTCCCTGCACACAGTCACCCGAGGCCGGCCCCTGTATCAGCCACTGCTTCCCGGCCAGAGGAATGGGATTCTCACAGGGCTAAGGACCTGCCCACCCCAGCCACCAACAGCATTCAGCCCAGAAGCTCATCTACTATATTAACAGCTATGTAAGAATTGCCAGATTTTTCAGAAAAGCCAGAGCCTGAGATTGCTGCAGAGAGGCGTGGAGGTCCTCCTGGAGAAGGAAGCCGGGGCCATAAGCAATGGCATCTGTTTCTTTTTCTCTAACACGTTTTTGCAGAATCCTTTAGCTCCGTCTTCCAGCTTGTTAATTTAGTTCTCAGTTGTCTGTTTAGCATGTTTTTTTGAGTTTTTAAAACTTTGTCAGTCATTGTTTTAATTCTCAAGAACTCTTACTGGATCTTTTTCATAGAGGTTTTATTATTTTTTCATTGGAATGTAGCCGCTTTACAATGTTGTGTTAGTTTCTGATGTACAGTGAAGTGAGTCAGCTACACACACGCCTGGTGCTTAGTCCTTCAGTCGTGTCCAACTCTCTGCGACCCCAGGGACTGCAGCCCGCCAGACTCCTCTGTCCATGGGGATTCTCCAGGCAAGTATACTGGAGTGGGTTGCCATGCCCTCCTCCAGGGGATCTTCCCGACCCAGGGACCAAACCCAGGTCTCCTGCAGTGCAGGTGGATTCTTTACCGTCTGAGCCACCAGGGAAGCCCGTGTGTATGCATATAAGCCCTCTTTTCTGGATTTCCTTCCCACATAGGTCATCACAGAGAATTGAGTCGAGTTCCCCGTGCTATGCAGTAGGTTCTCATTGGTTATCTGTTTTATGCATAGTATCAATAATGTATACATGTCAATCCCAATCTCCCAATTCATCCCACCCCCACCCCTTCCCCCTTTGGTATCCACATATTTGTTCTCTATGGCTGTGTCTCTATTTCTGCTTTGCCCAAAGTTTCATCTAGAGGTTTTATTTTTAAGCAGATGTGATATTTTCTCCTCTCTGGGTTATTCATTTTGATTCCTTAGAGTTTTCGTGTGTTTGGGGTATGCTTTTTTTCTTGGAGTCTGTTCTATTTTTGTGCCTCTCTCAGACTCTGACTTTTCTTCTTTTTTTTAATAATGAAATTTTAAAAATAATTTTATTTATTTGTTTATGACTGTGCTGGGTCTTCCTTGCTGCACGGTCTTCTCTCCAGGTGCGGAGAGCGGGGGCTGCTCTTCACTGCGCTGCACGTTGCGGTGGCCTCCCTGTTGTGGGGGGCTCTGGCTTCAGTAGTTGCGGCACATGGGCTCAATAGTTGCCGATCCCAGGCTCTGAAGTGCAGGCTCAGTACTTGTGGCACACGGGCTGAGTTGCCCCACAGCCTGTGGGATCTTCCCGGATCAAGGATTGAACCTGTGTCTCCTGCACTGGCAGGAGGATCCTTTACCACCGAGCCACCAGCGAAGCCCCTGACTCTTCTGGTTATTTGATATCTGGTTGTCTTTTTTAAAAGGTTGTCATAGGTCTTTCTGTATTTGAGGACTAGTCTCCCCGACATGGTCCCCACCAGCCACGTGCACCCCACCGAATGGGTGCAAAGTGGTCAGTCTGCGTTGAGAAGCACTGTAAGTATCAAACACACGCAGGGTTTAAAATGTCTTGTTGGGGTTCTCTGGTGGCTCATTGGTGAGGAGTCCAGCTACCGGTGCAGGAGATGTGTGTTCAATCCCTGGTCCAGGAGAGCCCCACATGCCGTGGAGCAGCTAGGCCGGTGAGCACAACTCCTGAGCCCGCGCTCTGCAACGACAGAGGCCACCGCAGTGAGAAGCCCATGCCCCACAGCCAGAGAGCAGCTCCCGCTCGCCACAACTAGAGAAAAGTCCGCACGGCAGCACAGGCCCAGCACAGCCAAAAATACATGAATAAATAATTTTTAAAATGTCTTTTTATTTACCTGGATTAAAATAGCTCATTCATAACTTTATATTAAATAAACATTGAACTGATAATATTTTGGATATGTTGGGTTAAATAGAGGATATTGAAATTAATCTCACTTGTTTCTTTTCATTTTTTTTTTTTTCTTAAATGTAGCTACCAGAAAATGTAGCATTTTATCTAGGGCTCATATTCTGTTTCTACTGGATGGTGCTGAGTCAGTAGAGAGAAAACAGCCCTTTGGTTGCAGAGAACAAGGACCCAGATCTGGAGACTTTGAAGCAAACGGGAGCTCTTTTTTGGATTTCCTTCCCATATAGGAAGGAAAATCTTCTTTGTGTGAGAAAGGAGAAGGGAAAGTAACGCACTAGGATGAGGACAGGCAAGTGCAGCCTGGGGACAGAGGGAAAGAAGAGAGGATGGGAGGGAGGCCCAAGAACAGGCAGGAGCCGGAGACCAGGGAGACAGATGGCCGAGGAGGGGCAACCCAAGCCCCTGGGGCAGGGTCAGCAGTAAGTTTTCCAGCAGTGAAGTGAGGCTGATAAATTTTAAATGGGTATTTTTTAAAAATTAGAAACAATCTTTATTTTATATTGGAGTATATAGTTGGTTAACAATCTTGTGTTGATTTCGGCTGTATAGCAAAGTGATTCAGTTACACATGTACATGTGTCTTTTCTTTTTTTCACATTCTTGTCCCATCTAGCTTACTACAGAGTGTTGAGCAGAGTTCCCTGTGCTATACAGTAGGTCCTTGTTGGTTATTAAATGGATTCTTGATCTGTCCCCGCACCCCAGGGACAGACTGTGGATAGGGGTGTCCCCACTCGGACAGCAGGGCTGGGTGAGGACATGAAGTGTGCAGGCAATGGCCTGAAAGCCCGAGGTTAGGAGGGAAGGTGAGGGGCAAGGGTGCCGGCCAAGGGGTCAGGCAAGTGCCAGGACGCTGTGACAGGCACCCAGAAATCCTTGGAAGGATCCCCAGGAGCAGGGGTCCCCAACCTCTGGGCTGTGGACTGGCACCTCCTGTCAGATCAGTGGCAGCATTAGATGATTATTAGAAATAAAGTGCACAATAAATGTAATACACTTGAGTCATCTCAAAACCACCCCTTCCCGGGTCCATGGAAAAATTGTCTTCCTTGAAACTGGTCTCCACTGCCAAAAGGGTTGGGGGCCTCTGCCTAGGAGCACTGGACTGCTGGCAGGGAGGTGCAAAGCTGAAGATTCTCATTTAGTTTGAAGGGAAGGGCCACCCCAGCTGGTTGGCCAACACTGGGGACCCCTCACCATGTGACATGGGGCATTTGTAATACCTTCCAGGGTGCCGGGCAGCTGGCAGCAGAAAAGTTTGTTAGCAGTACTGACTGGGAAGGTGAGGAGGTGGGACCAAGCTATGCTAGAAGCTACCTCAATGAATAGCGTGGAAAGATCTCCGGTCTTGGGCTTGACGCCTGCAGAAGTAGGGCTCCCCGTGGTCCCCAGCCTTGGCGAATGGCACACTCCCATTGCTCCCCCCACCCCCAGAAGACTACACTTTTGTCATCCTTGTCACTAATGCTTCCTCACCTCTCCAGATTGATTTTTCCTTTTGTTTCCTCTGGAGCCCCTGACGAACACCAGAATGTACCATACGTTCACATCTGTGCACTTAAGGGAGAAAGCAGAGTGGAGATAGGCATTTGGACTTACAGAAAGGAATCCTGGAAAGGTACGCGAGAAGCTAGTGAGATCAGCGAGTGCAGTGGGAGGAATCAGGGAACCGGGATGGGGCGGAGCAAGATTCCCCATTGCATCTGTTATTTTGATTTTGAACCCATGTGGATTATTACCTGTCAGAGAAAATTAAGCTGGAAAGAATCTTCTCCACCCCAGCTTAGATTATTTGGGGGAATTGTGGACTGAAATAAAAACACACAGCATAAGAGCTATGAGTGTCAGTTGTATTTGGGGACTTAACAAGGACTGTAGCCCAGGACACAGCTTCTCAGGTTGCTCTGAGAAATTCTTCCGAGGGGGTGAGCAGAAAGGACAGCATATATGTGATTTTGGAGAAGGATACTAGCAACCAAATACACATCTCAGTAGAAGGCGACTGCACCTCACGAGAAACAGACATCTTAGTTAATGAACTTGGTGTGTTTCCAAGTATGGGAGGACATGAGAACTTGGGTTCATAAAATTTTCTCCTGAAAACATCTATAACTAACTGAAGGCTTGTTCTGCCAGTTTCCCAGAGCCTAGAGCGCCTCATTCCTGATCTCCACCCTGAACTCCTCTCAGGGTGTGTTGAAGGTCAGTGATGGCAGGGGCGGTTGACTCAACCCCCACACAGCTGGATGGCGGGCCACCTGCTTTGGTTGGTGGAATTGGCTCAATCCCGTCTAGGCCTTTCACCGAGGATGCTCCTGATCTTGAGCGAGAGGAACTACAGCACCGCACCCCCTCTGCCACAGCCAGGTACCACCTGCCTCTCTCCCTCCTCCTGTCCTTCCAGGGCTCTGGCTTCAGCCACCAGTGTCCTTCCACCAGGAGAGATCACAGAACCAAATCACACAAGTGGAAGACGGTGGGGACCAGCCCCCCAAGCCAGCACCGTCCAGAGACAGCTTCCACCTTGCTTGCTCCAGCTTTGACAGGTGCTGTTCAGTCTGTGGTTTTTGCCACTGGAAGTCTCCAAAAGGCCCGGCAAGACCCATTCCTCTGGCTCACTTGCCATGTGAAACACCCCAGGCATGTGGCCAGAGCTTGGAAAATGTCCCCCCACACCCTTCTCTAAGTCTGACCCCAGGGCCTCACCCCCAGGTGAGGGTGACAGAGAGCCCAGAACCACACCCAGGGAGGACCTCAACCGCACGTAGAGAGCTTTGACCTTTGCTATTTCCCATCGGCTTTGTGGACTCATCAGAGGGACCAGCTGGGGAACAAAACTGCATTCACCGGAACTTGGCACCGGTTCCCTCATTAATCCGCCGAGTCACAGTTATGGGGCAGGGAGGGGCCGAGTGCTCTGACAGCCTTTCAGCCGCAACAGTGGGTAATGACCCGCCAGTGTTGTGCGTGAGTCACGAGCAGAGTGAGGTCTGGACTCTGGTGCAGCATCTCCTCGCCCTCACCGGGCACCCAGGTCTAGAGGACGCCCTTCCCTCCCTTCACGTGACTCCTGACTTCCTCTGGGGAGGCAGGTGTAATGGACACACAGATCGGCCCAGCAGCTACATAAGCAGTGTGACCTCAAGTTCAAAGCCGAAGGTCTTCCTTCTGCCGCAGGACCACGACCCCCCAGATGGTTACCTTTGTCCCCCTTTAGGGGATGGGCACATCTCCTAGCAGCTCTGGCAAAAGTGAGCACCTGGTCCAGACGCTTGGGAAATACTGGGTGAGGGCAGCCTGTGCGTCTCTGAAGCAATGTCCCTGGGCCTTGCTCAGATGTCCCCCTCTCCATTCAGGTAGCAGCCAAGGTTAGTTCATCAGTCAGCTAAGCCCTGGGCAGAGGCTGGCATGGGTCTGTTTTACTTGGGTGGCAGGGAATCACAGACCGCCTCTGGAGAGGCAGGGCCTGTCCATCTCAGAGGCAGATCCAAGGGCAGGAGGGATCCTCAGCTGAGGCCAGGCTGTGGAGAGAGCTGGGGGGTGGCGGGGGGAGCCCCTCCACAAGGACTGAGGAGACACGGGGCCCCAGACTCATGCTGAGCTTCAGGGGAAAGCCTTGTCCCCTTGTTCCATCAGCTGCCCCATTTACCTTGTGCCAGACTCAGGGCAAAACCGTCTTCACGTGAATTCAGTTTCCACATGGACATCTAACGCTCAGCGAGGTGAACTGCCCAGAAACAGTTGAGCTGGAATTTGAGCCCTTATCTGCTTGGAGCCTAACTGTCCCCACTTTCCAGAACATTCCCCCACATTTAGCCACAGATCTGAGCAGGTTTTGGGGAGAGAGGGAGAGAGGAGGAATGAAGGGGGCCAGCTCAGAGGCAGAGAGGAAATGGCGAGGTCCAGGCTCGGCGGGAAATCCTGGTCACATCTACAAACGCCGTTAGCACAGAAACGGAACCATTTTAATGTCAAGGCCCAATGCACCCCGCCCCGCTCCTGATGGCCAGGGTAGAATACATTTTCAGTTGGCCTTTAAATTACATGTTCTTTCAGCAGCTGGAACCTGCTGAAAGACCTGGGAAGCCTGGGAAGACCCAGAGGTCTTCCTAAATTAAGCCTTTGAAATAAAAATAATGATAATTTCAGGTAACAAAGCCAATATGCTTCTAGAAGTATATTGTAACTAGAAGTCTCTTGACCTCTGAGACCCATACTGTTCTTGCTCACCTGGCCCCTGTTTTTAGTGGACTTGCTGGAAGGAGCTCCAGAGAAGAGGGTAATGTCCTCATAAAGTTTGGGCCGGCAAATGAAGAGGAGGGAGGCAACCTGAGCAGAAGCTGATGGCCACACATCTGGCAGTGCCTGCCAAGTCCCTGGACAGTCAGCTTCATCGGGCTCTTCTGCATTCCCTGTGGGCTTCCTCTGCTAGGGGGTCACAGAGCATTCTGGAGCTGTGTCCACTTGGCAGTGTAGGACTCGCCTCCCTGCTCCAAAGTTCCCTAGGGAAACTTCCCATGCAAAACAAGCCGAAAATGCCTGCCAATCGCTGGGACAGTCTCTTCCAGCTCTGCCTTGCTGGGTGACCTTGAGCAGGTTACTTAACTTCCCTCCTGTTTTCTTATCTGGGAGAGGAATAGGACACCAACATAACCTACCCCCTAGGGTCGTGATGGGAGTACAGTGTTGTCAGCAGAGTTTACAGATAAGGACTTAGACAGGACAAACACCTTTGCCCAAGGTCATGGAGTGTAGCGGCCAGGGCTTGAAGACACCTGGGCCTGCTCCAGGCACGGTTAGGAGTCAGGCCACACCTCCTCCCAGAAGCCCTTCAGGCCTGAATTTCTATCCCTGACCTCTGCTTAGGTTGTTTGGGATTGAAACCGGGGCCACACTTAGTCATGTTCCCAACTCCCATGTGGGTGGGTGGACCTTTACTGTTGTTCATCAGCAGTTGGTGGGCCCAGTAGGGAGTTTGGCCGGAGAAGTTATACCGAGGAAACTGAAATGTGAGAACAAGATTAGAAACGGGGTTGGGATGCTTGGGCCCGGGCAGGAAGGGACACATGCCCCCAGGAACACCTGTGTTCTCCCTGGCCTTTGAGTCGCCTCCTGGGGGGACAGGCTCCAGACATGGCGATGGGGGAGGCAGGCATGCGGGGCCCACATGTGGGTGACTGAGCCCGGCCAGTCCTCAGGGATGTAAGCTCATTTAATCTCCACAGCAACCCTAGGAGATGCTGATCAGTGTGCATTTTACAGACCGGGAAGCTGAAGTCCATTAAATAAGGTGCTCAGAACCGAGGAAGATTTAGCCCCGGTCTGCCGGGCCCAGAGGCTCTGGGTGACAGCTGTCCTCGGCTAGCAGTGACCTGCACTTGCCCAGCCTGGGTTCCTTCCCGTGGCGAAAGTCTCATAACGCTTTGACCCAGAGGCTCAGGGAAACTGAGGCAGAGCTGGGCTTCCAGGAGGCGAGGGATTGAAGAGGAAGGAAAGAGGGAGACAGAAAAGGAAGAGGAACAGAAAGAAGTGATCGAAACAGGGAATTCAAAGCCCTCTTTCTACAGCCCACTGAGGCAACGCATGAGAGGCAGCTGGAAGCAATAGCAAACAACATTGCAACTTGCTACCTGCTCGCAAAACAAGAAGACAGACCTGTTCACCAGCCACAGGAACGGCTGCTTTCCTTTATCCTTTCTCCGGGGGCTCAGAGATGGATAAGCTCAGGGGAGAAACATGAGCAGTTGGTAGGAGATGGTAGGAGACTTGGGCTGGGGGAGAGCAGGCAGCCCAGAGCAGAGCTGGGTCAGATTCATTCAGACCCAGGGGGACCTGCAGACACTGGCTGATGGGATAAGGCCACGACACACACAGACAGGATGCGGGGTTGGGATCATCCTCCCCAGGTCTCCATCCTGGGTCCTCCTCTCTGCACCCCAAAGCTGGGACCCTCGCACCCCACCCCTTCAGGGCCCCTGCACTCCCTGCTGGCTCGCATTCTAGCTTTGACCTTGATTAGATCAACAAAAGACACTGGGATTGCCTTGACCAGCTCCCACATCCCTTTCAGGTAGAGTAGGAAGGTAGGTAGGAGTTTTGTTGCGGTCCTCGGCAAGTTTACTTTTTGTTTCTGTGTGACTTTATATCTGCCCAAAGGGTCTAGAAGCCTCACAGGGCTCCCTGGAGGACTGGTCAGGCCCTAGCAGGACCTCACTGATACCTCATTGTCCCAGATGGAGACCAGGAAGAGCCGGCCTGAGAGCGAGGTCAGTCGGGGCCGTGTGGGTTGAGGGGTTGCTGCTCACGTCCATGGGCTGAACTTGGGGGCAGATCCGCTTTTTGCTGGGCAGAAGTCAGGCTTCTCAAGATGTTCCGTGGCTGGGAACTCCTGGGTCAGATCTAGGTGGAGCCTCTGGGTGGTGGTGTGGGGAGGGGGGCGGGGCTGGTCAATGCTGATGGGCAGAGAAACCCCGATCACCAGGGAGTTCCTCCTAACTCAGCCCAGAACAGAAGGAAAAGCAAGTCCAGCCACCAGAGGAGTAAGATAAGGGCGAGCAGTACAACGGGGTGGGGAGAACGTTCTGGCTCTATTGCCCCTGGGAAGCCAGGAGGGGATGTTTAAGGAAACTGCAAATAGATCCCCCCATGCCTCTGTGGACCCCTCCCACCTGCTCCAGCCAGGACCAGGGATAGAACAGGGGAGGGAGGGAGGCGGGACCTTCAGCCCAGATGCTCTGGGAAGGGACCCTGGGGCCGAAGTGTGGCAATTCCTCCCTGTGAAATAAGGACGGTTGAAGACCCAGATGCAGGGTCAATCACTGTCAAAGTTCATGATTCTAGAACGGGCCAATATGGGGAGCCTCAGCCCCTGGCAGCTTGGGGGCCCTGCCTGGCCTTCTGCTCCCAGTGGGCCAGTCACTCTCTCCTGGGTGCCTGGGTCATATCCCAGAGGGAGTCCACGTGATTGGCTTGGCTCAGATGACCTTTCCACTTCATGGGTCAGCCACCAGCAATGGGCGAGGCTCCCCTGGGACACCCTTCACCCAGCCATCCCTGGGGATGGTTGGCAGGCATCCCAGCTGACGAGGCTGGCCACACCCTAGGAGCTTGCCAAGGCTCAGGCTCGGTCCTGACCACCATTGTCTAAGCAAATTGGGGACCAATGTGGGGCTCAGCGACCTCACCATGTCCCCTGGTGGTCCCCCATCCAAGAATCTTTGACCATGTTGGGAGCACTTTGTTGGTTCTGATATTTTTCCTGTTTGTCCTCAGTAGAGGTGTATGCAGGTCAGGAAGCAACAGTTACAACTGGACATGGAACAACAGACTGGTTCCAAATAGGAAAAGGAGTACGTCAAGGCTGTATATTGTCACCCTGCTTATTTAACTTATATGCAGAGTACATCATGAGAAATGCTGGGCTGGAGGAAGCACAAGCTGGAATCAAGATTGCTGGGAGAAATATCAATAACTTCAGATATGCAAATGACACCACCCTTATGGCAGAAAGTGAAGAAGAACTAAAGACTCTATTGATGAAAGTGAAAGAGGAGAGTGAAAAAGTTGGCTTAAAGCTCAACATTCAGAAAACAAAGATCACGGCATCTGGTCCCATCACTTCATGGCAAATAGATGGGGAAACAGTGGAAACAGTGGCTGACTTTATTTTTCTGGGCTCCAAAATCACTGCAGATGGTGATTGCAGCCATGAAATAAAAGGATGCTTACTCCTTGGAAGGAAAGTTATGACCAACCTAGATAGCATATCTAAAAGCAGAGACATTACTTTGCCAACAAAGGTCCGTCTAGTCAAGGCTATGATTTTTCCAGTAGTCATGTATGGATGTGAGAGTTGGACTATAAAGAAAGCTGAGTGCCAGAGAATTGATGCTTTTGAACTGTGGTGTTGGAGAAGACTCTTAATCCCTTGGACTGCAAGGAGATCCAACCAGTCCATCCTAAAGGAAATCATCCCTGAATATTCATTGGAAGGACTGATGTTGAAGCTGAAACTACAGTACTTTAGCTACCTGATGGGAAGAGCTGACTCATTTGAAAAGACCCTGATTCTGGGAAAGATTGAAGGCAAGAGAAGGGGACGACAGAGGATGAGATGGTTGGATGGACATGAGTTTGAGTAAACTCCAGGAGTTGGTGATGGACAGGGAGGCCTGGCGTGCTGCAGTCCATGGGGTCGCAAAGAGTCGGACACGACTGAGCAACTGAACTGACTGAACTGAGGTCATAAAGTGGGTTCCCTTGTGGCCTAGATGGTAAAGAATCCACCTGCAGTGCAGGAGACACAGGCTCAATCCCTGGGTCGGGAAGATCCCCTGAAGAAGGGAATGGCAACCCACTCTAGTATTCTTGCCTGGAGAATCCAATGGACAGAGGAACCTGGTGGGCTACACTCCATAAGGTCACAAAGAGTAGGACACTCCTGAGCAACTAACACACACACACACACACGCACACAAACACATGATAAAAATGCCCCTAAGAAACTTCACGTGAACAAAACTGCATTCTAAGACTTTGGGAAAAAAGAAAAAGGACCTGAGATTTGTAATAGGCATGCCATTTGTGTGCAGTAGGATGGTCCATAGTAGAGATCTTCCAAAGAGCTGTGTGTCATTGTTCTAGCTTCGATCAGCCGCCTGGATGACAAAAGTGATGCAAACCACAGCTCGCCACGCAAACCAGGAAGCTCGCGGGCCATTAGGCTGGGAGGATTGAGAGAGTGAATGTGTGTGAAGCCCTGAGAACAGGTCCCAGCATACTGTGAGTAACCGTGTCCTCCTGTTCTACAGTTCGGGGGTGAAAGGGGCTCTCCTGGTGTTTTTCTATTCCACCACCTCTCTCTGTTGTCACAGCCCATTCTGCCCATCCTGCGTGGGCAGGTGCCATCATTCTGAGCCCTGGTCCTCCCCGCCTTCCACCCTGAGCTGAGTTCACTCTCCTTGCTCACAGCCTCCTTTGCCAAGCAGCAGAGACTCAAGCCTGCCATCCTCCTGCCCCAGGGTGCAGACAGGGACGCTGCTCCCCCATCATGAACTGCACGACACGGGGCCCGTTGCCTGACTTGTGCCTCAGTTTCCTCCTCTGTGAATGGAGGTGAAGTATCACCTCCCAGGGCTGATGTGAGGTGTGGTGCCAGGCATCTGAGTGTCCTATCATCCTCTGCTACTTTTATTATGAGTAGTAGTATCGTCACAGAAATTTTCTTAGCTTCTCCAGGGACCAGCTCCTCACCGTTGTTGCTTCCTACGTGACTGACGTGACCTGGCCCATATTCATTCATCTGAGTCCTCAAATGTTTACCGAGTGCTGACTGTGTGCCACTCCCTGGGCATATAGGGATGTGAGAGATGTTCAATGATCCTTTTTTTTTAAATTGAAGTGTAGTTGATTTACAATATTATATTGGGTTCAGGTATGCAGTATAATGACTCAGTATTTTTACAGGTTATACTCCATTAAGTGATTGCAAGATAATGGCTATAATTCCCATCAATATACCCTTCTTGCTTATCTATTTTATACATTGTAGTTCATATCCCTTAATCCCATATCCTTAACTTGCCTCTCCTTCTTCCCTGTCAAGTGGTTTTTTAAAATCTGTTTCTTTGGGATCTTACTGTCTCTACTTGGTCATATTGATGCTGGAATAACGTCTACCCCTTAGCAGGCACTTACCCTGTAATTATATGCACGTTTCTCAGTCAGACCCTTACACTATCCCGGGCCTGACTCCCTTATTTCCAGCTAAGGACTCTGAGGTGCGGGGAGGTCAGGTGACTTGCCCACACTACTGAGCTTTGAATAGGGGCTGCTTTACCCCTAAGCTCTTTACCACACCCTGGGGGGACTTCTTTTGTAGAGCCCACCTCCCTGTTCTCGGGGGCCGACTTCCCTGGGCACACTGAGACCCTGCCTCAATTCTAGCCCTGAGAAACTGAACACCCTTCATTAGCATTTGGCCTCAGCCACCAGAAAACCGTTCCTGTGATCGGGAGCATCAGCAGTCCTCTCCTGCCATGTGCCTGTGTGTATTCAGGTTGTCTTCAGAGGTGCTGCATGGAAACTATTAGCCCGTGAGCTCAACAACTATTCAGAAGTGGCCTTCAAAGAGGCACACACATTCCATGAGTTGTTGAGTGTGAAAATGGCAAATGAGGGTCCAGGTTCCAGGCACGGACTTGGGGACAAAGCAAATGCCATGTATATCCTTGAGCCCACAGATAGCTGGGAGTGGGTCATCTGGGAGGCGCTCATGAGAAACGAAACCAGAAGATGTTGTTTTTCTGACTTTAGATCATTTCGGGCACAGAGGAAGAGCATGGGCAGCTGGCCCAGGACCCACCGTGTCACCTGAACCAACCAGGAGAGGTCCCTGCTCACCCTTGAAGATGCACTTGCCTTTGTCATGTACAGAAGGCCCAGACCTACTGTCCTTCCCCATGGGTTCTTTCAGCTCGCTGGTCCACACACAGTGAGCTGAGGGCCTTGGTACCCAGCATGGTGCAAGGGCCTGTGGGGGACATGTCCACAGTCTTCAGGTAAACTAGCTCTTTGGCCTACTCTTTCTGTCCTTTGTGTGTTGGATTGTCACAGTGGCATCTAATGCAGCATTTTGCAAAATGTAACCCACTGTATTAAAAACATGCCTTCCCTTTAATCCAGCAATTCCAATTTCAGGAATGTAGCTTTAGAATCAAGCATGTAAACCGATTTGGCTATAAGAAGGTTCAGACAATGTTTCTTTTTTAAATTTTTTGTTTGTTTTTGATAGTAGCAAAGGACTGGGAACAATAGGAGGTTGGTGACCAAACGACAGGTATACCACACAGTGGGGTGATATTTGGTTATTAAGATGATTTTGTAAAAGTATATTTACTGAAGGCAGAGTCCAGATATGTTATTAAGTGAAAGGAGCAGTTGTAAACTATACCATGATCATATGGCATGATCTTCTGTGTGTGTGTATGTGTGTGTGTGTGCGCCCACATCTCTCTCTGAATAGCAGTGTCTGCACATGACCTGGTGTCTGGTGTTTCATTGTCCTGACAAGAGCTGTGCAGGGCCCCCTGGTGATTCGCTGGAAAAGTGAATCACCACTTCCAAGGGTCTAAAGGGACCCTTTTGTCTTTCAGAAGGTGTGTGTTGGTGGGGGACGGAGTGGGTGGGGTAGCTTATTTCCCCAAGATGCTTCCATCCCAGTGGAGGCAGTGGTATGACACCCCTGGACTCCCTCCATTCCTCCTGCCCCCATCCTTGTCACCCTCCCGGGAGCGAAGGGCTTGGAGCGTGAGTTTGGAAGGAGAAGAAGCTGGGCAGAAATCACCGAAACCCTCTTGGGTCTGTTCTCGCATGTCATAAATCTCACAGAACAGGCCATTTGGTCCAGTTCTGCCATGGGGGTGAGTGAGATCCCTCACTCTGGGATTCAGCGTTTGGAAGGACGTGTAGCCAATACAGTCGTGTCTCTCCAACTTCAGTTCTCTCTGTGTCAGTGACCTTCTGGTCCCCTCTGCCCTACTATATACCTTTGTTTATGACTCATTTGGTTCAGGGCTCAAGTGAGGATGTGAGAAAGGGGATGTGATTCGCTGGCGCCCCTCAAACCCCTTAACATTCTGGGCCCTCTTTTTAAAATAAGCAACACTTCACTGTCAGGGAGTGGGCGCAAAGAAAAGGTCTCAGGCTCTCCCTTTTCTTTCTCTCTCTTTTCCTTCTTTCTGCTTTACATAAGCTTTTTTAAATATATGCATATGGTTAAGTTATGAAAGAAAATATCTTTGTGGGTCCAATCCAAATGATTTGGTATGAGTGCTACCTGAGTCTTTAAGGTTTACTGAAGATGTTCTGTCTATATAAGCCCCTGATGCCTATAACAATATACTGAAGGATTTTCTTAAAGAGAATGGGAATTCAGGGATAAACAAATCAAATCCTAGAACAGCTGTGTAAATGTAAATATATAAGACTTTTCGTGTATATGGCTCCATTTGACTAGTAGAAAGAACTTAAGGTTGATGATTGTGTACACAAGTCATCTTCTCTCAGAAATGGACAGAGAGCAGTTCTTTAGAATGGTTCTCGGGGGAAATGAGAAGTTTTGAAAAGCAGTTTTGGATCAAAGGCACTTTCAACGTATACTTATGAGTTAGTGCCTATCCAAGCTTCTGTGGGTACCTCAATTCCAGCTTCTCCAAAGTCAGGCAGCAGCTTTGTCCTAAGCTTATACTTAGGTTTGTCCAAGCTTCACAAAGCTTGATAATCTCATACATTTCCTCTTTCTAAAGCCAAACAGATATTTTTGGTGACTGTGTAGAAAATAGGTGCCTACAACCTGCTGGGCTCTGTCACCCATTGTATCATCCTATTGCAATAAATGACTATCACTAAGAACCTTCTGTTATTTCTCACTTGAATTCCAGCATCAAGACAAAAACATAAGTGAGCGAAAACTTTTCTTATGCTGTTATCAGTAGGCGAAAACTTATTCATCTAAATCCTTCTTTGTCCCTTGTGACAGTCTTTATTTTAAAATTTGTTTTGTCTGATATAAAAGCCATTCATTCACTCCAGCTTTCTTTTGATTTCCATTTGCCTGCAATACCTTTTATCATCCCCTCACTATCAGTCTGTATGTGTCCCTCGATCTGAAGTGGGTCTCTTGTAGACAGCATGTCCATGGGTCTTGCTTTTGTTTCTATTAAGCCAGTCTGTATCTTTTGGTTGGAGCATTTAATCCATTTACATTTAGGATAATTATTGATATGTCTGTTCTTATTGGCACATTTTGTTAATTGTTTTGGATTTGTTTTTGTAGGTGTTTTTTCTCCCTGTCATCTCTTGTTCTCTTGTGATTTAATGACTCACCTTAGCGTTGTGTTTGGATCCCGTTTTCTTTTGTCTGTTATAGATATTTGTTTTTTGCTACCATGAGGTTTTGATATGGCAGTCTGTACATAAACAAGATTGTTTTAAATTGATGATCTCTTCATTTCAAATGCATTTCAGTATCCTGCATTTGTACTCTCATTATCTCACAATTGCTCGTTTTGATATCATATTTGTGTGCAGGTCATTTCCTACCTCTGCTGTATGCTTGCCTTTTTCTGGTGATTTTTCATTTGTAATTTTTTTTTGTAATTTTTTCATTTGTAATTTTCTTGTTTCTAGTCGTGGCCTTTTCTTTTGCACCTAGAGAATTTCCTTTGCTGTGTATTGTAAAGCTGGTCTCGTGGTGCTGAATTCTCTCAGCTTTTGTCTATAAAAGTTTTGATTTTTCCATCAAATCTGAATGAGAGCCTTGCTGGGTAGAGCATCCTTGGTTGTAGGTTATTCCCTTTCATCACTTTAAATATATTGTGCCACTCCCTTCTGGCCTGCAGAGTTTCTGCTGAGAAATCAGCTAATACATTATGGAAGTTGCCTTGTATATTATTTGTTTCCTTTCCTTTGTTCCTTTTAATATTTTTTAAAAATATTTTTTATTTTAAATTTAAAATATTAAAATTTTTAATATTTTTTAATATTTAAAAATTTTTAATGTTTTTTCTTCCTCTCTAATTTTTGTCAGTGTGATTACTGTGTGTCTTGGCGCATTCCTGGAGTTTATCCTGCCTGGGACTCTCTGTGCTTCCTGGACTTGGGTGACTGTTTTCTTTCCTGTGTTAGGGAAGTTTTCAGCTGTTGTTGTCTCCTCAAATATTTTCTCAAGTCCATTCTCTCCTCTCCTTCTGGGACCCCTCCATCTGGCTACTTAACATGTTAAAACCAACTTTGATACGTCTCCCTACCCCGGGGCCTCCCGCAGTCTTCCCCAGCTCTCCATTCTCTAAATGATGCCTCTGGGTGACCTTGGAATCACCTTCAACCTTCCTCCTCCATCTCATGTTTCAGTTCCATCTTCAAATACATTAAGACACCATCTCACCTCACCACCTCTGACACCCTCCTGGTCCAAACAACTGGCATCTCTATTGCAGTAGCCTCGTCCCTGGTCCCTGCTCCTACCTTTCCCCACCTGTATTAACCTCAAGGTTAACTCAGATGGTGTAACTCCAACCCCCCGGTAGTGACACTCCAGTCCCCCAGTAGGGTACCATTGGAGAACAGCCTGATCCTTACTCTGGCTGTCAAGGCGCTGCACTGTCAGGCTGTGTGACCTCCCCGTCTCACCTCCTACTCCCCATCTACACTGTCACTCTCTTCCAGCCACACCAACCTCCCTACTGTTCCTAGGACGTGCCTGGCTCGCTCCCACCCCAGGGCTTTTGCACGTGCCGTTCCCTCTGCTGGAACACCCTGCCATGGGGTCTCCAGATGGCTTAGTTCTTTGTCTCCTCCAGCCTGTGGCTTTCAGGCTCTCCCTGAGCACCCTCATTTAAAATTTCTGCCTGCCCAACACTCCCAGGTGGCGCTAGTGGTAAAGAACCCACCTGCCAATGCAGAAGACATAAGAGATGTGGGTTCGATCCCTGGGTCAGGAAGATCCCCTGGAGGAGGGCATGGCAACCCACTCCAGTACTCTTGCCTGGAGAATCCCATGGACAGAGGAGCCCGATGGGTTACAGTCTGTGAGGTCACAAAGAGTTGGACACAACTGAATTGACTTAGTACGCGACACTCCCAAAGCCCTTTCCCCTGTTGCGATATGTTCATGTCTTTTATCTCCACACGCTGTACTACTTTTCTTATTTGTTTATTGTCTGTCTGCCCCAATTAGAATGTCAGCTGGACAAGGGCAGAGATGTTTGTTCTCTCACTGCTGTTTCCCCAGCACCTGGAAGAGTGCCTAGCACATTGTAAGCATTCAGTTGATATGTGTTGAGTGAGTGAATGAATCTAAAAGGTGGGTGACTAAGATAGGCTTCTTTTATGAGAAAAATAAAAGAAGTATGATCTACTGTGCAGCAAAATGTTATGGAGAAGTTCACACCAACACACAGAAAAAAAAATTAGGCTGTGTTGATACTAGAACACTATAGTGATTTTCTCTGAATGAGGGGCTGCAAATAAGTCTCTCTCTTTCCCACTGTTGTTTTTAATAATCTACAATTATTGTTTGTGTAATGAAGTAAAAGTAGAAGAATAGTTTTTTGAAAAGTGGTGCTTGCTATAAATTATAAGACGCTCAGGGGCAAGGATTGTGTGCAGGCACATGGGCATTTCTGTGTTCTTCAAATAGAGACTTTCCATAGGCTGAGACTCTCTACCTCTGGCAGGACAGCTAGTTCCCTATTCATCAGGTGCTCTTTATACACAACAACTGTTGCCCCAGAGTGTTTGGACTAGTGCATCAGTCAAGCTGACGTTACCAAGAAAGGAAGAGACACAATGACTCAGACAACCAGTGGCCGCCTTGCTTGGGTCCCTGGCTAGCATGGCCCCATGAGTAACCAATCATAAGCTTCATTGGGCTCTGTCGCTGAGAAAGCATTTTCACACTCATCATGTTACTTGATCTTTTTTTTTAAATTAATTTATTTTTGGTGGCACTGGGTCTTCGTTGCTCTGTGTGAGCTTTCTCTATTTGCGGAGTGTGTGCTCAATCACTTCAGTCGTGTCCGACTCTTTGCTTCCGCACGGACTGTAGCCTGTCAGGCTCCTCTGTCCATGGGATTCTCCAGGCAAGGATACTGGGGTGGGTTGCCATGCCCTCCTACAGGGGATCTTCCTGACCCAGGGATCGAACTCAGGTCTCCAGCATCTCCTGCATCACAGGTGGACTCTTTACCGCTGAGCCACCAGGGAAGCAGGGGCTATTATCTAGTTGTGGTGTACAGGCTTCTCCGTGTGGTGGCTTCTCTTGTGTGGAGAAGGGGCAGAGGTTTAGTAGTTTCAGCTTAAAGGCTCTAGGGTGCACGGGCTTCAGTAGTTGTGGTGCACAAACTTAGCTGCCTTGCGGCATGTGGAATCTTCTTGGGCCAGGGATCAAACCCTTGTCCCCTGCATTGCAAGGCAGATTCTTAACCACTGGACCATGAGGGAAGTCCATTAGTTGATCTTTGTAACAGCTTTGTATGTTATCTGTCATTTCCTTCCCCCAGGCAGCTTAGGGAGTTTAAGTATTTGTCCAAGATCTCATAGGTGGCTTCTCCCACAAATAGCCTGGAAGTAACAGATAGGAGTTGGTCAGCAGACTTGTCTAAAAGGTGTAGCACTGGGGATGAGCTGATTACAGCTAGACCCTGGATATGCTTAGAGGAAACTGAAGTGGAGAAGTGCAGTAGGATTTGTTTTGGAAAGGAGATACAATGACTGTTATCCTAGCAGCATGGGTGTGTTTCTTGGGTGTGGGGACTACCTTTGTTTGGGAAAAAAAGACCTTAATACATGCTTGGGGTAAATGTGAGGTCTTGATATTGAAACCACTCAGCTGTACAAAAAAAAAAACCACCCAAAATGTGGGAGGCATTTTTTTACCACTAGGAGAGTGTGGGAGGGCATAATGGAGAGAGGAAGAAGGAGCAGGGGAAAGGGCAAGATGGAGAGAGGCGGGAGGGAGCGGGGAAGTGTCCATGTCCGGGGCCAGAGGCTGCGTGAAGATCAGAGATGCTCTTCTGTTGGATTTTGAAGTTGTGCTGCTGTGATAGAAATCTGTTCTCCCCTTCTAGCCCTTTCACTTCTGTAATATTTGACACATTCTGCTCAGCTCACAGATATTCTGTGTGAGAGAGAACCTTGATATCCTTGATGAGAGTTGTGGCACGAAATAGCACAGAGTACCGACCGCACACATGAGCAAAAGGCAGGCCAGGGCAGGGCATGGGAAGACAGAAGGAGCCGTGACCACAGCAGCTCCTGAGGATGTGCAGAGATCATGGCAAAGGCCCTCGGCTTCTGAAGGTCATGGATCTGATGACTCAAGCCAGCGTTACCCAGATCTCCACCAGGTGGGGAGAGGTAGCCAATAATCATAGTTACATCCAAAAAGAAAATACTAGGGTTGACATTTAGTAAAAATTTATTTTCCCCTCTAATCAAGTTCCTTTGCTTAGTCAAAAAGCAAGAATTAACAAGTGCAAAGAGCAGACTTGTTCCCTGCCCCATTTCCCACCTTTCTTGGGATTAAGGCTTAATGGACACTTTTCTTTAATAGACAGTGTCACGTCATTAGTCCTACAGAAGGTCTATTTACCAGGGCGGATTTTCAGATTCCAAAGAACCTGAAGAATGCCGCACAACTAAGTAGCATTCGGGTTTATCCATCAGTCCCCTGTGAGTTTGTTCAACATGGGTCAGTTTCCCTGTTTGTTCCCATAGATTTGTAACTGCCAGCACTAGACATAAGCTGGGATTTTCTGTTGTAAACCTCTTGCTCTGCCTAGGGCTGGGCTCAGGCGCAAGGCTGCGCATGGCTCTGACCGTATCAGAAGGAACACAGGGCCATGCTTTTAGATGAAGCATTCCCATGAGGCAAGCCCAGAGACATCCTCCCCATCCTTTCTCATTTCACCCTGTCCTCATCATTCCTCTCCAAGGCGTCTGCAAGAAGGGTCTGTGCCCAGCTCAGCCAGGATCTGTTTTCCAAGAGGTACCCTGGGACCACAGTGGGGACACGCAGTCACAGTTGTCATCCGACGGCACCCTACAACGACTGTGATAAGAAGCCACTGTTTCCAAGTCTCGTTCCCCATCCTGTAGGGCAGGAGCCTGAGGCATCTCAGCATAGGGCTGCTTTGGAGATGAAGACACAAGGCAAGCTGACCCACCACCTTGGCCAGTGACACCTGCTTTGCTTCCGCCATAATCAGCGCATCAGAAGAGCAGTCTCAGGCAGGTGCCCAGAACTGGGGAGGAATTTACCTCAAAGAGCAGTGCCCTCTGACCAGCCAATACTGTATCTCCCTCCACTCATCTTCAGAGGTGCCTTTCTCAGCGCAAATCCATGAGCTGGCAGGTGAGTTTGACCATCTGTCACTAGGGATTTTGATTCCCTTCCATCAGTCCCCCAAAGCCTTATTCAGTGATTTCAATCTTAAAAAGCATTTGAATGTCCATCCATGCGTTAATTCATCCGGCACTGAATTGCCTGATATTATGAGGCACATGGTGAAGCCAGTGGGCTGGGGTCAGAGGAGAAGACTGTGCTGCCCGCCAGAGGCTTTGGGGCTGCTAGAGGGCAGAGGATGTTGGACGAGCCCGTGTGAGGAGACAGGAGGGGCTCTGACAGTCGCAGCCGAGAGTCTCTGTGTCTGAGGACAGGATGTCCTCCACTCCATGTGCGCCTCCTCCCTCTGTCCCTTTCCACTTCTGTCTGTCCCCAGCTCCCTTCTTATTTCCTTTTCCCTTCCCCTCTGTCACCCAGGGACAACCTGTCCCCTTGCTCCAATCTTCCCTCCATTCACATACAAAATTTTGTCCCTCCTCCGATTCTCTTTTCTCACCCCACCCCCATCTTTCCTACACATCAGCCAGTCTCTGCAAACCAATGGAAATTCTCCCCAATCAGAGGCAAGGAGGAAGCATCCATCCCCCAAAATACAAGGAACAGAACCAGCGTGGAGAACTGGAATCATGTCAGACATCTCCCAGGGGAGAGAAAAAGGCCACAGATGATAACAAAAATGTTGCTCGCTGCCATGACAACCACAGCCATTCAGCCACAGTACCAAGGGTGTGGAGGCAACAAAATCAATTGCATGTTTATTTCCCCAGCACAACCAGGCTGTCTAAGCAGGAGGAAGCCAAGAAGGAGATGCCTTCACTCCTCTGCCCATCACCTGCCAGAGAACCAGGATACTTGGTGGCAGCTGGCTTACCTTTCCCCAAACAGCCATCTGTTGTGACATCACTGTCAGCTGAGCCTGACTCGTCATTTGTATCAACCGGCTTCCAGAGTGTGCCGTGTGCCCAGGTGAGGAGGCTCAATCCCGGGCTGGCGTCAGTGGCCCCCATCTTGGGGCACATGGCCAGCATGGATGGGTGGCTGCAGGGCCCAGAAGGCTCAGTGCAAACAAGATTATGTCTGTGGTCGGGAAGGTGGGAGGTGGAGCCCCACCTAACAAAACAGGAAGCAGCATCCTTATTAAGAGTAAAACCTAAACCCAACAATGAGAAACAGAGTAATCAATAGGGGCCCTGTCCCTGGCCTCAGCCCACATCACACAACTGAAGATTTAAAGGGCCAGTTAAGAAAAGGGCATGAGGGGATGACGCCAGTGAAGGTGTTCGTCGCTCAGTTGTGTCTGACTTGTTGCGACCCCTATGGACTGTAGCCCGCCAGTCTCCTCTGTCCGTGGGATCCTCCAGGCAAGAATACTGGAGTGGGTTGCCATTCCCTTCTCCAGGGGATCTTCCTGACCCAGGGATGGAACCTGGGTCTCCCGCATTGTGGGCAGATTCTTTACTGTCTGAGCCACCCGAGGAGCCCCTTTCTGTCCCAAGTCTTTAATAAATATGGACACGAACATCCTTAAGCTGTATTGTGAGCTGGGCTGGCCACAGAGGCAGAGGCAGACTGCTTCTCGGGGGTGGTGACTGCCCTTTCCAGAGAAGCTGCCACCTGCTCTGAGGGCATTGGCAGGTGCCGGCAGCACCCAAGGGCCCTGGGCCTCTGATCTCCAGTTGCTTCTGCACTGTTAGGAGGACAGAGGAGGCTGAAGCCACCTGGGCACTCTCTCCCCATCCTCTATTCCTCTCCATCACCCTAGGGATCATGTGGCTTTCAAGGGTCTCTGCACTGAAATAATATTGCCAAGTGCCAGACGTCTCAAATTGTGTGAGGTATTAGCAGAAGTACAACAATATTGCCTGCCGTTAGGAAACTCCTTTAAGAGAATTCATGTGTGCTGGACATTGCAGAAGGTGGAACAAGGAGGTTGAGATGGATTACACTGCTGCTGCCCATCCTATTAAATATGTCATGGGTTCAGAGCCACATGGGCGTTTGTGAATCCCGTTCCTCTGTTGGCTAAATGGAGCTCGATCTGTGTGTGGATCAAAGAAAAGCTACTTATCCCTACTGGATATCTCCTTCTAATTCACCAGCATTGTTCAGGAGGGAAAGGTGAAACAAAGGCTGAATTCATTCACAGACAGGAGCTTCAGAGCCCACACATCAAGGAGATAGCTCAAAACTTCAAAAAACAGCTCTGACCTAAGTTTTCCAACATTTTATATTTTCAAAAATCATAGGGAAAGGATGAACTATCCAAAAAGAACAAATTTCACTTCAATTTTTGTTTAAATGCCTCAAAGCAAAAAAAAAAAAAAAAATTCCAGAGTTCTGTCTTTCTTCCCACTGCTGTCAGCTAGGCTGGGAGCCTCTTGTGTTCTCATCTTTTCCCACCTTGTGGTGAGGGTCTACCTCCCAAACAGGTGAGGGCTGAGACTAATCAATATGACAGTTGCTCACTGCTTCAGCATAAGAGAAGTTGAACGTTTATATCCAAACATCTTAAATTTACCACACCACCACATGGGTCCAAAAACAAACAAAACAAAAATTGGCTTTAAAACAAATGCCATTAGAAGACAGTTTCTTTAAAATTTATACATACACCTACCATATGTCCTATCTCTAGGTACTTATCCAAGAAAAAAGAAAACACATGTCCATACAAAGACTCTTACATAAATGTTTATGACAGTTTTATGTGTGATAGCCACAATTGAAACAATCCAAATGCCCATCAATAATGAATAAATGAACATGGTATAAATGAATAGCCAAACAGATTGTGGTATATCCATACATTCGAATATTACTTGGCAATGAACAAGGAGAAACTAGTGATATAAACAACAGATGCATGAGTCAAAATAATTATGCTGATTGAATGAAGCCAGACAAAAAGAAATTTATATAAAACTTTAGAAAATGAAAACTATTGTAACTAAAAGCAGATCAGTGGTTGCCTGGGAGGAAAGGTCCAGGGAACCAGAAGGACAGATCATAAAACAAGTGATGGATGTGTTTGTTGTCTTCAATGTGGTGATGATTTCATGTGTCAAGACTTGCCCATTTTAATACTTTAAATGTATTTAATAGATTGTACCAATTATGCTTCAGTAAAGTCATTTAAAAAGTTAAAGACTGATATGCCATATCAGTCACAGGGAGTAGATATATATCCTTGCCTTAAATAACTAGATAACCAGAAAAAGTATATGAAACAACATTGATAAAAGTATATGAAACGGACAACATTGGACGACAGTCAAGGCAAGACTGTGAAGGGAAGCTGGCAAGGTGCCTCCTGCAATGGCACCAGCTCATTGTCTAGAGAGAACTCAAATGAAGCTGATGGGCTTGTGGACTTGAGCAGAGTTCAGAGTTGTTGGAGACCAAGGACGTTCACATTTTCAGGGCAGAGTGCCAAAGAGAAGGGAGTTCTACACACGGAGAAAAACTCTGTTGTCTCGTTAGAAACCTCATCTTTGATCTCTGATCATTGACTGCATGTGAAAAAATTCCTTGAGGCAAGAAAAAGAAGCATCTAAAAGGAGCAGATGAACCAATTTCTGGAGTTTTTACAGGGCTGCAAATCGTTGGCATTCTCACCAGCCGAAGTGCAGACCCTGTATCACATGGGTTGTGTCCTCAGAGGGTATTGCCTTAATCACAGTGCTAAATTAGTCCTCGACTAAATGTTGTTCTGGACAAAGTTGAAACGCAAGCCCTGAAAAGATTAAACTGTTTCCAGGTAACTGTGAGCAAGAGCAAAGTCCAATACTCTCTCCAGGAATCAAACAAAATCTGATACCTAATACTGTAAAATGTCCATTACCTAACATCCAATAGAAAATCACCAGGCGTGCCAAACAGCAGGAAAATATGACTTGTAACTGGGAGGAAAAAAATAGAAATATGCCCAGAAATGGCAGAGATGATGAAACTGGCAGGCAAAGATGTTAAAATCGCTATGATAAATCTTATAAATATATTCTAGGATGTTAAAGGAAACCATGAACTCAATTATGAGAGAAATAGAAGATATAAAAGAAACTCAAGTGGAACATCTGGAGGTGGAAAACACAATAGCTGAAAAACAAATTGTGAACAAAAATCATCGTCTCATTGTTAGCGGAACTCACTTTGAGCCTGTCAAGTGATCATTGAATCATCTCTTCCTTGGAGACGCTTCCTTGGCTGGGACAAACTTAGTATTCTGTGTTCTCCCAGTGCTTCAACCTCGTCTTCCAAGTACTTACCATGGTTGTAATAGTTCCATTATCCATGAGACGACACACTGCATGTCTGTAAGGTCCATGAGAGCAGGAGCATGTTTTTGTTTACGTCTATGCCAGTGCCTGGAGCATTGCCAGACCCCAAGAAAAGCACTCAGTAAATATATTTTGAATGAATGAATGAACTGCTGTCATCAGCTTTGCAGTGGATTCAAATTCAGCAGCTCTTATCTAAAAGCATCACCTCTGACTGTTCATCAGCATAGTGACCCTGATTGACCATAAGCTAACAATTCTCACATGGCTCCAAGAAATGTTCTGCCTGCAGGCATGCTTTATTATGAACAAGTGATTCACTGAGTGACCTGAAGTGAGTTGCTTAATGTCTCTGACCTTTGGTTTCCTCAGCTATTGCATGAGGTTGTTGAAACAGAACCTGGTTTCTAAGAACCCCCAGCTCTGATGTTCCAGGACGCAGTTATGATCCAGTCTCCAAAAACGCTCCTCCTCCCCGCAGGGTCCTCAACCTCCTTGTCCCTATGCCCCTGAATGTGCTCTCTCTGCCTTGCATCATGGCTTCTGTGTAGCCGCCATGCAGAGAATCGTGTGTGATTTCTGAAGCCAAGTGTCATGAAGGGCACTGTGGCCTCTGCTTTGGCCTCTTGGATCTCCACCCACCACGTCAGAAGAACACTCAATCAGCCCTTGGGGAGAGGTCCTCATGGAGAGAAGCTAAGGCCTCCCGCCAATGGGCAGGTGAGCAAAGCTTCCTGGGGCCAGACCCTCCAGCTCCAGTCAGACATTCACTTGACTGCAGCCCAGGCCACATGTGACCTTCACTTAGTGGGAGATCATAGCTGGATCCACCCAGCCAGACTACTCTTGAATTCCTGACCCACAGGACCCATCAGTCAGTTCAGCTCAGTAGCTCAGTCATGTCCAATTCTTTGCAACCTCACGGACTGCAGCACGCCAGGCTTCCCTGTCCATCACCAACTCCTGGAGCTTACTCAAACTCATGTCCATTGAGTCGGTGAGAGGTACTAATTGTTCACACTGGTTTTTGTTGTTGTTGTTTTTTTGAGGGGATAAATATTTGCCATTTATCTGACCAAAGATTTATCTTGGATATGTAACTCGTGGCCATAAATTGATAAAGATACCAACAATCCACCAGAAAAAAATGGGCAAAAGATTTGACCAAGCACTTCCCAAAAAATGATAACCACCCTGGAGCAGCAAATGACAACCCACTCCAGTTTTCTTGCCTGGGAAATCCCATGAACAGAGGATCCTGGGGGACTGCAGTCCATGGAGTCACAAAGAGTCAGACACAACTGAGTGACTAAACAAGAGCAACATGGACTTGTGAGTTTCTGTTATGTAAGTACTGCAAGAAGCTAAATAATTAAAAGCATTATTTGTGATTTAAAAAAAAAACATAACCAAATGGGAATAAGTATATGAAATGGTGCCCCAACTTCACCACCCATGAGACAAAGGCAAGGCAAAACCACAATGGCTAAAGTCAAAACCCTGACAATGTGTACTGTTTTAATTACCTAAAATTTTAATTACCCTAAGTTTTAGGGTAATTTATTACGCAGCAGTAGGGAGCTAGTACACTGGTAGTGGAAGCTGGCCCTCCTTCACTCTTTCATTACCCCTGCTGTGGAGAAAAACGCTAACTCAGTCTCCAAAACAGACATCTTTCCCAATTTGGAGACCAAGTTGGGGGCTTGGAATCTTGATCAAAAATCTCCAGGAATACACAAGCCCCTCTTTCCTTTACTGGCCCCAGCAGGTCTAACACCACCCCGTCTCTACTACATTCTCCCCACTCTTTTCTTTCTTTTTTTCACCAGCAATTTTTCACTCAGTTTCAACTGTTTCACTCCCATTCTGCTTCTGATTTTCTAGGTGACCTTGGGATACAGGTCCTGCTCTCCTGAATGAGTTTTCCAAGTTCCATAATCAGCTTTGAATATCCTCAGAGTCCCTGTGGGCGCATGGCAGGTATTGAACAAATATTATTTACTGCCTTGGTCTAGGTCCTCTGGAAAGCTGACCCTTAGCAAGGATTAAGGTTCTAATGATTCGATTAGAAGGTACAAGTCTAGGGGGATGGAGGCGAGGGAAACAAAGAAATGGGACAAAAAGCTGTGCGATGCCATGTAACACGTTACTGTGGTGGTTTTGTTTCACTGTGAGTTCCCCCTGAGCTTCTAGGGGACACCAGGTTTACTCATCCCAGAGCTTGTCCAAAGAGGCGGCAAAAAGGAATCATGCTCCAGGGTCATTTATGGGAGAATGGAAGGTGGAGGAATGTATCTGCCCTGCTTCTGCTTCTACCTCTCAGGTTAACATTCACCCCCAAGGGGAGTTAGCTCCCTAGCATTCTCCAGCCCCTGATGACTGCCCAGGAAGCCAGACTCTATGCCTGTGGTGAGGAATTTAATCTGCGTTCAAAGGTGGAGGGTATCCAGGGGCAAGTGGGGCATCGGGTGAGAGAGGGAACAGTCACTGAGGAACCTGTGAAGATGTACAGGACGTGTGTCGCATACAGTTACCTTCTTGGCCCCGTTTCTGGTTCCTTAGATACTAGCTTGTCAGCACAGCTGTAGGAAGGCCTGGCTTCTTGTTCTGACTGCATCGGTTCCTCCAGTGTGTGATGTGGGTGGAGATAGAGTGAGGCTGCGTATTAATGGGAGCTGACCCTTGCAGGCTTCAAGACAGATGGACACACTCAACTCCCGGCGCTCTAAAATGCAGGACTTTCTACAGCCAGCTGGAGGGAAGATCTTATCTCTCAGCTGAGTGGGGTCTCTAAAACAGTAACACCCACTGGCATAGAAAATGCAATTAAAAAAAAAAAGAAAATGCAATTTAATGGAGTAGAACTGGAGTTTTTAAGCAGTCACTGGGCTGTTTTAGACAAAATTCAAAGGCCCTAAGGCAATTTTTTTTTTTTTTTTTGCTAGAAAGACAGGTGTTTCCGCCAAAGAGTTCTTTAGACTTCTTAGAAGCAACCCCAGGAAACATGTTGCAAGCAGTAGGTGGAGGCCTCCATGAACCCTCAGAATCCCAGTGTGCTAAGAGGGCAGTCCAGCTCTCATTAACAGATGAGGATGGATGGTTGGGTGATAGATGAATGGATGAATGGATGGGTGGGTGATGGATGAATGGATGGATGGATGGGTGGGTGGGTGGGTGAATGAACTGATGAGGTTACTGTTCAGTTTTGTAAAAACCCAAGAGGTGTTGTCCAGGCATTTAACACCCTTAAATGCCCATTTCCTAGAGGCAAACAAGGAAGTCATAGCTGTGGGTTTTTACCCTCTGAGTCTCTCCAACATGCATTTTTCCTGTCCCTGACACAGCCACCCTCTCCAATCCCCCAGCCTTCTGGCTTGTTATCAGCTCCATGCTGTCTCTTTGCATTAGAGTGACAAGAAGCAGCACAAAGCCGCCGACAGGAGTCTGGAGCTGTAATTTGCACTGACATTCACTGGTGTTATCCACTTAGTGCCTGGTAAGCCAAACAGGAGATTTGTCTGATTTTGATCCCAGGAAGAGAAATGACAGCGCTGCCCCGCTCCTGCCACTCAGAGCCGAGCGCCAGGCCAGTCCTCGGCCTGAGTCCTGGCTGACAACACCCACCTTCATGATGCTACATCGTTTTCCTTTCCTCTGGCTGCAGCTGCCTTTCAGACCTGACATCTGGCAAAACACTGGATGTGGAGCTGTGGCTGGGGGGTGGGGGGAGGCTATGCCATCCTCTCAGCTGCTGACAGTACTGACTACAGGTGGCCACGGGGCCTCAGAGGACCCTCTGGGGGATCTCAGTGCCTCCGGGAAGTCAGGCCCCAGTTGAAAATACCCCAACAGCCCTTCTTCTGCCTCCCCCTCCACCCTTAAACTCTCCTGGCTCTAAGAGAAATGAGGCTGCATGAGAGGTTTGTGAGAAGAACATCAAGGAGTCAGCCTGCAATGCAGCCCTCTACATAATTTACAAAATGAAGATGCAGGGCCCCTCGTTCAAAAAAGTAGGAAGAGTGTCATTGGAGGTCCTAAAACACAAAGCCTTTTACCTTTCTTTGGTGGTCTCTCTCTGATCTGTCATCGTGATTTTATTTGTGATGTAATGCTGCCCCAAGTATACATGCACACGTATTATTTATTAACATTAGCATGATCTTTATCGTTCATCTTTAGATTACACCGTGACGGTTCTAAATGCACACAGAACTCTGATGCGGCACCTCCAAGGTGACGTAGTTAGTATTTCATAAATGCACATGCATCTCTAGTTCATCTCTTCCAGAACAATGGAAATGCTGCATCAGACTCTTATTTCCTTGTTTCACTTCTCCATACACAGACGTTTTACCAGTGCTCTCTGCCCTCATCTTGCTGATGAGCAAGGAAAGACTCAAGGGAAAAGAAACTGTGGTTGCCCTTTCTTTCTACGTCCTCATTTTCAGTGTAAACAGTCAATACAGGGAAGTAGCATGACAATGTGGCTGGGTTCCTCGGCCTTTCTTAGGACACAATCGTCTTCTTTCTGCCTTTAAGGCAAGTTGAAGAGTGCTTACAGCGGTGAGGTGCGGTCCAAAGCCTATGTGTGCTTGAACCCACTGGGTCCTCTTGACAACTCCACATGACAGGGAAGGTACTTCTATTTTTCAGAAAAGAACTGGAGGCACTGGGAGGTTAAATGACTTGCCCAGGGTCTCAGAACCTGCCCCTGGCAGAGCTGGGATGCTGGCCTAAGCAGTCTAGCCCTGGAGTCCTCGCCCTGCCCACTAGGCTCACCTGCTGCTCAGGACAAATCAGGAGAAGACCTGGGGGAGTTGAACCCCTCTCCTTCCCGCTGTGTCCTCATTTGGGTCTATGTATCAGGGCTGGGGTGGGCAGAGCGTCTGTCCATTCCAGTGGGAATCCATAACATCACCTTCTTCAAAAGTTACCTTTGCTTGAGCCCAGATCAAGAGGCTTAACTGACATTTTATTTACTTATTTTTTTTAACTGACATTTTAAAGATGATGAGGAGAGTGAAGTTCAGCCTTAGAGTCTGCTGGGGCCAAATGAATTGGGGGAGGGCAGCTGGGATTCTGAAGAAACCCCTTCCTCGCAGCTGCTGTTGGGCTTGGGGGTGGGAGAGTTTGCACGGGAACCAGGCGGCAAAGCCCCAGCTTGGTTTTCCTTGTCCCTTAGTGAAAGGTACGCATGTGCGCGCACACACACACACACACACACACACACACGTGACCCAGCTCTGCCTCCAAGGCACGTTCTTAGACACCGTGTCCCTTCGCCACTCCCACGTCTCCTTTTTCCCAATGTGACTCAGACGTGGTTCCCACCCGCCACCTGGAAAGGCGTTGCCTGCAGGTTCACTGGGTCAAAGGAAAAGCCAGAGCCCCGGGCTGCAGACGTCAGCGGGGAGCAAGGACGCCGGGAGGAGGGAAGTGACAGCTCCCCGTGGGGCCTGTGTCAGTAGGGGAGGGCAGGGAGGGCGGGCGTCGTGGAGCAGAACCAAGGGTCGGGGATCTCACACAGGAGGGATGAGCAGGTTCTGATGAGCACTTGGCCCAAGGTCCCCAGAAGCTGGAGGGAGCCCTGCGATGCCCAGTGGTTTTACAGTGCCCTAAACAGTTCACCAGCGTCCAGCCATCTAATCCTGTTCAGTCATCTTTGTGACGTCGTTATAGCAAAGCTAGTTACCTTTGCCCCAAGTAGCGTGTGCCCTCAGGCTAGCCATCCAAACAGGGTTATGCCAGGTGAGAGCTGAGCCTCCCCGCTGTTAGCATGCAGGTTCTGGGACAGAAAGCCCCAGTCCCTCCTGCCATGAAGACATCTGTATCTGGTGCATTGATACAGTTTGAGAGTCCTGCAGACACAAACTTCAACGTCCCATCACTTAGGAACTAAAGACAAGAAGTGCAGTCATCCCTCAGGATCCATGGGCAGTTGGTTCCAGGGCCCACTGGGACATCAAACTCTGGATGCCCAAGTCCCTTCTATACAGTGACATAGAACGAAGGTCCTCGGTACCTGAGGCTTCTGTGGCCCCTGAATCTGGGGAGGGGGAACCTGATGTCCAGAGGACCAATGGTACAGCGTAACTGGATACCGACTCCTACAGATTGGAGCCTGGACTTGGAGAAAGGACATCAGTGCAGGAAAGCTCTGGCTTAAAGTGATGTTTTCATGATTCTCACAGCAGTTTCCACTGTGGGTTTTTTTCCCCCAGAAGGCAGAAGGCATTCTCTGCTTTTCTCCATCCTTGCTGTGGTCCAGTGCCTTGAGGGGAATCTTACTGCCCAGCGACAGAGCGGGGCAGAGACAGCCCTCTTTCCTCTCCTGTGTCCTTTTTTGAGTTGTGACACTCTATTCCTCTCTGGACGTATTGTTTGGAGACCATCAGGCACGTTATCTGATGCCTGACGCAAATGTCATACAACGTTGTTAATGTCACAGGACTGACGAAAGATGACGAGGAAGAGGGCCCCAGCAGATGGACGGGTGTTATGTTTCATCCCCACACAGGCCGTTCCTAACAGCCGGTTTTCTGTTGTCTCAAACAAGAATTCCCCCAAGGGCTATTGTAGGGTCCTTACTCACTTCTCAGGAAATTTGTTTTTTCTTGGTTCTCTTTTACCTTCCTCAAAAAATGCTTATAGACCCAGAACTGAGGGACAATAATTGTTGCTTCCTTTCAATAGAAAGGTCAGGGTCCTTTGTTACAAAGCCCACACAGGTTTTGTGGCCCAGATAAGGCTGATCTCCTCTGAAGAGCAGCGGAAAGTTAATTCACCCCACCCCCACCCCCTGCCGGCTGTCACGTTTGGTCAGTTTGAGTGAGAAAAGGGGGCTTGTGGGTTTGAGCCTATGAAAACACACAATAGTGGGCTCTCACTTTTCTTTTTATAGACAGACAAAAGAGACCCCAAAATGTCAGTGCTGGACCTTAAAGAGAAGTTCCGTTTAAAAAAAAAAAAGCTATTTTCTCCTTTTGTTATCTTCTGTCAACTGTTTCTTCTTAGTTATCAGTTATTATTGTCTCCAGCAAAGAATCTGGTACTATGATGATACAGTTATGCTTATAAAAGATAGGGGAGGGACTTCCCTGGTGGTTCGGTGGTTAAGAATCCACCTCCCGATGCAGGGGATGTGGGTTTGATCCCTGGTCAGGGAGCTGGGATCCCACAGGCCGTGGAGCGGCTGTGTGCCACAGCTAGTGAGCCCAAATGCTGCAGCTGCTGAAGCCTGCACATACTCTGGAGCCCATGCTCCACAAGGGAAACCTGCTGACCACAATGAGGACCCAGAGTAGTGCTCCCCCCACACCCAACAAAAATGGGGGACCTGCTCTCATCTTGGCTTGCAGATTTCCAGGTTTCTTCTGGCTTTAACACAGGAGAGTTGGGTGTTGAATGCCCAGCAGTTGGAGGCTGAGCCCTGGCTGGCTGACCCCCATCCCTGAATTCATCTCCACCAGCCACTGATGAGGTCGAAAGCATCACTTGGCCGTATGGCCACCACGGACCATCCCTTTCAGGTTGTTGTGGGTTGTCATGGAAACAAAGACGTCTTAATGTTAAGAATAATTTGCTCCTTAATGGAAACAGTCTCTCTCTAAAGGAAGGTTAACTTGGGAACCATCAGAGTCATCCCCAGTTGCTGGCCCCAGCACACCCCTGTCCTACTTTCATCTGCTTGCCCGGAGGTCTTAATTTTGATGATGTATGAGGTGTCAGCCAGAAGGTCTTGTGCTCTGCTGCGAAGCACTATAAAAAGGCAGATGTATGACTGTGTCATCCACAAATACCCTAGAAAGTTAAGTGTTAAACCAATGTTAATAATAAATGTTTCCCTCCGAAGTAGGTTACGGCAGCATCACCGGAGCTGTTTAAAATGTAACAAACCAATAAACTCCCAGGGAGCTGAAGGATGCCTACCCCTGCCGTGGTTCCTGCAGTGCAGCCAGGAAAGTTGTTAAATGCCAGCCCATCTGGTCTGCTTGGAACCCTTGGATGGAAAGAGGACCCCTTCAAACATCTGAACTTGATCTCTACAAACGAGAAGTCTTGGGACCAGAAAGCCCCCAGGGTATGCAGAAATGACTCTCTCAATGTCTCTTTGAGGAAACAGGGCCCCTGACCCATCACACTGACTCAGCCTGCCCACCCCCACCATTTTGCTCATGGGCTCTCTTGATGTAAATGGAAGAAGACGAAAAACATTCTCTTTTCTAGGTCCTCCTGGAAGAGGGCATGGCAACCCACTCCAGTATTCTTGCCTGGAGAATCCCCAAGGACAGAGGAGCCTGGCAGGCTGCAGTCCATAGGATCGCAAAGAGTTGCATATGACTGAAGTAACTTAGCACACACCCACGCTCTAGGTCCTGCCTGACCTCCCATCTCTGGGGGCTGCATTGATCATTTAGCAAGCACTGGTCTTGACTTCCTCCTCCTGCAGGGGTTTGCCTGAAGAGAGCCCCCAGATGGGGAGCCTGTAAGAAGAACTGCATGCTTATGTGAATACTTGGAAGCTTACTTGGCCAGGTCCCATAGTTGTGCTGTCTTTGCTCAAGAAAATTCCAAGCTGAAATTCTATATTCCAGCCCCTGTGGAGGTAAAGTCCTCACCTGTTCCTCATCTTCTCTTGCTCCTCATCCAGCAGTAAGATTGGTGGTTGTCATGTCTCTTGCTATTTTCTCCTAGAAGGTTCTTCCTGGTCCAAGAAAAAAAGCACCATTGAGAAGATGAGAGCCAAAATGCTCCAGTGGCAAGCTGGGTTCCCCGGAAGCAGACCCCGAGGGGAGATTCTAGTGAAAGTGACTCATCAGGAAGTGTCCCGTAGGGTGGGAAGACAAGACTGGGAACGGGAGGAGGACAGACACGGGCATGAATGTCAGGCCACATCCCTGGAAGGGTAACGCTGGCACAGTCCCTCAGGGACGCTGTAGGTGACACCTAAGTGTCCCCATCAGGGATGAGGGAATTGGAGAGTTTATAGCCCTCCGTCATCAGTTAAAGGGCTGCAGGGGCAGGACATGCAGGGAACATGCTGCAGAGATGCGGGTTTTGCTGGGAGCAGAAGCCCCAGGAGAGAACTTGTGCTCAGACAGGCTAAACAGGGACTTCCCTGGTGGTCCAGTGGCTAGGACTCCGCGCTCCCAGTGCGTGGCGTCCAGTTCGATCCCTGGTCAAGGAATGAGATCCCACATGCCACACCAAAGATAGAAGATCCTGCGGGCCACAACTAAGACCCGGCTCAGCCAAATAAATAAAATCAACAAATATTTTTGAAAAGAAATCAGGTTGTTTAAAGGGGGGAAAAGTTACATAAAAAAGAAGGAATGCTAAACAGTCTGAGGTGTTGACATAGGACAGACAGCTGCTGCCACATGCCCTACACACAGAAAATTAAAGCAAATAAAGGAACTTAAGGTTTACTTCTCGGTTAACCGACTTGTTCGCCACTCATTCAGACATTCAGCAAACATTTATTGAGCACCTGCTGTGTTTGTCATTGTGCCAAAGGCAGGGGGTTTTTTAAAAAGAAGGTAGCACCAATTTTGTGCTTGAAGGGCTAGGAGTGTGTGTGGGTTGCGGAATATGTACCTAACGTCCACCACCCAGCTCAGGTTCAGATCGCACTAGTCCTAACTTCTGGTCTGTTCCACCTGGAAGAAGCTCTCTGTCGAATGATGTAATCCAGGGGCTTCAGGGCTGTGCTGCTTAATGTGAACACAGCACCTGGCCATCCCTGGATGAAAAGCACAATAGGAGTGCGAGGTATTATTAGTGTTAAAAGTGGCATTTAGCAACACTAAAATAAATAAGCTGACACCAGAGTTTCGTTCTGCATTTAGGGAAATGTTCTGGGTCTCCAAGGCCCTTTATCTAAGAATCAAAGGCTCCCACTAGTTATAAAACATGACTGCCCTGGTTTGTTTTAGGACCTGAGCATTTTTCTGGCTTCCTCACATTGGTAAGTGCCCTGCTGATTCCAAGCAGTGTGGCTGTGTGGGCAGCATTTCAGCTACAGCTCAGGTGGGGTGACTTGAGGTCATGTCCATCTATTGCCCATGACCCACCAGTCATGGTCAGGAGGGAGGGACAAGGGATGGGAGCAAGTGGAGACTAAGAGCAAAACCTTTTTCATTTGTAGGGTGAAACAGGAAAAGTGAGAGCAATCACGTCCCTCCATTCCTAGGACCAAAGACTCAACGATCAAAACAGACCCTGCCAGGTAAAATATAGAGCAAATGGATAAATGATGAATACTTTAAAAAAATAGCTTATTTATTTATTTCACTGTGCTGCCTTTCCTGTGAGATCTTAGTTCCCCAACCAGGGATCCAACTCATGCTCCTTGTAGTGGAAGCTCGAAGTCTTAACCACTGGACTACCAGGGAAGTCCCTGATGAATACTGTTTAAAGTACAAGAATGTCCCGAATATCTCCTGGGATATATCTATATTAAAATATTGTTTGTTACTCATCTAAGATGCAGATGAAACTGGGCATCTTGTATTTTTCTTCCCCAGTGTTCGCCAGAAGGAATATACTCCTTTAATTCCTTATCCAGGTGAGAAATGGAAGACCAGAGATGTCTGGAGTCCATTTCAGGCCTGTGGGAGGTTTCAGATCTCTCCAATTGAGCCATTTATCTAAAGTCATCTAACATCGATTTTTAAGATCCTCCCTCAACTGTCCCTAGGGCTGGGGATGTGGACCCAAAATTGTTCTTTAACTCAGACCTTCAGTTACCTAATGCCAAGCAGAAAGGCCTACCTGGAGAGCACAACAGACAAATGCATTTGTGGGCAGGAAATCTGAAGCAGACAAATGACCAGGAGAAGAAAATGGCAACCCCACTCCTGTATTTTTGCTTGGGAAATCCCATGGGCACAGGAGCCTGGTGGGCTACACTCCACGGGGTCGCAAAGAGTCAGATACGACTTAGCGACTAAACAAGGACCTCTTAGCAGGGCTTCCAATTCCAGAATTCAGGCGGAATTCCTTAGATATTTAAAATCTGTGATAGGGTTACCTTAAGCTTACGAAGAAATTAAAACAATGCTTTTTTTTTTTTAACTACAAGAATGAAAAGCTCATCTAAAATTAAATGCCACATGCGGGGACTTCCCTGGCAGTATGGTGGTTAAGATTACGTGCTTCCAATGCAGGCCATGCAGGTCCCATCCCTGGTAAGATCCTGCATGCCATGTGGCCTGGTCAAAAATAAATATATTAAAAAATGGTTTCCTCAGGGGGTATGCCCAGTAGTGGGATTGTTGGGTCATATGGTAGTTTTATTCCTAATTTTTTGAGGAACCTCCGTACTGTTCTCCATAGTGACTGTATCGATTTATATTCCCACTAACAGTGCAAGAGGGTTCCCTTTTCTCCACACCCTCTCCAGCATTTATTGTTTGTAGATTTTTTGATGATGGCCATTCTGACTGGTGTGAAGTGATACCTCATTGTAGTTTTGATTTGCATTTCTCTAATACCAAGCAGTGTTGAGTATCTTTTCATGAGTTTATTAGCCATCTGTATGTCTTCTTTGGAGAAATGTCTAATTAGGTCTTCTGCCCACTTTTTGATTGGGTTGTTTGTTGTTCTGGTATTGAGCTGCATGAACTGCTTGTATATTTTGGAGATTAATCCTTTGTCAGTTGTTTCATTAGCTAGTATTTTCTCCCATTCTGAGGGTTTTCTTTGCACCTTATTTATAGTTTCCTTCACTGTGCAAAAGCTCTTAAGTTTATTTAGGTCCCATTTGTTTATTTTTGTTTTTATTTCCATTATTCCAGGAGGTGGGTCCTAGAGGATCTTTCTGGGGACAGAGTGTTGAAGAGTGTCCTGCCTATGTTTTCCTCTAAGAGCTTTATAGTTTCTGGTCTTACGTTAGGGTCTTTAATCAATTTTGAATTTATTTTTGTGTACGGAAAAATAAATGCCACATTCAGATTTAAAGCCATGGAGAAGCTAGACCATCCCCAAGCCTCGGGTTTGTCAGCACCTTTTTGCTGGCATAGCCCTTTCCCAGTCATTACCTCTCTGAGCCTTGACACCCTTATGAGGGCAGACAGCACAGTTGTCATCCCACCCTTTGGCAGGTCAGGACAATCCAGCCGGAAGGGCCTGTCCAGAGCGATGGGGATGGTGACAGAAACCTCACTTGTGGCCTCGATTCTTCCCACCGGAACCAGCTGTTAAGCAGTGGGCCTGGAGCCAGATTCTGGCTTTGAGAACCCAGGTCTGGAACGCCAGTCCTTGCCTTCCACAGTCTACCTGATGGAGACCAAAGATTCATTCCTTAAAATCTTATTGAACAAGGATGACGTGCTGGGAGGTACTGGTGACACAGCTGGGAAAGGTAGACAAGGTTTGCGTCTCCCTCCAGGGGGCTTCCCTTCTGGAGGTGGCATCAGATGGCAACAAGTGCTCGAGACCAAAGGACCAGGTGGAGGCGGGGCTGCTTTAGGGACGGTGAACAGGAAGCTCATTCTGGAGAGGGGGTGCCTGACCAGCCCGCCTCCTATCCCCTGTGGGCCCCCAGCTTTGCAGCAACCGCTGAGCTCCAAGATGGGAATGAGCTTGCTGTCCAAGGGCCAGCAGGTCAGAGTGTACCAACAAGGTGGAGAGAAGGGAGATGCAGTCCAAGTGCCCAGCAGGCTCAGTCCGTGGTCAAGAGCCTGGATTTTATTTGAATGATGACAGGGAAGCTGCTGGAAAGTCAGTCTTAGCCCAGGTTCTCACCTTCTCCCGTAAAGGTCATCAGACAGAGAGGATAGGGGCTGAGGCAGAGTGGAGAGTGCAGAGACCCACAGGTTACAGCCAGGTGGCCCCTTCCGGAAGAGGGTGTGTGAGGCGCCTGGCTGCTGCTGTCTGCTGTCCAAAGGTTGGCGCCTGAAGTTTGGGGTTTTCCCAGGATGTATGCTTCTATTTCCTGAATCTCATGTGCTTCTCCAGAAAGCCAGGAGGGGTCCTGATGAGGTGTCAGATCCTGTAGCAGTCATTTTTAGGTCCCGATGACCTTTTAATGCGGGCCAGGATGGTCCCGTGCGCCTATGCAGAAGGCCAAGAAAAGACAGTTCAAACTGTCCTGGGGATGAACAGACCCGAGCCCTGGCCCAGAGACTGACTTGGGAGAAAGTCAGTCGGGCACCTTGACCATGAGCTGGATGAAAACATTTTGACCAGTGGTTCTCAGAGTGTGGCCTGCGCATCAGCATCATGTGGGAACTTGTTAGAAACGCTAAACAGAGACTCAGCTTTCTATATCTGAACATGTACTCTAGATGATTCTCATACTCAATAAAGCTTCAACGCCACTCTGTTAGAAAAAAGCTGGGTGGATGGTTAAAAAAAAAAACACTTTGCTTTGGCTGAGACTTGGTTCAAATTAGAGCAAAAACAGAAAACTTCATGGCAGGGGGATGTGGGATGTAGTCTGTGCCTCAAACTCAACCAAACACAGAAACTAATATATCCAGGTTATAACTTTTCAACCCAACAAAACCACGTCATGAAACTTTACTAATAAAGAGTAATCTTGGGCTACTTCTCTCAACCAGGTTCCAAGGCCTGAATTTATTCTTGGTGTACTCTGGAGACTCCTGGAGCCTGCATGCATTCCTTCATTCATTCCCACACTCTTAGCTGCTGAAGATACAAAGATTAAAAAAAAAAAAAAACGATAACCCTTCCTCCACCCTCAGATAGTCTGTTTCAAGGAGAGGCGTATGATTTGTGAATGACAAATTACAGGGCAGGGTAATCAGTATTGCTACTACCAGGGTGCTCTGGGCTGAAGTGGGACTCCCCACCTAGGGCAGGGAGGAGGAGGTCTCGGCCAGGCCCGGAGGAACAGAAACACTGGAGAGGGCCAGGGGTTAACCCAGCTCAGTCAGTCTAGTGTCTGAGTCAGATCATGACGCAGGGAGATGGCAAAGCCGGAGTTCACAGTCGTAACTTCCCCCTGAGAACAGAATTATCTGCAGAGCCCAGATACACCCTGTGACCACAAGTGTGTGCTGGAGGGGGCAGGGTGTTGACTGGAGGAACCACGGTACCACTGGCAGCTCCAGCCCCCAAATTACCGACCAGCGGCTACATTTCCAGCTCTTTTTTCTGATGAGTGTTCCTGTGAGCACTGGCCTGTTCCAAAACCTGGCAACCTGTTCTCAGTCCTATCTCCCCAGTAGACACCTGCACACCTCACTTCTATCCCAGCATTTTGTCCTTTTGGAAGTGCTTTCAATTGACTGTACTGATCTAGAAAGAACTAGGAATAAACCCCCATCCACGCAATCAACAGCCTCAATCTTTAGCGTGGTCTTAGCAGTACTAGTCAGACACACAGCGTGGTGATCCCCCTTTTGGTCATTTGTTCATTCAAAACTATTGTGCCAGGCTCTGATCCAGAGGGCTCCTGTTACTGATGGTTAATAATTATGGGGTAAGTTTTTAAAGATTTTCTTTGATGTGGACCACTTTTAAAGTCCTTATTGGATTTATTACAATATTGCTTCTGCTTTATGTTTTGAATTTTTGGCCAAGAGGTATATGTGATCTTAGCTCTCCGATCAGGGTTTGCACCCACACTGCCTGTGTTGGAAGGTGAGGTCTTAACCACTGGACAGCCATGGAAATTCCTTCTATAACTTTTAGTCTCACTAGGAAGGAAAAATGCAACAATGAACTACTATTTCTCACCAATCAAATGAATACTTTGTTTTAAAGAAAATGCTTGGTACTAGTGAGGAGGCCGTGAGAAGGGGCACCCTGCAACATTAGTAATAGAAATGGGACATCCTATCTGAAAAGCAGCTTGACGATATGTATCAAAAACTATTTAGATGGGTTAAATAGGTTAAAACCTATTAACCCAGAAATTCATCTGGAAGTTAAGGAGATTATCAGGAATGTAGACAGATTTATACCAGCCACCATTCATTAAGCACATACCATGCATGCACCAACAAAGATTTCACCAAAACATTGTTTTCCATGGCAAAAAATTAGAAATAGGCTACATTCACAGTAATAGAGAATGTTTAAACAAATTAGAATAAGTCATAGAACATAAACTGTTCATTAAAAACTGTCTTCAAAGAATTTTAAATGCCATAGGAAATATTCTTATATATGCAGTATGCTTCTAACTTATAAAAATATATAGCTAGTATAAATGCATTTAAAATAACAAATAAAATACTGCTGGATAGAATGGAAACTTTTTTTTTTTTTGGCTGAGCTGTGTGGCCTGTGGACTCAGCTCCTCAACCAGAGATCGAACCCGTGCCGCCTGCACTGGAAGCACACAGTCCTAACCACTGTACTGCTAAGAACTCCCCAAACTTTAATTTTCTTAACGCTTTCAGCGTTTCTGTATTGTTTTCCTGCCATTGGCGTGTATCCCTTTAATAACGAAACGGTGACGAAGCACACATGCGCGGGTACGCAGGCGCATGTGCGCGTGCGCGCGCTCACGTGCCTTCCATGCCCGTGTGAGGAGCACCGTGTAATGTTCTTCCTGAAGACGGCTGCCTCCTGGTCCGGTCCTGGTGAGTCACCCAACTCGTCTGGGTTTTTAATTTTCTCTTTGCAAAATGACTGTGATAATCCCGGCCTCTCTCCGCCAAACAAGATAGTTGTATGTGGCTACTCTCTCCTGCCTGTAAAACCCCAGGTGAGTGCTAATTACTGTTATTACTAACACACCAGTGCGTTTTGGGAGAGGTGAGTTCTAGTGACGGTGGCATCTCCGCAACGAAAGAAAAAAAGACTCAAATAAGCTAGGAATGGTCTCCTGGGACATGAAGCCTTCATTTCCCATAAAGTCTCTCCTTGCCAGAAACCTTGCTCCTGTGTTTCCCTATGAAGGTACTATTGCTGGTACCAAACGACTTGAAAGCTCCGTAGCAGGGGGCGTTTGTCTGTCTCTCATACGTGCCAGCTGGGGTTTGGCTGATCTTGACTGGGATCAGTTGAGTTGGGTTGAGGTTGCCTTTTTTTTTTTTAAATTTTAAAAATTATTTATTTCACTGTGCCAGGTGTTGTGGCCTGTGGGATTTTTTTTTTTAAGTTGTAGCACGCGGGGTCTTTAACCACAGTGTACGATTTCTTAGTTGTGGCATGTGTGATGTAGTTGGACCACCAGGGAAGTCCCTAGACTGTCTTTCGGATCCAGGTCTGTTCTATAAGCCTGTGCCTGTCGTCTTCCCGGGACCAGCAACCTAGCTGGGGCATGTTCTTTTCCTGGTGATGGGAGAGGCATAAGAGGACATGCCCAGTCACACAAGCACGTTTCAAACTGCTGTACGGTCGGTCACCTCTGCTCCTTCACCCTGGCTGAATCTAAAACCATGGGGCAGGGAAGCTCCCCTCCCCATCCCCTGGAGATTCTGGGGGATCTGCAGAGTTAAAGAGCAAAGAGTGTGGATGCCGCAGAGGGTGAGGAGTTGAGACTAATGATTCAACCTAGGACGAGGAGGGTGGGGAAGGTAAAACGAGCCACAGAGTTGTCTGTTCTGTTCAAACTGAAGGCAAGGAGGGAAAGAGATGGGAAGTCCTGGCTGTGACCTGTTGGAGGCAGCCGGGAAACGCCTACTCTGCATCCCTTGTTGATACAGCCAGCATTCATTGGGAGTTTGCCTTGGAACGTGGTGAGGCTCTGCGCTGGGACAAGATGCAGGTGACATTGAAGGCAGGACTCTCTTCCCTCTATTATTTTCCTATAAAAGGTTTCTTTCCACACCTGCAGCCCATTGCTGGGTTTTAAATGCACTTCTGTTTGCAGTTTTCCTGTCTTGGGTTGCTGTGGTTTTAAAAGGTGGCATGTACTTAAAAAACTTTTTTTTTATTGAAGTATAGTTGGTTTACAATATTGTGTTAATTACTGCTATACAGAAAAGTGACTCAGTTATACATATATACACATTGTTTTTCATATTCTTTTCTGTTAACGGTTTATCACAGGATATTGAATACAGTTTGCCATGCTATACAGTAAGACTTGTTTATCCATCCTGTGTATTATCATTTGCATCTGCTAACACCAAACTCCAAGGCCATCCCTCTTCCCACCTTGATAACCACTATTCTATCCTCTATGTCCGTGATTCTGTCTTGTTTCATAGATAGGTTCATTTGTGTCATTTTTAGATTTTACATAAGAGTAATATCATATGGTATTTGTCTTTCTGACTTAACTTTGCCTAGTATGATAATCTCTAGTTGCATCCATGTTGCTGCAAAGGCATTATTTCATTCCTTTTTATGGTTGAGTAATATTCCATTGTATGTACGTACCACATCTTCTTTATCCATTCATGTGCCAGTGGATATTTAGGTTGCTTCCTTGTCTTGGCTATTGTGAAGAGTGAACATACGGGTGCATGAATCTTTTTGAATTATAGTTTTGTCTGGACATATGCCCAGGAGTGGGATTGCTAGATCATATGGTCATTCTATTTTTAGTTTTCTGAGAAGGTGGCATGTATTTTTATCATCTCAGGACTGTATCTCAAGCACTTCCCTCATGTGTAAATGTGTTTCTGATCAGAATTCTCCCTGGCAAAATCAAATGGCAGTGTTCCCAGTCTGGACTGTCAGGATCCTTCTGATGGTGTGGTCTGTCATCTAGGAAGGAGGGCCACCTGCCAAGACAATACCTGAGGAAGGTGGGGAGTGGGGGAGAAACAGCGAGAGTGGAAAGATCAGAGACAGAGCCAAGGCTTGGCAGCTGGGAGGCAGCTGGCCTCACATGGGGTGTGGACTATGGCTCTGGGCTCATGGGAGTCTGGAGGAAGTGTTGGCTGAAAGGAAGCAAATAGAACCTTCCAGAGCCCTACAGGACCAAGTCTCCAACTGCTCCCTTCCTGCTCCTCTGTGCCAGGATCTGAGTCTTAAGACGGATGAGCAGGGCCTGGCTGGAGGGACCACATGCACCCTGTGACCGTGGAAGATGGAAACTAGCATAGACCAAGGGCTTTACCCCAGCAAGAGAGTCTCGGGTACGATGACTGTCTTTACTTGGAACCCGATGATTTGGCAAACTACCAATCAGAGTCCTCCTTTTCCTTCTGAAACACAGATACATAAGAGAAAAAGTACCTAGTGTGGATTTCTGCCAAACAGGGGCACAGGTCCCCGTTAGGTTGGCACCTGCCTGGCAGGAGCTCCCTGGAACTATTAAAAGTCGAGGATTGGGCCCCAGTCTAATGATGAGAGAACCCGTCAGACACATCTCCAGACACCTGATGAGCACTGCTCAAAACCATCAAGGACATCGAAAACAAGGAGTGTTGGAGAGAATGACTGCCACAGCCAAGAGGAGGCTAAGGAGGCCTGAGGACTGCAGGAACCTGGGTGGGATCCCGAACCAGAACAAGACCTTAGGAAAAAAATTCAGGACATCCAGATAAACTGTGGACTTCTGTTAAGAATAGTGATCAGTTCTAGTTCATTAATCGTCACAAGTAGACCATCTTAAGGTAAGAGGTCTGTAACAGGAGAGGCTGGATAAGGGATGTTTTGGAACCCTCTGTGCTTTCTTAATTTTTCTGTAAATCTTAAACTGTATGTTAAAAAAAAAAAAACTATTAAAAAGTAAGTTGGGACTTTGAAAGCAGACTTGGAAGCCAGCTTTCCAGGGATCCAGTCCCAGCTCCGACTCACCTTGGGCAAGTCGCAGGACCTTTTCTGCCACACCTCGGTTTCCTCCTCAGGAAACAGGACTCCTCACAGGACCTCTGATTGTCCTGGGGACTGAATGAGTTAAAACTTGTCAAACTCTGGAAGAATGTGCCTGGCACCAAACAAGTGCCACACGTGCTCATTTAGTACATAAATAAAACTATTATAGGTGTGGATTTACCTCAAATGGCCTGTAAAACAGAAGGAGGTGTACAGTAGCTTGAGTTTTAATTTTCCTTAAAAAAAAAAATGCTCAGGGCTCAGTTTGGGCTCCACTGTCCCAGAAATTCCGTGACCCTGCCCCCTCCCTCTGGCTTGGCCTGAATTTGGTTCTTCCTGTTCTTTCTCCCAAGGGGTTCTCATTCTCTGCCAGGTTCAGACAGGATGACTCAGCCAGGAAACCTCCCGTCAAAAGGCACATTAGCACAGGCAGATCCCCTGCCTGCTTGCCTGTCTTGGCTCTTCTTCCCTGGGAGGGTGCTCTGGCATCCAGGTTCCAGCACTGGCCCGGAGACACCTCCAGCCCCACCCTCGTCCCCCAGACACACAACCGCAAGCCCTCTAGCCGACTTTCCTGCCTGCGCTGATGCCCTTCCAGCTCGTAGGGCTCGGTAAAGAGGGGACATCCCCACCCAACAGGATGCCTGGGAAACGTGTGTGTTCCTTACGGCTCAGGAAGAGGTCTCTCTCTAAAGAACAATCCTGAACTTTGTCCAACGCGTTGAGAGCTTGCTGCGAGTCATCTTCCTGTGAGCATCTGGAAAAAAAGCCTTGTGTCCAAGCAGAATTGGAAGCACACATCTGCTGTTTCCTTTAGTCAAGACCTTGAATTCCTGGAGCTGTTTCCTGCCCCCACTGATGGCCACGGTCCCTCTCCAGGGCTGCCAGGTACAACCGAAGCCAAGCTCTGCAGTGTGGCAGAAAATAAAAACCTGAAGCTTCGAAATGAGGCCGAATCTCCCAGTCCTTGTCCCTGGTGGGCTCCCCTCCTTTTTTCTTTTTTCTAAAGAGGCTTATTTCTTGTTCAGAGACACAGGTGAAGGGGGTCATTGACATGCCCCTCTGTTTACACGTAAGGAAGCCAAGTCCTGGAGACAAAAAAGATTTCAGACACGTTTCCCATTTGGAGAAGGGGTTGCAAATCCTTGTCCACGTTCTAGCTGGAGTTAACTTGTTTTCTTTGCTTTTCTTTGCCAGCACTTGGCAGTGACCTACATAGACCACATGCCTAATAATAACTTGAGCTTTATTAGCACCCAGCATTCAAGGGCCTCTGGGAATTTGGCAAAAGGCAGTATTTAGTAAATCATCTGCTTGTTGCAAACAGACTTTGTACTTCTGGAGCAGCCTTTGAAGAGGAGAGGCTGCTGGCTGGGAGTTATCGGTGCAGCGGTCACTTGTCTGACTATTTTCCTCTTCATCTTTTTATCTGGAAATCTCCAAGACCATGGCTCACTTGTAAAGGGTTGATATTTCAGACAGGTAACCACTAGTCTGTCTCAGGTATCGACCTAGCAGAGTGGCTTTTGGCCAAGGGTACCCACCCAAAGTTCTACCCCCCACTCCTGCCTCTGACTGGCCAGGCATTGCCCCTGAAGCTACGGGATTAGGGGAAGGTCCAGAGAATTCCAGGGAAGGGTTCTAGGTTATGGGACAATGACTGTTCCAAGTGACAGGAAAATAATTCAGTATTTAACCAGCTGACTGTCAACCCTATATGCTCACATATTTCAGTTCCTAGGAAGTACAGATCCATGCCATGTGGCTTAACATAGACTTGTTCCTAAGTGTACATGATGGCAGATCAAGAAGTAGAAGTGTTTGGATTCAAGAGCCTTGAGGATTTCGTTTGACTGTGTCTTAGCTCCTCTTTGGTCCACTGAAGTGATGGCCAGGTGTAAGAAGAAGAGTGGGTGCAAGTCATAAATGATAACACAAGATAATCAAAGTGAGGGAAGCCCAAGAGGGTCCCTAAGTCCAAAGGATGGTGTAAAATTAGACATGAGAGACAGGGCAGGACAGGGCATATGCTGGAAAGATCCTAGGACCAGAGGGTCAGGAGGATTAGAGTGTCCTGAAGCAAGAGGGTCTAAAACACTTGCCTGAAAAGTATCATCACTTGGCTGCCAAGGAAGCTTAGCCATGGTTAAAAATGTCAGGAGGGTGGAGCTACTCGATTCTCAGCAGTTCTTAGAACTGCCTCGTGAAAAGATTTTCCCCAAGTGTTTCCTCTGCAACACACCCAGCAAGCTGTTTCTAGAAAAGTTGTCCCAGATGCCAAAGCTGGTACTTAAGAAGGACCATTGTTTGAAGGGCTGCTTCCCACTGGCAAAAAGCGTGATTGGATGGGGGAGGGGGTTATTTCCATCACAGAGTCCGAATTCCCTAGGACTTTGGCCATCTCAGAGCGGGATAGCTTTATAAATTTGTACCAATACCATAATTCTAACATAGCCATTTTCAAAGTGGTCTTGAAGCCACTGGAGTTGCAAGAAGTCTGATGGATGCAGATTGCTTTCCAAACATATGAGTCCTTCCACTCTTCTCAGTGAATGCCACACAATCCTCCAACCGTCATTTAGGGAGAACTAATCCCTTCTTACCGGTAACTTATTAAGTGAGTCATTAAGGATGACTGAATTTGTGAACCAAAATTAGCATGTGTCCAGAATACTTTTATTCAGCATTCCACCCCAAATCCTGTCATGCATGCAACATGTGGCAACTTGCAAAGCTCCTGCTGGGCCTGCAGAAGTGTTGACAACCAAATGCCCACACTGCGGAGGAAGCCAGTTTTGTTTTCTCTCTTATCAGTTTGCTGCTACTGTGTTATCTGTGTGGTTGGTTTTTAGGTAGCCTGATCTTTATGATGTTTGGTATTCTATATTCACCACCTCAGTATCTTGGCCCTGTAATTTTCTGGTAAGTAGATTGGAAGATACACTGTGGCTCAGATGTTTACATAATGCTGTACCCTCCCCCAAAAGCAAGGTGCTTGTACATTGACACTTTGTTATCTTAAACACTGTTACTACACACACACACAGTGAAAGAAAGTGAAGTTGCTCAGTCATGTCCGACTCTTTGCGACCCCGTGGACTGTAGCCTACCAGGCTCCTCGGTCCATGGGATTTTCCAGGCAAGAATACTGGAGTGGGTTGCCATTTCCTTCTCCAGGGGATCTTCCTGACCCAGGGATTGAACCCAGGTCTCCCGCACTGTAGGCAGACGCTTTACCATCTGAACCACCGGGGGAGCTATTGCTGTTCTCAGGGAAGATCTTTCAAATGTAATTTTTTTTTTTTTTAATAGGTTATAAGTTCCTACCATTCAAAAGTCAAAATAATATCTAAAAGTATAATGGAGAAGTTCTGCTCTCTCTGCTACAGTCTGCTTGGATCCTCCACTCTGGAAGTCATCACTTCACTCGTTCCTTGCATTATCTTTCTAGTATTTGTTTGGGCAACTAGGCAGTTTTCATATTTCCCTTTTAAGGGGAGGTTTTAAATATTTCACTAGTGCACAAAGCTCCCTTTTGACCCCACATGAGGAGGTAAAGTTAGATAGATTCAGATAGATGCCGTAGATAAATTCAGAAGTGACTCCAGAAGACTGAGATTGCCTCTGAAGTCTATCTTCCTAGGGCCATGAGCAGGACTGTCATCTTTTTACATACCTGGCTCTTGGAAAATGATGAGAGAGAAATTTCTCTTGAGTCCCTGGTGCTGTTTTCCCATCTGCATCCCCCCGTTTCAACAATCCCACAAAAGTCTCTGACCAAGGTGCACATTTTGTCCTCTTCCTGACCCCTGCCTCCCTCAAACACACCTGGACGGGAAGGGTTCCCTGCCTCTACCCACGCAAGTAGACTCAGCCAGGCAGTGAGTGGGGGTCCGAGGCAGGGTCGTGTGCAGAGAGTTCCTTTCTCCTCTCCTACAACGTCCTTTTCTAGTGGGACATCATGGAGATAATTCTGGTGGTGAAAGGAGGAACTTGAGTGGAGATGTAGGGGCCAGAGGAGCTGGAGGTGCTCGGGCGTGGGTAGAGGCAGGGAACCCTTCCCTTCCGAACACGTGGACACAGCCCGGGTGGTGCTCTGCACAAGGGCAGGTTGGGGGCGGTGGTAGCAGGAAAGAGTCAGGAAATCCAATGCCTTCCTGCCTGAGGACGCCCAAGTTTATTCCACGCTCTGTACCTGACTGTGGAAGCCTCAGGAAATACCATGGCAGTGGGAGCGTCAGGGGAAAGGTCTTGAAATACGAGTGAGTCAGAAAGTGAGGCCATCCAGTTCCCAATGGAAAGTAGATGGACCGTTCAAAACAGGGTAACTTGGGGAGGAATTATTCACAAAGGTGTGGGAGGCTGGGGACGCAGTTGGCGCTGCACCCCGGGGGCCAAAAGAAGGAAGGAGATTAGGGACAGTTACCAGAGTCTGGAGTGTCTTGTTAGTCTCCTGGGTCTTGAAAGGAGCAGTGAACTTGGGGAGAGGTGACCCTGTAGGCAGGGGACCAGGGGAAGAAGTTCCCCCCAATAACACTCTCCTTGCCTCTGCCAGGCCTCTCAGGTAGTGGGACCCTGCCCTAGGAGAGCATGCGGGGCCCGCAGATGAGGCTCCAGGCAGAGAGGCCCCTGGGGACAGGGAGGGGGCAACGGGAAGCAGAAGGGAACCCACCGAGCCTGCATTCACTGTGGCTTGCAGTGGCAGGAGACCAGACAAGATGGCTTTTCTTTGTGCTTTTCTCCATTTTCCTAACAGTCTCAAAATGAACCCACATGACTCTGGATTGGAGAAACTGTGATTTTTAATTTTAAAAGACTAAACCACAAACCACATCAACAGTAATAACAGCAGCAAGGAATGTGTCCCCAAGGAGACCCCCACCCCCCAGCTCCGGGCAGTACCAGTGCTTTCGTTAGTGGGAACAGGAGAGGGACGCCTTGCCAACACTTCTGGCCCACTCCGCACCCTTTCCCATGGGACTCTGACCTCAAGCAGAGCACACACAACCATCACTCCCAACCAAAGAGTTGCTGGGTCCTGAAGAAAGTGCTGCCAAGCCCTCTTGTTACTCAGAAGCAAACTTTGTATGTGTGCATGGTGGGGAGGAGTCGGGGACGGGGAGGCAGTGGGGCGTCATAGGGGAAGATGCTTCGATTTCCAGGGTCATGGATTCAGGTCCTGTCCCAGCTGCTTCATCACGGGGGAGCCTTGAGCATTTTTACACGCTCCGAGTCTTGTATCCAAGCGACTGATGAGGGTGATGGTGATGATTCTTCCCTGTAAGTCATTGTGAGTGTTCGTGACCTTGTAAAGTTAGAGTCTCTAGATATTCCTCGTAATGAAGGAGAGCAGTGCACAGAGGTCATCACCACCGCACAAGGCAAGAACAAGGACATCCGCAGCCTCTAGGAGGCCCGAGGCCTGTGGCACAGCTCATGCGTGGACAGAAAGAACACAGCCTGTGGTGAATTGACGAGAAACACACCCAGCACCAGAGCCTGCTGGGAGCGCTTTCTCTAGTTCCCATCACACAGCCCTCCTCCCTCTAGTCTTTTCCCATTTCTCTGCCTCCTCCACCCCTCAGCTCCCTGGGATCCCTGTGCCCAGGATGTGGCTAGGAGCCTCTCAGGGGGGTCTCTCCCTGCCTGCAAGGTGGATGTAGACCCACAGGTTTCAGACTTTCAGAGGCTTCAGAGGACAGCACCTATGACAGCCACCTTTCTCTTGCCACCCTGCCTACCTCTGGCATGTCATTTCAGCATGTGATTGTTCCCAAAGGCCCCTGCCCCACAAGGGAGGGACAGGACAGGTGAGGCCAGTAAAAACCCCACCTCACCAGGAGAGAAAAATCAGTGCAGAAGAGGGCATGAAAAGAAGGCAAAATGAGGAAATGGGAAATTTGTGGTAAAGACTAGAAGTGTGATCTCACTGTTTCATGTGGTTCTTGTGCAGTCCCTCACTCGTGTCTGACTCTTTGCGACTCCATGGACTGCAGCACTCCAGACTTCCCTGTCCTTCACCATCTCCTGAGGTTTACTCATGTCCATTGAGTCGGTGATGCCATTTAACCATCTCATCCTCTGTCATCCCCTTCTCCTCCTGCCTTCAATTTTTTCCAGCAATAGGGCCTTCTCTAATGAGTCGGCTCTTTGGACCAGGTGGCCAAAATGTTGGAGCTTCAGCTTCAGCATCAGTTCTTCAAATGAGTATTCAGGACTGATTTCCTTTAGGATGGACTGGTTGGATCTCCTTGCAGTCCAAGGGACTCTAAAGAGTCTTCTCTAACACCACAGTTCAAAAGCATCAATTCTTCTATGCTCAGCTTTCTTTATGGTCCAACTCTCACTTCCATACATGACTACTAGAAAAAACATAGCTTTGACTAGACGGACCTTTGTCGGCAAAGTAATGTCTTTGCTTTTTAATATGCTTTCTAGGTTTGTCATAACTTCTTTTCCAAGGAGCAAGCATCTTTTAATTTCAGGGCTGCAGTCACCATCTGCAGTAATTTTGGAGCCCAAGAAAATAAAGTCTGTCACTGTTTCCATGGTTTTCCTGTCTATTTGCCATGAAGTGATGGGACTGGATGCCATGATCTTTGTTTTTTGAATGTTGAGTACTAAGCCAGCTTCTTCACTCTCCTCTTTCTCTTTCAAGAGGCTCTTTAGTTCGTCTTTGCTTTCTGCCATAAGGGTGGTGTCATCTGCGTATCTGAGGTTATTGATATTTCTCCCAGCAATTTTGATGCCAGCCTGTGCTTCATCCAGCCCAGCACATCTTGTGATGTACTCTGCATAGAAGTTAAATAAGCAGGGTGATAATATACAGCCAGGATGTACTCCTTTTCCAATTTGGAACCAGCCTGTTGTTCCATGTCTGGTTCTAACTGTTGCTTCTTGACCTGCGTACTGGTTTCTGAGGAGGCAAATAAGGTGGTCTGGTATTCCCATCTCTTGAAGAATTTTCCACAGTTTGTTGTGATCCACACGGTCAAAGGCTTTAGCATAGTCAGTGAAGTGGAAGTAAATGTTTTTCTGGAACTCTATTGCTTTTTGTATGATCCAATGGATGTTGGCAACTTGATCTCTGGTTCCTCTGCCTTTTCTAAATCCAGCTTGAACATCCAGAAGTTCTTGGTTCATGTACTGTTGAAGCCTAGCTTGGAGAATTTTGAGCGTTACTTTGCTAGCATGTGAAATGAGTGCAGTTGTGCGGTAGTTTGAACATTCTTTGACGTTGCCTTTCTTTGGGATTGGAATGAAAACTGACCTTTTCCATCCTGTGGCCACTGCTGAGTTTTCCAAATTTGCTGGCATATTGAGTGCATCACTTTAACAGCATCATCTGTTAGGATTTGAAAGATCTCAGCTGGAATTCCATCACCTCCATTAGCTTTGTTTGTAGTGGTGCTTCTGAAGGCCCACTTGACCTCGCACTCCAAGATGCTGTCTCTAGGTGAGTGATCACAGCATTGTGGTTATCTGGGTCATTAAGATATTTTTTGTATTGTTCTTCTGTGTATTCTTGCCATCTCTTCTTAATATCTTCTGCTTCTGTTAGGTCCAGACCTTTATTGTGCCCATTTTTGCATGAAATATTCCCTTGGTAGCTCTCATTTTCTTGAAGAGATCTCTAGTCTTTCCCATTCTATGGTTTTCCTCTATTTCTTTGCATTGTTCATTTAGGAAGGCTTTTTTATCTCTCCTTGCTATTCTTTGGAACTCTGCATTCAGATCGGTATACCTTTCCTTTTCTCCTTTGCCTTTCACTTTTCTTCTTTTTTCAGCTATTTCTAAGACTCTTTTGTAGTCATTCCCAATCTGTTTGATGTTTGGCACCATGGGTGTGAGGCACTTGCACCCAGATCTGGAAGGGTTTAGGGCTGGAGAGAAATGCAGTGACAACCCCCTCCCCAGACCCTCACCAGCTCTGCTACCTCTGACCGTGACCCAGAGGACAGAGGGAGCACCCAACCACACCTTGACCTCCTGGTGCTAAAAGCCCTGACCTCGTCTTCCTCTCCAATTTAAACCATGAGATCTGACATACAACTGCTGGTCTTTGTCCTCAGTATTGGGGAAGGATAGGTGGGCACAGGGAGTCCAGAAAGAGACGAAAGGTTATCACAACGGAGCACTTGTTTATCCTGCAACATGTGGAGAGGGGGGTTGCTGTGGTGGCTAAAAGTGCAGTCTGGAATTGGAATGAGAAGGTCCAAATCCCATGTCCTCTGCTTGTTGTCAAGGTGATCCACTTCCTTGACTGCCTGAGCCTCTGATCTATCACGACAAGTGGGATGACCAGATCAAATGTGCTCCTTACGAAGTGCACGCGTGTAGGCTAAGCTGCTTCAATTGTGTCCAACTCTGCAACTCCAAGGACTGTAACCCACCAGGCTCCTCTGTCCATGGTATTCTCCAGGCAAGAATACCGGAGTGGGTTGCCAGGCCCTCAAGGAGTTGCCATATCAAATATATGGCATCAACTTGGACACATTTTTGCCTTCAAAAAAAAAAAAGGAATTGATCCTGAAATTATTCTAGCCCCTGGATGTCTTACTGGTTTACAGGGAATAAAGGGGACTGAAGAACAAATTAAGGAGCACTACAGAGCAGCAAGCATCCCAGTCCAAAATGTGGGACATCCTACAAGATAAATGATCCATTATCTCCAACAAACCAAATGCAAGGAGATGAAACTTTTAAAAGGAACGGGAACTGTTACAGAACAGAAGGGACCATGAAAAGAAATGTGTGAGACTTGTTAAATCCCGATTTTGAAAAAAAAAAAAAAAAAACAACAAAAAAACCCAACACCCTAAATAGACATCTTTAAGAGAACTAACCTGATGTGAAGGAATAACTGTTAATTTTGTGGATAGTGGCCTGGCAGTTATATTTCTAAAATGTCCTCACTAACTGCAGGTGCACACTGAAGTATTTATGGTGATATGAAAGGCTGCCTGGGATTCAGAGGGCTGATGGTTTGGAGTAGCAGGGTTAAAATTGTTGGAGCTGAGTGATGAGTGTCTGAGTTTTCATTTTACTCTTCTGTCTATATTGTACATTTTTGAAACTTTTCATCACAAAACATTTTTAAAATAGTTGTCAGGTCTTAGTTGTGACATGTGGGATCTTTTCCTCCCACCAGGGATTGAACCCAGGCCCCCTGCATTGGGAGGGCAGAGTCTTAGTCACTAGACCACCAGGGAAGTCCCTCATCATAAAACATTTTAATAGAGGCACAGATATGTGACTACCATGGCGTTAGGTTGGATCAGACACCTTTGATGCTGCTGCTGCTAAGTCGCTTCAGTTATGTCCAACTCTGTGCGACCCTATAGACAGCAGCCCACCAGGCTCCCCCATCCCTGGGATTCTCCAGGCAAGAACACTGGAGTGGGTTGCCATTTCCTTCTCCAGTGCATGAAAGTGAAAAGTGAAAGTGAAGTCGCTCAGTTGTCTCCGACTCAGTGACCCCATGGACTGCAGCCCACCAGGCTCCTCTGTCCATGGGATTTTCCAGGCAAGAGTACTGGAGTGGGGTGCCATTGCCTTCTCTGACACCTTTGATGGGGCCTCGTCATCTATTGGGCTTACCTGTGCTTATTCCCAGAAGGGTGTGGGTTGCGGGGGGGTGGGGGTTGGGTGGGGGTTCTATCCAGCTTTGACTTGCTTCACTTCCAGACTGAGGCAAGTGTCTTTCTGACCTGTGGCCTGAGATCCCAGCCAGAGCCCACTCAGGACACCCCACATTGGACCATGAGAAGCCCAAAAGTGCAGGGGAGTCAGTACCCCATAGGCAGTAAGGCTGGTTGCCTTGTTTCAAAGGTACGTAAACTGTGGTTGAGCGAAGTGAAGGGAGCCCTTCGTGATAGCTGGTGGGGGGCAGAGATGGATGAGCGATTCTGTCCTGAGGCCTTCCATCGTACCCGGTGGAGAGATCTGCCCACAGGAGGCCCTCGATAAGGATGTTGTTCGTGAGTAAATAAATGCCGGCATCAAAAGAGTAGAGACCATAACAACATCACACCGTGAATAATGGAGTTTCTGAAAATAGATTTGTTTTGCTTTATATGACTGATTTTAATGTTTTAAAGTCAAAATATACTTGATTTACAATATGGTGTTAGTTTCAGGTATGCAGCGAAGTAATTAAGTTTTATGTGTGTGTGTGAGTATGTGTGTATACACACATTCTTTTTCAGCTTCTTTTCCATTATAGGTTGTTAACAAGGTGTTGTCTTTAATTCTCTGTGCTATACAATAGGTCCTTATTTGTTTTATATATAGTAGTGTTACCTGTTAATCCCATGCCCCTAATTTATCCCCTCCCCTTTCCCCTTTGGTAACCATAAGTGTGTTTTCTGTGTAGCTGTATTATTTTCTGTGACTGATTTTGAAATCCCAAAATACCGTTTGAGAAAATAAGGAGCTGCGCAGGAAGACAGTCCTTCACCCCGCAGCAGCACACTTGTGCAGAAGTGGTCAGACCCCGAGCTTGCTGTCGCGTCGATCTGCCTTCGCCATGGTGGGGCCCAGCGTCCACGCACACAGGTGCGCGTAGGGACAGGTGCATGTGCTCCATGTGTTTTCAGATAAAAATAACTCGTGAGCTTGGAAGAACAATCTGCTTTAATTCTGGAAATTTGAAAAAACACATGTAACCAAGAATAGATTCTCAGTTTTGAAGATAATTGGCATTTCCCCCCAACCACAGATATTTTAAATATTAACATAAGTGAGATAACATGCAGAAGCCACGCCTCAGGTCTCCATCCTGTGATCTTTGGAATCCTTTTTCTCTCCTCTCCCCCTTTCTACTGTCTCCTGGGACTTTCCCGGGAACCCTGATTGAATATGTAGGATTGCCAAGTTTTAAAAAATAAGCTACTTGGTTGTCAGGTTAGGCTACACAAAAGGTATCCATATCGCGTGTGTTTGTGTGTGTGTGTGTGTGTGTGTGTGTGTGTGTGTGTGTGTGTAAAATACTTTTTTATAAGAAGCCTGGCAAGAAGAAAGCTAGTTGAGAGATGAAGGTTCCCGCTGCGTGGGTAACCTGTTTAGCCAGGACCAGATGGTTTGGAGGGCGGGTAATGAGATCCAAAGTCCTCTCTATCTAGGTCAGCATTGAATCCAGCCCTGCTCACAAATCACAGAGATTTGTGTGGCCAGATGTGTGTTCAGGCGCTGATGGAAAAGAGAGGATGTTCTGAGACAGACACATCTGAATGTGGGTCGGATTTGGCTCCTTTGGGGGCAGCTTTTCGTCCTGAGTTCTCAGATGGAGCTGTCATGGAAGGAGAGCTTTCCATGTAGGATGGATGTGCAACTCTGGTATTTTCCCAAAAGATTGCACCATGTCACTGACTTTCCAGGACTTTAAAGAACAACAGTGTCTAGTGTAAACTAGAACACAGGGACTCCTTTCATATGTGGGAGATGAGTGTAAATTATTCAAACTTTTCTACAGATAAATTTGACCATGTATATAAAAAACCCTAATAGTTTACAAAGCATTTGCCCAGCATTTCACTTCTAGGAATTTATTCTAAGGAAATAATCAAGGTCAAGTCCTAAGATCTTGTTAGTAATAATAGTAACAGTGATTATTTTCCCCCAAAATAGAATAGTGACCTAATCTTACTGCCCAACAATAGGGGATTTTTAGAAAACAATGGTGCAATGAAACATTTTCAGCTACTAAGAACACTGTTGTAGATATATATTTACTGATATGGAAAGGTGTATTTGGCATATTGCTAAGAGGTAAATATCTGGTTATAAAATAATCTAACCCCACATTTGCTTTTCAAAAGATTTTCCCACACACACACATGTACACACAAACCTACAAGTTTATGTGCTTAGAAAAATATATGAGAAGTTAGTTATCTCCGGGTAATAGAGTAACAGGCAACTTTTCTTTCCTTCTTTTTAAGTTCCTCTCTTTTCTAAATTGATTTATGATTAACAAGCATTTGCTTTTAGGTCTTTTATTATAAAGTACTTTAAAACAGGAATTAAGAGCTTTTCAGAAGGATTCTGTGTAGGGCTGAGAAGGACGGTAGTGGACGGCTGTGATCCGGGGAGGAAGAGGTCCACCGAGGGAACGGGTCACCAGACTCTGTCCTCTTCATGGGAGACGTGTTTCTAGGGGAGTCAGCCCCAAGCTTGCATGGAATGACCTTGCGTGGAGTTGAGAAGTCTCTGCGGTCCTCCCTCAGCAATGTGTGGACTCCTGTATGCTTTAGCCCAGCCACGCTGCACACACCGGCCAGTTCGTACACAGAACAAAACCCAGGCCACCATCCCTTTCTTAAAAGGTACTCTTCTGGGCTCATCCCTCATCTTCAGTGATTTAAACCTTATATTTCCCAGTCCCTCAAGAGAGTTCTTTGAAAACATGAGAGGAACCCAAATAACCAACAAGAGAAGACAGAGGCAGCCAAAGGTGGTTTCTTTCCTTTTTAAAAAAAAAATTTTAATTTTTGGGGGGCTGTGTGGCATGTGGGGTCTTAGTTCCCCAACCAGGGATCCAGCCCCTGCCTCCTGCAGTGGGAGTGCAGAGGCCTAACCCCTGGACCACCAGGGAAGTCTTAGCGGTTTCCTTTTAGTTTTGGGGTGTTCCTTCCTTAGCACACATGTCTTGGCTGTAGGGGGGCCCAGCTCCTGGTTGACGGTCCTTTTTCCCTCTGGGGTCTTCAGTCAGTGCCCTCCCACCCTTCTCCCACATATGTGTCCTCGACAAAAGCGAGTGCAGCCGTAAATTGGGGGTGAGTGAGTCAGCCCCAGAGTGCTAGCAGCTTGAAAAGCAAGCAAACTGGAAGCCCATCCTAGCGTTTCTAGCCTCCAGGCTCAGAGCAGGGCTGGGGTGATGTGCCCAGTTCGCCACGTGGTGGGCTCCTGGAGTCCTGCATGGCAGGGCTGGGAGTTAGAAGACTTAAATGTTCGGAGGTGACCGTGCCTGGAGCTGAGAGACCCAGAGAGACCCACACAACCGTTCCCAGACCCTCTACCTGCCCCTCTTGGTGCTATAGACAACGGGCTGACTCTGAAAGATTTAGAGGCCAATGGCATAGTTTATGGGGCTGCTTTGGATAAATGACACAAACTCTTGGAATCCTGCCTTTGTAAAGTGAAAATAACAAACCCAGGAAGTTGTGCTGATTAAACTGACTGACCAGAGGGCCGAGAAGAGTCTCATATAGAAGGTCTGTGGTCCTTGTGCTCAAAGAGCAGTCCTGAGTTCTACTTTCAGAGGTAACTTCCTGGGGGCAGTGACTGCTCATCATTGACCCCAGTGTCAGCCCTCCCTTTCCTACCTGGATTAAAGATCCATTTCCCAGCTTCTCTTGCAGCAAGGCGTGATCATGAGAACATGCTCTGACCAGTGGGATGTACATGGAGGGATTACATGCAATTTATGTTACTAGGAGGAGACTTCTTCATACCTTCAGCTGTCTCCTGGGCCAGAATCTAGACCTGATTAAGGCTGATGCTTAGTTAAATGATCATATTGACCCATGAGCTGAGGATGACAGTAAGATAGAAGGAGCATGAGTCCCTGACAACCTCACAGAACCATCACACCAGCCCCAGACTCCCTGCTTCTGGATTTGTTTACAAGGAGGAAAGGAAACTTCTGAGCTATTTAAGCCACTATTGTTTTGTATTTTCACTCATTTGCAGACTGGCCTAATTCTAACTTAAATATCACTCATGCTGTTTTTAAGATTGTTGGTTTTTTTTTTCCTTCTTTTTTTCGTCCCACCTGTGAAAATGTTGCTTAGCAGCCTGCCACCCTGACAACAGCCGTTCACATCTGTGACATGTCCTCGTAGATGCCTCCCAGCTCAAAGAGTGTCTTCAGCCACACTGTCCCCCACCAACCTGATCTGCGTCCCTTTTGTCTGTGGCAAGTCACTGTCCATCCTGAAGAGTTTCCCAGCTGATTTAAGGACCAGGCCTTTTCTGTGGGCGCCCACCATAAGGGGACCCTGGAGTCACCTAACCTCTTTGAACAGCAAAGGAAATTATAAGAGAGGAAGTGAATGCATATCTGGGGAGTGGGTGGAGGCCATAGTATTTGAAAAGCCTTAAACTGCAACATTTCAGAGACATTTTAAAAGATCCAGAGAGATCTGCCTGTGAACTTTTAGGAATGATTTTTTTTTTAAAAAACAAGATTTATTTTAGTCTCCCATTTCCTGTTTCTCTCTGTTTATTTTTTGTTAAGGGACCTTGATATGATGAAGGAAGCTTGTTCTGAACTAATTTTCTAAAGATTTTTATCTCTGACAGTGTTTTGTACAAAAAAAAAAAAAGGTTGTTGACTATGAAATTTCTTTGACATGTCTTATTTCCTTGCTGGAAAGAATTGCAAAGGTTTTTGGCTGCTTTTTTTTTTTTTTTTTTTTGGTCATTGCTGGTTTGTTGAGTTTGTGTGTGTGGTAAAATATACATAACATTTGCCATCTTAGCCATATTGAAGTGTACTGTTTACTGGCATTGAGTATATTCATGCTGTTGTACAGTTACCACCACCATCCATCTTCCAAATTTTTTCATTTTCCAAAACTGAAACTCTGTACTCACAAAATAATAGCTTCCCACTCCTCCCTCCCCTCAACTCCTGTTCTACTTTTCTGTTTCTGCGGATTTGACTACTTTAGGATCCTCAACTAAGTGGAATCAGAGAGTATTTGTCCTTTTGTGTCTGGCTTATTTCTCTTGGCATAATGTCTTCAAGGGTCCATCCACGATGTGGCATGTGTCAGAATTTCATTCCTTTGTAAGGCTGAATAACCCTTATGTATGTACCACGTTATCCATCATCTGTCATGAACAGTTGGATTGCTTCCACCTTTTGGTTATTGTGACAGTGCCGCTGTGAACATGGGTTTACAGCTATCTGTTTGAGACTGTGTTTTCAGTTCTTTTGGTTGCATACCCAGGAGTGGAAATGATGACTCTTACGGTAATTCTATGTTTAATTTTTTTGAGGAGCCATCTCTCCAGTTAGGGGTTGCTTCAGAGTTAAAGTCGGAAAGTGTAGTTTTTTTCCATAGTGGATAAAACAGTGAGCCTAAACTGGACCACGCACCAGGATTATCTGGAAACTCTTAAATATAAAGTCACGAGTTCCCCACCCTCCAGGACTGTTAAGTCAGGTTATGTAAGGGAAGAGCCTGGAACCTTGAATTTAAAAGGTTTTCCATGACTCTCATCTATGGAGCAGCCTTTGGGGCCAGTAGTAGTAGTCATGTTAGTTGCTCAGTCGTATCCGACTCTTTGTGATCCCATGGATTGTAGCCTGCCAGTCTTCTCTGTTCATGGGCTTCTGCAGGCCAGAATACTGGAGTGGGTTGTCATTCCCTTCTCCAGAGGATCTTCCCAACCCAGGGATCAAACCCAGGTCTCCGGCATTGCAGGCAGATTTTTTACCAGCTGAGCTACAGGAATGTCTTGGAGACAGTAAGACAGGATAAAGGTTCCAGCTTCTCAGATACCATTCGCTACACACACCCAAAGGGAGCTGAGCTTTGTTAAGATACCAGGGCCCTCTCTGCCTGTATCTCCATGTGTGGTAGGAGTTTCTCGTGCGAAAGTGAAGGAGTCAGGAGAGCCATTCGTGTGGCCGCCCGAGGAAGCAGACTTGGAGCTCTCATGGATGGGGATTCCCAGCTGCTTACTGGCCTGATTGTCCTTGTTAATCTCGGGCAGGGGGAGGGTGTGTGTGCAGAGGAGCTTCCTCAGGGCGTGTGTTCATGCGCATTTCCGGAGACAAGACCTGATCAGCCTATTTTTCACTATCGAGTGTCACAGGCTCCTATTTGACAGTGCCTGGAGTCAAGCCTCCTCGTAGGTGGTTGGGCTTCCTTCCGCCCAGCCTGCCCGGAGCCTTTAGAAGGGATTCCTGGTTCAGTGGTGTGGCCAGGTGGCAGGGTCACTTGGCACACAGCCTGGCAACTCTGCGCAGGAGGGAACATCTGTTTGGCTTCTTTCCCAGCAGCCTGTGCTTACAGGAAGGCTCCTAAAGGTCTGTGGATCCTCCAGGACAGGCATCAGAAATTTTTTTTTTTTAATTAGAATTTTCTTTTTAGTTTTGTTGTTTGTAATAAAGTCATTCATAGGGAGCTTAGAAAGTTTAGAAACTAGAGGAAGATGAAATGAAGGAGGAAAGAGAAAAACCACTCTTCATCACTCCCCAGAGTCTACCATTTTTAGTGAATTTCCGTCTTGTCTTTTTTTCCCCTTACATGGTTTCTTTACTTGCTCACTTTCCCCATATTGCTATAAACTCATGAACACATTTTACTGGGTGCATGGATCTACCATTGTTTACTTAATTCCTTCACTCCTGTTTCATATTTTTTGTTGTTTTTCAGTTTTTTCTTTCTATTGAAAATAGTACTCCAATGAACATCTTTAGACATATAGCCTCTTGCAGATCATTTCCTTGGGGCAGAGTCCAGGAAATGGGATTAAGTTAAAGTCATAGATGCATTAAGGCCTTTGTTATGTATCACATTTGTGAAAGGATTGGTACCAAATTGCACAACCATTAGCAGAGTTAAAAAATGGGTACCATGACCTAGGCTCTGGCCCAGTGGTTTACAGCTACGGGTGATTGGGCCCCCAAGGACTTCTGTCAGTGTCTGGAGGCATGTTCAGCTCTCACAGTGGGACAGACACTGCTGGTGTCTGTTGAGTAAAGGCCAGGAGTGCTGCTCAATATCCTACAACCTACGTTACGGCCACACACAGCGAAGAATCATCTCTTCCACAGTGTCACAGGCACCAAGGTTGAGGAACTCTACTGTAACTGTCAACTGGATCACAGCCCTTTTCAGACAGGAAAAATACAGAATCTTACCAGTCCAGGTTCAGGCGCCACGGTCAGCTGCTGTGGCTTCTGTCAGTGTCGGATGACGTTGATGTTGAAAACTGGTTTGACTCTAGTTCAGTGTCGTTTTCGAGGACTTGGCAACCTGCTCCAGAATCAGATTTCACCTTGACCTGCCCAGGGCACTACTCGAAGTTCTCCTTCCTCCAGGGCCCTGAGAATTCTTACTGGTCACTTGCCAGTGGTTCAGTCCAGACCACTGCCACCCATCGGAGATGTTCTAATACAATTGTCCTTCAAGAGGGGCGCTATATACTCTGTTTTTGCTAAGTATTTTGGGCTCCTGTGCAAATTTACTTAACATATCAGTTCAGTTCAGTTGCTCAGTCGTGTCTGACTCTTTGTGATACCCTGGACTGCAGCAGCCAGGCTTCCCTGTCCATCACAAGTCCCAGAGCTTGCTGAAACTCATGTCCATTGAGTCAGTGATGCCATCCAACCATCTCATCCTCTGTCGTCCCCTTCTCCTCCTTCCTTCAGTCTTTCCCAGCATCAGGGTCTTTTCTAGTGAGTCAGTTCTTCACATCAGGTGGCCAAAGTGTTGGAGCTTCAGCTTCAGCATCAGTCCTTCCAATGAGTACTCAGGACTGATTTCCTTTAGGATTGACTGCTTTGGTCTCCTTTCAGTCCAAGGGACTCTCAAGAGTCTTCTCCAACACCACAGTTCAAAAGCATCAATTCTTTGACGCTCAGCTTTCTTTATGGTATAACTCTCACATTCATACATGACGACTGGAAAAACCATAGCTTTGATTAGACAGACCTTTGTTTGTCAAGTAATGTCTCTGCTTTTTAATTTGCTGTCTAGGTTGGTCATAACTTTTTTTCCATGGAGTAAGCATCTTTTAATTTCATGACTGCAGTCACCATCTGCAGTGATTTTGGAGCCCAAGAAAATAAAAGTCTGTCACTGTTTCCATTGTTTGCCCATTTGTTTGCCATGGAGTGATGGGACCAGATGCCATGATCTTTGTTTTTTGAATGTTAAGTTTTAAACCAGATTTTCCACTGTCCTCTTTCACCTACATTAAGAGGCTCTTTAGTTCCACTTTGCTTTCTGCCATCAGGGTGGTGTCATCTGCATATCTGAGGTTATTGATATTTCTCCCAGCAATCTTGATTCCGGCTTGTGCTTCATCCAGCACAGCATTTTGCATGATGTAGTCTGTATTGAAGTTAAATAAGCAGGGTGACAATACACATCGACTTACATGTCACCTCATTCCAAATCCACGGTACGCTCTGTGCAATATGCCAAAACCCTCAGACTTTGAGGACAGAATCTCAAAGTCACCTGTGTAGCGTGTGGTAGGGCCAGCTAGCTCTTCCCAGTGTCTGTCCTCCCTTTCCTCTGCTGGTAATAGAATCCCCAACTTTGAGTTGGTCAGTGGCTTCTCAGAATCGATACATTTCCTACACTTTCATAGCCGCCCAATGGCTTATGACTGGAAATGCTGAGTGTGACTTCTGGTGGTGCCGTTTCACAGAGGCAGTGTGCCCCTTTTCACTGACAGAAGAAATGTGGATGTGCTGGCTTGACCTAGAGTACCATCCTAGACCAGGAGGTGGAAGTCGAGTTTGGAGGATGGCAGAGCAATAATACAGAAGTAGTCTGGGTCTGATGATCATGGTGGTGCTCTTAACCACCAGGCTTCACTTCTCAGAGAGTAGCCTCATCTTTAAGCCACTGTTTCGTGTCTGTTACAGCTGAGGTGTCTGTTAATCCTCACTGACATAATTGATGTAATCCAACCTCTCTCATTTCAAAGATATAAATGGAAGCCTGAATGGATTACATCAGGCTCACTTCATGGTGCCTTTTCTGTTAGCTGTCTGGGAGTTTGCTAAATAAGATCTTTTAAATATATGAATCATTCAAGAGAAATGGTATGTTTTGGGATACCTTGTGAGGTTGATAACACAAAAGAAGACCAAAGAATTGTGAGGAAAGCAAAGGTTTTAGCATAAGAGATGAGAGTCAGAGCATACTTGGGAAAGGGGAAAAACAAAACATCCTTTATTTTTCAGGGTTAGATCCTCTGAATCTGGGAGTAGCTACTCGAACGACACCCTTGGTGAGGTAGTGATCCTGTTTTCGCAGTTGGCGTTTCTGAATGCAGAGACTGTTTATAGAGCAGCATAATTAGTAGATACTTCATGGAAGTGATTGCTGCTGGTTCAATTATTCTTTAATAGATTGGCTAGATCAAGGGGCTGCTCGGGAAGGAGAATCAATCTTTCTTTTCCCCTTATCATGGTAAGTGAGCGCTCATCATTTATTATGCGTATCCCCTTGGTTTCATTTCACTCACAAAGGAAGTGTATGTCCTTTCTTAAAATATACAGATTTCTTTCCCCTGGGGTCTAGCAAGTAAAGGAAAAGATAATCTGCATCCCGTTGAGTTAGAAGAAAGCTGTGTCTGCACATCACCTAAGCAACCAGTTACTCAGGGCAATTCCGCCAAAACACCCATTGATTCTGTGAAAAATCCATCAGCCTGGTTGCGAGACATCCCACAGCCTTCTGTTTGCCCTTCCTGGGTTGAGTAACTGAATTTCTCATTTTCCACTGCCTATATTGGCTTCCTAAAGACCCTGCTGCAGATAGAGCTTTGATTTCATAGAGGAAGTCATCTATCTTTAAAACTCCCATCTTTAAAATTCACTAGGACCTCACTCACCATTATCAGAAAATTCTCTGCAATGAAATTCAATTGCCCAGTTCAGCATAGAGGGTCAGATGAAACCCAGTCCCTTGGACGAGAAGAAACAATTTTAAAAGATGATCATTACTTGGCTTTTTCCATTTTCTTCTTCCCAGTGCCCAGAAGATGGTTTTTCTTGGCTCTGGGACTAAATCGAGTGAACACCTGGTCCAGATTTACTTGGATCTTTCTTCTCTAGGCAACTGATTCCTGCTGGAAAATATGCATATACCACGTAGGCTCATACCAAAGACAAGAGAAAGCTTCCATTTATGCTGTCTCTTTGATTTAATTTCTGCCTCCTGAAGGTGAAGTCAGCCCAGGCAAGCCTCATCCGCTGCTTCAGCGGCAAAGAAAAGAGGTTGGCTTGGCTGACTGCATGATTACCACAGCGTAGCAGAACCTTGGCAGCAGCCTTTTAAGCAGGGTGCTGTGTTTCTGAAGACTGTTTGCATCACAAAAGAGAAATTCTGAGATGTACCAAGATTCAACCTACAAAATGCATGGGTGACCAGCCCTGCAAACACCCTCTTTTCTATGCCAAGTTACTCTTCTAATCTGCGTGTGACTGGCCTACTTTAATTCAGCCTCCTTCTCTCACACCCCTTGGTCTAGCCGGTTACATAAGCTGCCACGCCTTGATTCTGTCTGTTGTTTTCAACTCTCACTTCAACCTATGGTGTGCTGGAGTCATCTCCCGATGGCTCACGAAAGTGTGCATTGCTCTTCCCATGTCATGTTCAATAACATGACATTTGTAGCTTGAAGTCAGGCATGGTAAGGTAATTGTGTCACAGAAACCAGGAAATCCTACAAATAGGGCTCCCCACTGCCCCCAGGAACCAGTTGTTAAACATTCTCTACCATCCAACTGGATTTAGTCCTTTTAAGTCCTTTGAAATAAGGATCGATTTTATTTTGACAAATGTTTAGTTCTATCTTCAGTCCTAGAATAACAGAAAAAGAGTATCAATCCTGGACAAAATGGTTATATGTGCCTTATGTATGTCTGGTTAGAACTGGACATGGGACAATAGACTGATTCCAAATCGGGAAAGGAGTATGTCAAGGCTGTATATTGTCACCCTGCTTATTTAACTTATATGCAGAGTACATCATGAGAAATGTGGACTAGATGAAGCACAAGCTGGAATCAAGATTGCTGGGAGAAATATCAATAACCTCAGATGTGCAGGTGACACCACCCTTATGACAGAAAGCAAAGAAGAACTAAAGAGCCTCTTGATGAAGGTGAAAGAGGAGAGTGAAAAAGTTGGCTTAAAACTCAACATTCAGAAAACTAATATCATGGCATCCGGTCCCATCACTTCATGGCAAATAGATGGGGAAACAGTGACAGACTTTATTTTGGGGGGCTCCAAGATCACTGCAGATGGTGACTGCAGCCATGAAATTAAAAGATGCTTGCTTCTTGGAAGAAAAGTTATGACCAACCTAGACAGCATATTAAAAAACAGAGACATTGCTTTGCCAAAGAAGGTCTGTCTAGTCAAAGCTATGGTTTTTCCAGTAGTCATGTATGGATGTGAGAGTTGGACCATAAAGAAAGTTGAGCACTGAAGAATTGATGCTTTTGAACTGTGGTGTTGGAGAAGACTCTTGGGAGTCCCTTGGACTGCAAGGAGATCCTACCAGTCAATCCTGAAGGAAATCAGTCCTGAATATTCATTGGAAGGACTGATGCTGAAGCCGAAACTCCAATACTTTGGCCGCGTGATGTGAAGAACTAACTCATTGGAAAAGACCCTGATGCTGGGAAAGATGAAGGTGGGAAGAGAAGGGGACGACAGAGGATGAGATGGCTGGATGGCATCACTGACTCAATGGACATGAGTTCGAATCAACTCCGGGAGTTGGTGATGGACAGGGAGGCCTGGCATGCCGCAGTCCATGGGGTCGCAAAGAGTCAGACATGATTGAGCGACTGAACTGAACTGATGTATGCCTGCACAGTTTTCTTCAGAACAGGCTCCTCCAAATTGGTCCCCTTCCTTTCCTTCATGACTCTGATCTACCTCTAAGCCAGCCTCAGCAAGGCTGGACCATGGAACTTCCCTGACCATTCTTCCAAGTCAGAACTTTAAAAAAAAAAAAAATTACTGGAGTATAGTTGATTTACAATGTTGTATTAGTTTCAGGTGTATGGCAAAGTGAGTCAGTTATACATATACGTATATTCACTCTTTTTTAGATTCTTTTCCCATGTAGGTCCTTACTGAGTATTAAGTAGAGTTCCCTGTGCTATACAGTAGGTACTTGTTGGCTGTGTTGCCTTATATATAGTAGTGTGTATATGTTCATCCCAAGCTCCTGATTTACCCCTTCTTCCCAGTATTTCCCCTTGGTAACTGTAAGTTTATTTTTGAGATCTGTAATAAGTTTATTTTTGATATCTCTTAGTCTGTTCCTATTTTATAAATAAGTTCATTTGTGTCATTTTAGAAAATTAGATTCCACCTGTAAGTGATATCCTATGATGTTTGTCTTTGTCTGACTTAGTTCACTTAGTATGATCACCTCTAGGTCTGTCCAGGTTGCCACAGATGGCATTATTTCATTCTTTTTTTATGGCTGAGTAATAGTCCATCACATATATATATGTACCACATCTTTATTCATCTGTTGATGGACTAGGTTTCTTCCATGTCTTAGCTATTATAAATATTTAAAACTCTTTAAAAAATCCACATTTCTGTATTCACAGATGAAAGCAACTATGGACTTGTGTAGTACTATAGTACTTAGTTATTGAAAAAATTCCACATATAAATGGATTCATGCAGTTCATACCATGTTGTTCAAGGGTCAGCTATACTTAGGTATAAACCTTAAAAATATATACAAGATCTCTATATGAGGAAAACTACAAAATTCTGATGAAAAAATCAAAGAACTAAACAAATGGAGAGAGATTACATATCCATGGATACGAAGACTCAGTATTGCCAAAGACATCAGTTTTTCTAACATTGGTCTGTAGATTACAGCAATCCCAGTCAAAATTTCATTCAGCAAGTTGTTTTGTGGATGTCAACAAACTAATTCTAAAATTCACACAGAGGGGCAAAAAAACCTAACACAGTATTGAAGAACAGCAAAATCAGAGGACTGTCAATACCTGACTCTAAGCCTTACTGTAGAGCTCCAGTAGTCAAGATAGTGTAGTATTCACAGAAGAATAGACAGGTAGACCAGTAGAACAAAGAGCCCAGAAATAGACCCCCATAAATACAGTCAAGTGATCTTTGGCCAAGGACTAAAGGTAATAGGATGGAGGAATGATAGTCCTTTTAACAAACAGAACTGGAACAACTGGACATCCACATGCAAAAAATAAAGCTAGACACAGAGCTTACACCCTTCACAAAAATTAACTCGGAATGGTTCACAGTCCTAAATAAAAAGGCAAAACTATAAAACTCTTAGAAAATAACATAGGAGAAACTCTAAAATGACCAAGGGTATGGCAGTGACTTTTTAGATAAAACACCAAAGACATGATCTAGGAAATAAATAGTTAATAAGCTGGATTTCATTAAAATTGCAACACTATGCTCTGCAAAAGACAGTGTCAAGAGAATGAGAGCAAACCACGGAATAGGAGAAGATATCTGCCAAAGACGTGTCTGATGAGGGACCTCTATCCAAAAGAAACAATTCTTAGACTCAGCAATAAGAAAGCAAACATTTAGAAAATGATTTTTAAAAATAAGCAAATGACCTGAATGAACATTGCATCAAAGAAGATGGCAAGTGAGCATATGAAAAGATGCTCAGCATCATATGTCATTAGGTAATTGCATATTAAACCATCAATGAGATACCATTGCTTACTATTAGAATGGCCCAAACCCAGAACACTGACAATACCAAATGTTGTCAAGGATGTGGAGCCACAGGAACTCTCAGCTATTGTTGGTGGAGTTGCAAAATCATAACAGCCGCTTTGGGTGACAGCTCAGCGGTTTCTTTCCAAACTGAACATATCCTTAGCATACAATCCAGCAGTCATGCTCAGCAGTCATTTACTCAAGTTGATTGAAAACTTGTGCCCACATAGAAACCTGCACATGCATGTTTATAGTAGCTTTATTCATTATTGCCTAAATTTGGAAGCAACCAAGATGCTTTTTTAGTAGGAAAATGAGTAAATAAACTGGCACATTCCAATAATGGGATATGATTCAAAGCTAAGAAGAATGAGCTATCAAGCCGTGAAAAGACAGAGAAGCTTAAATGCTTATCACTAAATGATTGAAGTCCATCTAAAAAGATCGTATACCTATACGATTGCAACTATATGACATTCTGGAAGAGGTAAAACTATGGAGACAGTAAAAAGGTCAGTGGTTTCCAAGAGTTAGCAGGTTATGAAGAGGCTCCCTGGCAGATCCGATGGTAAAGAATCTGCCTGCAATGCAGGAGACCCGGGTTCAAGCCCTGGGTTCGGAAGATCCCCTGTAGAAAGGAATGGCAACCCACTCCAGTATTCTTACCTGGAAAATTCCATGGAGAGACCATGGGGTTGCAAAGGGTTGGACATGACTGAGCAACTTATACTTAGGTGAAGGGGTAGAGCACAGAGGATTTTTAGAGCAGTGGTACGATACTATCATGATGGGTACATGTCATTATGCATTTGTCAAAACCTGTAGGATATACAACACCAAGAGCAAACTCCAGTATAAACTATGGACTTTGGGTGATGACGGTGTGTCACTATAGGTTCATCGCCTGTCACACAGGTACTATCCTAGGGGGGGACGTTGGTCATGAGGAGGCCATGCATGTATGGGGGCAGGCGGTCTATGGGAAATCTTTGTATCTTCCTCTCAATTTTTCTGTGAATCTCAAGCTGCTCTACAAAATAGTCTCTTTTAAAAATTGGATTATGGTTATATAGGAAATTGTTTCTGTAGTTTAAAGAAGTATTTAGAGATGAAATGTCATAACGTCTGTAATTTTTCTTTAAAAATACTTCAGAAGAAAATGAAACAAATGTGGGAAAATGTTAGCAACTGTTAAATCTGAAGGATGGCTATGTGGAAGGCTATGATTCTCTGCTCCTATCTATATGTTTGAAATTTTTCATCACAGTCAATTCAAAAGCACTTCTGCTCATGGAATCTATAAATTTGGTCAATCTCAAGTAGAACCGCTCATCTGAGTCCCCTGAAATCCGGGCCTGTATGACTCAAGGTTGTCAACCTAGCAGGTTGTTTCAATCACAGTAAAAGCCTGCGACGGAGCATACTGTAGAGTTGGCCCTGGGTTGAAAAAATCCCCTGGAGGGGGAAATGGCAACCCACTCCAGTATTCTTGCCTGGAGAATCCCCACGGACAAAGGAGCTTGGTGGGCTACAGTCCATGTCCATGGGGTTGCAAAGAGTCGGACGTGGCTGAGAGACTGAGCCCTGCGTGTCTGTGTTCCCACGGGCTTAGCTCAGGCTCTTGCATCTGCAGTGGGCAGGATGAGGAGTGACTGACCAGCAGGCATTTAGGCTTTTCCCAGTTCAGCTGGAGGGAGTTCAGTGCAGTACACATTTCATTATCTTAGCTTGTTGCTTTTTGTGATTGTACAGACTGACTGAAAATAACTGCTTTTCACTAACCCCCCTAAGCATGACCCTGCTCATGTAATCAGAATAATATTTTAAAATGCACAGAAATATATTTTCTTGTAGTGACACCTCCCTCTTTGATGTAACAGGGAATCGTTTGCTTTTAGAGATCTTTCCTTTCATTCTGTCTGGTTATATGGAGATCTTCTGTGTTCTTTCAGGAGGTTCTTAACCTAGCGTCTTTTGTCTGGCTTCAGGACTCTCCACAAAACATGTCTTAGTCTCCTTGCCTTCTCAGCCCTCCCTGCCCAACCTTGTTCTGTACTTGCCCCTTAGACTATGCGGCTCCATCAACCCTGGATTGCACTGGGTGTTTCTCGCCCTTGGTGTGGGACCTCAAAGGAACCGAAACCCCAACTCTCATCCTCATCCCCTTGGCCAGATCTCTTGATTCTGGGCTTCCAAGTTCCCTCCTGCTGAGGCTTGAGGACTTGAAGAGAACCACAGAGCTGAGACAGGACAGTCTGTGGTCTTGGACAGCCCATGGAATCTTGGTTTCATCTCATAATGAGATTTATAAAACCCTTTTTTTTTAATCTGCCTCACAGGGCTGTTATGAGGGATCAAAAGAAGGAAAGTCTACCCAAGTCTAAGCTTTGGGTTAGAGCCCAGTACAAATGTTTCCTATTACCTGTTTCTATATAATTTGTTTTTTAATGTTAATGTAGTATCTTTAGTGACTCTCCACATGGCCAATGTTGTTATTAATATTTATTTACTCATCTGGAATAAAAAGGGCTTAATGCAATATTTTCTACCTTTCTAGGTTGTGAATAAGGAAAAAGGGGGTCAGTGTCCTCAGCAACAGCCCACAAAATGCCCCTGTAAAGAGGATGCCTGGGCCTACCCAGCTGTGCATCTCTAAAACAGATTCCTGCTCTAGTCACTGGCTACAGATCTGGCTCTTGTTCGATTGGGAACTACTGACGTTGAGTTTCCACCAGCTTTGATTTTCCATCAACCTTCATTTCTTCCTCCCTCCCTCCCTGGCTTCCCAAGCTTCTGTGCTATTCAGACCTTTGGCACACAGGACTGCTGACATGCCTTTTGTACGGCAAGTGGTTGTGTTCTACTTTTAGAAGTAAACAGAATCAAATGTTATTTTTTTTAATAAATTTTTTTAAAATTTATTTTTCATATTCTTTTCCATTGTGGTTTATCACAGGATATTGAATGGAGCTCTCTGTTCTATACGGTAGGACTTTGTTGTTTATCCATTCTATGTATAATTGCATCTGCTAATCCCAGATCTCCATCCATCCCTCCCTTCCCCTCATTCTCCGTCGACAGCCACAAGTCTGTTCTCTGTGTCTGTGACTCTGTTTCATAGATAAGTTCATTTATGTCATATTTTAGTTTCCACATGAAAGTGATATCATGTGGCATTTGTCCTTCTCTTTTTGATTTGTTTCACTTAATATGATTGTCTCTAGGTCCATCCCTGTTGCTGCAAGTGGCATTCTTTCACTCTTTGTGATGGACGAGTAGTGTTCCGTTGTGTCACACTGTACCACATCTTCATCCACTCCTCCGTTGGGGGACATTTAGCTTGTCTCCATTTCGTGGCTACTGTAAATAGTGCTAGTGTAAATAGTGTGAACATAGGAGTTCATGTCTCTTTTTTTAAAAAAATATTTATGTATTTGGCTGTGCTGGATCTTAGTTTTGGCATGTGGGTTTAGTTGCAGCATGGGGGATCTAGTTCCATGATCAGGGGTTGAATCCAGGGCCCCTGGATTGGGAGCATGGAGTCTTAGCCACTGGACCACCAGCAAAGTCCTTATAACTTATTTATTTACGGTTTCCTTTGGATATGTGCCCAGGAATGGGATTTCTGGATCATATAGCAACTCTATTTTTAGTCTTTTTGAGGAACCTCTATACTGTTTTCCATAGTGGTTGCACCAGTTTACATTTCTACCAGCAATTGTAAGAGGGTTCCCTTTTTTCCACACACTCTTCAGCATTTGTTATTTGTGTAGTCCTGTTTTAGAGTTGAGCAGAGTGAGATCTGGAGAGCTTGAAAGGGTTCCCCCAAGGTCCTACCATTGGTAAAGGACAGAATTCTTTCTCAGCCCACATGTATCCACATCTTATGCAGTTTCTGTACATCCAGCAGGTTCTTAACCCAGCATCTTTTTTTTTTTGCTTAATTTTTTAAAAAATCTTTTTTAACGTTTATTTTCAATTGGAGGAAAACTGCTTTACAATGTTGTGTTGGTTTCTTCCATACAATATCACAAATCAGCCATAATTATACATGTATCACCTCTCTCATGAGCCTCCCTCACCTCCCCAATCCCACCCATGTAGGTCATCACAGAGCGCCAGGCTGGGGTCCCTGTGTTACATAGTGACTTCTTACCAGTTATGTATTTTACACACGGTGGTATATACATGCTGATGCTTTCTTCATTCATCCCACTCTCTCCTACCCCTCTGTGTCCACAAATCCTTTCTCTATATGAGTCTCCATTTCTCCCTGCACAGAAGTTATCAATACATACCAGTTTTCTAATTCCATGTATATATGTGTTAATATATGATGATTTGTTTTTCTCTTTCTCACTCACTTCACTCTGTGTAACAGGCTCTAGGTTCATCCACCTCACTAGAACAGACTCAGATTTGTTCTTTTTTTATGGCTGAGTAATATTCCATTGTGTATATGTATGACATCTTGATTCATTCATCTGCTGATGGATATCTAGGTTGCTTCCATGTCCTAGCTATTGTAAATAGTGCTACTGTGAACATCGTCTTTTTCAGTTATGGCTTTCTCAGGATATATGCCCAGTCGTGATATTGCTGGGCCATTTAGTAGTTTTATTGCTAGTTTTTTTCCTCTATACTGTTCTCCATACTGGCTGTTATTAATTTGCATTCCCACCATCATTGCAAGAGGGTTCTCTTTTCTCCACACCCTCTCCAGCATTTATTGTTTGTAGATTTTTTTTGATAATGGCCATCCTGACTGGTGTGATGTAATACCTTGTTATAGTTTTGATTTGTATTTCTCTAACAAATAGTGATGGTAGGCACCTTTTCACGTGTTTATTGGTCATCTGAACTTACCATCTTTTGTCTGACTTCAGGAGATCACCTACAAAAACTTACATGTACATACATTTTTCTAGATAGAGAGTCCACAGCTACCAAAGGGTCTTCAAGAGATGCAATACTTAAAAATTAAGAACACGCTATCCATTTTGCCTGGCATAGAGCCAGTGTTCAACATTTGTGTGCTGGATTGAACTGAGGCCAAGTGGGGGGTGGGGAGGTGGGTCTCAGAAGGATAGCACTCTGTTTATCCTGAAGAGCACCCTGTGGGGAATGAGCCCCCTGTTGTAACAGCTGCGGTCTTGGCTGTGGTGACTCAGAGGATGCACATAGAGGTTGGGGAGCAGGCCAGGAAAATTTCATGATGGCTAGATAGCCTGTGAACAGTTCATACCATGAACAGTATGAAAAGGCAAAAAGATATGACACTGAAGGATGAACTCGCCAGGTTGGTAGGTGTCCAATATGCTACTAGAGAAGAGGAGAGAAATAGTTCAGAAAGAATGAAGAGGCTGAGCCAAAGCAAAAACACCACCCAGTTGTGGATGTGACTGGTGATGGAAGTAAAGTCTGATGCTGTAAAGAGCAATATTGCATAGGAACCTGGAATGTTAGGTCCATGAATCAAGGTAAATTGGAAGTGGTCAAACAGGAGATGGCAAGAGTGAACATCGACATTTTAGGAATCAGTGAACTAAAATGGACTGGAATGGGTGAATTTAATTCAGATGACCATTATATCTACTACTGTGGGCAAGAATCCCTTAGAAGAAATGGAGTAGACATCATCGTCAACAAAAGAGTTTGAAATGCAGTAGAACTTGGGTAAAATATCAAAAACGACAGAATGATCTCTGTTTGTTTCCAAGGCAAACCTTTCAGTATCACAGTAATCCAAGTCTATGCCCCAACCCCTAATGCTGAAGAAGCTGAAGTTGAACAGTTCTTTGAAGACTTCCAAGGCCTTCTAGAACTAACACCAAAAAAAAGATGTCCTTTTCATCATAGGGAATGGAGTGCAAAAGATACCTAGAGTAACAGGCAAGTTTGGCCTTAGAGTACAAAATGAAGCAGGGCAAAGGCCAACAGAGTTTTACCAAGAGAACACACTGGTCAGAGCAAGCACTCTCTTCCAACAACACAAGAGACACTCTACATGTGGACATCACCAGATGGTCAATACCAAAACCAGATTGATTGCATTCTTTGCAGGCGAAGATGGAGAAACTCTCTATAGTCAGCAAAAACAAGGCCAGGATCTGACTGGCTCAGATCATGAACTCCTTATTGCAAAATTCAGACTCAAATTGAAGAAAATAGGGAAAACCACCAGACCACTTAGGTATGACATAAATCAAATCCCTTAATATTATACAGTGGAAGTGACAAATAGATTCAAGGGATTAGATCCGATAGATGGAGTGCCTGAAGAACTATGGACAGAGGTCCGTAACATTGTACAGGAGGTTGTGATCAATTCATCCCCAAGTAAAAGAAATGCCAAAAGGCAAAATGGTTGTCCAAGGAGGCCTTTCAAATAGCTGAGAAAAGAAGAGAAGCAAAAGGCAAAGGAGAAAAGGAAAGATACATCCATCTGAATGCAGAGTTCCTAAGAATAGCAAGGAGAGATAAGAAAGCCTTCCTCAGTGATCAATGCAAAGAAATAGAGGAAAACAGTAGACTGGGAAAGACTAGAGGTCTCTTCAAGAAAATTAGAGATACCATGGGAGCATTTCATGCAAAGATGGGCACAATAAAAGACAGAAATGGTATGGACCTAACAGAAGCAGAAGATATTAAGAAGAGGTGGCATGAATACACAGAAGAGCTATACTAAAAAGATCAAGACCCAGATAACCATGATGGTGTGATCACTCACCTAGAGCCAGAATCTTGGAATGGGAGGTCAAGTGGGCCTTTGGAAGCATCACTACGAACAAATCTAGTGGAGATGATGGAATTCTAGCTGAGCTATTTCAAATCCTGAAAGACGATGCTGTTAAATTGCTGCACTCAATAAACCAGCAATTTTGGAAAACTCAGCAGTGGCCCTAGGATGGAAAAGGTCAGTTTTCATTCCAATCCCAAAGAAGGACAGTGCTAAAGATTGTTCAAACTACTCCACAATTGGACTCATCTCACACACTAGCAAAGTAATGCTAAATTCTCCAAGCCAGGCTTCAACAGTACATGAACTGAGAACTTTCATATATTCAAGCTGGATTTAGAAAAGGCAGAGGAACCAGAGACCAAATTGCCAACATCCACTGGATCATAGAAAAAGCAAGAGAGTTCCAAAAAAACATCTACTTCTGCTTCATTGACTACTCTAAAGCCTTTGAATGTGTAGATCACTACAAACTGTGGAAAATTCTTAAAGAGATGGGAACACCAGACCACCTTACCTGCCTCCTGAGAAATCTGTGTACAGGTCAAGAAGCAACAATTAGAACCAGATAAGGAACAACAGACTTGTTCCAAATTGGGAAAGGAGTACGTCAAGGCTGTATATTGTCATGTTGCTTATTTAACTTTTATGCAGACTACATCATGTGAAATGCCAGGCTGGATGAGGCACAAGCTGGAATCAAGATTGCTGGGAGAAATATCAATAACCTCAGATATGCAGATAACACCACCCTTATGGCAGAAAGTGAAGAACTAAAGAGCTTCTTGAAAGTGAAAGAGGAGAGTGAAAAAGTTAGCTTAAAACTCAGCATTCAAAAAACTAATACCATGGCATCTGGTCCCATCACTTCATGGCAAATAGATGGGGAAACAGTGACAGACTTTATTTTTTGGGGCTCCAAAATCACTGCAGATGGTGACTGCAGCCTTGAAATGGAAAGACACTTACTCCTTGGAAGAAAAGTATTACCAACCTAGACAGCATATCAAAGAGCAGAGACATTGCTTTGCCAACAAAAGTTCACCTAGTCGAAGCTATGGTTTTTCCAGTAGTCATGTATGGATGTGAGAGTTGGACCATAAAGAAAGCTGAGTGCTGAAGAATTGATGCTTTTGAACTGTGGTGTTGGAGAAGACTCTTGAGAGTCCCTTGGACTGCAAGATCAAACCAGTCAATTCTAAAGGAAATCAGTCCTGAATATTCATTGGAAGGATTGATGTTGAAGCTGAAACTCCAATACTTTGACCACCTGATGTGAAGAACTGACTTCCTTAGAAAAGACCCTGATGGTAGGAAAAATTGAAGGCAGGAGCAGAAGGGGATGACAGAGGATGAGATGGCTGGATGGCATCACCAACTTGATGGACATGAGTTTAAACAAGCTCTGAGACTTGGTGATGGACAGGGAAGCCTGGCGTGCTGCAGTCCATGGGGTTGCAAAGAGTCAGACACGACTCAGCGACTGAACTGAACTGAACTGAGATAACCTGTAACCCAGGGCCAACGCAGCTCACCTGAAGAAGGCTGATCCCTGATGAAGTCTATGGAGAGAGACGTGTTGAAAGAGAAATGTCCTGCATCTTCTCTGGGTGAACGGATCCTCTAGAACTTTCCTAGAAGCGAAGAAATGAAACCTTCTTGAGGAGACTGCCTTCGTCAGCCAGCCCAAGGCTCATTACAGAGTGAGACAAAGTGAAGAGTTGAGCTTCCCAACCTTAAGCAGAGAAGAAGAATGAATAAGAGGCTCTGGCAAAGGAACTGCAACAAATGTGGAGATCAAGGAGCATCACTGTCAAGCCACTTGTCATCCTGGCAACTGGACCAGCCTCCAGCACTCTCATTTGGCATCTTAAAGAACTAGACATGCATGGATCACGGTTTGGCATCCATTCAGAAACATGAAATAAAATCAGGCCATTTTTAGTTTAACAACAGAATATTACAGAACACACGCTATTAGAATGCACAAAATCTGACTAACATGGGCAGTGAGAGACAAGCGTGAACACCACCCTCTCCACCGCCCAAGTCAGGCCTCCGTTATGGGATGTTTTTGGTCTTTTGTGTTTCACAGGATGTGTTTAGAGGAGAGATTTCCGTGGCCACTGAAACACAGAGAAACTCGGTGCCCAAAAAAAGAATGAGGGGAAATAAGAGCCTGCGTGTGTGTCCCGTGGTAAACAATGAGGCCGGAAGCATCCATCTGGAACGCAGTCAAAAAACACAACTGCCTGCTCAAATGCTGGGGGACCAATGCTCTGAAAATGGAGCAAGTCCTTACCCAGACTTTGGTGGAGAACAGTATAAAAGAGTCGGGGTGCGGGAGTGAGTTGAATGAGGAAAAGTTGGGAGCAAGAATCCTTAGCAGCCAAACTGTGTGTGCGTGTGTGTGTGTGTGTGTGTGTGTGTGTGTGTGTGTGTGCAGAAACAGAGCGGGGAGGGAAGCTGAAATCCTGTTGTTGGAAATGGCTCTGAGTTTAAAATTCCACCCACAACCCATCTCAGCTCCTTTCAGTAGAGTCCTGGCTCTAGACTTGGGTTATGGCAGCTTCTTGCGGGGACCCTGAGTATACAAGCATGAGAAGAAATACAGGATATGTTTCAAGAGCTTTTAATGCTTCTTAACCAGGTTATGGTGGAGAGGAGAGGTCCCTGCAGCAAGCTGGCCTTACTTTAATTCACCTAGTGGAGGATTATTGAAGCATTTATCATACAATCAGGGTCAAGAATGAATCTGGCATCATTTAAGGCGAGTGCCCCAAACACAAAGCCGATTCAGTTGGCATGATTTCTGGTCTTGAGAACAGCAAGTCTGGCAGTGATTAACCAGGCCAGAGGAAACAGCAGAGCCCACTGTGTGGCCATCCGCTGCACAGACCAGGACAAGGAACTGTGGGAAGCCAGCAGCGAGCAGCAGGTGGGGCCCACCGGACACAGCGCTCGGCTGTGGGTGATGGCTGGTGCCTGGAGCGTCTCAGGAAGTTTTATGAATGTTAATGTGACTCTGTGATGGAGAGTAAGTGGTGCCTGTTCTGTAAACACGAGGTATGCCGGGAGCCGGGCCTCCTGGAGGAGACTCACGCAGTGTCCTGGGGGGAGTTGACTCTAGATTCTAATGCTGCTGAATGAAAAAAGAAAAAAGCAAAGGAAAGAAAAGAAGTACACAGACAGTATCGTCAACCCAGCTGATGAACAGAAATGAGATTTCAAAGAACACCTTGATGCTTCTCACAGATGCTTCCATTCAGAACCAAAAATTTGTTCAGAGCCTTAAAGCTGTCAAGCTGTGGCAAGAAAGGGTGGCCACGAAGCCCCCCAGCCCCCACACGTCAGGGCATTCTTCAACCATGAGCCTCCAGTGAGCTGGTCTCCCATTGCGTGGGAGTCTGGGTTTCAAGCATGGTAACATGTTGGCTTGCTGGTGGCTGCTCTGAAGCCTGAGCCAAAAGATACATATGTACGCATGGCATCTTTTTTTTTTTTTTTTTTTTTAAATGCCTATTTGGCTGCGCTGGGACTTAGTTGCAGCTCTCAGGATCTTGATCCTTGTTTCCTCACGCAGGATCTTTAGTTGTGGCTTGTGAGCTCTTAGTTGCAGCATGTGGGGTCTAGTTCCCTAACCAGGGATAGAACTCAGGCCCCCTGCTTTGGGAGCATGGAGTCTTAGCCACTGGACCACCAGGGAAGTGCCCACATGTGGCATCCTCGTGATTGCTTTGCTCCCCCCTTAGGCTGCTCCCTGTAGATGCCTTGGGGTTAAGACCGGCAGGCTTGTCTCCAGGCACATACCAATGGGAGTACTAGGAAACAACCAAAATCTATTCTGGACAGGAGAGCACAAAGTGGGTGGATGGAAAAAGGGAAACCTCACAGGCAAGAGGTGACATAACGTAAGAGGGACCCAAATAACACTGGTTTAGACAAGATGGAAGTTACTTCTGTCTCCTGTAACAACCTGGACATAAGCTGACAAGGCCACTAGAATGGTTTATGATGGAGCAAAGACCCATCAACTGGAAAGACCCAGTTTCTTTCCATCTTGTTCTCTATTCTCCCTAGGGTGTTGGTCTCATCTGAATGGTCCAAGATGCCTCATGACCACTGTGTGCACACATTCCAGCAGCAAAGAAGAAGGGGAGGGTACTCCTCTACCCAACAAGGGATCATTCTGGATGCTCTGCACATCTCATTGGTCAGGAGGTAGGCATGTGACCTCACCTAGCTGCAGGGGAGACTGGGGAATTTTTTTCTCCCCTGGGTAGCTGTGCACCCAGCTAATCACTGTATTTCTATGGCAGCAGGAGGGAGGCAGTCTACAGGAGCTGGATGTGATAGTTCAGTCTCAGAAGTCTCCCAGCTCCACCCTCCTTCTCAGGTCACACTTCTGTTCCTCTCTCTGACCCCCACACCTCCTCGCTGTGTCCCACACAGCACTTCCAGACTTTGTCACAGCTTCTTTCACCAGATTCCATGGCCCCACTCAGAATTCTCTGCTTATTCTCCTCTTTTCACAGTCTCTTCTGCCGTCAGATCAGAAAAACTTTAACATAAGGAAAGGAAAACTGCATTTTGGCTGTATCTCCTTGTATTATGTTGACCACATTCCACCATTATCTCCCTAATATAATGGGAGCTTCCTGTAAATAAAAAATGCCTCTAACAAGTATGCTGCTATAGGTGCTCAAAAACACTAAGTACATTATCTCAAACACACTATCAAGATTCACTCTGTTCTGGAGGGTGGTGACATGCATGTATACACATGTAGGAGGATAGATACGCCAATGGACAACTACTGGATCATGACAGCAGGACTTTGACCCACATTAGAAGCCCCAGGTACCAGATCACAACCTCCAAAGCAAATGGCCCAGAACACAGTAGGACTTGGTCAGTATATGCCTGCTTCCGTATTTTTTGCCACTACCCCTTCCCACCACCCTTACACTTGCTTCCAATTCATTTCCAACCAGGGAAAGTCAGATATCATATATGCTTCCCTGGGACTTCCCTGGTGGTCCAGTGATTAAGACTCGGTGCTTCTAATGCAGAGGGCATGGGTTTGATCCCTGGTTAAGAGAGCTAAGATCCTGAGAAGCACTGCCAAAAAATAAATAGTAATAATATAATTTTTAAAAAATAAATACTTTAAAAAAGAACATACTCTCCTAACCGATAATGTAGGATGATTCACTTCTTGTTATTCACGTCCTTAACTGCCATGCTAGTAAACCTCCAATCAGAGCCTTCCCTTTTCTCACTATAAAGCTTTTCTCACTGTAAATGCAAATTAAACCCAGACAATTAGAGAACAAAGAACTCCTCTCCCCCCCCCCCAGTTTTGTGGGGAGGAAGAATTTCATTCAGTGTAGTTCTAGGAACAGAATGGAACGTCCCCCACTCAGCATTTTGGCTGAGTTTCTGACTTAAGTTTTAAGGCACTAAATACTCAAAGAAATCAAATATTAAAAATTAAACAGGTTTATATTTAGGATTAGAGTCGAGGCACTGCTCAAAGTCAAAGGATCCACAGTGCTATTTGCGACAGTAACACCGGGCTACCCTTCCAGGTTCTGAAGTTGGATTTCAAACGTAAAGACTAAGCCCGTCAGTTTATACTCTGGCAGGAGTGCAGTCTGGCAGATTGTACCATGTATCGGTGACCTGACACCAAGCAGTGGATCCCTGGGGCTCCAAGCACCAAAAGTTCACAGGCATCACCAGGGCCATAAAGAGTTGAAGGATGCAGGGGAAGATGGCTCCTCATGGGCCGTGGGCATGAGAGTCAATTAGATGAAGTTAATCAGTTGCAAAGTAGAAGACAGGACATTAAATGTGAATGCTGGGAACAAACTAATTGTACACAAGTCCTGGGTACAGCGCGGGCTGCTCACCTTCTAGGCGGAACATTACCTGCCAGGTGTCGGTGAGCCCTTCCAGGCTTCCTGAATTCATCCATGGCCGCTCTGGGGCTGTAAACTTCTCCTGTTTACAACCGCAGCCTTATTGTGGCAGCAGATGTGATATCAGTGTCACCCAGCCATCCCCTCCTGATGGACAGTATCTTGGTCAGCTCCCCACACCTCCCCGACTCTGGACACCCTTAGACTCTTATCGTAGAGGCCCTTTCCCTTCCTCTCCATCAGCCACAAATGCTCACATTTCTCACTATCTTTCCCATTTCTCTCGTCCTCTACTAGTCAGGCCTTTGTGTGGCTCAGCTGGACTGTCACCCTAGTCCCTGCAGGCGGCTCTGTGCCCTGGCCTCTCTCTTATCCTGTTTTTTTTTTTTTTAATATTTATTTATTGGGCTGCACCAGTTCTTAGTTGCGGCATGTGGGGTCTTCAGTCCTCCCGACAGCATGTGACATGGGGTTCCCTGACCAGGGGTGGAACCTGGGCCCCCTGCAATGGGAGCTCCTAGTCTTCACCACTGGGCCACCAGGTAAGTCCCCTGAATAAATTATTAGAGAATAAACACCTAGATAATCAGCAGCCAGTTCGACAGACAGGTCACAATGCTGTCTCCCCTCCTAGGAAGAATAACTGCTGGTACTAAATCTGAGTCTCTCATCACCACAGTCAGTTTGCCTTTTTAAAAACTTTATGAAATGCAGTCCTACAGTAGGCCATCCCCAGCAGCCTGGCTCCTTCCTCATTGTTGAGTGCACAAGATTCTACCATGTGGCCTGTTGCCACAATTTAGGCCTATGCATCTTTCCTCCTGACTCCTCCCACCTGGAATATCTGTCCCCTACTGGTCCAATCATCCTCTGTATCCACTCACCAAATTATCATCCATTCTTAGGATTCAATACAAAAGCCCCTTCCTTCTCCAAGAAACTCCCCCACGTAACCCCATAAACAGCTATCATTCCTGCCTGGAACTCCTCCGACAGTTTGACCTCCTCTTCCAGCTCTTGCACCTACATTGCCTCACACCATAGTTTCTCATGCTGCTGTTTCAACCTGCTGTAGAGTATGGCCCCCCAAACCAAACAGCTGCATCATTTTACTTTCATGGGACCCATAGAATGCTTAGCATTCAGCCAGAAACATGGTAGGTGTTCAGTGAACTCAATCACCAGGTGGATCTACTAACCACACTCTGCATGCATGAAACAGAAGTATCGTGGACTCATCGTTGGGCCGCAGCCTGGGAGTGCCTGGAAGCTGTCCTTATCGTGTGATTGTTTTGCCTGGTGCTGTAGATAAACGAGCTTCAGGAACTCAGCGTGAGGCTGCGGTTTGTTCTGGGAGCTGCTTTGAGGACTAGATCCGCCCTTAAACTGTTTCCACTGTGTCTGCCTCTAGAGAAGTGACGTGAGAATATCATCTGGCTCTTTGAGCTTCCTTCTTATTTGGATTTGGAGTAAACAGTAGTTTCCTTTCTGGCTCTCCAGGATTAAACAAGTTGGTATATTCCTTCAGTTTAAAGGAAAACAGCAACATCTCTGACATCGCATTTGAGACATGGAAAAGGGAGATGATCTTGGTGCAACTTTAATGACCCGTGGTGGAGAAAGGAGTGGCTTGGGAGCTTTAGCAAACCCACCTGTTTGCTCTGAAAAGGGGTGTGAGGTGGACCCAGGGGAGAGGTAGACGCTGAACAGGCGCCCAAACCCCCATTTGGTCCCGTGGCAATGTCCATGAGGACCGGGTCTCTCTCCCGAGGCTGGAGCAAAGCCCTCCAGGGGCCCTGTTGCCTAGTAGGGACGCTCTGCTTGGGTCTTAGGTCCTATTATTTGCCCTCCATGGAGTCCGGAAGCCGGAAAAACATCTTTAAGCTAGTGGGAGGAGGAGGAACAACTTACCTCCCTCAAAAAGCTGAGCAATTGGCAGCAACATAAATGAACCTAGAGATGATCGTACTAAGTGAAGTGAGTCAGAGACAAATACAAATATCACAAAGAGAAATATCAGTGATACAGAGTCTAAAACTGATACAAATGAACCGATTTACAAAACAGAAATAGACTCACAGACAGACAGGCTAATGGTTGCCAAAGGGAACAGGAGGAGGGAGGCATAAGTTAGGAGTTTGGGATTAAAATATGCACACTACTATATATAAAATAATCAGCATGGACCTACCATATAGCACAGGAAACTACGCTCAATATCTTTCTTTTTTCTTTTAAATATTTATTTGGCTGTGCTGGGTCTTAGTTGTGGCTGCAGGATTTTAAGCTGTGACCTGAGAACTCTTAGTTGCAGCCTGTGGGATCTTGGTTCTCTGAGCAGGGATCAAACCCCATCCCCCTGCATTGGAGGTGCACAGTCTTAGCCACTGGACCACTGGGGAAGTCCCTGTAGTCAATATCTTATAATAACCTATAATGGAAAAGAGTCTAAAATACATACATACTTATCTGAATCACTCTGCTGTACATCTGAAACTAACACAACATTGTAAAACAACTGTATTTCAAAAAAAAAAAAAAAAATTCAAAAGCCAAGAGAAAGAAACAAACAAAAAACCCAGTTATTATGACCAAACTACTAACAGCAGTTGCTGGTGGGAGATAGGGTTGTGGTGGGGAACGGAAGAGGGTGAGTTTCTGTATGGCATCTTTCTGAATTGCTTCAGTTACTTCAGAGCAATGAAAATATTTGAACAAGGAAACCCAGGAGCAGTGTCCAGGTATAACATTGGTTGCCTAGCGAGCATGAGGACACCCCCAGGCTCCCCAACAGCCCTGTTCAGTGTAACATGCCCATCATAGCCAAGCACCCACTGCCTTCACCCCACCAGTGGCCCACCCCCTTGCTGCATGTTCCCACCAACCCCTACCCTCTTTGCAAGAAACCCTTGGCTTTCCAGGCCTGAGAGACAGTGCTCTTCTACCAAAACCCACCCACAGCATATTCTACTTCATCAGCTGAGGGACCAGCCTCAGTAGACTGTCCCATTTGATAGATGACTTCATGAAAAAGAATTAGGTTGGTGCAAATGTAATTTCAGTTTCAGACTGTGAAGTTTAAATCATCATAACTAGGCTCACACACATCTTTATTAATCAAAATAGGAACTATTACAATCAACACATTTTTGCCAATGAGAAATAGTTTATTCCTGTAACGTAAAAATCTGTGCTTTGGGATTAGATGAACTTTTGGAAAGCATTTTCTGCATCCTACTGGTTGGAGAAGCTTTTTTCCTGCAGGAAGTTGTTGAGATGCTTGAAGAAGTGGTAGTTGGTTGTCAGGAGGTCAGGTGAATATAGTGGATGAAGCAAAATTTTGTAGCCCAGTTGTTTCAACTTTTGAAGGGTTAGTTGTGTACATGCAGCCAGACATGGTCATGGAAAAGAATTGGGCCCCTTCTTTTGACCAATGCCGGGTGCAGGCATTGCAGTTTTGGTTTATCTGATTGATTTTCTCAGCATATGTCTCAAATATAATGGTTTCACTGGGGTTCAGAATGCTGTAGTGGATCAGACTGGCAGAGGACCACCAAACAGTGACCTTGACCTTTTTTGGGTGCAAGTTTGGCTTTGGGAAGTGCTTTGAAGTGTCATCTTGGTCCAGCCACTGAGCTGGTAGTTGCCAGTTGTATACAATCCACTTTTCATCAGACTTCATAATCCCGTCAAGAAATGTTTCATTGTTGTTGTGCAGAATAAGAAAAGATGATGCTTCAGAACTATGATTTTTTTGATTTGTGGGCAGCTCACAAGTGTCCACTTCTTGAACTTTTTCACCTTTCCAGTTTGCTTCAAATTCCAAGTGACAGTAAAACGGTGAATACTGAGTCATCTGGCAACTTCTCATGTTGTAAGAGGATCAGCTTCGATGATGCTCCCGGTTGTTGTCAGTTTCAGATGGCCGGGCACTGTGCTTCTCCTCTTCAAGGCGCTCGTCACCTTTGCAAAACTTCTTGAACCACCACTGCACTGTACATTCATTAGCAGTTCCTGGGCCAAATGCATTGTTGATGTTGCGAGTTGTCTCTGCTGCCCTACAACCCATTTTGACCTAAAATAAGAAGATTGTTTAAATTTGCTTCTTGTCTAACGTCATTTCCACAGTCTTTAAATAAATATAAAATAAACAGCAGGTTTATCAGGGCTTCCCTGATAGCTCAGTTGGTAAAGAATCTGCCTGCAACACAGGAGACCCTGGTTCAATTCCTGAATCAGGAAGATCTGCTGGAGAAGGAATAGGCTACCCACTCCAGTATTCTGGCCTGGAGAATTCCATAGACTGTGTAGTGGGTGGGGTCGCAAAGAGTCAGACACAACTGAGCAACTTTCACACACACATAACATAACCACATTTATTGAGAATGTATTCTAATATCAAACAGCAAAATTCAACAATGTAAAAATCAGTTACCTGTGCACCAGCCTAATAGTAATGACTGGGCTAGTGCCCACATTTCTTGTACCATGGAACAGCTTTTAAGAGTTAATGCCTGCTCCACCATTTTTTCTAATGGTCCCACTCCTCAGAATATGTTCCAGACAGAGTGGAGTGGATACTGCTGGTTCCTCACCCAGGTGCCTCCACGGTGCCAGAGCCCTGTCCTCACACCTGGAGGGGTGTCTGACCTCTGACCTCTTCCCCAGAGCTGACTTGCTGGATAGTAATGCGCCCTCCTCCACCACCCAGGACAGCCCTGCAGCCCGTGACTGCCTGGAGTTCCTTTGCCGTCACGGGGATCAGGGGATGGACTCTGTGATGCAGCTCGTGCTCCAGAGCGCCCCGTGGGATCAGGCGGAAACCAAGTCCGGCAAGACCCTGTCTTTGCTCAGCCTCTTCCCCGCCCCATCCTGTGCCCCTTGCTCCTGTTCTCAGGTCTGCCGTCAGGGAATCATGGTCACCAGAATCCCACCTCAGGCTCTGCTTTGGGGAAACCTGATCTGAGACACAGGGAGAAGTTTTGTGCATGGAAAAGATTTATTACAGAGTTGTAAACATGATAGAGGAAAGCAGATGCTAATTAGAGAGATAGTCTTAAGAGGGTGGCACTGGGTTTGGAGGCTGTTTATTTTCACCAGGAGCTGCTTTGTTCTCTTGTTCATTATCATATGCTTGCATCACTGTGATTAAACTATTTTAAATTTAAAACAAAAAAATAAACATCCATCCCCACCTCCAAAGGAAGCTATGGTCGGTCGTGCATTTGACGGTCGTCTGGATCTCATTTTGGAAGGTTGAGTCAGAAAATTCGAAAGTGTGTTTAGTCCTTGAATGAAATCCATATGCCAGGTGAATTTCTTTCTGTAGGTAGATAAAATTTTGTATCATTTTCTACTGCGATTTGACTGTTTTGTAACAGTAAATCCCAAATCAGAATAGAGTGGAAAAAAAAAAGGGATCCAACTGTTTGTTACTAAACTATGGGATACTGAGTGATTATAGAACCAACCAATGAGGATGGCACCCTATGTGCTTTTTTAAATTAAATGACAAGGAAGGAGAATTTGAGAAATAGGATAGTCAGCCAAGCAGAAAGGCACTGGCCCTATGGGGACAGATCTAAAAGGAAGGCAGCTCCTGCCTGTGGATGGAGTAAAGCGTTGTTTGGGAGGAAGGCAAAGTCCTCACTGTGCAGTGGGCAGGGACGGGGAGCTTGGGGACCCAGGCATTGCTCTGTGACCAAGTTGGCCTCCGTGCACTATGGAATAGGGATGCCGGCAATGGAGACCTGGAGAAAGGGATGTGGTCCACAGGGACCGGTTCAGAAGCCATTCAGGCAGTAGCTCTTTGGTGCCTACCCCGTGCTGGGGGCTATAAGGGGCGTGGGGGACCCAGTGGAGAGAGATACAAAGAAATAAAGTACATCGGTCAAGCATCTTTGATGACCTGCAACAGAAACAGATTTTGTCTCACAGCAGCAAAGGTGAATTTACGGAAAGGAGCATGAGCCACGGAGTCATAAGGTTATAGAATTATCGTGGAAATTGGAAGGAAAAAAGGGCAGCTCAAGCTGGAGGGGCTAAGAAGAAAGGAACTATAGGAACGGTCGCAGAGCAGAAGGACATGGTCAGTGCTGTTAGGACAAGTAAAAACCCCTGGCACATCTTCCATCTGGTGTGTTCCAGAAGAAGGCAGGACAGTGGCCAAGCATGGGTCACACATCTGTCCCTGGCCAGGGTGGGAGTGAGCAGAGGAGGAATCAGCCCCTCTCATCTGTGGGAGGTGGGGCTCCACTGGAGTTACTCTTCTTTTTTGATGTATTTATTTTTATTTATTTGACTGCACTGGGTCTTAGTTGCAGCATGCGGAATCTAGTTCTCCTACCAGGATGGAAACCCGGCCCCCTGCATTGCAGGGTGGTCCAGTGTGGAGTCTCAGCCACTGAACTAGCAGGGGAGTCCCGGAGTTTTCCTCTTCTGACAAGGCCACATACTGTGGTGGATTTCCCACAAGGGAACTTGAGGTGCTCCTCAGAGAGGAAGGTGAGATCTCAGCTGTTAGGTGAAGAAGGGTCAGTCCAAGTCAGCCCAGGGAGTGGGCAGTGGAGAAATGCCATGGTCAGGGGACACTACCCAAGGCTGGGTGCTATTCAGCCTGGAGCAGTTTTGGAAATGCTAAGAACCATAGCTCCCCATTTTCTGTGGTTCCTTATTCTTAAAGGGGTAATTTAAGCACCCCTCTAAGAGGTGCAGCCTCAGGGTAATAATGCCGTGGAATGGGGGAAATCAGCATGTCCCTGGGCTGGATGCAGGGGGTGAGGAAGGGTGCTCTGTGCTAACAGCTCTGGACAGTGAAGGATGTCTTCCTGCAGCGAGTAGGAAGGATCGTAGGCCTAGAGGCAGGATGGGAGCCAGAAAGCCGCTGCTGTGATCCAGCAGAGGCAAGACTGGGGCTAAACAGGTGGGGAAATGCATAGGCAAGAAAGGCTTTACCGTGAAGCCAAAGGGATCCCCAAGGACAGCCTCTGCGTGTATGCTACATGGTAAACCACCTGGGTTGCCCATTGACATTTTTGCCTCAACTGAGACACCCAGAGTTGGCGAGGTCACTTGTATGAAGTGGATTTTAAGGACAGAAGGGGCTAGGTTTAAGACCTCCCTCTACTGCTTTCTTGCTGTGTGGTCCTGCAGGCCTCCCTTCACCGCTCCAAGTTTCACTAAGGCAGATTTCTTCACCTGCCTGTGCTGGACATCATCTGTGGCTTGAATACTCAACATATGTTCCCCTTGGTTTAGTAAGACCTCTGATTTTTGTTTGAGGATCTGTCCTGTCTTCATTCTCCAGGAGTGGAGCCTGTTCTCAGTCCCCCACCTGACAATAATGATTGGTTAAAGGACAGACACACATCCAAAGCCAGTCGAATCAGAGTGAATCTTGGGAACTTTTGCAGAAGCCACCGGAAGAGTGTTAACTCTTTTCCACTGAATGAAACCCTGAAGTTAGTCATTCTTAGCCACAACACAGAGCTCACAAATGGAGCCACAAATGGATGGCAGAGCTGTGAGACCAATAGAAGACAAACTATAATGACCCTCTTTTAGCACCTAGATTGAGCTTGACCTAAAGCTAGAGATACTCCTGGATTTTTACTACATGTAAATTGCTAGTCATGTTGCCTGTTTCACCCCACAGGAAAACAGAAACGATAAGCTCTGCGGATGTTCTCAGGTCACTGCCTTGACTCTAGGGCTGGAGTTTGGTTGGTGATGTCATTCAGGTGAGCTTGGTCCTCTACAGCAGTTGCCCCCTGGACATGTTCAGCCTGTCTCAGGCACACCCATGCTGGCCCACCATGAGGAAACAAGCAGGCCTAGCTGGGCTGCAGGGGGCGCTGCGTGGGAGGGTGCTGGGCCCACGGGTGTGCATTGCCATCTCCATACCAGCATCCCCCTGCACTGTGACTGCTTCTCAAAGAGGCGTTTCTACCCAGGAGGTGCTGTGGACACTTGTGGTGCTACCTGGGAGGGAATGGGAGGTGCCAGGGTGGGAGTCTCATCGCAGAGGCGTTCGGGGGGACGGGGGATTGTAGCTAGATCTCCTTGTGTGGGTTAGTAAGAAAGGCTGTGGACTTGAGGTGGGCTTGGGGTGCTTGTGCCCACCCCTCCCCAGAGGAGCTCATGGCCCCCACAGGATCCCCGTCATCTTGGCAGTCATAGCTCTAAGTACCTGGCACTTAATTTGGTGGTGGCAGGTTCTTTAGGACTTTGGTCCACCTCAGGTTCTCAGCAGCACCCAGCCCACAGGCACTGGGGGCTGGGCAGAATACGAGTAGCTATGTGAGCTTGGCCAATCGGCTTAACTTCCCATGCCTTGATTTCCCAATCTGTCAAGTATGGATAATAACAGCACTGGCTTTGTGAGTTGTGAGGATTAAATGAATTAATACCTCTGGGGCTTTAGGACAGGACCTGGCTTGTCTTGTGGGCTTGCGGGTCATGTGAGAGAAGCATTTTTAATGAGCCTGTTTTTGAACTGACTGGCAAGGCCAGGCCCTGGACCAGGTCTTCTGATTCCAGATCTGCCTGTGACTCAGCCAGGAACATGAGGGTGATATTCACACACTCGAGTGACGTTCAGGCGGGTGCATCCACACCCTCGGAACGCAGAAGCCTCCAGCCGAGTCTTGGTCAGGTGCCCTGACTGAGTCAGTGGTACATGGGGGGCACATGGTCATTAATTACACTCACAGCTAGGCTATGTCCGTATTCACACACCCACCTTGGCAACTGCAAACAGCAGTTTGGTATTCTGACTGATCTCACGCGTTCTGTTATGCTCCCATTTTTTCTTTTTTGGTCAGCTCCCTGCCTGGCACGCGAAATTTTAGTTCCCCAAGCAGGAATTGAACTGTTGCCTCCTGCAGTGGAAGCTCGGAGTCCTCACCCCTGGCCTGCCAGGGAGGTCTCGTGTTATGCTCCTGTCTGATCCATCCCCAGGTGGCCACAGGGAGGGCTCCGTGAAATACGACAATGGCGTTGACTTGCTTAAAATTCCCATGTGCTTCCCACAGCCCGGAGCAGCGCTGTTCATGAGAATGTTCTGTGATGATGGCTGTGTTGTGCGTCTGCACTGTCCAGTGTGGTAACCCCTAACCACCTGTGGCGATTGAGCACTTGAAATGTGGGGAGTGTGTCTGAGGAAATAAATTCTTAATTGCATTCTATTTCAACCAGTTGAAACAAATTGCCACACATGGTTAGTGGCTGCATATTAGATGGCATCAGCCTGGAGAATGAAATCCAAAGCCTCAGGCGTGTCCCAGCGCTATCTGAGCAGCCTTCATTTTTTGCCAAAATTCATTCAAACTGGGGATTCCAGCAATAGCGAATGACTTACAGCTCCCTAAACCTTGTGCCCACTTCACACCTCCTAGCCTTGGCATCTGCTGTTCTCCCTGCCTGGAATGTTCTTCATCTCCTGCCCAGACATGCCTTTAAACTGCCTGTGAGTCGCACAACCCTCCTTCAAGATATCGCTCCCATGTGACTCCTTCCATCAAGCTTTATCAGCCACCGCTGCCTTCCCCACGCAGAACTGAACACCCCTTCCTTTATGCATCTGGCAAAGACATGCTCTGAGGCCCTTCCACCACGTACACCGCTGTGTTTCCTGATTGTGAGTAGGCAGTCATATTCACCTCCGGGTCTCCAGTGCCCGGTGCAGGGTTTGGCTCAGATCAAGCAGTCATTAGATGGTGGCTGAGGAAGTAAAATTATTGTAGTAGACATGGGTCAGAGTTCAGGCCATCTTGCATCCAACTTTCTGTCCTAATTTACCCCAGTCACTTCTGGGGACTGCTTTTGAGAGTTGGAAATCAAAGCAGAAGATCGTTTTTTCAATTGAAGTATGGGTGATTTACAATATTGTGTTAGTTTCAGGCATACAGCGAAGTGATTCAGTTATATATATATGTATAAATATATAAAAATTTTTTTTCAGATTATTTTCCATTATAGATTATTATAAGATATTGAATATTGTTCTCTGTATTATACAGTGACATCCTTGTTGCTTGTCTATTTTCTACTAGTAGTATGGATCTATTAATCCCAAACTCCTCATTTATTCTCTCCCCACTGCCTTTCCCCTTTGGTAACCATAGATTTGTTTTCTATGTCTGTGCGTCTACTTTGTTTTGTAAATGGGTTCATTTAAATTATTTTTTAGATTCCACATGTAAGAAGTGATATCATATATTTGACTTTCTCCATCTGACTTATTTTATTTAGTATGCTCATCTCTATCTCCGTCCCTGTGGCTGCAAGTGGCAAAATTTTGTTCTTTTTTATGGCTAATATTCCATTGTATATATGAACCACATCTTCTTTATCCATTGATCTGTCTTTGGACACAGATTGCTTCCATAACTTGGCTATTGTAAATAGTGCGACAATGAACAGTGAGGTGTATGTGTCTTTTAGAATTAGGGTTTTCATCTTTTCTGAATACAGGCCCAGGAGTGGATTGTTGGGTCATATGGAAAGTCTAGTTTTCTAAGGAACCTCCACACTGTTTTCCATAGCAGCTGCACCAACTTACATTTCAAAGGGGAGGATCTTTTCACTGCCCAGGTCAGTCTTTCTAGAGACTAACGAGAGCATGAGAAATACAGTGAGGCCAGGGCAGGCAGAGGTCACACTCATCATAGCAGCAGCGCACGGATCACACCCTTTCTGTTGTCCAGCCTGCCGGAGCTCCAAGATTGATTCTCCAGCCTCCCGCCAAGCGTGTGAGCCCCTGATGGCCTCCCAAAAGTTCGCTGGGAGAATTGGCTGGCTTTTGGTCATTGGCCACCAAGAGGCCCTCAGTAGCAGCAGTCATGTGAAGAAGCTTCCAGGCCTGCAGAGCCCTGCAGGAGGAGAGGGCGTGTCATTCTGTGATAGACTCAATGGGTGACAGGACTGAGCGGTCAAAATGCATGTAGCTGAGACTGAAGCCAGAGCAGAAGACCATGCCACCCCAAGGCAGCCGAGGAGGACCTGCCCAGCAGTGGACGGAGTATAACTGACCGTGCTCGGAGCTTGGCATCTGCCGGTAGGGCAGAGCACCATCCACTCCAACCAGAGGGCCTGGGGTGTCTGGGCAGTGATAGGCTGGGTCACCCCATGGAGTGAGGGAGAAGAGACTCCAAGTGATGCTGAATGGTTCTGTTGATGAGAATTGGGAAAGTGAGGGCCACCAGGGATTTTTGGGGTGTTCCTAGCAAGTCTTGTTAGTGGAAATTCTTTTCTCTTTAAGTAAATAGCCTTTCAGTTACATTGTGAACTGAGAACTTCACTCATCCATTCCATAAAGTAAGAAGGACCTCGTCCTCTCCACAGCGGACCACGTGAGCACCTTTTCCCACCTCAGGGCCTTTGCTCAAGCTGTGTCGTCTGCCTGGATTTATCTTTCTGCCTTCTCTGAACAGCTGCCCATCATTCACACCTAGTTTAAATTTTACTTCCCTATGGAAATCCTCCATGACACCAGCTGAGGTCTCATGAACCCTGGTACCTCACGTGACACCACTTACCAGACTTACATTGTGTAGTTGCTGGTGGGGCCATTTGAAGAACAACCTTTCTTCTCGCTCAGTGGCAGACTCCTGGAGGGCAAGAAGGCCATGTCCTGTTCACAGATGCGGCCTTAGCACTGCATGGTGCTGTGTCCAGCCCTCAGGGAATATTTGTTGAATGAGAGGGGACGTGAAGAGGAAGGAAGGAGGGGAGGGAGGAAAGGAAGAAAGGCCCTCTGGGTGCCCACAATATGATATTTGTCCCTCATGGTGCTCTGTGCCCTCAAAAAGGAAATAATAAGTAGCCTCTCTAGACCATGCACGTGGGGCCAAGCAGGGTAAAGACTGTGTCCTCCATATAACCTCATACCTGATCCTTTGTAGGGGGGACTCCCCAGGGTTCTGGACAAAAACAGCTCAGACTCCCTGCTGCTATGTCCAAATGTTCATGTCCCCTCAGATTTCCAATGTTGAACTCATAATGTCCAATGGGATGATACTGGTAGGTGGCACCTTAGTGAGGTGATTAGGCAATGAGGGTGGAGCCCTCATGAGAGGGATCAGTGCCCTTAATCAGAGAGGATCAGGGAGCTTTCTAGCCCCTTCCTCTGTGTGATGATACAATGACAAGTCTGCCACCCGGAAGACAGCCCTCACCTGACCTCGCCGGCACCCTGATCTTGGTTATGGAGAGATGTCAAAATAGCCACAGCCCCATGATCCATCACACCTTCATGTTTAGTCTATGTTGGAGATGATTTCACACAAAGTGTGGAACTGAACGCTATGTTTTGGCATCAGAACTGCTGCGCCAGAGGTGTTAGAGCTCACTTCCTAGTGCAAGCACAGCTCACATTGGCCGTACCTTCTAAGCATTCTTCATGAGTTCGCTCATTTGATCCTCACATCAACCACCCTTTGAGCCAGGTGTTATTATTCCAGAATACCAGTGCCAGCCTGAGGCCTGGACCATACTTGGATGGCGAGAAGGCAGCCCATCCGGGACTCAGAGTCAGTGTGTGTCGCTTCCCCTCTTGGCTGTTCAGGGGTGAGCACGGGACATACAGACAGGCTCTAAAGTCACTGAATCAGACTGTGCTGGTGGTAGTTTAGTTGCTAAGTTGTGTCTGCGACCCCGTGAGCTGTAGCCCACCAGGCTCCTCTGTCCATGAGATTCCCCAGGCAAGAATGCTGGAGTCAGTTGCCATTTCCTTCTCAGGGAAATCTTCTTGACCCAGGTGTCGAACCCCAGTCTCCTGCATTTTGGGCAGTCTCTTGCACTGCAGGGCGGATTCTTTACCAACTGCGCCACCAGATCAGCCCTAACCAGACTGAGGCTTCTTTAAAGGCTTTCTTCAAACCTACACATACATAATTGACCTATCTTAAGAGTTCAAAGCCAGTGGTACTTGCAGTGCAGGTGATTCTACAATATGATCAAAATACAGACCAGGAGCTTCACCTCGAGGCTTTCCAAAAGGCTTAATAGGAGTTGTGCAGCAGAGACAGTAATTGTGGGAAGTCATCATCATAAGTGGTATTAAAAACAAGTGAAATCGAGTTTGGGATTAACAGATACACATTCTGTTCAGTTCAGTCGCTCAGTCGTGTCCGACTCTTTGTGACCCCATGAATTGCATCACACCAGGCCTCCCTGTCCATCACCAACTCCTGGAGTTTACTCAAACCCATGTCCATCGAGTCGGTGACGCCATCCAGCCATCTCATCCTCTGTCGTCCCCTTCCCCTCCTGCCCCCAATCCCTCCCAGCATCAGGGTCTTTTCCAGTGAGTCAACTCTTCTCATGAGGTGGCCAAAGTATTGGAGTTTCAGCTTCAGCATCAATCCTTCCAATGAACACCCACATTAGTATGTATAAAATAGATAGACAGTGTCCTACTGTATAGCACAAGGCACTGTATTCAATATCTTATAGTAAGTGTATAGCACAGGGCACTATATTCAACATCCTATAATAAGTGTATATAGCACAGGGAACTATATTCAGTATCTTGTAGCTGAAAAGAATCTGCATCACTTTGCTGTAGACTGGAAAATAACACCACATTGTACATCAACTATTAATAAAAAAAGAAAAAGAAGGAAAAAGCACATAAACTTTTTGGTTTTGGCCTCATGGATGAGAATGATGTGCCCAGGCTTCAGCATTTCAGCCTGCATCCTGCAAAACTTCCCTGACATGGAAATCAGAGACATTGACCTCAGCACCTTCTCTGAGTGGAGCTCTCCCATGGTCCTCTAGGGTTACTATATATTGAATTTTAAAACAGTCCCAGTCTTCAGCCCATCAGGAATGAAACTGCAGTCGTTTTTTTTCTCTCTCTCTCTTTTGACACTTTTTACAGAGAGAAAATGTGTGACTTTTCTTGATGAGCAGACAGCCAAAGGTGTTTAGGAAAGGTCTGTCATTTTTTTTCTGGTGGCAAGACACCCTCAACTAAATTCATTAGCAGCTCTTCTGTTTGGGGTTTTAAAATATTCTCTGACCTATATAAATTCCTTGTTATGTCCTCTACTAATACAGGAACATTAACTGATGTTTGCTATGCCTTTCAGAGCAAAGAAGAAGCAAAGTGTAATCAAAAAAGGACTTGGGGGCTATTTCACTGTCAAAGACATGAAAATCCATGCTCTACCCATGCTTCTGCTCCTCCTAAGAAAGTTTGTTTTGTTTTTCGTTTGTGCCAGGTTTTAGTAGTGCCATGCGGATCTAGTTCCCCAACCAGGGATTGAACCCGTCCCCCCTGCACTGGGAGTGTGGAGTCTTTACGACTGGCCCGCCAGGAAAGTCCCGAGAAAGGTTTTTCATGTTTATAATTTTGTGAATAATAGATACTGCTTTTTAGACACGAGTCAGGTTTTTAGGTCTACACATGTATGTTGCTTAATTGTGTTCTGTATTTTCCAAACTTCTAGAAACTATTAGAGGAACACCAGGACAGGTGTATGTCGGTGTCTTATGAACAGCTAAGTGTAATGAGTCATATGGGTGAACACTGAGCTGATGACCACCAGCTCCCGGAAATCTGTTCCCTTCTCAGTTTTCTTTTCCCAAATACATGTGACGCAGTATCCCCATTGGTTCATTTATGTGGCAGATATTTATTGAGCTCTTATTCTGAATTGGATACCAGTGTGAGATTCTGGAGCTGCAGTGGTGAACAAAATACATAACTTGCCCTCACGGAATTGGAATACTGGTGGATATGAAAGCACTGCAGAAGCAGAAAGCAATATACATATCTACTTATGGACACGTTCTTTCTTCCTCTGTCTCTGAAACCAGTGCTTTTGCAGACTGCACTGTGTATTGGCATTTACTCTCTGACACCTTGGCAGCAAAGAATCAGTAACCTCCTTGAAGGCAAGACACGGCTTATAGTTTTCACATTCGCAGTGCTTAGGATGATGGGGTTGTTGGCTTTGAGCCCCACATGTGGTCGTAGGCCCAAGAGTCCCCGGTTTCTTTCCTTTTCTAAATGGCCTTTCAGCTGGAGCAGGTTATTATGGGCACTGAAGATTCAATGACAGTGATAATGAGATTGATTCTTCCTACCAGAACTAACAGCGAGTGAATCTGTTGAAAGATTCCTTTGTAAAAATAAGTTATTTGAATATTCAGTCCTGAGTGTATAGACATTTGGGCATAGTACCTTCGATGTTCAGTAAACCTCAGTTGGTTTAGTCTAGTGAGTTTTTCCACCTGGTTTATGACCGCCATTGGTCCCTGACATCTGAATTGGGCCCTTTTGGTTGATTTCATGTGAAGTTGGATGTTATTCACCCAACGGGAAACGAAAGAAGGCTGTTTTCACTTTGTATGCATCTGGGTACTTTCTGGTCTGATTTGGGCTCTGAGTTCACATAAGTGCGCCATTGCCTTTAGTGAGAGTTTACCATTTAGGAAGTATGGGGAGTATCATGAATCACCCAGATTGCAGATTATCGCAGATTGAGATCTACTCAGTAACCAGGTCCAGGCACAGGGAAGGGCCGTGAGTACTGATCAGGGCCCAAGGTTTAGTCATCTTCCCGAAGAGTCAGGTCCCCGTGTGCTGTAAGGGGGAGCAGTAGCAGCGGAAAGAAGGGCTCAGCTCTTGCCAGCGGTTTTTGTCCTTTTAGCACTGTCCCACACCTCCATGTCTTCTCTATTCAAAGAGGGCAGAACAAAGGACTGGAAGAGGAGGAAGAGTAAAACCTCCCCTGGTCATTTCGGAGGTGGTGGCTCGAGAGAAAGAGAGAAGTGAAAGAGGAAGGTGTGGTGGGTACCTGCAGAACCCATTCCACTTCTGTCCAATCTTTCCGTCACTTTCTGAGAGATAGATAATTCCTCCCTTTTCAGCATTAAGTTTAAGTTAAACCTTGAGGACAAAAGATGTCTCTTGAACACCTTAATAAGTCAAATGGTTTAAATTTAGAGTCTCGATTGCTGAACGTTTGACTCTTGAAAACCTTTTGTTCGATTACTCGTATATTCATGAAGCAAGGGTTTGTGGAGGGGTTACCATGTGCAAGGTGCTGGGGAAACTATGGTGAAAAACAGCTTGTACCTTGGCAGAGCTTGTTAGCTACAGTGAAGGTGAGCAAAAACTATAAAAGTGTGTTGGAAGAACCATGTCAGATGAGCTGTGACTTGCTGTGGGAACACAAAGAAGGCCACCCACATGTACACATTGCTACATTCAAAATGGATAACCAGCAAGGACCTATTGTGTAGTACATGGAACTCTACTCAGTGTTATGTGTCAGCCTGGGTGGGAGGTGGTTTGGGGGAAGAATGGATACACGCATACGTATGGCTGATTCCCTTCACTCTTCACCTGAAACCACCACATTGTTAATCAGCTGTACGAAATAAAAAGTTTAAAATGTGAAAAGAAATCCCAAGTAGCTACAAAAAAAATAAAGCCAATAAATTTAAAAAAAAAATATATATATATATATAAAAGAAGTCTGCCCAATCTAGTTTGGGGGTCGGGGTGGGGTCAGAGGTTGTGACATTGAAGTAAGCAACAAGGCTGAGAAACAGATGTCTGGATGGCTTTCCATCGCTGTGGTTTGTACTCTGGGGAGTATCAGAGAATCAAAAGGGCTTTCCTGAAGATGGGCCAGGGGGACTCTCTGAGTGCGGACCTCTTGCCGAAGACTTAGCTCAGAGTGGGGAGCAAGGCTCAGAGAAAACTGTGGTCATTTCCAGTTGGGAGTGGATTGCCATGCATGCCACAGTGTATCCCCATGACACTGGGGCCCAAACTCAAGAAACACTGAAGCTATTTCCTGGTTTCCTTTTCTTGACTCAGCAAATTAAAAGCTGAATCAACTCAGGGAGAACTGAAGGAAAGAGTTCCTAGCTCTGAAAGCATGAGTGCTAAGGATTTCATGAATGGTGGTGGTGGCAGTGATGAGTGACAACACCTTGTTGTCTGTTATAAAATTACTGACAATCCCTTCTGCCTACAACAGATTTGGGTGATGTCTTCTGGAAAGACACAAAAGTGTCACAGCAGAGCACATGATGAATCTGTTGTGAGAATTGGGGTTTGGGGAACATTGGAAATGGCACGTTGGATACTGGTAGAGGGGGCCTCCGCTCATAATGAGGAAGACTTCTAGAATCAGATGACATTCAGAAATAGCCTTGGGTTAGGAATGAGAAGGTGTAAATTCTCAGGAATGGTTCTGATTCTGAAACGTCGTAGTCCTAGCCTAGAAACTTCCACCCTTGGTGTGTCAGACTCCACAGGTATAAAACATAGCAGATTGGATTGTGTTCATACAGTCCCCAAATATTGATTGAGCACCTACTCGCATGCATGCACTGTGTGTTAATATCAGCCTACTATAGAGAGAATAACGGGAATTGCTTCTTGGTCCTTGACTGAGTGGGAGGGAGGGAGGACGGCTCACAGACTGATGGAAAAGAATGAAGGAGCTATTAGACATCAGTGACAGAAGCAAAGTGCTTTGGGGAACATGCAAGGAGAGAGGGGAAGCAGCCTTGGGAAGCCCACAGGTGGATGAGAGCACAGGTGTTGGGTAGGATAGCATCTCTTAAGTACCCCCAGAAACACTGTGCTCTCAAGTACCGACGCATGACATTGCTTTCTGTTCCAGTTTTGGGATTGTAGCATTTGTTTTAGCTTGTATGAAAATAACATCATGAAGGAAAGAACCAGAATTCAGGGACTTTGACAGGATTTTCTTTTTTTAAATTGCTTTCTCATTTCTGTTGCTGTTGGCATCTAGAATGCAGGAAAATCCAATTAAAGTAATCAGTTAAAAAAAAAACCACTTTATACAAAATGTTCAACCATATCTAAGTGGAGGAAAAATTACAGTGAACCCCTTTGGGGATCACCTGATTCTGTTTTCTCTCTACTCTCCCCTCAGCTCCACTACACACAATATTTGTTTGGCTGTTGCTGGAATATTTTTAAAGCAAACTCCAGGCATTATTACATTTCATCCATAAATATTTCAGTAAGTATTCTATCAGAGAAGAACTTTTTTAAAATACATTACCACAATGCCATTATCATGGGAAGTAATACTCATAATGTCCCATATTTTCCTGATTAACTCGTATTTTTACAGTTGTTTCATTCGGCTGTAAAAATCCCCGTTTTCTTTTAAGGCCATTCCCTTGAGGAGGGGGAGAAATGAGTCATTTGTCTACTGGAACAGCCTACATTCTGGACTTGGTTGGTGGTTTCCTCCTGGTGTCATTTAACTTGTGCTTCTGTTTCCTGTAAACTGGATTAGAGTGGTATTTTTGTTGTTGTTTTTTTTTCTAGAAAACTTCACAGAAGATGCTGTGTACTTTCTGGCATATTACATCACAAGGCTGATTGTCCCATTTTTAGAGATGTGAAAATTGATGAATTTGGGCTCAGGTATTATCAGCATGGTCCAAAATTCCCTGTCACCCTTTTATCTAATTTTATTTATTCATTCATTCACTCAGCTGCTCCAGGTCTTAGTTGCAGCATGTGGCGTCTTTTGGTTGTGGCATGCCGTATCTTTAGTTGTGGCATGTGAACTCTTAGTTGTGGCGTGTGGGCAAGAGTTCCCTAACCAGGGATCAAACCCAGGCCCCCTGCATCGGGAGCAAAAAGTCTTAGCCATTGGGCCACCAGGGGAAGTCCCTACTTAAGTTATTGACGGTTGTTGCCTAGATTCTTTATTTCAACACGTATTCCAAAGCAGTGCTTTTCTAATTCTGTCCTTTCTGTCTCTGTCAGCTGGAATTCTTCTCCTTGTCATTTCTTCAGGCCTCTCAGGTGGCGCTAGTGGGGAAGATCCTATCTGCCAATGCAGGAGACCTAAGAGACATGGGTTCGATCCCTGGGACGGGAAGATCCCCTGGAGGAGGAAATGGCAACCCACTCCAGTATTCTTGCCTGGGAAATTCCATGGACAGAGGAGCCTGGCAGGCTACAGTCCATAGGGTTGCAAAGAATCTGATATGACTGAGCATCTGAGCAGCAACTGAGCAACTGAGCACCAGCATGCCTTTGGTTTCTCTGAAATACAGTTCAGACAAGGAAGGCAGGATGCATGCTTGGTTATTTCCCTTTCTTCATTTTTAATGTATTTTAATCCACTGTAATCACTGTTTTTTTGCTGCTACATTGTCCCCTCCTTGGTCAGTGAAAGCCCTTTCAAGTTGGCTTCTCTGTGTTTTGACTTGACCTAGTGGGAATGGATACCTATTTGCTTTGAGAGCAAGCATCCAAAGCTATTTTCCCAGGTAGTAACTTGGGACATCTTCTCTGGCCCTCCATCTTTGTTGTTGTTGTTTTTGGCCTGTTTATGACAAGTAATGATTTATACGAGTTGTGTCAGTTAGAAGTGCCTTCCCTGCTGTAAGCAAGCATAAAGAACAGAGTTTTCCATTTTTTTCACGGTACGAAAAGTCTGGAGCAGGCAGCTGTTAGCATTTGTTCAGCAGCTCGTGAGGTCCAGAGCCAGCATCGCTGATTCTCTTGGCCTCCCCTTCATGGTTGCAAGATGGCAGCTCTGGTTCCGGGCATCACGCCCACTGTCAGGGCAGGAAGAATGGGGAAGGCCAGAGCCAGCTGCAGCTGTCCTTTTGTATCAGAAAAGCAATAGCTTTCCCCAAACCACCCCCACCTCCAGCTGAATTCCACCCAGATCTTACTGGCCAGACTGGATCATATGGCCATCTCTCCTCACAAGGGAGGCTGGGAATTGAGCATGTCACTTTGCTGGTCTCTGCAGTCAAGGCTGTCAAGGGACTGGGGTTTGGAAGTGAATCTAGGGCTTCTATTTCTGGAAGAATGGTTTTAAGTCCTGAACCAACTTTCCCTATTCTGCTTTTACTTTGTAAAATTTTTATGTGAAGTCTAACTCTCCTTGATTTGGAACAGGGGTGGGACAACTAAAAAGAATTGTGAGCTGGAAATGAGGAAAGCTTTATTTGCAAGACCCACCATAAGGAAATAAGGGTTAGCGGTTTTGATGTCCATGATGGTTCGGCTTGGCTCCGTTCAGTTATCAGATGCCAACTCCAGGGCTGGGGTCCGTGCTGCCGAGTATCATGTCTACTCCCATGTGTGAGGAGACAGATCAGTTTCACCTTCGTGAAGACATACTGCGTTTGAACTGTACTGATCCATATGATGCCCAGGATATTTTGTGGCCATAGTTTCACCAGAGGCGACCCAACCTTCATACTCTTTTGGCAAAAGAGACATCACTTTGCCAACAAAGGTCCGTCTAGTCAAAAGTATGGTTTTTCCAGTAGTCACATATGGGTGTGAGAGTTGGACCATAAAGAAGGCTGAGTGCTGAAGAACTGATGCTTTCGAATTGCGATGCTGGAGAAGACTCTTGAGAGTCCCTTGGACAGGAAGATCAAACTAGTCAGTCCTAAAGGAAAGCAACCCTGACCATTCACTGGAAGGGCTGATGCTGAAGCTCTAAGTCTTTGCCACCGGATGGGAAGAGCACTCACTGGAAAGGACCCTGATGCTGGGAAAGGTTGAGGCCAGGAGGAGAAGGGGGCGGCAGAGGATAAGATGTTGGATAGCATCACTGCCTCAATGGAGGTGAATGTGAGAAAACTCGAGGAGATAGTGGAGGACGGAGGACCCTGGCATGCTGCAGTCCATGGGGTCACAAAGACTCAGACACGACTTAGCAGCTGAACAACAAAGCGCTAACCTTCAGCCAGCACTCTGTGGTGAGGTGGGAACACTGAGCTTATTCTCACTGACTGATATCGATCTGCTCCCTGGAGCCTCAGAGTCCTGCTGCCTTGGTCATCCTGCCTCCTCTCTGAGCAGCTCACCTGCCCTGCCCAAGGCCTCCTTACACTGGAGAGTGGGGCCTGAAGACCCTTCTCTGGCCAACACTATGGCCATTCCATTCTGTGTCCAAACATTTGGTGGTCACCTGGGTCTGATTTTTAAAATATTTTTAATTTCTCCCCTGGGAAAGAATACTTGTTATACTCAACTGGTCATTTCCCCTGACTGTTCATGGTTGAAGGGCAGATGAGTAGTTAATGATAACCAACTCAAGGAGAAGCAGAGACTATCCCTCACCAATAGTCTTGGTTTCCTCAAGGCTAATTAATAAGTCACTTGTTAGATTTCATTTATTTATTTCAGCCATGCCACATGGCTTGTGGGATCTTAGCTCCCTGACCAGGGATGGATCCTGGGCCTTTGGCAGGAAAGGTGTGGAGTCCTAACCACTGGAATTCCTTGTATGAATCTATTTAGACAAAGCTAAAAGGAGGAAACACTATGTTTCAAGAGTGAATATTCTTTGGGAAAACACTGACAGGGAAGGGGCACAAGAGGGCTTCGGAGGTGCTGGTCTTGTTCCTTTCTATGATCTGGGTGTTGAAACTGCAGGTCACTTAACCAGTATCCATCCTTTTCTCCTACTGGAGCCCTGACATCCTTGTTGGGGCTGTGGTGACATGTGACAAGATGAAAACATTTCCTGACCTGCTTTGGAACTAGGACCGTTCACATGACATACTTTTGGCCAATGCAGTGTAAGTGAAGGCTGATGGGACTTCCAGGAAGTCTCTTTGAGGTGGACAGGCTCTGTGGGTCCATGCGTTTGACCCCTCCAAAGTGCACTGAGGTTATGGCGCCCTTGGCCTTATGTTCATTCAGTGGTGCCAGATATCCATTCACGTGCTTGTCTGTCAGATTCCCCTGCATGTTGCCAGTTTGGGGGTTTGATTCACTCCTTCAGCAGATGATTACTGAACACTTACTATAGGCTGGGCATGTGCTGATCAGGCTGGTTACAGATTTCAGATATCCCAGGGCCAGGCATGTAATTGGATATGTAGGCCTAGGGTGAAGGGTGAGGGCTTGATAGACTGGAGGACCTAAACCCGGGCCAGCAAGGAGGATGGGGAGAGTCACTGCTCTGCTCTTGCTGGTGGTTTGACATGTGAAAAATTCAAATCTCAAATTGCAGCGTCTTCCCATTCTTTCAAGAGAAGCCAGAAATCTTGATTTATTTTTATTTTTGCAAAATTAACTCTGCCATGAGGCAGGTCTTCTATAGCAGAGGGAAAGTGGATGAAGTTGGTGTATTAGTTTTCTATTGGTATGTAACAAATTACCAGAAACTTCGCAGCTTAGAACTCAAGAGGTGTGTCAGTCAGAAGTCCAGGTAGACTTGACTGGGTTCTCGGCTTAGTGTCTCACAGGCTCAAATTAAGGTGTTAGCTGGACAAGGCTCTTATCTACAGGCTCTGAAAATGTATCTGCTTCCAAGTTCACTGAGACCAAGACATGACAATGTACCACATGAGCATAAACACAAAAATCAAATCCAGTAACAAATAATGACCCAGTGAGATTTATCTTGGGAATTTGTTCAGTCACTCAGTTGTGTCTGACTCTTTGCGATCCCATGGACTGCAGCACGCCAGGCTTCCCTGACCTTTACCATCTCTCAGAGCTTGCTCAAACTCATGTCCGTTGAGTCAGTGATACCATTCAACCATCTCATCCTCATTTGTCCCCTTCTCCTCCTGCCTTCAATCTTTCCCAGCATCAGGGTCTTCTCTAATGAGTCATCTCTTTGCATCAGGTGGCCCAAGTATTGGAGTTTCAGCTTCAGCAAAAGTCCTTCTAATGAATATTCAGGACTGATTTCCTTTAGGATGGACTGGTTTGAACTCCTTGCATCCAGGGGACTCTCAAAAGTCTTTTCCAACACCACAGTTCAAAAGCATCAATTCTTTTATGCTCAGCTTTCGTTATGGTCCAACTCTCACATCCATACATGATTACTGGAAAAACCGCAGCTTTGACTATATGGACCTTTGTCAGCAAAGTACTGTCTCTGCTTTTTAATATGCTGTCTAGGTTGGTCATAGCTTTTCTTCCAAGGAGCAAATGTCTTTTAACCAGGTAGATTTAGCATCTGGAAAATTAAGGCAGTATGTCATATTAATATAATAAAGGACAGAACATACTTGGTCATGTTAACATATGCAGAAAAAGCAGTTGCCAGAATTCAACACTTATTCATGATAAAACTCTCAAACTCCAAATATAAGGGGATTTCTTCAGGCAGGTAAAAAAGAGTCTAAGAAAAAAACCTACAGCAAACATCAGACTTACTAGCGATAAGACTAAAGGTGTCTTCCATAATTGTAAGAAGAAAGCAAGGATGTCCATTCTCAATACTTCTGTTTAATAGCATATTGGATGTTCTAGCCCATCAAGAAGATAAGGAAAATAGATGAAAGGTATCCAGATTGAAGATGAAGAAATATTACATAAAACTGTGTTAGTTTGCATATGATTTGATCCTGTATCTGGAAAATCCTAGTGAATCTTAAAAACCAGTTAAAACCAATAAATGAGAATGTCAGAGGATATAAAACCCAGTATTTCTACATACTGATAACGGAAAATCTAAGAATGAAATGAAGAACAACAATGCCATTTACAATATAGCACTTAAAGGAATCAAATACTTAGCAGAAATATAATAAAAGATGTGTGAGCGCTAAAGATTATAGAACACTGCTCACTAAACTTTAAAAGATCTAAATAAATGGGGATATATACCATTTTCATCAATTGAAAGAGTCACTACTGTTAAAATGGCAGCTCTCCCCAAACTGAATTATATATACAATTCAAATCAAAGTCCAAAACCAGTTTTTTGGTGGTAGGAATTGACAAGCTGATGGTAAGATTTATTTGGAAATGCAAAACACCAGAATAGCAAAACAATTTTGAAAATCAACACCACAGTTGGGGTACTGTTTTACTCATTTTCAAAACTTATTATAAAATAATAGTTGTCAAGACTGTGTTACAATGGTGTAATGATAGATATACATCCATGGAAATCAATAGAAAGTCTAGAATATTCTTATGTTTGTGGTAAATTGATTTTCAACAGAAGTGCCAAGGGAATTAAACTAGGAAAAGATATTCTTTTTAACAAATGGAATGGTTTGGGGACAATTGGCTATCCATATGCAAAAAGATAAATAAATTTAAAAATTTATATTGTGTAAAAATTAATTCAAAATCAGTTACAGATTAAGTGTTAAATTGAAAACTATAAAATCTGAAAAAAAAACCCACAGGAAAAAAATCTTTGTGACTTTGACTCAGGCAAAAATTTCTTAGATATGATACCAAAAACATAATTCATAAAAGAAAAATTTTCTAAATTGTAATTCATTGAAATAAAAAATCTTGGCACTTCCAAAGATATCATTTAAAAGAAGAAAATACATGCCACAGCCTGGGAGAAAATATTTGCAAATCATATATCGTATTAAGGACCTGTATCTGAAATAAATAAAAAATTTTTATAACTCAATAAGGCAAATGACCCAGTTAAAAATTGGCAACAGTTTTGAATAGATGCTTCACCAAAGAAGATATTTGTGTGGCTAAAAATAATATTAAAAAATGATCAACATCACTAGTTATTAGGGAAATGCAAATTAAAATCACAGGAGATACCACTATACATTTATTAGAATAAAGATCATCTGAAAGTCTAATGATGCCAAGTGTTGGTACAGATGAGGAGAAATAAGAAATCTCATACATTGCTGCTGGGAATGTAAAATGTGGTACAGTCACTTCAGAAAACAATTTGTCAGTTCCTTACAATGTTAAACATAACAGTTATAACATGACCCAACAATTTCATCTTGCAGTACCCTACAAAAATGACAGGGTATCCCCATTAAGAGTTTATGTAAAATTTCACAACAACATTATCCATAATAGCAAAAATCTGAAAATAAATGAAATGTTCATCACCTGGTAAATGGATAAAGAAGATCTAGTGTATATAATGGAATACTATTCAGCAATTAAAAAAGGAACTAACTGTTTATATAGCTACAACATAGATAAATGTTATGCTCAGTGAAAGAAGCCAGACACTGAAGACTGTGATTTCATTTAAGTGACTTTGTAGAAAAGGCAAATCTGTAAGGATGGAAAACAAATCATTGGTGGCCAAGAGATGGAAATTGGATTGTGACTGACTGTACATGGACAGAGAAAAACTTTTGGGGAGTGATGGAAATATTGGGGTTAGAGTCAATTCCTAGGTAGGTTTATAAGAAGTCCAGGGTCCCCAAGGAGGAGAAAGGGGTCTGGAGCCCTAGAGAAGGAGAAAGGGGTCTGGGGCATCAAGGAGAAAAGGACAAACTTTTTTTCTACATTGCTTTGTCTTAGTCAATATAACAGTGTATCTTACTCGAAGACATGTTTCTCCTTAACAAGAACCTTCTGACTAATCTTGATATCTTAAGAGGTATATTGTGGGAGTGGGTCTGGCAAGATCTTTCTATTGTTAGTTCTAATCTTGTTAATTTAAGGTGTATGTTGTGGGAATAAAAGTAAATGTATATGCTGCTGCTGCTAAGTCCGACTCTGTGTGACCCCATAGACGGCAGCCCACCAGGCCGACTGTCCCTGGGATTCTCCAGGCAAGAACACTGGAGTGGGTTGCCATTTTCTTCTCCAGTGCATGAAAGTGAAAAGTGAAAGTGAAGTCACTCAGTTGTGTCCGACTCTTCACGACCCCATGGACTGCAGCCCACCAGGCTCCTCTGCCCATGGGATTTTCCAGGCAAGAGTACTGGAGTCGGGTGCCAGGCCTTGCTAAGACTAGTGAGTGGGGGCACTCTCTGTCCCCCTTCTGATGTCTATGTCAGAAGCTTTCTTTGTTCCCTTTTATACTTTAATAAAACTGTGCTACATAAAAAGCTCTTGAGTGATCAAGTCTGGTCCCTGGTCTGGAAGCTATATCTTCTTCGGAGATCATGAATCTGACATCATTCACCATAAGCTATCCGGGGCAGATCAGGTGATAGTTTCATAACTTTTTAAATTTACTAAAAATCATTGAATTACCTGGAGGAGGAAATGGCAACCCACTCCAGTATTCTTGCCTGGAGAATCCCATGGACAGAGGAGCCTCCTGGGCTATCGTCTACAGGATTGCAAAGACTTGGATACGACTGAGCAACTGTAATGCTCAAAATTCTCCAGGTCAGGTTTCAATACTATGTGAACCGTGAACTTCCAGATGTTTGTTCAAGATGGATTTAGAAAAGGCAGAGGAACCAGAGATCAAATTGCCAACATCCATTGGATCATCAAAAAAGCAAGAGAATTCCAGAAAAACATCTACTTCTGCTGTATTGACTACTCCAGAGCCTTTGACTGTGTGGATCACAGCAAACTGTGGAAAATTCTTAAAGAGATGGGAATACCGGACCACCTGACCTACCTCCTGAGAAATCTGTATGCAGGTCAAGAAGCAACAGTTAGAACAGGACATGGAAGAACAGACTGGTTCCAAATCGGGAAAGGAGTACGTCAAGGCTGTATATTGTCACCCTGCTTATTTAACTTATATGCAGAGTACCTCATGAGAAATGCTGGGCTGGCTGAAGCACAAGCTGGAATCAAGCTTGCTGTGAGAAATATCAATAACCTCAGATATGCAGGTGACACCACCTTTATGGCAGAAAGCGAAGAACTACTAAAGAGCCTCTTGATGAAAATGAAAGAGGAGAGTGAAAAAGTTGGCTTAAACCTTAACATTCAGAAAACTAAGATCATGGCATCTGGTCCCATCACTTCATGGCAAATAGATGGGGATATAATGGAAACAGTGACAGATTTTATTTCCTTGGGCTCCAAAATCACTGCAGATGGTGATTGCAGCCATGAAATTAAAAGACACTTGCTCCTTGGAAGAAAAGTTATGATCAACCTAGACAGCATATTAAAAAGCAGAGACATTACTTTGCCAACAAAGGTCTGTCTAGTCAAAGCTATGGTTTTTCCAGTAGTCATGTATGGATGTGAGAGTTAGACCATAAAGAGAGTTGAGTGCCGAAGAATTGATGCTTTCGAGCTATGGTGTTGGAGAAGACTCTTGAGAGTCCCTTGGACTGCAAGGAGATCCAACCAGTCCATCCTAAAGGACATCAGTCCTGAATATTCATTGGAAGGACTGATGCTGAAGCTGAAACTATAATACTGTGGCCACCTGATGTGAAGAACTGACTCATTGGAAAAGACCCCGATGCTGGGAGGGATTGTGGGCAGGAGGAGAAGGGGATGACAGAGGATGAGATGGTTGGATGGCATTACCGACTCAATGGACATGAGTTTGAGTAGGCTCCAGGAGTTGGTGATGGACAGGGAAGCCTGGCGTGCTGCGGTCCATAGGGTCAGAAAGAGTTGGACATGACTGAGCAACTGAACTGAACTGAGCAACTGAGCACGCACACACACACATTGAATAACCATGTATTAATGGTGAACTTTATGGTATGCAGATCATACTTCAGTAAAACTATTTAAAAAATTAAATCTTCCAATTTTAAAATGTTTTTGGGAATTGCTTCGTGGTCCAGTAATTAAGACTCTGTGGTTTCACTGCTAATGGTCTGGGTTCAATTCCTGGTTGGGGAACCAAGATCCCACAAGCCACAAGATACAGCCCCCCACGCAAAAAAACCCAAAAAACAATATTCTTACCTAGTTCAAATTCTTAAAGAACCTCTGTGGAAAAAAATGCCCCAAGTTTAAGCCCTTGGGCTGCCTACTTGCTACATTAGTGCTAAGCTGCATGAATAGAAATTTGAATAAAATAAAATCCTTGTCCTCCTGGACAAGGATCTCCTTTGAGATCCAAAGGGAGAAAATGGAACAGTTAGCAGTTATGAAACCCTATAATAATAAATATTCATGTGCAAGGAGGTATGGGTTCAGAGAAGGCCTGGCTCTGACTGAGCAGGATTGGGGGTGCCACAGATGAGCCTGGACACTCAAGTGAGGTTCTGAAAGGTAAGTAGGAATTCAGGAGATTGCTAGGTATAGGAAGTGGAGAAAAGGGGTGGGTGACATTTCCAGGTAGAGGGAACAGAATGGGCAAAGGCTTGGAGGTTTGAAAAAGCATTTCCCTTTTGAAAACTGGGAAGGTCACAGATACAGTCTACCTGGAGATAAGGAGCAGGAAAAGAAGGCAGGGGCCAGATCATGAAGGGTTTGGCAGGCAGTGTTAAAAGTCTTTGGACAAAAGATTAAGCATTAAGAATTTATTTCTTGGAGGAATATGGGCATCCTTCCTGTGGCCTGAATTAAACTGTATCTTGGCAACATCATATTGCACTGATTAAAAAAAATATCCACTAATATACTACTTACCATGTGCCAGCACTATTTTAATACTTCCCTGGTGGCTCAGACAGGAAAAGAATCTGCCTGCAATGCAGGAGACCTGGGTTTGATCCCTGGGTTGGGAAGATCCTCCAGTATTCTTGCCTGGAGAATTCCGGTGAGAGAGAGGAGCCTGGTGGGCTACAATCTATGGTATCTCAAAGAGTTGGACATGACTGGGCAACTAACATGCATAAACCCCCTTAATCCCATCTATAGTGGTTCTCAGACTCTCACCTATGTCAGATTCACTTGGAAGTCTTCTTAAAGCAGAGGAACCACCGAGTTTTAAATTTAGGAGGTCTGGAGTAGAGCTGGAGAATTTGCATTTCAGTCTAGTTCCCAGGAGAACCTGCTGCTGCTGGTCCAGGAGGCACACTTGGAGAACAGCTGCCTTACACACACCTTATAAGAAAGGTATCATTATCATCACCATCTTTCCCATTTTACAGAGGAAACAGATGGAAAGTTAAGCAGTCTGCCCACAAGGGCATATAACTCTTGGTGGTGGGGCAGGTGGTCAATACCAGGCAGTGTCTGCCATGTTTCCCAGTTCACAGGTTGCAAAGAAGCAGAGTTAAGGGCTGGCATTTTCAGTCCTTCCTTGCAACTGTCAAGAATATATTACACACGCACATACACACACACATGCATGTACACATATGCACAGGCCTTAACAAACATCTGAGCTAAAAGAATTAGGGATGCTAACGGATGCCAAGTGGGTAGTGAGGGAAACTCTTTGAGAAACTCTTCAGGCCATTCCAGTGAAGTATTATTTTGGTCCTACTGGAATGAAGCCAGGATTCAGACATGCACAAGTATCAATGTACAAAATGACTAATTAAATACGCAAAAGGAAATCATAAAATTAAATGTCATAACTCAAAACTGAACCATACATGAATCCTCAGTCTCTGTTGTTTTCAATATATTTGAAATGTTTTTATATTATGAAAATTAACAATATCTAGAGATGATATAACCTTGTTATACATGCTGCTTTAAGGGGGATAGTCCCAAGATGAAAATGGCAGTTCTTTCATGAATCGGCTTGCTTTTCACATCTTAACCTAATTTGTAGCATCTCCCTGGTTGCCTTCCAATAAACAGCAACTTCCCTAAATCAGTGGCATTATGTTATTTCGGAGATCTGAATCACAGAGAATGTAATCCAAGCCCGCATGCTCCATCTTGTCATTTGTGTGGAGTGCTGTATATCTAATTAAAGCTTCTTACAGGTCCATAAAAAGACCTAACATTAAAAAAGCAGTCTGGGTTGGGGAAAACCCCAGGGCAGACTGAAGAAGGGGGTTCTCATTAACAATGAACACATTTGCTTAAATTCAAAGTTAAGTAATCATATATTAATTTATACTTGAATATTTTAAAATATTGCCTAAGCATAATCAGATCATGTTACCACATTGATGGTGTGGAACTGAAAATGGGTCATGTTCTTGCCAGCAGCACTCCAGCTTCCCAAGAAACACCGGAGATGAATAAATGATTCACCATGTGGCCAGAACTGCAGCCCTTTCTCTGGAAGAGAATTCAAGCCCACTTTATTTAAACCAAGGTATTATTCTGTTCTTTTTTGTTTTTATTGTTTTTCTATTCTTGTGTCCCGTTTTCCTTATAGAATTTATTCAAAACCTGAGTTACGTATTTTCCAAGGCTTATCTATTAAGACATTGTTTTGTGATGCTTGCTTTATCTCAGGGGCTACAGACCTGGTGGTGGAGGTCTTCAACCACTGGCATTCCCTTGGGAGACCATTAGAATGGTATTTTTTCCCCTTTACTTGGCTATGGGGTTCCCTGAATAGTGAAACCCTCCTAAGGAGAAAAGTGCAAGGCCTCACCACTGTTTTTCAGCAACAAAGGAATGAATTCCACAAGCTCCTGCTGGACATACTGCTAGAGTTAGAATGTGTGTCAAAGCGAGATGATTCTTTGAAGGTCTTTGTAAGCCAGTGTTATCCCAGGGATGGGGCCTCGACTCAGCCCCGAGGGGCAGAGGCCCATAGCCCAAGGCTTTTCCCAGCCAGTGACATCACCCCATGCCAGAGTGTTAGGGTAACTTGGAGTCCTCTTTTAACCACCCCCTCTTTTTTAAAATAATAATAAGCCTTTATTAGATACCTTTTATATAGCAAGACTGTTCTAATTATTTTATTTTTGTTTTTTTAAAAAAATTGGAGTATAGTTGCCTTACAGTGTTGTGTTTCTGCTAGACAGCAAAGTGAATCAGCTATATTTATACATATATTCCCTCTTTTTGGATTTCCTTCACATTCATGTCATCACAGAGCAGAGTCCGTTCCACCCTGTGCAACCCCATGGACTGTAGCCCTCCAGGCTCCTCTGTCCATGGGATTCTCCAGGCAAGGGTACTGGAGTGGGTTGCCATTCCCTTCTCCCTTCCTGACCCAGGGATCGAACCTGCGTCTCTTCCTGGACTGCGTCTCCTGCATTGGCAGGCGGGTTCTTTAGCACTCCTGCCACCTGGGAAGCCCCTCTTAACTTAACCTTCCCTTATTACTCTGAGTGTTTGTACCTCCCAACAATCCACTCTTGCTTTCCAGTCATCTTCGGACATGCAAAATAGATGCCCAGGAGACAGTCTGAAAAAAAAAAAAAAAAAAAAAAACAACAGGCTTCTGACGTTTGCAGGTCGGCAGAGACAATTGCTCAAGCCATCTAGATTTCTTTTTTCCCTCCAGTCGATTTAATCACATTTGGAGCATCTAAACAGCTCACCCCCTCCCCCGCTCTCTACGCAGCAGTTTGTGCCCTTTTTTGCTAGGGGTCTTCTCTTGGGGGAGGGGTGGAGGGCTGGGAGAATCCGAAATGGAAAAGCAGGTTGGAGAATCTGGCATCTGGCGTGTCACTTATTTCCAGAAAGCAAGGGAAGCTAATCTCCATGGTGCGCCAAGCTTCCAAGGATAGGAGATGGGAGCGCCTGCGCTTCTCTCCCACCCTCCCAAACTCTCCACTCTGGCCACCGCTAAGCTCCATTTGGGATCCACCTGCCAGGTGACCATGCCGCTGAACCATCCGGGGCACGGTTAATGCCTGGCATGTTCTGAGTCCCTGACTTCACAGGCTTTAATACTTCTCACGACCTTTCGCCTTTTCACGCTTTTCCAGAGGAGGCACCCTGGCCAGGCAAGGGTCTCCTGCTGACCTTTAAAAGCCAGCGCTGTGTTCAGATGCTAAGCTTTTCTCTTTTTTAAAAATAGCAACAAAATCAAAACAATTCCTTCTAATTGGGTTCCCAGAGAAGAAACTGTAGAGAAAAGAAATATGTACGTATATTCGTGAACGTATATTTTTTTCCCGCTCTTTGTTTAAACCTGGGCGGGAGATGGGGGTGAACCTGACGGGTGAAGTGCCTGGTGCCCTCAGACCCCCGCCCCCAGACGCAGAGTCCTGTGAGGACCCGGTCCCTTCCCTCCGATTTCCGCCACGGCTCGGCTCCTTTCTGGGCCTTTGTCCCGTGTCCCCAGTGCTTCCTCCTCCATCAGCTTGCTCTTGCTCGGGCGCCTCGCCCGCTTCCTACCGCCAGCCGCAGCCCAGACTCGCCGGGGTCGGGTCGCTGCCAGGATGCCCCGCAGCAGCTCGCGCGCCCGAGCCCGCAGGTGCGCCCCGCCCCGCCCTCGCCGCGGCCCCGCCCCGGCGCCCGCGTCACAATGACGCGCGTCCCGCGCAGGCGCATCCCGGCCCCCCACCCCCTCCCCGCGGCAGGCTGCCCGCTTGGTATTATGATTAGTGCTGGGTGCGGGGACTCGGCGGCCGGGAGGGAGTTGTCGGCGCCGCGGCCGCTGCGGACGGAAGCCCGCCTGCTTGCTGAGGTAGGGGCGAGCGCGCAGTGCAGCCGGGAGCGGCGGCCGTGGGAGGGGGACGGGCTAGCCTCCGCCGCCGAGTGGCCTCAGCGGTTGCCGGGCTGGGCGCCGGGGCCCGAGCGCCCGCCGCAGGCGGAAAGTAAGTTGCGCGCTCCGCGCTCCCCGCGTCGCGGGCCCGGGAGGACGCGGGCCACGGGTTGCGGCGGCCCGGACTCCGCGCGGCGGCGGTGCGGCCTGATGGCCTGGCGGCAGGCAGCGGGCCCCGGCGGGGCCCGCACGGGAGCGGGCATTGCGGCGGCCGGCCACGGGCGCCCCGAGGCCCTGCCCTTGCGGCCGCGGCGGGATTGCGGCACCTCGGGAGGCGCCCGCATCCCCGCGCCCCGCCCCGGAGCGGGCCGAGTGCGGCGCCCGCGGCTCCCCGCGCCCAGGTTCTCTCGTACGGTGTTTTCCTCACTAAAGGTGTTTTTCTTTTTCAAAAGAATCTGGAGATCTGGCGCAGCAAGGGGATTTCTTGCTAAAACTGCAGCCGTACAATAGAATGGGGATATTGTCTGTAGAGAAAGGGCATCGGGGTAAGGAAGGAGGAGCAGTGTCGTTCCCGAGGGACAACTAGAATTTTTGATTGGAAAACCTCCGTTCTTTTCCATAGTCATCGCCTGTTGATTCCTTTCTGGACTGTTTTACAAAACCCTTCCTTCCGTTTGCTTGGACTTGGGATCCAGGAAAGTGACAGCCTTTTATCCTGAGTGGGGTTCCTGGAGCTGTGCTGTTCTTAACAGTTGGGTCAGGTAGAATTCGATAGCTGTATAGTGAGTTCGGTTCAAGTCCAGTATTTGGAGGGGTGAGGGGGCATTTGGCAGTAGGATTCTTCAGCTTCTGGACGTCTAAGGGTATAGGATTTTTCACATTATCTGGTTACTTCCCCCCGTTCCATTTAATTGAGTACATTTTCACAATCTTAGGAGCAGGTGGTAAAGCTGACTTAATGCGTTTCACGTTTTATGGTGAAAGGTGAAGCGTGGCTAGCAGGTAATGGAACTGCAAATGTTCCGCGTCTTGATCAGATTCCACCTGATTCCTGTCAAACACCAGATGTCTCAGTTTGGGTTTCTTGTATGGGGTTGAGGCACTAGTCCCAAATCAGTCTAATTTATCAGAATGTGCATCAGTGTACTTTAAAGCCTGAGGTTGTCAAGGCTTATGTAATCAATTTGTTAATTTATAATCTTGTTACATTGCTCTCCAGATTTATAAAATCATTCCCTTAAGGAAATCTGTCCTCAACGTCTGCTTAAATATTTTTCTTGGAATTGGATTCCTGAAGAGGAATGTACTGTACTAGTGGTGATTAAAGCAAACTAATTAGACAAGTTTCTTCAAAAAAAAAAAAAAAATCACATTGGTTCTTTTATTCGACCAATTGTCTCTAGTAGGAAAACAGATGACATTCCCATTTTACAGAACTAAAAATGAGAGAAATGACATGACATTCCCAAGGTCACTTATTGAGGCAAGTCACTTACTGAAGCAGTATAGTAATTGAAAGTCAGGTGCATGGAGTTAACTTTTCTTATTTCTCCATCTTAAAGGTTTTCCTGGCAGGGAACTTTGCCACCTTTCTATTTTTTTTTTTTAATTTGCACAATCAGGTTTTTTTTTGTTTGTTTGTTTTCTTTAGTATAGAAAAGTTACTTTCACTTTTTTTTTCTTTTTTCTCTGCTCTTCTGAGTAAGTTTTTCTGTGTTATTGCAGTAAGATACATTTGTAGAAAACATACGAGGACTGAGAAGTTACGTAATTTTTGTTTTTCTAGAACAGAAGTAAACATTGGGCCGTTAAGGTTCAAATGTAATCCCGTAATCTTAAAATGAAGGCTTTTGAATGTCCACATTAAAATTGAAGGGCTTTCAGATATTTTTACTGGTTGCAGGAAATATTGTGTGTCTAAACTTTACTATGGGTGTTTCATGTAGAAAGTGAAACTAAATAGAAGGAAAAAAATTTTTTTGGAGCTATTGAGCAGCCCAGGTTCTAAGCATTGGTATAAATAAGGCTGGTTGCTTCTCTGAAGCAGGTTTTCTGAGCCTAAGAATTCATTACACTGCCCAGGGAAAAGGTGCACTTTCCACATGGTTAGAATTTTAGGAATTAAAAACGTAGATGAGGAACTCTAAAGAATTGATTTTACTGCATGCCAGCTGTTTGCTTAACCACCAAAATTTAGAGTTTCTAGCCAAGATGCTGTTATAAGAAAACTGATTATTCAGAATATAGATACTTCCTAGTGTGTGTGTGTGTATGCAAGTCTATTCTTAGAGCAATTTAGGTGGAAGAGTTGAGTTGTTTGTAGCAGTTTTGAAGGTAAACTAAACTTCTGATCATTTATTCATGGAGCCTTTGTCTACTTTGGGGGCCCTGGGTTAGAGGGTGGCAATAGAAAAGTGAATAAAAATGAGTTCCTGTCTTTCAGGCTATTGTGAATTATATTTACACTGAGGTAAACAATGACAGTAGGATCAAATACTGTGATGAGGCATAGGCAAAACCCCTGGGCAATTTGACTGGGGAATGCCTCACAGAGAAGGCGATGGTTGAACCAGTCTTGGACAAGGTAGAGTTTCCAGGCAGAGAAAAGGGGAAAGGGCTCCAAGGGTTTAGGGAGGTTGAAAAGACAAGGTCAGATGGTGGAGAAATAATTTAGATCCAAGTGGGTGAAAGGAAGCTGAGGAGGTAGAGACTGTGCAGCTGTTTTTGTTTTTTTAAGGCTGTGGAAAGGAAGGGGGCAAAGAAGGGCAGTAGGTTTGGGGTTGAAGGGGATTTTGGTATTTTGTTTTAGTTTGGGAGGGGCCAGTATAAAACCTCTCAGATTTAATGACCTCATGAGTGAGCGCTGGAAATGTGTTGTCTGGTCTGGATAATCTGGAGCTGTGTTATTCTCACTGCAGATCATTTCCTCATCTTGTTTTCCTATATATCTGCTTTGGGTTGAGGCCTTCCATCCCGTGGGGAACCATTTCTTGCTGGTGGAAGGGGAGGAACCTGACTAAAGAGGATTCCTGCTCTACCTTCCCTGAATATTTATTTCTCTGCTGTTACTTCCAGAGCCTCCTGAGATTCTACTTTGGCACCTGCAGCGTTTGGCCTCTGCTCAGGTAGGCTCTTTGCTGACCAGGCAGGCCTCTCTCCCCCTCCTTCCTGGTTGGTCTATTCCCCAGACTGCTGCCCTGTGACCACAGCAGCGACTTCAGAGTTGGAGGGCACTGGCTGCCCATGCACCATGTTTTCAGTTCTCGAGTGTCTCCAGGCTCAAAGCAAGATTGGGAGGAGGGGTGTCCATCTGAATGTCCCAGCACATAAGCCCTCAACTACATGTTGGCCTGAAATGTGATGGGAGTTATGAAATCAGTGCTCCAGAAATGCAGGTTACAGGACATGTAACTGGTCAAATCATAGCCTCACTGGCCTCAGTTTCTCATGCAGTTACCTGTCTCAAACCCAGAAGACTGTCAGCTCCTTGGAGGCAGAGATGCCTCTTCTTTGATTGCTGTATCCCCAGACCAGTGTTATGCCTCATACATAGTTGTTGTACCCAAGAAATGTCCTGGTGAAGAAATGTGAAAGATCTGAACTGTAGTTTGCTACCCATTAATGGACACCATACCCATTTTATCCCAAGGGGTTGGATAGAAATGGCTTCTCATTTATAGAATCCCAGAGCTAGAGGCAGATCTTCCACTCTAGAAAAGATGCTCTGGAGATGTTTGTTGCCGTCCTGTATTCCTGGTGTGAGTCAGTTCCCCACCTGCTACCAGTCTTCACTAGAGTCATTTCAGATTCCTGTCTGTGCTTTGCCCCCTGTGCATTGAGCTTCTGGATTCTACTTCCCAAGCGCATCTCCTCCGTTATATCCTCCTCATCACTGCCCAGACTCAGGCTGCCCTCGTTTTTAAGTCTTTCATCACTTTTCTGGAAACATTTTTCACTAGTCTCCTCACCTGTGTTCAGGCTCTAGTCTTCCCCTTCCAATGTGATCTTCACTTTGCTGCCAGAGTGGTTTGTTCAGCTGTCATCTCTGATTGCCATTCCCCTGCTCAGGATTCTTCCTTGGCTTCTTGGTGCCAGCTTTCATTTGTTCATTTAATAAAGTGTATCTATATATTTCAGGCAGATGCTATACTCGGCGGGCCCAGGGATGCAGAGCTGAATAAAGCAGACATGTGTCTTACGCGGGCTGAATTTATCATGTAATCTAGTGGGGGATACAGATTATTAATCACATAATCACACAAGTAATTATATAACCACAACTGTGACACAGGCCGTGATGGAAGAGGGCATAGTGCTGTGAGAGTGCCCAGGAGCTGGTGTGCAGGCGGATGGGAGGGGAGGGAGAGGCGCTGGTCTGGATGGTGGCCTCTGTGCTGGCCCTGAGGCATGGCAGAGGCCGGCCAGATGTGGGCAGCATCCACTCACGCGCAGGGACACGAGGACCTTCGGGTGTCCGGTCCTTCCCCGCCGATCTCTCACCTTGTCTCACACCCTGGGCTCCGTGTGGGTTACTGTCCCAGTCACGCTAAGGCCGCTTTTCCCCCTCAGCCAATCTCAGTTCTTAGCTTAAACAGAATAATGTCTCTGAGATGCCTCCTGTGAACTCCCAAAGGCAGATTTAGGGGAAAGAACACCTCTTCCAGCCTTCCAGTGAGAGGTGTAAACAGCGTAGGGCAGTGGCCTTCCTGTTATATCCAGTGCAGGCCTTGAGGGGTAGTGTTCTGGGCCAGTGAAGGGTGAGGCTGAGGATGTCACAGTAAGATGGGGAACTTAGTATACAGCTCCTCTCAGATGTCAGACTCTCTGAAAGGGAAGCCAGTTGTGAAAAGCTGGGGGGGAAAATCTGGGTGATTTTAATCCCACTGACACATTGCTAATGTGTATTATCGCCTTTTGCTTTCATGATTGTCCCAGGTGGTGCTTATCTTTGTGTTATAGACAAAGACATGCCTGTTGACAGAAGTGGAATATCTCCTTTGGCTCCAAGTCCTGTGGTACTCTTTTATGCTATGATGCAGCTCCTCATGTTTGCTGAGTAAATGAATTTTGATAATTTTTAATACGCACCTCTGTGGTTTAGACGAGAAAATTTGGCTCTGCGGCACTTTGAAATGTGATGCTTAGGTTGCTGTCCCAGCTCTTCTCTGATGTTTCCTCCCCTTCTATGTACAGACTTATCTCTTAGGTCATTATATTGTCTTCATATTGCATAGATAGGGGAAAATGTTTAAATAGTATAACTGGGTTTAATATTTAGACACATTGGTTCTTTCGTGTTAAGGAGAGTATATTTTAGGTAATGTAGGTTTCACTCAGATGGTGTAAGGTATGTAGGTAAAGTTCATTTTAGATCTAGGACACTAGACTAACAAATATTCATTGGACAAGTTATGAAGCTTAGAGTGTGCCATATTTATGGGTCTCTTAAGTAGTCCAAATATTGCACAGTAATTTTTTTAATAGTAGACAAAAGTTAAGCGATTGAATTTAAGAGTTAAGCTTTGTGTTCTATCTCATTTTCTGCAGGTTAAACAATTCTCTCTTATTGGTATAAAGCATTATGAGTACTACAGAGGACATGTAGAATGACAATAGTCAATCTAGTGTTTCAAGACATGATCTGATCCTTTGTTCTCCTCTTTTATGAGTATTTGCTAATCCTCTTGTGAAGGAAGATGCTTTGTTAGAAACAATTGGAGAGAATGTAATTTGCAAAGTACATTAAAATTGTAGTTTGGGTAAGGATAAATTTTTTAAAGCAGAAAATAGAACCTTCTTAAATTGTACTTAAATGATTTGCTTGGTGTTGACTGTTCTGTGCCATTGGGGAGAAATCTTGCCATAACAAAATTGTATACAAACTGTAAAGGTGAAGTTTTTTCCAAGGTGCCGTTGCATTTTTAGATGACCAATAATTCTCAGTCTGTCTTTTGAATGGTTATTTGCCTGTTGTTTCCTTTCTCAAACTGTAGTTCTAAACATTTCAAAAAGTTCTTAATGGAGTTGTTTGTTAATAATGTTTATTAGGTGAGTCCTTGGTGGCACTCTTGTTAGTTGATGGCTGGGTCAGGTAACTTGCATGGCGTGTCAGAATTGGAGGAAAAACACAATTGTCAGAATAGATTTATTTTAGTGCTGTTGTTTTCCTGGGAGTTTGAAAGGTCCAGATCAAAGTGGGGAGGCATTGTATTATTGCAGGAAAAAATACAGGACTCAGGAGTCAACTCAGGCAGCTCTTAGCTGGACGTAGGACTGGGACATAGAAAGACTTTATCCTGTTTGATCGTCCTCTCTTATATAAAATGGGTATGGTACTTCCATCACATTCCTGATGGTAAGGAATAAATTGTAGAACAAATGTAAAGAATTCAGTGCATACATAGATTCCCAGTAGTTAATTTGTTTGTTTGTTTGTTTGTTTTTTAATTGTTTACTCTTTTTGAAACCTGCATTTAAACAAAAGTAAACTTCTCAAATGGGCAGTTGTGGCAGTGAAAGATATTTTTAAAACTTGAAATGAGACAATGAAAAGAAATGTTAACTGTGGTTTTGCTGTAAGACTCATTTCTATATAAACCTGTCAACCTGTTTAGTTATAAGTTAGTAGGTTTTTAGGAAAGTAGTATGGGTAATAATGAGAGAATCCAGTAAGTCAAGACAAAAATTGGTATTTTATGGAATCTTAAGGTGAACACTCAACTTTTATAATTGGTTTAAATTATCTAATGACCTTATTCTTCTGTTGCTTTCATGTTTAAACCTAGAGTTTTCCTTTCTTTTGAGGCCTCACATCAGCTCTGTGATGTGAAGCTGCTTCTGTGCATTTTTAACTCTTTGATGACACTTGAATTAATCTAAAGTACAGTTCGAAGATAATGTGGTGAATTTAGTCTAGCAAGTTTTCCATTGATGTTGAGAGACTGAGAGTTCATCACAGTTCCCTAAATGGTGAACCACTAGGTAGTTTTCGGGATCAGCCTTCCTCACCCTGTAACATTTATCATCTCACTTTGCCCACCGGCCTGACTTCAGCCCACACGGCCATGTGTACCCTGCTGTCCGTTTCTCCTATTTCCACAAAGGGTGTCCCACTGCTCCTAGTGAGGGCTGAGGCCTGATCTGTGGGCTGCCCCATCCTTGGGGGTCCTGGCTTTAGCATCCTTTGCCCTTCCTTTGACGTAACTTGCCCCGGTTTTCTTAGTCCCTCAGTCATGGCCAGCTCTTTGCAGGCCCAGGGACCGCAGCACCCAGGCTTCGCTGTCCATCACTGCCTCCCTCCGTTTGCTCAGACTCGTGTCTGTTGAGATGGTGGTGCTATCCAGCCATCTCGGATAATTATCTTTTTGTATGTAGATAACTTATTTGTAAGATTCTAAAGGACTGGGGGACTGTATTGTCCCCCATAATTCATCCCCCACAATTAGGGCTGAAATATTTGCTAATAAAAAATTAGACTCAGTGTTCCTGTTCCTTCCTTAGCCTGAAGGAATTGCATACTTTGTCCCTCAAAGGAGGCAGAATATTTCATTGAGTATGTGTGTTTATTAAGATTATATAAATATACATATATTTCAGGGAAATTGGTTTATTTCTTTGGTGTCAATTGAAAAGTAAGTTGAATGAATAATTATGTACAGAAATTCAAAATTTTAGTAACTTCTGCCTTTCCTAGATTATAAAGGCAGCACATATTCACTGCTAAAAATTTTAAAAGAACAGAAAAGCATAAAGAGAAAAAAATCTGTAATTTTAACATTTTTTTAAAGTATATATGCAGGCAGATTATATGTTTTAAAAAAATTTGGGATTCCCATGCCATGAAATTTAGTGTGTGAATTTTTTTACTTAACATTTTGTTGTGACAATTTCCCATGAGATTGAATAGATTCAAAATATAGCAGCATAGTCTTGTGTTAGCATGCTGGTTCCTTATTGTAGACCATTTGGTTATTTCTGATCTTTTTTTTTTCACATATAAATGTCCCTGAACATTGTGACTAAATATTTGTCTATTTCTTTAAGCCATAAATCTATTAGTAAGATTATTAAATGAAGGATATTAACAATTTTAAGGCTTTTAATACAGGTATTGCCAAATTGCTTTTCAGAAAAGTAATCTGTGGTGCCAGCAATATGAGAAAATTCCCATATGCTTCTGCCTTTTAAGTCAAAGTCAGTGAGACATTAGGTGTTGATATTTTTGTTCATGGATTAGTTTTTCTTTTTTTCTTTTCCACATTTTTTTTGATCACTTTTTCATGACCATCTTTGTCACAGTATCAGCAGGGGGTATCAAAAAGATGATACGGAGTTAAAATGAATTTTGACAGTTATTAATAAAAGCTCTGGAAGAGAGATTTAGATTAAGTTTTTAAATTCTCCGTAGATTCCACCTTACATTCTGTTTTCCTGGCAAAGGAGCAATTGTGGGTTGGCTTTATTTATTTTGGAGTAATTTCTACACACCAACTTGTTCTTAAATCATTATTTATTATGTGGACACTTTATACCAGAGCTGTCACCATACTAAATTTTAAAGACTCATTTACCCTCAGGTAGAAATGGTGACATGCCTAGCATTTTTCACCACTTTAATGAGAGGCAGTTCTGTGGAAGAATTTGAACTTACTACCTGTGCTGCTGGTCTAGGTTTTGTGGCTTGGATGTTAACCTTTTTCTCTGTACAAATACTAAGTGCTACTTTCCATCAGTCAGTTAATAGATTGTCTGACTCCTCCTTTCATTCAGATCCCTGGAATATAGCTTGTTATATTTAGGGGAAATAAAGATTTCTTAAACCAGCACTTTAAGGGATAGGATCTGCGTTGGCAACCCAGTCGCTGCCTTGAGAGACTCGAGCAGACTTTTCAGCCCGGCGCGCTGATTACCTCAGGTGGCCCCGAGTCCGTTAAAATTCACTGCCTGGAAGAAAATTTTGAGGACATACTTTAGTAAACAGTGACTCTGCCTTCCCTTGGCAAATGCTTTATTAGACATTTGGAGGTACCTTTTTGCCTATTGGGCCATTTCTCATAATAAATGATTGACTGAAACCTTCTAATTTGCAGTTTCTGTCTTGATTCCATCCAGTGGCTCTAGACTGATCCTGATACCCACATAGTAATATTCAGCCATTCCAGTGAAGAACTCTGGATTCTTCCATAACTTGGGACCTATTGACTTGTTTGTGATGGTTTCTTCTTCTTTTTTCTTTTTTTGGCCATGCTATGAGACATGTGGGTTCTTAGTTCCCCGAGCAGAGATTGAACCCAGGCCTGCTGCATTGGAAGTGTCAGATCCTAACCACTGGATGACCCTGGTTGTTTCATCCTTGCCTCATAGCCTATGTTAATAATGCCCAGGAGGAGTACCAGTCCAAAAATGTGGAGTACTGTTTACTTTGGATGAAGAGAACAGCAATGGTGACTGCCGCTGGGATTGCATTTGTTTTTTTTGTTTGTTTGTTTGACTTGGAGGTTACTGATATTCCTGGAGGATTGAGTCTGTTGCCTTCTTTTCAGCCTATACTGTTTTTGTTATAGGTATCTTTGAAATTTTAGCAGTGAGATCAGGGCAGCAATTTTCATGAAACGTGCATTAGTTCCTCTACTTGAGTTGACTTTTCTCTAAATGTAGGTTTAGTCTGACATTTCCCATGAGTAAGAGTTACAGTTTTCATATTTTTTCTATTTGTGAAAGATACCAGATAATTTCCATGTTTAAGAAGCTTAAATACAGTTTTAGCATGGTTGTATAAAAACTCATCTTTTAGCTGTCTATATTGGAGGGAGAGCACTGGCACAGATCATTTTTTGAGGCATGTAAATTGTTTGGAAGGTTTTTCTGTGTTTGAATACTAGTGGTCTGGTTTAAAAGGGAAATGTATAATATCCCAAAGTGTAGAGAGGCTCTGGAGAGGCCTAATTTTTGCATATGGCCTTTTTTTGTGTGACCTGCTTTCTCATGCCATGGCTTGCTTGGTAATGATTACCCACATGGAGCCACCTTCGTTCAGCGTGCTGTTCCTTGCCTCTCTGGGGAGAGGTGTGAGTTGGAGACCTTAGTTTGGTATACAGACCACACTCCAGTGGTAAAGGTGTCAGTGAAAAGCTCGAAATGAGTTTTGACAAGAATAACAGGGTGCATTCCAAATTGACAGTAGGTTTAACAGAGGCTGGTTTTACAACTGTTTTCAGCAGCTTGCAAAATGTGTGTAGGGCCACCCACACTTCCTTCCTCTTCTCCAGCCACACCCGCACACTTCGGTTGCTTCTGCTGTCTTTAGTAAACTGGGAGAACATCAATGTATTCTTGCAGCATACACCAGTACGTGTTTCTCAAACATGAATTTACATATTACAAACACCCTGGACTGGATGGTCTGTTTCATTTAGGTCCAGCCGCGTCCTATCCATGTATGAGCATATGCTATCATAAGTAAGAAGACTGCTTTAGAATGGCCTAATTTAGTGCTTTTGCTGTTTTAAAAGATGTCATAGTAGTTAATGTAGTCATTAAAAATAGTGATTTAGAAGAACATAGTGCATGGAAAATGTTCATCCTGTAGTAGACGAAAAAGTAGTCCTGTGACTTCATATACAATATCTTAGCTTTGTACAGAAGCCCAGATGTAAAGAATATAAACTGAAACCTGAAGAGAGGGTATCCTGGATGAGATTCTAGACATTTTTTGTTTGTTTTTTATCTATGGTGCTTTTCTGTATTTTCCAGATTTTCTAAGATGAACTTGTTTTGTGGAAATACTTAGAAAATGGTCACAACTTCCCCCCATCCCCAATGTGTATATATATATATGTGTGTGTGTTATCCCATTTTGTGTCTGGCATGTAGTATACATAGAAAATAGTTTGGAAGGGCGTGTCCAAAATGTTAACAGAGATTATCCCAGAGGGTAGAATAATGGATGATTTTTTTTTAAAAAACTTCCCTCTTTTATATTGCCAATATATATGTTCTGATTATACTTTTTCTTACACTGCATAGATGGTTCTTTCGTAATGAAACAAAAATACTGAAAGGAAAGTAATTGGTCAATTGAAAAAAGCAGAATACAAGATATAAAGTTATATACAAAATGATCACACCTAGGGTTTGGGGGAGGATGGATACATGCATGAGTATGGCTGAGTCCCTTCTCTGTTCACTGGAAACTTATCACAATATTGTTAATTGTCTGTATTCCCAATACAGAATAAAAAGTTTAAAGAAAAAAGCAATTAGTTAGATTTTTGTGGGATGCTTTAATGAAAAATTATCAGACTTTGCTACCCAACTAGAGATTAATTTCTTTACCAATCTACAGTATCCATTTCCAGTTTAATACATCTTAGGAAACTAAGCAGTTCACGACTCTTTGCGACCCCATGGACTGCAGCCCGCCAGGCTCCTCTGTCCATGGAATTCTCCAGGCAAGAGTACTGGAGTGGGTTACCATTTCCTTCTTCAGGGGATCTTCCCAACCCAGGGATCGAACCTGGGTCTCCTGCACTGCAGGCAGATTCTTTACCTTCTGAGCCACTAAGGAGTTCTCTGAAAACAGAAGAGATGGTAGCTCAGTAACTTCAGTCTCGAAGTAGAGTGGAAGACTGAAAGAGTTTCTGCCTGGGTGGAGGAGATTACTATCATCAACACCGTGGTAGTGGTGGTGTTAGCTAGTGTTTACGGACTGCATCCTCTGTGCCAGGCTTTATTTTAAGCACCACCTTTATTAACTGATTTAATTCAGCACGATCTGGGCCATGCTCTTGCTACTGGTGTTTTCTAATGAGGAGACTGACCATACAGAGAGGTCAGGTTTTCCTCAGATCCAGTGGCTAGTGGCTGGTAAGCTGGCATTCAGATCCAGTCATTAGCCTTAACAGAACCAGCCCTCAGCCAAGCTGGACCATCACACTGCCTTGCCTGACTGTGGATGAAACCGTCTGTTGGAGAGAGAAGCAGGTGTGGGTAATGGGGGGAGCTATTATATCTCACTTGGAGCTGAAGGAGCAGGTCGGCATCCCAGAGCTCACCTTTCTCTAGACGTGGGCCTGTGCCCATGACTTTGCTCGGCTCACAGTCTGTGAGCAACTGTCTCCATTGCTCTTCATCCCCTCATTCCCAGCAGTAGACTTGTTTTCACAGCCCCCTTTCCTTCTTCCTCCTTTCACTTTCCTACTTCCCCCAACCTCTCACGTGCTCTTTTCCCCAGGCTCACACGAGCCTGAGCTTAAGGATTAGCTGGACTCACCTGTAGTGTGTTGTGTGAAGTGCCTTGGCCTCGTTTGGATATTTAGAACTTGAAGTTATTAATGTGATATTCCAGTGTTGAGGAAAGGCCTGCAAGGCTGCCTTAGTCCCCTCCCTGGGCCACGGACTTCGGTATCACGTTCTCTTTGTTCGTGGAGTCTCTTCTTTATTCTCAGCTGGAAAGTCTCTAGTGCAGAGCTGTTGTGTGTGTCCCCCAGTGCTCGTGTTGATTTCTGCTGGCCTGCTAGAGGATGGGGTGTTGGAGAGGTTGCCCTCCTCGGCTATTGGAGTGGGTATTTCGCGAGCCAAAGAGGCTCCTGTTGGGCTTTGAAGCCTCGCTGAGCAGCTTGGAGCCGCAGGCTGCTGCTTGTGGGGCAGGTGGAGCCTCCTGGTGCCCACCCCACAGACCCTGGTGAGGGTTCATTGCGTTGTGGATTCATGCTCATTACCCAGGAGGCATTTCAAAAACAGTGACTTTACTCTTCATTATTATAATTCCCTCCTCCTTCAAATGGGATAATCCTTTTACTCTGCCTACCTGGACCAATCTCCATGTATCTGTTCACTGTGAAATCAGTCAGTTCAGTTCAGTCGCTGAGTTGTGTCTGATTCTGTGTGATCCCATGGACTGCAGCTCGCCAGGCCTCCCTGCCCATCGCCAACTGTCAGAGTTTACTCAAACTCATGTCCATTGAGTCAGTGATGCCATCCAACCACCTCATCCTCTGTCGGCCCCTCTCTTCCCGCCTTCAGTCTTTCCCAGCATCATTGTCTTTTCACTGTGAAATACCTGTTGCCTAAAGATTCCTTGAACGGCCTGTAATTGACAAAGGGGAGAAAAATAATGGAAGACTGGGTCACTGAAAACAAATTCGCCATTTTTATTTGTCTGGGTCCACCCTGAGGGTTTATATTTTAACTTGCAGCAAAAGTTAAATAGAACTAAACTAATATCTTTGTATTTTCTTTTAGGAAAAAGAAGCAACTAACAAAACACAGTATTGACAAGGATTACTCCACGTGCAGTTTGCAGGGTATGTCTTGGAGCTGGCACAGTCGCCTTTAATTTACATAAGCCACACCTTAACATTCTCCATTGGTGTTCAGAATGATTTTTAGGCATTGCAAGATCCTCAGATATCAAAAAATGATTTAATTATTCCCTATGTTAAGTTGCTCAGTTGTGTCTGACTCTTTGGGACCACATGGACTGTAGCCCGCCAGGCTCCACTGTCCATGGGGATTCTCCAGGCAGGAATATTGGAGTGGGTTGCCGTTTGCTCCTCCAAGGATCTTCCCTACCCGGGGAGTGAGCCTGGGTTTCCTGTGTTGCAGGTAGTTTCTTTACCGTCTGAGCCACCAGGGAAGCCTAATTATTTCCTGTAGTAACTCAAAATACACTTGATAGTATGATTAAACAGTATTTTTAAAGGTGTTCAATAACAAGGATATTTTTCCTCTCAGCTTTCACTGATTTGTAACTTCCTGTTTTTTAGGTTTATAATTGTAGTTTGAAAGACACTGAAATTCACTCAGCCGTGTCCGACTCTTTGCAACCCCGTGGATCATCCATGGAATTTTCCAGGCCAGAATACTAGAGTGGGTAGCCTTTCCCTTCTCCAGGGGATCTTCCTAACCCTGCAGGGACCTGGGTTCCATCCCTGGGTTGGGAAGATCCCCTGGAGAAGAGATAGGCTACCCACTCCAGTGTTCTGAACTAGAGAATTCCATGGACTGTATAGTCCCTGGGGTCGCAAAGAGTCAGACATGACTGAGCGACTTTCATTTCACTTCACTTTTAGGCAATGAAAAAGGGATATGTGTATCCAGAGAAGTACCCAAAAAGTGAATTCTTTGATAGTGAAAGCAATTAATCATTTACTACAGGATTGCTTGTCATTAAGAAGATACCCTATGAGATTTTTCCCCATGAACTTGCTAGTAGATGAAAAATTATTTCATTGTGCCCTTTTGCTAACCCAGTTTTGGAAAGATAAATGACAATGTGAATAGTGATTATCTGTGGGTGTCTGAGACCCTAAAAAAAGACCCCCCATATCTGTATATTCCTTTGTAATACATAAATCTTTTAAAAGTAATTAAAATGTAAACCAACTGAAATTTGTTTATAAAGCCTTGATTTCTGTGCCACTTTCCAGGAATACATCTAAAGTAATAGATGAAAAAGTAAATGTTACATAACTTGGGGGCCGCCTGAAGAAGCGTTTTTTTGAAAGCTAAAGTTGCATTTGTAAGCTTGGGCAATAGAAGCATAAACTCAGGTAGAATTTTAAGAGTTATTACTGCCCTTATAATTAATCAAAGTTAAAGATTTAAAGGTAGTTTTCTGCCCCATGGAGTTAGCTTAGAGTTTTTGTTTTTGGAAATTAAATATACTTAAATAAATTTTTTGGGGGGGGGGGAACTACTGTTCAAATAAAGCAAGATCTTTCCTCTTGGATTTTCCTGTTATCAATAAAATGAGCAGCTCGGATGACAAGGATAATACACGAAACAGAAGAAATTTGCTTTTTCTCCAAAGAGAAAGCCACATAAGCCGTATCTTAACAGTGCAGATTGCTCATTTTTAAAAGTCTCAATAGAAATAGGATTTTGTTTCTGAAATTAATTTGCAGAAACAGTGTAGAACAGTGGTTAAAAGAACAGGCTTTGGTGAATCTCAGCTGTTTAACATATTGGCCTTAGAGCCTAGGCCAAGTTACTCACTGTTTTTGTGCCTCAAAATGAGACTAGTAATTCTATCTCTGAGGGCAATTTTCAATTAAATGAAGCACTCAGAATTACTCTGAGGGTAATTTACAATTACAGGGAAGTTTGAGGTGGCCCCAGATATGTGATTCAGATCATTTTATTTATTTATTTATTTCTTGATTCAGATCATTTTAGCCTGCATGGGAGAATGACTGTGAATTTTTTTTTAACTTCCTGATATTATTATCGTAAAAATAATATTGTTTAGAATGGTCATATGTTTATAAGAGGTCTTCGCTTTGAAATAAGAATTTGGTTTGAATCTTAGCTTCAGCACTTATCTGAAACACAGTGCTTTCTTGGCTATAAAATGGGAATAATAGTGACCTCTTAGGATTGTTAAGATCCAATGACACAATCTAATTTGATTCATTTTTTGCAAATATATATAGTGGGTTTTCAGTAAATGTTAACTGTTAGTTTTTCTTCTGTTCTTTTAAGCAAAAATGAGATTTAAAGGTATTTAATGCTAGTGCTTAAAAAAAAACTTTTATGTACATACAGTTTAGGTTGTTGGGATATTTTCACATAAGTAGAGTAACTGCTCTAAGTACTGTTAATAAAAAGTTACTGAAAATGTGAAGTTGCATATGGAAGCGTTAGAAAAGGCTTCACTGCACGGATTGATGTGCACTGATAGGAAAGATCTAGTATTAGGAGATGGCTGTATTTTTCATGGGATTTAGTTATTCTATTTAATTTTGGTAAAAAAAAATAATAGTGGGAGTTTGTGAGATTTAAAATGTCTTAATTTGTATAATTATATACATTTAAAAATTTTTCTGAGTCAGGATCATTTATAAGAACCTATTTCTGTATTTTAAGGTTTATACTATGTAGGTTAAGAATTTTAAACTCCATATCAAATGAGGTTTTTAAAGCCAAATAATCTTTAACATGTAAATAGTTTAAATACATGCTTGTGTGTTCTTGAAATGTACGCACATCGTGGTAGGTTTTGTTGGAGAGTTGGAAAGCCATAATAGAGACAAGCATAACGGATAAGCACAAAGAATAAGTACCTGTCAGTCAGCAAATATTAAAACATCTAATGTGTACCAGATACTGGTCTAGGTACTAGTGATGCAAGAGCAAAAAATTTACTTGTAAATATTTTGAAAAAAGTTGCATTTCAAAATGTGAAAAAATTTTGGTTACTTGTTCTATATAAAACACTGTTCTTGGCATTAGCAGAGGGTGGAAATAAAACATGGAACCATAGAGTCCTCAAGAACCTTGAGGTCTCAGGATAAAGATGGTGGGTACTGAAACCTATAAGATTAAGGCCACCTGGGATGGAGGTGTCTCATGGTGCTTTGGAGATACAGGGGAGGGAAGGTAGATGAAAATACCCCAGAAAACTAAACTGTACTCTTCTGGGAAAGTCACAAGTCTACTGAAGGGATTTTATATTAAATAGTGCTAATTTTGGAATAGCAGGAAGAAGTTGTTGGTTTCTGTCCAAGTGTATATTTATTGTGTTTTCCTTTTCTAGTCAGTCCCAGGCTTCTTTTTTAAGACGCTAATTGAAATTACTTTTGGAAAATATTCTTTAAATGCTTTTTAAAAGCGTATCAAACTTGCCAGTTTTCTTGTGACATCACCCAAAAATTGTTTCAACAGATTAACTTTGTATCAGTTTGCAAAATAAAATGGCACTTAAGTGATCAAGCTTTATAATGTAAACCCTAAATCTGTAAATAGGTAATTATAAATGCCCCTGACTGATTTACTGATTTTATGTTTCAATATATTTATTTCAAGCTTCTTATAAAACAAAATTTTCAAAAAAAATGAAGCTATAAAAGGATAAGTCACAGAAAATTTAATTTTATTTCTCTTATTTTGTAGATGTCCATGACGATATTGAAAATGAATTCCTTATTTTCACCAGATATATGAGAAGATCCATTTTAAACAGTCTAAATATTTTTTTCTACGTTGGGCCAGCATGGCAGGATTCAAGCGAGGGTATGATGGGAAGATTGCTGGATTATATGATCTGGATAAAACCTTGGGTCGAGGTCATTTTGCAGTGGTTAAACTTGCCAGGCATGTCTTTACAGGTGAAAAAGTGGCAGTAAAAGTTATTGACAAGACAAAATTGGACACACTAGCCACTGGTCATCTTTTCCAAGAAGTGAGATGCATGAAACTAGTGCAACATCCCAACATCGTACGCCTTTATGAAGTGATTGACACCCAGACCAAACTTTATCTTATCCTAGAACTTGGGGATGGAGGAGACATGTTCGATTACATAATGAAGCATGAGGAGGGACTTAATGAAGACTTGGCCAAGAAGTACTTTGCTCAGATAGTTCACGCCATATCTTATTGCCATAAACTCCATGTGGTTCACAGAGACTTAAAACCTGAGAATGTGGTCTTCTTTGAAAAACAAGGTCTTGTAAAGTTGACAGACTTTGGTTTCAGCAACAAATTTCAACCAGGGAAGAAGCTCACTACAAGCTGTGGATCTCTTGCATATTCGGCCCCAGAAATTCTGCTTGGTGATGAGTATGATGCACCCGCAGTAGGTAGGTACCTTTCAGTATTTGCTGTCTTGAATTCTACTGGCTGAAGTGTAGTTGGTCAAATCAGTTGTTGTTTATGTGAAAATAATTTCTAAGAGAATTTCTTTTAAATGGATCTTAGTAAACAATTGGGTTTCATGACTGCCATGTTTCCCTAAAGCTGAGTTTATTTTACCTTATAGATAGCTAATGTCTAAAGTATATTTGTTAGCACAAAAGAAAAAGAGTAAGTTACCTTTTAAGATAACCTCTCATCGGCCTGTTTTTTTACTTTAGGGTCTGAGTGCTTTTCCTATCTTTTTAGATACTTCTAGTTATTTCCTTCCTGTGAATACAGTCATGAGACCCATGTTAGAAAGGTACTGTGAATATTACAGTGTGTAGCGTGAAAAATTCTGGCATTGGGATCATTTATTGTGACCTTGAACAGTGTACTTGACCTCTGCTTCATTCCTCATCCATAGAATGGAATTAGATCAGATACAGGTATTGAATGTTACCTTGTTTACTTTTCACAGTGACTCCTGTGGTGGTTACTGTCTATTTTCCTATATAAGATAGAAAGTTGATAACAGAGTGCCTACTGTGTGGTGAATTCCGAAATAGTTGCAGTTCTTGTCATTCCACCAGCGTGCTCCCTTCACTCCAACACTTTTTCACGCTCTCACTGGTCATGAGTTACTTAGTTGTGACAGAAGTGTTTATTGCTTTTCAGCTTGTGTCAGTTTTGTCCCCTTGGAATTATATTTGTTGTGAAGGTCATTTAGGAATTTATTTTCAGTTTTTAAGGATTTGTTAACCTGAGGGTGTGGTCAGCTTTTAAAATTTTAGGTTTAATCTTAGAAAAATAATATTACATGCATATGATATCAAACTTCATAGATAATGAGGCTTTCATTTGCATTCTGATCATTTAAAATGCAGGTTATAGAAGATTAAAGATACACATTGAAGAGTGCTGATCTTATGCTGAATACTCTGTACACCAAGGCACTGTTTTTCATGGTAAACTATGTGTTCTGGAAAAGAAAGGGTTAATAAATGGTTTCTACCCACTATGGATGACCAGGCTTCACTGAAGTCTTTCATTAGAATACTTGAGGCGGACAGTTTTTGATCAGTGGAGACTCTAATCTGAAAATGGAGGCAAGAATATGCAGATGAAGAAACATCACTGTGTCAATGTGAAAGGATATTCAGCCTCACTAATAATCAGGGAAAGGCAAATTAAAACTTTTCATATTGAGCAAAGCTAAAGGCAGACAAAACCAAGTGTGGAGAAGGCTATAGAACATGAAGAACTCTTGTACTTTGTAGATGACAGTTTGTCAATATCTAGTAAAGCTAAGTAGACATCCTGAGACCCAGTGGTTCTGCTTCCTGTGTGTGCCCCATAGAGAAGCTCTCATATGTGCTGGAGATTTTCAGAGAATGTTTTTAGCAGTATTGACTGTTCATCAACAGGAGAATAAATTGTTCATTATTCATATGGTGAAACTATAGCTTAGTGAAAATTAATGAATTATGTCAGCATGGCTGGAGTTTCACAAACTTGTTTAAGTGAGAAAATGAATAAAGAGTACATATAGTATTAGAACACTTATAGGAAAGTTTAAAACATACAAAGCAGTATGATACATTGTTTAGGGCTGCAGTACATGCTGAGAAGTATGAAGAACTGTGAGATCAAGGTCGTTAACTTCTGAGATGCAGGCCTGTCTACAGGGTTTCAACTGTATTGGTGATGCTTATTTCCAAAATTGGGCAGTGAATGCGCAGGTGTTCATTGTAATGTTCATTTTTCCCTCCTCTTAAATATTGCATCATACAACTTTAAATACGTTTTTAAAAACAAAAAGAAAATTGTCTGAAAGGATAATCACCAGTCTGATAAATGGTTAACTTACGTTGGTAAAGTGGAATTGGGTAGAGTTCATTTTCATTATTTGTATTTATTTCCATACATTTTGGGTAATTGTGTGATTGAAATTACTGTAGAATTGCTTTAAAAAGCAAATGGAAAGTTACATTTCTGTTAATGTAGTATTAGTTTATTATGCCAAAATCAGTCACTGATTTTTCACAGATATTTTAGCAAAATTAGTTGGGGATAAAGATTAGAATCTGTCACTTAATTATCAGATATTGTTAAGTAAAACAACTTTGGTTCAATTTTATAATTAAGTTTTTTAGGAGTGTACTGGTCCTCAACATTGAAAATTAGTTCAGAAATTGCATTTTATTACATTCAAAGATTCAAATTTGATTTTATTTAGCTGTACTTTTTTCTGTATCATTACTTTTTCTTTCACTTTTTATTAATTCTTTCTAGGACCTTCGAGTTTCCCTTCTGACTTCTTTTTTAGTGTCTTGAATTGAAAGCTTTTTTCCTTTATTGTCCTCATTTCTAATGAATACATCTGAGACTGCGCTGTCTTCTCCCACAGTCTCTGGTAACACCCCAGGAATTTCACTCTGCAGTCGTTGTTGTTCATCGCTCAACTGGACTGCTTTGTTTATTGTTGAGATTTTTTGTTTTTTAAAAATTCAAAATGGATACATTTATTTTTCCTTTTAGCTATTTGGTTTTAACTTCTAATTTTAGTACATTACAGTCAAATATGCCTGATTGGTTTCTGCTTTGGGGAGTATTTTTAGATTTTCCGTGTGGTTTAGTACATAGTAATTTTTGGTTATGCTTCCCTGTGTGAAAAAAATATTTATATTTTTGGTACATAGAGTTTTTATACATAATTAAGATTGTTAATTATGTATTTTGTTCCTTTGTGTCATGTTTTTATTCTTATCTGTTATTTTTGAGAGAATTATGCTAGTCCCCTACTCAAATCTGTCAATTTTGTATTTTAACTTTCTGCTTGTACATGTTATTTTCATGCTGTTAGGTATATAAAAGTCTATATAATTTATTTTACATGATGGGCTATCACTTTTAGCAGTACGAAACTATACTTATTTGCTTATTGCTTTAAATCCCATTTGTCATTTTGTTTCAGGTTTTTCTTAAACAATACGTAATTTAAGGTATCCATAATCCATAAGACTTTTTATAGGTGAATTTAGTTCATTCATATTTGTTTTTTACTGGAATATTTCGACTTATTTGTGCTATTTTTGTATTTTTCATTTGCCTTATTATTTCATCATTACCTTTTGCCATATTTTGTTGGAGTATTCAAGTTTTCTTTGCTCCTCCTCTAGTGGTTTGCAAGACATGCAATCTGTTTCTCTGTGTTAGTGTCTACTCTTAATGTCTAGAGTTAATATTTGTATCAGTCCCTCTACCATACAAAAGACTATAGTTTGCTTTCACTTTCCTTTATTTGCTTTTATTTATTAAAAATTTTTAATTTTGAACTTAATTTTACTAATTTTTTGGTTTACCACTGATTTGTCACCTTTCTATCTTAGATTACTTTTGTTTTGTTTTTGATTCTTTAGAGAAGATTTGTGAAAAGTTTCCCAAGTCTTTGTCTGAAAGTATCATCACATTTGAATGGTACTTTTGCTGGGTATGGAAGTACATATTGAGAATTGTTTTCTTTCCAACTTTAAAGATACTTTCCAGTCATCTTTTGCTTCAGATGCTGCGGGGGCAAAGGCTCGTGTGAGATTAATTTTATTTTCATTGTTGGGCTATACTTTTCATTTACTCTTTGGTGCATAGTTTCACTTCTAGAAATGCTGTATTAAGTGGTTTTTCTTGGGTGTTAGTTCTGTTAGATGCACTTGGTTCATGTCCCATGCTGCTCATGTTCGCTTGGTGCTTGGGGATTGTTAGTTCTGTGCTTAACTTTTTATTTTTTTTGGAGATTCTCTAGTAGTCTGCAAATACAATGTCTGAGTAACCTCCAGTTGATGCGGGGGAGGAGCAGAGGGTGGCCTGGTATCCAGTCTGTACTTGACAGACTGTCAGTACACCTCTGCCCTGTGCCCACAGTCATTACCCCACCTGCTTGTTCATGCTCAGTGAGTTACAGAGTGAGAGAACTGGATTCATTCTTTTTAAAATTTTTTTTTGTGGATTCGTTCTTGTAGTGATTGTCTTAAGTGCAAGTCTTTCCTGTTTCCAGACTGTCTCCTGGAAAGGACCAACACAGATGCTTCTATCAGCTGGTTCTTCTTTTAGTCTGATCCTGTGTGCCATCTACCTTTGCTGTCATATCTAGAGATTTGTGGGGAGAAAGAGAGTTGGATCATAATCAGCGAGCTGTTGATTCCAGTTGCGGCTTTCAAGAATGTGTACTAAGTTGACTTCAGCGAGGTAGAAGGGGAAAGGGAAAAAATGGGATTATTCAGGCAAGAATACTGGAGTGGGTGGACATTTCCTCCTCCAGGGGATCTTCCCGACCCAGAAATCGAATCTGCTTCTCCTGCATTGGCAGGGGGGTTCTTTACCACTGAGCCACCAGGAGAAGACTTTACTCTGCTTTAAAAAGCAAAACTATACTTTATAGGTTTCTTCAAATACAGAAACTCTAAAATGAAAAAATACTGTTTCTCAGATCATGCAAGGAACTTTTCAGTTGTTATAAAACCCTGACATTGTTTATATCTTTTTACTTCACTGAATTTTTTAAGTTTAGTTTTCAAGTTAACATGAACTAGATTTGGTATCGAAAACTTTATCATCTCACTTGAGATTCAGAGGCTTCCAGGGAGGTTACAGTTTTGGAACTGAAACCCCCTATATTAGATGCTTCCTAGTTTATAGACAGTTTCAAGGATGAAATATTAGGTCTCTTCATTAGTTTATTATTTGCTAAATTAATATGCAGGAGAAATCATTGAAAGCTAAATTATGTAAATGTGGCACCGTGTTAATACAGTGCAAAGGGTTGGACTTAGAAGTCCATGTGTATGAACTTTTGGGGATGTAAACAGAAAATCTATACACTGTCCACAATTTGCAGTTCAGTATTTAATAGAGATTATTCATTTCTGGAGTTATAAGAAGTGTCCTCATGCATATGAGTATGCAGAAAACTAGAGTTCTTTTTATAAATCTGTGTTTTGTCCCACATTAAAATATTACTCTCAGTAAACTAAGAATAGAGGGGAACATTCTCAACTTCATAGAGAACATCTTCAAAAAATCTACAGCTAACATACTTAATGATGAATGACTGAATGCTTTCATCTATAGCTTTCCAAGTATGGAAACAAGACAAAGATTTTCACTTACCACACTTATTGGGTGTAGTACTAAAAGGTGTACAGAGTGGAAAGGAAGAAGTAAAACCACCTCAATCTGCAGATGACATGATTTTCTGCATTGAAAATCCCGAGATGTGTATTTACAGAAAAATTCCTAGGAACGAAAAGTGAATTCAGCAGGATCACAGGATACAAGATCAACACACAAAAACCAATTGCATTTCTCTATATTAACAAACATCTGGAGCCTGAAGTTAAAAACAATAATATTTACAATCCTATGAAAGAAAATGTATCTGAGAAAACACATATAGTAATTTATGCTGAAAACTGCTAATGAAGGAAATTTTAAAAGACTTAAATGAATGAGAGATGGATCATTTTCATGAATTGGAAAACCAGGTAGTACAGATGGCACTTCTTCCCAATTGATCCATGGGTTTAATCCAGTTCTGCCACAAGCCCTGCAGAGTTTTTGAGGACGTAGGCCTCATTATTCTAAAGCTTGTGTGGAAAGGCCACGGACCTAAAATAACTAAAACAGTTATAAGAAAGAAGAGCTGGAGAGGAATCGCTATTACACCATTCTGGAAAATAGTTCGACAGTTTCTTATAAAACTAAATATATACTTCCCATACAACTCTGCAGTTGCACTCCTGGGAGTTATTTTCACATGAAAATCTGTATGTGGTTGTTCATAGGAACTTTATTTGTAATAGCCCCAAACTGGAAAGAGGCCACATGTCTTTCAGTGGGTGAAAGTGTGGTGCATACTTGCCCTGAAATGCTATGCAGCAATAAAAAGGAACAAACAATTCATATAACAGCCTGAATGGATCTTAAGAAAATTACACTGAGTGAAAAAAATGCCAATCTCGAAAATTTACATACCGCATAATTCCCATTTATATAACTCTTGAACTAAAATTATAGAGGTGGAGAACAGACTGGCAGTTGCCAGGCTGGAGATGACAGTGAGTGATGTGGTTATACAGGGATAGCATGAAGAAGCCTTGTGGTAATGGAGCACTTCTGTATCTGGGGTCACTAAGTGGATCTGTACTTGGGATGAAATTGCACGGACGCCGCACACACGAGTGCATGTAAAACAGGGCGATCCGAGTAAGCTCTGTGGAGTACATCAGTCAGTCTCCTAGTCGTGGTGCCGTGCTGTAGTTCAGTAAGCTGTTGCCGCGGGGAAGGTTGGGTGAAGGGTACATGGGACCTCTCTCTGCTTTTTTTTGTGGGGGGAAGCAACTCTTGTGATTTCAAAATAAAAAGTTAAAAAATACTTAACTATTCTTTGCCTAAAATGAAAGTGAAGTCGCTCAGTTGTGTCCAGCTCTTTGCAGCGCTGTGGACTGTAGCCCACCAGGCTCCTCCGTCCATGGGATTTTCCAGGCAAGAGTACTGGAGTGGGTTGCCATTTCCTTTTCCAGGGGATCTTCCCCACCCAGGGATCGAACCCAGGTCTCCTGCATTGCAGGCAGACACTTTACCACCTGAGCCATCAGGGAAGGCAAGTATTTCAATGTCGATGTTCCTGAGCTGTTGTGTAGGGGTTGTTTTTACTTTATTTTTAATAATAATGCCTGATTATGGTCTGAGAGTGAAGGTCACCGTGGCAGAAGCACACTGCATTTTTTCATTGCTAACAAATTATTTTTATATTGTATTTTTAAAAATAAAACCAATTGTAAAACCAGATAATCGGCCAAAAATTATCCTGTATCCATTGAGGTCAGAGCATTTAAGCTTCACCATGTTGAAAATATGTATTTGCAATTATCTTGGAGAAGTGGTTCTTAGGTTTTTCTGACTCAGTAATGCCTTACCATCCGATGAAGTCTATGGACACATCTTAGAATTGTGTCCTTTTTAATTATTATTTTGTTTGTCCTGACATACTGCATGTGAAGAACATCTCAAAATCCAGTGTGAATTTAAAAAGGACTGTCTGGTCTCCCTGAAAAGGATTACCTTGTTTTGTCAAAAAGTAGATCAGTAAAACATAAATTCAGACATTCTTGACTGTTAATTTATATGCTAATTGTATCTTTATAATATTTGGGAAATCTTGGTGTATTCAAGCCCAGAGCTATAGTTAAGCTGGTAGCCACATATCATGTGCTTGCAGCAGTCATTCCTCAGTCTGTTCTAGTCCTGTGATAAAATATCTCTACATGCTCTTAACCATGAAAGAGTCAGAGGGCTTAGGAAACGGGAACCACCAAAAGACCTGTGATTCTAGCATTATATGTATAAAAACATTTAAATATTCTCTCTGACATTTTTTAAAGGATTCCTCCTTCCCATACAGATAGTGCAACCTAACCTAAACTTTGTGACAGAACTTTGAAATAATCCAAAAAGATGTAAACAGATGAGAAATTTTTTCATAGGTTTACATCGGCCTGCCATTATAGCTTATACCGTGAACTGATGGTGCCTTGCTTTTATTTCAGACTTGTTACAGAAAAGCTGTTTATGTACTTGCTAAACGTCCTTGCCAGGCTGCACGAAATTTGGGTACAGTTTCATTTTTCTCAGTTGTCACTTATTAGAGACAGATGTCTTTGTAATGTTTCAGTATTTTCCAACTTGAACCTTTTCTTCCCAGTCAGAATCTGGCTAAATTTTATATTATTTTCTTATCCTATTTGTCATTTGAACATCGGGTCTCGATGAGTATAGATTGGAAGACCTTAGGTGTGTGTCTGAGTTTGAGGCCCAAAACTCTGGAATTTGGGATTACGTATTTTTAAGGGATGAGTTATGCCTCTTCTTTGTGTAGGTAAGGAAGTTTGGTCCTTTTTAAAGTAGCACCGTGTTTTACTCTAAAAAAGGGACATAGAACCTACTTGTGTAAGTGCGCCCAGCATGAACTGCACTGGACTCTGGGGCTCAGGCCTAGTCACACGGGTAGCGTTTGTTTGCCGAGAGGTGAAAAACACATCCATAGAAATGTGGCACACGCCTTCCACAGCCCAGCTATGAAACACAGGGTCACATGCTCTGAAAGGTATCTTTTTCAAAGTATAGTGCCATCACTTGTCATATAAAACCAAAAGAAAAAATGAAAATCCTTCCTTAAACTTTCTGAAATTTCACATGCCTAGGAGAAATGAAAATTATTTCAGAAATCACAATTGAAAATTGATCTGTCACGAACCCTTTGTAAGTAAAAGCACTTGACTTAGTATTAGTTCTGTCTTCACAGTGCGTTGGCTTTAAATGTGAATGTTTAATTTGAGAAGGAGGTAGCAATGCCTTGAGTAATACAATCTTTTGGGTTTTATAAATAAACCGTTATTGAATTTAATGTCTGTCCGGAAGATTCTTGAGCAGGATGTGTCAGGTGTGGTATAGTCTTATAGGTACCCTGTAGATGGGGTTTTTTAGGCTAACTCAACTGTTGATTTCTTAGTGAAAGGTTTGAGAAACATGATAGAAATGATTTGCATGTTTTTGTTTTCCCTACTGCCTTTTTAGCTGTGGTATATATTATTATTACTGTGTAATGAGGTCAGATCAAATGAAAGAGATGACTCTGTTTTGAAAAGTATAACTTAATGTTTGGTGGTATGGTAAGATTTAAACCGATGGTTCTTAACTCATCACTCACCAGTTTCACGGGGGGGCAGATTTAAAAAAGAAGAAAAAAAAAAAAACAATACCTGGGCAACCCTGCTAGAGATTCTGATTCTGATAGTAGTTGGGTGAGGCCCCCCACCAGAAGCCTTCATGAGATTCCGGTATGCATCCAGCCTTGCCTACCACTGATTCAAATCCATAGAATCAAATGTTTTCAGCCAGTAGTGAAAAAATAGATTCCCAGTATTCAGATGTTCTTTAGAGAATCAGTAAGGAAAAAAAAAAAAAACTTATTTTAACCTTTAGGTTCAAAAATGGTAAGAATGTGGATTCATTTTGTTGTTGATAATGGAGCTTAATTTCTCCCCTCCACCTCCCACCGCCCACTTTTAGGCACACTGTGCTCATTCAGTGAAAACCAAATTTCAGGTCCCTTTGAAAAGTTTTCTGACGCTTCTCCGCTGCCTGGAGCCTGCAGCTAAACACGCACCAGGGTCCCCTGTCCTGAGGAAACCAGGGACTGTCCTGCTGCCTTTCCACAGTGGTCAGAAGGGGGCCTCACTGCATCGCTCAGAACCAGTTTCTTCATCCAGAAGATGTACAGTACCTTTGCGATTTTCTCAGGGCTCTGAGGACTGTTGACTAGACAGGGCTTTCGTTTTGTTTTAGGTGAATCTTAGCGCACCTCTTGCTCCCTGTAAAATCTTGTAGAAAGACAAAGGTGTGCAGAGCTGGTAATTGCAGGTCCTATTCGAATAAAACCAGAAGCTGCTGTTGGCCCGCATTTGTGTGTGTGTCCCCCTCTAAGGAAGCAGGTGAGAGGAGGGATTTCAGCAGCAGGTGTCCTTTTCCCGGCTCTGTGCTGCTGCCCTCCTCAGACACTGACAGTTCTGGGGAGAGGCGGCCTCTGGGGCTTGGGCGAGGGCCCAAGAGTCGGGGTTGTCTGGGGAGCAGCTCTAAGGAGAGCTGTAAAGAGGGGGCTTTTCTTGGGCCTGCAGCCTGAGGCCACTGTCTCAGGCACCCAAAGCTCAGAAGGAAAACAGTGCTTCTCAGTGCCTTTGAAAACAGGAATCTGTTATGTCACTCCTCTGCCTGGAACGTCTTAAAGACTTGCCATTTCACTCAGTCAAAACTGGCATCCTCACAGTGGCTGCTGGCCTGGCGTTTGAGATTGGTTCCCCCATTTCTTTCCTGACTTTCCCTCCGAGTTTTCCCCGTCATTGTTCAGCCACCGGGCCTGTCAGTCGCCTCCTCCTGCTCCAGCCCTGCCCTCAGGCCTGTCTCCCCACCACGTCCGCTCTCCTTCCCCACGTACCCCGTCCCTCTGTGCTCTGGGGGTCGGGGCAGTTCCTGCCTCGGGTTGTTGTAGGGATTAGGTGAATGGAGACCCCAGGGAGTCCGCCTTCAGCCACCAGCTGTGCGTGTCTGCACAGCCACCCCTGGAAGAGAAACCCGACGCCTTTCACTTCTGGGGCGCTGCGGTGGCCTCGTCCTCCTCCCTGAGGTGCGCTCTCCTCCTCTGGGAACCTGCCCTGGTGGGATTTCTGAAATGTTGGCTGCGTGGGGAAACTGGGAGGAAGGGAAGGCCTCCGTGCGTGTGCTTTCTCGCTCGTGTTTGTAGTTGTGATTAACTTTCAGATTGTTAGGTTTGTGTTGAGGGAGTAGGTTGACTTCTGAAGAAGGGTGGGTATGTGTGTTTTAAGGTTAGGTTTTTTAAAAACACACACAACACGAAGGTCCTGGTATTTACTTGATAACTGCTTAGTTTCTTGCAACTTCAGAAGAGTTGTTCAAAATATCCAAAACAGTAACTACTTTAATACAGAAATACATACGAAAACTGAAGCCACTTGTCTTCACCACTTACCTTCACTTCAGGTGTGACAAAGGAACCTTTGGGGTGTTGGAAATGTCGGACTTGGTTGTTTTTTAAGCCTTCTGTTTGTGGAAAGAAATATACACCTGTTAAAGACTAGTTTGCCGAACAAAGAATCAGAATAATCTCAGTGACACAGGAAATTCGGACTCCTTTCAGTCAGAATGCACACTGGTTGGACAGACTCAGAGCTCCAAATGCCCCCCCCCCCCCCCGCCCCGCCAGAGTGACTGTCGAGTGTTTAAGAACTGTTGAAGGACGTGCATCTGCTTCATCAGGGCTCTGGGCTTCATCCCTCTCCTGTGTGTCTCCTGAGGTGGGCCTGGCGGGACTCGTCAGCGACAGGCCCCCACTTTCTGGGGTCACCCTGCCCAGCGGATCCTGGGGCTGTCGTGACTCCCAGGGTCGCTGTTGGGACGTGCGTTCACAGTCACCTTAGCACACAGCTGATGTACTTCTTTCAAGGGCCGTGACTTCTTTCAGTCAGATCCTCATGGTAGTGTTGACTTTGGTAGAGAAAGGCGGTTCACTCGTGGCCCAGGGCGCCTGGCGCTAGGCTGGGTTCATCAGCAGAGACTCCTGTCGAGCTGGTGCTTGGATACAGCCATGATGCCAATTCGTGTCCTTCACCGGTTTTCATTTCTTAGTCCCATCATTCTGTGTAACCCATTTTCTGATTAATCTGCTCTGTCTCTGGAAGATGTTGGTGTATCTTAAGTATTTTTATTGATTTATTAGCCTGACGGTGATTTAATTAAAATTATACCCAGTATAAGGCACTGCCTAACTTAATATTTTAGAACTTGTAACTCAGAATTATTAATATTATTTTTTAATATTTATTTATTTGGCTGCATCAGGTCTTAGTTGTGGCATGTGGGATCTTAGTTCCCCAACCAGGGATCAAACCTGCATTTGCTGCATTGGAAAGCAGATTCTCAACCACTGGGCCACCAGGGAAGTCCCCTAATGCAGAATTATTTTAAACCCTGACACCTAAGGAAAAATTGTGGGTCCCCAGCATTTGTGACAACATCTGATGAGTAGGAAAATAAGACTGTGAAGTTGGATCCTCCTCACAAATATACCCTAGTCCCCCCTGGTGCCTGGGGTGCAGCCAGGCACAGAGTAGGCACTCTGGTTTGTTGGATAAAAACAAAAGCTTGAAAATGGCTTAAAAAAAAAGAGGTGATGAGATGCAGAGGACATACGTCCTGTTGGCCCTTTCCCTTCGGAATTGGGTGGCATGATGCCAGGTGTAATCACTCCAGATGGCGAGCTTGTCCTGCGTGCTCAGCAGTAAGGTCATGGAGAGGGAACTGCGTTTCTTTCCATCTTGTCTATGTTCCATCCTCATCTCCTGGTAAACACAACGAGCTCTTCCTGTTTGTTGAATAAACATTGCAGAGATGAAATGAAAATTTACCGTCTTCTAAACTTCTTTACAAAGTTTAGTTGTGGCTACCCTCCTTGACACTTCCTGATCTCTTTGGTCACATCACACCTCCTTTTCCTCACCTTCTGTTTGGATATTTAATGAGTCCTAGATTCACACGAGTCTGATGAGAGCTGTGGTGCTTCTTTGGGAGAAATGCAGAGGTGCAGTTTCTGAGGTGTTTTATGAACCATCATGAAGCCCTTTTTTAAAATCTGACCCTGGAGCCGTGTAAAAAGTGGGCCCACAACTTTTTGACAGAAAGAATGAGTGCGAGCACTACTGCAGTAAACCGTGGGGCATGAGATACAGGTGCAGAGTCGTGGCCTTGTTGTTTGTGCATAACTCTTAAGAGTTCTCATTTTCCTTATTGAGTTTTCCGTTTCCGAGCTGCGACTTGGGAAGATGGTAATGGAAAATTGGAGGTAGAGTTTTAGAAAGGGCTACTTCCAAAAGGAACATCATATCATTTGAGGGAGCACTGTTCTATTTTTAAAAGCTAAAATAGATTTAATTTGTTGGTATTGGGTGTGTTTGATATGATTTTTTTTTAAGATTTCTTTGATGTGGACCATTTTCAAAGTCTTTATTGAATTGGTTACAATAGTGCTTCTGTTTTATAATTTGGTTTTTTTGGCCCCGAGTCATGTGGGATCTTAGCTCGCTGACAGGGATTAAACCTGTACCCCCTGCATTGGAAGGCGAACTCAACCACTGGACTGCCAGGGAAGTCCCATGATTTAAAAAAAAAAAAAAAAAAAAAAGCAAAACAAAAAACCCACATACTCATTTTTGGGTTGTAACAGAGTTTTTGTGTATTAACTCTTCACCGACATTTGGAGGTTCTTGTTAGAGTGTGAGAGAACATGGATCGGAAGATGCAGGGAAGCCCCTCAGATGGTGTGACCCTGTGTTCCAGGGTGTGGAGCCCAGTTTTGTACTTAGTGGTCATTTCTAGAGGGCAGAGACTGATTTAACAAATCCTCAAGAGACTAATGTATACTGATACCAGTTGATTGATATATGAGACATTAAATATCAGTTCATTGTAAGCTTACATTCTTGCATCACAGTAGCTGTATTTTCCCAACCTTACCTGTTATTCAGGGTTTTAAAAAGGATGTTATACCTAAGGTACTCTTATAGTGTATTAAAAGTTGATTGGGCTTAACCTTTTCAGGAACTTTTGTGATCCATTGAAACTCTGGAGGTCACATGATACTTGTTTTGAGTTGCTGCCTCACCTCTAGAAGGGGCTCTTTCCGATCTAGAATTTTGGTTCACCTGTTCCTCTTGTTTCCAAGAGGAAACGTGATTTCTGCAAGTTATCATTTTGTTTCTAGTTGTTAGAGCAGGGCTGTCGGTCTGCTGTAGCCCATTCTGCTCTGCCTGGAAGCAGAAGATTCCCAGAGGTTTTAGACTAGTCCGAATTTTTTCCTCAGTCATGAGTTTGTGGGTGGGACACAGTGCCATCTGTCCCGCGGGCCGTTTATTATCAAGTTGTCAGTAAACAGCTTGATAAAAATTTCTTGGATTTACAGTCTAGCTTCAGTAGTGAAATCATCAGTCAGCAGAGGCAAGAACAGAAAAAAGCTTGTGTTCCGTGACTTCCTGACCTCTGACTCTGAGCTGCTATCTGGATTAAAGGGAGCAGCGTTTCATATGGTGAGGAGGCTTTCTCACGTTGTTCTCGTGTTGTTTAGGTAGGATAGGTGGACTTCAGAGTCCTTAGCCATCAGTGTCTCATACCAGTTAGGGAGCTACTTACTGATCCCTTTCTTTAGATGAACTCTTGAGTTGTCCCAAACACAGGAGAGCACTGGAAAGCAAGCAGATAAAGGCTGTTGGGATGTTGAAAAGGGCTGTCCTCGGCCATGTGTAAAGCTCATGTATTTTGTTTACAGTTGTCATTTTCAGCGTCTCACTCATATTTTTATTTATTAGCTAATTTTACATAAAATTCTAGCAAGATCAGTATATTTGTTTTTCTAACCTTCAGCTCATAGGTAACACAGGGATTTCCTAGAGGCCAGCACACTGATAGCAACAAGAGTTGAGGGAAGAATCATGAAACTGTAATCAACAACTCTTATTTTTTTCCCTTTGTTTGTTGTCTAGAGTCCAGGCTTTTATCTGGGCTTGTGGGTACTTTGGAGGTAGAGCGAGATATGTGGAAGCCATTCTAGAGTCGGATTCCTAGATGGGGGATAAGATGGAGCCATCTTTTATTATTTTCTCTGTAAATGGATGAACAGAGATGAACTGTGGCAAGACCCAGGACACAAAGGGCAGCAGAGCCTTGTCTCCTGGAAATTCATTATCAACCTATAAGGTCTTATTACATTTCATCTCCTAACACAGTGCCTGGCAAGCAGTGGTGCCGTATACTTGCTGAACACACACATCAGTTTCTGCTTGTGGCCTAATCTAAGGACTGATGCTGGTGATTAAGTGATGCAGAAAAAAAGAAGAGTACCCCCTAATGATTTAAAATTCTTCCATTATCAGAAGGTATTATAGGAAGAATTATTTAGTAAGTTGTACTGGAGTAATTAAATATTTCAAGAAGAAGGGATGATAGATCCCTACCTGTGTCGTAAGTCACAGTAAATTCCAGGTGAATTCAGATTTTGTATATGAAGAATTAAGCTCCCCCAGAGTTGAATATTCTTAAGATCTTGGCATTTCTAAACAGGAATCATAAGAAATTGGTGATAGATTTGATTACTTTATGGATATGGTGCATATATGTTTAAAATAAAGTTATAATGGGAACAAACAGGGGAAATGATTTGTAATATAGATAACTATTCTTACTATAGAATGAGCTCTTAAGAAGTCATTGAGAAAACTCCCCTAAAGACAAATGCAAAGAGTTGCTTTACAGGTCATAAGAGTAGCCAATGAAGAAGGAAAAGGTTAACCTTAAAGTAATTAGAATATTTGGTACTTAATGTAAAGGTACAGTAGACTATGTGGGGGACTCCCCTAGTGGTCCAGTGGTTAAGACTTTACCTTCCAATGAAGGGTGATGCAGGTTCGATCCCTGGTCAAGGAATGAAGAGCTCACATGCCTCATGGCCAAAAACCCAAAATATAAAACAGAAACAGTATTGTAACAAATTCAATAAAGACTTTAAAAAAAAAAAAAGACTATATGGTATTTAAAAAAAGGATCATGTAAGCCAGTGGAATTGAATAAAGAATCTGTAAATGAACATACACGTATTGTTTGATAGTTTCTGATAAAATGAACATACATCCCAGCAAGCCTACTCCTAGGTGTTTACCCAAGGCAAATGAAAATTTAAGTTTGCACAAGTACCTGTACACACATGTTTTTAGTGACTTTATTCATAACTGTCTGAAGCTTAAATAAGCTGTGGAACACCTGTGCAAAGGGATACCACTCAGCAGTAAGAAATGATGGATTATTGGCACGTGCAGCAACATGGGCAGATCTCAGATGCATCCGTGAAGAAAGCCAGACTGCAGACAGTACGCACTGCCTGAGTCCATTTATAGGCAAGACTTTCGGGACATAAAACAGACTCGCTGTTGCCAGGGCCTGGGCTGGGGGAGGAGTTGTCTGCCGGGCGGCACAGGAGACTCTCTAGAGTGATGCTCTGGGTCTCTTGGCTCTGCTGTGATGGTGGCTCCATGACTGCTTGTGTTAGAACTTGCAGAGGTGCACACTAACAGTGGTGAACTCTAGCGTGTGTCAGTTTTACATTGGGGAAAGTGGGGGGAAATAACCGGGACAGTGCAAATTAAAACAAATGTGTTAAATCTTTAGCCTATCTATTAATAATAGGCTACTATGAAAGATCGTGGTATTGGTAAGTGGAGGCTTGCCTTAGGCTGCCAATAAAATCTTACTGTCATTAAACACATATCTCATAATCTGAAGAAAGTAAATGTTAACTTTTAAAAACAGGAAATATGTGGTTATATTTGGGAGAGCTTCCTAGGTAAAGTTTTAATGTGAAGAAATCTAACAGTTATAATTCTGTGTAGGACCAACCAGATTGTACGTTTATTGTAATCCCTAGAAAAATATATTAATATTTTTTAATGTAGGAAGATATCCTGTGTACGTTTTTAAACCACATGGCTTGTGGTGGTTTCGTCTCTGAGTCGCGTCCAACTCTTTCGTGACCCGATGAACTGTAGCCCACCAGGGTCCTCTGTTCATGGGATTTCCCAGGCCAGAATACTGGAGTGGGTTGCCGTTTCCTTCTCCAGGGGATTTTCCTGACCCAGGGGTTGAACCCAGGTCTTCTGCACTGCAGGCAGATTCTTTACCGGCCAGGCCACCAGGGAATTCCATGCGTTTTAAAACCACATGGCTAGTTTAGGCTTTATGCATAGAGAACTAACCCAAAGGCACATTTCAAGAACTAATATTTTGAATTTTGAACCTTTTTTAAAAATATAGCAAATAACTGTTTTAAAGTTTATTTCTCTTTATTCTCAGATGAGAATGTTAAAATTCCTTGACATGTTTCACATCTTAGGGAGTCTAGAGAAATGCTGTGTCCGTTCAAGGACTCACCTCACCTCACTTTGTGCCTCTGCACCCAGAAGGCTGACTTTGCTGCATTTTCAAAGAGAATCGCAAGAATCAGCATATGCAGGTGATTTTTATTAACTGGTATTTTAATGGCTTATATATTTGTCTCATGTTAGAACACCTCAGTCTTACACAAAAGGCTCAGTGTTTTTAAAATCAGTTTAAGAAAACATCAAAATGCTCCACTAGCTATTAAACTAAAACATCAAGTTAATGGAGACATCACATTTATTCTTTAGTCTGATAATTGATATTGTTTGAGGTGACATTTTTAGGTTTGGTACTGAACTTGAACATTTTTTACTTTCTAGATCAGAGTCAGACTGTGACATCACTTCGCATTTGTCACAATCCTGTAAAATCAGTTCTTAAAATGAAATCAAGTGTCCATGATGTGGCAGTGTTCCCATACACACCCTCTCCTTGAAAAGTATCCACACTGAAATTTGTAGTAGAAGGATGTCCTCTTAGGCATGTTGCCATCCTCTTGACCTTTGTTACTAGAATAAGAAACTATTTCTCATATGAACATTTTAAACTTTGTGGCTAGTATTGAAATTGGACAAAAGTTAGAGATTTTACTCATAAACTTATAAAAGGAAGTATTTAGGTTTCACAGGTTTTTGTTCTGAGATCTAATTTTGGAAAGATATGAGTTTGTAACTGACTGTTGCTTCACCAGAGTATATAGAAACCAGTGCTTCGAGGGAGGAAATTTCTAGGATGCCAGAATATCCACACTGACTCTGGGAGTGGACCCAAGCTGGATGACTGGTGGATCTGGCTTCAGGGTCACCTTCCCCTTGAGAACCCTTGGGTTTGTCTGAAGCAGGGAAATGGAGCTAGAGGGTGACCCAGACAGCAGCACTGCTCTGACCCCTTCCCAGGCTTCAGGAGACCCAGACCCTGTTCCTAGACACTGTAGCACCGAGATGCCACCAGGAAAACAGGTTACCCAGCGTGTCTCTGGATCACAGCTTTGCCCTTTTTCTCTTAATCACATTCTGTAAGACTCTCAGGGGTGTTTCTGAAACATCAGTACGTTTAATATTTGTTTTCTCTTAATCCTTGAAGGAAATTTTTTGTGCTAAAAATTAGAAGCAATATAATTCCCATTATTGCTACTCATGCAGTGGGGAGGTTGGTCTGTGAAGCCCTTAAGGGAACCCTGCAGAGCCGAATGTCCCCATACCAGAGGTTCACTGTGAGCCACTGGCTCAGAGAATAGAGAAAGTGTCCTAGATGTTTTTTTAAACTATCTTTTACATTCCTATAAAGAGGTTTCTGCTTGTTCATTTAAAATATGCACACATCAGAATAGTCTGTTAAGCATAGCTAATTTAGATTTACTTTTTAAAACAAGTAATAAATGAATTGTCTTCTAAGGTAATTCAGATAATACAGAAGGATATTTACCCTTTGCTTTCTCCTGCCGGTTCCACTGGGGCCTCCCAGTTTGCTCAGTAGTAGAGAATCCTGCCAATGCAGGAGATGCTGGAGATGGGGGTCTACTGGATCAGGAAGATCTTTTGGAGGAACAAATGGCAACCCACTCCAGTATTCTTGCTGGGAAGTCGCATGGACGGAGGAGCCTGGTGGGCTGCGCTCTTTGGGTTCGCAGTGAGTTGGACACGACCAGGAGCCTGAGCATGCACACACGCTCGTCCCACTGCTGTGTCTAGGGGAGCTCATTCGTGATCCTCGCAGACTCTGCAGGGATACATGCAGCACTGTTTGCCCGGACATCCTCTCAGAAGGTACCAGATAGGTAGTGGTGTCCGCATTTTGAAGAAGAGAAAACTAAGATGTAAAGAAGCTGGGTCACTTGGCCAAGAATACATAGCTAATTCGATGGCCAAGGTAGAATTTGGACCTAGCTCTCTGATGCTGTAGCCCAGGCATGCTCTTTTCCTTAGGCTACCCTGAAAGGAATCACACAACTATTGTGTTCTCGCCTGGCTTATCTTTCCTTCCTCATCTGTGAAGTCACTTCCCAACTGGTACCAAATTAGACTTGTAAGGTGACTTAGGAAAGAACGCTGAGTTGGAAGAGTGTCTGCTACTTGTCTGGTTTGGATCTGGGTGAACGTGTGTAGTCGTACACTGTGTGCTTCAAAACCTTTGGCTTCTTGAACTTTTCCCTGTTTTCTCTTGACTTGCAAAAACAAGTTTGCATAAGGCCTTAAGCAGCTGACTCTGCATCTTGTCCTCATTGACACACCTCCCTCCTTGGCCCCACTCACTCAGAGCCTCCCTTAGTCTCCTTGCCCTCTCACTAGCCACTCACTGCCCCTGTACCTCAAACTTGTGCTTCAGCTGCCTTCTGGGGGTCCGTCAAACAGTATTTGTAGAAGTCCTGCTGTGTCTTCAGTTCCTCATTCACTCCATTCAGCAGACTTCCATTGAGCAGACACTGCCTAGGTGCAGGGGACGATCTCAACACTAAGGAGCTCTAAGCAGTGGAAGAAGACAGAGGCTGTGTGGTTACAGCTCACTGTGGTGATGCTGAGATCACCGGTGGCCCATGGCGCCGGCTTGGAGGGCAGTGAGTGTCAGTGGTGGGAGCCTTTGCTTCTAAGTACCTGTTGGAGCTGGACGTATCTACCTCACATGGAGGTCTTCCCTGGTGGCTTACTCGGTAAAGAATCCACCTGCAATGCAGGAAACCTGCATTCTGTCCCTGGGTTGGGAAGATCTCCTAGAGAAGGGAGTGGCTCCCCACTCGAGTATGCTTGCCTGGAGAATTCCGCGGACAGAGGAGCCTGGCAGGCTATAGTCCATGGGATTGCAAAGAGTCGGGCACAACTGAGTGACTCACACTGGAAGTCAGAGGACCCACAGAGTGTAGAATCTGGGATGTCTCCAAAGTTTTGATTGGGTAGATGGAGGTGCCGTTGTCCAGGTTAGAACACACATGAGTACAGGTAGGTTTGGGTAAAAGGTGATAAGCTTGGTTTGGGCAGCATTGCTATTTGAAGTCCCCAGGGAACATTTAGGTGAATTCAGGTCTGGGAAAGAAATTTTTTCAGGTAGATGAGAGATGATGACATTCATTCTCACTCTTTCAGGAAAAGAAATGATTCTTTGTTAATCACTCTTTCAAGAAATGATATGATTCTTTGTTAAATTATAAAACTTTATGGGACTTCCCTAGTGGTCCAGCGGCTAAGACTCTGCACTCCCAATGCAGGGGGCCTGGGTTTGAATCTTGGTCAGGGAACTAGATCCCACATGTCACAACTGAAGAGTTTGCATGCTTCAATGAAGATCAAGAGGCTGCGGACCACAACTAAGGCCTGCTACAGCCAAATTAATATTTAAAAATAATAATAAAACTTGGCTTCCAATTAGAGTGTTGATAAAATCAGGAGTAACAGAGCTGTCATAAAGCATAGACTTATCCACGTTCTGCTTTCCTCTTCTGCCTCACTCCTCAAGGTGTTAGTTCAAATTACCTGACAGTTTTGTACTTTTAGAATGGCCTCTAGTTATGTCCCTTAGATCCAGCCACTGATCTTGTTCAGAACAAGAAAAAAATCCTTAAAAAAATAGAGCGCTAGGTGATTTTGAATGCAGATGAGTAGCTCTTACTGTGTAGATAGGAATTCATATCAGTGAACCATAGAGATTAGGCTTCTGAATCTCATACAAGAAACAAGAGGCCCTCGGTTTTGTTATAGCACTCCTGGGACCTGCACACTTCTGTAACAGTGCTTGCTATTCTGAGAAAGCATTCCCTTGAACATCAGTATTGGGTCATATGTCAGTGGCTAGTGACCGTAGTTGGAACTGAAAGTGATTGCATAAATCCTGTCAGTTGTAAGTGGTGTTATGAAAGGTGCGAGTCCCTGCCTCATCTGTAGCAGTTTTAGAACGTTCTTTTCTTGTCGCTTGTTTCATGAGTCATGACTCATGGCTACTGATAAAAGAAAGCCAGAGGGAGCAAATAGAGGGTTCTACCTAAAACCTTCCTTCTGGTCATCCCATTTTTATTACTGTCTAATCCCTGTTCATTTTTCTGCTGTCTAGATAATTCACTTCAAAAATGATTTTTCAGAAAACCTTTCGGTAGTTGTGACGTTTTCCCTTCTACACCCTTTGGCAGTTACTTTTTCTCAGTGCAGTCATTCTTTCATTGTTCTGTGTTCATTTTGTTCTTTTGTTAGCCTGCCTGAGTGAACTTTGAAATATAATCTCCACTTCCAGCACTAGAAACAGCGTAATTCAATTGCAGTATGATGAATTGACCTACTGAGTGTCAGCCTATGAGACTGCAGTGCTCATTTTTGTCATCTTGTTCCCAGCTACCTTGAGAGCCAGTAAGGGAACCAGTAGTTTCCACCCTTTATACTTTCTTTTAAAAATTTTTTTGTTTATTTATGTATTTGTCTGCACTGGTTCTCAGTTGCAACCCACGAGATCTGTGATCTTCTTTGTGACATGCGAACTCTCAGTTGGCGGTGTGTGATCTATCCTTGACCTGGGGATCAGACCCAAGCCACTTGTATTGGGAGTGCAGAGTCTTAGCCACTGGAACACCAGGGAAGTCTCTCCCATGCTTTATACTAAAAGGACTTCATTATCTTTCCATCCCTTCCCCTTCCATGAGTTGAAGGTTTGTTTTTTTTTTGTTTTTTTTTTTTAAACCACAGGAACTGTATTTGTGAAGTGATACTTTCTTTTTCTATTATTAACCAAGGGCCTATAGTTGGGTATGAAATAAAAACATATGTTTCAGATAGTAGTATCAAGATTAAGTTTGATTTTTGAGAGAATTGGTATTTGTTTCCCTGTGGACCTTTAATATGAATAGACAGTTCTGTTAACCTTTTTTCTTTTTTAATGAAAATAAAGTCCGTGTTCTATAATCTCTTTCCCCAGTTCCTCACTCCCTCACCACTCACAGACTTGGTGAATTCCTTTTGGTCCTGGGATCTCAAGCTGCGACTGTGATCTATACCTTGGGAGTTTGTAATTTTATTAGCAATTTTTTTTTAATGGAAAAGGTAATTTAAAATATCCACTAAAATTATTATTATGCCAAGTAGCATTTCCCTTCTCCATTTTGGGTTTAATAATCATTCTAGATTCCATTTAAAATCCTGTTTCACCAGATGTCTAGTCCTGGGGCCCTAACCCGAGTTATCACCTTTTTTTTTAAACCTGAATTGCTGGAAGACCTTCCCTGTCCTCCAGCCCCTCCCGTCTCTGTTAGCTTCTCTCTCTCGTTGGCTTGGCGCCTTCTTGAACTTCTGTCTGCTTTCTTTTTCTGTTACCTGCTGTCTGTTTCTCACAGTGAACTAGGAGCCCTGTAAGGATAAGGGTGTCTCCCATTTATTTCTGTCCTCACTGTGGCCTGGCACAGGTGAACAAGAGTGGGGTGGCAGCAGCCTCCTTGGGAATGCTTTCTGTGTCCTGGGTCTGTGCTCAGTACTTACTGTGGATTCAATTCTCATCTTTTTAATGCCCACAACAGCTTTAAAGGAAATAACGATTCCCGTTTTAAAGATGGGTGACATATTTTTCAGTAACTTGGTTTAAGTCCTACTTTGTGTTCATTTAGTGACCGTTTTTATCTCTTTCCTTTGGCTGTTAGGATGGAAACGTTAATGATTCAGAGATAATAAGGAGAGGAAGAAGAGGAAGATTCTGAGGGGAAAAAGTAAATGGAGTAAATGGTCCCTTGAATGATGTCTCCATGAGAAAGTCATTTGTCCTTTCCAAAACTTGACCCCCGCAATTACACTGCTGTTCTCCAGCTTCACTGCTTCAGATGTCATGTAGCTTTGTAAACTACTTACCCTAGAATTGTATTTCTGAGTTTCGCAGTTCAGTTCAGTCTCTCAGTTGTGTCCGACTCTTTGCGACCCCATGAACCGCAGCACCCCAGGCCTCCTGTCCATCACCAGCTCCTGGAGTCCATCCAAACTCATGTCCATTGAGTCGGTGATGCCATCCAACCATCTCATCCTCTGTCATCCCCTTCTCCTCCTGCCCTCAATCTTTCCCAGCATCAGGGTCTTTTCAGATGAGTCAACTCTTCACATCAGGTGGCCAAAGTATTGGAGTTTCAGCTTCAACATCAGTCCTTCCAGTGAACACCCAGGACTGATCTCCTTTAGGATGGACTGGTTGGATCTCCTTGCTGTCCAAGGGACTCTGAAGAGTCTTCTCCAACACCACAGTTCAAAAGCATCAATTCTTCGGTGCTCAGCTTTCTTTATAGTCCAATTCTCACATCCATACATGTTCAGCAATTATTTGAACCTGAACTGGAAACAGAACAGTGTAAACATCTACATTATTTTTCTTCTTTACTCTTCTAGACATGCATCGCTTCATAACAAGCTGAGTATGTTAACTTGCTTGGGCAAATGATCCTGAAGAGAACTTTTCCAAATAGTTATTGCTGTTGAGGTTACTATTTAACAGAAAAATAAGTTTTTTAAACAAATTAAAATTTGGGGGTAATTATTAGTTGATATTTATATTATTTGTTATATTTTTAAGTCATTGGTTTTTTATAATTGTACTGTCAGATGTCACCTCCAGTTTAGCATAGAGAAAAAGTAAAAAAGCCAAACTAGGTTATCTAGAGTGTGAGCTGGCCAAAGAAATAATACAACCAAACTTACTTTATAAAAATATTGGTTCGTTTTTTTTTTTTTTTTTTTACAATTTATATGGCGAAATATGAATTTGTTATATCTCATATACATATGTGTTAATGGTTAGGTTTGGTTACAGTAGTAGCATTGTCAGTATTTTAAAGACAGAAGAAAGTTTTTAACTACCTTGATATTTATGTTTCTGCATTTTATTGGAGTATAAATGCTGAGCAGCGTTGTGTTAATTTCTGCTGCTCAGCGTAGTGAATCATCTTATGTATACACAGGTCCCCTCCCTCCTGTCCCCGCTCCCGCCTGCTCCCACCCCAGCCCTCTGGGTCGTGACAGAGCGCCCGGCTGAGCTCCCTGCGCTCTGCCCCAGGGCCCCCAGCTGTCTGTCTCACTCACGGTGGTGGTTTGTGTCCCAGTCTCCCAGTTCATCCCACCCTCCCCTTCCCGCTGTGTGTCCACAGGTCCATTCTCCGTGTCTGTGCTTCTGTTCCTGCCCTGGAACTGGGCTCATCAGCACTGGTTTTTCTAGATTGCACAAACGTGTTAATGCACAGTGTTTGGTTTTCTCTTTTTAACTTACTTCACTCTGTACTGGAGGCTCTAGGTCCATCCATCTCTCTAAAAATGACCCAGTTTTGTTCCTTTTTATGGTTGAATGATATTCCATTGTATATATGTACCACATCTTCTCTCTCTATTCATTTGTCGATGGACATCTGGGTCGTTTCCATGTCTTGGCTGTTGTAAATGGTGCTGCAGTTATGGTTTTATGCCCAGGAGTGGGATTGCTTGGTCATATAGGAGTTTTATTTTTAGTTTTTTAAGAAACCTCCATACCGTTCTCCATCGCCCTTGTATCAATTAGTGCAAGACTGTTGCCTTTCCTCCACACCCTCGCCAGTGTGTATTGTTTGTAGATTTAAAAAATTACCTATGTCTTCATTGCTGTGTGAGGGCTTTCTCTCCTTACAGGAAGCGGGAATTTATTCTTTTGCGGTGCCTGGGCTTCTTGTGGCGCCGCCTCTTGTCGCAGAGCACAGGCCCCAGAGCACGGGCTCGGTAGCTGTGATGCACACGCTCAGCTGCTCCATGGCCTGTGGGATCTTCCCAGACCAGGGATCGAACCTGTGTCCCCACGTTGGCAGGCGGATGCGTAATACTGGGCCCCCAGGGAGGTCCCTGTGTGTAGAGTTTTTGATGGTGGCCATTCTGACTCGTGTGAGGTGATACTTCATTGTAGTTTTTATTGGCATTTCTATAATAATTAGTGATGTTGGGCATTATTTCATGTGCCTCTTGGCCATCTGTGTGTCTTCTTTGGAGGAATGTTTATCACTTCTGCCCATTTTTCATTGGGTTGTTTAATTTTTGTTTTTATTTTCATTATTCTAGGTGGTGGGTCAAAAAGGATCTTGTTGTGATTTATGTCACCAACTATTCTGCCTGTATTTTCCTCTTAAGGGCTTTATAGTGTCTGGTTTTACATTTATGTCTTTTATCCATTTTGAATTTATTTTTGTGTCTGGTGTTTGGGAGTGTTCTGATTTCGTTTTTTTACACGTAGCTGTCCAGTTTTCCCAGCACTGCTTACTGCAGAGACTGTCTTTTCTCCGTTGTATGTTTTTGCCTCTTCTGTCTTAGGTCATTGACCACAGGTTTCTTTCTGGACTTTCTGTCCTGTGCCATTGATCTGCGTTTCTGTCTTTCTGCCAGTGCCACACTGTCTTTATTACTGTGGCTTTTACAGGACATTCTGAAGTTGGGGAGGCTGATTCCTCCAGCTCTGGTTTTTCTTTCTCAAGCTTCCTTTGGCTGTTTGAGGTCTTTTGTGTTTCCATATAAATTGTAGAATTTTTTCTTCTAATTTTGTGCAAAGGTGCCATTGATAATTTGATAGGGATTGCACTGAATCTGTAAATTATTTTAGGTAGTATAAGTCATTTTCACAATATTGATTCTTTGAGTCCAAGAACATGGTATATATCTCCATCTGTTTGTATCATCATTGATTTCTTTCGTGAGTGTTTTATAGTTTTCTGAGTATAGGTCTTTGGCCTCCTTAGGTAGGTTTATTCTTAGGTATTTTATTCTTTTTGTTGTGATGGTAAATGGGATTGTCTCCTTAATTTCTCTTTCTGATCTTTCATTGTTAGTGTGTAGGAATGCAAGAGATTTCGGTGCGTTAATTTTGTATCCTACAACTTTACCAGATTCACTGATTAGCTCTAGTAGTTTTCTGCCATTATCTTTAGAATTTTCTATGTGTAGTGTCATTTCATCTGCAATGACAGTTTTGCCTTTTCTTATTTGGATTCATTTTATTGCTTTTTCTTTTCTGATAGGTGTGGCTAGGACTTCCAAAACTGTGTTGCGTAATAGTGGTGAGAGTGGACATCCTTGTCTTGTTCCTGATTTTAGAGGAAATGCTTTCAGTATTTCACCACTGAGAGTATTTACTCTGAATTTGTTGTCTATGGCCTTTATTATGTTGAGGTCGATGCCCTCTCTGCCTTTTTTCTGGAGAGTTTTTTTTTTTTTTTTTTAAATCATAAATGGGTATTGAATTTTGTCAAAAAATTTTTTCTGCATCTATTGAGATCATCTCATTTTTACTGTTTAATTTGTTAGTATGGTGTATCACATTGATTGGTTTTGTGTATGTTGAAGAATCTTTGCATCCCTGGGATAAATCCCACTTGATTGTGCTGTATGATTCTTTTATTGTACGTTAGATTTTGTTGAGGATTTTTGTGTCCATGTTCATCAAGAATATTGGTTTGTAATTTTCTTTTTTTGTGGTATCTGTGTCTGTTTTGATATTACGGGATGGTGGCTTTGTAGAATGAGTTTGGAAGTGTTCCTCCCTCTGCAGTTTTTGGGAAGAGTCTGAGAAAGATGGGTGTTAGCTCTTCTCCAAATGTTTGATAGAATTCGCCTGTGAAACCATTTGGTCCTGGACTTTTGTATGTTGGAAGACTTTTGATTATAGTTTCAAGTTCATTGCTTGTGATTGATGTTTAAATTTTCTAGTTCTTCCCAGTTCAGTATTAGAAAGTTATACCTTTCTGAGAATTTCTCCATTTCTTCAAGGTTGTCCATTTTATTGGCATATAGTTGCTTGTAGTAGCCTCATGACTCTGTATTTCTGCCATGTCAGTTCTAATTTCTCCTTTTTCATTTCTCATTTTATTGATTTGAGTCCTCTTCCCTTTTTTCTTGATGATTCTGGCTAAAGATTCATCAGTTTTGTTTATGCTCTCAGAGAACCAATTTTTGGTTTTACTGATATTTGCTATTGTATTCTTTATTTCTGCTCATTTTTTCTGCTCTGATCTTTATGATTTCTTTCCTTTACTAACTTTGGGTTTTGTTTTTCTTTCTCTAGTTACTTTAGGTGTAAGATTGTTTATTTGAGGTTTTTCTTGTTTCTTGAATTGCTGTAAACTTCCTCTTAGAACTGCTTTTGCTGTGTCACATAGGTTTTGGGTCATCATTTGGGTCATGTTTTCATTGTCATTTGCTTGTATTTTTAATTTTTTTTTTTTTTTTTTTGGATTCCTTCAGTGATCTCTTGGTTATTCAGCAGCGCACTGTTTAGCCTCCATATGTTTGTGTTTTTTACCTTTTTTTTTTTTTCCTGTGATTGATTTCTAATCTCAGCATTGTGATCAGAAAAGATGCTTGATATGATTTCAGTTGTCTTAAATTTTCCAAGGCTTGATTTGTGGTTCAAGATGATCTGTTCTGGAGGATGTTCCATGTGCACTTGAGCAGGAAGTGTATTCTGCCCTTTCAAGTGGAATGTCCTATAAATTCAATTAAATCTGTCTGGTCTGTTGTGTCATATAAAGTTGTGTATCCTTATTTTCTGTCTGGATTATCTGTCCATTGGTGTAAGTGGGGTGTTGAAATCCCCCTGCACTATTATTGTAAAGTCTGTTTTATCTAAGAGTATTACTACTCCAGCTTTGTTTTGATTTCCATTTGTATGAACTGTCTCTTCCCATCCCCTCGTTTTCAGTCTATATATGTCTCTGGTTCTGAAGTAAGTCTCTTGTAGACGACGTACATATATATGGGTATTGTTTTTGTATCCATTCAGCCAGTCTGTGTTTCTTGATTGGAGCGTTTAATCCATTTACAGTCAAGGTCATTATCAATATGTATGTGCCTGTTACCATTTTAAAAATGATTTTGGTTTGTTTATGTGGGTTTTTTTTTTCTTCTCTTATGTTTCTGCCTAGAGCAGTTCCTTTAGCATTTGTTGTAAAGCTGGTTTGGTGGTGATAAAGCCTCTTAGCTTTTGCTTGTCTGTAAAGCTTTTGATTTCTCTCTGCCACTCTCTCTGGCCTGCGTAGTTTCTGCTGAAAATCAGCTGATAACCTTTTGGGGATTTCCTGGTATGTCATTTGTTCATTTGTTGCTTTTCCCTTGCTGTGTTTAATACTTTTTCTTTGAATTTAATTTTTGTTAGTTTGAATATTATGTATCTTGGTGTGTTTCTCCTTGGGTTTATCCTGCATGGCAGAGGTCCCTAACCCTGGTACTTGTCTGCGGCCCGTTAGTAACCAGATGCACATGCAGAGCTTCACCTGCCGCTCCCACTGCTCACGTGCCCGCCTGGACCACCTCCTCCCCCACAGTCCACGGAAAAGTTACCTTCAGTGAAGATGGTCCTGGTGCCAAGAAAGGCTGGAAACCCCTGCTGTGTGCGACTCTGCTTCCTGAACTTGGGCGGCCTTCTTCTTCTCATGTTAGGGAAGTTTTCGTCTGTGACCTCTTCAAGTATTTTCTCAGACTCTTTCTCTTCTTCAGGGGCCCCTATCATTTGAATGGTGGTTCGTTTAATGTTGTCCCAGACGTCTCTGAGACTGTCCTCAATTCTTTTCTTTTTTATAAATTCTGCTCCTCACCAGTTACTTCGACATTGTCTTCCAGCTCACTTGTTTGTTCTTCTGCCTTAGTTATTCTGCTGTTGATTTCTTTTGCCGTGTTTTTCATTTTAGTTATTGTGTTGTTTATCACTGTTTATTTGTTCTTTTGTTGTTCTAGCTCCTTGTTACACATTTCTTATATTTTCTCCATCTCTGTCTCCACTCTATTTCTGAAATTTTGGGTCATCCTTGCTATCATTTCTGTTCATCCTTTTTCAGGTAGCTTCCCTGTTTCTTCTTTCTTTATTCGGCCTTGTAGGTGTTTAGCTTGTTCTTTCATTCGTGACATGTTTTTTGTCGTCTCACTTTTTTGATGGGTGAAGCCGTGTTCCTGTTTTACTGTTGTTTGGGTTGAGGCATTCAGCCCTGGAGTTTGCAGGCAGTTGGGTAGAGGCAGGTTTGCTGTGGAGGGCAGGGTCTTGGGGAGGGGGGCACCTAGGCTCAGGACCCCTGTGCAGGGGAATAGGTCCTTGCGGGGGAGGTGCAGGGGAGGGAGCTTAGGTTCTGTGTAGCTGGAAGGGAGTGGTTTGGCCTGGGACCCCAGCAGGCTTGCCAGAACCCGAGCAGGTGTGGAGAATGCTGGCTGGCTCCCCTCTAATTCCCCAGTCCCCTGAAGGTCTTCCCCCATCCTTGCTGATCTTACAGTGAGTGGGCACCCCTGGACGTGGGACGCCCACCCCTCCCCCAGCTGCCCCTTAGGGGCTCCCGTCCGTCTCTCCCCTACTTTTCCTCCCCTCCCTGCCTCCTGTTATCCCCCAGGATCCGCGAGGCTGGAGAGGGCCTCAGAGGACTGAGGTTCAGGCTCTGGGCCCAGCAGGCCGCCCGGGGCCTGAGTGGGCAGCAGCAGCACTGGCCCCATTCCCTTCTGGTCCCAGTCCCCTGAGATCCCCCTCTTTGCTGACCTCCTCACCATGAGTGAGCCCCTGCAAGCACGGGAACCTCTCCCCTCCCTCAGCCGTCCCTCAGGGTTGCTGGTCCCCCCACCTGCACTTCTCTCCTCCCAACTCCCTGAATTCTGCCTGGTCATGAAGGGGGTTTCTCCCGTCCACTTAGGTGTCCGGGTCCCGCTCAGTGCCTGGTAGTGGCCCTAGTTGTGAGGAGACAAACTCTGCATCCTCCTACCTGCCATCTTGACTCCGCCTCAGTGTTTATGCATTTTTATTGAAAGCAGTTTAAAATCGCCTCCTCCTTTGGGGAGGAAACAGTCAAGTATACATTATAAACAAAAATGTGAGTTTCCGTCCTTGTGTAATGAACATCAGTGGAAGGTTTACTTTACAGTTAATTTCTAGATTATTACCATTGTGTACCATGAAGGACACATGCATTGAAGGGAGAATAATTGTAATTACCACTTGTTCACAGTGGCTTGAGAGTTGGAGCAGGTGACCAGAAATAGCAGGTTCATGTTGTACAAATCTGGTTTAAGTTAAACATCAGCTATATAATTTTCTTTAAAAATCGTAAGAAGGTATTCCTAGAGCTGAGGTTATAAATTCTTCTCACGGAATATTTCAGAAACAGGTGCAAGTAGCCACCATTTCTGATTGTTTGAGTGGAGATGGCCCTTTGGGTTCCAGAATCAAGATAAAGAAATGTGGGTCAGTGAGTGGAGTGGAATCCGAAGCTGCCTGCTGTCCTGGGGCAGGAAAATAATTCAAGCATCCAGCAAGTAATGCCAGGTGGCCTCTTGGGGACACTGTGGAGCCAAGGTTTGAACTGAGGGATCCTCAGGTTCCTTTCATTCTCATTTTTATAAATGTTTTAATTTTAGTAGATTTCCCCATCTCCTTCAATAATTTCTACTGGGAAAATTAATAAAATTTATTGTACATATAGAAAAGCCACAGTGTGTGTAACTTTTGGGCTTCTGCATTTATTGCCCTTTTTGTTTAGCTTGGAGCAAGGAAAAGATTTTATTAACAAGTCTTAGTTCCCATGGAATCTACATAATTTTGAGTATTTAAGTAAAAACAGCAGTTGAGTGTTAACAGATGTGGTGACCAAGGCCACATGCCCTGTCACTTGCTCTCTTCTAAGCTTTCCATGGTCTAGAAAGCTTGTGGAATTGATGTTGTGTTACTTGAACATTGATATGATCATGTCTACACTTTTCGTTTTTGGATTAAATGAATGACTTATGATGTCCTTCCTAAATGGAGTCATTCTGTTTTCATCTGAAAGAAACATCATTTTTCCATCTCGGTGATGGCTTCATTTTTTATTTAGTGGCAAGAAGTTTTTTGTTTTTTTGTTATTACAGGAGTCAGTGTAATGCTGGAGTTGTGAAAGTCCTCAGATTATCAGCTGGTCCAGGCGCCTATGCAGGAGATTAGACAGATGATTACTCAGCCTTTCCTGAAATACTTAGAGTGATAAGAAACGTACTAACTTTTCCAGTGTTTTCATGGTAGCATCTGCTGTTGAAGTCAGCATTGCCCTCCTGGTTGCTTACACCCTCAGTCCTAGTTCTTTCCTCTGAAGTAACGCATAGCAGTCTTTTTCCTCGTCGACATCCCAGCCCGGGAAAAGTTTCCTCTCCAGGAGCTTCAGTTTTCTGGTCTGTCACATGGTGTGGTTACCTAACCAGGATTGAGGTTTAAGACCAACCTGAACAGTTGTATCCTTAGGCAAAACCCCTTTCATGTTTCAGAGTATTAATGTCTTAGTTTCATCTCTGGTGTATAATGTAATGGGGAAAATGGCATTGTGTGTCCATAGATTTGGGAATCCTGATAGGTACTTTAAATTTCTATTCCTGTCACTAAGAAATGATAATTCATTTGTTTATTGAACATTTATTGACTGTTCACTATGTGCCTGACACTTGGATCTTAAGTGAATATAAAAACAGAGTAAGACAGATACCTTCTCTGCCTGATTGGGTCTTACCTTCTCTTCCCTAGATCTTTTTACTTTGAGTTATAGATGACTTTTTAAAATTTCCATTTTCTTTAAATGTTTTTATATTTATTGGAGTAAAGTTGATTGACCATGTTGTGCTAATTTCAGGTATGCAGCAGAGTGATTTAGTTATACGTATCAATTCTTTTTTCGGATTCCTTTCCTATATAGGTTATTACAGAGTATTGAGTAGAATTCCTTGTGCTGTATAGTGGATCCTTATTGATGATCTATTATATGTGTGTGTGTGTGTGTGTATGTATGTATATGTGCGTGTATACATTTATATTTGTGTGTATACATTAAACCCAACCTCCTAATTTTTCCCTCCCCTCCATCTTTCCCCTGTGGTAACCTTAAGTTTGTTTTGTAAGTTCATTTGTATTATTTTTTTGATTCTACATAAAAGTGATGTTACATGATACTTATCTTTGTCTGACTTATTTACTATGATGATGTCCAAGTCTATTCAAGTCACTGCAAATGGCATTATTTCTTTTTTATGGCTAAGTAATAGTCAATTGTAATATATATGTACCACATCTTCTTTATTTGTCTATTGATGGATATTTAGGTTGTTTCTATCTCTTGGCTGTTGTAAATAGTTTGCAAAAAAACTTGGGATTGCATGTACGTTTTAAAAGTAGTTTTCTCCAGATTTATGCCCAGGAGTGGGATTGCTGGAATATTCGGTATCTCTGTTTTTAGTTTTTCAAAGAATCGCAGTACTCTTCTCCACAGTGACTGTTACCAATTTACATTGCCACCAACAGTGTAGGAAGGTTCCCTTTTCTTCACACCCTCTCCAACATTTATTGTTTGTAGACTTGCTGATGCTGGCCATTCTGACTGAGGTGATGTGATATCTCAATTAGTTTTGATTTGCATTTCTCTAATAAGTGATGTTGAGCATCTTTTCATGTGTTTTTTGGACATCTGTATGTCTTCTTGGGAGAAATCTATTTAGATTTTCTGTCCATTTTTTATGGTTTGTTGTTTTTTTAAAATATATTGAATTTCATGAGCTGTTTGTATATTTTGGAAATCAATCTCTTATTGGTCAGATCATTTGCAAATGTTTTCTCCCATTCTGTGGATTGTCTTTTTTTTTTTTTTTTATGGTTTCCTTTAAGTTTAATTAGATCCCTCCCCCCTATTTTTTTCATTACTCTAGGAGGTGGATCCAAAAAGATTTTCCTGCATTTTATGCCAAAGAGTGTTCTCATATTTTCTTCTAAGACTTTTATAGTATTCAACCTTACATTTAGATGTTTTATCCATTCTGAGTATATTTTTGTGTGTGGTGTTAGAGCGTGTTCTGATTTCATTCTTTTAGGCATCGCTGTCCGGTTTTCCCAGCACCACTAATTGAAGAGACTGTCTTGTCTCCATTGTGTGTTCTTGCCTTCTTTGCCATAGATTAATTGACCATAGGTACATAGGTTTATTTCTGGCCTTTCAGTCCTACTGATCTATAAGCCTGTCTTTGTGCCAGGTACCATATGGTTTTGATTATTGTATCTTTATAGTATTGTCTGAAGTCAGAAAGCTTGATTCCTCCAGCTGTTTTTGTTTCTCATGACTGCTTTGGCTTTTCGGGATCCTTTGTGTTTCCACATACATTTTAAGATTTTTTGTTCTAGATCTGAAAAAATGCCATAGGTAATTCGGTAGGGATTGCATTCAGTCATTGGATAGTATAGTCATTTTAACAATATTGTTCTTCCAATCACGTTCTTTCAGCCACGAACGTGGTATATCTTTCCATCTGTTTGTGTCATCTTTGATTTCTTTCATCATTGTTTTCAGATTATCGATCTTTTGTTTCCTTATGTACGTTTATTCCTAGGTGTTATTCTTTCTGATGCAATGGTAAATGATATTGTTCCTTAATTTCTCTTTCTGATCTTGTGTTGTTAGTGTATAGAAATGCAGGAAGCATGGCTGATTCATGTCAATGTACGGCAAAAACCACTACAATGTTGTAAAGTAATTAGCCTCCAACTAATAAAAATAAATGGAAAAAAAAAAAGACGAAATGCAGGAAGTTTCTGTGTATTAGTGTTGTATCCTACCACTTCACTGAATTCACTGATGAACTCTAGTAGTACTCTCGCAGCGTATTTAGGCTTTTCTGTGTAATACCATCTCCTCTGCAAACAGTGACAGTTTTGTTTCCAACTTGTATTCCCTTTCTTTTTCTTCTCTGATTCTTATGGCTAGGTCTTCCAAAACTGTGTTGAATAAAAGTGGCAAGAGTGGGCATCCTTGTCTTGGTCCTGATCTTAGAGGAAATGCTTTCAGCTTTTCACTGTTGAGAATGATGTTATCTGTGTGTTTGTCATAAATGGCCTTTATTATGTTGAGGTAGGTTCCCTTTGTGCTCACTTTCTGGAGACTTTTTATCATAAATGAGTGTTGGATTTTGTCAGAAGCTTTTCCTTTGCATCTGTTGAGATGATCATCTGGTTTTTATTCTTTAGTTTGTTAATGTGGTATATTACACAGATTGATTTGTGAATATTGAAAAATCCTTGCATCCCTGGGATAAATCCTACTTGATCATTGTTGAATTCAGTTTGCTAGTATTTTGTTGAGAATTTTTATATCTGTTTTTATGAATGATACTGGCCCATATTTTTCTTCTCTGTGATATCTTTTTCTGGGTTTGGTATCAAGGTGATCTTGGCCTCTTAGAATGAGTTTGGGAGTTTTCCTTTCTCAGGCATATTTGGAAATATTTTCTGAAGGATAGATGTTAACACTTCTCTAAATGCTTGATATAATTCACCTGTGAGTCCATCTGTTCCTGGACTTTTGTTTGGGAGCTTTTGGTTTTTTTAATCACAGTTTTAGTGTCATTATTTGTTATTGGTCTGTACATAGTTTCTGTTTCTTCCTGGTTTAGTCTTGGAAGATTGTATCTTTCTAAGAATTTGTCCAATTCTTTTAGCTTGTGCGTTTTATTGGCAGACACCTGCTTATAGTACTCTCTGTGATCCTTTGTATTTTATGGTGTCTGTTACAACTTTTCATTTCTAATTTTATTGATTTGAGCCTTTTTCATTTTTTTCTTTTCTGGCTAAAGGTTTGTCAATTTTCTTTATCTTTTCAAAGAACCAGGTTTAGTTTTATTGATCTTTGCTATTATTTTCTTCATCCCTGTTTCATTTATTTCTGACCTGGTCTTTATGACTTCTTTCCTTCCACTTTTTTGTCTGTTTCCTGAAGTAAGACTGTCTTGCTCTAAACTTCCTTCTTTGAGCTGCTGTTGCTGTGTCCCGTAGGTTTTGGATTGTCGTTTTCATTTTCACTTGTTCCCAGGTTTTTTGCCTGTTCAAAATAAAATAAACTTGATATTGTACTTTTATTCCTCTGAATGTTTTAGTTTTCTTATTTAGTATTTAACAGTATGTCTTTGATTTACAGATATATGGAGTCTGGGAGTGATCCTTTTCATGTTGGTATGTGGGCAGCCACCCTTTCAAGAGGCCAATGACAGTGAAACATTGACCATGATCATGGATTGCAAATACACAGTACCATCCCACGTGTCTAAAGAGTGTAAAGAGTAAGTAAAACATAAAAAGTATATATGTATCTTTGTTCATTTTAACTTTTGAACCCAGTGTTTCTGCTATTGGTAGGAGTGTTTTGGGAGTTAACCCCAGAATGTGATTTGAAATTTAATGTTGGAGGACATGATGTATTAGTTTGTGTTTCAAATAAGCCAGTTTTCAAGAAACCCATTATATGCCTCCTCAGCCTCCAGGAGTGGTGGGTTAACTTTCGCTTGAAGAATTGCAGTAAGAACTACTTTCTGTTTTTGCTCCTGGAATTATTTAAAGCTCCAGAGAAGAGTTAGGGGATTTGCTTTCCTGAAATAGACTATCAACACACTATTTTTGGGTTTACAAGGCGTGCTTCATAATTTTATTCATGTACTCCTCCCCGCCGTTGACTGAAGAGCTCTGTTTGGTTCATGTGACTGTAGGAAGAGTACATGCAAGCTGATTATTTGGAATTTAAAGTGCTGTATATAGCACTGTGATGTATATAGTGATAAATTCATAATGAAATAAAAGAACTGTTGGAAGTTCAGTATTTCATTGATTTAAAGTTTTTAGTTTCTCCCATCATTTGATATGAAGGAAATCTGATAGTTTGAGGAATCTTCTCTGCAAGTGGATCCCTATCTTAGGCCATAGTTAAGAACTTAGAAATTCAAACTCTCGAGATTCAAATAGTAGTTTTTCAGTTTACTAATGATGTGAGAATGGTGGAACCTGCCTTACAGGGTTATTTTGGAAATGAATTAATGTATGTAAAGCTTGTAGCTCAGTCTTAGCACCCTCAGAATGAATATTGGTGGTGATTATCATCGTCATCATCCTTATGCCCTGTTATTATTCTCTATCCCGGAAGCAGGCTGCTGTCTGTGGGTGTATGTTGTGTGTGTGTGTTAGATGTTTGTATTTCAGGAGTATCTTCATAGCCCTTTCTGAAGAAAAAACAGAGTAACATTATGTTTATGTTGACATATATCATTCAGAAGAACAGATAAAATGTATATCTGATAAAGTGAGCACCTTTGTACCCAGTAGCCAGCTCAAGAAAAGGAACAATTCTAATATTTTAGAAGCCTCTTCTTGGCATCTCCTTCTCGGAGGGATTATCTTTAATTAATCATAGGACCATTCAGTTTCTCCTTTTTCCTGTGTCAGTTTTGCTAAGTTTTGTTTTTTAAAGGAACTTACCATTTTATCTAAATTATCAAATTTCTTGACCTCAAGTATTTATAACATTCTCTAATTATATTTTGAAAGCTGATTGATTAGTGGATTTGTTGTTCTTTTTTCATTCTAGTATTGATTTTTTCGCCTTCTTCTATTTTTGCTTTCTTTGTTTTTGTCTTGATCAGGCCTGCCTGAGGTTTGTTCATTTTACTGTTACCAAGAGCTGTCTTTTGTTTTTCTTGATTTACTGTTGTATTTTTTTTTTTGCTTGTTTTATGCTACTGACACTATTTTGTCTGTGTTATTTCCTGCTACCTACTTAATGCACTCGTTCATTTTTCCATTTTCTTATGTTGAATATTCCATAAATTTTTCTTTTCTAGTGTAGTGGTTAAGTACCATTTTACCTGCATCCGACTAGTTTTGATTTATAGTGTTTTGTTATTCAGTTCTGATTATTGTCTAGTTTCTATGTGTTTATTTAATCCATTACTTTTAGAATGGTGTTTTAAATTTCCAAATGTGGAAGGGTTTTACTAATCAGCTTTTTGTTATTCATTTCTAACTTAATTGCATTGTGATCCAAGGCTATAGTCTATATGGTACTAGTTTTTATTAACTTGGTAAGGCTTGCTTTTGGATTAGCATGGAGTCAGTTTTTGTAAATAATCCTTCTATTCTAGAAAAGAATGTACACTTTCTAATTGTTGGGTCAGACTTCTTTATTAATCCTTAAGACCAAGCTTGTTAATTATGCTGTTCAAAATTATTTAAATCCTTTCCTAGTTATTTGACTTAATCTACCACTTAATGAGATATTCTTCCACTATGTAGAATGCTATCATAGGCAAATAAAAAGAGTTATTACCCCCATCAATACAACATGACAGGTCAGCTTATTTTTTTGTATTTGGAAGTCTGTCAGTTTTTGCTTTTGGTGTTTTGGGGGGGAATATTATTAAATCCAAACAAGTTGAAAACTGTTGTGTCTTCCTGGTGAGTTGAACCTTTGTATCCCTGTCTATTCTAATAATGCTTTGGGCCTTAAAGTCAGTCTGTGTCATCTAGTTTTAGCTAATCACACCAGTCTTCTTTTGGTTAGCAGTCATGTGCTATATAGTTTTCTGTTCTTTAAATCTTTTATTGTCTTGTTTTTAGGTACATCGTTTTTTAGCAACTAGGAGCTAGAATTTTGATTAATACCATCTAACCATTTGAGCATTTTGTCTTTTAATTGGAGAGTTCATTCGATTTATTATTATTGTACTCACTGATAGATATAGATGTATTTGAAGTCTGCATTCTTAATTTCCCATCCTGTCTTTAAGTTCTTGCAGTGGAACTTGGTTTCCATTGCATTTTGTATTTTTCATTGGGATGTCAGGTTTCTTGTAAGTTCTTATAAGTTATAGTTCCGACACAAAGAATTTGTATTTGCTTTCCTCCTAGCTACCTAGGGGCATTTCCACCCTGAAACCTCTTAAAAGTAACCACACAGATTTAGTGTCATTAATTTGGACCACAAACTTGTGTGAGGACCAGCTTGTACCTAGAAGTTCTTAGAAGAAACTCCCCTCTTCCCCCTCTGCAGCAGTGTTGAGGCAGGCAGGTTTCCACCTTGACATCTTAGCAGGAGATGTGTTTCTCACTTCTCATTCCTCCCCACACAGAAGCTGGGTCCCAGTTCTTTGCTAGGTTCTAGTTGTACTTCTCACCTTCAGGAGGCTCTGCACAACCATTATATTCTGCGTATATTCTGTTTTCAGTTACTCAGTGCAGAAGCAGGAAAAATCAGAGCAAGGCCAGCTTTGTCATTAGCTCCTAAGAGTCTTACTTTGACTCTGCTTTTACTTGCTGAGTAGTTCGTCCATCTCTCCATCCTTCTATCTTTTCTTCCCGTCTTTCATCCCTCCTTCCTTCTTGCCAACACAACCCCCTAAAGGTAGATGACATTTTGGTTGCTTTCATCAGGATGGTCATTCATTCTTCTGGAAACAGAAGTTAGCTCAGCACCCTATTCTGTGTGTTGTAGCTGGTGGTGGTATCAGGTTCTGGTGTGCCACTTCCCCAGTTAACTCAGGGGCAGATGTTCATACCTAGTGTTAATTCTAGATGATAGGAAACTGCATTTGTGTGTTGGGCTTGTCTGGTGGTTACGATTTTTTATTCTGTGAATCTGACGACACCAAATCTCCTTCATTCCCATCAGCCCCACCATCAGCACTGGTGAACCTGATGAAATCGATGGTATAAGTTTAGGAAACAATTTTGAAAAATACAGTAGCTCACCATTACTCATCCCTGCCAGGACTTTGCTTTAACAATGGACTTACCTTCCTTTCCAGCCTGATCACACGAATGCTACAGAGAGATCCCAAGAGGAGGGCCTCTTTAGAAGAGATTGAAAACCATCCTTGGCTTCAAGGAGTGGACCCTTCTCCAGCCACGAAGTATAACATCCCGCTCGTGTCGTATAAAAACCTGTCGGAAGAGGAGCACAACAGCATCATCCAGCGCATGGTGCTCGGGGACATAGCGGACCGCGACGCCATTGTCGAGTACGTCGGCGCTCGCCAGTGCAGGGCCATGGGTTAGGGTTCTTGGGCTGGGCCCTTTTTAAAAACAAAAAAAAAAAAAGTTTGTCTTAAAATTTTGTTTATTTGTTTATTTTTGGCTATGCTGGGTCTTCGTTGCTGCGTGGGCTTTTCTCTAGTTGCAGACAGCGGGGGCTGCCCTCTGGTTGGGGTGCGCGGGCCTCTCAGAGCGGTGGCTTCCCTGTCGTGGCGCAGGCTCGAGGGCTCCTGGGCTCGGCAGTCGCGGTCCCCAGGCCCTGGAGCACAGGCTCAGTAGCTGTGGCGCGGGCCTTGCTGCGAGGCACGTGGGACCTCCGGGTCAGGGAAGGAGCCCGGGTCCCGTGCGCTGGCAGGCAGGTTCTTGACCACTGAGCCGCTGGGGAAGTCCTGGGCGCTCTGAGTGGGGCGGGGCCTGTGGACGAGGTGTAGTGGTTGGAGTTCCCAGTTGGCAGGGCTTACGTCACTTATCTCTAGAGTTCCTGGCCCCGGGCCCGGCTCATAGGTTTTGTTGTCTTTTGTTTTTATTTTTGTTCTAGTAGACAAGCACACCATTTCTCGTGGTGTCAGTGAGTCCTGTGGCCTTTCTCCCTGCTCACAGAGGTGAATCGGAGTAGACCGTTTTGTGTCCTGGTAGCGACACAGTCCATTGCTGGGTCCTCCTAACTCCTGGGTCTCCCTCTGGTCCCCACGGGGAAGCAGGGGCAGACCACAAGTTCTTCAAGTCAGGAGTCGGCCTGTCTGTAGTCACACATTTTCATAAGTAAGGGTGTCGAGGCCCACAGCCAAGGCCGTGTGTGTGCACGCTACCGGAGTCACTGTGAGAAGGACCATACGACTTAACGAAACTCAGATGTTACTGTCTGGCTTTTTAGAGCCTTTGCTACAGTAACCTGGAGCCCATGAGATGCACAAGTTAGTTATATTTTTTAAAAACCGAAGCCAGTTTTTTATAACCTGTGAAGTTTGAAATCAAGGATAATATAAAGATACAGTTGCTTTAACAATGATTCATTTCTCTAAGAGGTTCTGTCTGTAACAATATGAAGTGTTCTACAAGTCAGAAGTCATTTAACGATTGGATGAAACAGTTGAGGATGATAAATGAGGATATACTCTGGGGGATTCCCCTCAAGGGGGCCACTCTGGCCTGGCTGAGTGTTCTGACCCAGGTGTCTGACCGCCAGGAGGAGGAGGCTGCGGGCTGGACGTACCACTGCAGCGGGGCGGGCTGTCAGGCTCAGCTCCCCAGGTCTGGTCCTTGAGAAGGGTGGTGTCTTTATAAAGGACATGCATCTTTAGGGTATACGGCAAAGAAGAATTTATAAAAATAAACTCAGGCTCATAGTTTTGGTTTAAGTACAAACATCTGCAGGTTTCTGAGTGTGTGTTGAGTTTTCATAGATTGACCTGCGGTTACTGAAATGACCTAAACAAATGGAGAAGAGCAGGACACTTGCTCTTTTTGCCAAGGATACTCACCGTAGGAATGTGTAGAGGATGATTTTTCACTTTTGAGTGGATAAAAGGCTATTTGCATCTCCTTGAATTGGCTTGAGTCTTAAATAAAGACATGCAGTGGTGTCCTGTAGAACTGTTTGATTTATGTAAATTCAATTGTAAATCCAAAAGGAGAGATAATTTGAAGTCTCAGGTGTTCCCAGCAGTTCTCAGGCTAGTCTTGCCTGCTGCCCACATTATGAGCAGCTCCCCATTGCAGGGTGCTTCCCGAATTCAGAGACACATTTGTCAGTCCCCTTAACACAAGCCCGCAGCTTTATCTGGTGCTCGGTTGAGGAAACACTCTGAGAAGTCATTCTGGTCCTGGATTTCACCTCGCTGTCTGACTTCAGAATCTCTCACCCTGGCCCTGGTGGTTTTATGAGGAGGAGCCCCTGTGCCGTGTCCTGCCTGAGTGTTCACCGTGTAAGCTTGCTCACACAGAAGGGTCCCGAAGCATCGCGGTGTGTTTCTGGTCTTGTGGCTCCTCGGTAGCGCCCCCTCCAGGGTCCGTCCCACAGCAGGCCAGCTGCGGGAGGCGGGGGGTGCCCCGTGGGCATGTATGTGCCCAGCACAGTGCCGGCCAGACTGAGGACTCAGCACTACTTTTGAGGTGGATGTACAAATTTCATTTTATTCACAGATTTTATTCAAAGAAGAGGCTAATAACATGCTTTCAATAGATTAGTAATGCATTAGTGTCTGAAAATGCCAGTAAACACATAATGTAAAAGGAAAAGCGTTTTCTAATTTTTCTGACTGATACTCGTGTTTGAGTGCACATTCATATAACTCATTTCATAATTCTGTCGGAAGCAAGTAAGCCACTCTCATGAAAATAAACTGATACACATTAAATTTTTGGATAATGTATACATTCTTGGAAATTTCATTATCTTAAGCATCTAAAACTGACTTCCAACTCAGCTGCCATCAGCATTTTGGGTTTTTCCTACTAACTGACCATTTTTATGCGGTTGTTTCTTAGAATTTTAAGAATGATCTACTACCAGGTTTTGGTTTTTTCTTCCCCTCCTTTTTGTGGGGGTTCCCCGCCCCCCTTAATTTTAAAGAATTCCAGGTCATTGGATTTCATTTGCTTTTACTTAAAAAACAAAAACTCAGTTGTGCTGTGCGCAGACAGACCTGCTAATGCGGCTTATGTTCTCTCTCCCTTACTTCCTCAGGGCCCTGGAAACCAACAGGTACAATCACATCACAGCCACTTACTTCTTGCTTGCTGAAAGGATCCTGAGGGAAAAGCAAGAGAAAGAAATACAAACCAGATCTGCAAGCCCTAGCAATATCAAGGCCCAGTTTAGGTGAGAAAAAAATCTTCACTGATTTTAGTAAGTTAACGTTTTGAAATAGCCAACTTTTCCTCAGTGTTTCCTAACTCTGTGGGGTGAGGGGATAAAGAGCGGTGACAGCCTCGCCGAGAGGCCCGTGTGGGCTCTCCACGGGAGGGAGGGGCCGGGGTCCTTATCACCGGGGCCACCCTCCTCTCCTGGGCTCGCGGGGAGATGGGCTGTGCTGCTGGCCTGGCTGGGAAGACGTCTGTGCAGAAGCGGCCTCAAGCTAGGGTGTCTGTCGCTGTTTCTGTTAAACTCTTCCAGATCTGACATGTAGAGATGTGTCATTTTCTTTTTAAGTTTTATTCCAGGAACAAGGCTGGGTTTTCCCTCAGTATCTGGAATAATTTTAGAAAATCTGCAGGGCCTATCTGTGGCATGATGTTATCTCAGGATTGCAGGAATGTGACAGATCAGCTAGTTGATTTATTAGCTACTTCACCTTGGGAGTTCACCTAACCTCTGACTCGGCTTCCTCATCTGTGAAATGGGTGGAATAATGCTCTTTACTCCTTGAGGGTATCGTTGCGATAAACAAATTAATATATATGCGAGGTGGTTTGAACTGGGTCCTGTGTGTTTGCGGTCATTGTTGTGGCCGTTTCCCCACCATGTCATCTTTGGCAGAGCAGTGACCATGCACACATCTCCCCTGTGTTTTCCTTCCCTTCCTTTTCCAGCTTTTTCCTGCTGCTTCTCTCCCACTGCCTTCCTCCTCTTCTTTTTCTTGTACCATATTAGCTTTCCATTTAACCTCAAAACTTGGGAAGGCTTACAGAAGGGTTACTTTTGTCACCATTATGAAAATTTATTTAGAATTTATCTTTGTTCAGATAAAATAATGGAATTATAGTGGAATTAATAGTGATTCAAAAACAGAAGGATGCTCTTGATTCTTAGTAATTCTCTACTTGTACATCCAACTATATATGAACATATGTGTGTGTATATTTATAATAAATTACTGTTTAAAAGAAGAGTACCATTGGATTTTAAATTACTTGCAGTCAGCTTGCCACGGGTAGGTTGTTGCTTGGGGTGGCGCGACGGAGAAGAGACAAGAAAACATTCCCAGGTGACCAGAGACTAAATATTTAAAAGTTTAGTTTAACTGGAAGATGACTTTGGTAACTTCATTTATATCCTGGATGTTTTCTTGAGTAACGAAAACCAAAAGGACTGGGCCCCAGGGAAGGTGGGAACCCTTGCACATGGGACAAACCAGGAAAAGGTTGGTGAGTGGTTAGGGTCAGCCTAGTCCTGACCCGAGCCCTCCTGTGTGAAAGAGCAGAGTCACCGCAGACCTGACCGCCTGGCCTGGAGCCACCTCAGTGTTTGGGAGAAGGGAACATTTGGAATTGAACTGTTTTATTTTCAGTGGAACAGATCAGAACTCAATCTAAAGTTGATCAGACAGGTAAATTAATGAAACTGGCTTTACTTTATTATAGAAGTTACACAGCCAACAGCAGCTATAGAGAAGTACCAGAGCCTTCCATGCAGTTTTCTGTTACTCACCTGGGGACTAGGCAGTGGAGATGCTGTGGGGACCTGTCCTCCTCCTGGGTCCCCGGGCCCACTGGCACGGGTAGATGTCTGCTGACTTGCCTTGTCTTCATTGTCAAAATCCCAGACCCTAACTCACTTCCATTGCTGGGTGCGCCTTGGGGTCAGGGTGACCTGGATGCAGAAACGCGGCCTGAGACAGGAGACTGGTGTTAAGCAGCAGAGTTAGCGGTGGAGGGGGCAGTGGGTCCAGCCAGGGAGAGCCTGCCTGGAGAGGGTGCATTCTTTGTGTCCTGCCAGCGTGGGCTGGAAACACGTGCACTCGGTCAGTACGAGAGCCTTGAGAGGTCCTCCGGGAGCCAACCCTCTACGTGTGAACTGTGCTGTCAGTGCAGCTCGTTTACGGTTCTTGTTAGCAAACTTTCTTATCTCTTGTTAAGATAAGCTGTGATTTTCTCACAATGTCATGCTTATTTAGTCTAGCACAGCATTGGACCCAGATATGTTCTTAAAAGATGTGAGCTATTTAACCATCTGATTAACTCAGGTAAATGAGAAGTGGTGATGGAGTGGCTGGTTCAGCTGCAGGGCCCTCCCTCTTGTTTCTGGGTGGGCTCTGTTGTGGGGGAGAGAGAATCCCCTCCAGTCTTTGTCCTGCCCGCCTCGAGTGGCCTGGCTGCGGCTCTGGGAGGTCTGACGTGCCTCCCACCGCAGGGCCACCCCAGTGTTTGCCAGGGTGCATTTTGAGTGGTTGCTCTTTGAGGAATAGATCCCGAAAGGAATGTTGGGTGCAATTTCCCAGGGCCCAAGGCTCACCTGGAGTTGGCACAGTTGTGTCGTGAGGACAGAGGACTTGTCCAGAGATGCTGCTTGACCTCAAAAACATTGAACACTCGGCTTCTGTAGATTACCGAGCAATGGGCAGCGAACAGGCCCACTCCATCCTTGAGAGAGAGGAGGAAGCTTTGAGTTGGGGAACAGAGGTCTGCTGTAAACTCATGGGTTTTTTAAAGCTACAGGTTTGATTGGGTTTTATGTCTGGGATAACATAATTGGTGTGAAGTGCAAGTGTCAGTGTAGCTGTGGCTGTTTCAGTGTCTCCTGCTCCCCCGGGCAGAGAGGGCAGTTGAGAGTTCCAGATGTTTATTCAAAAGAAGCTAGAGATTTCACTTTCAAAAGTCTTCCTTGGGCTACCAAGCAGTGTTCTTACTACTTGGGTGACTCTGGATTGGGAGTAAAATCAAAGTTCAAACAACAGTAGATTTTGCTGTTCAGAACTCCTATGTGGTCATTAAAATATATATATACAGAGAGAGCAAGCTTATGGGGTGCATCGTTTAATTGGTAAAGAAGAGATTTATATGTGCCCAGTATTCACTGACTTTTCTCATCAGTAGTTTAAATCCATTAAACTATTTTTATTTTCTTACACACCAACTTTTCACACCACCCTGTAAAATCTGGAGGACTAGAAATTTCAGGTGAATTTATTAGTAATACTATACCTGCAGATTGTGATCTAAGACCAGAAGGAGCAAAACCTATGTTCAAGTTTGACTCTGGTGATAACTCCCTTGTACTTTTAAAAAGGCTTTTCTTGTGGTATAAAACATTTATATAGAAGAGATGTTTGCCCCCTTTTTGACAGCTGTGATGAAGTTTTCATTTGATCAATAAGCCAGAAACTGAACCACATGTGAGAACCACATTTACCCTTCCAGTGTCCTTGTGATGTTTACAGGATGTTGAATGGGTCTGCAGGGCTGCTCTTTCTTTCGTTGCTTTCGTTTTCTTTATGTCTGTGGCTTTCATCCCAGTGTTTTATATATATAAGGTACTTGAGTAAAGTCACATATTATTACATAGCTTTTCTTTTTCTCCCACTCTGTTACATAGGCAGTCCTGGCCAACCAAAATCGACGTGCCCCAGGACCTTGAGGATGACCTCACGGCCACTCCTTTGTCCCACGCAACTGTCCCTCAGTCTCCTGCTCGGGCCACCGACAGTGTCCTCAACGGGCACAGGAGCAAAGGGCTGTGTGACTCGGCCAAGAAGGAGGACCTCCCCGAGCTGGCGGGGCCCGCGCTGTCCTCGGGGCCCCCGGCCGGCCTGAAGGCCGCGGGCAGCGGGCGGAAGTGCCTCTTCCGGGTGGAGGAGGACGAGGAGGAGGACGAGGAGGACAAGAAGCCCATGTCCCTCTCCACCCAGGTGGTGCTGCGCCGCAAGCCGTCCGTGACCAACCGGCTGACGTCCCGCAAGAGCGCGCCGGTGCTCAACCAGATCTTCGAGGAGGGGGAGTCGGACGACGAGTTCGACATGGATGAGAACCTGCCGCCCAAGCTGAGCCGCCTCAAGATGAACATCGCCTCCCCGGGCACGGTGCACAAGCGCTACCACCGCCGGAAAAGTCAGGGCCGCGGCTCCAGCTGCAGCAGCTCGGAGACCAGCGACGACGACTCGGAGAGCCGCCGGCGGCTGGACAAGGACAGCGGCTTCACGTACTCCTGGCACCGCCGGGACAGCAGCGAGGGGCCCCCGGGCAGCGAGGGCGACGGTGGCGGCCAGAGCAAGCCGAGCCGCGGCGGCGGGGGCGCGGACAAGGCCAGCCCCAGCGAGCACAGCGCTGGCGGCGGCGGCCCCACGGGGGGCTCGGGTGGCGCCCCGGGCGGCACGTCGGGCAGCGCGCGCCGCTGCGCCGGGCCCGGCTCGTCCACGTCCACGCAGCTGGCCGCGCGCGGTGCCGGGGAGCTGGTGGAGAGCCTCAAACTCATGGGCCTCTGCCTCGGCTCGCAGCTGCACGGCAGCGCCAAGTACATTCTCGACCCGCAGAGCGGCCTGTCCTTCTCCAGCGTGAAGGTCCAGGAGAAGTCCGCCTGGAAGATGTGCATCGGCTCCGCCGGCGGCGCGGCGCCCGCCCCAGCCGGGGGCGGCATGAAGTTCTTCTCCGACCACGTGGTGGACACCACTGTGGAGTTGGACCGGATAAAGAGCAGGAACCTGAAAAACAACGTGCTCCAGCTACCTCTGTGCGAAAAGACCATCTCTGTGAACATCCAGCGGAACCCCAAGGAGGGGCTGCTGTGCGCCTCCAGCCAGGCCAGCTGCTGCCACGTCATCTGAGCCCGGCGCGCCTCCTGCTCGGAGCGGCCAAGACCGGCTCACTCCACTGGTCCCCTTTCGGTTTTAAAGACTCTCTTAAAGCGGGCAGTTATTTATTACTTTCTCGTTTGTTCGCCTGACGACGTGACAAATGCATGGTCTTTGTGCATGCTGCTAGACACTACTTTTCTTTTCCAGCCGAAAAGTCTCGTGTCATTTTTACATTTATAATTTTAATGTGGATGATCAGGATTAAATTAAAATGTATATTTGGAACCTAATAACCTTGGAGCACTTAGAAATTTGATGTTCTGCACTTAACTTAGAGAAAATGCTTTTCCTTGTGAAAAATCGAAATTCCCGCCCCAACCTTCAGTGACATGGAATCTCCGTGCTCTGAGGCACACTCTGGTGTCTGAGACAGAACCAAAGCAATAACCTTGTGACGCCGATAGGCCTGGGGCCCGCGAGTGTGGGGAGCCCGGCCTGCAGGCCCTGTGCAGAGCAGAGTGCAGCGAGCGTCTGCACTGACAACCGTAAAACCATGATTTCAGCATAACCCGCACCTGTTTGTCTTAAGCTATAGTGTGAAAACAGTTTGGGCTCTTAAAATTTAACTGAAAAAGATGTTCTTGTTTTGTAATAGGTGAGATAAAGTACATAGATTTATAAGGCCGCTTCCTCTGTAGTGGTCACAAGCAGACAATCTCATTTTGTAATGTGATAAAGTGAACTGAAGATGTCTTGACTTCTAGAGTGTGTGTCTGTCTAACAGAACAAAGGGATGCTTGGTGTAAATTCCCTTGAGGAGGGCATACCCCAGGCTTCCTGGACAACTGTGTAGGTAGAAGAAATGCTAGGGCCTAAATAACATGGAAGCAAAGGTGTTGGCAAAGTCAAAACCCCATTAAAAAAAAAAATTGGCATTTGATTTTTAGGACTTTGATAATTAGGTTGTCTGTTGTTACCATCCATTCTTTTATGTCCTTTAGCTCAAGTACCTATGAAAATTGGCTGATTAAAAAGTACACATAAAAGGTTAAATACACAAACGGCCAACAAAAATGCACAAAGCCTGCTTTGTTTTTTGTTTTTGTTTTTTGCTGGAAGTGTTTTTTACCTTACCTTCCTGCCAAAACAATAATCAAAGAACTCTTGCTTTAAAACTACTCCTGTACAAGACTACTCTTGACCAGATAATCATCTTTCGTGGCTTTTATCTTGTAGGACACAGTATCATTTTGGGAAGGGGCCAGATGCTACTTTTTCTTGCTGTGCCCAGAGGGTCTTAAAAGCAACGCTTAGTGACATTGGTTATAGGATGTGGCCGGTCCCTCTGGCTTTCTCACGCTCCCCAGCGTCCCGTCCTATCTGAATGACGGTCGTCTGGTCTGTAGAGTGGGCAGAGCCGCGAAGGACCGCATTCCATTGGTCACGGTTTCTCCAAGTGTACACCGACTCTGCTACTTTAGGATTCATGTATTTTACTCAGAACTCTGAATTTCACAGTATGCTTACTAACCTAAGTAAAGATGATACTCAAAATACCTATTTTACTTTCTAGACCTAGACTAGATAACATTTAAGCTACAGCTCTAGTTCATTGTGATATTTATAATTGAAAGCTATGAGAATAGACGTGTGGGTGAAGCCATAGAACATATTTGCTTGAAATTTCTTGAGCAGGGATCTTACAAAGGGCCAGAAATAAGATGTGTGGTTCACATAGATAGTGAGCGTAACATCTGTATTAAACGTAGGAAAGAAGTTTATAAAGGGCATTGGCAATAAACTCTTTGTTGCAGCTGTTTTCCAAGTAATGTAAATACTTTTTCCTGTGATTATGTATAGCCTTGGAATGGCACCTTTTAACTAACCCATATGTGTTTGGTTTTCAATCGTTTTTTATATTCAGATGTATATATGGTGCTCACTTTTAGGATCAGCAGTGTTGACCATTTATGCTGCATAGCTGTATCATAGCCTTATTAGTCGTGTGTGGTTGGTTGACCCTCTGGGTAGACAGATGTTAGTCTGAGTGGCGTCTTACTCCTTTGTTCATCAGTGAATGATTGTGCATGTGTTGTATGTCATAGTATGTTGTCACATAAAAGGGAGGGAGCAAATAACCATTAAGATAATATTGGACCAAACGACTTACTTGCTCTAAACAGTTTCTTGTGCCCCTTAACCTGTCTTCAGAAGTTAGAGTTACAGTAGTGTGTAAATTAAATATTGTGGAAAAACAATTAGTCTTGTATTTTTCTGTATGTGTGTGTATATATATATATACATTATATATATATATATATAAAATTATGTACTTCTGGCAATTCTATCTGTATTTAAAGTTGTGACAATCTTGACACCGATATTAAGAATAGCCGTGAGACTGAATCAAACTAAAGATGTCCCTTCCAAGTTAGGATCGATGTGTGTTAAGAGGGTACAGAATGATCAGCTGATTTTGGCTGGTTGCTTCCACTGCTGGTTGATTTTCCTCATTGTATAAACATTGACAGGTATGTGACAAATGGGAAAAAAAAAAAGTCCAAATAATAAAGTGGCATATTGGTGTTCAGCAATATAAACTGTGTCCCATGTTCTGTTTCTTCTCATGAACACAGCTGGGTGTAGTCCTGGCCTGGGTTAGACCGACGTTCTACATGCTATGTGCGTGCCTGCTTCGCCAGATGTGACTGAAAAAATGCAATCGCGACTGTTCTCACTTTAAACTCGGGACCACAAGTCTCAGGTGGGTGTCAGGACTGTCCGTTAATTAAACTGTATTTCCCCAATTATCTGCTTTCTTCACTCAACCAGTCACCATCCTCCCGATAAATAAACCAAAGCAGTTATAACTGCCCCAAGCTCCCATTTCTGTCTTCCTACCTTGCTGTGTATTCACGTGCCCTGTTCTATCCACTTGCCCTGCTCTTTTTTCTGGTGGTGTGATTCCAAGTCAGCCCCTTCTCTTGGCCTTGAAGACTTCACAGGTGTCAGGGAGACAGACCCGAGGACCTTGTCATTCTTTTCTTCGCCTTGCACCATCAATCTTTGCTTTTCCATTGGATCATTCCTAACAGCAAACAAAACAAACATGATTTTATTCCCCTTTCTTAGAAGTGTTTCTGTTCTCTCTCTAGCCATTGTCGCCTTTTTCTCCTTCCTCCTCTTCTCTCTGAACCCTTCCAACGAGGCAGTGCTGCAGTCACCCCACCAAAACTGCTTTGCTCAAGGTCAGCAGTGATCTCTTCCCTCTGCTAAACCCAATAGTCAATTTTTAGAAACAGCTTTGAGATGTAATCCTCATACCACATAATCCACCTATTTACATTTTACAGTTCAGTATATTTTAGTAAATTCAGAGTTGGACAACCATAAACCCAAACAGAAACCTCGTACCCTTTAGTACATTCTCCCTTTATCTTCAACTTCTGCCCAGCCTCGGCCAGACAAACCCTGATACAGTGGTGAGTTCCAGTCCCACGTTAGCCTTTAATAAGGAATCGTCCTTGCAAACTTTGCATTGCTCAGGACCCGACTTCTCTCTTGCTGCTCTTCAATCCGTTAGCTCCGCAGTCTCCCATCTGCTAAACCTGGAATACCACAGGATTCAATTCTGGATCTTTTCTGTATCTACACACAGTCTCCTGATGATCCCATTCAGTCTTTGTGCTGACAGAAAGCCCAAAATATATTTAGCCCCCATATCTCACAGGAACGCCAGATTCCAACTACCCATTTGATTTCTCTCCTTAGATGCGTCTGAAAAGCAAGTCAATTTGTACAAGTCCCGAACGCCTTCCTAATCCCCCTCAAATCTTTACCCTCCTAATGCTGCCCATCTCATAAGACAACTTTGAATCTTCATTTGTTCTGCACAAGTCAAATATCTTGGTGTCAACACTCACTCTTTGATCCCAGCATCTAATCCATCAGCACATCTTATTCATCATTCAAATATTGACACCTCACTGCCTCCACTTTTAACATTATGGTCCATGACACCATCATTACTTGCCTCTTAAAGAGTTTCACCAATTTTGCCCTTGTCTCTTTTCTTCATTCAGCATTGTGAGTGATCCTTCTAAAAGCTAAGTCATGGCATGTTTTAAAAGGGGTTTAATTTCCAAACATTTGAGGATTTTCCACATAAGTTCCTGTTACTAATTTCTAGTTTAATTGTTTTAGTCAGAAATTGTCCTTTGTGCAACTTAAATTTTTTTTTATTTACTGAAATTCATTTTATGGCCCTTACCAATGGCCTGTCTTGGTGAATGCTTATGTGAGTACTTGAGAAGTGCCGCTGTTGATACAGTGTTGTGTATGTTCTGTACGTGTCAGTAATTTGGTTGATAATGGTATTCACGTCTTCTGTATCCTTACTGATTTTCTGCCCCATATAAATTACTGAGATAGGAGTGTTGACATCCAACTGCAGTTGTGGATTTGCCCATTTCTCCTTTTAATTCTATCAGTTTCATGTTACAAATTTTGAAACTCTGTTGTTAGAGTAAAGATTGTTAAGTCTTCATGAATTGATCCCTTTCATCATTAGGAAGTGTTCCTCTTTATCCCTAGTAAATAATTCTTTATCCTGGAGTCTGCTTTGTATGATAACGAGAAAGCCGTTCTCTTTTTTTCTTTTTTACTTACGGGAGTATATTTTATTTTTAGCTGTATATTATTTTTAGCTCTATATGTATCTTTATATTTAAAATGAGAATTTAGGGGTTTTTTGGGCAGTCTTTTTATAGAAAGCATGTAGCTGGGTCTTGCTTTTCTGTCCAGTCTGCAAGTCTTTGCCTTATATTTAAAGTAGAGGTCCCCAACCCCTGGGCCACAGATGGGTACCAGTCTGTGGTCCTTTAGGAAAAGGGCCACACCAGCAGGTGAGTGGTGAGCAAGCAAATGTATTTGCTGTATTTATAGCCTCTCCCCATCACTCACATTACCTCCTGAGCTCCTCCTCTTGTCAGATCAGTGGTGGCCTTAGATTCTTGTAGAAGTGTGAACTCTACTGTGAACTGCACACTCAGAGGATCTAGGTTGCGTGCTCCTTATGAGAATCATCATGAAACCATCCCCCCTCAGCCCCCTCACCAATCTTTGGGAAAATTGTCTTCCACGAAACTGGTCCTTGGTACCAGAAAGGTTGGGGACGACTGATTTATTCAGACCAGTTAGCTTTAGTGTAATTGTCAACATAGTTGAGTGTAAATCTATCTTCTAATTGTTTTCTACTTGACTCATATTTGTTTTTCTCTTATTTACCATCTTCTTTTGGTTTAACTAGCACTTTTTATTGGCTAATTGGCTATGCTTCTCTTCGTTTTTTAGTGGTTGCTGTTTGGGGGGGCAGTGTGTGTGTGTATGGTATACTGATTTTATACAAACATAATCTACCTTAATGCTCCTTATAGAATATAATGTTACAACTCTACACTTCAATTTTTTTCCTCTTCTTTTGTTGTCATTTTATTTTTATACTTGCACACATGAGTTTGTTTTAGGCAGTTTTCTTTTTAAGAGATGAAATGGGGGGAAAGTCTTTTATTACCAAAATCTTTGTTGATTCCATCACTCTTCATTTTCTTGTAAAAATCTGCATTTTGGTATTTTCCTTCTGCCTGTAGAACTTTAAATTTGTAATATTACAGGTCTGCTGACAATATATTCTGATAGCTTTTGCTTGTCTGAAAACGCATTTGTACTTCATTTGTGAAGGATATTTTCATTGGGTATAGAATTCTAGCTTTTTTATTGCAGTGCTAGTCACTATGAATTTCACTTTGTTGAATGCTGGATTTTGTACTCATGTAAAAAGTGCTGGATTTCATTTTGGCATGGGGTTATTTGCAGTTGTTCCAGTTTGGGTCTTGCTTTTAAAGTGTTAGGACAGATCCAGAGAGGTCTTTTAGGACTGACTTGCCCATGACGGAGGCACTGCCCTTGTAAGCAGTCCACCAAAGTCTTTCCACTCTGTCTGGGGCAGCAGGAGTTCTTCCCAGCTTCGCGTAAGTTCTCAGTGTCAGTCAGTCTCCTGCCTTCCTGGGGCTTCTTTCTCCAGCTTCAGGTAATTTTCTGCCTGAAAATGTGTATTGATCAGCACTCAGTCTTAGGCCACAGATTCTGATGCACAAGGCTTGCTCTTTGTGCCAGGGATATGCCAGACTTCAGGCCCCCTCTGCCCTGCAGTCCAGCAGGGATTGGGTCCCTCAGAGTTATGGGCCTGGCGAGGGGTAGTTGAGAAGGGGATGTGGGATCTGGTCTTTCTGGAGCTAATAGAAGCCAGGTGCATTGTGACTGCTGGGGAGTCACTTGTACCCCGGACATCTCTCTCTCAGCAGAGTGCCAAAGGTTGGCAAGTAAGAAGAGGAACAAACTGGAATCTTGGTCCTTGTGAGTTCATGATGCCCTTGGGGAAGAAACAGGGCTTCCAGTTAGCAGCAGACGCCCATCTGAGATGGTGACAGGTCCCAGGGTGCTGCTGGGAGGTGCTCCTGGGAGTTCCAGGAACGGGGGAGTCAGGGAGGGGGTGCGGGAGGCAGAGGGGAGGAGGGTGGGGAGTGCAGAAGCGGAGCTGGGCAGGATTCGAGCCCAGAGTTCCTGTGTGAGCCACGGGGGAGAGAACAACCCACTGTTCTTCTTGACTGCGTTATCCCTTCACAGGGACTCCAGAATTTGTGGATTGGGAGCCTGGAAGAATGGGGCATGGCTAGAAAGAGCGTTGCTGGGTGGAACAGCAGCATTAGGATGGGAAGAAGGCAGAGTCAGCGTCCCACTGTCACTCCGGGAACCCTGCTCAGAAGGGCCCTGTCTCGGTTTAATGCTCTCCTCTTAGTTTGTTGTCCTGAGATTCTTGAAACTTTTTAAGAGGGGCTGTGCGTTCATTTTGCCCTGGGCCCTGCAGGTTATGCACCAGGCTGAGGGGTTAGGTCTGTATTCTGCAGGTGTGAAGGAGGTGGTCTCAGCCGTGAGGATGGGAGGCTTTGGCGAGAGCAGAGGCCCAGAGAGAGCAGCCAAGGCTAGAGGCAGAAGCCTGGGGGCTGCCTCCCGTGTGGGGCTGAGAGGAAGCCTGAGGACGCCAGGAGTGGAGCCGCAGAGCGGGAGAGCAGCAGGCGAGCGCTGAGGCCGCGGCCAGGTGCTGGGGTGAGCGGGGCGAGCAGCAGGGCTGCCCGAGGCGGGGCAGAGCTGGCCGGGGAGGCAGTGTGTGGGCGTTACTCGGCGCGCCCCCAGAAAGGGAGGGGCAGGCCGGCCGTGGGGACATGTTCAGGAAGGCATGGGGTCTGCCCGTGGGCACAGCGCTGATCTCACCCCGGAGCCCGCCCCGGGGCACCTCCTGCTTGGGGAGAGATGAGACGGTGGTTGACCTCTGACCTTCCAGAAGGCTGGGCAAAGCCCTATTAAACCTGTGGGCTCTGGGGTCCACTGTGAACCACACTAGAGCTCCTACATGGCAGATTTCTGTGCATCTCATCACCTTTCTAATTCCTGAACTGTTCCAAATTCGGTGACACATCTGGTCCTGAGGGCAGCACGTTACCCTCGTGAAGAGAAGGATCTAGACGCAGGGGGAGACCTGGTCTCGCAGCGTGTCCTGGGGGTTCCAGCGGCTGAGGCTCCCCTGGGACCCGCCACCTGGGAACAGGCTGGGCTGAGGAGCGGGGTCTGGGCCCCAGGAAGCTTGTGGTGTGTTAAGCAGCACCTTGTTTTGGTCTCGTTCTGGGGCTGGAGGGGCAGCGGCCGCTGTCATTGGCTCTTCAGCCTCCCTTAGGGTGGAAGCCCTTGTTTTCTGTTTATGGCCAGACAGCTATGTAAAGGGCGGCGTGGATCTGTGTCTGCACCATGATTTTCCTGGTACTGAGCAAATGACAGTCTTCACACCCTGGGCTGGCCATGCCGGCCTGTGCCTGTGCCGGGGGTGGGGGTGCCGTGCCCCCCTGGAGCATCAGCAGACCGGACTTAGCTGGCTGTGCCTTCCCCGCGTCCTCCCACAGGAGGTGACGGGTAGTGGCAGGAGCCGTGTTCTCCTGTCCCTGGGGGAGTCCGCCAGCACCCAGGAAGGTCTGGAGAGGAGGCCACACGTACGTGGTCCTCGTGATCTGCGCTGCAGCTCAAGGAAAACCACCACCGTCCCTCTTCTTGGTCAGTTGACGGCTGAGGCTCACAGACCCCTGAGCAGGGAGCCCAGCGCCCCCTCCCTCCCGCAGGATGTGGCTCTGCCTCTCACCCGCCCAGTTAGCCAGGGGCTTCCCGAGGGGTCGTGGGGGGCGTGGGTCATCAGTGATGGAAAGCGAACTGGAAAGTCTCTTTGGTCAGAGAGTTCCAGGCCAAACTGCCAAAACCCCATTGCTCAGGCCTGGGTGGTGGCGCCAAGCGTCGCACTGATCAGGGTGCAGGTTCTCTTGCGGGGTCTGCAGCTACACGCTGCGGCCCAGCTGCTGCCGCTGGTCACACTGCCCCCCAGGTGCTGGCCTTGGCTGGGGCTCCTCCTGACTTGACACCCTCCCCCAGCGCCTACCTCTGCAGCCAGCAGAGACCACACACAGGCCTCTGGTTAGGCCGGGGGGAAGGCTGGCGCCCCGAGGCTGACGGAGAGGCCCGAGGACCCAGCCGCCCCCACGGAGGGGCCACGGCTTCCCTCCAGTCCCTGGTGGCCCCGGCTTCTGTCAGGCCCCTTCTCTTCAGGCCACCCTAGGGTGGGGCACGGGGACGGGGCCCGTGCTTGGGCCTGGCTGAGCAGCTCACAGCTCACCGTTGCTGTCCTTGCGGGGCTCGGAGTAAACCTGGGTGAGCGGCTGGAGCTCAGGGTCAGCATCGAGGAGAGAGCTGGGCTGTGCGCCGTCCTGGCCACGCCGCTGAGGTCGGGGAGGTCACCGAGGTCCCTGTGGCTCAGCTTCGTCTATAAAACAGGCGGGAGGAGAAACCGGAGCTTGGCGGGCATACCGAGGGCGGCAGGGGCTCCAGGCTGCCAGCCTCACGGGAGGGCTCGGCATGTCTAACCGTTTGCTTCTGGTTTCGTGCCTAAAACCAGAGGACACAGATTTGTTCTCAGGTCTTTGTTCTGGTTCTGAGCTGCTGGTGGGGAGTGAGGGAGTGTGGCCACCAGCGGGGAGGGAGCGGGCCACTACCTGCCCCCACCCCACCCAGGCCTGACCGTGGAGAGCAAGGCAGCGCCCATCGGTCGCTGTTGGCCCAGCCCCCGCCCGGGGCCCCAGCGGGTGTCGGCGGCAGAACTGAGCGTCCTGCTGGTGGCGTGAGAGGGAGCAGCTTGGCTGAGCGGTGAATCCGGCAGGGCCCACTGGCAGTGTATGGACTGGGGGAGTCTGGACCTCACGCCCGAGGGAGGCGGGTGGAGGGAGGCAGTCGGGGGAGGCTGTGGGCTCCACCTGGTCTCCAGGGGCCTCCGTGCAGCTGCGCCCGCCTCGCTTGGCTCAGACCCCCCCGGCAGGGAATGGACGGCGTCACCTCTGTCCGGGGCTCCTCCCTGGGGACCTGCCCACGCAGAACCGTCTGGTGACCTGGCTTGGGTCTGGAGACCCCAGGTCACCGTCGTGTGGATGAGGCCTCGCACGCCCTCTGAGAACCGAGGGGGCTGTGTGCCCGGGGGGCTCCGCACTCCATCCGCCTGCTCCCTGCTTGGTCCGGACACACTGCTGGGGTCTCCTCCCAGCACTGTTTCTTTATGGGTTCGGCTCCACCTCGGCGGGGGGGGGGGTCTTCTCTGTTTCAGGCAGGCGATGCCTCAGCTCCTGTCAGCCCTGTGGGAAAAGGCGGGCTAGGAGAAGCGGGAGGGGGCGCTCACCGTGGGTGTCGGGGAGGATGGGGGGCACGGGGGACGACCTGTGGGTCACCCCAGGGGCCGGAAGCAGCAGAGCCGGGCAGGGGGAGCACAAGGGTCCCAGGGCTAGCAGGGCGGGGGGCTGGGTCTGAGGCTGGCCTGGGGCTCATGGGGTGAGGCCAGGAGGAGGGGACGGGAGGGGGCCGAGCTGGGAGGAGACAGTGCTCGGGGGCGAGGGGTCGTCCGCGTCATGCACGTGAGCCTGGTGTGCTGCGGGACAGGGTCCCCCGGGTCTGTCTCGGGTCAGTTACGGTGACAAGACCATCACCTGTGAGGCACCGTGGTCTGTTCCAGCCCTGTTCCTGGGCGCCTGCCAGGAGCCGGACGCCACCCTCTCTGAGCACAGGACGCAGACAAGTTGCGGGGCCTGGCGGGCCCACACGGATCCGCTTCCTGCCAGCCCCATGGACACCACTGGAGCGGCTCCCACGCCCGTCCTCTCCGCAGCCCCGGAACGCGCCCCAGTGGAGGTAGGTCCTGTGCGTCCAGGCTGACCCCCGGGTCCCCTGTGCCCCGAGCAGGACTGCTTTAGTGCTGGCTGAGTGATGGGTTCTGCCAGGTCAGGCTGAGGAACGGCAGGGCAGGCTTCTGGGAAGGACAGTCACGTGCAGGGAGCCTGGGTCCACGCTGATGTGGGGCGGGGGGCGCCGCCAGGAGCCGCTGGGAGCCCGCAGGTGGGAGATGAGCCCATGGGGTCCACACCCCAAACCCACCGCCCCCCACCCGTGCTCATGTGACTGTCCCCAAAGCCCACTCTGGGGGAGATGGAGTTGGGTCCAAGGACCCACCTGAACTTTCTCCTTTCCCAGGAAACACGGGGCACCCTGGCTGGGACTGTGGGGCGGCTCTGGGGAGCTCAGGACTGGAGTGGAAGCTACCAGTCCCTGGTGTTCTGACCCGGGAGCGTGTTCTAGAAAGTATCCACCAGGGAGGACTTGTGCCGTGGAGGGGGCTGAGCCCAGGGTGGGCAGGGCAAGGCTGACCACGGGGGTCCACACTGGTAAAGGTGGGCTGGCAGGACCCCCAGAACAGCCACAAGGGGCAGACAGGAGAGTCAGGCTTCCAAAAACCCGTGTGAAGCGGGTCTGCTGCAGCCACCCCCATCTGGATGAGAAGGCGGGGATCGAGGGGCCGGGCCCCGGAAGGAGGGAGACTGGTTGAGACCGCCTACCCTCCCCGTCTTCCCCTGACCGGCGGCAGCGCCCAGCTTCCCAAAGGAAGGTCCCACTGGCCACGATGCCCGGCTCCGCAGGCCCCGTGGGGCAGGGCTGGCTGGGCCCTGGGGTGGTTTGAGCAGCCGTTGGTGGGAAAGGAAGCCAAGGCGGGCTGGGGGCCACTGCGCCTGTGAGGGCACTGCAGCCCCTCGGGCACCCCGCACCCCCACGCAGCTGTGTCCCAAGCACCCGGGGCTTCCGCAGGCTCTAGCAGGGGCCCAGCCTCCCCTCAGGGCCCCCCATTGCACGACCGGGTGCAGAGCAGGGGGGCTGCTCTGTCTACACACATGGAAGGAGACGTCAGACGTGCACGGGGCCTTTAATAGCTCGGTGGGCACTTTCTGTCGATGAAGGGTTTGTGAACTTATTGCAGGACAGAGCCAGGAGTGTGGAAACGCCGTCTCACTGGCGCCCGTTCTCCCAGCGGGGGCTCGGCTGGATGCCACCCCCATCGGCCAACAGTCACCCTGAGGATGGTGTGCGGAGCTGGTGGCTGGTCCATATGCGAGGCTGGGCCCTGGTGGCTCTGGAGCAAGGTCAGGCGGCCGGAGTGGGTGTGGGGCTCGGGCAGGAGCCTGAAGTGGGTCCACCCTCAGGACGCCTTCTCCTTCCCGCCTTCCCTGCATTCCTCTTTCAGGTTCTCGGCTGTGAGCTTCATCTGCTGTTGAGAGAACATGACATGGTGAGCCACGCGAGCCTGGGTGGAGGCCCTCAGGGTGCCCCCAGCGCACACTCTGTGGGAGACGCCTGGCGCTGCTCCTTCAGGTCCAGGGACGCACACTTGGAACTGAGGAGCCGGGACCACTGATGCGGCCCGAGGTGTCCTGCGAGTCCGGAGCCTGTTTCTGACCCAGAGGAGGGGGAAACGGTAGGTGTGGGTGGAATGTGTGTGTGCGCCCAGCTCAGCGGGGCTTTTACAGACACTGAAGTGAGAAGCAGCTGGCACCTCCTCCCCCCTGGACCTCCAGGAGAAGGCGGGGAACCACGGGCTGGGGGCTGGAGCCTGATGTGGGGCCAAGTCCGTGCTCTGCCCCTGCACACCGAGTGACCTCGGAAGTGTGACCGCTGAGCCTCGTGTCACACACGCTCCATGGGTGAGAGGTGCACACCCTGCAGGCTGATGCTGGGGTGACCGCCCCTGAAGCTCCTGGCCCAGAGCAGAGGCTCCAGAAGAGCGGACGTCTCACCAGCCCTCTGTCCCAACAGCTACATCCAGGAGCATCGGGGACACCCTGTGAAGGCTCAGAGGGACGTGTCCGAGGAAGGGGTCTGCACCCAGGACCACGGCCTGTGAGGAGGGAGCGTTCCGGCTCCAGTCCTGGGGCCCCACCCGGCCGCGGGGCCCGGACACCTCTGCTGTGGGTGCTGGAAACGTGAGCACAGCTCTGCACGGTTGACTGAATCAATTACGCCTTTGGAATCTGACTTCACACACACACACACACACACACAGATTTTTGATAATAGCTTATCTGAGCACAAACACGGCTGGGGCCTGGGTCCCCAGCTGCCCTCCTGGGAGCCCTGATGCCACACGTCTGGACACGACGCACACTCCCTCCGCTTTTGGGGAGGAGACCCCTCTGAAGACGGTAAGTCAGAGTCTGTGTCTCTTGCTCCGCTCTAAAGGCCCCCTTCACTCCAGACAGTCCTCATCTCTCTTGCCCTGGGTTTAGGAGACCTTTCAAATGTCTTTTCATGAGCGAGAAAAAGGGGTTGGGGAACAGAATTTGACGAGTAGCCATCAGAAATTAAAATCTAAACTGATGAGGATAAAATATTCCCAGGTTTCTCACAGAATCAAACAGCCAGGAGTCCTCCTCCATATGGGAAGGAAAATCATAATGTGGTGTTTTTTTTTTAAAGTCTTTATCGAGTTTGTTACAATACTGCTCCTGTTTCTATGTTATGGTTTTTTGGCCAAAAGACATGTGACCTTAGCTCCCTGACCAGGGATTGAACCTGCATGCCCTGTCCTGGAAGGCGAAGTCTTAACCACTGGACTGCCAGGGAAATCTCCACAATGGGTTTTAATGAAACGAGTTTTGATTGAAAGGCGCCTCTGAGGTTCCCCTCCAGGTGCAGACAGCAGCCCCTATCTGTGTGTGTGGCTGGGGATAAGCCCTCTCCCCTGAACAACCCTTCTGCAAGTGACCTAATTCTGGAGATGCCTTTTTCCAGCTCCTAGGCCTGGGAAGAGACTCTGAACCCACCGGGCTGGGTGACCCCCACCTGCAGTGCCTGCCCTGCTGAGGGCAGCTCCTGAAGGCAGGGTCCACACTGGACTGCGTGGCTGGATCAAGGGTAGGGATCTCAGCTGGGACCCTCCATCCCCTCGGCCCCTGGGTTGGGCCAGCCCTCCCCCGACCTGGCTCCCACCCCAGGTCCCGCAGGGCTCCATCTATCTCATGGGCTTTGTGATGCCCAAAGGCCACATTGCCCGTGGTGGGTGAGGAGCTGGGGCTCAGCCTGTCTCCCCCTTGTCTTCTACACCCCCAGCTGGATATGCTTGCTGAGCAGAGAGTAGGACCAGACCTTAAGACCCTAAAGACAAACCAAAGAGGAAACACACTGCCACAGCCCGCCTGCCCAAGGTGAAGCGTTAAACCGCATGAGAGGTCAGTGAGTGACGCGCCGGCCTTTCCTGCACAATCGGGGCAGGTCTCCACGGCTGCTGCCTGAGAGATGGGGTTGGAGGCCACGTGGCCTTGAGACGGCTCCCCCGGGTCACCCAGTTGCTCTCACTGCTCACAGGTCTGCATCCCCTCACAGTGTGCGGTCACGGAACTCCTAATGAAACTGCCCACATCCTCCTCGCCTTCCAGCGAAATGGGGGGCTTTAGCAGAACTAACTCTAGAAGCATAAAAGTTCTGATCTGAAGGAACCTTGATGATTACTTGGTGCTGTGGTCCCTGGACCTTGTTAAACGCATACTCGGTCCCTCCCTGAGATGATAAAATGCCATCATGATGGTTTGTAGAGGGAGCCAGGACTCTCTGAACTTTACCAGGCCCTCCAAGTTCCTCCATGGACAAACCCAGGCCTGGCAGTCTGATTTGTGGTCTGCCATCTTTTACCAGAAAGCAAACTGGGTCACTGGGCAGGTCCAGACCACAGTCCATGCTGAGAGTGCTGGGGTAGACCCCGCAGCTCAGCTGTTTGGTGAGGGCACTTCAGCTGCACTGCTGAAGAGGGTGGGAAGGAGCAACCTCATTCCCTTAAAAAAATAGATGGCTTCTTTGGGGATTCTTAGAATCAAAACCTTTAAAAATATAAGCAGGGTAATAATGCTGACTTCTTCCCCATTAAGAAGCATCAGAATGAAGAGCAAAACGAAAATTTCCTCAACTCACAAGTCATTAAAACACTCATGTTCCAAATTATTCTTTAAAAAGCACAGATTGATTTTTGGCATCATTATTAGCAATGATTATACAAGCAGACCTGTTACTGTGCTTCGCAGGTACTTTTTTTTTTTTAAACAAACTGAAGGTTTGTGGGCAGTCCTGTGTTGAATGAACACTTCTGTTGACGGCATTTCTTAAACAGCATTATTCTTTAAGGTTATGTACATTGTTTTTTTAAGACATACTGCAATTACACTTAATAGACTACACTACAGTGTAAACATTACTTTTATATACAGGAGAAAAAGAAAAATTCACAACTTGCTTTACTGCACTGGTCTGGAACCAAACCCGCCGTATCTCGGAGGTCTGCCCCTTAACAGGAACCGCCTCACTAAGCGTGTTGGCCAAATGTGTGGCTTCCCCTGAGACACGGTGAGTGACAGGACCCCTTTCCCTGCGGAGAAGTAGAGAAGTGCTGTCCGAGACCTGCACTGCTCTGCACGTCCGCAGACATGGCCTTCCCCTCCCAGACACGTGGCCGCAGAGACCCCCTCGCTGAGCCCACGGCCACTTTCGGGACCCTTCTCTTCACCTGACTCAGAAGTCAGTTTGGCAGCAGCTGCTCCGTTACCCCTTCCCCCAGAAGGACCCTGCGCGTTCCTCTCCCCCGAATGCTGCAGGCCACCACCCCTGCTTCCCCTGCCCCGTCCATTCTGATTTAATGGGGGGCATGGGGGTTAGGAAGGCTCCCCTGGGTGATTTTCTCGTGCAGCTGGGGTGGAGAAGCACTACCTGGAAGGAAGCCACTTGGGAAGGTAAGGTGGGGGGGGGTGTGAAGCGGGCAGGAGGGGAGCAGGACCGGGGCCTCCGTTGTCCACAGCTCTGCCCCGCTTGCCGTCCACCCCGGCAACCACGCGCCTGTCTCCTCCGCCCGTGTCACTAGCTTGAGATCGTGCAGTTAGAGTCAGGACAGACTAAGCAAGGGTCTGCCGTTCAGTGAAGAAAGGAAAGTAGAGAGCAGGCCTTCTGACGTACCTGTTTTCACGAAGGTGAGCTTTGTCTGAGAGACCTAGAGACAAGTCCCTCCAACGAGCAGCACCTCCAGTCTTCCCCGCTCAGCCCCAAACCCAAGACGTCACCACGGATGGCTCCCTGCCCCTCCTGCCCTGAAACCACCTCCCATCTCCAAAGGCAGCCCGAGCCATGTTTAGAACAGGGGGCCAGAAACATGCCACTTGAGGGGCTTCCCGAAGACTCAAGTCCCCCTTTTCTCTCTCTCATCCTGCAGCCTTGGCTCTGCTCCCAAAGCACTGGCTCCTCCCGGAACACTCAGCCCGGAGGACGCGTCTCCATCATGTCCCCCTCTCCTGTAACTCCTGGACTGTCTTCTGTGGAATGTCCAGCGTCTTCTCTCCTGACTCCACCCCAGGGCCTGCAGGAGCCCGAGAGAGGACAGCGAGAACAACAGGGGTAAGTGAGACACCCACCTTCCCAAAGTTCGCATCATTTTCTGAACCCAGCCACATGTCTGGGACCTCAGAACACACGCTGTGATACGGGCTGTACGTCAAATGCCAGGACGTCAGAGTCCAGCTGGTGGCCTGGCCTGGTAACTGTGCAGACCTGGGTCCAGCCCCGCAGGTTCTCTCCTGGTGGGGACAGGTCTGTCGGCTCCCCAAGCCTTCAGGGCCGGCTCTGGTGAAGGGAAGGGGGATCTGCAGATAGAGCTGGGGGAAAGAGGATGATGGGAAAGTCGCCTGATATCAGCTTGGTCCCTGCTGGAAGCCAAGAAAGTCCAAACCCAGCTCCCCCGCCCAGTGAGGTGTGGTGTCCACAAGTTCAGTAACTGCATGAGCTGACCATAAGTGTCAGTTTGACTTAAAACTAATGTCTACTTAAATCGTTTGGAAGGAGGCGATTGAGGTGGTGAAGTAGAAGAACGCAGAGTTCACTCCACCCACAAATACATCAAAACTACACTTAAAACTGGAACAATTTTCACAGAACACCAGCTGAGAGCAGGCAGATCTCAAACACCCAGTGCTGAAAGAAAGACCCCCATGTAACCTGGTAAGACTAAAGGAAAAAACCGGGGCAGGGAGAATGCAGGTGGGGCCTGTGCCCCAAGGGAGGGAGCTGTGGAAGAGGACAGGCTTCCTCACCTCGGGAACCTCCCATGACAGGACAGAGGGGAGGCTGCAGGGGCCTGGACTTTGCCCACGAGGAATGTGCACTGGCTGCCAGCAGAGAGAGGAAGCGAAACTCCCAGCAGCCGCATCCCCGCACTTACCAGCCCAAGACCCACGCCTGCTGTTGGGCAGTGCCTGGGACTGAAGCTCGGGTGGACACGCCCGAGGCGGGGATTTGGTCTGGTGGTGTGGTCCAGAGTGCGGGTCTGCCCCGCAAGCCTTGTTATCAGCGTGCTCACGGTGTGAGTGTGAGCATGCCAGAGGCAGGTGGAGCGGACGCACAGACGGGGTCAGTTTTGTGGCTGTGCATGCTGGGTGGCGGGCAGCGTCTCAGAGTTGCCTATCCCAGTGGGAGCGCTTCAGTCCCACCTCCCTCTCGCTGCAGCTCAGAAGCGGGTCTGGGGGCTTCTACTCCAACAACTGAGGAGCAAACCCTAACCCCCAGCGCGGCAGTGACCAGCACAGAGCAAAGAGAAGGCCCTGATCATCACAGCACCAGGCACACCCCACCCCCCATCAAGGGGACAGTGGCCAGCATAGCCTGCGCCAAAGCTGTAGCTGGTGTCCACAACAAATACAGCCTTTGCACCAGAAATACTAGTGTGACATAGTTCTACAGAGGGGTGGTCCCACATAAACATGGTCTTTCAGGACCATAGTACATCACTGTTTCTCCTAAATTTATAGAGAAAAAGAAATACATATAAAATGAAAAAGTAGAGGAACTACTCCTGCTTAAGAGAAATCCGCTGAAAGAACAAACAGACCTTTCCAGTCTAGCAGGCCCCCAAGTTCAAAAGGGAGGTAATAAAAATGCTGAAGTAATTAAGAAGGCTATCAGTAGAAATGTAGATCCTGTAACAAGGAACTAGAAACCATAAGGAAGAGCCAATCAAAATCAGACAACTCAGCTGCCAAGGTTAAAAACCAGCAAACTAAGTAATTCAGAAGAACCAATAAGTGACCTGTAACAGAAATCACCCAATCAGAACAGCAGACAAAGACAGATGAAAAAAATGAAAGAAACACATTAGGTATGTAAGATAATACTAAAGCATGCCAACCTATGCATTATAGGAATTTCAGGAGGAAGAGAAAGGGAAAAGTGGATCAAAAATATATTTGAAGAAATTACGGCTGAAAACTTCCCAAACCTGAAGAAGGGAAAAAGGTATCCAGGTGAAAGAAATAGAGTCCCAAACAGGATGAATCCACACGGACCCACACCAAGATGTGTCATAATTAAAATGCCAAAAGTTAAACAGGATTTTAAAGGCAGCAAGAGAAAAAGGTCAGTTACAAGGGATCCGCCATAAGGCCACCAGCTAATTTCTCTGCAGAAGCGCTGAATGTGTCTTACCACTCTCTGGCCTGCAAAGTCCTGAAAGGGAAAACTCTGCAACCTAGAACACTATTCAGAAAGATAATCATTTAGAACAAAAGGAGAGGGAAAAAATTTCTCAGACAAGCAAAAACTACTAAGCCTATCCTAAAGGAAACACTGAAAGGTGTTCTCTAAATAGACAAAAAGCAAGAACCTATAGGAAAGGGAAAGTCACATTAGGAAAGGCAGATACATAAAAGGATTGAAGATCAGTTAAATAAGTCAGCACATAATCAATCTATCAACTACAAGATGTAATTTTGTGATTTTTTGTGATTCATCAGAATCACAAAATGTGGAGGAGGGGAGTAGGAAAATGTGCATCTTTTAGAATGTAGAGCAAACAATGCACATGGACTATCAGTCCAAAGCAAGCAGACATGATAATAAACGAGATAATTAATTAATTTGAAAACCAGGGCAACCACAAATCAAAAACATACACCAGACTCACAAAAATCATTAAGAACTCAAGCATAATACAAAAGAAAATTATCAAGCCACAAAGGGAAGAAAAGAACAAAGAAGAAATATAAAATCAACTGGAAAACAAGGTTTAAAATGTCAACAAATACAGACCCATCAATAAATACTCTTACATGTCAGTGGACGAAATGCTTCGATCAAAAGACACAGAGTGACAGACTGAATAATGAAACAAGAACCTCCAACGTGCTGCCTACAGGAGGCCCACTTTAGAACAGAAGACACACAGATTAAAAGTGAGGGTGTCTTCTTCAGAGAAATGTCTATTGAGGCCCATTTTTTTCATTGGGTTGTTTGGTTTTTTTGATACTGAATTGCATGAGCTCTTTGTATGTTTTGCATATTAATCCTTGTTGGTTGCTTCATTTGCAAATATTTCTCCAAAGAAGACATACAGATGGCCAATAAACACATGAAAAGATGCTCAACATGACTAATTGTTAGAGAAATGCAAATCAAAACTCAAATCACCTCACATCAGTCAGAACGGACATCATAAAAAAAAAATCTACAAACAATAAATGCTGGAGAGGATATAGAGAAAAGGAAACCCTCCTACACTGTTTATACCAGTTTACATCCCTACTATCACTACGTAGAACAGCATGGGAGTTCCTCAAACTAAAAACAGAACTACCATATGACCCAGAAGTCCTATTCCCAGGCATATATGTGGAAAAAAACAATTCAAAAAGACACGTAGACCCCAATGTTTACTGAAGCACTTAAAATAGCCAGGACATGGAAGCAACCTAAAAGTCCATCTACAGGGATGGATAAAGATGTGGTACATATATACAACAGAATATTACTCAGCCTTAAAAGGAACAAAATAGTGCTATTTGCAGAGATGTAAATACACCTAGAGACTGTCATACAGAATGAAGTAAGTCAGAAATAGAAAAAAGTTGTATAATATGGATTCTATGTGGAATCCAGAAAACTTGTACAGATGAACCTGTCTGCAAAGCAGAAACAAGACAGATGCAGAGAACAAACTTACAGATTCTAAGGGGATGGTCTGTGAAGTTGGCACTGATTCACACACACTACTGTGGATCAAGTCGGTAACTAATGAGAGCCTACTGTAAACCACAGAAACTACCCTCAATAATATCCTGTGATAAACCATAATGGAAAAGAATATATATACACATGTAACTGAGTCACTCTGCTGAACACCAGGAGCTAACACAACACTGTAAATTAACTACACTTCAATAACATTAAAACTAAACAAAACATGGTTACCAAGGGTAAGGCGGGTAAATCTGGAGTACAGGATTAAGCGATACACATCACTATATATAAAAAAGATGACAAGAATTGACTGTATGGCACAGGGAACTACATTCAATATCTTGCAGTAACCTATAATGGAAAAGAATCTGTAGCTGTACCCTTGAAACTAACACAATACTGTAAATCAACTGTAGTTTAATGAAGTTTTTAAAAAGTCATCTTTTGAGCCTGTGTTCTCTGCATATTTGAGTTTCAGAGCAAAATTCCCAGGAGCTAAAGCCATTTCAAACGAAAACCTCACAGATCCACCTTCCAGCTGAGAGCGAGGGGCCCACAGAAGCCGGGAGCCCGAGCCGCACGTGTTACCGGCCACAGCCCATCAGAGCCGTTCATCATCCTAGACCCGCCAGGGCTACGGGGCTCCACAGGTGGCGGCAGCTGGTTGCGAAGATGGGAAAGGGAGTCTGCCCACCTCCCTGGGTTTGGGAAACCTTAGGAAGGACAAGCCCTCATCAAGGCGGCTCGCTGCCAGCGTCCTTTCCCACTCCACCTGTGGGTACCGATACTTCCTCCAACTTCAGTGGTCCTTACCACGTATCCAAAATCCACATGAAATCACTCAGTGAGGAGTCTCTACAGACACCTCTGCGGGCGCCTGGGCCCCCGTGTAGGGCAGACACACTCTGAACTCTGTTTCCCGCAGGCAGTGGGGCTCAGGTGGAGTCCACGTCCTCGCGCTTCACACGCGCTCCTCTGTGCCAGCTTCATGGGCGTCTCACTACTGACCTCCCGGCTCCTCCCCATCTCCTGCATTTCTAACTCTGCTTCTATGTCAAAACCTCTTTTTTCCTCCTGCTTTGCTGACATAACTTTTAATGTCTATTACATTCTGTTACCCACCTGTAACTTAATTAACAGTGACCAACACTGGCCACTTGATGTGAACAGCCGACTTAATGGAAAAGACCCTCATGCTGGGAAAAAATTGAGGGCAGAAGGAAAAGAGGGCAGCAGAAGATGAGATGGTTGGATGGCATCACTGACTCAATGGACATGGGTCTGAGCAAACTCCGGGAGATAGTGAAGGACAGGGAGGCCTGGCGTGCTGCAGTCCATGGGGTGGCAGAGTCAGAACTGAGCGACTGAACAACAAACAACATTAGACACAGCAGGTGCTGGTACTTTCTCCAAGTTAAGTGATCCTTACCATGTATCCAAAATCCACACAAAATCACTCAGTGAGAAATCTTAACAGATGCCTCCGTGGGCGCCTGGGCCTCAGCATAGGGCGAACACACTCTGTATAGGTTGTTTTCCGCAGGCAGTGGAGCTCAGGCTTACTTACATTACATGCAAGGTAAACACACTATTTGCTCCTTGTAACTGCACTATGAGAGGCACACCATTATCAACATGTTAAACAAGAGACACAGGGAAGTTACAAATCCTGCCTGAGGTCGCACAGCTCAGAGGGGTTTGCGCCCAGTCCTTCTGGCTCCACAGCCCACGCTGCTAGCCTGAGTTGCCCGGCTCCTGCTTGATAGCCTGCCAGCTCTGGGCTGCTCTTGGACCACCTATAACATCACCCCACCTATAACATCCACTGGGTTCGCCCGTGCTGTGAGATTCGGATTCCAATGAATCACACTTCCATCCTGTGAAGGTTTGCCTGTATTTTGGAAATGCTAGGTGAGGCTGAAATTTTGTCCTGTCCCACCTGGCCCAGATTTTTTCTGCTTCAGCTAAATCTCTCTTAAACCAGGGGAGTCCAGCTCTAGAACACATCATGTTTACCCTACCCTGACCTTTAAGCACAAATCGAATCAAGATTTTAAAATTTGCTTAAAATTCTGGAAAGTTCAGGAGTTAATAAAAAGCACAGGAATCCATTTGAGTATGTTTTAAAGAAAGGCTTCTAAAGGGCACAAGAACAAGAAAGTGGAAAAATGTGGCGGGGAAGTTAGTTGGCAAAGCACAAGCACTTGAGTGGCTAAAACTTGGAAAAGAAAACTAGTGACAGGCAAAGGGCTTGAGGGAGCATCTCAATGGAGGGAAACGTAAAGAACAAGCAAATCTAAAACTGGCAACAAAGTGCCACTTACTCAACACCTGCGGGGGTGGTGGGGGGAGTCCAACTGTTAGGAATCATCCAGGAACAAGAAAGGTTAAGATAAGCCGTGTCTCCTTTGCTGGATAATGAGAAAAGTGGTAACAGATGCTTAAAAGGCCACTGAGTTGAGTGGATGTAATGTGGACACACCCAGACATGAGTGGACAGTAGGAGCGCTGGGCTCTGGACAGACTCAGGGACACCCACCAAGGGGGACAGCAGAGCAGGGGGGCGAGGCCTGGATGATGCCTTAACCCTGGCCACTCGGGCCTGGAGCAGTGGGCCCCACCGTGTGGGATAAGGTCAGAACGCAGATGGCGTCTGTAAGAGAGAAGGGTATCTGGAAATAAAAAGAATCAGTGCCCGTAAGATCAAAAACAAGCTATGACTAATCATGAGGAAATAATATATATAAATACCATGAAGAATACTTCTGGAACATCACATCATGTAATGTGCATCATGGCCATATCAGAGGCAAGAGAGACATCACAGGGATGGCCCAAAACGGCAGGACAGAAAAGACAAAGGTGACGCCAATTCTGTGTAAGAAAGGGAAAAGAGTATTTTGGCAAGTAATGATGTAAAACTAGTGCAGTGACTCCCAAATCAGAGAACTCATGACCAACTTTCTTGTAAAAAATGGAGTTCCTTTTTTAAAGGCAACACTCACTGTAGTAACTAGATCTCTGGGTGTGATGTTATCCTGTAAACTGAAGTACAGGAGGAAATCATTCAGGCTCTGCTACAACACGATCCTGGGCTGTTTATCAGAAGGGAGAGGTCGCCAGTCTGATCTGTTACCATCAGCCCACAACACCAACACTTCCACAACGCTGCCAGGACACCAACCCAGTTGTCCAGGCCATCCAGGTGACCCAGAGCATCTGGTCTCCAAGAGGCACTTCCTGGACAAGATGTGCACAGGAAGTAGCCGCCTCTTTATCTGGATACAGGCCTGGGAGGAAGGGGGTGCCCTTCCTGTCTGGAAGCCTAGGGGCAGAGGGTGGACAGGGGGCTCTCCTCCTGCAGTACAGGTCTGTCGAGGTCAGGAACCCCCTGGAAGTACACAGGTCACTCAGGTTCCCAGGGACGCGAGACCCAAGGAGTCTGGAACCAGCCAAGGCCGTGGCATGATCTCAGTCCTCATCTTTAATGGGCAGTAACACCCCCAGGCTCAGGGTTCAGGCTGGGGCACAAGGCGTGGATGGGCAAGGACACAGGGATTACAGCACCCTTCCACAAGGGGCCGCTCCACAGAAGCCTCCCCGTCCACCAGCTCCTTCCGTCAGTCCCGAGTCTCATGAGATGACTTGGGGATGGGTCTTCACTGTGGCAGGAAGGAAAAGCCCAGAGTTCAGAAAACAACAGGCTGACATAAACAGGCCACTAAATGACACGGAGGAGACCGTCCACTGCCCACACCAGGGCTTCAACCAAGAATTTTAAAAAATTTAAACATTTTTCTTAAATATCAAGGGAGAACAGTGCTTCATCTAAGAAAACACAGCTAGTTGTCACCAGGAGAGAGAGAGAGGCTGCCTCTGAGCCCACGGTGGCCGCGCCCCTTTCTGGCCCCGATCCCCGGCTGCAGAAGCTCTTCCCCCATCACAGGCATGACTTCAGGTGACAAGGCACCAGAGCACCCGTGCCCCATGGCAGCGTCCCTGGCAGTGCTGGGTTTTCTCCCATCTACATGGGGTGTGGCCCTTTGATCAACACAACATCTATATCCTCCATGCATGTCATCGTAATGTCTAAAAGTCAACGTGATGACTAAAACCAAGGCCGTAATCACTGCGTTGACTCTGATTTTATTGCCTCCACCCCTAGGGTTAGGAATGCCCAGCTGCATGCCTGTTGATGAGTGCTGCTGCCGGCACCAACGCCCCTTCTGAAGAGCCTGGGTCAAGGTGAGGCCAGAAATGGCTGATGCTTGATCTCTTTCTGCAAGAAAAACACTGTATTAGGCAGACACATGAGCCTTCATTCTCTCGACTTCCTTTTCCTCAAAACGGCTAATTCCCACCTCTAAGCCTCGTGAACAAGGATGAGGCCCCGTGTTGCCTCTACATCTTCATTCCACTTGAATTCCCCATCACCTGCATCCCTCGGGGGGCAGGGGGGTGGCAGGAGGTACTGGAACTGACGGGCCGGCCCCCACGGCTCTGTCCTAAAGAGAACTGTTCTAGAGTTCTAGAGGCTCTGTTCTAGAGAGAACTGCAGTGACACACCGCCGTGACGTCCATCCTGAGAACCCACAGCACCCACCCGCATGGGACACGTCTGTGGCTTTCCCACTTCCTCTTTTATACTGATGCCCAGAACTGACCTTTCTTAGAGGAACCAGCTTAACTGTGTGTACACGGCAGAAACACCTGCCTCGGGACACAGCACAGCTTTGTTCGTGAATTAGAAATGACTTCTCCGCAGACCTGTACTCTAGGTGTTTGAGAGCAAAGAACCCAAGACCCCAGTGTGATCAGAGCATCCTGTCCATGTGGTCAGTGCTCTCTTTAGTGTGACCTTTGGAAAAAGAGATCACGGTCCCCTCTGAGATTAATCCGTCAGCCAGTACAATCCTGCTTACGCCTCAGACTTTGGTTCTGACAAAAGTTCTAACCAAAAATCACGTGGTCTGGAGTGGGTCAGAACTCAGCCTCCTCACTTTGTCATTTAGAAACATGAGCTGCTACATGCAATATGTGTTGAATTAAACCTGTCTTCACCTATTCAGTTCTTCCTCTACCATCGTCACTGTTTTCTTGTGTGAAGCCAAGAAGAGCAGACAGCATAAGAGAGAAGCCATTTGCTAACAGGGACTCCCCTGGTAGAAATCATAAAATACAGACGATTTCTGCCTGTTACCCTGAACGACCTGCAAGTCATTTTGTTAAGACAGGTTAAATGTTTTAGGAGCACTCGGCCAGGTTTGGGTGGAGTGATATCTGTTGTCTCCAGCAAAGCCCACGGGTGATTCACAGATAAGTTATGCGGCTCTAGAAGAGGCAATCAAACCAGTGTTTCCATAAGTTGTTTTGGACAATCAGAACAAACCAGCTTGCACCAAACAAACAGTCACGCAGTTGTTCAGGTTGTGGGCATATATGTTTTTTACCCTTTGAACCAAGCATTCCAGGTAAGTACGTGGCAAGCCACGCAGACAAATGCTCTTATTCATATAGGCTTAATTAGATGGGCATGAAATGACTGGAAGGGAAGAGAATAACATCCATGATGACTAATAAAATAAGCTGGGGGTCAAGGCCTCAGCATTCCTGTTTTCAAAAAGGAACTGGTATCAGTAGGAAGGCTTCCCCTGGTGGGCTAGAAAGCTAGTGACGCCCTGGGTACACACACGGCCACGTGTCCTGAGCTAGGAGGAAGTGATGGTGACCACAAGAGGAAAGCACATGCTGTACAGAAATGAGACAAAACCAACAGCGGGTGAGTCGGGGCCCAGAGGCCTCGACACACGGAGACAATAGCTCTTTTCAAACAACGCTGCACACTCAAGCTCGCCCCACGGCGCTGGAGCCCCACCCTCCAGGGACGGCTCCTCGCCCTCCAGGAAGCCGAGTTCCACTGACCCACTGACGGTCTCCAGCCCACCTGGCCTGGCATGCTCTGTGCTGGGAAGAACTTGCAGCTCCCGGAAGGCGGTAGGAGACCCCTGGGCTTCCGGCCAGGCTGACACACTGGCCTGGCCCTTGAACCCGCCTCTCGGGTCCTTCTCTGGGCCCTCGAGTCCCCTCCCCGCCTCCTTCTCCCCTGCTCTCAACACCAAGGGCAGGGCAGCAGGCCATGCTCGGCTCTCACCTCCCAGACTAGCACCTGGCGGCCAGTCTCCAGGCCCCACCGCTTTACAGCAGCCTGTGAATTCCTGCTGCTCTTCAAAGACACACATGTGTTGCACCTTCCGCAAAGCCCCCTGGCTGCCAACGGGCGGTGCCGGCCCACACCCGTGCTCCGGCTTTGCCACGCCTGGGCGCAGAGGCTCCCACTGTAGGAGCTGGCATGACAGCCCCAGACGGCAGGCTCCAGGGCAGGGTCCCCTGCAAGGGGGGTGATGAAGATGTGCCCGATCTGTGGGTGAGCCCGAGGGGCAGTGGAGCAGACGCACAGCTCTGTGCTGGGACCAATGGCGCCTGCCCCTCACGGTGACCACAGACACCTCCCAAGGCATTCTTTTCTTCCTGAGGCTTCAGCGTCAGAATCCCTGTGCCCTCAGAGGGCCAGTTCTAGGGCTCAGGGAGAGCTGAAGCTCTGGTGAGGGGATGAACAGCCTGTGGATGACCTCCTTTAGCACAGAAGCAGAAGCCCACTTACAACCACAGAGATTTGATGGCAGCTTTGGAGCAAAGTGAGGTGGGTTCTCAGGCAGTGAGACCCAAACCTTGATGGTCAGTCATCAGCAGTCCACACCTGATGATCTTTCATAAAATGAGTTCCCACTTGCAGTGTTCATCTAGCAGGTTTGAGAATTTCTTTTTACAAACTCTAAAATTTGCTATTATTTCAAACTGACAAAAAATTGCAAGCAGACTACAGAGATCTTAAATAAAAGACCCTTACTCAGATTTACCAGCTAGTTCCGCTTTGCACTCTGCTTGATCATTCTCTTTATATTACCTTTTTCTTAATCATTTGAGAGTAAGTTGTAGACAACACGCCACATGCCCCTAGGCACATACATATATATTTTCTAAAAACAAAGCCTTTATCTTACATAGTACAGGAGAATGTTCCCTGATGGTTTTGAAGGGTGAGGTGATGGTCATTTCCTATTTTATCAAACTTTCCAAATGCTATCAAGTTGACAGAATTCAGAAAGTGTAAAAACAGCTGGGAGTCCCTAAAGCATCACCGCCGGATGATGAAACAGCTGGCTCTTCCGAGGAAAAGCAGACAGTGATGCCCGCACACTTGCCTCACATTCATGGCAGATGTGATTTTGATGAACTGGGGTACAACAGGACCATGTCAACCAGCGTCCCACTGAGCCGGGGTCGACGGTGCGCAGTCTGTGAGATGGCCCCTGTAACAGCCACTGCCTGTGGAAACCCCCCTCGGAATGCTGGCTGGACCCAGGACTCACCTTAGACCACAGAGCACAGTAGAGTGAGGGGACGTCACTCCAGAGACGAGATCGCAAACAGGCTGCGCTTCCGTCCTGGGGGCCCCTCTCTTACTCGCTGGCTCTGATGGGAGTCGGCGGCCGGGTACGCACAGCCCCGTGGAGGGACCCACACAGTGAGGGATGGATGTCCCGGCCCTGAGGCTGTGAGCCTGGGAGGGGACCCCCGCTCTGGTCAGCCGTGAGATGCCTGCAAGCCTGGCCGACTCCTTGATCACAGCCTCGAGGGGCACGCTGGTGAGCCCGTGCAGACACACAGACGCTGTGAGGGAGCCAGCGTCCGTTTTGGGGTCATTTGCTATCCAGCAATAGATGCAGGGGCTGGTCATGATGGAATATCACCAAAACTCATCTGAAGTAAAAATATGCTTGATTTCACGAAGCTCCGGTCGGTGGTGTAATGAAGGGTCTAGGGGTCCTGGGCACAGAGGAGGGAGGCAGTCACTTCCCTCTCTCCTCTTCTGATTATTCAACCTCTCTCTCATATGAATCCTTTTGAATGACTTTTAAGTTTATTTTTAAAATACAAAAATAGATAAAAAATCTTCTGTATAACACAGGGAACTCTACTCAATACTCAGTAATGACCTATATGGGAAAAGAATCTAAAAAACAGAGTGGATCTACGTATAACTGACTCACTCTTTGCTGAACACCTGAAACCAAGACAACACTGTTGAACAACTACACTCTAATAAAATAAAAACACAGAATAAAAGGGCCAGTAGGAGAGGTGGGGTGATTTGCTTATTTTGGTAATACTTATAGATGCACAAGTGTTAGTATTGCTTAATTTTTTTCTCTGTATCTTGCTAAGTAATAAAAAAAAATGTTGGCATGATTAACCATTAAAAAAATACATGTGCATAGTTTAAAAGACTCAAGCACTAAAGAAAAAATACTGTGAAAAAAATTGACCCCATCTTGTGCCCCAGTCCCTCACCTTAGAGGGAATTTCTTATTAATTACCAATTTCATGATCATTCTTTCAAAAGCTCCCACCCCCTCCCCCCAGAAAAAAGATATGTCGGCATACGTTATTTTTGAGATATCTATCTTCTTGTTTTTAATACAAAGTTTTAATACCCTATTTTGCATTTTACAAAATAAATCTTGGGATGGCCTGATAACAGGAGTTGCAAAAAGTTCTTATTCTTTTGACTATCGGAAAGAACTCTAGTGTATGGACAGGACAATTCACTTAACCAGCCTCGCCAAACCAGGATAGTTAGGTTACAGGTGTGTGGGTGTCCTCATGAACATATGCATATAGTGTTAGTCGCTCAATCGTGTCCAACTCTTTGCAGCCTCATGGACTGTAGCCTGCCAGGCTCCTCTGTCCATGAGATTCTCCAGGCAAGAATACTGGAGTGGGTTGCCATGCCCTTCTCCAATATGCATATATCTGGGACATAAATACCTAGGATTCTTCACAGGTTACCAAACGCCCTAGTTTCTCTCATTAAACAAAGCTCTCCCCTTCACCCCATATCCAAATGCTGACACTGCAGTTAGTGCCCCCCTTTCCTGCCACACTTGGTCAAGTGTCTATCCTGACTGTTTTCTCACCTCTCACTTCCCAACCATTCCAAGTAGCTCCCAGTTCCGTGAACCCACTGCAGCAGACCCACTGAGGTCACCCTGCATGCCATACTACTTAATCCCAGGGACAGGCCCTGATGATCTATTGTTTTCACAGCCGCATTTGACATGGTGCAACTACCCTCTTCCTAACCTTTTGCCCTTGACTCTGTGATGTGACAGCTCACCTGGCCTCCTGGCCTCCCACCTGTCTATCTGGTCGTCTTCTGGCCTGCCCTCAAGAGCTGGCATTCCTCAAAGACCAATTCTAGGCCCTCTCTTCATTCTTCTAGATCAGCACTATCCAACAGAACTCTCACTGAGGATAGCAATGTTTTATTAAGCACTCAATGTGGTCAGTGTAACTGAGGACCTGAGTCTTTTATCTGATTTAATATGAGCCAATTTAAATGTCAGTAGCCACTGGTTTCAGCTTCAGCATCAGTCCTTCCAAAGAACACCCGGGACTTATCTCCTTTAGGATGGACTGGTTGGATCTCCTTGCAGGCCAAGGGACTCTCAAGAGTCTTCTCCAACACCACAGTTCAAAAGCATCAATTTTTTGGCGCTCAGCTTTCTTCACAGTCCAATTCATCCATACATGACCACTGGAAAAACCATAGCCTTGACTAGACGGACCTTTGTTGGCAAAGTAATGTTTCTGCTTTTTAATATGCTATCTAGGTTGGTCATAGCTTTCCTTCCAAGGCGTAAGCGTCTTTTAATTTCATGGCTGCAGTCACCATCTGCAGGGATTTTGGAGCCCAAAAAAATAAAGTCTGACACTGTTTCCACTGTCTCCCCATCTATTTCCCATGAGTTTGAGTAAACTCCAGGAGTTTGTGATGGACAGGGAGGCCTGGCGTGCTGTGATTCATGGGGTCGCAAAGAGTCGGACACGCCTGAGCAACTGAACTGAACTGAGCCACTGGTTATGAAATTAAAAGATGTTAACTCCTTGGAAGAAAAACTATGACAAACCTAGACAGCATATTAAAAAGCAGAGACACTACTTTGCCGACAAAGACGCATCTAGTCAAGGCTCTGGTTTTCCCAGCAGTCATGGATGGATGTTGAGAATTGGACCATAAAGAAGCTGAGCACCGAAGAAACGATGATTGTGAACTGTGGTGTTGGAGAAGACTCTTGAGAGTCCCTTGGACTGCAAGATGATTAAATCAGTCAATTCTAAAGGAAACCAACCCTGAATACTCATTGGAAGGACTGATGTTGAAGCTGAGGCTCCAGTACATTGGCCATCTGACGCGAAGAGCTGACTCGTTGGAAAAAACTGTGATGCTGGGAAAGATCGAGGGCAAGGGGAAAAGGGGATGACAGAGGATGAGATGGTTGAAGGGCATCACTGACTCAATGAACATGAGTTTGAGCAAGCTCTGGGAGATGGTGAAGGACAGGGAAGCCTGGCGTGCTGCAATCCATGGGGTGACAAAGAGTCAACATGACTGAACAACTGAACAAGCCACTGGTGGCTAAAGGCTACCATGGCCAGTGCAGTTCGACACGCTCTCCGTAACAGAGATCCCATACACCATGGCCTCAGCTACTGGTTCCGGGCAGAGCGCACACACACAGCTCTCATTTCCAGCCTGGATTTTCTCCTAAACTCACGTAACATACATAACCAAAGCCCACTTGACAGCTTCCTTTGGATGGTACTAAACTGACAGTATTAAATTTAAATTCAAGATCCTCTTCTGAAGCTAGGTTATCTTCCCAATTAGTGAAATGCGTGGATAGAGGAGTCTGGTTGCCTCCGTGTCCAAATCATTGCTCACCTTAGTCTACCTCTCCACATCTCGACTCCCTTCCCATGAACCCACAGTGGAAACTGGTAGAACATGCTCTTTACTGGACCACTGGTATCCTCTCTGGCTCCACCTCCCAGTCTGCCCTCTATGATGTCACATATGTAATGAAGAAGATGCTCAGGCCCCTTCAGTGGCTCCCTGTGCTTTGGGGATAACTGGGCAGTCCAGTGTGCAAGGTTCAATGCTGCCAACCACCGGCCAGCTCTCGGTGGCCCTCCGCCCTTCCCTGCAGCCACCCTGGGCTTCTGTCTTCTGCAGCTACCCCGAGGGGAAGATACCATTTCTTTCTGATCCTTTTCTTTGTTTTCAACACCTCCTTCTCTAACTCTGGGACGCAAACAAACAAAACCCGTCTGTTAGTCACACCATGAAGATTCCCGAAGAGCCGGCTCCTGAGTCCATGTCCCTTCCATACCAATGCACAACCGGAAGGGACTGTGCTGGTTGGCCCTTCACCTGCCCTCCTGCCAGCTGGGCAGCAAAGTCTGTTTAGACATGCCCAGTCAGAGGGAGGGCACCCCTCATAAAGCAGCCTCTTCCATGCCCTCCCAGGGCTAGCTCACGTTGATAATCAGAAAGGTCTTCTTTATACTTTCCACATCTACCCCATCACCCCTTCCGGCCGGCTCCCAGGTCCCCCTGCTGGAGTCATAACAGAAATGACAACAGTGAGAGCAGCTACCACTACCACGTGCCTGCACCGCCAGCCTCGCAACCTCTCCACGAGCTGGTACTATCACTGCCGCTAGTTGCGAACACAAGAACCTAAAATGTAGAGCGACCAGCAATCCTCCTCCAGTATCAGAGCATTCTGATTGCTCCTGAACTCTTCCATGTATTTCCTGCAGTGCCTGGAATTTAACAACACTGTGGTCCGTGCCACGCCAAGTGTGGCCTGAGGAGCAGCAGCAGCAGCTTCACCTGGAAGCCCGCCCAGACACAGAATCTGGGGCTCATTTCCAGACCAGCTGGATCAGAATCTGCATTTTAACAAGATCCCATGGGCACTTTAGAGCTTGAGAGACACTAGTCTTGGTGTGCCCAGGACACAATGGAACATACACTTATTAATTCACTAGACCAATGACCAATCACAAACACCTGCTATTTGTGCCTGGCATTATACAGGCTCCAGGATCCTCTGAGCCCCTCACAGCTGAGCTTGTGTCCAGCAGAGAGACGGGAGGGTAAGGGAGGGGATAAATGTTAGGCAGGAGTGTGGTGGGGGAAACAAGGTGTTAACGCTCCCGGGGGCCACGGGTCAGGCAGGACTGAAGGAGCTTGCACCTGACCAAGTGTTAAATGAAGGAAGGAACTGGCTGGGCTGTCACTGAGATGGGCTTTCTGAGCAATGGGAGGGTGACACCAAAGAATGAAGGCAGCAGAGAAATCCAGGGAAAGAGAGTGGGCAGGAGACAAGGGTGGGCCCAGGAGGCCCTGAGGTTGCACCCCCTTGTCCTGGAAATTATTCTCTTCCTGCAGCCTCTGGTTATGTAATCTTCTCAGGCAGCCTCACCTCTAGCTCATTTGAACTGCAGCTAAGGAGACAGGCCTGCTTTTTCCACATGTACTTGATCTGGTCAGATTTTTTTCTGCCTGTACTTTTGTGATTGATTTTTTTTTTTTTTAAAGCAGACCTTCAGTTAATCCTGATTAAATTTTAACTTGTCCTTTTTGACCATCATCACTGAAGCCTGCTATGATCTTTTTGAGCGCCTTCATCCAGCACATCCTCCCAGCTTTCCCCCCATCTTTCCTTTTCATCTTCATTCTTTTAGCTCCCTTTAGCTATGCACTTTCCTGATACTCAGAGCTTCTGGCAGACTTTAATCTACCAGAGGAAATTACAGGCCAGTATCCCTGATGAACACAGACACAAATATCCTCAATAAAACAGTAGGAAACTGAACTCAACAATACATTAAAAGGATTATACACTGTGATCAAGTGGGATTTATCCTAGGGATTCTTCAATATATACAAGTCAATCAATGTGATACAACATATTAACAAACTGAGAATAAAAACCACATGCTCATCTCAATAGATACAGAAAAAGCTTTTGACAGAATACAACACCCATTTATGATAAAAACTCTAGAAAGTAGGCAAAGAGGGAACCTATCTCAACATAAAAAGAACATTTATAACAAATCCACAACTAATGTCATTCTCATTGGTGAAAAGCTGAAAGCATTTCCTCTAAGATCAGGAATAAGACAAAGATGTCTATTCTTGCCACTTTTATTCAACATAGTTTTGGAAGACCTACCCATGGCAATCAAAGAAGAGAAAAAAAAGAGGAACCCAAATTGGAAGACAAGTAAAACTGTTAGCATTTGCAGATGACATGGTACTAAACATAAAAAATTCTACAGATGCTGCCAGAAAACTACTGGAGCATCAATGAATTCAGTAAAGTTGCAGGATACAAAATTAATACACAAATTTCTTGCATTTCTATACACTAACAACACAAGCTCAGAAAGAGAAATTAAGGAAACAATCCCATTTGCCAGCACATCAAAAACAACAAAATACCTAGGAATAAACCTACCTAAGAAGGCAAAAGACCCACAGTCTGAAAACTGTAAGACACTGATGAAAAAAATCGCAGCTGATACACACTGATGGAAAGATACACCACATCCTTAGATCGGAATAATCAGTATTCTCAAAGTGACTATTTTACCCAAGGCAATCTACAGATTCAGTGCAATCCCTATCAAATTACCAATGACATTTTTCACAGAACTAGAACAAAAAATTGTACAATTTGTATGGAAATAACAACAACAACAAAAACCTCAGTAGCCAAAACAATCTTGAGGAAGAAAAATGAAGCTGGAGGAATCAGGCTCCCTGACTTCAGACTACACTAGAAAAACAACAGTCATTAAAACAGTATGATACTGGAACAAAAATAGAAATAGATATCACTGAAACAGGATAGAAATCTCAGAGATAAACACACGAACCTATGGTCAACTAATTTATGACAAAGAAGGCAAGAATATACAATGGAGAAAAGGCAATCTGTTCAATAAGGAGTGCTGGAAAAACTGGACAACTACATGTAAAAGAATGAAATTAGAACATTCTCAAACACCATACACAAAAACAAACTCACAATGGATTAAAGACCCAAATATAAGGCCACATTCTATAAAATTCTTATACGAGAATATAATCAGAACACTCTTTGACATAAATTGCAGCAATATATTTTTGGATCCATCTTCTAGAGTAATATAAATAAAAACAAAAATAGACAAATGGAACCTAATTAAACAAGTTTTTGCACAGCAAAGAAAATCATTAACAAAATGACAACCCACAGAATGGAAGAAAATATTTGCAAATGATGTGACCAAGGGATTAATCTCCAATATACACAAACAGCTCATGCAGCTCAATATCAGAAATACAAACAACCCAATCAAAAAATGGGCCAAAGGTCCAAATAGACATTTTTCCAAAAAAGACAAACAATGTCCAAAAAGCACATGAAAAGATGCTCAGCATCACTAATCATCAGAGAAATGAAAATCAAAACTACAATGAGTTATCATTTCACACCAGTCAGACTAGTAATCATCAAAAAGTCTATAAGCAATCAATGCTGAAGAGAGTGTAGAGAAAAGGGAACCCTCCTACCTGCTGGTGGGAATGTAAACTGGTAACAGCCACTGTGGAGAACAGTATAGAGGTCTCTTAAAAAATGACTAAAATAGAGCTACCATATGGTCTGGCAGTCCCTCTCCTGGGCCTGTATCCAGAGAAAACTGTAACTGGAAAAAAATATATCCATCCCAGTTTTCACTGCAGCACAATTTACAATAGCCAGTACACGGACACAATCTAGATGCTCATTAACCGAGAAGTGGATAAAGAAGATATGGAATACACACACACACAATGGAATATTACTCAGCCATAAGAAAGAATGAAATAATGCCATTTGCAGCAACCGAGATGGATTCAAAAGATTATCAAACAAAGTGAGGTAAGTCAGACAAAGACAAACATCATATGATATCACTCATATGTGAAATCTAAAAAAAAAAAAAGATACACATGAACTTATTTATGAAACAGGTATGTTTTTGAAGATAAGTAAACATAAATAAGTCTGTTATTTACCTCACAGACTTATTTATCTAACAGATAAATAAGACTCACAGGACACATATATACCCGTGGCTGATTCATGTCAATGTATGGTAAAAAACCACCACAGTACTGTAAAGTAAGTAGCCTCCAATTAAAATTAAAAAAAAAAAAAAAGACTCACAGACTTCAAAAACAAACTTATGGGAGTTCCCTGGTGGCCCAGTGGTTAAGAATCCGCCTGCCAATGTAGGGGACGCCAGTTTGATCCCTGGTCCAGGACTAAGATCCCACATATCGCAGGTCAACTAAGCCCAAGCACCAAAACTACTGAGGCCGCACACTCCCAGCACTGTAGCCTGTGTGCCCTGGAGTCCACGCTGCAGCAAGAGAAACCATCTCAATGAGAAGCCTGCACAATGGAGCAGCCCCTGCAGGCTGCAAAAGAGAAAAGCCCATGCAGCAATGAAGACCAGTGCGGCCAAAAATAAACAAATTTATGGTTACCAAAGGAGAAACATGGCAGAGGGTCATAAATTAGCAGTTTGAGATAAATCAACACAGGATACAAAATCAACAAGGTCCTACCGTATAGCACAGGGAAGCACTTTACTATTCCATAAAAAACCTGTATGGGAAAAGAATCTGAAAAAGAATGGATACAAGTATAACCGATTTACTCTGCTGAAAACCTGAAACTAACATAGCTTTATAAATCAACTATACTCTAAAAAAAAATAAACCTTTCATCTGTCAGAACAAGGTGCCTTCCCGGTCAGTCTCTACTTCTTCCTTCCTACCAGAACCTGTCTTTCCCTTTAGAATCTGAAGATGCCAGGTGCTTCCAGTCTCCCCATTGGTCAGGGCATGAACCAGTAACCAAATTCTGGTCAGTGGGGCTTGAGGATGAGTCTGCTGGAGGACTTTTGGGTAACGTTTTCTTCCTTAATATAAAGAGGCTCTGAAGAGCAGCACCGTTTTCTCCCTTGCCTTTGGATGTGGGTGTGAAGCCAAGATGCCTGGGGCTGTGGCAGCCGCCCTGTGACCATGAGGAAAGCCACTGAGGGTGGCTGGACCGGAAGACGGAAAAGGCTTCCCTAGTTCCTTAATGATGTCACTGGCTGTTCCCAAAACCCTGGGCCAGGCCCACTTAGGGATCTACTCTTGTATTATACTTTGAATCCATTTAATAACATTTATTTTTTATAAATAATATTTATTCTTTATATGGGAACAAATCAGAAATATCCCAGGTTATGAAAGTTCCTAAATCTCATCATTCTTACATTCTCCTGTAAATTACTGGGCACTTTCTCAACTAAATGTGTCATCTCTACTGTTTATAATTCCACCTTGTCTGAAGGCTCTGTCTGGGCATGTTTTTCTCCCTTAAATTATAAAGTTCTCTTAACTGCACCAGTCAATTTTCTGACAAGTTCATTCTTCTGGTGTATGTCGAGGTACTGTCTATGGTTCTTAGTTATACTATATTTTATATATTTCATACTGTGATATTTTAAGGTTTGTTCAGAAATCCAAGTCACATTCTTTGACATTCCAGGCAGCTATTATTTCCCTTTTTCTTTGGTTACAAGCTCTTGACCTCTCTCTGCACAGGGAAGCAGTTCCAGGCCCCTCTCTGCACACAGGGCTCCAACACAGTCTAGAAGCACCTTGAGGCCCTTGCTGTGAGCTGACCCCTGTGGCCCAGCGAGTGTGCCCCGGCTCTGGTCTCTGCTCCCCGCTCCATTTTCAGACTCTTTCTTCCTCATCTGCTCTCATCGGTAAAGCAACCTGGCCATCGCCTCAGTCCTCTCTTCACCGCACTGTTCTGCTCTGCACATAAGCCAGTGCCAAGCTGGCAGAGACAGGACCCTCCCGCAGCAGGTAAGGTGTGGACGCACAGACATGACAACTGTTTTTTCGATCACACTTCATTTTCACAAGAATCAGGGGGAGTTTAAGGTGACAGGCAGGCTGACAGGTGTTGGCAGATTTGCTTCTGCATCTTGGAAACACATGCCAGAGAGACCACATTCTTCCCACTTGGCAGTGCGCGCCTTATACTCACATCCCCTGGTCCCACTTGGGCCAGTGGCCTGTGTGGTCAGTACCAGGCGTCCTCGGACCAGGCTGATGCTTCTTCTTGTTCCCGGGCCTGGCGTGCCGCTGCCTCTCAAGCCGGCCAGAATCTCCCGCCATGGGAACAGCATCTGCTGTAAATACTCCTCCAGTAGCTCTGCATTTTTCCTTTTCCCTCGTGTCAAATTCTTCCACCCTCACCTCTTGACTCTAAGCCTCCTCGGGATACTTGTTTTCCTGGCTTCCTTCTTGAATTTTTCCATCCTGCACAGGAATGTTTAATCCTTTCTGAAATGTTAGAGCCTCGACCTTCTCTTCTAACAAGGAGATCAGTGAGAATTCATAGGAAACAAATCACCTTACACTTGCATGCACTTTCCACATGTGATGGGACAGGTTCTCAGGCTGGCTGGGAGACCCAGAGGCGTCCCTGTCACTGGGCACACCTGAGTGAAGAGTGGCTCCCTGCGGGCCACTGGTGCTGGTGTGGGGGCACGTGGCCTACCCATTTCTAAGTCTCACCAGGCTTCCCGCTTCACAGATGGGGTAACTGTGCTGAGGTCACACGTCTGCAGCTAATGAGCTTAGCAGGCTATAATGCAGAGTTGCCTGGCACCAAACCACTACTTTCCCAGTCCCCTCCATTTCTACATTTTCCGTCACTCAAGGGAAGTATACATTTCTCTGTGACTTTTCCTAAAAACAGTTTTGATTTCAGGAAACTGCAGTTTTTCTATACTTGTCTGCCACTCTATTACCTCAACTCTGACTCAGCACATTTCCAGCTCTGAGTAACCATCAGTGTTCCAGAGGCCGCCCCCCACCCCCACCCTCGTCCCCAGCCCGGATAGTTTTCCAGAAGGTTCTCCTGCTTTTCTCTTTTAGCTTTCTCACTGCACAAATGACAGATTTGGAAAAGCATGTTTTCAAGTTTGATGATGTGCCATTTATCCATTCGTCTTTTTACGGATCATGCTTTAGGAGGCTAAGAAATCTTAATGCCTAATGCAAGAGACTCTTGAGAGTCCCCTGGACTACAAGGAGATCAAACCAGTCAATCCTAAAGGAAATCAACTCTTGAATAGTCACTAGAAGAACTGATGCTGAAGCTGACGCTCCAATACTTTGGCCACCTGACACAGAGAGCCAACTCATTGGAAAAGACCCTGATGCTGGTAAAGATTGAGGGCAGGAGGAGAAGGGGACGACAGAGGATGAGATGACTGGATGGTATTACTGATTCAATGGACATGAGTCTCAGCAAACTTTGGCACATGGTGAAGGACAGGGAAGCCTGGCGTGCTGCAGTCCATGGGGTCGCAAAGAGTCAATGCTACTGAGCAATAGAACAACAAATGCAAGGTCACAAAGATTTTGTCCTATTTTCTCTCCCAGATTTATAGTTCTGGGTTTTACCTAGAGGTCTGTGGGCCATGGTGATGTGAAGTGTGGGTCTGTGTTCATTTTGTTGCATATGGAAGCCCAATTGTTCCAGCACCATTTGTTGAAAAGACTACACCTTCTCCCCTGCCCTGTCTTTGCATCTTTGTCCAACACCAGTAGCACAGCCTGGTGTCTGTCTCATACTATTGGTTTTCCCCACATTTCTGTTGCTCCTTATTGGTTCTTTGCATTTCTGAAAGAAGGCACTAGGTGATCTTTGGTGGCCTACTCACCTTTGGGGAAGGAGGACTGGGTGACAAGACGGGGGCGCCTCTGAGGGTTTCCTCTCTCCTGCTCCCCTCTGGATGGGGAGACTGCACCACCCCCAGCCTCTTTCTCTTTGGGGTGTGCGTGCAGGTGGCAGCAAGGGACCTGCAGCCCGCAAGGAGTGCAGGGTTAGCATCTTCCAGCCCAGGTACAGGGCCTTTCCTGTGGCCCCTCCCTGGGGTCCACGGAAGTCCAGAATGACTTGGAGATCCCTCATAGTTCCAAAGCTCCTTGCCTGCCTCATCCGCTTCCCAACTTTTCTCACTCTGGGGAAGAGGAGCTCCCATCATGATGCTGGCCTGCTCCCCAACCCCTCCCCACGGTGCCACCCTCAGCTCCCAGCAGTCGGCTGCAGCATCTCTGCTCCAGTTCTCTGTCGACCTTTCCTAATCTGCTTTCTGTTCTACAGAAATCTCTCCCATCTTTTGTGGTTAGCTGAGGGTGCTCTTTCTTACTTTCCCATGTTTTTAATGAATTATGCTTTCATTTTTCCTTTTGTTTGAAATGGTCTTTGGAGGAGGAAGAAGGACAGGAGCTATTTTGAGCTCGGAAGCCCTACTGGATGGTCACAAGGATTGGGGACACATGAACTCACTGTCCCACAGAACGTCCATCAAGTCATCCCCAGAGACAGAGGGCAGTCTGGGCAGATCACCAAGCTGACTGGATGCACTGTGTGTAGAAAGCGGGCTGGCCGGGAAGTCTGGGAGGGTCCTGAGCTTGTGTGGTCTCGCTCTCCACCTGGGATACACTGCATCTTCTTAACAAAGGCTCCTCTCACCCTCCAGCTCTGTGGGAGGGAGCCAGAGAGCAGGGCGTGGGAGGGATGCTGGAAACCGCAAGTCACGTGTGACTGACTGGCCCGAATCAAGCCCATGGTCTGTCACATCAACAACTTTGTTTCTTTCCCTTAATCATCTTTCAGATGGACTAGAGTCTGCCTCTGTTTTCTGGAAGAAAAGTACACATGTATGTATTTGTAACATCAACCCAGTACTCAGTCCTACTAGGCTTTTAAAAACTATATTGAGAGCTTCTCTGTTGTCCTTAAAAGCATCAATACTCTTGGTCCCGCAGACTGTTTTTTTAAGTTTCTGTAGCATTTTCTTCTGTGGTAAGGCCAGCTAGCCACACCACTTATCAAGGAACTACAGGGTGAAGTATCAGGGACCAGCATAGTCAAACGTGCGATTTCCATCATATTCATGATCCAAAGAAGGACACAGTTGAGTCTAAAATTTTTCAGGTTCCCATATAGATTGAAGTTCTCTCATCAAATCACTCTGTATAAGATATACATTAAATTTTTTAAAAAGGGGGGAAAAAGTAAATAGAAAAACACACCACAGATATCTTTCAAGACTCACTGCGTTTGTTAATGGGTTCCTGTTTCTGCCATTGGTTCTGTTGTTAACTTTGATCTGTGTGTTTACACACATTTTTAATTCATTCAATGATTTCACACACCAGCAGTTTCAATTTGTTTCAGGCAAAATGGACTGTTAAAAAGATCCACGCTATTTTCAGGTTGGAAAAATAATAAATTGAAATTGGGATGATTCTATAGGATTGATTTTTTTTGTTCTAATTACAGAATGGAGTCCTTTCCATAAAACTAAAAATGTTCAGTTCTTGTATAATACACATAACGTGCTCAGTCATATCTGACTCTTTGGGACTCCATGGGTGGTAGTCCGCCAGGCTCTGATGTCCACTGGATTTTCCAGGGAAGAGTACTGGAGTGGGTGCCATGTCCTCCTCCAGGCATCTTCTCAACCTAGGGATTGAACTTGTATCTCCTGCGGCTCCTGCCTTACCAGGTGGGTTCTTCACCACTGAGCCATCTGGGAAGCCCATTGTACATGTAACAAACACAATCAATTCAAATATCCTCCTGTATTTCCTAATCTTTCCTTTGTATTTTTTTCTGCTTTGTTTGCTTTTTGGCTACACCACATAGCATATGGGATCTTAGTTCCCCAACCAGGGATAGAACCCATGCTTCCTGCAGTGGAAGAGCAGAATCTTAACCACTGAACAACCAGGGAAGTCCCTCCCATGCATTCTTAGAAGCATCCAAACGTCATCACGTTTGTGGAGGCAGGTTTAACCAATGCTCACTCAGTGCTAAGTGCCAGGTGTGGGCACTGCTATTTCTTCTTCATCTGCACGATGGTTCTTAGGAGTGGAATGACCATCCCATCCTCCTGATGAGGAAGTTCAGCTCTGAGAGAGAGGTCACTGTGCCCAGGGTCAGAGCGGTGCTGGGGGCATGGCCCCACCCCCAGCTTTTCCCTCAGCTCGGTGGCCAAAGAACTCAGTAACCACAGACCGTAGGGACCTTGGAGTACCTGCTCCTTGGCTAGTCTTCCTCAAATTCAGAACACAAAGGGAACAACTTAATTCTTATAAACATGTGAAATATTACTCTACCTATTAAAAATTATAAAATATTTCACACAGACATTGTATGGGAAAGAACTCTGTACAATCTCCGCCGCTCCCCACCCAACTTCTTTAAGAAATGAGCATTGTTTACACGACCCCTTCTGTCCTGACAGCCCCTTGGAGCTCATCCTTCACCCTCCACCCACAGCGGGGTCCACTCCCCTGGATCTGGCATTTATATTCCCACGTGGTGGCTCCCCCCAGATGTATTGTGCCTAAGCAATATATAGAATTACTCTGTATGTTTCAGAGCTTTATGTCAGCGGTGGAGAGGCCCACATGGGGCTCCACGGTGAATGGTTACTAATGTGCCAATTCCCGCACCCCCTGGACAGTGGTCTCCTCTCCCAGCAGCCCTCACCCTGTGTGTAGCAGAGATGCCTTCACCTTGCTGGATGCTGGGGGAGTCCTGGTCCTTGCTGTCACCTCCACCTGTGCCCTCCACCCCACAGCTGTCCTGCATCCTGGCCCCAAGCACAATGCGGGCCGCCAGCACCCAGGACCTCTTGGCCAGCCCAAGGGTGAGTGCTGAGGTGGGACAAGTGACTAGAGTTCACTTAAGCCAATAAAAAAACACACCTCGATGTCCTCACTGAGGATGATCAGACAGCTTACCTCTCAATGGGAAGAAATGAAGATATTAGCGACAGCAGATCACCAAGGCCTCATCCATTGTCGACCAAGGGTGTCAGCTCTGCTCCAGGCAAATGAGAAGGGCATGTTTTCAGGCACCATCCTGCCGTGGCTGACACTTGTTTTGTCTTAAGGCAAGTGGCCCCTTTCCACACCAACCAGGATTAACATGTCTCCTCTGTCCTCCCCAGAGGGAGGGCCTGGGAAGCCTCTAGTCCATCCTGCTCAGTGTTCAAGTCCTTGGTTGACATATTCCTTCCTCCACTTGCCACTGAGCCCCAGACACTGGACCCTGCAAACAGTGAGTGCTCAGCAGAGGAGTTGGGGGGAGGGTCCCTGCCAGAGTAGAGAGACAGCTCTCAGCAGCACACGGGGCACCCAGAGCACTGCATTGTGCTCACAGCAGCACCAAAAACACTTCAAATTTTCCAGGGAAACAGTGCCACCCAGCATCAGCTGTCAGAGAGGAGCCAAGGATGTCAGTCTTTCTCCCCAGGTTAGACACAACATGGCAGAGAAGAAGGACTTGAGCTCATCTCCTCTCACGAAAACACCAAAAATCACAACCACCTGCTGAACAACCATTGACAAAAAAAAGACTGGAGCCTATCAAAAAGATATTCTACACCCAAAGACAAAGAAGAAGCCACAACGGGGCGGGAGCAGACCCCAGAAGCATGAGGAACTACAATTTTGTAACCTGCAGAACAGAGACCACAAACACAAGAAGCTAGACAAAATGAGATGGCAGAGGAATATGTTCCAGATGAAGGAATAAGATAAAACTCCCAAAGAACAGTTAAGTGAACTGGACATAGGCAATCTACCTGATAAAAGAGGGCTTAGGTTCTTCATTGCCAACTCTGAAGAAGTAACTGCCAGGTTGTGAGAGGCCAATGGAGAGGGCTACCTACACAGGAAGGAGCTGTGGGTGGCCTCCAGGAGCCAAGAGCAGCCCCCAGCAGACAGCCAGCAAGAAGACAGGGACCTCACAGTCTTACTGCCACAAGAGAGAAATTGTGTCCATCTCAGAAAATTGAAACCAGACCTCTCTCGACTTAAGCCTCTGATGAGCCCAAAGGCCTGGCCTCCATCTTGACTGCAAGGTGGTAAGACCCTAAGCAAGGGACCCAGAGAAACTGTGAGATGATAAAGGTATGTTGTTTTAAGCCTCCAAGTTTCTGCTCATGGTTACAGAACAATCGAAAACACAGTACCCACACTATAAGCTAATTTATGCTGCATTCTTGATGCACTGAATACATGAAATTGTTAAGCAGAAATTATCTCCAAAATTTTTATGGTTTTAAATAAAAGAAAATTGAGAAAATGTCTCAAACACGGGCCATAATTTTCAGCTGTAAATTGACCTAATATCCTTTTAATCCTAGGCAAAGTCATAAAATTCCTGTGTGTTGCCTGCATGTAGCTCTTCTGGAAAACTCTTCCTAGTTTTGCAGGATTTTGGCAGCTCTATACTTTTCAGAAATGCTACCCTTTGGTCACATCTGTAGTTCCAAGCAATCCAATCTGGAGAAATCTTGGGGTAAACAGGATGCTGTATCTTTTTTTTTAATTTGGCCATGCTGTGAGGCATGTGGTATCTTAGTTTCGTGACCAGGGATCGAACCCTTGGTCTCTACATTGGAAGCATGGAGTCCCAACCACCGGACTACCAGGGAAGTCCCGGGATGCTGCATCTTAATTAGAGGAAGGACTCATGAATTCCTGAAGCAGTTTACAGGGAGGAGGCAGATGCAATGTGACTGATCACCTTGACCCAGGAAGTCCCAATGACCTTCTGTAAACTCAGTGTTAGTGTTAACTTATGAGAAACTGGAAAACTTCTTAAACCTTTTTTAAACTGTAGGTTTTTCCCAAAGAACCTAAAATATATCCTTGTGTGCGTGTGTGTGTGTGTGTGTGTGTGTGTGTGTGTGTGTGTTAGTTGCTCAGTCATGTCTGACTTTTTGTGACCCCATGGACTGTAGCCTGCCAGGCTCCTATATTCACGGAATTCTCCAGGCAAGAATACTGGAGTGGGTAGCCATGCCCTTCTCCAGAAAATGTATACTTATTATGGCCTAACCATTGATAAATTTATCTGATATTGCTATATTTTCATCAGCTACTTTATCAAACGTAAATTACCTAGTTCTGGTGTGAGAAGAAAAACAATTTTCCTCTAATTTATTTCAAGTGGCACCGTAGGTAAGGTAAAATAATGTTAACTGCTCTTGAAAGTGTACTGTGGAGAAGGAGAAAGAAAAGAAAGAAATCACGACAATGGAGAGGGCCCTGTCAGCATATGAGGAAGCTGATCACACACAGTTACTGGGATAAACATGCATCAGTCACAGCTGGAGCAGGAGTGACCCCACCTACCATGGCAACTACTTCAGGCCCCTTCCAAACAGGCCTCTAGATGGAGACAGGCCTGGGTGCAGGACGATGTAAGACTCCTGCTCCCGAGGGGCCGCGCCTGCCCCCTGGAGTGCTGGCTGCCTGTGGCGCTTGCTGAGGGGGAGCCCACACGACCCAGAAACAAGAAGCAAACACCAAAGCCACCCAGGCTGCAAATGTGTCCACTCACCACTCGACTCATTTCCAAGTCGGCAGGATATTTACTTAAAACCACATTTTTTTGAGGCCAATCTTTAAATCCTGCAATACTGAGATCTGGGAGTTTTAAGAAAAAAAAGAAAAAAGGAGCCATCATCACCTGTTTATCGCAAAGTCTGAAACAAAAGTCATATTGTTATGCTCATAATGTACCAGTACTTGCAGAATTGTGTCTTGCACACATATCCTGCTGACAGGAACATCAAGTATTAACGACACTGGAGGGCTTACATCATGAATTGTGTGATACCCAACTCCTGGCAGCCAAAACATGCAGAATGCACTCTAAAGACATGTGTGCTGGACATCTCTCCCAAAAGCAAACTGCTGCTTCATAGCCCTCGTTACCCACAGAGCAGGAAAGATGAAGTGGACACTAAATTCCAGGTACTGTTCCCTCTCCATCCATGGGCCCACAGGCAGCTTTGGACAACGGTGCAGCCGGCCACATGACTACTGTCTGAACACCTGAGGGGAAGCCCGGTGGCTCACCCTACCTCACAGTGTGAAGGCCAAATCTCCGTGACAGCAGATGCCCTGTAACAACAGGGACACCTGGGCGAGCGCGTGGCCCAGTCATCGGTTTAGTGATGGGAGCACAGGAGCCAAGGCTGGGAGACTCGCCCACGCTTCCACCATGGCTTCTCCACCCAGAGCTCAGACTGGAATCCAGGCTTCAGCATCATAAAATCCTAGAAGGCTTCTGGTTAAGGTCCCTTGCTTGACCCAGGGGTTCCCAAGCCCTGGGCCACAGACGGGTACCAGCCTGTGGTCTGTTAGGAACTAGACCACATAGCAGGAAGTGAGCGGTGGGTGAGTGAGAGAAACTTCATCTCTATTTACAGCCACTCCCCATCATTCTCATTACCACCTGGGCTTCCAATGATTCTGCATTATGGCGAGTTCTAGAATTATTTCATTATATATCCTTTGTAATAATAAGAGAAATAAAGTACACAATAAATGTAATATGCTTGAATCATCTGGAAACCATCCCCTCCCCCTCCCCTAGTCTGTGGAAAACATGCCTTCCATGAAACCAGTTCCTGATGCCAGAAAAGGTTGGGGACCACTGCCCTAACCCAAGGAATGTGTCAAACTAACTGCAGGGGTTCTAAGCCCAAATAAAATGTTTCTCTCCCCACTCCCCCCTTCTCTGCTCCCAGAAACAGGGCCTGTCCCTCGGGATCCCTCACAAGGACGGTACTACCTTCTCTGGGTAAACAGACGTACAAACAGGGGGTCACCAGGTCAAGGGGGAAGATGTCACTCTAGAAGGCACGTCCACGACAAGCTGGGTCCTGAGCACACACAGAGGAGCCACACTCTGGCTGCGGCCCATCCGGGACGCAGGGGTGTACAGCAGAGAGCGCCGGGGGCAGGACCCGTGCCCACAAGTGACAGCACCCCTGGGGCCACGACCACAAGTCTTCAAAGAGGAGAAGAGCTGCCAAGAAGGCAAGGGGACAAGGGAGGCAGCGGAGGGAAGAGGCCGTGCAAAGGCAGAAGGCCAGGCGTGTCCTGGGACCAGAGTGCCGCTCTGTGCGGCCGGGCAGAGGGCTTGAGCGGGGAAGCAAGGCGGAAACACGGGACAGTGAGGGGCCGGGTGTCTCCTGAGGCAGGCGGAGGTGCTGAAGGACTCTGAGCAGGAGCATGATGCAGAGGTATGCTGACATTTGGGACAGCAGCTGTGGCCACAAAGGGGGAGCTGGACGGGAGAGGAGGGAGGTAGAGGCCAGGCAGAGGACAGGAAACACCCTCCCCCAGGGTGAGAGGGGGGCCTGGCAACGCGCTCCTCATCACAGTCCTGCTAAAAAGAAAGTGTCACTAAAAAAAATAGTGGCAAAGTCCACGTACCCTTTAAAGTCACAAGTCATGGGTGTGAGTTCCTAACTCTAGCAAAGGAAACCCTGAGACGACACTGCTTGTTACCGTCACGAGCAGTTCTTGGTCAGAGAGACTTCCCCAGTGATGTAAAAGAAGAATCTTAGTTCTTCTAAAAACTGATTTACAAGCATAGTTAATTTATTAAGTATACCTTAGAGGTCTGGGTTATATTATTATAGTCCTTAGAAATGATAATTTCTGTACTTTTTAAGGCACCAAATGAAAATAGAGACATAAGGAAAACCAGCAGTATATACTGTGATTTTTAAAATGGGTTTGATTTTCAACCCAAGTGCTTCCTCCTTTGAGGAATTCAAAGGCATAATTTAAGGGTCTGGCAAGTGAAGAATTTTAACCAGCACTTAAGAGATATAACAAATATATACCATGTCCCAATCTGCTCCTCTCACACTGCCCCATGTTTAAGGCGCCTCAAAGGTGCACAGCGTGTCTGCTGAGTGAGTGAGTCAAACTGCAGTGCTCCTCACCCTCCCCCAGTGAGCAGACCCACGTGGGCACCCAGCCCTGGGCGCGGGACTGGGTCACCCTCTTGCTGGCTCTTCACTTATACTTCATCATAGGGTAAGAGTTCTGTACTCCAGGTATTTCCTGACTGGTTACAATATTTGTCCAACATCGACCTCTTCTTGCTTTCAAGTTACCTTAACTATGAAGTATTCAGCACTCTCTGATGATGCTGATTTAAACACACACATCACCACCACCAGTGCCCAGATAGCCAGCATCCATGGGAGAGGACTAGACATGGAACAGCTGGGGCTGAGGCCATGGGCAAAAAGAGGAAGCACCATTCTTACTTTCTCTGTAGTTGAGCATCTGTATCTTTCAGAATCTTGTTTCCTCAGATACAAAACATAGTTCATGTTACTTTTAATTAACTGCTGCTGGGAGACAGAAGGAATTTTACCAGTTGATTTTAATATACAATAGAAGAACAGTTAATAACAAACAAGAAGACCATTCAAGAGCATATGCTTACAACATTACTAAACTGTGAGTCAGATCAAAACCAACCCACCCATATAATTTGTATCTCACACTCAGGGTGAATGTTGTGTTAACAAAACACTGGACTGAAAAAGCACTATCAAAGTTAAGTGTCTTTAGGTGGGTGTTGACTTTTTACAACTTTTTACATTACATACGAATATTATTCTTTCTTTTGTTAGCATTATTACTCCTGAGGGTCCATCCTTCGAGAAGATTGAAAGGAGGAAGACAGTGATTTGTGTCCTTCACTTGTGTTAGATGAGAAGCTGGGATACCACCACACTATTTGCTTTGGAAAAAGAACAATAAAGTATATTCTATTCTGTGAGATGATCTAACCTTTTCCTGCCTCACAAAGCCTTCCATATTTAACATATGTTGAGAAAAAGGTAAAAACAAAGGGAATGACAATGTTGCACAAGTTGTGTTTTTTAACTGTATTTACTATGAAGTTATGTCAAGAAGATTTTCCCTCCAAGTAATTTTAAATACATCATATTACTGTCATTTAAAAATATATTTTAAAATATTAATATCTTCTTGCTGGCCCCATATCTTATTCTGCTGAGCGATACTACTTGAATTCCATTACCTAGATGGTAATGAAACATTCTATGGCTGCAATATTCTGAGTCCTTCTGCATTTAAATTCTCTTTAAAAAAAAAAAAAGACATTCCAAGCCAGCAGCATAGTAAACTATTTTTGATGTGCTCTTAAAAACCATAAGGAAGCACGACGTACCTTTTATAAGACTAATGAGACAGGAACGTTTCCAAGCCCACTGCATCCTATTAGCCTCACCCAACTGAACAGGCAGAGAGACCTGCGCCAGCCCTCTGCACTGAGCTGCACTGGGACATCTACTCTGAGTACAACGGTGCTACACTTGCGAAAAAGATGTTTTCTGTGACCATTTCCAGGTGGAGAATATGGCTGCAAATGGTCTGAAGGATCACTTTCCTCTGATAACTCTTGATAAATGATCGTAGTTCTGGGGATGTGACAGATAGAGGCTAACACCTTCCTCACTGGTTCACCTATAGAAAACATTCCATGATGAGGTTCTGGAGTGTGCACTGAAAACCAATGATTACCTCAACTGCCACATCTAAGGCCTTGGCAATAAGTGCTGTGATTTGCAATTACACGTGAATGTGGCTACCCTGGAAGAGAGCTGGTGTTGGATAACCAGACAGGCACCAATGCCATCCGGCTGACACATTAATCCAGGATGTACCCGGGTGCTACACTAGGGATCAGAGGGCAACCCAGCCCACTCTGGTGCCACACTTCATACCACCTTTTCCCAGGAGAGAAACTTGCCTCCCCATTCTCATTCCTTCAAAAGCAGATCATACTGATTTTGGCCATGGTCTTTCAGCTGAAGACTCATGACTTTGTGTGTCTGAAAACAAACAGGTCCCTGATGAAGGAAGATTAAATAAGATTTAATCCTTGGGAAGCCCAGCGGGCTGGCAGAGGAGTGGAGCTCAGTTTTTAAAAGACATTCTATTTTTCTTTGGTTCTTTGTCCCCTAATCAAATCGATGGAAACACAACTTGAAGTAACTCACATAGCAGGCTGGTGGGAGTCTCCCGTTCGTCCTGACTTGCTATGGAGTGATGCCATCGCCCAGAACAGTGGAAAGTGTATACCTAGGCTTCAGACAAGCAGGTGGACTTGAGCCTAGTGGAGGCCCATTGAAAGATACCTCAATCTGTACTGCAGTGCCAGGAACGAGAGCATCCTGGAGTCGAGCCACTGTTTCTCAGAAAACTTAGCTTCAAGGGGATTAACTATGGGCTAACCATTTCTTCCCAAGACTTGGGAAGTTACAGACTTCTTCCCAAGACTGCCACTATGTTAAGATGTAATTAACTCTCAGGAACTTCAGTGTTTTCTGTCTACAGTGAAACTGTCTGATTTGAGTGCCCTGTGTCTGTCTACAGCATAGGCCCAGGTACTGGAGGGGAGATGTGTGCACATATTTTATTAATTTTTTTAATAATTTTTTTTTTTCAGGCCACACTGTGCAGTTTGTGGGATCTTAGTTCCCCAACTCAGGATTGAACCTGCACTCTCAGAAGTGAAAGTGCCAAGTCCTGACAACTGGACCACCAGGGAATTCTCATGCGCGTGTATTTTAAACTGACAAGTCCAAATAACAGACACATCTGAACCGTCACAAGCTCATGACTCAAAAACTAAGATTCCTGAGGCCAGGGATAGAAAAACAACCACGTCACACAAGCAAACATGAATGAAAACCAAACCCACTCTGCCCTCTGAATTAGTGATACTAACTAGTTACCACTTATCCACCCTCTAACCAAGAACGCAGGGCTCGAATGGAAATCTGAAGAAGGCTGAAGAATGGTGGGTAAAAATGTGGCAAATCAGAAACGCCAGAGCAGACAGTTGTAAGAACGTGGAAAGGAGGTCACAAGAGCCGTCAGCCCAGACCCCTGGGGGCGCCATCGTCCCCAGTGTGACCGCAGACGGTGGCTGGCAAGGGTGAACGGCTGAGGCGCCAGCCCACTTAGCAGCCAGCCCTACGGAGCGGAGCGCAAGGTTCCCACTCTGGACGGCCCTCGGCCCTTCTCAATCAAATGCTCATCTTTACAGCGAGGCGTTCTGGTACCACTTCTCAGTCAGAGAGAGCACTCCCTTTTGATCAAATGAAAGAACCACACACAAGGCAAACAATGGCCTTTATCCCTGCCTTGTCTGAACAATGAAAATTATGTGCATTATGATCTCAGACAAAATCTTGGCTATGATAGAGCCATAAAGACAGCCTGTCCTTGGGATTGCAACAGTCCAGATACGTCTGGAGGCCGCAGCTGTTGGAGACCTCAAATGTTCCACTTTTTGTTTCCTGTTCAGTCCTACTTTCCGCTTTTCTGTGCCTACGTCTGACTATAAAAGAGGCCACAGGAGAGGATGAACAAGAGTTTTCTCCACCCTAGAATGTGTGAACCTTTCTGGTTCCAGTTCAGTTAAAGGCACGTTCTTGTTTGCATCTAGTGGGGCAACCCTTACAAGTGAAAAATTTTACAATCACCCACGGAGGCAGAGCATTTTCTTCAGAGAACAGGCAGTTAAATGGGCTGCAGGGCTGCGTCCCTGAGAGCAGGGTCTGAATCAGATCCATTTTCACCTCACCTGCTCTTACCAGGAAAGCAACCTCTGTGTCCCCCGGGGCACCCGCAGGACTCAGCCGCACTGGGAGGACTTCTCCGAGCCTGCCTGGCCAGAATGGGCCACTTGCAGCTGAAAGGGCAGGGCTCTGAAGTCCCCAACCACACAACACCCACCTCCACCACAACCACTCAGAGAAGCCAGGCCTCGTGAGGGACGTAATCCTCAACAGCTTCCCCAGCAGGAAGGCTGCCTGGCAGCACAGACCTCTGGGCCTGAGCTCATCCCTGGAAAGGGTGTGAGACTAAGTCCTGGGAGGCTGAAAGACAGAAACAGCAGAACAAAAGGGATGCATGAGCCCCTGCAAAGATAAATGGAAGGAAAAGCAGGATAATTTGCTAAAAGTAAATGAAGCCAAAAAAAGAGGATCCACTAGTAACCCAAAGACTAAGAAAGAAGGTTAAGAGGAAGGCTTTTGGACATCAACAAATTCAAAGAGTGGCTACTCTGTCCTTTTCCTTTCTTGGAAAACTGAAAAAGAAAGAAGAGATAAAGATGAGGAACGGGAGGAGGGGGCAAAAGAAAGGAGAGCAGTGACTGACCTGCATGCAAAGATTCTATAGAATTTTATACCTGGAGTTCAGCTCTATCATGCTGAATTAATATCATTGTTCTTATGAGAAACTCTAGGCTCTAATTCATTTCTACCACTCAGTGAATTCTGCCACTGAATGGGCAAAGACTTTCAAGCTTGAGCCCAAGAAGAACCGTCCAACGAGAGCCCCGCTGTGGTTTCTGAGGGAAGGGCTGCCATCCGGTGACCTTCCACCACTCTTCACTTCCAGAATCCACTTGAAATCCAAATTAATTTTGGCTGATTAGCATTTCAAGAGGGCTTGTTAGGGGTTAAAATACAGCTGGACAGCAACAATTTTTAAGGAATCCCAGGGCTTTGGAGGGATCCAAGACTGCTCATTGCCAGAAAGCAGGGCAATTTTCAAAGTAAGTAGTTACTTCTCTCCTGCAGGATCTCCACGGAGGGACTACTAAAAAGGAGGACTTTATTTCCTAGTGGCCAAAAGTTTCTTGTGGAATTCCACTGAGAACTCTGTTATTTACCCTGAAAAAACCATAAGTAAAAATGACACATACCTCCCAATGTTCACTGCAACACTATGTACAATAGCCAAGACATGGAAACAACTCATGTCCATTAATAGAGGAATGGATAAAGAAGATGTGATATATATATATATATAACAGAATACTACTCAGCCATAAAAAGAAACAAAATTGGATCATTTTTAGAGATGTATATGGACCCAGAGTCTGTCATACAGAGTGAAGTAAATCAGAAAGAGAAAATCAAGCATCATATATTAACACATATAGGTGGAATCTAGAAAAATGGTACAGAGGAACCTATTTGCAGGGCAGGAATAGAGATGCAGATGTAGAGAATGGATATGTGGACACAGAGCAGGAAGGGGAGGGTGGGATGAATTGGGAAATGGGGACATATAGCCACTACCATGTGTAAAACAGACAGCAAAGCAGAGGGAGCTCAGCCTGGTGCTCTGTGACCACCGAGAGGGCCGGGATGGGAGGGAGGTCCCCGAGGGAGGGGTATATGCATACACAGAGCTGATTCACGTCACTGCACGGCAGAAAGTAACACGACACTGTAAAGCAACCGTACTCCAATTAAAAAAAGTCTGTTCTTTATGCCCATTTGTCCTGTGGTAGAAAATGGTAGAAAAGCCATAGATTCAGAGGCTCTGACTTGTGCCTCCATCTACTTGCTCACCCCATGTGTTTGTTCCTAACATTATGCCCATTTTACAGAGGATGAAACTGAGGCCCAGAGAGGTTTGGGAACTCGTCCACAGTTATTCAGTAATGGTAAGGCTAGAATTCCCGATACATGTATACCTGATGCCAAAAGCCATTTGCAAACCACCCACCCAGTTCCTGGCACGCTGTATGTCCTCAGAGGATCTACACACTTCCTTTAACAGTGTTTTGGTGGAGACTGTGAGAATTACAATTCCTTAGTACACTGTTCTGACTGTAATTGTTTAATCACAGTTCATTTTCTCAGAAATGATTTGTGCACGCTATCCTGCATACAGTTTAAAGAAACCAGATTGAAGTTTTTGCAAATAGTTTTCTACAACATACCTTAAAAAACGGTGAACCTATTAGTCCAAGAAGTTTAAAAAAAACAATCTGGATTTTTTCTGTCTCTACTCAAAGCAGTATTTATCACATGGAAAGTAGAGGAGGTTGGAGTTGTGTTTTCCAGACATTTGGCAGCTCATTTTCTCTCGTGCCTATGACTAAAACCAGACTTGCAAATTTAAAATATGACTATCATTTTTTTTCCCAAAACAATTTAAACAAAAGAGGCTGCAAATCTACCCACACAAACACTGCTTTGAGCAACCTGAATAAAGAAATGGAGAGAAACTTAAGATTCAAAATAACAAATAAAATAACAATATAAGATTCCAAACAAACAAGATTTTTTTTCCAAATTTGCCTTTGGGTTGGGGGAGAATGAAGGATATAAAGCTATAGCCCTGATAACAAAGTTACCTGGCCAGTAGTGCCTTGTAGACTTTATCTTAAAGGACTGCCACCAATAGGAAGGAAAGAAATGAAACTCAAAAACGTATGACGGAAAAATTCATTTCCTCCCAACCACATGCTAAGGACAGGAACACACAACATTATTTAAACAGATCTCTGAAAGAAAAAAGGAAAGAGATGATATCCTGGTGAACTGAGTTTTGGCATTCGGAGGCATTTTTTCACATTTGGCATTTTGCTCTCTGCTCTCCCACTACCTTCTTCGCCTGTTCTCAAAGTTGTATATCATTTGTAAATGTCATCACCAATGACATTTGGTTAAGTGTACAGAAAGCATGAGCTGTTCAAAATCTAACACTAAATCTTACTTCATGATTGTGCTGGGGAACTACAGGAGCAGACTAATCCAGACCTGTTCTCTGAATCCAACACAGGAACCCTTCTGGGGATCCGTGCAATCAATCAAAAGACAGGTTATTTCAAATATCTATTTCATGCACCTAACAATGAACATATTATCATTTATATTGCCAGTTAAAACCCTGTCAAGGTGATTTCCAATTTCAAAGGTGTTTTAAAGGGACTGTAAACACGCTGATTGAGAACCTACTATGTGCCAAGCACCGTGTGAGGTATTTCACAGTCATTTTATTTGAAGTCAAATTCTACCTGCTTCTCCTCAAGCCCGGGAGAGCTGGTACAGGTAGGAAGAGAGAACACTGGACCAGGGGCTAGACTCTGGACTCCGCTGAACTATGGAGTGGGTAGCCACTCCCTTCTCCAGGGGATCTTCCTGACCCAGGGATCGAACCCAGGTCTCCTGCATTGTAGCTGATTTTGTTACCGTCTGAGCCACTACGGAAGCCCATTTAAACTCTGAGTCTCCAAATTTCTCATCTATAACAGGCCCGAGTGTAACCTGCCAGGCCTACCCTCCCAGACTGTGTAAGAATTCATTAAGGTATTGGATTTGCTGGTATCCTCCTGAGAGTCAAGATCAGTAAGGATGTAAGCTGTAAGTATTATTATACCCCAGGTCACATCAAGGCTGGACTCTGCAGATCTTTGAACAGGGCTCCATCTCTCGGTAATGACTTTTACAGTATGCAGTGTAAAGAGGGGCTTCCCAGGTGGCTCAGAGGTAGAGAACATGCCTGCCAAAGCAGGAGATGTGGGTTTGTTCCCTCGTCCAGGAAGATCCCCTGGAGAAGGGAGAAGGAAATGGCAACCCACTCCAGTACTCGTGCCTGGAAGAACTCCACAGACAGAGGGGACAGAGGAGCCCGGTGGGCTGCAGCCCGTGGGGTCGCAAAGGGTCCGGACACGACTTGGCGACTGAACAGCAACAACAGTGCAGAGGGGTAAAGAAGAGTGAAGCCTTAAGGATGGTTCGGCGACAGCAAGGGCATCAAAGTTCAGAGAACCACCCTGGACATTAAGTTGAAGGATTAACTGGGCAATGAATCGATGGAAAAACACAGGCAAACAGCTAAGGCTCTGCTAGAAAGGGGGCCAAGAGAACACAGGGTTCAGAGCCAGAGATATGGGTGAGCAGCACGAGATCAGGATTCACTGATGCTGATTTTAGATGATTACCTCATAGTTTCTTTTTCTGTTTTGGGGGGTTCCCTTTAAGCTTATATTACACAGAAGTAGAGATAATAATATAATGAACCTCCATGGACCTACCCACCACCTAGCTTCGATAGTTATCAACTCACAGCCAAGCTTGGTTCATCTGTCAGCCAGCCTCATTTCCTGGATTAGTTACTTATTATTGCATTAGTTATCTACTATTGTGTGACAAAATACTTCAAAACTTAGTGGCTTAAACATAAAGTATTTATTCTCAGGACTTTGGAAGCAGCTGGGTGGCTCTGGCTCAGGGACTCTCAGGAAGCTTCGGTCAGAACACAGGCAGTGACTGCAGTCATCTGAAGGCTTGACAGGCTAAGGAGGGGTGATAAGCTGCAGTCCTCAGGCCAGATCTGGCCTACTGCCTGTTCTTGTAAATAAAGTTTTATTGGAACACAGCCTCTTCCTTTCATTCCCATACTGTGCACGGCAGCTTTTGCTCTATACTAGCAGGACTGAGTAGGTTCAAGAGAAACTCTATGGCCCACACACCTAAAATATTTACTGTATTTTTACAGAAAAAGTCTGCCAACCCCTGGTTTAGACTATGTGCTTCCAAGATGGTTCATGCACATGGCTACTGGTGGTCAGTCACGTTCCTAGTCATGTGGGCCTCTCCACTGGTGGCCTGAGTGTTGGTCTGCAACCTCAGGAATCCCCCAGGTGACTGGCCCCCTTCCATGGAGGGCAAAGAGAGACCAAAGAAAGGGGAAGACCACTGCAGACTGCTAGGGGGAAGTTTTAATAAACAAAAGAAATTACATACAAGGCTTGTCTTGGGTGGCTGCAAGACACGCAGATGTCTGCATTCACCCACCAAAACCGTAAAAGTTAATATAAAGGCTTTCACTGGGTTTGGTCACAGGCACAAAACATGACTCCCTCAAGGCTGCGTCCTCGAAACCGCTCCTAGTGTGGGAATGGTGGGCAGAACGTACACTCCAAGGACGGGGGAGGGCTGAGGGGCCTCGACTGCCTACATCCAGCTCGGGGCCAACCAGCAGTCGTGTCCTCTGGATGACCTATCTAGTGTAGAGTGTTCTCACAACATGGCAGTTAACTTCCCAAAGGCAAATGATCCACAAGGGAGAAGACGGCAGAAGCCACAATGCCTGTCTTATGACCTAGCCCCAGAAGAGATACACCAGCACTTCCGCAGTGCTCTACTGATTACACAGACCGACCAGGAGAGAGCGTAGGTGGGGACTCCCAGGGTATAGACATTAGGGGGCAGAGGTCACTGGAGACCACTTTGGAAGACAACAACCATGGCTAATGACCCTTTCCTTAGACTGTATAGTCAGCCTTTGGGACAGGATCTTTTCTATAGCGCTTTTCAATTCTACCATTTGACAATTACATGAATTACAGGACTTTCTGATACTTCACATTATTGTGCTTTGACCATACCATGTCCTCAATATTTGTTGCTGAACTCTAATATCTGTACTTTAATTTTGACTTATCATGAATTCAGTAGAATTAACTACTTATATTCTCAGAGCTGTTATCAACATGAAATGGTTACCTTCCTTTAGTTAAATATTTCAGGAAGTCCTTAAATCTAAATATTTCCTGTTTTCTGCATTCTATTCTTAGGAGAAAGAAGCAAATCACTATATATCCTGCTGTTAGGGATTTACTTTAAAGGCTCAATTTCCAAGGCTCTCAACCACTGTATTTCCAGCCCAATCTCAGGTTTACATTCACTATATGATACGATATTCAATCATATCCCTGAGGTTCTGTAGCATTGGAAATCCATGCAAAATAATATTATTTATTATATTTAAAAAGAGGTTTTCCATTTTAACAGTTTACTTGTAATTAAAAACGAAAGTAATTTTTAAAGAAGTCTGTGGCTTCCTGACACAGTAAGAACTCAAGGATGGTTTCCTAAATCCCAAATCTAACACACAGAGGACAACTTCAAAGCCGAAGGACTACAGTTTAATAACAGAAAAAGGCACAAACGCATGAGGCTGTAGCCCATCATCTAATTACTGACTCATTCATTCAACAGATATGAATTCTGTGTCTGAAGTAATCCTGTCTCTAAGATGCTTCTAGTCTAGTAGTCACAGAAATATATCTTTGATCTTAATGAAGCCAATAATACAGTCTTTTAATATCTTAGAACAACAAAGCTATAGTAATAAAGACAGTATGGTACTGGCACAAAAAACAGAAATACACATTAATGGAACAGGATAGAATGCCCAGAGATAAACCCACACACCTGTGGTCACCTAATCTATGACGAGAGAGGCAAGAGCATACAGTGGAGAAAAGACAGTCTCTTACACATGTGGTGCTGGGAAAACTGGATAGCTACATGTAAAAGAATGAAATTAGAACACTCTCTAACATCATAAACAGAAATAAACTCAAAATGGATTAAAGACCTAAATGTAAGTCTGGACACTATAAAACTCTTAGAGGAATACATAAACAGAACACTCTTTGACATAAATAGTGGCAAGATCTTTTCTGATCCACTTCCTAGAATAATAAAACATAAAAACAAAAACAAAGAAATGGGACCTAATGAGACTTAAAAGCTTTTGCACAGCAAAGGAAACCATAAAGAAGAAGAAAGACAACCCACAGAATGGGAGAAAATATTTGCAAATAAAGCAATGGACAAAGGATTAATCTTTAAATATACAAACAGCTCATGCAGCTTAATATAAAAAAAAAACCCAATCAAAAAATGGGTAGAAGGCCTAAATAGACATTTCTCCAAAGAAGACATACAGATGGCCAAAAGGCACATGAAAACATGCTTAACATCACTAATTATTAGAGAAATGCAAATCAAAATTACACGATATCACCTCACTCCAGTCAGAATAACCATCATCAAAAACAACTACAAACAATAAATACTGCAGAGGGTATGGAGAAAAGGGAACCCTCTTACACTGTTGGTGGGAATGTAAATTGATAGTCCCTATGGAGAACAATATGGAGGTTCCTTAAAAAACTAAAACTAGAACTACCAAATGACCCATAAATCCCAGTCCTGAGCCACACCTGGAGAAAATCATAATTCAAAAAGACACGTGCACCCCAACGTATACTGCAGTTCTATTTACAATAGCCAGGACATGGAAGCAACCTAAATGTCCATCAACAGAGGAATGGATAAAGATGTGGCACATACACATACAATGGAATATTTCTCAGCCATAAGAAGGAATAAAATTGTACTATTTGCAGGGATGTGGATGGACCTAGAAGTGAAGTTAAGTCAGAAAAAGAAGAGTAAACATTGTGTATTCAAGCATATATGTGGAACCTAGAGAAATGGTACAGATTAACCTCTCTGCAAAGCAGAAATAAGACAGAGACGTAGAGAAGAAACGTATGGACACCAAGAGGGGGGAAGCGAGGTGAGATGAATTGAGAGATTGGGTTTGACATACATATGCTACTATGTATAAGAAAGATAACTAATGAGAATCATGGAGAAGGAAACGGCAGCCCACTCCAGTGTTCTTGCCTGGAGAATCCCAGGGACAGAGGAGCCTGGTGGGCTGCCGTCCATGGGGTCGCACAGAGTCGGACACGACTGATGTGCCTTAGCAGCAGCAGCAGTGAGATCCTACTGTATAGCACATGGAACTCTATTTGGTGCTCTTGGTGACCTACATGTGAAGGAAATCCAAGAAAGAGGGGATACATGTATACATACAACTGATTCACTTTGCTGTATAGGTGAAAATAACAGAACATTGTAAAGCAATTATGCTCCAATAAATTTTAAAAAATACATCTTAGAACATTTGATTTAATAAAAAACATAAATAGATGCATTCCTAACAGCCCACGCATTTATGTGGAGAAGGAAGACCTGCTCTCACACATGTGGGCCCTCAAGGCAGTATAATTACTAATCTAGTATAGAAGCTGAGACCAGAACTCAAAGAACTTTTAATACCTCACCAGAAGACATCTTTCTTCTCTTTTTAAACATACAGTTTTAAGCATTCTGAAATTTCTAGAATAATTTATTATAGGGTGAATTTTCTTCTTTACAAACACAGACATATTTTAAAGACATGTGGTCCAAAGTACAGGGCATCACTTCCACAGTACAGTGAACCTGAGGCCCTTCTCTGTGGAGGCCCTCTGCTTCCAGGCCCGTTCTGCCCTCACTGCTGCTCTTTAACTCATATGGTGACTAGGAAGATGCTACAGTTTATTCTGTTTCATGACTTGTTCAGTAATTTCCAGAAGAAAAAATAAATCTGGTTCTGATTTAGCCATGTCTTTTACGTCTAGGGGAATAATTAAATATACAAATGTTAAATTTTTCCGAGAGGACTAGGAAATGAGAATAAGTAGCAATTTATATAGACTGTTTACTAGGGAGGCAGAAATGATCAGAGGCTTTCTTGAGCTTTCGTGAAGCATCTTATTCTAGTGTCTGGAAACGTTTTTCCTTCAGTCAGAGCAAAAACTGCAAAGGGGGGGTGGAAAAACCCCTAACCAACAGTGGTAAGGACAGGATTATTCCAGAGTCAAGTACAAACTACTTTAGAATTTTATCTGGCTTGACTCAGGGTTATTTTACGGTCTCTTTGGGAACTACCCTTTTTACTGATATCAACCACAGTCAGTCCTTTCAGAAAAAGTAGGATTTGGGCTTCATCAAGGCTGGGCATGGAGTCCTTCTAAAGTGCTCTCATGTAATTTCTCAGAATGTATTCTCTTCCCCAGTGATCCCAGAAAGGCACATGACCTAACTGTTTCCATTTTTGCCTGAGCACCTATTTTAAGATTCCCCTTTTTTTGTCCAAGGACATCATTTGTCATTTACCTAATATATTAGCTTCTGAACTATGTATGAGTCAACAAACTCAGTTTGATTAAGTGGAGATTTAGTCAGAGCTGGCTGAGGGGACTTGGGTACGAAAGGCGTCACCTGGCCAAGGGCAGAGGGGTAGATACACGGAAGTGGGTGCCAGGCCCCTCTGTCACATGCCAGAGGGGGGCTCTCTGGGGAGGGAGGGTCTGAGCAGCTGGCGGTGGTTGGGGTCCCTGGGTGGTCAGGGTTACGATACAGGAGGGGTGCTTGGGGATCCATGAGCAGTGTGACTCTGTGAGACCCAAAAGTAAGAGGAGACCTACTTTGGGGTCTCAGTAAGAGGGACATGAGCCAGTGTTCGTTAGCGCACTAGTTACTTTGAAGACAGTTATCATTTATGAATCGGAGAGAACGTACCATGTGAAAAATCAAGTGCAAATGGCTCACAGACCCCACCTCCGAGCACGGCTATCAGGAGTCGCAGCCCACTTGGCAGGCTCAGAAGAGTGCCCGGCTCAGCTGTCCTCCCACTGCTTGCTGTCTGCTGCCACCCTTGGTCGCCGTCACCGCCCGGCTGTGCTCTGGTCATGAAAACCGGCAGGGCTGCTGCAAAGGTGGAACTGACTCGCCATTCCCTCTGGTTTCATGGCACCGTTTCACCAACCATTTCATTCCTGGTTTGCCCAGTGACTCAGGGCACCCAGGCCTGAGGTGGTCCTCTCCGTCACCAGACTCATCTTCCTGCCACGGCCCTGCTTCACAAGTGTGTCTCACGCTGTGTCACTGCTGCCTCACTCTGCCCGTGTGTGCGGGGACCATCTGCGGAGACTCTGAAACAGGGGGTCAGCCCTCTTGCCCCAAAGCTGCACAAGGCAGTGAGACAAACTCCTGACACGGGAGAGAGGGAGCAGCCAGCTCAGAGGGGTCTGCTGGAGCTGTGGACTTCAGTTTACCTTTAGGTCACTTGGGCTCATGAAGCTGGGGCCGACTCGGCACCCAGGGAAATGGACCATCCCCTCCCCAACGACGGAGGCTTCGGCAGCAACTGCCTCCATAACTGGCTCCTCGGGAGCCAATTCTTTATCTGGATTCAATATTTCCTTCTGAACTACACGTTGGCAGAGCAACACGTGATTACACATTCAATCGTCAAATACTTTAACATCCTCATTCTATGTTGTGAAACTCTTACCTTTCCATTAAGAATGTAGATCTAGCTACCACACCTTGGGAGCACAAATAGGCAGGGAAAGGAAAGTTCAGAAGCTCCTGGGAAATGTCAGAAATGGCTGAAATACACTTAACCCTAGAAAACAAAAATGTTACTTAATGCAGGCTGGCCCAGATGGCCTGCTGGTCAAGGTCTCACATCTGGTTAGAACTCTGGAGGGCCATAATTCACATTGTGGCATCTTCTTCAAGTCCTTATTTGTTCTTTTAACTGATTTCTGAGGCTATTCTCTTTCTCAGGGCTCCACTGGACCAGCTCCCGGGCTTCCGTCGGTGCTCGGCTCCTGAGAGGGCGGTCTGCCCAGAAGGATGACTGTACTGAGGATGTTGTGTCCTTGTGCTCCAGGCCAGCCAGGGAGGAAATGGTACCTGGATAAGACTCCTTTCTATTTTTAACTGGATCTTAAAAATTACTGAGAGTTGAATACATCAATTTGAAAAGAAATAAAAGGGCATCACTAGGCTGATATTTACTGTCTAGAATTCTCTGTAAAGGTCTCACTGACTGAAGTCTAATCATTTCAAGATGCCCTTTGCAAAGCAAACAATTTTATTTTCCCCAGTTTGCCTCTCACCTTCAAGTATATCTCATTTGCTTATGTATTTAGAAATGCCACAGTTTCCTATCTGATGCTGAGAAAAGAACTGCTCTGGGTACCTTTCCTCTCCACGCTCACTCCCCCACCCCCCACGGCCCCTGCCCCATGAGCTGGAGGAACAGCCAGGTCCATAGAGCACAGTGGGTCCCCCGGTGGGTCCACTCCTCCTGCATTGGAATCACTTGGGTGCTGGCTTAAACACGCATGTTTCAGACCCACGAGTCCAGCCTTTTATTTTATAAAACAAAAATCTGAGGTGTGAATATGCTACCTGACTTATTCCTGGGGCAGAACCTGAGTCAGAATTTGCTCCTTTTCGGCATTCACCTGACGGTACTTGGGATCCAGCTTTGCTGGGGCCGGGGTTGAGGAGAAGGTTCCTGGAGCAATAGGAAGGGTCTTTTAAATGTTGGTAATCTGGGTCCACCTTAGATTTAGGGGAACAGAATCTTCATGGTGTGGTGCCTAAAAGTGTGGTTTGTTTGTTTGTTTTTTTTTGCCACAACACACAGCTTTCGGGATCTTAGTTATCCTACCAGGGGCTGAAGCCTAGGCAGTGAAAGCTCGGAGTCCTAACCACTGGACCACCAGGGAATTCCTAACACATGCATTTTTTAAAGTGTTACTTTCAAGATGTACAGCCCACTGTAAGAACTTTCCAGGGTTTCCCTGGTGGCTCAGTGGTAAAGAATCTGCCTGCCAATGCAGGAGACACAGGTTTGATCCCTGATCCGTGTAGACCCCCACATTCTGCAGAGCAATGAAGCCCGTGCTCCAGAATCCGAGAGCCGCAACTACTGAAGCCCATGCACCCTAGAGCCTGTGCTCCACAACAAGAGAAGCCACTGGGATGAGAAGCCCGCGCTCTACAATTACAGAGTAGGCCCCGCTCTCCGCAACTAGAGAAAAGTCTGTGCAGCAAGAAACCTCCTAGCACAGCCAAAAATAAAATAAATAAAATTACATATAAAAAAAGAACTGTCCAATGACTTAAATTTCTCAATCACGTTTTGTCCATAAAATGGGAATGGAATTGAAAAGTAGCAATTGAAATATAAATTAAACACAATACAATAATTATTCATGAATAATCGTTCCTACGGACAAGTCTGTTGTCAATTTCTGGTCACTTAACAGTGACAGAGTCTGGGGACAGGCTAGGCATTAATGAGATTTATTCTTAAATACATTTTCCATGACTCCACTTCTGATCAGGGCCCAACTGACCAGAAGATGTGGTAGAAGGCCTCCTCTCTGCCTTTAGTCCACAGAAACAGCCCAGTGAGGTGAAACTCTGCTTGTTTACAAAGCACACAGTTAAACGTCAGGGTGAAAAAGAAAAAGAAAAACTCTATATCCTAGAAATGACACCAGTTGAGCAAGTAAACTAAAGACATGCCACTGAATCAGAGTTTCTGAAAAGCACAGAATGGGTGACCTTCCACACCTATGACTGTTCAGAACCTGTGCACAGTGAGACGAAAGAGGAAACATGATGAAAATCTGTCTCCACTGGCAGCAGCGTGAGCGTGGGTGACCCAGGCAGCGGTGTCAACCACACAGCAAAGCCCTGGGCCAGAAAGAGACAAGAGAGCACCTTCTTCCCAGGTTGTACTCTGGACGGTTTTTAGTCTCAGATTATAATTTTAACAAAAACCAGCAGGGATGGGAGGTGGGGGGAAGGATGCTTTTCCTGGGTTTGTAGTCAAGGCCCTAGGAAACCACGAGTACTCAACATGGCTCTGTCCCTACCTGGATCCAGGACACTGGGGCTGCATCTGCATGGATTATGTCACCTTCAGGGCAAGCCAGAACACCCTCTATGGAGGCATTTATAAACATACTGAGTCAACAGGCTTCCCAGGTGGCTCAGTGGTAAAGAATTCAACCTGCCAACGCAGGAGACGCAGGAGATGGGGGTTCAATCCCTGGGTCAGAAAGATCCCAAAGGACAGAGGAGCCTGGAGGGCTACAGTCCATGGAACTGCAAAGAGTCGGACACAACTGAGCACATGTGAACGCACACACGCGCGCGTGCGCACACACACACATATATGCGTGCGTGCGTGTGCACACACACACACACATACACAGAGTCAACATCTCCTGGATATCTCTGTTCCACCAGAAACTTAACAGTAAAATCAACACCAAAATTACGTTTTCTTAGAAGGGGATGTTAATCAGAGAATCATGTCTATGTCCTCGGAGAAAAGACCTCAGACAGACTTAAAATCACTTAAGATTTTTTCATCCTTTTAAATAATAGACAGACTTTTGGTTAATGTTTCACTTCTCAATGAAGAGTGAGCATAAACCAAACTCATCTTTGACTCTGGACTTTGCTTTACTGTCAGCTGGGGAGTATCTGAAGGTGAATCCAGGAGCCGAGAGGACTGGGGACATCACTTAGTCACATCCGTAGTAAACACTAATATCCATCAATCCCTCCAAAGCAAACATGACAGATCTAAAGCAGGACTTTCAGGTAAATATGTTTAGTAACATGAGACGTGTTAGTCATCTCCAGCATTGAGAAAGACCCTTTGCTTTTTAGAACAAATTCATGGCAGGGTGAAATCCTAAGTGAGAGGAGAAGAAAGCTTAACAAACATGAAATGAGACCTCCTTGACCTGGAGGAAAGGTGTGTACACAGTCAGCCTGCCCCAGTCTATAAAACGTCACTAGAAATGGAATCAGTGGAGAAACCTGATTTACCAAAACTCTTCCACAGACAATGCTGTTCAATTAAAACAATTTCTGCTTACATCACCCCTAAAAGTTTTGAATGCCAAATGCCCTCCCATACAATTTTAAGCTGACATCTAATATTTAGTCATAAATTAAGATAGCTGCAAAATATATTTTCTAACATACTGTGAATATTGACATTTTAAAAGTAAACTCTAAGGTCACTCTTTTAAAGATATCCAAGAAATGCTTAACATTATAGTGATGTGACATCCACCACTATCAATTGAAGAGACACAAATATAATCCTAATGATAAGTAAAAATTTTGTTTTTCCTTTTCTCCTTCTTTGAAGTACTATTTTCTTTCCACTTCTTCCAAAGAATCTTACCCTAATCAAATATTTTTTTGCTTGAAAGTCTTTATCAATCGTTTTAATACTTTGCTGTAAGAATTTTATGCTCAAAATGGAAACTTAAGAAGACTTTAAAATTTCCTATGAACAGAAGTCTCAAGATAAGTATTTAAATTTTCTTCTGGTCTGACTGATCATTACAATTATTATTAGCCAACCCTCAGAATTAGAGAAAATAGTAGCAAATGAAACAAATGACCAAGGATCTCCAAAATATACAAGCAGCTCTTTCAGCTCAATACCAGAAAGACAAACAATCGAAGCAAAAAGTGGGCAGAAGACTGAAACAAACATTTCTCCAAAGACATACAGATGGCTAATCTAATAAACACATGGAAAGGTGTCAACATTTCTTGTTATTAGAGAAATGCAAGTCAAAACTACAATGAGGTGTTATTACCTCACACGGGTCAGAATGGCCATTATCGAAAAATCTACAAACAATAAATGCTGGAAAGGGTGTGGAGAAAAGGGAACCCTCTTGCACTGTTGGCAGGCATGCAAACTGATACAGCCTCTATGGAAGATGGTATGGAGATTCCTTAAAAAACTAGGAATAAAACCACCACACGACCCAACAATCCCACTGCTGGGCATATACCCATGTATATGGGTACACATGTACCCGAGTGTTCATAGCAGCACTACTCACAATAGCTAGGAATGGAAGCAACCTAGATATCCATCGACAAATCAATGGATAAAGAAGTTGAGGTACATATACACAATGGAATATTTCTTAGCCATTAAAAAGAATGAAATAACGCCACTCACAGCAACATGGATTGACCTGGAGATTATCATTCTGAGTGAAGTAAGCGAGACAAAGACAAATATCATGTGGTATCCCTTATACATGTAATCTTAAAAGAAAAAAAAAAAAAAAACAAGTGAACTTATTTGTAAAAATGAGAAACAGGCTCACAGACACAGAAAACAAACTTATGGTTCCCAAAGGGGAAAGGTATGGGGGCAGGTGTAAATAGGGAGTTTGGGGACTGAAATATACACATTACTATATTTGAAATACAAATCCAACAAGGACCTACACTGTGTAGCACAGGGAAGCGTGCTCAGCATTCTGTAAGAACTTAAAGAATCTGAAAAGGAACGGATACATGCATGTACATAACTGAATCACTTTGCTGAGAACCTGAAACTAATGAAACGTTTTTCATCAACTGTATCCAAATACAAACTAAAGAAGATGAACTGGAATCTTCTATACTTACTTAAACTGGTTAACTTCAAGGCTGCAGGAAGTGCTGAGCATAAATTCTCCGATTTATGTCTCCTGGCATTTGCTAAAGATACACATTCTTATTTTCAGGACAGCTGCCCTTACCTGCTGCTTGAGTGCCTCCAAAGATTCAAATTCCAATCTGGCCAGTTTCATCTGGATATGCCGTGGCTTATCAGGTATGGCAAATGCAAGGATGAACTTCAAAGCCAGGAGCGTGTGCTGAAAAGAAAGAGCACAGGTTGCTGGGACACACTGGACCACGTGGGCAAGGAGACAAATTAGCACCTAAACACTGTGATCCTGCTCATTAATCTTGGGTCACTTCTAACTACTGGCCTGTGATGAACCACAGATCAACCAGGTCCATAACTTATATTTAATTCACCATACTGTGGCCACTCAATCATTACTGACTTACTTTGCCTTCTTATTTTAAAATCAGTTATTCCCTTAAAATGATACCATATGCTAGGCTCAATGAAAAATAAAGTTTGTTCTTAAAAATCTACTACAAAATGTACTTTTCTACTTGTGTCTTAATTCCCAGTATATTTAGGGTGCCACATGTGCAGAGTCAAATGTTTCTCTTTGTGTAACCACACCCTCCTCTCTGCTGTGCTTCAGGCTGAGTTACAGGAAACAAGCATGTGCCTTAAACAGCAGGTGCCTTGAATCCTCTGCTTCCCCAACAGTGTCTGGTGCCGTGTCTTTCATGAAATGACAATCAATGAGCATTGATGAGCTGATTGACTAACGTACTACTTTATGCTGCAGACTCCACATATTGTGAGGCAGAATACAGAGAGGTAGAGTATGTCCTTTCCCTTATAACACGGGAAACTTAGAACCTGGCTATTTTATTTCTCTTCTCTACCAACGCCATATAGAGGTTCTCTAAAATAATCACATGAGGTTTGTGATTATGCTTCTTTCTCTGCAGAAAGGACAGAGAAAGGAAGCCAGCAGGACCGCTTCCCCTGGTAAGTCTGCTGCTCAGACGTGCAGCCTCGACTCTGTTTCTCTAATGCTGCCATCATCTTGTGACCCAGGGCCAACACCCACAGAAGCCCGAGGGTCGTAAGAGTAAAGTTGCCTCTTTCATGATGGCATGAATTAGTAAATATCAAAGGCTGTAAAATAAAAATTCAAAAATCAGTGAAGGAGAGGGAACAGCCCCTAAGATATGTTGCACTGAATAATTAGCAGAAAAGATGGTTAAAAAAAATAAGTGAACTCTTTACTCTGATATTTTCAAAAGGGGGATGAAGGATAAATAACATGTGGCTATCTCCGGGGAGAAGCATGAAATAATGGAGAAAATCAGCATCATGCCAGAACAAGCAATAATTCAATACAAAGACTTGAAAACCGGCAGAAGCTCAGGGCAGGCCGGGGACTGCCTGGCATTAACAGGAGGTCTGGAGTGGTCTAGGGAAGGGTAGTCTTCTCTGAAATGTGACTGTCATGGCCAAAGAAGGCACTGGAAGACACTGACTAGGTGTCTGCAATGTGAAAACAAGGAAATAAAACAGATGATATCATGTGTTGCAATTCTGAACTAAGTGAATTAACAGGAACCTGGATATAATCTACAAATAAGAAATGAATAATTCAGAAAGAGCTATACTGTGTCATTATTTCATTCTACTGGACTACGGAGATAAAATTTTATATAAGACTTAATCTCTTTAGCAGAAGAGCTAAGACAGGAAATCGCCTCTATTTTTCAGAAATGGTGTGGTGTGTCGTCAGGTTGCCAGAGCTCCACTATGATCCAGTCATGGGCCCTGTTCCATTTCTCCTAACAAATCTGTCCCCATTTTCTCTTCTTTGGAGTCTCAGTAGGAATTACTGAGAAAGAAGACCCTGCTGAGGTCTTCCCTTGCACACAGGGGAGTTGTGAGATGTGTCAACTCTTCTTTGGGAACCAGGACCAGCTACTGGGTGACCGGGAAAGGCTGCCAGAGACCTTGGTCCTCATGCTTTCCATATGAAATGTCCATAAAACTCTCTTGAATTGAAAAGAACTTGATATTGATTAGACAATACTAGTTAAAATAGGAAGTCATTTTAACATGGTTAACACACTTACATAGCAACAACCTTTGTGTTTCTATAGTGAATCACTCAAAAGAGAAAGGGAAAGATATATCCATCTGAATGCAGACTTCCAAAGAATAACAAGGAGAGATAAGACAGATTTCTTAAATGAAGGACGCAAGAAGAGATAACAAAGCCTTACTAAGTGAAAAATGCAAAGAAACAGAGGAAAACAACGGAATGGGAAAGACTAAAGATCTCTTCAGGAAAATCAGAGATACCAAGGGAACATTTCATGTAAAGATGGGCACAATAAAGTACAGAAATGGTATGGACCTAACAAGCAGAAGAGATGAAGAAGAGGTGGCAAGAATACACAGAAGAACTGTACAAAAAAGATCTTAATGACTTGGATAAACATGATGGTGTGGTCACTCACCTAGAGTCAGATGTTCTGGAGCATGAAGTCAAGTGGGCCTTAGAAAGTATTACTATAAACAAAGCTAGTGGAGGTGATGGAACTTCAGCTGAGCTATTTCAAATCCTAAAAGCTGATGCTGTGAAAGTGCTGCACTCAATGTGTCAGCAAACTTGGAAAACTCAGCAGTGGCCACAGGATTGGAAAAGGTCAGTTTTCATTCCAAGCTCAAAGAAAGGCAATGCCAAAGAATGCTCAAACTACTGCACAATTGCACTCCTTTCACATGCTAGCAAGATAATGTTCAAAATCCTTCAAGCTAGTCTTCAACATGTCCTATCTTTTTGTCTTTTCATACTGTAAAGCTATGACCAAACTAGACAGCATATTAAAAAGCAAATACATTACTTTGCCAACAAAGGTCCATCTAGTCAGAGCTATGGTTTTTCCAGTAGTCATATATGGATGTGACAGTTGGACTTTAAAGAAAGCTGAGCACCGAAGAATTGATGCTTTTGAACTATGGTGTTGGAGAAGACTCTTGAGAGTCCCTTGAACTGAAAGGAGATCCAACCAGTCCATCCAAAGGGAAATCAGTCCTAAATATTCATTGGAAGGACTGATGCTGAAGCTGAAACTCCAATACTTTGGCCACCTGATGCAAAGAATCGACTCACTGTAAAAGACCCTGAGGCTGGGAAAGACTGAAGGAAAGGAGAAGGGGATGACAGAGGATGAGATGGTTGGATGGCATCACCGACTCAATGGACATGAGTTTGAGTAAGCTCTAGGAATTGGTGATGGACAGGGAAGCCTGGCGTGCTGTAGTCCATGAGATCACAAAGAGTCGGTCTGAACTGAACTGAGGCTTCAACAGTACAGGAACTGAGAACTTCCAGATGTGCAAGCTGGATTTTGAAAAGGCAGAGGAATTAGAGATCAAACTGCCAATGTCTGTTGGATCATAGAAAAATCAAGAAAATTCCAGAAAAACATCTGCTTCACTAAGCGAAAGCCTTTGACTGTATGAATCACAACAAACTGTGGACAATTCTGAAAGAGCTGAGAATACCAGACCACCTGACCTGCCTCCTGAGAAACCTGTATGCAGGTCAAGAAGCAACAGTTAGAACCAGACACGGTACAAAGGACTGGTTCAAAATTGGGCAAGGATTATGTCAAGGCTGTATATTGTCATTTTGCTTATTTAACTTATATGCAGAGTTCATGATGTAAAATACCAGGCTGGATGAATCATAAGCGGGAATCAAGACTGCTGGGAGAAATATCAATAACCTCAGATATGCAGATGACACCACCTTAATGGCAGAAAGTGAAGAGGAACAAAAGAGCCTTGATGAAAGTAAAAGAGGAGAGTGAAAAAGGTGGCTTAAAACTCAACTCAAAAAATTAAGATCATGGCATCTGGTCTCTTCACTTCATGGCATATAGATAGGGTAAAAATGGAAACAGTAACAGACTTTATTTTTTTGGACCCCAAAAATCACTGTGGACTGTGACTGCAGCCATGAAATTAAGAGACGCTTGCTCCTTGAAAGAAAAGCTATGACAAACCTAGACAGCATATTAAAAGCAGAGACATCACTTTGCTGACAAAGGTCCGCATAGTCAAAGCTATGGTTTTTCTAGTATTCATGTATGGATATGAGAGTAGGGCAGTAAAGAAGGCTGAGCACCAAAGATTTGCTGCTTTCAAACTGTGGTGCTAGAGAAAGCTCTTGAGAGTCCCTTGGGCTGCAAGGAGATCAAACCAGTCAATCCTAAAGGAACTCAACCCTGAATATTCATTGGAAGGGCCGATGCTGAAGCTCCAATACTTTGGCCACCTGATGTGAGAGCCGACTCACTGGAAAAGACCCTGATGCTGGAAAAGACTGAAGGCAGGATAAGAGGGCAGCAGAGGATGAGATGGTTGGATGGCATCACTGACTCAATGGACATGAGTTTGAGCAAACTCTGGGAGATAGTGAAGGACACGGAAGCCTGGCATGTTGTAGTCCATGGGGTCACAAAGAGTCAGACACGACTTAGCAACTGACCAACAACTCTACAGTTTACTTTCCTAAAAATACCGTATTTAAAAAAAGCCCATATGCAGAGAAATCATTTTCCTTGGAATTATATTTTCAGCATAGGTTCCCAGTAGACCTACTTATTTCAAGCTTTTAACTTCCCACTGAACAGGTCCAGGGTCACGCTCTTGAAGAGCCTCCACAAGCCACACAGCCGAGCATTCTCCCCCGGCCCCCGGCATCACTGAAAGCCAGCAGGGAAGCAGCCCTGGGTGCATGCCCTCTGTTCACGACTAGTGTCCTTAACACTGCAGCGAAAGAGAAGATGTTCTGGCTCCCAGTCTAGGTGGGGAGATGAGTAAAGACAGGCCACCACGTTGTCACGTGGGCATGTTACTGCTGGGTCTACACTGGGACCAGGGGCACTTGGACCAGCAAGAATCCCAGCTTTCACTAGGTCAGAGAGGGTTCCCTGAAGGAAATGAGTTTGAGCAGAGACCCGATGGGTGAGAAGGAATTATCGAGGCAAGGAGAAGGGGGCTGAAGTGTTTCCAGAGAGAGGATACACACACAAAGGCCTGGGGGTGCTGAGGAGAGAGGGGCTACAGAGGCAACCGGGAGCCAAGGGACATAGGAGCTGTGCAACCTGGCAGAGTGAGGCGGCGCTGAAGGCAGGAATGCGGGATGACTCCATCAGACTTCTCCGTCTGTGATGAGGGGAGTGAACAAGTGTGCAAGCGCAGGCAAGTCAGCAGGGCAACCGGAATGTGCGGGAGAGCAGTGGGGCTGCAGCTCAAGGAATCACTGCGGGGCTCGTCAGCAGGAGACTCACCAGGTCCCCTTGACGCGTGCACTCAAATGATAAGCCCAGGACGAGGGGCAGTTGAAGGGGAGGAGGGGTCTGCACGGGCTCTAGATTTTTAGCTATTTGGGGGAGTGTCTAAATGGAGATAGACATCAGCATGCAGTGTGATAGATGGGTCTCAAGTTCGCGGGAGGGCCGGAGGCAGAGACCTGGGATCACTGATGTGTGTGCAAGTGGGCAGTGAAGCCATGGGAACGGATGAGTTGCCCAAGGCTGTGCAGTGAGGGAGAACAGATGAGATGCAGCAAGATGATGGCGGAGGATGGAAGTTGGGGAGCCGAAACATGAATGACAGGCAAAGGGGAGGGGTCAGCAAGAAGCCTGAGAAGCAGCAGGCGGGGGCAGGCAGAAACCAGGAGGTTCTGGAATGACAGATGCAAAGTGGAGAGAAAGAAGCCAGTCAAGGTGGGTGTTGGAAGGTCAAGTTTACATGAAGCCTGAGGAGGAACGTTTGGGGATAACCAGCAGCAGCCTCTGGTGACCCTGGTGGGAGTGGTCACCGAGGCAGGACTCAGAGGGCGGAGAAGAGCCTGGCGGGCGAGGCTGGAGGAGGGAGGGACCAGCGACAGGCTTCAGAGAGTCTGCCTGCCAAGGAGGGCTGAGGGCTGAGGGCCCGTCTGGAGGGAGACCTGGGCTGGCCGGGTGTACGCTCTTTAAAGATGTAAGTCCTAAACATGAGATGCTTTGGGGCAGAGGAGAGAACAGCCAAAGCTGAAGATTCTGGAAGAAGTGCCAAGGAACAGAGCCAGGGTGAGGGCCAGGTGAAGGCTAGCCATAAACAGGGGGCCTGCACTGTCTCTGGCGAGGAGGGACGGGTGACCCACGACTGACAATGGCACTGAGGGGAACAAATTTGAGACCAAAGAATTTTAAAAGACATTTATTGCTTAGGATATGCAATTTAATACTTAAAACGAGGATGGACAGGTGAGAATCACATGTAGGGTCCTCACTTTTCTTTCACAGAACTAACTGCAAATCATCAGGAAATATCCTTTCCTCAAAACAGGTAATCACAGTCCTCGGTGGGGGGGGTGGGAAATGTCTCAAAGAACAACATAAAAATGCCAACTCTTTTAGCTAGATTGGAAAAAATATCAACATCTCCATAATGAAAGTTTGTTTGGATGGTGGCACTTTGGGTGATCTCTTTATCTTTAGTCTTTAACAGACATGCATTATTTTTGTACAGGAAAAAATACTTACGTGGAAAAGAACACAGGGATTCTACTCCTTACGTAACAGATGAACTACACGGGCTCTGCCCGGCTCCTAACCCACCTGGTCGCCACTGCCCATGTGCCCAGTAAATAGACCCAAACCACACAACCTGTAGCTCAGAGAGTCTGGCTTTTAACCTCGAGCCCAGGAAGCTGGAGACAGCAATCACCGTGCGTTCGTACAGTCTGCAAATACACGGAGTGCACTGCTGCGGGGCCAGGTCGCTTTGATGGTGGCCTTCTTTCACCTTCTCTCTCAATATTTCCTGAACGTCGATTATTCCCCCACTTGGCGACAGTTTCAGAAGTTCCACCAATTATACATTTATTTAGATTAATGCATAGCATCTTTAAAAAGTGAAAATACTCTGGGAGAGTTAAGAAGCATCACCGTTCACAAATTAATTAATTTAATTGGCTGGAGTTAGCAGACATTCTGGGCTTCCCTGGTGGCTCAGCTGGTAAAGAATCTGCCTGCAAAGTGGGAGACCTGGGTTTGATCCCTGGGTTGGGGAGATCCCCTGGAGAAGGGCATGGCAACCCACTCTAGTATTCTTGCCTAGAAAATCCCCACAGACAGAGGAGATTGGCAAACTGTCCATGGGGTTTCAAAGAGTACTAAGTACAACTAAGTGCGCCTAAGCACAGCACAGCAAACATTGTCTCTCACTGCATTCTCCCCCACCCACCAAACCTGAGTACTAGGAAGTGGGATGGGGAAGGCACCACCACAGTAGCTTCAACACAGGGACCCAGCTTCAAGGAAGAGGGGTAAAGAGAAGCAGAGACAGTTATCTGGCAGCCTGGATGGGAGAGGAGTTTGGGGGAGAATGGATACATGTACATGTGTAGCTGAGTCCCTTGGCTGTCCACCTGGAACTATCACAACACTGTTTCTCGGTTATAGTTCAATATAAAATAAAAAGTTCATAAAAATTCATTGTGGGGTAGAGAGAAAAGCAAATCATTCCTTATTGGAAAAGTAAAACAAATAGAAAAAAAGAGAGAGAGAAGCAGAGAGGAACCAACATTATCTGAATGATCAGCAAAGGATAAATTAGACCCCACTTCCTTCTTACTGAGTTCTTATACCAGGATCCAGAATTCAAGTTGAGCATCATGATAGATTAAGTAAGCTTTTGTAGTCTAGCCTAGAAACCTAAATAACATTTATAGCACTGTGTTTCAAAAGATCAATTTTTAAAATCTCGTTTATATTTTTCCCACAGAAAATCTGTTTCAAGGCTGGGAACTATTTTATGCTAACTGAACAGAGGAAAAAAATTGTAAAGAGCATTTTAGCTATTTTTACTTGTTTTCATAAATAAAAGAAAGCCTAAGATGAAATACAAATCTGCTCAGATTTGAAGAAAAACACCCTTGAAATGAATAGCTGGGCTGGAGTTTCATAGCCTGTCTGTGAAAAGAGAAGACATTTTGTTGACGATTGTGATTCTTTGCCAATTATCTTCCTTTAAAGTGAAACTCACAAACTTTATTCTAAACAAAGTAAAGGAGAAAAGAAAAAGTGAGGGGCAGGGTGGGGAGATGGGTAGAATGCTGAAACTAACCAATACAAAGAAGTTGGCGACCCATGACAACATGCTTCAAATAACGATTATAGTGTGTCTCAGCTGGGAAATGGAAGAGGAGCAGGCAGGACCAGAGGAAGCTGGCACTCAGGAGCCACCCGCTATCTGGTGCCAGCAGTAAAGTGCTGCCGTCACCACGTCACTCACCTGTGGTCACGGCAGGGCTGTCAGACTCTTGGGGGTCTAGCAGCCAGGTGAGTGAGTGGAACCATTTTTATAAAAACTAGAAAATTCATAATATGATCGACAGTAGCAGCTGTGTTTGTAGCAGTGTGCCCCAAACCCTGTCTCTGCTGAAACAGAAAATGCAAATAGAGATAAATGCTTGGAATTCTGTAAAGCTAATTTGATTTCTACAGAGGTAAGTCTGCAAGGTTACCTCTTTTCATTCAGAGCCCACTGAATAAAAGAAAGTCCTTCAAAAAAGCATCCTCTTCTCATCATCAGATAAATTAAATGCCAAGTGCCAATTAGTAAATGATTAACGAAACAGAGACTGAAAAAATTATTGAATTGAGCCCTTAAGGGGAAAAAAATCAGGGATTTTCATTTTAAAATGGCAGATCATGCACATGTCTTATTCTACCTCCCCAGGGTCTCCTGAAACGACAAAATATACAATCTAAAAAAAAAAAAACAAGACTGGAAAACAAGAGAAATTGCCAGAACTTCTGGATATAGGGCTTATGGAGTGGCAAGTGCTGCTCAAGTCTCCTGAGACAAAGGCAGGTCCTCCCAAAGGAGACTCAGAAGAAAGCCAATGTGGGATTCAGCCCCACAAAAGGAAAGGATTGGGGCAGGGAGTTAGCACCAAAGGGAACGCATTAAAGAATTGCCTTCAGAAAACCTGGGACCATAGCAGGTCCTTTCTCATGCCACCCCGTGAGACTGGTTCAAAATGGCAGAGTATAAAGACGTGTGCTCATCTTCTCCTGCGAGAGCACCAAAGTCATTCCACCTTGTAACAGAGAAACCTCGAGTTCTACTGTTGAGCTAAAGCCAAAGACCTGCCCTTTAAAGAAAACGGGTCGTCTTCTGGGAGAGCTCCTTGTGCAGGGTTGCCAGGCCCAAGAAAGCTGAGATCAAGGTCATACCAAACTCCTACTAAAGACTTCACACAAGGGGGAGAAAATATCCACTCTTGGCTTCTCCTTCAAGAGTAGAGAAATGAAACATACATTCAATGTTCCATCTTATTGAAGGACTTCCCTAGGAACTGATTCCTGTCTCATTAGGCTCAGAGCTCTGGAGAGGATCCTTCATACTGTGCATGCCTGGGGCAGGCGGGGGCAATGAGAACAAAGGAGAGATTGTTGAAAATACCAGAGAAACTGCAATACTAAAGTTAGACACCAGAGGGAGCAAGAGATTACAAACCCTTTTTTCAAAAAAGAACAAGCAGACTTCTCTAACTGGGAAACTATATGAACAAATTCAGCAAAGACGCCATCTCCAGAAAAGGTTTGAGACATTCCCAGAATCTCTAGCTGGGCTGACTAATGGAGGTCTTTGCCTGTACAAAGTTAGTCTGTAAATATTGGGAGAGGTGGCTGTTTTTTCAAGTGCCCAAATCTCAGCAAAATTTAACAAGAACACAAACAGGGAAATATAACATGATAAAGAAAAATAACAAATCTCAAAAAAGACCCAAAAGAAACAGAAATCTATAAATTATATAACAAAGAATGCAAAACAATCATCTTAAAGAAGCTTAATTAATTATAAGAGAACACAGATAAAAAAAAACTAATCACAATCAGGAAAATGATGAATAAACAAAGTGAAAATATCAACAAAGAGATAGAAACTATTGGAAAAAAAAGAGAGAACTAAACCAATTCTGGAGTTGAAGAATGTAACAACTAAATTGAGAAGTTCATCACTTCTCGGCCTTTTGGCTAAGATCAAGTATAAATTGAGAAGTTCACTAGATGGGTTCAACATCAAACTTGCTCAAGCAGAAGAAAATAACCATGAACCCTAAGACAGGTTATCTGAAATTACTGAGTCAGAAGAGCAAAATGAAAGAAGAAGAAAGATGAAGAAAGCTTAAGATACTCAGTGGAGGGACTTCCCAGGTGGTCCAGTGGTTGAGAATCCACCTTCCAATGCAGGGGATGCAAGTTCTTTCTCTGGTGGGGAAACTAAGCTCCCTTATGCCATGGTGCAACTAAGCCCACACATGGCAACTGATGAGCCCGAGTAACACAACCAGAAAGAGGCGCCTGTGCCACAGTGAAAGCCTGCACGCTGCAACGAAGACCCCATGTGCCACAGCTAGGATCTGACGCAGCCAAAATAAAATGAATAAGCATTTACCAAAAAAAAGATATTCAATGTACATCAGTCAGGCTTCATATTCTCCAAAGCAGGCTTCAACAGTGTGAACCAAGAACTTCCAGATGTTCAAGCTGGATTTTGAAAAGGCAAAGGAACCAGAGATCAAATTGCCAGCATCTGTTGGATCATAGAAAAAAGCAAGAAAATTCCAGGAAAACATCTACTTCTGCTTCATTGACTACACTAAAGTCTTTCACTGTGTGGATTACAACAAGCTGAATGATTCTTGAAGAGATGGGAATAAGAGACCACCTTACCTGCCTCCTGAGAAATTTGTATGCAGGTCAAGAAGCAACAGTTAGAACTGGACATGGAACAAAAGACTGGCTCAAAATTGGGAAAGGAGTTATGTCAAGGCTGTATATTGTCACCTTACTTATTTAATTTATATGCAAAGCACATTATGTGAAATGCCAGGCTGGATGAAGCACAAGCTGGTATCAAGTTTGCAAGGAGAAGTATTGATAACCTCAGATATGCAGATGACAGCACCCTAATAGCAGCAAAGGGTGAAAGCAAAGAGGAACTAAAGAGCCTCTCAATGAAAGTAGGAGAGGAGAGTGAAAAAACTGGCTTAAAATTCAACATTCAAAAAACTAAGATCATGGTATCTGGTCCTATCACTTCATGGCAAATAGATGAGGAAACAATGGAAACAGGGACCGACTTTATTTTCTTGGGCTCCAAAATCACTGCAGATGGTGACTGCAGTCACAAAATTAAAAGATGCATGCTCCTTGGAAGAGAAGTTATGACAAACATAGACTGTATTAAAAAGCAGAGACATTACTTTGTCGACAAAGGGCCATCTAGTAAAAGCTATGGTTTTTCCAGTAGTCATGTATGGATGTGGAGTTGGACCATAAAGAAGGATAAACACCAAAGAAATGATGCTTTCAAACTGGTGTTGGAAAAGATTCTTGAGAGTCCCTTGGACAGCAAGGATATCAAACCAGTCAATTGTAAAGGAAATAAATTCTGAATATTCATTAGAAAGACTGATGCTGAAGCTGAAGCTCCAATATTTTGGCCACCTTATGCAAAGAGCCAACTCATTGGAAAAGACCCTGATTCTGGGAAAGACTGAAGGCAGAAGGAGAAGGGGACATCAGAGGACGAGGTGGTTGAATGGCATCACTGACTCAATGAACGTGAGTTTGAGCAAGTTCTGGGAGGTGGTGAAGGACGGGGAAGTCTGGCATGTTGCAGACCATGGGGTCGCAGAGAGTCAGACACGACTGAGGGACTGAACAACAACGTATATCAGCAAGCAGACCAATATGTGCATCATGGGACTCTCAGAAAGAGAAGAGCAAGAAAGAGGCGGACAGTGTATCTGAAGAAATAATGGTCAAAAACTTTCCAAGTCTGAGGAATAAAACGGACATTCAAATTCAAGAAATTAAAAGACTTCAACTAGGATGAACCCAAAGAATCTGATACTGAGATACACTGTAATAAAACTGTCAAAGGACCAAGAGAGAATCTTGAAAGTAGCAAAACATGTTGTCATGTTCAAGGAAGATCCCATAAGATTATCAGAGGAGTTCTTAACAGAAAAAAATACAGGCCAAAAGGGAGTAAAATTACATGTTTAAAGGGCTGAAAGTAAAAACCTGCCAACTAAGAACACTATATCCTGCAAAACTATCTTTCAAAAATGATAGAGAAATAAGACCTTTCCAGATAAACAGAAGCTAAGGGAATTCATCACCAACATCTTCCTTATAGGCAATGCTAAAGAGAGTCAATCAAGTTAAAATGAAAGAATGCTAGACAGCAACACAATAGTATATAAAAATATAAAATTTTCTGGTGAAGGTAAATACATTGACAAAAACAGTATACAGTAATGGTGTATCACTTTTGACGCTGGTGTAGAATTTAAAGGATAAATTCATTAAAATAACTATAACTATAAAATTTTGTGTAATGAGGGGAAACATAAAAGAGTAGAGATTTTGTACATGAAGTTTTTATCATTTTTAGAATAGACTATTATAAGATTTTTTATGTATTCTCCATGTTTACCACAAAGAAATACCTATAGAAAATAGATAAAAGAAAAATGAGAAAAGAAATCAAGCCAAGACGCTACCAAAAAAATCAGCAAAACACAAAGGAATGTATCAAGAGAGGAAAAGGACAAAATAACTATAACCTTACAGAAAATAATGAATAAAATTGCAATAATAATTTTGTTACCACAACTAATTACTTTAAAAGTAAATAGATATTCCCCGATCAAAAGACATAGAGAAGCTGAGTGGAATAAAAAAGATCCAACTACACACTAGCTATAAGTGTCTCACTTTAGATGTAAGAACACGTATGATGAAAATGAAAGGACAGAGAAAGATACTCCATGCAAATGGTAACAAGCAAAATGAACAAAGACAAACAAAAAATAGGTGGCCATACTTACAAAATAGATTTTAAAGACTGAGATAGACAAAGAAGGGCATTATACAATGATAAAGGGTCAATTCACCAGAAACAATAATTATATATTATTAACATCAGAGTACCCACATATATGATGCAAAAATTGACAAAACTGAAAGAAAAAGTAGGCAATAACATAATAATAGTAGGAGATTTAAATACTCTGCTCTCAATAGTGGATAGAGTAACAAGACATTAGAGCAATAGGAAAATAAGAGGGCTTGAACAACACTGTAGACCAACTGGACCTAACATGGGCAGAACACTCTGCTCAACAAGAGCAGAACACACATTCTTCTAAAGCACACATGGAATATTCTTTAGGATAGATTACCTGTCAGGCCACAAAACACATCTTAACAAACTTAAGAAAAATGAAATTATATCGATTATCTTTTAGACAACAGTGGAATGAGTCTAGAAATCAACAGCAAAAGGAAAGCTGAGAAGCGAACAAATGTTAAGTGAAAATTAAATAGCATACTCCAACAACCAACAATGGGCCAAAGAAGAAATCACAAGAGAAATTAGAAAAAATTTTGAGACAAATGAAAATACAATATACCAACACTTATGGGATTCTGCAAAAGCAGAACTAATAGGGAAATTTATAGTCTTAAATGCCTTCATTAAAAGAGGAAACATCTCAAATCAACAACCCACTTTACGGCTCAAGGAACTAGAAAAAGAAGACCAAACTAAATCCAAAGTTATCAGAAGGAAGGAAATAATAAAGATTAGAGCAGAAACAAATGAATTAGAAAATAGAAGGCAATTAAAAAAAAAAACAATGAAACTAAGAGTTAATTTTTTGAAAAGACCAACAAATCAACAAACTTTTAGTGTGACTAACAAAGAAAAAAAGCTCAAATAACAAAAATAACAAATGAAAGAGGAGACACTATAACTGATGCCAGAAATAAAAACGATTATAAGAAACTACTATGAACAATTATATGCCAAGGAATCTAGGGGAAGAAATGGATCAACTCCTAAAAACATACAACCAACAGAGACTGAATCACGAAGAAATTAAAAAAGTCTGAACAAATATAGAACTAGTAAAAAGACTTAATCAGTGATTAAAAAAAAACTTCCCAGCAAAGCCCAGAACCAGATGGCTTTACTTAAGAATTCTACCAAATATATAAAGAGAAATTAACACCAATCCTTCTGAAATTGTCTCCCAAAAAAACTCAAGATAAAGGAACACTTTCAAATTCATTCTCTGAAGTCAGCATTACTTTAACACCCAAACCAGACAAACATACTGCAAGAAAACTGTAGACTAATATTCCTGATAAATATTGATGCCAAAATCCTCAACAAAATGCTAGCAAAGTGAATTTAGCAGCACACTGAAAAGATTATACACCTTTACTTTTAGCCAAGTTGTTTTTGGTTCTGGAATACAAGGATAGTACAACATATGAAAAGAAATCAATGTAATCAACAGACCAACACATCAACAGAATGAAGGGGGAAACGATCATTTCAACTGAAAGAAAAAAGCATTTGACAAAATTCAACTCCTTTTCACGATATGTTTATCATATATCATATTGATTGTATTCAATCAATAAAAAGAAAATTAGGACAGTACCTAAGCATAGTAACGGCCATATATGAAAATCCTATAGCTGACATCACTCAATGGTGAAAAGCTGAAAGCATTTCCTCAAAGATCATGAACAGGGCAAGGATGACCTCTTCCACTCCTTCTGTTCAACGTAGGAAATCCTAGCCAAAGCAATTAGGCAGCTGCTATAGAACACAGTATGGAAGTTAAAAACAGAGTTACAATATGATCCAGGAATCCCACTTCCAGGTACTTATTCCAGAAGAAAAACAAACAGGGTGTTGAAGAGATATTTGCATATCCATGTTCAATGCACTACTAATCACTGCAATAGCCAAGAGACAGAAGCAACCTAATTATCCCTGGGTAGATGAATGGATAAAGAAAATGTGGTGTATATATACGGGGGATTATTACTCAGTCATTTAAAAAGAAGGCAGCGAGTTTCGGTTTAGCAAGCTAAAAAAGCTCTACAGAGATCTATTTTACAAAACATGCATACTGTTAACATCACTGTACTGCACACTTAAAAATGGTTAAGATGCCAAATTGTAGGTCAGGTGCTTTATGCACAGTTAAAAGACTCAAAGGCCAAAAATCCCAATGGTTCCCCCCTCCCCCTGCTAAAAAAAAAAGCCAAACAAGGAGCAGTACTGATGTCCAGGATGGCAGACACTCAAGTTCTTCAGACACAGAGTGAGGCCAGTCAAATCCTTGGGTGGCCAGTCTGCTTCCTGCTCCTGAACCTTTCGGGACTCTTCTCATGTAGAATTCTGTACCAGGAGAGTCCTTCTGGGGAACAGACCTGCACACCCATGCTGGCAGAGGGAAGCCACAGCAGCTCCTGTCTCATCATCCCCAACCACCAGAGGTCTACAAGGCTGAGAACCACCAATGCAAAGAGCAAGATGAACAGAGTTAACCCTTGAGGACAAAAGCAGACAGTTGGGGAGCACTTAAGAACACGAAGTTTACTGTCCACATGTGCTGTGTGAAAAACAAAAATTATTCAAGGAGTTACTCTAGGAAAACGAAAATGGAATCTAAGAGGACAACATGGAAAACAAGAAACGGCAGCATCTGACCGTGACTTACAAGAGACTAAAAGAAAACAGGAGATGACCCTTTGGAGTTCAATGTTTAGAACGTTCTTTTTTTAGAAGCAAATTATTAATCCTAGGGTTATATTTCCTTCCCTTCAGGTTCAGTAACATGATTGGTTAAACAGTATATAATATTCATAACATTATAAATTTTCATTCTGTTTCCATAATCAACTGGGAGACATATCATAGCCAATTATAATTATAATGTAGAGTATAAAAATAATAAAGGAGCCAGCAAAAATTGGTAGAGGAGAGGGCAGTGGAAGCCAAAGAAAGATTAACTAAGTTAATAGCCTCATTTTCAAGGAGAGGACACAGTATTGCCTAAAGTTAACATATTAAGAGACACATCTTCTAATGAAATTTTTAAGGCTGTAACACAATCTCTATGATAATTATAAAATAATACTATAATAAAAATTGAGAGGATAAAGTGGGAGATGAGATAAGTGGGCTAAATCTTTTATAGCAACCAATATTGTCTAAGTTGATAGATCAAAAAAGGAAGTACGTTACTGAAAGTTATAATGATGCATACAGGGGGAACCCAAAAGAGAAACTGTTAGCAGTTACTGCTTCTGGGTAGAGAAAACAGGAATGGTGCAAGAGCTACTCACAATAGTCAAGACACATAAGCAAGCTAAGTGTCCACTGACATGAACGGATAAAGAAGAAGTGGTACATACATATAATAGAATATTACTCAGCCACAAAAAAGAATGAAACAATGCCATTTGCAGCAACATGGATAGACCTAGAGGTTGTCATACTTAGTGAGGTAGGTCAGAGAAAGACAACACAGGATACTGCTTATATGTGGAATTAAAAAAAAAAGTTACAAATGAACTTATATACAAAACAGAGTTAGAGAGGTAGAAAATAAACTTACGGTTACCAGCAGGTAAAAGGTGGGGAGGGACATATGGGAAGACTGGGACTGACACATACATACGATTAATATGTAAAAAACAGCTAATTAATAAGGGCCTACTGTATAGCACAGGGAAGTCTAGTCAATACTTTGTAATGGTCAATACGGGAAACGAATCTAAAAGAGTGGATACATGTTTACGTGTAACTGATTTACTTTGCTCTGTACCTGAAACTAATACAACACTGTAAATCAACTATACCTCAACAAAAATTTAAAAAAAACACACACACAGCCAAAAGACAATGAGGATTTCTCTCAGGGTCTTCAGGCCCTAGCCCTGGTGAGTCACCACCAGAAGCTGAGCGGCGCAGTGCCTAGGGACCCGGCACACTGTTCTCCCGACCAGAGTCTCTGCTGGGCGCACAGAGATGTACGCGCGGCGGGACTGGGAGTGGCCACCATCACCAACGGCCTGGGCCTCTGCTCGTCCACATGATCAGTCAAGTGAGGGAGTTGGGTTTAAAAGGTTCACGGAAAGCTGAATCTAAAGCAAGTGAACAGGGTAAAAAGCAATAGGAAAATGACAGGAGAGCCAATTAAAACAGAGAGACAGAAGTAGTTGATTACTATAAAAACACGAAAAGATTTTTATCTCCTCTTCCTCTGTCTCATCCCTTAACACATTACTGACCAGAGATGTATGAACACCATAGGCATTAGTTTCCACAAAAATCTCCTGGTCAATCACGTGTTAATAAAACAGTGGTTTGAAAAAAACATGCCAATTAAACTAAAAGAATAAAAGGAAATAAATTTAAGGGTCACAAATAAATCAAGCTGAACACCTCATCAGTTTTTCCCTTTAAAAATATAATCTCCATTGTAGGGACCTGCAACAGAAGAGGCTCCTCATGGGTGAAGGACTCAGAGCGATGAGACTGGCATTTGTTGCTGGGGTGGCAAAGCTGGCTTTCAAGGCTTCGGCAATCCCTGTGTCACCAAAGAACACACCTACCCAGCGTGAGAGCTCGTTGCCCTTGACATGATTAATTTATAGGCTCTCTGGGTTTCTCTCAGCTCTAAAGTCTGTGCATTTCCAATAGAGAGCTTGTAAAGCTTGTTCTCGTCCCGATCAGAGATGCATTTCATGCACAAAGCCGCTTCTAGGCCAGATTTGGTGATTCTGAAAGGAAGTGGAATCTGTAGGAGGGTTATGTTTTATTTGGAGTTTGCTTTGTTTTTTCAACAATTATTTCGACCACTTGACAAGTAAAAAAAATTCAAGCAACAGTTAATAACCGTGTGCCAGCAAGTGCTAACTAAGGCCTGTGAAGCAAAGTGATACCCTGAGATTGTGGTTTCATTTCACTATATACTTACTTCATTTACATTACGTGGACCATCAAGTGAGAAATTAAGTCACTCTGGAGTCACAGGGGCCAGCCTCGGTGCACTCCAGAGACCACAGGTTGGTGGCTCTGCCCCAGCGCCAAGAAATGGAATCAGCCTCCTGGAGTCACCTGCCTGATGCCTGGATGGTCAGTGAGAGCTGACCCAGCAGCCCTGACTGCTCACCTGACCCCCCCAGGCAAGGAGGGCAGGCTCAGGAGACCAGGTGGTGCCAAGTCCAGCAGGAAACCAGGTGCAATCCGGAGCCAACTGGGCTATCCCTTCCTTCCTGGCCTCCCCAAACACTGTTTATCCTCAGATACATACAGGTACAGTGGACACTGGCAGAATCTCCAAAGTGGGGGGAAAAAGTCTCCAAGGCCCAATGGCAGGGGGGATTTCAAGCCACAGGTACAAGAGGGGAAAACAGTTCCTCTTCACTGAGGGGGTGGCAGGATGTGTTCACAGCTACAGCACATATGTGACATGAGCCTGTGACCCCTGAGATAGGTCTTCATTCATAGACTTTTTCTTCTTTCCTCTAAGTCTTTTGTTGTCTTCCTAGTTTTATCCCCCCCTCTAATGCACATGCCATGGCCATGGGAACAATTTGTTCAATGCAGAACTAAAATGAATTAATAACTAGTTATATTTAATCACACTTCCTTGAGTCCCAATGTAAAGTGAACATACAGCTTCACTACATACAAGTGAAGATACCATTTCTTTAACTCTGTTGGGCAAAAGCTCTCTCCCTTCTCGTCAGGTCCACCTGCCTGCTTTGAACTTGTCTGAACTTGACAAGGCCCTGTCTGAACTTTACCTCTGCAACATGCCCCCTCCAGGGGATGAAGCTTCTATATACTCTTGGCCGGGGTCTCTGGAAGGTTCACGCCTCTTCCTTTTTTCCTAAAGCATCACTTTCCTTTACTCCTACCACACTCAGGTCATTATGAAGCTCAATCAGGTATGTACGGGAGTAAACAGAAGCTACAGCTTTCATGCAAGGATCCCCTGGTGGACAGTGATGCCTGTTGCCATATCAGGTATGCAAAGATTTTAGAGTTGAAACAATCTGCAAGAGTTTTTAAAGTCACTTCAAGGGCCAGAAACTGGCCTTCAGTGACTATGTGCCACAGCTGAGAGCAGAATTCTGGATATTCCTTTCTACAAGACACTTCTCCTCCCCACGGGACCCTCCTGGTGGTGCCCTGTGAATGCACAGCGGCCACGGCAGAGCGCAAGCCTGGGGACCAGGGGCAGACCTACATGCAGACACCTCCCGCAGGCTACGGTGCCCGTCAGAGCTCCGTGGGAGCCTTCTCTCCTCAAGTGACAGCGCACCCTCACACCCAATGCGTGCTGAGTAGTCAACATATAGAAATGCGAATTCTTGGGGACCTCCCTGGTGCTCCGAAATAGGAAAAGGAGTATGACAAGGGTGTATACTGTCACTCTGTTTATTTAACTTCTATGCAGAGTACACCATGCGAAATGCCAGGCTGGATGAATCATAAGCTGGAATCAAGCTATCCGGGAGAAATATCAGAAACCTCAGATATGAAGATGATACCACTCTACTGGCAGAAAGTGAAGAGGAACTAAAGAGCCTCTTGATAGGAGTGAAAGAAGAGAGTGAAAAAGCTGGTTTAAAACTTAATATTAAAAAAACTAAGATCATGGTATGCACTATCACTGCTCTTACTGAAGCTAAAGTTCCAATACTTTGGCCACCTGATGCAAAGAGCCAACTCACTGGAAAAGACCCTGATGCCAGGAAAGATTGTGGGTAGGAGGAGAAGGGATGACAGAGAATGAGATGGTTGGATGGCATCACCAACTCAATGGACATGAGTTTGAGGAAGCTCCAGGAGACAGTGGAGGACAGAGGAGCCTGGCGTGCTGCAGTCCACGGGATTGCAACTAGTCGGACACAGTGACTGAACACTGGTAGTCCAGTGATTAAGACTCTGCTGCTTGGACGTCCTTAGTGGTACAGTGGATAAGAACCTGTGTGCTTCTACTAGAGGGGGTACTGGTTTGATGCTTGTTCGGGAAACTAAGATCCCACATGCTGTGGGGGGCAGTCATAAATGAATGAATGAATAAATAAATAGGGCCTCTTTGGTGGCTAGATGGTAAAGGATCTACCTGCCAACGCAGGACACTTGAGTTCAATCCCGGTATCAGAAAGGTCCCACATGCTGCAGAACAGCTAAGGCTGTGGACCACAACTACTAAGCCTGTGCTCTAAAGCCCAGGAGCTGCAACTACTGAAGCCCACCCACCGTAGAGCCTGTGTTCAAGAGAAGACACCAAAACGAGAAGCTCTCACATTGCAACTAGACAGCAGCCCCCACTCACCGCACTAGAGCAAAGCCGGCACAGCAACGAAGACCCAGCACATCCATAAATAAATAAATAAAACTCTTAATAAATACATAAAGCAGAGCTCAGTTTTGGCCATTAAAAAAAAAGAAATGCTAATTCTTTCACTGAGGTATAACTGATATATAACATTATATTAGTTTCAGGTGTACAACAAATGATTCGATATTTGTATACACTGCAGAATCATCACCACAATAAGTCTAGTTACCATCATCACCATACATAGTAATGAAATGTTTTCCTTATGCTGAGAACTTACATGATTTACTCTCTTAAGGCAATACACTATTATTAACTATCACCACTACCCTGTACATTACATCCCTATGACTGACTTCTTTTATATCTGGAATTTCTTGCCTTTTGACTCCTTCAACCTGCCTCTTTGGCAACTACCAGTCTCTACAGTTCTCTACATCTGTGAGCTTGGTTTTTGTTAGTTAGATTCCACATACAAGTGAAACCATACAGTATTTCTCTTTCTTTGACTTATTTCACTTAGCATAATGCTATCAAGGTCCACCCATGTTGTTACAAATGGTAAGATTCCATTCTTTTTTATGGCTCCAAGTATTCCATTCGTGTGCATGCATGTGTTCTCACTCATCTGCTGACAGAAACAGGTCATTTCCATATCTTGGCTATGGTAAATAATGTTGCAATGAACACAGGAAGGCATATATCTGAATTAGAGTTTCTGTTTTCTTTGGACAACTATACAGAAGTGAAAATGCTGGATCATATGACAGTTCTATTTAAAAGTTTTTGAAGAATCTTCATATTGTTTTCCATAGTAGCTGTACCAATTTACAATCCTACCAACAGTGCAGGAGGGTTCCCTTTTCTTCACACCCTCTTTAGCAATTTTTATTTGTGGAGTTTTTGATGATGGTCATTCTAACCAGTGTGAGGTGATATCTCATTGTGGTTTTGATTTGCATTTCTCTGATAATTAATAATGTTGAGAACCTTTTAATGTTGGCCATCTGTATGTCTTCTTCAGAATTTATATCTTCTGTCCATTTTTTAAACTGGATTGTTTATTTTTTGCTATTGAGTTGTATGAGATATTTTATATATTTTGGATCTTAACCTCTTACCAGATATTTGATTTGCAAATATCTTCTCCCATTCAGTAAGTTCCCCATTCATTTTGTTGATGGCTTCTGATGCTGTGCAGAAACTTTTTAGTGTGAAGTAGTCCAATTTGTTAATTTTTGCTTTTGGTGTCAAATCCAAAAGATTCTTGACATTACCAAGACTGATGTCAAGAAGTTTACTGCCTGTGTTTCCTTCTACGAGGATGCCACTCTCTTTTACAGCTTCAAGTCTTAGATTCAAGCCTCTGATCCATTTTGAATTAACTTTTGTGTATGGTATAAGAGTCTCGTTTTATTCTTTTGAATGTTGCTGTCTAGTTTTTTCAACAACATTTATTTGAAGAGATTGCCTTCCCCCACTGCATATTCTTGCCTCTTTTTTAAAAAAAAAAAGATCTTACTTATTTTTGGCTGTGCAGGGTCTTCATCGGCCGCTCAGGCTTCTCTCATGTTACAGTGTCGGGGGGTTACTCTCTAGCTGGAGCGTTTGGGCTTCTCAGTGTGTGGCTTCTGTTAGAGAAAACAGTCTCTAGGGCATGCAGGCTTCAGTAGTTGAGGCACACGGGCTCAGGGCTCAGCAGCTGTGGCTCCCGGGCTCCAGAGCACAGGCTCAGTAGTTGTAACACATGGGCTACTTGCCCCACAGCATGTGGGATCTTCCCAGATCAGGGACTGAACCCCTGTCTCCTGCACTGGCAGCTGGATTCTTTACCATTGAGCCACCAGTGAAGCCCTGTTCTTGCCTCTGTCATAAATTAAACACACATGCATGGATTTATTTTGAGGCTCTCAATTCTGTTCCACTGATATGTCTGTTTTTAATGCCAATGCCATACTGTTTGAGTACCACGGCCTTGTAATACAGTGTAAACCCAGGGACTATGTAATGGCTCCAGCTTTGCTCTTCTTTCTCAAGATCACTTTGGCTAGAGTCTGTGAGGTATTAGAAAATACATATTTGGTGTCTGCCCCTGGTTCCTGGCACAGAGCTACTAAAACCCTTTTAACTTCCTATAGTTTAAGAAAACGAGGAACATCTCTTTTTCAAATGTTGATCTTTGACCTGTTTCTGACACAGAGCTCCTAAAGCCCTTGTAATTTCCTGGGTGGTAGGAGTGTCTTTTGTTCTATTGAGATAATTCTGGATGAGCTGCTAGATGGCTCCTGGGTGAGGACTGGTCACCAGAAGGACCAAGCTAAAATTATAAGACTGGAATTTTCAGCCCCACCTCCCAAGCTCTTGAGAAGGGAGAAGGGCTGAAATGGAGTTAATGATCAATCATGCCGACGTGATGAAGCCTTTCTGAAAGTACAGGGTTTGGAGAGCTTCCAGGTTGGTGAACACACAGAGAGACTGGGAGGCAGTGTACCCGGGAAGGCGTGGAAACTCCACACCCCTTTCCCACATAGCCTGCACTGTGCATCTCTTCCGCCTGGATGTTCACCCGCATTCTTCACTACAGCCTTTCGTAAGAAACCAGTAAGTGTAAGGAGACTTTTCCTGAGTTCTGTGAGTCACTCTAGCAATTAATCAAACCTGTGGAGGGGCTGGTGGGCACCTCTGATTTATAGCAAGTAATTCAAAGGTACAGGTATGAAGCTGGACTTAAAGCTGGCACCTGAAGTTTGAATGTCCAGCCTGTAGCTTATTGGTCAGAAACACAGGTGACATCTGGGCTTTGATTAGTGTCTGTTGTTTAGCAGCTCAGTCGTGTCTGACTCTGCGACCCCATGGGCTGTAGCCCACCAGGCTCCTCTGTCCATGGGATTCTCCAGGCAAGAACACTGGAGCGGGTTGCCATTTCCCTCTCCAGACTAGTGTCTGAAGTGTGTGTTAATGGAAGTTTTGATGGAATGAGCTATAACTGCTGGGATCCGATGCTATCTCTGGGTAGACAATGTCATAACTGAGTTAAATTGTAGGACATTTAGCTGCTGCTGCAGAGAACTGCTTGAATAGAAAAACCTTCACATATTTGGTGCCCCAAAGTGTCAGAAGTGAAGTGTTTTCTGTGAAGGTAAAGGAGACACACAAAGAAAATAGGAAAGAAAGGCTTTTCCCTAAACATAAAGTGGAAGACCAAGGGTTTTCCATTATTGAGTCTTTAGTGGTTCCATACAAATTTTAACATTTTGTTCTATTTCTGTGAAAATGTCATTGATATTCTGATAGGGGTTGCACTGAATCTGCAAATTGCTTTGGGTAGTATAGAGACAGGGTGGGACCTGGGACCCTTTGCCAAAGTGCTCCAATGCTTATACCTGGACAAACATTTCAAGCAAGGAAATACAAAGAAACTACAAGGGACTAAAAACAACTGGATACATGCTCAGTTGGGGCAAATTATGGACAAAAAGATACAGAAAGACCAAAAAAACCCAACACCACTTCTGAAGAGCCCTGGGCAAAAACAGGGTACTGCGCAAGCCCCATGCACACAGCACCACCAAAGGGGTGGGCAAAACACCTAAGCCACCTCCCCAGCCCAACCCCTGGACACACCCTTACCCTCACCCCACATAAGGAACCACCTGCCCCACCTCTGGGAGGGAGCAAGGGAACCTGTTGTTTTTATTCTCTCCTGTAGCTACAGGAGCCCCAGTAAAGTGTTATGTGAATTTCATGTAGGGCCTCTAGTCAATTTCTATTGATTGGGGAAGGCCAAGAACCCTGGTAGGGATCAGAACGGACATTTTAACAATATAAATTCTCCCAATCCAAAAGCATGAAATATCTTTCCATTTATATTTTCCTCAGTTTCTCTCATCACTGTTTTATAGTGTTTCAGTTCAGTTCAGTCGCTTGGTCCTGTCCGACTCTTTGCGACCCCATGGACTGCAGCACATCAGGCCTCCCTGTCCATCACCAACTCCAGGAGCCTACTCAAACTCATGTCCATCGCATTGGTGATGCCATCCAATCATCTCATCCTCTGTCATCCCCTCTTCCTCCTGCCTTCAATCTTTCCCAGCATCAGAGTCTTTTCCAGTATGTCAGTTCTTCACATCAGGTGGCCAAACTATTGGAGTTTCAGCTTCAACATCAGTCCTTCCAATGAATATTCAGCACTGATCTCCTTTAGGATTGACTGGTTGGATCTCCTTGCACTCCAAGGGACTCTTAAGAGTCTTCTCCAACACCACAGTTCAAAAGCATCAATTCTTTGGTGCTCAGCTTTCTTTATAGTCCAACTGTCACATTCATACATGACTACTGGAAAAATAGTTATAGTGTTTAGTGTATAGGTATTTCATCTCTTTGGTTATATTTATTCTTTTTGAAGCACTTGTATATGGGATTGTTTTCTTAATTTCTCTTTCTGATAGTTCATTGTTAGTGTATACAAATGCAACATATTTTTGTATATTTATTTTGTATACAGCAACTATACTGAATTCATTTATCAGTTCTAATAGTTATTTTTTTATAGAGTCTTAAGGTTTTCTATATATAAAATCATGTCATCTGCAAATAGTGACAGTTTTATTTTCTCCTTTCCAATGTGGATTCCTTTTATTTCTTTTTCTTGCCTAACTACTCTGGCTAGGGCTTTCATTACTAAATTGAATAAAAGTGGTGATAGTTGGTTGTCTTCCTTGATTTGTTCCTGTCACCATTCAATATGACATAGGTTGTAGGCTAGTCATATATGACCTTTACTGTGTTGAGATGTTTCTTCTATATCCACTTTGTTGAGAGTTTCTACACAAATGTTGAGAATTCATCCACAAATGGATGCTAAATTTTGTCCAATGCCTTTTCTGCATCTATTGAGATGATCACATGGTTTTATCTTTCATTTTGTTAATAAGCTGAGAAGTTTGAACCAACCGTGCATACTGCAATACATCCCACTTAAGCAGGGTGCATGCTCCTTTTAATGTACTGTAGAATTTGGTTTGCTACAAGGATTTCTGCATCTATGTTCACTGAGGATATTGGCCTGTAATTTTCTTTTCTTGTGGTGTCCTTCTTTAATTTTGGTATCAGGGTAAAGCTGGTCTTGTAAAATGAATTTGAACCATTCCCTCCTCTTTTCTTTTTAGGAAGAAGTTGAGGATTGGCATTAAATCTTCTTTGAATATTTGGTTGAATTCACCAGGGAAGCCATCTGGTCCTAGACTTTAGTTTTGTGGGAAGGTATTTGATTACTGATTAGTATTCTTACTAGGAACTGGTCTCCTCAGATTTTCTATTTCCTCATGATTCTGTCTTGGAAGGTTGTATTTTTCTAGGTGTTTATCCACTTCTTTGAGGTTGTCTGATTTGTTTGGAGTGCTGGGGCTGGAATTTTTGGTGAACTGTAGCTCTTCCTACCAACCTCAATGTAATCCTTTTCTTAGCTGATATGAAGGGGTTATTCAGCTATTTTTCAGGTCTTTTTCAGAGGGAAATGTTTCATATGTAGCTATAGATTTGGTGTGTCCATGGTAAGAGGTGAATTCAGGATTTTCAAAGTTGATATTCTTGAACCACACTCTAGAAATGTTAATTCCTAAAGTGAGTATTTTACTGTTTTGTCAGATTGGACTCTCTGACCACCTTCAACTCAGTTTGGGACTGTAGACTTCAGTGGTAGCAATTTAACTAGCTGTTTTTTTGAAGACGTAAACCACTGCAAAGAATGTTAGTGTCCTACAATTGAGCCTCCTAAAAATCAGATGGTATCTATTTATAAATGAAAAGAGAAGGTAACTTCACTTAATTTTGCTCTTCTATAAGTCTTCATTCCAACTGAATTAATATTGCTTAAACGGGTAGCTCAAGTGGTAAAGAATCTGCCTGTAATGTGGGAGGCCTGGGTTCAATCCCTGGGTTGAGAAGACCCCCTGGAGAAGGGCATGGCAACCCACTCCAGTATTCTCTTGCCTGGAGAATTCCATGGACAGAGGAGCCTGGCAGCTCCAGTCCAAGGGGTCGCAAGGAGTCGGGCACAACTAAGCAACTAACACACACACACACACACACACACACACACGCATACACAAATGTTCCACGGAAGGCCACAATGTCACTGTCTGCAATTTTCACTCTGAACAAATGTTTCTAACCAAAATAAACTTATAAATGGAGAATCTGCACCAGGATATACTGGGCTTCATATTTCAGGCACCAAACTGTGCCAGTGGCATCAGATAATTAACTGGGTGATGCATGACAGAAAGATCCTAACCTGCTTCTCAGAATCTGCAGGCAAGAAAAGCCTGAAAGATTGGACAGGAATGGTGGTGGTGAGAGGGGCCAGATTTCTGCCTATCCCACTGTGGATCTTTCACTTATGGTCTCATTAAACATATAATTCGTTTGCTTAATTATTAAAACATTCTACTTTATATGTTTCCCTGAAGCAAAATGTTATCATATTTACTACTGAACATATGCTCCAATTTACTATTTCTGTAACTGACAAATTCTATAAAACCAAATAAAACTTCCTCAAAAAAGACTTACAAGCATTTCTGGTTTTAGCTCTAACAACAAGTAAAGAGCCTGGAAGATGTCACCCTTGTCAATACAACAAGAAAAAGCTGGACAGACTTAAAATTAATGACTTTCTTGACCTGTCTGAGAAGTGAGGACAAATCACCACCATAAAATCCTGGAGAGAAAAGTGCATCTAGAGAACTCTATCAGCCAAGATCCACTTAGCTAGAACAGAAGCTGCAGGAGCCATAAACAAGCAGGAACACTTAACTGGTAATCTGGATGAATCGCTAGTGGTGGAGTGTGACTAGCATGAGCGAGAGACCCCTAAGGGTTGTTGTCTTGTTGGGGGCGGGGGGAACACTTCTACAGGCTTTCGCTCCAGGAACTCAACAACCAGGTTCCCATAGCGAGGGCACAGGAAGGATCCCCTCGTGGGTCCTGCAGGAGCAGCGGAGTAGGCATGAGAAAATACTGTTCAGAACCTTCCCCATAACAATGGCTTACTCTCCAGGGGTAAGAGAAAATTAGCTGGGGAAAATTCTGAGACTTGATTTCAACTAGAATAGGGAAATTCCTCCCTGCTCCAGCCTGCTCCAGCCTTTCTGCCTCACTGAGGGAGAACTAAAACAAAAACATAACAAAGTCAACAGAGGTCAGGGTTTCAAAGAAATAGACTGGGAACTCTGCAGGCAGGGAAGGAGAAGGGAGTGGATAGAAAAGCTATACTTGTCTTGAAAGAGTGCCCCCCTAAAAGACTGAGATTTAATCAGAAGATTACAGAATGCATCCCCACCCCAACATGTTATCACACACCAACAGGGTTCCAGCATAACCACAGTGAATTATAGTTATATGGTCTGCAAGAAACAGCCTCTCCGAGGAGAAAAACAGGGAAGCCCAAAGTAAAGAAGGGAAACCAACACAAGGCTATTAGAGAAACTTAGGGCCTGTGGCACCTATAGCCATAGCAAACAAGGAATACAGCCCAACTCCTAGCCAGACTAACATACATTCTTAGACTAAAGGCCTACTGACCGCCTCTGATGCCTGACAAAAGAGTGTCTGGCTTTCAACACCAAATTACAAGCATGCCAAAAGGAAAGGAAAACACTCTGAAGAAACCAGCAGAACCAGATATAACAGATTTTGGAATTATCAGGCAGGGAACTTAAAATAACTATGATTAATAAGGGCTCTAATGGTAAAAGTAGGCAAAATGCAAGAATAGATGGATAATGTAAGCAAAGAAATGGAAAATCTAAGGAATAAACTGAAATGCTAAAAATCAAAAACACTAACAGAAATGAAGAATGCCTTCAATACACTCATAGGTAGACAGGAGACAGCTGAGGAAAACCCAGCAATCTTGAAGATGGGTCAAAAGAAACTTCCCACATTGAAATGCTAAGAGAAAAAGAATGGGGGAAAAAGGAACGTGGTCACTCCTGGGGGACAATATTAACAGGTGTGTCATGTGCATAACTGCGACATCAGAAGGAGAATGAGGAGGAAAAGGAGCCGAAGAAATAGTTGAAGAAATAATGGCTAAGAATGTTCCAAAATTAATGATGGACTCCAAATCAAAGGTCTGGGAAGCTCATAAAATGTGAAGCTGGTAAATACTACAATATCTACACCTAATCATATCATATACAAACTGAAGAAGACCGAAAACAAAGAGAAAATCTTGAGGGGGGGAAAAAAAAACAGCTTTCCTATAAAGGAACAAGAATGAAAAAGCAAGAAGAGAAAAAAGCTAAACATTCAAAGTGTGGAAAGAGGGAATCCCTGATGGGATTCCTAATCCAGCAGTTAGGAATTCATGCCCTTACTGCCCAGAGTCCAGCCAGGTTCAAGCCCTGTTGGGGGAATTAAGGTCTCACAAGGCGTGTGGCCAAAAAATAAAACAAAGTGTGGAAAGAAATCCCCACTAAGCTAGAGTTGACATCCAGTGAAACTATCTTTCAAAAGTGAAGGAGAAGTAAAAATTTTCCATTATTTCAGAAGTTACTACTCTAAAAGTCTGAGAGAAAGGGAGAGAGAGAGAATATGAATGACAACACACTGCCACCAGACCTGCCCTGCAGCAAATTTTAAAAGTTCTTTTGGCAGAAGAAACATGGATCTACAGAAAGACAGTGTGTCAGAGAAGGAATACATGAAGGTAAAATATAACACTTTATTTTTCTAATTCTTAATTGATCTCAAGCTAACTGTTTGTTTAAAGCAGTAACTGTTATTGGATGATTATAGAATTTGGATAAGTTAAATGAGTGATAGCTATGCTTTAAGGGACAAGAGGGATGAATTGGGAAGACTTTACTATAAGATATATATGTACTACACCACATATGGGGTGGTATCGTACTATTTGAAGGTGGACTTCAGTTCAGTTCAGTCGCTCAGTTGTGTCCGACTCCTTGTGACCCCATGAACTGCAGCACACCAGGCCTCCCTGTCCATCACCAACTCCTGGAGTCTACCCAAACCCATGTCCATCGAGTCAGTGATGCCATCAAGCCATCTCATCCTCTGTCATTCCCTTCTCCTCCTGCCCCCAATCCCTCCCAGCATGAGGGTCTGTTCCAATGAGTCAACTCTTCGCATGAGGTGGCCAAAGTACTGGAGTTTCAGCTTCAGCATCAGTCCTTCCAATCAACACCCAGGACTGATCACTCCTTTAGGATGGACTGGTTGGATCTCCTTGCAGTCCAAGGGACTCTGAAGAGTCTTCTCCAACACCACAGTTCAAAAGCATCAATTCTTTGGCACTCAGCTTTCTTCACCGTCGAACTCTCACATCCATACATGACCACTGGAAAAACCATAGCCTTGACTAGATGGACCTTTGTCGGCAAAGTGATGTCTCTGCTTTTAAATATGCTCTCCAGGTTGGTCATAACTTTCCTTCCAAGGAGTAACTTAGATGAATTTATACACAATGGCAACTACTACAATGTTTTCTTTAAAAAAAGAAGTACAGTTGATAGGCTAAGAGAGGAGATAAAATGGCATCATATAAAATGCTTAAGTATTAAAACCACAGAAAGCAGAAAAAAATAACACCTGTAGCAAATAGAAAACTGAACAACATGGTAGATATTAATCCAACTACATCAATAATCATTTTAAAAATGCACAATCTAAATATACAAGTTAACAGACAGGATATCAGAGAGGATACAAAGTAAGGCTTAACTATATGCTATCTACAAGAAACCCATCTTACATACAGGGACTCAAGAAAGGTTAAAAATAAAGGGATGCATGCCGTTCTTGATGTCTCATACCATTCTCCAATTTTTAAAAAAGCCTGAGTCGCTTGGTGAACTGCTTGATTCCAAGACTGGGCAAGAGATACATAAAATGAGACTGGAACATCTTACAGTGGCAGAAAATAAGGGGAGTGCTCAAAAAGAAAACACACACAAACACAATGGGTGCATATGGAAGGGACTCAGGAGTCAAGCAAGAGAGCCCCCAGTGGCCAAAGCTGGAACAATTTGAGCAAGAAAATAAAGTAGTACTGTACGATAACCCAAAATACAAAGTAAAAATCCATGAGCCTGGGTTTCCCAGGTGGCGCAGTGGTGAAGAATCCACCTGCCAGTGCAGCTGATGCTGGTTTGATCCTTGGGTCGGGAAGGTCCCCTGGAGGAGGTCATGGCAACCCACTCCTGTATTCTTGCCTGGAGAATCCCATAGACAGAGGAGCCTGGCGGGCTACAAAGTCCAGGCGGGTCTCAGAGAGTCAGACACGACTGAGCACAGACACACACATGCATCCATGAGCCTCTACTAATACATACAAATGACCAAATAACTAAATGGGGAGAAGAGACAGATCTCCCTTGTGGAGAACTCCAAATAATTCTTACAGATAGCCCTCAAGATAAGTGAAAGAGGAGAGTGAAAAAGCTGGCTTAAAGCTCAACATTCAGAAAACTAAGATCATGGCATCTGGTCCCATCACTTCATGGCAAATAGATGGGGAAACAGTAGAAACAGTGTCAGACTTTATTTTTGGGGGGGGCTCCAAAATCACTGCTGATGGTGATTGCAGCCATGAAATTAAAAGACGCTTACTCCTTGGAAGGAAAGTTATGACCAACCTAGACAGCATATTTAAAAGCAGAGACATAACTTTGCCAACAGAGGTCCATCTAGTCAAGGCTATGGTTTTTCCAGAGGTCATGTATGGATGTGAGAGTTCGACGGTGAAGAAAACTGGGTGTCGAAGAACTGATGCTTTTGAACTGTGGTGTTGGAGAAGACTCTTCAGAGTCCCTTGGACTGCAAGGAGATCCAACCAGTCCATCCTAAAGGAGTGATCAGTCCTGGGTATTCATTGGAAGGACTAGTGCTGAAGCTGAAACTCCAATACTTTGGCCACCTCATATGAAGAGCTGACTTATTGGAAAGGACCCTGATGCTGGGAGGGACTGGGGGCAGGAGGAGAAGGGGACGACAGAGGATGAGATGACTGGATGGCATCACTGACTCAATGGACATGAGTTTGAGTAAACTCCGGGAGTTGGTGATGGACAGGGAGGCCTGGCGTGCTGCAGTTCATGGGGTCGCAGAGAGTCGGATACGACTGAGCTAAACTGAACAAGATCATTACACATTAGGGCTCAAGAGTGCATGTGCCTCCATGAAGCAAGGAATGCTTCCCATCTTCCATTTCCCAGGGCTCATTAGGATATAGCATCCATGTCTACTCCTTGTAGAACTTACCAGCAATATCCTACTGTGTGACAGGTGTTGCCTTAATAGAACATTTTATATCTTTGCCAGAGCAAGGCAAATAGAAAAGCAGTTGCATAAAGGCAGTGGATGTAGAAGAAAGAGGAGGGGGAAAAAAAATAAAGTCTGCTTTAAAAGAGAAATAACTTCATATAACAGAACAGGGAATTGGTGTGAAATAAAAGGGCTAGAACTTTTTATACCTACACATTTAAAAAACAGACCAAAGATAAAATTTTACATTTTCCACTGACACACTTTCTTAGAGGAAATACTAGCTTGCTACTTTTTCTCGTCTTACATCAACTAGATACATTTAATGAACATTATTGTTAGAAAAGTTAAAAAAAAAAATGAACTTACTTTTTCAGCAAAGTCAGATTTTCACTGGGACTGTTAAAGTCCCCTCACAGTTAAAAAATAACTTTAACAGCTTACCCGAGAGAGGAATTTTCATATGCAAATAATAATAATTTCTAAGTTTTGATAATAGCAAAGGGCAATTTTTCCTGGCTATTCTGAGTTTACCATAAATCTGAACACTTTAATTTTTTTTGTCTTTTGAAATACATATTTGAAGGTAATATAGTTCTATGGTTGGGGGGAGACGTATACAGTGAAAAATTTCCTTCTCACTCTCACCTCTGTCTGCCAAGGGTCATGTTGTGCTCAGGGGCCACAGCCAACTACAAAAGATCACTCACCACCCTGTTTTACAAGAATGAATTCATTTGCCACTGCAGTCACTGACCTTCAACACACCCTGAAAAGAATGGTGCAGAACAGACCTTCAGACAGATATTTTCAGGAGAAATTTTTTATGAACTTGGGTTTTTGCATTCTCCCACACTTAGACAAGCATTAAAACCATGAACTAAAATATCTGTTCCCTGTGACTAGCAGCAACCTTGTTAACGAGATGTGAGTTTGATTTCACATATCCATAGCCAAGATCGCCTATATGCGTAAGACAGGCTGGGACCTGTGACCTGAGACCCTTTGCTGCAATATTTGCATCTGAACAAATGTTTCCAAGCAACAGAATACAAAGAAGCTATAAGGGTTTAAAAATAACTGCATGAATGTGCAGCTGGGACAACTTATGGACAATAAGATACAAAAAGACCAAAAAAACACAACTTCCACTTATGAAGAAACTAGAGTAAAAACAGGATGCTGGGAGCAAAAGCAGGGTACTGCCCATTCCCCCTGCATGCAACCCCACCAAAAGGGTGGGCAAACCCCTCTGGCCCAACTCCTGGACATACCCCTACCCTTACCCCACATAAGGAATCGGCTTTCCTCCCCACCTCAGGGAGTAAGCAAGGGAACCTGTTATGTGTTTTTGCTGTCCCCCTCTACTGCAGTATGAGTCCCAATAAAGCTGTACCTGAATTTCTTGTCTGGCTTCTAGTCAATTTCTATTGATTGGAGAAGGCCAACAACTCTGGTTGGTATCATGCTGACCTCCTCCCTGACTTCTGCAGAACAGTTTCTCAGGGCTGTCCCAGAGCCTATCCCTGGGCCATAGTCCTCAGTAAGACACTGGATAATCTCAGCTCACAGCGTTTATGTTGTTAATTGCTTTTTTTCCCCCCCAAGTCAACACAAGTAAATAGAACTATATTATCATTATTCTTCATCTTAATAAAAAAGGAGTATACAGCAATAGGGTTCTGCATTTTTATTTTTATACGTATTATTATTGGAGCTCTTTTCATATTCCTACATAGAAAGCATCCCTAATTTACTGAACCAGTGATGGACATTTATGTTATTTTCAGTATTTTGTTATTACTAGGGATACTGAAATGAATATCTGCATATATTTATCATTTTATACATATGCAAGTATACCTGTGGGATAAATTCTCAAATGTAGAATAGTTTTTCAAAGGATAAATGTTATTGTAGTTTAAGTAGATTGTTCCAAACTGCTCCCTGTGTGGTGTTGAGCCAGTGTGCACCCCCAGCAGCTGAGTACGAGGGTGCCTGCTCCTCGGGATAATACCCCCCCTCTTGAGGACTTCCAACAGTCTGACCTATGTTCCAGTTTAGTTTCACTTTGCATTTCTTACTCAGTAGTGTTAAGTATCTATTTATATGCTTAACAGTCATTTGCATTTTATTTGTTTGTGAACTTTCTGTTCACATTGAAAGGCATCTGAAAAGACTGGGGCTGGAGAAAAAAGAAAAAGGAAGGAGAGAACAGCAAAGTACACTGAGTTTTGTACGAGCACAAAGAACTTGACTTCCGGCTTAAACTTAATGTAATTGGTGTTAGAACAGGTTAAATTATAATGATATTTTTTACAATCATTCTTCATTAAGGGATTTCATTTTTAGAGCAATGTTAGCTTTGCAAAGTGACTGCATAGGAAGTACAGAAAGTTTCTAGGTCCCCTTCACTCCCCCCAAAGGCTTCCTCTATTATTAACATCTTATGTTACTGTGCTACATTCGTTACAACTGAAGGACCAATATTGATACATTATTATTAACTAAGGTCCACAGTTCACATTTGGGTTCACCTTTGGGTTCACCGCATGGGTTTTTACAAACTGCATAATGTCATATACCCACTATTATACAGAATAGTTTTACCACCATAAACATCTGTCAGTCACCTCTCCATCCCACCTTTCTTCCCTCCCTAACAAACTCCTGGCAACCACTGATCTTTTTCCTGTCCCTATAGTTTTGCCTTTTGTAGACTGTCATATAGGACCCACAGAGCAGGTAATCTTTCCATATTGGATTCTTTCACTGAGTAATACGTGTTTAAGGTTCCTTTCTATCTTTTCATGCTTGATAGCTTATTTCTTCTTAACAGTGAAAGCACTCCATCGTATACGTGTGCTATAGTTTATCCAGTCATTTACTGAAGGGTTTCTTGGTTGCTTCAAATTTTTGGCAATTATGAATATAGCTGACATAAACATTCACATGGAGGTTTTTGTGTAGACATAAGTTGGGTAAATATCTAGGAGGGCAGTTGCTGGAATGTATGGTAAACCTATATTTAGTTTTGTAAGAAACTGCTAAACTGTTTTCCAAGAGGCTATACCATTTTGCATTCCCACTAGCCATGAATAAACTGTTCGGTTTATTTATGGGTTGTTATGTTAATTTATGGGTTGTTATGTTGAGTTTTAGGAATTCTTTGTATATTTTGTATACAAGTCCTTCAGGAGATATGTCTACAGAAAATATTTTCTCCTAGTCTGTGGCCTACTGTCTTGTCATTACCTTTTGAAGAGAAGAAGTTTTGTAATTAAAAAAATTTTTTAAAGTCCATCTTATTTCTTTCATGCTTCTGGAACTGTATAAAAATTCATTGCTAAACACTAGGTCACCTAGATTTTCTATATTATCTTCTATAAGTTTTATAGTTTTTTGTTTCACATTTAGGTTTCTGATCCATTTTGAGTTAATTTTTGTGAATAATGTAAGGTCTGTTAAATATATATATATTTGCATGTAAATAAATGTTCAGTTGTTTTAGCACCCTTGCATCCTTGGTTGAAAAGACTATCCTTTCCCCATTAAATTGCCTTTGCTCCTTTATCAAAGATCAGCTCACTGTTTATTTGAATCTCTTCTGTTCAACTGATATATTTATCTCTTCTTTCACCAATACCACACCATCCTGATTTCTATAGCTTTATGTCAAGTCTTGAAATCAAGAAGTGTCAGTCTTCTGACTTTGTTCTATCTTTTTCAGTACTGTGTTGACTATTCTGGGTGTTGTGCCATTCCACAAAAATCTTTAGAATGAGTTTGTCAAGATACAGAAAATAACTTGATGGGATTCTGATTGGGACTGCACAGAATATATAGATTAAGTTGGGGAAAAACTGATATTTTAACAATATTGAGTCTCTTCATCCATGAACATGGACTATCAAGACAGATTTTTACTTTATTTCATCAGAGTTTTACAGTTTTCCTTATTAAGACCTTGCACGTATTTTGCTAAATTTATAGCAAATTCAACTTTTATTTTGGTACTAAGGTAAGTGGTGATGTGTTTTTTTATTTCAAATTCCAATTTTTACTGCTAGTATATAGGAAAGCAATTGATTTTTGATCTACTAATTTTTACCACTGTTTTTAGAGTCAAGTAGAAAAAAGTTGTCTATATGTTGGTGAATGCAAAATAAAAATACAGAAAATCTGATCCCTGAGTCTGTGAAAAATAACATATTTGGCTCTCTACCCATACCAGAATCAGACATCTTAGAGAGTTCCCTTAATGATATAGAAATTTTATGTTAATAACTTTTCCATTTGTGATACATTTTTAAGACTCAAGCAGCAAACCTGAAATAAGATTCCTGAACAAAATCCTCAAGCCACATGAAGTAGAGTCATATTAAGGGCACTACAGAGTGCCCTTAGAAACATTAGAAAATGTTGATGAGAAGAACATGCATGTAGTCTCATGATGCAATACAGCAGTAGGTTAAAAAAAAGACTTCTATTAAACTGTGCTACAGTTCTGAAAAACTGCATCATGGTCATAAACTCTTTAAGCTTCTAATCCATTTACAGATGAACTTCCATGAGTGGATTAGATGTCTGACAAGTCCAGGTACAGTCGTCTTTTTTATTACTTTTACTTATGCTTTATAATATACTGTATTAATAGCAGACATATTATTCCAGGGAACTAAAATTATGAAATCATAAAGGGTTTTGGAACTCTTAGCTGTTCAGCCAGAGTGAGTGAATGGAAGTTTCTTTCAGTTGGTGGTGGTTTTCTACTCCCAACTGTATAAGGCAGTTTGGCCATCTGGTAAACTCTCAAGATTTGGTACTAAATTATTTTTTCTATTTAAAGATCCACCCTCAAAGGCTAAAAAGTCAACTGCACAGCAATTCTAAAACAAGCTTACCTAACACTCTCTAAACAGGTTCTCCTTAAAAAAAAACAAAAAAAACAAAACCGCTCTGATATATGATGTATCATCATCCCATTTGAAGTGTACAATTCAGTGGCTTTTAGTATATTCACAGAAGTGTGCAACCATCACCACCATCAAACACTGTCCTCACACCTCCAGTGACTTCCCTGGTGGTTCAGTGGCTAAGAATCTACGCATCCAATGCAAGGGGCCCCCATTCAACCCCTGGTCACAGAACTAGATCCCACATACTGCAACTAAAGATCCTGTGTGCCACAACTAAGACCTGGTGCAGACAAATAAATACATATTTTTTTTTAAATGTTACTTCCTCACACCTCCAGAAACATCCACTCCCTTTAGCCATCATTGCTTCATGGTCCCCATCTCCTGGGGCCCTAGGTAATCCTTAGTCTACTTTCTGCATCTACAGATTTGTCTATTCTGGACATTTTATATAAATGGAACCATACAATAGATGGTCCTTTGTGACTGGCTTTTCATTCAGCATAATATTTTCAAGTTTCAACCATATGGTACAGCACATATTAGTAGTTCATTTCTTTTTTCCATCTAATAATACTCAATTGTAGGGACTAACCACACCTTACTTATCCATTTGTTAGTGGATGGACATTAGGGTTGTTTCCATTTGGGGTCTATTATAAAAAATACTACTATGAACACTGATGTACAAATGTTTCTGTAGACATATATTTTTGCTTCTACTGGGCACACACATAGGAGTGGAACCGCCACACTAAAGAAAAGTGGTAGGAGGAAAAGCAGGTGATATAGGGTCCTGGAAGCCAAAGGAAAAAAGTGTTTCCAGGAGAGGGGAGTCAAATCAAAGTAGAAATGAATGGTTAAAAAAAAGAGGTGACTGTGTGTTAGCACTAGTGACCTTGAGAGTGGCATTTGGTGGAATGATGGTTCAAGAGAAAATGAAGAAGAATAACTGGAGGCAGTAATCATGGCCAACTTCTTTTAAAAGAGTTTGTTTAAAGAAAAATGGGGCAAAAATTGGAAGGAGATGTGAGGTTGAGGTGGGAGAAATACCAGTATGTTAGTGTTCCAATGGGAATGATCCCATAAGAGAGGGAATGATCCCATAAGAGAGGGAATGAAATGATGCAGGCGAGAGCAGGGGATGCCGAGCCACCTGCTGGAGGGACGTGAGAATGGGACCTGCTCACAAGTGGGGAGGTGTCCTTCGTGGGGTACAGACATGATTCTCCTGTAGTTACAGGATAGGTGGGTAAACATGGGCAAAGGTGCAAGTAGCACAGGGGATGGGAGTTTTCATCTGATACCTCTGTTTTCTCAGCAAGGTGAGAAGCGAGGTCATCAGCCAAGGTGAGGGAAGGGAAGGAGGTGATGGAGGACTGAGAGAGGAGAAGGCATGGAAGGCATGGAACTGTCATCTCAGTGAGCAGGAAAGATAAAAGGCCAAGGAAAAACACATGACTGCCAGGCAGCGTCGAGGGCCGCTGAGGTCAGCAACTAGGGATTTAAACTGAGGCCAGTCACATGGCTGTATGGCAGGAAAGAGGTCAAGGGTATGGCTGGAGGTGAGAGGCTGAGGTCAGGGGAGAGGTTAAAGAATTTGGCTGCTATGGCAGTGAAAGAGGGATAGGAACATTTATTAGAGAGAGCAGTCAATGGCCAGACCCTTGAGGGCTCAAGGAGTTGGAGGGAGGGACCTGGGGAGGCAGGACGCACACTGGAAAGCAGACAGTTGGCGGGATGTCAGGGCCATCTTCCTGGGCATGTTCCCTCCACTGAGCCCTCTGAGGACCAGCTGAGTTAGCTCTCTGCTCAGACTGGCTGGTTAGCCTTTCCCCCTTTTACCATCTGAGGGCCCCTCCCAGAGCATGGGCACAGCCTGCTCGGTCTTCTCAGAGTCTCCGAGTAAGCTGGGTGTGCAAAATTTCCAACCACGTGCTGGTTCCAAATTTTTTTTTTTTTTTTTCATTTTTGATACCAGACTCTGTCTCTAGGCCTTAGGGCACAAAGATGAAAAAGACATATATAGACCAAGTTATAAAATCCTGTAGAGCGGTGTGTTCCAGTACTGTCATTCCAGAGCAAGGGCCAGGTGCAACAGGAACAAAGAATTGTGTTCACTCTAACTTCTGTTGCATGGAGATGAAGAAAAGCAAAGATAATTTTTAACATTAAAAAAAAAAAAAGCTTAAATACCTGCTACATGATGAAATACTTAATTTCTTTAAATAGAACTCAATGTACTACTTTGCCCACTCCTCAGATAACTCAGCTTGGTTCCCTCCCTGGGAACTGAGCACCCACCAAGGAGCGACAGTCACCAACACCTCCGGAGCCATTAGGAGGAAAGGAAAAGGCCGCTGGGAAAACAGAATCTTCAGATTCCAAACAGGAATCTCAACTGCACATCTGAATGTCGTCTTTTATACAAAATGTGCATATTTTAAAGCTTCAAAAGTTCGATATTACACTGGTGGCACTAATTTTTACCTTTGGGAGGCTAAACATCTGCTAAACCTGGGCACTGTCTCCACCTGTGCTTCAGTGTAAGCTCGTGTACACATCCATGAGGGCACACACATCATGTAGCAACGGCTTTAGAAGCAAGGAGCTGAGGCAGGTGGCCATTACTAGGAGCATGGATATGTCAATTCTCGTACATTAAAACCATGGAAATATAAGCAGAAGACAATGAACCAGATTTATATGGGCTTTCCAGGTGGCACAGTGGTGAAGAATCTGCCTGCCAATGCAGGAGACCTAAGACACATGGGTTCGATCCCTGGGTTGGGGAGATCCCCTGAAGAAGGAAATGGCAACCCACTCCAGTATTCTTCCCTGGAAAATGCCATGGACAGAGGAGCCTGGTGGGCTACAGTCCATGGGGTTGCAGAGAATCGGACACAACTGAGCACACATATTTATATATGGCCACAAAGATGGGTATCATAAACATAACACTGAGCAAAAAAGAATCAGGTAGACATTCAGAGCCCAAATCTATGCACATAAATTAAAAAACAAAAACAGGCAACACAGTTAATAAATAAAAATGAGAAATACACCGGCATGGGTGCCTATGCTGGGGAAAGGCCACACAAGCGGAAATATAAATAAAACACAAACAAAGATGCCTGTGCCGTGAATCAAAGAGTAGGATCAACTTGATTTTGTGTGTGTGAGGTGGTGGTGGTCATAGGAAAGGGGAACAGCAGTTAGTAAGTACGGATTTTGTGTACTTGCAGATTTCCAGTATGTCCCGTCCTTGTCAATCATGCTCCGGAGACACGTACAACATGCCATGACCTGCACCCAGCAGTCTATCACAATTCTATCACCATGCCATGTTTTGCTACAATCGTCATCTTGATGTAAGGATGGTATTTAATAGGAACCAGAAAGCTCAATTAGCTCATGCTCAATCTAATGCAGAGTAAAGCTTTGCAATAAATGGAGAAAAGAACGGTAGATAAAAAGACTCCTATAGAATTGAAGTTGACACCGTGATGAGTAACTTAGCACACGAAATACCACAGAGCAGACCCTGTTAACCACATGCATCCAAGCTCATCCTGACAGCTAGAACTGACTGCAAAAATGGGTGTGTGTTTCACTTTAGAATAAATACATGCTTCCTACAGGCTGCTGGTTTCTAACACACTTTCTGTTCTCTACCTCTAAACTAAAAATTATACCCTAAAATAAAACCAGCTACGAGGAGGAGACCAACACAGGTGGAAATCAAATGAACTCGTGTGTCGTGCGAAATTGCCATTCACGAGGCTCCGGCTCCAGGGAGATGAAACAATGCAAGCCTGGGGCCGGAACAGCGTCCGGTCTGATCAACCAAGACTCACGGCCCCCATTCCTACTCCAGGGGGAGGTTTTGTGTGATCCTGGAACAATTGCTCAGGTTTCTTTGCCTCCCTTTCCCCGAGCGACACTGAGCTCCTGGCAACAAAGACAGCCGATGAATGAGTGCTGGAAGAAGGGTCAGGAGCTCTTGTTTTGTTCCCAGCTTATTACCTATAAAAGGGGCGATTACAACCAATCCCCACTGGGCTACGTATGACCTCTGTTACTTGGAAAATAAAAATATGAAAACGCTGGAGACCTGTTATAAATGCTGATCCCGGAGTCCTTGTCAAGAGACCCCTTACAATGGAGACTATTGTTCAACAAGATCCATACAGCGGGCAAATCTCCTTAAAGGGCTAAGACAGACACACTTTAGAAAAAACTGTTCTAAGGAGAAGTTGAACAAAGATTCCACTAAACCTGTTCTCCTGTTCTGAGGATGCTCTTGGCACAAGACAAGGCAGCCCTGAAAAGCTTTTGAATTTAAGTTGAAATAATTTGATTTGCTCCACCAAATTCCTTCACATCCTCCTTTTGCTTACTGTAACAATAAAATATCCTGAAAATATTTCTACATAGAAAATATTTCTACGTGAATTCTCTCATGAGAATTATGAATCCCATTAACAACAAGGAGTAGACAGGAAACACAAAGTATTAAACCTCCCATCAGTCTTAAACCAATCTCTTGCATTCCATGAGCTTCTACGTCCCTGCAAGGCCGAGACGGAGTCCCTGAGCATCCGAGCTGCACAGACTACGGCGGGGCCTAAGGACACACGAGGACAGTGGCAGCACGTTCAGCGCAAGGCAGGCGAACCCCCCTAAGGGTCATGTGGTGGCCCCAGGAGCGAAGGCGGGCTGACCCTGTCACTGTCCACCTACTGTGGCTCTCCTCTTTTTCTTTCCCTGACCCGCTCCTGCCTGGGGTCACTTCATCTTTGTTCTGTTCTCCTGGAAGCTACCCCTTCAGGAGGCAGGGTGGCTGTGCACTTGGATCCCAGTTCCATCCTGCATGCTTCCCAGTAAGGGGGGGTTAACAAACCGAGCACTGCCCGTTCAGTGGGTAACAGATGAGCTGGTGTTACTAGGGAGAGACCAAGTTGACACAGACAGAGTCATCTGTGAGGAGGCTGAGGCTTGTTGGTGACTGAATGTGGTTCCAGAGGGCCCATGGGAATGCCCATGTGGGGGCCGCTGTGGAAGAAGGACCTGTGGGAGAAGCTCGGAGCAGGGAGTGGTGAGTGAGGGCGCAGACATGACTGTGCTGAGAAGGTTGTCAGAACCGCCAGGTCCCACCTGGGACCCTCCTGAGGACAATGCTTCTCAGCTGGCCCCAGAGGCTGGTGAGAGCTTCCCGACAGGGCCTGTCAGGAGCTTCGACTCAGTCTTCCAATCTCTGTGAGTGAAAAGCTGCCTTCTTTGCCTTGGAAAAGCTCTGCCCTGGATGGCGGGCCCTGAGAGGGCAGGGGGCGCTCAACCGAGACAGCAGGGAGGGGCCCCAGGCCAGTGGACTGGTTCTAATCTGGCCACTGCCATGGTCTGCACCCTCCATGTGGATGAGGGGAGCGCCCACTCCACACCCCAAAACTAGTAGGAATTCTACATACAAATAAATGTAATTTAATTTGTATTTAAATTAAATGTACTTAATTAATAAAATGTACTTAGTTATTACTACATCTCTGTAGCTGAGGGATCAAAGTATATTGTCCATCCCCATTTGTCCATCACCTTGGAGAAAAGATGAAAACCACCGAGAATCTTCACATCCATAGCTGCTAGTCAGGTAAAGAGCAAGAAAGTTATATGGTCCCTCTGTGAAAATCTGGAGCATGTGGGTGGGTGCTGCCCTCCCCCACCACCAACAATGTCCACCTTCTGCAGAATGACTCTCCCAAGATTCCCAGAGCACGACATGGACCCGGGACCCCCATCACAGCACTGTCATGACACACGCAGAGAATCTGGAGCCAGCTGGTGAGGGTGTGTACAAACAACTAGCCACAACTGAAAAATTAACACAGAAATATTTACACAGGGCCTACTGATGCTAATTTGTTCTAAGGGCTTTACATGTAGTAATTCATTTAGCGCTGACAACCATCCTATGAAGCAGGTATTCTTATTATCTGTTTTTAAAAACCAAGGCACAGAGAAGTTAAACAACTTGCCCAGGATCACAGAGCCAAGGATATGGCAGCATGCGATTAGAAATCGGGCACGCCATAGACTACAGTGTGGAGCGGATAAACAGAGAATAAAGTACACTGATTTAAGATGGGAGGCTGAAGATTCCTATTTCTCTCTGATATCAAAAGACTATAAAAAGGACAAAGAAACTAAAAAGGCACAACTATAATAATGAAGGAAATGGGAAGGAGACCCTAAGAACATAGGATATTTCTACAAATTTCTGGAAATCCAAAAATAGATGAAAGAGTATAAGGCAAGGAAACTGAGTGGAGAAAACGAGGCCCAGAGTCCCTATGGAGGGAGCTTCAGCTATGAAGGACGCTGACCAGTTAGAAATTGGGAAAGTCTCCAGACCTGCACACTCCCTCATGATGGTGGGAACGGTGACATGGGGGCTCCATCCCTCCCCACAGCCCTGTGTGCAAACGTTTTACAGCTAAGTAACAGACCTTATGCACGTGCACATGTGCAAGACACGGGCCACACACACACACACAAGACATATTTACTAAACACAGGAAGGGAACTTTCTTGGGGTGAGGAGACTAAGGAGCTGAGCAATATGGTCTGTATTCTGGCCGTGGGGAATGGGCAGCACATTCTGCCCATCAGGGTCATCTATCATAGAGCTAAGCCTCTGCTAGCAGGAAAACATCACTTTTATGACGATATCCTCAGCCAGCCATGCTAGAAACAGCCAGCCAAGAATCACCAGACACTTGAGAAAAGCCGTCATAAAAACAGAGAGACAGACAGACACACTGCCATGCACACATACCCCAGGGTGAGAGAAAGAAAGTGAACCTCAGAGGAAACATAATTCAGGTAACTCAGATAATTCAAGGAACAGAAGGTATGTTTGTTTGTTGTTTTAAAAAAGATGATAGCCTCAGAGAGAACTAAGAAAATTTTGCATTCATACAGTGTCGACTCTCACGAGAAAGGAAAAGCTAGAAAACCAGAAAGAATTTGTAGAAATTACCAGATGTTTGTCAAAATGAAAACTTCAATAGGACAGTGAGGGAATCTAGTCTAAGAAATTTACAAAATAGAATTAAGAGAGGCTAGGAAAAAAAAACAACGTTCCCGGTGACTCAGCCATCAGGAATCCGCCTGTAATACAAGAGACACAAGGAGACGTGGGTCTGATCCCTGGATCAGTAAGATCCCCAGAGAAGGGCATGGTAACTCACTCCAGTCTTCGCGCCTGGAGAATCCCATGGACAGAGGAGCCTGGAGGGCTGCAGTCCATAAGGCTGCAGAGTCAACACGACTGGGGCGACTGAGCACAGACAGCACAGAAAAAGAACAAAATAAACCAAATTAAACAGAATGAAGAGAATACTAGTAGAAAATAAACAAATAAGTAAAATAGAAAATAAAAACACAGAAAAATCAGTAAAACCAAAAGTTAGTTCTTTGAAAGATCTATGAAATTGATAAACCTCTAGCTAAACAGATTAAGAATAAAAAGGAAGACACAAATACCAGTATCAGGAAGAAACAAAATCTGAACAGCTTTCTGTATCTACTGAAGACACAATGCATCACTGAAAAATTTCTCAGGCCCAGACCGTTTTACTGAGAAATTATGTCAGACATACAAGGGATAAATAATACCAACCCTATATGACCTCTTGGGCTTCTCAGGTAGCTCTGTAGTAAAGAATCCACCTGTCAGTACAGGAGACACAGTTTCAATCCCTGGGTCAGGAAGATCCCCTGGAGGAGGAAATGGCAACCCACTCTAGTATTTTTGCCTGGAAAATCCCACAGATGGGGCAGTCTCTTGGGCCACAGAGTAGAAAAAGAGTCAGATACGACTTAGCAACTGAGCATGCACACATATGACCTATCTCAGAAAAAAGGGGGAGAGGCTTCCCTGGGGGTCCAGTGGTTAGGAATTAATCTTGCAGTGCAGGAGATACCAACCACTTCAACCCCTGGTCCAGGAAGATCCCACATGCTGCAGGGCGACTAAGCCTGTATGCCACAATTACTCAGTCCATGTGCCACAACTACTGAAGCCCAGACACCTAGAGCCTGTGTTCCACAACAAGAGAAGCCACAGAAAGGAGAAGCCTGAGCACTGGAACTAGAGAGCAGCCCCAACTCGCTGCAACTAGAGAAAAACCTGTGCAGCAGTGAAGACCCAACATACCAACATACAAAAGATAAAAAATTAAGAAAACCTCTTAAAAAAGACTCAGCAATTTCACTATGAGGAATTCACCCAAGAAAAATGAAGACATATATACATGAAAAAGCATGTACAAGAGTGTTCACTGCAGCTTCATTCATAATAGTAAAAATATAGAAATGACCAAAATGTTCATCAACTGGTGAATGGATAAGAAAATTGTGGTATATTCATACCATGGAATACTATTAAGCAATATAAAGAAAGACACTATACCCAGTGACATGGATGAATCTCAAAAGCATTATGTTGAATTTAAAAAGTCAGACACAAAGAATACTCACTGTGTTGTTCCATTTATGTGAATACAAAAGACAATTCAATTTATAGTGATAGAAAGCATTTCAATGATAGTCTTTGACTGGGAGTAGGAGGGACTAGGGCTTCCCTGGCAGCTCAGCTGGTAAAGAATCTGCCTGCAGTGCAGGGGACCTGGGTCCAATTCCTGGGTCAGGAAGATCCCCTGGAGAAGGGATAGGCGACCCACTCTGGCATTCATGGGCTTTCGTGGTGGCTCCGAGAGTAAAGAGTCCGCCTGCAATGCAGGAGACCTGGGTTCAGTCCCTGGGTTGGCAAGATCCTGTGGAGGAGGGCATGGCAACCCACTCCAGTATCCTTGCCTGGAGAATCCCATGGGCAGAGGAGCCTGGAGGGCTACAGTCCACGGGGTCACAAAAAGTAGGACATGACTGAGTGACTAGGCACAGCACAGGAGGGACCGATTGCAGAGGGAAAGGAGGGAGCTTTCAGGAGTTACGGAAATAGTCTCAGTCTCTTTGTGGTGGTTCTTACATGGGTGTGTGCAAATAAGAACTGTGAACATTTAAAATGGGTGCATCTGGTGGTATGCAAATCCTACCTCAATAAAACTGATTAAAAACCATGCACAAAATGATGCAGAAAATCCTTGACTCGTCCAATTTTATCTGCAATATTAATTGTGTCAGACTGAGATTTGCACAAACCAAACTGTAAAGATACAGAGGAATTCAGAGTTTTCTGTCAATATACAACTATGGAACTACGTGGGGAAACACTGACACTTCATTTAGCTTTCATCATAGTGATGGAACTTAGGATTTGAGCATAGGTCTTCTTTTGAGTTGCCTGAGGAAGTGTAAGCAAGCATTCTGGGTCATATTTTAAGTTTTAATTATAAATCCTTTCACTCTACAAGTTGTTTACTTCAAGCAAAATTACTTTCCTGCTTTAGCTATGATGTCATAACTTTCAGCAGTATCTTCTCATAAACATTATGCAAATATCACTGTTTAAAAGGTTAGCTGTGGGCACTATGCTGGATGGGCGGGTAATTCTAAAAAATTCCACATTAGTCTATTCCACTCATTAGTTCCATAGTTCCCACAAATATTTCAGTCACCACTGTATCCCTAGTGTGCAGCACAACACAGGCACACAGGCCCCTGGGAAATGCTCAAAGGATGAAAGAAGGAACTCTCTCTAACCTAGAGATATTTTTGCAACAGGAAATGCCCTGGATGAATGGCAGGTTCTTGTGCAGGAGCTAAACAGAATGACCGAGCCCAGGAGATGGCAAGAGACCAGAGAAAGATCGGCCCCATAGCACCCAGCTTGTCTGTATGTGGTTCAACATGGAACCTGGACTGTGGAAAAGAGCGACCTTATGGGTTTTCCAGCCCTGGCACAAACTATGAATATTAATCAAGCTTTAAAAAGCTCCAAGAGCACCTGTGTGCAATCTCAGGCAGTCAGTCTGTGGTGGTTGGTATGGAAATCTCTAAAATCTCTAGGTAGGTTTTCAATTCTCTATCAAATGGCTTTTCATGTTTTCACCCTCCTGACAATTTTTTCAGGTTGATACTGACTTCATCTATTGATTCATCAAATCAATCAGACTTGATGGCCAGAGAGGGATCTGTTACTACCCTCTTTTATAATATTCCAGGTATGATGTTAAGATCATCATTTCATTACTTGTACTGTTAGAGGAGTGAAAACTTGAAATGTTTCTGCAAGTGCCAAGAACCGTAACTTTTATATTTAGAAATGAAACCGCTCGAAGAAAGAGATGCATGATGGTCATAGTCAGAGGCCTCTTCTCCAGGACCTCTTCAAGGAAACCCAAGGCTGTGGGTCTCCAACTATTCCTTAAATCTTTTAATGACTAAAAGTACTTAAATATTCTTGTAAGCATTCACATATGTCTGTGTATATATTTAAGTCCTTAGACATATTTTTTACATCATCTAGCTTTCCCTAGTTAGACTACAAGTTTCATGAGGCAAGGGGCTTAATGTGCTTGTGTGATGGTGAGTGCCACCTGGAAATACTGTTGGACCCACCGTGGGTAATCAGTCAGTATGAGGTCTAGCAAATGTTGTTGCTTAGTCACTAAGTCATGTCCAATTCTTTATGACCCCATGGACTGTAGTCCACCCGGTTCTTCTGCCCATGGGATTGCCTAGGCAAAAATACTCGAGTGGGTTGCCATTTCCTTCTCCAGAGGATCGTTCCAACCCAGGGATCGAACCTGCATCTCCTACACTGGCAGGCGGACTCTTTACCATGGAGCTACAGGGAAGCCCAATAGCAAATGTAGATACTGCTTAACTTAAAAGAAGTATCAGCAACTACAACTGTATTTTTAAAATTACATTGTAGTTTGTAGCCACTTTATTTACAACTGCCCCAAATTGGAAGAAACCAAGAGTCTTTTGGTAGATGACTTGATAAACGGACTAAGAGGAACAGCTATACAATGCAGTATTATTCAGTGAAGAGAAGAAATGAACTGTCAAGTCATAAACGATAGGGAGGGGATGTCCCTGGTGGTCCAGTGGCTGGGATTCTGCACTCCCAACGCAGGGCGCAAGGGTTCAAATCCCTGGTCGGGGCACTACATTCCTCATGCCCCAACTAGAAGATTCCTCATGCCCCAACTGAAAAGAGCCTGCACGCCACAACTAAGACCTGACACAGTCAAATAAATAAATCTTTTTTAAAGAAAAGACAAGGATGCCTCTTAGATGCATATTACTAACTGAAAGAATTCAATCTGATAAGGCTACATATTGTATGATTCTAATTTTGTGACATTCAAGAAAAGACAAAAGTATAGAGAAAGTATAAAGATCAGTGGTGGGAGGGAGAAAGAACTGTAGTGCAGGAGATTTCTGAAGATGCTGGAACTATTTTCTATGATATTATAATGGTGGCATCATGCATTTGTCAAAATCCATAGAATGTTCAACACAGAGTGAACCCTAATGTAAACTGCGAACCTTAGTTACTATTTATCAATATTAGTTCATCAACAGTAATAAATGTACTAAACTAATGAAAGATGCTATTAATAGTGGAAACTGCTTTGAGGAACTGGAGTTAACTCTGTACTTTCAATATAATATTTCTTCAAACTATAACTGATCTAAAAAGTAAAGTCTGTTAATTTAAAAATTACACTAGAAATCAAAATTTCAGAGTTTTTAATATTACATCTTTCAACAGATATATTCTGACTGCAAAATTATTTTCCATTAAAATATTTTTAGAAGGATGTTATAATGATTTCCTCTCTTACATAACACTGCTGTAATGGCCCAGAAAAAATACTCAGAAAACACTTTCCTCCAGTTGAAAACATATTTAAACATTCAATTAAACATCAAATATTCAATCCCATGAATATCGGGATGGGGAAACAATGGAAACAGTGAGAAACTTTATTTTTGGGGGCTCCAAAATCACTGCAGACGGTGACTGTAGCCATGAAATTAAGACACTTGCTCCATGGAAGAAAAGTTATGACCAACCTAGACAGCATATTAAAGAGCAGAGACATTACTTTGCCAAGAGAGGTCCATCTAGTCAAAGCTATGGTTTTTCCAGCGGTCATGTACGGATGTGAGAGTTGGACTATAAAGAAAGCTGAGTGCCAAAGCATTGATGCTTTTGAACTGTGGTGTTGGAGAAGACTCTTGAGAGTCCCTTGGACTGCAAGGAGATCCAACCAGTCTATCCTAAAGGAAACCAGTCCTGAATATTCATTGGAAGGACTGATGTTGAAGCTGAAACTCCAATACTTTGGCCACCTCATGCAAAGAGTTGATTCATTGGAAAAGACCCTGATGCTGGGAGGGATTGTGGGCAGGAGGAGAAGGGAACAACAGAGGATGAGATGGCTGGATGGCATCACTGACTCAATGGACATGGGTTTGGGTAAACTCTGGGAGTTGGTGGTGGACAGGAAGGCCTGGCGTGCTGTGATTCACGGGGTCACAAAGAGTCGGACACGACTGAGCAACTGAACTGAACTGCCTTCAGAATCAGATGTTTTGATATGCTGTTTATTCACTGTTATTTTATGTTAACTAGTCTTCTCTGGTGTTAAATTTGAGTGATGTATTTTCTTTTTGGCTATTTATTTTTTCCATATAACTGTCATGTACTTAATCATATTTAACTAAGAACCAAAAGGAAACAGAAGCAACTCAATAAAAATAACTGTCAGGAGACCTGATGACTGTCCCTAAATTTTTGTTTTATCACAGCAGTATCCTGTGCCAAGTCTCTGAATGTTATTGGATCCTGGGGTAGACACAGGCCCTGCTTCTCCCAGGCCAGCTGTTGTCTCTTCAGTTAGCAGGGTTTGCACTGATTTGCTGGAATTTAATCCTCATGACATAGCAGCAATCTTCTCAGGAGAGGGAAGTCACAGATTGATTCCTGGCGGTTTTCCTGAAGTTGATCTGTCTTTCTTTCCTTTCCATGTTACATAAGGTAAAAACTCTGTGCTTATAGGATGGAGTGAGCACCAATTCCCTACCAGCCCCCTGTTTCTGTACCAGTGAGGTTTCCCCCCTTTCTTTTTCTTCGTAAGCTTCTCCCCTTACCTCAGCATCTTATCAGGAAATCCTGAGTTAGATCACGTTGTGGAAATTTGTACAAGCAAACTGTACGACTAATAAACATTAAAATAATTAGAGAACCTAAGATTAACTGTTAAAGGGGCCTTTTGCAGAGAATAGTCAAGGGTTAAGAAAAAAAAAAAAAAAAAACACTAATACTGGGATTCCAGAGGCTTTTGAAACAAACTGATTTTTATTTCTGTTCTTCAAAACCTCACTAAAATGACAGCCCACAGTGTCCAGACCCTAGCAAAACTCAGGAGGCAGGGTTCTGGGATCTCTGTAGGGCCAGCTGAAGGTCTGAAGGAGGACAGCGCCTTCCAAGTCCCTCTCTCCCAACCTTGAGAGCCAGGCCTCCAGCCCCGTGGAAGACAACAGACTTTCTCTCCAGCGACCCCAACAGTGAAAATGTCCCTACACTGCAAGAGAGGTCCAGAGACAGGGAACAGAAGAAAACTTCAGAGAGACCACACTGCCTTCAAGAAACAAAGTACAAAATATTAGTTTGAAAAGGGAGTGGGAAGGGGGTATTCCCTGGTAGTCCAGTGGTTAAAGCCTCCCCTTCCAGTGTAGGGGGTGAGGGTTCAATCCCCGCTTGGGGAGTAAAATCCCACATGTCTTGCCGCCAAAACACCAAAACATAAAACAGAAGCAAATTTGTTACAAAAATTTGGAACAAATTCAATAGACTTTAAAAATGGTCCATGTCAAAAATCTCTTAAAAAAAAAAAAAAATTGCGTGAACAAAGAAGAGCTCTTGGATGCTAAACATCTCATAGCAGAAATAAATTCGACAGAAGAATTAGAGAATATTGCTGAAGACATCTTTGTAAATAGACAAAAACAAAGCAAAACAAACCAAAAAAAGAGATAGGAACTGAGGGCGGGAGAGAAAATACACAACAAACGATAAGTCCAGATGATGCAAAAGAGGCCCAGAAATAAAGAAGTGAGATGATTGGGAAGAGAAGATTTTCAAAGAAATAAATCAAGACATTTTACAAGAACTGAAGAACAAGACTGCAAATGTCAAATTCAACTGATGGTAAAGAAAACAAAAACACCAACCCACAGAGGAATATTATTATGAATTTCTAATCACCAGGGCTAAGAAATGACTGTGGAAGCTTGTAGAGAGGATGAACAGGTCACATACAAAAGACTAAGGGTAAGACTGGCATCAGCTTGTCAACAGCGATGCTGGAGGCAACCAAGCAACGTCTTCCAAATTTGGAAGGAAAACGGGCATGAAGCTATTTTCTGACATACAAGACTCCAAAATTTCTCGAATGCTCTTGCCAGCACAGGAAGGGGACTAATAAAAGGTGTAGGATGAAGAGTAAATCCTTAAGACATTGTAAGTGAGGATGAGAACTGGGAAGCATATTCAAGGAATAGCCTGACCAGGAGGAACAGGATGACATGGATTACAGGAACACCCTCTACAAAGAAAAGAACACTGACTGGTCACTTATCAGCTCAATTACGTTTAAGAAAACCTGATCACGACACGCTACATGCTCAGCTATAAATAATAACTGCAAAGTAACATATCATTTAAAGATTAATTTAAGCAAAAGCTGTGATGTAAAACTACACAAGGAGGGTGGAGCAACAAAAGTATATGGTGGGTATAAAAGCATTCATATTACATAGCAGGAAATCAGTAACCATGAAAAACATTTGGAAATGTACAGGTAACACGCAGAAGGAGGGCTAAAATGCTGAGTCACTGACTCTAGGATATTAGAAAGGGGCAGTGACCTCTTATCTTGTTATCACTTTCAAAAGGATATTCAGTTTTTAAGATTATGGGTATGTGTTACTTGCAAAAGTAAAGCATGATTAGAAAAGGAAATGGACTGTGTGGTCAATTATAAGCAGAAAAATGTGTAAAAATCTAGCTTCTAAATTACAATGAGTACTACGGCTGACCCTTAATTTGTGCCTTTAGAGAACCATAGGAACTCAGGGCTGCAAGCACGTAATCCGTCATCTGATTCATGCCACCTACCCCCAAGAGTGAAACCCACCAGTTTACGAGCGTCTGCTCCAGGAACTGCTCTCAAGACAGCCACGCCCTCCAGAGTGGGCATCTCAGGGGAATGTGCTCACAACAAGCCCTGGCCCTTGAGTCTCTCCCCGAGTTGAGTCTCTCTTCCTGAGTTCCTACTTCTGGCTGCTCTCCACCTCCTGAGGGGCTCTCTCCACTTTCCAAAATGTGCAACCCAAGCGGCCAAGAACAACATTTCCAGACTTCACCCCCCCTCACCAGGAGGGCAGCCAGACCGAGACAGGCGTCCTTGACTGGTGATTCCAAACCCTCCAAGGAAGGCTGCACAGTGGAGCCTGAGCTGAGCGCTCACAAGCTGACCACTGGGCAGGGAATGGGGTGGGGAGCGGCGGGGCAGCTCCCACCAGGAGCCCTGGCTACACCCACCACAGTCAGGGAGCAGGGAGACCGGCTTCCAGAAGAAACGGGTAATGGGCAGGCAATCCAATAAGTAAGACATCGATGTTGGAGCAAGAGACTGTTTATTGAATTTATGCCTCACGAGATTCAATTTGGGGCCATGCTCAAGAATTATTTAATTATATCTCCTCTTAGGAACAAATGATTGTATGCTCTAAGCTTCCTGTGCTCTGGGCACTGATGAGTGATTAGCACCAAATGCTACAAAGCAGAAATCCAACAAGACGATCATTCTTCAGGGGAAAAAAAAATCCATTCTCTTCTTTGTCAAGGTTTGTCCATTTGTACTGGAAAGTGACTCAATGCAGAAAGAAGAAGGTCTGCTTCCTGCTCTTGGCCTTTTGTCTCAGTGAGTTTAGTAACCAGATATTTTTACAGTGTTTGGAGGAAATCTTGTAATTTTTCCTTCGCATGACAGGTTTTCTTTTCATTCACATTTCATCAAAGGGACCATACTTCTGCCACTAGATTTGCGTTAATAGTCCCTGCAGATGCACCCTGGGGTGACACTCAACACGGGGCCTGGTTCCCAACCAAGCTGAAGACACAAATGACTAAAATGAATGACCCCAGCACCTCGTCTGGCTCAACGGGCTCATAAGCCAGGATTGTGTATGGAGGGGCTGTAATCTCCCCCAACGGCATGACCAACCGATTGAGTGTTTGGACTTTCTGAGCCTGCAGCTTACCGCAGTGCTCAGCGGGGACACTGTGTGAGGACCGTGAAGACACCAGGGGCAGGGGGGAGGCGGCGGGCGTCCACAGTGACGCTGTAGAGATCACACAGGCTGGCAGGATGGACTCTTCAACCATGTCCATTTCAGGTGCTCAAAGCATTTTGTGATTCAATTAGCAAATAGTATTGGTACATGCTAGAGAAAATTATTTTTCCTTTTCTTGTGCGCTACAGAAGCATTTTGCTACTTAAAAGGGGGAGTCTATTTCCAGGTGACTAAATAAAGAGGGCACAAAAAAAAATCTTCCTCTCTGAGCACAAGAAAAGTACAGTGACACCCACAAAATTAATAAGGTAATGTTTTGTTCGCTTTCTTAATATTGCTAATGGTGCCAGAAAATTAAAGTGTTACTTGGTGTTACTTGGCCTGGCTCATTAGTATACAGTGCGTAACATCTTTAAAATTGATATTACATAACAAAATTAAAAACTGTTTTTATATTCTCTCAAGGTCATTAGTGGTCCTAATTTAAAAAAAAAAAAAGATGGTCTCACAATAAATAAACAACTACTTAAACATTTACAAATGAAAATCTCCTTTTGTTGAAGAGCTCTTCTATCATAACTAATCATAATCCCATTAAGTACCTTCTGGATCAATACGGAGCTTTTAAGGTTTTGGAAGGCCTTGAATACTGTTTTTCTGGTCTTCATAGAAATTATATTAAGCAGTTATTCGCATAACACACAGATGAGGAAAAGACAACTTGAATCTCAGAGAAGGCCTGCTTAATGTCACCCAGTTTTCAGGGAGTTGGGGCTAGAACCAGATTTTTGACAGCCAGTCCTGTTCTCCTTTTCTTATTAAATCTACTGACATCTCCAACAGCAAAAGCCTTAGCTGGTCTATGTATAGCTCTTCCCTCCATTTGTTCCTTCCTGTTGCAATATGCATTCAGCCTGAAAATTACTGCAACTCTAAAACTTTTCCCATAAACACCAGCAAAATAAAAAGCAAAACATCAAAAGAACCCATATCCTGGCAGTTTGGAAGACAGAGGGAACAAGAATCTGCCTGAGGGATAGGGCTTTCCTTGTAGCTCTGTCGGTAAACAATCTGCCTGCAGTGCAGCAGACCCGGGTTCAATCCCTGGGTTGGGAAGATCCCCTGGAGAAGGAAATGGCAACCCACTCCAGTATCCTTGCCTGGAAAATCTCATGGACAGAGGAGCCTGTAGTGGGCTGTAGTCCATGGGGTCGCAAAGAGTTGGGCATGACTGAGTGACAACACTTCCCCTGAGAGATGGGGTGGGAAGGGAGGTGGCAGGGGGGTTCAAGATAGGGGACACAAGTACACCCATGGCCGATTCATGTCAATATATGGCAAAAATCACTATAATATTGTAAATTAGTTGGCCTCCAATTAAAATAAATAAATAAATTTTTAAAAAAGAATCTGCATGCCAAAGCAAGGGACACAGGTTCGATCCCTGGCTGGGAAGATTCCACGTGCCACGGAGCATGTAAGCCACAACCACTGGACCCATGCCCTAGAGTCATCAAGCTGCAACTGCTGAAGCCCACGAGCCTAGAGGCTTTGCTCTGCAACAAGAGAAGTTACTGCAATGAGAAACCCAAGCACCACAACAACGAGTAGCCCCCACTTGCCACAATTAGAGAAAGCCCACAAAAAAGCAACAAAGACCTAGTGCTATCAAAATATAATAAATAAAAATAAAGTCATAATGGTAAAGATCAAAAGCTTGGTAAAACTCTTATTAACAGTGGGCAGTAGATACTATCAGAGAAAAGACACTTGCTATATACTCAAACCAGTCTAAACCATGGAGAAGGATGAAATGCTACCCCAATTCAAAGAAGCTAGAACTTACATAATACCAAAACCTGATCTTTAAAAAAGACCAAATTCACTTACACATATAGATGTAAAACTTCAAACCTATATAGTATTGATAAATAGAATCCAACAGTGAATTAACTGAATAATATAAAATGACCAAGCAGACTTAATTTCAAGAATGCAGAAATGCTCACCATTAGGAAAGCTGTCAACGTAACTTATTGCATTTTTTTAAAGTAAAAAAATACAAACCATATCAATAAAACATAGCAGCTAAAAAATCATTTGGTAAAATTCAACTAATTCTGAACTAAAGAAGCAAGCAAGCAAACAACTACCTAAAACAGAAGGAGAAAAGATACATAAATAAAACCAAGAACATTACTACAAACATATAACAACTTATTAAATGGTGAAACACTTAGGCTATTACCATTTAAGTCAAGACCAAGACATAGATATTTACTATTCAATATAGTTTTGGAGGCCCTAGCTAATGCAATAAAAGAAGATGCAAAATAAATAGTGTAAGTGTTAGCAGAGAAGAGAAAATATCACCTGTATTTGTAGCTTTGAGTATATACCTAAGAAACAACTAACAACCAATTATTACTAAGAAGAGAGTCTAGTAGTTGTGGGATATACATGTTTCTCTTTATAGGTATTGAGCACCACTCATTTTCCCTCAAGGCCTCATTTTCCCTTTCTCAAAGAGTCTTTAATAGCTTTCTGGCTGAAACCATGAAAAGGTATGGTTGCCAAATCACTCTGCCGGCAGTAAGATTCAATTTGCCCGTGTACTGATAGTGGCAACTATTTCACGGCAGCCACCTGATGACAGACACTGTAACAGGCAGTCGATTTCAGAGGTGTTAAAATGTGGGGAAAACGTGCTCTTAGAATCAATGAAACGAGGTAGGATAATCTGTTGAGCTTTTATTCTAAGCTATAACTTTACAGACAAACCCCAAAAGTTATAAAATTACATACAGTTTATAAAGCTTCATATAGTTGTAACTATATATAGTTTATAAAGCTTATAGTTTATACAGTTATAAAGCTATAACTTTACTCACCAAACCCACTCTTGAATGTAATTAATCTGAAGATGAGATTTGTTTTTTAAATCCCAGACAGACATGGGCACACACACAGGTACACAGGTACCCACACACACATGTACACAGGTACACACACTCACTCACACACCACTATAGATAAGTTTCCTGATCTATATTACTTCCTTCTAGGTCAACCTAGAATGGGGACCAAAGAAACCAAAGATGAAGTGTGCATAAAAGTTTTATGGAGGGTGGGGGGGGGGCGATATGGCAAACTGAATCACCTCATATTTTTCAGCAAAGAACTTTGTCATACACTGGGGTAAGGAAGTATAAAATGTTATAAATTCCAGACATTTTTTAAAAGGTGAACAGAGTCTTACTACGATAAGGCCATGCCTGTGAGATGGGCTCAATGAACTGTGGCTTTGGTAGAAAAACTAAAAGCATTCCCAGCCCTGGGTCCTGGGTCAGCCTCACCGAGTCTGCAACCCCAGCTGCTGAATGGGTTACAGCAGAAATAGCAACTCTGTTCCCTTCGGGTAGGTGAGGAACCCGAGATGAAGAAGCAGATAGAGTAACTTTAGATAAGTCTTATCATAAAGGTGCAACAACATTTTTTAAAATCACTGGGCTGTTTTGTGCTTCCTTCTTTCCACAAATTTAAAATGCTTAACAGAATTTCATCTACTACTTTTGTGGGTTAGATACACTTGATATGAGCTGCCTGACGCTCACAAGATTCTCCTTGTTAGACTGCAGGGATGCTTTATCAAGCTTTTGACAGGTCTGAGTCGGATACATGAAGTCTGCAAATAAAGTCTGTGTGTGCTGTTAGCTGCTCAGTTGCGTCCGACTCTTTGCGACCCATGGACCGCAGCCCTCCCGGCTCCTCTGTCCATGGGGTTCTCCAGGCAAAGTTTGAATGCTAACTAATTTTGTATTGGGGTTAACAGTTTAGGGAACCCTAATGTGTTTGTTTACAAGCTTACTGGATATTAATCAAAATATACATAGAAGTGATGATCTCATGTAAAATTTACTAGGTTTACAAATAAGCTTAATAAGCTGAGTGTTAAGAAACACTTTTTTTAAAAAAATATTCACAGTTTTACTAACTTGAGTGTTAAAAAAAAGTACTTTGAGCAATTCTTTCCATGCACTCAGACAATGAAACACAAACAAAACTCCACTGATGGAAAGACAGAAAATCGAAAGGACTGAAGAGGTGAAGCGGTCTGAGAAATCATGAGGACAGAGCTCTTCAGAGGTGAGAGGGGAGGAGAGGTTGAAAGAAGCCATGACACAACATCTAAGACTAAGTTTCCTACCCTGACAAGAGAGACAGTTGGATTACTCACCTTCTGATTGGCCAGAGCCCGGCATGATACATACACGTGACTGCTACATCTGCCTGGGGGTTGGTGGAAGGAAAGAGGTGGAAGCTGACAGTGAGTGTTATGGGGAAGATGGCGGGGGGAGAGCCAGGGACCCCTTCCCAAAAAGCCAGCACAAGGTCCTCACTCAAATTACTTCCCCCACTTCACGCTCGGTGACATGGAGCATAAGGAGGACAAGAACACCGGTGTAGACAGCGGTTCCAATCTGGTGATTTCTCCTTTCCATCTTAAAAGCAAACGGAAGATCATGAAAATTATGCATGTGTAAACCCCTGATTGGAGGTATCCTTTTCTACAGCCAATAAAATCAAACTGGTATCTGTTAGAGGACTCAGAAATCAGAACAATACAGGCTCCCTCTAGTGGTGTAAAAACCCTTAAATACCCTCAGATACTTAAAAGGATGCTCCCACTTTAGTCATTTTTATATTTTTGTATCGCCTAGTCCTTCTCCTCTTGGAAAATCCAAATCCAACAAACAGTTCACTGCAAACAGTCATCCCAGTAGATGAGGAGACGAAAGTAGGCTCAAAGGCCAAATGTGACAGCTCCCAAGTCACAAAGCAAGTTTATCTGCTCCCTTCAGGATCAATCAGAAGCTTAAGCAGCCATGAATGAAGAGGTGGGGACAGACAGAGCTAAGCCATGTGATGTGGGGGGACTGGAGAAAGAGGCCTGTATTAGGCAAACAGAAGTGAGCTGTACCATGACATAAACAATTAGTTTTCTCATACGGCTATAAAATCATCTCTTAAGAAATAAAAAAAGATTCGTTCCTAACAGGCTTTGGGTCAATCCTGGCCTCAATCTGCAGGCTGCTCTAACAGTTAAGTCGGCTTGATTTTCTTCAGTGCTGTCATGTACAGAAAGCTCTCATCACTGCCCAGTCATGCATCTTACCAAAGACTGTACTCCACTGAGGCGGTTTTATGGCGGAGGTAGAAGGATTTTTTTTTTTTAAGCAAAACTGAGCATGGCTGCCATTTGCATTGAAGCTTTGAGTCTTGTTACATAACGATGCAGCAAAGTGCTGGGGATCTACAGGTGCACAAAAATCAACACAGAGAGGAACCGAGGAAAAAGCATGAAACACCTCCACTAAGAATGTAAATAACAATTATGAAACAGATGGGCAGCGCAATTGGTACTTAACAGATTACAGCTCTGGCTGTGATGGTATCTATTTTCTGCCACTGCTAAGGGAGATAGTCTTTCATTTTAAAAAATTAGGTTATTTCACCTAGCTGAGAGGAGAAAGTCTTTTTAGAAAAGTATTCTTGAATCAGTTTCTCAAAAAATTACCAACTAGTCCAAAGCCTCTTTCAAATATGATGGTAAAAATCTGAGTGAGGTTCTTCTGAATTCTCTAAGTACAATGACAATTTCTCTGATTTTAGTAAAACTAAGGTAGAAAACAGGAAAACAAAAGCATCTTTTTGGCACAGTATGAGACAGTGTTGGCATAAGTAAGATCCCGTGACTGGTAACTGGGTTTCTGAATATTGTATAAGGTTTATACTAAGTAGTGCCATTTACAGTTGAAAATAAATACAATTAAATTCCAATGTGTCTGGTAATTTCTATAAAATGCCGAACACTGGATGCCTGGTCAGAATAAAATTCTCTCTTGTGTGACTTTTTCTATGGGAAAATCAGAATGAAATTAGAACTGCTTTAATTGCTGGAGCACTCCTCTGGCTGGTAGTCTTGAGGACTACCTACAGGCTGGTTCCCCTTGACACTATGTCACTCGTGGACTGACTGAGGTGCGTGTGTTCTCACGAGATGTCATCATCGCTAAGGGTTTACTCAGGTACAGTGACACCCTAAACATGCCACATCAAAGCCCTTTCCTTGTGGTGTGCTGCAAAACCTCAGTCAGCCCTCTTGTTCACTAGGAGTGAGCTAAGACGTTCTCTTCACATTCTCTTTTCAGTCATCTTTCAAGTCACAGAACCCAAACACTGTCAATTTGTGACAGATACTCCAGAGGAGCAGGTGACATAGACACACACACAGTCAAGACACTAAAACTGTCAAGTCAGCAGGGTTTGCTTCTATCTGGTTATTATTCTGCAGTTTTCACATCTTTTTTTTTCATGTTTAACAAAATAATATGGTCCCTCGGGGCAGAGGTTAAACCTTTATTATTCGTCTCAAAGGGCCAGGATATTATGAGTATGTGTAACAGGAATAAAAGATACTTATAGAACAAATGAATTTTATATTTCAGTTTGTAGCAGAGACAGATGCACCTTGTTTCTCAGAAGAGCGAAAAAAGGTAAAGAATTGAACATGTAAATAACTGAAGAAAAAACCCTTTCCTCCAAACATTTTTGTGATGAATATTAATAAAATATATTTAAGAGACAGTGTTCCTGCAAAACTACAATTTAAAATGAGCACACTTTGGACTTCCCTGGTGATCCAGTGGTTGGGAATCCTCCTGCCAATGCAGGGGTCACAGGTTCGATCCCTGGTCTGGGAAGATCCCACAAGCCCCACAGCAGCTAAGCCCATGTGCCATAACTACTGAGTCTGCATTCTACAGCCCATGCTCTGCAACAAGAGAAGCCAGTGCAATGAGAAGCCTGCACACCGAAACTAGACAGTAGCCCCTGGTTGCTGCAACTAGACAAAGACTGCACGCAGCAGTGAAGACCTAGTGCAGCCAAAAATAAATGAAATGAGCACACTTTCATACACTTCACCATATGCTTGTTAATCTGCAACTTTTCAAAAAGAGAAAATGCTATTACAGTATTATCTAGATCTTATTCTCCGAGACTCATTTATAATGCTGTTCTCATCTCAGAAATGACAATTCCATTCTCTAAGCTCTCAGGTCACATCTGGTCCTTGATGTCTCACTTTTTTTTCTTCCCACCTGCAGCCTATCATCAAATTCTTTTGGCTCTGCCTTGAAAATATATCCAGGACCTGCCCACTTCTGCCACCTCCACATTTACTATCCTTGCTGAGGGTCGTAGGTCACTGCCTGCCATGGGCCCCTAACTGGTCCCTCTGCCTTTACCCTTACCCCATTACTGTCACCACAGCAGCCAGAGTGACCCCATTAACACACGGCCCCCACCACTCACCCCCTGCTCAGAACCTCTGGAAGCTCTCACGTCACCCGAAGTTAAGCCAGTCTTGCCCTTGACCTGAAAAGCCCTATATGATCAGTCTTCCCACCCTCTCTACTCTATTTCTGGACTCATCTCCTTCCACACTTTCCCTTGCTCACTACAATCCAGTCACATGTGCTTCTTTGCTTATCTTGAACAGAGCAGGCTGAGGCCCGCCCCTGGGTTCTATACCACCAGGTCCTACCTCCATGTCATCCTCTCTGGGCGCCTTCTCAGACCGAACTCCTAAAACTGGATCACTGCTCCCATCATGACACTGCTCACCTCCCTTCCTCACTCAACCTCTCCCCTTAGCACTTATCACTTACATGTACTGTGTATTTTATTTACTTATTCATTCATTATCTGTCTTCCCCCCTAACATATACTCCATGAGGGCAGAAATTTTTCTTCTTCTTTTGTATGTTTGATGCTGTATCATCTCTGCCAAGAAAAATGTCTGGCACTGAGTAGGTGCTAATAAATCCTTACTGAATTAACTGAATGAGTTACAATTTCTATTTACTTCAAGACTCTAGAGGTCACCTCAGTTTCATATGAAGACAAGTTACGTCAGAGCTTTTTTTGCTAATAGACTTGATGTTGTTACTTTTTCATCCAAGGAGTTGATGTATAGTTTCTCTCTGCATTCCTAGTAACAGAAAAAATCACTAGATACCTTCCTTCCTCTTGCCAGAGTTCAGAGAAGGTGGGAAAAAGACAACAGAATTTTTCTGAAGCCTTGTTTGAGGGAAGCAGGGTGGGTGTCAGAGTCCTCTCAGCTCTGCTTCACAGGAGGGAGGGACAGAGGCCTGGCGAGGCTCAGCGCCCCCCCCACCACCACAGCGCCAAGTCACAGGGCACCTGGGCACCCTCCTCGCCCAGAATGCCTCCTCACCCAGCACCGCACACAGACAGTTACATGCGGGAGGGAACCCACCAAGAGCCTGCCACAGCCAGCCCCTCCCTGCAAGCTCAGCCCTGCCTGGAGGTCCTCACTGCTAAGACTGAGCCCTTCACAGAGGGCCTAAGGACCGGAAGTACTGCAAAGCTCTGGGAGTGTAGTATAGCTGGACTGTGGCAGAGTCACTGGTGGCTCAGCGGCCAGGGAAACTCAGGCTGATCTCTAGGTCCCAACGGATGGGGATGGCCTTCTCCATAGTGGAGAGGGTAAACAGGTTCAACTTAGGGATCTCCGCTATGAGCTCCAGGGAGCCGTTCTGTTACTACTGACTGTGATAAAAATGGAACCCCACCAGCACATGAGTGTGGTTTGGAAAAGAAAGCGAAGATTCTACAGTTAGGATGTGAGTACTGAAACGAATAAACAACCACCAACAAATGCTTACAAATAACATGGTCACACGAGAAAGAAACATCCTAGGTGGCTTGCGAAGGGTAGGAGGAAAACAGAAAGGTACTTATTTTACAACACTGGATATAAATTAGAGTTGGAATAATTTACAGTATTTTCACAACCAAGAGAAAGTTGTTGATGTTTAAGAGAAAACAAAAGTGGGAGAAAAGAAGGAAGGGAATTAAAAAAAAAATGAAACAGAAAAATGTTCTAATCTTACTAAAGGTACACCTCCATACTTTTCAATTTTTCATTTCATTTTTCAAAAACAATCAAACATTAAAAAGCCATGAATGGGACCTCATCAAAATGGAAAACTATTTTCCCATGAAAGCTTATCTGAAGCTACAGATGGGGAGAAAATGTTTGTAAACCACACGTTCAACGAAGGACTACCTTCTAAGGAGACACAACAAACATTTAAAACTCCACTGTGCAAAAAGAAATTCAGTTAGAAAATGGGCAAAAGTCATGAACAGACAGTCCACTTTAGAGGATACAGAGCAGCGAGTAAGTACCCCAACAGATTTTCAGCATCATTAGCCATCGAAAAAATGTAAATTAAAACCAAAATGAGGTATCAATGCAAACCTGTGAGTGTGACTAAAATAAAAACCTGTGACACCACCACTCTGACAAGGGTGTGGAGAAACTGGAGGGGGATGTAAAAGTCTGTAGACGCTCAAACAGGCTGGCGGTTTCCGATACGACTGAACATGCAGTGATCATACAGCCCACCAGTGTTACTCTCAGACATCTATTCAGAGACATGAAAACATGTTCACACAAAATCTGCGCCAACATGCCACGGCAGCTTGATCTGAAGTAGCTACAAACCCGAATCAGCGCAGCTGTCCTTCTGCGGGTAAACGGCTGCACAGGTTGTGCTGCATCCACACCACGGAAAACTACGGATACTCAAAAACAAAAGGAAAAGCAGCTGACACGCATAACTTGGATCGCTCTCCAGGGAACTGTGCTGAGTGAAAAGAGCCAATCTCAAAAGGGTCTGTACGGTATGATTTAATTTACCTAACGTGTTTTAAAAGACGAAATTCTGGAAGTAGAGAACAGATTGGTGGTTTCCAGGGTTAAGAGATGAGGGTGGAGGGAAGGATGGTGTGGCTATACAAGGACAAGATGCTTATGGCGACAGAACTGTTCTGTAACTAGACTATGAGGGTTTATACACAAACCTCCCCAGGTGATAAAACCGTACGGAACTGACCACACACATACACATACACATGACTGCAAGTAAAACTGGGGAAATCTGAACAAGATCAGAGGGTTGTCTCACGTCAATATCCTAACCTGTGACATGACTGCAGTTCTACAAAATCCTGCCACTGGAGTAAAGTGAGAGAAAGGTTCCCAGGGTCTCTTCACATTATTTCTTACAACTGCATGTGAACCTACCATTATCTTGGTACAAATGTCAATGAGAAAAATCATGAAGGCATTACTTCGACATGGTCTGATTAGGCGCCTTTTCTAAGTGCCTTGGCCCTAAACAAATTTGTCACTATGCACAAGAGAGCAAGCTTGTAGAGTTTGAAAATGTATTTGATTCAACTGACAGTTAAACTCACTAGATTTACATTTAAAACTCGCCAATTATTCTAAGTTAGCTAGAGACTGCATTCTTCATGCTGTACACATCTCCAGCTAGACTGGCAAAAAAGGTTATCTTTTTACATAGTAGGACACAATCTATATTCAGTTTCAGTGAAATAATACTGTTTTCAAGATGACAAAAATTAACTATGTAACATTTATTCCATTTCATAGTTAATTAAAATCATTAATAAGCAAGAATGGTAGCATTTGTTTGTGACCAATTAGGGAATTTCTATAAGCAATATTCAAAATTTCATGATCACTTTAATGATTTTATTTTTTTAAAGACTATAGCTTTAAGTGACACAAAGACAGTTAATGCAAAAAAAGTTAATGGCAATAAAATAATGGAGTGCAACATGCACAAAATAAAAAGTATTATTATATTTCCAACATAATTTACTTATACACTACGGTTCTTTAGCTTTTTTTTTTTAACTGCTGCTCTTGTAACACAAATTAAATTTTTTAAATCCACAAAATATAGCCCACATATTAATCTATTGATTTGAGAGTATCTGCAAAATCTCAGAAAAATGTTTTAACAAGGTCCTAGCTCTAGACTGACATTCCCAATTCTATTTAGTCTGAGAGTGGAGTCTGCATGAACTCTTCTACATTGAATTAAAGTCTAACATCTCATTCCTATCTCTGCCTGAAAATAATCTTTTATAACATAACCCTGAGCATCTCTCTTCACCTGTAAACCATGACTGCAGACGCAGAGAGTCAAGATTTTGCTCGTGTCTCTCACCATCACCGGTCTTCCTATGTGGGCTGCCACCTTAGCTCCAACTTTTAGTTTTTGGATGTGCAGTCTGAACCGGCCCTAAAACCCCAGAGGATCAGAGAAGCTCACGTCTGTGGTCTGACAAGAACAAGACCTGCAGGTTTCTCTGGAGAGAGAAAATGCTTTCCTGAATTCAGAAATCTCTCACAAAGTGCGCCTGCAGGGGTCAGGGCACCAGCTCCCCGAGGCCCCTGGGGCCCTGCCTGCCTCTGGCGTGTGTTTCTGGGCAGCACAGGACAGTGAGGTCCTTGGGGCAAGGGCTGAATGGTAAAGAAGTTCAGTCTTGTCACATAAACCCAGGGGTCACAAGTTCCTTCTGTGCTTCCTTAGAGAAGGGACCTGGGTGTAACTGGGGTGGGTGTGGGGAGAAGGGTGAGCACCCCCAGGGGAGGACAACCTCGCTGTTGGAAGTGGCTGCAGCCCACAGCAGCTCACTCATGTCAGTGCGTGATTCTACGAGACTCACTGCTGGCTCATGCTGTAAAATTCCAATAAAAAGGCAGAAGTTGCCAGACTGTATCCAGCAATAATACTTAATCATATGCTACCTAAAACAAACGCATCCTATTTGTGTTTATATATTTTAAGATGACAGAGGAATGGGACGGGAAGACCATTTTCTCCCCACAAATTCACCAAAATATCATTTGAACGCTGAGCAACTTTCACAAAACAGCTTCTGAACACTGGTGGAGGACACGAGGCACCCAGAAAGGCAGCCCCTTCTCTTCGAAAGGAGGTAGGACAAAATATAAAAGACAAAAAGAGAGACAAAAGAGTTAGGGACAGAGACCTGTCTTAGGGAGGGAGTCGTGAAGGAAGAGAAGTTTCCACACAGTAGGAAACCCTCTCACAGGCAGGTCTGTGGGGAATTTTGGGGTCTCAGAAGGCAACATAACTGGGAAAAGAAAAATAAAAAAAGAAAAACCCACAGAATACATGCCTAACTGCAACTGCGGAAAAGAGAACTTTCCTGGGAAAGGCTCTAACCTAACCTAACAACTCACAGCCTGGCCTGCTCACAGAACAAAGGATTGAGCGAATACCAAAGGAGAGCTAGCTGGCTGCTTACAGGCCCTTTCCTGCCCAGAGGCAGATAGGCAGGCTTGCGACAGCCAGAGGCTGAAGGCAAGGCTGCTACAGTCTTAGCCCCAGAGACGGCATCTTCCACCAAACTGTGAGCAGCTTTCCAGCCACTAACCACACCTTCCTGAGATCCTGGATGGTTGACATCCAGCAGGAGGGTCGCAGCCTGAGATCAGCTCTCCAGAGGAGACACGAGGCACACCTAGGGAACCGAGCGCCAGGACCTGGGAGGTGATGAAGACGCACGGCCCTCCTGGGACAGTGCGCTCCCCAAGCACCTGGTCACCTGAACTGCTCAGACCTGCAAAGGGCACAAAATGCACGCTCAACCCACAGAGGCTGAGCCAGAACCATGTCTGAGTGTCTCCCGTGGAGGTACGGGTCAGCAGTGGCCTGCCGCCGGGGCTCTGGGTGCAGCAGACCTGGGTATGGCATAAGCCCTCTTGGAGGAGGTCGCCATTAACCCCACCATAGAACCACTAGAACTTACTCAGCACTGGGGAAACAGACTCTTGGAGGGCACAAACAAAACCTTGTGTGCACCAGGACCCAGGAGAAAGGAGCAGTGACCCCACAAGAAACTGACCCAGACATGCCCAGGAGTGTCCAGGAGTCTCCAGCAGAGGCGTGGGTCAGCAGTGGCCTGCTTCAGGGTCAGAGGCGCCTTTTGAAGGAGGTCACCTTTATCTTCATTACCTCCACCACAGTTTGGCCTCAGGTCAAGCAACAGGGAGGGAACACAGCCCCGCCCGTCAACAGAAAATTGGATTAAAGATTTACTGAGCATGGCCCCGCTCATCAGAATAAGACCCAGTTTCCCCTTCACTCAGTCTCTCCCATCAAGAAGCTTCCATAAGCCTCTTATCCTTCTCCATCAGAGGGCAGACAGAATGAAAACCACAATCACGGAAAACTAACCAAACTGATCACATGGACCACAGCCTTGTCTAACTCAACGAAACTATGAGCCACGCCATGTGGGGCCACCCAAGATGGACGGGCCATGGTGGAGAGTTCTGACAAAACATGGTCCACTGGAGAAGGAAAATGGCAAAACACTTCAGTATTCTTGCCTTGAGAACCCCATGAACAGTATGAAACAGCAAAAAGATAGGACACTGAAAGATGAACTCCCCAGGTTGGTAGGTGCCCAATATGCTACTGCAGATCAGTGGAGAAATAACTCCAGAAAGAATGAAGTGACAGAACCAAAGCAAAAACAAAATCCAGTTGTGGACGTGATGGGCGATGGAAGTAAAGTTCGATGCTGTAAAAAGCAATATTGCACAGGAACCTGGAATGTTAGGTCCATGAATCAAAGCAAATTGGAAGTGGTCAAACAGGAGATAACAGGAGTGAACATCAACATTCAAGGAATCAATGAACTAAAATGGACTGGAATGGGTGAATTTAACTTAGATGACCATTATATCTACTACTGTGGGCAAGAATCCCTTAGAAGAAATGGAGTAGCCATCACAGTCAACAAGAGAGTCCAAAATGCAGTACCTGGATGCAGTCTCAAAAACAACAGAATGATCTCTTGTTTGTTTCCAAGGCAAACCATTCAATATTACAGTAATCAAAGTTTATGCCCAACTAGTAATGCTGAAGAAGCTGAAACTGAATGGTTCTATGAAGACCTACAAGACCTTCTAGACCTAACACCCAAAAAAGATGTCCTTTTCATTATAGGAGACTGGAATGCAAAAGTAGGAAGTCAAGAAACACCTGGAGTAACAGCCAAATTTGGCCTTGGAGTACAGAATGAAGCAGGGCAAAGGCTAATAGAGTTTTGCCAAGAGAACACACTGGTCAAAGAAAACACCCTCTTCCAACAACACAAGAGAAGACTCTACACATGGACATCACCAGACGGTCAACACCGAAATCAGACTGATTATATTCTTTGCAGCCAAAGATGGAGAAGCGCTATACAGTCAGCAAAAACAAGACTGGAAGCTAACTGTGGCTCAGATCACAAACTCCTTATTGCCAAATTTAGACTTAAATTGAAAAAACTAGGGAAAACCATTAGACCACTCAGGTATGCTCTAAATCAAATCCCTTACGATTATACAGTGGAAGTGCCAAATAGAGTCAAGGGATTAGATCTGATAGACAGAATGCCTGAAGAACTATGGATGGAGGTTCATGACACTATACAGGAGACAGGGATCAAGACCATCTCCAAGAAAAAGAAATGCAAAAAGGTAAAATGATTGTCTGAGGAGGCCTTATAAATACTGAGAGAAGAAGAGAAACTAAAGGCAAAGGAGAAAAGGAAAGATACACCCACTTTAATGCAGAGTTCCAAAGAATAGCTAGGAGAGATAAGAAAGCCTTCCTCAGTGACCAGTGCAAAGAAATAGAGGAAAACAATAGAATGGGAAAGACTAGAGATCTCTTCAAGAAAATCAGAGATACCAAGGGAACATTTCATGCAAAGATGAGTACAATAAAGGACAGAAATGGCATGGACCTAAAAGAAGCAGAAAATATTAAGAAGAGGTGGCAAGAATACACAGAGGAACTATACAAAAAAGATCTTAATGACCCAGATAACCATGATGGTGTGATCACTCACCTAAAGCCAGACATCCTGGAATGTGAAGTCAAGTAGGCTTTAGGAAGCATCACTATGAACAAAGCTAGTGGAGGTGAATTCCAGTTGAGCAATTTCAAATCCTAAAAGATGATGCTGTGAAAGTGCTGCCAGCACTTTCAATATGCCAGCAAATCTGGAAAACTCAGCAGTGGCCACCAGACTGGAAAAGGTCAGTTTTCATTCCAATCCCAAAGAAAGGCAACACCAAAGAATGTTTAAACTATGGCACAATTGCACTCATTTCACACACTAGCAAAGTAATGCTCAAAATTCTCCAAGTCAGGCTTCAACAGTATGTGAACCACGAACTTCCAGATGTTCAAGCTGGATTTAGAAAAGATAGAGGAACCAGAGATCAAATTGCCAATATCCGCTGGATCATCGAAAAAGTAACAGAGTTTCAGAAAAACATCTACTTCTGCTTTATTGACTATGCCAAAGCCCAAGCCTTTGACTGTGTGGATTACAACAAACTGTGGAAAATTCTTAGAGACACGAATACCAGACCACCTTACCTGCCTCCTGAGAAATCTGTATGCAGGTTAAGAAGCAACAGTTAGAACTGACATGGAACAACAGACAGTTCCAAATCAGGAAAGGAGTATGTCAAGGCTGTATATTGTCACCCTGCTTATTTAACTTATATGCAGAGTACATCATGAGAAATGCCAAGCTGGATGAAGCACAAGCTGGGATTAAGATTGCTGGGAGAAATATCAATAACCTCAGATATGTAGATGTCACCATCCTTATACCAGGTGAAGAGGAATTAAAGAGCCTCTTGATGAAAGTGAGAGAGGAGAGTGAAAAAGTTGGCTTAAAACTCAACATTCAGAAAACTAAGATCATGGCATCTGGTCCCATCATTTCATGGCAAATAGATGGGGAAACAAAGGAAATGGTGACAGACTTTATTTGGGGGGGCTCTAAAATCACTGCAAATGGTGACTGCAGCCATGAAATCAAAAGACGCTTGCTCCTTGAAAGAAAAGCTATGACCAACCTAGACAGCATATTAAAAAGGAGACACATTACCAACAAAGGTCCATCTAGTCAAAGCTTTGGTTTTTCCAGTGGTCATGTATGGGTGTGAGAGTTGGACTATAAAGAAAGCTGAGTGCTGAAGAATTGATGCTTTTGAATTGTGGTGTTGGAGAAGACTCTTGAGGGTCCCCTGGACTTCAAGGTGATCCAATCTGTCCATCCTAAAGGAAATCAGTCCTGAATACCCATTGGAAGGACTGATGTTGAAACTGAAACTCCAATACTTTGGCCACCTGATGTGAAGAACTCATTGGAAAAGACCTTAATGCTGAGGAAGATTGAAGGTGGGAGGAGAAGGGGACTACAGAGGATGAGATGGTTGAATGATATCACCGACACAATGGACATGAGTTTGAGTAAGCTCCTGGAGTTGGTGATGGACAGGAAAGCCTGGCATGCTGAAGTCCATGGGGTCACAAAGAGTTGGACATGACTGAGCGACTGAACTGAAACAGGATAAAAGGATTTTTTTTTTTTAAAGGATACCATATAACAGTAGTTAAAAGGAAGCGGGAGTTACTATATTAGTATCAGACAAGGCAGATTTCAAAACAAAGAACACTAGGGTAAAAGAGATCATAGCATAAAAATAAAGGAACCAGTTCATGAAGAGGACAAAAGAATTATGTGCCTAGTAACTGAGCTTCAGATAAAATAAAAAACAGGAAATAGCGATAGAATTATGAGGAGACACAGACACACAATTTCAATAGGAATTTCAAAACTGTTCTCAATAACTGATAGAAGAGGTAGGTAGAAAATTGGCAAGGACATACACTTCACATCATCAGCCAACTCACCCACTTGACATTTAAGGGACTATTTCCCCTAACAACAGCAGAATATACATTCCTTTTAGGTGCACAAGGGACATATACCAAAGAGAGACCATACTAGAGGACACTGAAGTCTCAATAAATTAAAAAAATTCAAATCAGACAACATGTATCCTCTGACTACAACGAACTAGAAATCAGTAGCAAAAGATCTGTGAAGAACCCCACGAACATCTGGAAATGAAATAACACACTTCTAAATAATGTATGGATCAAAGAAGGAGTCAAAAAAGGAAAATCAGAAAAAGTTTTGAACCAAGTGAAAATGAAAACAGCATCTGTCAGAGTTTATGGGGTGCCTCTAAAGTACCTGAGAAAACAGCTTCCATCTGAAGAAACTAGAAAGACAGGAACAAACTAAACCCAAGGTAAACAGAAGAAACAATAAAGAACAGAGCAGAAATCAAAGAACCAGAAGAGTAAAACATGCAGAAGATCAATGAAAGGAAAGTTTTATTGATTTTTAAGAATACCAATAAAACTGATACCTTTCTAGCCAGACTGAGGATGAAGAAGAGAAGATGCAAATCATCAGTCTCAGGGATAAGAAAGGTACCTCTTGGTGATGGAGAAAGAGAAAGCATGCAGCTGAAACTGGAATCTTGCCCTGGAATCAGGGGAACACTGCATTAGACCACAACTGGCTACGAGAGCACATTAGTCATTGACCCTAAATGGGGAGGCCAGGGGAACCTGTGGGAAAGGTCGGGTCTGAACTGAACCTTCAAGGACAAGGGGTCCTAATGACAAGCAGATGCTGGGTGGGAGAAAAATCCAGAAGAAAGGAAATCCCAGGCAAACACTCAGAGGCAGGGTGGTGTGGTGTGGTTGGTGTGGTATGTATGCTGAAAGGCTGGGGTGACGGTACTGTGGGGAGGAAGGACTATAGCTCAGAGGCAGATTACAAGTGACCTTAAACTCCTTACTAATGAGGCTAATCTTTATTTTTTTAAGAAAGGGAAACAGGCAAAAACTTTTCAGATTCTAAGTGACAGAGTCAGAACTCTGCTTTTCAAAGGTGAGATTGGAAAGGAAGAGACTGAAGTCAAGGACAGCAGTGAGGGGCTCACTGAATGACCCCAGCAAGGCATGACCACAGTGGCCCGGTGGGAGGTGGCCAGCACTTCAGGAAGGAAACCAATGGAGGCAACTTCTGGAGGCAGAATCAGCAGGTAGGAGACAAAAGAGATCTCCAAAGGGAAACTAAAAAATGTTCCCTGGTTTCAAAGTGAATTACCATGAAGGTAACGATCATATCTGTTGAGATCTAAAATCACGAGAGACAAGGAAGCATGAGAGTGGGGTCCCAGGGAGGAGGCTGTGCTCTCTCCTGAATGGCTGAGATGGGGATGAGGGTAGAATGGCCCTGGGGAGACGTCCTCAGATGGCCAGAGGCCAGCGCCAGCAAATGGGGGCACAGATTTATGAGTCAGCTGCTCAGACAAAGACAGCTATGCTAGAAGAGCAGTGACCATGCTCTAATGACATCAAGCCCAGGCTTCTGTAGGAATTAACTACCCAATTCATCTTTTCCAGTTTTTAATCTAATCTCTTCTAAAGACCTGACGTTTCACACAAAATGATTTTACTGCATGTTAAGACACAGCTCATAAATATCCCAACATTTTTAAGCTAAAGCAAGTACACTTAAATCGGGGTTTGGTTAACTAGCCCCCATTTAGGTCTACAGTCCTATGTGCTCGGACTGAACTGTGTCCCACCCAAATTCATATGTTGAAACCCTAGCCACCCTCCCACCCCAAAGGGACTGTATTTGGAGATAGACAGGGTTTACACGGAGGTAACCAGAGTTAAATGCGGTCACAAGGGTGGGGCCTGATAAACAGAGCTAGCCTCTTGACACAGAAGAGGGCAGTGGGGTGGGGACACTCTCCCTTCTCCATTCTCTCAATGTACTCAAAGAAGAGGCCATGTGAGCACATGGTGAGATGACAGTCACCTGCAAGCTGAAAGGAAGTGGCCTCAGAATAAAATTCTACCTTGATGACGCCTTGAGCTTGGCCTTCCCAGACTTGAGAACTGTGGGAAATCAGTTTCTGTTGTTTAAGCCACACAGTCTACAGCACTGAGCTACACAGCCAGAGCAGACTAATCCACACTGCCTGCCTTGCACAACACACAGCTCATGGCATGAGTTGAACACTACTCTAATTGACCGACGCCTCTGTCAACAAGCTGAGCTGCAAGGAACCGCAATGTCAAACTGCCTTGTATGTGTGCTTAGTCGCTCAGTCATTTCCGACTCTTTGCAACCCTGTGGACTGTATAGCCCGCTAGGCTCCTCTGTCCATGGAGATTCTCCAGGCAAGAATACTGGAGTGGGTTGCCATGCTCTTCTCCAGGGGATTTTCCCAACACAGGGATCAAACGCAGGTCTCCCGCATTGCAGGTGGATTCTTTACTGTCTGAGCCCTCAAAGTGCCTTAGAAGATTCTAAATGCTTCCCTTCCGTTTCTGTGCTTATCTCACTATGGAGCAGTAATGAACATTTTGTGGACTAACAACAGTGCTGCAGACCTGTCTGCAGACCGTGCTACGACCAACACTGACTTGGAGTCTTTCTACTGTTTTTTTTTTTTAATGCAACATTTAAATGTAGAAGTAGAAAAAAAGGCATAAATTTTAAACACATTAGAAACCAGATGTATGCCTGTGGTGAGGGGACTAACAGAGCAGCTCAGGATTCTACTGTATCATATGCAGGCAAGATCCCTCAAGACACTGCAGACTGCAGCTTCCTAAAAATGAATAGCACTGAGCCTTGCTTATGATGCCCTGGAATCCTGTTTCTCTTTAGCTTGTCCATCAGTCTCTGTAATCATATCTACAGAGCACATTACAATTTGATTACAAACTCACAGCTGGAGTTATTACTTCTTCTTCAATTGACAGTACACATATCAAACCCACAAAACAGATGCCCTCAAGAGACTACAACTTAGACGGATGAGCAAATTAACTCCCATGATCCTGATGATGAGGTGAGGGCCTCTGGTTCCAATGCAGAGATGTCAAACTTTCTGATGGCTATTCCAGAGGATCTTCAATGAAGTCTAATTTATATATTTGGTTTTCATTCCAAACCATTATTGGTTTGTTTCTCCTATAAAGTACTGTTTGCTTATCAGAATTTCAAAGCCTCAGATAGCTTTTATACCTCAAATGAGAACCATGTTCATCCTTTCTGTTCACATGGAAACAGGCCAGAGATCAAGACAGACAATCATGGTCTCAGCTTGCATCATGCCTTCACAAACACACAGGTGCATGAGATCACAGAATACATATTCTTGCAAACTGGACTTCTGCGAAAAGCTTTGCTAGCTGAACTTGACTCTTCTTTTATATCCAAGAAAAAGAGAACTGAGTGCTACTTTTCTCACCTCTTTTCAGTTCTTACAACTATAGGACTCAGTGAGGTAGAGCCAGTGTGGAAAAGAAATTCAAAACAGTAAAGATCCCAACAAATAACCAACGGCAATCTCCTCCTAACAGAGATGAATACCTGTTCACCTAAATCATCTCCGCATCCTTCTGGACACAAAGTTCCTAGCCTCCCAGTGGCCACATTGCTTCCTAATGGCCGTGCATAAATTTTCACAGCCAGCAGAATGTGAAGAAGTGAAAGCGTGATCCTTCCAAGCCTGGTCCATAAAATCCTCTCTCTTGCCATCGTGTAGTTCCCTCCTCCCCAGCTCTTACATTTAGGCCATTGGTCCACTTTGAGTTGATTGTTGTATATGGGGTTAAGTGAGAGACATTCTTTCGTATGTGGCTATCTAGCTGACTCAGCACTATTCTTTGAAAAGACTGTTCCTTCCCCAATTGAATAATCCTAGCAATCCCGATAAAAAAGAACTGATTATAAATGTGTGGGCTTTTTTCCTGACTCTCAAATCTATTCTATATGTATATGTATGTATATTATATATGTATATATATTGCATATGATATACATATATACATCTACATGTATTTTCTCATGACAGAGTCTTGATTACTTGGCTTTAAAAAAAGCTTTGAAATTGTGAAGTGTGAGTTCTCCTGCTTTTTTGTTCTTTTTCAAGATTGCTTTGGGTCCCTTGCATTTTAATATGGATTTTAGGGTCAATTTCTGCAAATAAATTATCTGAAATATTAATATGGATTGTGTTGAATCTGTAGATCAGCTGGGGAATAGTGCCACCTTCATAGTATTAAGTCTTCCATTTTATTCTTCTTTATACATTGTAAATGGAACTGTGCTCTTAATTCATTTTTGGTTTGTTCATTGCAACTGTATAGAAATACAATTGCATTGCTTTTACATTCTGTAAACTTGTTGAATTAATATAGTAGTTCTAATAGTTTTTTAAGTAGATTCTTTAGGAATTTCTATTTACTAGATCATGTCATCTGCAAACAGACAGTCTTTTACCATTAAGTATGATGTTAGCTATGGGTTTTACATAGCAGCCCTTTTCAGCTTGAAAAAAGGGATAATTTTTAAAATGCTGCTATCAAGGCTTTACTGATCCTCACAGGGGACTGGTATGTTTGAGAGCTTGGTCTGGCCATAAAATGATATATGGTAGAGAACTCATTTGCTTATTTCTAGGAAAAATGCAAGTATGGAAATGGATTAGCTGATCAAGATGCCTTTGATACAACTGAGACAGCTGAGATGCTCCACACCCATGAAAAGATGCTGAACATCACTAGTCATCAGGGAAATAAAATTCCAAACCACAATGAGACACCACTTCACACCCACTAGGACGGTGGTAGTTAAAAAGAAACAAACAAACAAACAAAAGCCATAAAACAAACAGAAAATAAGTGTTGGTGAGGATACAGAGAAACTAGAATCCTCATGCACCGCTGGTAGGAATGTAAAACGGTACTGGTGCTGTGGGAAAGAGTTTGGTGGTTCCTCAAAAAATTAAACATAGAATTACCATATGATCCACAATTCCACTCCTAGATAAATACACAAGAGGACCTGAAAGCAGGGACTCAAATACTTCCTTGCTGATGTTCATTGTGGCATTATTTACAATTATGCAAATAAGCCAGAGAAAAAGCGACAAATAATTATACCAATTCACTTATATGAAATATCTAGAATTGGCAACTTCATAGCAAATAAAGGTGAGGTTAGGGTGGACTGCGTGACCAGGGACTGGGGGGTTACTGCTTACTGGATAGTGCTTCTGTTTGGGGTGATTAAAAAAGTTTTGGAAATTGAGAGTGGTGATGGTTGCATAACACTGTGAATATAATTAATGTCACTAAGTTGTATACTTAAAATGGTAAATTTTGTGATATATATTTCATCACAAAATATATAGACACAAACATATACTTTAAAACTAGGTCCACAGTTATCAGTAACCACACACCTGAACCACTTCCAGTACCAATGTTTTGCTGTTCTTATCTAGGCAAAGCCCTGTGACCTTAACTATGCCACTGCATACAGAGCACAAGCTCCTTTCGTTCAGGATTGTGACCACTCACTTATGTGCAAGCCAAGAGCTTTCTACGATTCATATGCAACAGGGATGTGTCATGCCAGTGACAGGATGATGCCATTCGGCACTCTCTCCTTACAGGTACTGATGCTGGAAATCTACCTCCATCAAGCAGGGTTCTTATTTGCAAGCCACAAACACCAATTTTGTTTTACTGGGGCAAAGAAAAGATTTGTTGAAAGGCTACTGTGCAGCTCACAAACCCTCCAAAAGGTCTAAAAAAAACCAGGCGTGGCTGTCACACGGCAGGAACAATGTTCATGATCATGCATACAGCTTCTCCAGCAAGGAAGCCAGGGCTGCAGCTGCTAGGCACAGACCTGACACCCTCGACAACAGCCACCACTGCAGTCTCCCTCCTCACAGTGGATTCTGCATGGTCCCTGCTTTGGGGGGGGTCACTGGCTTCCAGTTCAAAGTCTGAAGTGGAAAGGTTATAACCAACTGAATATAGATCATGGGCTGTGCCCATGCACTGGAGCAAAGGAAGCCAGGAAGGGAGCACCTGGCACTGTCTGCTTCGAGATTGCGAGGGGTCCTTGGCCTCTTGAGGTCAATCATTCTTTGGACACAGGAGGGAGCCTTAGAAATGAATGATGAAAGAAAATGACATGTTCACTGCACCATGTCTTCAGGTCAACCAATGTGCAAAAGTAACAATTTAGGCTAAATCTGCCTAAAGTGGTTTCTCAGTGGAGGAAGAAGCACTAAAAGTACCAGGCAAGCAAGAGCTCAGTCCTTTGGAAGAGCCAGGAGGAGCTGAATATGATTAGACCACGCAGAGGAGAGCAGCCGGGCAGGGCTGCAAGCTTCTCCATCCCGGGCCTACAAAACTCAATCTGAACTTGAATCCTGAAGATGGTGGAGAGCCAGGGAAGGCTTTCAAGGAGAGAATGAGATCAGATTTGTGTTTCAGAACGAGCATTTGGCAAGAGAATGGATTGGAGAGCCCCAAGCCAGGATGCCAGTTAAGAACTTGCTGTTACTCAGCCAAGAAATGGCGAGGACCTGCTCTAAGGCTATGCACAAGGCGATGAGTGGAGGGGACTTTAGTCCAGATGAACTGACGGGGAGTGAGGGAGAGTCAGCTCCACCTTCCAGTTGACAGCAGGTGGATGTGTCAGACAATGCAGTTTTGGAAGCACACTGGGTGACATTCAGCTGGAGGCAGTCTGGGTGCAGAGATACCCAGGTGGGCGCTGCAGCAGAAGTCACAGAGAAGACTGCTCTCCAGGGCCACAGGGAATGCCCAGGGAGTGAGGAGAGACCGGAGAGGAGGAATGGATGAGTCGTCCAGAGGAGGGGAAGTCCTGGGAGAAGGTTGAAAAGGAGCCGCTGAAGGGATGGGAAGGAAACCTGGAGACCAATCTCTCAGAGCAGAGAATGGATTCCTGGTTGAACTGAGTCCTTCCTCTCAAATAAGTGCTGCGCCTGTGTACCACATTTAGTCATCCTCTCGGGCTGTTGTTTCAGCAGTTCTCCACACAGATAATGATGGAACTTCAAGTTTCTATGATGGTTGTATGAGTGAGTTTCTAATTAAAAATACATTTTCTACCTAGTTCTGAGGACCTGGTTTCTTGCGGGGAGAAAAAAAAAAAAAAAAAATCCCAAGCCAATTTGAGGAAGCAGTTTGGTCAAATTTCTAAGTCAGTGCTCCAACTTCCTTAACCCACCCTCTTCTGCGTATGTTCTGAGACGTGACTTCAGAGTGGTCAGACCAGCAGCTACAGTCTACTGCCTACCACGTCCTAGTCTGGCTGCAGTTCTTCTGCAGCCCCAGAGACCAGGAAGGTCTCCCTAACGTACATCTTGTCTTCTCCAAGAGCCCCGTGCACAGGCCATGCGCACCAGCTGGGCCAAGGGAGCGAGCATAAGGGAAAAGGGAACATGGATTCCCCATGCGGGCAATTCACAGATGTGGGTTTCTAGCTCATCAAACTGCCCACTGCCTCCTCCTGCCTGTCATATACATTCTCAAGATTCAGCAGGACCCAAAAACAAATTCAGGATCTTCTGCCAAAACACAGACCCCTTTTAGCATTCCCTGTCTCAGTGAGCTGGCTCTCCAACCAGCTCTCCAAGCTGGACACCTCTGGTCACTCAGACAACCCCTCTACCCTAAAACACTCCACATCCAACATGTCACTGAGGCCTTTGAACACTGCTTCCCACACGTGCCACTCCAGAAGAGCTGCTGCCCACTATGGTCCAGGCTACCAGGATCCCTGCCTGGCACCCTGCAGTCAGTTTCACTCTTGATGCCCTGAAACCTCCTCCATCTGAGCATGAATGAGAAGCACCCTCTATTCTGCACCTCGGCCATTCTTCATCTCCCTGAATGACCATCTGGCACTTTGTATCCACACCACCCAAGGCTCCAAGAGGCCAAGGACCGAGTCTGACTCTGCTCCGGGCCTGGCACAAGCTGTGTGTAAGATCTGTGTAAGTCCCCAAATCTGCCAGGTGAACAGATGTCCTCTCAGGGGACATGGCCAACACCACAGTCAGAGGTCAATGAACCTGCCCTCTCTGACACCACAAAGAGCTTTAACCACGTTTGCTGAGGAGGAAGTAATGTAGAGAAAGTAGAATTATTGAGTAAGAAAAAACATTTTGCTTTCTCTCCTCTTTCCAAGTTCTTAAAATAAACCTGTAAATGGCAGAGAAAGGGAGCTGATGCATTTAGGAAGAGTAGGGACCAGGTTTTCAAATTTGCTCCTCTCCATTCCAAACTTTTCTTCTTCTGTTTTCAATATCAAAATGCCAGCAGTTCATGAGGAATTTAATGGAGATTGGTCACTCCAAACCTTGGGTTGTCTGGAAACCACTCCTTTCAAACCCAAGTGTCCACTGCCACTACAATGTGCCAACATCATCTCTGCGCTTTGGATTTATTTAGTTTGTTTGTTTTGCAATGGAGTTATCACTTCTATCATCAAATGACAACATTCAATATACTCTAGCACAGTCACATAATATACTTAGAAAGTATTATGTTTAAATAAAATCACTGAAATCAGCACATTTTAGGGAAATAAAACCAATTGAATGATGAAAACAATGAAGCTTTAAAAAGACTGCCAACTTATCTCTTCAGTTAGGGATATGACTAACGTACAGAGTGTAACATTATCTTTCCCATTTTAGACTCACTTTTGGAATTAGCACCACACTGATTGTCTTGTTCCATCACCAAATCGTGAAATATCTTCATATTTTATTAATCTCTCTAATAAACCATCACTCTGACAATTTCTTTCCTGGATTTAGAGATGTAATGCTGATGATTATTTGTATAAAGCTAGAAATGGCCTGTCTGTGGGGCACTGCAGCTCACCGCCAGCCACAGGGAAGCGTCACGGTGCATACCAGCACAGTGATCCTAGATGATTAACTAACAGGTCGGAGGGAAAAAACGCTAAAAAGAGCTATCGCTGGCAAACGACTTCAACAGACTGAGATAATGGGAAAAGAGAACATGGCATGTGATGCAATTTACACAAAATGTTAAAAGAGACAAAAGCAAATGGCAGCAGAAGTCAGGGAAGGTGTTGCTGTTGGGTGGTGGTGAGTAGAAAAGGCAAGAGGCTTCTGGGAAAATGCTCCACGTCTTAGGAGTATGTTCACTTCCACAAACTCATGTAGCTTGCTACTCATAATCAGTAACTATATGTATGCTGCATTTTAATAAAAAGTTCTCCAGGATATTCTGAATATTGACTTAAAATATCCTACAAATATTGCAGGTAACATCTACATTCTTATTTCAACTCTACTTTCAGCAGAGGATCTTTAAATTCTCTTAGGGTCTAAAATAATTTCTAACTTGTTTTTATTTTACTTCAACAAGTGGAAAAACAGTGTTATGTTTATAAAATACATACATATAATGGATATAATATACACACACACCATGCTACTTTTTAATGGCTTGGGGAAAAGTTACAAAGGATTTAACTCACAAATTTAAGACTGGTAAGTGTGGTGAATTTCTGAAAAATTTTTTCACATTTTGTTCAATGACTATATATTTATAAAAATTAAATTAAAAAATGCCCCTTATCTGATTAAACTATTACAGTAAGTCCAGCATGCTCCTTATAGATGATATATTAGATATAACCGATTAAGATAGATATATTAACAAGAATATATTTTGTAGTAATAAGGTACAAATAAGTATAGTGATAATCAAAATAATATAAAATATGCTGTAAACTAAACAGAAAATGAAGTATTCTTCTTTAGTTCATAAATGAATTATATATTATGTTTTCAAAAATATCAAACTAAATTTGATTCTTTTAAAAGATGTAAAGTATTATTAGAGAATGCTGGTTTCTCACAGAATAATGCAGCCACCTAAGTCCAAATCTGTCCATACATTCTCAAAATAATAATAATAATAAATCAGATGAATGAGGAGAGAACAAATGAAACCACCCATTATTCATGCCTGCAATATAACTAGGAGATAGGGAATGCTGTGAACTTCATCATACATGAAAATAGGAAAAATATCTAGCAAGACCAGCTGAAGAGATCACACCTGTGTGGAAAGTCAAGTCAGGGACTCCGAAAAAAAATGTTGAGAGAAATAGAGTTGGAATGGTGCTGGAATAAGATCCCCAGAAAAAAAAAAATTCTACTGTGAGTGAGGAACCACTGAGAACATGTTTGATCAGAGGTTTCCTGGAGAATCAAAGGGATAGGGCTTCAAAATGAACAGAACCAGAAATGTAGTCTTAGGAAGGCACTATTTCTTGGAGATTACATGGAAGGATCCGGCACCCAGGGAAAATGGTGATTATGGGAAAGAAGAAAGTAAAAATTACAGTCCTTCAGAAATACTTCAGAGCAATGCTTGCACTTCTCACCACAAAGAAGGTACTCATTTTAAAAATGGCATTTTACCAAGAAAAAGAAGCCCTCTTAAACCAAGGAACTGAGTACACCACTCAAACCTCTTATCCTGGCCAACCAGAACTACTATTGCTAGTCCAGGAAAATTAATCATTTTCAAAGTGAACAAACAGCAGATAATATCTATATAAAATTACTATGAAAATAAAACAAACAGTGAGTCACAGTATTTCAGTTTTTCATTTTGTTTCCCTCACAAAATAAAAAATAAACAAGAGCCAATCAACAAACAAAACATGAACTAGATGAAAATTATAACTTAATATTTGAATCTAAATGAAATAGTCTTAAACAATTATAAATGTGAAAGAAGTAAGTAAGAAATTTTAAAACTCAGAACAGAAATATCAAATGAACAAACAGAAAGATACAAAATGAAAGGGACAACCCAGTAAACAATTAAATAAAAAAGCCAAATTCATGTTAGAAATGGTGATTAAATTAAAAAAGGGCCCAGGGAGAATGGATAGAAACGAAAATAGAATAAGGAGCACTGAAGAAAGGCTTAAAAAGCCTATGGGACAAAAATAAAATAGATGTCAGAATGAAAGTAAGTGACTGATATAAAAGACAAGCAAATAAGATTTCACATAAATGTAACAAAAAATAATAGAACACAATATTGAAAATTATTTAAAAAGAAGACAGAAATAAGAGACATGAAATGGCATTGAAACGACCACCATGACTGTGATCTGGACCAGTCACCTCTGAGAAATATACCTATTAAGTGATTAGATTTAAAAGATAAATTTAAAAAATAATACTAAACTCCTGGACCTCAAAGTAAAATGACTAGGTACACACAAAAGGAAAAAAAATCAAGACTGGCATCACTATTTGACAGCAATAAAACAAAATAATAATGCAGTAGCATTTTCAAGAAACTTTCAGAAATAGTAACCAAAAGATGTTGAATCCAGCCAAGTTGTCCTTCAAATATAAATGCTATAGCAGAATAGTCTTAAACATTCAAGAAATTAAACACTCTTCTCAGAATCTTTGGCTACTCAAAGTAGGGTTCATGGCCCACAGCATTGGTATAACCTGGGACTTCATAAAGAATAAGAATCCAGGCCCCACCTGAGAGGTCCAAATGACTAGTATGCCCAGTATTGTTTCAGAAGCATCATACTGGAGAACAAGGATCATAGAAAAAGAGGTGAATCAGGAAACTTTGCCAAGATAGCTGATGGCAAGCACTGAAGGGATTTAACAGCTTAACCATGGACTAAAAAGAGATATACGTAATTGCTGCATATTCTGACAAAGTAGGGACAATATAACTGAAATAATGAGATAAAGAAGAATACACTAACAGTCAAACAGATAATACATACTCAAAGGATGTTACTTAAAATAGAAAAACCAAACAGTAGAAATCTAAGTAAAGGCAGTGAATCAAGAACGTTATAGGAGGTAAAACTATAAAGGTGTAAGAGAAATCTTTCTAAATACCTCCCATGAAAAATGAAAGTAAGGAAACAGATGATATAGAGAAAGAAACACAGTAAATATAACATAATACCATAGTATATGTAAGTAAAATAACATGACCATGTTGAGACCAAACATATCATGCATCTCAATTAATGCAAATAGACTGAACACACCAATTAAAAGTAAAATATTTCAAACTTCCTTGCAAACGAAAACCCAATTCGAGATTGTATGTAAGAGTCTAAATCAATGTAATTCAGGAAAGCTAAAAATAAAATAGACTAGATAAAATGGAAATCTTAAGAAAATAGGGTATACAATTTGAATATCAGACAAAGTAGAATTTAGGTCAAGAATTACTAAAAGTTACAAAGAAATATTTTTATGATATTAAAGGTCACAATTCAAAATGAAAGCACAGCAGTTATAAATCTCAGTGTACCAAACAGCACAGAACTACATTCATAAACCAGAAACTATAGTAGATGTTTTTTAACAGGAACATACTACGTAAGAGAACACTTTAACACCACTCTTGAACCAAGGAAAGTGGACAAAGGCTAAGTAATAGTTTAGGAGATCTAAACAATATGTTCAACAGAGTGGAGTTTTTGGAAAAATAGATAAAGATATTGATAACATTACATACTTACTAACAGAGAATACATCTTTTTCTCAAGCACACATGGAACATTCAAAAATCATGGTGGTATCTTAGGTCTTAGAAAAAGTCTCAAACTCAAGTGGCATGGATGTTTCTAAAAGATAAAATCTGAATATTCTTTTAATTAAAACCTAAATGTGCAATACTATTAATAAACTCTAGGCAAAAAGATTAAAAAAATAAATTTTCAGTCACAAATATGGGTGCTCTGTTTACTTCACCCACATGCTGTTTAACTAATATTCAACTATTTTGAAGACAAAAGGATAGATTCTCAAGAATCAACAAACATTTTTAAAGCAAATGCCATTTTACTTTGGAAAATATTTTTAACATTTTTTAAAATATAAATCCTATCTTAATCTTTGTTCAAAGAATTCACCAAGGTCTACTTTATTTTAATCTTAGATCTATAAATTATTCCAGATTTTCCAAACTGTTTTATGAGGATGAAGGTAAAATAAGGGTCTGTCCATGACTCATAAAAAACCTCTATCTTTGGATGTCTGTGGCAGAGTTTTTTCTTGCATAAATATTTTAAAATAAAAAAGTTAATATTTTATATTTCTGCTTTGTAACTGCTATAAAAATATATACTATATAGGTCTCAAAAATAAAAACGTGTGATCTCACAATACTATTTTTTATTGTAGTTAATTAAAAAATATTAATGAGAGAGCCTACGGCACTGTCACGAGTCCAGTGATGTTCTGCTCAATAAACAGAAATCCTCAATATTGAGAGTCACCACAGATGTCTCTAGCTAAAAACCCACTGATTCATTTGGCAGCCCCATAGGTGACATCAACTGTATCTTGCCAACCAGAAGAGTAGAATCACCAACAGCTATAGGATGAAAGTCTCAAATACTCCCAAAGATACCAACAATGCAAAGGTCTAAGAGCCCTAGGGACAAGGGCTCAGTCCTTCTAAATAAACAGGCAATAAATAGCAACTGATGCTTTAATGACTGCAAATGCTTTTCCTTAACTTAAACTTGGCATATAAATTTTCAAAATTTGTATTATGTTTAAAATGGCTCAAAATTCTGCCTAAGGATTTAGGGGAAACTCCAGCAGCCATCATCACTGATGTGCTATTCTTACTCAGTTTGGAACTGATTTTATACTAAATGTGAAAATACAGGCTGGTGTTTCTATGGAGAGAAGGGTAGGTAGAACTGAGAAATAGTCTAACTAGGTCCTTGGAAATCCCAATGTTTGTAACAGCCATGCAACAGTTCATCCTGTATAAAACTGATTACTTAATTAATGACATCCACGGTTATATCTCTACTTGCAAGAATATATAAAATTCTTTAAACAAAGTTATTTTGTTTTTAAATTTTACTTTTATGCCATATAATAAAATTGACTTTTTTAGCATACAGTTTCATGAATTTTAACACGTGCATGGATTTATGTAAACCACCACCATAACCAGGGTTCCACCACCCTGAGAAATCCCTCAAGCTTTCTCTACATAGTCACACAAAGCGAAATTAATTTAATTCACATTATTTTAATGTTATCTCCCCCACAAAAGAATAAAACAAAACAATCTCTCTGAAACATCTGGGAATCCCTGACCCAAAAAACACAGTGATGAAGAAAGGTTTACATGTGTTCAGGTCCTTTTTTAGTCCTCATGAAGAGAATTCACAAAATGTATATGCCCTGCTCTAGAGGCATTGCTCTCGGATTAGGAACTCAGTGATCCTTGTTCCACAACAGACAGACATTCTCTATCTTTGTGGCCTGTGGCTAAAACGGAGCCTCATCAAGAAGGGGTTTATTACACCTCTGCTTGCTCCCAGCCCCAACACTCAGCTCAAGACCTCAGAGAAACAGGTGGAGAAGAGATGAACAAGGAAGAGGCCTGAAATAGGGGGATGCCAGCAGAAAAGGGGTGGCAATACATTCCAGAGGAGGCAAGTAAGAAATGAGAGGTAGAAGAAAGCTGAGGAATAGTAGGGGTGAGGAAGAAACAGGAACACAGTAGAAAATGAGGCTGAAAAGGGGGCTGAAAAACCAGAAGGTTAAGGTGAGTTCATCCCAAGAACTGGATCACCGAGGCTCTGCGTCACCCCACTCTCAAACGCTCTCTCCTGAGGAAAAATTATTTGAAGTAGGATTTCTAGGTCAAAGAGTATACCTATCTCACATTTGTTTCAAAGTCATGAAGCTTATTTAAAGAAAGAAAAACCCTCAAAAACTTCCTAATCTAGTGCATTTTTGTTGAATTATACTGATTTTTTTCTCATAGTTGCACAATGATCTATTTGAAATTCATTCTTATTTTTAAAATGATAAAAAATGCACAAACCACATAGACTGCTCCTTTGCTTTGGCCCCAATCCAATCCTGGCACTATCCTTGGCAAAAAGCAGGTCAAAATATTTGTTATTAATAATCAGCTTTTGCTCTCCCTCAACTGTAGGTGAAACTGATTTGAACCTGAAATAACAAGCACGTCAGTCATGGTCCTTCAGCCTGTCATGTCCTCATGAGGCAAGGATTTCTACTATCCTGAAAAGGTCAACACTGCTTTGTAAAATACCATTCAAATCATGAATTCTAAAGTTCAGTAACATTGTCTGTCCTCTTACATATGCATTCCTTTACACAAAAAAAATTTTTAAATACAATAGCATTCTTATTTGTACTTAACTAGGTGTAAAACAAACTCATTAACTTCTACTTATGAATCCTTATTCTTACATACAATTTGTTTATCTGAATATTAAATATTCCTCGAAGCCTATATAGAAACCTACCACACTGGCTGCCCCCATGAAAGAGAATTTGTGGATTGGGAGAAAGAGATACAAGGATTTTTTTTCACTGTGCTTTTGACCTTACACGTTCTGAATCTTATAAATGCATTTCTATTCAAAGAATAAACACCAACAATTTTAAATAAAGATCATTACTTCTGTAAGAAAACGGCTTTGTAGTTTCCACACTGCCAGCTAACAGAAGTTAAACTATATTGATAGATACTGTCTGTTATCAAGCCACATGGGAGATGAGCCCAGCTACCACTGTCCAAACAAAAGATGCATATGAGAGAAAACGACTTCTCCAAAAAAAATGATTAGAAGTTATACAAATATGGAGAAGGAAACAGCAACCCACTCCAGTATTTTTGCCTGGGCAATACTGTGGACAGAGGAGACTGGTGGGCTACAGTCCACAGGGTTAGCAACTGAGCAACTGAGCAACTAAACAACAACAATCTAATAATATAAGTAGTAATGTTTTATTTCCTTATAAATCAAAATATAATAGGTAATTTGACTCATTAATAAGAATCCAAAAAAAATTTTTTTTAAGTTATACAAATAAAAAGAGTGTAGAAGGAATGCTTGGAGCTGGTTCTTTCTCTCAAAGGTAGCAATGCCCAACTGAATACCTTCTGCTGTTTTAAAAATTCTGCTCACTTCTGTGTGTGTGCGCGCGCGCGTGCATGCACGCAACAGAACAATGCAGCTGAGCTCATAAACAGCACTGTCTCTATAAAGAGTATAATCCCCTAACCCAGAAAACCCTCCAGACAATTCCAACAATTCCAAACGACGGAGGTGACCTCTCTGCAGGACAGTCCTCCACCCCTCCCCACTGTTCCAGGATCCACCTGGAGATGGACAGCAACAGAGCAGGACTCTGGAACACCAGAGCTCCAGAGTCAAAAATGGGAACAACAAAACAGGCACTGTTCCTCCTCAGAAGCACGAACATTACTCGAATCCAGTGACTCTTAGAAAGGAAAGAATGAAGTATTCAACTGCCATGCTGCAAACCAAAACAGGTCAGGGCACTGTTTCTAGTCCACAAGAAGAGAAGGACTTGCTCCAGAAGGCAAATCAACTGTCAACAGCACACTGAAAGCTCAACTGACAGTTTTTCCATAGCTAGACACTTTCAAGGAAGGAGCAGCCTGCCGATTTACATTTTGGTATGAACTCCTATCTATCTTTCTGCAAACTACTAACCCACAGTTCTCAGACCAGCCCAGTGTGAGTACCACATGGAGTATTATCACTGTAAACTACGATGAGTACAATTCTGAAAACCCAATACCATTTGTTTCAGCTAATGTGTGAATTAACAACTATGATATCAGTTGACAAAGGCTTGACAAAGTTCCTTCCCAAAGACTTTAGATTATAAACCTTTTCTTTCTCCCAAAAGAATAAACAAACAGGGCTTGGCACCCTAGTCATAAAAAGTCACTGAACCTTACTTTAAAGCGTAAAAATGACAAGATAAGCACTCAATAAATATCTGTTACCTAACTGATCAATCAGCTTTCAACTGGATCATAGTCACATGCTATTTAGTATTTTATATTTTAAAAACTATTCTACAGGCTAAATCTTTAAACAGCCTCTTGGCTCAGAATATTTTATAGGCTTTTTAAATAAAAGTCCCCAGAAAAACTAAACTCAGGAGTAAATTTAATATTCCAAGTTGTTTAAAATGTTTTTAGTTTGAAATTACTTATTTAAAAACTACCAAATGCTAACTTGATGGTTTTTAGTGATTCAACTAACATTGATCTTGATCCCTCACTGAACCATTCCCACTGTGCTGCTTCCTATTTGTCCCAGAATCCTGCTGATTCCAGAAGCACATGAAGGCTATCTTATGCCTCTAAAAGGCTTAACAGCAGTGCATATCACTTTCCACACAATTATTTGCATTTCTGTACATGACCTCCATGTAGAAAAGAGTCTGAATACAATAAAATATAAAGACAGTTAACTCTTTGTGTTCTTGGCATGACCAGTGAATTCTCCAAAGTCTGAGAGCTGTGGCTCACCTCCTTAATTTCCTCTCATAAGCAAAACAATACTCAAGGTGAGCGGCTCCTTTTATGCTGATAGAAAGTTATGAGGGCTCAAAAAGGAAAAGCCAAAGAAGCCTACTTTTCTCATTCTTTTTATTATTATTGCACTGTCTCTAAAAATTCAGCTATGAAATGTCATTTGGAGTTTGAAGAGAGCCACTTGATAGGTAAAATCAAATTTTAGATTAACTGGTATTAGATTGTTCCATTCTTAATTTTGGAAAAAAAAAGATTTCTTTCATCTTGTAGACGACTGGGTTGAGTAAACATATTCTGAGCCACAGACAAAAGGTTTCCCAAAGCGTATTTTTCAATATTTTCATACATTTTAAGTTTTATCTTTTTAATATATGTAGAGTAAAAATCACTCATTTGGGGAGACAGCTCTTTAAGTTTTAACAAATGCAATGAGCTGTGAGACCCTTAATCTGATTATGATTATGATCAGGATAAAGAACAATTCCATCACTCCCAAAAATGCCCCTTGTGCTATATACCTCTGTAGTCAAATACACATCTCACTTCTAATCCCTGACAATCACCCTCAGTAAATTTTCATGTTCGAATTGAGACAGGGTGCATATTGCAAAAATCTATGCGACAAATTTAACCACACAGGGAAGACAATGCAAGGAGCTCTCCCCACGGTCCTGCTCCTCTGTCCTTCCTGAGCCCTCAGTGGAAGAACCGCGCTGACCCCAATGAAAGCTGCTCTTTTTCCCTCTGGTTCCTTTTCTACAACTGACTGTGGAAGACTATTAATAAACTTTATTCTTTCTGCTCCAATCCCATCACCTTTCTGGTGTGAAACACTCCCTCAACTTGAGTTCCTTGTGCACCAATGACCATATCATGGACTTAATTATTAGCACAGGTGGTAACCAATCGGTTTTCCTCTGAAGTAGAAAGAATAATGCGAGTGTTAGAACCTTCATGCACATGTAGAAATGGTTCTGGCCGGGGCCCACCGACATCATCACAGGGATAATCGTATCTCTCGGTTCTGCAGCCCACCCTGCGCTCAAGCTGCCAGAGGAGAAACTTGATCTTTAGGCTGCGAATTGTTGTATCTTATTTTAAAGAAATACATACACATGTGTGCATGCATACATATATATATATGAATGTGTGCATGTAAAACACGGTATTTACATTTTTTCAGTTGGGATAGAAGAGTTTTTAAAATATGTAAGGTAAAAAGACATTTTCTTACAAGGTCATCAACATTCAAAATCTTTCTTTCCCTTCTTTTCATGGTTCTTAACCATCTTTGCAAATAGTCCATTTTTAGTAACATTTATAACATAATGGAATTGGGAACACATTTTATTAACTAGGAAGAAATTACAGTGGTAATATTAACGTCTTACATTTATAAGCACCTTGGAGTCTATAAAAACACTCTCACAGAGTGTCTAATTTAATCAGTCTTTACCACATGGCCCCTTGGGGGAGCTACAAAAGACACTAAAGCACCTCTGAATCTTTTAGGCTACAGACCCAAGGAAGGAAGGGAGGAGGAAAACAGAAGTAACAGCGATATAAAACAACATTACAACATATCAAAATAACTACAGAAATCAAGAACCGGTAAAATTGGTATCATTTCACCAAATCCAATTAATATATCAATTTCTATGACACTAAAAAAAACGATATTCAAGCCTGGTTCAATCTTTAATACAGAATTTCAGTGCAAACAAACAGTGAAGGGTTTGCTGAAATGAGATTTGACCTAGAGGACTAACACAACTTTTGGGTTTGAGTACTGCTCACATGGGAAAACTTCTAAAGAAAAGTTTTAAGTAGAGTTTGGATGCTGAGAAGAGCTCCCCTGGTGGCTTAGTGGTAGAGAATATGCCTGCAATGCAGGAGACGTGGATGTGATTGCTGGGTGGGAAGATCCCTTGGAGGAGGAAATGGCAACCTACTCCAGTATTCCTACTTTGGAAATCCCATGGACAGAGAAGCCTGGCAAGCTATAGTCCATGGGGTCGCAAAAGAGTTGGACACAGGTTAGCAGCTAACCAACAACAGATGCTGAGAAACATGAATGTCAGGCACTATTTTCACTGAGGGAAAAGCAAGAAGATAAACATCAAAAATGACGACTTAAGTGCTCTGCCTGTGGGTCGAAGTCTCTTTTCAGAGCAGGAGCGTGGTTTCTCTTCTATGTATCAGTACTTTCAGTGTAGACCAGAAACAGCAGGTTAAATGGAAGTCAAACAGGAACTTACATGAAAGCACAGGCAGAAAGCTTGAAGATCGGGTCCTTACAAACAGCTATTCCGACACCTTCCTGTTCCTGACAGAAGAAATTAACTACCAGGATGCAAGCATAAAGTGCTGGGGCCTAACCAACAGGACCACAGGAACCAAAAAATCCAGGTGGGTTGGAGGAAAATGGAAAGAGGATGTGGCAGACTCCAGCTCGTCTTTGGACCTTTGCGGAAAGATCAGAGAAACCTGGAGGCTGCAGAGACAGAGGAGGGTGTGGGTGTGGTCCAGACTGGAGGACAGCCAAAGCTGTCTACATCCACAAGGCCAGGCTTCTGAGGCACGAACCCACTTCACCCACTTCATACTTCCATGAAGCAGCTACCCCCTCAGAAGGAAAGGAGCAGAGATACGTTAAGTTCAATTCTCAACCTATTCATTTTCAGGTATCATTGGGAATGGCCAGGTAGGGTTGACATTAATGAGGGGAAACGACTCTTGTGGTTCTGCCTCTGAGCATGTGAAAGGGGACCAATTTGTAATGAAATGTACATGCAATGTGAAATTTTCCTCATGAGCTCTGAGCTCTCCATCCACTTCTCCACCCATTACCCCTCAGCCCCTAAATCATGCTCTTCACTCTACGCAAACCCACATGGCCTGTGACTGCACCACTCCCCTGTCACTCCTGCCTCAGGAGCTGCCCCAGTGTCCCACTCTTCCTTCATAGAGGTCCCCTGCCGTACAAGGCCTCCCCAAATGAACTCCCCTTGGATTGGCTCTTCTCAACATCCCATCTGGTACTATAAAGAGTGGAGATTTCTTACACTCTTAAAATCTACTTTCAATTTTCTGAAGCACAACTTGCCACCCATCTTGGCGGGGGGAGGAGCCCAAATGCTTTCTTATCTCCCCATTCTCCAAAGAATAAAACAGAAAAGCAGAGAAAGGAGGCAGGCTTGACTCTAAATTGGTTTATGTATCTCAAAGGGAAGTCTGCTGTCATGTAAAGAGGCGGGTGGCAGATAAAGCCAAGAGGAAGCCAATGAGCTGAGCAGGTCTGTGGCTGAGGGTGGGGAGCACAGGCTGGGATGTAATAGGAGACACCTGAGGGAACAGGTAATTGACAGGAGGCTCTGAAAGCACTCCGAGGGGACCAGCGTGACACTTCTCAAAGATGAGTAACCCAAGTCATGTTCTTTATCTGTGGATATATGGAGTATTTGCATTTGAATGTACAGGGTATTTTCCAATTTCACTTTAAAGAAAATAATGTAGCTAGACTTTGAAATTATGACTTAAAAGAGTACAGAAACTGTCGAGTTTTCTAATTCTTAATCCTTACAAAAATTCTTTTTCTGAAAACAGCTCCATTCTGAGTAAAAATTTATTTCTTTCAGAGGTGTGAGAACTGCCTTTTCTTAAATTTCCTAGGGTAAGAAACAGGTTAGGTTACCAGTGTTAATATCTTAAAAGAATGCAAAGCAATTTACAAACACTGGACACAACAAACGGATAATGTACTAATATTCAATTTGGAGGGCACTGGGTCCTTCAACAACAAAACAAATATTTCCCATTAATTGACAAATTTAAGGGCCAGGCCCCTAATCCCATACTCCCCAAGGACAGAAGCTCTTTTAGGCAGTTCACCTAGGTCAGAATTCCTCAGCTAACACAAAAAGTTAGTCAAAATAAGGACCTATTAAAAATGCCAACCTTTAATGCTATATTTCAGCAAACATTTAAATGTACATTTATTTGCAAATCTTTTAATGTGGAGCCAAGGCCTTTTCTTTGAGTAGGATCCAGTGATGGAGTTTGTCGTGGTCTTCTAGGCATAAATATCACCCATGAGACAATGTCAAAGATTCCCAAGTTTGTTTTCTTTCAAGAAGAGTGAAAATTTTAAGACACTTGTGAAGCAGTATGAAAACAGAATCTGGAAGCTGCCCATATTTTTATGATTTTCCCTAATCTTTTATAACTGACTCATCTTTATCCAATCTGATAATCATTTGTCTTCATGGAGTCTTTCCAAAGGTTTTCATGAAAATGATGGCTCTTTCTATTTTAGCACACACATTTCGTCAGTTTTCATTCCATTTAATTAATTTATGCCAATCACAGTTGCAAGAATACCACACATAAACAGACTTGGGAACTAAATGCCTCGTGGTGAGTACTTCCCTCAGTGAGTGGACATCCTCCCCATGAACCCCCACCAGCAGGCTGGGAGAGTCTATGCCAGTGGGAGGACTGTCAGGAGCGGATGGGAAGAGCTGGTTCACATGGGGGAGGTTAGGAAAGTGGCTTTCTACTTACTGCACTGTGATTTAGCTCTTGGAGAATTCTATCTGTGAGCATTTCTAAAGCCAGGACTATATCTTGGTATGTGAGTGTGTGTTAGTCACTTAGTCGTGTCCGACTCTTTGCGATCGCATGGGCTGCAGCCCACCAGGCTCCTCTCTCCATGGAATTCTCCAGGCAAGAATACTGGAATGGGTAGCCACTCCCTTCACCAGGAGATCTTCCTGACCTAGGGATCGAACCTGGGTCTCCCATATTGCAGGCAGATTCTTTACCATTTGATCCACCTTGATAATGCCTGCCATATTATAAGCACCCAATAATTATATATCCAATGAAAGAATTTACCTTGACTGTCTTTAATTATTCCCACACTGTTAAGAGAACACAGAGCAATGTTTCATTTGGATAATACTGAAGAGGGGGACAGTACATTAAAAGACCAGAAAATTACCACGATTATATGAAGCAAAAGGAAGAAGGAAAACACCCAGCTCAGTAATTCCATCCCAAAGGACTCTAACTCAAAGGTCAAAAACTTTTACCCTCCCGGGAGCCCAACACATGCTCTGACACTGGCAAGCGGAGATCAGATGAAGAGTTGGTTTCGAGTTCCTTCCTAAGCAAGTTTTTAAACTGAAATTCCAGAATTTAACCAGACTTTTCATCCAGGTGAAGAGATTGTTATGGGAACAGGTATTTTCCTCTGAGACAACAATAACAACTAACAAATATGAACACTGAATCTTGCCAAGCACTGTGGTAAGCACACCAAATGCATTTATTCATTTGTCAGCATAACAACTGTACTGAATTGTTCAAATTCATTCAAAAACACGTAACTTGTCAAACTGGAGGCAGGATTTGAATCCAGAGCCTATGTTCTTAACCACTGTACCATTCAGAAAAGTCAGTTTATCTTTTCTTATAAATAATATAATTTTAGTATTTTGCCCAGGGATTTTGTTAGTGTATTTCCCAAATATACAGCAAAATCTTTCATTAAAAACTTGATGTTAGGGATTTCCCTGGTGGCCCATGGATAAGAATCTGCCTTGCAATGCAGAGGACACGGGTTTGAGCTCTGGTTGAAGAACTAAGATCCCACATGTCGCAGAGCAACTAAGCCCATGTGCCCCTACTACTGAGCTAGGGTGCTTCAACTAAGAAGTCTGAGGGCTGCAAAGAAAGACGCTGCATGACAGAATGAAGATCTTGCATGCAGCAATTAAGACCTGATAAAGATAACAAAAGTTTTACTCTGCTATTGCAGAGATGGTTAGAGCTGCAGTTCATATCCCCTGAGCCTTGACCAGGTGCCCAGCTCTGTGTCTGGCATTTCACATGCACAATATCCTGTCTTGAAAAGGTGATAACAAGACCTGCATTATGTTCAGTACCTGCTCCGTGCCAGATGCTTCTGATCAGGGATACACACATTTCATTTCTTACTCTACTCCTCACAGCATTCCTGGGGAGGATGCTGCACTGGCCTCAGGCAGTCAAGGAGATGAGCTCACAAGACCATGTGACTGGCCCAGGGCAACAATGCATTAAAAGGCAGTGCAGAAATAGAATCTCCATAGTGTGAAATATCTCTGTGTATCAGTAGATACAGATGTAAATCATTCAAGAGACAGAGAGTGCAAGCACACATATGGCAAAATGTTCCAAATTAGTAACCCCTAACAAAGGGATACACAAGAATTAACTGTACTATGTTTGCAACTTTTCTTTAAGTTTCAAACTAATTATTTTTTTTTAATAGGAAAATAAAGCCTTGAGTCAGGGCATAAAAGAATCCTAAAGGTTCAGTTCACTCTCAGCAGACACCTTTAGTCATTACAAAGAGATGAGAATCAACCCTGTTTCCTTAGTTGTTGTTTAGTCACTAAGTTGTGTCCCATGGACTGCAGCAGGCCAGGCTTCCCTGTCCTTCACTATCTCCCGGAGTTTGCTCAAACTCATGTCCATTAAGTCAGTGATGCTATCCAACCATCTCATCCTCTGTCACCCCCTTCTCCTGCCTGCACTAGAAAAAAAATTACCTAACTTAAGTTCTTTAAAAAAAAAAAAAAGACGATGATGACAAAGAAACTGCAATAAACTGATCTTTTAAAAACTATCAATTAAACATGCACGGTGCAGACTGGCTTGCTGGTCACGAGAACCTAACCATCAGAAATGCAGTGTAATTTCTAACCTGAAACTATCACAACATTGTTAACTGGCTATACTCCAATATAAAGAAAAAGTTTTTTTAAAAAATTACTGCAGTGTAATTTGTAGGTGAAAAGTTGATTCACTTTCTCCCTAGAAAAAGAACAGCATTTAGTAGGTGAATTGTTAGCATTCAAGATGTTTGAAGCATCTTGCCAAGTTAAGAATTAAAAGAAAACTGTGAGTGCATTTAACACTAAAATAAAAGATTATCAAACATTTGATATTTAAAGGAATTTAGGCCACTTCTATCTTTTAGGAAATAGAGATCTTTGTATAATTCTGCATTTAAAACAGTGATCCTTCAATAAAAAGTGAGCTAAATTTGTCTCAGAAGTGAGGATAATGACGATTATTTAAGAGAAACTATTTAGGTACTAATTTAATCCCCTGGGATAAACTTGATGAAGTTCCCAGTATTTGACTATTTTAACCTAGAAAATGGTATTTTTATATGATTCCATTACATAGTTTCATATATTAGTAGGCTATTCTCTGTAATAAATTTCTGCAACTATCATACGAATGAAAGTGTCACGATTTTTAGAACACTAGATGGCAGTAAATGCACAAAAGTTGTAACGACACAGCTACCAACACAAAATGAAAATTATTTTTGTTTTTTATTCAATTTTACCATTGCACATTCACTTGAGTTTAAAAAAAAAAAAGAAAGAAACATGGGATTTTTTTAAATCCGAGACATCCCTAGTAGTCCAGAGGCTAAGATTCTGCATTCCCAATGCAGGGGGCCTGTGTTTGATCATTTGTCAGGGAACTAGATCCCACATGCCTCACAACTAAGACCTAGTACAGCTAAATAAATAAAGTATTTTGAAAAACTCTGAAGAGTCAAAAGCCTAAATAAAATTTAAAGTCTCCTGGCTTTGAAAATGTGAACCAGAAAAGATGCTGAAATGACCAATTAATCCACAATTTAATTATGAGAACACTAACTCTCAATATCAACTATATTAAATTGTTGCATTTTCTACATCTTCTTTGTTTTGTTAACAGATTCTACTCACATAAATCTATTTAAATGTTACTTAATTTGGAGGAAAAAACCTTTAAAATTTCTTTTTTCCATGAAGATGTTAAAAATTATATAAGAAACCACTTTACATATACATGGCTCAGAGGTTAAAGCATCTGCCTGCAATGCGGGAGACCGGGGTTTGAACCCTGGGTCGGGAAGATCCCCTGGAGAAGGAAATGGCAACCCACTCCAGTATTCTTGCCTGGAAAATCCCATGGAGGAAGGAGCCTGGTAGGCTACAGTCCACGGGGTCGCAAAGAGTCGGACATGACTGAGCTACTTCACTTTTTTCACTCACATGGCCTATTTATTATAGCCTTTTGAGATTAGTGAAATTTCTACTTTTTCATGGGCCATGAGTGTATATATAAAAGTACACCATGTTGTTTATTTAATATACTACTAACAAAATATCTTTTTAAATATTTAACTCAATAGTAACATTTCACCTAAACTATAGGAAAAATAGGAAATAAAATATGATTTTAAGATTTGAATTTGGAAAACATTTGCAATCAAAGAGAGAAATCTTAGAAATATTAATTTGATCCATCGATTCTTTTGATGGACTTTTCATAATATTCTGAATTTAGAATGTCAGTATGATTTTTTTTAATGTATATGGTAAGAAACCAAAAACTTACATTTTCTAATTTATTTGTAAACTTTCCACTTTTTGGATTCATTACAAGACCAGATGGCATTCAGCTCAGGTCTCAGCAACACTGAAGTAAAATTAGTTAATGTACTCAATTTTTTTGGTTACTTCTAACACTTTCTCTGAGCTTGATTTTGTTCTGACACACAAAATTTCTCTATTATTTGAAATTTCATTTTTTGGCCACACATGGATCCCATGCAGTTTGGGGGAATCTTAGATCCCCAACCAGGAACTGAACCTGCACCCTCATCAGTAAAACATGGAGTCCTAACCACTCGACCACCAGGGAATTCCCTAAAATTCTCAATTTAGAAACCAAAGCTAGGTCCACTCAATTATATGAAAGTAAATAAAATAAAAACAAATAAACCTTCAAATACGATATTGTGGCAGAAAAAGAGGACTTATTTTAATACCAATCTGTGCCAATATAACCCAGCTTTTGAGCGATAGTTTTAAAACATCAGAAAATAAGTAGCTATAGTTACTAAAAGCATTTTAAAGCAAATGCACACCCAAATAGTCAAAACAATCTTGAAAAAGAAGAACAAAGTTGGGCAGTTTCCTATTTTCTGACTTCTAAACCTAACTACAAAGTCATAGCAATCAAAGCAGTGTGGCACTGGCATAGGAGCCACTACCTGTCTCCAAACTCACCAAGTTGTGCTCATCAAATGTACACAGCTTTTTGTATGTCAGTCATACCACAATAAAGTGGCTTAAAGAAAAAAGACAGATACATAGACCAATGGCATAAAGAGCAAAGAAATAAACCCTCACATATATGGTCCAATGATTTTTGACAAGGGTGCCAAGACCATTCACTGGGGGAAAAGACAGTCTTTTCAACAAATGATTGTTGATCTAGTTTTCCCAACTAGAAATCAAATGCAAAAGAATGAATCTGGACCCTTTTCATATACAAATTTAGTTATACAAAAATTAAGTCAAAGATCTGGACTTAATATCTAAAACTATTAAACTCCTAGAAGACAACATAGAGCAAAAGCATCATGACATTAGAGTTGGTAATGAATTCCTGGATAAGACACCAAAAGCAAAAGCAAAAAAAAGAAAAAAAATAGGTAAGTTGGACTTCTGTGTATCAAAGGATAGTATCAATCAAGTGAAAAGGCAACCCACAGCATGGGACAAAGTATTTGCAAATCATATATCTAATAGGAGATTGACATCTAGAATATATAAAGGATTCCTACAACAACTGAAAAATCAACACCACAATTAAAAAATGGGCAAAGGACTTGAATAGACATTTTCCCTGAAAAAGATATACAAATGCCAATAAGCACATGAAAAGATGCTCAACTACCACACACCATTAGGGTGACTTATCAAAAAAACAGAAAATATCAGTGTTGTCAAGGATATGAAGAAACTGGAACCCTGTGCATTGCTAGTGGGAATATAAATGATGCAGCTGCTATGACAAATGGTATAGCAGAGGTTATGACAAGAGGTTCCTCAAAAAATTAAACCTAGAATTACCACGTAATCCAGCAGCAACTCTCTGGCTATATACACAAAAGAAGTGAAAGCACAGATCAAACAGATATCTGAACGCCCATGTTTGTAGCAGCATTATTCACAACACACAAAACGTGGCAGTGGCTGTGTCTGTCCATTGATGGATCAAGAGATAAATAAAATGTGATATATAGGCATATATGAATAGCATTTTCAATCTTAAAAAGAAATGAAATTCATAACATAAATGAACCTTGAAGACATTATTCTAAGATAAATAAGTCAGAGGATAAATATTTCATGATTCTACCTATATCAGTTTTCAAGAGGTTACTACAGGCTAGAGGAGGGGAGAATGTGGAGTTGGTATTTAATGGGTACAGCACTTCAGTTGGGGAAGGTGAAAAAGTTCTGGAGATGGACGGTGGTGATGACTGCTCAACAATATCAAGGAACTTCATGCCACAGAACCATACACTTAAAAATGGTTAAGAAGGTAAATTTCACATAATGTGCTTGTTTATTAATACAACTAAAAAATTTAAAAGAGGCTAAAATGGTAAATTTATGTTATTTATGCTTTACTACAATAAAAGAAAAAGAAAGTGAAAGAGCAGTACACATTTATCTATTACAACCTCCTCACACCTCCTGGCCCTTTGACTTATTCTGGGTGATTGCCACATTAGTAATGATATCCATATTAGTAAATATTGGTAACATTACAGTTATATCCTCGTAAAAACAAGCACACCAAAAACAATCATTCTTCTCTTATAGGAAGTTAGCCTTGGCGACCAAAGGAAACACTTCTTATTTAGAGGTATAAACGTAGAAGAAACAAAACAGCCTAAAACACTGCTGGTATTTTGGCCTATGTGGATTAATTTTAAACACCTTTCTTCTATGTCATGACTGACTCTAAATGAGCCCATGGCTGTGCTTCTGTCTCCTATGCTTCAGGTCACCAGACCTGACATCCTCAGAGTAGATTAAAATAGGGTCAGAATTCTGAGTGAGATGTCTCCACCAGCATGGAGGAAGGTGCTTTTCAAACTGCTCTGGGAAATCAGAGTGAAGTCACATCCAGGACTTTTCAAAACAGGCTACAGAGGCCCCAAGAGTTCACCAAAGGAAAAAGACAGGAAAGGGTCTGCTGTCTTTGAAAGAAATTCATGGGTTTCTGCTCCACGGACCATTCATTTGGCACATCCTCCTGCCCAGCTGCATCTCTGGTAAATGTACTAAAGATATCTGTGGGTGTGTACAGTGTGGTATTAGATATCCATTTCTTCTTGACTACATTAAGAAGCAGAATTCTTCACAACATTGTAAATCAACTATACTTCAGTGAAAAAAGACAGAACAGAAGGAGCAGAATCCCTGAAGACAAAAATACAAAGATGGCTTTGTCTCCTCTTAGCACCAGATTCAGTGAAATATACATAGAGTTAGCGCTCAGTCGTGTCCACCTCTTTGTGATCCCGTGGACTGTAGCCCACCAGGCTCCTCTGTCCATGGGATTTTCCAAGCAAGAATACTGGAGTGAGTTGCCCTTTCCTCCTCCAGGGGATCTTCCCGATCAAACCCACGTCTCTTACATCTCCTGCACTGGCAGCCAGGTTCTTAACCACCAGTGCCACCGGGGAAGCCACACTCAATACTGAGTATAATTTAATTAAGGAGTGAAAAGGATGAGCACTGGCCACCCTTTTGTGTTGTACAGGCAGGACTCAGAAAATGTTATACCCTAACAAATATAGATACATAACTAATACTGAAAATAAATCTACCCAAAAATATCCATTTTCCCTTTTTCAATAAACACTGAAATTCCCAGCTTCCTTTTTAAAACTCCATTAATTCAATAGTCATCGAAACACTGAACCGCATCCCTATAGTGTTTTAGGCACTACTCTAGGGAGTAGCCTATTTTCTGAGATAGAAGAGCAGACATCATTCTGTTCTCTTGAAGCCAGTGGTGCACAGGAGGGTTGAGATGAGGTCCTGAAGGTCAGTAAGAAGGCAGTTCTCAGCAGGCCAAGAAGGCTCTTACAAGCACAAAATCTGCCAGCGCCTTGATTTTGGACTTCCAGACATCAGAACTGTGAGAAAGACATGTCTTATTTAGGCCACCCAGTCTCTAGAATTTTGTTAGAGCAGCCTGAGCGAATACAAGTCATTGTAAAAAAAGTTTCAACAATCAAGTACAAATCCTCTTGAAACAAATGGGAAAACAGAAAATCTCAGCAAAACAAACAAAACCCAGATGTTATAACATAGAACTAAAGGGAACTTTTAGAACTGAAAAATGTAATCACAGAAAATTTTAAAAACTCAGTGGATGGGATCAACAGTACAGTGGAAATGACAGAGGAAACAATCAGTGAAGTTGAGGAATATGAATAGAATTCTCCCAAACTGAACAACAGAGAGAAAACAGGCCAAAAAAAAAAAAAAAAAAAAAAAAAGCTGAACAGAACCTTAGTGATCTGTAGGAAAATACAAAAAAATAAAGAAACAAACCCAACATTCAGATCATCAATCCCAGATGGAGAAAAGGAAGAATAAAGAGTATCTGAAGAAATAAGGCCTGAAATTTCCGCAAATTTGGTGAAAGAATAAGCCTAAAGATCTAAGAAGTGAAGTAATCACCAAACAACTAAATCAATCCACACCAAGACCCACTATAACTCAATTTGGGAAAACTAAAAATAAAGAAAAAACTTTGAAAGCAACCAGAGGAAAAGTGCGACAGTACCTACCATCAGTCTGAATGAAAACAAATTCCTCATCTAAACCGGATGGAAGGAAGTGCCAGAATACTTTTCAAGTGCTGAAAGAAAAGAATTGTAATCCACGAATACCATACCTTATGAAACTATCCTTCAGGAATGAAAGAGGGGGAAGAAAAGTGATCAGATAAAGAAAAGCTAAGAGAATTTCTTGCTAGCATTGGTTAAAGGAAGTTCTTCAAGCAGAAAGGTTATTGTGTTAGTTTTCTAGGCCTGCCACGACAAAGTACCAGGAACTGGGTGGTTTAAACAACAGAAACTAGCCTCCAACTAATAAAAAAATAAAATAAAAAACAACAGAAATTTATTGTCTCACAATCTGGAGACAAGGAGTCTGAAGTCATGGCTTCTCGGGTCCTGCTCCCTCTGAAACCTGGATGGGGGACTCATCCCTTGGTGCTGCCTGGGATCTGGTGGTTGATGGCAATCCTTGGGGTTCTGTGACCTGGAGCTAAAGCACTTCCATCTCTGTCTCCCTCATCACAGGGCATCCTCCCCTGGGTTTCTCTGCCTCTTCTCTTCTTGTAAGGACAATGGTCATACTGGATAAGTGTGTCCTCTACTCCAATATGACCTCACTGGAACTACTTAGAGCTGTAACAACTCCATTCCAAATAAGGTCACATTCTGAGGTGCTGGGGGTCAGGTATTCAACAGACCTTTGGGGGAGACACAATTTACTACATAACAAGTTACCAAAGAAAAGTTTACAGACTGTAGGTTGCCATTCATATAACACTCTCAGAATGAGAAAATTATAGAGATGGAGACGAGATTCATGACCGCTGATGCTCAGAGAGGTGAACTGAGGGAGCAGAACACCATGTGTGACTATAAGGGGATGGGAGGAGGGAGACCTTTGTGATGATGGAAACATACATATCTTGACTGTAGGGGTTTAATGAATCAATACATGTGATAAGATGACAACTACACACACACACTATACCAGTGTCAAGGTCTCGGTTTTGAAACCATGTTATAGTTATGTAAGTTGTAACCATTGGGGCGAACTGGGTGAAGGGTGCATGGGACCTCTGTACTATCTTTCCAACTTCCTTTGAATTATAATTATTTCAAAATAAAAGGCTTAAAAACATAACAAAGTAAAAATTAAAGTCACAATTAAAGAATAATACGTTTTCTATAGAAAACTTAAGGTTTTTCCTCACAGGATTTTTTAATCGAGGCTTTTATTTCTGTTGTACTCTAAAGAACCAGTTTAGATAATGACAGTAAAATAGTTGTTTGAATACTACAAGAAGAGACTAAAATGTTAAGAGGAGGCATAAGGGTTAGAACCTCAGGACAACAACAAATTTTCTGTTAAAACTGATTAAGAGATCAGTTCCTGATATCTGATTAAGAGATCACTGATACAGAAGAAAACACTGGCCTAATGAACGGGAATATATAGGAAGGCTGGGCCAGCCAGGAGTCTAGAAAAAGTGACAGCAAAATCAAGAAGTGGGAAGTGTTGAAATCATCCATCACTGCTTAGAAGCTGATGATGGACACCTATCAAACATGCTCAGACAGAGCTCTGCGCTGTTTGAGGGGAGGAATGATTTTTAGGTTTTCTGCATCTCTTAAGACTATTACACTCCTCTTGCTCTGGCTCTAAATTCACTAAGAAACCGTCTAATAACCAGTTCCACTTCTACTTGAACACGAACTGTTATAAGCATTGGAAAAGTCTCCTTATGGCAAATTAACTACCTGGTATTCTGGTCAGTTCCTTGTGAGTCTCATGATTTTTAAGTGAAAGCCAGCCCCAAAGCTGAAAGCCCCTAATTAGCTCCTGACGTGCTGACAAAGACAACCTCCAAGATCTGCAGAGTTAAGGGCCATGTCTTAAATCAAGAAGATGCACTGTGAGCCTGGTCAGATGGCCATCCCATCTAAGGGGCCTCTGTCTTGTTCTTTCACTGCCACAGGTGGTAAGTCACCTTGCAAATAGCTCTCCAAAATCCTGTTCAACCAACAAAATTCAAAACAGGTTTACTTGTATCTGCAAAACATTCTCTTTCTTTTCCTACTTGCTGCTATCTAAAATCCTTCTCTGAAATGCCTACTCTACACACAACTTCTATCATGAATAAGATTCCTATCAAACATGCTAAAAGAGCAAACAGAACAAAGCAGAATCTCTTTCTTCTACTGCCAGAAATGTACAAGTTCATAATTTCATTTCTTAGGGTTAGCCCTAAGTTCTGCTTTGACAAACTTTTACTACTATTCTATTTTTTTTAGCACCTAAAAATGAAAGACCACAGTATCCTTGACAACTATAATCACAACAAGAAAATTCCTGCAAATTCTTCCATTTGTTATTGATTAGAGCTTCATTTTCAAGATGTACAGTAATCTATATTCAGAAATATGATAAACAAGTTAAATATCAAAGAAATACACACAGCCAGCCAACTTATTCTTTGTATGTGGTATTATGAGTCTTCCTATTCTTTACATCTTGGAGTTTTGAGTGTTTTATGATGAATCCCATACCTGCTGCAAATGAGACTTTAAACAAGCCATGATCAAAAAGCATTTCTTAGGATTTATTTGCTTAAGAAAGTAGAAGTTAAAGATTCCCTAAAACTGACTAAAAAAAAAAAATTAAGTCCACAGAATTCTATTTCAAATAGGATTTATCTCCTCAGCACTAGACACAGCAGCACAATGGATGGAAAAGTAACAGTCCCGTTTATACCATGGTGACTGTTTTGTACAGAGACAACAACCAGGAATGCACAGCCTGGATCCTCGTGTGTTCCCATTACCTGAACTGCTTTGCCTTCTAACTAGTTAATGCAAGTCACTGAACTCCCCGTCACTGACAGGCAGAGACATCACTGCCTTAGAAAAATATAGGCATCTGACATAGAGACTATATAAAATAGATTTAGATGTTCACTTACCTCCACGGCTACCACGATCAAAATGAGGTCTGTCTTTGACTCTGGGAAGAGTGCATTCACTTGTGGTGACATTCCAATCAGAGCACAGTTGGTGACCACAGATATAACACTCATTGTTTCAAAAGCCAACTGAAAGAAAAAAAATGTGAAATGAAAAATCACAATTGCGTGTGTGCTCAGTCGTGTCTGACTCTTTGAGACCCCACGGACTGTAGCACGCCAGGTTCCTCTGCCTTTGGAAATTTTCCTGGCAAGAATACTGAAGAGGGTTGCCATTTCCTTCTCCAGGGGATATTCCTGGCCCAGGGATCAAACCCATGCCTCCTGCATTGGCAGGCAGATTCATTACCACAGCGCCACCTGGGAAGCTCAAAAACCACAATGACTGAATCTGTATTGCCTCCTTCTTTTTCATATTATTTAAAGTCAAAGAAAAAGTCTTTCCTTAGTTCTAAACATTCCAAGAACATGTAAAACTTTTTCTCTATAATGCCATGATTTTATTTAGCTCAAAAAAGCCATACTGTTAGAAGGTGTTTCAGATACTTTAGGCTTGTCTATCTCAAACAATATGTTCTATCTTTCCAACTGGAGGTGGCCAGGGACCTGAACTTGGAACACATCCAAGAAAAATACACTATTAAAGTTACTTGACTCTATGCATATCTAAAGGGAACCTAAAGCAGTGCAATCAGAGAGAATGTTTTATATTCAAAAACAAAGATGACTTTAAATAGAATTCATTTTGTGAAACTGTCCTACTTAACAGACCACACATCACATCTGGTTCAGCCATACCCAAGGCACCAGTTACAATGATCTCTTTCTAGTGGCATTTACCAAATCACCTGTAGAACTTGAGAAAAACACAGATACCAGGCCCCACTGAGACCTACTGAGACCTCTGATCCAGGGTCCCACGAGGAGACCAGTGCACATTACTGAGTGTGGACTGGGGAAATGTTGTGACCACTGTTTTCTTTCTTTTTCGTGTGCACAGCACTTGGTGATCACTACTCAAGAACTTACTAATTCTAAGAAATGCAATTACCACTAGAAATACAGAAGCAAAACAAAACATGATTGAAGCTCAGCTTAATAACATCTTGTCCCATGAAGATTATCTACCATCTTGTATTTTAAAAAATCCTTTGTGTAATCTTATTATTTTTTGACAGTTTTCTTTATAACAAATCTACGTAGGACTTTACATTCTCTTAAACTAGCTTTAAATTTCTATTTAATTATTATAAATTCAATCAAAAATCAAATGTTACCAGTGTACAGGGAAGAGTCTCCTTGTCTCCTTTTTCCCCCATGTCAGTTTCTGTTCTTTCCACAAGACAACCACTATCATTAATTTCTTATATAACTTTCCAGACACTTTGTTTGCAAACTAATATAAGCAAACTTGCACATATACTTTCTTATTCTCCTTTCAGCATAGTACACATTGTCAAGTCCCTTGCTTTGGTCACTTAAGATGCTGTGGAAGTTATTCCATGTCAGGACACAGAGATCATCATTCTTTTTTTTTTTAGTTTTTTTTTTTTCCATTTATTTTTATTAGTTGGAGGCTAATTACTTTACAATATTGTAGTGGGTTTTGTCATACCTTGACATGAATCAGCCATGGATTTACATGTATTCCCCATCCCGATCCCCCCTTCCATCTCCCTCTCTATCCGATCCCTCTGAGTCTTCCCAGTGCACCAGGCCCGAGCACTTGTCTCATGCATCCAACCTGGGCTGGTGGAGATCATCATCCTTAAGTCACAACTTAAGACTTAAGTCACAACTGCTTAAGTATTTTATCGCATGAATGTACCAAGGTTTATTTAATCATTTCCTTATTGGTTATTATTACAAACAATGCTACAATTAGAAACTTTGCAAACACATCCTTTAAGAAGTGTGGAAGTAAGATAAATTCCTGAAAGTGGAATAGTTGAGTCAAAGATGCCACTGTATTCGTTATTCTGAGAGACAGTACCAAGCTGAACTCCCCAGGGCTGACCAGTTCGCCTTCCCATTGGCAGCACAGGACAGTGTCTGACTTCCTGCATTTTTAATACATTTCTATCTAAACTTTTTGATTTTTAAATATCACTTATCATGAGTTATAATTTACATATAATAAATTGCACTCATTTATGGTATACGCTTTATTAAGCTATGCTCACCTGGGAAACCACTATCACAAACAGGACATTTCCATTTTCCCCCAAAGATTCCTCACAATGCTTTGCAATCCACCCCTCCCACTATACCTGGCACCAAGCAGGCTTTGATCTATTTTTTTTGTCACTATGTATTAGTTTGTTTTTCCAGAGTTTTATATAGTTAGATTCACACAGCATATATGCTTTTATGTCTCCTTCTTTCACTCAACATGATTTTGAGGTTGATCCATATTATATGTTATCAATAATTTATTCTTCTTTTTATTGCTGAGTAGTGCTCCACTGTATGAATATATTGTGATTTTTTTACCCATTTACCTAGTGGGTTGTTTGGCAAATGGGGTTGTTTCCAGTCTTGGACTGTTCTGAATAAAGTTACCATGGACACTCCTGTGCAGTCCTTGCAGGAATATGTTCTTTCCCCTGGATTTCTAAGAACAGAGATGCTGGGGTATGGTAGGTATATGTTGAAATTTTTTTTTCCCACACACTGCAATTTAGTTTTGCAAAGGAACCACTCACATTTTTATTGGTAACGTATGAGAGCTCCAGGTACTATACATTGTTGCCAACACTTGGCACCATTAGTCTTTATTTTAAAACAGGTATATAGTACGATCTCACTGTGGTTTTCTTGTGCATTTCCCTGGTAGCTAATTCTAAATCTTTCCTTGAGTTCATGGACCATTTACATATATTCTTTGGTGAAGCATTTCTTCAAATCTTGTCCATGTTTTTATTTGTCTTACTACTGAGTTGTAGGAGTCCTTCACATAATCTGAACACAAGTTCTCTGGCAGACGTATGTGTTGTGAATATTTTCTCTCCTTCTGTGTCTTGCCTTTGTTTCCCTCTTAACTTTTGAAGAGCCAACGCCCTTACCCTCTCCTTTGGAGATTTAATTACCCCAATACTATCAGCAGACAGTTGATGATTTTCTCCATTTACCAGATTTCACCTATATCACATATTGAATTTCTGGACCCTTTGTTCCATTGATCTGTCTGAATTATGCACCAGCACCACTCTACTCTAACGACTGAGGTTATGCAACACATTTTAATACGTAGGAAGGCATGTCCCTGCCCTTCCTTACAGTTTTCCTGCTATTCTACTTCATTTCTTTTTCCCTGTGAACTTGACAGTAAGTTTACCTAATTAAAAGAAAAACTTCCATGGGGATAGTGCTACATTTATAAGCTAATTTGTAGATTAATTTATTTTTAAATTAAAGGAGAACTGACACATTTAGGATATTGAGTCTTCCCATATTAGTCAGGTATTGCTGTGTAACAAATCATCCCAGACTCTAACTTAAAAACAACAATCATTTCTTTAGTTCATTATTCTGCAGGTGGACAATTTAGACTATGCTTATCTAGGGAATTTTTTTGGCCTAGCTGACCTTGACTGGGATTCCTCATGTACATGTGGTCAGTGGGTGAGTAAATTGGAGACATAATTGGCCTGAGGAGGCTAGTTAGAATTTCTAGAACAATATTCAATAAAAGTAGTGACAGTGGACATTCTTGTATTGTTCCTAATCTTAGAAAGCATTCAATCTTTCACTAGCAAGTATGGCTGTTAGCTTTAAGTTTTTTGAAATAGACGTTCCTTATTAAGTTGAAGCAGTATCCTTCTATTCCTATGTTTCTGAGAGTTTTAAAAATGAATGAGTGTTGGATGTTGCCAAATGCTTTATATATACTGACTGATACAATCATGAGGTATTTTTTTCTTCTTTGGAATATTAATATGGTAGACTACACTGGTAGATTTTGAATACAGAACCAGAGCTTGCATCCCTGGACAAAATTCTACTTGTCATGGTATATAATTCTCCTCATATATTGCTAAATCTTATTAGTTAAGATATTATTAAGCTGTTCTTAAAGAGATGGGAATACCAGACCACCTGACCTGCCTCCTGAGAAATCTGTATGCAGGTCAAGAAGCAACAGTTAGAACTGAACATGGAACAAACAGACTGGTTCCAAATCAGGAAAGGAGTACATCAAGGCTGCATGTTGTCACCCTGCTTATTTAACTTATGTGCAGAGTACGTCATGAGAAACACTGGGCTGGAAAAAGCACAAGCTGGAATCAAAACTGCTGGGAGAAATATCATAACCTCAGATATGCAGATGACACCACCCTTATGGCAGAAAGCAAAGAAAGAGCCTCTTGATGAAAGTGAAAGAAGAGAGTGAGAAACTTGGCTTAAAATTCAACATTCAGAAAATTAAGATCAAGGCATCCAGTCCCATCACTTCATGGCAAATAGATGGGGAAACAGTGGAAACAGTGAGAGACTTTATTTATTTATTTTTTTGGCTCCAAAATCACTGCAGATGGTGACTGTAGCCATGAAATTAAAAGACACTTCTCTTTGGAAGAAAAGCTATGATCAATCTAGACAGCATATTAAAAAGCAGAGACATTACTTTGCCAACAAAGGTCCATCTAGTCAAAGCCGTGGTTTTTCCAGTAGTCACATATGGATGTGAGAGTTGGACTATAAAGAAAGCTGAGCACCAAAGAATTGATGCTTTTGAACTGTGGTGTTGGAGAAGACTCTTGAGAGTCCCTTGGACAGCAAGGAGATTCAACCAGTCTATCTTAAAGGAAATCAGTCTTGAATATTCATTGGAAGGACTGATGCTAAAGCTGAAACTCCAATACTCTGGCCATCTGATGCGAAGAACTGACTCACTAGAAAAGACCCTGATGCTGGGAAAGATTGAAGGCGAGAGGAGAAGGGGACGACAGAGGATGAGACGGTTGGATGGCATCACTTGACGTGATGGACATGAGTTTGAGTAGGCTCCTGGAGGGTGATGGACAGGGAAGCCTGGCGTGCTGCAGTCCATGTGGTCGCAAAGAGTCGGACACAACTGAGTGACTAAACCAAACTGAAAGCTGTTCTGTGTATTTATTCACAACAGATATTAGTCTGTTATCTTCTTTCATTCTCTGTCCTGATTTACTACCATACTGATACTAACTTCACAGAATGAATTGGAAAGTATTCCTTCCTCCTCTGTTTTCTGGGACAAATTATGTAAAATTGATGTTAATTTCACTTTAAATGTTAGAATTTGCCAGTAAAACCATTTGGGCCAGGATATTTCTTTTTTGGGAATTTTTAATTGCATATTCAATTTCCTTGTAATTCTGAGGATACTCAAACTACCTATTTCACATTGAGTGAGTTGTGGTAGTTTGTACTTTTGGAGAAACTGGTCTATTTCATTCAAGATGATATGTAGCCAAAAGATACAAAGAACTGATTGAAAATGAAAACACAGCATATCAAACTTTTGGGATACAAGTAAAGCAGTGCTAACAAATAAATCTGTAGAACTAAAGGCATATACCAGAAAAGAGGAAAAATCTCAAATCAATAGTCTCAGGTCCTACTCAAGAAACTAGAAACAAAGAACAAAATAAACACAAAAGAATCAGAAAGAAGGAAATAATAAAGATAAGAGTACAAATCAATGAAATTGAAAGCAGTAAAATAACAGAGATCAATGAAACTAAGAGTTCTTCCCTGGAAAAGATCAATACAATTGTCAAACCTCTAGCAAGACTAATAAGAAAGAACAGACAATTCTCACACTTCACACTTTCTCTTTCACCCATGATTATTTACAAATGCGTTGTTTAGTTTTTAAGGATTTGGTGATTTTCCTATCATCTTTCTGTTACTGATTTTCAGTTTGGTTCCATCATGGTCAGAGAGTACATTGTGCTCAATTCTTAAAAATTTTGAAGTTTGTTTTATGCCCCAGGAGATGGTCCATATTGTTGCATGTTCTATAAACACTTGAAAAGAAAGTATATTCTATTATTGTTGAGTAGAAAGTTCCATAACATGGATTAGATTCTATTACTGGATGGTACTTTTCCAGAACTCTCCATAGAGCTTTTATTTAAAATCACAATGCTTCATTTTTTTATTTTTTAAAAAAATAATTTTTTCTCAAATAATTACCTGCCATACACCAATACTGGCTGAGGGTTCTGAGAACGGACGTTTGAAGACTCTGCACATTTTTAAGGCATCTGAATTAACTTCGGTGAGATTATTTAGCACAGCGAAGGCAGCTGCCAGTGGGTAAACACAGGAGAAAAGGCTCACATAACCAAACTGCAGGAATAACTCCAAGTAATCATCAAAGGTGCCCTGAAAATGCAAACAAGAAGAAAACAGGCATTGTTTTAATATCACTTAATAAGAGCAGTCTTTCCCAATACTATTCAAGGCAGGAGCCTCTAACAACAACAACAACAACAAAAATCTCAAGAGTTCCTCCCAATTCTTTCTTCTCAACAACAGAATTTAAATTCAAAGACCATTTTATATTAAAGTCCCTGAAATAAAGAATAAAAAATGATTTTGCTGCTCATATCACGCTAAATCACTGAAATATTACATTTTTTCCTAAGGTAAATAACAGCAAAGCTAAAGCAATTTGCTCTTGACCAAGTAAAGAGAAATGATTCATATCACTATTAGAAATCTTACATGATGGTTCCTTCACATCATGGGTACCGCAGAATCTCTGCCCCTGACCTTCCATTAAAAACTTGATGGTGGTGATGCCAGCGAAAATGGCAAAGTAAGAACATCCAGAAGTTTGCCTCTCCATAAAAGCAAACAAAAACTAACTATAAAATCTGTCAAAATCCACTCTGTTAGTATTCTATAAATTAACCAAAGGCTTGTATCATTTATGGGCTTCCCTGGTGGCTCATACGGTAAAGAGTCTGCCTGCAGTGCAGTCCATGGGGTCACAAAGAGTTGGACACGACTGAGCGACTTAACTTTTCTGTGTATTCTTGCCACCTCTTCTTAATATCTTCTGCTTCTGTTAGGTCCATACCATTTCTGTCCTTTATTGAGCCCATCTTTGATGAAATGCTCTCTTGGTATCTCTAATTTTCTTGAAGAGATCTCTAGTCTTTCCCATTCTATTGTTTTCCTCTATTTCTTTGCACTGATCACTGAAGAAGGCTTTCTTATCTCTCCTTGCTATTCTGGAACTCTGCATTCAAATGGGTATATCCTTCCTTTTCCCCTTTGTTTTTTGCTTCTCTTCTTCTCACAGCTATTTGTAAGGGCTCCTCAGGCAGCCATTTTGCTTTTTTGCATTTCTTTTTCTTGGGGATGGTCTTGATCCCTGTCTCCTGTACAATGTCATGAACCTCCATCCGTAGTTCTTCAGGTACTCTAGCAGATCTAGTCCCTTAAATCTATTTCTCACTTCCACTGTATAATTGTAAAGGATGTGATTTAGGTCATACCTTAATGGTCTAGTGGTTTTCCCTACTTTCTTCAATTTATGTCTGAATTTGGCAATATGCAGTTCATGATCTGAGCCAGAGTTAGCTTCCAGTCTTGTTTCCAGTGACTGTATAGAGCTTCTCCATCTTTGGTTGCAAAGAATATAATCAATCTGATTTTGATATTGACCATCTGGTGATGTCCACATGTACAGTCTTCTCTTAAGTTGTTGGAAGAGGGTCTTTGCTATGACCAGTGTGTTCTCTTGTCAAAACTCTATGAGCCTTTGCCCTGTTTCATTCTGACTCCAAGGCCAAATTTGCCTGTTACTCCAGGTGTTTCTTGACTTTCTACTTTTGCATTCCAGTCCCCTATAATGAAAAGGACATTTTTTGGGGTGTTAGTTCTAAAAGGTCTTGTAAGTCTACATAGAACCGTTCAACTTCAGCTTCTTCAGCATTACTGGTCAGGGCATAGACTTGGATTACCGTGATACTGAATGGTTTGCCTTGGAAATGAACAGACCATTCTGTCATTTTTGAGACTGCATTCAAGTACTGCATTTCAGCCTCTCTTGTTGACTATGAGGCTACTCCATAGCCTCCATTTCTTCTAAGGGATTCTTGTGAGAGGTGAGTGATCATTAATAACTGGAAAAAGGCACCTGCATTGAAGTGGGATGCCTGGACACTGGTGACTCTGACTTGTCACCTGAGCAACATCACCGCTCCTCCACAGGACCCAGAGGCCTGCTGCTCACACAGTTACCCCGGAGGGGTCAAGCAGCACTCTACATGGTGCAGTGGCAGGGTGAGGGAGCCATCCACGCCAGCTTCCAGCCTTCTCACTCTCAAGATTATTCAGTGCACATGCAAAAATGACAGTTTCAGTTTAAGAAAAACACTCACTGCAGTATTTTAAAGCAACATGAAACGATCATTATAAATTCATAATTTTAAGTATTATTACTGTATTTCACAATCAGTCTTTCACCAAGATATGCATGCCAGGTTCAGTAGATGAGAGCTTTAGTAGAAGTCAGATTCTACTTCTAGTCAGTCTCTTTGTTTTCTATTTTACTAAAATACAAAATACCCAAACAAAATTACTGGGGAATTACAGAGTACTGGGGATAGCAGGAAGTTCTTCTTCCAGATGCTCTGGATATTTGGATGAAGAATGAACCCAGGGATTTTGAGTTAGTTTCACTGACTGCAAGCCTTGCCAAAGAGTAACGCCAACGGCATGTGTTTTGGGAGCTGGCAGGTTGACACTCAGCTGGGGATTCAGTGGTGAACAGTTTCTAAACAACTCTTTGGTTGCATTTGGCTCTAGAAAGAATTTCCTTATGTTCTGTTGCAGCATTCAAATGTGGTTTTTAAATACATCCAGCAATATAGCATCGATTTATTTCTCTGAAGAGTGAAGAAATCAAGGGTTGGGAAAGAGTGAAAATCTTAGCAACCAAGCCATTATTACCACAATTCATTCTTAAGAAATCCTGATAGCCTATGCTTGGCTTTCAAAATTGCGTTGCTTCAGCCTGTAAATAAAAGGTCAAGTCTCTGCAGAGATGTGTCGATGACAGTTTCTCTCTGATGCACCACAGGGCAGCCTCCAGAAGTCACATAAACATCATCTGGTCTTTCTAGCATCCAAAACCCAGGGAGCCCCTTCCCCACAGAACAGCACACCCCACATTCTGTATTTCCATATCACAACAGGATTTGCAGTGGTAGTATTTACATGGTAACACCATCAGTACTTTGACACTTCTGAGTACCTTTGGTTCAGTCAATTCAGCAGACCAGGGAGATAATCTTTCAGCAAGAAGCAAAAAAAAAAAAAAAAACCCAAATCTAACAAAGTAACAATCACATGTTAAAAAAATACACTAACCAAGATACACGCTACTCTATCAGCTGCAAGTCACCAAAAGAACAACTTACTAAGATGATTATGAGGACCTATTCACAAACTTTAAGAAGAAAGCAATTATTTATAATGCTATAGTATATCTGTGACATAGTAATTTTACATATCTAATTTATTACATGTATGAAAACCAAGTTTCAGGTTTCAGGGGATCCATCCCACCAGCCCCTCACACTGCCCCTGGAGAAACATCACATCTCAGAGTTTCCCACCCAGAGTAGGTGAGAAGGAAAGAAAGTACAGGATGAAGGCAGCAGGCAGCAGGGGCTGAGCCGCTCTTTTCCTGAAGCTGTCCTTTATTCCACATTGAACTGAGTGCCTGTTCTGTGCCGTCTGTTAGCAACAGAGTTTCCACGATAAGCAACATGGAGACCCTATCCCAGTGACTGAGAAAGGACAACTGCTAGCAAATGGCACAAATCCTAAAAAATATTAGCATATTCAACATCACAATGTAGAATACTGAGCAAGTGAAGTTAATCACTTAAATGCAAACGTAGTGGTCCATTAAGAAACTTATGAAAATACTAATTGAAGGAGGTAAGATGATTGCAACAGAAGCCAAAAAAAATGCTTTTTTGATAAAATTCAACATCATTCACGATAAAAATTCTTCTCAAATAGGAAAGAGAAAAAACTTCTCAAACTGATTAAGTTACTACCAAAAATATGGAACAAACATAACACTCAATGGTCAGGGAAAAAAAAAAAATCAGGAACAAGATAAAGATTCCTGTTATAACTATTTATGTCCAAATTGTATTGAACATATTAGTGAGTCAAACAATAAAAAGTTTAAGGACTGAAGGAAGAAAGAAAATAGCCATTAGTGAAGGGGGGAGGGTTAAGAGTTTGGAATCAGCAGACACAAACCATGATATTATATATATTATATAATATATTATTATATTATAAATATAATATATTCTAAATTATGACATATGTAATATTAATATATAATTATATGTAATTATTATATTATATATATTATATTACATATAACAAGGTCCAAGTAAATGTGCACAGGGAACTATATTCAATATCCTATAATAAACCATGTTAGATAAATCATGTATATATACGTATTCCTTTTCATATATATATATATATATATATACTTGCCCCCTGAAAAACCTGTATGCAGGTCAAGAAGCAACAATTTGGAATGGATATGGAACAACAGACTGCTTCACAACCGGGAAAGGAGTATATTGTCAGCCTGCTTATTTAATTTCAATGCAGAGTACATCACACAGAATTCCAGGCTGCATGAAGCACAAGCTGGAATCAAGATTGCAGGGAGAAATATCAACAACCTCAGATATGCAGATGATACCACTCTAATGGCAGAAAGTGAAAAGAACTAAAGAGCCTCTTGATGAAGGTGAAAGATGGGAGTGAAAAAGCTGAATTAAAACTTAACATTCAAAAAATTAAGATCATGGCATCCGGTCCCATCACATCATGGCAAATAGATGAGGAAACAATGAAAACTGTGACAGACTATCTTCTTGGGCTCCAAAATCACTGCAGACAGTGACTGCAGCCATGAAATTAAAAGACACTTGCTCCTTGGAAGAAAAGCTATGACAAATACAGACAGCATATTAAGAAGCAGCAACATCAGTTTGCCAACAAGGTCCATATAGTCAAAGCTATGATTTTTCCAATAGTCATGTATGGATGTGAGAGTTGGACTATAAAGAAGGCTGAGCACCAAAGAATTGATGTTTTCAAACTGTGGTACTGGAGCTGACTCTTGAGAGTCCTTTGGACAGCAAAGAGGTTAAACCAGTCAATTCTAAAGGAAACCAACCCTGAATATTCATTGGAAGGGCTGATGCTAAAGCTGAAACTTCAATACTTTGGCCACTTGATGTGAAAAGCTGACTGGTTGGAAAAGTCTTTGATGCTGGGAAAGACTGAGGGCAGGAGGAGAAGGGGACGACAGGGAATGAAATGGTTGGATGGCATCACCGAATCAACGAACATGCGTTTGAGCAAACTCTGGCAGATAATGAAGGACAGGGAAGCCTGGCGTGCTGAAGTTTATGGAGTCGCAAAGAGTCAGACACAACTTAGCAACTAAACAACGACAACAAAATAACTGAATTACTTTGATGTACAGCAGAGATTAACACTATAAATCAACCACACTTAATAAAATTAAAATTGAAAAAGAAAATATCAGGGGACATATGTATACCTATGACTGATTCATGTTGATGTTCGGCAGAAACCAACAAAGTACTGTAAAGCAATTATTCTTCGATTAAAAATTAATAAATTTAAAATTAAAAAAGAAAATGTCCATTTTTTATTTGTAGCAGAAATAACTGTCTACATACAAAAATCCAATAAAATTTTTAAAAGTTGGAAATAATAGGAGAATTCTGCAAAGTTTCTGGATAAAAGATATAAAAAACAATGAGCATTCCTATATGCCAGCAACAAACATTTATTTTTAAAGAACTACCATTTGTAGGGAATGGGAGAGTCTCAGTATCTATCACAGATGACCTAGTCAATGCAAAGTGCAAAAGAACCTAAGCAAAAAAGAACCTTTTCAAACTGTCTGTCACCGGGTCAGTCATGTGATCTAACAAGGCAGCGCTACACATGGAGCAACCCACCCCCTATGCTAATGGAGGTCCACCTCCGAAAATGCTGAACCTGAATCTTGGGGGGCGGGGAGGGGGGGAAAGAACGGGACAAACTGGCTTCACAAAATTCATGCTCTGAAAAACAAAAAGGTCGGGGGGATTACTCTAGATCTGCAGTTTTCAAACTTTCAGGTCTCCAAAGCCCTAAGCTCTTTAAAAGCACTGATGATATCACAGACTTTTTGTTCCTAAAAGTTATTATACCTAGCATTATTTACTGTGTTAGAAATTAAAAAGCCGAACTGAAAAAATATTTCTCATTGACTCATTTCAATAATAAAAAGCATATTAACATAAATAAAATATTGTTTGAAAAATAATTACATTTTCCAAAATGAAAAATGTTGAGCGTGGAGGGTGGTGCTCACTTCCATCTTTGGCACACATTTTTGATGCCTAGCTCGTGAGAAGGCAGCTCGTTTGCTGTATGTCAACACAGTATTCTGGTTGGAATACTCACCATGAAAACAGCCTCACACAGCTATGCGGTTGGATACGAACCACCCTCAGGAGTGGGAGAGCAGTGCACAGTGAGATCTGAGGGGCTACACAGCCTTGGCCCTGTTACTGGAAGACCTGGGTCAGGAGACCCCAGTGGATGACCTCTGGTGGAGACATTATGGAAAATTTCTTTTTCCTTATACTCTGTCTCACATTTTCCAAGCTTTCTACAGTGAGTAAGCAAGTATTAACTCTTTGGAATAATGTTTTAGTCTCAAACTCCTTTTTCCCAAAGCTTGGCAACACTGTTTTAGATTCACATGTAGCACTCAGGATGACTTTACAGAAAATACAATTCTAAGCTCACTGGCTTCAGTGAGGAACCAATGTACCTGGGGGTAAGGATGAGTGCATAGCAAACAACAATCTAGAACAAATGCATCCCCAAAGCACAACCCCATTTCCAAATAAATGGAGAGAGTTAAAACAGCAATATCTGATGTCGATCTTGTGAAGAGAGTGAAGGAGGAACTTGTAGGAGATGAGGCGGGAAGAATGGTCAGATAACGCATGACCCTGCAAGCAAGTTAAGATACTAAGGATAGACACTGTTGAACCCCAGCGTTCACTCAGAGACCCACTGCCTGGAGGGGGGTGGGGCAAGCAAGTTAAGTTACTAAGGAGAGAGACACTTAAACCCAGCGTTCACTCATAGATCCACCGCCTGGGAGGGAAATTAGTACACTGCTTCCTTCACTTCACATCAGAAAGCCCATGCTGAGTAACGTAAAGACTTTGAATAGAAAAGTCTTGAATGTTATTTCTTTAGACACCAAGTGATTAACAACACAGAGCTTTATCTACCTATTATCAACATGAGAAAAGTGGCCTTCCACCATTAGCAATGGGCTTCCATTTTTTGAGTACAAAGCGTCCAGAGCACACAATGGCTCCACGGCTGGTTCGCCTCTCCCCTGCTCTGCCATCTTGGAAGCATCCCCACCACCCTCAGCAGAGCAGTCTCACAACTCATGGGACTCATCCGTTGGATGTTAGGCATAAACTTCAGGTTCAAGACAGCAGCATCTTGACACACTCTTCCATCTTTTTAACTGTGAAGTACTTCATGGTAAGGAAACTGGCTGGAAAGCACTTACAGAACAGTCACACCTGAGATGATGAACATGTACATATTTGTTGTATACAATCTGGACATGACTGCTATTATTCACTTTCAATGTTTAATTCAGCAATATCCAAACTTACCAAGTAAGTTCCCATTTCCTTTTCCAGAACGACCTGTTCATATAATGTAGCATCGATGTCTGCCTTTAAAGCTTCCACCTTCTTCTTCACCCGCACATGGTGCTTCTTTTGGAGCCAATAAGGAAGAAGAGATTCCACAATTTGGTTAAGGATCTGGGAGGTAATCAGGAGAGTAGCCAAGCTCTAAAGAGAAGCACATAAATGATATTTGGCAATGTGGCTTAACAAAACTGAAGCATGTGTACAATTATGCAGTAAAAAAAAAAAAAAGGAATCTTAACAAATAATGTATTAGTATGTTATAAAAACTAGTATCAGAAAAGCTAGGTATAAAAAAAAATAAAGAAGAGCTAAGTGTTAGAATGATGTTTCTAATTTACGGTTTCTTCACAAGACAGACAGACTAAAATACAAAAAGAGTATAATACAAATAAGATTATAATAGAAAACTGGTTATGAGTTGGGAGAACAAATTAAATTGAAATTGTGTTTTTTACAATCTCATGTGAGTTGAAATGATGTTCTCTCCCTTTGAAAGTTTAGTCAGAACTTACTATAAAATTAATATATCCTCCCTCACTGTAGAAAAACTTAAAAGAAAAAAGTCAGTCTTAACTGCACAACCATGTCAGAACCACTGCTAACATCTTACTTAAGTATTTCTTCCTAATCATACGTAAAAACAAAAGTAGAACATCTGTATGTACACAGCTTTGCAGATTTCTTTTCTCACTATCCTGTGAGCGCTTTCCCATGTCATGAGTAATTCTTTGTTACCAGCCCATGCACTGTGGTTGAATCTAAGTACTATTTCCAACTCCCATTGTTACAAGTGCTGCTCCTCACCTACGTGCATGAATCTTCATCCCACTTTTGGTGATTTACTAGGAATGGAATAAGGTTCTTAGGAAAGTCACTCAAGTGGTTTCCAGAGGTATTGGGTCAATTTCCATTCTTTCCAGGTAGGCTGAATCAGTGTTTCCATCACAAACCACCTTTGCTGATATTAAAATTCTTTGTTTCAAAGAGTTCTTTCCTGCCCCTCATCCCCTGTTAAATAAAGGAGACTCTCAAAAGTATAAGAAATAAGGGGTCATATCTCACTAATACACTAATGGTGGGACTGGAGAAGGTATGTATGTTTAACCTATTGATTCCAAATGCATTATTTTCAAAAATAATTTGTAAAAATAGCATTATATTTAGTATAGTTACTAGGAACACAGTATTTTACTTTTATGTCAGCTTTTAGAACTGTAACTACAAAATCTTTTTAAATTTCTGTTATACACATTTTTAAATTTCTTGAAAAATGATCCCAAGCTCTCATATAAAGATTAAGAAACCTAAACTTTGAGACACTAACAATCGCAGTATATCAAAACCAGAAAACCAGTATATCAAAACCAACTCTTACTGGTGGGTGGCTCAAGTATTTAAAAAAAAAAGAGAGAGAGAGAGAGAATTTAGAAAGCAATAATTTATACTTCATTTATTATCCACTATGATTATGAGATCCAGAAATGGTAACACAACAAAATATATGGCATACTTTCATAAATACCTCAGAAATGATACAACACTGCATAGCATCTGCTGGTCTGCAAAGTTTAACAACTTACTAGTTTAAAAATGAAATGTGGAAGACCTACTTAAGGTTATACCAATCACCCCCACCCTGAGACACACACAGAAGTTCGATTGATGAATTCATTTTCTTGCTGTTAAAATTGCTTTTACAAGCTTTGGTATGAACTATATATTTGATTTTAGTGCCCTAAATGATTAATTTTGCACTTTGGTTAGCTTCAACTAATTTCTTTCCAGTTGAGCACAATACATACTGCAATTGCTAATGGTTTGTTTTTGTTTTTGTTTTTAGGATTGAGCTTAGAAATACACAAAATTTAATAATCTTGTCAAGATAATAAGGGGAAGACCATTACATTACTATACTATAGGAAACCACCTTGCAAATCAAAAAATTTGATACCTTCCTGTTTTTCACACTCACCTGACGCAAAAGCTTCATATCCTTCAGGACAAAGGCAATGTAGAAAAGTGAGGCAAAGCAATTCAGAAAGTTGAACTGCCAAAAAAAAAAAAAAAAGATAAAAAGAGAGAGAGCAATATTTAATATTGTGTCACTGAATTTTATTACAATTTGTGGAGCCCTATACCAAGGCCACAGGTGCAGCACCCCATACCAAGGTCATCTCTGGAACTGAGCGAGCCCCATAGCAACCATTGCCATGAGCCTTCCTGATCTAAACTGGCCAGCTCCCTAACCCCGTATTAGGTAAAAATACCCACCCTAACCAATCACTTAATGTCACCCTTCTAGCAGGTATTTTCTTTGTCTTGAGGCTGTAAAGACTGGCTACCAACCCAGGAAAACTATCTGCTCTCCCTTAAGCTGACCCACTGTTCCTGCTCTAATAAGCTCTATTTTCCTCTCATTCTGCCTCTTGTTTGGAAATTCTCTTCCCAACACATACAGACCATGACACAACTGCAAACATCACATTTAAAGATGTCATGAGGGACTTCTGGTCCAAACAAGATGGCAAAGAAACCAAGATTCCACATGGAGAGTGGCATGGACCCAAAAAAAAAATTTTTTTTTTTAAAATAAAAGGGAAGAGAGAGACCTAACACGCATAGGAGAGGATGAGCAGACTCTCAGGAGTGAGTCTTTTTATAGGATAGTCACCTGTCACTGTATCTAGCACCAACAGAGAGTAACCTGGTCTTACAAATGGCTAAATTCTTTAAGACAAATGGGGTGTTTTACCTCTAAGGGCAAGAGCTCTGTTTTGTGATCTTTTTCAAAGAATCTTTTAATGCATCACACATTCCCCTGTTCACATTCTCACACAGACAATACAGACTGTAACATCCTTGCTGAGTCAGCACCAACATTTTGAATTATTTTACAGGGCTAGAATGAGGCCCTCAGAGCCTTTTTAGATACAGATGGCTGCTTGCCCCTTTTCTAATGTCCAAATTGCTAAAGCTGCTGAAGTCTCATTACTTATGAGAGGTTTTCTATTTCCTTCCCTACTCTTGCTTCTATAAATGTACCTACTTGCAGAAACCTAATCACCTTCCTAATGATGGCTTCTGATCCTTTAAGGATGGAAAAAACAGATAAATAAGCTTCTCAGAATGACTTCTGGAGCTGGAACAAAGGCTCTTTCTAAGCGAGGGCCTGGATTCCTCTCTCGGGAGTAAAGTACACGGACTGTGTTAAATCAATTCCAGTGCAGAACTGCAGAGTTCAGAGGACTCTCTATGCACCTTTCTTGATTCTCAGCTCTGTTACAGATGGCTGAGGTAATCTCCTGATACATAAGGTGCTTTCAAGCCACCTCTTTCTTATTTCTAATAATGGTGGGAAGAGGCATAATTGTGAGCTTCTACATAAGCAGCAAGCAGGTTACACAGTACTTACCCTCCATCCCTTTCCTCCTGCCCTTCAAAACATGCTAGAAACCTCTTGGACTTTGGAAATTCCTTAGACAAAATTTTAAAAAATAATAATTTAGCACTCTATCACTAAATGGTAGGTGGGTAACTGGAAAGACTGGTGAATAATGAAACATTCAAACCTGAGTCACCAAAAGGAAAAGAAGAGAAACATGTCTATAGTGTTTCAAACAACTGGAAATTGGTTATAATACTAATTTTTATATTTAAAGTCTTATATCATGGACACATTTGTAATAAGACTGCTGAGTGTGTATACAAATATACTTATTAATCAATCCTTGCCTTTCTGGACAAAGTATATTAACTACTATTACCTGATATTTTAAATTACAATCAAGTCTTCATATTTATAGTCCTAAATGTTAAACAGTATACACTAGTTTCATAATTACAATGGATCTGTATATAAAAGTTCTACTTACCACTAACACTTTCAGAATTAGGTGATTCTGGTAGGCAGATTCCAATCTGTGATTCTCTAAAATATTAAAAGGGAGAAGTAATGTCTCTCAGATAAGAAAGCAGAACGGGAGTTGTCATGAGGTGAGGTGAAGCCTGTGCTGAGGGCAGCCATGTCCAACCACAGAGCCTCAGGCAGTAACCACGCTAGACAGTCAATCACGGCTACTGCTTCCCACCAAGAACATCAAACAACAAGTAAACTAAAGACGCATTTTTCGAGGTACTGAAATAGCACTGTGGTCTGAAATTATTTTTTAAAATGTTAATGCAACAAAGAAATGATCCCACACACAGCCACCAGAAAAGACTGTGTGAGCAGTAATAGTAAAATTGAGAGCAACCTCTGAAGAGCAGTAGGGCAAGAGATTAAATTTACAAGGATTAATTTAAAGGGAATTCAAGTTTCCATCCTCAGAAACAGAGACACTGTGCAGGTCCCAAGTTGTTGTTATTGTTTAGATGTGTCTGACTCTTTGAGACTCCATGGACTGTAGCCCGCCAGGCTTCTCTGTCCATGGGATTCTCCAGGCAAGAATACTGGAGTGGGTTGCCATTTCCTTCTCCAAGGAATCTTCCAGACCCAGGGCACAAACCTGCATCTCCAGCATTGGCAGGCTGATTCTTTACTGCTGAGACACCACAGCAGGGCAAAAGGACAAGAGAGGCAGATTCTGAACAGAAGTATCACCTTGCACAGACAGGTAATGTTAGGCTGACCTGGATTTGAACCTAAACTCAGTCAGTCAGTCACTGTGTGACCTTGGGCAAGTTACTTAACCTCCTGACACTCAGCCTCCTTGCCTACCAAACAGGCCTGACGCTACCCTTCTCCCAGGGTTACTGTCAGGATTAGAAATACAAAAACCATAGCTCAGCTCAAGGAAAGCACTCGGCAAATAGTAGCTAGTAACTATGCTCCAATAAAAGTTTTTTTAAAAATATTATGAGAACAAAAAGAAATAAATGGTGTGTATTAGTCACTCAGTCGTGTCCGACTCTTTGAGACCCCATGGACTGTAGCCTGCCAGGCTCCTCTGTCTGTGTGATTTCCCAGGCAAGAATACTGGAGTGGGTTGCCGTTTCCTTCTCCAGGGGATCTTCCTGACTCAGGGATCAAACCTGGGTCTCCCGCATTGCAGGAAGATTCTTTGCAGGCAGATTCTTTACAGTCTGAGACACCAGAGAAGTCCCAAACAAATAGTATCTGTTGTTATACAACTAATATAAAGAATTTAAAATATCTGTATGGTCCAGAAGTTCAGGCCTAGACTTCTTCCTAGGGGTTAATATATTAATAGCATATTTATTTGCTTGACTGAATAAATTAATTAAAGAGAAAACTGCCTATCAAGACCCTTTTTAAACTATAACCAAGTTCACCTTTTACCACACAGACAGACAAGAACAGCCTCCTTCACTGAGTTCAATGGCAGGCCTGTGCCCCACACAATTACACAACTGGTTTTCAGATCCTGGACACAGAATACGGTGATGACTCAGTCAATCTTATCCCTAGCATAAAACACAATATAGTATGAGAAGCACAGGTTGGATAAGCCTGGCTCTGCCATTTGCTGTCTGAACCTTGATAACGCTCAGTATCTTTCTCCACAAAATTGTGAAATAACCTCTATTTCATGGTGCCCTGAGGAAGGGAAAATGAGGAACTATAGATAAAGTGCTTAGCAGGGCACCTAGAGCATAGTAACTAACGACACATCAGAGCTGTGAGAACCATGACCTGGAGATCATGGGAGTTCCCAGAGCCCATGAACTTCTCCTTATGTCTCTACAATGAGCCCAGAGCAACATCTATCTGCTTTGCCAGGGAGTGGTTCTAAGAATCCTATGATAGAAGCAATGTTTCTTATAGGCAGATAAGACATAAATACAAAGCGTCAAGTCTTACCCCATGAGGTTAAAAACTCAGCAGCGTATCGATAGAGGCGGTTCATGATCTCGATCACAATGGCATAGATGATGCTGGGCACATACAACAAGATGCTGGTCCACTCGGACCCACTGTCCTCATGCAGACCCAAGGCCCAGGCCTCCATGTCGAAGTAAATCATCATGACAAACAGAGAGAAATAGAGACAGAGGCACACGAAGGGCAGGGAGACCAGGTAAATGCGCAGCTGTCTCTTGTAGCTGGGGTAGAGCGGCTCCTCCCGGCCAGTTACTGCATTGATACCCAGGACTCCGTGATACCCTGGCCGGGGCTCCTCGAACTTCCTCTTCATGACCAGGGTACCCCACCGGTAGGTCATGCTGGCACAGCCTCGCTTCCACACTTCCAAGATCACCGTGGACCAGATCAGGTTGAACGAGGCGAAGATCACATACTTGTCATAGTCTTCCCATGCAAACAAGTAGTAAGGTAACCCAATGATGGCCATGGGGATTAAGGCAAACGTGAAATACTCCAGAAAGCCAAAATAAAGAGCGATGGTTTCTCCAAAGTAGCCACGAATTCTGTCTACAATCAAAGCAGGAAAAAAGAGACCATTAGCACAGACTGCCGAAGAATTTTTTTTTTAATCATTTCAAGTAAGCTTATTCACTTTAGTTAAGTGGGGATCATTTAACAACCTTATTTCCCAATCAGTGGGTAATAGTAAATTCATCCTCCGTCAAGTACAAAGGTCCCACTTGTCTGCAGAGCAAGCCCGACACCTCCCTGGGCTTCGGGCTCAGGCCATAGCTCCTGGGGCTGCTCTGTCAGGCATCCTGGGTCTGCTTCTCTTTACCTCCTCACTGATGGATGCCCTCTTCACAAGGAAAAACTCACCTTGGGCTCATCCCAAATCTCCAAGTTTCCTAGTTGAAATTCAGCCATGGCCAATGAACCACCTTTTTATTTTTTTACTGGCCTTACCTCTCGGAATGCAGAACTTCCCCAACCAGGGATGGAACCCATGGCCCCTGCAGTGGATGCATAGTCTTAATCACCAGACCATCAGGAAGTCTCACAGCCAATGAACCATCTTAATTTGGGGGGTTATTTTATGGTCCCCATTTTTCTCACACTTTAATACTTTAGAGTAATAGAGGTTATTTTCAAAGACTCCCCATCCATAGTATCCTGCTCCCCGCCCCCGCAACCCGCTACCCAAAGCTATATATTTTCATCAATGTGTCATGGCAAACTTTTCAATACCCTGAAGAAAAATTCTTCAAAAGCACGAACAATATTCTACATGTTAACTTCTAGAACAGCCATGGAACACATTTTTTTTTTTTTTTTTTTTTTAGTGTACGAGCACCCTCTAAGGAAGCTGTCTTTAATTTGATGCAAATAGTTCTTAGGAACAGTGAGGATGCCCTGGAAATTTTTTTTTTTTTTTGGGAACACATTTATCTAAACTTTCATACACCCACTGGGCAGAAGAAGGGCCAAGCAACATCACTGTTAATTGTCTGTGAACTTGACACAAGCTAACTAACACAAAAGAGGTCACAAACACTGTGTCCTTTGTCAGCCACATCTACATGGGTGAGTTTTTAGACTGCAAAAGGGCCCTGCATTGGGACCAGGGTGGGATGCAGGCGGTAAGGGAGGTGTAATAGTTAGAATTAGTATTCTTGGTTAATTACATGCAGTTTAAAAAAAAGAAAAACACAGTGTTTTAAGATAATGTATCAGATCAGTCTACAGGGATGGTTCAGACTAAACAAAGACACTGTTTTCCCCTATCTTTAATTCTCCTATTAACTCAGGAGCATGTTAAAATTAAAAAAAAAAAAACAAACAGAGGGTATGATAAACTAACCTCAAATGAGAATCAGGTTAAAAGATACCCAAGCAATTAAAACAAACAAAAAAAGACACTCATGGGCCTTGGCTCCAAATCAAACCACCTCTCTCTTTTGATCTCAGGACAAGTTCAAGATCTTCCTGAGCCCCAGCTCTCCCAGAGGCCTCAAGACCACTACTAACCTGTGCTCATCCTTCACCATCAACTCGCTCTTCCCCACTTGCTTTCTAAGATATAGCTACTGGAGACTGTTACTTACAAGACCTAGAAGTAATATTTAAATTTACAGCCACTTAAAGGCTAAACAAAGTGAAGAAATGTCGTATAAGTGAAACATAAAATGATTTTTACATCACCTGGAAGTATCAACATTTTTCCTTTCAAAGAATTCAAGTAAAAACTCAAAATGCAATTTTAAAATTGGACCCTAAAATGACTTTTTGCTCATTATGACAATATTATAATGACCGTTTTCAGAAACGGAAATTGGAAGGAAAGAAAATTTTAGAGGAATTCCCTTAAACAAAGAGAAAAAGGCAATGTTCTTTATAAAGAAAAACTGACAGCAATACTTATGGTGAAAACTACCAGCTTAAATATAATTTTTACACTTAAAAAACATCACTAAACCATAAACCTTGAACATCCATATTGATGTAAGTTTACACAGAATAATGTTCAACATCCATTGAATAAATTAATGGTTATTCTTCTAAGTGTCTCGAGAGAAAATGGACAGATCCAGTAATGCACACCAAGATCCTTATGAATTATCTCAAAAGATGCTTAGGCCTGCTAGTCTGCTGCTAAGAATGAGCAGAGCTTGGCCCACTCCAAATAATTAGCTCTAAAGAAACAGCAACTTTCCAATACGAAATATTCACGGTCAAAGTGAATTCTTACAAACTATGTTCTACAACAAATCAGACACATGCTCAGGATGGCCACTCTGGACTGTCCGTATCATTGGTGACATTTAATAAAAGTCTGTAATTCACTTCATCTAAAATGATATTAAGAATAAAATAAATAGATCATGCAACCCACCTTATCCTCCTCACCACTTTTTTTGCCCACACAGCTGCTGAGTCCTGCCCATCACAGCATTAAACATCCACCCAAGAAGGACATCACCAACTGCTGTGTCCTCCTCTAAGAGAGCCGGCACTTACACGTACCTATGGGCTGGAACTTCAAGGTAAATCGAGTATACCAGGTGTCCTCAAGCTTCTTCAGGGCCTCATTGTCATGCAGTGGGAACACCTGAACCACAATGCCAGATGTGAGCAGCCTTCTCACTGCAGAAGGAAATTATGAGATGGGTTTGACATTTCTCATGACACACTTCCATCCAATGCTACCCAGACTCTCCAGGAAGAGAAAAGGGCTACATAAAGACCAGTACTGTCCTGCCTGCTCCCAAGGGATATTCTTCTGTTCTTCAGGATGTCAACATCTTTACTATTTCCTTTGACTATGAAAGCAATACTAGTTGATGTAAAATTTTCAGTCTTACAGAAATGCACAGATTAGTACTGGAGAGGCCCCGGTATTCTCTCCCTCCCACAAAAAAATAACCACTCTAAACGCAATTAAGTGTATAAGCTGACTTCAAAATAAACATCCATAAATATTTTAGATAAAAAAGGAACCATTCGCTACACATCATTCTGTAATCTTCTCACGGAGTGGTAGTAAATGACGAATACTTCTCAACGCCAATGTAAACAGAACATGAATATCCTTTTACATAGTGTCATAATATTTCCTCCCATGAAGTGCTATAATTGAACTAACCCTCTATTGAAAAATATTTATTTCCTTTTTTGGCTATTATAAATAATGATAAAATTCTTGTAGATATAACTTACCCCACGTGCCTATGATTTCCTTTATATATACTTAGAAGCGCTAGGTCCAAGAGCAGAGCTTATGTGTATTAAACTTAGATACATATTACAAAACAGTCTCTAGAAAAATTTTACTCATCTGTCTTCCCACTACAGTGAAAATAAGACAATGTTCAATTCATGCTCACTGATATGGAGTATTTTCAAAACCATTTTTCTCTTTTCTAATCTGCTAACAAAGGCTTTGGAGAAGAAAATGGCAACCCACTCCAGTGTTCTTGCCTGGAGAATCCCAGGGACGGGGGAGCCTGGTGGGCTGCCGTCTATGGGGTCGCACAGAGTCGGACACGACTGAAGCGACTTGGCAGCAGCAGCAACAAAGGCTTAAGTTCACAGCCAGCAAATACCAGAAAAAAAAAAAAAAAAAAAAAGACTTCCTGCTTTCAGCAATCATTTGGTATGATTGTAACACTTGTGCACATATCTAGGCGATGAGACAGGCTGGGACCTGGGACCCTTCACAGAAGTGTTTGCACCTGGACAAAAGTCTCTTGCAGCAACAGAATATAAGGGACTAAAAGTTACCTTACACAGGCCAGGTGCAGTTGGAGCAAATTATGCACAATGAGATTCAAAAAGGCCACAAACCAACTGCCACTTCTGAGGCGCCGAGAGCAGGAGCAGGTAGCCTGCTTCCATCCCCGCACACACCACCACTGAGGCGGCGGGCAGGGCGGGTAAGCCCGCCCTCCATCCTGGCCCACCAATCCGCGCCCGCCCTCATACCTGACCCCGCCCCCTGCCCCTCACCCCCAGGAGCGAGCAAGGGCGCCTGTCACTGCTGTCCCGTGTCCTGCAGCAGGAGGCCCAGTAAAGCCTGCCTGAATTTCACCTGGCCTCTTATCAATTTCTGTTGCAGAAAGAGGCCGAGAACTCAGGTCAGTTACAGAAAGACAAACACATTTAACCGAAGACAATATCCCCCAGTGATAATAAATGAACATGAGGTAATCTTTCACCCATAATTATTTAGACTCTGGGTGGGTGGGTCTTTGGATCTTTCCGAGGGAATGTGTTCTGCTCATGGAGAACTCAGATGCACTGCCTTGTGCCCTATCTGGGGAGATGGGACTTTTCACACAAGTTCCCAGCAGTCTCTTCCTAAAGACTATGGCCGCTTATAAAATGGAACTCATCAAGAAAGAAAGGCCTGCTGTTTGTATCCATGGATAAGCTCTGAGTTTAAGGTTTATCAGCTCATCTCTACTGAGGGCTGCCTGCTTTATCTCCAATCTACCTTGTTCCCACAGACAAGTGATGAGCGTATCAGGCAACAGGCCCCTCAAGGAGGACAGCAAGTCAGTATCTGCAAAGTGGAAGAGAAATAGGATTTAAGTTTTCCATGTAGATATACTACATGTAACAAAGAGAGATGGCATCTCAGGACAGAGGTCCTGTTACAAAACCTTCAGTGTAATTTTAAAGAAAACCTAACTTCTTAGAAATGGGGGGAAAAAAGGATAATAAAGAGGAGATATTTGATACTAACAATAGGAAAAGTTATCAATATGATCACGAGGGATACTGTCTTTGGTTAAATTTGTTCATCCCAGATACGTGTAGAAGTATTAAAATCATACTGGTCAAATGACTGCTGGAAGCAGGAAGTGTTTTTCTGATTTTGATACTTGCTGTTTGTGAAGGTAGGCCTTTGTTATCAGGTTAGAAAAAAATAAAACTGATTTTGAAGATACAAGAAAAAGTACGGATCTTAAAAAAAAAAAAGGGTTCTTAATAGCTGGTTCTCCTTACCTCTCATGCATAAGTTATACACATAAGTTCAAGAAAAGTCTTGAAAAGCTAGGGATGTGATAAAAAGCCTCGTTCTCCATGACCGAAAAAGGTGTATGGTTTAAGTTATATCAGCGCTGGTGCTGTCAAATCCATTTTTTAAACATTTTTATTCTAAAGTGTTTCAGAGAATTGTTTTCTTCAGCTAACAGGAGTGAAAGTCAATCACCCACATCAGTTCTCGTTCTTAGCTCTTACTGAGGGATGCACAGCTGTACCTTATTCTTCTATCACTATCCTTTTCAACTACATCAAGTTTAACTTTGAACTGACTTATGGCATCTAAATTACTATTTTACTATTTTTAAGCTCTTTTTAAAGAAATGATTCCATTCTGCTATAGAAGACATTCCAGGCCTGCATAAAAAGCCGCTTGTAAACCTCTAAAGATAGGGTTGCAAACTAAGGGACTCAGAGAGACCATAAAGCTTCAAGTCCTAAATCACTGGGCGTCACTTCATCACCAATGCCAAAAGCATGGTTCTGGTTTCAGCCTCTAAAAATAGAGGAGGTGTTTTGTTTTTTTTTTCCAGTCAGTCCTTGGACTTTTCTCTTGTCAGCTAAAAATGTAATTAACATGAGCCCTACCGTCAAAGGAAAATAATGCTGTCTATGCCTATTTAAAGAAAGGAACAATTTAGGACTTCCCTGGAGTTCCAGTGGCTGACTCTATACTCCTAATGCAGGGGGCCCAGGTTCGATCCCTAGTCTCTCTGGTTGGGCAAGTAGATCCCACATGCTGCAACTAAGAGTTTGCATACTGCAACAAAGATCCCACATGCCAAAATCAAGAACCCGGTGCAGCCAAACAAATAAAAATAAATATTAAAAAATAAAGGAACAATTAAAACCAAGATACCGTTCTTTAAGAATGCTGAATGATCCACTGTCAAGCACTAGGACTATTACTATTACAGACGTTTACGAATTAGTCACACTAACCATAATCTAATTTAAGGGAGACTGTAACTTGGCTTATACTAGGGACCCTCTAAATAAAATAATGCAGTGACAATACTAACACAGCCTTCAGTTAATGTGACATAAAAGTAAACACAAAAGCCACTCTCACAATTCCTTACAGTGTCTCGGTGAGACAGGGAGGAACAGGCGATGCGTCCTCCAGTCCAGCAGAGGGGTGATGAGCACGCAGCGCCCACAGGGAGAGGAGGCTGCGCGGGGACACAGGGCCCCTGCCGCCCCTGCTGCTGGCCCCCCTCCCAGGCCCCTCCTGTCTTAATGAGGAATGAACTGCTTCTCAGGGATGCCTGTGCTTTCAAAATGCATTTTTATATTCCTGTATTGTTTTCATCCCTGATTACATAACAACTGCAAATATGTATGTGGCAAAACACAGTGTGTATAGAGACATACAGATATAGATACAGAGATATATGGGACCATACCCAGCAATACACACAAACACACACATCAGTGGTTTGTCTTATATGCATGCCTGCTACAGGATATTTACTTGACACTCTATTATTCCCATAAGGCAATAATTTTAGAAGACAGAATATATCTGACCACTCTAATTTATCCATTTGTATACACAGATATTCAGAGGAAGTTACTGTAATGTCCTAAAAAAGAACAACAATATTTAAAAACCTCACAAGAGATTGCTATGCCCCATCTATCAAAACATGACAATCATCTGATAGACATTTTGAGACAGAGCTTTTACCTAAACTGAATAATATCCCTTAGGATAAAGTTAATATATACAAAAGTCGCCCCTCTCTCAATGCCTCTTTCTAAAGAGTTTTTCACTAGGTTACTTGCATGACTGTTAATTACTAGCAATCAACAGTCAAAGGCAGTCAGAGATTCTGAGGAGATCTCAGCTCACACAGAAAACTAGAAAAGGGATGCCCCAAGATGGCCACTGACAACTAAGACACACGTATAACCAGAAACAGAATGTGGACCTCCTGGTAACAAGTGGGGGCAGAAAGACAACCTTGTCCTGTTCTTGTTCATGAGGCCAAACTAAAAACAACAAAGGAAATAAGAACCATAAAGGGAAACCCTACCTTTGATGATAGTAAAACGAACGAACAAACAAACAAAAAAAAAACTACAGAGTGAAAAGAGAAACTATGAAAAGTGGCCTTAAAAATCAGCCCAGGGTTCTAAGCTAAGAGCAAGCTGGGGCCAAGCAGGCAGGGGGCAGCGTTCTCCTGCACACCGAGGGGTGGGAGACTACTGTCCCCGAACCCAGAATGCAGGCTGAGGGGGTGCTCCCTGCCTGGGGCCACAGCCGGGCCAGAGACACACGGCTGGAGGAGGGAGAGAGCTGCCCACTGGCACGGAGGGATGGATATAGGCAGCACAGCAGCTGTGGTCCTGGTTGGCCAGACAGACGGAGAGGCCAAACCCAGCAACACTCCTCTTAAGAACAGGGCTCCAGGGATTTAACCCTCCCTGGTGGTCCAGTGGTTCTGAATCCCCCTTCTAAGGAAGGGGATGAGGGTTCACTCCCTGGTCCGGGAACGCTGATCCCACACGCCACAGGGCAGCTAAACCCATACACCACAACTGCTGAGGCCAAGCACTGCAATGAAAACATCCTGCGTGATGCAACCAAGACCCAACACAGTCAAATAAATGAAGAAATAAAGAAAAGGGCTCCACCGAGGCTCTAAGATGACTCAAGGAGAACACACTGTCAGGCAGAATCCCAGTTCCTGACCACCACAGTTCCTGACTGGAGGCCCCCCACCTCTTCCCAATACACACACTTCCTTCCCAAAACAGCTGGTCTGGAAAAAATAGGGGTTCATTAAAAAAATAAGCAAATGCCACAAAGAAACTGACATCAAATTATGCAAGAATACTCTAAGAGAAAAGAGGAAAGTCATTTTTTAAAAAAGCAGAGAAGAAATACAGCAAAAAAAGTTCCAGCATAGAGCAAAGAAAAATTATGGAATTCTTCAAGGAGTTCATGAAATTAAAGCAAGCCACATCTCTGAATTAAAATGAAGGAAAACCTCTGAGAGCTGAAGGTGGGAGCCTGGAAAAGCAAAATATCAGAAAAATAAAACTATTACAAAGAAAGTCACAGTAAAAGCTACTGAAAAAGTAAAGACTGAAAGAACAAAGCTGGAAAATGGTCAACACGCCTAAAAAATTACATAAAAGCTTTAAAATATTTCAGAGAATATATGACATGTATATAAAGTATATACATTACATACATATGCACACACACACACACACAAATGGCATTCTTAAAGACAAGAACAGAAAATAAAACCAAATAACTCTTCAAAGGTAACTGAAGAAAATGTTTTTGAAATCACGGTAATCTTTAATCTGCACAGCAAAAGATGATATGTCCAACAAAAAACTGCTACGAGATAATTAATATCAAGACACACACAGAAAACTGGAAATGCAGACAAACAGGAATGATAAGCACCTACATTCAAGTTTCTAGACACCTCCCAAAGTCATACAGGTCAACCAGGAGAGCAGACAAAAGTATCTGTACCACACGACTAACCCAGAGACAGAGGCAACTGCAAGATGCAGTTTACATGGAAGCCAGGCAGTAAAGCATGAACACACTCTTGGTTCCCGAGTGTACACGGGACATTTTCCAAGACAGACCATATGTTAGGCCTCAACAGATTTAAAAAGATATGGATTATAAAAAGTATCCTCTGACCACAGCGGGATGAAGTTGGAAATCAATAACAGAAGGAAAACTGAGGAATTCACAAATGTGTGTAAAGTAAACATCACATTTTGAAACAGCCAGTGGGTCAAGGAAGAAACTACAGAGGAAATTAGGAAATACCTAGAAATGAATGAAAACCAAACACAATATACCAAAACACATGGGACACAGAGAAAGCAAGTCTAACAGGGCAGTTAATAGCAACAAATGCTTATATTTAAAAACAAGAAAGATCTCAAATAACAACCTAACTTTACTATTAGGGAATCAGAAGAAGAGCAATTTAGACCCAAAACTAGCAGAAGGAAGAAAATAAAAAAGATTGGAGCAGAGATAAATCAAACAGGATAGAACGGTAACAGAGAAAATTACAAAAACCAAAAGTTGGTTCTTTGAAAAGATCAACATAATGGACAAATCTTTAGCTAGATGAACTGAGAAAAACAGACAACATAAATTACTAAAATCAGAGATGAAAATGGGTACGTTACTACTGATTCTAAACAAATCAAAAAGATTGTAAGAGTATACTATGAATACCTGTACCCAACAAACTGGCTAGCCTAGATGAAATGGACAAATTCCTAGAAACACAAAACATAGCAAAACTAAATCAGGAAGGAAGAGAAAATGTGAACAGATTTATAATTATAAAGGAGTAACTAAAAAAAACCTCATGACAAAGAAAAAACCTGAACTTGATACCTTCACTGGTGAATTTTACCACTATTTAAAGGAAAACTAATATCAATCCTTCTCCAATTTTCCCCAAAAATTTAAGAGGAAGGAACACTACTAACTCACTCTATGAGGCCAGAATTACCCTGACACAAAGTCAGACAAAATCACTACAAGAAGAGAAAACTATAGACTAATATCCCTCATGAACAATGACGCAAAAATCCTCAGCAAAATACTAGCAAAGTCAATTCAGCAACATGTTAAAAGGATCATACACCATGACAAGTGGGATTTATCCTGAGAATTCAAGGATAGTTCAATACACTAAAATCAATCTGTGTAATACATCACATTAACAGAATGAAGGGGAGAAAAAAAAAACCACCACCACCCACATTATGTTGAATGGTGAAAGAATGAAAGTTTTCCTCTAAAATCAGAAATAAGACAAAGATGACCACTTTCATCACTTTTATTCAACATGCTATTGGAAGTTTTAGCCTGAGCAAACAGGCAAGTAAAAGAAATAAAAGACATCAACACTGAAAAGTTAGAAGTAAAACTGTCTCTGTTCATGGATGATATCATCTTATATGTAGAAAACCCTAAAATTTCCACAAAAATACTGTCAAAGCCAATAAATGAAGTCAGGAAAGTAGCAGGACACAAAGTCAACACCTGAAAATCAGTTTCATCTCTATACACTAACAAGGAACTATCTGAAAAGGTAATCATGAAAACGATTCTATTTTCAATAACATCACGAAGAATAAAATACTTAGGAATTAACTAAGGAGGTGAAGGGCTTCCCTGGTGGCTAAGATGGTAAAAAAATCTGTCTCCAGTGTGGGAGACCCAGGTTGAATCCCTGGGTGAGGAAGATTCCCTGGAGAAGGGAATGGCAACCCACCCCAGTATTTTTGCCTGGAGAATCCCATGGATGGAGGAGCCTGGAAGGCTACAGTCCATGGCATCACAAAGAGTCAGACATGACTGAGCTACTGACACAAAACCACACAACAAGGAGATGAAAGACTTATACAAATAAAGACTATAAAACAATGCTGTAAGAAATTAAAATATACACAGAGACATATCCCATATTCATGGGAGTTTATCTTGTTAAAATCTCAATACTATCCAAAGTAATCTACAGATTCAATGCAATTCCTACCAAAATCCCAATGATGTCTTCTGCAAAATTAGAAACACCCATCCTAAAACACATATCGAATTTCATGGAAACTCAAACAGCCTGAACAATTTTAAAAGAGAAAAACAAAACTTCCTGATGTCAAAACTTACCACAAAGCCAAAATAATCAAAACAGTGTCATACTATCGTACAGACAGACTATACAGGCAAAAGAATAGAATAGAGAGCTCAGAAATGAACCCTCACATATGTGGTCAAATGATTTTTACATGAGTACCAGGGTGACTCAATGAGTGAAGAATAGTTTTTGACTATGCTAGGAAAACTGGATATCCACATGCAAAAGAATTAAGTTGCTTAGCACCATACACAAAAATTAACTCAAAATGGATTAAAAACCTAAACATAGAATCCAAAGCTATAAAGTTCCTAACATAAAACACAGAGAATAGCTTCAGGACAGTGACCTTGGCAATAAGCTCTTAGATATGAACCAAAGGTACAGGAAAATGTTAAAATTTTGTGCATCAAAAGACAGTATCACCAAAGTAAACAACGGCAGCCCACAGAATGGGAGAAAACATCATTTCCATATCATATATCTCATAAGGGATTAATATCCAGAATACATAGAGAATGCCTAAAACTCATGATTCAAAAATAGGCAAAGGACATGCATAGACATTTCTCCAAAGAAGACAAAGACTCAGTGTCAACAATCGCTAGGTAAATGCAAGTCAAAAACTACAATGAGATAGCACCTCATACCTGTTAGGATGGCTATTATCAAAATATCAGAACATAATAACTGTTGGCAAGAAAGTGGAGAAACTGCAATGCTGTACACTGTTGGCGGGAATCTGAAACGATACAGTCCCTGTGGAAAATAGGATGGAAGTACTTCAAAAAAATTAAAAATAGAATTACCATATGATCCAGGAATTCCATTTCTTGTTATATACCAAAAAGACTTGAAAGCAGGATCTCAAAGATCCCATGGTCATTATAACCAAAAAGTGGAGGCAACCTAAGCAGCCACTGATGAAGGAATGAATAAACAATATGTGGTACATACATACAATGGAACACTGTGTAGTCTTAAATAGAAGGGAATTCTGACATATGCTACAACAAAGATAAACCTTGAGGACATTACACCAAGTGAAATATTCCAGTCACAAAAAGAGAAACACTGTGTGATTTCACTTATTTGAGATACATAGAACTGTTGAAACCATAAAGACAGAAGTAAAGTGGTGGTTGCCAGGTCTTAGAGCAAGACAAGGTGGGAGAGTGATTATTTAGTGGATACAGAGTTTCAGTTTCACAGGACAGAAAACTATGGAGATGGACAGTGTTGAAGGTTTGATGTAAAACATTATGAATGTATTTAATACCACTGAACTGTACATTTAAAAGTTTTTAAAATGGTAAATCTTATGTTATATGTACTTCAACACTTTTAAAAAAGAGAGAGAAACTTAAGAGATATAATAACAACCAAAAAAATGAGTGATCTATGATTGGATCTTGGTTTAAACAAACTATTTGGTGCAAGTGAGAAAATCTGAATACGCACTGACTCGGGCATCTGTCCTCCTGGATGACACTATTACAAGGAAATCAGACTGGGGACACAAAAACTGGTATGTTTAAAGAATTTCTTAGGCAGCAAAGATGTTCTAGGCCTTGGTATTATCTAGGTTTCAGGAAAATCTGGAATTACATGTCGTAAATACTTTCAGTCTACAAACTGGTATTTTCATTCAAATGGAATTACACAAAATCAGAAAGTTACAAACTGCTAATTTGCATTCAGGTATGATGTCCCACTGTGACTCTTCTTAAGTCTTTTTATGTTTGTATCTGTTCATACCCAGTGAGATGAGAGGAGATGGGAAGAAGGCTCCAGGAAAAGACCATGTGTCTAGTTTTTATTCCTCCACAGATTTTCATTACACTATAATGTCTGGGCATACGGTAAACTTGACTAATTTTAACTGAGTAATATGTAAATGCATTTACACTGAATTTTAAGCTTACTGAATGCTGTGAACCTTGATAAAGAAGAAGTTGAGAACCATAAAGAACAAATAAGTTGATCTAAAGCTACAAAATCATGAAGGTCTAAAGGCAAAATATATAATGGTGAAAAAATAAATTATTGTAAAGTTGTGTAAGTTTTTCAGTAAGGGTGGAAAAAGTCATTATAATTTGTTATTTACATATACAAAGCAAAATATAATTGCATTAAAACATATATTCATGAAATTAGTTGATACAATGACTTACATAATGATTTTCCTGGGTACAATTTTGCCTGGGGGTATCCAGGGACCATTTTTTCATCTCTGGCTCGAAGATTTTCAAGTTCATGTTTGATGATGAATTGACGTTCTGCCATGCTGAGGAAATCATCATTATCATCTAAAACAAAACAAAAATTCATAGTTATTTTCTCAGTATTAGCCAAAATAAAATCTAAAATATTCAAATAACCTGGGATTATGAAATAATGGTATAGACAATAAATAACTGCCATAAAGAGTAATCCAAGTAATAAAAAAGTAAATAGAACAGGATATTTTATAAGAATAAAAATATTCTGTGATGCCTTCACATAATATAGTTCTTCAATCATTATGCTAATGATTATATTATATGGTTCAAACAACCAAATGGTAGACACTTGCTTGCCCTCATTTAACTGAAATGAACAGAAAGTAATATATTCTTTAATTTTAACAATATTTTTAATTAGGAATGGATCTGAAGTTTGCCTACATGGCAAATTCTCTTCCAAACTCTCAAGCCCAGGCCAATTTCCTTGTGGAATCCAACATCTCTCACATAAATGAAGGAGAAGAAAGTCTGATAAGAAAATAGTGTCATTTTTTGACAGGTGAATCCCGTCAAATGTGGTGAATTTCACCTCAATCGTTTATTCACCAATATATAAAAATCCAGAGTGACTGAGTCTGAAGAAGTCCAATCGTATCTTCTAACTTTGAAAGGTCTTGGAAGGGACCAGCTAGTTTGGTTCTGAAAGCAACCTCCTACTCTGCTATCACAGCCATGCTGGATTTCGCAGTTCTTTCCAGAAATCACTCTCTTCTGAAACCCCCTTTGAGGCCAGAACAGAAGCAGGATAGGGGATTACAGGATATGAAATACTACTGTGCTTCTTACTTACATCAATCTAATGAACATCACCATTCTAAGACTTAAAATTATATAGATAAGTGACATATGTCATCTTAGTTTATGTTCATCTATTCCAGAGGTTGAATGGCAACCCACTCCAGTGTTCTTGCCTGGAGAATCCCAGAGACGGTGGAGCCTGGTAGGCTGCCATCTATGGGGTCGCACAGAGTCGGACACAACTGAAGCGACTTAGCAGCATTCCAGAGGTTACAAAGTAAATCTGCAACCCCAAGTCTGATCTTACCTGGTTTGATAAATAAAATTTTATTAGTACATAGCCTCATTCATTCGCTTCTCATGGCTGCAGGCTGCTTTTGCTTGACACTCGTGCTGAATAAGAGTAACTATGACAGATCATAGTGTCCACACAGCCTAAATATTCACTATCAGGCCCTTTACTGAAAAACTTTGCTGACCCCTCACCTACTCATCAAAGACTTCCTTTTGATAAATTGATTCTGACAGAAACAATCTTGGAACTTACCATCAAAATCTTTGAAGTTGTGTCGGGTTCCATACGTGAAGGCTCTCATGGTGTTATCACTGCACTCTTTTACCAATCCCACTGCTTCTGCCCCCAGCAACAATCGAATCTTGGAGGCACCGACAAGATACAAGTTCTGATTTTCCAGTGTTTCTTTCTCATATTTATTTAACAACGGTCTAAACAACAGCTGAGCACCTTTGGAAACAAAAGATGAGCACAATCTTGGAAAGTGATAAACATAAAAGTTTCAAATATGAAAGCCTTTTAAATAAGTATTCTGTTTCTAGTTTGGCAGAAGGCAAATAAATTATATTAACAATTTAAATCCAGCTCCCAAATAAATAATAAATAAAAGTAAGTTGGGGAAGGCAGTTTTTATAGCTTTTTGAAATAAGTGCCAAACCTGGAAAATGTAATAAGTGGCTTGTCAGTTACTCAAATTAGAAGTAGCTATTAGACAAGAATCAAATATTTGTTAGCTCTAAATATAAAACTGCACTAAGTAAAAATATGAAGCAAAAGGATATAGTATAAAAAATACAAAAATTTAAGAAAATTAATTTGAAATAAAATATCCCAATAAAAATGCAACAAATGTAACACAATTATATAAGACTACAACAGATTGTGTGAATGTTAAATACTGAATAATAAACAGTGAAATAATTTTTCAATGATTTTTCCCATAAATATTAATACATTCGATTAGGTTTAAAGATAAGTACCTATTGTTATTTGATACTGTATATGTAATTATTTCACTTCAAAGATTGTAGAAAAAGGAAGTTTTCCTAATTTCTAATTTCTATCTACATCAGACTTTTTAAGGTGCATTTATATCTTTACTATTTATCCTCTATAAAGTGTTGACAGGAGTTATAAAAATACCAATCAGATGGAACAGGATAATGAGCGGAATTTATATTTTACTTACCCAGGGGGTTAATAAGGTTAACTTGCCATGGCATTATTATTTAGGTACTTTACAAGAGGCGTTAAAGGCTTTAATTAAAAAATAAATAAGAGATATGTTCAATTTAAAGAAAGCACAAATGGCTCTTAAATAGAAAATCCTTAATGTCATCCATATTAAGATAAATGCAAAACACCACCAATATGTTTTCACTTCTCACACTACAAAAATCAAGTTAGATTGAAAAAATAGATGGTGGGGGTGTTAGCCACGAAAGTGCCCCACTCCACCCAGATCTCCCCTCCAAAGAATTTGCTGTGAGAAGCAGAGCTGACTGACAGCCGTCTGTTTGTCCCTCTTTGGCTGCAGCACCCCAACACTTAGGCCATGGGCTGAACCCCAGGGGACAGTGGAATGAAGCCACTGCGCAACGCTGAGCCTGGCAAACATGTTCTCAGAACCATGCTGTAGTCTGAGGCTTTTCCTATCCAATTCTCCTTCCTTCCCTCTCTCCTTTCACAAGCTTCAGACACGCACCAAAGTCAGAAGGCTATCAGTGTCTAAGCCTGCTCCTTCCTACTTTATCTTTCTACAGATGATCTCCTCTACAAACCTCCTGTGCATTAAATCCCACTTGGCATCTCTTGCTTGGAAGACCCAAATGACACAGTAGGTAAGGTACTCTCAGACATGGCCAGGGGAACAGAAACTGCTGTAACCTTCATGGAGAACCGTTAGTGAGAATCTTGTTCTGAAAAAGAGCACTCTCTCATCGCAAGCCCCCACCCCTGAGGCAATGACTTTCAACTTGTTCATGTGATTCCTTTAGGATTTGTTTTCATGTCACCAGACAACATGCTTTTAGAGCTATTTTTTTTTTAAACTTTGGCAATTGGGGATTAAACTTTCCAACCCCCCTCCCTCATTTCCACCCACCATTTCCAAAACACCATTCTCACAATATCATTATATCATCGTTTTCATTCCATCAACAGTACTTTTATTATTATGGCTACATACATTATAGTTGAGTCTTACAACATGCTATGATTTTCCTTTCCTACAACTTACCATTTCCCAAAAGTTGGTATTTATCTTGTTTCATAATGTGCTTAGTTTATTATATACTTATCGATTATTCAATCCCCCAAGCTAACTGTTTAAGTCTTCCCTCAGTAGAGGGAAGAGAAAGAGTCTGACAACACCATCTTTTTAGAGATCTTATCTTTCTTTACTCTACCCTCACATCTTGTTCAGAGAAGGCAATAGCACCCCATTCCAATACTCTTGCCTGGAAAATCCCATGGACGGAGGAACCTGGTAGGCTGCAGTCCATGGGGTCGCTAAGAGTCAGGCACGACGGAGCGACTTCACTTTCACTTTTCACTTTCCTGCATTGGAGAAGGAAATGGCAACCCACTCCAATGTTCTTGCCTGGAGAATCCCAGGGACGGGGGAGCCTGGTGGGCTGACGTCTACGGGGTCATACAGAGTCGGACACGACTGAAGTGACTTAGCAGCAGCAGCAGCACACCTTGTTGGCAGCTAGGTGAGTTCAGAATACTAGACTGAACCCATTTTCCTTCAGAAATGAAGATATTATTTCACTGCCTTCTAGCCTCCAGTGTTTCTGACCTATTTTCTTTTTTGGAACTTCGTAGTGTCTTCCTGTCCCCAGGATTCTGAAACATTCCAATCATATATGCCAGTTTCAGCCAGTCTGGGCATTGCATGGGCCCATTCAATCTGAAAAAGCATACACCAGTCTTGAGTTTTTCTTTGATGATTTCTTCCTCTCCTTTTTCTCTGCTTTCTTTCTGGAACTCCTTTTATTCAGAGGTATATACCTCCTAGACATTTTTAGGGGGTGTTTTGCGTAGTTTTATGAAGTGTCTGATGAAGGACTAATGCTAAGGCTGAAGCTCCAAAACTTTGGGCACCTGATGTGAAGAGGCGATTCACTGGAAAAGACCTTGATGCTAGGAAAGATTGAGGGCAAGAAGAGAAGGGGATGACAGAGGATGAGATGATTGGATGGCATTACTGACTCGATGGGCACGAGTTTGAGCAGACTCAGGGAGATAGTGAAGGACAGGGAAGACTGGCATGCTGCAGTTCATGGGGTCGCCGAGAGTCAAGCACAACTCGGCGACTGAACAACAACAACAAAGTGTCTGCTCATGTAAAATCCTCTCCATCTCTCACCCAGGTCCAGCCCCCTTTTTGCCAGAGAGCAGAGGGTTAAACTTTGGCTTCTTCCATGAAGTCATCCCTTACCACCCTGAAAAGCATCACCAAGCATCACTTCTTCCTTCCCTTTACTTTCATAGCAAGTACACATACGAGACTCATTTTTAAGTATCATGTGCTGTTTTGTAACAGCTTTTTCACTAGCTTTTTTCCTATTCCTTCGACTTCCTGGATCTAGCATTCAGTCTCCTTACCTTGACAGTAACATCTTTGCTGGCACAGACATGTTTCTGTCCCTCTTAGCACCACAACCAACACACAAAGAATACTCAAAGATATTCATACATTTGACAAATATTTATTAAGTACCTACTATGCACCAGGTACTGTACACAGGCGCAGAGTTTACACCTGTGAACAAAATCACTCAGGTTGTTTACGATCTAAGAGAGACTTACAACCTAACGTTGATTTAAGATCTCCTTTCAAGTCCTAGGTATAGAACAAAGAGCAAAGAAATGAACTTGAATTTTAAAAACAGATCAACCAGAAAACTGTGAAACACATTTGTCAATACAGTTTTATTCAAGTAGGCACAACTAAATCGGAGTAATATTTATATAATATAAAAACTCACCTCCATCTTTCTTTTTAGTGATGATTCTGTTTTTCAGCCATTCTTTGGTTTCTTCCTTGACATCCTGAGCGAGTTCTATGATGACCAAAGGCGTGAAAGAACTCTCATGAGTATCCAGAGCTGATAAGGTCACTTTCATCTTTGACAAACTTCCTGAAAATAAGAAGTAAACATAGGTTCTCATGGAAAAAAACAAATATAGACTATATCTGTATTTTCTCTTAGTGAAAATTAACCACCATTCACCACAAGTCTGGCTTCTTAGACAAAAGAAACTTTCTCATGATCCAGATGGGTTACATATCAGGCTCACCTGATATGGGTTACATATCAGGCTAAGCACCTCTGGGGGCCAGGCCCTGTACAAAAACAAGGGAACGACACTCTTGTCTGTAAGCAGATCAGAATATGGTGGAGGGGACATTCAGGTAAGCGATGGGGTAACAGTATAAAAGGTACTCTCACAAGAGGACTGAGAAAGTATTTACAGAGGGTGTGACTGACCTGAACAAGACTTAGAAAGATGAACGAGAGTTTGCCAGATGTACAATGGATGGCATCCCAGGTAGAGGAAATAGAGTGCCCCCTACAAAATAATGATGAAAAATAGCCAAGAGACTCAGAGAAATAGAAGTGATTAGTTATGGCTGGAGCATGAACTATGTTTTAGGGGAGGGAGGATGGGAATGGACTGGTATCTAATGAGGGCTCCTGATGATTACAAAGCAACTGCACCTTGTCAACATATAACAGAAGTCAGCAATTCATTATGAGCAGAGAACTGATATAGGCCAGTTTCATGTTGTGGTATGCAGTCTGTGTCCCCAGCATCAGCTGCCCCTCCCAGGGTCCCTATCTTTCTCAGAGGTATCATCTTTATCTCTGTTACCAAGCCTGAAAACTGTCACAGTCAATCTGGAGACCCACTGACGGCATCAGTCACTAAGGCCTAATGACCTCCCTCTAGCGTGTTTCTCATGTCAATCTCTCTAACTCAGTGATTCTCATCGGGGCAATTTTCAGGCTTTAGACTCCTTTATTCTAACTTTGTACCTAAGGGAAGTTTTAATGACTCCAAAGCACAAGTGCAAATCGATTATTGGGTACAATCATAGAAGGGGTGACCAACAACCCAGGGCATCTTTCCTTTCTTTGGGGGAACTCACGGTCTTGCAGCAAGCTGATCAAACAGACCGAGACTGGCCTGGACTCATAAGCTTTTGTTTTTCACTAACAGAGCATAACTTTTGTTTGGGGCAACACAGGTATTATAAATTAATGCTGGATGCAAATTATACTACAAATACACCAGGAATGCTATTTCCAGGTATCAGCCAAATGAGAGTCAGCATGCAATGCTGCCAGGTCAAAATAGGAATGAGTTCTCACCTTCAAATAGCTAATAATGTGGTCAGGAATTATATAGAATGACAAGAGTTAGCAATTAGAGCTATGGGAACTCAGAATACCTCATACGCAAAAGTTAATGGTCCAGCAAAAAGGGAAGCATGTTCTATGCAGGGAACAACACATGTAAAGTCAATGAAGTGAGGGTAAAGTCCTGACCAGAGCAGGGTGATAAAATGTTTGTAAGCTGCAACCATATAAGAAAGTCTGCTGCCATCTGACTCGACAGTCAGTAAGAAGTCACTGGAGGTTTCTGAGCAGAGGACTGACTTTATGTGCCAGGGTGATATAAATCCCAACAGGTACATTTAGGGGGCTTTCGTCCTGATATTCCTTCAATTCCTTCGAGCCTCTGACATTCCTCATAACAAAAAAGTTTGGGAAAAGTTAATCTACCAATAGACTGTAGAGGCTTACCACCATCATCTTTTACATGGAAATATCAAATACAACAAACATGAATCATGGGGTTACTATGGGCCAGGTCATGATGGAGTCTAAGGATACAAAAGTAAATAAGGTCAACATCTTACTTTTGAGAAGTGAGGATACATCAAATCATTCTAACACACAGGCTCAGTGTTGGGTTGACCAAAAAGTTCATCCAGGTTTTTCTGTTGCAGTGTATGGAAAACGTGGAAGAACTTATTGGCCAACCCAGTATAATAGCAATAACCAGAGGGGTAGGAGCAGACTGAGGAGGGAAAATGACTTTCTGGGAAGGGAGCCTGAGAACTAGAAAGCCTTCAACTTGGAAAAGATACACAGATGGCTCCAAGGTTTCTAACCAGGGACATGAGAAGAATGGTTGTGTGCGAGCAACCGCGAAGAAGGAAGGAATGGTGAGGTTAAGGTGACAATAAAGGGTTCAACAGGGCGTATATAACAGGAACCAAAGGTCAAAGCTTTTTCGCCTTTATGCACTGCCTAATGTAAGTGAGAGAAATGGCAACCCCCTCCAGTATTCTTGCCTGGAGAATCCCATGGACAGAGGGGCCTGGTGGGCTACAGCCCATGGGGTCGCAAGAGTTAGACACAGTGACTAAACTACCACCAAAGTGAGTGAGAATTATTCACAATCAACAGGTCATAAGACAATCCTTCTGAGAAACTAGAGGCAGGTTTCAGTTTTCAACTTGAATATGAGCTTTATCTAGAAATTCACAGTAAATACTTGCTCCTTTCAGACTTGAAGCATGACCTTAACCTTAAAAAGATGTCCCATACCTTCCAGACAAAATGTCACAATCTCTGATATACAAAGAATTCTTACAAATCAACAACAGAAAAAAAAAAAAACAAAACTGAAATGACAAGTCACAAAGAAAAAATATAGTGGACAACACATTTGAAAAGATGTTCAAAGTTACTAAGAAAAGAATGCAAAATAACAATGAGATGTTTTCCCTTTTCAGATTTGTTGAAAGGTGGACAGAACCCAGGTCTGGCATAAGAGCAGAAAACTTGGCATTTTCACATATTGCTGTCAGATGTTGTTACTTGATGCCACCTTCCCATAAAGAACAGTAGCAATCTGGAAAATGGTATTAAATACACCATTCGAGAGAACATTGCCAGTTCTAGGAATTCATGTTGTTGTTCAGTTGTTCAGTCATGTCCGACTCAGATCCCACTGACTGCAGCACTCCAGGCTTCCCTGTCCTTCACTGTCTCCAGGAGTTTGCTCAATTTCATGCCCATTGAGACAATGATGCCATCCAACCATCTCTTCCCCTGAGGCCCCCTTCTCCTCTTGCCTTCAATCTTTCCCAACATCAGGGTCTTTTCCAAAGAGTTGACTCCTTCACATCAGGTGGCCAAAGTATTGGCGCTTCAGTATCAGTCCTTCTAATAAATATTCAGGAATTTATACCAAAAATATAATAAAATAAAAAATGTACACAGAAGTTCATTACAACTCTCCTTTTTCCTATCTTTCCTATAGTGTCAAACAGGAGAGCGGCTAAATAAAGTCTAACTACACAACAGAATCATTAATAACAGACGGAAAAGGCAATGGCACCCCACTCCAGCACTCTTGCCTGGAAAATCCCATGGATGGAGGAGCCTGGTGGGCTGCAGTCCATGGGGTCGCTAAGAGTTGGACACGACTGAGCGACTTCACTTTCACTTTTCACTTTCCTGCATTGGAGAAGGAAATGGCAACCCACTCCAGTGTTCTTGCCTGGAGAATCCCAGGGACGGGGGAGCCTGGTGGGCTGCCATCTATGGGGTCGCACAGAGTTGGACACGACTGAAGCGACTTAGCAGCAGCAGCAGCATTAATACCAGGATACAGATCAAACTCCATTAACATGAGAATGTTTCCTAACACACTATAAGGTAAAAATGCAAAGTGTGACCCCATTTATGAATTTATATAATCCATAATAATTGTAAAATGACAACACTAGCTGCTGCATTCAAAGCACTGGGCTACGTTTTTCTTTTTAATTTTCTTTTTTGGCTGTGCTGCTCTGCATGCAGGAACCTAAACTTCCTGACCAGGGATGAACCCATGGCCCCTACAGTAGAAGCTCAAAGTCCTAAACACTGGATCACCAGGGATTTACCCAGGGCTACACATTTTTTGGCTCAGTCAGTAAAGAATCTGCCTGCAATGCAGGAGACCTGGGTTTGATCTCTGGGTTGGGAAGATCCCCTGGAGGAGGGCAGGGCAACCCACTCTGGTATTCTTGACTGAAGAATCCCCATGGACAGAGGAGCCTGGCGGGCTACAGTCCATGGGGTCACAAAGAGTCGGACACAACGGAGCGACTAAGCACACGAGAGTCTCACACCAACCTCGTGAAGAACGAGCTTTAATGTTTTCACTTTACTGATGAGAAAACTGAGGTGAAAGAAATAAACAGTCCACATCACAGTCGCAAAGAGGGGAACTGGGCTTCAAAACCAGACAGCCAGATGCCAGAGCTCACAACCTTAACCACAAGTATGTATATATACCTATTCATCACATATGACAGACTTGTGTATTATACACACTTGTGTTAGTCACATGTGGGTATGTGCATTTAATAAAAATTCCATCAATGATTAGGCAGATATATTTTTCCTTGGCCATGTCCAGGTAGTAGGATTCATGATGATTTTTATTTTCTTTATATTTTTCTAATTTGAATTTTAGTGAGCAGGTATTTCTTATGATTAGAAACAAATATCTTCTATGTTTATAAAATAGCATACTCAACTTTTCAATAACAGGTGTAAAATATACACTGCAGTAAAGACCAAAAGATACTTCGAAAATGACATAATATTTTGCTTTACTCCTAAGATTAAAAACATATTAACTTTGAACACAAGAAATTGCCTAGCTTCAAAAGATTCTTTTGTTTAGTTTTGGGTAAAAGCATATAAACTGAAAGAACTTGTTACTTATTCAAGAGACTGGCAAAACCACTGCAGAAGCTGGACTAGGACAGAATTTTTACACCAAAAGGAGCCTTAGGGATCAATTAGTCCCAAGACCACACACTGTTTCACATTAACAAACCCTGAAGTTACACAACCATTCTGGCAGAAAGAGGACTGAAATCCAGCACTCTTTCAATGATACCATGCCGTATGCAAAGAACCTTGTATCCCCCTTTTTATGGACTTAGCCAATAATGTTGTTTTATAGTCTCACCACAGCAGTGGCCTTACCACAGCTGTGGAGCCAGCCACGCGCTTTCAATCATTAAGAGACTCACAGACTAACAGAAGTGCCAGTGTTGCTTAGGTTCTGCCCTGAGCAGTTCAGTGGAGCTTGGTAAGCTCTGACCCCTTCAAGGCTCCGGATGCTCTCGGAGGTTTCAACACTGCTTGTTTTCAGACGCTTCACACATGTGTCATCCACTGGGCCACAGCATACTTACGGGCTGGGTGACCCAAGAGACAGGAACCTCTCTTACATGACCATGGTCCCGTCCCTGAAGCCCTGTGCCCTCCTTTCCGGGCCCTCTGCTCAGGGAATTTCCATCACTGCACAGTATCACACCTGGAGATGCTCTCTCCTCGGGCAGTCCTGCCCCTCTCTGGGCTCTGCATGCAACATCACTCTTATGGTTCGCTGGCCAGTACAATCCAGGCCTGCTCCAAACCCATCTCTCCACAGGGGGCGGGCCCAACAGAGTAGATACCAAGTGTAAGGTGGTAAAAAATAAGAAACCTCACGGCGGCCAGGGCTAAGCTGAGTTCTGCAATCCAGTTTCACCAGAGGGTCTTAATAGAAGCTGGCTTCACCGTTACCATGAACACTACACGTGTGTGTGTGTGTTGTTAGTCACTCAGTCGTGTCCAACTCTTTGCAACCCCACAAACTGTAACCTGCCAGGCTTCTCTGTCCATGGAATTCTTGAGCCAAGAATACTGGAGTGGATTGCCATTCCCTTTTCCAGAGGATCTTCCTGACCCAGGGACTGAACCCTGGTCTCCTGCATTGCAGGCAGATTCTTTACCACTTAAGTAGTACATGGAATCAAAAAACCAGGTGGGGGGACATGGTGGGTTTAGGTGTGGGCATGGCAGAGGGCCTCACAGTTCTTGTTGAGGCCAATCTGAAAACAGGCAATGATTCAACACATGGATTTCCTGGGCACAAGAGAGTAGAATGATTTCTGCTACCATAGCCAGTGTCCCCCTTTTATCCAGTAAGTTGGCCAGGCCAGCACCAGGAATAACTACAAGACACAGAGCAGCTAGGTTCCATATACCCTCGGCACAGGATCAGTAGACAGCTATCCCAAACCCTTTCTCCTTTATCATGTATTGAATTGCACACAGGGCTAAAGGAGACCTACAAAGGAACTGGCTCCTGGTTGCTTTAACATTAGCTATTGGAATCACCTGCCTATAATAAGAGCGAAATCCTGACCACATGGTGGCTGAAATGCATGTGTGCAAAGAAACTCACTGTGAGTTCAACCAAGAGGGTGGGGGGTGTTCACATATTTTATCAAGGATCGAAAAAAAAGAATAACCACCCTTTACTTCTCTTCTTGGGTTTGAGCAAAGAAGAAAAGTCAATGGAATTATAAATTCAAAGACTAATAATAAGTAAATGGACAAGGTTGTCTTTAGGAATCACCTTATATCAGACTCAAGGAGAAGCTCTCATCAAATTGACAAAATTACTTTCAGCCATAAAGTAGAGCAGGAACACATCAATGAGAGAAAATTGAAGGGCTACACTGATCAAGCTGGAAGACGAGAGATTTCCTAGGAGAAAAGTTGCAATTTTAATGGCCCGTGCTAGAAGGAAAAAGGACAGGACCCCTCCTAGGGCTCCCAAGGTCTAGGACAACTTAGAGACAGCCTCTAAAACCTCAGCAGGTAGTTAATTATGAGAGCAATTGTGAGACAGTCCCCCTTGAGACCTAGGGCAGCTGCCCCTCAGGAGTCACCTAAGATGTGGGCAGATCTGAGAATGGAACTTGAGCACCGCACACCCCCACCCCTCACTAGAGTCCCACAGGGACACCCCCAACACAGGGAAGACGGTGAGGCCCATTCCCTGAGGCACATATCTAGGACCGTCCCAGCCTCAGGACTCCACAGAAAGGTGTGGGAGAGTTGAGACGTGATGACATAAAGATGACCTGGTCACAGCAGCCCAGACCTGATTACATGCTGCACTCAACAGTCTGTCTACATTTAGCACTCCACACACACTGTCAACATTTCTGCTTCTTCAGGCTGAAATAATGTCTGAGAATCTAGAGCAACACTGAATCCCCTCCCTGAGCACAAGACCTGGCACACAGCTGAACCGCTCATAAGCGATAAAAGAATGAATTCACCTGATGAAGCACACTACCATTTACGAAGATGTTTAGGGAGAATTTTTAATGATCCAGGAAAATGCTAAAAATACAAAACGAAGAAAGCAAAACACAAAGTAATACAACAATATGACCCCAATTATGCAATATGTACATTTAGTTATTTAGAATTCCCTGGTAGCTCAGTCAGTAAAGAATCTGCATGCAGTGCAGGAGACCCGGGTTCTGTTCCTGGGTTGGGAAGATCCCCTGGAGAAGGAAATGGCAACCCACTCCAGTATTCTTGCCTGGAAAATCCCAAGGACAGAGGAGCCTGGCGGGCTACAGTCCATGGGGTCACAAAAGTCGGACATGACTTAGTGACGAAACCACCACCACATTTAGTTATGCAAAAAACAAAAAGAATTGCACCAAAATGTCAGGGTTGGTGAAATAACATGGAGTTTTAATATTCATCCCTTATACTTTTCTCTATCTTCTGAGTTTTTTTACAATGAAGAAAAGTTTCACTGAGCTTGTTGGTTTGTTTTTCTAAGTGCACACGCTTTCCAACATACCAGGACTTTTCTTTCCCTTTCCAGTACTTTAGCTCTTTGCAATTTTATTCTTCATTTCCAGTTCTACAATTTAGAGATAGATGGTCACAACAGATACAGTCTACTTTCCACAGTTAATTTACAATTGTCTGTCATACAGAATGGGCTGTATGGGAAAACATCTAGTTCTCTAGCTCCGTGTAACTTTAAATTGAAAGTAGTCACAAAAGATTTAAAATTTTTAAAAAACCCCACAGGATTCGATTTTTAAACATTAAAACTCCACACGATTTAAAATATTTTAAATATTTGTGATGTTTTTTAGCCCGAATAAACCTCAACTCTGAACTCAATAAGGGTGGGACCTCCATACACGGTCTGGGTTGCTGGAATAGGGTTTTACAGAAGACAGCGCCCACCAACGCTGGCGCGGCCAAGGCTCCAGGTAAATTAGGAGAAGCACCCCTAATTATGAAGCACTCAGGTGTCGCAGGCACTACCCTTGATTTGCATCTATTATTTAAGCTACACTATGTGTCCCAGTTGAAAGCCTGGAAACTCGATCACCCCTGAGGAACAGCAGAACCCACAAGCTGGCTGGGGTCACACGCGTTCCGACTGTCCAGGGAAGCGTGAATCACCGGACCCCGTGAGCTGGTCCTTCCCCAAAATGCCCTTCACTGGGCTTCGCCGACTTCTCCACCCCGAATCACCTCATTCCCCATAGGTCTGGAACACCTCAAGCCCCGGCATCCTGCCTCTACAAGCCACTCGAGTTCAACCTCACCAGATTTCTTCTATTAACCCTCCACCTGAGACCAACCTCGGCCCTCTGCAGCGTCCAAATCTGCGAATGCCACTCCCACCTTCACTTCTCCCCGCTCCTCCCCCTCACTCGAAAAATACCCAACCTCGGCGTCCCCCCCGGTCCCATTTCTCCATTCCCGGATTGCCAGCCCCGGAAGATACACCAGGAAGGAAGGGTGGCGGCCAGGAGTCCCTGGAAGCGTCGCGCCGCCGCCCGGCAGCCCAGACTCAACGACCCGCATCGACCTGAGCTCTGGCCGCCGAGTGCGAGGGGTCACAGGCCCCCTCCCCGGCTCACCCGCCGCCTCAGCGCTCCACGTTTTCGGGGGCGGGCCCGAGAGCCGGCGAGTCCCGGAGGCCCGGCGAGCAACTCTCGAGGCTGGAGGAGGGCGGGGGCCTGCGGGGCGAGCGCCGCTGAGCGCTGGGCGTGGCGGGCCCGAGACGCAATCACGCGCAGGCGGGGCGGGGCCGCGGTGGGGTGGGCGGGGCTTGGTGCTGGGGCCTGGCGGTGAGTCACCCCCGGCGGAGACCTGGCTGCCCCAGAGAAACGCTAGACGAGTCAAACCCGGCTGTCGCCTGCAATGAGAGCTGAGGCTGCTACGGAAAAGGGCTGCCTTTGGGGCTGTCACTCCGCGTGGGGGCGGGACCACGGTAGAAGAGGCGGGGCCTCGCAGGGCTGTCCAGCAGGACGGGGGCAGGACCAAAGTGGGGAGGCGGGGCCTCCTACGACTGGGCTGTCACTCCAAGAGTCCAAAGGCGACCCCTAAAGAAATAGGCCCCTTTCACATTTTCCTCTTTTCCTGTCTCTTAAGGCCCAAACTGGGGCTTTCCAGGTGGTTCAGTGGTAAAGAATCCGCCTGTCAATGCAGGAGACGCAGGAGATGCGGGATCGAGCCACCGATTGGGAAGATCCCCTGGCGAAGGAAATGGCAACTTTCTCCAGTATTCTTACCTGTAAAATCCCACAAGACAAGAGCAGCCTCGCAGGCTGTGGTCCAGGGGGTCGCAAGGAATCGGACACGACTGAGTGAGCACAGAAGGTCCAGAATCCAACTTTCTTGTCACTTTCAAATATAAGAACAAGTCTCATTTTAGTAGAAATTCACTTTCACGTAATGAGAAGTCCAAATCCAGTATATTATTAAAACTTCATATCCAATATAGCCAAATATCTTATAGATTATAGCCTCCTAGCCCCGCCTTCCCCTACCTCGGAGAAAACCTCTTACTCTCCCTTTTTTCTCCACCCTAGATACCTTAGTCTCCCTGCTCTGTCGGGAATTCACCAGACACCCTCAACCACCTTTGCCACCTCCCACCTCGGGATCTGTGCCCTGGGGCTTTGTTCCTTCTGCTTTCAAAGCTCTTTGTTAACTAAGGAGATGATTTATTTCCTTCCTTCCCTCACAGGAATCTGGAATCAAATCCCATCTTCTCACCGAGGCCCTTTCTAACTATTCTTTAATGGACTGCTCTCCAGTCCATCCCACCATCTTACCTTAACATACTTCTTTATTCCTTAGCACTCATCCCCTTCTAACGCTTTATATTATTTTTTGTCAATCTTTCACTAGGATGTAAGCTTTACAAGGGCAGAGATTGTTCAGTTTTATCCATGATACATCCCCAGTTAAGGGTCCCAGTAGGCAGGCAATAACTCTAAAAAGGAATGAGAGAAAACAGTGAATGAACCCTTTCTCCCGCCGTTCATTCCAGACAGATGCCTGAAGTCCTACCATGCCAGAGAAGCTGGGTCTGCTTTTCTATCCCCTGATCCTGCCTGGTGTTTTCCAGGTTCAAGACAGGAAAGAGGGAGGCCAGGGATAGAGCACAGAAGCCTAGTTACTTGGAAGGGACTGTGTGTTGATCTTTCTAGACTCCTAATGCTCTGTCATAGCAGCTCACAACTTATTGATCAGTTCTCCCATGGCCATCATGGTAGGGGGCCAGAAGTTCTTTCTCTTCTGAAAATCAGGACAAATTGTTTATGAGGTTCAATAGGTTTAGACATTGATTTCTCAGTGGACTTTTTTTTTTCAGCTGCACACTTCCTATTTTCTCATTCCTTGAATTTATGGCCATCTCTCCATATAACATCTTCTGATATTTATATGCTGGAAGGACTGGAAAAATAAAAATTGAATGGAAATATTAAAAATGCCTTTCACAAAGATGGTCTCCTTTCATCAATTAACACATTAAAACTCTAAGTATGACAAATTAGTTGTTGGAAAACACAAATGGTAGACTTCAGTTAATGATATGGACTCCTGTATCAGTTAGCTGTGGCTGCATAACAAACCACTACACAGAATTAGGGATTCCCTTCTCCACCACTCTCCTTTGGGGCATCTCTTTCATAATCTCTGGCACTCAGAACATCCTTTATCCAGTTCTGCTGGCCAGAAAGAGGAGTTCCTCTGGAGTTTGCTATCCTTTTTATCTGTTGTGCTCTCTGTGCAGCTGGGGCTGCCCTCAGGGCAAGGTTGAGGGGAAAGAGAGAGAAAAACTGACAAGAGATTCTCCCCCTACTTCATACAAGTGTCCCTTTTCCCATCTCCTCTGACCAGAGGGATAGGTTTTCTATTAGGGTCCAATTATCCATGTCACTGTACTATAGTAATGAAGTACTGTGACTAAGGAAGCTCCAGGACAGAGAAGGGAGAAGAAAAAACAAACATGAATTTTCACCCCTTTCTCCACCTTGTAGCAACCTTTTCATATTTTGTCCAGAGGTTTCAGGAGTAATCAGTGGCAGACATAGGCTGCAATGGAGTTACTCCATTTTGACCAGAACCAGAACTTATCAATAAATGAAAAAATGTATTAATTTATATTGCTCTTATTATGAATGATGAGACATTTGCATTTCATTTGCTACAAATTATTTATGTATTCTGTCTACTTTTCTACTGGATATAGAAATACTTCATGTAATCATAAAAATAATTCCTTTCTTAGAAATGAACGTCAAAACTTGTTCTCAGTTTGACATGTCTTTTTACTTCTCGTATGCTATTTTATTTGCTTTGTTTTTTTCCCTTTGATTTTTTTTGGTTTTATTGGTCATGCAGACCTTTCCCATTTCTAATTGGTCAATTTTTACCAAACTTTTGTTTTACTACTTACTACGTTTAGTTACATTATACTTAGACCTCACCTCTCTTGTATTACTTTGAAAATCCTTCTATGGTTTCTGTTCTTTTTTTTTTTTCTTTTTGGAAGAAGAACTTTTTAATACTTTTATGTACAGAAAGCTCAATAACGTACACTTGACCAAGTTTGGTGGCTAATTCTTTGATCTTTGCCTTCTCTGGCAATATGAGCTACTGATTTTGAAACCAGGACACTGCCTCCCCATTGATGGTGGATCTCACCATATCTGTCATTGTAATTGGTCCTGATGACGTCCACCAGTTTAGCCAGTGTACCCTTGTCTTCTGAGTTGACTTGCATGAAGGCCACAGTGTGTACAGGTCTTCCCATGGACCAGACGCTCCAGCCTGGCCTTCTCCTTGATTAGACCCCATCTTACAGCACAGGGCAGGCAGGAAGACCACAATCTGGAAGACAACATTAACTCTAGAGTGTATTTTGAGCAAAAACAGTTAACTTAAAAGCTAATGTAGAGAACCTACTGTTTAGCAAAGAGAACTCTGCTCAAGGATCTGTGGTGACCTAAATGGAAAGAAAATCTAAAAAAGACTGGATATATGTATAATGGATTCACTTTACTATACAGCAGAAACTAACACAATGGTGTAAAGCAACTATATTCCAATAATTTTTTTTAAAGAAAAGCCAATGTGGTAGCAGTTGCTCCAGGTTAAAAAGTTCATGTATTTCCACTTGAAGGTTTAATTGAGAAATTCACATGATTGCAACATGGTTTCTTCTTAATGTTTCATGATTTCATTTTCCTTTAAAAATTGGACCCATCAGGAATTTATTTTGATGCAAATTACATAGGGTAGATCCAACTTTACTTGATATCTTGATAGTTATGCATCTGCCCTACCTCATTTACTAACTAATCCATCTTTCACCTGATAGATTTTAAATGCCACTGTTACCATACATTAAATTTACTTCTGTATTTTTTGACTTTTACAATACATCATTTTGTTTCTTTAAACTCTCCAATATAACACACCCCATCAGTTCTTGAATCCCTCATTCCCATCATGACTGTCTAGGAGAGCAGCCACTGAAGCCTGCCCTTAAGTAAACTTGTTCATTCCAGGCAACCATGATGCTGCTGCTGCTGCTGCTGCTGCTGCTGCTAAGTCGCTTCAGTCGTGTCCAACTCTGTGCGACCCCACAGACGGCAGCCCACCAGGCTCCCCCGTCCCTGGGATTCTCCAGGAAAGAATACTGGAGTGGGCTGCCATTTCCTTCTCCACCAGGCAACCATAGGGGATTATTTATGGAACTTTTTCCACTGCATGCCCTAGATTTGCTATGACCCATTTCCCCTAGTAGCTCAGCTGGTAAAGAATTCGCCTGCAACACAGGAGATCCTGGTTCAATTCCTGGGTCGGGAAGATCCCCTGGAGGAGGGATAGGCTACCCACTCCAGTATTCTTGGACTTCCCTGGTGGCTCAGATGGTCAAGAATATGCCTGCAAAGCGGGAGACCTGGGTTCAATCCCTGGGTTGGGAAGATTCCCTGGAGAAGGGAACAACTACCCACTCCAGTATTCTGGCCTGGAGAATTCCATGTACAAGGGAGCCTGGTGGGCTACAGTCCATGGGGTCACAAAGAGTCAAACGTGACTGAGTGACTTTCACTTTCACTTTTCGGGCTTCCCTGGTAGCTCAGTTGGTAAAGAATCCACCTGCAATGCAGGAGACCCTGGCTGGATTCCTGAGTTGGGAAGATCTCTTGGAGAAGGGATAGACTACCCACTCCAGTATTCCTGGGCTTCCCTGGTGGCTCAGTCAGTAAAGAATGCGCTTGCAATGTGGGATACCTGAGTTTGATCCCTGAGTTGGGAAGATTCCCCTGGAGGAAGGCATGGCAAACCCACTGCAGTATTCTTCTCTGGAGAATCCACATGGACAGAAGAGCTTTGTGGGCTACAGTCCATGGGGTTGCAAAGAATAGGACACAACTGAGTGACTAAGCACAGAACAGCATATTTTCCCCCAGTGGCAAGTTCACCATTGTCTTCAAACTTAGCCAGGTCAGACCCAGTCCCAGATTCCCATCTTGAGGGTCTCATTTCTGCAACCACTTCCAATATCAAATATGTCAGACAAATTTCAATACAGAAAACAGAAATTACCCTGTGTATTTTTCACAGGAAGAGATTGAATAAAGAGAATTAAGTCCTTATCAAATCATCGGGAGGCCTGGAGAAGCACTTCTAGGCTAGATATCTTGGAGTGAATAACACTGCCAAACTGGTCCACCAAGGGAGCTGCTACTTCTGAGGCTACTGGAGCCATGCTAGGGCTGAAGCCACAGCCTCTGCCTGACTGTAGAGAAGGGGCATCTTATCCTGTGATCACAGATCTCAGAGTTGGATCAAAAGGCTGCCACAACCACTGCTGATTCTTGACACCTGGGAAGCTTGAGAATAAAGAAGGAACTAGCTGCAATGAAACCACATCCTTCTCCTCCTGTGGCAGGGCCAGAAGGCACAGGAGCATGGTTTCCTAACTCCCACCTTCCTGATTTCAAGAGAAAACATCTAAGTAGGGAACCAGATGCTATTTTTAGGCTTCCAACCCCTTACCTAGCACTTCTTCATATAAACCTTTCCCATTTCTTATGAAGTTTATTCCCAGGTAATTTACCTTTCTCATCACTAGTATAAACAAGATCTTTTCTTCCATTATAGCTTCTATTTGGTTGTTGTTACCTGTTACATGAACATTATGCATACAAATTTTATGCTCTGAATAAAATCTTTTACAGTTTATATGTGGTTTATTCCAGGACAATCTCCAATTTTAGTCACACCATCTGAAAATTATACTTTTCCTTCCTCCTTGTCTGATTTCTGACATTAATATGCTCACTCTTCCCTATAGCATGGGATTCCCAGATGGCACAGTGGTAAAGAATCCAACTGCTAACTCAGGAGACACAGGTTCGATCCCTGGGTCAGAAAGATCCCCTGGAGGAGGAAATGTCAACCTACTCCAATATTCTTACCTGGAGAATCCCATGGATTTGTGACGGGGTCACAAAGCGCTGGACGCAACTAAGCAACTGAGCATATCCCTAGAGTACAGCTAACCCCTTCACTCCTGTTAAGACTTTGTTTAAGATGTCATTCTCTCAATAAGTCCTACTCTGATCTCCCTATTGAAAAGTGTAACCTACTCTCTAATCCTTTGAAACTCTATCTTGCTGTGTTCATTCCTGCTCTCCATGGTCCTTAGTTGAGTTTTCTTTAGTGTCTGTTCTTTCACGAACTGCTTCCAGTTTTCCTTCAATTCTTTGATGACTTTTTCTCTCCCCCTTCACTTCTTTCTGAAGTGCTACCAGCTCCTGTTTTACCTTCTGTCTCACCTTCTCTCACGTGAGCTGCCTGCAGGCTTTAGATGTTGGTAGAGTTCAGGTTCCTGGCTGGAAGTTTTTCTCATGGCTTGGCATTAAGCGAGTGAATGTAGCCTTTATTTCTTCTCAGGGAAACAACAGGCAGCTGGAGCGCTGCTCATAGCACGGTGGTCCTCTCTCCGAGCTCGCTGGCAGGTTTTCTCCTGAAGATACGTGTTATTGCTGCCTGCGTCTTCCCTGAGCTTTGCCCTCTTTGCTTCTGCCTTCATTCTCTGCATGCTGCTCTTTGAGCTGAGGTTTGGCTTTGTTCACCATTTACTCGGAGCCCTTCGTCTTGGAGGATCCACCAGCCCCACCTGAGATCTGCTCTCATGACATGGGTGTGTGACTCCACTTCTGCCATGTCCGTACTGATCCACACCACCCTGGGGATCACTGCCATCAGTTTTGTATGGTTTGGAGCCTCAGATGTCTCCTTGTTTCATCAAAGATGAGTGTTTTAGTCAGTTCTGGCTAACATGTGCATGCATGCTCGCTTGTGTCTGACTCTTTTGTGACCCCATGGACTGCAGCCCACCAGGCTCCTCTGTCCATGGCATTTCCCAGGCAAGAATACTGGAGTGGGTTGCCATTTCTTCTTCCAGGGGATCTTCTCAACCCAGGGATCGAACCCGCATCTCCTACATCTCCCTCTGGATACTATAACAACAGCAAAAAAAAAAAAAAAATCATAGATGGGTGACTTAAAGAAAAAACAATTTTGAGGTTTTCCATATTGACATCTAAAAATAAAAAGTAATTCTAGCAAACAGAATCCAACAACATATTAAAAAAATCATACACCATGACCAAGTGGGCTTTATCCCAGGAATGCAAGGATTCTTTAATATCCGCAAATCAATCAATGTAATACACCACATTAACAAATTGAAAGATAAAAACCATATGATTATCTCAATAGATGCAGAGAAAGCCTTTGACAAAATTCAACACTCATTTATGATTAAAACTCTCCAAAAAGCAGGAATAGAAGGAACATACCTCAACATAATAAAAGCTATATATGACAAACCTATTGCAAGCATCACCCTCAATGGTGAAAAATTGAAAGCATTTCCCCTGAAATCAGGAACAAGACAAGGGTGCCCACTCTCACCACTACTATTCAACATAGTGTTGGAAGTTCTGGCCACAGCAATCAGAGCAGAAAAAGAAGTAAAAGGAATCCAGATAGGAAAAGAAGAAGTGAAACTCTCACTGTTTGCAGATGACATGATCCTCTACATAGAAAACCCTAAAGTCTCTACCAGAAAATTACTAGAGCTAATCAATGAATATAGTAAAGTTGCAGGATATAAAATTAACACACAGAAATCCCTTGCATTCCTATATACTAACAATGAAAAAACAGAAAGAGAAATTAAGGAAACAATACCATTCACCATTGCAACAAAAAGAATAAAATACTTAGGAGTATATCTACCTAAAGAAACAAAAGACCTATACATAGAAAACTATAAAACACTGACGAAAGAAATCAAAGAGCTCATAAACAGATGGAGAAACATACCGTGTTCATGGATTGGAAGAATCAATATTGTCAAAATGGCTATTCTACCCAAAGCAGTCTATAGATTCAATGCAATCCCTATCAAGCTACCAACGGTATTTTTCACAGAACTAGACCAAAGAATTTCACAATTTGTATGGAAATACAAAAAACCTCGAATAGCCAAAGTAATCTTGAGAAAGAAGAATGGAACTGGAGGCATCAACCTGCCTGACTTCAGACTCTACTACAAAGCCACAGTCATCAAGACAGTATGGTACTGGCACAAAGACAGAAATATAGATCAATGGAACAGAATAGAAAGCCCAGAGATAAATCCACGAACCTATGGACACCTTATCTTTGACAAAGGAGGCAAGGATATACAATGGAAAAAAGATAACCTCTTTAACAAGTGGTGCTGGGAAAACTGGTCAACCACTTGTAAAAGAATGAAACTAGAACACTTTCTAACACCATACACAAAAATAAACTCAAAATCGATTAAAGATCTAAATGTAAGACCAGAAACTATAAAACTCCTAGAGGAGAACATAGGCAAAACACTCTCTGACATAAATCACAGCAAGATCCTCTATGACCCACCCCCCAGAATATTGGAAATAAAAGCAAAACTAAACAAATGGGACCTAATGAAACTTAAAAGCTTTTGCACTACAAAGGAAACTATAAGTAAGTTGAAAAGACAGCCCTCAGATTGGGAGAAAATAATAGCAAATGAAGAAACAGACAAAGGATTAATCTCAAAAATATACAAGCAACTCCTGCAGCTCAATTCCAGAAAAATAAATGACCCAATCAAAAAATGGGCCAAAGAACTAAACAGACATTTCTCCAAAGAAGACATACAGATGGCTAACAAACACATGAAAAGATGTTCAACATCACTCATTATTAGAGAAATGCAAATTAAAACCACAATGAGGTACCATTACACGCCAGTCAGGATGGCTGCTATCCAAAAGTCTACAAGCAATAAATGCTGGAGAGGGTGTGGAGAAAAGGGAACCCTCTTACACTGTTGGTGGGAATGCAAACTAGTACAGCCGCTATGGAAAACAGTGTGGAGATTTCTTAAAAAACTGGAAATAGAACTGCCATATGACCCAGCAATCCCACTTCTGGGCATACACACTGAGGAAACCAGATCTGAAAGAGACACGTGCACCCCAATGTTCATCGCAGCACTGTTTATAATAGCCAGGACATGGAAGCAACCTAGATGTCCATCAGCAGACGAATGGATAAGGAAGCTGTGGTACATATACACCATGGAATATTACTCAGCCATTAAAAAGAATTCATTTGAACCAGTTCTAATGAGATGGATGAAACTGGAGCCCCTTATACAGAGTGAAGTAAGCCAGAAAGATAAAGAACATTACAGCATACTAACACATATATATGGAATTTAGAAAGATGGCAACGATAACCCTATATGCAAAACAGAAAAAGAGACACAGAAATACAGAACAGACTTTTGAACTCTGTGGGAGAATGTGAGGGTGGGATATTTCAAAAGAACAGCATGTATACTATCTATGGTGAAACAGATCACCAGCCCAGGTGGGATGCATGAGACAAGTGCTCGGGCCTGGTGCACTGGGAAGACCCAGAGGAATCGGGTAGAGAGGGAGGTGGGAGCGGGGATCGGGATGGGGAATACGTGTAAATCCATGGCTGATTCATATCAATGTATGACAAAACCCACTGAAATGTTGTGAAGTGATTGGCCTCCAACCAATAAAAAAAAAATTAAAAAAATAAAGTTCTTTCCTAAAATAAATAAATAAATAAATAAAATAAAAATAAAAAGCAGAAATTTACTTTCACTTATTAAAAGACCCATCTCATCCTCCTAGAAAGAAATGTATAAACAGTTTCCTTCCTCCCTGTAAGTGTTGAATACAAGCACCTATTTGCTAGAATAGATGAAATATTATATATGTGTTTTTAGTATCTTGGGGAAACTAATTGTTTTATTTCTACCATGTTTTTACTGGAAACACATAACAGAGAAATGGCCACTTGACATCTGCCAAATAACCAAGGACACAATATGGCTCCCAGTGTTATTTCAATTTCTTGTCTTAGCAGGGAGCAGACTAAATGGCTCATGGCTCTTTTCTGTCGTCAGTGTATCTAACACATTCCTGAAATAAAGCCATTGAAATAATAGAATTCCTCTGTGAAATTTTTCACCTGAGGAGAACTGCTCATCCTAAATATTTGGATTTTGATTAAGATGAGTATCTTCAACAATCAAAACCTCTATTATTAGTGCCAAGAACCATAAACGGTATGACATCTGACCGTACTTGTGAGCTAGTAAGTTAACCCGTCAGGTTCATAGATGCCAACAGAGGACACGGGACCCCTGGGTCAGAGACAGAGGACTTTATCACTCATTGCACAGTGGTCAGTCTGAGCTCCATGCTTCTGTCAGCTCACCCTGTCCCCATGGGAAGAATTTGTGAAGCAGTCCAGATAGATTCAACACACACACCCATGGCTAAGAAACTCTGGGTTTAGGTAACTTCTAATGGGGCAGTAGTAAGCCTGCTCAACCTTGACCCCTGAGGGAGATATTATCTTTATTATTCTAGACAGAAAACAAACCTGCCCTCTGCTGCCTAGGGAGAAACCAGCTCCATTTCAAGGCTGTGTGCTATACAATCCAACCTTCAAAACATAGTTTGGAACCAACATGTCAGTGCCTTTACTCAGAAGACCCGTGTGGAACTTTCTCCCGACAATTAGTAGCCTTGCCACCAGCCCAACTCAGGAGTTTTTCCAACAGAAGTGTCTTCTGCAGCCTGGGAAGGCAGCCAACCTCAGAGTCACAGACACTTTGTAAGAGGACAAAGTTTACTGGATATCGTCTTTATGTGTTTTTTAATCTTAAAAAGGTTAAACTACACAACACAGGTACTTAGTACAAAAGTAAAAACTAGAAGAGAGTAGGCAGTAAAACGTAGGTCTCTCTCCCTATGCCCCAGTGAGTCAGCTTCTCTCTCCAGAGGAAATCAGGTGATTTTGACTTTCCTGGAAATTTCCCTTCCTCCTGCCCTTCCTTCTTGCCTTCTGTCTTTCTTTCTCTCTCCCCTTTCTCTTCCTTTTCCTCTTTCTTTCCCTTTCTCTCTTCCTTTCTTCCTTCCTCTCCTTCATTCTTTCCACAAACACACACGCACAAGGGCTGGATGTGTGTGTATACTCAAGTTTTCCCTCTACGTGGAATTCCTGTTTATTCCTCTGCACAACCCAACCCACCAAAAACAATTAAAATTAAGACAGATGAGAAATCTATAACCCCAAACACTCCAGTTCCATACAGTGACTTTCAAAATTCCTGTATTCCCTTATTCCTGCGTTCCACACTGGTGACCACTCACTGAGCTCACACATGTAGGGCAGTCAGGACCTAAACACACAGTTCTAAGCTAAAGAATGCAGCTGCCCTTTGAACAATGCTGGGATTAGGGGCACCGACCACTGGCAGTCAAAAATCTGTGAACAACTTTACAGCAGGCCCCCTACTGCTGTAGGTTCCACTCTGCAGACTCAACCAAACAGATCGTGTAGTATTGTAGTACATACTTATTTATTGGGAAATAAATCACATGGAGGGGACCTGTGAAGCTTATACCTATGTGGTTCAAGGCTCAACTGAAGACTTCCCTGGTAGCTCAGACAGTAAAGGAGTTTGCCTGCATTGTAGAAGACCTGAGTTCGGGTCTTCTCAACTGAAGACTTCCCTGGGTTGGGAAGATCCCCTAGAGAAGGGAATGGCAACCCACTCCAGTATTCTTGCCTGGAGAATTCCATGAACAGAGGAGCCTAGCAGGTTACAGTCCATGGGATCACAAAGAGTCAGACACAGCTGTGTGACTAGCACTTTCACTTTCAACTGCAGTTAGAGCAGAAAGCATAAATGTACTATCGGCGATCAGAAGAGGGATACGCGCTCAGAGCTGGAGGGACTTCTGGGAGGATCCATGGCAGATGTGACATTCAAGGTGGCTTTGAGGAAAGGGACAGGGATACATGTGAGCTGGGTGGCAGCTGGGGAGTAGAGGAGTAGATAGGCATTAGGGAAGAAGGGAGATGTGAGCAAAGGGACAGGGAGGCAGGAAAGTGAAGCACACACTAGAGAAACAAGCAGCATTCCATGGAGCTGGGCAGAAGGCTGCTGAGGAAAGAGGAGTCGTTCATGGTGAGGGCTCAGATGTCATGCTGCTGCCAATTTTGTTCTTCCTGGGCACGATGAGTACAGCAAAAATGACTGCTTTGGTCCCACCACATGACGAGGTTCCTGAAGCCACGTGTGACAACTCATGCATCATTCAGGACATCTTACTGCTGGCATCTACTTCTGTCACGGCAAGCAAAGCTTTCTGAGCCTAACGAGTCCCCGAGCCCCCTCTGTTGCTCATTACTCACGTCAAAAGTTGGTGCTCTGAACACTGGAAAGCCCTACACATCTCCTCGTCTCCTTTCATGTATCCTGGACATAATTTAAAATCATTCAGGGACTTCCCTAGTGGTCCAGTGACTATGACTTCACAGTCCCAAAGTAGGGGGCCCGAATTTGATCCCTAGTCAGGGAAAAGATCCCACATGCCACAGCGAAGACCCAGCGCAGCCTTATAAATACTTTTTTTAAAAAGAAACTTCTGTTGTTTATAAAATAAAATCCTTCCATCTGACATCTTCCAGGATATCCTACAGATATTACTCTGCTATTTAAGTGTCGTCCAGTACACCTAAGTCCATAGACGAAAATGAATTGTGACTTTTATAAAGTCACACAGTTCATTAATCTATGGAAATAGAAATGAGCAATCAAATAGATGAAATAGAAAAAGGGAATGTGTTAAAGGTCTGTGACTTACTGTGACTCATAGTTTGGGTTTATTTTGTTCCCATCATTTGGTAGTTCTGACAGGTTCTCTTTGAGGAGCCCAGTGAGTGAGAGGTAAATATTCTCATATGGTGAATCCTTAACAGAAAGGCAAAAAGCATACACCCAAATCAGTGTTGTCTTAGTGTGGGTTTCCTCAGGAGAAGCCCCCGAGACAAGCAGTTCATTTGGGAGGACAGCCACGGGGCACTGGTGGGGGCGTGAAGGAGGGAAGTGGGGAATGGAGGGTGTGGTCAAGCAGGCCATCTGTGGGTGTAGGGGACTGAACCCACCCTGGGCAGCTCTGGGGGCTAGTGGAGAACACACTACAGTTTCCTGCCTGATAGGTGAGGCAGCTGGCTGAGAGTTGTTGGCTGGAATAGGTTTGTGTGCATGCATGCATGCGTGCTAAGTCACTTCAGTCGGGTCTGACTCTTTGCGACCTTATGGACTATACCCCGCCAGACTCCTCTGTCCATGGGATTCTCCAGGCAAGAATACTGGAGTGGGTTGCCATGCCCTCCTCCAGGGGATCTTCCTGACCCAGGGATCGAACTGGCATCTCATACGTTTGTCCTCTGGTAATTCTGGCTGCAATTCCTGGAAGCACCACAGGCACTCTCAAGCTACCAGATACAGTGCTGGCCACTAAACAGTCAGGAGGGGACACAGGTGGGTTATGCTTGTATCTGCTACAGGGGTCATTACTGGGCCAAGGGAGGCCTTTGGTGCATGTTCTACATTCACAAACACTTCCAGATTTAAGTTAAAACATCATCTCCACAGGTACAGAAGTAGTTACAGAGATATACACACAAGATTGAAGGAAGGTGTCTATCAAGTAAATTTCACTTTGTTTCCCTTCAACAGACCATGGTAGTAATGGTTATATATGATGAATTTAATATTTGTCATTATCCTGTAATTAGTATAACTATATTGTCTTGCACTTTTGTGTTAAAAGATGTACTTCATTAAATGTGGATGTTTAAAATATTTAATTAACAATTTAAACATTTTATATCCTTGCTTTGACTTTTTTATTCTTTCATATATTTGGAACCTTGAAAATTTAACCTGAGCCTCTGTCTCCATTGGAAAGGTCTCCATTAAAAACAAGAGAATCATGGAGAAGTTAGGAGTCTTTAGGGCCCTCTCTATATACTATATGTTATCTGAAAATAGTAATAGTTTTTCTCCTTCCTTTCTGATTTGGATAACTTTTATTTCTTTTTCTTGCTTAATTACTGGGTTAGGACATCTTTTCACACAGTTTTTAGCTTGGAATCATGTAACTTTTATATATTCAAAAGACTTTTTTAAAAGACAAAAATAAATCCCTAAAGTAGAAAACAGTTTGGGACAAATGAGCCTAACTTTATTTGAAATGTGGCAACATAGCTACACAGAGAACAGAATTATTTCAGTACTCTGATAATCGACTCTCTGTGGGATCTGATCTAAGGATAAATGAAGAGACTGAAAACTCAGACTTCACTCCAAAATGTATTATTAATATAGTGTTATAATTCTAATCTAGGAGAAAACAAATATATCATTGGAATTAGGACAAAACAAAAATTACAAATCAAGATTTTCAGTATAAGAGATGCAAAAACAAATGTTCAGTCAAAGAAGTTAAAACACTGTAAAGTTAAATGTCTATATGAACTCATCCTCTAAGAGCATATATGTCTTTCCTAGATCTGTACAGTGGACACTCACTACAAGATGAACCACTTTACAACACTCCGCTTGAAGAACTGATGTTTGAACATATCAGTCATTAGACACATTTATATTCAATGGGTTTAAATTTCACAGTTCTCACTAGTGGTTGCATGTTTTCTGGATTGGGAAGAAATGGTTGGAAAGTACACACCCAGTTCATACTGTGGAAAGAGTTTACCGAAGCTGCTCCTCTCAACCAAATCTGCTCTGATGACATCTTCAAATGAGCACAAAGCATAGTAAAGAGAAGGCGTCTGGATCAATGTTGGCTAAAGAAGAAAAACTATCGGCAGCAAAGCATCACCCCGTCCAGTAGAGAACTTGCCATCTCTGACTAGCACCAGTTCACCCACCCTCCCCACACCATCACCCCAGTTAGCATGCACTCTCAACTTCCAGGCCCCTGCAAAGCAAAAAGACTCTGCAAGGTTTGCTTCTAATATTCCCATTTTCCTCATCACATAGCAGAAGGGGAGATTCACACACACCCAATACAATGATGACTTCTTTTACTTGCAATATTCTACTAAACAAAACTCTTTTAAAATACACATTTCCATTGCCACATTACAGTGATAACCAATATTCATAATAATGACCTTGAAGGTCTGTCAGACTCTGAGGAAACTAATGAATAATTAAGAAAAGGAGACAGGTTTTCAATAGGATTTCATGCTTAGTGCTTTTTGAATTCTAACAGTTTTAATAGATAGTCACGGTTGAGTGTCTAATTCCCCAGTCATGCGAATAAACAAAGGCTTTATTGTGTTTCAGTGGCCCGCCGTGGTAAGTTTTTGTGGTTCTATTAAACCAAAACTGAGGTTTTTTACAAACCCTTAGTCAACTCGAGCACAACCATACAGGCTGCCACATGAGCTGCAGCCAGAGGGAGTTGCGGACAGCTGGAACCACTCAGAATTCATCCTTTTCCTTCTGGATTGAAAAATAACAATAATTGTGGGAACTGAGGATTACTATAAATGAAATCATATGCCAAGATATTGTTCTTATTGAGGAACCATTTGTTACCCTTAGCCATACTAACATGTTTAAAGAATCTGACAGAGGATTGATAAAATCTGTTAGAACTAATAAATGAATTTGGTAAAGTCACAGAATACTACATCAACATAAAGAAATCTGTCACCTTTCTATATACCAATAACAAGCTATCAAAAAAAGAAATTTAGAAAACAATTCCATTTACAATTGCATCAAAAAGAATAAAATGCCTATTTTATATACAGTAGTATGTATCTGTTAATCCCAAACTCTTTATTTATCCCTCCTCTTTCCCCTGAGTAAGCAAAAGTTTGTTTTCTATGTCTGTGACTCTGTTTTGTAAATAAACTCTTTTGTGTCGTTTTTCAGATTCTACCTACAAGTGATATCATATATTTGTCTTTCTCTGACTTACTTCACTTAGTATGATCATCTCTAGGTCTGTCACGTTGCTGCAAATGGTATTATTTCATCTTTTTATAGATAATATTACATAAACACATCTTTATCCATTCATCCGTTGATGGGCACTTGAGTCGTTTCCATGTCTTGACTACTATAAACAGGGCTGCTATGAACATTGGGTTGCGTGTATCTTTTCTTTTTTTCTTATGGAAGTAGAGTTGATTTACAATGTTGTGTTAGCTTCAAGGGTACAACAAAATGATTCATTTTTTAGATTCAGATTCTGTCCCTTTACGGCTTATTATTAAGTATGGTTTCCTGAGCTATACAGCATGTATCTTTTCAGGTTAGAGTTTTCATCTTTTCCAGACATACACGGTTTCTCCATTTTTAAGAGCTCTTTGTGTACTTGCCCTCATTTGTGAAATAAGTCGCAAATATTCTCTCCCAGTTTGTCATTTGCCTTTTGATTTCGTTGACGGTGTTTCATCCTGTTTTTAGGTAGTAAAATTTATTAACCTCTTCCTCCTTTATGTTATTCCTCCTTTTGAGAGGCTTTCTTTACTTCCAAGTTATAAAGTAATTCACTTCTTTGGTTTCATGTTCTACATTTGGGTCTCTGATCCATTTGGAGTTTATTTCAAATAGTGTGAAGTTCAGACTCATTTTCATTCTTTTCCAGATGGCTTTTTCTCTGTCCCAACACCATTTATTAAAAAACCCATATTTTCCTCAGACAGGAATAACTTGATTGATTTTAGACATTAACTTAAGATAAAGGAGCACACACAGACTAAGGAGCAAACCTCGGTGAGAAACGAGACCCACAAATAAACACTTTAACTCTAGGGGAACTGAACCTCTCCTTCACTATCTGGAACAACGCTCACAATGGTAGACCAGTGCTGTCCTCCCCTGGCCACTCCAGATCCACGCTCCATCCTGCCCAGTGTCTCTCTCAGTCCTGCCGACACCACTGTAAAAAGGCCCTCCTAACCCCTTTTCACTTACACCTCTCTGCCTCTGAGCACGCAGTGTGTGCCTGCCAGAGCCTGACATCCCAACAGCATCACAAATACACACCAATCTATCAGCACAAAGGTAGGAAATAATGGTTCCATTTCATCGCCGCCAAATTAGAAACTTTACAGAGTGAAGCTGAAAATTAGGTCACACTTCATTTAAAAGTTCAGTGAGGTGCAATTTCCCTGGTGGTCCAGAGGATAAGATTCTGTGCTCCCAGTGTTCAGTGCCTAGTTTGGGAACTAGATCCACATGCCACTAAGAGTTTGCATGCAGCAACTAAGACCCAGTGCAGGCAAATAAATAAATTTAAAAATACACATTTTTTTAAAAGGAAAGAAACTCAGCATGGTATTATCTTGATCATCTTCCTTATTTACTATACAAGGCTCTGGTCTAATTTGTGACTGGTTTCACAAATCAAGTCCACCTTCAAAGGCTTAAGGTCGATCTCCTAGGACACTAAAGACGGTATTCTCTCCCTCTGAAGAAGATTCCACTAAAGCATTCCTAAAATGCTTTGTGCTGGAATTTTCTCTGGGGTGATTGCTTTGAAGTCAGAGAGGAGGAAGTACACGCTCTGGTGTGTGTGTGTGTGCTCAGTCGTGACTGACTCTTTGTGACCCCATGGACTAGCCCGCTGGACTCCTGTTCATGGAATTTTCTAGGCAAGAACACTGGAGTGGGTTGCCATTTCCTACGCTAGGAGATCTTACCGACCCAGGGATGGAACTCAAGTCTTTTGCATCTCCTGCATTGGCAAGCAGATTCTTTATCACCGCACCACCTGAGAAGCGCATAGGCTCTGGTATGTTCGCTCAAAAAACAAAATCCCTTGACTTACAGTCAAACCCCAGATGCTACTTCCTGAGTTCATTTCTGCACCCTGATATTTCTGTTCTTTGCTTTTAAAAGGTTCTAGCAAAGGTTTTTAAACAGCTCTGCTGGTTACAAGTTGCTCAGTTGACCAGTGGCAAAACTTCCACTGGAGGTTTATTATTCTACTGCTGAGTCATGATCAAAGTTATGACTTAACCTTTGGTTCAGTGAATAGTGACCTTGGGAATAAATCTTAACTGTCTCACTACTATATAAAGTAAAAACAAAAGCTACCAGGAGTTCTATTTGCTATGCTTATAAAAGGGACACTTCCCAGTCCCCGATTTTGGGCAGGGATGACAGGGAAGGAGAGACAGCAGAGACTGCACTTCTGTATGGTTCCTGTCCTGCTCCTCTATACTCCGGTCTTATAGCAGGTGTCACTCTGATTCTGAATTTGTCTGTGAGTTAAACGTGTAACATATCAATGAAATAAGAGGGAACTGAGCAGGGCACAACCTTTAAAAGAATGACATAGCCCAAGGACATGACACAAACTAATTAGAACCAAGTGGGTCCAAGATGGCAGCCGAGTTAACTTCCACGAGACTTTGAACCTCAATATACACTCATTATAACACATAAGCAAGCTAAGTGACAGATCCACAGGCACCATGACAGTTCCAAGACTGACCATGAAGGTCAAAATGTGGGCGGTGGCCCAATTCCTAGAAATTTCCATCCTCTTCCCCAAAATAGCTGGAATACTCTTCTCATTCAATAGCCAACCCATCCTATAAAAACTGACAAGCCCATACCCTTGAGTCACTGTCATTTTCTGAGATGGCCCAAACTCTGTACAGTGTATTTCTTCCCCTTAGGCCTCTTTCCTATCACTTTGTCTCTCACTGAATTATTTCTGGGATGAGATGTCAAGAACCTGAGCTTCAATAAGTCCTGAGACCAGGTGTGTGATGTCAGTTAAAAGACTATTGGTTCAAGACCCAGTCAGGGTTTGGCTGGGTTTCAGTCCTATCCATGGATTCAAGTCCCAATCTGAGTCACACAGTGTCAGCAACGTTATGGTGAAAGGGACTTCAGAAGTCATCTAATCCAGCCTCCAAATTTTACAGGGAGGAAACTGTAGCCCTAAAAGAATGATATTCAGAGAGCCACAGTCATGCTGAGTCAGAGGTCTCTGTGTTCTTTACATGGACCATTAGGAGTGTTTAGTTCCAGCTCAGTTCCAAAATGACAAATTGGTATTGATTACATGAAATCCTCCCTTTCAAATATTGCAGTCATCCCTGTCATGAAGGTAAACACTAACTTGTTGCAAAAGATGAGAAAGAGGAAATTGTTTTCTGCCTTCCAACCTTTGATGTCTAGAATTCTGTCATTAGAGAATCATTCCTTCACCTATTGAGTCCAGTCCAGGAGACTGGGTTACTTAGTATTCAAAGTACTCAAATCTGTCTAATTTAAAATTACTTTCCAGTCATATTCCCTTGGGCTCTGGAAGGAGACAGACTGCAGGGTTTGGGATTTTTTTATGCAATCACTGTGCCACAGTGTGACATATGCATAGACTTGACTCTTGCGGATCTCATCTTCTTCATTTGTAAGTAGGGATAATACTAGCTCAGAACTCAGAGGTTTATATAGAGATTAAACAAGCTTACTACATAAACAGCAGTAACTGTTGAACTGTTTAAAGCTGCCTGAGGTCATTTATAGCTAACAAGAGGCTGACCAAAAACTTAAAAAAAAAACCCACAAAAACTGGAGAGTGTGATATTCACTGGAGGTTTTGTGAAGCTCTGACATATTCCTGGGAATCTAGATGCCACATGCACACACAGGGCAGCGTGCATCTTTCATCTCTTCCTGAGCTTGAAGTTCTATGCAAGTAGGAAAGGAAGATTAAGACCAGCATGTAAATGGCCTGCCCCAACACACACATAAAACATCTAAGGAAAGGCTGGGAGACTTATTGGATACAAAAGTATAAGGAAACCACTGTCCAGTTATTAGCTCACCACCAAACTAATTAAGCAGTAATTTGGCAGCCACACATGGCAGAGAATATAGACTTTAAGAATCACATCAGGAAAATCATGAAGCCAACCAAACAGCAGCAGCAGCAATAGCAAAAGTGAACAGTGAGAACCTCAGCAAACCTGGGGGAAGGAGGAAAAATCATCTGATTTCCAGAGTTACCATGTTATATGAAATGTTGTCTTCAGCAAAAATTACGTTATCCAAAAGTAAAAAATCCCAAGCAAAAGACCCAATAAAGAATGAAGAAAGGACAAAAAAAAAAAAAAGCAGTCCAGAGAATCTGTGCCGGAGGAAGCACAGCTGTTGGACTTACTGGACAAAGAGTTTAAAACCAACTATTATAATAAAAAAATTCTTGAAGAGATGGGAGTACCAAATCACCTTACCTGTCTCCTGAGAAACCTGTATGTAGGTCAAGAAGCAACAGTCAGAGCCAGACATGGAACAATGGCCTGATTCCAAATTGGGAAAGGAATATACTGTCAGCCTGCTTATTTAATTTCTATGCAGAGTACATCACACAGAATGCCAGGCTGGATGAATCACAAGCTGGAATCAAGATGGCCAGGAGAAATATTAACAACCTCAGATATGCAGATGATACCACTTTAATGGCAGAAAGTGAAAAGGAATTTTTTAAAAGTCTCTTGATAAGGGTGAAAGAGGAGAGTGAAAGCTGACTTGAAATTCAACATTCAAAAAACTAAGATCATGGCATATAGTTCCATTACTTCATGGCAAACAGAAGGAGAAAAAGTGGAAGCAGTGACAGATTTTCTTTTCTTGGGCTCCAAAATCACTGTGGATAGTGACTGTAGCTATGAAATTAAAAGACACTTTCTCCTTGGAAGAAAAGCTATGACAAACCTAGACAGCTTATGAAAAAGCACAGACATCGCTTTGCTGACAAAGGTCCATCTAGTCAAAGCTATGGTTTTTCCAGTAATCATGTATGGATGTGAGAGTTGGACCGTAAAGAAGGCTGAGCACCAAAAAATTGATGCTTTTGAACTGTGGTGCTGGAGAAAAGTCTTGAGAGTCCCTTGGACTGCAAGGAGATTAAACAAGTCAATTCAAAAGGAATTCAACCCTGAATATTCATTGGAAGGACTGATGCTAAAGCTGAAGCTCCAATATTTTGGCCACCTGATGTGAAGAGTTGGTTCATTGGAAAAGACTATGATGCTGGGAAAGATTGAAGGAAAAAGAAGTGGTGTCAGAAGAGGATGAGATGGTTAGCATCACCAATTGAATGAACATGAATTTGAGCAAACTCTCGGAGATAGTGGAGGACAGGGAAGCCTGGTGTGCTGTAGTCCATGGGGTTGCAAACAGTCAGATACAACTTGGTGACTCAACAACAACAAATTACTATTAAAGTAGTCAAAGAAGAAAGCCATGTCTAAAGAATTAAGTGTGAAGAAGATGTCAAGAAAGTAGAAAATTCATAAAGAAATAGAAATTATTAAAAAATAATCAAATGGAATTTTTGGAGTTGAAAGGTATAATAACTGAAATAGAAGAAAAAAATCACTACATGGACTCAATGTTTGAACTGGCCAAGAAAAATCAACCAATAGAGATTATCTAGTTTGAGGACCAGAATGAAAAAAATGAGCAAAAATAAACAGAGTATCAGAGACCTACAGGAAAACATCAATCATACCAAAATATACATAATTGAAGTTATAGAGGAGAGAATAGAGAAAAAAAGAGGAAAGAAAAGGTAGTATTTTTTTAAAAATATGGTCCAAAATGTCACAAATTAGATGAAAACATTAATTTGCATATCAAAGCAACACAACCAGTTTCAATTACAGCAAACTCAAAGAGGTTCACAACTAGACACATCAGAGTTAAACTGTAAAAAGCCAGAGAAAACCTTGAAGTAGAAAGAGAAAAGCAACTCATGTGCAAAAGACCCTCAAAAAGATTAGCAGTTGACTTCTCATCAAAAACCATGGAAGCCAAAAGACAGTGTGATGATTGATATACTTGAAGTGCTGAAAAAAAGACTGCTTTTTTCAGTTCAGTTGCTCAGTAGTGTCCAACTCTTTGCGATCCCATGGACCACAGCACACAAGGCCTCCCTGTCCATCACCAACTTCTGGAGTTTACCCAAATCCATGTCCATTGAGTCAGGGATGCCATCCAACCATCTCATCCTCTGTCGTCCCCTTCTCCTCCTGCTCTCAATCTTTCCCAGCATCAGGGTCTTTTCAAATGAGTCAGCTCTTCGCATCAGATGGCCAAAGTATTGGAGTTTCAGCTTCAGCATCAGTCCTTCCAATGAACACCCAGAACGGATCTCCTTTAGGATGGACTGGTTGGATCTCCTTACAGTCCAAGGGACTCTTAGGAGTCTTCTCCAACACCACAATTCAAAAGCATCAATTCTTCGGCACTCAGCTTCCTTTATAGTCCAACTCTCACATTCATACATGACCACTGGAAAAACCATAGCCTTGACTAGACGGACCTTTGTTAGCACAGTAATGTCTCTGCTTTTTAATATGCTATCTAGGTTGGTCATTAACTTTCCTTCCAAGGAGTAAGTGTCTTTTAATTTCATTGCTGCAATCACCATCTGCAGTGATTTTGGAGCCCAGAAAAAGACTGCTAACTAAGTCTATTCAGCAAAACTACCCTATAATAATGAAGGAGAAATTAAGACTTTCTCAGGTACACAAAAGCTGAGAGAATTAATCACTAGCAGACCTACCTTAGAAGGATACTAAAGGGAGTCCTCAGCTGAAATGAAAGGATACTAGACAGGAACTTGGATTCCCATGAAACAATAAAGAGCACCAGTAAAGGTAAATTAATACATATATAAACAAAAAAGACAGTATAAATGTACCTTTCTTCTATCTGATTTAAAAGATAACTGCTGCAGCAATCATTATAAGACTGGGCTGATGTGCTTATAATGTATAAAGATGTAATTTATCTGACAATAATAGACAATAGAGGGAGCAGAGAATGGAGCCATGCTGGAGTTTTGTTCAACATTTAGTTGGAGTTATGTTGTAATTTTGTATACTATTAAAATCAAATTGGTATTAATCCAAACTAGATAGTTCTAAGTTACAATGTTAATTGTAATTCCCAGGCAATCTATGGGAAAAAATGGCACCAAAGTACAGTAAAAGAAATAAGGGAATTAAAATGATACTTTATAAAATATTTATTTAATACAAAAGAAGACAGTAATGAAGTAACAGGGGAACAAAAAGACATGAGACATGCAGAAAAAAAAAAGTAGTGACAGATGCAATTCTTACCATATCAATAGAATGCATTGGAATACACTTTGGAATTGTATGAAACACAAAGGGAATACACATCCCACTCAAAAGGCACAAATTGGCATAAAAAGAGGATTCAACTAAATTGAAAGACATAAATAGGCGGAAAGTAAAAAGATGGAAAGACACGTAGCAGGTCAACCATACCAAAAGGAGAGCGGAAATGGCTATACTAATACCAGAAAAAATAGGTTTTAAGTCTCAAATCGTCATTAGTGCAAAAGAAGGACATTTTACAATGATAAAGGAGTCAGTTCTTCTGGAAGACATACCACGTACAAACATGTATGGAGCTAACAAGAGAGCCACCAAACACAAAATTAAAGGGGGAAAATTCAACAATTCAGAGACTTCAATATCCCACTTTCAATAATAAATAGAAAAATCAGAGAGAAGATAAACAAGGAAACAGAAAACTTGAATAGCACTATAAATCAATGAGACCTAACAGACACTACAGAATACTCCACCCACCAACCGCAGAATACACATTATTCTCAAGTGCACATGTAACATTCTCCAAGATTTACTCTATGCCAGGTCATAAAATAAGCCTCAGTACATTTAAAATGACTTAAAACGTACAAAGAGCATTCTCTGACAACAATGTAATAAAAATAGAAGTCAACAATAAAAAAGAAAATCTGGTAAAGTCTCAAATATGTGGAAATTAAGCAATACACTCCTAAATAACTATAGGTTAAAGAAAAAAAACCATAAGGAAAATTAGAAAATAACATGAATGAAAATGAAACATGAAATAGTAAAACATATAGAATAAAGCCAATGTTTTGACTGAAATTTACAGTTGTAAATGTCTGTATTGAAGAAGTAACAGTTTATATCAGCAACCTAATTTTCCACCTTAAGAAATTTTTAAAAATAAGAGCAAACCAAACAAAAATCAAATGGAAGGAAAAAATAAATAGTGGAGTAGAAATAAATAAAAATAGATAGCAGAAAAATGATGGAGAATATCAAAGAAACAAAAAATTGGCTCTCTGGAAAGAGCAATTAAATTGACAAGCCATTACATGGCCTATATAAGAAAAAGAGTGAAAATGCAAAGTACTAACACCAAGAATGAAACAGGGATCAGCACTATTAGCCTTTCAGAAATAAAAAAGAATATTGAAATACTAAGAGCAATTATATGACAACAAATTAGAAAGCCTAGATGAAATGTACAAATTACTAGAAAGACAAAAACTAACTCAAGAAGACATTAAACACCTGTATCAATAAGAAGTAAAGAGACTGCTTTAGTAATTTTTTTAAAATTCCCATGTCCAGATAGCTTCACTGGCAAATTCTGCATAACCTTGAAAGAAGTTTTGGCACCAATCCTTTACAGATTCCTTCAAAGACAAAAACCACTACAATACTGTAAAGTAATTAGCCTCCAACTAATAAAAATGAATGGGGAAAAAAAAAACTATAAGGAACAACAATTCTTAACTAAATATATAAGACCAATATTACCATGATACCAGAACCAAAGATATCACAAAAGAAGCTAGACCTACTTCCCTTACGAATGTGTTGTTGTTGCTATTCAGTGGCTCAGCTGTGTCCAACTCTTTGCAGCCCCATGGACGCCAGGCTTCCCTGTCCTTCACCATCTCCCAGAGACTGCTCAAACTCATGTCCATTGAGTCGGTGATGCCATTCAACTATCTCATATTCTGTTGTCCTCTTCTCCTGCCTTCAATCTTTCCCAGCATAAAAATCCCTTACAAATAAGCCAAATGCAGCAACATATTAAAGGGAATATATACTACGAGGAAGTACAATTTATCCCAGGATTATAAATGTGGTTTAACCTGTAAAATATACATACCTAAATAAAGTATATATACACATACACATAATATTAATAGATTAAAGTAAAAATCCTCATGACTATTTCAGTGGATGCAGAAAAAGCATTTGACAAAAGCCAACATTCTTTACAAACAAAACACTTCCCCAATTAGAAATATAAAAGGATTTCCTTAACCTTATAAAGGACATCTAAGAAACATTCACAGCTAATATCACACTGATGGTGAAACACTGGATGATTTCACTCTTAGATCAGCAACAAGACAAGAAAGTCTACTATTGCCACTTCTACTCAATACCATATTAGAATTTATAACCAGGGGCAATTAGGCGAGAAAAAGAAATAAAAGACATCAACTTTGAAATGGAAGAATTAAAACTATCTCTATTCACAGATGACATGACCTTATATATTGAACATCTTAAAGAAATCACAGTAAAACTATCAGAATTAATATAAGACGTTTACTAGTTAGGAGGCAACAGGTCACAGGATATAAGATCGATAACATGGAAATCAACTATATATCTATATGCTATCAATGAACAATCTGAAAAGGAAATTAAAAACACAACCTTGTATACAGCTTAATAAAAAAATAAAATAGTTAGGCATTAATTTAACAAAAGAAGTTCAATACATGGACACCAAAAATCACAAAATATCATTGAGAAAAATTAAAGAAGCCTGAACTAAATGGAAATACATCTCATTTCACATTTTACTCCTTGAAGTGATCATACATATGAACAATGTCTGTCAAAATTCCAGCTGCCTTTTTCCACAGCATTTGACAACTGATCTTAAAATTCATATGAAAATGCAATGAACCCTGAAGAGTCAAAACTACCTTGCAAAAGAACAAACTTATTTTATTTACGCATCCACATTTCAAATTTACTAAAAAGTTACAGTAATCAAGAATCATGATACTGACATAAGGATAGACAAGCAACGGAATAGGATTGAGTCTAAGGCTATACCCCTACATTTATGGTCAATTAATTTTTGGCAAAGGAGCTAATGGGGGAAAATAGTTTTTTCAGCAAATGATGTAAGGACCACTGGATATCTACATGCAAAAGAATTAAGTTGGACCCCTATTTCATACCATACTTGCAAAATTAACTAAAAACGTATCAAAGACATGAATGGAAGGGCTAAAATCATAAAACACTTAGAAGGAAACATAGGATTAAAAAATCATGATCTTGGGTTAGGTAATGGTTTTTTAAATATGACACCAAAAGCACAAGCAATCAAAGAAAAAACAGATGTTCATAACAATTTAAAAGTTTTTTGGGATAAATGATACCATCAATGAAACTCTCACTCAGAATGGGAGAAAGTATTTGCAAGAAATTTACCTGATAAGAGAGCTGCATCCAGAATTTATGAAGAACTCTTGCAACTCACAACATAAAGAAGACAAATAATTTAGAAACAGACAAAAAAAAAAAAAGACAAAGACAAAAAATGAAGAAAGTAAAAACAGACAAATGACTTCCTGGGTGGTTCAGTAGTTAAGAATCCACCTGTCAATGCAGGGGACACAGGTTTGATCCCTGCTCTGAGAAGATTCCACATGCCTTGGGGCAACTAAGCTGTGCACCACAATTACTAACCTGTATGTCTAGAGCCCAGGCTTCACCAGAGAAGCCACAGTAAAGAGAAGCCCACGCATCCCAACTAGAAAGTAGCCCATGCTTGCCGCAACTAGAGAAAACCTGAGTGCAGCAATGAAGACCTACACAACCATTAAAAAATAGACAAAGGATTTGAACAGCGATTTCTTCACAAGAGATATATAAAGAGCTAACAAGCATAAGAAAGATGCTGAAAATCAGTAGCACTTGTTGTTGTTCAGTCACTAAGTTTTCTGATTCTCTGTGACCCCATGGACTGCAGCATGCCAGGCTTTCCTGTCCTTCACTATCTCCTGGAGTCTGCTCAAATTCAAATTTATGTCCATTGAGTCAGTGATGCTATCTAACTATCTCACCCTCTGTTGCCCTCTTCTCCTTTGGCCTTCAATCTTTCCCAGCATCAGGGTCTTTTCCAATGAGTTGGTTCTTTGAATCAGGTGGAAAGGTTAATAATCAGTACCATGATGAGATACTATTTCACATCCAGTAGGGTGGCTTTAATCAAAAAGGATGACAAGGGACTTCCCTGGTGGTCCAGTGGTTAAGACTTCATGCTTCCACTGGAGGGGGCATCAGTTCAATCCCCACTTGGGGAATTAGGATCTGGCAAGCTGCGATGTTGTGCCATGTGGCTTTAAAAAAAAAAAAGGACAACAACAGGATGTGGAGAAACTGGAATCCTCATATACTGCTTGCCGGTGGGAATGTAAAATGCTGTGCCTGCTTTGGAAAATGTTTTTGCTATTCTTCAAAATGTTCAATATGAAGTTACTACTTGATGCAGAAAACCTACTCGTTGGTATATACCCAAGAGAACTGAAACTGATTGTCCACACAAAAATGGGTCCACAAATGTTCATAGCAGCATTATTCATAATAACCAAAAACCATAAACCAATCATATGTCCATCAACTGACAAATGGGTAAATAATATGTGGTATGTTCATACAACAGAATATCATTTGGCCATAAAAAGGAATTAAGTGTTGCTATATGATAACAAAGACAAATGCTAAATTTAAGAAGTCAGTTATAAAAGGCCAAATATTGTATGATAACATTTGTTTGAAATATCCAGAACAGACACAGCTGTAGAGGCAGAAAATAAATTAGTGGTTGCCTAAGGCTTGTAGGAGAAAGAGATGCTAATGTTTCCTTCTGAACATGAAAATGCTCAGATGAAAATGATCTGAAATTAAACACCAGTGATATGCTTATAACACTGTAAATATATCCAAAAGCATTGAACCAGACACTTTCAAAGAGTGAACTTTATGGCATGTATACATCAATAAATCTGTTAGAAAAAAAAGAAGACTGCATACCCTATGTTAACGTATCCAGTGCTATGTCTGTCTATAAGACTAGTCCCTCATCCTCTCCACTTGGAGTGTCATGACTCCTGTTAGCAGTATCCACACACATGATCTGACAAGGTCCTCACTCACATACAGACGTATCATCCTGTGACTGACACATACCTCCACAAGAGGATAGAGAATTTCACAAGAGTAGTGGAACTGAGCAGTGAGGGTGGAGAAATCACCAAGTACAACAGAATCTGGATGGGAGGCAGAGGCGTTTGGAATGTTCTGCACCCAGGTAAGAGGATATGATAGGGGCAAGATTGAAAAACAACAAGTAGTGGGAAGGAAATGCTTGAACATTGAGGAGAACCACTGATTTACAGAGCAAAATCATCAAGGATATCGTCTGGTGTCCTTTTCGGGTGGTTAGAAAAAGAAGCAACAGGAAATCAAACTTAAAAAAAAACAGGGCCTCCTCTGGTGGTCCAGTGGTTAAGACTCTGCAATTCCATTGCATGGGGCATGGGTTCATCCCTGGCTGGGAAACTAAGATCCCATGTGGCACGTGGCATGGTCAAGAGGTAAAAATTAAAAAAAAAAAAAAAACCAACCAACTGCAGTAACTTGCCCTTTGGGGGGATATATCATAAAGAATTTCAGGAAAAATGCAATCAGAAGTTCTTTTGCAGGAAAAAAAAAACTTCAATAAAAAGCAAGACTGTCATCAAAGAATTTCTGGGTAGGGATTAGAGGGAGAGTTTAGGGAAAGTACACATACAAGAATTGAAGTAGTCGATCATTATTTTCTAGGTTTTAGGTTGACTTGAGTATTTCTTCATAGCCCTAAATAATTCTTAAGCCAACTGTGTTCTGACTTTGTGTTAACTCAGCATCTTTTATTTCCTGTCTGATAAGTTGTGTGCATTGTTGTATACATTAACATAAATGTAAGAAATGAGCAATTTATTATCTCTGAAAGAAGTCAACAGCCTCCAATTCACCTGTGGAAGTTGTATTTATAATAACAAATACCTGTGTTAATTTCCTTTCACAAGAAACACAATAGCATCCTCCTTCAGGGAGCGCCTTCTGATGAAGTGAATAATAAGCACTCATCACATCATTTATTCCTTGTCTCTCTGATGTGCCAGCAAGTCTATGTTCCTTTCAATTAATATTCTACTTCTTATACAAAAGCTGTTTGGCAGTAAATGTGATAATTTTGAAGAACAGTAAAATTAGGTTAAATAATGGATGTGCAATTTGGACAAAGTTTAGGATAAAAGGACTATTCATGTTTTCCAAATGACTGTATTCAGTTCTATCCAACCCAACCTACAAATAATAAATATCTACTATGTGTCCTAAACTGTCCTCAGTTTCACAGAATTTATTATCTTGCAGAGAAGAAAACTTACGCAGGATGACGTAAAAAACAAGATAAAACAAAAACAAGCTTATGCCTTAAAGACAAGCTGTAAAACTTTACAAAATTCCTCTTTTAGGACTTCCCTGATGGCTCAGTGGTAAAGAAATCACCTGCTAACACAGAAGACATGGGTTTGATCCCTGATTCGGGAAGATCCCACATGCTGCAGGGCAACTAAGCCTAAGAGCCACAGCTACTGAGCCCACACTCCAGACCCTGGGAGCAGAAACTACCAAGCCTGCACACCCTAGAGCCTGTGCTCCTCAAGAAAAGCCACTGCAATGACAAGCCTGCGCACTGCAACTAGAGTCTCTGCAACAAGAGGAAAGCCTGTGCAGCAACGAAGACCAGTACAGACAAAAATAAATAAAATTACGAAAAAGAAATACATCCAGAAAAATTCCTCCCTTTAGAACTGCCATTGTGTTCAGCTGTGCAGTCCATGTTCTATACCAGATTCTGAGGGGTACCATTCACATGGTAGATATCGTAGATTTGTAATTTATTACACTTTTTTGAAGATGGAAACAAAAAGTGTCTGAGAAAGGATGGGGCTTTTCTTCTAAATTAGCACCGAGATGCTACAAGAGCTAGAGGCAGCCTTAGCAAAGTGATTCAATGCAGGCAAGATGATGAATTTCTTTATATATATATATATACTGTGAAAGTGAAAGTGGAAGTCACTCAGTTGACTCCATGGACTATACAGTCCATGGAATTCTCCAGGATAGAATACTGGAGTGGGTAGCCTATCCCATCTCCAGCGGATCTTTCCGACCCAGGAACGGAACTGGGGTCTCCTGCATTGCAGGCAGATTCTTTACCAACTGAGCTCTGAGGGAACCCCATATACAGGAGGATTGGAGTAACTGGTTTATGGATGATTATATTATTCAAACCATTATGAGTAAAAGTGGGAAATGTGCTCCTTGTAAGCCAAATAGAGAGTGGACTGCTATCTGAAACATTCATCAATTTTTACATTTCCCAACTTGAGGATGTTTAACGATACATTGATGAAGACTTTCTAGCATGTGCTTTCAGTGTTATTTACTGAGTTTTGGTTTTGTTTTCAGAACAGTTTTAATCTATTAATTGTGAGGCTGCGCCATGACAGGCAGCCTAGATTAAGAGTAGGCCTGGTTTTCCAGGGTAACATGATTATCAGGCCACCTGGAGCCAGCCAATCAATATGTGCCCAGTAAGGAAAAGGGAACCTATCAGGGGAAAGCTGAAAAGCCCGCGAACGCCCAAGTTTGAAAAAAGCCCGCGAAGGTTTGAGCCAATAAGATTACTTTGCAAACATGTAACCAATCCGCTTGAGCCAGCTACCAACTGCTTATGCACACCTTATAAATTGGGTAACAGCTCAGGCTCAGCGCTCTCTGACCCCGTACCACTGTGTTGGACGCGCGGCAAGAGCCCTGACTCGAGTCAGCAATAAACTTCCCTTTTTTTGCAAGTTGCATTGTCTTGGAAGCCTTCTCTCCTCCCGCTCAGGGATTCGGACATCGGGCATAACATTTGGGGGCTCGTCCGGGATCCCTTGACCAGGGAAGGAGAACACTTTCAGGACAGAGGGGAAGGATAAATAATAGCACCGGTGCTCAGGCATTCAGGAAAGTCCAGTGTAAAATCCGAGGCCCTGCTGAGAAGCAGGAAGGTATCTGGCGCAGGAGAAAGCTTTCTATAAAGAGGGAACGGATTGGACGTTCCAGCCGGCGCAAGACCGAGGCCAGCGAGCGCGCTGGAAGGCTGCCGGCTCTGCGGGAGGGGGAGTTCCTCTCCTGATCCCGAATCTGGTGAACAGTGGACGCCATTCGGTAAGGTGAATCTGCTACCCGGAGGCAAGAGAATTCAGGGGGCCTGAAAACCCAGCGCTGTGTCATCGGCCGACGTTTATTTGTCCGCGTGTTTGTCTTCGGCTTTCCGTGTTTGTGGGTGTGCCGGCATTGTCTCTGGTCTCCCTTTTCTGGAAGCCCAGGGAAAAGTCCTGTAACGCCTGGGTGTCTGTAGGTGGCAGGAGACGTCTGTAAGTCCACCCCTTTTGCCCCCCTTTCCCTCTTCCTCCTCCTCCTTCTTTCAACCTGGCTTCCTTTCCTCCTTTTGAAATCTTTGAAGACATCTGAAGTTTTGTGTCTCTATAGAAGGTTTTCTGAGAGACTGTATTCTTGTATTTAAGGGTGTGTCTGATGAAGACTGCCAGGTTTATATGTGTGTGTTTTAACTCTGTTCTGTGTTGTGATTTGTGACGGCCATTTTGCTTTGTCTGGCCACCATTTAGACCTGCCGCCATTTTGTTAGAACTTGATTTTCTTTTCCTGTGCGGTGAGACCACGGCTCTCAGGAACACTTATCTAGACCATCTCTAACTCCTGAGACTGAGAGAAAAAGGAAAAAAGCCTTTAAAAATGTTATTGATTTCAACTTTTTTTATAAACTAGTAAATTTTATATTGTAATATCTAATTCATGACCAAACTTAGAAAATGAAGCTAGATCTTGCACTGTAACTGTCTAAATATGTTTTGGTATGTCTTTGTCTCTGGAAAATATTTTTTAGGTTAATTTGTAAATGAGCTCTATTTAATTGGCTTAAAAAAAGGGGTAAGCGCTTACAAATCAAATAATTCTTAATTGAACTATAAATTCCAGGTTTAGGTGAACTGGGAAATATTCAGTACTAAATACCTGATATTAATGTTTGTTTGTTGACCTATCTAATATAGACATGTCTTAGAGTAATTAACATCAAGTAGAATATTTTCGTTGTACCTAGGTTTAATATAAGTTAAATATTATACCTATTACAAGTCTGTCAACAAGGAAATTACCTCAAGTGAAAAAAACTTCTAAAAAATGTAAATGAGGTATGAGTTTGTATATAAACTCTATTAAGAATAATTATTCTTTAAGAATATTTGTCTACAATGGTCTCCCCAGATTGGCGTAACTTGAATTTCTAAGGGTTGTGTTAAACTAAGTATTGGAAGTCTATTAAATAATTGGGTCATTTCCAAATGAAATAACATTTTGAAACATTTACTACTAAACACTGATTTCCTTTTACAGAAAAACTAAAGAGATTTGGGACTATAAATGAATAATGTTCCATGCCATCCTAAAATGTTTTAAGAAAGCAAGAGTTTTAGAAATTATCACTGGTATTTATGCTCACCAATCTATAAAATGCTAATATAAAAGTTAGCTCTTGATTGCTAAAGGAAAGCAGGAAGTGTGCTTTCAGTAAAGTATAAAAAAAAAATAGTAAAAAGAGTTATGCATGATCAGGATTTTCCAAAATTGGATTACAATTAATTAGATAAGTGGATTTTGTTAGGAATGACATGGTTGTAAGAAAACTGCTTAAGAGCCAATTAGGTCCAAGATAGTTGAGCCTTGGTATTTACACGCCATTGTGACATATCAACAGGCTAAATGATACACCCATCAACATTGACTAAATCTGACCAAATGTTCTAAAGCTTTTAATTGATCTTTTCAATAAAACTTCCTAAATCGAATTCTTTTGAAGTTCCTTTGACATCTAGCTAGCTTTGGGGTGTTTCAGAGGGCCCCTGAAACATCCCAAAGAGGGATATTAAACTGTTTATTTGGTTGGTTAAATTACATGAAAAAGATTATCAAATGAGTAATAAATCCGCTCATGTTATAATGTATGAAAAATTACTAATACAGATATCCTAGAAAGTATATGGAGTTCTTAACATTTTGATATGTCTTGGTATTCTAATGAAAAACCTGATGACTTCACAAAAGTTAACAAAGGACTGAATGAACCAGCGAATATGCTTATAACTTTTATGGTTTCTATCTGAGAAATTACAGGTTTAAATCGTGTGTTTTCCGGGAATAGGAAAAACCTTCCTCTCAAACTAGTTATAAAAATAATTTGGTAAAATTATACATTATAAACAAAACAATTATATTTTCTCTCTATCTGACTCCTCCAGAAATTTGAAACTCTTAGGTTTCCAGTAAGTTTATCAAATGAGCTAAGAAGGTTATCTCACTAACAGGTACAAAAATCTCAAGGAATTTTTGAGACCTTAAAAAGAAAAGAGTTCACCTAGATTTGTTAGGCAAAATCTGTGATAAGCCTTTGGTGTGAGTTTCCCAGCCCTGTTTTATATTAAAAGTTCAGTCTGAGATCCAATAAGTGTTTCAGCAAAATAAAAAGTCTGTGATCAATTATGGTTATATAAATCATCAGACCAAAATTAGTGAAAACAGACCTATTTTGCAAGCAAACTAGCCTTAATTTGGTTGTACTTGATAAAAATGAGGGTAACTTTAGGGAGAAAAAGACATTTCAAAAAAAATGTTAAATCCCAGTTTGTTAATGGAGGTCTGCATGTAGTAAGACTCATTTCTCAGATAGTTCTTTGCTGTTATGTGATATTAATGTGAAAGTTTGTCTCTGAAGCTTATCTCAGTAATCTATCTTTGGATGAAGATCAGATGCCTCATGACCTGCAACCAGGACTGGAAAAAGACATAATTTAAGAGACTGTCTCCAACCTGGATGGAAGGACTTTTTATCAGGTACTCTTAACTAGCTCATGCACAATGAAACTGAAGAGAAATTAACTCTTAGACTAATTCCCACTTCCAAAGACCCCTACACTGGATTGGTCTATAGAGAAGACAGCTGACCTGATCTCACCTTAAAATGATGTTCAAACAAGAGAAACTACACTACACCAGGATGAGAAGACAGCAACATCAGAGGTAGACAGCTTGCCCAAGATGCTGGATCTGCTTTGTATGATCATTTATAATGTTTTCTTGACTTCTTAGACCTTTGCATATAAATCAAATGCTTTTCTATCATAGGCCTGATTCTATGCCAGTTTTAGAAATCAATCCAATTGTTGGGTTTGTGGCCAATTACCTGTATCTAGTTCTGGGTTACCTTGGTAAATTTCTCCACTACAAGACTCTAACTGGTTGGCCCTGAGGAAATTTACTTTAAAAAAAAAAAATTATAATCATATTCAGGTCACTGTGATACTACCAGATGAGATCCCCTCACTGGGCCAATAATGCCTACTCTGACTCTCGCCATAAATTTGAGCCTTTTTCTATTCCTCAAGCTCAATCAGAGCAACAAAAAAGTTTCAACAAAGGAAAAAGAAATCTCCCACAATTATAAGATGGATTTATATAGATAACACTAGGCTATGGTAATTTAGGTTTAAAGTCTCCTCTGTGTTGAAAACAATTATATCATGCTAACATAATCAGTCTAGTAACACTAGAAAACTGAGCTATGTGCCTTATAGATGGTGGTGCCAATGTATAATTTCCCTGAAAGATTAAGATTCGTACAGAGTAGACTAAGTCAGATGACCTGGGATATACTGGGCTACATCTAATGGAAGCTCTTAAGTCTTACTTGTGACTTTACTAGTACTGCTGGCTATGTTCTTTGTATTTCACCTGTTTTAAAAAAGTGCTATTTCTTACAGTGCCAAATGTATGACTGAGGCCTCTGATAAAATAATATATAGTTCCCTATGAGATCGATGATGATGGCAGTGTAACTCTAGATATGAGAAAAAGCAACAAGAGGGAATGTTTTCCTGGACCAAGAGGCTAGTAAGACAGGTGGTCCAGAGAATTTTAGATACTGTTTTATGGCCTAGTCCAGTAACAGCACATTGAGTGGCCTGTCAACAAAATCTTTGCCAAACCTGAGAATGGACATTCTCAGCACTATGGGATAAAATGGTCATGAAATGCCCCCCTCAAAATCATGGTCAAGTTTATGAGCAAAAAGGGGTTCTGCCAACTGAAGATTGACACTTGCTATCTACATCTACAGAGATTATATCATGGCCACTGCAACTGCTGGCTTTCAACGGCCCTGAAAGGAGTTCAGCGTGAAGATCAAGAATGAGGCGCTCCGTGCTCTGGGAAAAACTGGCAGAACAGGCCTTCAGATAGTTAGATCTTTTCAGGAGATTTTATGAGTCCCAATTCTTGCATCTTCTCATATCTAGAGAAACACTGACATCATTAATGGTGCCATCTGCTTTGGCTATTAAGGAAAAATTTTACAATTAAAAGTCAAAATAGAATACTCAGCTATGGTTCAGACATCCTGAGAAATAACCAGGTGTTACTATGGGTGTAATTTCAGATTAGACATTGTATTGCTAAACACTTGAGTTTTCTGAGTCATGTCAGGCTTAGATGCCACCATTCTCAAAACAATGTCTGCTGGAAGCTAGTAACTTCTACCTTACTTTTTATAAAACTAGGCAACTGGCCACCTGGCTACAAGTCTCCCTGAAGTGCCAGTTCCAGACTGGGTTTCAGGCCTATTCTTCTAAAAGAACGAGATTTATTTTGTCTATTAAAACTCCAGTTATCCCTCCTCTAGCTACTACTAACTGGGTATGTTACAACAAAATGGCAGACCAAGGGATTGAGATTTTAATCATACAAGGCTCAAATCTAGGACTTGGAACTCAGGAATACTTCCAATTCAGTGTCTCTTCTCCAGGCTGAGGCAGTCCTATGCCGCATTTTGACAAGAGATTATCACAGTCATAGTTGCCCTGTTCCCTAAATTAAAGCTGAGCAGGACTCTGTGGGGTGGCGACTCTGGAGTACAGACCTGCTGTACTGTAAAATATAGGCTTTATTCAGCCTCCTTGACCTTCCCTGAGTTCCAAAGGGTAGATTCAAACAATGGCTAATCAGGGAAGAGAAAAAATACAGAAACAGAGGGGAAACAATCAAATGGTGGTACAGCCTTGAGATGGTCCTGGTTCTTACTCAAAGAAATACGCATAACAATGTCTTTTGAGTTCTTATACAGAACTGGAGCCCCCACCCAGGTGAAAGACGTAACTTCAGACTAAACACAAGATTCCTAGAACACAGCTCTGTTGCTTGACCACCAGCCAATCACCCCAAATGTTGCCTCTTGTTTCTGGGGACCAGTGATGACTATCCTGTTAGGTCTCCTGTTTGGCCCCTGTCTATTTTATCTCTGAGAGGCGCCAACAGTTTCAAACTAAGTTGCTGTTATTACAAGAGTAAAAGCTGGTTTCAGATATAAGACACCCCAACGTAGGTCAGGTATAGAGAGACTTCTGCTCTGCTAGGCAGGCCTACGCCCAGGCACAGCAGGAAGAAGTTACAGAAGAAAGAGATCTCCGCCCCAATTCCCAAAAAAGCATCTTGAGTATGAAGTCTCTCAAGGGAGAGTTGTTAGGGAAAACACACTGCCTGTCTGTCCACCTAATGTTACTCAGATCTCAATATTCGACTGCCCCCACAGATAATATAGAAGACCCATGATTGGGCCTTCTACAGAAACAAGACAGGGGGGAATGTGAGGCTGCGCCATGACAGGCAGCCTAGATTAAGAGTAGGCCTGATTTTCCAGGGTAACATGATTATCAGGCCACCTGGAGCCAGCCAATCAATATGCGCCCAGTAAGGAAAAGGGAACCTATCAGGGGAAAGCTGAAAAGCCCGCGAACGCCCAAGTTTGAAAAAAGCCCGCGAAGGTTTGAGCCAATAAGATTACTTTGCAAACATGTAACCAATCCGCTTAAGCCAGCTACCAACTGCTTATGCACACCTTATAAATTGGGTAATAGCTCAGGCTCAGCGCTCTCTGACCCCATACCACTGTGTTGGACGCGTGGCAGGAGCCCTGACTCGAGTCAGCAATAAACTTCCCTTTTTTTGCGAGTTGCATTGTCTTGGAAGCCTTCTCTCCTCCCGCTCAGGGATTTGGACATCGGGCATAACATTAATAATAACTCCAAAGAAGCAAGATCATGCATAGACGACCAAAATATAGTGATATCATGATTTAAGTCATTTACATGTTAAAGAACACGTTCATTTAAAATAATACTATCTTTCTATCATAGGTTCAGGGTTTTTATTTCAAATTCTGATTTGCATGCTCTTCAAAGTACAAACATCAGCTTAGGTATTAAGCCTGTATTTTGAGTGCTAAGGATAATAAAAAAGACGTACTTAATGTCTCTTTGTTTCTCTCAAGAGAAAAAGAAGTCTTCCAGTTGAATACAGGCTAAATTGTAGTGACAGTTAAAAAATTAAGAAAAGATTGGGAATTGCAGTTAAAAGAATGAAACATCTCATCCTGGATTTAGAGGACTGAATTGTTAATTTGGCAATCTCTTTTTCTGTAAGTTGTTAAAATGGTTAAAAATGAATATGAGAGACCAAAATTCTATCTTGTGTTGGAAAGCAACCAGGATTCTATATATTTTGTCTAGAGATAATTGCTCTCTTCTTTCATTTTCAACCAAAAAAGAGATAACATTATGCTGACAAGACACTCATGAGGAGAAAAAAAACAGTGGCTATATCTATATACATCTTTATCTATCATAGATATCAATCTTATCTTTTATCATTAAGCAAATTTTCAGTATTTAAAAAATTTTTTTAATTATTTATTTACTTATTTTTGGCTATGCTGGGTCTGTGGCTCAGCTGGGAAAGAATCTTCCTGCAAAGCAGGAGACCTGGGTTCAATCCCTGAGTTGGGAAGATCCCCTGGAGAAGGGAAAGGCTACCCACTCCAGTATTCTGGCCTGGAGAATTCCATGGACTGTGTAGTCCATGGGGTCACAAAGGGCCGGACATGACTGAGCGACTTTCACTTCACTTCCCTTCACTTCATGCTGGGTCTTGGATGCTGTGTGTGGGCTTTCTCGAGCTGTGGCAGGCAGGGGCTACTCTCTAACTGTGGAGCACAGGCTTCTCATTGCAGCGGCTTCTCTCATTGTGGAGCCCAGGCTCCAGAGTGCAAGCAGGCTTCAGTGGTTGTAGTTCACGGGCTTAGTTGCCCCATGGCATGTGGAATCTTCCCACACCAGGGATCAAACCCATGGCTCCTTCACTGGTAGGCAGACTTTTAACCACTGGACCACCAGGGGAGTCCTTTAGTTTAAGTGAAATTCTATGGCCTAAATCTGGAGATCATTCCTAATCTTCTAATAGGTTGGGAGACTTATGGGTAAGATCCTAAAATTTTCAGCAGATTCTGCTGGTATATTTTACATAATATTTATATGACTGGACCAACTTGATTTCCAAGTTTCCAATTAGGGTGAAAAATAATCCATCTGTTCCAATCCTCAGAAGTGAAACTGGGCAAAAACAGTGGATTCACCATTCTTATAATTAAATGACCCAAGTGTATAACAGATTTACAAATGTAATTGACAGCTGAGGTCTCAGTTGTTCTAATTGACTAGTTACACCATTACTTGGATGGGCCGATTGGCAATAAGAACAGAATACTCTGGCTGGTGACAGTTGCATTATGGCTCTAAAGTGTATCCTTGGCTGGTATCCCAGTGGTTATTGCTTCCCACTAAAGAAGGCCAACAAAGCTAGTCTTAGGTTCATAGATAAAGCTGCCATTCCTAGCATCTTTTAATTGCCCTGTAATAGATGCAGATATGTTACCACTGCTGGAAACAGAACTCCAAGAGAGTGCCTTAGCAGTGGTGGCTGGGAAGGGGGTGGGATAGCCTTTTATCTTCCTCATGGGACAACCATCACTATGCTAGGACATATATGACACAAGGAGACAGAGAAAAGTCCTTTTTATTGTGGACAAAGAAGTCTGGCAGACTACAGTCCATGGGGTCACAGAGAGAAAGATATGACTGAGCGACTAACACTTTTACCATCTCTCTGTATACTTGTTGGTAAGCAACGGAACTTCTCTATTCCTTGATTTCCCTTTTGTATGATGGAAATTAAATGAGCTGTGAAGAGTGATGGAGGGGATTTCCCTGGTGGTCTAGTGGTTAAGAATCCACCTTTCAATGCAGGGGACACAGGTTTGATCCCTGGCTGAGGAACTAAGATCCCACATGCCTTGGAGCAACTAAGCCTGTTCGCTGAAACTGCTGAGCCTGAACACTGCAATTAGAGAATCTATGAGCTGCAAGGAAAGACCCCTCATGACTCCATGAAGATCCTGCGTGCCACAACTAAGACCCAACGCAGCCAAATAAATAAATAAATTTACAAAAAATGAAAAGAATGATGGAAAGATTAATTAGCTTAACCAGGCAGCATTTTTAATTCCTTGCATGTGTTACTTAAACCTGGCTGTAACTCAGTCAACAAAAAGGGTTTATTTGGTCACCATAGTATATAGACTACAATAGAGTTCTAAGTATTTCTGGGATTTATAAATGAAGTAGAAGACAAATTTCTATTCTCAAGGAATTGTCATAGTTCAGGTGAGATAGGACCAAGCCCAGTGAAAACTGGTAAGCAAACAAATGAAAATACAACTAACTGTAGCCACTAGCTAGGACTCTGATGTTCCTCTAATGGCTCCATGACCAGATTCAGAGGTGATGAACAGGAAGGTCTGCTAGACTCAAGGAAGGAAAACTAGGTTTATAAAATAGATTCACTGTTGAGAGTTTAATTATTTTGGGAAATCCTTTAGCACAATCTCATGCTGTTGTGTAATTTTGTCTGAAAGGCTTGATTACCATGAACAAACAAATTTTGATTACACTGAGAAAACAAATTTTGATCACAAAAAAATGCCAGATTCAATCTCATATAGACATGTGTCATCACTAAAATGATCCCTTTTATTTACATACAACCTCCTCTCAAGAAAAAAAGGCACAAATGTACACAAATGATAGTTTAAATGTACAGTTTGGGGAGACTGAGTCATTAATAATGCTATTAATAAATACTAATGTAGCAGACAGGGACTTCCCTGGTGGTCCAGTGGCTAATACTCCCAAGGCAGGGTCCCAGGTTCCACCCCTGGTCAGGGAACTAGATTCCACATGCTGCAATTGAGTTTGCATGCTGTAACTATAAAAAAAAAAAAAAATTCCACATGATGCAACTAAGACCCAGCACAGCCAAATAAATAAAGTAGCAAATGGCAATATACACATTGCATTTGCCACTGAACTTGGAAGAATAATAGCCAATTTTCCTCATCTGCAGCTGAAGAAATTATATTAAATTAGAGATGACACACACAAAAAAAAAAACCCAGCGGAAAGTAGCTAAGCAACACTTTCAAACTTCAAAGGAGAAAAGCCCTAAATTTAGCTTTTGAACGTATATTCATCAGCACAGCTAAAAAAAAAAAGTCTTCATAAACTGATTTGCAGCATCTTTTAAAATAAAAGCCTGGAGCAGGTTGCAATGTCTAGGTGAAATTCTTGTTCAATGTGTCGTGAAGCTGCAAGCCACCTCTACTGCCATGCGCCTTTCTGGATTGTGCACTCCATTAATCTCTATCAGAGTGTCCCATTTTCTCCTAGAAAATTTGCTTAATAATCTGGATTGTGCTTATGTGATTGTGTTCATTTTGGGATCATCATTGCAATCTGCTGTGTAATTCAATTTAAAGGAAAACAAGCCTTATTTGAGACACGTTCATAAATCATTACTGTACTTGCTTTATCTAATAGCCAGGTCTCTGTCTTTTCAAAGCTTAAATGTGCTAAGCTATGCCTGTGTACCTTCACAGAAAATTGTTAATATCCTTGTCATCCACTGCTTTGAAAATTTCTAGTTGACTTGTGCTCATTCTCTCTTACATGTGAAACCTTAATTTTCTGGCTTACCATCTGCTTTGTAAGTCTCCTCTACTAAGACAGCGTAGACAGTGAGAAGCTCTTAAAAAAAAAAGAGAGAGCCCTGATTTGAAGTGACTGCCAATTTCTGGGGTGTAAATACTCTCAATTTCAAGTCTCACAAGGTTTAACATCCATCTCACAAAATTCTTGAATATTTTAATAGTAGACACTCATGAACCAACAAGAACCAGCTCCAGCAACAAAGGTGAGCAGTAAAATCATTGCTAGTTTTGCACTGACTCGGAACAGTATTTTCATGAACTGCTAGCTCACTCACACCACCACAAAGTTCCTCCAGCTGTGGGCATACGCAATCATAACATATTTTAGTGTGGAATCAATGATGGGTGAAAATTGCTCCCTCTGTGCATCCCTGCAGAGTGAAAGCTAAATAAGCCAATTTCCTGAATTACTTAGAACCAAGTATTTATTGCATCACAAACAGATATTTCCCACTTGTCAGAAAATGTAATAGAGCCAAGACACCAATTGCTGTTTGCTTTCTGCCACAAGTGCAGACTAAACGGAATGGATATTCAATAAACTGTGTTAAACTGAAGGATGCATTTTCAAAACGGTAAGGGCGGTAAATGAACAGGCAACATAAATGTCAGAGGGAATTATGGGTATGAACACCTTCTTTCTGCTACTGTATAAACCAGCCCCTGTTGCAAATGTTCAGTAGCATAATGACTACATAGATGAGTTTTGCTCTTGGAAGTTCAAACACAGAAAGGCAACTGACATTTTCAATGTCAACAATTTGGAGGGCAACATTTATCCTGGTTTATGAGAATGCCTATTATTTCAACATGAATTGATCAGAAAAAAACCAGCCAGAATAAAAGGTAAAAGATGTGAAACAGGGTGAGAAAAATCCTTTTCAAAAACACTGATCCTACTGAAAAGGAAAATCTAGGACTCCTCTATTGTAATTAAATGAAGTGGAAGGTGGAGAAAAGGGATACAGTGAAAATTCTCTCCCTGAATCATTCTGACGTCCTATCTTCTGAGGCCAAGAGACTGTAAACTGAGTGCTAGCCCCATCTGGCTTCTTCTTTCCTCCTGCCTCCAACTGCAATGGCATTTGAGACTGAAATTAGACCATCACCTCTATGACTTCCTTCTCTATCCAAGTTTGGATTTCCTAAGAAGTCATGCAATTATTAGAAAGACCTTAGAAGAGGAGCTGGTATAAGCATGGGATTATTTCAACAGTTGCACCTGTCTGACTTTGGATCACGTGTTTTTGGGGGAGAACTGGCCTTGCTGTACGTCTGGATGTTCATCCACACATCTGTCTTTCTGGTGTTGGAACCAGTACAAGCCGCGGTGACAGAGGAGTGGACAGCACTGCACAACTCTCACCGTGTCTCGCTTGTGATCTTTCTCTTTGTGTGTGCCTGGGCTACTCTGACCCCGCACACCTATCCTTTCCCTAGTGCTCAGCTCACTTCCTCTTTGGCAGCGGTGTGTTGTGACAGTAGACTTTCTGATTAAAATGTTCCTGTTGTGATGGATTCCTGTAACAGTGGTGTGAAGACCATCAAGTTATAACCTTTTTGCCATTCTCAGGACCTAAGCCAAATGCCGTGCTTATCAGTAAATAAGAATGAAAACGAGTGTCACAGTTTGGAATCTGCAGGAAGCAGTCTCTGAGACAGAGTTTAATGTTCAGGTGTGCCCTCAAGATCACACTGGTGGGAAGGAGGGGAGAAAGTGGGATCGGGCGGAGGGAGAAGTTTGAGCCGTGACACAAGCTTGACAGCCTTAGCCACAGAGAGTTCTGGAGCAGAAATGACCCAGCAGACCTGTTCCACTTTGGGTGCAAATGATTGGTCCTTTAATATCTCTACCTCCAGCCTTCATTAGATGCGAGTCTTCCTGAGAAGGACATGCCTTTGATGAGGTGGCCCGCTGTAGCTGATGTGCTTCCTGAAAGGACGGTAAGCTGGGAGCTGTTCCACTGAAACTCTCACAGCAGCTGGGGCAGTAAGTCCCTCCGTGAAGAGGGGTTTGGGCACCACATCTCCGTGGGTACCACTACAAATCTCTTAACCCTGAAGAATACCTATCATCATTCACACAGCAGATAGCCTTTATAAAGAGAATGACAGGCTACCTAGTACAAGTAGGTAGTATTTGCAAGTAGTTCACTTACATGTGGAATCTAAAGTGAACTTATTTACAAATCAGAAACAGACTCACAAAACAAATTTATGGTTTCTAACAGGGGAAGGGGTGCATAAGGGACAAATCAGGAGCTGGGATCAACAAAAAGAAACTACTATATATAAAAGAGATAACCAACAAGGTCTAGCTGTAGAGCACAGGGAACTATATTCAGTATCCTGTAATAAATGATATGGAAAAGAATATATATTCTGTTCACCAGAAACTAACACAACATTGTAACTATACTTCAACTTAAAAAAGAAAAAAATAGTTAAAAGAAAAAAAGAGACTACCAAGTAATACGTTAAAAACCATTGGTTAAAAAAAAAACAAACAAAACCATTGGTGATTTCAACAAGTGGTGCTGGGACAACTGGATATCCCTAGGCAATAAACGCATAAACCATTCGCCCAAACTTCTCACTTTATACAAATATTAACTCAAAATGGATCATGGACTTAAATGAAACATGACTAAACCATAAGACTTTTAGAAAAAGACAAAGGAGAAAATCTTAAAGACCATAGGTTAGGCAAATAATACTTAAACAACACCAAAAGTATAAGCCATAAAACAAATCAATACATTGGATTTCATTAAATTAAAAAAATGTTTTCTCTGCAAAAGCCCATGTGAAAAGGATAAGAAGACAAGCTGCATATAGGAGAATATATTTGCAAACCACGTATCTAACAAAGGATTGACAGCTAGAGAATATTAAAAATTCTCAAAAGTTAAGTTAAAATGGGCAAAAGATACAAATGAATAGACATTTCATTGAAAAGAGTATACATATGTGTATAAATAAGCATGTGAAAAGATGCTCAAAACCACTAGTTATCAGGAAAATGCAAATGAAAACCACAACGGGACATCATTACTGGTCTACCAGGATAACTAAAACCAAAAAAAAGAGAACACTAAATATTGGTGAGGATATGGAGAAATTATATCAATTACATTTTGCTGTTGGGAAAAGAAAGTGGTACATCTAATCTGGAAAACAGTTGGCAGTTTCTTAAAAAAAAAAAAAAGAAGAAGAAAGAAATATGCAACTATCATGTGACCAGCAATTATACTCCTGGGCATTTATTCCAGAAAAATGAAAACTTAGGTTTCCGCAAACATCTGCACACAAATGTCTATGGCAGCTTTATTTGTATAATAATAAAAAAAAAAAAGAGAGAGAGAGAGAAAACAACCCAGATGTCTTTCAACATGTGGCTGATTAAATGAACTGCGGTGCATCCAACCATGGAAAACTACTCAGCTATAAAAAGGAGTGAACTATTACATTCATTCAATGACAATTGTGAATTATCATAAGAATTGTCCAGGGAGTTATTCTGAGAGAAAAAAAGTCAACCTCAAAAGGTTACACATGGTATGATTCCATTTATATAATTGAGGGTGGGTGGGTCTGGTCTTTCTCCTACGCACATGCGTATGTTTGTGTGTGCGTAGTCACTTCAGTCATGTCCAACTCTTTGCAACCCTATGGACTGTATAGCCCGCCAGGCTCCTCTGTCCATGGGATTCTTCAGGCAAGAATACTGGAGTGGGTTGCCATGCCCTCCAACAGGGGATCTTCCTGACTCAGGGATCAAACCTGTGTCTCTTACATCTCCTGCATTGGCAGGCACGTTCTTTTGTTGTTCAGTCGCTAAGTCAGAAAATAAAAATCTGTCTTTGCAACCCCAAGGACTGCAACACATCAGGCTTCCCTGTCCTTCACTATCTCCCAGAGTTTGCTCAAACTCATGTTCATTGAGTTGATGATGCTATCCAACCAACTCATCCTCTGTTGCCCACTTCTCCTCCTGCCCTCAATCTTTCCCAGAATCAGGGTCTTTTCCAGTGAGACAGCTCTTCGCATCAGGTAGACAAAGTATTGGAGCTTTAGCATCAGTCCTTCCAATGAATATTTAGGATTGATCTGCCTTAGGATCAGCTGGTCTGATCTCCTTGCAGTCCAAGGGACTTTCAAAAGTTTTCTCCAGCACCACAATTCAAAAGCATCAATTTTTCAGGGCTCAGCCTTCTTTATGGTCCAACGCTCACATCTGTACATGACTACTGGAAAAACCACAGCTTTGACTAGACAGACTTTGGTTGACAGTGTGATATCTCTGCTTTTAACTATGCTGTCTAGGTTTGTCATAGCCTTTCCTCCAAAGGAGCAAACGTCTTTTAATTTCATGGCTGCAGTTACCATCCACAGTGATTCTGGAACCCAAGAAAATAAAAATCTGTCACTGCTTCCACTTTTCCCCCATCTTTTTGCCATGAAGTGATGGGACCGGATGCCATGAGCTTAGTTTTTTGAATGTTGAGTTTTAAGCCAGCTTTTTTCACTTTTGTCTTTCACTCTCATCAAGAGGCTTTTTAGTTTCTCTTTGCTTTCTGCATTAGAGTGGGATCATCTGCATATCTGGGGTTGTTGATATTTCTCCTGGCAATCTTGATTCCAGCTTATGACTCACTTGAAATGCCTGGCATTTCACATGATGTATTCTGCATCTAAGTTAAATAAGCAGGGTGACAATATACAGCCTTGACATACTCCTTTCCCAATTTTGAACCAGTCAGTTGTTCCATGTCCGGTTCTAACTGTTGCTTCTTGACCTGCATACAGGTTTCTCAGGAGACAGGTAAGGTGGTCTGGTATTCCCATCTCTTTGTAGTGATCCAGTCAAAGGCTTTAGTGTAGTCAATGAAGCAGATGTTTCTTCTGGAATTCCCTTGCTTTCTCTATGATCCAGTGAACGTTGGCAATTTCATCTCTGATTCCTCTGACTTTTCTAAACCCAGCTTGTGCTGCTCAGTTGATGTACTGCTAAAGCCTAGTTTGAAAGCTACTGAGCATAACCTTGCTAGCATGTGAAATAAGTGCAATTGTGCAGCAGTATAAACGTTCTTTAGCACTGCCCTTCTTAGAGACTGGAATGAAAATTGATCTTTTCCCAATCTGCTGACGTACTGAGCACAGTACTTTAACAGCATCATCACTTTTAGGATTTGAAATGGCTCAGCTGGAATTCTATAACCTCCACTAGCTTTGTAGTAATGCTTCCTAAGGCCCACTTGACTTCATACTCCAGGATGTCAGGCTCTAGGTGAGTGACCACACCATCATGGTTAATCCAGGTTATTAAGACTTTTTTGTATAGTTCTTCTGTGTATTCCTGACCTCTTTTAAATCTTTTCTGCTTCTGTTATGTCCCTCCCATTTCTGTCCTTTATTGTGCCCATCCTTTTATGAAATGTTCCCTCAATAGCTTCAATTTTCTTGAAGGGATTTCTAGTCTTTCCCATTCTATTGTTTTCCTCTACTCTTCTTTGCAGTGTTCACTTAAGAAAGCTTTCTCATCCCTCCTTGCTATTTTTTGGAACTCTGCATTCAGTTGGGTATATCTTTCTCTTTCTACCTTGCCTTTCACTTCTCTTTTCTCAGCTATTTGTACAGCCTCCTCAGATAACCACTTTGCTGTCTTCCTTTTTTTTTTTTGTCCTTTGGGATGGTTTTGGTCACCACCTCCTGTGCAAGGTTACAAACCTCTATTTATAGTTCTTCAGGTACTATACCTACCAGATCTGAAAGTGTGAAAGTAAAAGTTGCTCAGTCATGTCCAACTCTTTGTGACCCCCAGGAGCCTGCCTGGCTCCTCTGTCCATGGAATTCTCCAGGCCAGAATACTAGGGTGGGTAACCATTCCCTTCTCCAGGGGATCTTCCCAACTCAGGGATCGAACCCAGGTCTCCCACATTGCAGACAGATTCTTTACCACCTGAACCACCAGGGAAGCCCCAGATACTGGAGTGGGTAGCCCATCCCTTCTCTAGCAGATCTTCCCAACCCAGGAATCGAACTGGGGTCTCCTGCATTGCAGGCAGATTCTTTACCAGCTCAACTACCAGGGAAGCTCCTGAGCTACCAGGGAAGCCAGATCTAATCCCTTAATCTAGCCATCATTTTCACTGTATAATCACAAGGAATTTAATTTAGGTCATCCCTGAATGGCCGAGTGCTCTTCCCCACTTTCTTCAACATAAGTCTGAATTTTGCAATTCAGATTCAGAATTGCATTGCATTGCATTGCATTGCAATTGCAATTCATGATCTGAGCTACTGTCAGCTCCAGGTCTTGTTTTTGCTGACTACATAGAGCTTCTCCATCTTTGGTAGCAAAGAATGTAATCAATCTGATTTCGGTGTTGACCATCTGGTGAGGTCCATGTATAGAGTTGTCTCTAGTGTTGTTGGAAGAGAGTGTTTGTTATGACCAGTATGTTCTCTTGACAAATCTCTGGTAATCTATGCATGCTTTATTTTATACTCTAAGGCCAAACTTGCCTGCTACTCCACATATCTCCTGACTTTCTACTTTTGCATTCCAATCTTCTAAGATGAAAAGGACATCTTTTTTTGGTGTTAGTTCTAGAAGGTCTTGTAAGTTGTCATAAAACTGGTCAACTTCAGCTTCTTCAGCATTAGTGGCACAGACTTGGATTACTGTGATGTTGAATGATTTCCCTTGGAAGCAAACCAAGGTCATTCTGTTGTTTCTTATGACTGCACCCAAGTATTGCATTTCAGACTCTTGTTGACTGTGAGGGCTACTCCATTTCTTCTAAGCGATTCTTGCCCACAGCAGTAGACATAATGGTCATCTGAATTAAATTTGCATATTCCCATCCATTTTAGTTCCCTGATTCCTAAAATGTTGATGTTCACTCTTACCATCTCCAGCTTAACCACGTCCAATTTACCTTGATTCATGGACCTAACATCACAGGTTCCTATGCAATATTTTTCCTACAGCATCGGACTTTACTTTCACTACCACATATATCCACAGCTGAGCATCACTTCCGCTTTGGCCCAGCCTCCTCATTCTTTCTGGAGCTATTAGTAATTGACCATTGCTCTTCCCCAGCAGTATACTGGAACCTTCTGATCCGAGGTGGGGTGGGGCTCACATTCTGGTGTCGTATCTTTTTGCCTTTTCATACTGTTCATGGGGTTCTCGTGGCAAGAAAACTGGAATGGTTTGCCATTCCCTCCTCCAGTGGACCACATTGCATCAGAACTCTTCACTGTGACTTGTCCATCTTCGGTGGCCCTGCGTGGCATGGCTCATAGCCTCACTGAGTTATGGAAGTTCCTTCACCATGACAAGGCTATGATCCATGAAGGGCTCTACCAACATAATATCTGCTTAGTCAAAGTAACTGGTGAGAAGGTCACCAGAAAGAAGTGGATTTGGAAATAGGGCAACAGGCTGGCCTGGAACTCTGTGGGGGTGTGCTCTCGGATCCCCACCAAAGTGAAGGGAGGCAATGATGGAAAAGTTCTGGCCCAAGCAGTGACTGAGGCTGGTGTAGGAAGGGCTGTCCAGCTATAGACTGCATCAACAGATTTTGTGCCTCCCAAGAAGACACAGTCTAGGAACTCCAGGGTGGTGTAGAATTAAAAATGGAGCAGTAGGGTTCCTCCACTGCAGGCAGCATCCAGAGGCTGGGTAGATGGCTAATTCCAGCTTGGACATGTTGCCATGGTCACGGACTGCTCTGCCACCAGCAGGAGCAAGCTAAAGCCTCGGTGGAGCTACCCTCAGAGTGGGGGAAGATCATGAAATCCCACAGCCCTATGCACTGCTGTGTCAATTTCTGAACAGACTTCAGTATTGGATCAATGGTGATTTATTTAAATTTTTTTTTTTTTTTACTGTGCAGCAGCCATAGGCATCTATGAGAGTGGGCTGCAGGTCCATAAAGTCTTGTGGGTGCATACTCGCCAGTTCAACTTTCTGAAGGTGCTGCAGGAGTTGCTTTCATAGTCTTAGGTTGATACTGAACTCAGTAGCATGGGACTGGGATAGTACTCTATACAGTGGAGTCCTCAATAACCAGTCTGGGCTTTATAAAAAGAGGTGCCCTCAGTATAGATATGGTCTGATAGATGGAGATGTTAGAGGGTCAGATTCTGCAAACACACTGCAAGTCTCTAGCAACACCATGAATTCCTGAAACAGGTGGTTTTATATGTTCTACTCTTCCCTAACATATTTATGAATTGGATCAGATATAATAAAAACACTTATCAGTTATTGATATGCCCCAAAAGATAGTAAGTTGCGTTTCCCCCTTCCTCAATCACAGAGGACGCCATCCCTATCCTCAAGGAACTTCCAGTGTAGTTGGAAGAATATTCAATAACGTCCGTTAAAAAGTCACAACAACTAGACAAGGCTGAGAATCTGAGTATCAGATGAGTGCCAGAAACTCTCTGGGTTGGGCAGCTCAGAGGAGAGAGAAAGAGGCTTCAGAGAGAGAGTAGAATTAGGGAAAGAGAGCGAGGAACTGCATCTAAAATAAAGGATAATATATTACAGTGTGTGTGCGACTCATGCTAAGTTGCTTCAGTCAGGTCCAGCTCTTTGTGACCCTATGGACTGTAGCCCGCCAGGATCCTCTGCCCATGGGATTCTCCACGCAAGAATAGTGGGGTGGGTTGGCATCTCCTCCATCAGGGGATCCTCCTGACCCAGGGATCAAACCTGTGCCTCCTGGGTCTCCTGCATTGGCAGGTGGCTTCTTTACCACTAAGGCCACCTGGGAAGCCCAATATATTAGAGTAGGTTCCAGAAAGCGGGAGCCTTGTTTCAATCCATTGTTTCTTAGCGCCTAGAAGAGAGTGGTTGGATGGCATCATGGACTGAATGGACATGAGTCTGAGCAAACTTCTGGAGATAAAGAAGGACAGGGAAGCCTGGAGTGCTGCAGTCCATGGGGTCGCAAAGGCTGCGACACCACTGAGGGACTAAATAACAACAACAAAGAACAGAGTGGGCACATAGTGGGCAAATGGTAAATAGGAAAGAATGAATGGTAGGGAGTGATAGCAATACAAAAGCAGGCAGTATCTGATGGCTAAAAGACTTGAAAACAGGTCAAGAAGTTTTGATATTTACATTAGTGATGCCCCCTCAAGAACTCTTAAGTATCTAAACGCTGACCCTTCTCACCCATCCCTTGTGTACAGAGGGCAGGGATGGACGCGGGCTGCTGGTATGGGTCACTCCTGTTAACTCCAGGGTCTGGAGTAGTGCCCGGCATTATCAGTGAATATCGACTGACTAAAAGGCCAGTCGCCCTCTCCCTCTGGCCACCCACCTGCGGGAAAGGGTCGGCCGAAGGCCACTCAGCTCCTCCATCAAAGCATTTCCATTCGAGAACGCAACATTTACTGAATGCTAGCCGGGTTCTTTCTGGACAAGTCGCGCCTCAGCCCCCAAGATACTGCTAGGTAGGTACTAGTCCAGTGCCCAGCACCTGACACTCAATATCAGCGGATGATGCATTAATCAGTCATTATTGAAGCTGGTTACCACCTAACGCTGCCGGACGAGTCTCACCGGTTTCCCGCAGGTGGACGGTACCGCCTAGCGCTCACAGCAGAGCGCGTCCGACAAGATGACGCCGGCGTGGCTGGTGGGTGGGGCGGCTTGGCCCGGCACGCGCACGCGCGCTGCAGCGCCGTCCGGTCCTGCGAGTGGGCGGGCGACGCATGCGCGGGCGGCGGCCTTAAGGCGGCCGCGGCCCCAAGCATCCCAGTCGGCCTGTCAGCCGGCTAGGAGGTACTGTCAGGCCGTCGCGCGGCAGCCATGGCGGCAGAGGAGGAGGAGGTGGACTCGGCGGACCCGAGTGAGAGGTCAGTGCAGCGGGGGCTGCGTCTGGCTCGGGCGCTGCGTCTGGCTCGGGCGCGCGGGCAGTGCGAAGGACTCTAACCTGCCCAGTAGTTCGGTTGTCCCGCCCCGACGCGAATCCGCGCGGCGCGGGGAAGAGAAGCCTCTGGCCCCGCTCTGCCCTCAGCGGGCGCCCTTCGGGTCTGAATGTGACCCCGGCTGCGCCAGGAGGCCGCTTGACCCCCACGCCGACGGGTCCCGCCGGGTCGTGTGAGCGGCTCCGCCGGGCGGCCGCGGAAGTGGCTGGGCAACCAGCCCTGCTGAGGTCAGTTTTGCGGCAGAGACGGCTGCGGACCCCAGCCCTGCCCCAGCTGGACCCACGGGCGCTGAGCGGCGTCGCTGCACTTGACTCGGGTAACGGGAAACGGCCGAGTCACTGTCCGCTTCCGAGCGCGGCTTCCGACCTCAGTGAAGCGCTGCGCTCGGTGCAGCCGGGAGCGAGGGCGAAAGCGCAGTCCGCGCGGGTGTCTCCGGAGCCCGAGGAAGGGGCGGCGCTTCCTCGGGGCAGTGGAGGACCGACAGTCCAGGTTCACCCCAGAAGCCGCGGGTCGGAAGGGGCTGTCGGCGGGGAAAGGGGCTGGGGGAGTGAGTCTAAGGCTTTAGTCTTCAGAAGATGTGTAATTTACCAGATAGTTCACAGGAAGAAAGTTAACACGATTTGGATAGCAAGTTCACTCAATAATCTCTCAGAGATCTTTCTTTGCTTCCAAGTGTTCTGGCGTTACTGGAGAAATGTGTGTGTTTGCTCTTCAGAAGACACATGTGTAGAAACCTTTATGAAAGTGGGAGAAAGATGTCTAGTGGGAAGCTTTTTTAAAAAGTTACTTATTGAAGTACAAGTGATTTGCTATATTGTGTTCAGGTGTACATTAAAGTGATTCAGTGCAAAATATATATATATATATATATATATATATTCTTTTCAGATTCTTTTCCATTATAGGTTATTACAAGGTATTGAATATAGTTCACTGTGCCATATAGTAGGTTGTCGTTTATTGTTTTACTTATAGTGGTGTGTATCTGTTAATCCTAAATTCCTAATTTATTCCTCCCCCCTTTCCCTTTGGGTATTCATAAATTTGTATTCTATATTTGAGTCTGTTTCTGTTTTGTAAATAAGTTCATTTTTATCATTTTTTTTATTCCACATGTAAGGAATATCCTCTGATACCTGTCTCTCTCTGATTTTGTTCTGTTAGTATGATTCATCCATGTTGCTGCAAATGACGATTTTTCATTCCTTTTTTGAGGTCAGTGTTCCCTTATGTGTATGTGTATATATATACACACACCACATTTTCTTTATTCATTCATCTGTTGATGGACATTTAGGTTACTTTCCTGTCTTCCAGGACTTACAAATAGTGCTACTGTGAATATTGGGGTGCATATATCTTTTGAAATTAGAGTTTTCAGCTTTTCTAAATATATCCCCAGGAGTGGGATTGCTGGATCATATGGAAACTCTATGTTCTTGTTAAGGAACCTCCATGCAGTTTTCCATAGTGGCTGCACCAGTTTACATTCCCATCAACAGTTAGGAGGGTTCTAACGAGAAACTTTTTGATATACAAATATATTGTTTATTTTATTGTTTTCTAGCTGTAGTTTCATGCACTTAGCAGTAGATAAAGAGCAGTTAATTAGTGAAAAGATTACATTGCTATGAACATTATTGTCTTATTTCTCAAAGCCAGTCATTCAGATTGGAAAGTAAATAAACTTATATGCTAATCCCTGTATGTGTTTAATATTTTGACAACAGTTCTACTTCAGATGCTGGGAGAAATTTGCGTTATGAAACATAACCTAAATGACAGAGGATAATATAAGGTCCCATGATAGATGGGGTGTTTGGGAAGATGACAGAAGGGAAAAGTTGTGAAATAGTAGAAACTAGATTCTTCCCTTGACTTTTGTTTACGTGAGTCACTCACTTCACAAGTCCATTGTTTTGGTTTGTTGATTAATTTACTTGTTGAGGTAAGATGCCTAATGTTGTGTGATCACAAGTAGGAACCTGTTAGCTGTCACCATCTAGTTCATCACAACATTTTTGGGTCTGAGACTACTTTTATGGGGTCTGTTTGGCTTCCATGTTGTTGGGAGGCTTGCGAGTCCAGGGTACAACCAGGAAAGGAATTTGCCGTTTTGGGTGACAGCAGGAGGTCCTGTAGATAGAGTATAAACTATCCTTAGCAGCTGACCAGTCATAGTCCCTTGTTAGAGGTGGACCTCTTTGGTGCTCTTGGTGATACACTTGAGCAGTATCCAGTATATAAACTGCTGTGGCCTTATGAACTCTACTAAGCAAGTACCTGCTTATGCTGGGTGTTCCCTAATGTAGTCATATTAAACTTTAAGGTTGAGCCTATGTGCTAGGTATCACTATACCCATTTTTCAGGTGCAACTGCAGCTGGGACTGCAGCTGGCACTCCACCAGTGAGTAGTGGGAGTGGATTGGAGCTCCCTCGGTCTCTGGATTTAGTCTAAGGAGCTTTCCCACATCTCTGCTTGTTTCTCACTGGGATTGGGTTTACTAGGATGTTTAGTTCTTATTTCCTTTGCTTCACTGATACTTTGTTATTTAGTCCTTCATTGATACAGAGCTCACTTTAACTTTTTTAAAGTGGTTAATCAGCAGTCAAGAGCAAAGTGGATTGTGAGAAAACTGAAGTCTTTGAATCAAGTTCCTTATTCTTAAGACATTTCAGATCTAGATGGGGCAATGACATTAACAAAGGAAACAATTATAAAACGGTCATTTTAAGGCTTTTTGTTCTTCACTTGCTAAATCATGTCCAACTCTTTGCAATCCTTTTAACTGTAGCCCCCCAGGTTCCTCTGTCCATGGGATTTCCCAGGCAAGAATACTGGAGTGAGTTGCCATTTCCTTTTCCAGGGGTTCTTCCGGACTCAGGGATCAAAGCCACGTATCCTGGTTTGCAGATGGATTCTTTACCACTGAGCCACGCTGAGAAACCCCAAAGGCTTTTTGGATCATTTGATTCTTATCCTTTCCTTCCTAGTGCAGACGGGCATGCCTCAGAGCCATTTGGTTTTCAACATCTAATCCTTTTCAGTTGCAGTACAGTTGAGAAAGCAATATGTAACAAGAGTTAGATAGACTTCTGTTAATTGCTGCAAGGGTTGTCCTACAGATTGTTTAAGTATCAGTTGGGTTTAAAGGAAAGCTGTCATGGAATTGCCTAGTTGCAGAGTAGACCATAGACTAGCCAACTTGCAGTGATGATCCAGGGTTATTGCTAAATTTTCAGGAATTTTGCCAACAGTTGGCAGCTTGAAATCAGTCATGGTAGTTGTACTTACATCATGGAAATCATCAAATAGTATAAATAAGGTATTTTTCCCCCTTCATCTCCAGTGGGTTTATCCTACTGGATTTTCATTAGAGTTTGATTGTGTTTTTTTGCCTTGAAGATAAGATAGAGAAATCCACTCTCCTATCTTTTAAAAGACTTTTCAGGTCAGTGACCCCTCTCTGTTGCCATCTCCCCTTTCCAAATCCTTACCTCTTGACTTCTAAAAATCACAGAACTCCTCAGTGTTACATTCCAGTGGACTTCTATTTTTCTTAATACTTAACCTTTCTTGGGTCCTTTTTAGTGTTTGACACTAAAGATAGCTACTCCCTTTGGAGACTTTTATCAGACCTTCTACCTCTTATGACATTTTGCTTCTTGTCTTACCTGAGACCAGTAGTTAATTTTGTTTTTTACCCCCATTCACTCTCTGCGATTCTGTCTCCATCTGTGTTTTCATTGTGTTGTTTACTCACAACTGCTTGAGCTATCCTGTCTGTAGGGAGGGCTCAGAATTCCTTAGGATTAAGTCTTCTTCAGTACTCTAGTGATGTTTCTAATTGGGTATCAAATGTTTGCAACTGGTTTCTCAAATGTAACAAGTCCCAACTAGGATCTCATTTGCACCGTCGTTCCCTTGAGCTAAATCATACAAAAAGCTCAGTGCTTCCCCTTGGCTTCCTGTTTTTGTTAGGGTACTTACACATTACCCAGATAATCGTGATGCTGTGATCACTCACCTAGAGCCGGACATCCTGGAATGTGAGGTCAAGTGGGCCTTGGGAAGCATCACTACGAACACAGCTAGTGGAGGTGATGGAATTCCAGTTGAACTATTTCAAATCCTGAAAGATCATGCTGTGAAAGTGCTGCAGTCAATATGCCAGCAAATTTGGAAAACTCAGCAGTGGCCGCTGGAGCAGTGGAAAACTGGAAAGGGTCAGTTTTCATTCCAATCCCAAAGAAAGGCAATGCCAAAGAATGCTCAAACTACTGCACAGTTGCACTCATCTCACACACTAGAGAAGTAATGCTCAAAATTCTCCAAGCCAGGCTTCAGCAATACGTGAACTGTGAGCTTCCAGATGTTCAAGCTGGATTTAGAAAAAGCAGAGGAACCAGAGATCAAATTGCCAACATCTGCTGGATCATCAAAAAAGCAAGAGAGTTCCAGAAAAACATCTATTTCTGCTTTATTGACTATGCCAAAGCCTTTGACTGTGTGAATCACAACAAACTGTGGAAAATTCTGAAAGAGATAGGAATACCAGACTACCTGACCTGCCTCTTGAGAAATCTGTATGTAGGTCAGGAAGCAACAGTTAGAACTGGATGTGGAACAACAGACTGGTTCCAAATAGGAAAAGGAGTACATAAAGGTTGTATATTGTCACCCTGCTTATTTAACTTATGTGCAGAGTACCTCATGCAAAATGTCGGGCTGGATGAAGCAGAAGCTGCAATCAAGATTGCTGGGAGAAATATCAATAACCTCAGATATGCAGATGACACTACCCTTTTGGCAGAAAGTTAAGAAGAACTAAAAAGCCTCTTGATGAAAGTCAGAGAGGAGAGTGAAAAAGTTGTTTTAAAGCTCAGCATTCAGAAAACTAAGATCATGGCATCAGGCCCATTGCTTCATGGCAAATAGGTGGGGAAACAGTGGAAACAGTGGCTGACTTTATTTTTTGGGGCTGCAAAATCACTGCAGATGGTGACTGCAGCCATGAAATTAAAAGACGCTTGCTCCTTGGAAGGAAGGTTATGACCAACCTAGACAGCATGTTAAAAAGCAGAGACATTACTTTGCCTACAAAGGTCCGTCTAGTCAGAGATCTATGGCTTTTCCAGTAGTCGTGTATGGATGTGAGAGTTGGACTCTGAAGAAAACTGAGCGCTGAAGAATTGATGCTTTTGAACTGTGGTGTTGGAGAAGACTCTTTCAAGTCCCTTGGACTGCAGGGAGATCCAACCAGTCCATCCTAAAGGAGATCAGTCCTGAGTATTCAATGGAAGGACTGATGCTGAAGCTGAAACTCCAATACTTTGGCCACCTGATGTGAAGAGCTGACTCATTTGAAAAGACCCTGGTGCTGGGAAAGATTGAAGGCAGGAGGAGAAGGGGACGACAGAGGATGAGATGGTTGGATGGCATCACTGACTCAATGGACATGAGTTTGAGTAAATTCCAGGAGTTGGTGATGGACAGGGAGGCCTTGTGTGCTGTGGTCCATGGGGTTGCAAAGAGTCGGACATGACTGAGCGACTGAACTGAACTGAAGTGAACTTAGGTATTTAGGTTCTTCTGGTCCTCCAGATTAAGAGATGTGGTACTGTCTTTTCACTATCCTTCCCCACCTCTATTGATCCAAGCACAGAATCTGTTCCCACGTCCAGTAGCCTCTAAGTGCAGCATCACCTTTCCAGCCCCGTTGTCACCTGGGGGCCACTTGGTTCAGACTCTCATTACTCCCTTTTCTAAATTATTGCAGGTTTTCGGTACATGTTCAGTGCCTATGCTTTCCACATAACTTACGTTTTTTAGTTACTTTTACACCCCCAGAGGCACAGACGCCCTCAGTAGAGGGCTTCCCAGGTGGCTCCGTGGTAAAGAATCTGCCTTCCAGTGCAGAAGATGCAGGAAATGTGGGTTCAATTCCTGGATTGGGAAGATCCCCTGGAGAAGGAAATGGCAGCTCACTCCAGTATTCCAGCCTGGAAAATATCTTGGACAGAGGAGCGTGGCGGGCTACAGTCCGTGGGGTGGCAAAGAGTCAGACACTGCTGAGCGCTCAATGCAGTCAGTTGCACACACAATGTGGTGTTATTATATGTCCTCAGCCTGACTTCCAAGCCCTTTGCAGGCAGTGAGGCTGCTAACTTTGGAGTCTTATTTCCTTCCTGTGCTCTGGGCTCAAGCCAAGCTGTGTCTTTCATTGTTTCCAACACATGTTCCTTGCTTACCTCCTATTTTTCCATGACTTGGTTCAAGTTGATTTCTCTGACCCCAAACAGATGGTGATCTCCCTTCTTTTAAGATCCACGGTGTTTTCCTACACTTTCTTTATGGCACCTCCATCATGTCCTATAGTATCGTTTTTCTGTACTTGTTTTGTCAGATCATTGAAGACAAAGCTTTTGTGTTACTGAAATGTCTGGTTGAGCTCAAAGGGGCTTTATAAATAGAAAGTTTCAATAAAATTTTAAGAATTAAACATTTCAACTGTTTTAAATTTATGCTGACACAAACATTATGATAAAAAATCCTAGTACTTGATTATTTATTTTGCAGTTGATGATTTAAATTTTTTCATTCCGAAACATCAAGTACATCAATAGATACTGTTATAAGAAATTCAAAGTTTAAATTTGTCTAGGATGAGTTTGAGCAGTTAGAATCATAAACGTAAATTATATCAGAGAATTGCAAATATGGTTCTTCTCCTTGACCTTGGATGAACCAACAGGGAACCATGCTTTGCTGTTTTGCCTGTTCTCCAAAATGCCAGTTACAGACCAGCAAATGCAGATGTCATTCCTGTGACAAAGAATCTAACAAAAGATTTTAAAGTCCCATGGGTGGTACACTTAGTAAAAACAACACTGACTAATACATTTCAGAATAAAATGTGCCTCTGCATGAGTCCTTAAAGTGTATATTATTTATAATAGACATTCAGAAACATTTTATAGTTAGATTTTTGGTCTAATTCCATAGTTCTGTAATTTCTCACTCCTGATTGTGAATCATGAAATAATTGTCTGGAAAAGTGTTTTTTTTTTCCTTAAAGTTTATTCAATTTGATACCTAGGATCTTTAGTCTTTCATTTTCTTTATATAGTGGATGAACTCATTTCGAAACTAACAACAAAATGTAACTTGGATTTATTAAGCAATGTAAAATCTAAGAACTCCATGTGTAGCTTCTTAATTATGTATGTTGGATGATGATGCTATGTCTGGTTCCAGAATGGCTTTCTTACTATGTGCAAGAAGATATGAAGCAATTAGGGGAAAAGATTTCCAGCACATGGAAAAAGTTATAAGTTAGGAAAATAACCTTAAAAATTGTACAAAAATATTTTTAAATAAAAAAAAATGAAGAACAATAGTTACAGGTTAAAAAGTTAAAAGAATGCTAGTTAATGTGTTGAAATATTAATATATTCAAGAGCCTATGTTGTCATTGATCTCATGGTTATGATAATTTGCTTCCCTAGTATCATTTATTTAAAATAAAATGGCATGTTAATAAATTATGACTTGTGTGAGACATACTCTTTTTTTTTTCTTCTTCTTCTTCTTTTCCTGAGTAGGATTTAAGAAGTCTTTTCTCAGGAAAAAAAGGTCTTTATTTGCCCAAGGGTTATCATTTTCAGTCTGGAAGTTTTCAGTCATTCACTGGTTAAGGAATTATTTCAGAGGAATACATGTATTCATAACTCTAGTCAGTTTGGATATTTATATTAAAAATGAAAACCTCATCATTTCTCTAAATGAGGTAGATAGAATGCTTGCTTAGAGTAGTTTATAGAAAGCAGTAATAAACATAGTTTTTCTTTCTTGATAGTACCAGTCAGTATAGGCCATTTTAAACAAGCCTGTAATATAATGAAATTCTCTTTACTTGTAACCTAATTAGAAATGTTATTTAAGTAGCCAAAACTATGTGGAAACTGACCAGACTTCTGTATGTTTTCTTCAGAATACTTTGAAACCTCTTTCACTGTTTCACAATATTTACAGTTTGTGCAATTCAGATTTAGTAATACTATGGATAGTCAAATGCCTTAGACAAGAAAACAGGAATTACTAGGAAATTTAAATGTTGATAGCCTAGGATACAAGTACAATGTTAATGCTATTTTATAAAAAAGAGAGAGAGTACATAGAAAATTCAGGGGGAAAGTTTCAGTTTTCTTTGTAGAACTAGGGATACCTAAAATCAGATTCTTGGGTTAACAAACTGTTAATATGCTAAGTACATCTTATTTGGCGTTCCTTAGAGTTGCCACCTTTGGTATAGTGTTTTAAAGCTTTTACTCAGAAGTCTGCTCACTGAAAGTATTGTTTACATGTTACACGTTGCAAAGCAAGTTTATTTAATATTTTGTTTAGATGCTTTAGGGCTTGGGTCCTCAGCCTTCCTAGTGAGGTTGGTTCTCAATGGATAAGACAGTGTATGATAAAATCATCTTGATGCCATAGATAGATAGAGTCCCTATTGTGAATGCCTTATCTTTATATTATAGCTGACACTTTTCATCTCTTCTGATGTCAGGGCCTCAGCAACGTATGATGGTGTTTCCTATTCATCTGCTTATTAGAGAAGTTAATTTTTGCTTTTCTGTGTATTTCCCAAAGTTCTGAGGAGGCAGTCCTGCATCTTGTTCACTGTATCATGGCCATGGTAAATTGAATTGTTCTTTTGAATTTTGTGCCCTCAGAAGTATGGCTGGACATCTGACAAACTTCAGACTGTGTGGTTAGTTCCAATCTCAGTCTTCCACAAAGTAAGCAGAGAAATGCAAAAACAACTCTGGATGGCATAGGAGATTTTGTGGAAGAGGCAAAGGGTTTCTTTGAAGATGGGGTCAATTTACCCCAAAGACAGGAAGTGAGGTTGGATGGGTGTCTTAGAGAGTTGAACCGCAGAGGTTGCCAGCTGAGTAAGGTGTGGGAACTCATGAGCAAAAGCTTATAAACTGAAGGGAGGAAAAGGCAGACCCTTGCTGGCACTCTTTAAAAATGTGCCTTTGAACCTATTATGCGCTAACACTCAATCCTGTAGAGTAACTCTAAGAAAAAAAGAAAGGCAATTTATTTAAAACATTGTCATCTAGTTAAGGCAAAAACTGATTAGACAGAAACATGAGGGCCAAGGGGAGAGAGGTATCTTTACAGTTCCATTAACAGTGAAGAGAAACTTTTACTGTATTTTGTTAAATATATTTTTTTCAGTTTAAATATACTTTAGAAAAACTCCACTTAAAAAAATTATCTACTTTGTTGAAAAAGCTGCTGTAAAAAACCTGCAGAGTTATTACTGTCCCCTCTTGTGGTTGAAGAGCCCTTGTTTTTAATGTAATGCAATAAATAGCCTTGCAAACATAAAAACATTATTTTGCCCCTTCTCTTTGAGTTAAGGCAATCACTGGGAGGCAAAATGCATAGACAAAACAATCCTATCTCTTAAAAACTGGTTTTATGATGAGTGGTGAATAGGTGAAGGTAGGCATGATTCCTATATTAACGGCTGACACATCACATTTTAAACCCTAGTGCCTTGTGCATAGTAGGCATTCAGAAACTAAAATTTTTTATATATAATTTGAATACTGAAACAAAGATTCCATTTGTGTTTCCTCTGCCCCAATGTGTTTGTGATGTGAGGGGGAACAATAGTAGATTATAGTTCATTTTACTTGTATTTGTTGTTTTTGTTGTACTGGCCTCTGATTCTCTTTGGCCAAGAACTGTGCTGTTATTGAGGGATATTTGCTGAAAAAAATTAATGAAATTGAGTTGTGAGTAACTTCCTATTGGTACTAGTTCATGTACTTGTGGCCAGACATAGATGTTGATGACCATCTTGTTAAGAACTTTTTTTAAATTTAAGCTCTGAAGAGCATGAGATTCTTATAGTTTCCTGTTAAGCTACAACTAAAAAACAATAGCTTTAGTTGCAGCTTTAGCAGGCAGTTGAATAAATTGGAAGTTTCATTGCTGAAGACTTGTTTTTCCTTTATAATTTGTCGATATTTGCAAATAAACTGATAGTAGTAATGCTTTCTGTTATCTTGATACCTTGATAATAAGTTATAGGTAGCATTTGTCAGAGATGCCTAGAGGTCTTTCCTCCTGTTAATTCAGAAGATTTGAAACCGGTAGCAGAGAATGTTAGACTGGAGCCTAATTTTAATATAGGCTATTATGGATCTTCTCTTCTATCCTTCTTTTTTATTATTGAGGCATAATTGACATATATCTTTGTATTTGTTTCAGGGGTGTAACATAATGATTTGGTATTTTTATATATTGTGAAATGATTATCACAGTCAATCTAGTTAACCATGCGTAGTTATAGAATTTTTTTCTTGTGATGACAACTTTTTTAGATTTACTCTCTTAGCAACTTTCAAATATGCAGTACAGTATCACTAACTAAAGTTGCCATGCTATACATTATATCCCCATGACTTACTTATTTTATAGCTGGAAGTTTTTACCTTTTACTCTCTTAACCCATTTTTCCCACTCTCCTCCTCTGTCAACCACCAGTTTATCTCTGAGCTTATTGTTGTTATAGTTGTTTTGAAAGATTCCACATGTAAGTGAGATCATATGAATTTGTCTTTCTCTGTCTGACTTAATTTCACTTAGCATGATACCCCCTAGGTTCACCCATGTTGTATAGATGTTAATATTTCATTCTTTTTTATGGCTGAATAATATTCCATTATGTATATGTTTTGTGTAACGTACACTCTCTGTCAGCTTGTTGATGGACACTTAGGTTTTCCCGTATCTTGGTCACTGTATTATAGATAATGCTTCAGTGAACACTGGGGTGCATGTATCTTTTCAAGTTACTTTTTTTGTCTTCAGATAAATACCCAGAAGTGGAGTTGCTGGATCCTAGGGTAGTTTTATTTTTTGAGGAAACTTCATACTATTTTCCACCAACAGTGTGCCAGGGTTCCTTTTTCTCCATATCATCTAACATTTTTTTCTTTCTTACCTTTTTGATAATAGCCATTCTAACAAGTGTGAGAGGGTATCTCACTATGGTTTTGATTTACATTTTTCCGAAGTTAGTGATCTGAGCATCTTTTCATCTGTCTGTTTGCCATCTGTATGTTGTCTTTGGCAAAAAGTGTATTCAGATCCTCTGCCCATTTTTTAACTGGACTTTTCTTTTTTTTTTTTTTTTGCTGTTGACTTGCATGCGTTCTTTATGTATTTTGGATATTAACCTCTTATCAAATTTATGATTTTCAGATGTTTTCTCCCATTTTCTGGGTTGCCTTTTCGTTCTGTTGATGGTTTGCTTTGCTGCACAGAAGCTTTTTAGTCTGATGTAGTTGCACTTGCTTATTTTTGCTTTTGTTGTGTTCTTTAAAAACTGATACCTGAGTGTTTGGCTTCCAGTCAACCTAAATCTAGGTGCTGACTGAGATCTTCCCCTTTGGGACACTGTGTTGGCACACCCTCAACTACTGGGAACTAGTAAAAATAAAATTAGCTTCTTGGACAATCACAAAGGATTGAAAGATGGCCAGGAGCTAGGGCAGGGCTGAACAATAAGATTCATCTCCTGCAACCAACCCTTTACCATTGGGAGAAGTGGTGGTTTTTCATCTAATGCATAGAAACCAACACAGAGAATCAACCAAAATGAGGAAACAAAGGAATATGTTTCAAACGAAAAAACATGATAAAACCTCAGAGGGGAAAAAACCCTACCGAAATAGAAGTGCGATGGGACTGCAGTCAGAAGCCTCCCCACTGGTCCCAGATCCGGAGGTGTCCCCTGGGCAGCAGTCACACAGATCAGGGCCCCAGAGGACTGGACGAACTCCCTTCTGGAAGATGCTGGTGAGCTATAGCAAGGCAGGGTGAGTGTAAAATGGCATCCCCCAGCCTGTGCTCCATGAACGCACCTCTCATGTGCGTTCTCTGTGGCTCATGTTCGCCACACCAGAAGCCTGCTCCTTAGGCCAGAACTCCTGGACAAGTGAACAGGCCTCTTCTGAGAAAGATGAGGGGTGGGTTTTGTCTGTGTGGTGTCCTGGGGGTGGTAATCTCCGAGAACTGTCTCTGTGATTGTTACAGCCCCATGGCACCCAGGAACACAAGCCCCTCTGCCAGAGCCAGGGGAAAGAAGGGGTGTCCTCTGGATAGCAAACCTAAAAACTGGGTTAAGACTAGGAAGCGAGTCTCTCACATGAACCCGGGGTGCTTTCAGAGGGCTGCTTCTGGGCTGGGCCCTGGTGCCCGTGAGGCTACACACAAGCCCTTTGAGAACCATTCCTTAGTGTGCCACCCCCCATGTGTGTCATGGCCTTGAGCCTTAAAACCAGGCATTTTGGGGGCTCCTCTTTCAGGTGCCAGTCTGTAAAGTCAGGGAGCCCTATGTGGGTTATGAGCTGTTTTCTCCTCAGGGAGAAGCAGCTCTGGGTTTTGTGTTACCTCCTGATTGTGGGTCGCTGTGCTGTATAGTAGGATTTACGGTGAGATTCTGTCTCAGCCTTTCCCACCTGCTTCAAAGTGGTTTCTCTCTAGGTGTGCCCCTTTTATGGAGGGCTTGCTCAGCCAGCTTTTAGGTTATTGTCAGAGGAGATTGTTCCATCTGTAGCTGTGGATTCAGTGTGTGTGTGGAGGAGATCAGAGCAGGATCTTCCATCTAGAACCGGAACCCCAGCATTCTTCTTTTCACATATTTTCTCCACAGTATAACCCACCTGCCATGAAAACCTGACCAAGTACATTTGCTTATGTTGTTGTTTAGTCGCTCAGTCATGTCCGACTCTTTTGTGGCCCCGTGGACTATAGCCCGCTAGACTCCTCTGTCCATGGGATTTCCCAGGGGAGGATACTGGAATGGGTTGCCATTTCCTGCTGCAGGGGATCTTCCTGAACCAGGGATCGAACCTGAGTCTCTTGCATCTCCTGGATTGGCAGGTGGATTCTTTACCCTCCGAGCCTCCTGGGAAGCCCAGTTTGCTTATAGTCCTGTCCTGTAATCCTCTTTGTGTAAGTGTGTTCATGTGCATACATGCACACATAGTTATGAAACTTACTATGAAGTCTTTATATCTAAAGATCAAAAGACAAGAAGAAATTTGACTAGCAGATAAAAAGGAAAAATTATATATATTTGAAAAAAAGTGTGAAGGACAATGCTTCTGATCACCTTCCTAAATTGTTCATTTTGTTGATTACCCTTTTCTTGACTGACCTTTTTGCACTGACATTTGTTTGTTTTTTGTTTTGTTTTGGGAGGTTCAGGCCTGTAACTTGCCCGCATCCTATCTTCTAATGGGAACTGGTGGTACTGGAGGTGCTCTCTGCCTACAGAAATGATCCTTATTTGCCTTCCTGCATCCACTTCTTTTATTTCTTATGACCAAGGCCTTCATTTCACACACAGTTATGAAGCACTCACATGGCCATCAGCCAGTTAGTGTTTTTGGCACTGGCAATATAAGAATGACGTTAAATGTGGGTTTAGCATTTATTATGCTCATAGTGCAATAGGGAAAATAAATACATAAGCAAGTAACCAGAGCAATAATAATAACTGTATCTGTGACAAGGGTCAGAGGAGTGACTAATGACTCTTGGCATCAGGATCAGGGATAGTACGTATCTCAGAAAAGACAAGGTATTCTGGACAGAAGGAGAGCCACAGAGGCATAAAATATTATGAAATTTGGGGAGTTACGAGGTACTGGAAAAGTACAGTGTGAAAAGATTTAAGATGAGGAGAGGGTAATCTGTGGATGGAATGTGAAGCATCTTCTGCGCGGGCCTGAGGAATATGACTTTGTTCTGTAAGTAATGACAACTCCTCAGACGTTTTAAGGAAGGTGGTCGCCTGAGAAAAGAGTTTTGAAGTCACTCAGTTCAAGTCACATCTCTATTTATGTCATTTAATTATGGATGGCATCACCGACTCGATGGACATGGGTTTGGGTGGACTCTGGGAGCTGGTGATGGACAAGGAGGCCTGACGTGCTGCGGTTCATGGGGTGGCAAACAGTCAGACATGACTGTGCAACTGAACTGAACTGAACTGAACCTACTAGCGGTATACTCTTGGGCTTGGTGCGTGACATTTCTGAACCTCAGTGTTCGCATCTGTGAAATGGGTGTAGCCCGAACTGAGAGTATCTTGGATTGTGAGTGACTTAGTCATTCAGCAAACATTATTTATTGAGCACCTGTTATACATAATGCCTAGGGAAATTTTATAGGGAAGGGAAGTGCAGTAGGATGAGCCTACAAACCCTAGAAAAATGTGGTAGATGCTGTATCAACCTATTCAGAACTTAGCATGTTTTTCTATTCAATGCCATTCTTTTCTTTTTTAAAGATTTTTTTTGTTGTTGTGAACCATTATGGAAGTCTTTATTGAATTTGTCACATTATTGCTTCTGTTTTGTGTTGTCATTTTTTTGGCCACAAGGCATGTGGGGTCTGAGCTCCCCAACCAGGGATTGCACCCACACCCCTGGCATTAGAAGGTGAAGTCTTAACCACTGGACCATTACAGAAGTCCCTCACAGCTCTTCTTATTCATGTATTCTCTATTGTTATTGGTGGCATCTCAGACAGAAACCTAGGAATCCTCTATTATCCCTTCTTTGTAACCAATTATCAAATTCAGACTGTTTTACCTTTTTTTTTTTGGTGATGATGAAATGCTTAAGTTTTATGTGTTCATTTGCTGAACTTTGACATACATACATACATCTGTGTAATCCAATTGTATATTAAGATGGAGAGCTTCACAGTCATCCACTTCTAATTCATTGCAAGCAGTACACTTAAGGTGAAGCAAAAAACTTCATATCATGAAGGCATATTAACATGCTAGGTATTGGGATAGAAACTGAGCATGCAGTGAGTCCTTACCTTCAGGGCTATTTTAGTTAGGTGAGGATACTGATGAGGAAATGTGAGCTTGAGGACACAACTTGAGAATTAAGAAAATAGAGCTTGATTACAGGAGTCCATCCTGCCACCTTGATCTAATCCTCTTTGGGTATGTGGGAGAAATGGAATCTAATCTGAGGTTGATAAGAGGCTAATGAATCATGGGAAGAAGAGGAGATGTGTATTCCAAGGATATTCAGGTCCAGGAACAAGAGGACAGGGAATGTTATATGTCTAGAGGACAGAGAATAAGAAATGCCAAAAATGACACTAAAGCTTCAAGTGAAAGGCTGGAGCAAGGCTGCAGGTCCCAGTGCAGCTCAACTGGAAGTAGCCTCACCTTTGAGACAAGCAGTTCATGTAAAATGACAATTCTCTGTCAATTCTTATCTTTGCGCTCCCTCTGAACCTTATATAAAACTCTTATTTTATGCCTCATCAGTGTTAGTGAATCATAGCTATTGTTGTCAGTATAATAACTACTATTTACTGGGTGTATTTACTCTACCTTGGAGCATACTTCCTGCTGCAGAAGACATGCAGCACTGGGAAGGCAGGTAGTAGGGGCACAGGTAACAGGAGTGATGCTGCTCCGGACTGAGGAATACCAGCAGCCACCGGAACCGCGAAGAGACTAGGAAAGAGTTTTTCCCTTAGAGCCTCTATTGGGAGGCTGGCCTTGCCAGCAGCTAGGTTTCAGCCCAGTGACACTGAATTCAGACTTCGGGTCTCCAGAGCTGTGACAGAATGAATTTCTGTGGCTTGAAGCACGTGGTAATTTGTTAGAGCAGCCTTTGGCAACAGTGCCCTTGTCAGCTCGCCACATGCACGGCATACTTCATTGTGTACACGTGCTCATGCCTTTCCTGCACGGGGGATGCCTGAACCGCCACTGCAGCTTTCAGAATATCTGCTGGTTTCGGTTCAGGATGGTGGAGTAGAAGGATGTGTGCCCATCTCCTCCTGTGAGAGCACCAAAATTGCAACTAGCTGTTGAACAACCATGGACAGGAGGATGCTGGAACCCACCAAAAAAGAGACACCCCACGTCCAAAGACAAAGAAGAAGTCACAGCAAGACGGTAGGAGGGGAGCGATCACAATAAAATGAAAATCCCAAACCCACCAGGTGGGTGATCCACAGACTGGAGAACAATAATGCCAATGAAGTTCTCGCACTGTTGTGAAGTTTCTGAACCCTACATGAGGCTTTCCAGCCTGGGGATCAGAAAAAGGGACTGGGAATCCCCAGGGAATCTGGCCTTGAGGGCCAGCGGGATTTGATTATAGCCTTTCCAGAGGACTGAGGGAAAACAGAGACTCCAGTCTTTGAGGGCACAAACAAAATTCTGAGCACACGAAGACCCAGAGGAGAGCAGCAGTAACCGCACCGGAGACTGAACCAAAGCTGGTGTTGGAGGGCCTCCTGTGGAGGCGTGGGTCAGCAGGGGCTCACTGCAGGAACGGGGGCACTGGAAGGTCCCCCTTGGTGTAAACCCTCTTAGAGTTCACCGTTAATCCTACCATAGAGTCTGTAGACCCCAGGGCTGGGTCGCCCCAGGCCAAACAACTACCAGGGAAGGAGTGCAACTCTACCTATCAGCAAATAATTGGATTAAAGCTTTACTGAGCAAGGCCCTGCCTGCCAGAGCAAGACCCAGTTTTTCCCATGCCAGTCCCTCCCATCAGGAAGCTTACACAAGCCTCTTAGCCTCATCCATCAAAGGACAGACAGAAGCACAGTTTTGCAGTGGCTAAAACAAAAAGTGTATTACAGAAAGTTAACCACGATGAAAGGAGAAGGCAATGGCAACCCACTCCAGTACTCTTGCCTGGAAAATCCCATGGACGGAGGAGCCTGGTAGGCTGCAGTCCATGGGGTGGTGAAGAGCCGGACACGACTGAGCAACTTCACTTTCACTTTTCACTTTCATGCATTGGAGAAGGAAATGGCAACCCACTCCAGTGTTCTTGCCTGGAGAATCCCAGAGACGGAAGACCCTGGTGGGCTGCCGCCTATGGGGTCGCACAGAGTTGGACACGACTAAAGTGACTTAGCAGCAGCAGCAGCAACCACGACGAAAAAGCAGAAAGTTATGTCCCAGATGAAGGGACAAGATGAGACCCCAGAAAAACAACTAAATGAAGTAGAGATAGGTAACCTTCCAGAAAAAGAATTCAGAATAATGATAGTGAAGAAGATCGAGGATCTTGGGAAAAGAATGGAGGCAAAGATTGAGAGGATACAAGAAATGTTTACCAAAGACCTAGAAGAATTTAAGAGCAAACAAACAAGAAACGAAGAATACACTAGAAGGAACCAATAGCAGAATAACTGAGGCAGAAGAATGGATAAATGACCTGGAGGACAGAATGGTGGAAGTCACTGCCACAGAAGAGAAAATAGAAAATAGAATGAAAAGAAATGAAGACAGCCTAAGAGACCTCTGGGACAACATTTAACACACCAACATTCACACTGTAAGGGTCCCAGAAGGAGAAGAGAGAGAGAAAGAACCTGAGAAAATATTTGAAGAGATGATAGCTGGAAACTTCCCAAACATAGGAAAGGAAATAGTCAACCAAGTTCTGGCAGCACAGAGTCCCAGGAAGGATAAACCCAAGGAGGAACACACTGAGACACATAGTAATCAAACTGACAAAATTTAAAGACAGAGATAAAATATTAAAACCAGAAAGGAAAAAAATGACAAATAACATACACGGGAATTCCCATCAGGCTATCAGCTGATTTCTCAGCAGAAACTCTAAAAGCCAGAAGGGAATGGCATGAAAGATTTAAAGTGATGAAAGGGAAGAACCTACAACCAAGAATACTCTACCCAACAAGACTCCTTCAAATTTGATGGAGAAATCAAAAACTTTTCAGACAAGCAAAAGTTAAGAGAATTCAGTACCACCAAACCAGCCTTACAACAAATGCTAAAGGAACTTCTCTAGGCAGGAAACAAGAGAAGGAAAAGACCTACAGGAAATAAACCCAAAGCAATTAAGAAAATGGTAATAGGATCATACATATCCTTAAATGTCATAATTACCTTAAATGTAAATGGATTAAATGCACCAGCCAAAAGACATAGACTGGCTGGGTTGATGAAAACATGTGCACCTATGCCCTTCCACTTACCACATCACTCTGCTTGACCCTCCCTAAATTGTATGTAATTATTTTATATTGTTAGTCATGTTCCAGTTATGACTTGCAGTTGTAATTATCTTTTATTTTTTGTCTATTGATTGTGAAAGCTGATAAATATCTTTTACTATTGTGATTACATAACTATGATCATAGTATTACTCAATACTATTGTATCATGATTGATCAACAGAAAAATAATAGAACTCCGTATCACCAAAACTAGGATCTAATAGAACCTGTCATCACTTTTTAAAATCCAGATGCATATCAGAATCATCTTGAAATTTTTTGAAAAGTACAAATACTCAGGTATTACTTTTTTTCTCCAGAGCTCCAGATATGTTTCTAATGTAGCAGTCATGTTTACAAACAACTGGACTATATGATGATATTTTACTTTTATCTAGTTTGTTTCATTTTTTGTATTTCATATTCAGTGCTCCCATTTCATTTAGTTTATGTTCTCCAGTTTCTCCATCTCTTCTTTTTTTTTTTTTTTTGGATGTTCTTTTTCAAGTCTGTATCAAGTGTAGTAGAAAAGCTTTTGTATACATTATATATATAAATATGTATGATATATGTATTTTAGAAACATTAATTTTTGCCTAATTGGAAAAATTATGGCATTTTGATTCTATTTGACTTAGTATGACTAGAATGCTATATTTTTAATTAAAAAATAGATAGGCAACAAGCAACAAAGTTTTACTGTATAGCATAGGGAACTGTAGTCAATATCTTGTAATAACCTATGATGGAAAATAAATTCAGAAATAATAAATGTGTATTTGTATAACTGAATTACCTTGCTCTGCACCTGAAACACTGTAAGTCCACTATACTTCAATAACATGTATTTTTTTAAAAAAAGAAAGAAAAACCCTATTTGTGAAGATCCAGTCCAAAAACAACTTCCTGATCCCTTTAGGGAGAATTAATCATTGTTAGCTCTGTTTGGTAACTGATATGCCCCAAGTGAATAGAATAGTTCTGTAAAGATAGTGTGTGCTTAATAAGTAACTGTAGAGTGAGTTCATTCTATCATGTATTAGAGTTGTTGGGTCTCCTGTTTCTTCCATTAGATTTTTTTTTTGCTTTTTTTTTTATTTTTAAAATTGAGATATAATTAACATGTAACATTGTTAAGTTCAAGATATACAGTGTGTTGATTTATCCATTTATATATTGCAGCATGATTCCCACCATAGCTTGGCTATCACCTCTACCATATCACATAATTCTCTTTTTTGTGTGTGGTAAGAACATTTAAGATCTGGTCTCTTAGTTATGAAGTCTACTGTACAGTATTGTTGACTGTAATCACTATGCCATGCATTCAATCTCCAGAACTTATTCATCTTCTAGTTATAAGTTCTTACCCTCACCTGGTTTAATTTTTCATCATTCCTCATCTTCTCGTCTCCATCCCTGTTGCCCGAGCCTTCATTCTGGCTGTTGCGTCTCATCTGGAACCTGCTTCCTCTTGTTGAATTCTTTTTCTCTCATGAGAAAGGTCACACTTTAAGTGATGCTGGTCAAGTGCCGAGCGCTTGGGAGCTGTCAGATGACCGCTGATGTCCTGTGTCCTGTCAGGATTTGCCTACGTCTGCTGCTGAGTCAGGATTTGAAGGCTCCCCGTCTGTTTGCTACGAGCCCCACTGTACCTTTTTCCTCACCTCTTGCCCAAGGCCTGCTTGCTTGTTCTCTGTTTAGCTATCTCCCACCAGATGCTTGGGACATTCTCATCATTTGCTGTTTGCTGGAATCCAAAGCTTTTAATAGTTAACCAGGTCATGCTATGGTAGATTGTACATGGGCCCGACCTCTGCATTTGTTTTAGGAATGTGTTCTACTCTTAACCATGAGATTTGAAGCCTTTTTTTTTTTTTTTAATCTCATTCTTTAATAAGGTTTCTCTTCTCTCTGCCCTCATAGAAAGTGTGTTTTATATTTGCTGTGAACTTGCCATTGAAATGATCAAACTCATGGTCTTTGACTCTTTGTACTTCCACCCTGATAAACTGTCTGGCAGTGGGGTGGGGGAATGCCTTTTTTCTCTCTTCTTGCTCTGTCCATTTTTAGCCTACTTGACTGTGTGGAGTGTGACTGTCCATGGAGGTAAGATGGACTTTGAGATCTACATGGAAGTTCTCCGCTTGAAGCTGTCTGTATCTCAGTACTTTATCACAGCACTCTGTACCTATTTGGTGGACTTGTCACCTGCAGACAGCTTCCCCATCACACAGTGTGCTTTCTATTCTGCTTTTCTTCCCCCTGTGCAGCAGTTGGGAGTTGAGAAGAGCATGAACTCACCTCTTTGTATTTTGTTTTGATGCTCTAGGTCAGGATGGCTAACTGGTTGGCTTCCCACATGGTGCCCTACGTCAACCTCACACCTTAAAGAAGCTGAAGAGAAAATTTTAAAATGTAAGGTTTTCTTCTTGTAAGTGAACTGAGCCGTTTACTAAAATAGGTCCAATATATTGCATTGCCTTGAAACTGAAGATAAGATTCTGTGGTGTGTTAGTTGTTGGCCAAAGAACTTGTTTTCCTTTTTCATGTCATCAGTAAGTATGTAAGTGTGGAAAGAAGTCAAGGGTTCTCAAACCTTTTGGTCTTGAAGTCCTTTTATACTCTTCAATTAAGAAGTACCTCAAAGGTCTTTGTTTAGTGGTTATAGCTATTAATAGTTACTGTATTAAAAATTAAAGCTGTATAATTTAAACTGTGGTAACTTATTAATTTACTTTAAAACCCTAGCAATAAATGCACTGCAGCTTAAATAACGTTTTCTAAAAATAGCTATTTTCTGAACAAATGTATAGAGACTAGTAACATTGTTTACAAGTTTACAGATCTGTTTAATGTCTGGCTTAAGGTAAGACCCCTGGATGTCTATATGTGCTTCTGTATTTAGACTGTTGGTCATCACTTACCATGTGTTCTCTGGAAGGCTCCACTATATACCCATCAGAGAATGAGAGTGGAAAAAACAGGTAACGTCTGAGAGTATTTTGAAAATAGTTTTGACCTGGGAAGGCCTCCCGAAAGGGTCCCCAACTCACCAGGGGTGCTTTGAGAGCATTCTGCAGGTGCTGTGGTGCAAGCAGCCTTGTCTATTGGAACAGATGGTGGAGTACAGCCATGTAACCTGCTCTAAGCCCAGGGCTGCAGCCAGGGCTTACAGGATCTTGGGCAAGTCCCTTTTCTCAGTCTCCTAGTTTTTGCCTATAAGAGGAAGTGGGTGTGGCGATCCTTAGAATTCTTTCTGGTTCTAGGATTGTAGGATTCTTTATGTTGACATTCATAGTAGTACGAAAACTTTTTTGTTTTTGTTGTTTCTTGTGAGTGCTGAAGTTTACCCACACGTGTACTCTCAGAGTATTCCTAGGTATCTGTGGATATACTTTCAAGTAATGTTCTTTACTGTGTAGTTTTGTTTAGAGGAGGAGATTAAATGGTGTACATCTGTGATTATTGTGTATGTTTGTGCAGGTACTTACACCTGTTTTTCATCCTCTCTGCCGCAAATGAATTTCGTTTGTAAATTTGAATGATTAAGGAATAAGTGACCGTAACTGGATATATCCCTGGAAGGGGACATTTAGCCTTTTTACATGGATTTTTAACATGAAACTCCATTGGGTAATCTTGTTCTCTCCAAAGCTGGGAAGGTTGTCATTGCAGTTTACTAAATGAAAAAATTCTTGTCCGGAGATTTTTTTTAAAACAGGGTGGGAGCGCTAGGAACTCATTTCCTGTATCTAATGAACATACTGATTTCCTCCTGCTAGGTTCTAGGGATGCAAATAGGAGAACTGGCCCCCGCTCCCGTGTCAGACACAGGAGCACAGTGAGATGAGCTTTCATAGAGGTCACAGTAGTTTTTATGAGAATACTCACACAATATCTGTGTTCAAAATGCCAGTGTGGTTGGGCTTGGCACTAACACCAGCTCACCTTCCTCTCCAGATTGCTGTCATTTCCCTTCACTCAGGTAACGTGGACTCTGTTAATATTCTCAACAGTTGCTGGGTTTCCCTTTCTGCCACCATGTGGGGACAAAACCGAAAGTGATTTCTCAGGTTAAAGTGCAGAAACTCGTGGCTCTCCGGTATTTGTCCCCTGCAGACATATATGCACAAATCTTTAAGGGATATATCTAAAGTGTAGCTGTTCAATTGATAATGTGAGGTAAAAGGATTTCAAATTAGTTCCATCTTTAGTCAGTTTGGGGGGAGATTTAAAGTATTTAGTCCTATAGCACTGAGGATAAGAACGATGTTTTATCTACACAACTGTGATTATTTATTTTCTCTGAAGTATTTACTTTTGTGGATCTGAACTCAGACTACCCAGCACTCACACTGAAGAGTTCCTTCCATACCCTGTGATCTTTTTCTACTAAACCTTGTGGTGACTTAAGATTTCAACACATGTTCAATATGCATGCTGTTAATCCTTCCCTAAATTCATGATGACTTTTTAGGAAAAAGTATTTCTTTTGAGTCTGACTTCAATCTTTAATGCTTAACCTTCAAGTGTTCTACACATACAAGGTACTGTTACTTTGTTATTGTCGGTAAAGCCAGAGACCTTAAAATAATGGATTCAGTGACCACTATGTCCCTCTCCAGCACCCTCCACTGATGGATGTGTAAGGAAGTCCAAAGAGCTAATATGGCTTGCCAGGAAACCTAGGACACAGGTACTTGAGACTTGTTTGAGATAGCTCTTCCTACTAAGGTGTGAGATATGGTCATTAAGAATTACCTGGTTCAATAAAATGTGTACATTTTTTTAAGGGCTGACATAATAAAGGCTAAAATCATGTAAATGCATACTAGATGGTTCCTAGATGATTAATTTCCAGTTGCTCTGAGACTACTCCCCTTCTCAGAAGTCATGAGGCTAAACAGAATTTCTCTTTTTATTTTCCCATTAGGTGTCCCCTGCACATACAAAAAAGGATCCGTTCGTATATCTAATGGAAATAAAATATGGACACTGAAGCTCTCTCATAATATTTCAAATAAGACTCCACTTGTCCTCCTTCATGGTTTTGGAGGAGGTCTGGGACTCTGGGCACTGAATTTTGGCGATCTTTGCACCAATAGACCTGTCTATGCTTTTGACCTGCTGGGCTTTGGACGAAGTAGTCGACCCAGATTTGACAGTGATGCAGAAGAAGTGGAGAATCAGTTTGTGGAATCCATTGAAGAGTGGCGATGTGCCCTTGGACTGGACAAAATGATCTTGCTTGGACACAACCTAGGTGGGTTCCTGGCTGCTGCTTACTCACTGAAGTACCCATCCAGGTGAGTGGGGGTGTCAGAAGAGAGGCACCCAAGCATCCGTTTCCAGTTCCCCTCTTTGGTGGTGGTTGCTGTCTGATCCTTCGAAAACAGACATTCTCTTAAAGGACCCTGTAGATCAAACAGCCACAGCTGATGGCCAGTTTAGTAGCAGAAATAATATTGTCAGGTTTTCCTGTTATATTTGCTATGTAGGAGGCTTGTAAAAGAACTTTTTATTTATTAGAATGTACACAATTTAAGCCACAAGTAAAAACTGTTGTGTTGTTACTATTTACTTAGACCTATAGATCCAGCAGGCTTTTCCTAGCCTTTTCTAGGTTTCAGGAAGCAGCAGTAAGAAACCAGAGAAATTAGAACACATAGGCTCTTGTGCTGTCTTTATGGCTTAGAGGAAATCACTTAACTCTAAATTTTAGTTTCCTCATCTCTAAGGTACAGAAAATATACCCACATTATATCTTGTAGCATTTTTATTCTACTGTGCCCTAACCTTTATTGCTATAGAATTTTTTTTCAGAGTCATTAAATTAATGATTGTTTACTTCAGAATCTTTGTAGTATCTACGCCTTCCTTTACCGTATTTTCTTATGCTGTTTCCTATTATTTATGTTGCTAATCTGAGAGGAGGTCACATTGGAGTGCTCAGAAAATAGAAGCAAAGCTCATTTTTGTTTTGTTCATCTTTTTGGAAAGAAAACAAAAAACTGTCAGCATTTTTGTGCCGCCAGTGTATTTTTCCACTGGAGTAGTGGACTAATCCAGAATTGTGACCGACTTTGACGCTGAGCTCTGTGAATGGGATGACGGTCCTTTTCAGAGGCGGGGGTGCACGTGTCGGGCTGTCCCGTGGCAGAACTGCGGTTGTCCTGTTCACACAGCACAGTCCTCTCCGCGCTGGAGGGTAAAGCGGGCTTGTCACCGTGCAGGTCTGTGCACTCAAAAGAAATCCAGATATCCTTCTTCTAGTTGGCTTTTTGGGGATTATTGTCTTTTATCAAGTCCTACTCTCAGTGATGAACAACTGCCTGTGTTTGTGGGGAAGGAGCGATTACTGTTCTGGTATAATGCAACATGGCTGTCTGTGGAGGTTGGGCTTCCTCTGGTTCTGGTCAGGTATTTATTTTGTTTTTATCGGAGTGGAATTACTTTACAGTGTTGTGTTAGTTTCTCATGTACAACAGTGTGAATCAGCTCTGTGTACACATGTATCTCCTCCCTTCTGAGTCTCCTTCCCAGCCCACCCCGCCTCCCACGCCTCTGGGTCATCACAAAGCCCTGCGCTGAGCTGCCTGTGCTGTATAGAGGCTTCCCACCAGCTGTCTGTTTTACACATGGTCAGTGCTGCCCTCTCAGCTCATCCCACCCTCTCCTCTCCCTCTGTGTCCACAAGTCCATTCTTGTTGTCAGGTATTTATTATGTCTATCTTGTGGTACTCATTCCCTGGAGGTGGGACATGGCACTCCGTGGGCCAGGCTCTGGTCATGAAACCATACGTCACAGGTTCCTGTCCCTTCAAGGCTATCTGCCATTTAGATCACTTGGTGAGATTTTCATTTGCAGTTGGGAACTGCTCTAAAGAAAAAAGCTACTTCAGTGATTTAGAAGGGAATAACCACTTGAAAACCATCTATAAAAGAGAATAAGGGAGCAGAACAAGTATGTAAAATAAAGCCAGTGATCCCTGCATTGAACTGACTACGGTTTAGAAAATGATTCTTGAATGCTTGTGCCTAATAAATCTGAACTACTGTGTGAGGACCAAGAATCACTAAGTATTAGCAATGGATGAATGAGAGAATGCTTGAAATAATTAGCATGTTTAAATTGGCTGCTTGCTGCTAAATATTGAGTGAAACTCTACAGAATGTGTTGGATATGAAGGCCTATATTTTTTACTGCATAAAAATTGAATCTTGAAACACAAGTTGATTTCAAAATAACAAGGTTCTTCGGGTTTTCAGAGATCCCAAGTCATGAGTGAAGGCCAGTGTGTTTTTTTCTTATTACTATTAATGGTCCCGACTTGTGTTAATTTCTTACCTTACAGAAAATTTTCCTCCTCCATCCTGACCAAGAAATTCATTCAAATTTACATAGAAGATCTGATGTTATGGCTAACTGAACAATTCAGCAGATTCACAGATCCAGACATAGTTAAAAACAAGTGATGGCCACCTACATGTGTTCATAATTATAGCAAGCTCACAGTCAGTGAGGTTTAGCATTAGGTGTTTCTTCAAGTTTCACTCATACTAAACATCCGGGTGGTCGTCAGGGTCACCATCTGTGTGATCTGAGAGGTTTTACCTGAGCCAGAAAAGCTGCTGGGTGGTATATACATATTTCCTCTGGTGCAGTAGCGTAGTCTGTTTTGTAAGGAACTGCCTACTCTAAATGTCACTTATCCAACTTTAACTTGATCCAAGTACCTTTTTAAAAACTTTTGTTTAGAATTATTTTGAGAGAGAGGTACAGAGATTCCTTATGTAATCCCCGTTCCTACATGTGCACAGCCTCCCCTACAAGGACCATTTTTATTATGCTGTTGTGAGTTTAAAATAAATCTTTGCATTTCAGAAAGACTGGTGGGAGGGTGAGAGGAGAGGGGAAATGGTCTAATAGAGACCAAATGAAATTCAGTTAATTTCCTTCACTCACTGTGCAGCTTGTCTTTTTTTTTTTTTTTTTTTTTTTGAGTGGACTTTGAGAATACCACTTTCTGCTTTGCTGCCTCAGGTATGACAGATATAGTTTTCATCATTTTTCTCCTAAGAGAACCACATCTTTTTAACTTCTGTTGTTTCTATGCATGGAGGAAAAACCCACAAAGGCAACATTTTTTTTTTGCTTACTGGGACTTAAGTCCCAATCTATACATATTAACCCTGTCTTTTATGGGCAGTCCCGTTCTTTCATTCTTGGTTTATTTTTATAGGACGGTTTGGGGAGAAGAGTAAAAATTCCCAGTTTAAAGTACTTGTTTAGGGAGAATTCCAATAATAGAGAACAAGTGAAAACTGATTTTTCCCAGTTTTTGGTACATTAGGTCAACCTGTGTGCTTGATCTCTATGAGCAGCAGAGTGCCTCTGTCCGTAAAAGTTGTCCTACCTTGTGGCAGTGACCCCATATATTTCCCAGATTCTTGATACTGATTATCAAGAATCAGTACTCAATGATTCAGCAATTGTGATACTTGATGTAAAAGTACCTGGATGGCTGATTCATATCAATGTATGACAAAACCCACTGAAATGTTGTGAAGTAATTAGCCTCCAACTAATAAAAAATAAAATAAAATAAAATAAAAGAACCTGGCTGAACCCTCCATTGAAATGCCAGTGTTGAATGAAACACCCTAACATTATAATCTAGCAGGTTGTGTGTTTAAATAATGTTGAGTGACTTTGTGTGCCTGTAAGGCTTACAGTGCTTTGGGGGGAGAGACAGAAATAACCTCGTGAGTAGCATGCCAGTTGTGAGGTCTCTTGATGAATACCTGGCCCTGTCTCAGGGTCCATTATGGTACTCTAAAGAGGTACAACTGGAGCTGCCGTGGAGGTCTCAAAGGAAAGTAGCAGGAGAGCATTCTAGGCAGTAGGGACAGAAATCGCAAAGGGCCTGTGCTAGGGGGACACCTGGGCCATTCTGGAAAAGCAGTGTAGTGGATGGGCAGAGAACTTACGAACTGATTAATAGATTATTCCATATGGAGGCACATACCCCTTGTTCCTTCCCCCAAAATGACCTTAGTTCATCTCGATTCTCATACCATGATGTGTAATAGATAGACAGGTTGCCTGTGATTTTACTTGTAGATGGGTGTGCTGTATTACAAGCAGGAACCACTCACTGAGTGAGGTGTCCTGGGCTGCCATGCTATACCACAATATCTTCTTCATCAAGCAGTGTCTGATCACTGCAAGGCGGCCACAGAGGGAGAGTAAACCAGCAGAAATAGCCAAAGATCCCATCTCCTTTCTTTCATCTGTGTGTTCCTTTTTAATTTGCTTTTACTTCTGGCTCCTGCCACTCAGGATCCCATGGGCTTCTCCGATGGCTCAGTGGTAAAGAATTCACCTGCCAAGTAGCAGAGATCCAGGAGACATGGGTTTGATCCCGGGGTCAGGAAGATCCCCTGGAGGAGGAAACAGCAGCCTGCTCCATTCTTGCCTGGAAAATCCCATGGACAGAGGAGCGTGGCAGGCTGCAGTCCACGGGGTTGCAAAAAGTTGGACATGACTTAGCAACTAAACAACAACAACTCAGGATCCTGTACAAAGACAGTCTTTTTTATAGGTATTTGTCATAAACTAAGGAAAAGTACACTATGAGAACTTCTATTAACTTAGAAAGTGTTTAACAAAGAGATCATTCCAAGTCACAACCGAATAGGTTACATCTGGTCTTTTTCACTCAAAGGTTTTCAGATCATCTTGCTTTTGATCTTGCCTGGCTGTCTCCTGACCATGTGGAGCTGGGCTGAGCGTTTCTTATTGGTTCCTCTTGAGATGAAAGACTGACTGTTCTACTTGACCCAGTTAGAGGTATTTAAGTTCATTGTTCTGTGCTGCATCCTCCCCTCAGTAGCTTGGAACTAATGGGAAATACCTGGGGCTAATTTCATCTCAAGAATGTCTCATTTGTGTACTGACTTCTTTCTAGTCCTTTTCCTTGCTTCTTAGTAGGTCCTGTAAACTCCTTTGTACATTTTGGTTCTGAGTCTGGCTGTTTTGTTGTATTATTACTGGCTGGTGGCTGACTTTATGTCACATGAACGTCTGGTTTGTATAGCCTTGTTGGCCTTTAGGCTTAGCCCTTACATGAGCATGTTGAAGCAGGTGTTATCTACTTCTTAGGCCTGGAGGCTGTAATCTGGTCATCATCTTCAGACTCAAGACCTACTGTAATGACTAAGCTGGAGAAGAATGCTTCTTTATGTTTTGAAACCAATGAACTGTTCTCTTGTTCCTGCTTTGCTGGTTCTTTGTTTTTCTTGTAGTTTGCATTAGTCTCTGAATCTCAATAAAGATGTCTGATAAGCTGACTCACATGCTCTCTGGCTAGACCCATTCTTTAAGCCTAGATGTGAACTGACAATCCCATCAAGCTGTCCTCTCTGGGATATTAGAAGGTGGGTTCTGGATTACTATATGAGTTTGGATCCCAGGTAGAGCAATGGTAAAGAATCCACTTGCCAGTGCAGGAGACACAGGAGACACAGGTTCAATCCCTGCGTCGGGGAGCTCCCGTGGAGACGGAAATGGCAACCCACTCCAATATTCTTGCCTGGAGAATCCCATGGACAGAAGAGCTGGCCGGGCTACAGTTCTTGGGGTTGCAAAGAGTTGGATGCGACTAAGTGACTGAGTGCGCGCGCGCACACACACACATTAAAAGTAAATAATTCCTGTCAAATGAGTCACACAGTACATCTCAGCTTTCTTCTCATGGCATGAGATGAAAGATGGGGCTGAGTATTCTCCTAGAGTCCATGGAGCTCTATGCTCTGGGTCTGTTCTCTGAAGCTTTCTGTCTGAGAAAATGCTGTCATAGCAAAGTACTCTTTACTAACTAATCTGTGCTGACAAAAATACTAAAACTTTTTATTATTTATGTATTTGTTCTGGCTTTTCTGGATCTTGGCCGCTGTGTGGGCTTTTCTGTAGTTGCAGCGAGCAGGAGGTACTCTCTAGTTGCAGTGTGTTGGCTTCTCGTTGCAGTGGCTTCTCTTCTTCTGGAGCACAGGCTGTAGGCACATGGGCTCAGTAGTTGCGGCATACAGGCTTTGTTGCTCCATGGCATGTGGAATCTTCCCAGACCAGGGATCGAACCCATGTCTCCTGCATTGACAGGTGAATTGTTTAGCACTGGACCACCAGGGAAGTCTGGAAATAATAAAACTTTTTACATTGGGAATAATAGCTATCTGTTCCCATATTCTGGTTTCTTTACCTTTCTATTTCAATTGTGACTTAGGAAAGGGACTTCAGAATCAGTGTCAGTTCATCCTTGGGAGATCTTTGCTGGCATTTCTTGGCTGTTTTGGCTACAGTTGAATATTGTTTTATGTCAGGATATTTCTGTTTTGTTGAGGATCTTGATGATGTGTCGTACTGTGTTGCGATCATGAAGACATGGTTCTGGTTTTCCCTCATCGGAAAGATGCTTCATTAGATGGAAAAATTAAAACTCTTGGTGCTGCAAAGCAATTTGATATGGATTTGAACTGAAGCTATTCTATCTCTTTAATCAGTAAGGAAAGAATTAGGAACAGAATCTCATGCCAGGATGTCATGATGTTATGGGTAGGGTACATGTGTTCCTGTTCATCAAACTGAAATCCCAAACTAGGGGGTATGTTTTCGGCCCATAGTGTTACGTTATTTTCGTGTTTGTGAAAAGTTCATTCAAAGTCCTTTTGAATCCACCCAAAGTCCTAATGCTTCTTAAACTTGTAGAATGATTTGGTTCATAGGAAATAACTATTGTTGGTGCCTGAAGTTATTTTATGAGTGTAATATTAATCTCCAGTCATTTCTGAAGTGTCAACCTTGAGATATATGGAACCATATCATTTGCCAGAGTGTAGCTTAAACAACAAATGCTGTCTTTTCTTGATTCTCAAGAATAGCTACAGTTATCGTATACCCTTTCACACATCCATCATCCATTATTATCTACATTTACATGGAGTAAATATGAAGCCCTCTTTCTACCAGACACCTCTCAAATCCTACCAGATCTCATCAGTTTACATATAATAAGAGGAAGATGTAACCTGTTCAGTCCTCAGTTTTCTCTTCAATGCCAGGTGTTTGAAGGAGGTTCATTCTGCCTTTATAAATCGTGTAAGTTCTTTGTAGTCCTGGGGTGAATGTGCCAAATGATCTTTAGTCTGTTCTTTCCCGTACAGGGTTAGTCATCTCATTTTAGTGGAGCCTTGGGGTTTTCCTGAACGACCAGACCTTGCTGATCAAGAGAGACCAATCCCAGTTTGGATCAGAGCCTTGGGAGCAGCGTTGACTCCCTTTAACCCTTTAGCTGGCCTCAGGATTGCAGGGCCCTTTGGTGAGTGCTTTTATATCTGTATCCTGTGTGTGCGTTTGTGCTCAGTTGTGTCCCACTTTGTGACCCCACCCACCAGGCTCCTCTGTCCATGGGATTCTCCAGGCAAGAATACTGGAGTGGGTTGCCGTTTCTTTCTCCAGGGGATCTTCCCAACCCAGAGGTCAAACCACATCTCTTGCATCTCCTGCATGGCAGGTGGGTCCTTTACCACTGTGCCACCCGGAATGCCACATATCTATACCCTGGGAGAGCAAAATGTTTATAGAGAACAACAGAGGTGTACTTGCTGATTACCATTGTTAGTTAAAATCTTGAAAACAAAAACAAACCTTACTTTTTCTCCTCCTTTATAAAGTACCGGTCAATGCCTAAAGAGGACTGAAACCAGGCTCCTCTCCTTAAAGAGGAATCTTTATACGGTAAACATTACAGATTATTAGCAGGCAGAGGACATGGAAAATGCTAAGGCTGAGGTTAGGCGACCTTGAACATTCTGAAAAAGGCCAAGCCAGCAGTGTCATCGGTAGTGTATCTACTAGCCTGGGGCATGGGAGGAGGTGATCTGTTGGGGCCTGTAAGCAGCTGATGATATCCAGCTGACAGGTTACAAAGCCAGACCTAATTGACCTGGGATAACAACCATCACTCAGATTCCTTTCTTGCCCCATACTGTTAGTGTTTAGAAGATAAAGTCATTCTTCCCTACAAAGATTTGGGGAAGTCTCTGATTTAAGTTCATTTCACTCTTGACTCCTCTTTCTCAGCCTCACTCACCTCGTTGTCACAGATGGTGACGGTCTGCACCTCTGCCTTTCCCTCTTACGGCTTGTGTCAGTGAGAAAGGCTTTAGGCTGGAAGTAACAGAAGACCTCAGCGGCCTAAAGCAGAAGGCCTTTTATTGTTTTCTTAACAGTCTGGAGGCAGGTGGCTTTAGCATTTTTTTCTAGAAGCTGGCTCCTTGGTGAAAGGGTCTGGGTCTACGTATGTGATTCTCTTGACCTTTTACCTCACAGTTCAGTGGCTGCTGTTACAGAAGTGTCGGCTCCTCAGGCAGCACTGTGAACAAGAGGAAGAGAAAGCATAAGGCTCTATGTCGGGGAAGAAGGTCGCCCCTGGGAGCCCGAGCAGGCTTCCCCGTGTGTCTCTGCCCACTCCTGATGTTCTTCCGTCAACCAAGAAGAAGACTTTTCTGTGACTAATCAGTCATCCTTCATTGATTTCCAGGGGTTTGAGTGAGGGACCTGCTTTCCTGGGCATGTTGCTGCCTAACTGACACACAGAAGTCAGGTTCGCTTAGTAGGAAAGAAGATTGGCGTGGCGGATGGGCGAGGGTGTGGCAGTAACTGCTGTGCAGGTGGCTGTAGACTCTGCCACCCTACGCCCAGGCCAGCCCCTCCTGTCCCGGTGCCAGCCCTTTGGGGTGTGGACAGCAGCGGGACGCAGGAATGAGAAGAGGGCATAGAGACTGAATTGGTGACCACACCACATGCCCTCAGTACTGATGTAGATAACCTCTCTTCACCAGGCCAGTTCAGTTCAGTTGCTCAGTCGTGTCCAACTCTTTGCAACCCCATGGCCTGTACAAACCAGGCTTCCCTGTCCATCACCAACTCCTGGAGCCTACTCAAACTCATGTCCATCGAGTCGGTGATGCCATCCAACCATCTCATCCTCTGTCGTCCCCTTCTCCTCTCGCCTTCAATCTTTCCCAGCATCAGGGTCTTTTCCAGTGATTTGGTTCTTCACATCAGGTGGCCAAAGTATTGGAGTTTCAGCTTCAGAATCAGTCCTCCCAATGAACATTCAGGACTGATTTCCTTTAGGATGGACTGGTTGGATCTCCTTGCAGTCCAAGGGACTCTCAAGAGTCTTCACCAACACCACAGTTCAAGAGCATCACTTCTTTGGCACTCAGCTTTCTTTGTAGTCCAGTTCTCACATCCATATGTGACTGCTGGAAAAACCATAGCCTTGACTGGATGGACCTTTGTTGGCAAAGTAATGTCTCTGCTTTTTAGTATGGTGTCTAGGCTGGTCATAGCTTTTCTTACAAGGAGCAAGTGTCTTTTAATTTCATGGCTGCAGTCACCATCTGTAGTGATTTTGGAGCCCCCAAAATAGTCTCTCACTGTTTCCATTGTTTCCCAGTCTGTTTGCCATGAAGTGATGGGACCGGTATGCCATGATCTTAGTTTTCTGAATGTTGAGTTTTAAGCCAACTTTTTCACTCTCCTCTTTCACTTTCATCAAGAGGCTTTTTAGTTTTTCTTCACTTTCTGTCATAAGGGTAATGTCATCTTCATATCTGAGGTTATTGATATTTCTCCCGGCAATCTTGATTCCAGCTTGTGCTTCTTCCAGCCCAGCATTTCACATGATGTGCTCTGCATATAAGTTAAATAAGCAGGGTGACAATATAGAGCCTTTACGTATTCTTTTCCTGATTTGGAACTAGTCTGTTGTTCCATGTCCAGTTATAACTGTTGCTTATTGACCCGCATACTGATTTCTTAGGAGGCAGGTCAGGTGGTCTGATATTCCCCTCTCTTAGAAGAATTTTCCACAGTTTATTGAGATCCACACAGTCAAAGGCTTTGGCCTAGTCAATAAAGCAGAAGTACATGTTTTTCTGGAACTCTTTTGCTTTTTTGATGATCCAGCTACTCTACAGGTAGCAATAATGTGGAAAGTAAAGGATGAGAGGAAATCAGGAGATAATGATGGGGAAGGGAAAGGCCGAGGAGGGACCTTTAAAGCCATGCCCTCTGCCTCCCATTGGTGCTCACACAGGGTGGTGAGGGTAGTATAGAATGTCTCCTGCATCATGAGACTCCTTGGTGGAGCTGTGTGGTTCCTTCAGAGAATCAGGGAGGCAGGTGAAGGAAGCAAGTAAGACCTTGCTACAGTAGCGGGCAGTCGCAGCAGAGAGGGAAACCAGTCAGTCCTTGGGCCCTAGAAGGGAAAACAGTGACTTGATAAAAGGTTCCTACTCTTCTTCCTCTTTCCTCTGGGGGCCCTGCCCCTGCCTCTCATCTCAGGGCTGGGACTGTGGGAGCCACTGTGGATGACCTTAGTGGGCAGTAAGTACTGCTAGTGTTCCAAGAAGAAAGTCTGAATGCATTTTCCCAAGAAATATTTATATCCCACTTCACTTCATTTGGCTTCCCTTGTGGCTCAGATGGTAAAGAATGCCTGAAATGCAAGAGACCCGGGTTCAATCCCTGGGTCAGGAAGATCTCCTGAAAAAAGAAATGGCAACCCACTCCAGTATTCTTCGACAGAGGAGCCTGGAGGGCTACAGTCCATGGGGTTGCAGAGTCGGACACAACTGAGTGACTTTCACTTCACTTTACTTCATTTAGATGCTAATGTGTTGTAAATGTGGAAAAGATATAAATTATTAAGTTAATTTTATGGTATGCCTTGTCATATTCACCTGCCTTTATTTTCCTACAAAAACAAGTTTTAGGCAACTGTTTTTGACCTCCTGAAGCATATCTGTAAGTCAGTATATGAGAGTCTTTCATTCTTATTTTAATCTTTCCTTAGGGAACTTGAGAGCAATTTCTAGGATCTGTGCTTTTTTGAACCTAAAATGCATGTTTGAACATATGCATAATATGGCATTTAATATTTATTATAGAAGCAAACACTGAAATCTTCTCTTGTTTAGTATCGTTTAGTGACTCAATCATGTCTGACTTTTTGCAACCCTGTGAACTGTAGCCAGCCAGGCTTCTCTGTCCTTGGGGTTTCCCAGGAAAAAATACTGGAGTGGGTTGCCATTTCCTTCTCCAGGGGATCTTCCTCACCCAGGGATCAAATCTGCGTCTCTTGCACTGGCAGGCGGATTCTTTACCACTGAGCCACCAGGGAAGCCCCAAAGTCTTCTCTGCTAATATATAAATTAATTACAACTTAAAATGTTTGTTTCCTATTACATAGGTTTAAGTCTGGTACAGCGTTTAAGGCCTGATTTCAAACGGAAGTATTCTTCAATGTTTGAAGATGATACAGTGACAGAATACATCTACCACTGTAATGTCCAGACTCCGAGGTAAGGGTCTCGATTCTAAATTTACTGTGTTTGTGTTTTAGACTTTTCTTTTTTGAAAATGTGTGAACAGTCCAGGAGATATTTATCAGTATGTAAATGACTCAATTTTAAAGGACAAGTAGTTATTAATTTATTCATCTATTCATGGAGGACCTGTGATGTAGAACACTGTGCTAGAGTCTGATGAGAGATTAAAAAGTCAGATGTACTTTCTTCCCTTAAGGGGCCCATGGACAAGTTGAGGGAAGTCTTGGTCTTGGGTGTCTTGTTAAGGTGACCAGAGTTGAGAGATCATAAAGAATTTCAAATAAAACAGTGTTCTCAAATTGAATATGAATGTTGTACAAAAAAGGAGCGCTGGTGTAAACAAAAGTAAATGGTCTTCTATACCATAGATCTTCTTAGAACCATTTATTATGCCAAAAGGTTTTAAATCTGCCAGGCGTGTGGCAGAGACAGGGCAGCCTTTTCAGGTTCGTTTGCTGTTGGCACCCCTCTGTACACAGCACCTCTTCAGTCCTGTGCGTCAGCCTGAGAAACACTGAGAGGGGAGAGGGGGTGGGGAGTCTGACAGTGATTAGGGGAGAGAGCACAGTAGCTAGAGGAAGCAAGAGAGCCAAGCAAAGGTATAGCTTATTAAAAAAAAAAAAAAAAGACTTCTAGATCTCAGATACAAGGTATGAGTGGAGAGAATGGAGCTTGAAAGTCTTGAGGAGCTAGGAGGAGCCCCAAAGCCAGAGCCTAGAGTCGGTAGGCAGAGGATCGAGAACGGAGTGTGATGATGAGAGCTCTGGTTTCCGTTCTGCGTTCTGCACCAGGATTGTTGAAGGAGTTTATCAGAAATGTGATGTCTGAACCCTGCCTCTGAGACTGATTGAGCAGTTCTGGGCTGCATCTTTACCAAACACTTCTGATGACTCCAGTAGAGGTGGGCCATAGACTATACTTTAAAATGTAAAAATGGCTACTCATCCTTTCTAAGATCCAGACTTGGGTGAAAGGCTGAGAGGTGAGATGCAGAAATAGCTCCTTCACTTTCTTTTTCTTTGCCTCTCTCACTTCTCTCAGGGCTTCTCTGGTGGTCAGATGGTAAAGAATCTGCCGCCAGTTCAGGAAATCTGGGTTCAATCCCTGGGTCAGGAAGATCCCCTGGAGAAAGAAACGAGAACCAACTCCAGTATTCTTTCCTGGGAAATCCCATGGACAGAGGAGTCTGGCGGGCTGCCTTCCGTGGGGTTGCAAAGAGTCAGACACAACTGAGCAACTAATACCACTTCTCTCAAAGAATATGTACACCTACTTTATTAGAAAGATTGAGGCCATGAGAGCACTGGAGGTATAGCTGTAACTTCCTTTTTTTTTTTTTTTTTTGATAAAGTAGGTTATAGGTTGTCTGCCAAAGGGAAGGGAGGCTGGAGAGGTTTGGAGTCCGCAAGTGACTGATGTTTTGTGGCTCACCAGGCACTTGACTTGGGTAGATTAGGTCTGAACGCTTGACTGACTTGTCCCAGCAATTGTCAGTGGCCTGTTCCGGGGAACTCATCTGTCTGTCTGCGTGGTCTCACTGTTTTGTTCTTCACCTGCTCACATTTCACAATCACGTGTGCCCATGTAGGCCTAGTTTGTGGCCTGTCCTGTGGTGGCACTTGAATTCACAAATGGCCATTCACAAGTATGCCTCGTACCACAGAGAGCAGAGAAGTGACCACAGAATGGATCTGTCTGAGGAGTTTGCCAGATGTTCTGTATTCTTTTATGTGACAGTCAGTCAGGTGTGGCCCACATGAGAAGACATAGGAGAGGCTCGAGAGAACAAAGTTTCGTATACTCACGGTTCCTGAAGCGGAGTCACTGAGGAAGGCTCACAGTAGATGCAGCAGGTTTTGATCAGGTGGTAGAAGACAGGCATGAGGGGAACTCCAGGCAGGAACCTTTACTGGGTTTTGCGGGAGAGGCAGGCAGCACAGGGTGGGCAGCGTAGGATAGACTGTTTAAATTACTTCAGCAGGCTCTAAGATATCCAGATAGTTTCCAGTTTGGCACCTGGCCCTGGGATGACTAAGGCAGAGGAACATCACCTCCTGGGATGTGCAGGCCAGACAGAAGAGGCGCAGCTCCATGTTAGTTTGCATATAAAGGAGTGGTCCCAGCTGAGTCCTTTGGTATCTCTAAAAATAAGTTAACCCCAAGAGGCAGTCTCTTCCCAGCCAGAGCGATTTTTAGGGGGACTTCCCTGACAGTCCATTGGCTAAGACTGCACACTCCCAATACAGGGGGCTCAGGTTCTATCCCCAGTCAGGGAGCTAGATCCCACTTGCCACAACTAAAGATACCAAATGCTGCAGCAAAGATTGAAGATCCCGCATGCTGCAACGAAGACCCAGTGCATCCAAATAAATAAATATATGTTTGTTTTTTAAAAAAAGATTTTCAAAGGTGTCAAACATCATAATATGCAGAAAATTAAAAATATGTAACAGTTCACAAAGAATACTTAATCTGAATTTGTTCTTATCTTGGTGTTGATGTTGCCATTGTAGGTAAAAAGCTGGTGTCATGAACCTGTGGAAAAGCTGCCTTGTGACTAAGTTAGAGTGGAAAAAAACAAACAAACATATTTCCACTCTCCCCAAAGGAAATTTGATAATTTTATGATAGGGACTTAGGGTCACATGTTTTGATTTGGAGGAGGATCATTTTTTGTAAGAGTTTTTTTTTAGAGGTTAAAACATCCTTGTTTATCTAACAAAAAAAGTATATCTTCTGTGAGGCTTGTTCCTTACACTTCCTAGTAAATTATTTTCTGTGCAAGCTGCAGTCTTTCTTAAATGGGGGAGAATCTGAATATATGAGCGTGTTTTAATAGAGGTGAGAGTGTGATGTGCACTAGCCCCCAGAATCATGCATGTGATTTTTCTCTCTTTAAGTGGTGAGACTGCATTCAAAAACATGACTATCCCTTACGGATGGGCAAAAAGGCCAATGCTCCAGCGAATTGGCAAAATGCACCCTGACATTCCAGTTTCCGTGATCTTCGGCGCCCGATCCTGCATAGATGGCAATTCTGGCACCAGCATCCAGTCACTACGACCACAGTCATACGTGAAGACGATAGTAAGTGTGTGGTGTAGTTTTGGTTCTTGGTTGCTTGTGAAGTCTGTTGTATTACCTTTGCTTTCATTGAGCTGTCTGGTCATCCCTGCGCCTTCACATCCAAGCTGTACCTGCAGTCTTGGCCAGAGACCTGTAGTCGTCTGTGATGGGGGCAGGTTTGATCCAAACAAATCTTCATGTCCAGACAGCAAATCGCCATTCTTGGGGCCTTGTCTGTCCTGGAGCCACAGCATCTCTGAGGTGGGAGAGATCAAACCAGGGGCAGACAGGCCCAATAGCATCTCTACCACCTCCCAAGGCAGCACATTCTCACCTTGGGCAGTGTTTCCATTGGCCCGACTGTTAGAGATCAACCTAGAATGTTATTTTTGCATCTTAAAACTTTAGTACGATTCACTGGATTTTCTCTTTATTCTCAGATCCTTTATTTAATCAAGTATACACTAGTCACTGCAGATTAGTATTGCTTTTTCTTTCCTGTTTCTTATGTATAGCTGTTGTCAGTTTCATTGCTAAGTGTCTTTAAGGGTGTAAAAGCATTCTTAAATGCTTTTACTCGCTGACCACCTGACCGCTTTTGGTTTCCTAGGCCATTCTCGGAGCAGGCCATTATGTGTATGCAGATCAGCCGGAAGACTTCAACCAGAAAGTGAAGGAGATCTGTGACACCGTGGACTGAGCACACCGCAGATGATGTGGGAAAGCCACACGGCCGACAGGCTCCTCAGCAGTGATTCGCCGTCTGTGACGCAGAGGAAGGAATCTGACGCAAGAGCCAGGCAGTCTTTCTGACTGTACTTTGCACATGTTTTCTTTATGAAGCTGCTCACACATTTAGACCAGTTAGTGCCTTCTAGAGGAATGACTTTCCCTTGTCCTACACAAAATCAAAATATACAAGAGTCTCCAAATCCAATAACTGTAATAAAAGTTTATTTGTCCCTCTGCCATACTGAAGAACTGTAATTTTTCAACTGAAATTTTTATTTCTATCTAACTTTGCTAGGTCCGGTACTTTTTATATTGCCAATTTTAACAAGTGATTTTCTGAGTTTATATACTGTAAAGGTGCACTTTATTTTCCTTGCTTATATATACCATTTCTAATAACTGATAGAGTTACTCAAAATTCAGTGTGTTTTTATGTTAAAAACTTGTCATTTTATTAGAATACGTCACTTCATTTTTGAAATGGAGTGTTGAGACAGGGTTCTGGTTAGGAAGATGGGAACTGATTTCTAGTATTGATTTCTCTGAGTATTTCATCTACTGAAAAACCTTAACTAAAAGTCTCTCCTTTTTTCCCCCATTGATACTGTTATTCTTTTCTGTGAGCCAGGATGCAGCAGAAGGAACAGATTCCCTCACTGAGGGGACATTAAGGCTATTACCTTCCAGTAAGCCAATTATATATTTTCATCTAACTCCTACAGACGGGTGCTAAAACTGGATTATATTTTTACCACTAAAATATAAAATTGGTGGTGCCATTATGTCTCATGGCACCAGAAGTCAGCTAATATTGGTTGTTTTTTTTTTGGAAGAGTTTTGTGTTGATTAAATAACTTACATACTTGAAGTTTTATGACAAAAGTTCTGTAAGGTTGGTTGAACAATGCGACAGTAACTGCCATCAAGTGTAGCACTTTCTTGCTATGTTACTACAAGGGATGCTTCTCTGAAACTGTGAAAAGGTTCCATGTGGTACCTGGCTACTACTGAGAAGACCCTCTGCAAAAGGAAATGGCAGAGGGTGGTCATCAGCAAGGCATCTTAGCCTTCTGTTTTGCTTCACGTTGCTGGTCTAGGAAAACGATGGTTATGTAAATAAAAATGGTGAACTAGAGCAAACAATGACTTCATGGTTTTGATTGTTGTATTCAATTAGTAAAGTTTTAGCTGTTAGGAAATGAAAGGTGGTTATCACTGTTGATGAACTGTGAGGGAGACCATTTGTTCTGTTTTCAACATTATCTTCCCATACAAAAAAAAAAGCAAATTTTACTGAAGCACAACAAATAGCTTCCCAGTGAGCAGTTTGTGTCTCTGTTTTGGGATGGACTAGGTTAGGACAGACGGAGAAGGCAATGGCACCCCACTCCAGTACTCTTGCCTGCAAAATCCCATGGACGGAGGAGCCTGGTAGGCTGCAATCCTTGGGATCACTAAGAGTCAGACATGACTGAGCGACTTCACTTTCACTTTTCACTTTCATGCATTGGAGAAGGAAATGGCAACCCACTCCAGTGTTCTTGCCTGGAGAATCCCAGGGACGGGGGAGCCTGGTGGGCTTCCAACTATGGGGTCGCACAGAGTCGGACACGACTGAAGTGACTTAGCAGCAGCAGCAGCAGGTTAGGACAGAAGGTAACAGGAGAGCTAACCCTAGCCTGGAGAATAAAAGTAGTGTTTACTTTTTAGATTTAGAACTATTAATGGTGCAAATAATATGGGTTATTTTGGTATTTTTATTTGATATATTCTCCAGTCTCTGTTAATTTTCCTTTGCTGGGTGAATGGCAGTTTTCAATTGTCCAAGAAGGTTTCTGCACAGGAAATGTGGTCTTAACCCTTAGAGGGAAGTTACCAGGTTCACTTAGTAGATGGGGCCTCTGGCCACTGATGTTCCAGGTGATTTAGGGAAAAGATGTACCCAAATGTCAAGTGGAACTTATCTTCCTACCAACTGATTTTGCTTTCTTTGAAAATGGTTGTCATAATTCTTTTTTTAAAGGCTAATTTTACCTTGGGCTGTTGCGTATGTCATTTTGTGAAGATTGATTTAGCACAAAAGTTCACAATCCTTGAGTTCCTGAAAATACCATGGGTCCTAAATGTTTTCTTTTCTTAAAAGAATCTATTTGAGCATTTGAACTTTGCTACATCATGCGCAAGGTACCTTATTTTACAGAAAAAAAATGTGACTGTGATAGTTACAGTAGGACCAGTGTGTGTTTTCTTGTCTTTGGTATGGCCCTGTTGGTTTATACTAGTTATCATAGGACCATGGATGCAGTGAGTGTTGAGGAACACTTGTCTACATTCTTCCCTTGCAGGCCTTCCCTTGTGGTTCAGCTGGTAAAGAATCCGCCTGTGATGCGGGAAACCTGGTTTCAGTCCCTGGGTTGGGAATATCCCCTGGAGAAGGGAATGGATGCCCACTGTAGTATTCTGGCTTGCAAAGAGTTGGACACAACTGAGCAACTTTCACTTCACTAGTGTCTGCATTCTAAGGGAAGGCTGTTCCACCCCTGGCTTTACCTGTATCCATGTGTCCACTAGTATGATATCTGTTTTCTTCTAAAACTAATTTTAAAACAAACAAACTCTAGTTTATCTGGAGTTGGTTTTAGAATATCATCTAGAAGTACTTTTGAAATTTCTCCATTCATATACATTATATATTTATATTTAAAGGGCACACTAAATTCTAGTTAAAGAAGCTTTTTCCTATATAAAGGTATTGTAAAGAATAAACTATAATAGCCAGAAGAACTCAAGAACAGTGCAGAAGGAGGGATAACTCTACTAGATATTATATCACACTATAAACAATGGAGTAAAAGTCCAGGAATTTATTGTATGATAAAGGAATCATCTTATTGGTGGAGAAAAAGACTTTCAAAAGGGATGTTGAAACAAATGTCGTTAACCATATGGAAGATAATAAAATTGAATCCATTTCTCATACTGTACAGAAGGATAAAATCCGAATGGATTAGAGACCCAATTGTAAAAATGAAACCTTCTAAATAGCTGGAAGAAAACATACCTGAATTCCTTTGTGACCTGAAAGTGGGGGAAACATTCCTGTGACTGAAAATCCAGGAACAATAAAAGGAGGAATTTGTATCTTTAATGAAAGAGTTTTGGATGGCCAAAAAAAGCAAAGTTAGAAGTAAATAATAAAGTGGCAAAAAATATTTGCAGCATTTATCACAAAGGGCTGATATAACCCTAATACATAAATAATTTCTAAACTTTGAAAAGAACCAGGAAGAATGGGCAAAAAGATATGGACAGTTCACAGAAAATAAAATGCAAATAAATAGCTCTTAAACATATGAAGATACACATAAAAAGAGAAATGCAAGTTAAAACCACCAAGATAACCTTTCTTCCCTGTTGAATTGCAAAAAGTGCAAGTTATACAATGCACTGTTAGTGAGACAGTGTGGAAACAGGCACTCCAAACTGTACCGATTCCTGTGGGTGGAATTTGTTAAAAGCTCTCAAAATTAAAAATGAGTTTATCCCTCAACCTTACAGTCTCACTTCTAAGTATCTGGTGTACTGGTAAAAATATGAGTCGGTGTACAAGTAAAGATCTTCATGGCAGTGCTTTTTATAACAGCTAAAGAGTGGAAGCCACCCAAATGTCCATGTAGAAGGGATCGATGGAAGAAACATGGCGGATTCATACAGTGGAATACTGCACAGCTGTTTTTAAAAAAAAAAAGTGAGGGAGCATCTTTAGGAGGAAGAGGGAGAAAGCTTCAGAACCACCCACCCTTCCCCTGACCCCCAACGGAGACTCATCCCAGTTGGTCTCTAGTCTTATTTTTAAGGATTCTGCTGTTGAATGCCTGAAAAGGGTGGTGAGATGGCCTTCAGGTTGTACCGACTTTGCTAACATTGCTAACCAATTGTTGCAGGCTCTGAAAATACAAACAGTCTTGAACTTCTGCCCCTTCCCTCCCCCAAAAAATGCTGTCCTGGAGTCTTCTTCAGAGAAGAGGAAGTGAAAATGAAGAGCAGGAGGTTGTGTTACCTGATTGTGTAAGAAAGGATGAGACAAATGAAAAAATAAACATGTATTTGCTTCTATTTTTTTTTTTTTTTTAAAAAGGCAGTGGTAGGATTAGTTACACTAATAACTAAGAAATCAGTTCTCTTGGCGGGGTGGGGGTGTGTGTGGGGGTGTGGTGGTAAAGAGTAGGGAGCTGGCCAGAGGTGGCCCCTAGAACTGTACCTTGTTTTATACTTTTTACTTTGGAATCCAGTCAGTGTTTTCTGTCATTTAAAAAAATCAACTTTAAAAATGAAAACTTAGGGAATTTCCTGGTGGTCCAGTGGTTAGGACCTGGTGCTCTCACTGCTGTGAACCTGGGTTTGATCCCTGGTCAGGGAATGAAGATCTGCAAGTCTTATGGGGACCAAAAAAAAAAAAAAAAAGGGCTAAAACTTAACTATCTATGAAGTTGGTGGTATAACCACACATAGAAGAATTACTTCAAGCAATTACAAAGCCCAGCATTTTGTTTGCACTTTCCTAATGGAATATATCCTATAAACTGAAGAACTACAGAACTGCATTTAGTATTTTTATTTTCAGCAGTGATACTGGTATTGTCCTTCTAAAACTGTGTATTTACATGTGATAAAGCAACTATTATGTCAAAGGATTTAAGAGCCAAGGTTTTTGTATAAGAGAGGAAGAGATACAAGAATAAAATCAAGTAAAAACCCTGTAATTGTATTTTTTACTGAAAATATCAGCAAAATACAGTGATCTATTTTTAATCTTCCTAAGAAATGCATATTGCATAGCTTTACCCATTGAAAAGGCCTGGAAGCAATCAGAATCCAGGAGCAAGGCACACCGTAGCACCAAAACTGTCCCATTAAAAGGGGCAGGGAAGATTCAAGATGAGGTTGGACAATCTTGTGTCTGAAAGCAAGGAAGCAGTAAGAGTAAGGTGATGTCAAAAGGACCCAGGAGCCAACTATAAGGAGCTTCCATTGGCCAAAGATGGAACAATTTGAGCATCAAAAAAAAATTACAGTTGATACAAATCTGTAAAAATCTGTGAGGTCATAATAATCTATTAGTCATCTTTGGAGACTACTAGTGTACCAACTTAGTATTTTGGAAAATTGTTGACTGGAAAAATGAAGTACTTATCCTGGCGTCTTTGTGTATCAGATTAACTTGATAAGAGAAAGTTTTTCACTGAAGGATCATAACAAAATGCCAGAGATTTGACAGGATTAGGAAATCACCCTTTTGTCACCTGTTGTGAAATAATGGATCTATGCTGCTGAAAGTATTTGGTAAAAGATTTATGGGGAACGGCAATAAAGATGGCTCAGGTTGATAACATCTGAACCCATTGATCAACATTTAGTGTTACTAAAAAAGGAACAGCCAGAAGTTGCATGCCTCTGACCTATTGCAATAGCAAGAACCCAACACCAAGCATGATGAATTGTCCAAAACAAAGTTGAACCACAATCTGAGCAAGCCTTTTACATCTGAGGATCAATTTGTGGAATGAAAGCACAGGATACTGAGGACCATGTTAAACAACAGGCTTAATCCCGAATATGGAAATAATCCACTTTCTTCAGCACATTGAAGACATAAAGCAAAGATGGTGGTGGTAGGACTTAAAGTCTGGAGAAACTTAAAGGACTTGTTCGCATCCTGATTTGCACAGAACCAACTTAAGACATTTTGGAAATCAAAGAAAAACTTAGGACAATTGGATATCAGATGATATTTCATGGGGGGAAATAGGTACAGTGACTATGTGCTGTTTTTTTTTTTTTTTAAGCTGTTATTTGCTAGAGGTATATATTAAGTATTTGTGGTTAAATTTATGACTGGGATTTACCTGAAAATATTCCAGAAAGAAAAAGGAAAGGAGCAGTAAGTAGAGAAAATAAGCAGAATGTTATGTTGAAGCTGAGTGACAGATATGTAAGGGCTTATATATTTGAGAGTTTATTATTCTATTTCCTTTACTTTTATGCATAGCTGACAATTTCCATAATAGAAATTTACAGAACAAAAGAAAATGGAAGAATGGAGTAGATTGGAAGTTGCCAGTATAAACAACTTTGTTTTTAGGAGTAAAGAAAGAGCAGAAAAAAGTGAGTAATAGCCAGAGGAGGAAACTTTATGATTAACTCTACAGAGGAGGAATATGATGATGCAGAAAAGGATGGTTAGGGTGATGTATTAGCAAAGCTCAGGGCAGCTAGGGACTCTCACATACTATTGGGGAGACTGTAATAGGTAATCACCCCTTTGAAAAATAACTTACAATATTGGGTTGGCCAAAAAGTTCATTTGGTTTTTCGGTAGGATGTCATAGACAATCCTGAACAAACTTTTTGGCCGACCAAATATTCCCTAAAATGATACGTGCCCCATACCACTTGATGCAGCAGTTTTGTTTCCAGTGTCTAGTCCCACAAATACACCAACACCAATGTGCAGAGACAGCTATCAGCTGTTCATTGCAACTTTGTAGTGTGAAAAATCTGGAACCCAATATATGACTAATTAAGTTCCACACTGGAATATTTATGCAGCTTTAAAAATGAGGTAGATCTCAATATATACATGTATCAAAACTTACTCATATTCTATGAGTTGCAATAACTTACTCATGTTCTATAAGTTGAAATAAATGAAATATATGAGGTAGGTCTATCTATAAAGTGACAATATGAAAAATTTCCAAAATATCTTTAATGAAAAAACCCAAAAATTTAGAATAGCATTTCTTGTGTGTGTGTGTATATATATATATATATATATATATGCATATGCGTGCCTGCTAAGTTGCTTCAATCATGTCTGACTCTTTATGATCATATGGACTATAGTCTGCCAGGTTCCTCTGTCCATGGAATTTTCCAGGCAAGAATACTGGAGTGGGTTTCCGTGCCCTCCTCCAGGGGACCTTCCCAATCCAGGGACTGAACCCATGTCTCCTGTGTCTCCTGCATAGGTAGGGTTCTTTACCACTATCTCCACCTTGGAAGCCCCCATGTACATATACACTCATAAATATATATATACAGAATATACTTACCATGTACTCATATATATATAGACTTTTTGATGATTTTGTTAATAATAGTTAGCTTTGAAGAGGACAATTCCTTGTCATACATGTTTTTGTAAGTTTTGAATCCTTGTGCCTTCCTTATGTGTTAATAAAAACCTTGTTAAAAAAAAAAAAAAACTTGTTAAATATAGAAAGACATCTTGTTTACATACAAAGCAGGTAGGAAAATAACTGAAGAGGCTTACTGGCTCAGTCTTCTGTGTGGAGTGAGACCCAGAGTGTGGGGAGAGGGCCAGGTGTTCAGAGTATGAACGGCTGTAAGTCTCAGTCATTTAATTGTTGAAAATCGGACTATGAAGTTGTAACAGGCTTTTGTTGGCCTTTAGGTATTAATAGAAACATAGCCCCAACATGAAACTGCCCTCTTTGCCGTCTTTTGCATAAGCGTGTTGAAACGGGGACTTGAATTAGAATATCTGCCTCTCTGTATATGAAGCTGTCCCTCTATTTCTGTCTCTTCCCCACCTCACATGCACCCCATATTTCTCCTGTTACTTCCTCTAAAAACTCTCTTTAGGAAAAAATGTTTAACATTATACTTAGAACTGGTTAGAATATCTTTTTTGGCTAGAGTCTGGCTTTTAGGATTATTTGATGAGCTCCCAGCTTTAAAATTGAAAAACACTCCAAAATAAATTCATTTATTTATTTATTTTGGTTGCTCTGGTTCTTAGTTATGGCAGTCAGGATCTTCAGTCTTCATCTGTGGCATGAGTGACCTAGTTCCCTGACAAGGGATTGAACCTGGGCCCCTTGCATCTGGAACACAGAGTTTTAGCCACAGGACCATCAGGGAAGTCCCTGAAAAACATTCTTATCAAAGTAGTTTACTAAATAAATGGGTAAAGCCACCAACTATGTTAATCCTTAAAACAAATTTCTATATACTCACTTAAGACACAGAGAGTTTTCATGAAGTGCCCATTAATTGTTTGAAAATCTAAATTAACCCAGGCTTTTTTCTTTATTGAACAGTGCGTCCGTTTTGAGGGAAAGTGTTGCTTAGCTGACAGATGTGAGGGCTGAGAGTTCTAAATCAGGTTTGTTGCACTGTATGACTTGGGACACTTGTGGAGACAGGTATGAAAAGCTGAATGACTGGCCCATGTCCTCCTTGGTAAAATTAGACATATTAGTCACAATGACCAGGACAAGGGGATAAGTGCATTACAAACATTACTATTGTGTTTGTTGTGTTCATTATGAGCTATAGCCTAGTTTTTACCTGTGAATGTTTTTATAGCAGGAAATCACAGCAGTGGAAGCGATGAAATATTGTGACCAAGACGCTAGACACGCATGACTGGTATTTCGCCTTCCTGTGCCAACCAGCTTGCTCTATCTGTGCTGACTTATGGAAACCCCAGCGTATCTTTAACTTACATCTATTCAAGTCTTGCACATGCTGCTTTCCATGGAGTCCAGGGAGGGGGCAGGGGGGTTCAGGGGATCCAAAGAGGAAATGATGGCGGAGGCAGGAGGCCTCGTGCTGGCCTCAGGAGACTACTGAGGGGCAGCTGTCCTGTCTCTGTGTGATGGGACAGACCATGAAAGTTTTCAGTGATGATCTGAATGAGGGAAGCATCTCCTCTGTGTCTCCACATGACTTCTCAGCTTCACGTGGCCAGCACCAAGAATGTGGGTGGCTGACACATTTCTCTTGGCAGACAGACATTGCATCTTCAGGTGCAGTCTTTTCAGCAAACATCTGAGCAAGGTGCAGACTGCGTCAGCTCTAGAAACAGCAAGGCTGAATCTCTATGCTTGAATCATTGAGGCTGCTTACTACAAGCACGGAGTTGAGGCCCTCTGCCCAGGAGATTCTGATGCTGTTTATCTGTGGGTGGGCCTGGGAATCTACATTTTAACACCCCACCCTCACCCCCAATACATCTGACATAGGAGGGTTGATTTTTTTGTTTAGTTTGTCAGTTGTTTAATTTGATTGGATTCAAACCACTACTAACACTTCTCTCTTGGTGACAGCTGAAATCTCAGTTCAGTTGTTATATCCTTAGCTATAATCTGGACCTGGCAACCAGCTGGAAGTTTGGACAGAGATTATATACAGACTTTAAGGCTCCCTTCTCTGGCTCTCCCCTTTACAGAATTCCCCATCATTTTGCAGTGACCGTGCTTGCCAACAAAGGTTCATATAGTCAAAGCTATGATTTTTCCAGTAGTCATGTGCAGATATGAGAGTTGGACCATAAAGAAGGCTGAGCGCTGAAGAATTGATGCTTTCAAACTGTGGTGTTAGAGAAGACTCTTGAGAGTCCCTTGACTGCAAGAGGATTGAACCAGTCAATCCTAAAGGAAATCAACTCTGAATATTCATTGGAAGGACTGAAGCTGAAGCTCCAATACTTTGGCCACCTGATGGAAAGAGCCAATTCATTAGAAAGGAGCCTGATGCTGGGAAAGATTGAAGGCAGGAGAAGAAGGGTATGACAGAGGATGAGTTGGTTGAATGGCATCACCGACTCAATGGGCATGAGTTTGCGCAAACTCCATGAGTTGGTGAAAGACAGGGAAGCCTGGCGTGCTGCAGTCCATGGGGTCGCAAAGAGTTGGACATGACCTAGTGACTGAGCAACAACAATGCTTGCCCTATACTCTGCTCTCTGGCTCTTGAAGCCAGAAAGACTGCTGTTTGTCTACCAGGGTCCTGGGTAGTGGCAGAGTTCCTCAGGCTAAGAGTTGTGAACATGCTGTTCTCTCCATTCCAAGTATCAAGTCCCTTCCTGAATCTGCCTGCCTGTGTTTCCTCTCTGGTACCTTCAGGGAGCTGTTTCTTGGTGGTTACAGATGGGTGGATTGGTCTCCAGTCGGATCTTCCCCAGCTGTCCTAGAAGCAGAGCTCTTGGATCAGACTGAGATCACTGTTGTCTAGCATTCCTTTTGTACAAACTTGGGATCTGGCTAGGGAGAGGCTTCCATCACTGCAAGACACACTTGCATCTTGTTTCCATACTTAGTCTATGGCGAGTTCAGTTTACTGCAGAAAGGTCAACAAGAATTAGCCAGTGCAGGAAAAGTGGTGTGGGATTTGCACTACTTTTAGAGAATCTGACCCCAAACCTAGCTGAGATGAAAACCAAATATAGTTTGCAGTCAGTACCCCATCTGGAAACTGTCATTTCTACATCATCTCCCTAAAGAAGCTTCCTTTTAAACCTTTCTATCTTTAGCTTTTGTGGGCCTCACACGCCTTGCTTACCATGCCCACCAGTGGCTCCAGAGCTTGTAGTGTTGTGTTGGCCCATTATTTCCAAGGCCTTGGCCCTCCCTAGAATTACATTTCTCATTCTTATGGTTGGAGCCGTGCTGACTCCTTGTCATCTAATAGCCATAGGGCCGTACATTTCTACCAAGCCAGAAAAAGCAAAATGGTTATATTTTTGAGAAATGCCAAATTCTCAGAAATCAGGAAGGTTCTGACAACATCAGATAGTAAAGTACCCCAGTATTCTGCATTGCTCAAAACCCCATGGCACCAACTGTAGAATAAGATTAGTGACATCTTTTTAGTCTGAAAGCACAAATCTTGAGGGATGAATGCTTTTAAACTTCTGCATGACTGATGAACACGATTCACAACTCCCTAAACCTAACCCATAACAACCCTAGGAAGTGATGCTCTTGATACATTCCCTCCATAGCTGCACTCCTTAATGCTGATAAAGAAGGAATCTGAAAATAATAAGCTGGCTCTACTAAGGGGTTTGTTTACTATTATAATGGAATTTTTTAATTAATGTAACATGGAATTCTGTGACTCACAGTCCTGTGACCTGTGAATTGGAGCTGACTTCCAGCTCACCCTTCATCTTTGGCCTGTGGGGACAGGAACCAGCCATTAGTGCAGGTGTCACACGCATAGCTGTTGAGCAACCACCACTGTCAGAGATGAGACCCCAGGAAGAGGAATGAGGCCTGAGGGCTCAAAATGGATATCACCAAGACTTGCCCGTAAAGCCCTGGGTGTCCGAAGATAGACCCATCCTCAGCATTCAAGCAACCGGCATTCTTAGCACACTTCCAACCTGCTCTTTATAATCTGATGTGTGGCTCAGAATTCCTTGTAAAAGCCAGGGTTTCCTGCTTCCTGATCTGTTTGCTGGAAGAGAGACTGAGCAGCAAAGAATAGCTTCATTTTAAAACATAAGCTTTTTATCTTTTTATTGCAACTCAAACCATCATGGCCTTGGACGGAGCTCCCAAGAGATCCACTCATGGAAAAGCAGTAGGTCCCCTCCCTGTAAATGAGCAGTTAGTAAATGCTCAACGGCGGTGACCTTGTGATGAGCTTGGCAGAGAATATAGAATTGGGAATCTGGTGGGTTTGAGGAATGAAAAGATGGTCATCAAAAATACTTTGTCTCATCCTAACTATCTGTTCTGGGTACCTCATAAAATTTTGGATTTCCCCCTATGGACAACAGGTGGATGTGGAAGTATATATGGAGAATGTGGAGGATGGAACCAGGTACATTTGAAAGGTGTCTCCAAAAACCATCCCCATTTTATCAAGGAGTAAAATGAAGCCCTGAGAAGTTAGGTGACTTGCCCAAGATCATATAGCTAAAGAGTGGTCAGCCAGGACATTGGTACCAAAATAGTCTCATTCCCTTTAGAGGTTTTGTTTTGTTTTGGAGGTTTTTGTTTTTTTTTAATGTGGACTTCCTTCTGCATATTGTTGCCACCTATTACAAATAATGTGTAGATTTGTCCTGCCATGTGTTTGAGTGAGCAGGATCTTTACAGAAAAGTACAGACACCATAAAGGTAATTCGGTCATCTAGCTAAGTTTTTATCTAAATCTCACGAAACTGCCATCTCCCTTGAGCCAGAAGTACAGAGATATTTTCAGAATGATTACAAGTTTCTCTGCATTGGAAGGTGCGCCAACAAATGTTGTAACAGTTCAGGCCAAATTCAACACTAACAGAGACTCCAGTCAGGAAACTGAGCAAGTAGTCTCGCCTACTGGGTCATAAGCTCTTTGGGAGTCTGTTTCTGCTCATCATTATTTTTGTGTACTTTTGTTAACTATACTTTAAGGTAAACATGTTGCATTGTTCCAAAGGGAGAGAGATTGCATCTGGCCTGGGGGGTCAGGAAAGCTGAAGCAGGAGGTGGCATAAGAAGGAGGTATGCAAAATAAAATTAAGTGAAAAAAAAAAACAAAAACAAAATAAGAAGCTGGTGTTTAAATACTATTCATCCTTCATGAGAACCAACATTTATGGAACACTAATAATGTGCTAGGAGCTTTGAGACATTTATCTTGTTCCAGCAGACATGCCTGGTGCCCTGTACACATTGCTTTGAAGGGTCAGCTACTGCTGGCATTGGCTGTCAACTGGTTCACCTTGACCTTTCTCCTGAGGACCACTGTTGGCTGATGGGAAAACCCTTGCCTGGAGATGTCATCTGGAAGTCAAAGTTAAGGAAATCTGACAAACAGATAGAAAATCAGAAAAAACAAGTGATGCGGGCTATGAGTAATGGATTTCCCAGGTCTGTCTTCCACCTAAGTTTCCTTGGTGGCTCAGTTGGTAAAGTTGCCTGCAATGTGGGAGACCCAGGTTCGATCCCTGAGTGGGGACGATCCCCTGAAGAAGGAAATGGCAACCCACTCCAGTGCTCTTGCCTGGAGAATCCCATGGACAGAGGGGCCTGGTGGGCTGCAGTCCATGGGGTCAAAAGAGTTGGACTCAACTGAGCAACTAACACTTTAACTTTCATCTTCCATCTAATAAACATTTCAGAAAGAGTAGCTTTAAACTTTTTTAAAATAGAGAATAGAAAATAGTTGTGGGTTTTTTTTTCTCTGTTTTTTTTTTTGTTTTTTTTTTTTTAAAGTAAATTGGTTTGAGGTGCCCCCAGGTGGCAAGAAGCAGTATTGGGGGAAAAGACACACATGGCCATCACCTAGTGAAATTTCAACCTTTTACAGATGTCAGGGATCCTTGGCTAAGTATAAAGAGAAAATCCTACACGTTTCCTCAAGGAGATATAACACATGAAGTTTCAACAAACAGACTAGCATCTGATTTCTCATCTTCAAAATGGAACTATCTACACAATTCAGAAGGAAATTGATACCAAACCTAAAATTCTATGCCCAGTTTACTGAGAACAAAGTAAATGTGAGAACAAAATAACAGTGTTCTTGAACATGCAAAACTCCAGACTGGACTGGACATATAATTTGTGGGACTCAGAGCAAAGTGAAAACGTGGGGCCCCTTGTTAAAAAATACTAAGACTTTGAAGAAGACAGCAGCAGACCATTAAACCAAGTGTGGAGCTCTTCTGAATGCAGAGTCCCAGGTGACTGCCTGGGTTTGCAAGATCATGATGATTCCCTGGACTCAGAAAAACTTACCATCTATGAGCTCTTTCTGGAAAAATGAAAAATTAATTTAAAAAAGAGTTGAGGGGGAATTCCCTGGTGGTCCAGTGGTTAGGACTTGGAGCATTCTCCAGGTTCTGGCCCTGGTTAGGGAACTAAGATCCTGCAAGCTGTGTGGCGTGGCCAAAACAAAAAGTGAGAAAACAAACTAAAACACCAAAATACCCTCCTAGTAAAACTTATAAGGCCTCGGTGGGCCATAGTTTGCTAACCCCTGATTTAGAAGCACATGACATAGATCAGGAGGGGTCAGGGTGAGATAGATGTAAGGATTAGGGTTAGCAGGACATTCATTGCCTCATTCACCTCAGATTGTGTAAAGAGCATCCCATGAAGTTGTGCAGTGCACAGACAGCACAACTGTACATGATAGACTTGAGGGTAAGATTTTTTAAAAAGCAAACCTTCCAATCTAGACTGTCGTACCCTGAGAATGTCTGAGTGCTAGGGCCCTAGACAGCACCCTATTCCTCAGTGGAGTGGGAGTGACAGATTTCCTCTTCCTTGGAGAGGAAAGTGGGGATAGAGGAGTATACTCTCTTGCTGAAAGGTAATAAACTTCGAAAAATATCAGGTTCTCAGCTTCACACAATGTCTCACTTCCCAGAGGATGAGGAAGTCAGACCCACCCAGTGAGCTGGTCTCATGGAATTTGGCCTCCCTGCTTCATGGGGCCTGTCCAGCTCTGCCACACCATGGAAACAGGGGCAGCCACACAACCCTCCTGAGGCAGAATCACACATCTCAGAAAGGACCAAGAAGGTCATAGTTCTTCTCACTTTCCTGGAACTTCATCCCTGGCCTCCTGGGACAGCTCAGGACACAGTTGTGCAGCAAAGCTGAGGTTACCTTTGGCCGTTCTTGGCAGCAGCTGCTCCAGCGGGACAAAGTGCAAGAGAGATTGAAGCAGGTGCCGCTTTGAGCAAGTTTGATCAGGGCTAGATAAGAAAGACGGAAAACTCATTCGTCTGACTAGCTCCGAGCTGTTGGCGAAGACAGTCACCGGGAGTTCTGCTCTGGACAGGGGAGTTTGCCCAGCAAATGCTGGGACGTGGGTGTTGTGCTCGGGAGTCAGGAGCTAAATGAGGCAAAGCTGGAGAAATGAAGTTGGAGCCAGAAAGGGAGATGTTAGATCAAGGGACGTCCCGGTGGGAGACGGGGTGGGCCACTGCTTTTTGAGGGTCTTGCCTTCTTGGCAGGACCATAGATATCACCGACCAGAGACAAACACAGGCCTCACTCTGGTAAAAACAGCAACATTTCCACCAGCCACTTTTAAAAATTCTAATCTCAGCTGTGGAGCTGGGAATTTTTTTGTGACAACAGCTTTCACAAGACCCACCCAGAGATTCGACAGAAACTTCTTATGGTTTGGCTCAAGTCCCCATGAGTGTCCTGCTTCAGAGCTGGTTATTTACTCGGGGACTGAATGGGTTGCTCAGGAAAAGTGTGACTGACACCAGGAAGGAGTAATTGAAAGTAGTTTTCTGAAAAAAGATCTCCAGAGAGAAATGCCCTTGCACAGGTTCTGAGACTCACACAGGTGAGCTGCTTCCTGGAGGCAGACACTGGATTGAAGTGTTCCGATGCTGGTAGTAGAGCAGAACAACCTTGGGGTCTTGTTAGAAATTCTAAGGCCCTGCCTACTGAATCAGGTCCTCTGGGCATGGAGGCCAAAAATCCATATTTGACAAGTTTCCTGGGTGCTTTAGACATCCAGCCTGGTTTGGGAAACCTGGCCTAGGGGATTCTTCCTGGCCTGAGAACAGAGCTGAAATGACGGCCCCAAACTTCCCACATTCCCCCACCACTCCTGCCCTTTTGCCTGCCCGCACCACCGTCCAGAAGATGGAGACCAGGAGCTCCTGGTCAGGACTTGGTTCCTGCTTCCAAGAGCCCCCAGTGCAATGTTTAAATCCTGGTACCATCCTCCTCCACAGCCTCAGAAAGGAAGTTAGGGAAACCAGCCCTTGACTGGCGTAAGTATAGCAAAGCAGTGTGCAAACAGCAGCCTGTCGCCCGTACAGGTTGCCCTAAGGGACATTGGAGACAGCCCTTTCCACTGGACACTCATGAATGGCATGCTCCCCTCTCTCTATGCTCCAGACAGGTATGTGTGGTGCCCTTAAAAGCCCTAGGGCACAGCGGCCAGAGTCCACATTGGCCAAGTTGTAACATCCATCTACACCAAGCTGCAGAATGAGGAGCATGTGATTGAGGCCCTCCACGGGGCCAAGTTCAAGTTCCCTGCCGGCCAGAAGATCCACCTCTCTAAGTGAGGATTTACTAAGTTTAATGGGATGAATTTGGAAACCTGGTGACAGAAAAGCAGCTCATCTTGGATGGCTGTGGGGTCAGATACATCCCTAATCACGGCCGCCTGGGCAGTTGGTGGGCCCTGCACTCCTGAGAGCCTTGGTTCTGTCCGTTCCTGACTCGTGCCCACCAATAAATCCTACTTGCCTGTCAAAAAAAAAAAAAAGAGTTATCCTGCTGCTTTGGTGGTAGTGGTGGTGGTAGGGATGGTTTGCTTTGTTTTTAATTGATGCTGGGGTATATCCAAAGGAGCTACGTCAGGCCACTATAAAGGCAGTGTACCAGGGATTGTTCACTTCCATCTGAACATGTTTCAGATTCCATCAGCAAAGTCATGTGTCTACAGAGAAAGAGAAAGGAAAAGGAATTAAAGCTTCTGGTGGAAGAATAAGAAAATATGCTAAAATATGCAGAGTGAATATGGATAGTAAGTATACAAACTCAGAATAACTGCCCATAGTCTAGTGTTCAATACTGAAGACATAAATACGTAACTGGACACACAAACTAAAAATACATTCTAAGTTAAAGATGAAAATTTGTGCTAATGGAAAGAGGATTCAATCTAGAAAATCATCCAGGCAGAGCATGTTGTTAAATCAAAGTTGTAGGACTCTTCAATTTTGGTGGACTCCTCCAGTGAAACCCAGAGGCTTGGAGATCTTTTGGCTTTTGGAGGAGCTTTTAAATTACAAATTCAACTTCTTTAATGGTTGAATAGTCCTTGAACCACTAGAGAAATTGAATTCATAATGTAAAAGCTCCAGAAAAATCTCTTCTGGTTTCAGCTCTGACACATAAAGAACTTAGAAGTTGTTGCTCTCATTCTTAAGAAAAAGCTGAAAAAAATTGCTAGTCAAGGACTTTTCTTGGACTTATCACAGGACTGAGGTCACAGGGCAAACTGCCATTTCAAAACCTGGAGAGACAGACAAATCCAAGACTCACAGCCAAGATCTGCTTACCTGGGGCAGAAGCAAATGGTGAACTGGGGCAGATGGTCTTCACAGTTAAGACAAATGGATGCTGTCTCTTGCGCCCCCTGGAGGAGGACCTGGCAACCCACCCCAGTATTCTTGCCTGGGAAATCTCATGGACGAAGGAGCCTGGTGGGCTGCAATCCATGGGCTCGCAAAGAGTCGGATATGACTGAGCGACTCAGCATGCACACATGCGTGAAAGACTCACACCCATGACGGGGAGACCACGCGGACCTCAGAGAGAACTCAGATGAAGACTGTGGATAGTCAAGACGAGACATAAAAATGCTCAAAACAGTTGTTGAAAAATTTTCAAGTTCACTAACAATTTGAAAGAAAAGCAGAGTAAGCCCCTGAGATAGGTTTCCTAAATTCTTGCCCAGCTGGCTGCACCAAAGACTCTCTGGTGACCACATCACACTGTTACACCCTTTTCGGAAAGCAGTTTGGCAGCTGATGTCAAGAACCTTAAACACTTGTGTGCCCTTTCCCCTGGTACCTCCAGTTCTAGGAAATGGTCATAGAAAAACAGCTGGGGTTGAAGGCTCACACCCAAACATGTTTGTCTCGCACTCTAGTGATAGGGAAGTGCCAGAATATGCAAAATGCTAGCAAGGAATGGTTGTTTAAACAATTCATGGTATCCCTTAAAATGAATGTGGAGGACTTCCCTGACAGTCCAGTGTCTAAGACGCCACGCTTCCAACGCAGGAGGCAAGGGTTTGATCCCTGTTCAGGGAACTAAGATCCCACTCATGCTGTGTGGCCAAAAAATTTAAAAAAGAATGTGGAGGATCCACTAAAATTACACTTTGAGTTCTTGATCGTAGGATAAAATGCTTATGGTGCAGTCTTTTTAAAATTTTTATTTTTAATTGAAGGATAATTGCTTTACAATACTGTGTTGGTTTCTCTTTTAATATGATGCAGTCTTAAGGGGAACAAAGAATACATATTTGTGTAATTCACATATTTTCACCTGCACTTAAAAAAAAGCAGTCAAAGGGAAACACAAAATTTTAGAAGGGGCTTCCCTAACAGTCCAGTGGTTAAGACTCTGCCTTCTAATACAGAGGGTGTGGGTGCAATCCGTGGCTGGGGAGCAAAGAGCCCACATGTCTCATGGTCAAAAAAACCAAAACATAAAACAGGCAACGAGTTTTATTATAACGAGTTCAATAAAGATTTTTTAAAATGTTCCACATTAAAAAAAAATTTATTTCTGGGTAGCAGCAGCAGTAGCTGGTAAGGAGATTGGGAAATACAGATAAATATTCCAAAGACTACAATTTTAGTAATAAACAAGCCATTTTTTGTGAACTTCTACATCTTTTTTTGTTGAGCCTAAAAACCTTTTTTAGACTGTAACAGTCAATCAACTCAATGAAAGTTAATTAACTTGAACAATGTGCTGAAATAATTAAATTGATAAGAAAACTCATTGAATTTTTAAAAAGCCCCAAGACTACTTACCGTGATTATATAAATTGTACATACAGAGAAAATTATTTTAATGATGGGCGGAAAGAGAGCGAGGAAAGGACTATTAGCCTGTGTTGAAACTAGTGTGTGTGTGTGGTGGAGGGTTCATGTGATTCCTTTACGAATTCCTTCATGAATTCACATCAGCCATTCTTTCTCCATTTTTCCATCCCTTTAAAAATATTTTAAACACAGAAAGAATGACAGACTAATATAGCCCACTCCTAGATTCAACACATGTTAGCATTTTGCCCCATTCAGATTCTTCTGTTTCTAAGGAAATAAACATGATGGACACATTTGAATTCCTTCCTTATACCTCCACCTCCTCCAGTTTATTCTCTCCACCACACCCCACTCCTGCCACACTCACGTCTGTTGGTTCGCTGCTTTTCTATCATGTGAGAGAAGCAGCTGTCAAAACCCCAGCTATGAACTTGACTTATTTGTGCATCTGGGACAGCAGGGGGCTCAGGACTGCCCCTGCCCTAAGCCTTTCTAGGCAGCCTCTGCCTGCCGGGTGCGTCCCTGCCGTGACCCTGGGACTGTATCCCTCAAAGGGCAGCCCACCCACTCAGAGCCCCTGGATGCTGTCTCTCTAAGCCCCATGGGCTGTGTGACCTGGAAAAGCCTTCACTGCAGAGCAGCCTCTTCCTCCGTACCAGAGGCATCCAGGCTGTGAGCTGTGGTCCCTTCCGGCTGGAGAGGAGGAGGCTGGGCAGCATCCTGGGCCCCTCCCCCCATCGCAGCCTGTTTTTCTAGCTTTCCTTTTTCATCTTTCTTATGCTGACTGAGAAGTGTTTCCCCACATTTCATCTTTTGGGAACTGCAGTGGTTGAGGAAGTGGACATGAGGAGGAGAGTGAGGAGCTGGGGGGTGTTATTGTGTGTCTACTGGGAGCTTTACCTACTAGCTTTACTTACGCCACCTTAGGTGGCGCTGGTGGTAAAGAACCCTCCTGCCAATGCAGGAGACATAAGAGATTTGGTTTTGATCCCTGGGTAGGGAAGATCCCGGGAGGAGGGCGTGGCAACCTGCCCCAATATTCTTGCCTGGAGAATTTCATGGACAGAGGAGCCTGGCTGGCTATGGTCCATAGGGTTGCAAAGAGTCCACACGATTGAAGTGACTGAGCATGCATGCACGCAAACTTACTCATTTTTGAAAGTCCCCTCTGGATGCATGATGTGGAGATGACCCTAGGAAAGGCATTCTGATCTTGGCCTGTGTGATAGAGAACAGTGACTCCCCTGAAGATGGTCATGTCTCAGAGAAAGGCAAATATATGGTATCACTTATATGCAGAATCTAAAACAAAAAGAATTATAAAAATAAACTTATTTGCAAAGCAGAATCAGACTCACAGACTTAAAGAAGGAACTTATGGTTACCAAGGGGGAAGGGTGGGAAGGAGGGATAGTTAGGGAGTTTGGGATCCACATGTACACAGTGCTATTTTAAAATGGATAACCAGCAAGGACCTACTGTATAGCACAGGGAATATTCTATAACAATGTATATGGGAAAAGAATTTGAAAAATAGATACATGTATAACTGAATCACATTGTTGTATACCTGAAGCTATCACAACATTGTTAATCAACTATACTCCAAAATAAAATAAAAAGTTAAAAGAATGTATGCATATGAATACCTGAATCACTTTGCAATAGCAGAAATTAACACAACATTGTAAATCAACTATACTTCAATAACGTAAATGTTTTAAAAATCATTATTAAAAAGGCTGTGTCGTCATTTATGGAATCTGTGGATGTCCCGTTATGAGGTTGGGGGAATTGAGTGGCAGATGGAATTAAGTTGCTAATCAGCTGACCTTAACAGAGGGAGAGTGGCTGGATGAGCCAGATGGTCCCAGTGTCATTACTGAGGTCTTTAAATGTGGAAGAAGGAGGCGAGCAAGTCTGTATCACAGTGACGTAAGGGAGACTCAACTGAGCGTTGCTCACTTTGAAGGTGGAGGACGGGGCCATGAGCCAAGGAGAGCAGCAGCTCCAAGAAGCTGGAAAGGCAAGGAAATGAATCCTCCCCTTGAACCTCCAGGAAGGAGCTTGGCCTTGTGGAAACCTTGATCTTGATCCAGAGAGATTTGTTTTGGACTTCAGAACTCCACACCTACAAGATAGTGGATTTGTGTGTTGTTTCAAGCCACTAACTTTGTGGTCATCTACAGAGCAGCAACCAGAAACTAGCACACTTGGAAGTTTTAGGATGTCATCAAGGGTTAATTCGGGGAGTGGGGAGCCACTGAGGGGGGGCACTCGATCAATTGTTCTCTTAAAAGGCCTTGATCCTGGGATTTGGGGAACTGGAGGTTTGGTTTTACAAAAAAGGAATCCAGAGACTTAGAGTGAGGGATAAAGCACTTGACCTATGGAAGAACAGAGGTAAGAATTTACATCCAGCTTCTCAAAAACCACAGAAGCAGGAAGCCCTGGAGTGGAGTGAAGTATTTAAAGTGTTAAGAGAAAGAACCTACTAACCTAGGATTCTGTGCTTTGTGAAACTTATTTTTCAAAAGTGAAAGAGAAATCAAGACTTTCTCAGACAAATGAAAATGGAGGGTGTTTGTTGTCAGATCTGCCTCGCAAGAAAAAGCTAAGAGACGTTTCTTCTCAAAGAAGGAAAATAATACAGATCAGAGACTCAGATTGACATAGAGGAAGAGCATCAAAGAATAAGTAGAGGTTAAAAAAAAAGCTTGGAATTTTCTTAATTGATCTAACAGATAAATTTGCTCAGCATAATACTGACAGTGTATTTACTGCTGTGTCATTGTGCTCGGGCCACACTGCAGGAAGTGGTGAAGGGAATGTTCACACCCTTGTCAGCTTGGGAAGGCAAAGCCCTGCTGAGAGCTTCAGCCCCACCGCCACCCCTCCCCCTCTATGAGCTGAGCTGTCCGGAGCCTTGCTGGGGTAGAGCTTGTCCAGCTGTGGTGTGAGCTGTGAACATCTTCACATCTGCCTTGCCCCAGGTGGGACCCCAGCACATGCGGCCCCTGAGCTAGCCGCGGGCATAAAAGCCTGGCCATTGGGGCCACACATGGACGCTGCCAGGCGATCCTTGCTGTGGAGCCTTTTGCAAGACCGAATAAGTCTTTGGACAGCAAAGACAGTCCTTGGAGAGATGGAGGCCACATCTGGGGGCTGGGGAAGGCCAGCTTTGCATTTCAGGTAATATTTCCAGGCTGCTTTTGTTTCTCAGCACAGCAAGATGCAGTCGGAGCCTTCCCATCTTTAATGATTGTCTCGGTCTTTGAAGGTGAGGCGTGGGGGCTTGCACGTGCGTCTTGATAAGCCAGGGCTTCTGGACCACGGACTCCTGCGGAGCTAGCAGCCTCCTGCCCTGGCTCAGTCGTGCTCAGGCGCCTACCTGGCTGTACTTCTCATCTTCCTGCCCCTGCTGCCCCCAACCGCCTGCAGGCAACAGAACGAATTCAGCACTGGGCAGGGGCAGACCTGATTCAGAGTCTGAGAGGGAAGCGGACCTTACCCATTCAAAGGATGGGGTAGCCATTTGTCCCCACTCATCACACCTTCCTCCGAGATCCTGCCTCCACTTCTAGGGGAAAAGGAGGCACCCCAGCAGGGTAGCTGCCAGTGAGGACGAAGCAGGTGGGGCAGGGCTCAGGCAGCCACGAGTAAAGACTCAGCAAGCTACAGGGACTAGGAAGCAATAGGGATTCGGATACCAGCAAATCATTTTTCTAGGCAAGCCTCCGAACACTATGTTTATCAGAAATTCTCTCTCTAAATATGCAGGAATTTTACGGTGTCAGTTTCACATGTAAGGAGCTTGAAAGTCCTAACAATACACAAAAAGCCGAAGTGTAAAATCAACTCCTCCTGGATCCGTAAGAGGGGAGGACACCGTCAAACCACTGCCCCCCAAGACTGGAGAGCTGACCAGTGAACATAACAGGGACTTACTCACCTGAGCAGAGACTCAGAAGTGGAAGCCAGCGTGGGAACCAGGGCCAGGGTAGGAAAATCTCAACATAATTGATAAATTACTGGAGCTCAGTGTGGACATCTCAAGAGTTCAAAACTCCAGAGGGACCTGAAGACTACAGGGTTGTTCCCACAACACTGAGATTTACCTCTTGGAGCTCTATCAGATTCCCACAGTAAATATCTGAGAAAAATCTACTCAGGAGGCTGGCAGGTAGAGGGGGAAAAAAATCATTTTGCAATGCTTCTTCAAAAGGCTGCCCCCAAGAGAAACTAGTTAACCAGAGCCTAAACCTGCTGGGGTGTTATCAGAGCCTGAGTGATCTAGGGGAAGAGAAATACCCAGCTCCAGGCAACGCAAGTCTTCCTGTCCCACCTAGGGGGAAAAGAATAAACAAACTCTTGGGAAGTCCACAGACCAGGACCACTAAAGGACTGAGACCTAACTGCTGGACGATAGAACACCGCCCCTCCCTCCCACCTCACCACCACATTGCTAAAGGCCTATTTATAGCAGTTCTTTTTTTTTTTTTCTTAAGAAAATGAATATAGCAATTCCTTTTACCCAGTACATCATGTCTGGTTATGAAATAAAAGATACAAGGCATACCCGAATGATAACACAATTTGAAGAGAAAGAACAAGCATCAGACATGGCAGGGATGCAAAAGTTTAAAACTAGGATTGATATGGTAAGGGCTCTAATGGGTGAAGCAGACAGCATCTAAGAGCAGATGACCAATGGAAGCAGAGAGAGAAAGCCTAAGAAAGAACCATGAGAGAAGTGCTAGAGCTAAAAAATACTAACAGAAGTAAAGAAAGCCTTTGATGGGCTTTTTATTAGATTGGACATGGCTAAAGAAAGAACTTGAGGTTATCTCAATAACCAAAAAGCAAAAGGAACCAAAGCAGAATAGTATCTGAGGACTGTGACACAACTACAAAATTGTAATATGGTAATGGGAATGCCAGGGGGAGAAGAGAAAAGGACAAAAAAATATTTGAAGAAATGATGGCTGGGAATTTTCCAAAATAATCTCAGACATCAAACCACAGATCCAGGAAGCTTGTAGAATAACAAAAGTAAATACACCTGCCCTTTAAAAAAAAAGTTATAGATAGGCATGTCATTTTTAAAGTACAAAGAGAAAGACTTAAAAAAAAAAAAACACAAAAAAATCTGAAAGAAACCAAAGGAGAAAAAAGAAAAGAACTTTCCCTATGGAAGAACAAAGGTAAAACTTATACCTAACTTCTCAAACACTTTGCAAGCGAGGAGACAGTGAAGTATTTAAAGTGCTGAGAGAAGGAAGTCGCCAACCTGGAATTCTATACCTTGTGAAGTTCTTTTTCAAAAGTAAAGAAGAAATAAAGACTTTCTCAGACAAACAAAAATCGAAGGTGTTGTCAGTAGATCTGCCTTGTAAGAAAATGCTAAAAGACATTTTTTTCTCTCTAAGAAGGAAAATAATAGTGGTCAGAAACTTGGGTCAAGATATAGTAAGGAAAAGCATCAAAGAAAGAATAAAGGTAAAACTAAAAACTTTTACTTTCTTTTTCTTAATCTCACAGATAAATTTGCTCAAAGTAAAGCAACCATTTATTTGCTGATGTATAATTGTCTTATGCATATATATATATATGCTTTTGTATGCTTATATATAAGTGTGATGAGTGACAGCAATGAGACAAGGGATGGAGGGAGGAATAGGATGATTTTATTAGTGTAAAGAAATGCAACAGATTTCTGTATATTAATTAATCTGATATCCTGCTACCTTGTTGAATTCATTTATTAGTTCTAATAGTTTTTATGTGGAGGTTCTGTGTCATAGAGGATCATGTCATCTGGAAATAGTTTTAACTCTTCCTTTCACCACTTCCCTGGTGGCTCAGATGGTGAAGAATCTGCCTGCAATGCAGGAGACCCGGGTTCGATCCTTGAGTTGGGAAGATCCCCTGGAGAAGGTAATGGCAACCCACCCCAGTATTCTTGCTTGGAGAATCCCATGGACAGAGGAGCCTCGCAGGCTACAGTCCATGAGGCGCAAAGAGTCAGACAGGACTGAGTGACTAACACACTTTCACTGCTTCAGGTGGCGCCAGTGGTAAAGAATCGCCTGCTGATGCAGGAGACGCAAGAGATGCAGGTTTAATTCCTGGGTCAGGAAGATCCCCTGGAGCAGGAAATGGCAACCCACTCCAATATTTTTCCTGGAAATTCCATGGACAGAGGAGCCTGGTGGCCTGCAATCCATGGGGTCTCAAAGAGTCAGACACGACTGAACACGCACACCATCCATCACCACTTAAAGGAAAAAAAGCCGATGTATGATTCTGAGGGATAAGTGTGTATCATACTCCCACTTCTGTCAAAACACACTCATATTCAGTTTCTCCCCCATTTAAGAATAACCACAGCTCTGATCTGTAACCTTTGGTGATTTCCATATTATAAACATTCCACTCACAGCTGATGTCAAGCTACCAAGGTAACATGACTGAACACAGGAGAATGGCAGCAGCTCGCTGTTTTATAGCATTGCCGCCACTCAGACACAACAAACATAAATATCCTCAAAGCACAGAGAATAGAGAAACATTGTGGAATAATTTGGAAGTGATGATTTTGAGTTTTACCTTTGTTTTTAATATCATTTAATTGTAAATTTACATCATTTAATTTTATAATGGTTGTGTTTGACAACCCGCTCACAAAATTCCTGAACATTTACCAACCAGTTCTCGTGGACCAGGAGAGAGCGGGCTGCGGCACAGTGCCCCATGTGGGACCATTTAGCAACTCAGAGTCACTTCAGGGCCCTCATCCAAGATGCCACTAGGATTAAGTCTGTGGGTTCAAATACAGTACCAGATGATCTGTGTGCCCCCCATTTCCCCCAGCCTCAGCCTACGCTCTCTTTTGCAATATCTGGAGGTGATAGATGAACTTCACTTCTTGGAGGGGAAGAGCATCATATAGTGGAGAGAGCACAGGCTTTGGAGTCAGAAACAGCAGGATTGTTCAGGTTCACAATGACACCAAAGTCATTGTGGTGTGACTTTGGCTGAGCTAGTTAACACTTTGAGCCCCAGTCTTTGCTTTTCTAAAATTTGGGTCATAGTGATTATTTCACAAGGTTATTATGGCTTTGATAGTGATTACTAACTATAATCCATTCTCCTCTTTTACAGAGTTACCGAATTTTTAGCCAGACACACACCTGTCTGGGTGAAAAATTGCATCTCCCAGCGTCTACTGCACCTAGATGAATATGTTCTGATTGATGGGATAAAGGTGGAAGTGATGAGTGTGATATCCAGGCTGTACTTCTAAAGGGAGGAAGCATACCTCCCTTTCCCATGTTCTAGCTTCTTGCTGGCTGGAATGCTAATGTGATGGTGTGGGCAGAAGCAGCCATCCAGACCATGAGGGGGAGACCTGGTGTTAAGAGTGGCAGAGTACTCAGGTCGAAGGAGCCTGGTATCACCTGGCAATTGTGGGTTCACCTTACCAGCCTTGGATCACCTATTTAGCCTTTTATGAGTGACAGGAATGGCATTTAAGCCTCTATTATTTTGAGATATTCTTTAAAACATTTTTTATTGTGGTAAAATATAAATAACATAAAATATGTCATTTTAAATGTATGATTCAATGGCATTAAGTACATTCACAATGTTGTGCAACTATTACCACTATTGATTGCCAGAAATTTTTCAACACTCCAAACAGAAACCTGACCTCTTAAACAATAACTCTCAATTTCCCTCTCCTTCACTCCCAAGTATTCTCTAATCTACTTTCTGCCTTTTTGAATTTGACTATTCAAGGTGCCTCATATAAGTAAAATCATATTAAACTTGGCCTTTTCTATTTCATTTATTTCACTTTGGAATAAGGTTTTCAAGGTTCATTTGTGTTGCAACACATATCAGAATTTTGTTCCTTTCTAAGGCTGAATAGCATTTCATTGTAGATATATACTATATTTTGTTTATCTATTCATCTGTTGATAGACGTTTGAATTGTTTCCACCTTTTAGCTATAGTGAATAATGCTGCTATGAACATTAGTATACAAATTATTTTGGGTCTCTTTGTTAAAATAGTGGAGCCAAATATGACTAATATCAGCCTGAAATTAAATAATGCGGACAAAATATTGTCCCAGTGATTAGATGATCCCTACTCATTTTTTGAGAGAGAACAGGTCATGGGGTATGATGAAACAGTTTGGGGTGAAACCAGTATGTGATAGAGCTGGCTTATGTTAGCTCACAAGAGCCAATGTGAGCTTGATTTTGGAATCTTGGTGACCTGAAATCGTTCACGGTGGGAGCATTTACACCATGATAACTGGTGAACTGTACAAATCAGGGCTTTTTAAAAAAAAAAAAAAAATTTATTTATTTAACTGCACTGTGTCTTAGTTGAGGCATGCCGGATCTTTTCAATTGCAGCATGCAAGCTCTTAGTTGCTGCATGTGGGTTTTAATTCCTTGACCAGGGATTGAATCCGTGCCCCCTACACTGGGAGGCGGAGTCTTAGTCACTGGATGACTAGGGAAGTCCCCACTTTTCGGTTTCAGAGAGGGCTGGTTGTTGAACACTAACTAGTTCAACACTGGTGAGCCCCCACTGGGGAAAGCCCTCCCTAGCTGGAGGCCCAATCCTTTACTGCCCAGAATACCTTATGATCACCCCCTCTTAGGTGGAAATGTTAACTCCATTCCTGGAGAGTGTGGATTGCTGTGTTTGAAGATGATGTGGACATTTATGTGTACAATCTAAGTACCTATATCCATTCTGAAAACTCCTTAAGGTAATAGCAGAGAGGACACTAGTTAGACATGCCAGAAGTTGGCAGCTAAGAAAATGCATGATTTTTCATGCTGTCTTCTCTGTCAGACCATACCCGAGGCTTTGTGTTATGATGGCTGTTAATGAGAGTGGAACCTCCATCAGCACCCAGGTCCCTGATGGATAAGCATAGAAGCCCCAGCTGATCTGTGGTGAACAGATGCCACAAGCAAGAAATAAACCTCTGTAGTTTTAAGCCACTAAGATATTGGAGGTGTTTGATCTGCATTGCGTGTGCGTGTGCTCAGTCTCTTCAGACGTGTCTGACTCTTTGCAAACCTGTGGGCTGTAGCCGCCAGGCTCCTCTGTCCATGGGATTCTCCAGGCAAGAATATTGGAGTGGGTTGCCATGCCCTCCTCCAGGGGATCTTCCCCACCCAAGGATTGAATCTGGGTCTCTGGCATAGCAGGTGGATTCTTTACTGCTGAGCCACCGGAGTAGCCTGTTGATCTGCACTGTAATCTAGTTTATCCTGACTGACAAACCTCCAGATGGAGCTGCCAGGTAGGTAACTGCATAAGGCAATACTATTGGGCTCCACGTAGGTGGCACTGAAATATCTGGGATTAGAGAGGGTTGCCAAGGGAATGAGCATGAATGGAAAAGAAAAGAAGTCCAAAGACTGAGCCCTTGGGCTCACCAGTGTGTAGATGTTAGAAGGAGGAGCAGGACCCGGGCAGGCAGGGGGAAGCCAAGAGAATGTGTGATTCTGGAAGGCAAGTGTATCGGGCAGAAGAGGGGCAAATCCGTCAGGCTCAGCCCAGAGCTGTTCTGACATCAGCAAGGGTGGGGTGCTCTGGTGACCTGTGGTGGGTGGAGTGAGAGGCTGATTGGCACCAGCTTACAGCAGACAGGTAGGAGGCAAGCAGGAGACAGGAACTGTTGCAAGAAGGAGGGTGTACTTTTAGGGCCCTAGAATGGGTTCCTAACACACAGAAATGAATTGTCCCGGAGGCACGTGGTGACAAAGCAAAAGATTATTGGGAAGGTATGCTCAGGCGGGGAGCAGCAGGGCAAAGGAGCGCAGGAGAATTGCTCTGCCACGGGCTCTGCTCTCAGGGTTTACAGTAGTAGGGTTAGTTTTCGAGTTGCCTCTGGCCATCTGACTCAGAGTCCTTCCGGGATGCCCCTGCATCTCTCATCTAAGGCGGATCCCAGCCGGGAGACTTCTGGGAGGGGCCAAAAGAGGGCGGAGTCGACCAACCTCCCAGAACCCTTTGCGCTGGAATCCATCTTGACTGAGAGAGGGACCGGGCGGCAGCACCACGTTCCTTTCCAGGACCTCCTGTCGTGAGACAGTTCAGGCAAGTGGTTATCCTCCTGTCTGGCCAAGGTGGGAGGATTTCCGTCAAAGGTGCCCTCACAGAATTACATGCCACTTTTCAAGGACTGGTCTACTTAAGGGAAGGAGAAATTGGACAACGCTTGGGAGGGAAGTGGGGCTGAGAGGGTTATTGTTTTTTTAAAGACAGAAGAAGTAAGATGGTGTTTGTATGCTGGCGAAAGGAATGGAGAGGGGAGAGTTACTGGTGTGTGGAGTACTGAGAGAGGAAAGTTGGACCCAGTCAGTATGTCCCGCTCTAGTACCAGAGGGACAGGGACTGAGGCAGAGCTCAGAGGAGGGCTTGGGGAAAGGCCGCGGAGTTTCCCTCAATGGCTTCTGCCTCCTCCTGGCAGTAGGAAACTGGTCAGAGGCAGGGAAGGGACTCGAGCCCGAGGTTGGAGGGACAGTAGAACCAGGAAAGGCGGAAAGCCCTGGAACAAAGTCAGGCCTGAGGTGGGGGCGGGGCTGCTGCCTTTCCTGCAGCCTCTCGCCCTGCACTCGATGCTCAAAGTGAGGAGCACGCTGGTGTCCTGGCTGCTCTCTCTGCTGTTAAGTCACTACGTCGCGTCCGGCTCTGCGACCCCATGAACTGCAGCATGCCAGGAGGGGACTTCCCTGTTGTGGAAATAGGGTCTCAGAAGGGAAAATATCTAGAGTAGAGAGTGAAGCTAGAACCGGAAAACATTCCTCTTATGCCAACTGCAGTCAGATGAAAGTTGCCTGCCATCCACTGCTCAGCCAACAAACATTCATCTTAGTTACTAAGCACCTACTAAGCTGCGGACCCTGGGCGGTTGCTGAGAATATTAAAGTACGCCTTTGCTTGTTGTTGTTCAGTTGCTCAGTTGTGTCCGACTCTTTGTAACCCCATGGACTGCAGCACACCAGGCTTCCCTGTCCTTCACCATTTCCCGGAGCTTGCTCAGACTCATGTCCATTGAGTTGGTGATGCCCTCCAACGATCTCATTCTCTGTCATCCGCTTCTCCTCCTGCCTTCAGTCTTTCCCAGAAATCAGGGTGTTTTCTAATGAGTCAGCTCTTTGCATCAGGTAGCCAAAGTATTGAAGCTTCAGCTTTAGCATCAGTCCTTCCAGTGGATATTCAGAGTTGATTTCCTTTAGGATTGACTGGTCTGCTCGCTTTGCAGTCCAGGGGACTCTCAAGAATCTTATCCAGCACCACCATTTGAAAACATCCATTCTTTGGAGCTCAGTCTTCTTTATGGTCCAACTCTCATATTCGTACACAACTACTGGAAAAACCATAGCTTTGACTATACCGTCTTTCCTGCTAGACTGACATGGCTGGAACTCATTCAGTGATGACACTCTGAAGAGGGAGCTTGTCTTTCTGCCCAAGGGGAGAGGACAGACAGTCCCAGGAATGGGCCTTAAAAACAAGCGGTCTGTTTTTTTTTTTTTTTTTTGGAATAAGGTAGAAAAGGCTTTCCTACAGAGGGAACAGCATCTGCCAAGGCTTCAAGATGTAATGTACTTGGCCTGCCAGCCATGCTTGCCATAGAGGAAGGTCCCACAAGAACTGCCAACTCTGTTCTCCTGCTCAGACACTCTCAGTTCCCTGAATACACCTCACCTTGTTCTCTCTGCCCTAGCTCTTTGCAAGACTGATTCCTTATCCCTTAGATCTTATCTCAAAACCCTGTGGGCCTCTACCTAGAGCACCTTTGGACTCTGTCTAGAAGGCCTCTCTCCCACTCACCAGTGCTTCCTCCTCCTGTTTGTCTGTTCTTCATCTGTCCCCCTCCCCACCTCTAACCTTTATTGAATAATTGATAAAATCATAATATATTTAAAACATATAACATACTGATTTGATATACATCGATGTTGTGAAATAATTCCCCCAGTGTGTTAATTACCACATCCGTCACCTCAAATGTTTGATTTTTCTGTGTGTGTGGGAGAACATTTGAGCTCTACTCTTAGCAAATTTCGGTTACACTATACATTGCTGTTAACTAGAGTCACCATGTTTTACATTAAATCCTCAAACCTTATTCATCTCATAGCTGAAAATCTATACCTTTTTAACTTTTACCAGCCTCTCCCTATTTCCCCCACTGGCAGCCCCTATCACTCACCTTCCTTTCTTCCTTTTTTTTTTTTTTTAGATTCAACATATAAGTGGTACCATGTAGTATTTGCCTTTCTCTTTCTGTCTTACTAGACTTAGTACACTATCTGCTAAATTCATCATGTTTTGCCAGTGGGAGGATTTCCTTTCTTATAAGGCTGAATAATTAATATTCCATTGTATGTAGGTACCATGCTTTCTTTATCTGTTCATCCACCAATGGACACTTTGTTCAGTTGTTACCTGGTGAAGTCTCTGGCCAGGCCCAGCACATCTGCTCCCATTCACTCCTGCATTGTCCTTCACTACACTTAACCTATCCCACAAAATTGTTGTTGTTGTTCAGTCATTGAGTTGTGTCCAACTCTTTGTGACCACATGGACTGCAGCATGCAGACTTCCCTGTCCTTCACTGAGTTTTCTCAGACTCATGTCTGTTGAGTCAATGATGCCATCCAACCATCTCATTTGCTGTTGTCCCTTTCTCCTCCCTCCTTCAATCGTTCCCAGCATCAGGGTCTTTTCCAGTGAGTCAGTTCTTCGCATCAGGTGGCCAAAGTATTGGAGTTTCAGCTTCAGCATCAGTCCTTCCAATGAATATTCAGGACTGATTTCCTTTAGGATTGACTGGTTGGATCTCCTTGCTCTCCAACAGACTCTCAAGAGTCTTCTCCAACACCACAGTTCAAAAGCATCAATTCTTTGGCCCTCAACCTTCTTTATAGTCCAACTCTCACATCCATACATGACTACTGGAAAAGCCATAGCTTTGGCTGGAAGGACCTTTGTTGGCAAATTAATGTCTCTTACTTTTTAATATGCTGTCCAGGTTGGCCATAACTTTTCTTCCAAGGAGCAAGTGTCTTTTAATTTCATGGCTGCGGTCACCATCTGTAGTGATTTTGGAGCCTAAGAAAATAAAGCCTGTCACTGTTTCCCCATCTATTTGCCATGAAGTGATGGGACCCGATGCCATGATCTTAGGTTTCTGAATGTTGAGTTTTAAGCCAACTTTTTTACTCTCCTCTTTCACTTTCATCAAGAGGCTCTTTAGTTCTTCTTCGCTTTCTGCCATAAAGGTGGTGTCATCTGCGTATGTGAGGTTATTGCTATTTCTCCCAGCAATCTTGTTTCCAGCTTGTGCTTCATCCAGTCCAGCACTTCTCATAATGTATTCTGCATATAAGTTAAATAAGCAGGGTGACAATATACATACTCCTTTCCCCATTTTGAACCAGTCTGTTGTTCCATGTCCAGTTCTAACTGTTGCTTCTTGACCTGCATACAGATTTCTCAGGAGGCAGGTCAGGTGGTTTGGTATTCCCATCTTTTGAAGAATTTTCCACAGTTGGTTGTGATCCACACAGTCAAAGGCTTTGGCATAGTCAATAAAGCAGAATTAGATGTTTTTCTGGAACTCTCTTGCTTTTTTTATGATCCAGCGGATCTTGGCAATTTGATCTCTGGTTCCTCTGCCTTTTCTAAATCCAGCTTGAACATCTGAAAATTCATATACTGTTGAAGCCTTGCTTGGAGAATTTTGAGTATTATTTTGCTAGTATGTGAAATGAATGCAATTGTGGGGTAGTTTGAGCATTCTTTGGTGTTGCCTTTCTTTGGGATTGGAATGAAAACTGACCTTTTCCAGTCTTGTGACCACTGCTGAGTTTTCCAGATTTACTGACATACTGAGTGCAGCACTTTCACAACATCATCTTTTAGGATTTGAAGTAGTTCAACTGGAATTCCATCACCTCCACTAGCTTTGTTTGTAATGATGCTTCCTAAGGCCCACTTGACTTAGGATTCCAGGATGTCTGGCTCTAGATGAGTGATCACACCATTGCAATTGTCTGGGTTGTGAAGATCTTTTTTGTATAGTTCTTCTGTGTATTCTTGCCACCTCTTCTTAATATCTTCTGCTTCTATATCTTTGACTAAACAGACCTTTGTTGGCAAAGTGATGTCTCTGCTTTTTAACATGTTGTCTAGATTTGTCATAGACAGCTCCTTCTTCCAAGGAGCAAACATCTTTAATTCCATGGTTGCAGTCACCACGAAGTTGTTATTTTACTCATTTTCCTGCCTCTCCTACCAAAATACAAGTACCACAAGGTCAGGTATTCTGGTCTCTCTTATTCATCGTATAGCCCCAGGGCCGAATGTCCAGCATAGGGTTTAGGCTCCAGAAATCTTTCTTGCTTCAGGGAATGAGGGAAGGAGATAGCATCCTGAAGAGATATACCTAAAGGTCAGAGAGACTTTTCTCCCCGCTGCCTCCACAGTTCCTCCTGCCCCTGCTTGTTTCCTTTATAGCCCTCATTCACTCTGAGGTTCTTTATTTTTTTCTCTTCACACAAGGGGTTGAAGATCCATGGAGCTAGTTTTTCTGTTCTTGTTCATAGTGGTTTCCTCCAGCATCTGGAAAATGCTCATCACAGAGTAAGAACTTAGTGTGCAGTGAAGAAATGAAAGAATGAATGGGTGTGTGTGACTGTCTTGCACACCTGGAGGTGGCAAGGGTCACACTGGGCATTGGTGTTGGTGTGTGGGTGGGAGGAGCTAGCCCTTCCTGTTGTGAGAAGTTATGAGAAGTGCTTAGAAGTTTTGAGTTAGGTATGACGAAATGTGTGTAGATATTTTAACACATACACAAAAATTCTGTAAATGGTGGTCAACATGTTTATTTTCAGTTTTATCTATGTATCTTGCATAAGTGGGGGTTTCATAGAGAAACTTTGTAATTCTTGCCTACAGCAAAAGGCAGTACAGAGGGTCTCCAGGGAAACTTAGATATTTATTATACAGAGCATTAGATTTCTTAGGGTTTATGACTAGTTAGTAACTGGCCTAAATCTCTTTCCAAAGCCTTCAGTGAGATCCATAAATTGCCTGGTTCTCCACAGGGCAGGAGCCCAATGTTTTTGAGAAATCACAGCTGCTAATTGCCTCCTCCTGGGGACTCAGAGAAATGAGTTGTGTGCGAGGGGGATGATTTCTCCCCACTTCACAACGCCACCTGCACCTCCACCTCCAGGAATAGGACTGTTGGATGGGTCTGAAATCCAGATTTTTGGTGTTGCTGTTATCAGATTGAGGCAGCCCCGAGGCCCCCTCTCCTCTCCAGGTGGTCACCCCTGGGCGATTGGCCTTGGGGGCCTTCAGTGCAAACATGGTTCCCAAGTCCATCCATCAGTGGGATTTTCTGGCTCTGTTGAGTGTGAGCACTTGCCCCATGGTTCTACTAAAGTGCGAGTATGTCTCTGCAGCTGTAGAGAAGGTTTTTTTTTTTGTGGACATGAGCAGCAAGGCGACATCAGGAGAGTGTCTGGTCGAAGTTCGCTTGTATCACTCATGAGGCAGCCTCCACCAGGGAAACGGATCTGTGCTAGTAACTGCTCTTGCAGGAAGCCCTGTCCCTCTGAGAGATGCTTGCTTCTGAGTGGGCCAAGCAAAGAGAAACCTAGAGCCTGGCTTTAGCACTGCACAGTAGAACTTCCCACAAATAAGATAAAGAATGTTCTAAGTTCTTTACTTCAGCCAGTCTCTGAGGTCCCCTTCCCTCACAGAATCCCTGCATCATCTCGCTCAGGAACCACTTTCAGATACTTCCCACACAGAATTATCTGGCTGAGCCTGAGGAGTGCAGTGGGGAGGGGTGTGGGCTGGGGTTGCTGGGGATGGGGCACCATAATGAGACGGCTGTTTGTGAGATTCATGGATCCAGGATTACTTTTTTTTTTTTTCCATTTTTTAATTGTTTTAAATGTTCATTCAACTGAATATGTTCTTTTTTTTCTTTTTTGAGACGTATAGAAAAAAATTATTTACTAGAGGACAGTTGCTTTACAAAAAATTGTGTTAGCCTCTACCACACATCGCCACAAATCAGCCATAGGTATACACATGTCCCCTCTCTCCCGAGCCTCCCTCCCATCCCACCCCTCTAGGTTGTCACAGAACACTGGGTTGAGCTCCCTCTTTTACACAGCAAATTTTCACTTACTGCCTATTTTACATATGGTCCACAAGTGTGTTCTCCATGTCTGTGTCTCCATTGCTGCCCTGCAAATAGGTTCGTCAGTACTATCTTTCTAGATTCTACATGTATACGTTAATAGACAATATTTGTCTTTCCCTTTCTGACTGATTTCACTTTGGCTTCCCTGGTGGCTCAGAGGTTAAAGCGTCTGCCTGAAATGTGGGAGACCTGGGTTCGATCCCTGGGTTGGGAAGATCCCCTGGAGAAGGAAATGGCAACCCACTCCAGTATTCTTGCCTGAGAATCCCATGGACGGAGGAGCCTGGTGGGCTACAGTCCATGGGGTCGCAAAGAGTCGGACACGACTGAGCGACTTAACTTAGGTTCATTCATCTCATTAAGACTGACTTGATTGCATTCTTTTTTATAGCTGAGTAATATTCCATATACATTAATTGTGTATATATACACCACAATTTCTGTATCATTCATCTGTCAGTGGACATATAGGTTGCCTCCCCGTCCTAGCTATTGTGAAAAGTGCTGCAATGAACCCTGGGGTACATGTTCTCTTTCACTTACGGTTTTCTCATGGTATATGCCCATTAGTGGGATTGTTAGGTCATATGGTAGTTCTGTTCCTAGTTTTTAAAGGACTCTCCATTCTCTTCTCCACAGGGGCTGTTTCAATTTACATTGCCACCAACAATGCAAGATGGTTCTGTTTTCTCCATATCCTCTCCAGCATTTACTGTTTGTAGATTTTTTTTAGTGATGGCCATTCTGACCTGTGTGTGGTGATACCTCATTGTAGTTTTGATTTGCATTTCTCTAATAATGAGTTATGTTGAGCATCCTTTCATGTGTTTTTTGGCCATCTGTATGTCTTCTTTGGAGAAGTGTCTGTTTAGGTCTTCTGCCCATTTTTTTGATTGGGTTGTTTGTTTTTCTGGTATTGAATTGTATGAGCTACTTGTATATTTTGGAAATTAATCTTTTGTCAGTTGTTTCAGACGCAGCACTTCTAAGGAAGGCTGGGTGGGTGGATTTTCAAGTCCATGGTGACAGTCACCAGACATATTTCTTTTCTTTCTACATAAGGTCATATTAACAAGGATGCTATTTTGTTTTCCCTATTCTGGTATAATTTCCCCACAATGGTGAGACAGGGAAAAAGCCCTCTTCTCTCCACTCTGGCCTTTGCTTCAACACCACTTTGGTATAAGAAGGTGTGAACTGTAAGTGCCTGGCGGGTATCATTTTCCTTCTGTCTGTGAGTGGGAGGAGCTGCAGAAGATGTTAATTCACACACATCAAAAATGCACACTTTCCTTTGACTGCCAAAGAGAGAGCAATGGAAGCTAGCACAGAACTTCAGGCTAATCAGTTAACTCTTTGCAAGAGAGATTTGAAAGAAAAAAGAAATCTCCAGGCTAAGGAAAGCCACCCCAGCTTCCAAAAACTCTAGCAACTTTTCTCCACTGTAATGATGCCAGAAATACTCTCAGAGGACACACCAGTGTCTGTTTGCAGGACCCTGGGAGAGGTGTTAAAACTCCAGGTTGCCCCCAGGTAGAGGCTGTCACAGCCAGTGTTGATGAGAATTCTAGTTTAAATCTCCCATCAATCTGGGGGTTTGCTGTTATGTTGTCATTGTTTCTGCTGGGGTGGTACCTTGTTTGAGACAGTTTACACAGTGAATAGTTGAACCTGAATTTGAACTCAGACTCCGTCTCTTACAACCAAGGGATATCCCGAGTCTGGTTCTTCAGAAGCAGAGGCTTTACATGCAATGTTTAACTGGTAAATACTCCCAGGAAAACCCAGGAGAGACTGGGGAAGTGGGACCCTGTGGGGAGGGAGCTGGGAAGGGATGAAATATGCAGCATCAGATAATATCCCACAGAAGGAAGGCTCTCACTTGGCTCCATTCCCTGGGAGCTCTGGGGTCAGAATCTCATTGGGAGTAAGGGCCCTAGTTATTTATCCATTTCCCGGGGTCACAGTTTACCCACCTGCCTCCAGCTCCCCAACATAACACACCGTCATAAACCCCCTGGTATTTTGTGAGAATTTCCATAGGACTTGTGTACACAGGAGGAGGCTTGCTGGGTGATGGAGATTTTGCTAACCGCTGCCTGAAAGCTGTCCAGGGAGGTGGTCACAACTTCCCCCTCCCAGCTGTGCAGGGTTCCTGCCTCCCCACATTTCTCACTTTGCCTTTCTAGTGGGTATGAGCAGACCTCTTGTTTGAATTTGAATTCCTCTGATCACTGCTGCCCTCGAACTACTCTTCACATATTCATTGGCCATTTGGTCTCCCCACCTGTGTGTTGCTTGATTACCACGTTGTTTCCTCCTAAAATTGGTGGCATTAGAGTTGTTGATTTGTAACCAAAGGTATATTTGAGAGTCTGGATACATGTCTTTGGATTTTCGGTACTGCAAGTACCTTCTCAGTTTGTCACTGGTGTGGAAATGTTCTCACATGTCCTTTAACCAACCAGACATGCAACGGTTTAGTCAGAAGTGTTAACTGAACGTGTACTATGAGCCAGCCCTGTGTGAGGCACTTGTCCTAGTTTTCCTCTCCTTGGAGCAGACCTCAAGACTGGGAGGTGGGTGGAAGTAGTTCCTTTGGGCTGTGAGGACAACACTTGCAGGGGTGTGATCTGGGGAGCGGGGAGGCAGCCAGTAAACAGTGTCATCCAGCAAGTTACCATGTCACGTGAGGGGGACTTCATTCTGCAGGAGACATCAGGGCTTTAGAGCCATCCTCTTGGAGAGGCGAGGGAGCCAGGTTGTTTATACACCAGTCAGTTGTTACTTGTGGAAGCCGGGGAGGGTGTGAAGTCCCCAGCACTGCAGGCTTGCTTCCGAGGCAGTCAGATGAGCTCTCGCAGCAAGAGAAGGGCCTCCCGCAAAGCAGTGCAGGGCCTTGGAATCCCCTGCCCCCTGCCAAGCGTGCCCTGAAATGTGAGGGTGTGTAGACAGGGCACCAGGAGGGCCTGCCGCCCCGCTGGGTCACAGCATCCCTAACCAAACAGCAGGCAAAACCAAAACAGAAGCTCTCATGAGCAGGCGTGATTATACACATTTTTTAAAAGATTGGGACCAAGGTTGAAGTAAGCGGCATGGAATAAGTGGCAGAGCAGTAATTCAAAAAGAGAATTGCCTGAGGAGTTTAGAAAAGGCAGGTTCTCGGCCTGGGGTGAGGCTCAGAGATCTGCATTTTTAACGACGTCTGATGGAGGTATTTGTATTAGTTATCAATTTTTGTAAAACAAATGAGCTCAGTACTTAGCCAAAAACAATGAAACATTATCTCCCTCAGTTTCTGAAGGTTGTAAATCCAGGGTGGCCTGCTGGGTGGATCTGGCTCAGGGTGTCTTACAAAATTGCTGCCCACATGTGATTCACTGTCAGGTTTGCTCATGTGTTCCTCATGGGCTGTTGGTGGTGGAGCTGTTCGGTGTCTACAGCTACAGGCGTGATAAAAGTGCGGAGAACTTGGGAATTCCCTGGTGGTACAATTGTTAGGATTTGTTACTCTCATTGCAGTGACCGTGGGTTCAATCCTTGGTCCGGGAACTAAGATTCCAAAAGTCACGGGGCACGGCCAAAAAAAAGTGTGTAGAACTCAGTACACACATGCACTCATGTGTGCACACACACACACTTGTTCAAATAAAACTCGGGAAGACTGAACCAGATGCACAATGGGGTTATATCAACGCCAGTGTCTTGACTGTGATAATGCAGTGTGGTTTTGTGAGATGTTCCCATGAGGGACCCTGGGTAAAACGCACATTAGGTCTCTCTATAATTTCATACAACTGCATGTGGATATACAGTGATCTCAAAAAGTTAATTAAAAAAAAAAGCAAACTCAGGCAAGAATATCCATAGCAGCCTTATTCATAACCACCTTTAACTTAAAACCACGTCAAAGCACATAAAACCAAAGTCCAGGTAACCAGACTGAGGTAGATTGACCCAGTGGGACAGTGTAGAACAATAAACATGAATGAAGTACAGCTAGCTATGCAGAATGGAATGGATGGCACATGATGTGGAGTGAAAGAAGCCAGGCACAAAAAATATACACAGTGTGAGTCCATTCCTATACATAAAAAACCTGGCAAAACCCAGTCTACATTATGAGAAGTCAGGAGAGTATTACCTTTGTGGTTGGCTGTACCGACAGAAGGAAGGCCCGCAGGGGCTTCTCAGTCCTGGTAATGGTCCCTCAATCATCTGAGTGCTGGTTGCATGGGTGTGTCCTGCTTGGGGAGATTCATCAAATCGTACGTTTATGATATGTGTGCTTCTCTGTAAGGGTGCATCAATAAAAGTTTCAGAAATATTTAACTTATGAAATCAGTCCTGAATATTCATTGGAAGGACTGATGCTGAAGCTCCAATACTTTGGCCATCTGATGCGAAGAATTGACTCATTGAAAAAGACCCTGATGCTGGGAAAGGTTGAAGGCAGGAGGAGAAGGGGATGACAGAGGATGAGATGGTTGGATGGCATCACTGACTTGATGGACATGAGTTTGCGCAAGCTCTCGGAGTTGGTGATGGACAGGGAAGCCTGGTGTGCTGCAGTCCATGGGGTCACAAAGAGTCGGACACGACTGAGAGACTGAACTGAACAGTGAGCTTGGAGGGCATTATGCTAAGTAAAATAAGTCAGACAGAGAAAAGCAGATACTGTTTGGTATCAGTTATAAGTGGAATCTAAAAAATACGACAAACTAGTGAATATAATAAAAAGGAAACAAACAGATATAGAGAACAAACTAGTGAATATAATAAAAATGAAACAGACTCACAGTTTTAAAGAACAAACTAGTGGTTACCTGTGAGGAGAGAGAAGGGGGTAGAGGATTAAGAGGTACAAACTGTTACGTATAAAATAAATAAGCTACAAAAATAGATTGTACAACACAGGGATTATAGCCAATATTTTATAATAACTGTAAGTGGAGTATAACTTTAAAAATTGTGAGGGGCTATGCTGTACACCTGTAACTTATATAATATTGTATAGCAGCTATATTTCAAAAAAATTTTTTTAATTCTAAGTTATCTTAACAGCTAGTATTAACTGAACGCTACATGCCGGGCCTTTTCCTAGCTGCTTTCTGTATTTTGTCATTTCAGTTTTTGAGGAAGTTTTCATTATTTCCCCATTGTACAGATGAGAAAACTGAGGTGAAAGGAAGTCGTTTTCTAGGGCCTCCCAGATGCCCCGTGAAGGACTTGGAAATCCCCAATGTTCATAATCACTTTGGGTTCATAGACAAGGCCGAGCCGTTAGCAGCATCACTGAAGATGGTCCTGTTCACTCAGCAACACACGATTGCCCTGGTAACGCTGAATGTGGCCCTTTGCCCAAAGGAGGAGGACCCCTACAAAGAACCCTTGTGAAATACAAGCACTTTATCTTTCACTGAAAGCCAGGATAAGCCCAGGGAAAGGGATGAACTGTTAATTAATAAACACTATAATTAAGTAGGGAGGTCTCCATTCAAACCACCAGGATTGTAGTTGACCATGGAAGTGTGAAAATGACCATGATTAATGAACTAGCTAATAGCGTTGTCCCCTTAATGACATTCTTTCATGTTTTAGCAGGAGCGCATGTGGTGATGGCAGATCTGCCAGTGGGCAAACCAGTGTAACTTTCTTTAACTGTTTCTGGTTTCTACCGTGGAGCCCCATTCAGGTGGTAAGACATTTTCAGTCACTTCAGGGCTTTTCCCCTTCCCCTTGTCCCTGGGGGAGAGTCCCAGGGTGACGGTATGTGGTGTCCAGGTCTTGGCAGGCAGTGGTAAGGGGGCCACCTGGTTCTGATTGTCGTGTGTCCCCCCCAGCATCTCTGGATGACAAACTCCAGATACGACAACGCACGCTGGCACTCTGCCACCCTGGCTGCTGCCGTGACAGCCTTGTCCCTCCTTGGCGGGCAGTCCTCTCTCCTGATCTGCTGCTGTGTTCTCCTTGTCTTGGCCACAGGCTTTGCCGAGTTCCTCTTGTCACTTCCTTCAGCGCCTTCTCAGAGGGGGAACTGGAAATACTGACCATACCGGATGCTCTTAGTGCTGAGGTGGAAAACTCGGCCTCTGCACCAATGCGGAATCGACTCTTGGAGGCAGAGTTTGGGGTGAGGTAGAAAAGAATACCTTTATTTCTTTGCCAGGCAAAGGGGGACAAAGCATGCTCCTGCCTCAAAAACTGTGTCTCAACCTGGGAGGATTTAGTGAGGAATTTTATACAGTGGTTTAAGGGTAGGATTGCTAATAAGGATTAGGGTGTGTGTAGGGTCTGCACTCCTTTAATCTGGGCTAAGGTAATCTCTCTCTTTCTCTCTTTAAATATTTATTTATTTGGCTGCACCAGGTCTTATGGCAGCACACAGGATCTGTGTTGCGGCATGCGGGATCTTTATTTGTAGCATGTGGGATCCAGCTTCCCAACCAGGGGTTGAACCCGGGCCCCCTGCATTGGGAGAGTGGAGTCTCAGCCACAGGACCGCCAGGGCAGTCCCTCAGGTAATCCCTTGAGGAGCCTCTCCGATTCCTTTAGTCTGGCATCAGGTAGTCTCTGGAATGAAGAATGCTGACATCTTCTATTTGTTGGGGATTTTAGTTCTGTGAAGAGCTCAAAGATACTGTCGTGTGTATCCCTTGAGGTAGGACCAGGACCCCGCCCGAAGCTGCACTGTTGCTTCTGGGCTGCTCCCCCCTGTCTCTGTGTCCCCTCTCTTCCCTGATTGCCAGCTGTTTGAATTTTGGCCATTGGAACTCAGGGAACATCAGGGAAACTGCAGTCTGTTCCCTCCAAACAAGAACCGGGGGACACGGAAAGGCTTCTGTGCCCAGGAACCCCACAGGGTCCTCCTCGGTTCCAGTGCGCCATTCAGAACCTTTTCTCTGGGGCTGCGCTTTCATCCCCCAGGCGCTTGTGCACTGGAAGCTAAGACTTCACAGTCACCTCCTCCAGAATTGTCCTTGGATGATGGGAAACACCTTACCTGGGGAGGGGGCAGTTAGGTTTTCCTCCTCAGGGCAGCCCACAAGCACGACTGATTGGTGAGTGTGCAGAGCCCACTCTCTTGCTTGAAGATGGTGTGATGTTCTTTTTCCTGACATCAAATAGACTGTTTTTTCCAACACCAATTCTGTAGTGTACCAACAATTTACCAACAATTGGTTGTCCAGCAATTCATTCAATAATGACGCTAACTCCCGAGTCAGACTCCAGGCTTAAGGGTTCAGTTCTACAAGATTGCCCTTACTTCAGGGGCCAGCTTCAAATGGGGTGTCCAGGCCACCCACACTTCTGCCTGGCCTCCTACAAATAGAGGGGATGCCGTGATCCCCTCAAGTTGATCCCCTCAGTGTGTTAGAGTCATTCACAGGAGAGTGCTTCACTTACTGCTTTATTGTAACAGCTACATCTCAGGAATAGCCAAATAGAAAACATGCGAAGAGAGAAGGAACGTGGGAGAAGGAGGTGAAGGAGAATGTAGCTCCCATGCCCTCTCTGGGCCACCACCCTCTTAGGACCTCACTGTTCACCCACCTGGAAGCCCTCCACCCCATCACTTAGGGGGTTTTGTAGAGGTACATGGCATGATTGAGTCAGTCGTTGGCCATTGGTCAATCATTAGCCATTTGAATTTAATCTCAAGCTCTCCTCTCTGGAGGTCAGGGAGTGGGGTTAAACATTCTAACCCTCTAATGATGGCTTAATCTTTCTGGCCACCAACCCCCATTCTGAAGCTCTCTAGAGTCCCCTCGTCACCAGGCATTCATTAGCATCCCAAAGATGCTCTTACACTCCCTTGCCTCTCTAGTCCCTACACTCTCAGATCATTTCCATTGGTTGGGATGCCTTGAGATACAAGTAAGAAAACCTAACACAAACCAACTTAAATGATTTCTGGATTGCTCATCTAGAAGCCCAGGGGATGGGTGGGCTTTAGGGTTAACTTAATCTAAACCCCAAGTCTGATGCCTAGGAGTTGCATTTTGCTTCACTCTCTTCCAGGTATTGGCATCATATTCTGTTTAAGGACAGGTAAAGCCCAGGCAGCCCATCTGCAGCTCACATTCAAGGGAAGAGAGTGATACAGAACCAATTCAGGAAGTCTTTTCAGCAGAGTGAGGGAAACTTCCCCCCAAACCTGCTGGCAAACTTTGCTTGGAATCTCAGTGGCCTGAATTTGGCCATGTGCTCATTTCTGAACCTATCTAACCCAGCCCTGGAGCTAAGGATGGAATCTGATTCCCTCCCAACTCTTAGGCTGTTTATAAAAGGAGAATTCATGAATAACACATCAGGGTGCTCCCCCCTCCCTGAGAAATGAGGTGCGGGGGGGACTTCATGCAGGGTGGACAGACAGTAATGTTCACACATGATACTAGCCAGTGGCTGGGGTGGGGGCAGGGCTCAGGAGGCTTTCCTGGGAACTCCTCAGGTTCAGTATCAGCAGTTTTACGTTGCTCAACCTAATACAACAGTGAGATGCTCTGTGAATGGCTACACAAATTTACATTCTAAACGAATAGCTGGAGGGTTCTCATTTTTTGACATCTTCACCAGTCCTTAGTATTACCTCCCTTTCTAATCTCATTATTACTTTAATTTTCACTCTCTTGAATTCTGGAGAGAATGTTCATTTTATCATGTATGAGCAGATAGTTCATTTCTTCCCCAGTAAATCACCTATTTATAGATTTTCCTGGTACATTTCTTGCCCATTCTCTACATATCCTAGATCGGGGTCAACAGCCTTTTTCTGTAAAGGGCTGGATGTGAAACACGTCAGACTTTGTGGGCTGCACAGCTGGTCACAACTACTCAACCCTGATGATACAGCACAGAGCAGCCACGGGAAAACAGGCAGAGCTGCGCGCCAATAAAAGCGTATTCACAAAACATGCGGCGTAGACCGAATGTAACGCCCTGTGCTGCACGGCAGGACCTTGGTGTTTATCTGTTTTGTATGTCATAGTTTGTTTTCACTCATCCCAAACTGCTAATTTATTCCTTTCCTGTCTCCTTCCCTCTTTGGTAACCATAAGCTTGTTATCTATGTCTATGAGTATCATATTTTGGATTCCACATACTAGTGATATCATATATTTGTCTTTCTCTGTCTGATTTACTTCACTTGGAATGATCATCTCTAGTTCCATCAATGTTGCTGCAAGTGCCATTATTTCATTCATTTTATGGCTGAATAGTATTCCATTCTGTATGTGTACCACATCTTTATCCTTTCATTTGTCGATGGACATTTAGGTTGCTTGCGTGTCTTGGCTGTCATAAATAGGGATGCAGTGAATATTGGGATGCATGTGTCTTTTTGAATTATGCTTCTCTGAGGATATATGCCCAGGAGTGGGATTGCTGGATCATATGGTAGCTCTATTTTTTCGTTTTTTAAGGAAGCTGCATACTGTTCTCCATAATGGCTGTTAACAATTTACACTCCCACCAACATTACAGGAGGGCTCCCTTTTCTCTAGGCCCTCTCCCACATTTGTTGTTTGTAGTTTTGATAATGGCCATTCTGACCAGTATGAGGTGGTCCTTCATTGTAGTTTTGATTTGCATTTCTCTAATAATTAGCAATGGTGAACATCTTTTCATGTGCCTATCTGCCATCTGTATGTTTTCTTTGGAGAGGAATGTCTATTTAGAACTTCTCATTTTTTGATTGTTTGTTTGTTATTAAGTTGTATCAGCTCTTCGTATATTTTGGAAGTTAAGCTCTTGTCAGTCATATCATTTGCAGATATTTTCTCTGAGTTTGTAGGTTGTCTTTTCATTTTGTTTATGGTTTCCTTTGCTGTAGAAAACCTTCTAAGTTTGGTTAGGTCCCATTTGTTTATTTTTGTGTTTATTTCTATTGCCTTGGGAGACTGACCTAAGAAAACACTGGTATGATGTATGTCAGAGAATGTTTTACCTATGTTTTCTTCTAGGAGTTTATGGTGTCATGTATTAAAGTTTTAAGCCATTTTGAATGTTTGTACTTAATCTCCTTGACCCGTTTCACCCAGCTCCCAGCCCCAGTCCCTCTGTATGTGAGTCAGGTTCTGTTTTGTTTTGTTTTGTTTGTTCACTTGTTTGGTTTTTTAGATTCTGCATACGAAACATGCAGTATTTTTATTTCTCTGTCTGACGTATTCACTTGGCATAATATATTCTGTCTGTGTTTCGCAAATGGCAAGATTTTATTTTTTATGGTTGAGTAATATTCCACTGTGTGTGAGTGTGTACATATGTATATATCACACATATATATATATACATCTTCTTAATTCATTGATTTTCAATGAATATTTAGGTTGCTTCCATATCTTGGATATTATAAATAATACTGCAGTGAACATAGCAGTGTCTATATCTTTTTTGAATTAATGTTTTCATTTTCTTTGGCTAAATACCCAGAAATGGAATTGCTGGATCATAGGGTAGTTCTTTCCCCAGTGGCTCAGCAGTAAAGAATCCACCTGTAATGCAGGAGATGCAAGAGATGTAGGTTTGATCCCTGGGCTGGGAAGACTCCCTGGAGGAGGAAATGGCAACCCACTCCAGTATACTTGCTGGGAAAATCCCATGGACAGAGGAGCCTGGCAGACTATAGCCCATAGGATCCCAGAATCAGACATGACTGAGCACGTACACACTTGGTAGTTCTTTTTAAGTATTTTTAGGAACCTCCATACTGTTTTCCTTACCGGCTGCATCAATTTACATTCCTACAAACAGTGCACAAGGATTCCCTTTTCTCTGCATCCTCACCAACACTTGTTATTGTCTTTTTTGAGAATAGCCTTTGTAGCATGTGTGAAGAAATGTATCATTGTGGTTCTGATTTGCATTTCCGTGATTAATCCCTTCATTTTAGACAATGCAAAATCTTCTCGAAGTTTTCACCCAGCTGTTAGCTTTGTCTGAAATGTTTTCTTTCTTTCTTTGAACAAAATCCTTAATTTTGATGTAGTTTAACGCTTCCCGTTTTCATCTGAAGGTTGTACTTTTGGGATTATGTTAAAAGACCCATCCTTGTCGTCCCAACAACACAGAGATATTCTGCTCCTTTCTTTCCTAATAACTCCTTATTTCTGCAAGCTTTCACACTGAGTGTAGCCTTGGACATGTCAGGTTTTCCTTTTGTGTATGATGTGGGATGTAGTTTTATCTTTCTCCCTGTGATGAACTACTCTCCTCACGCACATAACCAAGCCATCCATCCTTTCCTCACTTACCTTTTCTTGGAAAGAAGAAAGGAGAAGCTAAAAGTCTTCTTTTCCAAATAAATACCGGTCCTCAGCGCTTAGGCTGCTCACCATGTTCAAGCCTAATGGCCTCTTTCTGTTCCCCTGTTCACACACAGGACCTCTGGCCTCAGTAAACATTGGACAAGCTTTGGATGGACTGTTCCTTTGAAACTGTGTGTAATTATCAGTCAAATCCATTTCATTCACCTTCATGAATCAAGATCATTTTAAAACTTGCATGTCCTCTGAGTGGCTGTAGCCTAAACAATAAGATGTTTGCCCAAGTTGTTTTCCTTGGAGTCACTTGTGTTTGAACTGGTTAAGACTGGATGGGACTATCGACCCTCTAACTGGGCATGTGCGAGTGTCCTCGATGACCCTTTGAACATGCAGAGACCTATAGCTTAGTTATGCCTGTGCAGAAGGATGACCACACCTTTTTCCAATCACCTGTCCACTATGCCCCACCTTCCCCAGGCTCCCTATGCCTCAGACCACCCTGTGTCTTCATTCATTATCCTATAAATAGCCCCAACCCCTTTGTTTTAGAGAGGGGGATCTGAGATTTTTTCCCCAGCTCCTCGGTTGGCTACTTTGGGAATAAACTATCTCTTCGCTGCAAACCTTGGCATCTCAGTGTTCTGCCTTGCTGAGAGTCTCTCAAAATGAACCTTCTTTGCCTGGGCTGCTCCCTTTCTGCACAACGGATCCTTCCTCATGCTTCAGACTTTATGTCAAATAACAGCTCGCAGATGTCTTACCTGAATCCCAGCTCATCTGCTCTGCTGTTTAACCCAATCTGAAATTCCCACTTTCACTTGCTTACCTGTTCATCGTCTGGTTCTCCCGATCATGGTGTGAGTTCCAAGCAGGCAGAGGCCGGAACTGCATCACTCACCAGTTACTGCCTCCACTGTGCCTGACACTTAGCAGACCCGAATTAGAGTTCTCAGAAAAACAGAACAAATGAGCAAGCGTAATTGATTTTTCAGAGGCAGTGGGTCATTAGATTGCACCAGCGTTGTCCAATAAATTCTCTTACCCTCTTTGACAATGTACAGAATTAGAATTAAGGTTTGTCCTTCAGCCCCACCCTCCCGTACACTTTCATCATTTAATGAAACGTCTCAGGAGCTGGAGTGTATTTATCACACCTGCATTTATTCACAGTTCGATGAGAGCCCTTGTTAACTCCCTTAAAATGTCTGATTGAATTTCATGTGGAAGCGAATGCCACAGATTAAATATATGTTGTGTGAAGCAGCTTCCCATTTTATCACAGTCTGTGTGCTGCCAGAAAAGCATTCTGCATGTTAATTAAGATAGCTGGGGAATTTTTAAAAGATTTCTTTTTCTCTCTTTAACTTTCTAATGCATTCAGAGAAAGGGAACTAAGGCAACTCTTTGCAAAGCTGTAAAAAATCAGTGTCAAGTCAGTGGCTTTCAGGGTCCCGGTGAGGTTCAGTGACAGGCCTGGGCCCTGTCTGCGGGTGCCAGCAGCAGGCGGATCCTGAGAGCTGGCTGCCGAGGAGCTGGGGGACACTGCAGGGAGGAGGTTCTGACTTCTGGCTTCAGTAGGAACAGTGCCCTTTTGGCTAAGACAGGAATTTCACCCAGAGAATGGTTAAGCAAGAGGGATGCGGTATGGGAAGTGATCAAATCCAAGAATCCAAGTGGACAAGATGAATCGGGATAGTGGGAAAGTGGAAAAACCCGACCCTCCTCCCAATTAGAATGTCAGCACAGCCAGGACAGTGTGGCAAGCCTGAAGGGGCGCTGCTGACACCTGCTTTGGCTGCAGGAGAACAAGGACATGTTGGTCTCCCTCAGCGGCCCAAAGTCAGAAGGTGCATAGTGATGTGAAAACAGCAGGGGCTTGGGAGCATGGGTCAAAACCCCGGCTCAGCCCCTTGCTTGGGCAAGTCACTAACTGGTGCCCAGTATCTCCGTCCCTGAGATGAGCACGGGGTCACTGCTGGGTCTAGGAAGCTTGGGTGCTGCTGGCTCCTGGCCAGCCTGCAGCAGACGGCACTCGCTGCCATGAGGCGAGAACCTGAGTTCACTTCTTGCTGGAGGACCCAGCGCCCTGATGAGTGTTTGATCCCCCTTTCACTTTTCTGCTCCTCCCATCCAGCCCTCGCTTACTGTTAAAACACAGCCAGCTGTTTAGTGGCAGAAAAGATGTGAGGATGACATGGGAGTAGTTCTAACTGAATGATCCCAGTGAGCTCTGGTGAGGGGGAAATCACCCTCTCACGAATAGTTCCAGAATACCGCTGCTTATTCGAGAACACCTGACCTGGAGTGTAGGAGCCAGGCTTTATCAAAATAGTGTTCCAGGTGGAGCGATGCTGGAAGCCGCAACCTAATGTCTGCCTAAAACAGATGTGAAGTTTCTCCTGCCTGACAACCCTGTCCTGGGCCCTGTGTATTGCCATGCCTTTCCCAGTTGTGACCAGCAGGGGGTGGCACCTCTCTCGTGTCCATGGGCACAGTCCTCTGGGTAGGGTTGCCTGCCTCCCAGCCGGATCTGACTCCCTCCCAGTCTCAGCTTCCCACCTCCCAGCCCCTCTGAGATGGGACCCTGGCTGCTGCTTCCTGTGTCTGGTAGACTGCAGGGAGGGGCCGTGGCTGAGAGCTGAGCTGGGATCTACCCTGCTTCTGCCCCGCCCTGCCCCAGGCTGGGGAACAGATGCCCTGACATTCTTGGCACTGGGTTAACTGCTTGCTCTCCTTCCCAGTTCATTCCATGTAGGACAAGCCCTGGGAGAGACCCAGGCGGGTCCTGTCTCCAGCGGGGACAGAAAGGGCTTAAGGGACCCTCAGTCGTGAGACAGCCCCATCAGAGATGAGACAGCCCTCTGAGGGCTGTCTGAGACCAGGGCTGACACACACCCTGAAGATGTAATATGCTCTGAAGAGGTGACATGCCTGTCACCCCGCAGAGGAGACACAGCCTGTGGAGCTCAGCACACCCCTGCCACTTTGGGCGTCGGAACCACCTCTGTGACGCAGCGTGCCCCGCAGTGTCCGCCCCACAGCCCTGCTCCTCGGTTCCAAGATCACAGTCCAGAGCGCAGCCGACAGACAGCCCACGACAGAGGCCTGGGCCGGCTCAGCTTTCGGGCCCCAGCCTGAAGGTGGCTGCTACCCCTGGGTGGGGTCCCTACTCAGGGGGAAGGGGGCCTCCAAGCTCCAGCCCTCCTGCCGGTCAGAAGCTGTTGCAGTTTCAAGTCTGACAGACAGAGATAAGAGACAAGAACTGGTGAGAGGGAGAGTCATTTCTGATGCATGAATAATGAACTAATTTAATCCTGGGTTCCTCTTACGCCTCCCATTTAGTCATTTGTTCCATGTCTTAATGGCTTGAGTTCTTTATCAGGCTGTGACAGGGGAGCGGTGAGTCACCACACCAGGGACGTGACGGTGACCCACATACCGGGCCCCGGGAAGCAGGTGCTGACAGTCGGGTGTCAGCTCCACCCTCCGTGTCCTCCTGTCTCTGCACCGAAGTGTGGGAAGGAGGCAGGCTCAGTGGCCTCTGGGCACAGTTGCCCATGCAGAGCTTGTCAGCTGGGTCATAGGCAAGCCCTCTGATTATCTTAGGATCAATGTTGGGGGGAAGATGGGGATGATAGAAGTTTAGCCCCTGCCACGCAGGCCACCTTCAGCTGCTCTCTGAGTGGGACAAGGCCTGGACGTCAGGCTGCCTCAGTCCTGCTCACATCCCAGCTGGCTGCCGCTTTCTGTCTCTCTGACCCCAGTGCATCGCTTCACTGCTGGGTGTCAGAAAAAACGCTCCAAACAGTGAAGGCTCTCACCTCCGCCTGGCGGCCTGAATCTGTTCTTTGAATCAGAATCTGTTACCTTCAGCCTGCTAGGTCTTTTACGTGTTATTTTTCACACAAGGATACTGAGCCTGGGGAGCGGTGAAGCCCCTTCAGGAAAAGGGTGAGAGAGTGACTGGTGACGAAGGCAGGGGAGATGAGAGCCTGGGGAGGCCGGGAATCGGGACACAGGACAGGCTCTGCTAGGTCAGTCCCTGCCCTCCTCCTCGGGCATCTGGCTCTAAAGATGGCCTCAGGCAGGATGAACAGGCAGGGCGTGGGTGTCTGGGCAGACTGCAGTGGCCACTGAGAGGCAAGGAAGGAAATCACGGGGGTGAGGGGAGCTACTGTGGACAGGACATCAGAGAGGGTGGGGAGAGGGGAAGAGAGGTGTGGGCGTGGTGTTTGCATAGTTAGTACCACCTTTGGCATTTAACCTGCGAAACAATGACCGTTGTGTCCATTTTACAGGCAGATAACCTCAGGGCAGAAAAGTGATTAATCTGTGATTGTCTAAGCAGCAGAGCGGGTGCTGGTGGCACTTGTCTTCCGCCAGCGTCTCTGCCTCCTGTCCCGTGTACAAGGCCGCCTGCTCTGTGATGACGGTTGTCCTCCATGGCGGTCTGGAGGTCCCTGGTCCTTGCCATGTACATCACCCTCTTGGAGTCTCCTCCCACTCCTGGGAGAAAGGCCAGAACAAGGACCACTACACACACACACACGCACACACACACACACACACGGAATGTCGTATTAAAGCATGTCATACAGACAGCTGTGCATATTGAAAGTGCACAGGCCCTCTGAATAGTCATAAGGACTACAGTTTTAACCTCATTTCGCCCAAAGAAAACTGGAGTTTAGGGAAGCTAGGTGATATCCCCAAGTCCTGAGCAGTGGGGACAGCATTCCAGCCTATATTTCAGCATAGTTGCTTTACAGTGTTGTGTTAATTTCTGCTACACAGCAAAGTAAATCAGCTGTGAATACATATAACCTCTCTTCATCACCACAGAGCACTGAAGAGAGTTCCCTGTGCTGTGTAGTAGGTTCTCATTAGTTATTTATTTTATACATAGTAATATATATAGGCTTCCCTGGGGCCTCAGATGGTAAAGAATCTGCCTGCAATGCAGGAGACCCAGGTTTGATCCCTGGATCAGAAAGATCTCCTGAAGAAGGAAATGAAAGGGAATGGCTACCCACTCCAGTATTCCTGCCTGGAGAATTCCATGGACAGAGGAGCCTAGCAGGCCATAGTCCGTAGGATTGCTGTATGTCAATCCCAATTCATCCCATTTCCACCCCCCCCCCCACTGCCACCACCCGCTTCTACCTTTGGTGTCCATACATTTGTTCTCTGTGCGTGTGTCTCTATTTCTGCTTTGCGAATAGGTTCATCTGTACTATTTTTCTAGATCCTACATGTATGCATTAATATACGATATTTGTTTTTCTCTTTCTAACTTATTTCACTCTGTATGACAGGCTCCGGGTCCATCCACGTCTCTACAGATGGCATAGTTTTGTTTGTCTTGGAATGGATTTTTATATTTAAAGTTTTGATTTTGATTTCTTTGGAGAGCGATGCAATTTAATGGAAAACAGCAGTGCTTTTATCTTACTAACTTCATTACCACAAGTGGTTACATGAGAAGGAAGTTGGACGCTGTAAGTCATGCACTCTTCTGGATTAAAACTCTTTATTTGGGGGATGAGAGTTCTGTTGAAGGGTCTTAAGGAGAATTTGTTAAAAACTTGCAGGGTAAACTTCAGGATGAAGTCTAAAGTTTGCAAAATCAGAACGGCTCCAGGAAGGAACGTGTCCTTGAATCGTTTATTTTTGCAACATTTAATTTAGCAGCCATTATTTACATCAACACTTTGGAGTATTTTGGAGAATCAACAAAGCCTTCTTAAGAGCGGACTGATCCTCTGCTTGCAAGTCTGTTTTCTAGCTGCGAAATGGCTTTTTTAATCCTGTTTTTCAGAGGGAGGAAAACATTTCTGTTCAGTTAAGTGAAGGAAGAGGGGAGCTGTCTTCTTGGTGTGCAAGGGCAAAGACCTCCCTGAGGATGATCTGGCCCCTCCCCTTAGAGGAGGGGAACAGGGAGAGGGTCTCTCCCAAGACTGGGGGAGTCTGGTGAATTCCCACTTGTCTATGTTTCCGTGGGACCCTTGGGTGAAAGCAGGGGTGGAGGGTGCATGAGGGTTCATGAAACCCTTCCGGTTTCATGAGAGCATAATTTGGGACAATTAGAAACTATAACACTTGAGTCATCTTTTCTTTCCAAAGAGATGGTTGGGGACTTTCCCACCTGCCTTTGGAGCAGAAGCAACAAAACCCCAGTCAATTAGCCAATATCCATCGACTGAGGAGGACCGCATCTTGGTATGGGAATGGCTGGGGAAGCATAGCCTGAAAGGAGATCCATCTGGCAGGGAAGGGAAGATGAATCCAAAGACTGGGAGATCTGGACGGGCTGGGCCACGCTGGGCTTTGCAGACGGGGCACGGAGGGCCGGGATGAGCCAGCGGCAGATGTCACTCCTGCTTCACAGTCCTGCCCTAAGGTCCAGCAGCCTCAGGCAGACGGACAGCGGCTGGAGGAGCTGCTCTGTGCCCTAGGCAGGAGGGAGAGTGCTTTGCCAGCAAAACCTGCAAGTCATCCTGCGCAACTGCAGGGCTGCGGGGGGCGGGAGGAGGGGAGCATCTCATCCGTTTTTGTTTCCACGTAGAACTCCCTGCAAGGTTTCAGTGCAGTCTGAGCCACAGGCTGACTTCCTCCATCACACTCACAGACGCACAGACATTCTGTTCCCACCCAGAGGGTTCACTCTCCTGCAGTCACAAGCACTTAGAGAGGATGCATTTGGTTGGGTCCCTGAAGCGATGGCTGGATAGATTTCACTGTTTTATGAAGCTAGTTGCAAACCTCTAAAAATTAGGAAATTTCACATATAAGGCCAGTCTTCCTGCTTCTCTTGAAAGCGAGAAGCTCTGGGACTCTGGGCCAAGTCCCTGCACGGTCTTGGAGAGTGTGTCACCTCCAGGGACCGCAGTCCCTACTTCTCCCATTTTCCACACACCATGTATATACCTGGCTGTCCAGGGCCACTGAGTTCACAAGCACTCAGCTCGCACCTGCAGAGGTGCATGGTAAGTGGTTGGCCTTCTGCCTCCTGGACCACCTCCCCAGGGAGGGGTGCCTCCTCTGCCTCCAGTGTCCCAGCCTGAGGCCATCATGGCCCTTCCCACCCTGTGTTGAAGTGATCCGTTTACAGCACAAGGATTGCAATCATTTATGGGCACTGGTTTAAATCTCCTTTCTCATGCGTGGGCTCAGAGGATTTGATCTCCTTTGGAGAGACATACTGAGACATGATTCCCCTTTTCTGTGACCCAAGGAAGGCTGAGTGGATCCAGTGATTTGTCTTATTTTGGAGATGAAGAAACCAGGTCTCAGAACGGTCTCCCAGGGTGATGCAGCTCACAGGCACACGGGAAGATCCTTCAGGCACAGCCTCCTTCTGGAGCACATCCCCCGTGGGAATGGCCCTCGCAGCTCCTGCCGGCAGGGAATCAGGTGGTGGAGCAGAAGGGACAGTGATCCCGGGAGCTGATCTTACGCACAGTACAGGCACCCCTGGCCCCCAGAGCGCCCCTCCAGAGGTGGCTGACCCCAGAACCTGTCAGCCCATGCCCTGCTCGGCCTCCACATTCAGATCCCTCAGCACTCCACGTTCAGAGCGCTGGATCGGGACTCAGCCGGAGAGGGAGTCAGTTACACTCACCCTCGCTTCCAGCTCAAGGCCACCATCCAGGAGCCGCTCCCTCTGCAGGATGGGAAGTGGGCCAGGAAGACAGAGTAGGTAGAGGAGAGTGAAGGACTGTGAGAAAAAGCTGCTTGCTTTCTCCAACTCCCTTTCCAGTCTATTCAGGGCCATCCTTAGTATCCCATGGCCAGAAGGCAGGCCCTGCAGCTCTGGGTGTCTGTGGAGGCTCTGGGCTGACATGGATGACAGCTTTGAAAGGGTGTCGCAGAAGAACTCCTGAAGACTGATTTTTTAAAAAATTTTTAAAATTTTTATTATTTTTGTTGAAATATAGTTGATGTACAATTTTATATAAGTTTTAGGTATACAATATAGTGATTCACAGTCAGTTAAGCTTATACTCCATTTATAGTTATTATAAAATATTTGCTAGAGTCCCTGTGTTGGACAATATATCCCTGCATCTTATTTTATACCTAGTTGTTTGTACCTCTTCATCCTTTACTACCCCGCCCTCCTTCTCTCTCTTCACTGGTAACCACCAATTTGCTCTCTCTGTGTCAGCTTCTTTTCTGTTACATTCATTAGTTGGTCATATTTTTTAGAGTCCACATATAAGTGATAACAGATAGTATTTGTCTTCCTCTGTCTTCATTTAGCATAATACCTTCTGGTTCCATCCATATTGCTGCAAATGGAAAGATTTCTTTCTTTTTATATGGTTGAGTAGTACTCCATTGTGTGTGTGTATCACATCTTCTTTCTCCGTTCATCTGTTGATGGACACTTGAGTTGCTTCTGATAGGACCCACATGGGGTCTCATTAACAAGATGGCTTGTTATGTCGACCTCACAAACAAAGAATAAATCACAGTGATCTTGAGACTGACCAAATTGCCCAAATGGCATCCTGTTATCTCACTGGCACCTGTCTTCTCAAAGCTGCGACACCACCAGATTCCAGACCTCCAGCTCCGTGACCATCCCTTCAGAGAATTTTTCATTGGTGGGGTATGAGAAGGACCCTGTCGGAAAGGGAGAACGCTGGTTCTCCTTAAGGGCCAGTCACCCTCTCTTTGCCCTCTAATAAATTTCCCTTTTCTTGCCTGACTGCCCCGCTCGCTCTCTTTGTCTCTGCACTCTCCTTACAGCTTCTGTATCTTGGCAGTTGTAAATAATGCTGCTGTGAACATTGGGGTGCGTATCTCTTTGAAATAGTGTTTCTCTGGGTTTTATATATATATATATATACACACACACACCCAGAACTGAAGACTGATCTTGAAGCACAAGTGGGTGAGCCCAGGGGGTGGTGTGCCGTGAACGTGTGTTTGTGTATGGGGGTCCGGGGATAGGTCCCCCTTGTAAGGGCTCCAAGTGATCTCACGTGTCCTCAGTGAAGGGTAGATGCTTTGGGCAGTGCTGGTTGACTGGTTATCCTCATAACAGGATGCTTCATGTATTAGAAAAATAAGAAAGGGTTTGTTTCATTTTTTCTCTGCCTGTACCCTTTTCTAGTTGTTGGGCTTCAGGTAGCCCAGAACCTCTCTGTCAAATGGGGGGACTACCTCCTGCCCTCCCTGCCCTTCCATTTCACTGTGACCTCCATATGGCGGCATTCATGTTGTAGATATTTTGCAAGCTGTCCAGGGCTTTGCCAAAAATGAAGTACATGATTAAAACCCAAATCCTTCATCACGATCATCTGAAGCTCAGCTGGCTGTGTGGGGAGCCAGCCTTCTCTGGGCACTGTCTGTCCAGTCCTATTTCGTTTCCTTAACAATTGGCATCTCAGCCTTAGCCTTCTCTTTTGGGTTAACAGGAAGTGGCATACCTTCTCAGAGAGTCAAGTGCGCTAGAAGACTGGGATGGGGAAATCATGACTTTTCTGTTAAAACAAATACTTACACATGATTGTGTGGAATGCAGAAGTTCATGAATTTTAATGTTAAAAAAAGAGCAAAGAAATGTCCTTGTGGAGAGATGGGAAGTTGAGGCTGCATGGCGCTGCTTCCTGAGAGGACTCGGGGACTTCAAGATTGTCCTCTGCTGTTAAAGATGTTTTAGTGCAAAGTGTGAGACACACTGCAAGTGGAGGAGGCTCTGTGCTCTGCTGGGCTCTGCAAGAGGAGCAGCAGTCAGGAGCGGGCCTGACCTGGGGGAGCCCTGCAGAGGAACAGCTTCCTTCCTAGGCTATATGGGAGTGCAGACAGAGGCATCAGAGGAAAGGGAGATCTGGTCTGGTTGGAATGATGGAGATAATCTGAGGAGGCTTCCTGGAAGAGGAGGAAGGGCAGGAGGTGAGACTTTAGGACCCCAGGAACACATAGTCAGAAGTGCAAGTCAAGCTTTGGTCACTGGCAGGAGAATCAGACCTGGGCCAAGGGTTCAGAGAAAGGGAATGTGGCAGATGCGAATAGGACCCCTGGTAAGGAATCTGGGATGAATACAACAGGTCTCGGAAGTCCCAGAAATTATTTGAGCAGCAAGATGACAGTGTTGAAATCTGCTCTAGGGTGATTAATTTCGTGTTGGAGATGGATTTCTAGTTGCTTCTTTTGCTCAGATAGTTGGCCAGACCGGGGGGGTGGGGTGGGGAGGTGGTGCTTTTATGGATCTCTTCTTCCAGAAGAGAAGAAATCCCTTGGAGAGAAATATTCTCTTAGTTCAAACACAGCCAACGTTTCACAACAGCCTTTTATTTCTTCTTGTACTTAGATGGAACTGTGGCCTAGAGGGGCCAAGGACCTCACCTCCTATTGCCCAGCAAATTTGAGATGAAGTTGAATGGCAAGAGTCACAGATCATTGGGGTAGATGGGTCCCGGCAGGTCCTCCAGAAAGGCGGGCGCCATGTGCATCACACAATATTGCCATGGAACATGATGCTTTTCGTTATGCATGAACTCTCCACAGGAACCTCCAGCCTACAGGCTGAGCAGATGGGAATGGCAGCAACCTCCTTCCTCACTGCTTGTAAGGGGATTTGGCCCCTCAGATCCTCTAGACCAGTAAGATTTCACAGTAGACTTCAAGTCTTGCTGAAGAATAAGATCCACCCCACACCTGGACACATATATAGTCTTTCCACCTGGAATGGAACATGAGGTAAAATATGTCGAGGCTGTAGCTAGAGGCTGGTGGCTGAGACCCCCATGCTGGGCAGGGCACAGGGCGACTGAACAAGTCTCAACCTCTGCCCCCACTGCAGCCTCCCTGACCCACATCTTTTATTTATTTGTTTGGCTGTGCTGGGTCTTAATTGTGGCACACAGGATCTTAAATTATAGCATGTGGGGTCTCGTTCCCTGACCAGGGATCGAACCTGAGCCCCCTGCACTGGGAGTGTGGACTCTTAGCCACTGGACCACCAGGGAAGTCCGACCCTGCCCCTCATCTTATCCTGTTCTCGCCTTACCACTTCCTGGGCTGTCATCAAGGGTATGAATGGCAATATGATCAATACTCCAGCTCCATGTATATCTGTTAATTGACTTGTCAAACATGTATGAAGTGCCAGGTGGATTTCCAGCACCCTCTAAATGCTTGAGTAGAGGGAGGCAATGCCCACTCTCCCTGAGGGAACTGGCAGCGAGATGTGGAAACAGCCTTAGCGCGTGCGCGCACACACACACGCACACCCACCACGGCAGGCTGAGATCCATCTGCACCACAGAGGAAAAGCCCAAATACTTAAGGAGAGGATTCCAGGCCATCAGCTTCAGCTCCAAGGAGTGGGTGACAGGGGAGAGCTCTCTGAGGATGGGACCTTTGTGCTCAGACCTGGAGGAAGAGACATTGGCCATTGGCTGAGGGAAGGCAGAGGCTTTGAGGGGAGGGGAGGGTTAGGTGTTAAAGCCCCAAAATGAAATCCCAAGCTCAGGAGGTGGGGGAAACCCTGAGGGGCAGGTGTGGGTGGAGCTGGGACCAACTGAAGCAGTATGGGGGGCTTGGGGTGTGTGTGTGACAGTATCCCAGCCTGGCCTCACTGCCGTGAGCCCGGCAGATACTCAGAGCCCAAGGCCTGCCTTTCCTGACCTTGCTTGGGTAAACCCCGATGTCGTCTGGGGCTGCCCAGCTCTGCTGTGATCACGGCCACGCCCTGGGGCCTGATTCAAGGTTCTGGGGATCTCTTCTGCTCTGCTCTGCCTCTGTGACTCTTCTGATACCTTCACTTTTATTTTTATCCATCACAGAGCACACTTCTTTCTTGGTTCTACTCCCTAAGCAACCACAAGCACGAAACAGTCGCTCCTAACAGAATCCTCATTAATGATCTGTGGATTGTGAAGAGCCTTGTCAAACATGCTCCCAGACAAGTTAGCATCAAGGGATCAGGCATCCTGTCCTTAACCCTTGGCTGCTCACCAGCTACCTGGTCCCAACTTGGCACCAGGCACAGGTCACCTTTGGCTCTCCTCTGCCTCCTCCCTGACCTCCTCCTCCGGAGAGCACCGGAGTCCTCTCTCTCTCTTGCTGTCCCTTCACTCCTCACTCCCAAAGGCAGCTCCCCGACTACCCAGGGGTCTTTGGTTTAGCCAGGAGCTTCCCTCCTTAGCAGACAGTTGTGGCTCTAGGCAGCACACCCTCTCCCCAGCCCACCACACGCATCTGCAGAGAAGGGACTTTGGAGGACATCCTCCCACATCTGTCATTGTACGACCAAGGCCCAGGGCCCAAGGAGAAGGGGTGACTTGCCGAGGCCCCAGCTGTGATCAGATCAGGGCCTGGAAGGCAGAATCCTCTCCACACTGTGTGAGTGTGTGTGTGTGTGTGTGTGTTTGTGTGTCAGGGCGGGGGGTAGGGGTGGGCTGGCGCCAGGGCAGAGGTCCTGGGCTTGCTGTCCCAGCTTGATGTGAACCCCCAAGCGAGGCAAGGTGAGGCTGCAGACTTGCTGACCTGCGCTGTTCTCCTCCCCAGCCCCTCGATCCCCGCAGCCATGCACACATGCCCAGCCCATAAATATCTTATTTTGTGTTCCTGCCAGCCCCCACTAATAGGGATAATGCTTCCTGAGGAGCAGCCCAAAGCTGCATTAGTCGCAGATGTTTGATTGATTTAAAACAAAGAGCCTGACCACCAACCTCTCTCTTTGGTTTCTCTTCCTGCCACTTTGCTTGCAGGGTTATCTCTGAAATGCAATTAAGGGGCTTAAAAGTACATTTTCAGGAAGATGCAGAATTGATGAGGGGAGCTGGCCCCTGTGGGTGCCTCGGATTGTTCCAGCTCCAGGGAAGGGAGTGGGGACCCTGCCCAGAGCTGCAACCACCCCCACCAAAGTCGTGGGTCTCCAGGGTAAAATCCGCAGCCATCAGCCCTGGAGGCTTGGTGGGAGGGGCTGCCTTTCCAGTGGAGCTGCTGCCCCTTCTGGGGTCCTGTGCTTTCCAGCTCTTTAGGGGAGGCCTCTGGGAGGGAGCCGGGGCCATGGGTCCACAGACTGTTCTGAGGGCTGCCAGCTACGGAACTTCCAGCGAACATCCTATGGGTGTCAGGTTTGACCAGGACCAAGCCTAGGGAACTTGGGGCTGGAAAAGATGGTATTTACCAGAATGTCTTTTAGGAAATTTTGCAAGGTTGACAGGAAGTGTCCGAGATGGCGAGCATGTGGGTTGGAGAATGCCCAAGGGTGGCCCAGGTCACAGAGAGCAGCGCTGAAGGGCATCTGCTTGGCAAATAGTGTGTGGAGTTGGGAACAGAGGCTGATTCTTCCCTGTTTGCTTCTCTGCTCCCTCTGAGACATCCACCTGCTTTGAACACACTGTTTGAAAATGTGAGGTTTAAAGGGATACTTAGCCTGCGCAGCCTGGAAACTCTCCCCATCCCTGTTTACCAGCACCAGAAAGAGGACAAGATCACATTTCTGCTAAGGCCACTGGAGAAAGATTCACCCTGGGCATTTCATTCCAGCCAGACCAGGAAGAATGGGCCAGGTGTTGACAGTTGGAGGTGCAGAGAAAGGGCCTTTCTGCTAAGGGCGCACAGGAAGAAGTGAGAATTTGTGGCGTAGGTATGGAAAGTAGCAAATACTTGATTTGCTGAAGCACTGTGGTGAGTGAGAAGAGTAGAGACAGCGGTGGTGTATTTCAGCGTCGTGCTCAGAAGTTTGGGATCTAGTTGCTTGACAATGGTGAGCATAGATGGGTCTAGGGAGGGGAGAGTCAGAAAGAGGCTTCTTGAAGACTTCCCTAGTGGTTCTGATGGCAAAGCATCTGCCTGCAGTGTGGGAGACCCAGGTTTGATCCCTGGCTCAGGAAGATGCCCTGGAGAAGGGAATGGCTATCCACTCTATTTATTCTTGCCTGGAGAATCCCATGGTCAGAGGAGCCTGGCAGGCTACCATGCATGGGGTTGTCAAGAGTCGGACACAGCTCAGTGACTCACGCTTTCACTTTTCTCTCCAAGACTAATCTGGTTGGGAATGGGGAGAGAAGTTAAATGCCTTTGTGATAATTATCAGCATCCCTGAGTCTCTGAGGGGGAAGTTTATCCCAAACTATGGAACACATAGCTTTGATGTTCAATGGAACAAGTCCCTCAGTCACCTTACCTGCTGCCAACATGTCCTCCACTGGGTCTGTTTCTCCACCCTTCTGGAAACTTCCAGACAGTTCCAGCTTTCCCTGGTTACCCACTCTGCTTCTTTGAGGAGCTCATGGCACTCAGTCACCGCATTCCACCATTATCTGCTGAACTTTCAGACCTTCCCCTCATTCATCCAAGACTTGGGCAAGCAGGATTGCACTCTTTCTCTGGCCTTTGTCCTAGGAGATGTCAGCTTCTGGCTCCCAAGCCTCTCAGCCTCTTCACCTCCTCAGCAACCATCTCCTTCATTTTTCTCAGCCCCCTCCCAGCTGTACCCTGGACCTCATCCTCACTGTGACTGCATGGCTTCCAAAGCCACCAAATCAAACCCTTCTTCTTATCTTAATTGAGGGTGTGGCACCCAGTGTGGCCCACTGACTGCTTTTGTGAATAAAGTTTTATTGGCACACAGCCCTCCCCGTTCACGTACTTACTATGGATGCTTTCAAGGTACCATGGTGGAGTTCCATGGTTACAACAGAGTCTATATGGCCCACGAAGCCTGAAATAGTCACTGTGTGGCCCTTTACAGGAAGGACCTTGATCCATCCTAACGTCTCCATCCCACATTTCTCTCCTTTCTTCCCTCCCCTCCTGATCCAGGCCAAGTTCATAATGTTGATGCCTCTTTCTGCCTTTATCCCCATTCTGTGGTCCCCTCTGGGTAAGCCCAACTGCCCACTTCCTCTTTCCCTACTGCAAGCTGAGAGCTACCATAGAAACTTCCCCCACAGGGCAGATTGATTCCATCCTACATTTTATTTATTTATTATTTGCTGTGCCGTGTGGCTTGCAGGATCCTATTTCCCTGAGGTGAACTCTCCTGGTCTTGTGGAGGTGATTTTTCTTTTTTAAATATTTATTTATTTGGCTGCATGAGGTCTTAATTGCAGCATGTGGGATCTTTAGTTGTGGCATGTGGGATCTGGTTTCCCAACCAGAGATTGAACGTGGGGCCCCTGCTTTGGGAGTGTGGATTCAGCCACTGAACCACCAGGGACGTCTCTAGAGGTGACTTTCTATCTGATTTCTGCTTACTCTTGGGACATAGACTGGGAGCAGAGGCTGTGTCTGGTTTGGATCCCCACTGGGCCTCCCCCATGCCCTGCTCAGTATTTGGCCCACTGTGGACACTAAATCAATATCCATTGAATGAGGGACTCCATGTGAGAAATATCCCACTCAATAGCATTGGGATTGGATCAGTTCACTGAGCCCAAAAGCAGTAATTCTTAATGAGAAGATGGGAACAGATGTCAGAACCTCCTTGAGAGGATTTCTAAAGCGAACCTTGTCAATGGTTTTATCTCCATCCTTAAGATTCCTTCTTGAGGGGAAAAGGGTGATGTGTGAATATTTTATTCCTTTCTCTCACAGGAAGATGAGTTATATGAATTTTATGGCTATTTGGTTGGCAGTAAAGAGTCCTTGGATGACGAAGGCTCTGGCATCATACTACCCTGTGTTCAAATTTTAGCTTTGCCATTGCACAGGCCTGTTATTTTGTTTTTAATTGAAGGACAATTGCTTTACAATATTGCACTGGTTTCTGCCATACATTAACATGAATCAGTCATAGGTACGTATATGTCCCCTCCCCCTTGAAACTTCCACCCCTTCCCACCCCTCTAGGCTGTTACAGAGCCCCGGTTTGAGTTCCTTGAGTCACAGAGCAAATTCCCATTAGTTATCTATTTTACACATGTTATGGATATGTTTCCATGCTGCTCTCTCCATTTGTCCCACCCTCTCCATCCTCCTATTTGCAGGAAACAATGTGTCTCCATTGTTTCCTGCAAATAGTTCATCAGTACTATCTTTCTAGATTCTGTATATATGCATTAATATATGATACTTGTTTTTCTCTTTCTGACTTCCTTAAGCCTGTATAGTAGTCTTTAGGGTCGTGGATGGACAGGCCTCTTTGAGTCTCAGTTTTCTACTTTGTTAATTAGGGATCAGAAGATCTGTTTCTTAGGAAGATCTGGGGAAACGCTGGGTGTCTGATGGTGGACAGAAGCCATGTGAGACTGACTGCCCTTCCCTTCCTGACTCACAGTCAGAGAGTCACTTGTTTCAATGCCTTTTCATCCTGTTTGTTATTCTTTGAGCAAGGTTGCTGAAGACCCACCCAGGAAGCTTTATTTCGACTTCCCCCTCTTGCCTTCCTGGGTCTTGCTTTGGTTTGTCTTCCATTCTGCAGAGATTCCTGAGAGGGAGGCTGAAAAGATGAAATTGTCTGTCAGAGGTTTTTGCTAACCATACAGTTGGGTTTTCTGCAGAGTGATTCATGGAACTGAATTTACAGCTGAAGTTGTAGATCTGTTTTTAGAAATTATTAGCAGGCATTAAACAAAAGCAGGCCTTATTAATAATTCACCAGAATAAAAAGATATGGCGTAATATCTCACAACAGTAACCTCTCATGCTGGAATAAGTATTCCATTTATTTGTGGGTTTTTTCTGTCTTTTCTTTCCTTTGACATAAGAAAGACCCAAATCCTCTGTAAACTAAAAGAAAGAAAGGTCTAAGTGGGTGTATTTATCAGATGAGCAGAGCATGATTCTGCCTCTAGAGTCAGAGACACAGGACACACTCTGGGTGCCTGGGCTGCTATGCTTAGTCGCTCAGCCGTGTCCAGCTCTTTGCAGCCCCATGGACTGTAGCCGCCAGGCTCCTTTGTCTGTGCGGATTCTCCAGGCAAGATTACTGGTGTGGATTGCCAGGCCCTCAGGGGATCTTCCCAACCCAGGGATTGAACCCATATTGTCTCCCGTATTGCAGGCGGATTCTTTAGTGTCTGAACCACCAGGGAAGCCCAGAAATAAAGTGGAATCATCTGAAGCAAAAGCAGGGAATGACGGTCTATGTTAGGGGTGTAACGTTCTGCTTCTCAGGTCCCTGGTATTTTTTGTTTTTCTTTTCTTTTTCCTCTGCTTTGCTTTAGCTTCAAGGCCTCATTAGTTCATGGATGTAGCAAACCCCACAGCCACACCCATACCTTTCTCTCTCCACAAGAGCACAGAGGAAAGGCCATGTTTTGAGGATCCAGAGAGAAGGTAGCTGACTGCCAGCCAGAACGGGAGGTCTCACCAGAAACCAAGCCTGGCACATCAGTCTTAGACATCTAACCTTCAGAAATATGAGAAAAAAATGTCTGTTGTTTAAGCTACCCAGTCTGTAGCATCTTATTATGGCAGTCCAAGCAGACAACAGATGTATTAATCTTCACCAGTATCCCATTGCCCTTCTGACCTTAGACATGACCAGAGGTTTGATCTATGAAGCAGGAACAGGAGGAACATCTGTGAGCCATGGTTATAGAACATTATTAATCAGGACATCTCACACTTCTACTGGTGTCAGTGCTGTGAAGACCCAACTCTTATTTTAGTAAAACAGCTCAAGCCATCTCCAGCTTGCTGAAGTCAACCTTCATAACACAATGGCCTTAGAGTGTGTACAGGAGGATATATACCTAAGGATAACCAGGAATCACTTGGAAATGAAAGACAGTAATGGTGTACTTGCCTCCCTTGATGATAAAATATGACTTCTGTTGTCCGAACTGTATAGTAATAATAAGGAAGTAGGTGAAACAGAATAAGGAAGCGAAAAATATATCCTAGTGTGCGGGTGTGTATGCTAGGTCACCTAAATCTTGTCCGACTCTTGTGACCCTATGGACTGTAGCCCGCCAGGTTCCTCAGTCCATGGGATTCTCTAGGCAAGAATACTGGAGTGGGTTGTCATACCCTCCTCGAGGGGATCTTCCCATCTCAGGGACCAAACCTGGGTCTCTTAAGTCTCCTGCATTGACAGCCAGGTTCTTTACCACTAGCGCCCCCTGGGAAGCCCACATCCTAGTATTTTTGTATTTTAATGTATAAGAAAATTGTTATCTAGGAATTCCCTAGTAGTCCAGTGGTTAGGGCTCTGCGTTTCCACTGCAGGGGGCATGGGTTTGATCCCTGGTCAGGGAACTAAGTTTCAGCATCTCACATGCCTTGAGGTGAGGCCAAAACAAACAAAGAAAAAAGTAAAAATAACGACAAAATCCCGCAAAAATCAGAACAGCTGGTATTTACATGAAACAAGATTATGATATTTTATTTGATAAATTAGAGTGACATCACTGATTATCCATCAGTAGGAAATAAATTTGGGTTCTTATGTTACACTTCACACAAAAATAAATTCCAGATGTATTAAAGACTTAAGTGTAAAAAATAAAATCGTGAACATTCCATTTCCCGCCAAGATGGCATAACCCTGCGTCTTTCATTTCCTCTTACAACTAAAAATCACAACACATTTGTGTAGGAAGACTCTGAAAGGTGGAAAAAAGAAAGGCTGCCTAAGAACCTCTGTGCCCTGATTCCACCTTCACGTGCTCTGGTGGTATCGGAGATTGGGGCCAACGGGGAAGTAATTTTCCTTCCTGCACTGTGTGGAAGCAGGAGTTCTCAACATGTTTCATTTCCCTTGCAGGGATAGCATTGCTGGGAGCCGGTAGGGAGCTGATCTTCCATCCCCCACCAGTAGAGGGAGGCAGTGCTCCAGTCCTCTGCCTTGGCAGTATCAGGGCCATCCAGGGGTGCCTGATCCTTTAGCCCCACCCCGCAGTACAAGGCTTCACGCGGTGGTGCCAGGCTTGTCCCTCCACCCTTCACCCTCTTCTCTGGTGTCCGCAGGCCCAAAGGAGGGCTGGACCACCACGCCCACCTGGCATTATGGAATGGAGTAAACAGTGCGTGGGAGGTGGGAATTGTTGGCACTCTGCCTGCCATCCCCCCACCCGCCCTGACAGGGCTCAGTGGGGAGCTGAACTTGCACATTTATTGGAGGCAAAGAGGTGGTGCAGGTCAGTCCCCCATTTCTAACTACAAAGCCCTCCATGGGGCCAGGAGGCAGCTGAACCTCCACCGCATCTGTCTGCAATGAGGCAGTAAGAATCAGTGTTCTCCTTTGCCTGGGGTCATTTCCCTGGAGCCCAGAGGGGAGATATACGTGCCACACCTCCACATCAGGACTGCCTGCTAAAAAACAAGATCGAATACGGTCCAGAGTCTCATAATATAATATCCAGAATGTCCAGAACACAGTCACTCATCACACCAAGAACCAGGAAATTGACAACTTGAATGAGAAAAGACATTTCAGTTCAGTCACTCAGTCGTGTCTGACTCTGCAACCCCATGAACTACAGCACACCAGGCCTCTCTGTCCATCACCAACTCCTGGAGTTCATACAAACTCATTGAGTTTACTCATTGAGTCGGTGATGCCATCCAACCATTTCATCCTCTGTCATCCCCTTCTCCTCAGGCTTTCCCAGCATCAGGGTCTTTTCAAATGAGTCAGCTCTTTGCATCAGATGGCCAAAGTATTGGAGTTTCAGCTTCAACATCAGTTCTTCCAATGAATATTCAGGACTGATTTCCTTTAGGATAGACTGGTTGGATCTCCTTGCAATCCAGACACTGAGATAAATCAGATGTTCAGATGTTGGAATTATCTGATAAAGAGGTTAAAGCAGCCGTCATGAAAATACATCAACAAGTATTGAAAGATTCTCCTGAAGCAAATTTAAAAAGTAGAAAATCTGTGGAAAGAAGTTACTAAAAAAAAGAAGAGCTAAAAGGGGATTATAGAAGTGAATACTAAGTGAAATAAAAAATAAAATTATAAAAATCCTAGAGAAAAATTTAGGTGACTATATCTTTAACTGTGAGGAGTCTGTTTTTAAAAAATATATTAATTTTCTTATTTTGGCTGTGTCGGGTCCTAGCTGTGGCATGCGGGATTTTCACTGCTTCTTGCAGGATCTTTCATTACGGCTTAGTTCCCCCTGCAGCATGTAGGATCTTAGTGCCCTGGCCAGGCATCTAACCTGTATCCCCTGGATTGCAAGGTGGATTCTTTTTTTTTTTTTTTTTCCATTTATTTTTATTAGTTGGAGGCTAATTACTTTACAGTATTGTAGTGGGTTTTGTCATACATTGACATGAATCAGCCATGGATTTACATGTATTCCCCATCCCGATCCCCCCTCCCACCTCCCTCTCTACCCGATCCCTCTGGGTCCAGTGCACCAGGCCCGAGCACTTGTCTCATGCATCCACCCTGGGCTGGTGATCTGTTTCACCCTAGATAATATACATGTTTCGATGCTGTTCTCTCGAAACATCCCACCCTCGCCTTCTGCCACAGAGTCCAAAAGTTTGTTCTGTACATCTGTGTCTCTTTTTCTGTTTTGCATATAGGGTTATCATTACCATCTTTCTAAATTCCATATATATGTGTTAGTATGCTGTAATGTTCTTTATCTTTCTGGCTTACTTTACTCTGTACAATGGGCTCCAGTTTCATCCATCTCATTAGAACTGATTCAAATGAATTATTTTTAATGGCTGAGTAATATTCCATGGTGTATATGTACCACAGCTTCCTTATCCATTGGTCTGCTGATGGGCATCTAGGTTGCTTCCATGTCCTGGCTATTATAAACAGTGCTGCGATGAACATTGGGGTGCACGTGTCTCTTTCAGATCTGGTTTCCTCGGTGTGTATGCCAGAAGTGGGATTGCTGGGTCATATGGCAGTTCTATTTCCAGTTTTTTAAGAAATCTCCACACTGTTCTCCATAGTGGCTGTACTAGTTTGCATTCCCACCAACAGTGTAAGAGGGTTCCCTTTTCTCCACACCTCTCCAGCATTTCTTGCTTGTAGACTTTTGGATAGCAGCCATCCTGACTGGCGTGTAACGCTAGCTCATTGTGGTTTTGATTTGCATTTCTCTGATCATGAGTGATGTTGAGCATCTTTTCATGTGTTTGTTAGCCATCTGTATGTCTTCTTTGGAGAAATGTCTGTTTAGTTCTTTGGCCCATTTTTTGATTGGGTCATTTATTTTTCTGGAATTGATACAGGAGTTGCTTGTATATTTTTGAGATTAATCCTTTGCCTGTTGCTTCGTTTGCTATTATTTTCTCCCAATCTGAGGGCTGTCTTTTCACCTGCAAGGTGGATTCTTAACCACTGGACTACCAGGGAAATCCCAGGAGTCTCTTCTAACTAGACAGAAAAGCGAGAAACTAAACCCTTTGGCTTAAGTTTGTTTGGTGCCCACAGATAATATCATATTTAAACGTGAAAGATGGAAAGCTTTCTACCTAAGATCAGGAACAAGACAAGATGTCTGTTCTCACCACTTCTATTTGACACTGTATTGGAGATTCTAGACGAGGCAGTTAAGCAAGCAAAATAATTAAAAGGCATTCAGATTGGAAGGAAGAAGTAAAGCTGTCTCTATTTACAGATGTTCTGATCTTATATGTAGAAAATCCTAGAGAATAAAAAGAAAAACTAGAACTAATTCATGAGTTCAACAAAGTTTCAAGATATATAGATAACAATATCTTGATATATCTAAACATATATATATATATATCAAATATATAACAATTGTGTTTCTAATGGACTGGCAATGAACAATCCAAAAATAAAATTAATAACAATTTAATAACAATTAAGTTTACATGAGTATTAAAAGAATAAATACTTGGGAATAAATTTAGCAATAGAAGTACAAGACTTGTACACTAAAAAAGCCTGCAAAACATTGTTGCAAATAATGAAAGAAAAATGCTATGGATGATAAGATCTCGTGTTATGGATCAGAAGACTTAATAAGGCTGGTAATAATGCCCTAGTGGATATGTAGACTCAATACAGTCCTTGTCAAAATTCATGGTGTTTTATTTGCAGAAATTGACAACCTGATCTTAAAATTCACATGGAAATACAAAGGACTCAAAATAACCAACGCAAGCTTGAAAAAGAACAAAGTTCTCAATTTCAAAACATCCTGCATTGTTGCAGTAATCCAGACAACGTAATACTGACGAAGATAGACATGCAGATCATCCGAATCAAAGTGAGAATTGAGAAGTAAGTCCTTGAATTTATGCTCAGTTGATTTACCACATAACTAGTCTTCAGTCTTGCCTTGTGGCTCAGGCTGTAAAGAATCTGCCTGCAATGAGGGAGACCTGGGTTCAATCCCTGGGTTGGGGAAATCCCCTGGAGAAGGGTCAGGCTACCCACTCCAGTATTCTTGGGCTTCCATGGTGGCTCAGAAAGAATCCACCTGCAATGTGGGAGACCTGAGTTCAATCCCTATGTTGGGAAGATCCCCTGGAGAAGGGAAAGGCTACCCACTCCAGTGTTCTTGGCTGGAGAATCCCATGGACAGAGGAGCTTGGCAGGCTTCCTTCCATGGGGTCACAAAGAGTCGGACACTGAGTGACTAACACTTCCACTGTTTTCACCCTTCAGTGTCTCTCTTCCCTCCCTCAACCAGTTCTCCTGCCCAGCGGTAAATGAGTCCCTCTGCCTTCCTGGCCTCAATGAGGCCAAAATGTAAGGCGATTCAACCGAAAAAGGATCGTCTTTTCAACAAATGGCGCTGGGACCACTGAATATCCACATGCCAAAGAATTAATTTGAGCCTCTATCTTACCCATTTATAAAATTTAACTTAAAATAGATCATAAGGCTACATAGAAGAGCAAAACTATAAACCTTTTAGAAAGAAAAAATAGGAGCAAATCTTCATGACCTTGGATTATGCAATGATTTCTTAGACATGACACTAAACCATGTAAGTGACAAAAAAAAAAAGGGAAATTGGACTTCATCAAAATTAAAAATTTTGTGCTTCCAAGGACACCATTAAGAAAGTGAAAAGAAGGACTTTCTTGGTGGTGCAGTGGTTAAGACTCTGAGCTTCCATTGCAAGGGGCAAGGATTTTATCCCCGGTCAGGGTTTCCCAGGTGGTTCATGATAAAGAATCTGCCTGCAATGCAGGAGAACTGGGTTTGATCCCTAAGTCAGAAAGATACCCTGGAGAAGGGAATGGCTACCATTCCAGTATTTTTGCCTGGAAAATTCCGTGGAAGAAAGAGCCTTGTGGGCTACAGTCCATGGGGTTGGAAAGAGTCGGACACGACTGAATGACTATCACTTTTTAGGAAAACAAGGACCCACATACTGTAGCATAGACACAAACACACACACACACACACACACACACACACACAGTGAAAAGACAAGCCTACAGAATAGGAGAAAATATTTGGCAAATCATGTACCTGATAAGAGACCTGTGTAATGAATGTTAAAAAAAAAAAACAAAACTCTTGCAACTCAACAATAAAGAGAAAATCCAATTTGAAAGGGGGCAGAGATTTTTCTCCAAAGAAGATATAGAAATGAACAAGAAGCATATGAAAAGATGTTTAACATTATTAGTCATGACAGAAATGTAAATCAAAACTTCAGTGAGATACCACTTCATGCCCCCCAGGATGGCTACAATAAAAAAGACAATAACAAGTGTTGATGAGGCTGTGAAGAAATTGGAACTCATACCCTGGCAAGGTAAAACAGTGCAGCTGCTTTGAAAAATAGTTTGTCAATTCCTCAGAGTGTTAAACATGGGGTTACCTTATGGCCTAACACTTTCACTCCTAGGTTATATACCCTAGAGAAATGAAAATTTCTATACAAGTTAGACATGAATGTTCATACCAGTATTCTTTGTAATAGCCACAATGTGGAAACAATTGAACTTGTATCTTTGGGCTTCCTGGGTGACTCCGTGATAAAGAATCTGCCTGTCATATAGGAGACGTGGGTTGGATCCCAGGGTTGGGAAGTCCCTCTCCCTCTGCCTGTCATGCTTGCCATGACTGAGGATCTCTATTGGGTTTTGAGGTAAGAAAACTTGCTGGTTTTCCTCATGTAACCTCTCAAATCTGTCCTTCATGTTTTGATGCCTTTTCCCCAGCTTACCATATATTAACAAATAATTTAAATAAACTTGATACCCACTGAGTAAGTAGACCAGCTAGCCCCCAATGGCCAATAAAACATGCATGTGGGGACTTCCTTGGTAGTCCAATGGTTAAGACTCTTGTGTTTCCACTGCAAGGGGGTTTGGGTTCAATCCTTGGTCAGGGAACTAGGATTCCACATTCTTTGTGGCAAATAAAAGCCAATATCATCATGATAAATCTTAAAAAAAAAACCATGCACGTGTCTGAATCTAGCTTATGAGCCACCACTGAGACTTCAGGTATCCCACGCTGCTGGATGTATTAGCCTGGGATTCTCAGAAGCCCATCTTGAAATGGGGATTTCTGCCCAAGGGATTTATAGGAAGTGTTCCCAGGAAATTTTGATGGGAGAGTAAGGAATCAGGATGGAGAAGGGAAGGGGCCCAGGTAAAGGTTCTCGAACAAGCAGAGTCCTGGCAAGAGTAGCTTTGCCTTGTCCTGCAGGAGACTCTGCTTCAGGTCTTGCCAACTGCAGGCAAAAGAGCTGTAGGTTCTCTACTCCCATACTCATGGGCCGTTGGCTAAGGGCTGACTCCGGGGTAAGACAAATATCCAGGGACCTCCTTTTCTCCACTGCACACAAACAATGAGGCTCCAGAAGCCTGAGGACAGTGTTCCAAGAAAAACCGGCAGGTTCTGGCTGTTGGGAGTGAAAGTACCCAGAGGGGCCAGTGTAGCGGTCACTGAGGAAGCCACCCAAGGAGCATCCTCTTGCCCATGAAAATACCCGGGTGTGTGATCACAGCAGTAATTTGGGAGAAACTGATCTTGAAAAGAGTGAGCTCTAGGGATTGAATTTCCCTATATCACTTATAAAAAATGTCATACGGCCAGCATTACTAGTAACTGGAAGCTGATTCCATCATGGCTAATCTTGGCAGCCAGTACATTAAGAAGTACTTATAAGTTCATGACAATTGACCCAAATGCAAATAGACGCATGGAACTCAGAACAAATGATAATCGAGTCTGAAAATCAGAGCCAAAGTTGTAAAGGCCATTGCAGACTGGAGGAGATTAAAGAGAAAGACACAAACTATGGGACATGTGCTAGATCTGTCCTCGTTATAAGAATGAGGCCTAATTCTCAGCTAACATTTCTAGAAGAGTGGGAGAGAGGTGTAAGAATCTCCCTCCTACTCCCAGCTGCTGCCCCAGACCCCATGAGGGCTCAGGCGTGGATGACCCCAGCACCCTCGAGGGTGAATGTCTCCACTGGATTTCTGCATCAGGCCTTGGGAGGTCTTCTGCCATCTTGAGACTAGAGATTTTTAGATTTTCCATCAGGGAATATAATGGCATTCTTTACAGTCCAACGGACAGGATGGGACCTCTTTTATTTTCTGTTTTTTCTTTTGTTGTTGTTAATCACTCTAGCCTGACTCATGTGTTCTCAAAGTCCAGTTGCCTGGACTAAATAAATATTCTCAGTCTGCCCTTGAGTATGACGTAGAATGGACTCAGGATTTTGGAATTCAACTCCACAAATATTTATTAAGCATCTACTATGTGCCTGGCCTTGTGATAGATCTTTGTCATTGTTGTTTAGTCACTAAATCATGTCCGACTCTTTTGCGACCCCATGGACTGCAGTCTGCCAGGCTCCTCTGTCCATGGGATTTCCCAGGCAATAATACTGGAGTGGGCTGTCGTTGCCTTCTCCAGGGGATCTTCCCACTCAGGTCTCTTGTGTCTCCTGCACTGGCACAGGATTCTTAACCAATGAGCCACAGGGGAAGCCTATGATAGATCTCAGAGGTATAATATTAATAAGATTTGGGGAATTCTTTGTTTCGGAATTCCAGTGGAAAAACAACCAACAACTTGATGGTTCAGTCATTAAGTTGTGTCTGATTCTTGCAATCCTATGGTCTGTAGCCCAGCAGGCTCCTCTGTCCGTGGGATTCTCCAGGCAAGAATACTGGAGTGGGTTGCCATTTCCTTCTCCAACAACTAACAACTTAGTGGTCACTTAATTCCCCTCCCCACTCTATAGAGATTTTTGTACCAAGGCTGAGTTTGATGTGAGTCAAAGGTTTTGTATCCATCCATGTATATGTATATGTTCAAGAAAGGTTGGTGAGGCAATTGCAAGCTCAGAGCCATTTGCAAGGTTATAAAACCAGAATACAAGTGAAGCCCCTAGGTCAGAGAGAAGGGGAGGAGGATTTTATTGAACTGAAAGAACAAGAACTAATCTGGAAACACTTGTGTGTGTGAGATCAGAAGCAATTTGAGGAATTAAGTGACAGATATATCTACAATGTTATTAGTGGTTTTCTCCAGGGAATAGGATTTTGGTTGAGTTTAATTTTCTTTTTCTTTTTTCTCTCTTTTCCTTAGTTTCTCTCTCTCTCCCTTCCTCCCTCCTTCCCTGCCATCCTTCCTGCCTTCTTTCCTCTTTCTTTTTTCTTATGCTTTATTAGTATTGCATACATTTTCTACGATATGCCTCTCTTGACTTTTGAAATAAAAAGGCTTTATTTTAAAAATAAAATCAAAACTGAGAATATAAGGTATATTGTATTTGAGGCTAAAGGTCAAGCCAGATTGATGTCAAACATAAGCTAACTCTGCAATGTTCCCCTTTGTGGAGACCCCCATTTCTCCACATCTCTCCTCTAGGCTCCCAGCACTTTGCTGTATTTAGATTGGTGGCATCAGCTCAGGGGAACCAGTATCTGCTTAAACAGATCAAATTTTAAAATGTATATTTATTAAAAGGCTTTCCTGGTGGCTCAGTGGTGAAGAATCTGCCTGCCAAGTAGGAGACTCAGGTTCTACTCCTGGGTTAGGAAGATCCCCTGGAGAAGGAAATGGCAACCCACTCCAGTATTCTTGTTTGGGAAATCCCATGGACAGAAGAGCCTGGTGGGCTACAGTCCATGGGATCTCAAAAGAGTTGGACATGACTCTTTATTAAACTATTAATTAAAATAGCTTTTGAACCCCAATCCATATTCTTACCATTTCCCCCTCTTTAGAGAGTCCCAAAATATTTTTTTTGTGTGTGTGAGAATGAAAATAATTAGGAAACCAGGAGATCACCCCAATCAATTATTTTTTATGTTGAATAAAAACCTTTGTTTAACCATCTACTTTTTTCCATTATGATTTATCATAGGATGTTAAAAATAGTTCCCTGCACTGTACAGCAGAACCTTGCTGCTTGTCTATTCTATATGTATGAGGCTACATCTACTAACCCCAGCCGCGCACTCCATCTCTTCCCCAAAACCCCTCGCTCTCGGCAACCACCAGTCTGTTCTCTACCTCCATGGGTCTAATTCTATTTCATAGATAAATTCATTTGTGTTATATTTTAGATTCCACATAAAAGTGATATCATATGGTCTTTGTCTTTCTCTGTCTGACTTAGTTCATGTAGTATGATAATCTCTAATTTCATGCATGTTGTTGTAAATGATATTATTTCATTCTTTTTAATGGCTGAGTAATATTCCATTGTATGCGTGTTGCTGCTGCTCAGTCTCTCAGTTGTGTCTGACTCTTTGCAACCCTTTGGATTGTAGCCCACCAGGATCCTCTGTCCTTGGGATTTTTCAGGCAAGAATACTCATTTGGGTTGCCATTTGCTCTGCCAGGGGATCTTCCTGACCCAGGGATCAAACCCACATCTCCTCTGTCTCCTGCATTGCAGGCTGATTCTTTACCCAATGAGCCTATCAGGGAAGCCTATCCATTCATCTGTCAATAGACATTTTGGTTGCTTCCATGTCTTGACTGTTGTGAATAGTGCTGCTATGAAAATGAGGGTGCATGTATCTTTTTGAATTACAGTTTGGTCAGTAGGATGTGGTTGTACAAGTTTTTAAAAGCAGGCTTTGTAAATAAATGATCAAAATCATGGCCCCATAATGAGCCTGGCAGTGATTCAGGATTCTACCAAATGTCTTGGGGTGACCACAAAGGATATGAATATATTTTTACAAACTCAGTCCCATCCATCCTCTCCTTCCCACTGATTTGTGGCAGGGTTTGAAGCCCTGGCACTGGCAGGGCCGTCCCCTCAATGCCACTGGCAGGGCTGCCCCTCAATGCCATTCAGCCCACCCACTCTAGCAGGGTGATATGGAAGCCCGGGAGCTGGTGGACAAGCCAGTCACTGAGTCTGCAGAAATGGGGCAGTCTCTTCTTTGAAAGAGTGCATCTTGGCTGCACAGAGGAGAACTTGTGGGCTTCCAGGGTTGGGAAGGAAGCTTTTTTTCTCTTCCTCAACCCTTCAGTCTTCCCACTTTCAGGAAATGACACCTCTACTAGAGATCCCAGAGCCTTCTCTTTGCCCTTCCCTTCTCACCATCATCCCATCACCAAGTCCCGCCCACACACTTCAATCTAGAGCCCCAGTCTCTCCCTGTCTTTCCTTCTCACTTTGGGCACAGCCACCATTGTAGTTTGCCGGCCAAAGTCACCCTCTAACTGGTTCCTCCAATTCTCTAGCTTCTCTCCAACCCAGTTTGCATTCTATGGCCTGAGAACTATTTTTTGAAAAGCAAATCAAATCATACCATACTGTTAATTTATTTTTAAATTTTATATTAAAGTATGTTGGGTTAGTTTCAGGTGTATAGCAAAGGGATTCAGTTATACATATATCTACTCTTTTCCTGAATTTTTTCCCATTTAGGTTACTGAGTAGAATTCCTGTGCTATACAGTAGGTCCTTGTTGATTATCAATTTTATATATAGTAGTGTGTATATGTTAAATCTAACCTCCTAAGTTATCCTTCCCCCAACCTTTTCCCTTTATTAACCATAAGTTTGTTTTCTAAGTCTGTGAGTCTGTTTCTGTTTTGTAAACAAGTTCATTTGTATCATTTTTTAATATTTCACATATAAATGATATCATTTATTTGTCTTTGTCTAACTTTCTTCATTTAGTATGATAATCTTTAAGTCCATTCATGCTGCTGCAAATGGCACTATTTCATCACTTTTTATGGCTGAGTAGTATTCCATTATGTATATGTACCACATCTTCATTATCCATGCATCTATCAATGGACACTTAGGTTGCTTTTATGTCTTAACTGTTGTAAACAGTGTTGCTCTGAATATTGGTGTGCATGTCTATCTTTTTTTTTCTTTTTTAGTACAAAGGACTTTTAATGAAACATCAAAGTCTTCCTCTCCATCCCATTTTCATTCCCCAGAGGCAGCTACCTTTTGTTATAATTGGGGTTACATGCAAAACTTTGAATAGTATGCATGTATCTCTGGCTTTTGTTTTACTAACTTCAGATAGTATGTGCATCCTATATAGATTTAACTCACTCATATTACCCCCACTTCTATTCTTTTCTTACCAGTTTTTGATAAATTATTTTTTAATTCTTCTCTTGATTGCTTTTATACTTTAAATTGTTTATTTAAGCCTCCAGTTCTTATTGTCAGTTTCAACATCAACTCTTAACTTCCTGATATGTTAGATAAGGGTGTTACCATCTCAACTCTTCTCCTCTTCATCCCCTTTGTCCACCTCCCAACTTTCTTTGTTTTACTTTTTTTTTAAAGCTTGGTTGAGGTATAATTTACAGTCCATTGGGTTTACCCATTTAAAGTGTACAACACAATGTTTAAAGTGTACAACTCAATGGTTTTTTTGTAGATTTACAGTTGTGCAACCATCACCATAATCTTAACTTTAGAACATATTCCTGACCCCTCCAAAGAAACCCCATTTCCTTTAGCCATCCCTCCCTATTTCTGCACAACGTTATGCATCACTAACTTGCTTTCTGTCTTCATAGATTGACCTGTTCTGGACACTTCACGGACATGACATCTTACAATATGTGGTCTTTTGTGACTAGCTTCTTTCACTTTGCAAAATGCTGTGAAAGCATGTACCTTATTCCTTTTTATTGCCGAATAATACCTCATTGTGTGGATATACCACAGTTTGTTTTTCTATTTTAGTTGATACACATTTTGGCCATTTGCACTTTTGTTTTGCTATTCTGACATTATGACAACATTTCACTATAAACTATTAGATTTATTTTTCATTTTATTCTGTAACCATATTCTGTAATCATCTCATGTATCTTTTTATAATCGTCTTGTTTGTCTTGACTATGGTTTGATTCTAAAAGTTGGAAAACAACAAATATGATTGTGCTATTTTGTGCATGTTGCTTACTACAGGAGCCAAATAGTGCACTAGAATTATAGTAACTTCTCTACAAAACTGACATTATGATGTCTTTTGCCCCTGAAGCATCTCTTCTAGAGCCTTCCACTTTCCTTCCCAATGTAGACTCACTCACTGCAAGAGGTAATCTGGGGATTGATAATTCCTGGGTGGATCCCACATCTTTCTCTTTTTTGTTTATTCCTTTTGTTTTAAGGACATTCATCCTCGGGTAACTGCCTCAGAAATAGTTCATGGAGGTAAATATTTTACATCTTTGAATGTCTGAAGATTTTTTAATTTTAATTTCACATTAATTTGGCCAAGTGTGGAATTCTTCATTCAAATCTAGAATTCTGAGAGTCTTGAAATCACTTGATTGTCTTCTGACACCTAATATTACTGATGATAGTTCCTGTGACAATTGGATTTTCGTTCCCTTGTTTATCACCCTTCTGCTCTGAATCTTTTTATGATCTCTATATAGGTGCTGTTCTGAACTTCATGATGATGGTCTCAAGCATGAATCTTGCTTCATTCATCATGTTAGACAGGCTCATGTCTCTCTTCAGATCTTGGCAATGTTTTGTCCTTTCTTTAAAAAAAGTAATTTCTTCTCCACTTTTTTTGCTTCTGTTTTTTGGCAAAGGATCATAAATGTTGAATCTTAGATGCTACTTTTCATCTCTTGTCTTTTTTTTTCCCCCTAACATTCAGGGAGGTTTTGCCTTTTTTTTTTCCCACTTTATCTGTTGTTGTTGTTTAGCTGCCAAGTCGTGTCCAAGTCTTCCGACCCCATGGACTGCAGCCTCCCAGGCTCCTCCCAAACAAGAATACTGGAGTGGGATGCCATTTCTTTTTCCAAGCATGTATCTTTTTGAATCGTTATTTTCTCCAGATATATGGCCAGGGGTAGGATTGCTGGATCATATGGTAGCTCTGTTTTTAGTTTTTTCAGGACCCTCCATACTGTTCTCCATAGTGGCTGTATCAGTTTATACCGCCACTCATAGTACAAGAACGCCCACTGTTCTCCATGCCTGCTCCAGCGTTTATTGTTTGTAGACTCTTGGATGATGGAGGTAAATATTTTACATCTTTGAATGTCTGAAGATTTTTTAATTTTAATTTCACATTAATTTGGCCAAGTGTGGAATTCTTCATTCAAATCTAGAATTCTGAGAGTCTTGAAATCACTTGATTGTCTTCTGACACCTAATATTACTGATGATAGTTCCTGTGACAATTGGATTTTCGTTCCCTTGTTTATCACCCTTCTGCTCTGAATCTTTTGACTGTTCTGACTGTTCTGACTGTTTGACATTCTGACTGTTCTGAGGTAATATACCTCACTGTAGCTTTTATTTTTATTTTTAAATTTTTATTTATTTATTTTTCACTCTGTTGGGTCTTCATTGCTATATGGGCCTTTCTCTAGTTGCCACAAGCAGTGGGCACTCTTCATTGAAGTGCATTGGCTTCTCATTGTGGATTCTCTTGTTGCAGAGCACGGGCTCCTTGGGCTTCTGTAGTTGTAGTGCATGAGCTCAGTAGTTGCAGCTCGCAGGCACAAGAGCACAGGCTCAGTAGTTGTGGTACACAGGTTTAGTTGGTCCAAGGCATGTGGAATCCTTCCAGATCAGGGATTGAACCCATGTCTCCTGCATTGGCAGAGAGAGTCTTTACCACTGAGCCACCAGGGAAGCTTGCTCATTCTAGTTTTGATTTGCATTTCTCTAATAATTAGTCATGTTAAGCATATTTTCATGTGCTTTTTGGCTGTCTGTATGTCTTCTTTGGAGAAATGTCTATTTAGATCTTCTGCCAATTTTTGATTAGGTTATTATTTATTTACTTTTTTTTATATTGAGCTGCATGAGCTGTTTGTATATTTTGGAGCTTAATCTCTTATTGGCCATATTATTTGCAAATATTTTCTCCCATTCTATGGGTTGACCCAAGGCAATCTGCAGATTCAGTGGAATTTCTTTCAAATTACCAGTGGCATTTTTTGCAGATCTAGAACAAAAAAAATCTTAAAATTTATACAGAAACACAAAAGATCCTGAATAACCAAAGCAATCTTGAGAAAGAAAAACAGCTGGAGAAATCAGGCTCCCTGATTTCAGACTGTCCTATAAAGCTACCATAATCAAAACAGTATGGTATTGGCACAAAGACAGACTTATAGATCAGGAATAGGATAGAAAGCCCAGAAATAAATCCACATATCTATAGTCTATCTACAACAAAAAGGCAAGAATATACAATGAAGAAGAGACAGTCTCTTAAATAAATGGTGCTGGAAAAACTGAACAGTTACACGTAACAAAGAAAATGAAATTAGAACATTATTTAACACCATACACAAAAATAAACTCAAAATGGATTAAAGACCTAAATTTAAGACCAGATACTATAAAACTCTCAGAAGCAAGCATAGGCAGAACTCTGACAAAAATTGCAGCAATATCTTTTTTGACCCACCTCCTGGAGTGATGAAAATAAAAATAAATGGGACCTAAACAAAGGATAACATCCCCTGTTTAAAAGCTACCAAAGGTGTCCCATCCCATGATACTCAGGACAACCTTCAGACTCCTCATTACTGCTCATTCTGCCCTCCAGTCTCCACCCCACCCTTGGCCGAGTTTATCCTTCCCTTCTTCCCCCCAACTCCTACCTTTGTTGTGACACCTTGAAACAACCAGCTCAAGGACTTCACAAACACAAGGACCAGCCCTCCCCAACAGCACCTGCTAAACTCTCCTCATTCCTCAGATGTGGGGAGATTACTCTGACCTTGGGCCCACCGCCAACTAATTAGGGCCCCCTGCTTCTCTCTCATAAAACTTAAGCTTTCTTCCTTGAAAAATTAGGGCACACTGTATTTACATGTGTAACTGAATGGATTCATTTAATATTTGCCTCCCCTTCTAGTCTGTAGGCTCTAGAGGAACTAGCAATGTCTGCTCACAATGGATGGCCAGTAAGTATACACTGAGGGAGTGAGCTAATGGGACCAAGGTGCTGTCTCCTTCTGCCTGGACACAGAAAGCATATTTTTCCCATCAAGACACCCCTAACAGTTTCTTCTTCCAGTCTTATTAGCCTGGAACACTTAATTTATAACCCTTCCATAATCTCCCAGACTGCTGTAGTGCCCCCTGACAAAATCACCAATCTCCTTTCGGCTGAGAAGCCCAGCCTGGCATCTTGTGTTTTAAAATATTTCTGGTCAGTGCTAAGAGTCATGGAAGATAGCCTGTGATTCTGACAGGCAGCATCCTTCTCAGACTCCACCACAAAAATCTCAGACTAATGCTGGAACTGACAGCTAATTCAATTTTGCTCAAAATCGTGGCTCATGCTGCCTTGAAAATGTTCTGGATTTAGAGTTTTCTTGCTCCTTCCCTCCCTCCCTTTCTGTCTTCCTCCATTACTTCCCTGCCTATCTTCTCCCCTTTATTCTTTTCTCTCTCATCCATTTAATGATTCGCTCATTGTTTTGTTTTCAATCCCGAATGGAGTATTTCCTTTCCTGTCTTGAGATCAGAGCTGGAAGGCAGTAAGTGTACTTAGAAGGAGGATCCAAAGCTATTCCTCACAGTGGCTTTGCGTCTCCCAACAGCCAAAGTGAATTTGTTCCTTGTGACCCTGTTTGGACCCTCTGCATGATTGCCGAGTTGGCTGTGTAACAACAGTCAGTGCCCTCTGCAGAAGGCAGCGCCTGTGAATGGGGCAACAAAGACCCAAGCTGGATGGGGGCCCTTGGCATTCACATCAAAGAGGAGGATCTGACCGATGAAATCGATGAAGTGTGAAATGCTGTTCCTAACGCCGAGGCTCCATTTAGCACCTCAGCCCGGGGTTTCAGCAGAGAGAAAATCTTCTGGAATCGATACTACTATCATTTCACAAAATTACAGTATTGTGTCCTGAAAATGAGCCATAAATCAACCGCAGGCTTCACTTGCTGGAGGAAACAGCTTTGCTGTGAGAAAGCTGGTGACGGGAGCACATTTCAGGAGCTCAGGGGGTCCGGGCCTCTCCTACAGCTATTACCCAGCTGGGGAGGAAGGTGATCTGGAGGGAGGATCCTGAGCGCACAGCATCGCTAGAGGCAGGCCAGGGCTCTTGGGTGTGCTAGAAATGCCAGCTCTGCTGAAATCAAACAAAATCTCAGAACCTCCAAATCCAGTCAAGCAGAGACTGCTGAGAGGAAATCGGGAGCTTCTGGCCTCTCAGGTGATCCGCAGCCCACTCACGGGCCCAAATTTCATTCTTCCTGGCATGGCCTGCCTTGGTGAGATGTGGAGCTTGTAGATCTCAATTCCAGAAGCTGCCTGGGAGGCTGGTGGAAGGGAATTCTTGTTGGCTGTGGACCCTCCACCACACAGGGTCATGTTGGGGGCTTGCTTTCTTCTCTTTGGTTCCTGTTTGATACATATTCACAAAAGGCCAGAGGTCTGAGCACTGCTCTCCTGGTTATAGGACTTCAGGAAGTCTGTGGAAACAGTGGGCATGAGGGCCAGGGTTTATCAGAAGCCCCAGTCCAGATGCCTTAAGATGAACCAGGCTGCACAGCCTAGGGAGGTCCCCACGTGGCATCCACTGGGTGGGTCTTGCGCTGTCACTTTGCTGTCCCACAAAATTGCCACCGCAGCAGAACACAGACTCTGCCTTCCACTTCTCATAGTCTTCCCTGGTCCTAGCAGAGTGCAAAATACCAAAATATGTAACTGGTGAGATCAAGAACTAAATAGTCTTCTGATTGCCAAGACAAAAGGGAAAAATAAATCCAGGTCATAGAATTTTAATTATCTGGGCATTTATCTGCCACTCAATTTTAAAATGAATTTATTTTGATGGGTAGTTATCTGAGGGACATTAGAAAGCCAAATGAAAACTATTTCAACAGGGTTTCCATGAAAGATTAAGAAATATTTTTCATAAGCTATACCATTGATCTTCTCTGGTCCTGTTTCTTCACCTGTAAGTAGGAATAGTAATAAAGACATTCTCATTATTGTATCATATAATATCATTTACTAACATATATATTCTTGTTCTATAATACAATTGAGATAGCAGAGTATGGTTGTGAATTTTTAAAAGTTCATGAAGAAGAACACCTTTCTCAAGTGGCAAAGTGCCATGTGAGCGTCATATTATCTTGACATAGGATCATCATTACCACTCTCCACAGTGTGCCGCTAACAGAACATGGTTAACAAGGAAGTTCAGCTTTTGTCCAAAGCAGTGGGATCCCCCTCAACACCCTATGCCACCCCCCACACAAAGGCAGGGAAGGCTCTGTTCAAATACTCCAGAGAGTCTCTTGTAGGAGAGCCTGCCTTCCCCCTAAGTTAAGCTGCCACTGTTTCCGCTTTCTGTGAAAGCAGAAATAATTACAAATGGTCTCTTACTTGAGTGTTTTCCATGTGACAAGCATGTGTTATTGCATTGAATCCCCTGGTGCAATGGAGATGGTGCTATTAGCTCTCCATATTTCACAGGAGAAAACTGAGGAATGTAGAGATTAAGTGACTGGTTCAAGGTCCCACTGAGGGGAGATTTGAACCTGGGTTGGCTTGACTCCAGAAACCACATTCTGTTAACTGCCAAGCTGTTCAGAGCATGCAAGAGACAGTTTCTGGCTCCTCTCCTATTATCAGGGGAGCTGTCCTTTGACTAGTGCGTACTGTGATTTGGCCTGTGAACACTTCTTAAATGATTGTCAAAGAGGTTTTCTCAATTAGTAAACAAGTAAAATGTCCTGTGTCCGTGAGAATGGAGGGAAATAGCTGCCGTTCCTGGGAGGAAGGTAAGGTGAACAGCCTCTAGGGGCGCTGTGGAGCGCAGCGCTGCATGGCGTTCCACTTCTTGGGATCCATCCCACATAAGATGCTCACACCTGGGCACAAAGCTGCCGGCTCTTCATCACCTCCATTCTTGGGCGATGACTCCCAGGATCCCTGGTCAGGGGATCTTTGAAGAGACATGACCGGTGGCTCTGGGGACCCATTGTTAAGTCAGCCTCTCTCTGTTTCACTCTCTGACTTCATGCATCCTCTGGATCATGTCCTGCCTTATGAGTCAGCCTCCACCTTCTGCTGCCAGGAGCTGATGAGGTGGAAACAGTCATGGAGCCTTCGTGTTGCCCTGCTGGCCCCGGGACCAGTGCTTGCCTTGTCACTCTGCACTGAACCTGGTGGTGTGATTTTGCTTCCCTCCCTCGAGATTGCAGAATGTCCTGGATGGGTCTCATGTCCCTGCAGTGGAAAGTACAGGCCGGGAGAGCGAGCTTAGTGCTTCTTGACAGCATCAAGGCCACACTGGCATCTCTGTGCATTTCCACCTGGAACTTGGCCACACGGAACCACTGCAGGTCCCCTGAACCCAGACAAAACTCTTTCCATCCATGACCTTGAGCATTTGGTTCCTTTCATTCCCTAAAGCCTTCCCTGACCTCTCAGGGCTGGGGTTGGTCCCTGCTGTGGTCTTCCTCTGTGCCCTCATGTATGTCTATCAGAGCTGCCAGCACCTCACCTTCTGTCAGGTACTGCTTTGCTCGTTTTTCTCCTTTGTGAAAACACGTGGTCAGAACTGTGTTTGTTGACAGGATGGATGAATGATGCCATGTCTCTGTGGGTTTTGCCCTCGGCACTTTACCTTCTCTTCTCTACCAGCTGAAACAGACTTAGGGCAAGTGACAAAGATGGGGGTTTGGATCCAGCTTCCCGTGGCATCTGCTGGGGCTTCTCTGTGGCTCTTATGTCTGTCTCCCTGCATCACTCTCTGGCTCCCTGGGTTGGAAAATAGGCCTGAAGTCCAGTTGGAATAGGGACCTTGTCCTGACCAGACTGTAGGAAGTCCCTGACGTTTTTCAGTCACGTCCTGTGTCACTGTCTCACTGTCGCTTCATTTGCTGCTTGTCTAGGTGACCACTTCCTCCCCCTGTGAGCCAGTGGATCACACAGGATAGAGAAAACTGGAGGTGTTCAGCCCAGAGGAAATGTGCAAGGGTCACTTGTCCACAGCCTCTGTCATTTCTTCCCTTCTTCCTAAAGACACTGCTCCCAATTCTGTGTTTCTCTTCCACGGAGTTCTCCAGCCTGACACATTTCCCCCTTGCTAGTCTGTAACCTGGTCCCTCTAGGAAGCCCTAGGGATGTTTGGTGGCCTACTTTTCTTTCCTTCCTTTGACTTCCCAGGCCAGCAGAGCAGGATCACAGAAGTCAGAATCAGGGGTCTTCCAAGCATTGGTCCCCACCCTTCCCCATGTAGCTATGGGAAAGCCAGGGGGAAGCCTGCATAGCTTCTGGCTTGGGTTCTGTTGGTTTTTCTTTTTTCACCTTTACTTTTTTTAGATTTATGTAGTTTTAATTGAAGGATAGTTGCTTTACAACATTGCATTAGTTTCTGCCATACATCAGCATGCATCAGTCATAGGTACACATATGTCCCGTCTCTGGAGCCTCCCTCCCGTCTCCCACCCCTCCCCGCCCCTCTAGGTTGGCACAGAGCCCCAGTGTGAGTTCCCTGAGTCATGCAACAAATCCCCATTGGCCATCTGTTTCACATGTGGCAGTGTATGTGCCTCCATGCTAGTCTCCCCTTTGGGCCCACGCTCCTTCCTCCCCTCTTCCCGTGTCCGTCAGTCTGTCCTCTATGTCTGCGTCTCCACTGCTGCCCAGCAGATAGGCTAATCAGTACCATCTTTCTACAGCCCATGTATATGCGTTACTACATGATGTTTGGTTTTCTCTTTCTGGCTTACTTCACTCTGTATAATAGCCTCTAGGTTCATCCACCTCATTAAAACTGACTCACATGCGTCACCTTTACTTTTTGTTTTAATTGAAGTATAGCTAATTTACAGTGTCGTGCAAGTTTATGGTGTACAGCGAAGTAATACATCTATATATATATGTATATTCTTTCCCATTCTTTTCTATTATAGTTTATTATAGAATATTAAATGTAGTTATATGTTATATAACTATATAAACATAGTTTATAGTTAAAATCCTTTTTTAATTGGATTACAATTGATTTACAATGTCATGCTAGTTTCAGGTGTACAACACATTGATTCAGCTATATTTTTGTGTATATATATATATATATACACATACAGGGAACAATATCTTGATATAAACTAAAATGGAAAAGAATCTGAAAAAATGTATGTGTGACATTTTAGTTTGTAGCAAGACATTGTTCCCTGTGCTATACACGAGGGCCTTATTTATCTATTAAACATTAGTTTGATTCTGCTCATCTCAAACTCCTAATTTATCCCTCCCCCACCTTGAGCTATGTTTTTTACATTGGCAGGATACACAAGTCTTGGGCCACTTTGCAAACAAAAATAACTAATGTAACTGTGAAGGTAAACAGTTACTAGCACACTCCTTCTCACTGTTGTCTGCACTAAGGATCCCTCCCAAGGCTGACAAGAGGCAGCCCGCTGGAATCAGTAGGTGGAACTTGGATGGGGACAGCACATTTTCTATCTTGATGTTCTACCAGGGTCTGTGGGAGTGATGACAAGAATTTCCTTCTGGCTCTCTGAGTTCGTGGCTCTCTGAGGCCAGGGACAAGGCAGTTAATCTCCTAGAGCCTCACTTACCTCATCCTTACAAGGTGGGTGTCCCAGGAGTGGCCATCTCAAAGGGCTTCTGTTGTAGTTGTTCAGTCACTCAGTCGTGTCCGACTCTTTGTGGAGTCTTACCCTCCAGTGTGCCATCTGGTGATATCAGTTCTAGGCAAGTAGGTGCTCCAATCCCATCTTTCCTTCGAGGTGCCTGTATTTAGAATTTGAGTTAATTCTTTAACCAGAGTCCTCAGTTTTCTGATGGGTGCAAGGGAAGTAGTGAATTTGCACAATGTTCTGCTTTTTTCTTGTTGTAGGTGGGGAGTGATGTTTTCCCAGCTTTTCACATCCAAAGTGGAAGTCAGAAGTCCATCTTTACTTTTTTCATTTTTAACTGAAGTATAGTTGATTTTCAAAGTTGCTGGTGTTCAGCAAAGTGATTAAGTTGCGTGTATGTATCTGTGCAGTTCAGTTCAGTCTCTCAGTCGTGTCCGACTCTTTGCGACCCCATGAACTGCAGCACGCCAGGCCTCCCTGTCCATCACCAACTCCCTGAGCTTGCTCAAACTCATGTCCATTGAGTCGGTGATGCCATCGAACCATCTCATCCTCTGTCATCCCCCTCTCTTCCCACCTTCAATCTTCCCTATCATCAGGTCTTTTCCAGTGAGTCAGTTCTTCACATCAGGTGGCCAAAGTATTGGAGTTTCAGTTTCAACATCAGTCCTTCCAGTGAATATTCAGGACTCATTTCCTTTAGGATGGACTGGTTGGATCTCCCTGCAGTCGAAGGGACTCTCAAGAGTCTTCTCCAACACCACAATTCAAAAGCATCAATTCTTCTGTGCTCAGCTTTCTTCACAGTCCAACTCTCACATCCATACATGACTACTGGAAAAACCATAGCCTTGACTACACAGACCTTTGTCAGCAAAGTAATGTCTCTGCTTTTTAATGCACTGTCTAGGTTTGTCACAGATTTTCTTCCAAGGAGCAAACCTCCTAATTTCATGGCTGCAGTCGGCATCCACAGTGATTTTGGAGCCCAAGAAAATAGAGTCTGTCACTGTTTCCATTGTTTCCCCATCTATATACCATGAAGCGATGGAACCAGATGCCATGATCTTAGTTTTTGAATGTTGAGCCTTAAGCCAGCTTTTTCACTCTCCTCTTTCACCTTCATCAAGAGGCTTTTTAGTTGCTTTTTACTTTCTGCCATAAGGGTGGTGTCATCTGCCTATCTGAGGTTATTGATATTTCTCCCAGCAATCTTGATTCCAATTTGTTCTTCATTCAGCCTGGCATTTCGCATGATATACTCTGCATATAAGTTAAATAAACAGGGTGACAATATACAGCCTTGATCTACTCCTTTCCCAATGTTGAACCAGTCTGTTGTTCCATGTTCGGCTCCAACTGTTGCTTCTCGACGCGCATACAGGTTTCACAGGAGGCAGGTATGGTTATCTGGTAAGAACGGGCTTCTGAGAGAACCAAAAATGATATTTATAAGAAAATACTTTATTAACCATAAATCAGTGGACCTCAGTGAATGGTCTGTGGACACCAGTGGGCTCTGAAACCCTTGTAGAGTGTCTCAGAGGTCAAAACAATCTTTATAACCACACTGAGACTTCATGTGCCTTTTTCACTAGGGTTGACATTTTCACTGTTGGTGCAGATGCAATAGTGGGTCAAATGCTGGCACTCTGGTGTGAGTCAAATAAGTGCAGCAAACTATGGTAGCAGTAATTACATTCTTCACCCCTTGAACTTGAAGAGAAAAAAAGGCCAGTTGCCAGTTGCAGTTAAGAATATTTTTGATGAAAACAAGAATATCTTTGATGAATCAGCAAAAATATTAATTTTATTGCATTGCAGTTCTTGAATACACACCTTTTTAATATTCTATGTGATGAAAAGGAAACTACACATAAAGCACTTAAAGGACATTCTGAAGTTCATCTTGAGGAAAAGTGTACAGTTATTTGAGTTTTGAGATGAACTAGCCACTTCTTTTATGCAACACCATTTTTACGTAAATGATCAGCTTAACAGCCATAGGTATTTGGCAGATGTTTTCTCAAAGATAATGAAGTGAACTTGTCACTTCAAGAAAAATAAATCACAGTTTTGTTTTTTTTTAATCAATGATACGATCTGAGCTTTCAGGCATAAACTAGAATTTTGAAAAATTTGTATTTGCCTTTCTAAGCTTGGCAGTGTTCCAATGCTTTAACATTTTTGTGATGCTGTTTTAACACATATAATGACATGTTTCAAGGTTTGAAAGATCTGCAATGAGTTCATTAAACCGATCATGTCTCAAGTGACTAATGCATGGTACTACAGTATATGAAAGATCCATTGGAAATGGAAGATTTTAATGAAAATATATGATTTTACAATTGTTTGTCAAGTTTTAGTATAGTACCAAAGAATAGTCAGAACTTTCTGAAAAGGCTATTTTAATACTCCTCCTTTTTTCAACTACATGTGTACTTGAACCAAAACAACATTTTTGCGGTAGATAGAATGCAGAAGCAGACAGGAGAATCCAGCTGAGAAATGTAAAACAATGCCACTCTTCTCTCTATATTTTTGTTTATTTTCAGAAATATGATCTTTTAAGAAAAATATTATTTCATTTTAACATGGAATGATTTTATGATATTTTAAAAGAAATTAGTAAAGTAAATAATTTATATTATGGTAAATGTTTGTAGATAAAACCCATATTAAAAGTGCTCTATTTGGGTCTTAGGAAATTTTGAGAGTGTAGTGCTCCTGACACTAGAGGTTTGAGAACCACTGCCATGGAAAACAGTATACATTTCAGGTCTTTTTAATCATTTCTCTTCCAGTTCCTAAAATGGATTTCTAATGGTGACCTCAGGCTACAGCTTCTATTCTGAGAGAAAGTGTTACTTGCTTGCTTTCGTTTTCCAAAGTCAGGCTGAGGAGCTTTCCGTGAAACTGAGGGTTCCAATAAAGTCCTCCATAAAGGGCACTGTCATGAGTTCTTCTCAGGCCACACAAAGGCAGAGGAGCCATTCAGTTTTGTAGCAGGTAAATTTCCTTAGCTGCCATCATGGGCTCAAGAGTCCATCTTCAAATAACGTATCAGTGTGGCCATTCCAATCCACATCTTCATCACGTTTAGGCTGGGCAAACGTCGTGACCTGCTCCTCCCCCTGCTCCCACTTCCGCCTCTTCCACCAGGTGCGTAATTACTATGGGAACAGTCACTGTGCAAACTGTGACCTTCCCCTGTGGCTACAGTTGTTTGGCCAATTGAAGTATATCTCTGTGATTTTTGGACACGGGATTCAGAGGGTCAAATCAGCCTCATTCCAATAGTGTAAAGATATAGCATGTGAAACTTGAGAGCCTTTATTGTCCATGTTTGCTGTCACGGACTGAGGAGCAGAAGATGGGAATGAAAAAGATTTTCAAGGTAAGCCAGAAAGATAAAGACCAATACAGTATACTAACGCATATATATGGAATTTAAAAAGATGGTAACGATAACCCTATATGCAAAACAGAAAAAGAGATACAGATGTACAGAACAGACATTTGGACTCTGTGGAAGAAGGCGAGGGTGGGATGTTCTGAGAGAATAGCATTGAAACAAGTATACTAAGGGTGAAACAGATCGCCAGCCCAGGTTGGATGCATGAGACAAGTGCTCAGGGCTAGTGCACTGGGGAGACCCAGAGGAATGGGATGGGGAGGGAGGCGGGAGGGGGGTCGGGATGGGGAACACATGTAAATCCATGGCTGATTCATGTCCATGTATGGCAAAAACCACTACAATATTGTAAAGTAATTAGCCTCCAACTAATAAAAATAAATGAAAAAATAAAATAAAATATCATTTAATGGTAAAAAAAAAAAATAAGATTTGCAAGGAAAAGTCAAGACAAGAGATGGCAGGAGTAATGTTCTGCATCCTAGCCTAGTTGCAGTGTTTCCTCAGACCCAGCCACATCCCTGTGAGTCACCCACCACCCCCGCCACCACTCCCAAGCCCCAACGTTTGTTTGCTTAAGCAGGACTGAGTTGCTAATCAGTACCAGAGACTACTCTCTTAGTAGCCTCAGCATGGCACACACTCAGGGAACAGTAATTTGCTGTGCTAAATGGTGACAGATAACTTTGCATCCAATGGAGGCAGCTAATCAATTGTCCTTGGGTTTAAGCAGAACCTGCTGTCTGGCACGTGTGAGCTCGTCTGGGTCCAGGTTGATGCTACCTGACTCCACACAGTAAAGTCCTTGGAGGCTGGAAAATGCAATTTTCCTAAAACTTTCAGAGGAGTCACATGTTTCCCTGTTCTTATGAAATTCTGGCTAATGAGTGGGTAGACGAAGGTTTGTTGCCCTGACCACTTCTACCATTTCTTTATGCTTTTGGAGAAAGATTATTTTCAAACTCAGAGGCTTTACTAAGGAACACAGAGGTATTCTATCACTGTACAACTGGCTGGTTCAGAGTTCTTAATCTGAGATATGAGAATAAAATTTAGGAATCTGGATATGAATGGGGAAAAAAATGACTTCTACATTTTCACTAATCTCTAACTGTAAATTAGCATCTTTTTCAATTATTCATGTGGAGAGCAAACCACAGCCATTTAAGCAAGACTCACCTATAATAATTAAAATGAGTCATGGGTATGAAATGTATAGTGTATAATGTATATAACCAGTAACCATGTAATACATTTATATGGTGACATATCATAACTAGAATTGTTTTGCTGATCACTTTGAAATGCATAGGAATATTGAATCACTGATGTGTAACATGAAGTAACGTAGTATTGCAGATCAGTTACGCTTCAAAAACAAACAAACTCATAGTAGAGGAGGTCAGATTTGTGATTACCAGAGGCAGAGTGAGGAAGGAGGAATTAGATGAAGACAGTCAAAAGGTATGTCAGCTTAAAAAACAGTCACAACCTAAAAGTTGAGAGTTAGGTTTTATTCAGCAGAAATTTTTAGGGCTTAAGCCTGGAAGGCAGCATCTCAAGTAGCCTTGAGAGAACTGTTCCAGAAAGGCAAGGTAAGGAGCCAGGGTTATATAGAAGTCTTACAACAAAGGGCAGGTAGACAGAACATCAAAAGATTATTGTGAATTAAAGAAACCAGTTATCTCAAGTTAAGGAATTTAGCGCTTTTCTATGTATGGGATGATGCAAGAGTCTGGGCTTACTGAGATTCTTTACATATGCAACTCAGCTATCCTGGGCCAATATCCTGAATTATTTCTCTGTGCTCCCCAAAGGGAGTGGCTGCAGCCTGATTGCAAGTATTGTTCTCCTTCCTGGTTGCCACTGGGGCTCAGAGATTCACATTTGGAGAGCAGAAATCTCTGATGACTGTGACATCCTTGTTTACTGATATGGCAGGAAATACTCCAGTTCCCAGGCATAAAATTCCACCTATAAAATAAGTACTAGGGATATAGTGTGCAGCATGATAAATATAATTAACACTACTGTATGTTTATATATGAAGTTATTAAGAGAGTAAATCCTGAGTTCTCATCACAAGGAAAAATTTATTTTTCTATTTCCTTAATTTTGTGTCTATATGAGATGACAGATACTCACTAAACTTACTGTGATGATCATTTCATGATATATGCAAGTCAGATCATTGTGCTATATTTATACATAGTTGGAATGCAAAGTCAAGTGGGCCTTAGGAAACTTCACTTTGAACAAAGCTAGTGGAGGTGATGGAATTCCAGTTGAACTATTTCAAATCTTAAAAGATGATACTGTGAGAGCGCTGAACTCAGTATGCCAGCAAATTTAGAAAACTCAGCAGTGGCCACAGGACTGGAAAAGGTCAGTTTTCATTCCAATCCCAAAGAAAGACAATGTCAAAGAATGCTCAAACTATCACACAATTGCTCTCATCTCACACACTAGCAAAGTAATGCTCAAAATTCTCCAAGCCAGGCTTCAACAGTTCGTGAACTGTGAACTTACAGATGTTCAAGCTGGTTTTAGAAAAGGCAGAGATCAAATTGCCAACACCTTCTGGATCATCAACAAAGCAAGAGAGTTCCAGAGAAACATCTACTTCTGCTTTATTGACTATGCCAAAACCTTTGCCTGTGTGAATCACAACAAACTGTGGAAAATTCTGAAAGAGATGGGCATACCAGACCACCTGACCTGCCTCCTGAGAAATCTGTGTGCAGGTCAAGAAGCAACAGTTAGAACTGGACATGGAACAACAGACTGGTTCAAAATTGGAAAAGAAGTACGTCAAGTCTGTATACTGTCACCCTGCTTATTTAACTTATATGCAGAGTACATCATGAGAAATGCTGGGCTGGATGAAGCCCAAGCTGGGATCAAGATTGCTGAGAGAAATATCAGTAACCTCAGATATGCAGATAACATCAAACTTATGGCAGAAAGCAAAGAAGAACTATAAAGCCTCCTGATGAAAGTGAAAGAGGAGAGTGAAAAAGTTGGCTTAAAACTCAACATTCAGAAAACTAAGATCATGGCATCTGGTCCCATCACTTCATGGCAAATAGATGGGATAACAGTGGAAACAGTGACAGACTTATTTTTGGGGGCTCCAAAATCACTGCAGATGGTGACTGCAGCCATGAAATTAAAAGACACTTGCTCCTTAGAAGAAAAGTTATGACCAACCTAGACAGCATATTAAAAAGCAGAGACATTACTTTACCAACAAAGGTCCGTCTAGTCAAAGCTATGGTTTTTCCAGTAGTCACATATGGATGTGAGAGTTGGACTATAAAGAAAGCTGAGCACGGAAGAATTGATGCTTTTGAACTGTGGTGTTGGAGAAGACCCTTGAGGGTCCCTGGGACAGCAAGGAGATCCAACCAGTCAATCCTAAAGGAAATTAGTCCTGAATATTCATTGGAAGGACTGATGTTGAAGCTGCAACTCCAGTATTTTGGCCACCTGATGCGAAAAGTTGACTCATTTGAAAAGACCCTGATGCTGGGAAAGATTGAAGGTGGGAGGAGAAGGGGACGACAGAGGATGAGATGGTTGGATGGCATCACCAACGCAATGGACATGAGTTTGGGTAAATTCCGGGAGTTAGTGATGGACAGGGAGGCCTGGTGTGCTGCGATTCATGGGGTCAAAAAGAGCTGAACACAACTGAGTGCTGAACTGAACTGAATTGAATACAGTGTTGTATATCAATTATATCTCAATAAGACTAGAAGAAAAAAAATCTTTTCTATAAAGGAAAGCAAAGTAATAGGGGAGGTAAGTCAAGAGAAAGTTAAGATGGAATATAATTACATTATAAATTTCCCATTTTAAACATTAAACATGTAGGGGGAAAATATTACAGATATTTCATGTCACATTAAAATGCTGCAGATATCAGGAAATTCCCTGGTGGTCCAGTGGCTAAGTCTTTGTGCTTCCAATGCAGGGGGTGCAGGTTCAATCCCTGGTCAAGGAACTAAGATCCGAAATGCCACATGGCATGGCCAAATATAAAATTTAAAAAACAAGATAAATAAATGTTGCAGATATCTGGGAAAACTGAGTTCATCATACTCCAAATTTATGGCCTTTATTAGACCTTCCACTAGATTCTCTCACACATATATTCCTTCATTAAACATTTTAGTTTTTTGGTTGACTACATTTCTATTTATTTAGTGCATTTTGTTTCATGCAGTAAAAAGCCTAATTCTAAGAATGGATTGATGGAATTCATCCAGCTTCAAAAACGGAACAAACAAAACAGGAATAAACCCCAGTACCCTAAACTAAACACTGGTTTAATTCACCTTCTTAGAAGCAGAACAACACACAAGAAGTAGAGATATGGTAGAAATACTACAAATAAGACTTCATGACTACATAGCATGGATTTCATTCATAGTATTATTCTAGTTATTTAATACTGGGTAATAAACACTGAAGTTTAGTGTCTTAAATTAACAAGAGTCATTTATTTTGCATATGAATTTTTAATCTAGGAAGACCTTGGAGGCAGTAGCTCCTCTCTGCTCCACGTGGCAGCAGCTGGGGAAGCTTGACTGTGGCAGGAAGTTCCACTTCCAAAATGAGTCACTGAACAGGCTGGCAAGTTGGCCTGGCTGTTGATGGAGAGTCCAGACGGGGCTGTCAGCCAGGACCTCCGCTTCCCTCAATGGGGGGTCTCTCCATTGGTCCCTCAGGCTCCCAACTGCATGATGTCTGGTTGCCAAGAGATTATTTGAGACATTGAAGGTTGCTGTTGCTCAAGACTTGAGCCTGGAAATTTGAGCAGTGTCCCTTCCACTGTATTTTCTTGCCAAGTAGTCAGAGGGCCCAGTCAACTTCAAGGGGAAGGGACCCATCTTGTGCTGTGGGGGATGTCAAATAACTTGTAGGCAGCTTTTATCTGTCACAGATGTGAACTATGATTTCCCTTGGAACTTCTTTTTAAACCATTTTTTTGAATTGAAGTATAGTTAACTTACAATATTGTATTAGTTTCAGGTGCACAACAAAGGGATTCAGTTTTATATATAATATATATATATATGAATTCAGTTACATAATAAATTCAGTTGCATACATATTGAGTTATATATATGTACATATATATATTCTTTTTCAGATTCTTTTCCATTATAGGTTATTACAAGATATAGTTCCCTGTCTGTGCTGCATAATAGGTCCTTGTTGTTTATCTATTTTATGCACAGTAGTATGTATATGTTAATCCCAAACTCCTAATTTATCCCTCTCCCTTTCCTTTGCTACCCATAATTTGTTTTCTATGTCTCTGAGTCTGTTTCTGCTTTGTGAGTAAGTTTGTTTGTATCTTTTTTTAGATTTCATATATGAGTGATAACCATATGATATTTGTCTTTCTCTGTCTGATACTTCACTTAGTATGGTCATCTCTAAGTCCATCTGTATTGCTGCAAGTGGCATTATTTCATTCTTTTTTGTGGCTAAGTACATTGTATATATGTACAACATCTTTTTCCATTCATCTGTTGGTGGGGAATTCCTTCCTTTATAACATAAGATGTCAACACATTTTAAAAGTCTTTAAAGTGGCTAGGGTAGTAGTCTTTGCAAGCGAAATTCTCTCAGGTGGGAGTGGAGGGAGGGGGCATTATTATTCATTTTTTAATGGGGGTGAATGCTTTCTTGGTAAGCTCTGTTGTAGGAGGCAGGAAGCATTTGGAGAAGGGATCAGGGGAATAAACTGGGTCAGAAGCCACTTGGGTTTTCGTGGATGATTTCTAAATACTTTTTCACCAACTCTCCACCCAGGGGAAATGGGTTTGCTTCAGGTTAACAGAAAGTCCTCCCTGTTTCAGGTGGAAACGTGATGCCTTTCTTGCAATGATCAAGTTCCTGTCTTCACCTAACTGACATGACCAAGTGCAGGGCTGCCTGTTTGTTTTTAATCCTCTGCCCTACAGTCCACGGGGTCACAAAGAGTCGGACGTGACTGAGTGACTAACACTTTCAGCTTCTGTCCCACTTAGAGCCTGGTTTTTGCAGAAATCGAGGGTGTCCATTAATATTTTATGGAGCAACCCAAGGCCAGTGAGGGCAGATGCTGGGGATAAATACTGCCCTCTTCCATTCCACAGTCACACCAATTCTAAAGAACATTCCTCCTGCCCCATTTCCTCCTATACCTGTTCCATCTACATCATCTGATATAAACTCATTCTCTTAGGCTCCCACTTTTTAAAATATTTATTTGGCTGTGCTGGGTCTTCACTGTAGCATGCAGGATCCAGTTTTCTGAACGGGGATTGAACCCAGGCCCCCTGCATTGGGAGCTCGGAGTCTTAACCACTGGACCACCTGTCCCTGGGCTACCATTTTTAAAAAATATGGTTTGGAATTTGGGTTATTCTTTTTTTTTGTAATCAATGATGTGGCTTTCTTGTCTGTCCTCTTTCTCCCTATTCTTTATGTGTGGTTTCAGAGAGGAGAGCGGGCACACAGATGCCTCCATATTTGAATTATTATTTTTTAAAAAAAGTTTCCCCTACTTGTATCTTATCTGTATTTTTCTGTCTATAAGGAGGCAAATCAAGCCCCTGCTTTCCAGGTCGCTGTGCTTTGGACCGGCCTGCATTGTTTGCTTTCTCTCCAGTAATGTCTCTGTGAAGTCCCTGAGTACATGACTTTCATATTTATAAGAAATCCAGGTCATTGCAAAATCACTACTTTTGAGAAGCATATATTCTTCTCTCTCTCACACTCACAGATACATATGGACACAAACACACACACACACAAAATCAAAATACATTAACACACCAACAAACGAACGGGCAATGCAGTAACCCAGTTTCGTTTATGGCCTCCCTCTGAGTCTAACCCAAGGTCACAGTCATGTTGTCCTGAATTGTCTTACTCTTTAAAACCAGGCTTTGACTTTTCAAAACTTTTGAGTTATTTTCGCATAGGCATTCATATCAGATGGTACAAAGGGCTTTTCTCCAGTCAGGGCAGACTCACCCGGGTCCCACTCTGGCCTCTCCACGAGGCAGCGGCTCTGCCCAGCAGGACCTTGGGCTTGGACCTTCCCTCACCACAACATTGGTGAGCCAACTTCCTGGCCTGGGTTCTAGCCCCTCCAGAGGTAGAAATCACCTTATAAACATGCACTGCGCTGCGGTGAAGGAGCCTTTCCCCAGTGAGGAGGAAATGGCTTAGTTTGGCACTTCCTAGGACAGGAGCAATGAGGGCTCTTCACCCACCCAGTTTGGAAACCATCATCCCCATGTGTCTAGAGCATAAAGCATCCTAGGATATAAAGAGACAATTGTCCAGGTCTTTCATTTTCCACTTTAATAAGTAGAAAGTCTCTCTCTCTCTTTTTTTTTTTGGCTCTGCAGCATGTGGGACCTAGTTCCCTGACTAGGGATCGAACCCCTGCCCCCTGCATTAGAAGCACAGACTCTTCACCACTGGACTGCCAGGGAAGTCCCGAGGAGCCTGTCTTTTTGGGCAGTGGTTGATACTGTCACTCGGGCAGGAGCCATTTGTGGGGAATGGGAAATAGTCCCCCAAATCCAGAAAACTCTCGGAAGAGCTGGTTTTCCATTCATACCCCTTCGGCCCTATATCTAGGAGACAGAGTAGATCACAAGTTGCAGCTGAGACTTCCCTGAATCCATCAGGCCCTCCCTACATGCATGGTGAGGCCTGCGTCAGTGCCCAGAGTCTTTGCCCGCTGTGGGGATGTATTTCTTAGGTCTCCAGCACATCTGAGATTCTCTGCAGGAGCCAGGAGTACATATCAATATTACGGTGTCCCTGCTTCTGTGGGGTGAAAGCCATGCCATAGCACCAGGTGAGGCCCAGGGGCAGGGCCCGGTGTTGCACCACCTGGTTAGGGTGCTGACTCTATAGACTCTTCTCTGTGCCTGTTTCCTCTTCAGTAAAATGAGGACTCTCATAATAAGACCACCTCAGAGGATTGTTGTGATGGGTGATGAGATAACCTATGTCTAAAACACAGTGACTGGCATGTAGTAAATATTCAGGAAACATTAGTTGTTGTTATCGTGTGACGAAGCACAGAGTTGTGCTTTGCATGTGTGTGTGATAGAATCGGATTGATGATGATGCAACTCAAGATGGGAGCCAAGGCAGCATTTCAAGGTGCCTTGTCAGGACAAGACAGGGGCCAGAGGGACTTGTGGGGGAGAGACAAGGCTAGAGATGTCAGGACTTGTTGGAAGAGCAGAAGGCTGCACACCTAGACCCGTTTATCCATTAGAGCCCAAAGCATTTGCACTGCCACCCCCTGTTTGTATGGTTATGGGGGAAATAGTCTTCACTTTTACTCTGCTCTCCACACTTGTGGTCACAGTCCCAGAGCAGCGTGCTGGCATGTTTGTGCCCATCCTTGTGGAGTGAGGTTAGAAGTGGTGAGCGGATGTTTTCTTTCCAAATAACTTTTTAAAATTAATTATTTCTTTGGCTGCGCCAGGTCTTAGTTGCAGCATGCAGCATCTTAGATTATCATTGCAGCATTGGGGGATCTTCAATTGCAGCAGGTGAGATTTTTTTCTTTTCTTTTTTGTTTTTTTTCAGTTGTGGCACATGGAATCTAGTTCCCTGACCAGGGATCAAACCTGGGCCCCCTGCATTGGGAGCACGGACTCTTTCTTAGCCACTGAACCACCAAAGAAGTCCTGGTGAATGGATGGTTAAACAGCCCATCAAACCTCAGACAGAGCCTGCCCTCATGGAGGCTGGGCAGACAGGGAGAGGACAATAATGGGGAGCAGCGAGAAGCAAGGAGAACTTGGATTTTGGTCTTGAGACAGATGTAAGCTGGAAGCATCATAAATCTCATCCATCCCCATACTTCTCCTGGCTGAGCAGGAGTGGGTTGAGGGACTGGTCTCTGCCTGTTGAAGAGGTGATTCCTCAGCATTTCAGATGACGAAGGGGTGGACACTGCTGGATTTCAAGCTGAGAACTTCCCCTGGGAAGGGAGGGAAGGGGCTGAGAAAGGAAACCTGCCATGGTGGAGGAAGTTGAGTTTGTGGAGCAGCACTTGAGTCTGAAGAGTTCAATATTGGCCTCTGCTTTGATCCATCTACACTTCTCCTTATTCAGGGCATCTGGCCTTGTTCTGTCTGTAAGGTGCCACCTTGCTGGGTTTCTGGGTGCAGGTCTTTGTCCTCACTGCCGAGGCCAGTACTGAATGTCCTAGATAAGTTTCTTCCCCCTTCTCTCAACACCCAACACTGTGCCCCTGGACTTCTCCCTGAATTATTCTCCAGCTCACACACCTTCTCCTAATTATTTCCACTTATTAATCAAGTCTGAGATGAGTGATGCTTCTTCATCAAAGCCTCCCTGACCCCCAAGCCAGCTCATGGTCCTTTGCTGTAAGCTTTCTGAGCATCCTGCATTCTCCTTCAGGTAAACAGGGCCTGCTTCCTCCTGGGTCATTTCTCTCTTCTCAGGTTATTTTGGGCTGGAGTGGGAGCCCTGCTTTGTGCAACAGGGCACTCTGTAGGTCCTTCCAGTCCATTTTGTCATTTCAGTGGGTTATAATTGGCTATTCATGTTCCACATTCATCTGTGAGCTCCTTGATAGCAGGAGCTTCACCAGTCAGCTATTGCTGCAGTAATGCTGAGTAAGAAACCACCCTGAAAGGTCAGTTCTTAAAACAAGTTTGTTTTCTTTCTTTTTTAGTTTTGCAGGTCAGCTGGCTTTGGCTGCACGCTGCAGGTTGAATCCAGGTCTGCTGCATGTATCTTGCATCTCCTTGAAACCAGTGGCTTGAGATCCCTGGAGCATGCTCTTCTTATAGTGAATGGTGGGAGCTCAGGAGAACACCATCCACGAGGGCACCCAAAACTTCTGCTCACATCACACCCACTCATGTTTTTCTGACCAAGGTAAGTCACCTGGGCATGTCCCAACTCAGTGAGACAAGGAGGTATCTTGCCCCCAAGGTAGAGGAGGAGAAGAATGAGTACAAGCTATTAATGCACAATAATGAACTCATCACGGGAGTAACGAAGTAGGTGTCTAAATCTCCAGTATTTAGCATGGGACCCACCATAGGTGGGTATTCTGTAAAGGTTGAATGAATGAATGGAGAAAAGCAGAGGGTTATGTTCTCTTTCCTGGGGATAATAAGGATGTTGGAGCTCACAGATTCCCCTCACAGAGAGATGATATCACACAGAAGTAAGAGGTCAGCCTAGACAGTAAATTTCTTCTCTTCCTCTTATTGACTGTGGCCTTGGCAAGTTACTTACTTAACCTTTGTGAGCCTCATTTTTTTTTTCCCCTATGAAATGGAAATGATGCTGGCGGTCTGGAAATGGTGCCTGCCTCAACAGGTTATTGCAAACATTAAATGAGATTATCTATGTAAAACACTGAGCACCATGCCTGGAGTTGCATAAACATTGTAAATGCTAGCAGATGTTATTACCAGTAGTATTATTACTGCTACCATCTTGTATTCTGCCAGTCAGGGAGAAAATCAGCTGAGTTGCTGTGAATTAATGTGGCCCACATTTGCCTTCAGTCTTCAGTGGTTCCCATAATAACCTAGACCTAGGAACTGTAGGAAAGGAAGAGTATACAGAAGAATGGATGATAGGCAAGAACCTAAATTCTCTCTCTCATGCCTGGGTATAGAAGGATGGGGCCTAAGAAGAAGAGCTTATCTAAGGACATCATGGCGTCCCTCTGTCCAACATGTCATGCTGTCCTGCAGGGAGCAAGAGATTGGGCTTCTTAGGGGTGACTCAGTTAGAGGGCAGCTTCGGAGCAGACATGAGGATAAGGTGGCATTCCCCATCATGTCCCTGGTGCTCCAGGTGTGTGGGCAGGGTGGCATTTCCGAGCCCGTGGCTGGGCCCCCTGAATGGTGGGGGTACTCTGTACCTGTGGCACATCCTGCCAGAAAGGCAGAATCCAGGGAGGATGGGGACCAAGGGCCGAGAGGGAGTTTCGTGACCAGCGTGGTAGAGTTATGTGGGTCCTGGCAGGCAGGTGAGCAGGGCAGTCTGGATGCTGCTGTTGCCACAGCGTCCTTAGAAGACTGTGCCCCTCAACCAAGTGGGTATAACAGGTATGGAGAGAGCATCAAGCTAGATGCACTGGGGGTAGAGAAGGGGCAGGTGGGGCCATGGAAGTGATGAGTGGGTGGCTTTCTTCTGTCCCAGCCATGGTGCCATGGGAGACAGGGAAAAGCAGGCATGTGGGCATGATCCCATGCTTGTCCCTTACCAGCTATGTGACAGGGGCATGTTGTTTCCTTTCCCTGGGTTCAGTGCCCTTCTCTGTTACACAGGGAGGTTGGATCTCACTCTTTCACTCAACAAACACTAGTGGCGTTTCCACAAGGAGCCAGGTGCTATTCTGAGGCCTTGGAGATACACCTATGGAAAAGATGAAGGTTATCAGTGAAAATTAGATTTGGCCTTATATAACAGAAAGTCCAAAGAATAGCATCATAGATGAAACAGGGGATTCACTTATTTATGTCACTTAAATCAAGTCTAAAGACCCCAGATCAGAGCTGGCACAGTGGCCACATAGTCACCAGAGACACAGGCTTCCTTCCTGTGAATCCTTGAAAACATTTGAGGTAATTGTTTTAAAGATCTTGCTGTTAATTCCACCATCACTATCCCTCCAAGCCTATTTCCAGTGAATTTTTCCCAGACTTTGGGTCACACTATCCTGTTTCTTCATATATCTAGTAAGTTTCACGCTGGATGGCATACATTTTGACCTTTACATTGTTGAATGCTGAATTTTGTTTAAAAAGCAGTGGACCTTTCTGGGCTTCCCAGGTGGCTCAGTGGGTAAAGAATTTGCCTGCAATGCAGGAGATGCAGGAGACATGGGTTTGATTCCTGGGTCAGGAAGATCCCCTGGAGGAGGGAAAGGCAACCCACTCCAGTATTTTTGCCTGGAGAATCCCATGGACAAAGGAGCCTGGCGGGTTACAGTCCACAGGGTCCCTAAGAGTCAGACACAACTGAAGTGACTGAGCATGCATGAACCTTTTTATGGCAGGCAGGGAAGTTACTTCCTTCTGAAGTTTGTTTTTAAGCTTTTTGATTTTCTTAGGGTGAGTCATGTTCTTCTTTAGTTGCTAAGTTGTGTCTGACTGTTTTGCGACCCCATGGACTGTAGCACATCAGACTCCTCTGTCCATGGGGTTTCCCAGACAAGACTACTGGAGTGAGTTGCCATTTCCTTCTCCAGGGGATCTTCCCGACCCAGGGATCGAACCTGCATCTCCTACATTGGCAGATGGATTCTTTACTACTGAGCCACCAGGGAAAGCCTAGGGTGGGTCATAAACAGGTTTAATCCTAAGATTAGTTAGTGCTGCTACTAAGATGTGACTCACTTGGAGTCTCCACACAAAGACCCGAGAATCTGAGACATTCTTTATAAAAGCGGATCAAAATTTGATCATCTCTCAGCTCTGTAAACTGTTTTGCTTATAGCTGCCTGATTTTTCTTTCCATAGCTTTGTGGGCCTTCATTCTCTGTTTATGTGATTTAACAATCAGCAACAGATGCAGGGGATCCCTGTACATTTTTCTGGAGCTATTTATTTAAGCAGAATCTCTCTGTCCAGTGCTGTGTCTTGAATTTCCAGCCCCTTCATCTTTTCTGAATGGCAACCCCTGTGTCTTCAACTGGGAAAGAGTGCTGCTCTGCTTGGATTCCCTTCTCTGCAGAAAGCACCTCCAGACAGAAACCCAGGGTGATAAGAGGCTCATTTTGTTTGATCCTTTTCTCAGAGATGAGTGTTGCCTAATGTCTGAAAACTGTTGCCTTGAATATTTTGTTCAGTTTCATAGTTCTTAACAGTGAGAAGATAAGTCTGATCCCAGTTACTTCATCATGGCCAGAAATAGAACTTCCTAATATCTTTTTAACACCCATATCAATTAACATTAAACTGGCTACACAAATTTAAAGTGTTGAATTAAAAAATGAACCAAACATCGATCTACTGAACTATTACTCATAAAAATTGCATGCATATGTACCTTCATGACATGGTGCTAGGCCCCAAGGAAGGTGGCAGTTTATGGAACAGTCTATTCCTAAGAATTCCATCTCATTAAAATGCACGATAGATTAAAATATATTCATGAGAAGCGCAAAATAAGATTAACTGTGCATACAAGTGTGGTTTTAAATGCATTTAAAACAAGTCACACTTTCACAGGCATTTAAATAAGTCTGATGGGGTCCCATAAGAGGTGAGAGAAGGGGATGGAAACAAGTCATGTTGGTAGCAGAGGCGGAAACGGAGTCAGGAATTTTTACTCATTTTCATAGATTGTCATCTAGGGGATCTGGGAAAAACTAATCCAGAAAAATCAGTCTACTGTATTAAATATTTTTTTCACGGATTCTGTCAGGGCGTAGCTTTATCTGTTCTGAGAGAGCTGCCATGAATACAGCATTCACAAAGAAAATCTGTTTACGTATGCCTGGAATGTTTGGGAAGTTTTTAGTTTTTGCTTTGTCTGGAAGTGAACACACACTACGTGAGTTTTTCAAAAAGCTTTCAAAACCTCTTTTCTTTTTTTTTTTTTTAAAATATTGGGGTATAGCCAATTGACAATGTGATAGTTTCAGGTGGACAGCAAAGCGACTCAGCCATACAGACTCATGTATCCTTTCTCCCCCAAACTCCCCTCCCATCCCGGCTGCCACATAACATGAACAGAGTTCCCCGTGCTGTATAGTAGGCCTTGGTTGGCTATCCATTTTAAATAAAGCAGTGTGTACATGTTGATCCCTAGTTCCCTAATTATCCCTTCCCTAGGGTAACTATAACTTCATTCTCTGAGTCTGTGAGTTTTATTTTTTAAATTAGTTCATTTGTATCATTTTGTTTTAGATTTCTCATGTAAGGGATGTATTATGATATTTCTCTTTCTATACCTGACTTCACTCAGTATGGCAATCTCTGGGTCCATCCATGTTGCTGCAAATGGCATTATTTCATTCTTTTTAATGGCTGAGTAATACTCCATTGCATACAGGTACTATATCTTTATCCATTCCTGTGTTGATGGACAGTTAGTTTACTTCCCTCATTTGGTTACAGTAAACAGTGCTGTAATGAACACTGAGGTGTCAAAATCTCTTTTCTATTGAAAGCAATTGCTTGTGAATTTTTCCTTCTCTGAAATCCCAAATCACCTGGCCCAATGACATCTCCATTCTCAACTCTCCATACTCTTCCCTTTACTACCATCTGCAGCTGGCCTCAGGGCCTTTGCACATTTTTGGGAAGCTCCTCCTCTCCTGACCACACCCACTTTGCTTGACCACCTCCTTGTCATCTTTTATGTTTCAACCTAACTGCCTCAATGAGGCCTTCCACCATCATTCACGTTAATAACACTATCCCTTTAATTCTCCCCATGAGATCCTGTTCTTTTCCTTCAGAGAAAGAGTGCTGGTTTTTTTCCCCAGGGCCGTTTGTTCTCAGATCCATCCCCCGATCCTTCCTCTGACCCCACTCTTACCTCTAGGGGACTGACTCCTGTGAACTGTATTTCCCAGACTTCCTTGCTTCCTGACTTCTACAGAGGCTCAGCCTTTGGGAGGTACTGATGGATGTCAGAAAGGCAGGAGGAGGGGGCAAGGTTGGATTTTCTCCCTTCTCTTTTGGCATCGATTTCTCTATATGTCCAAAGAGTGAAGTTTCCCTGTGTCTTCCATTAATACTAGGCATATACTCATTCCATAGTCCCAGTCCTCCTTGGGCAGCTCCTGTCTTGGTTCCCTCTCCCAAATGGCCCCAGGTTCTGGACTCTGACAACATCCCCGCCCCACCTTCTCTCTGACCCTTTGTTGAATGGCTTCGTGCTGCTGATAATCTTTGGATTCCTTCACTGTCCTAGATTTCTCAGCATTTCCATCACTCACATGAGTAACAAATCCCCTGCATTCAGTTCTTTCTGCTCTGTATACACTGAGTGGCTTCTCTCTTCCCTGGTTGGACCCTGACTGATAAAGCATGCATCTCAAATTGTAGATACAAATGTATTGACTGCTGTGTCTTTGTTTTGTTTTGGTTCTTTGACTGCGTTGGGTCTTAGTTGCTGCACATGGGATCTTTTTTTGGTTTTTCAGTTGCAGCATGCGGGATCTAGATCCCTGATCAGGGATGGAACCCAGGCTCCCTGCATTGGGAGCATGGAGTCTTAGCCTCTGGACCACCAGGCAAGTCCCTCAACTGCTGTGTGTTTTTAATCTACTATCTGACTACCTCCCTCTCCCCCTCCCACATACTCTATGAAAAAAAGAACAATGTCTATTATCTTCACTACAGGATCTCTTAACACCCAGAACAGTGCTTGGTTTTGGGTGCTTGTCCAGTTAATATTTGTAGAGTAAATGCTTGAAAGGGAAGGTGGCAGTGATGATATCAGACATACCATCAACCCCAGGTGACCCAAGTATTTTCTTACCTTGGCTCAGGTCCTATAGATTGTCGAGAGCAAATCATAGTGAGCCATCCCTCATGGTTATGCAAAGAGAAAGTTTTACTGTGGGGAAACCAGAATGATGAGCCTTGCTGCTATTATTGTTTTTGCTTTTTCTTTTCTTTTTTCAAATTCTACTTTAGTGGAGAGAAAACTCTCATTTCCCATTTCAGCTCACTGAATTATTCATCAAAAATGTTCCGCTGGTATTTCCTCCTCTGTTAAGAGTTTGGCAGTTCCAGAAACACTCTGCCCTGGAGTTGCAATCAGAGCAATTAGCAGCCCCTTATGGGACCCAGCCTGTTCATGCCCTCAGCTTCCCAGCCTGGGTGGTGTGGAAGGAGAACCAGCCCTGCCTGGAGTCAGATCGGGGTGCACGGGTGGGGCTGGCCTGAACTTGAAACCTGATTGAACCCCTGCAGGCTCCCCACTCTCCCTTGTTGGGACCAGCAGGTTGAGTAACCATCGTGCTAAGAGCTTAGGAGTTCTGCTAACACCTCCCCTTGTCTGACAAGCTGACTCCTTTGTGCCTCAGGTTCTCTGGCTCTAGAACGGGAAAGGCAACCCTTGCCTCATGGTATTGTTGGGGTGGTATGGGGTTCATCTTGGCCCTGAGCAGTGTCCACCACTGGGATTCCAGTGGTCTCTGCCAATTGGTAGAAGGTTTCTCCAGAAGTCAGTTTGCCCGGGAGGATGATTTCTCTCCAGTCGGCATTCCTATTTCATTATAAGCTTTTCATATTACATGACTTCCATCCCTGCTGTCTCTCATATGCATAAATCCACCCTTGTGTATTCACATCTGTGTCCTGGTCAGAGCAGTGAAAAATGGAAGAGCCGTGCAGTAGCTCTTTGCACAAAACAGAAGATAGCATACTTCCCACCATCATAGACCTCTTTGGGGGTCCTGTGTGGTGCTGTCAGCAAGAGGGCGCCGGCATGAAGCTCCGGCTCAGTGATGCTGGGCCCCACACTTCTCCTTTGCCCTGGTGGCCCTGTCTGCAGGAGACACACGTTAGATCCCTGGGTCAGGAAGATCCCCTGGAGAAGGGAATAGCAACACACTCCAGTATTCTTGCCTGAAGAATTCCATGGACAGAGGAGCCTGGGGGGCTACAGTCCACAGGGTTGCAAACAGTCGGGGGGGGGGGGTGACTGAGCGACTAACACTTTCCCTACTTTTTGTCTCCTTTGCCGCAAACTTGCAAACCACCTTTCTACTTTGCCAACATCCCTAATAGGCTCTGCCACCAGGGGGCACTGGAGAGACTGGAAGGTTGTAGAAGGAGGATGCTTGTCCCTGTCTTCTGCTCCCATGAACAGCGCCTCTCAATCCTGCTGCTTCTCCTCAGCACCAGCAGCTCTTTCCCAAAGCAGCCTCTAAATCCACACTAAAGTTTTCCCATTTTCCAAATCTAGCTGCATTGCTCACTCCCAGGCCAGAGACACTGCACAAGCTGTCTGCCGTGCCCTCTCAGAGTTCGGGTTTCAGCCCCAGGGGCAGGCAGCCTTTGAGCTCAGGACACCCACTGGCTGCTCCTACACCTCCTCCCAAGATACCGGGGTCCCAGCTCCGCCAGGTACCCCTTCCAAACTCCTAAATGTTTTAATAATTCCAATCTCTTGCCTTGGTGCCCCCAGCCAGAGGGGAGATAGCTGCTTCTTGCACTTGCTACCTCTCAGTACCTTCTTAATGTTACAGTGAACAGTTCTTCCATACAATGTTATATGTAAGTTATAGCTCAGTAAAACTGGAGGAAAATGAAGATTCCCATTAAGTCATTTTTTTTTTTTTTTTTACAATAGGTTCTTTTTTTTTTTTTTTTAATTAGTTGGAGGCCAATCACTTCACAACATTTCAGTGGGTTTTGTCATACATTGATATGAATCAGCCATGGATTTACACGTATTCCCCATCCCGATCCCCGCTCCCACCTCCCTCTCCACCCGATTCCCCCGGGTCCTCCCAGTGCACCAGGCTGGAGCACTTGTCTCATGCATCCCACCTGGGCTGGTGATCTGTTTCACCATAGATAGTATACATGCTGTTCTTTTGAAATATCCCACCCTCACATTCTCCCACAGAGTTCAAAAGTCTGTTCTGTATTTCTGTGTCTCTTTTTCTGTTTTGCATATAGGGTTATCGTTACCATCTTTCTAAATTCCATATATATGTGTTAGTATGCTGTAATGTTCTTTATCTTTCTGGCTTACTTCACTCTGTATAAGGGGCTCCAGCTTCATCCATCTCATTAGGACTGGTTCAAATGAATTCTTTTTAACGGCTGAGTAATATTCCATGGTGTATATGTACCACAGCTTCCTTATCCATTCATCTGCTGATGGGCATCTAGGTTGCTTCCATGTCCTGGCTATTATAAACAGTGCTGCGATGAACATTGGGGTGCACGTGTCTCTTTCAGATCTGGTTTCCTCAGTGTGTATGCCCAGAAGTGGGATTGCTGGGTCATATGGCAGTTCTATTTCCAGTTTTTTAAGAAATCTCCACACTGTTTTCCATAGCGGCTGTACTAGGTTGCATTCCCACCAACAGTGTAAGAGGGTTCCCTTTTCTCCACACCCTCTCCAGCATTTATTGCTTGTAGACTTTTGGATAGCAGTCATCCTGACTGGTGTGTAATGGTACCTCATTGTGGTTTTGATTTGCATTTCTCTAATAATGAGTGATGTTGAGCATCTTTTCATGTGTTTGTTAGCCATCTGTATGTCTTCTTGAGTCTATAGATTCAATGCAATCCCTATCAAGCTACCAACGGTATTTTTCACAGAACTAGACCAAAGAATTTCACAATTTGTATGGAAATACAAAAAACCTCGAATAGCCAAAGTAATCTTGAGAAAGAAGAATGGAACTGGAGGAATCAACCTGCCTGACTTCAGACTCTACTACAAAGCCACAGTCATCAAGACAGTATGGTACTGGCACAAAGACAGAAATATAGATCAATGGAACAGAATAGAAAGCCCAGAGATAAATCCACGAACCTATGGACACCTTATCTTTGACAAAGGAGGCAAGGATATACAATGGAAAAAAGACAACCTCTTTAACAAGTGGTGCTGGGAAAACTGGTCAACCACTTGTAAAAGAATGAAACTAGAACACTTTCTAACACCATACACAAAAATAAACTCAAAATGGATTAAAGATCTAAATGTAAGACCAGAAACTATAAAACTCCTAGAGGAGAACATAGGCAAAACACTCTCCGACATAAATCACAGCAAGATCCTCTATGACCCACCTCCCAGAATATTGGAAATAAAAGCAAAACTAAACAAATGGGACCTAATGAAACTTAAAAGCTTTTGCACTACAAAGGAAACTATAAGTAAGGTGAAAAGACAGCCCTCAGATTGGGAGAAAATAATAGCAAATGAAGAAACAGACAAAGGATTAATCTCAAAAATATACAAGCAACTCCTACAGCTCAATTCCAGAAAAATAAATGACCCAATCAAAAAATGGGCCAAAAAACTAAACAGACATTTCTCCCATTAAGTCATTAAAAAAAAAATTCTTCATAGTAAATTCTCTCTGTTCAAATACCTGGTGCTTCCTGACTCCTCGCAGGACCCTAACTGATCCCGAAATGGGAAGCAGGGCAAGCAGTGCACAGCCTGTGAGGATGTGGGCAGAGGCTGTGGGTCAGGGTGGGAGAGCAGTGGCGGACCACCAGTCAGCTCTGGGTGAGCCACAACCCAGATGCCCTCTGGGGACCGCAGAAGCGCATGTGGAAGGAGTCGGTCCTGAAAGCACAGCACGAACCTGGGAGCCTCAGGCTTAGAGGTCCAGGCATACTTGGCCAAAGGGGCTTGGTAACCAGGAAGCCCTCCCCACCACAGTCTATCTGAGCAAGCGGGGGAACAAATGAATGAGTCCTCGGTGGGCTGGCCTGTGGAGAGAGGAAGAGACGCCTTTTCTAAGGGTGCTCTGGTTGGACCTGTCTCCCCATGACCCTCAAAATGTCCTGCCTGCTTCCAGTCCCAGGGTTTGACAGAGGACATGGTCTAGGTAGCCCACTGTGGACCAACCCTGAGCTCATGATTTCTTCAAGGTCAAGCTTAGGTGCTGTGGCATTCATGGGGCTCCCATTATATGTATAGATGTATATATATATAAAACACCACATAAGCATCTCTCTTGTCTCTGCACTTACAGCGCTGATGGTCAGCACTACTCGTGGGGCCTGGGGTAAAGGTCCTGGGGTGATAGAAACTGTTCTCTGCATTCAATGAGGTGTTAGTGTGAAAAGAAACCCAGTAGTGACTAGCTATGTACCTGCCTATTATCTACCTATCTATCTATCTAAAGTATTGGTTCCTCATAGGTGTTTGATAAGTAATAACTGAGTGAGTGAATGGGTGAATGAATGGACATCTCCCCTAGGACTGAGAGACAGGCAGTCTGGAGTAGGGCCATCTGTCACTGCTTCCTTCTTGGCGTTCTTGATGCCCAGTGATACATGTGATAGTCACTTATCTTGGGTGAGTTTATGACCGAGGAAATGAGGTAAGGTGGACTGGAAGGAAAACTAGAACACAAAAATGACCCAGAGATGTGAATCCTAAAGCCGCTGGCCTGCCCTGCCTCCACCTCCTGGTACCTGTGTCAGGAGTCTGCAGCTTGGCCCTGGAGAAGCCTCTCCCACCTCCATCACCCTCCCCTGGCCTCCCGGCCTCTCTCCTTCCCTGCCACCGCCCGGCCTGCACCCCCACAACCCTGCCTGCAGCCCCGCTTCGCATTAGCAGCTGGCTGTTGCTGTCAGAGTCTCCGGGAAGATCATCTATCCGGAAAAGTGCGTGCGAATTACTAAATCAATAAGCACTGCTAACGTCTCTGTACACTGCCTCTCTGCAGAGATCACTGCAGCCCTGCAGCGTCTTGAATGAATATGAAGGAAGCAGAATAAGCTTACTGGGCATAACTCACAGGCCCAGGGAGGGGGCAGCCACACACCCCTGCGATTCCACGGATAAGCGCTACCCCACCTCCACTTTTGTTCTTGGCATTGTGTTTTAGCACTGACAGAGCTAAGCTGAAAGAAAGCAGGTCCTGCTGTGTGCTCAGCCTTCGAATCCTCAGCCCAAGTCGGAGGTCACCTTAAGAATCCCGCCTCACAATCCATCTATGTCATGTCTTTCCCTTACCAGTTCAGGGAAGGGTAGAAACTTTGGTTTGTTTAGGGCAGAAAGTTTTGTCTGCCCATGCAAAACCATTTTAAAGAAGAAGAAAACTATTTATAACATGAACATTCAGAATTAAAAGAGGCTATTCTTTGGGATTTTTTTTTTTTTTGGTTGCACCAAAGTTTGCAACCAAGCAGCACGTTGTATCTTAGTTCCCCGATCAGGGACCGAACTCATGTCCCCTGCATTGGAAGCAGGGAGTCTTAACCACTGGACTGCCAGGGAGTCCCCCTAATCTTTTTGTTTAAGTTTTTATTGGAGTGTATTTGCTTTGCAATGTTGTATTATTTTCTGCTGTTCAGCAAAGGGAATCAGCTATACTATACATATATTCCCTCTGTCGTGGATTTCCCTTCCTTTAAGGGCAGACTGTTCTGATGATTAATAATGACAGCTAGAACTTGCATTGCACTGATTGCTTATTTCAGATAGAGTGTGGTTTAAATGCTCTACATATGTTAATTCACTTGATACAACTACTCTATGAAGTGGTGATTATTATTATTGTTGTTGTTATCCCCATTTTGCAGATGATAAAACAGAGGCACTGAGATGTTAAATAACCAGCCTAAGGTCACACAGCTAGATAGCAGAAGAGCCAGGACTTTACTCCAGGGCCCCTTGCTATAATAGGTCAGTTCAAATCTAACACATATTTGTAGCAGAATGACTTAGAGGTATGCATTTTCTCCTCCCTTTCCACACCTTAAGAAGGTGACCTAGTGCTCTGTGTTTGCACTCCTGCGCCTTTTCCAGTACAGATGGGAGAAACTTCTCAGGGACACCCGTTCCTTCTGCTCCTTGTATGAGGCTGCATTATTCTGGAGACATTACATGAAAGCTTCCTTCCTGCTCCCCTCTGTGACTGCTTAGACTGGGAAAACAAAAGGAGAATAAGGGGTGTCCTGCGTGAGGATTCCCATGAGTCCCGTGAGCTCGGTCCTGCTTCCAGCACCCGGGTCTCTCTACCAGAGGGCTGGCTGCCTTACCATCCAGCTTTGCCACTGCGGAGGGAGAGCCAGGAGTGTCCCCTGGGGTGGCCCTTGGCCAAGGACTGACAGGCAGTGGGGTTGGGGGGGTCCCTTCCTCCTGCATCTACTGGGCTTCCTTCCCTTACTAGTCTCGTTTCCCCTTCCCCCTGTGGAGTTCCCGGGAACACTTGCTAATACAGCGCATTCACTCGGATCCCCATCTCTCCCTCTGCTTCCGGGAACCCTGCCTAAGACACCACCCTCTGGGCTAATGCGCCAGAGAGGAAATGCTTCTGAGTGTGGTGGTGCTTGCAGCTTGGAGGAAGGGCAGCCAGGGCAGGGCGGGAGGGGAGCAGGCACCCCCCTCCTCTCTTCTCCTGCACCCTGGTCTCCTGCTGGTGCTGCCCACCGGCAGGAGTGGGCTTCTGCCACATTCTAGTGCCCAGGGCACATCACACAGGCTGCCCAGATTCAAGGGGTGGGGAAAGAGACTCCAGGGAGAGGGGTGAAGCTGGGCCATTTGTGTAATGCACTGCCCCATCCATGCAGAGTACCCCCGGAAAGGCCTTCTGTTCTCGGGATGTCATCCTTGGGACCAGCACGGGGCCTGCCAGGAGGAAGTAGCCAGCACACAGTAAGACCCCACACAACTCTGAAAAAAAGGAATAAGAGGCCACGCCTCTGAGCCCTTTCCCTCCGTCACTGGCCTCAGTGCTGGCCTTTCAGCCTCTGCCGAGCAGGGGGAAACCATGGGCTCAAAGCGCCACATCCTGCCTCAGATGGGCCTGCTGAGAACCGAGGGAGGGTTTAACTGGCTGATGACAGGGCTGACCCTGGAACTCTGGGAGAAAATGCAGAGAAGGGAGAGAATCCTTATTCCGGGATGGCCGGTTCTGTGAGCAGCGCGTCTTATCCTCCTCCCCTATCCTGACTCCAGGTCCCTCCCTGCTGTCCAGAGTGTCTCAGGTTAGATTTTTCAGACACCAGCTCTCCTAGTGATGCTGTTACTAAGCTTTCATGTCTGCAGAAGTGCTCTTCCAAGAGATTTTTGTTGTCGGGTGGGGCTTTTTCTTAAGGTATTTTTTGTCCCTGTCAGTTCATCTAGAGAGTTGTTGGCAAGACTTTGTAAGAATAAAATTGTTTCAGAAAGGAGGAGAAGAAGAATGAGAAAGCGAGAGGGAGAGGGAGTGAGGAAGGAAGGGAGGGAGAGGGGAAGAGTTAGAAACTGCTGGATCTTCAAGGCTTGAAGAAACTGTTCCAATTCTTTTTTTTTCTTTTTGCAAAGGAATAACTGAGGCCCACAATGAAAGAAAGTGCAAGTGTTAGTCACTCAGGTGTGTCCGACTCTTTGCGACTCCATGGACTGTAGCCCACCAGGCTCCTCTCCTCTGTCCATGGGATTCTCCAGGCAAGAATACTGGAGTGGGTTGCCATTCCCTTCTCCAGGGGATCTTCCTGACCCAGGGATCAAATCCGGGTCTCCTGTAGTGCAGGTGGATTCTTTACCATCTGAGCCACCAGGAAAGCCCCAACAGGGGAAAAAAAACAAAAGTGGTCAGTTTTTCCTCAGTCAGCTGGTGACACAGCCGTGGGGACACAGTGACAGAGCCCCAGCCATGGGGACACAGGAGGCAGCCAGAGGCCTGGGATGTACTGACCGGAGGCAGGGCAGAGTCACGTGACCCTCGAGTGCATCCCTTCCTCTGGAGTGTTCTGCAGGTGAAGGCATGAGTTGAGGTCTCCACATTCTTGTCCCCTCTCCCCAGTAACCAGGTCATGGTCCGCAGTCCCGCCATAAGCACGCAGTGAAAACCTTACTCTCTGTCTGCCTGCCTCCCCACTTTACACGGGTCCCCCATTACCCAGCAGGGCCCACCACACAGCCCAGAGCCTGAGGTCCACTGGCTCTCGGAGAAAATAAAGAAATAAGGTTAAGAACAAAGAGCTCTCAAGTTTCAGCCAAGGTGTGGGCTGGAGTGGGAGCTGTCTTCTGCCAGGAGGTAATGGCTGTAAATCAGACCACACTGGATGGAAATTCTGCTGCGTTTTGAAGTCCATTTGGTCTTATTGCTTGTTCAGCTTCTTAATGCATTAATGATAAAACATCAGGGTGAATATATATTCCAAAAAAAATTGCATTTAATCAATACTGCACTTACTCCATTTGGCTACGCTGAAGTGGTAAACAGGACTTAGGCGGACTCCAGGGCACAAAGCGCTTCACCATCTCAAGGCCTTTCCCAGCACAGGGAGGATCTGAGGGGCAGATCCTTCCCAGGAAGGAAGCAGCCAGCCCAGAGGCCCTGTGGCCAGATAGCTGGGAACACAGACAGGCCTTCTAGGGAGAACCCGCTGGGGCCGGTGCTGGCTTTTCTAGCCAGGCCCTGCCTCGATTGCATGCCCTCTGCCCCCTCAGCTGCATGCCCTTCCCTCTCTTCCTGCAACTTTCCCGCCTATGAAATAGGGTTATGGTATTAGCATCACTCCCCCAGTGCAGGTGTTCAGAACATCTCTGGGATGAGAGAGGTGTTTGATAAATACAGGTGTCATTGTAAGAAGCAAGCAGGTTAATAGGTGTTCAGGGCTTCTGTGGTGCTGGCCGTGGGAAATGCTCCATGAATGTTAGTTATTGTTTACATTGGCACCCACTCCACCCCACGCCCACCTCTTGGGATCCCAAAGCATCGTCTTCGGCAGGAGCTACTTGCCTGGTTTTAATAAGGGCTTCAAGTCCAAGTCTAAGCTCCTCCTTTTATAGAGAAGGAAATGAAAGTCCAGAGAGGCTAAATGAGTTGCCCAAAGTGACACGGCTGGCAAGAGGCAGAGTTTACTCTTCTCATCCCTGAACTCTGACTGTGCCTGACCTAAGTGATCTGGGATGGCAAAGAGGAGGGGTCTCCATGAATAGGATACTCTATAAGTATTTATTCAACACTGATTTAGAGAAGGAACTGAGCTCTCTGGGGGGAAAGAAGCTCATCAGCAGGAACCCACCTTGCCCCTCCCACTCAGCTAAACCAGGGCCCTTCATTAAAGGAGACCCACCTGCCTTGGGAGGCAGTCTAGAGACCCCTTGTAGTGTTTCTCAAGCATTTCTTCAGCAAATCCTTACTGAGTGACCTGTGAGCCACCAGGCCACTGCACCGTGTCCCTGAGGGTCATACTTTCTCTCAAGCAGCTTATCAAAGGATTCCTTCCAAACACATGCTGCTCAGGTCTCTGCTCTGAGAAAATCCTGCTAATACAATTCACCCCTTCCTGTTCCACCTCAGGCACCTCTGAGAACCCGACTCCCTGGTGCTGCCATCATCTGCCCCTTTACCCGGATTCACACCCGGGCAGCAGCTCCCTGGTATGTAAACGAAAGCACATGAAACAATGGCACTGTGATTGAGCAGGCTGTTCTTGGGTCAATGCCATGTATTCTGGGAAATTCAGTGAAGTCGGCAGGCCTGGGGTGTGCTGATTACCAAGGCAGACACTTGATAGCTACTCACTAAAGCTAAAACCTCTTTGCTCACAACGGTGGCTAACGACTGGACCCAAGTCCCCTCGGAGCCAGGCTTGCCCGGTTTCCTGCTTCTTCCTCAGGGAATGTTACCTTTGTTCTTTTCTTCAAAACAACCCCGAGCTAATCCATCTCCAACCAAGAGGCTCCTGTCTCCATTCTCAGGGCCGTCGACAGTGGGGGTGGGGCTGATAGCAGTCACAGATCAAGTGCCCCCGGATCCTGGGGACCAGAGGAGGGTGGATGGGTGACCATTCAGACTAGTGGGCATCCCACACCCAGGTCTGCTGTGTCCACTACACTGGCCACTTCCCCACGTGCCTGCCAAGACCTGTCTCCTTGCCTGACTTTATGAGGGAGACCGTGGGGCCCAGCCACCCCAGAGGTGGTTACAGGACCAAGGTGGATCTTTTATTTTATGTTGGAGTAGAGTTAATTTACAGTGTTGTGTTCGTTTCTGGTGTACAGTAAAGTGATTCAGTTTTACATACACGATGATGTTGTTCAATTGCTAAGTCGTGTCCGAATCTTTTGTAACCTCACGGACTGTAGCCTGCCAGGCTCCTCTGTCCATGCGATTTTCCAGGCAAGAATACTGGAGTGGGTTGCCACTTTCCAGGGGATTCTTCCTGATCCAGGGATTGAACCTGCGTCTCCTGAATTAGCAGGCAGGTTCTTTACCACTGAGCCACCTGGGAAGCCCATACATATGTGTATATATTCTTTTTCAGATTCTTTTCTGTTAGAGTTTACTGCAAGAAATTGAATATAGTTCCCTGTGCTAGACTGTAGGACCCTGTTGTTTATCTATTCCATAAATAGTAGTGTGTTTCTAGGCTTCCCAGGTGGCACCAGTGGTAAAGAACTCTCCTACCAGTGCAGGAGACATGAGAGACATGGGTTCGATCCCTGGGTCAGGAAGATCCCCTGTAGCAGGGCATGGCAACCCACTCCAGTATTCTTGCCTGGAGAATCCCATGGACAGAGGAGCCTGGGGAGCTACAGTCCATGGGGTCACAAAGCGTCGGGCGTGACTAAAGCCACTCAGCAAGCACGCATGCATGTGTGTATCTGTTAATCCCAAACTCCTAATTTATTCCTTCCCCACCACCTTTCCTCTTTGGTAACTAGACGTTTGTTTTCTATGGACCAAGACACAGTTTGAACTGCCCACAGGCCTGGTGAGGAAGCAGTGCTCGGAGTCTGGGTGCTGCCTTCAGGACTCAGCAGAGTTCTCCTCCTGGGCACCGTCCCTCTCACAAGGGGGACACACAGCTCAGTGCAGGGCTGAATGTTGCTCATGCTGAAAGGGCCCGGCTCAGGGCAGCCAAATCCATTTGCGGAGGAGGGGCTGTCAGAGTCCCTATTTGTCTTCTCGCTACCCTGCAGCATCCTGCATTAAAGTCTCGGCAGCCTTCCAGCAGAGTTTTGCTTTTAACTTTATTATAGTGGTTGGGCAACTTGGGAAATCTGAATTCCACTGACACATTTACAATCGTCTTGCCTGTCAGCCCGTGGAAAAAAAAATCCATCTCATAGATACAGGGTCCTCCTGAGCTCTGGGCTTCTTGAAGGATAAAGACTCCATCCTGTTGGATGGGAAAGGGGAGGGTCACTGGGCAAAATGGTTCTGACGATGAGCACCTTTCCTGGAGCTCCTTCTCCCCTTGGCTTTTCGCTGAGAGAGCCACTGTCCTTAGCACAGTTCTTTGCGTTTGCTCTTTGAGACACTTGGTTCCCTTCGGTCACCACCATCAGGTTCCCAGTGGTTACCAGCATTTTTTTCACAGGGCCTGTGAGCCTTCCAAGGGCTGCAAAAAGTGTTCCAAGGGCTGGACATGGGGGAGCGGGCAGCTGTTGGCTACACAAGGAAAAAAAAAGTTTATTTGAAATTAAAATTAAACAGCTACAAAATTTCACATTTTGTTGGCAAGTCAACTGCCACTCAACCCTTGTGGGATTGGCACATGTGAAATCCATCTGTGTGAGGTGTGGACAGGTTGTGTGCAGCGTGGGAAGAGACCCTAAGAAAGTCAGGAGGCTGTATTACACTCTGTCTGTTGGGGAAACGGCTTCCCACGTGGTGTAGTGGTAGAGAATCCGCCTGCCAATGCAGGAGACACTGAGGATGCAGGTTCCATCGCTGTATCAGGAAGATTTCCTGGAGGAGGAAATGGCAACCCACTCCAGGATTCTTGCCTGGAAAATTCCATGGATGGAGGAGCCTGGCGGACTATAGTCCATGGGGTCACAAAGAGTCAGACATGACTGAGCAGGCACTCATTGTTTGGGAAACAGACCCCAGGCCATGCAGCTGAAGTGAGAAGATGGATGGGGGCGGCAAAAAGGGGGCTAGTCACAAAGGCTGCAAAGTCTGCTGCCAGGGACACTGGAGAGGGTGAGGCAACCCAGGATTTATGCAGCTGGAAGGCACCCCTCCCCTTGGGACAGAAGGGTATGGGGAGGAAAAGATGTTCCCAAACGGGGGCTAGGGGCCACCCGACGGGACCAGGGAACACAGTTGGGGGTCCCAAATGGGGGCAGGGCTAGAACAGTGATGGAAATACAGCTATTGTCTGGGACACCACCCAAAGAAGGGAGGGGAGGTGGGGAGCAGTACCCTGGCTTTCCCCTCCAGTCTCTGCCCAGGGCCTCCCTTCCCATTAGTGCATCTCACTGGGAGCTCATAAGAGCTCCCGGGACACTTATTTGTAGGACTCATCCCCTTTCCCAGTCCAGAGAAGAATAGGTGGGACAGGGATTGGAGAACAAATAGGCAAATGGCCCTGACCATTGTTTAAGAGGGACTTTGGGACTTCCCTGGTGGTCCTGTGGTTAATGCGGTTGTGGGTGGGGTGCGGTACGGGTTCCATCCCTGGCCAGTGAAACTAAGATCCCACATGCTGCATAGTGCAGCCAAAAGGTAAAAAAAAAGAGGGGGAGGGACATTAATAAATAGAGGCATCCTGTCTGAGAGTGATAGATGTCACGGGGGACTCGGATGCTGATCATAGAAAGAGAGAAAAAGAACTGTTAGTGTTAGCTGAGCTTGGATCTTGAGGGCTCAGTCTAGGGAAGCCTTTTGAGAGGAAGTGGGCTGCCTTCGGAGGCAGAGAAGGATGGTTTTGTGCCCACAGTGTGCTGCTAGGCTGAGTGGTTTGGCTGATCTTGGCTGGGCTCAGCTGCATCTGGATGAATCAGGCTGAATTCAAGGCTTCAGGCTGGGGTCAGAGGCCATCCACAGGTCTTCATACTGAGGTTCAGGCTGAAAATCAAAGGCTTTATGAACAAGCCTTCCTGGTGGCAGAGTGTGGATGTTGCAAGAAGACTGGCAGAAACGTACCACGGCACCTGCGGCCTCAGCTCAGAAGGCACTTTCCCTTCCATCCTCATCTTATCAGCCAGGGCAAGTCACATGGCCAAGGCTAGAGTCAAGGGTAGAAAACCTGTCCATGGAAAAGTCATGTCAAGGGAAGGAAGGAAGGAGGAAGGAGAAATTTCAGGGCAAATAACACAACCTGCCTCAGGTAATGAGAATCTTTTCAGAGTGAGGTGATAGTATGCAACACGGTGGTTAAAGACATAAAACTTAATATGGGTTTGAGTTCCAACTCTGCTACATCTTGGCAAATGACCCTTGGCAACCTCTCCGGGCTTCAGTTTCCTCATCCAGAAAATGGAAACAGTAATGTTCAGACCCTCCAGTGTGGTCATGAGAGTGAGTGGGGAAGGCAGACGTGAAAGGCTGGCATCTAGTAAGTACTTGATCGGTGCTGGCTGGGATGCTGTTGGAAAGAATCTATTGAAAATTGTGCCTTCTGGGGACAAGGCATGCAGCAAGATGAGGGGAGGAACATTTCAGGGAAATAATTTGAGAATCTCTGTATGGGAGGTGCATGCAAAAAGGAAACTGCTCGGTAACTGAGTCATCCACTGAGCTCTGAAAACAGAAAGCCTGCAGGCTGGCACTGTTCTCCACTGCAGAGCTGACAGCTTGTTGGAGAAGGGATGGCAGTAGGTGGGGAAAGGGGAGAGGGGCACTTTCCTCTCCCATTCACTCACCCATAACCTGGTGCACACAGAGGTGCAATTCCTGGATCAGCCTCAGCTGGCTTGAAGAAATGCTGGTTCCCAGGAACTACCGCCCTGCAATTTGAGAATGTAAATATATGCATTTGCTTCATCTCTTCTTTTAAAGAAAGACACAAACCCCTCCCCAAATGCATGGTTCTATATCAATTTTTATTCCCGTGCCTCCCCAGATTAAGCCCTAGGCTATTGAAAGGGGGAAAATAAATAGTACAGAGACCAACAAGACCAAACTAGCAGATCATAAGTCCTGGCGGTCATGAGATGCCCTCTGCCAGGTGGCAAGAGAGTGGAGGTGGGTTTGTGGGTCTCTCCCTGGCACAGTGGAGGGGCATGGCTTCTGGAGTCAGATTACCTGAGTGCAAATTCCCTCCCTTTGCTTCCCAGATATGTGACTCCGAGTAAAGTAGCCCTGATGATTCAGAGTCCACATCAGCTCAAAGCAGTGGTGATAGTTCCTAACACAGCTTCTTGCCAGATTCGCATGAAATACCCTAGCTCTTGAAGCACTTGCTGGGCTGTAGCCACACATATTGCTTTTCTTTGTGAATATTCAACATGGTTGATAAGTACTCCATTAGCCAAGGTCAAGCATAGTTTTATAAAGATTGTCTAAATTAATTAATTTTTGGCTGTGCTGGGTCTTCATTGCTTTGTGAGGTCTTTCTCTAGTTCCAGCAAGTGGGAGCTACTCTTTGTTGTGGCGCAGGGGCCTCTCATTGTGGCAGCTTCTCTTGCTGTGGACCACGGCTATAGGGCACATGGGCTTTAGCAGTTGCGGTGCACGGGCTTAGTTGCTCTGTGGCAGGTTGGATCTTCCCAACCCAGAGACAGCACCTGTGTCCCCTGCATTGGTAGGTGGATTATTAACCACTGGACCACCAGGGAATTTCCAAGGCCAAGAATTTTATTCCCACATGGAAACAGTGTTTGCTTTAAGGGGGTGCAGGGAGGGATGGGAGGTGCATGGAGCAAAACACCCCTGCAGGCCAAACTCAGCTAGGTGGCACCTGTCTGCTGACCCACAGCTTTGGGGGCTCAGCACTTTGATTAATTGATATGTCTATCTTAGTTTGGGATCTCCCAAAGTCAACCCTGAGATAAGGATTCATATAGAAGCAACTGACTAGGGAATGATTTATTAGCTAGTGTTTTTTTCTAGAAAAACTAGGAAGGGAGTGGGAAAGTGGGACCAGGAAGCAGGGGTGTGATCCCACTGGGCACCGTGCACATCATATTTCAGGGATCTCCACTGGGGTCAGAGGAACTGGGAGGGTCCATCAGGCATTGGTCAGGGATGGCCCCAGGCGTTTCCACTGTCCACACCCGCAGAAAAAGCGGGTTTCGGCAGCCTGCGGGGTGTCTTCAGGTGCTGGCTGTTGGAGAGAAAGCAGGAGGGGTCCCAGTGCACACAGACATGGAAAGGGGACCCGAGAGGCTTGGGGAACACCCAAAGGTGACTGGGTGCTGGGAGCTGGCTCATGTGAAGCAAAGTCCCAACAGATGGCCACGTCTCCAGGGAGAAGCAGAAGCAGCAGGCACTCCCAGGATTCACGTCCAAGGATCAGCCCGTGTCCCCAGGGAGGAACGCCGCCTTGAAAACAGACTGCAGGCTGAGGATGCACTCGGCTGGAGGGTGGGCTGGACTTTGTGACTGCCGAGTCCCGGCGCTTCAGTGGTCATAAGAAAACGATGGAAGGTGTGCATGGGTCAGGATCCCACCTGGCCCTGATGGGGCTGGACCCTAACACTTCTGGTGTTGTCAGCAACAGTATGGGGTCATAAGAGGCATTTTGCATTTGGAAAGGTCAGAAGGAACATTTGGAAGTCAGAAGGAGCCAGGTTTGAATCTTGGCTCTTTGCTGTACCAGCTGTGTAACCTGAGGCAAAGTAACTGGCCTCTCTGAGCCTTATCGCCTAAGATCTGGCTGAAATGACTGTCCTCCCACTCTTTGTGAGGGTGGTTTCAAAACCAGCATCCCAAGTCGTTTCCTTCCAGAGCCAAGGGATTACTGCTTGATCTGAGGGGATCACTCAGAAGAGAAGTGCTTACAGCCTGTGTCTCCCTCACGTCTGTGTGTGTTCATTGCTCAGTCATGTCCGACTCTTTGCCCCATGGACTGTAGCCCTTCAGGCTCCTCTGTCCATGGGATTCTCCAGGCAAGAATATTAGGGTGGGTTGCCATGCCCTTCTCCAGCGGATCTTTCTGACCCAGGGATTGAACCCTGGTCTCCTGCATCGCAGGTGGATTCTTTGCCACCAGGGAAGCCCTCCTCACGTCTGTGCTTAGTCACTCAATTGTGTCTGACTCTTTGCAACCCCATGGACTAGCCCTTCAGGCTCCTCTGTCCATGGAGATACTGGAGTGGGTTGCCATCTCCTCCTCCAGGGGATCTTCTCAACCCTGGGATTGAACCCAGGTCTCCTGCATTGCAGACGGATTCTTTACTGTCTGAGCCATCAGGAAAGCCCTCACGTCTAGCTTCCCCAGTTTTGAGGCTCACCTTCTCCTCCCTCTCAATCCACTCCTAAGTGAGTCCTCCTTGAAGCCTATTGCCTGCTGCCTTAGGCCAGGCCACTGCCTCCTGTCCTCAGCCCCTCCCTCATGCACCCACCAGCCCTCTGCCTGCATTCCCCCAAATGCCACCAACAGGATGTTCCTGCATGCCAGGGAATTTTACTCAAGGCTCAGGAGGACCGGTGCGGGGATCATGACAGAAGACAGCACAGGAAGCAACTTTCAGTGTGGTCCTGGAGATCCTGGACTTGAAAGCTGTCACTTCTCCCCCAGCTCGGCAGCTTTCACTGGCCTCTCCATCTCCCCAGGACTCTGTCCCTCAGCACTGCTAATTCCCTGTGCTTTGAGATTCCACCCCCACCCCTCCCCAGAGCACACCCCCACCTCCCACCACACTGGGCCTCCACAGGGCAAGTCTCAGGCCTGTGACCCCATTGTGCCCCCTGGCAGCTCTGTCTTAACCCCTTTCCTCCTGGTCTGGGCCCTGGAGCCGCAGTTTTCTCAGTCATAAATAAACAAAAACACCTCCCCTAATTTTTTATTTCCTTTCTTTCTTCCTTTCTTTCACAAAAATACAGCACACCCAAGAGGCTAAGAGGGACCTTTTTCCAAGAAGTCTGGCTGAAATGTCAGCTTGATTGTGGCAAAAGCATCCTTTCCCATCCTCTGATCACTGCCACCACTCACCTGCCTCTGAGGTCACACACACACACATGCCACACCCTAGACACACACACACACACACACACACGCCACACCCACCCTGACTCTTCCTCCTCCAGCTCTTGAACTCCTCCAATCAAATCAAGTCTGGGCTGGAGCCCTCCTGCCTCTTTAAGGTGACTTGGCATTTCTCTGGGTGGATCCATTTTGCTGGCTTTATGGCTTAACTGGCAGAGGGACGGCTTATTTCCTGATTTCTGAATTCTCTCAGGCGCATCTCTGTGACCTCTTCCCGCTCCCCTGCATGGGGGGTGGGGGTGGGTAGCTGCAGAGTTTATCCACGATCATCGGCACCAATGCCCCCCGCTTCCACTGCCCTCATGTTTTGACAGGCTGCCCCTAGGCTTTACCCCATCACCTGCCAGGCTCTGGGATATTTTAAGGTATTTTTATTACAGTAAGAATGCATGTTCATTGCAGAAGAAAAGTAGAAAATATAGATAAGCAAATATAAAAATCAATCTTAATCCACCAGAATTAGAAATAGTCTTTGCTAACATTTTGATAGGTATTCTCCCAGGTTTTGTTTCCCATGACTATACATGCATATTTTCAGGACTCTTGGTTGCATGTGACAGAAACTCAAACCTCGTGTTAGGGCTCAATGTCTTCTGCCCCGCCCCACCCCCCAAACCCCATTCATGTGTTGAAGTTCTAACGCCCAGTATCTCAGGAGTAAGGTATTTGGTGACGGGGCCTTTGTAGAAGTCTTTAAGGTTAATAGAGGTCCTTGGAGTGGGCCCTCATCCAATATGACTGATGTCCCTTAAAGAAGAGATTAGGACCCAGACAACCACAGCAGGAAGCCAGGGAGGAAGCCTCGGGAGAAACTAACCCTGACACCGAGGATATCAGACTTTTCAGCCTCTGGAATTGGGAGAAAGTACAGTTCTGCTGTTTCAACCCCCAGCCTGTGGCTGTTTGTTAGGGAGGCCCTTGGGAACTCATGCACCCCTTGAACTAGCTGCAGCCCCAAGGGGGATTTGTTTGATGGATCAAACAACCGCAGGAGTGAAGCTAGGTGCAGGTGGGCCACATGTGAGGATGGGGACCCGGGATCTGAAAACCACTGGGAGCAGGGAAGGGAGCACGCCTTTCCCTGCTCCTCCCTGGCTGTGCTCCCAGCGTCAGCTCCCTGCACCTAGCAGGAAACCGCTCCCTGCTCTCCAATGTACAACTTCACCCCCAAGGAGGGACAGGTCTCACTGCTAGATTGTAAGTCCTCGGGACAGGTTTTAATTTGCTTTATTTTGGCTGTGAGGATTGTGGGATCTCAGTTCCCCAACCAGGGATTGAACCCAGGCCCTCAGCAGTGAAACCCCCAAGTCCTAACCACTGGACCACCCTGGAGTCCCCTAGGGATAGGTATTGATTGGCCTGGCTTTGGTCATAGCCCATTCCAGGGCCACTCAGAGTGGTATAGGACAGCAGCACCATCTTGTCAGCACTTCACGCCACATTCTGGCCCTGCTGGTTGAACTCTCCTCGCACACATCATTCAGGTCGTGTTGCTGAGGAACCCAGCTGAGACTATGGTGAGGCACCCGAGGTCAAATTTACAGGGTACCAAAAAAGTCTGTCAGCACAGGATATAATCTACTCAGGCACTATTAAAAGAAAATCACATCAGCAAAGTATGGGCCACAGGCTGTCCTCCTGCTTTACTGAGTACAGTTTCCTTAGGACACCACACTGTGGGTTCAGCCATCATGCAGCACTTTGCTGCAGTCACAGCAGAGTCTGCCAAAGACAGAGTGAACTTCCCTGAGACACCCCTGACTTTGGGGCTGTATTAGTCAGGATTCTGCAGGGGAACAGAGTGAATGGGCTGCATATATATGTAGTGAGAGAGAAAGAGACTTTAAGGGACTGGCTCATACTGTTGTGAAGACTTGGCAAGTTCAGAATCCACAGTGGAAGCTGTAGGCTGGAGGCCTAGGAAGGAGTTCTAGTCCAAAGATGGTCTGCTGGCAGAATTCCTTTTTCTCCCAGGGAACTCAGTCTTTTTCTGTTAAGGCCTTCAACTGATTGGATGAGACCCACCCACATTCTGAAGGGTTATCTGCTTTACTCACAGTCTACTGATTTGAATGGTAATCTCATTTACATATCAAATAATGTTTGATCAGATATCTGAGTATCATGTCCTAACCAAATTGACACCAAATTAACCATCTCAGATGCCTTCTATTATTATGGAATTCATGATTAGCACTTTATTTTATCCAGGAACATATTCTTTTTCTCCACAACAAGGAAAGAGAGTCCTGCATTTGAAAGAAGAGGCTATGTTTTATGTTTCTTTGCACGCTCTGATGTTTTCTAGAATAGTACTTTGTACAAAGGAGACATCATATGTTTGTTATTTGATGTGTGTGTATGTGTGTGTGCTAAATTGCTCAGTTATATTCAACCCTTTGCAACCCTATGGACTATAGCCCACCAGGCTCCTCTTCCCCTGGAATTTTCCCAACAAGAATACTGGAGTGGGTTGCTTTTTCTTCCTCCAAGGAATCTTCCCAACCCAGGGATCAGACCCACGTCTCCTGCACCTGCTACATTGCAGGCAAATTCTTTACCACTGAGCCAGCAAAGAGCAGCTTTGTTATTTGATAGATAACCATTAATTTGGCTAGTTTTTTTGCTTTTTTTTTTTTTTTTTTTGGCCTCAAAAAACTTTTTTGGTCAAAAATTTGTACAGCCTTAGGAAGAAATAGGTTACTTTTCAAAATTCAAGTACAGAGTTTGTACTTGGTACCAAAGTACCAAAAATTCATACCAAGTTTAGGTACAAATATCAGAAGAAGAGTCTTTTCAAGAATATTTTCTCTTCTTCTTCCAACTCAAGCCTTTAAAGTACATCCAGCTTTTGACCCTTGAGAGAACTGTGTATGTGAGGAGTCCAAAGCCCTGGTAGTTCCTATCCCTGGAATGTAGGAACTGTTCCTCTTACAGTTTCTTTCTCAAATCCTTAATCCTAATAATAATGAAAATGATTTATCAGATTAAAACACAAATTAATCCTGTCTGAACAACTTGATGTTATCATGTTTAATTTCAAATTTAATTATTTTGGTATTTAATTACAAAACAGTTAATTGCCTTATTGTAATTATGTGTCTTTTTCAAGTAGAAAAAGCCAGAAATCCCCGATAACAGGCCACCCTCAGGCAGAGCCATTTTCTACTTTATCTCCAACACGTATCAGCCCTGCTTCTCAATTTTCCTGCTCCTCAAGCACATGCTATTTGTGCTTGGTCTCTTCTTTATGCTCCCAAACCCAAATATTCAAAGCCACATCTTGCTGCTTGTGTTGATTGTTATAGACGGGGCCTCCAAAGCCTTGTTCTTTGACAATATCAGCTTAAACAGCATTCCTCTGCCCACCTCCACCTTCTCAGGGCCAGGAGCTTGTGTGTGATCCTTTTGAGACAGGGGCTGCTAACCTCAATGTATTTAGTGTCTCCCTGCCTGTGGGCACCTAACACCAGAATGGGGCGCATCATCTGGTCCAGATGGACGCTGCTCCTGGCTCTGCTGCAGGGCTACAGGGATTGCCAGCTTCATCCTTTGGAATGAAGGGTCCTGGGGGAGGTGCCACAGCATGAGTGCTGTGGTGGGGGTTCTCTGGGGCCTCAGGGCACTGGCTGTTTGCCCACTGGCACAGAACTGCAACGTTTTCCACAGCTGAGACGACTCTCCCACTGCGTCTGGGCTCAGCCCCATACCTGCCCACAGGATCAGGCAGGTGAGAATATGCCTGAAACAGATGGAGGGTCTCACATGTGGTGGGGGTGGGGGGTGCTGATGGGCCTGGAGAACCACACCCTGCATCCAGGAAACAGCCTGGTGATGACCAGGATGGGCGGTTTCTTTTCAAGAGAAACCACCAAATTCAGACGTTTCTATGAGAAAATTTCAGATTTTAAAGCATGGGAAGCCAACTCATTTTGTTTTTTTTTTTCCCCATATACCTGTGGGCCAACCTGTGTGTAACTGGGGACTGGCCCCATCCCCTACTTGAAGTCACATCTACTCCATCCTGCATGGGGCTTCTATTTTCCCATCTTCTGTTTAAAAGTGAGGAAGATAAACCACAAAGTCCTACTATGTAGCACAGAGAACTATATTCAACATCTTGTTATAACCTATAATGGAGAAGAATCAAAACAAATACACATATGCATATATTTGTGTGTGTGTGTGTGTGTGTATTGTGTGTGTGTTGTGTGTGTGTATGTGTGTGTGTGTATGTGTATATACGGGCTTCCCTGCTAGTGGGAAAGAACCCAACTGCCATTGGAGGAGACAAAAGAAACATGGGTTTGATCCCTGGGTAGGGAAGATCCCTTGGAGGAGGGCATGGCAATCCACTCCAGTATTCTTTTTTTTTTTTAATTAAATTTATTTATTTTTTTAATTGAAGGGTAATTGCTTTACAGAATTTTCTTGCTTTCTGCCAAACATCAACATGAATCAGCCATAGGTATACACATGTCGCCTCTCTCTTGAACATCCCTCCCATCTCCCTCCCCATCCCCCAACTCTAGGTTGTTACAGAGCCCCCACTCCAGTATTCTTGCCTGGAGAATCCCAAGGACAAAGGAGCTTGGCAGACTATAGTTCATAGGGTTGTAAAGAGGTGGACACAACTGAAGCGACTTAGCATGCATGCATATGTGTATATGTGTGTGTGTGTATACATACATTCAGTGGGTGTATCTTTCCTTTTCTCCTTTGTTTTTCACTTCTCTTCTTTTCACAACTATTTGTAAGGCCTCCCCAGACAGCCATTTTGCTTTTTTGCATTTCTTTTTCTTGGGGATGGTCTCGATCCCTGTCTCCTGTACAGTGTCATGAACCTCTGTCCATAGTTCATCAGGCACTCTGTCTATCAGATCTCATCCCTTGAATCTATTTCTCACTTCCATTGTATAATCGTAAGGGATATGATTTAGTTCATAGCTGAATGGTCCAGTGGTTTTCCCTACTTTCTTCAATTTAAGTCAGAATTTGGTAATAAGGAGTTCATGATCTGAGCCACAGTCAGCTCCTGGTCTTGTTTTTGCTGACTGTATAGAGCTTCTCCATCTTTGGCTGCAAAGAATATAATCAACCTGATTTTGGTATTGACTATCTGGTGATGGGCTATCTGGGGAGGCCTTAAAAATAGCTGTGAAAAGAAGAGAAGCGAAAAACAAAGGAGAAAAGGAAAGATACCCATTTGAATGCAGAGTTCCAAAGAATAGCAAGGAGAGATAAGAAAGCCTTTCTCAGTGATCAATGCAAAGAAACAGAGGAAAACAATAGAATGGGAAAGACTAGAGATCTCTTCAAGAAAATTAGAGATACCAAATGAACATTTCATGCAAAGATGGGTACAATAAAGGACAGAAATGGTATAGACCTAACAGAAGTGGAAGATATTAAGAAGAGGTGGCAAGAATACACAGAAGAACTGTACAAAAAAGATCTTCACGACCCAGATAATCATGATGGTATGATCACTCACATAGAGCCAGACATTCTGGAATTTGAAGTCAAGTGGGCCTTAGGAAGCATCACTATGAACAAAGCTGGTGGAGGTGATGGAATTCCAGTTGAGCTATTTCAAATCCTAAAAGATGATGCTATGAAAGTGCTGCACTCAATATGTCAGCAAATTTGGAAAACTCAGCGGTGGTTACAGGTCTGGAAAAGGTCAGTTTTCATTCTAATCCCAGAGAAAGGCAATGCGAAAGAATGCTCAAACTACCACACAAGTGCACTTATCTCACACGCTAGCAAAGTAATGCTCAAAATTCTCCAAGCGAGGCTTCACCAGTAAGTGAACTGTGAACCTGCAGATGTTCAAGCTAGTTTTAGAAAGGCAGAGGAACCAGAGATCAAATTGCCAACATGTGTTGGATCATCAAAAAAGCAAGAGAGTTCCAGAAAAACATCCATTTCTGCTTTATTGACTATGCCAAAGCCTTTGACTGTGTGAATCACAACAAACTGTAGAAAACTCTGAGAGATGGGAATACCAGACCATCAGACCTGCCTCTTGAGAAATCTGTATGTAGGTCAGGAAGCAACAGTTAGAACTGGACATGGAACAACAGACTGGTTCCAAATAGGAAAAGGAGTACGTCAAGGCTGTATATTGTCACCCTGCTTATTTAACTTACATGCAGAGTACATCAGGAGAAATGCTGGACTGGAGGAAGCACAAGCTGGAATCAAGATTGCCGGGAGAAATATCAGTAACCTCAGATATGCAGATGACACCACCCTTATGGCAGAAAGCAAAGAACTAAAGAGCTGCATGATGAAAGTGAAAGAAGAGAGTGAAAAGTTGGCTTAAAACTAAGATCATGGCATCCGGTCCCATCACTTCATGGGAAATAGATGGGGAGACAGTGGAAACAGTGACAGACTTTATTTTGGGGGGTTTCAAAATCACTGCAGACGGTGACTGCAGGCATGAAATTAAAAGACGCTTACTCCTTGAAGAAAAGTTATGACCATCCTAGACAACATATTAAAAAGCAGAGACCTTGCCAACAAAGATCTGGCTATGGTTTTTCCAGTAGTCATGTATGGATGTGAGAGTTGGACTATAAAGAAAGCTGAGCGCAGAAGAATTGCTGCTTTTGAACTGTAGTGTTGGAGAAGACTCTTGAGAGTCCCTTGGACTGCAAGGAGATCCAACCAGTCCATCCTAAAGGAAATCAGTCCTGAACATTCACTGGAAGGACTGATGTTGAAGCTGAAACTCCAATACTTTGGCCACCTGATGCGAAGAACTGACTCATTTGAAAAGACCCTGATGCTGGGAAAGTCTGAAGGCAGGAGGAGAAGGGGACAACAGACGATGAGATGGTTGGATGGCATCACCGATTTAATGGACATGAATTTGAGTAAATTCTGGGAGTTGGTGATGAACAGGGATGCCTGGCATGCTGTGATCCATGGGGTCACAAAGAGTCGGGCACGACTGAGTAACTGATCTGAACTGAACTGATACATACATATGACTTTATCAGTTTTGCTGAACACCAGCAACTTTTAAAATCAACTATACTTCAGTTAAAAATGAAAAAAGTAAAGATGGACTTCTGACTTTCACTTTGGATGTGAAAAGCTGGGAAAACATTACTCCCTACCTTACAACAAGAAAAAGCGGAACATTGTGCAAATTCACAACTTCCCTTGAACCCATAAGAAAACTGAGGACTCTGGTTAAAGAATTAACTCAAATTCTAAAGAGAGGCACCTCGTAGGAAAGATGGGATTGGAGCACCTGCTCGGCCTAGAACAGATGTCACCAGACGGCACACTGGGGGGTAAGACTCTGCCTTGACTCTGCAGTGACTCCCACAGGCTACATGTGGGTATTGTGAGATCTTGGAACCCCTCCCTGGGAGCCATAGACACAGGGACTCTTCTCCCTTCAGAGACACATATCCTTTTTCCTGGCAGGTACTTGTAAAAAAGATACAGGAGCAGAGAGAGAGTCCTGATAATGCGTTCCCATGGCTCTTGGGCAGGGGAGCAGCAGCTGCTGCAGGAAAGGCCAGCAGTCTTTCCCCACCAAACAGCGTTAATTTATGTTGTGGGAAGGACAGCGAGCCCTCCTGCCTTCAGATCACCCGTGGCAGCAGGAGGAAGAAAAACAGAAGAAAAAACAACAAAAAAACTGCACTCCTAAGGAACAGCCAGAGATCCATCCTGGACCCAGACTGTGAAAGGTCTCCTACAGCCAGGGCACTGCAGAATCCCCTGGAAGACCTCACTCCCCAGGCACAATGTCCCATACCGACCTAAGACTGAGATCAAGACAGAGCAGTGACCATCTCCCTCCCACATGCTATGATGAGGACAGCAAGTGTCAAGTGACAAGTCACAGCGTGTTATTACTAGGAGAGACTTCTTCTCTGAGGGGCAGGTGCAAAGGAAAACCTGAAGCTGAGGGTGGACAGATTTTGAGAAAACCCTCTGGAAACAATTCAAATGCCCTGCCCCTGATAAGACAAACTGTAGTACGTTGTACAACGGGCTTCCCAGGTGGTGCTAGTGGTAAAGAACTCACCTCCCAATGCAGGAGACAGAAGAGACAGGCGTTCAGTCCCTGGTCAGGAAGATGCCCTGGAGGAAGGCATGGAAACCAACTCCAGTATTCTTGCCTGGAGATTCCCGTGGATAGAGAGCGTGGTGGGCTACAGTCCATGGGGTCGCAGAGTCAGACATGACCGAAGCAACTTAGCGCGCAGGCACATTGTACAACAGGAGACGAAACAGCAACTCGAAAGACTGAACCCCTGAAATACTGCATCACTCTGATGAATGTCACGTGCATGCTGCTAATTCCTACATACTATAGGATTCCATTTCCATGACTTCCTGCAAAGGCAAAACTGTAAGGATAGAAAATATATCAGGCTCCTCTGTCCATGGGGTTCTCCAGGCAAGAATACTGGATGGGTTGTCATTCCCTTCTCTGGGGGATCTTCCCAACCCAGGGATCAAACCCACGTCTCCTGTGTCTCCTGCATTGGCAGGTGGATTCTTTACCACTGAGCCACCTAGGCTTCTTTTAGGTGTAAAAGACAGAAATTCAACCCAATCTAGCTTGGGTCCAAGAGGAATTTGTTGAGAGGGCTGTGTCTCTCAAGGATTGGCAGCCTGGGCACCAGGGGTGATTGGAACCAGGGACTATTTCTATCTCTCGGCCTCCTCCCCCTTATGGGGACCTTCTTGCTCACTGCACACCGGCTTCCTCTGAACATGGCTGCCAGCATCACATTTCACCAACAAAGAGGAACTGCGTCCCTTATTCTAATTCCAGCTGAAAAGTTCCCATGAAGCCCTCTGATTGGTCCAGCTGAGGCCAGTCCACAGTGGCCAAGGAGCAGAGTGATGCTTACCTTCCATCCCATGTGGTGGGAGTGGAAAACAGATGCTCCCCCGAGAAAGTGGGATGCTAAGCAGACAAGACATTAACTGGCTGTTGCAGCTCCTCATCATCTTATGACAATTAATTTTCTTTTCTGTTCTCCAAAAGAGGTTGGAGTTCTACTTCTGGCTTTTTTAGTTCATTTCAGCTTCCTGAAATAGGGGGCTACTGTGAGGAATGAAAATAAGACAAGGTCCTTCCTCTCAAAAACAAAACAAACAACAACAAAACACCCTGCGTCCCGGTCTAATGAGGGAGACAAACATGTAAACATCTCATTACCGAATCCCATGATAACTGCTCTGAGAACACAGGGGGAGGGAGCCACATCACCAATCCTGGGGTTTTGGACAAGGTTTCCTATAAGAGATGATTCCAGTGCAATTTGAAATTTGAGTAAGAAGGGGAAGGGCATTCCAAACAGAAGTGTAGGGTGCACAAGTATAGGGGAATCGCTCTTAGAGTGGATGGATTATGAGTCCCTCAGTGGGGGGCTGTCAGGCCTTTTTATGAAAAGGACAAAATGCTTTTTAAAAAAGCTCTTCATAGTTTTCAGAACACTTATACCCCATTTTTTTTGTTTTTGGCCTATCCAGCAGCCACACCTAACAGAAGCATAAGCAAAAATGGGGAAATAAGAAAAGGATGAAAACAGATTTTCTTCAGCAGTGCTCAGCTCCCATGCTGCTCCCACCTCCCAGGTCTAGGAATGGCCTGCAGGTAGGCTGATGCTTCAGAGTTAGTGGTTGGTGAGATGGGTGTGGGGGAAACAGAAAGTGGGCAGAAACTTCCATGTTGCCAAGCAGCACCTTGCGGGACCTAAACTGGGTAGGGAGTGTGGATGAGAGTGTTAAGAAATGGGACAATCAAGGAAATGAGGTTGAAGAACCAAAACACTGGGAATAAGGTCACAAAGTATTGGAGGGGGAGAGGCTGAAGTCTGAGATCGAATGGTATCTGAGATTGTACAGTTCTGAGAGGCGGGATGTGCCACAGAATGTAGTCGCGTCAGTGGTGTGCTAAAGGAGGCAGAGTCACATCACTGGTGCTATCAGAAGAGGCCCAGGATCTTTGAGACAAGATATTGTACGTATGTCAGCATGAAAGCTGAAGCCACGAGGTATACAGATGAGTTTGGAGTAGAGAAGAAAAACAAGTGGCAGATGCCAAACTTTTTTAGGAAAAGAGAGGGAGTGAGCAGGAGGTTGGTGTAAGATGGTGACTGGGAGGGGAAGGGAAGGTGGAGCCTGATGACAGGAACTTCAAGAAGGAGGTGTCTGCATGGGAATGGAAGACAAGTGTCCATGGGCAGCTGTGGAGTCAGGGGGAGGCAGCTGCTATTCCACTGACTGCAAAGCCAAACGGAAGAGCTGGGGACAAAATGAGCAACCCATACCTAGGAAGTACAGGCCCAGCCTGGGCCAGGATTGAAGGAGCCAACACAGGGAATATTTGAAAATTAATTAATTTTTCTTGAAGCATAATTGGCTTACAGTATTGTGTTAGTTTCAGGGGTATAGCAGGTGATTCAGAGTGACTTTTTTGCAGATTATGTTCCATTAGAGGTTATTACAAGATACTGAATTTAATTCCTTCAACTATGTAGTAAATTCTTGTTGCTTATCTATTTTATGTAAAGGAGTTTGTATCTGTTAATCCAATACACTTGATTTGTACCTCCTATTCCTCTTTGGTAAGTTTTTTTTTTTTTTTTCTCATCTGTGGGTTTGTTTCTGTTTTGTAGATAGATACATCTGTATTATTTTTTACATTCCACATATAAGTAATATCATATAACACTTGCCTTTCTCTGACTTATCTTACTAAGTATAATATTCTCTAGGTCCATCCATGTTGAGGCAAATGGCAATATTTCATTCCTTTTATGGCTGAGTATTATTGCATTGTATATACACACATCTTCTTAAGCCAATCATCTGCCAAAGGGTACTTGGGCTGTTTCCATATCTTGGCTACTGTAAATAGTGCTGCCATGAACATTGGTATATATGTATCTCTTCAAATTAGAGTTTTTGTTGTTCTTTTTATTTTGGCTATATGCCCAGGAATGGAATTGCTGGATTGTATGGTAGTTCTATTTTTAGTTTTTTAAGGACCTTCTATCCTGTTTTCCATAGTGGCTGCACCAATTTATATTCCCACCAGAAGTATAGGAGGGTTCCATTTTCTCCACGTCCCCTCCAGTATTTGTAGACGTTTTGATGATGGCCATTCTGACCAGTACGAGGTGACACCTCTCAGTGAATGGATTATGTTGTTTTGATTTGCATTTCTCTAATAATTAGCGATGTGGAGCATCTTTTCGTGTGCCTGTTGGCCATCTATATGTCTTCTCTAGTCAAATGCCTATTTAGATCTTCTGCCCTTTTTGAATGGGTTGTTTGTTGTTTATTTTTTATATTGAGATGTATGAGCTGTCTTCATATTTTGGATATTAACCTCTTATCAAATATATTGTTTGTAAATATTTTCTCACATTCTGTAGGTTGTCTTTCTCTTTTGTCAAGGTTTATGGTTTCCTTTGCTGTGCAAAAGCTTGTAAGTTTGATTAGGTCCCATCTGTTTATTTTTACTTTTATTTTTTTTTTTGCCTTGGGAGACTAACCTAAGAATATATGGCTACAATTTACATCAAAGAATGTTTTGCCTATGTTCTCGTCTGGGAATTTTATGGTGTCATATCTTACAATTAGGTCTTTAATCCATTTTGAGTTTATTTTTTAAAATACTGTGAGTGAAAGTTCTAATTTCATTGATCTACACATATATGTTCAGCTTTCCCAAGACCACTTGTTGAGAGACTGTCTTTTCTCCATCATATAATCTTGCCTCCTTTATCATAGATTAATTAGCTGTAGGTATATGACTTTATTTCTGGATCCTATTCTGTTCCGTTGATCTATATGTCTGTTTTTATGACAACACCATGGTATTTTGATTATTGTACCTTTGTAGTATAGTCTTTTGCACTGAAGTATTTTAGGTGTTGAGCTTCCCTGGTAGCTCAGATGGTAAACAATCCGCCTGCAATGTAGGAGACCAGGGTTTGATCCCTGGGTCGGGAAGATCCCCTGGAGAAGAAAATGGCTACCCACTCCAGTATTCTTGCCTGGAGAATCCCATGGACAGAGGAACCTGGTGGGCTACAGTCCATGGGGTCACAAAGAATCTGATGAGACTAAGCATGCACATTTTAGACATCAGCCTGATTTCTTCTAGGAAAAAAAAAAAAAAATATATATATATATATATATATATATATTTTAAGAACAGCCTCACTGTATCAGACACCTATGTGCCACCTCAGATTCTCATAAGTGGCCATCACCATGCCAGCCTTGGCCACGATGGGCTCTAGGAGGCAACCTGGTTCTGCCACCTGAGGTCTTTGGCTGCTCCCATGACATCCAGACTCTGAGGACCCACCATGGTTTGGGTATGGGACCATGCTTCCACAGTGGCTCCTGAAGGAGGCAGGTGACGCAACACAAAAGCACAGGGAAATTAACTCTCTGGGAGGAGCCCTGGCCAGTGAAGGACAAGAGATGGCAGAGCACCAGAAGGCAAATCCCTTCTCCATTCCTCCATCATGGACTATTTCTGGGCACAGTGTTTCTATATCATCTGTTCAGAGACACCCTGCTGCTGCTAAGTCACTTCAGTCGTGTCCGACTCTGTGCGACCCCATAGACGGTAGCCCACCAGGCTCCGCTGTCCCTGGGATTCTCCAGGCAAGAACACTGGAGTGGGCCAGAGACACCCTGCATATCATCAAATGACTGGCTGTGTCTCTTCTTGAAGCAAGACCTGCTCAGGAATGAACCACCTTGTATTTTCTCCCCACCCTTCACGGAGCCTTCCGCTCCCCTCACTTTTGCTGCCCTGGGATTGCACCTTCCAAGAAAGCACTGACACCTCTTGCCTCATGCTGTCTATTCAGGGGACCTGAGCCATGTGAATTCCAGTAGGAATTCTTTTCAATTCTCGTCCATAGCAACTTTTAAACATATGTGTATGTATGTATAGATTTGTTTGTCTGCACTGGGTCTTAGCTGTAGCATGTGAGAGCTAGTTCCATTCCCTGACCAGGAATTGAACCCAGGCTCCCTACACTGGGAACGCAATCTTAGCCGCTGGACCACGGGTCAGTGTCCCATTAGTGAAAGCATCATATGACTGAACCCATATTCCAAAGTAGAGAAATAAATGCCACCTCTTTCTTCTTTAAAAAAAAAAAGTTTATTCATTTATTCATTTGTTTGACTGCACTGGGTCTTATCTGCAGCATGTGGGATCTAGTTCCCTGACGAGGGACTGAACCTGGACCCCCTGCATTGGGAGCACAGCATCTTAGCCACTGGACCACCAAGGGAATCCTCATCTGTAGCAACTTGAAAGGTTAATTTCAAAAGCATAGTGGGCTACTCCCCTTACCTGAAAAGACTGCCCAGAGGAACAGAGCGACTCACTGGAAGAAGTTGGGAGGTGAAACACCCGCATGGGTAAAGGGGTAGAAGCAGCCACTATGCTCCTGTAGATGCTCAGCATTTGGGCACAAGGCCCAGCCAGATAGTGAAGAGTCATCGAATGTGCACAGAGATGGCAACTGAGCATGAGCAAGCCGAGGTGAGCGCAGAAGGCACACGCATCTTGCAGCCTCACCACGCCTGGGCTCTGGCTCGCCCTGTCCCTACTTGCTAGGCTCTGGGCTAGTAGGAGGCCTCTGGAACATTCCCACCAGGTGGAGGAGGGGCAGCACCTTGCAGAGAGGGAACTTTGAACTGGATCGTGATTGAATTCCTTGATTAGACTAACATTTTTATTGGATTAGACTGGCCTTTGCCTGAGCGGACTGAATTCAGTGTTTCTGCTGCCAAGTGGGAATGAGAGCTCATTAAAGAAAGTACATGCAATTATTATTATTTTTAAGTGCAGTTGGACTCTCCCGGGCCCACTTTAATTTGGCCAAGAGCCCTGTCCTTGACTGTGAACTCTGAGGAGAGCCAACCAGACTCTGGCACTTGGATAAATAGGGTTTATGTTTCTGTGGCTGGAATAATGAGGCCAGGGGTGAACTACCAGGATGCTGTGCAGTGGCCGAGTCTGGCTGCCGAGAGGCCGGCTGTGTGCTCCTGGCCGTAAGGATTGTGGGGATGAATGAAATGTCAGCACATCAAGTATATTTTCATAACACACATTACTGTCTAAATTCGTTGTGGACACTGTCCAGATTTCACCATTTGCTGGTTGTTGGGTAAGTGGGACATGTGTGCAAGGTGTGTGTGTGTGTGTGTCTGTGAGTGTGTGTGAGTGCAAGGTGTGTACAGAGTCATGGTTGAGAGCCCTGGCTCTAACATCAGACAGATCTGGCATGGGCCCCAGCCCTGTCACTCATCAGCAACGCAAACGGGTAAAAACTGAACTCAGTCAGAAAGGTGCTTTTGAGGGCCGTCACGGTGAAAGTGAAAGTCGCTCAATCGTGTCCGACCCTTTGCAACCCCATGGCCTGCAGCCCACTAATCTCCGCTGCCCATGGGGTTCTCCAGGCAAGAATACTGGAGTGGATTAGGTGTGGCTTTCTCACCTGAAAAGTGAAGATAATCATACCAAACTTTCCGGTCTGTTGTGAGAATCCAAACTCCAGCCATCACGTACCTTCACAATTCCTGCCACATCCATATCCCACTTAGGCTGGCTGTTCTCTGCTTCAGCCCTTTCCCAACCCAGATCCAGTTTCCACCGAAATCTATGCCCTGTGGACTCCCCCCAGGCTCCCAGCCCACTGGCCTCAGGTGGCTCAGCCCTTGGAAGGCGCTGACAGATGAGACCTCCGAGGGACAGAGGCTGGGGTATTCCTCTCCTGACCTCCTCCTTACTCTGCCCACGGCTGAGCCCCCTCAGTGGTTCCAACTCTCAGGGAGGGAGCGGTTCCCGGTTCCCTTCCTCGACTCTTCACACCTCGGGTGGTAACAGCCAACCCCTGGGACTGCCCTCGGAGACTTCAGCGTTCTTTAGGGTTCCTTGTACCCTGTCCTAGGAATTGTGCAGATTCTCTTCATCAAGTTTTGCCATGGAGACTGGAGAGAGTTCTTTTTCCCACCCAACCCTGGGTGATAGACTCCTGGATTATTGTTTACATGGTGTTTTCTTATCAAACTCACATTTACAAAATCTAAATAATTTTTTAATGGGAATTTTATGTCTCCATGTCATTGTGGACTACGTGACTTGATATACTGGCTTTAACCTTTCTAATCACATTAAAATAAACACGTACCTTTAAAAATAAACATGTTCAGGGAATTCCCGGCAGTCCAGTGGTTAGAACTCCATGCATTCACTGTGGAGGGCCCCGGTTTGATCCCTGGTCAGGGACCTAAGACCCTGCAAGGTGTGTGGCACAGCCAAAAAAGAAAAAAAAAAATGTGTTTACCATGTCCCACCTAAAGGCAGCTCTGGTACCCTGGTAGCCTTTGGAGGCCCCTTTGGGAAGGATCGAGTCACTCTGTGGAGTTGCTTAGCTCAGAGACACTCCCTTTTCTGTGTGAGTGTCGTTCTGAAAATAAGAATCCACATAGTCACACACGCCAAACACACGTCAGACAGGACCGTGTTCCTCCTCAAACTATCTCTGCTATTCACATAAAATATAACAGAATTGTCCTGTTGCTAATAAAGTCTGCATGCCTCCTGTTGTGACGGTTCTCTGTACGAGAATCATCTTCCCTCTCCTGCAGAAAGGGCAAGGAGTTCATTTTGAAAAAAAGAAACTATCTACAATCACCCCCAGTGCAAACAGAGTCTTTCTGAAGTCTACCTTCAAATGACAAGGATTTAAAAAATAAATCTGGTGGAATCTTGCTGGGATTTTCAGACCGAGAAGCTGAATAGTTAAGACAGAATATATCACTCTTTGTTAAAAAATAGAATATGCCCAGAAAGCTGGATTCAATCTCTTAAGCATCTTTTCTCCTTCCTCCTGCCCCCCTCCTGTGTACTGTGAGTTTCTTCAGCTCCACCCACCACACCTTCTGGCCACACACACTTGCCAACTCACACGTGCACACTCATATTCACGAGCATGTATGAATACACACACACACATTCACACCTGCACACCGCTCCCGGGCACGGAGGCAGGATGGCAGTTCCACCTCCCTGCCCTCTAGCATCAGGGAGCTGGCAGCTTTCTGCACAAATTGCCTCCGGAACAAAGCAGGCTGGCCTGCGAGAGGACTTCTGTCATGTCTGCCGGAGCGGTGCTACTCAGGATCAAGCAAGACTGATGACAAAACTTTTTTTTAAAGTTTTTTTCTTTTTTTTGCTATTTAAGTCACAGTAGATGAGGAGCTGAACGAGATGTGCAGAGGGGTACCCTGTTGATTATCCTATAACTTCAACTTGGTTATAGTAATGGAGACAGGGAAAGTGACTTTAAGAAGTGCTATGGCCTGATTCATGTTGAGGTTTGACAGAAAACAGCAAAATTCTGTAAAGCAATTATCCTTCAATAAAAAATAAATTAATTTAAAAAATAACATTCTGAAAATCACAGAAGATAATTTAGGGACTAAATAATAAAGATAAGACTACATTTCATTAAAAAAGAGAAGATGTGCACTTTGTTCATTAGAGTCTTCCTCCCTGCTTCCACCACTTCCTTCCTTCCATTGTTGAAAGTAAGCCTGTCTCGCACCCAAATGCCAGTCCCTCCTCTTCTCCACAGAGGTGAACACAGCTCTGCAGAAGACTGTGCTAATGCAACAGAGAAACACAAGAATCTCCTATGAGCCCGATGTCAGCTGGGATTCTCTGGTCCTGCTACGTGGAAGTAAGAGGACTGAGGACCTCCAAGTCCACAGTGAGGGATCAAGCACCATGTCCTCGCAGATGTCTGCAAACTCCCAGCACTAAGTCCCCTCCTCTGGACCCTCTGCTTCTGGAATCCAGGGTATTGTCTCATACAGCCCTCGGCAACCCAGATGCAAAATATCAACCCTTTTCCTGATTTCCATATAATAATCCACTCTTACTAAGTACAACTTCCCACAACCCCCTCACCCCCATATAACATCCTCACTTCACCCACCACAGGGCATAAGGGGTGTTTGGCCAAAGGGTCCCAACTCTGTTTCAAGGGGAAACCTTGCATCTATCCATTCCACCACTCCAATAGACAGCCTGATTTTTCACATATAAAAATCCTTATCAGAGAAATCTCTAGTTATAGACACGGTAAAACATATAGATTTCTTATTTAAAACACCAGTCATTTACTTCGATAATCAAAGCAGCATCAAAAACATTCTCAAAGTTTCTAGTGCACTGTGAGTTTATCCAGTGAAGTATAGCATTAACATACCTTCTCTTTGAGGGTAAAAGATGCAAAAGAAGAAAAAAAAACCCACAACAATGCTGTGGACCGAATGTTTCTGTCCCCAGAATTCACAGGTTGAAGCCCTAATGGTTTGGAGGTAAGGCATTTGGGAGGTGACTAGGTCATGAGGGTGGGGCCCTTAGTGGGATTAGCATCCTTCTAAGAAGAGAACTAGCCCTTTTGTCTTGGTCATGTGAGAACATGAAGGGGGTATTCATGTACAAACCAGGAAGAGAGCCCTCACCAAGAACCAAATCTGCCAAGACCTCGATCTTGCACTTTTCAGCCTTCGGAACTGTGTGAAAGAAATGCTTGTTGTTAAGCCACCCAATCTATGTTCATTTGTTACAGCAGCCTGCACTAAGACAACAACAAAAACAAACGATACAGCAAGATCTCTTGAGGGCAGGAGTGAGAGATGAAATTACAAGAATTCAAAATGGCCAACTTTTATTGATTTATTTATTTTTAACTTTTTATTTTATATTGGAGTATAGCCGATTAACAACACCGTGATAGTTTCAGGTGCATAGCAAAGTGACTCAGCCATGCATAAACATGCATCCTCTCTAAATGGCCAACTCATTTAGAACTCACTTCTCCGAACTTGCTGAGAAAAGCCAAGGGAGCTAGCGACAGGGCCAGAAGCATAGCTTCCCCACACTGGCCAGGACTTAACGTGGACCAGGTGCTATGCTCTGCATCATTTTAAAATTTAATTCAGTTTCTACCAAAGTAATAATACACATTTAAAAAGCCAAACTGTACTCTAAGGGCAGTAATAAAAATAGCTTTCCTCTTCCCATGCCTCCCATACCAGGTCCCACCTCTTTAGCAAATAGCTTTTTACGTATCTCCATTTTCCTGAGCAAAAGGAATTATACTATTGCATTGATTTTTCCATTTTAAACATAATCTCCTGCCTTCCTGCTATGATGAGGGTTTTAGCACATATACCTTCACCTTATCTCTTTTCTCTCCTACATCCTCCCCATGGAATCATATCATATTTTTGTTAAATCAATATGCAGTGAATATATTATCTTTACTAAGTAAACATTGGTCAAGCTGCTCAGGGAAGTATTACATTTCCTTTCATATATGACTTTTTGTTTTCCCTGGAGTTAATCATTGACTTTTTTTTTTTTCACTTGCATAATTTCATATACACATCACTAAATCTCCAGAAGAGATGTAAAATTCTCTTCCATATATTCAAACACATTACTTTCATCTGTATTTTTGGAGATATCCTTCCCAGAGCTATCCTCCTTCCTGCCCCAGTTTGGGTTGGTGGGTCCTCATCCTTGCTGCCTAGTGGTCATTCTAGAGCTTCACTCACCAAGCGGTGAATTCCCTTTGACTCTCTTTTGTGTTAAGTCCAGTTTCTGGGAAACAGTGGCTTCATCTTCCTTTGCTAATTCTTTTATTTTGGTATAGCTTTACTAGGATCCAGAGACTGCCTTTGGTTGCTTGGTTAGGTGTAGAGTTCTAGGCTGGAAGGACATTTTCCTTGGTATTTTGAAAGTCATGTTCCCTTTTCCTCCAGATTTCAGTGTTGCTGAGATGATGTCACTGTGACCCCTAATGTCTGGAATGTGACCTTGTTTTGTTATCTCTGTCCCTACTCTCCCAGAGGGCTTGCTTTTTTTTTTTTTTAATTGGTGTATAGTTGATTTACAATGTTGTCAGTTCCAGGTGAAGAGCAAAGTGAGTCAGTTATACATATACATATATCCACTCTTTTTTAAGTCTTTCCCCATCTAGGTTATTACAGAATATTAAGTAGAGCTTCCTGTGCTATACGGTCAGTCCTTATTAGTTACCTGTTTTATATATAGTAGTGTGTATGTGTTAATCCCAATCTCCGAGTTTATCCCCTTGCCTTTTCCCTTTGCTAACCATAAGTTTGTTTTCTCCATCTGTGACCCTATTTCTGTTTTGTAAATAAGTTCATTTGTCCATATTTTGCATTCCACATACAAATGATATCATATGATATCTGTCTTTGACTTCAGTTAGTATGATAATCTCTAGCGATTATCTCTAGATAATCTCTAATCTCCATCCATGTTACTGCAAATGGCATTATTTTGTTTTTTCATGGTTAAGTAATATTCCACCATATATATGTATTGCCTCTTCTTTATCCATTCCTCTGATGAAATTTATATTGCTTCCATGTCTTGGCTATTGTAAACAGTGCTGCAATGAACATTCAGTTCAGTTCAGTTCAGTTCAGTTGCTCAGTCGTGTCCCACTCTTTGCGACCCCATGAATTGCAGCATGCCAGGCCTCCCTGTCCATCACCAACTCCCAGAGTTTACTCAAACTCATGCCCATCGAGTTGGTGATGCCATCCAGCCATCTCATCCTCTGTCGTCCCCTCCTCCTCCTGCCCCCAAACCCTCCAAGCATCAGGGTCTTTTCCAGTGAGTCAACTCTTCGCATGAGGTGGCCAAAGTACTGGAGATTCAGCTTCAGCATCAGTCCTTCCAGTGAACACCCAGGACTGATCTCCTTTAGGATGGACTGGTTGGATCTCCTTGCAGTCCAAGGGACTCTCAAGAGTCTTCTCCAACACCACAGTTCAAAAGCATCAATTTTTCGGCACTCAGCTTTCTTCACAGTCCAACTCTCACATCCATACATGACCGCTGGAAAAACCATAGCCTTGACCAGATGGACCTTTGTTGGCAAAGTAATGTCTCTGCTTTTTAATATGCTGTCTAGGTTGGTCATAACTTTCCTTCCAAGGAGTAAGCGTCTTTTAATTTCATGGCTGCAGTCACCATCTGCAGTGATTCTGGATCCCCCAAAAATAAAGTCTGACACTGTTTCCACTGTCTCCCCATCTATTTCCCATGAAGTGATGGGACCAGATGCCATGATCTTAGTTTTCTGAATGTTAAGCTTTAAGCCAACTTTTTCACTCTCCTCTTTCACTTTCATCAACAGGCTTTTTAGTTCCTCTTCACTCTCTGCCATAAGGGTGGCGTCATCTGCATATCTGAGGTTGTTGATATTTCTCCCAGCAATCTTGATTCCAGCTTGTGCTTCTTCCAGCCCAGTGTTTCTCATGATGTACTCTGCATATAAGTTAAATAAGCAGGGTGACAATATACAGCCTTGACGTACTCCTTTTCCTATTTGGAACCAGTCTGTTGTTCCATGTCCAGTTCTAACTGTTGCTTCCTGACCTGCATACGGTTTCTCAAGAGGCAGGTCAGGTGGTCTGGTATTCCCATCTCTTTCAGAATTTTAGATGCATGTATCTTTTTGAATTATGGTTTTCTTCAGATATATGCCCAGGAATGGGATTGTTGGATCATATGGTAATTCTATATTCAGTTTTTAAAGAACCTCCATATTGTTCTCCGTATTGGTTGTACCAATTTATATTGCTACCAACAGTGTAGGAGTGAAAGATTTTCTCTACACCCTCTTAAGCTTTTATTGTTTGTAGACTTTTTAAATAATGGCCATTCTGACCCGTGTGAGGTGATAGCTCATTGTAGTTTTGATTTGAGAGGAGTTTTTAAAATCTGCTCTTTATCCCTTTAAAATTTCATGAAAATGTGTTTTAGATGGGTCTCCCTCCCCTTTAAAAAAATTCATTGTGCTGGGTACTTCCTGAGCCTGTTCAGTCTGTAAAATAATAGTTTTTAGTTCTGGGATATTTTAAATACTGTTTTCTTTGATAAGTTTTTCTTCCCTATTCTCTTTGTTCCCCATGGAATATCTTTTATCTTCTGTTGGACCTCTTATATTGCCCTAGTGTTCTTTATCCCACTTTTGAGACACTACTTTGACTTTAGCTCCATCCTTTTTATTGCTTTTTTTTTTTTCTTTTTCAACACCTCGACTGTCCTTTGAATACTCTTCAGGTGCAATTTCTTCTCTGTCTTCAAGGGTAGAACACCATTATCCTGTTTGCTTAGCTCCTTTTCTTCTCTTGTTTGTTTTGATGTTTGCTTTCTGTGTGTTGAAGGTTTTTCTTGTGATCTTCACCTTTCTCTTTTTTCTAGGAAGGTGGCATCCAAGGTTAGTGGCAGTGGTTTGACAACTGTGGGGGTGGGCTTGACAACTGGGGATTTGCTAAGGACGCACAGGCCCTACTGTTCCTTGGGAAGATTCTCCAAAATTCAGTATGTTAGCTTTTTGTCTGGTTTCTGGCTGGCGGATGTATGCCTGGCAAGCAGCATTCTGAAATGGGGCAAAGCCTCACGATTAGACTTAACCTCACTTCTGTCCAGGGCCTCACCTCCATCCCCAGCTGTGGCCTGAGTTGGGAGCTGCCCTGATCGGTTTCTCCAGAGGCTGAAACTCCAGCTTCTGCTGGGGCCGGGCAGGCACGGGCTCAGGCTGTGTGGGGCAGGGACGCTGCTGCTCTCAGACAGATGTATCAACCTCACAGCTACCTTCTCTTTCATAGTTACCATAAAAATGCGTGCATTTCAAAAAGGGATCTCAGTTGTATAACAAATTTCTTCTAAACAATGCAAAAAGAATATTAATTGGGCAAAGATTTTATGCCTTTTGAAAGTGTATATGTTACTGAAGATTTCATAAGGCAGGTGGGAGAACGGTTTATACCACCTGTTAGGTTTATAACCCAAACAACCAGATGAGAACACCCCAGGTGTCCCACTCTCAGAAGATCCAGGGGCCACCACTTCCTGTGGCTTTATGTCCACTCAGCTTCTCTAGCCTTATTCCTGCTGAGGCTCCTTCAAAAGCAACACAAAAATCCCTCCCCTCGAATCAAAAAGAACAACCCCCCTGTCTCCTGAAACCACCTACCTTAATGCTCCAAACACAGATCAATGCCTGTTCCCAAACAAAGACAGCACTGTTTCTTAAAGGAACTTTGATACGTTAAATATTCCTACTTCATTAGACCGTGAGGAGAAATCTGGGTTTACAAAAATAATTATGTTTTTGTGCATTTCTATGTGCTGATTAAAGCATTCCAAATGTACCCTAAGGGGTCCAAGCATTCAGGAAATTTCTGAGGCTCTAAAATGACCTTTATTTACTCATTCCACCTTCCTCCCACCCCCACCCGGCCTCTCATATTCTCACCACTTTTCTCCACCAGCAGACACGGGTATCGCATATCAAAGGCAAAGAATAGTTCAAGAGGAAGTCTGTACTGTCCCTATTTTATAAATTGGGTTTAATAATTCATCTAAAAGAGAATTTTTAGCAACAAGGTTTGCATATGAAAAGGGAACGAGTCTTCCCTAAATAGGCATCTGTTACTCTTGCTGCAATGCTGAGTGGAGAGAAAAAAGGCCAGTCAGGTCCAAAAGCATCTCTTGGATTCACTAAGGACATCGTGGCAAAAGTGATCTTAGAGCAAGCTTTGCAAGAAAAGGAATTTCAACCACACCCTAAAAGTCTTTCCTTTGTTACTGCAGAAATCCACCTAGAGGTCATTGCGACAAACATGTATATTCCAAAACCATCTGCAGACTGTGGGTATTTGCATTTCCTGGTCATAAACCACCACCTGTCCAGACTCCCACTATTGCCTCTAATACCAAACTAATGGCATCTTGTTAAGTCAGATGGTGGTGGGTTTGAGGGTCCCCAGGTTTCTAAGGGAACACACAAAGCTGTTCAGAATGTCAAGAAACCACTTATTCACACAGCTACGCCGCTCATGCATGGCTGGCGACTTTAAATATTTGTCACTCCAACTTGCTGATTTTGGCGGGGGAGGGGAAGCTGGTAGAATGAAAGGGGTAGAAAATTAACAGAAACCTCTAATTGCCTGGGTTTGCTGCCTGGAATATTTTTGCAGTAGCTATGTGGCAGGCAGCACTGTCAGTGTTTTCTGACCTGACAATGGATGAAGACCCAGCAAAAGAAGCAATTGATACTCCTCTCCATCCCCATTTTATAAACAGCATCTATCATCCTGCCTTAGAAAAAAATAATGGCTTGAGAATTAACTTTCGTAGTTTCTTTTTCCAAAATGTCCCCTTTTACCTGGGGTTTCCCTGGCCTTCCCTGGTGGCTGAGCTGGTAAAGAATCTGCCTGCAATGTGGGAGACCTGGGTTTGATCCCTGGGTTGGGAAGACCCCCTGGAGAAGGTAATGGATACCTACTCCAGTTTTCTGGCCTGGAGAATTCCATGGACTGTATAGTCCATTGAGAGTCCTACGTGACTGAGCGACTTTCACTCACTTCACTTTGCAGAGTTCCATTTAGCCAAAGGAGCATCTGAATTCAACTGAATTTCCTGAATATTTCAAAAATCTGCAATCACATAGTCTTTTCTTGAAACCCAGCACATTCCAATGATATCACCTAGATTTGTTTTTTCCTTTAAGGATATAATTTGTTTGTTAATAAGGATTCTGTTGCAGTGAAACCCAGACTTGAGAAAGAAAGTGGGCATGTCATTCTACCTGGAGATGCGTGGACTGAGCCCACCTTTCTGCAGGGCATTTGATCCCTTTAAAAGGGTGATGCACTTTCACTCAGCATTTCCATTTGTTCTAAGGAATAGTCAAAGCTTGCTGCCTTCTGGTGTCTATCATTTATAATAGCGAAAATTGGGGAGCAATCTGAGTGTCAAAAATATGGCTACTGATTAGTCGAGTTATGGCAAAGTCATACAATAAAATACTGTGCAGTCATTAAAAACAACTGTAGAATATCCGATATAGAATAATGTTCGTGATGTTAAATAAAAAAGAAAATAGAATGTACATTATGATAGCTTTTAAAATTTCTTTTTGTAGGTAAATTTTATTATGAAAATAAATATGCTTAGAAAAAAATGACTGAAAACGTTGAAAAATGATGTTCAACATCACATGGTAAATAGAGGGCAGAGAAAAGGGAGGATTTTTAATTTCTTCTTTGTGTTCTGCATTCCCCCAATATATTACATCATTTGCATTCAGGAAAATAAATCAGAAACAAAGAATCAACTGTGCTATCAAAGTATATGTATTGTTACATTTTAAACTAAAAGATGCTGCGAATCAGTTTAAAAACGCAGGCGCTCTTCACTTGATCAAGCACCATCTGAAAGACTCCATTTGCCAGGCCAGAGTCAATGACTTTGATGCTTTAGATGCCAGTTGTGAGCTGTCTCGGGGTTTTAGATAAGCTGAAATGACGGTGCTTTAAATAGAGGTGAAAAGGATTCCTTAACCAATGCTTTTCAAACAGGAGTCTGGAGGCTGTCACGTTCAAGAAACTAGGAGGAGTGGGTTAAGATGTAGACAGTGGCTGAGATCGATAGCTGGGCGACTTAACCTCTCTGTGCCTCTCTTCATCCGGAAATGGGAGGTAATAATAAAGTACTTTCCTGGGTTGTTGAGGATGACCTGAGCGAACGGAGTAAAGCACCGAGTGTAACGGAGAGCAAGTGTCGGCTCTCACTAGACACTGCAGCTTCACCGTCTGCCGGGCAGAGCAGACCCCTGCATGCTCTGCTCTGCCGTACTTGCGCGCCAGGCATCAGGACCCAGCGAAAAGCGAACGTGCTTTGACCTCAGCGCGTAGTGCAGACCCTGTTTGAAGCAGACACAATGCGCGCGCGCACGTCTGCCCCGCGCCCCACGTGCACGCCCGCGCGCCCCCGCCCACGCGCGAACACGCTGTTCCGTGGACCCAGCGCGCACGGTTCCTCGGCTTGGGCTTCACAGGCAGATATGAAACATTTCTTGCCTTCTCCAAACACCAGCAGCGGCAGAATGGAAAGGAAAACTGAATGAACGGAATAAAGCAGACCTTTCCACATCCTGCCGCACCTCGCTTCCCAAGCGCTTTTTCAGGGTCACTGAGCAGCTGAAAAAGCCAGAAGAGATCAAGAGGAGCAGGGCGGGCAGTGAGGGAGGAGTGGGTTAACCAAGGGGAATGGGGGACCAAAGTCCCCTCCTTCTGTTGCCCCCTCGCCATCCCCGCCCCTCGAGGATGACCGGCGCAGGAGCTCGGGTCCGGGTTCCTGCGGGGTCAAAGCGCAGAGCCACCTCTGTCCCGCCGCTTAGCCAAGGCGCTGGGGCTTGTGCCAGGGGAGCTGGGGGCGAGACCGTGCTGGCGACCCTCTAGAGCAGCTGCCAGGGCGTTTGCTTCCCGCTGATGCGCAGACACACCCTCAGGGGACCGATGGCAACCGGTACTCCAATTTCTGCCCTCTTCTGGACCGTCCAGTCAGCCGTAGGCACCATATCCTTGGTCCATCTCACCCGGTGATGCAAAACGGCCATTTAAAAAGAAAACTGAATTCACCATTGAGAACGCGTATATGAAAAATCGAATATCGTTTTTGTTTTTATGATGAAAACATCAGGCACAAAAATCTTACGTAGGCTCAAGATTGTTTTCTTTCAGCAACCCAGAGCTGTTAAAAAAAAAATACAATGATGCCAGTCTTAAATGTTTTCTCTTAGGCATCGTAAGAAATGTGTGTTAAAATCCTGAAAGCTAAAATTCCGTTGGACTCTTACTTGTCATTATCAGGTGAATCTGAATATTCACATTGAATATTGAACAAACTTTGAAAAAAATAAAGACAAAAGTAAAATAATCAGATAAGAATGCCAGAAGCCCACGAAGTATTCTGTAGCTCTTGGTCCCGTGTTTGAAATCAAGTTTTTAGCCTTTTACTTCTTCCTTGTGCTTTTTTGTTTTGTTTTTGATGTGTTTTTAAATCCATACATTAGAGTCTTACAGATAATGTGATCTCTCTTTAGAGCTGATTTGACCCCACTCCCCTTTTGGCAAAACTTCTCTGTTTGCATTTCTCTTGTGCTCCCAACAGGTCTGTATATTAACAACATGCCTCAGTTTTGGCTCAGCAGCCTCATTAATTATGTCAGCAGAGAGCTGGCACTAGGACTCCTCAGCGCGCCCGATAATTCCTGTTTCCTTCCTGCTGGCATTGTTGCCTCCGAACCACCAACTTACTATCAGCCACCCTCATTTTTCCTCTGTCTTCTCAGCCCCCCTCCCCAGTCCCATGCTTCAATCTGCCCACTTCCCAAGTCAGTGAAGAACAGAACTTGAGGTCCCAGAAGAATGACACAGCAGAACTCTATGAGTATTATCATTATTATCTGGCCTGAAAGAAATTTTCTGGGCCTACAACCCAGGAGATCAAACTAGTCAATCCTAAAGGAAAACGATCCTGAATATTCATTAGAAGGACTGATGCTGACACTGAGGCTCCAATACTTTGGCCACCTGATGTGAAGAGCTGACTCATTAGAAAAGACCCTGATTCTGGGAAGGACTGAAGACAGGAGAAGGGGATGACAGAGGATGAGATGTTCGGATAGCATCATGACTCAATGGACATGAGTTTGAGCAAGCTCTGGGAGATGGTGAAGGACAGGGAAGCCTGGTGTGCTGCAGTCCATGGGGTCCCAAAGAGTCGGACAGGACCGAGTGACTGAACAAACAAACAACCCAGATCCTTCGGGCCCTCTTTCATAAACTTCAGATAATGATGTTGATAACAGTGGTTACCATTTATTGAGTGTTTACTGTGCTTTCAAAAAAAAAAAAGTGGATTATTTCATTTAATCCCTAAAACAAGCCTAGAGGCAGCTATCATTGTCAATACCATTTCAGACAAGAGAAAAACGAAGGCTCAGTGAATTAGGGGTTCCCTGATGGCTCAGCAAGTAAAGAATCTGCCTGCAAATGCAGGAGACACTGGAGACGTGGGTTCGATCTCTGGGTTGTAAAGATAACCCTGGAGTAGGAAATGGCATCCCACTCCAGTATTCTTGCCTGGAAAATTCCACGGACAGAGGATACTGGTGGGCTACAGTCCATGGGGTCACAGAGAGTCAGACACGATTGAGTGACAGTGTTTGTTTAGGCCCAGGGGTTAGACTGGTACACACAGCATGACATGAGACAGCCCCATATGACACCGTTTGCAAAAGTGGTTGGAGGCTCAGAGGTGTGGCATTTAGAAACCACTTCAGAAAGTTAAATAGAATAATGTGGCTGAACAAAAAGGACAGTTTTCTCTGAGGCTGTTGATTCCGCTCATGTACATGCATGCGTGTGTGCTAAGTTGCCTCAGTCGTGTCCAGCTCTTTGCGACCCTGTGGACTGTAGCCCTCCAGGCTCCTCTGTCCATGGGATTCTGCAGGCAAGAATACTGGAGTGGGTTGCCGTGCCCTCTTCCAGGGGATCTTCCAACCCAGGGATAAAACCACCGCATTGACAGGCGAGTTCTTTATCACTAGCGCTACCTGGGAAGCCCCAATTCCACTCACACAGTCCATCAAATAACCATTATCAAACAGAAAACTGAAAGCCCTGATTTTGTTTTTATTTTTGGTTATCTGAAAACTTGCAATAAAAGTGTGAGATTCTGGCCTGTAATTTCCCCTTGAGGCCTAACATGCCTTGCCCAGTGACTGAGATAATAGGGTATAAGCAAGTGTTTTCACAGATACTACTCCTAATTTTAGTATTACACCATCCTTCAGGAGGCCACAGCCTCTTCCCAACCACATCTGGCATCTGAGTGAGCAACCCAGGGAAAGTCCTTTAAAGAGTTGAGGGCTTGCTCGCCCACCATATTGAAACAGATCAGTGGTCATGGCAGGAGTTCTTTGACTAACCTGAGGGCTCAGCCATTATTCAAAAACATTTATAACATGTCAGCTTTATACCAGGCACTGAGCCGAGGCACTGCAGATCCATAGACGTGGTCTCCATTCTAATTTTACTTAAAATTAAAGTTTTAAATAAATCAGAACAGCTGACTCACGGAGCAGACAAAAACCAGGCTGGAGGGACATTTCCTTTCATGCTGGAGAAGGGTGACAGCAGGAAGGATGCAAATGCATTCCCAAGAGAGAAGAGGAGGCTGTAAGGATCAGATTTGCCATCAGTTACCAAAGAGGAAGAGACCTCAGAAACAGAAAGGCCAGGAGCCTTGTCCATACCACAGGGCAAGGCTAATGGCTTGTAAATTATAAAACTTGTTGTGCTTTATATGAAAAATCCAGACTCTCTAGAGCTATAAAATGTGGCAGTGCCCTTTTCCTGTCCCCCCACCCCCCCACCCCGCTGACACACACACCTACAATCTTACTCTCTAGGGATAGATAGTACTGTGAACAGTTTAGTGTTGAATCAAAAGGAACTAGTGCTTCTCTCTTAAATGTGACACAAAAAGAAAATATACCAAAGAACATAGCCCAAAGTATTAATAAAATGAATCCACAGAACTTATGCTAACTGGGCTACAAGATCCTTCCTATGGGGTAAGTAATTTGGGCTTTATCCTTTCTGCTTGGAAAGAAAAGCCTAAATATTTGCTTGTCATGTGGAATTCAGGACTCAGTGGCAGTCACTACGTAAACTGTCATTCCATCCTCTGGGTAAGGCATTACCAGGTTTTGGTTAGAAGCCAGATGTGTTCACCTGGTTGCTGTCACAGTCAAGCCTTAACCAACCTAAATGCCTTATATGAAATTAACTTATCAAACTAGTAACGTGCAGAACCTTGGAGAATGGAACAGGTACATATTAAGGCAAGAAGGAGAAACTTGGGCTGGTGAGACATTGTAATAGGGACTCTGGGCAGGTGGGATTCTGGGGGGAATTTGAAAAGGAAAGAAAGGGCCATGGCTCAAGAGGTGGGCGAGGCTCAGGGCAGAAACTTCACTCACTTTGCAGTTTTGCCTTGGAGCAGACATAGTATATAGTAGTCATTACAGTAGCAAGTTAGATTGGGATTTTGTTGTTCAGTCGCTCAGTCATGTCCAACTCTTTGCAATCCCATAGACTGCAGCATGCCAGGCTTCCCTGTCCTTCACCATCTTCTGAAGCTTGCTCAAACTCATGTCCATTGAGTCAGTGATGCCATCCAACCATCTTATCCTCTGCCGTCCCCTTCTCCTCCTGCCTTCAATCTTTCCCAGCATCAGGGTCTTTTCCAATGAGTTGGCTGTTCGCATCAGGTGGCAAAAGTATTGGAGCTTCAGCTTCAGCATCAGTCCTTCCAATGAATATTCAGGATTGATTTCCTTTAGGATTGACTGGTTTGATCTCCTTGCAGTCCAAGGAACTCTCAAGAATCTTTCCCAGCACCACAGTTGGAAAGGATCAATTCTTTGGCACTCAGCCTTTCTCATGGTCTAACTTTCACATCCATACATGGCTACTGGAAAAACCATAGCTTTGATTATACAGACTTTTTCTGGCAAAGTAATGTCTCTGCTTTATAATATGCTGCCTAGGTTTATCATAGCTTTTTCCCCAAGATTGAGATTAGTTTTAATTAATTTATATCTGCACAGATTTATCACAGTCTCTGCCTCTACACATCCTGCTCCAGAACCTTGACCTTGAAGGGATTAGAACAGGTTTTTGAAGGCTGAATAAGGAGGGATGGCCACAGTTCCAGAAGTCCCGCACCATCCCTTCTCCCCTGCATGGTCATAACAGAAGACACTGTGTGTCCCAGCCTCCCTTGCTCCGTGTGGCCCTGTGATAAGATTTTGCTCCAGGGTGATGAGTGGGAGTGATGTATGCACTCTGTCTGTAGTGCCCTGTGGTATAGGCTGCCTCCCTCAGAAGCAACCTGGCCTCTTCTGCAATCATTATACAATAGGGGAAGGTAGATACCCAGGTGGAACTGACATGCAAGGATTTTATTGGGAGAAATGTCAGATGAGGCTGGGAGACATATCTGGAAATCTTTGAGCCAGGCCAGCATCAGAGGTGTCCCAGATCTAGGAACCTGTGTTAGAGTCCCTGCTCTCCCTGGTCATTGACTCAGGCAGCCCACAGAAAGCATAGCCTTGGCACAAACACAGCAATGGGCTTCATGTGTAGCTGTCAGCCCGGGTCACAGCACCCAAGTTGGAGGCAAGTCTGCTAGGTGCATGCTCGGGCCATCACTGAGGCCAGCCAGGAAGGAGGCATCAGGATGCTCCAGGGAGCAGTTGACCACCATGGGGAACAGGCACAGTTCTGCTGGCCCCATCTGGGAAACTAGGGAACACCCTTCTTCTCTACCTGAGGGGCATGGAAGGTGGGAAATATACTCCCGTCCTCTCAAAGCTGCTGAGATGCTGGCCTTCACTGCAGCAGCTAAATGCTTATGGTAACTAGCCCAGGTTCAAGCCCCTGAAGTTGCTAACAAACTGAACATATAACTGATCGGGGTTTTGCTTCCTCTCTCTCCACACTCCTCTCCCGCCTCCCCACTCCTCACCTGCTGGAGGATGGAGAAGTGTGAAATGCCCCCAAAGTGAGAAACATAGAGCAGAGGATTCTGGGGAAAAAAACAGGTAGAACTATCTACCCCTCCCCCAACCCAAGGGCATACTGCCAAGGCCCTGGTTATAACCACCTCTCTTCGTTACAACTCTGTGTGAAAACATGATGGGGGTGTGGGGGGAGTCTAGAAGGAAATATACCATAGCAATAACTGGCTCTACTGAAGTGATAGAATCATAGATATTTTTCTTTTATTCCTCTTGACAATTTTCCATAATGAAATGTGCTTTTTTACCTCTTTAAATGTTTATATTAAAAAACAAAATTTCTGCTTTTCTCTATGCTTAAACACTTCCATAATAAAAATCATGTTTTAAATTTCAAAACAATTGTTCCGCTTACCCTTTCTATGTTTTTCTGCTTAATATCCTCCACTTCCTTGTCTTTCCTTCTTTCTCCCTGCCACCTGAAAAAACCCCAAAAGTACCATCAGCTCTAAATCTGTGGTGGTTCATTAGGACATGTGATCTTGGGCAGATGGCAAGCCTTGGTTTCTCCTGGCTGAGCAGTTCACTGAGTCTAAGGGGAGATGTTGCTGGGGTCTCTCTTGAGGGGAAGCTGGCAGATGAAACCAGGTCTGAGTTTGTGTTCAGTGCTCTGAAAAAAATGTCACTGCCTACAGCCAAACCAACTAGTTAGTTATCAAATCTAGCTCCTCTGCCCCCTGGCAACAATAGCCTGACCACATTTCCCAGATTGCCTTGCAGTCTGCCACGTCCACTTGGTAATTGCAGTCCCCTGGATCTGAGATAGTCACTCAGTCGTGTCCTACTCTTTTCAATCCCATGGACTTGCCAAGGTCCTGGTAGCCCTGCAGGCTCCTCTATCCATGGAATTCTCCAAGCAAGAATACTGGAGTGGGTTGTTGTTCCCTTCTCCAGGGGATCTTCCTGACTCAGGGATCAAACCCTAGTCTCCTGTATCACAGGTGGATTCTTTGCTGTCTGAATGTGCCATTTCCAGAACTTAGGATGGAAGGAGCCTGATCCCTAATCACCACTTGGATGGGAGTTGCCCACCCAGCAGAAACACCCATGCTGGACTTGATTTGTCAGAGAAATAATTGTGTTAAACCACAGAAAGGTGTGTTTTTTTTTACAGCAGCAAGCTTACTGCAGTGGGTACATTTTTCATCTCTCTTGCTAAAGTGGCCTGGTCACCATGCTCTAAATCCACTTAGTCTGAGATGAATTTGATTGCAGAGAGCAGTGGATGGAGCTCCCCCTTTTAAGACTTGCAACCTGGTCTCTTCTGCAATCATTATACTGTAGGGAGATATTGCCCTTGATGAAATCTTATAACGTCCTCCAAATTTACTGTAGCTTTCTTCAGTGGAAGTAGCTCTAGATGGGGAGCCTGGATTATCTATTCCTAATTATTAGCAGGATGATGTAACCCCCGCAAGCCTCAGAGAGTATCCAGTTCATTTTAGAGGTAGGCAGTCACAACAATGCTAATAACTAGCTGTGGCTGAGTGGAGGCCAAGCACCTTGAACAGATTAACTGAGGGAGGTGGGTGATAATATCAGCATTTTGAACATAGGAGAAACAGGCTTCCCAGGTGTCACTAGTGGTAAGGAACCCTCCTCCAATGCAAGAGATGCCTGAGACAAGGGTTCCATCCCTGGATTGGGAAGATCACCTGGAGGAGGGCATTGCAGTCCACTCCAGTATTGCCTGGAGAATCCCATGGACAGAGGAGGCTGGTAGGTTACAGTCCATGGGGTCGCAAAGAGTCAGACATGACTAAAATGACTTAGCAGGCATGCACAAAGCACAAAGAAATGAAAACACTACTCAAGGCCACAGCTAGAAAATATCATTCAAACATAGGCAATCTAACTCTGGGGCCAGAAACTAAATTCTCAGGGTTCTAAAATGCTGAGATATGCCCCAGAAAGCAGTCTCTCTGTGGTTGAGATGCTCTTGGTGCTGGCCTTGTGATATGCCTGGACTTGGTGGTTTCTGTATCCCCCAGCTGTGTTCCCACCCTGCTCTGGACAACCTTCTCCCGCTGACAACTCCTGCTCTGGAAATATACAGCCTTGCAAGGGATGACAGGATCTCCCCTCTTCCTTGATCTCCTTAATCTGATTAGACACAAATTGTAATAGGCCTTGATTCGGAGAACTTCCTTTTGCCAAATTAAATCCCTGGAGATCTCACACACAGACCTTGATTTATGAACACCAGACTCTTTCAGTCCTCTGTGATTTTCTTTATTGAAACCATGCAAGGCCAGCTCTCAAGCAAAAGAGAGCTGGTGATCAAATCTTGGTTTCCGATGAATTCAGGGAATTCAGGGGACATCGGAGGTTATGTGATTCAAATGCAGAGTAAATCACCCTGACTTTACTCACCAGAAGAGCAATTAGAAAATGACAATCAGACAAACCCTGGGCTTTAATTAGACTGATTATTGAAATACTAATACAATTCTGTTATGACTATCTTTAGTAATTCAGCTTTTTTCTTACAAATTAACTCATCTACTCTGAATTTCTCCAACTGTAGTATGTGGTGCACCTTCCTGGACCATTATGAGGGTTAAAAAAAAAAGCCTATTTAATACAATTTATTAAGGATTTGCTGTGTTCCAAACATCATGCCAACGAATACTACCTACTTATCATTTCATCCCCAATTTAGAGATAAGGAAATTGGCACTCAGAGAGGTTAAGTTACCTGCCCAAAGTGTGGTAGGCAGAATAATGACCCCCCATAGAGTGTGTTCTAATCCCCAAACCTTTGACAGTGTTACTCTGCAAAGCACGGGGATGTGCAAGTGTGATTAAGGTAAGAACTTTGAGGCGGAAAGATTATCTTGGATTATCTAAAAGTAGACCCAGAATAATCACAAGAGACCTTAGAAGGGAAAGAGATAGGCAGTGGAATCAGAAGAGGAGATGTGACAAGGGAAGCAGAGCGCAGAATGTGGGGCCGAAAGTCAAGGAATACATGAGCATCCTAAAGAAGCTGGAAAGGCAAGGACATGCATTCTTCCCAAGAGCCTCCAGGAGGAACATAGCCCTGTCAACCCAGTTTAGACTTACAGCCTCCAGGACTATAAGATATGTGTTGCTTTAAGTCTCTAAGCTTGTGGTGATTTGTTATAGGAGCCTTCAGCAGCTGTAGGAAACTGCTACATATTATATAGATGCTGAGTGGTGGAAGCAGGATTTGAATCCTGCTCCTTGTGGCTGCATAGACCATGCTCTTTATGTATAGGTTCAGTGGCCTTGAAATTTAAAATATGGTTTTCATATTACAGCAAATATGATATTAAGAAACAAAATGCAAAACCCAAAAGATTTTTTAAAGATAAAATGTGAGATATCAAAAAAAAAACCAAAAAACAAATACCCACCACTACTGAAAGAATCCGTTTATCTTTTCTGGGAATTAGGACTCACAGCTCTGATGAAATCTGCAACACATAAATTTAATTTTTAATTAAAGACACAAACCAATATTCAAACTAAAGTACAAGAACTCTTTGTTCTTTTTTTGATACTCTACCAGATTGCTATTCTTGAGTTCTAAAAATAATCCTGTATTCTTGAAATAAATATTGTTGCTTCTCTGCTTGTTAAAAAAAAAATGACAGAGCAAAAGAACAGAATAGAGGGCACAATAGAACCAGGTTGTCTTTATGTGGTTATCTGGTATATAGTGAACATACTGTTACAAGGGCACAGGAAAAGGATGGATTGTTTGGTTGATCATGTTAAGGAAACTGGAGTTTTAAAAAAATAATAACTTATGGGCAATAAAGTAAACCTGGAGCCATATCTCATACCCTGATTGATTTAAGTTTCAAATCTGAAAGGAAAAATAATAAAGCCAATAGAGAAAAATACACAGGAATATCTCTGTAGCCAAGAGTTGGGCAACCCTAAGACTTCCCCGTCAAATCAATAGATTTAATTATATTAAGTGAAAAGATTTCTGTTCAATAGATAGATATGATAAACAAATCTCAATCTGGGAAAAGACATGTGCAATGATTTAAAAAGATAAAAAAATAGTTGTATGCTCTTTAAAGAATTCCTGAAAATTAACAGGAAAAAGACAGGAAACCCAGAAAAGAACAGGCAAAGAATATGTAGAGTGAATTCACAGACCAGATTCTCTAACTCATTAATAATCAGAGGAATGCAATTAAAACAATGCACAAAATATATTACACCCACCAGAAGAGAAGAAAAATAGAAAGGTAATTAACAATAAGAGTTGATGAGGTTTTGAGGAAATGGGCACTTTTATGTACCACTGGTGGGAGGGTAAAGCAGGACAGTCATTCAGGAAGCCTGTCTAGTATATATGCTCTAGGATCAGGGACCCTTCTACCGGATCTTTATTCAGTCTGTCAGGGGGCACATATAAGGTGGTCACGTCTGTGTTGACTGAGTCGCAGTGAGCTGGAAGCAATCCAGGGGCCCATTCTCAGGGGAATGAGTAAAGTGACTGGGCATGATCTGGATTATGCACCATGGCATAATCTGCAGCAGCTAGCAACACACTAACTGTACAACATGTGTGTGTCTAAAAACACAGTATTGAGTGGGAAGAAAGAAGGAAACAGCAAGTTCCATTACTCAATACTGCATATACCAATTAAAACACAAAAGACACTATATATTCTACAAGGAAACATCCTACCAGAGGGCTTTTATCAAACACCTTGAAGTGGATGCCTGTGGGAAGAAGGGACTAGATCATGGCTAAAAAGGAAAATACATCAATTGGACAAGAGTGACAACTCCTACAGAGCAACGATGCCGATATGCTATAACCTGAGATCTCTCAACACCTAAAATAATAGAAATAATAGACTTTCTTTGGGGAGGAGGGACATTTTTCCGCAATAAGTCACGCCAAACTACAGGAGTTGATCCCAGGGGGGAGCCACTTTTCCCTGTCATGTTGGTTAGAAAATGTGAAGTGTTGACAGGTACCTAATATTTCTGAATCTCTAAAATGCTCTTGGAGTTAAGAAGAATGGAAACAGGGTAACTCGTGTCTGGAAAAGCCCTCTTAAAGTCAACTCATTTAAAATGAGAACCAAACTGTCATTTCAAGTAGTGAAAAAAATTAGAATGTCATCTTTTTAAGCTTGAAAAGTAAAACTAAAATTTAATAAGATATGTTTTGTCTCATGTTTTATAAAATTATATTTTCAATGCAACTCTGATCTGCTATATTACTACTATTTAGGGCCAGCCACCATTCAATAAGTATTTGTTGAATGAATGAATGAACAAATGATGATCAACTCTTAGAAAGAACAAAGAATGAATTGTTACTTTCCCCTCAGAGCGTTCCATAATTTTCTCAGTTTTTTATTTTAAGTATAACTGATTTATAATATTATGTTAGTTTCAGGCATACAGCAAAGATATTCCATTATATATATTTTTTCAAATTATTTTCTATTATAGGTATTATAAGATATTGAATATAGTTCCCTGTGCTATATGATAAATCTTTGTTGCTTATCTATTTTATGTATAGTACTTTGTTAATACCCAACTCCTAATTTATCCCTCTCTCCTCCCCATCCCACTTTGGTAACCATGTTTGCTTTCTATTTCTGTTTTGTATAAAGATTCATCTCTGATATCATATCTTTTGATATTTATCATATAATATTTATCTTTCTCTGCTTTACTACTCTAATATTCTCTCAGTCCATCCATGCTATTGAAAATGACAATTTTTTTTTAATGGCTAATATTCCCTTGTGTGTGTATATGTATATACACACACACACACACCCCCCTCATCTTCTTAGGCTGATTGTTGATGGGCACCTTGGCTATTGTAAATAGTGCTGCTATAAACACTGGGGTGCATGTATCTTTTTGATTAAGAGTTTTCGTCTTTTCTAGATGTATACCCAAGAGTGGAATTGCCTGATCATATGGTAGCTCTGTTTTTAGTTTTTTAAGGAACTTCAGTACTGTTCTCCATAGTGGTTGCACTAAAATTAAGAAGATATGTTTTGTCTCATGTTTTAAAAATTATGTTTTCAATACAACTCTGATCTGAAATTCCCACCAACAGTGTAGGAGGTCTTCCTTTTCTACACATCCTTTCCAGCATTTATTGTTTGTTGGCTTTTTGATGATAGCCATTCTGACTGATGTGAGGTGATACCTCATTATGGTTTTGATTTGCATTTATCTAATAATGATGTGGAGCATCTTTTCATGTGCCTATTGGCCATATGTATGTCTTCTATGGAGAAATGTCTATTTAGGTCTTCTGCCCATTTTTTCTCAATTTTAAACTGTTTTAACTGCATGATTTTCTCATTCTTGTTGACATGGTGTGTGACTTTAGCAATCCTTCAACTTCACTTTTATCAGCTTTGTGAAATTTTGTATCTTTGTAGATAATGTGATTTCTCTTTGCAATCGATCTGCATTGCATGTGCATTACAAGCTCCAAAAGGGACATTTCAATGGGAACCCATTTCATAAGTAGTCATTCAGAAGTGATTATCTGATCATTACACTCACTTTTGCTTGCCATGCAACCCTGTTCCTCTGAGGATCCAAATAAAGAACTCAGGTTACAAAGATGCTCTGGACTATCCCCACTTTGCAGACATGAAAACTGAGACTTAAGGAAGTCAAATGGCTTGCCCCAAATCTCAAGACTTGAAAGTGGCAAACCACAGAAAACACAGTGGGAAAGAGACCATGACATACGGGTCATATCCAGAGAGCTCCAAGGAACAGAAAGGAGTGGGGTGGGGATAGCAGGAAGGGCTGGTTGTGTGCTTGCTCTGTTATCAATAATGGCCTGTAATAATAAAATGGTTCTGGCAAGGAAAAGTTAGCTTCTTAATTTTACATTGAGCTATCCTTCCTCATGCACCCTTTCTCTATGAGGCATCAAGGAAAACTGCACTTGTCAATAAGGAATGTTTCAAATTTCCCTGGTAGTCCAGTGATTAAGACTCCACACTCCCTTATACAGGGGGCACAGGTTTGATTCCTGGTCTGGAAACTAAGATCGCATACACTGCATGGCGAGGCCTAGAAAAGAAGAAAACAAATATAAAAAATAAGTAATATTTCAGGGCTCCAGCCTCCTTTGAGTTTCTGCTGTCCTTGATCGTCCTCTCCAAGAAGGCTGAGGGATGCGCTGAGCATTCACTGTGTCCGGGCAGCAGAGAAGAATGGGGAGGGAGACCTGTGTCTGGTTTCCTTGTGATGGGCTGTGGCTCCTCCTTAGCCTCTGGGGACCTGCTGTCTCCTGCCCACTGGTGACTGCCTGCCCTCTTGGCCCCAGTCAATGCTACGGCTGCTGGAGCCTGGGACCTTCTCTCTCTTCACTGACTCTAAGAGCCTGGTAGTCCTCCCACTGTCTTGCTATAGCCCCTGAGGCTCAGTTGCTGGCCCCCGGTGTCCAGCCTCCTAGACCCCATGGCTGTGACCAAATCTCGGCCTTCTAGGGTATGTGACAACCCAAGGGCTCAGAGAAGCTCAGGGTTTCCCTGCAGAGAGCATGCAGCACCACCGCCTTTTCAGCGGCGTGTCTCCTAGGGTTGCTAGGTGAGAAACATTCTGCTCCCACATCCCTACGGCAGCAGTCAGCGTTTAACTAGAAAGCAGAAGGAACTTGGGGATTTAAAACAGAGGGATTTTAGTACTGGCCAGTGGTGACACAGATGAGGGAAGAATTAAAAAGCCAGAAAGGGCAGAGTGAGGCGCTCAGAGATCAGCAGCTGCGTGAAGCCACCACTGCCCTCAGAGGGGGAGGTAAGTGGAGCCCAGGGCCTGCTGGCCCCCAAGAGATCAGACACCACAGAGACCTGAAGCAGAGAGGCAAGGGAGAAACACCCTGGCCTCTCTCTTCCTCCAGCTGCAGCCATATCGACCCAGAGCATCTGGTTAGCTGGGAGCCTGGGAGACAAAGACCCCCAGGGGCTGCCCCTCTGAGATGCAGGGCAGGGCAAAGAGTGATGTGGATGGGAGGGCAGAGGACCCAGGGCCAGCATGACCCCCTCCCCAGAGGGAAGCAAAGCCCCTCCCCTCTTCCTATACAGCACAGCAAGCCCCTTCCTCGCTTTTGCGTGAAGGAGGCAGGACAGGATCCATGTCCCTTGCTCTCTTCTCCCCCCTCTGCTTCCTGCTTCCCATGATCCACTGGGGTCCCGGTGGGCAGCAACCCACTCCTTCTCTCATACTTTGAGCCTGTCTACTCTGAGCTTATAATAACACCTTAGGGTACCCGGTCCTGCTCTTAGGGGTTTAAAGGTGGTAAAGAGATATTTCTCTCCCTAAAGTCCAAATTTCAAGACTGTTGTCTCAACATGGACGAGCTTTGAGTCTCAACACTCATCAATAACATCTTTTCCTCCTTCCTTGGGGGCAGTAAACCTCATGGTTCATGTTAGCCTTATAAGTGGGAGGCTGCAAAAGGAAATGATAAAGGAGAAAATGAAACTGTATCAGCTAATAGCCCAAGAAATAGTGTTCCCATGACACTCCCATGTAGGGTCACTGCAACTCTACCTGGAGTGTGGAATGCTCCAACAACCCCATCAGGGGGTTTCTCTTGTTGGTCCCATTCTACAGATGTGGTGCCACTGAGGCTGAGAGATTCATTGCCCATCCGGGATTTAAGAAACGGTGAGATTTGAAAGCAGGTCAGTTTTGATATAGCTTTTTAACATTTTTATTTGTTTGCATTCGGCTGCGCCAGGCTTTCACCGCCGGGCGCCAGTTTTCTCCTGGCCAGCAAGGCGCTGCTCTGTAGTTGCGGGGCATAGACCTCTCACTGTGGCGGCTCCTCTTGCTCCGGAGCACGGGCTCCAGAGTGTGGACTCAGTAGTTGTGCTGCATAGGCTTCGTTGCTCCACAGCATGTGGGATCTTCTTAATCACTGGACCACCAAGGAGGTCTCCCAGATGAGTTTTGGGTTTTCATTCCTGGCTGATTCTTCCTCTGTCCCCACCTCTAGTTTCTAAACTCTATAAACTCCTTTTTTTCCCCTTTTAAAATAAATTGTGGTAAAATACACACAAAATTTACCATATTAATCACTTTTAAGTGTCCAGTTGAGTAGTATTTAATAACATTGCATACCCATCACCACCATGCACCTCCATAACTCTCTTCATCTAATAACAGTGAACTTCTAAACCTGTTAAACAATAATTCCTCCTCCACAGGTCCCCACAGTAGAGTACCACAGTACAGTACCACTCTACTCCATGTCTCTATGATTTCTCACTACTAAAAGTGCCTCATAGAGGTGGAATCATACAGTATCTGACTTAATAAGTATTTCCTCACTGATTTGAAATGCCACTTTATCATATACTAAGTTCCCATAGGAGAAGGCAATGGCACCCACTCCAGTACTCTTGCCTGGGAAATCCTATGGACGGAGGAACCTGGTAGGCTGCAGTCCATGGGGTGGAGAAGAGTCGGACACGCCTGAGCGACTTCACTTTCACTTTTCACTTCCATGCCCTGGAGAAAGAAATAGCAACCCCCTCCAGTATTCTTGCCTGGAGAATCCCAGGGATGGAAGCCTGGTGGGCTGCCGCCTACGGGGTTGCACAGAGTCGGACACGACTGACGTGACTTAGCAGCAATAGCAGCAGCAGCAAGTTCCCATAGACATTGGAGTCTCTTTCTAAATTCTTCATCCTATTTTTACCCAATCTATGCTAGCATCAAACTTTCAATTACTATAGCTGTTTTTCCAAGCATAATTTGCTTGGTTTATTTTTTCATATAAATGAAGAACCTTGTCTCTTTCTTCCCCCGGCTATACAAATCCATTTTGATTTTATCTATATATCTATCTAGCACTTATCTGGGCCTTACTGGGTACCAGACACAGTTGTGAAAATGTTAAATTTACAAGCCAATTTAAAAAGACACCTTTATAATTATTCTTTTTAACTAGTATTTGTTGTTTTCACTCACTGGCTTATTTCACTCAGCATAATGTTCTAAGTTTCATTCATGTCGTAGCATAATGCAGAATTCCCTCCCTTTAAGGCCAATATCTATTTCACTGTATGGATGCACCACATTTTGCTTATGCATGTATCTGTCAATGGACATTTGGGTTGCCTCCATGTTTTAGCTATTGCAAATAACGCTTCTACGAACATGGGTATACAAATAGCTCTTCCAGATCTTGCTTTCAATTCTTTTGGATATATACCCAGTGTAATTGCTGGATCATATGGTGATTCTATTTTTAATTTTTTGAGGAACCAACATACTGTTTTCCACAGCAGCTGTACCATTTTACATTCCCACCAACAAAGCATAAGTGTTCCAATTTTTCCACATCTTCACCAATACTTGTTGTTTCAAGGTTTTTTTTTTTAAATGGTAGCCACCATAATGTATGTGAGATAGCTCTGTAAATTTCATCATAATTTTATTTTGCATTTGCCTGCTGGTTAGTGATATTGAGCATTTTTTCATGTGCTTCATGACCATTTACATATCTTCTTTGGAAAAATGTCTATTTAATTTCTTTGTCCCTTTTAAAATTAAGCTTGTTGTTGTTGAGTTATAGGCATTCGCTATACAGCCTGAATATTACTGTCTTATCAGCTATAATTTGCGACTATTCCCTCTCATTCTGTGGATGGCCTTTTTACTCTGTTGTTGTTGGCTTTCCTTGAGAAAAATTTTTTAATTTCCATGAAGTCCAATTTGCCTTAAAGTCTTAATTCTCACTCACAATACTCATTCCAGCCTACTTCTCACCACCATTCCCTTTTCAGCTTGTTGGAAAACTTCACTCAGGAAATAACACAGTTGGTGATCGTCTCTCTGATGGTCAGTCTCAGCTTGGCATTTTCACAAGGTCATGAGCCAGAACTACTGTCATCACTGTCTTTATTAACATCCACCTGCACATGTGTTACAGCCTGGGTCCTCCCTACTCCAAAAGGAGACCCTGAGATGAAGACGTGGGTGCAGGTGGTTTATCTGGTTGATGCCAGGGAGCAGGAGTGAGGGAGAGTGAAACGGGGGAGAAGAAAAGCCACTAGAAAACTGTCATTTTGAGGTCATCACTGTGAGCAACTAAAGACCCCACTGGGACACTCTTGGGAGTTTAAAAGATGCTTCTCTCAGTTGTCCCTGATGGGTGGGAACATCTATCCATTAGCTCCCACCCTCTGTGATTGGACCTCTCCTGCACATTTGGGCTGTGCCTAGTGGCCGCAATGTGATGGCCCCCAGACCCCCCTGCAGAAACAAGAGTTATACTTCCAGTTATACTTCCTTCCGGGAAAGCCCATACTCTGGAATATAGAAGCCTGATTCATCCCCCTAAATCGGGCAACTCTGCACGGCCACCCCAGCTTCAGAGCATCCCGAGGAGCTGATCACAGATGACTTCTTCCTCTGTCCGCATCTACCTCTATGACCTCCCTTCCCTCAGGGGCTGATGAGTACTCCCTAGTAAGCATCCTGCATGCTACCCTGCTTGGGGGGAGTCTGCCCGACCACAGCCTGTGTAGCTGCCTTGTCTGCATGCCTCTCCTCCAGACCAGGAGGACTGCAGAAAAGGAAGTAGAGGACACGCAGCTCATGGAGTCATGCTAAAAGCCATGCTAAGGGGGCTTGAAGCTCACTCAGGATTGCTCACATGGCTAAGACCGCAGTTAAGGCTGGGAGGGTGTAAGGCAGGGCTCAAGAGGCATCTGATACCACATGAATTGGAGTTGGTTCCAAAATCATGAAACAAATCTGGGTCTTGCCTTCAGTTCAGTTCAGTCGCTCAGTCATGTCCAACTTTTTGCGACTCCATGAATCGCAGCACGCCAGGCCTCCCTGTCCATCACCAACTCCCGGAGTTTACTCAAACTCATGCCCATTGAGTTGGTGATGCCATCCAGCCATCTCATCCTCTGTTGTCGCCTTCTCCTCGTGCCCCCCAATCCCTCCCAGCATCAGGGTCTTTTCCATTGAATCAACTCTTCGCATGAGGTGGCCAAAGTATTGGAGTTTCAGCTTCAGCATCAGTCCTTCCAATGAACACCCAGGACTAATCTCCTTTAGGATGGACTGGTTGGATCTCCTTGCAGTCCAAGGGACTCTCAAGAGTCTTCTCCAACACCACAGTTCAAAAGCATCAATTTTTCAACGCTCAGCTTTCCTAATAGCCCAACTCTCACATCCATACATGACCACTGGAAAAACCATAGCCTTGACCAGATGGACCTTTGTTGGCAAAGTAATGTCTCTGCTTTTTAATACGCTATCTAGGTTGGTCATAACTTTCCTTCCAAGGAGTAAGCATCTATTAATTCCTACTGAAGCTTAATGACAATTGTAACCTATTGCCATTATTTCTGAGCACCTTCGTGTGCCCAGGAAAAATGATGTTAATGGGGAGGAAAAGTGAAAAATTATGATTTCGAGAACAGTCAGAAGGAGAACAGACATAGGCTAAGGACATGTTAGCCACCCCACCCCCTCCCCTAAGAAAAGCCCTGTGACTTTTGTAAGCCCAACAGCTGACTTCTGGTGTAGTGTCTTCAGTTTTGCAAGTCTGTCTCCTGCAGTGATGCTGGTAAGAGCCAGAAAACCTCAACATTCCACTCACTGTCTTCCAAGTGCTGCACGGAAAATGCCCTGTCACCAGGGAGGGCATGCTTCCAGTTCTTTTTCTCCCAAGTCCCTGCAAGAAGCTGAGGCCTATAGTCAGAGGAAACAAAAATCCTTCTCTCGATACTGCCAATGAAATCATACCAGAGGATGCAAAGTGGCCTTAAAAGGAAGATTATACAACATTGAGAGCTTGGCATGGAGGAAAGGCTAAAACGGTGGTACTGAACTCATATGTGCTCACCTAGGTCTTTGCTGTGCGTGATGCTTCATATTTTGTTTCCTTTTGTTTTAATCACTATTTCATGTTATTCAATAATTCATTTAAAGGAGTTTTCCAAATAGATAACAAGCCAGAAGAGACATAAAAGCAGACTGGAAATTCTAATAAAGGAGAGAGGAATTTTATTTTACTTACCTGGCTAAGAACAAAAGACAAAGAAAGATCATGATAATGAAGAAAATAATTGCTGCAAAGATAGGGGAAATGCTGACTGGACCAAGAAGATACTGAAGGACCTTCAGAATAACTGAATTGCATTCAAGGTACTTAGTTGCTTGACGGTGGGCCAGTGGCTCCTTCCTAATGGATATTTTGAAGTGTGAGGGTCTGGGAATCCAGAGGTGCCCTCATTACATCTAAGGAAAGAGAGAGTCTCTTAATAAGACAACAAAGGTGAATAATTGCAGAGGGGCATGCAAAATACTTAGTAGCATTTTCAGATCTGTTCGTTTGGCATAGAGCCAAGCAGAGTGGAATTTTCAACCTCTTTCCCCTCTGCCAAACAAAAGTCAAGCTAATAGTATTTGGAAGAAGGGATTTTTGCAGATTGAGTCCCCGGCTTGGCAAAAGTGAGACTCAGAATTTCCTACAGCAAAAACGGTGGTGGGGAAAGCTGCTGGAAAGTAGACACCACATGCTAACCTGCTTGGGAAAGTCTGCTTGGGGTAGTCCCCTGCATGGGGAAGATTTGACAACGTCAAGGACCCACTGCTAAAGGAAAGTAAGCGTCATTGAGGATTCTCCAGATCATTCACAAGAAAAAGGCAAAATTATGTGGTTGTCATGTCACCGCTGATTACCTTCAATCTAGTCTCTAGTTTATCCAGCTTGCAGAGGCTTTGACTGGATTAGTCAAGCCATACCATGACGACCTGGTCCTTGTTCTTTGAAGAAAATTAACCTGCCATCAGTCCTTGTGAGACTGCAGTTTCTGGAGGGCGAGGGGTGAGTCCTATTCTCGCGTGCCTGAGCTGGGCTTAGCACATGGCACATGCTCAGGATCTTATGGCTGACTGGGTGAAAGGAAGCACAGGTCCCTACATAATTCCTCCTCCTCCCCATATTCTCCCCACTCCCTACCCACAAATGACACAGGGGCTTGTTTCTTAAGACCAAATGAGCAACTGTTGAAATTTGCTTTGAGCCTGGATTTTCCAGATAATCATATCCAAGAGCTCTCCAAAATAAAAGGTTAATGGGAAGTAAAGATCAGAAGTGAAAGGCATCAGTAGTCCAACAGAAGAAAACCTAAGCAATTAGAATAAAAATTCAGGAGGCAGGGGGAGCATAGAGCTGAGGGGGATCAGTGATGCTGGGTTTTGTAAAATTTAATAAAACGTATAATTGACCCTCATTAGATTTATTCACATTACAAAGAGAAAGCTGTTTGCTAATGAGAAACGCTTTATTCCCCAAATTTCAGATCACGAATTCATTTCCCTTCTTCCTTGCTGGCTTGGCACATTTTTAAATGGCTCCGTTAAAACAGTTATTAATCCAAAATTAAATATCCATGACAATTAATCCCCCCAGAGCCAAGGAAAGTCGCCACTGCTTCCTGCTTCATTTTCTCTGCCACCAAGTTGTGAATTTGCTCTTTCTAAGTCTACGTGTGAGTTGTATTAAAGCAGAAGAAATATATTCTAGTTAAAGAGAGGCAGATCAATAAAAAGAAAATAGGGACGGTGGAAACATTTGTTACTTGAACCATAGGTTGGCATTTTAACTTTGTTGCTGTGTACTTCCCGTTAAGGATTGTATTTAAAGATGAAATACATCTTTATTATCAGCTGTATACCTCCTGTAATAAGTGAATGATAACTGTACCTCATCAATGGTCTCAAGCTAACCTCCGTGAAGGGCTTGGAACAGTGCAGTGCATCTGTAAGGGCTGGTCCCTGCCAGTTGTGATCGTCATTCTCTTCAGTAAGTTCTTTCCGGGCATTTTGGCTATTATTTTGGCATGATGTCAGATGATATTTTTTTTTTTCAGATGATATTTTTTAAAATATCTGTCCAATATTTAATTTGGAGAGGCTCTGAGAAACTAATTTTCTATTAATAAACATGTATTTTCTTCTATCTGAAATAAAAGTGATTTCATACATCCGATACATGCTATCTTCTGGATCAGAAAACCCCTGGCGGAATTTTAAGTGGTTTAACTCTCGGGATCCTAAAACGTTCCTTCCATGATACATTTTTCTGTTCCAAAATTTCAGTAACAGAAACCAGTCAGTTCAACTCCGGTCAGCTGGCTTACAGTCAGTGACCTTGGCGTGTCACCTCTCACAAGTAACTGACAAGCACTTGTCACAAGCACACACAAGTTGCACAAGTAACTCACCAGCATACACAGTGCAGCCAGTCTTGGTCATGTATTTCTGCTCCAGATCCGCCTTCCTTGGCAGTGACTTTTTGTCAGTTGTCACAAATCGCAAGAGAGATAAATTGGACTGAGGGTATTTTATTTCTATTCGAGGATAGTCTTTTTTATTTTATTTTTTTTTCCCTCAGAACTAAGCCTAATTTACATTTTACCAGTTATACATGATGCCATGTTTGGAAACCTGAGTCAACAGCCAACACATTTTCTGAGGTGTATTTAAGCACTTCTTACTGCTGGCACTTCTAATTAGTGACCCTAATGGTCCACCCTTTAATTTAGCCTCAGAAGACCCCCCAGATTAACTCCTACCTCATTAACACTGTCTTCAAATTCTCCATCCAATTAAGTCTTACTATTTTTGCAAAAACCTTCGAGTTGTTTCAACATAGTATCGGCTGAAAAAAAAAGCATAACCTAAAAATTGAGAATTATGTTCTATTTAGTGGATAAAACTGAGGACTTAAGCCCCAGGACATAGCCTGTTAGCTAGTTCAGAGAGACTGCTCTGAACAGGTAAGGAAGAAGGCAAGTAGTTGGAACATCAAAAGATTACCATTAATTTAAGAAAATCAGATAGCTCAAGTGAAGGAATTTAGCACTTTTCTATGTATGGCAAGGTGCAAGGGTTTGGGTTCACTGAAATTACTCCTTTGACATGCACCTCACCCATCTGGGCCCAGCATCCTGTCCTTTAGCATTCTGAGTCTTCTCGGGGCTCACCATCGGGGCAACTGTAATGTGATGGCTTAATGGCTGCAACATTTATTTACAGAGATAAAGAATCCTCTTGCCAATGCGGAAGACACAGGTTTGATCCCTGGATTGGGAAGATCCCTTGGAGAAGGGATTGGCAACCTGCTCCAGTATTCTTGCCTGGGAAATCCCATAGACCGAGGAGCCTGGCGGATTACAGTCCATGGGCTCGCAGAGTGTTCTGGACGTGACTGAGCACCTGAGCACAATGGCAGGCAACAGATCTCCACTCACAATGGGGCCAGTGCAACCTGTAGGAAAACCAGGAGGGTAGGTAGAGGCTCGGAGGGCCACGGAATAGCAGAATAGGGTTTCTGGATGCAGATTTCATTCTGAGCTGGAAGTGACCCATCCTTTGGATTCCAGTAAAATCTGAGTCATTCATCTGCCAATGTCTCAGATGTAAACTGGAGCATCTCCCTGTAAGTAGTCCCCTTGACCATGAAATGGGCAATTTCTATCCCTGTCTCATACTTCTTCCTCACAGCCACTTTGTAATGTAGCTCAGAGATAGTTTAACCAAAATAAAGGTCTTATTTCCCTCATGGGACAAAACGTCTGGAGAAGTAGCAGCCAGTAGTAGCTGATCCAGCTGCTGGAGACATCGTCAGGAACCCCAGGACCTGCTCCACTATCCCTGAGTATGTGGCTTCCACCCTCATGGTCACAAAATGGCTGCCCCTCCTCCAACAACAGTATTTGTGTCCCAGGCAAGAAGAAAAAGAAGGGCAGAGAGAAAAAGGTATGTGTCAGCTAAGTCTGCTCACATTTATGAGGAAAGCAGTGAATCTCCTTGGAGCCACCCCAACAGGCTTGTGGTCACCTCTTATTGGCAGGAAACCAACTATATGATCACCCCTGGGTGCAAGCAGGCCGGGGAGGGCGAGCACTTTATCTGGAGCATGTCTCCCAGACATGGTTGGGGTTCCACTGGCAAAAATGAAGGGGACTGAAAGTAGGTGGGGAGCAGTGTCTGCCTCTATACTATTTTTTCTGTTGTACTGCTGGGGAAAACAGCTTCAGAGAGGCTTCAAGGCTTACTCAAGGCCATGCACCTGGTCAGTAAAAGATATCTGAGGACTTCCCTGGATGTTCAGTGTTTGGGAATCCACATTCCAATTCAGAGCCATCAGATTAGATCCCTGGTCAGGAAACTGAGATCCCACATGCTTGCAATGCAGCCAGAAAAAAAAAAAAAAGAGCCAGACTCTGCCTCCAGAACCCTCATCTGTGCTGGGCATGTGTGCGGTGATGCCGTGAGGAGGAACACGAAAGGCCCTATTTGATATTCCTCCTCCACCATGATATAGACACAGCGCAATTACACATGGCAGGAATGGTTGATCTGTTTGTTTATTCGTTTATTTATTCCTGTGTGATTGTGGTGTGTGTCTGTGTGTGTGACTCCATTCCTGGGTAATCTCTTTTATTTGCCAGTGATGTGGATATAATTTGTGCTTCACTAGTGCTTTTACCCAGGGAACAAAGTCCAAGTGACTTAATCCAACTGTTTACTTAGTCAGTGGGGGAACGGGAACAGTGCCAGACTTCTGATGACTTGAAGGGGGATGAGCACTCCGCTCTGTTGGAGACATGACCCTCCTCCACAAAAGAAATCCTAGAAAAATCAAAGAAGTGGGACACCTCCAGGGTCAATAAACAATATCTCTACCATGTTTCTCTAATGAGGTTGATTCAAGAATTAAAAATTACTTTCAGGAGCTGCTGGTTGTGGGTCTGACTATCCAGAGAGCTGGGAGCTGCCCTGCAGAATGGACTGGAGTGTGACTTTGTTCCTTCTTCAGGGCCTGGGTACAGCCTGTGGGCTGAAGTGAGGGTGCTGCCATCATTTTTGGCCATTTCCAAGTGGCTTGGTGGTAAAGAATCTACCTGCCAATGCAGGAGATATGGGTTAGATCTCTGGATCAGGAAGATCCCCTGGAGAAGGAAATGGCAACCCACTCCAGTATTCTTTCTTGGGAAATCCCATGGACAGAGGAGCCTGGCGGGCTATAGTCTATGGGGTCAAAAAGAGTTGAACACAGTAACACCACCAAGAGTTCATTGCAGTCTCCCCTTCGCCTTATACTATATATATATATATATATATATATATATATATATATATATACATATATATATATATATATGTAAATAGCTTTATCCCAGTTCAGGTCAGAGTCACAGAATCAAATCCACAGTGGTTGTTGGCACAGAAAAGCGGAAAAATACCAAAAATAGCCAAAAATACTGTTCTACTGACTTAGCCACTCCCTCTGGTGCCACAGTCACCTCTAGTCCTTGGTTTGGGGAGGTTCACTGCTGGACTTGACCTTTCTTCTTCCCATGAGCTCTACCAGATTAGCCCCTTCTCATCCTTCCAGGCTTGGATTAGCTGTCCCTGGTTCTCTAGGATAGGATTAGGGTCTCTTCCAAAGGGCCCCCGCCCCGCAACACTACCCAGTTCTGTCCAAAATCAGAACCAACCATGCTGTGTGGTTAGTGGATAACTAGAGTGGCCAGATCATCTATCATCTAAACCAGAACTCTTCAGAAGGAGAGGTAGCACCGTTAAGCGTTACACAAAAGACAACAAGCAGAAACCAGAACATGGGCTCAGCGCCAGTGATTTCAGAGAAGTGATAATAGGAACATAAAAAAGGGTACATCTTACCATCAGTTAAATGTGGCATTTAACGTTACAGATTCTCTTTTTTTTTTTTTTTTTTTACAGATTCTCTTTGGACAAGTGAAAAACATGCCTTACATGGTCTTTGTGAGCATTCTGTTGTTTCTGTTTGTTTGTTGATTTGTTTCTTAAGTGATAGAACCCAGAATGGGCCAGAGTTTAGGGAAGCAACCACTTTGGTGCACTGATTGTAGGGCTGGAGCTTGGTTTGATGTATCTGGAAGATATTTGACACTGTACATCAAAGGCCTTAAAATGATTCATAACCTCTGACTCAGCACTTCTATCCCTGGGAATTGCTCCTATGGAGATAATCAAGGTCATGAAAAAAAATCTGCCTATGTTCATCACAGCATTAACAAAAAATGGGAAATAATTTAATAGTCAGCCTATAAATAGTTTAAGTAAATTATCATACAAACCTTTTGGTAGAATACAAAGAGCCACTCAAAAATTCTGTTGTAAAAGTAGGTTTAATGACATCTTGTTAATCAGAAAAAGAGTTATAAAGGAATTCATACATAATTTAGTTCTATCTATAAAATGTTTGTAAAAGAGCTATGTATATTTTCTTTTTATGCCAGAAAATTTCTCTATATTTCTAGTATTTTTTTTCTATATGTTTTTTAATATTTCCTAATTGTGAATATAAAAAACTTAAAATTACGCCCCCAATGAACCTAATATGTACTTTTATATAAAAGCAAATTTTCAGTGGTGTTTTCATGTTTTTATATTACATCTGACTTTCAGAAAAGAGGTATTTCTGAAATACATTTCCCCCAAGGCTGAGAGCTAGTTTGGGGTAACAAAGTCAAACTGGACAAACATGTTTGTTTGGGGCATACAAACAACCAATTTTGTAGTAAGATCACACTTTTATAATGTTCCTCTAAAGAATTTTTTTAGAGAGAAAAAATAGGTTTTCCTGTTTGTCTTTTTTAATGGAGCTGTCTAGATTGGCTTCTCAGCCACCTTAATAAATATCTAGAAAACCCTTGTGCATCTTCCAGCAGCAATGCTGAGCCCCCAGGCCTTAGGGCCCCAAATGCCTGCTGCCCTGCAGAGTGATGCTGTCCCACTCTGCTCCTTGACGGCAAGGAGAGCAGCTTTGCCGGGGCAGGTCCCAGCCCTGGTCCAGGAATGCTCAGCATCTTCCCGGCACAGAAGCTGCTGCAGTTTCATGGCTTCCAGCCTAGCAGTGTGAAGACTTTCTGATCTTTCAGGATCCCTCTTTTTCCCTATTACTCCTCCAACCCTTCCAATGCCTTGTAAGCAAACTTATGTACCAAACTATCTCTTTTTGAAATTCCTAGATGGTTTCTATTGTTGCACCATGAGTGATGTATCGTCATGGTTCAGATGACCAGATGCAGCGTATTTTATATTTTAACATTCTGGTAACTGATACTTCAGCACTCTTCCAAAAAGTTGGAAATCCTAACTGGAGGGTTTGGAAACCTGTCTCCCTCATGCTTTGACTACTCTTTAAGATGGAAGAAATCTTTGCTGTGATAACTGCCTGGAACATAGGAGTGTACAGGTTGTAAGGGTCTGAGTAACTGTGCCCAGGCTTCAGCTGAGGGTAGTAAGGAAGCCCACCACCTCCTCCCCAAGAGCCAGAAAAGGCCAGCACAGAAGAAATGACATTGGCATCCAAATGAAATATGCCTGAGAGAGAGCTGGGGGCTGCTACAGGGATGTTTTATGGGGTCGGGGAGGGGAGGTATGTCCTGGGGCAGGGGGAGAGCAAGGGCTTATTGAGAAAATGTGGAAGCTGAGGTTTGAGCAGTGAGAATAGGAAGTGAAAAAACACTCATGGGGGACACTAGATGTATTTTGTTTCCTTGTTAGGCCTAGATGCCTAACAAGGAAAATTAGCTACACAAATCCTCCAGGTCTCTATGACTTGGGGGGCTTAGACCAGAATCCCTCCTGGTTAAAACACCACCAGGAGTCACTTTGTATTTAGAATACAGAAAACTAGCAAAGTGGTGTTTTATTTATTTAATTAGTTAATGTGATGTTTATTTATTTATTTAGTCTTTTGTCCATGCCATGTGGCATGTGGGATGATTCCCTGGCCAGGGATCAAACCTAGGTCTCTCTAGTGAAAATATCAAATCCTAACCACCAAGGAACTCCCTGAAGTGTTATTTCACTATTTTTTTTTATAATTTTAAATTTTATTTTTTTATTTTTGGCTGTGCTGGATCTTTGCTATTGGGTGGGCTTTTCTGTAGTTGCTACAAGTGGGAGCTACTCTCTACCTGCGATTCTCAGACTTGTCATGGTGGTGGCTTCTCTTGTTGTGAGCACAGGCTTTAGGGCTCGGGGGCATCAACAGCTGTGGCTTCTGGACTCCAGAGCACAGGCTCAGTAGTTGTGGGGTACTGGCTTAGTTGCTCTACAGCACGTGGGATCTTCCCTGATTAGGGATCAAACCCGTGTCTCTTGCATTGGAAGGCAGATTCTTCACCACGGAGCCACCAGAGAAGCCCCCAAATGTGGTATTTTAAGGCGGGCAACCACCCCTGCCCCCAGCACACACACACACACTACTGACTTCTGGTGGACTCTGCCCCATTTCTCTAACAGCGGAAATCCCAAGCTGGAGACACTGTTGGATTCTCTTCACTTTTCCCTCCCACCCAGAGGGCAGTGTGGGACTCACCCAGAACCACGGTACTGAATGGATGGGCCTAGAACAAGAGTTGCGGTCGTATACGGAGGTAACTGAGAGCAGTCATTTCTATATCCCAGAAGAGCAGCATGCAGTCGGCACTCAATAAATATTTATTGAATCAAATTCACGCTACCCTTCTGTGCATGTCCTCTTCTTTGCATCTCCTCTAGAAGTCTACCAACTGGAAAGCACTTTGCAATTCTGTTTCTGAGCCAAATACACAGCATCATTTCTTTGAGAAAACTTCTGGGACTTGGATTCCTTTTGAGAAATCCCCAGCAATAGGGATTCCAACCAAACGGTGTAAGGATAAAGAGAAACAGTGATCAATGTATTTTTGCTGACTGGTGTGCAACTCAGATGCTAACTAGTGCCGTGTGAGCAGGCCTCATCAGATGTGTAACGGCAACGAAGTGGCTCACTTCTTGGGCGAGACTCACTTGAAATCTCTTTAGAAGAAAGAAGGTAGGAGATGCACTTCCCCTTCTGAGAAGTAAGTTGGCAGGGCTCGCTAATTAAAGTTAAAAGCAAATGTCTGAGTCACACTTCCTGGCTTTCTGGCTCCTTCCTTTTGGTCTCCCACTTATTTCTGAACCATGTGCAGCTCTGCTGGAAAACACTGTGGGTAACACGTTTGACACTAACATAGACACTAATGATTTTAAGTTTTTCCCACCAAATCTGAGGGTTTGTCGGAGATGCAAATAAATACATGCTTTGGGCTGTGAATTCTCCAGTTGCTGTGAATTTTTGAGTTCCACATGGCTTGTTTTCTTCTTTTTTCTTAAAGCAACAAAGGTTTTCCCAAATGCAAGTGTGTGCACTGGGGGAGGGGGTTAGGTGGAAACTTACTGATCCCAGGTTGATAAAATCCTGTGGGGCCAGGAAAGGGAAAGGGAGTGGAAGCTCTCAGTTCTTGGTTTCACAGCACACGTTTCTAAAGGAAACTCCTTATGGTCTTGTAATTGATTTTCAATTTTTGTGTGTGTGAGATTATAGTGCAAGTCTGGCAATAAAAAGCATGAGTTCCTTTCTTGCATGGTACCAACTTGGGGTCCACTTCCCAGAAACAACCATTGAGTTCATTTGTTTCTCCTGGAACTCACTCTCCTGTTTCTAAATAACATGCCCTTGCTGCAATTTCTTGATTTATTAGTGTTAGAAGTGATCTATTGACTTCATATTCAGTTAAGTAACGATTTTGCACTCTTACAGATCACTCTGTAAGAGTTTCCATTTTACCCATTCTCCTAATACGCTACTTCCAGAATTAAACCAGTAGTCAGTGTTTACATCAGTACAACCTTGTCAGTATTGATCATTGCTGAAGCAGAGAGACATTTTCACCTTTTTATCTCTTGTACAAGTTTTGGTTCTCCTGGAGTTTATCCTGGCCTCAGTTTTTCTCATTTACTTCATTTTCTATGTTTCAATCTCTATGTCTTCCCTGAATCTCCTAATGGATCTGTCAGTTGTCTGCAGATACATTTTCTAAATGAGCAACCATATCAGATGCTTTATGATTTCCTAAAGACTTGCCTTCCACAGCTGCCTGTCTTTCTCCTTTATTCTGGACTTATTGCAGACTATATCCCACATTTCCCCTCATCCTGGGTTCTTTCTCTGACTTGATGGATTTAAAGTTTTCATTTTTTTATCTTTCTGCTTTTTCTGTTATTTTACTGAAGTACATCCTCCAGTAGCTTCCCAATATTGCTTGCTTGAGAAGCAAGCTTTTTGAAACTGTACCCATCTAAAAACATTTGCTTTAAAATTTAGTTGATAGGTTGAAAATATAAACCCTTTGATTCAAAACTGTCTTCGCTTGTATTTTTAAATGTATTGCTTCCATTACACTTTGAGAAAGCCAGTGCCATTATTATGCCCAGTCCTTTTGTGTGGGACCTATTTATTCCCCTCTTTGGAAACTTTCAGAATCTTTTCTTTTTTGTTGCTGATTGCCTTGATACCGAGCTCTCTTCAGATTCCTGAACTAGATGATGTTTATGCCATCTCAACTTGAGGAAAGTTTTCTTGTAGTGTTTCTTTAATAACTTCCTCCCCCGCACCTTTCCTTTCTGTCACTCCAGACTGATTATATAATTTTATTATCTTCTCTGCCCTATCACTGACATATTTGCCTTTTTGTTCTGTCCTCTGGGGGAGTTCCCATACTTTATCTTCTACTTCTGCTATTTAATTTTTTAAAATTTTAGTTACATTTAAAAATTTCAGGTCTGGTTTACACTCTCTGTTGTTCCTTTTTCATAGTATTCTGTTCTTGTTTTTCTTTGTCTGTTAGTTTCTGGCAGGGCTGAAATGTATTTTCTTTTCTCTACCTAAGAGGATTAAGCTAGTGAGTAGGTATATTCATGTGGTTGGGGGAAGGGTCCAGGCATCTTTCTCCACTTGGAGCACAGGCAGGGCTTGCAGACTGGTCCGTGTTAGGTGTAGGGGTCCAGGTTGCACGGTCAGACCTGGCCTTGCCCCCAGTGGCCAGGAACAGGATTTTTTTTTTTTTTTTTTTTGAGGTTCTGTGGATTCTCTAGAGAAGAATCTTTCCATATCTGGTCATATTAGAGGTGCCCAGATGCCTGTATTTGGGGACATGCCAAGAAAACAACAGAGGGACCCACTCAGGACACAGACTTCTATTTCATGTGTTTACTGTGAGCCCATACCTCTCTGCCACCTCCACTGTGCCCATGGCCCCTGAATCTGAAATGTCTAAAGAGGATCTTTTTCTTTAGAAAAGAAACCTCTCATCTCTTGTGGGTGACATTAGTATTGTACCTATTTGGGGGTGACAAACTGCATCCATCTAAGATGGTAAATTTAGATATTTATATTGTTTATAATGAAAAAGAATAGATATAACAAATACCATATACATATGATCTCAAAAAAATGAAATAACTGTCATATTCCAAGATAAACAAAGGTGGTAAACTTAGTTGATAAACATTGTATGTATTATATATATACATATATATATGTATCACATACATATATACATATTATATACATATATATGTATTATATATATATGTATATTTGGCTGTGCCACATCTTAGTTGCAGCAAGCAGGATCTTTTTTATTCTCTAGCTGTGACATGTAGGATCTTTAGTTTCGGTATGCACTCTTATTTGCAGCATGTGGAATCTAGTTCCCTGATCAGGGATTGAATCCAGGCCCCCTGCATTGGGAATATGGAGTCTTAGCAACTGATCACCAGGGAAATTGCAATATTGTGAAGACAAAGGAAAAGTTCTTGAGGGAAATGAAAGTGCTACTCCAGTGAACACAGGAATGATAAGAAAACAAAACAGCCTTATGGCTGATGTAGAGGATAGTTTTAATGGTCTGGATAGAAGATCAAACCAGTCACAACATTCCCTTACGCTAAAGCCTAACCCAGAGCCAGGCCCAAACTCTCTTCAGTTCTATGAAGGCTGAGAGAGCTGAGGAAGCCGCAGGAGAAAAGTATAAAGCTAAGAGAGATTACTTCATGAGGTTGAAGGAAAGGACCCATCTCCATAAGATAAAAATGCCTGGAGAAGCAGCAAGTGCTGATGGAGAAGCTGCAAAGCTATCCACAGGGTCTATCTTGGATAATTGAAGGTGGCTACACTAACCCACAGATTTCCAACAGAGACAAACAGCCTTCTAGCGGAAGAAGATGCTATTTACAACTTCCATAGCTCAAGAGAAGTTACTGCCTGACTTCAAAATTTCAAAGGACAGGCTGACTCTTCTTAGGGGCTACTGTAGCTGGTGACTTAAAGCCAATGTCATTTTCTATCCTAAAAATCCTAAAGCCCTTAAGAATTATGCTGAATCTACTCTGCCTGTGTTCTGTAAATGCAGCAACAAAGCCTGAATGACAGCACATCTGTGTACAGCATCATTTGCTGATTACGCCCACTATTGAGACCTATTGCTCAGAAAAACAGAGATTCCTTTCAAAATATGACTATTTATTGACAATGCACCAAGAACTCTGATGGAGATGTATGAGATGAATATTGTTTTCATGCCTGCTAATGCAAAATCCATTCTGCAGCCCATGCATCAAAGGGTCATTTCAACTTTCTATTTAAGAAATACATTTCATAAGTCTATAATTGCCACAGAGAGTGATTCCTCTGATGGGTCTGGGCAAAGTCAATTGAAAATCTCTGGAAAGGATTCACCATTCTAGGTGCCATTAAGAACGTTGGTGATTCATGGGAAGACGTCATAATTTGAACAGGAGTTTGGAAGAAGTTGACTTCAACTCTCTTGGATGACTTTGAGGTGGGGAGGGGACTTCAGTGGGGGAAGTAACAGCAGATGTGGGGAAATAGCAAGAGAATTAAACTAGAAGTGGAGCCTGAAGATGGGACTGAATCTCTGTAACCTCCTGATAAAACTTGAATGAATGAGGAGTTACTTCTCATGAATGAGCAAAGAAATGGTTTCTTGAGATGGAAACTGCTTCCAGTAAAATCATTGTGAAGATGGTCGAAGTGACAACAAAGAATTTCAAATACTACAAACACTTAGTTGATAAAGCAGTTGCAGACTTTGAGAAGATTGATCCAAATTTTAAAGAAAATTCTACTGTGGGAAAAATGCTATCAAACAGCAATGCATGCTACAAAAAAAAAAAAAAAAAATCGTTTGTGAAAGGAAAAGTCAGTCGATACAGCAAACTTCATTACCTTGTTTTAAGAAATTACCACAGCCACCTAACCTTTCAGAAGCACCACCCTGACCAGTCAGCAGCCATCAACATAGAGATGAGACCTCCTTGGTGGCGCAGTGGATAAAAATCCAAGAATCCACCTGCCAGTGTAGGGGGCATGGGTTCAGCCCTTGGTTTGCGAAGATTCCACAGGCCATGGAGCAACTAAGCCTGTGCACCACAGCTACTGAGCCTGTGTTCTGGAGCTGGGAGCTGCAACTACTGAGCCCTCGTGCTGCAGTTACTGAAGCCCACAAGCTCTAGTGCCTGCAAGCCATAACTACTGAAGGCTATGCGCCTAGGGTCCGTGCTCTGCAACAAGAGAAGCTACCAGAATGAGTAGCCCGTGTACTGCAAGAAAGTAGCCCACACTCACCGTAACTAAAGAAGGCCTGCATGAAAGCAACAAGGACCCAGTGCAGCCAAAAATAAAAATAAATAAATAGAATTTTTTTAAAAATTGAGATGAAAAAAAAATTGATATGAAACCCTCCACTAGCAAAAAGATCATGTCTCTCTGAAGGCTCAGATGATGGGCAACCTTCATTAGCAACAAATTATTTTTTAATGAAGGCATACACATGGTTTTGGGTTTTGTTTTAGACTTAAGGCTACTGCACATTTAGTAGACTACAGTATAGTGTAAACATAACTTTTATATGCATGGGAAGCCACATAATTCATGTGACTCCCTTTATTGTGACATTCACTTTATTTCGATGATCTGGAATCAAATCTACAGTATCCCCCAGGTCTGCCTGTGTAACTGTGATAAGTAACAAGGAAAACCACAGTAACAGGAGGGCCCACTTGGGCTTTGTGGGGATTGAGAAGTCTTCCTTGGGAAAATAACTTTGAACTGAGATGTGATGTTTGAGTAGGAACTCCTGGAGGAATGAGGGAATGGGCGGTGGAAGAGAGTGTTCTAGACAGGAGAAAAGACCCCCGTTTAGAGGGAGGGATGGAAGAGGGGGTGTTTGAAGAACTCAAAGCAAAGTCGTGGCTTATTCTCAAAATTTTCCAGCTTGTTTAAGAACAAGTTGAGGCAAATCGATGCTCCAGGGCCAGAAAGATCCTTGAGGCTACGATTGCGATTTTGATCTTTTTTTGGAAAGTGATAGCAGATCATGAAATGGTTTATAGCAAAGGAGAAATATGGTCTCATTTTTGTTTGTTGGTTGTTTTGTGAAAATATCTTGGGTTTCTTAATGCAGGAAAGGTTGGCAGCTAGCAAGCACCAATGAGAAGTAACAGTTGAGTGGTCCAAGTGAGTAAGCCAGTGGGTGGGCAAAACTGGTGATGAAGATGGAGGGAAGTGATATTTAGGAGGTGAGTAGTAATGGGCTTTAGGAAGAGGTGCATTAGGAAGGGTAAGGGAGATGTCCAGAGTTAAGTATTGGTGCCATTTGGGGAAGCTGGGGGAAGGTTTATGGGGGAGGGAAGGGAGAGCATGAATTTCATCCTTGACGTGTTGTGCATGAGATATTTTGAGGCTTCGGAGCAGAGGTGCTGAGTGCAGAGGGGCCCCTGGATTTAGAAGCCAAAGGTGGAGGCAGTGTGGGTTGGAGGTGTGTATTTGGATGTCAAGGGCACGCTGACTGTTGGCACCTACTTTCTATGGTGCTGTCACACGCCTTAACAAGGGCAAGGTGTCAACAGTATAAACAGGCAGAGACCTCAACGAAAATCTCGTTCCCTCAAATGCAATCAGTGAACAGGCTGACAGCTCACGGTGTGCCAGGCTCCATCCTAGAGGCTGAGAGGGAGTAAGGAGCATAGAATTGACACTCTCGCTGGAAAACAAATAAGAGGAAACCCAGATAAGAACACGGAAGCCAAAAGGCAGAGCGCCATAGGAGGCTTTAAATCAGCAGGCAGAGACTGCTGAGTAGGAAGCAGAAACATGAGCCTCTTGGTTTTTCTCATGGGCTGGAAGTAATACCACTCCAGTGTCCATTCTCCTGCCTCTTCGGGAGCCCTGTGGTCACAATTTATCACTCACCTCTTGCTATGTGCACGCGTGCATGCTTACTGCTTCAGTTATGTCTGACTCTGCGACCCCATGGACTGTAGCCAGCCAAGTTCCTCTGTCCATGGGATTTTCCAGTCAAGAGTGGGTTGCCGTGCCCTCCTCCAGGGGATCTTTCTGACCCAAGGATTGAACCCTTGTCTCTATGTCTCCTGCATTGGTAGACAGGTTCTTTACCACTAGTGCCACCTGGGAAGCCCCATCTCTTGCTATCAGTTCAGTTCAGTTCAGTGGCTCAGTCATGTCCAACTCTTTTTAACACCATGGACTACAGCTCACCAGGCCTCCCTGTCCATCACCAACTCCCAGAGTTTACTCAAACTCATGTCCATTGAGTCAGTGATGCCATCCAACCATCTCATCGTCTGTCGTCCCCTTCTCCTCCCGCCTTCAATATTTCCCAGCATCAGGGTCTTTTCAAATGAGTCAGCTCTTCACATCAGGTGGCCAAAGTATTGGAATTTCAGCTTCAATATCAGTCCTTCCAATGAATATTCAGGACTGATGTTCTTTAGGATGGACTGGTTGGACCTCCTTGCAGTCCCAGGGACTCTCAACAGTCTCCTCCAACACCACAGTTCAAAAGCATCAATTCTTCGGCACTCAGCTTTCTTTATAGTCCAACCCTCACATCCATACATGACTACCGGAAAAACTATAGCTTTGACTAGGTGGACTTTTGTTGATAAAGTAATGTCTCTGCTTTTAATATGCTGTCTAGGTTGGTCATAAGTTTTCTTCCAAGGAGTAAGCATGTTTTAATTTCAAGGCTACAGTCACCGTCTGCAGTGATTTTGGAGCCCAAAAATATAGTCTGCCACCGTTTCTCCATCTATTTGCCATGAAGTGATGGGACCAGATGCCATGATCTTTGTTTTCTGAATGTTGAGCTTTAAGCTAACTTTTTCACTCTCCTCTTTCACTTTCATCAAGAGGCTCTTTTGTTTTTCACTTTCTGCCATAAGGGTGATGTCATCTGCATATCTGAGGTTATTGATATTTCTCCCAGCAATCTTGATTCCAGCTTGTGCTTCATCCAGTCCAGAGTTTCTCATGATGTACACTGCACATAAGTTAAACAAGCAGGGTGACAATATACAGCCTTGATGTACTCCTTTTCCTATTTGAAACCAGTCTGTTGTTCCACGTCCAGTTCTAATTGTTGCTTCCTGACCTGCATACAGATTTTTCAAGAGGTAGCTCAGATGGTCTGGTATTCCCATCTCTTTCAGAATTTTCCACAGTTTATTGTGATCCACACAGTCAAAGGCTTTGGCATAGGCAATAAAGCAGAAATAGATGTTTTTCTGGAACTCTCTTGCTTTTTCGATGATCCAGCAGATGTTGGAAATTTGATCTCTGGTTCCTCTGCCTTTTCTAAAACCAGCTTGAACATCTGGAAGTTCACAGTTCATGTATTGCTGTAGCCTGGCTCGGAGAATTTTGAGCATTACTTTGCTAGTGTGTGAGATGAGTGCAATTGTGTGGTAGTTTGAGCTTTCTTTGGCATTGCCTTTCTTTGGGATTGGAATGAAAACTGACCTTTTCCAGTCCTGTGGCCACTGCTGAGTTTTCCAAATTTGCTGGCATATTGAGTGCAGCACTTTCACAGCATCATCTTTTAGGATTTGAAATAGCTCAACTGGAATTCCATCACCTCACTAGCTTTGTTTGTAGTGAAACTTCCTAAGGCCCACTTGACTTCACATTCCAGGATGTCTGGCTCTAGGTGAGTGATCACACCATCGTGATTATCTGGGTCATGAAGATCTTTTTTGTACAGTTCTTCTGTGTATTCTTGCCATCTCCTCTTAATCTCTTCTGCTTCTTTTAGGTCCATACCATTTCTGTCCTTTATTGTGCCCATCTTCACATGAAATGTCCCCTTGGTATCTCTAATTTTCTTGAAGAGATCTCTAGTCTTTCCCATTTTATTGTTTTCCTCTATTTCTTTGCATTGATCACTGAGGAAGGCTTTCTTATCTCTCCTTGCTATTCTTTGGTACTCTGCATTCAAATGGGTATAGCTTTCCTTTTCTCCTTTGCTTTTGGCTTCTCTTCTTTTCACAGCTATTTGTAAGGCCTCCTCAGACAGCCATTTTGCTATACAAGATAGCAAATGCTGGAGTCTTTCTTCTGTCCTGATGCCCCCAGAAATAGCCACCCCCTTCCTCCTGCGTGCCTTTCCTTTCCTCCCTCACTCTCTCATTCCTCTCTACCCCGTCACCAGGCATCTGTTAGGAGGGAGCACAGACTCAGAGAGTGTGAAGATTAAACCGCTGAGCACTGCACTGAGCTCTCTGTTAAGGTGGGGAGTAGGGGGAGCCCCAGGCAGAGTCGTCACAGCCCTCACTCAGTACATATGCTCAGACCCCCCAACTCAGAGCGTCTGCATACTCCCTGGGGCTTCTGCATCTTCTCTCTGGGGTCACCCACGTCCTCATGGTCATGTTAAGTTCCCCAGTAGGCTCCATGATAGTGCATTTTCCTGCCTTTCCTCCAACCCCCCAAGACAAACCTTCAGGTTCTGACCGAATACTGTTTGCTCGGCTTCTCGGCTCCCACATGAGCCCTCCCTGGGCAAAGTGCTAGGGTGGGCACCGCACAACTGCCTAGTCCAGTGACCTTCTCCTTGAGCAAAGTCGGGGGAGAGGAGATGCTGGGAAGTCTTGTCACACATCTATATGTGCGCTGTGAATCGTGGGGCCACTGACTGGTGACCCAGAGCAAGACTCTTCCTCCTGGTGTTTTTGTGTCAGCCTCTCAGGAGAGCCGTCACAGCCCTGGCTGGACTGTAGGGTGTATCTCGTCTTAGGAGCATTGGAAGCTGCTTTATCTCGAGGGGAGTAACTGCTCCTCTGTTCTATGGAACCAACAAGCTGAGATCTGAATTCATGCTAAGTCCCACACAACTCAAGCACCCAACAAAAGTCTCTCAACTTGTCATCTAAGTGCCAGGCGTGGTGATGGCTTGGATCCTGGACTGTGGGGAGGTCAACACTGCTAAAGGAAAAAAAAAGGTGGTATTGGGGCAGTTGGCAGTTAGAACAATGTTAATTGCTCAAATTTTTATTTTTGAGTTGTGGTTATGTAAGAGAATGTCCTTTTTCTTAGGAGATACCTGTAGAGTACTAAGGGGCTTAGGGTTTGAGTCTCTGTAATTTACTCTCAAATATTTAGCAAAATTAAGGAAGGAATAAATAGTGTATATATTTCATATGACCCAACCTTATAAACTGAAAGAGAGAGAAAAGAGTAATAAAGCAAAAAATGGCAAAATGTGAACAATAGGTAACTCTATATGAAAAATATGAGAGTCCAGGGCAATATTCTTTCAATTTCTCAGCAGGTCTGAGGGTTTTTTTTTTCCCCTTCAATAAACATTTTAATTTTTTAAAGGCTCTGCGTTGAATAAATATGCTGTTTTCATGCAGTAGGCATACTGGAGTACTCAGTAGTGAGAGGATGAAGTGGTAGCCATCCTTGTTAAGCTCTGCATGGGTCTTCATCCTCTTCTCCAGAAAGCATAGCTCCACGCAGATCCTTGGATCCTGCCCAGATCATTTCAAAATCAGCCACATGATTCTGAATACCTGCATGGCCCAGAAGTATTGCTAATGGGCTCCTCTACTGGCAGTTACTTTGACATTTGACTTGATGACTTTCCCTCCTTCTCAGTTTACTTTGAAAGACTGAGTGGTTTTCCAAACTTGACAGAGTCCTGTTGGCCTTTGGAGGCAGTCTTCAGCATCGAGCTCGTGGCCTTGCACTTTGCATCTGAAAGTTCCATTCGATTTTTCCAAGCTTTATCCCGAGGAGTTGCTTCACCTACTACTACCATTAATATTATATATCTTGGCAAAGGACCTCAGAGTGAGTGCTTCTAGAAACTGGCACATAGGAGGATCTTCCCTCAGGCCTTTCTCAGGGTGCACCTTCCTGAGCCTGCTGAACCAACGCCACTCAGAAGGGGTTCACTCAGGCAAGTGCTCTAAGACCATCAGTCCACTTGGGGGGAAGCCAAAATTCCCAGAAGCTGTTGCCACTTCTATGCATGTGGGGACCTGGGGGAGGGGGAGGTCTCCAGAACCGGGAAGGAGAGAGTCATACAGAGCAAGTTGCTCTGAGAGAAGCCATGACCTCCAGGAAGGGTCAAGGTCAGCCACAAGCACCCTCATGGAATAAAAGCCCTAAGATTCATACACTCCACCCTCTGACCTCCTGACCTCCTTTGGCTCCCCTGCCAAACTCAGTCAGAAGCCAGAGGATGAGGGTTCTATGGAGACAAGGACCCCCGAGCACAGAGTGTGGGTCTGGAGGGCCAATGGGAACATATCTGGCATATTCGGTTTCCTCATCTGTAAAACAGGATGTTGGCAGGGTTAAATGAGACAATGTAAGTGGATGGCCTATTGATTTAATTAAATTTCAGGAAGGAAGGCTTTGTGGGGAGGCTCTTCCAGGAGGGAGCTGTGTGCTTTTGCTCTGCTTCACCAGGAAGAAGAGGGGTCAAGAGTGCTGCTGATGTTGCTAGAAAAGCACTTTCTGATTTCAAAACTTACTGCAAAGCTACAGTAATCAAGACAGTGTGGTACTGACTGAACGATAGACAGCTCGATGAAACAGAATGGAGCATCCTGAAAAAAAAACCCTTTCATGTTCTAGTCAGTTGATTATCAACAAAGATGCCAAGACAATTCAGCATGGGAAAGAATAGTCTTTTCAACAAGTGGTACTAGGACCACTCAATATTTACATGCAAAAGAGTGAATGCATACCCATATCTCATACTGCATACAAAAATTAACCCCAAATGAATCTAAGACCTAAAACTATAAACTCTAAGAAGAAAACAAGTATAAATCTTCATCACCTTGGATTAAGCCAGGATATTTTAGATATAACACTTAAAACACAAGTAACCAAAGTAAACTAGATTACTTTGACTTCATCAAAATTTAAAATGTTTGTGCTTCAGAGGACACCCTCAGGAAATTGAAAAGGCACCCCTAGAATGGGACAATATTACTGCAAATTATATATCAAAAAGGGACTCGCATATATCAAAAAGGAACTCACATCCACAATACACAAATAATTCTTACAACTCAATTATCAAAAGATAAATAACCCACTTTAGACATGAGCGAGAAATTTGAATAGACTTTTCTACAAAGAAGATACACAAATAGCCAATGAAAAACACATAGACCAAGATGCTCGACATCTTTTTGAGCATGAAACCAAATCAAAAGCACAGTGAGATAATATTTCATACCCACCAGGATGGCTATAATAAGAATGACAGACAATGTAAGTGTCGGCAATGATGTGGAAAAATGGGAATCTTTAGATCACCCCCCAATCCCCCACCATGTGCCGTCCCCTGACCCGGCAGGGCTGTGATGCTCCTCTGGGCTCTCATGACTTTCTCAGGTATTGGTGTCTACTTGCTCTGCCCTAGAAAAAGGCTGTAGAATAAATTGTTTAGAAAGTAAGGGAAAAAACAGGAAGAAAGGGGAAGAAAAGGGGGAAGTGAAAGGAGAAAAAGGAATAGGACAAGTCATTTTTTTGGTTTTTAATTCTGTTTCCATCACAAAAAGTATTTTGTGGCTTGAATCACAATCTATTTTTTTAAAATATTTATTTATTTAGCTGTGTCAGGTCTTGGTTGCATCATGCGAAGTCTTTCATTGCAAGGCATGGCCTCCAGCTGTGGCACGCTGGCTCGGTAGTTGCAGCTTGAAGGCTCAGTTGCTGCGGGGCATGTGGGGCCTTACTTCCCCGACCAGGGATTGAACTTGTGTCCCCTGCATTGCAAGGTGGATTCTTATCCCCTGGACCACCAGGAAAGTCCCACCATCTGTTTTATTCATGCAGTTCCCTCTATCTGTCATTGCCTCTGCCCTTAACTTCCAAAATCCTAGGTACTCTTCAACACAGAGGAGACGTGTCTCTCCGTGGAGCCTCCTCTGATCTCTCTCACGCACACAGACACAAAACTGCTCACTAGTTCTCCTGGGTTCCTATAGCACTGTGTACAAGCTTCTGTCATAACACTTAAGAAATTATACGATTGATTTGGGTCTGTAGCCTCCACTGGACTTTGTGCTGTAACAGCAGGAGCCTTCCTTGGCTGGCACTTAGCACAAGGCTGGCATATAGCAAGGGTTGCATGGCCCATCCAGTTGATTCCGCACATAAAATGAGCTCCTGGTGTCGGAGAGCTGGCAGAGTTTTTTGTATCTTTACGTAGTGGGGTTTCTTTTTTTTTTTATTTAAACTTATCCAGGTGGCTTACAGTGAACAATCATGTTAATTTTGCAAGGGGATATGTTCTACAGGACAGTGGTGAGCTGATTTAACCCAGCCTTCTGGCAGCTACAGAAAACTACCAGGAACTCACCCACAGCATTTTCGCGTGTGCCCCAGCCCTTGGCAGCGAATGAGTTACAGCGGTTCATCAGTAACACCCTGTGCATCTTCAGCTTCTGTTAGATTATAAATAAATTAACATGACAAGACTTTCAATTCAGAGAACAATACCGAAACATAAAGAACAGCAGAAAGTAATCCAAGTGCCATTAAAAAGGAAGAATTCAATACACCGTACAGGAATTTCTAAGCCTGAATCCCCTCAGAGGAAAGATCCCCAAGTGTCCAACATGGGAACCAATTTAAACCTCTATCCTGTAATTGTGAATTCAGAAATGCAGGTGACCTGGCATACATTGTGTAGCCGGCACAGAGAACTTGGCATCTTTTATAATTTGTATTTGATTTCACAGTTAAATGTAAACACGGGAAGCAACCCCACCACCCTTCTTTTCTCCTTCCTCCCTTGTTTCTCTCCATCTCCCTTGCTCAGACACGACTGGGTTGGGAGGATCTGGCTCCCTTCCAAGTTGCACCGAACATCTGGAACCATTTTCTATTGTTCTTGATCTGAGTTTGAAAAACCACAAATCACTTTGCTAAGCATCATTTCCCCTTCATTTTTAAACCTACCTAGATAGCTTCTGATTCACGTATACCTTACTCATCAAACTACACTTTTTTCCCCTAGCTTTTTATGAGCCATTTGTTACCCAAGATGCTTAGGCAATCTTTGTAGTCTTTGTCAGCATCTTTCGACCTTTTTTTTCTTTTTTTTTTTTCTTCTGGGAAGGCAGATCATTGACAGAATAAAGAAATAAGCTTCAGGAACCCACAGCACTCCCACCCCCTCCCCACCATACCACCCAAGAAAAGCTGATGATCAGGTCAGAATGGAGAAACCATGGGCAAATGAATACATCGCCTTGGCAAAGAGGCCTGTCAGGACACAAAGGCTTATTAGTGCTTTGGAGCACTGTGTGCAGATAAACTAGAATGAATACATAAAAGGATTTTTGTATATATAAGAGGAGACATCACAAACACTCTCACTAAATGACTTTTTTAAACTTTTTTTTTGTTATAGCAAAATATACATAAGATTTACCACTTTAATAATTTTTAAGTACATAGCTCAGTGACATTAAGTACATTCATATTGTTGTGCAACCATCACCACTATCCATCTCCAAAAGTTCGTCATCCTCCCAAACTGAAATTCTGCACTCATCAAACAGTAATTCCTCTATCCCTTCTTCCCTCCCAGCCTGTGTAACCACTATTCTGTCAATGGACGTGACTATTCTAGACATTTCATTTAAGTGAAATCATATTATAAGTGGAATCCCTTTGTGTCTGGCTTATTACTCAGCATGATACTTTCACGTTTCAACCATTTTAGAACCTCATTCCTTTTGAAGGCTGAGTAGTACTCCAATTGTATGAATATACCACATTCCATTCATCCATTTATCCATCAGTGGACATTTGGGTTATTTCCACCTTTCAACTACTGTGAACAATGCTGCTATGAACATCAGTACAGAAATATCTGTTCAAGTCCCTGCTTTCAATTCTGTTAGATATCTGTCTAGGAACGAAGTGACTGCGCCATATGGAAACTCTGTTTTTAAGTTTTTGAGCACCCTCCATACTGTTTTTCACAGGGGCTGCATCATTTTGCCTTCCTACCAGCAATGCTGAATGATGTTTTCAACTTCCTAGGTTATTTACTCCAATGTAACCTACTCAACAAGAACATAAGGGACAATCTGTCTGGTCAGGAGAAGGGACAGGAGCCAAGGTAGCTGCTGAGGCTCCTTTGTATGCAGGCTATCCATTATTCAAGAAGTGGCCCTTGAAGTGAAAATAGGATTTGAGGTTTCAGAAAGCTTTAGAGAAACTAAGAAATCCATTAAATTTTCAGTGAGGATGAATTTATAGGCACCCAGAATCTACTTTCTAATAGACTCTCTTGTCAGACCTCTGTGTTTAGCACCAAACACAGAGGTGCTCTGGCTAGACTGCCTGGTATTTTTATTGTATTTATATAACCAGTGATCATATCCCATCTAAATTCCTCTTTTTGTGCACTCTGTTCCCTGCCAGCTAAGCCACCTGGTGAAACTTTCGTATCCAGTTAGGAAGCACCTCATTCCCTAAATAGCACGTAGCCCTTGACCACACACCCAAGCTCTTCTCCAGGCTACCCCCTTGCTCCTCACCAGCAGAAGGGCCAGTGCTAATACCCTGTCCTCCAGGAGCCCCCAGGATGGCCCATGTGGTCATTGTCTCTCACCGGGACCCTTCTCAGTGGGAAGAGGTGACAAATGGAAGAAGCTCAAAGAACTTCCTGGTAAAGCTTCAGTGGGTTTGCAGAGCAAGGCCTGCAAAGGCTGTGCATACAAAGTCAGCTCTGTGTCCAGCTCTTTGGGTCTCTTCATCATCGTCTCTGATACCTTATCGCCTCCTCTGGCCCAGGAGCAGATTTCTGCACAGCGAGGGACAGAGAGGGTGTAGATAGTGTCCTGTGGCAGAGATGGCCCCCAAGAGGGACCGCACACAGCCAGTGTGTGAATCAGGGACAAACCTCAGTCACCACGCCTGACATCACAGTGTCCCTGATCCATACTCCATTTGGCTACACTGGTGACCCTCGAAGGACCTGCCAAAAATATGACTGACTCCCCTCCTCAGGAATGTCAAGTTCTAGTTTTGATTAGTTTTTCTCGTGAGGAGAGTAGGGGTAAAAGGTTGAGTAACCGCAGACAGATGAGCCATGCAGACTGTAAACTGGGCCAGGGTGGCCCGTTTCAAAGGCATCGAGGCAGCCAAGAAAACAAAGAGGCAATTTCCTACGGCCACATCACAGAAGGGCTGGGCAGGTTACATCTAAATGATTGCAAAGAGCTTGGAAAACTCCAGGCCACAGGCAAACCACAGCCACGAATAATTACACCCCCACAGTCTCAGAGTGGGGAGATTTCCCACGGTCTTACAATGAGAGCTCCCAGCTCAGCATGTGGTTCCCAAGCAAGGCTAGAAAGACAGGGTAGGGGGCCACTGGAAACTAGACAGGACCCTGGGAGAAGGGGACAGTGAGTCAGGAGCTAAGTAGTGTAGTGAATATCAGGAGATGCTGGGAACCAGGCAACAGGCAGAAGCCACTGGGACACCGGGTCAGGGCCACCCATGGCATGTTAGAAAGAGCATCATTTGGGGGGGGGGGGGGGTCAGTAAGACACGGGTTCAAATTCCAGCTCTGCTACTGTCTTCTTTTGAGACCCACCCTCCTCCCTCCACAAATAGCCTTAAAGACGAGGAGTTGGATGCAAGTAGTTAATTTGGGAGATAACCCCAAGACACACCAGTTGGGGTGGAGGAGCAAGGGAAGGCAAAGATACAGAGTGAGTTATCCAGCAGTTAGCACCGTGGGAAGTGAGCTGCAGAGCTGTTCCTGGCCAGAGGTGAGGGAGCCAAGGGACGTGTCCACCAACACCCTTCCATTATCAGTTGAGGGTATTAACTCTCTGGCGCTTCAGCTTGTCCTCTGTGCCTTGTGGGGATGGTGGCGGGGGTGCGGTGCTTAGGTAGAAAGTTCAGGGTGGTGCTTTGTGGAAAAATAAGTGTTGGGACACAGGTGGGCTCCAATAGCCTCTAATATACCTTCTTACTAGTCATGTGACCCTGGATCTGGTCTCCTGACATGTGAAGTATGGGAAAACCCACTTCTAAGGAAAGTGAGTTTTATTCAGTTGTTCTGCCAACAACCTCAAAGGCTTGTTTTGGCTCCTCGGGTTTGGAGGCACGGGTGTCTGGGCTGGACTGCTCTGCAGAGTGGATGGAGGAGAGTTGAGTGCTCCTGGGATGATTCTGGGGGGCGGGGGTGGAGGGGTGGAAGCAGAGGTGACTGGAAGAGAGAGGAGAAGCCCGTAGCCCAGAGTCTGCAGTGAAGTCCACATAACTCGGCAGGAGTGGATGTCTGTGAGGGTGCTGCGTTTTGTGACCAGGCTGATGCGAGGACAGATAAGGATGGCAGGTCTGGGTGGTGAGCCACGAGCAAGGGACACCTGGTTGCTCTTGGGCTTAGTGTGATTCGGGGTAGGGTTTTGGATCTCTCTAGGCTGTGGAGTTCTTGTTGTTGTTGTTCAGTTGCTAAGTGGTGTCCTATTCATTGCGACCCTATGAACTACAGCTTGCCTGGGTTCCCTGTCCTTCACTATCTTGTGGAGTTTGCTCAAACTCATGTCCTTTGTGTCGGTGGTGCCATCCAACCATCTCATCCTCTGCAGCCCCCTTCTCCTCCTGCCTTCAATCTTTCCCAGCATCAGGGTCTTTTCCAATGTATTGGCTCTTTGTATCAGGTGGCCAAAGTATTGGAGCTTCAGCTTCAGCATCAATCCTTCCAGTGAATATTCAGGGTTTATTTCCTTTAGGATTGACTGGTTTGATTTCCTTGCAGTCCAAGGGACTCTCAGGAGTCTTTTCCAACACCACAGTTCAAAAGCATCAATTCTTTGGCGCTCAGCTTTCTTTATAGTCCAACCCTCACGTCCATATATGACTACTGGAAAAACCATAGCTTTGACTAAACTGACCTATGTTGGCAAAGTGATGTCTCTGCTTTTTAATATGCTATCTAGGTTTGTCATAGCTTTCCTTCCAAAGAGCAAATGTCTTTTAGACAGTCACTGTCCACAGTGATTTTGGAGTCCAAGAAAATATGGTCTGCCACTGTTTCTAATTTTTCTTCTTTTATTTGCCATGAAGCGGAGTTGTGTAGGTTGTGGAGTTGGGGGAGTCCAATTCCCCCAGAGCACCCTCTGAGATAAGGACTTGAGTACACATGGTTTGCTTGCAGAGGTGATTCCAAGGACAAAGCATGTAGATGATGAAGTGTGTAGAACACACTTTAGGACTGTCCCGGGAGGAAAGAAAGTGACTTTACCTAGAGCTCTCTAGTTCAGATGAGAACTGCCCCTAGGGTGTGAACCCCGAAGCATGGCAGGCTGCTGTGCCCAGGCTGAGCAAACCCTTGTGCAGCCAGAGAAGGCTTTGGGCAGGGTGGAGCACACAGGCTTGAGGAGTGACAGCTGTCACAGGTGGGGACCGCCCCCTGCAGCAAGTGAACTCCAAGGAAGGTGGGGGAGGAAGGGGACTTGAAGCTTCTACTACACCTACCTAGAGCTCTGGGGGCAAGGTGGGCTCAACAGCATATGGGACATAAAGATCATGATCCCTCCAAACAGCAAAGATCTGGAGGCTGGTGGCCCTCAGTGACAGGAGAAGGTACAGGCCCAGGTGGAGGCCAGAAGTTCAGGTGTTTAAGAAGTCTGGGGGGGCAGGGCCTGCATGTACGTCCGGCCATGCATGGCAAATTGGCTGCAGCCCCCAAAACAGGCCGGGGAGGCCAGCAAGATTCTTATTCCTTTTTAAAAAAATAAAAAGAAACATAAGATTCATGGGGAAAGAGTATAACAGTGAGGGACTATATCCACTAGGATGACGTTAGTCTGTGAGTAGCAACAGACTCAAAACATCATGGCTTAGACAAGATAAAAAGTTATCCCTCTGTCAAAAGGCTGGAGCTTTTCAGTTGGTGGTTCAGGCGGCAAGCTCCCCGACCAAGGGTGCAGGGACCCAGGCTCCTTTCAGCTCCCCCAGTGCCACCCAGGGTGCTGACCCTCAACCTACAGTCCAGCTGCAGGATGGAGGATGGGACCAAGAGGAAAGGGAAAAGGACAAAGGACACCACCAGCTATTTTGATGGAAGATTCCTGGAAATTGCCACAACTCCACTTCGATCCCATTGGCCCATCTGAATCTCTTGGCCACACCCATCTTCAGGAGAGGCTGGGAAATGTAGTCCCGTGACCACGCCCATCTTCAGGAGCAGGCGGGAAATGTAGTCTGGTTTGTGTGTGACCACGTACCCAGCTAGAGATCCTATTACTGAGAAAGAAGGGAAATGGATGTTTTTCAACCGGTCACCTGGGCTGCGGCAAACTTGGGGATCACCTTTTAATTGCGGACGCTGAGCCAAAAGTGCTTAGAGAACGTAAAATAGATCCCATGTGTGTTCTGGGCAATAAGCCGCTGTTTAGCCCGCTCCCGTGTCCCCCCATCCTGCAGCGGGCCCATCCCCTCCACCCTCCTGAGTTCACCTACAGCTGTAGGGGACCGTTCCTGCGTGACAGCGGCCACCTCTGGTGATCACGTGCCTTCTTCTCTCCGCTTGAGACTTTCTCCAGACTTTGACCGTGAGGACCTCCAGCACAGGCCGCACAACTGAACTTCAGAGAAGTTAATATGCTGGAGCAACTTTCAGAAGAGGGGACCCGACAGGCAGTGTGGTCTTGTGCCCCAGGCTCCCAGCCCTCAAAGGAGAATTTTGAGGGTGTTCAGCGTGGCTCCTCAGCAGACCCCAGTGGCATGGAACCCCACCTTGCCACACCCACTGCCTTCTTTTCTCCACTCCTGTCTCATTTTCCTCACACCCTTCCCTTGTGGTTCAGCTGGTAAAGAATCCATCTGCAATGCAGGAGACCTGGGTTTGATCCCTAGGTTGGGAAGATCTCCTGGAGAAGGGAAAGGCTACCCACTCCAGTATTCTGGCCTGGAGAATTCCATGGACTGTATAGTCCATGGGGTCGCAAAGAGTTGGACACGACTGAGTGACTTTCACTTACCCTGATCAACTCCCTGCACCCATGTTCTCATCCCGGAGTCAGTTTTCAGAGAACCCAAATGAAATCACCTTTGAATGCCCTCCCTGTGATCACCCAGACAGTTAGTAGCTACATCAGAATTCAAACTCGGATCTGTAGACTTTGACTCCGAACACTTTTTCCACTGTGCCAGAATAAGAACATGGGAGCATTTTAAAAACCGTTACTTTTTCAACAAATTGCAATCCTGAAATTGTTGACCTGATTTCTGAATCAAATCATGGGCCAGCAAAGAGTGAATGGAGTAGATTAAAATGCAATAAAGACACAGCCCATGTATTAAAGATAATCACCAGGACTGGTTTTGCTAATGAATGGAGCCTGTGCCTCGTCCTGCCCCAACAATTCTGGGAATGGCTGTTTGATTTGGTTTATTTGTTTTTTTTTTTTTTTTTTTTATTAGGATGCTGTGCACAGTGGTGGGAGTCACTGCACTCAGAGGTTAAGAGCTCCACCCTGGTAGACATGAGAGGCTGGACACTCTAAGACCAAGACCCACAAAGACACTGTGGAGAGTCAACAAGAGTTATCCCACCTCAGGGTCATCCATGGACCCTGTAGCACAGCCAGCCTCCCATAGCCAGGTGCATTCTCTGTTAAACACATGTGCGAGGAAACTGAGGCAAATGACTGAGAACTTGCCAAGGATCTGGGGATGGGGTTCCCGCATAGGAAAGGAACAGAAGGGGTTGACAGTCAGGTGGGGCAAGATGGAGAGCCTATCCAGACTGGCCCCTCCCTAAGCTCCTGCATCCTGGCCCTGCCCTGTTGGACTGAGGCTTACACACTTGTTCCATCAGATCTGGTGTTTCCAGCATTAATAGTAGTAGTAGTAGTAGTAGTTTCATTATAAGCATAATATCAACAGGATCAACTGGTTTTGCTTTCTTTGGCTGAGTGTTTAGTGTGACAGTTACTTTGCTTTTTTTATTATTTAATTTAAGATTATAGTTGGTCTGTTGATTTTCAATGTTGTGTTAGTTTCAGGTGTATAGCAAAGTGATTCAGTTATACATATATCTATTCTTTTTCAGATTCTTTTCCCACATAGGTTATTACATAATACTGAGTAGAGTTCCCTGTGCTATCCAGTAGGTCCTTGTTGATTATCTATTTTATATATAACAACGGCTTTACTTTTAGTATTCCTTTTAGTCCTGACAATGATCTCCATTTTACAGATGAGCAAACTAAGCCTCAGTAAGGCCAGGTAACTAGGCCAAGGCCACAAGGCCAACAGTTCCAGCGTGTCTGCCCCCAAAGCCAAGTTTCTAGCACCATGCCTGCACATCGCCTCCTGGTCTGCCGTATGTGGCCATCAGGGTACTGAGATGGGTAAGGGGGGTATCAGGCTCCCCTCACCATTCAAACCTTCCCATGAAGCCTGCCTACTGCTCCCCAGGTACCTTGGGCAAAACTCTGGGAAGCTCTGCCCAGGATCACGAGTGCCTTTGAAGGGCAAGAGTCCCTTCATGCAGGCAATCCGCAGCTCCTCAAAAGGGCAAGGTGAGCCCAGCACCTGAAAGTGAAAGTCGCTCAATCCGACTCTTTGTGACCCTATGGACTATACAGTCCATGAAATTCTCCAGGCCAGAATACTGGAGTGGGTAGCCTTTCCCTTCCAGAGGATCTTCCCAATCCAGGGATTGAACCCAGGCCTCCCACATTGCAGGCAGATTCTTTACCAACTGAGCTTTCAGGGAAGCCCAGCCCAGCACCTGGCCCGCCACAACTTCCCAGCTCTGGAGCGCTCAGCACTACCTATGCCCCACCTGAAGCTTTCTTCAGAACATGCTCCAGCAATGTCTCCTTGGCGAAATAAGGCTTGATGACAGAGAAGGGAGAAAGAACAAAAGCAGGGGCAAAAGTAATCTGGGATTCATTTCTTGGAGACAGCAGACTCCTTAAATTTTTATCCATGGCAATGTGATGATGGAGTGTTGCTGGGGCTATCGGCTCATGGGAAGCCGGAAAGGAGGCTGCGTCCCACGGAGTGGGTGAGAGGGATGCAGGTGGTACCCGGTGAGCCAACTTCTGCCCAGGCTGAACTGCAAGGACATCTCTGTGCTCCTCTGGGCTCGCTACATGCCACATCACCCGTCATAAATCTTCTGGTCCTGCCCTCTTTCCATTTAAGGTGTGCATGTAGTTGGGGCAGGGTACACTGTGTCCCGACTGTTTCTTAATAAAATAGATAGGCTGGTGAGTGTTCCCAAATATCAAGAACCAGAGGGTGACTGGAGCCAAGGTTTTCCTAATGTTATTAGAAAGGCCAGTGGACGGAGGGCTGGGCTGTCTGCTGGCAGCCTCCAGAAAATGGACACAGTAGCTAAAGAGCCTGTGATGGATGGGGCTGATGTGCTGGCAGCTGGGCGTCTGGGAAGATCAGACCACAACCCAGAACATACAAAAGGGATGGTTTCTTTGTTTGTTACTGAACTAAGCTTGGCCTCTAAATAACAGTGATACTCAGCTTTTAAGCACCCGGTGGCTCAGATGGTAAAGAATCTGCCTGCAGTGCAGGAGAACCAGGCTTGATCCCTGGGTCTGGAAGATCCCCTGGAGAAGGAAATGGCAGCCCACTCCAATATTCTTGCCTGGAGAATCCCATGGACAGAGAAGCCTGGCAGGTGGCTGCAGTCCATGGGGTGGCAAAGAGTCAGACACGACTGAGCAACTAACACTTTCATAAGAGGCCCAGTCTCAGTGCAGGGGCATTTTGCAAGTCCTTTCTTGGGGCACGTTGGTCAGTGTCCCATCCGTGAAAGCACCATGTGGCCGAGCCCATGTTCCAAGAGTGGAGAAGTAAATCCTTTCTTGACGGGAAGTGGCAAAGTCACATTGTAAAAGGGTCTCTGTGCTGGGATGGGTAGGATGATGTTAGCCAATTTTGCAGACTCTCTCCTGCTTACCAGCTCTTGCCTCCAAGATTTCAAAGTTCTGTCAGATTATTTCTGTCTGACTGAAGTTCATCATCCACACTGGTTCAGCCTCACAGTTTGAAAGATTAAGTGAATTGAATGACAGCAGTGTTCCATGGGCTGGGAGTAAGGCACTGGGAATACTCTGTTATAAAGTGCCCGTCCTATCTGTGAAGTCATATAGTGTTGTTTAAAAGAGTCGCCTTTTAGGAAAAAGGGTCTTCATTGAGTTAGTTGTAAATGCAGATTGTAAACTCTAGTGCAATCACAACAAATTTTTTTTAAAGAAATGAAATTTAAAACCAAAAAGAAATGTAATCAATATGCTAAGAGACGAGATAAAATGGAGTCATACAAAATGCTGAATTAAAATCAGAGAAGGCTGAAAAAGAGGGGAAGATTTTTTTTAAAGCACCAAGAATTAAGAAAAACAGATAGGAAAGAGTTATAAATATGAGGGTCATTATTCCAACTAATGTCAATAATCGCTTTAAATGTGACTCATCTAATACACCAATTAAAACAATTTTCTCCACTGGCAGCAAGGATAAAACAAAAAGAAGATCCAATTGTATATGTTGTATGCAAGAAGCCCAATTTGAGTGTTTTGAAAGATAACTCTACAGCCATCACTCCTGTGTTCAGCAAGCTCTGCCACTGCCATAAGCCCGTAGGAAAAAGTGAAAGCTCCCGAGAATGGCTTTTAGTGGGGCTCACAATCTGGCCTTCACCTGCTTAGTCAGCACCACTTACTGTACACCCAGAAATCTAACTAACGGCCCTAGGAGTCTGTACCTCCATGCCTTTTACCTTCTCTTCTTTCCACCTGGAAATCCTTGCCTCTTCTTTGTTCGCTGGATAAATATCAGGGAGCTCATATCATATAAGAATTAAGTAAATAAAAGTTGTCTTTCTGAAAGCGAGAAAATTTTAGACACTGCCAGTGATGCTGAGAGATTCTAGCATCACATGTGTACTTCCCACTGTAGGTAGGCATTTACCTTTTCAGGCCAACCCTGGACCCTCCCTCTTCCGGTAAGGCATCTTTCCAGGGTACTACTGATCCTACACAGCTGGTAGACACTCTGTCTCCCCGCTGAGGCTTACCCTGATGCCATAGCTTAGTTAGCTGTTCTCTCCCCTGTGTTCATATAGCAATTTGTCTCTGTCTGTTCTAGCACTGCCCCATCAGATGATTGTCTATTTCAGGTAGACTGAGAGATCCCTGGGGAGAGGAAGAGTACCTTATTTAGCTTTGTACTTGCCTGACTGCCCACTCTGCAACCCATGCGAGTATAGTAACTGGAACCTAAAAGGGGATGGAATAGCATGGGTGGATGGACAGGGGGATGGATGGATAAAATGGATAGATCATTCATTTGGGTTCCTGCAACTCAGAGCCAATGTGAAGATTTGGATGCAAGCAGTTTTTCTATAGGTGGTCTCAGGAAGCAGTAATAATCTGGGAAAGTAAACGAGTCAATAAAGGGTGCACAGATGAGCAGGTTGCCTTGTGGGGAGCCTGGGAGCTTTATCCCACCCACTGGGGACTCCCTGAGCAGGAACTTCTTGAGCACGGCTTAGGGGGTCTCACAGCAGACTAGAGAGCAAGGCCTTTGTTTATCTCTTCCCAGCCCCATTGGTTGGTGTGACTGTACTACTCCCCTGCATTTCCGGTTTCCCCTGCTTGCAGCTGAATGACTTCCTGTGGTGTGGGAAAAAGCCCTCAGGCAGGTCCTCAGCAACATCTGCTACAAATGTAAACTCATCAGAAGACAGAGTCATCAGTAATCTTGGGCTTTAGAGTGAAAAGATCTTACCAAGCCCATTCCGATCCAGACACATTGCTTTCATTGAGATGGTCAACAGTTATTCTCTTACTTGCTATCGGAAGCGATGAGCTTTGCCCACTGCATTGTTAGAGTGTGTGGGCGTAGAGTCATCCTCCCCTTTCCCCTCTGAGGGATCATTGCATCTCTCACTGTGACTCAGGTGGTGTAAGCCAGTGATATTTTCCTGGTGTAGCTCCATGCTCCCAAATTATAGGATTCTGTTCTGCTGAGCAGATTGAAAGTCTGGTCCCTATGATCGCAAGGTCCTTCCCAGCCAAATGAAGATTCCAAGAACAGTATGGAGTGTCCAGCAGGGAGTCGCAGCCTGAGCAATCTCTTAGAAATGGCAAAAGAGCTGACACATGGATGTCCAGGGAGGAAGTGCCATTTTGTTGCAATGAAGCTGGATGGTTTTGCCTCTTTTCCTCCTAGATTCAATGGTCTTTCCAGCTGTGTAGAGAATACATAACGGGGAAATAAAGACCAATTTGGGGTGGGGGAGGGAGAGAGGAAGAGCTGTCTAAGAACTGATAATAGAATTGCTGGGTTGAGGCATCTTCTATTGTTTTGTTTGTCTTTTGCATTTTAGGATGCAAGAGAGGGGGTTTGCAAGTGTTACTTGAAAAGGAACTCTTTTTAGCTCTTCGAAGAGAATCTAGTGTTGCTTTGACTGTATTATTCTTGTTAGTAACTGGAAACAGCTATTCACCTGGCAGTCCCTAGACAGGGAAGACCAGCCTGCAGTGGGTGCACAGGGGCCAGTCTCAGAGAGCAGGGTTAGTTTTCTAAACTGAAAACAATGCTTGGGTCACTGGAGCTTAGTATTGAGAGGCTGGACAGAAGCTCAGCGGAGCACATCTAAACTGCAGAGGACTTCAGAAGACACAGGCATCCTAACGAAATAGTATGTGGAAGAAAGAGAGCCTGAGACAGGGCTTCTTCTTTGGGGGTGCTCTCAGGGAAGCAGGATGGAGCAGGGGCAAGAGGAGGAGCCAATGAGGATGTGATTTCTTCTGGGCACCCTCTTAGCCTGATCCCTCTGGGAGCTCTGGAGCACGAATTGTACCAGAGCTGTCCCAGCATGAGGCAGGGTGGTACCTTTGTCATGCTGTGTCATTTGGTCATTGCTCAGGTTTGTGGGGGCCAGGGTGACTTGTAACCTTGGGGGAGGCTGCAGTGGGGAGTGGCTCATATCCCTCAGGCTGAGGCTGGCATGGGGAGGAGGCAGCTGCAAGCGATTTGCATCTACTGCTTACCACAGCCAGAGGTCAGGTGTGTTTGTGCTGTGATGGGATCTGCGTGGGGTGCCAGAAGCTTCCACAACGGGAGGAAATACCAAACTTTAGCCTGTCTGTGTCCACATGAATAGCTGACACCGAAAAACACATCTAATCTCGTAAGATTTATTGTGTGGTCCTTGGCATTAACACAACCGGTTCCCAGCTTGTCATAAAAGATGGGTTCTCTGCTGCCTGATCTCGGTTCCCTGTGGGTACATATACACTCTTCTAGGTACTTCCCATCCATTAGATTTTGATATTTTAATTATTCTAATCAATAACTAGACTATTTGACTCCATCGAGCTCTCCATGTTGAAATGTATGTTTCTCAGTCTGTGCTTTTGTGCGCCTGAGCCTTAAACTTAACCCACTGAGAACCAGGCCCAGAAAAAAACAAAAAGCACCACTTTTCTAAATCCAAATAGAATTAAATCCAGATCTTTGAACTGAAACATGAACCAGAAAGAGAAATCAGAAGCTATACTTTCTGAAATAACTGAAACAAAGAAAAGCCTGGATGTCAAAATTGCCTCAAAACTGAAAGTTATTTGTGGTGCCATTGTATTAGGTCTGAGTCACTTGTGGACATTTGTTCCCCAAGTGAGCAGTTGGTCTGGTTCTGTCATGAAGGACCCACGTCAGTCCTATTCACTCACCATCTCCTCCTTTACCTTTTACAACGTTCCCCTTGGAGGTGGAGGAGGAAGGGCGGGGAGGGAGCTATTTTAGAATCTGCCGAAGGTGTAGACAGGAAGAGTCCCTGGGAAGAAACGGCTGCAAGCTGCAGCAAACTTTCCTACTTGTTTTCCCCACGTATTAAGCGACAAAACTCAGCTTCATGACCTCCCCGCCTGCCTCTCTCCTCTTCCTCCTTTGTTCCCATAAGTAAATCCTAGTGAAGTCATGTGGGCATTGGCCGCAAGCGTGTTCAATTCTAAGCATCGTCCAGGAAGCTGCAGTGGAATGGAGCACAGTCATCTTCTGTGACTTGGTTCCAAGTGCAGCTTCAGGGGCCGCTGATCATTTGCAGGCAGGCGGGAAGGCCACCTTGGCTTCGTTTTCCTGAGGACTTCTGGGCTGCACTCAGCCTGCAACTGGCAATCCTGAGCGCCTCCCCAGGGGGACAAAGGGACACAGGGCCTGCTGTTCATTTAGGGGTCTGGCAGGAGCCTGTCGATTCTTTTATGATGCTGTTTAAAAATGAGCTTCCCCCTCTTTTCTTTGAAATATTTGCTTACATACATTTTCTCACTTTTCTTTCCGTCTTCCCACCCTTCCCACATACACACACAGAAATAGCTTCACTTCTCCAGAGTGGCAGGCTCCAAGCTCTCCGGGTGGGGCTGCGGAAGCCTGTGGTCTCTTCCTAGAGCTGGCAAATGGCCGAGGAGGCTGAGGGGGGCCTGGCCTCAAACCAAGGACGTAATTACTGACATGCTTAGCATCCATCCACTCTTCTCCTGCGAGGGCTCTGCTAATGAGGCAATCGGCTACACAAGTCTCATGCATTTTGCAAGGGAGGGATGCAGTGTGGAGAGAAAGAGAGCCAGAGAGAGAGAATGGGACCCAAAGATTCAAAACTCCAGGAATGGGCTCAGAGAGCCCTTGGAAAGATTGGCGAAAAGTGTGAGTGAAATGTAAGCCTTCTGACCCAGCAGGAAGCCAGACTGAACTTCCTACACTCCCAGAACACATTTATGTCACCAAAATCTCTCCCAGGACAAAAAAAAAAAAAGATTAAATATTAGACTCTAAAATTAAACTCAGAGAATTCTAAGCCCTGGCCAGAGACTCATGCTCTGAGATGAGGCATGTGCTAAATGACATCTGAGGCTCAATAACTCCATGGGAGACATTTGGGGACTCCAGTTGTGTTCACAGCATGACGCCAGCACAAGTGCAAATATTCACAGGATCCAGGCACGTGATAAAGTGAGTGCCGTGGGCTGAGTGGGCACCATGGTGAGTGAGGAACCTGGGCCAGGTAAGAAGGCACCTGCCGATTACCCCAGGTAAGTGTTCAGTTCATTTCAAACACTCAGTCGTGTTGGACTCTTTGCGACCTCATGGACTGCAGCATGCCAGGCTTCCCTGTCCATCAGCAACTCCCGGAGCTTGCTCAAACTCACGTCCATCAAGTCAGTGATGCCATCCAACCGTCTCATCCTCTGTTGTACCCTTCTCCTCCTGCCTTCAAACTTTCCCAGCATCAGGGTCTTTTCTAATGAGTTGGCTCTTCATGTCAGGTGGCCAAAGTATTGGAGCTTCAGCATCAGTCCTTCCAATGAATATTCAGGACTGATTTCCTTTAGGATTGACTGGTTTGTGTAAGTGTAGCCACATGTAGGATCGTGGCCAGAGCTGCCAAAAGGCACTTTTGTTCAAGTGGAGCCAGAAATTCAAAATTTTATATGAAATCACTGATTTTTAAATACCGTGTCTAAATTTTTAAAAAAACTGTTTAGGCCAAAGAGCACATCAGTTATGAGCTGGTTTGCTCAAAGCCTTTAAGGCAATTCCCTTAAGTGACTTACAGGACTTACACTTAAGTGACTTACAAGCTTCACACAGGAACTCCCGAGGTTCAGTGAACTTTGCAGACCTTGGAAGGGGTCATTCAACTCACTCCAGAGAGGGGCGGGGGGCCCTTTTTGTTCTACCTGCCACTGGGTACAATCTAAAGGAAGCAAGACCGGCCATGGAGACTGTTTCTCCATGAGGCCAGGATGATTTGGGAAGCCGGCTTTGGCTGAGCCAGGACTCTGCCCACTCCCTCACCCAGGCAACTGCTTCATGCCTGTGGACGGGGCTCAGGAGACAGTCCTCCACCCACAGCCCAAAGTCTGAGCGGCATGACCTGTAGCCTGTGCATTCCAAGTGGAACCCCGTATCAGACAACTGCTTGGGTTAAACTAGGAGGAGAGGAGACGGGCACCCCAGTGGCCCCACCCACTGCCAGGCTGACAGGCGCCCCACAACCGTCCCCCTCGTGTGAGAGTACTGAGCACACACTTCGCCCGCAGTCCCTTGGAAGACCCAGGCCCTCCCCCGTGGTATTTGTACGGATGCCTGAGTCCCACTTCCTCCATGCCACTGTGGTTGCCTCCGAGTGGCTCCATCTCTGTCTGTTGCTGAGTGTTTTATTAGACCCCACTCAAGACACAAGCTTAGAGGCACCTTCCTCTGCTCTCGAAGCAAAAGCAAATCCCTCCCTGTGTGATGAGCACAGCGACCTGGGGGTGCTCCGGTGCTTCTGTCTGCCCTGGGGGCCTCAGCTGCTCCCGGCAGCTACTGCTACAAGGATCGCACTCAGGACCCACCTCACAGGAGCCAGACCCCACGTGCAAAAGGGTCTCACACTTGATGGAATGCTCTGCTGCCACCATCTTGAAATTCTTCATAATTTTTGAATAAGGGACTCCATATTTTCTCTGCATCATTCTCCCCTCCCTCCCTTTAAGGAGCCAGTCCTGATGCAAGGAGTGTCTCACTGGAAAAGACCCTGATGCTGGGAAAGATTGACGGCAAAAGGAAAAGAGGATAACAGAGGATGAGGTGGTTGGATGGCATCACCAACTCAATGGACATGAATTTGAGCAAACTCCGGGAGATGGTGGCGAACAGGGCATCCTGCTGTGCGACAGTCCATGGGGACACAAAGAGTCAGATCCGACTCAGCGAATGAACAGCAACAATAACCTGGCTGTATGTGCCTAAGCCCCATGGTGCCCTAAGAGGAACTTTAGTGGTAGCAGTGATCTGTGGCCTCAGACTCTCCACCTGTGAAATGGTCATATCCATATCGTGTAGGTGGCCCACTCATTTTGTCCTTTGCATTTAAAAGCTTCTGGTTCCTTGAGGGGCTGGTGGAGGGAGGGGGTACAGAGTCTCCCCAGTGCCTCCACCGCTAAGAGAATGAGATAAGAGACAGAAGAGAGTATATGCTCCCACCCTGTCCCCATTCTGGGCAGAGGAAAGGGAACCGCCCCACCCGCCAAAGTGCCCCGACTCCAGCTTCAGTGGTGCTCCTCTCCCTTTAAGTTCATTCTCACAGAATCACCCACAACTGCACCAGGATCCTGGCAACATCTGCAGCTTTTCCTGTTTGCATGCAGCACCAGATGTCCCAGCAGGGTCCCTGACTGGTGCCCACTACTATGGCAGGGCACTCACCCCCACAGGCAAGTTGCTGGATAAACACTGACAACTCTGCCCGGGTGTATTTTATGGTCATGAGAGCTTGCTCTGCACACACAGGAAAGGCTCGGAAGAGAGCCTGTAGCACTGGAAGCAGTCCTGTGCTGAAGATAAGGGGAGTTGGTGGATAACTGTGCCCGCTTCCTTGTCGGCCACAGTGGGACAGCTGTGGGGTGAGTGCCAGACCCCAGTGGGACTGGCCCCAGCTGCCCATGGTGGAGACCTGCTCTAAAAAGTGTCCTGCTTGGACCTCCCCCCTTCCCACTGCCCTCCAGGGGCTTCCTGAGCTTTTCCCCCAAATTAACCACTTGAACTTGAATTTTTGTCTCAAGGTCTTCCTCTGGGGGAATCCAATTCAGAATAATGCCAGTACACTTGCCATTTTGCTACCAAAGTGGATCATTGCACAAAGTGGAGGTCCTTGCCAAAGTAGGCTAAGGAGAAGCAGATCACCCACCTCTTAGACCATGTGCTCCTCGGCTCACCCAGGCCTCATCACTTCTGTGTAAGGTTTGAAAGGAGGCATTTACATTTCTCAGTTTCACTCTATTACATCCTAGAGGTGCCAGGATGTTAACACCCCAGGAGTGACCCTTCATCAGTGCAGGAGAGTAGTTGGTAGAACACAAGTCAGAGTCTGGTGGGCTGGTTAGAGTGATCAATGCTGGGCTATGATCTTTTGTCCCCCACTCTTCTGTGAAGAGCCCAGTGAAATTTACTCCAGTTGTCCCCCAGGAGTTCTGTACTCTTTTCCCATGTGACTTCTCCTGCTCCCTCCTCCCGGGATCACCTCGCAGACAGACCGCATGCGCGCGTGCTAAGTTGCTTCAGTCGTGTCTGACTCTTTGTGACCCTGTAGACTGTAGCCCACCAGGCTCCCCCTGTCCATGGGATTTCCCAGGCAAAAATACTGAAGTGGGTTACCATGCCCTCCTCCAGGGGATCTATTCTATCCAGGGATCGAGCCCCCATCTCTTATGTCTCCTGCATCGGCAGGCAGGTTCTTTACCATTAGCGCCACCTGGGAAGCCTTGCAACCTACAGTCCAAATAGTTGACTGTAGGTCTGCTTTGGGAAAAACACAAACTAGCACTTCTCCATTTTCCAGATGAGGCAACTGAGGCACGGAGGCCTTGAAGGATGTATTCAAGGTGAAACAGCTGTGATTGGAGCCCAGGCATTCTGGCTCCAGAGCTTGAGTTCTTTTTTTATTTTAGTATGTATTTATTCAACTGTGTCAGGTCCTAGCTGCACTTACGGCATGCGGGATCTTTCGTTGTGGCATGCAGGCTCAGTAGTTGCAGCTCAAGGGCCTCGTTGCTAGGAGGCATGTGGGATCTTAGTTCTCTGACCAGGGATTGATCCCACATCCCCTACATTCCAAGATGGGTTCTTAACCACTGGACCACCAAGGAGGTCCCTCCAGAGCTTGAGTTCTTTATCTGAGTATAGCAATCCTCTACCTGAATCTTGCCTTGGAATCACCCAGAGGATGATTAAACCCAGATCGCTGGGCTCCACCTCTCAGAGCGTCTAGGGTCTGGATGAGGCCCTGGAACTGACATCTCTAACCAGTATCCTATAACATTATGGTTGGTCCAAGCACCGCCTATGGGAGCAACATCTGTAACACTTTGTCAGTGCTCAGTAATCAGAGCCCCTGTCATGGTCCTGTTGAAGATGTTTGTCAAATGGATCCATCGTATCAAAATGGTAGGGCCTGTCCCAGGGCAGGTTGCCTGCCCCAGGGGAGCTGAGTCCCGGTGTGGTTACTATGTCTGTGGTCTACTGACGTATCCGCCTGCCATGGTGTGCAGTGGATGCACACATAGGGTCTATCCACTCCAACCTTTCCTGAGTATCCACGTGTCAGGTATTGTACAAGAGGCTGTAGGCATATGGAAACCTATAAGACCAAACGTCTGCTTTTGGAAAATGTGGGTCCAGCCTAGGGTAGAAAATTTGAGACCAGCCCCAAACCATGATAGCAGGTAGCTGATTTTAAACACAGGAGAGGGACTTACCTGGCGGTCCAGAGCTTAAGACTGTTCTCCCTGCAGGGAGTGCAGGTTCGATCCCTGGTTGTGGAACTAAAATCCCACTGGCTGTGCAGTGCAGCCAAGAAAAAAACTTGTTTTTAAATCAAAATGAAAACAGTAACAAGTTTGATGTCTGGATTAGTACCTCAGAAAATCACCAGATCAGTCATCAGAGGAAGTAGGAAGTCAAGCCTTGGCCTGGTGGCCCCAGGGCAGAGGTGAACTGTGGATACTGCTCTTGCTTGTGTAATTCCTGTTTTATCTGCAGATAATGAACACAGCCCGTGGGAGCTGCCTCAGAAAGCCTGAGTCTACTGCAGTTTTGTCCTGACATTGGAACTTGTTCCTTCACAGCCATTATTCTGCTGGCAGAAGGAGATTAATTCATGGGATGAAAGGAAACCATATTAATGGCAGAGATGATATAAATTTGTATTCAGTGAGGCAAATCAGCAGTGCTCTGCACCTACAGGAGCAGGAGGCAAAGAATGGCATGTTAAATTACTCCTGTCTTGGGCTGTCAATTTTAAACACCTTTTGTGCATTCTTTTCTTTGACCAAATATATGTGCATTTCAGGCGCAGTGTGAAGGCAATACCCGCTAACCTGCAGCGTTCGTCCCTCCCCCTCCCTTATAAAAGGGTTCAGTAGCAAAGGCTTGTAAGTTAAACTAGAGTTGCTTTGATTGGAAGTATTTTCCGTGTATAAATATAAGGTAGCTATTAATGTGTGTGTTGTATATGTGTGTGTGTGTGTGCATGACTTAGTTGCAATTAAAAAAGAATAAAGACTGCAGTGGTTTGAATCATAATGATTTGCAACGAAAAATCCATTAGCCCTGTCTATGGATAATGCTAAATATACCAAATGTCAGGATGTGGTGGACGGGAAGGACAGCCTTAAAATAGTTCCTTTGAAAATAGCCCCTCCAGATGGCTTTTCTCCACAGATCTATCTCCTTGACATATATTCCTGGGGAAACAAAGCCGGTGATCGGGTGCAGGGAAGATTGTACAGGGAGAGGAAGAGATATGGGTGTTCCACTGTGTAAAAACCCCATGGATCCTGGGCCAGGGCCAGGGGTTCCTGCAACCCATTTGGGGTTGCTCTCCAGCCTCTGGTTGCACGTCACCTGAATCACATCTGCCCTTGTCCTAGTGAAAGAAAGCTGATCAACCATCAGGGGCAGACTTAACAGAAGTCCAGACCTGGAGTTGTTATTATGCAGCATCTTCTGTGTAGATAGGGTCAAGGAGGAGTTGACAGGCTTCAGGTGCTGGTCTGAGGGGGGTCCCCCACTCTGGAGGGAGCTGCTTCAAATGGTAGAAGGTTGTGGACCGACTTCCGGCTGCCTGCACCTACCCCACATGACTTTTCCTGGGGGTTCTCTCTCTACACAGCAGACCCTGAGTTCCAGGGACTCCCCTACCCCCAGGAACAAGGGGTTGTTGCATAAACACAGCTCCTTTGCCCTCAGGTGGGACAGATCCAAGGTGCATGTTTTACATTTATTTCTAGAGTTTCTCATAAGGACTACGTTCCAGGTATCCACGGTGATAACCTGCTGATTCCACATCCTTTACTGACTGACTTCCCTTTCCTGTCTCCCTTCACCACTCCCCTCCTGGAGTTTCTTGGGACCAACTCTCAAATAGACTATCTGTACCTGAGTCCTTGGGCTCACTTGATGGTTCAGATGGTAAAGAGGCTGCCTGCAATGCAGGAGATGGGGTTTTGATCCCTAGGTCAGGAAGGTACCCTGGAGAAGGGAATGTCAAACCACTCCAGTATTCTTGCCTAGAAAATCCCATAGCTAGAGGAGGCTGGCAGGCTACAGTCCATGGAGTGGCAAAGAGTCTGACATGACTGAGTAACTGACACCATCATTTTCATGTCACTTGAGTCCTTATCTTAGAGTCTGTTTCTGGGGAAACCAAACTGAGACCAATGTATGACTTCTAGTATGGCCTATTCAGGGCCTTTATTTACTTATTTTTATGGAAGATGGCCATAAGGGAGAGTGCCAGATATTTGAATTTTTGATACACTATAATTATGTACCAACTAATGGTAGAAGCTGGAGATTAGATTAATGGAGAGGAAAGAGATCGGCTGGTGCACTAGAAGAACTGCCCTCTAAATAGCATTTCTCTGTTTTCCTTGGATTGCAAGGGTTGCCTTGGAACTTATTCTCTACCTAGGAAATTTTCGTTGGTCAACCAGGCCACCAGGAAAGTATTTGTGTAATGATACAGGAGTTGAGTTAAATGAAGATTTTGGGACTGTTGGGCCAGATAAAGAGCCAGGCTTGGGTAGGACATAGGCTGCCCCACTGCTTCCCTGTTAGGCTAGCCACCTCCCAAAGGCAGGATGGGGGCCTCAAATTTCTCATCTGAAAACTTGGTCCCCAAAGGAATTAAAATTCTGCCTCAGAATCCAAGCCCATATGACTAAGAGGATTCTTTGCCAGCATCTGCACATCCTTACTCAAAGTATGGTCCATGGTCTAGCAGCATCAGCATCACCTGTGAGCTTGTTAGAAATGCAGAGACTTGGTCCCACCTATAGACCTCCAGTTCGGGTCTGCATTTCAGTAGATCCCTAGGTTCTTTGTGTACATTTGGCATTTAGAAGTGGTTGCCTCTTGGAGGAATTAAGGTGGAGACTAGAAGGTGGGAAGGACTAGGCTATTGCTTTTAACTAGGTGATCCTATTACTTTTATAAAAATGTAAAAGTCACTATGAATAAAGAAGCTAGATGCTTTAGCATATCATTTAAAGCTATAACACATATAAAAACAGAAGAACTAAAAATTTCAAGAAACACAATTTGTGTGAAGGCAGGGTGAGAGAGGTAGAATACATCAGCTAAAAGCCCTATCTTTCATACAGAGAAACCAAAATATACATGTCAAAAAATAGAGGTATAAGCAGTAATTTTTTTTTAATGTGGATAACTACCAGGGAAAAAAAGTAGAAGCAGTATCATTTGAAAACTTTTGGTCCCAAGGAGCAGTACTAGTGGAAATGTGTTGGGCCGGAAAGAAGGCTTTTATTTTTATATTGGGTTTTCTGTACTGTCTGAATTTTTATTGGTATGTGTGTTATTTATAAAATTAAATTTGAAAAGGAAAGAAGAGAGCTAGATTAAAGTTAACCAAGGTTACAATGGCAGGAGAGGGCTTTTTAGCATAAAAAACACTTGAACATATTTATAGGCAGAGGATTAAAAAAAAAAAAAAGATTTTAAAGATAGAAGAAAAGAAATGGCCAATAGACCTTGATTCTTTACTTGTGTCTGTCCCTCTGCCTGACCTTCCAAAGAACTTTCACCAAAACTTAGATTTTTCTAAATTCTGGAATATCACTACCCAATTTTTCTTTGTTAAATTTTTTTTTTCAGTTGCAAAAGCCATCCTTATTCCGCTCCCTTTCTCAAAGAGAATCTGTGTTATCAGTTGGGTGTGTTTTGTTTCTGTAGTAGTCAGATAAAGTTATGCAACCACAGACAACACATTAGGTGACACACAGTAGGTGTTTATTGACTGTGTGTCTGGTACAGCCTTTTTGGCAGCTCTGTTCATTTGGACTGGGTCTGCCCACAAGTCTGAGGGTCAACTGACTATCAACCAGTCTAGGGTGGCCTCAGCTGGGACAGCTGTGGAGACTGGACTCTCCTCCATGTGTCTCTTTTCTTCTAGCAGGCCAGCGCAGGCATGGAGTGCCTAAGTGATGGAGAAGGCACAAGAGGAAAGCAGTCCCAGGGTACCAGTGTCTCCCAAGCTTACACTTGTGTCCCACTTTCAGTATCCCATTGATTCAAAGCAAATCACATGGCTGAGTTCAGAGTTGGGAGGAGAGGGTTAAACAAAGACATACAGCAAACGGTATAGATACAGGATGCAGTGAAGAAGTGGGAGCAACCTTGCAATCAGTCCCACTACTAGGTGGCAAGTTATGGACCATAGGTTGAATCCAACCCACCTGATTTTGTAAATCAAGTTTTATCGGGACATAGCCAAGCTCATTCCTTTATGTACTATCTATGGCTACCTTCACACTACAATGGCAGAGTTAAGTAGTTGCAATAGAAGTGGTAGTGCCTAAAGTATTTACTCTCTGGTCCTTTACAGAAATATACCAGCTCTTTTTATAGACCATTTTCTAATCATTTCTATACATATATATTTATCAATATGACATGTTAACTATTGATTTTTAAAATTTTACATAAAAGGGAACATATCATATATATTATTCTATAATTTATTTTTCTACTTTAAAATATATCTTGGAGATCTTTCTATATCAGTACATGTAAGTCTACCTCATTCTTTTTTTAAAAACTTTTGCATAGTTTTCTATTTTATGGATTTACCATGCCCCACCACCCAACCCACCTTTTTTTTCCCTGCTGTTAAAAACAATATTGCAATGACTACCCTCCTATATGCCTCTTGGTACACATCTGAAGTGTATTTCTCTAGGATAAGTACCTAGACATAAATGGATTGGGTCAAAGGGTATGCCTATTTTTTCCCCAACACTTTATTATGAAACTTTCAAACAAACAGCAAAGATTAAATAAATTTAAGTGAGCACCAGTGTGTTACTATCTACCATTTTACCATTAATATTTTTGTATACTTTTTTTATCATATATCTATCCATTCTTCTACCCATCCATTAACCTATCTCATATTCTGATGTCTTTACGAGTAAACACAGTGTTCAGTTCAGTTCATTCGCTCAGTCGTGTCTGACTCTTTGCGACCCCAAGAATTGCTGCACGCCAGGCCTCCCTATCCATCACCAACTCCTGGAGTTTACTCAAACTCATGCGCATCGAGTCGGTGATGCAATCCAGCCATTTCATCCTCTGTCGTCCCCTCCTCCTCCTGCCCCCAATCCCTCCCAGCATCAGGGTCTTTTCCAGTGAGTCAACTCTTCACATGAGGTGGCCAAAGTACTGGAGTTTCAGCTTCAGCATCAGTCCTTCCAGTGAACACCCAGGACTGATCTCCTTTAGGATGGACTGGTTGGATCTCCTTGCAGTCCAAGGGACTCTCAAGAGTCTCCTTCAACACCACAGTTCAAAAGCATCAGTTCTTCGGCGCTCAGCTTTCTTTATAGTCCAACTCTCACATCCATACATGACTACTGGAAAAACCATAGCCTTGACTAGACGGACCGTTGTTGTCAAAGTAATGTCTCTGCTTTTTAATATGCTGTCTAGGTTGGTCATAGCTTTTTTTCCAAGGAGCAACCATCTTTTAATTTCAAGGCTGCGGTCATCATCTGCAATGATTTTGGAGCCCAAAAAAAGTCTCTCACTGTTTCCATTGTTTGCCCATCTATTTGCCATGAAGTGATGGGACTAGATTCCATGATCCTAGTTTTCTGAATGTTGAGTTTCAAACCAACTTTTTCACTCTCCTCTTTCACTTTCATCAAGAGGCTCTTTAGTTCTTCTTCACTTTCTCCCATAAGGATGGTGTCAGCTGTGTATCTGAGGTAACTGATATTTTTCCCAGCAATCCTGATTCCAGCTTGTGCTTCATCCAGCTCAACATTTCTCATGATGTACTCTGCATACAAGTTAAACAAGCAGGGTGACAATATACAGCCTTGACATACTCCTTTTCCTATTTGGAACCAGTCTGTTGTTCCATGTCCAATTCTAACTGTTGCTTCTTGACCTGCATACACATTTCTCAGGAGGCAGGTTGGGTGGTCTGGTATTCCCATCTCTTTAAGAATTTTCCACAGTTTGTTGTGATCCACACAGTCAAAGGCTTTGGTGTAGTCAATAAAGCAGATGTTTTTTCTGGAACTCTCTTGCTTTTTCAGTTATCCAGCGGATGTTGGCAATTTGATCTATGGCTCCTCTGCCTTTTCTAAATCCAGCCTGAACATCTGGAACTTAATGGTTCACGTACTGTGGTAGTATCTTATTGTGGTTTTAAATTGTAAGCCTCTGATAAGTACTGTAATTAATCATTTGCAAGTCCTTCCTGGGGAATCATATAGTATTTTCTTTTGGAAGGTTTTTGTTCAAAACTTTCGCCAGTTTTTCTCAAGTATTTATTTCTTAATTGTTGTCAAAATCCTTTATATATACTGAATACCAGGCTTTGGTCAGTTTTGTGTTTTGAGAATATTTTCTCCATCTGTGGCTTGCCTATTTATTTCCTTAGTGATGCTTTTTGATGAACAGATGTTTTCAATTTTGATGAAATCTAATTTATCAATTTTAAAATAATTATTGCTTTCTGTGACCTTCCTAAGTAACTGTTTTTTTTTTTTAACCCCAATTCACAAAGATATTCTTCCAAGTTTTATTGTAAACAACTGATAGTTTTAGCTTTTATTTTTAGTTCTAAGAGCCATCTTAAATTAATTTGAAACACAGAATGAGGTGGGCTTCCCTGGTGGCTCAGATGGTAAAGAATCTGCCTGCAATGTGGGAGACCCAGATTCGATCCCTGGGTTGGGAAGATCCCCTGGAGAAGGGAATGGCAACCCATTCCACTATTCTTGCCTGGAGAATTCCATGGACAAAGGAGCCTGGCAGGCTACAGTCCATGGAATTGCAAAGAGTTCGACATGACTGAGCGACTAACACACAACACAACACACAATAGGGTGAGGTAGAAATATTATTTAATTTTCTCCATATGAATATTCATTTATTCCTGCTCCATTTGTTGAAAAACATTTCCTTTCTACATTGGATTATTTTATCACCTCTGTTAAAAGTTAAATGCTTGCATTAACTAGGATGTATGTCTGGGTTTGCTGTTCTGTGCTTTTGATCTATTTACTTATGTTTATCCCAGCACCACTCTTCATGAAAGGAAGTCTTACAGTCAGATAGTCTAAATTCTCTGACTTTGTTGTTCCTTTTTAAGATTGCTTTGGTTATTCCATATCATTTTATTACTATATAAACTTTAAAATCTAGTTGTAAATTTCTTTTTTATAAACTCTGCTAGGATTAAGATTTAGATGGACATAAATCTTTAGGTTAATTTAGAAATAGTTAATATTTTAAACCAGTGGATTTTCCAATTAATTAACATAATATATTTTTCCATTTATTTAGGTTTTCTTTAATTTAGCTCCAAATGTTTTACAGTTTTTAGTCTAAATTTCTTGTATAGCTTTTGCTACATTTTATCCTAAATATTTTAACTTTTTTAAAACAATGGAATCAGTTTTTTTATTTTCAATTGTTTGCTGTTGATACATAAAAATACAACTTACTTTAGTATGTTAACTTTGTATCCTGTGACTTTACTAAATTAACTTCTGAGTTTGATCATTATTTTATGAAATTCATAGAATTATCTACCAAAAAATCATGTTATCTGAGAATATAGATAGTTTTATTTCCTTTCCAATCTTTGTGTCTTCTATTTCTTTTTCTTTACTTGTTGCAATGGCTAGCATCACCAGTACAATGTTGAATAGAGGTGGTGAAGGTAGGCATCCTTGTTTCAGTCCTAGTCTTGAAGAAAAATGTTCAAAATTTTACTATTAAACATGATGTTAGCTATATGTTTTCAATAGATTGATTTTATCAGATCAAGGGCTACCTCCTTCCTATTCTAGTTTGCTGTGGGTTGTTATTATGGATGGATATTGACTATTGTAAAATGCTTTATCTGTATCTATTCAGATGATCATACGAGCTTTCTCCTTTATTAATGCAGTGAGTTACATTGATTGATTTTCTTTAAACAAATCTTGCATCCCTTAAACTTTATTTAATCATGTTATTCTTTTAATGTAACATTGGGTCTAATTTGCTTACATTTTTATTAAGACTATCTGTATCTATATTCATGAAGGATATTGGTTTGTAATTTTTTCAGTAATAACTATGTGAGATTTTGGTGTTAGAATTCTATTAGACTCATAAAGTCAATTGAAAAGTATTAGCACCTTTATTTTTTGAAAGAGTTTGTATAAAATGGTGTTATTTCTTGCATATTTGATATAACTCATCAATGAAACCATCTGGGCCCCAGTAAAACCATCTGGGCCTAGAATTTTGTGTGTTGAAAGGGTTTATTTTTAATGATTAATTCAATTTAATTTTAGTTATGTGACTGACTATTCAGATAGTCTCTATCACCTTGTTTCCATTTTGGTGGCTTGTATTTCTCAAGGAATTTATTCATTTTATCTAATTTATTAACTATATTGGCATAAAATTGTTTTTATTTTTAAATTATCCTTTTAACGCCTCTAGGTCTTATACCAATATACTTTCTTTCACTCATGATATTGATAACTTGTTTTATCTATTTTTATTTCTTGAACTGACTAGCTGCATTTTTTTTTTAATCTCTGAAGATAACCAACTTTTAGCTCTGTTGGAAGGTGGAAGTGAAGTCGCTCAGTTGTGTCCAACTCTTTGTGACTCTATGGACTGTAGCCTACCAGGCTCCTCCATCCATGGGGTTTTCCAGGTAAGAGTACTGGAGTGGGTTGCCATTTCCTTCTCCAGAGGATCTTCCCAACCCAGGGATCAAACCCAGGTCTCCTGCATTGTAGACAGATGCTTTACCGTCTGAGCCACCATGGAAGTCATTAGCTATGTTAAGTTATTCTATTCTTTGCCAGTTTCTATTTCATTAATTTCTTCTCTTTAAAATTTTAAAACATAATACCTATGGACTTCCAAAAAGAGGAAAACCATCAGTATTTACTCCCAACAGCAATGTACAGTTCAGTTCAGTTCAGTCACTCAGTCATGTCCGACTCTTTGCGACCCCATGGACTGTAGCACGCCAGGCTTCATGTCCATCACCAACTCCCAGAGTTTACCTAAACTCATGTCCATTGAGTTGGTGATGCCATCCAACCATCTCATCCTCTGTTGTCCCCTTCTCCTCCCACCTTCAATCTTTCCCAGCATCAGGGTCTTTTCAAGTGAGTCAGTTCTTTGCATCAGGTGGCCAATGCAGTTTCAGCTGCAGCATCAGTCCCTCCAATGAATATTCAGGATTGATTTCCTTTAGGATGAACTGGTTGGCTCTCCTTGCAGTCCAAGGGACTCTCAAGAGTCTTCTCCAACACCACAGTTCAAAAGCATCAATTCTTTGGTGCTCAGCTTTCTTTATAATCCAGCTCTCACATCCATACATGACTACTGAAAAAATCATAGCCTTGACTAGACAGACCTTTGTTGTCAAAGTAATGTCTCTGCTTTTTAATATGCTGTCTAGGTTGGTCATAACTTTCCTTCCAAGGAGTAAGCAATGTACAAGAGTATAGAATTCTCCCTTATCCTCTTCAAGTCAGGATGTTTATTAACATAAAAATGATTGGATGGGTTAGAACTGATAATTCATTGTTTTAATTTTTATTTTCCAAATTACTGCTGAGATTGAGCATTGTCACATATTTACTGGCCACTTGTTTTTCCTTTTCCTGTGAATTGTTTATTCACATTTTAATTGGACAGTGTTGACTTTCTTCTTTGATTCATAACTTTTATGTACTTAGACATCAATTCATTTATAAATATATATTGCAAATTTTTTCAGGAAAATAGCATGCAAATTTTTTTAATATGGACAATTTTTCAATATTTTATATTTTGTATCTTGTTTAATAGTGTTAAATTTACTCCCAAACCTGTAAACCTAATTCATGGCTCCATATTTATCTAAGAATTACTCTGTAATTTATCTGAAATATTTTCATTATGACAAGAGATAAAACCTAAGTTTATGTCTCTCCACATGACTAGAAAATTTTCTTAACCATGAATAGTCCACACTCTTCTCGCTGAGTTAAACATGCTAGATTTCTTTTATACAAAATTGAGGGTATGCATTTGTATCTGAACTCTTCTGTTTCATTAGTTAGTTTATTTTAAGGCCAGTTTCACAATTTTAGTTACTAAAGCTTTATAGTATCTTTTGTATTTGGGATCCTTCATTAGTTTTCTTTTTAAAAGATATGTCTGACTATTGTATTCATTTTCCATTCCAGATTAATTTTAGAACCAGCTTGTTAAATTCCAGGACAAATCCTGTTGGGCTTTTGTTTGGGTCTGTATAAAACTTACAGACTAATTCATTGAAACAAATATCTGCATTATACTAAGGTATCCTATTCAAGAACACAGTATGTTTCTTCATTAATTCACATCCTTTAAATATATCAATGAAGTTTCATCATCGTCTGCATACTGATTTTATACACCTCTTAGATTTATTTCAAAACATTTTATTTATTTTTACATTTTAAACTTTTTATTTTATATTAGAGTATATCCAATTCATGATGTAGTGATAGTTTCAGGTGCATAGCAGAGTGGCTCAGTCATACCTATACCTGTATCCACTCTTCCCCAAGTCTTCTCCCACCCAGGCTGCCACATAGCATTGAGCAGAGTTCCTTGTGCTAAACAGTAAGTCCCTGTTGGTTATCCATTTGAAATACAGCATGGGTACATGTCAATCTCAAACTCCCTAACTATCCTTTCACCCCACCCTTTCCCCTGGTCACAAGTTCATTCTCTAAGTCTGTGAGTCTGTTTCTGTTTTTTAGATAAATTCATTTGTATCATTTCTTTTTAGATCTTGCATATAGGCAATGTCATATGATAGTTATCATTATCAGTTTTACTTCACTCAGCTTAACAATCTCTAGGTTCATTCATATTGCTGCAAATGGCATTATTTCATTCTTTTTGTGACTGAGTAATATTCCATTGTATATATGTACCACATCTTTATCAACTCCTCTGTTGATGGACATTTTGGTTGCTTCCACATCTCGGCTTTTGTAAACAGTGCTGCAGTGAACATCGGGGTGCAGATATCCTTTTGGACCATGTCTTTCTCTTGATATCTGCCCAGGAGTGGGATTGCAGAGTCATATGGCAGCTCTTGTTTTAGTTTTTTAGGGAACCTCCCTACCGTTCTCCATAGTGGTATTACCAATTTACATTCCCACCAACAGTGTAGAAGGATTCCCTTCTCTCCACACCCTCTCTAACATTTATTGTTTGTGGTTTTTTTGATGATGGTCATTTTCATTAGTGTAAAGTGAAACTATCTCATTGTAGTTTTGATTTGCTTTTTTCTAATAATTAATGATATTGAACATCTTTTCATGTGCCTCTTAGCCATATGTATGTCTTCTTTGGAGAAGTGTCTCTTTAGGTCTTCTGCCCATTTTTTATTGGACTGTTTGTTTTGGTGATATTAAGTCTCATGAGCTGTTTGTAAAATTTGGAGACTAATCCCTTGTCAGTCACATCATTTGTGAATATTTTGTCCCAAACTAAAACATTTTATTTTTTATATTGCTATTGTAACTGGGGTTTTTTCCTGTTTCATTGTTTAATTTGTTATTGCTGGTTTGAAGGAAAGCTGTTGATAATTTTTGCTCCTATTCTATCTGGAAAATTTGCTGTCAGTCGATAAGTCATATCTGACTCATGTTGTTCAGTTGCTAAGTCATGTCCAACTCTGTGACCCCCATGGACTGCAGCACGCCAGGCTTCCCTGTTCTCCACTATCTTCTGGAGTTTGCTCAAACTCACATCCATTGAGTTGGGGATGCCATCCAATCATCTCATCCTCTGCTGCCCTTTTCTCCTCTTGCCCTCTGTCTTTCCCAGCATCAGGGTCTTTTCCAATAAGCTAGCTCTTCCCATCAGGTGACCAAAGTATTGGAGCTTCAGCATCAGCCCTTCCAAAGAATATTCAGGGTTGATTTCCTTTAGAACTGACTGGTTTAATCTCCGTGCAGTCCAAGGGACTCTCAAGAGTCTTTTCCAGCATCACAATTCATAAAAAAGAAAAAAAAATGCTGTATCCTCTTATTAAATTGAATAAATTTTGAAAGTAGACATGGTAAGTAAAATAACTGGAAAACTAACTTCTGATATTCATATATAATTTTAGTTGCTTGTGGCAAAAATAGAAAAATAATGAGCAATTTTATTTCACTTCCTTGGAACTGACATCAGTATTCACTAGATTAGAGTAGAAAGATACGCACACTTATCCATATCTGTTAGGTTAATTTTTCCAGATCTCATTTTAAATTAAATTTAGGTTTAGAAAGCTTTAGTAATGTATTGTAAGACCTCAGAGTTCAAATACTGCCAGACATCTTTGAGCTTCGGAGGGTCCTGTGAGTTCCCCAGTTCCCTCTGGGTATGTACCGTCACGCAGCAGGAGAGGCTTCCCTCTGGGTTAGTTCCTCTGTCAGCCAGACCAGCTGCCCCCTGTGCAGTCTTCAGGCTCACGGGCTTCCCTTCCCTGTCAGTTTGTGGAATTGTTCAAACAAACCAATCACATCATTCAGCAAGAACCCGGCAGCACTCTCAACCTCCGGGGACTGCAAAGCCTGCCTCCCACCTCCACTCCTGGTTCGCTTGCCCTGCTGCGGCACCTTTGTGTGGCCCGGCATGGTGTGCGGGGCCCTTCTCTCTGCGCTGAGTTTCCGTGACTAATAAACTGCTGCCAGTCTCATGTATCAGTGTTAGACACCAGTGTTCAGTGATCTTGGAGTACTCAGAGCAGGAAATCTCTCCTTCACCATTACGGTGAATAGAAGGTTATCAGAACAAGTAATCAAATCATTTTTTGTTCTAAGCATGCCTCTCTGGCTTAACTAAATAATGATGGTGAAATATATATAATTATTCCTGAAATTCCTGAAGATGGAGGAGCAGTGTTCCTTTTGGACGTCACTTGTCCTTAATTCTGACTTACCAGATTGTAGCACCCATGTGCTCTGAGGGAAGTAATTTGTTCCAGAGGCAGCCCCAGGCATGCCTTAATTCTCTTTTGAAAGAGGATCTTGGTTGATGTGTTTTGGGTAGTAGACCCACTAAACACCAGTGCTCACAAACACTGTCGGCCTCAGCAGATTCAGCTCCATCTTGGTATATACTTGTATACACCCCATGGGAGGTATACACCCTGTATACCCCTCTTTTGTTCTAAAACTCCCTCATTCCAAACAGAAGAGTCTTAGTGTATTAGTTTTCCCTTGTTGTTTAATGAATTACAACAAACTTGTGGCTTAAACAATATAAACTTAAAATCTCCTGTGGGTCAGGAGCCCAGATACCATTCTGCTGAATCCTGTGTTCCAGGTGTGGAATCAAGGAGTTGGCCAGGCTTATAGTCCCATCTGGAGCTTGGTGTCATCTTCCTGGCTCACCGAGCTTGTTGGCGGGATTCTGTTCCATACAGTGATACAATTCATGATGGCTTCCATATTCTTTGAGCCCAGCAGAAAGCCCACTGCTGGTTAGCTTTAATCTTTTATGACTTCTCTCTCAGATTCTAGCCCTAGATTTAAAGGAGTTACATGACTAGATCAGTCCACCCAAGAGACTCTCCTCTTTGGATAGGTCAAAGTCAACTGCTTAGGGACCTAAATTACATCCTTGCTCTATTGCAGAAACTAATCATGGGACTGACATTCCATCATGTTCATAAACTGTGTTCACAGTCAAGAGGAGAGGGCTATATAGTGTGTGTACCCCCCAAGGGGGAGCAAATCATATTTTCTTTGCCTACTCTCTCTCTTCATGCCTTCAATCTGGTTTCTTTTCCTTCCAGCCCTTCCAAAGCTTCTAGGCCAAAGGCCTCTTGGCTCACTGGTGGTAACCAGTGAGCATCCCTTTGACCACAGAGAAATATGGCTTTAGTCCCTGTTCCTTCTGGAATGGGGTAGAATCTCAGAATCTGTATATCTCTTGATAGCTACTTGGCTGCTCCAGCTTGAAAGCCAAGGGCCTGGTGACCTGTGAACTGGAACCACCCCACCACCTCACCCCAACTAACTACAGTTCTGGGTTTGATTGATATTTGTTGCTATTCTTCACAGGGTATTTCTTGAAAAGTGCTCCCAATGTCACATCAGTGTTGATCTCGTCAAAGCCTCTGGGTCCTATTGTCTTCTAGTGCTTAGGAAAACACTTTTCTCTCAGGTAGGAAATGGCTTATGAACATTGACAAAGTTTGCTGACATCCTCCCGCCCTTCCCACCTCTTTCTTACACTTGCACATCCTTGGATGGAGCTGAAAAGGAAGACAGGGAACCATTGTGTAACCTAAATGGGCTCCTGTTTCTACAGTCACAAAACTCTCTGTGCTTAAGCCTGAGTGTTCACATCAAGCAAATTAGGGGTAATTTTTTACTTTATAAAAATTATTCTTTGTTGTACAAAAGGATCCAATGCAAGTTTTCTTCTAATATCCAAGTTCTCTAGTATATTTCAAATATAATTCAGTTTCTAACAACTCAATTGACTCTTTTTTTTAAGGACTGCATCAATTGTGGAAAGCCAGGTATGTCAGAAAGTTCCTTGTTATTGGTTTTTGGGTCTTTGAAGTTCAAGGATGAAATTCTATAAATTCATAGAAGATATTAGAGGATCTGGGTGTGGTTTCTGGGAATAGAATCTCCTATGGAGTTGTTCAGATGAAAGAAAGCTGAGAAAGAAAAATCATAGTCTGCTCTGAGACCCTATAATCTAGCTTCATTCTCTATTTTTGATAATGTCCCTTTTAACAGATATCATTATTAAAATTTTTCAAAACAAAACTGTAACTATTATTTCAACTTAAACCTCTGGAGTCATCTCACTTCCTGAAGATTCTTGGGTGAACAATACTTTTGTACCCATTGAACAACCCAGTGAACCAAGGAATCAAAGATGGACTGAAATGCCCAGGGTGACAGGTCTGTTTGCCCTTACAGAACACTTAGCTCAGGGCCAAGTTCATTAGTTGCTGCTTCATAAATGTTTATTAAAATGAAGAACGGTTTTCTTTTTTTTTTTTTTTTTAAATGTGACTACCAGAATATTTTATTTTATGTTATTTTATTTTAAATTTTTTTTTTTAATTTTTTTTTTTTTTTGGGTTTTGTCATACATTGACATGAATCAGCCATGGATTTACACGTATTCCCCATCCCGATCCCTGCTCCCACCTCCCTCTCCACCCGATTCCCCCGAGTCCTCCCAGTGCACCAGGCTGGAGCACTTGTCTCATGCATCCCACCTGGGCTGGTGATCTGTTTCACCATAGATAGTATACATGCTGTTCTTTTGAAATATCCCACCCTCACATTCTCCCACAGAGTTCAAAAGTCTGTTCTGTATTTCTGTGTCTCTTTTTCTGTTTTGCATATAGGGTTATCATTACCATCTTTCTAAATTCCATATATATGTGTTAGTATGCTGTAATGTTCTTTATCTTTCTGGCTTACTTCACTCTGTATAAGGGGCTCCAGCTTCATCCATCTCATTAGGACTGGTTCAAATGAATTCTTTTTAACGGCTGAGTAATATTCCATGGTGTATATGTACCACAGCTTCCTTATCCATTCATCTGCTGATGGGCATCTAGGTTGCTTCCATGTCCTGGCTATTATAAACAGTGCTGCGATGAACATTGGGGTGCACGTGTCTCTTTCAGATCTGGTTTCCTCAGTGTGTATGCCCAGAAGTGGGATTGCTGGGTCATATGGCAGTTCTATTTCCAGTTTTTTAAGAAATCTCCACACTGTTCTCCATAGCGGCTGTACTAGTTTGCACTCCCACCAACAGTGTAAGAGGGTTCCCTTTTCTCCACACCCTCTCCAGCATTTATTGCTTGTAGACTTTTGGATAGCAGCCATCCTGACTGGCGTGTAATGGTACCTCATTGTGGTTTTAATTTGCATTTCTCTAATAATGAGTGATGTTGAACATCTTTTCATGTGTTTGTTAGCCATCTGTATGTCTTCTTTGGAGAAATGTCTGTTTAGTTCTTTGGCCCATTTTTTGATTGGGTCATTTATTTTTCTGGAATTGAGCTGCAGGAGTTGCTTGTATATTTTTGAGATTAATCCTTTGTCTGTTTCTTCATTTGCTATTATTTTCTCCCAATCTGAGGGCTGTCTTTTCACCTTACTTATAGTTTCCTTTGTAGTGCAAAAGCTTTTAAGTTTCATTAGGTCCCATTTGTTTAGTTTTGCTTTTATTTCCAATATTCTGGGAGGTGGGTCATAGAGGATCTTGCTGTGGTTTATGTCGGAGAGTGTTTTGCCTATGTTCTCCTCTAGGAGTTTTATAGTTTCTGGTCTTACATTTAGATCTTTAATCCATTTTGAGTTTATTTTTGTGTATGGTGTTAGAAAGTGTTCTAGTTTCATTCTTTTACAAGTGGTTGACCAGTTTTCCCAGCACCACTTGTTAAAGAGGTTGTCTTTTTTCCATTGTATATCCTTGCCTCCTTTGTCAAAGATAAGGTGTCCATAGGTTCGTGGATTTATCTCTGGGTTTTCTATTCTGTTCCATTGATCTATATTTCTGTCTTTGTGCCAGTACCATACTGTCTTGATGACTGTGGCTTTGTAGTAGAGTCTGAAGTCAGGCAGGTTGATTCCTCCAGTTCCATTCTTCTTTCTCAAGATTACTTTGGCTATTCGAGGTTTTTTTGTATTTCCATACAAATTGTGAAATTCTTTGGTCTAGTTCTGTGAAAAAGATCGTTGGTAGCTTGATAGGGATTGCATTGAATCTATAGACAGCAGAACGGTTTTCTTATATGGCCACTTTTATAGACTTTTCACTTTATTGCGCTGCGTCTCAGCTCAGCAGGGACCACTCATTAGCACACTCTGATTCTGGGGGACTAACAACATGGACGATTGGAAGATTTGTGTCCTGTTTGTGTTATTTGTGTATAAAAATGCAACCACACATGCGGTCTCAATGTGCTAAGGGTGCTCAGTTGACTTAAATATTTTGCCAGGAGTCCAGTGCTGGTGGGTTGACTTATGATGTATGGGCAGACAGCCTGTGACCTATGCACAAAAGGGCTCTGAACTTGGTTTAAGTAACTGGTTTCTCCTGATGGAGATTCTTAATTTTTGATCAAGGAGCCTGCATTTTCATTTTTCACTGGACCCTACAAATTTATAGCAAATCCTAGGGGGCAAAGAACAATCCCTGTTTTTCTTTAAAAATCTCCAAAACATTAAGCCTTTTGATAGGCGTGAGACAGGCATTTTATATTTGTGATGCTATAGCCATAATAATAATGAAAGTTAAATAGACTCAGAAGAAAAAAAAACTTGAAGGAAAATTAAGAGTTCAGGCAGGTTTCACTTAGTCCTCACATTTGTCTTTGAAGAGGCAAGTCGCTGGGACTGGCAAGGTGACTGTTGATCAAGGTCAGTGTTGTTTTCAGTGACCACGTAAGTGGGGAGACGGAGGAGAAGACAGTTCCTGAGCCAGCAGCATCGATACGTCTTGGCTATTTTCATTCCTGTCACTGTACGATTGAAAAAAATAGACTCTCTAATTGATGCAGCAGGAAACCTGGGTGAAACAGATTCAGGTCACTAAAGTAAACAATAACAAAACCGGAGTGGGGAGGGGAAGTGTGGAGAGGACCTCTTGACAGTGAGCCTTTGCAAGTTGCATAGAAACACCTTTGTAGTGTAGGTAAATATTTCTGACAAATCAAACCATTAGCTTTTTTGGATCATTTTTATTGTGGTAAAATACACGCATTGTAAGTTTTACCATTTTAGCTATTGTTAGGTGTCCAGTTCAGGGGCATTAAGTACATTCACAGTTTGTGCATGCGTCACCACTGTCCATCTCCAGAACATTTTCATCACCTCAAACAGAAACTCCTTACCTATGAAACAATAACTCCCTACACCCTGCTCGCCCCAGCCCATGATAATCTCTATTCTACTTTCTGTCTCCATAAATTTGCCTATTCTAGGTATCTCATTTAAGTGGAATTACATAATACTTGTCTTTGTGTATCTGGCTTCTCTGACTTAGCATAATACTTTCAAAGTTCATGAATGTTGTAGCATGTGTCAGAATTGCATTCCTTTTTAAGGCTGAATAATGTTCCACTTATGTATATATCACATTTTGTTTATCAGTCAATCTGTTGATAGACATTTGAGTTGTTTCCATATTTTGACTATTGTGAATAATACTTCTCCACATACCGATGTGCAATATCTGTTTGAGCTCCCGCTTTCAATTCTTTTGGTTATGTATCTAGAAATAGAATTGCTACATCATATGGTAATTCTAAGTTTAACATTTTAGGAACCACCAAATTGTGTTCCATAGCAGCTGTACCATTTTGCATTCCCACCAGCAATGTACAGGGTCCAATTTCTTCATATCCTTAGAAGCACTTGTTATTTTTTGTTTTGTTTTGTTTTTTATAATCCCCATCTTAATGGGTATGAAATGATAGCCCGTTATGATTTTGATTTGCATTTTCCTAATAACTAGGGATGTTGAGCATCTTTTCATGTGATTATTGACCATTTGTTTGTCTTCTTCAAAGAAATATCTAGTCAAGTCCTTTGCAAATTTTTGAATTGGGTTATTTGTTTTCTTATTCAGTTGTAGGAGTTCTTTATATAATCCCTTATCACATATATGATTTGTAAATATATTCTCTCATTCTGTGGGTTGTCTTTCCACCCTCTTGATAGTATCTTATAATGCATAAAAATTTAAATTTTGATAAATTTATCTATTTTCTCTTTTGTTCCACATGCTTTTGGTATTATAACCAAAAAGTCATTGTCAAATCCAATGTCATGAAACCATAAGCTTTTTATTGGACAAAATGACTTTTAGAATTTTACCAACTGCCATCCAAAAAAAGAACTTTAAAAAAGTGCATGAGTGTTCAAATTATATGATAGAGGAAGGTTGAAATTTAAAACAATGAAAAAAAATATATCATTCAAATATTACTTTAAAAAAAAAAAAAGCAAGAGTGGCTACATTAATACCAGACAAAGTAGGCTTCAGAACAAAGAAAATTATTAGAGACAAAGAGGGAAATTATGTAATGAGAAGGATCAATCTACCAGGAAGACATAACAATCTTAAATGTATATGCAGCAAACCACAGAGCCTCAAAATATATGAAGCAAAATCTGATAGAGTTTACAGGAGAAATAGACAAACCCACAGTTAAAGTTGGGGACTTTTACTATTGCCTTCTCAGTAAATGATAAAAGCTACTAGCCAGAAAATCATTAAGGACATAGAAGAACTCAACTGCATCTAATAGACAGTTAAGTAATATAGAAGAGAAGAGAAGAGAATCTAATTGACATTAATGAAAAACTCCACCCACAACAGCAGAATACACATTTTTTCAAGAGCCCATGAGACACAGGCCATATCTTTCCTCATAATACAAACCTCAGCGAACTTAAAAATACTGAAGCATATAGAGTGCATTCTTTGACCATAAATCAAATCAAACTAGAAATCAATAACAGAAAGATAACAGAAAAATCTTTAAACACTTGGAAATTAAATAACACATTTCTTAAAAAAACCTCATGGATCAAAGAGGTATTTCCAAAATAAATTTTAATATTTATTAAAAAACTGAGTAAGAATGAAAATACATGTCAAACTTCATGAGACACAACTGAAGCAGTTCCAAGAGAGAAATTAATAGCACTAAATGCTTACCCTAGAAAACAGGGAAAATCTCAAATGAGTAACATAACTTCCTATCTCAAAAAGCTAGAAAAGGAAAGAAAAATAAACCCAAAGCAAGAACAAGGAAGGGGAAATAAAGAGAAGAACAAAAATAAATGAAATTGAAAATAAGTACACAACAGGGAATGATCAATGAAACAAAAAACTGGTTCTTCAACAAAATCGATAAAATTGATAACACCCAGCAAGATTTACAAAAATGAAAAGAGAAAAGAAACAAATCACCTTTATCAGGAATGAGACTAAGGATATCACTATATTGTAATCATTAAAAGGAAAATAGGAAATACCATGAACAACTTCATGCTTAACTTATTAGAAGAAATGCAAAATCTTAGAAGAAATGAATCAAATTCTTGAAAACCCTAAGCCACCAAAACTCAGCAAAGATGAGATGGATCATCTGAAATGTCCTAGAACCATTAAAGAAATGATTACTTGCATTTCTATATTAACAATGCTCATGTGGAAACCAAAATTAAAAGTACAATATCATTTACAATTGATCCAAAAACAATGAAAACTTTAGGTATAAATCTAATAAAACATGAACAGGATTTATATGCTGAAAATTGCAAAATGCTGATGAAAGAAATCAGTGAAGACCTAAATAAAGGAATAGATACACCATGTTCATGGATTAGAAGGTTCAACATAGGAAAGATGTCAATATTCTCCCCAAAAGGATCTACAGACTTAAAGCAATTACTATCAAAGTCACATCAAGGATGTTTGTTTTTTTCTTTTTTGATAGATATAAAAAACCCATTCTACTCCTGGCGGAGAAAGATTCCACACGCCTCAGGGCAACTAAGCCTGTCCACCACAACTACTGAGGCCTGCATGCACTAGAGCCCATGCTCTGAAAGAAGAGGAGCTACCACAAATGAGAAGTTAACACACCACAACAAGGAGTAGCCCCCACTTGCCACAACTAGAGAAAGCCCCCATGCAGCAGTGAAGACCTAGCACAGCCAAAAATACATAAATAAGAGTAATAAAGTGAAAGGAGCCACTTTACTTGATATTAAAGCTTATTACATGGCTACACATATCAACAGGCTTCCCTGGTGACTCAGTTGGTAAAGAATCCACCTGCAATGAGAGAGACCTGGCTTTGATCTCTGGGTCAGGAAGATCCCCTGGAGGAGGGCATGGCAACCCACTCCAGTATTCTTGCCTGGAGAATCCCCATGGACAGAGGAGCCTGGCGGGGTATAGTCCGTGGGGTCACAAAACAGAGTCGTACATGACTGAGTGACTAAGCTCAACAGCCCAGAAATCAATATAGTGTGCTATTGGTCAAGTGATAGCTACACAGATCAATCGAACTGAATAGAGAACACAAAAACAGACCCACACATATATGCCAAACAGCCTTTCATAAATGTGCAAAAGTAATTCAATGAAGGAATGATAGCTTTTTCAACAAATGGTGCTAGAACAACTTGGGACCATAGACAAGAGATACCTCAACTGAAACATCACTTTATAGAAATGCTAATTCAAAATTAATCACAGAATTAAAATTTAAATGTAAAACTATAAAATGTATTTAAAAGTTGGAGAAAAAGTCTTCTGAAAATTAGGGCCAGGCAAAAGTTCTTAGACTTGATAACAACAGCAAGATCCACAAAATGAAAGAATGATAAATTATATCTCTCAAAATGAGAAACTTTTGCTTGTAAAAGCTCATGTGAAGAGAATGAAAAACACCAATAAATTGGACAGCCTAGAAGAAATGGATAAATTCCTAGAGACATACAACCTACCAAGCCTGAATCAAGAAGAAATAGAAAGCCTGACCAGATCTATAATAAATAGAGAGATTGAATCAGTAATCAAAAACCTCCCAACAAAGAATGTGTGCATGTGTGTGTGTGTGTGCGTGCTCATTCGTGTCCAACTCTTTGTGACCCCATGGACTGTAGGCCACTAGTCTCCTTATTTATGGGATTTTTCGAGGCAAGAATGCTTGAGTGGGTTGCCATTTCCTCCTGCAGGGGATCCTCCTGACCCAGGGATGTCTTCTTCATCTCCTGAATAGGCAGGTGGATTCTTTACCACTGAGCCATCTGGGAAGCCCCCCAATAAAGAACAGTCCAGACCATATTTCACAGGTCAATTCTACGAAACTTTTAAAGCAGAATTAAATACCAATCTTTTTAAAACTCCTCCCCAAAAATAGCAAAGGAGGGAAACTCACTTTATGAGGGCAGCGTCACACTGATACCAAAGCAATTTTGAGCAATTCAGAGGCGCCATACTTCCTTATTTCAAAATATATCACAAAGCTACAGTAACAAAAAATAGTGTTGGTACTTGTACTAAAGCAGATATATAGAGCAATGGAACAGATTAAAGAGACCAGAAATAAGCACACACGTAAATGGTCACCTGATTTTTGACAAAGGTGGGAAGAATACACAATGGGGGAAGAATAGTCTCTTTAATAAATGGTGTAGGGAAAACTGGATATCTACACACAAAGAATGAAATTGGATCCTTACACCATACACAAAATTTAAATAAAAAAGTTAAACAGAAGACCTGAAGCCATAAAACTCCTAAAAGAAAACACAGGGGAAAAATTTCTTGACATTGATCTTGGCAATGACTTCTTGGATATAACACCAAAAGCCTAGGTAATAAAAGCAAAAATAAACAAGTGGGAGGACATCAGACTAAAGGGCATCTGTACCATAAACAATCTACAAAATGAAAAAACAACCTAAAGAATCAGAGAAAATCCTTGCAAAACATGTATCTGATAAAGGGAGAGTATCTATATCATATATGAAATTCCTACAACTCAATAGTAAAAAACAAACCAACAAAAACCCAAATAACCCCATTTTTAAAATGAGCAAAGGAAGTGAACAGATGTTCTGAAAATAAGACATGAAAATAAGAATCACGTAAATGAAAAGATGCTCAATGTCATTAATCATCAGGAAAATGAAAATCAAAGCTACAATGAACTATCACCTCAAACCTTTAAGGATGGCTGTTATTAAAAAAAAAAAAAGATAAGTATTAACCAGGATATGGATAAAAGGGAAACCTTGTACACTGTTGTTGGAAATGTAAATTGGTACACCTACTGTTGAAAATAGCATGGTGGTTCCTACAAAAATAAAAAAGTAGAACTACCTTCTAATTCAACAATCCCACTTTCAGATATATCTTTAGGAACTGAAATATTCTGCAGTCTTATGTTCACTGCAGCATTTTTCACATAGCCACATAGCCAACACATGGAAACAAGCCAAGTGTTCACCGATGGATGAATGCATAGAGAAGATATAGTACATACTTACAATGGAATATTATTCAGCCTTAAAAAAGAAGGAAATCCTGGCACTTCTGACAACATGGATGACCCTAAAGGATATTATCCTTAGTAAAAGCCAGACAGAAGGACAAGTACTACATGACTACTCAACTTACACGCAGAATCTAAACTACTCAAACTCATAGAAGTAGAGGGCGTAATGGTGGTTACCAGGGCCTGGGAGGAAGGGAAATGGAGGGTTATTAGTCAATGGATATAAAGTTTTAGTTTTGCAAGATGAGTAAGCCCTAGAGCTCTACTGTATAGCATGGTGCCGATAGTTAATAGCATGCCTGGGTTATACATTTAAAAATTTGCCAAGAGGGTAGATCTTATGTTGTGTTCTTACAACAAACTAATCATAATAAAGAAGGTGGGAAGAAACCTTTAGATGTGATGGCGGTGTTTATGGCACAGATTGTGGTTGAGAGTTTCACAGGTATATACTTATCTCCAAAATCATCAAGTGGTATACATTAAATATGTACAGTTTTTTATATGTCAATCATACCTAAATAACATGCTTTTAAAAAAAACTCTGAAATATTAACAGGAAAAAAAAACACACAAAAAAACCACCTCTAATTAGAAAATGGGCAGGGACTTCCCTGGTGGTCCAGTTAAGATTTTGCCTTCCAATGCAGGGGGTGTGGGTTCAGTCCCTGGTTGAGGAACTAAGATCCCACATGCCTTACAACTGAAAAACCAAAACATAAAACAGAAGCAATACTATAAGAAATTCAATAAAGACTTAAAAAAAAAGAAAAGAAAATGGGCAAAAAGTGTGAACAAACATCACCAAAAAAGGGTATGGAGATGACAAATCAGCCTATGAAAAATAATAAGTATCATTAGCCATCAAAGAAATGCAAGTTAAAACCACAATGAAATATTACTACATTTATCAAAATCACTAAAGTAAAAAACAGTGACAACACCAAATGCTGTGGAAGATGCGGAGAAGCTGAATCATTCATATACTGCTGTTGGCGCAGGCACTCTGGAAAAAGAGTATGGCAGTTTCTTACAAAACTAAAAATGTGCTGATCATATGACCCAGAAATTCGTCCTCTGGGGGGGCATTTATCCCAGAGAAATGAAGCTACTGTCACACAAAATCCTGGGCGCAAATGTTCACAGAAGTTTCATTTCTAATAGTGCAAATCTAGAAACAACCCAGATGCCCTTCAGTACGTGAATGATTAAACAAACTTTACCATTATGGTAGCTCCATGGCATGGATAAAAAGAAGGACCCACAATAAAAAGAAAGACCCGAAATAAAAAGAAGGACCTATTGATACAGTGACTTGAATGAATTTTAAGGGAATTATGCTGAGTGGATAAAACTGGCCCAAAAAGATACTAGTATGTAATACCATTATACATGGCATTCCTGAAATGACAAAGTGGAAGAAAAACGATTAGTGGTGATCAGCCCGCCTCTCCCCTAGGTGTGATTTCAGAAGGGCAACAAGAGGGATCCTGTGTGTTGAAATCATTCCTGACCTTGACTGCGGTGGTGGGTATGGACCCACACATAAAACCAAATACATACACACATGAATACAAGTAAAACCAAAGAAATCTAAGCATGATCAGTGGCCCTGCTCAATGCCAATATCCTGGTTATGACACTGTACCACAGTTCTGGGAATTGCTACCACTGTGGAAAACTGGGTAAAGTGTACACAAGATCTCTCTATATTGTTTCTGAAACTGAATATGAATCTACGATCAGCTCAAAATACTTTAATATTATTTTAAAAGTGCAAATGTTCCTGGGCTATTTTTTTTAATTGGATTATAGTTGCCTGACACTGTTGTGCGTTTTTGTGTGTGTGTGTGTGTGTTTTTTTTTTTTAATAAAGGACAATCCTCTTAAAAATGCCATGACTAGGGGCAGAAAGCTATTTCATGATTTTTAAGAAACCACCTAGGTCCTGAGTGCCACTCCCTCACCTCGCTGTCAGCGACGTGATGTGCGCTGCACAGTGCTGGAATTAGGAGCTGGAGAGCGATCCCGGCCCGGCCGTGGCCTGCGGTGCTCAGGTGTGTGTGTGTGTCTATAGGTGGGCACTGGTGTGGTGGTGAAAAAGAGACAGCCAAGGGAGAGCTACGCCTCCCATACTGTCGGGGAGGGTGGCCAGCTGATGAAGGTGCTGTGCTGAAAGCCAGGGAAGGGTTTCTGGAAGATGCTGGCGCCTCAGGAACGCCCTCCTGCTGCTCCCTCCAGGAGGCCGTGGGCGGTGGCTGAACAGCCCGGGTGCAATGACTGAATCCCAGTTCACAGGAAAAGGTGAGTGCGGGACGCGCGCGGGAGGTGCGGCCTCTGGGCAGCGGCCCGCAGGCGTGCTCCGCAGCTCAGCTGGCAGACGCGGCGCCGGGTCTTGGATGCTGCAGCAAAGGCGCCAAGGAGACTCCGAACGCTGCGAGCGAAGCGTGGTGGCTGGGGAGGGTGGGGCCGCCCAGAAATCCCGGCGGCGCCAGCCGGGTAGCTTCTGCAGGCCCGGGGCGCGCACACGCGGGGCACGTGGGTGTGGGGGAACCGGCGCCGCTGGGCCTCCTTCCTGCAGCGCCGCGGCGGCCGGGTGCCGGCGCTGGAGGAACCTAGGGTGGGGTGCCCGCCCCGCGCAGGCGGCCCTCTCAGCCCCAGCCCAGCTGGCAGGCGAGGGGCGGGGACCGCACCAAGGCCCAGCGCCTGGAGGCGCTCTCCGCGCGAGTCTTACCCAGTGCGGGGACGGGGGTGGGGTGGGGGGACCTCCTTCCCGCGCCGGTGCGGGAAGCCTGGCGGCTTTGTCCGGGGATGTCTGGGGGCGCGGGAGGGAGACGAAGGGACTTCCCTACCTGCCAGACCCTGGCATGGAGGAAAGACTGGGATGGACAGTGCCTGGTGGGAGCACCAAGGGGCTCCGCAAGCTGCACCCTCAGCCCAGTCGGGAGACCGGCGAGGGGGGACCGGCGCAGGCCGGTGGTCTCCACGTGGGTGGACCCCGAGCTGGGCGCAGTGGTGGGGTCGCGGGTCGCCGTCGCGTACGATCCCCTACGCCAGCGCACGAACGCGGGCATATAGCCCCTGCCACCCGCCAGTGGAGGGGCTGGCGCCGGGAGCGCGCGGGGAAGGGCAGGTGGCCGTGTTGGGTGGGTGGCGGTGGGGGGCGGATAGAGGGGGGCGGTTCGCGACTGAGGTGTGGCCGCGGGGGAGGGGGCGGGAGGCGCCGCAAGGCTTTGGCCCTGCTGCCGCAGCAGCCCCGCAGTCCCCGCCCGGCTCTGAGGAGGCTGCGGCGCGCGGCGAGGTGCCTGCCGGCCGCACTGCGGTCCCAGTCGGCGTTAACCTGCACTCGGATTAAAAGCAAAAGGCAAAAAGAGTCCATTAAAGGGGCGTGGGCGGGCAAAGACTTTTGACGGTTCCAGCCGGCGCTAAGAGGTTGGCCTTGGGGACGTGGGAGTTGCAAGGTACCGCCAGGTGTCATAATGCGGGGAGGTGCCTCCACCTGGGTTAAGCTTCCCAGTACGCGACCTGAGACGGGTAGATCTTGAAGTCGGGCTTTACCCATCGCAGTCCTAAACCTAGCATTAACCCTTTCCCACCCCCACTCTACACACCTTCAAATTCTTATTACTCTTTTGAGCGCTCAGTATTACCAGCCTCATTTCATGTGGAAAACCAGGACAAATTCTTCCCTCTATTAACCTCTCCATGCCGAAGACCCCAGGGGCAGCTCTCCATTGCCCTAAGACGTGGTCACTCCAAACCCACAGTGAGCGGCTCCTGGGCTCGGCTTTTGCTCCACAAACTCGCTCGAGTGCCACTGGAGGATGCTGAAGGCAATGTCTCGGTGGCCGCCCGGCGCCGGTGAGACTACCGCGCCACTCATGTGGACGAGCCTCGCGTCCCCCTCCCCAAGCGAGTGAGTCGGCCCTGCACGGACACTTGGTCACTCTCTCTCTCTCTCACTCCCTCTTGGGTACCGCGCATTTTCTCTACAGAGCATGACCTGGTAGACAATGAACTCGGATTCCCTGAGAACCCGCTCGCTCTTGTCCGGTGGGCCTCCCGACATCTCTGCCCTTCACCGCGGCGGGCGCCGTGTGGGAACCTGGACCGCCCTGGTACCTCGGTTCCCAGCTCTATCCTCCCCGAGAAGCGGGAGAAGGGCCTTTCCGAGTTACCTGACTCAGGTCAGCAGCCACATGGAGGCCTTCCCCCTCGCTCTGATTCCCAAGGGCCGAGCGCATTTAAGTCCGAAGCGTCTGTGGCACTCACCTCCGCCCAGGCGGGGCGATCCCCTGATGGGGTGTGTGTGTGTGTGTGTGTGTGTGTGTGTGTGTGTGTGTGTGTGTGTGTGTGTGTGTGTGTGTGTGTGTGTGTGTGTGAAATGTTTGTGCGCACGCGGTGTGTGTGTGTGTGTGTGTGTGTGAAATGTTTGTGCGCACGCGGTACGCATGTAACCGCACAGAGTAAATTTCAGACGTGCAAGACAAAGCATTTCACGCAAAGATGGCCCAGAGTTCTAGTAAAACAAACAAATCAACAACAACAACACCCCCCCCCCACCCCCCTACCCCCAAACACCACATCTCGAGGTATGGAGTCAGGGCTTGCCGCCTGCGGAGGCTTCTAGAACGTCTGCATCCTGGAGAAGGGATTTTAACTCTGCATCTCCGCCAGATCCGCTTGGAAATCACCTCCTCTGACGATGCCGCAACAAGTGGCCCCGCCACCTACCCCGGGTTACAGCGTCTTGGTCCCCCAAGTCCTTATGGAGTAGCTGACTGGGATCGGCAGATGGGGGTGAATGCAAGGAGGAAGACTTTATTGTCAATTGTGAAGATTCTGTCTGCGTCCTGTGGGCTGGGATTCTCCCGTCACCATAAACCTCCAACGTTAATGTAGTGGTATCATTAACACTTGGAAATGGAAAGCTTACCCATCTTCCTATTAAAAAAGGTGTTGATTTTTAACCAAGCATTTTCCTCTCGACAGACTTACATTTTACAGATGGGATTTCCCCCAGCCTATTGCGGTTTGGAGAAGCGGGGTGGTGGGGGACGTAATGGTAGCAAGGCATTTATTTTCAAAACAGATACTTCTCCCCCTCTCCCCACCCAATTTACGAGGGTTAGATTCTCGGCTTCCTCAAAGGTGCCCTCTCTAGGTTTGTGCCAGAAGCTTTGCGGGTAAAGCCCTTTGTGTGTGTGTGGGGAGGGGGGGGGGGGGGTTAACCTGCCCACCACTTTTTCCCTGCCCAGCGAAACCCAGGTACCAAGGGGTCAAGGTTCCACACCGTCACATTCCTGTTAGGGCCTCGGGGACACAAGACGGATTGCCGGGCAGGTCGAAGCAGCGAACAGAGGCGACAGCGTCCAGGGACTAGGGGCCTCGGTCTTCCTCCGGGCGGTTTCCCGGACTCAACTGAGCGCCGCGGCGACCTCGGCTAGAAGCCGATTCCCCGCCCTAGTCGAGTACGAAACTCCTTTGGACAAAAGTTTGAGAGAATCCAGCGCAGAGACAGACTTCTTCCAATCTCGTTATAACAAATAATCTTATAAGTTTACCCACATAACCACGCAAGCGGGGAGCAGGCACCCAGATTCGCCACCCCCACGTGGTGTTGGAGTTGGCGCAGACGCGTCCGGGGTCACAGCGGGGAACGTGACACCGCATTTTCTCTGAATTCCTGCCTTCTAGGGTGGTGCGGCCGGGTGAGAGGGCCTCAGGGAGGTGGGAGAGAGGCTGCGGAATCCATTCGCTCTGCAGAGGCATTGGGGCTCTAGCACAGCGCGCAACTCCGGGGGCTTTCCCACGGCTCCATTCCCCGACTTGAGAAAAGCAGTGGTGGTTATGGGTGATTAATAGCCGGGCTTCCCACGACCGTGCGGCGCGTCCTCGCCAGCACCACTGGCTTAGCCGTTTAATCTGACCTTTATTATGAGCCAAGCGTTCCCACAGGCTGGAAACTGGATTCGCACCCCAAGACCGTCCTCTAACCGCCCCCCCCCCCCCCGCCCGCGCCCTGCTTCCTGAGGAGAATCGGAGACTTGCGGCTCTCCCGTGGTGCCCCTTTCCTCCTCCAGAGGAAGCAGGCCCCAGCTCCTCTGAGACTAACTCGGGGGCCAGCAGACATCCCCGGGGGGTCTCCCTGGCCTCCGAGTTGGACGTTGTCTGCAATGCATCGTCTTGGGTTCTCTCTAGCACATTGTGCTGGTATGCAGCGAGAAGGGGGAAAAAAAAAAAAAAAGAACCACTTTTAAGTGCCACAGGCATCTACGGAGTGGCGATGGTCTATGCAGAGCGCCGGTGCCTGGAGTTGTGGGGGAGGGTACCGCGGTCAAGGGCAGGTTGGGAGGCCGGTGAAGGCCGGCTGGCCGCAGAGGAACCCTTTCTCTCCGGGTTCAGGGTCCGGGAGCAAACCCCGAGCTGCGGCAAAAAGGGCTGGTAGGCTCTCCTGCACCCCCGCTTGCTCCCCCGCCTTCCCTGTGTCCCCCGGCTTTTCCAGGAGGAAGATGGGGTGCCCAGCGGGGGTGGGGCGCGCCGGGCCGCCGGGCCGGGCTGTCACGTGCCCCCCTCTCCCCGCACCCCCCGCCACTGCGGCGGGAGTTCCAATCAGAGCGCGCCAGGGGGCTCCTCCCGGGCAGGAACCACCCGGCTCGGCGGCGGAGGGTGGGCCGCCGTCACCTGACCGCCCGCCCCCGCCCCCCGCGAGTAAGGGGCGGTGGTAGCGTCTGCTCGGTTACAAATGGCCCCTCCCGCCCCGCTCGCCCGCTCGCTCGGGCTCGGCGCGGACCCGCCCGGGAGCACTCCTCCCGCCGGCTGCCGGCGTCCCGCCGCCCTGCCCGGAGCCGGCCGGCGGTCCCCGCCAACCCCCGAGGGCGCTCCTGGCACCCAGCGCGGAGGCTTGCCCGCGGAGGTCGCGCCGGGAGACTGGACCGCGGCGGCGCGCGGCTTGCCTTCCCGCAGGTGAGTGTGCCGTGTGGGCGTGGGATGCTGCGGGGAGAGTGCAGGGGCGACGTGCGAGCCCTCGGCTGCGGACGCGGGTCCGCGATGCGCAGGTTAAGTTTGCAGAGCGAGTCCGAGGTCTCCCTCCATCTCAGCCTCCTCTTGCGGCTCCCGCGGGTTGGGGGCTCCAGCCAAAGCCTCGATTTGGGGGCTGGGGGGAAGGGCTTCAGGAAATTCTTGCCTTGAGATACTTGACAAAGGTTGAAAAGACATATCAGGTGGAGCTTGTAGCTACAGCTGAGGGGGGTTAGACAGGTGCATTCGAGTTTGCCTGCGTTTGCGTGGCTCCCGGGTGTGTAGGGTGAGCCAGAGATGGGATGAAGCCTCTGCGGTGGGTCATTCCGTCCCCCAAAGCCACTCAGATGCCCAAGAGGAAAATTGCGCTGCTCTGAGGTGGTCACTGGATGTTACAGCAGCAAACCGGTGACCCCCGTATTTCTGATATGCTCCTGTAGTAACAGAAGAGCAGGTGGCTTCAATAAAAAGTGTATGAAGCCTTAAGGCACCCAAAAGATATTCCATTTACCTTTTAACTTCTTGGCAGGATTTTGTATTAAAAGTGCTGAATCATGCAAAAAGACATGAAACGGGAAAATAATGAAATAATTGAATGAAAAATAATTTACTTCATTTTTTTTGGTAAAGTTTTTCAAAGCTAGTAGTCATTTTTAAAATAAATGCTATAAGTTTAGGGTGTAGGCACCAGGTATTTTAAAATCATGTTTTAAGACTGTGCCCTTGGCTTTCTGGCTGTCGGTTGCTTTTCTGTCTTTAGAGTGAGTTGTATCTATTCTTTTATCTCATGCCACTCTACTGCCTTAAAAAAAAAAAAAAAAAAAAGCCAACCCAATACATGGGTGTTTTTTTTTTTTTTTTTTGGTGTGTCCATGATTGTAAAGGGAGTGGACGAAACCAGTCCTTGGAAATAAAAAACTCCTTCGTTGATAAATGCGATGATGGACAATTTGATTTGTCATATGCCTCTGAAGGGAATGTCAAGCTGATAACATGCAGGCTGGAGAGAAACAGAAACAGGAGTTGCCCATCGAGGAAGAAATGAGCTGTAATCCAATTGTGTTCAGTAAAAGAGCTGAAGGGAAGTGATTCCACCTGGGAGCCTGAGTCCGTGATGGTGGAGATGGAAGGGTGCCGTTTTTGATGCAAGTTCTGCAGTCAGACACCAAGTAGCATAAAGATGATAAAAAAAAATCAGAGTGAGAATGAGCAAAATGGGTGTGTCCAAAGACAGCTCTTGCCCATTTACTCTGTCTGAACTGCTTATGGCCTGCTGACTCATAAGGAAACCAACATGCTTCAGGAGGGTTGGATTTGACTTCTAGATAACCATACCTGTAAAAAAAAAAAAAAAAAATCTTTTTTAAGGAAAAGAAAATGTTTAACAGAGACATCGATAAACAGGAAAGCTTGTCTCCTCCTCACATCTCTTCTTGAGGGAGGTTTTCCCAATTCCTTGACTTGTCACCTTCATTCCAGTCCCTGTCGTCCATACTTGTGCCCGGAACATTTGGGTTGACACCAGAGATTTTCATCTAAATCTTGACATGAGAAATGGTGGCACTCCTACCAATAGGATTATTTCAAAGGTGTTTGTGAAGGATGCCGAAACCCTGGACTATAAACGATTAATTGAGTTTTCTTTGCAGCACAGTCTCCCTTGACATGGCATGCAGGGGCAGGGAGCCCCACCCTGTTTCCGAGCATCTGCATGAAAGGCCAGGAAAGGAATTCGACAATTGCAGTGGTGCAGAGAGAGGCAGTTGCTAGACTTGGGTGTGAATGTTTATTTAAATAATCACTAAAAGGTTGGGGGCTAGGCTTCAATTCATAGGTAGGTCTTGGAAAAGCACAGTATTATTCCGTGTCACTTGTCAGCCTGTGAAAATATCCATTTAACTTTGAGAGGTTGGTTTGGAAGAAAAGGAGTCTGAAGTGAATGCTGCTTTCCCCATTTTAAGATCCTGGGGTTACAAGACACTCTTGGAAGGACAAATATCAAAGCATCTAGTGAAGCCCCAAAGAGTTCTTTGTGCTCTGGTATTCTTAATAGAATTTCTTTATCAAAGTAAGTGTTTTAGAGAGGTTTCCTTTTCAGGCAATAAACCTGCTTGTGGAATAGACAAGCACCAGGCATCTCAGAACAGAGATGCACAACGGAAGCAGGAAGCAGATGAATGAGTTTACCTTTTGCTGCTTGGTCCTTCCATCAGAAGCCAGTCATGTCACGTCAGGTGAGAGGAAAGCCATTCCTGCAACAGAACGAGGCGATTTCAAACCTTATTTCCAATCTATGGGAAAGAAAATATTTTGCGCCGCTCTGAAGAAAGAGGCATTCATTTATTGTCATTTAATTCATTTATTGTCATAGTCCTGCTAACCCGCGTCGTCTACTGCAGACAGTGGGTCTGACCATGAGGAAGAGAGATAGCAAGTTGACCTCTTTCCTTTTCTTCAAAAAACAAGAAAAAAATTTTTCAAAAGGATGCCCACTTGATGTTACCATTTATTAACGCAAATCAATTAAATAAGAAAAAATTCTACTTTTCCCCTGATGGCTGGAGTGAATGAATGCCTTTCAGAATCTGGATGTGGTGCCCATTTATGTAACAGGATAACTATATCTCAGTAGTTATTCCAATCTGAGGTGAGACTCCAGGTGAAAACTGCATGTTCTGCTCAGACTGAATGTAAGTTCAAAGCTGCTGGGACCACCTTCTGCTTTTTGCCTTCTTCCTCTAATACTACATAGTTGTAGCACCTAGAAGGCTTTGCGGTCTTACCGGGAACACACAATCAGGTAAATTGCCAATGACAACAGGTCATTCTAAAGTCAACATAGATTTCAGCTTCAGTCTAAACATTCCATTGGGAGGATGTCTCTGGCGCTTTGCTCAGACACCAGTGGCCCTGGTAGCCTGGTTTCAAAGAGAGACTTGTCCTAAGATTTGCAGCGATTATTTTGTGGAAGTTCGCTCTGCCCACTTGCATCGTAAATGGCAGAGCAAGAAGGTTCCAGAACACTACCTCCTTGAGTTACAACAGTAATGTGTACACAGCATTGTATGAGGAGCATTCCAGAACTCCCACCTCCCGGTGACGTGAATGTGCTGCCTGAATAAACACCTGGGCTGCCTTGGCCCGCCAACAGATCTCATTTTTTATCATAAGAGATGGTTTTAGTGTACACTGAGCTTTTTTAGGACACTAGAGAGCCTTGTAGGATGGAGAGAGCCGTCTGATGTCTGACTTCTTTTAGAACTGGCCTCCAAGGATCTACCTTTTCCCTATGAGAAGGTCAGGTTATGTGTGTTTTTCAAGGAAATCAAAGAAAAACACTCTTTGCTAAGCCACTTATTACAGGGAGTTGAAAGGTTAGTCATACCAGTAATATCATTGGCTGCAAGCATGTAAAAATTAAAAATTCACATATTTGTGGATGTGTGAGTGTTAGTAGGGAGTTCCCTTTAAAAAACTGGAAATCAGTGCTTTTTAAAAAATCATGTGATGTTGAGTACTTGCACATTCATCTCTGTAATATGAAAGAATACACTTCAGTATGCACAATTTGCCACAAATGCACACATCCTACACAAACTGGAACTGCCACTTAGAATTACTCCGTTATTTATTTTGCAGCGACTTGGGGTAGTGGGGAGAGTTTTTCTTTTCTTCCTGGTGGATGCTAGGCTCTAATTCTGCTGTGCTTAGGTATCTTAGCGCCTACAATGCTCAAGAAGGTGCAGTGAACATATACAGTTGTTCATATCATGAGTAAATTTTTTTTAACAGTATGTCCTCCTTTAGGTTGCCAGTTTAAAAGTAGTCATGCCCTAGGCTTTAGAACTAAAAGCATCACAAGAAACAGGTTTTGTCCAGATGTAGCTTGGATACATTTCCTTTGGTCAAATTGGAGTAAATCATCTTTGCTTCTTGGGGCTTCCCAGGTGGCTCAGTGGGTAAAGAATCTGCCTGCCAGTGCAGGAGACATAAGGGACATGGGTTTGATCCCTAGATGGGGAGGATCCCCTGGAGAAGGGTATAGCAACCCACTCCAGTATTCTTGCCTGGGGCATGCATCTTTGCTACTCATGAAATTTGGAAGCTACCTGGACTGCTAATGACCTGAATATATTGGTCTTACAGGTATCCTTTGATATGGTGGATGGTGACTCTTCTCCTGCCTGCGAGTGGTGGTTCAAACCGTAAGTTCAGCAAACCAAATAATCAAATATCAGTAATCCTGGAGCTCTATGCAGAACCGTTCTTCCTATTTTCATTCCTTCTGCCCAGGACTCTAGCCTCATAAGTAAGAGTCAAGATGGAAGTGACATCATCCCGTTGGGTAGGCGGAAGGATGTCCAACTTAGACCAAGTCACTCTGTTCACTGTAAAGCAGTGTGACTGCCATGACAGCCGTCCATTGGCGTTTTTCTCTACCCGTCCCCGTCGCATTCTTTTCCTGGTAACAGAATATGAACCTTTAGTGTCTGGGCAGTGCTGAGTTGATCCTTCCCCAGATGTCACGTCTTTTTCTGTGGCCCTGCCCCTTCTGATCTTCTCCTGGCTCAGGCAGGCAGATCCCAATACGTAGACACACGTAGGAGCAGCATCAGATATGTCGGATGAAATCTTAAAGTCTGCTGGGGAGCTGGCTGTCCTACCACATCCATTAAGCAAAATATTTCTTTAGCTCAGCTGACGAAGGTCACGCTCTCAGGACTGGTCCGCCTCAGTTATAAAATGGAAAGCATTACAGTATGCAAGAGACCATTGCTCTTTCACACAAAGACAGTGGATGGTGTGGGACTGTATAGATTTCCCGGGGATGGGTCCACCTTCTCCACTTCTGGATGTCAGGTACTTCTAAGTATGGCTCTTTACTGTCTGTTCCCAGAAAGGGACCCAGAGGAAGACCCTTCCCTACTTCTGTAGAGACCTCAACATGTAATTTAAGATTTTTGGAAAATCCTTAGGCATTTCAGGCATTTATTTCCTATATATTTCATCAGTGGTCAGGTTCTAGAAAGCTGGTGTCTATTAGGAAAAAAAATCTCCCCTGCCTTCTCTTCTCCTTACTTTTCTGTCTCCCTGTCTCTGTTCCCTTTGCCCCAAATATGGCTTTCTGTGTAATTCAGTTCACTAAATATTTCTCCATTTTTGGTTTTGCTGCAGAGTTTATTGCTAGAACGGGTAATAGACTTTCAACGCAAATAGTATATTGATCACTTGAAATCTTGTTTGAGCTTGACTGAATATACATAATGGGGTGTCAATCGTGGAAAAAAAATCTCATAATAAATGGCAGGCAACTTATATTCATGAGAAAAAAAAATGTCTCAGGCAGCACACAAAATATCATGTTTACTGTAGCATGACAGACTGATTCCGCCAGTCTCCTCATGTTCTTCGGGTGGCTATTTAATAGGGTGGCTATTTACTAGCAAAGGCAAGGTTAGAATACCAAGATTCTGGAACCATTCTTTCATTGTTTATATGGGAAGTCATTTCTGCACACTCTATATAGAGTATAAACATCTTCTCGAATCACAGCCAGCAAGAAAGATCTTTTCTACCTGAGGAATTTAGAAATTGCAAACAAATCTGTTGAAGTTGGTGTATATTTAAAATCAGATACTGATTTATGCAGTCCATATTTTTTAACTTTTTACCATGTGTGTATCAGTGCATATACTCGCTGTATGCAAATATCATTTCCAATGTGTACATGGGAGAGCACGGTATATTTAGAGAAAATCCTGCTTTACATAAATTATTTTTAAGAACCAAGCAGAGGAGTAGCCATGCGTTAGGAAAGCGAAATCTTTTTTTTAATTTCCTATTGAATGCTAAGTAAAGGAATCTCAGCTTTAAAGTATTAAATGTAATTCTTCAAAATCTATTTTCTTGATAGAGCCGTGATTATGATGGCAAGTATTTTTGGGAAAGTAGTATTTTTGATTAGCTTCTGATGCTGACTTTTCTCTGACTCCGTTGCTCTTGGTTGTCTGTGTGGAATCTGGCCCCAGAGGGAATGTGGGGTATTGTAGAAGCTGGCATCTGGCTTCCCCCCAAAACTGTGTGGGGTACATTATACTGTCCCAGTCCACCGGGTGGGGTTAGCCTAGCTTCTGTTAGGAATTCTTGATCTCTTGTAAGTGAATGGAGCCAATGTGCTCTTTGCATATCAGGTTTTAATTTGCTTTTTTTAACAGCAAAAATCAAATAATACTCTTGACAATCAGACAGTCATCTCTTCCAGTTCCTTTATGGTATTCAGGATTTTTAAAAGCAGATCATGGCAGAATTTTCACTTCTTAAATCTCAGGTCATGTCCCAACAACCGGAAGAACCTACTTAGCACAGAGTGTGTGTAATATAACAGATGAGGCTATGAAGGTATAAAAGATGTGACATCAGGCCCTGACCACATCTGCTATTTTTCTGTAGGGCTTCTAGCACTTTTGCCTGTTTTCATCTACTTCATTAAAATGCTTCTGGTTTTTTTTTTTGTTTGTTTTTTTGTTAAGGTTTCTGATTAGCAGTAAAAGAGAAATGCAAAGGTTGCTGAGAAAATGGGATTATCTGAGAACTAGCCAGTTGTAGAGATTCAACAGTATATGATTATAGGGGAGCTATAGATTTTAATAATACCTTTCGTAAGTAAAACATTTCCTCTATATCGTCCCTTATGTACGTATACTGTTTTGTGACAAGTTAGAAACAATTTATAATGTGTGCATTTTTTGCACAAAGAAAGGCAATCACATTCAATAGTTGAAGCTTGGGGAATTACGCTGGTGAGATTTTAGCAGAAGCTACCTTATATGATATTTTAAACTTGGGATTTAGCTATTTGAAATACGTTCTTAACTTTTAACCTGCAGAGAAACAAATGTTAAAACTTGAACTTATTGGGTGTCATTAGTAAAAGGGAAAAATATAATTGCAGGGCAGAGAGAACAGGAAGGAAAAAATTTCTCAGAAATTTGAGTCTAAAACCTGCATTTACAGTCCTTGCTGTTCTCTTAGATTTTGGATCATTTTACCAATTTATTATAATCAAGTGAAGGGAGAAAAAGAATAGGAATGAAGCAGAAGCTATGTGAACTATTTTCTGATTAAAAGATATTCAAGATTACATGTTGGTAATATAAGTACCTACTTTTAATAAATAGCTTTCTTACCAGTTTGTACCATCTTACAGTAAGAATATTTAAAGACAAGTTTAAACACATATCTTTTGTAGACCTTATCAGTAGAACTGAAAACAACACCGTACACTCACCAGGTGCTCAGTAAGCTTTTGTGTTGTTGTTCTTGTTGTTTTTTAACACCTTTATTTAACACAAATTTTTAAAATCTAGTTGAATTGGCAGCCATTTCAGAGAAATGGATGTTACAATTTCTGAGGTTTGATTTCTACATACGCTTAGTAAATGAACATCAGGAAGTAACTAAAACTCCTGGATTTTTGCTTGCCTGCAAATGTAGCATTTTCAGAAGCGAGAATCAGACCTCTCTTCTGTTAGAAGCAGCTCATTTAAAGTGATCCTCATTTAATAGAAGAATTGCAGTGGGACAACTTTTCCTTCCAATAATGATTTAAATAATAACTAGGCTGATGCAATGGATTAGGATAATATTACTTTTTAAAAAATTGGTGGTTTTTTTCACTTTAATAAAGAACACACCAAGGCAAAATAAAGACAAATTACAGTATTAATTCAGTTATCAGTGAAGTAGTAGTTTGTATATTACTGCTAATAAATCTCACTTTACAATTAATAAAAAGTTTATTTTCAGGTTTAATTGCTCATGTTAAGAGAGAATCAACAGAGAAAACTTGCTTAGGGCATAGAACTGCGCTGAGCTTTGCGTGAATTCAGTTTATTAAACCCCTGAGCCTCTTAAGAATGAAATTTTGCCATTTGCAGCAATGCAGACGGACTTGCAGAGTATTATGCTCAGTGAAGTAAGTCAGACAGAGAAAGACAAATACTGTGTGCTCTCATGTATACGTGGAATCTAAAAAATACAGCAAAGTAGTGACTATAACAGAAAAGAAGCCTACTCAGATAAGAGAGCAAACTAGTGGTTCCCAGTGGGGAGAGGGGAGGGAGCAGGGCAGAGAGAGTCGGGGGACTAAGAGGTACCAACTGTTCAGTATAAACTAAGCTACAAGGATATACTGTACAACGCAGGGAATGTAGCCAGTATTTTATAACAACTGTCAGTGGGATATAACCTTTAAAAATTGTGAAAAAAAAATTGGGAATCACTATATTGTATACCAAAAAAAAATCCCTATCTGCCATATAAAAGGGGATAACTTGGGGTCACAGCTGATGACTTACCATATTTATTGATATGTTAATGATATAGTCTTTCTATATATCATGTAAATATATCATATACTTATTACAAATATAGTGTTATACTATAATTATTAACAAGCCTGAGCCATTTCAGTTTAATTAGAAACCTGATCCTGAGAAATGGACATAGCCAAATGTCCTATAATATTAAAGAATATAGGCTCAACTGTTTCCCCAGCTTAGGTACAGCTTGAGGTACACGCTGTCGCAAAATTCGTTTTCTAAGGGACAGGCTGATCCACCATGGTTATGTAAGAATTTGGTGAAAGGTACTTCGTGATGGTTTTTGGGGATCATTTTGGTTTTCGTGTGTATATTTTGGGGGGGGGGGCATGGCTTTCAGGAATGATTGTCTCATTTGTAAAAATAAAAAAAGTGAAACCAGTTAATCCCACTTTCAGGTTAAACGTCTTCATCTTGCTGTGGTCTTTCGTCCCGTAAGACCGCGCTTTGGTCACATTGACAAGTGTGGACCTGCAAACCCATTGTCTGATGGACTTGATTTTGTCTCAGCCAAACAGAGAAAGTGGTCAGCCTATGAACCGCATCCGCACGCCAAGCATTTGAAATTGATGTTATTCTCCAGCAAGCGGCCACACCCTCTTCAGAGTCATTGTTTCATCCCTGTGCCCTATGTATGCTCCTACAAACACTCCTATGCCTCTCCAAAAGTTCTTCAAAATCATTTTTCTCTCATATTTTTAAAAAGATAAGCGTTCAAGATAAGACTTAAAAATATGAAACCTCTTGTAGACCCACAGTGTCAGGCTCTTCCACTCTCATATAGTCTCTGGAAATAACGCGCAGAGCTTGAATTTTCAGCCTGGGCAGAGCTCTAACTCAGGACTTTATATGAATGCTCCTTAGGAGACGGATTTTAGCCAAGATTTGCAGAATTGAGATGCTGGATTAAAGCAGACAGACAGTCTCTCAGGCAAGGATCTAACTGGATTGTTAAAAAAGCACAAAGGTGAACATGTATAGAGATAAATGTTGTTTATTCTTCAGAGATGTCAATGAGTACAGGAGAATCAGCCAAAATTCCAGAATTTTCTTTTTCCTCTTTTGTAACAGTCCAGGGACGTCATTGCCAGTGCCCACAATGACTAATCATTCTTAATTTTTCTAGCTCTAAACGCAAGGCTGACTGATCCCTTACAGAGCGGCCTTCTTGAGCAGCATTGTCCAGTGGAACTTTCTGCAATGACAGGAATGTTTGCTTTCTGCACCGTCCAGTACAGAGCCACTCGCCATGTGGAGCTACTGGGCCCTTGAAGGTGGCTAGTGTGACTCAGAAACCGGCCTTCCAAAACCTTATTTGATTTTAATTAAAATGTAAATTAAAAAAGCCACATGTAGCTGGGGGCAGCATGTATTGGACAGTGTTACCACAGACAGAAAAGTGAGTCAGCTTCACATAGAGTCCTCTTTATGGACGGCGTGAGCAAAAGGCCCTGCACATTCCAGACAGCGGGGACCACCCCAGTGCTGACCACCGTGTGTGAGCTGTCCGTGTGCTGCAGTCCGCAGAGCTGCCGGGCACATCGTGGCTGCGCTGTTGTTATGTTTTCACATTTTAAAAAATTTATTCACTTACAATTTTCGTTGGAGTATAGTTCATTTACAACGTTGTTGGTTTCAAATGTACAGCAAAGCGAATCAGTTAGACGTACAGCTATATCTATTTTTACGTTTAGATTCTTTTCTTCATATTTTAAAATAGAACTGAATCCTCCCAGAACAGACCCAGTGCACGATAGTGTTTGTTGTTTAGTTGCTCAGTCGTGTCTGACTCTTTGTGACCCCATGGACTGTAGCCCACCAGGCTCCTCTGTCCATGGGATTCTCCAGGCAGGAATACTGGAGTGGGTTGCCATGCCCTCCTCCAGGGGATCTGCCTGACCCACGGATTGAACCCACATCTCCTGGTTGGCAGGCAGCTTCTTTACCGCTGGGCCATCAGGAAAGCCCCCCTCGCCAAAAAAAGATGATACTGCTACTCTTTTTTTCTTTTTGAGTTGTGGGAAGAATGCTTGAAATGAGATGTAGCCTCCTCACAGATTTTTTTCCACGTACAGTATGGTATTGTTATCCATAGGCGCCGTGCTGTACCCCACATCTCTAGAATGTGTTCCTGTGGCATAACTGAAATTTCATACCCGTTGGTTAGTAACTTCCCGTTGCCCACTACCCCCAGCCCCTGGCAAACACCACTCCATTCTTTGCTTTCCTGAGTTTGACTCTTGTTGCTCAGAGACCCCATCCCCACCTGGGTGGTCTCTTCCCAGAACTTCTCTGGATCCTGGCTAGTTTGTTTGATTGTGACTATACGTCTGAGGTACTCTTAGAATTCTGGCTTAAGGATACAAGGTTTAGGGGCACATGTCTTGATTTGCCCTTCTAGAGGTTCTTCCACTACTTCGTCCTTCTTTTTGTCTCTGCACCCCGTTGCCCATGACTAAAGCTTCACCATCTATTTATCAACACTTGTATTCATCTCTGTGTCTGAAAGGGTTTTTACCTCCAGTGTTCTTCAGTACGGACCTCCTCAGACAAAACTGATTAAGAAGTTACAGCAACTCACTCGTTCTGCAGACACAGGCCTCTTCCTCGAGGCAGTGAAAACTTCCTCCATAAATGGAGAGGGTCTTCTAACTGAACTGCCGGTGACGTTTTCAGAGCCTGTCCTTGAGTAAGTGGACTTCTCCTGGTGGAGCTCAGCTTTCTTTGGCTCCTACCACTCTTTAAGTCTTCACAGACAAGGCAAGCGGGAGAGAAAGGGGATGGAGGGTACTTGGCAGGTGTGACTGTCTTGTGTCGCCAGGGAGACCCCATGCGTCCCAGCATACAGAGGAGGCTTCCGTCTGTGCAGGGGGAGAGAGCCTGACCGAGGCGGGCATGTATGGGTGGGGCTGCTCTGTCCTTAGGAAGCCCCCAGCATGCACTCCACCGTCTCCCCCAGACCTGAGACCCTCCTGTCAGGTCCTGCCACAGGATCACCTAAGTTTCTTTAGGAAAAACATATTCATAAGCAATTTCCTGGACCGCACTCCTCATTTGGGGAATTAGACCATTTCTCTCAATACTCTCAGCCCTGTCTTCACAGTTAGGGGGTTTCTAAGACATGCTGCTGCCAGGGTTCCACCCCCGACTGAGAATCTCTGGGGTGGGGTCTGGACATGGATGAATTTCAAGCTGCCCCCACCCCAGCATGGCTGATGCAGCCTGCATCTGGCTCCATCCCAGAGGGGCTCAGGATGTGCAGCAGAGGTCTTGGCTAGGATGACTCCCTTAGCTTACACGCACGTGTTTTTTGTGTGTGCGCAGTCGCTCAGTGGTGTCCGACCGTAGACTGACAGGCTCCTCTATCCATGGGATTTTCTAGGCAAGAACACTGGAGCAGGTTGACATGTTCGGTACCTGCTATGCTTCCAGCCCCCTGCTCTGTGATGCTGGGTTTCACCATCTTTGCTTCATCTGCTTTTCGCCAGCTCATCTCTTTGGCTCCGCCCACTGAGCATCTGACCTCTGGGCCTGTGTCTCTGCGGTCACCTTTCCAGATGCCACTTTCCAGCTCCTGCCAGCTGTCTCCTTCAGTGACACTGGGCCAAGTCCCCTCCCCCGGGCCGCCCTGCTTCCTGGCAGTCGGGGTACCAACCTCGGTTGCTCCTCCTCCCCCAGTGTGGTCCCCGAGTCCTGCAGCTGTGGTCCCCTTGCAACTCTGATGCTGACCTAGTTCCAGCCTGTGCCGTCTCATGCCCCGGTTGATTAGCAAGCCCCCTAGTTGGCCTCTGCCTCCTTAGCTGGTTCTTCTCTCCAGTCGTCCTTCCTCAGTGAGGAACCACAGGCCAGTTCACAGAACTCACGTCAAAGCTCCTGAGGACTTCTTGATGAGCAAGGGCCATCCACACCTCTCTCCCCCACCTCACCCTGCCTTCACAACCCCTGACCCCCAGGGCTGCTCCCCCAGGCCTTCGAGTGTGGTCCTCCTGTTCTTCTGCACCCCCCTCTGTGTTTGCTGATCTACATCTCCCCCACGGCCTGGTTCACAGGTCAACTGCAAGCTTCCTTCCATGCCTTTGGCCAAACCCCTCATTCCCAAGGCCCCACACCTTCACCTGCACTTTTAGTTATGGACTCACTTTTCTCATCTTCCGGGGCTCCTATGTAGCTACTCACAGGGCCCCCACTCCCACACCCACCCCAAGTCCATCCTGCAGGCAGGAGCCACAGTCAGTGTCTGTATCCGAAGGATAGGGCCCCTGCAAAATCCCTGTCGCCATCACACACTCCCACCCCGCTGCCTGTGTCATGAGTTTTTAAAAATATATATCTTAAGAATTAATGTATTTGGCTGCACCAGGTCTTAGCTGTGGCATGCAGGATCTTTAGTTACAGCATGCAGATTCTTAGTTGTGGCATGTGGGATGTAGTTCCCTGACCAAGGATCGAACTGGGGCCCCCCTGTAATGCCACAGGGAAGTCCCTATGGCATGGTTTTTGGGTGCCCTGACTGGATGCTGTCAGCAGTGACCAGGCCTTTGGTTTTCCCCTGCGTGGGGAGGTGCTGGACCCCAAGCCCACTGACCAGACACATGCACACAGCATCATCCTTCCATCAGTGATCTCTGTTCCTCTCCCGGCAGAGCTGCTCACCCTCCCTGTGTTCTCAGAGCGGCCTCCTAGCACCTTGGTGGTACCTCTGGAAAACACTTCTCCACCAGCCTTCTTTGAAGAAGTGAGAATTTTGAGACACAGTTGGCAAGTCTCGGTAGTAGAAGGAGAAGGATGCCAGGACCCCTCCCACGGTCGTCCCCTCCCTGTGGCTTCTGTCCCTACTCCACTCCTGGCTCGGACTTAGCCAACCTGGCTGGACCCTGAGCCCCCTTTTGAGCAGCTGCTTTGAAGGTAACCTCAGATGACTGAGCCTGACCCTTGAAAGCATCTCCCATCTCCCAGGGAGAGCCCATAGGGTCCCTGGGGACAGCCAGGACACCCCCTGCCCCCTGCTCTGGACAAATGCGTAGAAATGAAGGGTGCTTTTCCATCTCTCATTCCCCTGGGGAGAAAGACCAGCAGCCCATCAGGGGAGGGGAAGAAACACTGGCAGGGGCTGAGCCAAGGTTCTGAGGGCTTCATCCAACTAGGCCGAACTGGAGAAGCTTCCAGAGCTCAATGCTGGTGAAGGAGGAGGAGACAGAAGGCATCCCGAGATGCCTGCAGAGGCCTGAGGGAGGGTGCGAAGGCCGGGCTTATTTGAGGAACTACAAACACGTCAAGTATTCCAGTGTGGGGTGGACTTAGGGGCAGGACAGGCAGAGACGAGAGCTCCGGGTCTTAGAGCTTATCCTCAGGGGAGAGGGAGGACTGCCCAGCGGGCCCTGCAGAGCCCGTGGAGACCAGCACTGGGGACTCCCCCTCCCGGCGCCACCATGCTGGCTGGGCCTGGGCATGGCCCCCCTGTGCCCTGCTATCATCCCACCCCCGCGCCTTGCCAGCTGGTGGGCCTTTGCTGCCGTGGCTGCCCCCGTGTTCAGGCCAAGGGATCCCTGGGCTACCCACAGAGGGGAGATGATAATCAAGCCCCAGGGCACTGTGGCCTAAGGATGAACCACCGCGCGTTCCAAACTTAACCCTCAGCCCAGAGTCCCTTTGGCATCTTTTATGGTGAAGAGCATGGGCCATTTCCCCTTCCCCACTCAGGTTTCCTCTGCTGTGGCCCCCAGGGCCAGGAGCACATGGGCAACCCACCTTCACAGGCCCCTCCAGGACCACAGCCTGAAAGGATGTGGGTGACTCTGCATGGCCCCCTGGAGCACCTCCCCGCGAACACAGCCAGCGCCTTCTCGGCTCTGCTGTCCGTCACTGGCTTGACAATCAAGGCACTGAAAAAGGACAATTCACAACAAGCCTACACAGAGAAGCCCTTTTATGCGCAAGAATGGCCCTGTCGTTCACTTCAGCACCATTTATATCTTTCTTGATAGGAGTTACTGTACTTGAGAATGGTCGGGCAGCGTGGCTTTAAGCAGGGTGTTGGGTCATCCTGTGTAAAGGACACTGAGAGGGTTCATTGTCCCCGGGCAGCCCAGTGGCCTGAGCCAGCATCCCTGGATTGGATCCGAGTTGGCTGAGTGTGTGGGCGGTGCCAGCAGAGCCTCTGTCGTGGGGTTCGTAGGCTTTGGGGATGGTGGGGGGCTGCCTCGTGGACGCAGGCCTGGGACAGGCCCCGCCAGCCCAGGGTCCCTCTGCAGAATGACACAGGGGCCCATGTGGGCAGTGGGGAGCCGTCCTCACCCACTCACACAAGCCAGAGAGGAAGGAGGCTGGTGTACGATGGAAGGTCCCCACTAGAGCTCCACCGAGAAGGATGACGGTTACTTATAACCTTGGTTTTTGGCATGAATGCTTCGTCCACTGGTGAGGGAAGCACACACATGCCCTCTGAACTTGCCACTGATGGGTGGGCCTGTAGGAGGTGTCTGGACCAAGACCTGGTGCAGTTTTGGAAATAGTCCGACATGCAGGAGGATCCAAAGACCCTGGGAACCCTTCTCTATCTGGACACATCTGCCCCTCCACCCTGCCCCCACCATCGTGGTGGGACCCCTTCTTCCCAGCTCCCAGGCCTGCCATTCCTGTTCTGCCCCGCATCCAGGGCTCCTTTTCAGGCCAGGACCACAGCCCACAGTTGGCTTGAGTTCCAGGGCCATATTTGAATGGGGAATGCCCAAAGCGTGTGCTCCCCATCTCTTGGGGCTGGACCTGAACTGGCCACCTGGTCGCTGGGTACCGTGATCCAGGACATAAAAGGATCTGCCAGCCTTTTTATCAGTACTGTTGTTAGCTATTACTTGCTAATGTTTCCTTGGCCCTTGGTGTGGGGAATTTCTTTTTATCTTGCATCTTGATAACCATCCATGTAGTAGGTACTGCTCTCACCGTTTTTTCCAACAAAGAAGTTGGCTCAGAGAGGGCAGGCCAGTGGCTGGAGGTCACACAGCCAGGAAGAGGTGAGGTAGAGGCGGCCCAAGTTGCTGTCCCAGCTCTCCAGGGCCTGGACTCTGAGCAGTCTAAGCCTAGGCTCCTAAGCCCAGCTCACCCCCATCTCCAGGTGCTTCTGAGTCAGGAACTGGAAGAAGAAAAAGAACAAGTCAGAAGCTCAGATGGGTGCTCTGGGGGCCTCACTTGCCTGCCTCCTCTTCCCAGCTGGGCCTCGAGGCTTCTGTAAACCACCCATGTGGCTCCTCGGGGCCCACTTTCTCTCGCCTCCGTACATATCAGTGAGTCATTTCCTCAACTTTTTTTTTTTCCCCTTAGTTTTTTTTTTTTTCCTATTAGGAGGAAAAGTTTCCTTCACAATGATGATTTATGTCTGCCTCTGCAGATCAGTTTTTGAAATGTTTCAAAGACTTGCAGAATTACTTTCTGTTGGAATATTAGATTTCTATCTCTGTAAAATTTAGAACCATATGCTCTCAACCTTGGATACTGGCTTCTGTGCTGTATCCATCCTCAATTTTTTTTTTTTTTTTAAATCCCAGATAATGATCCCACATCTGTCTCAGGGCAGTTTAAACCTTAGCTGGAGGAAGACTGAAAGAATGGGAAATGGGTTCCTGCGCAGGGACACAGTACCTGTTAGCCATGATTCCCCCGGGGTTCCCACATAAGCAAGACGGGAAATCAGAGTGGACGGGCACGGGTATCTGGGCTGGAGGAGAAGAGAGGCAGGATAAGCGGCTGTAGCCCTCAGTACAGCGCTGAGCTCCTGAGCCTGTTTGTTGGTGAGAGCCCTGGAGTACAGGGCTGAATTCAGATCCTGGGTTCAAATCCCGGCTGTGTCGTGGGTCAGTGCTGTGTGCCCTTGAGCAAGTTGCTTAAACTCTCTGTGCATCAGTTTCCAAATCTGTGAAATAGTGGTACTCCCTCCCAGGGTGGACACAAGGACGGAATGAGTGCATACGTGTAGCGCCCTGAGAACTGTGCCCGGCACGTATTAGGAGCTCAGCCTTGTTGCAGTGAGAACAGACTGGCTTCTGGAAAGGGCTTTTCAGAACAGTTGGGATGTTTCCCATCCAATGAAAAGCAGGAGTAATTCCTGTTTTATATAGGCAGAGACAGTTGACAGCTTTAGCAAAGTGCCCACCCAGAATCAGAAGATTCATGTCACAGCCATCCGGGACCTGATGTGATCTGTTGTTTATTTACTGTATCGCCACACCGAGCCCCATGCGGGATCTGGGCTGTCTTCCTCTCCCTGGATGTGCTGTTGCTTCTTGGTGAATGAAATTAGGTCTGGGATTGGCCCCAGTTCTGGAAGCTGGACTGGTCCTATCAGAGTGCCATCATTCTTTGTGTATTTGCACTTGATTCTTTGCTTTTGCCTGTGACTCCCTGGGCCACAGGTCAGGGGAGAGGGGAGTGTCACCTGCCGTTACGTACTTCGCTCTATCTTTGAAAGACATCTGCTTACCTGACTCCTGTCCTATTGGAGAAAGCTCCTCTTGTGATCCCAGCCTAAGGTTTCATCCAGCGGCGTGGTCCTCTCTAGGCCAGCTGGGGATCTGCGGGCCAACTCAGATTTCTCATGGGTGCTTCTGCCCCATCCAAGTCCCACAGGTGAAGCAGACAGCCGATGATGGCCTGGGGGTTCAGGCCATCATGTACAATAAGAGGTGTGGTTTCAGGGGCCCACCCAACCCTCCCTGCCTCAGATGTTTCCTCTGGGATGTCCTTGCCTCGTGGCCAAGAGGTGGGTACCTTTCGAGGGACCACAGATCTCTCCTGTAGCTGCCAGGCATCAGGCACCCCAGCGAGCTGACTGCACAGACCCCAAGCCTGCTGTCATCTCTGGCACCTTCGTCTCCCTCAGGCCTGTACCCACCCCGTCTCCAGAATTGCTGCTGGAGCAGAGACCACCACCTCCCTTCTCAGGCCTCCAGGCCTGCCTGTCTCCAGCCTCTGTTCCATCCCCATGCATACAGCATCCAGGGTGGGCTTGAGAAACACAAATCTGATCACATCATGTCTCCTGTTTCCCTCTTGCCAGCCTCGGGCTCCAGCTTCCTGTATTTCTTCATAACACACTGCAGTTTTGGCAATCTGGTTTTTTCTTCTTGCGCCTGCTAGCTGGTAAGGGCCCTAGGGCAGGGCCCTGTCTGTGTTGCTCATCTCTAGGGTGGTGTTACAGCCATGGCTTGGGGTGGACAGAGGGAAGCCCTGAGAGTCAGAAGATAGGCCTGTCTGAGAACCCATCTGCTCAGAAGCCAGGATGGCCTAGTGGAGGTAACAGGGCTGGTGCAGGCAGGTGGAGAGGGAAGCACCCCCGCCCCCCCCCCCCCCCAGCCTACCACCCATCTGCCATTTCTCCTTCTGACAGCCAGCCAGGGGCTCCCCAAGGCAGCTGGTGCACATGCTTCTGGGGAGCTTGGAGGACGGGTCTCTTCTCACCAGGAAAAAGATGGTGATGCTGGAGTAGCTCCTGGTGGCTGAAATCCTGGCTAAGTTAGAGAGGATGAACAGAGATTTGCCTTTGATCCAGATGTCTCACACGTTATCTCAGTTCCTGCTTGCTCACTCAGTCGTGTCCGACTCTTTGCAGCCCCGTGGACTGTAGCCTGCCAGGCTCTTCGGTCCATGGGGTTCTCCAGGCAAGAATATTGGAGTGGGTTGCCATTTTCTCCTCCATATCTCAATTCATCTTTACCCAGACTTTGTGGGGGTGGGTTGTACATTTCCCATGTGACTAATAAGGAAATTGAGGCTCAGAGAAGCTGCTGCTGCCCACCCCCTCAACCCCGACCTGGTCTATCAGCCAAGCCTAGGAGGAACTAACCTGCTAGAAACAAGTAAGCAAACCTTCTCTGCCATAATGGGATCAAACCACTTTATCTCCAGGTCATGGCCAAGACGAGGTCCCTCAGTGAGGACGGCTCAGATATGGTGATGGTCTGTGAAGCCAGGTGGACAGTTTTCCCTGCAAGGAATCTAGGAACTTTCCGAGTCTGTTCAGGAGAAGGGTTGTTCAGACTCATCAGTATGTCAGCGGGATGGCCCCTCACCTCGTCTGGAGCTCTTGAGGTCTGACAACAGGTCAGGTGTGGTCAGTCTCCAGATGGAGCACTGACAGCTGCAGGAAAACAAAGGGCAGGGGAGGTGGGAAGAAGAGCAGGACAAGAAACGTCCCCCTATGGGACCTGGCCCTGTCCACATCCATATCAGCAGTGAGGGTTTTGAGTTAAGATTGTTACCAAGTCCAAGCTTACACTGCTTGCCACGTGACACATTGAGAGATGACTTGTCGGGGCAAGGAATAGCAACTTTATTCAGAAAGCCAGCAGACTGAGAGGATAGTGGACTAATGTCCCAAAGAACCATCTTGCCTGCGTCTGGGTGCTAGTCTTTATTATAGAGCAGAGAGAGGGAGATGAGGAGGTAAAATTAAAAAGGTGATAAACTGTTGCAGATATTTCCTGGTTTTGACCAGAGTCCAGGGAGGATATATAAATTTCTTCTTTCCTGAAGCCATTCACAAGTAGGCCTGGTCATGATGTTTCCTCTGAGCTTAAACAAAGGTATTGTAGCTGAACACTCGGGCAGTGGGGGCCAGGGTTCCTGGAGATGGGCCATTACAATAATGCCTTAAGCTATAGGCAGCATCCCTTTAGATTAATTTACAGCAAAAAAATCACTTCTTAGCCTTTTGGCTAAGATCAAGCATAGTAACTTGTAGCAAAAGAAATAAAGGGTAAAGTAAAAGAAACAGATTCGATATGGAGTCAGATTTGTTCTTCTGTGTTACAAGATCACAGATGATGACAGTGGGGTACAATGGAGTTTTAGTCAGAGCAGCTGTAATAGTTGGGCCACGATAGAAAGATTGTAAGGCGGTAGCCAAAGGGGAAAAGACCGAAGAACTCAGAAAACAAGAAATAGAGGTGCTTCTTGACCTTGTCCTTGGGGGAAGACCAGTCACGCCCTCATGTCTCACTTTGCGCTCATGATCAGGCCGCAGTTTTAGATGCTGGTATGGGTCACACAGACTCGAGCTCCGTGCTGCACACAGATGGAATCCCAGCCAGACGGTGGCGTCACACACGGGTTACCTTTACCTGTTTGTTGTTGTTTAGTCACTCATGTCTGACTCTCTTGGAACCCCTGGACTGTAGCCCACCAGGCTCCTCTGTCCATGGAATTTCCCGGGCCAAAATACTGCAGTGGGTTGCCATTTCCTTCTGCAGGGGATCTTCCTGACCCAGGGATCGAACCCGGGTCTGCCTGCATTGCAGTGGGTTCTTTACCGCTGAGCCACCTGGGAAGGCTGCGCTTGTGTAAGTAAAGGGGCTTCCGGTTTAGGCTGCATCGTCAGCACTCCTGATGCTGACAGTGCGGGCCCAGCAGGGAACAAGAGTGGCCTTGAGGGTGACGGTGAAGGGGGGGATTAAGGTTGCAAGATGGTGAAGAGGAACAAGAGACCTTGCTTCCAAGAGGAACCACAAGACAGTCCTGTTGCAGTATTAGCTGGGCATTCAGAGCTTCAGGGACTCCTGCGGGAGACACGCTGACTTGGTAAACGTAGTCCTGGACTGGGACATGAGCCTCCTCTGTCACCCCGTCACCTCATTGCCATCACGCTTCCTCTTCTGCAAAATAGCACCACCGCGTACCCTCACCTGCTGCAGCGCTGCCACATCACGTTTGTATAAACACCACCCGCATTCGGGTCTACAGTATTCTCCTTTCAAACGCTGATACTTGAACGGCTTAGTCCACTCTGGCCCCGTAACTCCATAAGGTAGGGTTGGTTTTTTAATAGTTACCGTCTTGTGATTCCTCATGAGCAACTCACAAAGCACTTGTGATCCAACTGGACTGTCTCCATGAAAACATGAGGATCACACACAGCCGATAACGATTAGCACCAGGGCTGAGGAAAGGAATAGCCAAGAGAATCGAGACCAGGAGGAACTCTCGCGGCATTGGCTGTGAGATGAGGTGTTACAGGTGGTCTGCGCTCCTCCTCCGGGGACGCCCCCATTGACGGTCACAGTCCCCGCCACCCCCCATGCAGTCAACTGTGCTCACTCTCCACCCTGAAATAATTTGGCCATGAAGCAAATCAAATGGCTCTTCTCCAGGCTGGGGTGGTCCCGCCTCAGTCCATTTGTTTTAGGAGTATGGACCAATCCTCCAATAACTTTATATCTGGTTAAGTAGTCCCAGGGAGGGAAATGGAGCTGCCCTGCACGCAGGTGGACGGGGACTTTGTGCAAGTAGACTTAGATCAAGTTATGAGAGTGAAAGTATAAGGTGTTTCAATAGCTGCAAATCCTGCGAGCAGTGAAAATGTCCCCAACGTATTTAAAAAAAAAAAAACAAAAACTTCAATCCCTACAATAAATATTTTTCTATACAAGGTAAAAAATTCTAAATTTCACTCTGTAGTCTTATAGTCTGTGATGGCTCTGAGAATACTGACAGTTTCTTTTTCTTCCTACAACAGAGGGGAAAATCCTTTATATTCCACCTGAGATTTTCTTTTTTAATACCAAAGAGGATATTGTTTATAATAAATATGTATTCTCCTGATGAATAATAATTTGATAAAAATTATTCTGTTTTCCTATAAAATAATTTGTTTAAATGAGACGGGGTGAGGGTTTTTCCCCCTCCTGCTAACATGAAGTTTTCTCTATTTTCAGTGGCATCACAAGACAGTTGGGCAGTGGTTTATATACTGAAAACAGGAATGACCCCATTATCCCACCTGGTTAATTTATACCCTCTTCAAAATTCTATTAATTCTTTTATTAATACTGGATTCTGTGGAGTCTAATAAGTGCTTCTGGAGAGTCTAATAAGAACCTTGATACAGATTTTTAGCAAACCCAGACTTAGTTCCTTTCTAAATAATGAATTTCTTGAACCCCTTCTCCTGAACATAGAAGCTGTAATATGGATGCCAATGTTTTGTGATCGAAATTTGATGAATATATTACAAATCCCAGCTGCACTCAAAGGAAGTAGTTTGGTTAGATGTTGAAGGCAGGAAGAAAATTCCACCGCTTTGTGAACTCAAGTTAGAATGTCAGTTGCCCAAAAGAGGGATTTTTTTTTTTTTTTTCCAAAAGGGTAGATTCACTTTTAAAAATTGGCAGGCTAACTAACCACAGCAGATTTGGAATTCCAGTCCTGACCGGGAAGCAGGGAAAAAACATCCTCAAATGTACTATTAAGAAGTGGTTGTATATGGGGAGAATACAGATTGATGATAATGTTAGAATAAACACAGCATATATTTGAAATACCAGTCGATGATACGTACATTGTCTCCCCAAACCTATGATAGATTTGGTGGATGAACCCTGATGTTGTACCTTCTAAAGTGTGTAGGTAGACGAGCAGGGGTGATGTGCGTGCCAGGCCCTCACGCTCACGTTCAGACAGATTCTCGCTGGCAGCCATGTTCGTCTGTGAGTGGTGAAAAAAATAAAGGAATCTGAAGGTGATCAGTCCCATCGTGGATCTGGTAAATGAAAAATTTACATGTGTGAGTAGTTTTGCAGTCCGAGGAACATAGATAAGAAAGTGCAAGGCATTGAAATTGAAAGCTTTTAGAAACAGACACACATAAATGAGAATGACTTAAATTGATTTTTTTTTTAAATCCTTTCTTCTGTGGAGTCAAGTGACCCCAAAGCCTTTGGAGGCATATGGGAGGTGACAGAGGGCTAGTGGCTTTCTGTTTTAGAAGAGCAGGAGCAAATTAGAACAGAAACGTTGCCTGAACAGTTTGTGTTTTCTGGAGACCTGCACAGGAAAACAGCACCCGTCAGTGGGAACAATGAAGCGATCGGCTTTGTTTGCATAGAGGGACTTTGCAGAAAAGCTCCTGCTATAAAATACCAACACCCTCAGCTTGCCCCCAAGTTCCTCCTGTCACCCAGTTAATTCTGAAGGAGAACAGTGTCCTGTAGGGGCTCAGTCTGTGTGTGTTTGCTGTACCACAGTAAACACTCCTCTCCCCTAATTTTCTGAAACTGACCAAATACTTTACTGGGGACAGAGGAGGAAAACGGTGTGGTCCTGGGTATTCATCTCGTAACACTGCCCACAAGGGCACACTGGCCTGTAGGCTGGATGCCAGCCACCAGCCCATCATTTCTCAGTGAAAAGAACCTTTCAGCTCGGTTACCTCCTGGAGAGAGCTGATTTTCCAGCAGTCAGGCTTGATCTGGGTAAATAATTAGAGAGCTGGAGAGCGAAGACATCGCTCTAGTGCTGTCTGTGATTCTGCTAGTATAGCCAGACCCTGTGATTCCATCCTTGCTACAATCTTAACTGTTGTCTTTCTCTAAAGATGCAGAGAAAGAGGGAGGGGGGAGGGAGGAGGAAACAGCAACACATAAATGACACAGACACACATAATGAGAAACATTATGTGCTCGTCTACCTACACACAACAAAGCCGGTTGCTTGCATCTGTCTTGGAAGAATTAGTGACATTTTTCATTCTTTGGGTGAAAATAAGAAAATCGCTGCGGTTCTTTATCTGCACATAAGAAGGTGAATCTCAGTCTACCTCCCTCTCCCTAACCACTCTCACCTCCCAGGCCCTGCATGCTCAGTGCAATTACTTTGGCATATTGATTTATTTTTAAAACTATATTACCCCTCGTTTACTGGAATTTGCAGGGCTCTGGGTCATGCAGGCGGATCACATTTCTCATAAAGCAGACCCTGAAGTGGTTAATAGGTTGTTGTTGAACTTTTGCAGCTGCTCATTAAAAGCCAAATTTAAAAAAAAAAGGAAAAAGAAATATTGGCTGTTATAGAGCATGTATGTCTCTCTAAAAATTTCCATTATTTTGAAACTTTATCAGATTTTATCCTGTCCTTCTGTGTGAAGAGAATAAGGAATTGATAAAATTATTCCAAGGTTCTAGTGAAATTCCCAATTTTTCCCTCATTTGTGTCTTCTGTTGCAACCTCTATAGTTTATTAGACCATTAATTCTCATTGATTGAGAATCATGGTCACAGGGGCAATCTGATTTGCTGAAAAATAGTAATTATACTAGTGGAGTTTTATTACTTTGGAGGAAGCTATATAGATAAGAATGAATAATAAGAAATGGGAAAAGGTAACATAATTAAGAATAGTTAAAATGCACAACAAGCATGTTTAACATGGTTCCATGTTAACTACAAAGGTCCTCTAACAATTTCTGCACCAAGAACTGGAAGACACAATGAAGAAACAAAGGCTGTTAGTTTTGGTGGCTTCCTTTTCCAAACGTACAAGATTCTGAGGGTCAAGAAAGGTGGAAGCCAGGCACTTCCCCACCCATGGCCCCCCACCACAGAACTGTTTATCACAGCTTGCAAAATCAGCGAGTCCTTCCCTGAGTTGAACTACAGACTTTTCTGGCAGATATCAGCTGAACTGGTAACCTGGCTTGCTTCGGTCACCAACATGGCAGACCTTGCTGGGTGTTGGGGGTGGGTGTGACAAACCTAGATGGTCTGACCCATCCTGGAGTTAAGTAACCCCACTAAAGGGGCGGGTGCAATAATGCCATGTATGTCTCCTGCTCTCCTGCATTCAGACCAACTCTCCTCACCAGAGGTTATTTTTCCTTTTTAATTTTTCATCCATTCAGTGAAGCAGTTCATCTTGGAACTAAAAGCAGCGAAAGTTGATTGATATTAACTATGGCACCTCTGAGCGGATTAAACCTAATCCCTTCCTCCTTCCTTCCTTCCTTCCTTCCTTCTTTCCTTCCTTCTCTCCTTTTTTCCTCCCCCTTGACTCCCTTCTTCCTTCCTTCCTCCTTTCCTGCCCAAACCCAAGGGAGGCTAGAAGGCTTTCTCCTGGCAGGAGAGGGAGGTCCCTGGGGACTCCATGCCAGTAGGGTAGGTGTGTCAGGAAAGAACATGAGGTGTCAGGAAAGAACATGAGGTGTCAGGAGTCTGGGGGCCAGGAGCTTCCCAAGTGCTTTCTGGTCTCACACAAAGGGGATGGGGATTTTTTTTTTTTTTTTTAAATCATGGGACGTGATTGTCCACAGCTATGGGACAACCTCCCGCGCGGTCTCAGGACTTGAGTATTTGGGGATGTCCTAAAAGAATCCTCTGGAGGTAAACAACATGTAGGACCCCCTCTTTGCAATGCCACTGGCACGTTACCGCTTTCAAAGCAAAGCCAGACTCCGGCCCTGCCCGAGGTGAAGTCTTTGTCTGCCTGCGCGCCCGGCTTCGGATTGATTTTTGGCCCCCGCGGCAGCAAGTTGGGGGCTGGCTCGGAGGGTGGAGGCGGCTTGGGGGCGGAGTACGGACTGGCATCCCCGGCTGCAGGGAGCCCACTGCTGCTCCAGGATTTTTTTTTTTAACTTGGAATTTCCAGATGACAAGAAAGGTTTCTCCTGGATCTGAGGGAGCCATTAACATCTATTAGTAACGCCGATGGGGTAAGTAGAGTGGCGCTCGGGTGTGCTGTCCTCACAGAGCTCGAGCATCGGCCGCCCTGCGCTCCGGCTGGATGCGCTCCGGGGCCAGCGGGGACGTGGCCGGCTGCCTGCCGGCTCCGACCCCTGCCCAAGGTAAGGGGTCCTCGCCGGGGCTCCTGCAGCTGACCTGGCCCCCCTCCCGGGACTTCTTGGCAGGGCATCTTCTCTGGCGGGTGAATTACTTGTCATTTCTCCCGGGGCACTGCCGGCCGCCTTCCTGGGACCTTCCTTTAAGATTTGGTGATCCGCCCCGACACCCACCGGAGTCTCTCCCTGGAGGTGGTGCTTATGCATATTCATTTTGTCTGGTAGCCGGCTACCCGACTTGCCATTGCAGGTTGATTTATCGATGTGCGTGTAAAGTGTGTTTTATTTGAGTAATTAGCAATCCTGAATTCGTGGAATCGTCTGCGCGTCCCAGATCAAAGACAAAAGGTGGTCCTGCCACCTCCCCCCACCCCTTCATTTTCTAGCTAGTGACCACTGACTTCTGTTGTTTTAGGGAAAGCTCGTTAGCAATGGCAGATCCGGCCCCCCCCCCCCCCACCACCCCAGAGGAATCACTGAATTCAATCTTAGTGTTGGTAAATAAAGCATACAGTTATTTTTAAAGCCCAGCATTTGAGAGCTAACTTCTTCAGGGCTCTGTGTCCACTGAGTGGACAGTGTGTTGTGTTGTTTCAGTTTGGGGTTCATTCCAGGATTGCTCTTACTTCTGTGAAACAGTCAACCGCATGTTCCCATCGAGGTCCATGAAAAGAAATGTTGCCTTTCATTACAAAGGAAACTGCAGTGAAAGGGAGACACGACTTCAACTGTATATTCTATTTTCTTATTTTGTTCTTCAACTGTGGTTTTCATCTTGCCATGCCCCCAGCCCTCTCACATTCATCTATAACCCCATCATTAAACAAAATATTACCTCCACGGACTTGCTTGTATTTTTTTCAGGAGCTCTATTATGCCTGTAAATTTGACCTGGATGATGTTACTATTTTGATAGGTTAGTCTGTCATACAGGAAGTCACAGTCTATGGATCAGTATGTCCATGTGAACCATCCCTCTCCCCCCAGTCACATTAGCTAAATTGTTTCTAAAAGATATTTTTAGGCCAGTGAACACTTAGCAAAAATGTCTCTACAGATCCTGATAGAACTATTTTTAGATTCAGTACTTTAAAAGCCTGTTCAACCCAACCAGTTCCAATCAATGTAAATGTGCTCCTAACAAAAGATCTTTATATTGTTAGTGATTAAATCATTACACATTTCCTTTATGGAATTAACTGATCTAACAAAAATCTCTCACCCCATGAAATATTATTCTGATTTTAAACTCTAGAAAAAAATATACATTTATTGTATTTTCAAGGGAAGAAGTCGTGTAAGAATGAATCACTGGAGTATAGAACATTTGTTTGGGTTTTATCTTTTCTGCAGACTTATTGTGTATTCTATTTGATATGCCTCTGTTACTTCTTTAAAATGATCTAAATTTTCAGTCTGTTGCCAATTAGTATGCTATATAAAATAGATGAACGTATAGTGCATATATACGTGTAGGATTTAGTTCATGGGTAGAAACAACAGCCATTAGGGTGAGACTAATGAAGCATCTGCCTCTATGAGAAACAGCAAGAGGGAAACCACTCCACATCAATAACTTGTAGGTAACCCGCATGAAAAGGGGCCCCAAAGCTTTTCTCTTCAAATATTAAACACGCTTTCCCTGATGATATCATATTGATGTTGGAAGGGTTAAGTAAAAGTGAGAGGACCAAATGTTAACTAGGCAATATATTGTTTCTATGTTATTTACCACAAACATTTTTGACATGCCTCAGTTGCTGAAAAGGAATCATAAACTTGATGTTCTGAAGATGGCATGAAGCTAGCTTTTTAACGGGAACAGCAGAGATGAGCGGCTCTGGCACGTAGGCACAGGGTGTGTTTGGTCTGTCTTTGTGCCTGCTTTATAGGAGGCACATCACCCTTGTCTGAGCTCTGGTGCTGACGGATCGAACACAGAATGAATATGTAACGACTTAACACAGCAGTAATACGTTTAGCATGTAAGCAGTTACATAGATCTTTCTGAGATCTTAGGAACAGCAGAAATTCACCATGGACAGAAAGGAAGGAAAGAATTAAGGTGAACTGGGCTGATTGTCTCTAAGCAAAGAGATACTCTGCCTTGAAATGTGTATTTCTGAGTGAGAACACAGTAATCACCAGCACCGCCTTTCGTGGTACTGTCTGCATGGTCTTTTGTTCATTGTACGTGGAGTTGGCCCTGAATCCCTGGGGAGGATAATGGTGTATATCATCTTTTACTGAGAGTCTGAATCCTCTTGTGCTCCTACAAGATACGCACAAATGCTTGTTTATTAGACAGTAACCCATGCAAACATGCATTTGTGCAGTCGTCTTTTCAATTCATTGAAAAAATTACAGGGAATTTTTTCTTGAAGCTCCATTCAAGACCATTACCATCAGATCACTAGTTGTGATTTTTTTTTTTTTTTTTTTAGCCCAGGAAGTGACCTTTTTCCCTACCAGAAACTCTTAATGATTAAAAAGAGAGGTGTTTGGTTTGGTTGGTTGGTTAGGCATCTGTCCTAAGAAAGAACAGCAAATGAAATATTCCTCAGTATCAGAAACATTTGACGCAAACCTCCTATTTGATTGATTCAAGGATTCACATATGTATTTTCACCCCCGTTTCTGTGAATAATTGAAAGGGAACTGTTTAATATAAAAGCCTGTACCTGGACAACATGACACTATATCTGTCTGTCGTGGTTGAATCAGAAGCAAGGGAAAGTCATTTCCACTTTTTGGCCACCATTGGTCCTCTCGTTTATCAAGGGTGATACTGAGACTGAATTTATGGGGAGTATTAGAGATTATGTGTGTAGTAATTTACTGACACACAAAACTGTTGTTTTCTAAATGCAGCTCAACATAGGATGGAATTCTTTGCACTTTCTGTGCACTAGGGGCAGTTATCCCACTTGAATGTTTTGAATTCCCCTAAAAATTAGATGGAATGAAAAAAAAAACTTTCTTGTGTTGGTAGAGTTAGGCTCCTGTAGTAGCCGGTATGTGACCTCTAACCACCTTTGAGTCAAAGCTGTCTCTGGTCTCACTTTAACATTATCATTTGGGGGGTTGTGATGATCCCCCCTAAAAAACCCCACATCTTCGGTATGATTGAAAAGGACCTGATTTTGGTGTATTTTTGCAGAGCGTAGTTCCAGGGAGACAATAAAATACCTTAGTGGTTTTATCTTTACATAATTTACGTATTTTAAGCTCTCTATTCCAGGTCACTGGCCTATTTTGCTACTCGGGATGGTTGACCAATGTTAACAAACCCAGCGGATCTTAGGATAAATGAAGAATGACTGTGGGCAGCCCCAGAGGCCATCAGTAACCAGTTTCTAATAGATTCAAAGAGAAAGCTCTCACCCTTTCTTCAAACTTGATCCCAAACTCAGTGCCCTCCTGCCTGATAATCATTAATGATTCATGTGGGATTTGATTTCCAGTGAAGTTTCCGTGTCTGTGCCCCAGAGGATTTCCTTATAACAGTCTCTGGATGGCTGAGGGGTTAAATAAGCACTTTCCCTCTATGCTCAAGGATAACCACAAAAAATCAAACTGTACAGTAACATCAAGGTATTGTTTAATTACTAGACAGCTGATGGTCTTTGACCTGAAGAGTGAAATTTAAGAGATTTCTTAAATTGCATGGCAAATACTGGATAATAGATATAAGTTCCACAGCCTCAAGATAAACTTTGGTGCCATATTTCTCACGCAGAATTTAAAGCATCACCTTCACACCACTGTGGAACCGATTGTCACATGCACCTGAGTAAAATGTGGATGTGTTGAAGCGTAGGAATGTGTGCTCATCTGGGCCGGGGACTAAATCAGGCTGGGCAGTTCAGTCTGCATTTTGCTTAACCACAAAATCCTTACGACTAGGGCCTGTCAGGGTAAAAATGGATGCTTGTCACTGTATGGGACAGGTACACTGGTCAGTGATTGTGGCCACCTCTTAGACCCTCTCTCCTGTTCTGAAGACTTTCCCTTCTTCCACAGAAGCTAGAGTGAGCCTTGGGGGGTGGGGGTGCTTGTGTCTTTTCGAATTATGGTGTGCCCTGGATATGCCCAGGAGTGGAATTGTGTTGGTTACCAAAGGAACGTGGAAGAACGTGATAAGTTGGGAGACTGGGATTAATATATGCACTGCACTATAAATAAAATAGATAACTATTAAGGATCTACTGTCTAGCATAGAGAACTCTACTCAATGCTCTGTAGTAACCTATGTGGGAAGGAACCTGAAAAGGAATGGATATATGTATATGTGATATGTCACTTTGCTGGACACCTAAAACTTCACACAGCATTGTAAATCTACTCCAGTGAAAATTTTTTTAAAAAGCTAGAGGCAGTCGGAGAAGTAAGAGCCTGGAAGGAAAGTGGTGGCAGAGGCCCTCCCTTGTCTGTCTGTGTCTGTGATGGAGCAGATCAACGCAGGTGGTCAAGGGCATTGGTGGCAAGTTGGCAGAACATGAATAATCCAATTCCCCGGGAAGATGATAGACCGGAAACACTAACTGAGGGATCATTTCCTGTGAGTTGTGCCGGCTGTAGGGACCCAGCGAGACCCCTCTGCTGTGCTTCCGCCTCCACACCCCCGGGAGGTTCAGGTCCTCATCCCGGTTCAGAGCCGACCTCCCAGGGAAGACTCCATGGTGGCGGCCACCCCAGCCTATTAAGATGCAGCTCTTGTTGTCAGCGACAGTCTTGACAGGGCAGGAATCGGATTGAACCTGTTGAAACCACTAGCATTCAGCCATTTCTGACCTACAAAACCAGCAGCTTCTCATCTCCCCATTTCTCACCTTGCTCTCCTTCTCACACAACCAGATCACAGAATTCCCCTGCCTGCAGAATGTCCTACTGGCTTCTCAGTGGCCTCAGAATAAAATCCAGGCTCTTCACCTTGGCCTCCTCTGTGATCCTTCAGGACCCAGCTCCTGCCGGCCCTTCTTCCCCTGCCCGGGTCCTGTCCCCCAGCTCCCTCTTCCTCTGAACTGGCGTCCTAGCCTCGGAGAAGTTCCTGGAGCTCAAGTCAGAATCTTTGTATCTGCCCTGTGCATTCTGTCGAGCTCCTCATAATTTGAACCTCAACTCGGATGTCACCTCCTCAGAGAGGCCTTTCCTGGGCCTTCTGTCTAAAGGAAGTTTTCCTCCTAACTCTGTTAGCTCATTGTAATTATTTTTTCCGGGTGCTTTATCCCTATCTAAAAATTGAAGTGTAGTTGATTTATAGGCACAACAGTAGTCTGCTGTACGCAAAGTGACTCAGTTATACACAAACACACATTCTTTTTAATATTCTTTTCCGTTATGATTTATGGCAGAATATTGACTATAGTTCCCCATGCTATATGGTAGGACCTTGTTGTTTATCCACTCTAAATGCAATGGTTTGCGCCTACCACCCCCAGACTCGCAGTCCATCCCTCTCCCTCCACCCTAGACATAGAGAACAGGCTTGGGCTGTCCTTACTGCTTAATTGTCAGCTCCTTCACGACAGTGGAGAAGAGAACAGACACTCTGTCTGGCTTGTTGTTCGCTCTGTCCTCCCTGCCTGGCCACACGGCAGGGAGGGGCTTAGGATGGATTTGTTGAGTGGACGCCTTGTGGACGCCTCGCTCACAGCCCCGAACCCTCTGCAGCCGCAGCCACTGCAGAGCCTGGCCCCGAGCAGCCAGGGCAGCTAGTCAGGGGAGCCTCCGCCCTGCCCTGTGCTGACTGCCCCCCTGCTAACACCTCGTCCAGGAAGTGGGAGTGAGGTCTGACCTCTGCTGGAGGTCTGTTTCTCCATTCATCCTCTGCCAGTATTGCTTAAGGTTCCCTGGACAGGTCTTGTAAGATCCAGCCAACCCGTGATGCTTCCCCTGCTTGCTTGAGCTCCTTCCTCGTCTCACCCTCCTGTCCCGCTCCTGCTAAACCATCCTCCCTTGAACTCCTGTTGCAGGCAGTGCTCTTGGGGGGAACTCAGGCTGATGAAGGTGCAGTAGATTTTGTGATGTTTTTCTAAAATTAAATCTTGTTCGGTAGGTCTCCGTACTACCGGAGGTGATCTGGTAATAGCCAACAGTGAATGTGGTTAGGCAAATGTGGTTACCCACAAATGCAGGACACACGTGTTCGATACCTGGATTGGGAAGATCCCCTGGAGAAGGAAATGGCGACCCACTCCAATATTCTTACCTGGAGAATCCCATGGACAGAGGAGCCTGGCGAACTGCAGTCCATGGAGTCTCAAAGAGTTAGACACAAGGCAATGGCAACGCACTCCAGTACTCTTGCCTGGAAAATCCCATGGACGGAGGAGCCTGGTGGGCTGCAGTCCATGGGGTCTCGAAGAGTTGGACACGACTGAGTGACTTCACTTTCACTTTTCACTTTCATGCATTGGAGAAGGAAATGGCAACCCACTCCAGTGTTCTTGGCTGGAGAATCTCAGGGACGGGGGAGCCTGGTGGGCTGCCGTCTATGGGGTCGCACAGAGTCGGGCACGACTGAAGTGACAGCAGCAGCAGAGTATGCACACACTAACAGTGAATAAGGACTTGGTTTTAAGTCTAAACACTCAACCCTTACAGCAACCCTATGAGTTATCGTCCCCACTGAGCGGATGAGGATACTGAGGCATGATGACACCGGATACCTGACTGAAGGTCAGAGCAGCCGGCAGCAGAGCTGAGTGCAGGGGAACCACCGCCAGGCTGGCTCTCTTAAGCTCCTCTCCCGACCGCAGTACCCTGGCTCTTCACTCGGGCTTTGCCCATAGCCTCAGTCCCTCCTTTTGAGTCCTTCTGTCCCAGGCCTTTTTTCCTTTCCTTGAATTCTTACACCACCTCCCCCTAAAGTGGCATGGGGGCACCTCAGAGTGCCAAGAGGCCATGAGAAGGTGTTACTGATTCATTTTGCCCTGTGGCGCTGAGCATAGCCTTGAGGCCAGCTGCATGGACTTCTGTCCTCAGGATCCACCTCTGTGATCCAGTGCTTGCTGATGGAGCTTCCACCCGGCTCTGTCCAGCCCCGTGAGCCAAACACATGCTCCTGCCCCCCTCAGCTGCGTTTCCCTTCTGGCCTCAAAGTGCCCACCTCCCAGGGGTATTCTAAGCATCAAACAAGATAGCATGTTTAAAGTGCTGAGAAATCCCGGCTCCCAGTAAGCGCTCAGTGGATATGAAGTGTGATTATTCTTTTTATAGTAGTTGTTAGGAGATGAGGACAGGCCCCACGGTGGGGTGGATCGAGGGGAGGGCTGTCTTCTCTGTTGAACCTTTGTTTTTTTTTTTTTTAATTTATTGGATTTTAGTTGATTTACAATTTTGTGCCAGTTTCAGGTGTATAGCAAAGTGATTCAGTTCTTTTTCTCTTATAGGTTCAGATCCTTTTCTCTTATAGGTTATCACAGATTAGAGTTCCCTGTACTATACAGTCGGTTCTTATTGGTCATTTATCTTATATGTAACGCTGGATGTCAATTCCAGCCTCCTGCCACATTTCCACTTCGGTAACCATAAGTTTGTTTTCAGTTTATGTAAATCTGTTTCTGTTTTATAAATGAGCTCATTTGTGTTATTTTTTAAAAATTAGATTCTACGCATAAGTGATATGCTGTTTATCTTTCTCTGACTGACTTGGTATAATCGTCTCTAGTTGTACCCGTGTTGCTGCAAACAGTATTATTTCATTCTTTCTTATGACTGAGTAGTATGTCATTGTACATTTGGACCGCATCTTCTCTATCCATTTCTGTGTCTGTGGACATTTCGGTTGCTTCTGTCTTGGCTATTCTGTTGCATCTTTGAAAAGAGTAAGTTGCCACGTTGTTTTCTGCCTTCCTCTGAAAAGTCAGAGATGATGGAGGCACTTTGTCTCTCCTTTCCTTCTTTTGTTAAACTCCCACTGCCCTGCCTTCGCCTGCCATGAGTTTCCTTTTGTTCTAGGCTTCTAGAACCCTAAGCATCAGCCCGTCTCTTCTTAAAGCCCATGGCATAGCTACAAAACAGCTGGAACTGGAGGGTAAGATTAGCTTAGAGCGGTGTTGAGTGGCTTCTCCTGCCCTGGGGTCTCCATGTAGGCAGTGAGCAGCAGAGAAGCCAGTGGCTCTGACGGGTGGGCACACCCGAGTCCCCATTTCAGCATTCACCTGGCGGGACTGCCAGTGCCCTTCAATGCTCTGGACTCCTAACTTGCTAGATTATGCTTTTCCTGTCCACACAGAGTCCGGATGCATTGGAAAAAAGAACACTTCAAAGGTGGCTTTTAAATTATATGCTTTTCATAGTATTTGCAAAACCAAGGAATAAAAACACCAGGCAAAATAACTGACAATAAAATATCCCTTCTTTCCAGGCCCTTCTTTTGGGAAATGTAGAATCTTTGACTCGACAAGGGATAAAGCATCCTGGTATCTCTTCTTATTTTGGATTCTTAATGCGAAACAAAATCACACTTTGAAAAATGAATCTCCCAATCTTTGTCCTCAGCTTTGATGGAAGGTACAAGGATCTTTATGGGGTGTGAGTGACCAGAACAGTCACTTTTCTTGTAGGCATACCATCATGCTCAGAAGAGAGTACTCTAAAAACTGAAATGTTGTTTCTAAAAACTGAAATAACTTCAGTTTTTTCCATTTGGGCCTTGTTCAATCCTATAGACCTGAATAGCCCATTACCCAGTATTTTAGAGGAATTTAACTCTACTGTATTCCAAGATTTTTTTTCTTTAACATTATCTGTAAGATCTTGCTCATAATTCTGTTATCCTCTTGCTTATTAACATATCAAGTCAGATTTTGCAAAAGCAGGTCTTTCATCTCTCTCTCCTTCTGCCAAAGCACATTCTTCACATACAGTGCTTTGTGTGTTTCTGCCGACAGCTCGCGATCAACGTCTTTAGAGTAAAAATCTGCATGTAGGCTAAAAATCGTTTATTGTTCAGGCCAATTCCTCATCTTTTCTAGACTTTATAGCCCCCGTTTATTTGTGACTCCATCCTCCATTTTCTTTGAGGGAATGTCCCTGTGTTTTCTATGTCAAATGTTTCCATCTTTTGTTTTGTTTTCTTAACCATATTTTCACCTTTCTAAAAGCCTAGAAGTGAGAAGAAAGAGCAAGGATGTGGCAAGATGGAACTGGTAACTGGCCCTCAAACTGGAAGTGTGAAATTACCAATAATATAACACATAGGTGTAGATACACAGAAAGACCACCACACTGAGTCATTCATTGAAATGTGTTCTCAGTTATTCTTGGTCACTTTCAGGGGGAAGAAGTGGACCCTGGACCCTTTGCATATGAACTACTTCACTTCCTTGTCCCTCTTCCATCTGCTTATTTGGCCATGCACAGTACCATTCTGAAATCCATCAGGTCCTCTTGGTTATTTTAAACTTCACATTGATATCAGTGTAATTCAATGAAGTACCTTACAAATTAGCACTGTGCAGAGAGAAACAAAATAGGTACGGTTTAAATTTTATGTTGTTGGTGGTATGTACAAAACCAGGGGATAAAACCAGCAAAATTGCAGATATTAAAAATTAGTATTTCTTTTCAGACCCTTCCTTTGGAAAAGGTAGACCCTTTCACCAGACAAGGTTTCCCCTTACAGACGCCATAGTTCTACTAGCTTGGGTCCCAGGCTGGTGGTTTAAAATCTGGCCTGAATAGAGTTGCCAGATGAGAATAGTTTATGGTTGATCAAGGGACAGGACACTGGGAGGTAAGTGGGGAGCTGAAGTGAGAACACCAGGGGTGATGATTATAAATTCAGATCCCCAGGCCAGCCCCTCCCCAAACCTAAGGTTCTGATTCAATAGGTCTGAGGCCGGAGCGTGGGATTCTACATCTTCACAACAGCTCCAGGGGCTGGGGCTAGCAGACTGGTCTGAGTACTTCTCTCAGCTTCAGCTTCCACATCCCTAAAAAGAGGGTAAGAACGTCTGTGTCAGAGTTGTTGGCAGGAACTGAAAGAACGTGTGGGAAAGGTCCCTGTGAACCGTGAAGTGAGACAGACTAGGATGTTGAATGAGTGGGTTTAACTCTCCGCCTCCTGCTGAAAGTCTATAAAGATTGAGGTGGGCCCTGCCCACACATCCCAGGATGCTGGAAATTACTCTTGTTCCCGGTAGAATCCTCTTCTCAGTCTTCATCTTCCCACATCAAAATGCCAGGAAAGGCTTTATAACCCCCTAACTCTTTCCTTCCTTTAACAAATACTGATAAAATGGGGCATCCACTGTTCTAGTTGCGTGGGACACATCCAAGACTGGTTTTCCTGCCTTTCTTGACCAGAGTGGGTAGAGATGTACCATGGTTTGATCCATGGAGAGAATAAGGTCTGTCTGATTTCTGCTGCTTTTTAGATAACCCTTAAAATAGTATTGATCAGAAATGTCTGTAGTTAGTCCTAAAAACACTTCGTAAGGGGTGACTCAGAGCCCTTCCAAGCCAGTAAGAAGAATGGGCTTTCCCAGGTCATGTCGTTATAGCTCTGTCACCCAGGAAATCCTGAGAGAGACTGCTCATAGCTGAGCCCCAAATTGGGGGTTTCATCTTGCCTTCCCTCATCCAGAATGCGCAGAAAACTTTGACCAACACCTGTCTCTGGGGAAAGAAAAAAAAATCCCCAATTATTTTCACTTACTGGAGACTGTAACTTAGTCTAGAGTAAAGACCAAGAATTAACGCTTTAATATGGTATGTGTTTTCATGAAGTAACTTCTCAGCCATTGTGGAAGACAGGAGGGTAGTTCCCGCTCATGTGACACAGGAAGTCCTTTCTGAAATACTGTGTGATAATAATGCAGTAATAACAGTACCTGCCCAGTCAACAGATTCAGCATATGCCAGACTCCTTATATGAGTTATGGCTTAGAGTTGGTTGGAAGATATAAGGAAGGAATGATATAAGTATTGGGCAGCAGCTGAGACAGGAAGGTTAAGTGGCTTGCCTAGGGTCATGCATCTTGTGAGTGACAGAGCTGGAATTTCCACACAAGTGTACGGTGACCACTGGGCTCTTCTGCCTCCCACCATGTGGTAGAACTTTGTGTAAAGCAGTTCAGCCTCAGACTTCCCTGAATGAGGGGTGTGGTTACTAAAATAACAAAAGGAGGTTACCAAAATACAGTGTGAGCCAGCCTTTCTCAGTCAGCTCCTTGAAAGTATTAGCCCCTCAGGCATGTATGATATAGTGAGTCAGCTGCTCTCCGATGCATCTGGGCTGGTACAGATGATAAACTGTTCTTGGGAGAATTGAGCCAATGGTCTCTTTAAAGCTTTCTGTTACCTTTCAAAGGAAGACCAAAATCCTTCACCTGCTCCCAGGGCCTCGTGCCATTGGGCCCCTGCCCACCTTCATTCATTTCTTTGGATAAGCCATTCTTTCCCCCAACTTGGAGATCTTGCCTTGAAAGCCTCCCCGTCTTCTCTTTTCTCATTCTTCAGACCTCAACTTGAAAGACACTTTTTTTTTTGTCTTGTTTTTCCAGCTTTATTGTGAACTTATTGACAGAAAACAAATACCCCCATCCAACTTGTTAACTGAAAAGATGGAAAAACCTGTGGCTGAAACCCACACTTGTTACCTGGACAGGGACCATCTGGAAATTCAGCTGACCCTTTTTACTGGGGTCCCTTGCCTCCCTGTCCTTGGAGTTTTGAGGTGTCCCCCTTGCCTTTTCTCCATGGATGGCTCCTGGCGGGTCTCAGTGTGGCTTGTTGTCTGGGTAAAGACAAGCGCAGTCACAGCATCGTTGGCAGCACCCTCAAGGCAAGCCGGTGGGACAGGGGTGGCTGAGGACTGCACGTTGAGCTTCGTTCCAAGGGTTCAGGAGGTTTTCAGGACCAGATGCATCCCCTGGCAGTGGCTGTGGTTCTCCTCAATCCATCCTCCTCCCCAGAACCTCTCCACCTCAATCATTAAATAGTCCCCCTCCCCCCGGTGTCATATGGTGCAGTTGCTGGGATAAGAGGGGATTCACTTTCTTCTTCCATGTTATCCTTTCAGGAACATTAGACACATTGAGATAAAGACCAAAAATCAAAGGCGATGTTCTATTTTACATCTTTTTGAAAAGAGGAAGAATGCAAGTGTAAAATCACACACAAAGTCCTCATTGTTGCAGAGATCTCATATTCTTTTCCTTTGGAGATAAACTCTAGTTTCTCATCTTTTCAGTTCAAAAATGAAAAGCCATCCCCAGGTTGCAGACAGTTTACTGTTTTACAAAATCCGATGATAATAGTATTAATGATCATAAAACAAGAAGGTGATCCCTGAATGAGTCTGTCTCTGTGTTACCAAAAAATAATTGTTGAGAAATAGTCTTTCTCATTGAGAAATTTCTCTTGTGTCTCTTGTGATTGGAACTCTGAAATCACCCTGAAGGTTTTTCCTCTCTTTCCCTGTTGTCCCCGATTTCCCAGAGTGCTTAAGTAATGCTTTGGACTTTTGGATCATCATTTTGGTGATCTTGAAACCCAGTTTCCAGCTTTTCTGCTGGGGTTGGAGTCATAGGCTCTATATTTTTCCAGTGATAAGATGTACAAGGTTGTTCTGTTCTGCAGAAAAACTCCGAACGGGTTTGGGAGTATAGTCCCTTAGTGGAAAACATTATTTCCATAACACCACCACTTCTTAGAAGTGCTTTGTGGCACACATTTATCTCTTACTGTGTTTTTTTTTTCCCTCTGATTCTAAAAGTACTACATGTTCATTTTAGACAATTGAGGAAATACAGAAAAGGATAAAGGAAAAATAAATACCACCCACAGTTGTACCCCTCGGGACGACAACTGATAACACCTTTATCAGGCTCGTCTCGTCTTGATCTGTGCAGATATGAGCTATAAATTGAAACTGTATTCTACACACGGTTTTCTTATCCTGTTTTCTTCCTACTTTTTATTTTGAGCATGTTCGCATGACATTAAATATTCTCTGAAAATGTAATTTTAGTAGACAAACAGCATTCTAGTGTGTGGCAGACCCTGAATTTATTTCATTGTTCGACTGTGGCTGGATGTTTGTTCCTGTTTTTCACTAGCATGCAGACTAGTTCTGTAAATGTCATGATTAATAAACCCTCATGTCCTAATCTTCCTCTCCTATAACTTTTAAGATTGAGGTATATGTTACATAGAGTAAAACACACAGATCTATAGTGTACATTTTTACACGTGGACACCGTTCGTTACATGTTTTAAGGCTCCTTGTACAATTCTCTCAAAGTTAGTTGTGCTTTAGGTTGTTCGTTTGTGAGTCTTCAAATACAGACCTTTACTGGGGACTTCTTGTGTGTGATTTCATTTAATGCTTATGGGAATCCTGTGATAGAGATTCTACTATTTGAATTTTCTACTAATAGCAGAGAAAAATGAGACTCCGAACATCTGAGTTGGTTGCCTGGTCTCACAAAAGTGGAGTTAGGATCAGATCCCAGGCTTGCCTGCACCCAGAGCTTTGGCTCTTTGTGATGTTTTCTCTTAGATAATTAAAAGGAAAAGCTGCCAGCATCTTTTGATAGAACGCAGAGCTGTCAGAGTTGGTTTTGTCTATCCCTCCCTTTTAAACTAAGGTTGGGAGTCAGTACTGGCTCTCCCGGTTAGAGCTTATGTTTAAAGTCAGCACAGAGGGACTTTCCTAGTGATCCAATGATTAGGACTGTGCACTCCCACTGCAGGGGGCCTGGGTTCCATCTCTGGGTCGGGGAACTAAAATCCCGAATACTGAATGCTGCTCACTTTCAAGGTACATTTTACTCCTGGCTAGAAAAGGGCTATGGGCTTTCATCCATTAAAAGCCATAACCCACCCACTTGCCCACCTGCACCCCCACCTCTCGCCTGGGCCAATCCCCCTAAGAAGAGAGCAGTTCTGAAGACAGAGGCTTAGGAAAGCAGTGAACAAGTTGTTTCAGGCTTGGCTGTCCAAATGTGGAAAGAGAAGGCCTCAGTGAAGGTGCCCAGTTGACTGGGGGACATGAGAGAAGCTTCTGGGCCATCTTGTCGTACCTGCCCAGTTTGTGAAACTGAAAGTTAGTCCTGCATCCTCTGCCTGGGGAAGACGGTGTGTTAAGGGCAGGCGTGAGACTGGAACGAAGACCATCTGCCTCGAGACCAAGTTACAGCTCATGGCATCAGTGGACACCCCAGGCGGGCGGTGGCAGGGGGGATGGCTTAGTCCTGTGGTGTGGCCAGAGTCACTGCCTCCGCCCCTGGACACAGTCATATAAGGGCAGTCAGCTTGGGTGGTCCTCCAAGAGCGTTCCCCCTGTAGGGAAATTCAACAAGGTGGGCAAGGTTGTCTTTCAGTGGATATGGTGAGAGGGATTTCTGGGGCCTGCCATTTGGGGTAGGCTGGGTGATGACCCTCCCTAAGGACCCTCAAAGAGCAGGCAGCAGATGCCCAGCGAGCTGCTGGCCCCAGTGTGTGAGGCCAGTGAATCCCAGGGCTCTGGTTGGCTGGGTGGGTGTGCCAAGTTTGAGGCCAGAACTGCCTGACATTGAGGCCTCTGACTCCTGGTAATTCAGACAGAGCGACCAGGTTTGAGCCTCGGCTATGTATATCTGGTTGCTTCGCCTCCCAGGGCTTCATGAGCAAAATGGGGCTGTTAACGGTATGTGCTCGCTTCCGTGCTTGACGAGCAGAAATATTAGGCACTTAGAGCAGCACCTGGCACAGACAAAGGACTCAGTCTGGGTGGGGCTCGCGGCTGATCTGATGACAGTGATGATGACCTCCTGCTGCCCAGGGACCCTCGAGGAGACGCTGCCCTCTGCCACCACCACCCTCTGCAAAACTCCCCAGAGCAGCAGAGAACCTTGCCTCTAAGGCGTGCTGAACAATGAAGTTTTGATTTAAATAGGTGGCAGTTCATCACCTCACCCGGGGTACCAGTATGCCTCAGTCTGCCACTGGACATGCAGACCCTCTTTCCAGGCCAGCCCCCTCATTCCAGCCCAAGGACCTGCGCATCTCTGGGAGGATATCACTTTTCTCGGGTTCTTTCTGGGGAAGTGGAACTGGTGGCTGGGCTTCCTGGTGGCTCAGTGACAAAGAATCCGCCTGCCAAGCAGGAGACGCAGGTTCGATCCCTGAGTCAGGAAGATCCCCTGAAGAAAGAAGTGGCAACCCACGCTAGTATTCCTGCCTGGAGAATCCCAAGGAGAGAGGAGCCTGGCGGGCTGCAGCGCACGGGGTTGCAAAGAGTGAGACGCGGCTCAGCGACTAAACAACGAGAACTGGTGGCAAGAGGCCACCAAGCCAAAGCTGGTCACTGGGCCCCTTGTGCCACTTCCCACTGCCTCTCTGGGGCTGGCGGGGATCGTGATACCATCCCAGCGAGCCTGTCAGGAGGAGAAGAGTGCGTGGATGCAGAGCATTTACAGTGGCACCCGGCACCATGCGTGACAACTGTTGGGTTTCCTTTTCCTCTTCCTGTTTGTCTTTCCTTCCATTTTTTTTTCCTTCCTCCTCTCTCCCTGACGCCTTCCACACTGTTAGACATCTTTGCCAACATTCTTGACAGAAGACTGCAACCATGCTGCTCTGTGAAATTCACTCGGCTTCATTATATCTAGAGATAAGCCTCTTCTCTCCTCTTTTCTTTTTTTGGGGGAGAGGATGTGTGGTTTTTCATACTGCTCTGTGGTTTTCTAGGGCTTAGAATCTTGGTTTAAATGGGAGAGTCTCCCAGGAGACTCCGTGCTCCTGGAAGGCAGGGCCTGCCGATCCCCAGTGCAGAGCCAGCTCCTGGCCCTAGAGCAAATGCTAGCACATGTTTTCCAAGTCCATCATCTTCCTTACAGAGCAGCTGAAGAGAGAGAAGGTCGCCTGTGGCCGAGGGATGTCCTTGGGTAATCCACAGAGACGTTCGTGGTGTCGTGATCTCAGCCCAGCAGCCAACCTGGCTCACCATCCTTCTGAGCCCTTTGCTTAGGATAAGTGACTTTACTCTGGAGCTGATGGAAGAAAATAAGTTCTTCCATCTCTTCTGTTTCTGTATAAGAACAAGGAGAGGAGAAGATGCCAGGAACAAATGGGTCCCCCAAGGACATCTATTCTCTGTTTCCTGCCTGGGGCTTGGAGGTGGTGAGAAACCAGCTTGAGGTTTTCCCTCTTGGTTTGTGGCATCTCTGAGAAATGGGTAGAATGTCAACATCTTTTATTTGTTGAACTGGCTCTTAGAATACGGGGCCGGGGGTGGGGGGCTTCCCAGGTGACACTAGTGGTAAAGAATCCACCTGCCAATGCAAGAGAAGCAAGAAACTTGAGTTCGATCCCTGGGTGGGGAAGGTCCCCTGGAGAAGGGATTGGCAACCTCCTCCAGTACTCTTGCCTGGAAAATTCCATGGACAGAGGAACCTGGCAGGCTATAGTCCATGGGGTTGAAGAGTCAGACATGAGTGAGTGCATGTGTGTGTACACAGACACACACACACACACACTTGCAGAGAGTCAGACATGACCGCGTGCACGTGTACGCGCACACACACACACACACGAATACAGGCCCTGGGACACTGTGGGGTCGGTGTAGACAAACCCGCCTAAGCCCCTTAAGCTCCTGCTGTGGCCCATGCCCTCGCCCTGAAGGGCATGTGAAGTGTCTGGCTGGCAGATATGGCTACCAGAGCTGAGCAGTTTGGCTGTAGGCTTCAGTGACAGTAATTTCTGACACACATGTTAACATTTTCAGATAAAATCAAATAAATGTGTCTTTCTGGGGCATCTTTGGTAATAATCTTCTCTGAAAATAATCTTTAAACTTTTTTCACTACATAAATATAATTTGCTTTAAAAAAATGTCTGATGCTTCAAAAAGTATTCTTAAAATGTTACGGAAAGGGGATCATATCATACATGCAGTGTGATTTTTTTCACTGTGGACGTATTTTTTTTTTAAACAGCCCTTCTCCCTCCCCCTATCTCCGCCACTTCCAGAATAACCAGCATTAGGAGTCTGGTAGTTTCTTTCCATACTTCTCTGCATGGATGTATAATCATGTGTGCGTACCGTAGAGAAACACGATTTGGTCATTGTTTGAGGCATGCGAAGTCATCCTACACGTGCTTCTCTGCATTTTACCTTTGTCCCTTCACAAATTGGACTGCTCCCTACAGTGAATGGTGATAGCTCACCCTCGCCCCTCCGTGTGGGTGGCAGCAGGTTCCTCGGGAATGCGTGGACCGCAATGCAGGCAGCGTGTTGTCGCAGCAGCCTCTGCTGTGATAGACGTGCGTGTGCTTACAGAGGGCCCACTTGCTTTTATTTCAGCAGGATCACGCCAGCTGGAGCCCTTGCTCTGAGGAGATCTGACTCAAACTGGCTTAAAAAGTAAGAGCTTAATAAACACAATAAATGTGATACACAAATCCTAGATAATATATAAGTAAAATGGATCCAGCAACTTATTAGTAAAGAATACATCAATACAAGGAAGTGGAAAAATGGCTTTATATTTGGAAATCTATTAGAACTGATCCAAGGAGATCCAAGGAGAAAAGAGTTCAGGCGTCTCAGTTAACACATAAAAAGCAGAAATTCTACTCTCATTCCCCTTGTTTGAAAATTTCTTTATCCCATGTGAATAGAGGGTCTGGTAAAGGGCATCTGCCAAAAACCTACAGTAAACGCCTGCTTACTGGTGAAATGTTACATGTACAAATCCTGCAGAGAGGCCCAGTTGGACCACTTCTCTTTAAAATCTCCACTGGCAGTCCTGGGCACTAAGGTGCAACCAAAGATAAATAAGGGCTGTTAGGGATTGAAATGTGAACAAATCTATCATTTTTTGGAAACCCTTATGGTACTCAGTTTAGAAAAATCCAAGATAATCTATGCAATTAGAACTATTCCATGAATTCAGAAAGTTTTCTGAATACAAATTCAGTAGTATGCCTAAGCACTTGCAACTTCTAAGTAGAGAGTGGAGTTTAGAAGATGCCATGAACTGCAAAAACTCAGAAATAAATCTGATAACAGGACATATGAAATGTGTATGCAAATAATTTTAAAAATTTATTGAAGAACAAGAAAGGATGGCTAAATATACATAAACTAATTAATATATTAATTTCCCCCAATTAATGTATTAATTCAGTACAATTTCAATAAAAGCTTTGATAAAATTTTGCTCAGAAAAAAAAATTTTTTTGCTCAGAATTTGATGAGCTGATTAGAAAATTTACGTGAAAGAGTAACGGGTAACAAAACCCAAGACAGAGCATGGAGAAGGTGGCCTTGTGCAATGAGAGAGATTTTCTCAAAAAGATGGCTATTAAAATAGCGTGTTATTTGCAGAGATGTTGTATTTGCGTTCTGTAGTCGTCCCTTTGGTCAAAGTGTGTATCAGAGAGGTGGCGTTATTTATCAGTGGGAAAGGACGCCAAGTCAGTATAGGATGACTGACTTCTCATTCAAGGAAATGTAAACCAAGATTGCTTTCTCACATCTCACACAAAAATAAATTCCAGATGGATCTAAGACCTAAGTATGAAAGACAGGGTTTTTCAGTGTTTAGAAAAAAACCAGGCAAATTATCCTTATGACCTCAGGGAGGGAAAGATTTCTTTCTTTCTTCTGTTTCTTTTTAAAAATTTTCCTCCATCACTAAAAAAAATGGAGAACCAGCCCTAGTAACAATGTAACAAAGTATTATTAGCGAAGACTCTTGAGAGTCCCTTGGACTGCAAGGAGATCCAAGGATTTCCTAAAGGAAATCAGTCCTGAAAATTCATTGGAAGGACTGATGCTGAAGCTCCAATGCTTTGGTCACCTGATTCGAAGAACTGACTCATTAGAAAAGACCCTGATGCTGGTAAAGATTGAAGGCAGGAGGAGAATGGGACAACAGAGGATGAGATGATTGGATGGCATCACCGATTTGATGGACATGAGTTTGAGCAAGCTCTGGGAGTTGGTGATGGACAGGGAAGCCTGGTGTGCTGCAGTCCTTGGGGTGGCAGAGTTGGACACGACTGAGCTGCTGAATTGAATTGAACTGAAAGACATGAACCCTTGGCTTTAAAAGCCAGAGGGATGCTGGAGACAACCTCATCTCCCATTATTTTGTTATTATTGAGATAATTGAGGTACAACATTGTATTAGTTTCAGGTTATATATTGTGAAATGATCACCACAATAAATCTAGTTATTTGACACCACACATAGCTATATTTTTTTCCCCTTAGGATGAGGACTTTTGAGATCTACCCTCTTAGCAACTTTAAAATATGCAATACAATATTATGAACTGTAGTCACCCTGCTATACGTTACACGCCCAGGACTTCTCCATTTTATAATTGGAAGGTTGTACCCTTTGATTCCCTTCACCCGTTTCACTCACCTCCCTCCTGTGGCAGCCATCAATCTGTTCTCTGCATTTGTGAGCTGGGTTGGGATTCTGGGTGGTTTTTTGTTTTGTTTTCTTTTAGACTCCATGTAAAAGAGAGATCATATGGTATTTGTCTTTCTCTGACTTATTTCCCTTAGCACAGTGCTGATAAGGTCCCTCCATGTTGCCACATACGGCAAGATTTCCTTCTTTTTATGGCTGAATAATATTCCAGTGTGTGTGTATACCGTATTATCTTTATCCATTCATTCATCAGCGGACATTTAGGTTGTGTTCATGTCTTGCCTATTTTAAGTAATGCTGCAGTGAACATGGGCATGCAGATGTCTTTTCAAGTCAGTGTTCTCATTTCTTCAGATAAATTCCCAGAGGTGAATTGCTGGACCATATGATAGTTCTATTTTTAATTTATTGCAGACCCTCTATACTGTTTTTCATAGTAGTTGTGCCAATTTACATGCTGACCAGCTGTGCACGAGTGTTCCCTTTTCTCCACATTATCATCAGTATTTATTTCTTGTCTTTTTAAAACAATAGCCTTTCTAATAGGAAGATATATCTCATTGTGATTTTGATTTGTATTTTAAATCAAACCCATTAGTGATTAGTGATATTGAGCACTTTTTCGTATACCTGTTGGCTACCTGTATGTTGTATTTGGAAAAATGTGTATTCAGATCCTCTGTTCATGCTTTAAATCATATTGTTTATTTTTTTTAACTGCTAAGTTATGTGAGTTTTTTATGTCTTAGATATTGGCCTCTTATCAGATAAATGGTTTGCAAACATTCGGTCCCATTCAGTGGGCTGCCTTTTCACTTTATTGATGGTTTCCTTTGCTCTGCGGAAACTCTTTGGTTTGCTGTAGTCCCACAGGTTTATTTTTATTTTTGTTGCCTTTGACTTTGCTGTCAAGCCCAAAAGATCACTGCTAAGACAGATATCAAGAAGTTTACCACCTACATTTTCTAATAGGAGTTTTATGGTTTTAGGTCTTAGTATAGTTTCAAGCCTTTAATCTATTTTGAGTTCACTTTTGTGTTTGGTATGAGATAATGGTCCAGTTTTATTCTTTTGCCAGTGGCCGTTCAGCTTTACCAACACCATTTATCAAAACCACTGCCCTTTCCCAATTGTATAGTCTTGGCTCCTTTACTGTAAGTTGATTGACTGTATATGTATGGGTTAATTTCTGGACCCTTTGTTCTGTTCCCTTGATCCAGTGTCTGTGTTCATGCCAATACCATAATGTTTTGATTACTGTCATTTTGTGATACAGTTTGAAATTAGTGAGTGTGATGCCTCAGACTTTGTTCTTTCTTAGGATTGCTTTGGCTATTTGACCTTTTATGGTTACACACAAATTTTATGATTGTTCTATTTTTGTGAAAATTTCACTTGTATTTGATAGGGATTCTACAGAAGCATGGCTTCTGTAGATTGCTTTGGGTAGTATGGACATTTTAACAATATTAATTCTTCAATCTATGAGCCTGTCAGACGTGCATGCATGCTCAGTCATGTCTGATTCTTTGCAACCCTATGGACTATAGCCCACCAGTCTCCTCTTCTTCATGGGGATTCTCCAGGCAAGTGTACTGGAGTGGATTGCCATGCCCTTCTCTGGGAGATCTTCCTGACCCATGGAATCGAACCTGCATCTCTTATGTCTTCTGAATTGGTAGGCAGGTTCTTTACCACTAATGTCACCTGGGAAGTCCCCTATGAGCATAGAATATCCATTTATTTGTGTCTTCTTTAATATCTTTGTTTAATGTCTTAAAATTTTCAGTGTACAGGTCTTTCTTCTCCTTTCTTTAATTTATTCCTAGGTATTTATTCTTTTTATGTACTTGTAAATAGGATTGTTTTCTTAATTTCTCTAATAGTTCATTATTAGCATATGCAACTGCGATAGATGCTTATATATTGATTTTGTGTCCTGCAACTTTACTGAATTCATTTATTAGTTTAACAGTTTTCTGGTAGAGTCCTCAGTGTTTTCTGTATATATAGTATGTCACCTGCAAATAATGACAGTTTTACTTCATCCTTTCCAATTTGGATGCCTCTTTTAACAGTTCTTTTCCTTGCCCAATTGCCCTGGCTAGAACTTCAACACTGTGTTAAATAGAAGTTGTGAGAGTGGGCATCCTTGTCTTATTCCTGATCTTAGAGGAAAGCTTCCGCCTTTTCACCATTGGGTATGACGTTAGCTGCAGGCTTGTCACAGCCAACAGATTAGCTCACATGTTGAAGGCTGGCAGAAATGAGGACGCTTTGGAGAGGAAGCTTAGAAGTAGGAGCTGTCGTACTGGATGGTAGGACTGTGAATGCAGACAGCACCTAGGAAACCTCAAGATCCTGCCTCTCTGCGGCGGCTGCATTTCAGTGTTCTACCTTGGAGAGACTCGCCATGAGCACCAGGAGGTGCAGCACCTGTGATTTAAAAAAATGGGAAACAAGGTCAACACCCCTCTATAAAAGACGTGAAAAATACTTTTATCACTCATCCAATCAGTGCAATTCTGAGTGGCAGTTAAAATGCCAGGGATCAACACGGATAAACTTCAGAAGTTACTAGAGTTGCTAAATTATATATACAGTGATGCCATTTGTAAAAAAAAAAAATTAGGTTGAAATATATAAAATAAGTATATGTAGATAAAATGCATAGGTAAAAATAATATTGACCAATTTGTATAGTCTAATATGTACATAATATAAAGATGAAAAGGTAAAGGGAAGGCTAGCTACAGGATACTGATTGCTTTTGTAGAGGGAGACAGAGGAACCAAGTCAGGAAAACCTGCAAAGAGAGCTTCAAATATGTCTAAAGTTTGATTTAACATGCAGAACTGGAGCATATGGTAAAATAGGAACATTTGTGAAATCTTAGTTGTGGGCACTTGGATATATTCTTCCTTATCATCTGTACAGGCTTCCCTGGTGGCTGAGTGGTAAAGAATCCGTCTGCCAATGCAAAAGATGTGGGTTCAATCCCTGGATCAAGAAGATCCCCTGGAGAGGGAAACGGCAACCCATTCCAGTATTCTTGCCTGGGAAACCCCATGGACAGAGGAGCCTGGCAGTCTACAGTCCATGGGGTTGCAAAGAGTCAGTCACAACTTAATGACTAAACAACAACCTCTGTACCTCTCTCTGTGTTTAAAATACTTCATAAATACAAAGAAACCCAATGAAAGAGATTCATTGGCAGGAGAGGTCAGTGGCAGATGGGGTTCAGGGAAGCCTCTGTCCTCTGCCATATTTGTGATTCATTCTTACACTGAAAGCAAGATTGGTACAGTCATTTCTGGCCTGGTCACTGCATGCAACAACAGCCACAGGAAGAGAGAGGCTTCTGATGAGTCTCCTTAGAGTGAAGACTCATCTTTCCCAGAATCCCCTAGAAAACTTTGGCTCAGGTCCTGTTGGTCTGGCCAGGAGAAAGCCAGGAGTTGATTGGCTTAGGCCTGTGTTCCAGAGTCAATTACAGGCAAGTTACTTTTGGGTTTACTTTTGGATCATGGGTTCTTGAAAGGAGCTGTAGGTGAGGATTGGGTGAATTGTGTGGGAGGCAGAGGTGGATACCCAGGAAACCTGGTATTCTATAATATTAGAAAGAAGAAGGGAGAAATGAATGCTGAGTAGGAAATCAACCCAACAGTATCTACGAAAGAAAAGTTTGCCAGGAGTGAGATTTGCGTTTAAGTGTAAGGAAATGTATTCTTTAAGTTGGAGTCTGTGTTGTCAGACTGCTTTCTAAGCAGACGGAAATACTTTGCATTTCCACCAGTGATTTTTTAAGCCATACCCCACCTGACCCCCAGGATTTCTCACTTATCAGATTGGTAAATTAAAGAGTGATAAGTGACAGCTGATTGTTGCTATGATTTACATTTCCTTGACAACTGCTAAGGTTTAGCATCTTTCCCTGTGTTTATTGGCTATTTGAGCTCTTCCATGAACTGTCTACTCACATTGCTTGCCAAAATCAGAGTTCTTGTCATCAAGCTTTTGGAGTGCATCTGATTTGAATGTGTTTTAAGGCATTCTCTGAGCTGGGAGGTGGAAAATGATTATCCATTTCCAGAAGCAGCTTGGTGGGTTGGTAATAAGAGTCAGTAAGCAGGACACCCAAGATTCTTGTCCCCACTCATCTGCCCCAGTCACTTGCTTACGGTGTCATTTTAGGGAGCCAGAGGCTTGGAGAAGAAGGCAATTACCTACCTATACAGTGAGAGGGCTGGGACTTCCCTGGTGGTCCAGTGGTTAAGAATCCACCTTACAATGCAGGGGATGTGGGTTAGATCCCTGGTGGGGAAACGGGGACCCCGCATGCCCTGGAGCAGCTAAGCCTGCGTGCCGTAATTACTGAGAAGATAAAAATAAATAAATACAGCGAAAGGGCTGCATGTTTATTTGTAAGGGGCTTTCCAGGTGTGGTACTTGGCTGCAGCTTTAGCCAGGTGGGAGGACCTTGGTACGCCCTTGACCCACCAGAAGTGCCTACCCCTCCGAAATCATGGTGCTGTCTCACTGGACATGGTGATCGCTGGGGCTCGCGTCTACCTTTCCAGGCAGACCAGGATCCTTAATTCAGTCTGTGGCACTCCGTTGGGTCTTGGTCTCGTCTTGATTCCTCAGCCGGAGGGCAAGCCCTTGCCTGTTTGAACTGTCTGTCACTGCTCTGAGGGGCTTCCTGCAGGGCACAGGTGGGAGCTTTGGTTCTGCCGGTAGATCAGACCTTTCTTTCTTTACAAAGCAGTTCAGTGAAAGCAAAGCCTGACCTCAGGGCCAGCGTTTGATGGCAATCAGCAAGGCACCGGTCACACATCTCACAAGCAGGACAGGTTGAGGAAGGCCAGAAGAGATCACCCAAGAAGGGAACGGAGCAGGTGGTTCCGAGTCATGTGTGTCTCTGCTCATTCAGATCAAAATCGCTGCTCCGAAGAGCCCCTTTCACTAAGGAACACGTCTTGCCATCGCAGTGGCGCTGGTAACAATCTGAGTCTTGCAGAGAAAGTGGGGGTGGCCTGCAACTACAGGTCTGCCTCAGCACCTTTGGTGTGGAGGCGGGCAGGCCCCACGACGTGTGCAGGAAAGAGGGGGTGTGTAGTGCTGGGGGACTGTGTCCTGCTGTCCACCCCTGAGGATGAGGACGCCAGGGTGCTCCTCTGGTGAGCAAAGGCTGCTGTGCCCCCAGAGAGGGGTGTGATGACTGGCTTTCCCGTTTTGGCTTCTCAGTGGTGTAGAGAGGCCCCATGCTCAACCCCGCATGGGCCACTGTGCACCCCTTTCCGTGTATCAGCGTAAACTTCTGTTCTCTGCCAAGGGGGTCGGTCAGGCAACCCCCTAAACAGTGCTGGTTTCACTAGGGCTTTGTGCCTCCTAATTTGCCTGCCCTCATTTTGTTTTAGCAACAGACTTCCATCAGTTTACCTCTAATGTTTACTTCCAAATTTTGGAAGAAGTCCATCAGTGTGTGAAGAGTATGAAAAATCCCCTTAGCATCTTCCTCATTAATGTCGGTACAGCTGGCTGGCATGAGCCGCGGGAGCATTGGGGGACAGGGATGAGGAGGGGAACTGGCCAGTCAGAAGCCAAGTTCAGTGCTCCTGGGTATGCAGACGGGGCAGCAGAGAGCAGCACCCCGCACCCCTTACACGAGCACCTCTGCGGCTGTGCGCACAGCACATGAAATGGTGAGGGTGACCCTGTCCCTGGAGGCCCCTCCTTGGGGCCTCCCCACGAGCCCCGGACACTGTGCCGCTCTTGGTATGGTGACTTCACGGAGCTGGGCCCTTTCTGTAGCTTGGAGAACACCATCTTCAAGGTTTCTACCTGTTATCTTCCTCCCTTCTACAGACTGGAGCGTGTGCCAAATTGCAGTCACACCCAACCTGCGAGGCTCACCCTCCCCAAAGCCAGCAGACCAACCTCCTTCCTTACTGTCATAAGATTGCATCACTCAGAATGGCTGATGGCAGTTTATTCCAGCCAGTAGGCATGAGCGTTCCTGCACCCCGCTCTCTCCTGAGCATCTTGCTGCCTTTTCCTGGGTGATTGCAAAGGACTGAAGCAGCCAGAGACTTCATTTTTGTGGTGTCTCATGGACATGCATGTTTTCTTTCTTATTTTTTTGGTTTTTAACATAGTAAGATTGGGTCGGCTCAAGTCTTTACTGTATCCTTCTGGAAAAAACTAAGTCATTATTTGCATGCAGTTGTTTCCATTGGAACATTGTCTAGCACACATTTCTAGGCAGCCATAGTCAGTTTCTTGAGGGGAGATTCAGGTACAACGTCCATAAAAAGTGGGGTCTCTTTCAGTTGGTTCTACCCAAATCTGAAGTTCATCTTGTTCAACGTAACAGACAACCACAAAGTGTATACCACCTACAGATGGCTCTGGTCAGCTCTGCTCCATGAAGCAGACCCCCTTCTGGTCAGTCAAAAGGTACTCTGCCCCATTATTAATGATTATGAATTGGAAGGGGTCATAATATGGAATAGAAGTGATATTCTAACTTACCTGAGCTCATGAATTATTTTTGGATATTTCCTGTTTTCCCACTGTTAGAGCTCTCTCTCTCTCTCTCTCTCTCTCTCTTGGTTCAGATTCAGTCATGTTTTCAAAAACTACCAAAGTCTGTGTCCTACTTAAAGTCACCTCGTTTACTTGTTGCCTGCAAGATAAAATGAAAATGCCTTATCCTGCAAGGTGCTTGCCAAGCAGTCAGCCTCCTCCTTCAGGCCTGAGCATCTTGAACTTGGCAACGTTCCCCAGTGGCACACCCCGGGGGGCTGCTTCCTGTGCTGGGAGTCCCCCCCACCTTCCTTGTTGACCAGCTCCCTGTCCCCCATCCCTACTGGTCCAAGGGCAGCTTCAGGCCTTTCTGCTCACCCACAACCTCCTGCAGTTTGTTCTGACTCTTGTGAGAGCACACCACGTGGACCTTCTGTGCTGATCCTCTTTCTTCCGCATTGTTCTGTTAGCTCCTGGAGGCCAGGAGTCTTTATTTCACCTGTTGTCCCAGTATATATTTAGTTTTTTTTTTTTTTTAAATAGCCTCTGAAAGGCTCCGCATGTCTCTAAAATCACTGGGGTACACAGGCTGAGACCCACACCTCAGTGATGTACTTCAGAATGTCAGGGGATTATTTATTCATTCATGGCTCGTTGGTTCATTCATTCATTCTGTAGAGGTATTGTACTCCTGCTTTCTGCTAATTCTTGGATGTTAGATGAGGTACTCCAAATCCTGGAGACTCTTCAGAGCCTCCATCTAGCAAAGATGGAATTGAGGTTAGCAGACATTTTATGCGATTTGGTTTTGGATTCACAGAGTTTGGTTTTTTTTTTTTTTTATTTGTTTAACTTCTAGTCTCTATCATCCTCCAGATTTGAACTGGAAAGAGCTCTCCCATGCCACTCAGAACTTGTTTGGAGAAAATAGAGGAGCACACACAGTCTCAGAATTTCTTCTTCTACTATTTATTTTATTTATTTATCTATTTGACTGGGCTGGGTCTTCATTGCAGCATACGGGATCTTTAGTTACAGCTTGCAAGATCTAGTTCCCTGACCAGGGTTGGAACCTGGACTCCTTGCATTGGGAACACAAAGTCTTAGCCACTGGACCACCGGGGAAGTCCTTCAGCATTTCATATTGACTTTTTTAAGGACAGATCTGGATGCAGCATTGCACCAGGGTGTTTTGACTTTTCACAATGTCCTAACATCAGATTTTTGTAAAAAAAAAAAAAAAAAAATTCAGAAACCTTTGATATGACTCCTCTGATCGCCATCTATTTGTATTTAAGGCTTTCTGAGCAGAAAAAGAATCACTGAAGCTTTTCTATCATCTTGTAGACAAGCCGTATAAATAAATAGGGGAATGCTTCTCTCTCAGAAGTTCCTTGGAGCCTCAGCCAGCTGTGCTGAGGTCCCCAGGCAGAGCTGCCCTGAATGTCGCTGTGGGAAGGGATTTTGAGCCCAGGAAAAAATGAGTTCCTACTGGCGACCTACCAGGTACAGGTTGTTGAGGCCATGCCACTCATCTGGTTGGAGATTTCCAGTGTGCGGCCCTGCTACATGTGAGAGACCTGAGTGGTGGGCTTTTATGGAGTCTCTCAGATGGCAGGCTAATACCAGCCAAGTCTTGCTGACCACTTTTTATCAGTTGGCTAAACTTGAGTTCTCCAAACTGAGTACACACACAATAACCCTCCGTGGTACACCAAAAATGCAGTGGATCATAGGTCCAGTATGTTAGTTGTCGTTCAGTCACTCAGTCGTGTCCGACTTTTGGTGACCCCGTGGACTGCAACACGCTAGACTTCCCTGTCCTTCAGTGTCTCCTGGAGTTTGCTCAAACTCATGTCCATTGAGGTGGAGAAGCTATCTAACCATCTCGTCCTCTGAAGCTGCAATACTTTGGCCACCTGATGCAAAGAGACAGCTCCTTGGAAAAGACCCTGATGCTGGGAAAGATTGAGAGCAGGAGGAGAAGGGGACGACAGAGGATGAGGATAAGTTAACATGTACAGCAGTGCATATACCTACTTTAAAAATAAGCATGCATCTTTCAGTGGTGTGACCATGGTTTTTCTTATATTAGTGGGGTTGTGTGCTCAGCACAGATTGGAGGCCACTGTGTTAGCTAGTTATCATTAATCTGGAACAAATAGGGTCAGCTTTCACATGAGTGTATAAAAATAAGAAATTTAAAGTAAGCATCAGTTGTATAAATCAAGTATTGTAATTTCCCTCACAGCATTGTAGGTATATTGGTGTGCCCTTCATAACACTTGTGTTATTTCCTCAAAAATCTAAGCGTGTGAGCTGTCGTATTTTACATACTCTATTGTTAGCCTCTGTGTATGCATAATAGAATGAAGAACTTTCTAGGGGGAGTAGACACAGTCAGTGCTGCGATTGTATATGATATAAAGCTTCAGAGGTAGGGGGTCAGGGGGACCACCATTAATATGGTGTTGCTTGTTTCAGAAATTTTTATTTAAGTGTGTGCTTCATTTTGGGGTTACCAAGTTATGGGCATGTTGAACAGTGTTTTATAACCCCCATGTTTCTACTATGTTTGTATTTTTTTTTCCCTTGTCAAAAAAATGAGAATAAGACAGGCCAGGGTAGTAGTCATGAAGATTAGTGGTGGTGGTCTGGCTTCTTGGTTCTGAGACTTAGACCCTGGAAACCATACCCTTGTTTCTTACATTCCTTGGTAAATTAAAAAACCCATCAGATGCTTTGCAGTGAGAAATACAACCTCCACACACACTATGATAGACCAGGGAAACACCTTAGAAAACCGTATTGAGATGGGGAAGCCTTTGGAAGATGCATCAACTTGACTACACCTGGAAGTCCTCCCCAGCTAGGTAAGATGTTGGACTCCCCAGGGCTGAGCTGTAACCAGCTCTCTGAGCAACAGCCTCTGTTCAGTTCCAAGTTGTCTGTCAATATCTTTCTGACTGCTTCAGATGAAGTGTTTTTGTTTTTGTTTTCTAGCTGCACGGCTTGGCTAATGGGAACTTAGTTCCCTGATCAGGCATCACACCCGTGCTCACTGCAGTGGAAGCATGGAGTCTTAACCACTGGATCACCAGGGAAGTCCTGCTTCAGAAGGAATTCTTGTCACCCCACCCCAATCACAGGCATGGTAACATTGACAAGTGAAGTATACTTCTGTGGGTATCCTTAGATTCCAGCAGAACTAACAGTAAAATCTCCAGCAGGGGAGTAAAGCACAGAGGTACTTAATAATTGCCATCACTATTAACAGGACAAGGTTCATGGGTACTCACTGAGCACTATGGCAGAGACAAGCAGGCTGCCAGCTCCGAGAAGTTCCCTGGCAGTCACCAAAGTCACCCCCTCTCTCCCACTCTAGCATCTCATTGGAATGCAAGGGATGTGATGATATGGATAGACCTGACAATGCTGTTTTTAAAAGCAAGTCTGGTTCTTAAAATGTTAACACCTGACAAACTCTTACTAGTTTCAAGGCACTGCCTTGGAAGTTGAGCTGTGGATCATCCCTTTCTGATCATCCATCTTCTCTGCCGATTAACTAGTGAAACCTCCTCCATCTCTGCAGGGGAGGGCTTAGGAACCGTAGGGACCTCGTTGGATTTTTGTATTCCAATCAGAGTCCATAAATGCCTTCAGCATCCACATTTCTTGTACACTAGTTAATAGTGTAAACATGTTTGTGGAAAGCCATGGAGTCTGAGCCCTCTGTTAAGCATCCAGTTCCCAGAATTAAAGAAGCAGCAGGGTATTCTTCCATCTTTAGAGCAGTCTCTGGGCTCCCCTTTATGAACCGACAGAAGCTTGTGATGGAGGTTGAACAGGTGATCCAGCAGGCACATAAGCGATGTTACAGCCTCTATGACTTCCTTGGTTATCTTTGGAATGCAGTTTGACAGGAAGGTTCTGGCCTCCAAATAATTCATGTTTTATCGGTCCTTCTTGTGGCCCGCCCTCCAGTGCTAATCAGTTCAGAGCAACCTAAGAGGTCTTTTGGTGAATGGTCATTTCAGCTCTTTGTAAATACTTCTGAATTGGGACATTTCTCTATGAACAGCCCAGATAAACAAAGGGTCCAGTGTACTGGGTTTTGTTGGTATTTTTAACAAGTTTGTTGAGCTGGCCTTCTTCATACCAGTCCATTCTTGGAATTCTAGACGTGACTGCTGGGAGCCATCTGAATGCTGTCTTTAAGCCTAAAGCTTTTGTCATCTATTTTCTTAGCAGCTCCACCCTGAGTTTGTGGTCCAAAAGCTCTAGATGAGAAAATTGCTTTCCGGGTTTGGACTAGGGGATTTTCCTTGTCACAGAAGGGGGACCTTACTGAGCTGTTTATACATTGCTGCCTGAGTCAGTGTTACGAGGTATGAGGTTGCAGGAGATTGACTAGTAATGTCTTCCATGGACACAGACAATGAATGGACTAGTAATGTCTTCCATGGGTGATAACTGGCTGTCAGTCTGTTACCCTGTAGCTACCACCCCAAGGTCTTTCCCCACCAATACCTGAAGCTAGATATTGGGGGTTTCACAGCACCCAGGTGAGGTGTCCTATTAATGAAAGAGTCGCCTGAGGAACATCAGGAATTGGCCTCTGAATTCAACAATGTCTGAGGCTAGAATTCCCTCTCTCCCCAGTGAAAAGTAGCTTTTCTGCTATATATAGTGTTCATCCAGCATTTTTAAAGTTTTTTCGGTAGCACAGACTTTGGTTCTGTGAAGGATCTTCCAGATACCGGCATCTGAGCTGATGGCTGTTCCGTAGGCACAGCCTACGGAACAGGACCTCCCCCACAAATCTCTCCACTAGAGATAAGAACTTTTAATACAGATTAAACCCCACAGCATCAAACTCGCAAAGACCAGGTTCGTCGCTTATGCTAGAACATGAAGGCTTCACAATATTGACTAGGATGTACGCTGCTAAACAGAAATCTTCCGGTAATAGTTTCTGTAAGAGGATTTGATTTGGGGATAAAATTTCATTTACGATTTTTGACCCACTCGTGCCTTTGCATAAAATTCTGAAAAATGAGGGTAAATAGTTAGATACTCTTACTGACTTTTTTTGCCGTGGGTATTTTTAAACGTCATGGGACAAAGACCCTTTTGGCTCATGGCAGAAAGATTCCCCCCCCCCCCTGCTTTTAAGGGAATTTTATCTACCAACTCAATGGATATCATTTTTTAGTCTTCACGTTTCAAGGACGATTTCACTTTCAAGTGTCAAAATGCTTAGTCCAGTTTCAAAAATCAACTTTGGTTCTACTCGGAAATCAACATGTCATTAAGCTGCTGAGATTCACGTGTGAGAATACAGGGGTGGGTGGGCGAGTGGCACATGGTGCCCTGGGGACTGTGCTGAGGGTGGTTACAGGAGTGTAGGAGAGAGGGCCTTGGGCAGAGATGTTGGCACACTCTGGGTCCCACCTGCAGAGGGGCAGGGGGCCCTTGAGATGCTGCGGAATGGACCATCCTGAGCAGAAAACAAGGGTGTGCCTATTTATTCCTCAGTGACTCTCAAAGTCCCCAGCTCCCTTGACTCGGGTGAGCGGTTCGACGTGTGGGGACAATGAGTGCAAACATCTCCGCTTCTCAATTGGTGCAGCTCGATGCCAGGGGCTCGGCTGACTGCAGCCCTGACACCACCGTCTTGTCTTCTATCCCTCCCGGCCAGCCTCTCCCCAGGCTGAGTGCAGTGCCTTGCACCTGGTGGGACCTCAATACAGTCTTGTTGAATTGAAATGGGTCCTTCATGCCCGGTCCTTACATCCCAGCACCTGGGGAGGGGCCCATCACAAAGGGCTTTCCATGGAGCCATTGATGGCTCTGAATTGGTCCTTAGCGCACCGCCCCCCCGCCGCCCCAACATCTCCGGCATTGACGCGGTGGATCTCCCCACCCTTTACCAGTCAGCACATCTGTCCTGTCGCTGGTACAAAGGACAGAGCTGGGTAGGGGGCAGGGGGCCTCGACTGAAGTCTGATATAACTTCCCCCACAAACCCCCACTGTCTGTCTGTGTGACGCTGCTGGCACAAGAAGGCCCGTCCATCTGTGGGTGCGGAAGCGTGTTTAGTCGCCAGCTTTGGGTCAGTTTTATATATGTTTTCCTCTGATGAGCTTCTGTAGCGTGTGGGGGTATGAAATCAATTTTAGGCCTATAGGGTTTCTTACAGACTTGCCTGGATCTTACTTTCCAGAGAAGCAAACAGAAGCGTGATCCAAAATGAAATTAGATCTTTCTTTACAGGGTAGAGACTGTGTGTTTTCTGAGTTGCAAAGCAAGCAAGCAAACACAACCTGGTTTCCTAGATAACACGTTCTCAAACTGTTTATCAGGCTCTGCCTTGCTTTGGGGAATCAGAGGAGGAGGGAGAGGCTTCAGGTCTAAGAGGCGGTGGAGGACGGGGAAGCCTGGGGGTCTTGGGCCCGGAAGAGGCCTCGTGGGGTGAAGGCAGGAGGGGCAGGAGCTGGAGGGAAGCCCACCCAGGAGAGTGGTACGGGCTCCCCTCCCCCAGGAGTTCGCTCCAAGTTCCACTGATGGGAACCTTTGGGGTTGATTTATCAGTGGGTTCCTAATCCCCCCAAGGAAAGCAAGGAAGCGGTGACCACAGGACACCCACAGAGGGGGAAACTGGAGACTCTTCTGTTTATCCAAATGAGCTTAGTCTGCGATTAAACGCCCTCAGGCCAGAACATTTGCATTTGTGGTTCAAGGTGCCTGGCGCCCAGGCTGAGCTCAGGGTCTAGGGTGGGCTCCGAGCAGCAGCCCACCTCCCCACCCCAGCCCCTTGGGCCACCATTTCCACGCCCAGAGCAGCGTCTGCCCAGCAAGGACCCATCCTCTCACCCGCTAGGGCTCTAGAGACAGATGCAAAATGTCCAGACCAAGTGCCATGCCACCCCGCCAGCCTCAGGGGAGAGCGAGGCTCATCCTTTCTAGTCCCACCCACCTCAGGCCACTCGGCCAGCCTCCCCAGGAGCTAGAGGACTGGGACCACACCAGGGTTTTGCAGTTCCATCCCGCCTGAGTCTGGTGCCGTGTGCTGACCCCTGCCTTCCTGAGCGTCCCTGCCTGTCCCCAGCGCATCTCTCTGCATGGCGCAGGCCACCACCTCCCTGGCAGTGAGTCTGCCACGGAGTGGCCTTGTTCATCCTTTCATTCACATCCGTCTCCCTGAGCACAGCTGCGGTCAGCCTGCCACGTCTCAACCCCAGTCAGCAGTTCAGAGACATGGAACAAAGAAAAAGGAAAGGGGGACCCCAGAGAGGCACCAGGCACCATCACTCCACAGGCACCCTGCCGGCTCCTGCTTCCTAAAGGTGGAGGAGGTCTGTCTTCTTTTCTCCCCCATCTGCAGAGACCAGCCTGGAGAGACACAAACCCCACCCCCACCCCAAGGGTCCACCCTGCAAGTCTTCACCCTGCCCCGACTCTGGAGGTGTGCAATCGTAGTCCGCTCCAGGGAACTCGGAAGTTACTTACACCACCCTGGCCTCTGCCTCTCTCCATCACCTCCCCGGGACAGTGCCTCTAGCTCATAGCGTATTTCTGTAGGAAGGACCTTTTAGCCTGAGACTCTCCCATCAACCTCGTTGACTGTCACTTTGGAACCCTCACCTTGTAAGGATGACCTAGCTCTCAGGTGGCCAGTGTATCTCCTGAGCCCAGGATGCTTGGCCATTTGATCTAGGAGAACAGGAGCAAAGAGCATCTCAAGGAAAGTCAGTTGTATTATCACACGCAGTTCTGTTTAAACAGAATGAGGGAGAATATCGAGGGGGAAAAAAAAATCACAGGAAGGAAGAAGGGGTTTAAAAATAAAAGAGGTGACATTAAAACCAGAGAGATGATCCTGCTTTTTTTTTTTTTAAGTGATGCTTTAAAATATCTGGATCTAACAAAGAGAAGGCAAATAGATCCTTCTCTTTCTAAGACTTAGGGTAGCTACTGCCATTGATTGGGTTTGGCATCCCAGATGAAATCTGAGATCTAATCAGTGCTCAGCAGAGAGTCCTGTAATTGATTATTAATGTCTGTCAAGGGCATGAGGAGGAGGGGGACTGACTCAAGTGTCATGCATTTGCCATCTTTCCTGACCAGACTTTTCCACCTTTGCCATCCGTCCTCCTGCCCTCAACCTGAGATTATTATGAAGGTAAAACAGGGCAAGCGGAGCCGGACCTAACTAAGCTGCAGTAAGCTGACTCGGCCATTCATTCGGTTTGTGCATTGTTCATTCAAAAAGTCACTCCGTGGGACAAAAGGCCAGTATATTGCAGAAGGCGGAAAGCAAAGACTCACTTGCTGCTTCAAATCCCTTCGCATCTAATTTCAGAGATAGAACATGAAATATAACTGATTACACTACAAGCAATCGCTAGTTCTACTGTGTGCTTCAGTGCATGCTCAGTCGACTGAGTCGTGTCTGACTCTTTGCAACCCGATGGACTGTATGTAGCCTGCCAGGCTCCTCTGTCCGGAGGATTCTCCAGGCAAGAATACTGGAGTGGGGTGTCATGCCCTCCTCCAGGGGATCTTCCCAACCCAGGGATCAAACCCATGTCTCCTGTGGTGTCTCCTGCACTGCAGGTGGATTCCTTACCCCTAAGCCACTGGGGAAGCCCCAGTTATAGTATGCTGCTGCTAAGTCACTTCAGTCGTGTCCGACCTGTGCAACCCCATGGACTGCAGCCCACCAGGCTCATCCGTCCATGGGATTTTCCAGGCAAGAGTACGGGAGTGGGGTGCCATTGCCTTCTCCAAGTTTTACTATAAGACACCCTAAAATAAAAGATGCTCAGTGTGACAGATGATGGTTGTTCAGTACCTGATGAGCAGTTTATAAGTATTGTTTGTTTTCTCGTGTGTGTGTGTGTGTGTGTGTGTGTTCTGTCAGCAATTAAATGCTTTCCCTCAAAAAGCACAAAAAGTAATGTTTGGGAAGAAGGAAGAGGATAGAGAAAAGTCCCTGATGGGTCATCAGATGAAGCTAAACATACAGATCTTTGGCAGAGCTTTCAGATACACCCATAGCATATGTGGGTTGTTTCCTTGAAACCGTTCGTGCTTTTGCGACTTCAGGATTCTGTGCGTGGTAACCTTGGGGAGAGACTCTCTCTGCCCTCTTTCAGCTCTTCATTTCATTTCTGAAGACAAGCGGGATTTACCTAATTGCAGTAACCTAAGATAGAATACCCTGCAGTCGGGGAATTGATGAAATATTCCACTCAGAAGTTTATGTAAGAAAACCAAGTCTCTTTCTGAAGTGCAATTGTGGTCTCTCCTCACTTTCCCTCCTTTCCCTCTGTGGTGAAGGAGACAGGCAGAGGGAGTCAGCCAGTGCCAGGAAAAGCACGTTGGGAAGATGTCTTGCATTTCCCCCAAAGGTTGGTCGTTTTATTTTGTATCATCACCTTACGCCATGGATGTGGGGTTCCTGTGAGAAGGTTGTATGCCTCGGCGTGCTCTGTGCAGGTTCTGTGGATGAATAGGGGGTGTGCAGGAGACCCAGGGCTTCCGCTCGGGACCCCCGCGGGATGCCTTCTGGGGCTGCGGCTTTAACATGCAGGAGGGAGAGAGGACAGCCCTGTCCCGCTGAGAGAATCAGTGCTAGTAAATCTCCGTCCACACATTCAGCTAAAAATAAGGCTTGTGAAGTGCTTGTTCCTTCCTGGAGGCAGACCCTGTTTTCTTGATCCTCCCTGGTCATTCCAGAGCCAGAGCAACACAGCAGAGCTGCTGCCTGCTGAGGGAGAACCAGCTTTCCAAGACCTGGAAACTGTCCTTGCTTGTGTCTGCACTGCCGAAGGGCCAGCCTTCTGAGTCAGGAGGCTGACCGGGTGCTCCATTTTCTTTGGCTTTTACAGTGGTCTCTTGTGCCCCCACAGAGGTCCCTGTTCCAAGCTCACATTGAGCCTGTATCTTTCAGCCCCATCACATTGGATGATGCTGTGTTGTCCTGTGAGTTCTGCCTTCAGCTGGCGTCTCAGCTCTGACCCTTCCCTTCCACCCCCACTGTCCTCACCTGAGTCCCCCCTCCCCACCCTGACAGTCACCTCCCACACTGGAGCCATCATAAGCATCTGACGACCGTCTCCTCCCATGGGGGTCTCAGGGAGGCATGCCAGCCCTGTTGCCCGTCTCAGGTGAGTGCCCCATGCCTGCCTGTCGTGAACTGCCTGGTGGTCCCAGGTGTCTGGGTGCCCGCCCAGTACTCCCCTCTGCCTTCCCCTGCCGGGCCATTCTGTGAGGTCCAGGTGCCGCCACCACCGAAGGCGCTCCCTGGTCCCCGTTATCCTCTGTGTTCTATCATGGTTTCTGGACACCACTCTTCTATCTGTTATCTTATTCTGCAGTTTCATATACAGATGGTCCCCAACTTACAAGGGTTAGACTTAATGGTTTTGTAACTTTGTGTTAGTTTGGAAGTAATACACACTCAGTAGTAACCGGAGTTCAGATTTTGAATTTTGATCTCTCCTGGGCTAGTGATAGGTCGTATGATCTTCTCTTGTGATGCTCGCAGGGGCCTCCAGCCATAGCTCCCAGTCAGCCTCTTGGTCATTGAGGGTCAGGCAACCAGCATGCTCACAACCATTCTGTACCCAGACCACCTATCTGTTCTTCCACTTCAGTGCAGTATTCAATCAGTTACATGAGAGACTCAACGCTTGATCATAAAACAAGTGTTTGGGGCTTCCCTGGTGGCTCAGTGGTGAATAATCCGCCTGCTGATGCGGGAGACGCGGGTTCGATCTCTATTCCGGGAAGATCCCACAGCCACGGAACAAATAAGCTGGAGCACCACAGCTACTGCACCCATGTACTGCAGCTACTGAAGCCCGCACACTCCACCCATGCTCCTCCACAAGAGAACCGCTGCAGTGAGAAGCCCGCACGCTGCAGTGAGAGCAAAGCCCAGGCAGCCGTGAAGACCCAGCACAGCCAAAAGTAAATAATGATTTAAAACAAGCAGCCAGGCTTTGTGTTAGATTTTCCTCAACTGGAGGCTAATGGAAGTGTTCTGAGCACGTGTAAGGCACGTTAGGCTAAGCAGTGATGTTCGGTGGATTAAATGAGGTTAGGTGGATTAAACAGATTTTCACCTTACAATATTTACAACTTATGATGGGTTTATAGGGAGGTAACCGATCGTAAGTTGGGGAAGATCTGTATTGCCTGCCCCCCTCCACCCCCACCAAGCCATCAGCTTCCCAAGGGCTGTTCCTTATGCTTCTCAGAAGGTTTGTGGAGTGAAGTTGAATCTGTTCAGTTGGATGCAGCCCTAGAAAATAAATGACCTCAGGATTTTTAGATGAAAGTGACTTCTCAGACAATATCTTAAGCGTGACTTGAAAATTTGGGAAACTACCTTCTGTTATCTGTTTTTAAAGGTGAGGGACAGAATAGAGGATGTTCATTATTAATAATAGTTATTACTATTCATTGGACTTGCCAGGTGGCGCTAGAGGCAAAGAACCCACCTGCCAACGCAGGAGATGTAAAAGACATAGGTTCAGTCCCTGGGTCAGGAAGATCCCCTGAAGGAGGTCATGGCAACCCACTCCAGTGCTCCTTCCTGGAGAATCCCATGGACAGAGGAGCCTGGAGGGCTAGAGCCCATAGGATTGCAAAGAATCAGACACGACTGAAGCAACTTAGAACGCACTATTAAATTAATAATCACACTAACATTCTCTCGCTTGCCTCACCTTTTCTGCAAGGAATTCCAGTTATCCCTCCCCCAACATCCCATGGTCCTGCATCAGGCCCGCACTGATGCCCAACTTTAAGTCAGGCAGCATCATTGCATCCGCGCAGCCCCGCACGTCTGCCGCGCTGTCCTCGTTTCTTGTCCTCCCCGCCGTGTCTCCTCCTGCTGCCCGTGCCTGCTCCAGCGGCATGTGGGTCCAGGCCTAAGATCTTGCTTTTCCTTTTGAGGAGAGAGTTGCTCATCCCTGTGGAGGCAGGCTGTCCATCCCCGGAGGAGTACTTCCAGGCACACTAGGTGTATTGTTTTTTGTTTGTAAGTGAGACAAACGTGCTTTTCAAAAGACAGCATGTGTGTGCGCTGGCACCCCCAAGTCGGCTTGAACATCTAACACCTACCAGCTCCCTGACGGGAACATTCGTGGCAGATAAAAGGCATTAAGAAGTCCTAAGAGTGAAGCGGGATGAGTCACGGGGAAAGTGAGCCTTGCCAGCGCTGCGTGGAGCAGTGGGTTGCAAAATTTTGCTCACACCTCATGCAAAGCGGGGGGTGGGGGGGGGACCCAGGGGTGGGTGTAATAGTCTCCCTCCCTCGAGGTCCCCCCACCACCACCTCCCAGCAGACTCAGGACGCACTGGCTCCCTGCATGCTCTGCTGGGCTCCTCTGAGTCCTGAAGGCTTTATGTGCCAGCTGTGGGATGCTTTCGCCCCAGACAAGTGAGACTGAGCCGTGAGTGGTTTGTCACTCTGTATCTTTCATCCCCACCCTGGGAAAGCAGCAGGAGGGCGTGGCCCTGCCCAGGAGGCTGGAGAGATTAGAAAAGTTGCCTGCCTACTGAAGAGCTGAGAAGATTTACAGCTGGAGATCACAGGAAAAGTGGGATTCCAATGTCCCCGGGCATGCAATTTGTGTTCTCTTGAAGGTTCTCATGCACCCTGGCCACACCTGCCTGCTTTCATCATTGCTTGTCGTCTTGCACCCCAAGGGGCAGGGGGGAGGCTTGCACCCCGTCCTCTGTGGGGCTGGGGGCTTCCACAGAGCCTGCTGCGTTTTGAGGTCTGCTCAGTCATGCTCAGAGCTCCTCCGGGAACTGTGGGGTTCCCCAGACTGGAATGAATGGGGAGACCGTCGCTGATAGGAGCGGGGGAGGATGCCTAGACATTTGGTGGGAGATGGGCTTGGGGAGCAATGAAAATGAGTGACTTGATGGGGAACTGGGGATTGGAGCAGCTGGGGAGAGTTCTTGAAACCCCTAAACGAGCCTTGAAGAGCCTCCCCTCAAAGTCTGTTGTTTGTGTGTATCCACATCTCCTTAGAACCTGTGGCCAGGGCTTCAGGGGCCTTCACAGAACGGGGTCTCAGAGCCACAGGCTTGCCTTTCCCCAGAGGCTAGTGAGAACCCCGGTCACAGCCTCACAGGCGTACCTGCACACACTTCTAGGGACCTGGGAAGAGATGATGCTGACATTCAGTTAGCATGCCCCCTTCCTATTACTGAAGTGAGTTGGGGCCATAGGATTAGCCCACGCCTTGATATAATACTGCCTTGGGGGTGCCTCCTGCCTGTGTTGGGGACACACCTGAGTTTGCCAGGTGCAGCCGTGCTCCAAAGACCATTTTGTATTCTGAGGTCAAGCTCTTCTGCAGAACCACTGATGCCTTTGGCTAGGTTTTAGGAAATTCAGTCACAGGCGGACTGTTGACCTCTGTGGTTATGAGAACTCCGGGGCTCTTGGCCAGCCCTCCGTGCCCCAGCCCGTGGCTCGGAAATTCAGTCAAATATGGGAAGCCGCTCCTTTCACCCTCAGAGTCACAGTGTGGCTCTTGTAAAGAAATGTGCTAAGAAATGTGTTTTCATTTTTATTTATGCAAAAGCAGGAGATGGCAAATTTTAAGCCCCAATTACAATCAAACCTGGAAGAAAACTCACAAGATTTGAACAACTCATTGGAGCCTTGCTTCTGTCTTTTTGTTTCTCTGTAGGTCTGTTTCTTCATAATTACTGGTCTCACTAACAGAACGCAGTGTATTTAGCCAGGGTATAGAGTTCCCATTATTTGTGAGACCACAGTGGCCCCACTGGAAATTCAGAAATGGAACTTGTTTTATTAGAAAGTTTGGAAAAAGGTTTCAAAAAGAGGGGCTTCCCACGTGGCTCAGTGATAAGGAATCTGCCTACCAATACAGGAGACCCGGATTCGATCCCTGAATGGGGAAGATCCTTTGGAGGAGGAAATGGCAACCCACTCAAGTATTCTTGCCTGGAGAAGGCCATGGACAGAGAAGCCTGGCAGGCCACAGTCTATGAGGTCACAAAGAGTTGGACGTGACTTAGTGACTAAAACAAGAAGAATCAAAAAGGGAGGAAAGGAAGAAAAGCAAAGAAACTAGCCACAGATCTGCCTCAGCAAACACCCCAGTCACTGTGTGCAGTGGCGTAGAAGCAGAGCATTGCTGTAGTCAGCTGGCAAGAGTTGGGGGTGTAGACTCCTTTTACCTTATTCATCTGACAGGAGCCCTGGGCCCTGCATTCATCATTTGGGGCTTCAACAAGGGATGTCGTTGGTAGAAAGGGTTTTCTTTTTTAACCACTTTTTCAGGTACGGTGTTTCCCCACCCCTCCCTCCCCCATACTGCGATTTACCCAGGAAGTTAATTGCCTTATTCTTTTCCATTGACCTTGAGAGGATTTCATATCTGAGAAAAGTGACATTTTGGTTTTCTCATTTAGAAGCACAAAGGAAGTTGGGAGAGAGAGTGTTTGAACCTGATTCACACTTTGGGAAGAAGTGCTCTGGTTAAATTACAGGCTCCTGGAACTGGAAGCAAAGATAATACTGTTAGAGGTGTGCATAAAATATGATTCATGGGACAATAGGGATAACATCGACGCCCCTTTGTGAAGACAGCAGTGATTCGCATTTCACCTGTGAAAATGCATGCAGGTTGAAGGATGCGAGTCCATACCCGTGAAGGTCTGAGATCGCTTAAACTCCCCACTTCCTGGCAGGAGCAAGCAGTCTAAGAAACCCGTTGCCTGCGGCTTCTGAACATGCTGTTTCTGAAAAGGGAGGGAGGCTTTCCCTGAGAAACACGAGTAGAAATGCCAGCCCTTTGGTGGAGGGTCACTGGGAGAAGAGTTAATGGAGATAAAAGAACAGCAGACCTCAGTAGCCTGGGAAGATAAGGGGCTTAAACCAGCCCGAATCAACGATCGTGCTACTTGACATTGGTGAAGGATGGCCAGTTTGGTTTTGCCCGTGAAGTAAAGGCTCTGGTTCCTGTCGGGTCCCACTCCACCCCAGAGCTGGCCCGACGGCTGCTCATTTGTGGTGCCAGCAGAGGCTTCTGGAACACATGTGGGTGATGCTTTGGGTAGCCTCATCTCTAGTGGGGAGACTCGAAGCCCTTATTCAGCTGACAAGGAAATCCATGTTTAACATGCAGTCATCCTGGAACGCTAATGATGGCGGGGCAAGGGCAAAATAGAGCTGTCTCCTGGTGCTCTTGGGGATTTGTAATGTCTTAGTCTCTTCAAAGATGAATAAAATATAAGGTGGGTAGGACTTTCCATATATATATATGTATGAAATTTTTTGGCCACATGGCATGCAGGATCTTAGTTCCCTGACCAGGGATCTAGTCCACACCCCCTGCATGTGGAGTCTTAACCACTTGACTCCAAGAAAGTCCTTTGATAAGATTTTTCCTGGGTGTTAGGGTGATGGTGGATGCCTCCCCTTATACCCTACAAATTGTTTAGGGGCTCATGCAACGATCTTGAAAGGCAACATGAACTTGAAGTCATTTGTCTTTTCAGCATCAAAGTCAGAGTAGTTTTTTTGTGTTTGTATACGTCAAGTAAAAAATAGAAGAGTTAATAAGTTAACCCTTTGGGGGAATTTTAATTCTTCTGTTTCTTAAAAAAAATACTCTGTGGAACTTCTCCAGAGGTCCAGTGGTTCAGACTCTGCCTTCCAATGCAGGGGGCTCAGGTTAGATCACTGGTCAGGGAAGTAAGGTACCACATGCCACATGGCGTGGCCAAATACATAAATAAATAGGACTCTAAAGAAAAGATTGTTTAAAAACATACTTCGTTTACTTTTTTCTTTGGAAAGCCCCACAAGTGACTATTTGCTTTCAATTCTCTCCTAGATTCTGATTTATCTTCTAAGCATTAGAACAGAAATAGCTGATACTCACCTGACTTTTAAAAATGAAATTTACTGTTTTAACCTTTATTATTTTTGTATTATAATTATCATCACCAGTACCCATGGCTCATTTATTGGGGTGTGAAAAACAAAATCAATCAAAATTAGTTCTTCTCCCCCAGTGTAGACCTACCCTCTCTGTTGACCAGGTCCATCAGCTAAAACACTTTGGATAGGTCTTATTTATGTCTGAGTCCTTTCACATGAGTGATTGCTACCCAATAACTCCCAGGCTGGCTCTTAGGCACTTGTCTGCCAAAATACGCTGACTGCCTCCCTGAAAATGGTGGTGTGTTAAGAGCTGCTGAGGGGCTCAGCAGGATCTGGGGCCAGGTTATCACAGGATCACGGGAGGGCTGACCCCTGGACAGGCAGCACCGAACACAGGGGACGATCCACTGAATCAAGACAGGAACTGAGGCTCTGGGTTCATCAAATAAAGTGTATTCACACATGTATATGGAATCTAGAAAAATGGTACTGATGGACCTATTTGCAGGAAAGGAAAAGAGAAAGCAGATGTAGAGAATGGACTTGTAGACACGGTGGGAGAGGGAAAGAGTGGAACGAATGGAGAAAGTAGCATCAGCCTATATACACTCTCAGGTGTAAGGTGGACTGCTGGTGAGAAGTTGCCGTGTACCATAGGGGGCCCAGTTTGGCACCGTGATGACCTGGGGGAATGGGAGGCTCCAGGGGGCAGGGGGGTGTATGTATAATTATGGCTGATTTGCATTGTTGTATGGCAGAGATCAGCACACCATTGTAAAAAAATTTTTTAACATATTTTTTAATGTGTTAATAAAGCAAAAATAAAGGATGGGAACAGAGGTCTGAGACAGGGCAAGTGTGCTGAAGAGGCAGCGAGAGAATTAAAAGGTGGGAGGCACTGGGGGCGAGCGGGCGGCAGGAACAGGTCTCTGATAGAGCACGAGTAGAAATGTAGGAAGAAGCAGCAGCCAGCCAGGAAAACAGCGGATAGGATGCTGACAAGCAGGCGTGCTTTCAAAAGCCTATTTCCCAAAAGTGGACGTGGGAGACGCTGAGAAATGGGAACAGCAGGCATGATCCCCCTGCAGAGGCCTGGAAGGGTTGGCAGACATGGCAGGCAGCCACTGCTGAGACGGGGGCAAGTCAGCCCTGGAAGGCTTGGGAAGCTGAGAGGGAAGGGGTGAGCAGGATAGACTTGGGGGTGACCACCCAGAGAGGGCTGGCTGTTCCTTATTATGGCGCTGCTTTTTTAATGATACGTTATCTTTTTATTGTTGGATTCAAGTTGTTAAAATTTTTTTAAAAATTTATTGAAGTGTAGCTGATTTACAATGTTTTGTTAGTTTCTGGTGTACAACAAAGTGATTCAGTTATACATTACATATATTATGTATTTTTCAGATTCTTTTCCATTATAGGTTATAGGTTATTACAAGGTATTGAATATAGTCCGCTGTGCTATATAATAGATCTTCGTTGCTCACCTGCTTTATACATAGTAATGTGTATCCGCTAATTGCAAACTCCTAGTTTATCCCTCCCTCCCCTTTCCCCTTCATTACCATACGTTTGTTTTCTAAGTCTGTGAGTCTGTTTTCATGTCTGAGGAGGATTCCATTGTACACACACACACAGGATCTGCTTTTGTAGCTGACCGATCAGGTGCCTACGGCCCGACCTCTGCAGAGTCACCCGCACACTGTCCCCGGCCCCCTTTGTGACAGTGCCATTGGCTGTCTCTAGCGCTCCAGGGTCTAACTTTCCTCAAGAGACACGGTCAGGAAGGCGAGGGCAGTGTCATTGTGTCAGTGATGGGAACTCATTAAGGTCGACAGAGGCTTCACCTCAGCCTCCGAAGTTGGGGAACTGCTGTTGAAGCCAGCACTTGGAAAGGGGCAGCGCCTAGACTGGGTAAAAGAACCTGAGGCCATCAACACGTGTCTGGAAAGAGGGTGTGTGAAGCAGGCTTTGGAGTCTCCGAATCTAGAAAATTCTAAGGAGAGTACGATCCCATCTTTGCCGGGTGGAACAGTCTGTCTGTTTTTTTCTTTATTTTTTAATCCTAGTTTTTCAGTATGTGCTGGGCGTGCTGTATGTTCCTAGACAAGCAGCAGCCAGACAGAGTTGAGAAGAATCAGGAAACCAATTTGGTTCCAGTGACTCCCCGGTGGTTGTCTGGCCTCCACGGCGTCAGGCTGGAGGAGCTCAGAGAGGTCTGAGCATCTGGGCTCACGTGGCACCAACTGCAGCCCCTCAGGCAAACTACAGGTCTCTCCACATGGTCACTTCCTTTAACTCTAGAATATGAGTGGCCAAATCCCAGATCACAGTAGGATGAAACAAAAGTGGAAAGCCCTTTACCGTTGTTGAGGGAGCCCAGGAATGGTGCATCCTGGGGATACGGCTCAGAGAGGAGCCCCCGCAGATGTTAGCCGCTGTTACCACACTCTCATACCTCAGCAGCGGCCATGGGGGCGCCACACACCTACGTGGCAGACACATGCTTCTCATGAATAACCCACCCCAGCTTCGTAATGCAAGTTTTCGACACACTCCCTATAATCAGAGATCTGAAAGGTACATTTTTATAACTGCCACCAAGGAGGAAGGATGGAAGAAGTGGAAAGAAGCATAGAAGGAAAGATGTAAGGAAATATGGATGAATGGATAGATGGTGGGTGAATCGGTGGTGGCTGGTTGGATGGATAGAGGTTAGGTTGATGGATGGATAGAGAATGGATGGATGATGGATGGACAGATGGAGGGAGGGAAGGAAAATGTATCCACAGTCCAAACTCTATTTGACCTTTCAATCCTCCTCCCATAGCAACACAGAGAATCAGTAAGACATTGTTTCCATTAATAAAAAAATTATTAGGCTCCTACTGTCCTTGGTCCATACTCCTAAGAAAGGACAGTGAACACAGCTGGTAATGACTTGAATGCCCAGCAGAAGTGATAAGGGCCCTGTGCATAGGGCACATAGACGAGGTGTAATGACTGCCCACTGGGAGTGGATAATGCTCCATTGAAATGCCGCCTCTCCCTTGTAGGAAACTGCAGATAATTTCTCTGGTTTGAGTGTAGTTTCCATTGGAGGTGGTGGGGGGACCTGAGAGAAACAGTAGAAAATGTAGATTGGGACCTTATTATGAGCAGCCCTAATATCAGCCTAAGAAATATGGTGTGTTTTTTTTTTTTTTTTTTTTTTTCTGTTGAGCATGAAATTACTGGATCCATATTTTGGAGTATTATGCTGCGTTTACCATATGCACCAACATCAGTTGACTTCCAAGGCCAGTCGTTTAATGAAAAATGCAAGTTGCAGAAAAATATGCCCAGCGTGATATCACCAGTGGAAAAATCCCACGCAAAACAGCTCTTGTGTGTTGGCATTCTCTGTGGGTCTGAGGACCATACAGGTCTTCTAATAGTGGTTGTCTTTAGGGCCAAAAGAAGGAACTAAAGTTTGAGGGTAGGGAGTGCTGAAGGGGGGCGTCTGCATTATTTGGTAATCTTTCAGTTTTATTTTCACAAGGAAAATGTTATCTTGCCATTAAAATGTAATTTTAAAATTCAGAAGATAATGGAGTCATTGGCTTACTTCCTAGCTCGGAAATTTTCAATTGGAGCTTGTATATTCCAAGAATTGGGAAGATATTCTCTGAAACCCAGCAAAATCCAGGGATGGGGGAAGAAAAAAAGCCCCTGTCCCCTCAAAGCCTCTTTCAGGCCTCTTTCTCACAGGCCCGAGCAGCATCATTGGTTTGGTTCCTCACTGGTCAGTTTCAGGTGATGAGGACGCTCTTCACCCATGTTGACCTTGTAAGATCGTTCAACTTTCCTGCCCGTGACTGAATTCCACCCCGTGGCGGTGGCCGGCTCCAGGCAGCAGTGGCGAGCGTGTTTGTCTCTTTCCTTGGCACCGGGATCATTTTCTTGGAGAGTCTCTGTGGACGTTGGCAAATAGTTTTGGCCTTCTTCCAAGAGATTGGGTTTATACCAGTCTAAATGAGGCAGGCATTTAATCAGTCACCCAGGGAACAGGCTCGGGGCTCTCTGGTGTCTTCTTTATAATTAATTTTTAACATTTGTTTTCAGTATAAAATTTGGGCCTTTATCCTCTTTGAAATAAAAACATAGCATGCATATTAGACTAGATTGGCACTAAACTTCACACAGCCTCCTTTTATTCCCTTCCAACTATTAACTCCTATTAAGCGAGACAGAGAGATAATAAGATCCCCCTGCCCTCCCCCGACTCGCTGGCTTGTGCCATGTCTCATCCTCTGTGACTGGCTTTGGCGGCCAAGCTCTGTCCTGTCGTTCGTGTGCATCAGAGGCTACCTGTCAGAGACGCAGACACCTCCCAAGCCACCCCCTCTTCTTTGTACCCCCTCCTGGGCCCCGGCCATCCTGCTGCAGCCTCTGGGAGGTCCTGGCTGACCAGAAGTCTTGTTAACCAGACACAGGGGTTATTTCTGGATTTTGGACTCTGGGATTTAAACTTGGACTGCCGGAGATTCTTTCCTGTTTGCTGAATCTGCTCTTGGCTCCCAGGAGCCCAGGCCTGGGCCAAGGGCACCAGATACCTCACGGTGAACCTTGATGTGTACCAATACCTGGGACTTGATTTAAAATACAGCGAAGGCAGCCCTCCCCAGGCTGGGTGGCACCAGGGACCCGTTTCGTGGAAGATGATTTACCCCCAGACCGGGATGTAAGGAGGGGATGGTTTTGGGATGATTCAAGCACATCACATTTATTTCACACTTGATTTCTATTATTATCGTATCTGTGACATCAGCTACACCTCACATCATCAGGCATTAGATTTTGGAGGTTGTGGACCCCTCTTCTCAGGCCTGTCCCCAGACCTACTGAATCAGAGTCTCCAGGGTGAAGGGAAAAACCATTGACTTTTTTCTTTTTTGAGTTGTGTGCTATGCTTAGTCACTTAGTCATGTCCAACTCTTTGTGACCCCCATGGACTGTATAGCCCACCAGGCTGCTCTGGCCATGGGGATTCTCCAGGCAAGAATACTGGAGTGGGTTGCCATGCCCTCCTCCAGGGGATCTTCCCAACCCAGGCATCAAACCCAATCTCCCACACTGCAGGCGGATTCTTTACAGTTTGAGCCACCAAGGAAGCCCTTTGAGTTGTGTAATTATTTGCAGGTTACCCAGTTAAGTGATCTATTTTGTTTTCACATTCTCTCAGACAGTTTTCAACATGGACACAGCTTTAGCTTTAAGGACACTGGGCTTGCCCTCAAGATTACTGAAGAGCCTTTGTGCAAATTATGAGCAGGGACCCATTTTTCCTGACAGCCACAGGCCACACAGGAGACATGGCCTGGCTTGCAGAGCTTCAGCCCCAAGTCCCTCCTTGGCCAAGAGTTTTTGTGCAGTTAACAACCTACACAACTGCACATGGCAACCCTTCTGACTCTGCTCTGAGAGAGAAAATAGCTACCGTTGAGGACCTACTTGTATAATTCAGGCATTTTTTTTCTTTCCATTTATTTTTATTAGTTGGAGGCTAATTACTTTACAATATTGCAGTGGTTTTTGCCATACATTGACATGAGTCAGCCATGGATTTACATGTATTCCCCATCCCGATCCCCCCTCCCACCTCCCTCTCCATCCCGATCCCTCTGGGTCTTCCCAGTGCACCAGCCCCGAGCACTTGTCTCATGCATCCAACCTGGGCTGGTGATCTGTTTCACCCTTGATAATATATATGTTTCGATGCTGTTCTCTCTGAACATCCCACCCTCGCCTTCTGCCACAGAGTCCAAAAGTCTGTTCTGTACATCTGTGTCTCTTTTTCTGTTTTGCATATAGGGTTATCATTACCATCTTTCTAAATTCCATATATATGCATTAGTATGCTGTATTGGTCTTTATCTTTCTGGCTTACTTCACTCTGTATAATGGGCTCCAGTTTCATCCATCTCATTAGAACTGATTCAAATGAATTCTTTTTAATGGCTGAGTAATATTCCATGGTGTATATGTACCACAGCTTCCTTATCCATTCATCTGCTGATGGGCATCTAGGTTGCTTCCATGTCCTGGCTATTATAAACAGTGCTGCGATGAACACTGGGGTGCACGTGTCTCTTTCAGATCTGGTTTCCTCGGTGTGTATGCCCAGGAGTGGGATTGCTGGGTCATATGGCAGTTCTATTTCCAGTTTTTTAAGAAATCTCCACACTGTTCTCCATAGTGGCTGTACTAGTTTGCATTCCCACGAACAGTGTAAGAGGGTTCCCTTTTCTCCACACCCTCTCCAGCATTTATTGCTTGTAGACTTTTGGATAGCAGCCATTCTAACTGGCGTGTAATGGTACCTCATTGTGGTTTTGATTTGCATTTCTCTAATAATGAGTGATGTTGAGCATCAGGCATTTTTTTATTACCTTGTTTTTATCTAGAACCCTGACAGCAACTCTTAAGGTTTTATGCTGAGGAAACTGAGTTTCAGAAAATTTGATCTTCCTCAGTTGACACAGTTAGAAAAAAGGTAAGCCAGATTAAGACCCAAGCCAGGCTCTGACAAGACAAGCAGTTGGATGGATAAGAAATTATTTACAGTCAGTACTTTGCTTCTCCAACAAGGCCGTGGGTCTTACCTCATCCTTCTTCTTCCCTTTGAGAAACCTATTAACTCAGGAGCCTGGGAATGGTGCTCCAGGCCAGGAGTTCGCGTCTGTCCTCGCTGTGGGAGTGATCAGAAACCTCAGGCCTCCAAATGCTGAATGAGTAAGTGTTTATGGTGCACCCAGGGACCCAGCAGAAGGCATGTGACCATTAAGCATCGCATGTTTATTATTAGCAAAAGCATCACACTGTCCAGCCAACCACCATGATTAAAAGTCCAGTTTCTCTCTTATTATGTGTAGGGATGTGAGCAGAAGGGATCAGGAAATTGGAATCAGTGACGACTGTTGGTGTCTTTGTCCTGTCCCCTCGATTAGCGGCTTGGTGATTTGTCCCCTCTAGAGTCAGGGGCTGCCCCGCAGAGCACCGACTTGGCAGGTTGAGTGTCTGATGGCTGTCGAGTGTCTCCTTGGTTATCCAGGGCTGCACAAGGAGCCATCTCAGAACCAGGTGGCTTCAGAAGCACTTGTGTCATCCCATGTCTGCGGGACTGCTGGGACTCAGCTGATGCACAGCTGGCTGGGCGGGGTCCCGGTGCTTCAGGATGTGGCCACTGGGAAGCTGTGCTCGGCTCGTCTCTCGTTCTCCATGGACCAGTGAGGAAGCCAGGCAGCTCTGCTCGTGGCCAAGGTAGAGGAGTGAGGGGACAAGTGGAAACACACCAGACCCCTTGTGATCTAGGTTCCGGACTGCATGCCATCACTCCACCTCGGTCTGCTGGCCAAAGCAAGTCACAGGGCCATGCTTCCTTCCCCTCTTTAGTGGAAAGAGTCAGCAAATTCATGGGGCAAAGAGCAGGGGTGGAGGATCAGAACCGGGTCCATAATGCCCCCTACCCCTCGCTGGAGGCTCATCTACTGGAACCTTCTTTCGCTGCCCTCTCCCACTCACAGGCAGTGAGGGAGCCTGGAGGACCCCCGCCCTCAATAATACCATCTCCACAGACATGCTCTCCCATAGCACAGAATTCACCCAGCGAGCTGCTCCCATTTTCAGAGAAAATCTGTCCCACCTCAGATGTTTTCCATTTGATTCTCAAAAGCTTTTCAAAGGAGCGTTTTCTTTCTTTTTTCTTTCTTTTCTAGAAATGCCTTCCTGCACACTCGTTTTGTTCCTTTTCCTGTCTGATAAATTCGGAATTATCCAGATTGCCCTTCTCAGCATGATGGTGGCTCATCTGTGGCCCTGCCTCATTGTGGGCGACTTTGGTTCTGTTCACAGAGACAGGGGGCAGGGCCCCCAGCCCCGACCCCCATTCCCGTCTGTTAATAATGAGACAAGGCCCCGACGTCACCCTCCCACCAGGAGCCCTTAATCCCTCCATCCCCAGGTGACGCGTGAGCCGCCTGGTCTCGGCCCTTGTCTCAGGCAGTTGCACCATCCCAGACTGAAAAGGCAGTTTGAGGGGTGGGCTAAGCGGCTGGTCCCCCAGACTGGTTGGGTGTTAGAATCAGCTGGGGAACCGTCTACACGTTCAGTTGCCTGGATGCCCAGGGGGGCAGAGAGGGAGGCCTGTTCATTGGGCACCAGTGGCCTCAGCGCCTCCACGCAGGTAACACTCAGACTGTTCCATATCTTGCTGCATGCGTATGTGCTTGGCCACTCAGCCATGTCTGACTCTTGGAGACCCCGGGCTCCTCTGTCCATGGGATTTTCCAGGCAAGTGTACTGCAGTAGGTTACCAGTTCCTCCTCCAAGGGAATTTTCCCACCCCAAGGATCAAACCCAAGTCTCCTGCACCGGCAGGTGGATCCTTTACCACTGAGCCACCAAGGAAGCCCCCTGATGATTTGTGACCCAGATCAGGAAGACATGGTTGCGTTAAAGGATGTGCAGTATTACCAGATGTCTTCTTCTTAAGGCAGAAGCCTTGCATTCCCACAGAATCTGTAATTTCTTGTCCCGGTGTGACCTCAGGGGACTGGGGGCAGCTCTCTCTCTCTGGGGCCCTAAGAGTGCTTGTACTTGATGAAATCAGCCCTCTTGGTTCCTCCAGGAGCCCCAACAAAGAAATAGGTTCAGGAACTTCCCTGGTGGACCAGTGGTTACGACTCTGCACCTCCATTGCAGGAGTATGGGTTCCATCCTTGGCCGGGGAACTAAGATCCCACATGCTGTGCAGTGCAACCCCAAAATAAAACAAGGTAAATAATTTTTTTTTTAAAAAGAAAATCAAAGAAATAGATTTGGCACTGAGAGGTCATTACTCTGAACTTTATATTTCTCACTTTGGGCTTTCACTTGGAGTTCAAAACTCGGCATCATAGCCAAGCAAAATGCTGTCTAAGACTGAATTCGAGGGGAGGGCAGGCCCCTCACCCCTGTTGTTTCCATGGTTATCTAACTGATTCCTTTGAAGGGACGCTGGACCAGGAATCACAGACCCAGAAAGATTCAGCTCATTTCTTACTCAAACCATCTTTCCCAAAGTCATTGCCCCACTCTGGACCTCAGTGTCCTCATGTAAAAATGCAAAGACTGGATGAAGTTACCTAGAATCTTGCAAAGTGTGGCCCAAGGGGGCTGGTTAGAAACACAGACCTTGAGACTCCACTTCAGACCTGCCTAATCAGAGTCTGCAGGTAACTCACGTATGCCATACATTTTGAGAAGCGTGGTTCTGTAAGGTACTGACGTCAGGTGAGACCAAAGCAAGGCCTTTGCATGGCGCCCCCCACAAGCTGGAGAGGCCAGCTGCTCCCCGCACCCTGGGTTTCCTGGTGGGCGAGGGAGCTCCTTCCAGTTGAGATGGTCTCTCTTGGGCCGGCTTAGGGGATGGGATGACACAGGCAGAATGCAACTGTCTTCCTTGACTTCTTGTGTGGTTATTCTCAGGGCTTTTATCTCACTGTGTTGTTAAAATTTCTTACATGGACTCCGGACTCTCCCAGAGCTGTTACGTTCATGGCCAGCCATCTCATAGTTGATATCATCAGAGACAGAGAAACTGAGTCTTCCTCCATCACTGTTTTTCTGTAGGCTTTAGTGTAAGGTACTTTCTCGAAGCCTCGAATTCAGTGCCTTGGAAACCACCTTTATTCTCCTCTACCTTCCCCGTGGTTCCCCCCCCAGTTCCTTTTGTGAAAGCCTGTCTCAGAGACCATTCTGGCTCCTGGTTCCACCAGAGGCAAGGCCACTGCTCATTCATACCTCTGGGTTTTTTCATACCAAGGACCAGAGGCCAGGAACACAGGAGAAATGGATAAGCTAGGACCAGTCGAGAAAAGAACTGTGGTTAAAATTCTAAGCGAGCTTCACGCATGTCTGGGTCACTGGACAAGTCAGCATCACAAAATAGATCGAATGTTGAAGGAGCAGAGAGAGGCAGAAAGCAGGTTAGAGAACCAACAGTCAGGAGAGTAGGAGCATGCAGGAAGCCTATTTTCCATTACCACTTGTCAGAAATATAGGCTGATATATGCCCAGGAAAAAAGATTATAAATTTCCCTCACTGCTTTTTCCTGCACTGTTTTGAAGAGGACTTTGCCGTAGACTTGGAGCTGTGTTGATTGGCAATTTATTTGTGGATTGTTTTCTGCAACAGGGACTTCTCTTCTGGGCTTTCTGCAGTTCACTACAATTAACCGGCAGTTTAGTGGAAATTTCCTTTTGCCTCTAGCCAGGTTCTACATCCCATTCCACTGCACAGTACCACTATGCCCATTTAAATAGCAGGATAGGGGGAAGGGATAGTTAGGGAGTTGCGGATAGACATGTATGTACATACAGCTGTATTTAAAATGAATAACCAACAAGGACCTACTGTATAGTACAGAGAACTCTGATCAATGTTATGTGGCAGCCTGGATGAGAGGGGGGTTGGGGGGAGAATGGATGCATGTATATTTATGGCTGAGTCACTCTGCTTTGCACCTGAAGCTGTCACAGCATTGTTAATCGGCTATACTCCAAATAAAAAGTTACAAAAAATAAAATAACAGGCCCCGAAAGCTGATGGAAGCTTTTTTTTGTCCTGCTGAATTTCCCCTCCTCTTCATGGTACTATGTCAGCTATTATGTACTCTCCTATATGATTCTGCCCAAGAATACTGGAGTGGGTAGCCTATCCCTTCTCCAGTGGATCTTCCCAACCCAGGAATCAAACCAGGGTCTGCTGCATTGCAGGTGGATTCTTTGCCAACTGAGCCATCAGGGAAGCCATGATTCTGCCAGGAAGCATGGGGCACAAAAACTAAAGGGTCAACTTTTATTCACGTTTCAAGATCTGGTTCAGGAGCCAGGGACGCTGCCAAACTCTGAGACATTGGATGAGGGGCACATCCCAGCGTTTGCTCGACCAAAGTGACATGCACAGTGGTGGTAGCAAATAAAGTGACTTCTTCAGGCACCGTTTGAATAAGCAGGTGATTGGCCAGGTGCTGGGTGGGCTAAGGATAATGGTGAGGAGTGAATGAGATGGTGTGTGCAGTCAGCCTCCTACCAGTAAGGAGACACGTGGAATCTTTGTCAAGGTCCAGGCCCAGTCAATGGGGCTGAGCGTCCTGATGTCGGCCTCCAAGCCCCCAAGCCCCACATCCCTGACTAGGAAAGGCCCTTCCTCCTTAGCCCCTTGTCCTGCATCCTCCTCTTTTTTTATTAACTATAAATTAATGCTACTTGGTGTGCAAGACCCCGCCATCAGTTTCCTTCCTGGGGGCTCTCTGTGACTCCCTGTCACCCCTACCTGCCTCCTGGCAGGATCAGTGGCCTCTCTGCTTGTGTAACCAGCACTGTTATCATAGCATCCTTTTTTAATTTTCTTTTTTTAAACCTCAAGACTTGGGCAGAAATAGTTCTAGAAATTAGGGCTCCTCATTCTCAACCCAGGGCTTCAGTTCAGTTCAGTCACTCAGTCGTGTCTGACTCTTTGCAGCCCCACGGACTGCAGCATGCCAGGCCTCCCTGCCCATCGCCAACTCCTGGAGCTTGCTCACACTCATGTCCATTGAGTCAGTGATGCCATCCAGCCATCTCATCCTCTGTCATCCCCTTCTCCTCCTGCCTTCAGTCTTTCCCAGCATCAGGGTCTTTTCCAATGAGTCAGTTCTTCGCATCAGGTGGCCAAAGTATTGGAGCTTCAGCTTCAGCATCAGTCCTTCCAATGAATATTCAGGACTGATTTCCTTTATCTTCAGTTTTATTTATTTATTTATTTTTGGCCTCACCATGCATCACGTGGGATCTTAGTTCCCCAACGAGGGATCAGACCTGTGACCCCCATGAATTGGAAGTGTGGAATCTTAACCACTGGACTGCCAGGGAAGTCCCTATCATAGCATTTTAAAGTGAATTCCCTGGTGGTCTTTCTCATTAGACTCTGAGAACCTGAGGTCAGAGACCATTGCATCCTTCCAGGTACCCGCCACACTGCCTGGCATGAATGTTTGTGTCTTTTCCGCCATCAGTGAGGGATGGGTGGGTTCTTTGTGTTGAAACAACCCAAATGCAAGATGTGGGGAGGGGGGCTTGCATATGTGCATGGGTATTTCTCTATGCTTATTCTGTTGTGTCATAGTCTATTGTGACCATCAAACTTTAAAACATTTTTAACTTGGCAAAGGAGATGGGGTGAGGCTATTTCGGTGACTCATGAAAGCAAGATGGCGAGACCTTGTCAAGTGGCTGCCCTTAGTGATGGGAAGGCCTCTGTCAAAAGTCAGAGCCCTGACATCCTGATGAATGTTTAATCAGACGTCTGTGGCTTGTTTCTCTCCATCAGAACCCTGACTTTAGCCATTAATCATACAGAGCTGCTCTGAACGGGGCTCAGAAGAGCCTAGGACATTCCAAAAGGTGAGCAGACTTCATTTTCGTACGTGGATTCCCCGTGGAAGTGAGACGGCTCTATCCCGAGGCTCAGAAAAGGAGGCAGCAGACGGAGAGACAGTGACCATGTGAAATGCCGAGGGTGGGCTTTGGCGAGCCACGGGGCACAGGGGTTAAGAGCATGGTGCCCTGCTGTCTGGGTGGGACCCCAGCCCGCCCTTGATGGCCTGCTGACCCTGGGTGAATTGAGGCAGTGGGGTCCCACTTCTCCCTCACCGCATGATGAGCAGAGCATATATGTCCTTCTTAAAGGGCTGCTGGAGGATAGAGCAGATGGAAGCTTTTGGAAAGCTGTGGCACATTTTCGGCACTTGCTGTTCTAGGTTCTGACTGGTCTGCCCCTCACTCGACGGGAGGCTTGGGAGGGCAGGTCCCTTCTTACCCAGGCTTCTCTGTGCGTTTCCCAACCCAGCGTCATTTATCAGAGAGGGTATTCAGTAAGTACCTATAGAATGAACAGGATTGCTCCTGGCCTTGGTGGCCAGGTTGGACTAAGCTGACAGTGGATAAGTAAGTAGAGGAATACATGGACTTCATGGAATTTAGTAAGTTTCATTTTTGTAATCAGTGTTGTTTTTTTTTAATTTATTTATTTGGCTGTGCTGCATGTGGGATCTATAATTGTGGCATGCAGACTCTTAGTGGAGGCATGTAGGATCTAGTTCCCTTACAAGGAATCGAACCCGGGCCCCCAGCATTGGGAGTACAGAGTGTTTGCCACTGGACCACCAGGGAAGTTCCACTGTTGATTTCTTAAGCGAAACAGCCCGGAGCCCTGCAGCCACGCAGGTCCATTCCAGCTGAATCTGTGAAAAGCCATCATGCTGCCAGTGCCAGACACTGAATCAGGAAAGAAGGGCACAAGATCCGTGACCTTAGTAACGACAGGATGTCCACTTAGAATTGTATCGGCAACTGCAGACAGGGGTGGGAGCTGGCTGCTGCTTTAGAAACCATACATCCCGGCTCTTGCCTTTTTGGCATCAACAGAGCACAATGGCTGTGTCACTGAATCTTCTGCTGTAGGCAGGAAAGGGTTAGCATGGCCGAACGAGCCTTGAAAAGAGACAGGAAGGCAGCCGGGAGGTTTCCATGACTGAGTAAAGCCCAGTCTGCAGCTCCCGTGGTGGGCGGAGGCTTGGTGTCTGGTCTGGACCCACCCCTCTGCTGGCCCGCCCCTGTCATAGCTGCCTAGACATCTGAGGTTTGCACAGAGGGCATGACAAGCCCCCGAAGGAAGGCGGGCTCCCGGCTACAGGAGTGAGGGGTGCTCGGGGCCTGACTGCGCTTGAGTCTCTCCCTGTGTTGGGGAGACACTGCTCAGCCTGCCACGGAATCTGCAGAGGGCAGCTGCTGTCGTGAGCCTGGGGCGGGCACAAAGGGCCCCCTCGCCGGTTTCCCAGGAGGCTTTCCCGGGTGACTTCGGTCCGGATCCCACTATGAGATGCTGCTGGGCGGCATGATCGTGCTCCTGTGTGTGACAGTGGGGTTCTCCATCCACAGAGCGCACCCTGTTGTGGCTGCCTGGCTTCTCCCCCACGCTGTGGCCTCTGTGTGCGAGTGAGCCTGGTGCAGACCTTAATTTGGATTCCCCCTGAGGCGGACACTGCGGGTGGATTCAAGAGCAGTTGGTTTATCTGGGAGGCGAGCGCAGGCTGAGCTGCGGAGCAGGGAGGGAAGGGCAGGTGGGGAGGGAAGGGCAGGTGGGGACCGCCACGAGGGTGAGGGCGTCAGTGGGGCCTGACACCCCCACTGACACCCCACTTATAGCTCCCAGGCCATAAGGGCTGCTCCCGGGGCTGTGTACTTACCGGCACGTCCAGCCTGCCCTCTGCAGCCTCAGACGGAGAATCCAGGGCAAGAAGACGGGGGTGGCACGGCAGGTGCAGGGTATGTGAACAGCGTGTTAGCACCTGCTCCATTTTGCTGGGGGAAGGCGTGGAGCCACCTAAGAAGCAATGGACAGGTGAACAGATAAACACAATGGGGTCTCTGCATACAGGGGAATGTATTTCAGCCGTGAAGGAACATGCTATAACATGGGTGAGCATTGAGGTCCTTCTGCTAAGTGAAATAAGCCTGTCACGAAAGGACAAATACTGTGTGATTCCTCCTATATGAAGTAACAGAAAAACCATAGAAACAGAAAGCAGAATGGTGCTTGCCAGGAGTCAGAGGGAAAGGAGGAAAGTGGGGTTTCTTGGGTTCAGAGTTTCAGCATGGGCAGATGGGAAAGTTCTGAAGGTGGGTGTTGGTGATGGTGAATGCACAGACGTGTGCGTTTAGAAATGGTTAATATTCTGTTACACATACTTTAGTACTATTAGAAAAGGAGGAAAACCAAGGCCCAGCATCTGGGTAGCGTCCCCAAGGCTGTTCGGTGGCTGGCCATCCCTGGTGGGGCCAGTGAAGAGCCCGAGGTGTGTGCTGCCTCCGCGGGTGCCAGGCGCCCTCACTCAGCCTGCCGCCGCCTCGCCCACTGAGAACTCACGGCACAGATAGAACAGGGTGCCCTGATGTTGGAGCACTGATCGCTTTGCGACAAGGATGGGCATCGGGCATGGGGCATGGGGCATGGCTCACCTCTCTCTGAATTCCCCGTGCTCCAGTTTTCTCTCGAGGAAAGTGAAACATACACATTGGGGACCTAACATGTGCAGGAAGTTCCCAATGCTGAGAAAATCGCGCCAGAACCTCTGCCCCTTAGGTTATGTCTTGGGGTCAGGAGGGCCTGTAGACAGGGAGTAAGTGACATTTAGGCCAGAAACCTGACGGATGGGTTTACCAGGCTGCTAGAGGGAGGGAGCTGAGCTGGACTTGGGGGAAGGGTGAGCCATCCTGACAGGGGCCAGTGGGGGGCATGGGAGTGGCCTTGCGGAACTGAAGGATCAAGGTCATAGAGGAGAAGGACACGATCGACTTGGCTGTCATAAAACCTTGCTGCAGGGCAGAGCAGGTTAGACTTGGGTGATGGTTGAGGAGAGGCAGCCGCTGGGCAGCATGTGATGGGGGCAGGGCGCCGGCACCTGAATAGCGGCCGTGTTGCTGGTCTCACGTGAGGGTCTCAAATGAGGGTCAGAACATAGAAACATTTCGGCATCTTCAGATGAGAAGAATATCTGGATGTCGTAACCTCTATTTAAATAGAATTGGCAATATATTTAATCAGCTGTAATGAGGCCAGATTTATATAAAACAGAGGCCACACACTGCAGACCTCATTTGAGGTGGTTTGGAGGACAGCAGAGGTTGAATGACTGTCCCTGTGCTTCCTCTGGTTCCCAGGGCACTCAAACTCTCCCAGAGGCCTTTGCCATCTTTTATTCCTATATGCTCCCGTTGTAAAGTGGAGGAGGATGGCATGCTGCCTTTCCGGCACCTTCCATGTGCATCCCACTCTGCTCGATGCTGAGCGAGATGGAGAGATGCGTGTGGTAGGAGCACCGCGGGTCTAGCTGGGTCGGCAGGCAGGGGCAGCTGAAGAGTTAAGTGTGTCTTTCACAGCCGATCAAGGCAACCAGAAGTAGGACATGACTAATTGTTTAATGACAAACGGGGCAGGAAATAAGGGGCTGTCAGAAATGAGAGAGACGGAGAGCCCCCTAGGGTTTTCCGAGCCAGATCGGAATGCCAGGAGGATACCAGGCGTGGGACAAGAGCGTGAGCGGGAGCAGCGGGCAGGGTGGGTGTGCTGGGCTGGGCCGTGGAGGGCACACCCAGGAGCCTGCGTGGAGGACTGGTGTCCACAGGTGAGAGGAGGCTGCAGGCTGCCCTGTGGCTGGGGAGGTGGCAGGACACAAGATTGTGTGCTCGGGCAAGGGGCTTGTGCAAACTGGGAAGCTGGGAGCTGCACGGAGCTGATGGGTAGCATGTTCAAAATGGTATTTTTCAGATGATTTCCTTGTCCCAGTGGGTGGAAGGACTTAAGAGTGAGAGAAGCTGGAATGGAGAAACCATCAAGGAGCTGATAAAGGGTGTTTGGGGAGAAGCAAGAACTCGAGAGGGTCAGGAACAGAGGTGCTCATCACTCTGAAGCAGCCATGTCAGGAAAGGGGAGATGGAAAGAGCCTGAACTTTCCATCCAAGGACCCACATCCCCAAACAGCCAAGGCCAGACCCTTAGACAGCTTGCTCACCAAGCCTCAGTGTCCCATTGGGGCAGACCAGGAAGTCTCGGGGCTCCGCCAGCTTGATGATTCTGAAACTGTCTGACAGGGAGGGGTGGTGTAGGTGGTGCAAGGTAGAAGCCCGGGTCGGGCAAGTGGTGACGCCCCCAGAAGGGGGTGGGAGGGACACATTTGGGGAGCAGAATGAGTTATTTCAGACATCCTGAATGGGACGTTATGGGTGGGGCTGGATCCAAGAGGAGCCGTCTATCAGATGAAGCAGAAAGGATGAAGGTGAGAGAAACCACCGTTGGCTGTTTTGCAGAAGTCCGTGGGGATTTTTTTAAGAATACAAGGTGTGTCGGAAAGCACAGTGTCAGTGGTCAGGGGCCCCAGGAGGAGACAGATGGCCCACTCGGGTTGGGTCATTTGAGGAGAATGTAATCAAGGGATGATGTGCAGAAGTGTGGGTAGGATGTAAGAGAATCCCAGACATGTTGCAGACCTAGGGCCAGAGTAGGGTGCTGCTCCCAGAACCTGAGACAGAGCGCAGTCTCAGCGGCAAGGGACTGGCAGGGGCTGAGCCAGGGCATCAGTATCTTGTCCTCCCCCATCAGGAGGGAGGGGAGCCATCGATGGAGTCCCCACCGTGCATCAGCCTTCTGGATCCCAGAGCTGGGCGACAGAAGGAGAGGGGACCCGGGGCAAGCAGAAGACAAGGTTGCCCACACCCAAGGGTCAGGGAGACAGGATGATGCAGACACGGTGGCAGATTAATGGCAATGGTAAGAGCTGAAGTTGGGGTGGGGTGGTGCTGGGCGGCCTAAGCAGATGATGGTTGTTGGCTGGGAGCGGAGCCCTGCACATCTGTGAGCAGGGGAGGAGTGAAAGATGACGGGAGAGCAACCAAACTGGGAACGGGGTGGGTTGGGGTCCAATAACCAGGCACTGGGAAATGTCCCTGGTCAGTCCTCTCTCTAGAAAAAGCATCATTAAAGGGAAAAGAAAGAAACAGACTAGTAACCCACAAAGACTGAGTAATAGTGATGAAAAATACAAAGTGAGCTCCCAGCAACTGATGAGACTTTCTCTCCTGGGAGGCGCTTTTATGAAATTGGCAGAAACCAGAATTTCCAAACTGTACCTGCTCTTAATTTCTTTTCCCTGAAAGTTGGACCCACCTGGTGCATGAGAAAAACATTCTTGAACAAACAGCCTGATAGGAAGCCGCCTGGCTCCCACTTTTCACTTCATCAGACTCTGCCCTTGAGCTGGGTTCCTCCAGCTTTCTTTTGCTCGCCCAGGGATCTTGTTAAGTGCACATTCCGATCCAGCAGGCCAGGGGTGAACTCAGGGGTCCTCTTTTGCACCAGCTCCTCAGTGAGATGCTCGTGGTCTCTGGAGCCACTCTGGGTCCTGAGAGGCCTTTTCAGTGATTAGTTGGGGGGAGTGGGGAGCAGCAGCCGTGAGTTCATCACAGGTATGAGAACCAAATAGTAAACATCCATACCAAAAACCTGCTTTTCAAAGGAATGAGCATTCCCACCCCCCCACCCCCCACCCCCACCACCTTTCTGAACACTTAAAGCTCTGCATGTTCAGCAGATGTATTCCACTGGTACACACAGCTTAAAAGCAAATGCTTCTGCAGGCAGAACGGCTCCTGCACATTGTAAATTAATTGTTAATTGCAGTGGCACCTTAAATAGATTGGCCAGGGTGGTTTTTGATTTCCTTCTACTTGAAATGGTTCTCTAGCCCACATGCTAGATGACTTTTCACCACCACCCCTCTCTCCCTGGTCCCCTGCACACACTATAAGTGGTTTTCTGCAACTTCTTGAGATGATTTGCACCCGTGGATGGAGGCAGATAGTTCAGGAGCGTCTGTAAACACTTCCTTATCACCACTGTCTGCAAAACTGGCCTCCTGCCCTTCTGACTGTAGCAGTAAATTTCAGAAAAGGCAGCGCCCAAGCATTCGTCTCACTCATTAACTGAAGAGGGCTGTTACAGGTCTACTGGATTTGAAAAGCACAGGGCATTTGAGGATGGCGATTTCTCACACTCTCGCTGAAGGCTCTCCTTGGCTGAGAATAAGCCATCCAAGGGCAGCTGGTGTCCTTCTGGCCTCTCAGATTCCAAGGGTTATAAACTGGGACCCATGTTTCATTTGTTATCCATTATTATTTAGTTCTAGTGTTTGGGTGATGAGTTCAGAGCTAGGGTGTACTTATTGTCATGCGACTGTTTATTTTTAAAATAAAGGCCAATGAGATAGAAAAATTCATTCAAATTTCTCCCTCAGACACGATGCCCACCCCTACCCCATTGCACTGCCTCTTCTTGAACTTTTTTTTTAAAAAGCAGAATGCAGCATTTGCCAGCATTTGGGGTCTAGATATACCTGGGTCCAGTCATCATTTTCTTCACTCTTTCCTGATGTCATCTCAGGCTCATACCCACTCTGACTCATCAAGCAAAACCGGTTCACTCATAATCTCTGGTTCACACTAGATTGCATGCATGCTAAGTCACTTCAGTAGTATCCGACTTTTTGCAATCCTGTGGAGTGTAGCCTGCCAGGCTCCTCTGTCCGTGGGATTCTCCAGGCGAGAATACTAGAGTGGGTTGCCATGCCCTCCTCCAGGGGATCTTCCCAATCCAGGGATCGAACCTGCATCTCATGTCTCCTGTATTGGCACACAGGTTATTTATCACTAGCCCTACCTGGGAAGTCCTCACACTAGATTATAAAGAATTAGTTCACTTCGAGTAGAATCATCCCCTCAGTTCAGTTCAGTCGCTCAGTCGTGTCCAACTCTTTGCAACCCCATGAATCACAGCACGCCAGGCCTCCCTGTCCATCACCAACTCCTGGAGATTACTCAAACTCATGTCCCTCGAGTCGGTGATGCCATCCAGTCATCTCATCCTCTGTCGTCCCCTTCTCCTCCTGCCCCCAATCCCTCCCAGCATCAGGGGTTTTTCCAATGAGTCAACTCTTCGCATGAGGTGGCCAAAGTACTGGAGTTTCAGCTTCAGCATCAGTCCTTCCAATGAACACCCAGGACTGATCTCCTTTAGGATGGACTGGCTTGATCTCCTTGCAGTCCAAGCGACTCTCAAGAGTCTTCTCCAACACCACAGTTCAAAAGCATCAATTTTTTGGCGCTCAGCTTTATTTATAGTCCATCTCTCACATCCATACATGACCACTGGAAAAACCATAGCCTTGACTAGACGGACCTTTATTGTCAAAGTAATGTCTCTGCTTTTTAATATGCCGTCTAGGTTGGTCATAACTTTCTTCCCAAGGAGTGAGCGTCTTTTAATTTCATGGCTGCAATCACCATCTACTATAGCAGCATTCCAGTCATAGTGATTATTACTGAGTGCTTACTGTATACCAGGGGTTGTACCAAGGCTTTCCATACAATGGTGCGTTGCTGTGCCAGACACCTCTATGGGGTGGGGATGAATCACTTTCCCAACTTCACAGGAAGGAGACCAGGACATCCCATGGATCAGTACCTTTGATCAGGGGCACTCAGTTAGGAATAGCAGAATTAGGCCTGCCCCGAAAGAGAGCCTCAGTTCCTAACACTGCCGTCACGCATTAAAGGCAGCTTGAGGGGCTTCCACCCTCATCACATATGCTCGGGGGAGATTCAGGAGGTGCTCTTGGAAGCTGAGGGGATGCAAATTTGAACAGCCCCTTAATTAGAACACTGCTGTGTGCTGACCTAGAGCTGGACATTGTGCAGTGTTCCCCGTGTCCTTCACAAGCATCTCATTCCAGGGCTTTCGTCTAGCTGTTACGGGGTCCACGCTCATACTGATTGCCACATGACAGGTCAGTAAATTGAGAGTTGAGTACTTGGTGGCAAGGAAGAGCAACTTTATTTAAAAACCAGCAGACCGAGAAAATGACAGACTAGTGTCCCAAAGAACCGTCTTCAGGCTTTTATACTAAAAGTCGGGGTGCAGACTTGCTGCTGGAATCCTTTGTTCTTCCAGCTGCCCGCATAGGTCCAGTCACAACCTCCCTATAAACCTCCACCAGGACAAATGTCACTCTTTGTTCTGTAACTTTTTATCTCTATGTGGATGGCCTCTTTAAGGTCAGAGCCTTGAGAATAGGCTACCCTTTGTATTTCCGGCTGCAGGCAGCATTCTTTTACGAGAGGTGCAGAGTCAGCATGAGTCAGCACAGGCTGTCAACAGAGCACAAAGGTTGAGGCTAAAAGAGTAGATTCAATATGGAGGCAGGTTTGTTCTTCTCCATTAACATGCCTACGATGAAAAGTCTCATTCCAGCCGCAGGCCACCACACACCTTGGCAGAGACCACAAGGGGTTCTTGGTCAGACATCTTTCCCCGTGCCCTGGGCAAGAGGGCTTATGTCAGGTTCTGGGAGGGGCTAGATCTGGTACATTTGTTTATGTCTGAGTGAGCTGGGCACCTAACACTGCATAAACTGTCAGACTCTGATTCGGGGATCTCAGAAAGCTGGGTTACTAAGGTGATGTGAGGAAGGTAACAGTTCAGCCAGAGCTTGGGGTATATCTATTGAGTACAAGCCAAGGATGGGGTAAGATGGAAAAGCCAGAGGGATAAATAAGACACAACCGCTGTGTCTGGGCCCCATGACGACCCGTGTCAGTCCATAACACACACCATGTGACTTCATAACCTGCTAGGGGAGGCCAAGGAAGGAAGGGGAGGGAGCTGGGGCAGGCAACCTGGGAGGCCTCAAGGAGGAGGTGGCATTTGAGGCGAGGCTGGAATGAGGCAGTAGCTCTCAGATGGGCAAAGCCTCTATGGAGCGGGGTGTTGCCTGTAGAAGCAGGGAGTCCCCCTGTGGGACCTCAAAGAGTGTCAGTCAGTCTGGGTGTGTCCGAGGGCCTGCAGCTGTGTGGCCATGTGGCCTTGGATAGGACTCAAATCCAAATGCTGTAACATCAGAGCCAACATCTAGAGTCTTAAACCACTGCACACTTTGGAGGCATCAGTTCAGTTTCTCTCCTCCCCCTCAGAGGTAGGTTTTCTTACCTCCATTTCATAGATGAAGAAACGGAAGCCCAGAGACGCTAAGGCACTTGCTCAAGGTCAAGTGAGAGGCAGAACCCCAGCTGGCACGCTCGAGAGGCCCTGCTCCTCACCTGGGCATCCTGCCACCTTGCTGTCGACCCCTGTTCTGGGGACCCGATCTGGTCACAAAGCCACAGAGGCTGGAAGCAGTGAGAGCCACCCTCACCATGTGTGAACGGAGGTGTTTCTGGGTCACATCCTGCATGCTATTGGAGGTGGAGGCACTTGGGGGACCTACCTGGGTGACACAAGCCTCCAGAGTGGAACGTCCCCAGGTGGCCAGAGGCACAGTCATTGCAGGCTTGCGTCTCCCCCGCAGCCGGCTGCTCGCACGAGTGTGTGCAGAGCCCCACGCACCAGGGAGCTCCTCCCTCTTCAGACCACCCTCCCCCCACCAAGGCAGAAGGAGCGAAGGGCCAGCAAATTAAAACAATCCAAGTCACATCACTTGTGCCTCTTTGAGCCACCCATAAATACATAAATACTCGATCCTGCTATTCTGACTCCAGCTAATGTGTTGTAACCATAGTCTGTGGGCTCTGGAAAGCAGCTGTGAGGAGCAGAGCAATAAATTGGATTGTAAACGCACAGGATAGAAAAATGATTGCAGCATTTTTACAATTACCTGGTGTTCCTCGGTGCAGAGGGGTGAGAGTGCTTTCTCGCTGTACTTCGGCGGTTAAAAAATGTATCCAGGTTAAGTCTGTTTCATTATCACACCATCCTCGTCCAGCCTGTGTTGATTGCTCCCCACTCACCCACTCACAGGGCACTGCTGCTTGTCACCATCACAGCTACTCCACCCGAGGGCCCTCCTGGCGCTACTCCTTTTCGGGGAGTCAGCCAAGGCTTGGAGGAGTCAAGCAGTGTTCCCAGCCCAGGGGCTGGTGACTGTGGACCAGGACCCCAACCCAAGACATCAGACACTAGAGCCCATGCCCCCTGAGGGTGAAAGTTTTTGCTTTTCATTCCCTTACTGCCAGGGAAAGGGAAATAGGTCAGTTTCCACTTGTCAGTTGCATGTTCTTTTCACAGCCAAGGGGTTGGAACAGTCTCCTACTTGGTACAGTGGGTCCACGATCACTTCTGTGAGATTGTCAGTCATGTGAGGGGGTCCCCCCTCTGACTGGAGAGGCCGGGTCCCCTCATGGCATCCAAGCATGTGGCCGTTTTCCTGGTCTCCTTCCACTTTATTAAGAATCTCATGGAAGTGAATTTCGATCCATTGTACTGCAGACGCTGCTTTCTATTTTTCACTCTTCTACTAAAATTTTCAAGAAATCTAAAATAGCAGTTGCCACTTTTCCCCCCGTGTTCTCTTCTGAAATATTTAATTCTTCCTCGAGCGGTTTAACATTGCTTTGCCCAAGGATTAACTTCCATTTCTGAAGAGTCTATTAGCCAAGAAAGAGGAAACCTATTTCACCGAGTGGCAGAGATGGGGGCTAGCAGTGCTCGTGGAGAGAACCAGGAGGCCCACGGCTTGCCTTGATGGAGCCGCTTGCCCATCAGCAAAGCCGGGACCCACTCCCCTTGATTAAACACATACTGATTTCTAAAAAGCAAAGTTTCCCTGCAAAGACCAATTTTAAGGGGATTAGTGCTCAATGAATAATGCATCGGGGAAAGAGCTACAACAGTAATACTTATTTGGAAGAGGTAAAATCAACTGCGGTGAAGTGCTTACTTTTCACCTTGTAGATGCCGAGCAAGTTCTGGAGGGTCTTCAGCCCATGAGATAGACAGGAAGGCAGCTCCCGAGTCGAGTCGCGGGCCAGAATGGTAGCATTCAGGGTTGCAGGCTGCTGCTGCTGCTCGTTTTCTGCTTATTTGTTTGTTAATAATGGCTTGAGAAGAGGGGAACGGGGAAAAGTATGGGTGAGATCAAAGCTTTGGTCATTTCTGCCTTTGTTTTTGAAGGTCCAAATCACACACTTAATGAAGTCAGATGATGCTGGTGTCAGGTGACTCACCCAGCTCTTGGTTCAGTTGGGTCCTTGGCCTTCATCTCCTGCTCCCCTTGGGCGAGACCTAAAAAGTGTGAGGTTTCTTGCCCCATGAGGCAGCTTCTTCCAGCAGCCTTTGATGAATAGCTGTGATGGTTTTACTGCCTCCCTCCACGTGTCTTTCTGTTCAGCGAACTGTACCTCATTTAGACTAGGGAGTGTGGTGTGCAGCATTTTATATCCTTGACCAAAAGTGTCAGAATTCACTTGCAGTGGTAGCAAGAGAAAGGGATGGTTCCTTCCATAATCTTGATCCACTGTAAAAAAAAAAAAAAAAAAAAGTGTCTAAGCTGTGACACTGGAAATGTGCTTGCCAGTCACCTTGGGAAAATGTGATCCTTAACCAATTAATGATAAGGCTGATTTTCCCATATCCAGATTGGGTAGTGATGGATTACTAACTGTTGTCAACTCTCACTTTCTTTTTTTTTTTTCTTGAAAAAGAAAAGGAAAGAGGATCTCTAAAAATTAGAGAGAGATCATAAGGGCCCTAACTTTGAGCACATTTTTTACCCTGCAGCTGGCCCCCGACAAGACACAGTGCACACCGCCTGTCTTCCATGTTGCTTTAAGATCATTGAATTAGAGCCCAGAGAGACGAGAGGCATAATGAGCCCCAGAGAGTGTGCAGGGCTGCCCGGGCTGCTTCACACTGCATTTTGCACCTCCTGGGAAACCTGGCCCTTTGGCTCCCGTGTGGTCAACTCTCCAGGGCCCTAGGTTTGCAGTCACCTCAGGGTCAGGTGCCGAGGGAAGGTATATGGAAAAGATGCCCATCAATGGTATCTAGAGGTGGGGAGTTTTTAGAAACCCTCTGACCAGCCCCACACTAATTAAACTGAATTTCTGGGCAGTCTTGGGACAGAGGCAGCTGTGCTTTTTTTCAAACAACTCACTAGAATCCGCTGTCCTGCCAAGTTTGAGAGTCACTCAGGGCACCTCCTGAGACAACTTTGGGGACAGTTACATTCAGGGTGAGGCTTCCTGGTGGTTCAGACGGTAAAGAATCCGCCTGCAATGCAGGAGACCCAGGTTCAGTCCCTGGGTCAGGAAGATCCCCTGGAAGAGGAAATGGCATCCCACTCCAGTATTCTTGCCTGGAGAATCCCATAGTCAGAGGAGTCTAGCAGGCTACAGTCAGTCCATTGGGTCACAAAGAGGCAGACACGACTGAGCAACTAATACTTTCACTTTCATTCAGAATAACGCCTGCCTGCATCCTGGTCCCTCTTACTTAGTAGAATCTCCAGGTTTACTATACTTTTCCTACTGTGTTTTTTTAAAAATATCTTTATTTAACTGTGCCAGGTCTTAGTTGTGGCATGCAGAATCTAGTTTCCTAACCAGGGGTTGAACCCAGACCCCTGCATGGGAGCACAGAGTCTTAATTACTGAACCACCAGGGAAGTACCCCCACCGCCCAGCGTGGCTTTCTTTCTTTCTTTCTTTTTGACACATTTCATTCTGTATTTCCATTACCCCTCAGTGGCTGACAGAACATTTAATAATCATGTTTCTCACCAAGAAGATAGCTTAAAGCTTTCAGCAGTATGTGACCTTAAAGCCTTTGTCCAGCTTCGTAAATCTGCTGACTTGTGAGAGCCATTGCTAAGAGCTCACAGTTCCATTGGAGTTACTTTGTTTTACTTCACCAATTTTTTCTAAAGCAAAGATATGTTTTGGCTTTGCTTTGAAAAGATTAGAATTTTTTAAAATTAAAGATGCTCAGGGAAGGAAGAAGATTCTTTTATTCTAGACTTTTCTCAGCATTATTTCTATAGAAAGTGAGTTAAGCTCTTCAACCACTAGAATATTGGGTCTCTAAACTGTTAAGAGTAGAACTTTAGTAAATATCTGCCAATTTTTACAATTTATGTCTAAGGAGAGAACAGGTGTAAAGTTGAAGTATTATGTGAAACAGGAAGAACAAAGTGAAACAGCCGTCATTGCAATTAAGCGTTCCTTTTTTTACAAGACTGTAACAAACAATGTGTTTATTTCCCCACCAGCGCGCCTTCCAGAACACACAAAAGCTTGGGATAATGGGAGGCAGAAGTCTCTGGTTCAGTTTCTGACTCATCCACTGTCTGAACGTGAAATGTTAGGTGTAATATTTCATTTCTTGAGAATGTTTTATACTGCCTACCTCATGGGCCTATTATGTCGTTTCAAAGAGATGTAGGTGAACATACACTGAAAAGCCTAAAGCATGATATGATATAATGTAAAATTAAAATGTTATTAATTAAGGGTTCACTGTCTGCTATGGCCTTTTTGTACTTGGGTACAAGGCTGCCCTAAAATAGGCACATTTAAGCCATGATCTAGCCAAAAGAACTGAAGTTAAAAGAGAAATGAATCATAAAACGAATAATGTTTCAGTGCTTCCTCCCTGAGGGCAAGGGGAATTTACATCACCACCTGCAGAGGGCAATTAATTGGTTGAAAGACCACTATCTCTCAAGTCACTGCCTTAAAAATGCCTTGCACCGCACATCAAGACAGAAAAGGGGTGTAGGGAAGCGAGAAGGAGTCTCAAATAGGTAGATTTTATTTACATAAGGTAATTTTTCTATTCTCGTTTTTTTAGAATTTATGAATGTTTTAAGTTACTCGGACTTGTTTCATATGTAAGGTGCATTTTCCACCCTGAGATTGACCAGTATGTATTTTCAGTGACAGCCTGAAAGGCAGAGAGATGCTGTAGCGGAAGTTTCTGCTTCCAGGCCCCTGGCCTGGTTGCTGTCATAGACTCACTCACTGTCCTGTGTTTATGCCTCAAGACTACCACATGAGTCTTTTCTGGTGGTCCACTGGTTAAGACTCCCCACTTCCACTGCAAGGAGCACTGGTTCTATCCCTGGTTGGGGAGCTAAGATCCCATGTGTCACACAGCCAAAAAAAATTTTTTTAATTAAAAAAAAAATAATAAAGATTCCCCACTTGGGTAACCTGGTGGCTCGAGGGTAAAGAATCCACCTACAATGCAGGAGACCCAGTTGAATCCCTTGGTTGGGAAGATCTCCGGGAGAAAGGAATAAAAGCCCATTTCAGTGTTCTTGCCTGGAAAATCCCATGGACAGAGGAGCCTGGCGGGCTACAGCCCATGGGGTTGCAAAGAATCAGAGACAGCTGAGCAACTAACCACAGACCACTTGTCATCTGTCAGGACAGAAGGAAGAAGACAGAAGGTAGAAGGAAGACAATGGGGTTATTTCCTTATACATGTATTTATTTGCTTTTTTTTTTTTTTTTAAGGATAAGCACATATTACAGTTTTTAAGAAATTACTAAGATGAGAAAGATCCTGTTTTAGAATGATGGAGGTAGAAATGTGTGGAAAATTATTCTTCTCTCTGTATTTCTGCCTTGATTGTAAGATCTCCCTTTCCTCATCTCCTGCCAGCTTTATCTCTCCCTGTCTCTGTCCCATCTCTGAGAAGATTCACCATTTGCCATTGATAATCATATGCCTTTGCAAACAAAAGCCAAAAGTAGGGCTCTCATACATGAATATTCAGCCAGTTCCCGGATGTTAATTGAGCAGCTACTACAGGCAAGGCACTGTTTAGGTGCTAAGAATACAACACCCAAGAATTGTTGCAGTCCCTGGTTTCAGATACCTTATAGTTTAACCTTTAGTAGCTGTTTTAAAACCGTTTTTTCCCCAGAATAATAATAGATTCACAGAAAGTTTAAAGATCGTATAGAAAGGTTTTATGCATACTTTTCCAAGCTTCCCCAGTATCATAGGACATCGTGTAAACCAGTCTTATATAATAGAATTGCATTTGTGGATTTGTGTAACCATCATTACAGTCGAGATGAAGAACTGTTCATCACCATGAAGATCTTCATCTTACCCCTTTATAGTCAGTCACTCCTCGCCCCCTCACCCTGTCTAACCCTGGCAACCACTCACCTGTTCTCTACCTCTACAGTTTGGCCATTTTGAGCATATTATATAAACAGACTCATACTCTATATGAGCTTTTCTAATTGGCTGCTTTTTTTCCTTTCAGCATAATGCCCTTGAGGTCTAGCCAAGCTGCTGTATCCTTAGCTGGTTCCTCTCTACTGTGGGAGTACTCTTCCACGATATGCACGGACCACAATTTGTCTAGCCATTTACCTATGCAGCAACATATTGGTTGTTTCTAGATTTTTTTAAGTAAATCTTCTATGAACAATTGTGTGTACAGGTTTCCGCGTGAATGTAAATTTTCATTTTTCCAGGACAGATGCTCAGGAATACCGTTGTTGGGTCCTACAGCAGATCTGTTTATTTTTTGAAGCAACTGCCAGACCTTTTCCAGAGTGGCTGTCCCATTTCACGTTCCCAAAGGCAGCGTGTGAACAATACTGCCACACCCTCTCCGGCATCTCGTGCTGCCACAAGTTTTAATTTCATCTGGACTAATAAGTGTGTAGTGATGGCTCATCATCATCTCAATTTGCAATTCCCAAATGGATGGTTGTGTTGGGCTTATTTGCTATCCACGTATCCTCTTTAGTGAAATGTCTGTCTGCTGTGTGTCTTCTTGTATCTTGCCCACCTTTTGATTGGATTGAGTTTTTTGTTCTTTTAATTTACTCTCTTTCTTATTTGGCTGTGCTGTGGAGCGTGGGGGATCTTCATTCCCCTAGATGAACCCACACCCCCTGTGTTGGAAGTGTGGAGTCTTAAGCCACTGGACCACTAGGGAAGTCCTGTTTGAGATTTTAATTTTGAGTTTAGAGTTTCTTATATAGTCTGGATAAAAATCCTTCGTGGACTATGTGGCTTCCAAATATTTTCTTCCATCCCATATAGCACAAGGTTTTTATTTTATTAAAGTCCAGTCATCAACTTCTTTTTCTTTTATGGTGTCATGTCCTATCTAAGGATTTTTTGCCTAGCCCTGGATCCTAAAGATCTTCTCTCATGTTTTTTTCCCTCTAAGTTTGATAGTTTTACATTTTATGTTTGTCTGTTATCCCCTTTGAGTTAATTTTTGTATAAGATATGAGGTTTGAGTTGAGGGGGGTGGTCTTCTTTTTTAATCTATGGGTATCCAGCTGTCCCAGTATCATTTGTTGAAAAAGTCATCCTTCTGCCACTAAATTACTTTTGCACCTTTGTCAAAAATCAGTTAGGCAGTAAAGTGGAGTTATTTCTGGGTTCTCTATTCTTCCCATTGATCTCTGTCTCTCCTTCTGCCAATACCACACAATAGCTCTACAGTAAGTCTTGAAATCAGGCAGAGTGATCCTTACTTTATTCTTCCTCAAAATTGTTTTAGCTATTCTAGTACCTTTGCTTTTACATAAAAAAAATTTTAGAATCATCTTGTCTATAGCTACAAAATAGAGGGATTTTGTAAAGCATTGCATTAAAACCTGTATCAACTTAGGCAGAATTGACATCTTTACTATGTTGAATTTTCAAATCCATAAACACAGTATGTCTCTCCATTTATTTAGATCTTTGATTTCTTTCATTAGCATTTTGTGGTTTTCAGCGTCCAAGTTCTGTACAAGTTTTGTTAAATTTACATGTAAGTATTTCTCCTTTTTTTTTTTTTTAGCAATTGTAAGTGATGTTACATTTTTAATTTGGTGTTCATATGTTCATTGCAAGCTTATAAAATACAATTGATTTTTTAATATTATATTTATCTAGTATTCTGCAACCTTGCTAAACTTCCTTATGAGTTCTAGGAGTCTTTTGTTCATTTTTCTTTCGGTTTCTTTTTAGGTTCCTTGGAATTTTCTATGTAACCTCGTGTTATCTAGAAATAGACTTTTATCTTTTTTCTTTATAAATTTCTTTTTTCTCACCTTAGTGGACTGAGAACTTCCAGTGCTGTGTTGAACAGGAGTTTTGAAAGCACACATCCTTGCCTAGTTCAATTTTATGTGGAAGGCATTCAGTCTTTCACCATGAAGTATGTTAACCATATAGCAATTTGTAGATGCTTTTTTCGAGTTAAGAAAGTTCCTTTTTGTTTTTATTTTTCCAAGTGTTTCTATCATGAATGAGTGTTGAATTCTGTCAGCTACTTTTTATGCATTAATTGATAACTATCTTGTAATTTTCTTCTTCAGCCTATTAATATGGTGAATTATGCCGACTGATATTTTTGAACGTTGAACTAGCATGAATCCCTAGAATAAGGCCCCCTTGGTCATGGTGTATAGCTCCTTTTATATTTTGCTGAATTACATTTGCTAATATTTTTAAGAAGTTTTACATCCATTTCTATGAAAGATATTGGTCTCGAGTTTTCTTTTTCATAGTGTCCCTGCCTGTTTTGGATATGAGGATAGTATTGATTTCATAAGATGAGAAAAGTTTCCTCCTCTTCTGGTCACGGGAAGAGAATGTACACAGTCGTCCTTAATTCTTCCTTGGTAGACTTTTCCTAGGAAACCATGTGGGCTAGGAAATTTGTCCTTTGGCAGACTTTAAATTACAAATTCAATTTCTTTAATACTTATAGGGCCATTCAAATTATTTTATATGGGGTGAGTTTGTGATAGTTTGTGTTTTTGTAGGAATTGGTTCATTTTATCTAAATTGTAAAATTTATATGTGTCGAGTTATTCATAGTAATTCCATATTCTTTTGGTATCTTCAGGACATGTAGTAATAGCTTCTGTTTTAATTCATGATATTTGTGGTTTGTGTTTTCTTTTTTTTTGTTTGTTTGATCAGTGTTTTAAAGAAGCAGACTTTTGTTTCTCATTTATTTTCTTATTTTCAATTTTACTGGTTTCTGCTCTTTATTACGTCCTTTATTCCACCTGCTTTGGGCTTATTTTGCTCTTTTTCTAGTTTCTTGAGGTAAAAGCTTAGATTATTATTTGAGACTTTTTCTCTTTTCTAAAATAAGCATTTAGTGCTAAAAAATTTTCTTTTGGCACTGTTTTAGCTGTGTCTCACAGATTTTAATATGTTGTATTTCCATTTTAATTAAGTTCTATGTGTTTTATTTCCCTTCAGGCTTCTTCATTCAGCCATGGATAGCTTAGAACTCTTTAGTTTCTGTTTGGAGAATTTTCAGTTATCTTTTTGTTATTTATTTCTCGTTTGATTTCATTGTCAGAGACATATTCTGTATGGTTTCATGGGTGTTTTTGGTTTGTTTGTATTTTTTTAATTTGTTGAGTTTGGCTCTAGATATTGTTTTTCTTTGACTACTTCCATGATCATTTGAAAAGAATGTATATTCTGCAGTTATTAGGTGAAGTGTTCTATTGGTATCAGTGTTGATTAGTTCAACATCATTAGGTCAATGATGTTGAGCTCTTCTGTACCCTTGCTTATTTCTACTAACTTTTGGGAAAGAGATGTTGAAGCTTCCAACTTTGGTGGTGGATTTTCTGTTTCTCCTTTCAGTTCTGTCAGGTTTTGGTTGTCATAATTGCAGCTCTGTTGTTTGGTGCATACACATTTAGGATTTGCTGTTTTGGTTTTTTGGGGTTTTTTGATCCTTCTAACCTTATGTAATATTCATCTCTCTCTCTGGTAATCTTCTTTGCTCTGAAGCCTATTTTACCTAATACCAAAATTCCACTCCTGCTAGTTTTTGATTAATGATTACGTGATACATCTTTTTCATTCTTTTCCTTTTAATCTGTCTTTAACATTACGTTTGAAGTAAGTTTCTTGTAGATAGCACATATTTGGGTTATGTTATTTTATCCAGTCAGCCACCCTTTGATTTTCAGTTGGTATAGTTAGATCATTTACATTTAATATAATTATTGATATGTTAGGGCTTAAGCTGACCATTTTATATTTCCTTTCTAATTGTACTTTCCCCCTCTTTTTTATCTCTGTTTTTTCTTGTCTTCCTCTGGGTTGCTTGAACATATTTTACAATTCCATTTGATTTATATGTAGTGTTTGTGAATGTGCTTTTGTATAGACTTTTTTTAGTGGATTATCTAGGTATTACAAACATGTATGTATATATGTATATGTGTGTGCTTGTGTACATATGTAATCTATCATTCTGCTGGTATCAACATTTTACCAGTCTGAGTGACATATAAAAACCTTACTTCCCTTTATATTCTTTCACTCTCTCCTGTTTATATAAACATTTCCTCTACCTACATTTAGAACCCATCAGACAGTTTCATTTTCAACCATCAAAAATACTTCAGAACATTCAAGAAGAGAAGGATGACATATTATTTGTTGTTCAGTCTCTCAGTTTTGTCCGACTGTTTGTAACTCCGTGGACTGCAGCATGCCAGGCTTCCCTGGCCTTCACCATCTCCAGGAGCTTGCTCAAACTCACATCCGTTGATATTTACTCGTTCATCCTAACATTCCAAGGTCCCTTCGTGTTCATTTCCTGTGTGTTTAGAGAACTTCCTTTGTCCATTCTTCTGGGATTGATAACACATTCTCTTAGTTTTCCTTCGTCTAGGAATGCTTTGAATTACCCTTAATTCCTAAAAGATATTTTCACTGGTATAGCATTTCGGGTTGACAGTTCTTTGAAAAGCACCTGAAGAATGTTGTACCACTTTCTACTTGGCCTCCCTGCTTTTGGATGAGAAATTCTTTCCTCTTTCCCCTCCATTTGATACGGAGTCCATCCACTGAGCATTCTGTTTCATTGAATGTATTTTGCAGTTCTAAAATTTTCATTTGGTTTTTCTTTTATAGGTCTATGCCTTTGCTGAGACTCTTCTTTTTCCATTTGTTTCCAGAGTGTTCCTAATTGTTCACTGAAGTATTTTTATGATTTTAAACCTTTGTTTTAAAACCTTTGCTTTAAAACCTTTATTAGATAACTGTAGCATCCCTGTCATCTCAGCATTGGCCTCTGTTTGTTTTTCATTCATTCATTCAATTCATTCAAGATGAGCTTTTCCTGCTTGTTGGTCTGAGCGACTTTAGATTAAGTCGAGGACACTTTGGGTTTTATGAGACTTAAAATCTTACTCAAAGCTTTTCCTGTTTTAGGTGGCTGCTTTTAACACTGTTCCAGCAGGGAAGGGATAGCCTCAGCTTGCTGCTGCCAAATGAGTGTAGAAGTCCAGGTTCCCAGCTCAGCTGCTGTTGATACCCAAGGGAAGAAGGAGCTCTTTATTATTGCTATAAAGGGGTGGAGGTTTCAGCTCCCCGCTAAGCCTGGTACCACGTGGCTGGGAAGAATATGGGTGCCTTCCGCTGCTTTTCATACGGCCTGCACCGGCAGCTCAGTTTGAGGAGAGTGGCTTGCCTCATTACCACTGTTGGAAGTCTTTACATTCATAAGGCCTCCCGGACCCATCCCAGCATGGGGTGGTAATGAAAGTGCAGGCTTCCTACTGAGACCACTCTGACACCACGCTGGCGGGCGTGGGGTATATTGGGGGTTCCTAGCACAGGCTGGCAAGGTTGCCAGTTCAGGTTTTCCACTTGAGCTTTGCTCATGGGAGTGGGTCACAGTTTTTTCCTGCATTGTTTGGCTGGAATGGATCAGTTATTGTCTAAAAGTTTTCTGTCTTGCTAGGATACCTCGTTCTAGTCCTTTGGCTGTAACGAGCAGCTTGTTTGGGGGTGTTTTTGTCTGTGGGCTTCCCAGGTGGCCCAGTGGTAAAGAATCCGCCTGCCAATGCAGGAGACACAAGAGACGTACGTTCGATTCCTGGGTCAGGAAGATCCCCTGGAGCAGGAAACGGCAACTCACTCCAGTACTGTGGCATTTCCAAGTTGTTGGGTTCTTCACCTCCAAGTCTGGAATATATGAGGCAAAAGGACAACCCAGGACAGTCATCACGTCATTCTTTGGCACCCCAGGCCCCTGGCCAGTCCTTTGTTCTCTCCACGCTTCATCTCTCTGTCTCAGTGATGTAGAGATACAGGTAGACAGATAAAGAGAGCCTCTATCTAGGCACCTTACCGAACAACTGTAGTGGTTCTGATCATTTTCAAATGATGATTTTGGAGAATGACAGTCACATACTTGGAGAAAAACTCTTCCTGTACAATATTTATACCTCACTTCCTGTTTCCTCACTGCCTTACCCAGGATCACCAGTGTAATGTGGCAGAGTGTGGACAATAGCAGGCACTCATCCTTCTCTTGCATCTAATCTTTCAGTGTCCAGTAGATTGGTTTGTAGGTTTCTGTTTATATCCTTTATCAGTATTCCCTCCAAGCATAGCTTATTAAGAATTTTTATTAAGAATGGATGTGCAGTTTTATGAAATACCTTTACTGAATTTACCAGGCTGATCAACTGGTATCATCAAAAATCATGTGTTTTTTTCTCCTCCAGTCTATTCATAATAGAATTCTAGTAATACATTTTTCTAATGTTGAGTCTTCTTGCATTCATAGGACAAACCCTCCTAGGTTCCAGGGTGTTCCTCTTTTAAGACACTACGAATTTTGATTGGTTACTGTATTTAGGGCTTTTGCTTATGTACGCATTCATAAGACTGTGTTTCAAAGCCCTGCTATGCACCAATGGGATGACCTATTTCAGGTGGGGCCTGTGTTCTGCATACTGCCTCGAACCATTCCCTAAAATCACTCTATTAAATGAATACTACATTTCCTGTTAAATACTGAGTTTCTTTTTATGAGGTGTCCTGTCTGGCTTTCATAGGCCTTTTGAGCTATTGGTGTGTACTTTGCTGTGTTAGTACCATCCTATCCATTTTTGCTATCTAGGTTATCTTAGGTTAGTAGAATGAATGGAGAATCTTTACATATTTTCTACATTCCACAGCAGTCTAGCACAGGAATTAATATGTACTTTAAACTTTAAAGGTGTTGAAAGTGAGAAAAAAGGAAGAGTGAGTAGTAAAACCATCTGGTCCTGGGGCCTGGTAAGTGGGGGTTGGAGGTGGAAGAGGGGTGTATCTAACTACCTTTTCTATTTTCTTTTCCAATGGTTACTGGTCTTTTCAGGTTTCCTGTCTCTTACAGAGTCATTTTGGTCATGTACATGTTCCTTGAAAATCATTTTCTCTTTCTTTGCAAATTTAGGTTTCTCAAATCTATTGGAACTTGCATATGTCTTCTCTAATGATTTTGAAATGAATCCATGCCTGTAGTTTTTTGCTTTTTAAATATTTATTGGAGTATGGTTGCTTTACAATCTTGTATTAGTTCCTGTTGTACAGCAGAGTGAATCGGCCATATATCCCCTCTGTTTTGAATTTCCTTCCCAGTTAGGCCACAGGGAGATGGAGTCGGGCTCCTTCTGCTGTCCAATAGGTGCTCCTTGGTTATCTATAGTATCAGCAGTATCCCAGTACTATTGGGGTAATAGTCAACCCCAGTCTCCCAGTTCATCCCACCCTCCCTTTCGTGTCTGTAGTTCTGTCCCCTTTATGACTCCTAATTTTGTTTGGTTTCCTTTCCTTTTTTCCCCCACAGGCTGATCTCTCTTGTTGGTCTTTAAATAATCTGTTGGTTTTAATGATGCAGCCGACTTGTTTGTTTTTTGTTTTATCAGTTCCTGTTTTTCTCTTTATTGATTGCCTTCCTTCCACTTTGTTGAGCTCTTTTTAAGACATTTCTTGAGATGAATGTTTAGTGCAATTTTAATCTTTCTTGTTTTCCAAATGCACTTGAAGTGTGGAGTCCCTCTTTGACGCATCCTGTCAATTTTGAGCTGAGTGCTCTTATCATCATTCATTGCTACGTGGGTTCCAATTTCTTTTGATTTTCTTTTGTAAATTAACTCTTGGGTTAGAGTTCCAGGAGGCCTGTGCTATTTATCTTCCAGGAGTTGTATTGAGATTTTATTTGTGGCCAAATAATTGGTCGGGTTTTTTAACTGTTTCATGAAAATTTAAACATAGCTGGAAACTGAATTGTCTGTTAGTTGGGAACTGAATTCAAAAAGGAAATGTATTTAGTTTGATGATTGTATATTGAAATCATCTCTATCCTTACCTCTTTTTCTGTCTACCTGATCTGTCAATTTCTGAGGAAGACATGCTAAAGTTTCCCACTATGATCATGGATTTAATAGTTTCTGCTTGCATTTCAAACACTTGTTACATAATTCCATGCTGTGGCGTTCAGTGAAAAAGCTTCTAGATTGTATCTTTAATCCATGTAAAATAGTCCTTTGCTTTTGACCTTGAATTCTATTTTTTGTCTAGTATTAATACTTCATATTTTGCCTTTCTTTTTGATAACATGTACTAGGTTTATCCGGCTTCCCAGGTGGCAGAGTGGTAGAGAATCCACCTGCCAATGCAGGAGATGTGGGTTCAGTCCCTGGGTCAGGAAGATCCCTTGGAGACAGAAATGAAGACCCACTCCAGTATTCTTTTGGGAAATCCCATGGACAGAGGAGCCTGGCAGGCTACAGTCAGCCCATGGTATTGCAAAGAGTTTGACACAATTTAGCAACTAAACAACAACAGTTAGGTTTGTCTCCAGTGGTTCTATTTTGTGCCATTCTGAGTCTTTTAAAATAACATATAGCTCAGTTCTAAATATTTCTCATCACAGTCTGTCTTTCAATAGGATAGTTAAGCTGTTTGTGTTTATTATAAACATCATGTTTGACCTTACCCCTGTCATTTATTTTCACTTTCTGTTTAACATACCTCCCTTTTCTTTATTGCTGTACTTATAATGTCTTATTTATCTTTTGATGCTTTGGAATTTCTACATTCTGTTCTTCAGTTAGATGCAGAGCATCTGACTCTAATCACTGAGAGGAAAATATCATTTTAATCAGAATTTGTAACCTATCCCTGCCACGATACAAGATCTTGAGTGAATTTTTACCTGTTTTTAACTTCCAAGGACTCTTTCTTGCTCTCTGATGACCCTGTGTTCACAACAGCCTGTTCTGGTTTTCTCAATGCAGTATTCCTCTGCAAGATAGCAATTGCGTGTGTGTGTGAGTTCTGTTCTCTGCATTGGAATCCCATTTAGGTTATTTTCATCTTTCTCTATGGTGTAAATGTCCCCAAATGTCTCCTGCTTCTTGCTTGTCCATTCATGTATTAAAATGCAGGAAGCTGTGGATCGGTGGTGGTCACTGCCGTCTGTTTCCTCAGCATCAGAGGCTTGGTTTCCACTGCAGATCCCTCTTCTGAATGGGAGGGACGGCTAAGAACCGCATGTCGGTTCGTGGTGGGGCAGTGGTATGACAGCCGATCTCCCTTCCGGGCATGTGGGAAGGAGCAGCCGGCACCCCCCGCCCCCGTGGGGTCCCCTAGGGCAGCTTCGCCCTGAGACAAAGCGGTTTCCCACAGCTGACTTCCATGCTGAGTTGTGTTTCTCTTTCCCCTCCTTCCCCTCGACTCTTGTCTGCTGAGTACTCGCCACCTGTTGTTCTAGACTCAGCTTCCAGGAGGACACCCCCAACCCCATCCAACTCCCAGCCTTCTTAGAGCTGAAAGTTCATAGCATGCAGCCTTCTACATGGCGGGGGAAGGGGCAGGAAAGGTCGGTCCAGGTTCTTTAGAGCCCATCTTGTAACTCCTTCCCCTCATAAGGGCCCCGTGGTCTGCCTTGCGTCCAAATGTGGAGGTTTCCAGCACACCAGTGAGAAGACTGCTGAACCGGCTGTTGTGCTGGGCCCGGCTGGGGCAGCAGTTTTCCCCATTCTGGTTTTTCTATCAACCTGCCCTTCCTGTCAGCGTGTCTGGGGCACTGATGACGCCCTTGCAGTGCTCATAAGGGTTTCTCTTCCTTCTCGGTGAGGGGGAGACGTGTATGCGCTTGGTCTGCCGTCTTGAAGCAGAAATCTAAAAGAGGGTTTAGGATGACACAGGTGGCTCTTTTGTAAAGGCTTCTTTCTTTTTCGTTTTATTGAAGTATAGTTGATTTATTTACAATGCTGTTAATTCCTGCTATGCAGCCAAGTGACTCCATTACACACATATGTACCCTTTTTCCTTTTCTCTGCCATTATGATTTGTCATAGGATATTGAATACGGTTCCCTGAGTTATATAGCGGGACATGGTTATTTATCCATCCTCAATCTGATAGTTCGCATCTGCTAATCCCAGACTCCCGCTCCATCCCACCCCCTTCCCCCTTGGCAACCACAGGTTTGTCCCCTCTGTCTGTGAGTCAAACAGCTTTTTGAGGGAGGAAAACAAATCACTTACAATTTTCTTTCTATAAAGAATTCCAAGAGAGACATCCCTCTTCCTGTACCTGAACGTCAAATAAATAAAAGGCAAGAATACAGTCGTGTTTGTCTACAACCGGAAAGAAGGGGCGCTTACTACTGCCTGACAGAGGCTGGAGTTGGGACTGTGTTTGTATTGGCAGCATGGGCCATGTACACTAGCAGCCTCTATTAAAATGTAACTATTAGCAAATGAAATTAAATACTTCAGTTGCCTAGTAACTAATCTGATCTGAGAAAGAAGCAAAAATAGAATACATAAATTTAGAACTTTTAGGCCATGTGCCAAGCAAGATATTCTTGCTTGAATCCTTTGGATCATCTGCCATTTGAATGGAAGGAAGGATGTTTTTAGTGTCAAATCGGCAACATTTGTGTTGACCTTGCTTGCTAAAAGTGAATCCCCTTTGATGACTAGACATATATGAGAGGTAGGCAGGTTTCTTAAGGACTTCCAGCTCCACGAGCCTCCGAAATTGCCAAGTAGGGGTGGGAGCAGGAAGAAGCTTTGAGGGGGACTACTAGGAATTTATTTTTCAGACTAATTAAAAAGCCAAAGGGCATTGTGTGATTTAAGCCACCTGATGCTCTTAGGGTGGAAGAGTAAAACTGTCTATTTTATCTATTTCCATATAAAAATAAAATATATTTCCTCCCAAAGTGGCTTTTCAACAAGGCAAAAAATTAAGGAACAGTTTATGATTGGGTAGTACATAAAAGAATGACTTGGATCATATAATATTGAAGTTTAAAGAAATACCATGATAAATTAACATTCAGTGTGATGTCAGTTACTTCAGTTATTACTTTTTCTTGCTTCTTTGAAAAAACTGAGAAAAAACTTAACCACAGTTGCCTATATTTTTGGATGACAGATTACAAAAGAGAAAGAAAAAAAATTTTTTTAATGGTTCCCTCCAAAATAATTTAAAACTTAAAAAAGAATTGTGAGAATAGTGAAATTAATTCTATGTACTCTGGACCCAGATTAATAATTTTTTGATGTGGACCATTTTTAAAGTCTTTATTGATTTATTACAATATTGCTTCTGTTTTATGTTTTGGTTTTTTGGCCACAAGCCATGTGGGATCTTAGTTCCCTGACCAGGGATCAAACCCACAACCCCTGCAATGGAAATGCAGAGTCTTAACCCCTGGAGCGCCAGAGAAGTCCCCAGATTAGTAATTGCTTTATCATTTTTCTCTCTCCCTTTCTCTTATACACACACACATATACATTTATATGTGTACACATATACACATACATTTTTCCTAAACCATTTGAGAGTTCAGTTCAGTCACTCAGTCGTGTCCAACTCTTTGTGACCCCATGGACTGCAGCATGCCAGGCTTCCCTGCCCATCACCAACTCCCAGAGCTTGCTCAAACTCACGCCCATCGAGTTGGTGATGCCATCCAACCATCTCATCCTCTGTCGTCCCCTTCTCCTCCTGCCTTCAATCTTTCCCAGCATCAGGGTCTTTTCCAGTGAGTCAGTTCTTCATGTTAGTTTATCTTAAAATATTTCAGCTTGTATTTCCTGAAAGCATAATCAAGTACAATATTCAATTCGGGAGATTTAACATCGGTATAATAGTATTATATGGATGCAGCTGTATTAGTACTGCGTTGTGTTGAGGCTGTATTGCAATCCATATTCAGATTTTGCCATCTGCCTCAATAATATTCTTTAAAGCAATTTCATTTTCCATGCACCCAGGATCAGTCCAGCAGTGCTTGTTTGTTACATTGGGCGTCAGGTTGCTTTGATCTTCTGTAATCTGACTCCTCAGCCTTTCTCATCTTCTGCAGCATTGACACATGAAGAGAGAACAGAGAATGTCCTTCATTTGGGATTTTTCTGATGTTTCCTCATCATTAGATGAGGGCCTATTTTTCCATTATTAATGGCAATATTCTTTTAAATAATCTAAACTCATAAGCGAATCATGCAATGGCAGATGGTCAGCAAGCCTCAAAGCCCTATAGCCCCAAATTGTGTCCTGGTCGGCGTGGCTCGTGGTTGGGCGTGGCCGGCTGTCCTGCCACGTGCTAGGGACTCCGCCCTCCGCCCTCTGGCCTGTCCCATACAGGAGGCGTTTTCTAACAAAATATCCAGGGACTCTTTCCAAAATAGGAAAGCAACCATTTCAGCCCCAAACCTATTTTTTCCTGCCCCTTTCTGTTTTATTTTATCTTTTAATATATTTTTATGTCTGGCTGCACCAGCATAAAAGTTGTGGCATATGGGATCTAATTCCCTGACCAGGGATTGAACATGGGCTCCCTGCATTGGGAATTCAGAGTCTTAGCCACTGGACCACCAGGGAAGTCCCTCTAAGTGTTTTAGAGATATAAAAAGCTCATGAAAGAAAAGGCCATGTAATATTATCAAAAATATTTCAGCCATATAAACGTTCTTCTGTTACTAATAGTTATTAGCAAGCTAAGTTTTTAAACTGATACTGACATTAGCTGCTAACCTAAAGAAAGATTGGCTGATACCTGGAAGGGCTGGGAACTATGAGTAAACATCATTGGCAAGGCCAAGAAACCAGTGAACAAGACTGAAAAGGGATGTTCACATTCAGGCCAGTAAGTGAAATCTATAGCCTTCTTGTCTTCAAGTTGGGACTTACCCACACCCAGGTTTTGAATAGTGGGTTCGGTTAAGAGAAGTTTTTGCAGGGAATATGTGACATGTGTGTGAGAGTTAATGTTTACCTGTGGTTGGATCGAGAAGAAGAAATAGTCAAAGAGCTGTTTCTTGTCCTTGGAACCAAAGAGGTTCACGTCTTAGTCCCCAGGGCCTCAGGTTTCTTGCTGGTGTGGGCCGGTTTTGCTCATGCGCACAGGCACGTGCACATTCTAAACTCTGAACAGTGCCGCACAGTCCTTCTGGGCTTTGCTTTATGACTCTGCTTGGTGCTCACCTTCATTGATGTCTATAACTTTTTCCTTTTCCTCCTCCCCTTCCTGTTTTTCTGCACTTATTTCCCGTCTTAAAGATGCAGACTGGAAACATCATAGCAACTGCCCCTGGGCTGTGATACCAGAATCTTAAGGCTTTTCACCATGGTATTGCGTTGGCCCAAAAGTTCGCTCGAGTGGTCCTATAACTTGGTGTGGGAAACACTCAAATAAACTTTTTGGCCAACCGAATGCTTCGTGCCACCTCCTGATTTATGGTTCTCAGCTTAGTTAGTTCTGAGCTAAGTTTCTCCTTCAGCTTCCACGAAACTCGCCTGAACTACTTTCTGTAGCAGAACTACGGTCCTGCTCTGTGCAAAGCCAGGGTGGGGGGCTGGCAGAGATCAGAGGAGCGTGGGCATCTCTGTGGACTGATGGCTGCTGCTTCTCATTCATTCATTCAGCAAGCACACCTTGAGCATATGCCCAGCACTGCTCTTAGAGCCGGAGATACACAGGTGATGGATCAGATCAGATTCCTGCCTTCATGGAGCTCATATGACAGTGAAGAGTCATGTGATACACTAGTAAGTAAAGCCAGGAAGACATACTTCCCAATGGTGACAAGCACCATGATGACAATCAAACAGGGTAGCGTGAAAGGCAGTGGGTGAGGGTGCTCACCTGGCTTCCCCAGGCCCTGTCTCAGCCGGATGTCCCCATCTTACAGGGAGAACTTGGGGTCAAGGAGTTGGACAAGACACCATTTGATAATCTGAGAAATTACCTACTTCCTGAAGAAAAAGACTGTTTATACCAGGGGAAGCTAATAGAGCATTATGATTTGTTTAATGTTTATATGACGGAGAATCGAGTTGTGGACCACAACTTTAGAATAGGCGTTGTCTCGCTTACGCTTTCCAGACATGATGTGACTATCCCATGCAGTTCATTCCAGTGAATCTCTATGACTCTTAGCAAAGTAATTACCATTCCGTTCACATCTGCCCTTGAAAACGGGCCATATGCAAGTCTCTCTTATAGTAGTTATCTTCCAAATCAAAAGGTAACAGACTGAAATGATGACTTAAAACCGGGTAGATGTTATTCTTCTCAGATCTTTTCAAAAGGTCACATCTTTGAGCTTTTGCAGGGCATCAGGCTTCCCAGGTGGCCCAGTGGTAAAGAGCCTGCCTGCCAATGCAGGAGACATAAGGGACGTGGGTTTGATCCCTGGGTCGGGAAGATCCCCTGGAGGAGGGCACGGCAGCCCACTCCAGTATTTTTGCCTGGAGAATCCCATGGACAGAGGAGCCTGGCGGGCTCCCATCCATGGGATCATGAAGAGTTGGACGTGACTGAGCGTGCACACAGGGGCCTGGATGGGGCACAAAAGGAAGGAAGGGCTGGATCTATTCAGGGCATGACTGGTAACAAGCCTGCAAGCCATCATAACAAACGGATTCTAGTCTCTGGGTGTCAGCCTGAGATAGTCGCATTATAAATTTATCAGCGACAGGCTTTCTCTTGTGCATTATGGAAAAGTGCCTGCACACCCTCCAAAAAAACGTATGTGCTTTCACCAAAACTTGACCAAAGATACTTACTGCAGGGTGAGGTAGCAAGGCAGGTCTGATGTCTGTGGTGGGGCAGAACATGGCACCCAGCCCACAAGCTCTCCCCTGGGTGGGCGGCTTCTCCACCACTTTGAAGTCAACTCTCCTAGTTTCACCTCCCCCCCCACACCCCCGACCAGAACCCCCCAGGGCTCACAGTTTGAAGGGAAAGAGAGAGTTCCCTCCTGGGAAGAACTGGCTGAGGCCTTGTTACTACTGCACCTTATCTCAACCAGCCCTGTCCTCCCCTCTGCTCTGATCAGCTGATTCCACAAACCCTGGGAATGGCAAAAGGCCCAACGGAAGGGCTGAAATGCACACCTCTTGTGTATTTCCAGCCACACTGGGGGACAACAGAGTCCCCTGTTGCCTACATAACCCCCACCAAGGTCAGTAAAGCCAAGCCTGGAAGGTCAGACTTCCTGCCTGGGGTGGTGGGAGGGGGAGGCGATGTGGCGCTTCAAAGCTTAGAAATAGAACGTTCATCAAGAAGAGGAACTCTGGAAAGTCCCGGGGCACTGATTTTATCACAGCCAAACACAGGACAGAGGGTATCCCTACCCCACCCACTCTCCGACAGCACCGTCTGCGCCATCAGAAGGTTCCTGAGCAGAGAAAGCGTAAAATGGACAAAGCTCAGGTGTCCCTGTGGTTCCTGCTGACCTGTCCCAGCCCCCAACCCCCGGTGCCAGAGCACGGCCATCACCCCTCCTCGCCCTGGGGTCTCTGCACTTGGCCAGCTACAGCCTAAAAGTGGGGACCACTCACCTTGTGCCTTACCCCAGGAGCGCAGCCCCACAGTCTAGAAAGAGACTGGAAAAGGCAGGAAAAATAAACAGGCTTCCCTCTCTGAGAGGCTGTAATTACTTCTAATTGTCAACACAATGCAAAATTACCCTGAAAGGTAAAAATGTGAACTTGAAGAGCCCCAGAAGACGGACTAGACTGGTGAGCGCTGTACTAGGCTATTGCACTCGGCAGCCGACCGTCAGCTGCAGCAGCGGGAATCAGGGCCCCTTGGTAATTATGCGCATCCATTAGCATGGCATCCGTTCTTTGTCACAAGCGTTTGGTGACAGTCTCTCTCCAGAGAAGCACACAGCCTTGTGGTCTGCAGCATCTTGACCACCAGGTACCATCCCGAGGGAGATGCTACTGATAACACCATCTTCAAGGCAGAGCTTGCTGGGTTTCTGTTCTTGTTTTAAAACCTCAGGTGCTGGTGCAGAGGCACAGAATGTTTATGACAGTTTTGTAGACCCTGCTAACAAAAGCTGCACTCACAGAGGAAAATTCAGTGTTAGGGTTTCCTGGATGATGGTGGTGGGGTGGGGGTGGGTAAGCAAGCAGCAGAAGGTAGGGAAGGATGGGGGGAGTGGCGTTGTCTTTCCTTTAGCGAAGGAAAATAGGGGGGCAGGCCATAAACAGAGCTTCATTCCCAAGCCGGCAATTCTTACACTTAATATGTTTTGTCAGGCAAGTCTTCAATACAGATTAAAATGAAATGCCAAGTAATTTCCACCTCTCGGCCGCTCATGTCTGCGAACAATGGAGAGTGTTTTGATGAATGTCAGTTAATGGCACTTGCATGCTTGTAGATTTAGTCCCAGTAGCAAGGACTAGGGGTGGGGGGAGAGGGGGAGGCTGTGTGTGTGTGTGTGTGTGTGTGAGGGTGTGTGTGTCTGTAGGGGAGGGTTGGGAACATTGCTCCCTAATCTCCTCCTGACTGAGGCAGTTTGTGACAACCCAAATTGAAAGTGAACCCACAACAAAATCAGGATGCCAAGATGAGATGACCTGTTGTTGTTAATTAGGCTCAAAGCAAAAAAGATGACTGCCAGGAGCTGCCTCCACCCGGAGTAGGATTTCTTTGCATGTAGGTGGCATTGCGGGGCGGATGCAGTTTCCCTGGAAGGAAAGTGGGCAGCTGCATTGCTGCATCTAAGGCTGCGGTTCAGCTAGGATATTGAAACCAAGCCTCAGTAGTTGTACTTTTTGAGTCTGTCTGCTTCCGGTTGGGTCCTGTCCCCACAGAAATCAGACCCTGCCAACCCACAGGTTAAGCTATGATTCCTCATTTCCCATACACCCCTGCCTTTGCAACTTCGCATTATAAACTCCCAGTGTGGGATCATCAGAAGAGCAGGATAAAGACAGAAGCTCCAGCAGACTCTGTCCCCCGAGGATTTAAATTCTCATCTTCCTCGTGACTAGTGGAGCTTCCCGGGTGGCTCAGAGGGTAAAGAATCTGCCTGCAGTGTGGGAGATGGGGGTTCGATCCCTGGGTTGGGAGGATCCCCTGGCGAAGGGAATGGCTACTCACTCCTGTATTCTTGCCCGGGGAATTCCATGGACAGAGGAGCCTGGCGGGCTACAGTCCATAGAGTCGCAGAGTCGGACACAACTGAGAGACTTAACACTTTCACTTTCCTTCCTCGTGACTGCTGTGCTGTGTTCTTATTTCTCAGCCTGTTCTTCAGCTGGATTGGGAGGATTTGGTTTCCAATGATTCTCTTATTGTTCAGTGTAGGAGCTTTAACGGGAAGTTGCTGACTAATTTTACGGTTGTATAGGTAACAATTAACACTTCTGTCCAGCAGTCATTGTGAAGGAAGTTTCCATGTTCAGAGTCTAGTAGATTAAATTGGTTTTCTCTTCCAATACCAGGGACCAGGCTGTTAACTGGACTTTGGTGCTGACTTGCTTTTTGAATCATTTGGTTACCAAATTTTATAGTGTCCAAACTGATTTTTTTAAAGACATCGAATCAGAAAGAAATTCATGCAGGAATGCTTAGGACGTGTGTGAAAATTCTCTTCCTGTGACCAGCAGGTGAATCCCAAGGGCAAAGAGAAGAGAGACTGAGTTGTGTTGGGCTCAACTGTTCTCACTGTTAGTTAATAGCATTTGGACCCTCTGTTTATCTGGCTTGATCCCCACAGCAGCCCCCTGTGAAAGGGTTACCATCCTCATTTTATAATGAAGAGACTGAACTCTCGTGGTTTCCCCAAGATATCACAGAGCAAAGAATCAAGTTTACAGGTCTGTCTGACCCAAAGTCCCCGCTCTCTCACCAAAGTCTTATCTTTGAGACATTTTCCAACTATTTGAAACTATTGCCCACTATTCCCAAGTAATTCAGGATTGAACTGACTTGCTAAAAGATGCTTGGGGAAAGAAGTCATTCTCATTCATTTATACACTGGCACCAAACTATTTAAAAAATTTTAACTTGGTATCCTTTTGGTCAATAATTTGTCTGAAAACATCAAACATGGTGGCTGACAACTGAGTCTTTTCCTCAGAGGATTGCTCTGCATGCAGAAGTTCATTCATTTCTCAGGTACATTTCAGAAGTGGCATGAGTTTTTCAATTCTTAGTCTGAAAAGTTTGTGTTGCTGCCAATTCTGGGCTTTTCATAGCCAACATTTAAGGAGGTACTTCTGTAGCAAGGATAAAATGAAATGGCTTGAGTTTCTCCCTTCTGCACCCAGGGAATTTGGGAAAGCAGTAGGGACTGGGCAGCCTGCCAGTCTATGAGAGGAAGGGTCACACTTCCTGCCAGTGCCTGGAGGCTGGAGGACTGTGGCCAGAACCCAAGTCATGTCCCTTGTGACTGACCCAGAAGCCCACCGTCCCCTGTCACTTCCCCAAACCCTCCTCCACAGTCCAGGTTTGTTGCCTCACCATCTGGGTAAGGGAGAACCAGCCTCCCTGTCTTGTTATCACTACCATTGGGAGCACGTATGGATGTCGGGGAAGCATATGGATGAGGCCGAGTCTTCGTTTCCTCATCCTTGAGAGGGAGTGATACCTCCCTCCCCGGGTTACTGAGTCTTCAACAGAAATCCCATGGGGCGCCTGGGCCACGCAGCACAGCCAGGCTTGGTGAGAGGTGGTTACCGCAGCAGAAGCGTCACCAGAGCCCCCAGACATGGCTCTCCTCCTCCGCAGACCCGAGCTCACAGTCTGTCTTTGATAAGAATTCCAGATCTTCTGGCGTTTGGAGAGAGTGCCAAAGTGAGCGTTCACACTGCTGGGGAGGTCAGCGTGGAGTCCCCGCCTGCAAAGGTGATTTCAGAGGCAATTGTAAAAAGCAGGACTGTCAGGTCAGAGGGCTCCTGGGCATTTCCTAAGACTCAGTCTTCTGGGACTTTTTCCTGATCAAAAGGGTTTTTCAATTTCATAAATCAAAGTAAAATCTCTGGCAAAATGCCAAAATAGAGTTGAGCATCTCTGTCAGCAAATTTTACTTCCCCAAGAAGTGATTTTCACTTCCCTATCTCCACAGGCAGAAACACTGGTGGTAAGTCGGAGCCAAAAGATGTGGGGCCCAGGTCTCCTATATCAGCTTAGACCTCCATCGGGAGGTAGACAGGATGGGTTCTGGTCCCCAGAGTACAGGTGTAGGAAGAGGTCAGAAGGGGCGTTCCTCCAAAGGAACTTGGAGATTTTGCTCATTTATATTGGGGAAGTGTGGGGACTTCCCAGGTGGCTCAGTGATAAAGAATCCGCCTGCCAACGCAGGAGATGCAAGAGTCACAGGTTCAATCCCTGGGTCAGGAAGATCCCCTGGAGAAGGGTATGGCAACCCACTCCAGTATTCTTGCTTGGAGAATCCCATGGACAGAAGAGTCTGGCAGGCTACAGTTTTTGGGGTCACAAAGAGTTGGACATGACTTGGTGACTGAGCCACACATATTGGGGGAAAGCCTGAGGAATGCAGGTTGAAATGGATTCTAAGCAAATTAAGATGAAATAGTCAGAATGTAATATGTTCACTCAGACAGCTGGAGGTGGCTCTCAGAGATGGCTTTGTTGGTTGGCTGAACGTTGGCCTCAATGGTTCTACGTTGAGTGCAGTTCTGGTGTGTCCCTGGCGCATCACAGAAGGCGTTAGAGGCTTAGCAAGGTTGGCGGGTTGGAGTGCGTCTGTCACGTGTGCGCTGCACACCCACTTCTCGCCTTGTCCCCGGACCAGACTCAGAGGACACTCCCTGCTCAGGCCCTGAGAAGCACGTTAATGGTGGGGTGAGGGGGCACTAGCCAGCCATTCAGCTCTGGGGTGGCTGAATTCTGCAGACTGGACGTGCTGGGGCGAGGCAGCCATTGAGACACTGATTTTGATATGGATGATAGGGGTCGCTGTGTGGCAGAAGACACAGCAGTGTTACCAGAACAGAACGGGCCCACTCAGCTGGTTGCGGTACACTGTATCTCAGGGACACGTGGGCTGTGAAGGAAAGCGTGCTGTTTACTGTAAGGCGCCAGACAGGGAGTCTTGGACAGTTAACGCTCCAAAAGCCCAAGGTCCCGGATAGGTTTCAGCAAAGCGTTTCTAAAGGCCAGGCAAAGGACGGAAGCCCCAGGGTATGTGATTAGCTGTGCACAACTCTGGGATTGGTGGATGGTGAGGTAAAGGAAAGAGGCAGTAAGTTTTTGCAAGTATTTCCTGGTTCGGCCAGACTCCAGAGGGGATGTGTCAATTTCTTTCATTTGATGAGGTTTTTTTAGCATCTGCAGAACAACTCAGGAAACGTGTATCAGGTGCTGTTATCTAGGTACTTCACAGAGGAGCCACAGCAGAGGATATGGGGGAGGGGTCTGTCCCAGGAACGTCCCAGAGGGTCCTGCTCGGTTACAGGTGGCAACATTACCCAGTGGCCATCAAAACCTTTGTTCAGTATTGCTGACCAGCTCTCCTACCAACATCATTTGTAAAATGTTTCCTTACGCCATTATTTTCCTTTGCTTTTACTGTTGATACCTAAATATTCTGTAGCCTATCCTAGCTACAAATCAACTGAGCGCTTCTACTTTGATCCCTTTTTCTCTCTATCCCTTCGTCTTTGATGTTGGAGAAAAACCACGTCCCAAAACATAATGGATTCTACCAACATGTCATCTCTGGCATACTGAACTGAGAGCAAGAAGTGTGATAGAGAAGGAATGTTCCAAGAGCTCAGCACTCCTCCAGGGCCCCCCGAGGAGGGCGGGAACACCCCACCGCCTTGGCTGGGGCGCTGCCGATGCCATTCATGATCACGGCTGTGTGTGTGTGTCAAGCCCCAGGACTCGCTCTTTTACTCCCTCTAGTGGCCAAGGAGGGTAAGTGCTGCTGTTGTCTTCCTTTTACAGATGAGGAAACTGTCAGCTAATCATTGAAAATCTCTCTCACTGACCTTTACCCTTCCACCCCAGACAACCAGGGTGTGTCTGTGAAAGTCCCCCCGGACCTCCAGCCACACTGCCCTCTATTTGATGAGCACGAGGTGGCCAGACACTCAGAACCTGCCACGAAAGGTGGGCAGTGTTACATAGCTACAGGTTCTTGGCAGGGGTTGGGGGGAACATTTTGCAAATGGCAAAGCCTTCCATAGACATATGGTCTTGTTCAGTTATAATAACCCAATTTCCTGTTGTATGTGATGCAGCTGAAGCTTGGATTAGATGAGTAAGTGGCCAGGGTCACATGGGGGGAAGTGACCACAAATGCTCACCTTCTGACTTCAGGGCGCCCTCTAAAGAAGCAAAGTCATGATCCCATGTCCTTCCGTAAGCTCACCATAGTCCTGTTAACAGAGGATTCAAGTGGAAAAGGCAGTAAGTAATGTCGGAAAAGGTCTGTCCACATTCTGGGTGTCACCGTGATGAGCCTTCCTTCCAAGTCCTGAAGGGCAGCCCTCTGCCCTGAACTTCCTGCTGACTCAGTCTGAGTAAGTGCTGTGGCCCAGACAAGCTGCCTCATTCTTTATCTCCTTTTCACTTGGCCAGTCTGAACCCATTAGAGGAGTAAAGGAAATAGCATTAACTATTAAAATTTGCTTCAAAGAAAAGTTTAAAAACATTTATAAAATATGTGTGGCCCCACCAACCTGTGATTTTCATCAGGGTTAACAGGCTGCCCCCAAGAAAAGTTTGCTTTGGGCCCCATTGCTTCAGCTTTCCCCATCTGCAAAACGGACACGAAACCATGATTCAGTCCCCCTCTCCATTTTTAGTACCTGTCGAGGATGAGGGGAATGGAGGTCAGGTGTATCTTCAGCTGAAAAGACAAGCTTTGCAAAGGGTCTTCTCATATTCCCCCATTTCTCTTCAGCCTGCCTTCAAAGCCCCCCACTTCTCCAGAGACCTCAGGTCTGCAGCTTTTGCCTCTGGGAGTGAGGGGGCAGAGGAGCGGCATCAGCTAGGCTGCAGGCTTGGTACTTCGTACGCAGAGAGTGCTGCGTCATGGTCCTGTCTCTTTTCTCCCTAATAATGTGGAATAAGGGTGAGGGGAGGTGGGGTGGATGAGACTGCCCGGGCCCTAAACCGGAAACTCGTCTACTTGCCACGTCTGCTTAAAGACACATAAAAGCATGTCACTAGAGGCGTTGAGTCAAACCAGAGCTAAGAGGCACTTAAGGGCGCTGTGATCATGTTAGCTGTGCCCTGTCTCTCCGTCTTAAAAAATACGCATGTGCAGAAGAGAATCCGGCAGTGAGGACCCCGGCTGGCAGGATTCCCCACCTTCAGGCCCACCCCCCGCACTCATCCCCGCAGTTGTTCAGCCCAGAGTTAGGAGACCAGATCAGTGGTAAAGGTGGATCATCCTTTCTTCTTTTTTTTTTTTTATTATTTTTTTTTTTTCCCAGTGGGTTTTGTCATACATTGATATGAATCAGCCATGGATTTACATGTATTCCCAATCCCAATCCCCCCTCCCACATCCTTTCTTCTTTCTTCTGTAAAGCAACTATCAAACTGAGCACATTTATTATACAATGTTATGTGTACGCCTACCAGCTGTTCCCAATCTCTACATCAAAGCATTATTTTCAAAAAGTTAAAAACCCAACAATGCAAATATAAGACAAATACATGATGAAGATCTCTGAGCCCATTAAGAACCAATCCAGTAAATGAGCATTTTGAGCCACATGGTCTGTGATATTCAGCTGAACCCCAAGGTTGCCTTTGCTGAGTCTGAAGTTAGGGTGACAATGAGGATGACTGTTTCTGGAAATTCCTTGCACAATGAAGGAGGCTGGATATCCTGGTTTGTGTCCAGAACGAGGACAGAGAGGCTCAGCAGCGCCTCCAGGTCAGTAGGGTTTTCCAGGGCCTCAGGATTGGGGCTCGGAGTTAACTGTAGCCATGGCCGAGAGCAAGACACATTCTGATTTTGAGGTCCAAGGGTATTGTTGTTCTTGTTTTAGCAAGAAGGAAACTGAGGCCCAGAGTGAAGCCAGAGCAGGTAGACAGCAGTAGCAGCTACGTGAATGCAGCAAGCTTGATAGGGTGACAGGTCTGATGTTGGGGTGAGTCTTTACACACATGCTAATGGCCACCCTCCCATCTACCTCCTTGGGGCGAAGGGGTCCTTGATCTTTTCTCTGCTGTGGACCCCTTCTCATCATGCTACCTTTAAATGCTTAAGGTAAGATATCTAGGGTTTCAAAAGTGCTTTGCTTTGAGCAAAATCGCAGGAATATTTGTCTAGGTGGTTGTTGTTTAGGCGCTAAGTCATGGACAGTAGTTCTCCAGGGGATCTTCCTGACCCAGGGATCAAACTCACGTCTCCTGCATTGCGGGCAGATTCTTTACACCCAGCCATCAGGGAAGCCCTATTTGTCTAAGTAGTCCTCGTTTAATTTGATCAGTCAAAAATTACACAGAGACGTTGTTTAAATAGTATTGCCAAAGAAAAACTGCATTGACCCCCACCCCACCCCACCCCACCCCCAAATTCTACCCTCTGCCTTGGTCCACACCACCTTCCTGCTCCTCTGAATAACGCCCTACCCCAGGCATGCGAGCCCTTCCACTGGCAGGAAAGCTGCCCCGGCCCCCAGACTAGGAGGCACCTTTGAGGTGTGGTCCATGGGGCCGGAGTCTAGAGGACTTCACTAGCTGCCCTGGGTCCTCTTCAGGGGCTATAACACAGGTGGACTTGAGCTGCTCCAGTCATGATGTTCTGCCAGTTAAGTCAGTGATGAGCCTAGTTCTAGAATCTGGGGAGTGGTTCCTCCAAGAGGTGACTGTGCCCAGCCCCCCGAAACTGCTTAATAGCCACAGGAAATTTGTGATTTGTCCCTCAATTTTGCTAGTGATCTCCCCGAATAATGTTCGGGCAATCTCCTAACAGACCATGAATAGGGGTGGCGGGGTGTCATGTGGCTGTGCAAGCCTGGGTGTGAGCGTGTGTGAGAACCAGCATCTCTGCGAACCCGGGGCTACGCAGGCAAGTAAAGTAAGGATAGTTCATACATTGTTATAAGCCTATTCCTCATTATCTTCTCTTGAGTATCTTCTGGTGCATAGAGAGAACTTGTTCTATTCAGAAGCAGAACCTCCCTTAGCTACTGTGTTAAATTACATTTCACTCAAAGGTTTCCTTCCTCCAAGACTACATTAGTTGCTGTTGTTTTTTTTTTTTTTTTAATTTTTGTTGGAGTATAGTTTTTACAACGTTGTGTTAGTTTTCATTGTACAGGGAAGTGATTCAGTTACACATATATCCATCTTTTTCAGATTCTTATATACATTATTACAGAATATTGAGTAGAGTTTCCAGTGCTCTGCAGTAGTCCTTGTTATTTTAAATATAGTAGTGTGTATATGTTGATCACAACCTAATCACTTCCTCCAACATTCCCCCTTTGGTAACCATAAGTTTGATTTTGAGATCTGTTTGTTTCTGTTTTGTAAAAAAGAAAAAAAAATTGTATCATGTTTTTAAAATTAGATTCCACCTATAAGTGATCCCTGGGTTGGGAAGATTCCCTGGAGAAGGGAAAGGCTACCCACTCCAGTGTTCTGGCCTGAAGAATTCCATGAACTGTATAGTCCATGGGGTCACAAAGAGTCGGACACGAGTGAATGACTTTCCCTAGCAGGATAAGTGATATCCTATGGTATTTGTCCTTCCCTTCCTTACTTCACTTAGTATGATCATCTCTAGGTCTGTCCCTGTTGCTGCAAATGGCATTATTTCCTTCTTTTCTACAGAGCGAAGAGACTTCAGACCTGTGGTGACAGAGGCCTTCAAACCTCGCAGGGGGACATCCTTGGAGCTCCCCGGCCAGAAAGTGCGAGAGGAAGCAGGACTTTGAAAGCAGAGAAAGTAGGTCTGCCGAGAGCCAGAGCCGGCCAGCCAGGCCTCGGAGGTCTCCGTGCCAGTGAAGGTTTTCAAACAACAACTTCTTTTCTTCCCTGAGAAAAATGGCTTGGGCAAGCTTCCCCGGTGTGCGTTTTGTCTGACAAGAAACCCTTTTGTCCTCTGTCAGTAGAAACGCCGAGAATAAAGCACTAGGGGCACTGCCGAGAGGCAGGTGCTGGAGCCCCGACCCCCTCCGCCGGTACCTCTGCCCGGGGGGCTCAGCCGAGCCCAGACGGACTCTCCCCAGGGCCTGGGCAGGCGACAGGACAGGAGACGTGAGTCACCCCGTGGATGCCCGAGCTCCGGTCAGTGGGGGAAAGGGGCTTTGGGAGAAAATGGAGATGGGGCTGTCTGCTTCATTTATTAATAGGCATTTGTCACACACCAGGTTAAGAAATAATCCTCCCATTGTCAGCCTGGCGTAATCCTGCCCTTGTCAATATGTCTTCCGGGACCTTGTGGGGAGGGGGCGCTTTCTCGGAAGAAATCCCTTTTCAGAGGGAAAGGCAGATGTACCTCTCTCACCATGGGCCTGTCCCCGCCGGGAAGTCTGTGTCTCATGCACGATATTCAAGGCATTGAGGAACCTGCTTTGTAACGAATGAAATCCTAGGTCTCTTGAAGTCACCCCTTAGGTGGTTTTTGCATAAGTAGAGGCTTCTCCGAACTGGGTTTCTTTAAAGCAAGGGCTTTTTTTCCCTGCATTTTGGTTGGCTCCTAAAATAGAAACAAACTGCACTATTCAGGGAAGGGCAAGAAGGCTTAGCCTGCTCTGAAGAAGGCCTATGGGATTGTCACCCAACGATTATCACCACCACCGCCCCCAAACACAGCCCTTCAACCAAACCTAGCAACTGAGATGACCACAGTATTTATTTTCTTTCTTTCTTTTTGGCCATGCTGTGCCGCTCATGGGATCTTAATTCCCCAACCAGGAATTGAACCCAGGCGCCCACAGCAGAAGTGTCCTAACCACTCGGACCACCAGGGAAGTCCCCACAATTTTTTTTTTAATTAACCCTAAAGTGTTTTCAAATTCAGTGAACAATGAGAAAAGCAGTCCTGAGAGCAAAGTCAAAAGCAGGTTTCTGTCAGTTGTATGAAATCATAACAGTGAAAACCTTTTGAGTAAAGAAACCCAAGTACGTTCTCCTAGCCTTCTGACAGGACGTGAGTGCTGAGGGCAACCCTAGAACCACCCAAGAGGCAGGAATGAGCCAACTTGGATTTGGCTAAAAAGGAACAGGAAACACACACGCATCTAAGCACCCAATTCACACAGTGGTAGGAAAGCAGAAACGATTAACTTCCTCTATGATGCTGAGTCTTTACAGCAAAAGTGAGTTTTTTGACAGTCAATCAACACCTCAAAGAAGCTTCCTGCAGCCCGTGGTACGGAGCAGCCTCTTCTCAGACGCCGGGTGCTGCTTATTCTGCTCTCGGCCTTTATTTTCCTCCCACCTCTCCCCCAAGAAGGCTGCAGTCAGCTACGGCAATCCATCCCGAGGAGGAGCTTCGCCTCTGAGAGATTAATCATGAGCGGGGATGTGTGATTGATCCTGCCACCCGCAAAGCAGGGGGATGCTGAAGCTGTCTTTTCTGCAGTAAGCAAAGTTCAGAGCTGTTTGAGTTCCACTAGGTAAGTAGGACTCTCCAGACCCGAGCTGGTAGGCTGCCCTCTCAGCAGGAATTCTCGCCCTGGCCACTGAGGTGTGCCTCAGTGGATGCACCTGAGCCATGGAGGCTAGAGGGTCAGAACTGCTCATTTTTGCCAGTAGCCTGACTCCATCAGCTTTTAATTAGCATCAAGTATTGCAAACCCATTCTGTTCAAGAGGTTGGCAAATGAAAATCGGATTAAGATCTGTCCTATAAATTTAGGCTGTATGGGGTTTTTCCTAATCCCAGCTAGAGGCTAGTATATCCTAATTTTTGCAGAAAAGGAGTCTTGAATTTTTTTTTTGGACATATCCTACCCCTCCCCCTAAAAAAAACCTTAAGAACACGATTCACCCAAAAAATAAAGGGAAAGGGAAAATAATTGCATTTTCTGTGGATGTAACTTGGAACAGATAAATGCTAAAGGGAGATGGTAATTTGGGAGGACCCTTGACTCAGATGCTCCGTAGAAGAAACAGCGTCACATCACAGATGGATTAGGTAGCCTAGTGGCCCAGAGCGCCCACGGCCCTGGGCTCCAACCACAGCTCTGCAGCCACTTTCGAGCTGCAGCTTTGGGTAAGTTCATTGTCCTTTCCGAGCCTCTATTTTCTTTTTATTTAAATAGTAGTTTAGTACTTACATTTCTCCATTTCTTCAAAGTAGGAAATCGGTAAAACAATACTCTCAGCTCAGCTAGAATTCAATGAGATGATGACTGCGGAGGATCAAGCCCGATAACAAGGACAACATAAGTTCTCAACTTACTGTATTGTTAGACTTGATCAGCAGGTCTAGCGGGACCCAGGAGAAGTGGGAGTGTGTTCAGTGGCTGAGTTGCCAAGGGAAGCATGTACAGCGCTTCCAGGCAACAGAATTCGCCCTTCACATCCCGGGCAGGAAGCCTGTCCTGATCTACTCAGTATCAGATGGGTTTAGTTCTCCGCCCTCAAGGTTATCACGAAAATGCCTTTAAGTGCTCACGTACATTCAGCTCTGTCCAAACACCGGGGCAGTTTTAAACCCGCGCATGCACTGTCATTTACAGACCACTCACACAGCTTAGGGCTCAGACTAAAGGCTGATGCACAGGCTAACGTAAAAGGCATGGTGGAGCTGAGGATTTGGGATAAATTACGGTTTAACGGCAGTGAGCATGGCTTCATCTTCTGACCTCGTATTGGAAGCCAGGCTCTATGCTGCTTTCCCTGCATGATTCTCACAACGTCTCCATGCAGGCTGAGGGGAGATGAGATGGTAGGTGGATGGAGGGTGGAGAGGGAAGCCTGTTACCTTGCAGAAGACTCCGTAACTCATAAGAGCCGTTACTTATGGGGCGATGACTGTTCTTGCAGTGTGCCAGGCAGTTCTCACCTGCTCGTTCACCTTGTCCTGCCAAAACCTCACAGCACCGGGGTGGTGAGAGTCTCCAAGGTTGAGTACCTTGTACTGAGTCACATAAGAGCAGACCAGAACTCAGTCCCTGGAAATCTATTCCCATATCCTGTGCTCATCTACCTAGAACCCCTCTTCCTGCCCACCAAAGCTGCCAGGGATAACTCAAGAGACTCATGGTGGTGGGGAGACAGGAAAGGGCTTCTCACAGCCAGGTTTCTGTAACTCACCAACAAGAGAGTGAGGTTTACTCTCAGGGTCTGAAGACCCTAAAAGACAGGCTCACGTGGAATGTGACCGTGCTCAGCCTCTGTGCTACAGGAAGCTGCAGATGAGAGGGGTGGTGGATTTCACAGTCTCTGCGAAGACTCGCTTACCTTTACAGTGTCTGCTCTGCGTGTGGCAGCACCGTCCTCGGTGATTAGTGTGTGTGAAGGCCCTGACCCCTCATGGCGATCCCATGCGGTAGGTTTTGCCCATCCTGTGGGAGAGGAAAGCACTTGCTTGAGGTCACAGAGGTAGAAGTGGTCCGGCCGGGGTTGGAACTTGGGTGATCCTGCCTCCAACGACACAGACTAGAAGAGCAGTGTGCTGCGGGGCCTGGAGTTGCTTCTCTTGCTTGTAGCAGGTGCATACCTGGCATAGGTGTTTGCAGGTAAGGATGCACGTTTTGTAATAACTCACGTGAATGATTCCACTGGACACTCAAGTGGGGGCACCAGAGAGGAAGAGTGTGATACCAACACCCTCCATTCAGTCATCTTCAAGGCTTGGGAAAAGGCGGATCTTTATCAGATTTTCCTGTTTGAACCCTTCCCACTTAGCATATTCAGCTGCCAGCTGGGTGAGGCTTCTGGAAAGAGTTTGGAGGCCCGCTGAGAGCCTTGACATCCTTGTCTGAAAGGCATTGGCATTGGCAGCTGTCCAAACACTGTGGTTGACTTTCAGACTATTTAATTGAAACCATATTTAAGGGAAAAAGAGAGAGAAGGAAGGGGTGTGGGGTGCCAGAGCAGGAGAAAGATCTTGGCAAAAAACAAAACAAAACCCTTCTGTGTGCTGTGTGCACCGTCGGATTGACCAGACAGGGCCACAAAGCTGATACAACAGGATTAGCAAAACTGCATTGTTGGCTGTGGGCGCGGTGTGACACGTGCTACAGCAAAGGCATTTGGCAGGATTAACCTGCCAGGGATAAAGATGTAGCAGACAAGGGGCTGAATTAATGGACTGGCATGACTGAGGCGGGGAAATCTATTTGCATGCGATATTAACTGTGCTAATAAACTCCGGGCTGGGTTCGGCAGCCCTGTGGGTCCTCTCAGAAACAGGATTTTTTTATTTCAAAGCCCACCTGGAATCTTCCAACCAAGACCGGCTAATGCAGGCAGGCTTCCCAGGCTGCCTTTAGGCTCATGTTTGCTGTCATCCTAGAATAGATAAACTCACATTCTTACATACCCGTGGCAGCATGGGCACCCACTGACTGTGCAGAGTGATCCTTGTACCCCGGGGTTTGAATGCCAAAGGGTCCTCTGTTCAGAGGGTGATTGTCTCTGAAAAACAATGAACGATCATTAAGTACAACACACTTGACAAAATACCTGCTTGGAATGGTTGGTTGTGCCTGATGTGTGTATTCTCATTGCGTGGATGTCAGGGCGAGAGCAGGGTGAGCAAGCAAGACAGGCCAAGGCATACATTTTCAGAAGGTGCCGCCCATACAAGGGCAGCGTCAGCGCCTGAGAGCAAGTGCCTCGTGCCTCTCATCCTGGTCGTGCTGAAAGCAGCAGTGGGAACCAGGAAGATTCAGGCATTCGAGATGCAGGCGCGCTTACACGCACAGTGTCACCAATGTACAGCTGAGTGTTGGGGGGCAGCACCAGGAAGAGGCCGGGCAGGTGAGAGGAGAGGGAACCAAGAAAGATGGAGTTACCCTCCAAGTTACTGCTGTGGGCAGCTGGGGACCTCTGCCAGCCTGGGTGGGACGAGAGAGCAGGAATTTTTCCACCAGCCTCCAAGCATCACTGATGACGGATGTTAACTCCTTGTACCCCGCAGGCTCACCACATTCCTGCTCCTGTTCCTGACCAAGGGAGACCCCGCCAGCCGAAGGTACCCTGTACACTGGGCCAGTGCGGCTCCCTCCAGCCAGCACCTGCCACGTGAGTGAGATTTCGTTTTCATCTGAAGATGCTGACTCTCTATCAGACTCTTATCACCACACCAGGATTCATACAAATGTCCATTTTTCACAGAGCCCTAGATTTAGAGCAGCAGCCCCCAAATCTGGATTATCAGAATCCATGGGGGTGGGGGTGGATTCCTGGGCTTCGCTTTCAAACCTACTGCAGCAGAAGCTGGAAGTGGGGAGGGAAGGAGTGAGCCCTGAATCCCACCTTCCCCTCCTGAGCCAGTCAGCCAGGGTGGGGGGATGTCAGCTGCTGGAAAAAGTCTGCGTTAACCCATGGACACCCTGGGAGCTGGTTGATGAGGAAACACACCCTATTTCTATTGCCATCATCTTTTTACAGAAGGAACAGGCAGGAAAATGGTTTGTTGATTTGAGACCTCTGATGTTATAAAGCTTAGATAAATGTCACGTCCTTCCAATTGCCTTCACCAAGTGATCATTACGTGACGTTAAAAACACACACACACACACACACTAGAAATAGCTAGCTTGACCTTACCAAGCAAATAGTGAAGAAGAAGAAGTTAATGTAAACAGGCCAGAGTGGGAAATAAAGAGATAAAAGGCTTTGGTTAAAATGGGTGCTGAATTCTGGAACACCAGAAATGTTAACATGCTCTTCAAACGCCCCTGGCATAGCTGAGGCACTTCGGAGGCAACAGCAGGTAACCGGGCCCTGAGCGGAGAGGGAGGGCGGCTGTGATGCACGAGCCCCCTGTTCTGGGGTCCAGGCCACCCACATACTCTGTTCTGGGGCTGCATCTGCCCAGGGAAAGGGGGACTTTCTTGAGCTCACAAAAGGCTCCGTCCCCAGCAGGCCTGATTGTCTACCTTGCAGAAGGTGCTGCGTGGTCTAGCCCTGTGTGCCAAGATCTGAAGGAAAGACGGTGCGTAGATGAGCGGACGAGAGGAGGGAGGTGAGGGGGGACAGGTGGGCGGGGCAGGGCCACCCGGCCCGTGCGCTTCTGCTGGACTTTGTATTTGCTCTGGATGGACGGGGGAGGGAAGGGGGGTACAAACAGGAGAGCAACAGGCTCCCAGTCGTGTTTTAGAAGCGTCACTCAGGCTGCAGGAAAGAGTGAACCACAGAGGGACAAGTTCGATGCCCAGAGCATTGTCCAGGTGAGAGGTGGGGTGCCGGCAGGGGTAGAGGACTGGCCTGGCCACGTAGGGTGGCCGTGGAGATGAGATGTCCTTCAGTGGCAAAATGTTGGCCATCCTGAGGACTCAGAGCAGACGCTAAGGACAAACCTGTGTCTGTGCCTCTAAGCTGGTGGGGACTTCCTTCACAGGAAGCGCGGCCACGCTGCAGGTCCCGCTGTCCCTGCTGCTGTGTGGCCCTGGGCGGCGGGGGACCCCACGATCGGGCTGAGCCGGGAGCCCGCCTGCGTGAGCATGAGTGTAGTGGGCAGGAAGTGGGGGAGGGTGTTCACAGCCACAGAAGCAGGCACACGGGGTGTGCTGGGGGGGCACCAGCTCCACAAGGGAGGAGGGGCAGGCGCAGAAGTGAGGCGCCCTGGGATCTGGGACTTGGGGAGGGATTAATCCAGATCCGACCGGCCCTCTGGAGGGACCCCCATGGCGTCCCTGTGCATCAGGGCATGAGAACCTGGAGGCAGGGAGGTGGGTGAGCAGGCCTGGCAGCCAGCTGTTTATACACAACAGGTGTGTGCGTCCTGGGGATGCTGGGTGCCAGTTTTCTTTCTCCTTTTCCAAATGCCTAGAAAGGATGGGCTGGACCGCTCAGGTCTTAGTTTAAGTGATACATTCACTCAACCAGTATTTACCAAGCATCCCCTGCGTGGCCAAGCCTGGGGACCTGAGAGGGAGGTTGGAGTCGAGTGGCAGCAGCTCCCCGCACACTGTGTGGTAAGAACCTTAAGGACGGGGACCAGAGGCCTGGAAAGTACAGGACAGAGGAGTCGGGTCTGGTCTGGGGGATGGTGTCCAGGAGGTCATTTTGCATTGGAAATCTGAAAGAGGAGTGGGTATTAAACTATGTGAAATCGAGAATGAGGCATTCCAGGAGGAGGAACGCATATATATGGAATCCAGGAAAATGGTACAGACGAACCTATTTGCTGGGCAGGAACAGAGAGACACAGATGTAGAGAACAGACATGTGGACACGGGATGGAGGGGGACAGTGGGACAAATTGAGAGCGTGGCATGGACATGTATGCACCACCTCGTGTAAACTGATCGCTAGTGGGAAGCCGCCGTGTAACGCAGGGAGCTCAGCGCCGTGCTCTGATCACCCAGAGGGTGGGGCTGAGAAGGGGAGGCCCAAGAGGGAGTAGAGATACGTGGACATAAAGCTGACTCTCGTTGTGGTGCAGCAGAAACTGACAACATCGTTAAAGCAGTTATACTCCAATTAAAAAAATTTTTAACAATTCAAAAGACAAAACAAGTCAGCGGGGTGCAGATGGAGGGGGAGATGAAAGGCCGGCTCTGCTGGCATTCTGCTTCTAACCCCTGGCTGCTCTCTGTCCGCTCCGCACTCCAGAGGCAGCACGGAGGACCGTCGGCTGGCACGGTGCGGTGGGGCAGCTGGTGTTGTGAATCAGGCCGTCGCCAATCAGAGAACGGCTACTTCACAACACCAGGGTCACACCCCACCCCAGGCAGCGCTCCCAGCTCCAGGCCCCATCCGGCCTCCACCTCGGCCAGCGCTGGGGCACCGCCAAGCCCCCCAGGACCCCAGCAGGCGGCCTTCCGGTTGACGCCTCACGCTGTGAGATGCCACTGCAAACACAGGAGCCCTGAGGCTGTTTCTCGCCCAACACAGACAGCTCCACTTGGAACTGAAAGGCGCTCGCGGCAGCACCGGCTTCCTGCAGAGAAAATGGAGCCACCAGCTCCCCGCGGTGAGGACGGAGTTGTGATCTCGGGAGGGTTGAGCACCGCTGACCTGCCCCGCTCCTCCTGGTGCTGAGAACACAGCTGTGAGCCGGGCCAGGATTTTGACACATGATGGTGACCACTCTGACCCGGGCAGAGTGGAGGGAAGGGAGGCGCTAGTGCCAGGATGGTGGCTCAGTGACAGTCCTGGAGAACGAGGAGGGCCTTGTGTGGCCACACAGGCCGGGGACACGTCTATTTCCTAGATGGTCCCGGGTGCCCTTAGGAACACATGCCCGCCGTCAGAACGAGTCCCCACGCTGGACGAACCTTACGAGGGCCCTTCCAGGGCATTGGTGGGTCACATGCTCCCATCGTGGGTAATGTGATCAGTCGGCTGGGCTGATGGGGGGGCTTCCTTCCCCCAGGGCCCCACAGCCAGGGACCTGGCCGGGGGGAAACTGACAGAGGCCTCCCGAGTGGGAGTATGGTTATGTTTGAGTACCTAAGTGACATCTTCCGTATGTCACCGCTGTTTTTTAGAGCCAAGGGAGGCGTTGAAAGCAGAGTGGCTGGGTTGGCTAGCGTACTTTCTGAAGCACTAAGGAAAAAGGAGGATGTCCACCTCTCGGGTTTTCAGTGGGACAGAGCAAGATCCAGGGCTGCTGCGATGAACCCAGGCTCCGTCTGTGTCACCTCGGCGCTGTGCTGCTGTCCCCAAGGAAGCCAGAGGGAGGGATAAGAACACACCTGGTGCAGAACGAGGTTACACAGAGCCTGGGTTAATCAGCACAGTCCTTGAAGTTCCGGGAGGTGAGTCTGCTGCTTCTGTGAAGTTCTGTCCTTGACCCCAGACCGCTCAGGCAGCTCTGAAGTTTGTACTGTGTTATGCTTGGGGACAAGTATCTTTAGAGTTAAGAGTCCCAGTTTTTCCCAGAAAGGCCTTCCCCCATTTTTCTTGGAGCATAGAAACAGCACATCTCTAAGAATCCATCTTCTAACCTGTTCTCTCTCTACCACCAGTGGCCAAGTAGGCACCATTCAGGGTGTGGCCCACGTTGGAAGGTGGCCCCCGCCCGCACACACCTGCTGCATCACAGTCTTGGGGCCTGGGGCCCAGCCTCTGCGCAGGGACTGGGTGCTAACACGACCAACCCCTGTTGGTCTCCCCGCATCCTCTCCCGCTTCCATTCCAATCTCATCTCTCCTGCTTGTTCCAGCCAGAATGGTCTTCTCCAAACATGTGCCTCTATCGTGGGAACCCCTCCACTCCCTGCCTTAAAACTGCTTAGGGAGTTGGCCTCACCCTAACAGCACTGGCCCCCCAAGTGGCATGCCCCCCACCCCAAGCACCTCTCCATTCACACCCTTCGTCCCTCCAGCAGCCCTGCCCCAAGACCCCTTTCCAGACCCTCACACCCTCCAAGCTCCCTCCTGCCCCAGGGCCTTTGTGCAGCTCAGCCCTGTCTGAAAGCCCCCAGTGTACTCCCCTGATTGGCGGTGAAATCTGGAGGACAGGTAGTCACCAATCAGGGGAGAGTACGTGGGGGGCATTCAGACAGGGCTGAGCTGCACAAAGGCCCTGGGGCAGGAAGGAGACTTCAGCCAGCATTGACTCCCCACCCCGGAAGGCCAGGTGAGACAGCTGATGTTGAGAGCAAGCTCAATTCTGCCTCTACAGAGCACTCGTCCCATTTTGTCATGATGCCTTCACTGGTGGGGATCTTTGCTGAATGTAGTCCTCCCCCCGGGCCGATGCGTCCTGTGGGCAGGGACCCTCAGCTGAGTTCAGTGTCTGGCATTGAGGAGTGACTCAATAATGAATTTGTTCACAGTCTGTGCTCTCAGTGTCCTTCAAAGTCACATGGCTTGCTCTTGCTCATCGGAGCTTTGAGTCTTTGTTTCCTTCCAGTGACACTGTAGTAACAGCAGCAAGCACATAAGAAGAACCGGGGCACGCACTGCTCTGGGCCCTTCGCATCATCACTTACCTCCAGGTGGCAGGTCGTGTAGCCACCTGTCAGGTAAGAAGTCAGACCACACCATCCATACTGTTGGTAGTTGGCGCCACTACGCTGCTGCTGAGAAGCCAAAGGGGCAAAGCCGGCACCCTCCTTCGCTGTTGGTGGGGATGTAAACTGGTGAAGCCACTATGGGAAACAGTATGGAGGTTCCTCAAAAGAAGCTAAAAATAGAGTTTCTGTATGATTCAGCAGTCCCACCCCGGGCATATATCTAGATGAAATGACAGAAAGATAACATGCACCCCAGTGTTCACTGCAGCACTATGTACAAGAGCCGAGACATGGAAGCAACCTAAATGTCCATCAACAAATGAAAAAGGTGTGGTACATATATATAACGGAATATTACTCAGCCAAGAATGAAACGATGCCATTTGCAGCAATATGGATGGACCTAGAGATTACCGTACTAAGTGAAGTCAGACAAAGACAAATATTATACACCGTCACTTGTATGTAGAACCTAAAATTGGACACAACTGAACCTGTCTGTGAAACAGACTCACAGACATAGAGAACAGACTTGGGTTCCCAAGGTGGAGATGGGTGGGAGAGGGGGGATGGAGTGGGAGTTTGGGCTTAGCAGATGCAAGCAAGTATATATAGAATGAATAAAGCCACAAGATCCTACTGTGTAGCACAGGGAACTCAATATCCTGTGATAAAACCATTATGAAAAAGAATGTGTGTGTATAACTGAATCAGTCTACTGTACAGCAGAAATTAACATAATATTGTAAATCACCTATACTTTAAAAACTGGAGGACAAGGCTGAACATGAAGGTCCCCAGGGCTTGCTCCCAAGTACCCAGCGAAGCCCACTCCATTCTCTCTGGTCTCTGAAACCTGGCAGAACAGGCAAGTATTCTTGCTGTTTGTATGCTTATAAAAGGTTAAATTCCAACCTTGTTTAAAGTACTTCATAACAAAACCTGATTAAAAACCTAATGAAATATAAAATAGGGTCAAGTCCAGAGAGAGAAAACTATTTAAGAACCAGAGGAAGCTCTACTTAATTTTGTTGTTAAGCTGGTGAATTCATTTGAGGTTTGCACAGTTACCTTCAAGGTCAGCGCTTCTGGGAACAGCAGGGTTTGGAAAGGAAGTTTCCTGAGTAAATATTTAATGTCAGATAGAGCCATGCTTCTCAAAGTGGGGTTTACCTTCAGAGGTCAGCAGCACCTGGGAACTTGTTAGACACACACATCCTCTCCAGGTCCCCATGGCCCTGCTGAATCAGAAACCCTGAGGGGAGATCCTGCAACCTATGTGTTAATAAGCCCTCCAGGAGATTCTGAAGTGCTTCAAGTTTGAGAACCACTGAAATACATAAAAGGGGGGGAAACCCTTTCATTACCAAATGAAAAGGGCAAGGTTGTGGAATACCCACACAGTCCATTCAGAGCAGTGTGAGAAGTTTAGGGCATTTACTGTGAGAAATGGAATATTTCTTGACATATCAGCTAACAAGGATGTCACAGTCATCAACGATTTCAGCCCTCCCTGTGAGCTAGTGAGCCTGAGGAGACTCAGGATGTTAAAATGTAGGATACTGGCCCCAGATAGATGAAGTACATATCAAAAGAGTGATTTCAGTGAGCCCCAGACTCTCGCATCTTCCCATACATAGAAAAGTGCTAAATTCCTTAACCTGGGATGTCTGGTTTTCGTTAAATAACAATCAGCTTTTGGTGTTTTTGACATAACTTCTATATAACCTGGCTTCCCCCACCACCCACCTCAGTGCAGTTCCCTCAGTGTTACTTGAGATGCTGTCTCCTGTGCTTAAAGTCCTAAAAATTCCCACCAAATAAAACAGAACTCTCAACTTTTAGGTTGTGAATATGTTTAAGTCCACAGTTATGGCGACTGATAACTGATGACCAAAGCAGATTCTTCTCCTTTGCCTGAACTCAGCCAGGTTTATATACGTACAGGATTTAGAGGTACTTAATTGGAAATTGAAGGAAATCTTGCCCTAAACATGAGGGGTGGAGGCTTTTTTATTGCATACACAGTTAAATTAAGGTTAAAAAGCTGGCTTGATAAAAATATCTTTTTGAATTCTGACTTTAAACAAAGGCCTTCTAGTGGGGAACTTGCATTTCTCTGTGTCTTTGCTTCTACCTGATCATCCTAGGACAGAGTGTGTCTGTGTGTGTCTGTGTGTGTTTTGAAAACTTGCCCTCTGCTATACTGTTTTTGAAAGTAAACTCCCCAGGCTTTACTTACATCCTCCCCTACTCTTACAGAGAAGTCTCCTGCAGGTTTGAATCACTATTAATATATATTTTATTAATGGCCAAATGATGGATCCTTTTAAAATTGGAGAAACTAACAAATTGGTGAATCTCGAGGGCTCCCATTATAAATAGCTGTTTTACTGGTACTTACAAAAATAAACCAGGGGTGGAAAATATGTATTCAATGGTGAACCCAAGTACTTCAGTTTAAAACAAGAAAAACTGGTTTGGGAAGCTCCCTTCGTGGTTTTTGCTTCCCCCTCAGTGAGTCTTATAGATGGTATTAGAATAATTAATGTTAATAGGAAAAACACATAAGGAAAGTCTGGATACTATTTCCAGCAAGGTAGAAATTTTTAAAGGAATTATCTCAAGTGAATAAAGAAATCTTTAGATGGTTATTTAAAATGGGATAAATAGAAAGGAAATCATAACTGAACATACTAAAGGAAACCAACCTGAGCCATACAAGTGAGTGAAAACTGAAAACTGTATAATATTAAAAATAGTGATTTCTGCTCTGGGTTTAATATGTAAACTCAGAAAAGAAGGTTTCTGCTGAATGCCTTATGAAAACCTTTGACGGCAAGATAAGTGCTCAAGTTCTAAGACATAGAACTCAAATTTCAGTTAGAAATCTTTTCACTGATACATAACATATAGTTGGACAAATCAATCTTTTAGTATTATTTAACTGGCAGACTTATTCTTTGAGGGAATTAAAAGCAACTGTCTTTCTCTTGCAAATCTCTACAAACCAGAATGTATTACTAAAGTACAGGCCACAAAGACCTGAGTCTGAGCCTAATTAGCTCAATCAGTTAAGACCTGAAACCAAGGAAGGAAAAAAAAAAAAATGACAAAGTGGCAGTTTTAAAATTCAAACCGCTGGGAATGCTCCCTCAGCCAGACTTCACAAATAGTAAAGCTTTAGTCATCTGAATAAGCAGTTCTAATGTATTCCAACTGTTCTTTATAAATTAGTAAGTTTATATTGTAATACCAGGTTCATGATTTTTTTTAAAGTGAATCTGTTGCAGGATGGGGAACCCCTTCTGAGGCCCAAAACTGGGCTCTTATCTAACACTCGGAAATGAATTGTCCAAGGAGACACGTGCTGACAAAGCAAGAGGGAAAAGGCCCTTTTGGGAAAGGGCCCCAGCGGAGAGCCGTAGGGTAAGGGAGCCCAGGAGAACTGCTCTGCCACCGTGCTTTTATGGTGATGGGATTAGTTTCTGGGTTGTCTTTAGCCAATCATTTTGACTCAGAGTCCTTCCTGGTGGTGCATGCCTTGTTCAGCCAAGACAGATGCCAGCCAGAAGGATTCTGGGAGGTGGTTGGACATGTGGTGTCTCCTTTTGACCTTTCCCAAACTGTTGCGGTTGGTGTTGACTTATTAGTTCCATGTTCATTACCAGGACCTCCTGTCGTAAAACAACTCATGCAGATGGTTACAGTGGTGCCTGGCCAGGGAGGGCAGTTTCAGTCAGTGTGCTGCTCCTAACAAATCCATGAGATGTTTAGTTTTGCCTGTTTATGCCTGTGAACACATTATACATATGAGATATCTCTACCTGTGGATAATATTATCAAAATTAAATTTTTAAAGAGTGCTTACAAATTAAAGAAACTGGCCAAAATGACCTTCAGGTTCACGTGAACTAGGAAGTATTCAATGTTAAGTTGAAACCTGGTATTAAAATTTATGTTTATTGATCTAGATAATATAGACATTTCTTTAGAGTCATCAGTATTAAGTATAATTAAGTGTTGTACCTAGGTTTGAAAAGTGAAAGTGTTAGTTGCTCAGTTGTGTCTGACTCTGTGATCCAATGAATTGTAGCCTGCCAGGCTCCTCTGTCCATGGAATTGAATTCTCTAGGCAAGAATACTGGAGTGGGTTGCCATTCCCTTCTCCAAGGGATGTTCCTGACCCAGGGATCAAACCCACGTCTCCTATATTAGCAGGTGGTTTCTTTACCATCTGAGCCATCAAGGAAGCCTAGGTTTAATAGAAGTTAAATAAAACCCTATTCTATATATTGCAAGGAAAATGACTTGATACTATGAGACTTGATGGGCTTTTGGGTAAACTCTTTAAAAATATTTTAGAAATGCCTACTTAAAATGATTTTTACAGATATTGGTAGCTTACAGTACTAAAACTGTGCTAATTTAAGTGATGGAAGTTTATTGACTAGCTAGATAATTTCCAAAAAGAAATAAGATACTGAGACATCAGTTACTAAATAGAAAAACTAAAAGTATTTAGAACTATTAATGAAACTATCTGGTGCTACCTGAAATGCTCTCTGTTAGAAAACAGATGTTTTTAGAAATTATTACTGATATTTATGTTCACCAGGATACAAGATACTAATGTAAAAGTTCATATTGCTTACATCTTAGCTTTTACTAGAAATTAGGGTTTTTAAGAGTTGAGGATTCTAGTCGTGGTCCATATACACAATGGAATATTACTCAGCTATAAAAAAGAATGCATTTGAGTCCGTTCTAATGAGGTGGAAGGACCTAGAGCCTGCTATTACACAGAGTGAAATAAGTCAGAAAGATGGTACTGATGAACCTGTCTACAGGGCAGCAATAGTGATGCAGACATAGAGGACAGACTTTTGGGCACAGTGGAGAAGAGACACGGTGGGATGATTTGAGAGAGCAGCATTGAAACATACACATTACCAAATGTAAAGTGGATAGCCAGTGTGAATTTGCTATATGACACGGGGAACTTAGAGGGGTGAGATGGGGAGGCAGGTTTAAAAGGGAGGGGACATATGTATACCTGTGGCTGATTGATATTGATGTATGACAGAAACCATCACAATACTGTAATTTACCCTTCAATTAAAATAAATTTTTTTTAAAATAGCTATTGAAAAACCCTAATCACTGACAGTTTACCATGTAGACACCTTATGTGATATTTCTAGATGGAAGCTACTAATTTGAATTACTCTCGAAAAACAATGCATGTAGGCATTTTTAGTTTATAATATGGTGATATATCCATTTTTAACTAGAATCCCACAGTGCCTAATAGTCATGAATAAATTTATAGACTTGTTTTTCAAAACAAAGTTGAGGATTCTAATTTAAACATGTAGTTAAAACTACTAGGAATACTATAGAAACATTTCAATATTCAGTAGGACATAGAATGTGTTTTCAGTAAAGAAGGTATGAGGAATGGAATTGTATTTTATTGAGGAAAAAGAATAGGTTGGTTGGTTTTATTTGGAAGAAAAAATATAAGGGACAGGCTGATACAGATACAGAAACTGAAGAAAGATTGTGGAAATGAAACCTGAGAAACAAGTTTTATGCATAGTTAGGGTTAAGATTAAATTTAGATTGAAGTTAACTAACTAAATGGATCTTGTTAAGTAAACTAATGCAAGACTGGAATTTGATTTCTCTCTCTGTTAGAAGTGCTCCTCTTTGGTAACAGATTGTGTGAGTTTCTGTGCCCTGCAGGAGAGGTAAGAGATTCAGGTGCTATCCCTGTGGGAAGATCCCCTGAAAGGCATGGCAGCCCACTCCAGTATTCTTGCCTGGAGAATAATCCCACGGACAGAGGAGCCTGGCAAGCTACAGTCCATGGGATTGCAAAGAGTCGGACACAACTGAAGCAACTTAGCGCACACACACAAGTGATCCATATTTGTTTTCTTGTTTTGTAACTTCGGTTAAATGATGAGTATTGTTTAACAGTAACCTGTGATCCTGTTGCATTTTAAACCTCTTTGATATTTTTATCAAACTCTTAACTAAAGTTCTTTTAGCCTCCAGTTGACTCTGGGATACTTCAAAGGAACATCTCTGAAAGATCTTGGAGAGGAATATTAAACTAAGTTTATTTGGTATGTTAAATTACTTCAGAAATAGTGTCAAGATGAACCTTAAGTTACAGTGCATGGATAAATGTCAATAATATATTCCAAAATTTATATGGAATCCCTACCCTCTGATATGTCCTGATATAATGTTATTAATCATAATTCTAGTTATTATCCTAAAATGTTACATCACAAAAATATCCAAGGTTCCTGCTAATTGCATTGTACTTAAATCTTTAACCATACTATTTTAAGCTTTGTCCTTTATAGACAATAATTATTTTACACTGATGGTTTTACAAAATGAAGATGTTTCAAGAAGACTCATAAAAAGAACTTTTTAAACAAAAATCTCTGATAGCTTTAGATGATGCCACTGAAGTGGGTAACAAGTGACAAAACTAATGGAATATCTGATTCCTTCATCCAGATGAACAGGAATTAATTACATAGGACCAAATGAATGGTGAATAGGATTTATAACTATGACTTTTGTCAATGGTACTAGCTGTATTACTTATATCTTGTCTATTTTATAATATCGTGTCTATTTTGTGAGATTGTTGTCTTTTACAGTACCCAGTGTGCAACCGGGCCTCCAACAAAATTGATGATGGCTAAACATCGTGAGGAAATTGATCATATTTATGACTCTTATAAAACAATTTTAAGTGTGATTCCAGGTATGGGAATAGGCGACAAGGGAAAACATTTTCTGGATCCTAGTAAGACAGAGGGTCCAGAGAACCTTTCATTATCAACAGGGCCTAATCTGGAGCTCTGCACCTGGAGTGGCACGTCAACAGGAATTTCTGCCTGATCTGGGATGAGCCTCCCTGTGCCCTGGGATAATAATCGGTCACGAAATGTCTCCCAGATATTGGTCAAATTCTGGTTCAAGAGAAGAATCTGAGAAATAAGAATATTTCCAGCCATATCAGTACACAAGGATGTCACAGTCATCAGCGACTTCAGTCCTGCAACATGAGCCTGAGAAACTCAGGAAAGACAAGAATCCCTGCCATCTAGCAACCAGCCTGCAGCCACTCCCTACAGTGAGCCCTGAGGAAACTCAGAATGGAGAAAAATCATTGCACACTGGCCCCAGACAGGTGAGGTACATATCAAAGGAATGATTTCCGTGAGCCCCAAACTTCTTGCATCTTCCATACAGAGAAAAGTGCTAAATTCCTGACCTTGAGATAACTGGTTTTCTTTAATTAACAATCATCTGGTTCTGACTACTGCCCTTTGTTGAAAAATTCTGTGTTATGTAGCTCCCCCCTCATGGCCCCCTTGGAGCAGTTCTCTCGGGGTTACTTTAGATGCTGTCTCCTGGGCTTGAATCCTAAAAATCCCCACCAAATAAAACATAACTCTCAACTTTAAGGTTGTGAATATTTTTTTAAGCCCACACTGTATGTTGAATAATAATTTTTCTTAAACCTACTTTTTTGAATTTTTAAAGTAAACCTCCTGGTGTTCTACGCTGTGGAAACCTGACCCTTCCTTTCCTCACCTGAACAAACACCCCCAGAACATCCTTTTATCTGTCACAGCAGGGACACTGGAAGGTAAAAGTTTCCCCCAATTTAAAGGCTTAGATGTTCATTCCTTAGTGACTGAATTATTAAGAGACTACAAGGCACATTTTCAGAGCTCACAACAAGCCCATTTATGAAGAGGAACCACAGGCAAAGAGAGGTTAAGAAACCTTCCCCCAGACCCACACGCAGACCCACCTTTGATTGGCCACCTCTGTAATGAACACCTAGGGACCAGGAAAGTCAGCCATGCCAGCTCAGAGCACCCGGGGTTGGTCTGAGTAATCAGAAGCCCTTTAGGATTTGGCACCTAACTTGGGGAAACTCTCTAACACCATAAAGATGAACACTGGACAGTCGTTTCATTTGAACTTGAAAAATTTTGTTATTTACCTTGAAGTGGGTTTCTTTTTTGATGGTGGAGGGAGGGGAGATTTTCCTGGTTTACTTCGCTTGTAGTCATCACTAGACGTTTCCTTAGGTCCCACGGGTGGTGGTTTATGCATTCCTTGTGTGAGCCACAACCAAGGACATTCAGCGCTTTGTTGAAAATGATACCCCAGGGAAGTGACTTTTCCTCACTATACATATACACACACATACATATATATACATATATTAATAGTAATGTATTTGCTGTACTGCCACAAAGCAAGAATTCCCATGTATCATATCTTACCTACAGCAGTGAGGCTGCAGGGAAAACTGTGTACACAGATGTTGCTGAAATTTTAGGAAGAGTTCAGGGCGTCAACAGAGGTGAAGTGGAAGGTTTGCACCATAGGAATGGTGGACGGGTTTTTAAAGAGAAGAGAGGCAATAAACACTGATTCCCTCTGTCCCCTAAACTCAAAGAACCTCACAGAGACCAAAGAGAGAGTTTGAAATGGCTATTTTAAAAGGCACAGCAGTCCACCCCAGTGTTCATAACAGCACTGTTTCCAAGTAGCAAGGATGCAGAAACAAACTAAATGTCCATCAACAGAGCAATGGGAAAAGATGTAGTGCCTGCATACAATGGAAGATTACTGAGCCATAAAAATGAACAAACGCCACTTGCAGCAACAGGGATGGACCGGAAGTTTGTCATACTGAGAGCTGAGGCAGGGAGACAAATACATACTATCACTTATATGTGGAATCTTGTTTTTTTTTTTTAAAGAAGAAGATATAAATGAACTTACAAAACAGAAATAGAGTCACAGGTATAGAAAACAAACTTACGGTTCCCAGGGGGTATGTGGAGGAGGGATAAATTGGGAGATGGGGACAGACATACACACGCTCGCATACGAAAAACAGGTAACTAATGAGAACCTAGTGTAGAGCGCGGGGATACTCTGTTCTCTGTAATGACCTGTCTGGGAAAAGAATCTAAAGAGTGAATATATGTATAACTCATGTACTTTGCGGTGCAGCAGAAACTAACACACTGTAAATCAACTACACTCCAATAAAGATTACTTTTTTAAAAAAAAAAAGGCATAGCAGAAAAGAGTTTTGGTAGAAAAATGGATCAGACTAAGTAAGTAAGAAAACCTAATTCTCTCCAGCTTCTGGTATACTGGGGTGCTTTGGGGGACCTGGGGCTCTGCTGCTGATTTCTAATGGGTAGCACAGAGTCCAGAAGCAAGGAGAGCTAAGGAAGGTGAAAGCTGGGAGCTGCTTCCGGTCTGGGACACTCTGCCATCTTAGCCGAGCAGGTGGGCGCCTCCCAGCAGCCCATCAGTCACATCTCAAGGGAATGAAATCGGGGGTTGGGGTGGACACTGACTGCAGCAGAGGGGCTGCTGCCATGGCTTCAGGGGGTACCTGTGACTGTCCAAAGACCTCCCCCTGGCCTTGTCCCACTGCAACTCCCACACAGGTCAAGTAACCCGGCTTAGGCCACATGGCATGGAGTTTCCAAAGCCACAGGTCCCTATGCTCCAGAACCAACACAGTGAGCCCACCCCCCTGCTGCTATTTACTGCATCCTGGCCCCTGGATGGTGTCATCTCTCTGAGGCTCGGAGCATCTCTGGGGAGGGAAGCAGTGTCGTCATCCCCATTTCTCAGGTGGGGAACTGGCTCAGAAAGGCCGAGACACTTGCTCAAGGCCTCACAGCTGGTGAGTGGGTGTCACGCCCCCAAATGTCTGCTGCCAACCCTGCTGAGGGGCTTCATCCTTCCTTTCCTGGGCAGCACCCCCCACACACACCTGCCTACCGCTATGTGACTGACTGCCTTCAAGACTTCTTACCTGTCTTCTGCTTGAAACTGGATCTCGGGCAGAGACAGCACTGGAAACATGGGGGAAAAGCCATGCCCTCCTGTAGTGAACCTCCAAGGCTGTTCCCTTGAGGCCTGACTTAAGTGGAGGAAGAGGGATGTGTGGGTGTGTGTCTTTACAACTGTGAAACGCAATCCATTCACTTTTTTTTTTTACCATTTCTTTTTGTACAATGCTTCCAGGAATGCCCCTCAATGGTTAGAGCCACAAAACAAAACGGGAGGGAAAAAAAAAAACACTGTTGCAGGACCAAACCGCTCAAAAATCAAAAGGAGTACAGACATACACGATAGACTGTGAAAGTCCCTTATTCTGTCCCTAGAGATAACCACTTCTTTAGAAGTATTTGAATATTTTTTATGATTACAAAAGCCATAAAAAGCCACATTAAAAGATACAGCAAAATGAAAGTAAACGCTTCACTGTTCAGGCTTCCTTGGCGGGCACAGGGGCCGAGACCACAGCCACTGATGCAGCTCACCTCCTGAAAGGTTGCCAGGGCCCCTGCCCTTGACCCTCTTGCTGTCTGATTCCATAGACTGAGGAGGCAAAGGCTGACTTGCAGTTCTTTTGAAACACCAGTCAGGTCAGAGGGCTCTGGCCTCCGCTGCCCGTGGCCACGTGGGATCCATGCCCTCGTCTGCTGTTCCCCACGCTGTCTCCCCCTAAGGCCTTCACATGCTGTCCCCTCAGGTGTCACCACGGCCCCTCCTCCCCCCAGTCAGAGCCCCCTGACCGTCCAGCTGACCGCCTGCTGCCATCTACAGCACACCCCTCCCTCCCAGCTCTGGACCCTGCCCTGTCCTGTCATCACATGCAGCACAGGTCACCTTTAGACTCTCATGTGATTTACCTGTGATCTGATCTTCCTCCAGACCCAAAGGCTAGCATAACTGACTCCTTTGATCACTCATGTATCCAACAGCACTTGACATACAGTTGGTGTCAATACATGTTTGTTGAAAGAGAGACCACGGACCCCATCTTTGCTGAGGCTGGGATGTAAACAGACCCTTCTCAGCCCAGCTTCGCCAGCCCATCCTGCATGTGTATGGTTCTGGGGGGTGGCCTCCTCTAAGGGGTGTTCACATCACTCAAGCTCTGGGAAGCTCAGATATGGACAGGAAAGCCCACAGTTGAGGGCTCTTGTCCCAGAGGAGGAGGCCTTCCCTGGGGCACTGACCAGAGGCCATCAGAAATAAGCCCAGGCATTTGGGAGGCATTTATCCTTGTGGAGCTGAAGGATCCACAAAACAGCTTCTAGGCCGCCTTCCCTGAGCTCCAGACTAGGTCAGGCTCCCCCGTTACTCACACGGCACCCTGTACTTCAAAACAATTCAGCAATGAATTAACTATGACTTTGCCATACCCTATTTCTCCATTAGGCAATAAGCTTCAGAAACCCAGGACTCGGCACATAGAAGGTATTTTGAGGAACAGCTGACCCACTTGCTCATGCAGTGCCCTGCTTGTTCTGGCTGGTGGGCATGCTTACTGCATTTCTGATCCTTCAGGAGACATTCAGTGCCCCTTTCCTCTCAAAATCACCAAACAAATTGAGACACTAATGCCAAACAGATGGCACCACCAGCTTTGGAAGGAAGTGTCTTGGTGAAGACACCCCTGTTTCCATGGAATCAGTGTGGTTTGGTAGGAGTGACTTAGGGCCTAAAGGAAAGACCTAAACTTTGTTACTTGCAGCTAACAGCATTCATAACCTGCCTGACCAGAACTGTTATATCAGAATTATCCCCCATAACACGAAGCCTGAAGGTGAATCCAGCAGGATGAAATAATTCAACGATGCCATCAAAAGCCCAGGCTACTGGAGCGCCTTCTGCTCTATCACCCTTATCACTTCACAGTCACAAGAGGGCTGCTGCTGTTCAACGCATTACCTCCACCTTCTGGAAAGAAGAGATGGGAAGTAGCGGAGCCAACACTATCCCCTTCCTTTCATCAAGAGACATAAACTCGCTAGAATCCTCCACCATCACCGAGAAGACTTCTACTTACATCTCAATGGCCAGAACTCGATCAACTGGCCTCCCTACCCATGCTAGAAAGATAAGGACTCATATAGAGTGGGAAAGCTGAGACAGCAAGGGACGAGTGAGTCAGTAATAGCTATAGAGTTAGCCAGCCAGAAGTATCTGTCAAAAACTATGTAAGCTATTTTTAATAGAACTGTTTTTGTGGGTTTTCTTATAATAAAAGCAATGAAAATATATTACTTTAGAAAATAAAGATTTTAAAACATCTCTCCAATCCCATCATACAGAAGTAATCACTGTGTATTCCATTATTATTAACCTTTGTTATTATCCTTTCAGATTTTTTTTAACATGGATGAAATCCTACTATGTGTTGTTCTGTAATTACACTTTTCATTTGATATGATGAAAAATTTAACAAATCATTAAATGATCTTTGCAGAATCATGTCTGTGTGTTCCATTGGATAGAGTACCATTGTTCATTTGATCCCTTGGCATTGGGCATTTTGACATTTATAAAAACAGAACTAGAAACCAACACTAAGGTCTCCCCTTGTAGCTAAGATGTGGCCCAGCAGATCCACTTCTAAGAATGTGTCACAAGAAATCATCTTGGATGTGTAGTTCCTTTGGAGCATTTTAAATACTACCAAATTGCCTTCCCAGATGAGTTATTCCAATGTATTATCCCTCCAGCAGACACAAGTGCCCACATTTCTCCCTGCAAATTTTCAACAACACTAAAAAAATAAAAAAAGAGAGAAACATGAATGACAGCCTAACTCTGCCCACTCAGTTCCCAGATGAGGGGATAGAGGGAAGAAGCTCCTGCACAAGGTCACCCAGCCCAGCCAGCCTGGGAACTTGACGCTGCAGGCCAGGCCCCTTGGCACTGCACCCTGCCACCTCCTGGAGCATCCATCAGGGAAAGAGAAGCACCAGATGCAGGAGAATCTGGGGAGCCAGAAACAGGTGCCAGAGGTCCCCAAGGAGAGAGGAACAAGGCCAGGAGACCTCAGAGGCATGATGCCCTGCAGGCTGTGGGCATGAGCAGTCCTTGGGCTGGGGTCACCGTGGGCAGACAGGTCTGCTCCTGACTCAGCACCGACGGCCACTGAAGCTGTGGGGCCCTCAGCTGTCCCCCTTCCTGTATCTGGGGCTGGTGCAACGAGGCAAGATGGCTGAGACCCAGGTCCACTTGCCAGCTATTCGTGCCTGATATGAGTTGGACTGTGTCCCCCTAAAATTCACATGTTAATACCATAATGCCTTAGAATGTGACAGATTTTGGAGATAAGCCCTTCAGGGAAGTAATGAACCTTAAATGAGGTTATAAAGGTGGGGCCCTAATCAGATAGCACTGGTGTCCTTAAAGAGGAAGAGAGGGACCTCCCTGGTGGCCTAGTTGTTAAGACTCCACACACGCTTCCACTGTAGAGGTTCTGGGTTCCATTCTTGGTCGGGGAACTAAGGAGCCCTAAGCCATGTGGCACGGCCGAAAGAAAAGAAGAGGAAGGCACATGCAGAAGGCACACACACAGAGGTAGGATCACGTGAGGATACAACAAGAAGGCAGCTGCCTGCAAGCCAAGGAACGAGGCCTCAGAAAAAACTAAATTGGCCATCACTTTGATCCTGGACTTCCAGCCTCCAAAACCATTAAAAAAAAAAAAAAAAAAAAAGCAGTTTCTGTTGTTTAAGACACCCAATCAGTCATATTTTGTGATGGCAGTGTGACGTGACTACTTAAGATGTCCCAGTAAATGTGAGGATCACTGCTTCTCCTGCATCCTGAGCTGCAAGGCTTGGATACCCCCACACTGGAGGCAGGTTCTTTCCACAAGCCTTGGGTACGCAGTGTGGCAGCTGGTGTGGACGCCTGCCGTGTACCAGGGCTTCCTTGGGCTCCCTGGGGCTGTGACAGACAAGAACCTGCAGGCTGACCACATCCTTTCTGAAGCTCTGGACCTGAGGCTCCACCTGCTACCCTGGCGTCACCGGGCCCCTGTGCAGGCCACATGCTCCCGGAAGTGCAGGGGGAAGCCAGCGCCACCGTGAGGACTGAGAGTCAAACGTGTCCCCACCTGGGGACCTGAATGGGAAGGAAGTCCAAAAGGGAGGGGTATGTGTGTGTGTGGCTGACACTCTGCTCCACAGCAGAAACCAACACAACATTGGAAAGCAACTATACTGCAATAAAAGTTAATCTTAAAAAACTGTCCAAACAGGCTGCACAGCTCCTCATGAGTCCTCCCCTCAATGCCTGTTTCCTGTGATCCCCTCTGTTAAACTACTCTTCTCAGCATCTGCCTAAGGCACATGGGGAAGAGAGCTGTGTTTTGAACCCAAGACAGACCCATGTGTGCACACGGTCCTCCCTCAGGATCCAGCGGCCACCACAGGGGATTGACTCCAGAACCCCCTACCCCCGCCAGATACCGAAATCCAAGGATGCTCAAGTCCCATATATAAAATCATATCAGCATATAATCTAGGCATATCCTCCCATCTCCTTTAAATCAGATTACTTATTATACCGAATCAATGTAAATGCTATGTAAATAGTTGTAAATACAATGTAAATGCTATGTAAAGAGTTGCCAGGGTGCACGGCAAATTCCAATTTTGCTTTTTTGAAACTTTCTGCAATTCTTTTCCCCCAAATATTTTTGATAGGATGCAGAACCGGCATATACAGAGGGCCGGCTGTACCTACACCACCCCGGAGAGGAAACGGGCTTCGGGAGCAACGAGCAGGCACCGCAGCTGCAGAGCTCACGTCCCCCGGGGGATGGTGGCAGCTGGAGCCGGCGGCCGCTGCTGCACAACACAGAAGCAGGAATGTTCAAGCCAGATAGACACAGGTTCAAACCCCAATTCTGCCAGTCACTAGCACGACAGCCTTGGCTAGGTTAGGGGAACCACTGCCTAAACATCCGCCCTAGCCCCAGGCCCAATAGTAATGATGTGCATAAGTTATCTTACAACAGGAAGTCCCGGGAAGGAATGTGGAACTAACAAATTACCACCTGCCACAAGAATTCGGGAAAGGTCAAAAGGAGAGAGGAGACTACAATCCGTATGAACTGCCATCCTCCCAGTTCCTTGCTGAAATGCATCCTTGGCGGAGTGATGTGTGCACCACCAGGAAAGACTCTGAGTCGGAATGATTGACCAGAGACAATGCAGAAACTAATCCTATTTCCATAAAACCTGAGACTGTGAGCCACGTGGCAGTTCTCCTGGTTTCCCTTACTCTGCTGCTCTTCTCCTGCACCCACCCAGGAGCCCCTTCCCAAAAAGTCTCTTCCTTTGTCAGCACATGTGTCCCCTTGGATAATTCTTTTCTGAGCGTTCGACCAGAGTTCAACCTCGGGTGCTGGAAGGAGTCCCCTTTCTGCAACACCTCCATCAGCTGTGGGAGTGGAAATGACACGGACTTCCCAGGATCAGTGGGCGACCTGAGGGCGGCGGATGGAGAAAGTGCCTGACTCGTGTGTGCTCGGCAGAAGGCGGCCGCCCTTTCTTTCCTCTAAAGCCATGGAGCTGTGAGGCTGTGATCTCCCTTCAAGAAAGAACCTGCCATTCAACTGCCAGGAGTGCCGTGAGCTGACAGCCTCCAGACACAGAGCCTTCAGATGTACCCGTCGCTGAACAAAGGTCATGCCCTTCCCGGCCACTTCCTGCCAACGCGAACTCCTCGGAGGGGAAGTCTTTGCTCAGGAGTGCCCCAGTGACCTGGCTGAGACATCATCAGACCTGCTTGACAGCTGGAGGATCTTCCTGCCCAACCCACACACCCAATTCCCTGCCCTCAAAACAATCCTTTCACTCCTATTTCCCTCTCAGTTGAGTCCTCTGTGAAAATGAGACTAAGATAATCTTTCCATTCCTCTCTCACTCCTGAATAGATCTCCTGCACGAAGTAACAGAAAGGTTTTCACAGGGCTTCATCTGAGAGCCTCTAGGATATTAATCCCAGTGGGATCCCTCCAAAGGAATTAGAATCTGTCAGGTCTCTTCCCATGGCAAGCATAGAGACAGATTCTTGTTAATTCCATAGGAAAAGGAACAAGAACTTATTGAAATGCTATGGATCATAGAAAAAGCAAGGAAATTTAAAAAAAAAAAAATCTACTTTTGCTTCATTGACTGTGCTAAACTCTTTGACTGTGTGGATCACAACAAACTGTGGAAAATTCTTAAAGACATGAGAATACCAGACCACTTTACCTGCCTCCTGAGAAACCAGTTTGCAGGTCAAGAAGCAACAGTTAGAACTGGACATGGAACAATGGACTGGTTCCAAATGGGGAAAAGAGTACATCAAAGCTGTATATTGTCATCCTGTGTATTTAACTTCTGTGCAGAGTACATCATGCAAAACGCCAGGCTGAATGAATCGCAAGCTGGAATCAAGATTGTCAAGAGATGTCTGTTTAGTTCTTTGGCCCATTTTTTGATTGGGTCATTTATTTTTCTGGAATTGAGCTGCAGGAGTTGCTTGTATATTTTTGAGATTAATCCTTTGTCTGTTTCTTCATTTGCTATTATTTTCTCCCAATCTGAGGGCTGTCTTTTCACCTTACTTATAGTTTCCTTTGTAGTGCAAAAGCTTTTAAGTTTCATTAGGTCCCATTTGTTTAGTTTTGCTTTTATTTCCAGTATTCTGGGAGGTGGGTCATAGAGGATCTTGCTGTGATTTATGTCGGAGAGTGTTTTGCCTATGTTCTCCTCTAGGAGTTTTATAGTTTCTGGTCTTACATTTAGATCTTTAATCCATTTTGAGTTTATTTTTGTGTATGGTGTTAGAAAGTGTTCTAGTTTCATTCTTTTACAAGTGGTTGACCAGTTTTCCCAGCACCACTTGTTAAAGAGGTTGTCTTTTTTCCATTGTATATCCTTGCCTCCTTTGTCGAAGATAAGGTGTCCATAGGTTCGTGGATTTATCTCTGGGCTTTCTATTCTGTTCCATTGATCTATATTTCTGTCTTTGTGCCAGTACCATACTGTCTTGATGACTGTGGCTTTGTAGTAGAGTCTGAAGTCAGGCAGCTTGATGCCTCCAGTTCCATTCTTCTTTCTCAAGATTACTTTGGCTATTCGAGGTTTTTTTCTTAAAAAACTGGAAATAGAACTGCCATATGACCCAGCAATCCCACTTCTGGGCATACACACTGAGGAAACCAGATCTGAAAGAGACACATGCACCCCAATGTTCATCGCAGCACTGTTTATAATAGCCAGGACATGGAAGCAACCTAGATGCCCATCAGCAGATGAATGGAAAAGGAAGCTGTGGTACATATACACCATGGAATATTACTCAGCCATTAAAAAGAATTCATTTGAAACAGTCCTAATGAGATGGATGAAACTGAAGCCCATTATACAGAGTGAAGTAAGCCAGAAAGATAAAGAACATTACAGCATACTAACACATATATATGGAATTTAGAAAGATGGTAACGATAACCCTATATGCAAAACAGAAAAAGAGACACAGAAATACAGAACAGACTTATGAACTCTGTGGGAGAATGTGAGGGTGGGATATTTCAAAAAAACAGCATGCATACTATCTATGGTGAAACAGATCACCAGCCCAGGTGGGATGCATGAGACAAGTGCTCGGGCCTGGTGCACTGGGAAGACCCAGAGGAATCGGGTGGAGAGGGAGGTGGGAGGTGGGAGGGGGGATCGGGATGGGGAATACGTGTAAATCTATGGATGATTCATATCAATGTATGACAAAACCCACTGAAATGTTGTGAAGTAATTAGCCTCCAACTAATAAAAAAAATTAAAAAAAAAAAAAAAAGATTGTCAAGAGAAACATCAGTATCCTCAGATATGCAGATGAAACTGTTAGGGGAAGCACACTGATTGAAATCGCCCACCCTGGCCAGGCACCATAGTAACCATTTGCATGAGTTGTTTTATGACAGGAGATCCTGATAAGGAATACAGAACTAATAAGCCACCACCATCCAGAAGAGTTCAGGAAAGGTCGAGAGGAGACACTGCCTGTCCGTCCACTTCCCAGAATCCCTCTTGCTAGCATCCATCTTGGCTGAGCGATGCGTGCACCACCAGGAAAGACTCTGAATTAGAATGATTGGCCAAAGACCATCCAGAAATTAATCCCATCACCATAAAACTCAAGACTTCGAGCCACGCGGCAGAGCAGTTCTCCTGGGTTCCCTTACCCTCCTGCTCTCTACCCGGGTGCCCTTTCCCAATAAAATCTCTTGCTTTGTCAGCACATGTGTCTCCTCAGACAATTCATTTCTGAGTGTTAGACAAGAGCCCAGTTTTGGGCCCTGGAAGGGGTCCCCCTTACTGCAACAAAACTACCCTAATGGCAGAAAGCAAAGAATAACTAAAGAGCCTGTTGATGATAGTGAAAGAGGAGAGTGAAAAAGCTGACTTAAAACTCAACATTTAGAAACTAAAATCATGACATCCTGTCCCATCACTTCATTGCAAATAGATGGAGAAAAAGTGGAAACAGTGACAGACTTTATTTTCTTGGGCTCCAAAATCACTGTGGATGGTGACTGCAGCCATGAAATTAAGAGACACTTGCTCCTTGGAAGAAAAGTATGCAAACCTAGACAACATATTAGAACACAAAGACATCACTTTGCCAACAAAGGTGCATATAGTTAAAGCTATTGTTTTTCCAGTAGTCATGTATGGATGTGAGAGTTGGATCATAAAGAAGGCTGAACATCGAAGAATTGATCCTTTCAAACTGTGGTGCTGGATAAGACTCTGGAGAGTCCCTTAAGACAGCAAGGAGATCAAACCAGCGGATCCTAAAGAAAATCAACCCTAAATATTCATTGGAAAGACTGATGCTGAAAGTTGAAGTTCCAATACTTTGGCCACCTGATGCAAAAAGGTGACTCATTAGAAAAGGCCATGATGGTGGGAAAGATTGAGGGCAGGAGAAGGGGATGACAGAGGATGAGATGGTTGGATGGCATCACCGACTCAACGGACATGAGTCTAATCAAACTCTGAGAGACAGTGAAGGACAGAGAAGCCTGGCGTGCCACAGTCCATGGGGTTGCAAAGAGTCAAACATGACTTATCAACTCAACAACAGTGGGATACCCAGCGAATTTTAGGGCCCCAAGAGCTCACAGTCTCCTGGAATTAGAAAACTCTGTTTCTTCAGGACACTACTGTTGACATCAATAAACTCCAGTCAAGTTTTGTCCTTGTTACATCCCACTCAGGAGTCAGATTCCGAGGAGAAGGTATCTAATTGGCCCAGGAGGTGGTGGGCCAACTTCCAGAAGCAACTTGTCTTCCACTGATGGAGAGACCCACCGACTCTGCACCCAAAGCAAGACCAAGGTGCCTGTCATTTGAAGGTGAATGGATCTGCCAGATGGTTGTTAGATTCAATGGAATCTGACAAGAGAAGGCAAGATGCCTGCCTTGTCCCAATTCATACCAAGAGCTCAAAGCCATGCACCTCCAATGCATTTCTACCTGTTTGCTCTTGCCTAGACCACCATCCATTACTCCCGCCAGTGTTTGAGTTTCTTAGGTTCAATATCATTGTGTCTAATCTTGGCAAAGATCAGATATGGGGGTCAAGAAGGATGTACTCAACCTTTTCCAAAACCACTCATTTAGGATTTAATAGGCTGCCTCCTGGGGCTTCCCAGATGGCTCGGCAGTAAAGAATCCACCTGCCAATGCAAGAGATACACGCTCGATCCCTGGGTTGGGAAGATCCCCTGGAGAAGGAAATGGCAACCCGCTCCAGTATATTCTTGCCAGAACAATCCCACGGACAAAGGAGCCTGGTGAGCTATAGTCCATGGGGTCAGGAAAGAGTAAGACACGACTAAATGACTCAACAACAACAAAACAACCCTTCCTCCACTCCCCACTGTGATGGAGGACAGGCAGCCTTGCCCCTGAAAACACCAATTTCACCATCTGGATCTCTGGAATTTTGGCAACCTTTCAAAGGTCTTTTTTTAAATTATTATTATTAACATCTTTATTTTTACATTCCTTTCACTTTTCAGCTGAAGCTCCTTAGCCCAACTCTTACGCACTTTGGATAGCTGGGGAAATCCATGGACAGGCCGACAGACAGCTCAGCCAGGAGGCCCAGGACAGGTGATGTGCTACCCTGTGCGTATCCTCTCGGGAAGGATTCACCTTCAAATGCTGCAGGCTGCTGCCTGCCAACGCCTGCGACTCTGCCTGATGACTTTGCTGGCGTTTTGTTTGTTTTTATTCTGATTTCTCACAGGTAAAGCTAGGAACATAGAGTTATGGCCCCTGGGAGGAGCACTCATTCAAGCACCCATGGAGTTTGCGAGATAAATCCACCAGTTTCTTTACCCCGTGGGGGGATAACATGGCTTCCAAACTTCCTGGAGGGCTGAGCTCCCCGTATGCAGAGCAGTCAACTTTTGATAATGCACCTTCACCAGCTGCCTCCCCTTCCCGCTCCGCTGGAGTTTCTTTGGATTGCCTCCAAATGAAACTACTTGCACATAAATCCTTGTCTCCGTTTTTGTTCTCCCAGATGGAGACCTCAAGACAAAGCCCACTTTGAATCAGTTAAAGTTTCTCGCCAGAAAGACTCTGAGAACTGCAGCATCCATCCGCCGCTGGCAGAGGGCCGGGGTACGAGGCACCAGGCAGAGCCCTCCGCCAGGTGGGGAAACTGCCCGCGCTGCGTTACCTGCCGTCTCCCCAGATGACCCAGGGGCCCCGCCCCCTGCACACAGCTGCAGGCTCTGCCCTCGAGGCCGGGGGTGCCAGGAGGCTGCTGCTGGGAATGGAAGGGATGCAGATGCCAACAGCCTTTCACTGCCTATCGGCTCATTTCACACTGACAGGCTACCGGGGGTGGAGGACTATTTTTATTTAAAACATTGGTTGCCATAGTAACATCCACATGACCGAATACTTATTCTAAGTCACATAGAAAATACCCTTGGGAGGGGAGAAAGCGAGAAGAGGCGGCCTGTGCTGCCCCTGGAATCAGACAGCGAGTGGCAGTTCCTGGAAAAGAGAAAGCCACGCCAGCCCAGGGGTCCGGGCGCTCCTCCAACACCTGCCTGAGTCTTCCAAGGCTTTCGATTTGCAGTCACTGAAAAGGTTTAAAGGGGACTCGGGAAGGCTGCAATCTGCCAAGATGGCCTTGTGAGCAATAGCTCCTCCAGGGAGGCCGTAAGTTTCCCTTGGTGTGATCTGCTCCACGGGTCAAGATGGGGAGCTAAGAACATGGCCCGGCCACCAGGTGGTGATGCCATAGGAGGACCTGCTCCTACCCCACTCAGCTTTCCACGGGTGTGCTCAGGACAAAGGGAGTTTGTGGGGCCTGTCATGCCCCCCACAGCCCTGGTGCAGAGGAGGCAAAGCTTCAGGAAGGCTGGGAGGACCACACTGACTGGAAAGCAACCCCCAGGAGCAAAAGAACACATGGAAAGGAATTGTCTTTTCAGGACCAGAGGGAGAATTCATTCGCAGCCACCTCCACCATGAGCCTCCCTGAGCCTGGGTCAGATTCACTTTCCTCAGACAGCCCATGCTTTCTTTATCCCCCATTAGCAAAGAGCCCAGAATTGGTAATGTTAACATCTGAGGTCCTCAGAGGACCCCTGAGTGTCCCAAGACTTGCAGGGGTTTGGACAGAAATCATGGGGTTATAAGAACTTCCCTGGTGGTTCAGCAGTAAAGAATCCACCTGCAATGCAGAAGACATGGGTTTGACCCCTGGGTCGGGAAGATCGCCTGGAGGAGGAAATGGCAATCCACTCCAGTATTCTTGCCTAGAAATTCCATGGACAGAGGAGCCTGGCGAGCTACAGTCCATAGGGTCGCAAAGACTCAGACATGACTGAGAAACTTAACATGCACACATGTATGGGGCTATGGTGGCTCAGTGTAATTGGTAATAAGCATGATTAGTAATGATTCATGGTTAATGTTATATTATGGACCATCTTTGAGGAACACCAACTGGACAAATCGTATCATGCCTCTCCCTTCCCTGAGGTAATTCAATTATTACAATGCTAACAGTTCACATTGATTGAACACTTAATATATGTGAGGGCCTGACTCACTTGATCCTGGCTTTGCCAGAGGCCATTGTCATGTACAGTCAACAGATGAGAGACTCTAGTTTCCCCATCACTGAAGTTAGGTAACCTACAACTGGCAGGCCATGGAGCAGGGAATTGCATCCAGAACTGTCTGACTCGTGAATATGTACTATTAGGCATCGTGCTATGAATGTGATTATGCGGCTCCACCTTGTCCAAACAGAGTGACAACAGTGCAGATGAGGTGTGTCGGGGGGCAGGGAAGGGCCAGCTCTGACTGGGTGGATGACGGTGGGGCTGGAAGGTGTTTCGGGCTGGCTGCTTGTCTGTTAGTCTCAGATCTCTGTCTGCTCCTCGCCTCCCAGGTCTGGTCTGGCAGCCATCACAAGCCCTCGAGACTATCAATGTCTACCACTCTGTTACAAGATCTGGGGGAGGGAGCCATGACCCAGGAGGTACAGCTGAGAAGATGCTGCTGCGGCCCTGGGTCAGCAGTGGGGATTCCCCTGAAGTCACCGCCCTTCTAGGCTCCCGGCTCTGTGGGACAGACCAAGGCTCATGTGGGACAGCTCCTGCCTGGGTGTGCTGCCACCCGGAGTGCCACAGAGATGCCAGAGCTTCCAGAAGCACAGCAGGGTCATGTCACAGTGGCAGTCAGCTCTTCCTTGCTCTGGCTGCTGCTGGCATCACCTTGAAGGTGGTCATGAAGTTTCAGTGGGCCCTGGGTCCCACTCTCACTTCATCTTGGAGCACGTTCTAACAGAAGGACATCAAGCAACGTCTTAGTCCAGCAGATCTGAGCAGGGCCAAGCTGTCTGACTTTGGGAGTTCCTTCAGGTCTCTCATCTCTCACGGGACAGACATGCACCTGCAGCAGAAGCTGCTGGGATCTCGCTCATAGCCATTCGGCTTCCTCAGGAGGTTGCAAGGGACAGTTTAAGGAAGCCCATAACTTGCTACCTGAGTCTTCTCCGCCCACAGCAGTGAGCACAGCTGAATGTGCAGGGCCGTCCACATGTGCCCACAGCCTCAACCAGTGAGGATGGGGGTTGGTGGCAGCTTTCCTGCCTCTGGTGAGGGGACTGTGAGGTCCGTTTCACACGTTTTTTTCTTGTGGGTCTCCATCAGGGTGGAGAACTGGGTGTCCACTACATAACCTGCACTTTCATGCACAGGTATCATTTTCCGCCCTTTGCTGACTCACGTCCCCATACCATCGCCACGCTTCCTGGGATGACCTCCCAAATAAACCACCTGGGGCCTTGTCTCAGGGTTTGCTTTGAACAGAACCCAACCTAAGACACCACCTCATGATTCAGGGAAGACTGAATGAGGATGCAGGTCAAGCTTTCACCACAGTGAACACTTTCATAACCTCTAATACCTCTTGTTGTATCTGATGCACATTTGGAGGTGGAGTGGAGTTTGGCTGTTGGTTTACTTTGGACATTTGGGAGATCTACATTCCCAGAGCCAGAAGACCTCTAACCTGGGATTAAATTTGACTGTGGTTGCATGTGTGCACATGTGCTAAGTCACTTCAGTCGTGTCTGCCTCTTTGTGATCCTATGGACTATAGCCTCTAGGCTCCTCTATCCATGGGATGGATGATCATCCACCAAATGCTGGATCTTCACATGGGTCATTCTCAGTGACTCAAGACTCCACCTTCTAGATCAGTTTCTCTAATAAAATGCCCCTCCAGGCCCAAAGAGAGGTTGTGTGGTCAGGCATCAGACAAAATTATGCAGTGTTATCTTCCCCTCACCCTTCAGGCTCTTGGTCCTTCCCACTGGCCAGAGAGAGACTCACTTCTGCACAGGAGAGCCCCAGTGCCCCCTAAATCTAACTTACCTCAGCTACCGAAAATAAAACCACACTGTGGTCAGAAGCATTAAGGCGTGCCTGATGTCTTCCACTGAAGTAGGGACTTCAGTCTGAGGAGCAGGATGAGAATGCATCTTGGCTGTCTAAGGGGAAGCTGGGAGCAGGGCATTCCTTCCCCTCCACCAGGCTGACCATTACTTTTGAAGATCCTGTTTCAGCGGCAGCATTCATGTTCCACTCCATAATGCACCCATTGCTTAGACAAATAGAAATGGGGCCACACACCTGCCGACATGTTGCATCTGAGTTCCATTCTCTGACCCCCTAATATGAAACATCCTGGTTTTGTTTAAGCTCTTGGCTTTTGTGTCCTCCTGTTCCATGGACTGCTTTGTGTTTTCAGAAGAGAGACAAAGAAACCAGGACTCGTGTGATAGAATATTTCAATCAGAAAATTAAAGAGAGGTTTGCCTCCTCCACCCACAACATCCTCTCCTATGTAGAGCAGAAAGCCTCAAATCTTAGGAGAGATGAGAGCTGTGGAGAAGAGAGGGGCTTTTTAAAAGGCAGCTCCTCAGCCCCACACCAGGAGGCTGATTTTAGGCTTTGAGATTCTTTTTAAAGCTGGGATGCTGGTCATTCTAATAAAGGCCATCTTTTGCATTCTCACTTTGTTCCTGTAAATCATTGGTTCTCAAAGAGAGGTGTCCTAAGGACACCCCTATGCCCACATCTGCCCTAAGCTCACAGAGACATTCGAGCAGATCAGAGAATGCTGCTGCTTTGCCTGTCAAAGGCAAAATCTGATGCTTCACAGAGACTCATGTACCTCGAGGATTAAAAGCCGACAAAAAAACCAGTTTGTTCATTACTACTCTATCCCGTGAACATGATTTTTTAATTCATAATTATATATAGTCTGGGTCTATGAGCTAGCTATAATGCATACCCACTAAAGAGAAAACATATTACATCAAATAGTAACAGAAGAAACACACAGGCTGCCCCTTGGAGGTATTGGCGTGGACACAGGAGGTATATGTTGTGCAGATAGAAGTCCTTGGGAGCTTCCTGAGAACAAAAGGTGAACATCTGCACCTCTATCCCATATTCTTGGTTAATTCTGCTCAAAAATATTCTGCCTCATACCTCCCAGGCTTCTAGTTTGACCCACAATCATCTCCATTTGCAAAGGTCAAGAGTCAGAAAAATTAAAAACACCAGATTCAAATTCGGTTCAGTTCACTCTCAGTCGTGTCCAACTCTCTGCGACCCCATGGACTGCAGCAAGGCAGGCCTCCGTGTCCATCACCAACTCCTGGAGTCTACTCAAACTCATGTCCCTTGACTCAGTGATGCTATCCAACCATCTCATCCTCTGTCATCCCCTTCTCCTCCCACCTCCAGTCTTTCCCAGCATCAGGGCCTTTTCAGATGAGTCAATTCTTCACATAGGTGGCCAAAGTATTGGAGTTTCAACTTCAGCATCACTCCTTCCAATGAATATTCAGGACTCATTTCCTTTAGGATGGACTGGTTGGATCTCCTTGCAGTCCAAGGGACTCTCAAGAGTCTTCTCAAACACCACAGTTCAAAACCATCAGTTCTTCAGTGCTGAGCTTTTTTTATAGTCTAACTCTCACATCCATACATGACTACTGGAAAAACCATAGACTTGACTAGACAGACCTTTGTTGGCAAAGTAATGTCTCTGCTTTTTAATATGCTGTCTAGGTTGGTCATAACTTTTCTTCCAAGGAGCAAACATCTTTTAATTTCATGGCAGTGATTTTGGAGCCCAAAAGAACAAAGTCTCTCACTGTTTCCCCATCTATTTGCCATGAAGTGATGTAACCAGATACCATTATCTTAGTTTTCTGAATGTTGAGTTTTAAGCCAACTTTTTCACTCTCCTCTTTCACTTTCATCAAGAGGCTCTTTAGTTCTTCACTTTCTGCCATTAGGGTGGTGTCATCTGCATATCTGAGGTTATTGATATTTCTCCTGGCAATCTTGATTCCAGTTTGTGCTTCATCCAGCCCAGTGCTTCTCAAAATGTACTTTGTGTATAAGTTAAATAAGCAGGGTGACAATATACAGCCTTGACGTACTCCTTTTCTTATTTGGAACCAGTCTGTTGTTCCATGTCCAGTTCTAACTGTTGCTTCCTGACCTGCATACAGATTTCTCAAGAGGCAGGTCAGGTGGTCTGGTATTCCCATCTCCTTCAGAATTTTCTACAGTTTATTGTGATCCACACAGTCAAAGGCTTTGGCATAGTCAATAAAGTAGAAATATATGTTTTTCTGGAACTCTCCTGCTTTTTTGATGATCCAACAGATGTTGGCAATTTGATCTCTGGTTCCTCTGCCTTTTCTAAACCGAATTTGAACACCTAGAAGTTCACAGTTCATGTACTGTTGAAACCTGGCCTGGAGAATTTTGAGCATTACTTTACTAGCGTGTGAGATGAGAGCAATTGTGCAGTAGTCTGAGCATTCTTTGGCATTGTATTTCTTTGGGATTGGAATGAAAACTGACCTTTTCCAGTCCTGTGGCCACTGCTGAGTTTTCCAAATTTGCTGGCATACTGAGTGCAACACTTTCACAGCATCATCTTTTAGGATTTGAAATAACTCAACTGGAATTCCATCACCTCCACTAGCTTTGTTTGTAGTGATGGTTCCTAAGGCCCACTTGACTTCACATTCCAAGATGTCTGGCCTCTAGGTGAGTGATCACACCATCGTGATTATCTGGGTCATGAAGATCTTTTTTGTATAGTTCTTCTGTGTATTCTTGCCACCTCTTCTTAATATCTTCTGCTTCTGTTAGGTCCATACCATTTCTGTCCTTTATTGTGCCCATCTGTGCATGAAAATTTCCCTTGGTATCTCTAATTTTCTTGAAGAGATCTCTAGTCTTTCCCATTCTATTGTTTTCCTCTATTTCTTTGAATTGATTGCTGAGGAAGGCTTTCTTATCTCTCCTTGCTATTCTTTGGAACTCTGCATTCAGATGGGTATAGCTTTCCTTTTCTCTTTTGCTTTTCACTTCTCTTCTTTTCACAGCTATTTGTAAGGCCTCTTCAGACAGCCATTTTGCTTTTTTGCATTTCTTTTTCTTGGGGAAGGTCTTGATTCCTGTCTCCTGTACAATGTCCCGAACCTCAGTCCATAGTTCTTCAGGCACTCTATCAGATCTAATCCCTTGAATCTATTTGTCACTTCCACTGTATAATCGTAAGAGATTTGATTTAGGTCATACCTGAATCGTCTAGTGGTTTTCCCCACTTTCTTCAATTTAAGTCTGAATTTGGCAATAAGGAGTTCATGCTCTGAGCCATAGTCAGCTCCCGGTCTTATTTTTGCTGACTGTTTAGAGCTTCTCCATCTTTGGCTGCAAAGAATATAATCAATCTGATTTTGGTGTTGACCATCTGGTGATGTCCATGTGTAGAGTCTTCTCCTGTGTTGTTGGAAGAGGGTGTTTGCTATGACCACTGTGTTCTCTTGGCAAAACTCTATTAGCCTTTTCCCTCCTTCATTCTGTACTCCAAGGCCAAATTTGCCTGTTACTCCAGGTGTTTCTTGACTTCCTACTCTTGCATTCCAGTCCCCTATAATGAACAGGACATCATTTTTAGGTGTTAGTTCTAGAACGTCTTATAGGTCTTCATAGAACCGTTCAGCTTCTTCAGCATTACTGGTGGGGGCACAGATTTGGATTACTGTGATATTGAATGGTTTGTCTTGGAAATGAACAGAGATCATTCTGTCATTTTTGAGACTGCATCCAAGTACTACATTTCAGAGTCTTTTGTTGACTATTATGGCTACTCCATTTCTTCTAGGGATTCTTGCCCACAGTAGTAGATATAATGGTCATCTGAGTTAAATTCACCCATTCCTGTCCATTTTAGTTCACTGATTCCTAAATCAGTGAACTAAAATGTTGACATTCACTCTTGCCATTTCGTTTGACCACTTCCAATTTGCCTTGACTCATGGACCTAACATTCCAGGTTCCTATGCAATATTGCTCTTTGTAGCATCAAACTTTGCTTCAATCACCAGTCACATCCACAACTGGGTATTGTTTTTGCTTTGGCTCCCTCTCTTCAGTTTTTCTGGAATTATTTCTCCACTCTTCTCCAGTAGCGTATTGGGCACCTACTGACCTGGGAGTTCATCTTTCAGTGTCCTATCTTTTGCCTGTTCATACTGTTCATTGGGTTCTCAAGGCAAGAATACTGATGTGGTTTGCCATTCCCTTCTCCAGTGGACCACATTTTGTCAGAACTCTCCACCATGACCCATCTGTCTTGGGTGGCCCTACACAGCATGGCTCATAGTTTCATTGAGTTAAACAAGGCTGTGGTCCGTGTGATCAGATTGGTTAGTTTTCTGTGATTGTGGTTTTCAGTCTGTCTGCCCTCTGATGGAGGATAAGAGGCTTGTGTAAGCTTCCCGGTGGGAGAGATTGACTGAGGGGGATACTGAGTCTTGTTCTGATGGGCAGGGCTATGCTCAGTAAATCTTTAATCCAATTTTCTGTTGATGGGTGGAGCTGTGTTCCCTCCCTGTTATTTACCTGGGGCCCAACTATGGTGGAGAAGGAAATGGCAACCCACTCCAGTATTCTTGGCCTGGAGAATCCCATGGACGGAGGAGCCTGGTGGGCTATAGCCCACAGGGTTGCAAAGAGTCGGACACGACCGAGCAACTTCACTTTCACTTTCAAACTATGGTGGAGGTAATGAAGACAATGGCGACCTCCTTCAAAATGTCCCATGTATATACTGCTACACTCAGCGCCCCCAACCTTGCAGCAGGCTACCACCAACCCACGCCTCCACCAGAGACTCCTGGACACTCCCAGACAAGTCTGGGTCAGTCTCTTGTGGGGTCACTGCTACTATCTCCTGGGTCCTGGTGCACACAAGGTACTGTTTGTGCCCTCCAAGAGTCTATTTCTCATATTCAAATTAGCTACTGACAAAAGAAAATTTTCAGAAAGATTCACTAGACAGAGAGACACAAGGTGATGCAGTGATCACCTAGCAGCATGACACAGCCCAGCACCACCCCCCACAAAGGCTGCTCTGTCCCACTAGCCATCTAAGCTAAACCTTGCTACTTCACACTGAGATTGTGGAAGAGACTTTAGGGAACAGAAGCCTCCTGTTCTGGATGCTTATTTTAGACTACACTGCAGATTAAACCAACAGGGAGGGAAGGTCCTGGAGTCAGGAAGTCTTAAAATTCCAATGAAGAGAAAAGTATCCAAAACGTTCTTGCTTTCATCTGCCTATTCTGTCATCAGTGTTGGGGGAGCCATAAACCCACACACAGACATGGCACAGAACCTCTCACTAAGCCAACTTGGTTCCAAAGAAAGGGTAGGTCAAGCCTATTTCCAGGAAGGGTCATTCTTATAATCAGATGATTTGAGCATCTCACTCTGCTTTTCCACCACATCTCCATCGGTTTCCACCAAATGGCTGTCCAGAAGCACTACATCACTATGACTCCACCGGTTCTCTCCTTCCCCCTCTCCCTCAATTTCCCAAACCACATAGTTTTTTCTCTTCCTTCCCCACCTGGGTCCTGACTCTATCTGGAGAGGCAGCATGGTGTTGCCGGAGTTCTGGTTCTGTGTATGGAAGAAGCTCCCCCTGTGGGCCCCTCAACTCCCTTCAGAGCAGTGCTTAGGTGAGTAATATCTTATTTTGGGTTCTGTCAAAAGCAGATCCAGAGATAAGGGTGTGAGGGCAAAAAATTTTACTTGGAAAGTGATCCTAGAAAACACAATTTGGGGACTGGAAAGATGGGGCAGGGAAGGGTTCCTTATTAAACTAGTTACCTCTAAGGACCATTGGAGATTTATGCCACCCACAGGGACACAGTGGGAGCTAGCGGAGGACAAACACCTCAAACAACTAGGGCACTATTTACAACAGCCAGGACATGGAAACATTCAATGAGAGATGAATAGATAAAGACGATGTGATACATAAACACAATGGAATATTACTCAGCCACTAAAAGAATGTTACTCAGCCAGGACACGGAGACCTTCAATGACGTCCAATGACAGATGAATAAAGAAGATGTGGTACATAAACACAATGGAATATTACTCAGCCAGTAAAAGACCTGCCTATTGAGAAATCTGTGTGCAGGTCAGGAAGCAACAGTTAGAACCGGACATGGAACAACAGACTGGTTCCAAATAGGAAAAGGAATGTCAAGCCTGTATGTTGTCACCCTGCTTATTTAACTTATGTGCAGAGTACATCATGAGAAACGCTGGGCTGGAGGGAGCACAAACTGGAATCAAGATTGCCGGGAGAAATATCAATAACCTCAAACATGCAGATGACACCACCCTTATGGCAGAAAGTGAAGAAGAACTAAAGAGCCTCTTGATGAAAATGAAAGAGGAGAGTGAAAAAGTTGGCTTAAAACTCAACATTCAGAAAACTAAGATCATGGCATCTGGTCCCATCACTTCATGGCAAATAGATGGGGAAACAGTGGAAACCATGGCTGATTTTATTTTGGGGGGGGGGGCTCCGAAATCACGGCAGCCATAGAAATTAAAAGACACTTATTCCTTGGAAGGAAAGGTATGACCAACCTAGACAGCATATTAAAAAGTGGAGACATTACTTTGCCAACAAAGGTCCATCTAGTCATGGCTATGATTTTTCCAGTAGTCATGTATGGATGTGAGAGTTGGACTATAAAGAAAACTGAGCACTGAAGAATTAATGGCTTTGAACTGTGGTATTGGAGAAGACTCTTGAGAGTCCCTTTGACTGCAAGGAGATCAAATCAGTCAATCCTAAATAAAATCAACCCTGAATATTCATTGGAAGGAGTGATGCTGAAGCTGAAACTCCAATACTTTAGCCACCTGATGGGAAGAACTGACTCATTGGAAAAAAGTCAACTCACTTGATGCTGGGAAAGATTTAAGGCTTGAAGAGAAGGGGACAACAGAGGATGAGATGGTTGGATGGCATCACCGACTCAACGGAGATGAATCTGGGTAAACTCCGAGAGTTGGTATTGGACAGGGAGGCCTGGCATGCTGCGGTCCATGAAGTCGCAAAGAGTCGGACACGACTGAATGACTGAACTGAACTAAAAGAATGATATACGGTCATTTGGAGAGATGGGGATGGACCTAGAGTCTGCCTTACAGAGTGAAGTAAGTCAGAAAGAGAAAAACAAATATTGTGTATTAATGCATATACATGGAATCTAGAGAAATGTTACAAATGACCCTATTCTCAGGGCAGGAATAGAAACACAGGTGTAGAGAACAGACATGTGGACACAGGGTAGGGGAGGGCAGGGTGGGACACACTGGGAGGTCAGCACTGACATATGTACACTACCATGTGTAAACAGATGGCTAGTGGGAAGCCGCTGCATAGCACAGAGAACTCAGGGCTCTGTGACGACCTGGCGTGGGGGTGGGTAGGGATGGAGGCTGAAGAGGGAGGGGGTCGATGTGCACATAGAGCTGATTCACTTTGTGGTACAGCAGCAACTAACACAACATTGGAAAGCAATTAAATTCTGATTTAAATTTTTTAAATTAAAAAAATAAACAATTAAACAACTCGGGTATTGGTTAGTTGAAGCCCACTCCCAGGGGCTGTTAATTCCCTGGGGCTTTGGGCCTGCCCATGGTTAGGAAAAATGTCCTCTGCTGTCAGAACAAGTCCTCAGGCAACAAAATGCATGTGCAGGCAGCCGGAAAAGTCTGATGGCAGGATGATAAGGGCAACAGATTGTGGACACCAGCAAAGGGAGTTACAGATTCTTAGGTTAATAGCATTTTCTGCTTCTTTACTCTCTTATCAAATACTGCTTCCTATCTGCAGTGAGACTCAGGGAAAGGAAGAAGGAAGGGAAAGAGAGAAAATCCACTCTCATCATGGTATTTCTAATGTAACAAATCTCAAGATTATGAAAAAGGCAGGGGGATCTCCAGGGAAAGGAAACTGGTATGAAAATATTTTAATATAATCCTACATGGGGCTGGAGTGTCCTGCTTTTTGAGAATACCAGTATAGAAAGACAAGTTCAGGGAAATCTCACCATCTGCCACATACAACAAGCAGAGCAGTGATCACCAAGCTGGTGAGTCTCATGTAATATTCTCTTGGGACAGGTAGCAGATCCTGAGAAGTTTAGTGGTTACCAAGGAGCAACCTGGGTTTTAAAAAGTTGGGGAACATTAGACTTCATGGTGGTCCAGTGGTTAAGAATCCACCTTCCAATGCAGGGGACACAGGTTTGATCCCTGGTCAGGAACTAAGATCCTACATGCCGTGGGGCCACTAAGCCTGTGCACACCACAACTACTGAACCTGTGCTCTCTGGAGCCCATGCCACAACTAGAGATGCCCAAATGCCTCAATGAAGAGCCCTTGAGCTGTAACAAAAGACCCCAAGTTACACATCTAAAGTAGCCAAGTAAATAAATCTTTTGTTTTTTAACAATAGTTGGGGAACACTGTCAGCATAAGCAAGGTCAAGAGGCTAAACACTGTGTGACCAAGGACATGGGGAAGTGGGTGAGAGCCATCTCATGGTTTAAAAAGATGAGACACTTTAAAACAGAGTGTGTTGGGCAACACAGCCTCCCTTATGAAAACATGTCTGGCACCACCTGAGTTTCACCCTGGAGGGAACTTCAGCCCTGTACCCTGGAATGTCACCTCCTTTAGGAAGTTCTCACTCTGAGCAGTGCCACTGATCCCCAGGAATGCTCAGCTTCTCAGATGTGTTACTCTGAGTTCCCCCAAAGCAGATTCTCATCTATGGGCTTGTATGAGGGTGGCTTCTTTGTAGAGTGGTCTTATGAAGCAGAAAGGAAGTTGTGGGAATAGGGAAAAAAATTACAGCAAAGGGTGGATTAATGAGCAAATTAGTATTGTGGCCAGTGAGTCTCAGTCCTGTTGCGGACCATCAGAGGAACCATGTAGAATCTGCCCCAGACAAGAAGCTACACACTCTTCATGAGCCCCCCTCTAACCTTGCATAACTGGGCCAAGTGTGTGTAAAAGTCCAGAGATCTTTATCAACTTTGGAGAAATCCATGAGGCAGAAAATTAGAGAGAAGTTATACAGACCACTTATGACAGTCAAGGAGGTTTGCCACTCAAATCACCTTCAGGAAAACCTGCTACAAGGCGTCTCCTGATGCTGTACCCTTGAATCTGCCTCAGCATTCACCCCAAGGTCACACTTTCTCTGCCCCCAGCAAAGAAGAACACAACAGGGGCACTAGACTCAGGCCATTCCTGCCCAGTGAAGGACTCCTCTAAAGGGCTCTCTGTTCACAGACAACCCAGTGGCCTAGCCAAGACTGTCTCAGAACTACACTGTGGTCTGAGGTTCTCCCTGCCTATGTTCACTTCCCCTACGATCACCCCCAGCCCCTTCAGCCTTCACAGACATCTCCCCTAGTAAATCTCTTGCTCATCGAACTCTTCTTTAGCATTTGCCTGTAGGACTGACTGAAGTTTGCAGTACACCATCAGTTAATTTGGAACTGTCCACCACTGTGGTGCTGAAATCAGAAGTAGTCCAAGGGAGAGGTGATGCAGAATCTTCCCTGAATGGGTAGACATTGAAGAGTACAGCATATTCCTGGGTCCTTCCTAGCCAGGGGAAGTAGCTGGTACTTTAAAAAATGCCATGGGAGGGAGTGGTGGGGCCAAGATGGCAGAGCAGAAGGACAAAGAGTTCACATCTCCTCATAGGCTGCGGGTTTGGCCTGAGCCCCTGTAGCAGAAGTACTGAATCAAGCTGCTGGACTAATAGAGAACTTCAGGCCTCAGGAAGTATTAATAAGAGTGAGCTCTCCCAGAGGTCCTCATCTTGGCACCAAGACCCAACTTCCTGAAAGCTCCTGTGCTAGATGTCTCAGGCAAAACAACCAGCAAGACAGGAACACGTCCCAAGTCATCAACAAAAATAAGACAACAGAGAAATATGTTTCAGATAAAGAAACAAGGTAAAAACCCACAAGACCAAAGAAATGAAGAGGAAATAGGCGATCTATCTGAAAAAGAACTCAGAGTAATGACAGTAAAGATGACCCAAAATCTTGGAAATACAACATAGGCATGGATAAAGAAAATAAGTGTTTAACAAGGACATAGAAGAACTAAAGAACAAACAGTGAACAAAGAGTAAACAATAACTGAAATTAAATATACACTAGAAGGAATCAATAACAGAATAACTGAGGCAGAAGAATGAAAAAGTGAGCTGTAACATAGAATGGTGAAAATAACTGCAGAGGAACAGAACAAAGAAAAAAGAATGAAAAGAAATGAGGACAGTCTCAGAGACCTCTGGGACAACATTAAATGCAACGACATTCAAATTATAGGGGTCCCAGAAGGAGAAACGAAACAGAAACTGTCTGAAAAAATATTTAAAGAGATTATAGTTGAAAACTTCCTAACATGGGAAAAGAAATAGTCACCCAAGCCCAGGAAGCAGAAAGAGTCCCATACAGAATAAATTCAAGGAGAAATATTCCAAGACACATATTATTCAAACTAAGAAAAATTAAATTCAAAGAAAAAAATATTAAAAGCAGCAATGGAAAAACAACAAATTATATGCAAGGGAATCCCCATAAAGTGATCAGCTGAGTTTTTTGTTGTTGTTATTGTTGTTGTTTTAGCAGAAACTCTGCAGGCCAGAAGAGAGTGGCAGGATACATTTAAAGTGATTAAAGGGAAGCACCTACAGTCAAGATTACTCTACCCAGTCAATTATATCCTGATTCAACAGAGAAATCAAAAGCTTTACAGACAAGCAAAAGCTAAGAGAATTCAGCACCACCAAACCACCTTTACAACAAATGCTAAAGGAACTTATCTAGGTGGGAAACACAAGAAGGAAAAAAACAGACATACAAAAACAAATCCAAAAAAAGAAAAAGGTAATAGGAATATACATATTGATAATTGCCTTAAACATAAACTTAAATGCTCCAACAAAAGACATAGACTGGCTGAATTAATACAAAAACAAAACCTGCATATATGCTGTTTATAAGAGACCACTTCAGACCCAGGGACACCTATAGTCTGAAAGTGAGGGGGTAGAAAAAGATTCAAATGGAAATCAAAAGAAAGCTGGAGTACCAATACTCATATAAGAAAAAATAGACTTTAAAGACTATCACAAGAGACAAGGAAGGACACTACATAACAATCCAAGAAGAAGATACAACAATTATAAATATTTATGCACCCAACATAGGAGCACCTCAATACACAAAGCAAATGCTAACAGCCAAAGGGAAATCAACAGTAATATAATAGTAGTGGGGGACTTTAACACCCAACTTACATTAACAGACAGATCATCCACACAGAAATGTAATAAGGAACACAGTTTTAAATGACATACTAGATGAGATAGATATTGATATTTATAGGACATTCCATCCAAAAGCACAACATGCTTTCCTCTCAAGTGCACACAGAACATTCTCCAGGATAGGTCACATCTTGGTTCACAAATCAAGTCGCAGTAAACTTAAGAAAGCTGAAATTGTAAAGCATCTTTTCCAACTACAACACTATGAGATTAGAAATCAATGACAGTAAAAAAAAATTAGTAAAAAACACAAACATATGGAAGCTAAACAATATGCTACTCAATAACCAAGAGAACACTGAAGAAATCAAAGAGGAAACCAAAAAGTACACAGAAACAAACGACAATGAAAACACGATGATCCAAAACCTATGGGGTGCAGCAAAAGCAGTTCTGAGAGCGAAGTTTACAGCAACACAATCCCACCTCAGGAAAAGAAAAGGACTTCCTTGGTGGTCCAGTGGCTAAGACTTCACCCTCCCAGTGCAGGTGGCCCGGGTTTGATTCCTGGCCAGGGAACTAGATCCCACATGCCACAACTAAAGATACCATGTACCACAACTAAGACCCAGAGTAGCCAAACAAATAGATATTTTTTTTTTAAAGAAACAATAAAAGTCTCAAATAAACAACCCAACCTTACACCAGATAATCACGATGATGAAATCACTCACCTAGAGCCAGACATCCTGGAATGTGAAGTCAACAGGACCTTAGGAAGCATCACTACTAACAAAGCTAGGGGAGGTGATGGAATTCCAGCTGAGTTCTATCAAATCCTAAAAGATGATGCTGTGAAAATGCTGCACTCAATATGCCAGTAAATTTGGAAAACTCAGCAGTGGCCACAGGACTGGAAAAGGTCAGTTTTCATTCCAATCCCAAAGAAAGGCAATGCCAAAGAATGCTCAAACTACCACACAATTGCACTCATCTCACACGCTAGCAAAGTAATGCTCAAAGTTCTCCAAGCGAGGCTTCAACAGTATGTGAACCGATAACTTCCAGATGTTTAAGCTGGATTTAGAAAAGGCAGAGGAACCAGAGGTTAAATTACCAACATCCATTGGGTCATTGGAAAAGCAAGAGAGTTCCAGAAAAACATCTACTTCTGCTTCACTGACTATGCTAAACTCTTTGACTGTGTGAATCAGAACAAACTGTGGAAAATTCTTAAAGAGATGGAAATACCAGACCACCTTACCTGGCTCTTGAGAAATCTGTGTGCAGGTCAAAAAGCAACAGTTAGAACCAAATATGGAACAACGGACTGTTTCCAAATTGGGAAAGGAATACATCAAGGCCATATTGTTGCCCTGTTTATTTAACTTCTATACAGAGTACATCATGTGAAATCCCGGACTGGATGAAGCACAAGCTGGAATCAAGACAGCCAGGAGAAATATCAATAACCTCAAATATGTAGATGACACCACCCTTATGGCAGAAAGCGAAGAGACACTGAAGAGCCCCTTGATGAAAGTGAAAGAGGAGAGTGAAAAAGCCAGCTTAAAACTCAATATTCAAAAAGCTAAGATCATGGCATCTGGTTCCATCACTTCATGGCAAATAGATGGGGAAACAATAGAAACAGTAACAGACTTCATTTTCTTGGGTTCCAAAATCACTACAGATGGTTACTGCAGCCATGAAATTAAAAGACACTTGCTCCTTGGAAGAAAAGCTATGACAAACCTAGAAAGCATATTAAAAAGCAGAGACATTACTTTTCCAACAAAGGTACATCTAGTCAAGCTATGGTTTTTCCAGTAGTCATATATTTATGTGAGAGTTGGACCATAAAGAAAGCTGAGCACCAGAGAATTGATGCTTTTGAACTGTGGTGTTGGAGAAGATTCTTGAGAGTCCCTTGGACAGCAAGGAGAGCAAACAAGTCAATCCTAAGGAAATCAACCCTGAATATTCATTGGAAAGACTGATGCTGAAGCTGAAGTTCCAGTACTTTGGCCACCTGATACAAAGAACTGACTCACTGGAAAAGACGCTGATGCTGGGAAAGACTGAAGGCGGGAGAAGGGGACAACAGAGGATGAGACTGTTGGATGGCATCACTAACTCAGTGGACATGAGTTTGTGCAAGCTCCAGAGTTTGGTGATGGACAGGGAAGCCTGGTGTGCTGCAGCCCATGGGGTCACAAAGAGTCAGACACAACTGAGCAGCTGAACTGAACTGATACACCATATTAACAAACTGAAGAATAAAATTCATATGATAATTTCAACGGATGCAGGGTAAGCTTTTGACAAAATTGAACAGCCTTTTATGATAAAGTCTCTCCAGAAAGAGCGCACAGAGGGAGCCTACCTCAACATAATAAAGGTCATATATGACAAACCCACAGCAAACATCATTCTCAAAGGTGAAAAATTGAAAGCATTACCTCCGAGATCAAGAACAAGACAGGATGTCCACTCCTGCCACATTTATTCAACATTGTTTTGGAAGTCCTAGCCACAGCAATCGGATAAGAAAAATAATCCAAATTGAAAAGAAGTAAAACTGTAACTGTTTGCAGATGACATGATACTCTGCCACCAGAAAACTAACGCTAATGAAAGAATTTGGTAAAGTTACAGGATAGAAAATTAGTGCATAGAAATCTCTTCCATTCCCATACAGAAGCAACAAAAGATAAGAAAGAGGTATTAAGAAAACAATCCTATTTATCACTTCAACAAAAATAATAAAATACCTAGGAATAAACTGTCCTAAGGAAACAATAGACTTGTACTCAGAAAACTATAAGATATTAAGAAAAGAATTCAAAGACAACACAAACAGATAGAGAAATATATAATGTTCTTGGATTAGATGAATCAATATTGTCAAAATGACTATACTCCCCAAAACAATCTACAGATCCAATACAATTCTTATCAAATTACCAATGGCATTTTTCAGAGAATCAAGACAAAAAATTTTCCAATTTGTCTGGAAAAACAGAAGAGCCCAAATAGCTAAAGTAATCCTGAGAAAGAATAATAGAGTTGGAGCAATCAGGCTCCCTGACTTCAGACTATACTGCAAACTACAGTCATCAATACAGTGTGATACTGGCACAAAAATACAAATACAGATAATTTGAACAGGAGAGAAAACCCAGAAATAAACTCATGCATCTATGGTAATGACAGTAATCTATGACAAAGAGGCAAGAATATACAACGGAGAAAAGACAGTCTCTTCAATAAGTGGTGCTGAGAAAACTGGGCAGCTACATGTAAAAGAATGAAATTAGAACACTCCCTAACATTACACACAAAAATAAACTCAAAATGGCTCAAAGACCTAATTGTAAGGCTGGACACCATAAAACACTTAGAGGAACACAGAAGCAGGAGACTCCTTGACATAAACCACAGCACAATCTTTTTTGACCTGCCTCCTAGAGTAATGAAAACAAAAACAAAAATAAACAAATGAGACCCAGTGAAACCTAAAAGCTTTTACATAGCAAAGGAAACCAGAAACAGGACAAAAAGACAACCCTCAGATGGGAGAAAATATTTGCAAATGAAGCAACTGACAAGGGATTAATCTCCAAAATAAACAAACTGCTCATGCAGCTTAATATCAAAACAACAAACAACTCAATAAAAAAGATGAGTGGAAGACCTAAATAGACTTTTCTCCAAAGAGAACATCCAGATGGCCAAGAGGCACATGAAAAGATGCTCAACATCACAAATTATTAGGAAAATGCAAATCAAAACTACAATGTAATATCAACTCACACCGGTCAGAATGGCAATCATCAAAAAAATCTACAAACAATAAATGCTGGAGAAGGTGTGGAGAAAAGGGAACCTTCTTACACTGTTGGTGGGAATGTAAACAGATAAAGCCACTATGGAGAACACTACAGAGGTTCCCTAAAAAGCTAAAAGTAGAATTATCATATGACCCAGCAATTCCACTACTGGGCATATACTCTGAGAAAACCATAATTCAAAATGACACATGCACCCCAATATTCACCGAAACACTATTTACACTAGCCAGGACAAGGAAGCAGTCTAAATGTTCATCAACATAGGGATGAATAAAGAAGATGTGGTACATATAGACGATAGAATATTACTCAGCCACAAAAAGAATGAAATTGTGCCACTTGCAGAGACGTAGATAGACCCAGAGACTGTCATACAGAATGAAGTCAGAAAGAGAAAACAAGTGTCATATATTAACACATATATGTGGAATCTAGAAAAATTATACAGATGAACCTCTTTGCAAAACAGAAATAGAGACAGACGCATAGAGAACAAATGTCTGGACACCAAGAGGCAAAGATGGGGGATGAGCTGGGAGATTGGGATTTACATATACACACTACTAGGTATTAAACAGATAACTAATGAGAATCTGTTGTAAAGCAGAGGGGGAAGAAGGTACAATCCGTGTGTAGGACATCTCTAAACTCAACCTTTAAAATGCATTCCAATATACACTAGGTGCAGACAAGTACTGCTCGATTCCACTTATATGAGGTACCTGAACAGTCAGATTCATAGTCAGAAAGAACACTGGTAGATGCTGGTGGCTCGCGGGTGGAGTGGAGACGAGGAATAGGGGGTTGGTGCTTAACAGGGACAGAGTTTCAGTTTAGGAAGGTGAAAAATTTGGGAGATGGATGATGGTGAGAGTTGTGCTTAGTTGCTCAGTCATGTCTGACTCTTTGCGACCCCATGGAGTGTAGCTCGCCAGGCTCCACTGTTCATGGGATTTTCCAGGCAAGAATACTGGAGTGGGTTGCCATGTCCTCCTCTGGGGGACCTTCCCAACCCAGGGATCGATTCTTTACCACTGAGCCACCTGGAAGCCCATGAATGTACTCAGTACCAAAATACACAGTTAAATATGGTGAACATAGTATGTGTTATATTATGTGTCTTTCACCACATTTTTTAGTAAAGCACTTTTTTTTTTTTTTTTTTTTTAATGCCACAGGGGGAAATGAGGAGCCTGCCATGAGACCACACAAACAGGTAGTTGTCAAGGGTGCTGCTCCTAGAAACATGAATGCTGCTAAAATCTGCCAAGTCACCCTCAGCCATTCACAGCTCCAGACCCAGGAGCAGAGCGGTTTCTATGCTTCCTGCTGTCTAGCCTCCTGCAAATGGTTTGCATCAGGAAAGACGGACAGGAACCCAGTTGGCAAGATTAACTAGAAATGCAGCTCCACACGTTCACCCTTCACAGTCCAGACTGGGAAGAGAGCACTGGAGGTCGGTGAGGCCGAGGACCCACAGAACACCTCCTGGGCTGGGGAGCAACATACCTGTTTGTGTCATCAGAAGGCACTCTCTCACTGGCGTCAGATGTCTTTCCCTCACAGAGGTGACGAGAGGAAGGACACTCAGCTTGGTTCTGTCAACAAGGCTGAAGTCCTACCCCTGCCAGAGGACAACCCTATGACCTTGGGCAAGTAAGCTGACCTCTCTGAGCCTCAGCAACCTCATATGTAAAGCACAGGTGGGACTAGACCAGAGATTTCCAAGCAGTATTCCGAGGAACCCTAAGGTACCACAACCCCATCAGGGGTTATTAGCAATTAGGGAAAGAGGAGGAAACCAAGCCCACCTGAATTAAGAGTAATCCAGCCTTTATCTGATTCCCCTTTGAAGGTTTTCCAGGATTTTCTCTGAAGCTTAAAAATAAAAGTTTGAAAATCTCACACCTCGAGGATCTTTAAGGCCCTTTTCTTCCCCTGTCTTTTGTAAGTCTATGGGGCTTGAATCAAAGCCTAGGTCCTGCCTCATAGAGGTGTGTGACCTTGGGAAGCTACCTAACATTTCTTACTCTCTTCTCATCTGTAAAACACCTCATCACTTAATGGTTATCTGTGATGTGCCAGGTGATTTGCACACATCCCTAAGTTCATACCCATCCCTCTAAGAGACACCATCAATACCCCCACTTTATAGCCAAGGAAACTGAGGCTCAGAGAGGCTGAGCAACACACTGTATTACTCATCTGGCAAATGGCTTTATACATATCAGGCTCCAATATTCGTATTGTCTCTGCTCTGTTGTCTGCCTGTTTTAGGGTGTTATGAAGAAGAAATGAAACTATAAATGCAAAATGTTTTACAAAAATACAAATCATGATGCAACCATAAAGAATTATAATTTGGTTTCAGAATCAGAGTTACTTTTGCACTAGTGAACCTGAACCCCCTTTCATAGGGAAGGTTATCTAGCTCCACAGCCGAAGCTGTCCTTAACCACAGCGGGACACTTGTACAAGGAGAGCTACCACGACCGGTGGTGGAAGCGGGGGTCAGGGCCCAGTGGGTCAGGAGGAGTGCATGAACTGATTCCAGAACAAACGCTGGACAAGGATTGCAAATTCGGGCAAAAGTGCGTTTGAATTAGCTCCTCCATTTACAAGTCTTATGGCCTTAAAGTAAGTTATCTTCTTTGCCTTGGTTTGTTCATAGAGAAAACGGGGATGAGATGTTTAACTAGCAGTACAGTTTGAGGGGAGAAGTCTTCTTACAAGACCACCCTCAGGATTTCCCTGGTGGCCCAGTGGTTAAGACTCCCCTTTCCCCAGGCAGTGTGGCTTCCATCCCTGGTTGGGGAACGAAGTCTCACATGTCCCACGGCCAAAAATCCAGAACAGAAGTAATACTATAACAAGTTCAATAAAAGCCTTTAAAAAAATAATCCACATAAAAAAAAAAAATTCTTAAAAAGAGACCTCCCTTACTTCTGATATCAGTTGCAAGTAAGAAGAATTCATAAAACCACCCACAAGTTCGATAATTCATTGAGAGAACTCTCAGAACTCACTGAAAAATATTATACTCTCAGTTTATTATAGGGAAAAGACACAGGTTAAAATCAGCCCAAGGGAGAGACTCAGGGCAGAGTCTGGAAGGGAGTCTAACTGTGGAGCTTCTGAGTGTCCTCTCTTCACGGACTCCTGGATGCTGTTACCTCTTTGCACCCACAACGTGTGAGAATGCACACGGAGCACTGCCAGTCAGGGAAGGTGACCCAAGGCTTTGGTGTCCAGAGCAATATTTGGAGCTGATCACTACTGCCCTCGTGGCTGATCTGTAGTCCCCAGCCCCTCCCAAGAGTCTAACACCTTTAGTCTCCAGTTCCTCTAGAAATCAGAACTCATAATGCATAGCCCAAAGCCTCCATCATAGATCACTGTTAGGGACTTTCCTGGTGCCGCAGAGGGTAAGAATCTGCCTGCCAATGCAGGGGACCTGGGTGCAATCTCTGGTCTGAGAAGATTCTACATGCCATGCAGCAGCTAAGGCCAAGCGCCACAACTACTGAGCCCACATTCTAGAACCCACGAGCTGCAACTACTGAGCCTGCAATGTTGGAACCACTGAAGCCCACACATCTAGAGCCTGTGCTCTGCAACAGGGGAAGCCACCGCAGTGAGACGCCCGAGCACCACAGCTAAGAAAGCAGCCCCCGCTCTCCACAACTAGAGAAAGCCGGTGTGCGGCAATGAAGACTCAGAGGAGCCAAAACTAAACAAATGCAGCAGTGTATACATGTCAAGAAAATTAAATCACACTGTTAGACTATCCGGTAACCAGAGCCTCCAGGCAAGCGAAGACACTCCTGCAGACAGGACATTCCAGGGCCTGAGAGACCAGCTTCTGTGAGCTGAGGCAAAGCCCAGACCACTTGGTGGGAAAGGTTGATTCTTCTCTACACAAGATAACACTTCCTATTTCATGGGGTCATCGTGAGGATTGAGTGACAGAACACGAGTCGACCAGCCCATGTATGCAGTTCCAAAATCCCAAATGCTCTGAAAACTGGAGTTTCAACAAAAATCATTTAGAGGAAAACTTACATTGCAGCTAGTGGGAATCGTCACACATTTTCCTACCGAAATATCACTGTGTGTGATCGGGTGGACAGTGCCACAACCCTCCCCCCAACCCTGCCCACCCCGCCCTGGGGATATAATGGTAGAGTGAGCACCTACCACACTTTGCCTTTCTAAACTCAAAAATGCACCTGGCCCTGAGGGACTTGGACAAGACATTGTGAGCTGTAAATGTATTAACTGGTATTAGTAACAGTCCCTAGCATATAATAACTGCTCATTAAATGCAAACTTTAATATTTTCTCCTCAAATAGAAAAGTAGTAAAGGAAGAATACACCGCACCAAGGTGGTCAAAGGCCACTGATTTAATATCCCTTTGGCAAAACTTATCCCAATTTAAATTTTCACAAGCAAATTCCAGGAGTGTATATGGTGAAAATTAAATTCTTTTTTTAGACCATGCCATGCAGTATGTGGGATCCCAGTTCCCTGATCAGGGATCGAAACTGTACACCCTTCACTGAGAGTGTGGAGCCCCAATCAATGGACCACCAGGGAAGACCTGAAAATAAATTCTGTAGAAGATTGACCTTGTTAGGTTTATTATCATAAGTATTATATATTATATGCTTTGACACAATAAGTAAAAGTTAAACTTACTCATGGCACAGTCAAGCAGGGCTTGCTGAGGGTGGGGGAGCAGAGACGGTACCACGGTAGTTTTGAGGCTCTGCCATGGGCTTTCAGCCTTTTGTGTACACTGACAAATTCTTGCTGTGTGTTTCCTTCTGAACATCCTGAAACTTGCCACCTGGGGAATTTCTTATGACTTCCTACCAACTTGTAGACAATTCAGTTTCTTAATAAGGTAGCAATTAAGTACTGACATTATCGTTTTTCCCAGTCTAGAACCTTTGGTCAAGCCTATTTGTGTCAAAACAGTTGTGCCTGAAATCAGATCCCTGGGAGAAGCAAATCAGGATTTAAAATGTCAAAGAAGAAAGGAAAATTCACAAGAGCCCACTCACATCACAAGCAAGGAGGGAAACCGAACCAGCCTGGGGACAGACCTTTCCACTTGCATCACTGTACCACACTGAGTCGTTACTGGAGACAGCTGAAATGAGTGGATAGACAGAGACTATCTGATCACAGGACCGCAGCCTCCGTTTGCCAATCCCCCAGTCCAAAGGGCTCTGGAAAGAGAGAGATCTGTTTATAACTCACTTGGTTACAAACCTTGCCCTGGACTAATGAGAGGCTATTTTCAGTCTTTATGCTACCCTATATGAATATTCATGGGCTTAGCTGCAGAAATATTAATGTGTTTGATGACAGAGTGCTTCCCAAGGCTCCACTGGGAGTGTTAAGTAATATGATCCACATGCTGAATTGCCTTTCTAAGAAAATCCAAAAAATTATGAATTCGGAAATTCATCAAGTTTTTGGATAAGGGATTATAAACTTACATCACACAAAATCTCAACAGGTAGGTGTTATCTTCACTTTAAGGATAATAAACAGAGATGTTAAGTAACTTGCCCGAGGTCATACAACAAGCAACAAAATATAATACACTTTGATGGAACAACTATGTCAACAGCAACTTCCAACAGCTGCAGTTTTTTTGCAAAATCCAACAAGGTTTTGCATGGCATCATCATGGAGCGGATACCTCAAGGTAGACTGAAAATCATGAAGAGATATTTTGCCATTGGCAAAGTTATGCTGTTAAGATTTCAGACCAGCCTCCAGAGAGCCTTCTATTTCCAATTTCAAGGAAACCATGCCCTCTGACTTTAAGGACATACATTTCTTCTCATCCTTTAAAAGCAGAGGAATTTGATAAAGAAGTTGCCTGGTGAAGGAAAAAAAAAGCCCACTAGACTGAAATCAAAACAAATCATTTTTTGCATATTAATCAGGCTCCTGATTGAAACTATGCTTGCTGCTTCGAGAGAGGAATATTAAAAGTAAAGCGTTGCTAATTTAAGCACTACTTATTTTAAAAGATGTACCTAGAAACAGCCACATGGGAGAATCACTTAGGCTGTATCAACCACCCGCTTCGTTTGATGGGATCTGCCTGGGTTGCAAGCCCCAATGTCATGACATTTGCCTCATCCCTATGGGTAGAGAATGAAGTCAGCCATTCCCTATAATGTGCAGGGCTCTGGTTTTCAAGTATCCATGCCAACTTACTCCTGCCTCCCAAATGAGCAATGGGAGCCCAGAGGGAAGACCCTGATCTGGAGTTAAAATGACTATCTAGGAACTGCCACCAAGCTTGAGCCCCATCCTTATGGAGCTGGAAGGCTACCTCTCCCAGGGAGGTGGTCCCATAAGAGCAGTTTCTGTAGGACTTCCTACCAGCTAGTTGGCTCACTTGTCAACCTCATCTGCAGCAGACTGCTGTAGCTCTCCCTCTCTGAGCCTCTCAATGCCTGTACCCATAGCTCTCTTGGAAAGACTGTGCTGGGGCTACGAGCGCAATTTTCTTTATAGGCACCGGGAGTTTGTCCACTGAAGCAACCATCAGTCCATACAGAACTAATGTAAGAATGCAAAGGCTCAGCTCTCTCACCTCCAGCAGAATTGAGGCTCCAGAGGTCCTCTGTGGGATCAGGTCAAGGCTGTGACTCCACCTGAACTTGCCCCTTTCTGAGCTTCTTCTCCTTGTTGGTCAGTTATTTCCCACTCCCTTACTGACCTCTCACGGGAGCTCACTCTTTAAAAAAGTCACTGCTTCTGGGTTATCCCACCTATGACCATTGTACCCCAAAGCTCTGATATTTCAGCATAGATAGTACATGTTATATTTTAAAGAGAATTCCCTGGTGGTCCAGTGACTAAGATGCCATGCTCCCAATGGAGGGGGCCCAGGTTCAATCCCTGGTCAGGCAACTAGACTCCACATGCCACAACGAAGAATCTGCATCTCACAATGAAAGATCCTGTGTACCACAGCTGAGACCTAGCTGTAGTGTAGTATAGTGTTAGTCACTCAGTCGTGTCTGACTCTTTGGGAATCCATGAACTGTAGCCCACCAGGCTCCTCTGTCCATGGAGCTCTCCAAGCAAGAATACTAGCGGGTTGCCATGCCCTTCTCCAGGGGATCTTTCCAACCCAAGGTTCAAACCCAGGTCTCCTGCATCGAATCTAAGACTTGGGGCAGCCAAATAAATAAGTAAATTGTGAATAATCTCAAGTGAATCGTCTAGACTTCTGGAAAGGGCCTACTTACTTGTCAATCAACTATTCCACAGCTGAACTCATCATTTGCACCCTGGCCTGCACGGGGATGAGGGCAAAGGAGAATAAGCTAGAACAGAACAGAGAACATGACCTCCTCAGATGCCCCTCTTCTCTCTCTACAGACCTATGGATAACATATAAGCATATCCATGGCAGAGGGTCCTAGCTATCCCAAGGTATGGTCTCCCTTATCCCTCACAATCATGGAGCACACACAGCATGTTCAGTTACAAACTGAACACACATCTCCCCAGCCAGCCTCCATTCCAGTTAAATAAGCTCTGGCCACTAGGTTCCAGCCAATGCGTTTTGAATATAAATGATGCGCACAACCTCTAAGACATGCCTTCTCTTCCCTGTCACCCTACCTGGATGTAGTGGGAAGCCATGGAGATGGAGGCCATACCTGAGGAACGCAGGAAAAACAGCATAGGATCCTGATCCTCAGTATCATGGTCTTGCCCACATTGTTTCATGAGCAGAAACAAACCTCTATCCAAGTACTGAAAGTCACCTGGGGCTCCTGTTCAGTGCAGTTCAGTATTCTAAAGAATATATACCTTAGAGTGCAGTAGGATCATACATTTCAAACTATGTTGTGGAAAAAGAGAAAGTCTCTCTTATAGGTTGAATTTCCCACACAAGATCCTGAGATGAGGATTCATGTCAAAGTGACTTACAAAGTTTTAGAAAATATTCCCAGGAAAGCCTGCTAATGAAGCTGGGGGTAAGAAGAAAAGATGGCTAAGCAAGGATATGATGTCAGATAAAGCCCCACATCCCTCCAGGAGAGTTCTGGGACAGTATAGGTCACAAGTTATGAGTAAAAGAACTGCAGAATTTACACAACCCACACTCACCAGTCGAGGGATGCTTCCAGAAGAGCTTGAATCCCCTGGTACTTCCAGATGCCCAAGCACATAAGCCGAGTACGTCCAGCAGCCTGCAGGAAGCCCTCTAACATGCAGGTGCAGGCGCTGGCCTTTGACATAGAATACACACTGAGAAGTCAAATGTCTAAAAATGGTACCTGAATCTAAGAGGACATGGGTGGAGTGCAGACAAGACCTGCTTACAGAGGCCTTCCTGTAAGTTTTTGCCAGGAACTCATACTTAGTCATGTGATCCTTTGCATAGGAAACAACTCTTACCCTCACCTGGACATTTCTCTTGGTTATACCTTTATATTTCGAGGGTCTACAATGGCATTCTCTGGCAGCCACAATAATAGACAAGGTTATATTTCAGAGATCTCTTTCAGTCCTAATAGAAAGAGTAACAAATTTATAGGAGTCTCTGATAGGGCTCTTTATTCCCCACTTAAGCTCAAACAACCCAGCAGCAGAAATCATCATGCTTATTCCAGAAATAACACTGTTGGCAAATTTATTCCATACCTACATAGGAACAAGCAAAGACAATTCATAATATTAAAAGGCATTTAACAATGTGACCTGAGATGGACATGCAACTCAAAACAGACTAGAGCTGAAGACTGCTTGCTAGACACACACACACATATACCTTTTTAAATCCCATCTAACATTTATACCTATCAAACTGGAGAAGGTTGTAAAGAACAGTAAGTACCTGTGATGGGGAAGACAGGCAGTCTCAGGTGCTTCTGACTGGCATGTAAAACATTACAGTCCTTCACAAGGCCAATACAGGAATATATATCTAGAAACTTAAATGCATACTCTTTGACTCTTCAAACAAAATCCATGTTTAGGAAATTTTAGGGGTGTAGAGTTCAACGAAGTTTAATACATATATAGATTCATGTCACTACCAATACAGTGAGTGAAGTGAAAGTCAGTCAGTCTTGTCTGACTCTTTGAGACCCCATGGACTATACAGTCCATGGAATTCTCCAGGCCAGAATACTGGAGTGGATAGCTTTTCCTTTCTCCAGCGGATCTTCCCGACCCAGGACTTGAACTGGGGTCTCCTGCATTCCAAGCAGATTCTTTACCAACTGAGCTATCAGGGAAGCCCAATACAGTAAGGGTACTCAAAAACTCCTTTGTTTTATTTCTTAGTAGTCACTCTCTTTCCTTTATAGTCCCTAACCACCATTGATTTTTTCCCTTCAATCCCCATAGTTCATCTTTTGAAGAAGCCTCACACCACAGCTGAGGAAGCCACAACTGCATGCCCTAGAGCCTGTGCTCTGCAACAAGAGAAGCCACTGCAATGAGAAGCCCGTGCGCCACAACTAAGAGTAAACCCCACTCGCCACAACTAGAGAAAATCTGTGTAGAACAACAAAGACCCAGCAGAGGCAATAAGTAAATTAATTTTTTAAAGTTTTTTTTTTTTAAAGAATGTCATATAAATGGGATAAAACAGTATATAACCTTCTTTCCCAGCACAATGTTTAAGACTTATCTAAGTTGTGTTTATCAGTAACTTGTTTCTTCTTATCGCTGAGATTATTCCATTGCCAGACCTGCCTGTGAGTGTTTGAGGGTCTCTGGTGAAGGCATGTGTCAGCAGTGGCCTGCCGTGGGGACAGAGACACTGGCAGCAGCAGTCCTGGGAGGTGTGGTGTGTGGCCTAAGTCCTCTTGGAGGAGATCGTCATTAGCCCTACTATAGAGCTGCCCGGTGGGCAATCCACAAACTGGAGACCAATTATACCAAAGAAGTTCTCCCACTATTGTGAAAATTATAGGCCCCACAACAGACTTCCCAACCTGAGGATCCAGCAAAGGGACTGGGAATCCCGAGGGAATCTGAGAATCTGACTTTGAAGGTCAGCAGGTTTTGATAACAGAACTTCCACAAGACTGGGGGAAACAAACTCTTGGAGGGCATTAACAAAACCTTGTGCACACCAGGACCCAGGGGAAAGGAGCAGTGACCCCACAAGAGACTGAACCAGACTTGCCTGTGAGCAGTCTCTGGTGGAGTCGTGGGTTGACAGTGGCCTGCTGCAGGGTCAGGAGCACTGAATACAACAATGCTCGGAGCCACGGTGCGTGCTGGCATAAATCCGCTTGGAGGAGGTCACCATGAGCCCTACCATAGAGATTGCAGACTACAGGGTGGAAGCACAGCCCCACTCATCAGCAGAAAATTGGATTAAAGATTTACTGAGCATGGCCCTGCCCACAAGAGCAAGACCCAGTTTTCTCCAAAGCTAGTCCCTCCCATCAGGAAGCTTGCACTAGCCTCTTGTCCTCATCCATCTGAGGGCAGGCAGAATGAAAACCACAATCACAGAAAACTAACCAAAATGATCACATGAATCACAGCCTTGTGTAACTCAGTGAAACTTTGAGCCATGCCATACAGGACCACCCAAGACAGACGGGTCATGGTGGAGAGGTCTGACAGAATGTGGTCCACTGGAGAAGGGAATAGCAAACCACTTCAGCATTCTTGCCTTGAGAATCCCATGAACAATACGAAAAGGCAAAAAGATAGGACACTGAAAGATGAGCCCCCTAGGTCAGTAGGTGTCCAATACGCTGCTGGGGAGGAGCAGAGAAACAGTTGCAGAAAGAATGAAGAGGCTGGGTCAAAGCAGAAACAATGGCTACTTGTGGATATGTCCGGTGGTGAAAGTAGAGTCTGATGGTGTAAGGAACAATATTTCAAAGGAACCTGGAATGTTCAGTCCATGAATCAGGGTAAATTGGATGTGGTCTAACAGGAGATGGCAAGAGTGAACGTTGACATTTTAGTAATCAGTAAACTAAAATGGATGGGAATGGGTGAATTTAATTTAGATGACCATTATTATCTACTACTGTGGGCAAGAATCCCTTGGAAGAAATGGAGTAGCTCTCATAATCAACAAAAGAATATGAAATGCAGTACTTGGCTGCAATCTCAAAAATGACAGAATGATCTCAGTTCATTTCCAAGACAAACAATTCAATATCACAGTATTCCAAGTTTATGCCCCAACCACTAATGCTGAAGAAGCTGAAGTTGAACAGTTCTGTGGAGACCTACAAGACTTTTTAGAACTAACACCAAAAAAAGATGTCCTTTCATCACAGGAGAGTCCAATGTAAAAGTAGGAAGTCAAGAGATACCTGGAGTAGCAGACAAGTTTGGCCTTGGAGTACAAATTGAAGCAGCGCAAAGGTTAACAGAGTTTTGCCAAGAGAACGCATTGGTCACAGCAAACACCCTCTTCCAACAACACAAGAGATAACTCTACACTTGGACATCACCAGATGGTCAATACAGAAATCAAATTGATTATATTCTTTGCAGTTGAATATGGAGAAGCACTATGTAGTCAGCAAAAACAAGACCTGGAGCTGCCTGTAGCTCAGATCATCAGCTCCTTATTGCAAAATGCAGACTTAAATTGAAGAAAGTATGGAAAAACACTAGACCATTCAGGTATGACCTAAATCTAATCTCTTATGATTATACAGTAGAAGTGACAAATAGAGTCAAGGGATTAGATCTAAAAGATAGAGTGTCTGAAGAACTATGGATGGAGGTTCATAACATTGTACAGGAGGCAGTGACCAAAACCATCCCAAAGAAAAAGAAATGCAAGAAGGCAAAATGGTTGTCTGAGGAAGCCTTACAAAGAGCTGAGAAAAGAAATGAAAGGCAAAGGAGAAAATGAAAGATATACCCAACTGAATGCAGAATTCCAAAGAATAGCAAGGAGAGATAAGAAAGCCTTCCTCAGTGATCAGTGCAAAGAAATAGAGGAAAACAATAGAATGGGAAAGACTAGAGATCTCTTCAAGAAAATTAGACATACCAATGGAATATTTCATGCAAAGAAGGACACAATAAAGGACAGAAGTGGTAAGGACCTAACAGAAGCAGAAGATATTAAGAAGAGGTGGCAAGAATACACAGAAGAACTATTCAAAAAAGGTCCAAATGACCCGGATTTCCCTGATGGTGTGATCACTCATCTAGAGCCAGACATCCTAGAGTGTGAAGTCAAGCAGGCCTTAGGAAGCATTACTACAAACAAACCTAGTGGAGGTGATGGAATTCCAGTTGAGCTATTTCAAATCCTAAAAGATGATGCTGTGAAAGTGTTGCACTCAATATGCCAGCAAATTTGGAAAACTCAGCAGTGGTCACAGAACTGGAAAAGGTCCATTTTCATTCCAATCCCAAAGAAAGGAAATGCCAAAAATGTTCAAACTATGGCACAATTACACTCTTCTCACACACTAGCAAAGTAATGCTCAAAATTCTCCAAGCCAGGCTTCACCAGTGCGTGAACCGTGAACTTCCAGACGTTCAAACTGGTTTCAGAAAAGGCAGAGGAACCAGAGATCAAACTGTGAACACAGATCACAGAAAAAGCAAAAGAATTCCAGAGAAACAGACACTTCTGCTTCATTGACTACCCTAAAGCTTTCGACTGTATGGTCACAACACACCAGAAAATTCTTAAAGAGATGAGAATATCAGACCACCTTATCTCCTCCCGAGAAACCTGTATGCAGGTAAAGAAGCAATAGTTAAAACCAGACATGAAACAACAGACTGGTTACAAATTGGGAAAAGAGTACATCAAGGCAGTTTATTGTCACCCTGCTTACTTAACTTCTATGCAGAGTACATCACACAAAATGCCAGGCTGGATGAAACACAAACTGGAATCAAGATTGCCAGGAGAAATATCAATAACCTCAGATACCCGGATGACATCACCCTAATGGCAGAAAGCAAAGAGGAACCAAAGAGCCTCTTGAAGGTAAAAGAGGGGAGTGAAAAAGCTGGCTTAAAACTCAACATTCAAAAAACGAAGATCATGGCATCCAGTCCCATCACTTCATGGCAAATAGATGGGAAAACAATGGAAACAGTGAGAAACTGTATTTTCTTAGACTCTAAAGTCACTGTAGACAGTGACTACAGCCAGGTAATTAAAAGACACTTGCTCCTTGGAAAGAAAGCAATGACATACCTGGACAGTGTATTAAAAAGCAGAGACATCACTTTGTTAGCAAAGGTCTGTATAGTCAAAGTTATTGTTTTTCCAGTAGTCATGTATGGATGTGAGAGTTGGACCATAAAGAAGGCTGAGCACTGAAGAACTAATGCCTTTGAACTATGGTGTTGGAGAAGACTCTTGAGAGTCCCCTGGACAGCAAGGAGATCAAATCAGTCAATCCTAAATATTCAGTCGACCCTGAATATTCATTGGAAGAAATGATGCTGAAACTGAAGCTCCAATACTTTGCCCAGCTGATGCAAAGAGGTGACTCACTGGAAAGGACCCTCTGCAGGGAAAGACTGAGAGCAGGAGGAAATGAGGGCGGCAGAGAATGAGATGATTGGATGGCATCACCAACTCAATGGACATGAATTTAAGCAAGCTCCAGGACATAACAAAGGATGGGGAAGCCTGGCATGCTGTAGTCCATGGGGTCGCAAAGAGTCAGACACTACTGAGCGATGGAACAACAAGAACAACAAGAATTCCATTATATAGATGAACCACAGTTTATTTATCCATTTGCTAAATGAATGACATTTGGGTTGCTTACATTTGGGGGCATTTATGAACAGAGCTGCTACAAACATTTGTGTAAAGTTTTCATGCAAACGTAAGTATTCATTCCTCTATGGTAAATAACCAGCAGTGGGATTGCTAGGCCATATGATACATACAACTTTAACTTTATAAGAAAATGTATTATAACAAACAGCCAAACTATTTTCAATATTTGCATTCCCACCAGCAATGTAAAGAGTTCCAGTTGCTCAATGTCTTCACCAACACTCAGAATTGTATTATTAATTTTTGCCTTCAGATAGATAAGTTCAAATTAAAACCATGCTGACATACCACTTATCTAATGGATAATGATATTGAACAAGACATCTTTTCATGTGCTTATCTGCCAACTGTAAATCACTGTTAATAAAATGCCCATGCCATTTAAAAAAATTTTTTTTTAATTTTGGTTTTAAGAACTTTTTATATATTTTGAATAAAAGTCCTTTGTAAGATTTGTGATTTGTAAACACTTTCTACCAGTCTGTAGCTTGTGTTTTCATTCATTTTGATAGTGTTATTTGCAGACTAGGAGTTTTAAATTTTAGTGGAGTCCAATTTATCATATGTCCTTTTATGGATTGTGCTTTTGGTGTCACGTCTAAAAGCTCTTCACCTAACCTCAAGTCATGAAGAATCTCTTCTATGGTTTATTCTAAAATTTTTATACAGAAACATTTCTATTTAGATTTATTTTTTCAGTTAATTTTTCTATAAGGTATGAGATTTAGGTCCAAGCTTATTTTTTTTTTTTTTTTTTTGCCTAAGGATGTCCAGTTGTCCCAACAGCATTTGTTGAAAAAAAATATTTCACCCATGAATTACTTTGAGATCTTGTCAAAAATCACTTGGGATGTTTGTCTTCTGCCTTCTGACCACCTCGTGTTTTGCCCTGTGACCCTGCCTGGCATTTGGTGATTCTCTCTAGGATCTCCAAATTGTGGTAGAAGGGGGGAGACAAGAAGGTGGAGTAGAAGGATTGAGTTCACCTCCTGTTGTGAAAACACCAAAATCACAACTAGCTGTTCAACAAGCATTCACAAAAAGTATCAAACCTACCAGAAAAGTCAGTCTACACCCAAAGAAGAGGGCACCACTAGATGGTAGAAGGGGTGCTCTTGCAATACAATCAAATCCCATACATCTACTAGGTGAAAAAAAAAACCACCCACAAACTGAAAAAAAAATTATATCATAGAGGTTCTCCCACAGAGGTGAGAGTTCTGAGCCCCATATCAGGTACCCCAACCTGGGAGTCTGACACTGGGGGGAAAAGCCCCCAGAGCAATTGGCTTTAAAGGCCAGTGGGTCTTAAGTGCTGTGAGATTAGAAATCAACTACAAGAAAGAACTCATAAAGATAAGAGCAGAAATGAATGAAATAGAGATGGCGGAAACAAACAAAAAAAGAGGTCAATGAAACTAAAAGTTGAATCCAACAATATTTTAAATGGATCATACACCACAATCAAGTATGATCTATCCCAAGGATGCAAGTATTCTTCAATATATGCAAATAAATCATGTGATACAACATATTAACAAAGTGAAGAATAAAAACCATATGATCATCTCAACAGATGCAGAAAAGGATTTTGAAATAATTCAACAAACATCAATGATAAAAACTAGAGGGAACATAGAGGGAACCTACTTCAACATAGTAAAGGTCATATATGACAAGCCGAAAGAAGAGATCACGTTCAGTGATGAAAAACTGACAGTATTTCCTCTAAGGTCAGGAACAAGACAAAGATTCCACCCTTGTCACCATTATTCAATACAGTTTTGGAAGTCCTAGCCATGGCAATCAGAGAGGAAAAAGAAATAAAAAGAATCCAAATTGGAAAGGAGTAAAAAACTGTTTGCAGACGACATGATATTATACTTAGAAAATCCTAAAGATGCCACCAGAAAACTACTAGTGCTTCTCATTGAATTTGGTAAAATTGCAGGATACAAAATTAATGCACAGCAATCCCTTGCATTCCTATACACTAGCAGTGAAAGTTCAGAAAGAGAAATTAATGAAGCAACCCCATTTACCACTGCAACAAAAAAGAATAAAATGCCTAGGGATAAACCTACCTAATTGAGACAAAAGACCTGTACTAAGAAAACTATGTGTCTGCTTAGTTGCTCAGTCATGTCTGACTCTTTGTAACAACAAGGACTGTAGCCTGCCAGACTCCTCTGTCCATGGCGATTCTCCAGGCAAGAATACTGGAGTGAGTTGCCATGCCATCCTCCAGGGGATCTTCCCCACCCAGGGATCAAACCCCGGTCTCCTGCATTGCAGGTGGGCTCTTTACCATCTGAGCCACCAGGGAAGCTCAGAAAACTATAAGATACTGATAAAAGAAATCAAAGATGGCACAGACAGATGGAGAGATATACCTGTTCTTGGACTAGGAGAATCAATATTGTGAAAATGACCCTACTACCTAAAGCAACCTATAGATTCAATACAATCCCAAATTACCAATGGCATTTTTCACAGAACTAGGCCAAAAAAATTTTACAATTTGTATGGAAATATAAAAGATCCTGAATAGCCAAAGCAATCTTGAGAAAGAAAAACAAAGCTGGAGGAATCGGGCTCCCTGACTTCAGACTATCCTACAGAGCCACAGTAATCAAGACAGTATGATACTGGCACAAACACAGACAAATAGATCAATGGAACAGGGAAAAAGCCCAGAAATAAACCCAGGCATCTATGATTACCTAGTTTATGACAAAGGAAGCAATGAAAAAAAGACAATCTCTTCAATAATTGGTTCTCAGAAAACTAGACAGCTACATATAAAAGAATGAAATTAATACACTCCCTAATACTATAGACAATAATAAACTCAAAATGGACTAAAGACCTAGATATAAGGCCAGACACTATAGAATTCTTTGAGGAAACACAGAACACTTTTTGGACATAAATCAGAGCAATATCTTTTTTGACCTACTTCCTTCAATAATGAAAATCAAAACAAAAATAAATAAATGAGACTTACTTAAATTTAAACCTTTTTCACAGCAAAGGAAACCATAAACAAGACAAAAAGACAGTTCTCAGGATGGGAGAAAATATTTGCAAATGAAGCAAATGACAAGAAATTAATCTCCAAAATATACAAATAGCTCATGTGGCTTAATACCAAGAAAAACAACTCAATAAAAAATGGGTGGAAGACCTAAATAGACATTTGCCTAAAGAAGACATACAGATGGTCAAGAGGCATATGAAAAAAATGCTCAACATCAATAATTATTATAGAAATGAATGGGGCAGCACCTCACACCACTCAGAATGGCCATCATCAAAAAATCCACAAGTAACAAATGCTGGAGAGAGTGTGAAGAAAAGGGAACCCTCTTGCACTATTGGTGGGATTGTAAATTGACACAGCCACTGTGGAGAATACTATGGAGGTTCCCCAAAAAAACTGAAAAGAGAACTACCATATGACCCAGTAATCCCACTCCTGGGCATATACCCAAATAAAACCATAATTTAAAAAAACACTGAACCCCAATGTTCATTGCAGTACTATTTACAACAGCCAGAGAAATGGAAGCAACCTAAATGTCCATCAACAGATGAGTGGATAAAGAAGATGTAGTACATAGAGACAATGGAATGTTACTCAGCCATAAAAAGGAATGAAATTGTGCCATTTTCACAGATGTGGATGGACCTAGAGACTGTCATACAGAATGAAGTAAGTCAGAAAGAGAAAAACAAATGTAGTATATATTAATGAATATATGTAAAATATAGAAAATAGTACAGAATACAGACACAGGCATAGAGAAAAAATGTATGAACACCAAGCGGGGAAGGTGGGGTGGAATAAATTGGGAGACTGGGATTGACATATATATACTACTAGGTAAAAACTACACAGCTAATGAGAACCTCCAGTATAGCACAGGGAAGAAAAAATGAAGGCACTGTCTGTCTCCAGGACATATATTAAGTTAACCCTAATTTAACCAATATACATTCAGTTCAGTTCAGTTCAGTTCAGTTTAGTCGCTCAGTCGTGTCCGCGACCCCATGAATCGCGGCATGCCAGGCCTCCCTGTCCATCACAAACTCCCGGAGTTGACTCAAACTCATGTCCATCGAGTCTGTGATGCCATCCAGCCATCTCATCCTCTGTCATTCCCTTCTCCTCCTGCCCCCAATCCCTCCCAGCATCAGGGTCTTTTCAAATGAGTCAACTCTTCACATGAGGTGGCCAAAGCATTGGAGTTTCAGCTTCAGCATCAGTCCTTCCAATGAACACCCAGGACTGATCTCCTTTAGGATGAACTGGTTGGATCTCCTTGCAGTCCAAGGGACTCTCAAGAGTCTTCTCCAACACCACAGTTCAAAAGCATCAATTTTTTGGTGCTCAGCTTTCTTCACAGTCCTTGCAGACAAATACTGTTTGATTCAATTTATGCAAGATAACTAAAACAGTCAAATTCATAGTGTCAGAAAGTACACTATGCCAGTGGCTGGCAAGGGAGGGAACTGGGGAGTTAGTTGTTAATGGGGGCAGAGTTTCAGTTTAGGGAGGTAAAAATTCAGGAAATGAATGATGGTTGAGAGTTGCACAACAATGTAAATGTACTTAGTGCTGCTGAACTATGTAGTTACATGTAGCTAAAATAGTTGTTTTACATTATGTGACTTTTACAACAACAACAACAAAAAAAAAACATTTAAAAAAGAACTATACTACCCAAGGTAATTTACAGATTCACCTCAATCTTTGTGAAATTACCAATGGCATTTTTCACAGATCTAGAACAAAAAATTTTTTAAAGTTGTATGGAAACACAAAAGACCCCAAATAGCCAGAGCAATCCTAAGAATGAAAAACATAGCTGGAGCATTCAGGCTCCCAGACTTCAGAGTATGCTACAAAGCTACAGCCATCAAAAAAGTACAGTAATGGCACAAAAACAGAAATCTACAACAATGGGACAAGATAGAGACCCCAGAGATAAACCAACACACCTATGGTCACCTAATCTATGACAAAGGAGGCAAAAATATACAATGGAAAAAAGTCTCTTCAATAAGTGGTTCCAGGAAAACTGGACACCTATATGTAAAAGAATGAAACTAGAATATTCTTTAATACCATACACAAAAATAAATTCAAAATGGATTAAAGACCTACATGTAAGACCTGATACTATAAAACTCTTATAGGAAAACATAGGCAGGATACTCTGACATAAATCACAGCAACATCTTGTATTCACTTTCTAGAGTAACAAAAAATTTTCAACTGGAAACTAGTTAAACTTGAAAGCTTCTGCACAGCAAAGGAAAGCATAAACAAAATGAAAAGACAACTCACAGAATGAGAGAAAATATTTTCAACTGAAGCAACTGACAAGGGATTAATCTACAGAATATACAAACAGCTCATGTAGCTCAATTTTTTTAAAAAACTCAACCAAAAAATGTGCAGAAGATCTAAATTGACACTTCTCCAAAGAAGACATACTGATGACCAAAAAGCACATGAAAAGATGCTCAACATCAATAATTATTAGAGAAATGCAAATCAAAACTACCACGAGGTATGATCTCATATCACTCAGAATGACCATCATTAAAAAGTCTACAATCAATAAATGCAGGAGAAGGTGTGGAGAAAACTGAACCTTCCTACATTGTTGGTGGCAATGTAAATTGACACAGCCACTATGGAAAAAGGTATGGAGTTTCTTGAAAACGCTAAAAGTAGAACTACCATATAATCCAGCAATCCCACTCCTGCATATGGAAAACGTACAGAAAACCATAATTTGAAAAGACACATGCACTCCAATGTTCACTGCAGCACTGTTTACTATAGCCAAAACAGGGAAGCAACAAAAATGTTCACAGACAAATGGAAGGATAAAGAAGATGTGAGATATATACACAAAGGAATATTACTCAGTCATGAAAAAGAATAAAATAATACCATTTGCAGCAACATGGATGGACCTAGAGATTGTTGTACTAAGTAGGTCAGACAGAGAAAGACATATATTACTTATATGTAGAATCTGAAAATTGATACAAATGAACTAATTTACAAACAGAAACAGACTCACAGACTTAGAAAACTAACTTATGGTTACCAAAGGGAAAAGGTAGAGAGAGGAATAAATTAGGAGTTTGAGATTAACATATATACACATATAACATAATACATATAAAATAGATTATCAGCAAGGACCTACACTACAGTACAGGGAACTCTACTCAATACTCTGTAAAAACCGATATAGGAAAAGAATCTGAAAAAGAAAGGATACATGTAGAACTGAATCGTTTTGCTGTACATCTGAAACTAACACTACATTGTAAATCAACTATACTCTAATATAAAATAAAAAAATAAAATCAGTTGGGCATATTTATATGGATCTATTTCTGTACTCTCTAATCAATGCTTACTGATCTATGTGTCTGTCTTTTAATAACTGAAAGTCTTAAAATCAAGTAGTACAATCCTCCCAACTATATTCTTTTTTAAAATTATTTTACCTATTTCAATTCATCTGTTTTCCATCAAATTTTGAATAGCTTGGTCTATATCTACTAAAACTCTTTGGGCATTTTGATTGATAATACATTAAACCTCCACATTAATTTGAGCAAAATTGGCATATTTACTTTTTTGAGTCTTCCAACCCATAAAAACAGTATCTCTCTCTATTCACTGGGTCTTCTTTGACTTCCTTCTTCAACTTTTTATAGTTTTCCAACACACAGACTCTGTACATAATTTTTTCAGGTTTATACATGAGTACTTTTTGAAAAAGTTAAAAGCGTTAGTCATTCAGTTGTGCCATTTGCGTGAAAGGAGTACCCTTTGTGACCCCATGGACTGTAGCCTGCCAGGCTTCTCTATCCATGGAATTCTCCAGGTAAGAGAATGGGTTGCCATTCTCTTCTCCAGGGGATCTTCCTGACCCAGGGATCAAAACTGAAAGGGGCTATCTAAAATATAAATTTTTTTCTGGCCACATCACACATCTTGCTGCATCTTAGTTCCCTGACCAAGGACGGATCTGTGCGCTTAGCAGTAAACGGGCCAAGTCCTAACCACTGGACTGGCTTGTATTTTTCTTTTAATTCTTTTTTCTCAATTGTACATGGTGAGTATACAGAAATACGACTGACTTTTGTGTCTTGATACTGCATCCTGCAAAGTTGCTTATCTTTATTAGTTCTAGAGACTTTTTTAAAAATAATTCCCTGGGATTTCCAACATAGAAAATCATGTTGTCTGTGAAAGGAAATTCTCTGCAATCTCTACAGTTTCTTATTTTTATTTACTTTATTTCCTGATTGCACTAGCTAAGACTTCCAGTGTGATGCTGAATAGAGGTGACAAGTATGCACATCCTTGCCTTGTTCCTGTTATTAGAGGGAAATCATTCAGTCTTTTTACCAGTAAGTATGATGTCAGCTCTATGTTTTTTTTTGTAGATGTCCTATATAAAGTTGAGGAGATTTCCTTCTACAATTCTACACCCAATTACAATGTGCGTATTTTTTTCTACACCACCAAGTGGTTCTGACTCTAACTGGGTGTCCTATGAGTCAACTCAAGTCTGATCTACCTGAAGACTGTCAGATGCCACACATTGCTCAGCCTAACAGGACTGCCCTCCTACCCACCCATTTCAGATGTCAATTACAAGGTTGTCACCTTTGCTTCTGATTGACTAGCTATAGGTTAGAGGTTCAGACACCCTCCTCCTTGGTTTGGTTAATTTGTTGGAGGAGCTCATGAAATTCAAAGAAACATTTTACTTACTAGATTACCAATTTATATATAAAAAGCTGTAACTCACGACCAGCCAAAAGGAAGATTGCATAAGGCAAAGTATGTAGACAGGTCTGTACCCTCTCCCTGAATATCCACGTGCTCACCAAACAGGAAGCTCTCTCAACTCTTCCTTTTGGATTTTTAGGAAAACTTCGTTACACAGGCATGATTAATTAAATCACTGGCCATCAACAACTGAAGCCAACCTGGAGGCCCCTCTCGCCTTCCCAGAATTCTAGGGGTGGCACTGAAAGTTCCAACCTTCTAATCACATGGTTGGTTCTCCTGGCAACAAGCCCCTCTCCCTTCCCTAGGTGCTTTCCACAAGTCATCTCATTAACATAACAAAAGAAACCTTCATAGCTCTCCTCACAGGAAATTCCACGGGTTTTAGCTTTGTGCCAGGAAAGAGAATGAAGACCAAATGAATACATATTTTTTATTGTAATTCACCATTTCATACCTTCTATTCTTGGTTTCTTGAGAATTTTTATCAGGGATGGATGGTGAAATTTGTCAAATTCTTTTCGTGCATCTAATGATATAATCATGTGGGGTTTTTTTTTTCTTTAGACTATTAATATACAATGAATTACATGGGTTGATTTCTGAATATTGAATCAGCTGCATTCCCAAGCTAAATAAACTGCTTTCGGTCACAGTATATTGTGCTTTTTATATATTTCTTTCTATAATTTGCTAATATTTGCTTGAGCATTTTCATATTTATATTCTTGAACAATAGTGATATGTACTTTTTTGTGTGTGCTAATTTTGTCTGATTTTGGGATCAGGGCAATGTCAGACTCATAAAATGAGTTGGGAAACAGTTCCTTCTCTTTATTCTCTGGAAGAGTGTGTTCAGAATTGATATTTGGTGTAACTTACCCATGAAACCATCTGGGCCTGAAGATTTCCTTTTTGGAAGGATTTTAACTAAAAAATTCTATTTCTTTAATACTTACAGGTCAATACAGGTTTTCAGTTTTAGCTGAGGTTTGATAGCTTTTGGATTTTGAGAAATTAGTCCATTTCATCTAAGTTATATGTAGTTTCTAGTGTAGGCTTAACAAAAACCTGTGAAGTCTGTAGTAATATCCTCTTTTTTGCTATTCCTAATATTGGTAATTTGTGTCTTCTCTTCTCATACTATCTTAGTCCTCCTAGAGGTTTACTTTCATTGACCTCTTCAAAATATCTGACTTTGGTTTCATTGATTTTATCTACCATTTTTCTGTATCCATTTTATTAATTTCTGATCTTTCTATTGGACTTTATGTTGTTATCTCACAAGTTCCTGGGACTCTGTTCACTTTATTCCAACCTTTTTTCTGAGTTTTCTGATTGGATAAATTTTATTGAAGTAAATCAAAATTCATGCTTCCGGCAGTGGCTCAGCAGTTAAGAATCCACCTGCAAAGCAGGAGACTCGCAGGAGAATGTGGGTTTCATCCCTGGGTCAGGAAGATCCCCTGGAGAAAGAAATGCCAACACACTTCCTTATTTTTGCCTGGAAAATTCCATGGAGAGAGGAGCCTGGTGGGCTACAGTCCATGGGGTCACAAGAGAGTGACAAAATAACAACAAAAGTCAAAGTTCAGCGACTTTCCTCTGTCTGCTATTGAGTCCAGCCAGTGAGTTTCTAATTTTGGTTGTTGTGATTTTCATTTCTAAAATTTTCATTTACTTCTTCTTTATGTTCTCTATTTCTTAAGAGACTGTTTTTAGCATTTAAGAGTGTTCTTGATTGTTTGTTTGAGCGTTTGTATTGAAGAAGGAATTCATAGGGCCTGGACTCCGTCTCAGGCCTGCCTGTGCTGATCGTGCTTGGCCACCTCTCCAGTGGACTCTGAACTCTCTGCCTAGTGCCTGTGGGAACGACAATGGAAGGATAAGACCCCCTCCGGACAGGAGAATCTTGAAGATCACATCCAGGTTACTCATCACCTAAGAGAAATCAGACACTAATCACCCCTGCCTCCGGACACTATCTATCAGAATGTAAGCACAGGCTTATCGGTTATTAACTGTTTGGAATGTAACTGCAGGCTTATTGATTATTGACTGTTTGGACACGTACACATGGGGTAGGTGGTGGGTTTGGACACGTACACATGGGGTAGGTGGTGGGTTTGGACACGTACCCATGGGGTAGGTAGTGGGTTTGGACACGTACACATCGTACACATGGGGTGTAAAAGATTTTCACAAATGCTGGTCGGGGTCCTTGGCTAAGAGGAGACTCTGCCTTGGGCCTGCCGGTGTAATAAACTGCACTCCACTATCTGCATTGTCCTTCTGAGTGAGTCTGTTTCCCAGAAAGCGTGGCTATAACAGTATAATGGTTGACCTAAAATCTCTGTGGGATAATTCTGTCATGTGTGTTCTCTCTATTTTGGCATCTATTGATTATCCTTTCCTGAGCAAGCTGAAATATTTGTGGTCCTTCACGTGCTGAATAATTTTGGTTGTTATCATGACATTTTAAGAATTATGCTACAAGATTCTGGATCTTGTTTAAATCCACAGAGAATGTCAATATCTTTGTTTTAGCAGGCGATGCACCTGGTGGGGTTCAGAGTGAAAAAGCTTCAACCTGGAGGCATATTTCCAATGTGAGATCGAGGCAGGAGGTAGATGTGCCCATCCCCACTGGGTGAGCAATTGGAGTTCATTCCCTATGGAAATTACAAAATATCAATAGAAAGACAATCGAGAGAGAGGCGAGACCCTGCCCAGATAAGAGACCACATATTCCTCATTCTCTAAGTCAGGGAGACCTTCCTGACTAGAAAGCTCCTTGGAGGTCAAAAAAGCGTACCCACAGGCCTTTGCACTGGAATAATTCTTGGTTTAGAGCTGCGCGAGAACACGTGGGAAGATCCCTGTGATATACCAAATATGGACTAAGAATCAGGCAATTCAAAATGACTGGCTAGAGAAAACCCAGAAGAAATGCCCACAGAAGTGATATAGACTACCATGAGGGTACAACTCTCTGAGTCTGCCCAGGTGGCTATCCACATGTACTGTACTTTTTTTCCCCTCCTGATAAACACTTTACTTGTTTCACTAATTTTCATCTTTGTGGGAATTCTCTTCTGCAAAGCTGAAGGGCCAGGGCCTTGTCATCGGCCAGTGGTCAAGTGGCTAGGATTCAGCACTCTCACCACTGTAACCCAACTTCAGTCTCTGGCCAGGAACTGAAACCCTGCTTCAAGCTGCTGCAGGCTGAGGCCACCTGAGATCACATTTGGTGCTGAAACCTGGGAAGTCAAGGAGAACCACGGACTTTGCCCAGCTGCAGCTTGAGGCCTCTGACTTTCACTTTTGTTTTCTTTCTCTTGCTTTCTGCTTTGCTTTCTTTTCAGGACCTACAGGGCACAACCTCTGTCTGTCTACAACCTTATGGCTCCCCCTAATATTGGGGGTGCCAGGGCGTTCCCCTAGGTTGTGCAGATTCAAATAAGGCTTGGGTGACAACTGACGTGGTCCTTTGGGAGATGGTGGAAACGTGATTTCCAACTGCAAAGGAGCCCAAAGGGTCTCTCTCACTGTCCCATTCAGAACCCTCCACTATGCTTTTCTTTCTCACCTTACTTGCACAACAAGGTCTCTTTCTCACTTCCTAACTCTGCTCCCTTTTAGGGAAGGATTTCCTGGACATCTTTCCCAAACCGTGTCCCTACCACTGTCAAACTCTGTTGCCTGTGTCAGACAAAATCATCAGACGATTCCCAATTCTATCTTAGTTGCCAGACAGATAGGGCAAAGGCTTTAGTGTTCTGCTCTCTAGTCTCTCAACTCCCACAATGCCTAGAAAACTATCATGAGGATTTCTCTGCCTCCTGGCCCTCAAGCCTTGAACCCCTTGCTGTCTTTCATAGCGCCCAACACCAATTTGGGTTCCAAGGGTTCCTCTTTGCATCTATTGAACCCCCCCCCATTCCAGGCCTCGGTAGCCTACACATTGCTACAGACAACCTATCGAGCTAGCTGCTACCCAGAAACTCAAATTATAAATTTTGTAGATGCTCAATCATGATAAATATACCCAAGAGAGTAGAAATTAAAAGACGCTTCCTCCTTGGAAGAAAAGCTGTGACCAACCTAGACAGCATATTAAAAAGCAGAGACATTACTTTGCCAATAAAGTTCCATCTAGTCAAAGCTATGGTTTTTCCAGTATGTATGTATGGATATGAGAGTTGGACTATAAGGAAAGCTGAGTGCCAAAAAATTGATGCTTTTGAACTGTGGTGTTGGAAAAGACTCTTAAGAGTCCCTTGGACAGCAAGGAGATCCAACTAGTCAATCCTAAGGGAAATCAGTCCTGAATATTCATGGGAAGGACTGATGCTGAAACTCCAATACTTGGCTATCTGATGCAAAGAAGTGACTCATTGGAAAAGACCCTGATGCTGGGAAAGATTGAAGGCAGGAGGAGAAGGGGACAACAGAGAATGAGATGGTTGGATGTCATCACCATCTCAATGGACATGAGTTTGAGCAAGCTCCGGGAGTTGATGAAGGACAGGGAAGCCTGGTGTGCTGCAGTCCATGGGGTCACAAAGAGTCAGGCACGACTGAGTGACTAAACTGAGGAAGACTTATCATAGTACATAAGCCCTATACACAAGGAATCCCTCCTAAGGAAAGTCCTGGCAACCAACTGGTCTGCCACTGGTTTAAATATCCTCTCTCGGGCACAGGGGAGACATCTTGCACGAGGTACCAAGAAAGACCAGAGACACCTGGTCAGGAATCAATGGAAAGTAGAGGACGCTTGAAACCCTATCAGGTTCAAAGGAAAACTGGGGAATGCCCTGAACCCCTTCAGGTTAAAGCCTCCTGGTAAACGTTTCTGGGATGCCAAATTCCATTTCTAATTAAACTGTCTTATTCTTGGTTGCAGGTTACTCAACTTGGGAGGGTACCCCTCCAAGCCAGAAGAAACATCTCTGGAGTGTATCCTTAAGAACTGGAAATATTTTAAATAGAAGCGCTAAGAAAGGAAAAACTTGAGTGCTATTGTAGCAGTGCCTGGCCTTTGGTTGGGGAATGGAGAAAAATGGCCTGAAAATGGTCTTTAAATTATAATACCATTCTGCAATTGGATCATTATTGCCATGGGATGAGAAAGTGGACTGAGGTTCCCTTTATTCAGGCTTTCATGGTCATTTACCGAAAACTCGCCCTATATGGCTCCTGTCATTCAAAACCTAGGGAACCAGAAAACTCTCCCAACATTATAGATGATCGCCTTCTAAGCTTTCCCCTCTCTTGGGGGGAAACCTAGGACCCCCTACTCCTGACAGTATACCTACTTCTTCTGGTCCCACTGATCTATCCCAAACTCCACCTCCCTATGTCCTTCCATACCCTCCATTATATGGAGAGAGACTAGTCCCTCTACGGTAGCTCACAGTGGAGCTTCCTATAACCCAGAATCAGCAAAATTAGGCCTTCTCAGGGAAGTGGCAAAGGTGCAGGGAACAATCGGAGTACACAATGTCCTTCTCTTTAACTGACTTAGTGCAATGTAAACAGAAACTGGGCCAATTTTCCAAAAACCCTAGTAAGTTTGTTGAAGAGTTTCATGTCCTCATTCTGGCCTATGATTTAACTGGAAGGACGTCCAAGTAGGGCTATCCGCTTGTTGTACTCTTGAGAAAAACAGAATTTTGACAGCAGCCCAGGGGCATGCTGACCAGCTTGCTAGAGGCCAGTCCGAACATTATGCTATGAGTGGAGATGCAGTCCCAAATCAGGAACCCTCCTGGAATATTAATTTATGGGTGGGGACAGAAGTCAGGAAACCCATGATCCAATATGTATTAGAAGGGATGAGAAAGTGTATCAAAAAGTCAGTTAACTATGAAAGGTTAAAGGAGTGACCCAAGAAGAAAAGGAAAATCCAGCCTTCTTCCACAGGCGACAGGTAGAGGCTTTTAGGATATATACCAAAATAGATCACTCCACTTGTGAAGGTCAGTCACTGTCAGGACAGCACTTTACTAGCCTGTCTACCTCTGATATTAGGCAGAAACTTCAAAAGTTACAATTAGGCCCACAAACCCCCATGTCTCAACTCCCCTGAGCTGGACGTGGCCTTTGGGGTATTTGGGCTTCCCAGGTGACACAGTGGTAAAGAATTCACCTGCCAATGCAGGAGACATAAGAGGTGTGGGTTTGATCCCTGTGTTGGGAAGATCCCCTGGAGGAGGAAATGGCAACCCACCCCACTCCAGAATTCTTGCTTGGAAAATTCCATGGACAGAAGAGCCTGGTGGGCTATAGTCATGAGGTCACAAAGAGTCAGACACAACTGAATGAAATGAAATAGAATACACTTTGGGCTATTGAACAATGGAGATCAAGCTGAGGAGGAAGAAAGAGACCAACATGAGAAAAGACAGGCCAAGGCTCATACAAAACTGATAACCATTGCTGTCAGCCTTGCTTTTCGACCTCAAGACAACCCAAGAGGGCCAAGAAAGTCCAACTTTCTTTCTGTCTGGAGGTAAGGCCAACAAGGAAGAATGCTACAAATGCAAGTCAACTGGCCACTGGGCCCAAGATCACCAGAAAGAGCTCCCAGGGACATGACCAGCCTGCAAACAAACAGGTCATTAGAAGAGGGACTGTCCCAAAGGGAAAGGGGGACTCCCATCCCCAAGATGCCATGATGGATGACAGAGGCAGTGGGGGGACCCTGGCAGTTCCCTCCAACGAGAAGTCTATCTCTATCGAGGAGCTCTGGGTGCTCTTTGACATGACAAGTAAGAAAATAAATTTTTTAACTGATAGGGGAACCACTTACCCTGTCCTGATTTCTCATGCTGGGCCTCTCTCCTCCAAAAGCTGTCCTGTGACTAGTGTTGATGGAAAGCCTCACACCCGTTTCTTCACTGGGGCTCTCACTTGCCAATTTGAACTGTGGTTGACTTCACATGCCTTTCTAGTTGTACCTGAGTGTCCCACCCCACCACCTTCTGAGCTCCCTCAGGGCCATACTCCAGTTAGGAGGCCCCGAGTAGCCCTTTATCTTGACTCTAAGACCAGCTGGAATACTAAGGTCCTGTTCCCAGCCATGTTCTCTATAAAAATTAGCCTTAGACCAGAAGCTGCTTACCCTAACAAGAGATAATACCCCATAAAGTCAGAAGCAAAGAAGGGTTTATGACCCCTCATAGATAAATTCTTAATCTTGGTACCCTACCAATCTCCATGCAACACTCCTATTTTTCCAATTATTAAGCCAAATGGGGGACATAGTATGGTACAAGGCCTTAGAGCTGTAAACAACAGAGGTCCCTATACATCCCCTCGCGGCCAATCCTTATAACAATATTAATCAAAATTTCTGAGAACACTAAATGGTTTACTGTGCTCAATCTTAAGGATGCTTTCTTTTGCATCCAGTTCATCCCTCAACACAGTATCTGTTTGCCTTTGAGTGGACTAACCCCTGACTCAAGCCAAATGCAGTAATACACCTGGACTGTATTGCCTCAGGGGTTTTAGGTCAGCCCACAGTTGTTCACCCAGGCCCTAGGAAAGGAACTAAAGAAAATACACCTAAAAGAAGGTGCCATTCTACTGTATGTAAATAATATATTAATATGCAGTCCCTCTATGGAGGCCACAGATCAAAATACCACTCAAGTCCTTATTTCCTTGAGGCCCATGGTTAGCATCTCAGTCTCTAAGACAAAGGCACAAATCTCAAAGCAACAAGTTAAATATCTGGGATATATTATAAACCTCCAAAGTAGACAGTTAACTTAAGATAGAAAAACAAGCTGTATTAGGCCTAAGCATTCCAAATACAAAGAAACATAACCATATCTTCTGGAGCATGGCAGGATCTTGTAGAATTTGGATTCCAGGATTTGAGATAATGGCTAAGCCCCTATATGAAACCACTAAAGCTTCAGATACAGAACCATTACTTTGGAACAGGTAATAGGAAACGGCAAAAACCATTCATCTTGTCTGTGGCTGAAACACAGAAGACAGATTTTGGGGGTCCTTATACAGAAGCTCAGGGAAGTTCCTCAGCCTATAGGCTACTTTCCCAAGCAACTAGACTCTGTGGCCCTAGGTTGGCTTGGCCACCTCCATGCCGGAGCTGTCACCACTTTATTAGTGGAAGAAGCTAACAAGCTTACCTTTGGACAGCCACAGGAAGTGCAGACCTTTCATCGAGTACAAGGGATTCTAGAGATAAAAGCCCATCATTAAACTTCCCTGGTAGTCCAGTGGTTAGGAATCTGCCTGCCAAAGCAGGGGACACAGGTTTGATCCCTAGTTCAGGAGGATCCTACATGCCTCGGAGCAACTAAGCCCATGCACTGCAACAAGAGAGCCACTGCAAAGAGAAGCCGGCATACTGCAACTAGAGAATAGCCACTCCATGCTGTCTGCAACTAGAGAAAGCCCATGCACAGCAACGAAGACCCAGTGCAGCCAAAAATAAAGAAATACCTTTCTAAAACGTTGCTATTAAATTTACAAAGAAAAACAAAAGGTGATCACCACTAGCTAACTGGAGGCTGCCTTATTAAGTACCAGGCTCTGCTTCTCAACTCCCCAGAGCTAACCCTCAAAACTTGCCACACTCTTGACCCTACTACATTAATGCCCACCGAAGCCCATTGCTAACACCTTCTTGCCTTGAAACCCTTGACAAGATCTATGCCTGTAGGTCTGACCTAACAGACTTGTTGTTATTTAGTTGTTAAGTCATGTCCAACTCTTTGTGACCCCATGGACTGTAGCCCACCAGGCTCCTCTGTCTGTGGGATTCTCCAGGCAAGAATACTATAGTGGGTAGCCATTTCCTTCTCCAGGGGATCTTCCTGACCCAGGGATTGAACCCATATCTCCTGCATTGGCAGGCAGATTCTTCACCACTGAGCCACCAGAGAAGACTTGACTTAACAGACGAGGGCATAGAAAACCCTGAGGAAGAGTTGTTTACTGATGACAGTAGTTTCATTAAAGATGGAGTCAGGAGGGCAGGGTATGCTACTGTGATCACTCACAGCATCACAGAAGAAACACCTTATCACCTAACACTTCAGCCCAAAAGGCTGAATCGATAACTCTAACCCAAGCCTCAACCCCAGGGGAAGGAAAGATTGTAAATATGTACACAGACTCAAAATATGCCTTGTCTTACATGCCCACGCATCTGTCTGGAGAAAGAGAGGATTTCTAAATGCAAGAAATTTCCTTATAAAATATGCGGCTAACAATTTATATCTCATAGAAGTGGTTCAAAAACCAAAACAGATAGCAGTCATCCACTGCCATGGGCACCAAAAGGGAACTTCTCTAATGTAAAAAAAAAAAAAAAACACAACAGGACGGATCAGGAAGCAAAGAAAGCAGCCCTGATGACCCTAACTGTGATGGCTTTAATCCCATCCCTTATCCCTTCTCACATTATACCCAGGTACTCAACTTCTGAAGACACCTGGGCACGAGACAGAGGGGAAACTAAGGGGACAGACAGATGGCTGGGCCATATAGATCAGAAAATGCTCATACCTCCCTCTGACCAATGAGAAATTATTAAAGGGCTACACGATTTTCTCCATCTGGGGAGACAAACAATGTCTACAATTGTTTTCTGACTTTTTACAGGGAAAGGGCTCCCAGAGACAATTAAGAGAGTTACTCAAGCATGTGGCTTTGCACCACCCATAACCCAGGAGGCAATCCCAAGACTCCCCTTCTTGTTAGCCCAGTACAGTGACATGGGAGACCTATCCCATGAGGATAAAGATGACTGGCAAATAGATATCACTCAGATGCCATTCTTCCAGGGCTTCAAATATTCAATTGGCAAAAAAGTTTGTTCAGATTTTTTTCTAAGTTGTTATAGAAAAACCTAAATGAACTTTTTCGCCAGCCCAATACTTACTAGGCTTTAAGTACTTTTATTGGACAGACAGAAGCCTTCCTCACTAGAACTGAGAAGGCAACTGAAATGGCTAAGGTGTTTCTAAAGGAAATTATTCCTTGATTCGGATTGCCTCATCCCCTTCAGAATGATAATGGGACCTTCATTTGTAGCAGATGACCCAGTTTTCTCAGGCTTTAGGAGGAACTAAAAACCAACTCCAATGGGAGGGAGGTTTGAGAGGGAGGGAACACATGTATACCTATGGCTGATTCATGTTGTTTGACAGCAAAACAACCAAATTCTATAAGGCAATTATCCTTCAATCTCCATTCATTCTGAAGACCTCAGGAAAAGTGGATGGACTAATGATACTCTAAGGAAAACCATGGGCAAACTCTGTCAGGAAACATCAGAGTCATGGTCATTACCTGCTGCCAACTGTCCTTTTAAGGGTCAGGGCAGCCTGTAAAACAACCACTAAGTTAAGCCCTTTCGAAATGACATATAGAAGACCATCACTTACTCTGGACATGCTAACTGACCCAGAAACCCAGGCTTATCTTCAATACATTATAAACCTAGGCCAGGTCCAGAGGGCTACATAAGAATATGGCAACAGAGTACAACCCTCTCCAGACGACAGTCCCAGTCACTCTGGTGTAAAGTGAGTGACTCACTTACTTTTAAAGACCTGGAAAAATGAGTCACCTGGCGACCAGCTACTCCCAAAATGGAAGAGTCCTTACCAAGTTTTGCTGAGCACCCTTACAGCAGTTGAACTCCAGGGAATCACCAGCTGGGTTCATCTGTCCAGGATTCAACCTGTCTCCACTGATATGTTACAGGAAACTGAAGACCCACTTTCTAGCCATCCCTGTGAGTTTGCCCTCCCTTTGAGTCTGCCTGGGATCTGGAGGACACAGCCTGAAAATTCCAGGTGGATGCATGAACCTCGCCAAGAACTGAAGCTCTTCTTCAGAAAGAACAAAAAGACTTCTTAGACCCTAGGCTAAGTACCAATAGCCACTTGTCTTCCTTTCTGCCTCCCAGTACTCTAATCCACTTACAGAATAACTGGTATTCTCTGGTAAATTTAGTTAACTATTGTCTTCTTTGCTCTCACCTTTGCTCTCAGAATTTACTAAACTTCTCTGCCCATGCTGAGTGATTCAAATATGACCCTACTGTGAAGTTACTAATTGCCTTAGCTTTTCTACACTTCTTTCCCTTATCCACAGGCTGGATAGACAGCTCCCTGGTTCACATTGCCCGAACTCCTGTGTCCTCCACTCAGAATGCTGGATCCATCATAGACCATAGTGACCCACTTGTCCATTCTGTAAGGAATTTTAGCCAAGTTCCTGAGGGAAAATGGTCTTCTACCAGAGACTCAAGGTTCAGAATGGTATTATACAGAGTCAGAATTTTTTATTTTCCTGTTGAAGAAAATTCTAATGTCTCTTGCCTAACCCTCCCCTTAGCAACAGAAGAATATTAAGTCAAACTGGGAGGATGAAGAACTGGCATTAATGTACCCCAGCACTTTATAATGGCACCTCCCCCCTCCTGCAAACCAGAACTTCAGTTACCTATTTGTGCTCAAACTCAAGCTCACTACCTGATGGAAGAAGGATCCACGTAGGAGAAGCAGATACCGAGACGGAAGCGAATGGAAGGACTTGAGCTTGTTGTTGGAGAATATTTCCATAACAACAGAACTGGTTGGCTAGGCTTTAAGCCAACAAGTTAGTCAACTGTGTCGAGTCAATTGGGCAAGTTAGTCAATTGTGCCCCATCAGGTTATATTTTTGTGTGTCAGGTAGATAAAAAACCATGAGCCACTAATTGCCTACCCAAAAACTCCATGCCCACACAGTGCATGCTGGGAACCCTGATTACTCCTTTCTCAACCCACTCCTTAAATGAATCCAAGCACTGAGCAAGTTTATTAAAACTGTCTACTCAATTAACTCAAGATTTACCTGGTGGCATCCCAGACAGAGATGCCTATTTGTTTGGGTACGCCTTGTTACCATGGTGGGGAGTAGCTGCCCACCAACATGTCTATGAAACTTGTCTGGGATGCCACCAGTACTGCACTCTCTTACTAATTTACCGAAGTCTCTAGATTCACTGGCCAAGTTGGGTATGTGACAACCAACTGGCCCTGGATTATCTGTTGGTAAAACAAAGAGGGGTAGGTGCAGTTACCAATACTTTTTTTTATTTGGCAGCACTGGGTCTTAGTTGAAGCATTCAAGATCTTTGTTGACTGCTCTGGGTCTTAGTTGTGGCACATGGTATCCTTAGTTGCAACATGTGGGACCTAGTTCCCTGACCAGGGATCAAGCCCAGGTCCCATGCATTGGGAGCCCACAGTCTTAACCACTGGACCACCAGGGAAGTCCCACCTTGTTGCATGTACATTACCACCTCTTGCCAGGTAGACAGTGAGAAAACTTGACAACAAGCTACCTTGCATCAGCATACAGTTAACCACCAATCCTTGATATTCAGTATGGGCAGGGAAACTGAAAACCGGTTCTCCAACTTGCTCTCCTAGATCCCACAAGGTATTAAAAACAATAAATGCTGGAGAGGGTGTGGAGAAAAGGGAACCCTCTTACACTGTTGGTGGGAATGCAAACTAGTACAGCCGCTATGGAAAACAGTGTGGAGATTTCTTAAAAAACTGGAAATAGAACTGCCATATGACCCAGCAATCCCACTTCTGGGCATATACACTGAGGAAACCAGATCTGAAAGAGACACGTGCACCCCAATGTTCATCGCAGCACTGTTTATAATAGCCAGGACATGGAAGCAACCTAGATGCCCATCAGCAGATGAGTGGATAAGGAAGCTGTGGTACATATACACCATGGAATATTACTCAGCCGTTAAAAAGAATTCATTTGAACCAGTCCTAATGAGATGGATGAAACTGGAGCCCCTTATACAGAGTGAAGTAAGCCAGAAAGATAAAGAACATTACAGCATACTAACACATATATATGGAATTTAGAAAGATGGTAACGATAACCCTGTATGCAAAACAGAAAAAGAGACACAGAAATACAGAACAGACTTTTGAACTCTGTGGGAGAATGTGAGGGTGGGATATTTCAAAAGAACAGCATGTATACTATCTATGGTGAAACAGATCACCAGCCCAGGTTGGATGCATGAGACAAGTGCTCGGACCTGGTGCACTGGGAAGACCCAGAGGAATCGGGTGGAGAGGGAGGTGGGAGGGGGGATCGGGATGGGGAATACGTGTAAATCTATGGCTGATTCATATCAATGTATGACCAAAAAAAATAATAATAATAATTTAAAAAAATAAAAAATAAATAAAAAAATAATAATATGTGCCTGGAAAAAAAAAATTAAAAAAAAAAAAAAAAACTTTCTGACAGGAGGTTTCCATTTTCTTACAACCATCTTCATTTCAGACATACTGATTCATGTTATATTTCACCTAATGCTTTGTTGTCTTCCATACTGTTGCAAATCTAAGACCTTTCAGTCCAAGGAGGAGGCCTGGGACCGACAGGTTCAAACTCCATTTTAGGAAAAGAGAAATATACTAAATTTTAAGCCTGAGATTAACAAAAATGTGCTGACCTTGTATAACCAGATTTCTACCCTTGTTTAAGTCTCTGATTATAATAGTCTTTTACTAGTCTTTAGTCCCCACTTCTCTAATCTAATTATTTAGTTTGTTTTCTCCAGGGCAATGGTGATGCAGGGACTCCTGCAACTCTCCACAGCAGATACTGCAGAAATAACAAGAGAAGTCACTCAGGGGCCCCTTAATGAGATAGGACAAGAGCTCTGTGACCCCAACAAGATAGAATCTATGAGCCCCTTGCTAACCTGAAGAAGCTACCAAAGACATACTATCGCACTTCATCTTCCCAATAAAGATTTCTAGGGTCTACATGTCTCAGGAGGAATTTGAGGCAGGAGATTGATGGGCATCCCTCTCCTCCCCAGGGTAAGCAATTTGAGTTCATTACCTGCACAAAGAAATTCCAAAATATCAACATCAGGACAACTGACAGAGGAGACTGGGCCCTGCCCAGATAAGAGACCATATTTTCCTCATTTATTGATATCAAAGAGACCTTCCAGACTAGAAAGTTCCTCAGAGGTCAAAAGGGGAGTGATGCTAAGCCACCCATAGGCCTCTTTGGTGGAATGCATCTTGGCTAAGAGGGTGTGTACACACTTAGGAGGATCTTGAGATATATTAAATACAGACTCAGAATGAGGCAAATCAAAATGAAAATCCAGAAGAAATGAATCAGATAAGTGATTTAAACTATCACCAGGGCATAAGTTTCATTGAGTCTGCCCATGTGTCTGTATACATGTACTATACACTTCCTCCTAATAAACACTTCATTTGTATCACTACTTTTATCTTTGTGAGAATTTTTCCTCTGCAGAGTCAAAGGGCCAGGGCCTTGTCACTGGCCACTGGTCTAGTAGCTAGGATTCAGCACTCTTGCTGCCATGACCTGACTTCAATCTCTGGCCAAGAACCAAAACACTGCTTCAAGCTGCTGCAGGACAAGGCCACTTAAGATCAGTTGGGAGTGATGGGTTGCATGCTTAGTCCATCTTACTCAGAAACTAAAACTTCCAGGTTTAGGAAGTTATCCTAGGGAAATAATGAAAGATATATGCTGAGAATGTATACTCAAGGATTTTTATCACAGCAGTGCTTACAATAGTTATATACTCTTTGTTGATCTTTGCATGCAACAGAATCTGATTGTTTTAACTTAAATCTGACTGATTTAATCAGAAAACACATTTTTAAAGGGATATTTAGTGGCTTTAAAAAATGCCAAGGAGGACAAGAAACTAGCCTAACAGGGTGTGGAGACCAGAACAATGACCAAATTCAAGCCAGTGATGACTGGCTCCTAGCACTATTGTATACTGGTCCTAATCACTACCAATCATTTTGCTTCCATTAATAGTCCCAGAAACCTGATCTTTCTGCCTCTGCCACAATCACCAAGGACAATTTGATAGGGACAGAATGAAGGGAAAAAATAGGTGATTAAATAATGTCACTAGGGCATTGTAAGTAAAAAAAAAATATGGGAGACCCTCTGTAAGTTAATGATTACTCAAGAAAGCAGGTTTGCTTAACCACAAAAACATGTAACAGAAGCACAAAACATGCCCCAAAACAACAAAACAATGGTAGCATGAGACTCACATCCTGCCCAGTGAGCTTAGTAAGTTAGTGATCCCTAGGTCATACTCTCTGCACACATAAAAAACAGTAATTTGTGGACCTTGCTTGACCATGCAGGGACAAGAAAACTCCCCTGCTCAACCTAGAGGAGGAGCTGATGATGAAAACATGACATCTACTCAAGAAAGACAAAGAAGGTCTTCTCCCCCTCCCCACTTTTCCTTTGATTGAAAAACTGTAGCCCACTAAGCTCCAGGGCACAGTATTTCCCACCTACCTTCCTGTAGCCTCACAAGCATCCTATTCTAATGAGTCACTTCTTATCTACCACTTTGCTGTCATTGAATTCTTATTTGTACTGAGACACAAAGAACTATAGTCCTGAAACTCTTCAGAGGCCCCCCGAAATGATACCAGTTGGTTTCAAATTCTCTGCTATGGCTGCTTGTTTGCATCCCTCTGACCCATTCATAGTGTCCCTTCACTATAAAACTCCCACAAGGCCACCGAGGCTTTGTGTTTTTCAGTTTCTTTTTACTAATACAAGATAGTTGGGCACTAAAGTATGTAACAAAGGTGATAGAAGCAGTAGGGAGTTGGAGGAGAGGGACACTCCAGAGAACATAAGTTGTAGGAGAGAAGCTTTTTATAGAAGGTATGGGCAGAGCTGGGTCTTCAAGTAAGACCTCAGAAAGAGGGCTATATCAGTCAACTACTGCTACACAACTGAGCATCAACAAAACATCCTTGAATAATATTTCTCTCTCATAGACTTACAGGGCTTCCCAGGTGTCTCGGTGGTAAAGAATCTGCCTGCCAATGTAGGAGCCGCAGGAGACAAGGTTCAATCCCTGGGTCAGAAAGATTCCCTAGAAGAGGAAGTGGCAACTCATTCCCATGCTCCTGCCAGCATAATCCCATGGACAGAGGAGCCTGGCGGGCTACAGACCACTGGGTCACAAAGAGTTGGACACCACTGAGCAACTGAGTACACAAAGTCATGGACTTATAGCCAAGTGGGGGAGCTCTGCTTCTGATTTTAATTTCACCCTCTCCACAATTTCTTTAAATTCCTGTGGTTTACATCCTCACCTTTCTGAAAGTTTTCAACCTGGCAGCATACATTGTTCCAAGTTTGCAATTACATCAACCTGGCTTCACTGGTTCACAAAATAAATCTACTCATGTCAAGTATTTGGGGATTAAGCTGCACTTCACCAAGGATTTGAAAGACAGTGTGACAGGGCCACATCTTGGAACACATGGCCTTCAGCCACCCTGCTAGCTACTCCCTCTTCCTCACTCTCTACCATTCATCTCCACTTCTTCCAAATCCAAATCAACTCACAAATCCTTTCTCTTTCACAGACTGTTCTATTCTCACCCAGGCCCCGCAGGGTCTCACCTGCTTCCCAATGACTTTAAAAAGCAATTCTTTCAAACACATCCAGGGCTTTCTGCAGAAGAACATCTGGCAAATCATGGGTCCTTTCAAAGCTACCATAATTATGGTTCATCTTATCCTTCCAATCAATTATTCTTTTCCAGTTGTTCTTACTTGAGAATAACTAGACATGCAACAAGCAAATGATCTGTGGAAAATTTAACCTACTTAAAAGGGGAAGAAATGAGATGTGGCTACCTATGTGTTATCCCTTGAAGAAGCTTATAAAAGTATAGCCCCAGTAGCCAGGATGCTCTGAGGAGAACCCCATTGGGGAGAACAATAGCTAAAAATAGTACTTGACCTTGGGTATCTGAAAGGAAAAGGATGAAAAATGTTGACCAAAGAGTTTAAAGTGTCTTTGAAGAAAAAAGAAGAGCACACCCACTTTTTAAAACTGCACGGAAGTCACCTTCTGCACTTTCTGGAAAGGAAAAGCTATTCAACCAGTGTACGCTGACAGATAGGCACGACCCTCAAAATAGGCGAGGGGCAGGACTCCATATACCAAGTTGATGGCAGAGGTAACAGGGCAGCAAGAGAGAATCTCAGATAGCCCAAACACTGGAGCGATCACAAACTCAATGAACAGATCAGGAGGCAGAGATATCATGGGATCAAGTCTAAAAAGGTCAGCATTAACCATCAGCAAAGAAATAGATGTTAGATGGACTGCAGGTTCTGGAATGTATGACATTTGTGGGAACTAATGTTCCCAGAAGGGAATGATGGAGGAAGAATCCCATTACAATATCTTACTACAAGTGTGTTCACCCACACCAGCACTCTAGCCACCTTGTGATGAAGAGTCTTCTTTAGTGAGAGGAAGTGGAAGACTCTGAGAGAGGTTCCTCCTTGGCTCTCACACTCCCCAACTGCTGTCTTCCTCTGGTCATTACCTTGGGTTTCTCCCCTTGTTCTGAATGAGTTAAGGGCTCTCCAAATGCTAGGAACTGTGAAGAGCTCAGAAAGGAATGAGACCATAACTATCCAAGAAATCCAGAACCTAGTCAAGGAAATGGACTAATAAAACATACATTGGGAGGAACAAGATGGCAGAGGATTAGGTGGACGTGGAGTACATCTCTCTCCATGGGTACATCAGGAATACATCTTCAGACACAGAAGTGCACACAGAACACCAGCTGAGGGCGAACAGGAGTACCTGACCAGTGGAAAATAATATACAGAACCATGGGAAATTCGGTAGGACAAAGGAACTAGGCGGTAAAACAAGAGTGTTAGTAGGACTGGACCTGCCCTCGGCGGGTGGGGGAATGGAAGCAGGGGTCTGATCCCGATACCAGGGCAATTGTCTGAGTCAGAGGAGAAACATTTATGGCTGAGAGTGAAACAGCTGATCTGTGGCAGCCTAAATGGAATGAGAATCAGACAGTCCTTGCCACAGCCATACATACCCCGGACAGGGTCACAGGTCCCCTGGAAGGCACAGCACTGCGAGCTGGACTTGAGGGATTGTGGAGCAATCCCAGGGCGAGGGCTGCTGTTGACTGCAGAGAGGCAGACCGGGGGGATGTGATGAAGGAGACTGTGGTGGGAAATGCCTGTGGAGGAAAGCCAGGCAGCCAAGGAAGCAAGGCGATACTGCTGAGTCACGTGTAGGGGGTAAGCCATCACCATAGCCTATTTCTCCCCACACACCAGCATCGGCAGCTGGACAACAGAGAGGCTGGCCCATCAAATGCCCGACTCACTGAACTACAGAGTGGGACCCCACCCAGGGTGCCCCTTTAAGTGTCTGATGCACCAATCTACAGAGTAGGACCCCAGCCAGGGGGGCCCCTCTATGTGCCTGATGCACCAAACAACAGAGAAGGACCCCAGGCAAGGGAACCCTCTGAGTGGGCAGAGCTACAGAGAAAAAGTGGCCAAAGAGGCCCTCTGATTGCCAGCTACGAAAGGCTCAAAAAAAGACTCTCGTAGGGCCATAACTCCTGCAGGGGAGGCAGTCCATGTCCCAAGGGTCCCACAAGCCAAGCAGTTGCGCTACCTTCACGCTCAACTGTCACTGGGTCAGAGCTGCCACAACCTTCCCACCAGCTATCCAAGCTGCTATACAGCTATACAAGATTAAATCCACACAATCAGCTGTGCAGACTCTGTGTCTATGGAATATATAGAAGGACACTGAGAGCTCCCACAAAAGTCTTGCATCTATGCACGCAGGGTTGCTTCAGTTGTGTCCAGTTCTTTGTGACCCTGTAGACTATGGCCTGCCAGGCTTCTCTGTCAGGGGTGGTGGCGAGGGGAGTTCTCCAGGCAAGAACACTGGAGCATACTGGCCAATACTGGTTGCCGTACCCTTCTAGAGCACTATATTTCCTGCTGCCCTGGCTGCCAACTCCCCTGAGTACCAGATGCTTGCCAGAACCCCTGCGACCCAAGCAGCTGCACCACCTCCACACCAGGCCCTCATAGGGGCAAACCCAAGTCCTCCAGGGCAGCCTCAGAAGCAAACCCCAGTAGATGACCCACATGCAGAGGTGGAAATAAAACTACAATTGAAACCCATTGGCAGTGTGACTAAGAAAGAAGACCCAAAACCTTCCCACCAGCTATACAAGCTGCAGATTAAATCCACACAATTAACTATGCAGACTCTGTGTCTATGGAATATATCAAAGGACACTGAGCTCCTGCAAAAGAAAATGCACTAGCTCTGATAGCTGTAGACATTGGAGGCAAGAACACACAGGAGTAGAACCAGATTAGAATCTGAGCTGTCCACACAGCAGGTCCAGAGATCAGCACAGTGTTGGAGGGCATCTAGGGGGGTGAGGTGGACTGCGACTCCTAGAGAGGGAAAGGACTCTGACAGCAGTGACTCAAGAAAAACACTTATTATTCTTATGGTTTGACTTGTTCTAGATTCTTTTGGATTTTTTTTTCTTTTTTCTTTCCCCCCTCTGTTGTAGCTGTCAATTTTATTGGCACTATGAAATCTAATTAAGCTTTTGAGCTTTTTTTTCTCCTCAGTCACATTTTTTATTGTTGTTATTTTTTTTTATTTATTTTTTTCAGATAGTGGAGTGCAGTTTATTACACCGGCGGGCCCAAGGCAGAGTCTCCTCTTAGCCAAGGGCCCCGACCAGCATTTGTGAAAATCTTTTATACCCCATGTGTACGTGTCCAAACCCACCACCCCAAATCCCTTAAGGCTTACAAAGGAAGGATAAATACAATCACAATAACCCCATCATTCACGTGTTATGTGTTCAAACAGTTAATAATCAATAAGCCCGCGGTTACATTCCAACCAGTTAATAACCGATAAGCCTGTGATTACATTTCGATAGATACTGTCCGGAGGCAGGGATGATTAGTGTCTGTTTTCTTTTCAAGATTCCCCTGCCCAGAGGGGGGTCTTATCCTTCCATTGTCATTCCCACAGGTGCCAAGCACAGAGTTCAGAGTCCACTGGAGAGGTGGCCGCGCACGATCAGCATGGACAGGCCTGAGATGGAGTCCAGGCCCTATGAATTCCTTCTTCATTCCCCCCTCTTGATGCTCTTAGTTTCCATAACGAGCATCATTTATTGAGATATATTGTACCTTAGCCCTCCTGCCACCCACATGAGAGAATGCTATCAACCTCTGGGTTACAAAATTCACGAGGCATTGTAGGAAGCAGGGCCCACAAAGCAGTATGATCAAGATTACTATAACAACAGTTCATTAGACATGGCTTTCACTTGATTTTGCATATCCTCCAAGGCAGTAGATACATCTTCAGACAGGTCAGGGATGTACACACCATTCGCCAAAGTCCCTCCTTGGGCTGCTGTGAGTATGTCTAATGCCATCCTATTTTGAATTACTGCCTTCCTCATCTGAATCTGTTCTTCGTTCAAAGCTTGAATGGCTTTAGTACTGTCTAAGAGGGCCTGTTTAATGAAATTAGTTAAGGCCTCTACCTTAACCATGATATCCGTTGTCCCTACACAGGGTATAAACAAGGCAGCAAGATAGTCATACCATTGGAACACGGATCGTGTCCATCTTGCATGCAGATAAGGCAGGTTTACTGGAGGCTGGTGTAGGCTACACTTAATTCTGCCATGGGCAAAAGCAAATCCTAATGTGCAACGCCCCACCCAGCCAGCTGGTAACCATGGCCATAAGTTAAGCCCACAGAGCCACTGGGTCCCATTGGGGGCTACCCAGCAGATTCCAGGATTATATTTCCAGTCGGAATCAGGCCACTGAGCAGACTGATTGGGGTGATAGGTAACTTCCAAGATTTGTTTACTTTGTTCAGGGGACAAATAACAATTCTTTTGGATCTAGGGGATGGTCTCCAAATCCAACTTTCTGTTCTTTTTATTCCCAGCAAATAGTAGCAGGGGCAATCAACTGTCCTTTCTCAGGAGTCATCCAGAAATATTCATCCCAGACCTGGTAGTATTGCTCAAGGCACCGGGAGTCCTGGCCCCCTTTTGTAAGGGAGCCCTTTTCCTCTTTAATTCTCATATATGAGGTATAAGCCTTTGTTATCTCCGTAAGGCTGGTGTTCATGTTAAATGTAACCCTATGTCCCTGGCCCATTGATGGCTTCTTCTAACACCAGAGGGCAAAGAAAGGTTATGGTTGGTGAGAGAGAGGAAAGTTCCTTTCTGTTGTTAAAGTCCCCATAACGGAGTGACGATACCCACCAGGGGAGTCTGTCTATTACTGACAGGGGCATAGCCCCACATACCCAAGTTCAGAATTGCATTGGTGAGGCTGAACAGCAGGAGTCGTTTACCCAGCTCCATCCTGTAGAGGGCTCGTCTGGAACCTCGTTTTCTTCTTCCTCCTCAGAATGATCTTGGTTTCCCATGGGTCGGTGGGGTCCTTCTGGGTGGTCCACTCAGCATCCTCCAGGTCAGCGTGGTATGCCTTCTTCGCTCTGGTGTGATGGATCAAGGGACAATACCTGCAACTTTAACTGAGCGCTCAGTTCCCCTGCTGCCGTCCACTACCTGCTGACGTGAAAGGTCCGGGTGTTGAGAAGCAGAATCCTTCCAGAGGGACGAAGCGCCCCCGCCCCTTGAATCTAGGAGATTCAAGCTACAAAGCCTCGGGGTGGCCTCAAATGAGACCTGTCTCCTCAAAGTGAGGAGTTTGCCGGCCAATGCACCAAATGGTATAGCCACGCTTTCCGGGAAACAAACTCACTCAGAAGGACAATGCAGATAGTGGAGTGCAGTTTATTACACCGGCGGGCCCAAGGCAGAGTCCCCTCTTAGCCAAGGGCCTATTGTTGTTATAAACCTCTGCCTCTGCATTGGGCTTTTGCAGTTCTGTGGAGTTTTCCTTTTTTTTTTTTAATTTATTTTTTTAATTTAAATTTTCAATTTTTAAACCTATGATTTTTTTTTTATACATTTATTCCTTTGTTTGCTTTTCCTACTGCTCTTTTCCCCTTGCAGTTAATCTTCAATGTACATTAACCTTCTTTATATACCTCTATTTAACTTTGCATATCTATTCGTTCTTTCTGTTTTTTCCTCTCAACATATGTGTTAGTTTTGTTTTCATTGCTCTATTCCCCAGTTGGCACCTTGCTTTAGTTTTGTTTTCCAGTTGGTGCTTTAGTTAGTTTTGCTCTTAACTGGTAGATATAATTTTGGTTTCCTTTGATTGCTTGGTCAATCTATTGTACTTTATTTTTGTTGGACTGCTTTGATTCTGCTTAAGGGTGTATATGTATATGTGTATATTCAGTCACACTTTTTATTTTTGTTATAAACCTCTGTCTCTATGTTGGGCTTTGCAGTTCTACGGAGTTTTCCTTTTTTCTTTCTTCTTCCCTTTTCCCCCTCTTTTTTATAATTTTAAATTTTAATTTTTTAAACCTATTATTTTTTTCCTACATTTATTCCTTTGTTTGCCTTTCCTACTGTTCTTTCCCCCCTTCAGTTAATCTCTAATGTATATAAATCTTCTTTATCTACCTCTGTTTAACTTTGCATGTCTATTCTTTTTTCCTTTTCTTTCCTTCCTTTCCTCTCAACATAAGTGTTAGTTTTGTTTTCATTGCTTTATTCCCCACTTGACACCTTGTTTTAGTTTTGTCTTCCAGTTTGTGCTTTAATTTTGTTCTTAAGTGGTAAATATAATTTTTGATTTCCTTTGCTCACTGGGTCAATCTATTGTACTTCATTTTTGTTGGACTGTTTAGACTTTGCTCACGTGTGTATATGTATATGTGTATATTCCATTATTTTAATTACCGTTTGCCTGATTTTTTAACTGCCATTTGTCTGGGATTCCTCTTTGGTTTCTCATTTTTGAATATTTGTTTTAATCTCACTTAATGCCATAACAAACCACTCATGGGATCTTTGTTCCTGACCAGGGATTAAGCCCTGAGCCTTGAGAGTGGCAGCACTGACTCTAAGACCCTAGACTATCAGAGAACTAAGCCTAGGGAGTATCAAACAGTGAGAACTTACACAGGGAGGCAAGGAGGAGAAGGGGACGACAGAGAATGAGATGGCTGGATGGCATCACCAACTCGATGGACATAAGTTTGAGTAAACTCTGGGAGCTGGTGATGGACAAAGAGGCCTGGAGTGCTGCGATTCATGGGGTCACAAAGAGTCGACATGATTAAGCAACTGAACTGAACTAAACACAAAGGAAATGGCTTGAATCCAAGATCCAGCATCACCCAACCACCAGTAGCATCCTGTGCAGGACACCTCATCTAAACAACAAACAAAACAAAAATACAAACCCCACCATCAGCAGACAGGATTACCGTCTCACTCAGCCTTGCCCATCAAAGGAAAAGCAAACAAACAACAACAACAACAAAAACTTAGCACAAATCTCACCGTATACGAAGCTTACACAAAACACTGGACCAACCTTAGGAGGGCAGAAACCAAAATGAAGAAATAACTCAACCTTGAAGCCTGGGAAAAGGAGACCTCAAACACATAAGTTTAAAAAAGAAAAAAAAAAAAAAATGAAAAGACAGAGAAATACTACTCAAGTGAAGGAACAAACTAGAAACACAAAAGTCCAAATAAATGAAGAGGAAATAGGCAAATTACCTGAAAAAGGATTCAGAATAATGATAGTAGTCTCAGAGACCTCTGGGACAATATCAAACACACCAACATTTGAATTATAGGGGTCCCAGAAGAAGAAGAGAAAAGGAAAGGGTGAGAAAATTTTTGAAGAGATTATAGTTGAAAATTTCTCCAACATGGAAAAGGTACTAGTCATTCAAGTCCAAGAGGCACAAAGAGTCCCATACAGGATAAACCCAAGGAGAAACATGCCAAGACACATGCTAATCAAACAATGACTAAACACAAGGAAAGAATATTAAAAGGGAGAAGCAAGTAACATACAAGGGAAACCCCATATGCTTAACAGCTGATTTTTTAACAGAAACTCTGCAGGCCAGAAGGGAATAGCAGGATATATTTAAAGTACTGAAAGGGAAACATCTACAACCAAGATTACTGTACCTGGCAAGGAGCTTATTTAAAATTGATGGAGAATAAAAAAGCTTATCAAACAAGCAAAAGTTAAGAGAATTCAGCACCATCAAACCAGCTTTACAGCAAATGTTAAAGGGACTTACATAGTCAAGAAATACAAGAGAAGAAAAAATATCTACAAAATCAACCCCAAATAATTAAGAAAATGGCAATAGTAACATACATATCAATAATTACTTTAAATGTAAATTAAATGTTCCAACTAAAAGACACAGACTGGCTGAATTGATACAAAAACAAGACCCATATATATGCTGTCTACATGAAACCCACTTCAGATCTAAAGACACATACAGACTGAAAGTGAGAGGATGGAAAAATATTTTCCATGCAAATGGGAAGCAAAAGAAAGCTGGAGTAGCGAATCTCATATAAGACAAAATAGACCTTAAAATAAAGAAGATTACAAGAGATAAGGAAGGACACTACATAATGATCAAGGGATCAATTCAAGAGGAAGACACAACAATTGTAAATAACTATGCACGCAACATAGGAGCACCTCAATGCATAAAACACTAACAGACATGAAAGGAGAAATTGGCAGTAACACAATAGTAGTAGGAGACTTTAACACTCCACTCACACCAATGGACAGATCATCAAATCAGAAAATTAATAAGAAAACACAAGTCTTAAATGACACATTAGGTGAGATAGATCTCATTGATATCTTCAGGGCATTCCATACAAATGCAGAAGAATACACCTTCTCAAGTGCACATGGAACATTCTCCAGGGTAGACCACATCTTGGGTCACAAATCAAAGCTCAGTAAATTTAAGAAAATTGAAATCATATCAAGCATCTTCTCTGACCACAAATGCTATGCTATGAGACTAGATATCAATTACAAGAAAAAAACTGTAAGAAACACAAACACATGGAGATTAAACAACACACTTGTACATAACCAACAGGTTACTGAAGAAATCAAAAGGGAAATAAAAACATTTATAGAAACAAATGACAATGAGGACAACTCAAAACCTATGGGATGCAGCAAAAGCAGTTCTAAGAGGGAAGTTTATAGGAATACAATCCTACCTCAAGAAACAAGAAAAACATTGAATAGACAACCTAACTTTACACCTAAAACAACTGGAAAAAGAAGAACAGAAAAACCCCAAATTTAGTAGAAGGAAAGGAATCATAAATATCCGAGCAGAGATAAATGAAAAAGAAATGAAATAAACAATAGTAAAGATTAATAAAACTAAAAGCTGGTTCTTTGAGACAATAAACAAAATTGACAATCCTTTAGCCAGACTCATCAAGGAAAAAAGAGAGAAGACTCAAATCAACAAAATTAGAAATGAAAAAGGAGAGGTTACAACAGACAATGCAGAAACACAAAGGGTTATAAGAGACTGTTATGAACAACTATATGGCAATAAAATGATGAACTGGAAGAAAAGGACAGATTCTTAGAAAAGTTCAATCTTCCAAGATTGAACCAGGACGAAATAGAAATTATGAACAACTCAATTACAAGCACTGAAATTGAAGCTGTAGTCAAAAATCTCCCAAAAGACAAAAGCCCAGGACCAGATGGCTTCACAGGAGAATTCTATCAAACATTTAGAGAAGAGCTAATGCCTATCCTTCTAAAACTCTTTCAAAAAATTGCAGAGGAAGGAACACTTCCAAACTCATTCTATGAGGCCACCATCACCCTGATACCAAAACCAGACAAAGACAACACAAAAAAAGAAAACTACAGGCCAATATCACTGATAAACATAGGTGCAAAATCCTCAGTAAAATTTTAGCAAACAGAATTCAGCAACACATCAAAAAGCTTATCCGTCATGATCAAGTTGGGTATATTCCAGGGATGCAAGGATTCTACAATATATACAAATCAATCAATGTGATACACCATATTAAGAAATTGAAAGATAAAAGCCATATGAAAATCTCAATAGATGCAGAAAACAGATGTAGACTGAACTGACTGAACTGACTAAAGCTGATTCATGTTGAGATTTGACAGAAAACAATAAAATTCTGTAAAGCAATTATCCTTCAACAAAAAAATTAATTAATTATGAAAAAACATTATGTTGACCCATAATTGTGCCCCCAGAATAAGGAAGACTTTGCTTCACACTTAGTGGAAGCTTCATGTTAAGAAGTGACTTTGTGCAAAACCTTGAAGAATGTACCAACATAGTCTGGTGGAGTTGAGCCGGGAAGAAAGGCCTTTAATAGGTAAGAGTGTCTTCCTCATGCTAGATACTGATGCTGCCTTTGGGCTATTTTTAGTTAAGTGTGTTTCAACAATTCATTGAGTGATATCAGACACCAGACCCTGGAGATCCAACTATGAACAGAGGAGTCACTTTGTTTATGGAAGTTGAAGTCTTGAGGTTTGATAGACAGAAATAATAGCCTTCCCCTGTGTCTACATCCTCATCCACAGAACCTGTGAATATGTTATGTGGCAAAGAGGAATTAAGGAACCAGAAGGATGACCTTAAAATAGGAAATTTATCCTGGACCAATGTAATCACAAGGGTCCATAAATGTGGAAGAGCGAGGCAAAAGAGTGAGTATCCATGTGATTGAGGTGAGAAAGACTTGACCAGTCATTGTTGACTTGGAGGATACCAGAAGCCATGAGTAAGTAATGCAGGCAGCCTCTAGAAGCTGAAAAAGATGATAACATGGATTCTCCCCTAGAGCCTTGAGGAAGGAACACAGTCATGCTGATACCTTGGTTTTAGCCCAGTGACATTCACTTGGGATTGCTGACCTCAACAACCCTAAAATAATAAATTTGTGTTGTTTTAAGTCACTAAGTTTACAAGAATTGCTGCCGATGTTTCTAACTGGGGAAGAGTCAGGTAGAGGGGACTGCAGAAGATGTGTTATAGTAAGAGATAGCAGACCAGCGTGTTTGTGCCAACTCTGCAATTAATTCATGAATCTGCTTATTCATTCAGCTGGAACTATGTGCGGGGCAGAGTGTCACATACTGAAATGTAACAGAAAATCAGACAAAGAAGTTTCCAGGTCTTGGGGAATTTGCAGTCTAATTAGAAAGCCAATAAAAAGTCAATAAAAGATAGATAATCCAAATTCTTTGGAATGAAATTAACACGGTGTGGTAAAAAACATAATGGTCAGGGAAGGGGTCTCTGAGAAGATAATATTTAAGTTGCAACCTACAAAAAGAGAAAACCATGTGAAGGATATATGCAAAGTGGAAAAACAAGAAAAACAGAAAAAACAAGGCCGTGTGCCTGGAAAAAGTGGTTGGCAGGGTCTAGGATTTGACAAATGATTTGTATGACAAGAGAATGGTAAGCAAAGGGAGGGGGTAGTCCGGGCTAGATTAAAAAGGCATTACAAGTCACAGGTGAGAAATTTTTCTTGGGAGTAATGTACAAACACTAGGAGTTATAAACAAAAGCATGTCATGGCCATCTGTAATATTTCACATTACTGTTTACCTTTTTATTTTGAAACAATTACAGATTCCTAGAAAATTGCAGAAAAACATACCAGAAGTCCCATGTACCCTTCATCCAGTTTCTTCCAATAGAAAAATAGAACATAACCATAGTGCAATTTGAAAACTAGGATGTTGATATTAGTACAAGCTACAGAATTTATTCAGATATCACCAGTTTACATGTACTTATTTGTGTGTGTGTACCATTTTATAAGTTTTTGCCACATGGATAAATTTATGTAACCACAACCACAATCAACAGACAAAACTCCTCCATTGCCACAGGGCTCCTTATGACTACATATAACTATATCTTCCTTTCCCACCTAACCTCTGGCAACCTATAATCAATCTCTTTTCCATCTTTATATTAGTATTATTTCAAAAATTTTCTATATACAATGAGGTACCACCTCCCACTGGTCAGAATAACCATCATTTAAAAAATCTACAATTAACAAATGCTGGAGAGGGTATCTGAAAAAGGGAATCCTCCTACAAAGTTGGTGGGAATATTAACAGGTGCAGCTTCTATGGAGAACAGTATGGAGGTTCCACAAAAAACTAAAAATAGTGTTGCCATATGATCTAGCAGTCCCACTCCTGGGTATATATCCAGTCAAAACTATAATTCAAAAAGACACATGCACCCCTATGTTCCTTGCAGCACTATGTACAATAGCCAACAAATGGGAACAGCCTAAATGTCCATTGATAGATGAATGGATAAAGAGGTGGTACATATATACAATGGACTACTATTCAGCCATAAAACAGAATGAAACAATGCCATCTGCAGCAACATGGATGGACCTAGAGATTATCATACTCAGTGAAGTAAGTCAGAAAGAGGACAAATAGCATATGATATCATTTCTATGTGGAACCTAAAACATGACACAAATGAACCTATCTGTGAAACAGAAACAGACTCACAGATATAGGGAACAGACTTGTAGTTGCCAAGAAGAAAAGGTAGGGAAGGATGGATTGGGAGTTTGAGATCAGCAGATGCAAAATGCAAACTAGTATATATAGAATGGATAAGCAACAAGTCCTATTGTTTAGCACAGGAAACTATATTCAGTTTCCTAAGATAAACCATTATGGGAAAGAATATGAAAAAGAATTCATATACATGTATTACTGAATTATTATGCTGTAGAGCATAATTCTGTAGAGCAGAAATTAACACATTGTAAATCAATTATACTTCAATAAAATAAAATTTTTAAAAAGAACATTATATAAATGGAAACATACAGTAAGAGACTCTTGAGACTGACTTTTTTCACTTAGTATAACACCATTAAAAGCCATCCAAGTTGTTGCTGGTATCAATAGTATGTTCCCTTTTATTGCCAAATAGTATCCCATGCTAAAATTTTATTAACCATTCACTTATTTAATGACATCTGGGTCATTTCTAGTTTTTAGCTCTTACAAATAAAGCTACTATGAACATTTGCAAACAAGTTAGTATATGAATCAGTTCAGTTCAGTTCAGTCGCTCAGTCGTGTCCGACTCTTTGCGACCCCATGAATTGCAGCACGGCAGGCCTCCATGTCCATCACCAACTCCCGGAGTTGACTCAAACTCACGCCCATCGAGTCGGTAATGCCATCCAGCCATCTCATCCTCTGTCGTCCCCTCCTTCTCCTGCCCCCAATCCCTCCCAGCATCAGGGTCTTTTCCAACGAGTCAACTCTTCACATGAGGTGGCCAAAGTACTGGAGTTTCAGCTTCAGCATCAGTCCTTCCAATGAACACCCAGGACTGATCTCCTTTAGGATGGACTGGTTGGATCTCCTTGCAGTCTAAGGGACTCTCAAGAGTCTTCTCCAACACCACAGTTCAAAAGCATCAATTTTTCAGTGCTCAGCTTTCTTCACAGTCCAACTCTCACATCCATACATGACCACTGGAAAAACCATAGCTTTGACTAGACGGACATTTGTTGGCAAAGTAATGTCTCTGCTTTTTAGTATATGAATATAAGTCTTCATTTCTCTGGGATAAACAATCAAAAGTGCAACTGCTGGGCTGTAATGTAGCCATTTGTTTCATTTTAGAAGAAGTAGTTTTATAACAAATTGTTTCCCAGAGTGGCTGTACCGTTTTATATTCCCACCAGCAATGTATAAATGGATCCAGTGTCTCCATCTTTGCCAGCATTTAGTATTATGACAATTTTTATTTTAGTTATTCTGATAGGTGGATCATTGTGGATTTAATTTGCATTTCCCTAAAGGGCTACCTAGACAGCAGATACATTACTTTGCCAACAAAGGTCTGTCTAGTCAAGGCTATGGTTTTTCCAGTAGTCATGTATGGATATGAGTTGGACCATAAAGAAAACTGAGCACTGAAGAATTGACACTTTTGAACTGTGGTGTTGGAGAAGACTCTTGTGAGTTCTTTGGACAACAAGGAGATCCAACCAGTCCACCCTAAAGGAAATCAGTCCTCATCATTGGAAGGACTGATGCTGAAGCTGAAGCTCCAATACTTTGGCCACCTATTGTAAAGAACTGACTCGCTGGAAAAGACCCTGATGCTAGGAAAGATTTAAGGCAGGAAGAGAAGAGGACAACAGAGGATGAGATGGTTGGATGGCATCACCGACTCAATGGACATGAGTTTGAGCAAGCTCTGGGAGTCAGTGATGGACAGGGAAGCCTGGCGTGCTGCAGTCCATGGGGTCACAAAGAGTCAGACGTGACTGAGTGACTGAACTGAACTGAAGGGCTAATGATGAACACCTCTCATGGGTTTATAGGCCACTCACTTACCCTCTTTGGTGAAATGTCTGTTCCTGTCATTAAAGTCCATTCTTAATTGGATTATTTCCTTTTTTAAGATTTTTTTTAATGTGGACCATTTGTAAAGTCTTAATTTAATTTGTTACAATATTGTTTGTATTTTCAGTTTTGGTTTTTTAGCCACAAGAGGTGGCATCTTACCTCCTTGACCAGAGATCTAACCCACACCCCATGCATTGGAAAGCAATTGGAAAGCGAAATCTTACCACCAGGGAAGTCCCTGGATTGTTTTCTTATGCAACTTTTGAAAGTGCTTTACATATTCCATCAACAAACCTTTCATTAGCTTTATGCTTTGAAAATGTTTTCTTCTACTCTGTGGTTTGTATTTTCACCCTCTTAAAGTCTTTCACAGAGCAAAAGTTTTTAATTTTTATGAGGTCTGATTTATCAGTGTTTCGTAAGTTGGGTTTCTGGTGTGAAATCAATTCTTTAGCCCTTGGTGGTCTATTTTTTCCTAAAAGATATTCTATTTTTTCTAAAAGTTTTCTAATTTTATGTTTTACATTTATGTTTGTGATACATTTTGAATAATTTTTCAAGTAAGCTGACAGATCAAGGTTGACTTAGGGTTTGAGGATTTTTTTCTTTTTGCTTTAAGAGGTCCACTTGTTTCAGCACCATCTGTTGGTGCTCACTCCACCCCTGCACTAAATTGCTCTTGCACCTTTGTCAAAAATCAGTTACGCATAATTTTGTGGGTCTCTGTGTTCAATATTCTGTTTCATTGACCTGTCTATCCTTCACTCTACAATATACTAGATTATATAATTACTATAGTTATATAATGTCTTTAAGTCTTTATGATTCTTCCCCCTTTACTCTTCTTTTTCATAACTGTTCTAGCTATCTTAGTTCCTTCGTCTTTGCATGTAAATTTTTAGAATAAGCTAATGCATACATGACTACAGTGGAATTGACAAATAGACTCAAGGGATTAGATCTGTCAGACAGAGTATGTGAAGAACTATGGATGGAGGTTTGTAATGTTGCAGAGGAGGTGGTGATCAAAACCATCCTCCAGAAAAATAAAAGAAACACAAAAAGGCAAAATAGTTGTCTGAGGAGGCCTTACAGATAGCTGAGAAAAGAAGAGAAGTGAAAGGCAAAGGAAAAAATGAAAGATATGCCCAACTGAATGCAGAGTTCTAAAGAATAGCAAGGAGAGATAAGAAAGCCTTCTTAAGTGAATAATGCAAAGAAATAGAAGAAAACAATAGAATGGGAAAGACTAGAGAACTCTTCAAGAAAATTAGACATACCAAGGGAATATTTCATGCAAAGAGGGGCACAATAAAGGACAGAAAAGGTAAGGACCTAACAGAAACAGAAGATATTAAGGGGGGCAAGAATACAAGGAAGAATTATACAAAAAAGTCCAAATGACCCAGATTTCCATGATGGTGTGATCACTCATCTAGAGCCAGACATCCTAGAGTGAGAAGTCAAATAGGCCTTAGGAAGCATCACTACAAACAAAGCTAGTGGAGGTGATGGAATTCCAGTCGAGCTATTTCAAATCCTGAAAGATGATGTTGTGAAAGGGCTCTGCTCAGTATGCCAGCAAATTTGGAAAACACTGCAGTGGCCACAGGAATGGAAAAGTTTATTCCAGTCCCAAAGAGAGGCAATGCCAAAGAATTTTCAAGCTACCACACAATTGCACTCATTTCACATGCTAGAAAAGTAATGCTCAAAATTCTCCAAGTGAGGCTTCAACAGTATGTGAACCGAGAACTTCCAGATGTTCAAGCTGGATTTAGAAAAGGCAGAGGAACCAGAGATCAAATTGCCAACATCCACTGGATCATAGAAAAAGCAGGAGAATTCCAGAAAAACATATACTTCTGCTTCATTGACTATGCTAAAGCCTTGGACTGTGTGGATCACAACAAACTGTGGAAAATTCTTCAAGAGATGGGAATGCCAGACCACCTCACCTGCCCCCTGAGAAACTTGTATGCAGGTCAAGAAGAAACAGTTAGAACAGGACATGGAACAACAAACTGGATGTGAAGGCTGTATATTGTCACCCTACTTATTTAACTTATATGCAGAGTACATCATGAGAAACGCTGGGCTGGAGGAAGCATAAGGTGGAATCAAGATTGCCAGGAGAAATATCAATAACCTCAGATATGCAGATGACACCACTCTTTTTTTTTTTTTTTAATTTTTTTATTAGTTGGAGGCTAATTACTTCACAACATTTCAGTGGGTTTTGTCATACATTGATATGAATCAGCCATGGATTTACACGTCTTCCCCATCCCAATCCCCGCTCCCACCTCCCTCTCCACCCGATTCCTCTCGAAACATCCCACCCTCGCCTTCTCCCACAGAGTTCAAAAGTCTGTTCTGTATTTCTGTGTCTCTTTTTCTGTTTTGCATATAGGGTTATCGTTACCATCTTTCTAAATTCCATATATATGTGTTAGTATGCTGTAATGTTCTTTGTCTTTCTGGCTTACTTCACTCTGTATAAGGGGCTCCAGCTTCATCCATCTCATTAGGACTGGTTCAAATGAATTCTTTTTAATGGCTGAGTAATATTCCATGGTGTATATGTACCACAGCTTCCTTATCCATTCATCTGCTGATGGGCATCTAGGTTGCTTCCATGTCCTGGCTATTATAAACAGTGCTGCAATGAACATTGGGGTACACGGATGACACCACTCTTAAGGCAGAAAGCAAAGAGGAACTAAAGAGCCTCTTGATGAAAAGGAGAGTGAAAAAAGCTGGCTTAAAACTCAACATTCAAAAAGCTAAGATCATGGTATCTGGTTCCATCACTTCATGGCAAACAGATGGGGAAACAATGGAAACAGTGACAGACTTAATTTTCTTAGGCTCCAGAATCACTGCAGATGGTGACTGCATCCATGAAATTAAAAGATGCCTACTCCTTGGAAGAAAAACTATGACAAATTTAGACAGCAATATTAAAAAGTTAGAGACATTACTTTGCTGACAATAGTCCATATAGTCAAAGCTGTGGTTTTTCCAGTAGTCATGTACGGATGAGAGAGTTGGATCATAAAGAAGAATGAGTGCCGAAGAATTGATGTTTTTGAACTGTGGTGTTGGAGAAGACTCTTGAGAGTCCCTTGGACTGCAAAGAGGTCAACCCAGTCAATCCTGAAGGAAATCAATCCTGAATACTCATTGGAAGGACTGAAACTCCAATACTTTGGTCACCTAATGTGAAGAGGTGACTTATTAGAAAAGACCCTGATGCTGGGAAAGATTGAAGGCAGGAGGAGAAGAGGATGATAGAGGAAGAGATGGTTGGATGGCATCACCGACTCAATGGACATGAGTTTGAGCAGGCTCCAGGAGATGGTGAAGGACAGGGAGGCCTGGTGTGCTGCAGTCCATGCATTCACAGTTAGACATGACTGAGCAACTGAACAACAAATGCATGACTACAGGCTTCCCTGATGGCTCACTGGGCAAGAATCCACCTGCAATGTAGGAGACAAAGGGGATGTGGGTTCGATCCCCGTGTTGGCAAGGTCCCCTGGAGGAGGAAATGGCAATCCACACCAATATTCTTGCCTGAAAAATCCCATAGACAGAGGAGCCTCAGGCTACAGTGCAAAGGGTCACAGAGAGTCAAACATGACTGAGCACACACACTACCACTACTACACTATGTATGACTGCAAATATTAACAAGAAAACCTTGCTGGGATTTTGATCGGAATTGCATTAAACCTGTAGATCAATTTGGGCAGAACTGATATCTTTATGTTGAGTCCTTTAATCCAAAAACACAGTATGTCTCTCCATTTATTTACATCTACTGATTCCTTGCTTTAACATTTTATAATTTTCAGCATACAGATGCTGTGTGTTTTGTCAAACTAATACCAAAGTATTTCATTTTCTTTGGAGTGATTACAAATGGTATTGTTTTAAATTTTAGTTGGCACATATTTGTGGTCAGTAAATAAAATTGTAATTGATTTTTGTATGTTTCTCTTGTACCATGAAGCCTTGCTGAAATAACCTATATCTTGAGATTATTTTTTAAACATAGTAAAGCATTTCATCTGCAAACAGGGACAGTTTTATTTCTTCATTTTCAATCTGTGTGCCTTTTAAATCTTTTTTAAAATCTTCCACTTCTTAATAAATGGATTATATGGGACAACTGATTTTTGGATATAGGAAGTGGGTGGAGAGTGAAGCCATTTGTTGAAATTGGAAAGACTACAGGAGAAGACTAAGGCAGAAGGGGTTCTGCCTGCTGTTGAGTGGGTGATTAGAGATTTCAGGACACAGCTTGAGAGGAGAAGTCAAAGGTAGAGGTACTGGGAACAGCCTGCAATTAGATTGCATTGAAATCCAGGGAAGAGAGCAGATGGAGGCCAGAAGAGGACCCATCTTAAGGGCTGAGCCCTTGAGACTGCAGTTATTTATAGACTGTGTGTAGAAGGAAGAACCCCTAAAGAAGACCAGGAAGGGTATCCAGTGACTTCAGACAAGTCATTGCATTTCTTCATACTTTAGTTAACTCACTGGAAAAAAAAGGTGGGGGGGGGGTGGGTAGTTTTGATGAGAGCGCTAGTATACCTCTTCTTTAGCAAAGTGCTAGATGGGAGAAGGTCAGAGAATGAAGCCATTTCCTCATTTGCTCACGTGGTGAGATTTGGCGTGTTGGGAGTAATGACGCATAGTATTTCCTGGGACAGGCAGCACTAATCCCAGCTAAGGAGATAACGAAGAAAGCTGAGAACCAAAAAAGTGATGCTTTTGAACTGTAGTGTTGGAGAAGACTCTTGAGAGTCCCTTGGACTGCAAGGAGATCCAACTAGTCCATCCTAAAGGAGATCAGTCCTGGGTGTTCATTGGAAGGACTGATGCTGAAGCTGAAACTCCAATACTTTGGCCACCTCATGTGAAGAATTGACTCATTGGAAAAGACCCTAATGCTGCGAGGGATTGGGGGCAGGATGAGATGGCTGGATGGCATCACCGACTCAATGGACATGAGTTTGAGTCAACTCCGGGAGTTGGTGATGGACAGGGAGGCTTGGCGTGTTGCGATTCATGGGGTCGCAGAGTCGGACACGACTGAGTGACTGAACTGAAGGAGACATCATTTGAGTATCTCCTGCCAGACTCTTTGACCAACCACTATGATAAGTTAATCCTCATAAGTCAATGGCTTCATCAGTCATAAAGAAAAGCATTTTGCTGATAGGAAAGACTAAGTAGGTTCTCAATGGTCTGTAAAGCCAGCGACTCATGACCACACCACTGCTTAGACTCTGGCAATTTTGATCTCACCTGCCCTGTACAAGTTTTTTCTTTTTCCCCTTGCCTATTACCATACCTTTTAATGTAATAAAAATGATAAACAGATAAATCTTAAGATATTTCTTTTTTGTCTCCCACTATAAAGTCAACTCCTATCCAACCCCAAAGCCTAGACAGGTGGCCAGATCACAATAAGTGTTCCAACATTTGTTGATGTCTTCAGAAATAACGTAAATGACCTTCAGATTTTAAGTGCTTCAGGAATCATGGTCCAAAGCTAAATGTCAGTGGTGTTTGTTATTAATACATGGAGAAACTGCTTGAGTATTCCTATTTATGAAAAAGAATCCTGAATTATGCAGAGTCTAAATTATGTAAGACTGTCATGAATGCATCCTTCATGTAAAGTATAACCAGTTTATAATTTATTACATATTCATGCAATAAATTAATGTGTACTCATTAAGCAAGGTCTAAAATACATTTAATGATGTATGAAAAATAACCTCATGAACAGTTTTGAGTTGGGATGTAAAACTATATACATAATGAGCACATTTTTGAAAGGGGGAAAAAATGAATCAGAAACACACACACATACCCAACATATAGGTCAAATAGCTAAATACTAAGATCACAAGTGATTTTTGTTTGCATCCTTTTTGTTGTTTTCTACCATTAACACCTAAAACTTGGGCAATCGGAAAATACAAACTACCAATAAATGGAGAGTGCTTGGAAGATAGTGTTCTCTCAGAATTGAAAGCACTTTTAGAAACAAAAAAGATAGCACAACTAAACTGATCTGAGAGGTCCCAAGGCCTCTTGGAAATCAGTTGTGAAATCAAGGAGGAGCCACCAGCTATGGAAATGCATCAGTTTTGTCCAGGAGTGTTTCTCAATTAGACTAGGCATTTTAAAACTATGAGGTTGCCCAAAAGCCCTTCCAAAAGACCAGAGATTCACTCTCAGCCATACTCCCAAGTAGAATATCTAAGCTATCGGTAACAGAAAACCAGCTCTGGCTGCAACTACAAGAAAATTATTTCACATAAAAAAATTTTAAATGGGCAGGGGAGCTCCTGGATAGGTTCAAAATGATGGGATCCTAGTCTACCCTTTTGATGACTCCAGCTCATTCAATTTAACTCTAATTCTCATCCTGCAGTTGGAATCACCATTCCAGGGATCACAAGCTGGTAAACAGCCAGAGTCAGAAGAGGTTTTGTCTCTTTCCTGTAACTGAAGAATGAGTCTTTCGCTACTCACAATAGCCAAGACAAGGAAACAATCTAAATGTCCTTTAAGTGATGAATGGATAGAGAAGATGTGGTTCAGGTATATAACATTACTCAGTCATGAAAAAGAATAAAATAATACCATTTGCAGCAATCTGGATGCAACTAGAGATGATCATAGTAAGTGAAGTAAGTCACAAAGTATAAATACCATATAATCACTTCTATGTGGAATTTAAAATATGACAAATGAACCAATCTGTGAAATAGAATTGTTGCAGTGAAATGGAAAAAAGAGGAATAAGTTTCTCTTTTCTTCCCCCCCTTTCCTGAGAACAACAAAAAAAATAAAGAGAACAGTGAATAGGCCAGAGAAGAAACATGAATGGGTCTGAAAGAGCTAATCACTCTTAGTTTTACTTTAACTGTCCTTAATCTATAGTCTCTAAATTTTCTTTTCCCAAAACTAACCTGACACTATGTCATTTACATCCTGTACCTATCGCTCCCTTACTCTGCATGAGCTCTATCCTGCTATTACACTTTAACTCTATGCTAATTACACCCTGTACATGGTGCTTACCTTCACCACACACCCTTTACAGACCACTCCTGTAGTTTTTCCCATTTCAGGAAGAAGGCCATGGTACAACAAACCAGAAAAAAACAGACCCAATTACTGGACTATCACTCCTGTAGTTTTTCCCATTTCAGGAAGAAGGCCATGGTACAACAAACCAGAAAAAAACAGACCCAATTACTGGACTATCAGACTGTAAAACCCAATCACCGGATCACCTGACCCCAGATATGAATGTTTTGAAACATTGCAAGAAATAGAAGAATGTAAGGTTCTTTTTTCTTATTACATACCCCAGACTGTGAACCCCACCTATCAAGTCTCTCGGTTCCCCATGCAAGAGGAAGGCACAGTTCTTGGGGCACTAGTCTGCAGCGTTCTCCTCTCAGCTGTCTGAGGATTAAAGTTATCTTTCTATCTCCTCCAAACTCTATCTCCATATTTTTTTATTTGGCTTCAGTGTGCAGAGAAAGCCAAGATTTTGGCGGTAAGAGAACCATGGACATAGACTGGTTGCCAAGGAGAAGGGGGTTGGGGATGGGAAAATAGGAGGTTGGGGTTAGCATAGGTAAGCTATAGACAGAAAGAATGGATAAACAGCAAGGTCCTACTGTATAGCACAGAGAACTATACTCAATATTCTATGATAAATCATAATGCAAAAGAACATAAAAAAGAATGTGTGTATATATATTGTATAACTGAGTCACTTTGTTGTACATCAGAAATTAACACAACATTGTAAGTCAACTATACTTCTATACAAAAGAAAGAAAGAAGGAACTTTTAAGAAAGACTCCAGCCTCCAATTTCTCACCTTCACTGTGTCACTCTACCTTTGCCTAATCCTATTACCTTCAAGGAAAAAGTTTTCTGATTATACCAATCAAACCCATCCCTGGGAACAAGTGGGCTAGCCTCCTCTGAAATCCAGAATGTATGAACATTAGGAGGTACATATTTGGGAACACCAGAAGAGTGTGTGGGAGATGCTGGGGGTGGATGTCAGGCTGGCAGCCGACAGCATCTGCTGTAGCTACTGGATTCTCCCTACCAGTCAACAGGCTGTGTTATTCCAAACCGAAGGAAGCAATGTGCAGTTCTCTTTGGAACAGCCTTGCCTCAAACACAAGGCCTTCCCAGGAACTGACATGGAGCAGGACCCTGCAGGGCTCATGGGCACAAAAGCTTTTCTGTGTCCCCCACTTCTTGGCTTCATTCAGCCTTCATGACTTTCCCTGAGTTCAAATGAGTAGGCTGAAACAATTGCTAATCAGGGAAGAGAGGGGATGGGGAGACAATGGAGGAACAGTCCAAAGAAACAATAGTGCAACTTTAGGGCAAGGTCTTGTTTTCCCCTCAAGTGATACAACCATCTTTGAGCTGTTTTGAAGATACTGAAACCCTCACCAGGCTGAAGATAACAGTATAGTGCCCACCAGTAGATCCCAGATGGGATCTGATGCTGACTCCCACTTGCCTCATCACCAACCAATAAGAAGAATGTCCACACACTGAACACACCCTCTTTGAACCATTCCTATAAAACTCCTCACAATCCCCTCCAGGTAGAGACACATAGTTTTGAGGGCATAAGCCCACTGTGGCCCCCTTTGCCTGGCAAAACAATAAAGCTATTCTTCTCTACTTCACCCAGAAGTGTCTTGAAAAATTAATTTGGTGTCAGAGTACAGAAGCTAGTCAGTCAGTTTAGTCACTCAGTCATGTTTGACTCTTTCTAACCCCATAGACTGCAGCATGCCAGGCTTCCCTGTCCATCACCAATTCCCGGAACTTACTCAAACTCATGTCCATTGAGTCACTGATGCCATCCAACAATCTAATCCTCTATTGTTCCCTCCTCCTCCTGCCTTAAATCTTTCCCAGCATCAGGGTCTTTTCCAGTTAGTCAATTCTTCACAACAGGTGGCCAAAGTATTGGAGTTTCAGCTTCAGCATCAGTCCTTCCAATGAACACCCAGGACTGATCTCCTTTAGGATGCTCTGGTTGGATCTCCTTGCAGTCCAAGGGACTTTCAAAAGTCTTCTCCAACACCACAGTTCAAAAGCATCAATTCTCTGGCACTCAGCTTTCTTTATGATCCAACTCTCACATTCATACGTGACTACTGGAAAAACCATAGCCTTGACTAGACAGACCTTTGTTGGCAAAGTAATGTCTCTGCTTTTTAATATGCTGTCTAGGTTGGTCATAGTTTTTCTTCCAAGGAGCGAGCGTCTTTTAATTTCATGGCTGCAGTCACCATCTGTAGTGATTTTGGAGCCCAAAAAAATTCTCTTACTGTTTCCACTGTTTCCCCATCTATTTCTCATGAAGTGATGGGACCAGATGCCATGATCTTAGTTTTCTGAATGTTGAGCTTTAAGCCAACTTTTTCACTCTCCTCTTTCACTTTCATCAAGAGGCTCTTTAGTTCCTCTTTGCTTTCTGCCATAAGAGTGGTGTCATCTGCATACCTGAGGTTATTGATATTTCTCCCAGCAATCTTGATTCCAGCTTGTGCTTCATCCAGCCCAGCATTTTGCATGATATATTCTGCATATAAGTTAAATAAGCAGGGTGACAATATACAGTCTTGACGTACTCCTTTCCCGACTTGGAACCAGTCTGTTGTTCCATGTCCAGTTCTAACTGTTGCTTCCTGACCTGCATACAGATTTCTCAAGAGGCAGGTAAAGTGGTCTGGTATTCCCTTCTCTTTAAGAATTTTTCACAGTTTGCTGTGATCCACACAGGCCAAGGCTTTGGCATAGTCAATGAAGCAGAAATAGATGTTTTTCTGGAACTCTCTTGCTTTTTCGATGATCCAATAGATTTTGGCAATTTGATCTCTGGTTCCTCTGCCTTTTCTAAATCCAGCTTGTATATCTTGAAGTTCATGGTTCATGTATTGTTGAAGCCTCATTTGGAGAATTTCGAGCATTACTTTGCTGCATGTGAGATGAGTGCAATTGTGCAGTAGTTTGAGCATTCTTTGGCATTGCCTTTCTTTGGGATTGGAATGAAAAATGACCTTTTCCAGTCCTGTGGCCACTGCTGTTTTCCAGATTTGCTGGCATACTGAGTGCAGCACTTTCACAGCATTATCTCTTAGGATTTGAATTAGCTCAGCTGGAATTCCATCACCTCCATTAGCTTTGTTCATAGTGATGCTTCCTAAGACCCACTTGACTTTGCATTCCAGGATGTATGGCTCTAGGTGAGTGATCACACCATCATGATTATCTGGGTCCTGAAGATTTTTTTTGTACAGTTCTTCTGTATATTCTTGCCACCTCTTCTTAATATCTTCTGCTTCTGTTGGCTCCATACCATTTCTGTCCTTTATTGAGCCCATCTCTGCATGAAATGTTCCCTTGGTATCTCTGATTTTTTTTTTAAGAGATCTCTAGTCTTTCCCATTGTATTGTTTTCCTCTATTTCTTTACATTGATCACTGAGGAAGGCTTTCTAATCTCTCCTTGCTATTCTTTGGAACTCTGCATTCGAATGGGTTTATCTTTCCTTTTTTCCTTTGCCTTTCATGTCTTTTCTTTTCTCAGCTATTTGTAAGGCCTCCTCAGACAACCATTTTGCCTTTTTGCATTTCTTTTCCTTCTTCAATCCAGATTAATTTACAGGAGCCACCTCTGAGTCATCCCAAAGTGTGCCTTCCACATTGCAGGGAATCTCAAAAGGTGAGTCACTCAGCTGGTTCTGAGAGCCTCTTTTCAGAACCTCTTTCCTGCCCTAGCTGCCAGGTACTTTTTCACAGGGTTTGTGCCCAGGCTTGTGCCAAGTTGCACAGTTTATGCCACTCTCTGTCACATAGCAGGGATCACCATTCACTGTCAGATGTGATTGTTAGGACAGTTGGACATTTGTGCCATTAGCCACACAATGCTTCAGTTGCACTCAGAGAGTTCACTGGGGTGGTTGGAACGCCGTCTGAGGCTGGTGAACTCTCAGGACCTCCGTTCTATGGCCCTTTGCCTAAGAATGGGTTTGGGTCCGTCTCAAGACACTCCCTCAGATTCACCTCTAGGCTATATTCTCAAGAACTGGAAAAAAATTTGACCCTGAAAATCTTAAAAAGAAGAGACTGAGATTTTTTTACAACAAAACTTAGATCCGGTACAAATTAGGGAACCAAGAAAAATGGCCTCTTAATGGCACACTAAATTATAACACAATCCTCCAACTTGATCTGTTTTGCAGTTCCTTATGCTCAAACCTTTATAGCAGTCAGTCAGAATCTGGATCTAAGGGACTCATAACACATGTATCTTTCTGTTTCCACTATCCACCCCATCCCCCTCATCTCCCTCTTCATCAAATCTCCTAGCCCAGGACTTTCTCCTATAATCAAAATCCTGGCAGGGGGTGGGGGGGGGGGGGGGGAATAAACAACTCTCCTAACATTCTAAAGAATCCCGTTCTAATTCCTCCTATCTCCCAGTATGGGGGGCTGAAAGGGGTAGAGGGATGGAGGGAAGAAAATGAAACTTCTCCAACTCCTGCAAAGTTTTCTTATTCCTTCAAGTTCTTCTGATCAAACTAAGACCCTACGTCTCCAGAGGAACAATCCTTGCTGGGACAACCTTATCAGCCCCTGTCATCAGAGCCAATTTGGGCACTATTTGGTCTATATTTTAGCTATGAAACTATGACCACACAAAAGAGAGAGGACATTTTTGACACAGGATGGCCATGATATTCTTTAGACTCCAGAGAAAGCTGATTAAAATCAAACCTTTTCGAAATTATGAAACTAGTTCTTTTTGCATGTACCATTAGAAAAAGCTGGCTTCTTAAACTTTTTTTTTTTTTTTTTTTGAGCACCAACCCTGAGAAAACAGAAACATGCCTAGGAAAACAGCCTGAAGTTAACTCTTATCATGTCTTTGAAATCTCCCACACTGCCTGAGACTTCAGCCTTGGGCAGATTAACAGAACTTCAAGCCAAGGAAAAAAGGGGGACAAAGAGACATTTTAAATCTCAAGTGGAAAACTATAAGATCTTTGTCTGTCTGGCTTTATGTGTGTCTTAATGTGCGTCTCTGTATTTGGATAATATTGCTGGAGTTACTTTGTAAATAAGCTCTTATTTAATTGGCCTAAATAAAAGTAAGAGCTTAGAAATCAAACAATTCTAAATACAAGAGGAATTAAATGAATTTCAGGTTCACATGAATTTGGAAATAGTCAATATTAAATCAATGCCTTGTATTAATGCTTATTTGTTAATCTAACTAATATAGATATATCTTAAGGTTCATCAACATTAAGTGTAATACTTTTACTGTGCCTAGGTTTAATAAGATATTATTATATCTATTGCAAATCTATCAGCAATGTGAAGAAACTTTTAAGGAAAGAAAATGCAAATGAAGTAAGAGTTTTGTGTGATGTATGTTTACCAGTCTACAGAGCGCTGATATAAAGGACAGTTCATGATTGCTTAAGGAAAGTAGGGTGTGTGTTTTTAATAAAAAGGTATGAGGAATGGAATTACATTTTATTAAGGGGAAAGGAAATAAGTCTGACTTACAGTTGGCTATTCTCTGAATGGACAAATAGAGTGATGAATACAGAACATTTGGGGGGGGGAAAAAAAGGTTTGTGGAAAACCAACTCTGAGAAAAGAGTTTTATATATAAGACAAGTTTTCTTAAAATATTGAGCTGCCTTTGAAGTCTTTTACTTTTACTTTGGCTAAGTGATTAGTGTTTCACAACAAATATAAAAAGGTACCACATTGGAATTCTATTTCCTCTATTAAAAGAATAAAATTTTCTTGAAATGTTGCTTTTGATAATACACTGTATGAATTTCTTTGCCTTTAAGTGATTTAATTTTTAAAATCATTTGTTATTTTGATAAGATGACTAAGCATTATTTCACAATGATCTATGAAATTTATGGCACACACAGATAAAGCTCTTTCTGCTTCTACAAAAATTAACCCCTTATCTACTTCTAAATCAGGGAATTTAAAATAGATAAGCAATGACTGTAAATCATACAGTCAGGGCTATGGGAAATCCAAGACAGTCACTTGGCTTTTCCTGGCTCTCTGAAAAAAAACCTCATTTTTATTTGATGGAATAAAGCCTTCTCTAGTTGCAGGGTTAATGTCCTCACAGTGGGAAAAAAAAAGGGCTAAAATTATATACCCGACCTGGGGTATACTTTCTACAATCTCCAGTGATCAAGGCATCCACTTCACTTGACAAATCATACAAACCTTAACCACAACTTATCAACTTAAAACTAACACTGTCACTATCATCCTCAATTATCAGACAAGGTCAAACAAAGAACAAAGATTAATTACATTGGATTAAATAACTGCTAAACATGATTATAATTTTCATGACTTTTTATCTGACATATTACTGGTTTCTAATCTTTGTTCTGAGATATAAAGAAACTTTTCTCAAACTACTTATGGTTTAAAGCAATTTGGTAATTTAAACAAGTAGATAAAATTAAAACATTTTTCTTTTCTCTCTGCCTTGTCCCTCCAGAAATTTGAGACATTTTGGTTCTGAACAGCCTTAACAGGTAAATAAAAGACTGTCTCCTGACATATACAAGAATCTCAAAATATTTTGAGGACCTCTAGAAAAAAAATCCATCTAGGCAAAATCAGATGGCGTGGCTTTCTTGGCCTTGAGAGGCCTTTGGGAATTCAGTCCAAGGCTACTTCTAAGGAAATACACCAGCCAATGTAAAAGCTTACATAGATAATGGGCTAAACTTATTCTCAAAACAAATTAGTCTTGGCTGTATTTTTTTTTAAGTGGAGGTAACTTTAGAAAAAAATTATGTTTCACTAAATATTAAATTCTAATTGTCAATTAATGTCTGTGTCTACTAAGACTCACTTGCCAGATAATTCCTTGTTATTATGCCGTAGTGTTACAAAATTTAAAGTATTAAAAGGATATCCTAAGTTTGTTTCTGAAGCCTAACTTCATAATCAATCTTTGGATAAATATCAGATGCTTCATGATCTACAACCAGGAGATTAACACCAGGCTACAGTCATTTAATGGACTAAGTCAGATGACATGGGATATACTGGGCTATACCTCAAGAAAGTTCTTAAATTCTTACTTATGACCTTGCTAATCAGTCAGTTCAGTCACTCAGTCCTGTCTGACTCTGCGACCCCATGGACTGCAGCACTTCCTGGTCCATCACCAAATCTGGAGCTTGCTCAAACTCATCTTCATCGAGTCAGTGATGCCATCCAACCATCTCATCCTCTGTCACTCCCTTCTCCTTCTGCCCTCAATCTTTCTCAGCATCATGTGAGTTGACTCTTTTCCAGTGAGTCAGTTCTTCCCATCAGGTGGCCAAAGTATTGGAATTTCAGCTTCAGAATCAGTCCTTCCAATGAACATTCAGGGTTGATTTCATTTAGGATTGGCTGATTTGATCTCGTTGCAGTCCAAGGGACTCTCAAGAGTCTTCTCCAACACCACAGTCCAAAAGCATCAATTCTTCAGTGCTCAGCTTTCTTTATGGTCCAACTTTCACATCCATACATAACTACTGAAAAACCATAGCTTTGACTAGATGGACCTTTGTCAGCAAAGTTAACGTCTCTGCTTTTTGATATGATGTCTAGGTTGGTCATATGGTAATATGGTCTAGGTTGGTAATATGCTCCTTTTCTTCCAAGGAGCAAGTGTCTTTTAATTTCACGGCTGCAGACACCATCTGCAGTGATTTTGGAGGCCAAGAAAATTAAGTCTGTTACTGTTTCCATTGTTTCCCCAACTATTTACCATGAAGTTATGGGACTGGATGCCATGATCTTCATTTTTTTAATGTTGAATTTTAAGCGAGCTTTTTCACTATCCTCTTTCACTTTCATCAAGAGGCTCTTTAGTTCCTCTTTGCTTTCTGCCATAAGGGTGGTATCATCTGCATATCTGAGGTTATTGATATTTCTCCTGGCAATCTTAATTCTAGCTTGTGCCTCATCCAGCCCAGCATTTTGCATGATGTACCCTGCATATAAGTTAAATAAGGAGGGTGACAATATACAGCCTTGACGTACTCCTTTCCCAATTTGGAACCAGTCCGTTGTTCCATGTCCGATTCTTTTTTTTTTTTTTTTACATTAATAAAGTATACCTATTTATTTATTTTTGTTTATTTGTTTTTGTTTTTTATTTTTATTTTTTTTATTTGTTGGAGGCCAATCACTTCACAACATTTCAGTGGGTTTTGTCATACATTGATATGAATCAGCCATGGATTTACACGTATTCCCCATCCCGATCCCCCCTCCCACCTCCCTCTCCACCAGGCCCGAGCACTTGTCTCATGCATCCCACCTGGGCTGGTGATCTGTTTCACCATAGATAGCATACATGCTGTTCTTTTGAAATATCCCACCCTCACATTCTCCCACAGAGATCAAAAGTCTGTTCTGTATTTCTGTGTCTCTTTTTCTGTTTTGCATATAGGGTTATCGTTACCTTCTTTCTAAATTTCATATATATGTATTAGTATGCTGTAATGTTCTTTATCTTTCTGGCTTACTTCACTCTGTATAAGGGGCTCCAGCTTCATCCATCTCATTAGGACTGGTTCAAATGAATTCTTTTTAATGGCTGAGTAATATTCCATGGTGTATATGTACCACAGCTTCCTTATCCATTCATCTGCTGATGGGCATCTAGGTTGCTTCCATGTCCTGGCTATTATAAACAGTGCTGCGATGAACATTGGGGTGCACGTGTCTCTTTCAGATCTGGTTTCCTCAGTGTGTATGCCCAGAAGTGGGATTGCTGGGTCATATGGCAGTTCTATTTCCAGTTTTTTAAAAAATCTCCACACTGTTTTCCATAGCGGCTGTACTAGTTTGCATTCCCACCAACTCCATGTCCGATTCTAACTGTTGCTTCTTGACCTGCAAACAGGTTTTCATGATGCAGGTCATGTGGTCTGATATTCCCATCTCTTTAAGAATTTTCCAGTTTGTTGTGATCCACACAGTCCAAGGCTTTAGCATAGTCAATGAAGCAGAAGTAGACTTTTTCTGGAATTCCCTTGCTTTTTCTGTGATCCAGTGGATGTTCACAATTTGATCTCTGGTTCCTCTGCCTTTGCTAAATCCAGCTTGTACATCTGGAAGTTCTTGTTTAACATACTTCTGAAGCCTAGCTTGGACGATTTTGAGCATTACCTTTCTAGCATGTGAAATGAGAAAAAATGTGCAGTAGTCTGTACATTCTTTGGCATTGCCCTTCACTGGGATTGGAATGAAAACTGATATTTTCCAGTTCTGTGACCACTGCTGAGTTTTCCAAATTTGCTGGCATACTGAGTGCAGCACTTTAGCAGCATATTGTTTTAGGATTTGAAGTAGCTCAGTTGGAATTCCATCACCTCCACTGGCTTTGTTCATAGTGATGCTGCCTAAGGCCCACTTGACTTCACATTCCAAGATGTCTGGCTTTAGGTGAGTGATCACACCATCGTGGTTGTCTGGGTCATTAACATCTTTTCTGTATAGTTCTTCTGTGTGTTCTTGCTACCTCTTCTTGATATCTTCTGCTTCTGTTAGGTCCATACTATTTCTGTCCTTTATTGTGCCCATCTTTGCATGAAATATTCCCTTGGTATCTCTAATTTTCCCGAGGAGATCTCTAGTCTTTCCCATTCTGTTGTTTTCCTCTATTTCTTTGCGTTGATCGCTGAGGAAGGCTTTCTTATGTCTCCTTGCTATTCTTTGGAACTCTGCATTCAGATGGGTATATCTACTAATACTGCTAGCTATATTATTTTTTTATTACCTATTTTACAAAACTGTTGTCTCTTACATTACCAAACATGTGATTGGGCCTCTAATAAAATGATCATATGTAGTTCCATATGAAATCAATGATTGTAATAATATAACTCTAGATATGGGAAGATGCAACAATAGGAAATATTTTCCTGGACTACTAGTAAGGCAGATACAGTCCAGGACATTTGCTACTATCATAGCCTAGTTCAAGAATAGCACATTGAGTGGTCTATCAGAAAAAAAAAAAATCTTTTCCAGACCTGGGAATGAGCATTCCTAGCACTGTGGGGCAAAATGGTCATGAAATGCCCCCCTAAACATGGTCAAAATATAGCCATGAAGGTGCTGTGCCACTGTAGCTGCTGACCTTCAACAGCCCTAAAAGAAGTTCAGGGTGGAAGCCAGAGAAAAGGCACTCCCTACTCTGGGAAAACTGGCAGAACAGGTCTTCAGATTATGAGATGTTTTCAGGTAAAGATTTTCATGAGCCCTAATTCTTACATCTTCTCATACCTAAATAAACACCAACATCACAGACCAGTGTCTGCTCCTGGTTCTCCTGGGTAGCCCCTCTTCTAGGCCCCTTGGCAGACTTTCTACTTCTATTCATCTTTGGGCCATGTCTCTTTAACCTTCTTATTAAGTTTGCTTCTTCTAGAATACAACAAATAAATCTCCAGATAGTACTATAACAAGCATACCAGCCAGGCAACACACAGACAATGCTGGAACAAGCCACCTTGTCATTCTGTGGACTCTCATCTCCCTCCATAAATGCACCCTGACAGAGAGCAGGCATTAGGACCCAGGACCTCATGAGATCCCTATCCAGCCTGAAGAAGCCAGAGAGGTCTTCACCCCTTTCCCCAAGAAATGAGCAGTGTGTTAAGGGACCGAAGATTTGACCCATAGAGAAAAAGAAAGAGGAATATGGGGTCCTGCCCCAAGGCCACAAGTGCAAGGCCTTGCACCAAGGCCACAGAAATGGAACCTAGAACCAAGGTCACCTCCAAAGCTGACTGAGCCCCTTTGTAGCCAAAACCTCCCCCTGATCATCATCACCAGCAGCCTTCCTGACCCCAAATTAGGCAAAAATGCTCACCCCAGTAATCATCCTATAGTGACCTAACCAATCACTTAATGCCAACCTTCCAGCAGACATTTTCTTTGTTTCAAGGGTATAAAAATTGGCTTCTAACCCATGAAAAGCGTCAATTCTCCCTGGTTTGTCAGGAGGCCGACCCGCTGCATTTGCAATGCCTTCATTATCTCTGCTCCTTGCTCTTAAAAAACACTCCCTTCTGAAATGCTCTGTCAAAATTCTTTTCCAACCCGTGATCAGACTGCCTCAACACTTTTTAGTTCACTGAATGAGGCTATAGATTGCCAAGTTTGTCATTTCCTCAGTTAAACCACAGCAATATCTCCCAGGAAATAAAAACCTACATCCTGGCTTTGAAGAGCAGAAGAGTTTATACAGCTGGACTTGGATTACAGTGAGACAGCACAGGGGTGGGATGAAAAAATCATGGATTTTTGTCTGAAACACCTAGGTTTGATTCCTGACTTTGTTAGTTAATTGCTGAGTGGTTTTAGGCAAGATATCGAACCTCTCATAAACTACTTTCCCATGATAAAATAAAAATACTGCTACCCACCCAGAGGCCTTTGGCCTGATTAAATGACTACTGATATTTTCTCTATTTTCCTAGAGAAGTTTGCACAAGGAGTATTTAGACCACATAAGTGGTTAACCAATACACAGGCTGATCTTCTCCTTTGTAATTTTCAACACTTGGTTTAAATGCCCTTTGAATTGAACCAGAATAACACAAAATAAGTTGATTGGCTTTTAGAAATTATACTGTAGAGAGTGGGGCTTCATTGCACACATGGCTAGAGTCAGAAGACAATCCGTAATTCAGGGAAGCAATGAAATGCTTGCCTGGCATTTTGATTTTCCTGTAGATGAGGAGTCATGACATTTTCCAATATATCTGGAGGCATTTACAAAATGCAAAGTAGTATGAGCAGCAACACTGAGCACCATCAAGACTGAACATTGTCAATGGTGTGGATAATTTGTGTTATTGCTACTTAAATTATTGCAGCCAAACACAGGGTATGATGCAAACTAAGCTATCTAAAGGTACGTAGGAGGAGAATAAATGTTTCCATCAATATTCCAAGAGCATTAATTTCCAGCCAACTTGTTTTTGTCTACATTGAAATCCCAATTGGGAGTTTCTGTCCATAATATATTAAAATAAATCTCTCCATCAAAATTTTTTTTAAAAAAACACTGTTTTCAAAAGCTTTTCAAATTGGTTGTATATTTGATTTTATTTTACAATTCTTATTTGACATCAGCTATGCTATCCTGCCTGTGGAATCTAGTGGTTTGCATTATCAGTGGTACTGAGGATTTTTCTGACCTTCATTGTGCACAAACCCTAATTGTGTCCAGGAAAAAAAGTGAAATTCCCTCAAGTTGTCCTCCTTCATCGTGCCTGTTAACAAATATCCATCCAGAGCCAAGCAAGTCACTGCTCTATTGGTCTCATCCCGTGGATCTTGGCTCACTTGCTGCAAGGATGAATCAGGTCAATTCCATAGGGAGGAAAACTTAATACAGCCATGAAGTAACTCATAGCTGAGAATATGGGGAAGAATGAAATCACCGCTTCCAATTTCCTAAATAAACACTGTTTTAGAAACAGACTCATGGGCTTAGAAAACTTATGGTTACCAAAGGGGAAGTGGGGGGTGGCAGGGATAAATTAGGAGTTTGGGATTAACATATACACATTAATACATATAAAATAGATAATCAACAAGGACCTACTATATAGTACAGGGATCCCTACTCAATGTTTTGTAATAACCTATATTAGAAAAGAATCTGAAAAAGAACAAATATAACTGAATCACTTTGCTATATACCTGAAACTAACACATCGTAAATCAACTACCCCTAATATAAAATAAAAATTAAATCTAAAAAATCACCCCACAATGAAATAAATGCTGTTTTCTTCAAGAGGCAGTGTCAAAACATCTTTTAAGTTCTGAAATTCACCTACTGAAATGATTTCAGACCACAATCATTCATTATTTTGTGGCGCAGAGATATTCATACTCTCCAGGAGGTAAACACAGATAGCCCTTCCTGTGTCTGAGGAAGGTGGCCCTATACTCTTCTGCCTGCCAGTCTCACACGGATACAGGCAGGCATGGAAGCATCCAGGCAGGTAAACCTGATGTAAATGCTGGTCACATCACTCTCCCCAGGGTATGTTCATTTTCCGGGTCCATTTCTTTTCACTGATCACGTGGCCTCTATTTTCAACAAAGGCTCTAGGACCTTCCACATATATTTATCAGTCGTAGAAATGGCAGGGCAAAAGGCAGTTGGAAAGGACTGAATTTGATGGGAAACCCTTTAACTGACAGAAGAGCTGCCCAGATTCAAGGGCAGGGTTTCTCAGAGGTCGTATCAGTACCATGTTTGCCAGTGTACCTAGAGTCCCAACATCTACTCTGGAGACCACACTCTAAAAAAAAATTTAGAAGTTCCAAGAGGTGATTTATGTAGTGTGCTCTATATACTATTATTATTAGTTAATAGCAATTAATTATTAATAAATATGTATTATGCATGTATGCACATATATATTTGGTATGTATTATATCATTGTGAACTATTTTGCCAAACAGTCTTATGAGCTTGTTCTGTTTTAGAAGTGGGAAAGCTGTTGAGTATCTTGCTCAATGTTCCAAACTCAGGTCATAGAAATCTATCATGGCATCCCATAAGGCAATGAAGAAGTGTGTTGTGAAAAGCTTTCCACTCAATGGACAGGCTTGTAGCAGGAGCTATTGGTGCCTCACCCAGTCTCTGTGGGCAGCTTTCCAAGCTCATGGGCCAGATTTCTCACTGCCAGTAATTGCTTCACTTAAGGGCTTTCTATGGCCACCAGAGCCCCTCTGTCCATGTGCGTACAAGCCTGGAACTGCTGAGAAATTAGTATCCTGTGACTGACCAGGGCACCTCTGACATGTTTGTAATAGTCAGGGTCCCTCAGAGAAATAGAACTCATGAGGTGTATGTATGTATACACACACATACATATATATATCATATATATACTGAGAGAGAGAGAGATTTTAAGAAAGTCGAGGCTGAAAGGTCCACCATCTGTGGGAAAGTCTGGTAGGCTGAAGACCCAGAGAGATGTTGATGCTATAGTCCAAGTCCAAAGGCAGACTGCTGGCAGAATCCCTGAGGGAAGGTCAGTTTTTCTAGTCAGGCCCTCACCATTAAGGAGAGGAATCTGCCTGATGCAAAGTCTGCTGACATACATGTTAGTCTCATCTAAAAAAAACACCTTGACAGAAACATCTCGAATAATACTGATCAAGGATCTAGGTACGGTGGCCTAGCCAAGCTGACACACACTCAGCCATCACAGTGTTCTGCACTGTTCCTCAGGTTTCCAGGTACCCACAGTGATCACTGGCTTGATGACACGCCCTGCACTGACTCCCTCCCTTACTCTCTCACTTCCCTAGGTCCCCACCCTAGAGCATTCTCAACCCTATTCTTTGTATCAGGGGCTGCTCTGGGGGAATCTAAACTGAAATGATATGCTTTGTGCGTGGCCCATTTTGCTCCTAGAAGATAAGACCAGACTAGATGTGAATCCTGCTGCAAGGAACTGAGTGACATCAAGGATCCAGCGGGGACTGAACATCTACAACCTGGTTGCCAATGCGCCATGATTAAGAACCAGCCCTGGGACTTTCCTGATGGCAGCCCAGTGGTTAAGACTTAGTGCTCCCAACACAGGGGATGCAAGTTCAATCCCTGGTCCGAGAACTAGCATCCCACATGCTGCACAGTGCTGCCAAAAAGATAAAGTTGTTAAAGCTTTAAAAAAAAAAAAAGAAGAAGAAGAAGAAGAACCATCCCTGATGAAAGTAGACAGCTCTGCTGGTGGAGCTAGCTGCAGAGGAGGAGGTGGGGCTAGCACCCAACCAAAGGAAACAGGCCTAGGCAGAGATCCAGAAGCAGGAAAGAATTTGATGTGTTCCAGAAACTTCTAAGAATGGGCAACTCTCCTGGCTCTGCAGAGGAGGGTTGAAAGGGAGCAAACAAGTTTGGGTGCGGGAGGCTGAATGGGAAAATTTTATTCTAGTCTAGGGGAGAAAGGTGAGGACCTGACCTGAGGTGGGAAACACAGGAAGCAAGTCTGCACAGGCTGAAGTGGAGATGTGCTTGTGGAAAGCCTGTGATTCCTACAGTCATGACATAAATAGAGATGTATATGTTTCTTTTTTTTTTTTTGGCTGAGCCACACGGCATGCAGGATCTTAATTCCCACCAGGGATCGAACCTGCACCCCATACAGTGGAAATGTGGAGTCCTAACCAATGGACCACCAGGGAAGTCCCAAATTTGTATGTTTCCATGCTTCCCATCCAGGCTGGGGAGGCACAACATGTGCCCCTCAGTATATCTTAGGAGAGCCATGCCACCTGTGAGAGAAGGGGCCCCTAACTCAGACCACCCTGAGGATAACCAGCCGCTCCCTAGAGAAGTCTGAGCTAAAATTTACCTGCCTTGGTCCAGGTTCAGAGAGCAGGGACATGTCTCTTCTAGGAAATAACCCAGATAAAGCCTATCTGGACTTCCCTGGTGGTCCAGAGGTTAAGAATCCGCCTGTCAACACAGGGGACAAAGGTTCGATCCCTGGTCCAGGAAAATGCCACATGTCACAGAGCAACTTAGGCCATGTGCCCCAACTACTGAGCCCTCGAGCTCTAGAGCCTGTGCAACAAGAGGAGCCACTGAAATGAGAAGCCCGAGCCCAACAACTAGAGAAAGCCCACGCACAGCAACAAAAACCCAGCAGAACCAAAAATAAATAAACACATAAAATGTAAAAGAGGCTTCCCTGGTGACTCAGATGTTAAAGTGTCTGCCTGCAATGTGGGAGACCTTGGTTTGATCCCTGAGTTGGGAAGATCCCCTGGAGAAGGAAATGGCAACCCACTCCAGTACTCTTGCCTGGAAAATTTCATGGATGGAGGAGCCTGGTAGGCTACAGTCCATGGGATCACAAAGAATCGGACACGACTGGGCAACTTCATTTAAAATGTTAATACCAAAATAGCCTATTTGGGCTATTCATATAGCCCAAATCCAAAATCTAGCCCTCTCTTGTCAGAAGGCATAGACAGAGACATGACCTCTCTCAAGAGCCCTTGTGGGGAGTATCAGCCCCTCCAAATCAAGAGCTGGGGATAACAATGCTCTCTGTTTTCAGTAGATGCTCCCCTATGTCACACACTCAATTTGGTTACTCATTTGCCATCTTCCTTTGGGGAAGCTCTGTGAGGGAGCACATCTTGTCCACCGTGGTCACTGCTGTACTGGAGCCCCAGATCTATATTTGGCACTTAGGACACACTCACTTGTTGTTGTTACATCACTAAGTCGTGCTCAACTCTTTACGACCCCATGGACTACAGCACACCAGTCTTCCCTGTCCTTCACTATCTCTCGGAGTATGCTCAAACTCATGTCCATTGAGTCAGTGACCTTATCTAACCATCTCATCCTGTCTTCCTCTTTTCCTGCCCTCGCTCTTTCCCAGCATCAGGTTCTTTTCCAAGGAGTCAGGTCTTTGCATCAGGTGACCAAAATATTGGAGCTTCAGCACCAGTCCTTCCAATGAATATTCAGGATTGATTTCCTTTAGGATAGACTGGTTTGATCTCCTTCCTGTCCAATGGAGTCTTAAGAGTTTTCTCAAACCCCACAGTTCAAAAGCATCCATTCTTTGGTGCTCAGCCTGCTTTATGAGGACACACTTATACGTGATAAATAAAGGGATGTTAGACCCCTAGAACAGTAACCCCTGGCTCCAACAAGTTTATGAAGGAACTTGTCACCCACCCTTTTCTGAACATGTCCCTCTACACCACTTCTCCTCTGCTACAGTGAGGCTGGGTGGAGGGACTCTGATGTCCTATGGTTAGATGACTGGATGCCCAGAGGTATTGGCAATGGCAAATTCCACTGAGGAGTCTTCCAGCCCACCCCAAGGCAAAAGGAATAGGATTGGATGATATTTTTGTCGTCTTGGATGCTGAGGAAACAGGATCTACTTACACCACTTTTAACTGGAAAAAAAATCAGGCATTTCTGCACTCCTTGATTTACAGATGAGAAGACACACACCACCAGAAATAAAGCAATGAGCTGACGGCTTCTCCTCCAGCCCGTGAATAGCTTAGATTTATCTCAGCACCACAGTGTCAGTGCCAAGTGGGTCCTCAACAAGTCTAGGTTGAATGCAGCATGAAAGATGGCCATCAGACACAGAAAGACTCCACGTGCTCCACAGTCCATGTGTGGTGTGAGAGTGAGCACATGCACACTAGAAATGGAGTCTCCGAGGAGGAAGAGCTGGGTCCTATTCCCCTTGCTCCCAAGAAATCTTTGTCTCTTTAAAAATGGACACACCCTTCCCCTAATACCCAACTCAAGAATCTGAAAAAGAATGAATATAGATATGTGTGTGTGTGCATATGTGTGTAACAGAATAACTGTTGTACACCTGAAACTAACACAACATTGTAAACAACTACACTCCAATAAAATCTTAAAAAACAAATACATATGTAATAGCAGCAACAATAATAACACCTAACTCAGATACCAAGAGAGGCAAACAATAATCAAGAGGTAAATTTCCAGGTTTTGCCTGACCGCAAGCATACACAGCACAGAGCTGCCCTGCAGGCCACAGTTAGTTGGGTTGCCTCTGCAATGTCTCAGCATGATGATTGTGATGTGTGTGTAAGCAAGTTCATCCTCATCTGTATCAATACCAGGATATTAGCATTGGAAGAGGTTTGAATAGGGAGCATTAGTGATGCTTAAAGCTGGATGGATTAGGAGGCATCCAAGAGAAGCTTCCACCTTCTATGAAAATAGCACATGAAGAATTGGAAAGCCCAGCGGCCTGTGCCACCAGCACCCCCACAGTGTAGAGAAGCCTTTCCTCTTGGGGTTGGTCTGTTTTAAGAAGGTCTTGCTACCTCCCAACTTTAAGATGTCCCATCTGCTTGGGAGGGTTCCTTCCAAGCAAGTGCTTGGAGAAGTGACAGTGACCTCTTCCCGCTCCAGACAGGCTGGGAGACCTCTGTTAGCAGAGCCTGTACACTTGGTCTAATTTGGTCTGAGACTGAAGAAGCAGCTGTGACACTGTCTCACACACACATTCCACACCCTTGACCTTCAACAATCAACCAGACTGGTTCAGGCTGGTAGGTTGGTGAATGACACCCACTTACTCGTTTCAACTCCTTTTCTCCCCAGTCCTTATGGCTTTGCCATGGGCTTGTCATAGTCCCTGTTCAGTGTGACAGCATTCTCTCACCTCTTTCTTCTGCTGTCCACCTTGGCCTCTGCTAACTCCACATTCCCCAAAGGGGAATCTGATTGGTTCTACTGATGCTTTTAAATCAGGCCACTTGGGTCATTGAATAGTGTAATGTTGGACTTTCCTTGGATCACTTTACTCAATGTCCAGGCAGCCATCACCAGAGAGGTGGGGCCAGATGGAAAAAATATGGCAAATGCCCAATTGCCCCTCAGTGGGTTATGGTCAGAGCTTCCCATCAATAGAATGAGGGGCAGGAACACCCAAAACTCAAAGTGGACACAAGTCTGTATAAATACTTGGTGAAGTGAAAGTGCTCAGTCGTGTCCAACTCTTTGCAACCCCATGGACTGTAGCCTACCAGGCTCCTCCCTCCATGGGATTCTCCAGGCAAGATTACTGGAGTGGGTTGCCATTTCCTTCTCCAAATACTTGGTAGACTTCCTTAAAAGAGAGTTGCTTGGCTAGGATTCATTTTCATAGTTAGGTTATAAACTCTCAGCTGGGGTGACGAAAAATAGTCTATTAATGTTTTCATCTAAAATGCTGTTTTACATTTTCCTTTTTGAAGGGATGCTGTCTTGATATGAAAGGTATCAAAAACTGATACAGCTTTCAGCATCCAGGAGTGATTAAGTCACCTTTGCAAAGTCTCAGTAATTAAATCAGAGACCAAGTCAGGACTGAGCCTACACACAGCTAAATTCATATTTAAAGGCAGAAATCCAACTATACCAAATGTATACATTTTACACCTTAAACTAATATATGTTACTTGTCAATAATCTCTCAAAGCTGGTAAAATAAATAAAGAGCAATGCAGTTTAAAAAAAAAGTATACATATATATCTCACAGGTTGGTCAAGCATAGCTCTAATCAAACTCAAAAACTCACCAGCTCTGCCTCTTCACTGACTACGCTGCAGATTTTGCTTTTAAGCATTTTGCAGTTAATTGTGAGGATGCCTGTATCTCAAGGAGCATGAAACAAAAGATAGGAAGTGCACTGCAGCATTTCCAAAGATGATAAAGATAATTAATTCCATTGCACCAACACTGAATGCATAATTAAAATGGCAGCCTGGTTTTCCCTCTGCTCAAGGTCATTCCCCGTACCTTGCTCATGGGAAGTTCTTTCTAATTTAGCATGTTTCACCAGGGTTTTTAGTGGGTGAACACTTCCCAAAAGTGACCATGACCATCCCGTGCTTTGGGAAGTCAGGCCTGGGTCCATGAAATTCACTGTGGCATCATCAATACCCATTGATATTTGATAAATGAATTAGAAAAATATGCAAGATTATAAAAACTCTCTGAAAGATGCAGGGAAACTTACCACACCTGACAGCCAGAGAGCTCAAGGAGGGACCCTGGCAGTCCAGTGGCTGAGACTGTGCTCTCAATGCTGGGGCCTGGGTTCCATCCCTGATCCAGGAACTAGATTCTGCATATGCCACAACTAAAGATCAAAGATCCCAATTGCCACAACTAAGACCCAGCGTAACCAAGTAAGTAACTTCTTTTTAAAAAGAAAGAGAGAGTGCTCATGGAGAAATGAACCATTCTGTTACTATTTTGTGTCTGTCAACTTCTCTCGGTACTTCTACCATTTAGCTATCATCCCCATTTCATCCTCATTGTTCCCTACCATGAAACCTCTAATCTACTTTCTGTATCTATAGACTTGTCTCTTCTGAACATTTTATACAAATGGAATCATGTAATATGTGGTCCTTTGTGACTGCCTTCTTTCACTTACCATAATGCTTTCAAGGCTCATCCATGATATAGCATGTACAAGCACCATTCATTTCTGTGGCTGAATAGTATTCCACTATATGGATTTGGTTTATGCATTCATCTGATGATGGACATTTAAGTTGTTTCCACTGTTTGGCTGTTACAAATAATACCGCTACAGCCTCTTGTACACAACTTGGTGGGGACATATGTTTTCATTTCTCAAGTGAACAGCCAGGAGTAGAACTGCTGGGTCAAATGGTAACTCCATATGTAACAGATTCCTGCTACCTAATTTCTTTTTCTTTTTTTTTTTTTTAAAGCTCTTTCTTTCCTCTATCAGTACTACCTACCACCCACACAACTTTTTCTTGCCTTTGGTTCAATTAAGTCTCTTTAGTTCCAATTTCTTTCTTTCTTTCTTTTTTTTTTTATTAGTTGGAGGCTAATCACTTCACAACATTTCAGTGGGTTTTCTCATACATTGATATGAATCAGCCATAGAGTTATTACGTATTCCCCATCCCGATCCCCCCTCCCACCTCCCTCTCCACCCGATTCCTCTGGGTCTTCCCAGTGCACCAGGCCCGAGCACTTGTCTCATGCATCCCACCTGGGCTGGTGATCTGTTTCACCATAGATAGCATACATGCTGTTCTTTTGAAACATCTCACCCTCACCTTCTCCCACAGAGTTCAAAAGTCTGTTCTGTACTTCTGTGTCTCTTTTTCTGTTTTGCATATAGGGTTATCATTACCATCTTTCTAAATTCCATATATATGTGTTAGTATGCTGTAATGTTCTTTATCTTTCTGGCTTACTTCACTCTGTATAATGGGCTCCAGTTTCATCCATCTCATTGGAACTGATTCAAATGAATTCTTTTTAACGGCTGAGTAATATTCCATGGTGTATATGTACCACAGCTTCCTTATCCATTCATCTGCTGATGGGCATCTAGGTTGCTTCCATGTCCTGGCTATTATAAACAGTGCTGCGATGAACATTGGGGTGCATGTGTCTCTTTCAGATCTGGTTTCCTCAGTGTGTATGCCCAGGAGTGGGATTGCTGGGTCATATGGCAGTTCTATTTCCACTTTTTTAAGAAATCTCCACACTGTTTTCCATAGTGGCTATACTAGTTTGCATTCCCACCAACAAACCAATTTCTTTCTTTCACTAGTTGGAAAGTTATATATTCTATAGTTATTCCTTTAGTGATTTAGCTTTACACTTCAAACCTTTAATTTTAAGCTGTAAATGTTTAATTCACATACTTTTCTAATGAGGTCCCTCAATATATCTTCCCCCCAAGACAAGGCAAGAAGCAGAATGTTGGACAAACAACCAGGCCCTACTGTATAGCACAGGGAACTATATTCAACATCCTGTCATAAACCATAATGGAAAGAATACAAAAAAGAATCTACATATGCATAACTATTGCTGTATAGTAGAAACTAATGCAACATTGTAAATCAACTATACTTCAATTTAAAAAGAGGCATAATGGGTTTTTATACTACTCTACCCTTCCCCACCACCTGCTGCCCTACTTCAGATGCTGAAATCATCTAGAATTCTAATTCCAGATCACTCTTCTAAAACATTTCCTCAATTAGTACTTATTTAGAGAGCTCTAGATTTTACTCACCACTGCATCTCTCCACTTCCTCCCAAACTAATTTTTCTTTTTTCTGAAATACAGCCTCTAGTAGTTTCAGAAACAGTCCTGGGGAGGGGGGGGGGGGGCGGGCAGTAGGATTTAAAATCCACACGCTTAGTGAAAAGTGTTAGTCACTCAGTTGTGTCCAACTCTCTGCAACCCCATGGACTGTAGCCCACCAGGTTCCTCTGTCCGTGGAACTCTCCAAGCAAGAATACTGGAGTGATTTGCCATTCCCTTCTCCAGGGATCTTCCCGACCCAGGAATCGAACCCAGGTCTCCTGCATTGCAGGCAGATTCTTTACGATCTGAGCACTCAGAATGTCCCAGCTGAGCCACTGGGACATTTGAGTGGCTGATGAAAACCATGCAATGGCTTCTGGTTTTACTCACAGTAAAAGTCACACTTCCTAAGTGCCCACATGACCTGGCTCCCATTCCTCTCAGCCACATCTCTGGGCCCTGACACTGCATTTGTCCTATGCTAGCCACCTTCCTCACAGTTTCTCCAGTAGAACTAGAAAACTGACATCTCAACTTGTGCCTTGGTTCTAACTCTTTCCTCACTGCAATACTGCCTTCTTCCCCCAAACAATCATTCAGCCAACTCCCTCATCTCAATTCTTTGCTTCAAGGTCACCCTCTTGGTGCAGTCTTCTTTATCACTGCCTCCCTTCCACTTTGAAATCCCTGGTTCCCTTTATTTTGCTCTATAATTTTTTTTCCCAAAAAATTAAAACCCCTTAAATTTACCATCTTCTAAACACACTATGCTGGGGACTTCCTCTGGTGATCCAGTGGTTAAGACTCTGTGTTTCCAATGCAGGGGGCACGGATTCAATTCCTAATCAAGGAACTAAGATCCCACATGCTGCATGGTATGGTCAAAAAATTAAAAAAAAAAAATTTAAATGCATTAAAATGAATAAATAAATAAAATAAACACACCCTGCTGTTCAATGACAGTTTGCTCTCAGCCCAGTCCTTGCCATTCTCCTGGCCTTTTCTGTATCAGAGGGATCTAAGTTTCCCAGTTTCAGTTGTCCTCTGGCTTCTGGGAGATTCAGCCAAAGGGAGGTACAGGCAAGATATTGAAGGATTGGAAAGAAGAAAAAGATGAAGGCCTTCTCCTGTTCTCTGTTCCCAGGGCACCTCCAACAGCATCTCTGCCCTATCCATGCTTCCATCTCCTTCCATCTGACGCCTGCCTTCCTCCGTGATCAAGTGCCATCCAGCCTCCAGTCCCCACCGATAACCTCAACTCCTAGGTTCCAGTAAAAGTGCCCCTTCCTTCTGGCCCCAGGGCTACAGCAGATCCCATTTGGCTGACCCACTCTTTTTTTTTAACACTTATATTAATCCTCTGTATAAAACTCCTTCCATATGAAAATCACAGAGTTGTCTGGTTTTCTTGCCTGGACACTGATGGACATCCAACTATATAACCTCCCTGTTTCTAACTTCTATAATTTGCCTGCTCATAAACTCCATGAGGGTGGGGATATTGTTTCTTTTCCTTACCGATATAGAACAAGTACCTAGAATGGTGCCTGTTACATAGTAGGTGTTGAATAAACATGTGTTGAATAAATGTTCATCTCTGTGCTTGACACTTGGATGTGATCCCAGATCCCTCCCTCAAACAGAAGAACTTATCCCTCCTCCAGCAGCTAACAATGCTTTTCTGTTGGCAGACATATTTTAGCTTTTAGCCTTCTCCAGAAATGACTCTTAGCTAGCAAGAGCTGCCTCATCCAATGTTACACCCCGTTCCTGGGAGCACCCTGAACCCAGTATTGGTCCATAGTGTGTTAGTGGCTTAGTGGTGTCTGACTCTACGTGAATCTATGGACTGTAGCCCACCGGGTTCCTCTATCCATGGAATTCTCCAGGCAAGAATACTGGAATGGGTTGCCATTCCCTCTCCAGGGGATCTTCCCAATCCAGGGATCAAACCTAAGTCTCCTGCATTGCAGGCAGATTCTTAACCATCTGAGCCAACAGGAATTGGTCCATATGGGAGTAGAAGGACCCCATGCAATACTGGACAACTCTGAAGGCCTTCCCAACTCAGCGTTTCCCTGTGGGTCTGCTGTAGTCTCTGCCAGGGCTCTTTTGCAGTCCAACGTTCCTTTTTGCTCAACCTTGCTTCCCTCCCTACCAGTACAAGTGTTAATTCCTTATGCAACTCCCCTGTGCTAATCATCTCAGCCTCTGCTTCCTTGTGAGCCCAACCTGGAGCAGTTTCACCAGATATAAAAGCTCTAGTTCAAAGTTCTTTTCCTTCACCACTTTAAAGCAGTAGTCCTATTGTCTTTCTAGAGCTACTGACTTGAATTTTAATTTCTGTTGCCTCCTGCTTTTCCTTCTCATGGAAGCAGAGTGTTGTTCATGTTGCTGACAGCCAGTGTGCATGATCATCTGTCTAGCCCTGGGGGTAAAGGTCAATTACTCTTAACCTGTTGCTTCCCATCCTTTTAGATATCAAGGCCCACACAGAATATGCTTTTTATGTGACATCGTTTAAGTGCTTCCATTTATCCTGGGAAAAGACTAGGCTAGGAGGCTCTGGGTATGCCAGGTGTCACCCAGGCAGCCCTAAGAAATTCAAAGATCAAAGTCTCAGCACTGTCACCCACTTTTAGCACTGCCCACCAGCCAAGCAGTCCGTCATGCTAATGCCATTCCCCCCTGCCATGATTGTGTTTTGTATGGAAGACAGAATAGTCTTTTCTAGCCTTTGGTCATTGTGGTATGGATAAGTGATCCAAGTGTTAACAGTTGTACCATCTTGTAACCATCAGGTAACAGCCTAGGAGCAAAAAGCAAATGGTCTAGGGGAGGCAAAGCCCCAAAATGGAAAAAATCTGGGTATCTGGTAACACTGAGCCACTGAAGCAATGCCGGAATTTCCTGCCTCAGAACTTGTACGTAGAGAATTTTCCTCATTTAAAGATTTTTTCCTTTCAGTGGGGTTTTCTGTTGATTGCACCAAAAAGCATCCTATCTGATACAGTAGGTAACTTTGTTTCTAGTATATTTTTGGATAGGGTAAAAAGAGAAGTCATTAGTTAGAGCCAATGACAAAATGCTTTTGGTCCTTTCCCTGCCATCTTTTTCCTGAGACCAGGAATATGCGTACCTTGTCTGAAGTTCTAGAAGTCATTTACTATAAGAGAAAGGTCAAGCAAATGAAGGCACTTCGGCCCTGAACCAGGACCAGCCATCTCCTCCCTCTGGACCTATTACAAAAATAAACAAATTCTCCAGTCTTGAAGCCACTACAGGAGGGTCTCTGTCACAAGCAATCAAACAAAAGTCCTTAAGTGATTCAATATCCTTTGCATATTTGTCTAGCAGGCTGTCTATTTCTTGTCAACTTTATGAATTCTTTATATATTGGAGAGGTTTACTCTTATCTGCACTATAAACACTTTCTCAAGCTGTCTCTTGTCTATTCACTTTTACACTATTTTGCCATGCAAATGTTCCATATTTTCATATAATCTGATTTTTTTGGTCACTTATTTCCCTCTTGGTTACTGTGCTGGTGTCAGAGATGTGCCCACAAATTCAGTGATACTTCTCTCATCAAGAGGTAGAGTTCCACTGCCTTTCCATTGAGTGTTGGCTGAACTTCATGATCTATTTCTAGTGCATAGAATATGGCAGAACTGACGAGAAGTCACTTCTAAAATTAGGTTAGAAAAAGACTGAGGCTTCCACCTTAGGTGCATTCATTCTGATTCTCATTCTATCTTGGATCTCTCACCCTGGAGGAAGCAAGCTGCCATGATGTGAGCAGTCCTATGAAGAGGTTCACATAGGGGAGAAGCAGAGACCTCCTGCCAATGACCAGTGAGGATCTGAAACCTGCCAAGAACCACATGAGGGTGCTTGGAAGCTGATTCTCCAGCCCAAGTTGAGCCTTCAGATGACTGAAGCCCTTGCTGACTGACTGCAACCTTACAGGAGACCCTGAGCCAGAACCATCCAGCCAAGCCTCTCTGATCCTTAGAAAGTCTGTGAGATAATAAATGCTTGCTGTTTTAAGCTGTAAAGTGTTGGGGCATTTCGTTACACAGAAACAGATAAGTAATACAATGGCAAACCATATCCAAGATCCTAAATTATTTCTGAACTCTCCTATAATTTCTTCCACCAAGGGTTTTCATTCTTAACTTAGAGTATAATTGCTTTACAATGTTTTACTAGTTTCTGTTGTAGAACAATGTGAATCAGCCTTATGTATACGAATATCCCTGCCCTCTTGTACCTGCCCCCCATCTCCTATCCCACCCACTAGGTCATCACACTGAGCTGAGCTCCCTATACTATGTAGCAGCTTGCCACTAGCTATTTAAAAGAGATCAAACCAGTCAATCCTAAAGGAAATCAGCCCTGAATATTCATTGGGAGGACTGGTGTTAAAGCTGAAGCTCCAATACTTTGGCCATCTGATGTGAAAAGCTGACTCGCTGGAAAAGACCATGATGCTGGGAAAAATTGAGGGCAAGAGGAGAAGGGGACGACAGAGAATGAGATGGTTGGATGACATCACTGACTCAATAGACATGAGTTTGAGCAGACTCAGGAAGATAGTGAAGGATAGGAAAGCCTGGCATGCTGCAATTCATGGAGTCACATAGAGTTGGATACGACTTAGTGACTGTACAACAACAACAACAAAATGTATACATGTCAATCCTAATCTCTCAATTCATCCCATCCTCTCCTTCCCCTACTGTGTCCACAAGTCCATTCTCTATGTCTGCATCTCTATTCCTGCCCTGCAAATAGGTTTCATCGGTACCTCTTTTCTAGCTTACATATATACACGTTAATATATGATCTTTTTCTCTTTCTGACTTAACTTCACCCTGCATGACAGACTCTAGGTTCATCCACATCACTACAAATGACTCAATTTCAATCATTTACATGGTTGAGCAATATTCCATTGTATATGTGTACTACATCATCTTTATCTGTTCATCGGTCAATCTTGCAAGGTATTAGTACATTTTAAGTCTTGAATCTACTGGCTTTATTTTTTTAATATGGGGTAAAGTAAGTCCACATACTTTTTCCAATATAGCATTTTTATGTAATCTATTAAAAGTCTATTAGCTCCTTGAAATACTAAATTTTTAGAAATTAAAAACTTAAATTTTCTCCTGGAACTAGTATTTGTCCATCCCTAAACCGAAAGTAATTGTTTGCTTGAAGTAGTAATTGAATGGGGTTAGAGGTTCAGTGGGAGCAGCCAAGAGGGGACTGGGCTGCAGCAGGAAGAGATATATTATATGGAGGGAGATGGAGACATGAAAACACAAACAAATGTTGCTGGAGGTATTACAGGAAACAGAGTATGAAGGAGAAAGACCCTTGTCCTCTCCTTCCTCCAATTCTCCCAATTTCTTTCAATGTTTCCTATTGCTGGAATTCCCAGAAGGAAAGAAGGAAGGAAGGAGAACTGAGGAGAAAGGGTCTAGGACTGCAGTGTACTTTCAAGGAAGTTTCAACCCAACCAATAGGAAGTCTTCAAGCAAAAGCTTAGAGGACTCCTCAGTAAGAGGATTCCTATACACACAAAAACAAGATGAGTCCCACACGCAACTAGGATGCCTACCATGCTTGGTCAATGGCTGGGAGTAGGCTAGGGGAAGCATGATTTTAGTGCAAACACAAAGTTAAATCCAGAGGAGCAGCATCTGGAGCTGCCAGTCAACCACATTCCCCAACCCCTTGGCAAGAGATGAGCAACATGTTTCCACAGTCACCACCTTTGGTTTTAAAACTCAATCTATATTAAAATCACTAGAATGGCATCACTGGTGGTCTCTAACTGCAAAGTATGGTATATATTCTCTGACTAGGTAAGTACTTGGCATCATGCATTTGTCAAGTTACTATGTTACAGGAAAAATGCACACCATACTCCATTTATGTGAACTGTTTTAAAATAATTACATTTTATACCTGAAATCAAATCAAAATATACTTGATATGTTCAAACTGAACATTTATCATGTTCCAGGCAATGTTCTTAGGCATTGGGAGGACACAGTGATAAAATAAGACAGATTGTTTCCACCTGAGTTTACATTCTAGAGGGGAAAGTGGCAGGGTATGAAATAAAAGAGGGTGCTAAGATGAAGAACCGTGATTTGTCGCATGAAAAGTACCCAAATGGAAGGAGCCAGGGAAAGATGTTAGGTCAGTGGTCCTTTTTCGGTGCCTTTTTGGCACCATGGACAGGTTTCGTGGAAGATCATTTTTCCACAGCGTGGGATGGGGGAATGATTTGGGGATGATCCAATTATGTTACATTATTGTACACTTGATTTCTATTATTATTACATCAGCTCCACCTCAGATCATCAGGCGTTAGATCCTGGAGATTGGGAACCTCCATATTAGGTGGAACAGTTCAGGCAGGCCCATGAGGAGGTGACAGTTGAGCTGGGACTTGGATGAAATTCAGCTGTCTCAAAATGTTTCATACCTTATCCTCAGTCCTTCAAGTGCTTTTGGATAGTCTTGCTTAGTGACAAATAGAAGTCAATATATTAGAGGTATACACTTCTTTTGAGAGAAAAATCAACCAGCTTCTTTTCATAATCATCATGATTTTTAAAAATGACTCATTTAGAAAGAAAGTTTGAGGCTGCTATTTGCAAGCGCTGCTCTACAAATAACACATTACAGATGTCAGTAGTGTTTATTCCCAATAAATAGAAAGTTAAATTGGAGTAATTTTCACCATATTTCCCCTTTAGCACTGGTTTCTTGAGTAAGAGAGATGTATTGCTCTGCTATGTAAAGACCTTTATGAGATAAATATGCAACTTACAGATCTGGGAAGACCATATTAAGACAAATCTGAGGAACTATCATTTATCTGCTTAAACATGTATTTCTTCTTTTTTGCATTTATTTTTTATTTTTAATTGGAGGATAATTGCTTTATAAAGTGTCAGTTTCTGTCATATATCAACATGACTCTGCCATAGGTATATAAACATGTATTTCAACATCAGTGTTTCTCAAGTTTCCTGCCTTCCATTAAGTGTTTATCATGGTTGTGAAATAAACACTATGGAGGGGGAGTCATGATGGCAGAATTCGCTATCTCCTCACAACTAGGGCACCTACAAGGAGCTTATGGGGCGCCTCAGACACCTAAATGGACAGTACAAATCCCTGCAAGAACAAGCAGGATGTGGAGGGAAGGTGGGGAGGAAAAGTGGAGGTGGGACAGGACCACCCCCCATGAGGCATGGCTGAGGGAGGGGAAGGGTTCCCATGATCAGAGGGGGCCACTCACAGTGTGGGAGTCAGTGGGGACAGGAAGAGACTTTCAGAGAATCAGATGGGAATGTGGCTAGCATCTCTCCCACATACTTGGGCCCTGGTGAGCCTGCTGGAGTCTGAAGCCTGAACACAGTCCTCTGGGGGGCCCCCTCTGGCCATAGGGACTATGCAGGCATGGGAGTGGGGGAGGAAAAGTGGACACGAGATGGGACTGGTACCCCTGAGGGGTGTTGGGGGAAGGAGAGGGGTTCCCAGGTTCAGAAGGGCCCATTCATGGAGCAGGGATTAGCAGGGATGGGGAGAAACCTTTGGGGGATTGGGAAGGAACAGAGCTAGTGACTCCCCTGCCTGCTCAGGCCCCAGCAAGCCTGCTTGCTACATCATTTTCATTTTTTCTTATATATTTTATTTTTCTAACTTTATTTTATTTTTTTATTCTTATTATTGTTCTCTTTCTTCTTTGTTGGTGACACGGCGTGCAGGGTCTTAGTTCCCAGGCAGGGGGTTGGACCTGAGCTCCTGTGGTAGGAGCACCAAGTCCAAACTACTGGACTAACAGAAAACCTCAGACCACAGGGGTCATCAGTGTGAGCGCTCCCAGAGGTCCTCATCTCTGCACGAAGACCCATTTCCACCCAACTTCTTACTAATTCCTGTGCTTGATGCCTCAGGCCAAACAACCAGCAAGAAAGCAATGCAATTCCACCCATCCCAAAAAAAAAAAAAAAAGTGAAGGAGATAACCAAAAAATATGGTACAAAGGAACAAGGTAAAAACCTTTAAGACTAAAGAAATGAAGAGGAAATAGGCAACCTGCCTGAAAAAGAATTCAGAGTAGTTATAATAAAGTGAAGTGAAATGTTAGTCTCTCAGTCGTGTCCAACTCTTTCTGACCCCATGAATGGTAGCCCACCAGGCTCCTCTGTCCATAGGATTTTTCAGGCAAGAATATTGAAGTGGGTTGCCATTCCCTTCTCCAGGGGATCTTCCCAATCCAGGGATCAAAGCTGGGTTTCCTACATTGCAGGCAGATTCTTTACCATCTGAGCCACCAGGGAAACCTGATAGTCAATGATAGTAAAGATGATCCTAAATCTTGCAAAGAGAATGGAGGTAAAGATCAAGAAAATATAAGAAATTTTAACAAGAATCTAGAGGAACTAAAGAACAAGCAGTGATAAGCAGCACAATAACTGAAAATCAAAAATATACTAAAAGGAATCAACAGCAGAAAAACTGAAGCAGAAGAATAAGTAAGTGAGCTGGAAGATAGAATGGTGGAAATAACTGCAGAGGAGCCGAATAAAGAAAAGAAATGAGGACAGTCTCAGAGACTTCTTGGACAAATTAAATGCACCAACATTCAATATAATATAATATAATATAATTTGACCCCATAAGGGATCAAAAGACTCTGATTCCAGGAAAGATTAAAGGCAGAAGGAGAAGGGGGAGACAGAGAATGAGATGGTTGGATGGCATCACCAACTCAATGGACGTGAGTTTGAGCAAACTCCAGGAGACAGTGAAAGACAAGGAGGACTGGCGTGCTGTAGTCCATGGGTTGCAAAGAGCTGGACGTGACTTAGTGACTGAACAACAACAACAGAAGAAGAAGAAGAGAAACAGAAAGGGTCTGAGAAAATATTTGAAGAGATTACAGTTGAAAACTTCCCAAACAATGGAAAGGAAATAACCACCCAAGTCCAGGAAGCACAAGGCGTCCTATACAGGATAAAGCCAAGGAGAAACATGCTGAGGCATATGTTAATCAAACTAATAAAATTAAAATCAAAGAGAATTACTAAAAGCAGCAAGGGAAAAGCAACAAATAACATAAGGGAATCCCCATAAGGTTATCCCCATAAGTTGAGTTTTCAGCAGAAACTCTACATCCCAGAAGGGAGTGGCAGGATTTATTTCAAGTGATGAAAGGGGAAAACCTACAACCAAGATTACTCTATGCAGCCAATAATATAATTCAGATTCAATGGAGAAATCAAAAGCTTTACAGATAAGCAAAAGCTAAAAGAATTGAGCACCTCCCAACCAGCTTTAGGGCTTCCCAGGTGGCACTAGTGGTAAAGAACTTGCCTACCAATGCAGGAGATTTAAGAGATGCTGGCTCAGTCCTTGGGTTGGGACAATCCCCTGGAGGAGGGCACGGCAACCTACGCCAGTATTCTTACCTGGAGAATCCCATGGACAGAGAAGCCTGGAGGGCTGTGACCCATAGGGCTGCAAAGTAGGATATGACTGAAGCAACTTAGCCCACATGCATGCAAACCAGCTTTACAACAAATGCTAAAGGAACTTCTCTAGTTGGGAAACACAAGGAAGAAAAAGACCCAAAACAATTTAAAAAATTGTAATAGGAACATACATATTAATAATTACCTTGAATATAAATGGATTAAATGCTCCAACCGAAAGACACAGACAGGATGAATGGATACAAAAATAAGACTTGTAAAAATGCTGTCCCCAGGAGAGCCACTTCAGACCCAGGGACACAAGCAGACTGAAAGTGAGGGGACAGACAAAGATATTTCACACAAATGGAAATCCAAAGAAAACTAGAGTAGCAATACTCATGTCAGATAAAATAGACTTTAAAATAAAAACTGTTACAAGAGACAAGGAAGGTCAATACATAATGATTAAGAGATCAATCTAAGAAGAAAATATAACAATTACAAATATTTCTGCACCCAATATAAGAGCACCTCAATACATAAGGCAAATGATAACAGTCAGAAAAGGAGAAATTTAACAGTAGGGATTTTAACACCCCACTTACACCAATGAATGGATAATCCAGACAGGAAATAAATAAGGAAACACAAGCTTTAAATGATACAATTGACCAGATAGGCTTAATTGATACTTATAGGACATTCCACCCAAAAACAGCAGAATACACTTTCTTCTCAAGTGCACACAGAACATTCTCCAGGATAGATCACATCCTGGGTCACAAATCAAGCCTCAGTAAATTTAAGAAAAGTGAAATCACATTGAGTATCTTTTCTGACCACAATGCTGTTAGATTAGAAATCAGAGAGAAAAAAATATAAAAAAACACAAACACATGGAGGCTAAAAATATACTACTAAATAATCAAGAGATTACTAAAGAAATCAAAGAGGAAACCAGAAAATACATAGAAACAAATGACAACAAAAACATACTGACCCAAAACCTATAGGATGCAGAAAAAACAATTCTAAGAGGGAAGTTTTTAGCAATTCAATCTCACCTCAAGAAACAAGAAAAGTCTCAAATAAACAACCTAACTTTACACCTTAAGCAACTAGAGAAAGAAGAAGAAAAAAAAAACTTACTGGAAGGAAAAAGTCATAAACATCAGAGCAGAAATAAATGAAGAAAAAATAGCAAAGATGAATAAAACTAAAAGTTGGTTGTTTGAGAAGATAAATAAAATTGATAAACTTTTAGCCAGACTCATCAAGGAAAAAAAGGGGGAGAAGATTCAAATCAATAAAATTAGAAATGAAAAAAGAGAAATTACAACTGACACCACTGAAATACAAAGGATCGTAAGAGATTACTGCAAGCAACTACATATGCCAATAAAATGGACCACCTGGAAGAAATGTTCAAATTCTTAGAAAAGTACCATCTTCCAAGACTGAACCAGGAAGAAATAGAAAATATGAACAGATCGGTCACAAGTAATTAAAAATTTTCCAACAGGGATGTGACTGGGGGTCCAATGGTTAAGAGTCTGCCTTGCAATGCAGGAGATGTGGGTTCAATCCCTGGTTGGGGAACTAAGATCCCACATGCTGCAGAGCAGCTAAGCCCATGTTGCAGAGCAACATGTGCCACAACTACTGAGCTTGTGCATGCCAAAGCTCATGTGCCACAATCAGAGAGCTTTCAAGCAACAAGTATTGAAGCCCACCAGCTCTGGAGCCCAGGTACCGCAACTACTGAGGCCACGTACCACAACTAGAGAATACATGTGCTGCAATAAAAAGATCCCACATGATGCAACACAGACCCCACATGCTGCAACTAAGACCTGATGCAGCCAAATAAAGAAATAAATACTTTTAAAAAATCTTGAAATGAAAGTCCAAGACAATATGGCATCACAGGTGAAGTCTATTAAACATTTGGAGATGCAGAAAAACCTTTCAACAAAATTCAACATACATTTTTGATAAAAACTCTCCAGAAAGTGATAATTGAGGGAACCTACCTCAAAATAATAAAGGCCACACATGACAAACACACAGCAAATATTATTCTCAATGGTGAAAAACTGAAAGTATTTCCCTTTAAGATTAGGGAAAAAAAAAAAAAAAAAGATGTCCATTCTCACCACTATTATTCAACATAGTTTTGAAAGTCCTAGCCACAGCAATCAGAAAAGAAATAAAGGGAATTCAAATTGGAAAAGAAGTAAAACCGTCACTGTTTGCAAATAACATGATACTATACAGAGAAAAACCTACAGAAAACTACTACAAAAAACCTACAGATGCCACCAGAAAACTACTGATGCTAATCAATGAATTTACTAAAGTTGTAGGAAGCAAAATTAATGCACAGAAATCTCTTGCATTCCTATACACTAGCAACAAAAGATCAATAAGAGAAATTAAGGAAATACCATTTGCCATTGCAGCAAAAAGAATACCTAGAAATAAATCTTCCTAAAGAGGCAAAAGACCTGTACTCAGAAAACTATAAAACACTGATGAAAGAAATAAAAAATGACACAAACAGATGGAGAGGTATACCATGTTCTTGGACTGGAAGAATCCATATTGTGAAAATTGATCCAAAGCAGTCTACAGACTCAATGCAATCCCTATCAAACTACCAATGGCATTTTTCACAGAACGAGAACAAAAAAATTACAATTTGTATGGAAACATAAAAGACCCCAAGTACTCAAAGCAATCTTGAAAGAAAAACAGAGTTGAAAGAATCAGGATTCTGACTTCAGACTTTATTACAAAGCTACAGTCATCAAGACAGTATGATACTGGCACAAAGACAAAAATACAGATCAATGGTACAGGATAGAAAGTCCAAAGATATACCCATGCACCTATGGTCATTTATTCTACAACAAAGGAGGCAAGAATATACAATGGAGAAAAGAGAATTTCTTCAATACATGATGCTGGGAAAATTGGACAGCTACATGTAAAAGAATGAAACTAGAACACTCCCTAACACCACACACAAAAATAAAGTCAAAATGGACTAAAGACCTAAATGTAAGTCCAGACAATATAAGACTCTTACAGGAAAATACAGGCAGCACATTCTTCAGCATAAATCACAGCAAGATCTTTTTTCACCCACCTCCTAGAGTGATGAATTAAAAACAAAGATAAACAAATGGGACGTAACTAAACTTAAAAGTTTTTGCACAGCAAGGGAAACCATAACTAAGACAAAAAGAAAACCTTCATAATTGAAGAAAATACTTGAAAAGAAGCAATTGACAACATATTAAACTCTAAAGTATACAAACAGCTCACGTAACTCAATATCAAAAACACAATCCAATCAAAAAATGGGCAGAAGACCTAAACAGACATTTCTCCAAAAAAGACATACAGATGGTCAAGAGGCACAAGAAAATATGCTCAACATCACTATTTATTAGAAAATGCAAGTCAAAACTACAATGAGGTTTCACCCTCACACTGGTCCAAATGGCCATCACCAAAAAAATTACAAACAATAAGTGCTGGAGAGGGTGTGTTGGAAAGGAACCCCTTTGCAACCTTGGTCAGGTTATAAATTGATACAGCCACTATAGAGAACAATAGGGAGGTTCCTTTAAAAACTAAAAATAGAACTACTATATGACTCAGCAATCCCACTCCTAGGCATAAACCCTGAGAAAGTTCAGTTCAGTCACTCAGTCGTGTCTGACTCTTTGTGACCCCATGGATGGCAGCACGCCAGGCCTCCCTGTCCATCACCAACTCCCAGAGTTTCCTCAAACTCAAGTCCATTGAGTCGCTGATGCCATCCAACCATCTCATCCTCTGTCATCCCCTTCTCCTCCTGCCTTTAATCTTTCCCAGCATCAAGGTCTTTTCCAACGAGTCATTCTTTGCATCAGGTGGCCAAAGTATTGGAGTTTGAGCTTCAACATCAGCTCTACCAATGAACACTCAGGACTGATCTCCTTTAGGATGAACTGGTTGGATCTCCTTGCAGTCCAAGGGACTATCAAGAGTCTTCTCCAACATCACAGTTCAAAAGCATCAATTCTTCAGTGCTCAGCTTTCTTTATAGTCCAACTCTCACATCCATATATGACTACTGGAAAAACCATAGCCTCGACTAGACGGACCTTTGCTGGCAAAGTAATGTCTCTGCTTTTGAATATGCCATCTAGGTTGGTCAAAACCCTGAGAAAATCATACTGCAAAGACACATGTACCCCAGTGTTCATTTCAATACTATTTACTCTAGCCAGGACATGGAAGCAACCTAAATATGTCCATCAACAGAGGAATGGATAAAGATGTGGTACATATAGGAAATGGAGTATTACTTGGTCATAAAAAGGGAACAAAATTTTAGAAACATGGATGGATCTAGAGTCTGTCATATAGAGTGAGGTAGTCAGAGAAAAACAAATATTGTATATTAACACATACGTGTAGAATGTAGGAAAATGGTACAGATGAACCAATTTGCAGGGCAGCAATAGAGATGCAGATGTAGACAACTCATGTGGACACAGTGGGGGAAAGGGAAGGTAGGATGAATTGAGAAAGAAGCACTGATATATATACACTACCATGTGCAAAACAGATAGCTAGTGGGAACCTGCTGTATAACACAACTCTATGCTCTGTGATGATGTAGATGGGTAGGATGAGGGGGTGAGGGTGATACAAGAGGGAGGGGGTATATGTATACATATAGCTGATTCGCCTCCTTGTATAGCAGAAACTAACATAACACTGTAAAACAATTATACTCCAAAAAAATTAAATAAAACACAAAATGGTCAAGGTAACTGCAACGTCCACTCTGCTCTACCAGCCACAATGGACTTGGGTTCAGATAGACAAATTCAACAAGACCCAACAGACCTCACACACCACCAAGTTTACTTAGCTTTACTAAAGGATACAGGCCATGCTATACTATGGTATGCACAGCAACAACACAGCAGATATCCTGTGACTCCCAGGCACAGTCATTCTGAACCCGGGACATGTGTTCCCACAAGAGACAAGACAGTGCATGTGATCTCAGTTCAGAGAAGCCATCAGTTTTGAGCCCCTTTCAGCCTTATGCCAGTTGGTTGTGTAGCCCCTCAGGCATGTGACCATCCCTTGCCCATTCTTCAAGGTAGCTGCATCTCATCACTGTCAATTACTCATTACTCAATAACCAGTTTTGACAATGTGCATGTACAGAGTATAATTCTTAACCAGATTCTATTTAATCAGTAGCCTATCATCCCAAAAATTCCTTGAGTTGATATTCCAAAGAGAAAAGTCCTAGAGTCAAATCCTCAGATACCCCAAGGCTAGAGGAAAGACCACAGAAGCAGCTGTCAATCCCTTTTTCTAGTTCACCTGAACTCTGTGAAAACCTCCTTGATCCTTGATACATATTTGAGGCATTTTCTTATTCTTAGCATAGCGACTTCTACAGTATTTGGTGTACAGACAAAAAAATAAATCTAAATATAGACAACCACCAAGACCTGTATCCTCCACTGAGGAGCTGGAATTCACTTCTTGAAAGAGATTTACAAGACTCTGTTCTAGTTTCATTTACCAGTTTTCTGATACACAATATGCCTTTCCCAGATTCTTCCTTCCTCTATCTCCCATTCCCCTCTCCCCTCCACTGTTCGCCCTTTTTAATAGATGTTGATAGAAACATTCATTCAACTCCATAATGTCCTCTAGCAAGTTTCCATGGAAACTACATTAATTGGGTGTCTTAAGTCAAGGTTCCCAAAACATCTCTTCATCCTGGAGATCATCTTCTCCATTGACTTGATTTTCCTTTAGCTCTGTATGTAAAGCTAAAAATCTTTTATTATGCCCTGCAACGATGGCAGAGATTAAAGTCATGCTTAACTTCATCATACACCAGTTAACACTATGGTGACATCTTTCTAACTTTCCAAGCAAAAACACCCTTTTTCTCATATACCACTTATTTCTCCTAGAGGCCACTGCTCAGTGAACTCTGGGTCCCATCTGGTCTGGGACACGATCATATCCCAGCTCCAAGGAAACAAGTTTTCACTAACCCAAATTTCCAGGATTCACTGTGCAGCCCCACCCACCTGCCTTTCCAAAGTTCCAGGCCATTTGATGGGTGTGCATGCCATACCACACAGATATTCATCCTCTTGGACACTATTCTGATTCCATGAAGGCTTTCCATAGTTTTTATCCACATTCACAATTATGTAGTCAAAACGCAAAGCAGATTCCGAGATACTACATAAAAAGCAAGATGTGGCTCTTCTTATACCCTTAACATGATGTCATTCTGGCTCACAGCAATACAGGGTGTCAGCTGCCAGGCACGATGAGACAATGTGTCCATCCCAGTGCAAAGACAGGATTTCTCTCAAGGCCAAAAAAGCACCTATATCACAAATGTAACCAAAACAAAACAAAAACCACTCTAAGCTAGCTCATTGTTATTCAGGGGATACTGAGTGATGTCATGTCTCTAAATCAACCAAGTAGAATTCTAAAGTATATCTTGTATTCTGACTTCAGTCCAAATCTCCTTCTCAAGGGAAAGAAAATCCAGAGGTGTCTCCCAGAATCTGCCATGGTTTGGTACCGCAAACATATACTCTTTCTATCAAATGCAATCTTGGCAAAATATGACATTATCCTTTTCTAGTATCATTATCCATTTGTGGTCTCTATTTCCATCTGCCACAATTTTCCCTTTGTCCATTCATTACCTATCTCAAATCAGATCATGAACCTACTCTGATTTAGCCATACTGTCCAATCAGAGGACAGAGAGCAGGACTGAACTCACCATAACTTCCCCTTTTATTCATTTCAAGGAAGGAGGGGGAATAGGGTTAGAAAAGCAAAGGATGATGGGACTTCCCTGGTGGTCCAGTGGTTAAGACCCTGTGCTTCCAATGCAGGGGGCACAGGTTTGACGCCTGGCCAGGGAACTAACATCCCACAAGCCTTGAGGTGCAGCCCCCGCCACCTGCCCCCAAAAAAGAAAGAAAAGTAAAGGATGATGGAACTGTACTAACAGGCAGCTGGGCAGTATTTAGAGTCATCCTAGTTTAGACATATGAGATGTCATTAGCTAGCCCTGTTGCCTTTGGGGAAAAAAAAAATTCCAAGAAATTGAAACTTAGTGTCCTAAAGCAGCACTGTTGTTCATCTCTTTGGTCTTGACCCAAGTTATTCCACAGATTTGAACTGATAGGCCCCAGTGTTTTACCCAAGTGAATTAACCATCTTTTAGCAAGCCGTTGGTACTATCCAAGTTCTCCAAAATTCCCTCACTGCTTCCTCTGAAAGGAGACCATCACAACATCGCCAGTGTGAAAAACAACTTACTTTTGATGGCAATCAAATCTAAATCTCGGGACTACCATGGCAGGCCAAAGGTTAAAATTTGTTCTTCCACTGCAGAGGGCATGGGTCCCATCCCTGGTCAGAGGGCCAAGATCCCACATGCCATGCAGTTAAAAAAAAATATTTTAATTAAAAAACCTAAAATCTAAATCTGAATATTCACTGGGAGGACTGATGCTAAAGCTCCAATACTTTGGCCACCTGGTGCAAAGAGCCAACTCATTGCAAAAGACCTTGATGCTGGGAAAGATTGAGGGTAGGAGGAGAAGGGGACAACAGAGGATGAGATGGTTGGATGGCATCACTGACTCAATTGACATGAGTTTGCGCAATCTCTGGGAGACAGTGAAGGACAAGGAAGCCTGGCATGCTATAGTACATGGGGATGCAAAGAGTCGGACATGACTTAGTGACTGAACAACAACATCAAATCTCTTCTTAGCAAGTTGTGACCATATACTGGAGACGTCAGACACCCTTGCAGGAAGACAGTGAATGGATCCTGCATTCCTTCCATAAGAAAATGAGTTGTGCCTGGCTTCCTTCCAAAATCCATATAGAAAAACAAGCATTAGTTAAATCTGTCTAATTTTAGCCTGCTGGACTTTCTAACAGTTTTCACTGTGTCTAATTTGGTGAAAAGCCATGATAGCCAATATTTAGTCTTCCAGAGCCACCTGCTTCACTTTTAAGCCAAACAGGACTATTACAAGGATGGATAGATGATCACTCCTGCTTCTTCCACTTACTAAAGCTGAAATTTGGGGAGACTTCCCTGGTGGTCCAATGGTGAAGACTCTGCACTTCTAAAGCAAGAGATGCCAGTTCAATCTCTGGTCAGGGAATCAGGATCCCACCTTTCTCCCCTCCAAAATATTTTTTTAAAAAGCTGAAATTTATTTTTTAAATTAATTTATTTTAATTGGAGGCTAATTACTTTACAATATTGTGGTGGTTTTTGCCACACATTGACATGAATCAGCCACAGGTGGTATTATTTAATATTCAGTCACTACACTTAAAGTGTGTGTGACGGGAAGGGGAAGAAGAAACTATAGTATATGGGAAGTGAACTGCATACATATGATCTCCCCCAGGGTAGGTTTTCTTCCCAAGGATGCTGGAATGGTAAGTATTAATACATGAAGGGCCTGAGAGTTTACCCTACTTGCAAGCTAACAAATTAGTCTATTATAGTTTCATGGTAAAAGATAGGAGACTCTTAGATCACAGGACTTTATTTCTCATGAAACAAAAGCATAAGCTGCATGTCTACATAGTTCTTCTCAACACCAGGTGGATGCTGCACTGCAGGTATAAAACTCTCAAGAAGGGTAAGGCATTAGCACATTTAAGAAGAGAAATAATGCAAGTGTGCCTGGAGCCTGGTCATCAGGTGAAGAAATAGAAGGAAAAGATTAGCAAGGTCAATAAGAGCCAGTTTTGCAGGTTCTGTGGATCATGGTAACAAATCCTGAATTTGATTCTGGAAGATAGGGAGCCATGTAACTCATCAAGGTAGGAAATGCCATCATCTGATTCATGCTGAAGGGAGATCATTTTGGCTGCCATGTGGAGAAAAGATAAGAGAGGATCAAGAGTCAAAAGTTCAGTCCAAATGAATAGTGAAGATGGTTTGATTAGGAGGTGCTAGTGAGATGGAAAAGTAGAGATTGATTCAAAACAATATGGAGGGACTTCCCTGGTGGTCCAGTGGCTAAGACTCCATGCTTCCAATGCAGTGGGCCCAGGTTCCATCCTGGGTCAGGGAACTAGATCCCACATGCCACAACTAAGAGTTCACATGCTTCAACTAAGGATTCTGCATGCCACAGCTTAAAAAAAAAAAAAAGATTCAGCATGCTGCAACTAAAAAATCCATATGCCACAAAGATTGAAGATCTCTCATGCTGGAATTAAGACCTGGCACAGCCAAATAGATAAATACTTTTTTTAAAGACAAGACAATATGGAGCTCGAATTAACACTACTTGTGTGTGGATTAGTGGGGAGAGGTTGTGTGCTGGGAGTACAGGAAGAACTGAGGGTGATGTCTAGGTCTTTGACTTAAAGAAAGAACATACTAGAGATACGTATATAGGAAACAAGATTTGGGGAACTCGAGGGGCATCATTAGAGCTTCTTTTGAACAAAAATGACTTGAAATCCACATAATTTTTTAATGTTCATACCAGCTTTTATTTACAAAAACACAAATTTTGGAGTGTTAGTGTCTAGGGTATAATTAAAAGCATGAGACTAGACACAACAACCCAGTGAATGAAAATAGAGAAAAATCAGACTGATACCATGGATGAGGGCACAGATTTGCCTACAAGAGTGGCCATCATGGTGTTTATCATAAGAGAAAACAGTAGCCTCAAACCCTTCATGAGGAGACTAGTTAAATAATACCATGCCATCAATAGAAATTGTGTTCTAGAATGTATTAGCTCACATGGGAAGAGGTTCATGATATTAAGAGAAAAGAGTTATGAGGCTATAAGTAGTGTAACACAGCTTTTATTCAGGAAATTATCTGTACTTGTGCATAAAACTACTAGTAAAAAAATATCTACCAAAATACATAAAAATATTTATGGTGGTACTAAATATTTTTTTCTCGCTATTTTCTAATTCCTCTTCAATGAACATGTTTCATTTGTATAGCAAGAGAACTGCTATGAAAACTTAATCTAATTCTTCACAGCTATCTCTGGGACTAAATCCTACTTCTAGAAATTCCAGTGTGGGCCTTAAGCTAGCCTGAGTGGATCAGGATAATCAAATCTATCTTATTTCTTAGCACCATTACCGTGGCCAGCATTTCTGATTCTTGGCTATATGCTAGAATCAGCTGAGGAATTTCCATGTCTATGCCAGGGCCCCACGCTGAGAGAGATTCTGATAGCAGTGGTTTGGAAAGTGACCCAAGTTTAACTACTGGGCTATAAAAAGTTAGCTTGTGTTTTTCCAAAACATCGTATGGAAAAACCACCAAATGAATTTTTTTGGCCAACCCATTATTTGGGGTCCCAGGTGATCCTGATGGGAAGGTGGGGCTGGAAATGAGCGGTAAACCCTGGCTCGGTCTCCCATGCAGAGGTTGTGAACATTTAGAGAGGAGAGCACAGTAGAAGGTAGGTAAAGGAGGAGGAAATGTGGAAGAAAGGAGACTCGGAAATAAAGGATTTGAGAGAAATTAATCAGGACACAAAATGCATTGAGGAAAAGGTTGAGAACTCCTCCCACCTCAAAATAGCTTTTATTTCACACCAAGCACTAGTGAGCTGCAAAAATCTGATCCCTGCACAGAAGCTGATAATCAGAGGCCATTTCCAAAGCTGCTGGAGCAGGTGTTTCCTCCCGAAAGAGGGCGGGCCAGAACTGTAAATCTCATTTTGGAAGTTTCAAGCCCAGGGATACTATTCTGTGTCACCGCCACTCTTGCTGCCATCTGTACTGCATCTCAGCTCCCGTTTCTGGGGCAGCCCTCCAGCCCACTCGCAGCCCCACAGTTCACATTCTTGCACAGCGTGTGAATGGAGTGGGAGAGCCTTTGGCAAGGCAACCCTGGGGTCTCCTCCCCTCAAAAGATTTGCCAGAGCTCCTTGCCCTGCTGGCTTCCTCTTTAATTGGCCCACGCTGTGGAGAGCGATTGAGATTAAATGGCCACTTGCTGGGTGGCTGTGTGACACTGGGCGTGCGTGGCCCGATTTGGAGCATTTGTTGTCTCCCAGGGTTGAATGAGGCAACCGCTGCAGCGGAAACTCACGGTGTGTTCCTTAAAGCCATGTCAAAGCAGCCTCTTAATTTTGCAAAACAGCCTCCAAACTCAAACCGCTTCTTCACTGGAGCCATTCGAGTCAGAAAGATGTCACAAGCAGAAGCCAGAAGGCTCAGAAAGAACCAGGCAGAAGGAATCCAAAAAATGGCTTATTGTATAATTGCTAGCTCACTGGCAATTACACAATAAGAGGTAAAGAATCCGCCTGCAATGCAGGAGCCAAAGGAAATGCAAATTCAATCCCTGGATCAGGAAATGGCTACCCACTCCAGCATTCTTGTCTGGAGAATTCCATGGACAGAGGAGCCTGGCAGGCTACAGTCCATAGGGTCGCAATGAGTCGGACACAACTGAAGAGACTTTGCACGTGCGACAGCTCGCTTCCAAAAGCCAGCAAAGGAGAGGGAAGGACCACCTTCACTCCCAGAGGTCTCATACTTCTCTAACAATGCTCTGGGGCAAACTGCGGGGCAAAGATCATTCCAAGAGAGTCCAAAAGTTCTGCATCTTTTAAGAAGAATTTATTTGGCTTATGAAAAGAAAGGCCTATGTACAAAGGTCCTATCCTAGTATGTGTGAAAAAAGGGCCTTTTGCATTTATTATTATTATTATTTTCGCCATGACACACAGCATGCTGGATCTTAGTTCCCCCACTGGACCACTAGTGAAGTCCCAGAAGTTCTGCATTTTAGATGCTAAGGGTCAGAGTGGGCCCTGGCTGGCTATGACCTTGGGCAAGGTGCTGAGCTTCCCGAAGCCTTAGATCCCAGGCTCTGCACAAGGGTGGCAGGAAATCAAAGATTGTTTTTCATCTCCTGGGAGTGTTCTCAAAGGTGAGCTTTGAGCCTTGTTCAGCCCCAACATGGAGGATGGATTGGGGACTTCATTGAAATGGAATCAAATGCAAACACCAGCTCTTTGGCAAACCCAGAACCTGACCATCTGCTACCACCTGTGGCCACACACCCTCCTTGTATTAAACTTCTGGCCTCATCTCCTACTACTACCCTCCTTTGCTTACTTCACCCCACTCCCACACTCTTGCCCTAGGGCCTTTGCACTGACTTCCCAAAATTAAATCCATAGAGTAAATTGAACTTCTGGTAGAAAGAATAAACATTTCCATCTACTAAAGATCTCTTCAAACCTACTGCAAACAAATTACAAAATGTATATATCAACAGAAGGAGATATATCAATAAGGGAATTGCCGCCTGGGATTATTAGCTATAAATCAATTATAAATTGGGAATTGTTTACCACCCAGAACACTTTGCTTATTCAGCAACCCTTGGATTCTGGGTGAAATTAGCTGACAGTGCCTATTCCACAGCAAAGTGGAAGTGTTGGTCACTCAGTTGTGTCCAATTCTTTGCAACCCCACAGACTGCAGCCTGCCAAGTTCCTTTGCCCATGGAGTTCTCCAGGCAAGAATAACTGGAATGGGTAGCCATTCCCTTCTCCAGGGATTCTTCCTGACCCAGGGATCGAACCCAGGTCTCCTGCATTGCAGGCGGATCCTTTACCATCTGAGCCACCAGGAAAACCCATTCCATAGCAAGGCTCTTCCTAATTTTCAGTTCATAGATGACATGGTTTGAACTTTTTTCCACTGATACCCAGCTCAGCCTGATGTGCTGGGCAATCATTAAATGCAAAAAAGGAGCATCCAGAACAATCAGCCTGTGAGAGGTGAGGTAACTACATCAGAAACCTAAGCAGGAATCACAAACAGAGGTCTAGCAAGTGATGAGCAAAAGGGAAGAGGGCGGAAGACAACAGGAGGAAGTTGTCCCACCTAAATGGACAGCTGATACACAGCACCAATTATTAACCCGTGGGCAAGTGAGTCAGGGGCTACTGGATATGACTTTTCAACACAAGACAGAAGTCAAATTTCTGTGAAATCCTTTCTTTTTTTTTTTAGGCCATGTGTGGCTGTGTGGCATGCGGGATTCTAGTTCTCCAACCAGGGATTGAACCCATGCCCCCTGCACTGGGAGCATGCAGTCTTAACCATGGACCACCAGGGAAATCCCCTCCATTTTTAAATACTGGTAACTCATTCAAATTAAAAACAAAATGTGACATGGGTCAAACTACATCTTTAGGACAGAATCAGCCAAAAGACTGCCCATGTGTGGTCTCTGAATTGACACAGAGAAGGTTACAATGAATAATGAAAGAGATGAAGGCAGCTCCATAAATGCACAATGAAGAGTGATGACTCCCCAAGCCTGAGGTCAGGAAAAGTATGAGAAAGGAGACAAGTCTTATACTGGAGAACATGGCTCAGGAGGAGTGGCAGGCAGGTGTGCATCATATAATAAATCTGCCAAATTTCAGCACAGCAAGCAAAATTAATGTTGCTGGCTGCAGGTGAGATGGACAATGCATCTGGCCAACTAAAAGCCCAGAGAGGGTGCTGGGGCACCAGGGTATTCCATCTTTCCTTTTCCTTCCTGTGTTTCCACCTTTCAAAAATATAGGCAGCCCGGACCTCCCTGGTGGTCAAGTGGTTGGGACTCTGCATTTCCACTTCAGGGGGCCCTGTTTTGATTCCTGGTTGGGGAACTGGGATCCTGCATGCTGAGTGGTGCAGCCAAAAAATATTTTTAAAAGTATAGGCAGCCCTGAAGTCCTTGTCTCAAGGCAGAGGTCACAAGCAACTTGAGACTCCATGGGTCCCATTTCCAAAGTTTGAACATCTTGGATATAGGATAGAGTTCCCAAGAAAGGTATTTGGACCAAAAGAGAATAACCTAGAATGAGCTCTCCCTGGGCTGTGGGATGAAAAAAGGCAGAGGTGTCCAGGGGTTCCCTGGCAGAGGCTACTTGTAATACAGTAGGAAGGACCGTTTGGGAAGCAGCCAGATTCTAGAAAGGAAAGGAATGTAGTACATCAGGGGCTTCCTAGGTGGCACTAGTGGTAAAGAACCCACCTGCCAATGCAGGAGATTAAGAGATGCAGGTTCAATCCCTGAGTCAGGAAGATCCCCTGGAGGAGGGCATGGCACCCCATTCCAGTATTCTTGCCTGGACAATTCCATGGACAGAGGAGCCTGGCGGGCTATAGTTCCTAGGGTTGCAAAGACTCAGACACGACTGAAGTGGTTTAGCGTGCACACATGTAGTACATCATAGCACATGAGATTCTACACAACTGCCAAGGAGTCTCTGCTACAGTATGGAAGCAGCAGAGAGCTCCAGGAAAGATGCTTCATAACCAGGGCAAATTCCTTCCAACACTTTGACTCTACTGAGAAAACGTGAGGTTAACGTTTCCTAAAACTCAGTAAAATGGAGACTCAAAATAAAAGTTTATTTTCACGCACCTGGATTTGTGGATAGAGTCATACCAGTCTCCTTACAGAGGGGCTAAAGGTAAAGGTGGAGAGGTCTGAAGCAGTTTCTGAACTTGAGTCCAAGCTCCTCTGCCGATGTTCATGGGTAGGCAGTCTCTTAGGATGGTTCCTAATGATCCTCACCCTTCCCGCCACTCCACTCCACCTGTGGTATTCACTGCCAGAGTGGTCCCCTCACAACTCTACCAGCACTGGTCTCCATGAGACCAAGAGCATATGGTAGGAGAGGTGATGTACCATTGCTGGGATCAGGTTATAAAAAGACTGTGGCTGTGTCTTGGGATCCCTCCTTCCTCTCTCTCTCTCTCTCTCTCTCTCTCTCTCTCTCTCTCCCCTCCGCCTGGGATCAGTCTGCATGGGAGAAGGAAGCTGCCACATTGTGAACAGTTCTAGGAGAGGCCCAAATTGTAAAGAGTAGAAGCCCCTGGACAATAGTGAGTAAAGAACTGAGGCCCTCAATCCAAAGGACTGCAAGCAACTGGGGCTGCCCCTGACCATGTGAGCAAACCTGGAGGCAGATTCTCCAGCCTCAGTCAATCCCCGAGATGACTGCAGCCCCAGGGGCATCTTGACAGCAAAGAAAGACTCTGAACCAGAATCCCCTAGCTAAGCTGCTCCCAGATTACTGACCCTTAAAAACTGTGAGATAGGGACTTCCCTGGTGGTCCAGAGGTTAAGAATTCACCTTTCAATGCAGGGGACATGGGTTCAATCTCTGGTCAGGGAACTAAGATCCCACATGCCTCAGGGCAACTAAGCCACAACTAGAGAGCCTATACCACAAATATGAGTGAAGCCCAGGAAGCCTGTGCAGCAACAAACAATGAAAGATTCCAAGTGTTGCAAAGAAGTTCCCATGTGCCCCAACTAAGACCTGACACATATAAATATATATATATATATATATATATATATTTTTTTTTTTTACAACTGTGAGATAAAAAATGTTTGGCATTTTAACTTGTTAAGTCTGGGGGTGATTTGTAACACGAGAGTAGATAACATATTTAGCCCAACCTCAGTCAATAAACTGGGTGCTGAACCTAGTGAATTAGATGATTGGCCCACAAGGCACAGAAGTGTTGCTTTTTTTCTGCCCAGAAGGTGCCATAGACCCTCTGCCGGAAAAGCTGACTCAGGAGAGAGAAGTGGATGTGGCAGATAGGCAGAGTGGGACGCTGAGCCACGCTCCGGGCTGGGTGCTCCAGGGTGTACAGTTTCTGACGGGATTTGGTCATTGTGTCAGAAGAAGGAAGTGTGCCCTCGTGGCTTACACCAGCTGAGGAACCCAGAGTTCACAGGTAAGCTTTCAGCCAAAGAAAGCCCCACAAGCTGGGCAGCACAGGAACTCATACCACACTGGGTGATTTAAGGTAAAGACTGATTTTCAAGAGCAGCAAATCTTTGCTAGTCACTTCTTTCCTCCCACTCATTTTTTTTTTTTTTAAACACAGAAGGGGAACATTTGCTGTTTTTTTTTCCCCAATTGCCTAGAGCCTTAGCATCTGCCCTCATGTTATTGGCAATTGAGGATTATGGCACTCGATGATTTTTAAAGTAGCCATTAATCCCTTAGCTCTATACTTACTTCAACAACACATCAGAAATGATCATCAGCTGTGATCACTGAAGGGTTAACTCAATACTTCATCTCCTGACATGCCTAACATTTTTTCTCTACAGTCTATGAAGCCCCTAGGACCTAAAAGAGAGGTTGAGGTGGGAAACCAGGAACCCAACCCTCTCTGGAGTGATCTTCCATGGCCTCCCTTTCAGTACCTTCCAGTGCCCAGGGATACCCTTCTGTCTTGGGAGACATCTCATAGGTGGGTACTTCCAGAACACTGCCAGTGACCTCCCTAAATCAAGGGATGTGGGCAACACCACCACAGCTGTTTCCATTAGAAAAGCATACAAACCTCAACAAACTCACTTTGGACCCCGAAACTTAAAGGGGTTCCTCCAAATTAACACAGGGCTTCCTCTCCCCTTCATCTTCACTCTAATGGTTCTTCTTTGTAACCTTGTGACGAGGCATCCACTCACAAAGGACTGAGTTTTAAGCCCTTATCTGGAAGCTGGCAAGCCGAGAAGTACTGAAGATGAGCTTGTGGAATCAGGACAAAGGCAATTCATGATGAGTTTTCTTTGTCAAGTGTTAAGAAAGATCAAAGTCAATGACCAGTGACCTTTTATCACTGGGTGTTTACATGGGCTGAGTTGAGCTGACAGCCAATGCAAAACTTCTTTATTATTATCAATCTCTGTTTGTGCCCACTGGCATGTCGGAGCTTTTGCTTCTCGACTATAGGAAGCAGAAGAGGTTTGGGTGGGCCAGGGAGGGTATGAGAGAAAGCCAACCAAGACAGGAACCAGGGGTGGTGTGAAGACAGATCTTCTCCTGGCCCCCTGATGGATCTGAACACCTGTGGGTAGGGACACAGGGGCCATCACCTTCCCATTGCATCTGATCTGTGACATATACACTGGCCTTGTCAGAACCTTATTCCACTTATTTCCCTAAAGTCTGCAAAAAAATTAATTTCTGGCTTGTGCTTGAGAACAAATAGATTTCATGTCCCTAGAGTAAGCCTAGGGTTGGGAGTCTTTGGAATTTTGATTCTCTATAATAGCTCATCTATTTCCTTCAGTCCCCTAATGTGGTGCCTGTAGCCCATTCAAAGTTGCAAGCACTTCAGAGAGTGGGAGTGGGCACTTGGTTGGCACGAGGCTTAGTCATGCTGTCACAGCCTCATTTTCAGTAATAACATATCAGGGACTTTTCCAGAGGTTCCTCTTCCCCCCTTCATGGTCAGACTACACACCTGGCAAGACAATTTTAGGAGCCTCTTGTAGGTTATCAACCCAAGGCCTCTTGACATTGAAGATGCATATTCCCACAGGATAGTGGTTTCTAAGCTGATTCTCAAGCCAAAATTATAACAATCCCAATGTATAAGAGTAGCTGTGAGTGGAAATTCTGATTAAATGAGGGGCCATGGCATCCAGAGTCCCACCAAACCGAGTTAGAAACCACCCAGTGACAATGGATGGTATCTTTAAATGTGGCCAAATGGGTCCCCTTTGTTCTGTTGCCCACGCTTATGTCTATTTTGTTTTTTCAGAATAATATTCACTTACAGGGTGTGCTATAGCTCTAAGACAAGTACAGTCTCCAGGTCCAGCGAAAGCACCATGGGGAGATGACCAGGGGGACCCAGTCAAATATGCTCTGGTGCCTGTGATGGCAACAGGGCAGTGGTTTAAGCCGCTGCAAGTTTCAGGGCTGGTGCAGTAGTGCCCACGCTGCCACTTGTGAATCCTTCAGGGGACCAGTTCTGTGATGCTATTTGGGGGTATTGCTTCTGGCTGTGAAGCCTCCAAATCTGACTTTTCGTCTTTCCTGCAAATTACTTTATTTTCTGCTGAGGTTAGCCAGAATCAGTACATGCAACCCGAAGAACCCAAACCCTGCATTTCAATGACCTCCAAGAGAAAGACAAAGGAAGAGAAGTTACTACAGAAGAAAGACTCCAATGTCTCCCCAGACAGAAATTTGCTTGAGGCACCCTTTCCCCCTGAAGGGAACCCTCCATTTCCAGTGGCTTGGGCTCCCTGCGTGGTGCATGGCTCTTTCAGCTTGAGCCGTGACCACTGTCTCAAGGGCGGGGCACATGCCTAGAGGGGGTGCTCTGGCAGAGAGAGAAGAGCCTTGGTCTGAGGGGCTAGCTGAAAGGTGGAGGGAGAGGCCCTACCACTAACTAATAAAAGATAAAGAATGGTCCACAAGAGCCATTTCCCCACCACATGAAGCACTTTCTGCATCAGGTGCCTCGGCTGCTCCCCTGCCTGAGTGCTGCTCCCTGAAGCAGAGCGGAGATAGAACTTGCCTGCTGGTTGTGCAATTGACAGGCCTCCTAGGGATGGGCAGTGACGGGAAGGGAAGCATGAGGGGAGGAGGAGGAAAAGCCATCCCCAGATGTGTCCTCATCAGTGACTGGACCTAAGCCCTACACAATGGATTGCACATACGGCCACAGGAGGTGGGCTCTCCTAGGCCCCCCAGGCTGTAGGAGCAGCCCCAGTGTAGGCACAGCCCTGCCAGTAGAAGGTGCTGATTCCTGGGATCTGAAAACACCAGCAGTGGCTGGAATCAGAGGCCGGGCCAGTGGGATGTGAGGTGAGTAAGATACCCAGTCTCCCTCCACCGCTTCTCTCACGGCACTCCACGCATTTCAGAAGGTTATACCATATGCATGTCTGTTAAGAAGGATAGCTGCCTGGCACTTCCCTGGAAGTCCAGTAGCTAAGACTCCATGCTAATATTCCACTGATAACTTGAAGCTCTGTGTTATGTTTCAAATTTTCCCAATTATTAGAACTGTTTGCCTAAAGTTTTTTCCAGCTAGATTTGAAAGTTGTCTCATCTTCTCCTAGGGAAAGCCCTTTATCAAAATTGCCAGCATGAAAGTAATAATAAAACAAAGTCTGGGGGCAAGGTTGGGGGGGGGGCAATTGTGACCTTGGACCATACTTATGTAATAATATCTCTGAATTTATTACCCTTAGCAAAGTATAGAAGTAACTTATGAATGAAAGAGCTTGAGGTTTGTACATTTCTTTTCTTATAAACAAGTATATATTAATTCCATTCTTCATTCCTAGTGATATTATAATACTGACACAGTCACTAAACACTTTTTTGTGTCAGCAAAAAACCTCTCTGTACATCTAAAACAAGCCTCACTCAGTTAACCAGTTTTGCTCATGTCCATTAAGTGAAGGTGAGCTGTTACAATTTTCTTCCTACAAGGAGAGTGATTCAAATAGCACACACAGATCTGGACATTAAATATGGTAGCTAGTATACTATCACATCTGTGTCATAGACCTACCCCCCACAAAGAAGTTACAAGGTGGTCTCAATACAGGCTGAACTGTCACTCACAAGTAGTGGTGCTGACTCAGGGAAGAAGCAGCCTAATCTCGTGCCTGGCGTGCTGCAGTCCGTGGGGTCACAAAGAGTCGGACACAACTGAGTGACTGAACTGACTGAACCTAGCACTTGAGTCAGAAACTGCCCATAGTGGTTACCCTGAACTCACCTGACCATTCTCTGCCCTTCCAATTATTCTTTTGCCCAGAGACAGCTCTCCATGAAGTCACACTAAGCACATCAAAGCATCTTGCATCGGACTTTAGCACTGATGTGTTAACAAAGCTCCAAGTTCACACTTGTGCCAGTATATACTGGTGTCTAAACACTTATAACATTGTTTTCTCAGAGTAGCCGAAGAATTGATGCTTTTGAATCATGGTGGTGTAAAAGACTCTTCAGAGTCCCTTGGGCAGCAAGGAGATCAAACCAGTCCATCCAAAAGGAAATCAATCCTGAATATTCATTGGAAGGACTGATGTTGAAGCTGAAACTCTAATACTTTGGCCACCTGATGCAAAGAACTGACTCATTTGAAAAGACTCTGATGCTGGGAAAGATTGAAGGCAGGAGGAGAAGGGGACAACAGAGGATGAGATGGTTGGATGGCATCACTGACTCAATGAACATGAGTTTGAGCAAGCTCCGGGAGTTGGTGATGGACAGGGAAGCCTGGTGTGCTGCAGCCCATGGGGTCACAAAGAGTCAGACATGACTGAACAACTGAACAACAATAATAATTTGGGAGAAATAAGGTTATCCCATGTCTGACTTTAAAAAACATGAGCATGCTGTGTGTAACAGACCAACATATGATAGATATAAAAGAGTGCTATGTGGAATCTAGAAAAATGGTACAGATGAACCAATTTGCAGGGCAGAACAGAGACACAGAGACACAGGAAGCCTGGGAGAAAAAAATCAGCATGCAAAAAGAGGCAGATACAAAAGCAGGGGAATACCAATGACATCCAAGTCTCTCAGTCTAGTTACCCTTAGATCAGCATCACCTGCACCCCACCTCTTCTTGGGAAAAGGCTGGAACTCGGAACTGACAGAGTCCTAGTACAGAATGCTTCATAAATGGATATATTAATACAAGTTGAGTGTGGAGGGCAGGTTAAGGCCCTGGATGCATATTAAGAAAAAGGAGCATGAGGGAACATGACGAGGAACAATGATCAGACCAAAGAGGTAGGTGTGTAAAGCAACTATGCTCTATTAAAAATTATTTTTAAAATAAATAAATGAATAAATAAAGAGAGGCAGGAGTGCTGTCCAGGAATGGGAGAAATAATTGATCACAAACTGTATACCAGATGGTATATTTTATGGTATTATTGGAATAAATACATTCTAAATTGATTCAAATTTTTACAGTAAAGGCTGAAAAGTTCCCCTCTCACACCTGTTTCACAACCACTCAGTTCCCACTCCTAGAGGAAATCATAATTATCAGTCTCATATCACAGAGCAATTTTTTGCATACATAAGCAATATACAAAACTATTCTAGAAAGCTTTGAATGCTAAGACAACATACTTGGTCCGCATTTAGTTGGCAATAGGGAAAGAGTGTAGTATTACTTTCATGAGGTATAATTTACATATAAAATGCATAGTGTAGTTTTTAAAAGACTGGCACAGCAAAAATCATGTTTGCAGATGATCTGGCTATCAGAGGATTTAGAATTTTACTGGGTGGGCTTAATAGCATATTTGAAATGACCCAGAAAAAAAGAATATGGCCTGTGGTAAAAATCAAAATGTCTCAGTTCAGTTTAGTCCAGTCGCTCAGTCGTGTCCAACTCTTTGCAACCCCATGAACTGCAGCACACCAGATCTCCCTGTCCATCACTAACTCAAAATGTCTAACATGGGTGTAATTAGAGTCCCAGAAAGACAGAAGACAGAGGACACAAAATATTTGAAGAAATAAAAGTCCAGATTTCCAACTTGATAAGAAATGTGAATTTACAGATTGCAGAAGTTTAGTTAGTTCTAAGTGAGATAAGTACAAACAAACCACACTACACACATAGCACTAGGCACTGCTGAAAACCAAAGAATAAGCAAATTTTGAAATAAACCTGACAAAAAGGATATTTTACACACAGAAAAGCAAAATTAAAAACTATGGTTTATGTCTCATCAAAAATAATGGAGGCCAAAAGTCAAAGAAAATGGTCAAACCCAGAATTCTACATCCAGTCAAAATAAATCTTTCAAGAATAAAGGCAAAATAAAGACATTTTTAAATACACAAAACCAAAAAAATTTCAAATTCATCACCAGCAGACCTGTTCCACAGAAAATATTAAATAATTTTCTTCATACTGAAGAAAAATAATACCAGATGGAAACACGGATCTTCAAGAAGAAATAAAGAACACCAAAAATAGAAAATATATGGGCAAACATGAAACAGTATTTTGTCTTACTTTTAAAAAATACATACGACAATATGTATAAAGCAGCAGTGTTACACTCAATTAGGGCTTATAAAACATGTGGATGTGACATATGTACATGTATGTGTGGACATATATATACACACATACATATATATAGGCATACATACATGTGTATATATACACACACAACTATCATATAAAAGATAAGGTAGGTAAATGGAAATAAATGACTACAAGGCACAGTTTAGGTGAGATGGTATGATATTAACTCAAATTAGATTGTGAAAGGGCTTCCCTGTGTAGCTCAGCTGGTAAAGAATCTGCCCGCAATGCAAGAGACCCCAGTTTAATTCCTGGGTCAGGAAGATCTGCTGGAGAAGGGATAGGCTACCCACCCCAATATTCTTGGGCTTCCTTGGTGGCTCAGCTGGTAAAGAATCCACCTGAAGTTAAGAATATCTATTAATATACAATCCCTAGGGCAACCACTAAAAAATAAAAACCAGTGTATAAAAATAGAATTCAAAAAATTATTTAAACACAGATGACTAGAAGGGAAGAACACAGGAATAAAATACAACTAAGACAAGCAGAATACAAATAGCAAAATGGCAAACCTCAATCTAACTCTATCAATAATTGGACTAAACACTAACTAAGTGGACTAAACACTCTAATTAAAAGGCAGAAATTGTCTGAGAAAAGTAAGATATAGCTAACATACTATCTGTAGGAGACATTTCATATATATATATATACACACACACCCCCACACACCCACATATGCATGCAGGTTTAAAGTCAACCTATAGAACATATACCCTGGAAACAGTGAGGGTAACAAAATCAGAATGGTTACACATCAGATAAGGTACTCTTTATGAAACAGAGAAATGCCTTTAAGATGAGGAGAAATGCCATCAGTAAAGAAGAATATTTCAAATTATAAACAGGTCAACTTGGGGAAAAAAATGTCATAACCATGCATAAACCAAATAATAGAATTTGCAAATACAGCATATCTCACTTTATTATACTTTGCAGATACTACGGTTTATTTTGTTTTTACACAAATTGAAGGTTTGTGCCAACCCTGCGTTAAGCAAGTCTATCAGTACCATTTTTCCAACACCATTATTTTTTTCTATCTGGTAGAAAAAAAATTTTAATAGAGCTTTTTTTTTTTTAGAAAAATTTTAGGTTCACAACAAAAAAAAAAGAAAAAAGAGGAAGATATTTCCCATACACCTCCCGCCAAAGTATATTTTCCCCCATTATCAACTTCTCCCAACACAGTGGTACATGTGAGCCTGAGCTTGTGTTGACACATTATCAAAGTCAATAACTAACATTAGTGTTCACTCTTGGAGTTGTATATTCTATGCTTTTGAATTTTTTAATTAAAGTGTGTACATTTTTTAGATCTAATACTATTGTATTCTAATAGTATTGTACTGTATTCTATTCTTTGGCAATGCCAAAGAATGGTCAAACTACCGCACAATTGCACTCATTTCACACGCTAGCAAAGTAATGCTCAAAATTCTCCAAGTCAGTTCAAGCTGGATTTAGAAAAGGCAGAGGAACCAAAGATCAGATTGTCAACATCCGTTGGATCATCGAAAAAGCAAGGGAGTTCCAGAAAAACATCTACTTCTGCTTTACTGACTACACCGAAGCCTTGGCCTGTGTGGATCACAACAAACTGTGGAAAATTCTTAAAGAGATGGGAATACCAGACCACCTGACCTGCCTCCTGAGAAATCTGCAGGCAGGTCAAAAGCAACAGTTAGAACTGGACATAGAACAACAGACTGGTTCCAAATCTGGAAAGGTTTACATCAAGGCTGTATACTGTCACCCTGCTTATTTAACTTATATGCAGAGTACATCATGAGAAATGCCAGGCTGAATGAAGCACAATCTGGAATCAAGATTAAAGAAATATCAATAACTTCAGATATGCAGATGACACCACACTTATGGCAGAAGCAAAGAACAAAAGAGCCTCTTGATGAAAGTGAAAGGAAAGTGAAAAGGTTGGCTTAAAACTCAACATTCAGAAAACGAAAATCATGGCATCTGGTTCCATCACTTCATGGGAAATAGATGGGGAAACAGTGGAAACAGTGACAGACTTTATTTTGGGGGGGCTCCAAAATCACACTTCATGGTAACTGCAGCCATGAAATTAAAAGACTCTTGCTCCTTGGAAGAAAAGTTATGACCAACCTAGATAGCATATTAAAAACCAAAGACATAAAAAAAAAAAAAGCAAAGACATTACTTTGCCAACAAAGGTCTGTCTAGTCAAATCTATGGTTTTTCCAGTAGTCATGTATGGATGTGAGAGCTGGACTATAAAAAAAGCTGAGCGCCAAAGAATTGATGCTTTTGAACTGTGGTGTTGGATAAGACTCTTGAGAGTCCTTTGGACAGCAAGGAGATACAACCAGTCCATCCTAAAGGAAATCAGTCTTGAATATTCATTGAAGAGACTGATGCTGAAGTTGAAGCTCCAATATTTTGGCCACCTGATGCAAAGAACTGACTCATTTGAAAAGACCCTGATGCTGGGAAAGATTGAAAGTGGGAGGAGAAGGGGATGACAGAGGATGAGATGGTTGGATGGCATCAGTGACTCAATGGACATGAGTTTGAGTAAACTCTGGGAGTTGGTGATGGACAGGAAAGCCTGGTGTGCTGCAGTCCATGGGGTCACAAAGAGTCGGACATATTGAATGACTGAACTATTGTATACTTAACAGACTACAATATAGTGCAAACATAACTTTTATATCCACTGGGAAACCAAAATATTCATATGACTCACTTTATTGCAATGTTCTGGACCAAGCCTGCAGTATCTCCAAGGTATGCCTATATATGAAGCAAGAGTAGATAAAACTATAACAGAGAATAATAATTCCATAATCAGAGTTGGTTTTTATTTCTTCCAATACTCCATCAGTTAGTGATAGGAAAACTAGACAAAGGTGTGTAATGATAGAGATTTGAAAAATTCTATTGGCTAATTTGACCAAAGTGACATGTGTGGAACAGTTCACCAACAATTGCAGAATACATGAGATACAGTGATCAACATTCATCATCTGCTGGACCATAAACTGAGCCTCAGTAAATTCAAAAGATGAAATTCATACATATATCCTATGTCTCTGCCCACATGGAATTAAAAATACCTAGAAGGAAAAAAAATCTGAACTCTCAATAGCATACATCTAAACGAGTCAAAGAAGAAATCAAGGAAATTATGAAGTATTTTGAAGTGAATAAAATAAAGCAGATTAGGTATCAAGGCCCCCCATTTTCTGAATAAAACTCACTCAAGGCTGGGTTTTTACTCAAAATATCAATATTGAATCTTTTTAATTAATGACTTTTGAGAGTGTGAAACACTAATGTGATTCTTAAAGCACTGAAGGAGGTTATGAGAAGACATGAACTCTGACCCCTAAGCTGGACCCAGGCACACGGAAGCCTCCAACCCACTCCCTGTCCTTGGACTTTACACTCCACTTGCATTCCCCAAGCTAGAAGCTGCCCAAGCAAGACACAGCCTTGAGGAAGTAATGTGTTGTTTGGATCATCTGAACAGTCCACATGACTGAACCGAGTTAAATCTTCTATATAAACTTTTAAGACTCTGTAAGGCAGATGTGAAGATCTATGCATTTTGCAGCTGCCCAAGATAAGACTCATAAGTAAGTCCCCTTGCTTATGAAACCTGCTACCAGTCAATCAATTTTCTTGTTGATATTCAGTCACTAAGTCATGTCCAGCTCCTTGAGACCCATGGACTGTAGCCCACCGGGCTCGCCTACCCCTGGGATTTTCCACACAAGAATACTGGCGTGGGTTGCTATTTCCTTCTCCAGGGAATCCTCCTGACCCAGTGATCAAACCTACATCCTTGCATTGCAGGTGAATTCTTTACCACTGAACCACCAGGGAGGCCAATTAATCAATCAAGCATATTAAAACATGTATGATGCACCTAAAACAGGGTTTAGCGGCTCAAAGGCAAATTACTGCTATAAATGTTTATCTTACAAAGGAGGAAAACTCTTAAATCAATACTCTGAAGTTCCACTTAAATAGCTATTAAAGAACAAAGTCAACCCAAAGCAAGTAGACTATAAGAGAATAATTCTATGAAATTGAGGAAATTAATAAAGGCTAATAGAGAAAATATAAAAACAGAAAATGAAGATGAAAACTTGGTTCTAATAAAAGATTTAAAAATTGATAAACTCCTAGTTATACTAATCAAGAAAATAAAAACACAAATTACCAATATCAGGAATGAAAAACATTAAAAGGATAAGCAAATACTATGAACTTTATGATAAATTAAACAATTTAGATATAATGAACCAAGTCTATAAATAATATAACTTATTAAAGCTGATATAAGAAGAAATATGAAATGTGAATGCCAAAGCTATAAAAGAAATTAACTATCAAAGTTTCTCAAAAACCAGTCTCCAGGTCCAGATTGTTTTATTAGCATATTCTATCAAACATTTAAGAAAAAAAAAAACAGCAGTCTTACACAATCTCTTTCAGAAAATGGAGTAGAAATATTTCACCTTATTTTATGGAGCCAACATTTCTCCAATACCAACACTAAACAAAGATAATATAGGGAAAGGGTACTATAGACCAGTAACTCTAATGAACACACATGCAAATATCCTTAGCAAAATATTAATAAATCAATATATTGTGAATAAATGGAGTTTATGCCCAGAATGCAAAGTTGGTTTAAGATTGAAAACCATTCAATAAAATATGCCATATTTACATAATGAAGGGAAAATCACATTATTTAAATATACATTAAAAAATTTAATAAAATCCTACATCAATTCATGAAGAAGCAAACACTCAGCATACTAGGAGTAGAAGGGAATTTCCTCTGTCTGAAAATGCATCAATGTAACACCTACAGCCAACATCACACTCAGGAATGAAATGCTGAATGTTTCCTCCCTATAGTCAGTGACAGAGCAAGGATATCCACTCTTACCATTTCTATTCAACATTGTACTCAACACACAAAGAAAAGCCATCATGATCATAAGAAAAAGATAAAATATTTTCTTTTCAAAGAAGACTATGTAGAAAATTTTCAACGGTCTACAATTACTAGAACAAGTAAATTTAGTTAGATCACAAAATATAAAGTCAACATTGAAACAGATTAATTGTATATCTACATATCAAATGAAGAATTAAAGTGTAAACAACGGTACCATTTACAACAGCTTTCCAACCTCCTTGGCATTAGGTGTGGTCTTTGACCAAGCTTGGCCAATAAGACCTAATAGAGGTGACTGCTCTGCTCCAGGTATGATCCAGATAATCCTCCCAGTGGAATCCTTAGTCCTCTCTCCCCTTCCTCATTACCAGAAACCTTGGCAGCCTTGGTAACCTTGGTCTGAAGACAACAGAGCTACAAAGATCATTGCCTGGATCCTCAGAGCCCTGCCTTAGGAGACAGGTGCCTGCTCTCAGGAGTAACTGTTACGTTACTAATAATAAATTCATCGTGTTTGGTCCATTAACTCATATTACCTTAACTGATACAGTGAGAATCACTTGGGGATCAGATAAGAAAATGCTCTAGAACAGCAGGCGGCAGTTATATGCCAGGAATAAGATATATCCACGCAGCTGCACATACATCTTAAACAAGCCCCGAGTGGAAAGACTGAGATCCACAATGTGGCACCAGTTACGTAATCTGGAATACATTCCACTGTTTGTTGAAAGAGTCACGCATATATAGGAATATATTATTAAATGCATTAGAAAGGCTAGGGTGGAATGGGGGTGGATTTTAGGAACGAGGGGGAGAACAAGTAACCATGAAACGATACTCAACTCAGCCACTGCAGGAGACAACACAAGAAGACAACAGGTGGGAGATGGGGAGTGTGAAAGAACATGCTTATATTAAGAGGCGATGTGAACAGGGAACTACATTCAATACCTAACAATAACCTGTAATGGAAAAGGATCTAAAAACAAACACTAACACACATACAGATAACTCAGTTGCTTTGCTGTATATCTAAAACATTGTAAATCAACTATACTTCAATACAAAAATTTAAAATAAAAATTTTAAAAAGAGGTTGTATATGGTGAGCATACAAAGTCATGGATTGTTTAAAAATGTTAAGGATTGTTTAATAGCGGTCTGTTTAATAATATGTTTATATTATTAAACAATAATAGTGATTGTTTAATAATGGCACAGTCTGTTTTTGCAGAAACAACAAATAAAATATAGTGAGTTAGGGAAAGCACTTTGATATTGTCACATTTACAAAACGTGTGTATTTTCTGGTAGATGCAAAAACTCATACGTCATAATAGTGCTTGTCTATGTTCTTCCAAAAAAAGTTTGCTAGCAACAGTAATATGATAACCCAGGTTCCATTAAGGGGCGCCTCAAAACAGTTTTGTTAAGATTGAGACCATCTTCCACTTAACCAAAACCTCTGCTCTGGATCTGTAAAGGAACTGCAGAGAACCCAGAACACACATCACATGCAGTGCTTCACAGCTGGCCTTTAATCCTCTCCTGGAAACAAACCGCTCGAGACTGAGGACATTTTCAAGTGGCGTATGTGAGAAGATCCAACCCCTTAACAATCCTCCTGTTTTAAGTTCCCATGTAAAAGAAAAGAGGCACAGTACCAGTTTGGCCATTTAGTCCATGAATTATATATGATTTTAGATGAGGCTTTTAGACTAGAGACTCATCTCCGTGTCTAACTGCTGGGAAGGGTGCTGTAAAAATACACTTAAGACCCCATGGAAAAAGCAACAGCCATTAAAGTTGTACGACTACTTAAAGAAGAACTGCTAACTGAATGGGACTGCAGTGCTCACACCAGGATTTCATGTAAGAGGACAAAATGAATGATCCAGGAAAAGATAGTCATAATGTTTTTGGATCATTACTGACTTTGGCAATAAAATGCTTCAACACACACTTGCTGGCTCTGCACTAGAGTGAATCTCAAGACTTCAATGCACCAGCATCTGTGCACCATGGGAACTCTGTAAAGATGTGAAGATAAAATGCCTTACCTGTGAAACCCTTGCGACTTGCTGAGGACACAGTGGTTGATCAACACCCATGGCAAGTGCTCTGCAGATGAAAACCCAGAATTAGGCCACCGGGCAGAGGCAGGCAGGGAGCACTATTTAAGCTGAAATGTGAAATATTCCCTTTGAATTGTTCTGGGACAAAGTGGGTGGGGAGGGGGAACAGGTTAGGAAAGATTCCTAGCTCCCTCCTAAAACTCTTTTTTCAAACTGTTGGACTTGCAAACGTCAGAGCAAAACTGGTGCCTAGCATCCTGGTAGGAAATAGCCTTTGGCACAGCACCATCTAGTGGTGTCCAGAAGAACTCAAAGCTCTTATTTCTTCAAACTCGTTGGAGGGGAGGAAGGCAAGTTTATGCATCCTGGGAACCTATTTTCTTTGCATTTTAGCCCCTCCCTGAAGGGGGGACCCTCCACTGGACTTCCATGATGGCAGTGCAGACTGCCCTCATTTGAATGAATCTTCCCACTTTTCATCATCTCAGGTGAGGATAATAGCATTTATCCCCAAGTTTGTTGTGAAGCTAAAAGGGCCCATGCATGCAGTGCTCATGTCCATGTCTGGTATAGAACAAGCACTCAGATGTCTTTGCCAGCAACCAGTGTTAGAGCCAATGATGTTCCTACAGTGAAAAACTCAACTCACCATGTATTAGAACTCAACCAAGCAATCTAGGCTTGTCAGGTGGCCCTCCCACAACCATCCACAAATGCAGGTGGCTAAGAATACTGTTGGAGGCAGCAGTACTTCCATGGAGCAAGAGCAAAAAGTAGATGAAAAAAGCTTACATTCTTTCCTTGATTTTCAGGATCATTACAGGTTTCTTTTGTTTTTGGCTGTGCCAGGTCTTAGTTGCAGCATGCAGGATCTTTTTAGTTACAGTATGTGGGATCTTGTTCCCTGACTAGGGATCAAACCCAGACCCCCTGCATTAGGAGTATGGAGCCTCAGCCACTGGACCACCAGGGGAATCCCAGGTCTGTTATTCTTTCCAGCATCCCCAAACAAAGGATGATTTTAGCCATTTTTGGTTTTAAAAACACCTCTGGGAATCGAATGTTTCTGGCTCACCAAAAAAAAAAAAAAATGCACACAACATCTTACAGTTACCTTTGTGGGTTAGTGGGTAGTTCACGGACCCCCAAAGCTTATTTCCGTGAACCCCAAGTTTAACACTGCCTCATTATAGAGACTGTAGGGTCATCTGGAAACAGATGAGGGGGTATTTTCCCCATTCCAGCCCCCTTTTGAGCTCATTGCCGGAAGCAAGGGGGTCACAAAGGGATTGGAGGGGGAAAATGTCCCCTCTCCTTCCTCCCAACCAGGAAAATGTGCTTCAAGACTGCCCTTGGGCAGCGTGATAGCTCTAAGCAGAGGATGAAGGTTTATGAAATACACTGACATTAAGACCCCAGCCATCTGTCAGGTAATTTAGAATTTCAAACAATAAAATGAACAGCTGCCCAGGCTTGCCAGCAGGCCTGGCCACCCATATCTGCCTGAAAACCACACCTTCTACTAAACAACTATCTGAGTAAGATGACCAGAGCTGTAAACCATTGGCAACCACAGGGCTTTCCCCACTCATCTCCAATCACTCGTGGGCCATGGTTGCTTGTTGGATCATACAGTACTTTGTCCAAATTCAAAAATTGTGCATGGCTCACTGTGATTTTAGGGATGTCACTTAATGTAGTTTACAAAGTTCGGTAATTTTGGAGATACATGAGCTGGTCTGTTTTGTAAGTTCCTAGATGCTACTCTTCTTTCTTAGTCCTCTAGGGTTGATTTATCTTGAGAGCCCAACTGCCCCCTTGGTTTACATTTGGATTTCACAGGAATCACCTACTTATTCTTGTTTTTAAAATATTTATGTATGCATGCATGTATTTGGCTATGCTGGGTCTTAGTTGTGGCATGTGGGATCTAGCACCCTGACAAGGGATCAAAACTGGGTCCCCTGCACTAGGAGCATGGAGTCCTGGCCAGAGGATCAAGAAGTGATCTAGTGCCCCACTTACCTATTCTGAGGGCAAGTCTCCTTCCCACATTTGTCATGTGTTTAACTCTTACAGACTTTGCTCTAGATGACTAAGCAGTATCTCGAATAAAAGGCTTTAGCAAGAATTGAGGAAAAATAAGCACCATTGTTTCCTAAAGGTAGTGAAAATATGATTTTCACTATAGAGAAATGGTATCTTCACCATCCCACCATGACCCCAGGGTTCTTCTCCTAGGATTTTAAATAGAATTAAACAGAGAAAGGTGGTAAGATACAAGCAGGCTATTGTAATAGCCTTAGGTTATTCTCTATATTTTGGGAGAAGCTAAAGGCCTACATGGTCAGAATGCAGGAAATAAGTATCTACACACATCCAATTTGCTGAACAAGTGACTTGTATTTTGCTTTAAGAACATTAAGATGATCCCCAAATCCCAAGTACATAGGAACAATCTGATGTCTTTGAAGTAAAATTTCAGTCACTGATATATTCCCAAATATCTTTTGGATTCTCCAAAAATGGAGTTTCATTTTCTAAAAGATCTGATAAGATTTAAGGAAATCATAAGCAAACTGCTGAAAAGGTGACGGGATGGCTGGCTAGCTGTAACTCTCAGCCTGTCCACTGCCTGGGTAGAAGAAATGTGACTTCCTGTGTCCTGGCAACAGCTTTCTGATTCCACTGACTGTTTCCTCCAAGATGCAGTGACCGCCAGTATGCGACTACTTCCACACAGCAAGTTTCTTTATGCTGGGCATTTACCAGGGTACCAAATAAATGGTGTGGATGCCATTGGCAGAAGAGGAAGAAACAGTAAGGAGGGAGGATGAAGAACAAAGGAAGGGAAGAGGTGAACATGAAAACTGGTGCGCTTGGTTACAAATGCATCTCCCATCAGGCTTTGAGAGCCTCAGGGCCAAGACGCTCTTCATTTTAAGCTCCAAACTCTCCTGCAAAATATATGTTCAGTATGTGCTTGAATATAGGAGCCAACCAGTGCCTCATGAATTACATCAGCAACTCAATAGTTGGCTACAAATCCTAGCTAACTGCCTAGACAGAGGATTCTAGTCTTCACCAGTTGAGAAGACTCAAAGTTCACTCCATTTACAATCTGATCTTCATCAAACAGAGACCCTGAAACTCCATTTCAAGAAGAACATAAGCTATAGCAATATGTTCCAAGTCCAGCTCTTGGTGGACTGGTCTCTAGTAAATACAACTTTAAAACCAGCAACCCTAACAGCATACTTCTTGAATAAAGAGAAAGGAAATAAATGATTTGGTTTCTATTTTATGTGCTATTATAATAATATGACACTTTCCCATAACCAGTTCTAGAAATGTAATAACTGCATGTAGACTATATATACATGTGTGTGTGTATATATAAATATATAAACATATATATATATGTGTGTATATATAAAGCCATTTCCAAAACACTGTTCCCAGAGGGATGCAATGAAAAGACTCAGGATGATTTCAAACTTTATTAGCCTTAAGTGAGAAGACATTTCAGGCAGAGTTGTAATAGGTTTAAAAAAACATATCTAGTCTAGCAGTTCTGAAAGAGAACTAAACAAGGACCTCCCTTCCACACTGTATCAGTCTTCTTATCCTGCTATTCAGAATGGCCTTCAAATGTCTAGAAAAAATACCAGGAAATTAAACCAATAATAAAATGAACAGTAATGACCCTGCCATTAGCTATTCCGTTACAGAGAACTCAATGGAGAAAACCTGTACATCTCACACATAGCATTTGCAATCTCCATGGATGCATTATTCATAAGATTATAATTAAAAGGTGATGGAGGTAGATTGAAGCTCCCCACAGAGGTGCCACTCAAAGCTCTGGCTTTAAGTGCCCACTGGCCCTGAGGGACCAATGCCAAGAATGCAGTCAAATACTTTCTGTCAAAAGCAGTGATAATTCAATCAAAAGGGAAGAGCAAACCAAGCTAGACTCCTCAACCAACACAGCCTTTAGGATCACAAAGGATTCTTTTAGGGTTTTCTGAACCTGTGCCAGGTAGAGACGAGCAAGAGATGGAGCCACAGCTGAAGGGCGACCAAGGAAAGGACTCTCTCTGAAAGGGAAGCTGACCATGTGGAAAATAAATCAATCAGCTGTGCCCCCTACCAGCTCTATCTGTGACTGTTAATGAGCCGAGGAGCACACACACTAAGAACTAGAAATAAAATCCAAAAAGAAACGTTCCTCCAGAGCAAGCTGGCAACCTTCTTCAGAAGGAAGGCATCACATAGATAAGCCCAACAGTGTGATGAACTCACCGTCTCTCTCTCTCTGTCAAAGGAAAGTGGATGAGAAGGGATGGACAATAATGGTCAGTATCAGGCCAGATCCCCAATACTACCCTACCACTGACTACTTATGGAAAAGTCTGACATCCGGGGTTCAACGGTTAAGTCTGGAAAGGGAAAAGGTGTTCTTGTCATTTTGTGAAAGCATAAGAGTGGCAGATAGACTAGATCATCACCAAACCCCTTTCAGCTCAATTTCCCCAATAGCCAAGCACCTGGTCCCTTAGGTCTATCTTTAGCTCCCCTTCAGCCAGTATCATGCATGGTGTATGTGTTTGCTGCAGTACTCATCAGCAATTAGGGTCCTCTCACAAGCCTATCTGGAATTTTCTGAAGACCTTCAAGTGCCAGAGAACCTGTATCTCATGTTAACCAACACTTTGAGTAGCTGTTTCACTCTAAGCACGGAGTTATTTCAGTGCAAGTCATGGAAATGTATGACCTGTTCCCTACTGTCAATGTGCTTGGCCATTTGAAGGCAAGGAATTAGCTGTGGCTTAAACACTAGGAAAAAAGGATTTCCTTTATCAAAAATCAAACAGCATTGAATACTTTTGATCCATATCCCAAACAGACATGAGAAAAGCCAAGTTCCCTGGCTGCTTCAATCCCCACCCCCTACCCACCCCCGCGTGCCTCCACTTTTTTCTAATTTGGGTGTAGCCTCCTAAGCCAACCCAAAGCTGGGGAAGAAAGACGAGAAGATCTTTGGGTTCCAAGTCTCAATGAACATTTCCTTCAGAGCAGCGGTGGCCTACCATGGAAGGGAACGAGAAACGACACACGAGGTCTTGATGAGCAGACAGAGCTGTGAGGCAGGGCTTTTGCAAGGCACGGTGTGATTCTGGTTTGGGTGTTGGGGCAGGCTGCGTTGCTAACCCAGGCTGGGTGGCCAAGGAGAGAGGTATTCTAGGTTAATAGGTGACTTGAACAAGGGCTAACGAACCAGTGCTGATACCCAAGGAATCATTATCTTTTACTTAATAACGCTTGGTCTTGACAGGATTCAACCCTGGCTTATCTCCAGATACATTACAGCCGTGAAATAGAATCAAGACCCAACACCTGAACTGAGTTGAAAACAAACTCAGGGATTTACTATCAACCAAAATAGCATCCATCTGGCCTCTTCATAGCCACAACCAAAATTAAAGCAACTGGGTGGTGTTTCCATGGTGATTCAGTTGCCACCAGCGCAGACTGGCCTGTCCCTTGGGTAGACCAACTTAGGTCTCCATGAGGCCCACATGGTCCTGCACTTGACTTCTTTTTTTTTTGACCACTGCGATTCAATTTCAAACTTCTGTTTCTAACCAAAGCCTTGAAAACCCATAATAGCACAGCCTCCCTTCAGGCGCCATTATTCTGGGCAGAGGCTGCACGGCTTAAATAACTTCAAGTCCTACACCCTTCTAGGGAAGACCCTAATGTTGGATGCAGGCTTTCCCTCTACTTAGGACTTAAAAAGAAAGCTACAATTCAACCTCTTAGTAATTTTAGAAAAGCCCTGAATCTAAAATAGAAAAAAAAAAAAAACAGCTTGAAAACAAAACTTACTCTCCTGAAGCAATTGTAAATTACCAGTCCCTCAGGTGGGGCTCTTCAGACACCCCCAAAAAACAACAATAACTGGCTTAGGACCCTGCTGTTCCCCTTTCCAACTGCATAAAAAAAAAAAAAAAAACATGTTGCTTCAGAGCAAGTTTAGATAGGTGGGGCTGTGGTTGGAGGCCATACTCCAGGGAGCAGAGACCCAGCTTTTCCTACAAACCCATTTGTTCATCCCATACTTACCTTCTGGAGGCCATAAAGCTCTCGCATCAACAGCAATTTTCAAAATGGACTCTAGGCCGCAGGCTGGATTCCCCCACCACCCATGAAGGCAGAGGCTGCAGCTGCCCAGAGAGAAGCTTATATAACCGATGGCTGGATTTGCTGCTCAGGGAAACCTTAGAGGGAGGGGCACCCATAATTCCACTCCCCTGCCCCTCACCACACGAGGGAGGCTTCATTTGAGCAACGATGCACTGTTTTACTTCTTTGACTGCAAAAAATATGCTAGGTGGGTTCTTAAGAAAACTTGGGGTGGCTATACTTTTCATGAAATACAAGGCCATTACCTAGAGTCTTACATACCATGGGGAGAAACTACTGCTCAACAGCACTTGCAGGCAGGGGTTAAGCAGGCGGTTCTCAGGCCACGTCCTTCATGGGTCACACCTGGAGCTTATTACACAAGGTTACCTTTGCGTAGCCTGTGACTCGAGAATCCAGAGTGAGATTATAAGCTAATTGAGGACAATGATTGTGTGCTACTTCTCTTAGTTGCCCCGGGAGAGCCTTCCATGCCCTAGGTGCTCAATAACTAGTTGGTTAAATTAATGGCTGTACCTTCACACATCCCCTAAATCTTGCCCTGATGCCTAGAGCCAAGTGCGGTGCCTTGAACATCAGAAAGCACACCCCAAGTATTTACAGATCTGATTTAATACTTCAGTTCAGTTCAGTTCAGTTGCTCAGTTCTGTCTGACTCTGCGATCCCATGGACCGCAGCGTGGCCAGGCCTCCCTGTCCATCACCAACTCCCGGAGTTAACCAAACTCATGTCCATTAAGTCAGTGATGCCATCCAACCATCTTCTCCTCTGTCAGCCCTTTATCCTGCCTTCAATCTTTCCCAGCATCAGGGTCTTTTCAAATGAGTCAGCTCGTTCCATCAGGTGGCCAAAGTATTGGAGTTTCAGCTTCAACATCAGTCCTTCCAATGAACACCCAGGACTGATCTCCTTTAGGATGGACTGGTTGGATCTCCTTGCAGTCCAAGGGACTCTCAAGAGTCTTCTCCAACACCACAGTTCAAAAGTGTCAATTCTTCAGTGCTCAGCTTTCTTTGTAGTCCAACTCTCATATCCATACATGACTACTGGAAAAACCATAGCCTTGACTAGACAAACCTTTGTTGGCAAAGTAGTGTTCCTGCTTTTTAATATGCTGTCTAGGTTGGTCATAACTTGCCTTCCAAGAAGCAAGCCTCTTAATTTCATGGCTTCTGTCACCATCTGCAGTGATTTTGGAGCCCCAAAAAATAAAGTCAACCACTGTTTCCTCATCTATTTGCCATTAAGTGATGGCACTGGACGCCATGCTGCTGCTGCTACTGAGTCACTTCAGTCATGTCTGACTCTGTGCGACCCCATAGACGGCAGCCCACCAGGCTCCCCCATCCCTGGGATTCTCCAGGCAAGAACACTGGAGTGGGTTGCCATTTCCTTCTCCGGATGCTGTGCTAGGTCCCCCTAAGTCAGAGCTGCCACACAAGGGTGTGCACAACAAAGAGATACCACAAGTAAGAGGCTCCCATTTACACTGAAGCCATTAAAGTACTAGGCTGGCTAAAACGTTCGTTCAGTTTTTTCTGTAAGATGTTATGGAAAACCTGAACATTTTGGTCAACCCAATATCTGAACAGAAAAGGGAAAAGTATCTGATAGACATTTATCCAAAGAAGATAAGCAGGGACTTCCCCCGGTGGTTGCCTTCCAATGCAGGGGGTATGGGTTTGATCCCTGGTTGGAGAGCTAAGATCCCATATGCCTCGCAGCACCCGCCCCCAAATATATAAAACAAAAACAATATTGTAACAAATTCAATAAAGACTTTTAAAATGGTCCACATCAAAAAAAAAATCCTTTAACAATATGCAAATGGACAATAGTCACGTGAATAAATGTTCAGCGTGATCAGTCATTAGGGAAAGGAAATCAAAATCACAATGAGATATTACTTCACACCCTCAGTATGATTAGAATCAAAAAGGCAGAGAAACGATGGCAAGGGTGTGGAAAAACTGGAGCCCCCACACACTGCTGGTGGAAATGCAAAATGGTTTAGCTGCCTTGTAAAACAGTCTGGCAGTTCCTCAAAAGGTTAAATATAAGGTTGCCATATAACCCATCAACCCCACTCCTAGCTATATACCCTGGTAACATGAAAACATATGTCTACACAGAAACTTGTGCACAAATGTTCAAAGCAGCATTATGGATCATAGCCGAGAAGTGGACCCAACCCAAATGCCTATCAACAAACAAAATGTGGTCTAGTCATACAATAGAGTATTATTCAGCAATAAAAAGGAATAAAGTACTAATGTACTATATGATATGGATGAATCTTGAAGACATGCTAAATGAAAGAAGCCAGACACAAAAGATCACATATGTACAATTCCATTTTTATGAAAGTCCAAAATAGGCATATCCGTAGAGACAGAAAGTAGATTGGTGGTTGCCAAGGGCTGCGGTGGTTGGAAGAAATGAGGAATAACTCCTAATGACATTGGGGCTTCTTTGGGGCATAATGAAATGTTCTAAAATCAATTGTGGTGATGGTGCAGAAGTCTGAATATATTAAAAAAACAACTCTGTGTTTTTAATGGGTTAATTGTGTGGTGTGAGAATTAACATCATTAACATTAAAATAAAGCTGTTATTTTTTTAAACCCATTACAATAAAACTAAAAAGCCTAAGGGAACAAAGTTGTTCTATATTTCAAAAATCTTTTCGGGTGAATTTGTTGACAATTAGATCTACAAAATAAGATATTCTTCCAAGTGCATTTCATACAAACAGGGCCACTAGGAATGGTTGGGCAGGTTGTAGACTTAACAAAGTATTAAAATTAATACTTAGCAGTATGTAACAATCATGCCCAAGGGGAACTCCATCTCAGACTGTGTGCTTTCACAGCTGACCTGTGCCTTTGACCCTTCTTCGTGTCAACAATCAAATAGTAATTATTCTTCATTTTCACCCATTATTCCTTATTTCACATGGCCCAACTCACCTAAATCCTCCAAACAATTCCCATGAAATGCATGGCACACAAAAGAAAGCCAGAGCCAGGAACAGAATGGGTGCAAAACCTCAGCCTTCTGTCTGGTTGGATTTGAAACTTTTCTATCTACTTCCTGAGTCTGTAGTGACCATCTGAGGGCTCCATCTGTCTCCTCCTTGGCCCTGCAACCCTGGATTATGATTCTTGCTAACAATTAATTGGAAAAGACCCTGGTGCTGGGAGGGATTGGGGGCAGGAGGAGAAGGGGACGACAGAGGATGAGATGGCTGGATGGCATCACCAACTCGACGGACATGAGTTTGAGTAGACTCCAGGAGTTGGTGATAGACAGGGAGGCCTGGCATGCTGCGATTCACGGGGTCGCAAAGAGTTGGACACAACTGAGCGACTGAAATGAACTGAACTGAACAATTGATTGCCATGATTCCATTTCAACAACAATGATCTGGAGTTTTACTTTGAGTGTTTAAGAATCCTTCATTATCTACTAATGGCATAACAGAAAACACACTTTAACCACTAAAGAAAAGTGAACAGCTTGGTATTATTTTGAGAATAAAATGAGTTGACACATGTGAAAAAACCTTGAAGGTTTATAGAGAACCAATGATTTGATAGAAATAATTAGGGAGTCTATAGTAAAACAGTTGAAGTTATGTGTCATCAGGTTAATTATTTTACTTCAGTTTATCCATTTGTAAAGTAGGCAAAATGGTAGTAACCTTCCTATAAAGTTGTTGTGAGTACCAAATGAATTAATACATATAAAGAACTTTAGAAAAATATGTAGTCCCTACTTTGCTCTTATTATAGTGTTGGTGTTTCATTGAACATTCCCAATTTTCCTTTGAACAAATTTTGATGGGATTTGCTCCAATGTATTGACCACCAATTTATGGGTTTCTTCTTATTCTGGCTCTAATTTTTCTACATAAATAAGTTAAGCAACATAATTCAGTGGCTAAGAAGTTGATTCTGGAGCTGATAATCTGCATTTTTAAACCTGGTTCTGTCATTTCTCTATAATTTCTCTGAGCCTCAGTCTCACCATCTGCTAAACGGAGATAACAGTAGTATCAACTCGATAGAGTTGTGAGGATTAAATGAACAGAGACTGGTAAATAGTAAGCACTGTGTAAATGTTTGCTATTATTATTATTGTTAGGTTCAAAATATAAAAATATTACTGATGGTCTTATGATCAGTATTCCTCACTCCTCCAGGCTGCTGATAAAGGGAAAAAAGAGAAAAAAAGATCTCCAATAATAATCAGGAACAAACTAGACCCACCCTCTCAGGCCAAGGTAAGACAGACCTCACTACTGGAGAAGAATCCCAGGATATCCCTCCTGAGTTTAAAGCCCAGAATTTACATCAGTTTAAACAATTAATCAAGTTAAACACAAAGGAAAACAACTAGTAGGAACCATTCAAGGTGATTATTTCTTCATCCAAATTCAGATTTCAGAAACACACAAATGCTGCATGCCTTCAAAGGAGAGCAAATACAATTTGTACCCGTCACAATAGGGCAGTAAGTTTGTAAGCAATACAGAGGGAGTGCTACAGTTGTAACAAAACAAGTCATCACACTTTAGAATTGCTCAATGACTGTCATTTTTCCCATTTGCACTTTCCAAGGCCCCAATCTCACAGGGGTTAAGATGAACATCACCTTGATGCAAGGCCGTAAGGTCTAGAACTGTAAGAGCAAGTACCACTGGACTGGTTCTGACCTGGTGTATCACCAGGGAGAAAGCTGAAAACATATACTTGAAAGCAATACTATTTTTTTTTAATCTTCATGATATTATGCTGACTTTGTTTGCTCAGTCGCTTAGTCATGTCCCACTCTGCAACCCCATGAACTGCAGCATGCCAGGCTTCCCTGTCCTCTATTTCCTGGACTTTGCTCAAACTCATATTCTTTGAGTCGGTGATGCCATCCAACCATCTCATCCTCTGTCGTCCACTTCTCCTCCTGCCCTCAATCTTTCTCACCACCAGAGTCTTTCCCAATGAGTCCTGGGAATAATTACTTCTGACTGTTCTAAAAAAAAAAAAAAGAAAAGAGTAACAATAGTCCATACTAAAGCCCAAGTCAGTGTTGGACCCCAGTCCTACCAGAGTATGGTCATGAATCCTGGACTTTAGATCCTAAAAATAGACAATATTCTCCTGTAAATACTGATTAGCTTTGGTTAGATTAGAAGTCAAAGGATCAGAGGGAATTCAACACAATAGGTACACTCAAGGGGTTACTTCTGAAGAATTTCTTACTGATTCACACAGAAATTATTTAACCATTTAAAACATTCAGTGAATCAGAAAACCAAGTGATGATTACTAATGTCAGCTAATGATGAAGAAAATGAAGGAAATATAAAAAATATTAATCCTGACATACTATTATGTGTCTATAGCATGCATATGAGAATTTGGACCCCCAAAATTGAATATACGGGAAGATTCATCACCATCCTACTTAAAAATATCTTTATTAGCCATAAAATAAATATTCCTCAGAAAGGGGGCCTCTACCTCCACATTTCTCTTCTTATTAAAACCAGTTGCGGAAAGGAAAACATTACAGATTGAAACATAAAAAATCCAAACGCTTTGTTTAACAAAAGATATTGCAGACAGAATTAAAAGACAAGCCACCCATGTGAGAAAAATACTGGTAATATACATAACCAGGAAAGTAATCATATCTATAATTCAGAGACTCCATAAATCCATAAAAAAAAAAAAAAATAACAAAACCCCCAAACTGGCAAAGGTCAGGAACACAAATTCACAGGAGAAACAATAGTAATAAATGCATGAAATATGTTGAACTTCAGTAATACTCAACAAAGTTCAAGTTAGAAATAGAATATGCCTTTTTTGCTAATCACAAGGTAAAAAATATTGACAATAATACTATGAATAGAATTTTCTATTGTAATTTCCATCGTCATTAAAATAAAGAGACTTTTAAAATCTCTTTATGACTAACTTCATTTATTCAACCAGTATTGACTGGATGCTTCTAAAGCCGGTGACAGTGCTAGATGACGCAGTAGTTACTAAAACAAATGAAAAGACACCTACAAGGAAACTACAGTGTAGGGAGGCAGAGAGAGATCAACATCCAAGCAACCAACAAAATACAAGACAGAGTAAAGGAGCTACCCACACGAGAGATTTGGAAGGTCAGAAAATTCCCAGTGGGAGATGTCCTCAAGAAAGGTTGACATTTGAGCAGAACCTGTAATATTGAGCTGAAATAATATAGGCAGAAGGAGGAGGGAGAATACTCAGTCAATGTTTTTTAAAAAAAGAATAAGAAAGAGAAAAGTGAAATCACAGGAGGAAGGTCACCTGGAAGTCTGTGAATATTGAGACTGGTGTGAACATGGCAGCAAAGTGACTTAATGGTGAGACTGTCAGGGAGAAGATGGCCTATTCAGATAAAGCTGAAAAAGAGCCAAAATTTTACTAGCATCATTTAAGAACAGAGGCTTAGGTAAACACAAGGAATAGACTTGAGGTTGCCAAGGTGGCAGGGAGGGAAAGGGATTGTCTGGGAGTTTGAGGTTGGTAGATGCAAACTATCACATTTAGAATGGATGAACAAGGTCTTGCTGTCTAGCACAGGGAACTACACCCAGTATCCTGTGATAAACCACGGTGGAAAAAAATGTTTTTTAAAAAACAATGTGTATATGTACATAACTGAGTCACTTTGCTGTGCATCAGAGATTGGCACAACATTGTAAATCAACTAAACGTCAATGAAATAAAGTTTTTTATAAAGTAAATTTTTAAAAAACCATTTTTGAAAAAGACTATGCCTTAATCTCTGAAATCATAAATCAACTATACTTTTTTAAAAAAAGAACACGTAGGTAGGGATTAAAGCTATAACAGAAACAAGAAATGGTTACCACAAGAGGCATGAAAGAATTGGAGCAAAAGTAGCTTTCCATAATTGGGAAATGTTCCCTTTGTTGGCCCCAAATGGTGGTCACACAGGTATGTGCTTTACAATTATGAGTTAAAATATTCATTGATGAATGCTATAGATCACAATTAAAAGCATAATTTTAACACTTTTTAAAAATACAGATTTGGATCTCCTTTCTGTCCTAAACTATTTGGTAAGATTTGTTTTTAGGTATTTACACGAAATAGTTTGTAACAAGTAGAAATCAGTCCTTCTACCTTTATGAGAATTTCAGTATTAAACTACTGAACACAATTCAACTTTATGGGTCTCAACACTAAAGGAAGGAGAAAGCGGAAGAATGAGCTCAGAATTCACCCAGCACCAGATCATGAACAGGCTACAAGCAGTCACACACTCAGAAGTGATACAGAATGAGGTCGGAAGGGAGTTACGGGAATTCTAGAGCCTCATCAAACTTTTGGAGGCAAGACTTGCCACATTTATAAAAAACCATAGCATCTGATACTGAAAACTAGATTTATTTCCAGAAAGTTGCCCTTCATAAATTCCTGCTCAAAAAGAATCAGAGGCCAGAGCTCTTTTTATCCCTCCTTTTTCTGAGAGAGAAAAGGAGATTCTTAAGAGATGCCTATCTTAGTTTGGGATTTCCACAAAGAAGGAAACAAAGGGCTGCCTGAAATATCCAACTGTCTGAGCTATGCTGAATTGGAGGTTAACTTAAGAATCTAGCTGTTTGGGACCTGGGGTGGCAGGGTGGAATAGTAGGGAGGGGAGGAGTCAATTGCCAGGTGGAGACAGTAAACTAAGACTCCTCCCTCAAGCCAGCCAGTTAACAGCCTCCCTGTTAACTCTAAGTCTGCTAGGCAGCAAAATCCATCCAGAAAAGACACACCTCTCAGGCTTTCTAAGATGAAGGGGAGATACAAACAATTGAGCATCTCAAAGTTATTCCAGTTTGTACCCCAACTCCTCACTCCTTTGAAGGTTCTAATAAAGAACTGGGTGACTAGGAGGAGGCAGAACTCCGAGCAAAGGACAAAGAGCAGGGATAGGCAGGAAGGTTGGGACATAGAAGCTGATGTTGACTCAGGAACATGTGCTTAAAGCCTTAAAGTGTTCATGTCACTGCTTCCCAACTGCCTGTGTCTCTGCCTCTCCCAAATTCCTACCATTCTCTCATTAGGAAGATCCACAGGACTATAAAAGTAACTTCAGGGGATAACCACATAGGAATTGCTAGAGACAGGAAGGATGCATTTTACGACAGACCTTTGGAGTTGCTTTCCTGTTGGCTCTGCTTCCCACTTAAAGGGACCCAAAAGAAAAACTGGTCAGGAAGAAGGCACCCCTGGCGAGCTCATGGACAGTAGTATCTAACGCAGGTTACTGAATGGGGCTTGAAGAGCATTAAGGCCTAGTGCCCCTTTTTTCCTGCTCCACTGGCCTCTCGCAATAATTGAGGCAGCCAAGATTCCCCCCAAATTGAATTCAAGGTAAATCAAAGGGAAAGTAGGCAGCAGTAACTGGGCGACCAAACCAAGCTCAGGGAAAAACCCATAAAATGTGAACGTGGCTTACCACAGTGACAGGCAGAATTTTTAAAGTCTGAATTCTACTTGGGGGAAAAAAACCACTTCTGGAACATATTTAAGCCAACCATACTATAGAATCTTACCTCATCTAGTCTCACAAGGCATGTCGGAAGTGACTTCTCACCCAAATCTTAGACGGCAGTTCTCATACATGCACGTGCAGGAGAATCCCCTGTAGGGTTTGTTAAGGCACACATTGCAGGGTCCCAGGCTAGAGTCTCTGACTCAGGCAGTCCAGGGGAGGTCCCAGGAACCTGTATTTCTAGCAAGTCCCCAGGTGAAGCTGTTGGTTGAGGATATTTCTCATTGACGGAAATATTGTGCATAGGAATGGGCAGTAGTTTAAGTAGTGACTTAAGTAGAACAGCAAGCAAATACTGTCTTCCTAAATTTTAGTACATACAAAGGTGGTTACATTGGCTGACGCCACTGATTTCACGAAGAGCAAAGGATTTCAGTTTCAACAAAGACCTAGCTCTCTGAGATAAACTGTGTGTTTGCATTGTGAATACACTAAATGAAAGTTGGGGATGTATCTTCCTGAAGTCAGAAGTTTGCTATTAACTTTCAAACGGAAGTGCCAACCTTTTGGGTAAATGGTTTTTGAGAAAGTCACAGCAGGTATCAAAGGCTCTGGAAAGTGTGTACAAATGAGAATCACTGAGCTGCTGTTTACTTTGTCTGATGGGATAATGATAGGAGTGAAGTGCACATGTCAGCACCACAGAGCCAAAAACAACTTAGATAAAATAGGGGAGTTTTGCGTGACTAATTGATTTCATTTCCTGAAACTGATTGCCTGTTTTCCCTTCACTTACACCTGCATCACTAAGTATATTGTTGCAGGTATTAAATTGCTACTTTGCTTTTCTACAGGTAGAGCTTGCATTTGATGACCACATTGTCCAACTTACAATATACCAGTAATATCCTGACAGCTTCCACTTATGGAACTGTACTACTATCTTTATCAAGACATCTGAGTTGCATTTTCATGATTCCAAGTATAGCTTGTTTGTTTCTTCTCTTTATCTGAAGTGACTTTGAGAATGTTGGAAGTTCTGGTGGAAGTTATGAGAAAAAGTAACAGAATCCGAACTGAAGTTTTAATTGACAATATGGAATTCCAACTTTAGGAGTCCCTCTGGGTGATGTGAGTTTGAATAATTTTCTAAAAATATATTTCTATATTGTTGGAATGCTTAACAAAAGGCATGTGGGGGTTTTTTCCCCCAAAGGAGACACAGATACAAACTTTGACAATAAAACTTTGAGTACTTCCTCTAAGAATTGCCCTTCCTTTTGTAATCCTCCAAACTCTAGAAGTTTTCTGTTATTTCTTTGCTTAAGAACCTGGAAGTAGCCATGACTGTGACCTTACTTTTACATCCTTTATGCTAACACACCATCTGGTGAGATTATTAGAATTGCATAACCTAAGATGTCAGGTGAAGGGAGGGAAGAGTGTACATGTTCACAAAGATGAAAATACCTCTGTAAACATAAGACTTTGGTCAAGTGCACCTCCTTTTTCTTTGAAATCTGCTCTTTTAAATACATAAAGTTCTTGTACATAGGAGATGCTGAAGCGCCAGTTTTAGCCTAAATATTCCTGGGTAAGCTCCTGCTTATGGGGAATTAGGGTTATAAGGGAGAGAATATAAAATGTAATACTTATTTGCTCTGGGAGTATAGATGGAGCAAACCATTAAAAGCAGAGAGAATGGAGAAAGCACAAGGAAAATTAGCCATCTTCAGCATTCACTTTGGTGGTGGTAGCAGCATTGGTTTTGTAGCTCTGAGAGTTATAGCATGTGCGGTGTAGGAGAGCAAATGTGTACTTCCGAAATATTCTAATCTATCATCTTCTGTACCTTTGAGAACCAGGATTCTCTATGTGGAAGAAAGGAGATGACAGAGATAATACGAAGGAAGTTAAGAAAAAATCCCATAGTCATGCATTTCTCCAAAGAAGACATACAGATGGCCAATAGGCACATGAAAAGATGTTCAACATCGCTAATTATTAGACAAATGCAAATCAAAACTACAATGAAATATCACCTCACACCAGTCAAAGTGGCTATCAACAAAAATCCACAAACAATGAATGCTGGAAAGAGAGAAGGGAACCCTTTCTATACTTTGGTGGGACTGTAAATTGGTATAGCCACTATGAAGAACAGAATGGAGGTTCCTTTAAAAGCTAAAACCAGAGCTATCGTATGATCAACAACACCCAAGACATGGAAGCAACCTTTTAAACATCAACCAGGAATGGATAAAGAAGATGTGGTACACAAATATAATGGAATATTACTCAACCATTAAAAAGAATAAAAGAATGCCATTACAGCGACATGCATGGACCTAAAGATTGTAATACTGAGTGAAGTCAGAGAAAGAGAATATCATGATATCACTTATATGCATAATCTAAAAAGAAATGATACTTATTTATAAAACAGAAACAGATTCACAGACTTTGAGAAGGAGCTTACGGTTACCAGAGGGTAAGGGTGGGAAGAAGGGATAGTTAGGGAGTTTGGGATCGACATGTATATACTGCTATATTAAAAATGGATAACTAAAGAAGGACTTTCTGTGTAGCACAGAGAAAGCTGCTGAAAATTCTGTAACAAAGTAAATGAGAAAAGAATTTGAAAAAGAATAGGTACATGTATATGTATAACTGAATCACTTTGCTGTCCATCTGAAACTATTACAACATTGTTAATCAATAACAAATATAAATATAAAATAATATAAAATTAAAAGTTTTTTTTTAATCCCATAGTCATGCATTTGAAATAAAAGTATTAGCATGAACTCAGGGTATTTTCATTTAGCTTCTTAATTCTGCTGAGGAGATCTAGAAATCATGACCAACCTGATAGCAATGAACACCCCTAACACTTAGACTAAGGCCTGAAACACACCATTTTCTGTTCAAAGAAACCAGGGTTTCTTAAAGAAATGGATGATTCCAGGGACAGTATAGAAAATGCACTAGATGAACCTGGAACATCTTGCCATAAGGAAGCTATCAAAGCTATCAAAATTTAACAGAACTGTGTTTCTAAGGATGAGGCAAAAGCCAGACACGAGAGAATTTACATGGTAATAAAAAATATAATGGTAATAAAAATATTCAATATGTAAGTTATCAGTAAATCCACTATGAAATTTTACTAAAAGGAAAAAAGTCACCTCTGGAGCATGATAGAGAACAAACTCTTTTTAAAAAGTAATCAATTGAACCAAATACTTTCCTGCTTTTTCTATATAGACAGAATCACTAGGTAACCAACAAACTGATGAGAAGAATTTTCTCTCTATAGAAGTAGCTACCCAGATAATACATAAAAGAATAATATATTTAGAACGTTAACATTTTACATTCTCCAGTAAATTAATGCAAGTAGCACTGAAGGCTAATAATACCATAGAAGGAGAAATGACCAGACATTATGTGCTTCCCAGTGCAAAAACACACTGCCACCTATGAAATTATCTTGAAAAAAAGAAATCTGAATAGGATCAAGTCTCAAAATTCAAAGGACAGAAGAAAGTGACAAGTTACATTACAAGGATGCAACCACCAAAATCCAGTCTATGGGAAAGTTTAGAAGACAAATAATTCAATTTCTTCAAGCTATTATGCAAAAGGAAAAAGGGAGGTGAGGGAAACCTGTAGATTAAAAGATTTCAAAGACATTTACTTTTTTAGAAACAAAGCTAAATTATTGCATATAAGGATGCACATTTGGGGGTTAAAACTATAAAGAAGGGACTTCCTTGGGGGGGGGGGGGGTCCAATGTTTGGGACACTGTGCTCCCAAAGCAGGAGACATGGGTACAATCTCTAGTCGGGGAACTAAGATCCTGCATGCTGCTCTGTGTGGCCAAAGAAAATTTTAATATTTAAAAAAAAAAAAAAAAAACTGTAAAGAAAAGCAAGGAAGAGCTATGATTGCACAGGCTACAAAGGTGCTGTCAAAATAGATGGCAAAGGTCTATTTCTTGACCTGGGTAATGATTGCAAGGTTATTTGTTTTATAATTTATGAAGTTGTATTTTATGTGGGTTTTCTGCTCCTGTTTTACGAAAAAAAAAAAAAAGTAGTGGGAGAAAGAGAATCATGTTACCAATGGGGTTCATATCACTTGTTGGAGAAAAAGTCTTCTAGTAAGAAAAAGACAGTCAACATAATAGAAAAATCAGTAGAAGACTTGAAGAAGCACTTCACAGAAAGAGAAAATCCAAATAGCCAATGAGCAAAAGTGCTAAAATGAAATACAAATTACAACAATTAGATACCACTGCATGCCCACCAGAATATATTTTAAGTGCTGGCAGAGATGTACAGGGACTCTGAAATTGCTGATGGGAATATAAATTGGTACAACTACTTTGAAAATAGTTTGGAATTATTTGATAAGTTTGAGGACATACATCCAGTGAGGGCTGCTAAATATTTAACAGTTAGCTCTTTGGAAGGAAAACCCTGATTTGTAATGTCTGCTGATTTCCATGTGTGTAAAAAACTAGTGATGAGTCTTTTTGAGAAATATCATTAATTGCAAGTTTATATAATTTAAATTTTCTTTAATTTTTGGCCACACCCCATGGCATGTAGGACCTTAGTTTCTCAATTAGGAATCAAATCTATGTCCCCTGCTTTGAAAGGCAGAGTCTTAACCATTGGACCATCAAGACAGTTTCATATGTTGCATTTCTAAATATTTTTCTGTATGTGTGCTGCATTTCCCAATTTAAAAAAAAAAAAAAATCAAGTGAATATAAAATTGTCTCGAAGCCTAACTCTGAAGGTACAGCAAAGTTAGTCTCTGAAAGTTATACTTGAGAGAGGCAGAAGGCCTAGCAGAGAGCAAGAATCCACAACCTGGCCATGGAACAAGACTGATTCTCTCCAAATTATTTCCCTACTGTGAAACTGGGCCTGTCACCACCTACTGACCCACTTCATGGCATGACCATAAAGATAAAATGCTGCTATTGGTTTAAGCCCCAGGAAGCACTAGAGAAATACATTCAAGGAAGGCTTTATGGTTCAATGATAAATTTACTGGGCAATGCAGGTGTGAAGCTCTGCCTTGCTCCTACCCACTGAGAGGACACACCTCTGAGCCTCGGTGCCTGATCAAGGATCCTGCAGTGGCAACCAGCCCTTCCTTGAGGGTTGGTAGGGGGATCTTAAATCCTTGTCCCACATAGTTCAGTTCAATTTGTCACTCAGTTGTGTCTGACTCTCTGTGACCCCAAGGACTGCATCACGCCAGGCTTCCCTGTCCATCATAAGCTCCCCATGTTTGCTCAAACTCATGTCCATCAGGTCAGTGATGCCATTGAACCATTTATCCTCTGTCATCCCCTTCTCCTCCTGCCTTTAATCTTTCCCAGCATCATGGTCTTTTCTAATGAGTCAGTTCTTGCATCAGGTGGCCAAAGTATTGGAGTTTCAGCTTCAGCATCAGTCTTTCCAAAGAATATTCAGGACTAATTTCCCTTAGGACTGACTGGTTGGATCTCCTTGCAGTCCAAGGGACTCTCGAGAGTCTTCTCCAACATCACAGTTCAAAAGCATCAATCCTTCAGCGTTCAGCTTTCTTTATAGTCCAACTCTCACATCCATACAAGACTACTGGAAAAACCATAGCTTTGATTAGACAGACCTTTGTTGGCAAAGTAATGTCTCTGCTTTTTAATATGCTGTCTAGATTAGTCATAACTTTCCTTCTAAGGAGAAAGCATCTTTTAATTTCACAGCTGCAGTCATCTGCAGTGATTTTGGAGCCCAAGAAAATACAGTCTGTCACTGTTTCCATTATTTCCCCATCTATCTGCCATGAAGTGATGGGACTGGATGCCATGATCTTCGTTTTTTAAATGTTGAGTTTTAAGCCAACTTTTCCACTTTCCTCTTTCACTAGCATCAAGAGGCTCTTTAGTCCTTCTTTGCTTTCTGCCATAAGGGTGGTGTCATCTGCATAAATGAGGTTATTGATATTTCCCCCAGCAATCTTGATTCCAGCTTGTGCTTAATCCAGCCCGGCATTTTGCATGATGTACTCTGCATATAAGTTAAATAAGCAGAGTGGCAATGATGTACTCTCCTTTCCCAATTTGAAATCAGTCCATTATTTCATGTCCAGTTCTAACTGTTGCTTCTTGACCTACATACAGATTTCTCAGGAGGCAGGTAAGGTGGTCTGGTAATTCCCATCTCTTGAAGAATTTTCCACAGCTTGTTGTGATCCACACAGTCAAAGGCTTTGGTGTAGTCAATAAAGCAGAAGTAGATGTTTTTCTGGAACTCTCTTGCACTGTTAGGAAATTCTCACACTGTTAAGAAAGTTCTAGGACCAACAACAGATTTCCCAACCTGGGGATCTGGCAAAGGGACATAGAACTCCCAGGGAATTTGACTTTGGAAGCCAGTGGGATTTGATTGCAGAACTTACACAAGTCTGGGGAAACAGACTCTTGGAAGGCACAAGAACTTGTGCGCACCAGGAGCCAGGAGAAAGCAGCAGTGTCCCCACAAGAGACTGAGCCAGACTTGCCTGTGAGTGTCCAGGAGTCTCCGGCAGAGGTGTAGGTCGACCGTGGCCTGCTGCAGGGTCAGGGGCACTGAATACAACAGTGCAAGCATAAGGCCTTTTGAAGGAGCTCACAATTATCAGCATTATCCCTACAATAAGTCTGGCCTCAGGGAATATGGCCCTGCCCATCAACAGAAAATTGGACTAAAGATTTACTGAGCATGCCCCGCCCATCAGGACAAGATCCAGATTCTGGCACAGTCAGTCTCTCCCAACAGGAAGCTCCCACAAACCTCATCCATATCTATCAGAGGGCAGACGGAAAGAAAACCACAGTCACAGAAAACTAACCAAACTGATCACATGGATCACATCCTTGTCTAACTCAGTGAAACTAAGAGTCATGCCAGGTAGGGCCGTCCAAGACAGACGGATCATGGTGGAGATTTCTGACAAAACGTGGTCCACTGGAAAAGGGAATGGCATACCACTTCAGTATTTTTGCTTTGAGAACTCCATGAACCTCAAATCATGATTCTTTATTCTCTTCAGTCTGTGCTTAGTTGCAGCACACAGGATCTAGTTCCCCAACTAGGGATCGAATCTCAGCCCCTGCATTGAGGGCATGGCATCTTAGCCACTGGATCACCAGGAAAGTCCCCAAATTGTGCTTCCCTGGTGGTTCAGCTGGTAAAGAATCCACTTGCAATGAGGGAGACCTGGGTTCGATCCCTGGGTTGGGAAGATCCCCTGGAAAAGGGAATGGCTACCCACTCCAGTATTCTGGCCTGGAGAATTCCATGAACTGTATAGTCCATGGGGTCAAAAAGAGTTGGACATGATTGAGTGACTTTCACTTTCACTTTTTTTTTCAACAAACATATGACCTGTACATTGAACAAGCATTTAGTTGTGGAATCACAACTAAACTTTTGTCTTCCTCTATCCCTTCACTTTCTACAGTGAGTAATAAATAATATTCTCCTGAGCCTGGATGACATAGGCAGGATGAGAATTTTCTGATCACTCACAGAGAGTCCTCCATTGCCTTTAGCCACAGATAGTCTCAGTAACAGAAATTCAAGTGTCTAGCCCCATGCAGTGGTCTTGGTTGACAACTGTGATTATCGGTTGGCTTGGCAATGTCTCCCCTTTCAGCTGACTCCTGCTCCCACAGGGAAGTCCCCAATGGGAATAGGGGTCTCTTTTCTTCTTGCCCCTCTTTCCAGCTCACTGCTTTTCCTGTCCCTTACTTTGTTGTCCTCCCTTACTCAGAGAGAAACAGGAGTCAAAGTTTTCTCTCATGGGCTCACAGAGACTCCTCTCATCCCTTAACCTGAGCAGGTGCATCCATTTTCCAGGTGGTCCTTGAAACTCTTAGCCTCTGGGCACCCAGCCTCCTCCTTCTAATGACATCCCATCCCACTAGCTTGCCCTACTGGACGTGACCAAGACTCCTTCATGTCAGTTCTCCCCTGTATGGTCTACCTTGGGTGCATGGTGGATGCTGTCCAGTCTCCTGCCCAGATGAGTCCAGGAGTGCAGCCCCATCCCCAACTGGCCAGCCTGCTGTTTCCACTAACAAGGCAGAGTCAGCTCTTGCACATTCTGCATTTCCTGGGGTAACAGGGCATCAGGCTCCATTTGTAGTTCACTTTAGGTTTTTGAGGCTTGGGTCAGGTCGCAGTTCTGGGGTTCCCAACTAGATGGAATCCAGATCAAACTCTCCAACTGGTTTCCTGGAAGCCACCCTTGCTAGGCTTTTGTCACAAAACATCTGCTTCTCACAAAGGGAAATGGTTGAGCAGAGTGGCAGCTCTCTCCTTTGGATATCCAAGGATCTACCATGAATGTTAACTGTTACTTCTAAGGATTGACCCATGACCAGGCATAATGCTGGGTGCCAGGAGAAGAAAGATGAATAAGATACTGTCTTGGTTCTCAAAGGGGAATTATTCCTTGGAGTCTCTTAAACTTGCCAACTGCTTCTCGGAGTCTCTTAAACTTGCCAACTGCTTTTCTAGTGTTTCACTCTGACAAAAGGCTATGGAGAGGTTCCTCTAGTTGGCTGCCTTCTTCCTTCATGCTCAGCCCTTCCCAATCAGCCTTCCTGAGCCTTGACTCTGACAGTCCCAAGATTCTACCAACTGCTCAAAAAGATTTCAGGCTCCATGAACCCAACAAACGTGTACTCTGGGTCAGGCACTGTTCTCAGAAGGAGAACATCAAGGCATAGAGAAAGACTCTGCTCCAGCTGGGGGTTGGGGCAGACTCACAGGGAACAAGCACACCATATGGCACATGGCAGAAGCACCAGGAGGAAAATGAGACTGTTGCAGAAAGAAAGACCCCTTCCAGGGCCCAAAAGTGGGCTGTCTAACACTCGGAAATGAATTGTCTGAGGAGACATGTGCTGACAAAGCAAGAGATTTTATTGGGAAAGGGCACCCGGGTGGAGAGCAGGAGGGTGAGGGAACCCAGAACTGCTCTGCCACGTGGCAGATGGGATTGGTTTCCAGATTGTCTTTAGCCAATCGTTTTGACTCAGAGTCCTTCCTGGTGGTACACGCCTTGTTCAGCCAAGATGAATGCCAGCGAGAAGGATTCTGGGAGGTGGTTGAACATGTGGTGTATCCTTTTGACCTTTCCCGAACTCTTCTGATTGGTGGTGGCTTATTAGTTCCCTGTTCCTTACCAGGACCTCCTGTCATAAAACAACTCATGCAAATGGTTACTATGGTGCCTGGCCAAGGTGGGTGGTTTCAGTCAGTGTGCTTCCCGTAACAAGACCAGGAAAGTGCAGTGGTGGATTATCCCATCTTCCAGTGGTGTCCATGTTAAAGCTACCTGGGCCCAGCAATCCTGCAAAACAGGGAAGGTTAAGGAATGCCCCACCCCCCTACCCATCCCCCACCCGCTGTCCTTTGTGTTCTAGACATCTGCTACTGCAAAGAGCTACCTTTTCTCCCATAACTCAGATAAGACTCCTGGGTGCCTCTTATCTACCCTCAAAATTCCCTTTCTTTGCCTTGTAAATGATTAGCTGAAGCTTGTCCCCACTGATCAACTGGAAAAAAATGCTTGTTTATCAGACTTTGGTTAAGGTTCTCTCCTCCCTCCAGGTTCCTGAACTTTGGCCTACCTTCAAATCACCCTGAGCTAGCATACCACACTCCCACCTCCAGAAAACAGACTGGCCTCAGGGTCACACATCCTTTGATCTACTATCCAATCACGCCACCCTGTCAGTTCCACTACTCAAAACCTAGTTCCTTCTAGCTTTATTTACTCCTCTCTATAAATAAACTCTCTGAATCAACCCTTTGACACCAACTAGATCAGTGATGTGTTTATGTGTATAGGTGAAAAGATGTACTTTCCCAGTTTGTGAAACTGGGAAACTGAAACTCCTACTTTATTCTACACAAAGGTTAAAGTGAGATGGTGTCCTACAAAGACAGTTTCCAGTTTTAAAATTTAAATTATATTAATGAAGATAATATGAAACTAAAAGTTCAAAAATAGACCCATAGATATAGAAAACGAACATAAGGTTACCAAAGGGGAAAGAGAGGAGGGGTAAATTAGGAGTTTGGGATAAACATATACACACTAATATATATAAACTAGATAATCAACAATGTCATAATACATGGCGCAGGGAACTATGCTCAATATTTTGTAATACTCTATAATGGAAAAGAACCTGAAAAAGAATATAGATATAGATAAATATATAACTGGATCACTTAGTTGTTTACCTAAAACTGACACAACATTGTAAACCAACTATACTTCAAGAAAAAAAAAAAAGTACACTATAATTAAAATAAATAAAATTAAAAGTTCATTTTCTCAGTTGTACACCTTACCTTTCAACTGTTCAAGAGTTACATGTGGCCAGAAGTACATTTTTGAGACAAGAGCATTTTTTAGAAAAACTGAATTTTATTCCTTTAAACATTGAATGAGAGGTCATTTAGATTGAAATATTTAAATATATATTTAAATATGGGCATAGCATCTGCCCATATTAAGGATTTTTGGTGATTCAGATAATTCATCTTTGAACTGTGTATATAAACCACAGTACTGTGCCTATACCTTGTACATACTATGGTCTCCTCTCCCTTTGATGTTCACTGTGTTCTGGCATTCATCTGCTTTTAGTATTATTTTCTCATCTGTGAAAAGGAGATGTCAACTAAAAAAGATGCACAACTTGAGAGCTGCGAGTTAAGTTTTATTTGGGGCAAGATGAGGACTGCAGCTCAGAAGGCAGCATCTCAGATTGCTCTGACAGACTGCTCCCAAGTGGCAGTGGGGGACGTCAACATATAAGGTTTTGGTGAAGGGGGAGTTCAATACCATTAAGCACTCATTTTACAAAAGGTTTTTTGTTAGTCATGAGGACCTGAGGTCACCATGAAGGGATTTACTGCTTCTCTAAATATGAGGAGATACAAGGATTGAGATCATAAAATCTGTTCCTAAAAACATCCAACTATGTAAAGACCTGTCCCACCAAGATTCCCTGGAGCATAGCATGCTCATTCCACCCTGAACTCCCTCAGGAGTTGTTGAAGGTCAACAGTTATAGCGGCACAGGGTTCAGTCTCTGTAGAGGCAGATGGCAAATGCCTTTGTTGTTCAGTCGTTGGCATTGCTCTTCATAAGTGCCAATTTGTAGTTGACAGAAATAACAATACTATTAACTATCTCATAGAGTTAAATGATGTAGTGAATATAAACCACTGAGGACAGTACTTGACATAAAGAAAACACTCAATAAATATTATATATGTTCAAATTACAGTATATCAACTATTCAGTTCAGTTCAGTTGCTCAGTCCTGTCTGACTCTTTGTGACCCCATGGACTGCAGCACACCAGGCCTCCCTGTCCATCACCAAAATGCATGTCCATTGAGTCAGTGATGGCATCCAACCATCTCATCCTCTGTCATCCCCTTCTCCTCCTACCTTCAATCTTTCCCAGCATCAGGGTCTTTTCAAATGAGTCCGTTCTTTGCATTAGGTAGCCAAAGTATTGGAGTTTCAGCTTCAACATCAGTCCTTTTAATGAACACCCAAGACTGATCTCCTTTAGGATGGACTGGTTGGATCTCCTTACAGTCCAAGGGACTTTCAGGAGTCTTCTTCAATGCCAAGTTCAAAAGTGTCAATTCTTCAGCGCTCAGCTGTCTTTGTAGTCCAACTCCCACATTAATACATGACTACTGGGAAAACCATAGCCTTGACGAGACAGACTTTTGTTAGCAAAGTAGTGTCTCTGCTTTTTAATATGCTGCCTAGGTTGGTCATAACTTTCCTCCCAAGGAGTAAGCATCTTTTAATTTCATAGCTGCAGTCACCATCTGCAGTGATATTGGAGCCCAAAAAAATAAAGTCAACCACTGTTTCCACTGTTTCCCCATTTATTTCCCATGAAGTGATGGGACCAGATGCCATGATCTTAGTTTTCTGAATGTTGAGCTTTAAGCCAACTTTTTCACTCTCTTCTTTCACTTTCATCAAGAGGCTTTTTACTTCCTCTTCACTTTCTGCCATAAGGGTGTTGTCATCTGCATATCTGAGGTTATTGATATTTCTCCCAGCAATCGTGATTCCAGCTTGTGCTTCTTCCAGCCTAGTGTTTCTCATGATGTACTCTACATATAAGTTAAATAAGCAGGGTGACAACATACAGGCTTGACATACTCCTTTTCCTATTTGGAACCAGTCTGTTGCTCCATGTCCAGTTCTAACTGCTGCTTCCTGACTGCATACAGATTTCTCAAGAGGCAGGTCAGGTGGTCTGGTATTCCCATCTCTTTCAGAATTTTCCACAGTTTATTGTGATCCACACAGTCAAAGGCTTTGGCATAGGCAATAAAGCAGAAATAGATGTTTTCCTGGAACTCTCTTACTTTTTCGATGATCTAGCGGATGTTGGCAATTTGATCTCTGGTTCCTCTGCTTTTTCTAAATCCAGCTTGAACATCTAGAAGTCTATGGTTCATGTACTGTTGAAGCCAGGCTTGGAGAATTTTGAGCATTACTTTACCAGCGTGTGAGATGAGTGCAATTGTGCAGCAGTTTGAGCATTCTTTGGCATTGCCTTTCTTTGGGATTGGAATGAAAACTGACCTTTTCCAGTCCTGTGGCCACTGCTGAGTTTTCCAAATTTGCTGGCATATTGAGTGTAGCACTTTCACAGCATCATCTTTCAGGATTTGAAATAGCTCAACTGGAATTCCATCACCTCCACTAGCTTTGTTCATAGTGATGCTTCCTAAAGCCCACTTGACTTCACATTCCAGGATGTCTGGCTCTAGGTGAGCGATCACACCATCGTGATTATCTGGGTTGTGAAGATCTCTTTTGTACAGTTTTTCTGTGTATTCTTGCCACTTCCTCTTAATAGTTTCTGCTTCTGTTAGGTCCATACCATTTCTGTCCTTTATTGAGCCCATCTTTGCATGAAATGTTCCCTTGGTATCTTTAATTTTCTTGAAGAGATCTCTAGTCTTTCCCATTCTATTGTTTTCCTCTATTTCTTTGCACTGATCACTGAGGAAGGCTTTCTTATCTCTCCTTGCTATTCTGGAACTCTACATTCAAATGGGTTTATCTTTCCTTTTCTCCTTTGCTTTTGGCTTCTCTTCTTTTCACAGCTATTTGTAAGACCTCCTCAGACAGCCATTTTGCTTTGCTGCATTTCTTTTTCTTGGGGATGGTCTTGATCCCTGTCTCCTGTACAATGTCACGAACCTCTGTCCATAGTTCATCAGGCACTCTGTCTATCAGATCTAGTCCCTGAATCTATTTCCCACTTCCACTGTATAATCTTAAGGGATTTGATTTAGGTCATACCTGAATGGTCTAGTGGTTTTCCCTACTTTCTTCAATTTAAGTCTGAATTTGGCAATAAGGAGTTTATGATCTGAGCCACAGTCAGCTCCCTGTCTTGTTTTTGCTGACTGTACAGAGCTTCTCCATCTTTGACTGCAGAGAATATAATCAGTCTGATTTTGGTGCTGACCATCTGGTGACGTCCATGTGTAGAGTCTTCTCTCGTGTTGTTGGAAGAGGTTGTTTGCTGTGATCAGTGTGTTCTTTTGGCAAAACTCTATGAGCCTTTGCCGTGCTATACTTCAATCTTAAAAAATAAACTTAAAAAAAAAAAAACTTTTTGCCTAAATCTGGAGGCACTTGTAGATCTTATTTTCTCCCCTCACAAGGGGAGAATACTTGTCAGTATTTTCTCCCCTGCAGTTGTCTTTCTCCCCCCTTGCAACAATCCTTTTGAACGTAAGTCTCCCCTTGCTAAGTCCAGATTTGTTTTTTCTTTGGCTTGATCAGGGAGAGTCTCTTTCTACAGGAACATTTCAGCAAAGACCTGAAGGAAGTGAGGACACAAGCAGATATTAATAGATTCTGATGAGAAGAGACATTCTAAACAAGGGAGGAGCAAATGCAAAAGCCCCAAGAAGAGAACACATTTAGCATATTCAAGTGATAATGAGAAGACTACTGGGTTAAAGCATCACAAGCAAGAAGAAGGTGACCAAATTAGGGCAAAGGGATGCCAAAGACATCATTATGTAGAGCCCGTGAAACATCAGAAGGCCTTGGGATTTTATTTTAAATAGGGTGGGTACCCACTGGAGGGTTCAGAGATAGAGACAACTTGGATTTTACTGAATCAACTTGACTATCAGGTGAAGGATAGTGGGACAAAATTAGAAATAGAGGAATGAGTAGTTTGATAAGAAAGATTGTAGCCTGACTAGTGGACATAAGTGGTGGAGATAGTAAGGAATTAGGAGACTTGGGATGTTTATAAGGAAAGCAGCCCTAGTTCACTGATGATTAGATGGGGTCAGAGATGTAAGCTAGTGAGAGAGAGGATTCCAGAATGAATCTAAGTAACTAGAATTATAAAGTTATGTTTACTGAGCTGAGCTGATGAAGCTATGGGAGAAATGGGGGAATCAACAGTCATATTTGGGGCATGGGAATTTAAAATGTCAAATAGATACTATCTCAGCTGGGACAGAGCCCAAGGAAAGCACCAATGTGTAAATCACTTAGAGGGGCCAGTGGTAAGGATGGGGCCAGTGAGACCAATGAAAAGGTATGCTATCCACTACTATACATAAAATAGATAACGAATAAGAATCTACTGTAGAGCACAAGGAACACTACTCAATACTCTGTAATGACCTATATGGGAAAAGAATCTGAAACAGAGTGGATACATGTATATGTATAATTGATTCACTTTACTATACATCAGACACTAACACAACATTGTAAGTCAACTATACGCCAACAAAAATTAATCTAAAAAAAACCCCGTGATATTAAGGTTGCTGCCATGAGCAATGAGGGCTCAAATCTTCAGAGACGCCTAAGAAAATATACCAAAGGCCTTCAGGATTGTCTATCTGAAAGGCAAGAGGCAGGAGGATTTATCCACTAGCTCCATACCCCTGCTGGTTGAGGGTTTCTCCAGGCATGCTAATAACACTATACTATCTAGCTGCCCACTCCCTGGATGAAGCCAGATTTCTTCTTGGGGCCTGGAGGAATCCCTGAAGCAGGAAAGCAAAACTCTTGGTGACTGCTCTCTGCTAAATGAGTCAAAGTCTTCAAGGAACTGTTTATCCCAGCCATTTGGATCAAAGGCATGGACAAGGGACTGCAAAGCAGGACACTGGGCTGGAGATACAAAGTCATCAGTGTATATACAAACATAAGACATTCTCTTGAGTGGGTAAAAAGAGTAAATAGGAGGAAATTTTCCCTCTCACACCTCAAATCAAACCATTGAGACAACCACCCACTCTATTCATTGGTAAACTTGATCTTGACACCATAGCATGGGAATAGCCCCCTCCTCTCTGAGGTTTTCCCACACTGGAAAGTGAAAAGGGAACTCCCTCCTCCACCAAGGATATAATAGACTACAATGCTGGTGCTAATTCAACTGGAAAATTTGAGAGGCATAAATACAAGATCCTTTACAGAGATGCTAGAACGTGGGTATATGCACCACAGACATCTTTAGACAGGTGTTCAGCCACATGCAGAAGCAGGAGAATAAATTTGTGCTTGCTTCACTCTCTCTCTCAGACCAGAGGTGATTGTCTCCTGAAGAATGTCTACTTGGAAGTGTGGGCAACTCAGCAGCAAACGGAGGAAACACTTGGGAAATGACTTATTCACAGCACTTATAAATTACTTAGCTTCTTGTGCCTCACAGTAGTAAAATGAAGAGGTTAAACTGGATGATCTCTGAGGTCCTGTTCTACTGACAAATTCCCATTGTGCTTCATTTTGAACTTATTACATTGAGTAATAGACTTCATCTGATTCAATGACACAATCAAAGGCTCTTAGGTTAAAGAGCAGAGTTCCTGAAGCCAGATAAAACAGTGGTGCCTCGAGGGTGGGATGTTTCGAGAGAACAGCATCGAAACATGTATATTATCTAGGGTGAAACAGATCACCAGGCCAGGCTGGATGCATGAGACAAGTGCTCGGGCCTGGTGCACTGGGAAGACCCAGAGGAATCGGGTGGAGAAGGAGGTGGGAGGGGGGATCGGGACAGGGAATACATGTAAATCCATGGCTGATTCATGTCAATGTATGACAAAAACCACTACAATACTGTAAAGTAATTAGCCTCCAACTAATAAAAATAAATGAAAAAAATAATAATAAAAAAAATTTTAAAAAGAATGGTGCCTCATCCTTGGCTGCTCTGGATCTAGGGCCCCCTAGTGGATAAAAAGTTAATCGAGTTTCTAATTGAAAGAGACACATGTACCCCAATGTTCATTGCAGCACTGTTTACAATAGCTAGGACATGGAAGCAACCTAGATGTCCATAGGCAGATGAATGGATAAGAAAGCTATGGTACATATACACAATGCAACATTACTCAGCTATTAAAAAGAATGCATTTGAATCAGTTCTAATGAGGTGAATGAAATTGAAGCCTATTATAGAGCGAAGTAAGTCAGAAAGAAAAACACCAATAAGTATATTAACTCATATATATGGAATTTAGAAAGATGGTAATGATGACCCTATATGTGAGACAGTAAGAGAGACACAGATGTAAAGAACAGACTTTTGGACTCTGTGGGAGAAGGTGAGGGTGCGATGATTTGAGAGAATAGCATTAAAACATGTATATTACCATATGTGAAATAGATTGCCAGTCCAGGTTCAATGCATGAGACAGGGCGCTCAGGGCCGGTGCACTGGGATGACCCTGAGGGATGGGATGGGGATGGAGGTGGGAGGGGGGTTCAGGATGGGGACACATGTACACCCATGGCTGATTCATGTTAATGTATGGCAAAAACCACTACAATATGTAAAGTAATTAGCCTCCAATTAAAATAAATTAATTAATTTAAATTTTTTTAAAAAGTTAATTGAGTTTCCAAGTCTGGACTTTAATATCGGAAGCAGAATATTTGGGACCACAGGCCAATTTTGAAATCTTTGATTTTTTTTTTCTACCTAGAGGTATAATAGGTTCATTGACTTTTTTTTAAACATTTAAAGGGTTAGACCATGTTTCTATAGGGCCAGCTTCATGGGCACACAATCTGTGTAGTCACACAGGGCTCCACACTTGTCTTAATGCTCTGCTGTGTCTCAAAATCCGTAATCTTCATCAGAAGGTCTCCAAAAAGTACATTTTCATTTTGTACTGAGCCCCACAAATTGTGTAGCCAGTCCTGTGCATAAGTCATCTACAACTTTAGTTGGAGAACACAGAGAATGTGACTCTGCTGTCATCTTTCTAGCATAAACCTAGGACTTACCATGCACAAAGGACATGGGTGAAGCAGTGACCCCAAAGTTGACTTCAAGGGCTAAGCAGTAGTGTCTATCAGGATTCAGAGACAAGGGGGAAAGTGTAGAAAATAAAAAATGGGGAGGGGAACTGTCGAGGCCTGTGTGAGGAAAGCAGGAGAGACTCCATCTTGAAGCCTGTCATCGATCTTAAAGATAGGATGTGAACTGGGCCTGAACCCTGCTCAAGAGTGAGGAAACCGTTGCTAGTGAAAACCAGGTCTCTTGGAGACTTCCTTCCCTACAGATGACAAACGGAGATTGTAGTTGAGGTCAGGCTGCCCCTGTTAGATTAACCATGGAGACATCCCCACTTGATGTATAATCATTGTTCCCCACCTTTAACCTTAATTGTTTATTCTCCTAGCACCTACTTGTTGTAAAACTCAATCATATCCAACAAAGAGGTTACTGACATGTAACCAGTCACGTTCAGTTCAGTTCAGTTCAGTCACTCAGTGGTGTCCGACTCTTTGCGACCCCATGAATCGCAGCATGCCAGGCCTCCCTGTCCATCACCAACTCCTGGAGTTTACTCAAACTCAGGTCCATCGAGATGCCATCCAGCCATCTCATCCTCTGTCGACCCCTTCTCCTCCTGCCCCCAATCCCTCCCAGCATCAGGGTCTTTTCCAATGAGTCACATAGTGGGGGGTATAAAACTGGGCCTCTCAGAAACATCAGGGTTCTTGTTGGGAACTGATTCCCCTTGGACCTGCTGGCATAATAAACTGTACTCCACTGTTAAGGGTCCTCCAAGGTACGTTTTGCAACTCCAGATTCCACAAAAGAACTAGAAGAGAAGAGCCCCCCAGGTACCCACAAAGGGCTGAGTCTGTGGACCAAGATGTGGCTCAATAGGTAAGGGTAAATATTGGGTAAACATTCTGTGCAATCTTCTGAACTATCATATATGTGAGATCTGCCACCAGGAAAATTGAGTTCTCTGGGAAACAACTGTGCCTGTCCTTTCCAGATACTGCAAAGCACAATAGTAGGATTATGATAATCATTTCATGGCAGAGAACAGAAGAAAAGTTGTATAAACACACCTCATCTCCTCAAGTTTTTCATAAAAGCAGTTTGGTATGAGGAATTTAAAACCTGTAATAAAGATTATAATTTTTTTTTAATGCAGAACATTCAGTGAGCTTGATTTTGCAATTTCCTATGCTACTAAGCTCTTCCCATTTCTCTTTCATGCATTTGAACAGTTATGAGCATACATCTTTAAATTCCTGGGCCTATAGCTGAGTTTAAGACCATCTGTTTTTATTCAGACTAAGGAAGCTGGATTCTTGAATTTTTATCTTTATTTTACTAAGATCGTGGTAGCAATGTTTATTTTGAAGGTAGTAAATATTAGAATTATATAGGATTTATCTTTCAATATAGAGGTTTTTATTTAACAAACTTTAGTGTTTACAATCTGCTAGGCATTGTTCTAAGTGCTTTACAAATATGAGCAAATTTCATTCTCACAAGAACTCTTTAGAAGTCACCTTCTCTAGCATCTTCAACAAGGAACAATAAACCCACAGAGAAATTACAGGACAAGGGAAAGTATCTTTAGGTTTCTAAGAGTGGCAAACTGCAGGAAGGTAAATATATGGGAAGACACGAATTGAGGAAATTTTATTTGCAGATTCCTCTAGTACCATTTCTAGACTGCAGAGAGTTGAGAGTCATCTCCAATAAAGGAGAATTTATATCTTGCCTCCAGGCAGAAATGGGGGAGGGTAGAGAGTTTTCCCTGCATTTCCTGCTGTTTAATTGCCTTCAGCTCAAACAAATGTTTATGTCAAAGAGACATATTTTGGGATGACAGATTCTGGTTTCCTTCAGGATGGTCTCTTATTTCATTTCACAGATAAGGAAACTGGTGCACAAAGTGAACTTGGAATAAGCATGTAGCCTGAAATCCCTAAAATTACTTTTTCTAAATTCTGCTATTCTTCAACTTGGTTTTCCTTTTACTGGGGATATTTCCAAGCGGGGGGAAAAAAAAAAAAGAAATTTCTAGGTCCTTTACACCTCCTTTACCTAAATTCTATTTTCTAGAAGCTCTTAGGATATTTCACTCATCCGAACTGCCACAGTACTCTAAACCAAACCTACTATTTTTTAATGCGTAATATACATTGTGTTCAAAATCATCAATCTCCTCTTTTAAAATACAAAGATTAAACAAACATGCAAACATTAAAAGAAGGTACCTGGAAAAGAATCTAAACAAGAGTGGAAAAAAAAAAAACAAGAGTGGATACATGCCAATGTATAGCTGATTCACTTTGTTGTACAGAAGAAACACAACATTCAAAATCAACTATACTCCAATAAAAATTAATTTTAAAAAAACAAAGTACCTGCCGTGAGGGGAGCATACAGTAAGTCCCCTATATATGAATGAGTTCCATTCTGAGAGCATATTCATAAGCCCAGTTTGTTTATAAGTCCAACAAAGTTAGCCTAGATACCCAACTAACACAATCAGCTACATAGTATGTAGCTGATTAGTACATAGCTCTATATAGGTTTATAATACTTTTCACACAAATAATACATAAAGTACAAACACAAAAAATAGTGCTGTACGCAAAGTACACAAAAGCACAACTACCTGTAGAGGATGCACACATGTGACAATGTACACCAGACATGTGAACTAACTTACGAAAATGGACAGGCAAACACACAGTCTTATCTTTGAAAGTTCACAACTTGAAGGTTTGTATGTAGGGTACTTACTGTACAAGCAAACAGTTGAAAATGATGTGTTGACAGGCAGGAACATCTCACTCCTCCAAGTATAAGAAGAAAGGTAGCTGGGAAGCATCCTTGAGGGGTGATCCTTACTGAATCTTGAAGGGAAATTTGTACTTCATCAAGTAGACAAGCAAAAGAATTTCCAGGACCAGTATATATTGAACCAGCACAGGTATTGAATAACTCTTCTCAGGAATTAATGAAGCTCAGGTTCTTTGTGTCTCAGCACAGAAGTAATTAACTGAGGGACAAAGTGGTAAGTAAAAAGTGGGTTTATTAGTATAGGATGCTTGTGAAGGATATAAGAGGGCAGGCAAGGTAGCTCTTCCCTGAGAACTAAGAGGGCTTCATTTTTGTAGTCAATGGAAAAGTGGGGAGGAGAAGACCACCTTCCTCCTCATTTTTGAGTACAGTGTAGGCTTATATCATTAGCTCCTCCTTCATGGCAGGTTATTGACCCCATATGGTTAAACCAGGAATGTCATAGTGCTATTCAAATCAGCAGAGAAGTGGTAACATACACTATGTTAAATCATCTCAGATTTCAGTCTGAGGATCTTCTACTTTGAAATGTCATCTTTGCCCTATATCCTGTCCTTGGCGTGCAGAGGTCCTTGTCCTAAGGACCATTATCATGCTGACCTCAACCAGCATGAGGCATGAAGGTCTCATTTTTTCACCTAATGACCTGGAGCATATCTTGTGCTTTTACTGCATGGGTACATTGTTAAGCAGGCCTGTTTTGTTTCATGATGTTCTGATTCCTTTTTTGAGCAATCATTAATGTACAATGGTCTCCCAGAGTTAATTCTCTATACATAATCCCCTAGTGGGATTTCTAAAATCATCTGTGTAACTGCCCTACTCTATTTCTATCAGCATTCTGGATCATATGGAATCTACGGAACTTCAGTAGTAGTCCAGCGTGAGGTAAATGCAGGCAAGGGTATGTGTGGTGTTAACAAACAGCCACCCTCCACCAGGCAAAAAAGATAAAATTCTTACCCAACTGAACTTGAGTCCTTTTGCCTGCAGCACAAGAAAGCCAATATAATATCATGAGTTGTGAAGGAAGGTACAGTAATTATCTGCAGGGCACCAAGCAAGGAGTATTGGCAGTTCATGTTCAAAAGACCCAAACTCTCTGAGTCCTGCTCAGTTTCAAAATTATGACTGTCATATAGATATAAAAATGAGCATGTTAAAGATTTTGTTTCTCATATCAGGCAGATTTTATAACCATCTGCTCAAAGGACAAGACCGAAGAATAGACACATTTATAGACCAGAAATATTGAAATAAATGGAGGCAAAACCATCTTCTTTCACAGGGAGTGCAACTGTTTCACAGGGAGTGCAAATGTTCACAGGGAGTGCAAATGATTGAACTTCAGTAGGAGAGAATTTGCATTTCCATAGACCATCATTTTGCACTGCTACCACTCATTTACAACTTACACAATTGTAAAATAGCTCCCATAGAATTAGAATCAGGTAATGCAGAAAGGTCAGTTTTCATCTCAATCCCAAAGAAAGGCAATCCCAAAGAATGCTCAGTTCAGTTCAGTTCAGTCGCTCAGTCGTGTCTGACTCTTTGCGACCCCATGAATCGCAGCACGCCAGGCCTCCCTGTCCATCACCAACTCCCGGAGTTTACTCAAATCCATGTCCATCGAGTCAGTGATGCCATCCAACCATCTCATCCTCTGTGGTCCCCTTCTCCTCCTGCCCCCAATCCCTCCCAGCATCAGGGTTTTCTCCAATGAGTCAAAGAATGCTCAAACTACCATACAATTGCACTAATCTCACAGGCTCGTAAAGTAATGCTCAAAATTCTCCAAGCCAGGCTTCAGCAATACGTGAACCGTGAACTACCATATGTTCAAGCTGGTTTTAGAAAAGGCAGAGGAACCAGAGATCAAATTGCCAACATCCACTGGATCATCGAAAAAGCAAGAGTTCCAGAAAAACATCTATTTCTGCTTTATTGACTATACCAAAGCCTTTGACTGTGTGGATCACAATAAACTGTGAAGAGACGGGAATACCAGACCACCTGACCTGCCTCTTGAGAAACCTATATGCAGGTCAGGAAGCAACAGTTAGAACTGGACATGGAACAACAGACTGGTTCCAAATAGGAAAAGGAGTACGTCAAGCCTGTATATTGTCACCCTGCTTATTTAACTTATATGCAGAGTACATCATGAGAAACGCTAGGCTGTAAGAAGCACAAGCTGGAATCACGATTGCTGGGAGAAATATCAATAACCTCAGATATGCAGATGACACCACCCTTATGGCAGAAAGTGAAGAGGAAGTAAAAAGCCTCTTGATGAAAGTGAAAGAGGAGAGTGAAAAAGTTGGCTTAAAGCTCAACATTCAGAAAACTAAGATCATGGCATCTGGTCCCATCACTTCACGGGAAATAAATGGGGAAACAGTGGTTGACTTTATTTTGGGGGGCTCCAATATCACTGCAGATGGTGACTGCAGCTATGAAATTAAAAGACGCCTACTCCTTGGAAGGAAAGTTATGACCAACCTAGACAGCAAATTAAAAAGCAGAGACATTACTTTGCCAACCAAGGTCCGTCTAGTCAAGGCTATGGTTTTTCCAGTGGTCATGCATGGATGTGAGAGTTGGACTGTGAAGAAAGCTGAGTGCTAAAGAATTGATGCTTTTGAACTGTGGTGTTGGAGAAGACTCTTGAGAGTCCCTTGGACTGCAAAGAGACCCAACCAGTCCATCCTAAAGGAGATCAGTCCTGGGTGTTCATTGGAAGGACTGATGCTGAAGCTGAAACTCCAATACTTTGGCCACCTCGTGTGAGGAGCTGACACATTGGAAAAGACCCTGATGCTGGGAGGGACTGCAGGCAGAGGAGAAGGGGATGACAGAGGATGAGATGGCTGGATGCCATCACCAACTCGATGGACATGAGTTTGAGTAAACTCCGGGAGTTGGTGATGGACAAGGAGGCCTGGCGTGCTGCGATTCATGGGGTCGCAAAGAGTCAGACACGACTGAGCGACTGAACTGAACTTAATGCAGAAAGGTAACTCCTGTGCATAGATTTCCAATGAAGCACACTTTCTCCCCCACAGTGGCAGTTAGAGATAAAAATCAAATATTCAGGGGCCATACCTGAAACAGCAAATAACACACTTTCTGTTAGTTTCAGTCTCTGAGCAAAGGAGGTTCAAGAAAGGCCAAGGTGGGAAATGCCAAGATACCCTTTCACTGGAAGGGCATGGCCTGGCGGCAGGTGGAAGCCAACTGAAAAAGCACAAGGATGGAAGCACGAGTAACATCCAGTAGGCTGATGCAGTAGGTCAGTCAGAGTCTGCAAGCTGGAGCCAAGGTGAGTGGCTGACAAACACAGAAAGTCGAATCCAGCAGATGTCCTGAATGCGGATGTGAGGGATCAAGTCGAAAGGATATTTCTGACTGCTTCCAGGTTCCTTAATCAGACAGCTGGGTAGACAGTGGCGCATCCACCAGTACAAAAGGAGCAACTCTGTGAGGAAAAATAAGTTCAGTTTTGCATAACCGGAGGCTGAGGTGCCTACAGAACGTCGGGAAGGCAGATGGAACGGGACCCCAAGAGGCCAGGGGTAGAGTTAGAAGCCACTCGGTCTTTCAAAGCAACCAGGCACGACAGGAGGCAGGTTTGAGAGGGGTCCCGAATGGTCCCAGGAAGAGTCCAGCCTAGTGGAAGGTTCGACCCGGCAGACGTGGAGGCTTCACGGTCACGCAGCGAACCAGAGGCGACAGCCACAGAGCCTCGCGCTCCTTCAGCCCGTTGAGCCTCATAGCATTTTCCACAGCTAGGCTGCACGGGCCCCACTTCCGCTTCCGGTCCCGGGGTCTTGGCGGCGAGCGGCGTGGGGCGGGGCCTCAGGTACTTGGCGGAAGGAGCAACCTTCCCTCGGCTGGTGGGCTCTTGCGAGCCGGCGCGGCCTGCCTCGGCGGGGAGAGTGGCAGCCCCGAGCGGATGCGGCGTCTTCCACCCTCGGGCCCCACGACGGCCCCAGGGCGTGAAGGCGACACTCGAGGCCTGAGGAAGAGAAGCCGGCGGGCAGGGCCAGGCGAGGCAGGAGGCTGCGGCCCTGAGGCGGCGGGGCGCGAGGAGAGCGGGCAAAAGAGGAGGATGGTGGCCCGGGCTTCTGGGAGAGAAGAGGTGGAAAGTGACAAGTCAGGTGAGACGTCCGGGACTGGGAAGGCCTTAGCGAGGCGGCGAGTGGAGGGGCTGGGGGGACATGGGGCTTTTCAGACCCATCTGACAGGGCCAGCTTAGAAGCAGCGAAGGAGGCGGAGCTCCCATTGCAAGAGGGAGGACGCCGTAAGATAGCACTTAGGGGTCACTCCCTTTCTAGCCTTTGCATCCATTCTCCTTCACCCGTGTTTTATCAGTAGCTTTTCACTTGAATCTGCATGGGCCTTACTGATGCTCTCAGTTGACCAGAAAGGGGGAAAACACAGGAATTCACTTAAAAGTTATTTGTCCCGTTAGGGTGCCTTGGTCAGAAGTACTATAAGAGGAGGACTTCCCTGGTAGCTCCCCTGGTAAAGAATGCTCCTGCAATACACGAGACCCCGGTTCCATTCCTGGTTGGGGAAGATCCCTTGGAGAAGGGATAGGCTACCCACTCCAGTATTGTTGGGTTTCCCTGGTGCCTCAGACAGTAAAGAATCCGCCTGCAATATAGGAGACCTGGGTTTGATCCCTGGATTGAGAGGATTCCCCTGGAGAAGGGCATGGCAACCCACTCCAATATTCTTGCCTGGAGAATCCCCACGGACAGAGGAGCCTGGCGGGCTACAGTCCATGGGGTCACAAAGAGTCGGACACAGCTGAGCAACTAAACACAGCACAGCACTATAAAAGGGACTCCTACTAGTGAGCCACTTTGGCTAGTGCAGAATGATGACGCTAGAGGTTATTCAGCTGCCTTAGAATTCATACAGGTTTGTATGTAGTTCCTTAATAGAAATAAGGTCTTTGATTTTAAAAACAAACCTATGTTTTCCTACAGCTATTCAGGGAAATAAAAATGGATGACTTCACTTTTTTTTAAATTTGTATTGCTTTCCCTCCCTCAATATAAAATCTTCTCTGATATGTTTTGTTGTTTTGATCAGCCAAGGAAAAAAGAAAAGTTACTGAAGCCTCAAGTGATGATCCACAGCCAGGGATTGACCTGGTAAGAAAGGAATCATTAACCAGTTCGGAATCTTTCCCAACAGTGGAATGCAGTGAATTTCAAAGTATGACTTTCTTGCAGTCTTTGGGTAAGGAAAGGTTGATAGAAGGTATTAAAAGAAGAATTCGAATTAAAAAATTTAAAAGCTTAGAAAACCCACCTCTCAAAATGACTGAAAATAAGGCTACACAAAATAGTAAGGTTGAATTCCAAGATGAACTGTACAAGAATACTCAGAGATATTCTTGTAACAGCTTGTCACCTGGAGTAGAAAATAATTCCATTTTAAAATTACATGATTGCAGTTGTCTCTCCCATTCCAAGGATTGTAATGATGAAAATAATCTTGCATATAAACCTGATGGAGGATGTTTGCATGTACCAGAAAATTCCTCAAAGAAAGAAAACCCTAGGAGTCTTATAGATAAGACTAATCCAAGCAATATTCCTCAGCTTTTACAAACTGAAGAAAACTTAATGCAAGTAAGTCAGTTATTGCTTGAAGAAAATGATTCATACCTAAGTAAAAATAATGGCATGTTTTCCTGCCTTCAAAGTGAAAAAAATAAACATTCAGTAGAGGAGAGCAGTATTGGGAGAAAATCCAGAAAAAAGATGAAGGTGTCTGAAAAAGGAAATGGAGTGGTTATTGAGATGAAGTTTTCTAATATGTGTGACAAATCTGAGTTGATGTTACAAGGAAACCAAACAGGTGCTGAAGGTAAAGAAACAGAGACTTTAGAAGCTAAAAAAAGTTCTTTGAAAGTTTTGAGAAAAGTAAATAATAATACGCCGTCACCGATGGATCCCTTATTAAGTCTTCCAGAAACAGGGAAAAAAACAAGTCCTGAACATTATGTAAATGCTGTGTTTCAGAAAGCCCTTGAGCAACTTTCAGAAGAAGAAACAAAGAATGTTTCACAGCCTTTAGGATGTACCAGCATGGATCCACCAGGAGATTATTTTAAGTCAATGAAAAACTCATTAGTGAAGTCACTTAGTGATTGCTTTCCTGTTGAAAAGAGGTCTTCTAGGGAAGGCTTGAAGAATGAAGCTGAAGAATCTAAATATAGCTGTCACAGAACAATACCAATGACTGGCAAGAGAACTTGGCCTTGTTATTCATGTGCTAGAATATCTGCCCAGTGTTGGAAAAAAGCTTCCTTGCCACAAAGTTCTAGGCAAGATGATTTTCTTAAACATCAAACAAATCAAACTCACTTAACTGACTCCAAATTAATGCTACAAAGTTCTGTAACAGAAACAAACAGTGCATCTTCAAGTATAGAAAAATTGGATTCTAATTTAAATTGTTTACCTTCAGTCTCTACAGTGGAACCTACCTCCGTGGTTATAAAGGAACCTATAGTCAATGGTGACGAAAAAATGAAGTCAGAGAAACTAAGCAGAAGTGCATCAGAGGTAGTTTCTAATACTACTGAGAATACTCCATTGACTAATGTGACTCACAACTTAACAGGAAGTAAAAAAAAAGATAGAGGGAATTTAACAAAACTGAATTTGACAGTGGCTTCCCAGGATGGCCAGGAAGCAAGTAACTCTACAGGCAAAACTGTTCATCAAAAACCATGCATTACTAAGCAAGCACTGGTTGTTCCAGACCTAGTTAAGATACTGAACACAGGACGGCTGACTAATTTTAAAATTCCTTTACTTAAAAACAAAACAGAGAAAAGAAAAGAAATTAATGCCAAGTCATCAGAGAGAGAAGTATATAGTCCCCTAGAACTTCTTGACAATTTATCTGGAGCAGAGGTGAGGCAGAGTAGGACTAAAGAAAATGCTGTCACAGTAACTTCAGGACCTCAATCTCTGAGTATACAACATAGTGTAATTCCAGTGCAAGCTAGTTCTGACTCATTCTGCAGTAAGAATTCCTGTATTATTGCTCCGAGCTTTTTAAAGCAAGGTAATAATAATAAACCATCTAACCACATCTCTGCATCAGGCCATATCATTTCTAATAAGGCAGCTGCTTCTCTCACAGTTGAAAACAATACATTTTCTTGTGATCCTGGATGTATAGAGAAAAATCCCACCTTCTATTCCAATGAGCAAGAACCATTCAAAGCAGGTTCCTCTGAAGTTAGTGGTAGAAAAATGACTAAGAACTTTTCAGAAAGCAAAGTGGGGTTTCCAGATATTCTGAAAGCATATGAAGATGATGTCCTCTTAATTGATGTAATTCAAGATGACCCAGACCTGTTTGGAGTCTCCAGTGAAGGGGAACTCCCATTTCCTTCAGAGGTTCCCATGATAAGCCAGGAGCCCAATGTTGCTGAAGAGCATCAATCGACAGACTCCAAGCACATGGAACTTCCAGAAAAAAAAGAAACAAGCGATGACTTGAGGTATGCATGTTCAAGTATGCCTTTTGGTACAGATTATTGTTGCAGGTTTCAAAAGCACTTTCTGGTCTTAGGTGTCACTATTCAGTAATCATATTGACGCTCCATTATTTTTTCAACCCAGTTATTTATTAAATGTAATATAGTGTATTATTGCTGAGACCTGGAAGTGTCATTATCCTGAAACTTAGAATTGAAATAAAATGATTATTATATTTGAAATTATAATGGAGCAGATCAGCTGTTTGGAATTTTAAATGGTGGTTTATAAAGTGGCTTTTTAAATTACTGAGATTGCTTCTTTCAAAAGTCACTTAAATTGATCTCCATGTTTTTTAATCATTGTAAATATACAGATATACTTTCATTTCAATCAAGTTACTTATTAAGAAAAGTGCTGTATATATATTTTAACCCATTTTCTGTGGCTTCCTTGTTAGATAAAAAATTTATTTTTCAGTTGTCAGAGAAGCCTTGGAAAAGTTTATTTGAATTAAAACTTAAAAGTAAATCAAAAGTTAAACTAAATTTCAGAGGGAAAAAGCTTACAATTTTTTTTCATGGTTTTATTTTTAGGGAGATGGTTTTAAACGATAGCTTAGTCCCCAAAGAGGGTGAGTTTGCTGGAACCAATTTTAAACAGAGCCAAGTAATAACCTTCATGTTCAGGAACTTGCTATATCTGATGGGCCCAAATTTTATTTAATATTATGTTATGTTTTGCTAAGTTTCATAACTTTGAAACCCTAATTTGTTTTTGTATGTTACAATACTTGAATATTGGAATGTTTTGTGAACAGAGTCAAAATAAGAAAACACATTCCACTAAGATTCAATGGTACATGACTTAAATTTATCTGGTATTTATAAATTTAGTGATACTACATTCTCTTCTTGATGTTCTTAGTGTTATAAGAACTTGTAACCTATCACCCAACAGAGTACTTTCTATATCCCAAAGGAAGAACCAAGAGCTCTCTTATCTATAGATAATAATAATAATTATCTATTATTTTTAAAGCCATGTAATGAGGATGGTAATCTGCCCATTTTGAAGTGGAAAAAATGAGGGTGACAAGTTGTCACTTGTCCAGGTTGATACTACTAGTAACAGAATCTGAACTTGAACTATCTTACTTTAAAATTAATGGTCAAGGACTTAACCTTTGTAGCCTGACCTAGGTTTCTGAGTCTTCTTGCCCTAATAGCTCCGTGACCTTTTAGGCAAATTATTTTACTTTATCTGTTAGAAGGGGAGGTACTTGCCTCAGGGTTGTAAGAATTAAATCAGTGAATGGATGGAACAGGTATTGGTTTGACACTGTGTGAATAGTGAGAGCTCAATAAAGGGTAATTGTTAAAGGTGTTTTTAACTCTTCCTCTACCACGCTTCCTTTGAGGAATGCCAAGAGAAATCAGAGCAAATCTGGCATTCAAAAGCAAACATCTGTTAGTTAACAGGATGTTGACAATGAACTGCAATTGAAGGGAGAAAGAGAGAAGTGTTATGAAGTGGGCATAAAGTTTGTTTTTTATACTTTTTTTTTTCCTTTCTTAGAATAATGGCTGATTGCATTAAAATGACACGCGTTCATTACAATAGAAGTGTAAAAGGGAGGTAATCCCACCACCCAAAATAACAAATTAATTACTCAAAATTTGTGTGCATCATTCCAGACTTCTGTCTAGGCATGTATGTGGATATAATTTCAGAAAAATTGGTTCATGCCACTTTTTAGTAAAAACATTTAATTTTACTTACACTTAACTTGGGGAAGGAGAGACTGAAGTGAAACTAAAGGAATTGCTGAATCAAAAACCTCTTTACCACAAGAAATTAGTTCCTAAAAGTCTCTCCCAAGCTAATAAGAAAGATTATTTTAAAGCTTGAGTTTTGTTATCATGACTTTTAAAAATTGTGTTCTAACTTCAGACAGTACCATTTGCTTTCCTGATAAAAGACGGACATATCAGTACATATTTGCTTTTTCTCCCAATCTTGCCTCTTACATTTTTCTTAAAATTTTTTGTTTTTTCTTGTTAAGGCTTGTGCCGTTTACATTCTCATCAATAATCTGAATTTCCAAAGACTCTTCATTCTATATTTAAGTTGATTCAGTCTTTACCATCAATTCTTTTTACTCTCCTTTAATCTTGACTATTTTGATTCATTTCTTAGTTGAGTAGATTGCAGAGCAATTTTTTTTCAATAGTTCTTGATTGCTGTGTTTCCTAAGACCTTGGGCACATAAGAATGCCTGTTGTCTGCAAACAAATTGGGTATAAAATTATTAGTTTATATTTTTTCTTCTCACAACTATATAGTTATTTGTCCCAGCTTTCTGGCTTTGAATGTTATAGTGGAAAAGTCTGAGGCCAAACTAATTCACCATTGCCGGGCTCTAAGCTGCCTTCTTTTTTCTTTTCACTTCTTGCTTTCTGTTTTAGGATTATGTACTGTATCAAATTATGTATCAGATTTTCCTGGCCAAGCTGAACCATTTTGGTTTGCAGTATCAAATTTACTTCAGATAGTTATTCTATTATTTTAACCTCATTTTCCTTCATGGCAGAAGCACCAATGTATTAGCTCTTCTTTTTCTTTCATTTCTGCTTCTGAAGTTTGGGTTTTTAAATAAGCTTGAAAATTTCCTTAGTAGTTATTTTAGTATTTTCCTTTTCCTACAATGGAAATACCAGTTTTAGTTATCCACAGTGCTAGAATAAATCTTAACAGGAAAAAATGGAGGCCTGATCACCAGAGGGTCTGCTAATAGCTGTACAGAAAATTGTTAATGAATGGTTCTAGAACTAGATGAAGCTTAAAATGTAATTTCTAATGTCAGCTCTCTCCTTTTTACCAACTAGTTGCTAACTAATACATTGTTTTTTCATCACTCTGTTACACTAAGAGTTTGAAACCTGTTAGGATGAGTTTCTGTTTTGTCGTCGTTCAGTTTCCCAGTCCTGTCTGATTCTTTGTGACCCCATGTGTCAAAGCACGCCGGGCCTCATTGTCCCTCACCATCTCCTGAAGTTTGTCCAAGTTCATGTCCATTGCGTCAGTGATGCCATCCAGCCATCTTATCCTCTGTCTCCCTCCTCTCCTCCTGCCTTCAGTCTTTCCCAGCATCAGGGTCTTTTCTAATGAGTCAGCTCTTCACATCAGGTGGCCAGAGCATTGGAGGGAGCTTCAGCTTCAGCATCAGTCCTTCCAACAAGTATTCAGGGTTGATTTCCCTTAAGATCGACTGGTTGGATCTCCTTGCTGTCCACAGGACTCTCAGGAGTCTTCTCCAGCACCATAGTTTGAAGGCATCAATTCTTCCGTGCTCTTTTTTATGGTCCAGATCTCACAACCATATATGACCACTGGGAGAACCATAGCTTTGACTATACAGACCTTTGTCGGCAGAGTAATGTCTCTGCTTTTCAGCACACTGTCTAGGTTTGTCATAGCTTTCCTGCCAAGAAGCAAGCGTCTTCGGATTTCATGGCTTCAGTCACCATCTGCAGTGATTTTAGAGCCCAAGAAGAGGAACTCTGTCACTACTTCCACTTTTTCCCCCCTCTATTTCCCATGAAGTAATGAGGCACTGACTCAATGGACATGTGTTTGAGTAAACTCTGGGAGCTGGTGATGGACAGGGAGGCCTGGGATGCTGCAGTCCACGGGGTCACAAAGAGTCAGACACGACTGAGCGACTGAACTGAACTGAATGGGGCCAGATGTCATGATCTTAGTCTTTTTAATATTTTAGTTTTAAGCAGCTCTTTCACTCTCCTCCTTCACCCTCATCAAAAGGCTCTTTTAATTCCTCTTCACTTTCTGCCATTAGAGTGGTGGGACAAACATCAACAACTTCAGATATGTGGATGATACCACTCTAATGGCAGAAAGCAAAGAGTTCCTGTTTTACAGAAATAGAAATTGAAAATGGCTAAGCCCGGAAATTTTCAGAAGCTCTACACTGTCTCTTCTTGGTAAAATAGGTAGACAAACCTGAGTTAATTTAATGGTTGGGGGAAGTAGTCTCAGACCTTGTTAAGGAGAATTTGTAAGGTATTTCAGTTATGTTAGACGTATTCATTGTCGATCTCCACAGTGTTTGAAGTCCATATTAAATTTTAAAGCATTAGCATGTTAGAACTAATTCGTGAAGACTTGAACTGATGAACTTAGAAATGGATAATGAGTAAAATTGGTAAAACTTTTGAGTTAGCCTGTGACTATAGTTAGAGATCTGAAAATGTCTGTAATAGTCAATGCTATTAATCTGTATTAGGACACAGCATTATCTTCAGTCACAATTTAATTATATACCAAAATTTCAGTTGAGTGATATTATACAGGGGATCATTGAGATTTTAAAAAACTGCCAAATATTCAAGGGAATTGCTATTAATATATAGCTGGGGCTTCCCTGGTGGCTCAGTAATGAAGAATCCGCCTGCCAATGCAGGAGACACAAGTTCCATCCCGGGGTCAGGAAGATCCACTGGAGAAGGAAATGGCAAGTCACTCCAGTATTCTTACCTGGGCAATCCCATGAAGAGAGGATCCTGGCGGGCTGCAGTCCATCAGATCACAAAAGGTCAGATGTGAATTAGTGACTACACAATAACTATATAACTAGGGAATTGGGAACTAATGTGTTTGAAATGAAAATATGTAAACTGAGGTACAAGAACACTCAGTTCAGTTCAGTCGCTCAGTCGTGTCCGACTCTTTGTGACCCCATGAGCTGCAGCGCACCAGGCCTCCCTGTCCAACACCAGCTCCCGGAGCCTACCCAAACTCATGTCCATTGAGTCGGTGATGCCATCCAGCCATCTCATCCTCTGTCATCCCCTTCTCCTCCTGCCCTCAATCTTTCCCAGCATCAGGGTCTTTTCAAATGAGTCAGCTGTTCGCATCAGGTGGCCAAAGTATTGAAGTTTCAGCTTCAACATCAGTCCTTCCAATGAATATTCGGGACTTATTTCCCTCAGAACTGACTGGTTGGATCTCCTTGCAGTCCAAGAGACTCTCAAGAGTCTTCTCCAACACCACAGTTCAAAAGCATCAATTCTTCGGCACTCAGCTTTCTTTATAGTCCAACTCTCATATCCATACATGACTACTGGAAAAACCATAGCTTTGACTAGGTGGACCTTTGTCGGCATAGTAATGTCTCTGCTTTTTAATATGCTGTCTAGGTTGGTCATAACTTACCTTCCAAGGAGTAAGCATCTTTTAATTAGTTTAGAAAAGAGTGTTGTATGTACTCTTAGATGTTTGATGCTCAGTTGAACCCACATCTCTTACATCTCCTGCATTGGCAGGTGGATTCTTTACCACCTGGGAAGTCTAGATAAGAGGGTTGAGAAAAAAACAAAATTTGTACTGCTCCTTAGTGACTGGATTGATTTAGATTAACAAAGGGAAAAAAGTTTGAGTCCCATTAGACCCATGACTAGCACGAGTGTACCCTGGGTAAACTATATCATCTCAAGAAACCCACCCCAGTTACTTCCCCAGAATCTTAGAAAATTAGTTTTTTTCCCCCAAGAGATTTGCCTTCTGTCACCAGGTTTCCCATGCCAAATTCCCAAAAAAACAACCAAAAGAAAAACCAGTTTCCAGCAAAAGTAAAGGTCATTCTCTTTCTTTCCCTCATGTATTGTATTTAGACTCCTTGGCCTGTTTTTCAAGAAGTTCACCTTGGTCCATTCTCCCTTTTCACTGAGTGTCTAAGACACTCTAATTCTAATACACAATTTTATACTTAATTGTAAGAACTGACATTTCATGTCTGTCCTGTGCTACCTACATTTATTATTTCAGCAAGTGGAACCATTCAGAGATTGAAACTGGCCCTATCTTTAAAACTGAGTCAAAGTCATTAACTTTCCAAAGAACACTCAGCTCAGTCAGTATCAGAGCTGAGATCTGGACCCAGGCCCACCTGCTCCAAAATCTGTCTCCCCTCCCCAAAACAGCATGCTGGAAGAGTGGCATTTTGGCTCTTTCTATGGCTTCAAATCCATTATTCTATAGACTGCCAGCAAACATTGTTTTCTTTTGGCCCCTTTCCTCTCTCATCTCATCTTCCTCTTTAAAGTATCAGGTATAAAGAAGCATCATTCTGATTTTTACTTTTTTGTCTATTGGACCACATAAACCATTGTTTGTTTTTGCTAAAATAAATAGTATTGTACTTGATGGAGTTATTATTTGTAATGTCAGGAAACCGAGCACTCTGCATCATGGCATCAGGCTTGGGAACCTTTGGCCCAGTGAATTGGATACTGTAATATTTCTCTGCTTTTGGCCACTACTATCTACAGAATAATTGCCCCAGTAAGTTTAGGGTAGTCTTTTCCACAATCAGTCTGTGAATATATAAATAAGTGAACATCGATTCTATTCAGCTAGTTAGCATCTCAAAAGGAAGCAATAACATTATGAATTTTTCTTGGGCAATAGTTTTCAAGTTTTTTTCCTGTTAATAATTATTCTAGAGCTGTCATCTTCAAACCTTTTTGTCAGTTACTCATACTAAAGATACATTTTACATTACAATCTGGTACATACTTATGAATATGTAAGACACTAGATTTATAAAAATAATATTTTCCTTACTACAAGTGGTATAGTATCATATTTTTATTTTACTCTGTTTTACTTAAAAATCCTGGTTGGAACCCATTAAATTTCATTACCCCCTTGAAAAATGCTCTGTTAGAGGATAAGCTTCATGTAATCTGTGTTGTTCTTCAGAAGCTTCCCTAAGTCTCCTCTCCTTTTTACTCAGATCTTCTCTTTTGCTTCCCTGTATTCTGTAGCCTCAACCAAGTCTGCTTCTCTCCTTTCCTCCTCCTGCCTTTCATTTTTCTCCCTTTCTGCTCCACTGACACAAAGTTATAATATATTTATGGGAGTTACAGTTTTATTTTTTCTACTCTAGGTAAATTTAAAAATTTTATGTCTCTTTGTGTCTCACAAATTCGAAACAAAATTACTTCTACCAAGACTGGCATGTGCAATTTTACCTTCCTTGTAAGTTAGTTATGCACAGTGAAAAGTTTCTCACCCTTATGAACTATACCAGCAGTGTTAAAAGTACTCTTGTAATACTTTGATATTAAAGCAGTACACTTGCTATACCTATTTACTTTTTTTTGGTTTGGATTTTTTTTAAGGAGTAATCTCTTATGTGTCTGGATCCGTACCTCTTTGTGAATATAACTTTCAGGATAATTTGAAATATCCCTCAATTCTCTTATTTATTGAGTCAGTTCATCTTTTTCATGCTATTACCTTAAATATCTCTCATGGTTTTTCCTTTCTCTCAATTCTCACTGCTATTATCTTATTCATATTTTTTCTATATTATTACAATGAGCTCCTAGTTAATCTTCCTGAGCTCTTGGTATATCCTCCTCTTCTGTAATTTTCGGGACTAGAAATTGGTCTCCCAGTGACTGCTGGCAATGCTGCAGTGGCTTTTAGCCACCTGAGGTCAGAGTCTGAATTGCTTGGCACAGCTTTTTATGGCCCTTTGGTGGATCTGCATGTGTTCTCCCTTTGGCAGCTATGGGGCTGAGGGGGAAAGTGCAAGGAGAGGCTAGTAAAAGATGAGCAGAGCAGGCAGCTCACTGTTTCCACAATGTCAGATATTTGAATCCTTTTACATGTGTTTCTTTATCTGCCAATTCCTTTCTTTTCAATTCAGTTGTCCTTTAAATCACATCTGAGATGTTCTTCTAGGGATTTGTTCCAGTAGTTCTCTTGGCCTCAGGATATCTCACAATATCTCAGGATATTGTGTATGTGTGCCTCCTCCTATATGGGAAGTTCCTAAAGAGGAATCTTCATTTGAGTCTCCTTCATGTCTGGCCAGGAAGATGTTAGGGGCTGAGTGTACAGAGAGCAACTAGATGCCTGTGGACCTTATTCTCACAGAGCGTTTAGTCTATCAAGGACTGCAAATGATTAAACAAACACAATAAAATATGATAGGAAAAATACAAGATGTTGAAGGCTTCCTGGTCCTCATGACATTTAAGATGAACACTAACGAATAAGTAGGAACTAGGCAATAGGTAAAGAAAAGTGAGAGAAAAGGAAGCGTCTATATACAGGCCTGCAGGGAAGAGCATGTTACAACTGAGAGGCAGAAATAACATGCCATGGCTTAGTGTTCAGGTGGTAGGAAATGAAGCTACAGAATATGCAGAAAGCTCAGCTGTGTGGGGCTTTGTAAATAGGATGACAGTAGAATTGACCTTTTGAATTGCAAAAATTTTGAGAGGGACATGGGGAGGTATTAATAATTAATATACCAGGTTAAGAGGCATACACAAATCATCCTAGATAAACTAGAATCCATGGTGAGTTTGAACTTTATCCTAAGAACATATCAGGATTCACTGAAGGACTTTTTAAGTAGAAAATTTGATCAGATTTACAGTTTAAAAATCATGATAACTTTGCTGTGGAGAATAAATTGGCAAGGAGCTGTTGTAATAACTAGATCAAAGCACATGGTGACTTCAGCCAGAAGTGGGACTGGATTTCAGAGAGGTTTTAGGAAGTACAGATCTATTCATCAAATGGTGGCAAGGTCCGAGGTAGGAGTTAAGGATGATAACCTGGTTTCTCTTGTTTCAAAGAAGGGCATTACAATTCCCTGATCAGAACAGTCAGGACTGTGGAACAATGCTGGTTATGAGCTCAAATTTAGACATGTTGAGTTGAAGAGACCTTTGAAATACTGAAATGGAGATACTCTAGTAGATAGACATGAGTCAAGATGGGGTGGGGGAGATTTGTCTATGTTTCTGTCTTGTTTGTAATTTTATTTTTCCTTTCTTTAAACTGTATACTTATAATTTTCAGCCTCATGAGTTTTCTAGGTATAATCTGAAACTGTCCCCACAACACTCACACACACAGACACATACACACACACACACAAGGCAGAGAGAAACCAGAGAAAGAAGCAAATCACTCCAGATTGGTAGGTAACAGGTTTAATAAGCAAAGGAACTTACCTTCAAGACTTGTCTTGGGCAGCTACATGATGAGCAGATCTCCACTCCAGTCCACCAGAACCTTTTTGCTTTGGACTGTGCTGGGGTTTGTTGCTGTGCAGGCTTTTCTCTAGTTGCAGTGAGCAAGGGCTGCTCACTAGCCATGGTGCGTGGGCTTCTTGTAGCGGTGGCTTCTCTTGTTGCAGAGCACAGGCTTTAAAGCGCACCGGCTTCAGTCGTTGTGGCTCGTGGGCTTATTAGTTGCAGTTCTCAGGCTCTAGAGCGCAGACTCAATAGTTGTGGCGCATGGGCTTAATTGCTCCACGACATGTGGGATCTTCCTGGATTGGGTATCAAACCCCTGTCTCCTGCTTTGGCAGGAGGTTCTTTACCACTGAGCCACCAGAGAGGATGCTCCAGAATATTTTAAGATTACATAGAAACCTTAACTGAGTTCAGTCACATATAGCATCCAGATGGTCTCAGCACCACCTCCCATCTCAAGACAGTGTCCTTGGGCGCCTTCCAGTGTGGGGAAGGCAAGCAGAACACACATTCCAAGGACACATGAAGGAATGAGGAGTCCCAGATTGTCTGGGTTCGGCTCACAGGTCAGCCAGCAGTTAGCTCCTCTTAGTTAACCTCCTCTAACAACTTCTAACCGTTTCTGGTATTTACGTTGGGGGAAAGTTACTTCATGTTTTCCAATGCCTTCAAAGAATGGTGTATATAAAATGTTGTATTTTCTTCTTTCTTGGCGAGGAAGTATCCCTGAACCAATGGGCAGTCATAGAACTGTAGGATAAGTTTAATAAAACTCATTTATTAAAGGAATAAATAGTGAGGTCATGGGTGTTTATTATATTGTATTTGGTGTACTTTTATTTATTTTTTGTCTTAAGTTTTTAAAAGTGGAATAATATTAAGCCATTTTTTTTAGTGGCTCCTGTAGATGTAGTTTTCATTTGTTGAGCCTGTGCCATTGGCTTTAAGAACATTTTATCTCATTTAATCCTCACAGTAACCTCATGGGTGGGTGGTATTCTCATTTTACAGATGTGGTTAGACTCAAAGTAGTTTAATAATTTAATTTTGACATAGTAAGTGGCAGAACAATATTTGAACCCAGGTTGCCTTAACTCTCATCTCCATAGCTGTTACTATTAGTCCATAGGTTGTCTTCAGAGACTACCAAAAAAAAAGACTCAAACTGCTCTCAAACTCATCCTTTTACATTGACAGTAAGACATATATATGCATGCTTGAGAGTAGGAGTTAGTCATTATCTTGCATTGGTGTAATACTTAAAAAAATGTTTCAAATGCTTGGTGTATGTTCTCAGTTCTCTCTGAGTAACAAAGTTTGAATGGCAGCACTTCCTAACTATTGTGGCGAATGTGATTAAAAAATCAAATTCAGAATTGACTTAGGTGTGTGTCCCCGTATAGTGCTCTGACTTTGGAGGACTTGAGCTGATGTTCACCAGCTGCTAAAGCTAGTGTTATTTAATGTTTAGAGAAGTGGATAGTTCTGCAAGAATATGTGATAATGTTTAAGCTCTGTTTGCTTTGTAATAGAGAACTGCCTGTACCGGATCCTGGATCAATGAAGTCAGAGATCTGTGCTTCCTTGTCAGCAGGTAAAACTTGACATTTTCATAATGTATAACATTGAAGTGTTTTTGTATCTCTGTTTAGGCACAGTCAGAATGAATTCATTTAAAAAGGAAGCTTTTCATTTCAGAACCTGTCAACCCTGTTGTACACACTTTGTCAGTTTTTCTCAGTTTTAACTGCCTTGTTGGCAGATCAGATTTTGAGAAATTTTCCATTTGATTTTTTAACAAATAATTTTGTTAGGCTTTATCTACAAAAGATAATTGACCTCAGCAATTTTTGTAGTCTTATTTTGAAACCGAAATATGTATTTAAGCTTAACCATATTTTAAATGAGTCCTTTTAATATTTTTTATAATTAGCAGTTAATCATAAGTTTAAATAACCAAATCTTTGCAGGAAATAATTTAATTGGAAAGTTAATTTCAGAAACTTTCAAGTTTTAAAAATACATTGAAAATAACTGGACATGATCAAGAAAGATTCTTAAATTTATCTTTATGTCTTAATTTTGTGTTACTGCCATATCTTTTTATACCATGTAATGGAGTTATTTTGATAGAGAGGGAGGAATAAATGTATAATTTGCTGAAAATGCTACTTCATATTTGTCACATTGGACTTTAAAAGCGTCTCTGAATTCTAACTCACTTTTAGAACAATCTCTAAATGACTTGGTTATTTTGCCGTTTAAAGTTTCTACAGTTGAATATTATTTCTTTTCAGTAAGTGAGATAAAACATGATTCCAAAGATGCAAACATTTCCGTAGGAGAAGTTCCTCATGAAACTTCTTCAAATGAAAAACCAGGAGACCTAAGTGAACAGACAAAAAGTTCAGACTTGGACGAAAAGGTACTAGAGAATCTTTTGCATTTCCTTGTTTCTTGGTCCAGATGGTGGTAAATATAGAAGTTCATCTTAGCTGTGCACTCACACAACAAGGATAATGCCTTTTTGTTGAATAAAAGTCACATGATTCTGGCCATGGAATATATAGTTTGGTACTTGGCATAAGCACAGTATTAACAGAGTCTCACTTGTCTGAGAAAATGGGGTGTACTGTTTAATTACATATTTAGCTTTTAAGGTTCTTCTCAAACCTATATGAATCTTTCAAAATTGTTACATATCTTCCTGCCTCATTAAACACAAAGTACTGAATATCATTTGATATTCTTTGAAATTTTATTTTTTTCCCGTTTATTTTTATTAGTTGGAGGCTAATTACTTTACAATATTGTAGTGGTTTTTGCCATACATTGACATGAATCAGCCATGGATTTACATGTGTTCCCCTTCCCGATCCCCCCTCCCGCCTCCCTCTCTATCCCACCCCTCTGGGTCTTCCGCGTGCACCAGCCCTGAGCACTTGTCTCATACATCCAACCTGAGCTGGTGATCTGTTTCACCCTTGATAGTATACTTGTTTCAATGCTATTCTCTCAGAACATCCCACCCTCACCTTCTTCTTTGAAATTTTAGAATATCACAGTGCCTGAGTACTATGAATGCAAGCATCAGTTATTAAACCACAGACGCAGAAGCCCTAGGAATTGAATATAAACCTAATTTGATGTTGAAACACACCACTGGTGTATGATATGGGGAAAACAGGGTATGCGTTATCTGCCAGATAAAGTGTATGATTGTCTTAACCTGTTGAATAATTTAATTGACACCTCAACAACTATTTCATGGTTTCTTCTTTCTCCTTATTCCTCCTGATTTGTCCTCAACAGCTAGCAACTTTGTTTCCTGCTTCACTAACAAAATTAAAATAATTGGAAAGAAACTTAAGTTCCCACCAATACGTTAGCCCACCTACCTGCATCTGTTCCCAAAACTACGGTTTTTCCTCTGTTACAGTGGATGAACAGGCCAAGGCTATTCCTTACACCTGTGTGCTAAAATCCACCTCTTCTCTCTCTTAAAATAGGACTGCAGCAATTCTCCTTTCATTACTGGATCAATTCTGTTCTACATAAGCATTCTTTTCTCCCATCTTCAAACAAAACCATAAAACACTTTCATGGTTCCATTTTCCTTTTCTGCAGTCATCCTGTTTCTCCAAAGGCTTGTCTAGACCCACCATCTCCAGTCTTTTTCCTCCAGCTCCAAAGATATTCGCCTTCACCTCCACCGAAACTACCCTTCTTAACACTCCCCGGCCACTCCTCATTGATGAATCTAACGGACATAGTTCAGTCTTAATCTTACTGAAACTGTCACTAGTATTTAGCAGTTAATTACACTTTTGTTGAAACCTTCTTTTCACATGACTTTCAGGATAAATATAACCTGCCTGGTGTCATTTCTGTCTGCAACTCCCCAGTTGGTTTTGCTGGTTTCTCCTGATCTCCCTGACCTCTATGTGTTGGAGCAACCCAGCACCTAGACCAGGAATCTGTTCTTTTTTCTGTCTAAATTTGCTCCTTAGATGATCTCATGCAACCTCATTGCCCTGAATGCCACCTGTGTGCTAAGACTCTCAAATTCGCATCTCCAGCTTGAACTTCTCTGAGCTGCAGAGCTTTGTATCTGGTTGCCTGCTTGGCTTTTCCTCTGGGATGTCCAATTGGGCTTCTCAAACTTAACATGTTCCAAACTGAACTCCTGTTATATGTCCCCTCCCCTGCCACACACCAGCCTTTCCTGTCATTTTTCCCCTTTTCTATTAATGGCATTCCCATCCTTGATAAATCACTTAGGCTCAAAACCTTGGATTTCCTTCCTTCCTTTTTCTCTCACTCCATATGCAGACTGTAAGGAAATCGTGCTGGCCTCAGTTTCAGATGATGTCTGGAAATTGTCCTCTTCTCTTCACTCCCACCCACACCACATCACACCCGGGGCCAAGCCATGTATCATCTCCTGCCTGAATTACTGTAGGGGCCTCTTAACATTTCTCCAGCTTCTAATATTGTTATCTTATAGTTTATTGTCAACACAGCGTAGGTTAGATCATGTTATTCTTCCACTTCAAATTATCCAGTGGCTTTTAATATTCAGACTCGAAGCCACAGTCCTTGCTATGACCTACTTGACTGTGTATCTGTCTCCCCTCCTCCTACCCAACCTTGGTACCTCTCTGATCTGACTACTCTCCTTAGCTCTTGCACTCTGATCACTTTAGCCTCCTGCTGTTCTTGAAACAAACCAGGCTTTCTCCCACTTTAGAGCCTTTGATTTTGGCATTTTATCTCCTAAAAAAAATAAAAACTATATAACTGACTTTCTTATTTCCTTCACATCTTTACTCAGATTTCATGTTCTCGGAGAGACCTCCCCTGGCCGTCCAATCCAAAAATCCAATATTTTCCTTGCTGTCAACATTTCATATCCCCCTTTCTTGTACTTTACATTTACTTATTTATGTTTATCTCTGTCTCCTCCTGCTAGAATGAAACTCCATGAAGGCAAAGATTTTTGTCCATTTTGCTCACAAATGAATCTTTTATACCTAGAGCAGTGGCTGATAGAGAATAATAATACAAATGATTGTAGGTTTTTGTTTTTTGTATGTGTTTTTGTTTCTTTTAGCCACCTTGCATGGCAGGTCATGGGCCAAGCTTTTAACAGATAACATATGGACAACCCAGATTTACTGAGTTAATACCTTACCGTACCTGAAATGTGTACTGTTATTTCCCTTCACAGATGAAAACACTGAGACTTATTATCTTATCCAGGGTCACACAGTAGAGTCGTCTATACCAGGGGTCAGCAGTGACTCTATAGCAGGGGTCAGCAAACCTTTACTTTAAAAGACTAGATAGTAACACTTCTCTGTCTTTGTGATCCCTGTGGATGCTGTCACAGCTTCTTAACTCTGTCACTATAACAAGCAAGAAACCATAGACAGTATGAAAACAAATGTCAATTGCTGCATTCAAATAAACCTTTATTTACAAAAACAGGCAGCCTGCAGGCCATTGCTTGCCAACCTTTGCTCTAAAACATTAAAAAATAAACAGTTTGTATCCTGTTCTACTTAAAGCAGAGAGAAGACTTAATGCATTCTCTTCTGCAAGGATAGATTTTAAGAGATGTTTGCCAGAAATCACTGAGTTCTTAACGCTAAATATTTTAAGGATGTAGACTGTTTTCAATATTAGCTCTTTTAAAAATAATCCACAAAATAATTTAGCTGCTTCCTAAAGTGATGCTATTTTTTGGATTTGTTTAAGAGAAGAGAAATGATGCTTTTTTCCTTGTAATACCATGGTAAGCTTCAAAGTATCAACTCTTTAGAAAATACATGACCCTGTTAATAATATTTGTCTTTAAGATATCTGGCCCCCAGATTTGGGAATTAACAAACTTTAACTATTTCTCACCTTACATTTTCGGAATTTTAGAGGGTAAATAAGTTGATTTATAGGACATAGGTCTGGACTGCCATTTTTTCTGCTTTTATGTATGGTTTTCTGTGAATTTTTAGAAATGCTTCCTATTGATCTTCTATATGTGTATATATTTCTGTCTTTTCCGCCCATAGACCTTGTTTTTTCTTACTTTTACGTATCAGTTATACTCAGAATCCATATACAACAATTTTTAGGTTTACCATGGTGGTAATTGCTTAGTGATTCTAGGTTTGAGCCCCAGATAGTCAAAATGCTAGTGTCCTTAATTTTTATTTGGAAACAATTGTAAATTCACAAGTTGCAAAAGTAGTTTTCCCCCATGATTTCATCTCAACGCCCAGTATCAGAAGCAGAAATATGGTATTAGTATAATGAGGGTATACAGTTCTGTGTATTTTATCAGGTGCTCAGATTTTTGTAGCCTCTAGTGCAATTAAGATGATAATTACATCATTACAAAGACCCTCCTTATACTACTTCCTTGTCACACCTCCCTCCCTACCCCTAACATCTGTAACCTTAGCAACCATTAATATGTTTTCCATCTCTATAATTTGGTATTTGGAAAGAAGCGCCCAGGTTTGCAGTTGCTGGGCTATCTGGTAATGGCATGCTTAGGTTTCCTCAGTAACTTGGGTGGACTCATCCTCCAGGTTATTCTCCAGTGGTAGTAGGCAGTTGAAATGTTTGTTCAAAAAAAAAAAAAAGAAATGAAATATTTGTTCAGTTCTTTTAGTGTCACCTGGGTTGTTTGGAGTCTGCCTTACAAAGGTATAGCTCAAGGGTCAGCTGGAGATTTGGACCAAATTTAAAGCACATTTAGGGACTTCCTCTCTTAGGCACTCTCCTTTCCAGGGTCCCCAACCTCACATCCCAATTTCTGACTTTGCCCTCAACTCTGTCTTCTGGTTCTTTGTTTCATTCAGTAGGGCAAATTTTTAGCTTTCCCAAGTGGTTACAACCGACTGAGTTCTCCCTTTAAAAATAAATTCATAAAAACAAGACTGTTACCCAGTGTCATAAAAACAGGACTGTTACACGGTATGATTCCCTCTCCTCCAGACTGCCTGCTTTTCCTATCTCTCCTGTGCCTTCAGGCAGTTTGTTTGTTTGGTTTTGTATTTTGTCTAGGGTTCATAGTTGTTACTTAAAGAAGGATTAGCCCAATAAGAGATACTTACTTGCCATTTCTTAAACTGGACCTATTGTGTATTCTTTTTATTTTTTGTTTGAAACTTTAAACTTTTTATTTTATTTTGGGGTATACCCCATTAACAATGTTGTGGTAGTTTCAGGTGAATAGCTAAGGACTCAGCCATACATATACATATATCTATTCTCCCCCAGTCCCATCCAGGCTGCATCCAGTTCTTTTTAATATCTTGTCTAGGGTTTATAGTTGTTACCTGAAGAAGGATTAGCCTAGTAAGAGATACTTGCCATTTCTCGAACTGGACCTATTGTGTATTCTTTTTAATTTTATACAAATGATAACATACCATTCTTTATCTTCTTTAAACTTACTATATAATAGGGAGTGTTTCCTTTCCATATATGTAAGGATGCTTTCTTTTACAATTATATAATTATCCACTATATGGATGTACTCTGTTCAACAAGTTCCACTATTGATGGGCACTTGGTTTGTTCCCATTTTTTTGCTATTTTAACATTGTTGCATTATGCATCCTTGAGCATAAGGCATTTTGCATATGTGCAAGCATTTTTGGATTGATTCTTAGAAGCAGAATTTTCAGATTGCCCTACATAAAGATTGCTTTGATTTATGCTTCCATCAACATTGTATGGGAATGACAGTTTTCTCCCCCATACACTCACCAACTCAGTATTAAAATTTTTTTTATTTTTGTCCATCTGTGTATTTTTACAAATGACTTTTCTTTTGCTTTCCTCTTATGAGTCTAGTTAAGCATCTTTTAGTATGTGTAAAAGCCATTTACATTTTCTTCTGTGAACTTCTTTTTTATGTCCTTTGCCCATTTTTCTTTTGGGATTTTGATCTTTTTTTATTTGTAAGAACTTTTCATATATTAAACATATTGGTTCTCTGTCATATGTTGCCCTACTTTTTCCTATTTTTCATTTGTATTCGACTTAGTGTAGGAACTTTTTACCTTGAAGGAGCTTTTTATTTTTATTTAGTCCAATGTATCAGTTTTATTTTATGATATTTGAGTTATGAGTTGTATTTAGAGAAAGACTTCCCCATTTGGGGGTTAAAATTTTTCACCTGTATCTTTTTCTAGTATTTTTTGGTGTTACTTATTATATTTAAATTTATCAATATAAATCTAAATTTTATCTTGGAAGAAAGAATGTAGAAACAATGTAACCTTTCTATTCTTATTTTGACAGTTGATTTTTGTCATCTTAGCATATGAAAATACTTTGAATGTTTGTATTCAGACCTATTGATCCATAATTCATGGTTTCTGCCTTTGGTGTTATCTTAGGCTTTCTCTACCCTCCAAATTAGATAACTACTCATATTTTATTTTTGATACCGTCAGTATTTTCTATATTTAAATATTTATTGAGTGTATTTTGGAATATGGTGAATTGGAGTCAAGCTTATTTTCCATCCAGCTAACTACCTGTTGTTGTTCCATTACTATTTATTGAATCATTTCCTCACAAATTTCAAGTGCCATCTTTAATATGTTCAGTTTTTATGTATAGAATGATTCCTTCTCTTTTAATTAATGAAAATTAATTGCTCAGGTCCTGTACCAATTCCATACTGTCAATTACTTGAAAAATAAAAACAGTAAGGAAGGCTTGCTTTACAAGATACCAAAATGTTTTATAAATCTAAAATATTTTTGGCTGTTCTTATATTCTTTTTTTCTAAGAAAGAAATATATATTCTTTTCTTTTAAACTCCTGTTATAATTTTTTGAATGTATAAATTAATTTGGAGGGAATTAGCATTTTTATGTTTAACATTCTCATCCAGGAACATGTTATATCCTAATATTTCGTGTTTCTCAGTTGATTTTTATAGTGTTCTTTCTAAAGGTTATAATAGTATATATAATGTGTACTGTTATTATAAAATATTCTTGTATAATTTTAGAAAGACTAGAAAGATATAAAGTAAGATATTAAGTGGTTAACTCTGGCTACCCAAATGATGGGTGATTCGGGGGATTTATTTTGGTGCCTGTTTTTCAAAAGCCTAGTATTTGAGCATGTATAACTTTCTTGTAATTAGAGAATCACAATTCCCAAAACAGTTATTGTAAAGAGCTTTAAGTATAGCAACATTTTAAATAGGTATAACTATTCCTAATGAAAAATACATTTATGTTCATAAATACCACCTATAAATAAAAATCACTCAAAGCTTTTCTTTCTGAATAAAAGGAAACATGTTCAAAATAGTGTTCAAAATTGTTCAAAATAATTTGACATGGTAGTTTGCATAATTAAAGGTGATATCAAAAACTAGGGAAAATGTGTTGATTTATATTTTTCTGAACACTGGAAATTTTGAAGTCAGTGTTCAGTGTTTTAAATAATATAGAGTAGAATTGCTTCCTGGCTTGGCCGTAAGCTAGTTGTTTAATTAATATCTAATACATTCTGATCTGGTAAGCCTCATAGCCTAATATGGGATGTAGAGATATTCACTTGCATTTTTTAACCATAATCTCTCCACAGTGTAGATTTTCAGACAAAGTAGCTATTCAAGAAGAACAAGAAACTATTTCTGAAGTTTGCAGAAGGTCTGTAACATAATTTTTAATTACCTAATGTTAAAATAGTCATTCATGTAATTTGTGTTTTGAGCATGTTTTTCAGTCTCTCCTGTATGTAGTTGGGCTCCTATGTCATAAACAGTATGCCGGTATTATTTAATGTGTCACATATATACAGAGTCAAGGATATTATAAGTTACTTTAAAACTGTCACTAACTGTTCTCAGCCATAAATTATTTTTTGAGAAAGGAATGAGTGATGGTAATACAATAAAAGAAAAAAAAAAGATGTGGATGTGACTGTTATGAAGGTAAGAATAGCTGAAATCAGATGAGCATTGCAGTTTGCAGGTACTTTCCATGTCGGCAATGATTAGTACTGAGAGGTGCAGTACATTCACTGGGACATGTTACAGATACCAAATTTAGGTTTGAAGGGTACCTGGGAGATCATTTGATTCACCTCCCACACCCACTTTGCTGTGAGGCAAGGCACAGTCAGGTCAGGTGACAAATCTGTTCAAGTTCTTTTATGTTAAGACAGTGTTTTTCCAAATGTGAGCCTTAGAGTAGCAGCATTGTGTGGGAACTTGTTAGAATTGTAAATTATTTGTTCCATCCCTGACCTACTGAATCAGAAACTCCAGAATTAGGGCCCATCAATCTGTGTTTCAACAAGATCACCAGCTAACCCTGATACATGCTCAATTTGAGAACCTTTACATTAAAGAAAAGCCTAGTTAAGAATTAGATTGACACAGTATGATTCATTACCGCTTGAAGATCTTAAAAAGAAAATGTGACAAGGTTAACTTTTTTGTCCTATTAAAAAATTGTTTTCAAGCTAAATAGTTGTAACCTGCAGAGTTTTGTCATCACCTTGGCTCTGCCATAATGACCAGGAGTGTGATATTGGGCAAGTCACCCCCTTACCCTGGATTTCATCATCTAATCAAAATAAAAGAAGTTTGCTAGAAAGTCTTTTCCATCTATAAAATTCCATAATTCATATTTCTTTGTTTTATGTTACCTGGTTTACTTTGTTTTATTTGGAGGAGAGTTATGATGATGGCTGGATGGCATCACCGACTCTATGGACATGAGTTTGAGTAAACTCCAGGAGTTGGTGATGGACAGGGAGGCCTGGTGTGCTGCGATTCATGGGGTCACAAAGAGTCGGACACGACTGAGCAACTGAACTGAACTGAACTGAACTATGATGATGGCACATATCAGGGATATCCCTAGTTGGGGAGAGAAACAGAAATTTTTATTTTGTGTGAAATGATTAAACTCCATCAGTGCTACTAGGTTTCAACTGTTATAAGCATTGCCCCCTCTTCTTACTATTTTTACTCTCCTCTGGCTTATTAGAATTGTATTTAAGGTAAAATGTTTTAGCATCTGAATAAGGACATGAATCTTTCTCTGAGAAAGTAAATTCATTTCTATCTGTTAGTTCTAAGGTAGTTCTCACCCTTCCACCTGCTTAAGTTACTTATTTTTCTAGGTAAGTGACCTCAAGATTAAAGTGTTTTAATTGGCTATATAGGATCTCACTAATTAGAATATAATCAAAGCTGTTTAAATCAGAAGCCTCAAACTATGCATTTCTTATACCTTCTTCTCAAAGGAAGATCTCAAGTACATGTATAAATTTATTATATATACTTGTCCTGAAGAATAACTTTTAAGTCATTTGTTTCATTGCACTATCAGTAGAATTGTTGAATGATCTTTTCTGGATGTGGACATTGATCTAGTTCCTCCTCTAACCTTTTGGCTGGCGTGATCAAAAGTATTTTGCTCTAGTTTCAACCCCACCACCCCACTTCTCCCTACACCCTAGCCATTTAACAAGTATTGGTTTTCTAGTTAAGGCAGGAACAACCTATTGAAATTACTGAAGAATCATAGTATATAATAGTAGTATATTAGCATAGTATGTAGAACATATATATCATTAGGATGTGTTTCTACTTATTTGATTCTCATTATTTTAATGTTTTTAGAATAAATCTAAATTCTGATTTTGGTTTTTCTGCTCACACAACAGCGATTCTAAAAATACAGAGATTATGGTTGGTGAATGTCACTTAGCAGCACTGGTCTCCAAACCTCTGTGCTTACCAGTGCCATTGCCGCCTTCGAATCTAAGTGCTCATCAGGAAGACACATTACTGAATCCCTGGATGAATGGTACAATTTTCTTAATAAAGTTCTATTGACTTTTGACAATATAGAAATGATACAGGTGATTTTTCCACCCAAAACAGAAAAGTTAAGGAAAATAATTGAGGGAACTCCCTAATGGTCCAGTGGTTAGGACTCTATGCTTCCACTGCAGGGGGCACAGGTTCGATCCCTGATCAGGGAAGTAAGATCCTGCAAGCCGCAGGGTCAGGCCAAAAAAAGGAAAAAGAAGAAAATGGAAACAAGCGTAGGATATGTTAGGATTAGAAGGTTTGTGTACCTTTAGTTACTATTTTTGATTAAATAACTTCTGGGATATCTGTGTATTGTGTATTTACACAATAGTGGCAGTACAGGCAGATTACAGTTTATACCTAAAATATTCATAATTTAGTTGAGTGTTTTAGAAATTTAGAATGTACTTTATAATTTGTGTCATTTTTAATAATTCATAGTGATGTGTGTGAACAAAATAAGCTAGATTGAAGAATTAATTTAGAAATAATAAAGTCCTTTTGTGTATGTAGCTCACACCTAACTGTTCCATACCTCCCATCTCTGCCCTCATGCTGCCCGCTTTTGTGTCCGATAGCAGCAAGCCCATGATTATCGCATGTTTATAAAAGCTTTACAGGTGTCACAGTAAAACGTACTGCAAAGCTATGCAGCAAAAACTTCAACTTGTCCCAAATTATATCTGGATGCAGCCAAAGTAAAAACTGAAATGACTTAAGATAAAAAATGTTTCTATGTTATCTTTAGAAAAAATAATTTCTAAATGTCATAATTCTCATTTTAAAAGACTAAGGAATAATGATGCCTGGTATAGTAGTCAGCCTGGGCTGCCGTAACACAATTCCTCAGACTGGGTGGCTTAAGCAACAGATACTCATTCTGGAGGCTAGAAGTCCAAGATCAAGTTTCTGGTAGGGTTCGGTTTCTGGCTGTCTTCCTGGCTTACAGACGGCAGCCTTTTCACTGAGTCCTCACATGGCCTTTCCTTGGTGCATGTGCTTGGAAAGAGAGAGGGAAAGCTCACTCTTGATGTCTCTGTAAGGACACTGATTCTGTCAGATCACAGCCTCATTTTTATAACCCCATTTAATTTTAATTACTTCCACAAAGGCACATTGGGGGTTAAGGCGTCAACATGTGAATTGGAAGAGACACAATTTAGTCCATAACACCTAGGTTTGTCAGTAGTTTTTATCCCTATGAAAAGTTTATTGTGTGTAATTTGTTTAACTTATCGACCTTTTGAATATAGTACTCAATGCTGCTATGTGAGACTTTTAAGAAAGTATCCTTAGCTCATAATGAATTTAAAATGTTAAATTCAGATCTAGACATCCTTAAGGAACACCTAAGGTGTTAATCATTGTATATTTCACAGAACTATACCACTGGCAACAGCCTGTGAATTGAACACAAGAAGTCCAAAGTGAAATATTGAAACAGATAGTAGTAGTCTATTCCGTTGTTTTGAAAGGCATAAGTTATAACATATTGGAATGTAATGTCATTCTTAATCATTTATAGATTTCAGATTTCCAGGGAAACATTCTCTCCTAAAGCTACAGAATCCTGAAATTTGTGAAATATTTAAGAGGGAAAAAAATGTAGGGGTAAGTGCGTTATTTAAAAAATAATGATAATCTTATAAGCATATACTTTGGGGCTTTCTGGTTTTATTTCATTATTATCATTTAAGCAGTTCTGGACATTTTATTGATTTTAAATGGGGTTGGTGAAAAGGGACAGAAAATGTGTAGCCATTCAGAGGATGTTCACAAACAATATAAGACGTTTAAGGCTGGGGGAGCGGGGGAGGGATGGGATATCCAAAACAGAAAATAATAGGATGAATAGTTTTCTATGGTGGAGGAGAAAGCTAGTAATAAAAAGCAATTGATAGGAAAAGCTTGTTGTAAATAACTTTCACTCATTACCTTTTTTCTGTTAATTAGAAAAACTGAGGAAATTTTCAGTTCTAACAAATGCATCTGAAATAAGTATATATAAAAGTAGAAGTAACTTTTTATAAAACTAAAATGGGCAGGCACATGACGAGGAGGGAAAGTATAAACATTTAAAGCCATGTGCAGTGAAACAGTAGTAACTGGTGGACTATAAGTTTTACACTAAATGAAATTGCAGAAATTCAGACAAATAACTTTAAATTGATTGTATCATAATTTTTTTAAATATAAATTGTTTGGAGTTATTTTTTAATCAAGTTAGTGAACAATTTATCTTGATACTTTTTTTGGACATATATTATTTCTGATTGTTTCAGATGCTTTCTCACTTGATTGCTGTTAAGTGTTTTACAATTAACACAGAAAGGGAATTTGCCTAATTTTCTAGGTGTTCCAGAAGCCACTAGGGTTGATGATACCCCACAGATACTGCAAATTTCATTTTAATACGTTACGTGGCTGTGAGCGATCACAATGCAAGTTTGCCCACGTGCCTGAGCAAGGGGATGAAAAGGTAAAATATGTTAAGTCTTTGAAGTAGAGATTATTTTAATAATGATTTCAGTCATATGGTTTTAATTCAGATTTGCATCAAATCCTGATATAAGAGCTTTGCCTGATTTTGAGCTTATGTAAATGGAATCATACACTGTGTGCTTTTGTTTCTAGCTTCTTCTGCTCAACATGTTTGAGATTCATCTGTATCTTTTTACTTAATTGTAGATGTTTCTTTCTCATTGCTATATAATGTTGACTATTCCATTGTAGAGTATAGAAAAATTTATTTTGTTGATAAATACTACTTTTGATGGATGGCTTCTAAATTTGGTAAATACAGTGGTAATGCCATCAATATTGTGCATGTCTTTTGGTGAACATATATAGCCATTCTTATGGGTTATACTTGAAACTGGAATTATTGTGTCAAAGGGTTTGCATATGTTCAACTTTAGTTAGATACTGCCAGATAAATTTCTTAAGTGGCTTACCAAATTACGTGTTTAATTTGGTCTGAAAGTTCTGGTTGCTTTACATTTTCACCAGCTCTTGGTGTTAGCAACCATTTTAAGCCATTCTAGTGGGTGGGCAGTGATGCTTTCCCTCATGGTTGCTGAAGTTGAGCATTTTTCAGAATGTCTGTTGGGTATTTGAATGTCCACTTCCTGTAAATATCTAAATATTTCATCTGTATTCTAGAGGATGTCTTTTTCTTATCCATCTCAAGAATTCTTTATATACTCTGGATACAAACTCTTTGTTGCATATGTGTGTTGCAAATAATTTTTTCTACTTTGCAAGTTGCCTTTTCACACTTTTACTTTTTAGTTTTAAAATTTTTATTGGAATATAGTTGATTTGCAATGTGTGTGTTAGTTTCAGGTGTGTAGCAAAGTAAATCAGTAATATATATTTATAACCACTCTTTTTTAGATTCTATTCACCTATAGGTCATTACAGAGTACTGAGTAGAGTTCCCTGTGTTATACAGGAGGTCCTTGTTAGTTAGTGAATATATGTCAGTCCCAATCTCCTCCCCTTCCTGTTTCTCCTCTTATAACCACAAATTTGTTTTCTACATCTTTCTGTTTTGTAAATAAATTCACTGGTACCATTTTTTCAGATCCCACATATGAGCGATATAATATTCATCATTCTGTGTCTGAATTACTTCACTTAGTATGATCACTATCTCTAGTGCATCCATCCTGCTGCAGATGGCATTATTTCATTCTTTTTATGGCTGCATAATATTCCATTGTATGTATGTACCACATCTTCTTTATCCAGTCCTCTGGCAGGACATGTAGGTTGTTTCCATGTCTTAGCTATTGTAAATAAAGCCGCAGTGAATGCTGGGATTCATGCATCTTCTAGAATGATAGTTTTCTCTAGATATATGCCCAGGAGTGGGTTGCCAGAGCATATGGTAGTTCTGGGTTTAGTTTTTTAAGGAACCTCCATATTTTTCTCCATAATGATTGTACCAATTTACATTCTCACCAACAAGCCTTTTTACCCTTTTAAAAGTGTCTTTTGGTAAATAAAATTATTAATCTTTATATATTCCAATCTTACCCATTTTTTTTCCTTTTATGGTGTTGACTTTTTACATCAGTTCAGTCCAGTCACTCAGCCATGTCTGACTCTTTGTGACCCCATGTACTACAGCACATCAGACTTCCCCGTCCATCACCAACTCCCAGAGCTTGCTCAAACTCAAGACTTTTTACACACTATTGAAGAAAATTTTTCCAAGATCATGAAGGGGCTTCCCTGGTGGTTCAGTAGTGAAGAATCTGCCTGCAATGCAGGATACACAGGTTCTGTCCCTGGGTTGGGAAGATCCCCTGGAAAGGGAAATGATAACCCACTCCATTATTCTTGCTTGGGAAATCCAGTGGACACAAGCCTGGCAGGCTACAGTTCATGGGGTCACAAAAGAGTCAGACACAACAAATAAACAACAACATGAACATGAAGATCGTCTTTTATATTTTTCCTTTAAAAATTTTGTTGTCTTATCTTTCGCATTTAGAAATCTAAGCTATCTAGGACTAATTTTTGTTTAGGATGTGAGACGAGGGTCTAGATACATATTTTTTCCCATGTGGATCTCCAGCTGACCCAACACCATCCTTTCCCCTACTGTGTTACAGTATTACTGTGTCATAAATCTGCTAATTGTGTATAAGTGAGTCTCTTTATAGGATCTATTGTCTAATCATTGGTCAATGTGTTTTTCCTTATACCAGTAAAAGAATCCCTCCCTTCTCCAATTGATTGCTGACCTTGACTTTGTTTCCTTGACTCTTTCTCTGAACAGCTTCTCTGTATAAGGGTTTTATAATAAATTCAGTATGCATTTCCCATCTTAGTTAACCTAACATCAGCTTCTTTATTCCAGTGCCTTAAATTGACTTTAAAAAAAATAGAATAAGAAAAAAGATAGGACTGAAATTTGTATAGTTTTTGTAAAATATGAAAAGGTGATTTTACATTTTTCATGACTTTTACAGGTTTGTATGGATGTGTTTAAGAAATATATAAGTATCAATGAGCTGTGTTTGCTACAACGTGCAGGTATGAGATAATAGAATGATTACTATAAAATCATTAATGCAGGTGTTTCAAACAATGCTATTGTCCTCATGGTTTAAATGTAAATTCAATACTTTCAAGTATGAAAACTGAGTGTCTTAGATTAGTTGTGTTGGTCTTAGAAAGGATTAACAATAAGTGTGGCATTTTGGTTAATAAATTTTAATCCATGTAACATTGTAATTCACTTACATACTAATATTTTCATGATGTAGAAACTTTATTTACAGGTATAAGATAGAAAAAAGGATGTTGTTAATTAGCTTAAAATCTTTCTGAAGGGATCTGTCAGAAACTGAATCTTCCCTACATCTTCATCCTTTTACACGTGTCCCTTGTAGCTGAGGAGAAGGAAATGGCAACCCACTCCAGTTTTCTTGCCTAGAGAATCCTGTGGACAGAAGAGCCTGGTGGGCTGCTGTCCATAGGGTCTTAGAGAGTCGGACATGACTGAAGCGACTCAGAAGCAGCAGCAGCTTGTAGCTGATGCATATCAATCACTCTGTGCAGTTCCCTAAACAGGCCAAAGTGAAAGTCGCTCAGTCGTGTCTGACTCTTTGTGACCCCATGGACTATGCAGTCCATGGAATTCTCCAGGCCAGAATATTGGAGTGGGTAGTCTTTCCCTTCTCCAGGGGATCTTCCCAACCCAGGGATCGAACCCAGGTCTCCTGCATTGCAGACAGATTCTTTACCAACTGAGCTATCAGGGAAGCTTCCCTGGTGGCTCAGATGGTAAATAGGCCAAGCTCTGCTTTAATAGAAAAGGCACTGCTCTTCTACCCAGGATGCCTTTCTTTTATCCCACTTCCCCATAGCAAAGACCTATTCATCTTTCAAAGCCTAGTCATAGAAAATAGGATTATCTCCATTACACCCTTATCTGACTCCATAGCCTCATCCCATTCTCTGCTCCCATCTCCCCCTACTACATTGTGAGTCCCAAAAAGAAGGGACCAAGCTTTAATATTTGTCAAGTTGACAAGTTCACAAGGGGGAAGTACTGAGAAGGTGGGACTCCCCATTACCCTATTTAACCTTAGGTTCATTTTTATCTGTTTGATATTTGAATTTCCACATAAAATCCTTTTTCCAGAAGTTGTCTGATTAAAACCATTATGTAAAACTACTGCTGCTTGGTATATACCAGAAGGAAATCTTCACTGTTGAGTTATACCAAACATTTAAAGAACTAATATCAATTCTCAGACTTTTCCCAGAAATTGAAGAGGAGGGAACACATTGATATAAAATTCCTCAACAAAAACTAGCAACCTGAATTGGAAGGATCATAGACCATGACCAAGTGGAATTTGTTCGTAGAATACAGTGTAGTTCAGCATACAAAAATCAATCCAAGTAACCACATTAACAGAATGAATGGAAAAAAACACATGATCTTCTCAGTTTATGCAGAAAAAGCATTTGACAAAATTCAATACCCTTTCATTGATTAAAAAAAAAAGAAACACTCAAAAGACAAGAATAAAAGGAAACTACCTCAACATTTAAAAGCCACATCTGAAAACCTCACAGTAAACACCATATTTGGTGGCAAAAAAGTGAAAACTTTTTTTTCCTAAGATTAGGAACAAGGCAAGGATGCCTACTTTCACCACTTCATCAACAGAGATGGAAGTTCTCGCCAGAGCAATTAGACAAGGCGTCCATTTCAGAAAGGAAGAAGTCAGTGGCCTGTGTGCAGATGATATGACCTTATATGTAGAAAATAATTAAGATTCTGAGGGGAAAAAAGCTGTTAGGGTTAATAAGTGACCAAGTCAACATGCAAAAATCATTTGCATTTCTATACACTGAAATTGAGCACCCTGAAAAGGGAATTACAAAAACAATTCCATTTACAGTAACTCGAAAGAATAAAATATTTAAAAACTAATTTAACTAAAAAAGTGAAAGACTTGTACAACGAAATCTACACAACATTGCTGAAAGATAAATTAAAGATACATCCCATGTTCACAGATTGGAAAACTCTGTACTCTTAAAATGTTATTACTAAGATCATGGCATCCAGTCCCATCAGTTTATGGCATATAGATGGGGAAACTGTGGAAACACTGACAGGCTGTATTTTCTTGGATTCCCAAATCACTGCAGATGGTGACTGCAGCCATGAAATTAAAAGACACTTGCTCCTTGGAAGAAAAACTATGACAAAACCTAGGTGGCGTATTGAAAAGCAGAAACATTACTTTGCCAGCAAAGGTCTGTATAGTCAAAACTATGGTTTTTCCAGTAGTTATGTATGGATGTGAGAGTTGGACCATAAAGAAGGCTGAATGTCAAAGAATTGATGCTTTTGAACTGTGGTGTTGGGACAAGACTCTTGAGAGTCCCTTGGACTGCAAGGAGATCAAACCAGTCAATCCTAAAGGAAATCAACCCGGAATATTCATTGAAAGACTGATGCTGAAGCTGAAAGTCCAGTACTTTGGCCACCTGATGCGAAGAGCCAGCTCATTGGAAAAGACCCTGATGCTGGCAAAAATAGAAGGCAGGAGGAGAAGGGGATGACACAGGATGAGATTGTTGAATGGCATCACCAATTCAGTGGACATGAGTTTGAGCAAACTCCAGGAAGAAGTGAAGGACAGGGGAGCCTGGCGTGCTGCATCCATGGGCGCACAAAGAGTCAGACACGACTGAGCAACTGAGCAACCACCACCCATGTTAATAGATTGGGAGACTCAGTATTATTAGAATGTCATTACTTCCCAAGAGAGCTGCAGATTCGATGCAATCTCTATCAAAATGCCAATAACTCAGTAGAAATAGAAAAACCCATCCTAAAACTCATATGGTATCTCAAGAAGTCCTGAAATAATCTTGAAAAAGAAAAAACTGGAGGACTCATACTTCCTAAGTTGAAAACTTACTCCAGAGCTATTTAATCAAAAGTGTGGTGCTAGCATAAAGGGAGACATATAAATCAATGGAATAGAATAGAGAGCCTAGACATAAACCCTTACATATATGATCAAATGGTTTTTGAAAAGGATGCTAGACCATTCACCAGCAATAGTTAGATAGTGTTTTTCAGCAAATAATGCTGGAAAACTAAATATCCAAATGCAAAACAGTAAAATTGAACCCTTATCTAACACTGTATACAAAAGTTAGTTCAAAATGGATTGAAAACCTTGATGTAAGGTAATACAACAATAAAACTCTGAGAAGAAAGCATGAGGAGAAAAACATCACAATGTTGGATTTGGCAATGATTTCTTGGATATGAAACCAAAGTCAGAGGCAACAAAGAAAAAATATAGATAAATTGAACTTCATGAAAATTTGAAAATTTTGTGCGTTATGAGACAATATCAACAAGATGAAACAGCAGCCCACCGAATGGGAGAAAATATTTGTAAATCATATATCTGATAAGGGATTAGTATCTAGAATACATAGAGAACCCTTAAGACTCAACAACAACAAAACCTTATTCAAAAATAGGCAAAGTATTTGAAGAGATGTTTCTCCAAAGAAGATACACAAATGGCCAATAAGCATGTAAAATGATGCTCACCATCACCAGACCTAAGGGAAATGCATATCAAAACTACATTGAGATACCACCTCATATCCATTAGAATGACTGCTATCAAAAAAAAAAAAAGTGTTAGGATGTGGAGAAATTGAAACCCTCATGCACTATGGGAAGGAATGTAAAATTGTACAGCACTGTGGAAAAGTATGACAGTTGCCAAAAAAATTAAAAATAGAGTTACCATATGATCCAGCAATTCTCCTGATATATACACGAAAGAATTGACAGCAGGGTCTTGAAAGATACTTGCACACCCCTATTTATAGCAGCATTATTCACAGTAGCTAAAATGTGAGGCAATGCAAGAGTCCATTAAGAAACGACTTTTCAGAGCTTCCCTGGTGGCCCAGTGATAAAGAATCCACTTGCCAATGCAGGAGACACAGGTTGGAGCCGTGGTCTGGGAAGATCCCACACGCTGCAGAGTAGCTAAGTGCATGAGCCGAACTATTGAGTCTGTGCTCTCAAGCCCAGGACAACTTCTGAGCCCATGTGCCACAACTACTAAAACCTCCGTACGTAGAGCCTGTGCTCCACAATGAGAGAAGCCACCGCAGTGAGAAACCCACATACCACAACTAGACAGTAACTTCCACTTGCCATAACTAGAGAAAAGCCCATGCAGCAACAGACACCCAGCCCCAGCCCAGCCAAAATAAGTAATTTCTTAAAAATAAATTTTAAAGAAACACTTTTTCAGTGGAAACTAATCAGTGTTGTAGTTTTTAGGAGAAGGCGCATATCATAAACTAGAATAAAAATATCCCCAGGGTCAACATGTTGATCAGGTTAAAACAGAGAGAAGGGGTATATGTCAAAATAGACTGCTTCCACTCTTAAACAGGCCACTGCCTAAAGTCCCCCTGAGACTCTCAGAGTTCATGTTGAAACCACGATGTTTTAGGTAATTTGGTCCTATTTTTTGTGGCTAGCACATGAGTTAGATCCTAATCTAGTACTTAACATCCTGGTTGACATGTTGTTGCCATTTAACTTTTGCTTTAATGTGTTTTCATCAAATATTTCTGATACTGGAAGTGTATCTTTTAAGAAATTGAGTTAATGCTGCTGCTGCTGCTAAGTCACATCAGTCGTGCCCAACTCTGTGTGACCCCATAGACGGCAGCCCACCAGGCTCCCGTCCCTGGGATTCTCCAGGCAAGAACACTGGAGTGGACTGCCATTTCCTTCTCCAGTGCATGAAAGTGAAAGTGAAGTCGCTCAGTCGTGTCTGACTCTTCGCGACCCCATGGACGGTAGCCTCCCAGGCTCCTCTGTCCATGGGATTTTCCAGGCAAGAGTACTGGAGTGGGGTGGAGTTAATGCTACTTGATCTTTAAATATAGAAAAATTGTCTAATTTAGGAAAGGTGACTGTCTTAAAAGCAGCAAATGACTTTACTGTGTATTTCATCATTTTCAGCAAACATGTTTATGGAGTACTACAGAAAGTTTCTTCCAGGTATACACTTTGATTTACAAGTATTAAATGACCTTCTAAATTCTTTACTCAGACACTGTTTATTGAAAGAAGTATTTCAGGTCATGAACCTCTGCATAATGATTAAGATGCTGGTAAGTAACCTGAAAATACATTTTTCTAATATTTTAAGTTAATTTCTCTGATACATTTCTTATATGTATAATTTAGCAGTTGAATTTCTGTTTGTTAAATACTTCCTAGAGAACACTTGTGTTTTTCAGCATAAACAAATTCGAGAAACTTAAAGTATACTGAAATAAGACATGAAAATGAGTGTAATTTTTTTGTTTTATCCAGCCTGCTCTGAAAATATTACTAAAAATATTTGAGTATGTGGCAACTATGAAATTAAGGAATGCTGTACCTGCTTTAATTGATATCTTTTGCAAGGTATGATTTTTTGTTTTATCCATTTTATTCTTTAATAGTGCGTAACCAAGAAAATAGTGATTTCTGCTTACTCTTAAATTGTCTTTTACTCACATTTTTTATACCAAAGAATTACATTTTCAGAAATGTTCTTTTTCTCCTGAAGTAGGGTTTATAAACAGACTCCAGTGACTAACAGGCCTTGCCCTTAATTAAATAGTTCTAAGGATGCCAGGTGACTTCTTACAAATTCATGAACCATCCTCATCTCTACTTCTTAAGAATGATTGAAGAGAATTTTCTTTTTCAAAAAGATTTGAGGTCATATATAACAAAAATAAATACACAAATCAATGTATAAATAAGACATTGTTACCAAACAAGGTAGATAGATAAGAATATGGTGGTTGTGGTAGTTTAGTCACTAAGTCGTGTCCAACTCTTTGTGACCCCGTGGACTGTAGCCCACCAGGCTCCTCTGTCCATGGAATTCTCCAGGCAAGAATACTGGAGAGGGTGGCCATTTCCTGCTTCAGGGGATCTTCCCAACCCAGGGATCAAACCCACATCTCCTGCGTTGCAGGAGGATTTTTTAACCACTGAGCCACCAGGGAAGCCAAAGAATATGGTGGCAAGGAGTTAACTTTATATTTGGCATATAGCAAAAAGAAAAAGATTTTTATATTTTTTAAAGTATATTAAAATTTTTACTGTTGTTAAATATTTCTTAGTATTTGGTGCTTTCATTTGCTATTTCATTTGCTACCATTTCATTTCAGAGTAGGTCTATAGCAGGAAAACACGCCACTTCCCGCCCATTCTCTTTAGGAAGCAGCATTTGAACCAGTTTAGCAGATGAACAAATATTTCGGTGAATATCTCTAGTTTCACATTACAAAACTTGTCAAACTTACTTGCCTGGAAATTTTTTTAATCAGGAATTACTCAAACTTCCAGTTACATAAGAGCTGAGTAACAGGGATGAAGTGTATGGCACGGTATAGTTAGTAATTGTAATATCTTTGTATGGTGACAGATGGTAACTAAACTTATCATGGTTATCATTCTGTAATGTATAGAAATGTCAGATCACCGTGTTGTGCAGGAGTAACTAACATAGTGCTATAGGTTAATTATACTTCAAAAAACAAACTTGCAAAAAAGGAAATAAGATTTCTGGTTACCAGGAGCAGAGGGTAAGGGAATTGGAAACTGGATGAAGGTGGTAAAAGGTACAAACTTCCAGTTACAAGAGAAATAAGAACTGTGTGTGTCACTCAGTCGTGTCTGACCCTTTGTGACCCCATGGACTTTAACCTACTTGGTTCCTCTGTCCACGGAATTCTCAAGGCACAAATTTTGGAGACAGTTGCCATTCCTTTCTCCAGGGGATCTTCCCAACCCAGGGGTCAAATCAGGGTCTCCTGCATGACAAGCAGATTCTTTACTAACTGAGCCACCAGGGAATCCCTATGTATTATACAACGTGATGAATATAATTAACACTGCTATATGTTATATATGAAAGTTGGTAAGAGAGTAAATCCTGAGAGTTTTTAACACAAGGAAAAATTTTTTTCCTTTTTCTTTTATTTTGTGTTTATATTAGGTGATAGATGTTCACTAAAATTATTGTAATCTTTTCATGATATATGTGAGTCAAATCATTATGCTGTATACCTTAAACTTATACAGTTGCTGCATGTCAGTTATTGATATAGCTCAGTAAAATTGAAGATAGATAAATTAAAAAAAAAAAAAAGGAAGAAATTACTGATCACCTAGAGTCATTGTAGAAAACCTCAACTTGATATATCTCAGGGATTTTATCATCCGGCATACAGTGTAACCACAGTGCTATACTTACTAAAAGACAGAATTAGTACCAAGCAAGATGTTCAGTTGATAAAGTAGTAGACATAACTTGGAGAAAAGGATTAATATTGTTCAAGTTTAAATTCAAAAGTATTATTTTCATTTTTGCTTTAAATTCTTGATGTAAGGTGTCCTATGGTGGTTCTCAAATATTTGAAGAAAAATATGCTTCAGATTTTTTAATGAATTTTAATTCTGTCTCCATGTTTCACTTCTTCCATCAGTCTGTTAGTTTTTCCCACACACATTGGTTTCACATTTTTAAAAGAATGACTACTCTTTACCCTCTTCCACAGCTCGTTGAAGCTGGGATGGTACTTGACCCAGAACACTTTAACTATATCATTAAGCTTTTATACCAAATACAGGCTTCCAAGCCAGAAATAACTGCAGTTCTGGAAATGAAATCCAGGTAAGAAAATCATTATAATTAGGACTAAAATATTTGTATTTTGGTGGGGACTTAAAAAGGATGAAGACAAAGCACTTATCATTCTTCATATGCCCAACATAAGCCCTTGTCCCCCTCTTGGTTATGGCCTGGTCACATTGTCATCAGCTGCCTCTAGCTAGCCCTCCTGGCCAGCCTCACCACATCTTTTTCATCACCTGATTTCATCTCGCTACCTGGCAGATCAAATGTAAAGACTCTTTTGCTTTGTTTCACAACTTACTTAATTCTACTTAATGCACTCTCTTACGTGTATTCAAATTACTTTAATCCTTCTTTCTCTTTCACTCACTTCTTGTCATGTTAACTAGATAAAATATTTTAAGGTCTCTCCTTCATTCTTTCTCTGACTTGTTTGCTTTCTCTGTCTAGTTTATGCGCCTCAAAAGGCCTTAAAAAAAAAAAACAGACCTATAATAATTACAAGAGTAATACCATAAATACCTGTATTGAGAAAAAGGAAAGCCATGACTTTGATAAAAATTTTATTAAACTGTCACATACATAGAGAAAAGTATACAAATTTTAGGTGTTTAAATGAACCATAACTTTTTAACAAAGTCAGATTTGATAAAATGCAAATGACGCCAACCAGAAAAGTCCTTGAGAAAGCCCAGTAAGCTCCTTCAGAGGCACTTCCACATTTATTTCATGTTTCATGATCCTCTGATACAGAGGTTCCCACACTAGTATCCCGAGGCCAAAAGAAATACATTAACAGTAGCATTTATTAAGAGGTTAGATCCAAACAAATTAATAGTAGTTTGATAGTGTCTGACAGATGTCGTGAAAATATTAAAATTACCTGAGGAGCCCCTGTGAATTTGCTCTAGTGCCTTTTTATTAGTTCCCTTTTTCTCCCCATACCCATTTGGTGTGATTATTCATTTATAGATCATTTAAATTTATTTGTTACTGTTTGTATTATATTTTCAGTTATCCCACATCATAGTCTGTTTGATTTGGAAAAGTATGTGAAATACTACTGTTGGTTGTAACCATCAGTATAAACAGATGCAATGAGAAATGTTGCTCCCCCTTACCCCTACTCTACCATTTCTGTTTCCTCCTCCTTTTCACCCCTTTTCCACCTACATACTAGAGGTAACCAATCTTTCAGTTTCTGGGGTTATCCTCTTATAATGAGCAGATACTTATATATTTTCTTATACCAACTTCTTTGTTACACACAGTGTAGCATATAATGAATTTCAAATTTGCTTTTTTCACTCAAACAGTATATCCTGGAGATCAGTCTAAATCAGTTTAGAGGGAAATTTGTCAGTTTTTAATAAAAGCAAAGTACTCCATTGTTTGAATGTACTTCAGGTTATTCAATCAATGTGTGGGTTTTTAAGTTGTCCCCAATATTTTGCAATTTAAAACAATGCTACTAATCTTGGATTGGAAAAATTAATATTGTTAAAATAGCCATACTACCCAAAGCAATCTAGATTTAATGCATTCCCAATCAAATTAACCATGACATTTTTCACAGAACTAGAACAAATAATCCTACAATGTATATAGAATCACAAAGTCAAGAATATTCAATGGAGAAAAGACAGTCTCTTCAGCAAGTGGTGTTGGGAAAGTTGAACAGCTTCATGTAAATCAGTGAAGTTAGAACATTACCTCACAAAATGTACAAAAATAAAATTATTCAAAGACCTAAATATAAGACATGACACTTTAAAAATCCTAGAAGAGAGCATAGGCAAAACATTTTCTGATGTAAAATGTGGCAATATTTTCTTAGACCAGTCTCCCAAGGCGAAAGAAATAAAAGCAAAAATAAGCAAATGAGACCTAATCAAACTTAAAAACTTTTGTACAACAAAGGAAACCGTGAACAAAATGAAAGACAACTTACAGACTGGGGGAAAATATTTGTAGAATGAGGCATCCAACAAGGGTTTAATTTCCAAAATACATAAACAGGTCATACAACTCAGTATCAAAAAAACACCAAAAAAAAAAAACCCCACCCAGTCAATAAATGACAGAAGACCTAATTAGCCATTTCTCCAAAGAAGATATGTAGATGGCCCACATGAAAAGATGTCCAACGTTGCTGATTATTAGAGAAATGCAAATCTACGGTGAGGTACCACCTCACACCAGTCACAATGGCCATCATCAAAAAGTCTACAAACAGTAAATGCTGGAGAGGGTGTGAAGAAGAGGGTGCCCTCCTACGCTGTTGGAGAGAATGGAAATTGTTGCAGCCACTGTGGAGTACAGTATAGAGATTCCTTAAGAAGCCAAAAATAGAGTTGCCATATGATCCAACAGTCCCATCCCTGGGCATTAATCCAGAAAACATGAAGCCTCTAATTTGAAAAGATATGTGCACCACAGTATTCATAGCAACACCATTTATAATAGCCAAGACAGCGGAAACAACCTAAGTGACCATCCACAGATGAATGGATAAAAATTAGGAACTCGTCCTTCCTTTTCAATGCTCTGGAATAATTTATAAAACATTGGGACTAATTACCAAAATTGACCCCATAGTTGGCTCTTCTACAGTATTAACAGTTTATTGGCTCCCTCCTCTTTGCACCTTTTCTTGTCCTCTTCCCAGTTGCCAAAGCATACTTCTTTAATTTTTGTTTTTTTTTCCTGTCCCTGAAGCTATCCATGCATTTCACATTTGCTTTGTTCAAATCATACAAACTTCTAAATTCCTTCTGTGTGGTTTATGTTCTCATCTACCCACTTGTTTTCCTTAGCATTTTCAAACTTTGTGTGGACTTTGTAACAGTGATTTTTAGTCACTGTTAGGTCCTTCTGCTAGTTTCCTTCTATGGTTCTCCCCTTACAGATACTTTTTGTTTGCTCGATTTGGTTGTTGTGGTTAGTGTTTGCTTGCCTCATATCCTTATGGAGCAATAAGGGTGGAGTGAGAGCAGCAGAGAGCAAGTGCTAGGATTTCTTTTGTGTGTGTGTTTTTTTTTTTCTCTTTGTATTCACAATTATTTTGAAGCTTTGACATTCTCTGTGTTCAAGTTGAGATGAAAGTATGGTTTCATATGGAATTGTTTTTTCCTCCTCATTGCCTGTGGTTCAGGAGGAAATAGTTTAAGTAAGGTAACTGTGCAATTACCATTTTATTCAGCACTAAAGAATTTTTATAGCATATTACTCTTTCTCCAGTCTTTTAGGTATAAGTTAACAAATGAATTAGAAGCAATATTGACTTCGGGGGAGTGAACATAATTAACCCTTTTCTGTTGTTAAAGGTTACACATGAGACAATTTAAAAAGAACTGGAAATGTGACTTAGAGGCAGCCTTGAATGAAATAGAGGTACGATGCTTATCTTTTAAATATGTATCTGGGAACTCTGAAAACCAGTAACAACAAAGAATCTGAATAGTAACCCAGTTTTAAAAAAAGGTTTACAAATGCAGCTGTTACACAGAGAAAAGAAGGAAAAGAAGTATAATTTTTTGCAAGTTAATGCCTTCAAATGGAAACATAATTTCTAGAGTTTGAACTATTCTAAAAATCATTCTAGACATAGTTGTTCAGTTAAAAATTAACGTATGTTAAGCTATAGTAATCTATAGCTTGGCTTTTAATTCTTGTAACTAGGTGGACTCCTTCAGTACATGAGTGAGTTGGCTTTTTTGTCATGATCCATGGGTGATCATATTGAATGGACAGGATGTGACCTGACAGGGTAAAGCCATGGTCACTGTGTGCTCTCCAAGCACTTAGAGTCTGAATAAGAAATAGAGGACTTTCAGGATGACTTGACTTTTTAAGATCATTTTTATACTCATTATAATAATAGTTGATCTAGTCTAAATTAATATGTATATCCTTGAAACAGTATATTTTGTTGGTATAGAAAACTTTTACTTTAGAATAGAAAATAATAGAAAGAGAGTAAGTTTAGTGAAATTTACTTTTTAGGTCCTTCTGTAGAAGAAATGTAATGCCCAAAATTGTGTGTGGGCCCCACATCACAAATGGCCAAATAATCGTAAAATGCAATCTCTAACAGTAATAAAATAATGTATTACTGTGGAAGCAGCTCAAATCATGCTGCTAGTCATCTCTTCTCTGAAAATCTATCTCCACTGTGTATTCCAGGTTTGGGGATGACGTCAATTAAGGACATTAGGAACTAAATAATTAAAACAGGTGTACGTTGACATCTGGACCTTATATAGGCTTTGCCATGGTCAGAAAAGCAAATTGTACAGTAACATGTTACTGCTGTTATAACACTTGCCAGGAAGCTTATATAAGATTTGCAGAGATCACGTCTTATTAATTTCTGTAATGCCAACATGTGCCTACCCCATAATATGTTTGCATAAATGACAGCTTACATTTTTTGTTTTGTTTTTAATAATTCTCATAGCATTGTAAAGAAAAAGGTGACTGGACCAAATTGGGAAATATATACATTAACATAAAAATGAGCTGCGAAAAATTGGCAGATTTCCAGAGATTTTGTGCTTGTATTGCTGAAACACTAACAAAAGACTGTAAAGAAGAGCAACCAGGTGTTCCATTTTGTGAATTTGCTGAAACAGGTAAATGTTGCTGTTTTGGTCAGAGTACTGCATGTTAGGGTGATATGGTGTTCTTTCTTACTGATTGATAGATTGACTGGCACGGTATTCAAAACATAAAGCTCCTAATAGTCTCCATGTTGAAGATAAATTAATAATGCAGGTTTTAGATATGATTTCTTCTCTTTTTTTTTCCATCTATTTATTATTAATTTAGATTATAATGATAAAGTGATAAAAGGTCAGTATATCAGATGTTTCATGTTCTTATTTTTCTTTTCATTCAGATTGATAAAACTGTTGCTAGCAAATTATAGTGGAGAATCTGAATTTTGGGATCACTGTTACTATCTTCACTGTTGCAAGTCAATAAAATTCATGTGTTTTTGAGACCTTTCTCTGTGTGTGTGTGTGTGTGTGTGTGTGTGTGTGTGTGTGTGTGTGTGTGTGTGAGCCCTTCACTGCTATATTCTCTGTCAGGGTTGACGAACTCTGTAAAGGAGCAGATAGTAAATATTTTAGGTGTTGCACACACAACATATGATCTGTGTCACGTAGTTTTCTTTTCAAACAACCCTTTAAAAATAAAAACCGTTCTTAGAAGCTCACAGGCTATACAGAAACAGGCCACAGGCCAGATGCGGCCCATGGGCTGTAGTTGGCCGACACCTGGTCTTTGTGGTAGTATCACTAATTCCATATTAAATTTGCCTTTTCTGTCATTCAAAGTGACTATTTCATTTTCTTCCATGTATCTACTTTGTGTTTCAGTTAGCAAAGATCCGCAGAATAGTGAAGTAGATAAAACTTTGCTGGGAAGAATCGGAATCAGTGCTATGTACTTCTATCACAAGCTGTTGCAGTGGTCCAAGGTACTTCACTAAATTTTTGTTTTGGCTTGATCTGTAGAGTGTTCGTTTTACATTTTTGTATAGAATATAAGTTAACCCTGAAAGTTAAAATTTTGCTGATTATCGCTACAGGGGGCGAATTGAGCCTCAAACAGTAAATGAATTACTAGGTGGTATATTTGGGCTTTCCTGATAGCTTAGTTGGTAGAGTCCACCTGCAATACAGGAGACCCCAGTTTGACTCCTGGGTCGAGAAGATCCCCTGGAAAAGGGATAGGCTACCCACTCCAGTATTCTTGGGCTTCCCTTGTGGCTCAGATGGTGAAGAATCCGCCTACAATGCAGGAGACCTGGGTTCGATCCCTGGTTTGGGAAGATCCCCTGGAGAAGGGAAAGGCTACCCACTCCAGTATTCTGGCCTGGAGAATTCCATGGACTGTATAGTCCATGGGGTCTCAAAGAGTCAGACACGACTGAGTGACTTTCACTTCACTTCACTTAGGTGGTGTTATTAGGAACATGTGGACAGGAGGAGGCATGAGACTGACTACCATGAAGAATCTCAGTGTGGGGAATACTTGGGAAGCTGGGCTAAATGTCATTTTTACTTGAAGCACCTGTCAATTCAGTATATTTTGCCAGCTCCTGAGTGTTGGCAGTATTACAGTTTTGGAAGACCTCTCTTAAGATGAGCCCAAGATACAATTAATAGAACTCCTTTGAAATTACTTCTTAGGATTCCCTGGAACACTGTTACCATCTTCATGTCTACCTTTGAGATTTAGCTCATTGTAGAAGCAGTGTAGGAACTCTAGGCCGTATTTTACTACCTGAGGTATACTTCCCTGAGGTGTGGGTAGAGTGATAAATTCAATAAAGTTAAGTAAAGGGCAGGAAAATCCAAAATAGGGAGAGAAGTGCTGAGATATGGAGAGTAGGATAGTTGAGAGTGAGGTTGCTATTGAATCAACTATTAAAATATAACTTTTATTCCTTCCTCCTCGTTTTTTTTAAAAATTCGTGTACTGGTTTATTTCTATGCAGTCAAACACAGGTGTTCCTCCCTCTCAATTCTCTAGTTTTTACATTTCTTTTTTCTTTTAATTTGTTTTTTTTTCTTGAAGGATAATTGCTTTACAGAATTTTGCTATTTTCTGTCAAATCTCAACATGAATCAGCCATAGGTATACATATATCCCCTCCCTTTTGAACCTCCCTCCTATCTCCCTCCCCACTTCCTTCCTTTTTATAAAGAGGTTGTTTCACAATTGAAATAATATTTAAGGACATTAAATGTGTACATGGTCACTCATGTACACATACAAAATTCAAAATTTTTTTAAAGAAAAACATTTTCAAATAATCATTGTACAGAAGATCTCCAGTTTCCAAGCTCTTCAAGAGCACTTATTATCTGATAGACCTGGACTGGACAAAATGTACTTTGTCCCCCTTCTCACAATCTAGCTTAAGGTCTATCATAGCATTAATTTCTTGGGTATTTAATGCTTGAGAATTTGAAGACTACCTAGTAGGAAAGTTCTTTTTACAACTCAGACTGATTTTGCTTTAATTTCAGAGTATATTTTAATTTTATTTGGCTGTTTTTATTTAAGATATAAGCAGTTGGTGAATTTGTGCCTATATTTTAATTTTAAATGTTCACTATATTATTCAGAATGAGTATTTTATTTGTTATCTTACTTAGCTGAATTTTTAATGAAGTGTAAATGAAAATTTTTTTTAAATGAAAATTTTTAATAAAGCTTCCTTTTTGAACATAAAAGTAAAACCATTGGGATTAAACTTAAGGTATCCCTTGAAAAATGCACTCATTTAATGCAGTCAGATTGAAAGTACTTTGACGACATAATATGCATCCGACTCAAAATAGCGTATAATATAATATGAAACAAGAGTCTGTAAACTAAAAGCCAGATCTGGCCCACAGTCTATTTTTATACTACTCATGAGCTAAGAATGTTTCTTACAGTTTTAAAGACTTAGAAATTTAAAAACAACCAAAAAGAATATGCAACTGACCAAATGTGACTTGCAAAGCCCAAAGCATTTACTATCTGGCTTTTTATAGAAAAATTTTGCTGACCCTAATAGAAATAATAACACAGATCCAATTTCTAATGTCTACCCTAGAGACAGTCCTTCTGTAGATTATGTGAAACTATTAGCCTATTGACTCAGAAAAACAATTTTCAGCCAACAATTTTATCCCTTTTTCCCCACTATCATTCTTTATCTCAATTTTATATTAAATTATCTTCTTTTCATTGGCTCTCTCTCCTGGGTCTCAGGGTGATCAACATAAGAAGAGCAAGAACATATAATGGGTAGTTTTCCACTTTAAGGCATGAAATCTTTTTGCCAAATGAGGTCTTTAGAAAGGAAGCTCACTGACTAAAACAGATGAAGGGAGATCCACTGAAGGGAGGCCCAGTGGTTAATGAGGCAAAACCCTGCTTGCTCCCCTTCCCTTTCTGTTTTCATGGCTGAGCTGGAAAGGGCTTAAGGAGAGCATCTTGAAGCAGTTTGATAGCCATCAGTCTCGAATGATGATTCAGATTGCATAATTGCCTTCTATATAATCTTCAGTGACTTTGTATCTCTATAATATTCTAAATGATTAACAATCAGTGTTCTTTTTTTTTTTTAACTCTAGGGAAGGAAGGTCTTAGATAAACTATATGAATTAAAAATACATTTTACAACTTTAAAAGGACTTATAGGGCCTGAGAAGTTAGCACCAAGATGTCAAATTGTGAATATTGCAGCAGAAATTTTTCTAAAAAGTGGAAGCCTAGATGGTGCCATTTGGGTATTAAGGGGTAAGTTCTGATACATATCAGCATGAAATGTTTTGTAAGCTTATTATAAATTCTTGGATTTGTAATTACCTCAAGTTGATATTAAATGGTGGGTGATAATTTGGCCTAAGCCTCTAGTGTTCATGTGGGTAGGAAAGGTTGTTGTGTAAAATGAAAGGAGAATGTTAACAGCTTTAAAGAGAAACTGTATGAACCTTTGTTGAAAAGTTAGTTGTTACTTTGGCCTCAGCACCATAGAAATGCTTTACCTGATTATCTCACTTAATCTTCCTGGAAACCCTGTGAGTTTGAAATTATTACAATCCCCATGTTACTGATAAGAAAATCTTGTTAGAGACAATAAGCAGCTTGCCCAAAATGACATAACAAGTAAGATGTGGAGGCCAGATTTAATCCCAGACAGCCCAGCTTCAGAGCCCAAGCTTAAGCTGCTAAGACAGGGAAATCCTGATTGCAATCTATATAAACCCTATCTTTGCATGTGCCGACAAGCTGGCTCCAAACCAAAACAATAAAGCTTGTTTTCCCTAGTAAGTCAATTCATCTAACAGAAATTACAATGCAGTTAAGCCAGCAGAAGCAACTAAGGTCAGTTGGGCATGAGGTAAATACAATTTAGAGAGCAAAGTAGCAGCACAGCATCTAATGTAGCCTTGGCTACTTAGACCATCAAGCAGATTTTATCTGATAAAATGGGATAAATAAGAATGAAGATGGAGAAGGAAATGACAACCCACTCCAGTATTCGTGCCTGGAAAATTCCATGGACAGAGGAGCCTGGTGGGCTACACAGTCCATGGGGTCACAAAGAGTCAGACACGACTGAGCGAGCGACCTATGAAGGAAAGTGAGAGCGGCTGGTGTGCGATTCACTGACAACACGGGACCAGTGAGTGATGACGTCCAGCCTGACGATGACAAGGACCCATGACTGCCACGCACGGCTACTCTTCGCCCAGGAACGTGGAAGCCACCATTCACAAGTCTATAACAAGATGACTGACAGCTGGAGGTAGTTTCCAATTCTTCGCAGCCCACTGGGTCCCAGAGTGATATCCCCGGCTCTTGTTCACAGGACTTTGCATGTATTATGGATATTAACCCTGTGTCTGTGATGTATTTTCCCTAGTGTTAGGAGTTGCTGTATATGTAAATGGAGCCAATAAGGGTCTGGATTGTTAAGAAAAGGTACAGTATGAGGGGAAAGAAGCCCGTGTGGTGACCAGGAACAGCAACATCGAATGGAAACAGTTACTACAAAGAAGCTGGTGCTTCGGAAGGAAGAGCAGCTGGGACGAGTGTCACAAGCAAGCATGTTTACAAGGCTCTAATGAGATGAAGCAGAGGAAGTCCTTGATGAACCGCTCAGTGCTGTGCACACCAGAGGTGATGCCAGCTTTTGGACTTACACGAGAGAGAAACAAACCCTCTTGTTTAAAAAAAAAAAAAAGAAGAAACCTCAAGAGTCTCAGAGTTTAGATGGAAGACAGGATAAACACATAAGTAAATAAAATTGGAAGCTTTTGCATTAACACACACAACTAGCATACGTACATATTTATCTATATATAAAACACGTGCATTTATCGAATGCTGAGAGTTTATGGAATACAGAGGTTGTGACTAGACTTCATGATCAAAAGCTTGTTGGAAAAGGTTTTCTTCAACTTAACAAATGTAGCCAGTGAAGTTTCCTGGGAGAAAGATTAACCGAAATAGAAAGGTACAACACAAAATACAAATATACAAATACAAAATAGAATGTTTATAAAAAGAGGAAGTAGCAAAATGCAAGCCAGAGTTCACAAGCTCCATGAGAAAGAAAAAATGTGGCAAGAAACGGAAAGGTAAAATAGTTGGAAAAGAAGTGTATAGGTGATCATCTGCCTAAAAGTTTCTGGCAAAATCAGTCTTTCTCTAACTGGAGATTCTGGGAGAGTTTGCAGGAGGGGTATGCAGTGGGTTATGGAGATTTACAGTTTTTACAAATTTGATGTTTCAAGTTTGAGATGATCTTTTTAAATTCTGTCAGTTATCAACACAAGATTTTCTTTTGCAGTGACCTTTTCAATTGAAAGTCATTTTCATAAGTAAGATTTTATTTCTTCTAAAAAAGGATAATTCTGTGTTGTCACCAGAACTTTTTTTGTTCTTCAGAGGGTTCTGCAGTGAACAGGCCATTGTCAAGAAAGGAAACACAAGTGGCTTGATCTCACTTGTAATAACTGAGAAATAAACATTAAAATCCTAAGCACTTGTCAGACCAGCAAAGATTAAAGTTTAGTGATATGCTTTTTGTGAGGGTATAGAGGAATGAACCTTCACACGGATTGTCTTTAGGGGCTTTCTGACAAAAATATCTGTCAAAATTTAGTAATGCATATTTCCTTTAATCTGTTAACTCCATCTCTAGGAATTTGTCCTACAAATACATTTATTTCTATATTCGAAGGTATGCACTGTAAGTTATATGAAATCTTTTTTTCTTTTACCATCAACAATGATAAAGAATTCCAGATAACTTAAGTGTCCATTAAGGATGTAACAGTTAGTGAAGCTGTGTAACAGCCATATGATGGAGTAGAATGAGTTAGAGCCACAAAAACTCATTGGAATGATCTCCAGGATTTATTACCAAATTAAAAAAGGAATATCCTGAATGGTGTACACAGTATGCTACCATTTGTGTAAAAAAAAATTTTTAATGGATACATACATATTTGCTTTATACCCTTAAGATAGTTGCAGAAGGATGCATAAGAAACAATTGATGATGGTTGCTTCTGGGAAGAGGAATTGAGTGTTTGCAGGACAGGGATGAGAGGCATATTAGCTGACATATTTTTCCTATATTTTTTCCTTTTAAAAACATGTGCGATTATTACCTATTAAACTTTTTAAAGAAGGGGTTTACATACACTTATGTTTGAGAACTGTAGAATATTTTACACGTTTTTATTTAATGTGCAGCAGACATTTTGGTGAGAAGTACTCCATTGTTTTGACTTTTCATGTGTTCACTCTCCCATTTTAAACTCTTGCTCAGCACCTTGTTTTCTGGCAAATGATCAACAAATTCCTACCTTGCTTTATACCCTTACCAGCATTTTAAAAAGGGGGAAAAAGCCTTAAAACCACAATTTTATAATCAAGGTTTGAAGCCTGAAAAATAAGTATCTTAACATTCTAGAGTACAAATTTTTGTTTTGAAAAAAGTTATGCTATTTGTTGAGAAACTGCTCTTAAATTTTAAAGTAACTTTTATTGTCTTTATGTAAGTAATACTTAGTCATTTAGAGAAATAATAAGGGATGGATAAGCAAAACTGATGATGAAATAAATTCTTATTCAGCCACCCATCTGATGTTATAAATAACACGATAGTATTGCTATACAGACTCTATTATACCTTGCATTTTGTTTAAGGCAGCAGTCTTTCTTTGGACATTTTTCTATGAAAGGAAATGTTCCTCTCCAGCATCACTTAATGGACTGCGTAGTTTTCCATCTTATGAACAAATATAGATAAACACAGATACATAGATGGGTCCACACGTCCACTTTTCTTGAACTAGCTGGTTTTAAGATTGCCATGATGAAGAATCATAGGGCAGATACACTGAAAGCATAATCACAGAAAACTAGCCAATCTGATCACACGGACCACAGTCTTGTGCTGTGTGGGGCCACCCAAGACGGACGGGTCATGGGGAGAGGTCTGACGGAATGTGGTCCACTGGAGAAGGAAATGGCAAACCACTTCAGTATTCTTGCCTTGAGAACCCCATGAACAGTATGAAAAGGCAAAATGATAGGATACTGAAAGAGGAACGCCCCAGGTCGGTAGGTGCCCAATACGCTACTGGAGATCAGTGGAGAAATAACTCCAGAAAGAAGGAAGGGATGGAGCCAAAGCAAAAACAATACCCAGTTGTGGATGTGAATGGTGATAGAAGCAAGGTCCAATGCTGTAAAGAGCAATATTGCATAGGAACCTGGAATGTTAGGTCCATGAATCAGGCCAAATTAGAAGTGGTCAAACAGGAGATGGCAAGAGTGAATGTCGACATTCTAGGAATCAGCGAACTAAAATGAACAGGAGTGGGTGAATTTAACTCAGATGACCATTATATCTACTACTGTGGGCAGGAATCCCTTAGAAGAAATGGAGTAGCCATCATTGTCAACAGAAGAGTCTGAAATGCAGTACTTGGATGCAATCTCAAAAACGACAGAATGATCTCTGTTTCCAAGGCAAACGATTCAATATCACGGTAATCCAAGCCTATGCCCCAAACAGTAACACTGAAGGAGCTGAAGTTGAACGGTTCTATGAAGACCTACAAGACCTTTTAGAACTAACACCCAAAAAAGATGTCTGTTTCATGACAGGGGACTGGAATGCAAAAGTAGGAAGTCAAGAAACACCTGGAGTAACAGGCAAATTTGGCCTTGGAGTCAGAATGAAACAGGGCAAAGGCTAATAGAGTTTTGCCAAGAGAACACAGTGGTCATAGCAAACACCCTCTTCCAACAACACAAGAGAAGACTCTACACATGGACATCACCAGATGGTCAACACCGAAATCAGATTGATTATATACTCTTTGCAGCCAAAGATGGAGAGGCTCTATACAGTCAGCAAAAACAAGACTGGGAGCTGACTGTGGCTCAGATCATAAACTCCTTATTGCCAAATTCAGACTTAAATTGAAGAAAGTAGGGAAAACCACTAGACCATTCAGGTATGACCTAACAAATCCCTTATGACTATACAGTGGAAGTGAGAAATAGATTTAAGGGACTGGATCTGATAGACAGGCTGATGAACTATGGATGGAGGTTCATGACATTGTACAGGAGACAAGGGTCAAGACCATCCCCATGGAAAAGAAATGCAAAAAGGCAAAATAGTTGTCTGAGGAGGCCTTACAAATAGCTGTGAAAAGAAGAGAAGTGAAAAGCAAAGGAGAAAAGGAAAGATATTGCCATTTGAATGCAGAGTTCCAAAGAATAGCAAGGAGAGATAAGAAAGCCTTCCTCAGCGATCAATGCAAAGAAATAGAGGAAAATAACAAAATGGGAAAGACTAGAGATCTCTCCAAGAAAATTAGAGATACCAAGGGAACATTTCATGCAAAGATGGGCACAATAAAGGACAGAAATGGTATGGACCTAACAGAAGCAGAAGATGTTAAGAAGAGGTGTCAAGAATACACAGAAGAACTGTACAAAAAAGATCTTCACGACCCAGATAATCACGCTGGTGTGATCAGTCACCTAGAGCCAGACATCCTGGAATGTGAAGTCAAGTGGGCCTTAGAAAGCATCACTATGAACAAGGCTAGTGGAGGTGATGGAATTCCAGTTGAGCTATTTCAGATCCTGAAAGATGATGCTGTGAAAGTGTTGCACTCAGTATGCCAGCAAATTTGGAAAACTCAGCAATGGCCACAGGACTGCAAAAGGTCAGTTTTCATTCCAATCCCAAAGAAGCTCAAACTACTGCACAATTGCACTCATCTCACACACTGATAAAGTAATGCTCAAAATTCTCCAAGCCAGGCTTCAGCAATACGTGAACTAGGAACTTCCAGATGTTCAAGCTGGTTTTAGAAAAAGGAGAGGAACCAGAGATCAAATTGCCAACATCCGCTGGATCATCAAAAAAGCAAGAGAGTTCCAAAAAAACATCTATTTCTGCTTTATTGACTATGCCAAAGCCTTCAACTGTGTGGATCACAATAAACTGTGGAAAATTCTGAAAGAGATGGGAATACCAGACCACCTGTCCTGCTTCTTGAGAAACCTATTTGCAGGTCAGGAAGCAACAATTAGAAATGGACATGGAACAACAGACTGGTTCCAAATAGGAAAAGGAATACGTCAAGGCTGTATATTGTCACCCTGCTTATTTAACTTACATGCAGAGTGCATCATGAGAAACGCTGGGCTGGAAAAAGCACAAGCTGGAATCAAGATTGCCAGGAGAAATATCAGTAACCTCAGGTATGCAGATGACACCACCCTTATGGCAGAAAGTGAAGAGGAACTAAAAAAGCCTCTTGATGAAAGTGAAAGAGGAGAGTGAAAAAGTTAGCTTAAAGCTCAACATTCAGAAGACTAACATCATGGCATCTGGTCCCATCACTTCATGGCAAATAGATGGGGAGACAGTGGAAACAGTGTCAGACTTTATTTTTGGAGGCTCCAAAGTCACTGCAGATGGTGACTGCAGCTATGAAATTAAAAGACACTTACTCCTTGGAAGGAAAGTTATGACCAACCTAGGCAGCATATTAAAAAGCAGAGACATTACTTTGACAACAAAGGTCCGTCTAGTCAAGTCTATGGTTTTTCCAGTGGTCATGTATGGATGTGAGAGTTGGACTGTGAAGAAAGCTGAGCGCCAAAAGATTGATGCTTTTGAACTGTGGTGTTGGAGAAGACTCTTGAGAGTCCCTTGGACTGCAAGGAGATCCAACCAGTCCATCCTAAAGGAGATCAGTCCTGGGTGTTCATTGGAAGGACTGATGCTGAAGCTGAAACTCCAATACTTTGGCTACTTCATGCGAAGAGTTGACTCATTGGAAAAGACCCTGATGCTGGGAGGGATTGGGGGCAGGAGGAGAAGGGGACGACAGGATGAGATGGTTGGATGGCATCACCGACTCGATGAGCATGAGTTTGAGTAGACTCCGGGAGTTGGTGATGGACAGGAAGGCCTGGCATGCTGTGATTCATGGGGTCGCAAAGAGTCGGACAGAACTGAACTGATGATAAACAATAATCCCTTCTAAACATCCCTGCTAAATCTTTATTATGCCCTTAGGATAAATTCTGATGGAATTGCTGGGCAAAGGTAAGGGTAGTTTAAAGCTTTTTGGTAAATGTTGGCATATTTGCCCTTGGTGCCATTCAGATTTGCAGTAAATTATTTTGAGTTTATTAGAAAGCTTCCCCTTGTGAGAAAATCCCTGGAGAACTATTGCGTAGGTACCATCTATACAACCTGTCCTGTTCGGGCCATGGGTATATATTAACAATACAGATGTTACTGCCCAATTTCATGGTTTTTTAGTTATCAGACAAACTCTGGTGCACTTTAGTTTAGGTAAACCCTAATCTGGCTGTTCTGAATATTCCAGTCTAGGTTTTAAATCTGTGAGTAGAATTCAGAAGCACTCTAGATCTTTAGAAATGTGCTAATTTTAGTCGTCTTACCAGCATTTGAAGTTGTTTATTATGAAACAACCTTGCCACCTTTGAATATTATTATTTTTCCTATCTCTTTGATAGTTTGATAGAATAAAAGTGATATTCACTGGTTTGTTTTGCATTTAATTGCTTATTACAGAATTTAACTATTTTTCTTTTTGTTTCCATTTGTACTTACTCTTTTGTGAATTACTAGTTCATGTTCTTAGTCCCTCAGTATTTCTCTTCATTATTGATTTAATCACTTTAGGAGTAGGTTAATGAAGGTATCTGTGTAAATGAGTTAATAATTGTAGAGCTGATATTTGTAAAATGTTGCCTCATAGGTAGTATAAATCAAGTCTGCCAGTCAAGTGGGCTCTAGTAATTTTAAAACAAGCTCCTGTTTTAAAGTTTTCTTCTCCATACTTAAGGCTTTATTTCGGCATTGTATACTTGAATTACCAAATCTTTCTGTAATATTTTCTGTGTTTACCGTGCTGGAAAGGCCACAAAAGCATAACTCCTGCTGTTAGTCCAGTTGAAAAAGAATGCAGAAGTGTGATTTGAATGCTACATAATAGCATTTCATTATGTGTCCCATCATGTGTATAGTGATTGAGGGAAATAGGTAAATAGTAAAATTCTGACATTTCTACCATGTTAGCACCTTGGTGTTCTGTACTACAGTCTGCTATTGTTTTTCTCAATGTGAAAATTGGCAGAAATTAATGAACTTCAGTGTAGGTAATACTCTCTTTTTTTTTTTAAGCTATGTGTTGAGTACCTAAGTGTTCTTTTTATTATTATGCTTTTATTATTTATCTATGTTAGATGTTAACTTGTACATAGCAAATATTTTATTTAAAAAATTTTAAATAGGCAGATATTGTGGGGAAAAGCTGTTCCTCAGGAATACCAAAACTAATTAAATTATGTATTCTTTACTGTAAAATTGTTCAATTTGTCCACACAAATAATATTTTACAGTATAACATATACACATTATAATCTTAAACATCATATAAAAATAAACATTAAATTCAGAATCAATAACTGATTAGTACATTTAGAAAAATGAAGAGTTAGTAAAAAGATTTAAATAACAGTGGTCATTAGTTTGCATCTTTTTAGGATGCTAATCATCACTATATACATTGTTTCTAATAAATCTGAGCTGTGGTTATCTTTCTGAGTATGCATATTTAAGTTTTGCCACTTTCTCCAAAAGATGTTTAAAAACATTAGTTGTGATTATACTGTTAAGTAATTTTCATGGTGTAAAGTACTTATACTTTTCCTTCTCGTAAGAGTCCGAGTGGATCATCAGTACACCAGTATGGCCTTGTGATCGACTGGATGTGCTCAATCGGCATAATCTGCTCTGTACAATTGCACATGAAATCTTAGCGAAGAGTCTTTACAGACAGACATTTGAAGTTTTGCAAAATCTACCAGGTTTTCAAAATTCTCAAGGTATGTTTTTTCAAAGTCTAGCTTAATTATCTCTGGCCCATCTGGTATTTAATAAGAAACAGTTCTCCACCTGTCTTGGTTGAATTTTATATTCCAGCATGTATTTTTAATGATGTTGGTTTTTGTAAAATGTGTTCTCTGCAAATTGAATATGCTTTCCTGATGGTTTAAAAAAAAAACAGAAATGCTTATCTTTGAGTTGTCTGTCAGCAGTTCCTGAAGGCATCATTTCATCATTCCCCTTTTCCTTCCTCTGTCAAGTCATCAGCAAACAAGTAAATTAATCATGTAACAAAGATGGAACTTAGTCTGCATTGGAACATAGAAAAACATGGAATAAATGGAGGAAGTTCAGCAGATGACAGGTTCAAAGAGAGAGATGCCCATGTGGGCAGTGGCAGGTAGTGCTGAATGCTTGCAGGTCATAGGTCAGTAGCAGGAGAGAGTCTATGTCAAGGGAAACTGCAGAAGCTTTGGGTCAGGAATGAGCTGAGCAGTGGGTTCAGGGCATGGTTCATGTTTAATGAAAACGTTGACTTGAAGGCCTCCACTCAGTGCTTTGTCAGTCTCCATTTTCCCATGTATTCCACTGAGATTCTGTATTGTCATTAACATTCTTATCCTTTTCTCCCTGTAGATAGTAAACTTCTTAAAGTCAATGAGGTTTTCTTTATTTTAGTATCTCTGGTACAATGGTTGCTGTAGAACTAGCTTTTGATATACAATTATCTTAATAATGAGACAAAGTAATAATAGTGAGATTGATCAGATAGTTGTGCCAGATTTTGGAAGACCCTGAATGGCAGGCTAAAAGAATTTACTTTTCTATATGTAGTTGGGGATCACCCGCGTTTTGGGGTCAGGGAGTGACATAATGAAGTTGGTATTTTAGGAAAGTTCCTCTGCTGTAAGGTAAGAAGATAAATTTCCTGATAAGGCCTGGACCACTGAAAAATCCTAAAGTGATAAAGACCTAGAAAGTGAAAGTTGCTCAGTCATGTCCAACTCTTTGTGACCCCATGCACTATACAGTCCATGGAATTCTCTAGGCCAAAATACTGGAGTGGGTAGCCTTACCCTTCTCCAGGGGATCTTCCAACCCAGGGATTGAACCCAGGTCTCCTGCATTGCAGGGGGATTCTTTACCAGCTAAGCCACAAGAGAAGCCCATTAAAGACCTAGAGTCTAGGTTATAGACCCACCTAATTGAATATAGCAAATAAAAGAGTTGGAAGTCTCCAAGGTGAGTTCACTTTCTTCTGAATGAAAGGCAGAAAGGAGTAGGCATACCCAAGAAAGGAGGGTTTTGGTTTTTTTAATTTGAGAGTGAATGCTTGTGAGTGGTTTTATTTTTAGTAACAGGAGATATAAGTCTGAGGTCCACTCTCTAGATAGAATGCAGACAGAACCGTGCAGATGCAGTCACATGGGAAACCATGGACAGGGTTGTTAATGTAGCCTCTATGGTCACATTTCTTTCACATTCTCCATTACAAAGTGGACACACCATTTTGCTTTTGTTGAATGCCTTTTTTTGGTTAACTTAGTGTATAAGATGATTGCATTTTGGTGACTGTGTCTCCTACAGTGGGGAGGAATGGGCCAAAGAGAGTAGAGGGGAAACGGAAGGAGTAAAAGAGAAGTTTGAGAGATGAAACTAGATCAATTTCATTTTATCAATTATTTTTTCTTTTCAGAAACTGTGGAGGTCTCACAGTATAGCCTACTTTTTAATAAACTTCTAGATGCCTGTATAGAAAGCAACAGCCTTGGTATGTCATCCTCTGTAGCAGAATTCATGATTTCAAAGAGAATCCCTATTGATTTTTCCTTTCTTAGAAGATTAATTACTTCTTTAGGAAGGAGTTGTTTATGGCTCAAAGCCAGAACCCACTACAAAAGTAAGTTACATTTTAAACTTTAATTTTGATATATTGGTTTTGAATTTGATTTTCTAACCTGACATCTATGTATAATATTCACAATGTGACATTAAATATATAAAAAGATCAGTTTATACATGTTTAAAAACAGTGGTCTACACAGATTTGTGCTTTTTTGAAACCTGTTATGTCTCTTGTTTCTAATTACTATATTTTTATTTCTTTGCATATTGGCATGTCCCCTGGAGGATATGAAAAGGAAATAAATGACAGAATTTGAACCAGTTTGGCATATTTTATAAATATATAGGAGTAAAACACTTGGTAAAATGAAGTTTCAGAAATGTGTACTTATGCCTGACATTTTTGGTTAGAATATTTTATAACAGGCACACAGGAAGCACAGAGGCAGTCATTACTGTGCAATATGATATGTAATGGGTTTTCACATGGCTCTCAGTAATAGAACTTTGTTCATCTGTTAACAGTTGTTCTTTTTTAACAAGTAAGCCTAGAAAAGGAATACTTCCTCTAGTCCCAACCTCCTCACAGGTATTTTAATTAGAAAACACTTGTGTGATCTACAAAGGAATTCTTTTCTGCCTTCATGCAGTGATTTGTCATAAATTTTAATTCTACCACTACCATCTGTATAACAATCATTTGAGTACCTACTCTGTCACCATTGTGCCATATGTGGCAAACATCCCAGCCATCCTATTAGCGCCAACAGAAACCTCTCAGAACTGGAAGTGTTTCTCACGTTGCCAGCTGGGATCAGTTTGGCAAGTAGTAACTTTTATTTCCCCAGTGAGATGTGAAAGAAAATATTAGTATGCATTGCAGATAGTAACATTATGTATTATTTAATATTCTTATATGTGTGCTAGGTCATTATGTAAGATGTATTTCTTATTGCCAGTTACAATAAAAAGTTTTCAAAACTGAATTGTTTTAAAAAGGATGATCAGAAAACTACAGGCAAGGTGGAACTGTTTGTTCATAACACCTCATTTCAGTTTTGTGGTTGTTTCAACTCCTCATACTCTCTGCAGACTGCTTGAAATCACACCACAAAGTATATAAGTAACTATTTGCTATAACTTCTTGATTTTAGTTTTTATAATTGATGTTAATGAGATTACTTGTTTTCCAAATAACTGTTTGATTTGGGGAAAATGCCATCAGAAGGCATTTACATATGCCATAGAAACAAATTATTAACTTGGAAATATTTAACTGAGATTTCTATGATCTTTATGTTTTTAGCTGAAGATGAAATTTTGTATTAAAACAGCTAAACTTAACCATTAAAAAAATTTAATTTATAGCTTTATTAAGATAAAATTCAAATACCACACCATTCACCCATTTAAACATGTACAATTCAGTGATTTTAGTGTATTTACAGAGTTGTGCAATCATCACCACAGTCAATTTTAGAACATTTTTATCAAGCCAAAAAGAAACCCATATGCATTGATTCACCCCACCCCCACCCCCCCCAGATTCTTTCAACCCTGGTAATAATTTATATTTAAAGACATTTTTTTAAGCAATGTGTTAAAGCAATTAATGCCTGAGTACAATTCAGTACCTTTCTTATTAGTACTTTTCCTCATATGTAAACACATCTATGCCTGATTTTCATATGCAGTGAAGCTTTAGGGACTTATACAAGTGAGGTTATAAAGAGTGTTTTTGTTGTTTTTTTTTTCCTAATGTACCTGAGTTATAAAATGAAATTAGTAATTTATAGTCATTGATCAATCTTCAGAGCATCAAATTTCCCAACACTGTTGACATTTAAATTATCGATGGAACTGTCTTTGAATTTATCTTCACACACAGGTTAACAAACACTTGAAAAGACTTTCAGTGCCTTATAATCACATCTAGTGGAAATATTTTATTATGTTGTATTGACTATGGCTTAAAGTAAGTGGGCAGTTTTGAAAATTTCTCACTTCGTACTTAATGTTTCAAAAACATTTTACAAAGAATGATCTCAAATGTACTAGGATAAGCTCACTACCATATAATTTAATGCAATAAATCTGCCTCTAATGTGAAGAATTATTCTGAAACAGAAATAATTATCACCTATGGATATTTTGGAAGCCTGTGTTTTCACCTGTTGGAGTTTTAGTAAAGTTTGATCTATTACTTTTCAGGTGCTCTTTCACTGGGTTGCTACCCACCATTGGAAGGAAATTTGTACCGAAAACTTCTACTGATTCCATCCTATATGTCTGAAATTGAAATGCTTTTAGCTATTGAAATCTTCCTGGTATCTAATGCTAGTAGTATTCAGAGTCCTGGAACTTCTACACAGATGCTGCAGATAGTTTTAAAAAGGTTGGTTGAAATATTTCTAACTGCATCCTGACAGTAGGTCATGACTCCCTACACCTGCCCTAGAATGTAAATGTTTTATCTGTTTGTGTATATATGTAAAGCATTTGCATAGATATATATGTTTATATACTTGTGCATGTGTGTATTGGCAAACTTTGGTAACAGGTTGAGAAATTATTTGACCTATTTGAGATTTAAAACTAAACAAGTTAGTACCTTTCAATAAACACTTTGACAGTTTCAAAGATCTTATTAGATATCCAAAGAGATGGGTCTTCTTTAGATATGGACCTTTCTCATTTACTGGTGGTTTTCAGGTAGGTACCTGAAAGTTACTTTTTTTTTGGTCAACACAAAAGATGTAAGAACCAGGTCTAAAAGGGAAATACATGATCATTTATTAGATTCAGTGAAGAATCCTGTTGAAAATAAAGCCATCAACCTAGTTTCGATATTTTAAAATGTGGTAAGAAGTGCATGAATGTTACTGTGTGGCTGTTGGACCAGTGTGGCATCCTTTCCGATCATTTTGTTCAAAGTCCCAGCATGTAGTTGTGCACCATTCCAATTTCTTGTCAGCTTTATCCAGGAAACTTGTAAGATAAGGGTCTCACAGAGCTCCTGTTGGAGAGTATCTTAACAAGAATTTTACTTGAGTTTACTGGTATTAGAAACCAGATCTTCAGACTGAATATTATGTTAGCTATCTCTTAACAGTGCATGTTATCCCAAAACTTAGTGGCTTAAAACGGCAAAAATTATCTTAGGTCCTGTGGGTCAGGAATGTTGGGGGACCTTAGCCACATGGTTCTGGCTCAGAGTGTCTCACATCCTGGAGTCGGGATGTGGTTAGGACCTGCAGTCTCCCACCTGCTGGCTTCACTGGGGCGGGAGGATCCATCTCCAAGCTGGCTAACTCATGCCTGTCAGCAGGAAGCCTCAGCTCCTCACCACACGGGCCCTGCCATAAGTTCCTCAAGTGTCTTCATGGCACGACAGCCAACTTCTTTCAGAGTGAGTGGTCCAGGAGAAAACAAGGAGGGAGCTATAGTGCCCCTTTTGACCTTTGTGACCGGATCTGGGAAGGCTCTGACATTTCACCTATTTGCAGGCTATCAGTGAGCCTGCCGCAGTTTCACGGGTCCTGGCATAAGACACAAGACTTGTGGGTTGGAGACAGGACTTGATCACTCATGGCACAGCAAGCAGCAGGATTATCTGCATATTTGCCTCTCTTCCTCTTGCTCCCAAGTCCCACACTCGAACCCTGATGGATACCTGTACATGAAGTGAGTTCCATTACAGGAGAGGAATTCTGAACTTAGGATCCCAGATCTTTTATAATGGATTATCAGCATGCCTGCCCCTTTGCTCTTCAGGTAGAAAGGCTGTCTCCACCTTGTAAGGCTGTAAGCAAACCTGTCTTTGGCTCTCGAAGGAGAAGCTATCTTTGTCTTTCCAAGTTGTTCACTGTAGTAAACATCCTTAATATCTGGAACAAGGGAATAATCAGTCTCTGCTGTCAAAATTTCCAGAAATGCAAGAAGCCTGAAACATTTTAAATTCACTAAACTTAGTGTTTTTGCTAGAGCTCTTTTCTGAGGGCCTTGTATTTATGACTGTGCACTACAGTAGCATGAGTTATTTGCATTCCCCATTATCCTAATGAGGGTTTGGTTTTCTCATAACTTTCCATTCCCCACACATATGCAGTCTCTATTCATTATTGAATGTAGGGGTATCAGTATTTGTGACACCAGTCCATAACTCGTGACATGCCTAGAGCCTCCATTTTGTCCAAACCGATATTGTTTTCTCTATTATTATTATCATACTGAGCCCTGCTTTGTTACATTAACCTCTGAGAGAGAATTTAATTCATCTTCAGACTGTCAAAAACTGCATGTAGCTGGCATATGCCCAGATTTCAGACACTAATCCTAAGCTAGAATGTACTAGAGGTGGCCTGACCAGTCTTTGCTCCCTGTGATCACTGATTCCTGTTCCAGGTGGAAGTGCTCACTCCCCCCACTCTGTGAATCACACTTGGTGCTAATGCAGGTACACTTAAGCTTGGGCTTTGCTGCTGGACCTTCTTTGTGCCCAGGGCAGGATTCAGTGAACACAGAGGAAAAAGTGTTGCCTAATAACAGCTACATCTCTATTCTATATACTTCTTACTCCCTATCCCACAGGAGAAATAGCTATAATGTATGAGTTTTTTGAAATTTGGAGACTGGTAGAAAAGTTAGTTTAAAAGTAAATTCTAAAAAAAAAGAAGTAAATTATAGCACTTTAGTGAAATACCTTAAATCAAGACTGAAGAAAATAACTGGAAATTGAGTAAAGGCATACAGCAACTATTTGTTACCAGATGTGAGCTTCATATTAAGTATATGCTTAAAATTAAAAACAGTTGTATCAAGGTAAAACATGGAATGTTAGTATCTCCAAACTTGATTAAATTTAATATTACTTTATGCATTATAATAATTAATTATACAGTATTAATGACAGAGAGGTAATAAGTTGTGTTCTAGATCATTGTTTCCAGACTGCAGGTTGTGTAGCCTGTTTGGGTAGTGAAATCAATTTAGGGGGTTGCAACCATTTTATTTTAAAAATAAACCAGAATAGAATATAATGTCATAAGGGTAAGTCTCATTCTGTGAAACTTTTGTTTCCGTTTTTATGTAGCAGGTATATACTCGGTCACAATATAAAGTGTCTTTTTTACTGTGCATCATAGTCAAACAAGTATGAAAGCCACTGATAGAATATAGTAAAAGACTGCCATAGCTTAGAATTAATACATGTAAATTACTATCTTTTAAAGAAACTATATAGCTTCCTTTTAGAGTTTCTGACTTTGTGAGGTGTTCACTTTGTAGATGTGAAGAAAACAAATCTCGGAGCAAGGATGATTATCAAGCTGCAGTGGAAAGATTAATTATGGCTGCTCGTATATCAGATCCAAAGCTTTTCATTAAGCACATGACCGTCAATGTTAATAAGGAACAGGTTTATAGTTTGGAACATTGTTCTGCCCTGAAATGGTTGAAAGAGAATATGAAGTGGGCCGGAAAGGTTTGGCTTTTCAATAACCGTTAGTTATAAAGGCTTTTTTTTTTTTTAAGTTCAAGTAATCATTGTTGAAAATAAAAGGCAATAAAAATATATAGTTTTCACTATATTCAGCTTTTGCTCTTTATTGATGTATAGTATGTCAATAGTTTTCAAACATTAAAAATTTTGATTGATGTATGCAATTTAGAAGTTTTCCCATACTGCAAATGATTTTTGAAATTACTTCTTGACTTCTCTTTAGGTAAACTCAAGGATGGTGAATCCCAATTTGTTATAAAATCTAAGAAATGAAAAATTACAAAATGAGTATTGTGCAGCATTTAATAAGAGGGAGACATAAAGGAGAAAGTATGCAAGCAGGTGTCTGGAGCTTTCAGAACAACCATTAGGGGTCTGAAGTAAATTTGATGAACACTCAGTCCAATGTCTAAAGCCTGTTCTACATTTGTACTCTAGAGTAGTAAAATAATACTGGAAAATGACTCAAACACTAAAATTCCAGAATACCTTCTGAGTTATATCAAAAATGTTATTCTCTTAAATTTTCCTTCAGTGTATCTTAAAATACTGTTTCTTGAAGATTTGTAATTCATGTACATTAGGTATGACTAAAGACAACAGTATTTTAAACAAATATGCCAGAACTTAAAATATCCAAACAAGAATTGTACCTTTCAAACTACCTTAGGAAGTTTAAACTCCTTTTCTGAAGCCATCTGCAGAATCTGCAGCAGTCATTCTTCAAGGTAGTCATCCTCAGTCCTTGATTTGATACTTCAGGCCATAATTTAAATCATTTAGAGAAATGTCTGAGTAAGGGGACTGATTTAAAAAGAATAAGTGGTGACTAGGGGGACTGAATGTATTTCTTAAAGGAGTTCCCAGAATATGTAATGGTAACATTACTGAAATAAGCCTATAACCTCACAAGAATAAAAAAGCTAAAACCTAGAACTTAGCAAAATGCCTTACTATGATAAAATGTAGAATGAATACCCTCCTGAATGGTATATGGGAAGTGAGGCAGAAGATGTCCAGAAAGAGGCCCAGTTTTCCAATATGAACAAACTGGGTGACTGATTGCCATCACTGAAATTCAGCACCTAGGAAATAAATTGGATTTGGAGATTACTACCATCAGTTTGAAGTGCTTTTGAGGACAAGTGAAGAACAGTAAATGGACAGTTAGAAACTTGTTTTTTCTATAGCTGGTAACTAAAACCCAAAGAAAAGAAAGAAATATGAAGCCATTTCGATGCTGGTGGCAAGGTTGGATTTGAAAGGATGAAGATACAGAAGATGGTAAATTAAGCTTTTAGGGAAAATGGGATTGGATGGAATGGACCACAAGTTGACCAGATTGTTTCTAACGAATGAGTAGTCAGGAACCCTTAGGGCTGAAACAAAGGAAGGTCTTGGGTTTTTGTTTTTTTTCCCCCCACATCGGTCAACAGTACCGAAAGATAGGAGAAAGAGGAGAACGGTTATAGTATTTGCTTTATTTCATCTGTGGCAGTTTAGGGAATAACCAAAGCCATAGAAGCGAAATATAGCTAACAGTAAAAAAAAAAAAAAAACCCATAGAAGCGAAATACAGCTAACAGTAAAAACCCCAAACTGATGGTGAAGAATGCTCAAGGTTTCAAAACATCTAGATACCGAAGGGGCCAAAGTCAAAATGCAAATCGGAGACAATAAATCGTTTCCATTGGTATTTGTGTAAAGGAAGTCAAAGGACACTCAGTAAGACCTTTAAATCTGGAGCTGTCAAGTGAGAGTCGTCCTAAGGCGACAGACCCGCGCACTCTGCGGGCTGATCCGCTAAGCCAGCCTCCTCCCCCGCGAGGTTGAAGGGACCCGGGCCGGGGCGGAGAGCAGAGCCGGCGCATGCGCGCGCTCGGTCGCCCTTCCCTCCTTGCCCTCTCCGGCGACCCTCGGGCCAAGCCTGGCTACCTGCCGCCCAGTCACCTTCCAGCTCCCTACCACCTAGTCCTTCATATCCGTTAGCGCTCATACGCGCCTCCTAAAGCTTTCCGGTGAGTGCGCAGGGCCCCCTCCAGGCCAGGAGGTAAGAAAACGGAGGGACGGGGGGCTTCTACGCTGCGGGCAGGCAGGCGATCACCGGGTCGCCGACGTCACCACGGGGCTGAGAACCGCTAGGGTTTTAACCCGCGTCCCCGGCTGCGCGCAGGCGCCCCAGAGAGGAAGGCCTGGCGCGCTTCAGCCAATGAGAGCGCGACCTGCGGCCTGTCCCCGAGCCCGGGCTCCTCTCGAGCGAGCCTCGGCGCTGGGGCTGACGGACTGGCAGAGCAGTACGCGCCCAGCTGAGATTTCAGGGCTAGGGGTTCACAGAGCCCCGGGGGTAGGAGTCTGTCAGCGCCAGTCAGGTGCGGCGAGAGCAGGCGGGAGCGGCGCGAGCTCGTCGGCCGGGCTAGCGCCCCGGTGCGCATGCGCCCCCGCGTGGCCCAGCGCGTCCCACACAGTCCTGCGGGAGGAGCGACCGTCCTTGCACCTGGTACCTAGTGGGAAGTGGAGCAGGTCAGAGCAAGCCCTCGCGGAGGAGACTTGCTGGAACTGTAAGCTGCAGGACCGAAGGGACTCCGTTTGTACTCTCAGGCTGCTCGGGGCAGAAGCGGGGTGGGGGGGTGCGGCGGCGGGGGAGTGCGGGCAGAGCAGCAGAGTCACCTTAGCTCGACGTACTCACTTTTGAACTCGGGCAATGCCAGCGGCCGGCGTCCTCGCGTCGCATCTGTTTTAACTTGTTTGAAATGAGAAACTTGAGACGGTTTATATTTTGTTTCCGCTATCGTATTTCCCCGGTCTTTGACTTATCACAGAAAAATGTTATGATTCAAATCTCAGAGGATAAGATATACGAAAGGAAAGCTTTAAAAACCTAGATATTTTGCTACAATTTATTAATTTATCTAAAAGGCTTCCTGCTTTTGCCTTTTCTTTGCTTTTTCCCTTCCCTAAGAAGTATTAAACTGAAGAGCAATGAGAAATTGCCTGCTTTTATCTCTCCTTGATAGAACATACTACTTTTTATTTATTTATTTACATACTACTTTTTAAAACCGTAGAAGATAGTTACTAAGGAAAGCCACAGTTTAAATGAGAGTAAACCTAAGGATATTAACCCTGTTAAAGTAAATGACTTTCAAAAAAAATTATGCCACCTGACTAAAGATCAGTACTAGGACCTCTATGTGGCAAACATGGTTTCTGTCAAAAGTAATTTAAACAAAAATTTTAAGCTAGCCGTAATTTGGCTTTTCCACCTATTTAGATATCTATTTCTACCCAATTTGATTTGAAACTGCCCAGATTTAATGCCTCACTTTAAAGAGCACAGAATTTGGGTTAAAGTCAGAACCTTTCGTTTTATAAAAAAGAAGCTAATGTTGTCACTATAAAGTGTATTAGGGCAGCCATTTACTATGGTTTGTGATTGAATTGCATCTTTTCCTGGTCTTCCTCCCACCATGCAGAGGAAACTGGCTCCGTGGTAAAGCCTTCCAGAGTCCCGCCATTCTAAGTGTAGCCCCTGGTAGCTGCCCGGGGTACTTTGCGCATTGCTATGTTATTTCATTTACTGCAGTTTTATAATCATCTGCTTGTGTCCAATTCCTCCCTCTCTCCTAGACTGTAAATTTTTGGAATGGTGGAATTATCTTGGTATTTTTCTATTCCCAGTGTTTAGATAGAGCCTGGAACATAAGTGTTAGGGTAAATACCTGTTGATGAGCTAGGTAATTAAGGCCCTGAGTTTCTCCCAAGTGTGGTAAGACAGAGGAATGTTTTAGTCATTTTGTAGCATGCCTGAGGCCTTTTCCAAATGGAGGACTAGTGGGCCAGGCGAAATGCGGACAAGATCGGCCCAGGTATGAATTTGAAGACCGGAATCCTGCCGCTGACCTGGGTGCCTCCGCCTTTTGGACCTATTTCTCACTTGCAAACGGCAGCACCCAGCTCTGCCCTTCAGTCAGCTGATAGTGATTTGATTTTCTGTGTAGCTGGTCCTGTAGATCTGAATCTTCTAGTCTTCTTAGCAATTATATTTCTCATAATAAATTTAAAAATTGTCATGGGAGTTGTCAGCCCCTTATGTTTCATTTTCCCAGGGCCTCTTTATTTCTGGCTGAAGTGATAAAATTGGGTGCTTGGTCTTGAAAAGATGAGAACTGACCCAAGATCTATGCCACGTGAAAAGGCACGCAGCGAGTGTACCAACCTGCTGGCCTATAATCTTATTTCCACTTAGTTGTTTGTTTTTTTTATCTCAAGAAGTAGGTTAACCATACAGGAAACAAAGAACAAGGTCAAGCAAAACTTAGAATCTTCATTTGAATTTTAGCATACAATTGAATATGTAAAAATCTTTCCCTCAAATTGTACTGAACAGGTATATTTAAAGAATTATTTCTTAATTTCTCTTTCTGTTTTCTCATTGTTAGTGTATAGGAAAGCGTAAAAGTTTTCTAACAGACCCCTCAATCCTGTAAAATGATAGAATGCCTTAAGGCAGTGATTCTCGAACCTGAATTTGGAGAACCACTGCCCTAAAGGATATTCCCTCGTTTTTTTTTTTTCTTCTCTTTCTTGCCTTGTGTGTGTTAGCCACTCAGTCGTGTCCGATTATTTGAGACCCCATGAACTTCTCTATCCGTGGGATTTTCCAAGCAAGAATACTGGAGTGGGTTGCCGTTTTCTTCTCCAGGGGATCTTCCTGACCCACGGATAGAACAAGGTCTCCTGCGTGGCGGGCAGATGCTTTGCCATCTGAGCCACCAGGAAAGCCTCTTCTTCTCTTCTTATCCCTCCTGTTTTTTCAAAAAATGGGTCCTGATCTGATCACGCCTTCCTTATCACTTGGTTGTCAGAGCCTGCTCTTAAAGGGGGGCTAATGGGAAATAAATTTTTCCAGCAATTTAAATACAAAATGAACATCTTAGAATTGTAGTTTGGTTGAGTGTCTATCACAGTTATTAAGTAAAAATCTTTCTTATGTGCATGGGCATTTTTCTATAGAAATATGAATGGCCACCTTTGGGGAAGGGAAGGATTGTTGGCAAAAGGAAAAGTAGTCACGTCACGTTCCCTCTCATAATGCCTCTCCACCTCCCAGTTGTGAAACACTGTCTTTATTTTTTTTTTTTTGAAACACTGTCTTTAAAAAGCCATGTTCATTCACTGAAAAGGCAATTGCCACAGCACAATACACTTGATTTTACCCATTTGGGTTCCTTTGCATTTTGAAGAGAGAAATGCTACTAACATGAAAACTTATATTTTTATACTAAGCAAGTGCTTTCCAGCATTTTAAATGTGTCTTTCAACATTTTTTCTTAAATTCACAGCACAGATAACTTCAGCCTGGTGAGCATCAGATAAAGCTCAACAGTGCTACATATATTTGTCGTTGTTTCATTTGTGTTAAACTTGTTATTATTGGTAGTATTAGAATTGTCATGTATTACAATTATTTTTTTATTTATTAGTATTAGAATTGTAATTTTTCCTTTTTATAAAAGGGAGACATTTCAGTAAAATATTTAGTTGTCAAATAGACTTTTTTTAATTGAGCTATAGTTGATTTATAGTGTTGTGTTTCAGATGTACAGAAAAGTGATTATTTTTCAGATCCTTTTAATTTACAAGTTGTTAAAAAATACTAAGTATGGTTCCCTGTGCCATATGGTAGGTCCTTGTTGTTTATCTGTTTTATATATGGTAGTGTGTATATGTTAATCCCAAACTCCTAATTTATCTCTACCCCCTTTCTCCCTTGTTAACTGTAAGTTTGTTTTCTATGTCTGTGGGTCTGTTTCTGTTTTGTAAGTTCATTTGTCTTTTTTTTAGATTCTACATATAAGTGATATTATATGGTATTTGTCTTTCTCTGTGAATTGACATTTTCCACAATGAAGATAAAGTTTCTGACTTAACTACTCCTGCCTAGCAGACTATAGTATTGTGTTGGCTCACAGTATTCTCTCAGTTAATAAAAAATTTTTCTATTTCAGTTTGACATGACAGTATATGTTATGCAGGTGTTTCTGCTATGACATACACACATTCCTGGAAACCTAGACATTCTGTAAGATAATATACTAATCAAGGTTCATCGAAAAAAATATACACCTCTCAAAACAAGACATGTGGGAATCTCTAGCTGTTTCATTTGTGCTATTGCAGCTCCCCAGGTTGCTTGATGAAGTGGAAAATGCAAAGATACTTGAAGCGACTAACCATCTGCTGCTTAAACCAAAGGAAGAAACTACTGGAGGATTTTCAGGGTTTTGTTTTTTTTTTTTTCCAGGATTTTGTTTATAGCTAAAACTTTCTTTGTAATAGTAGAAAGCCCACCACTGATGGTCTCAAATCATTAACATGGTGGGGGAAATGCACCCACCATGATATAAATGATATATAAATGATATAATATCTCTCCCCTGCTGACCAGATGCCCATAAGCTATGTTAATTCCCAGTAAAGAAACTTCTTTGGTAGCAGAACAGACTGCTCTTGGATCATCTCTCTCATTTATTAGATGAGGAGCAGACTCAGGGAGGTGAAACAACTCGTCCGTTCTCACACAGCTAGTCAGTGATGCAGTCAGGATTTGAATGTGGATTTCAGAGACTCCAGACTTCCCAGGTGGCACTAGTGGTTAAGAATCCACTGCCAATGCAGGAAATGCAAGAGACACAGGTTCGATCCCCAGGTCGGCACCCCACTCCAGTATTCTTGCCTGGAATATTCCATGGACGGAAACTGGCAGGCTGCAGTCCATGGGGCTGAAAAGAGAGGGACACGACTGAGCATGCGTGCTCGGAAACTCCCGCCTCCCTAACCGTCGTGCAGACTGCCTTCCCCAGCAGGGTCATGTTCACTTAAATTTGCCTTGACTTGGCCTAAATCCGTGCCGTCCAATAAAAATACAGTATGAGCCCCAGATGTACTTTAAATTTTTCTAGTGGTAAATCACAAAACACAGTTAAAACCAGATTGCGTTTTGCTTTTAAAATAGAAACAAGTGAAATCAATAAATTATCAACAGCTCATCAGAATCTAAAATTCTAAATGTGATACTTGGCATTTTCTCTCTGTGCCCCCTGCCTTCCCCCAGAAGTCATATTCATAACCACTGGACCCCAGGGAAGTCCCTGTTGTGTTTGTTTTGATGTCTTGCTTTGGAAAGTGGGCTGCGGAGCATAACTCGGATCACCTGTGTTGCACATCAGATGGAGGCTTTGTGATTTCTTGAACTTCTAAGATACTGCTGCCACAGACCGTTAAAACGGGCTTCTTTTAGAAGCCTGAGAGAAAAAGCATAGTGGTTAAAGCGTGGCTGCTTATTATTTTCATCTGTTTCCCATTCGTCTTCTTGGGTAACCATATGCCTCTAGAGTATTATTCCTCATTTCTTATCCACAGTTTTAGCTCATTTTATCATCTTTGCAGTTAAGTGGCATAAATGTTCTTAATATGAAAACTGAAATATCATCATGTGTGAATGTGAAGGACTCTTTTCTTCTTGAACTCCATTGGACCACAGTCCAGGGCTGTCCCTGGACAGGTTTCCCAGAGCCGAGGGCCTGTCTTAAATACTCAGTGACCAACACGCATGTCATTTTTGTTTAATTTTGTATGCCAGCAGCACTGTTTTTTTTTTTTTTTTTTTAATTTTAAGGACATATTTTGCATGTTCATGGTAAATAAACCAGGAAATATAAAAAGTAAAGGGCTTCCTAGCTGACACCTAGAGAGAGCCAGTTTTGGGTTGGATATGTATATTCTTCTGGTCTCTTCTTTGCAAACTTTAAGCCTTGTACCTGTTCTCTCTTAACTAAGTCGTGATTGTCCAGTTACTTTGATTGACTGATTTTTGGTTGCACTGGGTCGTCATTGCTGCGCACGGGCTCTCTCTAGTTGTGGTGAGCGGGGGCTCCTCTCCTTCGCTGTGCACAGGCTTCTCATTGCGGTGGCTTCTCTCGTCGTGGAGTATGAACTGTAGCTTCAGGAACTTCCGTAGTTGCGGCACAGGCTCAGTAGTTGTGGCGCACGGACTTAGTTGCTCCAAGGCTTGTGGCATCTTCCCAGGCCAGGGATTGAGCCTATGTCCCCTGCATCGGCAGGCAGATTCTTACCCACCGTACCACCAGGAAAGTCCTGTTTGGTTAATTTTGTGACGACGTTTGGTAAGAATTCAGTCCATCATGGACAGCATTGAAACTTCAATAAAAATGATTCTTCTTCCCTCATTATGTCTCCATTTAATCTCAGAAATCTTCCAAATGGTAGGAATATTTCTAGTATCTGAATTTATTACAAACAAAATAGCAAGGTGAATGGTTAAGTAAAACCTTTTTAAACATTTAAATGAATGCCTATAAACACATTCTATATCCAAGAGAGTCTTGCCACACCAGTCAACCAGAAAATAAATGGAAGCATCCACTGTTGTTTGCAAATGCGCTTTTTAAGTAGGTAATTCTTGACTTTTCTTTAAAATACATCTTCTGTTAGTGGCAGTTATGCTTCATTACATTGCCTTGGTTCAGATATATTAACTGCATTATGAAAGCATTTTTTATTTTAAATTAATTTATTATTTTTTAATTGAAGAATAATTGCTTTACAGAATTGTGTTGGTTTCTACCAAACATCAACTGAAAATTTTTAAACCATTTTTAGTGCTTAAGATTTTGACAGAATAGGACTTGAGCCATGTGGTGGTTTGTTTTGAGGGAATATGGTGCTCCACATGGCTATTAAGAGTGGAATAGTGTAGAAAGCTCCAAGCTTCGTAAGCCCGGGGAAGAAAGGAGAAAGGATTTTTTTTAACCTGGTGATTATCATGTGAATAATAAATCATTTCAAGACTTTAATAAGAGATTGCTCAGAGTTTTTAAAGTCACTTGATCAGTTGACATGGGTTGCTGAAGCTCTGAATTATTGGAAAAGTTCATGTGATTAAAATCATGTTTCCCCTTTATCTGCTTAAACTTTAAAAAAATAAAAAAACCTTTGTTTTTTAGAGCAATATTAGATTCACAACAAAAGTGAGCAAAGTACAGATTCCCACTTCCTCCCTACACACACATAGCCTCCCACACCTGAATTGTACATTTGTTATAATCGATGAACCTATATTGACACGTGATTATCAGCCAAAGTCCATAGTTTACATTAGGGTTCACTCTTAGTGTTGTACATTTCATAGGTTTGGGCAAATGTATAATGATATCTATCTACCATTGTAGTAGTATTATACGGAGTACTTCCACTGCCCAAAAATCCTGTGTGCTCCACCTATTCATCCCTCCCTCCCTGCCAACCACAGATTTCTTTACTATCAGCATAGTTTTGCCTTTTCCAAAATGCCATATAGTTGGAATCATACAGTATATAATCTTCCTAGGTTGCTTCTTTCACTTAGTTATATGCATTTAAATTTCTTCCATGTCTCCTCCTAGCTTGAGAGCTCATTTGTTTTAGTACTGAGTAATATTTAATTAGCTGGATGTACTGCAGTTTATCTGCTCACCTACTGAAGGAAATTTTGGTTGCTTCCAGGATCTGGCAATTACGAATAAAACCACAATAAACATCCGTGTGCAGGTTTGTGTGTAGACATGTTTTCAGTTCATTTGAATAAATACTAAGGAGTGTGGTTACTGGATCATATGGTAAGAGTCTGTTTAGCTTTGTAAGAAGTTTCCAAACTGCCTTCCAAAGTGGCTGTATCATTTTGCATTCCTGCCAGCAATGAATGAGAGTTTCTGTTGCTCCACATCCTCACCAGCATTTGTTGTCAGCGTTTTGGATTTGGCCATTCTGATAGGTGTGTTGTAGTATATCATTGTTTTAATTTGCATTTCCCTGAAGACCTATGATGTGAAACGTATTTTTATATGCTTATTTGCCATCTGTATATCTTCTTCCATGAGGTATCTGTTCAAATCTTTGGCCCATGTTTTAATCAGGTTGTCCATTTTCCTGTTGTTGAGTTTTAAAGATATTTTTGGTGTATGTTGGATAGCAATCCTTTGTCAGATATGTATATCCTTTGCAAATATTTTCTCCCAGTCTGTGGTTTGTTCTTTCTTTCCCTCTACATTGTCTTTCACAGAGCAAAATTTTTAATTTTAATGAAATTCAGCATATCAGTTCTTTCCTTCCCAGACTGAACCTTTGGTGTTGTATCCGAAAAGTCACTGACATACCTAAGGTCATCTAGGTTTTCTCCTAGGTACCTGTCTATGAATTCTGTAGTCTTGTGTTTTATATTTAGGTCTTTGATCCAGTTTGAGTTAGTTTTTGTGAAGTGTGTAAATTGTATGACTGATTAATATTTTTGCATGTAGATGTCCAGTTGTTCCAGTACCATTTGTTGAAAAGATTATCATTGCTCCATAGTAGTGCCTTTGTCAAAGATCAATTGGCTATATTTTTGAGATCTCTTCCTGGGTGCTCTTACTGTCCCATTAATCTATTTGTGTATTCTTTCACCAGTTACTTACTGTAACTTTATAGTAAGTCTTGAAGGCCACTAGTGTCAGTCTTCCAACTTTATTCTTCTTCAGTGTTGAGTTGGCTGTTCTATTTATTCTTCATATAAGCTATTATATGTTGTTTCCAAATAATAATTTGCTGAGATTTTGGTTGGGATTGCATTGAATCTGTAAATCAAGTTGGAAAGAACTGACATCTTGACAAAACTGAGTCTTGCTATCCATGAACATGGAATATCTCTCCATTTCATTCTTCTTTGATTTTCTTTAATCCAAGTTTTATAGTTTTCCTCATAGATCTTCAACATATTTTGTTAGATTTATAATTTAAGTATATCATTTTGGGGGTTGCTAATGTAAATGGTAATGTACTTTTAATTTCAAATTCTATTTGTTCATTACTGGTATCTGCTTAACTTTTTAAGTGATTAATGGATGCCTGGAACTTGACCTACATATATATTCAGAAATGTTTTGCCACCTGAGACCTGTGAGGAGGTAAGCTTTGTGATTCAATCTGTTATTAGTATTTGGGAGGTGGGGGGAGTATGTGGAAGCTGTTAGGTGTTTAATTTCAATTTATTATGATTTATCAAATTCTAACTATTTTGTCTATATTATGGTGGAGGGCAGGAGTAAGAAAAAGAAAATTTATGTAAACATCCATGTCTTTCTCCCAAGTGTCTATTCAGAGTAAAAGATGAAAAGAATAAATACCATCTTTCAAAATAGTTCAGTGTGAAGAGTTTAAGAGGAAAAGAAGATAGTTTGTCCTTAGCACAGATCTTACCCTGTTGCCGTCAAGTCTGTTGCTGTCATATAGAAAACCACTTTACATTGAAATTGTATAATAAGATCAGTCAATCGTTATATTTGCTATTTATATATAGTCTAAATGCTTCCTATTTCAGGAAAGGATTTAAGAAGCTCAATAAAATTTAATTGGCATAGTAATAGGCACATATGCAGTTAATCAAAATGAAAACCAAATGCCCTCTAGAGAAAAAAGATCATTTGTTTAAAAAGTAGAACTGATTAGATGATCATTCAAATATCAGGTTTCTGGCTTCTTGGTAGCCAAGTCAAAAAAGGTAAATTTATTTGGCTCAAAGTATATAACCAAAATAAAATTTGATCTGTTCCATAAAAATAATGTCTCCATTATGTCTCCATAATGACTCCACACTTCGAATGCAGGAGACACGGGTTCAATCCCTGGTCAGGGAACTAAGATCCCACATGCCTCAGGGCACAATCTCCCCCCAAAAAATGACATGTCAAGTTTTAGATTACTAAAACACATTTGGCACTAATTAGTACTTTTAAATAATGATGCGTTGATACGTGACTATCTCAGTGAATAGTCACTGTTAAAAGGACTGTCTTTAGAGGGAACAGACTGTTTCCACCAATTCAGTTTATGATGAGGATTATCCAAGAAAGGGAGACTTTCTCTCACTGAATTTATGACATAAATTGTTTAAAAGAAGAAGAAAAGAGAAACAAAAGAGGCTGAGAGATACTGGATAGCATCCCAAAAAGTTGTTGGGCAGATGTTGAGACATTCTGTGTGTTGTGATATCTGATAATAGTGTTCAGCTGTAGAAAACCAGGCTAACGTGCTGTGTCCTCTTGCTCTGATACAAAGAGAGGCTGTAGGAGCTTGGAAGGATGGGATTTATAACACTTTCTGGGCTGTTTCCTTCAGTGATACCTGCTCCTTCACCCCCATGCCACTGATGGCAGTAAGTACTAGTTGTTGTGGATAGAGACACTGTTTTCTAGCTTTTTTGATCTCAGTCTTTAGAAAGCTATATTTTAACTCTAACCTATAAAAATAAAAGTTTCATAACAGTAGTTAACCTTGCCATACATAATATCCCAGAATATTTTCTGTTCTGAGATATATTTTCTGGGGTTTTTTTTTTTTTTTTTTTGGTGTGTTTTTCATGTTGGTCGTGGATTACTAAATTGATTTCACAACTAAGTTGACTGCACAGTCTGTGTGTGTAAATGAAGCTTCATTCGCCCCCAGCCACCTCCTTCCTTTATTTCTTGCCTGTGGCTTCTTTCCCACTACAGCAGTGGAGTTGCACAGTTGCATCACAAGCCAGATGGCCCTGAAAGCCTAAAATATTTCCTCTTTGGCCCTTTACAAAAGAAGTTTCATGTGCCAGTTTTGCTCAATCTAAAGCAACACACACATACAAAATAAAGCAACACAATATTGCTTTCAATTCAGTTCAGTCACTCAGTTGTGTCCCACTCTTTGCAACCCCATGAATCGCAGCACACCAGGCCTCCCTGTCCATCACCAACTCCTGGAGTCCACCCAAACTCATGTCCATTGAGTCGGTGATGCCATCCAACCATCTCATCCTCTGCCGTCCCCTTCTCCTCCTGCCCTCAATCTTTCCCAGCATCAGGGTCTTTTCAAATGAGTCAGCTCTTCACATCAGGTGGCCAAAGTATTGGAGTTTCAGCCTCAACATCAGTCCTTCCAATGAACACTCAGGACTGATCTCCTTTAGGATGGACTGGCTGGATCTCCTTGCAAACCAAGGGACTCTCAAGAGTTTTTTCCAACACCACAGTTCAAAAGCATCAATTCTTCGGCACTCAGCTTTCTTTATAGTTCAACTCTCACACACATACATGACTACTGGAAAAACCATACTAAACAGACCTTTGCTGGTAAAGTAACGTCTCTGGTTTTTAATATGCTGTCTAGGCTGGTCATAACTTTCCTTCCAAGGAGTGTCTTTTAATTTCATGACTGCAGTCACCATCTGCAGTGATTTTGGAGCCCAGAAAAATAAAGTCAGGCACTGTTTCCACTGTTTCCCCACCTATTTGACATGAAGTGATGGGACCAGATGCCATGATCTTAGTTTTCTGAATGTTGAGCTTTAAGCCAACTTTTTCACTCTCCTCTTTGACTTTCATCAAGAGGCCCTTTAGTTCTTCTTCACTTTCTGCCATAAGGGTGGTGTCATCTGCATATCTGAGGTTACTGATATTTCTTTCTCCCGGCAATCTTGATTCCAGCTTGTGCTTCAGCCAGCCCAGCGTTTCTCTGGTTTTTCTTACTCTTATTTCCTTGCATTAAATATCTGCTGCACAGTCATTTACTATACGTTAGCCAGACCCTGTGGTGGGAGCCTCTGGGCTCTCCTGCCCCTCTGGGTCTACCTCAGGGTTTGCCCTGAGGCCATCAGTGGCTGAGGGGAAGAGGAATACCAAGTCAGGCTCACTCCAGCAGGACACAGGATGCCCCCAGTGGGTGACTGGCTGGAAGACTTCCCGCTGGCAGGACCGAACCCTTCTTGGGACCAGACAGCAGCCCCAGACATCCTCCCCAAGGCTCCTCCCTTCTCTTTCGCCTTCTGTAGGTGTCTGGCCTGAACCATGGTCTGAAAAGTCTCCCTACTTCCTCTCTTTCCCAGTCATTCTGTCTTGCACAGAATGCACATCTACTTCTGTCTTGACTTCTGCTTTTCAGCAGACCCAAACTAGCATAACGTACAACAGAAATACCTGTGAAATGTTTTACCTGCCCTCAAGGATGCCATGGTAGTTGAGGAGGATGAATACATATCATTTCTACATTATGGTATTCTGTTCCATGTATGTGGGGCACACAGGTTGTTTTATTAAAGCTTAGAAGAGGGAAAGACTGTTTATAATGAATATACAAGAGGGAAGGTTCTGGGGGACTGGGCACATTGCCTCCTGGCACATTGCTAGGACTGCAGTAATTAGTGAATGAGTAAGTACAATTTGGACAGACGGAAGTGGGGAACAGAAAGGATGTCTGAGAGCTTAGAAATCATGAGAAGAAAGGGAAGGACAAGGCAGATCGCCAGCAGGGCTGAAGCTGAGGGTTTCTGTCAGGAGTGCTTGAAGATCAAGTTGGAAAGATAGATTGGAAGTTATAAATACCAGACTAAGGAATGGATTTTACTCTGCAAGAGTTGAAACACCATCAGAGGTGTTTCAGTAAGGAATCCAAGGATAGTGGGATTTTAGGAAAATTAACCTATAGACAGCATGGTTAGGGAAAAGAAACAGGAGAATACTGATTAGGAGGCAGTGCAGTCCAATTTTATGGTGGTCATTGCTGGGAAGAAGGAATAATTTCAAAGGACGAGGTAAAGTGAGAAGAATAAGACTTCAGGACTGAAAATAAGGTGGGGCTGGTGAGCTAATTGAGGCAACAGTAGGTTTAAGGGGTTCTGCATTGGCAACAGGAAGAAAAGAGGTACCTCAGTAACAGAAATAAAGAATGTAATCCTGGATGGCACTGTCCAGCTGCTTCCTTGCCTTTTGTACCCAAGCTCAGTTTAGAAGAAAAGTAATAACCTCGGCTCCTTTTTATTAAGACATTTAAAATTTGAGAGGCTGGCAGGATAGCTAAAGTGTCCATCACACATTTGAAAATGGGGACTTAAACTCAGATAGAGAGGAAATGGAGCTGTCAGTAACATTTACTTATCCTGCCTCCTACTGAGGACTTTTCGGCATTTCCTTTACTGTCCAAACTCCTGTTATATAATCCTTAATACACAGCCTGTATGTTGATTTTATAGAAGGTTCAAGTACAGGTTGAAAAAAAGAAAAGTAATCTGAAAATATGATGGTGGTGCTCAGATTGTTTTTTTTTTTTAATCTCCAGAAATGATTCTATAATATCATTTTATTTTTTGAAAATACATATTTATTTGGCTGTGCCAGGTCTTGCTGCACACGGAATCTTTTAGTTGTGCATGTGGGATCTACTTCCCTGATCAGGGAACAAACCCGGACCCCTTGCATTGGGGTCTGCACCAAGTCCTAGCCACTGGACCACCAGGGAAGTCCCTCAGTCATTGTAAAAGTAGAAAACTTCCCCAAAGATTCAGTGCACCTAATGTAGGAGACCAAAATGGACACAGTATTTAGAGACTTCTTCACAGCCCATTGGGACTTCCCTAGTGACTCAGATGGTAAAGAATCCGTCTGCAATTTGGAAGACCTGAGTTCAACCCCTGGGTTGGGGAGATCCCCTGGAGAAGAGCATGGCCACCCACTCCAGTATTCTTGCCTGGAAAATCCTATGGACAGAGGAGGCTGGCAGGCTACAGTCCCTGGGGTCACAAAGAGTCGGACATGACTGAGCAACTTTCACTTCATTTCACTTCACAGCCCGTCATCATACAGTGAAAAAGGTAAATTATTACGTTCAAAAATAGAAGTCATGAAAGTGCTTCCCAGAAATTGCAAATCATTTCATTTGGATTTAAAACTACTTTTTAAAAAAAACACTCCCAGGTGAGTTATGCCAAAATTTGAGAATGAGATGTCAGGGTATCTAACTGGAAAATTTCAGCATGCTGGTAATGAAGAAATGAACTAAAAAGACATTTTATATCTCTCATGAAGCATTACAATTCTCAAACAATTTTTCACTTTAAAGATTATTCTTTTGGATATTGGGTTTTTTTTTTTAATCTGGAAAAGAAAAATGATACACAAAATTATCATCATTTGCAGTGAAGCCAGTTTACATTTCAAGGTAGGCTTTTGAGAGGAAGTTTTATTATTATTATTAAATATTGTCTTATGATGTTACATCAGAGGAATTTATAACCACTGTTTATAGAAATCATGTAGCAGTCACTGAAATCTACTCTTCTGTAGATTTCAGAAAACCACCAAGTTTTACATTCTGGTTTCTACATTGTTTCTGTGATGTTTTCCATACATGGTCATCTTAATGTTACTGTTACTTTATTCATGGGGGGATTTGTGTCTGTGTCAGTGATCCAGTGAGTAATAAATCCATATCTTTTAAAAAGGTTATGTCCAGGAAAGATATTTCCATACTGCTTTCTGTTATCAAGAGCTTTGTCAGGAGCTGAAGCAGTCAATGCCTTGAGGCCATTTTACTTTGCTGTGCATCCAGATTTCTTTGGACAGCACCCCAGGGAAAGGGTAAATATTTATTTTTCTTTATGTTTAATGTTCGGTCTACGTTTGTTTATTTACGTTTGCTACAGTGTAATACAGAGAGTTCTATAAATTGGGTTTGTTTTGTCATAGCGGTATAATCAATGCTTTGAACTGCAGACACTGGAAATTGAAACTAACACCATTGTTTTTTTATGAAAGCTGTCATATTTCTGGCAGGCAATAAAGATACCAGTTTAGGAACTTCCCTGGTGGTCCAGTGGTTAAGACTTCACCTTCCAATGCAGAGGGTGTGGGTTTGATCCCTGATGGGGAATCTTAGATCCCACATGCCTCACAGCCAAGAAACCAAAACATAAAATAGAAACAATATTGTAACAGATTGAATTAAAAACTTTAAAAATGGTCCACATTAAAAAAAAAAAATCTAAAAAAAAAAAAGATACTGTGTAAACTCTGTATGTGAGTAGTCATGTTTTCTGTACCAATTTTGAAAGTAAAATTGAGGGTCAGAAAGACCACTTCTGGCCTCTGTTAGTATAATCAGTCCCTTTTTTAAGGTTGATATAAGGAAGGTTTTTCAGTGCCTGAATAGTTGCCTGCTGTTTGTCCATTTCCCTATACCATCAGTTCATGTGTGTTCAAGGAATACAAACTGATGTGAAAAATAACTCATGATAAACTTAATTAGGAACACCAGTATTTTTTAACATTAGATCATATATTACAAAACCAAATGCTTTGAAATTATCTCATTGGTTCCTTTTATCTTCCTTTATACTGATAACTGGTTTAACATGAAAAGGAATTTAAAACTCTTGAAAATTAGAACATTACTGTATTGCTTTTTTCTACTTACCATGGAAAATAAATCAGTTTTACTTCTTTGCTCTAGGAAAATACTCTGATTATGATGGTGGTTATCTTGGTTGTTAGAAATTAGATCCTTTTTAACTAATTAGTAAATTGAATCAACAGCAAAATATCCACTACCTTGGAGATATAATAAATTAATACAAATTATTGGGAATGTCAGACATGAATACAGTTTAATGTTTCACAATTTACAGTTTTTAAATCCAACGTGTATGGAAAAATTAAGCTTAGTGCTAGGTGATGATTTCCCTCCTCTACCAATATACCTTTTTTTTTCTTTTAACTAAAACTTTTATGTGCCATAAAATGTGAACTCAGCAGACTTAGGTTGCTTTGTTAGAAAGAAATCCCTGGCTTCAATCCTGGCTCTTCACTGCCTCCTGGGAGATGAGCTCTCAGCCTGGGGATATCCTTGCCTGATAAGAATGTTTCTGTGTGCCCAGAGCCTTGGGCCACACCAGACAGTTTATCCTAACAATGTGAGTTATGGTAAAATGCCTAATTTCTCATTTCTGAGACCCTCTGGGAGGCTGGAGACAAATACCTAAGCTCAGTCACATGGGCACACAGTGCCCCAGTGAAAGCCCCGGCCCCCAGGGCTTGAATGAGCTTTTGTGGTTGGCAGCGCTTCTGATGTTGTCACATGTCCTTGCTGGGAGCTTAGGCACTGCCTGTAGAATGTCCCTGGGAGAGAACAGCTGGAACCTTGCACTTGGCCCCTCCTGGACTGCACCCCACACACATTTTCCCCTTGCTGATTCTAATCTGTATCCTTTTGCTGTAGTAAAGTATAACCATGAGTGTAATAGCTTTTCTGAGTTCTGTAATCCTTCTAGGTAGTAAATCATCAAACCCCCAACACAATATAGCTGAGAGTCGGTTTTTGCCTATAGAATTGTTTGTGTGTGTGTGTGGTGTTTCATGCGTTCTTTCTTTAAGCTTGTTTTAAGATTGAAGTATAGTTGATTTACAGTGTGTTGATTTCTGCTGTATAGCACAATGATTCAGTTATACATGTGTATGTATTTTATATTCTTTCTCATTATGGTTTATCACAGGATACTGAATAGTTCCTTGTACTATATTGTTTTTATTATGTAACTGGATTTATCAATCATTTATTACTGTCATAGTTAGGCTTTTTCTACATCTCATTTATAAAGGAACTCAGCCATGTTTTCTTCTAATACTTTTGTAGCTACATTTTTTTTTTTTTTTTAAATCTCTCTTCTCTGTGGAGTTACATGTTGTGAGGTATGGATTCAATTTTATCCTGTACCGAGGACCTATGAAATCCCAACTTTTTTTAGTACTAAATTCTTTAATACATTCAGTAGTGTGTTTAAAAGGTTGGGATATAATTTGTGATGTTTCCTTGTTCTATTTTGTACATAAATGTCTCAATATTTTTTTTCCAGGAAGTCAATGAAAATTCCCTTAAGAGATTAAGTGCCTACTTAGAAAACCTTCAGAAACCAGGCTTCAAGTCTTTGAAACCAACCCAGCTTGTGTTTTATGTAAGAGAAACAGATCAGAATCCCTCTGATGGCCAGGAACACTTCAGCACTTCTGGTACATGTCTTATTTCTCATATGTCCCTTGCACCCTTGCAGGCTTCATTTGGTATGAGTTCAATCTGCCTAAAAGTTGCTAGAAGACCTTTGGAGTGAAGCCTTGTCGTAGAAAGTAATATCATTTAATCAAGTGTTTTCCTGGAGTTAGATTTTATTCCTGTCTACTTCTGTTCAATGAGCCTCCTTTTTTTTTTCCTTAAGGATAGTTGCTTTACAATGCTGCATCAGTTTCTGCTGTATGACAGAGTGAATAAGTTATATGTACACATACATCCCCTCCCCCTGAATACCCCCACCCTATCCCCATCCCAGCCCTCTAGGTCATCACGGAGATCAGAGCTGGGCGCCCTGTGTGGTACGCACCTTCCCACTAGCTGTTTTGTGTATGGCAGTGTATATATGGATGAGCCACTTTTTATGTTTAAACTTTTTTGACTAGAAAACTAAAATGTTTCTGTTTGTCCCCTTCCTGTTTCAGTGCTGTTTTATTAAATGTGTATATGACAATTAATTTTTTTAAAGTATAGCTTACCTTTTCTTATCTAGTCCTGAAAGTACCCTGTGAGGTACCTAGTATTTGCCCAGTTGTAACTTAGTAATGTTCCAGGACCATGGAGACAGAATAAGGGTCTCTGAACTCTCTAACCCCAGCCTCATACTATTTCTAAAATCTGATCAGTCTAAATATACAGCTTTCTGTTTGGTCCTTCGTTGCTGCTTTGCATGTCCAACTCTTTGCGACCCCATGGACTCTAGCCCACCAGGCTCCTCTGTCCATGGAATTCTCCAGGAAAGGATACTGGAGTGGTTTGCCATTTCCTGCTCCAGGGGATCTTCCCTACCCAGGGATTGAACCCGGGTCTCCTGCACTGTAGGCAGAATCTTTACCTTCTGAACCACCAGGGAAGTCCCAGTAATACTTAAAACTAAGGGTAAATGTGGTCCATTATTCTCTAAACATCCATCCTTTTTGTCATTCTTGAGGAAATAACTCTTTTAGAATAAACTTTAAAACAATTTAAAGATTTACTAAGAGTTTTCTGTGAATTAATGCTAAAACAAATAGCTGTAGTCAGCTTTGGCTGAGTAAAGAGAAAAATCCTCTACTTTCAGTTAATGGTTAACTTTGAACCATTTACTAAATAAAAATAGATTGTGAAAAATAATTAAGAGATGAGAGAAGACATAGCATAAGTGAGAAAAAGATAATGTTAGTATATAAGGAGTTTTTAGGTGTCAGAAAAAAAACAGTAGCTCAATTACAAAGATTGGCAAACAGTGTCTAGGCACTTCAAGAAATAATACCCATAAATAGCCAGTGGGTCTTCCCAGGTGGCTCAGGGGCAAAGAATCCACCTGCCAAGCAGGAGATGAAGGTTCCATCTCTGGGTTGGGAAGATCCCCTGGAGAAGGAAATGGCAACCCACTCCAGTATTCTTGCCTGGGAAATTCCATGGACAGAGGAGCCTGGTGGGCTACAGTCAATGGGGTTGCAAAGAGTCGGATACAACTAAGTGACTAAACAGCAAGTAGCCAATAAGCATATAAAAATGTTTAGCTTTAGTAATCAATGCAAACTAAGTTAATTAGATAATATTCCCAATAAAGGATGCGTGCAATCTGGCAACAGGCATTCCAAACTGTGTAGCAGCTCTTACATTGAATTAAGTGATTAATGGAGTTGGTAAATTAAGAGAGAAATTGAGATTTACTCCTTGACTCATCTCTTCTGAGGATAAACTATTTCTTCTGAACCTCAACTGCAGGAACTTGGATTTTCCTTTCCTCTTTCACTGCCTAGAATAATTCTACCAGTATTTCTCTCACATTACCATCAGTGATTCAACTAAAAACTCTTTCTTAGTCTGCATGTTCTAGACTCTGTAAATCTGTGTGGCAGGCAGAAAAGGTATCTCTGAGAACAATCGTAGATTGTGATGACTGTCATCAGTAGCAAAGACACGAAAAAAGCACATTTCAGCTTTGAATAGAATGGTGAAAAATTAAGAACAATTTTTATGCCCATCAGTTTCAGAAGTGTAAAATAAATTATGCTCTATTCATTATGTGGATTAGCATAGCACTACTAAAACAACAGAGGTTGACATATACATACAGATATGAAGGAGTCCCCCAGGTTAAATAACAAGAGCAAATTCGAAGTAATACACGCAGAATGGTGTAGTTTATATGGGGCTTCCCTGGTAGATTAGACAGTAAAGAATCTGCCTGCAATTCAGGAGACCTGGGTTCAATCCCTGGGTCAGGAAGATCTCCTGGAGAAGGGAATGGCAACCCACTGCAGTATTCTTGCCTAGAGAATTCCATGGACAGAGGAACCTCCAAGCTACCATCTATGGAGTCGCAAAGAGTCGGACACAGCTGAGTTTATATGTTTAAATGGAGCGGTTCACACCATAGGGGTGTGTGTGTGCAAAGACATAAGTGTGTATGTCATGTGTAACATGCATACGAAGCACATAGGAAAGGTTTAGAGCAGTGCTATTTCAGAGAACCTCCTGCAGTGACGTCACGCGTGTGTGTGTGTGTGTGTGCATGTCTGTACAGCCGGCACTGGCCCCGTATGGCTCCTGAGCACTTGAAGTGGAGCTAGTATGACCAGGAACTGAATTTTAAATTTAACTTAATTTTAATCAATTTAATTTTAAATAGCCACATATGCCTAGTAGCTACCATATAAGGCAGTGTGTACTTGAATGTTAATAGGATTGTATCTAGTGAAATTGCGTGCCTGTCAACAGACTTTTATTTTATACGTATCATTTTACAGTAAGGATGTACTTATATAATACTTATATAATTTTTAAAACCAATTTTTAAAAATTTTTGAAGAAAAAGGGGTCAGCATGTTATTTATAGTCGGGAAAATGCTTGGCATGGTGTCAGCTCTGATGTAAGCCCTCACTCACTATTCTTAACCCCTTGAGCCTATGCTTCTTCACATTTCAAAGGAGGTAATAATGGCACCCGAAGTGAACGTTGATTGAAAAGTGATACACATTCAACTACTGCCAAGTTTAATAACCAATAAGTAGTGAGGGAACCCAGTAGATTTCCTGTTGTTGACTTAACAAGTTAGATTACTAGTCTGAGCACGGTGACTACCTGTATTAAAATCAGATTGTGAAGTGCTGACTTCTAAAAAATTAGGGAATTTTGAGTCACTTCTGAAAATACTGAGTCACAAGATGGAAGTAGGGGAGTATAAGCACAGTCACTTTGAATCATAGAGAAAATTTGAGATGAGTTTCTGTGACCCTCTCCTCGAACCACTATCCCCGTCAGCCTCCCCTGCCTCTACCTTTCCCCTGGGCCTTAGCCCTGGAGACTCTCTTTGGTGAACACTTGCTTATAGGAGAACTTTCCCATTCCTTAGACTGTAGAGATACAATTTATGAACAGCATTGAAAAATATCCTCAATCCTCTTCTTGGGCCGGGATCACTGGTGCCAAACTAGAAAAGGGAGCTGACAGAGAACTTCATAAATCAAGATAGCATGGTACAGTTCTGGAGAAGGAACATCATTTTCTTTTTCCAGAAGATTTTTCAATAGGATGAATTTTAATTGGTAATGGAGTGTTTTAAAAGATTTTGATTCTATAAATGTTGTATGAAAAAAATGTTTTTAAAGTAAAGCAAATAATCATCTGTATTAACTGTTTGGGGGAATTATATTCTCTAGGATTTCGAGCAGTCAAATTTACTTTGCACACCAGAGATCTGCTAAGCACAGTATTATATATTCTCAACTCCTGCAGTTTATCTATTGAACATGTCCAAAGCTTGAATACTAATGTGCATTCCCAGCCTCTCAAAGAGGCCAAAAGGACATCTGACAGGCCCATCAAATGGGACAAGTCTTACTACTCCTTTACTGGATTCAAGGACCCTGATGAAGACCTCGAGCAAGTCTGGAGAACGGAAACAACCCTAACGTATGTAAAAGTTTTTACTTACCTGATGTTAATGTTTAAAATTATAGTCTAAGATCCTGGTAGTCCAGTGGTTAAGGCTCTGAGCTTTCACTGCAGGGGGCAGAGATTCAATCCCTGGTTGGGGAACTAAGATCCTGCATGCTGTGCAGTACATGCAAAAGAAAAAAATTTTAATTGAAAAAATAAAAGTAAAAGCTTAATTTTCCAGGAAAAGTAATGTTATCAATGTAGTTAACCCAGTAACCATTACAAAAAAGATATTTCATGCTTCCTACTCAAAGTGGCCAGAATACTTCGAATGGTATTTGATTTTTTTTTTTTTTTTTTTTGGCCTTTTCATACCAAATGCAGAAAATTGTTTTGTTTTGAGTATGAGCTAGAAGAGAGTGTCTCCGCCTTACATGCACTGGATTCCAGCCCATGAGACTTCTGCTTACGACGTTAAGAGGGTATTGCTCTGCTTACACCCTTAAGAGGATATTCCTCACAGTATGCCCAGATGAACCAAAGCTTGGGAATGTGTTACCTATACCTTTCAGTAAAGAAAAAAGTGGGATTGGATAAGTCAGAGCAAAAGAGCAAGAATAAGATTTGTTGCACCGTTAAGTCAAGAGGCTTAAGAATAACCTATTAAAGAAATTCAGAGAAGCAGTTAACCTGCAGTTCAGTTGAGTGTTTCATGGGGTACAGTTTTGGTCTGGTGCTAAATGTGTAACCATTGTGAAAAGACTGTTCCAGAGACCCTGAACTCGGAGTTAGTCATCTGGCAAACTAACGAAAAAAGATTGGAACTGGGAAAAGCCAGTTCCCCGAGATAACTGCTATTTCACTGGTTCCTTGTCCAAGCCAAGTATAATTTCCTTACTTGAATGTAGTTCATCTAGTAAAATTCTTGAGTCTTTAATAAAAGACTTTCTTACATTATATTTTATTATACTATTAATAGATAATGAGTTTTTAAGAATAGGGACTATGTTTTAATCATCTCTCTTTCTAATACTAATCTGCTTCACAGATTCATAAAACCTATCCAGCATTTTTATTAACACTGAATTAAAGAACCATTAAATAAGTGTGACTGTGAAGTGCTGTAGGCTCAGTATGGAGAACTCAAGGTTTAATATGGAAATGTAAAGTAGCTTAATATAGATGATAGCAGTAGAGTGACTCAGCAATGAATGCAGAGGGCCCGTTTTTTTTTTGTGGTGGGGGGAGTGGAACAGTGCCTCTGTTAATTTCACTAGTGTTGACTTAGTAAAAGTATCTGCTGTTTTAGTAAGAGATGACATTATCTTAAGGAAAATTCCTGAGTGTAAATGAGTTGTGTTACTATGAATTCTTGATTTTCTCCATAGGTGTTTTTAATTGATGCTCTCATGGATTCTTTACCATTTGAACCACCAGGAAAGCCCAGTAATAACCAGCACTAGCTCAAATCATGTCATTTTGACTTGTCTCCTCTCAAAGAAGATAACATAAATTGAGTAAACCATTGTTTTAGAAATTGAAGTCGGTGGAAATTTAACATTCTAACTTATTGACAAAATGCAGTATCCATTGCTATGTATCTTGTCAGACAATGAAGTAAACCCCATTATTAGCTATATAGCTTTTCTTAGTTTTGGCAAGTGAAATTAATGATGCAGCATTACATGTTTTAACATGTTTTAGCCTTGTTTATAACAGATCTTGCAGTCCCTTTAAAACTGATTTAATGGGGAAGAATGACTACATGTATATGTATGGCTGAGTCCCTTCACTGCTCACCTGAAACCATCACATAGATCTAATATCTACATAGATAGATAAATACCAACTGTAGAACCTTCATTTTTTGTCTTAGGGTTTAGAAGCAAAACACAAAAATTGTTAAACTAGGCCACTTAAATTTTATACATAAATGTAAGAATTCAAATAATCAGGTCATGAATATATAATCATAAGATTCTATTTCAGTCCACATTTTAAGACATTTGGTCCCAGAAGGAAACATGGTATTTGCTTGATAATTCATTTGTCTACAAATCATCCTTTTTCTTGCCTAATTTAAGTTAAATTAATATGTATTATTTAATAAATGAGGGAAAATGGAAAAATTGTAATAGCTAATATTCATGACATAAAGTAAGATATTTTTACTTTTCTTATTTCTCACACACCATGCAAAAATGACAAAGTCTTTACCAATATTCTTAAAGGGGGAGTAGGAAGAAATTATTAACAACTGCACACAATTAGTGAATCAAAAAAATGTGGAATGTAGGGACTCCCCTGGCGGTCCAGTGATGAGGACTCTGCACTTCCACTGCAGGAGGCCAAGTTCACCTCTGTCCAGGAGCTAAGAACCCTGCAGTGGCCAAAAAAAAGATGTAGGACACCTTTACTTAAGAGTGCAAGGTCCCAGTTCCTCATCACAATGTGCAAGACATTTTATGATCTCTCTTTCTCTCTCTGTCACACACACACAACCTCTCCAGTCTCATCTCACGCCCCACCCCACTCCCAGGCATTGTGTGATCTGGTTCATCTCACAGTTCCCTGTGTACTAGCCTCGTGGGCATGCCCTTTGCTCTCACTAATCCGCCTGGGAACACCTGATCCATCTCTCAGGTTCCAGGTCACTTATCACCTGCTCTGTAGAACTTTCCAGGCAGAAGTAATTCATTCTTCCTTTGTTCTCATAGAAGCTCATATATTCTCTTCCAGTTGCTTATCTCTCTACTCCTTGCTAGATATGTCTTCCTTATACTGTTAGGCCTTCAGGGTAAATATGTGACTGGTTTTGAGAGTTTTAACTTGATTTTCTTTTTTTGGCCACACCACATGTCTTTCAGGATCTTAGTTCCCCAACTAGGGATCAAACCCATGCCTTGTATGGAGTCCTAACCACTGGACCACCAGGGAATTCCCTCAACTTGATTAGTTTTTAAATATTGTAGATTACAACATCTAAAACCTTTAAAGTGACTATTAAAAGGAACCCTAAGAAGGTTTACTTGACAGGCATTTTTGAGATGGACAAATGAGCCTTTCTGCACCATTATCATAACACCTGACTGTCACTGACAGGTGTCCAGTGGGTGTCAGATGTCCTGGGGGGGCGGCGCTTTAGACCATCTTCCCCCAGTCTCCCTGGAGCTTTCTCTTTCTCAGCTGTACCCAGGGCCCACTCCACCTCCACCCAAAATGTTCCTCTGGTCCTGGAGTCTGCTTGCTATTCTACCACGGCCCCTCCGGCAGCAGCCTTTCGGCCTGCCAGGCACGACCCAGGCCTTGTCTGTGCAGACGTCCCTCGGGAAAGAGAGGCCCAGCGCCAGAGCCTGCATGCCCGTGCTGTGCCCGTTACAACGCTGAGGGAGAGGAAGCCTCGGAGGGGGAGCAGGAGGAGCGCGCTGCTACAAGGCCGCCTCGGCTGCCTTCAGCTCTGCTCTGAAAGCTGCCCCCTTCTAACCCCTAGGCAGACTTTGACGTTCGTTTTCTCTTTTAAGACTTCACTAAGGTAAACGTTCTCAGAAATGCAGATTTAAGAGAACATCTTTCTGCTGAGCCCATGATGTAGTTGTAGGAGAACGATAAAGGTGGGGAGAGGTGAGACGGGAGCGGCCTCTCAGTTGGGTGGAAAGAAACCAAGGGGCAAACAGACCCTCTTGGGAGGAGGAGGTGGGCGCTGACTGATCAGGTCTGAGCAGTGGGAGCCTTTGGATAGAGAGGTGGGGCGGGAGGCAGGGTTTGCAGTGAGCTGAGAACTCAGGGTGCTAATAGACAAGATGAAGACCAAGGAAGAAACTGAATCTACCCAGTTAGAATCCATAGAGTTACCTTCGCAAGTTCCTTCATCAGGAAATAGTGCCTCTTAAATGACACCAGTACCATTCGGTACGTCTTCTGACGACTTTTTCACCACCTGGCTGCACAACCACATCATTTGCTCTAGTTGGGGAAGGGGTAGTAGCCCTGCCCTCGCATGGAGATGACTGATGTAAGTGAAGGCCTAGTGGAACTTTCTGAAAAGGCAATAAGCATAATGGAGGTTTAATTTTTTTTAACTTATTTATTTTTTAATGCTTTTATTTTTTTTACTATTCTTTATTTTTTGGCCACACTGCAGGGCATGCAGTATCCTAATCCCCAAACCCAGGATCAAACCCATGCCCCCTGCAGCAGAAGCACAGAGTCCTAACCACTGGATCACCAGAGAATTCCTCAATATTCAGCCTTTTGTGGGCAAGGAGGCTGGAACATGCAGAATCTTGGTTCCCCAGCAAGGGGTCAAACCTGCACCCCCTGCTTTGGAAGCATGGAGTCTTAACCCCTGGACCACCAGAGATGTCCTTGAAGCATCTTTGATTTTTAAAAAATGGCTCCATCTCTGGAAGTCTAGTAAAAAGCTTGGTGTAATGCAAGTTTAATTTTCTTGATAGGCTAAGGAAGTTCTCATAACTAAAATATGATTAACAGGTACTGGCAGTTCTCCAAGAAGCCTGTTTTAGAAGTAGGAGTTTACTCTAAAAGTAGACTTGGCAGGAGTACTTATAACTTGGTAAAGGTTTGATGGGAAACTCGGTTTAACATTGGGGCTGCTTTAAGGTAATGAACACGTGTTTCAATAGTAGAAATGTTTGCATTATAGTTAGTATTGCAAAGTGTACATCTCTGTTTTTTTTTCTTTCTAGTTCCTGGTTAGATATCAATGGGAAAAGTGCTATTAAAAAGCTGAAGAATAGTTTGCCACTTAGAAAAGAACTAGATCGTTTAAAAAATGAACTGTCTCATCAGTTGCAGCTGTCAGATATCAGGTAATGAAGAAGAGAAAACCTGATTTATAGATTAAAATAAGCGTGTGTTAACTATTGGTAAAGGTTTCTAACAGTTAAATATTTGCATCTTTAATTATTCTGTTCACTAAATACTCAATTATCTTTTTATGAAACTAATCAAATGTTTATCTAAGAAAACCATTATGAATTTCTTATTTGAAAAAGTGGAGTAAGGTTTAGATACTGACATTTTTAGCATAATAACAATGGATTTATAAGAAAAACATACTTTTCCATATGCATATAATATTTTTAAAAATCAGTATTTATAAGATTGGTATTTGAGTTTAAAAAGAGAAAAGGAGGACTTCCTTGATGGCTCAGCAGGTAAGGAATCCACCTGCAATGCAGGGGACACAGGAGATACAGGTTTGATCCCTGGGGAGGGGAGATCCCCTGGAGAAGGAAATGGCAACCCACTTCAGTATTTTTGCCTGGAGAATTCCATGGACAGAGGGGCCTGGCAGGCTACAGTGAGTGTATAGGGTCGCAAAGAGTTGGACACATCTGACTAAACAACTAAAGAAAAAAGAGAAAGGGAAAGGAAAAAAAAAGTTGTATTCTTGGTTCTATGTTATATAGCATGACTTTTAAAATTTTTTTTAGTTGAGATATAGTTGATATATAGCGTTATACTAGTTCCGAGTGTTTTACCTAATAATTCATTATTCATATTCATTATAAAATGATCACCACAATAAGTCTGGTTGACATCTGTCATCATACATAGCTAGGAAAATTTTTTTCTTGTGATGAGAACTTTTAAGATCTGCTCTTTAAGCAACTTTCAAAATGCAATACAGTATTATTAACTGTAATTACCATATGACTTTTTTAAAAGTTTTCGTAAACTTAGAAATCATTTGCTGAAGTTTATTATAAAATAGATTTAACAGCTGCAGCCCTAAGGAGTGGGTGATGTGATTCATTCATGGGACTCCCTGAGGTATTGTCATCTGGCCTGGTGCTTAAACTTCTGTGACCGTTTTGCTGCAGCCTGTTTTACTTTCAACCTTCATTATGAGGACTGTTTTCTTATATTGAACCACATGACTTGGATACAGTCATGTATCCTTTGGATACATGATGGATGTACACTTTGGATACAGTGAAAGTGAAGTCGCTCAGTCATGTCCGACTCTTTGCGACCCCGTGGACTGTAGCCTACCAGCCTCCTCCGTCCATGGGATTCTCCAGGCAAGAGTACTGGAGTGGGTTGCCATAGCACCTTTATCCTGTGCTTGCAGAATCACATAGTACTTATGCGTTCTTCTGTATTTAAATTATAATTGTTGAAGATAATTCAGGTTTATAAGGAAAGTGTTTACACTTGGAGCTTTCCAGGAGTCAGGCAGGTGGGGGTGAGTATGCGCCTCCCTCTGGGGGGACACGGGTGATAACGGGCCTGTGTGCTCTGTTGGACCAGGTGGCAGAGGAGCTGGGGTATCGCCCACCGCTGCAGCCAGCTACACAGTTTAGGCCGCTTAGCCCAGCAGAACTTGGAAACCCTTAAAAATGCAAAAGGTAAACAATTTCCACTCACTTCCGAAATCCATATATACAAATCTGTAAATTCTAGAGGAAAACTGTTGAAAGTCTTTGTAGATGTGACTTGATCTCAGCTGAATTGTTAAGTCTGTTCCTTTGAATGAAACAATAACTTCTACCAAGTTTACTCCTGAATTGATACATGAAATGTAAGTAATTATTTGCACAGTGCTAAAAAAATGAAGCCTCTCTGGACAGTGACCAAAGGGTTTGTGTTTTATCATCAGGATGTACAATAATATTTACAGACCGGTCCGGGATGAGTGCAGTGGGCCATGTGATGCTAGGAACAATGGATGTCCATCACCACTGGACAAAAGTAAGAAAAAGCTTAAAAGCAAAACAAACAAAAAAAAAAGATTTGTCTTCCACATACTTTTGTTTCAGAAAACTAATATGTCAACAAACTAAAAAAAAACTTTGAATCATAGTTTCAGCTGTTTGCAGAGCAGATGCTTTATATTTAGTAGTTTAAATTCTTAGATGACTGATTTTTAAGTCCATTTTTATTTGGAAAATTTTACAGTCTTTTCTAAAGCACAGCCTAAAGGCCTGCATTCTATTGGGTTTTTTGGTTTTCTTTTTCATGGATGTACTGTGTATAATTGACACAATAGACTGTGCATATTTGGTGGGTATAGTTTGATGAGATATGACATAAGCAAATACCTGTGAAACCATTACTATAATCAAGAGAGTGAACACATCCATTACCCACAAAATTATGTGCATGTCCCTGTGTAAACCCTCTTGTCCATCCCACCACCCCCTCCCAAAGCAGCCGCTGGTCTGCTTTCTGTCACTGTAGATTAGTTTATATTTCTAGCCTTGTATCTGAGTAGAATCACAGTATGTTGGGAAGGATCTGATTTCTTTCAGTCGGCATAATTATTTTGAAATTCATTCATGCTAGTATCAAGAATTAATTTTTTTATTTCCCCAAAGTATTCTGTCCTGTGGATATATACCAGTTTGTTTTTCCATTCACTTATTGATGGATATTGGGTTATGTCAGCTTTTGATCACTTAAAAATAAAGCTGCTATAAACATTTACCTACAAAGTTTAAATGAGCATATACTTCCTTTTCTATTGGGTAAATACCTGAAAGTGGAATGGCCAGATGTGTTAGGGTATTTTAACTTTTCAGGTAACTGCCAATACTTCCTTTGGTGACCTTTTTATTTATTTATTTATTTATTTAAATCTCACTGCGTGACACATAGGATCTTAGTTCTCTGACCAGGGATCGAACCCATGCCCCCTACATTAGAAGCATGGAGTCCCAGCAACTGGACCACCAGGGAAGTCCCTGCTATGGTCATCTTTTTATTTTTAGCCATTCTAAGAGGTGTGTGGTTTTATTTCATTGTGGGTTTTTACATTTCTCTAATGATGAATGGCAGTGAGCACCTTTTCATGTATGTATTTGCCATCCATATGTCTTCTGTGACATATCTGTTCATATCAAATATCTGATAGAAGATATTTACAAACCACCTATCTGACAAAGTCCAACCCTAACCTTTTGTATCTAAATATATAAAGAACTCTCAAAACTCAATAGATTAAAAAAAAAAACAACAGTTCAGTTAGAAAATGGGCCGAAGACATGAACACACATGTCACAGAAGAGGACATGCAGATGACAAATAAGCTCATAAACAACCATAGAGAAATGCACATTAAAACTACAATGAGATACCACTGCTCACCTGTCAGACTGGCCAAAATGAAAAATAATGACCGCCACATGCTGGCAAGGATGCAGAGAAACCGGGTCCCTCGTCCATTCCTGTTGAGCATGTGAAAGGGCACGGGCACTCTGGAAACGAGTCCGGCAGTTTCTTACAATACTAATAAACACATGCTTACCATGTGGTTTGGCAGCTGCCCTCTTCCTCTTAGGCATTTATACTAGAGAAATGAAAAGGTATGTTCACACAAAAACTGTACATAAATGTTTATGATAGCAAACACAAACTGCAGCACATCCATGCAACAGAACGTCAATCAGCAATAAGGAATGAACTGCTGATACAGTCAAGATCTTGGGTGGATCTCAGGGGCATTGTGCGATGTGAAAAAAGTCAATCTCCCAAGATTACATGCTGTATGATGCCATTTATATAACATTCTTCAAACAATAAAATTAACAGATCAGTGGTGGCCAGGGGTCAGGAGTTGGGGGAGCAGAGGTGTGGGTGGCCATGGAAGTGTAGCAGAGGGGATCCTCGTGATGCTTCTGAGTTTGCACATGCTTTTTTCTTCTCCTGAAACTTTCCCACATGCAACTGACCTTCTCTGCTTTTTTTTTTTTTTTTAATTGAAATACAGTTGATTTACAATATTGTGTTAGTTTCTGGCATACAGGAAAGTGGTTCAGTTATATATACATATATGTATTCTTTTTCATATTCTTTCTCATTATGGTTTATTACAGGATACTGAATATAGTTCCCTGTGCCAAACAGGACTTTGTTGATATTTTATGTAGCAGTTTATCATACTAACCCCAAACTGCTAATGTATCCTCCCTTACCTCCTTTTCCTTAGACAAACTCTTGTTTGTCTTCTATGTCTGAGAGTCTGTTTCTGCTTCATAAATAAGTTTATTTCCATCATATTATTGATCCCACATATAAGTGATACCATATGGTATTTGTCTGACTTACTTCACTTAGCATAATCATCTCTAGCTCCATCCTTGTTGCTGCCAATGGCATTATTTCATTCTTTACTGTGGCCAAATAATATCCCATTGTGTGTATATATATATACACCACATCTTCTTTATTCATTCATCTGTCAATATAGACATTTAGGTTGTTTCTATATCTTGTCTGTCATAAGTACTGCTGCTATGAACACTGGGATACATGTATCTTTTTTATAGTTTTTGAAGGAATTTCCATGATGTTTTCCATAGTGGCTGCACCAAGTTACATTCCCACCAACAGTGTAGAAGGGTTCCCTTTTCTGCATACCCTCTCCAGCACTTGTTATTTGTAGACTTTCTGATGGTGGCCATTCTGGCCGGTGTGAGGTGATACCTCATTGTAATAGTGAGGATTTGCATTTCTCCAGTAATTAGCAACACATCTAACCTTCTCTAAATCCTCTTTATCTTTTATTGGTCACATCAGATATCCTTAGGAACCTTTGCTTGACTCTCCCGTCCCTTCACCCTAATGTGGCATTTGTTATGCTGAATTCTGATTCCTGTTTTGTTTCCCTGAACCCTGACCATGAGCCCCTGGTAAACAGGGGCACAAACTTTTAATCTCTACACTCCAAGGGCCCATTTTGGTGCTTTAATTCACTTACAGATCCTTCATAAGTGAATTTAGTTGAACTAAAGTAAATTCTGAAGAAACAGACTTGGAGTTGAAATACATAGAATTTATTTCATTGTACCTTCATTATACCATTTAATTTGTCTAAACTAAGATTTCTACTTGAATATTTGCATATTAGTACTTAGGATTTATTTTTATTTGGAACATATTTCTTTTCTTTTGCAATCCCTTCAGTTCCTATCTAAAAGTCCCTAAGATTTACAGTGGTTTGTTTTGAATATTAATATTTCCAGCATTCCATAGTCTTTTTCTTATCCCTTCTTGAACTTTCCCTAGAGGAAGAAAATTTTCTTGTTAGAATTTCTCATACCATTGATCGGAGTCCTAAATTTGGACTCTTAAAGTAACAAAACTAAATATTCCTTCCTTTTCCTTTTTTAAATACTGTAGCTTTTTGAAAGATTACCAAGTTATTTTGACCTGCAGAGGAGGCTGACACATTTGGAGGACCAAATAAGCTATCTTCTCGGTGGCATCCAAGTTGTTTATATTGAAGAATTACAGCCAGTGTTGACACTTGAAGAATATTACTCTCTTCTTGACGTGTTCTATAATAGACTCTTGAAAAGTCGAGTACCTTTTCACCCTCGAAGTCTGCGTGGTTTACAAATGATCCTTAACAGGTTTGTATCTAAAACAATTACTTTGATTCATTTACTCACACCAGTTGTATATGTATTGCATGAAATTGTTTTGTATTTCCGTGTGTGATTCTTAGAAGTTAAAGAAAGGAATGTTACTGCCTCCATTGGCAACACTTTTTACACATGAGAAAAGTCAACATGAGAGGATTAGAAAGATTGAGTTTCTCAAACATTCTGGAAATACATGGCCACTTCCAGGGCAAATCAGTCCTGTGGAAAACTCTATAGGATTAAACTAATGTGAAATCAACAGTGTGCATTTCAGGCAGTGTGCTTGGAACTTAAATGCATTCTCTCTCTTTAGCTCTCAGAACCTCACCATAGAGTGTGTTTCTGCCCCCATCTTACAGATGAGGAAGGTCACAGGAAGGATATGGTCATCCTAATAAAATGTGTCTCTTTGGGGTGCTGTACCTTTAAAGTGGATTTTCTTAATGAATTCCTTTTCCATTAAATCAGACTAATAAAACCATTCCTTCAGGGATGGAACAGGGGATGGAGAGATGGCTGATTTTTCCTTTTATGTATACTTTATTACAGTGACAGATATGCCCCAAGCTTGCATGAACTCGGGCATTTTAACATCCCAATCCTTTGTGATCCAGCAAACCTCCAGTGGTTTATTCTCACCAAAGCCCAACAGGCAAGAGAGAACACGAAGAGAAAAGAAGAGTGAGTACTCTTAGCCCTCTCTCTTCCTGTCTTACCATTCTAACCTAGTCAAATATTTAAAAGTATTCAGGTATTCAGAAGGGTGGGGCGGAGGGATAAGTTAGGAGGCTGGAGTTAACGTGTACGTTAGTATACATATAAAACAGATCGTTAACACACACCTTCTGTGCAGCACGGGGAACTCTGCTCAACACTCAGTAACAACCTGTATGGGAAAAGAACCCAAAAAAGAATAAGGTGTATGTGTGTGTGAAACTGAATCACCTTGTGTGACAGAAAAGAAACACATCATGTATAGTGTAAATAAACTGTACTCCAGTAGAAAATACAAATTCCATGATAAGAGAAAATACAAATGCCTATTCTCGACCCCTCTATCCTGATGGGCTATGCTGGTGTCACATCTGAGGGGCCTGAGCAGGTACGGGTCCCAAGGGTGGACTGTCTCCTGGCTGAGGGAGGTGGGAGGATGTGTAAGTAAATAAGCCCTTCCCAGGATCCGGAGGGCCTAGTCCTCTGAGCGTGGGACCTCAATCTTCAGATCCAGGCTGGCCCTCCTCCACCCACACGAAGCCTCCTGTCGCCCACAAATGCTGGACGGCTCCGTGCTGGAGGAGCTTTGCAAAGTCACCCTGTCTCCATGTCGCCTGGTGCTGGGGTTTCCACTTCCAAGCTCCTTCCTTAGAGTCGCTCCACCTACATGACAGCAGCCTCAGCATCAGCGATTTGCTGGGGTTAAGATTTGTTTGGAGGGTGATAGGTAAGGGGAAAAAAGTAATGGGACACAAGCCCTTCTGTGTTGGTTCAGGCACTTTCCACTCCAATTTAGAACCTAGGAACACAACTTCTAGGGCTCTGGTTGCCCAGGGAAGCAGAATTGGGCATGAAAAAATGCTGCTGCCTTGTGTGGCCACTTCTCATAACAACAGCTTCCAACCAGAGCTGATTGACACTTAATATTCACAAGGCCTGCAGGGCTGTAAATGACACCTGCCTTCAAGAAATGTCCTTGCAGTAGGTAGTTGAAAGAGATGTCAAAACAGGGCAGACTTTCAAGAAACCAATCTCAAACTGTTTAAGAAAAAAAGTACATGAAAAGATGCTGAACATCGTGAAACACTAGAGAAAAGCAACTCAAAACTACAACAAGGTATCTCCTTGTACCTGTCAGAATGGCCATCATCAAAAAATCTACAAACCATAAATGCTGGAGAAAATGTGGAGTAAAAGGAAACCTCCTCCACCATGGGTGGGAATGGAAATTGGTAACAGCCGCTGTGGGGAACAGTATGGAGGTTCTTTAAAAAGTAAAACTAGAGCTAGCATATGAAGCAGCAATGCCACTCCTGGAATCACCCAGAAGAAACCTATGTATCCAGAGAAAACCGTCCTTCGAAAAGGAATGAATGCACCCCAGCGTTCATTGCAGCACTGTCTACAATAGCCAAAACACAGAAGCCACCAAAATGTCCCATCAATAGAGGAATGGGTAAAGAAGACGCAGTACATGTAGCAATGGAATATTACTCAGGCATAAAAGACAATGAAATAATGCCATCTGCAGCAACATGGATGACCTAGAGATGATCAGAGAAAGTGAAGTAAGTCAGAGAAACAAAGACAAGTATCATAGGCTGTCACTTACAGGTGGAATCTAAAAATTGATACCAAAAAACTAATTTACAAAACAGACTCATAAACCTAGAATATAAAGTTATGGTAAAAGGGGAAAGGTAAGGGAGAGGATAAATTAGGTGGTTAGGATTAAGATATACACACTAATTTATATAATCAGCAAGGACCTAATGTGGAGCAAAATACTCAACACTCTTTTCATAAGCTATATGGGGAAATAATCCAAAAAAGAGTAGATACAAGTAAATGTATAACTCAGTTTAGTTGCCCTATAGCTACTGCAAACACAATGTTGTAAATCAAGTATACTCCAAAAATTTTTTTAAGAAATGGGAATTTCCTGGTGGCCCACTGGCTGAGACTGTGTGCCCTCAATGCAGGGGCCCCAGGTTCGATCCCTGGTTGGGGAACAAGATCCCACATGCTGCAGCTGAGACCCAGTGCAATCAAATAAGTAAATATTTAAAAAAACAAAAATGGGAGGACCATTTTCAGTGTTGAGAGTAGAAACTAACAGCCCAATATACAAAAAATGGGTTTTACATTTTATGTTGTTTTATTTGGTTATAGCTTGTAGCAGTCATATGTTTTGTTTTTGACATAACAGGTTGAAGGTCATTGAAAACAAATTGATGCAGGCTTCCACGAAGAAATTCTCCCTGGGAAAGTTTTACAAGGAGCCCAGCGTTTCCAGTATACAGATGGTGGACTGCTGTAAGAGACTTCTAGAACAGTCGCTGCCTTACCTACAAGGGATGCACCTCTGTGTCTCACATTTCTACTCTGTCATGCAGGATGGAGACCTTTGTATTCCTTGGAATTGGAAGAATGGGGAAGCCATTAAGTAACACAGAAATCTATATTATATTTTAAAGAGAAAAGAAACTATTATACTTATTTAAAATCCACAACTTGATATAACAGTATTATTTACATGTTACAGGAACAGAGTTTCTAATTGCTGCTTTGGAAGTAGACTTTTTAAATTAATTTCTATTAGGAAACTTGTTTTTAAAAGGTTTTACCTGCCAATGCTTTCTTATTCCCACCCCCACCCCCCCAGATAGTGTTTATCTAATTGGCAGAACTGGCAGAAAAGGTGATAGAAAGAACATATTTGTAGTGGTATTAAAATGGAGGATTCTACCGGGTGAAAGAGATATATTTTTTTTTTTCTTTTTTTTTTTTTTAATATGAGTGAACACTGGTAAGTATAAACAGGTCTCATTCAGTATAGCTCTGAAGTCTTGGAACTCATTTCCACATGCAGCAATTCAACATGCAACTTTATGGTTACATCACATGGTATCAATACACATACCTGTACTTTGCAGCCAATTATGCACTGTCTGAGTCCAAAACAGGTGACCTGGGTAGCACAAATTCATGAACCAAATTTTGCCTAAACACAGAGTAGATGGGAAAAAGCCATTGAATGAATATATGATATTGACATTATCACAAGCCATCTGCAACCATTTGTGAAAGCACATCCAATGACAGAGGATTTAAAGTTTTCAATAGGTACATGTATATGTGTGACTGAGTCCCTTCACCGTTCACCTGAAACTATCACAACATTGTTTGTTAATCGGCTTTACCCCAGTACAAAATACAAAGTTTGTTAAAAATAAAGCTTTCCTACCCGTTAAGATACTCTGTCAGTAGCCTATAACAAAGAGACAGCGAATTTTTCTTGAATCATTGAATGAGGTGATTGATTTGTTTTCATGGACAAACACTATCCAGAAAAATCCTTGTTTCTCAAAGAGTACCACCAAGTAGGGTCCAGTTTAAAATGATTCAGACCACTCAGGATCTGTCCCCCCCTCTCAACCCTGGTCTTCCAGTGATTAGAACACAGATTAAAACACCCGAGTCACCTCCTGCCCACAGTTGGGTGGCCTTCGCTGAACCCATAACCCAGCCCCAAGCTCTGTAGACACAGGCTCCTCTGCAGATACTTCCATTAGGATAATATTTTTTTACCCGATCCCAAACCTCTTTTGCTTATTTCTCAAAAGGACAAGGTGAATCCAGCTCTGTAACACCCATTTTTGAGGCTCTTACCACTGAAGAAATAAAGGCAATAGAAATAGAAAGGCAAAGAGATGTTAAAATCGATTCTAGAAGTATGTTTTAAATTTATCTAAAATTGATTATTTGAACGGTTAAAGTACAAATGTGTGTGTGAATAAGTATTGATTTGTATTTAGTATAGTTCGTGCATACCACCCCTTTTAACCTGTGCCTAACAACTGTACTTTTTTTCTTTTTCTAATGTAAAAATGTTGCTGCCTGTGAAAGTTTTCCAGAACCAAATAATGGGAGTGAAACATTTTTCAGAGGTTACACAAGATTTACTGGAGGGACTTCAGTGGTGGTACAGTGGTTAGGACGCTGCTTTCACCACTGAGGGCACAGGTTCGATCCCTGGTTGGGGAGCTAAGATCTAGCAGACTGCATGGCCAAAAAAAAAAAAAAAAAAAAAATTGGAAAAATAAGTTTGGATTATGCCATTTCTAAGATCAACTAATACAGAATCCTCAGTAATATGTTTTGAATTGCACTTTGTCTCAGAACTGTTACATAATAAATAATACGTTAACCAGATCATCACTTTCTCATTATTCATTAATGGTTTACAACTGTTTCAACATAAAGGAATTTACCAAAAAATCGTTGCCTGTTTATGCCTGTTTGACTTCTTCTCCCAGTCTAACAAAGTTCTGGAAAATTCTCTCCCGCCACAGAAAGCTAGGACAGGATCAGACCCCTCTAACCTTGAATCCTCAGCTCTCCAGAGGGACCTGAGTCCCGAGCTCATCCAGGGGTGACCCTCTGCCCGGGCCGTCCCGTCAGGGAAGTGTCCATTCAGAGGCATGACTGTCCACAGGCCAGGTCTCCCGAGGCCCTGCGTCTTCCTCTCCTCAAATCCTCCTCCTCCAGGCAGCCTCCTGAGTCACGAGAGGGCTGCGGGCCTTGGGGCGTGGACAGTTGGGCAAGAGGAACCATGGCTGCCTCGGGAGCCAGCTCACCTAGGAAACGGCTAACCCTTGGCCTCAGTCTCCCCATCTGTGAAAGGAGGCCCAGGGCGTGTTCCCGGAGCTCCTCCTCACCCTGAGTGAGCCTGACCCTGAAAAGAGCCCTCCCTTGGGTGGTTCTTGGCCACCAGCCCAGGTGCCTGTTGCTCCTTAGCAGTTGGAAGAGGAGGAGGAAGTGGGCTGCCGGTGGCCAGACAGAGCAGACCTGAGTTGACACCAGGGGACCCTCTTCCCCGCTACATCCAGCTCCTGCCAACTGGTTCTACTGGTCACTCCAAACCCTTCCCCGTTACAGAGCACTTCAGGGACTTTTTTCTCTAAGCTGACATGTTTCATGTGGGGAAGCTACAGGGTGAAGGCTTGGCGCCAGGCCCTTTGGTCTGCAGCAGGCAGGAGAGGTGGGATTAGAACCCAGGCACCCAAGGACTGTGAGGCGTCCGCGCGGGCGGGAGCACCCAGCTCTGGGAGTGTCCACCCCCAGGTCAGCACCAGGCGTTGGCAGGACCCCCACACGTCCAGCCACACGCTGGTCCTGTGAGGGTGGACAGCCTTGGGGTCAGTCGTGTCAGTCCTGGCCACAATGGTGCACACAGGTCAGCGGGGGCCAGGGCTGACTTTACCCGGCCCGGGGCCCCACCGGTGGCTACAAGTGTCGTTCTGGAAGCAACATCTGTATATACCTCTGCCCCAAAGTCCAACACGGCAGCCCATGCCGGGGAAGCCGGCTCAGCACAGGGCTTAGCCACGCTGGAGGGAGCCATTGGATTTCACCCTCAGTTTTTGGGAGGAGGTCAGTTTTTCTTTCTGTCACTGCCTCAGGCACTGGCCTAGACCAGGTGTCAGCAGGCACAAGGCAGGGTTTCCGGGTGAGCAGGACAAACAGCAGGAAGGCGTCAGAAGGCGTGACAGAGGAGCGCGATACCATCCATGTAGACGGTGGCCCTGGGAACTCACTTTATCTGCACCTCAAAGAGCAAGCAGGATGAACGAAGCGGGAAGCAAGGACAGGACTTGCACCCCTGGGAGGAAGCGGTGGAAGAGGAAAGGTTCCCCCACTCTGGGAAGCCTCTTCACTGGCAGGGAGATCAGCTGGGACTGCGAAGGAGTCTCAGAGGCTTAGAGGAGGGCAGAACAGCCGGCTTGTGGCAGGCAGGACAGAGAGACCGACCAGCAGGCGGTCCTGGCCACCGCGCTGCACTCCCCAACCCAAGTCACGCATCTACTGGTGCACATGGGGGTCGAGGTGCAGGAACTCCGGCATCAGCAGACAGATGGGGCTTGCTGCCTGCTGACACTAGAATGTGGTCCGGGCCACAATTCGGGGTGCACAGGACAGAGCCCGAGTCCGCCCTAGAAGCCTCACTGTTAACACGTGCGAAGAGAGGGGCGCGTCCCCGCCACATCAGCCTCACGCTGTGTGCTCGCAGTGGACTCCGCTCTGCTGCCAGCAGCTCTGGGAGCTCTCGAGCCGGCAGGCTGCCCACACGTGGAGGCGGGCCTGAAATCTGAGCCAGCTCCCAGGGGCTGTTTGGCTCTGTCAGCACCGCGGCTGTGGGACATCTGAGTGCATTCCTGGTGCTCCCATGCTGGGGCGCGTCCCACACTAGCACCAGCGGGCTTTGCGGGCGCGCACCCAGAGGCGAGCAGGGTCTGGGCTTGTTCCATAGCTCCCACAGCAGGTCCGGTGCCAGACTTGAGCGGTTCTGCACCTGCGGCTTTGCGAGCACAGTGTCTGAGAAACACCTGGGCCGACTGTCAGCGTTCCCATGAGTGAGAACGGGCAGTCCCACGAATGAGGCAGGGCTGAGGGCAGTGCCAACAACAGTGTAGTTTGTGAGCGCGCACAGCGGGTGATGGGCGACACTGTGGAGACCCTTCCCAGGGGACACATCCCGCAGAGGAATATTCCGCAGCTCCTCTCTCAGTAGGCTCAGATGGTTAAAGAGTCTGCCTGCAGTGCAGGAGACGGAGGTTCGATCCCTGGGTCAGGAAGACAGATCCTTGGAGAAGGGAATGGCAACCCACTCCAGTATTCTTGCATGGGAAATTCCATGGACGGAGGAGCCTGGTGGGCAACAGTCCATGGGGTTGCAAAGAGCCTGACTCACTCACTGACTCCCAGCCCCACCTCCCTCACACCACAGCTTAAAACCAGACCTGGAGGCTTCTATCCTAACAAGTAAGAGGCAGATCCTGCTCCCAAACAGGGCCGTGACAACCACAGAGCAAAAAGGAGGCCCCACTCTACATCCAGGGCAGGCTCCGGTCATTGTACCACCAACCACAACCACACCTCCTATCCGGGGGATAAAGGCTAGCACACACTGAGGAAAGATGCGACCCGCAGACATGCTAAAAACAGCGCTCACACCAAAAATATTAGACTCATGCAGGCTATGCAGGGACAGGCCCACATAAAAACAGCCCTTCAAGACCAGAGTAGATAACTGTTACTCCTAAATTCAGAGAGACAAGAAGTAAGGAAAAGGAAGAAATTAAGAACCAAACTGATTAAAAGAACAAGACAATTTCCCTGAAAGAACAAACGATGAAAGAGACCTCTCTGATCTCAGAGACCCCGAGATGAAAAAGGAGGTCATAGAGGTCCTCCTCTATGGAATTAAGGATTTAAGAAAAGCCATCAGGAGAAATGCAGATCACTGTTAACAAGGAAATAGAAACTAGAAGCCCCTGCCTTCACAGCTGTGTGATCGTCACTCCACTCTGACTTGAGAACCACCCACAGATCTTTTTTTTTTTTTTTATTACGTTGCTGAATCTCAGTTTCCTGACCAGGGATCGAACATGTACCCCCCGCTGTGGAAGTGTGGAGTCCTAACCACTGGACCACCAGTGAACTGCTCCACCCACAGATCTCTATTTTTCCTTCCCCCATTTCATGTCCCCTAATGTACGTGTGTGTGCACGTGCATGCACACACACCAGCCTATAGTGCAGACCTTGAGTGAAGTATGTGGTCTTGTTAACTGCAGAGCCCTTGCAGTTAGCCACTTGCTTGGAGGGGTGTGGGGATAAGTGTTACACTCACTGCTGGCTAACTTTCCAGATTAGAGACCCTATGGACAGTCAGGCCAACCTGGACAGGAAATTTTCTGTCAAGCTTTTGTCACATGAACGCGGTCAGCAGAAGAGGCCCTGCCAGGTCATGAGGCAGAAGACCAAGCCATGCTATGCTCCAAGGGCTCTGGGTGGTTTGTCCACAGGATGTATAACAGTTACTGTTCCCCTGGGGACTCTGCTGGTGTAGATGGAGCCCTGGTCCCTGCCCCAGGCTGAGCTTGAACTTCTCTGGGCATCCCTGGGACACTTGCTGGGACTCTTGGGGGCTAGATAGAGCGAGGCTAAGGAGCTCCTGCAAAGTCAGGACTAGGGGCCTGGCCACAACAACTCTGCCTGAGAAGCCAGCACCTCTAACCATGACAACGAGGTCTTTGTCAAGGCCATCCATCAGGGACCCTGGAGAGTGTACACTGGTCATCCCCTCTCCCAACCCTGTAGAGCTCATGGCCCCTGCCCTCTGCCACGCTTGGCCATGCCCTTGGCACCAGCTGACCCCACGTGAGGCCTGACCTCCAGGCCCTCCGTGTCCTGGGGGCCTCACCCAGTCCTGGCTTCTGGGGACACAGTCACAGACTGTGCAGTTGAGCAGACCTGCAGACGTCACGCAGGGAGGGAAACTGAGGGCAAGAGGGGTGGGGTTCTGGCAGTGTCAGAGGGACATTGGCCAGAGGATCAAGGCTGGGTTCCAGGCCTTTATTCTCCAGCCCAGAGAACTGGGGTTTCCTGGAGTCCTCAGGCTGGGATAAGGTGTTTCAGAACCTCCACTTGCCACCTCCTGCCCAGCATGATCACATCAGGAGGCAGGAGTCACTCCACTCCTGGGAGGGCCGAGAGGCTGCCCACTGTCCCACCAGAGCATTGCCCAGCCCCTATTCCAACTAGGGAGGCTCTCTGCCCAAAGTATCCCTGGCCCCAGGCTGCCCTCCACCCCCCATCCAGATCCAGTTCTAACCCCTTCCTGATCAGAGCCCAGGCTGGTCCTCAATGCAGCCCTGAAGCCGGGGTGGCCCTAGATTGTGCCCAAAGACACCAGGCCTTCGAGTCCCACTCAGCCCGGCTTGTTCCTATCTCAGCCAAGGCCGGGATCCTTCAGGCTCTGGCTGGGAACTAGGCGTATTACTCTGCTGCTGACAGCAGAACCAAATTCTTGAATCCCAAAGAGTTAAAAATACCAAGATGTCTTGAGAGGTAAAGGGAGTTCTTAAAAAAAAAAAAAATTATGTGTCAAAATCTAAGTTAAATTTATATGGGGTTTGAAAGCACCGGGCATATTCTTGTAAGAACTCTGCCAAGGGTCCTGAGTGCCTCTAGGGGAGGCAGGCCAGTCTGGGCGTACTGGTGCCAGGCGACAATGGTTCAGCAAAGGTGCTTAGAGGGCGTGGTCAGGCGTATTTGCTCGGGCTCAAAAGGAAAATCGGTTATTCCCAGAAAGGATGTTTTTCAGCTTGCAGGTGAAGCCCCAGGGGGCAGAAGGGCTGGGAGGGAAGGCAGAGGCTTGCGGCAGAAGGGCTGGCCCAAGGGGGCTGAACGGTGGCAGAGCGCCTCCTGGCGGTGAGATGGTGACAGGAACTGCAGAGAACGGCAAAGGGCTCGGGGCTCCATCTTTGGCCCGGAGATAGGGCGGCGGAGCTGGGAAGGAGTTTCGGGAGCCAACGTCTTTCAGGGCAGCTTTAGGAGCGGGTGGAGGGGAGGCGTTCTGCGCAAGTGTGCTGGCCGCGTCCTGGGTGCTGGGAGGAGCACCCTGAGCGGCCCCGCGCTGAGATCTGGGTCCCTCTCCCGGCTTCTGGAGAGGAGCTGGCGACGTTGCGGGTGCGTCTGTCTTCTGGGGGTAGGTGATTTCTCCAGTTACCTCGTTTATCCAGAAAAATGTATCTAGAGTTTTCTTCCCGTGTCCAAATCGACTCTTTGACATAGCTACAAGGGAGAAAATAGAGACAACACAGGAGCGTCCTCAGTCTTCCATCCTGAGGACGGAGGGCTCCACCCACTGCATCAAAGGGAACCATCGGCCACTGGGCTTCTATAAACCACCTGTGCTAGCCCTCTGTCATCCAAGATGCTCCAGAAATCTTCCCAGGACCAAGAATAGACCTACCTGGAGGCTCCAATGAATTCTAGAAACTTTTTTTTTTTCTTGGTAGTACCCGTGGGTCTTATGGGATCTTAATCCCCAGACCAAGGATTGAACTCCTGCCTAGCAATGAAAGCACAGAGCCCTAACCACTGGACCACAGGGACATTCCTAGGTTCTTTTGTTTCTTAATTACCTTTTCAAATTTTAACATTTTAACGGAGTATACTAAAAAGTATACTTTAGGGGCTTTCCTGGTCCAGTGGTTAAGAATCCGCCTGCCAATTCAGGGGACACAGTTTCAATCCTTGGTCCTGGAAGATCCCATATGCTGCAGGGCAGCTAAACCTGCAAGCCACAGCTACTGAGCTTGTGCCCTGCACCAAGAGAAGTCACAGCAATGAGAAGCCCATGCACTGCAATGAAGAGTAGCCCCCAGTCACCACAACTAGAGAAAGCCCACAGCAAGGAAGACCTAGTGCAGTCAAAAATAAATCAGTAAAAATAAAATTTTTTTAAGTATACTTTACATCTTTATCTAGTTCAGATACGCTTGTGTGTGTGTGTTTGTGTGAATGCATGTGCTTGTGTGTGAATGAATACTAACAGTTTCATGAAATGTCAGTGGTTGTGTGCCATGGTCTCTGATATTTTCTATGCAACTGAGTTCCCCCATAATCTTTTAAGAAAATGCTCGTTGCCATTCCTGAAACTCATTTTATAAAGGAAGCAACAATGATTAAAGAATGACAGCTTCAAAAACGCTGTCTTAGATTAACAGGAAAACGGAGAATGCTGGACCTTCTACAAAGACGCCAAAAAAAATCACTCTTACAAATTTTACAAACACATGACCATGTGTAGTCAGTGGAAAGGCCCCCTAAAGATGTCCTTGCCCTAGTCTTCGGAACCTGTGAATATGTTTTATTATCTGGCCAAGGGAACTTTGCAGATGTAATTAAAATGATGGACCTAAATCTAGGGCATACTATCCTGTATCACCTGGGTGCCCCAACCGAATCACTTGGGCTCTGAAACATAGAGAACTTTTTCTCACTGGGGTCAGAGAGAGAGAACAGAAGAAGTAGAAGACAAACTAAGTATGAGAAGGATTCTACTGCCATCGCTGGCTTGATGACGGCAGGACCGAGTGAAGACCGTGAGAAGGAAGTCAACTCTGTCAAAATGAATGAGCCTAGAAGTGGATTTTCCTCAGAGTCTCCAGGTAAGAGCCAAGGATAGACAAAAACCTTGATGGCAGTCTTGTGAGACCCTAAGCAGAGGAACAAGCAACACTTGCCAGTCTCAGGCTCTGTGAGATAGTAAATGGCTCTTGTTCCAAACAGCTAAATTTGTGGTCATTTGTTACTGCGACAACAAACTCACACACCATGGGAACACTTTTCCAGGAACACTGCAAGAGGGAGGCTTCAAAGCTGATTCTTTCTGAGCTCAGGGTAAGCCTGCCTTGGTGTGGGCCTCTTGGCCAGTCTGGAGATTCCTCTTTCCTTCTTTCAAGATTGATAATTACTTCACTTTCATTAGAATGGACAGGGACTGTCACCCCTGAGAAACATCAAGTTACACTACCTAGAACGTCAAGGAGCTTTCAAGATTCTGACACCTACATCCTACATGAAGCTCTGATTTGCCCTCAGGCAGAGAGGATTTCTCCACCTTCCCCAGTGGTCCACAAGGCCATGGAGAAGTCAGCACACTCGGCAGGATTCCCAGAATCAGGGTTGTTTGTAGCAAAGGCACAATGGTTTGAACAGGTAGGGGCTGGCCAGGAGCTAGGGGGCTAAAAAGGTGTGAAGGATTTGAAGCTCACCTGTCAGAAGGTGCTGGAGGGAGGAGTCTCTGGAGGGAGCTTCAGAGAGAAAGGGCCGTAGAAGACTGGGGGCTCCTAGCAACCTTATTATTGTGTAAAGTGCTTCCCACCCTATCCCAGCCCAGATTCTACCTAGTAACCTCAACTCTTTCCAGCAAAGCCATACACACACCTCACCCCTCCTCCGGACCCCTCTGCCATAGCATCTGAGATGCCAACCTAGAAGTGTCCCTGACACCTGCCCTTCCCTTTCCCCGAGTTGCCAACTTGTGCCAGCTCCCCTGCATGGCTCCACAAAGCAGCATCTGTTTTCTCTAGGATACAAGCCTATAGACAAGGGGGCGTGTCCTCCCCTGGCAGGGTTAGTTCATGTTAGCATAGTGGATGCCAGGCTAGAAATTTCTCACAGATCTACTCCCTGCTCAGCTGGGCGTGGCTCACCCTTGGACCCAAACTTTCTCTGCGGCCTCAGCTCCCTGAGAACTAGACCTGTTCCCCATGGTGGCTTGTTTGCTGGAGCAACACATTTTTTTTTCAAGCAGGACGCATCGCTTCCTTCCTTTCCATACATCAGGAATTAATAAGTGCTGGCTTCAAATATCTTTTGGCTAATTTAATTTTCAAGGACCAGGGACTTCCTGGCAGTCCAGTGGTTAAGATGCTGAGTTCCCAATATTGGGGGCATGGGTTTGATCCCTGGTCGGGAAACGAAGATCCCACATGCCCCATGAAGGAGGGAAAAAAATTTCAAGGACCAAATTATGTCAGAATCAGACACTCTTTTTTGTGTATGTGCATGTCTAAATTTTTCCTCTTTCCTTACAGAGAAGAATAATTAGCTATCTATCTAAAGTCAATTCCCTCTTATTTTTTCCTGTCACACTTTATCTCTTTTCCCTCTCCTGAATATGTGAAGGATTTACTTATCAAAAAATGCATTCGGATGTTATATATATACTCTATGAACATTTAGGTTGGATGAAGCCAAAATTGTCTAAATAAGAAAAAGGAAAGAAATGTTACTAAAGTATTTCTATTTATGAACATTGGAAAGTATACTTGGGAGTTTCCGGGCTGGTGGACACATGGAAATGCTGGCACGTTGGTCATTCAGACAGGGCATGGATGTTACCGTGTGAGTCTCTTCCATCTGGCTGTTCCTGGGTTATATCCTATAATAAACCAGTAATCTAGGGAGGAAAAAAAGTATATTTACCTAATAGCCTTTGTAACTATTAAGAAATAATAAGAAATTAATTTAAAAGAAAATCTGCTTTGATTCAGTCTTCACTAATTTATCATTTAAAAACATGTTAACACAATATTTTGGTTTGTCTAAGACCAAAATTAAATTTCTCATGGTTCAAACTTCCTATATTTCTTATACTGGTTTCATTAGTTAAATATGTTTCCATTATATTCCATTCTATAACTTAGTGGAAAGTAGGCCTCATCCAATCCATTGAAGACCTGAAGGAAAAAAAAAAAAAGCTCTCATGACTGTCTTCAGCCTGTAATATCAGTCTTCTTGTGCCTTTGGCCTCCAACTTAGACTAGAACTACAGTAGCAGCTCTCCTGAGTCTGGACTTCTCAGCTTTCATAATAATGTAAGCCAATTCCTTATAATAACACACACTCTCTCTCTACACATACACACACACATACACACATATTGTTGGCTCCATTTCTCTGGACAACCCTAATACAGTCTTTTTAAATGACTACATTAGTAGAGGTTCCTTTTTTGTCACCAAACTATTCTGCTAATTCTCAGTCCTTTCAGCATACACTTAAATCCTGTTGTTAGCAATTCCCTTGCATAGATCTAGTTTTCTTTTCTTTTTTTTTTTTTTTCAAAAAGACATATTTACAAAATGTTCATATTTTTAAAGATTGCAGAAATAAATTCACCCTTAAAAATAAAGACTGCTCCTCAAAATTAAATTTCCCAGAAATTATAAGTTCACAGGACTAAAACAATTGCCCTTGCCCAGGCACATTAACCAGCAAAAACAGAGAGGTATATATTTACACTGGTAGCAAAGGTGCTTTCCTCCACAAGTTGCCTTGGAGGGTCCACGTGACAGCACAGGGTGAGCGCTATGACTGACTGAAGACCTTGATGTCATAAACGCCAGGTGCCAGAGAATAAAAGGAGATGGCCGTGGGGCAGGGAGGGGATGACCAGACTTCAGCAACTCTTCCTCCTGGTTCTTTCCTTTGAAGTCCTCCTTCCCTCAAGCCCACTGAACATGGCCTTCGAACCCACGTAGCATTCTAGTCCCAGGCCCAAAGTCTTCTCATTGCCCCTCAACTGGACCCACCTTTTTCACCCAGCGTCTTAACAGCTGAATAGCTGCTCAGATCTTGAAACCTACTCCAACCTAGAAGGTAAGGGCTTTCAGTGACCAGGAAGGATGGTCACTTCATACCTCCTAAAAGAAATAGAACTCACAAATGCATAGGAAACAGCCTTTGGCAAACAAGGGTGTCACTTATTTAGACCAGGAGTGGACTTGGATATATTGGACTGAAGCTCTGATCAAACCTAAAACTGAACTTTGGGCAGTTTAGGAGACCTTTCTTGTTCCTGGAAAAGCTTCTTAAAAGCTGTACTCCCACGGGGCATGGGGTTAGTTCATCGAAGCCCAGGGACCACAGGGTTCCTTGCCGAGTGAGGGGTGGATCCCTCCATTGCCCACTGATGGAGAACTCACCGAGGTTTTCTCTCCCCTCCTGTAGATGTCTAGAAGTCAGGTGGGGTCAAAGAACAGGCCTCTACCCACATTTATGTGGGTAAATGAAGTCACAGCACAAGTCACCTACCCCACGTGGAAGACAGATCCTCCGGCACTGTCTCCTGATTCCCTGCTGAACCTGACATGTGAACCCCCATCTGGATGTGGGGCTGGGGATGTGGTTGCCCCCTGTCCCAGAGGCCCACCTATTGTCCCTACACAGACACGGGGTCCAGCGTCACCCCCTGCTGCTGCCTCTCCAAGAAAAAGTGGCCCAAAGAGCCCTGGCTACTCTCCAGGTGCTGACCAGGGGCCTGTTACTCTCAACAGACCTCCATCGCTGCCAGATACAGGGCCTCCTCTGCTCTGCAAGCCATCCACACCACCCCCTCAGCCACTGCCCGATACATTCCCCTCCCCACAAGGCACTCTCCCAGCGCAGGGGCTTTCCTACTTCCATGATTTGTCCCTGAAGCTGACATCCTTCAGCCCCGAGAAAGTCATCTTCCAGGTTGTTAGCCTCACTCACAGGATGCTACACAGGATCCTCAGAGGCCTCCAGCCTGACATAAATCATGACCTGGTTTGATCTTTAAAATTTTCTCAAAATCTAATTTTGGAGGCTTTCTTCAATTCTTTTTATCATTATATATACATGTAATTATTTTAGGCAATTAAAAAAATAACACCCAGTGTGTCAGTCTTTGTGCTCCTATGTATTTTCTGTTTCAAAAAAAAAAGATATGATTAGGAAAATGATGAAGATATACACTGAAAAAAAAAGGCTGGGACCTAGAGTCTTTCATTTCAGTGGTCCTATAAAGAGCGAAGCCTTCTACTATTGAAAAGGAAAGGAATCCAAAACACAGGGAACATTCAGTGGTCTCTGCTACACCAATGGCATATGGAATCTTTAAGAGAGTTGGAAACACAAACACAAGGGAGAAGAAACAACAGAAATATAAAGCAACCAAAAAACAAAAGATAAAATGGCAGTCATCAGTCTTCATATATCAGTAATTATCCTAAATTTTAGGTGAATTAAATTCACCAACCAAAAGACAGGGTGGCTAGACGGATTGGAAAACAAGATCCCATTATATGGTGCTCCCAAGAAACTCAGCTCTAGAGATAAATGTAGGCTCAATGTGAAAGGATGGCATACTCCAAGCAAATGGCAGCCGAAATAAAAAGTGTGGCCGTACTCACCTCAGACAAAATAGACTTCAAACCATACAAGGTTAACGAGAGGCAAATATAATGATCAAAGGCATGATTCACCAAAAAGGCACAACATGTATTAATATATAGGCACATAACATGGAAACACCAAAAAATATGAAACAATTAATAATATAATTGTTTAAAGGCAGGAAAGGGGAAATTGACAGCAACACAGTAATTGTAAGGGACTTATACACGTCACTTACATTAATGGATAGATACTTCAGACAGAAAATCAACAGGGAAACATTGGCCTTAAGTGAAACATGGAACCAAACAGACCTAAAACTATATATAAAACCTTCCATCCAAAAGCTGCAGAATACATTCTTCTCAAGTGCACATGGAACATTCTCAAGAATAGACCATGTGTTAGGACACAAAAATTTATTCAGTAAACTTAAGAAAACTAAAATCACATCAAATATCATATTCAATGGTGAAAAACTGAGAATTATCCCTCTAAGATCAGGAATAAGACAAGGGCCTACTCTCACCATTCTTTTCAACATGGCATTGGAAGTCCTAGCCAGGGCAATTAGGCAAGGAAAAGAGGGAAAAGGCACTCAACTTGAAAAGAAACAAGTAAAACTTTCACTATTTGCTGATACCATGATTTTGTATATAGAAAACACTAAAGACTCCATTACACATGAAAAAACCTACCAAAAAAATAAACAAATACAAGGCCTTCCCTGGTAGTCCAGTGGTTAAGAACCCACCTGCCAATGCAAGGGACACGGGTTCAATCCCTGGTCTGGGAAGACTCCACATGCCGAGGGGCAACTAAGCCCATGCGCCACAACTACTGAAGCCTGCTAGCTCTAGAGACCCTGATCTGCAACAAGGGAGGCCACCACACTGCAAAGCCCACATACCACAATAGAGAGCAACCCCCATTCGCCACAACTAGACAAAGGCTATGTGCAGCAATAGAGACCCAGAGCAGCCATAAGTAAATAAATGAAGCATTTTTTAAAAATACAGTAAAGTTGCAAGGTACGAAATAATATATAAAAACCTGTTGCATTTTTGTACAGTAACAATGAACCAGCAAAAAGACACATTAAGAAAGCAATTTCATTTACAATCACAACCAAAAAAAATAAAATATCCCTAGGAATAAATTTAACCAAGGAGTAAAAAACTGAAAACTATAAGATACTGTTGAAAGAAATTGAAGACACAAAGAAATAGAAAAATACGTCATGCTCATTGCTTGGAAGAAGTAACATTGTTAAAATGTCCATATTACCTAAGGAAATCTACAGATTCAGTGCAATCCCTATCAAAATCCCAATATTTTTCACAGAGGTAGAATTAAAAAGGTCCTAAAATCTGTATGAAACCACAAAAGATCCAGATAGCCAAAGCAGTCCTGAGGAAAAAGAACAGACGCAGGTGTCACAGTCGCTAATGCCAGGTTTTACTAGAAAGCTAGTAGTCAAAACAGCATGGTATTGGCAGAAAAATAGATGCTTAAGACTCTCTGCTTCCACTACAAGGAGTGCAGGTTTGATCTCTGGTCAGGGAAGTTCGGCACACTGTGAGGTGCAGTCAAAAAGAAAAAGGAATGTGTTGGAGAGAATGTAGGAAAGAAAGAATCATATATTGTTCATGGGAAAGTAAGTTGGTGCAGCCACTATGGAAAACAATATGGCAATTCCTCAGTATATTATTAGAATTACCATATGATCCAGTTCTTCTGCTTCTGAGCACTTATCCAAAGAATATGGAAATATAATTTTGAAAAGATAAAATGCACCCTATGTTCATTGCCACAGCATATACAATAAGCAAGATGCGGAAACAACTGAAGTACCCATCAACACAAGGATGTGCTGTATATATATATAAAGATGTGGATAAAGGATAAAGATGTGGTGTATATATACAATGGAAATATTATTCAGTCATAAAAAGATGAAATCTTGTCATCTGTGACAGAATGGACTTTAAGGGTATTACACTAAGTGAAATAAGTCAGATGGAGAAAAACAAAATACAATTTTATTCATACACGAAATATAAAAAAACAAGAATAAAAACAGATACAATCGCTTCTCGGCCTTTTGGCTAAGATCAAGTGTAAAAACAGATACAAAGAACAAGCTGGTGGTTATCAGAGGGTAAGGGTGAAAAGGGTAAAAGGGATCAACTGTATGGTGGATCAAAACTAGACTTTTGGTGGTGAGCACACGGCAGTGTATATAAAAGTAGGATTACAGTGCTGAACACATGAAACTTATGCTATAAACCAATGTTGACTCAATTTTTAAAAAATATTCCATGAATGAATGAATGAACAAATGAATGATTACTCCAACTACTGTGACCAACGATAAGTGAAAAGTCATCCCAGGACTGAAGCTTCGTAGTGTGTGAACAAGACATCTGAAGACAGGAAAACACCAACTGTTATTGGACACTGGATTACTCTAGCACTAGCGACTAAGGCTTACCACTTGGAACATTCCTCTACAATCCAACTCATACAGGTAAAATCATAGTAATGAGACTTTCTACTTACCTGAGATAGCTCCTTCTGATGATATTGCAGCCACCGAGCTTGGTTTCAGGACTCCAACTAGACTTTCTTCTTCTTTTTTTTTTTTTTTGGAAGAAAATTAAGTCTTATTTATTTTTAAAACCAAACCACTAGGAAAATATATCACAGTCTTGAAACAGCAAACAGACAATATTATTAAGTAATAAGTCGGTAAAAAGATAAGGTCCTTATCAAAATAAGGTGCCAGAACTGGGCAAGAATGATGCATGTAGCAAAGGCCCTGGTAAAAGTGGTATTTGGTAACGGAGGGCAGTCCCTTTATCGCTCTAAAGGAGCTAAAGCTCACCCCTAAATTGTTTACTTTTCCTCCCTTGACTTTCTTGCTGCCAGGGAAGTGTCTCAGTAAAGCTCTGTTATTTCGGGGCAAAGTAAGCAACACTGGGTTTTGGCTTTCATTCTGTTTCATGAAAACCAGATTTTTCCAAAGCCTGTACTTCACAACCTTCTTAATTAAGCAGCCAACAGTTCCTCTTTCACTGTTCATTCCTGAATATGAGCATATAACACTGTCAAAATCCCGTTTCCCTTCAAGGGTGAGCGTCACTGTAGGACTGCCTTGTCGCTTGCCTGACTTTGCTGCAGGCTGCCCCAGGACTCACCGTGGCTGCCAATGAAAGGGAACACTTGCTTCCCTTACCAATGTGATACCACTTCTTATATTTTTGCAGGGTCTCCAGGCTGGAAGATGCAGTGTGAAAATATTAAGAAATACACAGCCACATCTTGGTCAGAAATGACTATCTGCAGGGACCCTTTCAAAGTTTTTATCCAAACTTCCTCTCCCAACTTTACATCTTAAAGTCATGCCCTTGTCTATAAAACAAAACCAAGCAAAACAAAATCCCTAGAAGCCCCCTGTCCCTTTCTAAATTAGTGACTGCATGAGTTTTATTAATTTGTGGGAAAAGTTGTAGTGATCCTTCTGGTAAACAGCAGGTGGGCAACAAACCGAAACACCTCTTCTTATACTCCACTAGACCATAAGCAGGTTAGATGAACCTGCCAGCCTCTTGGCATCTATGCAGTAAGAGAATCTGGTACCTTGAAGGGCCCTGATGTGGTACAAGGGAGCCTCCCTGTTGCCAAGAGAAGCACTTGCCACATGAAATTCAGGCTCACAAAAAACCTCCTGAGCTATCAGTGACCCAAATTTTAGCACCGCTTTTTTCCATTTCACTTTCTAGGATTGAAACACAAAGGAACCAGCGTTCAGAGCAAAGAAACACAGGCCTTAGACTTGCTGCCATCCTTAATTTCCTCATTCATCAACTTTCCTTAAAAGACCCAAATCCCCATTCCTCTTTTTAAATCGATTCCTGCCCTCACCCCTGGATGGCCACTAGCAGACAGCTATTTCCCAATGGCTGAGAGAGACTCCTTCATCTTCCTGGTCAAGGTTGGGATGAGGTTCACTTGGTCACGCAGGTCTCCAGCCGCCGCTCCACCTGCAGCTCCTTACTCCCCACATCTATTGAATCTTTGGCTTTGTCACTGCAATACATAGAGTGCACCGGGCCAGGCGGTCCTGGAACTTCTCCAACTCGCTGGTCACCAGGGCCTGGGCTTGAGCCAGAGATGCATGGCAGTGCTCAATGCACTGGTGCACTTGCTACACGGACGCCTGGCTGTCTTCGCAACAGCCGGCGCAGCACCAGAACATGAGGCCCTGCATCTTCTGGATATCTTCCCTCTCCAGACACTTCACCATGGAGTCCACTGCCTCCTGCAGCCAGAACTGTTGCAGCTCCACCATGGCAACCCGCGCGGTTCCTGGCTGCACCAGCGCCCACGTGGACTCCTGCGCACAGGCTAGACCTTCTTATATGTAACTTTTTTTTTTTCCCTCACATGATTTTTTAAAAAACATTTAATTGGAGGCTAATTACTTTACAATATTGTGGTGGTTTTTGCCATACATTCACATGAATCAGCCTTAAGACACAAAAGTTCCCGCTTATGTTCACATTAGACTGCACCTTGACAGAACGAGCTTCTCAGCTGTGGATCTGATAGAAAATTTAAATGTATATAATCAATTGTAAATGGACCAAGAAGGAAAACCTGTGGATTTTCCCAACAACTTTATACTTCTATATGAATAAGATTCATGTGTCCAACTATTACGTGGAAATGTCTGCATGAATCTAAAAGCATATTTCTCTTGGGTTGCTGAGGTCAGTATTTAGTATTGTTCTATATACACAGTGACTCCTTGGACTGACTCTCACCAAGGGAGAATCTTCCATGGCCATTTTAAATAAGCCACAATGATGTATCTGAAGGCAGTCTGTTTTCTGCTCTCATTCAAATCTTAAGTTGAAGAGGGAAAACATCTTAGACCAATTTTTTCTACCTCTATTCAACATATTTATCAGATTCTTTAATTCACACCAATAGGAACCACCTATTGAAACCATTAATATCCTATGAATCTTAACCAGTACACCTAGATGCACATTCTCCTTAACTTAGCTATCTTATACAGATTTAATAGTGAAGGGCATGAACTGATGTGCTCCCAGGTCATTTGGGCAACAAAGATAGCTCAACCATGAATGTAAATGGAGGCATCCTTGCCTCTTTAATTGACTCTAGGACTCCACTGCCTGGTTTCCCCTGTGCTCTGCTGGGGTCTTATCCAGGTCACTGCTCCATTTGAGGCAAATGTGGATTCTGTGTTGTGTTTTCTTAAAGTCACTGCTGCTGCCGCTGCTGCTAAGTCACTTCAGCCGTGTCCAACTCTGTGCGACCCCATAGACGGCAGCCCTCCAGGCTCCCCCGTCCCTGGGATTCTCCAGGCAGGAACACTGGAGTGGGTTGCCATTTCCTTCTCCAATGCATGAAAGTGAAAAGTGAAAGGGAAGTCGCTCTGTCGTGTCCGACTCTTAGCGACCCCATGGACTGCAGCCCACCAGGCTCCTCCATCCATGGGATTTTCCAGGCAAGAGTACTGGAGTGGGGTGCCATTAATTTATTAATTTATTGAACCTTGTAAAATAAATGTTCATGAAGAATACTCTTAACTGTGTTCTTAATTTTAAGAAACTCTTCCTGAGACTTTTACTGAGTTCATTACAGCAAGGTAAGGTCAGTCAACAGCTATTACAAGGTCAATGGGTAAAACCAACTGATGACATAATTCACTCCTTTAAGTGACCAATTGTCTACAATTTAACACAAAATTTCCTCAACAAGTATTATCCATCTCAAAATTTTAAGTCAAATATCCTAGGAATTTTAAAAATAATTCAGGAAAGTTGCATCATTTATTAGATTATCTTTCTGCTTCAAACCTGGCCTTCTAGAGATGCTTTGTGATGATGGGATTGGAATTCTGCAATCCACATCTCTGCTTTGCCTGCTGGTTTCATTAGGTTCTGCAATCAATGAGTATGAGAGAGAAGCTGCAATACTGGACGATGTGATGATTAATTTTGTGTGCCAGCTTGTCTGGGCCACAAACATTTGGTCAGATGTTATTCTGTTAGGGTGTTTTTTGGATGCAATTAACATTTAAATTAGTGGGCTGTGTGAGTAAAGTAGATTACTCTCCATAATGTGGACAGGCCTGTTCTAATCAGTTGAATGCTGGAATAAAACAGACTGGCCTTCCCAGGCCAGGCAACAAAGAATACTCTAGCAGACTGTCTACCAACTTCACCCACAACATTAGCTCTTTCAGGTTCTACCGCAAACAGCCTTTGGGCGGAACTGGAATATGGGCTCTCCTGGATCTCCAACCTGCTGGCACACTCAGCGAATTTTGGACCACATGAGCCAATTTTATTCTATATATACATACACACACACAAACACACACACACACATCCTATTGATTCTGATTCTCTGGAGAATCCTAACATAGGAGGAAGAGGAGACTTGTTCCTTCTTGCCTTTTGTGGGCACTGCTTTCTGTTCCCAATGCTTCTTCATTCTGGGGCAATTCCTTTTGGTGGCAGCAGTAGAGTCCGGCTGTGCTCTCCTTCTCATAGGTCTGAACTCAGTTCCACAGGGGTCCACTTGCAATGTCTACCTAATGTTTTAACAATTCGAACCACTCCTCTTGGTTCCTGCTTTGTAGCTTGCCCTGTGGAGGTAGAATCAATATGATACCACCATCTCAACCTGGTTCAGATGTTGAAACTAATGACATCACAACATATCAAAAGGTTATGAAAAAGTTTATTATTCACATAATGAAGGTCCATGGGGACAACAGGACAGGTACCAAAGCCACCTGGTTTGCCTTGGTAAAAGGAGGGGTGAGTGGCTCTGGTTTTTATTGTGGTTAGGGGTAAGGATTCCAGTACAACTAAAAAGGTCAGGGTTTGCATAAACGTCATCTTGAAAGCTGAGAGGGTGTGCTTGGGATTTCTTTTCAGCTTGTCCAGATGTGAGGCAAAATGTGGGCAGGGCTTGAAATCCGTCAGTGGTCAAACATCCACAATGAGGCCAGATTCCATCTCAGCTGCTCCAGTCGTAGGTGGTAGCTCCTCCTCACAGTTACTACCTCCATGATACCTTAGCTTTCTCTTTTCACCTTTTTACTTAGACAGATCTAGCGAAAAATTCTCTGAAAATTTTTTGTTAAAATAACTGACATGGTTTCTGGCTCCTGACTAGAACCTGGCTGATACAAAACCTCTTTGCTCTTCTTAGCTGGCTTAGCATTAACTTAAAAAGAAGGGTGGTTGGTGTATAAACCTACTCACCACCCTAAAACAAAGCAATGGTTGACGAACCATCTTCCATCCACAGGATCCCAGGCTACAGCTTCTGACATCACTTGTTTTTAGGCAAGGAGGAATTAAAGGAGACATAGCTTATAATACCTTTTAAACTGCAGGTCTTGAAGATTACATGTCATTACATGGAGAACATCCCCATTCTTTCCAGCGGCTGCCTGGTTTACCACTGCGGATGTTTCAGACCTGCTGAACCACTCCTGGACTAACAGCCATTTGTGCTGCTCTCCATCTCTGCAGGCAAGGAACCTGAAGCCTTGAGAGAAGGAATGGCCTGCTCTAGGAAACACCACATAAATGGCAGAGCCAGGGTTTCTAAAGAATCATGAAATAGCAGAGCCCATGCTTAAAAATACTTTTATTTTGAGATATTTTAAACACACAGTTAGAAAAGAACCCATCACATATCCCATTAAATCAACATGCTGACCCAACTACATCAACATTTTAAAAGAAATAAAACACAACTGAAACCTCCATGTACCCTCCCTGATTCCATCAGCAACTCCTGCTCTGGGAAGGCAGAGCATGGCTTTCACACATCATTCTAACACAGGATTTTACACTCTTCATTTCATATAACTTGAATCACAAGAAATATATTATTTTGTGAAACAGTAACACTGGTTACCTTATGCCAACAATGCTTACATGCCTGCCACTATTCTAAGCAGTTTACATGCATTAATTCATTAACTGTCCCCCTCCCCCACCACCCTGTGAGGTTGGCACTACTATGTCATTTTACAGAAAAAGTGAAACACGATTCAGTTTAAATAACGTGCCCACAGATAACACAGTATGTGTAACTTTACATAAATGGTATATGTAGCTTCTGCAACTTCCTCTGCCTCATTTTTGATTCATCTATGTTGAAAGATGTAACTCTAGTTCTTTCACATTCACTTACCAAAAACAACCTGTTCTTCTGCTGATGGAAATTTAGGCTTCTCCTAATCTTGCTATCTACACAGTACTGCAATGAACAGTCATAGACACATTTCCTTCTTCAAATGGAGTCACTTTAGGGTTTATCTAGGAGTAGAATTCTGGGTGGCAGAATATACACAATTTTACCAGATTTTACATATTGCTTGGCACAGCAGTTGTCACAATTTCCATTTCCACAGCAGTGAGTTCCCATGTACCACACACTTACCCACACCAGGGCTTCTAAGTTTAGCCAACTTCATGAGTATAAGATGATCCACATCCATTTACATTTCCTGCAAGTTCTTCTCTACACTCACCTCTGTCTGGACTGACAGGTTCTGTCAGCAAGGGTGAGACCAACCACACTGAACACTTGCCTGAAACATCTCCTGATGTCCACCCCTCTGTGGAGTCCCAGCCCATCTGGCTCCCACGAGCCCTAATTTCAGTTCCTCCAAGGGAGTGGGAGAATACGGGGCAGGTTTGGAAGAAGGGGTATGTTCTCCAGACCAGGACAGGGTGTGAGGTGAGCACGGTTGGCCAAGGCAGTCAACTGGGTCCCCTCTGGCTTGGAGACACCAGCGGCTGGGCTCCCAAGTAGCAGGCGCACTTGTGGGCAGTCTCCAGTCAACATTTCACTCGCAAACACCTTCGAAAAGATCCAATCCTGACTTAGCTAAAACAATGAATTCAGTTCTACATTCCTTAAAAGAGGCAACTTTGTGCAAAATCTATTCTGCCCAGAAAAAAACACCCAAACCTGGCTTCTGGAGTACTCAATCTGGCTGCAATAATGGGAATAACTTGGAAACCCAGACAACACCCAACAGAGCAACATGCAGGCATGAGGAGAGGTGGGACCAGGGTCAGGGAAGGCTGGGACTGAAAGAGTGAAGACCTGGGCCAGATCAGACAGGAGCGTGGCACTCCACGTGAAAGGAAACAGCACGAGTCAGGTCAGCCCAGGGACGTTCAGGGAAGAGTAATGAAGTTAAATCCAACACTGACTACGCCAAAATGTTTAGTAGTTAGCTCCAAGTAGTCAGACTTTTCCTTTTAGTGAATCTGTACATACTAATATTTCTATCATAATCATATACTACTTACATAATTATTTTAAAACTCAGGTTACCAAACAGACTGCATCAGTACAATCCCAAAATATTAAAGGTTTACCTCAGTACAGAGGGATTTCTGTTGGCTTTTACTTCACTCTTTACATTTTTAAAAATCTGACTTGAATGTTTAAAAATAAATATTTATCATTTTATAAAAATGGCAGTAGAAACACCCCTACTGGGGCAGGAACTCTATGAGGTACCAGGCGGCACAAGGAGTAGGGAGATGAAAAGATGGACAGAAAAGGGGTATTTCTGTGTTTGCAGAGTCAACTGACATGGGATCTGCAGCTCAGAGAAGCTCTGGTCTAGAGATCAGACTCCTAACCCAGAATCTTAGTAAGTCAAGCCTCCTTTTCACCAATCTCAAGAGTTGAGTAGCAGAGTTGGCCACTCTAATTTTAGATGCCAATGTTCAGTGATTCAGCCAAGATCATCCTGCCAAGAAAAGGTACAGCAAGCCAGGAACACATACCTGATGACTTTGAGGCCCTTCCCATGACCTTGGACCCTCAACACGTGAGACTCTGAATCTGAACTACATTCTGTAATGGTTCAGATTCAGACCATAATCCTCAACTCAAAACTGTCCAAAAGTTCCCCTCTGAGGAAGCCAAGGCCCAGCAAAGATCCATGATGCGCACGTGGCTTGGCCATCTACCTTTCTGGGCTTCTCCCTTCCAGATGGCTCACTTCACTTTGGTTCAGGGGCCTATGGGCCATTCCCTAAGGAGACTACCTCCTGTGAAGGCTCCCAAGTAGGAACAAGGGACCTACGTGGCTTCCTCCATGATCTCTTTCGGGTCCTTGTTCAAATCTGACCTTCTCAGTTGACACCCTCCCTGACCAGCCTATTTAAAATCCCAATCCACCTTCCAACCCAGCATTCCCTCTCACTCTGCTGATTCATTCTATCCACAACACGTATCATCACCCAAAACATTACATATATCTCATTTGCTTATTGTCTGTAAAGATCCAAGATGGCAGACTTTTCTGCTCCAGTCCCCTGCTGGGTCTATGGCCCACATAACAGGGCCTGATATGGAAGATGCCTGACGCATTTGTTTAGCAGATGGACTGCTGCTGTCCATTCAAATGTGGGGGATGGAGCTGGCAATGGGAGAGCTTCATTCTCCAGATGATCAAGCCCAGGACCATGTTCTCTTCCACTTGCAGCTGAGACAACTGTTATGCCCACAGCAAATACCCAAAGTCAGCTGTGAAGATTGAAGACACAGCCGGAACTCCCCTGGAGGTATCTGGAGACACTAGTTCTTGCTGCTGCTGGTGCTTTTCAGGTCAAATAGACTAGACACCATTATAAGTCACACTCAAAGGCAAACTAAGGATCCAACTGGACCGTTCCCAGCAGCCACAGCCTACCATGCCACGGACATTCTGTTGAACCACCACGAAGTGCAATGGTCTCTCCCTTCAGAGTTACAGAAGAAAATCTGGCTGGGGGGAAATTCCAGGCCATAGTGCGAAGACCACTTCGAGGGGCCCAAACCTCCTTCTGAAACCCACTGAGGCTCTTCCCCAGCATCTCATTTTCCAGCAGTAGGATGGAGGTGCCCTACATTTTTTAATACTCAGGATTCTCTGCCACAAGCTTCCAAAAAAGGATTGGGCCCTCTGTGAAGGTCTGCCCCACATCCCCTACCATCAGGGGTTCTCCAGTAGGGTAACCAGGACCCCCTCTCCCCAACTGTTAGACCCCAAGTTAATCTCTAATATGGTTTTTCATATGCCGAGCCAAGTTTGAAGACCACCTAAACGTCTTCCCACACTCTCTGCATTTGAAGGGCCTCTCCCGAGTATGAAATCTCTTGTGGCTGATGAGTTGTGAGCTCTTGCTAAAAGTTTTCCCACATGTGCTACATTTGTGGCACTTTCCCCGAGTGGGTATGTCCTGGAGTCCAGGGAGTTCAGACTTCTGATCACAAGTTTTCTCACCATCTCCAAGAGGATTCTCCTCACCTGATTTTAATTCATGTAACTTCACCCCTGCCTCCTGGCGAGAAGACAGCCCAGCCACACCACTTTCAGACTGGGCCGCTCTGATGTGTTTTCTCTGATGAATGGAGAGGGTATGTTTTCCAATGAAATCTTTCCCACAGCACTGACATTTAAACGGTCTCTCTTTAGTGTGAATTCTCTGATGATTAACAAGGCGATAATTTCTGTCATAAGATTTCCCACACAGGTTACATTTATAGCGCTTCTCTCCACTGTGTATTCCCTCATGATCTAAAAGACTTCTTTTACGTGTAAAGTTTTTCCCACATTCTTGGCACCGAAAAGGTTTTGCACCAGTGAGGACTTGTGACTGAAGATTTACAGCGTCTTCGCTTTCAGAGTACTCATCTAGTTTTCCCAAAGAGTGAGTCCTCTGATGTCTCGAGAGGTTAGAACTCCATCTGAAAGATTTCCCACACTCTTTGCACTTATAAGGCTTCTCTCTGGTGTGAACTCTCTGATGGATGAGCAGGAACGAATGATTGCGGAAGACTTTGCCACACTGGCTGCATTTGTAGGGTTCCTCTGTGGCGGGACTGGTCTGAGGAACTTGGAATGCTCTGTCATGACTAAACGAGGGTGTGTCCTCAGGTTTTCTTTCAGCGGCATGCTGCCTCTTATGAACAATGTAGGCTGACCTGTGAGGAAACTCTTCTGCGCATTCATGGCATCGGTATGGTTTCTCGCCTGTGTGAATTCTCTGATGATTGATGAGAGTCTTCTTTCGAATGAAAGTTTTCCCACACTGCTGACACACAAGAGCTTTTTCCATGGTGGGGGCACTCTGGGGCTGGCTGGAGTTGGAGGTCTGCCTCAACTCTTCTCTACATTTGTCCAGGTCATAGAACTTCTCTTCCTGGTGCAGTCTCATGTGACGAGTGAAGTTGGACCTCCACCTGAATGTTTTCCTGCATTTGGGACATTTGTAGGGTTTCTCCTGGGTGTGAATCCTTTGATGTTCAAGAATGTACGATTTACAGTGGAAGGATTTCCTACATTGGCTGCAGTCAAAGAGTCTCTCCCCACTTTGGTCTCTCAAATGATGATCAAAATCTGAGTCACAGGTCAGAGCTTCTTCATCCTGAGTAGATTCAAGATATTTCCGCTTAGCATGGGTTTCTTGGTGCAGGCGGTAGACAGACATGCGACGGAAGGCTTTGTCACATAAACTGCACTTATATGGTTTCAGTCTGGTGTGAATTTTTTCATGTCGCACCCGGTTCGAGCTCCACCTGAAGGCTTTCCCACATGCCCTGCATTTAAAGGGCTTCTCTTGAGTGTGCAGTCTCTGATGACATACAAGGTGGGAACTACGACTGAAGGTCCTCCCACAGTCGCTGCACTTATACAGTGTCCCCACCACGTGAAGATTCTGCCCGTGTTGGTGATGGGAACTAAGGCTGAAGTCCTTCCCATGTGCATCCTTGGCCTTGCCTTTCAGCCCAGCATGAATTCTCTGATGTAGGCTGAACCCACCCATCATGCGTCTGAGCCCTTTCCCGTACTCCTTATAGTCATAGTGGTAGGAACTTCCCCTGAAGTGTTTGCCATAGCCGTGTTTAAGGGACTGCTTTCTTCTGGGTCCTCTCAAATACGTAATATGTCTTAGATGAAGACCATTACTTCTTCCCAAATCTTCGCGGTCTTTCCCTGCCCCGTGGCTGGAATCGGTCTCTTCCTTCTTAACTCTCACTTGTGTGGGGTTTCCACATCGTTCCTTTAACCTGCTCTTCTGTGCAACAGATTCTCTGAGCCCTGGTCCCTCATAAACAGTTGCTGCACCATGACATCCTGATGGCATGGCTAAGGTTATTGCTTCTTCCAAAGGTTCAGGCTTTAAGATGAACTTGTCTGTTTTCACAAGGAGTTCATCTCCTGACACAAATAAAACATAAGAGAATGTACTGCTCTTGGGAGTGCCCTGGTTGCCTAGTGGTTAGAATTCCAGGCTTTCACTGCCATGGCCCACGTTCAATCCCTGGTAACGAGACTGAGATCCCATAAGCCACTAGGTGTGGTTTTAAAAAAAAAAGTGGGGGGGTGGGGGGGGGTGGGAGTAAAGAATGTCCTCTTTTCCCATACTTGGAAATACAGAAAGCATCAAGGGACCAAAAAATGTCATGAACTTAGGTGGTGAGGCTTTTGCCTGACTGCCAATAGCTTTACAAAAACAGTCAGGGATAAGGCAAAACATGGAGGGGTATTCCAGATGACAGAAAGGGGAAAGCAGAAGCAAGATGGGTATACCAGCTGGCCACATGCAGGGATCAAATCCAGGGGAAAACTCAAAGGGTTCAGAAGGGAATGTTAAACAGCAAGAGAGGGGAGAGGAAGCATGACACGCACACATGACAGGAAGGTCTTCAAGAGCTGAGAGGAAGGGCTTGAGGAGGGCTGGCTGCAAGGGCTGCAAGCTGACCACAGGGAAAGGATCAAGCAAAGAACAGCAGCAAAAGTGGGATGAGGGTTGCCAGGATCAGGAAGGGCAGAGCAGGACAGGGCTGAGGAGGAGTATCAGTGAATGGACAAGGGGACAGTGATGCTGTCCCATGGGCAAGAGCTGCTCCTGAGAGGGCTGCTGGGTGAGGGGCAAGGCCGAAAACCAATATCTAAGAGGCCACTCTGGAGGGGAGAAGCCCAAGCACCCAACATTTATTAGCAACACTGCTAAGGCTCTTCCTTCTAGCAAACAACAGAGTTTCCCATAATTTTTATAGTGTAAAAGACCTTAAGAAACAGAAGAGCAGATGTGAAAGGAGCAAGAGCTGGTCATTTCTCTGTAACTCACCTGCAGGGGCAGCACCTGGATTCCCCTTAAACTGAACTACCTGGACATTCAGGCCCCATGGCTCCCTTGCCTCCAACCAGGAGATGAGAGCAGGTTTGGTGAATGGCCCCACTGCAGAAGAGAAAAGAAGGTGATGTGACTGGACAGTAGATGAATCAGGCAGAACTACTCTCCAGGACCCTCTCAGGCCTAAGCTCCTGATGGGGAGGAGAGGAAGCCCAGGAGGCCAGTGGAGGAAGTCAGGGCAGGATGCCCAGACAGGGATTTCTTTCTGACAGTTCTGAGCAGAGACGAGAGAGTTCAGTTCAGTTCAGTAACTCAGTCGTGTCTGACTCTTTGCAAACCCATGAACCGCAGCACGCCAGGCCTCCCTGTCCATCACCAACTCCCGGAGTTTACCCAAACTCATGTCCATTGAGTCGGTGACGCCATCCAACCATCTCATCCTCTGTCATACCCTTCCCCTCCCACCTTCAATCTTTCCCAGCATCAGGGTCTTTTCAAATGAGTCAGCTCTTCGTGTCAGGTGGCCAAAGTACTGGAGTTTCAGCTTCAACATTGGTCCTTCCAATGAACACCCAGGACTGATCTCCTTTAGGATGGACTGGTTGGATCTCCTTGCAGTCCAAGGGACTCTCAAGAGTCTTCTCCAAAACCACAGTTCAAAAGCATCAATTCTTCAGCATTCAGCTTTCTTTATAGTCCAACGCTCACATCCATACATGATTACCAGAAAAACTAAAGCCTTGACTAAATGGACCTTTGTTGACAAAGTAATATCTCTGCTTTTTAATATGCTGTCTAGGTTGGTCGTAACTTTCCTTCCAAGGAGTGAGCGTCTTTTAATTTCATGGCTGCAATCACCATCCACAGTGACTCTGGAGCCCAAGAAAATAAAAATCAGCCACTGTTTCCACTGTTTACCCATCTATTTGCCATGAAGTGATGGGACTGGATGCCATGATGTTAGTTTTCTGAATGCTGAGCTTTAAGCCAACTGTTTCACTCTCCTCTTTCACTTTCATCAAGAGGCTCTTTAGTTCTTATTCACTTTCTGCCATAAGGGTGGTGTCATCTGCGTATCCGAGGTTACTGATATTTCTCCCAGCAATCTTGATTCCAGCTTGTGCTCCCTCCAGTCCAGTGTTTCTCATGATGTACTCTGCATATAAGTTAAATAAGCAGGGTGACAATATACAGCTTCGACGTATTCCTTTTCCTATTTGGAACTAGTCTGTTGTTCCATGTCCACTTCTAACTGTTGCTTCTTGACCTGCATACAGGTTTCTCAAGAGGTAGGTCAGGTGGTCTGGTATTCCCACCTCCTTCAGAATTTTCCACAGTTTATTGTGATCCACACAGTCAAAGGCTTTGGAATAGTCAAGAAAGCAGAAATAGATGTTTTTCTGGAACTCTCTTGCTTTTTCACTGATCCAGCGGATGTTGGCAATTTGATCTCTGGTCCCTCTGCCTTTTCCAAAACCAGCTTGAGACGAGTTAAGCCACAGACAAAAAGGACTGTTAGGATTCTCCAGAACCAAGTGACAACTCAATCAGTTAAATCAGCTAACTTTTTTTTTTGATGCCTGAATAAACCAGGAACTTGACACATATGACTTTTAATTTTTATAGTATCTCAGCAGGACAAGCATTATATCCCCATTTTTAAGAAAGAAGACTGAAGTAATGGATTAAGTGATCTGGTTAGTAGTGAGACAGACAGGACCCAGGCCCAGGTCAGGACCCCTTCCTGGCACCACGATGAGAACTAAGGAGGCAGGAGAAAAGGCAGGTGGAAGATGGCAACAGTGACGCCTTACCCACAGAAGCCATGTTTCCATAATTCTCTAACATCACATCCCTGTACAGGTTCCTCTGAGAAGCGTCCAGCAATCCCCACTCATCCTGGGAGAAGGTCACCTCCACATCCTTGAAAGTCATAGTCCCCTGGAAAAAACACAGTCCGATGCCTGAGAACCACTCCACAGCTCCCAGCTTTTAGGGTGGGGAAGTGGGGCTGACTCTGAGTACAGGATGGATCTGGTCAAGGTGAAAGGGAAGGTAATCACCCAGCACAACAGCTCTGGGCTCCAGGGGGACAATCTGGTCTCTGGGATGTGGGGTCACTGGACAGAAAGAGCCAGGACAAGGGAGAGCTGCAGCTACCCCATTAGGCAGCAACGGTGGGACAGCAGGAAGGCTCAAAGGTCCTGTGGCTCACCTGAGGCTGGGCTGTCACCTGGTTGCCTGGGCATCCCTCCTTCAGGCAAAGGGCAGGCACCTGTGCAGCGGGAGGATCTGAAGAAGAAAGAGCTGTGAGAAAGGGCAGCCCGGTTCCAGCATCCCAGTGAGACGCCCACTCTTCCCCCCACAGAGGACTCCTGGGCCCCGCAAGCAGGTATGGGCTATTTTAAACACCCATTTCAAATTTCCCCCGTGTCTGCTGGGGTCAGGGGAGCAGGGGGTGCAATGGGAGGAGAAGTCAGGGACACGCGGGTCACAGTAGGATAAAAAGGACAAGGAGCTCAAGGCCAGGACAGAAGGGATTCTAGTGAGAGGACAGAGGGTGGAAAGACGGTATCGTAGGAGGTTCGGGAAGTGTGGCACAGGCTGGGATCTCAGAGCCGGGCAGCAAGTACCGGGTTGCCCAGCCAGGAAGTCACGCACTCCTATTTCATAGGGAGGCTGCAGGTGGTCCCCCAGAGCCGAGCCGCTCCTGAGAGGTGAAGCAGGGGGCCATATCTGTGCGGCTCGCAGGGCTCCTGTGCCCATCCAATGCACATCTGGGCTCTGGGCAGGGGCTGGGTCCTGGCAAGAAGAAAATGTTGTGAGAGGATCCCTGTAGGAATCAGAAAGCACCTGCAGAGAACAGGCCACCCGGCCGATCTCTAAAAGGCAGAGGCCCAGGAGACGGTGAGCCGGGCCCTTTATAACCTACAGGCAGAACAGAAAGGAGGACCAGAAAGCCCAGGGAGGATCCCCCTCACCCCTCCACCTCCCTGGGCTCTAATAAGGGCCATGCAGAGATAGGTAGAGCCAGATTCTCGCTCGACTTAGGAAAGCGCCTGGCCGGTCAATGACAGTACTGCTGTTCCAGCCTCAGGTGCTACAGTGATGCCTGCCCCCTGGCCCTCAGCCCCCACCCCCGGCCTGGAACTGAGAAATGAGAGAAGAGATTTCTCCCTGAGAGGTAAACTGATAATGGTTCACAGCAGATATGCAGCCGGATAATATCTACCAAGTGTCAGACACTGGTCTAGGTAACACTATGCCAAGTGACCTCAAAAAGGCAGCGAGACTCCTAGACTGTAAACCTAACTGAAGGAATAATACCACTGGAGCAGCAATGCTAACTGTGAGTGCCAGCTATAGAAGCACAGAAGAAAAGGTCTCAGGAGCAAAAAAAAAAAAAGGGGGGGGGGGGGGCAGTGCCCATGCAAGCTGAGACCTGGAGACAGAGCCTTTGTGCTGGGACTTCAAAAGTCCTGGTCTCTGGAGGTAAGGCCACTCCTGACACAGAAGTGAGCATAGGAAGCTGCAGTCAGTGAACTTCAGGTTTTTCTGGTCCTGTGGCCAAAACATTCTCTGTACTGATTTGGATGGATCTTAGCCTGAGGCCATTAAATATCTAAGACACAGCTACTGACTGAAGATGATACAGCCATCACAGCAGTTTATCTCCTATTCCTCCCAAACCCCACCAAACGGAGAATAAAGCAATGACAGGGAAGCACAGACAAATGACTTTAAGGACAAACTTTCTCAGGCACCAGCTTCTCACATTTTGGTAAGTCTGATAAACTATAGGGGGATTCTGTAATTTTATATGCAGCTTGAGTATTTTTGCTCATTTTTTAGAATTTGGGAGGCTTTTTACCAGCCTACTTTCTGTTTTCTAATTCCTAACTAACTTTCAACCAGATAACCCCTTTCTGCTCATTTGGCTATGTTTTCATGGATTTTTAAACCACATACCTTGTCCTAACTGATTTGAATATACTTGAGCCACAATTTTGTACCTACCAGGTACCTTATTTGCTTTAAAAGTTATCTTTAGGTCATTTTGAACATCTCATTGTTTTTGGTAAAAATTATAAAAGTTCTTTTAGATTTTAAAAAATAGTACCCAATATTAAGCAAAGAGGTTTTCTCTTTTAACATGTTACCATTTACTGCTGGTAGACCATGTTCAGAGACCACGTTCAGATGATTTATTGATCTAACTTTTATTTTACATTTAGGGGAAAAGTGTCTTAAACTTTTGTTTCAGAAATCTTAAACATAACTTTCATTTATGCATGAATCATATATGAAGAATTACACACTTTATATAAAAATTTTTAAAGCCTACAAAAGTGGTAAAATACTCTTTAAACACAAAAACCTCAAAGGCGGAGAAGCACCGAGAGGCCGGCCTGTGAGGAGCAGAGGAGCACTCGGGGTGCACTTGATCCGACCTGCTGCTCCATCGCCGGCCCCGGGACTGTCAGCTCTGCCTCCCAGCACCAAGCCCAGGACCGGCCCAGGGCAGGCCCTCAAGGATGTTCCCAGCCCCAGGCTGCCCCTCACCACTCATCCAGCCCATCTCCCCCGCACAGAACAAGTCTTCAAAAGTTTACTGAGAAACAGATAACATGACATGTGTAGACGGCTCTTCTAGGTCTCATCAATATGTATTTAGAAACCAAGGATCCTGACGCTAATTTTCCTACTTCTGAGCAAGAGATAACCTCCACTTTACACATGGGTAGCAAGTCAGGTTAGGTATGTGGAGATACACTTTGTGTAGTCAATGTGTCCAAAACCTCATTACTGTTATTTTTGGATATTTGCAGACCCTCTTCTTCCCGGAGCTTACATTCCCCTGCAAAGAAGGGAGGAACTGCCTGCTAAACGGTCCTTGGCTTAGGGTCTAGTTCTTTTCTGTTCACGTGCCATGGAATGAGAAGGGAAGGCTTCCTATAAACTCCTCCATTGTGAGGGTTCAGAGGTCCACCCCTTCCCCCCACAAGTGGACTCACTGGCAGACAGAGTTCACTGGGCACCGCACACTGTCTCACACTCACCCTCCATGGTGTCTCATCAAAGTCCCTCTGAAGTTCTTCCAGCAAGGCCACAGCCTCCCCACCACTCTCAGGGTGATGCAGCTGCACCCAGGTCCGGAGCTCCTCTGGCAGGATGCTCAGGAACTGCTCCAGCACCAGCAGCTCCAGGATCTGGGCCTTTGAGAGAACATCTGGCCTCAGCCACCAGCGGCACAGCTCCCGGAGCCGGCTCAGGGTCTCCAGAGGCCCAGAAGACTCGTGGTAGCGAAGCTGCCTGAAGAGCTGACGGAACAGCTCCTGGCCAGGACGGTTGAGTGTCTGTGGTCTGGCAGCCGGCACTGAAGTGTAGCTTTCATCCTCTTCTTCCTTCTTTACCATCTGAAGGCGTCCTCGCTCCCTGGAAGCCTTGGCCTGAGCTGGGTGGACAGCGTACCACCTGCCTGGAGGCATCACTCCTGTTCAAGGTCTTCCCAGCAGAGTGCTACCAAGTCTGCGTTAGTTGTGGCTATCACTGCTGGGCCCTTGGGAGTATCTTTTCAGCACCATTGGAGATAATGCCATTTGCTGGGACATCAGAAGTCACTGGTGAGAGACTGAAATAATCAATGTTACCATTCAGGAAGGATGTGAGAAGGAAGGCACAAGCAGATGCTGTTAGATCATCTTTGGATTTATGAGAAAAGGGCCTATGAACATTTGCATAGTGGAGCTTGTCAAGATCACGCACACCAGGAAAAGGGATATTTGTGGTTACCAGCGGCAGGGGTGGGGACGACGGGATGAAGGCAATCAAAGGTACAAACTTTCACTTATGAAATAAATAAGTACTAGGGATATAATGTACAACATGATAAATATAATTAACCCTGTTGTACATTATATATAAAAATTGCTAGGAAGATGAAAATCCTAAGAATTTTCATCACAAGAAAAAACTTTTCTATTTCTTTAATTTTGTATCTAAATGAGATTATGAATGTGCACTAAACTTATTGTAATAATCATTTCATGATGTACCTCTGTCAAATCATTACGTTGTCCACATTAAACTTATACAGTGCTGTATGTCAATTATGTTCCAATAAAACTGGAAGAAAAAAAATTTTAATTAAAAAAAAAAACAATGGCTGTTTTTTACATAAAAGAAATGAACAAACCAAAAACAAAATTAAGAAAACAATTCCATTTACAATCACATGAAAAAGAATAAAATACTTAGGAATAAATTTAACAAGAGAATAAAACTTATACTCTGAAAACAACAAAACATTGTTAGAAGAAATTAAAGGTTGAAATAAATGGAAAGACATTCTGTGTTCATGGATCAGAACACAAAACACTATTAAGATGACAGGATCACCGACTCAATGGACTTGAGTTTGACTAAGCTCCGTGAGTTGGCGATGGACAAGCAAGCCTGGCGTGTTGCAGTCCATGGGGTCGCAAAGAGTCAGACACGGCTGGGCAACTGAACTGAACTGTCCAAATTAATTAATCTATAGATTCCAAAACATCCCTATCAGAATCCCAGCTGGCTTCTTTATAGAAACCGAAAAGCTGATCCTAACATATGGAAACTCAAGAGAGCCACACAATACACAACACAGTCTTGAAAAAGATTAAGTTGGGAACTTCCCTGGCAGTCCAGTGGTTAAGAACTGGCCTGCCGATGCAGAGAACACGGATTCTTTCTCTGGTCTGGGAAGACCCCAAATGCCTCAGGGCAACTAAGCCCATGTACCACAACTACTGAGCCCATGTATCATAACTACTGAAGCCAGTACAGCCTAGAGCCCATGTTCTGCAACAACAGAAGTCACTGCAAATGAGAAATCCGAGCACTGCAACTAGAAAGTAGACCCCACTCACCACAACTAGAGAAAGCCTGTGTGTAGCAATGAAGACCCAACACAGCCATAAATAAATAAAAATTTAAAAAGAAAACAAAAACACTAATTTTAAAAGATAAATACACGCCAATCCTCATAACAGCATTATAAAAATAGCCAAGGCATGGAAGCAATCTAAGTGTCCATTAACAGATGAATGGATAAAGAAGATGTAGACTATTATTCAACCATAAAAAATAATGAAATTTTGCTATTTGCAACACGGTTGGACCTGGAGGGCATTATGCTTAGAGAAATAAATTAGAAAAAAAATTCTGTATGTTATCACTTAAATATGGAATCTAAAAAATGTGGGCTCTAGAAAATGAAAATATAATATAGAATCTAAAAAATGAAATAAACAAATGAATGTAACAAAACAGAAACAGAACAAACTAGTGGTTATCAACTGGGAGAGGGAGGGGTGGAGGGCCAAGATAAAGGTAGAGGATTAAGAGATATATAAAATAAGCTACAAGCATATATTGCCCAGCACAGGGACTATAGCAATATTTTATAATAACTTTGAGTGAGAATAATCTATTTAAAAAATCAAATCACTAAAAATAAAGACAGTAAGTTGGAAGATTCACATGACAAATTTCATTACCTTCTTTATAAAAATAGGCTTCCCAAGTGGCTCAGTGGTGAAGAATCCGCCTGACAAAGCAAGAGACATAGGAGACGTGGGTTTGATCCCTGGGTTGGGAAGATCCCCTGCAGGAGGAAACAGCAACTTACTCCAGTATTCTTGCCTCGAAAAGCCCATGAACAGTGGAACTTGGCAGGCTACAGTCCATGGGGGTCACAGAGAGTCAGACACAACTTAGCAACTGAGCATGTACTTTATAAAAAAGCATCAAGACACTGTGGTACCGGCATAATGACAGACATATAGATCAATGAAAAAGAATTAAGCGTCCAAAACTAACCCATATATCTGTGGTCTCTTTAGTTTTAACAAGTGTACCAAGACCACTCAAATGGGATAAGAACAGTCTTCTCAATAAATGGTACTTGGACAACTATATATCTACATGAATGGAATAAAGTTGGATAAGATGGTATACCAAAGTTAACTCAAAACAGATCAAAGACCTAAACATCAGATGCTAAAACTATAATATTCTTATCATAAACTCTAAATGCAATATTTTGTGACAACGGATTAGTCAATAGATTCTACCAAATGCATATCACATGCAAAAAAAGAAAAGAAAAAATAGATAAATTGGACTTCATCTAAATTTAAAATTCTTGGGGGTACTCTTTTGCCCCCTTCTGATGCCTATGTCAGAAGCTTTCTCTATCTCCTTTATACTTTAATAAAACTTTATTACACAAAAGCTCTGAGCGATCCCGCCTCGTCTCTGGCCCCGGATTGAATTCATCTCCTCTGGAGGCCAAGAATCCCGCGTCTCATCGTTCAGCAACAACCTTTCATCTTGGGGGCTCGTCCGGGATCCTTCAGGACAAGATGGGAGCTAACAATTCCAGCCTCACTCCTTTGAACTGTATCCTGAAAAACTGGGATAGATTTGATCCCCAGGGCTTAAAGAAGACACACCTGGTCCTCCTATGTGACACTGCATGGCCGCGGTACCCACTGGAGGACGGCGAACGGTGGCCAGTTGGAGGGTCTCTTAAATGGGCCTGATAATCTATGTGAGCCTACTTCTGCTGACTCCAGAAATCCCGGGTCTGCCGTTTGATCCTCAAGACAATGCCTTCCTGTCCTGGGCTCACTCCTATGCTGCATTCCACAGTCAGTCTAACTGCTGGGTCTGCGGAGCACTCCCCTCTTCATCAGTGGAAGGCGTCCCATGGTGGACATCTCCACTTCAAGGAAAGGACTTTCTCCAAGTCTGCAAATACCTTCAACAATCACATGTGATGGCTCTTCTTAAACTGATGACATCTAACAACCTTAAGATGGACTGATGTAACTATGGACATAATGTGACTTTTCATTTTGATTTTAACTTGGTTTAACGACTATTTTGCCTTACATCTGTAACTGTATAATGGGGTTTTCTAACTGCTTTTAACTTACCAATAGTTGTCCGAGCTCCTATGAGTGCCACAGCCTCCTCCAACTATTACTTGGGGCCCCTGGATCAGACATCCTCACTATGAGGATTAGGAGAATATGTTGCCTCATCAATTTAGGGACAATGCCCCTTGTCAGCTCAGAAGCAGTTGTAGAATGAGAATGATGCCCCTTTTCCCCAGGCAACATAATTCTCCTAAAAGAAAAGGGGGGAATGAGAGAGTCATTTCCTAGGCAGGTTGATAAGAAGTCTAGGGGTCCCCAAGGAGAGAGAGAGGTCTGGGATATTCAAGGAGGAAGAAAGGACAAACTTTTTTACTTTTTTTCGTCTACATTCCTTAGGATTATATAACAATAATGTATCCTGCCTGAGGACAGTCTTTGGATTAAACCCTCTGGCTAATTCTGTTATTTTAAAACATAAATTATGGGAGTAGGTCTGGTCTTTACAAGGATGTATCCTGCCTGAGGACAATCTTTGGATTAAACCTTCTGGCCAACTCTGTTATCTTAAAATGTAAATTATGGGAGTAGGTCTGGTGAGGTCTTTGCAACCTCCAGACATTCTTTGGATTCATTGGAGAGTATATAACTCCATTGCTAATACTAGCAAAGGGGGTACTCTTTTGCCCCCTTCTGATGCCTATGTCAGAAGCTTTCTCTATCTCCTTTATACTTTAATAAAACTTTATTACACAAAAAAATAAATAAATAAATAAACAAATTTAAAATTCTTGTGCTTCAAAGGGCACATGAAGAAAGTGAAAGGCCAATCCACAGAGAGGGAAAAAAAATCTGCAAACCATGTATCTCATAAGGGACTTGTCACTAGAAAATACAAATAACTTACAATCCAATAATAAAAAGACAACACAATTAAAACTGGACAAAGCATCTTAGCAGACATTTCTCCAAAGAAAATATAAAGATGACTGAAAAACACAAAGGATACTCAACAACAATAGTCATCAGAGAAAAACAAATCAACACCACAATAAAACACCACCTCACATCCACTAGGCTGGCTAGAATCAAAAAGTCAGAAAACAATATATGCTGGTAAGGATGTGAAGACAGATACTGGAACACTCATACACTGCTGGTGGGAATATAAACTGTGCAACGTGTAGGTACACTGGAAAAATCCCATCATTAAGCTAAACATCCAGTTACTATTAATACTTGCAACTCCATTCCTAAATAGATAGATACAGCTGTCCTTCAGTATTCACAGGGGATTCACACAAAAAACAAAATTCTAACTAAAGACTTAACTTCAAAAACAAATTTTAAAAAGTAATAAGAACCCTAGGGTAACCAAGGACTTCTTAAGAAAATCAAAGGAAATAGGTGACATATGACTAGGTCTCTGTATTTTAACTCCTCTTGCTCAAAAAAAAAGAACAAAAGCACAAACCAATGCATAGACGTGTAAAGGTAAACTTCCACCAGGAACTGTAGTTTGAAAGTCTGCAGTTAAAAAAAAAAAAGAAAGAAAGAAAGAAAGTCTGCAGCAGACCTAAAACATCATGTTACTTATGCCCCTGAAACTTCACTTCTAGGAAGCTCCCTGGAAAAGCACCTGTGCAGGTATTCAGGCATTTACACAGGTGTTTACTAAAGTACTCTTCGTAATAACATAATATTGGAAATGACCTGTTTGTCCATCAATACAACTAAATAAAAGTGTAGCAATTTATGGACTGAAACACCATACAACTTAAAAGACTGTGAAAGTGAAAGTGAAGTCGCTCAGTCGGGTCCGACCCTTTGCGACCCCGTGGACTGTAGCCTACCAGGCTCCATGGGATTCTCCAGGCAAGAATACTGGAGTGGGCTGCTACTTCCTTCTCACTAGACCCTTAAGCAACAATATAATTGTTTCACTGTTGACTGTCAGGCTGTGCAGCAAAGGTTAAAAAGCAGGTAAGTGCCAACCACAGAAGAGACCAGAACATAACTTTAAGTTGCTGAGAACAGACAAAACACACAGTAGGCTCCAGTGACACAGTTTACTCACAGCAAGAGAAGAAAATATGGGCTTCCCTGAAAGCTCAGTTGGTAAAAAATTAGCCTGCAATGCGGGAGACCCCAGTTCGATTCCTGGATCAGGAAGATCCCCTAGAGAAACGATAGGCTACCCACTCAAGTATTCTTGGGCTTCCCGTGTGGCTCACCTGGTAAAAACTCTGCCTGCAATATGAGACACCTGGGTTTGATCCCTGGGTTGGGAAGATCCCCTGGAGAAGGGAAAGGCTACCCACTCCAGTATTCTGGCCTGGAGAATTCCATGACCGTCCATCCGTCCATGGGGTCGCAAACAGTTGGACATGACTGAGCGACTTCACTTTCACTTTTCACTTTCATGCACTGGAGAAGGAAATGGCAATCCACTCCAGTGTTCTTGCCTGGAGAATCCCAGGGACGGGGGCGCCTGGTGGGCTGCTGTCTATGGGGTCACACAGAGTCAGACACGACTGAAGTGATTTAGCAGCAGCAGCAGAGTGACTTTCACTTCACTTCACTTCATAATAGAGTAGGACCTCGGCCCCCCTTCTAAAATACAGAAAGTGGGGTGGGCATGGGGGGCCACTGACACATGCACTTAAGAAGAAAAAAGGGGTATAAACACTGAACCAGGAAAGATAGTCCCTCAAAAGGCTAGAAGTACAGCACAGGCAGTGAGGATTCAATTTCTTTGCAAGAAAATATCCTCAACCAGAGGCTAGTATTACAGTGCTATGCAAGAAAGAAGTTGCACCTAAATTTGCTGTTTTCCCAACAAACATAGAAAACATAAGCTAAGTTAAAAAGAACACCCTAGACATAGCTGGAGGAAAAAACCTAAAATTCTATTTACATGTAAGTATGTCTAGATATGACGTACATATAAGCACTCAAAAGATTTTTAAACGGCCAAAAAAGGATTTACAAAAACTCTTACTGACAGTGGAGGTGGAGAGGTTGGGAATAACAGTTAAAGGAGACTTTATTTGCAGTGATTTGACTTTTTTAATTTATGTACGAGGTCTCTAAGACTGTACATCAAAAATGATGAATGCAAATATCCCAAAATGTAAGAAGAGGTTTACTCCTGTGTACTGCCTGTCGGTTATTTTCTTCTTTATACTTTTTGTCTTTTCCCAATTTTCCCAAATAAATTAAGTTTTAAAAATTATAGTTATGAACTCTTTTATGTCTTAAAAATAAAATACAACTTGCTTATACACAAAGAAAGTTCCCAAGCCTTGGCCACCAAAGTGTTTTCCACAGTTCTCCCCTCTGGCAAGTAATGACTAGAGGGTTTTCCCTTCCTGTTTTTCTGTATTTCCTAACTATTCAACATTATTTCTGTAATCAGCAAGGTGATCAATAATTCTGTTTAAAAAACAAAGCAACTGGACTCCCCTGGCAGCCCAGTGGTTAGGACGCAGTGCTTTCACTGCTGGGCCCTGGTTCAGTCCCTGGTCAGGAAACTAAGATCTCACAAGGAGTGCAGCCAAAACAAAAAGAAAGAAAGCAACCGAGTATTAGCACCCTGGACTGAAAGGTGGCCACTGAGCAGAAGAGGCTGCACATCCCTGAGGGGGACATGTAAGCAGATCTCAAGCAACTGTAAAAGGAAAAAGAAACCTAGTTGACCCTAGTTCTATTTAAGCCACTCAGCCAACAACCAAACCAAAGAAGGCAAGCCAAACTGAGAACACGTCAGACAAAAATTGACAACTGAGGCACAGAACAAAAGAGAGTAAAATGCTGCCTAAAACCACAATATGCACAAGAAAACAAGAAAGAGCGTGTTAAAACTAAACAAAGCCAAAAAAAGTCTATAAAGAGGTATTCATGATGTACCCCATGTCCAAAGCAGCACTGCTGATAATAGCCAAAACATGCAAACAACCTAAATGTCCATCAACAGATGAATGGATAAAGAAGATGTGGTACATACCACTCAGCCATTAAAAAAACAATGAATTAACGCCATTTGCAGCAACATGGATACTTAGATCATACTAAGTGAACTAAGTCAGACAGACAAAGACAAACACCACACGGAACCACTTCTATGTGGAATCTATAGTATGACCCAACGGACTTCCCAGGTGGCTCAGTGGTAAAGAATCCACCTGCCAATGCAGGGAACACAGGCTTGATTCCTTGTCCGGGAAGATTCCTCATGCCACAGAGCAAGTGAGCTTGAACACCACAACTACTGAGCCTGTGCTCTAGAGCCTGGGAGCCACAGCTACTGAAGATCTCGAGTCCTCAAGCCTGTGCTCCACAACGAGAGATCCCACTACATGAGAAGCCCAAACACCACAGCTAGAGAGTAGCCCCTGCTCTCCACAACTAGAGAAAAGCCCGTACTGCCACAAAGACCCAGAACAGTCAAAAATAAACAATAAAATAAAACAGACACAAATGAGTCTGCCTACGAAACAGAAACTGACTCACAGACATAGAAAAAAGACCACTTGGGGTTGCCAAGGGGGAAGGAGGGAGGGAGAGGGATGGACAGGGAGTTTGGGGTTGGCAGACGCAAACCATTACATTTAGAAGGGATAAACAAGGTCCTAGTATATAACACAAAGAACGATATTCAATATCCTGTGATAAACCATTAATGAAAAGGAATATAAAAGTAAGAAGAAAAGAAGTATGCATGGCTATTAGCATAACTGACACTATCACGGGCCCATTCAGTTCCTCCTGTCCCTCCACTGACCCTACCTATGACTGTACTACAAGGTAAGTCACTTTTCTGTCATCAAGGGCTTTGAAGTTAACAGAAACTTGTTTTTTGGATCATTAGTTCCAGTTGGCCGCAATGCTCCGTTAGTCTCCAAACAATGATGAAGACCTTCACTGACATACTTCCACTGCCTACGAGACTAGTTAGCCATTCATAAAACCTAATTTAGCCATGCACTTCCTGTTTCCAAGCACATGCTCGCACACCCTCGGTTAACTGTGAAACTGTCCCAGCGGCGCCTCATTGGCACAAAGTGCAGCTGCCACTGCTTCCCGTTCATCCGCCTGATCTCACCATGTGAGCTAAGGACCCTCTAATAAACTGATCCACCATTACATGGAGTTACCTGCCTAGGTTTTCAGTCTCAAGATACCTTCTCAGTTCAATGGGCATTTTTCATTCCCTCCATCCTCCAGCGGAAGTCAGAGGCAGTCAGCAGGCCTTAGTGCCTGTTGTAAAGTGGCCCCATTACTCAGGGCACAAATGATGGTCATCTTCCCCGGAAAGGGTGGCACCCTCCACCTCTCACCGAGCTAAGAAAATTTAAAGAAATCGTTACTTCAACCAAAAGCCAAACACAGACTCAGCAAGCATTTCTAGGACTGTCAAAATAGATGACCAGCGACAGAGATGGGACAAAGAAAGCATGCCATCTATGTGGCTGGACCACACTGACTTCATTTTGTCAGCTCCATCTTAGACCCGCGGCAGCTCCCTTTCTGAGCTTCAACCCGACTCATAAGAAATGCACCCAAGCCAGATAACTTCCTATCAGCTCTTACGCTTGCCTTCATCTGATATGAAAACTGGAAGAATGTATTGTGCTGTGCCAGAGGGTTAATGGTCCATGAGGAATAATGTTCGTGAGACCTCAGAGGGGAAGAGAAACCCAATTTCCACTTGTACAAATGTGCTTCTCATTTAGTAGTCAGATTCTATCTTTACCCTGGTCCCTTTAAATTCCCCCGTGCCTCTTCTGGCCAAAGTGAGTTCAGCTTCAAATGCCTCTTGATGGTTGTGCACCCACAGCTACCGCCTGATCTAAGTACCTACAGTAAACATCATAATTACATTTCAAGGAGTTGCCAGCTTCATTTTTCAGTCTCAAAGTTCCTTCTCAGTCCAGAGGCTATTATTTAATATTCCCTCTGTCCAACACCATCATCCAGATAAAAGAAATGGCAGTGCTGCTACAAAGACATGGACAGTCAAATGAAGAACTACTTTGGGATCATGCATGATGAGGAAGCTGACTAAAGCTCTAGCAGAGAGACGAAGCTTTGCAGTGAAAGGAGGGGGCAGGATAAGGAAAATAAATATACAGAGAAAACAAAAGCAAAGGCAAACTGGGAAGTGATAAGGTACAGAACTGCAGGCCTACAAAAAGGGACCTGAAGACACAACAAGAGGAGGCTGAGAGGAAAGGTGTTTCCGGAGAGGCAGGGGCAGGCTCCAGGCTTGCAGAGCCCCAGCAGCACCAACAAGAATAGAAACAACTGCTCAGGAGGAAGCTGAGAGAGAAAGAGGCAGAGACTTTCCCAGGCAAATGTGCAGAACAGACTGGAGAAGAGAATGACGCTCAGGTGAAGAGAAATCCAGCAGTGAGACTCAAGAGAATGAACTGGAGGCTAGACAGAAAGATTCTGAAGAAATGCACCCAGTGGGAAATATAAAGAATTGACCTATCTCTGGAAACTGGGGCCTACAGTCAAATTAGCACGAAACATAAGCCTCCAAGCTGACCTGTCACGAAGCAGCTGCTGTAGAAATGTCCAAAGAGGTCAGTGAAGTATTTGTAAAGAGACGATGAGAAAGGCCAGCAGAAAAATGAGGACAACTGGCTGTGAATATGGCAAAAGAAGACAGTCCTTTGAGCCCAGCCTCTGCAATCATGAAGGTGGATAAAAGCTAATGACGTCCTGGGCCTTTCAAAGTCTGAATGAAAGACCCACACACAGTAAGTAAAGATGGAGGCCAGTGAGCTGAAACTGCCCAATTAAATCCAGGTATTCTAATGCCTCAGGGTTCCTCGCAGGTCCCAAGCAGCTTTTGAGGACAGAAGAAAAGCTTCATTCATTGACTTAAGATGACACCACAAATGTGTGCCCCCAGGCTGGGGAGGAGCCTGAGATGGATGAGGCCTCTTCTCCCCGAGAGCTTCACCCCTTCATTCAGTTTCACTCCCAAGCGAAAATGGCCTGGAAAAGAACCTGGGAAACCCCAAGCAATCACACGGGCATTTTTCAGGGACATTTTCTTCTGTGATTTTGTTTTAATACAAAGTAATTTTGATTTCCTCTTAAAATCCCCATTGCGTGGCCTCTTATTCTCATGTTTTTCCTGCCAGTGAGAGGGTACAGAACGCTTATTTTACACACTGGTAAGCAAGTTTCTAAGACAATCAAAAACTAAGGAAAGACTGCTTCTGGTACACATTTAAAATGTTAAAACAAGAACTCCCCTGGTGATCCAGTGGTTAAGAGCCCACACTTCCAATGTAAGGGGCAGATGTTTGATCCTTGACCAGGGAACCCCATAAACAACACAGCATGGTGTGGCCAGAAAAGAAAATAATAAAAGTATTTTTTAAAAAACATTTCAGTGTTAAAATACTATTTACACCAATTTGCTAGTTAAGAAATGAGCTCAACCTAGTGCCCAAAATTTGGTTTCTCAATACCATTCTATAATGAATGAAACCAGGAATCCTTGCAGAAATGGTTGATTCCAGGGTTGGGGGAAATGAAAATAGAAGATGTATCTTGTGGTGCCTTAAAAAATCAGAGAAAGACACAAAAAAGGATGGGAACGTCTAAGGGGAAACAGGCGCTTTGACTTGAAAGAGCTCCCAATAGACAAAGCTAGAATAATTTAAGCCACAAAATAAATAACATACCTCAATAAACCCCCAAAATAAATACCCAACATCACACACTGATGTAACTGATATAATTAAGTAAATAAACAAATGGGAGAGAAGGCACAACTCTTCCTCACAAAGAATTCCAGTTCATAGATGTAGAAAGAACAGAAATGAAAGGCACCTAGAAGAACATCGCAATAATAACTGCTTCAGGCAAGATCCACCAAGAAATGCTAATTAGTAGGTGAAAGTTGAGAAGAAAGAATATTTCTATGCAGTCTCAAGGTGTCTATCTCAAAATAATTGCCAATTACAAAGGAAAGACAGTAACTTTACAGTGTTGATGCATGGCAGAAATACTGGATCAAGAGTAATATCAGTGAATGGACATGTGGACACCGCAGGGGAAGAAGAGGGACAGGATGACTTGAGAGAGTAGCATTGACATAGACACACTCCATGGGTAAAACAGCTAGTGGGGAACGGTTGTATACCACAAGGGTGGGAGGGAGGCTCAAGAGGAAGGGGAAGTATGTATACATAGACCTGATCCACTTTGCTGCACAGCAGAAACTAGACCATTGTAAAGCAATTATACTTCTATAATATTTTTTTAAGAGTAATATCACCAGTTAAAAGACATATCGACATCATCCTCAATCTAAGGAGAACATCGGACAAAACCAAACTGAGAGGACCACTCTAAAATTACAAATACAAAATACTTCAAAACGGTCAAGATTGTGAAGAACGAGTAAAACCGAGGAGCTGTCACAGACTGAACGGGAGCTAGAAGACATGACAATTAAATGGAATGAGAGATTCTAGACTGGATCCTGGAACAGAAAAAGAACATGAGCAAGACAGTGAGGAGCTCTTAATAAATCAGAACTTTAATTACTAGTACTGGACCACTGTAAATGTCTCAAGTTTGGTGACTGCACTATGTTTATGCAAGATTCTACCTTTAAGCAAACCAGGTAAAGATACAAGGGAACTCTAGAGTTCTGACACCCTCTGTGAGTCTACAATTACTCAAAATGAAAAGGTTTCTTAAATTGAAGACGAGTTGTTTCTCTTTTCTTATTTTTTTTTTCCTATCTTAGATACTAAGGATTAACGTGGTGATCAAGGATACTGAATACTGTCAATTGTTAGCTAAAATTTGAACTCACTCTTTCATTAATTCAACAAACATTTACTAAGCACCTATTACGTCCCAGACACTATGGTCTCTGTAGTGAATAAAGCAGACAAAACAGGCTGCTTTGAGCAGCTTATAAGATAGACAATGAGACAGAAACAGCATCAGGTGCTACGTAGTAAAATAAAATAAGGAAGGAGGGTAAAAAATCTAAGATCAGGGAAAGAAAAGTATAAGCTCAAAAATTCAATCTTGGGAAGCACAGGATGACTCACCAGAGGAACCTCCTTTCAGATGTTAAAAGTACTGAAGACTACAAAGTAACAGAGTTACATTTTACCACATTTTCAGTTTCTGCTCCAGAGTATGACATCAGACTGCCCATGCATTAATAATTGGAGATACCAAAAGCCACAGAAAATTTAACAGTGGCACAGTTACTATTTTTCATGATTTTATCAGTTTCCCTTCCTTATAAGTATACACAGGAGTTTATCATTCCCATCTTTTTGGCTTTTCTCATCAAAAATTGTCAGTCTTTCCTCAATCTTAAGAACATGTAAGCAGCCTCATTCATCGGCCCCTGAAAACACACACAACGACACACACATGTATAATAGATGGAAAGATCCCTGAAATCAAATTACAGCTCAAACTGCTCTCTGACACTTCTGTGCACAATAACCCACCTAATATTAATGAGTTTTCAGTTCTGAAATGCAAACAGTTTGAAACAGAATGGGGGTCTTTTCCGGCACTACTTTTACTTAGGAAGGTGAACATTCTCCTTTTTTAGGCCAAGGTAAGTGAGAAGACAGAAGAGTGGCTTTAGGTTACAGCTGTAGCTTGTGTTTAAAAACTGTACTTTATATCTTACTCTTTCATTTGGAAACCAGAAACAATCGACCTAATACATCTCACTTGTTAAGCATTTACAGCATCATATAACGCGTACTATGGAAAATAAACTGCAAACGAAAATGTTTTAATTATACTTGCAAAATTATGTCTCAGTGGTGTCATAATGCTGGCTTCAATTTTAACCAATTTATGAACAAATGCATTCCACAAGTTGAAGACATCACAGTTTTCAAAAATAGGATGAATGTACTTAATGCCACTGAATTACACATTTCAAAATGACTTAAATGATCAATGATTACATACAGTAAATGTCATCTGTATTTTATCACAATAATGCTAAAAAAAAAGCTTTTTAGAAGTAGCACTTATACAAATATGGAAATATATTGTACCCCTAAAACCAACATGACGTTCTCTGTGGATTACACGTCAAATTTTTTAAATTAATTAAAAATAAAATATGTGGGCTATATATTTTTAAAAAGCAGTAAAATAACCCCACCTTTAAAAAAATATATCTGTACATGTATAAGCGTCTGCATAATTATGCACACATTTTAAAAGGTCAAGAAGCCTCCAGACGAAAACATTAACGAATTGCGTGTACTTCTACTTTTCTTAACAATCACCCAAGTCATCTAATTACCTGTAATCAGTACGCTTTGTTTGCATAATTGGGAGAAGTGATAAAACATCGAAACCACCGCTCCAAATTCGCGCCCCAGGCGACGAAGAGCAGGCAGATACTCACCGCGGCGGGTCAGGCTCCCAGGCCAGACCCCCTCGGGTCGCGCCTCCAGGCCGAGCCTCACTCGCTGGCCCCAACCCGGGAACCCCGCTCCCGCACCGCAGCGCCCAACGCCCGCGCAGCCACCCGACTCACCGACTCGCGCGGCCGCGAAACGCTCAGTCCCCTGGCCGCACGCCCCGGCCCGCACCACTCGCCCCCACGCCGACTTCTTCGCTGGCCCGAATCGCGCACGCGCGTCACCGCCCCAGGCCTCTCGGCCTCTCTAGGAAGCTGGGAGGGCCAGCGTCTCGCTTTCTCCCGGGCCCCAGAGCCTTGTTGGCCTCTGAGCGCAGCCCAAGCGGCTTGGCCCCACACACCCCCACCTAAAGCACTGGACGCGTCTTCTGTTCATGACACAGAGCTCTATCAATTTGTCCCGTTTTCCTACCCCCACTCCCAATGTGTGTGCAGGGCTTCCCTCCAGGGCTCCCTCCGCCCAGGGAAGAACGGGATCAAAACCGGGGGTCCAATCAGGGACCAGCAAGATTTAGTTGACCAGGCTGGCCAGGAGGAGCTGTCAAGGAGCCCCGCATTACTCTCTGGTGCCCCGGTCAAGGGGAGGAATAAAAACCTAAGGGAGTTCACAGCAGTCCCTTTCCTCATCACCACCGCAGCCAGTTGCTCATTCCCAGTCCACAGGCACACAAACTTCCTGACCACAGCTTCCAGTGTTTCCTCCTGTTAACGAAATTTAAGTAAATTTTAAAGATCTTTCTTTAAATAGTAATAGTAATTTAATAGTAATAGTAATTCATTAGTCAAACTGCATTCCATTTAGCAGATAGAGAACAGTTCTGAAGAGTATGAAAAGCAAGAGATTTTATCCTGAGAAGGCAGTAGAAATGAGGGACCATAGGGACAATATATATATATATATATATATATATATATATATATATATATATATATATATATATAACTTACTTACTTATTTATTTATTTATTGGCCATCCTGCACTGACTGCAGGATCCCAGTTTCCTGAACAGGGATTGAACCTTGGCCCTCAGCAGTGAGAACCCAAAGTCCCAACCACTGGACTGCCAGGGACTTTCTGGGACAATTTATTATAGTTAACCTACAATATGAGGGTAGATGCATTCATAGGTTAAGATTTATAGATGTGTAACTAGTCTTGTGAGACTGGGACTACACCAGGAAAGGTTTTCATCATTGTTTGGGGATTAATAGAGCATAGAACCTGGACCTAATGCTTATTAAAGAAAAGGAAAGTGAAGTCACTCAGTCGTGTCCGACTCTTTGCGAACCCATGAACTGCAGCACGCCAGGCCTCCCTGTCCATCACCAACTCCCGGACTTTACCCAAACTCATGTCCATTGAGTCGGTGATGCCATCCAGCCATCTCATCCTCTGTCATCCCCTTCTCCTCCTGCCCTCAATCTTTCCCAGCATCAGGGTCTTTTCAAATGAGTCAGCTCTTCACATCAGGTGGCCAAAGTATTGGAGTTTCAGCTTCAACATCAGTCCTTCCAATGAACACCTAGTACTGATCTCCTTTAGGATGGACTGGTTGGATCTCCTTGCAATCCAAGGGACTCTCAAGAGTCTTCTCCAACACCACAGTTCAAGAGCATCAATTCTTCTGTGCTCAGCTTTCTTTATAGTCCAACTCTCACATCCATACATGACTATTGGAAAAACCATAGCCTTGACTAGACGGACCTTTGTTGACAAAGTAATGTCTCTGCTTTTTAATATGCTGTCTAGGTTGGTCATAGCTTTCCTTCCAAGGAGTAAGTCTTTTAATTTCATGGCTGCAATCACCATCTGCAGTGACTTTGGAGCCCCCAAAAATAAAGTCAGCCACTGTTTCCACTGTTTCCCCATCTATTTGCCATGAAGTGATAGGAGAAGGAAATGGCAACCCACTCCAGTACACTTGCCTGGAAAATCCCATAGACGGAGGAGCCTGGTAGGCTGCAGTCCTTGGGATTGCTAAGAGTCGGGCAAGACTGAGCGACTTCACTTTCACTTTTCACTTTCATGCATTGGAGAAGGAAATGGCAACCCACTCCAGTATTCTTGCCTGGAGAATCCCGGGGACGGAGGAGCCTGGTGGGCTGCCGTCTATGGGGTTGCACAGAGTCGGACATGACTGAAGTGACTTAGCAGCAGCAGCAGCAGCAGATGGGACCAAATGCCATGATCTCAGTTTTCTGAATGTTGAGCTTTAAGCCAACTTTTTCACTCTCCTCTTTCACTTTCATAAAGAGGCTCTTTAGTTCTCGTTTTCTCCCATAAGGGTGGTGTCATCTGCATATCCGAGGTTATTGATATGTCTCCCAGCAATCTTGATTCCAGCTTGTGCTTCTTCCAGCCCAGCATTTCTCATGATGCATATAAGTTAAATAAGCAGGGTGACAATATACAGCCTTAATGTACCCCTTTTCCTATTTGGAACCAGTCTGTTGTTCCGTGTCCACTTCTAACTGTTCCTTCCTGACCTGCATACAGGTTTCTCAAGAGGCAGGTCAGGTGGTCTGGTATGCCTATCTCTTCCAGAATTTTCCACAGTTTATTGTGATCCACACAGTCAAAGGCTTTGGCATAGTCAAGAAAGCAGAAATAGATGTTTTTCTGGAACTCTCTTACTTTTTTGATGATCCAGAGGATGTTGGCAATTTGATCTCTGGTTCCTCTGCCTTTTCTAAATCCAGCTTGGACATCTGGAAGTTCATGGTTCATGCATTGCTGAAGCCTGGCTTGGAGAATTTTGAGCATTACTTTACTAGCATTTGTGCAATTGTGTGGTAGTTTGAGCAATCTTTGGCATTGCCTTTCTTTGGGATTGGAATGAAAACTGACCTTTTTCAGTCCTGTGGCCACTACTGAGTTTTCCAAATTTGCTGACATATTGAGTGCAGCACTTTCACAGCATCATCTTTTAGGATTTGAAATAGCTCAACTGAAATTCCATCACCTCCACTAGCTTTGTTCATAGTGATGCTTTCTAAGACCCACTTGACTTCACATTCCAGAATGTCTGGCTCTAGGTGAGTGATCACACCATTGTGATTATCTGGGTCATGAAGATCTTTTTTGTACAGTTCTTCTGTGTATTCTTCTGACATTTTACTTAAAAACAAACAAAAAAAATAAGACTGAACTTAGAGAAAAGAAAGTCAGTCATTATCATTACAACCCTAAAGAGGTGGACAGAGTGTATCAGCTTCTTCCTATAGTACCCTCATATGGTTTGATTCTTGTATGTTGGTGTTACGTGTTCTTTCTGTATCTATAAGTAAAATCTCCAGGGACAAAATGTTAAGTGTCACCATTGGGGCCCCTGAAACCCTTCACCCTACTCAGAGGAAGAGTGTGAAAAAGATCTGTTAATGAGATTTAGGATATCTCCTCTTTTGCTTATTTTAGAGCACAGACTTACTTTGAAATTCTGTTAAAGGAAATCAACAAAAATAAATTTTACTATAAATAAAAAATAAAATAAAAAGTAATTGTTTAATAGTCTCTTCAGAGTGGAAAGGTGATTCCACTCATCCATAGAGGATTAGTAGACTGTGAGTACTCAAGTAAAGGAAGATAGATGGGAGTGGCAGGAGTCACGTCAGTTTTATAGTCTTTGGTTTTGGGTTATCTCTTGTGCCTTTTGACTTTTCATTAGCTTTTTGCAATGAATCTTCCTGTGAAGCTATTTTGGAATCTTCAAGCCTTTTGGAGGCTTCTGCATATCAACTAAGGTAATAAGTATCTCATTTGGTTGATTTGATTTCGGAAACCTTGATTTCAGCTGTACTTTTTAAAAAATTAATTTTAATTGAATTCTTATTCCCTTTTTATTTTAATTTTTTCTTTTTTGACCTCCCTATGTGGCATGTGAGATCTTAGTTCCCCAACCAGGGATCAAATCCATAGCCCTTATATTGGAAGTGTAGGGTATTACCCACTGGATTGCCAGGAAGTCCCTCAATCGTACTTCTTGAATGAATGACCTTGTCTAACCATGGAATGTTCTCCATAATGGCCATTGTAAATCGAGTTGTCTTTAGTAAGATTTTGACATTTTTGTATGTATCTATAGCTTCTAGGACCACGGTTCTTATACATAAAATAAGCAGGTGTGTCAGAAGTTAGAGCACTCAGTTCTTTTGAACTTGAGGAATCTATTTCTACCTAACAGAAATGTACCACTAGGTTGGAGATTTTGTAGTGTTTTATGTTTTACTGGGCGCCTCACTGCACAAAAATTTTCTGTAGGTTTGAGGGTAACCTAGTATTGATCTAACCCACTCCTTAACCAATCTATCCTAGCATGGGGGTCTTTGGCTACATGGCAAACTCTAACAGCTTTTAGGTGCTCAATGTAAACCCATATTTTGCATCTTGGCCTTCCAAGATTCCCATTAACAATAAATCTATTTTTCTTTTAACTTATGTGTATGTATATCAGCAGAAACCAACAATAACTAAAGAGGAAACAGACCTGTGGATGCCAGTGGTAACCAAAGAAATGGTACTGTGGACTGACCAAGAGCTAAGGACTGGTGCTCTGTTAGAGACTCCTGTTAGCCCAGGCTGCCCTGTTAAGCCTGGCCTGGAAAATCGATGAGTGCAGCAAGCTCAGATGCAAAGGGAGAACTCAGATTCAAGAGAAGCTTACCCATGCACTTCAGAAGCAGCAAGAGGGAATTCCCTGGTGGTCCAGTGACTGGAATTTTGACTTCCACTGCAGGGGGCACAGGTTCAATCCCTGGTCCAGGAAATAAGACCCTGCATGCCCAAAAAAGGTTTCGGTGGTGCCAGTGCCTGTTTTTTTCATTGTCCTTGAGGATGTTAGTAGACTCCCTTGGATCCTATTCTCATCACTGAAACTGTTAAAGAACAAATTCAATGAAGAAAATTTTAAAGATCTTATTGGCCTTAAATGGGAAACTCATGAGTCAAACAGCATACAATCTAGAAGACAGAAATGAGCTCCAAACAGTTATGCAAGGCAAGAGAGTTTATAGACAGAAGGGAGCAGGAACAAGGAGATTATACTAGGCAAAAAGATACGGGTTGTTGCAAGGTTGATTTCCTTATAAAGGATGACAAGGGGTTATCAGGTAGATTACTGAACTAGTGCTGATCAGGAAATTCCTAATAGACTGGGACTGTTTTAAAATTCCACTTCTGGCAAAACCAAAACTTTAAGTTTTATTTTGGAGCTTAGCATGAGTTACTCCATTTTGGGCCTGCTGTCTGGTCTTTAAAAGCCCCATCGGTGAGCTTTAACAAAGCTCACCTAGTGGTTGAGCAAGTGATGTTACTTGCCAATCTGTGGAATCCTGGAGGAGTAGGTTTGGGGGTACAGAGGCTGCTTGGAGAAGGACTGAAGCCACATCAGGAGACTGCCCAGCGCCTGTAGGAGCAAATGTCCTCTATCAACAACACCAGAGAACCTGGAGGGGGTGGAGCCAATGCTACAAAGACGGCCTGCTCCCATTGGAGCACACGTGCAAGCTGCTGTGCCAAGGGGCCAGGGAGCTGTCCTGGTTGTCTTCTGGTAGATGCATCCTAGTGCCAGGCCTCAGCATGTTCCCAACTGATTTTTTCAGTAGGAGGGATGTTCCATCTGTGACCTGAGGCTCTGCTCCACCTGTCTGAACCACCCTAGATTCTTTTTCAATGTCCCAGCCACCAAGGATGGAAACAGAGTGGATCCTGGCACCAGAGAGCTATTGATGAGACAGAAGAAAAACCAAGGGCACAGTATAACTAAGAAGGGTTCAAGGGGTGATATATAAAAAGTGTAACTGTGAAAGATGTGGTACAAAACCTCAAGGCTAGCGATATTTGAAATGGTAAAAACAAAGCAACAGGCCCAAAATGGAGTAGCTCATGCGAAGTGCCAAGCCACCAAAATAAAATTTAACTAAAAGTTTTGACTCTGCCACAATTGAGATGTTAAAACTAGTCCCAGTCCATCTGGAATTTCCTGATCAGCATTAGTTAGGTAATCTGCCTGACAGACCCCTGCCATTCCCTTACAAAGGAAAGTAACCTCATAATCAACCCACTTTTTTTGCCTTATATAACTTCCTCATTCCTGCTCCCTTCTGCCTATAAAAGTCTTTTGTTTTGTAAAGCTCCTCAGGGCTCCTTTCTATCTGCTAGGCTGGCTGATTCATGAATTGTTGAAGAAAGTCAACAAGCTCTTTAAAATGTACTCCATTGAATTTTGTTTTTTAACAGGAAGCTATTACCACCTCTACAAACAGACTCCCTTACAGAAGCTGTAGCCTTCAGCTTAGGGACATTCATAGTCCAGCATACAGTGATCTGGGGGAGCAAGTTTCTAAACTTGAGCTTCCTTCTGATCTGTCAGGGCCTGCCACTGGCATAACCCAACTGGAAGCTGGAGGGCAGTCCAAGAAGGTCAGTTTCCCAAGTCTTAAGGCAGGGTTGAGAAGAACCAAGAGTGAATATGGTGGTTGTGGGGCAGCAGTGGGGGACAGGATGCAACTGGAAATATCCAACACACCCAAAAGGAAGATAGGAACTGTTCATCTCCGCCTAATATGTCCATTAATTTCCTTTTGAAATATGTGAAAGAAAAATAAAAATGAAGTCAGTATTGCTAAGAGCACTCACTCACATGGAGATAAGAGGGCATTGAGGAAGAAGGACTTATACACATCTCAGCCAGAATGGAATCTGAAGTTTTGACTGCTTTTTGACTTAAAGCAGGCACATAGAACATCTACACAATATTCCAGAAACCCAAGATACTTATCAGAACCTTTCCCTAAATAACTTATGACAGTCTATCCCTTAAGGGCAAATATTCCCTTTTTACATTAGACCCAATCATAATTCTTACAAGACAACTTTAACAATCTCGTGGTTTCTGCCTTTATAAGCCCCTGATTTTACCCAAGACTGTGTCTCCCAAATTGCAATTCCCCAGATCCCAAATAAAACTCTGTTCTGTGGACACAGAAAAATGAGGATCGCTAAGCCAAAGAGCATTGCTCACCACCCAATTCTGCAAGGGTTAAGTTGTAACCCACTGCAGTTGCTGACCTGACAGTTAGAAACAGGCAGACCCCATAGATAGCGAAAGTCGCTCAGTCGTGTCCGACTCTTTGCAAACCCATGGACCATGCAGTCCATGGAATTCTCTAGGCCAGAATACTGGAATGGATAGCCTTTTCCTTCTCCAGGGGATCTTCCCAACCCAGGGATCGAACCCAGGTCTCCTGCATTGCAGGCAGATTCTTTACCAGCTGAGCCACAAGGGAAGCCTGACCCTATACATAGTTAGATGTATATCTCAGGAAGAATTTTAATGGCCCTGGATTTTTTTTTTTAATCTTCCCATACATAGAAATGCACTAAAACCATTAACTTGAGATATCTGTTCTGTATGATCTGCAATATTTTCTTCTTTTGATGTATGCATTTGAAATTAAGTACCAAGACATATGGACTTCCCAGGTGGCTCAGACAGGAAAGAATCCTCCGCAATGCAGGAGACCCAGGTTCAATCCCTAGGTCAGGAAGATCTGCTGGAGAAGGAAATGGCTACCCACTCCAGTATTCTTGCCTGGAGAATTCCATGGACAGAAGTGGGCTACAGTTCACAGGGTTGCAAAGAGTCACAGGGTTGCAAAGATTAAGACACACCCACCAAGACATATGCTTGACTACATGTATTTCCTTGCCAAAATCATGTATAAACTGGTTTCTCCCCTCTTTCTTCAGAGAAGTTCCTCAGAGCCAACTGAGAGACTCTTTCCTGGGCTTTAGTCTTCAGAAAGACCCCCAAATAAAACTCCAACTCACAACTCTTTCATCGTGTGTCTTTCTATAAGTCAACAGTTCTTTGCAAACTTGGTACTGATTACTGTGGGACAAATAATGTTCCTGATAACTGGTCTCTCAGGGGTGGAACTGAAGGTGGCTGGGATAGCTGGAGTGGGGCTGGGAGTGCTGAACATTCATAACCATCCACAGAAAAGAGCTTTTTATTTTGTCCGAGAACAAAATGTTCCCATGAAAGAGGAGCTTGAGCAGGTCCTGTGTTTGGGGTGGACTTCCCAGGTGGTGCTAGTGGTAAAGAACCAATGCAGGAGATTCAGGTTCAACTCCTGGGTTGGGAAGATCCCCTGGAGCCGGAAACGGCAACCCACTCCAGTATTCTTGCCTGGAGAAATCCCATGGACGGAGGAGCCTGGTGGGCTACAGTCCATAGGATTGCAAAGAGTTGGACATGACTGAAGCGACTTAGCACTACTCAGCAGAACAGCAGCTAACATGGACAGCACCCAGATTGCTGTGGTCCACCAGGTCCGGGAGATCAGCCCTCCAGCGTTTGCAGAGCTCAGGAGCAGACTCCTCCTTCTGCTCTGTTCAGACAGCAGCTCTGTTCTGAAGTCCTGCCCGGCTTCCTGAAGCTCAGCCCGCCTCTGCTGCTACCTGACTTCTCTGAGAGTCATAGCACAGAGCCTGCAGCAAGGCCATCTCTCCCCTCCTCTGCTGGGAGCCTGTCCTTGGAACTCTGGTTCCTGAGAGCTTTAGTTCCCTTCATATTGGGCCGCTTGACTTGGCAGGAGCCAGGGCAGAGCTTCTCCAACTTGAATGTGCATATGAATACAAATCACTTGGGGTTACCCTAGTTTAACCAGTTGTTAAACTGCAGATTCTACTTTGGGAGCTCTCTGGAAGCTGGTAAAGACTGAAGAGAGAAATTTAAAACTTACACTCAGCTAGAAATAACTTCATGCTCATTCTGCTCTGTAAGATGCTTGCTGCACCGAGATAGGAACAAGATGACCTAGCGTCTTATAGTTATAAGATGTTCTGATAAGTATGGAATGTTCTGTTTCTGCTTCTAAGAGTTTCTGTTTGGAAATTCCCTGCACATAACCCATAATATCTCCCACACTCTGTAACTGCCCATATCCCATATCAACCAGGTAACCAATCAACCAGTGCCAACTGTAATTGTGTGTACTGACACTATACCAATAAAGCTCACCCTGAACTTGGAAGCCCCCAGAACTAGAGGGTGTTAGCTCGTCTGGGACCACCGGCTTAATAAACCCGAGTCCTCCATCCCTCCGAGTGTGGTGCTTAGTTTCTCAACGGTCCAACTTCTGCAATAAGACTATTTCTTGAGAGACTCACAAGTGTGCCCATGTTGTGTTCCTAAACCAGGCTTTGAGTAGGAAAGAACTGTTACTGCAAATCACTGACTTTTAATTTTTGCTGCTCAGTATAATCTCCTGGCTTGGAAAAGATCAGTTTGCATTCCAATCCCAAAGAAAGGCAATGCCAAAGAATGTTTAAACTACCATATAATTGCACTCATCTCACACACTAGCAAAGTAATGCTCAAAGTTCTCCAAGCCAGGCTTCAACAGTATGTGAACCAAGAGCTTCCAGATGTTCAAGGTGGATTTAGAAAAGGCAGAGGAACCAGAGATCAAATTGCCAACATCCATTGGATCATAGAAAAAGCAAGAGAATTTCAGAAAAACATTCTACTTCTGCTTCATTGACTACGCCAAAGCCTTTGACTGTGTGGATCACAACAAATTGTGGCAAATTCTTGAAGAGACGGTGATACCGGACCACCTTATATGCCTCCTGAGAAATCTGTGTGCAGGTCAAGAAGCAAAGTTAGAACTGGACATGGAACAATGGACTGGTTCCAAATTGGGAAAGGAGTACTTCAAGGCTGTATACTGTCACCTTGCTTATTTAACTCCTATGCAGAGTACATCATGCGAAATGCTAGGCCAGATGAAGTACAAGCTGAAATCAAGACTGCCAGGAGAAATATCAATAACCTCAGATACGCAGATGACACCACCCTTATGGCAAAAAGCGAGAAGAACTAAAGAGCCTCTTGATGAAAGTGAAAGAGGAGAGTGAAAAAAATGGCTTAAAACTCAACATTCAAAAAACAAAGGTCATGGAATCCAGTCCCATCACTTCATGGCAAATAGATGGGGAAATAATGGAAACAGTGAGAGACTTTATCTTCTTGGGCTCCAGAATCACTGCAGATGGTGACTGCAGCCATGAAATTAAAAGACGCTTGCTCCTTAGAAGAAAAGCTATGACCAACCTAGACAGCATATTAAAAAGCAGAGACATTACTTTGCCAACAAAGGTCCTTCTAGTCAAAGCTATGACTTTTCCAGTAGTTGTGTATGGATGTGAGAGTTGGACTATAAAGAAACCTGAGCACTGAAGAATTGATGCTTTTGAACTGTGGTGTTGGAGAAGACTCTTGAGAGTCCCTTGGATTGCAAGGAGATCCAACCAATCCTAAAGGAAATCAGTCCTGAATATTCATTGGAAGGACTGATGTTGAAGCTAAAACTCCAATACCTTGGCCACCTGCTGTGAAGAGCTGACTAATTTGAAAAGACCCTGATGCTGGGAAAGATTAAAGGCAGGAGGAGAAGAGGACGACAGAGGATGAGATGGCTGGATGACATCACCGACTTGATGGACACGAGTTTGATCAAGCTCTGGGAGTTGGTGATGGATAGGGAAGCCTGGTGTGCTGCAGTCCATGGGGTGACAAAGAGTCGGACACAACTGAGCTACTGAATTGAACTGATAATCCCCTGTGGTGGCTTCCCAGATGGTAAAGAATCCATCTGCTAATGCAGGAGACTCAGGAGACGTAGGTTTGATCCCTGGATCAGGAAGATCCCCTGGAGGAGAAAATGGCAACCCACTCCAATATTCTGTGAAGGACAGGGAAGCCTGGCAGGCTACAGTCAAAGGGGTCGCCAAGAGTTGGACAAGGCTGAGTGACTGCGCATGCATGCATAATCCCCGGGGGGAGTTTCTCAATTAAGTGGAAAACTGTGGGTGGGACCTAGGTGTTCCTACTTCTTTAACTACCCAGATGGTCACAAAGTGTAGCCAGGGTTGACAACCTGAGGATGAAGGAGCCTTCCTTTTACATAGATTCCCTGCAGTGTTGCTGAAGGGTTTTAATCATTTGCTTGTTTTCAAATTTAAAACACTTTAGCTTTTGACTTTGAAAAAGGAGGAAAGTTTTACCTTCCCTGTTCTTCACCTCCTATTTTGTTTGTTTGATTTTGGCCTTGCCACATGGTTTTTGGAGCTCTTAGTTCTCTGACCAGGGACAGAACCAAGGCCCCAGCAGTGGAAGTGTGGAGTCCTAACCACTGGACCACCAGGGAATTTCTTTTACCTCCTATTTTGAAACGTGAAGAGATAAGTCTTGGTAAATTGAGGCGGAAGTGGGAGTTGCAGGGGTGCTCTGGACTGCAGTCAAAGAAAGATCATAGTGTACAACTGAGAATCAGCTGTGGCCAAGTGACAGAAAGAAAACTGTCCTCACGGGTGAAGGAAAGTTACAGGGCTCAAAATAGCCTGGAGTTAAAACTCCCCTCCAGGTCCTCCCCACCATTCTATGCAAAACAAAGGGCTCTCTCACCCGGAAAAAAAAAAACAAAAAACAAAAAAAAAAGGACATTAAGGCTGATTACACCCAGCTCCCAGCCAGTCCAGCCTCTGGCTGATCTCTAAAATTCCTTGCCCCAGCTGTTTAAGAGATAACTACTCCGAACAACCTTGGAGAAGAACAGGCCCCCTTAATACAGTAGCTTTCCACATATATGCCTATATATACTTACTCTTTTCTTGGGTTAGTGTAGCAGCTCACTAATCTGACTGCTGCCCATTTTCACCTCATTAAAGTGTTCTGTTCCTGTAAAGTGCCGGTTGTTTTTCTGAACCTCGCCTTCTTTAACTCCCTTACCCTAGAATAGGATTTTCCACTCCTGGTCACAAACTCAGCCCCGCTTCATGGGGGAAAACAAGGAATCAAAAAATGTGTTCTCTTTTACAAAGATGATGTTTGAATTTTTAAAGTACTTTCTAACATAGCAAAGAAATACTGATACTAATACTTAAAAAGATTTGAAAGTGGAATTCAGCTTCTCCCTTGCCAGGAATTCATACACATCCTTCCTCCATCCCTAGCCCTCTAAAAGCCCTCCTCTGTCTTCCTCCAAAAAGATGATGGCATGCCTTTGGATCCAGGGATAAAGACAGGATCAGGAAGTTTCTCCGGGAGAGCTGAATCTCTATTGGTAATGGGTAGGGGATCCATCTTTGGGTCAGGTCATAGGAATGGGAAAGAGAGATTATGGAATATTTATTGCTGTATCCCAAGTGTTGTTGGATGGCAGGGATACTGAATGATAACTGTCGATGGGGTGTGGTGATGGGCCAGCAATTCGGTGGTAAAAGGATTTACTGAGTCAGAAGTGAGGGTACCAAGTGAGATTTATTAAGTACACTGCAAGGGAGCAGCCGGAGAGACCCAGAAGTGTCTGCCTCCGGTGGGGGAGAGAAACTGGGCTTCTTTTATGGTCCATTCTGGTCACCCTTGGGTTAATGTTCCACCCGTATGGTGGTTAGGGCTGGGTGTGTCATTGCTCAATCTTCCTGGACCACTAACTGCTCATGACTGCTGGTGATTTTTCCTTGGGGGAGGGTATGACTGTCTTATCTTGAAATGACTTTCTGAGCCTAAGATGACTGTTTTATTGTTAAGTTCCACAATAACCTCTGGACTGAGAAGGAAGTTTGAGACCCAAAAAATGAAGCAGGCAACTCCGTAGAGAGCAATTATGAAATATGTTGTGGGTAACTTGCCTACAGGAAGGATCAGGCAGGCGACCACCAGAGGCATTAGCAGCAATACTCAGCGTTGCTGAAAGAGGTAAGGAGGGTTCACACTGAATTGGTTGATTGAACCCAGGACGCTTTGTCTTAAAAGGTGTAAATACTAAAGAAAAGGTGCAAACACAAACCTTACCATCAACTGGAACATCTCTTGAGCCGTGCGCTGCACTTCACTAAGGGAGTGGTGAGAGCGCTCTCTGCAGGCTGTTCAGCCCCTTCTGGTAGGGTTACTACTTGTTTCAGACAGACCAGACAACTCCCACAGAATTCACACTCTTAGGTTTGGGAGCAAGACTCCCCTAGAGCTCTATATAAGCCAGTGGATCCAGAAGGTGGGACTATCACCCCTAATCCTGGAAAGCAGAGAACTGAACCAAAAAGAATTATTCTCGAGCCTTAAGATCTCATTTAACTAAGTTTTGAATTTGCTCAGGACCAAGCACACTTTTTCCCTTCGGATTTCTCCTCTTTGGAATTAAAATGTGAGATAATATACATTGGTCTCTGCCCCTAGTTCCTAGCACAGAGCCCCTTAAATGCTTGTAATTTTCTAAGTGGTAAGAGCACCAGGAGCACCTTTTGTTCTAATATTTGGCCTTTGACTCTGGTTCCTGACTCAGGGTTCCTGAAATCTTTGTAACTTACTGATAGGAACATTGCTTTACTTTTTTTTTTTTTTTTTTGGTCGCACTGTGTGGCTTGTGGGATCTTAGTTCCCCAACCGAGGATTGAACCTGACCCATGCCTCCTGCACTGGGAGCACAGTCTTAACCACTGGACCACCAAGGAAGTCTCATCTTTCATTCTAATAAAGCAACTCTGCATAGCTTCCTGGATGAGGGCTGGTCACAGGAAAGACAAAACCATGATTCAATCTTGACATTTTCAGCTCCCCCTGCCCCCACCCAGTTCTCTTAATAAAGGAGATGCCTGCATGATGAAGCCTCCATAAAAAACCAATAATACTAGGTTCAGAGAGCTCCTCAGAGGGCGACACATCCTAACTCCAGAGACAGCAGCTCTTGTGCTCAGGACCCTCTCAGATCTTACTCTATGTATCCATCCTCATACCCTTTTATAAAAAAAACAGTAAATATAAGTGAACTGTTTACCTGAGTTCTGTGAACCACTCTAGCAAATTAAACCCAAAAGGGGGTTGTTGGAACCTCTGATCTACAGCTAGTTGGTCAATAGAGCAGGTGATAACCTGGGCTTGGAAACAGTGTCTAAAGTTGGTATGTGTGTGTATCTTGTGAGACCAATCCCTTAACCTGTGCAGTTTGACACTGTCTCCACAGTGTCAGAACTGGGGTAAATTGTGGGACACCCAGCTGGTGTTGCACAGAATTAGTGTGGGGGAAATTACCCACATTTGGTGACCCCAAATGTCAGAAGGGAAATGTTCTGTGTAAATAGTAAGGAAGACACAGAAGGGAAACACAGGAGGGAAGGACTGTGGGTTTTTATCGACATCCAGTGTCTACCCTATGAACACCCAGAATTGTACTTGGGAAGCATATAACCTGTCTGGTTTTACAGGTTCACAGCTGAAGAGGAATTGCCTCAGCTTGAATTTGACCCATATCTGACTTAGATAATGTTTAGATGAGGCTTTGGACTTCAGACCTTAAAGCTAATGCTGAATTAAAACTTTGGGGCTGCTCAGGATGGAATTAATTTATTTTGCAGATGAAAAGGACCTGAATTTTGGGAAGCCAGAGGCAGAATGTATGGACTGAATGTCTGTGTTTTTGAAATTCATGTGTCAAAGCCCTAATCCACCTAAGGGTGATTCTATGTAGAGTTGGGCTTTGGGGAAGCAACTCGAATAGTTTATGTGGGTAGAGCACTCATGATGGAGTTAATGTTCTTATTAGAAGAGGAAAGGACTTCACTGATGGTCCAGTGGCTAAGACTCTACGCTCCCAATGCAGAGGGCCCAGCTTCCATCCTGGGTCAGGGAACTATATCTCACATGCTGCAACTAAAGATCCTGCACACTACAAAGATCAAAGACCCCATATACTGCAACTAAGACCCACAAAAGCCAAATAAATAAAAACAAATACTGAAAAGGAAAAAAAAAGAAGAGGAGGAAGAGACAGCTGCTCTCCTTCTCTGCAATATGAGGATATAGCAAGAAAGCAGCTGGCTGCAGCCAGGACTCAAAAGGATTTGTACCAGAACCCGACCATGCTGGCAACTTGATCTTGGATTTCCCAGCCTCTGAGGAATAAATGTTTGTTAAGCCACCACTCTATGGCATTGTATTAAGTAATTCCAACTAAGGCAGCTGCTAAAGGTATGTCCCTCCCAATACCCTTCCTCCCAAAAAGGGATCAGGCCGTTATCTTTACTCTTCAAAGAATATCTCCCTTATTATGACAACTCTTCCAGGTAATAAAAGAGAAACAAAAGTCCCAAATTAATTTTGCTAAGCAAATTGAATCTAGTTCTGTACTTCAAAAATAAGATACAATCACCAGGAGAAAACAGATTTTATTCCAGGAACACAAGACAATTTTAATTACTTGGAAACCCGCCAACAAAATCGATACAAAAAGAGTAAAGGATAAGACCTATGAAATTTTACCAACAGATTTTTAAAGTTCTTGATAGAACTTAGCATCCATTCCTAACAACTTAAGTATGATAACTTCCTACAGTATGTGTACTCTACATGTCAAGTACTGTTTCAAGTAACACTTATAAATGAATTTTATCCTCAAGGCCCTATGAGGTAGCTCCATTTGACACATGGAAGACAAAAGGAAGAGCATTCATGATGGAGTTTATGTTCTTAGTAGAAGGGACTTCCCTGGTGGTCCAGTGGCTTGCCCAAGATTACAGACCTAAGGAAAGTGATGGAGGCAGGATTTCAACCTAGGTTTCCAGGCAAAAAATCTGTGCTCTTTACCACTATAACATATTGCTGCATCTAAAAATAGGAATAGAACAAAACTTCCTTAACACAGTATTTATCAGAAACAATGAGGGTGAACCACATATACAACTGTGACATGCTGAAAAACGTTTCTGAAAATTAGGAACAAGATATGGAATATGCCTTTTATTCACTGTTCAACTTTTTTTTTTAAATATTCACGCTGATTGACATGAGTGGCATACAGATTAGAAATTAAGAGAACGCTAATCGTTACTGTTTTATTGTATACCTAGAAAAGCTAGGAAATGAAACTAGGAAAAAAAAATTCTTCAAACCAAAATTAATTAAACGAGGTAACTGGATCCAGGTAAAAAAATTTCTTTTAATCAGTTAACTTTTAAAATACTAGCAATAGCCAATAGAAATTGAGATGTAGCTTTCAAATGTAGCTCCTTTTCCTCCAACCAAGAGCCTGAGTGCTTTCCTAGGAAATGAGGACATTCATTTCTATTGAGAACCTACTGGTGCTGCTGGTGATCAGCTCACAGAGTTATAAGCAGTGCTGGATCTGTCCCCCCAGAGACTCAGTGTGGTAGGGTATGAGCAGAACCAGAAGATAATAAATTAAAACATTCAACAGACAAGAGTTTCTACTTAAGATATGACCAGCCACATTCAAATTAGAGTTGAGGGCTGGACCCGTGTGTTCATATGGGGTCTCCCTGGAACCTGGGAGTTTCCAAAGTAAAACACTTAAAAAAAAATATAGTTCTGGATCTTAAAGGTTCAAGGGACACAGACTGGCAAACAGGAAGAAAAGCTTTTCTTCATAGAGAACACAAGTGTTGAGGGTCTAGATTAAAGCAAGCTTTAAAAGGGCCACACTCAAGAGGTAGGAAGAATGAATCAGTCTTAGAGGATGGCTTTATATAAACAGTAAAATGGAGGAGGTGGAATAGAATAAGGAAATATCTCTATCCTTGAGAATGTGATCGTGGCATGCATAACTGAGTTAGATGTTAATTATTTTAAGAAGTGAAAGGGAATTCCCTGGCGGTCCAGTGGTTCAAGCAGTCCAGGACTTCATGCCTTCATTTCTGAGGGCACAGGTTCGATCCCTGGTTGGGGAACCAAGATCCCACAAGCTGCCTGATATGGCCATAAAAAGAAAAAGGAAACCTATAAGCACATGAAACATGTAGTCCTTATTTCCCCAAGAGGAGGAGGAGGAGGATTGCACTCTAGGAGAGTGCAATTGCACAGATCACTTGCACAGAAGGAGGATTGTAACTCTAACTCTCCCACCTTTGTGACCAGCAGCGAGCACTCGGAGATGGTCCATATTTTTTTTTCTAATTTTTTTTCTTTATGGTAGCCATGCTGTCTGGCATGTGGAATCTTCATTCCCAAACCAGGAATCAAAACTCATGCTCCCCATCAAAACTCATGCTCCAGAGCATTAACCACTGGACCACCAGGGAAGTCCTGGGATGGTACACACGGAACAGGTGGTTCCAAGTAGAGATCAGGATGAACATACTTAAATAGAAACCTTAACCTAAAGTTTCTTGCTGTCTTAGAGAATCATGTCTTAAGAAACAGACTGAGCCAGACCTGAGTGCTTCTCTCCAGTGTGAGTTCGCTGGTGGTGATTGAAAGTAGAACGCTGACTAAAGGCTTTCCCACACTCGATACATTCATAGGGTTTCTCTCCAGTATGAACTCTTTGGTGCACGGTGAGTTGTGAGCTATCACGAAAGGCTTTCTCACAAACTTGGCATTTATAGGGCTTCTCCCCAGTATGGGTTCTCTGATGTACCATAAGGCTAGAATTATGAGTGAAGACCTTTCCACATTCATTACATTCATAAGGTTTCTCACCAGTGTGAATTCGCTGATGAATAATGAGGTACGAGTTTTGATTGAAGGATTTTCCACAATCATTGCATTTATAGGGCTTTTCATCAGTGTGAAGTCGCTGATGTCGAGTGAGACATTTACTCAGACTGAATGCCTTACCACACACATTACATTCAAAAGGTTTTTCTCCAGTATGAATTCGCTCATGGTCGGCAAGTTGAGAGATCTGATTGAAGGCTTTCACACATTTGCTACACTTATATGGTTTTTTCCCAGTGTGGAGACTCTGATGTCGAGTAAGACATTTACTCCTACTGAAGGCCTTGCCACATTCGTTACACTCATAAGGCTTCTCCCCAGTGTGGATTCTCTGATGGTCAATAAGATTTCTGTTAGAACAGAAAGCTTTCCCACACTCATCACACTTGTAAGGTTTCTTACCAGTGTGAAGTACCTGATGGCGGATAAGGCTTTTACTCCGACTAAAGAGTGCTCCACACTCATTGCATCCATATGGTTTCTCCCCAGTATGAGTTCTCTGGTGGTCAAAGAGTTTGGAACTTTCATTGAAAGCTTTTCCACATTCATTGCATTTATATGGTTTCTCCCCAGTATGAAGTCTCTGGTGTTGAATGAGATGGGAGCTGTGGCGATAGGTCTTTCCACAATCACTGCATTCATAAGGTTTTTCCCCTGTATGGATTCTGAGGTGGACAATGAGCTGAGAGGTCTGCCTAAAGGCCTTGCCACACTCAGTACACTCATATGGTTTCTCTCCAGTGTGGATTCTCTGATGCCCAATGAGGTGTGAACTCCAATTAAAAACTTTGCCACATTCATCACATCGATATAATTTCTGTCCCTTCAGAACTCCCTGATGTTCTGAGAGACTGGAGGACAGATCTAGATGTCCCTCAAGTTCCTTATACTCATCAAATCTATCCTTTGTAGATTTCTTTTTATCCTCCTGTGTTATCTCTAAGAAATCACTTTCCAGTCTGGTTCCTTCTTCATTTGAGGGTTGAACTTTTAGCTTCTCTAAAGCTTCTTCACAGGCAGCCCCAGCTTCTGGTCCTCCAAGAATCAGTCCACAAAGTATGCCTGAGGTCCTGTCAGCTGATTTTGACTCTTCAGAAATGTCCTGCTTCCGAGACAACTGTGAACTTGCCATCCTGTTTTCACCTGCTGCCAAAAGACAGAAGAAAATAACTGTCACTCACTTCTTGTCCTATTGAGGAAATGAACTGTCAGGAGTCTATGTAGCTTAAAAAAAAAAAAATTCACTTTGAGGGTAAGGCATAAGGAGACATATTGAGAACAGGAGGGAAAAAGCAGAGCTATCAGGACAGAAGGATGTGGAGCCAGCATAGCCAGGTGAGCAGGCCAATTGAAAGGCAAGAGACCAGATTGTAAAGCACAGTGTGATCTCCCAGAAGTCACTTAGATGTGGCGTCTCCTTAGTAAAATGATGAACTCTCGGGTCCACTCCAACCATGACACTGTATGGCTCCACAGTTCACAGCAAAGATGTCGAGGAGAGTGATGGCAAATACTTTAAATATGAGAAACATGTAGGCAAACATGAGAGTTGAAGGAAAATGTGTATTACGAGGGCATGATCAAGAAAAAGTGCACAAAAAGGAGTGATTCTGGTATGAAAGAATAGTAACAATATTTGGAGAAGCCATGGGTTCAAAAAGGCTGGGAAAAAGTACTGAAGGAGAGAGTAGAGCTCTAAAATTGGGGACATCCTAGTCTCTGGAGCACTGGACTAGGACGTGCCAGTAAGCACTCCTCTGAAAATTAACAAAGGCAATAATTTGAAATACAAATCAAAGTACATGTCTTGTAGCTTGATAACCTGGAATCATAATGAGACTGAACAGCTGAGTATTTGCTTTTGAATTCTGGAATTTAATAAAGAAACTGGGAAAGGCAGAGCATCCATGGTCATAGGTAAACACAAAAATATTGGTTCCTTTCAATCACATCTTAAGCGGCCACAAGCTATCATACCATCTCAGCATATTGAAAATGAAAGGTATCTGGTCCTTTAATTCTAAGCCCACCTTCTCCGGAGTAGGCTACTGTCCTAGACCAGTTAACCCCAGAACCTCCTCTGACAACAGCCCCTTTCAGGAAGCAGCCCTGCCCGAGTCTTTCTGAAGGGGAAGCTGAGAAAACCATGTTTTGTGCAAAGCAACCCAGATCATCCCGGGATGGACGAGGACCAGGACTAGGTGACTGGACCAGGGCCAAGCACCAGACCCAAGTGCAGCTTATAGAGTAGTCATCAGCTATGGGTGACCTGGAATGAAGTTCTGCCCAAAGAAATATGATATTTAATGGCTGAACCACCAATGGAGTCCCTTTCTACATAAATTCTGAACTGAGAGTAGGACAAAATGAAGGAAATTACAAGTAGTAGCTCAAGCTGAAATGATGCATGGAGAGAAGAAATCCATCAGGAACCAGAGCAAACAGAACATATGAGGAAATAGGAAGTCTAATTAAGAAAGCTTGGAGGGGGACAAAAGATTCAGAGTAAAGAGAATGGCCATCAGTGGGAACAGAAAAACAGAGACATAGGACACAGCTGTCTTACAACACTGCCGTAAAAATCCTTTCACTTCTGCTGCTGGGTTGGAAAGATCTCTTGGAGCAGGGAAAGGCTACCCACTCCAGTATTCTGGCCTAGAGAAATCCATGGACTGTATAGTCCATGAGGTCACAAAGAGTTGGACACGACTGAGTGACTTTCACTGTCACTTTTCTGCTGCTGAGGCTCCCAGGTCCCCACAAAGCTTTGTTTCCCAAAGCCTGGTCTAGCTGGTGAGTCTGGGCAGGGCTTCCAAACCTTCAGTCTTATTCCAAGTAACTTAGCTCATGACTCAGAGTAACTGAATGGCTCTCTATTCCTTCCAACTACAAACTCTTAACTAAACCAGCTCACTTCAATTAATAAGGAAGTACAGAGAGTGTTAATAACCATCAAAGTGAGTGATGATGTAGAGAGATTCATTATACTATTCTTTCCATTCTCGTTATATTTTCATAATTAAAAGAATAAGAACATAGCAAAGAAAATGTAAAGAAGGCAGACTCTAAGTTACTAGGGAGCAGAGTCATTACCCAATGGGGCCAGGCTGCAGCAGTTTTCCAGCATGATGTTCCAGTACAGTGCTCTCTGGCTGAGTGCTGTACCTTTCCACTTCTTCAGAGTATAGTTCACAGACAGAAGCTCCAACTCTGCAGCCTCCTGTAATGACAAGCTTCTATTGCTCAGGGACATTCGCAGCCTGAGGGGCAGAGTCAACAGCGTACCAAGACAGGGTTGAGACCCTGGTGGCCAAAGGGGTGGGGGGACAGAAAGAAGCTGGGAGGACACATTAATAAAAGGACAAGTTCAAGGTAAGATGACAGTCCATGAACTCAATGGGTGGGACCAAGTCCAGGGGAGGCAGTTGGGAAGAGAAGTCACAGGTGCAGACTCTGAATGGGCCAGAGCCCTGGAGATGAGGTCATGCTATTCCTGGGCCACAGACTTGGAACCCAGGAAGCTCACCTGGGGCCTGACCATCTGGAGAATTCACTGGAAACTCAAGGATTTCAGCACAATGAAGAAAAAAAAACCTTGAAAAAGAAAATTAAGTTGAAGAACTCACACTTCACAATTTCAAAACTTATTTGACAAAACAGCACTGATCAGGACTGTGTGATACACACTTAGATCAGTGAAATGGGTAAGAGTCCAGAAGTAAACATCTACAGTTAACTTTTTTTTTTCTGGCTGCACTGCGTAGCATGTGGGATCTTAGTTCCCCAACAGGGATTGACCCTGTGTCCTCTGCATTGGAAGGACAGAGTCTTAACCACTAGACCACTAGGGAAGTCTCCTAAGGTCAACTTACTTTTTAAATATATTTTAAATTTATGTATGTATTTTATTTGGCTGCACTGGGTCTTAGTTGCAGCATGTAGGATCCAGTTCCTTGCCTAGGGATCAAACCCGGGCCCCCTGTATTGGGGACATGGAGCCCCAGACACTGGACCACCAGCAAAATCCCCATCAACTTATTTTTTATGGAAGTCCCAAGACCACTCAAAGGGGAAAGAAGACACTTTTCAACAAATGGTGCTGGGACAACTGGATATACACATACAAAAAAATGAGGTTACACCTCTACCACAGTCCATATATGAAAATTATATGAAAAAAAAAATATATATATATATATAAAAGAAAATTATATGGACAGTAGGCTTTGGCACCTGTTGCAAATTGGCCCCACTAATTTGTGTACCAAATCATACATGATAGCTAGCTTCCCCTGAGAGCATGGAACCCTCCAACTCCCATCACTTTTAAGCAAAGTTTTAAAAAATCACTATCCTCATCCATGATTAAAACAGAGACCATCATCTACATTTGCTACAAACAAATACCTCGTCCATGTCTCCTGGACTCAGTGAGCACTGGGAGGACTGACAAGACATGACTGCCAACTGAAATGGGAAGAAGGCTCACACCAGAATGCTTGTCACCACCCAGATAAAAGAAACTGCAGTGCTGTTACAGGGTCACGGACAGTCAAATGAAGAACTACTTTAGGATCGCGCATGATGAGTAAGCTGAAGTTTGGGCAGAGAAATGAAGCTTTGCTGTGAAAGAAAAAGGCAGGGCCTTTGCCAGATAAATTTGCAGAACAGACTGGGGAAGAGAAAGATGCTCAGGTGAAGAGAAATCCAGGAGTAAGACTCAAGAGGATGAGCTGGAGACCAGAGAGAAGTATTTTGAAGAAACGTACCCAGGAGGAAATATAAAGCACTGACATATCTTAGTGAAATAAGCGCCAAACGTAAGCCTCCAAGCTGACCTGTTGTGTAGCAGTTGCTGCATAAATGTCCAAAGAGGTCGGTGAGGTATTTGTAAAGAAATGATGCGAAGGACCAGCAGAAAAATGACAGCAACTGCCCATGAATACGGCAAAATACAGTCCTTTGAGCCCAGCCTCTGCAATCATGAACATGGATAATGACCGCTAATGACCGTTTCTGCCATGAGAGGACAAAGCAAGAAGGCCATCTATGAACCAGGAAGCAGGTTCTCACCGGACACCTAATCTGCCAGCACCTTGACAGTGGACTTTCCAGTCTCTAGAACTATGAGAAATAAATTTCTGTTGTTCATAAGGCATCCAGTCTATGGCATTCTGTTACAGCAGCCCAACCAGATTAAGACTTTGAGAAAGAGCTTTCTTTAAATTTCTATTTATCAAAGTCCCAGACTTAAGCCTGGCCTGGCTAACACATCTCTTTATGAACCAATCACTGTGACGAGGTGATAAAATGCTCTGATGGGTCACATCTGAGTCACTATCTGCCACTGGAATATCCTGGAAGGGGAATTGAATGCATCAAAACCTCAGGAGCACATGGACTGAGAGTGGGGACAGTAGTTCTCCCCAAGTTGAGATGATATAATCAACAGAAAGGGGCCTGTGTGCCAGACAGAAGAAAGAAAACAGACATTGCTACCAAACCAACTTGGGTCCACTTGCTCTGATGCAGTAAAGCCAATGTACTGACACTGGGTTGTGGTGAAGGAAAGAGTAACATTAGAAAAAAAAGCTAATGACCTCCTGGGCCTTTCAAAGTCTGAATGAAAGCCTCACAGCACAGTAAACAAAGATGGAGGCCAGTGAGCTGAAACTGCTCCATTAAATTCAGGTATCCTAATGCCTCTGGGTTCCTTCCAGGTCCCAACCAGCTTTTGAGGACAGAAGAAAACATCAACTTATTAAGATGACACCATAAATGTGAGCCCCCAGGCTGGGGAGCAACCTGAGATAGATCAGGCCTCTTCTCCCCAGCTTCATCCCTTCACTCAGCTTCATTCCCAAATGAAAATGGCCTGGAAAAGAACCAAGGAAACCCCTGGGCAGTTTTCAGGAATATTTTCTTCTTTCTGTCATTTTGCTTTAATACAAAGTAATTCTGACTTCCTTTTAAAAGCCTCTTAAATAAGTAGTCTCTTATTCTTGTTTTTCCTGCTCGTGAGAGGGTGTGTGCTGTGTTTAGTCGCTCAGTTGTGTCCAACTCTTTGCGATCCCATGGACTGCAGCCTGCCAGGTTCCTCTGTCCCTGGGCGTTCTCCAGGCAAGAACAGTGGAGTGGGTTGCCATTCCTTTCTCCAGGGGCTCTTCCCAACCCAAGGATCAAACTCAGGTCTCCTGCATTGTAGGCAGATTCTTTACCAACTGAGCCACCAGGGAAGCCCCCAGTGAGAGGGTACATAAGGTTTATTGTATACACTGATAATATGCAAACTAGTTTCTAAGACAATTAGAAACTAAAGCAAGACTGCTTCTGCTGCTGCTGCTGCTAAGTCACGTCAGTCGTGTCCAACTCTGTGTGATCCCATAGACAGCAGCCCAACAGGCTCCTCTGTCCCTGGGATTCTCCAGGGAAGAATACTGGAGTGGGTTGCCATTTCCTTCTCCAATGCATGAAAATGAAAAATGAAAGTGAAGTCACTCAGTCATGTCTGACTCTTAGCGACCCCATGGACTGCAGCCCACCAGGCTCCTCTGTCCATGTGATTCTCCAGGCAAGAGTACTGGAGTGGGTTGCCGTTGCCTACTCCAAAGACTGCTTCTAGTACACATTTAAATGTTATAAATTTATTTATACCAATTTAGAAATGAACTCAATCTAGTGCCCAAAATTTGATTTCTCAATACCACTTCTACAAAAAACGAAACCAAGAATCCTTGCAGAAATGATTGATTCCAAGGCTGGGGAGGTGAAAACATAAGACGAGTATCTTGCGGTGCCTGAAAATCAGAGAAAGACACAAAAAAGGATGGGAACATGTAAGGGGAAACAGGAGCCAACCTGAAAGATGCCCAACGGCTAAAGCTAGAATAATTTATGCCACAAAATAAATAACAACATACCTCAATATACTCCCCAAATAAACACCCAACATCACACACTGATGTAACTGATATAATTAAGTAAATAAACAAGTTGGAGAGAAGGCACAACGCTTCCTCACAAAGGATTCCAGTTAATAAACGTAGAAGAAAAACACAAAAAATGAAAAGCTCCTAGGAGAACATCACAATAACAACTGCTGTAGGCAAGATCCACCAAGAAATGCTAATTAGTACTTTTAGCATATTTCTGTGTAAAGTCTCAAAGTGTCTACCTCAAAATAATTGCTAATTACAAAGGAAAGACAGTAACTTTACAATCATTAATCCTTGGCAGAAATACTAGATCAAGAGTAATATCACCAGTAAGAAGACATGTGGATGTCAACCTCAATCTAAGCAGGAGAACATCTGACAAAACCAAATCAAGGGTCAGTCTAAAATTACAAATATAAAATATTGCAAAAGTATCAAGATTGTGAAAAACAAGTAAAACTGAGGCATTGTCACAGACTGAAAGGGAGACATGATAATTAAATGGAATGAGGGATTCTAGACTGGATTCTGAAACAGGAAAAGAACATTAGCTAGCCAGTCAGGAGCTCTAGATAAATCAGTAGTTTAATTACTAGTACTGGACCACTGAAAATGTCTCAAGTTTGATGACTGTTCTATGATTATGCATGACATTGCCTTTAGGTATACCAGGAAAAGATACAAGGGAACTCTACAAAATTCTGAAAGTCTCTGTGAGTCTACAATTATTCAAAATAAAAAAGTTTTCAAACTGAAGTTTGAGTTGTTACTGTGTTTATTTCTATCTAGAAATAGTAATGTCTATATACTAAGGATTAACTTGGCAATAAGGGTATTGAATAGGGCGACCCAGGTGGCGCAGGGATAAAGAATCCACCTGCCAATGCAGTAGATGTGGGTGGTCCCTGGGTTGGGGAAGATCCCCTGGAGGAGGAAATGGCAACCTTACTCCAGTATTCTTGCCTGGAAAATTCCACTGACAGAGGAGCCTGGCAGGCTAGAGTAGGACATGACTGAGCATGCGGCCACACACACACACCACACAAATATTTACTGAGCACCTACTACCTTCTTAGACACCATGGTCTCTGCAGTGAATAAAGCAGACAAAATGCACTAACTTAAGTAGCTTATAAGAAGACAGACAATAAGATAAAGACAGTGGCAGGTGCTATGTAGCAAAATAAAACAAGGAAGGAGGCTAAGAGGCCTAAAATCAGGCAAGGAAAAGTATAAGCTCAAAAATTCCATCTAGGGAACTCCTTGGTGGTTCAGTGGTTAGGGTTCGGCACTTTCACTCCGGAGGGCAGTTTCATCCCTGGTTGGGGAACTAAGATCCTGATAGCTGCACACAGTTACCAAAAAAAAAAAAAAAAAATTCAACCTAGAGCACATAATGACTCACTTGAGGGACCTTTTTCAGACTGTTTCTAATATTAAAAACACTGAAGACTATAAAGTAATGAGTTATATTTTATTACCTCTTCTGTATTTTTGCTCTGGAGCATGGCATCACAGAATGCTCACATACTAACATTCCTGGATACCAGGAATCACAGAATTGTGGCACAGTTACCATTTTTCAGTTTTTGTCAGTTTCCCTTCCTTGTAAGTACACAGAGATTTATCTTCAAAACAGTCCCACAGTCTTTTTGGCTTACTTTTTGAACCAAAAGCTGTCTGCCTTTCTTCAGCATTACGAACCACATGTCAAAGCAGTCTTATTTGTCAGTTCCTGAAGATGCACACAGATATTTATGTGTGTAACAAAGGGAAATTCCCTGAAATCCTTGAGCAAATTACTTACTTGCAAAATAAGAGACCTAACATTAAGGAGTTTTTAGTTTGGAACTGAGGCAGGCTGGGACTTGGGACCCTTTGTTGCGTGCTTGCACCTGAACAAACGTTTCCTCCAGCAACGAAATACAAAGAAACTATAAGGGTCTAAAAATAACTGCGCACATTTGCAGTTGGGGCATATTTTGAACGATAAGCTGCAAAAAGACCAAAAACCCAACTGTCACTTCTGAGGAGCTGGGAGCAAAAGCAAAGTGTTGCCCAAGCACCCTGCACAAAGCATCACCAAGAAAGTGGGTAGACCACCTAAAACCACCCCTCCAGCCAGATTCCTGGAAGCACTTCTACCCTAATTCTGTGTTAGGAACCCCCCTCACCCCTAGGAAACAAACAAAGGAATCTGTTAACTTGTTTTCACTCCCTCCTGCTGCCGCATAAATTCCAGTAAAGCCTTGAATGAATTTCAACTTTTATTAAGGAGACCAAGAACTCCAGTTCATAACAAAAGTCCAAACAATGTGAAAAAGAACAGTCTTCTTTTCCTTACCACTACTCTTAGTAAGGAGAATATTTTCTTATTTCTTAGGTCTATGTAAGCCAGAAGACATTAGAGTGGTTTTAGGATAGTGCTGTTACTTGTGTTCAAAAACTGCATTTTATACATACTACTCTCTTTATTTTGAAAACAGAGATAATCACCTTAATGAAGCTTTTGGTATTTTTCTGCACAAATGTCACTTGCTCAATTTACAGCTTCCTGCAATATCTACCATAGGAAACTGCAAACAAAATGTTTAATTATAGCTGCAAATATATGACTCAGTGGCGTCCTAATGCTGGCAACAATTTTAACCATTAACTGCATTCCAGAAATTGAAGACATCATTTTCAGAAAGCAATAGTATGAATGTACTTAATACCACTGAATTATACACTTCAAATGGTTAGAATGGCAACATTTACCATGATACATGAAAATTTATTACAACTGTTTTGCTATAACACCAAAAAAATTAAAGCAATAGTAGGTGCCTGTTTTCTAATAAAAAATATATATATAAGAGTTTGAGAAATCATGCACAAATTTTAAAGAGTCAAAAGACTCATTAATTAACGGATTGTGATTACTCTTCCTTTTCTTACGGTCACCCGACTCGCCTAATTATCTGTGATGAATATGCTTTGTTTGCATAACTGGCAGAGGAGATAAAATTCAGAAACCATTACTTCAAATTCGCGTCCCGGGCGCCCGGAGCAGCGAAGGACCCGGGCTGGTTGATCTCCAGAGCCAGATCCTTGCCAGGGCGCAGCCTTCAGGCCGATCCTCACCCGCCACTCCCCGGGGAACTCCGCACCCGCACAGTAGTCCCCACCGCCTCCACCGTTGCCCCGCTCACCAACTCCAGAGACCGCAAAACTCTCAGTGCCCTGACTGCCCGACCCACCCCACTCCACACTCCTTCAGCCCGGCTCGCCGCAGCCCCGTATTGCGCATGCGCATCGCCGCTCCGGGCCTCTCTAGGAAGTTGGGAGGGCCAACTTCTCGGCTTCTCTCGGGCCCCAGTGCCCTGCTGGGAGGCCTCTTTAGCCTATCCCAGAGGCTTGTCCCCACGCCCCCCACCTAACCCACTGGACGCCTGCCTTCTGTTCCTCCCACAGTGAAACGCCTTCCCACCACAACTAGAGAAAGCCCTTGCGCATCAACGAAGACCCATAACGTCGCCCACTTTTGAGGACTGGGGATACTTAAATTCCTTACTGCTAGCAGGACAATAGGGGAGAGCCAAAAAGGATCTGAGCCCTGATACTACAAGGAGCTTGTACATTCCCTTCACATATGAGGCCTCTACAATGTCTCCATCTGTTACTGGAGGTTTGCCGCGGTTTAAGCCTAGTCTTTCCTGAGACGATCTAGTAGATCACTCTGTGCTCCAATAACACCAGTGTTCCATACACTGATGTATCTACAGAGTAAGCATGCAGAACTTCTTTAGTGAGTGGATGTTTCCTAATTCCTCAGAAGAGCCTTTCTGGAGGGCCAGGCTGGCTCTCCTGGGAGGTGGGAGGAGTATTGTTTTCTCTATCTTTTCTATTAGTGTCTGGACCAAGGTTGTCCCCAGGCTGCTCACCTGAAATGTGTTGAGCCTGTTCCCCTGTCGTCCTAATTCCCTGTCATTTCTGGCTTCCTTCTATTATCCGTAAACTGATGGAGTCTGGGAACAGTATAAGTGAAAGTGAAGTTGCTCAGTCGTGTCCGACTCTTTGTGACCCCACATACTGTAGCCTACCAGGCTCCTCCCCCACACACTGTACCCTCCCAGGCTCCTCCGTCCACGGAATTTTCCAGGCAAGTATTCTGGAGTGGTTTGCCATTTCCTTCTCCAGGGGATCTTCCCGACCCAGGGATTGAACTCGGGTCTCCCACACTGCAGGCAGACGCTTTACCATCTGAGCCACAAGTGATAACAAGAAGGAAAGTCTGATACTTCTCTAAGTACCTTTTAGAGTGACAAAGGGCTTGTTTTTCAGTCATTGTTATTAAATTTACTGATAGGGATACACAATAAAGTTTGGAGAGTAAAGCTATAGTGAAAATGTCTCAATGTGAAATCATCAGTTGTGTAATACCTTGTGCTTGCACTTTGCTTCTTGGATTGTGATCAGTTCAGTTCAGTTGCTCTGTCATGTCCAACTCTTTGTGACTCCATGGACTGCAGCATGCTAGGATTCCCTGTCCATCACCAACTCCCAGAGCTTGCTCAAACTCAAGTCCATTGAGTCGGTGATGCCAGGTAACCATTTCATACTCTGTCTTCTCCTCCCTCTCCTGCCTTCAAGCCTTCCCAACATCGGGGTCTTTTCCAATGAGCCAGTTCTTCGCATCAGGTGGCCAAAGTATTTAAGCTTCAGCTCCAGGATTAGTCCTTACAATGAGTATTTAGGGCTGATATGATAAGTGCTACAATTCTTCTTTAGAAGAAACACCACCTCCAAAAGCTTTAATATGTCACTGTATTCCTGAGTCCAGAAGACCAGGAGAACCCCTGTCTTCCCAGAACCTACCCTGAGGCCGTTTTGTGACCATCAATGGCCCTTCTCAGAACAGGGCCTGATACCACTAGCAGGAAGAAATCTGAGAATAAGTAAAGAATGAGGAATGAATGAGGGTGAGAGAGAGGATCTTAAAAAAAAAAAAGAGGAGAAAAGGGGGTCTATGGACCTGAATTCAAAGTCTTCTGTGCCCTTTTCAGCCAGTAAAATATAACCCAGGTAGCAGGACATTTGCCGAGGCTCAGAATCCTGATCTGCAAACTGATCTTTTCCTACAGAACAGATATGGATATGTAACTGATGTCCAAATCTCTTTCCCTCCAAATCCCTCAGTATAAATGACAAAGCCCAGACTGAGTAGATTCTTTCCCTGCTTAAAAACATTTCCGGAGCAGTCTCGATGAAGGACACATTTCTTAGAGGTTAGCCCAGGTTCGGTGCTGGACAAAGGGGCAAATCTGGTGTGCGTCAGGGTCGCCAGACTCAGAACACGTGAGCCTACTAACGCCTCAGTTGAGACCCCGGCCCCACCCCCGCCCCCGTCGCTGTGGGTGGTTCCGGCACCAAGGAGCAACTAGCTCTCTGGCTGAGGGGGCGCGCGTGCCCACCTTCTCGATGGAGACTTCCGGGATCCTGCAGGGGGACCGGAAGTGGCGCTTCTCTTGCTTCCGGCTCGGCCATTGTTTTCGCTTCTGCTGGCCACTGCAGTGTCTGGCGCTCGGGGGTCGCCCCCGCGGTGCCCCGGTGAGCGGGCCTGGGACGGGGAGGGAAGTGTTACCAGAGCCAGGGCCGCTGAGCTGGGGCTGCTCGGCCGGAACTGCGGCCGCCCACTTCCCAGGTTGGCGACGACGGCCCGACCCTCTTCTCCCCCGTGGTCGGCAGCGCGTTCCCGATGACGCTCAGAAGGCGCCAGATGTACAGCAGCCTTTTTGTCCCAGTGCCCCGACCAGCTGTGCCGGGCACAGAGCCCGGCACCTGCGGGCACAGCGATGAACAGGAAAGACGTGGCCAGGTGAGCGGCGCAGCATAAGCCTGGTTGAACGCGCATGTAGTTAGACGTTTTCCCAGCCTTGCGCCGGGAAACAACAGTACGAAGCATCAGAAGTGGGTCAGACCTAGTCGGAATTTTAAACGTGAAGTATGACTTTTATGAAGGAGACATAAAAGTCCCGATAAGAGGTTGAACGTTCGGAGCTGTAAGGGAAGTAGGAAAGTGGCCTTAACTTTCTTTGTGTGTGGGATATCAGAGCAGAGTCACAGATTTTTACGTCTGTCTTTTATTTTTAAAGAAGTCGAGGCCTGGAGAGAGTTAGTTTACTCAGGTTACCAAGATGCATGGTGACTTTGGAAGTGTAGCACAGATGCCCTAATTAACACCACGGTACTGATTTTCATAATTTTATAATATGTAAACTGATAAAAGTCGCCCCACCCCCAACTTCAGTATCATTCATTCGTTTCCCGGATATGTGCCTCAGTATCCCAAGTACACGCACATGTACAAAGATGACAGGGAACCAGCTCTGCTCTTTGAATCCTCCCAGAAAGTGGAGGAGGCAGCGGTGTAAGTTATAAACACAGTGTAAAAAGTGTTCTAGCAGAGGTGTGAATGAAAAAGGTACTGTGGGTTCACTGAGGCAGTCGTCACACTTAACGCCTGGAGAGATCAGCAAAGCTTGCTAGGGGAGGTGGGATGAGTGGAAAAGGGTCTGATATTTCTGACTCCATTGTGTTCCTTTCCTTTTGTGGCTATCCAGCAGTTTGGGGGCTGTGAGTGGTGAGTTACAGATAAAATAGTTAAAATACAGTGTGTTAGAAATACAGAAAGGGAGGCTCCCAGATCTCCTTCCTGGATGAGGCAATCAGAAATGCCTTTAGGAGAAAATGTCATTTGATATGGATCATGCCAGAGGAATAGGTGTTTGTCAAAAGTTTCAGAAGAAGAAAAATCCAAAGAGACAGTATGTGTGGCTTATAGCTGTGTTTCTAGAGCTTTAGTCCCTACCTTTCTTTATGGTTATCTCTATCACGAAAGAGAAGAGTAGAAGTCTTTTGAGCAAGCATTTCCAACATAGGTTTATTTGTAAATCAAAAAAATGTACTGTTCTACAATGCACATTGTAACACAGCTACTAAATAGTTAAATAACAGCTTACTGTTTTTTAAATACACCTTTTGGGTTATCCTGCACATCCCACATTTGTAGATCATTGCAGTATTTCAGTTTGGGTACCTGGGGAAAGTGGTAGGGTGGGTGGCCGGAACAGAGGCCTGAGACTAGGTTGTGAATGCTGGGCATAGAATTTTAGGTTTTACCCTGTAGTTCAGTTCAGTTCAGTCACTCAGTCGTGTCCAACTCTTTGCAACCCCATGAACCGCCAGGCCTCCCTGTCCATCACCAACTCCTGGAGTCCACCCAATCCCATGTCCATTGAGTCGGTGATGCCATCCAACCATCTCATCCTCTGTAGTCCCCTTCTCCTCCTGCCCTCAATCTTTCCTGAAGTTAGGTGGTGGAAACCACTGAAACCTTAAAAAAGGAAGTCACTTGGAGAGATGCTTAGAGAGTCTGCCTTGGTCATGCTCTTTTTCCCCCCCATGAAGGTTTGCATTTTAACTAGAGGGTCTGTCACCAGCCTAAGGCTGAACGCTCTGAGGAATCTGATTTCTTTCTTGATGTTTCTGTAGGTGACATGCCCATCACCCTATATCCTCAAATCTGACAATAGCTTCTGAGACCTGAATTACAGACCATCATTTTAATTGGACATAAACTGCAACTGCAACAAACTTCTCTTTGGTGTCACAATGGCTACCCAAGGCAGGGGAACTTCAGGCCTCTTCCCCAGGGGTGCTGTTCTCCAGAGACAGGAGGGCTGCCTGACCATGAAACAGGAGCCAGGGAGCCAGACCTGGGGGCACGGCTGCAGTCTCCAAAAGAATCACCTTCCCGTCTGTGAAATTTTCCGGCTCCACTTTAGGCAGTTATGTTATCACGAGATGTCTGGGCCACAGGAGGCACTGAGCCGGCTCCGGGAGCTATGCCGCTGGTGGTTGATGCCAGAGGTGCACACCAAGGAGCAGATCTTGGAGCTGCTGGTGCTGGAGCAATTCCTGAGCATCCTGCCTGGTGAACTCCGGACCTGGGTGCAGATGCATCACCCTGAGAGTGGTGAGGAGGCTGTGGCTGTGGTGGAGGACTTCCAGAGACACGTCAGTGGACCAGGAGAGGTGAGCAACTGAATCTAGGTTGCCATCTGGAACTGTTCTCTACTGCTTGGGGTAGCCTAGGAATAGGCGTTCTCCATTCCATAGTCTCTAAACTGGTTTCCCATTAGGATTCCTGAGCCAGTGCCCCCCGCCCTTTTTTTAACAAAGAGTCTTTGTGCTCCCAGCCTTAAAATGCAGGGCCCAGCCAAGTTCTGTGAATTGCTTTGCGAAATACTCTGTTGTAAACCTAGCTTAAGCCTGGAGTGCCGCACAGTGCTCCTGACACACAGGATCTGCACACTGGTTAGAATAGGGAAGCATGTCAGGGAGAAGTAGTCCTGAAGATGTGCTGATAACATCATCCCTCATTTGAGAAGTTTCTCATTACTTCCTTGGACTTCTCAGAGTGAACGGGCTCTTTTCCTGCCTGTCAGGTTCTTTATGAGATGTGACAGGTCTGGGCTTCAGCATCATTTTTTTTCCTTTGTAGCTTTCCAAACCCAACTGGCATCTTTCTGCTTCTTTAATTCTAATTTTGATTTTCCCTATTTCCTAGAATTCTTTCAAGTTTTAAGTCAAGGTAATGCAAATGAAGGGAAAACTTGGAGAAGTCACCAGTGTCATAACAGTGTGAGCGCTGACTCCTAGGATCATAGAGCTAACTAGCTCAGTGACCATGTGTATCAGTCAGAATTCAGCCAGAGGAACGAAACCAGTAGGAAATTATACATTGGGTTGGCCAAAAAAGTTTGCTTGGGTTTTACCATAAGATGTTATGGAAAAACCCAGATGAACTTTTTAGTCAACCCAGTGCATATGTCTGTTGCTAGAAAGTGACATGTCACTATGGGACCTTGTGAGTCTAGTCAGGAATTTGCAAGGCAGGTTGTCAGAAAGTTAGGCTAGAACTGTCACTCACAGGCTGAAGCAGCTGTCCACAGAAAGAATTCCTTCTTCATGGAACCTTCATTTCTGATTTTAAGACCTTGCTACTGTTTAAATCAAGCCCATCCAGACTATCTAAGATAACCTCCTTTACTTAAACTGATTATGAGTTTCCATCACTTATATCCAGGCCCAGGTTCAGATTCCCTGAACAGGGAAATAGATCCCACATGCCGTAACTAAGAATTTACATGTCACGACTAAAAGATGCCTCATGCAGCCAGATAAATAACACCTAGATTAGAGCTAAATAGACATCAAAAGACAATCACACTGTGGATAATCAGTTCTTCCTGATGAGTCTTCAGTTGCTTCTCTTGTAATTGAGCAGGATGGATTAGGGTCCCCTCTACATTTCCTGCTTTGTGCTTTATCAGGGAAAACCAGTATGTGAAATTTCCCAGGTACCCAGTACAGCATTCTATTCAGTGCTTTTTCAAAGACGATTATATGTCTGGGCCTAGAAAATCAATTCCAGTTGATTAGAGTCCTAGGGTTAGACCTTTTCCCAAAAGTCTAAATGCTTTGACAGCATCAAATCCATTGTTCAATCATTATTTCCTTGGGTATACAAGTAAGTGAAAATCGCTCGGTTGTGTTCATCTCTTTGCATCCCCATGGACTGTAGCCCACCAGACTTCTCTGTCCTTGGAATTATCCAGGCAAGAATACTGAAGTGGGTTTCCATTCTCTTCTCCAGGGGATCTTCCCGACCCAGGGATCAAACTCAGGTCACCTGCATTGCAGGTGTATTCTTTACCGTCTGAGCCACCAGGGAAGCCCATAAACAAGTAAACACAAGAATAAGTTAATTATCAGCAGAGTCTAGAGGGCACCTTGGCCCAACCATAGTCAAGGACAAATGGTTGTGGAAATGTTTAGAGTGCCATTTAGTGAGGAGTGTAGAAAGAAGATTTCCCTATCTTCTGCCTTTTGCTTAAGCATAAGAGAATGTCCCCTCCATTAAAACTGTCACTTGGGACTTCCCTGGTCATCTAGAGGTTTAGATGCCATGCTTCCAATGCAGGGGGCCCAGGTTCAGATTCCCTGAACAGGGAAATAGATCCCACATGCCGTAACTAAGAATTTACATGTCACGACTAAAAGATGCCTCATGCAGCCAGATAAATAATAATTTTTTAATTTAAAAAACTACTGTCTTTTATCCAGGGAACCTCAGAAAAAAGGTGACTGAGTCACAAACCCAAGAGAATGACTAACAGTTGACAGGGCCACTGAACACTCATGGGGCTCTAACCTAGAAGTGAGATCTTTGGACTCCATTTCTTACTCTGCCGCTGTTGTCAGTTTAAGTTTTTCGACATGAAAACATGAGAACAGGGCTATCTCACTTAGCCTGAACTCAGAAAGCATTTTTTTGACTAAATGGAGGAAAAAAAAACACACAGAGGCTTTTTCATGAAAGTTTGCCAGGAGGAGATGACAGGATGTCGTTTTGATTAGCAGGGGTGAGTGAGCATGTGCATGTGTGTACACTGGGGCCAGAGAGGGTTGTAGGGACATCCCTGCTGGATTGCAGAATCACGCAGTTTGCAAAATGCTTTATATCTGTTTTAATTTGTGTTCGTAGCAAGCTCCCAAATAGTAGCACAAATAGTGATCATCTCCATTTGACAAGCGATGCAAGTACAGGGAAGTTAATTGGCTTATCTAAGATGACAGAGCTAGTGTGTGTAAGATGGCAGAGATAGTGTGTGTGTTTGTGTTAATTGCTCAGTTGTGTCTGACTCTTTAAACATTCCCTTTGTCCATGTGTTTGGGACCAGGATTTTCCAGTTTCTATATTCTAAGCCACTGCCTTTCCCCTAATGTGTTGCTGTGGAATGCTATCGGGATGAAAATTGGAATGGGGTTTTCATGGCCTGCGAGAAAAGGACCCCTACGAGTCCTAGGGAATGAAGAGGAATTTTATCAGGGTTTAATTATCAGTGAGTTACAAGGTTGTGTTATCACAGTGCAGTTAAGTTCTGTTTTCTGCCAGTACCCACAGCTTCTCTGTTTAAGAGTGCTAAGTCCCATTGATAAGAACCATCCAGTGGAGAGATGGGGAACCACAGGCCCCAAGGAGCCTCTTGGACTTACCATTTCATTGGAGAGATACACACTGAAGGAGAGAGCCCCCTCACTTCTCAGCAGATGTAACCCAAGAGGGCAAATCCAGTGTACTTTGTTGAAGAAGTTATTCTCAGCTTATGCTGTACTATGTACCTGCCAGAATGAGTGAGCTTATAAATATGATTTAAGATAACCAACAAGTACCTACTATATAGCACAAGGAACTCTACTCAGTATTCTGTAATAACCTAAATGAGAAAAGAATTTGAGAGTGAATGTGTGTAATATGTATAACTGAATTACTTTGCTCTATACCTGAAACTAACATGGCATTGCAAATCAGCTATATTTCAGGGTTTTAAAAATGTGATGTATTTAGATATTTTAGGTTTTCTGCTCCAAATGCTGGTAAAAGTAGTAACCATGAGATTATGAGGAACTGGTTTGATGACAACAAGCAAGGATTAGAAATAAAAGGTCTGTACTGAGATAGTCTCAAGGTCTCTAAAGACTGGTGTTAACTGATCCTATTTGACTTTTTTTTTTTTCCTGTTTGACTTCTTACATAAATTTTTGGAGAGAGGTAGTACATACTGAAAATCAAGTTTGTTTTTTTTTTCTTTGGCTGCACTGGATCTTTGTTGCTGCTTGCAGGTTTTCTCTAGTTGTGGTGAGCAGAGGCCACTCTCTAGTTGCAGTGCATGGGCTTTTCATTGTGGTGACTTGTTTTGTTGCAGAGCATGAGCTCTAGGCATGCAGTCTCAATAGTTGTGGCACATGGGCTTACTTACTCCAAGGCATGTGGAAACTTCTCAGAGCAGGGATCAAACCCGTGTCCCCTGCATTGCAAGGCAGATTCTTGACCATCACAGAAGTTCCTAAAAACCAAGTTTACAGGTCAGTCAGTCAGTTCAGTGCTCAGTTGTGTCCGACTCTTTGCAATCCCATGGACTGCAGCACACCAGGCTTCCCTGTCCATCACCAACTCCCAGAGCTTGCTCAAACTCATGTCCATTGAGTCAGTGATGCCTTCCAACCATCTCATCTCATCCTCTGTTGTTCCCTTCTCCTCCCACCTTCCTTCTTTCCCAGCATCAGGGTTTTTTCTAGTGAGTCAGTTCTTCGAATCAGGTGGCCAAAGTATTGGAGTTTCAGCTTCAACATCAGTCCTTCCAATGAATATTCAGGACTGATTTCCTTTAGGATGGACTGGTTGGATCTTCTTGCTGTCCAAGGGACTCTCAAGAGTCTTCTCCATCACCACAGTTCAAAAGCATGAATTCTTTGGCGTTTAGCTTTCTTTATAATTCAGCTCTCACATCCATACTTGACTACTGGAAAAACCAAAGCTTTGACTAGACAGACCTTTGTTGTCAAAGTAATGCCTCTGCTTTTTATTTATTTTTATTTTATTTTATTTTTGCCTCTACTTTTTAATATGCTGCCTAGGTTGATCATAACTTTCCTTCCAAGGTGCAAGCGTCTTTTAATTTCATGGCTGCAGTCACCATCTGTAGTGATTTTGGAGCCCAAAAAAATAAAGTCTCTCACTGTTTCCATTGTTTCCCCATCTATTTGCCATGAAGTGATGGGACCGGATACCATGATTATAGTTTTCTGAATATTGAGTTTTCCCTAGACAGCATATTAAAAAGCAGAGACATTACTTTGCCAGCTAAGGTCCATCTAGGCAAAGCTATGGTTTTTCCAGTAGTCATATATGGATGTGAGAGTTGCACTATAAAGAAAGCTGAGTGCTGAAGAATTGATGCTTTTGAATTGTAGTGTTGAAGAAGACTCTTGAGACTCCCATGGATAGCAAGGAGATCCAATCAGTCCATCCTAAAGGAAGTCAGTCCTGAATATTCACTGGAAGGACTGATGCTGAAGCTGAAATTCCCAATACTTTGGCCACCTGATGCAAAAAACTGACTCACTAGAAAAGACCCTGATGCTGGGAAAGATTGAAGGTGGGAGGAGAAGGGGACGACGGCAAAATATCGAGAGGAAGGCATTCAGCATAATGTCACCATTGGGCTAAGCATTATTCTAGGAACGCCTGATGAAGACAGAGTTCTCTCCCCCAGAAAGCTTATATTTCACTGGCAGAGAAATAGACAATAAAGTAATAAATAAGGCAATTAAAAATTAATATGTACCATAGAAAATATTATCAGGTTATTTGAGAGAGAGAATGACTATCCTTTGTCAGCATGGTCTGGGATGGTCTCTCTGAAGACGAGATACTTTTGCTGAGAGAAGTTGGAAAAGCTAAGATTTGTCAGCTGCTGTATTGGGATATTGCTCCAGGTGTCAGCCTTGGTAGCATAATTCGTGCACATACAGGTACACACACCTATCAGTTTTTACTTCCTTGGTACTTCTGATTGATCTGTTCTGTAGTTTAAGGCCCTTGGGAGCATACAGGGTTACTGACCTGACTCCTTTTTCTAGGTGGTTCTTCATGAGCACATGTGTGTCTGAAGCACTGGCCCAGAGTGGAAATAGTTCTATAATCTGATCCTGAAGCTCCTGCCAAGAGGGGCAACAGAGGGATGGCAAGTAGGACTGCAAGCTGCAGATCCTGCTTGGACAGTATTCTCCCACTTGGCTAACCTGGTAGGGCTAGAAGGACCCTCTGGCTCTTCTTTTCCTGGCTTCCTCTCTTGGGGGTGCCTTCTAGAGGTCTTGGATTCTGTACCTTCATGAATGCTGTTTTGGACCCAATTTTATTTCCTTGTCTCTAGGTTTCAGCTCCAGGGCAGGAACAGGAGATGCATTCTGAAGAGAAGACAGCCTTGGGTGCAACACAGGAATCTCCTACCTCACCCCACAGCGAAGGTTCAGCCCCTGGAACCCACCTGGAGCCTCCTCGTGATCCTGGGGCACACCACCACCTCTCCAGTGGGCACTCTGGTACTCACCTCCCTGGCTCTGGCCTTCAGTCATTCTTCCTTTCTCTCCTTTGGAGTCTTCCTTCATCTCCCATCTCCCACCCATTGGCCCCTTATCACCCTGCCCTGTGTCTTTCTTCCCTGGTGACTTCATTTGTTTTACTTATTCTCCAATCATTTATGTATTTAGTGCATTTTTATCAAGCACCTCTAATGCAAAGACACTGTTGAGGACCAGAGAGATGTACTATACCATCGATACTTATAAAGAGCTTGTTGTCTAGTTGCCAGAGGGTCAGTCCTAAGTGCAAGAAGGGGCAGCCTCATAAGATACATCTGAGTGATATCAGTCCCTAGGCATTTGAGGCTGTCACAGACGAGCCATGTGGGCATTGTAAACAGTAAGCAAAATCATTGTGGGTTGGAGTGGCTGGAGGATGTTTCGTGGCAGAGAGATTGAACAGTGAAAAGTGGGGAAGGGATTAGAAGGGAGGAGAGAGGTGGTCAGTGCCAGAGCAGAGTGTAAAGCAAAGGCTCGCTAAGTTGAGAGTTCCTTGGACTGCACTGAGGTATGGTCAGGAGGAACTTATCTGGGATCCTGGGTTCTGCTTGTGTAGGGCTTTTGGGTGGAGCCTGGGAAGATTTGTGGGGTAGGTGAAGTGATGGAAACAATATTCCAGAAGGATTATATGGCACATGAGCACTGTGAGTGAGGAGCCCAGTGGCTGGGAGCCTTAGGAGGAGGCTAGTGTCACAGAACAGAAGTAATTTCCTGAGCGGGTTTGGGTGGAATGAAAAGTAATAGATGTGACACACATTTGAAGGAAAAATCCATGAGACAATGGAAAGAAGGGGGGATTAGTGGGTTTTAGATGATGTTTGGAATCACTGAGGAAACTTGGGAAGTCAGGAAAGGAAGATGGAAACATGCATTTTAAACAGTGAACTTAAGGTCTTGTGGGACACCCAAATGAAATGTTCAGATAGGCAGCTGGAGGCTTGTGGTAGGGGTCTCAGAGAACGGAGAACTTCAGAGCAGCATTAGAAAATGGGAGCCATAAGATCTCTGACAGAGGGAAGAGGGGCACTCTGAGGCCTAAGTGCCTGCAGCATCCTTGAGGAATGGGCAAATGAAGAAAGAGGCCCCACAGTGTAAGGAGCAGAGAGGTAGGGGGAGGGCAAGTAGGCTGCTGCTGGGGAAGCCATGGAGGAGAGAAGGTGGTCAGAAGTGTAGCTTCCTACCTAGCATGGCAAATAGAGAGCTAGAAGGAGCTGGCAGCTCTGTTTGACCAGGGACCTTCTGCATCTCCAGGAAAGTTCACAGCTTACATGGATAACACCTTTATGGAGTAGGCGTGAGGGTCAGTGTATGTGGAGCTGCCTGGGTTCTCTTGAATCCATTTACTGGGATACAGACTTTCTCACTGGAGACAAGAGCAGGGCTGGTCCCACTCAGAGATTTCTTTCCTCCCTCAGCTCAGGGTGCTTCCCTGGTGCCCACCTTTACCCAGGTGGGGAACTTAGGAGACCAAGCAGCGGCAACTGTGCTTCGGATGGTCAGGCCTCAGGTGAGCTTCCTGAGTTCCAAGTCTGTGACCCAGGAATAGCAAGGCCTCATCTCTGGGGCTCTGGCCCATTCTGAGCCTGCTCCTGTGGCTTCCCCACCTAACTGCTTCCCTTGGAGCTGGTCCTGTCCACTGAGTTCATGGACTGTATCTTACCTTGAACTTGTTCTTTTATTAATGTGTCCTCCTAGCTTCCGTCTGTCTCCCCACCCCTTTGGCCACCTGTGCTCTTGGTAACCCTGATGACTTGGCCCTTTAGGCTGGGAATGTCCCTGAGCAGTAAAAGCTTGTCATTCCAGGAGGCTGCAGAGTTGGAGTTCCTGTCTGTGAACTGTACTCAGAAGTGTAAAGGTGCAGCACTCAGCCAGAGAACCCTGTACCAGAACATCATGCTGGAAAACTGCCACAGCTTGGGCCCACTGGGTAATGACTCTGCTCCCCAGTAATTTAGAGTCGGCCCTCTTTGCTATGTTCTTATTCTTTTAAATTACAAAAATATAAAGAGACAAAGTGGGGAGAATAATAAAATGAATTTCTCTACATCAACACCCACTACAATTATTATTAACATTCTCTTTACTTCCTTATTAATTAAGCTGGGCTGGTTTAATTAGAATTTGTAGTTGGACGGAATAGAGAGCCACTCAATTACTGTCAGTCATGAGCTAAGTTATTTACAATAAGGCTGAAGGAATGGAAACCCTGAGCAGACCGACCAACTAGACCAGACTTTGGGAAAGAAAGCCTTGTGGGAGCCGAGGAGCCTCACAGCAGAAGTGAAAGGGTTTTCATGCCATTATCTTCAGATAGCAGCACCCCATGTATCTGATGCCAGTTGTCACTGATACCCATTCTCTTCACTCTGAATGTTTTTTCTCTCTCTGAGCTCCTTAATTAGCCTTTCTGTTTCCTCTGGTTCTGGTTGCTATGGCTTCTGATGGGTTTTTTTCTCCATAAATCATTTCAACTTGAGCTCCTACTTCTAATTTCCTTCGTTTCCTACTTTCAGTTCATAATTAAATATCATCTTTGTTTAAGCAGAACTTTGTTCCAGACTACCTGGAGCTGGTAACTACTCTACAGATAAGTTATACTTGGGTCTGGTGTTTGGTTGTGGTCCAGTCACCTGTTGTCCGTCCTGGGATGAGCTGAGTTGCTTGCCACAAAACATGTTTGCCTCGGGTTCCCCTTCAGAAATAATGGGGCACAGCTGCTTCCAGGAAGTAGCTGTTGTCAGGGGAGGTTCTGGGGTTGACAGGTCTGAGACAGTAGCCTACTCTGAAGAGAGTGGACTTAGAACAGGGATTCAGACATCTGTAACTTGTACACACTAAAGAACTTAAAGATTTATAGCCCTGATGTCAATGTGAGTGAAAGGAACCAACATTTTTTGTATTAAACTGTTAACCATGATTGCTCTGCCTTCTTCCAGCTATTATATTAAAAAATCCTAAAATTTAAAAGCAAATATTTATTGCTTATTTTCCCATGATCCCTGATTATCAAGATACCAAAGACATGTTTGATTTATATTTCAAGTTATTGATGCCATTCTTAATTTTATGTGTAGTACTGCACCTACCAGTCCAGTGTTCCAGGGACTAGGAGGTCCCCAGTTTTAGAGCTCTGCTCTCCCCTTAACACTTTCCCTCAGTGTTTCTCTACTTGTGGCTTCTTCACACCTTGTCCCTGTCCTGTTACTCCAGAATCAGTCCTTTTTTGTACACTTTTTCCTGATCATACCCTTGTAATATACATTTCCCTTCAACTCTCATGTTTGCCCACATCATTTCTCATATTTGGTTTAATGTATTTGCCACCACTCTCCTCAACATCTTTACTGTGAACTGTGGGGCCATATAGTGTCATGGTTGGAGTGGACCCGATAATTCATCATTTTACTAAGGAGACACCACATCTGAGTGACTTCTGGGAGATCACACTGTGCTTTACAGTCTGATTTCTTGCCTTTCAATTGGCTACCCCCTGGCTGTGCTGGCTCCACATGCCTCTGTTCCGATAGCTCTGCTTCCTCCCTCCTCTATGGTCCAACTTCCCCTCTTTGTTTTTCTGTCCTTGAAGAAAAATTTGAACCATTTCCTGTTTTTCTCCTGTTCTCAATGTGTCTCCTCATTCCTTACCCTCAATGTGAATTTTTTGTTAGCTACGTAGGCTCCTGATAGTTCTGTTTCCCCAATAGGACAAGAAGTGAATGACAGTTGTTTTCTTCTGACTTGGCAGCAAATGAGAACAGGATGGTGCATTCACAGTTGCCTCCAAAGCAGGACATTTCTGAAGAGTCAAAATCAGCTGACAGGACCTTAGGGGTGTTCTATGGAGTGATTCCTACAGGACAAGAAGCTGGGACTGCCAATAAAGAGGCTTTAGAGAATCTAGAAGTTCAACCCTCAGATGAAGAAGGAACCAGACTGGAAAGTGATTTCTTAAAGATAACACAGGAGGATAAAAAGAAATCCACAGAGGATCAATATGATGAGTATAAGGAACTTGGGGGACATCCAGATCTGTCCTCTAGTCTCTCAGAATATCAGGGAGTTCTGAAGGGACAGAAATTGTATCGATGTGATGAATGTGGTAAAGCTTTTAATCGGAGTTCACACCTCATGGGGCATCAGAGAATCCACACTGGAGAGAAACCGTATGAGTGTTCTGAGTGTGGCAAGACCTTCAGGCAGACCTCTCAGCTCATTGTCCACCTCAGAATCCATACAGGGGAAAAACCTTATGAATGCAGTGATTGTGGAAAGACCTATCGCCACAGCTCCCATCTCATTCAACACCAGAGACTCCATTATGGGGAGAAACCATATAAATGTAATGAATGTGCAAAAGCTTTCACTCAGAGTTCCCAACTCATTGACCACCAGAGAACTCATAGTGGGGAGAAGCCATATGAATGCAACGAGTGTGGGGAGACCTTCATTCGGAATAAAAGCCTTATCCGCCATCAGGTACTTCACACTGGTAAGAAACCTTACAAGTGTGATGAATGTGGGAAAGCTTTCTGTTCTAACAGAAATCTTATTGACCATCAGAGAATCCACACTGGGGAGAAGCCTTATGAGTGTAGTGAATGTGGCAAGGCCTTCAGTCGGAGTAAATGTCTTATTCGACATCAGAGCCTCCACACTGGGGAAAAACCATACAAATGCAGTGAGTGTGGGAAAGCCTTCAATCAGAACTCTCAACTTGTTGACCATGAGCGAATTCATACTGGAGAAAAACCTTTTGAATGTAATGAGTGTGGTAAAGCATTCAGTCTGAGTAAATGTCTCATTCGACATCAGCGACTTCACACTGGTGAAAAGCCATATAAATGCAAAGAGTGTGGAAAATCCTTTAATCAAAATTCACACCTTATTATTCATCAGAGAATACACACTGGTGAAAAACCTTATGAATGTAATGAATGTGGAAAGGTCTTCAGTTATAGCTCCAGTCTTATGGTACATCAGAGAACCCATACTGGGGAAAAACCCTATAAATGCAAAGATTGTGAGAAAGCTTTTAGTGACAGTTCACAGCTCATTGTACACCAGAGAGTTCATACTGGAGAGAAACCCTATGAATGTATTGAGTGTGGGAAAGCCTTCAGTCAGCGTTCTACTTTCAATCACCACCAGCGAACTCATACTGGAGAGAAGCACTCAGGTCTGGCTCGATCTGTTTCTTAAGACATAACTCTCTAAGACAGCAAGGAACTTTGGTTAAGGTTTCTATATAATGAGTATGTTCACTCTGTTCTCTGCTTTCAACCACTAATCAAAGTGGACCATCCCTAAGGTTGTCTGCCAGTCATGGAGGTAGGAGAGGGAATAATGGTGTAGTCCTTCCCAGCTACTGTTTAAACATCTATCTCATTTCATACTCATCCCAAAATCAGAATGTTTGTTTCTCTAGGACCGAGATATTTCCTTTTTCTGTTTCATTTCCTCCCTTTTACCATTTACATAAAGTCATTCTCCAAGATACTGATTCACTCTTTCTCGTAGCTGTGGCCCTCTTTATGTACTATTTTTTTTACCTCTTTATCTACTTTTTAAATTCCTACTCTAATATGGTCCCTCACCACTTATGTTCCCCATCTAGAAAGTCTTTTTTTCATTTCCTTTGCTAATCTGTGTCCCTCAGAACCTGCCAGATCCAACTCATCTTGAAAGACTCTCTTCAAATACTTCTCCATTCATGTTAAACTTCTATTCATTGGACTTTAGTACTTTGAGTTAGCTGGTGGTGTATGTACAACTGTTGTTAAATGACCTTGTAAATTATTCTCAACCTACTGTATATGTGTGTATGTTGATGCCAACATATTATAGACTCTTTGAGGTTGGATATAATATTTAAGTACATAGACAATGATTTTCTTATGGTAGTAATTTAATAAATACCTTTTAAAAACTCAGCTTTCTAACTGAACCATTCTTAAATTGGTCACAATCTTCTCTCCCTCCAGCCTCCCACCAGACTAGAAACTTCTAAATATAGATCGTATATCTTCATAGAATGTCATGTAAAAAGCCCTCATCGATTTCTGCATATACTTCTGGAAGTCTCATTACTGCTACTTTGTTGTTGGTTTCTGATAAATTTTCTATTGGGTTTAGGAAGTTTCCTTCTATTCTTATTTTTAGAAGCAGTGATATAATGTAGTAGTTAAGTGCATAGATTTCTTTCGGGCCACAGCACAAGATGTAGAACCTTAGTTCTGCAGCCAGGGATTGAGCATGTGTCCCCTGCATTTGAAGCACTGAGTCTTAACCAGTGGACCACCAGGTAAGTCCCATGAGCATAGATTTTTGTGCCTGGTATTCTAGGTTCAAATCCTGACTCTTCCAGTTTCTTAGATAGGTGATCCTCAGTAAGTCATTTAGTTTCCTTGTGTCTAGCTCTCCCTTGTATAAAATGGAGCTACCCCAGGACTGTGAGGGTAAAATTAGTTCATAAGGGTAAGGCACTTAAAACAGTGTTGGCACTTAAAACAGTGCTTGGCACATACTGTACCCTAGAACATTATATTATTATTTTATATTTTGAGTTTTCATTATGATGGCTTTTAAGTTCTACATGATTTTTAAAAAAAAATCTACTTGTATAATTTTATAGATAATGTTCTTTATTTTTGTAATTTTGGGGAGAGTTAAGTTTCTAAATAATTGCAGTTTCCTTGTACTCCTGGGATAAAATCCATTTGTTCCTGATCATTTTTTCAAGTACAGAACTAAATTGAATTTACTATTAAGTTTTTGCCTGCTTTGCAAAATGTTTTTCTTTAATTACTCTGGAAGAATTTGAATAATATGGGAATGATTCTTTGAACAATGAAAATAACTCTGCCCAATCTGTTTTGGGGGATGAGGGAATTGAGAGGGACAAAATTTTTTGGCCCTCCCCACCCTGAGAGGCATAAATCTATAGAAGCATTTTAATTTTTTCAGTTGTTGCCCTCTCTAAGTTTCTACTTCTGTGTAAATTTTGGTGACACATATCTGGAAGTCATCTTTTTTACTGGACTGACAGTGGCATAAAGTTGCACTTCGTATTCTATAAAGTTCTTTTACTCTTTTGTATATGTAGTTAGAGCTCTGTTTCATCCATAATGTTTTACATTTTGGTTTCCTTTCAGTTTTTCTTTCGTGATTGCCATGTTTATTTTGTTTTTCTTTGGAACTCCACTTTTTCTTGAATATATATTTTCATATGTCCTTTCACTGCCTCAAGTTGCAGAGACTTTTCATTAGCCTCATTTCTCTGTTTTTTAATTAGTGATTTTGAGTCCTGATATTTGTCCCAAGATAGGGAAAGGGACTTTTCCTTGAATTGTTTTTTTTTTTTTTTTTTTTTCCGCGTCCTTGAATTGTTTTATAAGCTATTTGCATGCTATTAAATTATCTGTTTAGATCTGGAACTAGAAGATGAGTTCTAAATTTTCATTACCAGTATGCCATGCAGGAGTGAAGAAGTAAAGGAGCAGCTCAACATTTTACTAATCTGGTTGAAAACTTTCCACCCAGAGCCCCCTTTTTTCTTTTTTGTTCGGCTTTTATATGAGTCCAATGAAGGCTGTTTCCACATGCACTACCCACTGCAAATAGCTTTACTTGTAAAAGAACTGAGTACAGAAAACCCTTCAGTCCCTAAGACTTTATTTTACCTTGGGAACTCCAAATTGAGAAAAGAACGTATCCTGAGATGTTTGAGAAAACATTCAGTTGTATGAAACATCCACCAGAGACTTTTTATGCTTCCAAGAAACCTGCTTATTTGTGTGTGGGAAAACATTGGCTATAGTTTATTTCTTATTTAACATCACAAAGTCCACCTGTGTTGTATTTTAAAGGGCAAGAAACCATTCATCCAGAGCTTCTATTATTTGCTACACATTTTTGGAAGATAGTATTCCTGGAATAAGTGTTGAAAGCTTTTAGTTATTCCACATGGGTTCTGCTTCATTCATGAGTCCACAGTGCAGGTAAAGAATAACAGCAATGTGATAGAGCTTGTAATTTATTTTTAAAAATCAGACAAAATTTATGCCCAGGAGATAGTTCAGATGATCAGATGTGGTGGTGAACATACTAGGAGTTGGACATTTACCCTCTTATCTCTTACACAAAAATTATTCTACAGGTATATTCTGCATCTCAAACCCTGGTAATTTTGCTTCTAAGACAAGTAGGAAAGGTCAAGAGATGTTGGGTGCTGACAAGTTGTTGAAGTATTGTGCCATGTTGGAAGACATTTCTCTTAAGTCAACCTCTTGGAATGCTACAAAGGGTACTCTAGGTGTTTAAGGACAAGTTGTGAACACCCGCAGGGCAGCTGTTTCTGTATAGAAAATTAAAAACAACCCCCCTACCCCTAACATTAGGATGTGTTCTAGCCTGATGTGGCTTTATATAACACTTGTCCAAAGGGGATAATGGGAAGATGTTATGACATCAGCTTTTTCCAAGTACCTGATGGTATGAGTATCTGACCCAGATAGTGTAGACTCATTTACTCTTTGCTGCACCAGAACAGTCTTCCCACTAATATATGCATAAGGCCAATGGGTTGTACTTTGCCCAGTTGGATGCCCTGTAGGATGGGCTCACTTTCCCTTTTAAGACATAGGAACACCTTACATGAAAACAGTAAGAAATATTTTGCATCCCTAACGCTTTTCAGATCAGTGACTCTTGGTTAGCAATTTCTAGCTGACTGAAAATGTAATGTTTTTCAGGTCACCGAGTTCAGTGACTTAAATATTTCTCAAGATGTACGTACAGTTGGCATTTTATGATATCAGGCTTCTCCCCCAAGTCCCAGTTGTATTGTCTTGTAAATAGATGATGTATTTACAAGATACTCAATTTTCCAACTTTGTGCCATATAGATTGTGGATGGAAAGGCACAGAGCCAACAGTCGCACAAGTTTCAGTACAATGAGATGAATGGATAGAGTAACCACAGAACAACATGCATTCTCCTAAGACTAAATAAGGAGTGGCTGCATGTTCAGGGCTACAGGGAGCATAGGTAAATACTCATCCACCAGGGTGTGTGCGTTACACTTTGATTCCCAGTTGGGTGAGATTGAAAAATGCTATATCCCATCTTTGAGACTGTGTGGCTACCCACGGAAGGAGGAGACAGAACAATGCAGTTACACTATACCTGTAGTGACCCTGGCAAGTCAAGTATGATTTCACAAAAAGGATATTAGTGAAACCTCTAGTTAGTATTCAGGCTGTGTTCACAACGAGCAAAAATTGATGACACCCAAGCTCTCAGTGGGGAACCACATTGCTGGTGCCCCTAGGATTCAAGGGATGTGCACCCTAGTACAGGGGCCATTTATAAAGAAGATGATCATGGCAGCTGCTGTAGTGCTAAAATTAAAGCCACTGACATGTATTCTCTAAGCTGTGCATGCTATCCATTGTCAACATTTGTCCTAGCAAGGAGCACTGAAATAGAGATAGAAGGAGTAATTTAAAAGACTTTCAAAAGAGAACCATTAGAGGAACTCTAAATTCACCTCTTCTTGGGGTTCCCTGAGGTTTCCATTGAGAGTGTATATATGGGATATTTGAAATGTAGAATCAGCAACAGCTGGACAATTACCCCAAAATCTACAAGAATAAGAGAAGTTGCACATCTTGTTGGGGGTATTGAGCAATACTCTGTATAAAGTAAGAGTTAGAAATATATTGGGGCAGAGCTAAAGATATGCTCCACCTCCCTACCCCATACAAGAAGTTATCATGTCCTGACCCATAATTAATACCAAGGACAAAACCGTCTTTGACAAGCCACCTGGTCTTAATCTCCAGATTCTGGAACACCCTGTTCTCTCTTGAGTCATGAGTGGGTCATCACTAAGTATGTTGCTTCTGAAGGAAGTCAGGTGTATTAGTTTGCTTGGACTGCCATAGTGAAGTACCACAGACTGGGTAGCTTAACCAACAGAAATGTGATTTTTCAGTTAAGGAGTAGAAAGTTTGAGATCAAGGTGTCAGCAGAGTTGATTTCTTCTCAAGCCTCTCTCTTGGCCTTAGAGATGGGCATCTCCTCCTATCTTTACATTTAGTTCATGTCCTAATTTCCTCCTCTTACACAGCGGCATTGAAGTAGGATGTGCCCCCAATGACCTCTTTTATCCTTTATTATCAGTTTAAAGGCTTTGTCTCTAAATAAAATCTCATTGTGAAGTCCTGGGATTTAGAAGGACTTCAACACACAGATTTGCAGGGAACACAATCTAGGCCATACTATAATTTTAACCCTCTCCCTAAACCTGTTCCTCTTACACTCTATTTCTAGAAGACAATCTTATTTTAGTTGCTCAGATCAATAACCATGGAGTCATCCTTAACCAACATCCAGTTCATTAGCAAACATGTTGGACATGTCTTCAAAATACGTGTATCTTCTCATCACCTCCATCCACCATCATTTCTTATCTGGAATACTTCAGTAGCTTCCTCAGCTCTACTTCTACTCTTGTCCACCCTTAGACTGTTCTCAACAGAGCAGCCAGAGCAAACTTTTAAAGTATTATGTTATGGAGTGAAACATAGACCATACAGAAACAGGTTTCTTGGTTGCTTTCATGGCTAATAGCTAATAAACCTTTGAACATGTGGCAAGAGGGAAGAAAAGGTAAGATCGTGTCACTTTTCAGTCCCCATACCCTCCTGTGTTATTTGTGATATCCAAAGCCCTTAATGGCCCCAAGTGTGCACCCCCTCCTTTTTTAAGGCCTTTGATTCCTGATGTTTCATCTATCAGGGTAGCCACTGCCTTAACTGATCACTTCTGTCTCTGCCTTCCCTTTCATAGTCCCACTGCCACCTATCCCCTTCTCTCTCTCTCCTTTTCTTTCTCCTGACTCACTACTATGTTCTATGTATTGTCTCCTCTGACTTGAAGTCAAGCTTCATGGGGCAGCTTTATTTTCTTCACTACAGTATCTGCGAGACTAGAACAATGACATAATAGGCACTCAACACTTACATGCTGCGGGTACACGGTAGCTTTGAGGCTGAAAAGAGGAATGTGTGGAAAAGATGACTTTTCTGCTCAGCAGCCGGAGCTCGGGCTATGACTTGAGGAAGACTCACTTCAAGAAAGGCAGCCTGACAGCCCAGTTGATTGGTCCCTCTTCCCACCCTAACCAAGTCCCTTCCTCAGGCCGCATCTCTTCTAGGGCTCTCCACATTTTGGCGGATCTCTGCGCCCTTTCGCCCTGCCAACCAACGATAGGACAAAACTGGGCGAGAGGAGGGGCCAGAGCTCCCACAGATCAGTGGGCTGGCGAGGGGTCTGGAGGACTCCAGCCTCTCGGGCACAGAGGTGCAGAAACCTCCCGATGCCTAGAAAGACCGGAGGTTTAGGGTGGGAGTTAATGGAGCGTCAGTGACGTAGTTCCTTCTCCGCTTTGTTCCGAGACGTGGGTCGGGAGCTTTTGGTGAAGGGTATGTGGCAGCCGGTGTGGGGTTTGGGCCGGTTCTGGGAGCGGGAGGGGCACACAGGCCTGGGGCCAGGCCTCCTTCACCGCTGCCAGCTGCGGAGACGGAGGCGCGGCAGTTCAAGGGGTCGTTGTGGGGCCCCGCTCCCCTCGTTCGGCGCTGGCCCTTTGTCTTGAGTCTTCTCCCACGCTGCTCACTTCGGACTGGGCTGACAGTAGAGACTAAACTGTATCATTCCCGCTGCTAGCCATGGGACCAACCTGGTAATAGCGGCCCGAGTCCCGCCCAGGCTTCAAAGGCCTCCCCAACACTACGTATTTGATTCAGATCACCAGTATAATCCCTCATGTGTTTCTTGGGAGAAAACGGACCCAGAGAGGAGGGCACAGTCTTGCCCAAGGTTACTTATTCATTCATTCATTCAACAAATACTTAGCACCAACTAGTAGTGTATTAGATCCGGGGATTACAGTTGTGTACAAGGCAGAACTATATTCTGGTATGGAAGAAATGGAACAAGCTTTAAGGGTTAGATGCACTGTCTGGAAATCTGAAGCGGGAAAGACAAAACCATTTTTGAGTCCTATCTATCCTGAGAGATAGGTAATCATACGAAATTCTCCTTCTAGCATTCCGTCTAGCTTTAGCCTTATTTCTTCCTGTCTTTAAAGACACTTGACTGAGCAAAGTTTCCCTCATCTCTTTTTTTGCAAACTTTTGTTGGAAAGTTGGATTTCAGAGAATTTCTCAGTTCGAGTTTATTTTTCAGTTAGAGAAGAATATGGAGACTTATGATATCAACAGAACAGTTGAAAAGGAGCGACTGTGGTATGATGAAATGAGGATTTCCTTCGGACACAGAAAACATCTCTTACTATACATACAACCTCCAGAAAGTCATTCAATCTCTGGGAACTTCATTTCCTCATCTTTAAAATGGGAATGATCATCCTTACTGCTCGCAGTTCAGTAGAAAGGGAAGTGACCCAGGGATGGGACATTGCCCTGAGTGTCTGCTTGCAATTGAGGTCTGAGAATACTCAGTCATTTCTATGTGTTTACAGTGATCCAAGACCCCACTAGGAACTTTTTCACCAAACCCAAGGAAGAGATGAGGCAAGATCTGTGCTGGGCAGAGATCCTTTGGAGTGAGGCTACTGTACACAGGTGTGAAAGTGAGCCATTTTCTTTTCTTTGGCAGGTGAGATCTTTATTGTGGTATTAATTAGTTTGGGGAATGGGAATCCTACCTGCCAGAGAATGTGGGGACCAGGGCTGAAAGGGAGCGTTTCTGAAGAAAAACAGAAGTGAGAGGAGGCCGTCTAGATCCTGAGTAGTAGAATTTTGAGACGGAGGAATGGTGATGTAGTGGAACTCCAATTTGGGTGTCAGAAGACTTTAACTTGAGTCTTAGCTCTCCTCTAAGTTCCAGTTGCCCCGTCTCAAAATTTTTATGAGACTAGGTGGTCGGCAAGTTTCCTCCCAAATCTGACATTCTGAGACTCTCTGAACAGTCAGACTAAGTCAGTCTCTTAGGAAATTTAAGCCCTTGGATGGCTCTGTTGAGACAGAACTGCCAAGAATGTCAGTATTGTCAAGGTATTTAGACAATATGAAGTACCAAAGGGATGAACTGGTGGAGGAGGGATGGAGGTGGTCATGTGTAGGGGGTGCACTTCTCACCATCGTACACCCAGATAAAATTGGCTAGCATCCTGAACTTATTGAGTATTTTGAATTAAACATTTATTGAGCCCTCTGTGCCAGGTACTATGTGTGATACACATATGAATATCATGGACCCTTTTCTTTGTAGGCTTAGAGCTTAAAGTGTACATATGAAGAGGAGGGATGCAGACATACACACAAGGAATTGCAGTATAAGGCAACTCGATATTACAGATTTATTATGGTATTTTTTTAAGTGCAGAAATTTTTATATGGTCAAATCTATTAGCTTTTTTTCAGCCTTTGTTTTATGTGTAAGGCCTAGGCCTTTCTCTCTCTGAGATCAAGGTACTTCCTTCTAGTTCTTTTTTTTTTTTTTTTCCTTAAAATTTTTACATTTCACTCATCTGTTTCTCTTGAATTTATTTATTTTCAGGTATTGCCTCTTATTCATCACTCCACTGCAGCTAATCAGTAACCAAAGACCATGTGACTCAAAAGGACCTGAAAGGCTGATGATCCTGGTGAATTAGAGGAATGCAGTCTCACTAGGTAAAATCTCTGTCTCTGTTGGAATAGAACTTGCTCTTTGTGAGTTCCTCACAGCCTAAAATGAATGGTACTCCTGAGATTAAGACACTCACCCGTCAGACTCAGGCATTGTGAGTCAGAGACCTGTGGGGCCTCTTTGGTCCTATTCCACTTACTGGTTGCCTAAGGTTGTAGTTTTGTGCCCAGTTGCCTGGATACCCCTAGTGATGTGCTGTCCTTATTGTCTTATCTGTCCCTTGTTCTCCTTTAGCCAACACCCAATCTCCATACTGTCAGGGAATTCTCCCAGAATTTCTGAGCAAATTTCCCATCTATTTGGGCAGAGGAAAAATAGTTAGGTTTTCTTTTGATCAAACTCACCTTGAACTAGTGCTCCCTGCTCTAGTGATAAGTCTTGCCTTTTCCTCAGGTCCTCCAGAACCACCCTGAGCTTCCTTACTGTACGACCTTGCACATTCTCTTTCTCCCTTCCTGCCCTTTAACCAGAACCTCTATTTTAGCAAGCTGATATATTCTCATGACTTCCTCTGTCCTCTGTATCTTATTCTCAAGTTTGTATTCCTGACATACTCTTTTCTTCCTCTTGTCTAAAGTGTTTCCCCACATTCTCATCTTTTTTTTTTTCTTTTTTTGACTTGGACCATTTTTAAAGCCTTTATTGAATTTGTTACAATATTGTTTCTGTTGTTTATGTTCTGGTTTTTAGCCCCAAAGCATTTGGGACCTTAGCTCCCCAACCAGAGTTAGAATCTGCACCCCCTACATTGAAAGGCGAAATCTTCACCATTGGACTGCCAGGAATGTCCTTCCCATCTTTCTTAGTGATACTGTCATTCTCAGTATTCAGATCTGGATCTGATGATCTAGAGTTCTTTCCTTTAGTCATCCTCTGTATCCAGTCTGATATATGTATATGGTTTCCTGGAAATAGCTGGACTTATTTTCTCTCCTATCATTATTCTGGACCAGGGTCTTGCTATCTCAGACATCTGTGTATTCATTTAGCAAACATTCATTCAGCACCGAAAAAGTGGCAGGCCCTCTCATGGTCACCCATACAGCATCCCTAAATTCCCAACTCATTTTCCTTCCTCCATTATTTGTTTCTACTCTAATCCATCTGGGCTAATCTTCCTAAAGCATTTCTTTACTAATTTCACTTTGGATAGGGTGATATAAAATTTATTGTCTAAATTGGGATACTTTTGTAAATGAATGGTGGTGTTGGTGGTTTAGTCGCTAAGTCATGTCTGACTCTTGTGACCCCATGGACTGTAGCCCGCCAGGCTCCTCTGTCCATGGGATTTTCCCATGGACAGGAATACTGGAGTGGATTGCCATTTCCTTCTCCAGGAGATCCTCCCGACCCAGGAATTGAACCCAGGTCTCCTGCATTGCAGGCAGATTCTTTACCAACTGAGCTATGAAGGAAGCCCAAATAAATGGGGGCACTATTAATAATGATGCTGTAAAAAAAAAAAAGTAAAGAATAATGATGCTGGAATACCAGGTATAAACCAGGACTGTTCTGGGAAAACCAGGGTGTATGATTACCCTACTTCTAGGTGGCAAGTTTTAGAGACTTTCTTTTTAATTTCCTCAATTTACTTCTCATGGGATACCCCACTGCCTCTTTCTTATGTTTTCCACTTCATGAAACAGAGAAACATGAATGTGCTGGGGGTGGAGGGAGGTCTGGGACTAGGGGAAATGAATGGCATTGCTTGAAAAGCTATATTCTTGATAAGTGAGAATGAGAAGGAAAGTAACAAGAGAGGAGAACAGCAAGGTAGAAAAACGAACGTAGAAAATAGAAAGGGAGCTAAGGGTAGATTTCACTCTTCTGTTTAGAACTTTTTTCCCATTGCTTGTCAGATTGTAACCATATATTTTGCCCTGTAATTTCAATGTTCTGGCTGGTATCACTTCAGGCAACTTGATTGTTTCATTCCTTCATTTGTTCATTCAAGAACAACAGAAATTTAGAGTGCTTGGTATGTTCCTGGGACTGTGCTAGGAATACAATAATGAACAAAATGTATAAAAATCCCTGCCTTCATGAAGTTATGGGATAGTGTAAACTATCCAATTATTTTCAGTACATCAACCCTGTGCCAGATTCCTTTTGAGAAAACAGTTCTTGCTTATCCTCAGGTTCAGCCAAAGTTCTGCCTTTCTTTTTAAACTTTATTTTTATTTATTTATTTGTTTATTTATTTTGGCTGTGCTGTGTGGCATATGGGATCTTAGTTCCCTGACCAGGTATCAAACCCATACCCTCTGCAGTGGAAGTGCAGATTCTTAATCACTGGACCACCAGGACATCCCATTTCTGCCTTTTTAAAGCACCCTTCCCCAAGCATCACAAGCCCCAGTATTCACTCCATCTCCTAGCCCCCTTCATCTCCTGATTGGGTGCACTGTAAATTTGTGATTGGTTCTGATAGTGTATTACCATTATGCCACTGTAAGTTCCTTAAATGTAGGTATGATATTGCATGCTTATATTAGTCTTCTTGGGCAGCCATAACAAAATTCCACAGACTGGGTGACTTAAGCAATAGACATTTATCTTCTCACAGTTCTGGAGGATAGAAGTCCAAGATCAAGGTGACTGACTATTTTTGGTTTCTGATGAGGACTCTTTTCCTGGCTTGTAGATGGCTACCTTCATGCTGTGTGCTCACATGGCTTCCCTCGGTTTGTACATGTGGTAGGGAGGGGCCAGGAGTGCAAGTGCAAGTGGTAGTGCAAGTGCAAGTGCAAGTACAAATGTCTTGTATGGACACATTAATCCTGTTGGATCAGGGCCCCACACTGATAGTGGGGTAGTCTTAATTACCCCCTTAGAAGTCACATCTCCAAATATAGACACATTGGGGGCTTGGGATTATATATATGAATTTTGGAGGGATACAGTCAATGTGTAACAGCCTTGTTTTTTTTTTTTTTTTTTTTTCATTCAATATGGAGTTGTGTAAATACCTGGCTACTAATGTTTTTCCTGAGCACACCTTTCTGGAAGGCTGCAAGACATATTTCCATAATAGCCTTTAAGGATAAAATAGATGCTGCACTAGCTAACTGGGAAGTATTGGATCAGCCATGCCTAGAAGTGGGGTGCCCAGGGGCTGGCTTCAAGGCAGTCTTATTCTGAATTTCTAAATTACTTTATTCTAGTAATTACGAAAATCTATTCCTCTAAGTGAAAGTCGCTTAGTCGTGTCCAACTTTGTGACCCTGTGTACTATTCAGTCCATGGAATTATCCAGGCCAGAATACTGGAGTGGGTAGCATTTTCCTTCTTCAGGGGATCTTCACAACCCAGGGATTGAACCCAGGTCTCCTGCATTGCAGGTGGGTTCTTTACCAACTGAGCCACAAGGGAAGCCCAAGAATAGTGGAGTGGGTAGCCTATCCCTTCTCCAGTGGATCTTCTTGACCCAGGAATTGAACCAGGATCTCTTGCATTACAGGTGGGTTCTTTACCAACTGAGCTATCAGGGAAGCCCCATTCCTCTAAAGTCATTTTCTTACTTTTCATAAATAATATTGTAGAAAGGAAAATAATTAAAAAGTAGTACACTTTAGCAGAGGACAATTTGCCAGCAAAATGGGAGGCCTTCATAACAGCAAATACATAAACTTATTCACCTAGTCATCCATCCATTCATTCATACAAACAGTTTCACTTTTCTGCAACAGTGCTTTTTAAAAAGCTCTGTGTGAGATCCAGAACAGAGATATGTACATGGTAGAGTGTTCAATAATTACTAGTTTAAGAAATGTATGAAGAAAAGAGAAAGTTTCAGAGAAGATTAAAAATGGAAAAGAAGCTGAGAAAAACCATCAACTTTCTCAGAACTCTGGAGGTAGCTTCACTAGCTGTCCTGTTCTGCTTTGCAGTCCCCTGACTACTTCTCACTGGCTTCCTCCACCTGCTGACTCCTGTTTGATTAGGAGGGTGTAAGCAGCTGGGTGTGAGTGTGCTCAGGCTCCTGCCAAAAATTGTCATCTCCTACCATTTTCTGTGCCTGCCCTTCTTGTCTTGTACACAAGCCTGTGTACATGTGCCTGTCTATCATATCAGTGGCCCCAATACAATTCTGAGATGTGAACTCCAGCCTTCACAGTTCTTTTCTTGCTGGCCTTGAGCACTCATGACTGGATATGTCCCTTCAGCAGAGAGCCTGACTCTGTTTATCAAAAAGCTATGAGATAATGAAAATTAGTCAAACTTTTAATAAGTCTTTGTTGAATTTGTTACAATATTGCTTCTGTTTTATGTTTTGGTTTTTTGTCTGCAAGGCATGTGGGATCTTAACTCCCTGACAAAGGATTGAACCTGCACCCCCTTCAATGGAAGGTAGAGTTTTAAGCACTGAACTGCCAGGGAAGCCCCCGGTCAAATTTTTTGAAAATCAATAGGCAGTACTGCAAAACAGTGTCATTCCCTCCGACCCAGTAACTCACTTATGAAACTTTTATCCTAGGAATATATTTCAGTAAGAAGAAAACTTTGTGTGTCTAGAGTGATCATGAAGCGTTATTGATAGTAGTTAAACCTCAGGGAACAACAGAAACGTCTGACACTAGCAAAATTATGGGTAAATTGTAATGAGTTTAATTGGTGGTGCATTATGTAGTCAAAAAATTATAATGAAGTGGAAGTGAAAGTGTTAGTCAGTCATGTCCAATTCTTTGTGACCCCATGGATTGTAGCCTGCTAGACTCCTCTGTCCATGGAATTCTCCAAACAAGAATGCTGAAGTGAGTAGCCATTCCCTTCTCCAGGGGATCTTTCTGACCCAGGGATCAAACTTGGGTCCTGTATTGCAGGCAGATTCTTTACCATCTGAGCCATCAGGGAGCTAATAGCAATATGAAAAATACTTATAAAAAACTAAGTAGAAGAAGTAGAATGCAAAATTGTATGTATTGTATATTTACAACTATCATTATGAGTATGGACAAGTCTGAGAAGGAATATAGTAAAAGGAGAATTAGTGATGTGTTAGTATCATGGAGTCATCTTTCAGTTTTCTCTTATGACTCAACCTTCTCTAGATTTGAGGCTTCCCTGGTGGCTCAGAGGTTAAAGTGTCTGCCTCCAGTGCGGGAGACCCAGGTTCGATCCCTAGGTTGGGAAGATCCCCTGGAGAAGGAAATGGTAACCCACTCCAGTATTCTTGCCTGGAGAATCCCATGGATGGAGGAGCCTGGTAGGCTACAGTCCACGGGGTCGCAAAGAGTCGACATGACTGAGCTGCTTCACTTTCACTTTCAGAGCTATCTATATATTGATTCCCCTAGCAACTCAGATGGTAAAGCATCTGCCTGCAATGCCAGAGACCTGGGTTCCATCCCTGGTCTGGGAAGATCCTGATTGGGAAGATCCCCTGGAGAAGGAAATGGCAATCCACTCCAGTATTCTTGCTGGGAGAATTCTATGGACAGAGGAGCCTGACAGGTTACAGTCCATGGGGTTGCAAAGAGTCAGACACGACTGAGCGACTAACACACACACACACACAGAGTTACCTATATGTTCAGAATTTGACGTTAAACCTCCTACTCCTCCTGACATTGGTTTCATGATATAAGCCCCTTTCAGTTGTGCTGCTCTCTGCTCTCACCCGCTTGCTATTTTTTTTTTTTTTTGCTGGTTGGGAAGGGAGGCTTGTGGCATGTGGAATCTTAGTTCCCTGACCAGGGATCAAACCCATACCCCCTGTGTTGGAATTGTGGAGTCTTAATCACTGGACTGCCAGAGAAGTCCCTCTCTTGCCATCTTTAGATAGCTTACCATTGTGCCATGCAAGATCCTATCAGAGTTTTCCCCACTATGCTTTTATTAACCCTGTTCCCCAGTTCAGCCTCTCAGGTTCACCCCATAGACTGATTGGTAAAAAGCAGACAGACTGAACTTGCACAATTTACCTGGATCCAGTTATAGACCAGCCCCTGCACAGTAGGCTATGATGTGACTAGACGTCAATGTTGGAAGAAAAGTGTTACCCTGTCACAGCAGAGCTTAAGAAGAGGATTGTAGACAGGGACCTAGTACCTATACTAGAGCAAAAAATCTTAGTCACACTCTAAGATGGAATCCTCGTTACTATTTTATAAAACAATTTTGAGCACCTATTTTGTTCTAGCCAATATACCACTGGTGCTAGGGGAATAGGTCAGCATGAACTAAATGCCAAACTGATCTGAAGATTAGACATTTGAGCTACTGAACTAAAGATCTTTCAGTGCATTTTTTTCTAGGGACCATATTATGAGTTAGATGGCTCCAATTCTGGAGGCAGAGCACAAGATAGGAAGAAACCAGGGTGGCTTTTATACTACTCATTATTCATTCTGATACTGCACCTGTCGGGCTCCTGTCGGTTCCTCGCTTTGCATAAGCTTCCTCTTTCCATAAGTTTCCTTATCTTTACCTTAGCCTGTATGTCCAACCTCATTTTTCTCATCTTTTTGATTAGTCCTCCCTGCCTTACTTTTCCATGTGAGATCCTGTGGCCCATCACATCTTGTTATCCTTGGATAATTCTCCTTCTTTGAGTATAGAGAGCAGGTGACATGTACAACTTCTGTTTCTTCTGTCAGATGGTGAAACGAGGACTGAGGAAGTATTGATTCCAAAATATCATTCCTGAAAAATCAGAATCTCAACTCTCAAGAGAGCACCACAGAGAAGTATTACCAAGGAAGTCAAATTTTTGAAAGCACCTCTGAAGGGAAAGAAGAGACTTGAGGGGCCACTGGGATGCTCCAAGCAAGAGAAAATGAGGAGAAAGACAAGAAACTTCAAAAAGAAGACAGTTCAAGACTATAAAACACTCACAGAAGTGAGTGACCAAGAATCTGAAAAAGATGGCCCTATAATAAATGAGAGAATTCAGGCTGTAAAGAGACAGTATGTATGTACTGAGTGTGGGAAAGCCTTTAGTCAGAGTGCAAACCTCACAGTACATGAACGAATCCACACAGGAGAGAAACCCTATAAGTGTAAGGAGTGTGGAAAAGCCTTCAGTCATAGCTCCAACCTGGTTGTTCATCGGAGAATCCACACAGGATTGAAGCCTTACACATGCAGTGAATGTGGGAAATCTTTCAGTGGTAAGTCCCACCTTATTCGGCACCAGGGAATCCACAGTGGGGAGAAAACCTATGAATGTAAGGAGTGTGGGAAAGCCTTTAGTCGGAGTTCTGGCCTGATTTCACATCACAGAGTTCACACTGGTGAGAAGCCCTACACGTGTATTGAATGTGGGAAAGCCTTTAGCCGTAGTTCAAACCTTACTCAACATCAGAGAATGCACAAAGGAAAAAAAGTTTACAAGTGTAAGGAGTGTGGGAAAACATGTGTTTCTAATACAAAGATTATGGATCATCAGAGAATTCACACTGGGGAGAAACCTTATGAATGTGATGAATGTGGGAAAGCTTTCATCTTAAAGAAGACCCTTAACGAACACCAACGACTTCATCGTAGAGAGAAACCTTACAAATGTAATGAGTGTGGGAAAGCTTTTACTTCTAATCGAAATCTTATTGATCATCAGAGAGTTCACACTGGAGAGAAACCCTATAAATGTAATGAATGTGGAAAAACCTTCAGGCAGACTTCTCAAGTGATTCTACATTTGAGAACCCACACGAAGGAGAAACCCTATAAGTGCAGTGAGTGTGGGAAGGCCTATCGTTACAGCTCACAGCTTATTCAACATCAGAGAAAGCATAATGAGGAGAAAGAAATGTCATAAATAACATTGTTACAAAGTGGAGCGGGTTGCTGCTTTTAGGAAAGGCAGTTTTTCAGTATCATCAACCTTAATTCTTTAAGTATCCACACAGGGAAAGTAATCAGAAGTAGACAAAGATTAACAGAAGCGGGTATTCATGCCAGCATCATGTATAACTGGAGGAAGAAAACTAGAGTTTTGACAGATTTGGGTTTAAGTGAATGATGGTCTATCCATATGATGGCTTTGCATCCATTGTAAACATTTAAAAAAAATATTTAGTGCCATGGAAGAAATGATTTGAATAAAATGGAAGATAAATGAAAGAGAAAAACAATGAAATATCCAAATTAAAAAAAAATATTTATGCAAAGGAAAAAATGGAAATGAAATAATACCAAACCAAAATATTAACAGTGATTATCTCTGGGTAATAGGATTATAGGTAATTTCTATTTTCTTCTTTATACTTTTCTATGCTTTTTAGATTTTCTACAGTGAGAATGTACCACTTTTATAGTCAGGAAAAAAGTATTTTTTAAATGCAGTGAGCACATATTCATTTTCATTCAACAGTGTTATGAAAGTTACAGACTCTAAAGTCCTAGGATTGCACCCTATTACTGACCTTAGTTCTGATACTAATACTGATCTGAGTTCAAATTCTGGCTTAAACCACTTAATAGCCAGTCACCTAACCCTCAGCAGGGGAACCCTCAGCAGGTCACTTCCTTTTAGAGCCGTTTCCTGCGTATTACATCATAAATACCAGTTGTTGACTTTGCAGTTTTAAGATAAACTGACTTTATAGTCATCAACAAAATATCTAATCCACGTTCTTAATCACTTTTAGGTTAAAAGAAAACAGTAAAAATTTACTATATTCTCTCCCACTGCTGTAGAAGGATCCAGAGAGAATAAAGAACCACCTAGGCTCCATCTTTTCAGTATATGTCTGCAGAACCAGAAAAAAATACCCCCGTATGAAATTGGAACAGTTGCAGTTTCATAACCTTTAAAGAGAGTCAGCATAATCTAAAACAAGGGGAAGACTACCATCACATGTTTTATAGACTTTAGTAGCTAAAATTGCAGACTTTTGGGTCAGATATATATATATATGTTCTGATTCCAGATCTGCTATGCACTAGCTTGCCAGTTTTGGACAAGTCTCTTAACTGCCCTGAGCTGTAAGTTTATCTGTAAAATGGGAGTAACTACCTACCTCACTGGATTGTTGTGAGGATTAAATGAGATAATGCCTATAATTGTGTGACCAGCCTTTATGTCCAGCTCTCTGAGAAGGCCTTAATCTGTTTTCAATAAGTATTTTAAACTTTTAAGGCAGCTCAGAATCTGGGAACCCTTAGAACTGCCCCATTCTTAACTCAGTCATTCCTCCTCCTTTGTATACAATGAATGCATAAGCCTGACACCATTTGTCTTCTGCATGTGTAGTGATACATCGTTTTAGAAACTACTGAGGATTTGATATCCCATTTGTACAATAAAATGGAGTCTCAAGTGAGGTTAGGTGACTGGCTAATAAGTGGTTTAAGCTAGAATTTGAACTCAGATCAGATTTTCAAGTCCATGCTTTCTGTGTTTTACCAAAGTGCCTCTGCCCATCATGATGGTTCTGTGAGTGAGAGACCAAGAAGTTGGGATTCTCCTGAGTAACCACTTCTGTGAAAGGTGGTTGATGATATATGGACAATTATAGGTTGATCATGGTTTCATAAGGAAGATGCTAAAAAGAAGTGGATGGTATGAAGTGTATATTTGGGTGGAAAGAGATTGTTTAGTTTTTGTCCTATTTTGTTTGATAGGATAATGACATATATAATTTTGTGGTATAATAGTCCCTCTTTGCATAGTTATCCAAAGCACGGTTTCTAGGCTCTGTTGCTGTGTTCAGGGGGTAGCACTGTTGTATCGGTCACCCTTGGGCAGGCACTTCCCCAAGAGTCTGGGTGGACACAAGGGAAGGTCACCCACCTGTGACTGTGGCTAGACAGAATTGCAGCAGGAAGGGACTTGTATCATTTCCCTAGTCATGTGTCCTTTTCAAAATTCCACAGGAAGGTTGTAATTAATATTTCATGCCTTTTGTCATGCCAGCCATTCTCAGCTGCTGATTACTTATATGGAAACTCCCATGACTAATGTCTCCTGGCTCTCCTAAAACTGCTTTATAAGAAAACAGGCAACTAACTTCCTGTGTGCCTGTTGGGGGTATTTTTTTAAGCATTTATTATTGCTGAACACAGTTTTTGATGCTTCTGATAACTGCTGAGCAAAACATTTTTCCACCACTGTGACACAATGTCTGAAATTCTTTCTTCAAGTAGCCTTTCTTTTTCATATTAGAGGACTCTGTGGTCTCCAAGAGTAAGTATCTTCTAGGAAGGAAGCCAGAGATCTGAATAAATTGACATTTTTTTACCCAGGCAAGCCAAGGTAGTGGACCCTGGAGGAAGCCCTCAGTAGCTTCTAATCTTCTAGGCTGATACCTGTCTTAGACTGCAAGAGTAAATGTTAATAAGTGCACTCTATACCCTTTCATTGGAGAAGGCAATGGCAACCCACTCCAGTACTCTCGCCTGGAAAATCCCACGGACAGTGGAGCCTGGTAGGCTGCAGTCCACGGGGTCTCTAAGAGTCGGACTCGGCTGAGCGACTTCACTTTCACTTTCATGCATTGGAGAAGGAAATGGCACCCCACTCCAGTGTTCTTGCCTGGAGAATCCCAGGGACGAGGGAGCCTGGTGGGCTGTTGTCTACGGGGTCGCACAGAGTCGGACACGACTGAAATGACTTAGCAGCAGCATACCCTTTCATATACCCATTCTGCAATGTAATTTGAACTGACCACTCACCTTCCTGCAGAAGTTTTTTAAGACTACCAGCTACCTGTTTCAGTCAGCATTTAATTTTGCAGTTCTTACCATTCTTTCAAGCCCTTTCATGATACACTCTGAAATTCAGGGTCTGTTTGAATGTGTTTTTTTTCCCCCAACTTCCTGTTCTAATGGAAGCCTGGTTGTTCCCTAACAGCAGTGCTTCCTCTGCAGTTCCTCTGCTAGTTTTTGTCTACCCCAACCCATTTACCTCTCTGTACGCCATTTCTTCTCTATTCTGTCAAAACCCCAGCTCTCTTGAAATGTGCATCACTAAACTACTGTGTATTGTCCATCCCTGTTTCTGTCATCTGCTGGTTTCCTGTGCACCCACATTTATTCACTTGTTTTTAGTACCATGAATATTCCCAAGGAATATGAAAAGTCAGTGTTTTTTGACCACAGATACCCTGTATGTAGAATTGCTTTGGTGTGGACTAGAAATATATACATCTCTTTTAAGTTGTGAGAAAAAGGGTGAAATTAAAATGTTATGTAGCCTTGATTAAAGGGAAATCTGAAAGATAAAGAATATTGCATAGAGAGGTGAATGTCTCCCTAGACTTAGAGATATTTTTCATTGATGGTGTGTACTATATTAGATCTTATCAGGAACTCAGAAGAAAATTTAAACCAAAAAGAGCTTTAAATAGTAACTGAGCATTTTCATTGACCATGAATCCCATAAGACTATATTTCATTTCCAGCTCTATATCCTAAGTGACAGAATTGCTTTCTAAATTTTTTTCCATTCAATATAAATAAAATAGTATATTCATATTGTTAGGTTGTTTTTAGAAACTAGACTGTCTGACTTCACCTCTGATGTTATAAAACTGGAGTCATAAAACTTTTGCAAAAAATGATTATAATTCCTCCAATAAATATCTGTTGTTATTTCCTTGTTATAAATATCACTAAAATTTTTTTTTTTCTTTTGCTTCCTTCCTTTATTCAGATTGGGAAGAAAACAGTTTAATTTGCTTTTCTTTAAGCAGATGCTTTTGGAATGAAAATGTGATTCTGGCTTGTTTCAGATTCAAACACAAGATGAAGCTTGTTATTTTCATACTCTTAATAGAGTTGTTCTTCAGTAACTGCAGGGGATTGGGTCCAGGACCCCCACCACCATACCAAAGTCAAAGGATGCTCAAGTCCCTTATATAAAATGGCAAACTATTACATATAACCTATGCACATCCTCCAGTATACTTTAAATCATCTTTAGGGTACTTATAAAACCTAATACAATGTAAATGCTTTGTGTATAGTTGTAAATGCAATGAAAATAATACATATAAATAGTTGCCAGTATGACAAATTCAGGATTTGCTTTTTGGAACTTTTTGAAGTTTTTTCATTTTTAATATTTTTTATCTGTATTGGGTTAAATACACGATGCCGAAACCACAGATATGGAGGGCCAACTCTACAAAAAGTAGCGCTCTAGCCGTTAGAAATTGTCCTTCTGGGATTTCCCTGGCAGTCCAATGGTTAAGACTCCACACTTCCAATGCAAGAGATGCAGGTTCAAACGCTGGTGGGGGAACTAAAATTCCACATGCTGTGTGGCCAAAAAAAAAAAAAAAGTTCTCTTCTGTTATTTTGCTGGAGAACTTGTATAGCTAGTTATTGTCCCATCCCCTCTCTGGTCTCATCTCTGTTCAAACCTATACTATTATATAGACCTTTGGCTGTATAAAACCAGCATGTTCCCTGAGGTCCATTTCTACTCCAGAAGTCAGATTTGTGAGGGGGTCCAAAGGAAATGGCTAATTCCTTTCTGGGCGATATGGATACAGGACTTCACTAGTTCTCACTCCTTCCACTGACCATTTTAAGTCCACACAGCACCATCTGATGTATAAGGACTGTAGCCATGACAAAGCTGTAACCATTCTTTTAAGGTCAGTGGTTCCCAAATCTAGGAATCACAAGAAGTAATTTCACATATACAGGTATATTTCCCAAGCCCACAAAATTAGCATATTTGGGTCAGGGTGTAAGAATCTATTGGAGAAGGAAATGGTAACCCACTCTAGTATTCGTGCATGAGAAATCCCATAGACAGAGGAGCCTGCAGGCTACAGTCCAGAGGGTCCCCAGGAATTGGACCCAACTAAGCGACTAAACACACATACACTAGGAATCTATATAAAACAAAATTTTTGAAGTGGGGATTTAAGGAAGATCTCCATGAGGAGCCTTGACGCTTTACATGGCCATTTTTGTGATAATTATCCATTTTCCCTTAGAAAAATCTACAAATCACAAAATTACTGAGACAAATACCAGAGTTTGTGTAATCATAACAAATTAGCAACCCAGTTTACTGAGTGAAAGAAAATGCTATCACATTGGCAACGTTGGTTTAACCACAGAGTTAAGCAGATTCATGTTTTAAAAAATTATAGGATTTACATGGTGGCCCAGTGGTTAAGAATCTGCCTGCCAATGCAGGAAACATGGGTTTGATCTCCTTGTCCAGTAAGATCCAACATGCCATGGAGCAACTAAGCCCTTGCACCACAACCAGTGAGCTCATGCACCACAACTCTTGAAGCCCGTTAGGCCCTAGAGCCTGTGATTCACATGGGGAAACCACTGCAATGAGAAGCCCATGTACCACAACTACAACTAGAGACTAGTTGCAGCTGCAACTAGAGAAAAGTCTGCACACTGCAAGAAGACCCAGCACAGCCAAAAATTAAGTTTTTTAAAAATAAAAATGAAAAAAAAAAATTGTAGTAGAACAAAATGGCGAACAAGATAAAAATAAAGTCCTTTGACTATGACACAGCATAGAAATGTTGGATAAAACGTAAACATCCTTTTAAAGGTCTTTCAGAGAGTAAATCCTCAGAACCTAGGACAAAGAAGTGGAAGTCAGATAAGTGGGTGCTTGTGTGCCATGTGGCAGTTTGCTGATCCTGGTCACCAAGGGACTTAGATTTTATCAACCACAAGGGCAGGGATTTAAGTCCCTGCACCTCACAGCATGTGGGATCTTAACTTCCTGACCAGGACTGAACCTGTGCCCCCTGCAGTGGAAGCGTGGTGTCTTAAGCCCTGGACCACCAGGGAGGTCCTCCTATTCATGCTTTGAGACCTATAAAGTACTATCTCCTGGTTCTCCTCCTACTTGGTTGGGTGTTGGGTCCTTACCCTCTTTCTGCTTAGTATTTAATCACTCTCTGGTACATTTTGTATTTGTTTTCTGTCTATCCTCCCTATAAATGAAGTTTCTAGGGACTTCACCTTTTTATTTATGTCCCTAGTGCCTAGAACAGTGTCTAGCACATGATTAGTACTCAGTGAAGTGTTGTTGAATGAACAAAGGAGTGGAGACAGATGTTTAAGCAAATGTTCGGTGAAAGCTAGAAGAAAACATATCAATAGAATAACACCTTGCTCATTCAATAAGCATTCATGTAGCACCTACTGTGGCTTTGTGCTAGGTGCTAAGTGTATGTGGTATCCATATAGTCATGGCCCTTGCCCTTGAGACAGGAGAGAAAGAGGCAGGAGACAAATGTTGGATAAATGAAGATGGGGTGCAGTTGCTGGGATTTGATAAAGACTGACTGGAACCAGCTGTAACCAAGGTGGTTTTGAGAAGTCCGGTCACGGACCTTTAGTTCATTATATCTTCTTTGTAATACAAAAAATCACTCCTTGGCCATGACAGTTCTGAGACGGACCATCAAAGGCCAGAAAGTGGACAGTGGTCCAACTCCTGGGAAATACCCCCTGTTCCTGAAATAGCAATATTCCTGGAAATAGTAATATTCCTCCCATATGTTAGCATATTAAATTACTTAGCCCATGAAAACTACAACCTCATGCCTTGGTGCTGCTCTCACTTTCTGAGGTAGTTCACATTTGGGCCTGTGGACTGTGAATTCCTCTAAAAACACTTTCACTTTTCTTTGACTTGCTATTGAATTCTTTCCTGCACAAAGGTAAGGACCCTCACTTGGTGATCCATCCTAAATACTCCTGTGGGTCCAAGGATGTGACATTTCCCTCTTTTGCAATACCCTTTTGGAGCCTCTTTCTGTCATCTTATATAGAGGGTGATAATTCCAGGAGTCCAAACTTAAAAGATTTAAGTATCAAAGAAGCAGAGTTCCAGTACCCTTTACACTGACCTAACTTTACTCAGGGTGGTGGACAACTGCAAAGACCTCCTCATTCCAGGGAGGCAGTGCCCCACCATCCTCATTTAAGCTTGATTTATATTTAACACCAGAGCTCCATTATCTCATTATTTGGGCAAGAGCTCCAATATTTTGGCCACCCGATGTGAAGAGCCAACTCATTGGAAAAGACTCTAATGCTGGGAAAGATTGATGGCATGAGGAGAAGGGGTCAACAAAGGATGAGATACTTGGATGGCATCACTGACTCAATGGACATGAATTTGAACAATCTCCTGGAGATGGTGAAGGACAGGGAAGTTCATGCGGTCACAAAGAGTCGGATGCGACTTAGCGACTGAACAACAGCAAGCCAATTCACAAGGAAGTCATTTGTAATGTATGTTATTTATGGTGAGAACTGCTGTGGTTCACAAATAGATTGGATATGTCACTCATGAAGACATTCAGACGTTCTAGAAATCACTCTATTAAACTCAGTTGCAATTCAAATTAAAACAGAAAAGTCCAATTCTTTCAGGAGGCAACACGAGGCCTGGGGGCCTGGGCCATGTGATTCATCTCTGCATCCTTGGGTTCTGGAATACAGCTACACCTGTTCTTTGGTTGAGAGGAATGAAGACCTAAGAGTCCCGGAGCTCCGCGTTTCCTGCCATCACTGGGAAAGCTAGGAACCATAGAGATGTGGCTTCCTAGAGAGCCGAAACTGGGAGGTGAGGTGAGGCACCGGATGTCGCTATACCCGCGGGTCAGCCATTATTCTGGGCTTCAGGTGCCTTCGCGTCCAGTTTTCGTGTCATCTCCTGGCGCCCCGGCGCCAAGGTGGTGGTCCCCAAGCCCGGAGCCGCCGCGGGAGACCCCGGTGAGCGGGATGGACTCGGGTCGGGTTGGCAAGCGCGGAGGGCGGCCGGGGTTGCGGCTTGAGCTCTCCAGGGCAGCTCAGCCCTCGCCGGCCCCTCTCTGCTCCTCACCCCCAGGGCGGTCCCTCCACCGCTTGGTTGAGATGGACGCCTAGGCTGCGGCTTGGGGAATACATTGAAGACGGCGCCTCTGTGTCTCCGTGTGTCTGTGGATTGGCTGTCGAGTCAATAGAATAATGTGCTGCCCCTTTGAGAAGAGTGGCCTCAGTAGCCAGGTTCTCAGCTCAAGTCTTTCTGCTTTTTTCTCAGTCTTTTCTGAGGCTGATGCTGAGAAACAGCTTGAGACTTCCCTGGAGCAGGGACTCCCAGAAATCTATTTTTTTTTTTTCCCGTGAAGGATGGATTGATTCCCATTTTTCTTTGTAATTTTATTGGCGTATACTTGGTTTTCAATTTTATGTTAGTTTTAGGTGTACAGCCAAGTGAGTCTGTTATACATATATCCACTCTTGATTCTTTTCCTGTATAGGCCGTTACAGAGTATTGACTAGAGTTACCTCTGCCATACAATATGTCTTTAGTAGTTATCTTTTTTATATATAGTAATGTGTATATGTCATTCCCAGTCTTCCCATTTACCCCCCCCCCACACCAAGTTCCATGTTAAATTTTGTAATGTAATGGTATTTAAGAAGCAAACTTAGACCACGCATATCACCATTGCCTCAGAGAATGTATTTTCACATTAAGTACAAATTTAGTAAATGCTGTCTTTTGCAAGAAAGGTCATTATCAACCTGTGAGTGACTGTGTATGGTCATTGTTTTAATGAACTGTTGTTTGGAAACCATTGCTTTAGAATAGTTGTTTGGGTTTGAGAAGTCTTTTCTTAGATGCGGTGATTTTGTACTTTTGGGGTTAGAATCCCTGAGATCAGAATTTGCTCCCATAATTGAACTAGTTGAGTGGCCTTGAGTGAATCGCTTAGCTCCTCTGAGACTTCTTTTGTTCTTTTTAACCAGTGCTTACAAATCTTTTGTGAGAAACAAGCATAATGTATGCTTAAGGATTTCTTATTTGTATCTCTGCCAAGTAAGAGTAAATAAAAGTCTGATAATTTACTGTAGAAAATTATTTAGAAGTCTCTTTTCCCCCCAAGTTTTATTTGTAGATCCTTTTTTTAAAAAAAACAGTTTTAGGTTCATAGGAAAATTAAGCAGAAAATACAGAAATTTCTCATTTGTTCCCTGCCCCCACATTTGCATAGCCTCCTCCAGTATCAACATCCCCCACCACTAGAGGGATAGAGTGGGAGTTTGGGGTTAGCAGATACAAACTAATATTTATAGAATGCATAAACAACAAGGTTCTAATGTATAACTCAAGGAACTGTATTCAATATCCTGTGATAAACCTTAATGGAAAAGAATATAAAAAAGAATGTATATGTATAATTGAATCACTTTGCTGTACAGCAGAAATTAACATTGTATTCCAACTGTAGGTCAATTAAAAAAAAAAATCCCCCATAGTTTTGCCTTTTCCAGAAGCCATGTAGTTGGAATTGTAAAGTATATTGGACTTTGACATTAGCTTCTTTCACTGAGTAACATACAATTACATTTCCTTTGTATCTTTTCATGGCGTGACAGCTTCTTTTTAACACTGAGTAATATTCTATTATCTGGATGTACCACAGTTTATCTGTTTACCCATTGAAGGATATCTTGGTTGATTCTTGGTGTTGACAGTTATGAATAAAGCTGCTAAAACATCAATGTGCAGGTTTTTGTGTGGACATATGTCTTCAGTTCGTTTGGATGAATACTGAAGAGCACGATTGCTAGAATTTATGGCAAGAGTATGTTTAGTTTTGTAAGAAAGGGCCAAACTGTCTTCCATAGTGGCTGTACTATTTTGCATTCCTACCAACAAATGACAATTTCTGTTGTCCCACATCTTCACCAGCGTTTGGTGTTGCTAGTGTTCTAGATTTTGGCCATTCTAATAGGTATGTAATGGTATTTCATCGTTTTAACTTGCATTTCCCTGATGAAATATATGATGCAGAGCATATTTTCATGCAGTTATTTGAAATCCGTATATCTTCTTTGGCGAGGTGTTTGTTTAGGTCTTTGGGCCATATTTTATCTTCTTATTTTGGCCACAGTGGGGCTTATGTCTCTTTGTTCCCTAGCCAGGGATTAAACCTGGGCCCCCAACAGTAGAAGCTACAAGTCTTCATCACTGGACTGCCAGGGAATTCCCCTTTGGGTCATTGAAAGAAAAGATTTATTTACTTTTGACTGTGCTGGGTCTTTGTTGCTGTGCTCAGGCTTTCTCTAGTTGAGGCAAGTCAGAGCTACTCTGCATTGTGGTATGCAGACTTCTCATTTTGGTTGCTTCTCTTGTTGTGGAGGAGGGGCTCTGTGTGCGTGGCCTCTATAGTTGTGGTGCAAGGGCTTAGTTGCTCCTCAGCATATGATATCTTTCTGGACCAGGAATCAAACCTGTGTCCCCTGCATTGGCAGGTGGATTCTTAACCACTAAATCACCAGAGAAGCCCCAATGGGCATATTTTAATTGAGCTGTTTGTTTTCTTAATTGTTGAGTTTTAAAAGTTCTTTGTTTGAAATATACAAAGGAAGGATATTAGGCTTTTATCGAGTATGTGTGTCTTTTGCAAGTATTTTCTTTCAGTCTGTGGGGTGTCTTCTCATTCTTGACACTGCTTTTTCCACAGCAGAATTTTTGAATTTTAATGAAGTCTACCTGTTAGTTCTTTCAAGGATCGTGCCTTTTGAATGTATCTAAAAAGCTGTCACCATACCCAAGGTCATCTAGGTTTTCTCCTAGGTTATCTTCCAGGACTTTTATAGTTTTGTATTTTATATTTAGGTCTCTGATCCGTTTTGGGTCAATTTTTGTAAAATATGTAAAGTTTGTGTCTAGATAGATTTTTGTTTTGCATGTGAATATCTGGTTGTACCAGCACCATTTGCTGAAAAGACTATCTTTGTTCCTTTGTATTACCTTAATTCTATCAGAGATCAGTTGATTCTATTCATGTGGGTCTATTTCTGGACTTTCTATTCTGTTTTATTGATTTGTCTGCACTTTGCCAATACTGCACTGTCTTCATAACTGTTAACTTTTTAGAAAGTTTTGATGTTAGGTAGTGTCAGTCCCTCAACTCTGGGTAGTATTGGGTAGTGTCCGTCCCTCAACTTCACGATACTGAGGGAGAAGTCCTTCAGTATTGTGTTAGTTATTCTGGGTCTGTAGCCTCTCCATGTGAACTTTAGAATCAGTTTGTCGATACCTACGAAATAGCTTGGTGAGTTATTGGAGTTGCATTGACTCTATAGATAAAGTTGAGAAGAACTGGAATTTTGACAGTACTCTTTCTAGCTGTGAGCATGGGATAGAAATAGTTTTTTAAAATTCCTTTCCATCACCCCCAGATCAGTGACCAAAGAACTGCTCAGTTTCTTTTTTCAAGTGTTCTATCCCTACTAATACTTTAGAACTTTATTTGCTTAGACTACAGGTTTCCCCTAATATCTGAAAATAGTGTTCTTATGAAACCTTCATAAGGTCAAATGGTGTAAAGCAAAGGAGCAGTTCCCTTGGAACACGTCTTACTAACAGATACACAAAGTAAAACTGGATAAAGCACAGATGCTCACAGACACAGGTTAAGTCCGTGGCGGCTTGATGCTGAGATACTGAGTGTAGTTCCTATGGAACGGGCTTGGCAATGCCACTCTGGCTACTTGGGGTACCTTTGGCTACCTCTTAGTTGCCTTTAGAATTCGCTTCTGTTTACTTACCTCTTCACTCTAGTTCTACAACCTTATCTCAAAGTTTTCTTCCCTTCTCTGATTTGCACAGAACATTTCTAACAGAGCTATATGTGGTGTCACTCCCTTGCTTTAGAAATTACAGTTTCCTCCTGGAATGGCTTTCTTAATATTCCAGTGATCTTTTTATTTTTTCTTTAAAGCCCAACCCTAAATTACCTCCATGAATTCTTACTGTGCTTATTTGTCCTCCTGTTAATTGTACTTGGACTTTGTATTGAGATTATATTTTATTTTGCTCTCCTCTGCTCTGTTATAAGCATGAACTTTAAGGGTCCACTTGTCAAATAAAATTAATGGGGCATCCAGATATGTCACTGATAGTGATGTAACTGTTACAGCCTTAAAAGTGTAAACTATTCCTACCTTTCTGCTAAACAATTTCTTTTCTGGAGATATTTTCCTGAAGAAATAAGCAGAAATGTAATACCAAAAATTCTTTAGCAAAGATGGTCATTGTAGCTTAATTTGTAATAGGAGAAAATTATAAATAATTAAACGTCCAATGGCAGTGGATTACTTAAGTATGAGTGTACTGATACACTCTTAAAAATAATGATTAAGGGGTATTTGATATTGGACTTTCATGGTGGTCCAGTTGTTAAGACTCTTGGCTTCCAATTCAAGGGGTGCAAGTTCAGTCCCTTGTTGTAGAACTCAGATCCCTCATGCCTCATGGCAAGGAAAAAAAAGGAATTTCATGTTTTTGATATCAGCAGTGGTCTGGATAACATGAATATTAATGTCCCTAGAGCCTTAGGCTGGGGCCTCCGTCAAAGGAGAAACTGCCCAGAATCTAGAACTCTGCATTTAGCAAGGTTTCTTCATTACCGGGGGCTAATTGGGGTGCGGAAGATCTGACTGTGTCTCTGGGTTAACTTTTAGGTCTTATAGATGATGTTCTTCAAGCTCTAAGGAAGAAGTCAAGCAAGAATTGAGGGACCCTGGAGAGGAGTCTGTCTTAAATGGCAGCAATGACAAGAGAAAATTGGGCCCACAGTGCTCTGCGACAAGAGGGCCTCGTTAAAGGGAAGGATGATACCTGGAAGTGGGGAACCAGCTTCCAAGGGAGTAGCTCCACTGTTTGGGAGACCTCCCACCTGCACTTTAGACAGTTACGTTATCATGAGACATCTGGACCCCAGGAGGCACTGAGCCGGCTCCGGGAGCTCTGTCGCCGGTGGCTGAGGCCAGAAGCACGCACCAAGGCCCAGATCCTGGAGCTGCTGGTGCTGGAGCAATTCCTGAGCATCCTGCCTGGGGAGATACGGACCTGGGTGCAGATCCATCGCCCCGGGAGTGGTGAGGAGGCCGTGGCCCTGGTAGAAGAGCTGCAGAAAGACCTTGATGGACCAGCATTAAAAGTGAGAAAGGGGAAGTGGGGAGTAGGCCCAGGACAGGCTGGGGTAGAAGATGATCCTGTGATTTTCATTAACAGTAACACAGCAGCAACCCTTATGCTGATTAAAACAGGTTCATGAGCTCTTCAGACCATAGAATATCTGTCTGGAGAAATGGATTTATGGTTGGGATCTTTGGACCAATTCAAAATCAACACAGAGCATTGACTCTGCTTTGTCTCCCTGGGTGATGCTTGCTAATTCTGAGTTTGATTCAAGAATCTGAAGAGCATAATGTTCCTAAGAGCTCCTCTAAACAGAAGCAAGTATATTGTTTGTAAAGTCTGTTTGGATTGGTGTTGTAAACCTGGAGTATGGAAAGTTATGGGAGAGCAAGAATGAAGCTTTCTAGATCTGGAAAGACCACTCCATGTGTTCCTCTACTGGGGACTGTGTGAGACAAGAGATTGGGTTGAGATATTTGCTCTGATAAGATTTTATATCCTTGGCTATTAAATTGGGATCTTAACATGGTTTCTAGTATGTGTCAGATCTCTTTCTGTCGATCTGGAGCCCACTAGAAACATTTCTATATGAAAAGTCTGAAATGTAATTTGGGAGGGATATCAAGGATGGGCTTGTTTGTTTTAATCATGAAAATGAAGAATTTCAGAGCTGTGTTTTTCATTACTAATCACTAAGTCGTTGTTCTCATTCAAGAGATAAAAAATGGAGGCAGGAAAAGGTTCACTGCATTGCCTTTGTGAGACATCTAGTTAGCAGCAAAACCAGATGTCTAGACTTCTAGCGTTCCTTCTATTGGAGCAGGTGGGAATGAGAAAAGGTGTGAATAAGTAGAACCCAGTGTTTTAGATTAAAGCTGAAGCTGAAGACTTTTAGATTAAGTCTGAAGCTCTTAATTGCTTGTTACTTCCCGTTCCCTCCTTAACCCACACCCAGGTCTGGCTTCTGTTTCTACTGTTCTGTTCAGTCTCCTCTGGGAAAGGTCACCAGTACCATGAGTGGGGCTAGAGGGCAGCTCCATTGTTCTCAAGGCAAAGCTTTCCTGCTGTTTTGATGCTCCATACTTGAGGTGGGTCACTCTCATCTCACCGTTCTAGACTATATGGGCAGAAAGAGGTCCATGGTGGTTAGGTGAGTTCATTTGCTGGAGGTACAGGAAGAGTCAGTTTATTGCGTTCTGCTTGTTCCCAGGTTCCAGCCTTTGTCCAGGACCAGGACACTCTCCAGGAGGGTCTGAGTACTCCAGGAATAGCACTTCCTCATGCACCCACTGGCAGCCATATATCAGCTGAAATTCGCTCAAGTTCTCTTACTGACCCAGTGGTGTTCGGCTTGCTCCAGGATCCTCAACATGGTAACTTACTCTGTGGGTCTGGCTTTGGACATCCTCAGGACTCTTGCTGGGTCTCACCTCCCTACTCCCAGATAACTGCTTCCTCTTCTGCCGTTCTATGAGTCCCTTGATACCAAACTCTTTTGTTTTCTCCCTCGTGTCATTTCTTGGGTCTCTCTGACCCTTTATCCATTCTTATTACTAACATTTGCACTTTTCCAGCCCTGCACATGGGGGTCAGAAAAGATCTGTGTGTCATTTTCTAGCCATTATTGCCTAGTTCTGGTACTTATATGTCTTTCTGAACTCCTTTTTTATAGAAGATAAACTTACTGGATTTGGACAGGAATGACAGTTACCTTATATGCAGCTTTTTCTCCTTCAGATTCTCCTGCCCCTGAAGCTTCTGCCCTTTCCCAGGAAGAGAACCCCAGAAATCAATTAATGGCTCTCATGCTCTTGACAGCCCAGCCCCAGGTAAGATTTGCGACCTCTTTTCTTCCTAAGGCCCTATCTGCACTACCTAATTGTGGCTCAAACGTACACTCACTCATCCTAGTGCTTGAGTGTCCAGTCAGCTCCCATCTTTGAATCAAGGTCCCTGCTATTGGAGGGCAGAGTTCATGTGGGGTCTCCTGTGTCTCTCTAATAGCCCACCTCATGCCCTCATAACATGTCTCTTCCCCAAAAGTGAAAGGAACCCTTCAGTAGGGGAGCTTCCTGGGCATGGATAATCTCACACATACCTGTCATTTCAGGAATTGGTGATGTTTGAGGAGGTATCAGTATGCTTCACTTCAGAAGAATGGGCATGTTTGAGCCCAGTTCAGAGGGCCTTGTACTGGGATGTGATGCTGGAGAATTACGGAAATGTGACTTCCTTAGGTAAGGACCCTTTCTCCCCGTAATTTGTACCCTTTCTTCATCAGCATTTGTTTATTTTTCTTTTTTTTTTTTTCTTCTTACATCCCCATGACTCCCTGCAGTGTAAGTGCAGATTCTTAACCACTGGACCACCTGGGAAGTCCCAGCTTTTGTGGGACTTTTTGCTACGCTAATTATGAACATAGTGTAGAATACTTATTTTGAAAAATACTCGAAGGAAAAAATTTTTTAAACCGACTCTTTACAAACAACTACCCTCAAAATTTTGATATTTTACCTTTCTGGCTTTTTCTATGTATTTGAGAGGTTTTTTTTTACATTGTTTTGAGTGTGTGTGTGTCTGTGAATATGTACAGTTTTATAGCTTGCTTTCTTTGTATTTACCTCACTCGTGTTATCACACATTCTTTGCAAACATTATCTGTATTGGCTGCATAATTTGTGTCATAATTTAGTTAGCCATTTCTGTATTTTAGATGATTACTGTAATAATAATCTTTATGCTTAATGTTTCTTTTTATTTTTAATTTCTCATTATTTTTTAGAAGTAGAATCACTAGGCCTAAATTAATTATTTTAAGGCTCTTGCTTCCTCCTGCCAAATTGCTTTCCATATTGATGTCAGTCCTCTCTGCTCTTACCAGCTATACACAAGAACCACTTCTTTGGCTCTACCTTCATTGCTGCTCAGTAGTCCCACTCTTTTAAATTGTTGTTAATATAATTTTTTAAGTTATAATATCTATTCTGAAGTGCATTTCTTTGATTAGTAACAAGAGTATTTTTTAAAAACCTGTTAGCCATTTATGTTTCTGACAAACATTAAACACCTGCTATGTAATGGCAACTATGGGAATGATGTGATTCTTCCCTTAAGTAGCATGATTTGGGAGATGAAAAAGAATAAACAAGGCAGAGTGAAATAATTGGAATTAGAGTGGCATAAGTCTCTTGAGATGGAAATGAAGAGGACAAAGCAACCTGTACCATTCCTGGGAGTTAGAAAAGGCCATGAAGGAGGTAGCTTTGTATTTCATTGTCTTGAGTATCATTCTTTACATTGTCAGCTTTATGATACTGAATTTTTATTCAAGAACATTATATATCATTACATTTGTTCATGCTGCCTTTGTCTGATTCAGGCCTGTTTTAAAAGTGCCTTCAGGTAGATCTTCATAATTCTGGTTACATTGGCTCTTTGGAATATGAAAATATTTAATTTTTGTATGTTAATTTTGTACTTAGCAACCTTAGTAAATGTTTTTTATTGTTCATAGTAATTTATACTGTATATTTTTACATTTATGAGGATATGTCTTTTCGTATCTCAGCTGTGGTGTGATGGTCAAATACTTTGTAGATTTGATATTTTGATATATATTCCTAAACTGCTTTCTGTCAATGACTTACCAATTTATACATCCACACAAAGAGCCTCAGAGGGGCTATTTCCCCTCTATGTGCTTGTGATTAGGTCACTTTCAAATCTTTGCTAGCTAGATGAAGGATCCTATCCTTTGGGTTTTTTTTTTCCATTTCTTTGATTATTAGTGTTATTATGCTTATTGTTACTTTATGTTTATTCATATTCTTTCTTCATATTTCTTTTGTTTATTAGAACTGGCAACCCTTTGTCACATGTTGTACATTTTCCCATTTGTTTGCCTTTCTGTGCTGGTTATGAGTTTAAGTCTTAGAAAATCTTTCAAACAGCAGTATTTTCCTTTATGGTGTATTTCTCCATAAAAATACTATTTTTTAAATCATATGTATTTTATTCAGACATTTTCATTGTTTCATTTTTATATTTACGCAGAATGACCTAGGAATCCAATTTGTTTGCTCACTTTTTTGTTTAATCCATGTGATTTTCAGTAGTTCTAATGTGATTTACTATATAACCCATCTTTCTTTTTACAAATTTTAAAATGTGTTTTATGGGTTAATTAATTTCATGAAGAACACTCACCATGGATCCATAGCTTATGCTGTAAGCCAGAATAAATTCCAGATGGGTCTAAATAAAGGTTAAACTTAAAAGATGAGAAAATAGAATTCCATATTTATTCTAGCTCTTTGAGGAAAAAGAAGTTTGAATCAATTTGAATAAGTAAAATATGCTCTAACTGCAGTGTTGTTGGGGCTTTGGGCAAGCAAATACCAAGGTACTTATGTTCTTTAACCTAGTAGTTCTGATTTGAGGAGGATACCTTAAGGAAATGGTTCAGAAGGAGGGAAAATAAGCAATATGTCTAAAGACAGTCCCAGCAAAGAATTGACAATGATTAAAATTTGGGAATAACCAAATTTCCTCAGATAAAGTACTATGTAGCCCATGGTGTTCTGACCTGGGAGTAGACTGTGACACTATCAAATTTGACAGTTTTATGTACTCAGTTTCTGTGCATTGATAAGCTGGCAGAAAAGCAGACTTCAGGGCTTCCCTGTTGGCTCTGTGCTAAAGGATCCATCTGCCAATGCAGGAGACATGGGTTCAATCCCTGGTCTGGGAAGATCTCATATGCTGCAGAGCAACTAAGGCAGTGCGCCATCACTGTTGAGCCTGTGCTCTGGAGCCTGGGAGCCACAGCTACTGAAGCCCACACACCCTAGAGCCTGTGCTGTGCAACAGGAGAAGCCACCACATTGAGAAGCCAAGACTCTGCAACTAGAGAAAAGCCCAAGCAGCAGTGAAGACCCAGCAAAGCCAAAAAATAACTTTTTTTAAAAAGAGCAAACTCCCAAATAGCTTGCACATACTTCTTCAATATGTAAAAGAATTGTAAATGTTCATTTAAGAGATTGGAATAGAATTTAAAGGCAGTTATTCAAGAAATATTAAGTATCTCATACATCAAGCTTTTAATCCCTGCCTTAAAGTACATTCAAGTTGAATTGACAGACATTTACAAAAATAAGTACAATACAGTGTAACAAATGCTATATAATAAAAGTATGCATGAGTGTGGGAGCACATAGGAGCTTAGTATGATGAAAGAACTGGGAGAGTAGGAGGAGAGGTGGGTGGTTTAGAGAAAGATTTACAGAGGGAAGTGACTTTTTTGTGGGGAAGGGGCTATACCGCTTGTGGGAATCTTAGTTCCCCAACCAGAGACTGAAGCTGAGTCCCGGCAGTGAAAACACCAAATCCTAACCACTGGACTGCCAAAGAAATCCCAGATGCTATTAACATGATTTCTTAATTTTCTTTCTTTTTTTTTTTTGATTGTTCAGTGCTATGGTACAGAAACACACTAATTTTTGTATATTAATATTTATCCTACAGCCTTGCTGAACCTACTTGGTTCAGGTAGTTTTTTGGTTGCTTCTTTCAGTTCAATTCAGTCGCTCAGTCGTGTCTGACTCATTGTGACCCCATAGACTGCGTCACGCCAGGCCTCCCTGTCCATCACCAGCTCCTGGAGTTTACCCAGACTCATGTCCATTGAGTCGGTGATGCCATCCAACCACCTCATCCTCTGTCATCCCCTCCTCTCACCGTCAATCTTTCCTAGCATCAGGGATCAGGGTCTGTCATCCCCTCTTCTCGCCTTCAATCTTTCCCAGCATCGGGGTCTTTTCACATGAGTCAGTTCTTTGCATCAGGTGGCCAAAATATTGGAGTTTCAGCTTTAGCATCAGCCTTTCCAATGAACACTCAGGACTGATCTCCTTTAGGATGGACTGGTTGGATCTCTTTGCCGTCCAAGGGACTCTCAAAAGTCTTCTCCAACATCACAGTTCAAAAGCATCAATTCTTCAGCACTAAGCACAATGATGTATTACATTAATTGATTATCTGATGTTATACCAATATTTGCCTTCCTGTGATAAATCCCACTTGGTCATGGTGTAGACTTCTTTTTATGTGTTACTGGAGTCAGCTAATATTTTGTTGGGATTCTTTTCTTTTTTTTTTTTTTTTTTGCTTTTATTTTACTTATTTGGCTGTGCTGGTTCCTCATTGCTGCGTGGGCTCTTTTCTAGTTGTGGCGAGCAGGAACTACTCTCTAGTTACAGTGCATGGGCTTCTCATGGTGGTGGCTTCTCTTGCAAAGCACAGGCTCTAGGGTGTGCAGGCTTCAGTTGTTGTGGCTCCTGGACTCTAGAACACAGGCTCAGTAGATATGGCTTAGTTTTTCTGCGGCATGTGGTATCTTCCCAGACCAGGGATTGAACCCATGTCTGTTGTATTGGCAGGCAGATTCTTTACTACTGAACCACCAGGAAACCCCAGTTGAGGATTCATATGTCTCTATTCATAAAGATATGGTTGTTTGTAGTTTTGTCTGTTTTTGTAATATCTTTGTCTGCTTTTAGTATGTAGGTAATACTGACCTCATAAGAATTAGTTGGGATGTGTTCCCACCTTTTTTGTTTATTAGAAGAGTGTGTGAAGAATTGGTATTCATTCTTTTAATGTTTGGTAGAATTCATCAATGAAACAGTTTGGGTCTGGGCTTTTCTTTGTGCGTAGTTTTTTGTCTACTGATTCTATTTCATTGCTTATTATGGAACTATTCAGATTTTCTGTGTCATCCTGAGTCGATTTTAAGTACATTGTGTCTTTTTAGAAATTTGGCCATTTCTTTTTCTTTTTTTTTGGCCATTCCGTCTTAAGTTCTTTAGTTGGCACAGACTCATTCATGGTATTCCCTTAAACTTTTTTTTTTCCCCTGTAAGATCAGTGGTAATTCCAATGAGGGTGGCTTTTGTACTTAGTTTTTAAGCCTGTAAGTTCGGGCAGGTAGCAAATTGGGAAGAGGAAGAGCAAATTCAGGAAGAGAAAGGGGCATGGGCAGTGATAGGGAAGCAAGCAAAAACATGACGTGTTTGGGCATCTGTAAATAGTTTTCCATGCCTAGAGTCTATAGGCATAAAGGGTACTAATAAGAAGTGAAGCCAGAAAAATAGCAGATAGTGGAGGATAGCATCTCTTGGGCTGTTCTTGTCATTTGTACATTATCCTTTGGGCAATGAAGCATTGTTTGTTTTGAGCAGGTGAGTGATATGATCAAATACACATATTGGAAAGATAATTAGCAATGGAGTGGACATGGATTAGAGGACTGGGGAGGAGTGGAGCTAGGGAATCCTGTCTTTTTCTTGCCTGCTTAACCAAAGATTGCAGAAAATAATCAGCTCCCTCTATCATTCTGATATTTTTTCCCCAAGTCCCTTAAAGCTCATTAGGCCCACACACAGTCTGATTTCTATACTAAAATTTAATTTATCCAGCTAATTAGCTAGTGTATATATGAGTCCTTCATTTCTTAACCATTTTCCATTTCTGTTTAACCACTTGCAACACTTCTATTTCTTAAAATGCTTCTACTTCCTTAAAGAAAGCTTTCCTTTCAACCAGCATTCTGCTTAAATTGTAAAACCAGTCTGTTAACACTCCTTTCCTATGTATTTTCTCTCTGTTTAGGTAGAAGAATACTGTTTTTATACTCAAATAGAAGATAATGTTATTATTATTTATATAATTTTATTTATTAGATAATTTGGGGAACTGGTTCATAATTTTTCTCACATTTGGATGGTGAAAATGAGTTTCCAAAACATTTAAAATATACATCATTTCATATTTTAAAATATTTGAGAATATTAGAGTCATAAAGAGGTTAACTAGTTTAGCCTCATTATTTTATAGATGTTTTCATAGTTTTTAATGTCTCTATATTTTTTCCTTTCATTCAGTATTTTTTATATATAACTACATGATGGAGTCTAATGTAGACCTGATATTTTTGTGAAATTAATTTTAAAATTTCCATTTCTCAATTCTAAAAGAAGAATTCGAGGTGTTAAGTTGCTTTTTAGTAGATTTTTTCCTGTAGATTAATTACTTTCAAGTAATTAAAAAATGTTAATACATTTGACTCTTCAAAAGTTAAAGATGGCCTTCAGAGTTTTTAGGTATATTTTCTTTCTTTGAGAGTTCCCATCTTCTTAGCATGAAGAAGAAAAAAAAGATAGTTCTTTATAAGCCCCATCCAGCTTCATGAACCACCTGTATTAAGATCCTTCTCTAGCTCTTCTTGCATCTGTTTATTGAACATCCTTTCTGTGTTTCCATCTGCTCCCAGAAGGCAAAGAGCTTAGAAGTTCTCAGAATGAATTCTGTGTTAATCCATTTACAACATTCTGTCAGTGTAGCATTCTGCTTTGTACTCCCATTTAATGAAAAGCTTTTCCTTTTTGTATGCGTGTAAAGTATCCTTATAGTTGTTGCGAAGTCTTTTTTTTTTTTGTTTCGAAGTCTTTTTTTTTTTGTTTCGAAGTCTTTTGAAGATCTTGTTGTTGCTGACACAGGGATATGGTAATATTTGCATTTTTAATTTCTTTCACCAGAATGGGAGACCATGACTGAGAATGAGGAGGTGACATCCAAGTTGAGCATATCTCAAAGAGCAGATTCTCAGAGAGGAATATCAAATAGATTTCAAGGAGGTGTTCCCCAGCTTCTTGACTTTGAGGAAGAGTGTGAATGGCAAGTTTTTTCAAGTCAGTGGGGAAATGAAGCAAGGGAAAGAGATATACTGAAGAAAGGTTCCCTGTGGGAACGAGACAAAAAAAGGACTCCACCAGAAAAACGAGGCCAAAAGTGGGAGGAATTTGAAGAAAGCTTGGTGTCAGATTCAGCTTTTTCTGAAAGTTTAATAGGTGCTGAAGGAAAGAAGCTTTATAAATGTGATATATGTTGTAAACATTTCAATAAAATCTCCCATCTTATAAATCATCGGAGGATCCACACTGGGGAGAAACCTCATAAATGTAAGGAGTGTGGAAAAGGCTTTATTCAGCGCTCAAGCCTTCTAATGCATTTACGAAACCATTCTGGTGAGAAACCTTATAAATGTAATGAATGTGGGAAAGCCTTCTCTCAGAGTGCTTACCTTCTAAACCATCAGAGAATCCACACTGGGGAGAAACCTTATAAATGTAAGGAGTGTGGAAAGGGCTTCTATAGGCACTCAGGCCTTATTATACATCTCAGACGCCATTCTGGGGAGAGACCCTATAAATGTAATGAGTGTGGCAAAGTTTTTTCTCAGAACGCTTACCTCATTGACCACCAGAGGCTCCACAAAGGAGAAGAACCTTATAAATGTAACAAGTGTCAGAAAGCTTTCATTCTGAAGAAGAGCCTCATTCTGCACCAGAGAATCCACTCTGGGGAAAAACCCTATAAATGTGATGAATGTGGAAAAACTTTTGCCCAGACCACTTACCTGGTTGACCATCAGCGGCTCCACAGTACAGAGAACCCATATAAATGTAAAGAATGTGGAAAAGTTTTCATTCGAAGCAAAAGCCTCCTCCTACACCAGAGAGTTCACACAGAAAAGAAGACTTTTGGTTGTAAAAAATGTGGGAAGATTTTCACTTCTAAGTCAAGTCTCATTGATCATAAGAGGATGCATAGCAGAGAGAAGCCTTATAAATGTACTGAATGTGGGAAAGCCTTCACTCAGAGTGCTTACCTTTTTGATCATCAGAGACTCCACAATGGGGAAAAGCCCTACGAATGTAATGAATGTGGGAAAGTTTTCATTCTGAAAAAGAGCCTCATTTTACATCAGAGATTTCACACTGGAGAGAATCTCTATGAATGTAAAGACTGTGGCAAAGTCTTTGGTTCTAATAGAAACCTCATTGACCACGAGAGACTCCACAATGGGGAGAAGCCCTATGAATGTCGAGAGTGCGGGAAAACCTTCATTATGAGCAAAAGTTTCATGGTCCATCAGAAGCTCCATACACAAGAGAAGGCCTACAAATGTGAGGATTGTGGGAAGGCTTTCAGTTACAATTCAAGCCTGCTCGTACATCGGAGAATCCACACCGGGGAAAAGCCCTTTGAATGCAGTGAATGTGGAAGAGCTTTCAGTTCTAACAGAAACCTCATTGAACATAAGAGAATCCACAGTGGTGAGAAACCGTATGAGTGTAATGAGTGTGGCAAATGCTTCATTCTGAAGAAAAGCCTCATTGGACATCAGAGGATTCACACAAGGGAAAAATCTTACAAATGTAATGACTGTGGGAAAGTCTTCAGTTACCGCTCCAACCTTATAGCCCATCAGAGAATCCACACTGGTGAGAAGCCCTATGCATGTAATGAGTGTGGGAAGGGCTTTACTTATAATAGAAATCTTATTGAGCATCAAAGAATTCACAGTGGAGAAAAAACCTATGAATGTCATATATGTAGGAAAGTGCTTACCTCTAGTAGAAATCTTATGGTGCATCAAAGAATCCATACTGGAGAAAAACCTTATAAATGTAGTGAGTGTGGAAAAGACTTTAGTCAGAACAAAAACCTTGTTGTACATCAGAGAATGCACACTGGGGAAAAACCATATGAATGTGAAAAGTGTAGAAAATCTTTTACTTCTAAGAGGAATTTAGTTGGCCACCAGAGAATCCACACAGGAGAGAAACCATATGGGTGTAATGACTGTAGTAAAGTTTTTAGGCAAAGAAAAAACCTGACTGTACATCAGAAAATTCATACAGATGAAAAAAACTGTGAATGTGATGAGTCTGAAAAAGAATTCTCTCAGACTTCAAACCTTCATCTTCAACAAAAAATCCACTCTTTGGAGGATTTTGGGTCCTATTCTCTTGGGTCCAAATTCTCTTGGGTCCAAAATGCCAGTGAGTCCAAGATCAAGATTCAGAAAATCTAGTATTGTGTAAAATGGAATAGCATCCCTGCCTCTGTAAGTGACTGTTGGATAAATGGCAGCATATGGTTTTTATAAGGGAAAAAAGTCATGATTGACCCTTTTGTAGACAAATATGTTGCATGAGGCAGAAAGTTAATCTAGACTTTCAAGACTATGAAAACATAAGCCAAATTCTAGTTAAAAGATACTCTGTTCCAAATCATTTCTTATGAACCTAGAAAAGGACCTTGAAGCACTTAAAGATTCTGAAGAAACTGAATTATGATTTATAAGATATAATGATGATGTTGTAAATGATAGCAAAAATATCTTTGTATTAAAAAGTGTATGTTTTGAAAAGATACATATCTATGGTACATCTTAAAGATAATATCACTCTAGAGAATGTCTGTACAGACAGTGTGATTAAGACATACAAAACATGAAGTTGGGTGGGCAGGACTGCTCTTTGAGGACAATTTAAGTACACTGGATTTGGAATCTGAAAACCTAGGTTTGGATCCTGGCTCTTTCACTTACGAGCTCTGTGATGTTATTAAGTCAGTCTCTAAGTCTCAGTTTCTCTGTCAGTCAAATACTGGCATAACCCCTACTTCAGAGAATTGTTTTGAGCATTTCGTAAAAGGATCACGTGAAAGTACTTTATGAAATAATTTAATTGTCAATAAAGTTGGATAAAAGAGATATGGTCAAAATCTGGAAAATGGCATAATGTAGTGTTTGTTCATCAAGTTAATATTAGGACTTCATGAACCTCAAAAGTTTAATTTTTATTGTAATAGGACGTATGGTGGATGGTTAACTTTGGAATTTAGTATTCTAAAAAAACTTTAAAAACAGCTTTTTAAATGTTTAAGGGAGATAATACATAACATACCTAGTTTGTTTTTATGGAAAAAAATATTGGCTTACTAAATAATGTCTGACCATTAATTTGATGCCAAGAAAAAAGTTTATTTTTAAACCTTTGAATTTTAAACCTAGCAGATGTAGAGTGTCAAAATAGGACAGTCCTATGTCACTTTCCTTGCTGATAGGGAAAAATCCTTAACCTCAACCCCAGGGCTGATTATCTCTGCTAGTGTCATTCTCAGTTCTAATCAATATTTTGTTGGTGCTACTCAAGAAACAACATTCTATCCCAGCCATCAACTTACCACATAAGTTTTTTTACATAGCCAAGCTCTTCAAATCTCTGATTATACCAATTCAGAATCCATCTCTGAGTGGTCAGGCCCATTGATTCCCAGTGAACCAATCATTCATTCATTCTGTACCCTTTTGTACATTTGTAAACTTAATTCTTCATGTATTCTTGGTTTGGTAATTTTATATTGTAATTCTCAGAACGCCAGTTCTGTCACTGAAGTATAAATACCTTAATATTGGGATTTTGTTTCCTGATACTTAGCAGCATTGCAGTAGTGTGTTAATTATAGTAAGTGTTATGAATTCAACCCCGAAGTTCTTTGAGGGCTGGTTCCTTTTTATGCTGAAAGGACCAAGAGTGAAAACTGGAAGGGGCCTGGGTTAAAAGTCTGAAGACCCTAAGAGTCAGATTCTACCACTTTTCCTTGGACGAATGGTTTCATTTCTTGGAGCCTTGGTTTCTTCATTTGTTAAATGGAAGAATATATACCTCTCTAAGTTGTTATGGGATAATGAATATGAAGATGCTTTATGTCCATACTGAAGAAAAATTACCCCAATTATGTAATAATCACATGTACTTTAACAATGGAGAGATCTGGCATTTACCTCTTAATCAGTTTAACAAAATGTAACATTGCTGAGACAAGTCACATAATGTGCCTCCCTCCACATGTAATGCAATAAGCCAAAAGTATAACCTGAATTTATCAAGCTGCTTAGGCCTGATTGCTAGTTTACAGGAAATACAGGAGGCAAAGGAACAAGATTAAAGACATCATAAGAAACAAGTTCAGAATGTGGCATATTGTCTAGGAAAACCCCTACGGGAATCCCGTGGCGGCCCAGTGGTGAGGCCTCTGCTTTCACTGCGGAGGGCGAACATTCAATCCTTAATTCAGTTGAGGAACTAAGATCTTACAAACTGGGCAGTGCATCCAAATAAAAAGCCACTGCAAAAAAACAAACAAAAAAAGCCACTGCACTGGATTCTTCAAAGATGATGAACAAGAGAAGGGGGTGATAATAATTGTTGATGCTGGGTGAGTATTGAGAGTTTACTGTACTACTTTTGTATATGTATGAAATTTTCCATAATGAAAGATACAACAAGTGGAGGGGGGTGCGGTTTAAAAGATACTAAAGAGCCATAAGATACTGACCCAGGAATAGATTCACAAATGCCCAAATGATTTTTGACAGGTGCGAAAGCAATTCAGGAGAGGATGGATAGCTTTTCAAGAAATGCTGCTGCAACAATTGCATAGCCATATGCAAAAAGAAAAAATCAGTAAGACTAAGCAAGGAAATCTTAAATATATCAAAAGCATGCTGCATAAAAGGAAAAAAGTGATAAATTGAACCTCATCAAAATTAAAATAATTTTCTCTGCAAAAGACTAAAGAGGATGAAAAGGCATTACACACTGGGAGAAAGTGTTTGCAAATCATATATCCAACACAGAATTTGTATCTAGGCTAGATAATTCTCAAAACTCAGCAATAATAAATAGATCCAATTAGAATATGGGCAAAGGACATGAACAGGTATTTTACCAAAGTATAGATTGGCAAGTGAAAAGATACTCAACATCATTAGCCACTAGGGAACTGCAAGATAATCTGTACAGCTATCAGAAGAGCTTTTAAGTATTTTAACACCAAATGCTGGCAAGGATGCAAAGGAACTGAATCTATTACATTGCCAGGAATGAGAAATAGTACAGCCACTGTGCTGGAATAATTTGGCAGTTTCTTATAAAACCAAACATGCATTTAACCATATGACCCAGTATTTGCACTCTGAGCATTCATCTCAAAAAAATGAAAACTCCTGTTACACACACACACACACACACACACAAGCCTGTATGTGATTGTTAAAAGCAGTTTTATTAATAGTAATTTGTAATAACTAATCAAATATCCTTCAACAGGTGTTTAAAAGAAACTGCAATGTATCTATACCATGGAATACTTATTACTCTGCAGTAAAATTGAATGACCTATTGATATCTGCAGTGACTCAAATGTATTCCAAGAGAATTAGGCTGAGTGAAAAAATCCAATCTTGAAAGGTCATATACTGGATGGTCACATTTATGTAATACTCTAAAATAACAAAAGTATAGGGATGAAAAACCAGATTAGTGGTTGCCAGAGGTTGGGGATGGAGGGATGGAGCAGCAGAAGAGGGAGGGGTTACACTTAGGGAGGTCTTGGTGTTGGAAGCATTGTGTATGTGAATTGTGATGGTGGTTCCACAGATCTACACGTGATAAAATGACAAACACACACACATTGTACCAATGTCAGTTTCCTGATTTTTATCTTAAATTATAATTATGTAAGATGTACCCATTGGTGGAAACTAGTTGAAAGTTATTATCTTTGCAACTCCTGTGAATCTAAATTCATACTAAAAAGCAAATCAAAACTAAACAGCCATACCAAATACAATGTGTGAAACTGACTTGGAAAAACAATGAAGTCTATATTTTAGGACAATTGGAAATTTGAAAATGACTGATAATAGATGATATTAGGGAATTTTTGTTAATTTTCCTACCTGTAATGGTGGTATTGTTAGTGTTGAGATTATTATTATTAAAAGATACATATAGAAGTATTTGGAATGAGTAGTTTGATGATTACAACTTTAAAAATATGTTTCTCAGTATGTATATAGAGAGAAGGCAAACGCTGTTTAGTTGCTCAGTAATGTCTGACTGTTGTGACTTCATGGGCTACAGAGGCCTACCTGGATCCTTTGTCCATGGAATTCTGCAGGCAAGAATACTAGGGCGGATTGCCATTTCCTTCTCCAGGGGATATTTTGGACTCAGGGATCTAATCCTGTCCCCTGGAATGGCAGGCAGATTCTTTACCACTAAGCCACCAGGAAAGCCCAAGGCAACGAGAGTGAAGTGTTAGTTGTTGAGTCCAGGCATTCATTGTACCATTCTCTGGACGTTTGATATTTCCAAAATAAAACATTGAGGTCAAAATGATCAGGGCCTTCTATAGATGGATACTCTGTAGCTTCAGGCTGCCGGCTGCGCGCCTCACTTCAGTGCTCTTGCCAGGCATAGGAATGCCCCTTGCCCTGAGGTTCAGGGTCCCCAGGCCACCTGCACTCTTCCTCCAAGCTTGTTCTTCCATCCCTGATCGGTAGCGGAATTGGACACCCAACGAGAAGACAGTACCTCCAAGATTCCTAGAGAGGCTGGTCTGGCGACTTGGGGAGCCGGAAGCCCATCCCCAGGCACTTCCTGTCCGGTCATTGTTCTCGTGCCGGTAGGCGCCGGGGTCCAGGCCACCCGCTTTCTGCTCCAGAGCTCGCGAGCTCCGGCAGTGCTTCTGCTCCGCGCACGGTGAGCGGGGGTGGCGTGGCCTGGGCACGAACGTCGGGGGCGAGGGAGGGTCCATTCCAGGGGTATGCCCGCCTCGTCCTCCCTTCAGGGATCCTAGCACTGTCTGGCTGTCCCGGGGCGGCTCCGCGCCCCGCCACTTCGGAAACCCGCTGTTGCCTATCTACTGGGGGCCTAGCCCCGGTGAAGGTTGAACACCAACCGCCCCAGGGGCCCGACTTATCCCAGGAACTGGGCTGTGTGGCTTCTGGAGGTGGAGGAGATGGGTTGCCACGGTTGGAAATAAGGAAAAGACGTTGAAAGGAAGCCCATGATAGGAGACTCTGCTGTCTAGGGCTGGAGGCCAGTTAGAGTATCAGCAGTCTGATGACAATACCCGAAGTAGGCAATCTTGTGTATACACGGGTGAAACGAGTATTAAGGACCTTTCTCCCTGATAAAATTCAACTATTCATGGAAAGAAGAATTCTTTAGAATTAAGATTTGTTGCAGGACTGAAATATTGCACGACTCAAGAAATGCAGTGTATGGAATAAGTTGCCAGTAAGTTAATGCAGAATAAAGTATATGATCACTTCAATAGCAGCAAAAGAGAACTTAGTGAAATTTAGCACTTTCCCCCTAACACGTCTAAAGGGAAATAGGAAAATTTCAGTTTCTCCATAATCAGCTATAATGGTAGATTATTTTACTCACAGATTAAGAACAAAAAAATCTGTTGGCTTGGCTGTGATCCTGGGGAACTGTTAGTTCATGGTGATATGATTTGTTTCAGTCCTTTTAGAAAGCAGTTTGACAATATATGTCACCTATAAAATCCTTTGGTTAGTAATCCCTCTTCTAAAGGAATAATTCAGCAGCAGAAAAAACTATTTGCATGAAAAGAATCAAGAATTATTTTAAGAAAATAAACTGGAAACAAGGTTCTTTTGCTAAAGCAATGATTAATAAACAGGGGCTGGTTTAGTAAATTATAATATTATAAGTATTATATAATATATAATATTGTATTTAAATTATGTATATTATAATATTTAGAGTACCATGCCAGAAGGAAGTGACGTTTTATGTACTTAACATTGAAACATCAACCATCTTAAGAGTGCTGCTTCGTCTCACAGAAAAGTTGAAAGAAATAGAAAAATATAAAAATCAAAGGAAGAGGACCTTAAAACCACCTGTGATTACATCACTCAGAGATAACCTCTCCTAGCATGTTGGTGTCTAGTGCTAAGTTGCTTCATTCATGTCCAACTCTTTACGACCCCATGGACTGTAGCCCACCAGGCTCCTCTGTCCATGGGATTCTCCAGGCAAGAATACAGGAGTGGATTGTCGTCCCCTCCTCCAGGGCATCTTCCTGACCCAGGGATTGAACCTGCATCTTTTATGTCTCCTGCATTGCCAGGCGGGTTCTTTACCACTAGTGGTGCCTAGGAAGCACAGTTGGTGTCTAGACTGCCAGTCTTTTTCTTGAGAGTCTTTTGTTCATACTATTGTTCTTGGTGCTTAAAACAAACAAACAAAACAAAAAACTTTGCATTGTAATGACCCTTCTTAAAAAAAACCATGGTGATAATTGTGAAAATATGCATCCCCTAAATTAAAAAGTTCAAGTCATAATTGTCAGTATGGTTGGAGGTTTTCCCTTAAAGTAAGTATCTTAAATTCTTCAGTATACAGTGATTCTCTCTCTGGAGATGAGCTAGGGGTAATTTTTTTAAATCATTTTCTGAATTTTTAAAGTTTTTATAATGATATTAACTGTATAATCGGGAAATCAATAAACATTACATAAAAGTGTTTGTAATTGATCATGATAGGGATAAATTGCTTATTTACAGTCCAACTCCTTCCATCCTGTTGAGGAATAGAGCAGACCCTGTGCTGTAGTGGCTGCTGCCTGGACGCTGGTTACCTGTGGTCTTAGTGGCATTCAGGCAAACCTCTGCTCTACTAACAGTGTTTTCTGATTTCCCAGTAGATACTACTCATCATGTCCCTGGGAGGAAACTCAGGAAGAAGCTTTTGAAACTTAAAGATTAGATGGGGCTTGACTTCTGCTGGGCAGCCCCCAGCCATAGGAATTCTGCTGAGCAGAGACAATGACTGCAGAGTTGAGAGAGGCTGTGGCCCTGGCCCACTGGGGCCCAGTGACAGTGAAAAAAGAGGAAGAGGAGGAAGGCTTTGTGGGCCAGGCATCCAGCCAACAAGTGCACTCTGAAAACATCAAAGTCTGGGCTCCTGGGGAGGCACCTCAGACATGCCTCACTGTGTCAGAACAGGAGGAAAAGGTAAGCAGTGGCCAGGGAGGAGGGAGGGAGGATGGTCCTAAAGATTGCACATGATTTCAGGAGGGACCCTGTCCACACCTAGAGTCTTGTTTCCTGGTGAGGGCTCTGGCCTTTAGTCTTTTTTTTTTTTTTCCCCAGATAAATGTTTGGTTTATTCTTTTTTTTTTTTTTTTTAAATCTTTTTTTTTTTATTAGTTGGAGGCCAATCACTTCACAACATTTCAATGGGTTTTGTCATACACTGATATGAATCAGCCATGGATTTACACATATTCCCCATCCCGATCCCCCCCTCCCACCTCCCTCTCCACCCGATTCCCCCGAGTCCTCCCAGTGCACCAGGCTGGAGCACTTGTCTCATGCATCCCACCTGGGCTGGTGATCTGTTTCACCATAGATAGTATACATGCTATTCTTTTGAAATATCCCACCCTCACATTCTCCCACAGAGTTCAAAAGTCTTCTGTATTTCTGTGTCTCTTTTTCTGTTTTGCATATAGGGTTATCGTTACCATCTTTCTAAATTCCATATACATGTGTCAGTATGCTGTAATGTTCTTTATCTTTCTGGCTTACTTCACTCTGTATAATGGGCTCCAGCTTCATCCATCTCATTAGGACTGGTTCAAATGAATTCTTTTTAACGGCTGAGTAATATTCCATGGTGTATATGTACCACAGCTTCCTTATCCATTCATCTGCTGATGGGCATCTAGGTTGCTTCCATGTCCTGGCTATTATAAACAGTGCTGCGATGAACATTGGGGTGCACGTGTCTCTTTCAGATCTGGTTTCCTCAGTGTGTATGCCCAGAAGTGGGATTGCTGGGTCATATGGCAGTTCTATTTCCAGTTTTTTAAGAAATCTCCACACTGTTTTCCATAGCGGCTGTACTAGTTTGCATTCCCACCAACAGTGTAAGAGGGTTCCCTTTTCTCCACACCCTCTCCAGCATTTATTGCTTGTAGACTTTTGGATAGCAGCCATCCTGACTGGCGTGTAATGGTACCTCATTGTGGTTTTGATTTGCATTTCTCTAATAATGAGTGATGTTGAGCATCTTTTCATGTGTTTGTTAGCCATCTGTATGTCTTCTTTGGAGAAATGTCTGTTTAGTTCTTTGGCCCATTTTTTGATTGGGTCATTTATTTTTCTGGAATTGAGCTGCAGGAGTTGCTTGTATATTTTTGAGATTAATCCTTTGGCCTTTAGTCTTTTGCAATTTAATTGAAACATACTGTTCTATTGATGTTGACATTCAGTACTTTCTATAAACCAGTGCTTCTCAAACTGTGCTATAGTTTGCAATTACCTGGGGAGCTTTTTATAAAATCATGATACCTATGTCATATCTCATGTAAGTTAGAATCTCTGGGGAGGTGGGCCCCAGATCTCTGTATTTAAAAAAACAAACAAACAAACATACAAAAAAACACTCTTTCGGTGAGTCCAGGCATGATTTGATAACTCTTACTTGTCCTTCTCAAACTAATATGCCTAAGAATCACCAGGGGTTGGGGTCAGGGGATATAGGGTCTTGTCAAAATGCAGATTCTGATTCTGGAGATCTGGGGTATTGGTCAGAGACTGCAGTTTTCACACGCTCCCAGTGATGGTGATTCTGCTTGTCCACAGACCATGATTTGAGTCGTGAGGCTGTATGTTTTCAAACCTACACCTCACCATGACTAGCCCTATCAGGGCAGAGGTACCCCAAAGCCTGTCTGTAATAATATGACCAGAACCTTGCTTCTTTGATCTTTAGGCCTTAGAAAGATCTACTGTGAAAAATCTCCCCATGTGCTTTCTTGTCTTGTCATGCACTCACTGACAAGTTAGGTTTGGGCTGTGAGATGAAATCAAAGTGATAGGGGAAGAGGTAGCAGGCTTGCTTCTCTGCCTAACTCACCTTGGGGAATAGGGAAGACTCTCTGGCTTCCTTTTCCCTTTTTTTTTAATAGTTGGTGTTTTTCTTTCTTTCTTTCTTTCTTTTTTATGGCCTCCAAGAATAGGTGCTTATGTTCTCATCCTCAAAGTTATAATCATACCACCTTCCACCAACAGTCTCCTTATAAACCCACCTGTGCCTGCTTGTTTCTAGGGGCAGAATGTGTTCTGGGACATGGCTGTAGTCCTGAAACCAACACAAGAGGTACCTGCTGCTTCAACCCCAGGCAGCTCTTCATTACCAGAGACTCTGGCCAAGAGCGAGCTACTGGACACTCATGGGAACACGGCATGTCTAGGTGAGGTCAATTCTCTGATTCAGAAACTGACTATTGAGGTTTCTCAAAATCTTTTCAGAGGCTGCTGGTCTGGTCTCCTAGCCTGAGCAACAGAGAGTACTGAGGTGTTGAAGGTGTCAGGGAGAGCTGGGCAGAGGAATACTGAAAGATGCCTATGCATTTGTCACAGGAAATGGCTTGTTTTGCACACAGTTTCAAGACATCAGGCAAACACAGGTAAACTCCAACTTTAGCTTTTTTTAAAAAAATAATTTTACCTATTTATTTATTTTTGGCTGTGCTGGGTCTTCATTGCTACAAAGACAGTGGCTTCTCTGTTGCAGATCACAGACTCTAGGGAGCGTGGGCTTCAATAGTTGTGGTTCCTGGGCTCTAGAGCACTGACTCAGTAGTTATGGCACACAGGCTTAGTTGGTCCTCAGCAAATGGGATCTTCCCGGATCAGGGGATCAAACATGTGTCTCCTACTTGGCCGGCAGATTCTTTACCACTGAGCCACCAGGGAAATTCTCCAAATTTAACTTTTGATCACATTTATTGTTCAGCAAGTTTCACATCTATGCACACATGTAGACACATGTCCTCTCCCTATGCTTTGTGTTTGTTGTAGCTTGGTGAGCCTACAAGAGAAGCTAAGATAAGAAGGGTCACCTTTTGTGGCGATTTTTTGAGGTGTTCTGTTTTCATAGGTCTTTGTGGACTTTCTAGAGAATTTTGAGCACTTGTGTCAGCCATGATGATGTCCAAAGTCAGTCATGATGGCTGACTTACCACTGATTCTCTAGGCTGGGACTCAGGATATGCCTGGCTAGCAGTGGTGGAAGCTTGTGAAGTAGGGACATGTAACTGGGTCAAGTGTGTGGTCACCATAAGTCCTGTGTTGTGGAAGCAGTCCCTGCATGCCTGCCAAGGCCCCTCTGGCACTGACATGCCATGAGTCTTCCTGGCCAGGGCTGTGCCTGAATATTCTGAACCCCTTCTCTTCCCTGGCCAGTTCCTCAAGCATTTGCAAACCAAGTTCCTTTCTTAAACCAGTGTTGTAGGGAAGGTTAGGATGGCCACCTTTCATATTCCTGCGTCCTCTTTAATTCCCCACACTCGCAGTAACTTCTGTTTCCCATCTTTTGCTTTCTGTTCCAGTCCTTCTGGCACATTCCCCTGTATATCACTTCTTTTCTGTCTCCCTGCTTTATCAGACGTTCATGGCCTGAACTCCCAACAGCTGCACCCTTCCACTAGGAATGGCCACTGTTTTCTTTTTTTGGCTGTTCTGGGTCTTTGTTGTAGCAAGTGGGCTGTGGGCTTTCACTAGTCGTGGTGCAGCAGCTTCTCATTGTGGTGCAGGGCCTTTTCTTGTTGCAGAGCATGGGCTTAGTGGTTGCCTCGAGGGTTTCTCTAGTTGCAGCATTTGGGCTCTCTAGTTGTGGTGTGCAGTCTTCATGCCCTGTGGCATGTGGGACCTTAGTTCCGCAACCAGGGATTGAACTTGTGTCCTGTGCATTGGAAGACTGTTTCTTAACCACTGGACCACCAGGGAAGACTAGACCACTATTTTCTTTCCCTGCTTTACCTTTCTGAGTACTGAAACCTGAGCCATTTCTGTCATTACAGGTAATGGCGAGAACACTGACCTCTAGCAGTTGAGAGGGAAACCCCAGTGTAGTTGCTTCCCTATCTCTGATAACTCTTTGACCTTGAGCAAGTCCATTCTTTTTCTGAACCTCCATTTTCTGTTCTGGCAGCTGGGGTCTGTTCATTCAGTAAATACAAGATTTGTTGAGGACCTGCTTCCTGTGTGCCCAGCTCACAAAAAGCAGTGAGTGAGAACAGCCCTGCACTTTTTTATTTCCCATACAAGTAAAGGGAGATACTTTCATCTTGATAATAAAATCGTATAGTATACATGAAAGTACTTTGGAAATTTTGATGTTAATGTCTGAGAGTTTTATTTACAGTTTGGTGTGTATTCATTAATATTGAATTTATTAAGGTTTATACATTAAAAGTTAAAAAAAATTTTTTTTAATTTTTTAGCCATACCACACAGCATATGGGATCTTAGTTCCCTGACCAGGATCAAACACTCGCCCCCTGCATTGGAAGTGCAGAGTCTTAACCCCTGGACTGCCAGGGAAGTACTTAAAGTTTATATATTTAAAACAAGCTTTTAAACTTTTAAGTATAACTTGTTTTTATTTCCTTTGTACATCTGGAAAAATTCAGAAGATGGGGCTTCCATGGTGGCCCACTGGTAAAGAATCCACCTGCCAATGTAGGAGACACAGGTTCGATCTCTGATCCGGAAAGATCTCAGATGCCATGGAGCAGCTAAGGCCACATGCACCGTAACTATTGAGCCTGTGCTCTAGATCCTGGGAGCCGCAGCTACTGAGCCTGTGCCCCCTACAGCCCATGCTCCGAAACAAGACAAGCCATGGCACTGAGAAACCTGAGCATCACAACTGGAGCGTAGCCCCCACTTGCCACAACTAGAGAAAAGCCCAAACAGGAACAAAGACCTAGCACAGCAAAAAATAAATAAACAAAAATATTTTTTTAAAAAAAGAAAAAAAGAGGGAGGGGCGGAATTCTCTGGTGGTCCAGTGGATAGAACTCCCCACTTCCACTGCTGAAGGCCCAGGTTTGATCACTGGTCAAGGAACTAAGATCCCAAAAGCCATGTGATGTGGCCAAAAAACAAAAAAACAGGAAAGGAAGAGTGAAGAGGCAGTAGGGGAAAGAGGTAACAAGGAGAGAGTAAGATAAGAAAGAAGAAAAGAAGATGTAAGAGCAGTTTTAAGCTATAGGGAGAAAAATGGAATAGAGTTAAAAAAAAAAATGAGAACAGTAGAAATAGATACAACCAAAAAAAGATTAGCTTTTCAGGGTTTTCTGTTGTTGTCAAAGTCAGGGCTTTGTTGTATCCAGGGCTCAGCCATTCTCTTTCTCTGACATTGCCCTTCCTGAGTGACTATGCTGGAGTTTCATTACCATGGTTGCATTACCATGGTCTTAACCAGAAACAAAACTGGACTGTCCTCCTTGCCCAGTATTGCTCCGTGCCTTAAAAATCCCCATGCCACCCACTCCCTTCTTGGTTGGAGAGTTACCCTGGTCTGTTCCAGTAGGGTGTCTGGATGCTTGATTCCCCTGTGCAGTTGCTCATGACCTGCAGCTCACAGCTGAACTCAGCATACTTCCCCATCTTTATGAATTGACCATCCTATTCTTTTTCTAGGTCATAAAACTCTGAAACTTCCATTTTCTGTTTTTGTTTGTTTGATTCAGGTGCTGAAACCAAAAATCCACAGTTATTGGTTCCAAAAACTGAAATATGTGATGAAGCAGAAAAACCCTTCATCATTTCAGGAAGAATCCAAAAAGTTGACCCTCAAGGGCCCAAGTTAGGAGAAGCCTGTGAAAATAGGAACATGTTAAAGAGGCAAAGAATAAAGAGGGAGCAGAAAGATTTTGTACAGGTGACAAGGAAAGCCTGTCACCTCCCTGAAAACCTCAAAGAAGAGGAAGACCAGAAGTGTCCCAAATCTGAGGAGCGATACACGCTCAGTTCTGGCTCTGTTAAAAATCAGAAAAGCCAGCCTGGGCAGAAACCTTTTACGTGCGGCGTGTGTGGGAAAGGCTTCAGCCAGAGTGCAAACCTTGTGGTGCATCAGCGAATCCACACTGGGGAGAAACCCTTTGAATGTCACCAGTGCGGGAAGGCCTTCATTCAGAGTGCAAACCTTGTTGTGCATCAGCGAATCCACACTGGGCAGAAGCCCTATGTTTGTTCAAAGTGTGGGAAAGCCTTCACCCAGAGTTCAAACCTGACTGTACATCAAAAGATCCACTCCTTAGAGAAAACCTTTAAGTGCAACGAATGTGAGAAAGCCTTCAGTTACAGCTCACAGCTTGCCCGGCATCAGAAGGTCCACATCACAGAAAAATGCTATGAATGTAACGAGTGTGGGAAAACGTTTACTCGGAGCTCCAACCTCATCGTTCACCAGAGAATCCACACCGGGGAGAAGCCGTTCGCCTGTAATGACTGTGGCAAAGCCTTCACCCAGAGCGCCAATCTTATCGTGCATCAGCGAAGCCATACTGGGGAGAAGCCATATGAGTGCAAAGAGTGTGGAAAAGCCTTTAGTTGTTTTTCACACCTCATCGTGCACCAGAGAATTCACACTGCAGAGAAACCTTATGACTGCAGCGAGTGTGGGAAGGCCTTCAGTCAGCTCTCTTGCCTTATCGTGCACCAGAGGATTCACAGCGGGGACCTTCCGTATGTGTGCAATGAGTGTGGGAAGGCCTTCACGTGCAGCTCATACCTGCTTATTCATCAGAGGATCCATAACGGGGAGAAGCCATACACATGCAATGAGTGTGGCAAGTCCTTCCGGCAGAGGTCGAGCCTCACGGTGCACCAGAGAACCCACACGGGGGAGAAGCCCTACGAGTGCGCCAAGTGTGGTGCAGCCTTCATCTCCAACTCACACCTCATGCGCCACCACAGAACCCACCTCGTGGAGAGCACATAGAGGACAAGGGAGACCTCCAGGTGCCGATCGAAACCTCCCGCTCCCCAAGTCAGATAGACACCTCTTGGCTGTTTCCTCCTCGGCAAAAATGAACCCTGCTCTGTCCTACAATGTTATGGTTTTGGTCTTTGCTGGTGGTCCAGTGGTTAAGACTCAGCTTCCAATTCAGGGAGCATGGGTTTGATCCCTGGTCAGGGAAGTTCCATATGCTCTGTGGCCATAAAAAAGATAAAAAGCAACAGTTTTCAGGAGTGCAGCACAAAACACAAGGCACATTTCAGAGACTAGTTTAAAGAAAATGAAAACAAAGGCCTCAAGGCAAGGATTTTGTTTTTAACGGTACTCCAAGTGATCGTATTGTCTGAAGTGGGATGTGGCCTTCTTAGAAATGGGTCATGCAGAGCTCCGTGATAAAGATCCTTCTGGGGAAAAGGATTTTTCACTTAATTTTGTTTTGGAAGACTGTTAATTTTCCTGGGCAACATGCAGGTTATTGGTGTGTCTGACTGATGGAATTCGAGAGCTTTGAACCTTGTGTTCTAGTATTTTGGGTTTAAGCAGTGACTCATGAAGGAAACCACTTGGGGGTAGCAATTCACCAACAATTCTCACCTATGAACGTGATAAGTTTTCCATTCCCTGGGTAATTTTTTTTTGAAAATTAAAAAAAAAATAACCCCAACTGTCTGCCACTCCTTAAATGGATGGAAGTAGGAACTGGTTGTTTCCCTCATGGTCTGCACCTCATGACAGTTGGATTGGTAAAGCTCTGGGGACTGCTAATGAGTCTCTTCTGATCATTTCCCAGCCTGCATGGCCAGTCACATGAGGACGGATGGAGACTGCACAGCAGAGCCACCGACACTGCTGGGCTGTGTTCCTTTGAAAAGATCAACAAGTCTTCTAATAACAACCCTGGTTACCACTGAATTCCATTTGAGTAAGACACTGCTAACAGACCCCTTCCCAGATACAGGAGTCATAGAATAAAGCTGGAGGCATGCCCACTTTGCTCTCATTCCGCCCAGGCCAGCCAGAGGGCTCAGCTTGGGCATCATTGTCACTTTTCAAATGATCTGGTCATTAGAAGAAATAATGGAGCCCTTGTAATTCTGAGAGGACCCAAGAGGAAAATGAACAGAGAGGGAGGGGGCAGAGTGGGATTCCTAAGGTCTTAATTTGTTTTTTTTGGAAATTCAGAAGTATTGGCATATGAAAACTTTTAGGAGGAGGAAGAAACTGGCTAAGGTAAGATACCTTTGTTACCATTTGAGCCTTTATTCCTGGAAAAACAGTTTCTACAACTATGCAATAGGTAGAGTCATGTAATAATATTGCCTTGTATTTATATAGAACCTGATTCCTTGTGTACCTTCTTGTGTAGAGTCATAATACCTGGCACTTATATTGTGTTTTCACAGAGATCATTACCTTAATTCCTGTTAAACTGAAAGAGCTGTTTGTCCCCTTTATCTGAGAGAGGTCATTTAACCAAGACTAAGTAACAAGCCTGTGTTCAGACCCAAGACCTAAATCCAGGTTTCCTTTGTTCTGCCATGTTCATTCCATGTTTTACACATGTAACCCCACCTGAATCTGTGGGAGAGTCTGAGAAAGGGGTAGATAGTCTCATTTTTAGGTGAAGAAGCAGAGCTGACAGATTTGGGGGTGTGCCTTAGAGTGACCAACAAACAGCAAATTTAAGATAGGGTTTGAGTCTCTTCTCTTGATTTCTGGGTCTATCTCCATCCTACTCTCAGCATGCAAGTATTTATTGTAAATGCTATACCTGGTGAAAGCACTTAGGGGCAGCTCTTGTGCGTAAGTCCTTGCATTTATTGTCTCATTTCTACAGGACTCAATATTAGTTACATAGTGTTTTGTAGTTTACAGAGTACTTTGCCATACAAAAGGCATACACAAAAAGCTTACTAACTTCTTAACTTGTTTTCCCCTTTAACCACAGTCTTTCATCAAAGCATGCTTGACTTCTCTTCCCAGTTTCACTCTGAATCATATAGACACAAAAAATCGATACAAGTCACAAGTAAGAACCAAAAGTGCTCATGCCCTCATAGACCCTGATGGTGACTCTTTCTGTTCCCAGTCTGGAAGGGGAAAGACCCAAAAATACCACATGTCTCTGCTGAGATTAGGAACAAGTTAGGTATCTTCCTCCCCGAGTGATCAGGAGGCTCAGAGAGGGAGAGCAGGTCTGAAGATTCAGGGTAAATCGGTGACACTAATACACTAAGAGGCCAAAAGTGTGCTTTCCTGAAAGATAGCCAAGATTTGTGACCATTAAGATGGTTAAACAGAGCCATCTGGTTTGTTTTTTTTTCTCACATTGTGTTTTTATCCTTGTAACTAACTGAACACTAAGTCATGGCTGATTGTGATCTCCTCTATTCATAGGGAGTTCAGAAGAGCTATCCAGATGATTATCATGTAAAGCTAGGTTTGGGAATCACTGACCCAGTGTTTTACAACATTGGTTTTTTAACCTCATTTGCATGTTAGAATTATCTGAGACACTTGAAAATTGTTCTGTTTTAGGCCTCAGTATTTTTTAAAACTTTGGAAGGGAGTGAACCACTGCTGACAAGTAAAACCTGCAGGTCACAGATGTGTGTGATCAGAGGTGGAGGGGACCTGTTGTATAAGGCAGTGTTCTGCTTCAGCAGGAAAGGACACTGAGTGCATCGGCTTCTCTGCTTCTAACGACCCTCGGCTGCTGAGACTCTGTGACCTGACTCCTCTATTTGTGTTTCATGTGAATATACCAAACATTTTATTTATATGAGCAAAACAAGTTCTATATAAGATGCTTTTCTGTTCCCCCATTCTACAAAAGGACTTTTTATATTTTTGTTTGTATTTCATCTCCAGATCTGGGTTTCCACAAATCACACTCAGGTTCAGGACCCCGATCCTACACTAATCATATGAGCCTAATAGGTTGCTAAACAGATCAGATCCTTCCCCACCTCATAACAACTTTGCCTCCCAATTCAATTCCAACCCTCAAAATAAATTACCAGCTACTTTTTCCAGTAGGGTTTCTGGTAGGAGAGAAGTGACTACACTTTGTAATCAAACGTGGCTTAGGTTTTCCTTTTCCTTGGGGTCATCGCTCTTCTTTTTTTTTTTTTTTCAAGCAAACTTGGATCCCCCATCAGGAATCGAATCCTCCCTTCAGTGGAGGCTCACAGTCTTAACCACTGCACCACAAGGGAAGTCCCTTCATCTCCCTTCTTCCTAGGCTGGTCTTGCCAGAAGTAGATGGGAACTCTGAAGCCTCATTTTCTTAAGTTGCTGAGAACTATCAGTCTTTCAGCTCTCAGAGAGCTAGGCCTAATGATGAGCATTAAGGGTTGAATGCAGAAGTCTGTTTTTACCCTTAAGTGAGACCAACAGATGTATGTTACGTGGAGCAAAGGGATGCAAAAGTGAAATCACGTACGGGTGCTTTGGGGGCCTGGGGGAGAGATTCCTCATCAGCATACTGGCACATAAAGCTCACACCCCCGCCTCTCAAACACAGTTAGCTGTGAATCCTTCAGGTTCAAGAAGCTAGTCCTTCCACCATGCTGTGGGTCCCCTCTCTCCTCTAGGTGGCTGTCCTCCCACTTCTGTCACTTCCCCACCTGTGTGCCTAACCTTTCTGGGGTCACGGTCCCTTTGAGAATCTGGTGGAGGTTGTGGATCCTCTTTAGGAGAAACTCAGATTGCTCGCTCAGTTTTATGTTCATTTATGGAAGCATAGAAACTCCCTGAGGCTAATCCGAGGATCCTTTGGGGTCTCAAATCACACCTGGGGATGTACTATGAAATCACCTACACCTGCAACAGAATGGTAACTTTATTTTTTGACTGTGTGTGACTTATAGGGTCTTAGTTCCCTGACCACGGAGTGAACACCAGCCCCTGCAGTGAAAGTGCTGAATCCTAACCACTGTGCTGCCAGAGAATTCCCAGTGACATTTTTCAAAATCAACATCAGACCATAGAATCTCTAGGGGTGTTGCCCAGACACATAACCTTTTCAATCTTGCTCCTCCTGGATTTCCGCCTGCCCCCCTCAGCAAATGGTGTCATCATCCAGCACCCAGACTGGAAACCCAGGAGCCATTTCTGGCTTCCAGTGTATCAGGCATTGATGACAAAAATAGTTATTATGCACTCTCTTTGTGGCAGACATGGTGCTAGGTCCTGGGGTGCCAAACCAAGCAAGGCCTGCATTTCCCCTTTTTCATGTCTCTCACTGGAAAGCTGGATCCCTTAACATGATTTATATACCAAGCTCTTCATCATCTCTTTCCAGCCTATTGGTTTCGTTTCTCATGCACCTTTACTGCGGCCTGGAGGCAACTTGCTCTTGTGGTGCCTATGATCTCTCGCCACCACGCCCCACAGCCCCCTTCTGCTTTGCCTAATATCTGGTTTCTTTTAATATTTGGCTCAGGCCTATCTCTGGGAAACCTCTGACCTCCCCATGGCCAAGAAGTATGTATACAAGTATAGAAGAGCATGATACTTGTATCCAGAGTTTTACTTTGGGCTTTAAAGTGAAAAACATCTGGATTCAAAATTGTGTATATAGTGCAGTTCTCATAAAATGTTGTTACATACACTGTATACTCTTTAAAATATATAGATAAAATACATGAAGGAAATATTTTTAAAAAGTTATAAATGTTTAAGTGACTTTTTCGGAGCCATACAAATGGTAAATTGCAGAGCTTGGGCTCACACCCAGGTCCTAGGGATAATGGAATTATAGGTGATTAAAATTTTTAAAGTAATTTTCATATTTTTTATAAGGAACAAAAATTTTATAATCAGGAAAAATATTATAATCACAAACTTAGTTTTATTGTATTAACTATAAACAGTATCTCTAATTCTCCATTTGGTAGAATGTGGGATGTAGAATTTTGGTAGAATGAGGGATGCTCCATCTCCTCCCCTTGTCCACCTTTCTGCCTCTGAAAGTGTCAAGTCTGACAATTCTTAAATTCTGTTCTGTAACCATAGTCTTTTATGCTTTGTTTATTGATTTGTTCTGAAAGTTGAAATAAACAGCATGAATGTTATTATGACTGTATACATGTTCACTGCAGATGTAAGTAATTTATTGTGATTCTGTTTCCTTTTTGGAGCAGCATTTTGTTTTTATTGAAGTTTCTAGTTGTCTTTCTTTTCCCCCTGTGCTGGTTGCTTTTAACACATCCTCAGTTATTTCCAAATTCTCCATCCAATTAGATGCTCTTTGAGTCCCCCTTTCTCCTGTATATATCCCTTCCAGAGACCTCCAGCCTCCTGCTTTAGTCTGTCCATGATGTTTGTTTGTTTGTTTTTAATTAAAAAAATTTTTTGGCCACTACACAGCCCGTGGGATCTTAGCTCCCCAATCAGGGATCAAACCCATCTTCCATGCAGTGGAAATGCAGAGTCTTAACCACTGGACCACCAGGGAAGGCCCAGTCCTTGGTATTCTTTATGCCTACTGTCCAGTTGTTAAACTGGTACATAGCATCCTAAATTCCACATCTACCTTTTGTTTCCTCTCTCGTTTCACCGCAGAGCATCAAGTCACTTACCAAAAAGAGTATGTGGAAGGCAAAATTGTTGGGTGCCTATGTATGTAAAACAACTTTCTCTGCCCTCACACTTGTTTGGTAGTTTGACTGGCTGTGAAATTCTAGGTTGAAAATTTACCCCCAGAGCTTGTAGGCATTGTTTCACTGACGTATAGCGTCTGACATTGCTAATTAGATGCCTGATTGCAGTCTGATTCTTATTTCTTTGACAATAAATAGAACTCACATTTTTGTGATCTCTTTCCCCATTCCTTTCAAGCTCTTAAAGTCCCCTGTTTATCCTTGATATACTCAATTCCCTAATGGACTCAGTGAAATTTTTCAATCTAGCGATTCAAGTACTTCTAGGAAATTTTCTCGTTATTTATCTGACAGTTTCCCATTCTATATTTTTTTTTTCTGTTTTCACTGTTTTTGCAATTCCTGTCAATCAAATGTAACTTCTGGATTGATCCTTAACTACTTACTATATTACTTTCATTTCCTTGTCTTCTACCATTTTCTGGGAGAGCACCTTGATTATTTTTCAACCTTTCTAGTGAGTATTTTGGCAGTAATTAATTTCTAAGAGCCTTGTCTTGTTCTCAGTTTGTTCCTTTTGTGTAGTGTACTATTCTCATTTTACAGATGCCTCTTAAATCTGAGTATTCTAATTAGAAGGATTTTCCTTAAAGTCTCTTCTGTCACTGAATTGCCTCACCACCTTCATTCCCCTGCTCTGGGTCCTTTTTTCTTTTTGTTTATCTTGTTGACTCTCTTTGGAGGATTTCCTCAAATACGTTGTGATTCTTACATCCTCAGATACAAACATGCATATATTTGTGTGGTGTGGAGGCAGGTACTGAGCTTGACTTAGCAAAAGGCTTCCCTCCAGAGTGGTTGGTAGTGAACAAGTTTTTCCCTGAAGACTCTAAATGCCAGGATGCAGAGATCTTTTGGCAAAAAAATCATCTCATGTTTTCGTCTGGGGTTTGGATGATGTAAGTGACTCTAGAGTGAGAGAGAAGGGGATCAAGTGTTACTACAGGTTTTCAGTGATGCTTTTTTTTATTAAATTAAAAAATTTTTTTGGTGGCGCTGCACCACATGCATGGATCTTAGTTCCCCAACCAGGTAGTGAACCCACCCCCCTGCAGTGGATGCTCGGATTCTGAGCCACTGGACCACCAGAGAAGATCCCTGATGCACTTACTGTTAGCCCTGTTCCATCTTACCCTTCATTGCACCAGGGATTTCCAAGTCCCAAGTCATCTGGAGTTGGGCAAGTAGACAGCTGCCTCCTTTCACTGCATTGCCCTCAGCAAGTATTTCAAGCTATCACTCCCTCCATCTAATTTTATTGTGGATGAAACCACCATTTCATCCACTTTCTATCCTCTAGAAATTTGTTTCCCTGTCCCATCATTGTTGTTCATATATTTTAAACCATTTTAACCCATTATTGTTTTATTGGAAGCTAAATGATTTAGAAAAGAATGTTGATAATCCTTTGATACAGTAGTACCACTTTTAGAAAACAAAAACTAATTATTTTGACAATGGTTTATATGCTTGTCAGTGTTCATATTTTACAAAAAATGAAAACAATCCAAGTGACTAACAATAGTAGAATGATTATATGTGGTGAAATGTTCTGCAACCACTAAATATCATAATTTAAGGAATCATTAGTGATACGATAAAATATTCACAATAATATTAAATGAAACAAGCAAAGTATAAAATTCAGTGGGTGTATAGACACTTCACTTTTCTTAAATGTATTAATATATGCCTAGGAAAGACTGGAAGGAAATAAATACCTGAAGTATTAACAGTGGTTAAATTTTCCTGCATTGTCTACATTTTCTACAGTGAGCCTAAATTACTCTCATGACCAGAAGAGAAAAATTAAGAAAAAGATCATGGCTTGTTTGGAGTGGTAAGATGTTCTTGTGGGGTGTGGAATGGGTAGTGAGGAGCAGCAGAATAAGAGTCAGGGGAAATACAGTGGTCAGTTACCAAGGACCTAATGCCAGGTGAAGGGATTCAGCTGGAGAATATATGTAACCCCAGTGTTTGTGACATGCAGTTATAGCTGTGGAGAGTGGAGGCTGGGCTGGTGAAGGGAGAAAAGACTCTGGAGACCATACAGACCACTTCTGTCAGAGTCTAGGAGAGACCCTGGATTCTGACCCAGGCAGCAGCAAGGGCCAGAGGAGAAGAAACAGATGGAATGAGCGGGCCTTCAGGGCACGGAGGATCGGTCCAGTCCCCCACACTGTGACACATGATCTCTGACCAATGGGGCCTAGCCCAGACCGGAGACGTCCTGGTTTCTTTGCGCCTCTCTGGGGCTGCCCTGTGTCAGCCTGCGTGTGAGGAGGCAACCCAAGTCCTAGCGGACTATTTGGCTACCCAGGGCCTCATGCTGGGCCAATAGCAAGGTTATAACTGCTCTGTTAGCTGGAGGGGGTTCCTGTGGGCTAGGCACTCTGCTAAATGCCAAATGTTTTTTATCTCATTTAGACTTCACCTGAGGAGGGAAGTTCTCTTATTATCTACATTTTCTTTATTCTTTTTTTTTTTAATAAGTTTTTATTGGAGCATGGCTGCTTAACACTGTTGTGTTAGTTTCTACTGTACAGCAAAATGAATCAGGTATAGGTATACATATGCCCCCACTTTTTTGGATTACTAATTTTTTTACATTTTCATAGTCAATAGTCATAGGATTAAGATAACTGAGGCTAAAGACCATTATCCCCTCACCCAAGCTGTCTTCTCACTGTGCCCCCAAGAACCCCTCTCCTCATCTAAAAGTACTTTGTTTAATAGGAGCAACAGTGCTTGCCTGTGGTAAGAAGTTCGGTGGTACAAGAGCAGACAGCAAAGAAGTTGTGTCCCTCCCAGCCCAGTGTACCCCAATATGTGCATCACAGATAACTTGTCAATTTCTTGGGGATCCTCCCAGACATGCATTTATAGTCTTATATATCCACACACACACATGCACACACACGAGCTTAGGATACTTTTTTTTTTTAACTCAGTGTGTCTTGGAGATGATTTGTTTGCCTATAAGATCTATCTCATTCTTTTTCACTGCTGTGTGATATTCTTCTGTGTGGATGTACCATGATTCATGGAGCAAGTGCCCTACTGGTGGTCATGTAGGTTCTTTTCTATCTTTTGCTTTTACAAACAATGCCATGATGAATATCCAGCATACTGTCCTTTATCAATTTATCCTGCAAAGAAAGTTGTATGCATACAATTTTGTCTGCAGGATAAACTGATAAAGGGTATGTGCATTTGATATTTAGATAGAAATTGCAAAAGCAGTTCCCAGTGTGTGTGAAAATGCCCACTTCCCTGAATCCTCTATAATACTATTGTTTGTCTTTTCTGCTCTGATAAATAAAAAATGCTCTCATATTTTGGTTTGCGTTCAGTTATGAGTGAACCTTTTTTTTTTTTTTCTGTTGGGTTGTTGATCCTCTTAAAAATTTATTTCTAAAGTGAAAAGTGAAAGCGAAAGTCGCTCAGTCGAGTCCGGACTCTTTGCAACACCATAGACTATACAGTCCATGGAATTCTCCAGGCCAGAATACTGGAGTGGGTAGTCTTTCCCTTCTCCAGGAGATCGCCCCAACCCAGTGATCAAACCCAGGTCTCCTGCACTGCAGGCAGATTATTTACCAGATGAGCCACAGGAAAGCCCTAAGAATTTATTTCTACCAATTTTGTAATAAAGACGTGACTCTTCTCATCTGCCATATGTGCTGCAAGTATTTCCCCCAGTTTACAGTCAGTCCCTTTACTGTGATCTTTGCTGTTCGGATATTTACCATTTACTGTCAGATCAAAGACTTGCCCTCTTCAAGATGATTCATTCTCCCATGATTTCACCTAGTCCTTTGAGACAGGTTCATTGGAAATCCATTTTATAGTAGGGACCGAGTCGGGTCCTGGTCCCACAGCCGGCCGCTTTTCCCCGGGTTCCAGCAGGAGGAACCTAGCGGGAGAACCGCAAAGATGGAGACCCCTCCTCGCTTCGTGGAGCTGCGGGCAAGAGCCTGCAAGCTGGCGCTCTCTCCCCGGCTGGTTCACTGAGCCGCGCTTGCGCGCTGACTGAGGGTCCCGGATCTGGGTTGGCCTGGCTGGCGCCTGGGAGACCCCGGGGTGAGGGTCCTGGGGAGTGGCAGTGCGACGGGGGCGGGGTGAGCCAGGAGTGCAGAGGATGGAGGGGAAGGAGGGATCGGCTGTTTGGCCAAGGGAGGATCTGGCTTTAGTCAGGCGCTGGGAGGGGGTGTGTTGGGAAGGAAAGCGGAGAAGAGGCTGCAGCCTGAGGTTAGCTACGGAGAGGAGGAGGCTGCCGCCGGGGAGTGGGCGCTGTGCTGGGAGCTGGGGATGAGGCCAGGGCAGGCAGGGAAAGAATAGGTAGGAGGGTGGGGAAGAGCGAGGCGAAGGGGTCGGGGAGGCGGAAGGAATCGACAGGGTGGGAGGGTGAGGGGAATGGGTTGGAGAAGGAGGGGCTCATACCAGCGCCAGGACAGCTTCCTCCAGACCCTGGGACTCCTGCCGAGCTGACTTCTCTCGCCTCGGGCCACTGGACACAAGTCAGACGTGCCGCTGTGGAAAAGATTATTTTCCCAAAGTTCTTGAGAGTATTCTACTCCGGCCCTGCTGCTCACTTACCTCCAACCCAGGACAAATCCCTAACAGCTCTGAACGAAAATACTCTCTTCCACTCAGGGTTAGGCGGTTGGGTTGAAATGAGGCGATTGAAAGGGATTTGTAACCCTTTATTTAAAGGCTGCCTGGTTGCAGAAGCCTGCCATAGTCCTGTGGATGTTGTTGTTTAGTCGCTAAGTTGTGTCCAACTCTTGCAACCCCTGGGTTGTAGCCTTCCAGGCTCCTCTATCCATGGGATTTCCCAAGCAAGAATACTGGAGTGGATTGCCATTTCCTTCTCCAGGGGATCTTCCGGACCCAGGAATCAAACTGAAGTTTCCTGCCTTGGCAGGCGGATTCTTTACCACTGAACCATCAGGGAAGCGCGTTCCTGTGGATAGGTGTGGATGAGAGACACCAACCCTAATTTGACTCAAGGGAAAACATTTTTACTTTCACAGTTCAACATGGAGTACAGTGCCAGCTGACTGCCTCAGGCATAGATGTCAATGCAGGAGCTGCTGAGCTACTGTTCTATTTTGTCCCCTGGTGGTGGTGAGCCCTCAACTGGGCAGACTGGGGCCAGCAAAGCCCTTGGTCAGGCTCAGTCCTGCCCCTGGAGCTGGTCTGGATTTCCCATCACCGCTGCTGGAAGTTACACCAAATCTACTTGAAGCTTGAGAGTAAGAAGCAGAGAGGTCTTGGCTGTTGAAAGGAAGCAGGTCAGAGAGGGGAGATGTGAAGTTATAACTCAGTTCCCAAAAGGCAGGATCTGTTTAGATGAGAGTCCAAGGAACCATTATGCTGAGGAAGGAGCCAGCATTTATGGGCTGTCCCCACTGCCTATAAGCGAAGGGAAGGGGAGAAGCTAGGGCCAGCACTTTTTTAAAAAGTATTTACTTATCTGGCTGCCACAGGTCTTAGTTGAGCACAAAGGATCACTTGCAGCATGTGGGATCTGGTTCCCTGACCAGGGATGGAACTTGGGCCTCCTGCAATGGGAGGACGGAGTCTTAGCCACTGGATCAGTAGGGAAGTGCCAGGAGCTATTCTGTAGCAGATGCAACGTGTTGCTCCCTTGCTGAGATGGCCCGTTCTGACACCCACCTAGTATTTTTTCCAACCCTAACGCCCCCATCTACAGTTTTCCCGAGGCATGAGGTGGTCACTGTATTCCAGGCAAGGCAGTCTTTCAGGGGACATCAGGCATGTCACTGGGCTTGGAGGGACACCGACGGGGATCGCCTTCTATGAGGCAGCTATCGAGAGGCCCCTCTCAATTCCTAGACAGCCGAGGGCTGCGCCGGACAAGAGCCGCCGGGCCTCTGATGACGCACTACCGGCCGCGCCGCTGTTCTTCCGGCCTCGGCAGGTGACTCTAACCCCTGGGTCTCCGTGTACGTCACGGACAGTGGTCGCTGCCCTGTGGGGAGCCCCCGGACATCACGGTGAGCGGGCGGGACCCAGGGGAAGGGAAAGACAGACACCGCACGCCTCCCGGCAGTGGCGGCGGCCCTGGTTTCTGTGGGAAACCCGCCCGGGCCTCGTTCACCCCGAATTACTGCGTACCGGGGCGGCCCCGAGCTCCTGGCGGCCCATCCCCGCTTGCAGCTTCAGCACTGATCTCACCAGGGCCTGGCACACAGAACACGCCTAAGAAGATGATGGCGTGAATGAGTGAATGATGATTGAGTAACAGATAAATTACCGAGACCTAGGACCCGAGTTCGGAAACGAAATCCTGGGGGCCAGAGTTCTCCGTTTGGGTACCAGCGGTTTCCCTCAACAGTCCTGCAGCTCAAATTTTAAAAATTTGCAGGTACTTAAAAGGAGAAAGCAAATAGTGTGAAACGCACTAGCGAGAGAGTTTGGAGACCTGATCTGTAATTCCCTGGGATACCGAGCCGGTTTCTTGATCTCTAATGTTGAACGGCCACTGCCTTCTTTTCTCTACAAAGCTCAGTGGACAGTATGTACGCGATAGCACGCATGGAAACGTTTATGTCTAACAACAGAAGTTTACTATCCATTACTTGCCAAATATTACCTAGAATTTAGAGGCGGGACTACAAGAGTGAGTGACCTCGGAGCCTTGCCAAGTGGGAAGTCGCTTCCCAGTGTAGTACTGGAAAATACATATATGAGCAGATCTGTGATAATATTTTAAACCGCTTTTATTTGGCACTTAACAGGTACCAGGCACAGTTTGAAACAGTTGTGCATTTATTTAGCCTTCACAAGATCTAATTTTAATGAGGAAATCGAGGTCTGTAAGAGAATAGATGACTGCTATTAAGTGACACAACGCTGCAGAAAATGTAGGTCCAGTGTGCTGCTGCAGCCTGGAGGAATACTTTACTTGGGGCCAACAAGCAAGTTAGGAAGGGCTTCACAAAACAGTACATTTAAGTGTGGTCTTATGTAAGGAATTGTGGTTTAGTTCTTGAAAAACACCTGGCTTCCCAGAATCCTTCAGCCGTTTCTAGAGGAGTAGCAAAGTGGCAGAAGGGAGAAACCTTACAAGACAAGAGGAGGATGCTAGGTCCCTGTAAGTTTTAGCAAGATGAAGTTGGATATATAATCCAACTGATATATATATATATATATATATATATATATATATATATATATATATAATGTTTCCCCCAAATCTGGATTAAGTTTGATCCTTTTAGCATCTTAAAATCACGAACAGATGTTTCACATTATCTTATTTGTGTAAGCATTCCATTCTGGCTGACTTAGAAGCCAGATGTCAGCAAACTGTGACCCATGGGCTAAATTTTGGTCTACCACCTGTTTTTGTTAAAAAAAAAAAATTGTTGAAACAAACAAGCTCACTTGTTTACATATTGTCTAGTTCTGTTATCAAACTGCAAAGGCAATGCTTGCTAACTTTTGATGTAGACAAACAGCTTAGATGATCCACAACTAGAGAGTAGATATGACAGACTTGTCCTTCTCAAACGTGATATTTCCGGACTCCTGCTGAGTGCTTGCTGTGTGGCATATATCTTTATAAGTGTTTTATGTGAATTAACTCATTTAGTCAAGGGTTTCACAGAGCGTTGGAGCTGGAAGGACTTGGAATATTACCTGATTTGTCACCTTTTTCAGATAAATAGCCTGTTCACATGGGCTATGGCAGAGCAGTTTCTTGAGTTTCAGTACAGCTCACTTTGCCACTTTGATCTTATTCTGAATGGGAAACCTATACCATATCCATTAGATGTGGCATTTAAAAAAAAAAAAAGGGTTTTTTTTGGGGGGGAGGTAGTTTTTAAAACTCTGAGCCAGATCTTTCACTTTAAGATGTTTTTCTGATTATAAAAGTAATTCATGTTTATTGCAGGAAAAATGAAATATGTAGAAGAATATAAAGGACAAAATAAAGTAACCCATTAAATGACCTAGAGATCAGTTGTTGACACTTTGGAGAGTCTTCCACTGCTCTTTTTTATGTGTGTGTTTTGTATATATATGTGTAGTTGATAATAGTTTCTGTTTCCTGAATGCTTACTTTAGTACTGGTATATATGTGAATGTTTTTTGTTTTTAGTGTGTTGTAGTCTCCTATTTTAACATATTGTATTCTCATGAGTATTCTTTGAAAACATGAGTCTTAATAATTTCATAATCTGTCATATTGAGATACTATCAATTTTTACTTGCCTGTATTTTCTTAAAGTTATAGTAACAATGTGATCCTTGCACATAAGTCTCTGTGCTCATCTCTGATTATATTTTTTCACTTTTTTCTGTGATAACAGAGTTATTTATTTATTTCTACAGGAAAACTTTCAAGCATTACAAAAGGAAAGGCCTTAAGACAACAAAAGTTTCAGACTTTTCTGGTGGTCCAGTGGTTAAGACTTTGTGCTCCCAATCCAGGGGCCAAAGGTTCAATCCCTTGTTGGAGAAGATCCTGCATGCCACGTGGCACAGCAAGAAAAAAGAAAAAAGTGCACCATAATCTTATTCCTCAGAGATGATAGTGGCTAACAAATTCATAGATATTCTGAGAGATTTAAGTTATTTATTTATTTAGGCCATGATGTGCAGCTTGTGCGACCTTAGTTCCCCAACTAGGGATTGAGCCAGGCCCTCAGTGGTGAAAGTGCAGAGTCTTAACCACTGGACCACAAGAGAATTCCTTAAGTTAGTTTTTTAAAAATAAGGCAGAATATAAATAATTGAGGAAATATGGGAAATAAAGGGGGAAAATCATTCATAATTCATATCCCCATGGTGATGATTAATTTTCCTTTTTGGTCTTATTTATATGCATATTTTAACATACATATATGATGCTACATTTGTATCTGAAATTATGACATACTGATAAATTTGAGGATCTTCTGAGATACATTGTAGGTGACTGAGAATTTTGTTCTGAGTTCCTGTACCTATAAAATGGTGATCCTGGTGTCCCAATTGCCACTCAGCATACAACTTTAAGACCTAATATATGTAACTAGATTATCTCTAGAAAGATGGTACCAGTTTATATTCCCACCAGTTGTATGTGAGAGGCTCTTTCCCTGACCTTTGCCAGTTTTTGAGTCTTAGCATTAAAGAGAAAATTTTCAATTTGATATAAAAGTCAGTTCTTCATTCTTTCAGTTCTCATTTGTTTGATTACCATGGAGGTGAAGCTTTGTTTTGATATGTTTATTGGCTTTTTGTTAATTCTTGGAGTATTTGTTATACTGCCCATTTTTCTGTCAGTTCATCTTTTTTCTTTACAGATTAGTAAGAAGGTTTTTATTTATCAGGTCCATCTACTTTTTTGATGTATAAATGTAAAAAATACATTTTTTAACCCTTTCCTCAGTTTAGATTTATTTTGGTATGTGGTATGAAATACGAGTCTCACTAAGTGTTTTTTCCAGATAGTTAAACAATCTCAGCATAATTTGGGAGAAATCAATTGTTTATGATTAGAAATGCCAATTTTTATCATATATTGTATTATTTTACATATTTCTCTTAGGGGATTAGAGTTTATAAAGTCAAAAGCCAGAGTTTAACTTCCTTGTAAATATGTAAACTCACTGTTAAGGTTTCCTAGTTACACTCCTTTTTTTTTTTTAAGCTGTGCCACACAGTACGCAGAATCTTAGTTCCCCCACCAGGGATCGAACCCCCACTCCCTGCATTGGAAGGACAGAGTCTTAACCGCTGAACTGCTGGGGAGATCCCCTAGCTATATACTCTTTTGGTGATTTTATCTGTTACCCTCAGAATTTCAATTACTCTCTTTATGACAAAAATTCTAAATACAAGTTTTCAGCCCATACCTCTCTCCTCTATTCCATATATGTATGCCTGATATTTCAAACTGAATGTATCTTTTTCCTCCCAAACCAGTGTTCCCACTCTCATTAAAGGTTACTGTCATCACTCAAGCTTCAAACCAGCAAATTATCATTAACTTTTTCTCCTTACATCTCTCTCTAATATTCATCTTGTCCTGTTATTTTTTCTCTTAGTCAGCCCAGTCCCCTTACTGGATTGCTGAAACAACCTCTCAGGGGTCCTCCAGCCTTCACCTTGCCTCCTACCTTTCACCCCTGTACACACTTCTTCTCTTGTACTATGGACAAAAGGATATGTGTGTGTAATAGCAGATCTAATCATGTCACATCTTTTTTTCAAACCTTTTCCGGTCCTTTTTGTGGCTTTCTGCTTAGTTTAGTGTTAATTCCTTAAAATGACTTGCAGGATTGTATTTGCTTGCCTCAGGCTTCATGGCTTATTTCTAGTGTTTCGTACTTTGGCCTTGTTAGATCTCGTTCATTCTTCTGAAGCATGGGGCTTGATTCCTTTTATATATTCCATTTCATTTCTCTTGATATCTTCTTTTCCCTCTGCCCATCTAATCCTTACTTGTCTCTTCTTCAGTGAGGCTTTCTTTCCCAGGTTAGATTAGGTCCCCTCTGCTCTATATTTCCACAGTGCCCAGTATTTCTGCTTTTTTAATTCCCTTATTTGTAACTACTGGTGTAATTTCTTTATTGAGCTGTGGTGTAAGCTCTGGGTGGGCAGGGTCATGTCTGACTTTTTCTCCACTGTCTAGCTCTGATTATACCCAGACCCCATTCTACCCCATGAATAGTAAGATTCTGTAGTGGGTCCACTTTATGTCCCTTTATGGAAGAGGATTGGGAAATCCCACTTAGAATCCTCCTAAACCTCTAAAACTCAACACTGAGGCACAGACCTTGATGAGAAGGCCATAGAGCTGGTCTTATTAATTAATTCACCAGACATCCTATTCTTTCATGTTTTCTGAGGTCTTGATTATGATAAACCATCTCTCTGCCTTCTGTCTTTCTTGAGATGTTTCAAGTTTTACTTCTCACTGCAGGCTTATATGGAGAGACATTTTTTGATGAACAGTTACAATTTTGACTTTCCAAAAACCAGAAACTCTCTACTATTTTTACAACTCTTTGTGAGTCAAAAATTATTTCACAGAGTGTTTTTTTTTTAACTGCAGCCTGCAGTCTTATATTGAGCTGTGCCTGAAGAAAAATTTTTTCACTGATAAGATACCTTGAAGAAAGGACAATCAGTGTATCTCTGCTGCTGCTGCTGCTAAGTCACTTCAGTCGTGTCCGACTCTGTGCGAACCCATCCCTGAGATTCTCCAGGCAAGAACACTGGAGTGGGTTGCCATTTCCTTCTCCAATTAATAAAAGTGAAAAGTGAAAGTGAAGTCGCTCAGTCATGTCTGACTCTTCGCGACCCCATGGACTGCAGCCTACCAGGCTCCTCTGTCCATGGGATTTTCCAGGCAAGAGTACTGGAGTGGGGTGCCATTGCCTTCTCCACAGTGTATCTCTAGGTTGTATCAAATAGAGAGAAATCACTAACTACTATCCAGCTCCTTGACATATAGGGGAGGTGGGTGGATCAGACATAATACATTAGCCTTGCTATGAGGCCATTTCCCCCCATGTAACTTTTGATTATATTAATTGCCTTTTCTTTAGATTATTGTATAATGGAAAGAGTGGATTCATTGACATGGATATTCCCATTCTTAGTTATTTTTATCTTTATAAATAACATTCTGATGTATTTATCAAGTGCTTGAGTATTTCCTAATATGTTAGTCTGTCTGGCTGTCACTTGAATAGCTGACAGATGGAGTTTGTGAATCCAGAAAGCTGGAAGCCATCCCTAACACTTGGTGAGGCAGGCACATTGCTATCCTGACAGGTTTTGTGTGAGTTATCATATAGTATCCTCAGACAACAGCTATTTCTCATATTTCTGTTTACTGGGAAAGTGATATCCCCTCCCCCATCTTTTTTTCCTCTATGAGCAGGGCTCCACTTTTCCAGCCTTGAAGTGTTTTACAATCAAAGCAAAGAGAAGATTTGTGGATGTTGAATATGCAAGGAGCTGAAGAGAGAGAGATTGGAAGAGAGATTTGTCCAGGTGAGTGAGCAAGTGTTCACCAGTGGAAGAAATAGGAGGGCTCTGGACATTTTACAAGAGAAACTGAATGAAGCTCAGAAGAGAAAATTGCCCTCTCTTTTGGGATGTTGGGATGAATGTGAGTGAGCATCTTTTGGGGTTCGCTTTTCCCTGGTACTCATTTGATCTCATTTCCACTATTTGGCTCGTTTACATTCTCCCACCGGTTTGCCCTAATCTTAGTCTGTTATTTGTTTGTCTTTTTCCTTCTCCCTTGTCTCAGCTGTTTCTGCAGCTGCCCATTTCTCATTAATGATGATCACCTTACCCTGGTGCAGATCTTTTCCACCGCTTATAACTCTGAATTACATGCTCACTTGCTCTTATTGACCCTTACTCATAGGCCAGTATTGAGACCTGTCAAAATGAAGTCCCTCTAAGTTAAGGGACTTCCACTCTGCCCTACACAAGAGACATTCACTGTGGTGGTTTTTTTCAGGTTGGATGAACAAGCCTGCTCCAGAGCAGGATGGCACTGATATTGAGTTGCCAGGGGTAACCTCAAAGAGATCCCGAGAGGATGAATACCAGGATTCTACATTTGAAGAAAAACATATATGTGAGAACATGAAGGAAAACCCTCCCAGAGAGGCTCCTGGACCACGCTTTTTCCGAGAAGGTTTTGGAGCAATAACTTTTATCCATAAGGAAGCACCTCCAGAAATGATTAGCCAAGAATATCATTTTGAGAGAAGCTTGCTTTTGACCTCAAGTCTTGTTACACATCTCAGGGTTTCTACAGAAGAGAGCCTACATAAATGGGAGACAAGTAGCATACACACCAATGAGGTTTCAGGCCAAAGTAAATATTTGACCCTCTCTACACAGAAAAAATCTTGGAAATGTGGTGAATGTGGAAAAACCTTTACTCAGCGCTCATCCTTTACCCAGCATCAGAGAACTCATACAAGACCCTACACATGTGAGGAATGTGGGAAAACTTTTAGTCGTAGCTCATTCCTTATTCGACATCAAAGAATTCACACTGGAGTGAAGCCATATGAGTGTGAGCAGTGTGGGAAAACATTTCGATGTCGATCATTTCTTACTCAGCATCAGAGAATCCACACTGGAGAGAAACCATATAAATGTAATGAATGTGGGAATTCCTTCCGCAATCATTCACATCTCACTGAACACCAGAGAACTCATACTGGAGAGAAGCCTTACAAATGCAATAGGTGTGGGAAGGCCTTCAGTCAGAACACACACCTCATTCATCATCAGAGAATTCACACTGGTGAGAAACCTTATTTATGCAATGAATGTGGCTCTTCTTTTCGCAAACACTCAAATCTTACACAACATCAGAGAATTCACACTGGGGAAAAACCGTATAAATGTGATGAGTGTGGGAAGACTTTCCATACAAAGGCAAACCTCTCTCAGCATCAGAGAATTCATACTGGAGAGAAACCCTATAAATGTAAGGAATGTGGGAAAGCCTTTTGTCAGAGCCCATCCCTTATTAAACACCAGCGAATTCATACTGGAGAAAAACCATATAAATGTAAGGAATGTGGTAAAGCTTTTGCTCAGAGCACCCCACTCACTAAACATCAGAGAATTCATACAGGAGAAAGACCCTACAAATGCAGTGAATGTGGTAAAGCTTTCATTCAGAGCATTTGCCTTATTCGGCATCAGAGAAGTCACACTGGAGAAAAACCCTATAAATGCAATGAATGTGGAAAGGGCTTTAACCAGAATACCTGCCTCACTCAGCATATGAGAATTCATACTGGAGAGAAGCCCTATAAATGTCAAGAGTGTGGGAAAGCCTTTGCTCACAACACATCTCTTACTGAACATCACAGAACTCACACTGGTGAGAAGCTCTATAAATGTAGTGAGTGTGAGAAAACCTTCCGCAAGTATGCACACCTTAGTGAACATTACAGGATTCACACTGGTGAGAAGCCTTACGAGTGTGTCGAATGTGGAAAATTCTTCAGACATAGTTCAGTCCTTTTCAGACATCAGAAACTTCACAGTGCTGAATAAATCTGGCATGCATGTGATGGTTTCTTTAGGGAGAGTGCTAGGAATCTGGCCCAGGGGAGAGGCAGAGGAAGAGTTCCTAGAGGGAAGGATAAAGGAGCCTTAGACACCACACTCAGAAGAATATTTTCAGAAATGGAGGTGGGAGTTTGGAGAATGCAGAGCCTACTCCAGGTGGGCATCTGGGAATACAGGATAGGAAGGAAGTTCCTACTTTTCAGAGAAATCTTGGCTCCTTGCCGTTCCTTTCCCTAGGGCACTCTAATAGCTGGAAGTGCCATTTATTAAGCCAACACTGTGTTTTCCTTGTTACACTCCTGCCTTAGCTCCTCGACTTGTCACCTGTGTTCACTGCTCACTAGGCTGGGTTGCTTTTCCAAACTGATGCTCAATGTGAAAGTGGCAGCTGTTCTGAGGTGGTGTTGAGTAGCCTCCAAATGACTGAGGTGGCTACTGTGGGAAGGCTGCCCATCTGTGGACCTGGTCCCACGAAGGGGAGACAGAAACAAACGAAAACAGAATCCTTACTCATTTATTTATTCAACAAATATTGGGATATATGGCAAGAACTGGGCTGATTGCTGCAGGAATGGTGAAGAAGGCTTTTCATCAGGGTGAGGGAGATCTTTCCCAATCCTTTAAAACTGGAGGGTCACTTGGGGCTAAGAAGGAAATAAGTCAAAACTTTTCTCAAGTGCTCTCAGTTTGTGGGAAGGAAGTCAGATCTGCTTAGAGGGTCACAGAGAGGAAGACCTACCTTCTATCCCTGTAGAATTATTGGCTTACCCAGAGAGGAAATGGTTTTTGCTGGGTTACCAGTGGTAAGAGGCCTCAGAGCAGAAAGTCTGCCTGTGACTGAGCAAGCCACCCACATATTCCTGACCAGGACTAGGGCATAGTCCTGTCCCTTATCAGTTTGGCTGGTCGACTAGTACACAGGGACCAGGGGGTAGGAGCCTGCTAGGATCAGCTTGGGACTTGGTTTGTTAACCCTTAGGGTGAGAAAGCATTTGTGATAAAGGAAGGCAGCCCCTTTCAGGTTGGCTGTGCTTGGGCATTGGTGAACCAGTCCTTGAGAGAGAGAGCTTCAGTGATGAAGTCACTGTATTGGAGAAGGCTAGGTTTTGTGTAATCACGGCATTGGAGGTTTGTTTTTTGCTTTGTTTTGACTGTGCCACTTGGCACAAGGAATCTGAGTTTCCTGACCAAGATTGAGCCCGTGCCTATTGCAGCAGAAGCGTGGAGTCTTAACCACTGGACCACCAGGGAAGTCCCGGCACTGGAGATTATAACCATAGATTCATGAGAGTCGGATGTTTGTTTTTATTGGGACTTTCTTATTCCAGGATGTTTATCATTCTTTGTGAACTAGAGCTATCTAGGGAACCACTTCTCATGGGATGCATTTGGAAAGAATTCTAAAGAGAATTACCTCTTTTTCAACTCTGAAAATCAAGATAGCATGGTTTGCCATGACTGATGGCATTTTATTTTTTGAGTGAAAAGAAGGACATGTTTCCCCTTTACTTCTCCATTCTCTTTCTTGTTCTTAACTGCTACCTAGAGAATCAGCTGTGGAAGATTATATGAGGATAGCCTTTGACTGGTATTTGAAATAGTTTTCTATGCTCTGAAGTTGGTATAGTTTTTAAAAATATAACCATTAAACACAACTAAAGTAAGTTAATTCTGGATTGGTTATTTGGAACTCAGCATTGATTTTTTTTTTTTTTTCCAGAGCAACTGTCTTACAAGCATTAGTTTGAGCTATTAACTGCCAATAATGGGAATGTGACAGAAACAACATAATTTTCCCTCTCCAGCTCTAAAGATGATGTTCACAAACCTGCTATAGGGCAGTTCATAATTGAGTAAATTAATGTCTTATGGGAAAAAATAACCCTATGAAAACTGTATTTTATGCTCATGGAAAAAAAGTCTACAGAAAGCAAATGTCTATTTTTTTCAAACACTGAAGAATTCATTGCTAGCACATAGTAAATGTTCAGTAAATGTTTATTTGTTGAGTTAATATATTTTAATCAAACTCTGCCTACCAAAAACTTTAGGAACTTCTTGACATTTAGAGTGATATTTATACACTACTGTCTTTGGAGTCTTGACTGGAGGTTAGAGAGGAAAGGGAGAGTTTTCTTGAGAAAGAAGTCAGAAAACCTTAAGGGTGAAAGATGCCTCAGTTGTTAGGAAGATTTTCTAAAGTGGAATGGACAAACCGAGATTTTAATCCTCAGGCTAAGAGAGTCTGGTACCATTTTTACTTCCTGGAGAAGCAGAAAGAAAAAGAACTCATCAGCTTTACCTTCATCCCATATTCTCACACATGCAGATATTTACTCCTGACTTTGTGTCAGTTGCTGGCCCACCATGTGTCAAGTCACTCCAGCTTGGCCTCAAGTCTGGCTTCTTCCTCAGCCTTCCCTCATCATGTCCAATCAACCACTATATCCAGTTGACTTACAACTCCTAAACTAGGAAGCCACCCCCACTAAAAGTGCTTTATCCAAGCTTCCTGATTTCCTAGGCTTTTTTTCCATTTTCCCAAACAGTCTTGCAGTTTCTTGTACCAATGGGCCATCTTTCACATGTCTTCTGGATGGACTTTGCAAGACACAACCGTGGCAGCTCTGTGGTTCTCTCTCTGAATCAAGTGTTAGCCTCCAGGGGTACCTGAGTCTCCTCATCTGGCCCATGCCTGCTTCGCCTTTTCAGAGGGCACTCCTTGCACATTCTATTCCATAGTGCAAATTTCTGTGACATCATCATTGGACTCCAGTTTGGCACCTTTGCACATTCTCTTCCTGTCTCCTGCTTCTCTTCCCTGCTTCTGCTTGCTTGGGAGGCTCTCATTTGTCACTTGTGAATGTGCTCAGGCAACAACTCTTCCAAGCTGTCTCTGATGTCACATGGTCTGTATTTCTGTATTTTTTGACTTCATCATTTTATGTATCAGGTTATAATGGCTTCCCTGATAGCTCAGTTGGTGAGGAATCTGCCTGCAATGCAGGAGACCCTGGTTCGATTCCTGGGTCAGGAAGATCTGCTGGAGAAGGGATAGGCTATCCATTCCAGTATTCTTGGGCTTCCGTTGTGGCTCACTGCTAAAGAATCTGCCTGCAATGCGGGAGACCTGGTTCGATCCCTGGGTCAGGAAAGGCTGGAGAGGGGAAAGGCCCGCTCCAGGATTCTGGCCTGGAGAAGCCCACAGACTGTATAGTCCATGGGGTCGCGAAGAGTCGGACAGGGAAGCCATGGGGCAGCCTGTGTCCTGCCCGAGCCTGGCTCTTTATCTGGCCCAACAGTCCCAAAATCTTCATTCTACTCCACTCCTGTATCATTGCACAAACACCTTCCTGGTGGCCTGGTTGGCCCACTAGAGTTTCTTAGGTACAGAAAAAGTCCAAAGGCAACCCTTACAATCTAAGGAAAATACAGAAATGCTATTTAGAGGACTTCCATGATAGCTCAGTTGGTAAAGAATCCACCTACAATGCAGGAGACCCCCAGTTCAATTCCTGGGTCAGGAAGACCTGCTGGAGAAGGGATAGGCCACCCACTCCAGTATTCTTGGGCTTCCCTTTCGGCTCAGATGGCAAAGAATCTGCCTGCAATGCAGTAGACCTAGGTTTGATCCCTGGGTTGGGAAGATCCCCTGGAGAAGGGAATGGCTACCCACTTCAGTATTCTGGCCTGGAGAATTCCATGGACTGTATAGTTGCAAAGAGTCGGACATGACTGAGCGACGTTCACTTCACTTCATAATGGCTAGTTTACAAATTTTTCTCTTCCCACTGTCAGCTCCATCAGGACAGGAGCCATGTGAAGTTTATTCACTTTTGTATCCGTATCTCTGGCCTTTAGTAGGTGCTCAGTAAATACCTGTTGAGCTCAACTAAAATTGAGTTAGACGATTCTCCATACCCAAATGCAGGTTGTGACTTAAGTCCACAGTTATTAGCAGAAAGGTACAGTGAATACAAGAGTATGTCATGAAGTGTTTTTCAGAAGTAAGAATTCTGAACCTTCCCCGAAGGTACAGAGTGTGTGGTCCACTCTGATACAGAGAGGATCTCGTAAGCAAAAGTAACATGTGGCAAAAAAAATTGAGGGGGGGTGTTCTGTTACAGATTAGACATTTAAATGTCCCATCATAGTTTAACAAATTGTTTTCAGATATATTGATGTCATGGTCAACAGGAAGAGGAAAATGCATGCAGGTGTAGAAGCGGAGCTGTGTCAACTGGAATATCCTTGCAGCAAGAGAGACAAGCTGAGCAGTGATGCTGGCTTGGCAGGAGAGTAGCTGAGCTTGAAAACCCGAATGTGGAAGCCCTTCCTGAACTCTTGGCTTTCCTTGGGGCTCTGGAATGATGAAGAATTAGAAATGTGTTACTTATATTCACTGCGTCAAAATGTAATTTGTGACTTTAGAAGAATACGAGATGAGGCCACATGAGAGCCACAAAATAAGAGAAGGGAAGACAGAAGGATGGTTGAACTTGCCTGAGGTCACACAGCTATTCTCAGGTGAAGTTGAAATCCCAGTGTCCTTGCTTTTCCCTCTGATTTCTCTTTACTGGTTGTACCTCTGCTCCATGATGCCTCTTTCCTTGTGTGTTATGCCCTAATTCTGAGAATGGGAGAAGCTCACTTTAGATCAAGAAGTTTTTGGCCTGTAGAATAAGACCTTATTGCATATAAGTAAGGGGGAGAAAGAAGTTGATTCTGCATCTTAACCCCATCTTTTTCCCTACATGATGCAGAAATCTAGTCTTGACTCCTGGTAGCTCTAGTTTCACTTTCTTGAAGCTGCTGGCTAGAGCAGGGCTGAGGTCATCTTAGTTCAGTGGGATTTTTTGGTGTCCATTTCTCCAATCCATTTTCCACCTCTCATTGAAGAAGCTCATCACAAATTGCAGTTAAGCCCCAGATTCCTGTTTCTAGTAACCTACTCTGCCTACGGCACCCTACTGCCGGGTTAGTTTCCACCCAGAAGAGCCTCTTGATAGAGATTCTTTGAAGTCTAAAACGGAAAAAGTGTGTAGGCTTAGGATCTTTGGGATGTGGAATGTTAGGGCTATCGAGGAAGAAGATGCTATCTGATTCAAAAGAATTAATGAGGCTGAGACACTGGGTAAAAAGAAAGGCAAGCCCAACGTTGTTCTCTGGCCTGTCAGCTAAAGGGTCCCCTTTTAGCTGAAGAGAGCGATGGTTTTCAGTCTGACATTTCCACTTCTGTTTTCAGCATCATAAATGGACTCCATTTTGTGAAAAGGTCCATCTGAAAACTTTTTTAATTAATTTATTTTAATTGGAGGCTAATTACTTTACAATATTGTCCATCTGGAAATTTGAGCAGATAACTTTGTTGCATCTCATTCACCTAAGTGCTTCCTGAAAGCCTACTACTGCACAGGAGGGATATGATGTTAAGAAGTGATAGTCACTCAGTCCTGTCTGACGGACTCTTGGTGACCCCATGAACTGTAGCCTGCCAGCCTCCTCTGTCAATGTTATTCTCCAAGCAAGAATACTGGAGTGGGTTGCCATTCCTGACCCAGGAATCTTCCTGACCCAGGAATCGAACCTGGGTGACAGCCCTGTTTTCCTGAGCTTGCAGATCATTGGAAATGCCTGGAAGTGGGTCAGGTGCCCTGCTGCCCATGGCTTCATTTCTGGAATATGCAAATACTGCCTGAATGAAGATCAGCAAGATCTAAAGTTTCTCAGAATGGGGCCAGGGGTGCTACCTCGAAGGCAGGAAAGTCCTGTAAGTCATTGCAGTCAACGGGGCTTGGAACTGGGATTTGGGGAACGTGGTAATGTTCTGCAAACATTATTGACCATTTTTAAGTACCAGAAATTCTTGGTAAATTACACGGATTAACTTCATTTAATCCTGACAGCAACACTATGAAATTTGGTATCTTTGAAATTAATATCTTTAAAAATGAAGGAAGTGGCACAGAGGGGTAACTTGCCCAGGTTCACATGCTGAGAACCTGGGACTTCAACGCAAAGCAGAGCTCTTGTCTTTTGGCCAATTGTTGATCCAACAGCCGGAAGCAGTAGGGTGTTTTGGGGTTCCTGTGAGGAGATCGATTATCTGACAGTTCAGAACGTGTAGCAGGAAGGTTGAAGCCAGGTTTTGGGAAACTTTCAGAAAACCTTCAAAGGATGGTGACCTGGAACAGAATTTTGGGGAAGATAAATGTCCGATTGCCGGGTGAATTAACCTGGGGTAAGAGTTCCCGGGGACGACCCCGACTCTCACTTGACTTCAGCATCCTTATTCGGGGAAGAGGTATACTGAGGTGCGTTTGCGACTGTTTTCGGGCGGGGGAGGAAGCCCGGCGGCTTGCCAGGGAGGAGACGGCTGCATTTGCTGGTGCGGAACTATTGTTGGCGTCAGGTTGGGCCGGAGCGCCTGGGAGGAGCTGCGGGCTGCCTGGGAGGAGCTGCGGGCTGCCTGGGAACCCGCAGACGCGAGAGGACGGAAAAATACGGCGGGCGGTGCCTCGCGGTTCGCTTGGTGAGCAGACTTGGCCGTCCCTGGCTGCGGCTGGTCCAGGAGTTGAGCTGGCCTCAACGCCTCTTCGGAGGAGGAAATGGCAATCCATTCCAGTAGTCTTGCCTGGAGAATCCCAGGGACAGAGAGCCTGGTGGGCTGCCGTCTATGGGGTAGCACAGAATCGGACCTGACTGACGCGACTTAGCAGCAGCAGCAGCAACTCCTCTTCTTTCCAGGCGAGCCAGGCCTTTGGAGCCAGGCCGGGAAGTTGGGACCGGCTCCCTTGGAGAGGAAGAGAGGAAGGCTGTACCAGAGCCCTGGTCTGGGAGGCCGGGTTTCATTTATTTGTACTTGAGTGAACGAACTCGTGGGTTACTTCCGTTTTCTGTGTCCTAGAAACGAGTACTATCCCTCGTCTTGCCACTTCACAAAGTTGTGCGGGTTGAATAAGTAAATGTGCAATTTACCTCTTTCCTATCATTAAGTTTTTATTCCTAATAGCAACAGGGTAGGTGCTGTGTGAAGACACCCAGACTCAACAGTTTAACAGCAGGTGCTATGTATTGTATGCTTATCAGCCGGTATGATTCTAAATACGTTCCACGTATTAATTCATTTATACATCATCACAACCCTATGAAGGTAATGATCAGCTCCATTTAACATTTTTTAAGAATGGAACACAGAAAAGGTAAAGTAACTTACCCAGTACCACTTATTGGCTAATAACTGATGGAACGTGGATTCAAACCCAAGAGACTGCCAGCTTCAAGCTCATGTCATATACTTGTCTTCAAAGTTTAGTGGAGGAAGATGGAATGTAATCAGTGTTAAACACAGAATGGAAAGTACTACAGTAGATACATGTGACATTCTTTTAGAATGTTGAGAAAGTGCCTTGAAAAGGTGAAGAAAACTTTTCTAGAGGAAGAAATGTGGTTCATACTTGACTTCAATATTAAAATTGTTCAGAGGTGTGAATTAATCTAATTAGAAATTTGAAGGTAATTAATTTGTTCGGTGTCAAGAGGTGCTAGTGGATGGGGTCAGATTAGACTGGAAACCCTGTCACTGTCTTTTGATACAGTATTCTTTCCTTTTTATCCATAGGGGTTCCTAAAACCTTTCCTCTTAGGAGAGATCCCTAACATCTTTCAGTAGGCTCCCACTGTCTTTTGTTGGAGATTCTGCTTCACACTGGGACTGTCTTATTTTCCTGAAATTCATCAGCCTCTGATTGTGAGAGACTTAAGTGCTGGGGTGTTGTCCTGTTGTTCACTTTGTAAGGCAAGTGCAGAGAAAAAGAAGTGAGCCGGGCAGTCAGGCAAGAAAAGGAGATTTATTAGAGGGAAGAGAGGATGACTGGCTCTTAAAGAGAACCAGCATTCTCCCTTTCTGATGGAGTCCTTTTTATATCCCACCAATGAAAAATTCTCTGAAGGGATGATCATGTAGCCAGAGGTCTGGAATCTGCTGGTCTCGCAGCTTTGAGAAGATAGGTGCCAGTGAGATAACAGGATGCCATTTGGGCAGTTTGATCAGTCTCACAGATCACCTGATTCATTATCTGTTTTCAAGGTTGACATAACGAGCCATCTTATCAATGAGACCTCATGTGGGCCCTATCACACTTAGCCTATTTGTTTATTTATTTTGGCCATGCCAGGCAGCATGCAGGATCTTAGTTCCCTGAGCAGGGATCAGACCCATGCTCCCTGCTGTGGAAGCCCAGAGTCTTAACCACTGGACTACCAGGGAAGTCCCTCAGCTTGTTCTTAACAAGAGGCCATCTCACTGCTTGACAAATAGTGGCACCTCACTTAGTACTTTTCATATAAATGAATAACCAGCTTCAATCAAAGAGGGACTTCAAAGGGCTTGATTTGAGATTTTTGCTTTTTCCCCATCTATCTTTGGAGTCAAAGGATCACAAAATGTTGGTACTAGAGGAAGCTTTAAATATTTTTTTCACAGATTAAAAAAATATAATTTTTCATTTCACAGATTTAAAAAAAATGAAATCACAATTGAAGTTGAGTGACTTGCTTCAGGTTACCAAATAAGATAGCGGAAGAGCAGAAACTAGAACCCAGACATTTTGATTCAGTCTAGTGCTTGTCTCATTCCCTTTCACTGTTGCCCCCCAGTCTTTGATATTTGAAATCAGTGGTTTCTCCATTAGGTTTGGAGTGTATGTATGGGGTGGGGGGGTTTGTGGACTCAAATCTTATTCCTGGTGGAGAAATTTTACCTGAGGATGCTTGGTCCTTAAGAGCACCAGCCCTCTTTTTTTGTGCATTGTCACCTCTCCCTGACTTTCGTCATTAGTGATACTCTCCCAGGAGAATGACATGCTTTCATTTAGACTTAAAATAGTCATTTGGGTATGGATGGGCTATTTCTGGATTCCCATGAATCTAGAGTATGAAGGAAGTAAAGGAAGCTAACAATTTATGAGTGGTCTTTCTCCTCCCTCTGCACCTCAGATTCCTGCTCTTCCTCATGGGAAGTGTGTCCAGGAGGGAAACCAGTGTTGCTTGCATTCCTAACAACTTGTCTCTGGGTAAGTGAAATCTAACTAGAGCCCAGGATGGGTTGTTATGGGAGTACTCATTAGGCAGACTTAAGGTAGCAACCACTAGTGACCACTAAACCTAGACCTTGCAGACTGAAAACACAGAACTCTCCAGAAATGGGACCATCTTACTCAAATCAGAGTGAGAGTGGCCTGTTGTGAAAGAAGGCTCTGAGTAACTGGTTACAGGATAGATCAGAGTGTGCAGTAATTTCTTATGTATACTTAAACTGAAGTCACCCTGAAACCACTCCCTGAATTGCTAAGTATGATGGTCTAATCGTGTAGTGGTCAGAAACTAATAGTAAGGACATCCCTGGTTGGCCCAGTGGCTAAGGCACTTCATTCCCAATGCAGGGGGCCCAGGTTCCATCCCTGGTCAAGGAAATAGATCCCACATAGTGCAACTGAGAGTTTCCATGCCACAGCTCAAGATCCCACATGTCAAAGCTAAGATCTGGCGCAGCCAAATAAGTAAATAAAAAGAAACTGATAGTAAATTATTGGAAGACCCATTGTACAGGTGAATTAAATGTTTCCCCAGAGGGTATGCAATGGGTTCCTGGCCTCATTTGGAACAAGAATCCTGACCACTGTTATTGGCCATCAGAAGGCACTGTGGAGCCTGGGTATCCGTTAAACTCAGTAAGAATAGTACTAGGTGAACTGGATTTTTAGGTAATGGGAACTCTGTGAATAGATGTGACTATTTATTTCTATTTATTAGACTAGAATTCATTCTAGTCTAATATGTTCACATAGTACATGTATACATATGTGTCTATGTGTGCACTGAGAGATCCTAGAAGAAAAATACCAACAGTTTCTTCTGGATGGTAGGATTTCAAGTAATTTCATTTTTGGCCTAATCATTTTTTATGATATGTTTCATTCTATATAACTAAGAAAACAAAATGATTTTTATTTGGGGACAATAAAATTAGAGGAAATAAAGATGTGCTTAGAGTTTTGGTTTTCTATTTAGCTGTGTAAACCACTTAGAGTTTATTTTTGTGTATAGTATGTCCATAATGGAAGTTTATACAGCAGATAAAGATAAATTCACACAAAGTAGTCACTTTATTAACAACCATTGTTGGTACAAGACTGCCCAATCAGATCAATCTCTGACCATAAACCATTAAAAAAATTTATTGTATTATAGTTGACTTACAATGTTATGTTAATTTCAGGTGAACAGCAAAGTGATTCAGTTATACATATACATATATTCAGTCTTTTTCAGATTCTTTCCTCATATAGGTTATCAAAGAATACTGAATAGAGTTCCCTGTGCTGTAGAGTAGGTCTTTGTTGGTTATCAATCTTGTAAATAGTAGTGTGTGTATGTTAATTCCAAGCTCCTGATTTATCCCTTTTGCCCATGTTTCCCTTTTGGTAACCATACATTTGTTTTCAAAATCTGTAAGTCTGTTTCTGTTTTGTAAATAAGTTCATTTGTGTCATTTTTTAAAATTAGAGTCCACATATGAGTGATGTCATATGGTATTTGTCTTTCTCTGTCTACTTTACTTCACTTAGTTCATCTTTAAGTCCAAACATGTTACTGCAAAAGGAATTATTTTGTTCTCTTTTAGGACTGAGCAATATTCCATTGTATATGTGTATCATATCTTCTTTATCCATTCCTCTGTTGATGGACATTTAGGTTGCTTCCATGTCTTGGCTATTGTGAATTGTGCTGCAATGAACATTGGAGTATATGTACCTTTTCCGATTATGGCTTTCTCTGGATATACCCAAGAGTGAGATGGCTGGATCATATGATAGTTCTACTTTAGTTTTTTAAGAAACTTCCCTACTGTTCTTCATAGTGGCTGTTAGCAATTTCCATTCTCACCAACAGTATAGGAGGGCACCCTTTTCTTCACACCCTCTCCAACATTAATTGTTTGTATTTCAATGATGACTATTCTGACCAATGTGAGGCTATACCTCATTGTAGTTTTGATTTGCATTTCTCTAATTACTGATGTTGAGATCTTTTCATGTACTTTTTGTCCATCTGTAATTCTTCTTTGAAGAAATGTCTATTTTGATCTTCTGCCTATTTTTTTATTTTTTTGACATAGAACTGCATGATCTGTTTGTATATATTGGAGATTATGACTGTAAACTATTTGTGCAGATATACCGGTGTATACCAGTTGACTCTCAGCCCCAGTAGATCTGTATGTAACAACATGAAATGATCTCAGAGACATATTCCTTAGTGAAAAAAGCATCAAATTGCATAGCAGCATCTATAGAACAATTTTATTTATGTAAAAAAACCAAATGCTATATATATATATGTAAAAAATATGTAGAAAAAAGACTGAAAGTATATACTCCAAATTATCTCTGGGAAGGAGATGGGTTTGTTCTGGTAGAGTGGGGTGGTGATGGTTATACAAATTACAGTTTTATCCTATATACCTTCATGTTATTATAATATTTTAAAGTGAGGATACATTCATGTGTAACTTGTATAATTAAAATAGAAGGTGGCCTCAGGAAATAAGAATGTGTTTGTGTCTCCAGACCATCTAGAGGAGAGATTGCTCTGATAGTGGGGTGCCTGAATATTTGTTCTCTGATTCTGTGCAGCTTTATGAGTGCATCAGATTCAAAGTTTGATGCTGTTAAGATTGTCTAAGTAGTCCACTCTTTCTCCACTTCTGTTCTTCCTGAGGTGTGTCCTGATGACAACAATTTGGTTGTCATACAGTTTTTCTGTGGGGAGAATGTATTAACCAGCTGGATGTTAAGCATAAAAAATTTTCACTGTAAACTAGTAAAGTGACTCTGTGTGGTTTTTTTTTTTTTTTTTGACTTTGTGTTTGCTACATCATTCTCCTTGTGAATTTGATTAGGACATGTCAGATAATGAAGAATTTTTTTGGCTTCAAAGGTGAGGGGCAGATCCTGGATGTAGTGAAGTTACTATCCACTAGGGCCTTCTTCCTTAAGGACCACCTCTATCTTATTTTTCTGTAAACAGAACAGTGGTAGTTTCTTTCATTGAGCAGAGCTCTAGTTTCCAAACTTGGAGATTTCCCAGTTGCATGTAGGGGGAGAACAATGGATGCTGAATGTTTTGGAGAGAGAGAGATCCAAAGAGACACTATCAAGGTGAGTGAATAGGGAAGGATTGGTGAGATGGACCTAGCAAAGGTTACAGCCTGGATCACCTTTGAAATCTTGACAGAGAAGTTCTTCAGTTATCACTAGTCTGTGAAGATACTACTTATAGGCAACTGAAGGAAACATCATTACTTTTCACCCATTTTTTTGAGGACTAGAGACTAGGTGAGTAGTAATTTTCCCCAACACGTAAGTTACCCAAGATTAGTATCTTATTATTCTCCTATTTATCAGTCTGGATAATCCTAAATTACTGGATCAGGTTTTAGTATTTGTGTGTTTCAGAATAAATCACAGTAGGGAAGTTTATAGATTTCCCAAGATCTGTCATTACTTAATCTCTTTCAGCCAATCACCTATTCTAATATTTTCCCCCCATCATTGTACTCTTCCTCTGTTATTGACAAGAGGATAAAAATCAGGGCTCTACAATGCAGGTCCTCTGTTCTGCATGTAGGATATTTTCCTTTGTGGATTTTTTTCAGGTGAGAAAACCAAGCCTGATGGCACAGTGTTAAATGACTTGAAAAGATGTGGAAGATCAGAGAGCCTGGTCATCAGAGGTTTGCATTAGGAGAAGCTGAAGATGCATGCTGAACAAGGACCAGGAGGGGAAATTGTGAGGAATGACTGGGAGGACACCACATGCACACAGACCTTTTACAGGAGAGCAGTGTTACTCTAAAGATAATCATCTTTGAGAAAGTTCTTTGTAAATATGAATTTGACAGAAAATTTCTTGTAAACTGGAGCCTATCATACAGATGTCCTTTTATTGTTACAGACAGCATGAGTTCCAGCCAGATTTCACTGCACATGAAACATCAGAGATTTAACAGGCAGAAGAAACCTTCAGAATGTAGTGAATGTGGAAAGTGTTTTACTCAGAGATCATCTCTTACCCAGCATCAGAGGATTCACACAGGAGAGAAGCCCTACGTATGTACTGAATGTGGAACTTGTTTCCGTAAACAGTCAAATCTTACTCAACATCTTAAGATTCATACAGGAGAGAAACCTTATAAATGTAATGAATGTGAGAAAGCTTTTCAAACAAAAGCAGTCCTCATCCAGCATCTGAGAATTCATACTGGGGAAAAACCATATAAATGCAGTGAATGTGGCAAAGCCTTTTGTCAGAGTCCATCCCTTATTAAACACCTGCGAGTTCACACTGGAGAGAAACGCTATAAATGTAGTGAGTGTGGCAAAGCCTTCAGTCAGAGTATATGCCTTACTCGTCATCAGAGAAGTCTTTCTGGAGATAGACCTTATAAGTGTAATGACTGTGGGAAAGCCTTTAATCAGAGTGCATGCCTCATGCAGCATTGGAGGATCCATTCAGGAGAGAAGCCCTATACATGTACCAAATGTGGTAAAGCTTTCACTCAGAACTCTTCCCTCTTTGAACACGAGAGGACTCACACTGGAGAGAAACTTTATAAGTGCAGTGAGTGTGAAAAAACCTTCCGCAAGCAAGCACACCTTAGTGAACATTACAGAATTCACACTGGAGAGAAACCTTATGAGTGTGCTGACTGTGGGAAATCCTTCAGGCACAGCTCAGCACTTGTGCGACATCAGAGGCTTCATGCTGGAGAATAAACTCGAGATACAACCAGGGTGAAATATGAAAACAATTTTTTTTTTCAAAATTCTTAGGAAATTAAGATTCAGTCTTTGGCTGGGATGAATATTTTGTGTGTTGCACAAGAGGCAATTGTGTCTTAAAAGTTAAGAAAATAGAACTAGACAGTCTTGAGTTTGATGGCTTCTCTGCCACTTAATGGATGTCTGACCTTACCTGTCTGAGCCTCAGTTTTTCCCATGCCCCCTAAAAAAATAACAATGATACTTACTACAGTTGTATTGAGAATAAAATGAATTCTATATAATAACTAACTGCCATTAGTTGATTTTGAGTGATAGGTGTTCCAGAAGTTAATAAATCTTGTTATTGAAAACAAAACTCAACATCTTTTTTTCTTTTGATTCTCCTAGTTTATTTCTTCTGAAGAATATTCTTGTAATTGAACTGTGATTTTATACTTAATCTACAGAAGGCTATTTAAGCTATGATGTGAAGATTTAAATAGGAGAACACATTTGAGACCAGTTTCTCCTTGAAAAAAAATCAAATTTAATCAGAGAAGGAAGAAATTACTGGGATTTGAGCAAACATTTTGGGTATTCTAAAGAGCTTTATGTAGATTTTTAGATCCATTGTATACTGTACTAAGTTGCTTCAGTCATGTCTGACTTCACAAACCTGTGGACTGTAGCCTGCCCGTCTCCTCTGTCTGTGGGATTCTCCAGGCAAGAATACTGGAGATTCAGAGATGTGTGGATGGGGGTGCCTCACAACAATGAATGGCTTCTTAAAGCTCAAAAGAAGCAAAGAAATCAAAGGATACTTTTGACTGTGCTTCAGGCAATGCTAACAAGCTGCTCAATGTAAACAAGCATATCTGACACTAAAATTTACCCTTGTAAGAAAAGTAGGAGCTGTTTTCCAAATTCCAGAGTCAAGAAAAAACAGAAAGGAACTTGATTTCCTCAAAGTCAAATAGGTAATGTCAGAGTTGAATTTCAGTCTAGATCCTGGTTTTTATAGTACCAAACTCGCAGGTAATTTTCTATCACTGACCCTTCCCATTATGTGAGATGCCAAAATTGTGAAAACCATTAAAGAAAAAAAGAAAACAAAAGGGTTTTTTTTTTTTCAACTTACAGTAGTATATACTCATTGAAACACAATTATAAGAGTGGAAAATTAAAATTACATGCTTTTATCAAATAAATATACTAAAATAGTTACTTTAGTATATTTATTCTAGCCTTTCTTCTCTGCTTAGTTTTTCTTTCTTTCATTTAAGAAAAGTAACTGGGGGATTCCCTGGTGATCCAGTGGTTAGGTCTCTGCATGTCCACTGCTGTGGGCCCAGGTTCAATCCCTGGCCAGGGAACTAGGATCCCACAAGTTGCATGGCAAGAAAAAAAGTAACAATGATCATTGTGTTATATCTTGCTATTGATTTAACATAAGCATTTAGCTATACTATTAAAGACTTCCTATAAACCTTGTTTCAATGGCTGCCTAACATTTTATTGAACTATTCATAATTTACTGACTTGTTTCCCTTCCATTTGATATTTAAATTAATGCCATTTTTTTCTTATAAATCCACTAGCCCACTTAGTGCATTGCCTGACACATGGTATGTTCTCTTGTTAGTAATATTATCAATTCACCAGTGAAACATGTTTGTATATAAAGCTTTTTCATCATTTAAAATTATTGCCTTAGGATTTTCAGAAGGTATGACCTTTAATTTTATTTTAAAAATTTCATTAATTTTTTTGACTGGACGATACAAGCTTATGGTTTAAAGTTCTAAAAGTACAAAAGTAAATAGTGAAAAACCTTTTTGCCAGCCACTCCAGATACCAATATTAACAGTTTCTTGTTTTCTTTCCAGAGATAGATGGATTGTAATTAAGCAAAGATGTTTTCTTCCTTTTTTGGAAACAGACCTTTCTTTTTTCTTTTGGCTGTACCATGCTGCATGCAGATTGTTAGTTCCCCAAACAAGGATCAAACCCATGCCCCCTGCAGTGGAGGCATGGATTCCCAACCAGAGTCTTACCCATTAGACTATCAGGGAACTCCTTAAAAATAGACTTAAAAAAAAAAATAGACTTTAAAAGAACAGTTTTGGGTTCACAGCAAGACTGAATAGAAAATACATGGAGTTCCCACACATGTAAAATCTCCCCACTCTCAGTGTCCTGCATCTGGGTGATACAGTTGTTACAGTTATGAACCTACATACCATGAACTAAAAGTTCCTAGTTTAAGTTAGGGTTGACTCTTTAAAAAAAAAAAGACTGAAGTATGGTTGATTTACAATGTTGTGTTAGTTTCTGGTGTACAGAAAAATAATTCAGATACATATGTACACGTGTGCTCAGTCACTCAGTCATGTCCGACTCTCTGGTGTCCCCTGGACTGCAATCCACCAGGCTCCTCTGTCCATGTGGCTTCCCAGGCAAGAATATTGGAGTGGGTTACCATTTCCACCTGGGAAGCCTACATGTGTGTGTGTGTATGTAAATGTATATACACATACGTATGGGCTTCCCAGGATCACATATGTGTGTGTAAACGTATATACACATATGTATGGGTTTCCCAGGATATGTGTATGTGTGTGTGTGTGTAAAAACATATATACACAAATATACTTCCCAGGTGGCTCAGTGATAATCCACCTGCCAATGCAGGAGACTTGGGTTCGATCCCTGGGTTGGGAAGATCCCCTGGAGAGGGAAATGGTAACCCACTCCAATATTCTTGCCTGGGAAATCACATGGAGAGAGGAGTCTGGTGGGCTACAGTCCAGGGTACACAGAAGAGTCAGACATGACTGAGTGTGACTAAATAACAAAAACAACACATATGTATATACATATTCTTTTCCATTATGGCTTATTGCAAGATATTGAATATATTTCCCATTGTGCAGTAGGATCTTGTTGTTTATCCATTCTATATATAATAGCTTGATAGCCCCAAACTCCCAATTGAACCCTCCCCTTCCCCCCACCCCCCACCGCTGCAACCACAAATCTGTTCTCTATTTGTTTCTGTTTTGTAAATAAGTTCATTTGTATCATTTTTATTGGATACCACATATAGGTGATATCATATGATATTTGTCTCTGCCTTACTTCACTCGGTATGACAATCTCTAGGTTCATCCGTGTTGCTGCAAATGGCATTACTTTGTTCTCTTTTATGACTGAGTAAAATTACATTGTATATACGTACCACATCTTTTTTATCCATTCATCCCTTTTTGGACATTTATGTTGTTTCCATGTCTTGACTATTAAGGTTTTTATATGAACAGGGATGTGTGTATCTTTTCGAATTATAGTTTTGTCTGGAGTGGAATTGCTGGATCATGTGGCAACTCTAGAGTTTTGAGAAACCTCCATACTGTTCTCCATAATGGCCGTACCAATTTACGTTCCCAACAGTACAGGAGGGCTCTATTTTCTTTGCACATAAGGGTTCTTAAGAGTCATGCATCCTAAGGGTTTGGATAAATATACAAGGACATGTATGCACCATTATTGTTTCATACAGAATAGTTTCACTGCCCTAGAAGTCCTCTGTGCGCCATCTGTTTATCCCCATGTCCTCCCAACCCCTGGCAACCACTTATCTTTTTATTGTCTTTATAGTTTTGCTTTTTCCAGAATGTCACGTAGTTGGAATTGTACAGTTTTGTAACTTTTGAATTAGTTATTTTCACTTAGTAATATGCATTTAATTTTCTCCATGTCTTGTCATGGCTTGACAGCTCATTTCTTTTTAGTGCTGAATAACGTTCCATTGTCTGGATATACCACAGTTTATCCATTCACCTACTCAAATACATCTTGGTTGTTTTCAGAGTTTGGTGGTTACAGCTGCAATGAACATCTGTGTTCAGGTCTGTGTGTGAACATAAGTTTTCAAGTTCTTTGGGTACATACCCTGGGGTGTAATTGCTGGATCACATTTAGTTTTGTAAGAAAGGGCCAAACTGTCTTCCAAAGTGGCTATACCATTTTGCATTTCCCACCAGCGAAGAATGAGATTTCCTATTGCTTCACACTGTTGTTAGCACTGGGTGTTGTCAGTGCTCTGGATTTTAGTAATTTTAATATGTATGTAGTGGTCGCTCATTGTTTTGTGTTTCCTTGATAACATACGTACGAGGTGGGGCAAATAGTTCGCCGTCTGTATAGCTTCTCTGGTGAGGTATCTGTTCAGGATGTTTCCTCATTTTTAATTGAATGTCCAGGTTCTATTGCATACAGGTTTATAGAGAACTATCTCCAGGAGGTAGACAATACTGCCGCAGTTGCACCAGAGACCTGGCTTGACTTGTTGACCCGGGGAGAGGTAGGGGCAATGGGAAAACTGACCCTGTGCTACCATCTCCTCAGGTCAGGGCACCGAGTCGGAGGGGAAGAGAGCAGTGGTGCACAGCTGGATTGGTGCAGGGAGGAGAAGGCTGGGAAGGACTCAGTGTCAAGGCGGTAGGACAGACAGTTTGTGTTCTCAGACCTGACACTGCAGGCTCAGAGGATCCAGGCTCTGGAAAGAATGGAGGCTGTGATGGGATGAGCAGCACGAGAAGGTCTGACTAGACGTGGAGAATTTGGGGAATCAGCTACATGGACAAAGTTCAGGGCCCCACCCTGCAGCTCACGAAGTTGTTCCGCTCTCCCGCAGCAGCTCCTGGGGCCAGGCCTGTGCTGTCACTGTTGCCAGTCTCTAAGGAAACATTCAAATCAATGATGATAACTAAGTGGTCCTTCTGTGCCAGCTTCTGGGACCTCATATGCCTAAATCGCGTTAAACTTGGGACTGCCATTAGCCTAGAATGACTGTGGGGCAGTGGAGAGGTCCTAACCTGAGACTTGGACAGATGCCTTCTGTCTAGCCTTTCTCTTGTCTGAAAGACCTCATGTATGTCTCGGGAGAAGCAGTAGGTTGGTGAGACTAGATACAGTGAAAAGACTGTTTCCATAGCAGTGTGAGGCTCTGAAAGCAACCACCTCTGGAGAGACAGGGCCCAGGACTGGGCTCACAGAAACGGGAGCCTGCTCCCTGATTTGACTGTATAGACCTGGTTATCTTGAGCCATGTAGTCGGATATGATTGCATTTTGCACTGTTTCATGTTAAATGTAAAAACATCTCTGACCCTTACAAAATGCGAGAGACTTCCTCATGAGCTGCAGAACTCCTAATGAGTTAAAAAAATTCCTGTCTATCCCAGTAATACCTAAAATTGCACTGTCCAGTACAGTGGCTGCTAATTACATGAATACTTTGGCTTATGGGATTTTAGTTCCCTCATCAGGGACTGAACCCCAGACCTTGGTAGTGAAAGTGCTGAGTCCTAACCACTGGACCACCAGGGAATTTCCTATATGTAACTATTAAAACTAATTAAAATTAACAGAAGGAAAAGTTAAGTTTCTCAGTCTAGCCACATTCCAAGTGCTCAAAGGACCTGTGGCTAAGGATAGCAAAGCTATTATATAAAACATTTCCATTACTGTGGAATATTCTATCAAACAACTGGCCTTGATGTTTGGTTTTCCTTGGCCATAAACTTCAAAATACTTTTTGGAAGCTGATACAGATTTATTGGTGTTTTAATTTGAAGAGTAAGCATATTAAATTAACCTACCATTTATTATAAACATTGTTTCTTAGAAGAAACACCAGAGATAAGAAACCTATAACCTCAGAATAAAGGACTTCTTCAGAAGAAAGTATGTGTGTATGTGTGTTAGTTGCTTAGTCGTGTCTGACTCTTTGCAACCCCATAGACCACCAGGCCCCTCCGTCCATAGGATTCTCCAGGCAAAAACACTGGAGTGGGTTGGCATTTCCTCCTCCAAAAGAAACTATAGAAAGAAAGAAAGTGAAGTCGCTCAGTCATGTCCGACTCTTTGCGACCCCATGGACTGTAGCCTACCAGGCTCCTCCATCCATGGAATTTTCCAGGCAAAAGTACTGGAGTGGGTTGCCATTTCCTTCTCCAAGAAGAAAGTATAAGCTGGCATCTTTGCACTGACATTGGCAGAGAAGCTCTGGCGTCTGTATTGACATTCCTGTGCTTTGTCAGCTGCTAGGATTTGGGTCTCTTCGGTATTAGACTTGAGCTCTGTCTTTGAAAAGGGCATCAGGAAGGCCCTAGGGGGATCTTCCTGGGTTTTGGAAAGTGATATGCCCTTCTCAGTTCATCATGTCAGGAGGTCATGATGTCAGTATACTGGTGATGTTACTTTGATCATTTAGATAATGTGGCCTCTGCCTGTTTCTCCACTGTGAGTGACTAGTTTTCCTTTTGTAATTAATCAGTCTCTGGTGGAACTGTACTTTGATACTATGCAAATATTGTTTTTCAGCATATTTCTGGCCATTAATTTCCTTTTTTTTTTTTCTAGGCTGTGACATGCGGCATGTAGGATCTTAGTTCCCTGAACAGGAATCGAACTTGAGCCCCCTGCAGTAAACCAGACCACCAGGGAAGTCCCTAATTTTGATACCTTTTGATGAATCTTGGCAACACCACTTTAGTTTCCCATGGCCACTGTAACAAACTGTCACAAACTCGGTGGCTTAAAAGAACAGAAATGTATTTTTTTAGAGTTCTAGAAGTCAGAAGTTTGAAGTCAGTTTCATTAGGCTGAAGTCACAGTGTTGGCAGGTCTGCTCTCTCTCTGAAGACCTCAGGGGCAGTCTTCTTACAGGTCCTGGTGGCTCTGAGCATTCTCAGCCTCTCTTTGCAGTGTCTTGTCTATGTCTAAATCTGTCTGCCTCTCTCTTGTAAAGAGATGTGTGATGGTTTTTAGAGCCTACCCAGATAATCCAGGGTTCTCAATCTTGAGAGCCTTAATCATACCTGCGAAAACTTTACCACATAAGGTAACACTCCCAGGTTCCGAGGAATTAGGACCAAACTCTTTGGAGGCTGCCATTTAGCCAACTGGAACTTATTACTATGGAATTTGCCTAATTTTTTTTTTTTTTTGGTGGCCACACCACACGGCACATATGATTTTAGTTTCCCAACCAGGGATCAAACCAGTGTCCCCTGCATTGAAACTGGAGTCTTAACCACTGCACCACCGGGAAGACCTGTGATTTTTCTATTTCCATTATTTCTCCTACACTGATTAATTAGGATTCCTTTGCAAAGACCTATCCCTTCTCTTTCCCTTAAGTCCTTTTGACATACCCCCATTATTCCCTGAGGACCTCCTTACTTTGGGGCACAAGATGTTCCAGGCTTGTCTTTGGTTTACTAACTTGGATGCACTGGGCCTTAGTTGCAGCATGCAAACTTAGTTGCAGATGTGGGATCCAGTTTCCTGACCAGGGATCGAACTTTGGTCCCTTGCATTGGGAGTGTGGAGGCTTAGCCACTGGACCACCAGGGAAGTTCCCAGGCTTGTCTTTTTATTAATACGATTCCTACCTCAGCCTTGGGATCACATTATTGGCCTAACTGTCTAACCTGTGCATATAGTTCATTCATGAGAAGCAAGGAGGCAATCTGGGGCTGGTGGGGTGAAAGGACTAGCTTCTCCCCTCTGGCCCCACACTCACTCATCTTTCTCAGAAAACTAGATTCTGCAGTTGACAGGACCCACTGTTCTTAGAAAGCAGTTTACGGAGGTCAAACAGTGTTGTGAAGGCTGCTCAGCAGATCTCACCTGCCACTCTAGCTTGATTTTGGGCTTTCGTCAGATATGCTTCCTGGCTGGTACCACTTACATTGTCAGAAGTGTCACCTACAGTCAGGACTTCATCAGGATAATACATTTTAAAATTTAAGATCTTTTAAACAGTCTTCCATGTTACTTGTTTAAATTTTTGGCTTCATCTCCCTATATAGGCTTTATCAGTATTTCTCAAATTTGAGCATCAGAACCTTCTGGTGGACTTGTTACAAAGAATGCTGGACCCTACACCTTAAATTTCTAGTTCTCAGGCAAGCATACAAATTTGCATCTTTAGGTTCCCAGAGGTGCTGATGCTGCTTGTCCAGGATCTATACTTTGAGAAACACCAGCCTATTGAAAAATTAGAGAAACAGTCATTCTCACTGTATTTATTTTGCTCTTAACATGTTGGGTACTGTTCTGGGTACTGAAGATACAGAGATAGGTAAGACAAGGTCGCTGTCCTTAGGACTCCCACCTGTAGATCCTAAGACTCATTAAAACTTACAGTAATTAAAGCAGCGGAGTGTTGGTACAAGAATAGATATACCAGTGATACAGACTAGAAGAACCCTGGTTTATATAACAAGTTGGGTACACATTAAAGATAGCACTGCAGAATAGCTTTGGGACTAGTGTGCGTAACTTAGCCTATTTCAGGACTCACGAGCCTGGTCATATGAGTCACTTTTAAGACTCTTTACATTAGGTCTTAAAATGACTGACAGACAGATGTAGCACCAAATTATTAATGTGGAAGCTCTGAAATTCCTAATTTCTGGCTGGTGAAGAATGGGATCTTGATAAGTCTCCAATTGTGGTGGACTTGCTGTAAATGAGGAAAATTTTTAGGTAACATGAAAAACAGTTTAGCTTTCCTGGTCAAAGAAAATGATGGTTAAATAGAACTGTTAAACACCATTTTCAATACATCAAATTGACAAAAATGTAAAGGTGCCAGTCCAGTGGTGGTGCACTGTTACTAGAGATGAGGTGATGTGAGTTCTTGTAGGTGGTATGAATAAAATGGTAACACCTACTTAGAAAGCAATTTGAAAGCAAGCATCAAAAGCTTTAGAAATATTCAAATACTTCGATCCAGTAATTCTGTTTCTAGCAACTCATTCTAAGGAAATCATCAGAAATACACTTGGAGGTTTCTATACACAGACATTCTACCACTGTATCATCAGGCTGCATGTCACAGAAACCTGACTGAAGTTTAACTGTGAAGGTGTTTATCCTTATGGATCAGTCAGTCCAAGGCTGGTACAGCAGGTCCTCCAGGCATGCCATCACAATCCAAGCTCCTGGAGTCTGTCCAGTGTACCAGCTGGAACAAGTGGCTGTGTTTTTTCATGCCCCCAAATGGCTCTGGAACTTCTTAGTTGCGTGTTTGTGCTCCAGGTAGGATGGAGAGAGGACAACCAACTGCTTGCCAAATCTGTCCTTTTGTATCAGATACACAGGAAGCAGATTTCCACTTGGTATCTTTTTTTTTTTTTTAAATCATGTAACAACTATAGTCACCATGTGATACATGATGACTGGTATCATGGTCCCCTGTACTAGATCCTTGTTCAAGATCTACTTGTATCTCTTTATCAGAGCTGTCATAAGGCTGTTCTTAGGAGCTGGGGAAGAACTGGTAACTAGGCCCATGATCATTTCCCTCATCCAAAGTGAGGTTCTGCTGAAGAGGAAGATCAAACATGGGACCTGTTCAATTACAAAATCCTCTGTAGCTATTAGTGTCATGATTTTGAATTTTACTGACCTGGAAAAATGCTCATGATACAACGTCAAGTGAGAAGCAGGACAGAGAACATACAGAATACAGCAAAAATTTGGTTACAAAAATATAATTTACATACACACACATCCCACATCAGGAAATAAAATGTTAGTGGTAGTTAAATGTTAGAGAATTAGCAGTTCAGGTCAAAAGGGTATTGATGGACAGATACAGTTTTTATCTTGCTGAATGTTTTCTGAATTTTCTAAATTTTCTTCAATGAATTTATATTACTTTATAATAGGAAAAAAGATGTTATTTTTTAAAAATCCCATATATTCTTAAAGGAGTCCAAAATATGTATTTATTCATTTTCATCTTCACTGTCAAAAGAAAGGAGGCTACTGTTTTTGATTTGCTTTTGTGAGTTCTTTTTAACTGAGTCCTGCTTATTTATTTCATCTTCTTCTTTTGCCTTTTTCTTTTTTGAGCTTGCTGATAAACCCGAATATTTTTCATCTGAGGAACGCTTGACTGGTTTTCGATACATAATTCTTCCATCAGCTGAAGCTGGTTCTTCATCTGCACCAAAAAACAAAGTTAAAACACTTTCTCTAATTATTTTCACTTTATTGGAGAGTCAGATGGCAAGAAAATCTCATACTGTATTTATGGATGTCCTTGAGTCAATTCAGCCAGTTCTTCTCTGCTCCCTCTAGCTATGTACCCACAAGACATGCAATCACTTAATAAAAAACCTAATAAAAACTCATTTACTGAAGTATACTGTAATATTGGCAGTCCCCAATTCAAAACAATCAGGAGATACACACACACACACACACACACATATTTTAAACTTTTTATTTTATATTGGAGTACAGCTGATTGACAATATTGTGATAGTTTCAGGTGGACAGCAGAATGACTCAGGCATACATATACATGTTTCCATTCTCCACCAAACTTCCCTCTCCTCCAGGCTGCCACATACCATTGGGCAGATACTACTGTGCTATACAGTAGGTCCCTGTTGGTTATCCATAATCATGCTGTATTTTTAAGTATTTTGAAAAGTGATTGTTTGAAACTCCAGCATTTCCTCCTAAAGCAATGTAATAAAAACTTATAAATAATGAATAAAATGCTATATAGCATATCACACTTCAGGCACTAAACAGACCTCTGCTGACTGGTTTGTAAACCTAACCATCTATTTTTTAAAAAACAGGATGTTTTTACTTAAATTTGCATTTAATCCTTATAACAACCCAGTAAGGTGGGCACAATTACTGCCCCCATTTTACTAATGAGAGTGAGGTGAAATAACTTGTTCAGAGTCACAAATCTGGTAAATGAAGTTTGAACTAGGACTGTCTCCTTCAAACATACCATACCATTATATAAAATGATTTCATACCTAACGTTAAATTGGTGGGAAAACCAGCTTACTTTCAGACATACCTGCTTTGGCAGCCTTTATTTCTGCCTTAATTTTCATGACTTCTTCAGCTGACAGATCTCCCTTTTTTAAAACCACCACTTGGGGCTGTTCATCTTCTTTGTCACTGTGATCACCATCTTCTTCTGGGAGCTGAGGCTGGATTCTCTAGGAAAAAACACAAACACAACATTCAAGTTCTGACCCTGAACTAAATACAACCACTATCTCTGTGAGAAACTGTAATCAGCGGAGTAAGAAGAGTGACCTTACTGACTAAATGTGTTTGGCAGTGAATTTTCAAGTTAACTCTTAAGAATCTAACCTCACCAGAGTAGGGAAGAGGTCCACCTGCCAGTTATTCTGGGGTACCTGTGCAGGGGAACCAGTTTCCATCCCAGCAGGACCCCAACTTGCAGTCCCTGATGTCAGGGGCCCTCTCTTCCATGTCCAGCCTACTCAGGGAAGTGCTGGGCTGCGCCAGTTCTCACTGCTCTTCATCAACCCTTTTCACTTCCATCTCTTCTCAAAGCGTAACAACAACAACAACAGCCCACCAAAGTACAGAAAACAGCAAGTAAAAGGTCCTCCTCCTCTGCTCATCTTTCTTCTCTCCCAGCAGCTTGTTTGGTGGGTATCCCATCAGCTGTTCTAAGGGTATAAAAATGTGGAGGTAAAAAAAAAAAAAAATGTGGAGGTACAGAAAACATTTTGTATACAAACAGGCCACTAAACATACTACTGTATGACTTGCTTTATTCTTTTTAAATTATTAAATTTCCCAAATGTAAAAAAGTACAGAGAATAATGTAACAGAAACCATGTACTCACTTTACACACATAACACATGGTAACATTTGGCTAATTGAGATTTTTAAGAAAAATATCAGACACCATAAAAGCTCCTCTTGCCCAACTTTTTTACTCAAAGAAAAACAAAACAAAACGCTTTGCACAATACCCTGAGATACATATGGCATCATCTATATTTTAAAATTACTATTATTTAACTCTATATATGGTTATCTCATGGTTTATTTGATCAGTTCTCTGTAAGCAAAAATTTTGGTTGTTTCTAGTTTTTTCTACCATGATAAAATTTTTGCATGTTTTTGTTTACTTTTCCAAACTTATACATGGAATTCCCTGAATGGAAATGCTAGGTTTCAAGGCTTGCACACTTACCACACAGTATTCAAACAGCTGGTTAGTCCACCTCTCACAGAGCCTTCCTTGTCCCCCAAACAGGGCAACAAAGCCCTGCAGGATCTGGCCTGAGTCAATAACCACAGCTATAAGCACAGTCTTATGTTCTTGCCATGCTCATGGCCTCTGGGCTCCAGACAGGTTTGAGTTTTACAGATCCACAAACATATTAGCTCTTCTGCCTCCCCTGTTACTGCATAAATTTCCAGGGCCTAGAAGGCCTCACTGACCCTGGCCAACTCCTAATCAATCTGCCTTCTAGACTCAGATCCCTCAGCAGTGCTTTCGAGATCTCACCTGTTCTTTTCATATCATCTGTAGCTCACAGGTGGCATGTACCACACCGTGTCATCAATGTTTTCCTGACTCTATTAGGCAATGCAGTATGTGTTTCGTCTCTGCATCTACAGGCACAGAGCGTGGCAAACAGCAGGGACAAGAAACATTTATCAGTCTACTCATGAATGACCAACAGGATGAAAAACGATGAACTCGAAGTTCTGGCAAGTCACAGGCACATTCAATCATTCTGTCTATATCTCATGTCTGCTTAATCACCTGACAAGTACATTCTTCTTTTCTTTGGTTTTTAATTGAAGAATAATTGCATTCTCTTTAATAACATCCATGTTAGTTCACTGATTATTCATTAGTTTTGTCTGTTTTTCTCTGAAAGTTTCCAATAAATGACCACAAACAAGTAGGTAATTAATGAAAATTTTTAGCCAAGGAAATGGGAAAGTGAAATAAAATTATTCCTGGTGTTTATTATATTCAGAATAATTCATTCTCTCTTCTTTTTGTTCAAAATCACTCCTGAATTAACTCTTAAGAGGATAAGAATATTTAGCTCAATTAAGTAGTGATTTCCTATGAAACTCCTTTCTTTTTTGTTAACAATTAGAATGATTATCCTGCCAAAATGATTAAGAATGAAGTTGGTTTCACAAACATAGGTACATGTTGCATCTATCTACAGAAAAGTCTCTTGATCAAAACTGTTAGCCCAAATCACTGATACTAATTGGAAAGCTTTTCCCCAAGTTCTCCTAAGACAGGATTCCAAGCTGCAATCTTCAGGGTATTAACTATGCACACACATGATCATCACTAGGACCTGAAGCAAACTATAATATTACGTTGCATATTCTCCTCATTGCTTCATCCATGTCCCTTTTCTCAAACCTTATTCTCTTTCCCATTGTCTCTGGTTTTGGTCCTGGGGACCAGTCACTCCTTCATCATGTTCTCTCTAGCCAAACATGGCTCCTTGTTGCCTACTGAATAGTTCATATAGCCTCACCTCTATCAGTCCCTCAACCACTTATACACACAGTCCATGACTCACCACCTCTACACCTTTACCCATGCTGTTCCTTCCATCTCTAGCTGCTGACCTACCCATGGTCAAGATTCAGGCTAAATACCCCTTCCCCCATGAAGTGTTGCCTGATGATAAGCACAGTTATCTAACCACTGTAACTTCTCACACACTAGGTGAGGTCACAGACACTGTACTAGGAAAATATAGATGGATTAAGATACTTAGATTTAGTGATGGAGATATACAGAAGAGCAAGCAGTTGCAATGCAGAATGGTAAGTACTACAGATAAGATATGGATAGAATGAAGAGAAGAACAGAGGAGTAACTGTTGAGGGGGAGGTTCAAAGGGCTTCGCTGAGGTGGTGACCTGTGAAGGCTGCAATAAGGCAGGCAGGAAGGTGTTTAAAGTACATGGCAGGGACTTCCCTGGTGGTCCAGTGGTTAAGAATCTGCCTTCCAACAGAGGGGATGTGGGTTCAATCCCTAGTCTGGGAACTAAGATCCCACATGCCACGGGGGAGGGTGGGGGGGGGAGGCAACTAAGCCCACTAGAGGCAACTACTGAGCTTGTGTACCCTGGAGCTACAGCACCACAACTAGAGAGAAGCTAGCATGCCACAACAAAGATCCTACGTCCCACAATTAAGACCCAATGCAGTCAAATAAATATGTAAAAATTAAAGAACATAACATTTTGAAAATCCATCTCTTAGTCCTTTCAGAGCCTGATCCAGTGCCTGGGGTTAACACATACTCACTGGACTAACTGCACTTAAGTCAATCTTGGGTCCTACTAGATGACATGCAAGTGGGTCTTACTGCAAATGCTAGATAAAGTGCTAAATAAATTATTTCTCCACACATGTCCTAAGCATAAAGGCATGTTCTCTTTCTATTAGAAGAGATAGGGCAGGTTTTGATGTGAATCAGTTCAGGAAGGAGCTTGGGAGGGCATAGAAATTGACTCTCATGATCCTATTCAGATCTAGGATATGAAAAGTATTTGCTTTCCATCTTCTTTTAGGGGGTAAGAACAAAGGACAGAAGTAGATCTAAGACATTCTTAAAGATGTTCTAGATTCGAGGCTTAGGATATTAAAAAAGAAAGAAAGTGAAGTCGCTCAGTCGTGTTTGACTCTGAGACCTCATGGACTGTAGCCCACCAGGCTCCTCCATCCATGGGATTTTCCAGGCAAGAGTACTGGAGTGGGTTGCCATTTCCTTCTCCAGGAGATCTTCCCAACCCAGGGATTGAACCTGAGTCTCCCCAGATTGTAGGCAGACGCTTTACCGTCTGAGGGAAGTATACTAGGTCATTTGATTAAGTGCTCAGTTTCTTTACCTGGAAGGTGGGACGACACTATCACCTACACTGTTAGCTACAGGTTTTGGAATGAGCAAGTGAAAATGAAGGAACAGAAAAATGATCTTTCCTAAAGTACTATCTACCAAGGATGGGGAGCTTTACCTGCGTCAAGTCATTTTCAGAACACAACAACACTGTGAAAACGACAAACAGCTTTTTGGGCGCAAGAGGCTGTAGTTGTTTGAAGAGGACCAGCTTGGGGTCCGATGACACTCGGACTGAGGGCCCAGCGTGGGCGCGAAGTGGGACCCGTCAGTATGTGACCTCCAAGGCAGAAGCAGAAAGTAGCGGAGCCGGTCGCGTTTCTGCGGTAACCCGACAGGCCCGGGCTCACCTTGGTTTCAACGGTGGGCCCTTCCTTGTAGCCGACCCGTTCCTTGAAGCGGGCCAGGAAGGCCGGCTCGGCTGGCCGCACGTACGACACCTGGTTCCGCTTGCTCATAGCAGCTCTGGGGGAAAACAGGCCTTCCCGAGAGCCTGGAGGATGTACAGAGGCGACGGCGCCTACTTGTGACGTCACATAGACCCCGCCCCCTGCCCCAAGGCTGGGGAACATGGCGGCCTTCACTCTGGCGTCAACGTCAGGCCTGAGCGCCAAATTTAAATTCGCGGCCATCTTGAGTGGGCGGAATCCCCGCGCGGTGCGCGGCTGGAAGTGAGTACGGTCGCTCCGTCGGTCTCGGGATCGAGGGCTGAGGGCATGATGGCGCCCGGCTGCAAAAGTAAGTGAGGAGCCCCAGCTTCGTGACCCCGTACCCTCCCACAAGTACAAGCTTTCCTGCTGGCCGTGAAGGGCAGGAGCGCACAGAACGGCGAGGGAGGGTGATTGGCGTCTCTGTCTCTCCAGACAGTACAATAATGGAACAGCTGTCTTCCCATCTGTGTATTGGGCGCACGCTAAGAGCTTGGCGCAGTTCTAGGCACTGGGGCTGAGCAGCAAACCGAGACGGAGAGCTGTCATCCGGGCGCTCCCAAGCGACGTGCTGATTGTTCCCTCCCGTTCTCGGACCTTCCATTCGTCGCTGGTCCCTTCCCGAGTCCCGGTTGGGGCTGCCTCTTTAGCATCCTCATTTGAGGGTCGGCTCACGCTCTCCCCTCTTTCTGCTTAATTCTACATTACTGACTTTTCTGAAGGGGAGAACCTACTATATTGTTCTATGCACCTCGTTCTCTTTGGACCGCTGTGGACTCGTCTTAGATAAGAGACTTTTAAAGTACAGAATTCATTGGTGTCTTTACATTCTCACAATCCCGTTTTTTCTTCTCAGGGGGAACCCTCGAAGTTCTTCCTTTTTCTCACGGAGGCGGGCCTGTCATTTTTGCTTTGGATAAACCCTTCCATTGTCCTTTGCTGTTCCTGTCTATGTGCCCCACCTCTTACATTGCCTAACCCTTTAAGAAATCTTGGTTTTTAAACCCAAGGGACTGGATTTTGGACTAATTTGATGAATCTTAATGAATGGTATGAATGGTAAGGAGGCGATGACTATGTTAGATGTTGAAAGAAACGGTGAGTTTTTGGTGTTTGAGCCTTCCAATAACGTTAATGCTTTTAGCTGTCAATTGTAATTCTTTTCTAATATGTTGTTTCATTTACTTTTTAGGTCGCTCATACCATTAAAACATCATTATGCTCTTTTTTTTCCATCTAAAATGTTCGTTTTCCTCCAACATTTTCAGCATTCAGGGGATATTAGCACACAAATTGGTACATTGTTGGACCAAAATGTTCATGGTGCTTTCTGCGCGATCACAGTGCTTGTTCAATAAATCTGGACTCAAGTAAGAGAATTGATGCCTGTGCTATAATTAGAGCATCTATTTCTTTAATGGAAAGTATATTGTTGTCGAATCCACAGCCCGTATCTTACATTTTTAGATATCCCATTGATGTATTTTTATAGTTGTTTTCCCCCAGAACCAAATCTGATAACCAGATTTCTTATTGCAGTTTCACTGCATTTAGTACTCATCTCTGACATCTTTAAAATAATTTTTTTAGCTACTTAATTGAGATAGGTCACATTATCTCATACAGTTTCTCATATAAAATGTGAAAGTCAGTGGTTTTTAATATATTTACAGATATGTGCAACTATCACTGTAGTCAATTTTAGAATCTTTTCGTCACTTCAAAAAGAAATTTCATATGGTTGAGCTCTCACCCTCTACCTACCCATACCCCACCTGCCCTAAGCAACAACGAATTGGCTTGCTATCTTGTCTAGTTGTAGTCATTATTCAAAGTGGCATGTTGAAGTCTCCAACTATTATTGTTGAAGTCTCCAACTATTAATAGTCTCCAACTAAAATTGTCTGTTTTCTGTTCATTTCTTGTTGGTTCTTCTTGTATTTTGGTGCTTTGTTATTAGGTAGATATGTTTTTATCTGTTATTTTCCTGGTAGTTTGACCCTTTTATCATTATAAAATGTTCCATCTTTGTTTTAAAGTCTCTTTTGTCTGATACCTGTGTGGCCACTCCCACTTTCTTATGATGGTTGTTTGCATGAGATAACCTTTTTTTCATCCTTTCACTCTCAAAGTGAAAGTTTATCTTTGCATCTAAAGGGTGTTTCCTGAAGACAGTATATAGTCTGACAATCTCTGCCTTTTGATTGGGTCTGACAATCTTTGCCTTTTGATTGGGTTATTTAATCTATTCATGTGTTGTTATTGATTTGGTTGGATTCACATCTGCCACTTTACTTTTCATTTTCTGTGTGTCTCGTGTCTTTTATGTTCCTCTGTTCTTCATTCACTGTGTTTTTGTTTAATAATTGCTCTAGGGTTTAACATATCCATCTTAACAACATCAGCTTCGGGTTTATACTAGCTTAATTCCAGTGATATAAACAATACTCCTGCATAGATCTATTCCCTTTTATCCTCTTTTTTGGTGTTATTATTACTGTTATTATCTGGCTGTATTGTCTTGTGGGATGTTAGTTCCCTGACCAGGGATAGAATCCCACCACTGTAATGAGAGCACAGAGTCCTACCCACTGGACTGCCAGGGAATTCCTGGTATTATTGTTAAACACATTAACATGTATTGTTACAAACTCAACAGTATGTTACTTTACATCTGATGCGTTTTGTTAGTCTGCTACAGGTTTGTTCCTACTCACCTTCTTTGTGATATTTTGGCAAATATACATATATTATGTTTCTTTGTGTTATACATCCAGTGATACCTTATCAGTTCAGTCGCTCAGTCTTGTCTGATTCTTTGTGAACCCATGGACTGCAGTACGCCAGGCTTCTCTGTCCATCACCAGCTCCCAGAGCTTACTCAAATTCATGTCCATTGAGTTGGTGGTGCCATCCAACCATCTTATCCTCTGTCGTCCCCTTCTCCTCCCAACTTCAATCTTCCCCAGCATCAGGGTCTTTTGCAATGAGTCAGTTCTTTGCATCAGGTGGCCAAAGTGTTGAAGTTTCAGCTTTAGCATCAGTCCTTCCAGTTAATATTCGGACTCATCTCCTTTAGGATGGACTGGTTGGATCTCCTTGCTGTCCAAAAGTCTCTCAAGAGTCTTCTTCAACAGCATAGTTAAAAGCATCAATTCTTCAGCGCTCAGCTTTCTTTATAGTGCAACTCTCACATCCATACATGACTACTGGAAAAACCATAACTTTGACTAGACGGACTAGCTTTGACTAGTTGGCAAAGTAATGTCTGCTTTTTAATATGCTGTCTAGGTTGGTCATAACTTTTCTTCCAAGGAGCAAACATCTTTTAATTTCATGGCTGCAGTCACCATCTGCAGTGATTTTGGAGCCCCCAAAATAAAGTCTCTCACTGTTTCCATTGTTTCCTCATCTGCTTGCCATGAAGTGATGGGACCAGATGCCATGATCTTTGTTTTCTGAATGTTGAGTTTTTTTTTTTTGAATGTTGAGTTTTAAGCTAACTTTTTCACTCTCTTCTTTCACTTTCATCAAGAGGCTCTTTAGTTCTTCGTCGCTTTCTGCCCTAATGGTGGTGTCATCTGCACATCTGAGGTTATTGATATTTCTCCTGGCAATCTCAGTTCCAGCTTGTGCTTCATCCAGTCCAGCATTTTTCATGATGTACTCTGCATATAAGTAAAATAAGCAGGGTGACAATATACAACCTTGACCTACTCCTTTCCTGATTTGGAACCAGTCTGTTATTCCATGTCCAGTTCTAACTGTTGCTTCTTGACCTGCGTACAGATTTCTCAGGAGGCAGGTCAGGTGGTCTGGTATTCCCATCTCTTTAAGAATTTTCCACAGTTTGTTGTGATCCACCCAGTCAAAGGCTTATGATACTTTATATGCTATGCTAAATTGTTTCAGTAGTGTCTCACTCTTTGCAACCTACTGACTGTAGCCTGCCAGGCTCCTCTGTCCATGGGATTTTCCAGGCAAGAATACTGTATTGGGGATCTTGGGGATCCCCATGGGATCCAGTGGGGATCTGGAGTGAAGTGAAGAATACTTCTCCAAGGGTTCTTCCTGATAGGGATCCAACCCACTTCTCTTACATCTCCTGCATTGGCAGTCAGGTTCTTTACCACTGGCGCCACCTGGGAAGCCTGATACCTTTTGTACATTTTGTTTACAATTTTTAAAAATAAAGAGGAGAAAACAGGCATTTCTACTTTTTTTTTTTATAATTATATGATTGCTGTAACTTGATGCTCTTTGATTTTTTTCCCATGTGCATTTGAATTTTACTGTCTGTGAACACTTACCTGGTCTTAGGACTTAATGATGCTCAGGTTCTTGGGGTCTTGTCACAGAAAGAATTCAGTGAGAGACTAAAGTGAAAGGTAAGAATTGAATTTATTTAAATATAAGCACACTCCACAGTATGGACCATCTCAGAAGGTGAGGGGCCTCAAAATGTGGCATGTGGTTAGTTTTTACAGGCAGGGTAATTTCATAGTCTATTGAGTGGGAGGATTATTTCAGTTACTTCAGAGAAAGGATGGAGATTTCTAGGAACTGGGCCACTGCCCACTGTTTGTTCTTTGATTATTGCTGTTGTTCAATTAGTAAGTCTGCTAAGACTCTTTGCCATCTCATGGACTGTAGCATGCCAGGCTTCCCTGTCCTTCACTATCTCCCAAAGTTTGCTAAAATTCATGTCCATTGAGTCAGTGATGCTATTCAACCATCTCATCCTCTGCTGCCCCCTTCTCCTTTTGCCTTCAATCTTTCCCAGCATCAGGGTGTTTTCCAGTGAGTCAGCTCTTCACATCAGGTTGCATCAAGTGGCCAAAGTATTGGAGCCTCAGCTTCAGCATCAGTCTTTCTAATGAATATTCAGGGTTGATTTCCTTTATGATTGACTGGTTTGATATTCTTGTAGTCCAGGGGACTCTCAAGAGTCTTCTTCAGCACCACAGTTCAAAAGCATCAGTTCTTCAGTGCTCAGTCTTCTTTATGGTCCAACTCTCACATCCATATATGACTATTGGAAAAACTGTAGCTTTGACTATGGATCTTTATGGGCAATGTGATGTCTCTGCTTTTTAATATGCTGTCTAGGTTTGTCATAGCTTTTCTTCCAAGGAGCAGGTGTCTTTTAATTGCATGGCTGCAGTCACCTTCTGCAGTGATTCTGGAGCCCAAGAAAATGAAATCTGTCACTGTCTCCACTTTTTCTTCTTCTGTTTGCCATGAAGTGATGGGACCAGATGCCATGATCTTGGTATTTTGAATGTTGTGTTTCAACCCAGCTTTCTCACTCTCCTCTTTCACCCTCATTAAGAGAGTCTTTAATTCCTCTTCACTTTCTGCCGTTAGAGTGGTATCATCTGCATGTCTGAGGTTGTTGATATTTCTCCCAGCAGTCTTGATTCCAGCTTGTGCTGCATAGAACTTAAATAAGCAGGGTGACAACATGCAGCCTTAACATACTCATTTCCCAATTTTCAATCAGTCACTTGTTTTGTGTAAGGTTCTAATGTTGCTTCTTGACCTGCATCCAAATTTCTCAGGAGATAGGTAAGGTGATCTGGTATTCCCATCCCTTTAAGAATTTTTCACAGTTGGTTGTGATCCTAACAGTCAAACGTTTCCTTGTAGTCAATGAAGCAGACGTTTTTTGGGAATTCTTGCTTTCTCTGTGATCCAACGAATTTTTGGCAATTTGATCTCTGGTTCCTCTGCCTCTCTGAAACCCAGCTTGTACATCTGGAAGTTCTCATTTCATGTACTGCTGAAGCCTAGCTTGGAGGATTTTGAATGTAACATTGCTTGCATGTGAAATGAGCATAATTGTGTGGTAGTTTGAATATTCTTTGGCTATTGCCCTTCTTTCAGATTGGAATGAAAACGGACCTTTTCCAGTCCTGTGGCCACTGCTGAGTTTTCCAAATCTGCTGACATACTATGTTTAGCACTTTGACAGCGTCATCTTTTAGGATTTGAAATAGCTCATATGGAATTCCGTCATGTCCCCTAACTTTGTTACTAGTAATGCTTCCTAAGGCCTACTTGACTTCAGACTCCAGGATATTAGGCTCTAGGTGAGTGATCACACCATCATGGTTATCGGGTCATTAAGGCCTTTTTTGTACAGTTCTTCTGTGTATTCTTGCCATCTCTTCTTAACCTCTTCTGCTTCTATTGGGTCCATACTGTTTCTGTCCTTTATGCTGCCCATCCTTGCAATGGGCGTGAAATACATTGCAAGCAATGAAATGTTCCCTTGATATGTTCAGTTTTCTTGAAGAGATCTCTAATCTTTGCCGTTGTATTGTTTTCGTCTATTTCTCTGCATGGTTCATTGAGGAAGACCTTCTTATCTCTCTTTGCTGTTCCCTGGAACTCTGCATTCAGTTGAGTATTCTTTCCCTTCCTCCCTTGCCTTTTGCTTTTCTTCTTTCCTCAGCTACTTGTAAGGCCTCCTCAGACAAGCACTTTGCCCTCTTTGTTCTCTGATGATTGGCCTCAAAGATCGTGGTGCTGGTTGGTATGTCACTTAGCTTATGCTAGTATATTATAGTAAGCATAGAATGAGGGTCAGGGTCCCCTGGAAGTCAGATCTCCCACCGTCTTTGACTGAGTTTGTTCTAACCAGTTTTTGTCATGTCCAGTGTCTGTCATTCTTTTAGCGGTTATGCCGTGCCCCCTTCCCTCCTGTTTGACCGAGAAGTCAGCTGTTAATCTAAATTAGGTTCTCTCTTAAGTAATGACTTCCAACACTTTTACTGTGATGCGTCAGTTGGTCTGTTTGTGTTTATCCTGTTTGGGATTTGTTTAACTTCCTGGATATGTAGATCATTTTTTAATGGATTTTGGGAAGTTTGGGCCATTATTTCTTTGACTTTTTTCTGTTTTTTCTCTCTTCTCCCCATTTATGCATGTTGGTATGCTTAATGTTGGCCTACATTTCTGCAAGGTTGGCTTCACTTTTCCTTCTTTTTTCTCTCTGTTCTTTAGCCTTCATAATCTCTATTGATCTGTCTTAGAGCTTGGTGGTTCTTTTTTTCTTTCAGTTCAGAGTTAATGTGGTTATGATTTCCTTTAGTTCCGGGCATCTTTGTAATGGCTCCTTTGCAGTCCTTTTCCCGATACCAACATGTGAGCACTCTCACAGGCTTTTTATTGTGGTTTATGGGTCATGCTTCCTTGTTTCTTTGAATTCCTTGCAGTTTTTTTGTTAGAAACTAGACATCTTGGATAATATGTTGTAGCAACTCTGTGTAGTGGTCTCTGTATCCTCTAGGGTTTTTTGTGTACAGCAAATATGGAGAACACCAGACTATTTCCCAAAGTAGTCCCTCTGAACAGCAAAATTGGGGAGGTTTTAAGCTAAAGGTATATGTAAATTCATGAAAGCACTTGATTGAACAGATGAAATTTAGCATAGAGTTGGGGCAGAGGTCAAAAAGTCCAAGCTTTAGTTGACTGAAGTCTGGAGGATCAACATCATCATTCCATCCTCTCCCTGGGTAGGGGCCTTAGTTCCTCAGGAACTCAAATATATATATATATATATATATAATGTGTATCCCTTGAGTAGCCAGGAGGGTGCCTCAATGCTGCACTGTTGTTTCTTGACTGCTCCTCCCTTGTTTCTACATTCCCTCCCTTAAGATTATTAATTACTGAGACCTGTTGAAGGGCAAACATTGGGCCAGGCTTAGATCACAAAATGGCTTAAGCCACAATGAATTCTTTTCTTGGTTCACTTTCTCCAGGGACCCCTTAACCAGTCTGCTCACAGTTAGAACAGGTAGGAAGATCGAAGCCTGTCCCCTGTCATGCCCAGGCCAGAGAGCCTGGAGACTGATGGGTGTGAGCAACTGGAGAACAGGCTAGAAGAATGGGGTTTTTATGTTACACTCTAAAAAATCTTTAATGACTTCTTGTCTTTTTTTCTAGCTGAGTTACGCAATGTGACAGACTATCAGTCTAACCAGCCAAGGTAAGGAAAAAAATATTGTGAATGAGGACAAAAGAATTAAGGATGTAGTATTCCAAAAACAACCATTTAGCATAGTAAGTAAGGGATCCTTGTTTCAGTGTTAACCTTTGTCCTCAGCTACTTGGAAATACAGAAAAATCATGTCTCCTCTCTAGCCCTGTCTTCTCACTTTCCAGGTTAAAAGATGGAATCCATAACATAATTCCCCTTTGGAATGACTGACTTTATTATTGCATTTAAGAGGGAAACCAGAGATAAGCAGAGTTTGGAACTCCCTTTCAGTTAGCTTCAAGTAGTAAAGTCTTGAAAATGGCAATTGTGAAGAGATCAGAGGAAGTGATAGATCAGTAAAGGGTTTGGGTCATGTATGACTCTTGAGAAGAGGTCAGTGTCAATGGATAGATTTTGGGCTTGTTGGGGAAACTTGATTTAGGAACACTACAGGCAATAGGAGGCTCAGATTCTTTTTCTCCTGTAAATTCAGCTGCTACGTCTTTTGTCTTTAGTAATGAAGGTGATGCTATCAAAGTTTTCGTACGAATACGCCCACCTACAGAGGGTTCTGGATCAGCTGATGGAGAGCAAAACTTATGCTTATCTGTGCTCTCTTCTACGACTCTCCGGCTGCACTCCAACCCTGAGCCTAAGACCTTCATGTTTGATCATGTGGCCAACATGGACACCACTCAGGTAATGATCATTTGGGCAGCTCCACTTTTCATTTGGAACATACACGATTCTGTTACTTGGGAGAATTTCATCAATTCGATCTCAAATAACTAAGGAAGCTCAAATATTCCATTAGCATTTTAGATTTAATTTCATTAAATATTTTTCTGCCTCCGTCAAAGTTTGCAACAGAATGACAAGCCTGTTTGACTTTCCCTCTCCAACCAGTGATGGAGGTTATTGAAGGTATACTTTTGAGAGCTCCTAGAAGATTGATAAGTAAAGTTGAACTGCCTAGTTTAAGAAGAATATCTTAGTTCTGGCTGCTGTTACACAAATAGGAGACTGGGTGGTTTAAACAATAAACATTTATTTCTCAGAGTTCTGGAGGTTGGGAAATCCAAGAGCAAGAGCCAGAGATCCAGTGTCTGGTGAGGACTCCCTAGATTGTAGACAGCTTCCTTCCACTGTGTCCTCATGTGTGTCTCTTGTTATAAGGGAACTCAGGCATACCTCGCTTTGTTGCACTTTGCGGATACTGGCTTTATTTATATACAATTGAAGGTTTGTGGCAGCTCTGCACTGAGCAGCCCCATTACCACCATTTTTCCAACAGCATTGCTCCCTTCATGTCTCTGTGTCACACTGTGGTCAGTATTTCTTGAAGTAGTTCGTCCTTTTTCGTTTGTAACCCCATGGACTATGTATTTGTTATGGTGATCTGTGATCAGAAATCGTTGATGTTACTGTTGTAACTCTTGGCATTTTTTTAGCAATACAGTATTTTTATATTAAGACATGTACATTGTTTTCTTAGAAATATCTGTCCTACACTTAATAGACTATAGTATAGTATAAACTTAACTTTGATATGGACTGAAAAACCAAAAAGTTCATGTGACTCGCTTTGCTGCTATATGGAAATGAACCTACAGTATCTCCACGGTGTGTCCATACTGCCATCATGAGGGCTCCACTCTCATGATTAATTACTCCCCCCCCCCCAAAAAAAAATTACTTCCCAAGGGCCCCATCTCCAAATACCATCACACTGGGGCTTAGTGTTTCAATGTGGGAATTTTAGGGAGAATACAGACATTCAAGGACTTCCCAGGTGGCTCAGTGGTAAAGAATCTGCCTGCCAAGCAGGAGATGTAGTTTCAGTCCCTTGGTTGGGAAGACCCCCTGGAGAAGGAAATGGCAACCCACTCTAGTATTCTTGCCTGGGAAGTCTCATGGACAGAGGAGCTTGGTGGGCTACAGTTCATGGGGTTGCAAATGAATTGGACATGACTTAGTGACTAAAACCACTTAGAGAGTGATCAATGTAAGATTACTATGGTGTTAGGACTTCCCTTGATGGTCCAGTGGTTAAGACTGCACTTCCATTGCAGGGTGCATGGGTTTGATCCCTTGTGGGGGAACTAAGATCCCACATGCTGCAGGGCACAGCCAAGAAATAATTACTATGCTTTGAATAACTTTTGCTAATTAAGAACAATTTGGTTAAAATCCAGTCAGCACTGTTCACTGGAACTTTCTGTGGTGATGGAAATGTTCTGTATCTGTGCTGTCCGTTGCATTAGACTCTAGCCACACAATTTAAGTTTAAATTAATTAAAATTTAAAACTCACCTTTTCAGATTATTAGCTTCTCAGATGTCCCAGCCACATGTGGCTAGTCACATGTGAAATATGAACAATGTGTCTGAGGACCTGACTTAATTTTATTTAATTTTAACTAATTAAAGTAATAGCCACACATGGCTAATGTTTATCACCTTGGACATCCCACATATTGATTGTTCGCTCATGATACACATGATTTGCGTTTTTGGTGAGACAGATTTTTAGATCTTTTTTTCATCTAGGATATGTCTGAAAAATGGAAATAGTAAGTGAGTCACATATATATTAATAATTTAAAAATTTTTAGTAGCTACATATTTGGCTGTTCTGCATACCTTGTAGGATCTTAGTTCCCTGACCAGTGATTGAACTTGGGCCCTCAGCAGTGAGAAAACTGACTCCTAACCACTGGACCACCAAGGAATTCCCTAGTAACTACATCTTAAAAAATTAAGAAGAAATGGGTAAAATTAATTTTAATTCTGTATCTTATTAGACCTTGTGTATCTAAAATACATTTCAACATGTAATGAACATAAAGCAAGTTATTAATGAGATATTTTCCATTCCTTTTTTCATGTTCAACCTTTCAAAGCTGATGGTAGTTTTATATTTACAACACATCTCATTGAACTAGACACATTTCAGGTGCTCTGTAGCCATGTGTGACTCATGGCTACTAATACTGGACAATACAGGTGTCTGAATTCTTGCTTTGTTAATATAAGTGCATCTATTGTTGTAGTCACTCAGTCGTGTCCAACCCTTTGCGACTCCATGAACTTCAGCCCGCCAGGCTTCCCTGTCCTTCACCATTTCCCAGAGTTTGCTCAAACTTATGTCCATTGAATCAGTGATGCCATCCAACCATCTCGTCCTCTGTTGTCCCTTTCTCCCACCTTCAATCTTTCCCAGCATCAGGGTCTTTTCTAAAGATGCGTCTACTTGTATATAAAAATGAAAGTAAAAATCAGATAAAAGTTCGTGGGAAATGTACTGAGGAACATTTAGGGGAATGTATTTTATGCTAATACCAGTATAATATTGTGTGCAACATGCTAATTTCTATATAAAGTCTAGATGAGGGGTTTAAATCTATAATTGCATAGCAGATTAACGGATATAATTATGTTTACAGTTTTATTATTTTAGGTTTTTAGCTTTTTTTTTATAGTGGATATAATTTTCACATTGCAAATGAAAATTTACACACAAGTTTTATTATATTTTCAAATGTAGTTTAGGAAAAATGTTTTTGTGAAATGTTGATGTATTTGTTGCTTACATTTATAGGAGTCTATGTTCTCAACTGTGGCCAAAGGCATTGTGGAGTCTTGCATGAGCGGTTACAATGGTACCATCTTTGCATAGTAAGTTGTTCTCTGTGTTCTTATTCGAGGTTACATTAGTAAGTGCTTCTGTTCGTTTCCTGTGGCTGCTGTAACAAATGACCACGTACTTAGTGGCTTGAAGCAACACAAATTTATTATCTTATAGTTTTGTGAGTCAGAAGTCCGACAAGGCTCTCTGAGCTAAAATAAAGGTGTCAGCAGGACTGTGTTTTGCTTCTCGGCCATCGCAGCAGACAGAGCTTGGTAATATATGGACATATACTAAGTCATGTGTGGAGACATATCTACAATTGTTTCTGTTCCTATCTGTTTCTTTTGAATATATACAGTAAGCTAAACTTGAGTTCATGCTAATGTCTGACTAATCCAAGGGTTGAGAATCCATGTGGGTTCATTCTAACCTTCCTTTCTTTTTTATCTGTAACTTCCCGGCTGACAGAAACCTGGATTCCTACTGCTATCATCCATTTATTTATTTGTTCAGCCCCAGTATACATGTAAAGCAGTTTCCAAATTGTTAGCCTGGATCCCTGTGAGAAACAAATTTACTGAGTACATTGTTGATGCACAGATCCTTTTTTTCCCTCTTAAAGTTCTACAATTTCTAATCAAAATCTCATTTTGCCAACTTAGGTCAGCTCCTTTTCTGCCTACTGCCTTCAGTGCAGTGTGACATGAACTTGTAATTCAGTTAGCTGCATTTCATACTGGGGCCTCTGACATCCTAGTTTGATGTGTTTTGCTTGTTTATTTAGTTTGCACACTTTAAGTTTCACCCTTTGTGATGTACGGTTGCATAGTGTGTTGACAGTTGCAGAGTCATGTTTTTGGCACGCCTACTGAGAAGAGCCCCTTCACCTTCAGAGTTCCTCTTGTTGCATTCACAGTCAACCACTTCTTTTTCTCCCAACCCCTGGATACACTAATGCAGTTTCCATTCTTGTAGTTTTGCCTTTTGCAAAGAAATCTCACAATATGTAGCCTTTTGCGTCTGGCATTTTTGCTTAATAAAGTGTATTCGGGATTTTTCTGTGTTGTTGCTTGCATCAATAGCTTTTTCTTTCTCTCTTTCTCTGATTGCTTCCAGTTTTTAGCAATTACGAATAGGTTAGTACAAACATTAGAATATTGGCTTTTATGTGAATTTAAGTTTTCAAATCACTTGAGTAAACACCTAGAAATACAGTTGCTGTGTCCTATAGTATAAGAAACTATCAAACTGTCTTCAAGATATATACTGAAAGTGCATGATGAAGGGGATTCCCTGGTGGGCCTGTGATTTGGACTTGGTGCTTTCACTGCAGTGGCCGGGGAAGGGGAACTAAGATCCTGTCAGCCCCTCAGTGCGGCCAAAATAAAGTGCACAATGGTTGTGAATTGCTAAATATTGGCAGCCTTCAAATATTGCTCTAGATTTAATATTGGAATGTAAGCTGACAGTGTTGGCAGGTATACAAGGTGAATTTTATCATTATTTTTTCCTTTTCTTCTAGCAACAGACTTCCTAATTTTATCTAGAACAAGAAGTTTTTAATAGAATGTAGTGGATTTAGTGAATTATATAGTTCATTTTGAATAGCTGATTTTTGTGTGTGTATACGTACCCTTGGTTTATCCGTAATAGGCTCAAAATAAAAGAAAATAAAAATCCAAAGTGTGACGCATGGGTTCATTTTGCACACACTTTCTTCCCTGAAAATTTCCCTTTGCCTTTCATGCTTGCTTTTCAGTCTGTTCAGCAGAACTAAATGTTCTATCTTCATCAGTGAAGCACTTAACCATTTTCTCATATTCTCAAGAGAAGAAAGGATTTTTTCTCATGGAATATTTTGAGTGCTAAAGCTCGAAAATGAAATCTCCAGTCACCAGAGATTATATATCTTCAAAGTGTTTTCTTCGAAGATCCTGTAGGCATACTAGTCATAGTATTTACTTTGAAAATTACTTTTGGTAGTTGAGGTTAGAAAGAAGTATATGGAGAGAAGTGAACATTGATTTATTGGTTGAATGAGCATACTTTGTGGTTTACGAGCTATTTTAAAAAATATTTATTTATTTAACATATTTGGCACCCGTTGTTAGTTGCGACATGTGGGATCTTGTTTCCTGACCAGGGATCGAACGTGAGCTCCCAGGATTGGAAGCATGGAGTCTTAGCCACTGGACTGCCAAGGAAGTTCCTAAAGTTATTGTTAATAGTGTCCCCTTCACTTTCAAGTAGGGCACTCAGCAATATCCATTTCTCATTGTGAGTTAACTAAAGAACTTATTTCCAACCTGCTTCCAAAAGAAATAGGTAAACAAGTAGATTATGCTGTTTTCTAGCTCTTGGGGCATTGAACCAAAAAGTAAACTCAGCATTTTATATTTGTGCTATGAATCCAATCTAAACACATTTATCATCCTAACTGACAACTATATTCAACTTAATTTTTTTTTTTTTTTTTTGTATTTTTTTGTTACCCCTGTTTCTCAGGGTACCTGAGAAATTATGACACTACATGAAATAAGCCTATAGCATAAGGATGTTTTTGTTTTATTTTTAGTATGATGATGTCTTAGTATCTTTTAAAGGCAGAATTTAGGAGGAGAATTGCTGCATTATTTAGAACAGCAAAAATTAGGAAGAAAATCCAGTTGGTTCTGGTTCAATAAATTATGATACATTCATGGAGTACTACATAGCCATTAAACATAAAGAGGTAGATTTCTACTTACCCGTGTAGAAAAATGTCTGAAATAAAATTAAGGGGGAAAAAAACAGGTTGCAGAGAAGTATGAATAACATCATTCCAACTTTGTAAATAAAAATTAAATGAAAACTCTGATGACTGTGTTTGTATACTCTGGAAGGACTTATCAGACAATTAAGAGTAGTTAGCTCTTAGTAGTAGAATAGGAGAGAAAGAAAATGGATCGTTCACTTTTTACCTGGAATAAATGTTAAGAAAGAAAGAAAATTAGTTCTTTGTGGGGAAAATTTATATACTGGTAGACCATATTAAAATTAGGTATTCTAAATTTCATGTGTGAAAGTAATATATAAAACATTCTTTCTTACAGTGGACAGACTGGTTCAGGGAAAACGTTTACCATGATGGGTAAGTAAACTAGAGATTAACACTTACTGGCTTAGTCCACTCTTTTGGGATAACAGAACTTAGCATGTTTTTTGGAAAGTCATACTTTCTGTGTATGATGTTGAACTCATGAAATTAGGGTCATTTCCCAGGTTCTTGTCAGATTGCGACTTCCATTATAGAAGTAAAATATGTGTTTTTGGCTGATTCCCGTTCAAAGCTTAGCACAGAATATCTGCTTAACTAACAACTTTTGAAGAGGGTTTAATGAATTTTTACATATTTATATAACCACTCTTAGAGAAGGCAGTGGCACCCCACTCCAGCACTCTTGCCTGGAGAATCCCATGGACAGGAGCCTGGTGGGCTGCAGTCCACGGGGTCGCTAGGAGTCGGACACGACTGAGCGACTTAGCAGCAGCAGCAGCAGCATAGCCACTCTTCTGACCAAGATTCTTAATCAGTAACTACTCCCACTCCACCCATGACGCATGTATTACTCTGACTTCTGTCGTCACTAGTTTCGCTTGTTTTTGCACTTCTATGAATGACGTTTTACTGTGTTTGCTCTCTTATGTCTGGAGTCTCTCTGTCAGCATGAAGTTTCTGAGATTCACTCATGTTAACTGCATGTAGTAGTAGTATAATATATCATCGTATGAATAGACCACATTTTCCATTCTGCTGTTGCTAGAGAGTTTAGACCCCATGAATATGGTGTTATGGACATTTTTTTCTTGTATATGTCTTTTTAAAATTCATTTCAAAAAAAAAAAATTCATTTCTATTGAACTTTCAACTTCTGGAAGTGGACTTACTGGGTCATAGTATGCGTACGTTCAGCTTTTGTAGATAGGGCCATGATAGAGATGTGTAAACATGGAATTTCCCACTGCTCCGTGTCCAGGTCCACAGTTCATACTGTCCTTTTTAAAAACTTTAGCTATTCTGGAGTGTGTGTAATACTGTCTCATTGTGTTTTTATTTGCACTTCCTTGATTTCCATTGACCACCTTTTATACACTTATTGAACATTTAAATAGCCTCTATGTTAAATGCTCATTCAAGCTTTTTTTCTTATTTAAAAATTAGCTTATCATTTGTGGGGATTAGCTTATCATTACTTATTTGTGGGGATTCATAAAATAGATTAGCTCTTTGTCTATGATATAGATGACAGATTTTTCTATAGTTTTTTTCTGTTGGCTTAAGTATTTCTTATGTCAAAAGTTTTTATTTTTATATGGTTGAATTTCAGAGTTTTTTTTTTTTTTTTTTAATGGTTTCTGATTTGTGAGTTTTAGTAAGAAAGGTCTTCCTTTCTCTGAAATTACAGCAACATACATATAAGTGAGTACTTAAAATATGCCAGGCACTCTTCAAGGCTCTGGTGGTCTATTCAAATAAAAGGCAATGTCAAGGCTCTCTTGGAGATTATAATTCTCATGGGGGGGGATGTACAATTGAAAGCAAATAAATATCTGGTACTTATGCCAGAGGTAATAAGTACTGTGGACTTCCCTGGTGGCTCATTGGTAACGAATCTGCCTGCCGAGCAGGAGATGCGGGTTCAGTCCTTGGGTCGGGAAGATCCTCTGGAAGAGGAACTGGCAACCCACTGCAGTATTCTTGTCTGGGAAATCCCAAGGACAGAGGATCCTGTGGGCTGCAACCCATGGAGTTGCAGAGTTGGACATGACTTAGTGACTAAACAGCAGCAGTAATAAGTGCTGTGAAGAAAAATAAGGGGATAAAAAGGAGCAGAGGGTGCTGGTTTAGGTTGGTAAGTCAGAGAGGCCTTTTGGGGTGACCTTTGAAGAGACTTACTGGATGAAATGAGAAGGAACCTTGAGACTATAGGAGAACAATCTTCTGCAGATTGCCTGTCCCTGCAAATTCACAGGCAAGCCCCGAGTTGGGAGTATTCTGAGTATTCACGGAACAGCACGAAGACACATGGGGCTAGGGTGGAATTTTCCAGAATTGGGCAAGTTGGAATTGTAGCCAGAGGGCAAGTCATGGATTTTGGATTTTTTTATGAGGGGATGTGAAGTCATGGGAAGGTTTGTTTGTTTGTCTGTTTGTTTGTTTTAAGAAGCATTGCATGAAGTGATAGTAAATTAAAAGTACTACTCTGGCAGCTGAATGGAGTAGAGACTATAAGAAGGGGTTAGAGCAGAAGCAGGATTGCAAGCCGAGTCAGGAGACTAGGCAAGAGATGATAAGGTAACTGTAACGAATGTGCTGAATATCTTTGTATAGGATTTAGCAGGAAAATGTTAAAACATTATCTGCACATACTCTAATATTCTGTCCTCTGTGTTCTTTACTTCCATTTTTCTACCCTGTTTGTATATATATACATACACACACACACACACATATATTTAAGGTACAGTTTACAGGGTCCATTTAATATATTTTAGATATAGCACATCAAGATGATGATAATATTTTAAAATTTATTTTCTGTAGCTTTCTTGCATATACCAGCATTTTCTTAGTTCCTTTGGTCTCTAAGGTATAATTAACTAATATATATAGTAACTTTTATGTCTTTTACAGCTATATAATTTTTTCTGGTAAATATAGATAGTTTGAATTAATATTCCAAAAACTCCCACTACTTACATGTCTACTACATTTCTTCCTTTCCCCAGTGTTAATAAAATAAGGGTAGGATTCCTCTTCAGTTTTCTCTCTGTATAGAAATCTTGTGAAGTATTCCTACAGTATCTTTGTTACCACGCTGGCTTTTATTGCCCAATTAAGAAAATGCTAGCTAACTCCAATTTTTATACCCTGTGAGATAGTTATTTCCATTATTATCTCCATTTTATAGTGAAAAACTCAAAGAGATTAAGTATTTAATTAGCCCGTGGTCACACTGCCAGTATATAAAGGTCATCCTAGACGACTGAATGTCTTATGCAACAGTAAAGTATAATTGCTTGTTACTTCTGCTAATTTTGATATCTGCAGAAGGAAACATTTCAAGCTTGGGACTTGAATGGATTTTTAAATTTATCAAACAGCAGCTGCTTTTTCAAATAGCTTAGTGGCTATCATGCACCTGTTGATAGGCAGGTTCTCTTATGCCATCTCTTACCACAAATTAACTTGTTTGGGAGCCCAGAAGAAACTGATTATACAATGTGTCTTTTCTGTTAAATTGTCTTTCACTGTTGCCATTTTGTAGGACTCCTGTTACAGAATAAAAATGAGCAGTCACATATCTGTATTTTTTATATTTTTCTTTAGGACCATCTGAATCTGATAATTTTTCTCATAATCTGAGAGGAGTAATCCCTCGAAGTTTTGAATATTTGTTTTCCTTAATTGAACGTGAAAAAGAGAAGGTAAAACTTATTGTAAAAATAAAGGGAATTGCAATATCTACTTTTGAGTAGTTAACTACTAATAGTTCATGATACATGGAGGGGTATAATTGGTCATCTACACGTGGATAGGCTAGAGTGGTATAAAAAATCCTTCAGTTCTCAAGATAAAATTAAGGATTCTGAGTTTTCTATTTCTAAAGGTTTTTAGTCTATAAATCATGACATCATCCTTGACCTGACATTAAAAGAAAGTAGAAAGTGGTGCTTCTTAGATGCTCAGATTTTACAAAAGAGAAAGTGTAAAGAAAATCTTAACTGAGGAAAACAGATTCATGAAGCCGTATCACCTATCTGCACCCAGGCTGACAGTAGTAATGGGCCGTCTTTACCTCCTTTACCCGCTACCATCTGACCATGATCTTGCTTCACGCTTGGTGTGGCTCTGTTGTCCTGGCTATGCTTCCATTCTGCATTGGCTCCCAGATTGGGCCATTCTCTTTATTGTGCATCGTTACTTTAGTGAATTCCAGGCTTAAGAGCCATTAGTGTTCTGTATTCTATTACCTATGTGCCAGGGAGACTGATAAATAACATTGGGTTACCACTTAAGTCCTTTGCAGAAACTCTCTCTTACCATTGCCTTTAGATAAGCATATTACGTGCCAGTGAAATAGATTTAGTGACAAGCATTTCAGTGGTTAAAAATCCTATAGCAGGGCTTTTTGTTTATTTTTTGTAAGAGGCTTTTAAAATGCCTTATTTTCTATCATTTGAAAAATATAACACTTGATTCAGATACACTTATAAGGAAGTCCAGTATATGACAGGTGAAAATGGAATTGCTATTTTCATCACAAGGAAAAAAAACTTATGTAACTATGTATGGTGATGGATGTTAACTAGACTTATGATCATTTTGCAGTATATACAAATATCAAATCATTATGTTGTATGCCTGAAACTAGCATAATGCTCTATATCAATTATACCTCAGTTAAGCAAAAAATGGAACTGCCCATTTGTCATGCTCAGGTCCTACTTCCCTGTCTTGGTTCTGAGGTACTGTTGGAAACATGAGGGCTCCTGGGACCACGGATTGATGGTGCTTAAAACTGTTATGATGCGTTGGAACTAGTAACCTATGTTTCTAAACTGACTTTTAAGTATCTTGTGTTGTGTAAAGGATAATATTGTAGGAAATTTATATGTTGTGTAGTGAGTAAAAGATGAGTGCTCATGAAAGGTTGGGATGAACTCATGAAAACAATATCACTAAAGCAGGCTTCTCTTTTACAGGCTGGAGCTGGAAAGAGTTTTCTTTGTAAGTGTTCATTTATTGAGATCTACAACGAGCACATCTATGACCTACTGGACTCTGCATCGGCTGGACTGTACATAAGGGAGCATATTAAGAAGGGGGTCTTTGTTGTTGGTGCGGTAGAGCAGGTGGTGACCTCAGCGGCTGAAGCCTATCAGGTACCCTGCTTTGAATGATTTGATCTGTAGACAACTTAGCATGCTATGAAGAGTGCCTTGACCTCAAAAAAAGAAAGAATTGTGTTACTAAAGATATTTTATAAAGCCATAGTCAGGATGTTCATGAGAAGGAAAGAAAAAAAGAGTATGACCATATTTTATAAATTTCCCCTTTGTTAAAATAGACATTTGACCCCTTGATTTTAGGTTAGTTTGGTATTGTTCATTTCATTCATTCACCATCTTCTATCTGTCTGCACCGGGTCTTAGTTGTGGCGTGCAAAATCTAGTTCCCTGACCAAGGATTGAACCTGGGCCCCTTACATTGGGATTGCAAAGTCTTAACCACTGGACCCCCAGGGAAGTCCCACACTCTTTTTAAGCTAATAGTATTTTGAAATGTATCTCATGTTTGAGTGAGGATTGCTGTTTCTCTTTGCCGCTGTGTAAATGTCATTATTTATCTAATATTTAATATACAGTATTTGGTGTTATGAAAAGGAAGCATGAATTATTAACCAAAAAACAAAAGATGTAAACAATTTCTTTTTATGCCGTTGACTGGTTAATAGGGTTATAACAGCTGTATTCATTGAGTATATGTGCTGAAGCCTATACTAACTTCTTTGTATGCATTATTTCATTTAATTTTTTATCTGCTTTTTGAGGTAAGCTACTAATTCCTTTATTTATCCAATACATATGATGACCTTGCCACTAAAAAATGTAGTTCTCAGACTATCAGTGTCACCTGGGAGCTTGTTAGAAATGCAGGATCTCAGCCTCTACTTCACGTCTACTGAATCAGAATCTGAATTTTAATGGGGCTAAGTGGTTAGCGTGCGTATTACAGTTGAGACGTTCTGCACTGTGAGGGAGGTACTCATATTCCCATTTTACACATGTGGGACTGAACCTCGGAAAGGTCACTTGGCCCCAGACCACACAACTGGTAGATAGTGGAGACAAGGGTTGAGCTGGTATTCATCTGATTTTAGAGCCTGCTATCTGAAGCATGTAGCCTGCCTGCCATAGGGAATAGGAAGTGAAAACAAATACTCTGAAGACCAAAAGGACTGCCAAAACTTTGGGCTTGAAGGTAATTTTGAGATTTACTTTATCTGACTTCTCATAGTTTTGGTTAAGAAAAGGGTTTAGACAGATTTTACAACTTGCATTAATACAAATGGAGAAATGGCAAAACCCATTCTAGATCCTATGCCTTCTGATTTCCTGCTTGTTTGGTTTCATGACCTAGAGAAGAAACAAAAAAGGAAAGGGAAAGGAAAATTAGCTTGCATCCTTGCGTATGTTCCTCAGTAGACCAGTAGTCTCGCACCACCCTTTACAGATTTCCTGCTGATGTTTGTAGGTGCTGTGAAAAGGTGGAAGTTGTGATTGTGTATTTTCCTTTTGCCTAGGTGTTGTCTGGAGGGTGGAGAAACAGACGTGTCGCATCGACATCAATGAATAGAGAATCCTCTAGGTCTCATGCAGTCTTTACAATTACAATAGAATCAATGGAGAAAAGCCATGAAACTGTGAATATACGGACCTCCCTTCTCAATCTGGTGGATTTGGCAGGATCTGAAAGGCAAAAGGACACCCATGCAGAAGGCATGAGATTAAAGGTAAGATTGGAATTATGGTCTTCAATTCAAATTGACTGAGAATTAGAAGTCAACACCAAGCTCAGTATTTTGATGGCTACAAAGCATTAAGAAATTGGTTCTATCCTAAAGGTATGGAAATTTTGTTGTAGTGTAGGGACAGTAAACATACAGGGGATATGACAAGTGTCAGGAGCAAGAGTATTTGAATTCACTGTCACCCAAAAGGGCCGATGGTATGAGTGCTAGCAGGGTTCAGAGGAAGAAGGATGTGACATGCCCCTTACTTGGGGGAAGTGTGGGAAAGAAGTTGTTCTTGAGTTAAGGTTTAAGGACTTCATTCTCAGCTAAGGCATTACCAGAGGGTCTCAGTAATATGAATTACTAATGTATTGTGGTCTTCCCAGGTGTCTCATGGTTAAAGAATCTGCCTGCAGTGCGGATGTGGGTTCAATCCCTGGGTCAGGGAAGATCCCCTGCAGGAGGGTACAGTAACCCTCTCCAGTATTCTTGCTTGGAGAATTCCGTTGGGTTGAGGAGCTTGGCAGGCTACAGTCCATACAGTCTCAGAGTTGGACACCACTGAAGCGACTGAGCACACATGCATATGTATTGTAACATGTACTGTCAGCAGAATGTGTGGGCTCTCCATGTTAGGATATGTGGGTGCAGATAGCGAAGTCTCAGAAATGGTAGAGGAGAGTGTGCTGTTTGCCGTGAAAGTGAGGATTTGAGCCTCCTGAGCTCTCAGACAGCTTCAGGCTATCTCACATCTGTGTTTCTATGGTGACATAAGCCAAAGAAAAATAGCATGTGTTCATAATAGGATAAATGCTGGGTCTATTCTAAATGCTTTATATAAAACTATTTAACCTTCCTAAGAATTCTAGGATGTGATACTGTTATCCTTTCTATTTTGAAGAAACAGAAGTAAATTTTCCAGGGGCACATGATTGAGTTGAGCTGAGATTCAAGCAGTAGTCCAGCTCCATAGACTGTGCTTACAACTGTGCCCCTAAACCACTCTTAAGGATGGTAACAGTGGCAGCTCTGAACTCAGTGCATCTTGCTTAATAATTTCCATTTCTCCTCTCTTTTTTCTATACTCCCATCTCTGCAGACTCAGTTATCAAAAATACGCTGCCTAAAGTAAAAGGTTTAACCCAAACATTTTTCTCCCTAAACTACTCTTTTAAAGAAATTTTATGTTTACATATAATAAACATAAATTTTAATTTACATCTGATAAATGTAAATTCTAATTTACAGAATTAGAATGAATGTTCTCTTATCTATAATATATTCATTAAGCGCTTCGTGGGACATGGGAGTGGGACGTTAGTTACCATACCTTTATAATGTAACAAACATTTTAACATAAAAGGCTTGAAAAATATGCCTATAATTTACTACTTTAACGTGTTTTCCTCTGTTCTCTTCTTGATTTTATCCCTGCCTATAGGTCAGTTGAAAACTATTACAATCATGAGTTGATAACAGTATTTTTTTCCTTCAGTGATTTTTGTGTTTGAATTTGAATAGTATTAGAATTGCAGTGTGTGCCTCAATAGGAAAAGGTTAGGGGACAGTTGAGGACATCTTTTTGCTGAAAAGTTACTTACCCTTAACTAATGTTGTCCCTGTTTTGCCTTTCCATTCAAACTTACCACCCTGCTAGGTATATTTTAATTCAAAATACTAAAAAGAAATCAATGCACCTCAATTTTTGTTCTTTTTCCCTAACACCGTAGGAAGCAGGTAACATAAACCGATCACTGAGCTGCCTGGGCCAGGTGATTACTGCGCTTGTCGATGTGGGTAATGGAAAACAGAGACATATTTGCTACAGAGACTCCAAACTTACCTTCTTACTCCGGGTAAAGTAGATCACTGGGTTCCTGAGCCCCTTTTTTGGTTATGCTCACTATGACATTCTATTTTTTTATGTTCTTCTGCTTTATGACTTATCACAGGGTATTAAATATAGTTGCCTGTGTTATATAGTAGAATCTTGTTTTTTATCCATCCTATGTATAATAGTTTACATCTGCTAATGCCAAACTCCCAGTCCTTCCCTCCCCCACCTCCCTCCCCTTTGGCAACAGAGAACAAATCTGTTCTCTATGTCTGTGAGTCTGTTTATGTTTCATAGGTAGGTTCATTTATGCCGTATCTTTTGGTTTCTCCCCTGAAATGTGTACCATTTATATCATTAAACAGGATTCCCTTGGAGGTAATGCCAAAACAGTCATAATTGCAAATGTTCATCCTGGATCTAGGTGTTTTGGTGAAACCCTATCAACGCTTAATTTTGCTCAAAGAGCCAAGCTGATTAAAAATAAGGTAAAATACTGAGTATATTTAAGTAAATTAAAAAAAATATTGAAGCTTGCAGTATCTCGCTTTTGTAATTGCCCTGAAATTAACATTAGCTTTTATTTATTTCTCTGTTGTGAAAGCCTAACTGTAAGCAAGGTTTCTGTTTTCATCTTTCCTAGCCTTCTGTATAGATCATGTAATTTGAGACCTAGATTAGGTCTTATGGTCATTATTGTTTGGCCTGTTTTTTTCTTAAGGGAAGGGAAAGTTTTTCCTTTGTAATTGGGCTGGAGACTAAATTTATGTTCCTAAACCATGCTAGCAGAGCTGGGTGCTGAGGGTTAGAGGATTCACTATGAAAATAATTTTGATGACCTTGACAAACTTTGTCTTTCAAGTCGTCTGTAACTCCAGGGATTCCTTGTTTTTCTTTCTATACCAGAAGTTTGGGACTTCCCTGGCAGTCCAGTGGTTAAGACTCAGCTTCCACTGCAGGGGATATGGGTTTGATACCTGGTCTGGGAACTAAGATCCCACATGCTGTACAGCATGGCCAAAAAGAGAGAGAGAGAGAAAAAAAAAAGTTTATTTGATATTCTTTTATATCAGTGGTCCAAAAAGTTTTCATGTGAAGGGTCTAAATGATAAATAGTTCCAGCTTCTTGAACTGTGGATTGTATGGTCTCTGCCCCAACTACTCATCTCTGCTTTTTTAGTAAGAAGGCAGCTGTAGATGCTGTGTAAACACATGAGCACGGCTGTGGTCAAGCAGCACTTGGCTAACCCCTGGTGCAGACTGTCATAAGACCAAGGAGTTCCCCACCTGTTTTGGAGAGGTTGGTTGGAGGTCTGTTTGGTTCTAAACAGAAGAATCAAAATGTATATATTAGCAAATTAATTTCCTCTCTCTTTCAAAGGAGACAGTGGTCATTCTTACCCCACAAAATAGACTCCTGATGATCTCATCATGGTAAAAGCAAAGAGGTTCATGATTCCTCTTCCACTGGATAAGTTAGAAGAGTATGGGTCTGGTTATTCATTCATTTTATTGGATTATGATCTCTTTGTGGGATATCTGTAATACAAGGAGGAGAAATCATTAGCATTTCCTGACCCTATCTCTTGGGACTTATTAGAAGTTTTTGGAAAATGGAAAGCTGCAGGGATAATTAAAATTATGACATCACCAATGTGAGATTATGATGTCATAGTGTATAGGAGTGCCTTGTGATGAGGCTGTCCTTAAGAAGCAGAACCAACTGGAAATGACTTCTTAACATATGAAATAAGAAAACTAGGAACCTTGTACTAGTCACTATCAATGGTAAGTCCTCTGCTGCAGCTTCCCAGGGGAAAGTGACTCAGATACTGGGGACTTAAGAGTGAACAGTCCTTCCCAGTGGGCAGACCCAGCCTAAGAGAGGAGCATGGGGAGCTTCGGGCTGTCAGAGATTTCCCCCTCACTCTGGAGTATTGGTATTTGATTTGGTTGGTACTCAGCTGTTGGCTTTTTTTTATTATTATTATTTAAAAGTTTTTTTTTGGCTCTGCCAAGTCTTAGTTGTGGCATGTGGGATCTAGTTCCCTAATCCGGGATAGAACCCAGGCCCACTGCATTGGGAGCACTGAGTCTTAGTCACTGGGCCACCAGTGAAGTCCCCATTAGCTGTTGAGTCTTGTTAACACCGTGTGGGTTTTGTGAGACTTTGAACTCCTTAGAAGTCGTCTAATAGAAGACATTTCTTTGAAAGAGCATTTACTGTGATAATAAAACACAACTGGAGTTGTCAAACCACCTCCCCCTTCTATGAGGACTGTTAGGAAAACACAGGGTTGAATTTCTCTGGAGAGGGTGGAGCCAGGGGAGCTCAGGCCAGCCTGCAGTTCCTCACCCCTCTTTAGTGAGCAAAGACAGGGGGAGGTGACACTCAGGGAGGTGTTTGCCCTTCTTCACGGGGTGGGGCTGTCAGTCGCAGGAAGAAGTGGTGTTAGGTAAATATACGCTGACCCCAGGAGTGAACCAGGATTCCCTGATAGCTCAGTTGGTAAAGAATCTGCCTGCAATGCAGGAGACCTGGGTTCAATCCCTGGGTTGGGAAGATCCCCGGGAGAAGGGAAAGGCTACCCATTCCAGTATTCTGGCCTAGAGAATTCCATGGACTATATATAGTCCATAGGCTCTCAAAGAGTCATACCCTACTGATTGACTTTCACTTTCACTTCACTTCACTTCAGGAGTGAAGCAGCCCAGCGGGGCCCAGGGCTTGTAAACAGATTAGAGACCTGCTTACTGTTTAGTGGAGCATAGGGAGGGGAGGGAAAGAGTCTCTGGTTCTAGGGTGATGGCACAGGGAAAAGAAGCCTCCCCTCCCCTCCAGCACACCAATTCTGGAAGCCTTCAGACTCTTGGTGAGATGTAAGTGTCAATCTGTTTGGTCTTCATCACTCCAAACCATATAAACAAATATAAACACAAGACTATATGACTCAAAAAGCATTCTTTTAATGGTTAAAAAAAAAAAAATTCTTGAACAGGCAGTGGTAAATGAAGACACACAAGGAAACGTGACCCAGCTCCAAGCTGAAGTGAAGAGACTCAAAGAACAACTGGCCCAGCTTACCTCAGGGCAGATGCTACCAGAAAGCTTGCACACCGTAGGTAAGATGAGCTCGGTGTCCTTTAAGCTGAACTTAGGTGTGGATGTAGTGTGAGAGCCCTCTGATGACAGGCACAGCACTGTATGGCTCTCCAGATTCCCCACGAGTATCTGTTCCTGTTCATTTCACCTGCATAGAAACCAGACGTGGTTACCACAGGTACTGAATTCACAGTTACCGCAGGTGCTGAGTTCTGTGAGATGTGATGGGAAGGGAGTGTAGAAGTAATTTTGAAAATGCATCCCTAATCTAATAAGTGCTAAAAAAAGAGATACTAGTAAATCCCACTCAGATCCACTTCCAGATTCTGTCATTTGTCATCTTTATATGTTTACTGAGTTGGATATCAGAGGCTTACTTTTCTTTAAAGAATAGCTAATTTGTAGACCGAGTTAATTTGAAATTCATCATGTGGTGATGAGAGTCTGATTCTTTTAGAGTAATAGAGAGCAGTCCATCAAAGGCTATTCCAGCTCATTGCTTATTAAGACTTGAGAGAGAAAACGTTTTTCCTGTTTCCTTTTCTTTTTTACTGGACCCATTACAGACAAAGATGAGACTAACTACATCAAGTATTTCCGAGAGGCAATGTTATTCTTTAAGAAATCTGAACAGGAAAAGAAGGTATGAAATTTTACTATAAAAGGGATTCAAGATACTTTAGGCTTTCACTGTCTGGAACTTTTCTGAGTGAAATAAATGGCAAAAGTCAGTAAAACAAAGGAAGACTGAAACACTTAACTTTGACTTTGCAATTAAATGTGAAGTTAGTGTTTGTTGCTTGGTTTGTGAAAATTTAGGGAAGCCCAGTTATTTTTTTATGTGTAATCAAAGTTTGAACTTCTTAAGTCTCTGGTAGAAAAAGTTACGCAATTGGAAGATCTCACCCTCAAAAAAGAAAAATTCATTCAGTCAAATAAAATGATTGTGAAATTCCGAGAGGATCAAATAATGCGCCTGGAAAAGCTCCACAAGGAATCCCGGGGAAGTTTTCTGCCTGAGGAGCAGGACCGTTTGCTGTCAGAATTGAGGGATGAGATTCAAACTCTGCGAGAACAAGTGAGTACATGACATTCACAGTAACTCTAAATAAAAGAGATTCAGGACAAGTATAAATCAGTCACCAGACTGGTCAGCAAATTCTTGTAATGCAAGAGAAAGTGTTTTAAATGAATTGGAACTGACAGTATCATTACAGAATTTAAACACCCCCCCACCCCACCACATGCGTGCGCACACACACACACCCCATTTTTCTAAAATAGTAAAACCTGAAGGGAAAAGGGAGGAAGTTGTGATGTTGCTGCCATGGCACTCAGCCCCAGCAGGCCAGGTACAGTTCCTTCCAGGGGGTGGTTGGGGTTATCAGAGTCAGTTTGCAGTTGAGCTCATCGAAGTTTTGTTGTTTTTCCTTTTCCCTGGGAGGATGAATAGCTGACATCAGGCACATCATTAAGAAACAAAGATAATCTCTTATCACAGTATACATTTTTCAAGAGGTTTTTATGCATTTTCAAACCAGTACAGATATTTTGGCTTTTATTCCTTTTTGTGCACAAAAGACAGCTGACCATATACACTTTTCTGTGCCTCGCCCTTTTCATTTAATATATCTTGAGAGGCATTCCACTGTAGTCAGTAGAGAATTTTCTTATTATTTTCAGTGTGTTAACTGAAGCAGTCTCCTTTGCATGAAGAGTCTGCCACAGGGTACACCCTGTATGCTTATCATCGAAGGTGCCTGGGTGAGTTTCAAGAATAGATGGAGAAGTTTCAAATTTTCAGACCCAAACGTAGACTTGAGAGTTGTAGGATATGCACATGTTCAGTCTGATCGTAAAAACTGAGGTGCTGTCTAGTGCCTGTGGTGGCCACGGTCTTTTCTGCTGGTTTTCAGGAAAACTTGTTCTCTAAAATGGTCACGTTTGTAAATATATGTCTCTAATTCTTCCATGTCACAGATAGAGCACCACCCCAGAGTGGCAAAATATGCTATGGAAAATCATTCCCTCAGGGAGGAGAACAGAAGACTGAGACTGTTAGAGCCTGTGAAAAGAGCCCACGAAATGGATGCCCAGACCATTGCAATCCTGGAAAAAGCCTTCTTCGAAGTATCTGAAACAGAGAAAAATGACAAAAGTAAGGCATGATTGTTGTAAACATGTCTTCTAGGCGCAGGAAGATTGTTTATAAGGACCTTGATATGGCGTTGCCTTGAGGGTTTTCACTTTAGCCTCCAGACTTGGTGTGCAAATTTCCTATATACATACTTATTCTTCATGTAGGTGAATACATACCTATGAGCAAGGGAATACCCGTATATCTCTTTCTTGCAGATCTTGATACTTTACATTTTTATTAAGTGAAATTTTCCTGTGTTAAATATTTGAAAAGTGCTTAACTAATGACAGTCTGAATGACTGTGGAGCTGAGATGTTTATCCCCCTGGTGAACAACTATGTGGTGTGAGAGATTGGTCAGAGTGGTCAGACTCATGGTCCAGCCAGCTCAGTTTTTGGTCCTGATGTCTTATTTGCAGGTCATCTTGCCACTGTCTGTTCTGTTAATTATATAGTAGTTCTTTAAGTTTACTGTTACTCTCTGAAAAGTGGTTTAGTTAGTACTAATCTAACTTATAGGCTTGGCAGCTATTAGTGTTAACGCTATGGGATTTGGTGACTGTCCGTATTTGCTCCATTCTTTGACTATTTTCATGGCCTTTTATCATACTCTTGTTTCGGTCCTTGTTTCTTTTTAGGTTGAAATGAATATAATTGAAATGAAGATACTGCAATGATAAAGAAATGTTTTTTAAATTTCCTTTTCCAAGCCTTTTTCCATTCTGTTATGAATTAACAAAAGAATAAAAATTCTTGGAGTATGGTTTGTAGAGAGACCATGATTTTAGATGCAAAGTTAAAATCAGGTTTTTTTTGTATTATATAACCTACAGTGCTATATATTTCGTTGGCCATTTTGGCCTCAGTAGTACCTTAACTTACTATCTTCCAAAAATACTAATGGTAATTTCTGGACCTCACTATCTTCTAAACATCATTCTCTGAACAATTTTTATGTGGTATTTTCCCATACTGAAACTCAGTGATACTCTCTTCAACAAATTCAGTCATCTAAGGAATTCCTAAAAATTAGTATTTTCTACCTGGTAGATGATACCAAGTTCTTTGAACTGGCTGCCTTTGCTGTTTATCTCCTTTGCTAAAAATTCATTGACTGTTGACACTAACTCATGCAAAATTCAACTGGTGATACTTCTCTATCCAGCAGTGTGGGTGTTATACTTCAGTCATTATTTGTTCCTTTCTCTTAATGGAAAAAGTGTTGCTTTAAATATGCCCCTTCATCCTGTTGCTTCACAACTTCACAAAAACAACTTTTAATACTCTTCAACACACTCTGTTGTGTCTTATGTCTCCTCTTGAGTTACAGGCTCTTGTATTTTAGGCTTCATTTTCCAATGATTTCTCATTTTTCCTCCTTGTGCTTCAAAATTTATACTTGGCAGAGAACTTAGAAATTGTATTCTGTGATTTTCTGTCTTTCAAAGACCAGATTGTGTCCTTATTATCAGGTCAGCAAGGATTCTCCCCTAAAGCTCTGAAAGAGCCGTGTTCGTTAGCAAACACTGAGAAGTTAAAAGCACAACTCCTACAAGTTCACACAGAGCTGAATAATTCAAAGCAAGAGTATGAAGAATTCAAAGAACTAACTAGGTAAAGTATAAATACACATTCATACTTACTGTTTCAATATCCTTTAACGTTGGTTTGTCTAGTGTTTAGCATGGTTAGGATTTTAGTTGAGCATTTACCTTTAATATTCTAATGTAGCTGCTAACTTGTTTTGACATGAAGCAAAAGGGCTTGCATCTTGCTCTTTTCTTTTTCTTCACTCATTTTTTAAAAACTGAGGTACAATTGACCTCAACTTTTAGTCTTTAATAGTGTATTTAGTAAACTAGATGATACAAATCTTTTGAGGGATATACCTATTGAGATGAGTATCTGTTAAACTTATTTGTGAATTTTTTATCTGATCATAAAATTTAAATCATTGCTGTTATGAATTATGTTGGTATTTTTAGAAATTACAGTTTTGTTAGTATTCTTGATATACTGTTTAAAAGAAAACAGATAAACCACCTTCATGTTATATGTAACTAAGATTAATCCTGTTCTAAAAGATAAAGAAACATTTGTTTTAAAAATAATGTATCACATGGAATTGTTGTTGAATTATTTGGGCTTTTGAGTTGGAGCATACCATTTGCTAGTTGAATACTTTAAACAGTCATCAATCTCTGAACTGTAACCTCACCCAATTGGAAAATGAGGTTAATAATCTGCCAGAGTCTCTGGTTAGAGGGATGATTATAAAGTTATGTGAGAGTATGAACTACTCTACAAATGTATGACATTACTTATTACCTGAAATACTCCATTTTATCTTATCTATTAGAAAAAGGCAGGTGGAATTAGAATCAGAGATTCAGTCCTTGCAAAAAGCGAACCTTAATCTTGAAAACCTTTTGGAAGCAACAAAAGTCTGCAAGCGGCAAGAAGTTTCTCAACTGACTAAAATTCATGCTGAAACACTGAAGGTAGGTAATCTGAAGCTTAAATTGGTGGTGTCTAATTTTTCTTTTTTAATATTTATTTGTTTGCTGTGCTAGGCGTTAGCTGCAGCGTTCAAACCCTTAGTTGCGGCGTGTGGGATCTAGTTCCCCAAGCGGGGAATGAGCCTGGGCCCCTTGCATTGAGAGGGCTGACCTTTAGCCACTGGACTACCAAGGATGTCCCTGCTATTTTATTTTTAAGTGGCATGACCTCTGGGTTTACCTTTTTTAAAAATCAGCCTTACTTTCCTCACTAATTTGAACTTTCCATATATAAATTGTTCTATTTCTGGGCTTTGTATTTTCTTCCAGTGTTCTGACTGTTCACATGATAATGATGCATTGCTTTAATGACCATACCCTTTTATTTTTATATTGACCAGGGAAGTCTTCCTAAATTGTTCTTTTTAATAGTGACTTATTGCACATTTATTTTTTTGTATGAAGTTTTTGTATTGACTTATCAAGTTTTATTTTTAAAAACTTATGACAGTTTTGCCTGAGACTTCATTGAATTGATAAATTTGTTTCCGCATGGGCCTTTCTTCTGTGCTGGCTTTCAAGGATACTTTTTCTTTTCTCTTGATGAATAGAATTGTAATTTTATCCTCTATTCACATACTTACTAAATAAGTTATTCTTTTCATGTGTGCTAATGTTGTTTTCCTAATAATTTTTTGCTGCAGATCATAACAACACCAACCAAGACTTATCAACTTTGGTCTCGACCACTACCGAAGTTTAGCCCTGAACTGGAGAGCTTTGGCTGTGCGCAAACCCAGAATTCTAGCAACTTGGATAATGATATCTTAAATGAGCCAGTGCCTCCTGAGATGAGTGAGCAAGCTTTTGAAGCCATTTCCGAAGAGCTGAGAATGGTACAGGTAATGCTCAGTTTTAGAAAGAAATAGACTTTCACTTCAATAAATTTTCTTTATCATTTTAACTCTTGGTAATAATCTGCAGTTTTTGAACCTGTTTAGTATCAAAATCATATCTTTTTAAGGATGTAAGGTCCTTGGGTTAGAAATCAGCCTACTCTTGTTCTTTTAATCCACCTGGCAGCATTTAGCAAGTCACTTTCCCCTCTCCTTGGGGTTTGGTTCTCTTGCGTATAAAAAGACCAGTTTGCCTCTAGCTTCTAGTTCCAGAACTGATTTATAAGATGGACTGTTATATATGCTAAAGAAGATGAAATAGTTGGAAAGAATCTTATGATAGTTCAAATTTTAGACAGCTTTCTGTATATTTGAAATAATGCATGAAGTTTGTTTACCTCAAAATTCAGTGATTTATTTTTTGTACAAGTTTTTCTACTGTCTAGTAAAACTTGAAGCTACATCACCGCAAGTTCTGAAAGTTTACCTTTCACAGACGTGGAGGCCTTTCTGGTGAGGTCACTCGATATAGGCCTGAGGAAGCATCAAAGAAGTCTTAAGATGGCTCTGATTTATTTATTTTTTTTAAGATGGCTCTGATTTAGTCGTTGATTTTAGTTTAATCGCTTCTTTCCTTTGTGCTTCAAATTACGAACTTTGACAGGCCACGAGTATAATTCTGAACCATGAGAAATCATCAGTATAGTCTGTTTTTTGGCTCCATACTGGCTTTTGATACCTTTGTCCATATGAGGTTTTGCGTTGTGTATTTTTTAATGCAGGAGAAATGGTGGAATGTTTGAGATGTTCATTAAAAGAATTTTTGACCCCTGAAGTTCTTGTGTTGCAGGAACAAATGAGTGCCCTTCAAGTCAGGTTGGATGAAGAAGAGCATAAAAATGTAAAGCTTCAGCAGCAGATTGACAAACTGGAACATCATTCTACTCAGATGCAGGAGGTGAGATTGCAAGCATGACCTCAGAAAATGTCTGAACCTCAAAATAAGAACCTGTCAGGAAGGAAGTGACTTAGGAAGCTTGGGTCACAATCTATTTGAGTTGTATTCCCTTACTTTGTTATTTCAGCGACTCCTCTGATAAGGAGACACACACCCCTAGTCTGAATTTAAAACTGCATTTGAAAAACAGAAACAAAGTGATTATTTGTTGTGTGTTTTAGCTTATCAGTATTCCTCTTCCAGTAAATTGGTCTCTTTCCCAAAGCTTTTCTCATCAGAAAGAACTGATTGGACCAAACAGCAGCTGGAGCATCTCTCTCAGTTGAATGTCCTTGAAAAGCAGCTTCAAGACACACAGACCAAGAATGACTGTGAGTCTGAACACTGGGAGCTTCCTAATCTAAATGCTGTAATTCAGTAACTTTTTACTGATATGGCTTAGTGGTGTGTCTGTGTTTTCAGTTGGTTGGTCATGTTTGTTTTAAATTGGACTAGATGAGTAATAGTTATATAAAGGGTCATTTTCTCCAAGACTGCTCTCAAAACAATGATACAACTGTTTGCTTGAAGTTTTAAGACCACTTTGAAAATGCAGTGTCTTAAATGCATATGATGAATGTTTTAAGAATTTTAGTAATGACAAAAAAAGCATAAATTATAAATTTGTATATATTTGTAGATATGGGAATGTCATTTAATTCCCAGTTTTTCCAGTTTATGTCTCCTTTTATCAAAGTATTTACAGTAGTTTACTAAGACAAAAAAGAGAGCCATTCTCTTTTGTTTGATCTATTAAAAAGTTGCCCAGTTTTAAAATCTCTTGCGTTTTTTCTTATATTAAGAATTTTGATGCACATTCTACAGGAGAAATGTAGAAAAATCAAATGACCTACATGTGAGGGTCAGATACTAACTTTTTTTGGGGTAGGAATATATCAAAATTCGGGCTTTCCTGGTAGCTCAGTGGTAAAGAGTCCACCTGCCAATGCAGGTGATGCAGGTTCGCTCCCTGGGTCAGGAAGATCCCCTGGAGAAGGAAATGGCAACCCACTGCAGTATTCTTGCCTGGAGAATTCCATGGACAGAGGGGCCTGGCCGTCTACAGTCCATGGGGTCGCAAAAGAGTGGCAACTAAAACAACAACATACCAAAGTCCATGGGTGAGGGAGAGGAAGAAAATAGAAACCTCAGTGTTCCTGGATACCTCCCACTCAGTAGTTCAATATTTTTACACTCAAAATGGTCTCTTCAGCTTGTTTTTGCTGATTGTGTGAAGGGTACCTATCAAATTTATTTGCCTATTGTGTAAAAACGCATGTGACAAAAAGCCTGTTAAGATTTATTTTGTGTTTCTTTGTTTTAGATTTGAAAAGTGAGGTACATGACCTGCGAGTCGTTCTTCATTCTGCAGACAAGGAGCTCTCTTCGGTGAAACTGGAGTACAGTTTATTCAGAGAGAGTCAGGAGAAAGAACTCAACAGCCTTTCCGAAAGACACATGCAGGTCCAGCTTCAACTGGATCATGTCAGGTAGAGTTGATCTCTTCTGCTTTCAAGTTGCCTGATTGGCTTGTCACCTAGGACTACTTAAAGCACAAGTGCTGTTTACCCAACTCAGGCTAGTTTGAAAGATTCAGGGGTAATTTATTGGGACTTCCCTGGCTGTCCAGTGGTTAGGACTCTGCTTTCATTGCCGAGGGCCCAGGATTGACACCTGGTCAGGGAACTAAGACCCAGCAATCTGTTCCAGGTGGGGCCCAGCATGTGGGGCCACAGGGGGGGAAAATGGTAATTTATTGATACTGGGAAGCCCCAGAGGTGATTTTGGTTTCAGGGACAGACTAGATTGAGTCTCAAACAATATTGTCAGTATGCACTCCCTTCTCTCCCCACCACCCCTGCCAAGCTTATCTTCCTCTCTTCCTCCCTCCTTCGGTGCTCTGTTTCCCTCTGTGTATTGTCCTCATTCTCTTCTGCTGTTGAGAACCTTCCTCTTTTTGACAGGAAACAGACTGCCTCAGACAGCTCCATCTTCTGTCTTCTGGTGTAACAATCCCTGCAAAGAAATAGTGTCTCCCAATTGCCATATATCAATCCCAGAGAAAATTGAGGGTTATTCTTGCTGGAGTCACCTGCTTACTTTTGGACCAGTCATTTACCAAGGGTTGGCCCAACCTGGGTGATGTGCCTGTTCCCTCTCGAGAGGGAAGGGTGTGCTCTTCCTGGAGAGTACAAGGCAGACCAGATCAGTAGTAGTCCCCCTTGTCTGCCGGAATGCCAGAGGCTGGCTAGTTAGTCAAGTGCTGGTCGGTCATCTTGAAACAAAGTAATCTTAAAGATGTAAACTGCTTGTTTCCACTGTTTTTTTTTTCTTACTAATTTCAGCCTTTTGTAAAATATAACTTAAAGCTATCCTATGGTTTTGATGCTACTTCCTGAGTATGCCAGTAATTTAATAGTGGACATTTTGATCATGATACTCTTGAGTGTGATATGAGCGTGACTCCTCACTCTAGAAAGGCTACTAATAGACAACCTTGAATTGAATTTTTATAGACTTTGCAAAAACTAAAATTTGTAATGCTTGAGTGGTTTCTGAATATACAATAAGGAATTAAAAATAGAGGACAGAAACTTGAGGCCTGCAGGCCATATCATCCATAGACATGTTTTTGTTGGACCTGACCAGTGTGGTCTGTTTTTTTAATTTCTTTCTTTCTTTTTTTTTAAAATTTTTTGGTCACGCTGCATGGCATGTGGGATCTTAGTTTCCCAACCAAGGATTGCAGCTCGGAGTCCAAACCCGTGGGCCACCAGGAAAGTTCCCCAGTGTGACTTTAAAAAAAATAAAAGCATAACATTTTAAAAATTGAGATCTTTCCTATAAATATCCAAAAATCCAACAAGGGGGTGGCTCTGGGCCCACTTTCTTGGCCTGGCAGCCATCCTTTAGTGCAGGGGGACCCTGTGCTGAGTTAGCGCAACCTCCGCCCCCCTGCACCATCCGCCAGCACCAAGGCTGGTGATCAGTGGCCATTTATCAACACTGGTGCACTGTTCGTTTTTCTTAGACCTGGCATTTGTTTCGAACATCTAAATCACAAAATCTTATCTTGGCTCTGTCATCAGTGAATTTTGTGTGATCTTTTTGCACTCAATGTGTTGTACATTGAGTATGTCACTTACTGAGCTGCATAAACACCATCATGGCTCTCACAGGTTGTTGAGATCTCAGAGTGAAACAGCACAACTGCCATATATTTCTTGAATTATTTTATCTGTTTCATGTATACAATTTGTGTCATAAACACATATGTTCCCCTTCCCTACCATGTATGGTCTTTAGCAATTTATAATTTGCTGCTTCTGCTCTGCTTGGAGTTCACGGAACCAGATAGTTCCAGGTCTGTTAGCCTTCTGTATACAAGCTGGGATATCTGTTTTGAGTGGTCCAGAGATCAGTTCATTGTTTACCAGTTCTTGGATGAACTCTTGATGTTTGAGCATGTCACAGTATGTTGTGAAGCAGAATAAGAGGGTGAAAACCTAAAAAGTAGTAAATAATAATCTTGTGACTTAAAAAAATAGTTCTATCCTGAAGGAATTTATTCTCTTGTTCAGGACCAAGCCATATTTGCCATCTTGAAAAGTCTTCCTGGAGTTGGAGAATATGTGCTGAGTGAATAGAGTTGAGCTAGCAACAAAATTAAGTCAGTGGCCAGTCTTTGGCTTACAAAGGGGTTAGGTCTGGACCTCCCTAAATGAGTCTCATCACCCGAAATTACCAATCAATTAAGCATATCTGGTTGACTCCATGGGAGAAAGAATGAGGAAATAGGTGGCTGCAGGCTGACACACTCACCCTGTCTTCTCCATCCCCCTCACACTAATGTTTGTACATCATGACCATTTCACACAAGTCTGTGAGAAGCTTTATTATCAGTCAGGCTTCTGTAAGTTGGGAATGGTCTGTAAATGGGATCAGTGAACTGCAGATAAATCTGGCTAGCAGAACTACATTTAACGTCTCTATTTACATTTGTAAAAATGTTTTCCTGATAAAGATTAGAAAATGAAAAGCTGCTTGAAAGCAAAACCTGCCTACAGGATTCCTATGACAACTTACAAGAAGTAATGAAGTTTGAAATTGACCAACTTTCAAAAAGCCTCCAAAACTGCAAAAAAGAAAATGAAACTCTGAAATCTGATCTGAATGTAAGTTAAGAAAGGTACTGGTTATTGATGAATTTGTGCTGGATGTGTGACTATTTGACCTCTTCCTGACTTGTGTAATGGCCGATTGTGGCTACCACGTGGAAGGTATTCCGTGTGTTTGTTGACTACGCGTTAAAATCTGATATAACATTGTCTTTTAGAATTTGATGGAGCTTTTTGAGGCAGAAAAAGAACGCAATAACAAATTATTATTACAATTTGAAGAAGATAAAGAAAACAGTTCTAAGTGAGTGCTATTTATCTTTCCCATGGTTGACTAGAATATCATTTACTACTACATTCTTTATCTTGTGGGGCCTTTTTTTTTAATTGCTATAGCCTGTTAGGTTTTTTTTTTTTTTTTTTAATTTCAAAATGAATATCAGATTCTTTGATATAAATAGCTATGTAGAGAAACTTAATTTTTCAAAACATTTAATAACTGTCTACAGTATTTTTTAAATGAATAGCAATTGGTGGTGATCAGAACTCGGGACCTTCTGTAAATAAATCATGATATTTATTACTGGAAGATGGGAACTGGTTTATTTCTACTATAAACCAGTAGAAATGATTTCTGCTCTTTTCTACTATTCTTTCTCTCTCTGCTCCTTTATTCTTCTGGTCCTTAATATGAATGCCATTGTCTTTCTTCCCTCTCTCAGAGTCCTTCTCCTTGGTGATCTCTCTCAGTCTCTTTGTTTCAGCCAACAGTAGGATAATTACTCTAGTAAGAAGAATTTGTGTTAGTTTATTCAGCAGATACTTATAAAGTTCTTACTATGAGACAGATTCTTTTCTAGTTCCTGGTATACAGTATGACTTTTATCTATTTGGGAAAGACAGTTAACATTTAGTCTTTCATTCAGATGCTTAGTGATAGCCAGCAAGCCAGGAACTATTCTAGTAAATGCCAGGACATTTAGAGATAAGACAATGAACAAATATCCCCACCTTTAGGAGATTTAAATGAGAGATAGGTGATAAATAAATGCTTCATGTTATGTTAGGGAGTCCTAAGTACTCTGGAGAAAAATAAACTGTCCTGGCACAAACTGGGTCCTCGTTAAATAACTACTGAAGAAACTAGTTCAAATTTCTGATCCTAGTGGAATGCAATTCCTAACACTGTGTAGGAAGTTCAGTTGCATTGAATGTCTTTTCCTGAATGGACTCAGTTCCTGTTTCCATTGAATGAGTCATGACTAAAAGATAATTCTTCTTTTCCAGAGAAATCTTAGAAGTACTTGAAGCTGTACGTCAGGAGAAACAGAAAGAGAAGGCCAAGTGTGAGCAGCAGGTGAATATCCTCTACTCTTAACTACGAAATTTGAAGTTTGTAACTTTTATTCCTGATATCTAAATAAGTTTGTTATAAAAGCTGTTCCAGGTTTCAGATATTGAATATTGGTAATAAAAAGATGGAGTTGGTTGTATTATTTTCAGCTCTTGTTTTTCTAACCCCCAGATGGCTGTAATATTAATTTGTTGGTGGTTTCCTGATGGAGACCACAAAATCATTGTCTTTTGGCTCAACTTTTTGTTTTCAAATATTACACCTTAGTGTACACTTAATACAAAAAGCAGATTTCAACTCCTTTTTTTTGTTTTTTTTTAATATATATGCATGGTTAACTTGATGTAATTTAATTCTCTTTCTAAAAATATTAATTTCCCCCCCATAGATGGCAAAAGTACAGAAACTAGAAGAGAGTTTGTGTGCTACTGAAAAACTAATCAGTTCTCTGGAGAAGTCTAGAGATGCTGACAAGGTAGGTAGAGGTTGAGGCTGTAGCCCCCTGTGCATTCCTTATAAATGCTCCCTTCACACTGTGGTTTCCTGCTCCCAAGGGTAGCCAGCATTTCTGTATGTATTTAGCCTGTGCTCATCTTCCAAAGTTCCTGGAGAATGAGGTCTTTTAAGTTAACTTTCCTCGTAACTTGAAGTGCCAACTGTTAAGTCACAACTGCAGTGTTTCTAAAACACATCCCTACCCCCTTTAACTAAGATGCCATTAATGCAACCTCTTTCCATTGATTGTCAGTCCCCTGATATGAATACTCAAATCCCTGGTGTTGGCTTTAACTAGAATATGTATGCCTGAACATATAATTAGATATACATTCCTTTTATGTCTAGCTCTTATTCATTCATAAAACCAATACAAATGATGAAAATATTAGAAAAGCATTAAAATGTAAATTGATAATATCATGTGATGATATTAATAATGTAATGTGATGCATGATATTCTGCTAAAATAAAAGTGACTTCTGTTGTCCTTTGGAAAGGTAAACTATTTATCATTAAAGAATGATCTCTTTGCTGTCGCTCGGTATGAAGATACCTTTCTGTCCTTGTCAGGAAGTTGTAACTGACCTCATGAGCCAGATCCAGGAGCTAAGAACCTCAGTCTCTGAGAAAACAGAAACCATAGACACCCTGAGACAAGAACTGGAGGACATCAACGTAAGTTCTTTCATCAACAAGATATTAAAATTGAGCATAAGACACAGTTCACAGACTCAAAAGGTTAATAGATGCTTCACACAAAAGTAAGGTTCTGTGTTCACCCAGGTTTGGAAATATGTATTGGTGAAAGCTCAGCATGCTTGGGTATCTGCAGAACCTGCAGAACCTTTAGCATGTTGACATGCTGTGTGCGTCTCAGGAAGGCAAAATCACTTGTAGTATTTTTCAGACCTCACTGACCTGGAGAGAGTACACTCTCTGCACATTAGGGAATTGCTGATCCAGACCAGATCAGAAATAGATTGGCTGTTGTCTCTGATGGTTAAGGGTATGTGGTGTTCCTTAATTGCTTAAAAAAAAATTAATAGCATATTTTAGTGATGTGCAGAAATGTCAGTGGTTTAAAAAATGAATTTGTTTTTCTATTATTGGACTTTATAACTTCCTAAAGTAAATACTTAATCTTTCTGCATATAAATGGTGATGCTTCCTCCATGCCTTGGGTCAAGGTAAAGTTTTTTTGTTAATGTTCCTCACTCCTCTGCTCCAAAGGGAGCTTGTTGCACTCCATACTAATTTCTGATAAAGATGACAAAACCAGATGTATTTTCACTGATACCTGCAGGACTTTTCCACTTCTCTTTTGCAATTCATACATTTACTGTTCCATTCCTTCATTCAACAAATAGTTATTAAACTAATTTGTGTTAATCTGGTCAACATCTTAGAACTCAGACTCATTCTTCAGTTACTAGAGTATTATTACTGTAAAAATAAACTGATAATAAGGCAGACAGATCTTGTATCATAATTTTCTTTTCTGTAGGGCAAATACAACTCTGCTTTGGCTGACAAAGAAGAGAGCAAAGCATTGATTAACAGACAGGAAGCGGACATTCTGGATCTCAAAGAAGCCCTGAGACTGAGAATACTCTCTGAAGACATAGAGGTAAATGTTAACACATCATGACTCTTTTTGCTTTTTTTAGTTGTCGTATGTTTATGTGTATATTCATGAATAAATATAAGACTTTTTAAAAGGAATAAGTCATAATTAGGACCATTTTCCCTAAGGTAGTTATACAATTGGTAGATAACACTAAGCTTGTTATATTTTGTTTAGTTGATTTATCTTCGTTCATTTGTGTAACTGACCCTCTTCTGAAAAAGAAGCAGAGTGAAAATTACACTTACCTGGATGTAGTGGCAGCAACAGGGAGCAAAGAAAGGGCTGATTAACCTCACAGTAGCTTCTTGTGTTTTAGCTAAAACAGATTTTGTTTTGTTGTTGATGTAAATGTATTTTTTAAAAAATTAAGCAGTACTGTCATGTGGTTCAACCTTCAAAATATTTAGAGCAATATCCTTGTGTATCCTTCCAGAAATATTTTTGGCTAGTCCTATATACCTTAATGGAAGCTCACTATGTATACTGCTTTGCATTTGCTTTACAAATAGTTTTCTTGCTACCCGTGAAACAAATTCAACGAGTATTTATTGAACCCTCCTGTCATATGATCTATACTTGTTTTGCATTTGGGAATAGAAGAATGATTGAAACAGAGTTATTTACCTTGAAGCATGCAGTCTTAGCTTAAGAGGTAGATGTGTTATGAGGTAATGAAAGACTTGGGAGCCCAGAAAAGGAAGCAGTTATGCCTGGAGAATTCCTAAGAGCTTCCAGAAGGAAATAGTATTTATACAGGATTTTGTGAGGGAGGGAAGCGTGGCGGTTGTGATTATTTGTGGAGGATCCCCATCAAGGGGAATAGTTAGTTGTGAGTGGCTAGAGATGCAAGAGCTTAGGTGGAGTAGTTTCCCAAAGGGGAACTATAGTGACCCAGGAACTGCTCTGAAGTCAGCAAAATGCAAATTGAAATAAGAATTATTTTTTGATGTTCTGACTGGTCAATATTAAGACTTGAAGATGTGCAGAGAAAGAGGATTACTTGAACTTTTGGTGAAGTTTTAAGTTCAGCCTTTCGGGAGGTGATCTGGTAATAACACGTAGCCTTAAATTTTTCTCATGTGCTTCAAATTTGCCCAGTTAGAAATTTAGTGTAAAGTAATAATCTAGATCTGGAGGGGGACATGGCACCCCACTCTGGTATTCTTGCCTGGAGAATCACCAGAGGAGCCTGGCGGGCTACAGTCGTTGGTGTTGAAAAGAGTCAGACACTACTGAGCAACTCCACACAGCACACAATAATCTAGATATGAGAAGAAGATGCACAGAACAGCGAGAGATTCAGATCAACCGAAATATTGAGTGGCGGGTTAAATGGTGCATCCATGAGATGAAATAGAGCCCACTCAATGAAAACGATATACGGTAAGTCACCTACGTATGAACAAGTTCCACTTCGAGAGTGCGTTTTTAAGTCCAGTTTGTTTGTAAGTCCAACAAAGATTTTTTGGCTGCACTGTGTCTTTATTGCTGCATGAGGTTTCCTGTAGTTTCGGCGAATGGTGGCTGCTCTCTAGTTGCGATGCTTGGGCTTCTCGTTGTACTGGCTTCTCTTGTTGCAGAGCCCGAGCTCTAGGGTGTTCAGGCTTCAGTAATGGTTGCACATGAGCATCACTCCTGCTTTTACAGTTGCTTCTGGACATCCTGGGCTTGAAACAGAGACACCGTACTACTGCTCTTGTATATGGTAGTATACAGTGAAGCACAGCCACTCGCAGAGGAGGCACACACGTGACCATGTATGCCAGACACCCGGGCTAACTTCCATATTGGACATGCAAATATACGCTTACACCTTTGAAAGTTCGCAACCTGAAGGTTCATATGTAGGGATCTTACTATCATAAATTCATATGTAGGGAGCTTACTATCATAAAAATATGGGGAGATATTGTGATCTATCAAACTATTATACACACACACACACATACATGCACAGGGCTTCCCTGGTGGCTCAGACGGGAAAGAATCCACCTGCAATTTGGGAAACCCAGGTTTGATCTCTGTTGGGAAGATCCACTGGAGAAGGGAAGGGTTAACCACTCCAGTAGTCTTGCCTGGAGAATCCCATGGACAGAGGAGTCTAGCAGACTACAGTCCATGGGGTCACAAAGAGTCAGATACAACTGAACAGGTACCACCTCCACTTTCATACATGCACATTTGGAAAGTTAGGTGGAACAGATTCTGCTCTAATTTGGTAGAGATTACATACACTGTGGACATAGGAATTGTGCATGCAACCTATAGGACTTCTAATTCTCTCTGCCATTTTCTGTCAAGCTGCTCCCCTGAAACTTTGATGGCCTATGACACTCTATCACAGTTAGCTGAGGGGTACTTGTCTTTATAACTGTTTACCTTCCCATGTATGGAATCTATTGGAGAGACAACAGGTAAACAAGAGACCAATGCCTGGAATCCTCCCAAGGCAAGAGAGATCAGCTTTGACTACATGGGGGTGAGGGGAGAGAGGAGCAGAGAGCAGTGAGACTTCAGTCTGGGTACTGAAATGAATTTACTGTAATATTTATCTCTAGACCTGATGACTTAAATATTAACTGCTTGGCTTGTCTTATAATGGATTAGCATACAAGCCAAAAAAAAAGTTTTCACTTAAAACTTTCCTAGCACTTTAAAAATCCCGCATAGTAATGCTTTGTAAATTGATACTGGAGGAGCACACTTAAGAGTGTCTTCTTCCGCTGGCCTTGTCCCCTGACAGAAAGACATGCTCTGCGAGGACCTGGCGCACGCCACCGAGCAGCTGAACACGCTCACCGAGGCCTCGAGAAAGCACTCGGGGCTCCTGCAGTCGGCCCAGGAGGAGCTGACCCGGAAGGATGCCCTCATCCTGGAGCTCCAGCACGAGGTGCGATGCAGCGGGGCCTGACTCAGGGTGGGCAGGGCGGTGGGGGAAGCAGGGCTGCATGGTGGCTGAGCTCATGAGGTCCCCGCCTTCGCTAATTCTCCACGTTCAGAAAAGCAGGCTGTGTTCTCTGAGATCTGCTCTTACTAAAGTGGATCAGTGATGAAAGTAGCCAAATCTGAGCATCAGACGACCACCCAGTGTACCTGATGCATGATCTCTGTAGTTCTGAGAAGCAAAATAATTTAAAATAAGGGGTGTGTGTGTGTGTGTGTGTGTGTGTGTTTGGAGGTGTGTGTGTAAAGGTGACTGGATAATTAAGGGGCTTATTGGTGGGTAAGTGAGAGTTGGTTGTGGGTGTACATGTATGAAAGGCTGATCAGTTCTGAGCAATGATGAAAAGTTTTTACTGCAGAACTTTATATAACTATGAAGGTTTCTGCACTTGATCTGAGCTCAGAATAAAAAAAAAAAAAAAAGAAAAGCAGGCTAGCAGGGTACGTAGGTGGGCTTTTAACAGGTTGCTTCTTTGTGTTCAGACTTGCATGGCTGTCCTCCTACCCACCCTCAACCCTTGACACATGCCAGCAAGTTCTGACTACTGTGGCCAAAGGTTATGGCTGACTTCCATCCTCTTTTTGGCTATTATGGTTTTATATTTTGTAATTTTCCTCAAATGACCCTGTGATTACTTGTGAAGCTTAAAAGGAAAGTTCCTTTTAAAGTGGAAATAAATTTGTGACAGAAATTTCAAATTATCAAACAGGTCATGAAAAAAATAACATAAGTCCATTTCCACATGCCCAGGGAAGATTGTCCATTCTAATTGGATCGTGTCCCTAATTATTGCCTAATTTGTAACCCCCTGTTCAATTTTCCCCAGCTAAACCAAAAGAAAGAGGAAGTAGAACAGAAGAAAAATGAATATAACTTCAAAATGAGGCAACTAGAGCATGTGATGGATTCTGCTGCCAGTTATCCCCAGGTACTTTTCATAAACACGAGCGCATTTCAGGAGGAATACGCGATTTTGTGAACAATGAAAGCTGGATATTGCTAAGACTAGCTTTGTCTTTGCAGAAAAGGATTGTCACTAACACCTTTGTTTTTTTTTTTTTTTTTTGATGAAAAGGTACCAGTGTTTTATTTGTTTTACTTGGACAAGAATTAGGATAACAAACTATGTGTGGCCTGTGTATTTTCTTCATGGTTGGCATATACATTTACCATGAAATCTTTGTAATTATATCAGGTATTTGGATGAAATTTGATTTTATTTTAGAGCCCTAAAACACCACCACATTTTCAAACACATTTGGCAAAACTCCTGGAAACGCAAGAACAAGAGATAGAAGATGGGAGAGCCTCTAAGATTTCTTTGCAACACCTTATAACAAAACTCAATGAAGAGAGAGAAGTCAAAAATGCTGAGATTCTCAGGATAAAGGTAACTGGGTAATTTTTTTTCAATGAATTTAATGTTACAGAATAAGCAGTATCTTTCATGGTGACTGAGGATCCACAATTCAAAAGGAACAAAACTGAAGTGTAAGATGCAGAAAAGTTTTCCTCTCAGCTCAACTCCAAGCGACCTGGTTTGCTGTCCCTGAAAGCTCTGGGTGTAGTCAGTTTCTGAGAGCTTTTCAGTGCATCTATAGCCAGGTGTTTAAACAGTCTCCATCCCTCCCTTTTTTTTTTTTTGTGATGGTCTCATATCATACAGGCTGCACCAGCTACTTTCATGACAGTGCTGTGAGTTTTTTAGATCTTTGCCAGTTTAATAGCTGGAACACATTATCTCCTGTTTTTTGATTTGTGGTTTTATTATTAGGAGTCAGATTGAACATCTTTTGCTTTTTTGTTTCTATGAGCTATATCCTTCACCTATTTTTCTGTTGTTGAACTTTTTCTTAATGAGATATAGGCATTCTTTATATATTAGAGAGATTTGCTTTTGTCTGTGATAGTGAAAAAGTGCTTTTCTCTTGTTTGCCATTTCTTTAAACTTCCTTCTAAGGTTTTTCACATCACTTGTGGAGGGTATGGTTTTTGTGTGGGGAGAGTGTGTTTAAGGCAGTGTTATGGCTGGAAGTTGTGTGAAGGAGTGCCTGGGTAAGTGTAGTATGGGTGTAGGGAGGGTGTGATGCTTCATAGAAGATCATCTGTGAGCTCATTGCTCTGCAGTGAGTATTTGTTTTAGAACACAATTACCTTAATGTATGTATAGGATAGAGGGGATCATTTCAGGCCTTTTTATTCAGGGCAGCTCTTAGTAGGCTGCTCTGTCAGGAATGTGCCTTGTTACCCAGATTGATACAATCTTGGCACTTAGAAGAAATTGGGTCAAGTTAAAAGAAATCAAAACATAGATAAGCAGAAGTAAATCAAGGATTTACTGCTCCAGGATTTAACCTGGTAGTCCAGTGGTTAAGAATCCCCCTGCCAATGCAGGGGACACAAATTGGCTCCCTGGTCTGGGAAGATCCCACATGCTGTGGAGCAGCTAAGCCCGTGCACCACGACTGCTGAGTCCATGCGACCTCGAGCCCATGCTCTGCAACAAGAGAAACTTCCACCATGAAAAGCCCAGGCACCACAACTAGGAAGTAGCTTGTTTGCTGCAACTAGATAAAGCCCTTGCTTAGCAACGAAGACCCAGTGCAGCCAAAAATAGATAAATAAAATAAAAAAGAACACTCCTTACAGACAAGTATTTATTTCTTTTGGGTGGTTGTGCTCATGATTTTCAGGTTAGAATCCAGTTAAGTGTTTTGAGGCTGTGGCACGTCAGTTTTTTAAAAAATTAGAATCTATGAAATAGAATCAAATAGAACAGTTCCCAAAGTAGGTAACTTTTGTTCGTCTTTTCTCATAAAGGAATTTTAATGAACTATGTGATTTTTTTTTTTTTTTTGCAAGATCTTCCTTGCAGCATGCGCGATCTCTTATTGTGTCACTTTTGTTGTGTCGTGCAGGCTCCAGAGTCCTCATGTTTAGTTGCTGTGGCTCACAGGCTTAGTTGCCCCGTGGCATGTGGCATCTTTGTTCTTCAATCAGGGATCAAACCCATATCCCCTGCAGTGGAAGTGTAGAGTCTTAACCTCTGGACCACTAGGGAAGTCTGATTTATGTGATATTGATAAAGGACTGTGTTTTAAGACAGTAGGGGTATGAAAATCAATCGTATTCTGAGCCCCCAAGAGCTGCTCGTCTACTTTTTAATCCAGTGATATGCAGAACAGTGTTCAGTGCATGGAGGGAGCTTAAAACAGAATACCTGTCTTAATATGGCCTGGGGAGCAAAATAATGTCTACCATCATGTGTTTTCTGAAAAGACCTGATGTGATGTTTTTAGGAGCAGTTGTGTGAAATGGAAAACCTGCGTCTGGAGGCTGAGCAGTTAAAAGAGAAAAACTGGCTCTTGCAAGGTCAGCTGGACGATATCAAAAGACAGAAGGACAGCAGGTAAGAAAGAGCCTCAAGAACTCTGTGGGCTGAATCGTGGCCTGCCTGGGTACCGCTGAGTGAAAGAAGTCGAAATAGATATCACAGTGTGTGTGATGTTTTTCGATGATCCAGGAGCTGCTTCATCAGTTGCTTCCCCATCAGGTCTAGTGAGGGGGTTTTCCAGAGCTAGAGAATAAGGTCGTCATGATCTTGCCCACCCTGATGACCTTTTTATTGTTGCAGAGCTGTTGAAATGAATTTCAAATGTGTGAAATAAATACTTGAACCAAACTGTCTGCTTGTATCTGAAAGAGGGGTTGGAGCTCGGGGAGCAGTTATGTCAACAAGACAAGGCTCTTTTTCTGCCTGCAGAAAGAGAATTTCCTTGGTTTTGCTTCATGGCTTCTAGTGGAGAGAAAGCTTCTGGGAAGAACTTTATAGAGGGGAGTTCCCTTAGGTCTGGGTAGGTGAGTGTGTGTGTGTGTGTGTGTTGGCTTTGACTCAGGCAGTTTTCTAGTTGTATCCGCTAATGGCCCAGCATCTTGTCGGGGGCAGCCACACCCAGGCTATGTCCTCTCCGTTGCTTGAAAGTTGTGTGATATTGGACTAAACCTGAGTCTTTAGCGCTGAAAGCACAGAGTCCTAACTACTGGGCCACCAGGGAGTTCCTCCTAGATGGTTCTTTCAAGTTTTAGTGAGCAAAGGAGAGGTCATTTTATTAAGCATTGTCTTCTAGGGATTTACCTTCCCCTTCTGAGTGATTCTGATGCAGGTAGCTCATAGTCTGCTCACCTAGTTTCCATATGCTCCACCCCCATGTCCAGGCATATTAAAGAAAAGCACTGTACATCGTATACTGTCTTTTATCAAGAGTTAGTTTAAGCATGGAACATAGAACATTTTTAGATCATTTATAAAACCACAATTTAAAATACTTCATAGCCTTGTGTTCCTCATATGAACCTTCTTCATGAAAGATTAGAAGAAAGTTATAGCCAGGGGTCAGCCTGTTTGGTAACTGATGTTTCATTGGAGCAGTCAGATTCCTTCATTCAAATACCACACACCTTGGCATTGCTGTATGTGTAGTAGATGTGAAATTGATACTTGAATAAATTTGACAGGGTTTTCCCATCCTCCCTTCCTAATCTATGCAGCAAACAGAATCATTCAGACAGTCAACAGATGAAGAATGAACAAGAAGAAGTGATCAAAGAAAGACTTGCTAAAGTATGATTTTTTTTTTTAACATAATAGTTGTTTTCCTTGTCTGAGACATGCTTTTATAGTTAGCATTCATGGTTATATATTTTAGAAATCATTTTATTATTGAAATTTTGTCTTTTTTGTATTCCCACTGTTAAGGTTGATATTTACCATCATTATTTGGCTATAGTTGAAAGTTGAGAGTGAAGTAGTCTTCATGCCTAAATAGTAAGTTCACATAGAGTTCTCCATTTAGAAGCAAGTATCCTATTTGAAGCATTAAAGGGCATAGTATGTGTGTGTATTTGGGATTATGGAAAGGGATATCCCCCCCATTTTTTTTTTTATTTGAAGTATAGTTGATTTACAGTATTGTGTTAGTTGCTGGTATACAGCAAAGTGATTGTTATATGTATATTCTTTTTCATGTTCTTTTCCATTGTGTTTTATTATAAGATATTGAATATAGTTCCTGTACTATACAGTAGGACCTTGTTGTTTATCTGCTTTACACAGAGTAGTGTATATCTGCTAATCCAAAATTCCTAATTTATCCCTCTCCCCCCTTCCTTTTTGGTAACCATAAATTTATTTTCTATGTCTGTAAGTCTGTTTCTGTTTCATAAATAAGCTCATTTATATCATATTTTTAGATTTTATTTATAAGTGATACCATAAGATATTTGTCCTTTGTTTGACTGACTTCACTAAATATGATAATCTCTAGGTCCATCCATGTTGCTGCAAATGGCATTATTTCATTCTTTTTTTATGACTGAGTAATATTCCATTGTCTATATGTACCATATCTTCTTTATCCATTCCTCTATTGATGAACATTTGGTTGCTTCCATGTCTTGGCTACTGTAAATAGTGCTTCTATGAACACTGAGGTATGATTGTATTAAAAAGGATGTTGCTTTTATTATTATTTTATTATTTATCAATATCTTATATTATAAAATAATATTTTGTTATTATAATGGTTTTATTACCATGAGGGCAAGTGGACTGGTTACTTTCAGTGTTTTGTTTAGCGATGTTAAGAACTTAAGCCATTTTCTCTTTTTCTTTCTTTAATCCTCTTACAGAATAAATTGATGGAAGAAATGCTGAAAATGAAAGAAAAGTAAGTACACTCTTGTAATTCAAGTTGTTATTAACCTTTTCTTTATTAATACCAAGCAGTATTCCTCTAAAGGAAGAAATAATGATTATAACCACAAGGTAAGAAAATTCTTTCCTTTCTGTAATAGTGAACATAGTATGTGAACACAGTAGATGGTTAGAAAATTCTTGCCTTAAATGCCTCTTGCTAAAGGGGTTCCTCGTGTGAAGCCATTAAAAATATACATATATATCTTAAAGAAGTTAAGTGCCAGGAAACCCTTAGTTTCCCTGGGGCAGTTGATGGGTTTTTACTTCTTGGACAGTGCGAACAATGAGAACCAACCAGATTTCCTTCTCACTTCATTTAAAACCTTGAGACCCTCTCAGACCCATAGATCAATACTCTGAATTCTTCTGGTCTTGACTTTGGGTCTCTTTATATGTTCTCTATGGACATAATTTTATTTTATTCATATAGTTTCATGTTTTAACTTATGTAATCTTATAAACTGCCTCATTTTTTGCTAAACATGATAAAGGGTATTTTTTTAATCAAGTTCAAAATAAGTAAACCAGTTGGTACTTAACAAAGTGATAAAGCCTTAGAAAGATACTGTGTGCTCTGAATAGAATAAATCTCATCAGGAACAGAGGTTCTCAAACATTTGAAATACCATATACCCTCTTGCACATTTTTGGAGTTGACTTTAAAATTTTTCATTGTAAGTTTAAATTATTGCAAAGGATAGAAGTTTCAGCACAGAAAATAATGATATTTAGAAATAAAGCTCTTGTTGATTTCTTTTAAAAGTTATCCAAATGATTTGATACTTTCTCTCCATTTAAAAAATACATGAAGAAATTCCTGAATCTAAAATTTTACATTGTTCCTTTTTCCTTTGAAATTATTTCCATTCTGTTCCCATGAAGAATTATATGCTAATTTAATATATTGTTTGGTAAACTTTTTGCTGACAGCCCAATCATATAAATTAACAATAAAAATATATATGGAAATTATAAGTAATTTGTAAAAGTGGATCATATTCATATGGTTCTAAGTGTTATATTTTTTATGGATTGGGTTTTCATTATAATTATTAAAGTATCCTGAATTTATTGTAAATTTGTATAAGTAATTATTATAATAGTAAAATTTTGTTGGAACTTAATTACTGAATGAATTTTATCTTAATGCTTTTTCTTTGTTTAGCTCATTCTGTTATACTTAATTTTGGAATCGGACAGTATTCACTATCAGTTCTAGTCCTACTTTTTGTATCTATTGATATAAGTGTTGAGAAATCTTATTCACAGGGGCTTTCCTTGTGGCTCAACTGGTAAAGAGAAATCTTATTCACATAGTAACTAGATGGCCATGGAAGAAGTTTTGTTAGAATATTTTTATTCAATTATTTGAACTAGTTCAAGTTAATACACCAAAAATTACATAGTGATTTCTCATCAAAAATTCTTTTTAATGATCAACTGACAAAGACCACTTAACTTGTTAAAGATTTGTTACTCAGTTGTTAAGTGATTTGTTTCATAGAATCATATACTTAACAGAGTAGAGATTTGTAATGGAGCTTTGTTCAACACTACATATGAGCAGTTTGGCAACTGGTTCCCAGCCAGTTAGTTGCAGGGCTAGGACAGAAATCTGAATCACTTACTGGCTCTATGATAATCCAGGTGTATAGTTCGTAGAAGTGTAGCTATTTTAGAAATAATACCCAATTGAGACCTTCTAGCTAAAAAGAATAAAAGCATCTAAGCTGATGTGTAATGTATTTCATGATCTAGTAACCAAGAGTCTCCAGTGATACACTGTCCCTGGAACTATAGGAGCCCAAACTGTGGCAAGTGACGCAGTCTTCAGAAAATGGCACAGTTTTATCAATCCCAACTGACAGCAGTAATTTTAAACGTTGTGTTATCCATATGTGTATGTGAGGATGTTTTTAAAAAGCAACAAAGAACTGAATACCAAGCCAACAATGGTGTAGGCAGTGTTTCTGGAGTAGCACTGACTCAGTGATGCCATCATTGACTTTTTCCGTTCTTCTGCGTTTGGTACCCTTGCTTGTGACCTCTTGGCTGCAAGATGGCTGCTGCAGCTCCAAACAACATATACAGGAGGGTCACAGTTTGCAGTGTGGTGGGTTCAAAAGGGCTTTATCAGGGGAAAAATACTCACAGGAGTGCTCAAGATTGTGTCTCTTTAGCCAACATTAGCATTCCTGCAGGGCAAGTTGAGAAAACCAGTATCTGGCAGTGGCATAGAGATAACCATGCTCAGCTCAGACCAGTTATTATTTACCAACTTTGGGGAACTGGGTGTGCTGCTCCTCTCCCCTTCTTCTCCCAAACTGAGTTTTTATAAAAATTAAATGGGTATGAAACTAGTGTCTGCCATGCCACAAAGCCTTTTCATCAAACAAAAGCAAAATACGTAAGACAAATGCAGAACAGCTCCAGGTGAGTTAGGGAAACATCAGCGCCACCCCCACACTGCCCCCCTGAGGTTCCACGGAACGCAGTCTGAAAACACTGCCCGAGGAATTGTTGGCTTTAAATGATATATTCTGTGTATTACCTCATTTAAATTATCAGTGTTGTATTCCATATGCATTGTAAAATAAATAAAAAGTATTTGTTTCTTTGGGAAGTTTATAGGATTAGGTTAGTTTTGTGAAATTCTGTATAATTTTTTGGTAATCCTTTTTTCTTTCCCTTTTGAATACTTAGTTGTTTTTGAACACTTTTTTTTCAACTTTTTTTTTTATATTGGCGTATAGTTGATTAACAATGTTATGTTAGTTTCAAGTGTACAGTAAAGTGATTAAGTTATACATATTTCTATTCTTTTTCAAATTCTTTTCCCATTTAGATTATTACACAATATTGAGCAGAGTTCCTGTGCTATACAGTAGGCCATTCTTGGTTATCTGTTTTATTTTATTTTATTTTTCTTCCTTCTTGATTATCTATTTTAAATACAGTGATGTATACATGTCCATTCCACACTCCCTGTCTATTTCTCTCTGCCACCCTTTCCCCCTGGTAACCATAAGTTCATTCTTCAAGTCTATCAGTCTGTTTCTGTTTTATAAGTAAGTTCATTTGTATAATTTTTTTTTATATTCCATATATAAGCTATATCATAGGTTATTGGTCTTTCTCTGTCTGGCTTATTTCACTCAGTATGACAATCTCTAGGTCTATCCATGGGTAACCCTTCTTTTTAATGTTTATTTTCAAGTGATAGTTGCATAAAGTGCACATCCTTGAAATGACTACTCTCCTATCATCTGAGAACCAGTTTTTTAAATCAGAAATGATTACTCTAAGGGGCACTGAATAAATCTTGCAGACTCTAATAATATTTAAGTAACAGTTTCCTCCAAGGGCTACATCTAAAAATCTGCATTCTAACTTTTTGTTGTATAAAAAAAATGGATTATGGAACTTTCCGAAATATAAGTTTGGGGTAAGCAAGCATTAAAAAAAAAAAAAAGCTTATATGCAACTCTTGCTATCTTCCTGTTCTGTCAGAAGGGGAGGACTGAATATTAGTGATACTTTGAAATCAAAATCCTGGGCTTGGGCGACAAATGTCTGATTTGAGTACTGTCTTATATTTGCGGCCCTTTGGAATACTATAACTCGATAGTTACCATTACAGCCTGGAGCAGCTCCAGAGCACCCTTCAGAACAAAGAGACTGACTACCTGACGATGACTGAGGAAGTCGAACGAGTCAGAATGTTGGAGTCTAAAGCATTCCAAGAAAAGGAACAACTGAGATCAAAGTTGGAAGAACTGTATGAAGAAAAAGAGAGAACATGCCAGGTGCATTTATGTGTTGGTTTTTATGAACAGAGCCGATCAGCAGAAGACTGCTGCTGGCTGCGATTGGGCACCCTGTAGTTGAGAGTTGCTCAGAGCACGTGGAGATGTGTGGTCATGAACGCTGGGAGCCTGGGCTCTGTCTGTCCCTCCCTCTCCTCCTGGAAGGCATGCAATAATGTTATTTTAAGTGAAAAATTCAAAGCAGCTCACTTGTACCTTCCCTGGATTGATTTCCCTGCAGGAGATGGAAATGTTAAGGAAACAGGTGGAGTATCTGGCTGAGGAGAATGGAAAGTTGGTGGGTCACCAAAACCTCCATCAGAAGATCCAGTACGTAGTGAGGTTGAAGAAGGAAAACGTCAGGCTTACTGAGGTAAACTCCTGATTGTTCTGAATGAGCTCATTCTGGTTTTTAAATGATTATTTAATTAAAATTTAATTATCGAATCACTTAACTGCTTGAAGAAAAATTTGGCCATTGCTAGTCAAGTGTAATTCAGTTATCATACCCATGAGATCTTGTTTACTGTTAAGTAGTTTGTCAGTGGAAATTTAAACTTAATGAATACTGAGGATACGTCTTCCTATAAGAATTAGAGCCTAATTTTTTTCTCTTTTCTTTTTCTTAAAAATTACCAGGAGTCAGAAAGGTTGCGTGCTGAAAATTTATTTTTAAAAGAAAGGAAAAAAAATGAGCCATAAAGATCCTGATGAACTGCCTACCTTGTTGGGAGACTTTTTTTCCCCTCTTAAAAAAGGAAGCGCTACCCACGCCTACTTAGTAGAGCTGAATTAAGAGCCCCGACTATTAATGGTGGGGGTGGGGTGGGCGCGGGGCACTGGCAGCGGCAGCGGCACATTCCTGCGGCAGCTGGCAGTCCACAGGTAGGGGCTGTCATTTCAAAGCTTTTAAGTCACCTGTAAATACTGGAAAAACCTTCTCCTTTTTAAAATAAAAGCCTGTAACTGAGGCTTTACCGGGAAACAGGGATGTTGGCCAGATTAATTTTTTCCTTCTATACTGCCATAATCTCCTTTGAGTTTTGCATCAGAAACTCCAACAATATACAGGGGTTTCCAAACTTCCAGTGAAGTTAGTGACTCTGCAGCGTGTATGAATAGCAAACTTGTTAATTTGGATTATTTTTATATTCCTTGAAGTGTTCCCAGGAGCCTTTTTTTATGACTGTAAATATGGCCTTTGTCGAAATATAATAAAATACTTTTAAAATATACATTTTAATAGAGTAATTTATAGTGTTCATTCATCATATACTTATTGAGCAGCTGCTATGTGCCAGGCACTGGTCACCAGTGATCAAAGCCAACAGAAACCCTGCCCTCTGTACAGGGAAGAATTGACTCCATGTTGGGTCTGTTTCTTTCACTTTAACCTTTGCTTCCCGTTAGTTTTGTTCACTGAAAGGATATTGTCCATATGTAATAGCCTGCCTCAGGGAACCCTGCCCCTCTGGCCTGAATGTTAAACCAAAATGCCTTTGTTCAGGATCCTGTCTACCTGTGGATGACTACAGAAAGGAAGGAATTAACACATCCCCTCCTGGGGCTGGCCATTCCAGGAGATAATAGCCAGAATAATGGCCTTTTTACTTTACTTCTTCACCTCCCCCACTCTCTGTTCTATAAAAGAACCTGGCATCCAGACCCCAGTAAAATGGTTGCTTTGAGACATTAGTCTACCATCACCTTAGTCTGCTGACTTTCCAGATAAAGTCAGTTTCCTTGCCTCAGCACATCGTCTCTTGGTTAATTGGTCTGTCATGCAGTGAGCAGAACAAGCTTGGACTCTGTAACACCCTTAAAGAACTTCTGTGTATTGTGAGGCTGCCAGGGTTAATACCATGACGGGTGGCCTGGACCTAAGTTTTAGCTTCCCCCGAAATGGTAGGATTCCCTACCCCCATCAGGTAACCTGGAGCCAGCCAATCAATATGCGCCCAGTAAGAACAAAGGGAGAGCTGAAAAGCCCGCGAAAGTCTGTACTAATAGAATTGCTTTGCAAACATGTAACCAATCCGCTTAAGCCAGCCACTAACCGCTTTTGCATATCTTATAAATTTGTGTAACAAGCTTGAGCTCGGCACTTTCTGACCCTGCACCACTGTGATGTTTGTGGCAGAAAACCCTGGCTCGAGACAGTAATAAACTTCCCTTTTTGCGAGTTGCATTGTCTTGGAAGCCTTCTCCCTCTTCCCGCTCGGGGATTCGGACATCGGGCATAACATTTGGGGGCTCGTCCGGGATCCCTTGACCGGGAGAAGAGAACGCTTACAGGACAAAGGGGAAAGATAAATAATAACACCGGTGCTCAGGAAGCAGGGAGGTATCTGGCACAGAAAGAAGGCTTTCTATAAAGGGGGAGCCAGCCGGCGTAAGGCCGAGGCCAGCGGACGCGCTGGGAGGCAGCCGACTCTGCGGGAAGGCTTTTTATAAAGGGGGAGCCAGCCGGCGTAAGGCCGAGGCCAGCGGACGCGCTGGGAGGCAGCCGACTCCGCGGGAAGGAAAGTTCCTCTCCCCGACCCTGAGTCTGGTGAACAGCGGACGCCATTCGGTAAGGTGAATCTGCTACCGGGAGGCAAGAAAATTCAGGGGGCCCGAAAACCCAGCGCTGTGTCGTCGGCTGACATTTGTTTGTCCGTGTGTTTGTCTTTGGCTCTCCGTGTTTTTGTGTGTGCCGGCATTGTCTCTAGTCTCGTTCTCTTCTGGTGCATCGTTCTTTCTCACTTCTGACTTATTTTCTTTCTCTTACTTCTCTGATCTGCCCTCAACTCCTTTTCTTTTCGGGAGTTTCAGTGAACAGGCGAACGGTTGTGGGGGCAATTGATGAGTCCTGGCCAGGGCTACGCTCTGGCGGACTCTGAAGGCCCTACAATAAGTAAGCCTCAGTAACTAGAGCCCGACCGGGTAAAACTCTCCTTTTCCCTAACTGAGGACGTGGCCTAAAATTCTTCTTGTGGGCACGGGTCAGGCACATAAAGGCCATTAGGGCGCCTGCCACTTGAAGACTCCCGTGAGAGGATAAGGGGGTCACGGAACGGGCTAGAAACCCCTAGGGGGCCCGCCCCCAGCAAGAAAACTTCCGTGCAACGACGCAGGCACATAAACAGTTCCAAAAGCATACCATAAGCCCAACCTCTTGGCCGCCACCACTCCCGGTAGGATTTTTGGTGGTCGTTCTCAGTGACTTTCTCTCTCTCTTCCTTACCATTAATTCTTTGACCATGGGGCAGGGAGAATCTACCCCACTTTCTCTCATGACTGACCATTTTTCGGATGTCAGGGCCAGGGCCCATGACTTGTCTTTGCTAGTCAAAAAAAGTAAATTAATAACTTTTTGTTCTGCAGAGTGGCCCGCCTTTCAGGTTGGATGGCCTCCGGAAGGCACCTTTCAACCGTCCATCATACAGGCTGTGAAGGAAAAGATTATGGCTCCTGATCCCTGGGGCCATCCGAGTCAGGTCCCCTATGTCATGGTCTGGCAGGATCTAGTGAAAAATCCGCCTAAATGGTTAAAACCTTTTGTTTACAAACTTCCTAGTTCCTCCAGTTCACAGGTCCTGGTGATGGAGACCCCCCCGGAGAAAACAAAAAAAAAAAAGAGGACCCAAAACCAGTCCTTCAGGAATCATCTTATCCAAACCTGATAGATCTAAAAACGGAGATAAGGCCTCCGCCATATGTGCCCTCTTTGCAATCCCCTCCGAGGAGAGAAGCTCCCACAGGTGAACCGAGAGGATTAAGAGGGCCAACGGGAACCGACTGTGAGGGGGGACCGGCATTGGGGACCCGGGGGAAAACTAAGGGAGATAGGGGTAAGCAAGACCCTGGGGACCCAGAGTTACCTTCATCCACTGTTCAGGCGCTCCCTGTCCGAGTGGGACCAACTAACCCGGACGGAGAGCGAACCTATCAGTACTGGCCCTTTTCCACGAGTGACCTGTACAATTGGAAGACCCAAAACCCCCCTTTCTCAGAGAAGCCCCAAGGCCTCATTGATCTCTTAGATTCCATTTTGTTCACTCATAATCCCACCTGGGATGATTGTCAGCAGCTGTTGCAGGTGCTCTTCACCACGGAAGAACGGGAGCGAATTCTGGCAGAGGCGCGGAAACGGGTACCAGGGGTCGACGGGAGGCCAACTGCCCAGCCTCATCTTGTGGACGAGGGGTTTCCTCTGTTGCGGCCTAACTGGGATTTTGAGCGGGTGGAAGGTAGGGAGCGTCTCCGAGTGTACCGCCAGACTCTAATGGCTGGCCTGCGGGCTGCAGCAAGAAAGCCGACAAATCTGGCAAAGGTAAATTTAGTAAGGCAAGAGCCCACTGAAAGCCCAGCAGCCTTCCTAGAGAGGCTGATGGAAGCTTTCAGGCAATATACACCTATGGACCCCCAGGCTGAGGAGTCACGCGCTGCAGTTTTGTTAGCGTTCGTGAATCAGGCAGCCCCAGATATTAGGAAGAAATTACAAAAGGTAGAGGGATTGGGAGAACAGACAATACAGGATTTACTGAAAGTAGCTGAAAAGGTATTTAATAATAGGGAGACCCCAGAAGAAAGGGAAGAGCGAATTCGGCGGGAGGAAAGGGAATTAGCGGAGAAGATCAGGAGGGAAGACAGGGAACATAGGGCGAGGGAAAACCGGAAGAACCAGAAGGAGCTAGCCCAGATTCTTTTTGCGGGGTTAAAGGCCGGAACAGAATTGAGGGAACCTCGAAACCCCCGGACGGGAGAAAAAGAAAAACCAAAAAGGCAGGCCCTAAAGAAGGATCAGTGCGCCTACTGCAAAGAACAGGGGCACTGGAAAAACGAGTGCCCTAAGAGGGACTCAAGGAGAGGAATGACCCAGAGAGAGAAAATCCCCCCTGGAACTCGAGTTCTATATGCGGGGGAAGACAGTGACTAGGGGAGTCGAGACTCGGCACCCCTCCCCGAGTCCTGGGTAACCATACATGTGGAGGGGAAACCCGTTGGCTTCATGGTAGATACTGGCGCCCAACACTCTGTTTTAAATAAAAAACTGGGACCAATGTCTAAGAAAGCCAGCTTAGTGCAAGGAGCCACGGGGACAAAAAGATATTGTTGGACCACAGAACGGAAAGTAAATCTGGGGACCCACCAGGTGTCCCATTCGTTTTTGGTGATATCAGAATGGCCAGCCCCTCTACTTGGAAGAGACTTGTTGACTAAAGTTAATGCTCAGATCCATTTTGACCCCGGGGGAATGTCAGTCACGGATGGACTTGGACAACCGATACATGTCTTGTCCCTAGCCTTAAGGGATGAATACAGACTTTTTGCGCCTAAGCCCTCAGAGACCATAGCACTAGATGTACAACCGTGGGTCCATAAATATCCATTGGCCTGGGCAGAAACAGCAGGAATGGGACTAGCTAAACAGAGACATCCGGTCGTCATCGAGCTAAAGGCCGAGGCAGTTCCTGTGAGGGTGAGACAGTACCCTATGAGCCAAGAAGCTCGGCGGGGGATCACTCCCCACATTCGACGGCTCATGGAGGCCGAAATTCTCAGGCGATGCCAATCCCCTTGGAACACCCCCTTACTGCCGGTGAAGAAGCCAGGGGGGACAGATTACAGACCTGTCCAAGACCTGCGAGAAGTCAACAAACGGGTGAATGACATACACCCAACTGTCCCTAACCCGTATACCCTCCTGAGCAGTTTACTGCCTGAGTACACTTGGTACACTGTGCTGGACTTGAAGGATGCCTTTTTCAGCCTACCCCTGGCAGTCCAGAGCCAGGAGATATTTGCCTTTGAGTGGACTGAGGGGGAGGGCCAACCGGTAGTACAATTAACTTGGACCCGCCTCCCACAGGGGTTCAAGAACTCCCCTACCTTGTTTAATGAGGCTCTGAGTGAGGACCTCTACGAATATCGGGCTTGCCACCCAGAGGTCATTCTGCTACAATATGTAGATGACCTTATGTTGGCTGGAACCACAGAGGAAGCTTGCAGCCGTGCCACTGGGGACCTATTACAGACACTAGGCATCTTGGGGTATCGCGCTAGCGCAAAAAAGGCACAAATAGCCCGGCAAGAGGTCACCTATTTGGGGTATAAGATCAGGCAGGGGCAAAGGTGGCTAACCCAGGCCATGAAAGAAACAATATTGCAGATACCAGAGCCCAAAAACCTCCGCCAGGTGAAAGAGTTTCTGGGGACTGTTGGATATTGCAGACTGTGGATTATGGGGTTTGCTGAGAAGGCCCGGCCCTTATATGAGGGAAGTAAAGAGACCCCAAAGTGGACTTGGACTGAGCCAATGAAACAGGCTTTCCAGACACTCAGACGGGCCCTACTAGAAGCCCCAGCCCTTGCCCTGCCTAACCCAAATAAGCCATTCCAGCTGTTTGTAGATAAAAAGCAAGGAATAGGAAAGGGGGTCTTGACTCAACAATGGGGACCATGGAAGCGGCCGGTAGCATACCTTTCGAAGCGATTAGACCCGGTGGCCGCTGGGTGGCCCCCTTGCCTTCGCATCATTGCAGCTACAGCCCTCCTCGTCCGCGACGCTGACAAGTTGACATACGGACAGCAACTCTCGGTTTACACCCCCCACGCCGTGGAATGGGTTTTAAAGCAGCCGCCGGGTAAGTGGATCTCCAATGCCCGCTTCCACACTACCAGGCCTTGCTGCTCGATGCCCCACGGGTGCGTTTTCAGACCCCTTGCTCCCTAAATCCGGCCACGCTCCTACCCAACCCAGAGAAGGACAGCCCTCTCCATGATTGCAGTGAGATACTGGCTGAGGCCCTGGCGGCACGAAAAGACTTAACTGATGTACCCCTAAGCAACAGTGAGCTAGTATGGTTCACCGATGGGAGCAGTTATGTAAAAGATGGGCAAAGGAAGGCGGGAGCCGCCATAGTTGATGATTCAGGGCGGACGATATGGGCTGAGACACTACCCCCAAACACTTCTGCACAAAAAGCAGAATTGATTGCCCTAATACAGGCTCTGGAGCAAGCCAAAGGGAAGAGAGTCACCATTTTTACTGACAGCCGATATGCTTTCAGCACTGCCCATATTCAAGGTCCCATATACCAAGAAAGGGGATTTCGGACAGCTGAGGGAAAAGAGGTCAAAAATCTGCCTGAGATTCACAGGCTCTTGGAAGCTGTCCAACTACCCCGGGCAGTAGCTATAGTACATGTCCCCGGTCACCAGAAGGGAGAAGACCCTAAGGCGCGAGGCAATCGTGCTGCTGATGCGGCCGCTCGAGAAGCGGCTAGCCGGGACTATGCCGCCCCCATATTAGCCGTGGGACTTCCATCCCCTGGTATGGGGACCTTGCCACCAGTTCCCGAATATTCCCTCCCTGATCTCGCCTGGATCAACAAGGATACCACCCTCCAGAAAGATGACCAAGATGGATGGTACCGAGACCAAAACAACAACCTGATCTTGCCTGCCACCCTGGGTCGTCACCTGTGTGAACACCTGCACACAACTACACACTTGGGAGAAAAAAAGACCCTAACACTTCTCCAGATGGCCTGCCTGAGGTTCCCTCGACAAAATGCAACTGTACGAGAGATAATTCAAGCCTGCGAAGCATGCCAGCTGATGAGGGCAGAGAAGAAGCAGCACTCGGGGACGAGGTACCAAGGGGAAAAGCCAGGGCAACATTGGGAGATAGATTTCACCGAGGTAAGGCCAGGCAAGTATGGGTACCGCTATCTGTTGGTACTGGTAGATACCTTCTCGGGGTGGGTAGAAGCTTTCCCCACTAAGGGAGAGACAGCAATAGTGGTTGCTAAAAAGATCTTAGAGGAGATAGTGCCTAGGTATGGGCTGCCAGTGACTATGGGCTCTGATAATGGACCTGCCTTTGTGAGCCAGATTGTACAAGGGCTGGCCCAAGCTCTGGGGACGAAATGGAAGTTACATTGTGAATATAATCCCCAGAGCTCAGGACAGGTTGAGAGAATGAATCGGACCCTAAAAGAAACTTTGACAAAGTTGGCAATAGAGACTGGCGGGGACTGGGTGACCCTCCTCCCCTTTGCACTCTTTCGGGCACGTAACACCCCTTATAAGCTGAATCTTACTCCTTTTGAGATTCTGTATAGAAGACCCCCTCCTGTGTATCCTATTTTCGAAGGAAAATGTCTGCCACCCCCTACTTTGGGACAATTCCAGCAAACTCTGATAGCATTAAGTAAGGTGCATAACCATGTTTGGAAATTGATTCGAGAGATACATGAGGGCCAAAACAAGAGGACCCTCCCCTCACATAATATTGGCCCAGGTGATTGGGTTTGGGTAAAACGACACCAATCTAAAGTATTAGAACCTAGATGGAAAGGCCCTTATGTTGTTCTCCTTACCACTCCTACCGCTGTCAAGGTCGACGGGATTGGACCCTGGGTTCACTGCAATCACGTGCGGCAAGCCACATCGGAAGAACAGGAAAAAGCACGAGCAGAATGGAAGGCGAGTCCTCACCCGTCAAATCCTTTGAAACTGAAACTCGTCCGCTGGGAGGCCTCCTAATTCTCCTGCTGATGGCAGCTCTCATCGACCCAGGAGCGACCAGTCATAACCCCCATCAACCTGCTAAGATCACATGGAAACTCAACGACGGGCAAACTCATGAGCTGCTCAATGAGACCTCAGGAATCCACCCTCCAAACACCTGGTGGCCGGACCTGAACTTCGACCTCTCAAGCCTCTTCGCAAAGCAGGATGGTCTCTATGATAAGTAGTATAGAGATGAGATAAAAAACCATAGGTTGGGGTTTTGGGCTTGCCCGGGCTATGTAAAAAATAACTGGAAAACCTGTGGTGGCATAAAAAGCTATTATTGCAGGAGCTGGAGTTGTGTGACCTCTTGTGATGGACCCCAGAGGTGGGATGTCGGAAACAGAGATCTAGTTAGCTTCACCTTCAAGGACCGTAGACACCAGGGGCCTCAGGTACGAGTACGATTTAACCAGGAACGGGCGAAAAAAAACCGCTGGACCTCAGGACTGACTTGGGGTTTTCAGCTTCACGTAAATTGGCCCGGCCCCTACCCAGGCGAGCTTTTAATCATTAAACAGGTTATTGAGCCGGTGCAGGTACATAGTTTAGGTCCCAATCTGGTCAAAGCATTACAGGGGCACAAGGCGACCCCCAAGCCAACCCCCTTCAGACCAAGCTTGCCAGGAACATTTAACATCTCCTCTACCCCGAGCCTCAGAGGCAAACTGACAGAAACCCCTGGCCCTCTGGCTGTTACCATTAGCTCAGCAATTCAGGACCCCCTATGGGCCTTAGTGAATGCAGCCTTTACGGTCTTAAACCATACCAACCCTAATGCAACCCAGTCCTGTTGGCTTTGTTATAATCTTCACCCCCCCTTCTATGAGGCCATAGGCCTCAATGTCTCTTACCACTTATCTTCAGGCCAGAACCCACCCCCATGCCGATGGGAAGAACGCAAGGTTGGCCTCACAATGAATGAAGTTTGGGGACAGGGACTCTGTTTGGGCACAGTGCCACGTGATAAAACTTCCCTCTGTGCCCGGACTATTAGTAACCTACGCTTATATGGCAAAAATTGGATTGTGCCAGAGGTTGGGGGCTGGTGGATTTGTTCACATACTGGGCTAACCCCATGTTTAAATGTGAAGGTTTTTAACCAGAGTTAAAAATTCTGTGTCCTGGTTGCTGTAATGCCAAAAATCTTATACCACTCTGAAGAGGTTATGTACTCACATTGGGACCGAGAATTGCTAAGACAAAAGAGAGAGCCAATCAGTGCGATCACCATGGCAGCCTTCTTCAGTCTTGAGCTGGCAGGAGCAGGGACAGGAATAGCTTCACTATCTCTGCAAGGCCAAGGGTTTTCTTCCCTACGAGCCGCCATAGATGAAGATATAACTCGCATAGAAAAATCAATCAGCCACTTAGAGAAGTCTCTGACTTCCTTGTCTGAGGTGGTCTTGCAGAATAAGAGAGGATTGGACTTGATTTTTCTCCAACAGGGTGGGGTCTGCGCGGCTCTGGGAGAAAAATGTTGTTTCTATGCAGACCATACAGGAGTGGTAAGAAAACCTATGGCAAAAGTAAGAGAAGGGCTGGCGCAACGAAAGAGGGAACGGGAGGCCCAACAGGGATGGTTTGAGTCTTGGTTTCAACTCTCCCCCTGGCTGACCACCTTAGTTTCCACCCTCCTGGGCCCGCTTATAGTGCTATTATTAACACTTACATTTGGCCCTTGTATTTTAAACTGGCTAATGTCATTTATTAAAGAACGTCTAAATACCATTCAGATTATGGTATTGAGGCAGCAATATCAGATGGTAGCCCAGGATGAAGAAAAAGATTCCTCTACAGGAACAAGAAGACAGGGGGGAATGTGAGGCTGCCAGGGTTAATACCATGACGGGTGGCTTGGACCTAAGTTTTAGCTTCCCCCGAAATGATAAGATTCCCTACCCCCATCAGGTAACCTGGAGCCAGCCAATCAATATGCGCCCAGTAAGAACAAAGGGAGAGCTGAAAAGCCCGCGAAAGTCTGTACTAATAGAATTGCTTTGCAAACATGTAACCAATCCGCTTAAGCCAGCTACTAACCGCTTTTGCATATCTTATAAATTTGTGTAACAAGCTTGAGCTCGGCGCTTTCTGACCCTGCACCACTGTGATGTTTGTGGCAGAAAGCCCTGGCTCGAGACAGTAATAAACTTCCCTTTTTGCGAGTTGCATTGTCTTGGAAGCCTTCTCCCTCTTCCCGCTCGGGGATTCGGACATCGGGCATAACATGTATCAGCACTTTTTATTTATTGGGAGTAATATTCCATTTTGTAGGCATGCCACATTTCATTTACTTACCTCTCAGTGGACATTTTGTTACCAAACCAAACTTGGGTTAGCTCACCCACATCTCCGGGCACAGTAAAGCCCATCCACTGACACCAGGTTGTGGTGAAGGAAGGTACAGGGTTCATAGTAGGGCACCAGGTAAGGAGTTTAGGACAGCTAGTGCTCAAAAAGGCCAACTCCCCTACAGATTTCAGCAAAGCATTTTTAAAGGTAAGGTGAGAGGTGTCCCAGGGTTTGTGGTCAGTTTGTGCCCCATTCTCTGACTGGCTGATAGGTAACTGGGTGGTACCACATCACATTATCAGTCCTTAGGTGACAGAAGGTCGGGGGGCTATGCACTCATGGTCATTAACTCCTTCCATTTAGCAGGGGGTTTGGCATCTATAAAACACCTCAGGAAATACGCCATCAGATCCTATTATCTAGGTACTTAGGGAGGTGCTAAAGCAGAGGAAGTCTATCCCCGGGAGGCCCTTTGAGTCCTGCTCAGTTACAGTTTGAACTGTTGGCAGTTGGAAGCTGCTAAGAACAATGCTGCTATAAGTAACTCCCATGTCAGTCTTGGTGTGAAAATACGTTTCACCTCTCTTGAGGAGATACCTAGGGGTGAAACTGCTGGGTCATCTGGTGTGTGTTTAACTTTTAAAGATACTGCCTGAAAAAAAAAAAAAAGATACTGCCTGTTTTCTAAATGTACCATTCGACTGTGCCTTTTATGTTTCCACCAGTAGTGTGTTCCAGTTTCTCCACATCTTCACCCACACTTGTTGTCAGGTTTTTTTTACTGTAGTCATCTTCTCAGTGTGAAGTGGTATATCACTTATATTTTCCTAAAGACTAACAATATTGAACACTTTCTACATATGGTAGATGATTTTAAAAAATTGATATATATACAGTATGCATGAAACTTGGGGGAAAAAAAATACTAAGTGAAAGAAGAGGGACCCAAGAGACCACATACTGTATGATTCTGCTTATGTGAAATGTCCAGAAAAGTGACAGAAAGTGAATAATTAGTTGCTTGGAGGTGGGAGTGGGAATTTCTGTATGGGTACAAGAGAACTTTGTGATATAATGGAAATGTTGTAAATCTGGTTTTTAGAGCTGATTGTACAGCTCCATAAAATTGCTAAAAATGAAACTACCTGCACTATAGGTTAATTTTATGGTTTGTAAATTATACCTCAGTCATGCTGCAGAAAAACAATTTTAGAAAATTAACACAGGGACTTCTCTAGTGGTCCAGTGGTTAAAAATCCGCCTTCCAATGTTGGGGACGTTAGTTCGAACCAGGGTCAGAGCACTAAGATCCCACATGCCGTGGGGCAGCTAAGCCTGTGCGCCACAACTAGTGAACCCACGAGCGTCTCTGGAGCCCGCGCACCAAAATGAAAGATCGCGTATGTCACAAGGAAGACCTTGTGTGCTGCATCTCAGTCCTGATACAGCAGAAATAATGAATAAAAAAACAGAAAACTGATGCATGGCTGAATTCTCAACGGATAATACTAGTAAATCCCCAAGAGACAGAAATGAAAAACGAACAAAAATTCAGTGTAAGGTAATGTACAGACACTGACTGCCCTGGAGGTGGGAGAATGTAGTGTAGTGAAGCTGGCAATAAAGAAACTTAGATCTTCTCACCTCCTGAAATAAAATTCACATTTTATAGCAAGACAAGAAAAATACAATAAAAAAAACTTTGTTCTTTGACATCTTCTCTGCCCTGATTCTGCATTGTGTATCTGCATTGTGTGTCAGCCAGACCTTCCCCATTGACAGAAAGGGCTGCTCAACCATAAAAAACAATATTCTAGCATCAGGAAGACAACTCCTTGAAATAATATTCCTTCTTGATCTCATAAGGGATCACATGGTGTTTAGTTCTGGGTTATCTAAACTGTCAGTAATACATCATTTGATGTACAGCCCTCTTTCTTCAAAAAACCTATATAACTGTGCCTTGACTTAACAGGTAGACTTAACAGGTAGTTCTCAGAGCTTTCTGAGATGTTTTTACCACATTATAAATCCTCAATTTTGGCTTGAACAAAATTTTCCATTTCTTTTTTAGACTGATTTAGTTATTCCTCAGCAATCGGTATGAGTTCCCCAGGGCTGCTGCAACAAAGTATCATAGACTGGACTTAAAACAACAAATTTATTCTTGCCCAGTTCTGGAGGCTGGAGGTTCAAAGTCAGGGTGTTGTCAAGACTGAGGGCTCCAGAAGATAATCTGTTTCATGCCTCTCTTGAGGTGTTGCCAGCAACCCTTGGCATCCCTTGGCTTTTTTTTTTAATTGTCACATGTCAGTTTACTGAGGAATTTGTGGTGCTAAAGGTTAATTCTACTGACTTGATTACTTTTCATGATGTCAAGTAAACTCCAAAGGCTATAAGCCATGATGTTTCACAATTACTTTTCCCATATTCAGGAAACACAAAATTCGAATACAAAGAAATGTTTGAGTAAATCTGAAAATTGCCCTCATCCTACCTTTTTTCAAAAGGTGGTAGGTAATTAAAGGTTCAGAAGTACAGTAGCAAGGAGGAAGGATGAAAGTGGGACATGAAGAAGGAAGATATTTTTGCTCAATTTCAGTTCCAAAGGTTCAAATCTTTCCAATTTTTTTTTTTAACATGTTCTGCACCAAAAAAGGAATCAATACTTTTCATTCCACTCTGTCAACTTTAGCCAGGGCCTTCTGAGCTGTGGTCTTTTGCTCTTTTCCTTTACAGTCTTGAAATCTTTGGAGTTAAACTTAATGTTATTATTATTTTGCCTTTACAGTCTCATCTGATAACTTTGCTTTCTTTGACGGAGGGTTCAGCACTGAAGCTGGAGGTTCTGGAAGCTTTAAATATTTAGATAAGTCATCACTTAATTGTTTAGGGATGTAATCAGATATCAGACCTGGGCATAATGAACATAATCCTCGTCCTTGTCACTGGAAACCTGGCCCCCAGAGAAAAATGCAGTAGACTGTACCTGGGCAGTGACATTTACCTTATTGGTTTTTATTGCTGCCATAGTCTGATTAACTTTTTTTTCTAGCCATTTTAATGTCTTCTCTTTGCTGTACTTCTAGTATTTCTTCTTATCTATTTCTTTTTCCTCTGTCACGTGTCAAAGTAACTTCTCAAGTTCAGGAAGCTTCAGCAACAAGATGCAATCTGGGAACATGTCATCCATCACAACTTGATCCAGGGGCTCAAACTTCCCCTCTTTATTGGACTTTATAAGGTAGTGGAGAAGCAGAAATAGCGGGTCCATAGGTGTGGCAAAGTGAAGAAGACCTCCTGATGGAACTGATTCATTTATAAACCAAGAATTTTTTTTTTTTCCTTGAAAACTTTTATTTCAAACTGCTGTGGTAGACACATATTGAACAAGTAGATGGCTCCTTCCCCTGAACAGGGTTAGCCAGTTCTACAAACACAAGCCCACTTTTCATCTTCTTTGAAGCATCCTTTAAATATATTCTCTAATTCCGGGCAACCACTAATCCATTCTCCATCTCGAAAATGTCATTTTGAGAATGCTGGGAGCAGGAACACGTGCTGCCAGGCACGAGCCTGTCCCTATCGTTTGCACCACCTGCCATGCACGTCTGCTCCCCGCGGCCACAGGCCTCAGCCCTCAGAGCGCAGGCTCAGCGGCAAATGGCAGGAGAAGGTCCCTTGGGTTTTTTATGTATCATTCCAATCTGTGCTTCCATGGCAACGTGGCTTTCTCCCACCTCTCTCCTTTTTATTTTTTAATTGAGGAGTAATTGCTTTATAGAATTTTGTTTTCCATCAAACATCAACATGAATCAGCCACAGGTGTACATATGTCCTTCCAAGAACACTAGTCAGAGTAGGACTCACTCTAATGACCTTAATTTGACTACATTTGCAATGTCTCTGAGGCAAGAGATAGATGGGCCCCAGGCTGAGCAGCTGGAATTTCTCCCTGTGGATAGATACTCCAAAGTAGCAGGATTGAGAGAAGAGTTGAGACCTGCCCAGACAAGAGACCTCGTATTTCTCATTCTCAAGGTCAGTGAGACCTTCCCAACTAGACGTGCCCAGAAAGGTTGCTCGGAGGTCAAAAGGGAGGGGGCATCACCTCATGTAAGTGATATCAACCTACTTATAGGCCTCTTGGCTAGAACCCATCTCGGCTAAGAGATGTGTGTTCACACAGGGGAGGCCCCTGAGATATACCAGGCAAAGCAAGATGACTGGCCACATAAAACCTGGAAAAAATGCCCCATAAAAGTGATTCAAACTACCATGAAGGTTACTGCTGCAGCCTGGAACTGTGGCACTCTGGCTGGCAACTGAAATCCTGCTTCAAGCTGCTGCAGGATGAGATGACTCCATTTCCAAATAAGGTCACATTCACAAGCACTGGCGATGAGGACTTCAAAATGTCTTTTTTTTTTTTTTAACAGCAAGTTGATTTTATTTACTTTTCATTATTAATGCATGCCGTTGGTATAAGTTTCAATGTCTGTACTGTTGGTCATTTCTTAACAGTGAGCCCCCCGAAGATTTCTGAGGTCTCTAGCCATGCTCTGAGGTCCCTGGCTGCCCACTGGTCCAGTTGGATCGGCAGGGGTCTCCATGATCTCTGGAACCTCCTCCGGTTTGTTCTGATTCAGCTCTTCATTCACCTTGGAACACTGGCTACAGAGCTTTGAACCTCTGATTTTCTTAAGTTTCTTCTAGGTGGCAGTTTTTTGAGAAGCTTTGTTGGCCACCTTTTCTTGAATGTGCTTATTCACCCTCACGGTTGCCCTGGTCACCTTTTCCTGAAGATCCCGGACGAGCCCCCAAGATGATAGATTACCGAGAATGATGTCGGATTCATGATCTCTGAAGAAGAAGATTTAGCTGCAGGACCAGGGACCAGGCTTGATCACTCAAGAGCTTTTGTGTAGCAGAGTTTTATTAAAGTGAAAGAGGACAGAGAAAGCTTCTGACGTAGACATCAGAAGGGAGACAAAGAGTGCCCCCTCAAAATGTCTTTTTAGGGGCCACAACCCAATACATAAAGTCACTCAGGTCAAGGAAAAGAAGATAAAGCCTTAGGCCAGCTCAGGACGGAGTTAGAACTGAGTTTTGCAAAAAGCCAAAACTGGAGGAACGCTGGGACCTTATGTCATCCTGGCAACTCTGCTGCCTGGAAGGGGCCTGGCCCAGAGTTTGTATTAATTATTATTAGCTAATTTGTTTAACTGAGAAATGAACAGAGTGAAGAGAGGAAGAGACTGAGGGAAGGTTGGAGAGAAGGCATAAGACACAAGACACTCCCTAGGTCATCACAGGCCACACCCATCCGTCCTGTCTCACTGTAACCTGTATGGGGAATTCACATTCATATTCCCTCCTTGGCCCCTGCAGCCCCTTAAATTTGTGACTTTGGCCCCTGAAGTTGAGGGAGAGTTCGAGTGGGTCTCCCAGAACTCAATGGATCATCTTTCGTCTGTAAGCCATCTCTGAGGTTTGTTTTCATTGCTTTTTAAATAAATGTGGGAAAAGGTATTCCTTGCCCTCCATAGTCCCAGTTCAGGGTGCTCTAGTTAACATCATGGTGTTAGTAAGTTTCTTAATTTTATCTTTTATCATCAAATCATCATCTGCTTACTCAAACGTGTAGTAACGGTAATGAGCTGCTCACAGTATTGGGCGCTGAGACTATCTGGGCCTTCTGAATCGTCAGAAGCCTCAACCCAAGCCCGCTTTCTTGCTGAGTCCGCAGCTCTCTGGCACTCTGTGCCCAAGCATATCTAAGGCGCATGTAGATCTCCTGGGAGTCTTGTTAAAACACACAGTCCGACTGAACAGATGTGGAGCGACACCTGGGAGGGGAAGCCCGTGTTGACACCGAATGACAAGGATTCAAACTGCTAGGCCACGAAGAGTTATTCCACAATAGCAACCACAGTACCACAGCCAACCTCGCACATCTGGCCAGGAGAGTTCCGCGCAGTTACACCTAACGGGGAAGGCAGCATGCCATGGAGGTAAGGCTACCGGGGCCTGCCGGCGACCGCCCGCCCGAGGCCCTCGCGGAGCCCCTATTGGCCACCCAACCCACGTGAGCGTCCCGTCACGTGAGGCCGCCGTCCAATCGCTGAGCGCCCTCGATCCGGCCTGGGGTCTGTCGCGGCGGGCGCACACGTGGCAGGAAGGCCGAAGGCCGCTTGGGACAAGGTTTGCGCGGCCGCCTTCCCCGACGCCTCCCCCGGATTCTGCCAGCTCCCCCTGCTGCCTGGAGCGATGCGGCGCTGCTTCTGGGAAGTATTCAAGTTCCTGTGCACCCGGGGCACATTCGGTTCGCTGAAGCTGGCCTTTGGAAGCGAGGTGGAGCCCGGGACGCTGCTGCGGCGGGCTGGCTGGTGGGAAAGGTGGAAGAGGGGCGCTGCGGGGCTCGGGGGGCGGGGGTGCTGGGGTGGAGTGGGGTTGGGGACGCCGGAGATCGCCTCATCCGCAGCCTTGCGCTACAGATAGCGGGAGCAGGAGAGTATACGTCGACTCGAAGTCGCCCAATCTTCATCCATTGTAGGTGATAAGAGATGTCGGAGACTGAGGCTTGTTCTCTTAGCAGGTACGTAAAATATGCTCTCCGTTTGGGATAGTCCGCTTTCGAGGAAAACACACACCTACCCGCACTCTCTCATTTTAAGCCCTTTTGCCTGAACACTACTTTCCAGGTGACTCAAGGTGAGAAGCCTGTTGCCCATCTCTTTCTCTCGTAAAAATTTTTATTTCTTTGCACCAGCTCTTAGTTGAGGCACGGGAATCTTTGATCTTCGCTGAGGCTGATCCCTTATGCAGCAGCTAAAAGGAAAAAAAAAATTGGGAATTTGAGATATCCTTAGTAGAAGGGAAGACTGAGCGAAACGTTTTGGACATTCCTCTTAAGCTAAGAATTCTGAAACTGGCTCCTCACGTCTGCAAAGGTGTGACTTTTTGCCTCTCCCATCAGGAGTCATAGGCCAGCTTCTGCTTGTTTCATTGTATCTACATACCCGGGGTTAGGCTGTGACCTGGGCAGTAGGCAGTCTCATTCTTTAGATTTAAAGCTTATTTTGGGCTAATCCAGTGGGAGCTGCTTGAGGTTGAGGTTAATATCCTGTTGTGGTTAGTATCCTCCTTGAAGTTAGTATCCTGTTGGGTAGAATCCTTGGAGTAAGTGAGTGACCATGATGAGCCATGAGGTTCTCTTGTCTTCTCAGTTGTGCACCAGGCCTTCGTAGGCCTTTGTATGAACAGGCTGCCACTGGCACATAAAATAAGCAGGGTGACAGAATACAGCCTGTTCCCAATTTTGAACCAGTCCTTATTCCATGTCCAGTTTCGTTGCTTCTTGATCCACATACAGGTTTCTCAGGAAACAGGTATGGTGGTCTGGTATTCCCATCTCTTTAAGAATTTTCCACAATTTGTTATGAACCACATAAAGGCTTTAGTGTGGTCAGTGAAGCAGAAGTAAATGTTTTCCTGGAATTCCTTTGCTTTCTCTATGATACAACCAAGGTTGGCAATTTGTTCATCTGGAAGTTCTTAGTTCATGTACTGCCAGAGCCTAGCTTGAAGGATTTTGAGCATAACCTTACTTGCATGTAAAATGAACACAATCGTATAGTAGTTTGAGCCTTCTTTGGCATTGCCCTTCTTTGGGATTGGAATGAAAACTGACCTTTCCCAGTCCTGGGGGCTACTGCTGAGCTTTCCACATTTGCTGACTTACTGTGTGCAGCACTTTAACAGCATCATTTTAAAGGATGTTAAATAGCTCAGCTGAAATTCCATCACTTTCCCTAACTTTGTTCATAGTAGTGCTTCCTAAGGCCCACTTGACTTCACATTCCAGGATGTCTGGCTCTAGGTGAGTGATCACACCATCATGATTATCTGGGTTGTGAAGATCTTTTTTGTACAGTCCTTCTGTGTATTCTTGCCACCTCCTCTTAATATCTTCTGCTTCTGTTAGGTCCATACCGTTTCTGTCCTTTATTGAGCCTGTCTTTGCATGAAATGTTCCCTTGGTAGCTCTAATTTTCTGGAAGAGATCTAGTCTTATCACCACAAAAGAAAGATTCCCCAGCATACCACAGCTAAAGATCCCACTTGCCGCCATGAAGATTGAAAATTCTGCCTGCCACAACAGCCAGATAAATAAATACTAAAAAATATAAAATGAAATAAAATATCATTGTCCACATCTTAAAATTAAATATCCAGTCCTTATTTTTGATTTAGTCATACTTGTGATAGTGCAGAATAATGGGACAAAGTAGGTGATTAAATTGTTAACCCCACTAGGAGATTATAGGAAAAAATGTACGGGAGACCCCTGTACGTTAATGATGACTCAGGAAAGCAGGTTTGCTTATCCACAAAACCAAGCAGGCTTGATCAGCAACAGAACCACCAACAGGGCCTGCCTGCAAACAAGGAAACAATGGTGGCCTGAGACCCACATCCTGCCTGGTGAGCTCAGGAAGTTAATGATCCCTCGGACGTGTTCTCTGCACACATAAAAAACATCAATTTAAAGAAAAGTGATATTTCAAGTGGAAGATTCTCATTATACTGTGACCTGAAATAATTTTTTCTATAATGCCATGACAGTCCTGGTTTCCTTTCCCATACTCTGTTCTTTACGGAAAATCATTAAGTGCATCTCATTCTCAAGGAGGGGCTGGGATGGGGAGACTGGAATAAGCTTCTCCATTATAAAAGAGGAACAACTCCCTATTTTATTCATCATTTTTGTATAAGGAATATATTTCTTCATTTATTCCTGTAGTTATTTTTTTTAGGTTGATTTGGAGCCCTATGTATTTATTGAATATTTTATATTATCATTCTCTGCTGTACTCTTTGTCGTTCAGGGTGATCTCCATTTGGCCATTGGGAACTTTTTCAGGTTGGCTCTCCTTCCCCTTGATGAACCACCAGACTTTTGATTTGAGCACTATTTATTGCCTCTATGAGATCTTTCAGTCTCCTGTGTATTTCCAGTTTCCATGGTCAACTCAGTATTTCCTGCTTCCTTCACTTGAGATTCTTTCTGACTTTTACGTTTGGGATAAAGTAAAAAAATAAAAAAAAAAGTCTCTCAAAACTCTTCAATAATCTCTTTGGAAATAACTAGTAGATTGTAGTTGTTTTTTAGTAATTAATGACTGGGATGAAGTTTTTCACAAACATCTTCCATTTTCCAAAACTGGTCTCATATTCCATGTGAAAAGATATTTGTGGTTCTGAGGAAAGGTGAAGTCACACAATAACAAACCCATACCTAGATTTTTTTTTTTCCTTTCTATTTTTTTGGCTGCACCACATGTAGCATGCATGATTTTAGTTCCACAATCGGAGTGAACCAATGCCCACAGCAGTGAAAGGGTGGTGTCCTAACCACTGGTCCTCCAGGGAAGTTCCACAAACCCATACCTAGGTTTATGACTTGCCTCCCTCCAGCGTAAGTACTGGCTCTCTTGACCATCACACTGAACCCACCATCCTGGCATAGAAAGGAGTCAGGTGATAATTTTTTTCTTTCAATCTGAAAGGATACTCTCCATGAGTCTCCTTTCTCAATGGAAGAAAGGGTGTCAGGAATTTAGGTACATGTTCATGTCAGAGAAAGTGCTTCTTCAGGGTTTAATTCTGGTTTAGTGTCAAAGCCACACAGGAAGATGAAATAATCCTGAAGTTTGAGCTGAACTAGCAAAAAGAGATTGAGAGTATAATTTCTATCAATTTAGTGTAATTCACAATGACCTTGATTCTTGGTGTTGAGTCCAAGTAATACTTCAGCCTGACTTTTAATATACTCTTAAGGACTGAAACCAATTTGTCGTTCATATTAATGACTAGAATCAGACACTCAATTTTCAGGATTATGCAGGTATGTGCCTGTAACACCACATGTTTACAACAAAAGGAGTAAGGTGAATGTACAGAAATCATCATGTCCTGGGCAGAAATGGTGTATCCAAATGGCAGTTGCTGGACTAGAACTGTGTTCTCTAACTCAGGATGTATGAAGTGCTTAATGGAGAAAGACGGTAAATTTTTTGCTATTGCATATGTCAGTGGTCTGTCATCTTGATGAGATGGCATTCCCTCTTGAAGAAAAGAAGTCAATTCTTAAGGAGATATAACTGAGTTTCAGAGACTAGAAGTCAGGCTCCACTGTATCTTGTGATATTCACTCTTTTTAAAAAATAATCTATCAATAAAAATGCCCAATTCCAATTTAATAAATTGCACAAGATTTTATACATGAGAGATTCCATGATTGCGTAACTTTTATGTTAAAATAAAAGGCCAGTCTCTTTGATTACTTTTCTTAATTCTAATCCCCTTCATTCTCTTGATTCATAACTGCAGAGTATCCAGGGTTTTGTTCATTTTTAATTTGATTTTTATTCAGTTTGCAGCAAGGAACTACTGAAGTTTGTTTGTTTGGTTGAGTGGCAGGAGGGATCCTGGTTCCCTTACCAGGGATGAAACCCGAGGCCCCTACAGAGGAAGCTCCGAGCTTCAACCACTGGACCACCAGGGATGTCCCCAGGATTTTTTGGGGGGCTGCACTATGCAGCTTCGGAATCTCAGTTCCCTGACCGGGGACTGAACCCAGGCCATGGCAGTGAAAATGCTGGATCCCAACCACTAGATCACCAAGGAACTCCTTTTATTTATTTTTATTTTTAAAGATTTTTTAACATGAGCCATTTTTTTTTAAAGTCTCTTGAATTTGTTACAATATTACTTCTGTTGCTTTTATGTTTTGGATTTTTGGCCTTGAGGCAAGTATGATCTTAGCTCCCTGACCTGGGATTGAACCTGCACCCCTTACATTGGAAGGTGAAGTCTTAACCATTGGACTGCCGTTTGTTTTCTTTGATAATTATTAGAGGATTTCCTAATCTTCTGAGATATATGAATATAAATTGTATTTGCACACTGGTCAGTTTTTAGTTTATTCTTTTCCTGTGTAATTCCTGAGTATAATTATTAAACAGACATTTTTAAGAGAATGGCATATGATACAGTTTTATGCGCCAGAAGGAGCAGTAAATCACAATACAACTGTAAATGCATGTTTGTGTGCTTATATAAGTACATGTATAAATATAATCTTACTCATGTAGTGGAACAGGCAGTATTAAGGAGAAGCCTCTTAAGTAATTCAGGGACGAAAGGGCGCCCCAAGTGTGCAATTATGTATCTGAAATAATGCATGTTCTTAGAAATAAACTCAGCCTGGAAACTGGGAGAAACTGCACAAATGAAACAGCATGTGAGATGGCTATTCAAAATATGCAGGGATTAGGTATACCCGTATTCAGTGTATAAGTGAGTGCCTGTTAGGATCACATGACCAGTGTTAAGAAGGAGCATCACCTGTGTGCTTCCCAGAGCCTGTCTCTTGGTCCCGTGGGCGAGTCAGTGTTGCTTTAACTGGGTGCTCCAGGTGATTCCGAGGCGAGACCAGGGTTAAGCGCGTGGTCTCCCGCGTACATCTGTGAGAGCTGGGGCCGACTTCAGAAAGAGGCAACAGTCTGCTGGACGCAGGCTTGGATGGGGAAGGCCAGTGCAGCCCACATTCCCTGCCTGCAGTGTTTGGGACATTTATGAAGAGAGAAGCGTGTAGACAACAAAGGACAAGCTCACAGCTTGGTCTCCATGCAGGACCTGTTTTTTCCTGAATCTCTCTCAAGACAAAGGAGTGGAGAGCCTGGCCTTTTCACCTTTCCAAGTTGGGCTGTGAAAGTTTGGCTTGTGGGCGTGAGGGAAAGCAGTGAAGGAGCTGTGCTGACGCCATTCAAGGCATGATCTCAAGATGCTGAGGTCATCCCTCAACATATTTATTTTTTTTTTAACTTTCTGGCCAAACCCCACAGCATGCGGGATCCCAGTTCCCCGACCGGAACCCACACCCCCTGCATTGGAAGTGTGGAATCTTAACCACTAGACCGTCAGGGAAGCCCCCCTCAGCACAATATTGATGAGAAAACAACTCGGAGCAGGAGGAAGAGGAGAAAATGGCAGCATCTCAGGTAAATGTGCAGGTGACCTGGGTTCGATCCCTGGGTTGGGAAGATGCCCTGGAGGAGGAAATGGCAACCCACTCCAGTATTCTTGCCTGGGAAAACCCATGGACAGAGGAGCCTGGTGGGCTACAGTCCGTGGGGTAGCAAGAGTCGGACACAGTGACTAGACCGTCGTCACCGGCTAAATACCTTGTCCTGGTTTAGAGGCTGTGTCCTCTTTTCCTCCTGAAATGCCATGGATTGAGAATGTATAAATCATTAATTCTACCCTGATTTCTTGCCTAGTGAGGTGGTTTTTAACCTGATTTTTTTTCCCTTTTATTCTTGTGATAGTCTTGGCCAGCTCTTTAAAATACTCTCTTTTGTCCCAGAACCTTTTCTCCTTTGTCTGAATCCAGCCTACTTATAGAGGATGAAGAATTCCCACTATGAGTTTATAACTTTCAAATATTAAAAATATTCCCTTAGTGAGACATCAGCAAGGGAATGTACTAGTATTCCCATTGAGTTGGGTTTAGGTGTTTGGATTTTAGGTAAGTGGGAGAAAATGTAGTGATGATGTCTGGATAGATTTTTTATTTGGAACAGGATTGAGAAAATGCACATATAACTGACTTAAAGTACACCTGAAAATAATATAACATCGTTAATCAACTATATATGCTCCAACACAAAATAAAAAGTTTAAAAAAAAAGAAAAGGCACATATAAACAGGATGACCTTAGTAATCTTGAATCCCTCATAATGTTCTAAAAAAGTTGGAGAGTCTATTTTCTATCGTTAGGAAAGTCTTGCTATTTAAATGAACTGTTAGGAACACAGAATATGGGAAGTTTGTATGGATTGAAATTCTCAAAAAAAGTGACATTTCCATGATTGTTTCAGGTTAAGATTTTTTTATTTTTCCCAAAAACACCCAGGCAGTGTCCTTCCTTGTGCTTTAGTTGTCTGCTATTCATTTATCCTCTGACTTCTGATCTTCACTGGTTCAGATGCTTTCTTTGAGATTCCAGCACTTGAGAAGTTTGTGTTTTTTCCATTTTATCTTTAATAAGGATCTTAGAAATACTTTGTGAAAGATGTGCATAAACCATTTCAGTTAATGTAGAAATGTCATTTCTTTTTTTTTTTTAATTTTTGAGCAGACGTTTTGTTTTTATTATACATCGAAATGTTTTTTAGTTGCCAAATTGTGTCCGACTCTTGTAATGCCACGGACTGCAGCTCGCCAGCCTCCTCTGTCCATGGGATTTCCCAGGCAAGAATACTGGAGTGGGTTGCCATTTTCTTCTGCATCCATTTATCTTTAATTTTGCTCTGCCTGTCATTGGCTCTGTGTTGAGTTAGAGGCGCTGAGAGTTGAGTCCAGCCTTTGGCTTGAGGAAAGGTAATGGTCTGTGTGGGTGGGTCAGACCAGTGCCATCCACAGTCCCCATTGCTGTCACAGCTTTAGCGGCTGACTCTGAGACGGAAGGGCTTAGGAAAACGGGGAAGGAGATGAAGGAGCTAATTTTTTCCTGACTCCGTCACATAACAAAGGATGGGGGAGCTGTGGCCTTTCTGCATTTCAAGGGTCACCTGCCTCAGAACATGGGAGCAGGTGGAAGTGCAGAGCTGATGCCTTCAAAGAGGAACAGGTGGGATTTCTCTGCATAATATGGCCGGAGAAAGAAGCCTAGAAATGGAGGAGGAAGAGGAAGAAATGGCAGGTTTTCGGGTAAAGTTTGTGATCCACATCAGAGGCTGTGTCCCCCTTTCTTACTGAAATCCCTTGTCCTTAGAAATCGTGAACATTTACTTCTGACCTTTGGTGGTGCTGACAAACTTAGTTTTTAATAAGTTTTTTTTTTCTGGTAATACCCCAGTTTAGCTCTTTAGGATATTCCTCTCATATCCCATCGCCTTCTCTCCATTTTCTCCATCCAAGTTCTCTTCAGAGCATGAGGAATTCCTGCCATGAATTAGCAATGTGCAAATGTTGAAAATGTTCCCTTTCTGTCAGGTCAACTTGGGGATGTGTTGATACACAAGATTCCCACCAGTTGTGAGGGTGGGTCCTGGCATATCAGTGAAGAAGGAGAATATGTAATGTCTAGGTCCTGTCTGGATGTAGCATCAGTATGTGTAGGCAAGGATAATGAAAGTGCTGCTGTAAAGCTGTTGCTATACGTCTTAGAATAACTCAAAGTTCTGAAAAAGAGAGCTCTCAGTTGCCTCAAGGAAGGACTTCCTATTTAAAATAGACCCAAGTACAGGACATGACAGTAATATATGGTTTTGTGTGTTTAACCTGCTCTCATGATTGATTAATTTTTTGCCAAACTGCATAGCATGTGGGATCTTAATTCTCCAACTAGGGATTGAACCCACATCTGCTGCATTGGAAGGCAGAGGTTTAACCACTGGACCTCTGGGGATATCCTAGATTAATGTTTTTTTCTTTGCCCTCGTCATTGTTTTTTGTCAAAACTATCCCAGCACTGATGATGCGTGCATTGGTCAGCTGATACCAATTTGTCCCATTACAGCTGATGTTAATTTTATTCGTTTGATTCAGGGGCTGTCTGCCCAGGTTCCTTGACTGAAAAGCGAATGATTTTCCCGTCATCGTTAATAGGGTCTTCGAGGGATTTACTGAGAGATGGGTGCTAAAGCCCACCACATTTCATGTGAACACTCCCCTGACTGCTTCATTTTCCTTCCCTTGTGAATGGCTATGAAAGGTGGAGGCTCTCACCTTTGTTCAGGCTTTGTAAGTAAATGTTCTGTAAATTGCAATTTTATTCCACAGTCATGTACAGGAATTCGTTTTGTTACAGTTTGTATCTCCAGGAAAACAAAACAAGAGTCCTATAGTATATGTTCAGCTACCTTAAAATGCTGCAATCAGCACAGGTGAGAAGTGAAATCATTTTAAGGAAACAGGGGTTTGTTGATGCAGAAAAGAATCTTCAGGATGTCTCATCTTGTCCTCATGTCTTGAGTTGATCTGGCTCTTTCACTCTTGATCAGTGATCATTCTAGACATTTAAAATGAAATGAGATGTTGCCCATGTCTTAGAACCAGATATCTATTCCTTTTTTAAAAAAAAAACTTTTTTATTTTGTTTTGGGGTGTAGCCAATACACAGTGCTGTAATGGTTCAGGTCAACAGCAGAGGGACTCAGCCACGTGTGTACACGTGCATTCCTTAGATTTGATTGAATACTACTTGGAAGTAGAGTTAAGGAACTGCAAATTAGAAATGCTTCCTAAAGCAATCCCACTCCTGGGCATACACACCGAGGAAACCAGATCTGAAAGAGACACGTGCACCCCAGTGTTCATCGCAGCACTGTTTATAATAGCCAGGACATGGAAGCAACCTAGATGCCCATCAGCAGACCAATGGATAAGGAAGCTGTGGTACATATACACCATGGAATATTACTCAGCCATTAAAAAGAATTCATTTGAATCATTTCTAATGAGATGGATGAAACTGGAGCCCATTATACAGAGTGAAGTAAGCCAGAAAGATAAAGACCAATACAGTATACTAACACATATATATGGAATTTAAAAAGATGGTAACGATAATCCTATATGCAGGACAGAAAAAGAGACGCAGATGTATAGAACAGACTTTTGGACTCTGTGGGAGAAGGCGAGGGTGGGATGATCTGAAAGAACAGCATTGAAACATGTATATTATCAAGTGTGAAACAGATCACCAGTCCAGGTTGGATGCATGAGACAAGTGCTCAGGGCTGGTGCACTGGGAAGACCCAGAGGGGTGGGATGGGGAGGGAGGTGGGAGGGGGGATCGGGATGGGGAACACATGTAAATCCATGGCTGATTCATGTCAGTGTATGGCAAAAACCACTACAATATTGTAAAGTAATTAGCCTCCAACTAATAAAAATAAATGGAAAAAAAAAAAATAGAAATGCTTCCTAAGTGTTTTAAAGGGGCTGTCAGGAAATACTATTTGATGAAATAATTTTCTAGAACTTACAGTGGCCTATCTTCTCTACTGAACACTGTACTAGATTGGAAATTGTAGAACCTTGGGGATGAGTCATGTTCCTTTTTTTAAAATAAACAGGTCTTCCTGTCTCTAAGCTGAACCTGGTTACCTTTTTTGAGCAAAGAAAGGAGCCCTGGGATGTGAAGAAAAGGAGACAACAGTATTGCACCCAGGTAGGTGGGGATGAATAAAGCAGATTGCGTAGGGATGATGTCCAAAGGCGAAGGAGAAACCGGGGCTTTAAAATGTTGTTTGGGAACCTCTGCTTCAATGGGAATTACTTTGAGAAGTCCAGGTTTATATGTCTTGCCGTCACAGAGGTACCTCTCCTGCTCCACTCATATCCTGCTCCTCAGTCCTCTAAGGGTTTTCCTTTTGCTCCCGTGATCTTCCATGGCAATCGGAGTGAGAACCAAAGGCTTCCCCACACCCAGCGAGGTATGTTCCAACTCTTCTTCCATTGCTTGGGGGGCCTGAGAAAATCTGTGCATGTACAGAGCTCCTTTATGGAGTTTGTCCTCACTTGTCTCCTAAAGACACCTGCACATCCTCTGTGACACCGGGAAGGTGAGGCAGACTGACTGTCCCCCATTCACCTCTGTGTGGAGTAGGCTCCCCAGGGCCCAGACCCTCCACTGGGTCTCAGATGAACCTGGAGCCTCCCAGTGTTTACCCAGCCTCACGATAGAATAACCTGGGCCACTTCGTTAAGATATCACTGATCCTGGACCCTGCCAAAGACTAATTGACAGAAAGTCTGGGGGGTAGTTCTAAAGAATACACAGATGATCCCAGTGGGGAGTCAAAGATGAAAATGACTTTGAAGATTGCTTATCAGAATTTCCCATCTATAGCAATCACTTAAGGATCTCATTAAAAAACAAATACTAGGGCTCCATACTCGGAGGTTATGACTGTCCAAATCAGGGATGAAGGTCATTAATTTGACATTTGAATGACCACTGAAGTTGCTTACCCCAGACCTCATTTCCAGCAGGATTAATCTAGAGAAATCGGGAACAACGCCTGAGTGCCTTACAGACAACCACCCTATCTGAACACAAATACTGCTGTTCCCAGTGAAGCCCACTACCACCTTCTGAAAAGATGACCTTCTCTGCTCGCCAGCTGCCAGTTGAGCAGGATCTGGGGAAAGGAGTGGAGTCTGAGCAAGACTGTTGTGGGGGACAACAAGTATTCATTCATGAAAGGAGTGTTTCATGAGGATCTACTGCATGCTCACAGGTAAGACACTGCTAAGATCCACACATTATAAGAGTTGATTGCTGTGATCTGCTGGGGAATACGTATTCAGTGTTGGGGACTGGCTATTCTGTGTTCATCTTTACCAGGAGGATTTAGAGTTCAGACTTGCCTTCATGGGAGTAGAGATGATCTTTGTTTCTTCTCTTTCATTATCATGGATAAAAAAGATAAAATCTACCCACCAAATTTCAAGTCCTTTCCTCTCCTTCCCTTGGGCTTCCCTTGTGGCCCAGCTGGTAAAGAATCCACCTGCAATGAGGGAGACCTGGGTTCGATCCCTGGGTTGGGAAGATCCCCTGGAGAAGGGAAAGGCTACCCACTCCAGTATTCTGGCCTGGAGAACTCCATGGACTGTATAGTCCGTGGGGTCACAAAAGAGTCGGACACGACTGAGAGACTTTCACTTTCACTTTTCCTCTCTTTAATCTGAGTTTGAGCATCAAAACTTATAAATGCCAGATCCAGTCACAAAGGTGACAAAGTTTCCAGAACTTCATCAGAACTCTGGTCTCAGCTGCTTGCTCTGAGAAGGATGACCAAGTATGGGGGCGGAGCCTTGGCAGGACATTTTTTTCCTTTCATGGTGGTTTAAGTGATCATTTTAAACGGAATGTGAATTGGTGTTTCCTGTCAGGCTCTGCAAGTCTGATTTTGGAAAAGGGACTATATTCTGGATGGAAATTGGAGCAGCAGAGCTGTGCCCACAATGTTAAGCCTCAGTGAGAAGCAGGAATCTGGGGCATCAGATGGGCTGCTCTTGGGGTGGGACTGATCCTGGGTGACCAGTGTCCCGGATTCCAGTCTGCTCTGGGGGCAGATGCATTGTTAGATGTACTAGATTCAAGTCACCGTGAGTTTGACCTGCATTCCCTGTGTGTGCCTGTGTGGAGCAGAAAAGGGAAAGGTTGTCAGAAACGCTAGGTAGGATAACACCACGAGTGAGGGGGGCCGGGAGGAGTGGAAGAGACTGCAGTGAGAGCCCTCAGCCCTGGTGCACCTGAGAGAGGTGTTTAGGGACTAGAAGAGGAGCGTGCGCCATGTGAAATGCGGCCTGTGTGTTAGAATATTAGCTTACGCCCATTGCAGATTTCTAAGAGTCAGTCTGAGCCTACCTCTTTTAAGTTCCAGCAACCTCCAGTCAGAGGTGGGTAAGAGCACTTCCTCTGCCTGGTAAACTCCTCATCCTTCAGGAACAGCTTCTTGATTCTGGTCCTACTGCTCTTCTCCCCAGCTCTGGTCATAAATAGTTGTGATCTTTCTACAGTCTCCCACTAGACTGTAAACTCCATGAGGCCTGAACAATGTCTTACACACAGTTCAGTTCAGTCGCTCAATTGTGTCCAACTCTTTGCAACCCCATGGACTGCAGCACGCCATGCTTCCTTGTCCATCACCATTTCCCAGAGCTTGCTCAAACTCATGTCCATCGAGTCGGTGATGCCATCCAACCATCTCATCCTCTGTCATATCCTTCTTCACCTGCCTTCAGTCTTTCCCAGAATCAGGGTTTTTTCTAATAAGTCAGCTCTTCCCATCAGGTGGCCAAAGTACTAGTGCTTCAGCATCAGTCCCTCCAGTGAATATTCAGGACTGATTTCCTTCAGGATTGACTGGTTTGATCTCCTTGGAGTCCAAGGGACTGTCAAGAGTCTTCTCCAACACCACAATTCAAAAGCATCAATTCTTTGGTGCTCAGCCTTCTTTATGGCCCAACTCTCACATACATACATGACCACTGGAAAAACCATAGGTTTGACTAAATGGACCTTTGTCAGCAAAGTAATGTCTCTGCTTTTTTTTTTTTTAATTCCCCAACCCAAAATTTTATTTTCATTTATTTTTTGTCTGCTTCACAAGGCATGTGGGATCTTAGTTCCCTGACCAGTGTCTCTGCTTTTTAATACACTGTGTAGGTTTGTCATAGCTTTTCTTTCAAGGAGCAAGTGTCTTTTTATTTCATGGCTGCAGTTACCATCTGCAGTGATTTTGGAGTCCAAGAAAATAAAGTCTGACACTTTGCATTGTTTCTCCATCTGTTTGCCATGAAGTGATGGGGCTGGATGCCATGATCTTAGTTTTCTGAATGTTCAGTTTTAAGCCAGCTTTTTCACTCTCCTCTCTCACTTTCATCAAGAAGCTCTTTAGTTCCTCTTCGCTTTCAGCCATAAGGGTGGTGTCATCTGCATATCTGAGGTTATTGTTATTTCTCCCTGCAATCTTGATTCCAGCTGTGCGTCATCTATCTAAGCATTTCACATGATGTACTCTGTGTATAAGTTAAATAAACAAGGTGACAATATATAGCCTTGACATACTACTTTCCCAGTTTGTAACCAGACCATTGTTCCATGTCTGGTTGTAACTGTTGCTTCTTGATCTGCATACCGATTTCTCAGGAGGCAGGTCGGGTGGTCTGGTATTTCCATCTCTCTAAGAATTTTCCACAGTTTATTGTGATCCACACAAAGGCTTTAGTCAGTGAAGCAGAAGTAGATGTTATTCTGGAATTCTTTTGCTTTTTCTGTGATCCAGCGATGTTGGCAATTTGATCTCTAACTCTTCACCCTTTTTTAAATCCAGCTTGAACAGCTGAAGTTCTTGGTTCACTTACTGTTGAAGACTAACTTGGGAAGTTTTGAGCATTACTTTGCTAGCATGTGAAATGAATGCAGTTGTGAGGTAGTTTGAACATTCTTTAGCATTGCCCTTCTTGGGACTGGAATGAACACTGAATTTTCTAGTTGTGTGGGCACTGCTGACTTTCCCAAATTTTCTGGCATATTTAGTGCAGCACTTTGACATCATATTTTAAGATTTAAAATAGCTCAACTGTAATTCCATAACCTTGACTAGCTTTGTTTATATACCTATATGATCATATATATGACCCACTCATACATGGATCCAATCTTTCTATATCCAACTATTTCTATACCACCGTATCTTAGATTTTATCTCTGAATCTCTGTGTAGCTGTCTATTGATAGAGATTACTATTTATATCTACCAATGTATCTACATAAACAATTACCTGTCCCTATATTTACAGCTGTACCTATTGATCCAGAAGTCTTATCTTTCCACATCTCCACCTCCGTTTTTCTCAGCATATATATCCACCTCCCTATGTCACTCAAATTTGGTTTGTTTTAATAAAACCTCTTCAATTACCTCTCCCGTCATTCCAAATGTCCCTTTGCCAAATCTCAGTTTGATGTCTCTGTCTGGCAGTCTGTATCTGTTGGGTAAATTGGTTTATTCGTGATGCTTTTGGATTCTGCCTGAACACTGTACTATGTATACTATTCATCTTTCTATCTGATTTCTCTGAGTCAGTGTGATCATCTGAAAGGGCTCTCGATGCGGAAGAACTGGCGTGATTTTCTTGGTGCTTCTGTCTGAGTCATCATCCATTGCATGTATGTAGGCCATCTTCCATATCCATTCATCTGTGAATGGACATTTTGGTGTTTTCCGACGCTTGGCTCTTCTGTGGAGAGCTGCCAGAGACATTGGGGTTCAGGTGTGACGGAGGATGGCTTTATCGCGATAGCAGCCAGGCAGTGCGATGGGAGGGAGGATGGATTTATCGCGATAGCAGCCAGGCAGTGCGATGGGAGGGAGGATGGATTTATCGCGATAGCAGCCAGGCAGTGCGATGTACGGATCTCCTGGTAGGTGGATTCTTCGCCTCTGAACAAACCTGCAGGCTGTGTCTGTAGCAAGACTGTTAAGAGTCTCCATTCTGTGCAGCAACACAGGGGGTTCTGTTCTCTCCCCGTGGCCTCAAACGTCGGCTGTTTGTCGAGGTAGCGGAGGACCAGCGCCAGATGCACCCTCGGTTGTCCTTTTGCAAGGCGGTTGTCTTTGTGGTTGAGAGGCTGAAGAACTCCCCAGGCTTGTTGACATGTTGTAATAGTGAGGAGAATTTTTGCCTTGAAATAGGCTCTGACATTAGGCACACTTTTGCATTCCTCTAGTATTACCAACCACAGGATGTTTCTCCGGGGCGGGGATCATCTAGGTTTGAAAGTTGTTGTTCCCAGAAATGTCCACAAGGCGGCAGCACTTCTTCACGACCGATCTAGGAACGGGGAGAAGCTGAGCCTGCACAAAAGGTGTGCTTCTGGGTTGGACTGTACTTTGCACAGTTTGTTTGCCATGACCAACCGATGAGGGCTTGAGGGTCATTGCTTCCTCCCCATGACCCTTCCGGCCCCCAGTCCCAGTCATATCAGAACCCCTGCAGAAATGCTCTGTTGAGGCCCATGTCTTAAGAAGCTGAATCGAGTGCAAAGGAGAAGGCTGAAATTGGGAAGCAGAACCCCGGGGCGGGGGTTGGGGGCGGCATGGAGACAGGGTGACTTTGCAAAGCTCTGTCGGCACGGAGCCGTCCAGCGTTCGTGGGTGTAGGGTAAGGGAGTTAGAGACACGAGATTCAGAAAAAGAACGAGAGCGGCACTTTACAGGAACAGATCACCTTTAATGAGGCGAGAAGGGGCAGGTGCGTGAGCTGTGCATTAACCCAAGAAAAGAGTAAGTATATATAGGCACGTATGTGGAAAGTTACTGTACTAAGGGGGCCTGTTCTTCTCCAAGGTTGTTGGGAGTAGTTATCTCTTAAAGGGCTGGGGCAAGGAATTTTGGAGATTGGCGAGAGGTTGTACTGGCTGGGAGCTCAGCTTAATCAGCCTTAATGTCCATTTTTTTTCTTCAGGTTTAGAGTTCTTTGTTTTGCATAGAATGGTGGGGAGGACCTGGAGGGGAATTTTAACTCCAGGCTATTTTGAGCCGTGTAACTTTCCCTCATTCCAGCCCCAGAGGAATATATACAAAGAGAGAAAGAGAGGTGGGCGCCATTAATGTTCAGGGTTTACTCATGCTGATAAATGAGGGTCAGGGGTTGGTGGTCTGGGAGGAAGGAAGTCCAAGGCCCGTAGTGTTGATTTCTATTCTAGCCATCAGGGTCTCAAGCTAAACAGCCTTCACTTAGTCTTGGGAAATGGCTCAGATTTGGTCTTGGAGGAATCTCTGGAAAAGATTAAATAAACAAGGCCCAAAGGTGAGTAGGAGGGTGATAAAAATGAATGGTCTTATCAAAGGTTTTCTATGGCCACAGGGTGGAGATGTAATCTTCAGTGTTTTCGAGGGTGGCTCCTTGAGGACTCAAGACCCAGATATCTGCCAGAAGTTGTTCCAGGAATAATTGTAGCCGTGAAACCTACAGGCTCATCCATCGCCAGTTGGGGCCAGTGGAAACTATGAGAACTTTAGAGTTGCAGGGCCTGTGTGAGAAACTTGGTAAGTATTAGTCTGGCAAGCATTTTCACCATTGGGCTGTATAACCTTTTTTAACCGGGTGATGTGTACCCAAGGGGTGATTTCTTTTAATTTTGCAGTGGTAGGGGTCAGCAGAATTACCATGTAGGGTCTTTGCCATTTTGGGGTTAGATCTGAGTGGGACTGAACTGTCATATAGACTGTCTCCTATTTGAAGGGATGGGTATGGAAGATTGGTGTGTGGTTGAGGGAGTGAGTTATCTATATGTTGCCAAAGGGCATCTCGTATCTGGGCAAGTAAAGGAAAGGGAAGGTGGGAAGGCAGTTTGGGACTGTCCTGGGAGTGGGGAAGACCCAAAGGTATTATGGGCCTCCCATACATGGCCTCAAACGGACTGATATTTAAGGGGTTTTTTGGTAAGGCCCCAACCTTTAAGAGGGCTAAAGGGAGTTTAGTCCAGTCTTGATGAAGTCTGATCGTTAATTTGGTCAGAGTTTCTTTTAGGACTTGGTTGGCTCTCTCAACCTTACCCGGCAGACTGGGGATGTTAAGGAATGTGAAATCTCCAAGGAACTTAGGGCTCATGCACTAGTCTGGGTGATTTGGGATGTGAATTTGGGCCCATTGTCAGGCTGGAGGGAGGGAGGCATTCCAAACCTCCGGAGGATTTCAGTAAGAATAAGCTGAGGCACAGTAGGGGCTCATTTGTTAGTAGTCGGGAAAGCTTCGATCCATCCAGAAGATGTATCTACAAAGACTGGGAGAAATTTAACCCTTTTTACAGGTGGCATGTGGGTGAAATCTACCTGCCAGTCTTGTGCAGGAAGATGTCTGTGAATTTGGTGGGTGGGGAAAGGAGCGGGGGGGCAAATGTTAGGATTTGTCTGCTAAAAAATGGTACAAGTTTGGGTCAGATTATTTAAATCAGTCACATCGTCTTTAGTCAGTTTAATAGTTTTGAAGGAAAGCCTTTAGTACTTTTGTAGAGGGGTGGAAGAGGGAATGTAAATATGAAAGTAATGTGTGGCTGTTAGGCTCATCAGTCCAGGCTGTAGTAAAGACAGGACTAACAGAGGTGGCCGGCCGTTTTGTGTCGTGATCTGTTATATCGTTATAAAAGGAGACAGGACTATGTCGCTGATGTCTCCAGCAGTGTATTACAGCAGCTTGTTTTGGGAGCTGAGCCGCATGGAGGAGTTCAGAAATAAAAGAAGCATTGGAAATAGGTGTGTCTTTTTGAGTGAGGAATCTCTTTCTCTAGATTATAATGTTAGAATGTAACATGTTATAGACATATTTGGAGTCAGGGTAAATGTTTATCTGTTGGTCTTTGGCTACGGTCAAAGCTTGCGTAAGAGCTATCAGTTGAGCCTGCTGTGAGGATGTGTGAGCTGGGAGTGTGGCTGACTTGATGAGGTGAGGGGGGATGACTTTGTCGGGCTGTCCCTGGACTATAGTGTATCCAGCCCCGAATGGGGCTTATTTCTGGGCACTGCCGTCTATGAACCAGGATGGGACTGTGGGGTCAGTAAGGGGCTGATCAGTTATATGGTCAAAGGAATTAAGTGTCATATCTAAGGTCTGAGCACAGTCATGAAATAGGTGTTCTGCTTTTGGATCTGGTGTAGGGAGTAAGCTAGCAGGATTAAGAGGTTTACAAGGCATAAAAGAAAGGGATGGGTCGAGGTGGTGTGCCTGGAGGATTTGTAGTCGAGCGGGGGGCAGAGAAAGGAAAGGCCCATGAGAGTAAATCTTTGAAAGAATGAGGTGAGCATACATTTAGAGGGGCATTTTGTGTTAGTTTTTGGGCTTCAGGTATTAAGAGGGTGGTTGCAGGTAAGGCCTGGAGACAAGGTGGTCATCTGAGCGTGACGAGATCAGGTTGTTTAGATAAGTAAGCCAGAGGGCCCCATATGTCCCCCCTTTTTTTGGCACAGAATCTCTAATGTCCTTGTTGAGAATGTACAAAAAAGAAAAAAGGCTTGGTGTAATCAGGTAAGTAAAGAGAAGGGGCCTGTAGTAAATGTTTGATAAGAGTCTGTATTGGGGTGTGGAGAGAGGTGGGGGCCAATAAGGGATCATCTAAGTTTCTTTGAGTAGCTTAGTAGAGGTTTTGCATGGAGGGCAGAATGTGGGACCCATACTTAGAAGAAGTTTAATAGGCCTGATAGAGACAGAAGTTTTCTCTTGGTCTGGGGCCTGGGGGTCTGTGTCACGGCTCGAAATCTCTGAGTTGGGATTATTGTTTGAAGTCCTTGTCGGGATTCTGTGGCCAGGGTATACTGAGTTTGGGTTATTACTTGAGAGGGTTTTTAAGAAAGACTGGCACCGGGGTGTGGTGTCTGGCTACTGATGGGCTTCAGTGTCCCAGACCTGAGTCTATCGGGGGAAGACCAGGGGCAGGTTTTGGGAGTGAGGGCTGGCCAGGGGTTCAGGTGCCATTTGGAAGCAAAGAACTGATATGGGATCTAAGAATGGGAAGTTTACAGAAGTTTGTAGCTTGGCCAGAAGATTACGTCCCATCAATGTCATTGGGCTTTGAGGAACTATCATAAAAGAATGTGTTAGTGTTGTTTTGCCTAAAGGAACAAAGGAGAGGAGGGGTTATTTGGGGATAAAAAGGGATGTCTGAGACCCCTTTGATGGCCACTTTTGAAGGCTGGAGAGGGCCCTTAAAGGAGGTTAAAAGTGAAAAGGCCGCTCCAGTGTCTGTTAGACACGAGACTTTGTGTCCGGCCACCGTGTCAATTACCCGAAGCCCTGAGTCCGTCTGTATGGGGCGGACTTGGGGTCTGGAGCTTGGGCTCTGTCACTGGAATAACTCAGGCACAACTGGATCATCTCTCACTTCATCCAAGGAACCATGGTCTGGGGTGCCAGGGCCTCCCTGAGTCTGGTTCCTGGCCAATTGTTGTTGGGCCTGGGGTGGACCCCGAGATTTGGTGGGTAGTGTCTGAGAACAACCTGTTTTCCAGTGGCCCCATTGTTTGCAGGTGGGGCAGGGTTTGGTGGGTGGCCAAGGCTTTGGGCAAGGCTTAGCCCAGTGTCCCGTTGGGTTACATCTGAAGCAGGGGTCTGGAGGGTGAGGTCTCATATGGGTGGGCCGAGGTTGATGGGCCAAAGGGGTTGAAGTTTTTCCTTGGATAGCTGCAGCGAATAAAGCATATTTGGCCTTTTAATTTCTTTTCTTTTTCTTTTTTCGCTTCTTCCTCCCTATTGTTGAAAACTTTAAAGGCTAATTTTAGGAGATCTCGCTGAGGGGTTTTGGGGGCCCTTTTCTAACTGGCCTAGTTTTCGGTGAATATTGGGGGCTGACTGGCTTATGAACTGGACATGTAGGTACAAAAGTCCAGCGAGGGTGGAAATATCTAGATTAATGTATTTTTGGATTGCCTCAGTAAGCCATAAAAGAAAAAGGGCAGGATTTTTTATCTTTTTCTTGAGTCACTTCCCTAATCTTAACATAGTTAACATGAATGTGAGAGCTTTTTAGCATTTCTTCTAGTAAACAGGTGATCCTGTGATGCAGGTACTGGATGTTGGCATCGCCTGCTGGATATGACAACTGTGGGTCAGTTAAAGGGACCGCATCATCAGCCGCCGGATTAGTCCTATCTTGGTTATGGAGCTGAATACCATGAGTCTGGGCTGCCTGTCAAATCCGTTTTTTTTTCATCAGGGGTTAAAGTGGCATTTAGGATGTAATAAAGATCATTCCAGGTTAAATGATATGTTTGTGTAAGGCGAAGGAATTTTTTTCTGTATCTAGTAGGATTTTCTGAAAAGGATCTCAATTTTTTTGCATTTTGGCTCATATCAGAAATTGAGAAAGGCACATGAACCCATGTAGGGCCCTCCGGTCCCACTGCCTCTCTGAGAGGAAATGTGTTTGCTTCGGGTCCTGGCCGATGGAGGGGGGGCGGAACTCTCTTTTGGGGTTTTGGAGTCTTCACTTTTTGTTTTGGAGGAGGAAGGGCTAGAGGTTGGGGTCTTCGCAAGCTTTTTGGGGGGTGCGGTAGGGAGGATGCTCATCTGTCTGGTCAAAATTGGGGGCTGAGGCTTCAGGGGGCCTTTTAGGGGCTTTAGATTTGGATTCTTTTGTAATGGAGGGGGAGAGAGAGCTGAGGAAGATTTGATAGGTAGAACAGTCTTTGCAGAGAAAAGGACGACTTCTAAGGTCTCAGAAGGCTTGAATATAGGGGATCTCTGACTGTTTGCCATTCCGTTTGAGGAAGTTACTGAGATCTGATAAAATATTAAAATCGAAAGTCCCGAACTCAGGCCAGCGGTCTTGATTGTCTAATTGGTATTGAGTCCAGATCCGTATAGAGTTGTTCTAAGCGGTTAGCTTTGAGTTCAGAGAGTAAGAGTGGTTTGAGATTCTTGAGAACACAGGCCAGAAGGGAATCTTTTGGGACAGATTGGCCAGACCCCATCATTGAAAGGTAAGCAGAGGCTCCTATTGGGAACTGGAGTCGTCACTCATAGTTGCAATAGGAGTTATGAGAAGAGAGCTCTCTGTCGAGGTGGAGCATCCCCCACCATCGCCTACAGAGTGGCCCTAGGCCGGGGGTCCCTGGGACCCGGAGGGGTTGAGTTCTAGGGAGCCTCTAGAACACCGTCCGGATCTTACCTTAGTCTAGGGGCCAGCTCAAGTGGAGTGTTGCATGTAAAGCACTCGAATGGTAAAAGGCCTCTGTCCTGGAGTTGGTCGGGCTCGTGGAAAAGAAAGTGTAGTGAAAAGAGGAAGAGAGAGAGAGAGGGAGAGGCCAGTATTCCTCGGGTTACATGGAAAACCAATAAAGCCCTTACCCAGGGCTTGTACCGCTCACAAAGGCACAGGGTGTCCTCTCAAGGAGGTCTTGAAAGCCTGGGTGGGAAAGTGAGCTTGGCAGGCTTCCACGCTTCGAAGAGCTGGCCATGGAGAACGAGAAGGAACCTCAACCTCCCGGGTTTCAGCACCAAAAATGTAGGGTAAGGGAGTTAGAGAAGGCGAGGTTCAGAATAAGAACAAGAGCGGCACTTTACAGGAACAGGTCACTTTAATGAGGCGAGAAGGGGCAGCAGTCAGATTAGTGAGCTGCTGTGCTAACCTAAGAAAAGAGTAAGTATATACAGGCATGGATGTGGAAAGCTAATGTCTGCAGGGGACCTGCTCTTCTCTGACATTGTTCGGAGTAGTTATCTCTGAAACTGCTGGGGCAAGGAATTTTGGAGATCGGCCAGAGGCTGGACCGGCTGGGAGCTGGCGTAATCAACCTTACTGTCCATTTTTTTTTTATCAGGTGAGAGAGTTCTTTGTTTTGCATAGAATGGTGGGAAGGACCTCGAGGGGAATTTTAACTCCAGGCTATTTTGAGCCGTGTAACTTTCCTTCAGTGGGGGACAGCAGGCTTCGTGTGGGTGGAGGAGGGCCAGCCTGGATCAGAAGATTGAGGTCCCACGCACAGAGGACGAGGCCCTCCGGATCCAGGGAAGGGCCCATTTGCATCTCCATGCTCCCACCTCCCTCAGCCAGGAGACAGCCCACCCTTGGGGCCCACAGCTGCTCAGGCCCCTCGGATGCGACACCAGCGTAGCCCATCAGGACGGAGGGGTCGAGCAGAGGCCGGTGGGTGTAGTTTGCTCCTGTCGTGTATGTTGTGTTTTCGATTGGAGCAGAGTTCCCTGCGAGGTTAGCTTGTCAGACGCAAGCCACTCGATCCATCTGTCCATGCAGACGCAGGTGTTCTTCTACCCGTTCTCTCCACGAATAACCTAATATACGTTTGCGTAGAGTTCCATGTTGTATACAGGAGGTTGTTGTTCATTATCCTTTGTCTACCTGCCTATCTTTCTAGGCCTCCACCAAACTCTCTGTATACCTCTCTATAATTCTGTCTCTATTTCTCTTTCTGGCTATCAATAAATTTCTCTACCTATATTTACATCTCTGTCTGTTCATTCACTATCTGTGCTTCTCTCTGTGTGTGTTCATCTTTTAAGCCCGTGACTCCAGCTGCATCTGTCTGTCTGTCTCTCTGTCCATCTAGCCAGGAATATGTCTTTATCTCTGTTTCTCTCTCCAGGTACCAGTGTCGACAGGAATCCAGCTTTGATCTACCTCTCTGTCTACATTCATCTCTTTCTCTCTGCAGCTGTTAGTAGATCTCTCTATCTACATTTCTATGTCCTTTCATTCTGTGTGTTTGTTTATATTTTATCCATATGTTGATGGATCCAGTGTCCTTATATCCAGCTCGCTCTCTCTCATCTTATCTCTGGATTTCGTACCTCTGAATCTCTAGGTCTTTATATACATTTTTATTTATATCTATCCATGTATCTACATAAAGATGTATTTATTGATATATTTATAGCTATATCTAACTCTTCCACTGTCTTTCCAGCTCCCTTTGTGTCTGCATATTTATCCACTTCTCTGTGTCACTCAAATTTGGTAAGTTTTCATCCCAAACTCCTCAGTTACCCTTCCCCTCATTCCAGACATCCATTTGCCAAGTCTCGGTTTGATATTTCTGGCTGGAAATCTGGTGTTGTTGGGGAAACTGGATCATTTGTGATGCTTTTGGATTCCACCTGAACGCTGTACTATGTATGGTCTTCATCTTTCTGTGTCTGATTTCCTTGAGGCAGTGTGATCCTCTGAGGGACTATCAATGCGGAAGAACGTGCATGATTTTCTTGGTGCTTCTGGCTGAGTCATCATCCGTTGCCTGTATGTAGCCCATCTTCCATATCCATTCATCTGTGAATGGACATTTTGGTGGTTTCCAATGCTTGACTCTTCTGGGGAGCCCCGCAGGAGACACTGGGGTTCAGGTGTATTGGAGAAGGATGGTTTTCTCTGGATAGTGGCCCCGGAGTGCGATTTGGGGATCTCCTGGTAGGTGGGTTTTTGCCTCTGAACAAACCTGCAGGCTCTGTAGCAAAACTGTTAACAGTCTCCATTCTGTGTAGCAGCACAGGGGGTTCTGTTTTCTCCACGTGGCCTTGAACATCGTTGCTTGTAGAGCAGAGAACTGGTGTCAGATGCAGCCTCAGTTGTCCTTTTGCTTGTCCTTGTCCTTTTGTCTTCATGGTTGAGAGGCTGAAGAACTCTCCAGGCTCATTGACAAGTTGTAACTGTGAGGAGAACTTTTGCCTTGAAATAGGCTCTGAAATTAGGCATACTTTTGCATTCCTCTAGTATTACCAACCATAGGATGTTCCTCCAGGGTGGGGATCATTTAGGGCCCCCACAGGCCTTGTGAATATCTAGATAGATGGATACAGAAGTAGCTGGAGTCATGGACTTCAGAGATGAATATAAACAGAAACATAGGTAGTGAAACTACTGGATGTATAGATAATGAATGGATAGATATCAATATAGGTAGAGAAATTTATTGATAACTAGATAGAGAAATAGAGACAGAATTATAGATAGGGATATATACAGAGAGTTTGGTGGAGGCCTAGAAAAATAGAGAGTTAGAAAGAAAGTTAATGAACTGTGACTTCCTGGATACAACAGGGAGTTCTACTCACCAGTGTATTAAGTTACTCGTGTAGAGAATGCGCAAAGGAATACTTACGTCTATACAGACAGATGGATCAAGTGGCTGTGCTCCTGACTAGAAGCTAGCTTTGCAGGTAAACTACTGCAAGAGAAGATACAAATCACACAAGAAAAGAAAATTACACCCAAAGGCCTGCATTCAACCCCTCCATCCTGATGGGCTATGCTGGTATCACATCCATGGGGCCTGAGCAGGCATGGGTCCCAAGGCTGGGCTGTGGTGGGGCTGCGGGAACTGTGGAGGATATGCCCGCTGCTGATGCCCCCACTGTATCTGGATTACCTTGTCCCTACTTTTGGGACCACCTTTCCCATATTCAGACTGGTCTGCTATAGCTATGCCAAGGTTTGTGTCTCTGAAGAGTCATGAACCCCCTGTCCATGAAGAGTTTCATAAAGTCATACTGTGTCCCAGGCTGCTTTGGTTGAACTTCCAGCCTCCTTCTTTAGAGTCACCCATCTGCCTAGCACAGCACCCTCATCATAGCACTTTGGCAGGGTTTTGTAATAGGTAATGAGATACAGCCCTTGGGTATTTCTTCAGACACTTTCCACTCTAATTTACCATGCAGAAACAGGACTATCTCTAGGCTATGGTTGCAAGAGTGGGTCATAAAGAAGGGCTCCTTGCTTGTGGTTCTATCTTGTAACAGTTTGAACCTTGGTGCTTTGTCCTTTGTTCAGTCACTAGGTTGTGTCCAACTTTTTTTTTTTTTTTTAATTTTTTTTTAATTAGTTGGAGGCTAGTTACTTCACAACATTTCAGTGGGTTTTGTCATACATTGATATGAATCAGCCATGGATTTACACGTCTTCCCCATCCCAATCCCCGCTCCCACCTCCCTCTCCACCCGATTCCTCTCGAAACATCCCACCCTCGCCTTCTCCCAGAGAGTTCAAAAGTCTGTTCTGTATTTCTGTGTCTCTTTTTCTGTTTTGCATATAGGGTTATCGTTACCATCTTTCTAAATTCCATATATATGTGTTAGTATACTGTAATGTTCTTTATCTTTCTGGCTTACTTCACTCTGTATAAGGGGCTCCAGCTTCATCCATCTCATTAGGACTGGTTCAAATGAATTCTTTTTAATGGCTGAGTAATATTCCATGGTGTATATGTACCACAGCTTCCTTATCCATTCATCTGCTGATGGGCATCTAGGTTGCTTCCATGTCCTGGCTATTATAAACAGTGCTGCGATGAACATTGGGGTGCACGTGTCTCTTTCATGTGTCCAACTTTTTATCACCCCGTGGACTGCAGCACACCAGGTCTCCCTGTCCCCAGCCATCTCCCAGAGTTTGCCCAAGTTCATGGCCGTTACCTCAGTGATGCCATCCATTTCATCCTCTGCTGCCCCCTTCTCCTTCTGCCTTCAATCTTTTGCAGCATCAGGGTCTTTTCCAGTGAGTCAGCTCTTCGCATCAGGTGGCCAAAGTACAGAGCTTCAGCTTCAGCAACAGTTCTTCCAATGAACATTCAGGATTGATTTCCTTTAGGACTGACTAGTTTGATATCCTTGCAGTCCAAGGGGTTCTCAAGAACTCCTTCTCCAACACCACAAATTGAAAGCATCAGTTCTTCATCAACGAACTCTCACATCCATACCTGACTACTGGAAAAACCAAACTAGATAGACCTTCATTGGCATAGTGATATGTCTGCTTTTTAATATGCCATCTAGGTTTGTCATAGCTTTTCTTTCAAGGAGCAAGTCGCTTTTAATTTCATGGCTGCAGTCTCCATCCGCAGTGACTCTGGAGCCCAAGAAAATAAAATCTGTCACTTTTTCCCCCTTCTGTTAATATTTGCCACAAAGTGATGGGACCAGATGCCATGATCTTATGATCTTTCTGAATGTTGACTTTCAAGCCAGCTTCTTCACTGTCCTCTTTCACCCCCATCAGAGGCTCTTTAGTTTTACTACTCTAAAGGCAGAAAATAAACAGTATCTGTGTAGAGATTGTTGATATTTCTCCTGACAGTCTTCATTCCAGCTTGTGATTCATCCAGCCTGGCATTTCACATGATGTACTCTGAATAGAAGTTAAATAAGCAGGGTGACAGTAAACAGCCTTTTCGTACTCTTTCCCAATTTTGAATCAGTCCTTTATTCCCTGTCTGTTTATTCCATCACTGTTGTTTCTTAACTCGAATACAGGTTTCTCAGGAGACTGGTAGTGTGGTCTGGTATTCCCATCTCTTTAAGGATTTTCTACATTTTGTTGTGATCCATAGTCAAAGGCTTTAGTGTAGTCAATGAAGCAGGTGTTTTTCCTAGAACTCCTTTTCTATCTCCATGATGCAGGGAATGTTGACCCTCTTATCTCTGGTTCCTCTTTGAAACCCATCCTGTACATCTTCAAGTTCTCATTTCAAGTAGTGCTTAAGCCTAGCTTGACAGATTTTGAGCATAATCTTGCTCACATGTGAAGTGAGCACAGTTGTACGGTAGCTTGAACATTCTTTGGCATTGCCCTTCTTTGGTATTGGGAAGAAAACTGACCTTTTCCAGTCCTATCGCCACTGCTGAGTTTTCCACATTTGCTGGCATATTGAGTGCAGCACTTTCACAGCATCATCTCTCAGGATTTGAAATAGCTCAGCTGGAGTTCCACCACCTCCACTAGCTTTGTTCGTAGTGATACTTCCTAAGGCCCACTGGACCTCACACTCCAGATGTCTGGCTCTAAGTGACTGACCACACCACCACAGTTATCCAGGTCGTTAAGATCTTTCTTACATAGTTTTTCTGTGTATTCTTGTCACCTCTTCTTAATCAGTCTCTTTGGCTTCTGTTAGGTCCTTATTGTTTCGTCTCTTTATTGTGCCCACCCTTTCATGAAATGTTTCCTTGATATCTCCAGTTTTCTTGGAGAGATCTCTACTCATTCTCATTCTATCATTTTCCTCTGTTTCTTTACATTGTTTGTTTAAGAAAGCCTTGTTATCTCTCTCCACTATTTTCTGGAACTCTGCATTCAGTTGGGTTTTTCTTTCCCCGTCTCCCTTGCCTTTTGCTTCTGTTTTTTCCTCAGCTACTTGTAAGCCTTCCTCAGACAACCACTTTGCCTTCTTACATCTCTTTTTCCTTGGGATTGTCTTGGTCACTGCCTCTTGTACAATGTTACAAACCTCCATCCATAGTTCTTTAGGCATTTTGTCTATTGGATCTAATCCCTTAAATCTATTCATCGCTTCCACTTTATAATCGTAAGGGATTTGATTCAGGTCATACCTGAATGGTCTAGTGGTTTTCCCTACTTTCTTCAATTAAGCCTGAATTTTTCAATAAGGAGCTCATGATCTAAGCCACAGTCATTTCCAGGCGTTGTTTTCATGGACTGTATAGAGCTTCTCCATTTTTGGCTGCAAAGAACAATCAATCTGATTTTAGTACTGACCATCTGGTGATGTCCATGTGTGGAGTCGTCTCTTGGGTTGTTGGAAGAGGGTATTTGCTATGACCAATGGGTTCTCTTGGCAAATTCTTACACTTTGCCCTGCTTCATTTTGTAATCCACAGTCAAACTTTCCTGTTATTCTGTTTCTCTTGACTTCCTACTTTTTTATTCCAGTCCCCTGTGAGGAAAAGGATATCTCTTTTTGGTGTTAGTTCTAGAAGGTGTTGTATGTAGGTCTTCACAGAATGGGTCAGCTTCAGCTTCTTCAGCATTAGTGGTTGGGACATAGACTTGGATTACTGTGATGTTGAATGGTTTGCCTTGGAAATGAACTGAGATCCTTCTGTTGTTTTTGAGATTGCACTCAAGTACCACATTTCAGACTCTTGTTGACTATGAGGGCTACTCCATTTCTTCTAAGGGATTCGTGCCCACAGTAGTAAATAGTCACCTGAATTAAATTCGCCTAGTCCTGTCCACTTTAGTTGGCTGATTCCTAAGATGTTGATGTTCAGTCAAGCCATCTCCTGCTTGACTATGTCCAATTTACCTTGATTTGTGGACCTAATATTCAAGGTTCCTATGCAATATTGTTCTTTACAGCATCAGACACACTTTTACCACCATCTTTCAACCAGACCATCTGGTCCTGTCACCACCAGACACATCCACAGCTGAGTGTCACTCCCACTTTGGCCCAGTGGCTTGTTTCTTACTGGGGCTATTAGTAACTGTGCTCCACTAGGATACTGGCTGCGTTATAACCTGGGGCGGGGGGCAGCGGGCCTCTCCTGGCGTCATGACTTCTTGCCTTTTCATCCTGTCCATGAGGTTTTCTAGGCAAAAATACTCAAGTGGGTTGCCATTCCTTTCTCCAGTGGACCACATTTTGTCAGAACTCTTCTCTATGACCTGTCCATCTTGGGTGGCCTTCATGGCTCATAGCTCCACTGAGTTATGCAAGTCCCTTCACCACTACAAGGCTGTGATTCATGAAGGGAAACCTGGTGCTTAAGGGTGCTTAATATTCACAAGGCCTATGGGACTGTAAATGACCTCTTCCCTCAAGAAATGCCCTGCAGTTGGTAAATCAAAACGAATTCAGCACAGGGCCAACTCTTAAGATGCCCTTTCAAGAGAAAAATTTTCCTTCCATTCTTTAAAGAAAAAAAAAATCACATGAAAATATGCTCAGTATCTTTGGGTTTTCCTTGGTGGTCCAGTGGTTAAGAATATGACTTCCTATGCAGGGCATGCAGGTTTGATCCTCTTGGGGAACTAAGATCTCACTTGCCTCAGAGCAACTAGGCCCAAGGGGTGAACTTGAGGGGTGAAACTACTGAGCCCGCGTGCTCTAGAATTCACATGCCACAACTAGAGTAGCCCATACCACAGTGAAGACCCTGAATGCTGCAACTAAGATGCAGTGCAGCCAAAAAGAAAAATATGTAATTTTTTAAGTTTTTAATTAAAATAAGTACGTATCATATTTCCTTCAGGCCTTGGTGACCTGGGCTGGTATCTCATCCCAAAGGAGGCTTGGATTCCAAGGCTAGACACTCCTTTGGCTGAGGGTCCTGGGGAGGTTGTGCCAACAATGGGACCTCTAGTGTCTGGTCCCCTCTGGATTTAGATCCAGGTGGCCCCTCTTGCAGATAAACCAAGCCTAAAGGACCCCTAAAATGATGGTCCCTTCAGGCGAGAAGAGCTTTGAAAAGTCATCTGGTCTCCCATGTCCTCTGAGTTCCCACTTCCTTAGAGGCACCCCACTTACAAATGACAACCCCTGAGCATAGCAGCTTGGCAGGGATTCCAATCTATCTGGAGGCGAAGGGTGAGGAAGGAGCAGTGATGAGACTGGCCCTTGGGTATTTGTGCTCGTCCACTACACTCTAATGGACAACCCAGGAACAAGACTTTCCCTAGGGCTCTGGTTGTCCCAGTAACCAGACTTGCCATGAAGAAATCCTGCTATCTTGTGGCCAGTGCTTGCAACTACAACTTGCAAATTGGTGCTTAACATTCATTCACAAGGGCTGTGGGGATGTAAATGACTCTTACCCTAATAAGATGGGCTGGATAGGCCACCCGATCCAGTATTCTGGGGCTTCCCTTGTGGCTCAGCTGGTAAAGAATCCACCTGCAATGCGGGAGGCCTGGCTCAATCCCTGGGTTGGGAAGATTCCCTGGAGAAGGGAAAGGCTACCCACTCCAGTATTCTCCTCTGAAAAAAGCCATGAATGGAGGAGCCTGGTGGGCTACAATCCATGGGGCTGCGAAGAGTCAGATATAACTGAGCAACTAAGCACGCACACGCACGGCATGGGGACAACCGAAATGTCCATCGACAGATGAACGGATAGAGGCACGCTACATGCACTGCATGGACTGTGACTCAGCCAGAAAACAAGGAAATAATGTCATTTGCAGCAAAATGGATGGACCGGGAGATGTCCACACTAAGTCAGAAAGAGAAAGACACATATGATATCACTTACAGGTAGAATACAAAAATTGATAGAATTGAACTAATTTACAAAAGAGAAACAGACTCACAGACTTAAATGATACAGTTAGGGTTACCAAAGGGAAAGTTAGGGGGGATAAATGAGGAGGCTGGGTTTAAGCAACACCCACTAATATTTATGGGCTTTCCTGGTTGCTCAGACAGTAAAGAAGTCTGCAATGCAGGAGACCCAGGTTAGGTCTCTGGGTTGGGATCCCCTGGTGCAGGATATGGCAACCCACTCCAGTATACTTGCCTTGAGAATTCCATTGACAGAGGAGCCTGGTGGGCTACAGTCCAGGGACTCACAAAGAGTTGGACACGACTGAGCGACTAACACTTTCAGTAACATTTATAAAATAGATAATCAACAAGGGCCTACTATAGAGGACAGTGAACTCTACTCACCATTCTGTCATAACCTATATGCAAAAAGAAGCCATGAGAAATTTATATATACATATGTCTGTTTATACCTGAATCACACTGCTGTATACTTCAAATAAACACAACACTGCAAATCAACAATCCTCCAAGATAAAATAATCTTTAAAACATAAAAAATGCCTAACAAAATTCCCTTTGGCCACAGGGACCTGGGCTATTAGCACAGGCCTGGGGCCTGAGGAAGCTGGCGCCAAAGGTTGGACTACCACAGGGCTGACAGTCTAGGGCACAGAGCGAGGAGAACACAGTTCGATCCTAACCAACCCTGAGCCAGAGATCACCTCTCACCAGAGGCCCCAGGACCCCGACCTGAAACAGAAGTCACAGCAGCAGCTGGGATTTCCTGCGACCTGCATGAAGCAGCACAGCCGTCCTGTGCAGACACACACCCCTCGCCTCATTGATGAGCAAGCCGGCAAGAAGTTCAGAAGCTGCCACGGCCACGTGCTAACGCCGGTGTTGGCATCACGATCCACACGGGTCCACGACCCACCGTCACCAGGACTCTGAAATTAGTCCTTTCAAGGGTGGATCAGAGAGGCTCCTGATCTCAGAGGGGGCTGAGGCGGGGCAAGGATCCTCAGAGGTCGGCAAGGAGTGGCGCTCCCACCAGGCCTTTCTGTGCGCGTGGAGATGAGAGGTCAGGCCGCTCACTGCAGGTCAGTGTGGACCCCTCTTCTACAGGTTCCTTGTGTGTTTCTCAGCAGCAGAACCTCTGCTTTGAAATAAATCTTAGATCAAGTGGGAGGGAGGGGACATACATACACTTATGACTGATTGACGTTGTTGTATGGCAGAAAGCTATACAACATTATTAATTATCCTCCAATTTTTAAAAAAGAGTAACATTAAAAATCTTAAATATTAGATGATAACATATAAAATGGAAAAAAAAAGTGAAACTACTTTGGCTGAAGTGAGGCCACAGCAGGCTGGCCCACTCAGTCTGCAAAATCCAAGCCTTTAGACAACAGTAGGACAATAGTTGCTTCTTTCCTTCCATTATTCAGATACGAAAAGAAAGGCCAAGAAGGCAGTTTTGCTCAGGCTTCTCAGTGGACACAGACTACACTGAATTCTAGTGAGCTCTACATTTCTTCTTTTTCTCACACTCTCTGTGCTCCCAAGGGCAGGCCTGGTCCTCTGTACAGTGCCTGCTGCCATCAATGAATGAATAACGAGAGGGGACTGGCCCCAGTCACACAGTGGGTTTAGTGATAGGTCATTGGGCTCCTGGCCATAAGCTGTGTTTGCACCTTACACCACCAAGATCAACGACAGTAAGCTGGAAGTAAATGAAATTACCGCCCTCAACCGTTTATGCTTAGGGGAGTAACATGTTAGCCATTCCTAAGGGAAATGGTTCAAATTTGTTAAAACAAAATAAGCCAGTGGAGTGAAATACAGGGTTGCGTCCATCTTCCAGGGCAGTTGCCAAACCCAGATGAGACGAATGGAAGGGTAATGTAAAAGAGAGAGAGTTCTGGTGAGGACAAGATGGCAGAACAGCCACACAGGTTTTCAGTACTTTCACAAAAACAAAGCCACTAGGAGAGCAAAAGAAACCCCCAGATGACATTAAGGTAGGTCGTCAAGCTCTCGAACATGATGGAGTAGGGCCAAACCACTCACAGCCATAACACCAGTGTGGTTTCAGCACGGGCAGGAGAAAGGCAAGCTTTTAAGGCCCTTTGAGTCAAGTAACCCGAGAATTATGATCAAATACACATCCCTTCTAGATAGAAAACTCAACAAGCCAGTGTGAGAACTGTCAAAACTAGGAGCAGAGTCCCATGCTTTCATTTAAAAGTGAAAAATTGGGGATGCAAGAAAGTTGCAAATGGAGTCTCTAGCAATGAACAATTCATTATCTAAAGTAATACACTGGATGGGAGTTCACAGACATTAGACACTGTTGAAGGAAAGATCAGTAAGTCTGAATTCAGCAATAAAAATTACACAAACTGAAGCACAGAAAGAAAAAGAGACAAGACCCCTCCAAAAAAAAAATAACAGGTAAGTTACTACAATATTAAGTAGTTTAAAATACATGTAAGGCCAAAAATCTTTGAAGAAACAGCCAAAATTTTTTTCAAGCTGGATTAGAACTATAACCCTACAGATTCTAGGAAGTCAGAGAACCTCACACACACTGTAGTAAAACTGAAGTTAAAAAAGCAGCCAGAGAAAACAGATATTACAGATAAAGGAACAAATATAACAATGGCAGCCAACTTCTCATCAGAAATTTTGTAAAGCATTAGAAGATTAATGTCAGACGTGCTGAAAGAAAAAAGCCTGTTAGCTTGGAATTCTAAACCTAGTGAAAATATCCTTTTTTAAAGATGAAATAAACTCTTTTTCAACTAAAAACTGAAACAATGAATTACCATCAGAGCTGAAATACAAGAAATGTGAAAGTAATTTCTTCAGGTAGAAGGAAAATAATACCAGATGAAAATCTGAATCTATACAAAGGAATAAGGAACACCAGAAATAGAAAAGATCTGGGTGAATAGGAGATTTTCTTTCATTTCTTTAATATCTCTAAAAATACTGACTATCCAAAGTACACTGTGGAGGTTATAGCATATAGAATTAAAATGTGTGAAATAGCAGAAATAATGGCAGCAGGGAAATCAAAGTATTCTGTTTGAAGGATTTATAGTATATAAAAGGAATATCCTACCTGTTCAAGGTATGTTGTGGTGAAGCTGTGTTTTAAATCCTAGGTCAACCACTAAAAGAATAAAGCAAAGAATATAGCTAATAAGTCACCAGTGATTAACATAATACCACAAAAAAATGGTCCAAAAATGGGCATGAGAAGAGAAAAAAAAGGAACAAAGAACAGATGAGTCAAATAGAAAACAGCTAGTAGGTTTATACCAAACTATATAGGTGATTACAATAAATAGACTAAACACTCCCAAGTAAAAGGCCCTGATCAAGAGAGATTATCAGGATAGATTAAAAAAAAAACCAACCAACTACATGCTGTTTATATAAAACCTACTTTAAACATGAATGCAGATTAAAACAATGGAAATGATTTAGAAGATATCCTATATACACACTAATCAAAAGAAAGATGAAGTATCTGTATTATAATGACGTAAAACTGATTCTAGAACAAGAAGTATCCGATAAAGTAGACTTCAGGACAACAAATACTTATAAAGGATTTTTTAAAAAGGACATAATAATAAAATGACTGATTCATCAAGAAGGCAACAATCCTAAATACACATGCACCTAAAACAGCTTCAAAATATGTGAAACAAAAACTCACAGAACTGAAGAGAAGTCATTTCCAATTCCAGCTGGAGATCTTAACACTCCTCTTTTAGCAGCAGAACAAGTACATCCCCTAAAAAAAAAAAAAGGTTATGGAATACATACACAAACCTATCAGTCAGCTTGACGTAACTGACCATAGAATATTTCACCCAACAACACTTAAATGCATTCAAGTACATCTGGAATACCCATTAAGATAGACTCATTTCTGGACCCTCAAACATTCTTTAACAAATTTAAAAGAACTAAAATCATCAAGAACATATTCTTGGATTATAATGGCAATACCTAGATATCAATAATAGAATATTTGGAAAAATCTTCAAGCATTTGGAAATGTAACCAATATGTACATATCTAAATAACTTAGGGGTTGAAGAAAAAAAAATCACAGTAAAAATAGTTACCTATAGAGGAAAGAGAAAACAGTGAAGGGGACAGAAATGGAAGGTAATAGTCTCTGCTCCGCAGTGCAGGAGCCCCAGGAGAAGCAGGTTCAACCCCTGGGTCGGCAAGATGCCCTGGAGAAGGAAATGGCCACCCTCCCCAGCACTCTTGCCTGGAGAATCGCACGGACGGAGGAGCCTGGCGGGTACAGTCCACGGGGCCACACGGAGTCAGACACGCCTGAGCGACTTAGCACACAGGCACGCACACGTGTACCTTGTCCTGTGCACTGACTTTGGAAGCACGCGATGCTTAGTGAGTAACAGTTAAAGAGGGAAAAGTCCCTAAAAGCTGAAAGAACAAACGGATGTAATTTTACTTATATATCAAGCCCAATCCATAACCACAGAAGGAAAATAAGTATTCAAGTGTTTTAAACTGTACATTCCTAATAGGCTGTATTTAGTAGTTCTATGGTTTGTAGTAATTGCAATCATCTTATTTTGAAAATATTATGTTGATACCGTAAGACAGAGCAAGAGAAAAGTAATTTTGTTACTGTAATTAGAAACCAAGATTTTTAAGGTAAAAGAAGGGATTTCAGTAAACAACTCAAGAACTGAAAGCACCGTCCCCTTAGGTTTTACTTGGAAATAACACTATTGACTCATGACCTATTTTTCTCCTAAAAACTGTATCTTTTCTCATCTCTGCACCGAAAAGGCCTAGAAGCAATATAAATAATTAGCATCCAGACTGCGATCTTTTGTAAAAAAAATATTTTTATTTATTTGTGGCTGCCCTGGGTCCTTGCTGCTGTGAGCAGGCTTTCTCCAGTTGTGGTGCTTGGGCTCTAGGGCGCAAGGGCTCAGTAGTGTGGTGCCCAGGCTTAGCTGCTCCGTGGCATGTGGAATCCTCTGGGACCAAGGATCGAACCTATGTCCCTTGCGTTATCAGGTGGATTCTTAACCACTGGACCATCAGGGAAGTCCCAGACTGTGGTCTTTAAAAACTATTTCCCACTAAAAGAAACCAACATTTCTTAAAGGTATTACAGATTAAGGTCAGAAGCTGGAAGGGCACGCACAAAGTGAGCCCAGGGTTTCTTAACGGGACAGAAAAAAACAAAAGTGTTAGATGCTCAGTCATAACAAGGAAGCTATCAAAAAACAATAGGGTTGTGTCAAAAGCACACAGCAATCAAGTCTTCAAATATGGAAGCATCAAAAATAATGACTGTAATTGATTGAAACACATATTTTAAAAACCCTTTGAGTGTGTGATAGGGGAAAAATTTCGAAGGTTGCTAGAACAATGACCTTACTTTGAAAATAAGAAGAAAAAAAAATCATGTATTTTTCTTGCCTTTCCTGTACAAACTGTGTATCATGATGATAAAGTAATTGCTGAAGGAAAAAATGCTAGTAAATGTAGAAAGGAACAATAAAAAAAAATAATCAGGTACAGGTCCGGGGCTGTTACAGACTAACAGAGTGTGTTTTATCTGTTAAAGATACATACTGAAGCTTTTAAGGTTGAAATTACATAACTGCCCAGATTTGCTTTTAAAATATTCCCCTAAAAGGAAAAACAGTAAGTGGAATAAAAACATGAAGCAAGATGCTAATACATGTCGAAACTGATGATGGGCGCTTGGAGACTCACTGTGTTACTCTGCTTTCTATGTTAGAAATTTTCCAGAAGAAGAAGCTCAGATACCTGTGGCGTTAGTTGCTCAGTTGTGTCTGACTGTGACCCTATGGACTGTAGCCCGCCAGGCTCCTCTGTCTATGGGGATTCTCCAGGCAAGAATACTGGAGTGGGTTGCCATTCCCTTCTCCAGGGGATCTTCCCGACCCAGGGATCAAACCTAGGTCTCCTGCATTGCAGGCAGATTCTTTACCATCTGAGCCATGAGGGACGCCCTCCAATATATGTGGAGAGGGAGTTTATCTTCAGTTCACTTCAGTCGCTCAGTCATGTCCGACTCTTTGTGACCCCATGGACTGCAGCACGCCAGGCTTCCCTGTCCATCACCCACTCCTGGAGCCTACTCAAACTCTTGCCTGTTGCGTTGGTGATGCCATTCAACCATCTCATCCTCTGTCATCCCCTTCTCCTCCCTCCTTCAATCTTTCCCAGCATCAGGGTCTTTTCAAATGAGTCAGTTCTTCCCATCAGGTGGCCAAAGTATTGGAGTTTCAGCTTCAGCATCAGTTAACATTGGCTTAAGGTACACTGTTCTCCTCCAAAGGCCTCTGGGGTCCAGATCCTAGTGGGTTCCCACCCCAGTCCCACAGCTGGGGGTATGCAATGAGGTACTTCCTGGGCACCGCTTCCGCTCCCTCAGTGGTTCTGACATCCTTCACCCCTTCCTTTCTCCCCGACCCAGCCTCAACTCTTCGGGATGTGCTTGGGGTCGTTTCCAACTTGCAGGCACATTTCTGTTTTCAGAGATAACACAGCAAGAGAGCATGGGTGTTTGCCTGTGGGGGGTGTGTTTTCCCACCCTGCCCCACCTTGAGGCCTTCTGGGCCCCCAGGCCTGAGCTCAGGTGGCCCCCAAGGGCTAAGGCCTCCGGGTGACATGCTTACTTACCCTCTGCTGGGACTGAAGGAGGGGTTCTAGCCTCCACGGTGGGTGCGCTGGTAGAAGCTTCCCAGCAGAGGTATTGATTCTCAGCCCCTGCAGTGCCCTGAGGGGGCTCAGCCAGCCCCTCCTGGGCCCACACTGTCCCTAGAGTCTCTACAGGGGTCCAGTGCCCCCCGAGGTCCATCTGCGTCAGGAGGTCACGGGATGACCTCCAGTCTGCTGGCTCCCCGACCCCAACTCTGTCGTGCTCAGAGCCTGGGTGGGCAGCCAGCACTGCCGCTGAGGGCTGCGTGGCTCTGGGGAGACTGGTCTTCGGGGCCTTCGCTTTTCTCCTCATGAAATGAGAGGTGCAGCCTCACAGGTCTTTAAGGTCGTGTTGGGTCACTGTTTCCCTCAGGAGCCTTCGTAGCCTCCCTCCTGCAGATCCAGCCTCAACACCTTGTCCCAGCAGCTCCCAAACTGTGCTTATCCTCACCCGGCATCTCCTTCGAGGCCTTTCCTTACGATCCATCCCCGCGTCTGCCACCCTCCGGGCATCCCACCGTCTGACTGGGGCCCCAGACATGCGTGCTGTTCATCTCCGCTCCTGCCCGCTGCTTGCCGCAGGGCTTCCCCTCAAAGCTCTGTTGCATTGCCAGTGGGGCCCTTCCTACCCTCCCAGCCAGAGCCCAGTCAGAAGTGAGTTCCTCCTCCAAAACACTAGAAGGTCTACGCAGACAACTCACCGAGCCCTCAGGAGTCCTCGCCCGAGCGTCCTGTGTCATGAAGGGGCCTGGGGCCGGCATGGTTGACCCCCACATGGTTGACGAACTCTTCATCCGAGAACGTCTGACATAGCACAGGCTGGCCGGGGTACAAAAAATAGTTGTTATCTGCATGATACTTGACAGGTTGTAAAGGATTTCACGTCCATCACCTCAGTTAATCCTGAAAGCCACTCTGAGAGGCGGCCCTGAGCAGGGGGACGCTGACTCCCCCAAGACCAACGTGTGTGGTCACCGGGGCCAGCACCAGGTCCCAGCCCTCCTGCCCCAGGGCCCCTCTGCTCCCTCTCAGAGCCTGGCTGCGACTGGGGAGACCAGCCCACATGTTAGGAAAGGCTGAGCCGAGTCATCAGCATCACCCAGGAGAAAGCGACGGAGTTCAGCCCGTGTTGGAGATGGTCCCTGCCCAGCTCTCCTGCAGTTTCTTCATCTGAAAAATGGGCTTCCCTTGGAGAGGCCTGAAAATTCCACAAGCTGGAGTCCTATAGGCTTGAGGCTATGAGAGCCAGAGCAGAATCCCTCATGGAGAGCAGCGAAGGGTGGGGCAGGACGTGCTCCTGAGATCAAGTGATCCTGTCCCCACAGGAAGGGAACAGCAGACAGGCCAAGGCCACCCCCCTCCCTCTCACCCAAGCCAGGGCTGGGCACGCTTGGGGACAGGAGGAGCAGACGGCTGCCCCAGGCCACCCCAGCAATCTCAGGGCATCTGACCTCCGCTGCTGATTTCTACCCAGAGGGCGTCATGAGCATTTTTAGTTCCCAAGGAATGTTAATCAGCACCCAGATGCTGGGCTGCCCTGAGATGGGACTGCAGTTTCAAACAGGGACTTGCCTGGTGGCTCAGTGGTAAAGAATCCTCCTGCAAATGCAGGAGACGGGTTCGATCCCTGTTCTGGGGAGATGCCACATGCCGAGGAGCCATGGACCCACGTGCCACGACTACTGAGCCCGTGTCCTCAACATGAGAGCCCCCACTCGCCACAACCAGAGAAAAATCCGTGCAGCAATGAAGACCCGGCACAGCCAAATAAACGAATCCCAGGCAGGCACTCTGTCGGCTCTCCTCTGTGGGGACCTGTTTTTATGGGTTTATCTCGCCCTGACAGCTGAGTGTCTGTAGGGCCATCTGAACACAGTCTCCTGGGACCTTGCTGGTTCAGCTTCCTCGTCCCTCGTTGGGGCCTGGGACAGAGGACATGGGGAGTCCCACTGTCAAACACTCTGCCTCTGAATGAACATTCTTGGCAAAGAGCACCCACGTCCTCCCACCGCTCCTACTGGGGGAGGAAGGCACATAGGGCACTAAGCTGTCTGCTCAGCAATCGCGGCCCCAGATCTAGGTCAGAGCCCCGGGGCTGATTGCAGGGCTCGGGCAGGAGGATGGAACTCGGGGCCGAGAGGGGATGGAAGGAAGGGAAGGGAGGAGAGGGGAGGGGACAGGAGGGGAGGCATGTGGTCCGGAGTCTCTCCTCCAGGCCCGTGTGTCCCCAGCCAGCTGAGGCCATGCCTGCCCCGGGGACCGTCTGCAGCCTGCTGCTCCTCGGTACACTCTGGGTGGACTTGGCCGTGGGGGGCCCAGCTCCCTGAGCCTCAAACATCAGAAAGTGCAGGTGCGACGTCTCCCCACGAGCCCTGCCCTGAGCTGTGTGACCTGGCCTCACCTGTTCTGGGCTTCAGCCTTCCCCCAGAGCACAAAGGAGGCCTCTGGGTCTAAACGCAGGCCTGTACCTCACTCTGCTTCTGGACGGACAGCGGGGCTTAGAGTCCTAAGAACACCTCCTCTTTCCAGCAGAGAAAGGAATCCAAGAAGCCAGCAGTCACGCTGAAGCCCCGAGGCCCTGGGAGGCTGGCTTGGCCCAGAAGTCAGGCAGAAAGTGCAGAAGATGAACTGGAAATCCAGGTGGGTCTCTGCAGTTTTATGCCTCCGGCAGTGGAGGGGATAATGGACTCTGTACCGCTGGGCTCTGGGAGGTCTTTGCCCATCAGCAGGCAAATACCTAAGTAACTGCCGCAGCAGAATGAGCCCCAAGCAGAGGGGAAGGGAGGGGCCAGCAGACACCAGGCGATCGCAAAGGGCAGCCGGCAGACAGACACCAGGAAGAAAGCGCTGCTCACAGACTGGAGACGTTTCCCTAGAGAAAACCTTCTGATGGACTCAGGGACCTCGCAGACCTAATCTGACTTTAACTTATGGGGGGCAGCACCCTGGACAGGTGGACCAAACCCCACCTATAGATGAGAATGGAGCCCACCAGGCTTGCTTAGGCTTTGGTAAATTGTGCACGGAGGGGCAAAGAGGGCTAGGAGAAAGAGGGTGTGAAGGCATTTTATGAGTTCCCCACCTGTGTGGGGAAGGTGGGTGCAAGGAGGTGTGCGTGCTTAGAAAACCGGCAAATGGTCCCAACAAGAGTTAATGTCGAGAAAGACACCTCCGTGCAGGGAAATCAGAATCGCCCCAGGGAGCCTGGTAACTACTGTGCTGCTGCCCACACCTCGGTCTCTCCGCTGCTTCACCCTCCTGCTTAGCATTTAACCTCTACAACCGCCCGTGAGGTCATTAAGGCTGGTCTTAGGCCCTCATTTAGAGACGAAGGACAGAGGTTCAGCTGGGAGAGCTCACTGGCTTGAGGGGCCACTGCCTGTGTGGGGCAGAGGTGGGACCCATGGTCTGGGGGGACTCCAGTCCCCAAGCCCTGTATCCCCATCACCTATCTGGCAGAGAGAGAGCAGGTGGCCCAGGAAGTCTCCTCGCCCTCCCTCCACCGATCCCCAGCCTCTCCCCCGATCCCTGTGAGTCAGGGGTGAAATCCCCAACCCACACCCTCTGACCCTCACCAGCACCTCCTCCCACCACGTGTGAGATCCCACCTGTCACATTCTCCCTCGACACCAGTCTGCAAATCCTTAGACTAAAATGAGGGAACTTTCCCATTGCACCAGCCAGGTCCAGCAGGGCAAGGTCCAGAGAAGCCCTAAGCCAGCTCAGATGCAGAAGTTTCTAGTTTCCACAGAGGGAACGGTAGGCAGTGCTTCAGCTAGAACTGGGAGCCTGCAAGTCTGGAGGTGGAGGGGGCCCTGACACAGGCCGTGACACTGGCTCTGCTCTCCCAACCCCTCCAGTCCTGGGGTCCCGTCTCAATCATCGCAGGCCCCTCCACACCCTCCGAACTTGTTTCCCAAAGTGGAGTTTCAGACCTAGAAGCTTTCGAGACCAAGTCCCACCCCCAGTGCACCCGACCCCCACTCACCAGATGACCCTGAGGCCAAAGGGGTCTTTTCAAGCCACTTGGGGCCGCTCTCCCATCCAGCAGCCCCTGCGCCCGTCACTTGGTCCTCGTCCGGCTCCAGGGTGCAGTCCAGCCTGGCAGGTCTCCAGGTTGGCGCGCCTAGAGCTGTGCAAGGTCTGCCTGGGTCCTCCGAGCACGCGCATCAGCCGGGGGCGGGGGGAAATGAGTGTGCACTGCAGGGGGGACAGAGGGGCTACAGGTCCCCCCAGATCAGTGACGTCATCACTCGCTTCATCTTCATGGAGGAGACGAGGGGGACGGAGGTATGTTTTATTAACATCTCTGAGCGTCTCTGCTCATCTGTGAGATGGGAGCCACAGTGGCTCCTACCCGGAGGGTAAGGGCTCGGCCTGAGCCTGACCAGGATGAGGGCTACATGCCAGGCGCGGTGGCAGCAGCACCGGGGCTCACAGGGGCTCCAGGGCTGAGGGTCCAGTCTGCCGTCTGGCCCTTGCCACCACCTCCCTCTGCAGCCCTGGGCACATCATACCACCTCTTAGAGCCTTCGCTGCTTCACCTGAAAATGGGGCTGACATGTCCCGAGTGGAGGGCAGGGGGCAGAAGGACCACGGGCTCCTTTTCAGCCCCAAGATCCCTTTGTCGACTCATCCAGAATCTGTGCCCAAAACGGCCAGGAACCCACGTGGTCGCTGGGGTAACGTGAAGGTAAACAGTCTCCACTCCCCGGTAGAGAAACGATGACATGGCCACAAACAGAGCTCCTTCCTCTTTGCCCACAGCTTGAAGCTTCAAGCCACCTCATAGGCTGCTGAGAAAGTAGGGCCCGTGGGGTACCCTCCCTGTAGAGAGGAAGAGATGGGGCACAGGAAGAACAAACTTGGCTCAGAGCATCCTTCTAGGAAAACGCCAGCTTCCTGTCTAATTTCCCACAGAACAAGGAAAGGCCTGTGTAGTCGAGAGAAAGACCACCGGGGAAGGGAAGGAGGCAGGGCAGACACGTTCCCCAGGCTCGTGCTGTGTCCTCCAGGGAGAGCCCCGTCCCCGATCACCCTGCCGGCATCCGAAACTCTTACCACCGGCCATTCAACCTTCTGCCTTCCAGAGCTGCAAATATGGGGGAAACTCATTATAGGGGACCCCAGAGCTTTTATCAGTAACCTCCTCAGTGGTAAGGACAGAGGGTACAAGGTAAGCCCTTAAAGATGGTGAGGACAAGCACTGACGCATATACACTATCATGTGTGAAACAGGCAGCTAGTGGGGGTTTGCTGCGTAACACAGGGAGCTCAGCCTGGTGCTGTGGTGACCTGGGGGGGGGGGCTTCAGAGGGAGGGGGGCTTCAGAGGGAGGGGGCTTCAGAGGGAGGGGATGGACGTGTACTTAGGGCTGATTCATGCTGTTGTACTGCAGGAACCAACACAGCATCGTAAAGCAATTATCCTTCAATGTAAAATAAAATAAAGATGGTGGGGTAATAAGACCAGGCCCAGGAAGGAGGGTAACCTGCCTGAGGGGTGCCTGCTGGACCCCAGGCCCTTCTCTCTCCCCCTCCTGAGAGCCCAGGGCCCCCAATGGGATGGGGGTGGGAGGTGAGGAGCTGGGGTGGGAGGCTGAGACCTCTGACAATTCCTGGACCCTCCTCCTATAGTTCAATGCCCCCTTTGACGCCGGGATCAGAGCTGTCAGGGGCTCAGTCCCACCAGCACGGCTAGACCCTGGGGAAGTTTCTTCAGGATATCCTTGGGGAAGAAGCCCGTGGTAAGTCCTTGCCCAGGTCAGGTTAACTCCCAAGTTTTCGCTGGAGTCCCAGTGTGAATCCGCCTGTGGGTAACAAAACAGAGGTTTTCCTCCCCACCCTTGTCTCTCAAGCTTCTGATTCCTCTGTCCCAAACACAAGTCATCCCTCAGTACCCGCAGGGGATTGGTTCCAGGACATCCCCACCACCCGCTTTTAGGGGATGGACCCCAGTCACAGGGTCCACACTCGGAGGCCAGTGCTCTCCCCATGACAACATACCATCCGCCACCCCGTGGGGGAAAAGCCGGCTGTGCTGGCCCCAGCAGGATGGCAGACAAAGCGGAGGGGCTTTTCGGTGGGCGTAGCTACACTGTGAGGCACGTGGGATGTTAGTTCCCCCACCAGGGATGGACCCCATGCCCCCTGCCATGCAAGTGCGGAGTCTTAACCCCTGGACCGCCTGGGAAGCCCCAGACAACGGCACTTTGACTTGACCTCTCGCTTTTCAGAAAGCCCGATCGGCAAGTGACCGACCCTGAGGCCAGCCACCTCTCCGTTCTCCCAGAAGCGCTTCATTGGATTCCAGAACACTTCGGAGACCACACCCAGCTCTGAGGGGTACTAGCCCGAGGTGAATCAATGCTCAAACTGGATGCTGAAGGTGCAAAATGTTTACTTCATCAAAGAGGGAGATTTCATATTTCACTGAAAAACAACCCCCCAGCCAGCCAATTCTTGGTCTGTGGTCAATGGAAAGAGAAAAAATGAACATGTAGCAAGGTGTGCATGCTTAGAAAACCAAATTAGAGCCACACCTTCAGCGGAGAAGTTTACTGGGGGGGATGTACGAGCAGAGGAGGGGGACAGAAAGGAGGAAGGAAGGGTGAGACAGGAAAAGACAGGCAAAAGGTCCTTTAAATACCAGAGCTTCTCAAGTGCAAAGAAAGGTACATGGAGAGCTTCTTAACAATCAGTGAGGCCTGTGTGAGCAGGGGAACTTCTGGTGACACTATCAGAGCCACTGAACTGACATTCAAGGGCAGAACAGATGCTGGGAATTGTGTGAAAGCCTGAGTCTGAAGCTGGACACACTGGGGTGCGAACAACACTAGAGCCACTGTCAGACACGGCTGACCTGGCCCCTTCCCCTCCTCCCGGCCCACTGAGAAGACCCGGCCCAGCGGACACCACCTCACGTGGCCAAGGCTGGCCATTGCCTGGGCTCCTTCATTGACCTGGGGCACCAGGGTGACGTCCCAAAAGCCTTCAAACCCCAGCTCACAGCTGAAGTGAGCCTCGATCCTTCAGTTCCACCGCTGAATTCCAGTGAAGACCCAGTCTTCCAGGGGGTATGTCCCTTATCAGTCACGTGGTCTTTGGTGTGAACTGACTGTCGAGCTAGTGACGAAGGATGGGCGATCACAAGGGGAGAAGCACTGCCCGCCTCCACATGTGTGCACCCATTAGAAACACACGGGACACCCCTCTGTGGAGCTGGGGTAACATCCACACTCTGGAGACACCCTTGTCACAGAGGGCTCCCTGTAGGAGCCAAGTATCTTCTCCAGTGAAATTCTGGCCACCAATCACTTAAGACACAGCCCTGTAGTGCAAACCACGCATCACACTTGATGGGCACCTGATAGCCCACCACCATCCCTCAGCAAGGCGCCACGTGGCCCGTGGGATGTCACCGTGATCAGGGAACCTCTTAGAAGTGCAGAATCTTGGGCCCCATCCTTGCTCTAGAAGATCAGGATCTGCTTTTTTGTTTGTTTCCTTTTTTACTGCAGTATAGCTGATTTACAATGTTGCGATAATCACTTCTATTCAGCAACGGGATTCAGTTATACATACCTGTGTTGGTTTAGTCACTACAGTCATGTCCAACTCTTGCGACCCCATGGTAACTCTCCAGGCTTCTCCATCCATGGGATTCTCCAGGCAGGAATACTGGAGTGGGTTGCCATTTCCTTCTCCAAGGATCTGCTTTTTAACAAGACCCCAGGAGCATATATATAGTGGCTTACTGCCCACAGGGTCCTATTCAGGCAGCAGAGCCTGGTGGCCCCACCTGACTTAGAACAGGCGTCAGCTCTCATATGACTTAGGGAAATGCAGGGGACCCTCGATGAAAGGGAGATGGAATGAAAAGGCTATCCTGTCCTCTTTCACTTACCTCGCTGCACCCAACTCTCTAAGCTGCGGCTCTGCCATCAACTCCGTGCCTGTCCATTGGGCAGACCACACACACACATCCCTTCCATCTCAGGAAAACACACACACCTATTTGACTGTGTAGTGACTCAGCTCACCGAGCCCTTGGCTCTGAAAGCATCTGCCTCTAAGGGATGACCCTAGTTTGAAAGGCATTACCCCCATTAGGGGGGCTTCCCAGGCGGTGCAGTGGTAATAAATCCACCTGCCAATGCAGAAGACACAGGAGATGTGGGTTCGGTCCCTGGACTGGGAAGATCCCTGGAGGAGGAAATGACAACCCACTCCGGTATTCTTACCGGGGAAATCCCACAGAGAGGAGCCTGGCGGGCTTCAGTCCGTTGGGTGGCAAAGAGTTGGACACAACTCGGCACACACACATCCCCACTAGAGGAATCTAAGGTATTGGAAAGCAGTGAATGATTTGGGTGGAGGGAGAGAGGAAGCGAAGTCCACCTCCAGTGAGCCAGCTTTTCTCTCTGATGCAGAGACCCATGTGTGGGCCTGGAGCTGAGGCACATCCCAGCTCCAAAACTTAGCAGGGGTGCCACCCTCATCGTTGCTAGCAATGCCAAGGGCCCTTTTCTGAACATCCAGAGGAGGAGCCCAGGCCCAACCATCATCAAACAGCCCAAGAAACCACCTCCTGACCTGGTGGAGAAGCAGCCAGTCAGGGTTCAGGGGAGGATGGGTGCCACGCTCCAAGGAATGCTGGTCACCTGTTGCTGCCCCACAAAGACAAGGCTTTACACCTTTCTCAGGGGGCACACACAAGCCTTCTCTCCCACTTGCCTAGGTCATTCATTCCAGAAACATGTTAAGCACCCACTCTGGACGGGGCTCTCTCAGCAAGCCCAGGTGGCATGGTGGGGTGGAACGCTATGGGCCTCAGACTCGGACCCAAATGTGAACACCAGCTGTCTGATCCAGCCCATGACACTGAACTTCTCAGGCTCCTCCCATGTGAAACACCCACCTCCCTGGGTCACTGTCAAGACTGAACACAGTATCTCCCTGGAGGACATCTGCACACTGTAGGCATTCAGTTATCCTAACAGCCACCTTTTACTGCATTCCTGCTGTGCCCCAGGCACTGTCCCAAACACGTCTCACATGAATTTAATGTAATTTCAGTTAATTTCCACAACAAACCCACTTAGGAGGAAGAAGACTGAAGTCCGGAGGAATTAGGTGACTTCCCAAGGTCACATAGCAAACAGGTTTCCGACTTACCCAGAGCTGTGGCCTTGGGCCTAGGCTCCCCGGTGTTCTGCTGCTTCTCAACCAATGTTATCCTCTTGCCCTGCTACCTAAGGTAGCCTTTTGTTTCCATTTTTCATTTTCATTCATAAGACATGGGATCAACTTGGAGTAGGCCAAGGACAATTTCAGGTTAACAACTGGAAGAAATAAAACTGATTCACAGGGAAACAGGGGACACACTTGAGAAAATGAGCATTTCCAAACCTGGTCCCATGCCAGCCTTCTCACACCGTCTCCTGCCCACATCACTTCCCTACAACACTAACTTCTGGTTCTCCGAAGCAGGTATATTTACCCCCTGGGCTGAGCAAGGTGTTTGCACAGGAAAAACAACAACAACAAAAATGTCCTTATGAAAAAATTGTTTTATAAATTATATGCCCAGTACATTAGAATGATAATGTGTATTTAACTTCTTACACACACACACAGGGGTGTAAGAAATTCCTTTAGGACAGTGTACACAGAGACCCATGCTTAGCAATCGCACTTTGGTCTGAATTCACTTCCGAACACTGTTGACAAACGAGCATTTATAGCAAGCAAGAGGGCTGCCTGGCCACTGACCAACGGTTCTGCTGCCATCCTGGGCACTTTGTTCAAGCACCACACAGTGGACATTTGCCTGGATTTTACAGAAATGAGTGACATAAAAATGAAAGTGCTTGCAGTAAATGGTTACTATTGGTCCCAAACTTAATACACAGAGAAAGATGCCAAACACCAGGAAGGCCAAGAGCAGATTCCCAGCTGCAAAGAGACTATCCCTGTGTCAGGCAGACACAGGTGCCATGCACTCCGCTGGGACGGAGCTGAGACAGAGGAATGTGCTGGAAATACACAAACCAATGACTGTGCATCCCAGAGGAGACATCAACAGATTCCAAATTCATCAACTGTTCTTGGAACAGAGCCTCCCTTTGGACAGGCTTACTTTTGGCTTGAACACGTGTGTCCAAGTATACCTTAAGACAGAGCTGGAAGACAGGAGGAAGTTCTGTTTCACTGTGTGCAGAGTTTGCCCAGAGGCACCAGAGTTCACAGTCCAGAGCCCACAGTGCAATGGAGTCATCAACAACACCGCCGTTTATTCCATTTTTTCCCCTCCTGTTTCATTGGTCGGGAACAAAGAACGTGTCTGTTTTTCAAGGCTAAGAAGCAGAAGTGTATCTGGGTGTTCCTGGGCAGTAAAATGAGAGTAAATGCTCAGAGGCAGCAGAGATCTGGAGAAGGTATCGAAGCTGCTTGCTTCCAGCTGAATTCTGCTGAAGCACAGACATATTTGAGAAGGTCTCCAGACCTCTGGATCTTTAGGGTACAAAGCTAGGAAACAGCCAAACCACTGCTAACACTCTGAGAAATACAAACAAACATGGAGACCATGGGAGCTGGCTGAAGATCCATCACTTTATTTTCAGAAAGAGATGGCCAAAGGGGACGAGGGGGCAGAGATAGAGAAGCATTCCAGCAACACGGCAGAAACAATCCAGTTGGCCATCCAAAAACTGTAAATGAAAAACAATGCCAGCTGGTTTTCACCCCCCACCCCAGCCCGCCTGCCACAGCCACGTCTCACTGTGTAACAGAAATGAAAACCCTTAGTCCTGGAGGTAAAAGTGGATAGCACCTAGTGCTTCACCTCGGCAGGGAGACCGCGATGGCGCAGACGTCCAGAGTTGTCACTCCTAGTCACCGCACGCAGGCCCGGCTGGCTTCCCTCGCTGGTGTGATTTCCAGGCCTTGTCGTGAAGGAGACGGCTAAGCGGCAGTTCATCTGGGGAACAGTGGAGCACTCTAAAACACTAAGTCCTCCAAATCTTCCAAGCAGGAGAACAAGGCTCTGGACTCCCCAGATCTCAGGCACAGATGATGCACAGCTCATCCATGGAAGGTCGACAGTGCATCAAGGCCCACTTCCCAGGCCAGCAACTTAGGTACCAGGGCAAGGAGGAAACACCACACACGAAACGCCAAGTCCTGTTCCTTGCAGCTCATGAGGTTCCAAAGCACCTTCCACAAACACCTAGAGGGATCCAGCACAAGTGATGGATCTTACGATTTCGGCTACTGGTCTCCAAGAAACAGACAAAGGAGGCAGGGTGGCCTGTCTCACTGAGGAAGTTGGAATAAAGGATCCTTTTGTGCCAAGTGCAGAGCGTCCTCACTCTTACCCTTCGACTGTCATAACCTTCCAGGCTCTGTAAGGAACACACCTTGACAAGGCACCAGCAGGGCGCAGAGCACAGCTCAGAATTTGAGACGGCCTGGCTGCTCAGAGGCCGAGCAGGGGCTCTGACTTCCACCGTGGAGAAAGAACACAGTGGAGGCCAAAGTGAGGGAGAGCCCCAGGATGGGAAATGGGAGATTGATGGACACCAGGCCTCTTGTTCTGCATAGGCAACGCAACAGGGCTGGGCGGCGCCAGCAGAGCTTTGGAGAATTAAACTGGTTTGCCTCTCGACCTGGGTGGGGCGCACAAGGGGCCATTAGGAGAGATGGAACGGGAGGAGTATTTTTGGTCCAACGCTGCAGGAGGAGGGGGCAAAGTGGAGGCCAGCGGGGCTGAGACCCCCGACGGCAGGCTAGCAGACAGTTTCTGCGGCAGACTGGACCCTTACCAGTTAATTCAACACAACTGAGCTGCAGCCCTGGGGGCCTCAGTAAGGGGAAGAACACCTTCCCTGGGGTCCTTGTCCTCAAACAGGCTTCCTCCTCAGGTCCCCCAGTCGATCCAGGTTCCCTCAGCCAGGACTTGCTCTGGACAGTGAACACCCCTCGGCTCTCTCTGTGTCAACAGCAGTGGAACCAGTGAGGCCGCAGCTGAAGTCCTTCAGTCAGTGCTAACGCAGAACCGACACTGGCCACGGGGCGGGCCAGACTGAAGAGCTACCCCGGGGAGCGAGGGGCTCCCTCACCAGCCACAGGAGCATCAGCCTCCAAGACAGGTCCCCGGCCAACGTCCTCCAGAGATTTCCCACTCGGGAGTTGTGTTTAGAGAACCAGGAACCACACCACTGGCTCACGCGCACTAAACAAGGAGCAGCGTGACTTCACATGCAGACTGCCTGCACCTAAGCCGCAGACACAGGCACGGGGTGGGTGAGTTCGCTGCGCCCTCACGCCCTCTTCCTCTTCTGCCTGGGTCGCCCGGAGCACCGTGGCCGGGAGGCCAGCCCGAGCCCCGAGTCCACCCACTGCACCCCACCCCACCCTCCCCCACCCACACCAGCCTGAAGCAGAGGCCTCCGAGGAGGTCTCGGGAAACACCCCTCCAGCTTTTCTCCATCCCAGCCGGCTCTCCAACATCCTCGAGCAGGGACCCACGGGCAGAGCTCACGCGGCCTTTCTCTTGTCAGGCCGCTGGTCATCCTGCAGGGTGTGGGGAAGAGAAAAGGATGAAGGTTAAACTCAACTTCAGGGGCGTCCCTGGCGGCTCAGCAGTAAAGAATCTGCCTGCCAACCCAGGAGATGCAGGTTCGATCCACGGGTTGGGAAGATCCCCTGGAGAAGCAACCCATTCTTGCCTGGAGAATCCCATGGACAGAGGAGCCTGGAGGGCTCCAGTCAACGGAGTTGCAAAAGAGTCGGACACAACTGAGTTAGCATACAAACTCAAGTTCACTCAAGACAGACCAGGCTCATTGCTCAGCCCATGTTTACCTGCTCCACGTTTATAGAGACCAAGTCATTTTTGGTCTTGGTTTTGCAAAACTACATACGTAATGTGATTTCCCCCCACCTTTTCTAGGAGACTCCTGGCGGCACCCTCCCTGCTTAAAGACTGTAGAGGCGGCAGGTGTTCTCACGCAGGGTGGCCAAGGTGCTGGCGAGCGGCAGGTCTTTGACCCTGGCGATCTCTCGAACCGTGTGCAAGGCCAGGCCCGGGTGGGCGTACTGGCAAAGGCTCTTGGGAACCTGGAAGACACCAAGCATTGAGGACATCGCTGTGCTTCCTGCGCACAGCCGTCAGGCACGTGTCCCTCCCCGGCCCTCCCCGAGCAGGGCCTCTGGAGCTGTGTAGAGACCCCTTTACCTGCAGACGCAGGGAGAGTCCCAGTCATGGGGGCTCTGGGTGAGCAGGGTCCCACGCTTCCTGGACAACCCTCTACGGGGTAGGGCTTTGCACTGCCTGGAAGAGAGTGGTTACCCTTCAGCTTCTCAGCCCCCTAGACTTTGGTTCTGCAAAGCAACAGAGAGGAGACATCTACACAGCCAAGGGCGGGACCTGGAAAGGTACTGGGGGCTCTGGTCCTGCCAGCCTTGCATGGGTGACCACCCACCTCCCACCCTCTCTCCTCAGCGCCTCAACTTAGCTTGAAGACGGCCCTACCTGTCGAGGCAGGAAATAGGGAGCGTCCGTCTCTACGATGATCCTCTCCAGCGGGATCTGTTTCAGAGCTTCCCGGGCCTCCCAGGCGGAGGAGTAGGTCAGGACAGCTGTGAAGCCCACGGACATGTTGGGAAAGTGGTCCAACAGGGGCTCGATGACCGGGTAGCTGCCGGTGAAGCAGTGCCTGCGAGGAGGAGAATCCCACATCAGGGTTCTCTCATTAGCCACTCTGCCGAAGCCCCAGCCCCCTCTAGACATTGCACCTCTTCTAATTTTGGTGGACAGATTGTCAGAAATGCAAAGACTGCATCCAAGGGAAGGACTCACAGTCAACACAGTCAGAAGCAGAACTGACAACTGCAGCCCCTCTGAATCACGGCGACTGTGGGCAGAAATTACGTCCATGTAATCGAATAAACCGGAAGGGGCCGACAGGTGAATTTTTCTTCTCTTAACCTGATACCTGTCCATGTTCTCAGTAGCATATACATCAGCCCAGAAGGGCCCAGTGACTGCCTCGTCTCATCTCTGGTGGCCGCTCCACTCAGAGGTGTCCCTCTTTGCCTGGGCGCCTGGAAGGCAGTGGTCTAGAGGCCTGACAGCCCCACCCTCTTCAGCCACCTGTCACAACTGGGCTTGGGATCTAGACTCTGTGCTTTCTCAGTTAACCTGTCTCGCCCGTCTTGAAAGAGCCAGCTGGGCTTCGCCTCCTGGCCCCTTTGTAGCCAGAGGCAGCTAAGGGCCCGTGCTCTGACTCCCTGGGCCCCCTCAGCCCCACACCCTCTGGGGAGTCACCAGCAGACTGTCTCTCAGCTCCTCCAGGGCCCCCTCAAGCCATTCCATGCCCAGAACGGGCACATGGCAGGAGGTTGGTGAGTTTACCCAACTAAAGAAACCCTAGATAACATTTAGAGGAGATGCCTCCTGGACGTTAAGGTGGGGAGGGGTGAGCTTTCAAACTGCAAGCAGGGCTTCCCTGGTGGCTCAGACGGTAAAGAGTCTGCCTGCAATGCAGGAGACCCGGGTTCAATCCCTGGGTTGGGAAGATCCCCTGGACAAGGAATCTCTAGGTGAAAATCAAACTGCAAGCAGGAGAGAAAATTTCCTTTCCAGTGCCCTGGAATGTTCTCTGTGTGCCCAACCACTGGACCCACAGCAGCTTCCCCCTAGATCAACAGCTCTCATTTCTGAGAACCAGGACTCCGTGACAACCTGCTTCATGGGATGGGGGTCACACTGATTCAGGGTGTTAGCTCAAACCATATGAAGCTGTCATTTTTTAGGTAAAAAGTGGTCAAGTATCAGAAATTTCTCATGGGTCAAAATGACAGTTAATCTTTTGAAAAGATTCTATGAAAAGACCTAACATTATCAACGCTCTTCTCACTGCATTTGTTTTTCCCAGTAACATCCTAGACAGAGGGACATGTTCACTTCATTTGCCTGCTGAAGTTCTAGGGTCTCACCGGTGAATCTTGTAGTCTGGAGGCACAAATTTTTTCATGATTTTCAGAAGATCTTCATCAGCTTCTCGGCAGTGGATCACCAAGGGCTTCCTTAGAGACACGGCCAGCTGTAGCTGCCTCTCAAACACCTGGAAGAAGGCAGCGACAAAAAACTGTGGGTGAGGGCCATTCTGGATGTCTGTTACCTCCAGAGCAGCCAGTCCAGTGGGCAACCCCCACCATCTCCCATTCTTTGTTTTTAAACTCATGTAGTAATAGCTAACACTTACTGACTGCTTACTAGTTAGTAGTATTATTTAGGTGTATTATAACCTGCAATCCTCAAAAACACCCAAAGATAGGGTGCTCAGCCCATCATGTAAAGAAACGGAGGCTCCAACAATTTGAGTGAGGTCAAACAATTTGCAGTTGATTAGCTGGAGCACCCCGATTCAAGCCTGAACCCAGACTCTGCATGGAGCAACCACTAGGCAATGCTTATTTGGGGCTCCATGGGCGGGTCAGGGCTCAGGAGCATCACTCCAAGATACATGTCCTCTCCTTCACTGTCCCTGCTCCTACTCCCACTCCCCAGAGGGAATCCATCACCTTGCACACCTTTTCCTACGCAAAAAGTTGCCATGGATACATCTGCACGATGCCTGACTCTCAGAGGTGCTCAACTACTTGTGGAAAGAATAAATACTAAAGGTATTTCCTGCAACTTGCTTTCTTAACCAAAATCAGATCTTCTGCTAGGTGAACACCTACAGATACATTACATTAAAAACACACACACAAAAAAACTCTAGGCCACTTTAAAAATCTTTAGTGGTAAAATACACATGTTGCTAACAATCTTAATGAAAAAAACTGGGCTAGAACTTCTACTTTCCTCTAACAAGTTCAGGTTTAGAAAAAAAGAACAAAAAGAGTAATTCATTATAAACAAATTACCTCATCTTAATATTTCCATGAGTAGTTTTTTCAATCGTGGAATATAATTCATGTTTGAATTTTTAACATCGAATTAGAAGATGTTTTTGAGTCAGGTGATTCACTTGAAAATGACATTTTCAAGTCCAACACTCAGTACTACCTCTTCTCAAGATAGCGGCAATGAGCCAATACCAATTCTGACATAACTCAGGTTTAACCTGTGGTTTCAACTAAAGGAAAGTGAGCATGGAAACCAACAGCATGGAATGCTTTCAAGGACTAACGATGAGCTAATGCCAGTACCCACAGCCCACTGGAGCCCTCTTTAACATATCTGCCCTCCTTGAACTCCTCCAGAGGCAGAAGTCTGCAAGAGATTCTAATTTTAATACTTAATTTTTGCTTCTAGCAAAAGCTACTAGCATAATCAAACTATTATAGACTTGGGGTGGAACATTACATGGCTGTTAAAAAAAAAGCCTATTTTTTCAAAGAATATTTAATGAAGCGGGAACATTTTCACGGTGGAAAAAACATTCAAACTACTCCTTTCTCTCTATAAATCTCCTAAATTCTTTTTTAAAAGGCACGTACATACAGCACCCATTTCCTTGATTCTTTGACAGGTGCTCATAAGACATGCCACCAACTGCCCCCTGCAACTCTCCAAGGGATAGCGACAATAAAAATATGAATTCCAAAACACATCTGAATTTCAAAAATATTAAGAAAGAATTGTTGGGGGACAGGATCAGTGGCTGCAATGGAGCATGTGTCCTCCCCAGGAGCCAGCTGAAAAAGAACAAGAGGAAATGAAGCTCACTGCAAGGGAGAAGTCATGGTCACTATCTCTCCTGGATTGGGAAATGATGATCTTTGCTCATTTGTGTGTTTTGCAATATTCTGCAATGGGCACACTAACTTTAAAATCAGAAGAAAAACATATTGTTTAATTAAACAAACAAAATGTGTTGCTTCCCAAGAAGGAATTTAAGCTTTGACATTTGTATCATTAGCTATAAAGGTCATTCAGCCCCAACCCTCCTCTTCTTTCATAATACAACTGAAAGGAAAGAAACAGCTTGCAAAGCATTTGCCCAATGACACCTAGGGAGAAGGGGTCTGGATAAGAGCAATCACCTTTTTAGAGACTCTAAATTCTTTAGCTCCCAAAGTGGAGAAACCCTTATGTAACCACTAAGAGAGGAACGAACACTGTGAGCAAACCAAGGATGATATTACCTTGTGCTGCTCTGGGACAGGCGTGGTGCACTTGTGAGAGTAATCCAAGCCCATCTCCCCGAATGCCACGGCCTTGGGGTGCCTCAAGGCCTGCAGAAGATTTCTCTCTTGACTCTCACTGTAGTAACGTGCAAAATGCGGGTGGCAGCCAAAGGCCCCCCACACCAGATCCTCCTGCAACAGGTCCTCCCAGAGGCCATCGGTCAGGGTGCGAGGATCGCAGAAGTCGGAGATGCAGCCCTGAAACTCCTTAGGGAAGGAGCTGCTGTAAATCTTCCTGAACCTGGTGAAGGTCCCTTTGAATGACAGCTTGGAATAGAGCATGTCCAAGTGACAGTGGGTGTCGATGAAACCCTCCAGCCGCGGCTCCCGACGGCTCCTGGGCAGGGAGCGAGATGCAGGTTCTTCACCCGGACGCGGCAGCACGTCCTCCTGGAATGTTCTCTTCTCCTTCACATCTCCTTCTTCCGAGCTTCTGGAGAAACGAGACGCACGAGACTTCCGGGATCTGCCTTCCTTGGCAGCCTCAGGCTCCCGGGAGGTGAGCGGGGGGCTCACCGTCGAGGCGGGCGAGGAGCCGCGGCCACTCCGGCCCGCCTGCGTCGTGCTGCCGCCGCCGCGGCCCGCGGAGGGGCACCCGGGGGCCTTGGGACCGCCGGCCCAGTAGCTGGCGTAGTCACACCAGGGACTGCTGTACAGGTGAGCCGGGTACATGACGTAGTCCGTGGGGAAGGCGGAAGCCTCTGGAACGGCGGAGGCTTTTAGGGAGACGGGCTCCTCCTGAGAGAACCTGGCCGTGGAAATCTCGTCCACGTCGGACCAGTCGCTTCCTGAAGAGGCGCGCTCCATCACCACCTCCCGGTCCTTAGGCTGCAGAGGAGAAAAGAGACAGAAGGTTCGCCTTCGTGCTGTGTGGGGACAGCCGCCCGTGCTCGGTCACCTGCCAAATAGAAGCCCCGGCCGCTCTCTGGCCACGGTGATGGCACGGCATTGACTCCTTAGCGCACTTTGTCATCTGGCTTCTTGATTACGTCCCAGAAAGTGAGCCGGGCTACCACGGAATAAACTGGGGATCAGGGTGTCATGTGCCATCCCTGGAAGGGAGGCTGCACCTGCATTCCCTTTCTGAAGAACCCCTCTTGGAAAAAAACCGCCCTCTAGAACATACAGGGTGTGTGTGGGGGGGGGGGGGGGCGGATTTTAGAGAAAAGCACTGCCCAGCATCTCATCACGAACAGCAGGTCTGTAGCACATTCAAAATGTAGCAGCATGCAGTTTGAATGGCTTGAGGGTGTGTCTGCAAATTCTTTGACATTACTCTCCACTGAAAGGTGGGGTCTGTGACCCTTCCTCTTGAACCTGGGCCAACCTGTATGGTAAGTGATAGACTGGGAAGGGACAGCAGCTTCCAGGACGAGGTCAACGCAGTCTTACTCCTCTGGGGGAGGTCGACTACCGTATGACTTCTGAGCACCCACAACCACATGCTAGAGAGGTCACAGATTGGTGCCAAGCATTAGTTGCTGGACATGTTCACATGTGAGTACATGTCAATAAAATACCTCTCACATACACTAACAGATAGTTAACATCTTTGCAATCTAGCCCTTCAAGGTATATTTCACTATTTTATTTTCCCCCAACAATGAAAGTTAATCTGATTAAAATTATAAAAAATATCCAAATGGAAGGCAAGGGTTTCTCCTCAAAATGGTACTTCCCTTTTCTGAGGGTTCATTTCATATTCAAGTCATCACAGTCTCTTGTAGTACAAGATATACTCTTTTATTTGAAGAAGATAAATGACCCTAAACAAAACTCAGAGCCAAACTAATTTGAGAATTTAAAGAGGTTCCCTAAACTCTTTTTTTTTTTTTTTTAAAGAGGGGGGGAAGAAATAAAAAAATAAAAAAGAGGGGAGATGGGAAGCAAAAAAAAAAAAGCTAACAGATTTAATAATTATTCCTGGGGGTATGACCTCACAATTCTGTGGTAGACATCATTTTAAACAAAGGTTTTAAAGGTAGTTTTTAGTTTTTTATAAAGATAACTTTTTGAAAAGCAATAAGGTAAGTGGTTATGCATAAAATTACACTGGAAACTTAAAAAACATATATGTATGAGGAGGAATAGGGCAACACAGGGCCAGTTGGAAAGGTTTTTTTTTTGGAAAGCTATTTTTCACTAAATACATTTTTTAGTTTTAAACAGTGGAAATATACTTCCTAAAATACTAACCGAAAGAATAATTAGACATGGTTACACTATAGGATGCCCAAAACTTTACCTCCAAAGACTGAACCAACTGAATGCAAAGGGAACAGCCATTTGCAATGTGGGATAGAATTTCCAGGGACAAAGTAATACAGACCAAAAAGTGCTACACTGTATCAGTGAGATCTCAGCTACAGGAAATTCTACAAGTCAAATGACATCTTTTTGTTTGTTTAATAGATGTAACAACAAATAAATAATATGGGGTAGGAGAGGGAAGGGCAGAGCTGTCCCCTGGCTGCTTCACAGACTATCATATCTCAGGGTACTGATTAAAAAAAAAACTAATTCCACAGTTCCATCTCAGACCTCTTGAGTCAGATTCTTCTTCTTCTCATCAGGGAAGTTCAGGAAATCACATTACATGACTCAAAAAGTAACTCCAGTGACAAGGAAGACCATGTCAGAGAAACATGTGAAAAGGTTCAATAAAACTAATCAAATATGAGGGGGTGGGAAATGGCAGAGTGGGGGGAAAAAAGACTTCAAAAAATGCACATGTACCTAGAAATACATATGATAAACAGACTTTGATGACATCATCTAAGACCTTGAAAGACTTTATATATAGTCAAGTTGGCCAGGAAAAGGTTTTGGATTTCCTTTTTTGGGAAAATTGACAATTACCTATACTTAAGACTGCCTGAGGTTCAAGTGCATATGGTGAGATTTAAAGCTGCATTTATTGAGAATCTACTATACACGAGGCACTGAGCAAAGTATTTTCATGTATTAATTTAGGATTCAGCAAACTTCAACCCACAAGCCATATCAAATACACTGCCTGTTGGTTTAAGTAAAGTTTTATTGGAACATAGCCAGGCTCATTCATTTAAGTATTGTCTATGGCTGTTTTCATGCCATTACAGAAGAGTTGAATAGTTGCAATGGAGGCCTTAAAAGCTCAAAAAACCTAAAATATTTACTATCTGGTCCTTCACAGACTGAGTCTGCTGATCCCTGTAATAGTCTGTGATAACATTTAAAGAATCATGCCTTTTTATATAGAGGAAGAAACTGGGGCTCAAAGAGGTTAAGACTGCAGTACACCAGCAGAGCCAGGATATGAACTCAAAACTGTCTGATCTCAACACTCATCTGCTAACCTACCCAAATATATACTCAACAGGCAATCTAAGTGTCCAGTCTGACAAATGGGAGTTTGGGTATAGAAGTTTGGAAAGTTCACCCCCACCAGGGAACTCCAGGCAGCAAAAAAATGATCTACATTAGACAAGAAACACAGGCATTATACACTGGGTTGGCGGGGAAAGTAGTTTACAAAACCTACTGCTCTTGGGGTTTCCAATTAAATACAGCACATGTGGGTTTTGTCCTTCCTGCCAAAAAACTCTTATTAAAGTTACAGGAAATGGACTTCAAAAAGCATAAACCTATGAAGAGAAAGCAATAGAAAAAGAGCAAAGCAAACTAAAAAAATAATCAGATACTAGAATGCAGATAGAGGAATGGTCACTGGATAAGCAGATCACAGATGGCCAGAAACTAATCCTGCAGTGAGAAAACTCCCAAAACATGCTGAATCATACTACAGGCCCCCAGAAGACTCAAGAATGGGAGGTATCAGAGCTCTCAAAATGAAGGCAAGGCTGGAGATGAAAGAGGATTTGTGAAGTTAAGAGCCCCAGATCCTTGCTCCCATCCTGTAGAGATGGGTCTGCCCCTTCCCCGCCCCGCAAAAGATAAGGTATGAGCTTGGAAAAGTTAAGCCAAGGAGCCTGTGGAAGAGTCAGGGGCAACAGACACAGCGCCGAGGGTCATCACATGTTAGACGCTGATGAACTGGGGCACCTCCCTCAGCCTGACTCCTGAACACCAGCAGCTGGACCTGTGCTCCTGAGCAGAGCACGGGAGGGTTTGTCCCAGGGCCCCACCCCTCACCCCCCAGCAGCCTGAGGATAAAGCTACAGGTGATCACCTGATGTTAAAGGCAGCAGGTGATAAGCCCACCCAGGCACCAAGACTTCCAACAACTGGTTTTTAATGCCTCATCGTTAAAATATGAACAGATACCCGAAACATCTGAGGAAAGGCCTACCACAAAAGACAGACGCCAAATTATTTAGGGGAAAAAACAAAAAACAATTTAAACTCTGAAAAAAGTAGTGTGGAGGGAAAACTTCGAAACAAACTTTTAATTCATATTCTCAGAGAAACAAGAGAAGGTATTATAACCTCAAAATGAAACAGGATGTCTAAAAAAGGACAACTCAAAAAACTGAGCCAGTGTTTTATAACTTAAGTATGCCAAAAATTTTAAAAGTATGTGTTATCATATGCACTCTCCTTAATTATTCATAAAGAAAGCAGAGATGAAAAGAGACAAAGGAAAAAAGGAATCGTAAGGAATCAAAAGGAATATACCCTCAAAAAAAAAAGAAAGGTGGGGATCAGACTACTTATTTTGACAATATTGAGAAGAATTTTATGGTACTGTTAGGGGAAGCATACTGACTGAAACCGCCCACCCTGGTCAGGCACCGTAGTAACCATTTGCATGAGTTGTTTTACACAGGAGGTCCTGGTAAGGAACAGGGAACTAATAAGCCTCCACCAACCAGAAGAGCTCAGGAAAGGTCAAAAGGAGACACCCCAGGCCACCCACCTCCCAGAATCCTTCTCTCTGGCATCCATCTTGGCTGAACAAGGCGTGTACCACCAGGAAGGACTCTGAGTCAGAATGATTGGCTAAAGACAACCTGGAAGTTTCCATCACCATAAAACTGTGAGCCAGTGGCAGAGCTGTTCTCCTGGGGCCCCGTACCCTCCTGCTCCGCCGGGGCCCTTTCCCAATAAAATCTCTTGCTTTGTCAGCACATGTGTCTCCTTGGACAATTCATTTCCGAGGGTTAGACAAGAGTCCAGTTTCGGGCCCTGGAAGGGGTCCCCCTTCCTGCAACAGTACTAGCAGTTGGGAGATGAAACAATCGTAAGAACAGAGAAAACTACGGGAAAGAAAGGCAGATCAACTTTTATAAGGACAGAAATGTAATCAGAGTATACTAAGTCAGTCAGCTATGAATACGGTCATAATAATTGTAAATAGATTTGACTAAAAATTGTATTATGAACCAGGGAGCTACAGGAAGGCAGAGAGGATACATTTACACGTGTGGGTACCGTCAAAGTGTAGAGAACTAAATTCTCGTCTCCTGTGTAGAAAGTCCACAGATGTCTAAATTTTAAAAAAATAAACAATGCGAAATTACTTAGAAACATGGACTAGAAGAAAGAGACGAGAGGGGCTACCTCCGAGCAGCAGTCACGAAGGATGGGCAGAGAGAAGTACCACAGAGGAATTTTTTTCCCTCCGAATCAGAAAAAATGTTAAAAACTGCTAGTCTCCCTCCAGTGTTAGTCAGTGTCACTCTCTCCTTCCTCTATAGCTGCTGCCGCTGCTGCTAAGTCACTTCAGTCGTGTCCGACTCTGTGCGACCCCACAGACGGCAGCCCACCAGGCTCCCCCGTCCCTGGGATTCTCCAGGCAAGAACACTGGAGTGGGTTGCCATTTCCTTCTCCAATGCATGAAAGTGAAAAGTGAAAGTGAAGCCGCTCAGTCGTGTCCGACTCCTCGAGACCCCATGGACTGCAGCCCACCAGGCTCCTCCGTCCATGGGATTTTCCAGGCAAGAGTACTGGAGTGGGGTGCCATTGCCTTGTCTCCCTCTATAGCAATAGAAGTTTATCTGAATGTAGTGTTTTCCAGATGGCAGTCAGTCTGGAATTTTCCAGACTCTCTTGCAAGTGTTGGCCAGATTCTTCTCAACAGATATGAGCAGACACAGTGGGGACTACCTCTGAGCCAAACTCTTAAAAGGGAGGGAATGTACTTCGCTCTTCTCCCCTCCTCCCGCCTGGAATGTCAATGTAACGTGTGGAGCCTGGTCACAGCCGCTCAAACCAACCACAGGATGGAAACCGCCGAGGGGCAGCAGAGAGTCAAGCAGAAGGCACCGGGGTCGCCCACACCGTGGACCCATCCTCTGTAAGGCAAACTTCTTAAGTGAATGTTATTTTGGCCTTTGTTACACAGGAAAATCTGTATCTTAACATATAAATCCTAAAACAAAACTAGCACTGAGTTGAGGTTTCTTAATAAATCTGAAAGGCATGATGCAAGAGAACTATCAGTTTGTTTCCTGAGGCCCTGGGTAAGTCAAGGACTGCGTTGAATGAGTAATAGTTATGATCAAACTAAAAAGACCAAGGACATTTAAGAAAACTCAAAACTCCATGCTTGACCTGAGCTTGACTCACCTTTTGGCCGTTCAAATGCGAGTCAGAGTCATCCAGAAACTCCAGGGGTGGAGAGCACTCCTCGGTGACCATCCTGCGGCCAGCCAGGGGCTCCTCGCTGTGTCTCTCCTGAGGGTCTATCACCACCCTCCGGTCACAGAAGCTGCTCTTCTCCAGCACAGCGGCCTCCTCCTCCGCTCTGACCTCTGGGGTGGACTCTCTCTCTTTCTGAGGAGCAGCCACGCTGACACCCCTGGCTGGTCCCTCTCCGCGGCGGGGACGCTCTGCTATGTGGGGTTTTGCCCTTGGGGCCGCCTCTCCCTTCCTCTTTGGCATCGACTTTCCCAGGATGCCCTGGATGGCCTTTAGGTAGATCATGGCAGAGCCCTGGTCTCGATGTCTATCCCTCTGCCTTTTCTGGACCTTGTGTGGTTCCTCCATTGTACCATTTTGACCCTCCGCTTCCGCTGCCAATTCAGAATCCACGGAGCTACGAGGGCTATCTTTGGAATCAACCTGGAGGAAAAAAATAAGAAATGATGAAAGGTGATTTCATATACGAAGCACTTAGCAAATGAGACATTAGTGGAGACGTCATGCCAGCCCTCAGCGCAGTCAGCCATTGTTAACAATTTCAGTAGAAACTGGACTAGAAGAACGAGCTGAAAGAGATGAAGGGGGCTATCTCCGAGCAGCAGTCATGAAGGATGGGCAGAGGTGGGTACCACAGAGGAATGCCTCTGCCCATCCTCTCTCTATAGCTGCCACAAGGAATTCTACAATCTGGCAACGTGACACCTCCGCTTAACATGCTTCAACGGCTCTGTGTCTGCCTGACTCCTGAGTGTGACCCCAGAAGCTCTCCTCCCAAGCTGGGCCCCAGTCTTCCTTCCAGCATCATCTCCTACCTTTCTCCACTCACCCAGGTGTCTGAGGGAAACACTGGAGAAGGGGGAAAGGAGGGCCTTGGAATAAGCAGTGCCCCAAGCATCAGAACAGCATTTCATAATCCTCTTAAGACACACACTGTTGTTTCCTGAAATGTCCTTGTCCATCAAGAGAACTCAAATGACACCTCTTCTGTGAGGACTTTCCCGATGGTTAGTCACTCACTCCTCTGACTCCCTCGTACTTCAAATATCCCTGTTACCACATCGCACTGTGATGAACTGTCATTCTCTGCACCACCAGCCCCAGCACAGCCTCACCCAAGCACTGAGACATCCCTGAGTGAAGCAGGAGACAGGATCCCCCGTGAAAGTCTCATCACTCAGGAGCCAAGATGCATAAGGCTTTCTCGTGTCTGGGTTGCGTGACCCTCTAAAAGACCCCTTAAAGGAAGGACGCTGCCCTCTTCATCTCCCTGCTCCTCCCATCTAATACTGGGCCCGGATGAGTAGGTGCTCACAGGAGGGCAGCAGCCTCAAGAACACTGGCTTTGAAGTCAGACTGACCTGGGATTATACTGTAGCTCTGACCTGTACAAGCTGTGTGGCCCTGGTCCAGACATTTAATCTTTCTGAGTCTCATTGTCCCGGGGCCTACATACATAGTAGGTGCTCAAATATTTGTTCACTGATATCTAAGCATTTGTTAAGTAAGACAGAAAGATAACACTGCCATCAACTATACTTCAATTAAACAAACAAGCTTAAAGTCTTAAGGGTTTAGCATAACTATGGCTTTACTTCTCAAAAAAATAAAACAGATAACACTACCCACCTCACAAGACTGAGAATTATGTGAATGCACCTGATGTGAAGTGACTCACTGGAAAAGACCCTGATGCTGGGAAAGATTGAAGACAGGAGGAGAAGGGGACAACAGAGGATGAGATGGTTGGATGGCATCACAGACTCGATGGACGTAACTTTGAGCAAGTTCCTGGAACTGGTGATGGACAGGGAGGCCTGACGTGCTCCAGTCCATGGGGTCGCAAAGAGTCAGACACGACTGAGCAACTGAACTGAACAGAGGTCAAATATTGAGATTCACATTTGACAAGCTCTAGCTTCCCAGGTGGGATTAGTGGTAAAGAACCCAACTGTCAATGCAGGAGACATAAGAGACATGGGTTCAATCCCTGGGTCAGAAAGATTCTCTGGAAAAGGAAACGGCAACCCACTCCAGTATTCTTGCCTGGGAAATCCCATGGACAGAGGAACCTGGCGGGCTACAGTCCTTGGGGTCACCAAAGAGTCGGACCTGACTTACCTACTAAACCTCCTTCTCCAGCACATCATAAAGTTCAAACTTTTCCTTCCACTCTTCCTTCCCCAAACTGAATTAAAAATTTGGACATATCATCAACAGATGGAGAGAGATTTCATGTTCCCAGGTTGGAAGAAACAATATTATGAAAATAATTATACTACCAAATGCAAGCTACAGATTCAATGCAATCCCTGTCAAACTACCAATGATATTTTTTGAAGAACTAGAACAAAAAACTTCACAATTCATAGGAAACACACAAGATCCCGAATAGCCAATGCAGTCTTGAGAAAGAAGGATGGAGCTGGAGGAATCAACCTTCCTGACTTCAGATTATACTGCAAAGCTACAGTCATCAAGAGAATGTGGTACCGGCACAAAAGTAGAAACACAGACCAATGGAACAAGATAGAAAGCCCAGAAATAAACCCATGCACCTATGAGTAAGTTATTTTTAACAAAGGAGACAAGAACAGTGGGGCAAAGACAGCCTCTTCAATAAATGGTGCTGGGAAAACTGGACAGCTGCATGTAAAAGAATTGATATTAGAGCACTTCCTAACACCATACACAAAGATAAACTCGAAATGGATTAAAGACCTAAATGTAAAACCAGAAACTATAAAACTCTTTGACTCACCCCCTAGAGTAATGGAAATAAAAACAAAAATAAACAAGTGGGACCTAATTAAACTAAAAAGTTTTTGCACAGCAAGGAAACTCTAAACTAGTGAAAAAACAACCTCAGAATGGGAGAAAATAATATCAAATGAAACAACTGACAAAGGATTCATTTCCAAAATATACAAGCAGCTCACACAACTCAATACCAGAAAAACAACCCAATCAAAAAGTGGGGAAAAAGCCTAAACAGACATTTTTCCAAAAAAGACATAGATGGCTAACACACACATGAAAAGATGTTCAACATCGCTCACTATTAGAGAAATGCAAATCAAAACTACAATGAGATATCACCTCACACCAGTCAGAATGGCCATCACAAAAAGTCTATAAACAATAAATGCTGGAGAGGGTGTGAAGAAAAGGGAATGCTCTTGCACTGTTGGTGGGCATGTAAATTGATACAGCCACTATGGAAGACGGTATGGAGAGTCCTTAAAAAACTAGGAATAAAACCACCATATGACCCAGCAAACTCACTCCTAGGCATATACCCTGAGGAAACCAAAATTAAAAAAGACACTTGTATCCCAATGTTCACTGCAACACTATTTACAATAGTGAGAATATGGAAGCAACTTAGATGTCCATCAACAGATGAATGGATAAAGAAGCTGTGGTACGGCTGATTCATATCAATGTATGACAAAACCCACTGAAAAAATAAATAAATAAATAAAGGAAAAAAAAAAAAAGAAGAAGCTGTGGTACATACATACCATGGAATATGACTCAGCCATAAGAAGGAATGCATGTGAGTTAGTTCTAATGAGGTGGATGAACCTAGAGCCTATCATACAGAATGAAGTAAGCCAGAAAGAGAAAGATAACCATCATACACTAATGTATATGTATCATATATAATGAATCTAGAAAGACGGTACCGATAAATTTATCTGCAGGGCAGCAATGGAGAAACAGAGAGAACAGAATTATGGATACGAGGCGGGGCGGGGGAGGAGGGCAGCCAGAGGGTGAGATGTAAAATAGACAGCTAGTAGGAATTTGCCGTATGACTCAGGCAACTCAAAGGGGCTCGGTATCAACCTAGAGGAGTGTGACAGAGGGAGATGGAAGGGACGTTCAAGAGGAAGGGGACATATGTATACCTATGACTGATCCATGTTGATATCTGACAGAAAACAACAAAAGTCTGTAAAGCAATTATCCTTCAGTTAAATTAAAAAAATTTTTTTAAAATTTGGATATGTCATACTAAAGGCTAAACATAAGGTAGGTGAAGGTGCTCATAATAGAGACATTCAACCTTCTCTATAAAGTAAATGAAAAAATAAAATAAAATAAAAATAAAGTAAATGAAAATCATCAACTACTGTTAGAATCTGAGGGACTTCCCTGGTGGGCCAGTGGTTAAGAATCCACCTGCCAACGCACGGGACATGGGTTAGATTCCTGGTCCTGGAACTAAGATCCCACGCCCCACGGGGAACTAAGCCCATCTGCCACAACAAAGACCCAGCACAGACCAAAAAAAATTAAAAAAAAAAAAAAAAATCTGAGAAAACCTTGCCAACAATTATCCTGGAGGTAATAAGGCACAAACAAGGAGATGGTGGCCAGCATGAATCTCTAATGATTCCAAAATGCCAGTCTAGCTATGGTCTAAATGTGTTGCCCACAAAATTCAAATGTTGAAATCTGATCCCATGGTGGTGTTATTCTTTGTGGTCTTTGGGAAGTGATTAGGTCATAAAAGTGACTAATTCTTATTGACAGAATTAGTACTCTGGTGAAGGGGCCCCAAGACAGCGCCCTTGTCCCCTTCTGTCATGTGAGGACATAAAGAGAAGTCTGTGACCCAGAAGAGGGTCCTCACCAAGCAGGCACCCTCATCTCAGACTTCCAGTCTCTAGAATTATGAGAAATTTCTGTGGTTTATAAGCTACTCAGTCTGTGGCATTTTGTTACAGCAGCTAGAATGAACTAAGATAAACATCTTCCCTCGGAATATTCCATGACCTGGCACAGAGGCTTCTGTGCTGAGGGGGACGCACAAAGCTAAGTGTGTGCCTCTCCAAGTCCACAGAGCAAATGCAAAGGGCAGGTGGACGGGTGGGAAGAAGGCAGGTGAGTGGTGAGGGGGCTTTGCCTTCTTAGACAAACAAGTCTGCAAATGACTGCAGAAAGAATCGGGGAAGAGGGGCAGACAGAGGGGAAGGTCAGAGACATTTTCAAATTCATCTACATGAGTGAAGTACTGCACCTCGTTTTCAAACTAACAAACCCTCTCTAGGGAGAGCGCTTAGCAGCACTAGAGAAGGATAGTTGGGATTAATTCCATCAAGTCTCACAGTGTACTGACATGAATGATCTTCCAAAAGCGCAAATCTGCCTTCCCTCTCTACAGAGCTCCCTAATGGCTTAGAATAAATCCAAATTCCCTTGGCTCGTAACACCCCACTGCAAGCTGCCCCCTACCTAGCTCCTCAGCCTCCATTCCACCAAACCGTATCCTGAGGCAGTCTCGTGACTTCTTCAGGCCTCCCTCCAGATACCAAGCTCCTGAGAAGCCACCTCGTGTGGCCACCATCCAACAGGGTGCTTGACACACAAGCCTCACTCACGTGCTTAGACTGACAGCAAGCCAAGGGAAGCACCCCACGACTTCTGAGACAGGACCGGACCGCTCACCTCTCCGAGGTTAACCGTGACAGTGACTCTGGTAAAGCAGGCCCTTGAGGCCTGGAGGAGAGCGAGCCGAGTCTGCCATGAGATGAGGCAGGGGCCACACCCTCAACTCTCCAGAGAGCCCAGCCCAGCACGCAGCACACCTGAAAGACTACGCTAGATTCTTCCTCGCCTCACGATCTGGTTATTGAGATTTGATTTAATCAACTGATCGTTTTACCCTATACCCCAAACCACTGAAACTGCATCAAGGATAAATGACAAGATCAAACTAGCCTCATATTTACCTCATTCACATGCATCATATTATATATACTTCATATTACCCACACTTATATCAAAGACAAAGCCTTTCAACTCACCATTAAATTTTTTTTAAAAAAATCAATGTGCCCATACAAGGGTTCTGACTGTGAGGGCCACATTGAAAACACGTGGAACACTTCTCCTAAGGATAACAGCCTGCCAGCAAGGACACAGAGCTAAATACAGCCTCACTTCTCAGTTCCACATCAGAAATCACTCAGCAAAGGCTTTAGGACAAACTGTTTTCCTTCTGACTGGTTCTGGGTTTTTTTAATGATAACTTTATTTAGGGGCAACCCATCTTACCCAAGTAAGACTTTGCCTTTCTTTGCTCCTCCAGGTACAGAACTCCCCACCTCTAAAGGCCCATACCTCCAAAACCTAGAAAGCAAATCCCAAGCAACTAGAAACACTGCCTGGCACAAGCTAGGACCTGGATAAACATTTGCTCAAAACCTAATTAAAGAGGTGGCTGACGCTCACACAGTAGCCGGCAACAAAAACTAGGACTCATCTCCTCCCTCTAACCCAACCGCAGGAGACTGAACATTTCCAAATTCACGTTCAACTTTCTCTCTCACATACACAGTGCAGGTGTTGAGAAAATTTAATTAATCCTTTTAAAAAAAAAGTTAAATAAGTGGATAAAATGCACTTCCTCCGTGAAGTACTCCTCAGTCTGCTTTCCAACATTATGAAACCCTCCTGTATGTTCCCACTGGGGAACTAAATGTTGAACCTCTAAAATAACCCTGCCCCACCATGCAAAAGCCCAACATGCTGGAAAACATAACCTTGGTGAAAAGCCACACCAAAAACCAAATCCTTTTTTTTTTGGTTCTGTGCCTCGAGGTACATGGCACAACTCCGTAAATTAACAAATAAATTACATACACCTATGTCTCTGGGGAACGCCAACCACCTGGCACAGAGAATCTCCCCCATGACTGATTGCCAGTTACAAGCACCTGAGAAACACTTCAATACCAGGAAGCTGGGCCCACACCTGTGCAGAACCTCAGGCATTTTAAAGTAGTTTCAAAGTGCTGGCAAGTTTGCAAACTACCTCTCCACCGAACTTCAGGCCATCCCCTGGCATCTACCCAGTATGCGCTTAGCCCCCTGGGAAGACCCTAGAGATCTTAACAAACATCTTTTTCTTAGCGTCCTTTCATCAAAACTCCACCGCCAACATCTCAATCCAAGTGGAATGGGCTTCGCCGTTTGCAAGGCTTTGGGGCCACTTACCTTAAGGCTGCAGGCTTCCTCCTCGAGAGAAGCCATTTCTTCTAGAGAAGGTCTGACAGAGCGCAGAGGGGATCCCCCTGACGAAAGGAACCCTTTTGAGCTCGGAATCAGACCTCGTTTGCAGGCGGCCCCACCCGCACCTGGGCCAGAGGAATGGGAGGAGGAGGAGGAGGTGGAACTTCTGCGGCGGGAATGCGAGGAGGAGGTGGAACTTTTGCGGCGGGATGAGCCCCAGGACACATCGTCGTCCTTCTGGGCTTTCAGGCGCTTGGGGCTGCTGGCCCCTCCTGAACGCGACACAGAGCTGTGAGCTGGGTGGCTGGAGGGGGCCACATCACTGGGCTCCCGGAGGCAGCTGCGCTTGCGGGAACTCCGATCCGAAGTGCTGCTCCAGTGGTACTTGACCTTGCGCCGCTCTGACGCCATGGGCACCTGCAAGGTAAACAGGCGGCCGGGGGTCCACCACCAGCCTGCTGGCTGCCCCTTCCTCAGCCTCCCGCCTTCCCGGGAACCCCTGGGGGAGGGCAGGCCACTAGGTCACAGCCAGGGGATGACTTCACTGACCTTTCCCCTTTTCCACTGCCCATCACAGATCTCAAGATTTCAGAGAGGCTAAAGCGCTTCGTACGTCGGCGATAGCAAAGCGCTTCAGAGAAGTCCAAAAGGTCCCAGGATTTACTAAAGGTTTCTTTCGATTAGGTTTCCGAGCCCACAACGTGCTTCCGCGATTACCAAGAGCTTCAGTTTGCAGAGCGCTACTTCGGGGATGTCAAAGCGCTTCCGGAACTACGACGCGCTCTGAGTTTGCAATACAAAGCCCTTCGCAGATGTCAGCGCTTCAAACGGCTACAGGGCGCTGTTAGGTCCACACCTGAAGGCCAGTCCTGCAGCCCCTGGGCGGGCCCGCGGCCGGGAGGCCCGGAACGCCGAGCGCGGGCCGCAGAGCAGGGCCAGACCGGCACGCAGCCCGCCCTGCCCCCGAGGCCCAGCCGACCAGCCCCGGGCCGGAAGGGGGCGAGCCGCCGCTCAGCCGGCGACGCCCGGGTCCGCCTGCTCAGAATATCCCCGGGTCTGCCCCGTACCCCGTCCCTGCTCTCACGGCCCGGACGTCGGCTCCGCAAGCTGCACCGCCCTGACCGCCTGCTTGCCGTCCGCCCCAATCCTGCGGGGCCGGCCCTGCCTCCGCCGGAGCTGGGACCACACCGGCCTCTGCTGGACCCGCCTACCGGAACGAGCTGTGCGGCCCGCAGCCCGGCGTGCGGCGAGGGCGGGTCCTGCGCTGAAGAGCGGGCGCCCATTGCTCAGATCAACAAGGGGCGGAGCTCCGAGCAAGACGGAGCTCCTCTGTTGGTCAGTAAGCCTGGAGGCGGAACCCTTCGCCTTACGAAGCTCGTCCATTGGTCGGAAGCTAGACGGGCGGAGCCACACACGTTAGCTCGTAGAGCTCGAATCAGAGGCGGGGTCGCAGTTCCCCAGGCCTGCGGATAGTGGAGGGAGGAGTCACCGAGTGATCCGTGCTCCCGGGGCTGTTCCCTGCTGCTCAGCGCTGTCCCCTTTAGCAGGGCGCCTTCAGATTCAGATGCGCTGATCAAACCCACACTCGCGTCATCACTCCATTTACAGAGCAGGAAACTGTGGTTCAGAGACCCAGAGGCAAACCCAGAAACTGACGGATTTGGAATTAGAAATTAGAAACCACGGGGGGGGCAGGGGGAATAAAAGACTACACAAAAATGTTAACTATCCTCTGGCAAAGAAACATCAAAGTTGAAAAACAAGTTACAAACTTGGAAAGATGTTTGTAACACATAGCAAGGGGCTCATGTCCTTACTATGTAAATACTTTGGCAATAAGATAATTAAGTGGGCAAAGGAAATGAACTGATGAACGTAACAAATCACAAAATTGGTTAAATTTCATGTTGCCGAATGAAAAAATGGCTCCATTTTCAATCATTTAATGAGTACAAATAAAATTATATTTTCACCCATTAGGTTAGCAGTGATCAAAAAGCATGATGATATTCTCTGTAGTTGAGGTTGTGCAGAAATGCACTCCCATACATCACCAACTGACCTTATACTGATGTAACCTGTTTGGAAGGTTTGGTTGCAAGAAGAATGAAAACAGTCTCAGTATCCAGCAAGTGAAGTTAGTTGCGTAAATTACAGAATAACCATACACTGGAATAGCAGGCGAAAAGAATGAAGTGCTCCAAATGTACTGTTGAGGAAAAATAGCCAAGAAAGACAAGAAAACACAGAGGATCCAGAATAAATGAAAATACCCTGTGTGTAGCAAAAAATAAGTGAAGCCTCAAGATACAAAATTTTTTATGTCTGTGAATAACCACTCTGCGTCTAATAATTTTATTGAGATATAATTTACATACCATAAAGTTGACCAATATATAATTCTATTATATTTTAGTATATTTAGAGTTGTGCAACAATCACCATAATCTAATTTTGGAACATTTCATCACTCTAAAATCTTGTGATCATTACCACTTCCCTCCCCAAACCACTCCCTGCTCCCCCCCGACACACACTCCTAATTTCTGTCTCTATGGATTTGCCTGTTCTGGACATTTCACAAAAATGGAGTATATATGTTTGGCTTCTCTTAGCATTATCTTTTCAAGTTCACCCATGTCGTATCAGTTACTTCATGTTTTATGGTTAAATACAATTCCATTGTATGCATATGCCACAGATTCTGTTGATGGGGCATTTAGGCTGTTTCTACCTTTTGGCTATCATGGATATTGCTGTTATAAAAACTGGTGTGCAAGTTTTTGTATGAACATCTTTTCCTTTCTTAGATACATAGGAGTGGAATTTCTGGGTCATATAGAAACATTACCCAATTGGCAACTGTCCTCTATTGCTCAAAATGCTTTGGAAACATACTGTTGGTAATTTGAAGGTGCTTACCACATCTCAGGTCCTTTTTGGGGTACATAACACAGATTCTAGTTGAATCCTCACAGCCACCAGAGCTTAAGACAAAGGTGTCAGTAGAAATCACTGTCCACCTGGGCTGGAGCCCACTCAGATTTCTTACGTACTAGTACAAAGCTGACTTTGCTGGGGGGCTGTTGAATGCCCTTTTACCATCAAACCTATGAAACTGGTACTTTTTATCCTCCCCCACTGTATAGATGAGGAAACAGAGGCTCAAAGTAACTCCCTCATTTGGCCCAAGATCATCCAACTATTAACAGCCAACAGTTAAGAGCCAGCGCCCAACCTCTTAGCTACCGCACTATACCACTCATGGATGCAGAGAAACTTCTCCATATTATCTGGACACACAGCTAATTATGACACACATTAGCTTTACCAATGTATTTTTATCTTACAAAATAAAAAAAATCACTACATTACGCTTATTTAAAATAGGACACACTGAATTTAAACTAGCATTTTAACAAAAAGACTTGCAACATGACTTTTCAGAAATAAACCCATTGCATAAATGTTAGTTGAATGACAAAAGTAGACACTTAACGTCCATTTTAAAAATTTATTTAATAAAACAAGATGTGCATTTTCCAAGTATTTCTGTAGCCATGTCTCTACCTCTTCCTCCCCAACAGCCCAGGGAGGGAGAATGAATGAATGCATGTTACTTACAAGGAAACTGAGGTCCCAAAAATTAAATGCTTGACTTAATTAGCAGCAGAAACAATCATGAAACTAGTTCCCCTGGTTCTTCACCCAGCCATAAATAACACATACTCTCTAAATAACAGCTCCTTTAAAGTATTAGCATTAGTGGGGTGGGAAAATAAAGGTGCAGAGTAAGCATTAAATAAATATCTGTGAGTTGCGAGATTTCCAAAAGAGAAAGCAGAGAGACCTCCAGTGCCTTCTGCCAAGTGTCTGGCATGTGTAAAACTTGAGACCTTGAGGAAGGAGTGAAGAACGGAACTGGGACACAAGTTGAAAGTCTTTGAGGTCATGGAAGTTTGCAGGCGGCTGGTGGCAAATATGACCTAGAGAGCTTAGCTTCGGAAAGTGCCAACAGCACTCAGAATGCTCCAGTGGTTGTCGAGGGTGAGAGCCAGGCAACGGCATCTGCGGGGGTGGGTATCATCACATACACCCCAGAACCACAAAATTGCCCACATCCTGGGCTCATGTACCAGGGTTTCCACTTCAATGTCCTGACAACCCAGAGCTCTGATTGACAAATCCCAGAAAGGAAGAGGACTTCATGGATTTTTGTGTCTTGGAAAGCTGAGTCCTATCTCCCCTGACTCACTCTGGAAAAGTGGAAGTGTCTCTCCGCCTGACCAAAGGGAAGCTGATGTTTGGTGTTTCCTGGGAGATCTTGGTTCTTCCTTAGATCTTTTTCTTGATTTGATGTTCATCTTTCCAATGGAGGACGGGGGTCCTCAGCTGTGTTCAAGTCATCAGGGGCCAAAAAGCTCAATGCTATCCAGTTTCTCTTCTTTGTAAAGCAGGATATTCTCCATGAGTTTCCTTTTGGCCTCATTGATCTCAATTTTCCACGAAGTCTCTGTAGCTAACATTCAACATAAAGAAAAGCAACTTGAACAAAACGTAAATACCTTTTGCGACTACTGACAGTTGGAAATAGTTACTATTATTGTAATTCTAAGAAAATCAGACTTGGTCAGAGTTTTTTACTTAAATCAGGGTTCTGAAACAGGCCTAAGTGGAATGAGCACTGCCACAGCTTCTGCATTTGCAGGGAAAACCTGCCCCCTACCCCTACCTTTCAGAGAGGAAGGGCTTCCGTGTTTCTCCCCTGGAAGTGGGGGACAGTGTTAGAATGAAGCTTACACTCTCTCCTTTTCCTCTCACCTCCATGTAGGAAGAGGAACAACAGGAAAGGTCAGAGTCTGAGACACGCAGCCACGTTTACTAGGGGCAGAGGATACTGAATTGCAAAGGCCTTCTGAATGCTTATTTCAGAAGGAACCTGGTGTATTTGGACCCAGGAAGCAGAAATAGAAAGTATCTTTGGAAGCAGCTGTCAAGGTGTGGAGTGAGAATGAAAAGGCAGGTGGCGACAGACCTTTGCTAGTCCCAAGGGAGAGTTTTTATTTGGTCTCTAAGTGCAATGGGGAACCACAGAAGGGCTTTAAATGAGGGGTGACAGGAGCTGTTTTTAAAAAACCACAGTTGCTGGTCCTTAGAACTGGTGAGAGACCAGAGCAGATCAGGGAGGCCACAGGGAGGCTGTACAGTCGTCCAGCGAGAGTAGCTTAGATGAGGGGGAGGGTTACAGGGACAGGCCATGCAGAGGAGCAGATGGAGGTGAAGGATATTTAGGTCAATAGAGAGGCCTGAGTGAGGGACTGGACATCGGGGCTGGGGGGAGGAGGAGGAGGACTCTCTTCATCCAGTCAGCTGGCAGATGGACAGCTGAATAACCAAATTAATGCATGAATGAGGGAGAAAAGGAATAAGTGATAGGCTGAGTTAAGGTACATAAATGACCGTGTATAAGCACTGAGACACCACGCTTACCATCCTGGGGAGGCTCTGGAGAGGCACAGGCCTCAGCGGAGGAGTCAGCGTCCACTGCTCCACCAGCCAGCAGCATGCCTTCTTCATCTGCGCTCGGGGGAGGCGAGGAGGTAGCCGCAGCCCAGGGTGCAGCCCTCATGGAGTAGGAGGCATTGAAGTTGGAATTGTCCACGTCATCTGTTTCTTCTGGGGTGTTGGAGGAAGAGCCTGTGGCCTCAGAAAGCCCACTACAAGGGAGTGAGGTCTCCGGACCTCTCAGCTGCTCCTCCACAGCAGTCACGGAGCTACACACCTGGGGGAAGAGAGATAGGAGCACTCATCAAGGATTCTTCCTGAAATTAAAAATCTAACAGATCTCCCAGGCAGGGGGAGGGGGAGAGAGAGAGAGAGAGACACTGAAGAACTAAATGATTGTTGCTTTGCCTGGAAGAACAGCATCTTCCCTTTGAAAAGAGCTGACCTCACCACCGTCCACCTCAGCACATGACCCAGATGGGTCAATCACAGTATCCCATCCCTGTGACCTTAATGATTGGTCCAGATTTGAGCATGTGACCCAAGTAGGCCAATCAGAATCCTTCTCTGGGACTCTTGCATCTAATATTTATTGAGGAAACACTGTCTTTTCCTTCCTAGTGGCACAGCCAGATTCCCCGCCTCACAAAGAAAACGTGTTTACAGTAGGAGAAAATGAAGCTCCCACACAGAGTAAAGCAGGGGCTAGAGACGGGGGTGGTGGTGCGGGGGCAGAGAGTGAGCACGGGAGCCACAGGCACAAGAGATTCCAATTGTTGTAATTTTGCTGGTTGAGACCCTGGGCCTAGCTGTCCCAGCAATGCCTATCTTGCCTGTGGTGTGGTTAAATGAGCCAATAAATCGCTCATGCACAGGCTCCCTGCTTCCGTCTCTCTCTTTCTGTTTTACATCTGTGTGTCTGTATCTAAGAATTTGAATTGAGTTTCTATCACTTTCAACTAGAAATGCCCTAAGTAATATAGATACTGCACTTGAGGGCTTTTCTGGTTAGGGAGGTTAGGAAGATTAAAGGCAGGCAGGGAAGAAATATTTCTTCCCTACACACATACTCTCTCTCATACAAATGGCATACAAACCTACCCTTAGTAAAAACGACAAATCTCAGTTGCTCGGTGCCTTGCAATTTACGGAGCACCTTTGGCACATGACGTACAATGAGTTTTTATAAATAAAAATTTACAAGACATGACGTACAATGAGTTTTTATAAATAAAAATTTAAAAGATCGAAGAGGTTAAGTTCCTTGCCTGAGGTCACCCGGTCAGTGAGTGGCAGAGCTGACCACTAAACCCAAGTCTGCTTGTCTTCAAGTACAGGCCTTACTGATCTCTCATCTTCCTAGCTTGGTTGTGAAATACTGGGGACAAGGACCATTTCTCATTCCTCTGTCTATATGTATAGTGCCCTGTCCCTTTTATTCTACATAGCAAATGCTTCCTCATGCTTCAAGGCCTGGTTAAAATGTTACACCTTTTGAGATAAATCTTCACAGGATATGCCCAATAAATATTTGTCAAGCTAAAAGCTACAAAACTACATAACTCAGTTCTGGCCTATGGGGTGTGAGAAAAAGTGATGTGTGCATTTCCAAGTCACACCCTTAAAAAGAAGAGGATATGTTCTCCTCTTAAATTGCCTTTCAGTGGTTGGAATGTAAATGTGATGGCCTGAGCTACAGCAGCCTTCTTGGACTCTGAAATGGAAGCCACATGATAAGGATAGCAGAGCCATAATACAGGAGCCTGAATCCCTAATACTGCGGCACTGCCACATCAGCTCTGGACTGCCAACATTCAAACTCTTGAGCTAAAAAGAATAAACTTGTATCTCTCTTATTTTGGAGTCTCCTCATCATAGCAGCTTCTTTGAATGTACTTTAACTGATACCCTGAAGAAAAGAATAAAATGAATGAAGGTTGAGGGAAAGAGATCTTTTTAAAGCATTAAGTCTGATTATGTTCTGCTCCTGCTTAATACCCCAATGACTTTCTCAAAATCCTGACTGTGCCTGCAAAGCCCTCTACTGTCGGGTTTTTACCCCCAGCAGCCTCATCACAAGCCACTGTGTCCCACGTACTTTGTGTTCTAGCCACTCTGACCTTCTACCAGGGCCCTGACCTTGCTGGGCTCTCTCTCAACTCAGGCTATTTGCATGCACTGTTCCTTCTGCTTGGATTGCTCTTCATTTGCTTACACATTACTTCGGGAAAGTCCTGGGTGGGGCTCCCCTGTCATACACCACTCACCAGACAGTTACTACACAAGGTCTGTGAACTCCAGGAAAGCGGAACTGGGCTTGCCTTGTTCCCCATTTATCCCCAGGGTCCAGCACACCACTACTGAGTAGGTGAATGCACTCAGATAGCTGGAGCCAGCCCAGGCTGAGAGTCGGGACTTGGTCTCTGGCTCCTGCCACATCCTGGAGCAAAAGATGGTGAACCTGAGGCTGAGCCAGGAGTCCAGAGGGCTCTGACCGAAAATCCCTCTGGCCTCATCCCTCCTTCTCTGGGTCTCGACTTCATTTATAAAATGGGAGGCTTGGCTATAAGCATTGGTGTTTGAAAGCTTTGTTTGTTTGTTTGTTTTTTCAGCTACCAAACCCTTTCTTCAAATAAAATACTAAGAACCCAATACAGTTATGAGAAGTGACAATGGATGTCTGGTTGGAGTCATGAGTAGGGCCTGCAGCTCTCTTTCTGCTACAAGGAACTCCCAAGGAGCTCCTCTCTGCCAGACACCACTTAAAAATCACTCAGCGGGATAACCTCTAAGAGCCCTCTCAGGCAGTTATTTTGTCTTAAAAAGATCTAGCAAATTTGGTCCCCAAATTTATGCCTACTACCATGGAAACCACCTCTGCATATCCTAGCCATAGATAATGTTTTATCTGCTGTGGTGGTTGATTTCTGGTGTGTCTGCCTAGTCCATAGGCTAAGAAATGATCCCTTTCTCCGGGACTTGGCCCTGCCACCTGCCAGGCTTGACCCCCCCTGGCCAGAAGGTTTATATACTGAACTCCTGATTGGCCCACAGGTGGACATCTGACTCCAGCTAAGCCAATGAGTTTCTCTCACTAAGAGGTTGAAATTGGGGCCTGGAGACTTGGCCACTTAGTGAAAACAGAACTATGACATGTAAATGAACATGGCTGTATCCCCTGACCAAGAGGATGGAGCGAAGGAAAAGGGGCCCACAGAGAGGACGAGGAATAAAGCAGGTTCAGAGAAAGCAGATGGACTTCTGTTACATCTGAGAGTATGGTCCAAGGCATCCTCCGGATCTCTGCTGTCAGCTGCTGTCAGCTCCAGCAGACACTGCTGTTTGCAACCAAATATGGCTCTGGAGTATGAAGTCACTTGTCAGTGAAGGGACTGGTACAGGGATCCTAATGAGCCCCCGGTAAAGCCGACTCACAGACAGGGCTCATCGCTAGGGAAGGGCTGAGCTTCAGGCTCACCTCTGCCAGGCTGGCGTTGCGCCTCCGCAGACAGAGGCAGGCGGCCATGACCAAGGCCTCGGCACAGGCCTCCGGCAGCCTCCCTGCTCTCTTCTCCAGGTATTTCTGGCAGATCTCCTTGGCCATCTCTTTCTCCACACCCGTCTTCCTGGAGCAGAGTGATGTGGTGCTGCTGGGAATTTCATGGAGCAGTAAATCCTTCTGTGGGAGAGAGTGGAAACACCCCCATGTGAGGTCCAGGGGTGTGGAGTCCAAACACATGTGCCCCTCCCACCTCCAGGATGGCACCAGAGCTGCAAACACTTTGAAAACCAACATGGTTTTTAAAAAATAATTGTGAGGATCCCAGAAACAAGTAAAACAGCCAAGAACTGGAGAACAGCTAAATTCCCCACATGTACAGGGCATTTTGTAGCACACTCATATCATCATGCAGGGGCTTAACCTTTCTAGGCCTGGGTTGCTTCATCAGGAAAGTGGGAATAGGATTAACACAGATTAGAAGACATAGTTCATAAAGTGTGGTACTTGACACAGAATCAACATTCAATGCTCTATTAGTGATTGTAATTAATAGTGATAATAGCTATCATTTATATAGTACAGTATAGCATAATTATACTAATAACTCACCTCATTAACATTTACAGGAAAATGTTAGGATGTAGGATTCTGGCCCATATATATTTAATAGGAGATGTACTATATAAATAATACTATGTATATTTTTATATTTTATAAATTTTGTACTACACGTTATATTTTATGCTACTTAGCAGAAATCTGAACTATGCATAAAACAGAAGATATGCTATATAAATAACAATAGATATACTACTATATAAATATATAGATATATTTGTATAGCATAAATTATGTTACATGATACATTTTGCATGTATGCATTTATTTATATAAATAGGTTATAAATATATTACTTGTATTGATTAAATAGATTAAATATATATATTAAATATATAGATTTAATATATATATTAAAAATATAGGAAATTAATACACTACCTGAAACAAATGAGAACCTGTACAGAGTGGTTGCCCTGAAGGAACGGTGTAAGGAGACCCTCCCCAGTTGGCTACTGCCAATGAAATCATGGATCTCGTCCTGTGGACGTGTGAAGTCTTAACCACCAGACCACTAGGGAGTCCCTATCTCCATTCTTCACTTATTTATTTTTGGCTGTGCTGGGCCTTCCATAGGTGGGATGAGTGGGGGCTACTCTCTAATCGGGGTGCGCAAGGGCTTTTCATTATGATGACTTCTCTTGTGGCAGAGTACAGGCTCTAGGGCTCATAGGCTACAGAAGTTGTAGCACATGCCTTTAGCTCCTTCGTGGTATGTGGGATCCTAGGTCATGGACCAGGGATCAAATCTGTGTTCCCTGGAGGCATCTTAACCACTGGACTATCAGGGAAGTTCCCACTATTGTCACTTTTTTAACCAACTCCCAACTGAATCCACTTGCCAGTGCAGGAGACACGGGAGATTTGGGTTCGATCCCTGGGTTGGAAAGACACCCTGGAGGAGGAAATGGCAACTCGTTATAGTATTTTTGCCCGGAAAATACTACAGACAGGAGCCTGGCAGGCTATAGTCCATGGGGTTGCAAAGAGTAGGACATGACTGAGCACTTACACACGCATACATAAAGTGTCAAACACAGAGCTGGGCTATGTCGTTATATTTTTGAAATTGACACTATACACATACACATGTATATTTGAATGACAGTTGTTATAAACCTACAAAATAGAAATTATTTAGAAATTATTATAGAAACTTAAAAGGGCTGAAATTTACTTTCACCAATTTAAAGACAAACGCTAGGACTTCCCTGGTGGTCCAGAGATTAGTACTGTGTTTCCCTTGCAGTGGGCGTGGGTTTGATCCCTGATTGGGGAACTGAGCCCACATGCCACATGGTGTGGCCAAAAAAAAAAAAAAAACCAAACAAACCCTATTTGATTGCCTGACATGTAGACAGAAGAAATGGATTTCCCCCAAACATTCTAAACTCTATTTTCATGCAAAAGTAGTTGTCGTCTGGCTGGTGAAGGGGGAAGGTTACAGCTGCTTTGTACAGGTACAAATCAAACCCTGGATTTAGGCCTCATTAGCAATAAAAATGGGTACAGATGGGTACAGTAGAGGTTCCTGCCCTCCCTACCCCTTGACCTCTCATAGCTGTGAGCCAGAAGGGGTTGGTTCCCTTACCAAGTAAACCGGGTTCCGGTTGTTATCCATCGCAGGGATGCCTGTGAGGACCTCGGCCAACACCTGGAGAGAATACAGAGTTAGCACGGTTCGGACACACACGCACAAGTTCACACAGGAGATTCTGGCCAAGAGAGAAGCTTCTTCTCAGGAATACAGTCTGAGCTTCAGGCCTGGCTCTGTCATTTGCCAGCATAGATATTTGCCCCAAATCCGGAATGTGTAAACATCACTAAACACCTCCTCTAGCTAAACACATCACCCAGCTGCTAGGAGAGGTTTAAATTGATAGCAAAGCAAGGAGGATGAAAACCAAATGTGTATGTGTTACCATCAGATAGATACACACACACACACCCTTCTCTCTCTCTCTCTCTCTCTATTTATATATATACATATATATATATATATATAAAACATCTATCTGTATACACATATACATATGTATACACACACACTATATATTAAAGATTTTCATTTAAAACCCAGCAGAAATGGTAAGCAGGCACTGCTATGTTAATCTCAAGAAAAGGAGGAATCCACATGCAGATATCTATTCCAGACAGAAAATCTTAGCAATATCCATAGCATTTTCATCCACAGGCTTTTATTAACATTATTTGCTCATTAATTCATCCATTCATGAAAGGAGCAGAGTCCTGAGCTGGTGTAAGCCACCATCAAACTGACAAACTGTGATTTGTATCTTAATAAATGGGAGACCTGCTTTGAACAGAAATTCTCAGCAGAGGTAACAGCACACTGGCTAAGGAGTCTACAGTCACATAGGCCTGGGTTCATATTCTGACTCTGTTCCTTACATGCTTGGGTGATCTGTGGGCAAGAAACTAAAATCTGAGCCTGTATCCTTATTTGGTACATGGTGATCTAATGACTGTATATATGAGGGGGTGGGTCTAATGACTGTATATATGAGGGAATGGGTACTCCAGCTTAGTGTTAAATCTCCCTCCAACAACCTCTCTCAAAGACAGAATAAGGTCCAGTTACTGCCACGAAGTACAAGCTGGAATCAAGATTGCCGGGAGAAATATCATTAACCTCAGATATGCAGATGACACCACCCTCATGGCAGAAAGTGAAGAGGAACTAAAGAGCCTCTTGATGAAGGTGAAAGAGAAGAGTGAAAAAGCTGACTTAAAACTCAACATTCAAAAAATGAAGATCATGGCATCCAGTCCTATCACTTCATGGCAAATAGACAGGGAAACAATGGAAAGAGTAACAGACTTTATTTTCTTGGGCTCCAAAATCACTGCAGATGGTGACTGCAGCCATGAAATTAAAAGATGCTTGCCCTTGGAAGAAAAGCTATGACAAACCTAGACAGCATATTAAAAAGCAGAGACACTACTTTACCAACATAGGTCTGTCTAGTCAAAGCTACGGTTTTTCCAGTAATGATGTAAAGATGTGAGAGTTGGACCATAAAGAGGGATAAGTGCCAAAGAACTGACTGAACTCTGGAGCTGGAGAAGACTCTTGAGAGTCCCTTGGACAGCAAGGAGATCCAACCAGTCCATCCCAAAGGAAATCGATCCTGAAAGGAGTGGTGCTGAAGCTGAAACTCCAATACTTTGGCCACCTGATGCGAAGAGCCAACTCATTAGAAAAGACCCTGATGCTGGGAAAGATTGAAGGCAGGAGGAGAAGGGGACGACAGAGGATGAGATCATTGGATGGCATCACTGACTTGATGGATATGAGTGTAAGCAAGCTCCGGGAGATGGTGAAGGACAGGGAAGCCTGGCATGCTGCAGTCCATGGAGTGGCAAAGAGTCTGACATGACTGAGCTACTGAACAACTGCCAAGAACGCCTCCTCCACCCTGGAAGGGCCTGCAGGGTTACTAACAGACTGCAGTGGCCGGGAGGGGGCAGCAGAAGGCACCCCTGCAGCTGGCGGAGGTAAGCCAAGAGAAAAGGGACTCCAGTTGAGGTCCTGCCAAGACTGGAGAGAAGAACAAGAGGAAATAAACAGACAAACTTCCTCTGCCTCTTCCACAGGGCAGGCCCTGTGCCAGGCCTTTTACAAAAGTTACTTAGCGCTCATCAAAAAAAAAAAGAAAAACAGTGACTTACTACTATATTGCACAGGGAACTGCATTTGATATTCTTGGATAAATCATGATGGAAAAGAATATTAAAAAGAATGTATATATGTGTATCACTGAGTCACTATGCCAGATAGCAGAAATTAACACAATGTTGTAAGCCAACTATACTTCAATAAAAAGATAAACAAAAACAACAACGGAGAAAGGCAGTGTTCCCCACAATAAGAACCAAAGTTGAAAATCATACCATCCATCAGCAGCAGGGCTGAGAAAAAGATCGGAGGGAGCCAGTAGGCACCCACTGAATGAATGAAAGGGAAAGTCAACTGTTACATCAAGAACCGAGTTAAAAAGTCAAGCATAAACAGAAATCAGGAGTGAGGGTGGGAAGGCAGGGATAACTATAATAGTTGACAATAATCCCCATAATAATAATCATATTGATCAATGCAACATACTCTGCTAACCAGTTTATATATGTTATCTTATGAATCTCACTAATCTCTATATGCATTATTACCTCCATTTTACAGAATATAAAACTGAGGCCCAGAGTTATTGGTGATACCCTGAAAGCAGCTGAGCTGGGACTCAAACGCACACTCTTCAGCTCTACACTCTATGTGCCTGGCAGTCTCGGGGTTTAGTTCCACTCGTTCTTAAGGAAGGAAGATCCTGGGCTGACCCTGCTGAGCTTCACTGAGCAGCCCCCACAGTGGGGCTGGTGGGGGTGGGGAGAGGGTGAGGCAGGAAAGAACTGGGGGACAAGTACACCAGAAGGGCTGATGGGCCAGCAGACAGAGGGAAGCAGAACCTGGTATGTGGAAGCTGGGCTGAGGGCAGAAGGTGGCTCAGAGGAAGGGCATTAGTGGAAGAACCAGACAGACTGCGGTCAAAGAGAGGAAGTGCAGAGTTGGAGGCTGGAGACTGGAGGCTGAAGAGAGAAGGCAACGGCCAAGATGCAGCTGCTGGCTCTAGGCAGAGGTCAGCCAGAAACCTCACTTTTCTCAGCCCAAACTTCCCAGACTGGGATCCCCGGATCTCTGATGTTTAGAGATGCTAAGAAAACAAGGTTCCATAGTCAAGGGAATTTGGGACACGCTGTATACCCTTGTCTCACTATTACCAGATTAAAGACCATTACCATATGAAAGGCCCTGGTAAATTTTTTGTGGTAACTTTTTTTTCTGCATAACCTTGTTCAACCCAGCATTTCTCAAACCTATTTGAACACATCGAAACTCTTTAAACACATCAAACCTATTGAGATCTCAGGGAACTGGTGTTTTATAGAAATGTGCTTTGGAGATTGCTAGATTCAGACCATGAACTCTTGAGGGAGGGACTGTGTTTTAGTTACATTTATATTCCAAGTGCCTGGCACACAGTAATGATGGACAGCAGTGGTGATTAGGACACAGGTTGGATGGCTGGATAGATTCTGAATGGATGGGTGGCTGTTGCATGAATGTTAGATAATAACTGAACTGATGGACAGATGGATTAAACAGACAGATGAACAAACAAGAAGAAATAGACAAGTGGGTGGATAATTAGATGGCAGGCAGAATGCACATCAGGGAAGTCAGAAGCTATCTGTAGCCTATTAGAATCTGGACACTCATGGGGAGGGGGAGCTTTACTTCAAGGGTTGGCAAACTCTCTCTAGAAAGTAAGTATTTCTAGAGATATTTACTTTCTAGCCTAGACAGTAAATATTTTAGGTTTTGTGAGCCACAAACAATTTCTGTCACACATTCTTTTATTTTTGCTTTTGTTGTTACTATTCAGTCTTTTATAAATGTAAAAACCATTCTTAATTATAGGCCATAGAAAATAGGCTGTAGGCCAGTTCTGACCTGTGGGCCATAGTTTGCTAACTCCTGCTGTACTTCATGGAACATTTCTAGTTTGTGCTTACAGAGGGGCCATGGGAAGGACAGATGTGTGCAGGCCTTGATTTGAGCACAGAAAGAAGCTCTTACTATTCCACAGCTGAATATGTCCACTCGCTTTGTCAGCAGCCCCACTCTGATGAAATCTTCTGGAAGATATGCAGCGGAGGCCTGGAAAAGGTGGGTCTTCATCATGGTGTATTTTGATGTTCTGTTGACAGGACATGGGTGAGCCATCGAATGAGCCAGCTTGGGGGTGAAGTTTTGATCTAGCAAAACATTGGAGCTGTGGGAAAGAAGGCAGAGAGAACCTTCTTGTTTGGAGGTGGACAAGAAGAGGTTGCCATGGAGACCCTTTTGGAAAGCAACTTAGTAGTGAGCAGTGCCAGCAAGTGAGGGTCACTGAAGACCCTCAACAAGTTTATGAGCCAGTCCTGATGGGGGTAGGTGGGAATTGGGAGCCCACCTCCACCAGCAAATGGGGATGAAGCTAAGACCAGTCCTGCTGCCCCAGAAATGGCATTTGGTGGCCAGAGAGGTACGGCCATCCTTATCCCCATGGATGTCAGCCCTGAGCCCAGAGGCTGTACTGGGTCCATCTCTTCTGAAGCTGTTCCAACCCCCAGCTATGGCCTTGCTGACTCAAGTCTAAACGTCAGCATTCTTTGGGACTGAACCTGCTCAGATCATGGGGAATAAGATGAACAGTAAAAATATACTTAGACTTAAGCATCTAATCTACAGGAATGAATCCTCTCAGAAAGTACTCCAAAGGAAAAAAATTTAATTTTTAAAAACTAACCTACATGTATAAAAATATTCAAACTGGGGACTTCTCTCATGGTCCAGTGATTGACTTCACCTTCCAGTGTGAGGGGGTTTGGGGGGAGAATGGATATCTATATGTATGGCTGAGTCCCTTCACCGTTCACCTGAAGCTATCACAACATTGTTAATCGGCTATACCCTGATACAAAACAAAAAGTTAAAAAAAAAAAGACTTTGCCTTCCAATGCAGGGTGTGTAGGTTCAATCCCTGGGTAGGGAGCTAAGACCCCACATGCTTCATGGCCAAAAAAAATCAAAACATAAAACAGAAGCAATATCATAACAAATTCAATAAAGACTTTAAAAATGATCCACATCAAAAAAAAAAAAAAACCTTTAAAAGAAATATTCAAACTAACCCTAAATGGTTTTTAAAAAGTAGATACAGAGGGCAGTTCTCGTGGGTTCCCTGACCCTGCTGCTGTTCACTTAAACACCCCTTTTCAACAAAGCCTTTCGTTTTGTCACCCAAAAAAAGCAGAGACCAATTCTAATATCGGCTATTAGGAGCTGTTATGTAAATTATGGGCAAATACGTTCAATGGAAGACTAAGAAGTACCAAAAAATTGATGACATGCAACGTGAGGAAATGTTTAAGTCATGGGGAAAAAGAGACTATGAGTTGGTAATCAGGTAATGGTGCTATCTTGGGGCTGAGATATCTGTGCGGGCAGGGGCTGGAAAAAAAAAAAAACAGCAGAGAAATGGAGGCCATGTTGTGAGTCACAGTGACAGGGTCAGGAAGGCCTCTTGCCCCTTCACTTCCTTTCTTACTATTACAATTGTTTGCGCAATTCAATAAAAATCAGGGGGGAGAAAAGAGGAAAGGGTTTCCACTGGCCAAAAGAGGACACAACTCTGGGGAAGTGCGAATTCTATGGTTTCGAGGTCACTGCTGCCAGATCTTCTGGTATCTTCTGGAATCCATCTCCATGTTTCCAGTCTTGGGAGCATGGTACTGAGATGCTGGGGCACACACCTAACCTGTGTCACGGTATCTGTGACAACAGATGCACAAATGAGAGCAGGTCTCAAAAGCCCAGGGAGCCTGGCGGTCACAGCCCACAGCTCGAGGACCCAGTCCAGATCAGCTGCTGGAGGGGAAGTGAAATATGGCAGGGGAATGGAAGGCTTGTGGGGAAATACCAACAAACTTGTTGGGGAAATACCTTTGTTAGAGAAAGACAAACATGGAGATAGGCAGCCATGCTGACAGCAACCAGAGACAGAGTACAACCTAGAAACACTGACGTTTCAGGGTACAGCAAAGAGAGGCAAGGAGGGGAGAGAAAGTCAAAGAAAAGAGAGACGAAGGGAGAGGAATGGGACCCAGCAGTGTGCGTGGCCTCGTCCGTGTCACCCCAGCCCTAGGCGGGGCCCAGCCCTCCTCTCTCACCTCTTGACATTGCCGTGGATGATCTCCAAGCTGTGCAGGTGCTCCACCGCATGAAGCAGTCCTGAGCAGATGCTGATGCGCTGGGGCCAGGGGAGGGGGTCTGAGCCACCCTAAGAGAAAGAAAAGGAGGAGAAAATAGTGACATCTGTGCCTTTTTATAGTCTCAATGGCCTTTAAAGTGGCAGAGTTCTGGGCTCCTGTCTCTCCTCCAGCCCTCAGGTCCCCTACAACAGGGCTCTCAGCCAGCATGGTTTACTGGCAGGGAGCTGGTTTTGACATCAGACAGATCTAGGTATAAATCCCAGCCCAGACACATGCTAGCTGGGTGACTTTGGAAAAGACACTCAACGTCTCTGAGCCTCAGTTTTTTCTGATATAAAATAGAAACGTTAATCCCTATGCTTTAAGGTTGTAGTAAGGATTCAAAGGAGTGAATGGTATGCCCCCAGCATAGTGCCTGCCACAGAGTGGGTGCTCAATAAATAGCAGCTATTCTTATCATGACTCTCATGCAGCAGTTCTGGAATTCTTCTCTAAGAGGGGCTGCTTGGGAGAGGAGCTAGGGACCTTGTGCTGGCACATCAAGCACATGAGCTGATTTTATAAGTATTTGGAGAGATTTCACAAAAGCTGATAGAGATTATGGGTGGTCTAAAGCCCTCTATACTTCCACTGTTGTTCTAAGACTGAATGTCCAAGAAAAATCCCTTCTTATTTTGTAGATGACCTCTTAGATTCTATATTCTCTAAGAACTGGCCTTGCTAACAGATTTCTTCTCAAAGACTCTGGAAGCTGGAGCCACATGAACCTCGTTTAAACTCTTGCCCTGATACACATCAGCTGTGTTTCTTTAGGTAAGTTACTTTGCCTCCCTGTGGCAGAGGCTCCTCTTTTTGAAAATGGGGGAACCTCTGGGGTTGTGGCAAGGCCTGAAGGAGATGTACAAAGCCATTATCATGGTATAATGTGATAACTCAGCAAAGCTAGCAATCATTATTATACCGTGAATAACCACTTTGTCTGATCCCTCCCAAGGGAAGCAATAATTCTGTTGTGGAATAACTTTTGTCACTCTGAGGACTTTATGAGAAGGAGGCTTGTTTCTCTTAAAAATCATAACAATAGATATAACACTCATATGGTATGATATGCAAAAGGTCAAATGAGTATGTAGTAGAAGTTTGTCTCCCAACCTGAGCCCTGTCTATGTAGTTCTCTCCAGAGGCAGTCAAGGCACCAATTTCCTTTATCTCTCCATAAATATTCCACACATTCACAAACAAATAGGAATTTATTAGAATATCATTTTTAAGAAAAATTTACCTTCACTTTCCATATTCTGTATCTGTTCATTCTTTTTCTTGTCCTAGTGCATTGGCTTGTACCTTCAGAACAAAACTGGATAATATAGCACTATGGGTTTCCTTTGTCTTACTCTTGACTTAAATGCCTCTTTGTCAAAAAACGTTTTAAATAAGTTTTTCCTGAAGATGTTTAGCCAGATCTTATCTATCTTGGCCCAACTCCTCTCCTCGAAGGGCCTCTCAATGGCTCCCTTCGCCTCTGGATTCCTTTAAGTCCTTAATCCTTGATTCTGTAAGTGAGTGCTGCCTAGCCCTGTTCTTTGACCATGACCCAGCCCCTTACCTGACCCTGGAGTCTGTCCTGTAAAGAACCATTTGCCATGTATGGGTATATCAAGCTGTAAAACTGTTCTCCAGTGCAGCAGCCCAGCAGAGGTAAGACGTTGGGGTGGCAGCATCTGAAATTAGGCATCAGTACAGGCATGAGGAGTCAGACAGAAAGAATAATCAAAGACTGCTCCATTTCCTACCTCCTCTACCTCTTCTGCCCTGTCCACCCGCTGAGGCCACCAGGAAGCTCCCAGGTACGAAATGCTCTTACTCCTGAGGGTAGAGAGATGATAATTGCATGCCTTCAAGGAGCTTGAAAGCAAAGAACTTGAAGTACATGATATCCCAACCATCTGTGATTCTTCACAAAATCCTCTTCTGGTGGATTCAAAGTCACTGTTCCCTCCCGACTCTCCTACCTCTCTGACAGCTCTTCCTTGGCCTTTCCCACTAAGACCCTCTTCCTTTGCCTTTCTCTGAAACCTGAGTCTCCCGGGATGGGCTCATCATCTCATCTTATAAGCTTCTCTATCAGGGGTCTCTCACCTCTACAAAGTGCACCCTCTCTATGAGGACCACCCCTAAATCTCTGCAGGTCCAACCCACAGTCCAGACCTGAATGTCAAATTGCATCCCAATGTTCCGGGTGAACAACCTAGACTCAACAAGTTCCAAACCTGATTCTCCAGCCTCAGTTATTTGCTCATCCAAGGGCACCACCAACCATCCAATTTCCTAGGAACCTCCTTACCTCCCCCATCTAATTAGTCACCTTTCATTGTCATAAATAGCTTTCAAAACACCCTCTTCATTCTCCCCTCCTCCATCTCGAGGCAGACCCTGATGGACTCTCCCAAACAGTTTCAAGGACCTCCTGCCAGATCCCTCAGGCCCTCTCCACTTCCCATTAGGCCATCCTACTGTATTCCTGCACACTTTTCACCATCATTAGTTATTTACATTTCGCTCTCCCCACGGCACCATAAAGTTCCCCAAGGCAGAGGCTGTGTTTTCTTCATGTCTGCACTCCCAAGAACCAAGAAAGGCCTTGATGACTCACATTTGCCAAGTGAATGAATGAAGCAGTTACTGCTTACTCCAGGAAGGCACTATACCAAGATGGAGAGGGAATCAGATTTCCAGTTTCCGTTAAGAGTGTGTGTGTATGTGTGTGTGTGTGTGTGTGTGTAGATAAGGGTGTGTATATATGTATTGTGTGTGTGTTTGGGTGTAGTCATACATATACATGAAGAGAAAAAGGACTAAAGAAAATATATAAAAATCTGAATACTGTAGCAGTAATTTACAGATGCTATGGAAAATCGGTGGTTTCTATTTTCCTCTTTAAAACTTTCTTTAGTTCTTAAAATACACCACAATCATCACACACTGCTTGCCTGAGACTGAATACTTTGCAGAGAAACTCAGAGAGTGACTCGCCAGCCTGAATGGCAGCTGGCGTCCAGCACACTGCAGAGGCCTGGTGTGCGTGCTGTAAGTCCAGCAGGCAGTGACGGCAGGGAGGGGACAAGTGTCCAGGTCTGCACATGTCCTCCCCCTCTCTTTCCCAGTCCCCCTGTCCCCACTAAGCTCTGTGATGGGAGGTTCACTTTACTTCTCCAGCCTCAGGTTCGTCATCTGTAAAATGCAGGTTTGAGGATGACTTTTGAAGGCCCTTATTGCTCAAGACCAGAGGTAAGCAAAATTTCTCTATAAAAAAACTAGACAGTAAATATTTTAGCCACTGTAGGCCATCTGGCCTCTGGTGCCATTCCTCCACTGTGCACGATCACGAAGGAGCAGCCACAGATGACACAGAAATAAATAGCACAGCCGGGTTCCAATAAACTTCATTATAGATGCTGACATTTGAATTTTACGTACTTTCCATGTGTCATGAAATTATCTTCTTTTTATTTGCTTAACCCTTTAAGAACGTAAAAACTATTCCTAGCTCTCAGGCCATTAAAACAGAGCTAGGCCAGGCTGAGCCTGTGGGTCGTCATTTGCTTTTAGAGTTGGAATCAGTACATTTCTGTCCATCTCAAAAAATGGGACAGAAACAGATTCTTCCCCCACTGGATGGAAGGAGTTGAGCCAAGTAAGCCGAGGTTCTTTTATAATTCTAATCCATGCATACGGTGGCTACAGAGAAAAAGCATGGAAGGAGTCAGATCAACCAACCAAATTTCAGCTCTGCCACATACTAGCTGTGTGATCTTGGACAAAACACTTAACATCTCTGTGCCACAATTTGTCTATGTGTAAAATAATGTGATAATAGTAGCCATGTTATAGGGTTCTTGTGAGGATTACATAAAGAAAACATGTTGCTTTAAACATGCTGCCGCATAGGAAGCACTATATACAGGTTAGCTGTCATCACTATCAAACAAAGTATTTTCCAAACAGGAGGCTTACCTGCGACAAATTTGTACCTCTGCCTGGAAGAATCTTTCAATTGATCCTGGACTTGAACAGGCCATCTGTGGGAAAAGACATTGAAACATGAAAATCCAGCCTCACCATGCAGCCTCCACCTCTTACTGGGAACCAAGAAGTGCCCACCTCTCTGAGCTTCTTGAAGATAAACGGTGTGCCATGCTTTTGCCCTCTGTAGACGTCAGCAAAGGTCCCCTCACTGATTTTGTGGCTTGGGCTGAAGTTATCAGTTGCCTGGATCACATCTACCTCACTCCAGAAAAGGTCAGCTTCATCAAGGCTTGAAAGTGTCTCTTGCTTAGGAATGGAGGCACTGAAATCCTGGAAATTCAGAGAAAAGAGATAGAGATTAATATGGAATTAATATGGAAAGTAGTATTTTCCCTACTACCTCAGGGAATCTCAGAACAGCAGAGCTGAGGGGTGAATGGGATCATCTCATCCAGTGAGGAGGAATACAAAAAGGACAGATCCCAGCTCCACTTCTAACTTACTCTGTGACCTTGGACAAGTTATTTAACCTCTCTGAGTCTTCACTGCCTTATCAGCAAAAATGAAGATAATCATAGTACCCTGAAAGGTAGAATTACTTTTTTACCTATAGATTAACTACAATGTGAGTATTCCCAGCCCATGGTCAATGTTTACTTTATTTTTTATTTTCAGTTTACAAAGGTGAGCATCAGAGGGTCAAACAACTGAAGTCAGATTCCACTCCAGGTCAGTGGCTGGGCTGGTGCCCCTGGTCCTACACATGGTATACATGCTGAGAAGCAGGATACAGGTCCACATAACCTATGTAAGTCTAAGAAAAGCAGCCCTCCTTAAAATAGGTAAATATAAATTTCCATTTTTTAAAGTTATATATGCTTTATAAGGAACTCCCAGGTGGCACAGTGGTAAGGAACCCACTAGCCAATGCAGGAGATGTGGTTCAATCCCTAGGTCAGGTAAATCCCCGGGAGTAGGAAATGGCAACCCGCTCCAGTATTCTTGCCTGGGAAATCTCATGCACAGAGGAGCCTGGTGGACTACAGTCCACAGGGTCATAAAAGAGTCAGACACGACTGAGCATGCACGCACAGCACGGCATGCTCTTATAAACAGTTTTAAAGAATTAGAGTCAGGGGCTAACTATGCATGATCCCATTATCCTTTGAAATGTTATTAAAGTTTGGTGTAATTCTTGCCAGTTAGATATATGAGGATTTCTTTTTTAAATTGGGATTGTGGGAATTCCTTAGAAGTCCAGTGGCTAGCACTGTGCACTTCGGCTTCAGGGTTCATGGATTTGATCTCTGGTCTGGGAACTAAAGATCCCAGAAGCTGCAGTTCAGCCAAAAAAAGAAGAAAAATAAAGGATAAATAAATAAAAACTGAGATCATATCGCATATATTGTTTTGATTTCTGGTGTTTTCTCTTAACATTACTTCATGATTATTCTCTCAATTATTCAGTTGTCTTTAAAAATGATTAATCATTAAAATATAAACCTCCTTGCTTAGGTGACAGTCCCATTTAAGGAAGAGCTCCACTGACCAGATCTGTGTAGCACTGGCTTCCCTGCCAGGCACCATGAAAACGTCTTAACATAATTTCTTTCAAAGTCTAAAGAATAAAAGTGTACTTTTCACCTCGAAGAAAATGTTGAAATTTTTAATCCAGCTTGGATTATGTTCATCTTTATACCACTGCAGTCATAAAATACGATTTTAAAAAACATTTTTAAATGAAAGAAAGAGCCTAGAAAGGCAAAAAGTGCTTAACATTCACAGAAGTCACTTGTGACCCTGGACCCAAATCATAAAAATTCAGGATAAATCAGATATATTTTTTTGTTGAAAAAAGGTTGGAGGGAAGGCATGTTCTAAGCAAATGACTACTGCCGCCAAGATATTTCAGGGGGTGAGGAGGAGCCAATCATCAGCTCTCATTTAAACACAAATAATGGAAAAGCTCATTAAAAACTAAAGTACACCCTCTCCCTGACCCTCTCTCCTGTTTTATTGAGGGTCAGCACTTAAGAGTCTTAGAAGTTTAGAGTAATTCGATGGGGTTCTCCCCTTCACTCTGACCTCTAACCCCCAAAGTGGTCTCAGGGAATAAACACGTTGCATTTTTGAAAGGCAGTCAAAGCCGGGGGTTACATTCAGGGTGGGGGGTTTACCTTTGAATCAGCTGAGGCAGGCTGGTCAGTTTTTAAGGAAGGAGAGGCATGTTCAGGAGAGGCTGGGAGGCTGACTCTGGCTGCAGCAGGTCCTGGAAAGGAAAGACAGTGGATCAGGCCTCAGCTGCTGGAGGAAGGTGGGAGGGGTCCCTGACTGGTCCCCAGACCCAGCCAGTATCTCGTTCACGCCACTGACACTGTCGATCATGACAGCAGCCATTTCCTGACACCCAGGCACTAGCCTACAGGCTGCTCACATGTTACCCTGTGGAAGACTTCCGACAGCCCTGTGGGTTGGTCCCATACAAATTCCCCATGACAGGAGGAGGAAATGAGGCACTGGAGGCGGCTAGTGGCTCCGGGTCACACTGATGGTAAGTGGCAGAGTCAGCCTTCAAAGGGAGCTCCTTGTGCCTTCTGAGTCCTAGCCCGAACCCACCTCCCTCGAAAACAGCTGAGAAGGACACAAGTGAATCAGCTACGGAGCCTGACTTCTAGAAACCTCCATGTGGCAGGAATGGCAATAACCAGCCTCCCAGGGGAGAGGCGAGAGAGCTCTGCCTCAGGGAGCTGTGAGATCAAGGAAGGCTTCACAGAGGAAGGGACACTTGGCCTGGACCTCCAACAGGGGGAAACGTTTGCAACAAGTAGCTGTGAGGAAGGGAGGGCGCCAAGGCTGTGGAACCAGCCCACGAGGAGGTATGGCAGCGGGAAAGCCCAGGCTGCGGTAAACATTCCAGGCAGTCTCAGTTAGCACACACTGAGAGCATGCCCGGCTCTGCTCCCAGCGCCCCCCTGACCTAACTCATTTCACCCTCACGGCAGTTCCAGGAGACAGACTCATCATCTACTCCTTACACGTGGTGAAACTAAGGCACAGAGAGGTGACCCCACCTTTCCAAAGACACCCAGTCAGTGGCTCCAGAGTTTGTGCTTTCACTCCCTTAGTGAATGGAGAAGATTCACAAGAGACACGTGAAAGTGGACCTTGGCCAGAAGCCAGAGATTCGGATGTCATCGTCTGGAAATACCCAAGTGGTCTTACCGCAGGGCTGGCCTCTGTGTAACAGGGAGCCGGCCCTTCCAAGGGAACCTGACTTTGGCCCCAGGGTTGCGGACAAAATCCACCTGCTTCAATTATGTCTGGCCTACATCATCAGGAAAGGAGTGATTGATGTGGAACTTTGGCCATAAAAGTTAATTCAGAAGACTGAAAACAGCACCCTGGTGAAACTAGAACCAGCTTTTCAGAACTATTTACCCAGGCAGCTAATTAAACAAAACTCACCTGATACAAAGTCTGAAGCTCTTCCATTCTCTGAAAAGAGGGGCCACCCTAAGCCTCTCTCCCTGAGTTTTCTGCTGCTTCTAGAGTTTTTCTTTGTTTTTTGTTTCCCTTTTCTTTTTTTTTTTCCATATTTTCCAGCACTGGCTATATTTGAAAGGACTACACTTGAGAAGGTACCGTGTTGGTACACCCACACTGCATCAGAGACCCCCAGAATGGGGGTAGTAACAACAAACACCCCCCCAAAATATACAGGTGTACACACAGTCACACATACTCTCTCTGTCCATCAGTACACCTCAACTTAAACTGAACTTCGTAATAAGAGCTATAGCTCAGACATGGATATTAAACTTTTGACCAATAGAAAGGAAAATATAACACCAGAATAAATGAGTAAAGAAAGATGGGGTATTTTTACTCAGCCATTAAAAAAAATGAAAGGGAAAAGGTTGAGGGAGAGATAAATTAGAAGCTTGGTTTAACAGATACACACTACTATATACAGAATAGATAACCAACAAGGACCTACTATATAGCACAGGGAACTATACTCAATATTCTGTAATAACCTATAAGGGAAAATAACCTGAAAAAAAAGAATAGAAATATATATTTGTATAACTAAATAACTCTGCGGTATGCCTGAAACCAACCCAACATTGTAAATCAACTATACTTCAATTTAGAAAAATAAAAAGGTAAAACAAATTAAGTAAAACCAGCAACACATTGCAGACCAGCGGCTGGCAGTATAACTGACCAAAGACCAGCTGCTCATTCAAATCCCTCTGTGCATCTGCCCTCAGGCTGAGCTTCCCACAGCAGCTCCCACCCCACCCCACCCCTGGTGACTGGGTGCAGAGGGGAGGCTCCCTGGGTGGGTGCTCCACCCACAGCTGCTCCATCTTCAGAGGCCTCCACCGTTGCCCTGCCATCTCGGCTCAGTACCCTTGGCCTGAGTCACAGTGATCACAGTTGTCCACCTCCTGGGTGTGGGTCATGCGTCCGTGCTGCTCCACGATGTTCTCTTTCACTCTGCTCTAATTCACATCTGAAGTATTCAGCACTGAATCCCTAGTTTTTTGTGCATGGAATACATGCTCTATCACCTGTGTTCCATGTACACTGGCGGGCAGAGGCTCCACACTCTGGGAACAGCTGCTCCAGGCCAACTCGACTCCCCTGCTGCTTCTTTCCTGCATATCTGCACAATCCGCTCTTCCCACCGCAGGGTGGCCGCACTAGGCTACACACATGGTCCCTCACCCTCTCCCACTGCCCAGCAATACCAAGGTCCGCACGGGCCTCACACAGCCATGATTCTCTGGTCTGATTCCTGGGGTTTGCTCTGGGGGATGCACCAGGCCTCTCAGTGGAGGGGGATCACTGAGGCCTGCTCTTGTGACACAGGAGAGCTACTAGGGGTGGTTCAGTCTGTTTATCTCTCTGGTTTGGAGAGTGGGGGAAAGGGGAGTGGAATTTGGGCCAGTACTGCAAGGCTGAGAAATCAGGTAAGAACAAGCCTTTGCTTTCTTTGGAAACACTCATGGAAGACACTGGTCTACACAAATGTCATTTCCAAAACACTAAGAGTTTATCTTTCGTGTGCCATTTCCCACAGAAATCTTTCTAGAACATTTGCTTGCTCAAGCAGGATGCACCGAAATCTCGTCCTGCTGAGTTGCGTCACTGCAGGCAGGGTGCTGTATCTCATTCTGGAGTTTTCTGGATCCTTCCCTGTGGCAGGCAGTGCGTCAGCCTCGACAGCTTCCCCATCTCTTTCTGGGTAGCAGACAGAACTGAGCTCCCGCCCCGGCTCTGTCACTGCTAAAGATTTGAACTTGGGTGAGTTGTGCCTCATTTCAGCGTTCTCAGGTGTAAAAATGAAGAAACAACAACAAGAAAAGAAAACAGTAATAGTCCATTCTTTGTAGAGTTCTTTTCCAGATTAAAAGATGGCATAAAGCACAAAAATCAGCCTCTGGTTTATATGGGGTACCAAGCCTGGTAAAACTACATACAGAATGAGAGCAAATCAGTTCTGATGAACAGCCGATGCCTCTCCTATAGGTAAGGCTTTGTGACAGTTATTTCAGCCACTCAGTGCCCTTTTACCTGAAATCTAGCTTTGAGCATTTGTTTAAGGAGGTCCTGAGAACTTGTCCATGGTTCATCTGCTTGTGTATTTTCCTTCTCCATGTCTCTCCCTACTTCCTTCCCACCCACTGCCAGGGGACCAGGAGATACAGAGGTTAAGATGTGGACTCTGGAACAACTCACATGAGCTGAATCCCACTCCCACCGCTTGGTCAGCCGTGGAGTTTTGACAGGTTATGTCTCCTTCCCCAGCTACCAAGAGCCCTCTGCCCTCGGTTGTCAAGCTGATTCAGTGACTGCCAGGAGGCGCCGTTCCCACCTGTCAGTCTCCTCCCCAGCTACCTCTGCCTCCACATTCTCCACTCCTATGAGAGAAACAGCTGGAACTTTGGGGCCCAGCAGAACCTTGGGGTTTTCCCAAGAGAAGACTGGCTTTGGATTACTTGAGGAAATTAATGATCACACCCATATTTTCAGCTTGGACAAAGACAGACAATAGACTTCCTGTCTCTGTCTACAGATAGTTATCGTCCTGACTTGCCTAAGAACATTTCCTCCCAAGTGCCATTCAAGAAAGCGAAGGGTGAAAAGGCTGGTAGAGACATACAGTGCTTGTTTTCACAGCAGCCAAGCTTAGGAACCTCCACAGAAGCTGCTATATCAGTAATCTTCTCTAGCCTCACCTGCACTCTCCTAGAATTTCCCTATTTCATTATTTTCCTTCCCTTTGGCTATCAACCACTGTCATATGAGCTTTAGGACCATATCCCCTTATCTTTCATCACTGATCAGACTTCTGTCCTTAACAAAAAAACTCTTTAGCTGTAGAAAATAATTCAGACTACTTGGACTAGAATTAACTTTTCAGACTCAGCCTAGCTGGGGTGTCTGGAACATTCCTAAGATCAGCTAATGCTTAATGAGCATCTACATGGTGACATCCTCAAGGTGTTTGATTACTTCCCACACAGGATGATGTGGTTTCTATTATTATGCCCATTTCCTAGATGAAGAAAATGAGGTACAGAGAGGCTAAGGTAGTCAGTCTCCTGCTGGTGAGGACAGAGCTGGGATTCAAATATAGGTCTGCCAGATGCAAAAGCCCACGCTGGCTCCTCTCAGCTGACACTTACCCTGGCTTCGGGGGCCACAACAACGAATTTGGGAGGTTTCATGGATTTGGGGTCTCTGGCTCTCTACTCAGGAGACTGCAGAAGAACAGAAGGTGGGTGGGACTCCAGGGGAGATGTGGGAAGGATGGCATGAAGAACAGGTCCCCTGCGGAAGTCACCTGCTGGCTGAGTCCTTCCCCAGGGACAAGGAGGTGGAGACCACTGAAGTGGGCTGAGAGGCTTTGGGGCAGTGGTGTGTGCAGTGGCTGGGGACATGAGCGTTCAAATCACATGGCTCAGATGCTACTTCCTACCCACATGACCTTGAGCAAGTCACTTTCACACTCCGTACTCAAACTCCACAGAACAAAGCAGCCGATCTGTGCCAGGCAGAGGGGAGGAAGACTGTGGGGCAGGCGGCACCCCTTGGCAACCCCCAACATCGCTGCAAGGGCCAGGGGCCTGGGAGAGCAGATGAAGAGGTCACTAGGCTCCCTGCCCAGAGCCTGTGCTGGGGCTTGGGGAACCAAAGGTAAAACACCTGGGCCCGTAGCATATGAACTTGGTAGGCTATAGGAAATAATTCAGACTACTTGGCCTAGAATTAACTTTCTAGACTCAACCTAGCTGGGGTGCTTGGAATGTTCGTAAGATCAGCTAACATTTAATGAGCATTTACATGGTGGCAACTCCAAGGTGTATGATTCCTTACCACACATGATGATAACCTCTCCTGTGCTTCAGTTTCCTCATCTGTGAAATGGGGAGAAAAATAATACCAAACTCCTACAGTTAGTTGGAGGTTAAAAAGGTCAACATCTTTGAAGGGTAAATTTAGAACAGTGTGTAACACATACAAAGCCCTCTGTAACTGAGTTTCTTTTTCCTTTTTACAAAAATGGGGGACTTCCCAGTTGGTCCAATGGTTAAGACTCTGCTCTGCCAATTCAGGGAACAACCACTAGTTGGGGAACTAAGATCCCACATCCTGTGCAGTGAGGCCAAACAGAAAAAAAAAAGGTAATAGATGGCATATATCCTTCTGTCACCTGACATTTTTAACCTCAACATATCACGAGCATATTTCCATGTGTATATACATGTGCTCTGTTGTGTTTGTTGCCCAGTCATGTCCAATTCTTTGCAACCCCATGGACTGTGGCCCGCGAGGCTCCTCTGTCCATGGGGATTCTCTAGGCAAGAATACTGGAGTGGGTTGCCATACCCTCCTCCAGGGGATCTTCCCAACTCAAGGATGGAACCCAGGTCTCCCACGTTGCAAGCAGGTTCTTTACCATCTGACCAGGGAAGCCCATGTATATACATCCCTACATCACTGTTAGCAGGATTTTACTGTTACCACCATCTGTGATTAATTTTGCCACCCACACTCGTTGTTTCCAATTTTTTGCTACTATACTCTGAGCTAAATAGCCTTAGAGATAAAACAGTTCCTTAAATAAATCTCCTTTAAATTGAAAAATTAAGTTTAATTAAAACTACCTGAGCCTGGAAAGGTGGGTGGCCTCACAGGCTGCCCCGTTTCTTGCTCATCCTCAGTGTTTCTTATAGAAGCTGCCAAAGGCTTTCCTGGCTTCACAGTGTCCAAGAAGTCTGGGACGGAAGACTTGATTTCAAGAACTGGTTTCCCTGAAATGAGGTAGGAAGAAAGCAAGCTATTATCATTCAATGAAGTGGGTTAGCCATTGAGAGGTTGGATGGAGAAGTCAGAAGACTTGGTTCAGAGTCTGGGCTTGGCTTTAAATTCATGTGCCCCCGAAAGTTGTTTCCTTCTCTGGGCCTTGGCCTCCCCACGTGTAAGGTATAGCACTTGGACCCGACAATCTCTGCGACCATCCAGCTCAGACACTCTTGAGTCAGACACACCTGACTTTCAATCCTACCAGCTGTATGACCTTAGATAAGTCACTTTCCTTCTCTGAGCCTGTTTCCTCACCTACGAGACAGAACTGACAGTCATGATAACATCTGCTTGCTCCCCTCACAGGGCTGTTGGGAGGAGGCAACGAGAGTGCAGACATGAAAGGGCTCTGTAGACCATGCAGTCCCCTGGACACACGGGGGACTCAAAGACCTCCACCCCGCTGAGTCCCCAGTTGAGCCCCTAAGTATAAAAGGACTGCCAGTCTTCCAGCTTCCCCTTCCATGAGCAGTGCAGACACGTGCATCCTTCCCTGTTTTAGAGATGGGAAGCCTGAAAATAGCAGCCACGTCAACTGCGAGCCATGACGTGTGGTCAGCCCCAGTTCTGCAAGCATGAAATCCTCCCAGGGTCCATCAGTGCATCCTGCCGGAGATGAGGACTCTGAGGCCAGAGCAGGTTAAGTGGCTTGTCCGCGATCACACAGCCTGAGTAGGCAGGACCTGCTGAAGGAGCCTGGGTGGAGGTCAGCTGCCTTTTTAGAGTAATCACTTCCTCTTTGCAGTGATTTGGGAAACCCAAAGGTGCTGGAGGGTGTGTCTCCACCAGCTTCCACAAAGCCTGCTCCTAAGAACCGGCTTCCTCTCCCCTCCCCCAGCACTGCCGTCCTCTCAGGTTGGTCCCGGCCTCCAGCTCCAGTGGCCTCCAGAGCCCTCCCCAGGCCTCATCCTACTGAGATACCTTCCTGGCCCTGCCACTTCCCTGCTTAGAGCCCTTCTGACTCCCCACTTCCAGGATAAAACACACACTCCCCACATGAACCCTCTGACACCCACCCCCCACCCCCCACTGCCTCCCAGACCAAATCCAAATTCTACAGCCCTGCATTCAAGGCCCTTCACCTCCTGGTGGTGGGAGGTGGACCCATATTTTTTGAGAATCAAAAAATCAAAGTGCCCCGAAGTGTGGGGAAGACTGGCCACTTGCTCGTTCTCACAGGGGCAGCAGGTGGGGCTTCAACAAAACACCTCCAGGCTTCGGGTCTGCAGGAGCATTTGTTCCAACAGGTAAACTGCATCTTGGGGCTCCCTGGGGCGGCTCGGCGGTAAAGAGTCTGCCTGCCAATGCGGGAGACTCAGGTTTGATCCCTGGGTCTGGAAGATCCCCTGGAGGAGGAAATGGCAACCCACTCCAGTATTCTTGCCTAGGAGAATTCCATGGATAGAGAATTCTCCTAGGCTAGGCTACAGTCCATGGTGTCACAAAGAATCTGACACGACTGAGCACACACACAAACTGTGTCTCTCAGTAAATAAAACTGGTCATTGCCACGGGACCAAACTTCTCACACAGGAGCTTTGGGACTAGAACAATAATAAGGCCTAAATTCACGGCACTGCACGTGGAAGGCCATACAGATTTATTTGATGTTCTCAACAATCTCTGGTGGTTGACAGATATCTCTGCCTTTTACTTTTGAGCATACTGAGGCTCAGATGGGTGAAATGGTTTGTTCCCAGCCAAAGAGCTGGTGGATTCAAACCTGGGGCTGGTTTCACTGTCATTCACCCAGCAAGGACAGAACCACTCACAGGCAATGTCCTCAGCACTCCTGTTCCCCCCCTGCAGGTGGCTCGGCTCTGGGGCGGCCCCACCCGAGGAAAAGCGGGACAAAGGGTACAGGGTGGGAGCAAGCGAAGAACGGCCAGAAGGAAGGCACAAAAGTATCCAGAAGGCCGAAGGAGGGATAATGGGTGACTTTTTCCCTGTTTCCTTTACTGGCACTGACATACTACTCCTTTAAATGGAACTATCTTATAAGATGGGTTTCCCAGTTAGCTCAGCTGGTAAAGAATCCACCCAGTTCAATTCCTGGGTCAGGAAGGTCCCCTGGAGAAGGGACAGGCTACCCATTCCAGTATTCATGGGTTTCTCTGGTAGCTCAGATGGTAAAGAATCCGTCTGCAGTGCGAGAGACCTGGGTTTGATCCCTGGGTTGGGAAGACCCCCAGGAGGAGGGCATGGCAACCCACTCCAACCTTCTTGCCTGGAGAATTGCCATGGATGGAGGAGCCCGGCAGGCTACAGTACATGGGGTCACAAAGAGTCGAACATGACTGAGAAAGTAGGCACAGCACAGCATCTTATAAGACAGCTTTTATCTCATAAAGAAGTAGCAGAGCGTAGCTGCTCAGAGTCCAGGTTCTGGCATGGACACCAGTTTCATCACCTCCTAGCTGTGTTGGCTTTGGACAATTTCCATGAGACCAGAGAAGTCAGCACATGTTAACTGATTAGCTCAAAACATGGGAACTTCATTGGTGGTGGTGGTGGTATCATATGTTTTAGATACTGGGTTATCTCTTCTATAAAAAAAAAAAAAAAAGACTTGTTATTTAGCTGCGCTGGGGCTCAGTTGTGTCGTGTGGGATCTTTGGTTTTCGTTGTGGCCTGCAGGATTTTAGTTGCAGCACATGGGATCCAGCTCCCTGACCAGGGATCGAACCCGGGCCCTCTGCATTGGGAGCATGGCGTCCCAGCCACTGGACCACCAGGGAAGTCCCATGGGTTATCTCTTAAGCAGCCCACATACTCAGTGTAAAGAATGTAGGGCTGGAGTCTTTTTTTTTTCATTTAACATAACTCTGAATCATTTACAATTTTTTGTTGTTGTTTTACTGCACTTGTTTTTTTAAGTTGTGGTAAAATACATAAAACATAAAATTTATCATCTTAATAATTTTACAGTTCAGTGGCGTTAACTGCATTTACACTAGACACAGCTAGAGAGACGCCAGCATGCCTGCGATGAAGAGCCCACAGGCCGCAATTAAGACTCGACACGGCCAAATAAATAAATAAATATTATTTTTAAAAAGACAAGCGCATTTACACTGTTGTCCAACCATCACCATCACCCATCCAAAACTTTTTCATCGTCCCAGACTGAAACTGCCCTCTTCCCAAACTGAAATTCACGCCACCCCATATGGGGGCCCCTAGAGGTCACACACCTCATTTCTCCCCACCTGGGGTTCTCAGGCACCACGCTGCCCCCATTGCCAATCCCATCAGGGAGAGGCCCTTCTGGCCCAAACTGTGATCCCAGAAGCGAGGTTCCTCCCCAAGGCCAGCCCTGCCCCAGGATTCAGGGATTCCCATGTCTTTGCTCGCATCATACACTGCCTTCCTCAGGTTCTGGGTGACACAGTTTCTTGTAGAGACTGACAACAGGGACAGTCACCAGTGGTGAACACTGATTCCTGGGAAGATACGGAGCAGAAGCGAACACCCTAGGAGGAAGGGGCCCTCGGGCCTCTCAGAGCCCTCTTCTCCCCTCTCTGGCCCGCGGAGATGGCCCCTTGACACACCCCACTCTTCACCAACTGCCTTGTGTGGGTCTCATTTCTCAAAGGGCCACGTGCAAGCTGTCCTCATGACAACATCTGTGTATGATGCACAGGGCCAGAGGAGGCTCTTCTGTGGCCCCAGTTCCTCTTGCACTGGGCCAGTCGGACCTGCTGGTGAAGGGGGTCCCAGACAGCCCAGCACAGCAGAAGCTGCTCCCGGATACATCAGCTTCTAAAGGTCCCACCTGCTCCCAGCTGGCACCTTTTCCCCATCCGAGGCCTGGCTGAGCCTGTTTCGTCATCAGCCAAATAGGAGTGAAGGTGACCATTCCGGCCTGACCTCACTTCAGTGACCTATCCCTTTCCCCTTTCCTTTTCTGCACAGACCTTTGCCCTTCAGTCAAGATCTATTTGGTAGGAACACCAAGGCCACCCACCCATCTGTGGCTGACCTCTCTGGCCTCCACCCTCAGGAACAGAAACGGCTTTGTTACATTCTCACCCTAAGGAGAGTGTGCAGTGACGTGCAAGAGCCTACAGCCGGCGCTGCGGTCTGCGCAAACATGTGGGGCTGGGGCACACACCCACGGGGAGGGAACAGTCCTGTGGCACCCAGCGGGGGCTCCAGCCTGAAACTGAACTCGTCAGAGCATTTCAGCTGAAGTCCACCCCAGGCCCACCCAGTCACACACAAGGGCACAGAGGACAGCTGATGGAGTCCAGCTTCAGGCCTGCGGTAGCAAATCAAATTGAGAAGCTTCAGTTTCCTGTGAAACCCCCGTCTCAGCACTCTGCGGGTTTTCAGATGGTTTTGAGATGCAGACAATAAATAAATATGACATATCTTCAGTTTGACTCTTGGGTTGCTAGTGCCCGATCTGAATTGGAAGGTGCAGGGCACACTTTTGCTTGTCCCTTTTCCTATCATCAAACCCAGGAGTGGGAGAAACTGTGGCTTTTCCCCTGTTACTACCTGGAAACTGATCCGTGATAGCTGAGCGGATGCAACGCCCACTCCTTTGGGCCAGTACATACAGCAGAGTGTCGTTGAAATAAAAATAGAACATCAAAGGCAGGATGGGGCAAAGGAGGACATAACGCTCACACAAAAGGGTCATGATGATCTTTAAATCTCACAAGTTTCCTGTCTGCCAAGACCAAAAAGCAAGTCAGTGACATCATTTATTCCTATGACTGATGTACAGGAGCAGCCTCTCGCTTCCAGGAGACAGCACTCTTTTCTCTGCTGCAATTACATGTTCAAAAAGAGTCCACACAAAAAGTTGATTTTGCTGGATCATGAGAACCAAAAATAGGAATTGTGATCACCAAGTAGAAGCAAGAGGAAGCCAGAGCCAGCCCCTTTTAGGCTGGATTTCTTAACCTTCCGAGCTTCATTTGCATCGTCTATGGAGTGAGAATAATTATAACCCTTCTATCCCAGGACAATCCAGGACTCAGTGGAACCAGATACAAAAACCAGATACAGAGCTGGGCCAGTGACGGGAGAGGGCACAAACTATGACTCATTCGTTCTCTGTCCTCTCCTGCTGCTCAAAAGACACAGAGGAAGAATCTCGGATCCCAACTTAGGTTCTCTGAAGGAAGCATCTGGGGTGGACAGCTAGTTCCAACAGTTTAAACCCTCCAATGGACATGTGAGTCTCAGTGGGCAGTGGCAGGGCCTTGAAGGAGCAGTGGCCGTGGTGCTGAGTATTACTGAAGCCCAAACAGAGGAGAGCTGTGCCCTGCTCTGTCCGCTGTGTCCTTGGCAGCTGGCCTGCTCACATCCAGGAGGACAGGCAACTTGGGGTTCTCCTGTCAAGACCCCTGGGAATGGGAGGAGATGCCAAAGCTCAAAGTAACATCGTTGGTGGCTGTGGGTGCCAAGGGGTTGAGGTGTTGGTTCTCAGATCAATTAAATCAGAGTCTGGATGTTTTCTAAAGCTCCCTAGATAAGGCTCAGAACTGCTGGTTTAACCCAGAATGATGAGGATTGAGCTTCCAGCTCCAAGGGGCAGAGGAAGGGAGTCAGGAGCGTTTCTCTCTGCTCTCTCCAGAGTTCCCAGGGGACAGTGGGTCTGATTCCTTTTTCTCTCTGCTTTGTATTTTCAGGATGTCCCACTCTCTCTAACGAGCCACAGATCACATGTGCTGTGGGGCCCCATAGTGAACTCAGGGCTTCCAGCCCACTCATGCACACCACAGCCAGGCTCGTGGGCAAAGGAAACTCTCCAAGTTTCATCTGACAAGTGGGACGAGGAACTGTGCCCTCCACCCCCAGAGATGATGAAATAAGTGCTCAATAGTTATAAGCTACTGTTGTAATTTACTATTGTTATGATCATCACCCCCGAGTTGAGGTCAGGCGTTTTTTTCTCCTAAGTGTTTTCCCATATGTGTAACCTACTGAATTCTGATGACAACTCTGCGGGGAAGGGCCAGTTGCTATCTCTAGGTAATACTTCAGTAAAGTGAAACCTGACATAGTTCTCTTACTTATATTTTGTTTATGGAGGCCCCACTTCCTTTGGTCAAAAGGCTTATGCGTGCTGGGCCCTTGGCAGAGGGTCCTGGGGTCTTCTCACTGGGGCTGGCAACTCGGGAACATTTGATACAGTGGCAAATCCAGGAGCCACACACTTGAGCAAAGGGCAGTCCAGCTGCCGGTAAGGTATTTCCCCAATGAGCAAGTCTGGAATTTCCCCCATTCTTGACAGCCCTCAGCTGAGGGGTGTTACCTCAAGGTAAACAGTGATGTAGTATTTTTTTTTTTTAGTATTTATATATTTGTCTTTATTTTTTGTGTTTATTCTGACTCATGTGGCTTAAATGGATCCCTCTGAGAGCAAATAAAAGTGATTCAGCCCCTAAGTGAAGAACCCAGGTGACGGCAGGCCATGGCAGGACAACCAGAACTTTCTGGACCCGCTCGTTTCCTTTTCCTTTCCCTCCCTGGGCATCCAAAGTCCACACACACACACACACACACACACCCCTAGAAAGTCCCAGCTCAAGCTAGACATGAAGTTAGGCAAGTCAGAGAACATGACCTGTCTTCCCAATCACCCTATCTAGGATCCTCCATTGGAACTGTTACCCAGCTGCTAAAATGACTCATCCATCCTCATTCACTTACTCATTGTGTTAGGGACAGGGGATGCCAACCGTTATAAAAACCCACATGATAGTTCAAAGACATCTAATTATAAACTGGGAGGAGTTCTGTGCTGAAAACAAGCTGGAGGGAGGGAGGGGTGCCCGACACTTACTTATATGGGGTGTCCAGGGCAGGCTTCTATGGACAGGTGCCATTTAAGTCGAGACTCAGAAGATGAGAGGGAGGAACCACGGAAAAGATTGCAAGGGAGTTGGAGGAGGGGGGTGGGCAGGGACCAACATTGTAAAGAGAAGGAATAGCATATGCAAAAATCCTGAGGCAGAAGATAGTTTGGTGTATCTCCCTAAAATGAAAGGCGACCCTAGTGGCTGAATTGAATGAATGGGAGAGTGGGGGGAGCAGCCAAGATGAGCTGAGAGAACTGGGCAAGGGTTAGACCCTGTGAGACCTCGTGGGCCATGGGGAGGTAGAATCTTGTAATAAGCCTCCTTGAACTGAGAGGTACCCTAGAGCTGAGACGGTGCTTACCAAACAGTCATTTGTTCCCCTCAGACCCCAGCCTCCCTTGCAATTAGGCTGGGGACACGTGACTAGTTCTGGCCAATAGGTTCTAAGTGGAGATGCCATTGTCACTTCCCGGACAAAGCAAGCCTCGTCCATCCGTCTCTTTCCCTCCACGGTGACTGTGGAAACCATGCATTCCTGATGGTCTACCAAGTGCCAGAAGGCAGGAGGCAGCTCCAGACTCTGAGAAATCAATCTTTGCTACATTGAACAGCTAAGATTTCCAGGTTTATCTGTGACTGCAATGTACTACAGTCCATCCTGATTAATGGGCAACCTCAACACGCGTCCAGTGCTCGTAACCCAGAGGAGCTGCTTTCCACAGTGAGGCATAAAGCGGGGGCTCAGTAAACCGCAGCTCCCCTCCCTCTGGCTCCCACCTGTCCTCTCTGAAAAACTCGGGACTTCTTGAAAGGCGCCGCATGCGCCCCTCTGTCCATGCTCACACGGACTCCCAAGAAACCCACAGTGATCAAAGCCTCGCTCGTTTCCAGTGGAATCACTAATGCGTGGAAGGAGGGTCAGGAGACCATGCTGACTCACACAGCAAGGATGTTCGAAAAGCCTAGCACCGCTTATGTTCTGAAGCTTCCCCGTTTATGAGACAATCAGACAGGACAATGTCTACGCCTGTTTTTCAGAGGGGAAAGTGAGACTTGATGCCATCTGGTGACGTCCCCCAGCAGGGGTTAAGGTCAAGCAGACCTGCATCCCTTCCCAGCCCATTGCTTACTCGCTATGTGGCTTTGGGCGACTTACTTAATCCCTGCGTCTCAGTTTCCTCATTCATAAAATGAGAATAGCGAGATTTGTGAGGTAAGATACTTGCCCAGCACATTAGGTGCTAAATACAAGTGATGACCAGCACTCAGATAGCGTGACTCCAGGCTGGGATGTGGTGGGAGGGGGGAGGCGGGCTCTTGGTCCAGCGCAGTGCCACCATCAGGGGCAAGTCTCCTGGGGTCCTAGGACCTGAGTCCTTCCCTCACTTTGTTGTTCCCTAGTGGTAGGAAAGGAGCGGATGTTGGGGAAATCTCCAGAACACACACACCAGCCCTGTCTGGTCCTTGCAACTGCTCAGCCTCTTTGGGAGAGAAAGGGTTCATTCTCTTCCGTTTCACTTTAGGAAACTGGACAACAGACAGAAACTCCCCATGCAGCGAGAGCCCAGCTCCAGGAAGGAAATGACTTTGGCTGAGCCACCAAACAAAAGTTAGAAATGGTGAAGCTTGCTCAACTAAGAAGAGACTGCGTGAAAATTGGGAAACTTGAAAGAACAAACTCCCGGGAGGATGACAGCAGCAGATGGGGAGAAGAAACCTGCTTCACCTCCCTTGGAGTCCCTTCAGGTTCCAGAAGCTTCTTGCTCTCCTATTCAGCTGACACCTGGAACTTCAGAGGCTCCTGTTCCCCACCACGGCCAGAGGAGTGGGGATACTCCCTCCCAAACCTTCCCTTCACTCCTGATGAAAGCAGACCTGACCATGGCCAAGCATCGCTCCTTTCCACCAATGGGCCTTTGCACACACTGTTCCCTCTGCCTGCAAATGCCTGTGCGGTTGGCCCACCCTTCCTCTGAGTGGAGATGGAAGTTTCAGTTCCTCAGGGAAGCTTCCCCAGATGAGATCAAACCTTCCCCTCTCCCACCCTCCTACCTACCTACCCACTGGAGCTACACTTCTCCTTTGAGCACTCCTGCTGCGGCTGGGTACCCATCTCTATGCTATCACCCTGTTCATATCCAGCTCTCAACTAAACTGCAGACTCCTTCAGGTCGGAGATCTATTTTCACTGTATTTTCACTGCTGTGTCCTCAGCACCTAGCACATGGCGGGCGCTTGATAACATGTCTCAGTTCACTGCTGACTCTCTTCTCCAGATTCTGTGTATCTAACTTCCTATGGAGAAGAACAAGGGAGAGTTTCACCTCACAGGTCAGGCACAGCTGGTTTCATGCCTTCATGCTCAGAGCTAGACCCATCAGACCACCGCTGTTGACAGGTTCAGCTCCTGTGCCCACCTTAGTGGCATTTCATCAGCTCTGAAGCTCAGCCGTGAGGACAGCCAACCTACCTCTGGCTGGAAGCCACAGCTCTGATACTTTGGCCTCTGTCTTGATTCCAGCTCCTGAGACCCCCAGATGCCAGCACACAGCCCTCTCCCTAAGCCTGGTGGTCAGGAAAAGTCCCCATCAGGAGAAGAACTCTCAGGTTTTAAGCCCCAGGGTGATGGCTGACCCTAGATCCCAGGGTCAGACTCTTCTGATGCTGGCCTGACCACGCGAATGCCGCCCCTGATGCTCCAGGTTCTCCATCATGAGGCTCCCCTGGGATGCCCAACAATTGCACCATGGCCACCATGTACTAGAGCAGTGACTCCCACAGTGTACTGGTTCCGTGGGAATATTAATAAGTATCAAATGAAAAGAGGGCTCCATAGTCAAATGTAAATGGAAAATACTGGCCTAAATAGGTTCCTTTACTATAGAACTTATCAGAGCCTTAAAACATTGGTGTGTATCTTAGGGGGCACTGATAAAGCATTCAGATTGCCCAAGGTTACTTCTTCATGAACACTTTGTTTGCAGGTGGTAACTTGCTGGAACACACGGGCACGTGATTTGGGAAATGTTACTCTAAACCATGAGTCACCCTGCGGACATCCTGTGCATACGGTACTTTCCCCATCACAAAAAGACATTTTTCAATCCAATACAAAGGCCCCATTCCTCTTCCTATCCTGACCCAGCAACGCACTTCACTTAAGGCCCCATTCTTCCCTGTGGGCTCAGAAGAGCCTGGATGTGAAGACATCCACGGAAAGTCACTTTATGTCTGGTCTCTGCCAGAAGTCGGCAGGGGAAAGTGGAGAGAGGGGAGTAACAGAGGGCAAGGGGAAGTCACTTCATTTTACAAAGTGAAGCATCAAGAGGTACTGCCTAGGCACTTCTCTGGTGGTTCAGTGGTTAAGAATTTGCCTCCCAGTGCAGGGGATGCAGATTCGACTCCTGGTAAGGGAGCTAAGATCCCTCTCGGCCAAAAAACCAAAACACAAAACAGAAAATAAGTTGTAATAAATTCAATAAAGACTTTAAAAATGGTCCACATCAAAAGAAATCTTAAAAAAGGGGGGGGGCACTGTTTAGAGCGGATGGAAAATTCATTAAATATGTAATGATATTCATTAGAAGTTAGAACAACAATCTACAGACTACAGAGGAACTAAAAATCCATCTACAGATTACAGAGGATATACATGTATTGCTATAAACATATTGGGAGGAACGGGGAGGGGAGGTGTGTATGTTGCCAGCCAAAACCTTGGCCTTCTCTGCCCACCAAAGTACGGAGACAGAGTTTGGAGGAAATAGGAAGATGGCTTTTATTCTCAGCTGGTAGACAGGGGAACATAGCAGGCTCATGCCTCCAGAACTGCGTCCCTCCTCCATGAAGATTCTAGGGACTTCTATAAGGCAAGGGCTTGCAGTCAGGAGATGGTGATGAGGAAGGAAGGTGATGGGATCTTGATTTCTTCCTCTGGCATTGTTTCAAAGACAGTCATAAACTGGCATCGGTAATCCAATAATTGAGTCTGATAGTTAGGGGGCTCTGCGGCCCTCTTTTTGACTTGTAACTACAAGGGGAAGGATGTTGTAAGGGTAAACACCAAATAGGGGATGTACTTAGCATAGAGTCAAAGGAAAAAATGTACATTGTAGCTCCTGCAGAGTTAGGGGGCAGAGAAGCAAACTTAGTTACAGACATGCAAAATTAAGAGCAGTTAGACTGAAAAAACAAGGAATGTTCAGGCCTGCTCACCGATTTTTATCATCTTATTCTCAGAAAAGGGAAAAAGAAAAACTCACACCTCTTTTTTCCTTTTTACTGCAACATGTAGAGCCAAACTCTCTTCTAGGAAGTTAATGGATAATATTTAAATTGATATATATGAAAAGAACAGGATAAGCACATTATTTAGGGATAGTGCAAATGTGGTGAGAATATCCATTCCCCTTGTCTTCCTACATTTTAGAAGTTTTAGCTAGACTGACAGCTGCCTGGATAGAAACCACATTTTTAAGCTACATTCAGACTTCCCTTGCAGCTAATTATGGTCATGTGACTAGGTTCTCGTTAATAGAACTTAATGAAGAGATGGGAATACCAGACCACCTGACCTGCCTCTTGAGAAATCTGTATGCAGGTCAGGAAGTAACAGTTAGAATTAAGACATGGAACAACAGACTGGTTCCAAATAGAAAAAGGAGTACATCAAGGCTGTATATTGTCACCCTGCTTATTTAACTTATATGCAGAGTACATCATGAGAAACGCTGGGCTGGAAGAAGCACCAGCTGGAATCAAGATTGCCGGGGAAAATATCAATAACCTCAGATATGCAGATGACACCACCCTTATGGCAGAAAGTGAGAAGAACTAAAGAGCATCTTGATGAAAGTGAAAGAGGAGAGTGACAAAGTTGGCTTAAAAAAAAAACAAAGTTGGCTTAAAGCTCAACATTCAGAAAACTAAGATCATGGCATCTGGTCCCATCACTTCATGGCAAATAGATGGGGAAACAGTGGAAACAGTGGCAGACTTTATTTTGGGGGGCTCCAAAATCACTGCAGATGGTGATTGCAGCCATGAAATTAAAAGACACTTACTCCTTGGAAGGAAAGTTATGACCAACCTAGACAGCATATTAAAAAGCAGAGATACTACTTTGCCAACAAAGGTCCATCTAGTCAAGGCTATGGTTTTTCCAGTAGTCGTGTATGGATGTGAGAGTTGGACTATAAAGAAAATTGAGTGCCAAAGAATTGATGCTTTTGAACTGTGGTGTTGGAGAAGACTTTTGAAAGTCCCTTGGACTGCAAAGAGATCCAACCAGTCCATCCTAAAGGAGATCAGTCCTGAGTGTTCACTGGAAGGACTGATGCTGAAGCTGAAACTCCAATACTTTGGCCACCTGATGGGAAGAACTGACTCATTGGAAAAGACCCTAATGCTTGGAAAGATTGAAGGTGGGAGGAGAAGGGGATGACAGAGGATGAGATGGTTGGATGGCATCACCAACTCAATGGACATGAGTTTGAGCAAACTCCGGGAGTTGGTGATGGACAGGCAAGCCTGGTGTGCTGCAGTCCATGGGGTCACAAAGAGTCGGACACAACTGAGCGACTGAACTGAACTGAACGAAATGATAAAAGTACATCTTTCAGCTTGTACCCTTAGAAGGAAAGAAAAGTCCCCACCCCTTTCTGCTGCCTGGAATATGGAAAAGAGGAGCTGGATTGAGTATCTCAAACCACAAGCTGGAAACCATATGTTCAGGATTGCAGGATAAGGTAGAATAAAAGCTTGACTCCCTGACACTGTGGATCCACCCTATCAGCCTTTTTGCCCACACACATACTACTAATGGAGATAAACCTTCTAGTTTAACCCTTTGTTATTTTGGCCTTTCTTATAGGAGCCAGGGCTTCTCTGGTACCTCATCTGGTAAATTATCCGTCTGCAATGCAGGAGATCTGGGTTCAATCCCTGGGTTGGGAAGATCCCCTGGAGGAGGGCATGGCAACTCACTCCCGTATTCTTGCCTGGAGAATCCCCATGGACAGAGGAGCCTAGTGGGCTAAGGTCCATAGGGTCGCAAAGAGTCGGAAACGACTGAGTGACGAAGCACCACACATAGGAGTCAGATCAATATAATAATGTTAGATGTGGCAAGGACCCAGATATGGCAGGCTGGAAAGCTGATTACTCTCCTTATACCAAAGCAAAACTGTCACCTGTGACCCTCGGAAGGCAGTCCATGTGCTAAGAAATCCTGTTAACTCTAAATGGAGAAGCTGAAAATGTTCTGAGGGTTGGTGTATATGGCTTCTTTTTCAAGAGACCTCCAACAAAGGGAGAAGAACTCCCGTGGAGCCAGACCATGTTAAAGTGGAGATGAAAATGATGATGTGGCCTCTAGTAGAAAATCCAAGTTGACCAAGAACCACGTCCCGTGTCAGGGGTCCCAAAGGGAAAGTCCCAGCAGGAGGTGATAGCATGGCCCCAACCCTTCTAATCCACACTCCACAATTCTCAGTCCACCCCTATCTGCCAGACACAGAGCCCAGAAGCAAGAGTCAAAAGAACACTTCTGTCCCATCCAAGTTATTGTTTCAGGTGGCCTCAGGGGAGGCTCCAGGTGTGCACCTTAAATTAGGAGGAGGTGGGGGCGGGGCAGGCTGAGTACATAGGCCACTGAGTTAAAAATCAAACCTTTCAGGGCTAAGAACTAAGCTATCTAGGCTGTATCATTAGCTGTGGTTACCACATACAGAACTGATTAGAAGCCAAGAAACCAGAAATTTCTAGCATTTTAAGGGAAATGTACTGCCAAAGAAACCACAAGCCTGGTGTGACAAAAGCTGGTCATTATTTGACCCCACAGCTTCCCTGAGGCCCCTAAACCACTTCTCCCCAGCAGGAAGGGAGCTGTAAAAGCCATGTAACCCCCTATGAGGGCAGCCTCTCCAGTTCCCACTTCTGATGAGACCACAGAGAGCAGAGAGCAGGGAAGCTCCACCAATACCTACCCCACCCCTCAAAACAGGGTCAGAAATCACAGAACCAGGTGCTGGAACAGCAGTTCTTAAACCTTTATCTACACCGGCAGCTGAGGTAAGGCCCAAGAACCTGCATTTCTAACAAGTTCCCAGGGGATGCTGAGGCTTAGAAGTCTAAGGAATGCACTTTAAGAATCACTGGTCAACTAAGAAGAACAAGGGACTACAGATGTACCAAGCAAAAGGCTCACTCCCCTTGCCGGAAGAGACTCCCCTGGGGAAAGGGTGAGCATGTTGTGTTTGTGGGAAGAAGGATACACACAGATGTTTGGGTGGCCCAAAGCAAAGGGCCAAAGGAAGCCAGCTGTCCCTCCAATATGTACCCCTCGTTGTCTAGAGTAATAGACACTTCAGTTGTGCACACAGGGTCCCAGCTACAGATCACATTTCCCAGCTTCCCTTGCAGCTGCGTGTGATCATGTGACCTACCCTGGCCAATAGCCTGTGAAGGGAGGTTACACTGCGGTTCCCAGGGAACGTGCCTTTCTTGTTGGCTGGAAGGCATGTGTGGAGGCACAGTGTCTTTTTAAAGTCTTATTTAAGTCACTGTAGTCTGCCCTTAGTAACAGCAATGAACCTGGGATGCTAACATAGGAAACTACCAAGAAACAGCTAAAGGAGTAAAAAAGGTTGACACTGGCAAGCAGATTTACCAGGAAAAGGAATGGTAAGGCTTCTGTACTAGTTTTTTCTAATTCTTATAACATTTAATGTCTGACAATTGAATATTAATGCTCTTGGCAATTAAGGCTGAGAAAATATCAAGGAACAGAGCCCCACACACTCAGCTCTTTACACAATGGGACCAGCAGCCCCTTGAAGGACATGATTTCAAGAGACAGGACACACATGTGGCCCCCCATGAACCCCACACTCAGCCTTTTGGTTCAGGTACAACCTTCGGAAGGTCTCTGCTAAGTACAAATACATTACCTAGTTTTCCAGTTCTGTTTTACTCAAACCTAGTCTTAAAGTTCTCTGAAAAGTGGTGGGCAGAAGTCAGGTTCTCAAACTGCTATGGGCAGCTGAGCAAGCTCATAAACAATCTTCAGTAAGTAAATGCAAAGCAAGGTCTAACTAATGCTACAATTAGGGTCTCCCAGGTGGCACAGCGGTAAAGAATCCACCTGCCAATGCAAGAGACGCGGGTTCAATCCCTGGGTCGAGAAGATTCCCTGGAGAAGGAAATGACAACCAGTATTCTTGCCTTGGAAATCCCATGGACAGAGGAGCCTGGTGGGCCACAGTCCATGGGATCGCACAGAGTTCCATTGGACATGTGGACTAAATAAAAACAATGTTACAATTAGGGAAGGGAAAACTGATCTAATTGGCTGGAATAACAGAAATTTAATATGCCTCACTCATGCCTTTTGTATTCAATTTCAAAAAATGACCAATTTTCCTAATTAAAAAAAAAAACAAAAAAAAAACAGAAAAACAAAACCCCAAAAAACCCCAAGGTACAGAAAGGGGAAGTGTATTGCCTGAGGACTGAAAGCAATAGTGAAAACACAACCGAAATCACAAAACAAATCTCTCTTCCTCAGGCAATTTTAATCAGCAGAGCTAAGGAGGACTGGGGAACACAGGCAGACTCTCACGGTCCTGAGAGGCAGTTGGAACAGGGAAGTAGGGAACTAAGTAAAGTTCTAGGAAGAAAGGCTGACAGATAAATATTAGTTTCCTGGAAGACCAAACACTGCGTGCAGTGAGGTTCCCATGAGAAAAGCTAAGAATGAGGACTCTGATCCCGACGCGCCTGGGTGTGACCAGCCCTGCGCCCTTGGGGGAGGCTCTGAGCCATTCCTGACCTCAGTGTCCTCTTAGCGGGAGAAGGGGCTCCTTAGAGCACCCACCTCGAGGGGGTTCTGGGAGGAGCCAAGCGCAGCGCCTGGCACCTCAAAAGTGCCCAGTCAGTGTCAGCTTCAGAGTGTCACACTGCAGTGCGTGTGTTTCTCTGAATCTGACATTAAGCTGTGTGTTGACCTCAAATTGTTAAGAATATGTTCAAGATTAGTCAACAGTCAGGTTCTGACGTCAATGGCAAGCCGGTGTGCCCAATGAGAGATGTGTCTCACTTCCTGGTACATGTCTGCCCCTAGGCCTCCAGACACCCCTGCAGCATCCCAGTACCCTAAACCAGTGTCCTCCCCAAAGTGGCCTGAGCGGGAGGTCCCTCCATTCTGGCTGACATGACCCAACAACAGCTTTCCTGCTCCACTCTGCAGTCCCCACTCTCCACAACTCTTTCTCTTTTTTCCCCCCTCTCTTTCTTTTTAGCATCCTTGGACAGGCACAAATTTCCTCACCTCTTTTTGAACCCATTTAGAGTTTACCACTAATTCTATCAAAACATGAAAAACGTGTGAAAGCACATCTACTCAACTCAGAGTGTGCCACATGTCAGGTTCTGGGGCTGCAGACAAGCCAGAGAGGGATCTGCAAGCAGCCACACAGGACAGGTGCTGGTCACGCCAACCACTGTGTGTCTCCACCTATCGGCCACCCTGATAGCCCCTGATTTATCTCTGAGGATGGAGGTCTCTAAGCCCCCACTCCTCCTCCTGGAAGCCCTCCCTGATTCCAGAAGGCAGGTGCTGAACTGAGGTCTGTTGGTTCAGTCCAGTTATTCCCAGCTCAGGAACCCCAGATAGGACAATTCCAGGGCCCACAGGGTGGCCCGCAGGCCTGTGGGGCTCTGCATGCCCTGCTGTCTACCTCTCACACCAGCTTTATGCTAGTTCCTTCAACACCCCCGGACCTTCACACAGGCTGTTCCCTCTCCCCTGGGCTCTCTTACTCCAACTCCTCTCATGGGTGCCTTCTTTTCACTCCTCCAACTTCACCTCCTGAGATGGGCCTTTCATGACCACCATGTTCTAGAAGGCTCCCGACTCAGTCACTCCCTCCCATTATTTTTACCTGTTTTCCTATCTGCCATCTCCCCATCACTATGCTCTCCATGAGAGCAGTGACCTGTTGCTTTCCCACCTGTATTCCAGGACCTCGGACAGCACCAGGCCCTGGGCAGGGGCTCAGTAAGTACCTGTGAGAGGCCTGGCCCACTGCCCCACACGGAAAGGGTCTCTTTGGGAACATGGGGCTGGGGGGCCCAGGTGTAGATAATCAGGTCCCCTCATCCGCCTGCCTCTGCTGAGCACTGGCTGAACACCAGGCCCTTGACATATTCTATTTCTTCAGTTTCACCGACACCCTTCAAGGTAGGGAGGTTATTATTTATTACCTGTTAATATAGTCCCACCATGGCCATATCTGTAGGGGAGCAGTTTGTAACACTGGTACTAAATTCAACAAAACTTAAAATATACAAACTTTCAACACAGCCATTCCAATGTTGGGAAAATCATCCCACAACTAGATTCACATGTGTGCAAATGGGGTGTGTGTCCCACACTGTACACAATAGGCAACTGCTAGAAGCAACCTGAATAGCTATCAATAAATCACCATACATCTGTCATAGGAATACAATGTCACTGCTGACAGAAGATCTCAATATGAAACAACCTGGAAGATCAACTGCCAGGTGAAAACAAAGGGGACATCTGAGTGCACGGTGTTCTCTCTACCATCTGTATTAAAAGTGTTGCAGATACATATAAACATTTGCCTAGAAAATTTCTAGGAAAATAGACAAGAAATTGTAACTAGTAGTTACTTCTTGGGATGCCAAATTGGGAAACGGGATGAGGATATAAATAATTTTTACTACCGACTTTCTTGAATTGTTATGTTATAGCTATTTTAAAATTTCTACTTATTTTTGGAACAGAGAACCAACATGTAAAAGGTGCAAAGAGACTGTCAATAAAAAATCAATAAAATAAAATCTCCAACACCTGCTTCTCTGGCCACACCATTCCTCTCCCTGGGGGTCGTGACCACTGTTATTAATTTCTTACTGGGGTGGTAAGAAATGTTTTTAAGATCAGGAAAGCTTTCAAGGCCAGCAAGCGCAGCTCCCGCCGGCCGCGAGGGGCGGTGGGCACTCACAGTTGAGGATGATCTGGGCCGCGCGGTAGAGCTCCAGGTGGCACAGCAGGTCCAGGAGCTGCTGGACGGTGGCCTGCCGCATGCCCCACCACCACAGGAGCTCTCGTGTGATGCTCACGCCCTGGGCCCGCTCCATGGACTTGATCTTCCGCAGCTGGGTCAGGTCTGTGATCACGTAGGAGGCTGGAAGGTGAGCACGAAAAAATACAAGAGTCAGAAGAGCAGTCTCTCCACCAGAGGGTCCCCATGCTGGCCCGGCTCTGTCCATCACCAAACTGCCTGCCCCTCACTCCACCTGAAGTTCCACCAGGAGTTGGGCTCCACTGGCAGCCCAAGTCATTCAACACTGCCAGGACCAGCATGCTCACACTTGAATGTAAATGGCACCCTGGGCGGCCACACAAGACTTAGGAGAAAGACCACTGGACAAGCCGGTGAGGGACCTTGAGCTTTAGCTGCTTACTTGCTAGGGGCAAGACACTCCCCCAGGGGGATGGGAGCCTCGGTTTCCTCAAGTGTAACAGAAGGTAAAAGAACTTTGCCTGTCTTCCCTTCTAAACAGAAGCCCCGTGTAGGCACTGTCAGAGCCTCAGAACAGAGAAGGCCTGGCATAGAGTGAGGGCAGGGCCAGGACCAAAAAGTGCTCACTTTTAGGGCTGGTCCTGCACCTGAAGCAGCCGGAGAGTAGATGTCTCCTATAGTTTTGCCCTGGGCATCCCATTCTCCTCACCTAAGTCCCAGCCCTGGCAGGGGGAACTGAATGAATGAATCAATGAATCCACAGTCCGCCATCCTCGCAGAACTGTTAAAAGGAGCAAGAGAGCCATGGATCTACAAGCACTCTGCCAACTCTGAAGCAGTGTACAATTTACAGGGGGCTACTGTCTACAATGGGCTTCCCTGGTGGCTCAGCCATAAAGAATTCACCTGCAATGCAGGAGATGCAGGAGACTTGGCTTAGATCCCTGGGTCAGGAAGATCCCCTGGAGGAGGGCGTGGCAACCAACTCCAGTATTCTTGCCTGAGAAATCCTATGGATGGAAGAGCCTGGTGGGCCACAGTCCACGCAAAGAGTTGGACGTGGCTGATGTGATGGAGCACGCACACACTATCTACAATACTAAAACTAATGCATTACTTCTTTTCGTTTTCTATTATAAAGGTAATGGTTGTTTGCTAAAGAAAACTTGGAAAACACAGGGGCAAAAAAGCTAATAAATGACACAGCATCCCACTAAGATACTTTCCATTTCTAAGACTGTCCCCTTCAAAACACACAGGGATGCTTCTGGATGCAGTTGCTGCCAGACTGTAAGAAACAATGTGTATCTAGACCTCATTTACTAACACTATACCATAAGCATTTTTCAAGTTGGTTACAAGCGCTTCATATTTAGCATTTTTGAATGGTCACATAGTATTCTGCTGAGTTTTCTGAAGTGAGGGAGGCACCTGTTTATTTTTAAACTAGGACTAAAACAATCAGACTTCAGTTTCAGGATTTCAGAAATCATGGAGCAGATATCTATGTGAACATCAAGTCATACATTCATTCAACAAAATATTATTGAGCTCCAGGCCTGCGACAAGCTCCAGAGACACAGTGGTAAGTCAACCCAAAGTCCACAGAGCTTTTCTGTTTGAAAATATACAAACACAAGTGAACTGAGTGGGGAAGAGCAAGACAAGAGACCAGGATTACATAACGATGGAGTTCGAATGCCAGGCTACAGTCTGAACCTGATCCTAAGAGTCACGGACACCAGGACACTATGAAACACCTCAGAGCCGGGGACGGACATGATCCTATTATACAGTCCCTGTTCCTCTGGAGGAATGGGGAAGGTTGTGACAGCCTCCCACAGAGAGAAAGCCTCTGGGAGAAGTGCCTGGTTAGAGATGGAAAGTTCTTGAGTTGCAACCTTAGTCACTGGAAACCCCAGGCCAGATTCCTGGTCCATGGGATGTGATGTCAGCAGGGTCAGGGGCTGCTTCCAGTGGCAGAGAGAAAAGAGTGGAGGGAAGAGGAAGGAACCCCTCTTCCCAGCCCTCCGTGCACACAAGTTCTGTCCACAGGTTCACCTCCCACTCTCTGGAGGCAGCATGATGTCATGGGAAGAACAGAAGCCACCCCCAGGGCTCCATTGCGGCAGCGCTCACTCCTGTGGGCTCCACTTTCCTCACAGGCAACGTGGGAGGAAGAGGGATTAAACCCGGAGTTGCCCGGCAGTGTGGACACTGTAGCTCTGTGAAAGTGACATCCCTCACAGCACTGACCTGTCAGCATTTAACAAGGCCCTGAAGCCAGGGTCAAGACAAGATAGAGATCTTAGTGGGGTGAGTCACTGACAAGTGGCCTGCTGAGTCCTTGGCTCTTGGCCCAACACTCACAAGCAGTACCTGGTTATTACATGTGGAACATGTGGAAACTGGGAGAAAATCAAAGCCCCTGTGATCACCCCACTTGGAAGACCCCAAGGAAATCACTGGTTATACTCTTGTCAGCTCTTCTATCAGAAATAAAAATACACGCTTATGTCAGCAGGAGGGATGTTATAATCGCAGGCTCAGGGACCAGACTTTGGATTCTTTTCTTTTCTTTTTTTTTTTTAACATTTATTTGGCTGCACCAAGTCTTAGTTGCGGCTCTCAGGATTTTTAGCGGTGGCATGTGGGATATAGTTTCCTGACCAGGGATCGAACCCAGGTCCCCCACATTGGGAGCGCAGGGTCTTAATCCCTGGACCACCAAAGAAGTCCCCAGACTTTGGATTCTGAGGCCTGGGTTCAGATATTCTCTCTGCTACTTATTTGCAGTGAGCTGAGGAAGGCGCCCCCTCATCTCCCCAGTGCCCCAGTCTCCTCATTTTCAAATGAGGCAAACAATGCCACCTGCTTTCAGCGGTTGTTGCAAGGATTAGATTAGTTATACGTATAGGATAACATACCTGTGATATAAATGCTCAATGTAATTGTTAAGCCATCTATACTTTATGAAAACCTGCTTTCATCCCTGACGGATAACACTATGTGATGACCATCCCTCCTAGTCTGGCATCCTGAGTCCTGCAGGACACAGGAGAAAACCTTGCCCATCTTCAAAGCTCTCTGGGGCAGGGAGGGAACAGTCTCCTGAAATGATCCGCCCTTGGATGAAGTGCTCCTTGTCTGGACTAACCAGACTTCTTCCTGATTGAGGGAAAGGGAGAGTGTCTTGCCCTCTAAGCCTCTCAGCAACTCATCCCCATTTTACAGATGAGGAAACTAAAGGCTCAGAGAGAGGCGATCACTTGCCTGAAGTCACACGGCTGGGCAGGGACAAAGCAGGGCTGTACACAAAGACCGGCATGTGCATGAGAGAGGAAGAAGGGGAGCCATCCAACAAAGGAATCCCTGCCCCAGCACCCCATGAAATACACCTGGGATGAGTGAAACTGTGAGAAGCCAGTCTTCTCCCAAGGGGAAGCATCAATGCAGTCACAATCATAGGGAAACAAACAGGAGGCAAACATGTTATCTGCCAAAATGGTCAAATCCAAAGAGTTTGCATATTTGTGACAGTATGACTTTTTAATCACTTTATAGATTTTTCCACCTCCACTCCCCAGTATCACAATCTGCCCTAAGGAATGATCGCTTCTAAAATGACTGGCATTATCTCTATTAGTAAAAAGCTAGAATGCCATTAAAGAAAAAAAAAGAATAAATTGTGGAATTTGCAGTAAGGTCTTTCAACCCCAACAACAAAAAAAGAGACTCGCAGAAGCCAAGACTCTTCAGGGCTGGAAGGACAATCACAATTACTTGTGCTGAACAGAAAACCATGAAGTGCTGCCTTGGCAAGGAGCTGCTACCTGGGGGGCATGGCTGGCTCCCAGCCCAGTGGCCTCTGATTCATCACAGACAACCGGCTGGCCACGGGGCTCCAGGTCATCTTGTGTTCTCACCATTCCCACATCCTTCAGCCCATCCTTCACTCAAGTGGTACACAGTGTACACTGGCTGGCCACTGGGGTGATGTCCCTGCCCTTATGGCGCTTACGTTCCCTGGGGACAGACAAACATAGACAAGTAAGGAACAAGGTCATAGCATGTTAAGAGAAATGAAGAAAATAAAACATAGAGATGAGATTAAAAAAAAAAGAAAGAAAGGGGGACAGGGTCAGCTTCTCAAACAAGGTGTCGTATGAATTGAGAACTGAAAGACTATGCCCCGCAAAGATGTCAGTGTCCTAAACCCCAAAACCTGTGGATATGGCACCTTACATGACAAAAGGGACTTTGTAGATGGCATTAAGGGCTTTGAGATAAGATTATCTTGGATTATTTGAGTGAGCCCGTCCTTATACTAGGGAGGCAGGAGTGTCCGATTCAGAGAAGACTACAGAAGCAGAGGTCAGAGAGTTGAAGGTGCTACCCTGTTGTCTTTGACAGAGGAAGAGGGGCCACAGGTCAAGGGATGCAGGCAGCCTCTAGAAGCTGGTAAAAGCAAGGAAATAGATTCTCCTCTAGAGCCTCTGCAAGGACAGCTGCCCTGCCAACACCTTGATTTTAGGCCTTCTGACCTCCAGAACTGTAACACAATAAAGGCTGTTTTTAAACCATTAAATTGCGGTAATTTGTTACAGCAGCAATACAAGTCTAATAGAGACTAGAAAACCAGCCCTGGGGAAGATGGGGGAAGAATGTCCCAGACCGAGGGAACAGCAAGCACGAAGGCCCTGAGTCTGGACCAAGGAGGCTAGCATAGCTGGAGCAGGGTGAGCAAGAGCTGGGTGTGGGAGGAGAGTCACACAAGTCAGGGGGGCTCATGTTGTGCCAGGTGGGGCAGGCCTGGTGAGGAATTTGGATTATAACCTAAATCACAATGGGAAGCCTCTGAGGACCTTGAGCAACTCTGGTGTCTCCAGAGTCTAAGGGGTCAGAGGATGTACAAATGCACATGAAGAGACACCCAATATCATTAGTCATTATGGAAATGCAAACCAAAACCACAGCAAGAAATCACTTCATACCTCCTCGAATGGCTCCTCAGATGGCTAGAAACTCAGAAAGACAGATAGGAACAAGTGCTTGGATGGAGGGGGACATGGAGAAATTGGGACCCTCATACACAGCTGGTGGGAATGTAAAATGGTAAATGCATTTCCGAAAACAGTGTAACACTTCCTCAAAGTGTTAAACATAGTTACGCTGTGACTCAGTAATTCCACTCCTAGGTATCTACCCAAGGGAAATGAAAACATACAGCCACGCAAAGACGGACACAAATGTACACAGAAGGATTATTCATAATAGCCAAACAGTGGAAAGAACCCCAAATGTCCATCAGCTGTCAGATGAATAAATAAAACGAAGTACCTCCACACAATGGTATATTATTCAGTAATAAATAAAAAGAAATTAAGCACTGATACACACTAAAATATGGATGAACCATGGAAAGGTGCTAAATAAGTCAGTTGCAAGGGAGTACATATTTTATGATTTATTCCATTTATATGAAATGTCCAAAATAGGCAATGCCTAAAGCTGGGGGGAAACAGGAGATGTGTTTGGGAGTGTTGGGGAGACTGTTGAGGGGTATAGGGTTTCTTTCCGGGGTAATTACAATGTTCTAAGATTGATATGGAAATGGATATACAACTTTGCATATACTAGATGCCATTGGATTGTACATTTTAAATGTGTGAACTGCATAGCAGGTGAATTATACCTCAATGAAGTTGTGCTGCTTTTTTTTTTTTAATCATCATATATGGAGAACAGGCTTGTTGCCAAGAGGGAGGGGGATGGGAGAAGGATGGATCGGGAGTTTAGGATGAGCAGATGCAAAATGTTATATATTGAATGGACAAACAACAAGGTCCTACTTTACAGCACAGAGAACTATATCCTATATCCTGTAATAAACCACAATGGAAAATAATTGTTTTTAAATATATAGATATATATAACTGAATTAGTTTGCTGCAGAGCAGAAGTTACAACACTGTATATCAACTATACTTCAATTTAAAAAAATTTTTAGTTTAAAAAAAAAAGAGGAAGAACTTCACAGGAGTGCCTTCTAAATTAATATCCTAGAAACAAAAGTTGTTCTGGCCTTCATAACTGAGGCCAACATGGAAAAAACTAGAGAGAGGCTCTTACATAAAGTGTTTGTCCACTACCCAGGAAACAATCAAAAATAGTTAAATCACAGATCATCTGAGCAAAGGGTCACAGTGCGGTCTAGAAAATCAGATGGTGACAGACTTCTCAGAGATGCCCTGATGTGTTACCAAGGGACTGCTTCTGCAGGGAGGAAAGGGGAGGCTGAGGGCCCAGGAGGGGAAAGATACCACTTTCCAGGGGCCTGATTTGTTCATTGAACCTAGTACCTCTGCTATTTTTTCCACTAAACAGTGAATAAGAATGCACACTGAAATAAAAATGGAAGTCTGTGTTCCTAAGGAATACTGCTTGGCAAGGAGAAATAATTGTGATACAGTGTAAGTGAAAAAACTAGGCTAGTAGAATGTACAAAATTATATGATTTTTGGAAAATGTATATTCATAAATAAATATGCTTAGGGGAAAAAAAGACTAGAAGGTATAAGACACCTAGCACTCTGCTGGAACATGGTGAGAAGCCAATTCTTGTTACCGGCTGTTGTTGTTATTATTATTATTGTTGGCACCCAAATGATAGGAATGGTATCACTGAGTGGCAGAGTTTGAGCTAATCTTTGTTTTCCTCAGTATTTTGCAATAAGCATGTATTATTTTTGTGACTGGTTTAAAGCAGGATTTCTGAACCTTAGCACTACTGACACTTCAGGCTGGATAGTTGTTTGAGGAGGGGGCTGTTTTGTGCATGGTAGGACAATTAGCAACATCCTTGGCTTCCCTGGTGGCTCAGATGGTAAAGAATCTGCCTGCAATGCAGAAGACTTGGGTTCGATCCCTGGGTTGGGAAGATCCCCTAGAGAAGGAAATGGCAACCCACTCCAGTATTCTTGCCTGGGGAATTCCATGGACAGAGAAGCCTGGCTGCAGTCCATGGTGTCGTGAAGAGTCAGACAGGAATGAGCTACTGACACACTTGGCATCTACTCACTATATCCCCCAAGCTGTGACAACCAAAAATGTCTCCAGACATTAGAAATGTTCCCTAAAGGGGTCAAAATTGCCCCTGGTTGAGAACTGTTAGTTTAAAATATATATTATTTCAAAAAATATATATACATATATATATTATTTCCTCAAACTGGACGGATAACAACATGCATGTTCATTTTATTATTATTCTTTCCACCATACATAAATATTACATTCTTTGTTCAACTGGTATATATCACAATCTCAGTTTTTTAAAAATACAGATATTACCTTTCAAATAAAGTGGCACCAGTCGCATGGTTTAAAAAAAAACACAAAACTAAGAATGGTCATTGTTAACACTTCCTTAATACTTAAAAGAACCTCTGACACACAGGTGTCAAGAGCTTTTTATACAATTTTTATTCCTCACAACCACCTCCAGTTTACAGATTAAGAAACTGAGACTCAGATTAAGGTTAAGCAACTTGCCCAAAGTCACCAGTTGGATGTGGTGGAGCCTGGAGTACAGACCTCTGTTTGGGCGCCTGAGGACCACATGCTCAGCACGCCCCCAGATGCCAAGCCCTCAGTCAATCACCAGGCGCAAACAAAGAAAATACACCAAGGAGTTAAGGATGTCCTGGCGGAGCCAGACGCCGGGGTTAAAGCCAACTCTGCCACTTAGGAACTGCGTGACACAAGTGACTCTCACAAGTGGCTGCCCGCACCAGCGACTCTACCTCTAAATCCTTTTCTTGGTCTGTAAGACGGGGTGAGAGAAATATGCACTTTACGGCTGTTGTGGGAATTAAATGAGGTAATCCGTGTCAGGTGTTTGCGTCAGGGCCGGCACACAGTAAGCACCAGTCACTGCTGACAGCAACACTTTTCAGCTTTACCGTAAACAGCGAAGTGCAGCCGGTCATTACTTAGCGACAGACTGAGTAACAGCAGAAATCGTCCGAGATCACCTCACACCTTCCAGATCACCAACAGAAAAGGGGCAGCGCCTGCCCAAGGATACACAGGAGGCCCGGGCCCAGGAAAGCAGCACAGAGAGCCCTAGACATCAAGGACCACGGTAGACACGCGGGGAGGGGGCTTAGTGGGGGTCGCAGGAAGGACCACTCACCGAACTGCATCCAGTCCCACTCGCTCAGCGTGTCCATGTTGCGGCACAGGTCGTCCAGCACCCAGGAGGGCAGCTGGTAGATGTAGCAGCACATGGCCAGGCTCTGAGGGCTGGCGGGCAGGCGGGCTGACAACTGAGTTCGACGCACCCAGGACTCCGCTTCTGTACCCGCCGGCCGGTGGGTCCACCCACCGCGGGCCGCCGGGAAGTGGGCGGGGCCGGCCCTGTGTGCCACTGCCCCCTGGCGGACACCGGGGGCGCGACGCCTCCCGGCCGGCTTGGCCAGTGGCTGCGAAACCAAATCGGTCAGAGCCGGAGAAACAGGCCCACAGGATAGAGGAAACACCTTTAAGACCACACGGGAATTCAGTGGTGATCCCAAGAGACCTCTGACTCCACCTCCAGGGCTTTAACCCTTCAGCCACATTCGATTCATTCAAGAGATAGTCTATTAATAACCTGCTATTAGTTGGGCACTGTTCTAGGTGTTGGAGATGCAAAAGTGCAGAAAACTTACAAAAGTCCCTGTTTTCATGGGACTTACAGTCTAGACGGGGGTGGGAGTGGGTGGAGGAAACTAGCAATAAATAAAACAGTACTGAAGAAATAAGTTATATGAAATGCTAAAAGATGCTAGTGTTGGCAGGGGAGGGGGGGGGGGAGTACTTTAAGAGGAATCAGGAGTCCAGAGGAAGCAGGGGTAGGACTCTGTATTAAACAGGAGACTCAGGATAGACTGTGACTTTAAGGGCCAATACTTATTGAGCAGCTACTATGTGCCAGACACTGCTCTAGGTGCTGGGTTCTTTCCTCCAGAAAGGCTTGAGTAGTGCAGGGCCTAAGCAGGCCATCTTATGGACATGACTTTGTCCCCATTCTTTGGAATAAGTTCTTCAAAATAAGGTATTTGTTATCGCTAATTAATAGAGTTGCCACTCACCTACCAGGTACCAGGCATCTAACACATATTACCTGTGTGTAGATCCTTACAATGATCCTACAGGATACATTTATCATTTCCCTTCTATAGACGAGGAAACTTAGGCTTGAGTCAGTTGTAACTTGTCCAAGCCAAACTGGTCAAGTAACAAGATTCAACCCAAGTCTGATCCCAAGGAAGGGCTCTTTGTTCCCTATTTTGTTCTCTGAAAAATTTTCTGTGATCTTGAACAATACACAGTTTCTCCTAATTAGCTTTTCCATGACCAACACCCTCCCTACCAGGGTCAGTTAAAAACAGTTACTGAACCTAAATGTAATTAGTGATATAGTTGTGCCATTTTGACCTGTTCATGTTTGCTGCTGCTGCTAAGTCGCTTCAGTAGTGTCCAACTCTGCGACCCCATAGACAGCAGCCCACCAGACTCCCCCGTCCCTGGGATTCTCCAGGCAAGAACACTGGAGTGGGGTGCCATTTCCTTCTCTAATGCATGAAAGGGAAAAGGGAAAGTGAAGTCGCTCAGTCCTGTCCGACTCTTAGCAACCCCATGGACTGTAGCTTACCGGGCTCCTCCGTCCATGGGATTTTCCAGGCCAGAGTACTGGAGTGGGTTTCCAGTGCCTTCTCCATGTTCATGTTTAATTCCCTTGAAGATACAGAGGTTTGCAATCCCTGCTACACCTTAGAATCATTTGGGAACTTTAAAAAAGAACCTACAGGCCAAACCCTACCTCTGTCCAGAGATCCAGGTGCGATTGTTCTGGGTTGGAACGCAAACACTGGCATTTCAAAAGGCTTCCCAAGTAGTTCTACTTATGTGCAGGCAGAGTTGAGAACCCGTGGGACATAAGGAAGATGGAAGTGAAAGAAGGCTGATAAAAAGGAAATAACGAAAATAATGCTTTTCAGTGTACTTTGCACATATTTTTCTTCTCTAATAAAAATAACTTTATTGGTTTTTCTGATAGTATATGATCATTGTCCTCAACAAAGGAGTGAAATTAAGGAAAAAAAGCCAGGCCTGGACTTCGTTCCACCTGCGTAGGGGAAAACCCAGTTCTCGCCTCTGTTTCTTTACTTTTGTAACTGAGCAGGACCCTATGGGGCGCGTTCTCAGAACAAGTCCCACTGCCCTGCCATGTCCTCTGCCTCCATCTTGTCTGTAGAAAAAATTTAGCCTCTTAGACCCTCCATGAGTTCCAAAGAGTAAATTTAATCAGAGAAGTATGAAAATGAAGAAAGGGAGACAGACAAAATAATAGTTTAGCCATTAAACTGTTTCGCCATTCATCAAGGACTGTTACTTCCTCCTCAAGGGCTATACATAATATTCTGAGCCAAATTCTTTGAACTATTTTGTAGATACTGAAACCCCCACCAGATGGAAGAAGTTAACTGTATGCTGCATACAAGCATGTAGACCCCAGGCCAGTAGGAATTAGAAGGCTGATGATGTTAATTCCTCATTATCTCATCACCAACCAATCAGAAGAATATCCATGACTGGATCACACACCCCACAACCCCCACTTCCTCACCCTATCTTGAAAACCTTTCTCCATTTGAAAATGAATAGATACATGTCTAGACATAACTGCATCACTTTGCTGTATACTTGAAACTAACACAACATTGCAATCAACTATACTCTTACATAAAAGATTTAAAAAAAAAAACCAAAAATCTTCTCCTGAAAGGCTTCAGGAAGGTCAGGTTTTTTGAGCACTAGCTGCCTGGACTCCCTTGTTTGGTGCCCTGCAAATAAACACAGGAGTTTCCTTCACCACAACTCAGGGTTAAGTAGGTTGGCTCTACTGCATGCGGCAAATGGACCCAAGTTACTTTCAGTAACACTGTTACACACAACACTTCACTTGGGACACTTCTAGTCACCAAATGAGGGAGAGGGGGTAGATTCCCCACAGCAAGCAATCCTCTAGGACACCAGCTGGGTATTCTACAATTTAACTCAATTCTAACACTATCTACTGGGAGATAAGTGTCAGATCCCAGAGGTTAAGGGCTCAGTTCCATGAAACTGTCCCCACCCGTTTCAGATGCCAGTCCAAGTAGTTGTACTACTCATTATATACCCCAGGTTATTATTTCTGTCCAACATGGCTACAAATCAGAAGTCTCCAGGACCCCTCCTTAAGTTCAATTAATTTGCTAATGGCCCAAAGAACTTATGGAAATACACTTACCACTTTATTAAAGGATATGATAAAGAATACAGATGAACATCCAGATGAAGAGAAATATGGAGTTAGACCTGTTAGATCCTGTGCCCTAGGCTGGAGAAAGGTGGCAAGGACTTAAAATTCCATGCTTTCTTCCAGGAGTCATACAAGAGCCAGCCCAGAGTCCTCTCATTAGAATAAAAGATGCTCCTAGTGATCTTATCACTTAGAATTTTTTTTTTTTTTTTTAATATGGAACGCTTCACGAATGTGTGTGTCATCCTTGAGCAGGGACCATGCTAATCTTCTCTGTATTGTTCCAATCTTAGTATATGTGCTGCCGAAGCGAGCACTCACTTAGAAATTTGAATTCAATGGTTTTAGGAGCTGTGTACCTGGAGTTCAGGCAAAGATCTACATATATACATATATATAATTTTTTTCCCTGTTATGTCAGAGAGACAGAGACAGAGAAATGAACACCTTCCCATAGTCTCATCCTGGAGGCACAGCATTAATAAGTTTAGTGTATATACTTGCATGTATTTTTAGACCTCTACAAAATTAACTTTTTAACATAAAAATTTTTTAAATACATTTAATTTTCTATAAATGTTTTTCAACTAATAATGAATAGTTTTTCATGTCCATACATAAGAATCTACCTTTTCCTTTTTAATGGTTTATTTAGGAGCACCATACACGATTTGGCCCATCTCCTATTAATGTACATTTGTTTCCAGTATTTGGACTCTTCCAGAGGTGTCTGCTTTCTCACCCACAGGAAGGGTAGGGGTTCCCTTCACTCTCTGCATTTGCTACAGGACAAGGGTAACCCAGACCTGCTAGAATAATTCTCCACTCTAGTTTCCATCTGATTGTTTCTGAGCACTGGATAACTGAAGCACAAGTTTTTAGTATTTCCAAGTTGGACCAGGGTATCTGACCCTGCTCCTTCAGGTGAAGAATGTCATCTTATGTCCTCCCTAGCAAACTGCTGCTAGGCTATCCTTTGCCCAATTTATTCTCCTTCAATTTATCTAAAGATAAAATAATTTGCTAAAATGATTTCCTCTGAGTCTTTCAGCAATCTTAGGTCTGTTGTGAACATTTGTGGGTCCAGTCATCAGGGACTCAACTCTTCTCAACTGGAACGAAACAATCTTTTGTGTTTTCTACCTGAATAGGGAGAGAGCATATTGCTATTTATTTGTATGTTGACTTGTACTTTCCTGAGGTTTCATGTTCCAAATTCTGAAACAAGTTTTGCAGGTTTCTCTCTCATTTAAGTGTCCAGTGCTATTGCCCAACACTTTTGGTTAACCTCACAAGCATATCTGTGAATCTATTCTGTCTGATATAAAAGTGGATAGATGTCGTTATAAATTTGTCCAAACTCACAGAATGTACAACACCAAGAGTCAACTGGTGTGATCTGCCTATGGATTACTGCGCATGTGTGGTGATGGGGGAAGTCTCCAGGAAAATGTTCTGTTGAGGTAGGGAGCTTAGCTGACAGAAAGGAGAAATGGTGAAGGGGTAACAGGCAGCCCAGTGACTAGTATAGAGCAGGGCTGAGGTGTTAAGAACAGGATACAGAAACCTAACGTGAAATATCTGAAAAGTTCATACTGGTGTTCCTATTTCAGGACTGTAAAATACTGGTATTTATTTCATGTCCTTAGTGAGCTGAGCGCCCTGTTTTCTTTTCATCTTCTCAATATCCAGTTAAGTCCTAGTGAGATATTAACCACTTTTTTTAATAGACTATTTTCTAGAGCAGTTTTAGGTTCACAGCATAATTAAGAAGGTACAGGATTTCCTATATACTTCTTGCTCCCAAAGTCTCTACCATTATCAACATCCCCCATAAAGTGGTATATTTGTTACAACTGATGGACCTACACCAACACAGCATTATTACCCCAAGTCTACAGTTTACCTTAGGGTTCACTCTTGGCATTGCACATTCTGTGGGTTTGGACAGATGTATAGTAACATATATCCACTATTATATCAGACAGAATAAATTTACTACCTCAAAAAATTCTCTGTGGTCTACCCATTCATCCCTCCACCTCCTCAAACCCTCTCTGACCTGTAAAAAAATTATTTATTCTTGGCCATGCCAACTGCACATGGGATCTTAGCTCACCATCCAGGGATCAAAACCATGACCCCTGAATTGGAAGTGTGCAGTTTTAACCACTGGACTGCCAGGCAAGTGCCCCCAGTCCCTTTTTAATCCAATTCTGCCTTTTCCAATATGTTGTAGAGTTGGAATCATAAAGTATGTGACCTTTTCAAGCTGTCTTCTTTCACTTAGTAATAAGCATTTAAGTTTTATCTGTGTTTTTTCTTGGTGGACAGCTCCCTTCATCTTAGTGCTGAACAATATTCCGTTATTTGGGTATATTACATATGCATCTATTCACCTACTGAAGGACACTCTGCTTGTTTCCAAATTTTGGCAATTATGAAGAAAACTGCCATAAACATCCATGTGCAAGCTTTTGGACGTACGTTTTCAACTCCTTTGAGTAAATACCCAAGGAGCATAATTACTGGATATATGATAAGCGTTTAATTTTGTAGGAAGCCACCAAACTGTCTTCCAAAGTGGCCATACGATTTGGTGTTCCCGTTAGCAATGACTCAGAGTTCCTGTTCTTCTACATCCTCACCAGCATTTGGTGTGGTCAGTGTTCTGGATGTGAGCCTTTTTGTGTGTGTGTGGGGGGAGCATTCTAATAGGTGTATAGTAGTATCTTACTGCTGTTTAATTTGCAATTCTCTGATGACATACTACGTGGACCATCTTTTCTTTTTTTAAACACTTTTTTGGTCACACCGCTTGGCATGTGGGATCTTAGTTACCCGACCAGGGATCAAATTCACACCCCTTGCATTGGATGCATGGAGTCTGAAGCACTGGACTGCCAGGAAAGTTCCTGGAGCATTCTTTCATATGCTTAGTTGCTATCTGTGTATCTTCTTTAGGGAGATGTTTGTTAAGGCTGATTCTATTTTCATGAAAATAAAAAAAAGGCTTTGTTCCCAATGTGAATGCTTTTCTTCTTCATCTTTTTCTGTAGTGCTTAAAATTTTTAGTGATATTTCATCTTTACAAGAAAAGAAAAGCTAAAAGAATTAAAGTTCTAAACAAAATCCAGGGTTGGAAAGAAAAGGGACAGAGAACCAGGTTGCTTAGGTTTCCTCTCCCCAAGCCCATTAAACAGTCTTCACACCTCTCCAAGACAGAAGAACCTGGCAAATGACATCCTACCTATTTCCTTTACTCAGCACCATTTACTGTATCTAAAAGAAGCTTTAAAAAAAAAAAAAAAAAAAACTGAAAACAGGTAAGACCACAGTCTCTCAAGAGCAATACATTTAATACATTCATAAGATTTCAAATGAGTACATACATGCTACAGGTTTTCCATTTTCTTTGGACAACACAAAAACCACAGTACTCAAATTGTAAGTTTTAACAGGAACATTTTGACACATGGCAGGTTAAAAAAATAATAAAACCAACATTGAACTAATCCAGCACCAATAGACTTCCTTAAATCTCTCATGCTATCCTACTTTTGAAATCATATGGCTGCCTTCTATACCAGCATTTTTTCTTCTCCACCCAACAATTCAACAACAAAAATTAGATAAAAAATTAGAGGTGTGTCACTGAATGAATAACACAACAGATTTTTTTTTTTAAAGCCCCTTATTTGTTGAATGTTGAAAGAGGAGAATATGATTAGGTGGAAATACTGTAAGGCATTTGATTCATTCACTTCACTCTGATATCAGAGCACAGGAAACGTGCTCAAAGGTTAGCAGAAGGATCTAATAAGGATGGCAAGAAATAGTCCCACATTATTTATAAAAGGAAGGCTGCACTCATGAATATGAAGAGCTTATAATACCATGGAAAAATATTTTAAGTTATAAAGTTAAATGAGAAAGTAGAATATAAAACTGTATATTCAGTATGATCTCAACTATGTAAAACCAAGCCAAAAAAAGGCTGAAAGTTCAAAATGTTAAGTTAGTGGTTGTATTTAAACAATGTATCTACCTGGATCTTTTTTTCCTTTTATTTTTCTCTCTCCCAAAACTTTCTCTACTGAGAAGGATCTTTTTTTTTTTTTTAAACCATTAGCTACTAAAAAAGGATGCCTGATAAAAGTATTGAATTCAAATTAATGAATTTAAGTCCAGCCTATAGGCAAGGATCTGGGCATGTACAAAACTATAAAATATTCCAGGCTACCCCCTAAATCCACAGTGTGTTACCTGTAACATCCCAGAGGCTAGAGGGCTTCGTCTTCTGCTCTAGCCAGGTGCAAAGTGTCACCAGATCCTGCCTGATGAAAAACTGCTGAATTAAACAGAGACGTCATGGATTTACAAAAAGGAACAGAAATACCCACACTTGGCAAAAACCAATTTATAGCACAGGAGTAGCTCTTTAATACTATGATTAAACAAGGCAATGGCTATTTTCTCCTATCTCCTGTGTGGATAGCAAGTTTCAAAAAGCTATCACCACAAGAATTGTAGAAAGCTAATCCTGGCTTAGAAACAGAAGTAAAACAGCCCTGTGACAACAATGGACTAAGAAAAGTCAAAATTTAGAAAATCTTAAAAAAAAACCTGCTTTCTATAAAAATGATTCCCTTTTAAACATCTGTTTACTGTATATACTTTAAGGTCCCCACTATCACCCCCCCTCAAAAAAAGGGTCAAAACCTCTAAACACTTTCTACCAAAGGACCCACTGGTTTGTTTTTTCAACTAACACAGATGGAAGGCTCATAATGTGCGAGGCACTAGGGTCTCAAAGAGTAGACAGATTTTCCCCTGCCCCAGGGACATTTCTGTCTCTCAGAGCAGCAGGCGGGCACATCACGAACCACAACACAACAATGAAAAGCAGGCGCCACTGCTTCCTTACAACTCAAGAATAAGCTACAATTCTCACTGTAATTACTTCCACCAAAGTCCTTACACAGAAACTTTCCTGACTCACTAGGAAGCAAAGATGCAACTACTTTTCCTTGGTAAATATTTCTACAAGAGGCAGGCATAATTATTACATTTTGTGATATCTGCCCTTAAACATCACCATGCCTAGTAGTGAGGTCAGTTAACTTTAAGCAATGGAGCATTTTCACTCCAAGTATGAGACACCTTTAAGCCGAGAAAAGGTGACCAGTCCTAGCTCTGGATCAAGACTTGTCAGGACCGTCAAAAGCTGAGACCGAGGAGTGTAACTTTCAATTAAGAGTCTTCAGTGCCCTCTGCCATCCGCTGGTTTTCAATATGCTCCTGCGTCAGCCGCGCCAGGTCCTTCTGCACATTGGGGTGGTCTTCCAGATCTTCGTAGAGGGATCGCGCAATGTCCAGTCTCCTGTAATCCTCAGGCTTGACTAGGCTTCGCACAACCTGGAGGCACCGCTCTTTCAGGGTGTACACTGTAAGGGCAGAAAACCGACTCAGCAGCAGACTCAGGCCTGGGGATTGAGCGCTCAAGAGGCTTGGCCAACTGAAGCCATTACATTTTCGACAGCTGGACCTCACGTTGGACAAAAAAGGTGAGTACGTGGGTTGTGGCAGGGTGTTAACGTGATGGCTCCAATAGACATCTCACAGCATTCATGACCCTGTGGAGGAACTTTCCTTGAGAGTGGGCTGAGCCTATGATGTGCTTTAATGAAGTGAATGTGGGCAAAGTGACACTGTGCTGATTCTGGGCTTCAGCCTTAAGAAGCTCTGGCAACGATCGCTTTTACGCCCTCAGGAGCCCTGAGTTATGCAGCAAGAGAGACCACATGAAGAGGGCCAGGCCCTGAGACAAACACGGCTGAGAGGCCCAGCCCTCAGCCAACCTGCCAGCAGAGAGCAGCCACACCAGTGACCACGAGAGAGTAGAATAACCCCTGAGTTGAACTCAGCCCTGCCTGCAGAATTATGAACAAATAAAATGGCTGTTGTTGGGTTAGGGGTAGCTGTCACACAGCAAAAGATAACCAAAACAGCATATAACTGGATTTGGGGGGAACTCAAATCCTATGTTTTTTCTTTTTTTTGTCACACCTCACGGCTTGCAGGATCTTAAGTTTCCCTGATCAGGGATCAAACCCATGCTCTCTGCAGTGGAAGCACAGAGTCCCAACCACTGGACCACCAGGGAAGTCCCTCAAATCCTATTTTATTTAGTAATTAAAAATTTTTAACTTTTCCTAGAGTAGCATTAAGTAGCAAACAGAAAAAACAGGGTAACAAGTTGTGAGAGAGACACAGAAGAAAGGGGAAATATTTTAGCATTTTAAATGGTAGTTTTCCTGATTTTTGGACAAAAGGTCCCACATCTTCATTTTGCACTGGGTCCCACACATTAGGAAGTCAGCCCAGCTGCTGACTACTCTGTTCCTCCCGAGGCAGGTCTCAACCTTTCGTTATTGAAACTTCCTTCTGTCTATAGCCTTTTGGGGATTCCAGCTGTCACTGATCTCCTCAAATCCTATTTTTAACTCACTGGGGAACTTGTTCTTTAAAGGTCTCCTATAAGGCAAAATTTCCTGTATTTTAACTTACCAGTGTTCACTTCTGTATATCCACTGCCTTAAAACAAAATCTATATACACATACTAATTTGAACCTTATGAAGCCACAGATATTTAGGGGTTTTTTTTAACCCAAAAGATCAGTTTCTTAGGGCTCAACCTAATAAAATCACTTGAGTTTTAAACAAGTGTAAGCTATGAAGCTAATGTTCAGTTTGCTGAGTTTTTTTTTTTTTTTTTTTTAAACCCCTGACTGGCACAGTAAGCTTGATTGGATTAAATTACATTAAAAGATACAACACCAGAAGTCATAAATAAGCCATGATATCTCACTCTCTACACATTTTTTCTCCTGAGATTCCAGGGCATAATTCTACTCCAAGGCCAGGGAAACAAAATGCACTCGTAATTCTACAATCAGTTATTTTAATTTAGCCCACTCCTGACAAGCCCAAAGAGCTTCTGAGACACCACCACATCTTTGTTCAACATAGAGAATACCAGTAAATTACTTACATTTTATTTATGGTGGAGGATAGGACACAGAAAAGTTGGATACCTTGCCCAGCATCAGGCAAAAATCACTAAGGACCGAGCTCCTTCAAGGGCCCATCCTCTACTTAGCACAACAGCCTATCTTTTTAAAAAGTAAGATGGAACATCGGAATACCTGGCAGTGTGATGTTGGCAAAAATAGGCTGCCCATCAACATTGAGAGATGGCACAAATAGCTCAGTTTGGTTAACTAGAAGCCCATCAGATGTCCCAGCATCTCGGAAGAGCCAAAGGTGACCTGTTAAGACAAGCAGAGGTTAAGTAGTCACATATCTACTGCCTTCATGTCCCCAGGCTGAAATACTTGCCTCTCATTGTGCTCAAATACCATACAAAGCCCTCCAAATAATGTTATTCTGTGGAATCCTCACAAAAGGCAATGCAGACAGTAGACAGAAGAGCAACTATACCAGGTTCCAAAACGAAGGCCCTTTCTGCTACCTTGGTGCAAAAGCAAAGTATCTGAACTGCAAATCACATCCAATGGTGCAAACTAAAGAGGTCACCAACCCCTCAGATCTGTGCTTCTCAAAAACAACAAGGTACAAAAACATCACACTGAGAGAAAAAAGCCAGACAGAGAAGGGTACATTCTGTGTGAAGAGATGAAACTAATCAAGGATGTGAAAAATCAGAAGAGTGGAAGGGGGCAAGGGAGAACTTTCTGGGATAATGGAAATATTCTAATCTATAACTTGATCTAGGTATTGTCAAAACCTATTAAATGCTAGGATCTGTGTATGTTACTGCATGAAAATCAGAAAAATGGATTTAAGAAATAAATATATCTTTTGCAAAAAAAAAAAAAAAGAAAACCAGAGAGAGGGGGACAGTTGGAAGGAGACAAAAATCCCAGTCCTAAGATTCTGTTCAAGGAAAGAAGGAGGCTGCCTCAGAATAAAAACAGCATGAGATCCTGGGCATATGTTTACATGACGATTTGGAGGCAAAATTTAAGAAACGTCAAGTGAGAAGTAATGTTTTTTATTGTGATAAAATATACATAACATAAAATTGGCTATTTTAACCACTTTTAAGTGTATAATTTAGGAACATTAAGTACATTCAGAAGGTAAGTAATTTTTTTAATGTTAAAAAGAAAAGGCACTGGTAAATTTTGGAGAATAAAAAAGTCACACAATTTCCCGGATAAAAGACTGCAGAAATGTGGGTCTCTGGAAGAATTGAATTCTTCCTCATTAAAAAAAAAAAAAGAAAAAAGTATTTTTTCCCCTAGGATACTATGTGGCCTGCAAGGATCTTAGTTTCCCCACCAGGGATCCAACAGGGCCAGCAGAAAAAGCACTGAGCCCCAAAACATTGGTGCTGTGCTTAGTCACTCAGTCATGTCTGACTCTGTCACCCATGGACTGCAGCCTGCCAGGCTCCTCTGTCCATGGGGATTCTCCAGGCAAGAATATTGGAGTGGGTTACCCTACCCTCCTCCAGGGGATCTTTCCAACCCAGGGATTGAACCCAGGTCTCCCGCACTGCAGGCTGATTCTTTACTTTCTGAGCCACAGGGAAGCCCAAAGAATTCCCATTCCTCATTTAGCATTAGGAGAAATTTGGTGTAAAAGTTTGAAGAGCATCACTGACTACGTTACCCTCAAGGAAAAAAGATTCATCAAGATCCTCTGAGAAAGACAGTGAAATTTTAGCAAGTGTTAACTTTTTTTTTGAAAACCAAGGAAGATTACTGCCTCCTTAGGCAGTAAGCACTAGACACCTCCAGCCTGGGTTATTAGAACAGTTTTCTAAGTCTTACCAGTAGTCTTCCCCTTCCAAATCACCTTGCATCCTGGGGAAGCTTTTCAGTATTAAATCAGGCAATGCCATTTCTCTGTTTAATAATTTCCAACGGCCCCCATTTTCCTAGGGGTAAAATCATCTTTCACAATTCCTCTCCCACCATTCCATACCCTCTCCCCTCTCCCAGGTTCCAGGTGTCAGGCCATGCGGTTCAGTCTACAGCTCTCAACTCCTGTCTTGGGTTGGTCAGATTCCATGCATCTTCCAGGATTCCCCTTCTTTTCCGGGAAGCTCCCCTAACTGAACGCACACACCCTTTCCTTTCACTGAGCAGGTGCAATCCTGTGCTCCGTTCCTACTGCAGCAATTATGACACTGGCTTGTTCTTCATCTATTTATGTATTTGTGTCTTCTGCCCCACTGAACAGAAGAGACACTTCATGCAGGCAGGGACCCGACGCGGACCGGCTCACTGGGCACACCGGAGAATGTGGGATTCTCCTAATCACAAACTGAACAAATGGGCGTGAGGGATGGAATACACGTGGGGTTGATCTTCAAATGCAAACTACTCAGTCTTAGAAAGATACTCTGTCACTTACTAGTTGCGTCAACTTGAATCTGTCACAACCTCAGTTCCTCGAGTGTAAAATGGGAATAAAAATGACAACAGCAGCTGCCTCCCCCAAATGGGGTGGGGATTCGGTGAGACCGAGCCACCGTCACCGTGGTTTTCAGGCCTAGAGCGCGGCTCGCGGCGCTCAGCTCAAGGGGGCGGCGCGGCCGGGCGCGCCGGGGCGACCCCGGCCCGCCTACCTCTGTAGCTGTGGATGCGGCGGCCCGTGCCGGGGGGCAGCGTCGGGTAGGGTTGCGGCTCGCCATCGAAGTTGAGCCACACGGGCAGCACCACGCGCGGGCTGCGGTTGCAGAAGATGACCTGGGACGGCTCGCGCGTGTTCACGGAGCGCAGCACCGGCCGCAGCCGCCCGGCCTCCATCTCCCGCTCGGCGCCGGGTTCCTCTGCACTCGCCGCCTCAGCGCCGGCCTCAGCCTCTTCCGCGTCCCCCGCCTTCCGGGGCATTACCTCCGAGGGCCTAGACTACCCCGGCCTCGCGGGATTCGCCGGCCGCGCGGGGCGGGGCGGGGGGTGCGTGCGCGTCCCCGGGCAGGCGTACGTGCGGCTTTCGCGCGCTCTGGGTGGAGGATGGCATGCACCCTGATAATGGCAGGCTAGAGGCGGTGCGCACGCGCAGATGTATCACCTAACCTTAGGGGACTCTTCTCTGAGGCGGAGGGTGGCGCTAGGCCATCTTGCCCCAGCGTTTCCTCTGAACGTTGGATTTTTGTGCCTCCCATAGGTTTTTCACACAGCGTTTTTTTTAGCTTCATTCCTTGCCTTAAGACCGTCGTGGTTTTTGCCATATTCTCCCTACCATCTGCGCTATTATTTATTTGCTAATTTTATTAACCAAGTTGTTTGGTCGCCATTTTGGAGCACAAAATTTGAGTTTTGTACAGAAAAGTAGGATAAAGTGAAATTTTCCCTTTCATCCTAGTTCCCCCAACCACCTCAAAAGAATCCCTGGAGGCAATAAGTATCATCAGTTTTTCGTATTTCCTTTCAAAGTTTTTCTAGGCATACCCAATTGAACACATCTGAGAAGATATTTTATACCACCACCATCAATGGAAATTCTTTCATTTGCCACAAGAGAATATAGAGGAAGTAAGTTAAAACAAGTTATTAAACAAACACAGACCTTAACACTGACATTGTATCATTGCAAAAGTTTACATATTTAAGAGGAAGGAAAATGTATTTTGGGTATTCTAAGTCCAAGCTACAGGCTATGTTGTTCTTAGAGTACATTTTACACTATGCCAAACAAGTAGAGACAAAAAGAAAACGTGCCCGTTTTTCAAAACAACTAGTGATTTTTTTTTCTTCTACTTCTCTGCCTTTTCAGAATTTTCTTTTAATATATATTTTGCCTTGTTTATGCTTTCCTGGTGGCAGAGCGATAAAGAATCCATCTGCCAAGCAGAAGATGCAGGTTTGATCCCTGGGTTGGGAAGATCTCCCGGAGATGGAAATGGCAACCCATTCCAGTATTCTTGCCTGGGAGATTCCATGGACAGAGGAGACTGTTGGGCTATAGTCCATGGGGCCCCAAAAAAGTTGGATACAACCTAGCAACTAAACAATAGTTTGACCAATTAAAAAGTATAGAGTAATAAAGCAAACACTGATAATCTCACCATATAAAATTAACAGTACATTGTCATATTTACTTTTTAAAGTTAAGACAACATAAATGATGAGGCCAAAATTCCTTTAACTTCCACCTTCTGTTTCCCCTCCTTCTTCAGAGGCAATAACTACCATGAGTTTGATTTGTCTAACCAGGCTATTTTTTCCCCCTAAATTTAAATTTCCATATGGTAGAGTTCACTCTCTTTGGTGTATAGAGCTGTGTTTTGATAAAATGCATAGTCATGTAACTATCAGGACAATCAAAGTACTGAACAATCCACCCTCTCCCACCCCCGAAAAATGAGTGTAATCAAACCCTACCCCCAGGCTTAAATCTTGGCAAATATTGATATACATCTTTCTTTCATCTCTATAGTTTTCCAGACTGTCATATAATGGGACCACACAGCATGTAGAATTCTGAATCTGGCTTTTCACTTAGTGTGCTTGAGATTCATCAATATTGTAGAATGTATGAAGTTTATTCCTTTCATCGCCAAGTGGTACTCCACAATACACTCACCAGCTAAGGGACACTGAGCAATCATGAATAAAGCTGTATTTGTATACAGGTTTTATGTGTGTGTCCCTTAAGCTTTCAGTTCTCTTAGGTGAGAATCATCTACAGATGAGACTGCTGAGACAGTCAGTACATGCTTAACTTCATGAGAAATGGCTCAACTGTTCTCCCGAGTGGGTTATATCATTTTGCATTCCTGCCAGCAATATATAGGTGTTCCAGTTGCTCCACATCCTTGCCTGCATAGTATTATCAGGATTTTGTGCATTTTGAAAAACTTTAGCCATTCTGATAGAGTACATAAGGTGGTATCTGGCTGAGGCTTCAATTTATATTTTCCCAATGACTAACAATGTTGAAGATCTTTCATGACCTTGTCTGTCATCCTTTTGTTTTTGAAGTATCAGTTCAAATCTTTTGTCCATTTCTTTATTAGCTTGTTATCTTAGCTGTTGAGTTTTGATAGTTCTTTTATCCAGAACAACTTTGTTCATGATGATGAGATGACTGAGAACAATCTTGATTGAGAAAAGCTGGGTACAATATTAACATTTAACCTCTCTGAACTCCTAATCTCCAATGGGTCAAATCAAAGGAGCTATCCTATCAACATCTTAATTTGTTATAAAAGGATAAAACATTTTATGTTTAAATTTAAAAATCTCAGTGACTTAGTATAGATTAAAATGCAAACCATAACTTTAGCATCATCAATGAGAGTGAAATGTATCAGAACTCTAATTAAAGTTGAAGGGACACATTGGGGTCAAAATAAATGGTGGTTTAGCGTATAACACTATTTATGGGCTGAAATGACCTATGTGCAAAATGTGTATAACCTGAGAAATAAATCCCAATTTCTGGAGCCTGACCAAATACGGTCTTTCAGAAGGAAACCCACAGATAGCTAGGCAGAGTGCCAGAGTTGATAAAATTCCCTAGGCAAGACTTCCAGAAAAGACAAGACACAAGCATTCAGAGAAAGGAAGCTGGAAGAAGTGAAACTTGACGACACAGACATCAATGTGAACAGCATTTGCCAGACACAGCCAGGAAAACCCATGAAGCCTTCTTTACCAAAGGAAGGACAGTGAAGAGGCAGGTAAAACTAACATTGGTGTGCAGCAGCTTAAAAATTATTTGATAGTATTGAACTAGGAATGAGAAAGTTGTAGATCTGGTTATACCACATTCAGAAGTAGAATCGGAGTCAGATGCGTCTAGGTCCATATTCTAGCACCTTTACTTACTCTGTATGACTTGACCCGTTTCAGCCTCTCTAAAGAAGTGCATGGAGGGACTTCCCTGGGTGGTCCAGGGGTTAAGACTTTGCCTTCTAGTGCAGGGGTTGCAGGTTCGACCCCTGCTGGGAAGCTAAGGTCCCACAAGCCTTGCAGCCAAAAAACCAAAACACAAAATAGAAGCAGTATTTTAATAAATTCAATAGAGACTTAAAAAATGGTCCACATCAAAAAAAAAAAAAACCTCTTAAAAAAATTTCATGAAGAAAGCCTACTTGTTAGGGCTTTAGGATTAAATGACAAAGTACACATAGCACTTAGAACATCTAACACATGGTAGCACTCAATAAATTATAGATAATGCTAGTTATAGATCCCTGAGTGAGCTGAGGCTCAATATATAAAGGGGGTGATTACACATGAAAGCATTCTGACACTTCAAAGTATCAGGTAAGATGGAGCAGTTACCTCTACTAGAGGAGGCTGGGCTCACTGGTTTCCATACCAGTTGTTTTCCCTACAACTAGTAGCTTACCATTAGCAACATCATATTATTTAGGGCACTATTTTTCTTTTAGAAATATTATTTTATTATCAATAAGGAATGTCTATAGCACCATAAAAATTATCATTTTCACATGTCATCTAATGAAGATTACCATCATTTTTGCCTCTATTACTATCTCATTATAGTCACTGAATATAGTAGGAATTTGATAAGTATCTGTTTAACTGACTGCAGAGCACCAGATAATCTAAAACCTGAACTTCAGGAATAGTAACTTTTTTATCCCAGAAAGGACAGGGAAGATATTATGAATAACAATCTCAAGCAATTGTTAAAAGCATACCAGATGAGCTCAGTAACGTTCAAAAACAGCCATTACCAAAGTAAAGGACGACAGTTTTGCCTCCATTGTGACATCACCTTTTTAAATGAAGGTACTACTTCAGATGGTCTTCCAAAGGTCTAAACAAGGATCTAAGCACAGATGTGTGCTCACAGCTTGAGCTCTGCAAGTCACTTCAATTGCTATTTACTGACTGCCTGCCTTCTGCAAAGTACCCAGCTGGACAATACGAGACTAAGGTGCTCAGATATACTGTAAGATGCAGACGCTAAGTCGGAGAACAAGATCAAACTCAGGGCTGAAGTGGTGTTAGCACAGCAGGATGGGAGGGACTGAGAAAAGCAACACTGCAGCAGTCAGTGAAAAGGTAGTCAGGAAAACTTTATGGAGGACGTTTGCCTAAAGCTAGACCTTCAATGGAAAATAAGATCTGAATAGGGAGGAATGACTTCTATGTGACTAAAATGAAAATTCTAAATGGGGGTTAAGCCTAGTGGGTTGGCACAGGTTTATAGTAAGCTTTGATGCTAGAATGAAAAGTTTTACACACTTCTGTTTAAACGATTTCCTTTTAAAAAGTAGACATTTATCACCAGCCCAGGTTGGATGCATGAGACAAGTGCTTGGGGCTGGTGCACTGGGAAGACCCAGAGGGATCGGATGGGGAGGGAGGCGGGAGGGGGGATCGGGATGGGGAACACATGTAAATCCATGGCTGATTCATGTCAATGTATGGCAAAAACCACTACAATACTGTAAAGTAATTAGCCTCCAACTAATAAAAATAAATGAAAAAATAAATAAATAAAAGTAGACATTTAGCTTGTACCTAATAAAACTCATTGTCTGCAGTGGATTGCAGTTAAACTGTGTAGATGCTGGTATTTCAATAGACGGTAAGCATCACACCTGATTCAACACTATGTATTTTATTGGAGCATTAAGTCCCTACATAGTAAGTACTTGGTAAATGTCTGCTGAATGACCAAAGGATTCCCAGGATGAATGGGCTCAAAGTCCATTTGGGGGCAAAGTCCAATATGGGGGCTCCAGCTTGCAAGCCACCTAGGCTTTGATCAAACGGCTACATCTGAAAGTTCTGTTAGGTAAAGAATCGCACACATCAGATTTCTGTGGAAGAGGTGCACCCCGTCTCTAGCTCCTCTCCCCACCACAATCACAGCAGTCAGATAAAGTTGAGGAGTTTATTAGGGAAATATGAGAGGTAAAGACACCCCAAGTGACAGACAGAAAACTCTGAAAATGTCCCTTTTCAAGCCAACTGGGGGCCTGGCCTTGACCTCCCCAAAAGGACAAGAAACTGGTGGGTTAGCATCAACATTCTCTGACAGCCACCTCGCCAGGGCATTTCAGCCAGGACTGCTTCTCACTCCCAGCCAAAGGTGGGAAGAAGACAAGGACTGTTTATAGAATCAATGCACAGGCAATAAGAGCTAGAAGGAAAGACTGAGAGAGAGAGAGAGAGAGGAGGAAAGAGAGAGGTGGGGAGGACCTTGACAGAGTTCCAGGCTTTTGGCTCTCAGTGCCTCAAATGTGTTGACAAGTAGTTCTACAGAACGTTACTGAAGAGGTAAAATGCCTAACAATGTTTCCGAGAGGTCCCCTGGACTGCTCCCCACATGCCACATCACACTTCTGGGTGTGCATGGCCGAGCCCAAAGGCCACACTTTTGAAAAAAAGAAAAACAAGAATAAGCCCTGTTGTTCTTTAAGGAGAGAGGAAGGAGTTGAAGGCTGCTGGGGCCTTTCCCACGAGAGGCTGTGTGCTGTTAAGAGCAAACTTCCCAGCAGCAGCATGGCACAGTCCTAGGTGAGGGTTTCACCTTTTGTCACCTGTCAAAGGAAAACTGACAATTAGATAAATTCAAAAGCATTAGCAGGGTCTAAAATTTTATTAAATTTTTATATCCTAGGTAGCTGGGGAGTGGTAGAAAAAGGCGACAGCTTCGGAGTCCCAGAAAGCAGGTTTAAGTTCGGGCAAGGTACTTAACTTCTCTAAGCCTGTTTCTGCTTCCAGGTTTTTGCAGCAACAAGTGAGAACGTGCATTCTCTCTCACACAGCCACGCCTGCCTCATGAGGAAGCCCCGTGCCCGGCATACTCACCCTGGCTTCTATGTACTCTATTCTTCGTTCAAGAGCTGTCAATTTCTCGTTCAGTGTTGCGAGTCTTGAGCGACAAGACATATCTGGTGAAAGAAGACGGACGTTTAGGATTAATGCCATTCCAGACACAGACATACGCCAGCCCCCTAAGATGAAGAGGAGGAATGCTGTATCATGCAAGGCACAAATGGGAGCGAGTGGGCAAAGCAAGGCAGTGGGAGGATAAGGTGAGAAGCATCTTAGGAACACAGCTGCTTAGGGAGGATCTGCTTAACCTCCTACCAAATGTGACAGGCAGAGAATACTGCTCCCCCTCAAGATGTCCAGGCTTTAATTCCCAGAACCCACAAAGACGTATCTCACAGGAAAAGGCACTTTGCAGGTGTGGCTGAGGTGAAGGACCTTGAGATTCTGGATTACCCAGATGGACCCCATGTAATCACAAGTCCATAAATATAGACATGAAAGGCACGAGAAAGGCAGAAGAAGGATAAGGGATGTGAGAGGGACTCAACCTGTCACTGCAAGCTCTGAAGGTGGAATGAAGAGGCCATGAGCCATGGGGTGAAAATGACCTTTAGAAGCTGGGCATGGTCCTTCGCTGACAACCAGCAAGGAAATATGGATCTTATTCTTACAGCTGCAAGAGAATGAGTTCTAACTACAAGCTATGGGCAAGGAAACAGCTCCTCTCCTAGAGCCTCCAGCTGAAGCGGGAGGCTCTGGGCTGACACTGATTTCAGCCCAGCAAACCACTGCTGGACTTCAGATGCACGTGACTTAAGATAACAAATTACGTGGTTTGCGCCACTACATTTGTGGTAATCTGTTATGGCAGCCATAGAAAATAAAAAACTGGTACACCAAGGCTGTAGAGATGGCCACTTGATAATTAATGGGCAAACCAAGAGTTTCCAAGAGAGGGGAAATGACACGAGGAAGAAAATAATCTCAATAGGGAAGAAAAGCAGAGGCCAAGGAAGCCTCAGACCCTGAGAAGGAGAGAAGGTGTGGTGTTGCTGAGCTCATGGAGGCCCTGCCACGCTGCTGCTCTTGGGGCACTTGATGACCCAACAGTTCCTGCACAGGCCTTTTGGAACAAGAGAAAACCTGGAGAGTATCAAAAACCCTGTGGGGCCCGCCTTCCATCGGCAAAAAGTTCCTTTTCTTCCTCTACCTTTTCCAGTCTCTTTTACCACCTCGCCCAAAAGGAAACCTAGACATGCCCTAAGATACCTTTTCCCCTACAAAACTTCTCCAACAGAAATCACTTGACCACTCTTCCTCCAACTGTTCTCAACATTCCAGGCACACTAATTATTCCCACCCTCCTCCAACACTGATGTTCAGTCATCACTCAATAATCCTCACTTCTGAAGTTCTAATTATCTGCTCTCCAAGACAGTCTCCCACCCAGTGATTTAACACTTAGCTCACAATCCTCCAACTCTTCCCTAGATGTTATGCAAAAGTACTTCAGCACCCAGTGTAACAAATCTCCCACACCCTGATTCTTGCCTGGACTTTCATTTCATCAAGTCCAAATCTTAACTCATCCTGCCTGTCTAAGTATTCTCCTTCAAGTCAGTTCAAAGTGGACATAATCCTCCCTCTTCTGTAAGGATTTGCCTATCCTGGACACTGTTCCTTCTTCTTTTAAATATTGGTTTTGTTTTTTTTAAACACCAAAACTAGTTTGTACTGGGGTATAGCCAATTAACAATGTTGTGATAGTTTCAGGTGAACGGTGAAGGAACTCAGCCATACCTATACATGTTCTTAGCAGGGGGGTGGGGGGTGGGGTGTGTGTGTGTGTGTGTGCGTGTGTTTAATCTGCAAGTGCTGCTGCTTTTAATTCCCAGGGCCAACAGGACCTCTTTTCAGCCTGGTTTTTAGAAGCTCAAACACTATTCAGAATGAGCATGCATGTTATCACTGACAACCTGTCATTTCCCATTAAAAAAAAGTCATGGCCAAAATGAAGGGGTGGCGTGGTGAGAGGGAGGGTTCCTTCCTGGGTGGCTGTTCTGTTCCAGTTCTGTCAATCTGGTGATGAGTCAGAACCCAAAAACATCACCATGTTACTGGCCTGCACGGATAAGCACTGCTGAAAATTTAACATGTTGAACTCTAGAAACTTCAGTTATATTTCATATTCCATTAAATACACACTAGTTCAAACAAAATACTGGGAAAGCACCCGACAGCTGGACAAATTTGAAACCACAATGCATTTATATGTACATTATCATCAGCCTGTAACTGAAAATGCCATCTGTCCTCATCAGGGTGTTTAACGGTGTGCATACATGACCACCGCTAACAAATGCCAGTTATCAAACAACTTCTCTCAACTCTTACTGCACATAACTTTAGCCTACAAAAATCAACACTGTCTTTCTCATAAGATCTTATTTCTCCAAAGTGAAAGTGAAAGTGTTAGTCACTCAGTCATGTCTGATTCTTTGCATCCCTATTGACTGTAACCTGCCAGGCTCCTCTGTCCATTGGATTCTCCAGGCAAGAATACTGAAGCCATTTCCTTCTCCAGGGGATCTCCCCAACCCAGGGCTCGAACCCAGGTCTCCCGCATTGCAGGCAGACTCTTTATGGACTGAGCCACAAGGGAAGACTTTATTTCTCCAACAAAATTCTAAACCTCTTAGAAGTGGCTCTGTCCATTTATTCTTATTTATTCCTTTCTCACAGCATCTGACACACAGCTGGAGTCACAACAGGCAACTAATATTTGTTGGCTAAGTATTAAATCGAGATTTAAAAATAGCTACACACTCTGTCTTTTTGGTTACATGTCTCTGCATGTATTAGCTTCAGTCAGGGAAAAAAGGTATAAAAATAAAAAGCTATCATTTGTAACAATCTAGTTTTAGAAACTTCATTCATTCAAAGTACAGAATAGGCCCAGTGTTAGGATGCTTATGGTACATCATGATGCGTGTGATGCTTTGAGCGTCCTCCCACACTCAAAGAGAAAACCACAAATGGATCAAAACCCTACTCTCACCAGCCAGAATCACAGGGTAAAGCTGTTCAGAGTCATTAGGTATCCTGGAAAAATAATTCCCTCTCCAAAGCACATGGCCTACACAGCCTATTATGGTCAGGATGAGAACTGTAGGTTTGTTGCCACTTTCAAAGAGCTACAGATGCCCCCTTAAAGGAAACACCTGCTAAACCTCTGTGCCACCAAATCACATTACACATATGATACAAGCCCCCCAGCCATACATCAGAATGGAGGAGTCATGCAAATGGCTTAGAATGGGAAAATACATCCCACACTCATTCATCCTGAGTCATCCAATGCCAAGACAATGTACTCAACTATCTTTATGATTTATCCAGTTTCTCAGCCTGTTGGTCTTTGTCTAAACTCTTATATCGTGATATCGTCAATCTTCAGGACCTTGCCTCAGGTATATCTAACTGCTAAGTCAAATTGCTTTAACCTTTAATTGTGCTTCCTAATTATTCCTATTTGTAATTAACTGCTCTTTTCTTTAAAAGGGCTAAATCCACTTTCTAAAATCTTCAAAAATCACCTAGTAATTACTAATATTAGGTCATTACCCCCACCTTAAAGGAAAATAATAGCCAAAGTCAAGTGAAACTATTTCTTCCAGCTCCTGAAAGACTGGAATCCTGTGTGTCTATTTCCTTAGTCTAGGACTTGCTGGAAATTAAAAAGAGAGAGAGAGAGAAAAGCCTTTGTTTTCTATCTGATATAATGTAACTCACATGTATTTGATAAAATCTCACAGCAGCATATATTTCCTTGCTTATATAGCAAGAAAAGAGACATTTCTCCTCCACAAATTCTAAGCTCAAATGCTTCAATTTTTGGTTAATTCCAAGACTCACCAACTAAAACTACAGTAACATGCCAAAAAGTTTTATGTCAGAGATGAAAGCATGTTTATTATGTTTATTAATATGATTGAAAGTGAAAGTTGCTCAGTCCTGTCTCGACTCTTTGCAACCCCATGGACTGTATGTAGCTTGCCAGGCTCCTCTGTCCATGGAATTCTCCAGGCAAGAATACTGGAGTGGGTGTAGCCATTCCCTTCTCCAGAGGATCTTCCCAACCCAGGAATCGAACCAGGGTCTCCCGCATTGCAGGTGGATTCTTTACCAACTGAGCTACCAGGGAAGCCCAAAAATACTGGAGTGGGTAGCCTATCCCTTCTCCAGGACATCTTCCTGACCCAGGAATCAAACTGGGGTCTTCTGCATTGCAGGTGGATTAATGTGATTGAATGCTCAGAAATGAAGTTATTACATTACCTAGATACAAATTGGGGGAATTGAGACACTAGGTCACTTTTAATTATGAAAAACAGCCCCAGTTTAACTTATTTTAGATGCTTTATTTACTGAATTGACATTCTTAATACTCTGTTAGGATATTCTGTGTCTACGTATCAGATATTAACTCCTACCATGTAAATGAAGTCTTTTACTTCTGGTTTTAAAAGTAAAAGCTCTCAGGACTTCCCTGGTGGTCTGGTAGCTAAGACTCTGTACTCCCAATGCAGGGAGCCCAGGTTCAATCGATGGTCAGGGAACTAGACCCCACATGCCACAACTAAAGATCCCAGTTGCCTCAACAAAGGTCAAAAAGCACAGCCAAATAAATAAATATCTTTTAAAAAGTAAAAATTCTTTGTCAGTTATTTGTCCAACCACATTCCACTGCTTCTCCAGTCTAAGCCAAAGTTTCAAAGATGTCATTCTGTCATCACTCTATCCCTCCCTGCGCATGGAATATTTTGTTTTATCTGGTCCTTCGTCTGAGGAAAAGTTATAAGTATAAAGTGCCCTAAAGAACCCCCATAATAGTTCAGCTCTCTAGGGAAGCAGAAGAGACAATCAGGAGAACTAACACTGGAAGAGTTTGCACCGAAACTTAAAAAATAATTTCAGGATACATGATTTCTATGATTTCTTTACTACCATTTCCTATTACAACCACTATAGTAAGTTATATGTGTGAATTTGTGTCACTGACATAAAATTTATCCTATTCTTGTCTCTCATTAATACTAACATCGCTCCCATTCCCTAAGTGAGGAAATCCACCACACCAAGACACCTTGTATGTAAATATATTAAAACATAAACAATATTCTGCTTTGTCCTGAAGCTGTCATTATTTCATTTTCAAGACAGAAATTCTTTAAAGGCAGGAAAATGATGCTTTTTCCCCCACCGAGCCTAAGAGAGAGGCTTGTAGTCAAGACTTAGTTTCTCTTGCAGATGCCTTCTGATCAAACTTTTGCTCTGTCTTTATACTCCTTAGGATGTGTCAGGTTCTCTAGCTAGAAAATAATTCCTTTTGAAATCTTTTCTTACACATCATTTACCCCTCCTTAATCTTAAGCATTTAACATTGCTAGAAGAATGGACCAGAAGCACACCAGTTGGAAAAATGTCATTCCCACTCCTTGTGATGACACAGAAAGTCTACCGAGTGCTCAGTTCTGTCAAAGAAACACTTGGAGGAGGTAGGGGGGTCTCTGCTACGGGCTTGCTGTCCAGAAGGATGTGGGACAAAGCGGAAAGAATTCAAGACTGTCACGAGTAGGCTAATGCCTAGTAAAGATTTTGCTAGAAGCAGAACACCCACTGTCGGTTTCATACTAGCAACGCAGAGGTGTCCATGGCGTGACAAGATGTGGACCTTACTTTGCCCTCGTCTGCTCCCGCTCAGCACAGGACAAGAGGGACTGACAGGAAGGGCCGAAGGGGCGACTGGAAGGCTCGATCCGAAAGGAGATGGGAAACCTCTAGTCTTTACAGGGCAGTGACAAGATCATGCTGCGTTCTGAGAGCCAAGTGGGGACTGGAAATGAAGCACAGAGGAGGAAGGGAGGCGACTGAAGAGAAGAAGAGGCGCAGACGATGGACCGGGTAGCCAGGAAAGACTCGATAATGGATCCGGGGTAAAGGCAAAGCTGCCGATGAGCTCAGTGTGGGGCAGGACAACCCCACAGGGACTGTCCAGTGGAGCCCGGGGTCAGGGCGAGAGGGGGAAGGTGCGGCCTGAAGGAGGAAGCGAAAATCAGCAGGAGCCTAGGGCACTCAAGACTCCCCTTCAAAGCTCCTCGGCGCCCTCCCTCAGCGGGCTTCCCTCTTCCCAGCCTCCCCCTGCTCGCCCGCTGACCGAATGAGTTGAGAAAGTCTGCGATTTTCTTGATGCTGCTGGTGATGACCTCAATGTACTCCCGGTTCGCCCAGTCCTGGTGAATCTCCCGCTGCACCGGGTCCTCTTGTCCCGCCATGGCTGCTGCCTGAGGAAGCGCGACTGCGCAGGCGCCCCGACCTTCCAGGCCGCCAGGGCGCCTGCGCCGCTCTCCACACCCTGGCCCGGGTACCCACGAATCCCAGGGCCTTGTGGCGCGCCTGCGCGTTATCAAGTTCTCGGTGGCGTCTTCGCTTCGCTCTCACGCCCCTGAACAGACCCGCCCCACGCCGACGAGGAAAATAGGGTGCGCAGACGCAAAGATCCCCCTCAATTACCCACCTCAGTCTCTGGCGGTTATGGTCGTTGGGGATGGGGGGGCGGCGCATGGGGCCGCATTCACCCCTTCTCTCAAGTGCGCCCAAGTAAGCTTGCGATCTATGTCCAAACCAAGCTGGGCATAGCCAATTAAACCACATTAAATACAGATCATTTTTTAAATGCCTTTTAAACAACAGAACATGATGTGCCACTTTGCAATTATCAAATGAACAAAATGTTTTTTTTCAGTTATGAAGAGGCTTGGGGGAAATCGATAAACGTCGCAATTAGCTGATCACACTGTAAACTGACAGTCTCTTCAGAAGGAAATTTGTAAATTGATAGCAAGAGCTGTATACAGTTTCAAACTTTTTGAATTATTTAACAAAATTATTGAAAAAAACACTTTCAGTGCAGAGGTGTTCTTTGAGTTAATCTGTTTTTAAAAAATCTCAACAGTTGCTGCTGTTGCTGCCAAGTCACTTCAGTCGTGTCCGACTCCGTGGGATCACATAGACGGCAGCCCACCAGGCTCCCCCATCCTGGAGATTCTCCAGGCAAGAACACTGGAGTGGGTTGCCATTTCCTTCTCCAGTGTGTGAAAGTGAAAAGTCAAAGTGAAGTTGCTCAGTCTGTCGGACTCTTAGCGACCCCATGGCCCGCAGCCTACCAGGCTCCTCCATCCATGGGATTTTCCAGGCAAGAGTACTGGAGTGGGGTGCCATTGCCTTCTCCCTCTCAACAGTTGGGGAATGGCTAAACTTTGGTATAGCCACTCAGAGCAGTATTATGCAGCCATTTAAATGCTAATCAGGAAAAATACTATGGCAGCATAACACAGATGATAAATTGAAGGGGAAAACAAAATACACTTTTTAAAAAAAAAATTGCAACTATGCAAAATTATTCAAGAGGAAAATAAAACTTACTGGGGTAAAAAGTGGTAAGTTAAAATCATTTTAGTCTCTTCCAAGACTCATCATTCTCTGTCCCTTTCCCCTCTCTGCCACCAGCCTTCTCCAACTCTCTCCGCTTCTCTCTCCTTCCACAGGGACGCACATACACACAGTGGGCATCTGACAGTCCTTGACAAGTCCCTCAAGACTATCTGGTCTTCCAAACCAGGATCTCAGCCTGACCCCATCCCAGAGATGCCCATCTCCGCTTCAGCTTCACCCAGAGGCACACAAGCCTGACAGCTGTTTGCCCTGTGTTCCCTGGGTTCACAAAGTGCATGGGCGGTTTCTGGGTAAGGGAAGGGCAGGTGGGCCATTGGTTAATTCTTCCTACAAATGCAGCACCCTGCCAGGCACTGTGATAGTCAGGCACTGTGGATATAGGCGTCAACTGGGTAGACCTACCTCCCCCCAGCCTTCCGGAGTAATTGTTTGCAATGAAGTTTAAAAGTAGCCAAATCACTCTTTTACTAAGGTGAAAGTGTCAGTTTTTCAGCTTTCTGAGAATGAGAATCTTCCTTTTTGAAGTTTAACAGAGAGCAAAGTTTTTGGTTGAGAAGTCAAGGAGAGATGTATCTTTCTCCATCTTGACAGGGGAGCACCTGTCTGGGTCCTTGCACTGGGATTATTCAATGCAGCCACAAAAGCCTTCAGAACTCTGGGTAACTCAGGGCAGCGTTTAAAGGGCAGCGCTTACCTTTTAATACTAACCACAGCTCCCCCCTCCCCTGACATTTATGCAGGCAGGTTCCTGGCTAGTCTTTGAAATGGGCTCCGTAGTCCTCTTTGACCAGATAGATCAAAGGCACATCGCTGTGGCGAGGTGGGGAAGAGGTGGAGGGGAACAGAATTCGGTTCAGCACTCCTGAAGGCTGAATCCCGGACCAGGTGTTCCAGTGAGATGAGGGCTCCGAGCGAGCGGGGCGCTTCGATCCCCCCGCTCATTGCGCCCCTTCCGCGGTTCGGGCTCTCCCCGCTCCCCACCCCCAACCCCTCCCACCCCGCCGCTACGGTCCTGGGTCACAAAGGTTGTTGCCAAGCACCCGGTGGAGAAAAGATGCGGCCAGGGAACAGCCGCCGCCACTCTGGAGCGTGAGGCCCACGGAGTTCAGCAGGTGAGACCACGGCCCGGATGGTGGGACCGGGCCCGGGGTCCCACCACCACCTCCGCCTCGGCCAGATCCTTCCGGCCCCTGCCTGGGGGTAGGAGTCCCCGGGGGACAAGCCCCTCTTCTGACTGGGAGGGGGAGCCTGCCCCTCTTAAGGCAGCTCCAGCCCCTCGGGATCACAGTTCATAAGGACCTCAGCTGCACTTTGACGCGGTCTTCCCAGTTCCCAGGTGCGGAAATGAAGGGACTGGATTTCTTGACATGGGAGGAAGGGTATGAAGGGAAAACCTTTGGGGCTAGAAGCAGGTGTTCCCTACCTGGGAGCTCTTAGAGCAGCTTGAACAGGCTGACTAGGTTCAACTCCTTCTGAAGTGGATGATGGAGACTCGTGGCTGGTAGGAGTGAGCGGTGAACTAGCTTTATTTGATGCTTATGTAAAAGTGGTGGAAGGGACCTGGGGTCTGACGCCCTCTTTCATCCTATGTTGATTCTGCTGAGTATTCCGGCTGGACATTTGATAAAGTCTTTTCCCTCTGGCCCTATTTCCTCTCAAGAAACAAGGAAGAAAGACTCCTGGATTTTTTTTTTTTTTTTCTGTATCATATATTCAGAGTTAACACTCTCCACCCCCACCTTGCCTTGATGGGGTACCAGAGCAGCCCTGATCCTGGATGTGTGCTCTTAGGGTCAGAATATCAAGTACCAGAAGCCTTTCACAGGCTGTTTCGAACAGATAACTATCCCTTGGTTGTCACCTTCTCATCCTAAGGCAGTCCTGATATTTGAACACAGTATGCACAAGAGCTTGCATACCTCAGGAGAAACATTCCCAGCTGGAGGAAATCAACAAATCTTCTTTCTACTAACCACTGTCAGGGGCAGGTCTTCTGTTTCAAACGTCACCAACAATTCTCTTTTCAAAACAAAACTTCACTGTCTCACAAACTATGGTCAGGGTGTCAAACTTCTCCTGGGCCATTACTGGGTGGGATGGGATCCCATTTGCTGCTACCTTTGTGGAAGAATAGTGAAGGTACAGAGAAATATACTTGACTAGAAAGAAAAGGGTCTGCCGTGCCCCTTATCATAGTAGGTAGTGCTGAATAAATGTTACATTTCTCTTGAATTCAGTGAAATCCTTTATATACTGACAATTTTAAAGTAGAAAGATGGGAAGTCTAAATTCTACTTGGGTAAATTTTGAGTTAGCAACATATCCTCCACGCCTTTTCCTTTATCTTCAAAGAAGAAAGGAAAAAATCTCAACCAGTGGGTCTTTCACAGATAAGAAAAAAACAAAAACAAAACATATCCAGTGAAGTGAATGTCGCTTAGTCATGTCCGACTCTTTGCGACTCTACAATTCTTTATAGTCTATGGAATTCTCCTGGCCAGAACACTGGAGTGGGTAGTCATTCCCTTCTCCAGTGGATCTTCCCAACCCAATCTTTGAACCCAGGTCTCCTGCATTGCAGATGGATCGTTTACCAGCTGAGCCACCAGGCAAGCCCAAGAATACTGGAATAGGGAGCCTATTCCTTCTCCAGCAGATCTTCCGGACCCAGGAATTGAACCAGGGTCTCCTGCATTACAGGCAGATTCTTTACCAGCCGAATTACCAGGGAAGCCCAAAAAACACACACGTAGAACCAGAGAAATCTTTAAAAACTAGAAAAGGTCTGGCCTTGGGAACTTTTTCCCCTCCTGCCTGGTGTAATTCCTCTGAGGTGGTGTAGGAGTACCTCAGGGCTCTGAGAGAGCTGGTCACTTGTGTCAAAAGAGGCTCTGATCTTCTGACTGTCCATAATTAAGAAAAGTAAACGGTGAAGTTCCTTAAAGGAACAGCGAAGTCTCAAACTCTAAGGTGCATCAGACTCCCCTAGCGGGTTTAAGTGCAGAATGCAGGGGACCCAAGAATCTGCATTTCTTCCATGTTTCCACAGGCACGTAAGGCGCCAGTCCCAGAATCACACTTTGAGAACCAACGGTATAAAGTACATGTGATTTAGCCACAAATATCTGGTGAGACAGGCCTTTCTGAGCACTCATCCACAAATAATGTCTCACCGTGGAGTGCCAGCAGCCTCTGCCACCTGAGAGGCACAGATTCTGTCTTTAGCAGTTATCAACACAGCACAGATCCTAATACCACACAGGGCTACTCTTTTGGATAAATCCATTTCCTCATCTGTACCATGGGTAAAAACCTATCTTCAGAGGCTTGTGATTAGGTTTAATAGAGTACACACAGCAGTTACCATATTCAGTACTTGCCACTATCCTCTACTGCCCTTTATAGAATTGCTTGTATCCTAACAAGTACTGGAATCTGTTCATGAGAACTACAGAGTAAGGTAAAGTTAATACTGAGACAGAGATGTGAATTTGAACAGCCCTATCCTTGCCAAAAGCATGCTAGGGAAATTCCATGTTCTGATTCCTCTCCTCTAGGACTGTCAATGGCAGGATACCAGCTCTGGTCACCATGGACCCCACTGGATGAGAGCTTCCAATGGCTGCGGCATACAACACCTACCCCTTCTTCCAAGCACCCCTTTAGGGCTTCCCCCTGCTTCCCACATACCCCTTCTGACCTTGAAGTGCAGCTGTGCTTTCAAGAGGTCACTCTAGTCCTAGACAGCCCATTCCTGGAGCCCGGGGTGAGTCCCAAGTTGCCCTGTCACACATCAGAGCTCCGAACCATGAACAACAAGAAAGGGCTGGTCAGGAAGCCTCAGCCTGTCCGCCTCAGTGGAGTGGATTCTGTCTTTGGCAGGGTCATCACGGCTCAGCCACCAAAGTGGACTGGGACCTTCAGAGTTTCAGACAAGTCAGCCTTTTGCAAAATCATTAGCCGGGAGCACCAGTGGCCCACTGGACTTAAGGAACCGCAGATTCAGATGACAGTGACCATGTGCAAACAGATGTTACGCTCCATCCTCTTGCTGTATGCAACGTACAAGAAGTGCACCTTTGCCTTGCAACATTCCAAGTAAAGGGTCCCATCTGATCCCTGTTCCTCACACCATGTCTTTCGCTATGTGCCTGAAGCTTACATAGAGCTGTCCCTGTAAAGGAAACTGTGCTTGCCCCAGCTATTTTGCTTTTCAGTCAGGCGGTGACAATTCAGGAGCCCTTCTCCTCCCTTCCCCTCCAAAAATGGGCCAGTGACAGAGCAAGGGAGGAGAACATTTCCAATGTAAAGCTGAACAACCATTTGAAAGAGAGTCAAACTAGCACTGACATGTACATGTGATAAAGAACCATTAAACCATATATACCAATGAGCCTACTGTGAACTCATTTCAACACTAAAACCACAATGAGGTGGGGAAACAAAGAATGTCAAGGAAGATTATGGATTCCTATGTACATGAGGGTGAAGGGGTCAAAAATGTGTATGTAGGTCAATGATTAAATAACCTACCCCACCAAAAAACAACGTAAAAACCTAACCAGCCACACCCTAACACTACTGGAGAGTATAAAGTAGGTAGAAATATTAACAAATATTAACAGTCTGGCACTGAAATAAGAGCAGAAGACATGAAGAGTTCCCCATTTTAGCTGAAGTGTATGCTTAATGTTCTATTTTTAATCAACTACAAGTAATTTTGTAGTATTCTTGTAACTAGATTATAGGTATAAGTCAGAATAATGTGGAAATAAAAATTATTTATGCAAAGTTAACATGAGTTGGATGCTGCCCTTTTCACCTTTGTCTTTTATGTCTACATAACCACCAAAAACTTCAAAATGCAGCCAAACATTTGACTTTCTTTGAGCACTGAAAGAAATCTGCCACTCCTCCAAAAAGATTCCAAATGTGTTTTCATCTCAAATAAGACGGTCCTTTTAATAGGGAATATGTGATTTTAATTCTCCATTATTTCTCCGCACAAATTCCAATTCAGTTCCACCTACGAAAGAAATTCGAAAAGGTAGCTGAGGCAGAACTTAGAATTTATTTGAAAACTGGTACAAGCTTAAATTGTAAAATAAATCCAGAGTTTGAAAACTAGCTCCCAAAGCTGCTCGTGACTGTGGTGCAGCACAGCACTGCCATGTTCACCCAAACAGGTAAGTAACGCTACATTCGTCTTTAATATAGTAGACATTAAGCCACCATCTTTAAGGTTAGCAGACAATCTGTGTAATCCACAATTGAGTTGATTCAATAGAACCCCCTTTTTAAGGACAAAATAGGATGCTTCCAGTTAGAAAGACAGACAGGCAGCAGATCTGTAACCCTGAACACAAAATGGTCAGTGGTTGGCAAAGATGGGGAAGGAGCATCTTTCTGTAGTCTAATCAGAGTCGTCATCACTTTCATCATCATCACTCTCTTGCTCCTTTTCTCCATCACTTGCTTTATCTTCTTCGCCCTCCTAAGAAGCAAAGGACAGTCATTTTAGGTCATCTGAGCAACCCCATAACTTGCAACACTGCTCCCACAGCCTGTACAACTACACTGTTTCACTGTTAAAACCAATGATAGATTTAAACCATTCTTTTGAGAAAAGAATCAGAGGCTGCCCCATTCTCGTATCATGGCCTTGAACCCAAGATGATAAGAGGGAGCCATTTTGATGCTGACTTAGGCCATTTGGCAACCCAACCATGTGTGATTTTTACAGAAGGCCATAGCCCTCCAGCACTACAGCATGTATGTGACATAGGAATAAAATAGGCATTCAGTATAGAATGAAATGTTGGTTAAATTCAAAATACAATAGGAATCATGCATAAGATTCTCTCTGATTTGCAAAATCTAATCTGAGAGGTTTGCTTAGGACAAAGCATCAAAGTAACAGAATATTGTCTGCCTCAAACTTTTTTATGAGAACAAGGTGGAGGTATTCGATACAAATAAAATGGAGAACCATGTAATAAAAGAATTTTTCATACTAAGTGATCTTTTTGCAGCCTCAAATGGCATTACAAATTATATCCAGAGCAGGGTTCTTAAATCTGAGATTCTCAGTATCTATAACCTGCCCAATTGTAAGAAAATTTTATAAATATATTTTTCTTTGCTTTAAAATCTCAACAGCATCAGGAGTAGCCCAGAGAGCATAAGGACTACCACTATTATTTTAGTCCTCAGTGGTGACAGCTTTGGAGTGTGTGCTTTGGCTTTTACATTTCTCTTTTGCATATTCAAACATGTTTAAAAATGGTTTAACTCATTCTTCTCAACACTTACAAAACACTTTGACCTCTTCCTATCTCCCCTCTAAAATGGTTTCAGATACAAATTCAGGGAAAATAAGAGGCTATAATGGAAGAGGATTTTCAACTGTATAACATACGGAACACCTTGAGATACTCAAGAGTGATTATAATATTGTGTGTATGTGTTTTTTTTCTGGCCCTCACAGAATTCACTTAAGTGCAGAAGCCTTTTCTAGAGGGAATAGAGATGGCCACAGAAGGAAGTAATTATAAACTCAGGCAGGCAAAGTCCTGCACATACCTTTGCTGCTTGGCTCCCAGAGACGTGGAATGATGTATCACCCTCACTCTCATTTGCAGTGCTCTCCTGGGAATTCTGGGATATAATCTCTTCACCCTGAATGTGAATGGGCCAAGACAAATGGTGGGTTATAATGATCACACATGGGTCTCAAGGGGAGAAAAGCTTAAGTTTACAGGCAAGGCAAAGAAAGTCATTCAAATATGATCAAACACGGACACCAACCTGTGATCCAGCACCTAGAGAAGTGATAATCAACCCAAGGCTTCTGAGATGCTTATGGCTCTCACACAATATGTAGTTTTACAAAAGATTCATCTTTGTATTCTAGTATCATACTAGCTTCACAAGGCCAGATTGTATTGGTGACTCTTTCAGGTAATGCTCAATACGATTCTAAACTTTCTCAAATACCTTAAAGTATGAGAACGTGAACATCAACACAACTATATACAGGGCTTCCCTGGTGGTCCGGTGGTTAAAAATCCGCCTGCCAACGTAGGGAACACTGGTTCAATCCCCGGTCTGGGGATATCCCATATGCCTCAAGCACCGTGCACCACAACTATTGAGCCCACATGCAGCAATTACTGAAGCCCAAGAGCCCTGGAGCCCAAGCTCCACAAGAAGAAGCCACTGCAGTGAGCAGCCTGTGAATGGCAACTACAGAGTAGCCCCTGTTTGCTGCAATGAGAGAAAGCCCTTGAGCAGCAATGAAGACACAGCAAACCCAACAATAAAAATAATTTTAAAAAATTGAATCTTAAAAAAAAAAAAACCCACACCAATCACAAATGGCCATTTAGAGGCTGAAAGAGAGTATACTAAAGTGATTTAGGAATACCAAATCTGGATGAGGACTGTTTGGACTCAAACCCTTTCTCCACTCATATTGCTGAATGGCAAGTTACTTAACCTCTCTGAGCTTCAATTCTCATAGTAACAAGAGTATCTACCTAATAACACTGAAGTGAAGAAAGGAACCTAATTCTCTGGGGATTTATTATTTCCATGTATAAATTATGAGACTCAGATAATATAAACATGAATGAGAAGGCCTTGGAATGTATTTGAAAAATGGTGTTACATCAAAGAAATAGTATAAACAACACAAGATTTCAGCCCATCAGTCAGACAATTGAAACAACTAAGAAATGCTTACTTGTTAAAATCAGCCAGAAAAAAAAAAAATCAGCACGGAGAATAATTTCAGGAATAGAACAGATTGGTTTTAGAGTTAAAAAAACAAAACTAAACAACAAAAAAAAGTTTCTCCATAGTTGTAGAAAAAGGTTTTCCTGATCTGCTCCTCTGTGTCTGAAGCCTTTTTTACTGATACATTAATGGTATGTTTTGGTGTCTCTGCTGCTGCTGCTGAGGGGTGCAACCTGCAACCAGGGCCCAAGAGCAAAGTACCTTTAAGAGCTAAACAGTCACTTAAGAGAAAAGCAGTTTTGAGTATTGAGAGAGTGGAGCTTAGGTCACCTTCCTTAGATACTTTCCAATGCTCTCACAAAGAATAGAAGAGGAGCGTAGGAGATTATCATTGGTAGGGTCCCAGGCTTACCTGCAAGTCCCGATTCTTAAGATTGCCCAGCCAGAAAGCCTCTCTGCAATTGTTGAGGATGAGCATGGCTTTCACTCGACAAACTAACAGTTCCAGGGTCTTTTTGAGCAAAGGCACATGTTTGGTGAGTTTTGTGTCCTGGTGAATCTGAATGGAAACAAATGCAACCAATTCATCTGCATTTATCATTGTGCTTTCATGTTTCCTATATAGAAACTTTCAAATTCCTAACACCCTGAACACTGAACAAGAGCCCAAGCCCTGCCAGTACAGACGAGAGACACATCCCCAAACAGCAGTCTGGTAGAGCACTCTGAAAACTCTCCAAGCCAGGCTTCAACAAGACGTGAATCGCGAACTTCCAGATGTTCAAGCTGGTTTTAGAAAAGGCAGAGGAACCAGAGATCAAATTGCCAACATCTGCTGGATCACTGAAAATGCAAGAGAGTTCCAGAAAAATATCTACATCTGCTTTATTGACTATGCAAAAGCCTTTGACTGTGTGGATCACAATAAACTGTGGAAAATTCTGAAAGAGACAGGAATACCAGACTACCTGACCTGCCTCTTGAGAAATCTGTATGCAGGTCAGGAAGCAACAGTTAGAACTGGACATGGAACAACAGACTGGTTCCAAATAGGAAAAGGAGTACGTCAAGGCTGTATATTGTCACCCTGCTTATTTAACTTATATGCAGAGTACATCATGAGAAACTCTGGGCTGGATGAAGCACAAGCTGGAATCAAGACTGCTGGGAGAAATATCAATAACCTCAGATATGCATATGACACCACCCTTATGGCAGAAAGTGAAGAACTAAAGAGCCTCTTGATGAAAGTGAAAAGAGGAGAGTGAAAAAGTTGGCTTAAAGCTCAACATTCAGAAAACTAAGATCATGGCATCCGGTCTCATCACTTCAAGGCAAACAGATGGAGAAACAGTGGAAACAGTGGCAGACTTTATTTTTTTGGGCTCCAAAATCACTGCAGATGGTGGCTGCAGCCATGAAATTAAAAGACACTTACTCCTTGGAAGGAAAGTTATGACCAACCTACACAGCATATTAAAAAGCAGAGACAGAGGGAGGAGCTAAGATGGCGGAAGAATAGGACGGGGAGACCACTTTCTCCCCTACAAATTCATCGAAAGAGCATTTGAACGCTGAGCAAACTGCACAAAACAACTTCTGATCGCTAGCAGAGGACATCAGGTGCCCAGAGAAGCAGCCCATTGTCTTCGAAAGGAGGTAGGACAAAATATAAAAGATAGAGAGACAACAGAGCTAGGGATGGAGACCCGTCCCAGGAAGGGAGCCGCAATAGAGGAAGTTTCCAAACACCAGGAAACCCTCTCACGGGCGGGCGTGGGGTAAGTTTTCGAATCTCGGCGGGCAACCTAACTGGGAGGAAAAATAAATAAAACCCACGATTACATGCCTAAAAGCAACTCCCAGCAGAAAAGTAACCCAGACGCTCGCATCCGCCATCAGTAAGTGGGGGCTGAACGGAGAGGAGAGGGCGGCATTGCTTAGGGTAAGGACCGGGCCCGAATACCCTGAGGGCAATCAGAGGGAGCAAATGTGAGATAAAAAGCAGAGACATTACTTAGCCAACAAAGGTCCAGCTAGTCAAGGCTATGGTTTTTCCAGTAGTCATGTATGGATGTGAGAGTTGGACTGTAAAGAAAGCTGAGCACTGAAGAATTGATGCTTTTAAACTGTGGTGTTGGAGAAGACTCTTGAGAGTCCCTTGCACTGCAAGGAGATCCAACCAGTCCATCCTAAAGGAAATCAGTCCTGAATGTTCATTGGAAGGACTGATGTTGAAGCTGAAACTCCAATACTCTGGCCACCTGATGCGAAGAGCTGACTCATTGGAAAAGACCCTGATGCTGGGAGGGATTGAAGGTGGGAGGAGAAGGGGATGACAGAGGATGAGATCGCTGGTTGGCATCACTGACTCAATGGACCTGAGTTTGAGTAAACTCCGGGAGTAGGTGATGTACAAGGAAGCCTGGCATGGGGTCACAAAGAGCCAGCCACGACTGAGTGACTGAATTGAACTGAGAGTACTCTGAAGAGAATGGGAGCTGTACTTTAAGCTAAAGCAGCCTAGAAGACGTATCACCAGTATCTCTCAGTTCCTCATCATAATCTCTCATTGATCAATTATCAATGAGTTTACCTAAAATATTCTTGAACACATATTATACTGACATTAATCAAGAGAAAGTACCCCTGTTTAGTGGAGGGAGTCCTTAAAATTCCACTGTTCAGCACCTTAAAAATTTAGAAGCAGGGGAGGAAGTGAATGACAGGACCTGGGTGGAAGAATCATGGGCTTGCCAGTGACTTCACAATTCCACAGTTCTCTGCCCCTTCAGACAAAAAGTGACAAGGGCTCAACTGTATACTTTAAGTGAAAAAGTCCTTGAATGCTAAAATATTCTCACAAGAGACAGATGTGTTCCTTGACTAGGAAATAATACAGCAGAAAAGCTCTAAAAACAGCTGCTTTTAGAACTACTTTTCGGCTCCAGTAGAGTCATCACTTCCATAATATTCCTCCTGCCCAGAGTATGGTACGTAGTTACACACCCAGCAACATTCTCTCACCAAAGCCAAAGAAGAGATCCTAGAGTAAACAGGGTTATGGAGTTTGAGTCAAATTTCAGATGCAGAAGTTTCCCTCGAGACGATTACCCAATCTCAGCCAGCAACTGAGGCTTTGACCACTCTGATAAATTGCCATTGGACAGACATAGTCTCAGAAATAAAGACTTAAGAAGGGTAAAAAAGGAAGAAGGCACTGGAGCCCATGGATCTCCAAAGAGCAACCAGATTAAACCAACAATTGTGATCTGCTTTCCCTCTTACCTTGGAATGCCCACACAGGTGATGAAGCAGTCTCGTGCTCAACTGGAAGGTTTCCAGTAAGCTCAGAACATCTTTCTACAACCAATAACATGCACAAATGCCATATGAAACATTCTCATTTCATTTTACGCCCAAGATATCCTTGCATCCAAGAGTACCAAAGAGGATCAAGCCTCAGGTTCCAGCCATAGATGGATAATCATCTCTTTTTCAAACTGAGGAAGTGTTGATTTACAAAATTTTACAAGTTTCAGGTGTACAACACAGTGATTCAAAATTTTTCAAGTTTATATGGATTTGGCCCTCAAACAGAAGGAGGAGTGCTCACTGGCTGTGCTCCCCCTTTCTCTTTCTGAGCTACGAGGGACCAGCTGAATATTGTGAGTGTTCTGCAAAGTTCAACTTGGCAAGTATATGCAAGAAATCATCTCCTGGACTTGCCTGGCAGTCCAGTGGTTAGGACTCCGGGCTTACAGTGCAGTTTATGACAAAATGAGTTTTCTTTCCTTTTTCTGTAATTCCTGAGACCAGACCCAGAGAAGTACACAGAAACAAATGACACACTAATATGTGAGGTCCTGGGACTGCAGTAGCTTAATAAAATCAGGCTAAAAGAAACAACCATCCTCAGATCTGGAGCAGAAGTCGGAAGGTGGGTCCACTACGGAATATTCAGTCCTCCATGGGCATCTCTGGGAGAGCTGAAGTGACCAAAGCTAACTATGTCAACCTGTGGCCCAGAACCAGAGTAAGGGAGCTATCCCCATGGCTGCCCAGGAGTTGCTGTGGACATAGTTTCTGAACAACTATACAGAGCATGCCTTTGCTCTCTGCTCTCAGTTCTTACCCGGTGTTTTCTAAAACTGAAGTCTAGGAGTGGCATACACTGCTTCAGAAATGCTTCCACAAAGAGACGCCCATACTGAGGAAGAGAAGAGAGAAGCTGGTGAGGACCTCTAGTTGAAGTTTTTCGTGAGAAATGCCCCTGCCTGAGGCAGCATAGCATTTCCCAGACCAGAGGGTTTATTTTCTTTTATATGCAAAAAATAAATTGGAAAGTGTTCAAGAGGTTAATTCAGAGAATACAGCTTAATGTAAAGGCTAAACAGGCCTGTTACACCCTGAATTAAGCAGGCTTACCTACCGCACACACAGTCAATGTGCAGGGGTATTGCTCAGTTTGAGAATGAGGGCACAGGGGAACTGAGGGGAATCCCAGCTCCCAGAGGACAACTTAACTCTCAAAAGGAAAAAAACTGGGTAGAGCTGAGGAAGCACATGACCAACTGCCCAATTTACCCATCAGGAAAAGGACTCCCCCTTCTCAATCATCCCTCACACTGGCACCAGTGGGGGTGTGAGGAAAGAGGAAGAGAGAAGCCAGGAGACAACTGTATGGGGCACCATCTATTGGAAGGAACTGCTGGGAAAGGGGAGAAGCATCCTCCCTATTGCCCTCCTTAGCTCTTAACCCAATGTGTTTATCATCAAACCTACGGCTAATCTAGGATAGTCCCCTGGAGGATACCAGAAGGCCAGCTCCTACATCAATGAGGCCACCCACGGGCTTTAAAAAGAGGAATCACCCACTCCTTCCTTCCTTCCTGTTGACTGGGAAGGAATGGCAGGGAGTGACTACTGCTCCTTAAGCCAATCACCCTAGTTCTAAGACTAAGTTTTCAAACTCATAGGAAAATTGGCTTCTCTGGTTATCCAATTAATATAGGAAAACATATTCATGGTCTTTTCTAGACTACCTATCAGCAGAGATTCTGGAGACTGGCTTGTGGGCAAGGTATTAAGCAATTCCACTCAGCTGACCCAAAGGAAGAATCAACACTAAAGAGGGCCCAGTCTATTGCTCACCTTCAAACACGCATACAGAACAGGACGACTATCAAACACCTGGAAGATGAAGGACAAGAAACCAGAGCTGAGATCTGCTCCTCTGAGCACCCCAGCCTCTTCCCCACCGTGCAAAGCACAGCTCTGAGTGTTGTACACATGTCTAAAATGAAGGAGGCACATCAACATGTCAACAAATCAATCACAAAGGAGAATAAAGTAATCACAGTAACTGAAGTTCAAGAAAAGAGGGGAGCATAGAGGAACAAGGAATTGATTCCAACAGGGAATGTTAAGAAGATGGCATTGAAGAGATCCCAAATCTTGATGGGAAGCCTGAAGAAAGAGACAGGAAAGAAAAACATTCTAAGCTGGGGGAACACTCTGGGCAAAATCATGGAGTGGGGGAGAGCACAGAATGTAAATGAGGGATAAAGAAGACATTCAAGTTGGAAGACGGAGACCGTGGGGAAGGTGCTCAGATTCATGGTGCGGTGAGAGAGCGTGGGGGAATGACGGGGGAAGGAGTCATTAAATAGTAAATACTGTGGTACAGACTGGAAGGAGGAAGGAAGAGAAGGAAAAGACACTGCACGGAAGCAGGGAAGGTGTTGTCCAGGATGGGCAGGGCACGGGGGGGGAGATGGGGGTGCTCAACGAAGGGCGGGGAGAGGAGCTGAGGGGTCCACTTTGGAAGTCGGGCCCCTTGGCAGTTTCTGCAGTTAGCCAGTGAGATGAACAGGGAGCCTCTCCATACTCACCTTTATCAGGTTGATGAGGATACTGAAGTCTCGAACAGCCATGTTCCAGTAGAGGAGCTTCTCTTCATGAATCTGGGGGCAGCCAAATATACGGCATCTTTGAACTGCAGCCATATACTTCTTTTACCATGTTGCCACTAATACATGATTCTTGAACTACAGAACTAAACAGTGATTTAAACCAATTATCTTCCTAAAGAGATGTGGCAACCAGTGAACCCACAAGATGGTTCGGAGTCCTGCATATATATGGTATCACTAAGGTACCTTATTGAGACCCTCTAAGAAGACAACTCCTCTTCAATAACTTACAAGTCGGGAAAAGCCTCTGCAACATACCCCTGTAGTTTCTCTGATTCCCTAAGTAAGCTCTTGCTCCCAGCAGGCTAGTTCTGTTCTGGTTAGCAGGTTGCCAAGGTCTAGGACCACAGCATCTGAAATAGGCTTGTTCACCTCATGCCAGCTCACAAGTTGCAGCTGGGTACATGAGGCTGCAACCAAAAATATTTTTTTCCAGACTAGCTCTAGGGAGTCCAAGGTTACCCCCAGGAAGAAGCCAGGGAAAATTGCCTAATTCTCACTTCCAACTAGAGGAAAGGAAATCAACAACTCTTTGAAAAAAGTTCTGGATCTCAGTAAGTCAAAGGAAATAGCTTAGGAGAAAATTCTAGACCCAAGGAGAAGAGCCACTAGCATCTTCCGAATAATCCAGAGTCTGCTTTCTGAGGTGGGACAATCTGACTCACCTGCTGTGAATCTGCTGCTGTTCCAGCCTGAAGACCTTTCACTGTCTTCTCTAGCTCAGTCATCATTACTCGGAAGAAAATGACAAACGTGGTCCTAGAAGAGAAAAGTATGACACTCACACAATGATGCACTCATCACAAAGAAAGTCCTGGGAAGAAACCAGGGAACCCAAAGTGATTTCCCTCCCCACCTCTCAAAACATGCTTTCACCAGGGTCCACTTGAGGAGGATGTGAGAGCAAGAAGGATTTAGAAATGAGCCAAGAAGACGCCCTGTGAAACTATGGGGTTAATTTCACAAAGGGAGAACGTGGTGGCAGAGTAAGAGGAGGAAAGTTGTGGTCAGAAGATCCAACTTGTAAGTTTCCAGTTCCAAGCAAGCTCACTCTCTAAAGCGCATTCTCCTTATCGGTAAACAGGGGTAATGATATCTACCTCACAGATTCATCAAAAGGATCAAAAGAGATAAGGGATATAAGACTGATTATAAACTATAAAGACCATATGAATATCAGATAACCACTGATACTTTGAGACACAAAACCCATTAACTGAGACATATACGGTTAGACACAATAATCACTGTATCCTTCTAAAGGTGGTTAAAATATTGTAAAAATAATCTCACACATAAAGGGTGAAAGCACTGAAAAAAGTTTGGTGATTAAATATCCAATGTCTCTAAAAACTGTAACTACTGAAAAGTCATTCCTCAATAACATCCTTTCATATGGGCGGGGTGAGGGCTGCTTAGAGAGAATTCACAGCTGACATTCTATATGTTGAACAAACGACTGCACATACCTCCTGTATCAGAACTAGCTGAAGAGTAAGGTCGTTATTTGGAACCTACATACATTAGTATGACTCTAACTTAGGGAAAGGACTAGAGGAGAGAACTCCCTTACCTGGTCAGTGTAGGGAATGTGGACGAGGCTTCTTTAGGAGAGTTGATCAGCTCTGGGACACCTACACCAGCAATCTCCTCTATGGCCTTCAGCACACTGTCTGTGTGCTCCAGGTAGTTGCTGCATTGACAGCCATAGGAGTATGAACACACGTTACAGAATTTCTAAATCAAGACTTCTTTCTTGAGACGTATCCAGGTACTAAGCTTTAAACCAACTGTTAGCAATTATTTTATTAATTTATTTTTCACTATGCCACACAACTTGCAAAATCTTAGTTCCCTGGCCAGGAATTGAACCCAGGGCCACAGAAGTGAAAGTGCTGAGCACTAACCAGTGGCTCACCAAGGAATTTCCAGCATTTATTTTTAATAAAATAAAGATTCCAATTACCTGTCAGGAGTAAAGGAAATGATGTCTCCATAAGAAATAGTTAGACATCTTGAAAGTGATGGCTGTGTCTTAGATATGGTAGGCAATATCTGACTCATGGGTTAACAAGGCAGGATACAACAGCAGACCCCTCCACTTCCTCTATGATTTGATTTACTAAAGAACTGACAGTATAAAACAGAGCTAGAGGATCTGAAAGTCCACATATTCTAAATTACATCAATTTCACACCTATTTCACTGTGTCCAAGTTATCATCAACCAAGATAAATTTCTCCGTTTTTGACCAGACAAGGGATCCTAACAGGGGCAAATGGAAGGCTATTTGGCTTGTGGACAAAAGCTGAGCCTCTTACCCAAGCAAAGACTGGAGCTGGTCATTAGGAATGCTGCTCCTCTCTTTCTCTCCACAAGGCCACACTCGACAGAGGAACTGTTTGGCCAGGGAAGCTGTTGGTGAAACAAGACAAATTTCATTCATGGAAAATGAACTTGTTTTGCAGTCTTTGGGGGATGATTTTGCATTCTTGTTTTGAATGCAAAGAATGTTTTGCATTCTTGTTTTGCAGTCTTTGGGGGATAACTGATCAAAAAGGTTATTCTTTTACATTTACTATGAAATTCCTAGGCTAACAGACAACTTTGGGGGAAAAAAAGCTCTCATGAGTTCCTGTTCTATTAGTCCTTCTACCAGAAATAAATCCATTTCTCTAAGACCTAACATGTCCCACCCTCTTATCCTGTCTTGACACAGACATGAACCATACAGACACACAGAGTAAGGGAATGCTGTCGGGCAGTGGGAAGTCCATCTCGGGTACTCCTTGGCAGGCCAATAAACAATAAATAGTATGGACCTCCAAGATTCATATAAAACCCTCCCCCTTTAAGCAACAGGAATAATAAAGATTTTGCATTTTCTTCATGCTTTCTGCCTGTGCTGCCAATTAAGATTTATCAGTGAGATGCATTCTAAGAGCTATGTCAAAGATAGTTAAAGAAAAATATCAGGGATAGGACCAGACTTTTCTTTACACTTAATCCTGATTTCTCCTTTCTGTCCCATTTTATTAACTTAATGGCTTTTGTTTTTCTGTCAAATGTCTCAGATACTTAATAACAACAACAACAAAGGAAGGATATGAATAAACAAAAGTTAAACAGCAAATCCAGCCAAGTAAACTAACCACACTCAGTTTAAGCCATGTCAGCAGAGCTCAGACATAGCTTCTACTGGGACTATGTCCTTCTTGGTATAGTAAGAGGGCATATCCACAGTGATGGAGAGACTTGCTTGTAAAATTTATAGGGTTCTAGGAAGCCCCAAGTTTACTAGTCTATTCATGAAGGAAGAAAAGAGGATCCATCACCAATTTGTCTTTTGTTCTCAGCAGGAGCTGTAGATTTCTCCAAAATGACCATCAAAAGTCTAATGAGATAAAGAGCACACTGGAAACTGGGAATGCTGGCATGGAAATTCTGCAAGTAATGGAAGCTCTGCCTGTAAATAGACAATGAAGAAAACAAAACCCACCACAAGTATTACAGATGTGTCTAAATCCATGAATTATACAAGTCCACTGAAATGCTTGATGGTCTAAGCAGAATCCTCCTCATTTGCAAGGTGCTTTAGTAGAATCTTCTTTCAAGATCTTATAGAGAAATGTAACTTTGTATGGAGACACCCAGGGTGTAGAAGCCTGACCCAGTGTACGGGGTGCTGGCATTGAAAAGATACCCAAGTGTTAGCCTAGGCTATGCTGACTTGTGCAACCCCGGATAAATTATTTGCTCTTTAAGGCAACAGGCAACACACTGAGTATAATGTTTAAATTATGGGTTCATAGGGACAAGGTGAAAGGAAATAAGGGAGAGCTTCTGATAAATGTATCATATGTGGTTAGCTTTTCATATTCTGAAGTAATGGCAGATGAAGAAACACAATCTAAAATTGTGGTTATGAAAAAAAAAAATTAAAAAGTAAAATTGTAGTTAAAATAAAACCAGAGTCAAGTACTGATTGACTGGTGGAAAGTAAGTCAAACAAATTTAAAAGACTATACTGAAAATGAAATAAGGTTCTAAAGGCAGACTGTGGACTCAGGGATGGCCTAGGCGCTCAGGGGAGGTAGGGGAAAGACCAAACTGCTCTGGGTGAAGCTGGGGCAGAGGCTGAAGCCATACTCCCAGAGCTCCTCATCTCCTGTGCTCTTAGTCTAGGCTCCTCTTCTTTCAAGGTAAGGGAAGTGATAACTGACTGCTACCTAATTATCCAACCCAATTAGGAGACAGAGTAGGTACCTGGATAATCAAGAGTTGACTACAGATGGCTAGCACTTTCATCATCATTACCTGAAAACGCAAACTTAACAGGATGAAGGACACATGAGGATTTAGTTTGATTTATTCAACAGTTTCTAAAGCTTCAGGATATATCTGAATACATAGATGAGAAAGCTCACATAAATGAGGAAAAGGCAGTGAAAATACCAAGTTATCTCCAAGAAATCTTGCCAGTTTTATTCCTAGGAATTTCTTTAGATAGCTCTCAGGGACATGCGGTCCAGCTCACCTGAGCAGCTCCTCTATGGATTGGTCACGCTCTCCTGGCTTCAGTCGGCTAGCAAGGATCCCAAGGGCTGAGTATAGTAAATTATTATTTTGAAGTTGACAGAATCCACTCCTAAAGGAAAGGCAAGGAAAGGTGGCCGAGCTCAGTTTCAGACAGACTATGTGGACAGCATTTAAGGATCCTGGCCACTGCTCTGTACCGTCGATAAACCAACAGAAGAAAAAGTACTAAAGCACTGAAGGTATGCAAGTGCTAAATCCAGTCACAGCTCTGAATGCCAGACTAGAAGCTGAAGGACACCCAAAACAGCCTCTTCCTGAGGACCTAACAGTCCTCCTCCTAGGTTTATTTCCAAGGGGAAAAAACTCTACTCTCCACATTTTAGAGATAGCTGTCAGTATTCTCAAAAAAAAAAAAAAAAAAGGAACAATTCTGTGAAACTGCTTAAATCAATGTCTAATCCATACCACATTAAGTCAAATCTTGACAGTTCTGTCTTCTGATTATCTTTCCTACTATCTCTTCCTTTCCAAGCCAAGACCATCACTCTAGGTGAGGCCCCTATCATCATCCCATGCATGGATCTCGCCAACATCTTTTCACTGGTCTTTTTGGCTGCCTTTCCAATCCATTTAGGCCAGCATGTTGCTGCCAAGAGGATTTTTCTAAAACACTGCTTTCACTATACCATGGATGTGATCATAAAACTGCAAAATTGCCTCCCTGGACAACATTCAAATTCTTTCGCCTGACCTTCAAGGCCCAGCACAACCTGACCCCCTGGAACTTTAACTCCTCTAGAAACATTTCCGCATCACCAGTGGTAGTCTCTCTTCCTTTCCACAAATTAATTCTGAGGGCCTTTTTTTTTTTTTTCATGAATAGCTTTATTAAAGTGTAATGGACATACAGTAAACTTCATGCATTTAAAATGCTGAATTTGATCCGTGACTTATATACAAATCCAAGAAACCATCACCCCAATGAAAATAATAAACATATCTATTCCTCTCAATAGTTTCCTTGTATTCTTTTGTAATCTAGCTCTCCTTCCATCCTCCCACCCAATGAGAGGCAACCACTGAACTGTTTTCTGTCACTACATGATTATGTGCTTTTTCTAAAACTTAATATAACTAGAATCAAAGTACTACATACTCTTACAGTCTTGGTTTTTATTCAGTATAATTCTTTTTTCATCCATGTTGTTGCATGTTGTAGTGTCCACATAGAGACACTACAATTTGTTATCCATTCACCATTTTATAACATTTGAACTGTTTCCAATTTGAGGATACTACAAATGAAGCTCCAATAAATATTCATATACAAGACTCTGCAGACATATGCTTTCATTTCTCTTGGATAAATTACTACTTTTACTAGCAGGAAAATGGTTGGGTGGTATGGTAGGTGTATATCTAACTTTCTGATGAACTGCCAAATGATTTTCAAAAGTGAGTATACCATTTTACAGTCACACCAGCAGCATGTGAGAGCTCCAATTACTCTATATCCTCACCAGCACTTGGCAAGATAAATCTTTTTACTGCATCCATGCTCTAATTTTAATTTGTATTTTCTTAATAACTAAAACTGTTGCATATCTTTGCATGTGTTTATTTGCCACCCACATATCTCCTTGATTAAGCATCTGTTCAAATCCTTTATCTGGCATTTTTTTTAAGTACTGAGGATATGATAATGGCTGATCTAGGCCTTCATAGAGCTCACAGTCCAGCAGGGAAGACAGATGAACCAATAATTATAATAAAAGGTGAGAAGTTTTATCCTAAGAGTATTAGAAAAGAAGTGGTGATGAGAGAGGCAGAAAGATTTACCCAGTCTAGGGGTCAGGGAAGATGGTCCTGAGGAACTGAAGTTTAAATCCAAATTTCAAGGATGAGTTAAAAAAGACTGGGGGGTGGGGGGCAGTCAAGGAAGGTGAAGGTCCTGGCCGAAGGATGAATATGTGTGGAGCCGTCCAGGTAAATGCTCTATGGGGTGCTGAAATTATTTCAGTATAACTGGAGGGCAGAGTGCACCACAGTGAGTAGAATAGCAGGAATCAGATAATAAAAGTCCTCAGAAGCTAAGTAAAAGAGACTGAATTCAAGAGAAATCTAATGGCAATCAGAACAAAGGTGGGCTAGGATACAATCAGATTTATGTCAGGAAGATCACTTTAATTGCTGTGTGAAGGGACCAAAAGAGGAAAAGTGGAAGCAGAGAGACCGACTGTGAAGCTGTTCTAGATCTGGTGAGAGATAACAGGAGTCTGGAAGCAGTGGAGAAAGAGAGGACAGGTGGCCATCTAGATGTAATCAAGAAGATAAACTCAACAGGATTTTGTGAACGGATGTAGAACAGAGAAAGGGTAGAGAGAAGGAAAGGGACAAAGAACAACTCCTGGCTTCTAGCTCAGGCAACTGGTGGGGCCATCTGTCTCGCCAGGGAAAGCTGAAGGAGTGGTGGGGAGGATGAAGCACGCTTTGGATGTGATGAGTCTGAGCTGTCAATGACACAGCTGTAAGGAGGAGCTGAGTAGGCAGTTGGGAGTTAAATGCCTGTAGCTCAGAAGTTAAATTTTAGCCTGAATTTAACTTTGGCTGAGACTGCCCAGGAAACTTACATGAGAACAGAGAGGCCAAGACCCAGCCCTGAGGAACAAAAGCATGTAAGGAACACCTCTCTCATTTCTACTCCTGTCCATGCCATGCCTTACAGTTTCTTCCTTTACCTCCCCAAAGCCATCTACCCTCCAAGGGCCCCATGAAGTCCCACGATTTCATGAAGGCATCCCTAGACACCCTGGCTTACATTGCCTACAGCTCTTTACCACACAATCTGGAATTTATCTACAACTTGTATAGTAACAACTTCTTACAACACTCTCTCTGGTGCTATTAGGGAAAGAGTGTCACAGCAAACTAGCCAAGAATCAGATGGCTAGATTTGTTACAGGTTAGAAAAGAGCAAATCATCTGATTTTCAAAAGAGTTAATAACAGATAAAGCGTGCCAAACCAAATGAAATCATGCAGACAAAAACACTCCAGAAAGAATAAGGGTCGTATTGACACAACCTTTTGGAGTCCTTTTCTTCTTTTCTACACCTCAGTGCCTTGGTGACTGTCAGGTAGAAGCAAGGACATTCTTGATTATCTCTACCTACTATACTTGTCACATACTTACCAAGCAAAAAGCCCATGAAAAATCTGCAGTAGCCTCAGATAGCAGGAAGACATTATGTGGTACTCTTGACCTGTAATTCCGGGTCCATCAACTACACCATGATTCTCAGCAGTTAAGCACTACAAGGGAAAGGTGCTTTTAAGACTGTTGCTTTAGCAATTGCCCTCATTTTCTTTCAAGATTTTTCAGCCAAAAATGAAATCTCTTGTTCATTTAGCAATTTCTAAGTCTCTATAATGATTAATATAGGCTTCTGACCTGAAAATAGTTGTGAATGTTCTCCAGATGGTTACACATAGGGTTCAGCAGTTGAACAACCCTAAACGCGATTTCTGGGGCAGATCTCTGGTGGAGATGTGAGAATCCAATATTCCGGTTTCCTTTGCTCTATAATAAATTCAGAGTTACTAGGGAAGAAACTGTTGGATAACTTCTTTGAAACTAAGAGTTTGTTATGAGGTTTAACCAAATCTGTGCCAGCAGGTAGAGCGGAAAGAAGAAACTAGGGATATATTTTGACAGAGGAAACTCAACTCAATCTTCAAATAACCAAGAGATTGGCTTTTATAGAGTACACAGTGTTTGAGAGGAGACTTCTCTGGTAGCTCAGCTGGCAAAGAATCTGCCTGCAATGCGGAGACCCAGGTTCAATTCCTGGATTGGGAAGATCCCCTGGAAAGGGATAGGCTACCCACTCCAGTATTGTTGGGCTTCCCTGATGGCTCAGATGGTAAAGAATCCACCTGCAATGAGGGAGACCTGGGTTCAATCTCTGGGTTGGGAAGATCCCCTGGAGGAGGGCATGGCAAACCACTCTAGTATTCTTGCCTACGGAATCCCCATGGACAGAGGAGCCTGGCGGGCTACAGTCCATAAGGTCTCAAAGTCAGACACAATTGAGCAATTAAGCACAGCACAGTGTTTGAGAAGTACAAACCCCAAACTACTAATGAGATAAAGCTCACACAAAAATAGAAATCATTTAGTCTAATAAGAATGTAGACCAAATATTAAATTCAAGAAGAATCAAGTATCTGGATATTTTAAACATTTACACCTAAAACTTTCACATTTTGCTGTTCCTATCATCCCTTGGCTTCCCCAGATGCTACACGCATTTGTCCATTAGATATACACTCGAGCTTGTGGACTGTTCTAGACAGCCAACTACTATGCTGAGCCTTGGACAAGGGCTGTTTGGGAGGGTATTAAAACCAAAACCCAAGCAAAGAACAGGATTCAGGAATTCTCAGGGCATTTGGAAATACATCTTGTTTTGGATGGCTTTTTTTGTTTTCTCGGTTTTAAGAGTTCCTTTCTAAAGCAAAGTGACTGTGGGCTGGCAACAGGGCTGCTACCACGCTACCCAAAAACAATATCAGAGAAACTGACAACTTATTCACTACTAAGATGTCTTTGTTTCCAAATCTACAGGACAGGCCCTGTGCTCCTGTCTGTACTAACCTTGAGGAAGGGGACTCTCCTGGCCACAGGTGTTAGCATGTTGTCCAGCTTCTGGGCAAGATCTTCCAGCAAGAAAAGCAGTTCAGGGGGCTGAAGCTGCACAACTTCTGCAGCCTGTTACAAGAAAGGAGGAAAGAATAATTCCCAACATGCTCTAGCCATCTTCTGGGGACACAGTTCATGATTTTACTGTCTACAATGTGTAAAGTATCTGATCATTACCAAAAGGAAGGGGGGAAATTGCCCCCACCTCACACAAATGGCTGCTGCGCTCTGTCAACAAATCAAAGCCGTGCATTTCCTAAGTAAGACAAAACTTAAAACTATTAAACAGGAATGAGGCAGCATAGTTTTAGAAGACACATTTCTTCTCCAGAAATAAATGCCTCTGGTATCGCCTTCCAGCTATGGACCAGTGATGCCTTTCCTAAATACCTTGGGATTTTTTAAAAAAATGACTAATTCAAGGAAATTTTGCTTCTCTCTGCTCATTAAATAATTCTTTTGCATTTTCTCTCCCTGAAATGTTTCACTACTATTAAGATAAGACTGGCAGAATCATTGTAAGTGCATTGCACTACCAAAAACAGAACGGGTCCAATGCAGTCTCACTTCAAATTTTTCACTCAACCGTACATTTATGGAGAATCTCCAAGTACAGGCTGATGTAGAAATACTGAAAAAACAATTCATTCTTATAAAAATAAACATTCTTGTAAAAATCTATGGCAAAAATCCACACCATTTCCTATAAAAAATTTTTTTAACCTGGAAAACCTCTACCCTCTGGTGAAATCCCGTATCAAAAGGTACCTTCTCTGTGTAAATGTCCTCCACTTTCAATTTCATTATAAACACCATTCTGTCCTCAGAGTTTCACTGGTACTTGGTTCAGATCATCCACATAGCATGTACTAAGGTTGTCTGCTTGCTTTACTAAATTATGAAGGTGAGCAACATGCTGTATGTACTACTGAATTGCCAGTCTAGGTGAGTGGCAAATACAAAAAAATTACTCAACAAATATCTCATGGACACTGAACAAATATCATGAAAAAGTGACAAGAACACTGAGTAACTAGTAAACCAAAACAGTGCTGCTTTATAAAAGTAATCCAAACAGCTGGTTATTAGTAACTAAAGTAAGGATCACACCATTAGCATGATCTTCTGTAATGTCTAATGTACTATAAAAAAAACCCCGAAACTTAGATTTATAAACATCAAGATGATGAGGATAATTATTCATCTACACTTTCACATATAAAGGCTTTGGAAGCCAGGGTCCAACTTCTCCCAGTGTCATGGTGTTTTTTGTGAAACAGGAAGAGAGCTGGGGAAATTCCTGAAAAAAGATTAAGTTCTGGGATCTCAGTTCTGTCACTTACTTCAGTGTGCATTTCAGTATCTAAGATGAACTTGGTCACAAGCCCACAACGCAGAATAGAGAAGACCTCAATGTCCAGCTCTCGGAAAAAAGCATGGTAATTCTGCAATGACACTGATGTCTTTTCTTCTTTCCCTTTGAATTCCTAAAAAGTACGAGTAACCAACAGAACAAGGCTTCTATATTAATCTAATTTTAAATAAAGGTTTCAAAGTGCAGTTAAGCATTTACTTTATACAAAAAGTTACACTTCATTACATTCTTTTTACCAATTTTCTTTTACCAAGGTCTCAAAATATTCCCGAGACAGAGTACCTAATGTAACACTGGGATATAGGTTGCACATCGAGACTTTTGGTTGGTTTCCACTTAAGGATGAACTATTAGGCAAATCAAGGCACTATGGTGTGGACCAGAAAACTGTGAGCTTAGGGACCAAAAAATCTGGCTTCAAACCCTTGCTCAAGCACTTATTAACTGTATAACTTTGAACAAGTCACCTACTCTCTCTGGGTCTTAAGTTTTCTCATCTATTATATATAGGTATCAATACTAAACTTGATTTTGGGAAGATTAGAGGAGTTATACATAACAAATACTCACTAAACAACAGCTAAAGAACAGAAATAATTGGGATCCATGTGGTTTAAGCAGTTTCACAAACCAACTCTGTGAGTGGTACAATTATAGGAAATTGTTAAGTATCTGTATCAAGAAATTACTAGGCATTTCATGTTATCTCAATTCACTGAGAAGGGAATAATCTGGGATCAGAAGAGGAAAAAAGGCTAAAAGAAGTATATTTAGAATACATCCAAAGACAGAACTTGATAATTGCTACGAGATAATTCAAAGTACTCCTGGGGTGCAAAAAAGGAAGTAATATGATCAAGAAAATAATGAGAAGGACCAGTGTGTGGTAGTGATTTCGAGTCTCACCCAATATTTCGAGTCTCACCCAACCTCTGCTACTGAGAGGGTCACTCCAAGGCCTAGGAGAGTTTGTTCACCTTTCCTTTCCGTAACTTTTCTCTCTGTAAAATGCATAGGATAATGCTGGCCCTTTGCTAATCTCACTGGGTTGTTACACACCTTCATAGAGACCCATCCTTCCAATACCTTTTCCTGCTGGCTCCTCTCAGCTGGCGTAGGGTCACATTCTGAATTATCCTCCTTTGAAAGCACATCAGGGGAGGATGCTTTGCTGCCATCTGCTTTTCGTTTCTTTCCTCCTTATGTTTCAAGAGGAAAAAAGTAACTGAAATAATTAGTAATCTTGTTTGCAAAATATCACTGCCTTCAAGAAACAACCTGCTAAAGACTACCTAGAGATGAACGAGGTTAATTTTATGACCCTAAGTTACAGTTCATTGATAACCATGCTAAAGAAAGGGTTCAGTTATATAATCTCTCCAATTACTGATGCCTTGATGCACATAACCTCTAAGTCAATTCAACACAACACATAGGAGGACACAGAAGAGGAAAAGAAAATACCTGTCTTTCCTTGTATTCTGATTTTTGCTGAAATGGCAGTACTGGTATGAGGTGTTACTTCTAACGTTTCCAAGTCAAAGTTTGCAAGGGGAGGAACATAGTCTGGGGTGACTGAAACAGAACAGGAAGGTCAATGTATACCAACCATACACCACTGTTAAACTTGAATGATAACCACCAAAGTAGCTAAAGACTAGTTTCCAGAACTACCAAGCATGGCTGACTGTCTATCAGATGCTTTCAGGTCATTTGACACTAAATAAAAGATATAAAGCATCCAAACAGTTAAGAACTAAAAATAAACTTACATTCAAAATCTAAAGATAACATACAGATGGCTAACAAACACATGAAAAGATGCTCAACATCACTCATTATCAGAGAAATGCAAATCAAAACCTCAACGAGGTACCATTACACACCAGTCAGGATGGCTGCTATCCAAAAGTCTACAAGTAAGAAATGATGGAGAGGGTGTGGAGAAAAGGGAACCCTCTTACACTGTTGGTGGGAATGCAAACTAGTACAGCCACTATGGAGAACAGTGTGGAGATTCCTTAAAAAACTGGAAATAGAACTGCCATATGACCCAGCAATCCCACTCCTGGGCATATACACCAAGGAGACCAGATCTGAAAGAGACACGTGCACCCCAATGTTCATCGCAGCACTGTTTATAATAGCCAGGATGTGGAAGCAACCTAGATGCCCATCAGCAGACGAATGGATAAGGAAGCTGTGGTACATATACACCATGGAATATTACTCAGCCATTAAAAAGAATTCATTTGAATCAGTTCTAATGAGATGGATGAAACTGGAGCGCATTATACAGAAAGATATAAGACCAATACAGTATACTAACGCATATATATGGAATTTAAAAAGGTGGTAACGATAACCCTATATGCAAAACAGAAAAAAGAGACACAGATGTACAGAACAGACTTTTGGACTCTGTGGGACAAGGCGAGGGTGAGATGTTATGAGAGAATGGCACTGAAATAAGTATACTATCAAGGGTGAAACAGATCACCAGCCCAGGTTGGATGCATGAGACAAGTGCTCAGGGATGGTGCACTGGGAAGACCCAGAGGGATGGGATGGGGAGGGAGGCGGGAGGGGGGATCGGGATGAGGAACACATGTAAATCCATGGCTGATTCATGTCAATCTATGGCAAAAACCACTACAATAAAAATAAATAAATAAAAAGCAAAAATAAATAAATAAAATCTAAAGATATTAGCAATATTTGGTCACACAGTAGTTTGTTTTACACACAATTATTTAGATGAGAGCCTGAGGGAGGCTCTGTGTTTGCCCCAGAAAATCAAGCTAGAACTGTAAAACAAGTTTTCTTAATGGTCAGAGGGTATCAAGAGGCCTCTCAGCTTTACTCCTGATGATGTTCAGGAAGGTAAAGGGCACTGTAAGTTTGAAGTCTGAAGAAGCAAAGTAATTTACAAAAGCCCAACCAATGTTTTGTATCTTATTTTTTCTCAAACACCAAGGTCTCCTGGAGAAAACAATGGGAGGAAAATGGCTGTATTCATTTTTTAAAATTTCTGCTGAGCAAACATTTTCTTGTCCCACATGAGTTGGGGCAGCTGTCACTGAGTCTGGCTTAAAGGCTGTCCTCCATCTCCTCACTACTGCCCAGCAGGGTGCCCAGCGGGGACCACTCCCTTACCCGCCAAGTGCTTTTCCAGGAGTTGATGCAGTTCCACAATGTGCTTTAATCGGGTGAGCACCTTCCCCTTCATCTCGGGCAACTTCTGCCGACAGAAGGCATTTACAACCTGTAGAAGTACAAATTGTATCTGTGAACTGTTCAGATTTTAACCTCATTTGCATTATTCATCAAGAGCTAAAAGAGCTATTCAGTGAAAGGATCTGTGAGCCTAGTGAGCAATGTCAAAGTCTTCTCAGCAAGGTGTGCAAAGAAAAAAAGCTCTGTATGGGCCGATACAGGAGGATCTAACTTTTAATACCAGTTCTACTTAATCCTAGCTAAGTAACAAGGCAGAACAGCTCTGTAGCTAGGGAGTACAACCTTTGGTGAAACAAGCCCAGGGTATGCTACTTACTAGTTGTGTGACCTTGGCCAAGTCTTGAAGCTTTCTCAGCTTTTATCTCTTTAACTATAAAATGGGAATGTAGTTGTGTGGATTAAGTGTGAATTAAGAAACTAGTTCAGCATTTGGCACATGTGTTTGATAAATTCAATGACTTTGAACTCTCTGTACCTGCAATTTCATATGTATAAAACAAGGATAGTAATACCTACCCTGCCTATATCATAATACAGTTGTCAGGATAAGAAGGGACCATACAAGTGAATAAATAGTCTTAGAAACAATATGCATGAGAAAGGAAATGTGATATAGATATAGGATATTATTTTCATTTTCAATATATTTCATTATTATTGTGCATTTCATTAAGTACAAATATATTCTAAAGGATACTGAAAACTATCTTCACTTGATCTCACTAAATCAAAATATTAAGTGCATTCCTGTAAGAAGGAACAGTATTTTCACAGTGGAGAAGGTGAAGTTATTCCATGCAGGAAGCAGAATAGTGTGAAAAGGCTGGGAAGCAGTAAAAAATGGGCAACATTAAGTGAATTCTAAGCATTTTGATTTGGCTACATTAAAAGGAACATGTGATTAGGGAAGGGTGGGACACAATCACTGAAGAGACACATAGGGGTTAGAGGTTGGTGGACAATTTTTAAGAAGTCTCGCGGGAACCAAGAAAATAGTTTCCTTTCTAGAGAAATTACAGACAGTAGGTGAGTCCCAGTAACTCTGCTCACCTCTCGGAACCAGTTGAGAGTAAGAAATATGAGTGAACACAGGAACGAACGCTCTTTAACAGACATGGACTGGAGTCTCTCTCCAGGCTCCAGGTCAGTGAGGAATATAGGACAATCTGAAAGAGAAGAACAAACATTTCTAATCTTTTTTAGTTGAAGTCAACAGAAGCTGGATGCTGCCCCCAGAGCTAGGTCTCCTTCTACTTATTTCCCCCTTTAATTAGTATTTGAAGGTCAAGTTTCACTTAGTCTCAAAAATACCCTCATACCATGCAGCAGTCAACAAATATAATTTAAAAGTCTCTGTGAAGTTAGAAAATTCCCTCCCCTCCCCCAACAGGTACCAATGTACCACTTCCCTAAGTTTACCAAAGAAAGGTTACAAAGAAGAAAGATCTGGTAACTTCATTCTATACCTAATAAACCATCAATCTCCTCCAAGTTTCCATTATGTTGTCTGTCCACACAAAGTCTCAGTAACCGGAAATAGGGAGCCAGGCACACCGGAGAAACCAATCTGGGAAAGAAAATCCATTTCTAGATCATAGTTTATAGACATATTAGTCCATGTTTATAGAGAGCCCAATCTGGTAATTAACGAGTTTTACCCAAAATAAATGTCTACTTTTAAAATCACATGACCAAGAACATAGTGGATGCTCAGCAAATAGATAACGAACTGAAAGGGAAGAAGACACAGGTAAGAGTGAAATGTCCGCAATGAGATAAAGTGCAGGTTAGACGGAAGTAAGGCACATGACTGGCAAAGGCAGACAAACACATTCCCAGGTGGGAAAAAGGAAGAGAAACAAAAGCAGCCTCACAAAGTATCTGTTGGCTGTCATGAGCCATGGCAAATCCCAATCCCAGGATCTGGGAGAAAACAAGGAGTCTGATCCATTCTTGGTAATACATCCAAATACCACCTGTCTTGGGAGAAATCCTTTTCAATCAAGTTGCCAACAGATTACAAGAACTGTGGATTCCTTGTGAACATTCAACATACCAACAGAGGTTTTAGAGAAGAAAAACTATACTGACTTTTGGTCTGATTCCTGCGAAGTCAGTGTACTCCCATCTTTCACAAAGTCCTGAGAGAACAACAGTGGCAGGAGGTTGATGACAATCCCATCACAACTATCGTAGTCTTCTAGTCCGTAGAGCGCTTTCACAGGAAATGGATAATCACTGCAAAGAGAACCTGAGAATCTGAGGTTCCAGCATCAGGGTATGGCAATTCTATGGGAAAAACCACTAGAACAAACCAATCTTCTCTATTATGAGGAGAAGTGAGAAAGAACATGTGGGGAATCTTCTAGCAATCCTGGAGCTGGGACTGCTGGGGTGTTGGGGTTGGGAGGACGGAAGCTGGAGGAGTAGGAGAGACTTGGCTAAAGTCAAAAACATTCTGAGACTGGTACCAGCTATCGACATAACTAACTAAATTTCTTTACCAATACAACCATGTCAGTGGGTAAACAGCACCTACCCTTCTGGAACAACACAGGCATCCACCACAAACGCATCTTGGAAATCATTAAAGATGGTCTGCCCAAGCCATTCCTTCAAGAAGCAAACAAACAAAAAGGTCGGTGTAGCCCAGGGTGTACATCCTATAAAGCCCTAAATAAACTATTAACCTTTCTGAAGCCTGTTTCCTCATTTCTGAAAAGAAAATAACAGTAATACATACTGCATTATTCTGATGTGGAAAAGACATACTACATGAAAAATGCTTAATACAAGTGCCTGGCACAGAATAGATGGTGGCTTTTAACAACATCATTAACCAAATGATCATGATTCTCACTCTTAGTATGTAAAGGAGGCCTCAGAGGAGAGGCCTGGGGCAGAGTGAATCAGAACAGCCTTCCCAATTAGAATATGGGAGAGCTCACAGGCAGATCTATTTTTGCAATACAACAGAGAGAAGGATTTGAAGAATGTATAGTAAAAAAAAAAAAAAAAAAAAAAAGAATGTATAGTAAAGCAGCTCTTGAGCTTCACTGTTTTAAGAAAAGATACTTGGCCTCACCAGGGCTTCTGGAGCCAGCATCCTTCCATGGATCAGGTTGGCAAATTCATCATAATAAAGTCCAGAGGCCTGAGGAGATTGCTCACTGCAGGAATGAACCAACTGCAGCAAGGAGATCACCTGAAACAGTCAAAGAGAGAGAATGGTTCAGTCCTTGAGTTCCTGATGCTTCCTAATTAAAAACTATTCACCCCATTCAACAATAAGTTTTTCCCTTTCCAATTTCACTGGCAAAGCTCTCATGACCACCTCTCACCTGAGGTTTCTCCTAAGCTTCCTGACCAATCCATTTCCTTTCAATCTTACCTCTTTTCCAATCCATCAGACACATGAACCAGATTAATTTTTCTAAAGCAAAGCTTGGATTATGCCATTTCTATGCTAAAACCCTTAAGGACTACCTCTGTGTAAAAATTAAATTAAAATGTCTTGATTCACATTCAGAGCACTCTGTTTTCTATCTCCAAACTAGCTGTATCTCCAGCTCTCCAATTATACACTTACTTGTCCCTATGCTCTAGTCAATCTGTTACTCTTCAAACATGGCCCACCTATTTTGCTCTCTAGGAATTTACAATTTAATTAGGAGATCAGACAGATATAGAATTAAAATAAAACCCAAGCCAGGGGATTCTAAAGGCCAAATAAGTAGTACAAATTACAAGAGCTATGAGTTCAGGAAAACATATTTTGAAAAAAGAAGCACTCTTTGGTAAGGTGACAGTTGTTGTCCAGTCGCTCAGTCGTGTCCAACTCTTTGCGACCCCATGGACAGCAGTGTGCCAGGCTTCCCTGTCCTTCACCATTTCCTAGAGCTTGCTCAAACTCATGTCCATTGAGTTGGTGATGCCATCCAACCATCTTGTCCTCTGTCGTCCTCTTCTCCTCCTGTCTTCAATCTTTCTCAGCATCAAGGTCTTTTCCAACGAGTCGGCTCTTTGCAGAAGGTGGCCAAAGTACTGGAGCTTCAGCTTCAGCATCAGTCCTTTCAGTGAATATTCAGGACTGATTTCCTTTAGGATTAACTGGTATGCTTTCCTTGTAGTCCAAGGGACTCTCAAGAGTCTTCTCCAACACCACAGTTCGGAAGGATCAATTCTTTGGCACTCAGCTGACAGTGGCCAGAAGCAATTTCTCAGTTACTCATAAACATATCCAACCCTAAGACAAGAACTCACCTGGGTGCACTCTTCATTGCTCAGGTCTCCACTCCCTGAGGTCAAATTGGAAGATCTACTTCTAAAAACAAGTTATTTTAGATTCACTTCTATAATATTTTGCAACAACCAGCAATACATTTTTAAAAATTGCCCTCCCTAGGATTAGGGTGGAGATCAAACTGCATGAAAGCACAGCCAAGTATTTATTAGGGCCTTACAAAATGTGGACTAGAGAAAATGATGGCTACCTTAGATTTTTTTTAGGTGTACACTAACTAAATTAGTAAAAATCATAAGAGCAAGCACTTGGCATTGTTCCATTTAATGCTCTCAACAACTCTATAAAGTAAATACTATTAATATCTTTACTTTACACATGTGAAAATATAAAGGCACAGAAAGGTAAAATGACTTATCCAAGATCATTCAGCTAAGAACAATGGAGCCAATATTTGATCCCAGGCAAGCAGTATGGCTCCAGAGAATGAACTTTTAACCAGTATACTATGCAGGATCTACAGATTACTAATGCTAACTCTAAGGATGTTTCTTGAGCTCTGAGGAATTCATGACAAATCATTTCCAAGAAGCATGAACTAAATTTCATGACTTTACAACGGTAACAATTTATCAAGCCCCAAGCTTCTATTAGATGTTATAATTGTGGAATCAAAGAACTAGTACTAGGAGGGAAAATCCACAAGAAGACTTTATTTATATCACAATTAAAATAAATTAATTAATTTTTTAAAAAAAGAAGACTTTATTTATATCAAACAAAGTGTTTCAGACAAGAATAACACAGTAATGGAGAAATCTGTATTGTCTAATGCTTAAGATTGGAGCAGATGCAGAAAAAAAGCATCCCAGGAGGATCAGGGTTCACCTTTTGTGGAAACAATTTCTAAAACTTAATTTCTTAGCAATCCCTAGTTTTAAACAATGAGAATGTAATGACTATAATCACAATTTTTTAAAAATTATAGGTAGCATATACAGTCAAGATTAAAAAGAACATGGAAAAGTAACAACAAACATTTGCTAACTTCTCTTATTATGGTTTTAATTCTTCTGTTATAATGATGTCTAAACAATATGACACTTTATTTTGTAAGACAGCAACTTGATTAACCAACCATGAGCCACAGAATCAGAATCTCCACACATACCTAGCTGCTGCCATGACGCCAGCCATGGTGACAGCACCGACAATACCAATCAGCTTGTACTTGAATATGGTGCTAGAGAGCTGTTTTCGTATCACCAGGTGCATGTCATCCTGCAAGGAAATAGTGGTGAAGATGCTGGAATGGTACAGCAAAAGAGTCAAATATTAGAACCAAACAACCTAGAACAGCAAGGTTTCTATCATTTATTAACTGTGTGGTCTTTGATGAGTCACTCAATCTTTTTGAGTCTCAATTTTTTCATCTATAGAATGGAAAAGGTTTTGCAAGGATCAGAGACCAAATTACAAAAAATTCCAAGAACAGTGTCTGTCATATGGTAGACATTCAACAATAATAGATATTACTGTTACTGCTGGGATAGTTGCTTGTTATGGATAATGTGAATTATCATGTCGTTGGCCGCTCAGGCAGACATAATCAAACAGAAAAAAAAGTGCTTAGGAATAAATTTAACAAAGGAGGCAAAAGACCTGCACATTGAAAAAACAGCAAAACATTACTGAAAGAAATTAAAGAAGACCTAAATAAAAGGAAAGGTATTCTACGTTCATGGAACTAAAGACTGAACACTGTTAAGATGATGATATGCTCATTCAATGTAATAATTTTAAAAATTCTAATAGTATTTTTAAAATATTTGTTTTTTTAGGCTGCACTGGGTCTTAGCTGTGGCTTGTGGAATCTTCACTGCGGCACTAGGGCTTCTTAGTTGCAGCATGTGGGATCTGGTTCCCCAACCAGGGATCGAACCTGGGGCCCCTGCGTTGGGAGCTCAGAGTCCTACTCAGTGGTCCACCAGGCAAGTATCTCTAACAGCAGTTTTTACAAAAATAGAAAAACCCATACTAAAATTCATATGGAATTTCAAGGGACCCCAAACAGCCAGAATAAATCTGAAAAAGAACAAGTCTGGAGGGCTCACACTTTCCAATTTCAAAATTACAAAGCTATAGTAATCAAAACGTGCTACCAGCATAAGCACATTAAGACCAATAGACAGAACAGATCCTAGAAATAAACCCTCACACATATGGTCAACCAATTTCCCACAGAGGTGCCAAGCCCACTCAATAGAAAAAGACAAACTATTCAACAAAAGGTGCTAGAGAAAACTGGATACCCACACACACAAAAATGAAGTAGAACCCTTCCCTTATACCATATATAAAAATTAACCCAAAGTGGATCAATGATATAAATTTAAGAGCCAAGACTGTAAAATTCTGACAAGAAAACATAGGGGAAATTTTTCATGACTTCAAATTTTGCAATTTTTTAAAAAATAAGCATGACACCAAAAGCACCAGTAACAAAAGAAAAAAAAAGACTGAGTGGACTTCATCAAAACTGCACCAAAGGACACTATCAAGACTGAAAAGACAATCCACAGAAAGGGAGAAAATATCTGCAAATCATTTATCTGATAAGGGACTAACATCCAGAATACATAAAGAATTCCTACATGTCAACAACAACAAAAAATAACCCATTTAAAAAGTGAGCAAAAGGACTTGAATAGACTTTTTCTAAAGAAGATATACAAGAACCGATAAGCATACAGTAAGATGTTCAACATCATTAGTCATCTAATGATGACTTTCAAATTTTCATCTGGAAAACAGAAATCATACCACAGAGATACCACTTTACACATACACTTATCAAACAAGTGTTGATAAGGATGTAGGAAAACTAGAACCCTCTATTGCTCATTAGAATGCAAAATGGTATAGCCACTGTGCAAAACAGTTTTGTGGCTCCTCAAAATGTTAAATGTAGAATCTTCATATGATTCAGAAATCTCACTCCTAGGTATATACCAAATATATAAAACAGGGACTCAAAAGCAACACTTGTACATCAAAGTTCATAGCAGCATTCTTCAAAATAACCAAAAGGTGGGGAAAATCCAATATCCATCAATGGATAACCTAGTTACAGTCTATATATACAATGGAATATTCAGCCATAAAAAGCAATAAAGTTCTGATATATCCGACAACCTGGAGGAACTGTGAACACATTATGCTAAGTGAAATAAGCCAGAAACAAAAGGACAAATATTGTATGACTATTTAAATGAAGTACCTAGATCACACAAACTCATAGAAAGCAAGTAAGAGGTTACTAGGGTATAAAGAAAGGGAAATGGGGCGTTATTGCTTAATGGGGATAGAATTTCTCTTTGAGATGATGAAAAAGTTCTGGAGACAGATAACGGTGATGGTTGCACAACACTGTGAACGCACTCAATGCCACTGAACTGTACAATTAAAACTGGTTAAAGCTGTAAAATGTATCTTATGTATGTTTTACTGCAATTAAAACACAATGATATAGCTCTATTATTCCTGATATGATGAAATCTTCAAACTATACTGCTAGATGAAACAAGCAAGACACAAAACAAGAGGATAAGGTGTGGAAAAACAGGTATATGGGAAAATACAAATTTGTCAATGCTCAGCACATCTCAGAAAGCTATAAGCTAGTAACAGTGATTGCCTTTAGAGAATCTCAGCCTAGAGGACTGAGAGGGAGGATACATTCTTCACTACCTTTCCATATCTTTTGAATTTTGTACCATGGTGTATACTACCTTGCCAATTCTTTAAACTTAGTAAAAAAAAAAGAAAAAAAAAAAAAAGTTGTTTGAAGACCAGTATGGATTACTGCCACAAGGTGGCACTGAAGATGCAAAAGAGCTATGAGTTGATTCCAACCCAATCTTTAGACACTTTGCTTGGCTTTGGCTTTTTCAGTGAATGGTGTTCACAAATTAGAGACGGACCAGACGGAGCTCACGTTAGATGGAGATGTTCCTTACAGAACAAGAGTAGCCCCTGTTTTTTCATGGCCCTTGGTACAGTACCTGAATGGCTTTTCTGACTCAGTTTCATAATGAGCAGAATTACAAGCTCATTTCCATACTAACAGTCTGAGCTCCTAAAGGGCAGGTCTAAAATATATCTACTGTCTTGGTGCTTGGTATACAGTAAGCATTTAATGTTTGTAGTAGGAAAAGAATAAACAAATACTAGGATTATGGCTCGGAGGAGGCAATGGCACCCCACTCCAGTACTCTCGCCTGGAAAATCCCACGGATGGAGAGGCCTGGTGAGCTGCCGTCTATGGGGTCGCAGAGAGTCGGACACGACTGAGGCGACTTAGCAGCAGCAGCAGGATTATGGCTATGTACTTTAGTTATACTACTACACAGGCTGTGGGAATTTTGTTCAACAAATTTCACCTGAAGAGGTTTACAAGATTCTCTCTCAACACACTGTCACTTACCTGGATGTGACTACTGGCTTCATGCTCTTTGCTAAATGCCAGTGTGCTGAGAATACAAAAGAGTTTTCGTATTTGCTGAGGGGACATATTATCTAGATAATCCAGAATGCCCTGGGAGAAAAAAATGTCAATGATGAGATTAGCAACTAACTTTTCTTTTTCCTTTAAATAAAAAAATGAAAATTCTCATAAAAGGCACACACACAGATAGCCAGGCATGTTTCACAAAAGCTCAAGTTCTCTAAAACTATGCCTCAGAGCCCAAAGGGTTGATATTCTACTTAGTCATCCTAACATAGCTCCTAATTCTCCCTATACTTTTTCTCCACGCTTCCCTTTTTCTTAGTGAAAACAATATTCTGCCAAAAGTTATGTCTCTGACCTTATTTCTCAGCTTGTACTCCATGAATTACTTATTGTTTTTTTACAGATACAGAAGGACTTAAGTCAAACTCCATTAAAACCCTTTACCAGCTCCCTCTTGTCTATAAAACAAGAGGCTTGGTACTTAAAGACCCTTCACAATCTGGTCTTCGCCTCCCACCTTACCCACCTACCAGTCATGCTGACCTCACTTGTCACCTCTCAGGTGCACCATGCACGTGGGCACTAGTGTGCTTCTGTTCAAACTATTCTCTGCCCAGACATACTTCCTTTATTTCTTCTTAACAAATCTCTTCTACCTTTCAAGAATCACTGTAATATTATCTCTTATTTGAAGATTTCTCCAGTTTCCCAGGCCAAATTAATTATTTCTGCCCTGGTGTATCTACAGCACTTTATTAGAGAATTCATCATGTTGTATATATATAGTGACTTACTTATATATCTTACTTTCTATCATCAAAGGCAAAGACTACCTTTTATATCCATAGCACCCAGAATAGAGCCTGGCACATCATTAGGTATAAAGAAGTATTTGCTGAATTAATAAATATACAGACAGATGAGTTATTTTTTTCTATTATTTGCCCCATTACCCCACCTTCATCCCCTCCACTTCTACAAATTATAGTGCTCGGTATCTCAAGATAAAAAATAAATTGCTAACAAGTTATCAACAGTCTCTCAGATATATGTAAGAAAGAAAAATCATTCAATATATGTCAACGGTAGGACTATATACCTTCACAAAGACAGCATTCATCCTCATAGCAGATGGGCTTAAAACTACCAACTCGAGGAGGACATCCAATGCAGCATCAACTTCGACTTCATTTCCACTGCAGACATGGGTCACTAGGGCACCAATCACTTCCTATGCAGAGAAAAGTCAACAGGACTGTGTGAAGCTAAAATACAGCACGGTCATCTTCTTTTAGATGATGACAAACCTCTTTTGGTTTGTGCCCGAGGCCATTTCAATCTCAACCTGGTTAAAATCCCAACCCACCTCATTCTATCACCTACTTCTATAAACTGGTTTCATTAACATTATATTCAGGAGGTTTAGGATTATGTCTCTAACTACACTACCATCCAGTCTTGATTTAGTCCCCATATTTTACTAGTGAGCACTATCTAAGCCCTCGGGATTTTGCTTCCTGGTATAATATTTCTTTTTTCTCATAAGTGTCAAATATTACCCATTAAATTGTTGTTGTACTTAATCTATTAAAATTTACAGAAAAGGTGGCACTCAAGAAGCTAAAGGTTTCAAAGTTTTTTTTTAAAGTTAGACTTATTGTTTCAAGTAAACGTGGGTCGTGATGGTGTCTCTAAGACATTAACATGGTTCTCCACAAATGTCTTAGATGTCATTCCTCCCTTCCTTTATACTGCTGTTTCACACAAAGTCACAAGGTTTTTCTCAAATGCAGTAGCAATCTCATGCCAGATGTCTATTACTCTGCTTTAAATGTGTTTTTTTTTTCCTGCTTTAAATTTTAAAAATTTTATATTATTCATTTTAAAATTCTCTCTTTTTTTGGCCACATCGTGGGATCTTAGTTTCTTGACCAGGGATCAAACCTGCTCCCCTGGTATCAGAAGTACAAAGTCTCAACCACTGGACTACCAAAGAAATCCCAGTATTCATTTTTAAAAGTTCCCCATTCAAATGTGCTTTAATGTTGTTAATAAAGGTATAACATAAATGACCAATACAAAACAAGACACTTTGTTCTTTGTTCTCCTAATCACTTTCCACAAGTACAGCCTTCCCTCTCTGGATGTGTACTAATAAATGTGGTGTCTGGTATTCATGGAAACAGAGTTAGGCCCTCAGGCATTTCTCTCTCATTTCTTTCTCATAACACCTTTTTCTAGAGAACAATTTCAGGATCAAGTGGCAATAGATTATTAGCAGGTAAGTTTAAAACTACCATTCCTGTACTGTGAAACCTACATGATAATCCCAAGGCAAATGTTTGTTTCAAGTAAACTAGAGCTGGAGCTTCATTTTAGACTGAGAGAATCTTAAAGCTCAAAACACACAGTTAGATCCTCAAGCCCAATTCCTTCATTCAGAGACTAGGACTAGAACTAAGTTTTCCCAACTCCCAGTTCAGAGTTCTTCCTTCTTCAATGCCTTTCAACCAATAAGAAATAAATATTGGATCACATACAAGTCATTTGGGATGGCATTTCTTTCCTTTTCCCTGTTCCCTCCTTCCCAAGATAAATATTTCAACATACCTGCTGGCAGTAAGTGTCAAAAAACATAAATGAATATCTGTATAGAAGACTGCCAAACGAAATTATGCTCTGGTCTAGGGAGTTCAACAAACTCTGAGCCAGCGACAAAATGGATGGACAAACATCCTTAAGAACCTTGAGGAGACAGGAGTAGAGAAAAATGAAGCTGTGGGAGAGACTTCGTTATCACAGCACCTACAGCTGCTATTGCTAACCCTTTTAAGTTGTCAGAGTTCTCCCTAATTCGTATTTTAATTTAAGGAATCGTAATCTCTGTTTTACTCAGAATAATTCTTCATTCTGAGCTTCTCTTAGAATCAATGAAATTCAATATATGGGTAAAAACTGACTTTTAAACTCAAAGAAGTTAAATCACAAGCCTAATAGCTTATAATCTGGCCAGCTTGGGACAAGAACCCAAATCTTCTAAATTCAAATTTCCTCACTTAATCATATCGCTTCCCTGGGGATACAGTGGGCCTGTTCTTCCCTGGTTATGATTTTAAATCAGTCTATAAGGTTCAATCGAATTAAACTGATTACTTTTAAAGTACATCAAGAGGAGAACTGATTATGTCGTAACAAGAAGGCAGCAGGTGGACATGAATGGAACCAGAATAAACAAGCAGTTATTAAGTTCAGTCTCTTTAAATGGGTATAATGCTTTACTGAGGAAGATGCAATAAAAAATTATATATGGTTTCTGCCCTGTGCAAAATTATAGACCAAAACACGTATCAGGGCACAAATAAGCACAGAAAAGACTGTAAGATAAAATAATACAAACTTTAAATCCATTCCTAAATAATAAAGTTTTAAGACTCAACTACATATTCTCATTAGTTCCTAAGCCAAGTCCCAAACCTCTGGTTCACCCAGTTTTCCAAGGTGTACACTGTTAATATCCTGAATATTCACCTGGAAAATACCATTTCTAGATTATAAAATTCCATATCAAATGGTTTATACTTCAACAAGAATGATCACCTAAGGGTCATATGCTGAATGGCTAAAATAATGATAATTCAATAGATATATAATTATGTCTCTACTAGCATTCCTCTGATAATGTTATACTCAGGGGTTTTTAGAAACTACTTAAAACAGGAAACAGAAGGCAGGTTTGTCAAAAGTTACAGATCACAGAGAGCTAGACGATTAAAATGATTAATATAAAATTAAGATTCAAAAGTCTCAATGGACTTGAACAATGGGTTAAAACTAGTATGACGATTTCTAAGGGAGATGTGAAGTTTTCCACTTTAGGTCAAAAATGAAATTATAGAAGACCAGAATTACAATATTTCCTATAAAAGAGAATACATGGTTTGAGTCTATTGTTCAACAAATTGTTGAACCAATTTTGTGCTTTTTTTGCTAAAAAGATGAAAACCAATCTTAGTTTGGTTGTATTAATATTTATTATGTCACAATCAAGGTGGTAATAATCCCACTATGTTTTGAAATATACTAAGCTCCCTGTAAAACATTATTACCCAGCAAAGGTGGCGGTGTCATGATTTCCACACAAGGTAGGAAAGGTTAAAAGAACCTCTATAACTTTCAGACTAATGCTGCCTGATTTCTCTGACAACTTACCAAGTAATGAATATAGAATGTACCCTGTAGCAGATCTTCTTCAAAGCAGCCTGATCGAATCTTATTTCTTAGCACCCTTTCAATGTACTTCTTTGTCTGAGTGTTGGTGCTATAGATGATGAGAAGCATTGCCAGGTCAAAAATCTGTTGTCAATAAATATGCACCAATAGAAAAACAGTTTACTAAATCCATACATTTACTACAACAAAACAGCAGCTCTCAACTTTTTCCATTAAGACTACGCATTAGCTCAACATAATCCCATGGGAGTACCTACATTTTCATAAAACCTAGAAGATTTTTCAGAGAAATGAACTGTCACAACTATTAGCCACTGGTATACTTTAGGAAAACACTGAAGGGCTTCCCTGGTGGCTTAGTAGTAAAGAATCTGCCTGCCAATGCAAAAGACACGATTCAATTCCTGATGGGGGAAGATCTCACATGCCACAGAGCAAATAAACCCATGTGCCACAACTACTTAGCCTGTGCTCTAGGGTCCCAGAGCCATGACTACTGAACCCCAAAAGCCCAAGAGTCCATGCTCTGCAACAAGAGAAACCACTGCAATAAGAAGCTTGAGCAGGGCAACTAGAGAGTAGCCTCCACTCGCTGCAACTGGAGAAAAGCACGTGGAGCAATGAAAAGCCAGTACAGCCAAAAATAAATAAACAAATAAAATTATTTTAAAAATATTGGAATACAAGTAAAAGTAGTATTATTACAGAAACAACTTTGAATAGCTTCACATTTATTAAGGAAAAAAAATCACTTGCCAAATTCAGTATATATTTTCATTATCATTAGGAAAATTACTTTGTGAAAAGTTAGAGACTGAAAATGTCTGTCAATATGAACTTGGTTATATAAATTATGATGGTCATTTTCAACATATTATATGGCCATTAAAAATGAGATATACTAAATTTTTTGACAAGGACATTCACATTATATTGTGAAGCAAAAGAAAAGCAAACTGCAATAATCACAGTAAGATTCCATTTTTATAAAAACAATATACAAGTACAAATATGTGTAAGTATAAGAGTGAGTATGCTTGTGTTTGCACACATACACAACTCGGGTATGAATAAGAAAAATCTGGAAGAATGATAATCCAGAAGAGTGGCACAGAGATTGGAAGTAAACTTTATTTTACAGATATTTAGATACTTGTGGTGTTTTTCCCTCCCCAATTAGCTTGTATTACCTGTGTTTAATTTAAAAAAAAAAAAGGAGAGGGAGAGAGTTTAAAAAGCCAAGCAGGACAAAAAAGAAAAGAACAAACTACTTGGGACTTGCACAACTCAAAAGCAAAAATACAATCCAACTAAAAGATGGGCAGAGAATCTGAACAGTTCTTTTTCCAAAGACATACATACAGCCAACCAACATGAAAAGATGTAAAACATCACTAATCACCAGGGAAAGGTAAATCAAAACCACAAAGAAGTATCACGTCACATCTGTTAAAATGGCTATAATCAAAAAGACAAAAAATAACAAATGTTGGACGAAAATAACAAAGGAGGTACAGCAAAGGGAACCCTTGTGCACTGTTGGTGGGAATGTAAATTGATGCAACCACTATGGATAACAGTGTGGAGGGGCCTCAAAAAAATAAAACTAGAACTACTAAGATCCAGCAATTCCACTTCTGATTATGCATTTGAAGAAAACAAACACTAATTTGCAAAGATGTCTGTACCTCCATGTTCATTAGAGCATTATTTACAATAACTGAGACATGACACAACCCAAGAGTCCACTGACAGAATGGGTAAAGAAAATGTGACATGTGACATACAGAGAGACTATCATTCAGCCACTAAAAACAATGAAATCTTGCTATTTGCAACAACATGGATGATTCCTGAGGGTATCATTCTGAAATACATCAGACAGAGAAAGACAAATACTGTATGATCTCAATTATATGTGGAATCTAAAAAATAAAACAAAAATGAATTTATAGATACAGAGAACAGATTGGTGGTTGCCAGAGGTGGTGGGAGGGAACTGGTAAAATGAGTAAAGGTACAAATTTCAGCTATAAAATAAATAAGTCACAGGGATGCAACATACAGCATGGTGAATATAGTTAATGATACTGTATTACACATCTGAAAGCTGCTAAGAGAGCAGATCTTTTAAGTTCGTACCACAAGTAAAAAAAAACTTGTACTAGCAACGTACAGTGATGAACATTACCAACTACTGTAGTGATCATTTTGCTAATGACTTATACAAATAACAAATCCTTGCATTGTATGTCTAATATAATATTATTAGTTTATCAATTTTATCTCAATTAACAGTAAAATATATTTTTAAAAAGGTTAGATGTTCTAATTAATAAAAACAAAAAACAACAAATTACTTGGGACATCCTTTCACTGATGGCCCAACTCAGACACCAAAATTAGGATAGATTACAGCAGAAAATACAGCTGTTAAAAATGAAAATAAAGACAACACAGAAACACATAAAATGTTAATGATACAATGTGAAGAGAGAAAAAGTCAGAACACAAAATTATATTTATACAATGAATAGAAATCTGTAAAAATAGCTATGCAGGAGGCCAAGGGTTATGCAATAATAAAATAGTTGTCTTGGATATTTTGATCCCCCTCCTATCCTGCCACCACACAAAAAACTGAGTTTTTCATTATTTTATTCAATATCACAACAGCTTTTAGAATAGTCATCCAACACCTGGATAATCCAACTAACAAAACCCTCCAAAACAAGAGATTTCAACTAAAGAAAATCCCTAAACGGAACCAATGAGCACATAAGGAACTCAATCATCTGTCTTCTTGACTGAAGAAAACATCTCCAGAATTAAGACAGATTCAGTATCATCACCCCACTAACAAATGGGCTGTTTGGTTCACTCATCAAGTAAAAGAAAGTAAAACATGAACTGCTACTATCCTGACAACTCCATGTGAAATTGGAGGAAGGGCAATCAGACAGAGGAGCCTAAATACCTGACTCATGACCCAGGTGACTCTAGTGCTCATCTCCTCATGGGAGGGGACTTAGCTTCTTTGACTGCAATTCACTGTGACTGTTTGGAACATTACTGTTTCCTCTTGTGGATATTTTATTTCATTGTACTGCCAGAATAAAGACCATCTGGCAAGCCATCCCTTCAGATCATCTTCCTCAAGCAGTTAATGTTTACTAGAGCAGCTACAAAAGCACGACTGGAAGATGCCAGAGCAAACAGCAGGGAAGAGAAAGTCAGGCAATATCACTAATTTTACATCTATAATATTTAAAATTCACAGAAGATGAACATTACCTTGTGCTCAGTCTCCGAGGGGGTCCTTTCAATTGCCTGGAAAAACAAGGGTCACAAAAATATTACAACACATAAGAACACGTTTGAACCAATCTGCTCAACTGGCAAACCATCATCTATTATTTCTACTTGACTGACTTTCTTCTCTTTTTTTTGACTGACTTTCAAGACTTTTATTTCAACTACCTTTACTTACACATCCGTCACTGATTGCCACCCACTTCTTCCTCAATGTTCAAAGATCTCACTCACCTTAATCCAGGCTTCTGAAATGATTTTCTCGTATCTAATAGCTGACTTTATTACATCAAAGAGAAGAGTAACACAGTCTTGACCGCTGTTTTCTCGATTTCCTGAAAAACTACAAGTAGCAGAGGGAAAGGAAATCATTCTTACCAGAGAAGAACCTGTAAGATCTGGATTCCTGCTTCCTAGGCATGTGCCTTAAAACTAGTCACAACTTCATGCGTAAAATGGCTAATAAAAATTTATTGCAGTCTATCAGGGATTGATGTGAATAGCAAAGCGAATACACACAAACACATTCATGTATATATACATACTTATAAATATTATCTGAAAAACAATAGCAGTACATTATTGTGATATTACTACATAATTTGTAGTTGTAAATATTAACATCTTCTGTCCTGGCTCCACAATAAATGTCAGAAAACTTTCCGCTCATGTGAGAAAAAGGGTGGTAACTGTCCATGAGTTTATACCTTGCTTGTCCTTTATTTCTCAACTTGCTTAGAGAAACCTGGAACTGTGAAGGCAAAATACAGTGCTGCAGATCCAACTTCTCTCGAAGCTCAGAAATTACCTACAGCAAATAAATGTGTTAGCTGTGTGTTCTGATCATTCATAGCAGCTAGGCACAATTTATTTTTCCAACAGAAGAACAGTAACATTTTCCTCAAAGACTGAGAAAGAATTATTAAATTAAATGAATTATTAAACAAGGCAGTTAGAAAAAGACAGGTGATGAAAATAACTAATGCGACTACAGTACGTCATGCTCCTTAAAATTCCAGAATTCCTTGAGGCATTACACTGAAATAGCAAATATAACCAAAGCAGCTTATATAGAACAATAAGTCTGACTAGTACATCCATTCTCTCCCCTGAATACCATCTGGACTAATCAGCATTATCAATTAGTTTCAGGACAGAGCAGAGCAATGAGAACCTTTTAAACAATGTATCTTGATATATCTTCCTCTAGGTTAGGCTTCTCTTGACTGCTGAGTTTCACAAGAGCACCACAGCTATCTCTGTGCTCTCCAGCATATAATACCCTACAGTATTTGTCGGGAAACAGCAGAGTACCTCAAGTGCATCTGTGGGGGTTACCGAATGAAGAATGAATTTGATGATCACAGGTAAGTCGTCCAAACTGACAGATGACAGCTTACTCATCACTAACTGGCGGACCTAAACACAAAAACACAAAAATCTTACATATTTCCATGTTAATATCTCAATCTAGTAACAATCATTAGGTAAAATTAGAAAAATTATTTCTTTCACTCAGCTTCTCACTTGCAATTTCAGAAGAAAAACACATTTTGTTTTTTTCCAAATTACAAGCTCTCAACTGTTAATGCTACAGCTTCTTAAAAAACAGACAGATGATAAATATAGAGGTGTTATTATCCTACATTTTGGAGCCTGAATTTTCCACTGGCTACAGAAAGGCATAAAAATTTGTTATTCCTATGGGAGCAGTTTGTAACTATGCAGGCAACACAGAAGATTTCCACTAAAACTTACTGCTTAAAACAAACAGTTCACATATCACAGTATAGCATATGAAATTCATCAAAAAAAAAAAAAAAAGAGTAGGTGTCATTCAGCACTGTTTCAAAATGAAATTTTCATTATATACAATTGGTCCAGGGCAATGAATGATTGACATTGGTTCTGGGAGGCAAGAAGACTAGTTCTGTTTCTGGAGAACCGAGTCCTCCCTACCTTAGTCAGGAGCTTTGACTCAAGTTGGAGGCTAGAAAGGACATCCAGGATCGGGACGGTGAGCAGAGTATTCTCTGTTAGAAGGTCACTGGGAACAGTGGAAAAGAAATTACGCAACTTTTAACAGAACTGAGCAAGTAATGACTTGGGAAAATCATCCAAGGTATGCAAAGAGAGGATATACTTAGCTCCCATTAAATTCTATTTGTAGTATGTTTCATTAAAATTCTCTTGAGTAAAAATAATACATGCACATTTTGAAAAATTCAAACAACAACAAGAAACCCTATCTCATCATCCCCACTACTCAGAGGAAATCCTTCCTCAGAAAAGGAAAATGAAAAGCCACAACAATTACAATGAAGTATGATAAATATGATACCTATATGCGCAGGCTGCTACAGTAGCACAGAGTAGAGAAGGATAGCAATGGATTCTAAAAGAAAGTTATACAAAAGGACAGGCAGGCAAAGTGAGGGGTATAGTGCTACACACAGAAGGAGCAGTCTGCCCAAAAGTACAAAGGAACGAAATCACTAGACATTTGTGGAGATAGATTTACAGATAACTACAGAAAAGGAGGTATTACAAATCGAAGTTTTTAATTACTTCTAGGATAAATACACAGTTGCATTACCCTTTCTTCATTACTGCTCTATCAATTAGAATTTTTCACATAAATGTTAGAAAGCAATGGATCTCTGCAATGGATCTGACACAACCATGTGCATGAGAATGAATCATTCAGAGACCAAAGAATGTTGATGTTTAATAGGTTCCACAAACCATATGGATGTGCAGTCATGATTGAGGACACCCGTGGGTAGAGGAAATGCTGACAGAACAAAAAAAATGCTAATAAACAAAGGAAAGTTTACGTCTCCACAGATCAAATTTATATACCTAATCATAAGCCAGACTTCATATTCACAACAGATACATAGATCTACTTAAATATATATTATTAGAAAAACAAGTCAAATTCAATATCCCAGTAAGACAAGTATTATTCTCTTTTATACAGAAAGAAACACAATATTATTACTCTTTTTATACTGTGGCAACAGGCTCCCACAGTGAAGTCTTGCTCAAGATGGCAACAAGGTGCTTACCCACCTGAGCTCTTTCCCCACATCAGCATGCTGGGAATCCCCTAGGATCTCAGGTAGGCTGATGACAAAGTCATGTTGTAGGTACAACGGAGCAACACTGATCAGCTGCATGATCTTGGTGGTGAGATCCTGCAGTGGAGGACACTATTTATAAGAACTGTAACACAGCATCCAGAATAGAGAAAGACTTCCTACTCACAAAATATAGAGCTGGAATTATTTTGTGTACCATCTGACAACTACACATACTGCTAAGTCACTTCAGTCATGTCTGACTCTGTGTGACCCCATCCCGGGATTCTCCAGGCAAGAACACTGGAGTGGGTTGCCATTTCCTTCTCCAATGCATAAAAGTGAAAAATGAAAGTGAAGTCGCTCAGTCATGTCCAACTCTTCGAGACCCCATGGACTGCAGCCTACCAGGCTCCTCCGTCCATGGGATTTTCCAGGCAAGAGTAAACTACACATACACCCAAGCTCAAAATCTAAAATCAGAAGTGAATCACCTAGAGATTTTTCACAAATGAGACGGTATCTATATTAAAAAAAAGAAACACAGGACATGGAAGCAACCTAGATGCCCATCAGCAGATGAATGGATAAGGAAGCTGTGGTACATATACACCATGGAATATTACTCAGCCATTAAAAAGAATTCATTTGAACCAGTCCTAATGAGATGGATGAAGCTGGAGCCCCTTATACAGAGTGAAGTAAGCCAGAAAGATAAAGAACATTACAGCATACTAACACATATATATGGAATTTAGAAAGATGGTAACGATAACCCTATATGCAAAACAGGAAAAGAGACACAGAAATACAGAACAGACTTTTGAACTCTGTGGGAGAATGTGAGGGTGGGATATTTCAAAAGAACAGCATGTATACTATCTACGGTGAAACAGATCACCAGCCCAGGTGGGATGCATGAGACAAGTGCTCCGGCCTGGTGCACTGGGAAGACCCAGAGGAATCGGGTGGAGAGGGAGGTGGGAGCGGGGATCGGGATGGGGAATACGTGTAAATCCATGGCTGATTCATATCAATGTATGACAAAACCCACTGAAATGATGTGAAGTAATTAGCCTCCAACTAATAAAAAAAAAAAAAAAAGAAAGAGAGCAAAATAAATAAATAAATAAAAGCAGACATTTAATTTCCAAAAAAAAAAGAAAAGAAACAAAAAAGTAGGCTGGATGGCATATTATCTAGTATCTTTACTTCACTTAATATTTACACCTTTATTCCCTTTTTTAAAAGGTAGGGATCTGTGTTGCTCAAGGATACACAATTAATAAGTGCCAGACCCAAAATTCTAGCCCAGATGAGACTCCAAAACTCATGTTCTTCCAAATAAAGACTTAGCCTTTGAATGTGACAAAACTTAGTAGAATGATTTTAAGAACTCTGAAGAGTAAGCACAAGGCTCAAAACAGATTAATCTTTACCAAGGTACTTAATAACAAAACTCCCAAAGAAACTTTCCTCAATATGTAATTAAATCAAAACATCTGCAGTGAAGTAGAATGGTTTCAGATCTCACTTTTTTTGAAAAATAAAACATAATAATCTCTGTATTTTGAGAAATTCGTGAATTCCGTCCAAATAATTAATTTAATAAATCACATCCAGTCATCATAGTTATGAGCTTCCCTATGGCCTTTTACAATTTTTAATATCCACATGATATATCTATATGGGCTTCTCTAGTGGCTCAGCTGGTAAAGAATCCGCCTGCAATGCAGGAGACCTGGGTTTGATCCCTGGGTTGGGAAGATCCCTTGGAGAAAGGAAAGGCTACCCACTCCAGTATTCTGGCCTGGATAATTCCAAGGACTATCCATGGGTTTGCAAAGAGTTGGACAAGACTCTTCACTTCCATCACAGTGAGATATATTTCTTTTTTTTGAAGACATTTAAAGAATGAAATAACCATGATTTTCAAACTACGAAAGCTAAAAAAGCTAATGAATAGAAAAATATGAATTTCCTGTCTAGAAAGGCAAAAAACCCTGCAAATTCCAAAGGTTTGGTGTTAAGTGTAGAAAACACACTCTCTAAAGACAAGAGACCAAAAAGTCCCCAAGCCTACCTTACTATCCACAACTCGGTCCAGCCACTTCAGCTGATTGATGATGAGTCGAGGTATGCTGATTCCATCACTGTTCACTCTGAAATGTTAGGGTAGATGAGAAATCAGGAACGTAGCCTGTCTGACCTACACAGCAGCAAACATTAATACTGCATCTAACATCTCAGCCATTCAATTAACATTTACTAAACACTAACCTACAGGTTGCACGCTGCGGCAGACACACAGGTGATACAAAAAAACATAAGACATATCCATGTATGTTGAGAAAGATGTCTGGAAGAAGACACACTGAACTGTTAGTGACTATACCTGGGGAGGGTTGAGAGGGGAAGAAAGGTCTGGAGAGTATCTCTTAAAATACATAAACAATTTTAAAAATAAAGATTATTAATAAATTGGGCAAGAGAAATTATTTTAAAAGGTAAAAACTAATTACCTAGATGTGATAAGTACTGAAACAGCAGAATATTTTTTACTGGTATAGAAACCTAGAAGGTCAGATGAGATTATGTCTGTGGAAGTATCAAAAACCATCCATATATGGATGAAAAAAAGTTGGCTCAGTATTATATCCCCTACGGTGACAGTCTTTGCCTTCTTCCCAGCCTCCTATGTCTAAGTTGGATTACCCGCAACTCCTCTTCTTGACAACACTCAATTTTTGTTTATAATAGTCAAGTTTAACTACTAAAAAAGACTAGCCAGGACACAAATCATCTAGTGAAATCTATTCAGGCAAAGCATGAATTTTTAAAGATAAACCTTCAAGTTTACTATTAATACATATAAGACACTGAAAAAGCACATTTTAAAAAGGGGAAAAAAATGACCTGAATCCTCTCATCCAGAGATGTCCATCACTGACATACATGTCTATGTAAATGTATATGAATGATTTTTTGTAACAAAATATTGAGTGAACTGTAAATATGACTTGCAACCTGAATTTTTTTAATTAGATGGTATTATATAATCCTTTTTATAATTTTTAATATCCACATGATATACCTATACTAATTTACTTAACCAATCCCTTATATTTGAGAATCTGTTTACAATTTTTATTTTAAACAGTAATAATATTCATTACTGCTTTCATTCAGAGCTACTACCTTAGGATAAATTAGGAGGTATAGCTGAACATAAAGCAAAATCCAAGGTTTTGATACACACAACCTCCTGATCTTCAGAGTGATTATATTGCTTTATATATGTTTACCAGTGACGTACGACCTGGCCTGTTCATTACACTCAACAAGGGAGATCCTTTGAGAGTAAAAAAAACATTATTTGAAATTGTTGTCTTTGATTTATTAATGAACTTGAGCATTAAAAAACATTTAATGCTCTTATATTTCTTCTCTGTGAATTATCTATTCATGATCTTTATCTACTTTTCTATTAGGCTGCTCTTTTTTTCCTTATTTTTTTAAATCAAACAAACAAACAAACTGTGTTTGTTTTTCTTTTTTGGCCATGTCACATGGCTTGCAGGAACTTAGTTCCCCATCCAGGGATCAAACCTGGGCCCCTGATAGTGAAAGCCTAGAATCTTAACCATTAAAGTACATTTCTAAAAAATGGTAGCACACATACAGTGTAAAACTGAAAAGGTAAAGAATAGTACTAAGACAATATCTGACTCCAACCAACTGGCTCCCCTCCTTGGAAACAATCACTACCACCAGTTTATCGTGTATCCTTCTAGGAAAACATAGACATGTTACTAAAATTTCAAAGTCACCACAGTTAAACTTGAGTAGTCACTTAAAAATCAGGAGTCATGATAAATATGCTCTTCAGAGGTACCAATGATGTTTCAGAGCAATCTTTTCAGAGAAACATAAGTACAACAGGGTATATAACTTCACTTACTTTTCAAAAAGAAATTCTGGCAACTTTTCAAATAAGACTTTGATAACGGCAGGCTAAAAAAGAAGACACAGGGAGTTAGGAGATGGTCTCGAATGTACAAAAGAAATGAACAATTAGTGGTAATTCTCTCCATCAAGATTCTTGGAGGCAAAACCCTGCTATAATTGAAATCCTCATTTTAAGAATGTCCACCTGAATGCCTCCTATATTTTGAACAGAACATGTTGGAATACAAAAATTTATCAATAATCCACCCTCTGAAAAATTGCAAAATGACTACCAAGGCAATACTAAAATAATCAGATAATCAATAGTATGATTAATTATAATGACAACTGTTAACCCATGACATGCAAATTTTAACAGATTATCATTTGATAAATGTTTGCAATAAAGTTTGCAATAAAGAAGATTTTTCTTCAGGAGAACAAGGGAGCTCTTATAGATTTAAGTAAACTAAATGATATTCAAGATTTCCAATGAAAAGGAAGAGAGAATGCTAAGATTAACAGCGGGAGAAATTGTCTACTAAATAGAGAGACAAAGAGGAGGAAAATGGCAAAATCTAGTTAATAAGCAAATACAAAGCTAAACAGGAGATGATGCAGATGTGAATATAGCAGAGACATATGTGGTATACAGAGCACATAGCATGAAGCTTTACAAAACAGGAAGCAGAGGCTGACCGAACAAACAAGACTTCAGGATATAATACGCTAATCAGCTCAGTCCAAACCACAGATATTGCTCTCCAGATTCATCTCAGCAACAGGGCTGTGGGAAACTGCTACAAATTCAAATGTTCCTATTAACCCTGCTCTATCCTGTGCTCCAGCCATTTATACTTGGGCATGCACCACAACTCAAATCCATAAGATGTTCACACAAAAAGTGGCACAGCCTTACCTGTAATACGTCAATCCCCAGAAGCAGTTTAATCAGGCTCTTACAGTAAGATGTACCCATGCTGTTAAAAAAAAGAGAGAGAGAGAAATTTGTTTTCTATTTTGTGTTACTGTTTTTATTATCCTTTGTCCATAAAATTGGTTAAATATCTAGTTTTTTAGGAGAAACTATCCTGTGAGAGAAGAAATACAGCACATGAGAAGACAGCTCTTAAGTCACAGAGAAATAAAGAGTTGAAATTGTTACCAACAGAGATGACATACATTCTAGAAAACATTCTGGATTCTTAGTCTCAGTATCCTGAACTTAATAATTTAAAAGTTAGGCTAAAACTCTGAGAAAAAGAGAGCTATAAATCAAAAGCAAAATTCAAAAAAAAAAACTGCATTCTATCTAACCTCCCCACACCCCCCAATCCAACTAGTGTAAAATTTCACCAAGACTCAATGACTCATCTCCATACCTGGTCTCCTCATCCTGCAGACGTTCACAAGACAAAAGGCAGTTCCTGAAACTGTCCTGGTCCTCAATGTAAGACTCCAGGCCACTAATGAACTCGTCTATTATCTTGGTAACATTAAAAAAAAAAAAAAGAGTAAAAATTTTAGTTTAACATTTGCTGTGGGTTAGTAAAAATGATTCTAGCACATTCAACTTAATGCCAGTGACTTTAAATTCCCAATGGAAGAGTACTGCTGGCAAAAAAAAAAAAAAAAGTACTAGGGAGAAAATACATACTGTGGGATAAGAAGGATGTTTCCTCAGAGTCTGAAAGAGTTTCTTTTGGAAAACGATTTGATCCACAGCTATGAGAAAAGAAGACTAGTTGGTCCCCAGTGTCTTGAACACTTCTGACTATGGTCTCCCTTTCCTAAGACCTACGTTCCTGTCTGATGAAACCAATAAAGGTATTCTCAACCTAATAAACCCACAGCAAAACAGAATTAGCATTAGTAAAGGATAGCCACTAAGTATTAAAAAAAAAAGATGCCATAACCTTAGTTGAAAAGAATAATCTATGCTCCTAAAGTAGGGCCTTATATGGCTTTATTTAGAAATTTTCCTCTGCAATTATTCTAACCCAGATAAATACTCTCTGGGTATTTATTTTGTCACGAGAAAAAAAAGTAATACTATATATAACATTCTTGCTTTAAAAAAAAAAAAAAGAATTAGACATACTTCACTTAACATGCATTAACTAAAATGTAATTTCAGTTTCATCCTTGTCTCAAGACAGATGGTGCTCCCATTTCTAATCTTCACTGCCTCTCTAGAAAATCCTCTATTCAGTTCTGAGCCCTTTCACTATACCCAGAGAAAAGATTTTCATTAAAATATTACCTAGTTGGTTCTGACTCTCTCCTGTTTTAAGAGTAATTCCTGATGTTTTAAGAAACTTTACAAAGACACTGTCATTTTCTTCAACTTCATTGTGAACATGAGATTTCTTTGTCTTTTTGGAAAGTGGCTGCTTCCTGGCTTCTGAAAATAGAAAAAAATTTCAAGAATACAAGAAAGAGTAGAACAAAGCTTTAAATGTAAACCCTAGAACAATAACCCCAGGATAATTGATGGGTTCCTGAGAGACTATACTGGAACTGATGCTGCAGTGAAATTTTATCTCTAACAAGGGTCAACAATAATGGCTTACAAACAAAACAATTAACAAACAGAATTATCTTCACCTATCGAGTTTTCTTTTGGAGAATTCAAAATATGCCACCTCTAACAAGAATAAGCATAGAAATGTTTTCCACCCAAATTCTAAAGCAGTCAGGGTCTCTCATGTACTCTACAAACCACTACATTAGAATCACTGAGAAGCTTATTGGAAGCAATATTCTTCCAATTTTCTTAGGTCACATCCCAGATGTACAGAATCAAAATTTCAAGGCTGGAGGCTGGGAATCTAAATTTTTAATAATTTATATTCTGCAGGTAATAATCCTTACTTGCACCGAAGCTTGAGAACCAATGATCAGGATGCAGAGGTAGAAAGAATATGGCAGATTCTCCTACCTCATATCTTTGAGTACAAAGTCCAGACTGATTTCATCCCAAAGCTTTCAACCCATGAGAAGTAATTTTAAAAAAATAAGCAAACATAAACAAAAAGGTACGTGAGGTTCAGTACAATTATCTACTCTCCTCCCTTAATGAAGCAATGTTAGAATTGCCTTAATAGAGTGGATGAGTATAATACACAAAAGACAATCAACTACTTCTCATAGAAATACTTAGGGCTTCTGTCAATTGCATTCTCATTATAGACAGACTCTGTCCTTTTTCTTTGCTTCTGGTGTGTTTGCTTTGATATGATGCTATTCCTTTATATATCACCATCATAGTATTTATTGAGATCATTAAATTTTTTTAAGGGAGGAAAGATGACCATAGTTTTTAAAGGGTTAGGGGCTTCCCTTGTGGCTCAGATGGTAAAGAAGCTGCCTGCAACACAGGAGACCCAGGTTCAATCCCTGGGTCAGGAAGATACCCAGAGAAGGGAATGGTTACCCACTCCAGTATTCTTGCCTGGAGAACTCCACGGACAGAGGAGCCTGGTGGGCTACAGTCCGTGAGGGTCCGAAGAGTTGGACACGACTAAGTGACTTAACACAACAACAATAGGATGTTTTGGGCTTCCTTGGTGGCTCTGTTGGTAAAGAATCCGCCTGCAATGTGGGAGACCTAGGGTCAATCCCTGAGTTGGGAAGATCCCCTGAAGGAGGGCATGACAACTCATTCCAGTATTCTTGCCTAGAGAATCCCCAAGGACAGAGGAACCTGCTGGGTTGCAGCCCATGGGGTTGCAAAAAGTCAGACACAACTGAGCGACTAAGCACAGACTATGCAGTTATCTTTGTGTCCCAGCACCTAAAGGATGTACGATAGGTAAGTTCTTATGTATGCAGATTCCTCTTATGTGGAGACTGAAACTCACAGACTATAGGTGAAAGTGAAGTCGCTCAGTCATGTCCAACTCTTTGCAACCCCATGGACTGTAGCCCACCAGGCTCCTCCATCCATGGGATTCTCCAGGCAAGAGTTACTGGAGTGGGTTGCCATTTCCTTCTCCAGGGGATCTTCCTGGGCATGCCCAAAGTCATACATGCAATTAGAGGTAGAAATTCCAAATCTCCTGACACAGGATTCTGTGTGTCCTACCTGTTAAGCCTTGATGACTCCAACACTTCAAAGGAGGAACTTTATATCCCTTTTAGTGCCTCACACATTTGCTACAAAAATAAAGCAACGAATGATTAGACACCTACCAGAGGTATCTGCTGTCAGGCTCTCTTTATCCTCTGACACTGACAGTCTTCTTTTGGAAATCATTCTGACCAAAGTCTTCTTCAGTTAAGTTACTTTGCAGAACAAATCAGAGAACATAAGTTAGTCTGTAGAAGCTAGATAAATTCTGAGAAGTTAAAAATATTAGCTCGAAGAAAACAATTAATGCTCTATCCAAAACCAAGGACTTTACAAAATGCTATCTAAGCCAGATCTTGAGAAAACTTCAACTCCTCTTTCTGGTCAATACTTGCTTATTTTCACGACTTGTTTACCTAGTTGCTTCTTTAGCCAGATCACTTTTCTCTTGCTGAAGAATAAAACCCACAGTTCTCTGACATTGAAGATCCTTCACCATTTAGCCCCAATCTACTACTCCTTTAACTCATTAATCCAAAACTCCAATGTTGGGGCCTGGGCTAGGTGTTGGGGTTACATCTGTGAACGAAAAATGATTCCTGCTGCAACTGAAATGCTGTTCTCTGCCTGCAAATTACTCCTTCTCCTTAAAGTCTCAATCAAATGTCTTCTTCCTTGAAAACTGGACTCCTATCCCCAAAGGAGATTACTCCTCCAGCTTTCCTGCTCCAGAGTATATGTAAGAAACCTTAGGACACACTAGACTGAGGGGCTCCTTGAGAGCAGGAATCCAGTGTTGTTTATCTCGGGTATCCCTAGGGCCCAGCATGGTACCTAGCATTAAAAAAAAAAATTCTGAGAATATTTGCTAAATGAGAATGGCTGGCAGGAAGGTAAATACTAATATCTAACAAAAACAATTAAGTCTTTTATATCTAATACTTCGTTTATTTCTCACAAAACTTTTTGAGGTAGGTACCATTACTCTCAAGACGCCTGAGTTCAATCTCTAGGTCGGGAAGATCCCCTGCAGTAGGAAATGGCAACCTACTTCAGTATTTCTGCCTGGAAAATTCCATGACCAGTGGCAGAGCTGGGATTCCAATTTAGCAATCCGGCTCCAGGACCTGTCTGTCTCTTAACTACTACCCAATATATAGTTCCAACAATATTTACCATTTACTACTTACCAAGAGTCATGCTAAGCATTTTCTTTATCCTTTGCCTCGTTTACTATTTATAAGCATTATCAACCATTCTACAGAAGGAAAAACTAAGGCAAGTCATGGCCTCAGGACTTCAGGGAACACGCCCTTAACACGTGCTAACCCGTCCAGCAGCCTCAAACCCGGGGAAACCAGGAGGGGTGCCTGGACTAGGTTCTCCGGGGAGGGGCGGGGGGCGAGGATGGGGGTAAAGTCTCTCCTCGCTTCCTCTTTTTAACGACTCAGGAGGGTACCTCGAGGTATTATCCCGCGACTAGACAGCTGAAGAAGCTGAGGTTGAGGGCACGTAGGCTCAGAGGTAAAGGCCAGACTCTGTTGGGACCGAGAAACCAGGCCGTAAGGTCGCGAAGCCTCGAGAGACTACGACCGCTGCCCCCACTCACCCACAGAGGCGGCGTCGCCGGACCTCCTCTTCGACTTTCCCGCCCGGTACGACGCCACACTGACGCCACTGCAGCGCGCCCTCGGCGTGACGTAAAACATCCGCGCCGGAAGTGGGCGGCCCGGCGGCCCGACTAGGGGCAGGATTCAAGGGACACCGCCGCCGTAGGGTCCGGGGCTCGTCTGGTTGAGGGGCGTGAGAAGGCCAAGAGGCGGCCTCAACTAGGACCCGGTTCCCAGACGGAAAGAAACCCGGTTACACTCGGCCGGGAGCCCACTCTCCGTTAAGATGGCGGGGCCGGAGCTCTTGCTTGACTCCAACATCCGCCTCTGGGTAGTCCTGCCCATCGTCATCATCACCTTCTTCGTGGGCATGATCCGCCACTACGTGTCCATCCTGCTGCAGAGCGACAAGAAGCTCACCCAGGAACAAGTCTCCGACAGGTCAGCGCCCTCCCCTCTCCGGCAGTCTCACTCTCTCGTGACCTTGGGCAAGGAAGTACAGGGGTTATGTCAGTTTGCCCGGCTTCATCAGGCCCCCACTAGCAGAGTTTCCTTGGCTGAGTTACCCCTGTGTTTCACTTGTTCATCTGCGAAGTGGGGATGATAACTGGACATGCCTCATGGAGCAGGAGTGGGGACTAAATTTTAGATGATGTCTGTAAAACTTTCCTCTAGATACGGTATAAGTTTCCATGAGCTTGAATGATCACAAATGGGACATTTGGTTTCATAAAATAAGGTTTTGCTGCCTCAGAAGTTACTAAAATTTTTCTAAAATGTGTTAAAAACCAAAATTGAGAAATATATAAATGAAAAAACATTAGACCACATTTGGGAATAGAATGTATGTAAAAAGTGACTCTCAAGCTTGTAGAATATAGTGACATTTCGGAAAGGAAGAACAAATAGATCTTTAAGAATGTGAAACTCCAGTTTGAAAAATACTGACTTTGAAAACTAGAGTTTTATTTTAAGAAAATGTTTTTCACTTGCAAATTATGACTGCAGAAGATAAGCTTTACCTTTATCACCAGTTGTTGTCTTGTTGTGCTTAGCCGAGCAGGGACTCATTTTTAGATACTAATGGAAATAAAAATGCAAAATTCAAAAATTCTTGTAGAATTTGCAGACCTTAAGAAAAACTGAATATTTAAAATATATAGGATAATTTAAGTTGGCCTTATTTCAGGGTTTAAATGCCTCACATGATTCTCAACCCCACTTCTGCAAAATTGCTCAGCAATATAAATAGAGATCTATCTGAATTTCTGTTCAGCCTGTGGAAGTCCTGAATTCTCTATAGTGAACAAGGTTTTCTTGACGACTTACTATGTGCCCTGCACTGTGCTGTATGCTGCTGCTAAGTCGCTTCAGTTGTATCCAATTCTGTGTGACCCCATAGACAGCAGCCCACCAGGCTCCACCATCCCTGGGATTCTCCAGGCAAGAACACTGGGGTGGGTTGCCATTTCCCTCTCCAGTGCATGAAAGTGAAAAGTGAAAGGGAAGTCGCCCAGTTGTGTCCAACTCTTAGCGACCCCGTGGACCGCAGCCTACCAGGCTCCTCCGTCCATGGGATTTTCCAAGCAAGAGTAATGGAGTGGGGTGCCATTGCCTTCTCTGGTGCTGTATGCTAAGGGGTACAAAATATGACAAGACCCTACTCTCAGGGAGTTTTAGTCCAAGTGATAAAACATGCAAAGAGAAAATAGGAAATACTATTACTTTAGTGCTCAGGGTATGCTAACTACAGTGGTAATCACCTTAAGTGACATATGTGAAAAATTGAGCTTAAAATTCTTTAATATTTGCTTTTTGCTCTTTAAAAAACTATGGTAAAATACATATAAAATTTTCCACTTTATTTTTTTCTTTTTTTAAAATTTATTTATTTTGGCTGTGCTGGGTCTTCATTATTGCACAGGCTTTTCTCTAGTTGCAGTGAACAGGAGCTACTCTGTACTTGTAGTCCGCAGGCCTCTCGTTGGGGTAGCCTCTCGTTGCAGAAGACTGGCTCTAAGTATGTGGGCCCAGTAGCTGTGGCACACAGGTTTAGTTGCTCTGCAGCATGTGGGTTCGTCCCTAACCAGACTGAACCCATGTCTCCTGCATTGGCAGGCAGGTTCTTTACCACTGAGACACCAGGGAAGCCCCACTTTGATTGTTTTTAAGTATACAATTCAGTGCCATTAAGTATGTTCACCTTGTTGTGCAACTGCCGCCACTGTACACTTCCACAATATCTTCCTGACCCCTAACAGAAACTCTGAGCCTATTAAATAGTAGCTCATTTCCTTCTCTCCCAACTCCTGAGACCCATCATTCTACTTTATCTCTAGGTACTTCATATAAGTGGAATCATATAGTATTTGTCCTTTTGGGTCTGGCTCATTTCATTTTGTATAATGTATGCATGGTTTGTCCATGTCGTTGCAAATTCCTTCTTTTTCAAGGCTGAATTAATATTCTGGTGTGTGTGTCTACACATATATCATGTTGTCTGTATCCTTTCAGGATTTTTTTAGAATTATTACTTATTTGGGGTTGTGCTGGGTTTTCTTTGCTATGTGCAGACTTTCTCTGTGTGCAGAGAGTGAGGGCTGCTGTCCAGTTGTGGTGTATGGGCTTCTCCTTGCTGTGGATTCTCTTGTTGCAGGGCACAGGCTCCAGGGCATTTGGGCTTCAGGAGTTGCCACACTTGGGCTCTAGAGCTCATGGGTTTCAGTAGTTGTGCACAGGCTTAGTTCCCCATGGCATGTGGAAACTTCCTGGACCAGGGATCGAACCCATGTCCCCTGCATTGACAGGTAGATTCTTAACCACTGGACCACTAGGTAAGTCCTCGGGGTTGTTTCTGTATCTGGGCTATTGTGACTAATACTGCAATGAACACAGGGTTGCATATATATAATGTGATTCTATTTTTTTTTTTTTTAAGAACCTCCATATTGGTTTTCATAAAGGTTGTACCAATTTACAGTCCCACCAACAGGGGTTTCCTTTCCTCCCTCCTTTTGCTTTTAAGATAAAGATTAAAATACAGTGGAACCCTTAAAAAAGAAAGGAATCATGTCACATGGTCACAACACAGATGAACCTTAAGAACATGAGGCTAAACAAAAGAGACCAGATACAAAAAGGTAATATCCATATGATTCCACTTATATGAAGTATCTAAAATAGTCAAATTCACAGGAACACAGAGTAGAATGGCAGTTACTAGGGGCTGGGAGATGGGGAATGGGGACGTTATTGTGCAATGAGAATAGTTTCAGGTTTGCAGGATGAAAAAGTTCCGGAGATCTGTTTCACAACAGTGTGAATATGCTTAACACTACTGAACTGTGTGCTTAAATGTGGTTAAGATGGTAAATCTTATGTTGATGTTTTTCACACCAATTTTTTAAAAATAGCACTGAGACTCACACGTAGTCTAGCTCTTGCCAACCTCTCAAGCCTTGTCTCACCATGTTTCTGTAGTCCTCTTTCTTCCAGCCATATGGCGTTTTCCCTGGTCCAGAAACAGCAGTGCTTACTCCTGCCTCAGGGCTTTTGCCCATGCTCCAGCTCGTTGCCAAGGTTGTCTCTTCTCATTAAGATTTCAGCTTAATCATACCCCCTCAGGAAAGCTTTCTCGAAGACCTTGACTTCTTAGACTCGGTCACATCCCCCTGTTAACACACACACATTATCCGTCTCTCTTTCCTGGTATGTAACAAATGGATTTGATATTTATTCCTGTGGCTACTTGATTAATGTTTTTTCTCACCTACTAGGCTTTAACCTTCTTGAGATACTTGCCTCTTTTTTTTTGGCCGCAGCATGCAGGATCCCTAACTAGGGATCCAGCCCATGCCTTCTACAGAAGAGCAGATTCTTAACCACCAGACCTCCAGGGAAGTCCAAGATACTTGCTTTTTGATCGCTGTTGTTCATGTCACCTACCATGACACCCAGAAGCTCGAAAAGTATTTGTTCAATGAGAATAAGTCTGTTACTGTGTATAATATGAATGGAGGTGTAGGAATTTAAGGGACTCACCCAGGATCACATAGATAACAAGTGGCAGAGCCAATATTCGAACCCATCTGTCCAACTCCAGAGCTTAAATTTCTACTCATTATTCTAGACCCAGTGCTACTTAAACTGTCCATGGTAAAGGACCAGTTTTGGTTTTTTAATTTTCAGTCTGTCACTGGCTGGTGCTTTGGTAAAAATTTTTGATCCCATATTTGGATGTTTGGACAATGTCACATACTATAGAAGTTTATAAACCTTTAGTCTCGGTGTCTGTTATCACCTCATCACAGACCAGCGTTGCAACACAGGCCGGATTTTGAATAGCTTTAGTTCCAGCTCCCGGGGAATGGAACGTCTCACCTCTCAACTCTTTAGGCTTGTGTCTACAGTGTCCTGTTTTGTTTCGCTTTTCAAGGAGGATTTCCATTAAGGAGGTTTTTTCCTCCCCTCATTAAAACAACTTTTGAAAACCTAGAAAAATTAGCATTTTGATCTCTTCTGTTTGGTGTTTGTTCTGACACCGCCCACTTGGTACACTTTGTTATCTGTAAGGATCAACTATGTTCAAATATCACCAGATAATTTCATTTATTAATTCAGTAAGTGTTTACTGAGAGCTTACCAACATCTGCACCCTGAGTAGAATTTGTATTTGTTGTCTTTCAGGTAACAACCCTGTCAAGCCCTGTAATCATTTCTCTGGTTTTGTGTTTTTTTTTAAACTTCCTTCTTTTATCCTCACCCTTCCTCCCTTCTGCCCCCAGGTCTTTTGAGAAGCATCCAACTGCTACTCTTTTTACTCAGAGAAAAGTTCCTTCTTAGCTCATTATAAAGTAAGAAAAAGCATAATGTGCCTTCTTCAGAAATCTTTGTTCAGAAAGAGTCACTCCTGAAAACTTCTTGTGGAAAGCTGTGTTGGATTAAGTATGTCCTGTTGGTGTTAAGGGCACTTGTATTTTGAAAAGTTTCCACACAGAGCTATTGCCAAATAGGCCTTCTCTTGTGTTTAAATAGGTTTTCTACTTTATTCTCTCATTTTCTTCTAGAGTTTCACTTTTAAAAATCTCATTGTCTTGGTTTGGTTTTGTTTTTTTTTTTTCCCTTCAGTCAAGTCCTAATTCGAAGCAGAGTCCTCAGGGAAAATGGAAAATACATTCCCAAACAGGTACTCATTTATCTTTTATTACAAGCTCCACGATTCACTGTTGAGGACAGTAGATATCTGAATGTTTTATAAGGGGACTCTTCCAGGAAAGCTGAAAGCAGGCAAGTCAGTAATTAAGCTGTGGCCTAGTGGTGTTTGCTGTCATTTTGACCTTGCTCTTCTTGGGAAATTGTTTTCAAATGTGACTCAGCTAAAGTGTCAGGTCGGCTGCCAAGTAGGCTGCCAGCTCTGAATGTAATAGCATATTCCACGGGCCTTCTGACTAAACCTCGGGGGAATAATTTGACAATGTTCTATGTCACAGTTTTTTTGTTTGTTTGTTTGTTTTTGTCACAGTTTTAAGACTTAAAAAGTTCTTTTTTCTACTAGTCTTTCCTGACACGAAAATATTACTTCAACAACCCAGAGGATGGATTTTTCAAAAAAACTAAAAGGAAGGTTGTGCCGCCTTCTCCTATGACTGGTATGTTTATTCCCCTCTCTCATCTTTAAGGAAGATTTTTAACATGATGGGGGGATGAGCAGGGAGGATGTCCTTTTATTTGAAATTTAAATGGTATAAGACAGTAATCTGAGGGAACTTAGGGATCATCTGATACAGGGATCTACAAACAGGGGATTCTCTTTCAAATAAATCTTATACCTTGAGAACTCCAATGTATAAAGTGGAATTAAAAGCAAGAGCTCTCGGCTAAGGGGACGGGGAGTAGGGCCATTGTCCCCAGGTCTCTCCCCTTTGCTGTTCCTCAAGACCCAGGGTTCTGAGGGGCACGGCTGGAAAGCATTCCAGTCCCAGGTCCCACCCAGTGCAATCCTGTTGCTGGCAGATGACTCCCGGATTCTGCCTAAATGCTTTCCTCGGTGATTCATTTCCTTGTCAGACATGACTGCTTGCTCTCCCCGTACAGTTTTTCCTCTAACAGATTTCTTACTTCCTCTGATCCCAGTCATGTGAAAAATACATCATCTTTAAAGTAAAACAAAAATAACACATTATTTGGTTTTACTTACCCATTTATTTCAGTACCTATCTCTTCAGGTTAGATAACCAGTATCATAAACCCAGACAGAAGGTACTGGAGTTGATTTCAGTAGTAAGTCTGTTAGCAAATCTATAAGAAACAAAAGACCAATAAGTATATGGAAAGATATTTGACATAATTAAAATCAGGGAATGCCAGTTAAAACACGGTATCCTTTTTAACCCATTAAATTAGAAACGATTGAAAAGCTTGACCACAGCCCACTCCAGTATTCTTGCCTGGAGAATCCCATGGACAGAGGAGCCTGGTGGGCTACAGTCCATGGGGTCGTAAAGAGTCAGACACGACTTAGCGACCGACTACACACAAACTTAAACTGGAATTTGAGGGCCTTCTATGGGAATGTTAGATTGACCCTGAAGAGTACTTCTCTTAAATTCAAATGCCTTTTTCATCTAGTGGACCAAAAATTTATCTTTAGTAATATCAATGCCGTCACTTTGTGCGGGGAGATGAGTAGGATAGTAGAGTTTTAAAGCATACTAGTTAATGTAGCGTATTAGCAATGAAGCATTTTACTTTGAACTAACAATTTCTTTGTCAAAACATGTCCTTTCTCCTTAATTGATGATGTGAAGTTATGAAAGCATTTATTGAAATATATTACATACTCAGCTTGATAAACGAGAATAATGACTTTTTTTAAAAAAAAAAAAAAAAGAAAAGCTTGACCAAAGCTGCTACTGTCAAGGTCATGGAAAGTGAAGTCCTCTTACAGTTGCTGAAAGTCAGTTTTAAATGGTCAGATCCCTTGGTCCAAAAATTCTTCTAAGAGTTTCTCTTACAGAAACACTTACACAAATTTGCAGATTTATGTACAAGGAAGTTGTTGGCAACATTTTTTTTTTTTTTTGCCAGTAAACAATCTATTGGTCTAACCAGAAGTGATGAGTGTGACCACAGTGGACGACTATGCAGACATTAAAAATAATGAGCCATATTATACCAATATGGAAACATAATATGTCACAATATGTTAATTTTTTAAATTAAGAAGCAGAATAGTAAGCATAGTATCCCTTCATGTATATATATATATAGAAAGAAACTATTGTGTGTATATACATATATACATGTATAGGTATATATGTACATTTATATTGACATATAAAGATAGAAGAATATACAGTAGTTAAAAGTGTTTAGACAGTAGGCAGAGGAACTCTCCGCATCCTGTATTTATATGTCGTGTGAATTTTTTACAATGAACTTGTATTACTTGTATTAATTTTATCAAGTAAATTTAAAAGTTACAAAAAACAAGGAATAAATCCCTACCAACAGTGGTAACAGCTATTGGTTGCTTGTTTTTCTGTCTTAGATCCCACCATGCTCACAGACATGATGAAAGGCAATGTCACCAATGTCCTGCCTATGATTCTTATTGGCGGATGGATCAACATGACGTTTTCAGGCTTTGTCACAAGTAAGTTACAGACTCAGAAGACTTCAGGTTTACTTCATCGTTGATCCTTTCCCATGACCCTACTCAGAAATCCAGGTGCTGCTGACATACTACTGTCCCAGGTCCTATGTTCTCGAGTGGAAACTGATAACAGTTCTTGAACAAAAAAATTGATTATGCTCTGATTTCCCGGCTCTTATCCCGAAGTGTTCATACATTCATGACACAGATGCTTTTTCACTAAGGGACTCGAACGAGTGGCTGACTAATTTGCATCCAAAATTAGTTTCGTGTCCTAGTGAGTAGGAGGCAGGGAAGCCTGTTTCTGTCTTGACTTCATTTTTGAGGTGTTGGGTCAGTTGCTTGTCGATTTGTTTGAGCCGCTTTTATTTAAATGAACTTGGTGTCTCAGGAATGTCCTTCTTTGTGCATATATATTCCACTTCGGGTTTAACAGAAGTGTGCTGGTTTCTTTTCCAGATTTTGGGGCACAGCTCAGTTTGAGCCCCTACTTCTTAAGCACTAGACAATCTGGTGTTGTTCAAAGAACTAGAATCGAGTGACTTGAGTATTAATTCTTCAGAAAGTGACATAAGTCTCTTTGTGGAAATAAGTTTCTAAACACTGTATGGTACAGAGTTCCCATCTCCTCAGGGAGATATGTGCATCACACTTATTAAACTGTTCTACAGAGGAAGCTGGGCATGATTCTGAACTTTTTCTTTCTTTTCTGCAGCCAAGGTCCCGTTTCCACTGACCCTCCGTTTTAAGCCTATGCTACAGCAAGGAATTGAACTACTTACATTAGATGCCTCCTGGTAAGGACTTTCTTCTATTGAGTAAAAACACCAACCAAAATCTAAAACAGGGATCTCTTTAAACAACAGGATTTCCAGTTTGCCTGCTTCACGGGAATAGGTTTTTGGGGTTTTTCTCATTGAAACTCCACTCAGAATGCCACAGATTATGGTAACTTTTACATGAGCTTTCTTGCAAAAGGAGAGAATGTATCAAGCTCTTTCCCCTAGCTTCTTGGGTCTTAAGAGCTCAAAAAAAGTAGATGTGTCCACCCCAAAAAAAGTTAAAGGCAGGAATGCTGGACAAAGCAGACTTTTTAACAATAAATGCCCTGGGGCTTATGGAAGTGGATGTTGGTATTATTTGTTTCAAAATACATTACTTCAGATAACAACATTAATCCTTTTCATTGGTACCAGTCACTGTGCTAGATACAGGCCATATATTATTTTATTCTCGTAGCAACCCTATCAAGTGGAGCCATTGAGATTTGACCACAAGTCTGTCCAAATCCAGCACTTGTGTCTTATTTACCGTTCTGCTTTTTATATCAGAGTGATAAAACCCCAAATATGAAGAGCTCTCAGGACAGTGCTATAGCCTCTGGAACACAGTAGTGCTTCTTCATGTGGTCTCTCCAAGATTATTTTGGCTATGGCTTCCCAGAGACTAGCGTCTAATGGAAACCAGACAGGGACTTCCTTAGTGGTCCAGTGGTTAAGAGTCCACCTTCCAATGCAGGGGTCACGGGTTCAGTCCCTTGTCAGGGAACTAGGATCCCACATGCGGCAGGGCAACTAGGCCAGCACACCATAACTCGAGAAGCCTGCCCACCACAACAAAGACCCAGCGTAGCCAAAATAAAATTGAGTAGGCTAGAGTAAAATAAAATAGCCAGACAGCAGGAGGAGGAGAATGGGCAATGGGGGTCACCATTGCCGATCTTGACTCACTCCGCAGTTGGAGCAGTCTGTGGTTGTTTGGGAGGGACACGATGGACCCGGCGCTGGGAGAGTCTTGGGCGTGCACACTTCCCCGAGAGGAGAAAAGCTATACTAACTACGAGTAGCACAACTGTTAAACTTGGACCTTCCAGTCTCCTGTGGGTAAAGACAAACTTCATGGGCTGGAGAAAAGCTGTTTCATCTTTTGTCAGCACCTGGACAAGTATGTTTCTGACATGCTCGTGTGGACAAAGGAGCCTGGAACCACATATGAACTAGCTTACCAATCTGAAAGATTATGTACAGATGAGTGTGACCCAAGTATTGGAATGAAGTGTGGGTCCTTTCCCTCTGTATCATTTCTTACACTCATTTTAGTTTTTTATTATATGCAAATGTATTAACTTCATTGGGGCAAGGTGGGAAACCTAACCTAAGGAGAGCTTTGGGATATAGTTTAAAACTTGAAATGGCTTGTCCAGCCACCACAGTCTTCAATATGAAGCCTACTAACACTTGTGGTTTCCTTAGAGAATGGGATTCAGGACAGGAAGCCTCTTTCAATTTATATCTTACGAACTTCAGTATTATTTGCAATTATCATATACATCAATAACAAGTGTGTGGTGTTGTCATGATTACAAATAATAAATGGTTTGAAAACTCACTATGTAGGCAGGATAATTAAACAAAACTCGTGTTCCCTGATAAAATGAAGCCCACCAGTTGTGAGTTCAGTTCCTGCTACTGAATGCCAAAGAAGGAGCCGTTAGCCTCCATATATTACCTCATTTTACCCTCATGGCAACTCTCTGAAGTGAGTGGAAGAATTGAGATTTGACCCAGGTCTGTCCATAGGGCTCAGCTGTTTGCCTGCAGAGAGCTATAACTATTAATATTTGTAACATGGCCTTCACGTGTGTTTCTTCTTTGGTTGTGCTCTGGATGACTACTGGCTGACCCCAGGTGATTCCTTTATATACTCTGAACAACTTTGGGTGGTAGAAATGTATGAACTAGCTTATCCTGAAATAACTACCTACATTGTTTCACTTTTGCTTCCTAGGGTGAGTTCTGCATCCTGGTATTTCCTCAACGTCTTTGGGCTTCGGAGCATCTACTCTCTGATTTTGGGCCAAGATAATGGTAAGAGGCAATTACTTCAATAGCTGAGTCATTCATACCAGGGCCAGAGTGATTATGTAGGCTGTGTTGTATTGAACAGAGTGAAATATGGTGCTTCATTCCCTAAACTTATTCCTAAGTTTCTGAGGTATTCTGAAAGAGTCTTAAACATCCCAAGGTCAGACTGAAGATCTGAATTCTCCTCATTAATCACGGGGACAGTATTTAGTTATGCAGAGTCTGATACCCTCCAATGAGGGATCCAGCACCAGCAATGTAAGCCTGTAAATGTAAGCCTGAAGCTGAGAGAAGGCTGGTTTGATCAGTTCGCCCATTGACTAGAGACCAGTACCAGTCCTGGCTCTCTTACTTAAATAGCTGGGACCCTGGGTAAGTGACTTAACCATGCCAGTCCTCTGCCTACCTGTAAAACAGGGACCTTAATAACTGACTTCTGGGTTTGCTGTGAGTAGATAAGGTAGATACATGGAGCACTTAGTGAAGTACCTGGCATATTGGTGTTGCTCAGTAACTCATAGCTATTGCTCGTGTTATTTAAATTTAGAGCTTCCTTTAGTTAATCTTCTTTCTCCTGCTGTTATCATGTCCATTGTTTGCAAGAGGTAAAGTGACTTTCACAAAGTGTGTGACAAGGCCAGTCAGTGAACTGTCTGTGGTTCTCTAACCCACTGCCAAGCATCTGTAAGTGCTATGTGAGGACCACGCTTCCCTGAGGGTCCTGGGTGCGGGCTGTGCCCTGGCATTCACCGGGGTGTGTCTTACACTGCAGCTGCTGACCAGTCTCGGATGATGCAGGAGCAGATGACTGGAGCAGCCATGGCCATGCCCGCAGACACCAACAAAGCTTTTAAGGTACACTCACTTCTCTTCCCAGCTTCACCGAAGCTCAAAGGTGTTACCAGAGTTACTTTTAAAGATGAATTCCCTGAAGTGAGTGTGGTATATATATGGTTCCATCATTTTAAGTTTAGTGAAAATGTATTTGCATTTACATGTCTCATATTCCAGAGACAGAATCATCTGATAAGTAAGTTAGAGATTCTTGGTACTTTCGGTGGTTTTTAAATGCTCACCCAATTTAATCCACAGTGTAAATGAAGTTATAAAAGCAGCCCAATCAGAGATGCCAGGTAGACATTTGGAATATTTTGAACTTTTTTGGACCCTGATATAAATTTCATTCAGTAAAATCTAAATTGGGAATACCTTGGCAGTCTAGTGGTTAGAACTCCACATTCTTTAACTGCCAAGGGCCCAGGTTCAATCCCTGGTGGGGGAACAAAGATCCCACAGGCCATGTGGCTTGCTCCCAAAAAAACCTAAATTATTTGAGCCTTTCATAAATGATTCTTGAATTTGTAAAATCCAATATAATTTTATACAGCAAAATCTCACTAATTTTTCATGATGAAAACTAGAAATAGAGAGGAATTTGCTTGATGAAAGATACCTATGAAAGACCCACAGTTAACATACTTATACTGGAAGCTTTGCCCCTAAGGGTAGGAACAAGACAAAAGATGTCCACTATGACCACTTCTATTCAACATTATTCTAGATGTTCTAGCCAGGGCAGTTAGGCGAGAAAAAGAAATAAAAAGCATCTAGATTAGAAAGGAAGAAGTAGGAACTTCCCTGGTGGTCCAGTGGTTAAGAATCTGCCTTCCAATGCAGGGGACTCGGGTTCGATCCCTGGTGAGGGAACTAGGATCCCACATACCACAGGGCAGCTAAGCCCACATGCTGCAACTAGAGAGGCCCATGGATCACAGTGAAGACACAGTGCAGCCAAATTTAAAAAAAAAAAAAAAGTTTTAGAAGTAAAACTGTCTTTGTTTGCAAGTAATGTGGTCTTTTACATAGAATATCCTAATAGGAATCCACCAAAAAACTATTACATGTAATACATTCAGCAAGATTTTCAGAAATCAGTCATAGTTCTACACACTGGTAATGAAGAATATGAAAAATAGAAATTAAGAAAATCATTCCATTTACAATAGTATCAAAAAGGATAAGAATAAATTTAACAAAACAGCAAGACTTGTACCATGAAAACTGAAAAATATTGCTGAAAGAAACTAAAGAAACCCTAAATAAATGCAAATATATCCATGTACATATTATCTTGACTTACTGTTATCGAGATGGCAGTACTCCTTGATCTGTTGATCTACAGACTCAAAATCCCACCAACTTTTCTTGCGCAAATTGGCAGTCTGATCCAGAAGATAATACGGAAGTGAAAGGGCTTCAGAATAGGTGAAACAATGTTGAATAAGAATGGAGTTGGAAGACTCAAGACTTCCTGATCTGAAAACCTACTTCTGAGCTATAGTAATCAGGACTGTGTGGGACTGCCGGATGTGCAGACTTGCAGACCAATGGAGCAGAGCTGATATTCCATTCAATCAGGACTTCCCTGACGGTCCAGTGGTTAAGACTCTGTGTGCTTCCAGTGGAGGAGGCCCAGGGTCGATCCCTGACCAGGGAACTAAGATCCAAATGCTGTGCAGTGCAGCCAATAAATAAAAAAAGTTTTGTTTTTCTTTTTAAAGAATTGAGAGTTCAGAAATAAACTCATACATGTAGGTCAAATGATTTTTGAGAAAGGTGCCAAAATAATTCAGTGAGGGAAAGAATAGTTTTGCTGTTTATTGCATACAGAGTTTTCTGTTTCAGGGGATGAAAAATTTAGAAATAGTGGTGATGGTTGCACAACATTGTGAACCTAAAAAATGCCACTAAATTGTATACTTAACAGTGGTTAAAAATGGCAAATTTTGTTTCATATGTATATGAATATTTACCACAATAAAAAACATTGTGAAAGAAAAAAAAAAAAAAAATTGTGAATAAAAGTTTTTAAATGGGTCACAGACCTAAATATAAGAGCTAAAACTAGAAAGCTCGTAAAAGAAAACATAGGTGTAAATGTTTATGACCTTAGATTAGGCAATGATTTCTTAGATATGACATCAAAAGTGTAAGCAACAAAAGGAAAAATAGGTAAGTGGAACTTTGTCAAAATGAAAACTTCTGTGCTTCAGAAGACACTGTTAACAAAGTGAAAAGCCAGCCCATAGAATCGGAGAAAGTGTCTGCAAATCATACATCTGGTAAGGGTCCAGGATTCAGAATAAAGAACTCTTAGAACTCAACAATAAAAAGATGATCCAGTAAAAAGTTGGCAAAGGATATGAATGCTCATTTCTCCAAAGAAGACGAACAAATACCCAATAAGCTAAGCACATGAAAAGATGCCCAACATCATTAGTCATCGGGGGTTTTTGCAAATCAAAACTTCAGTGAGAAAAAAAAAAAAACTTCAGTGAGATACCACCTCACACTCACTCATATGGTTATTATAAAAAAGATGGACAGTAACGAGTGGAGACATTGGAACCCTGATACATGCTGGTGATTATGCAGCTGCTTTGGAACACAGTTCTTAGTCTTACCCTCAAAAAATTAAACACACTTACCATATGACCCAGCAGTTCTGCTCTCAGCTAAACACCCAAGAGAACTGAAAACATATTTTCACACAAGAACTGAGTACAAGAATGTTCAGAATACTACTGATAATAGTCAAACCTAGAAACAATCCAAATGTCCATCGTCTGATGAACAGATAATGCAATGTCTAGACAATGGAATGTATGCAGTGGAATATTAGCCATAAAGAAGAATGAAGTGCTGAATCATGCCACAACAGAGAGGAACCTTAAAAACATGCTAAGAGAAGGGAACTATAACCAATATCCTGTAATAAATCATAATGGAAAAGGATGAAAAAAACTAAATGTATATGTATAACTGAATCACTTTGCAGTATGGCAGAAACCAAGACAACACTGTAGATCAAGTATACTTCAACAAAATAAATTTTTTTTTAAATGTTAAGTGAAAGAAACCAGTGACAAAAGGCCACATACTGCATCCAGAGAAGATGACAAGATTCAGAAAATGAAGTAGTAGTTGCCAGGGGCTGGGGAGGGGATAATGGGAGTATCCGCTGTTTGATGTAGAGGGAATCTGCCGTGACAGAAGTGTTCTGGAACTCCACAGCAGTGATGGTTGCCCATCTGTATGAACACACTAAAAGCCACTGGAGTGCACACGTTGAAGGGATGGATTATGTAAATTATTGTTTTTAAAAACCCATACCTGTGAGCTAACATTTATATTGCACATTAAGTTTTGTAGAGCATTTTTAAAGACGTACTAATTAAAGGCAGAAGTAGTCAGCATTAATAGAATACTTGAGAAATGTAATTAGTTGCCAGCTCCAGGGACCTGAACAGATTGTTTCTTTCTTAGCCTAGTCTCCTGTCTGTAACTTAGGGGCGGGGGTGGGTGAGCGGACAGCAGCACCTCCCTCATAGGATTGAGTGAGTGTCACATGTGCAGAGCTTGATCCCGCTCCAGGCCTGAGCATATCAGCACTGCTCCTATAACAGCCCTTCTCTCCCTGCCCCCATGTTTCTCGTCCTTTGCAGACAGAGTGGGAAGCTCTGGAACTGACGGATCACCAGTGGGCACTGGATGACGTTGAAGAGGAGCTCATGGCCAAAGACCTCCATTTTGAAGGCATGTTCAAAAAGGAATTACAGACCTCTATTTTTTGAAGACCAAGCAGGGGCTAGCTGTGTCTGGAACTTGGAGTAGCGCTTAACCTTACAACTTTCGTTTGAGCTGGAGCCTCTTGGAATGAAAAGGGGGGTGCATGAGCTGGCGGGGGTGCAGCAAGGATTGTTCTTGTCTGAGGCGGGCTCCCCTTCATGTTTGAACCCAGAGGAAACGTGAGGAGTGTATGCTGGGTGACTTGCCCAGAAACAGCTATTTTTTAAATATTTTAAATGTTCCTTCTGGTGACTCTAGTAATAAAAGTAAGAGAAAGGGGGGACACTCAAGCTAGTGATAATATTAAAAAACAGCAAAAATTCAGTCTATGGAAAAAGCATTGTCAATTAAACCTAATTATTACGTGCAGTCATTCTGACACCTAAACCTCAGTAAACTCCTGTTTTCTTGGAATCCAAACACCCTGCATTTCACCTTAAATTTTTTGTTAGTATTTGTATAACTTCCCTTTCACAAATAATACATTTTCATTGTTGAAAATTTAGAACCAATGGATAAACAAAATGAAACTCTCTGTGTTGTTCATTTTGCGCCTGCAAATGACATGAAAAGCAAATGTGTCAAAACCTGACTCAAGCTCTTTTCCAGAGTAAATACCCAGGGCCAGGACAGACTTAGCAAACCTTCTCTCTGTCTTAATACTATCAAGTAAAAATTGGTGACCCTGAGACGCTGCCAGATCCTCAAGTGCCTTTGGGATCCTCAAAGACTTCAGTGGTTAAGTAATGTGAAGTCTTCATCTGGAACTCATAATATATTAAATCCACTGTCAAATCAGTAGAGCTGCACTATACATGGCTACTCCACTGAACGAAAGACCCCATGTCCGAGTTATTCTGGATGAGAGAGAGCTTACATGTGGTTGTAAGAAGGGAGAGGGGGTGATTGCTGGCAGACACAGAGGTAAGGGTTGCCCAGGAATAATTCTGTCTGGATTAACTGTCCCAGGGAGGTAGCAGAGGGCCTTCTCTGTACCAAGAGGTGAAATGTAACTACACATTGAACGTTGTAATCCGGAACAAACAACTCAACTCTACAAATTAAATCATCCTGTCTTTTTGTCTTTACCTGTACAAACATTACCTCTGTGGGTCACTCACAGCCTTCTGCCAACAGTTACGAGTATGTATTGTGGACCAGTGCTGGAGAGTCTAAAATGGAAAAAAATGGGACTCTTGTCCTCAGGAACTCATAAGAGACACATGAGAAATTGGTGGTTCTTAATCATTCGTTGGGTCACAGTATCTCTTTGAGAATCTGATGGAAGCATAGGCCTCTAGGGTAACCCCAGGAGCACTGATAGACCCTTTAAAGCCTATTCATAGTGACACGCTGACCCAAAGTTAAGAGATGCTAATATTTAAAACAGTTGTTAAAATATTAAAGGAGCAAAGATTCCCAGGGAAGCTAACCTTTGCTCTGGGTCTTGAAAGAGTTCTGCAGTGTAGAAAGGCATCCCAAGCAAAAGGAAGAGAATCAGCCAAAGCCCGAAGATGAAAATGTCTACAATTCACTGCTTCCTGACGAAGTGGGGAGTGGTATGGTATATACAGAAAGGTCTGAATCAGGCAGGAATGGAGACAGTACGGGGACTGAGGGGAGGACCCCCTTTCCTACAGCGTGTCCTTGGTCTGCCTCTTGACCCACACAGTCTGTCTTCCCTGTAGTGAAGTTGGGTGGGTAAAATGTGTGAGACTGTTCTCACCCATCATGGTGGTAAATGTGTATGTCCTTGGCACCACCTCTACAGCAAGTCAAAGGGAAAAGCCAAGTTTGCCTTGGCAGGCTCTTCTCAGAACCAGCACACAAGTTCAAGGAGCACTGCTTATTATGTCTGCTTCTTGGAGTTTAATTTGGATCAGACTGCTAGGTGAGCAGTCCACCTTTACCATCACCCTGGACTTAGCACCCGAAACCATTTAGAGCAACGTGAAATGTCCACTTATTGATAATGGTGGTATGAAAGGCACCTTGCATGGAAGATTAAAGATCGACAGTCAGTGGCAAAACACAACTCAGAAAAATAGTGATGACTTAGATTGGAGGACAGCAGGTAAACCTGTGCTTAGAGGCAAAAGCCAGCATGGTCCCCCTGTATGGTCTGAGGAGCCTGATGGGCAGGGGTATATGTAGGAGACATGGGGGATTACTCTGTGAGGAATAGTGCAGTGGCAACTGACAGAACTCAGTCTGGCTTAAGCAGTTTTCTTTTTTTTTCCTTAATGTAAATTGGTTCAATAACTAAAATGCCCAGTGGTCAGTTACTTCAGTGTAACTGAAATCATATGATTTCAAATGAAATCAAATGATATCATCCAGACTTGGTTGCTTTCTCAAGTCTGCTTTTTTCTATTCTCAGGCAGTTTGTCTTCTCACAGGGACACCAGCTTCGTAACCACAGTGAAAAGCACCCCTGGGAATTCCCTGGTGGTCCAGTGGCTAAGACTCTATGCTCCCAATGCGGGGGGGGGGGGGGGGGGGGGGTGCAGTTTCGATCCTTGGTCAGGGAACTAGATCCCACATGCCACAGTACACGCCTCAACTAAAAATCCCGTGTGCTGCAAGTAGGACCCAATGCAGCCAAATAAAAAAATACACAAAAAAGACATGATGCGATGAGGCAAGAGGCAAGGCCAGCTGGCAGAGAGCTTCTAAGTCACCCCCTCAGACAAGTACTTGATGCTGATGTTACTTCAGGAACCTCTGGGAGGGACTGGTAGGAAGGGATCTGCTGCTGGGGTGGAGTTGAGGCCGTCACAATGATTAGCCCCCTTTTTCTTGCTCTGCCTCAGTGTGGCTGTGTGTAAGGCACTTCCCCTCTCTGGGCCTGTCTCCCCACTCACCACCCTGTTACTCTCCGCTTCTACCGCATCCATTCCTTTCCCAGCCCAGATCTGCAGCCACTGTGGAAAACAGTCTGGCAGTTCCTCTAAAGCTCAAACAAAGTTTCCATATGACCCAGCAGTTCCACTCCTAGACACATGGCCCAAGAGAAAGGAGTACATATATGTTCACACAAAAACGTGTACACAAACACAGTAGCATTATTCATAACTGCCACAAAGAGGAAACAACCCAAATAGCCATCAACCAAACCTGCACTCGTGTATATAACTGAATCACTGTGCTTCACACCTGAAACCACACTGTAAATCAACCGTACTTCAGTAATAAAAGGTAATGATAAAATGTTTTGTACTTGTGATAGTTACACAACCTTGCGACTATAATAAAAACCACTGAATAGAACACCTTAAATAGGTGAGTTACATCCTATTAGGTGAGGGTAAGCCCTTGGCTGTTGACATCAAGATGTCTCAAGGTCATGGACACAAGGGGCTCTTGGAGACTATCCAGGATGTACGAGGACAGCATGGAGGAGACATCTGAGAATGCTGGGTGCAGAGGGGTGTCAGGGGCCTGCCAGCATGTCCCGAGGCCTCTCCTGCGCTTTAATGTCAGCCGTGGCAGCCCTCCTCCTGACCCTGTACTCACCCTGGTCCCACCATCCCCATCTCCCGGGCTCTGGAGGAGCCTGGGAAGGTCAGCGGGCTTCAGAAATCCGAGCTCTATATCCGTGTACTAGACCCAAGATGCATACTAGACACAAAACGGGCTAGTACTCAATATGTAAAAGGTTTTATTTCTACAACCAGCTCACCAATTGTACAGGCAGCCCTGTGCAATCTTTTCCTTTCTTCCATTTCTTTGTGAATTTCTTTTTTGTTTTAAACTTTTTACTATGAAAAATTTCAACCATACACAAGAGTGGAGAGGATAGTATAAGGACATACCCATCTCCCTTCACTGATAATGAATAATAATAGTTTGTCAATCTTTCATGTATCTTCCAAACGCATTTTTTTTTTCCTGGAGTGTTTCAACGGTAAATGTTAGACACGATACCATCTCACACAAAAACATTTTAGTAAGTAGCTCTGACAGATGAGGAAATGATCAAACATAACCCATAATACCATTATTCACCGAGTCCAAACAGGTTTATTGTTTTGTCCATGCTAAGGCCCAATCAATGTTCAAATTACCCAATTATCTTCCAACACCTTTGTGTCTTTGCTTTGTCTGGATGAGGATCCCAACGAGGACCTCGCACATGGCATTTGACTGCTATGACTCAAGTCTTTTATAACATTTTCCCTTCCCCCTGGTTTTTTCAAGCTGTTAATTTGTTGAAGAAACTACGTATTTGTTATAGAAGTCTGTATGCCTTTTTGAAAGTATTCTCACCTGGGAGACCAAATCTTTAGATTGTTTTTCGCTTCAAAGAAAGATTATGGGGAATGAATTAGTGACAGATGCATAGACAATTAAGTAAATAAAAACCCAAGCCACACTTACCCCAGGAAAAGCAGAACATCTAGCAAACAAATTATAATCATAGCACACTCCTGATTCAGCTTGGATAATTTGTTTCACAGTTGGACTATTGTAAATGCAGATTGATGATATAAACAAAAGCGGCACAGGAAAATGTGGAAGGCAATATAAGAGCTAAATCTTCATGTTCCTTTGTAGTAGTCAAGAGGTAAAACCTAAAGCTGAAAAAAAAATTAGCAATATAAGTCTGACAATTAGAAAATACATATAAAAACCAAAGAAATAATCAGAACTACCAGAAAGAGTTGAAAAGAATTGGGAGTGAGAGGGAATAAAATACAGGACAGTTGATCTTTACAGTGTGTACTGGATCATCAGACTTATTAATTTAAAAATATATATATTTTTTTAAAATAGGGTTCATTTAGCTGGTATCCATGGAGGCTAAAATCTGAGAAAGAATAAATTAAGATTCCAGGAACCCTTGAGGCCCAATGTGGGAGTGTGACTGTTCCTGCCCTCAGAGCTAAAGACAGTGGCCGAGAACAAAGTCTGCCAGACGGCACCATCTCCCCCAGTCCCACTCCCAAGCTGCCTTTTGTTTCTCTGCTCTTTCCCACCATAGTGACTCACCAAAAGAGAAATGCCAGCCAAGTGTCCTGTCCAAGCAGGAGATTTCACCATGGCTTTGCCTTTTTATTCTGTCTCCCCTTTGCTGGGAGCTTCCAAGGTACTCTCAGGTAGGAGCTCTCAAAAATTCCCAAAGCTGGTGGTTGGCTCTCCTTTCCTCGGAGATCCCAGTCGGAGGCCTGTTTTTAATTTTAGTATATGTGCTGCCGAAGCGAGCACTGGAGGCCTATTTTCAGATTCAAACTCCTAGCACAGTAAGTGCCACCGGGAAAGCCTGGGGTTTTCATCTCTCCTTCTCTCTCTGCGATTCTTCCAGAGGGGCAGGGTAGTGTCATCACTCTTAAGATCACTGGCCCTTATGGTTTGGCTTTTCATTTGCTGTGTGACCTTGGACAAATTACATAACCTCCCTGAGCCTGAGCTTGCTGGCTATAAAATGGAAAGCATAAAAATATATCAAGTTGTTGGCAGAGAACAGGCTTGTGGACACAGTGGGGGAAGGAGAAGCTGGGACAAATCGAGAGGGTAGCATGGAAACACGTGTATTACCATATATAAAATAGCCAGTGGGAACTTGTTGTCTCGCTCAGGGAGCTCAAACCGGTGCTCTGTGACAACCTAGAGGGGTGGGATGGGGTGGGAGGGAGGTTCAAGAGAGAGGGGACATATGTATGCCTATGACCGATTCATGTTGACATATGGCAGAAACCAACACAATATTTAAAGCAATTGTCCTCCAATTAAAAATAAATTAATAATAATAATAATAATATAGGGTTATGGGGACTTCTCTAGTGGTCCAGGATTAAGAATTTACCTGCCAATGCAGGGGACACAGGTTTGATCCCTGATGCGGCAAGATTCCACATGCTTCGGGGCAGCAGGGCCTGTGTGCCACAACTTCTGAGCCCACGTGCTGCAGCTGCCGAAGCTCATGCGCCCTGGAGCCTGTGTTTTGCAACAAGAGAAGGCACTGCCCTGAGAAGCCTGTGTGTCACAACTCTGGAGGAGCCCCCGCTCACCGCAACTAGAATAAGACTGTGCAGCAACAAAGACCCAGCATGGCCAGAAATAAACACATTTTTTTTTTTTTTTTACAAAACCTAACTGGAAAAACAAATAATTTATAGGGTGGTTGTCAGGACTTAGAAAGAATCATGCATGTAAGGTGTGTAGCACAGCTCCTGGCAGACCAAGAGCTTGATAAACAAAGCTATTGACCATACCCCGTATGCTATGCTTGGAATCCCCCCCCCCCCACCCATCCTTGCTGTCCCAGACGCTCCAGGATGAGGCGAGGAACTTCTTTTACAGCCAGAATACTCCCCACCTATAACTGGCACCCCATGCTCCCCAGTTAACATTCACCTCCACCGCTAGCCAGTCTCCTCTTTCCTTTGGATCAGCTTTCATCATGGGTTCTGGCCAAAGGGATCATAATCTCCTTGCTTTTGTCTGGAATCTCAAAGTCCCTACCAATCGCAGTTTGGAAACACAATGGGATTGGGGCTCCAGAGCCGGGGAGCAGCAGTCTGATGATTCTGAGGGAATTGGGGGCTGGGGCGCCGCCAAGCCAGTGAGACTCTGCAGGGGCATGAATTGGGGTCCAAGCACACAAACCCTGCCCTCCTTGGAGGAAACTGAGGAAAGGAACCAAGCTAGCCCCAAACCTGCTGAGGGAATCTTGACGTTTCCAAAGGAGACTCATTAGTGAGTTTTCCCAGAAGTCACTGAAAGGAGGGACCTGGATCCCACAGCTTCCATAATGGGCCCCTCGAACTGCCCTTCCACCAAGACTGCCCACAGGGGAAAAGACAGAGGTCCCTCAAAGGAAATTAGGATGCTGTCAGGAGAGAGATCTTGGACAATGCCAAAAAATGCCAACTATCTGTTATATGTAGAAACAGGATCTAGATAATTTCCCCCAAGATCAGAACGACTGACTAGATCGAACAAGATAAGATAAATAACAAACAAATGTAGAATCCTCTAGTGAGGATCAAAACATTAACTGCGGGGATTTCCCTGGTGGTCCAGTGGTTAAGACTCTGCACTTCTACTGCAGGGGGCACAGGTTCCATCCCTGGGCGGAGAGCTAAGATGCCACATGCCATGGGATACGTCCAAGAGAAGAAAAAAGAAACCAACTGCACACAATGAGATGGGGAAGATCCGGTCAATATTGAGAATAAAGTGATGTGGCTGCCAGAAACATTACTTCAGCATATTAATAGGTGGGGTCATATTAATAGAGGAGTAGACTCAAGGAAAGGGGAGGTGAACATTCAGTTTTATTCTCTCAGTTCCAAGAGTCATACTTCAAAGAGAATATTGTTGACCTGGTAAGACACAGAGGAGCGATGTCACCATGGTGAGATCTCAGAACCCTGTCCTTCAAGGAAAGGCTAAGATGACTGGAAGGGTTTGGCCTGGAGAAGAAAATCCTGGAGAAATAACAGATGACTTTACAATCCTGATGGGGTTCCCGCAAGAAAAAATAGTAAAGCTGGTCAGATGATATGGGAAAATGGGAAAAGCCTGAACTCTCCCCCGGAATCAGAAAAGCTAGATTCAGGCTCCGCCGTTTACCAGCTACTAGAGAGTGACCACTCTTCACACTACAGCATGTGAGACACAATAAGGGCTGAGGATTGGTTTTCTGTGAGAGCTACAGATAGGAAAGCACTGGCAGAGATACTTCAGCTCAACCCTAGGAAGGATTTTCTTTCTTTCTTTTTAAAATTATATTATCATTCTTACCTCTGATTACAAAAGAAATACATGGTTGTATAAAACATTGGTAAACAGAAAAGCAAAATTAGATAAAAATTATATCAACCACGATCTGCATGAGGGCTCAGTCGCTCAGTCATGTCCTGGTAACCCAATTGGCACAGTGGTAAAGAATCTGCCTGCCAATGCAGGAGATGCAGGTTCAATTCCTGGGTTGGGAAGATCCTCTGGAGAAGGAAATGGCAACCCACTCCAGTATTCTTGCCTGGGAAATCCCAAGGACAGAGGAGCCTGGCGGGCTACAGTCCATGGGGCAAAGAGTCGGACACGACTGAGCACACACACACACACACCAATCACTATCTACCTTCTAATATTTAGGGATAGAATAGGTGATGGACTGATTGGTGGATATTAACAAAAATGGGATCATACAAATAATTATCTGAGAGAAATGAGAGTATCAGCATATAATAATGTATATATTGGTATGTAAGGATGCTTATTGCAGTATTGTTTCTAGGGGGAAAAAAGCTGTTAATCACCTGATTACTCATCAGTAGGGGAATACTGGGACTGTCTGGCAAACTAACAGAACATCCACACCATGCAAAACTGTACAGCTAATTAAAAGAAAGGACAGAGCTAGTATGTATTGCCTTCAAAATGTTTCCAACATATATCTGCTTAAAACAAAACAAGCTTATGGAATAATATGCATAGTATGATCCCATTTTTGTAGAAATGTACGCACTTATATATTTTTATATGATGCAAAGAAAACAGTATGATGTTAATGGTGGGTACATCTGCGGGGGGCAGAGCTGGAGAGACCAAGGGTAAGACAGTCCCTGTATTCTTTGAACATTTTTATGTTGCTTGAATTGGGATAATTTCAGCATATATTATAACTCAAATGACTGTGATTTAAATAAATAAACAACAGTCTACTCTCGACATGTCTCCATGCCAGTAAAGATCCCACATCATACTTAATGACCACATGTATTCCTTGTGTGGATCTTCCTTAATGTGCTGAGCCTTCCGGTGGCCATTTGATACATCGGCAACTGTCCAAACAGGGACCTGGAGCATTCTGACAGACCTACCTGAAAATGTGCAGAGACAATGACCTACCCACGCCTCAAGCAGAAAATTATGATAGGTACACCAGTGTATGTGCACAAAGATGTCTGTACAGGAATGCTGGTGCCTTGTTATTCTTGCTAGCAAATAGCTAGGAACAACCTACATGTCCGACTTCACGAACTGGCCAAGTAAAAATGACAGGCTGATCATATGTTGCAATTCTCCATGCTGAATACAAGAAATGAGATGGAACTGTAGAAATGTACATGCTAAATATGCCAGGATATATTGGGAAGTAAAGGAGAAGGCGAGTTACAGAACAATATGTACAGTATGATCTCATTTCTATTTAAAATGTGTATGTGGTTGTGCCTTCAAAAAGCTGTAGGTGGGATTTACCTGTAGGAGGTCCCTAGTGTGTATGTCTCCCTATAAGGACACAGATCTAGAGAACAAAGGGAGTGAGCTCCCCGTCCCAGGAGGTATGCAAGCAGAGACTGACTGCCCCGTTTTCAGGGATGCTGCGGAAGTGATTTCCACATCCCTCCGAGGTTACCTCGCTTCTCTACTTAGCCCTGAGAATCTCTCAGAGAAGGGAGCTTAGGACCGGGAGAAGAATCCACCGCTAAGGGGAAAGGGTTAAGCTGGGACGGCACTCCTGTGGGCGGGCTCCCCGATCGGCAGCGCGGGGCTCTGTTAGCCAAGTCTGAGCATCTCGGAGGATGCGGCGTGGAGCGCAGCTTCAGGGACGCGCGCAAGGTGAACGCGGGGGCTGCCAGCTTGGCGCCCAGGTGAGGAGCTGGACTAGGGGCGGGCAGTGGAGGGGCTCCGGCAGCGAGTATGACCTGCAGCCCCACTCCCAGGTGCGCGCGCCAGGGTCTGCACTAGCGCCTACCCCCACCCGGGACACTGCGGGAAGGCGCGGAGCCAGGGGAGAGGAGATGGAGGAAAAGGAGAGGTAACCCGAGATGGACCGGCTCCTGAGGCTGCCCTGCGGCGGCCCGCATCCTCCCCCAGGACGGCCTCGCCCCAGCCCCTGAGGTAGGGAGAACACCCTCCCCACTAAAAAAAAACAAATCTCTTCAGCAGCTGGCCTCCAGAGCTGGGCAGCCCCCTGCTCATCCGGAGATGACTACATCTCTTGGATCGGGGGTGGTGAGCAGATGGCATATGTTTATCGTTGAAGGCCCAACTCTCCTGCCTCCTCCTCTGCAAATCTTCTCGGACCCCCTGGGTAAACTGAGCCAGTGCGGGTTTCACAGCCCCTACTATAACCATTGGCAGCCTGTGTGACCTTGGCTGAGTTGCTCAACCTCTCTGAACCTTGCTTTTTTTCCCCCCTATGAAATGGATATACCCACACCTGCTTGTGTCAGGAGGGGTGGATGAAATCGAGGACATGCAGCTAAGCTTAGCACAGGAACCTGAGTGGGGACTAGCTCAACAAAGGAGAACTGTTTTTAACCAGCGCCCGTGTCCGTGGCCTTCCAGTTCTTCCCCCTCAGCTCAATCCCACTCCAGACACTGCAACTGAGCCTTCTCTTCTGGTCCCCAGCACCTAGCCTGGGCCAGGAGCAGAGCATGGGCTCCGTGCATGTTTGAGAAGAACTAACGAGGCAGAAACTAAACTCAGTTTGGGGGATGGGTTTAAGGGGTCTTTGATTCCCCCCAAAATTACCCACAAGCTTTGGTGAGCCTGGACATTTCCCTGGGGAGACCACCTGGCATTTTCTTCAGCTTCTCAAGGCATCTGCAAGCCACCAAGGATGAGGAAGCTGGGAGCTTGGAGCACAAGTGGTCCACAGAGAGGAATCGAACAGGGTCTCTGCCCTTAAACTCACCCAGGCACTGGCTCTCACAGCCGCTGTCCCCCTCTCCTGGCTGTGGGGTCCCTCCCTGCCTCCCACCTACATTGGGACTCTCAGGAAGGGGAACTGTAAGGGAATATACTTGGGGTAGGCATATGCAGTGACTGGAGATGAGAAATGAAATACACAGCCCTTGAGAAGCCCCAGGCGGGTGGGGGAGACAGGAGATTACTATACTCTGTGACCGGTGTGACAGGAAGGGGTGGAGGTGTTGGGGAAAGAAATACTCAAGCGGAAACAAGCCACTGTCATATCCTACCTGGATTTCTGCACTGGCCTCTCTCCCCCTTTTAAAACACTTCTCAGATCTCCCTTGTAACTTCTATGCTTGTCATCTCCCTTGGCTTCCTAGGTGGGACACAGAATAAAATCCAGGTGCCTTTTTGTGGCTTTTGAGAAAGCCCTGCCTCCCTGATTTCATCTCTCTCTGCTCCTTTCTCCTGTGAAGGGCCTTTGCACTTTCTGTTTCCTCCAGCAAATGCTTTTTCTGGATATCATCTAATGGATGACTCCTTCTTCCCATTCTGTATTTAGCTCAAATGTCACCTGAGTGGCCTTTCTTGCACTCCTGTGTAAAGCCGTCCCCCATTCTTCTATTTCTTACCCCTGTTTTATGTTCTCCACAGCCCACCTTATTTAAAAGTATTCATTGTCTGTCTTTCACTCACAACACCATCTCCGTGAGGGCAGGGAACTTGCCAGTCTTGTTCACTGCTTTATCCCCCAGGCTTGGCACACAGTATGTGCTCCAATTATTTGTTGACATGGTTAGAGGGTTGGTGAGAAAGAAAGCTTTCTGGACAAAAGGAAAAGTCAGAGGGCTCTAATGCTTATTCAGCTCCATTTATGGGCCTGGCCCATCATGTGTTTTGTTATGTCTTATAAGAGGCCCTTGGAGTTAGGTACTAATATTATACCCACTTTACAGATGGGAAAACCATGAGGCAGAGGGGAAAAGTAAGTCACCCAGAAACTGGTGAAGCTGGGATTCAAAGCCAGGTCCCTCCTCAAAGGCAGGGGCGTATTCCTCTCCCTCTCCACTTCTGTAATTTTTGAGCTGGGCCTTCAATAGGATTTAAAATGTATATATTTATATGTAAAGGATTTCGGCAAGTGAAGAAGGGAGATGGCATTCCAGCCTGAGGGAAGAGCACTATCGAAGGGGTGGAGTGTCAGGCAGTTCTGTGGGTCCTGAGGGATGGGTGAGCAGCCTGGTGTGGCCTTGGGAGGCCAGGAGAGGACCTTATATTCTCTCCTGAGGGTGATGGGGAACCATCGAAGGTTCTGCAGTTCGGCAAGTGGCATGACCAGAGAGGTAGTGTCAAAAGGACTCCTGGTAGCATGCAGAGGCTGAACAGGAAGGAACGGGTAGAGGAGGAAGCTGCTTCTTTCCCACCAGCCCCCGTGGGGTAACCGTGGGAGACCCCACCCTCAAGCGCCATCCCCCTCTCCTTTTTTCAGGCTCATCCGGTAAGGACTGGAAGCAGAGGGCCCGAGGCCCAGGCATCAGCGTGGAGCATGGCCCCCAGCCCCTGGGGCTGCATGGATGGCCTCCTGCTGCTGTTGCCCCTGCTGTCCCTGGGGACCAGCCCTGCCCTGGGCCGGGGCCTTCCCAGACCCCTTGAGGACTCAGAACCACACTTGACCCTTGGAGCCCATGACAAGGGCCCTCTTGACATGGAGCGTCAGGCCTTCGACTTCTTCGGGGAGAAGCCCCGAGACGAGAGCCCCTGGAACACCAGTGTCGCCCAAGTCCCTGCTGAGGAGATGCCAGAGAGGCCCGAAGACACCCTTGGCCCAGCCCTGCATGGACCTAAAGCGGCCCACGGGGCTCAGAGAGAAGGACTCCCAGTGACTGACGACCTCCAGGTGGCTCGAGGGCCAATTTCTCAGGGCTGGACAGGACCTCCTGACTCACAGGAGCCTATGGAGCAGGAAGCACCAATCCCCTATCCACTGGGGCCCCCCCACCTCCCTTTCTTCCCCACGACTCCCAGACTCCAACTCCGGCTAGCCACAGTTCCTCCCACGTCGGCGGAACCTGGAGGCCAAGTGGGACAGCTACCACCTAGAGATGACGGTCTATCGGCCAAAGGCAAGACCAGGGTCTCGGAGACGTTTCCCTGGGACCACAGGGGCCCTTCCCCAACTCTTGCGCCCCACCCGGATATTGTGGCGAGGCCAGGGCTGGAAGAACAGGGTGGGGGTGAAGAGGACTTCCAGGAGGCAGCTCAAGGCCCCCTCTCCACCCAACAGGGTCCAGCAGCCCCTGATACTGGCTCAGTATCACCAGCTGAGGGGGCATCCTCTCAGGAGCCTGAGTCCCAGCCAGACCTGGCACTGGCCAGAAGCCTTCCTCCCGCTGAGGAGCAGTCCATGGAGCTGCCCAAGACGGCTGGAGGTGGGGAGGCCTGGGAAGTCAGTTTTTCAAGTCCCTCCCCCAAACAGGCTCACTTCCCTGATGTCAGGGGCTCACCAGGACCTCAACTATCAGATCCCCCAATCTCAGAGACTTCTGATGGGCAGCCCAAGCCAGGTGAGTATCAAAGTGAGGGTGCTGATCAGGGCTGGGAGGGGCAGTGTTCCAGGGCAACTGGATGTCCCCGTTTCTGTGTGACCTCTGGTCCCTCTGGGTCCCATTTACCTCATTCTGGCAAAGGAGGGTGATCATGCCTCTCTCCTGGAGGATTATATTTGGGGAAACGCTGGAGGGTCAGGCAAAGCGATGACTGCTTTTTTTATTTCAGAGTTGGCAGCAGTGAATGGAGCAGATCCCATCTCCCCTCAGCGGGTGAGAGGTGCAGTGGAGGCCCCAGGTACCCCCAAGTCCCTCATCCCTGGCCCCTTGGACCTTGGCCCAACTGCAAACCGAACAGAGAGCCCTGTGGGATCCCTGAAGCCAGGTGAGGGCATGGCTGGGGGGTTGGTGAGAGCGGGTACTCTGGAATAAAAGAACCTGTGTGACGTATATAGGGGAGGGGTGGGGAATGAGTGGGGATGAATACCTCCTTAAAGGAACTGACCAACAACTTCAAACAATATAGGACAATAAACTACTACTCACTGGGTACTCTGGGAGAAGTCATTTGCATTCTGGGGACTAGAAAAGTCTTAAATTAAATTAACCTGGGTTTATTTAGTGCAAGAGATTCTCCAACTCCCATAATTCACTGGAGGAGCTTTGAAAAAAATTCCAAAGCCCAGGCACCAACGAGAGGAATTCTGATTGAATTGATCTCCAGGTGATTCTAATATGCAGCCCCTATTGAGAACTGCTGTTATGTCAATAAAAATGACAGGACACATCCATTTAACCCTTAGTGGGGACGATGCTAAACGTTTAATCCTCACCGCAACCCAAGGAGGGGGGGGATGCTGTTAACTACCCCCATTTTACAGATGTGCTTGGCAAAGTTATATAACTTGTTCACCACACCGGAGCATGATGGGAAATCAAAAGCACTTTTCAAAGGGCTATTTTAATATTGTTATTATTGCAGATGAAGCCGAGGAGTGGCCGGGGCGCCCCCAAAGCCATCCCCCAGCACCCCCTGTCCAGGCCCCCTCGACGTCTCGCCGGGGCCTCATTCGGGTCACCACGCAGCGCGCCCTGGGCCAGCCACCCCCTCCGGAGCCCTCAGCCAGCTCCACGGCATCAGTCCCTGCCTCCAGCCCCCCAGCCAACGCCACGGCACCCCCTCTGCGCTGGGGTCCCCTGCGACGGGTGCTGAGCTTTTCCTGGGAGCTGCACGTTTACGGGGTGGGGGTGCTCTTCCTGCTGCCCGCGTTGTTGGCACTGGCGTCGCTGGCAGCCGCCCCTGCTGGGCCCCGGCTGGCGCTGGTAGCGGCGGTGCTGGTGCTGGTAGCGGCGGGGCTGCGGTCCGCCTACATGCTCACCGACCCATATGGCTCGCAGGCACGGCTGGGTTTGCGCGCCGGCCTGGTGCTCTACAATCTGCCCTTCCCCTTGCTACTCACCGCGCTGGCGGCCCTGACCTTGCTGGGTCTGGGCGTGGGGCTGCCACAGCAGCTGCAGAACCCGCTCCTCCTGGGAGCGCTGGCGTTGGCGCACGGCTTGGGGCTGCTCGCCACAGACCTGCTGTCAGCGAGGCCTGCGCTCAACCTCCTGGCCCAGGGTTTATCGTGCGCCTGGGGCGCGGCCGTGGCTCTGGGCACTCTCTGTCTGTGCCGTCGCCGCCTGTTGGACGGGCCGAGGGGCTGGGATGCCAGCCCGGGCCCGAGGCTGCTGGCCGTGGCCGGCGCGCTGGGGCTGCTGGCCAGCGGCTTGCAGCTGGCGGCGGCGCTCTGGCTGTACCCGGGCCCGGGCCGGGTGGGCCGCTTCTCGTGGGCTTGGTGGGGCGTCCACTTCTGGCTGCGCCTACTGGAGCTGACATGGGCACTCACCCTGGCGCTGGCCGCTCTGGCCTCCGCGCGGCCCAGGCCGCCCACAGAGCACGCTTGCTGGGCTAAGCTGCTGCGCCTGGCGTGCCCCACGCCCTCTAGCAAGAGCGAGGTGCCGGAGCGGCCCAACAACTGCTATGCGGGGCCCAGTGGCGTCAGCGCAGGTACCCTGGACATCAGCAAGAGCCTCATCCGCAATCCGGCGGAGGGTGGGCCTCCAGCCACGCCCAGTTCCGGCGCCTGGGGTTCGGCTGCGTCACTGAGCCGCGGTCCCCAGGGTGGCCCCGGACTGTCCCGCAGCAGCGTGGGGCCGGCGCCATCGATAAGCGAGTTGGACCTGCGGCCGCCATCACCCATCAACCTGAGCCGCAGCATCGATGCCGCGCTCTTCCGAGAGCACTTGGTGCAAGACAGCGTCTTCCGACGCTGCGGCCTCCGCTGCCTGGCCTCCCCGCCGCCCGGGGGCGCGCTGCGGTCGCGCCGGGGCAGTCACCCCGACGCGGAGCTCGACGGCTTGGGTTCTTCGCTCCTCCGAGGCCGAAGCCGGTCGCTCAGCGACGTGCGCATGCGCGGCCCGGTCCCGCCACACGTGGTGGACGAAGTTGACGCGGCGGCTTCCGGCAGCTCCGTGGACAGCTTCTCCCGGGGCTCGCTCAAGATCAGCTGGAACCCGTGGCGTCACGGGCTGTCGTCGGTGGATAGTCTGCCTCTGGATGAGCTGCCCAGCACAGTGCAGCTACTGTCTACCCCAGCTCCTGCCCTGGCTCCCGCGCGGTCTGGGGAGCCCCAGAATGGGGTCCAGCCTCGCTGCAAGACGGGAGACTCGCGCAGCGCCTCCAGTGACACCATCGAGCTTTGAGGGGTCCAGAAACTCAGGACCAGGGCCCCTCCCTCGGGGCCCTAGCGCAAACCTTCTGGGACTTTAAGCATTTGAAAGACATTCCAGGAGTATTCCTGGGCTTCCAACTGAATGCAACCTCCGGAGACAGCCAGACATGAACCCACCCCCAGCCCAGGATTTTTGTTTTTTAAAATATCTCTATTTTTTTCAGCGGGTATTTTGCACAGAGGCCGAGACTTATACGGAATACAGGGTGGACATGCACGGATTTGAGGATGGGGAACAGGGTACAGGTGCCCGAAAACATCCCCTCCAGATTCCCCAGGGTGAAGATGAGTCTTGCTTGTCCAGACTGTCCTCTTTGTGCCAAAGAAATAAACCCTTAGGACTTGGCTCATGCTTCCTTCTGCCCTTGCCAGGTTCCTATTTAGAGGAGATGGCCCCCTTCACCCACCCACCTAGTGATTCCAAGTCCTGTGTGTAATGTGGAAGGGAGGAATTCCAAAGGAAAGGGCACTCAACTCTCCGAGGCTTTTTTTCTTGGTCTGCACCGGATCTTCCTTGCTGTGTGTGGGTTTTCTCTAGTCTTGGCCAGTGGCCAGGGAGGGCTACTTTGGTTGCAGAGCATGGGCTCAAGGTCGGGGGCTTCAGTAGTTGTGGTGAATGGGCTTAGTTGCCCGTTAGCACATGGAATCTTCCTGGACCAGGGATCGAGCCCGTGTCCCCTGCATTGGCAGGCAGATTCTAAACTACTGGACCACCAAGGAAGTCCCCTTGGAGGCTTTAGAAGTAATGGCTACCAATATTTCATAGAATATCTATCTGCTGTACACTTTTCAGCTCTTTATATCCATCACCTTAATTCTCACATTAAGCCTGAATGGGAAGCATTATCATGCCCATTTTATAGAAGAGTCATTTGTCAGGGTCCTTTGGCAAATGATAGGTAGTACTGAACGGAGAAAGTTCCATTCCTTTGGTTCCGCCATCCCCCTTCCTCTTTAACATACTTCAGGGCCAAGGCTCTCCTTTGCCTTCCTTCTACTCCTCCCATCAAGAGAGCCCTCAGTTTCCCAGGGTTTTAGGAAACCTCCCCAAGGGTGGAGGGCTCTCAGTAGCTTAAGCCAACCCACGGCAGGTGGGAACAGGTAGGAAGACAAGCTTCTCCATTTTCTAAGACCTTTCTTTATTTCCTGAGATGAATAAATAAATCAGTGGCTGAGGGGCAGGGGGGTGAGTACAGAACAGGAGCTGGCAGCATGCAGCTGGCAGGAGGGGGCTGTGAAGGGCCCACCCCTGCAGGGACACCTTCCCCCAACCCCACCCTGGGCAAGGGCCAAAGCTCACCAGCAGCCACGAGGAGACACTGTTTAAAAAAAATTCACACATTGTGAAGCCGGCCCAGTGCCCCAAGGTCAAGATCTCAAGGCACCTGCCCTTGGGGCTACTTTTTCACCCCAGGGGCCTGGGCTGCTCTATGAAGTGGGGAGGGGGTGCTTACCCCACTCTCAAAAATAAAGCAAGTGCCTCAAGTGTCCAGATGGGAGAGTCCTGACCTTGGGGGCAGCCTGGGCAGGAGGAGATGATGCAGGTGTGGCAGCAATTATCTGCCCTTGATGAAGCCCTCCAGCACACGGTCACTGCGCTCTGACAACCAGTAGCCAGTCATGGCTGCCACAGCTCCAATGAAGATGGCGGTAAAGACCAAGTCGCCCTTGGCAGCCAGTGTGGCCAGTGCGCAAATGATGACACCAAAGAACATCTGCTGCAGCACCACCAGCTCGTCCTCCGTCATCTCCGAGAAGAAGCCTGCTGACTCTGAGCAAGAGAAGCGCCTGTCACTCATTTCCTCTTTATGGAGCCTCCTACACGCCTGATCATTGCTGCCACACACATGCCCGCTGGGCATGCCACCACACGGCATCATTCGCCACTGAGAACAACTCCCAGATGGGCAGTTATTATCCGTGTTTCACTAAATGGAAAACTGAGGTGCAGAGAGGTTTGCCCAAGGCCATGTAAGACAGTCATGTCAGAGCACGTGTACAAGCCCGGCTCCAGAGGCAGAGCACCTGGATTTGACACCCAGCTCTGCCACCTGCTTACCTTGGGGCCCTGGGCAAGCTGTTTCATCTCTCTGTGTCCCTGTTTCCACTATGCAGAGTGGGGATGAGAATAAGACCTATCACACGGGGTTTGTTTTAGGGGTGAAATCAGTCAATATGTACAACATGCCTGGAACAGCATGTGACATGTAGTTCAAAACCATGCAAGTGGTCACTATCACCATCACTGTGATTGTCCTTCATCTCATCACACCCATGGCTTACAACAGCCCTCAGCAGCTGGGCAAGGACAGATGGGGAAAGAGGCTTGGGGAGGCAGAATGATTTGACGCCAAGTCAGATTTCCTTTCTACCCTGGGAAGGGTGAGGCCACCAAAGGCCAGCCTGGAAGGTGGGGTTCTTGTGCCAGGGCAGCCTCGTGAAGGGGTGGGGAAGGGAAGGTCTGCAGCTGCCCAGGTGAGGGGCTTGCCGGCCCTCCTCCTGTATAGGAAACTCCCCTCCCCGGCTCCTGGGGCTCACCTGGGATCTGCTCCTTCACACAGATGCCTTCCATCTGTTTGTAGCCATCGGCACAGACACAGCGGTAACTGCCCTCGGTGTTCTCACATTGCTGGTTCTCTCCCGGGCACACCGCCGTCTCGCACTCGTCCACATCTTGAAGGAGGGCAAGGAGGGCTCAGAGCCCTGACCACCAGGGTCCCATCTCACTCACATCCTGACACCCCGCTGCCCTGGCCCAGGCAACATTCCGCCCTTCCTTCCCACACCCTGTCCACAGTCTAGCCCCTGTCGATTTGTGGTGGGCGACGCACTCGTGGGTGGCAGATCACTCACCGAGACACTTGGAGCCCACCTGCTGGTAGCCAGGGCTACACTTCTTACAGCGGCCGGGTCCCGCCCCCATGCAGCCCAGGCAGGCCTTGGCACAGTCTGGAGCAGGAAGAGAGATGAGGGCGAGCTGCCCGTGGGCCTAGGGGAGCGCTGCTCCAGAAGGGACCCAGGGTGGAGGGGTTGGGGCACCTGGGAAGGCAGCAGTTTGTGGGGAAAGGCATCGGGCAGCCCCTCCCACCCTCCCCACAGCTGTCCCCAGAAGACAGAAGCAGACACTCACCCCGGCACTCGTAGGAGCCCTCCGTGTTCACACAAAACTGGTCGGCTCCACAGCTGGCTCGCTCCGTGCCGCATTCATCAATGTCTGCGAAGAGGCCGGCAGGGTGGAGACTTCAGTCCCCACTTCACTCACAGGGAAGCTGAGGCCAGGGTGGTTGGGAAAGGACTTGCCCGGGCTCAAAGAGTGTGGCTGAGACAGCAGGCTGTCCGCCACCTGGACACAGGGATGCAGCTGGACTCGGGCTGGCCACCTGGAGACTACTGGTTTTCAACTTAGTGGCTAACTGTGGCCTTGGGACCGAGTTTTTGCCAAGGGGACACAGACAAAAGTGACATGCTGCACTTTTCGCTTGGCCTTAAAACAACGGACTTAGATGCTCTGTGCCCTTCATTCTCTACCTCACCTCCTCAGTGCCAGGTGGTGAGACAAAGAGGTGCCCATGATCCAACCTCAACCAGGAAGACAACACCCAGGGGAGGACTGCACAGGAAGACAGAAGGAATCCAGGTCCTAATGACCGTGATAAGCGGAGCTTTTCTGCTAGCCTGGACCACTGGCTTCAAGACTGATATGAGATGAAAAGAAACCTCTATATTCACTAAGCCACAGTCTTTGGGGATCTTTCTGTTACAGCAGCTTAGCCTTTACCCTCGCCTATCTAAATGATAAGACAGGGACCAAACTAAGTCTCGAACACAGGCTTCCTGACCCCAAGTTCAGTATCCTCATTCCCCTGGCTAACCCTTCTCCAATCTTCAAGACCAGACCCAAGCTGACACCTCCTCCAAGAGGCCTCTCCTGATTCCCCACCACCACCAAACTGGATGAGACACATTTCCCACTGCACAACAGTTGGTCTCTACTGAAAGTGCCCGGTTACTTTCCCGCTTTTCCACCCAGGTTGATATTTCTCTATGAAGATGGAGACTGGACTGGTCGAGCCTAGAGATATGTGTGTTGATGGGACACCAAGCCCTTGCCTGCCCTCCCAGACAGGGTGCCACTCACCTACACACTTGAGGTGATGCAGGGCCCAGCCCTTCTTGCACTGCAAACAGTGTGACTCCTCAGGTCCTGAGCAGCGGGCACAGGGGCCAAAACAAGCTGGGCACAACGGGGGAAGTATGAGGGTGGGCAGACTGGCATCCCACTCACCCGTGCCCGGCCCCACGCCTCTGGGCTACCTACCCGAACATACCAGATGGCTGGCGTTGCGCTCCGCCTCAAAGTAGCCGAGGCCGCACTGGCCACAGGCCTCACCCCCGTAGCCAGCTTGGCAGTCACAGTGCCCGCTGCCCCCTCGAGTCCCGTCCCCTTCACAACGGCCGTAGCCACCGCAGGGCCGCTCCGCACCCCCAGGACAGGCTGTGGGCAGACACCGAACCAGGTGGGATCATAAATAGAACTTCTTATGTAGAGAGTATTTTCCCCCATGTCAGTAAATATTTTTGGAGAGGAAACCATTTTAACAATGCCATAATATTCTGTCATAAAACTTTATGAAAAATACTTAACCACTCCATTGTGGAATGGTTAGGTTAATCACAAATCTTTTCTTTTAGGAAGACTGCATTGCCCATCTTTGTTGCTAACTCTTTATATGTGCAGCTGCAAGAGAGATTTTTCTAAAAGGGGCTGGTAGTAAGTTCAGCTCCTGTCTCAGGACTGCGTGGAAGAAAGGCTGGTGAGAGCAGGGCCTTCAAGGCCTGTCCCTAAGAAGGTCAGACCTTAGTCCCTTAGTCCAGGCATGGGAAATGTGGGGCTGGGGCTGGGGGGATTTCTCAAATACATGATAGAAACCATGGTCCCATATGACTCAGTCTAGCCCCGTATCTCTTTTCAGAGTCATTCCCCATTGATTTGCTCATCTCACCAACTAGCTCTGTGAGGTAGATGAGAAGAGAGGTCCAGAGAAGTGATCTGAGGAGCCTGAGCTCACAGAGCCAGCCAGGGGCAGGGCCACAACTGGCCCCCTGGCCCCAGCAGTTCCCTTCCAGCCCCCAAGAGGACCTGGAAAAACTCACGAAGGCAGGAGGGCCCGAAGGTGCCTGAGGGGCAGCAGAGCTTCAGGGAATCTGAGCAGAGCCACTGGAAGAGGTCGGGGGCTTCCTGCTGCCTGAGGTGGAGGGACAGTGCGGGGGCTGAGACAGTGTCAGAGGTGCTGCCCACCCCACCCCCCAACCTCCCACAGCATCTGTGATACAGCCATTTTGGGCACAGGACCCATAAGGCCGCCCTCGTCTTGTCTGGCAGAGGTGTAGACTGCAGCTCAGAGAGGGAGCTTGGGCTCCCCAGCAGTCCTTGGCACATGTGGGTTTGGAGGAAGGAGCCAAAGGAGGACATAGCCCCGAGCTCACCACCCCCTGCTTTACCAGCCGGCCTGGCCTGAGCCCCTCCCAGGAAGACCCCCATCACTCACTTGTGAAACCACCAGCTCTCCACCAGCTCCTCGCTCAGCTCCAGCAGGCGGTGGCACTCAAAGTCCGACTTGCTGCACACGCCCTCAAGCACCTCTACCAGGCGGGTCTCACTGACGGGACAGGCAGGGGTGGTAGGAACACACTCCAGCCCACCTACTACCCTCCTTATAATCCCTTCCCCCACCTGGTGCCACAATGTCAAAGGCCACAGGCCAAGGGGTACTAGTTTTGGGAGTCAGACAGAGCTGGGTTCCAGTCTAGTGATGTGACCTTGGACAGGTCATTTAATCTCTCCTGGGCATGTTTTCTCATCTGTAAAATGGGGACAGTGACTCCCCTGCAGGTTTGCTGGAAAATAACTCAGTCCCTGCATCTGTACAACATAATATGATAGCCTTGCTCGGTAGATGTGCTTAAAAACATATCATATAACAAGTGTTGGCAAGGATGTAGAGAAATTGGAACCCTCCTATATAGCAGGTGGGAATGAAAAATGGTGCAGCCACTGTGGAAACCATTCAGCAGTTTCTCCATAAGTTAAACATGGAATCACCATATGACTCAGTAATTCCACTCCTGGATACTTTGCCAAAAGAATGCAAAACAGGTGTTCAAACAAAAACTTGTACACAACCATTCACAGCAATACTATACACAGTAGCCAAAAGGTAGAAACAACCCAAATGTCCATCAACTGATAAATGGATAAACAAATGTGGTCTATTAATGCAACAGAATATAACTAAGCCTTAAAAAGTAATAAAGTACTGATATCTGCTACAAAGTGGATGAACCCTGAAAACATTATGCTGAGTGCAAGAAGCCGGACATAAAAGGCTATATTGTATGATTCCAACAGAATCAGCAAATCCACAGAGACACATAGCAGATTAGTGGTTTCCAGCAGCCGGGGGAAGAGAGAATGATGCTCCATGGAGATGGAGTTTCTTTTCTGGGGAATGAAATTGTTTGGGAACTAGATGATGGTAATAGTTGCAAAACACTGAATATACTAAATGTATATACTAAATATTTAATATACATTGGTATATCTAACGGTAAATTTATCTAATGGTAAATTTTATGTTATTGCATTCTACAACAATAAAAAAAATGTTTAATGTATATACAATACAAAAAATGCATTACATTATGCTTAAAGGGTCTGGCATAGTGCCTGGCATATAGGAGGTGGTGACTTAAAATAAAACCAAAAAACAGGAACCGTTATAGAGCTAGAATGGCCCTTAGGGTTACCATGGTCAACCCCCTCATTCCCAAATGAGGAAACTGAGGCCCACTGAGGGAAAGGAAAATGACCAATGTTACATAGTAACAAAACTTTTCTTTCTAGCGGTTTAATCACAGTTTAATCTTTACCACAATCATATAAAACTGGATTGACTTTAATACTCCCAATTTACGGATAAGGATGAGGATCAAAGGTGAAGTGATCTATCTTCCCGTAGGTACAAAGGATCACAACTGACAACATGGCCTAATTTCAAGCATGGCATTCCAATCCCTGATTAGACTTTGAAAAGCTAAAGGGTCTAGGACTCGGGCCTCTCCTCTCAATATAATCTCATCTTGGGAGGGGGGATCAAGATGGGGAACACATGTAAATCCATGGCTGATTCATGTCAATGTATGGCAAAAACCACTACAATATTGTAAAGTAATTAGCCTCCAACTAATAAAAATAAATGGAGAGAAAGAAAAAAAAAAATCTCATCTTGTTCCCTGGCTTTATAAACTGACTATATGTTGATGACTGTCAAATTCATGTTTCCAGCCCTATTTCTCCCCTGAACTCCTGACTCCTACATCTAACTCTACTTGACTATTTAATGGACGTTGCAGCCCAACATGTCCAAAGAGAACACCTCATTCCATGCCTCCCCTAGACCCATTTATCTCATCTCAGAAAACAGTCCCACTATTCACCCAGTTGCTCAGGCCCCAAACGGAGTGAGCACCTTTTATTCTTTTCCTCTCACACCTCATAATGATTCCATCATCATGTCCTATCCTATCTGCAAAATAAACCCAGAAACTGACCCTTTCTCACCATATCCACCACTGCCAACATGCCTAGTCTATGACCTAGCCTCCCAACTGGTCTTCCTGCTCCTCCACCACCACCCCCTATAATCTGTCCCTGTGAGAGACCTTTTGTAGGTATAAATAAAACTGTTATCACTTCCCGGCTCCAAACCTTCTGATGACTTCCTGATATACTCAGAGCAAAATCTAAATGTCTGTCTGTGACTTTCCGGGCCCTCTGCCTTCATCTTCTGCCATTCTCCCTTCAGTTCACTCCAAATCCAACCGCTACTCAAATACATCAAGCTCAGTCCCACTCTGTCCAAACCCTTTCCTGAACTGTTGCAGTCTACTTCTGCACCTCAGGTCTCTGTTCAAATGTCATACGCTGAATGCAATGTCTCCCACTAATCTGCAGTCCATCCTGCTTCACCTGATATGACTTTATTAATTTGTTGGGCTTCCCTAGTAGCTCAGTGGTAAAGAATCCACTTGCTAATATAGGAGATGTGGATTTGATCCCTGGGTCAGGAAGATCCCCTGGAGAAGAAATGGCAACCCGCTCCAGTATTCTTGCCTGGAAAATCCCATGGGCAAAGCAGCCTAGCGGGCTTCAGTCCACGGGGTTGCAAAAGGGTCAGAAGTGACTTAATGATTAAACAATAACAACTTATCTATTCACTGTCTTCTCTACTAGAACGTAAGCTCCTTGAAGGTGGGATTCTGGTTGGCTTGTTTAGTGCTGTCCTGTATTCAGAGACATTGGCCACGAGTCTCTAGGCCTCCACCAGCATAGCAGAAACTGGGATGTTAGGTATACAAACTCACCCCTCCAGCCTCTTTCTTACCTGTCTTTGTATTTGGACAACTTCTCTTCCTCCCAAGCAGTGTTTCCACCTCCAAAGTTGTCCCGGATGGTTCTCTCCAGGCCCTGGAAATGGAGAAAATTAGTAATATTAAATAGCTAAGTACACTGCCTGGCACATTCCAGCACTTGTATTTCACAAACCAGGAAACTGAGGCAGAGAGGCAACGTGCCCAAGTCTATTCAAACAGCAAGTAACCAAGCTGGGACATGAGTCCATACAGACTTGTATCCCAGAGCTCCAAACTCTCAACCCCTGTGTCACAGTAGCTGGCCCCTCCTCTTACATTGCTGACGCACCCACCTTGTTGAAGCTGTCAACCAGTCCCCGGCAGGTGTGACACGGATGGGGCTCAGTGTGGTGAGAAGACTGGGGAGGCACAGAAATTTGGACCCAGACCAGGCCTGGGAAGCCAAGGAAGAGGCTCAGACCACAGAGCAGGGCTGGGGCTATGCCCCTTGAGGATCTTGGGGCCATCTTTTCCCAGGCTGGGGACCTGTAGACAGAGGATATGGGGAGGGTTCACTAGGGAAGCCAAGTGGGAAGGAAAAGGGTGGGTTCTGCGGTGCTGCGGGTCTGGGGGCCCAGATCTGTGTTATAAGAAAAGAAGGGGGGAAAAAAAGAAAAGAAGGCTAGACTGGGTTAAGTCCGAGGGAGGGGAGACAGTTAGGGAAAGGAAGCTATTCTAAAATTCCAGGACGGTAATAAGTTATCCTCGCCGCTGCGGGGGGAGATGGCCAGGATCCTCGGCAAGGAGGTAGGAGTCAGCCCATCGTTTTAGAGTCGGAATACGGTTCTAAAAGGCTGAATCAGCGGAATTATGGAGAACTGGTTAGATTCCTAAATACTGCGGGAGAAGACTCCGGATGAACGGTCTTGGGGGGAGGAGTCCGGAACCCCGGTGTGGGGGAGGGTGGAGGAGCCCGGATCCGGATATGAAGAGGTCAGGTCCAGGGCCTTCAGACGGCAAAGGCGTGGCCCACTAGTGGGCAAGGAAGGATCCAGATCCACATAGGCCGCGGAGGAGAAAGAGACGACCCACCCAGCCCGCGGCCGCCAGCAGCTCAGTCTTCCCAACGCAGCGGCTGCGTAAGACGTGCGCCCGCCGCCTACTCCGCAGCCGGGAGGGGCGGAACCCACGCCACAGCCAATAGCAGCGGGCCATGTGCTATTGCGTCACCCCATGCCAGCCAACCAGAGACGTCTCCGGACTGCACCTGTCCGGGAGTTAAAGGGGCGCGGGGATACCGGATGCTGGTAGTTTGGTGGACAGTCGCTGAGGAGACACACTGGAGACACGGGTAGAAAAATAGCGTCTGACTTTATTCAAGTCCTGTCTCCTGCCTCAGGCCCCATCCCGCGTCCTGTCCCCGGGGGCCGGAAACAGCTATCCAGGGCGGGCTGCAGGGCCCGGGACACTTGCTCCGCTCTCTCCGCGAGCCGCCGGGGGCGGGGGGCGGCGGGCCCCTGCAAAGTCCCCAGAAAGTCGGGCAGCTGTGAGGGCAAAGAGAAGACTGGCACGCTGCGGAACAGGGCGGGCACAGCGTCCGCGGGCAGCAGTTTGTCAAAATAGGCCCCGACGTAGCGGCCGGGCGCGCGGCCCTGCAAGAAGTCTGGCAGCACGCAGCTGAGCGAGGCAGCGAAGGCATCGTGGGGGCCGTGCGCCCTGGGCGCCGAAGTGGCATCCTGCAGCCATTCGTGGCACAGCGCCACGGCCCCGGGCGAGAAGAGCAGGACCACCACGCCGCCCTCCTGCAGGGTCTGACGCCGCTGCGCGTGGAACCAGGCCAGCGCTCCCTGCGCGCTCAGATCGCGGCGGCTCCACAGGTCCACGGCCACGCGCAGCGGCAGCTGGCACAGCGCCGAGGCCAGGGCGCCCACCAGGCGCTCGAAGCTCGCGTCGTCGGCGGAGTAGAGGAGCAGAGCCGCGCGGCTCCGGGCGGCAGCTGCGGGAGAGAACAGAGCGGGAGGGAGACGTGAGCTGGCCCAAGGCCCTGCCCGCTGGGGGCGGGCCCCGCCCCGCTCTTGCTCACACTCACCCCCCGCGCGGATGTCCTCCTTCAGGAGCCTCAGCCACCCTGCGAGGGGAGAGGAGCGGAGGCAGCCGGTCAGCCCGGTCCCCGCTTTCTCCTGGCCAACTTCCAGTCCTGCCCCCTGGGGAATGGGGAGCTGGGAAGCGCTCACCTTTCACATGGTTCATTTTGAGAAGAAGGAGAAGGAAAAGCACAGCGGCCAAGAGTAAGCAGGCCAGCCAGACCAGGACCCAGCGCTGGTGGATGTCTAGGAGAATGAAGGGAGAAGATGGGCTTGTTAAGAGACCCCCCACTTAACGAAGGAGAAAAACTGAGTCTCAGAGAAATGAAGTGAGTTGCCCAAAGTCAGAGCTCATAGGGTCCGAGTACAGGGTATGAACACAGATCAGTCTACTTGGGTGTCCTTGGATAAGTGACTTCACCTGCCTCAGTTTTCACCTCTGTAAAATTGAGATAACAATGGTATCTACTTCAGAGGATTCTTGTGAGGACTATATGTATTGACCCACATAAAGCACTGAACATAATGCTGGATGGACACAGTAAGTGCTCAGATGTCAGCTAAGATTATTGTCCCCACTCCAAGGCTAGGGTTGCTGGACTCTTGACCTCACTCTCTTGGATGACTGCAGCAGCCTTCTATCTGGTGTCCCTGACCTCTTTCTTTTTTGCCTCTAACTCATTATCACATAGCTCAGTTGGTAAAGAATCCACCTGCAGTGCAGGAGACCTGGATTTGATCCCTGGGTTGGGAAGATCCCCTGAAGAAGGGAAAGGCTACCCACTCCAGTATTCTGGCTGGAGAATTCCATGGCCTGTATAGTCCATGGGGTCCCAAAGAGTTGGACACAACTGATTCACTTTCACTTTCACTTTCATTACCACATGTCAGCCCAAGATCTTTTTAAATGCAAATTTGATTATAGCCTTTCAGGAAGCTCCTGCTATTCTTAAAATAAAATCCAAATTGGTTACATTGGTTCCCAAGGCCCTACAATGGCCCTCATGTCCTCATCTCATGACAGAGGTTTACCTCTCAAAACACAGTCACACTGGCCACCTTGGAGTTCCTCAAAAAATCACCCAGGGTCTTCACAAAAATGCATCTTTACCCACCCCCTTCATCTAGCTCAGCCTTCAGAGTTCATGTCCAACCTTTCCCCTGAACTCGCCTGACCTAGGTCAGCTCCCCTCTATAAGCATTCAGGGCTTTGGACACTGGTGTGAGGACAAGGATTGTGTCTCTGGTGATGCTGGGATTCACCAGATTAGTTTGTGAATTAATGAAGGAATTACCCTCTGGTTGATCTTAGCCAGGGAAGGACAAGGCCATTGTGTGTGCTTCCCTGGGAATGGTCCCTGTCAAGATTCCAGCTCCTGGTACAGACGAGGGCAGTTCTTGTAATACTCACACTTATCCATGGGGCAGGCCCAGAGTGCTCCCAGGTCATTGTCCCACAGCTGTAAGATACAAACAAAAGCAAATCCAGGGCCCCAGCTTGGTGTTCTACACCCACCAAGTTCTGGTCCCAAGTTTGCAGCCTCGACCATGCATATTTCCCCCCACACCCAGCAGGTTGCCACAAGCTGCTCTGATTTGCTCATGCTGTGCCTGTTTCCTGGACTGTGCCTTCCTCCTGGTGCCAGAACTGGCCCACAGAAAGAGATCTTTCTTTGAATGTCCCCTGGAACCCAAAGCTTAACACTTGGTTATTGACTGTCTTAACCCAGTGGTTATCTGTTTGCTGGTTTCTTACCCAGCAGTGAGCAACTTGGGGACAGTGGCTCAACCCTTAGCTTTCCCGGGCTAGACACAAAATAAGCACAGGGGTGGGTGGGTGCTAGAGGACAGTGAGGAGAACCCTGCCCCAGAAGGGTTCTCTTTCCTGCTAGGCACAGGAAGAGGTAGAAGAGGTTTAAGTCAGGGTTTGAAGCCTGTTGCCTTTTGGCACTGGGAAGGGCCCTCCTGCCGCCTACTTACCTGTAGACACTGGCCCGACTGCACGTCTTGTAGTAATTGTTCTCCAAGGCGAGCTGCCCTCTGCCAAGCCAAGGAGTGGGGGATGTCACCTAGAGGCACCACACCTAGGAGACCACCAGACTACAGGTGGGCAGAATAGTTGGGGGGGGGGGTGCTGGGAAACTTTTGAGAGACCAGTGAGAACAAGGCCCAAGTCTAAGTCACCCCCACATTCCCAGAGACCAGCACAGGGCTTGGCTCAGAGGAGGGGAACGTGAAGAGAGTGAAAATTTGAGGTCAGGTATGAGATGGAGCTGGAAAGGGACATGGAGGAAGGTCTGCCATCCCTCACCGTGGATGCCCTGCTGAGCAGTGGGGTGCAGCCACTGGGTTCCAAGGCACAGAGGGAACCATTGTCCTGGGGGCCTCGTGTCTCCACCAGCAGCATGTCATCCTTGAGGGGCCCCAGGGAGTCTGGAAAGGGTGAGACCCACTCTGAGTTAGACCCAGCCCAACCCTGCTTCATGCCTGACTTTCACCCAGGAGCTGGCACTTCCTGGGTCCACCCCATCACAGTGGCCTTGCCCCAGCCTCCCCCGAGGTCCCACTCACCAGCCCACAAGCAGTCTTGCAGCTGTATCTTCTCCCAGGTGCTCACCTGCTCAGAAGAGGCCAGAGTTAGAGACATGAGGAAAAGAGAAGCTGAGGCCAGAAAAATCAGAAGAGAAGGAAGGAGAGAAAAGGGGGAGGCCTGTCAGGTTGGGGGAGGAGGTGGTCTGGACTCTGGATCTGAACTTAGGCAGATCTAGGTTCAAGGCTGGTTAATGAGGAATCCACTCCATCTTTCTCAGCCTCAGCCTTGCAAGGTTATCTGTGCTAAAGGGCCTGAAGGCCCTAAATTGCTTCCCTGTTTAATCTCTAAACTGTGTCTGAACTTTTTTGTGACCCCATAGACTGTAGCCCACCAGGCTCCTCTGTCCGTGGGATTTCCCAGGCAAAAATAGTGGAGTGGGTTTATTTCCTTCTCCAGGGGATCCTCCTAACCCAGGGATCAAACCTATGTCCCCTGCATTGGCGGGCGGATTCTTTACCACTGAGCCACCTGGGAAACCCTGTCCTAAATTAGCTCTTTTCATTTCTTTAAAAAAATAAAATTTGTTTTTGATGTGGACTATTTTAAAAGTCTTCATTGAATGTTACAGTATTGCTTCTGTTTTATGTTTTGGTTTTTCAGCTGCAAGGCATGTGGAATCTTAGCTCCCCAACCAGGGATCAAACCTGTACCCCCTCCACTGGAATGCAAAGTCCACTGGACTGCCAGGGAAGTCCCTACTCTTTTCATTTCTGATAGCACTTTATATACTCCCTTCTCATCTAACCACCTTTTCAAAGAAGCCTCATCTGACTGCCCCTCTTGAAATTGCAACTACAACCCTCCTTTATCCTTCCCCACCTTTTTCTATAGCACTTATACACAATTATAACAGACTATGTAATTTACTCATTATGTCTGTTGTCTGTCTTTTTCTATTAGAACATAAGCTCTCTAAAGGTGGGAATATTTATTGGTTTTATTCACTGACACAGCTATCTGAAGAGCCTAAAACAGTGCTTGGCATATAGTAGTTGCTCAATAAATCTTGAATTACTATTTTTATAACCACCCTTTGAAGTTGTAAAGCAACCCATTTCTCCAGGTAGGGAAATGGGATAATTATACCAATTAATCAAAGCAGCTAAGGTTTGCTGAACATTTAGTTTGTGCCAGTCACCAAGGTGAAGCACTTATTTAATCTTCATAACCACTCTATGAAGTAATTACTATCATCATCCCCATTAAATACATGAGGAGACTGACGTTCAGACAGGTGAAGTGCCCAGGCTCTCATGCCATGCACTGCTAAAGTAAATAGTGGAGCTCCTAAAGAGGAAGCCGGTAACCACTTTGCTCCAGGGACCCAAGGATAAACTGGATCCAGAAGACTGGGGGTCCGTATGGTCCTGTCCCCAGCTCAGTTCTCTGGCACTCCCTTCTTGCCTGGACACAGACGTTCGGGTGGCCTTTCAGCAAGGGGAACTCAAGAACCTTCTGTGGAAAGAGGATAATGCATGAGGTCATGAAAGTGGGCTCCTGGGCTCCCCTTCCTTCCCCAACCCCAGAAACCTCCTGCCGCTTCACTTACATTCACAGTAACATTTTCTCGGGGCAGCGGCGGGACCAGCGGCAGGCAGGGGCCCCCATCCAGTGCCTGCCAACACAGAGTGGCCTCGGCGGGCAGCGGGCACGGTGCATCTAGCCGCCAGCCCCGCGGGGGAAGCAGCTGCAACCGGGCAGCGCGCCAGAGGTTTCGGTGTGCGCGGGGGTCTGCAGGCAGAGGACCAGGTCACTGTACTGCTCACCAGCAGGTCCCTCCCGCACTGCTCCCGGCCTGGCAGGACCTGTTCACTCACCCTCCTTAAAGGGGCAGATGCTGGTCCTGACAGAATCGGGCTCCAGAGGCCACACCTAGAAAGGAAAGAGAGCTCCGCAGGTCATTTCAACCCAGCCAACCCTCTGCTTAAAGCCCTGGGGATGCATTCATTCAGCCCCAAACAGTCAGCCCTCCTTGGCCCTCCTTATCCACCTTCCCTCATCCTCAGATCAGAAATATTTGGGGAGAAAATTCCAGAAAGTTGCAAAAAGCAAAAACTGAATTTGTCTACAGGAAACTGTTTATATAGCATTTAGATTGTATTAGGTATTATAAACAATCTGGAAATGATTTAAAATATATTGGAGTATGTGAGTAAGTTATATGTAAATACCACACCATTTTATATCATATAATGGACTTGAGGATCACAGACTTTGGTATCCACAGAAGTCCTGGAACTAATCCCTATAGGATACTGAATGTAGAGGGAGGACATATTTCACAAACATATGGTCTTGTTCTCTGCAAAGTCCTAGAATTGCACACATTTATTCTGTCGGCAATCCCCATGCCAAGATCTGGCAACATCTTCATTCAACAAATTTTTAATGAGTACCTACTATGTGTTTTAGCACTATGGTAGGCATGGGGACATTCAACAATTAAATCCACAATCACTTTGTGAGAATATACTACTTTCCAGGCACTGTGCTAAGTGTGAAGAACACATCCATTTATTCTCCATTTATTCTTCCAATAGACTTTTTAAGTGCACCCATTCTTGGCTTAGCCTTGTTCTAAGCACAGGAGAAATATAACAATTTATTCAGCAAACCTTTAAGAGCACCTACTATGTAGCAGGCATTGTGCTTGGCAATGAGAACATTTTTGTCAAATGAGAAATGTTTGTCACAGCAAACATTTCATGAGTGTCTGTTATATGTCCTAACACTGTACTAAGCAGTAGAGTTTCACGCATTAATTCATTCATTAACTTAACAAACTTGATTAGCACCCACTACATGCCAAGCATTATGCAAAGCTCCAGGGAAATTACTAAATTGGAATAGAATTATTTCCTTGCCTTCAGGGAAATTACAGATTCACAGTTGTAGTAAAAATAAAACAAATTAATAAATCAAGCACTCAATTTACCGAGGATCTGTGGTATGCAAGAAGAGACAGGTGCCCAAATAACAAAAGAAATGATAAGTAATGAGCACAAAGGACAGAAATGCAAGAAGGTTTGGACATAGGAGAGGCCAGGAGTTTGAACAAAAGCTTTGGGAAAGAGGTAACATTTGAACTGGAAGGATTAGGGTGTACGAAAAAGAAATGAGGGTGTTTCAGGTAGTGAGAATGAGAGACATGAATCTTAGAGGGAGAACATGGGACCTGATGACCAATTAAGTGTACAATCAGAGGGAGAATGTATTATTATAGCATATATAAGTTGGAAGTGGCACACTTCCTTGTAACAGCCCTCTTAGGCTGGTACTGTTATTCCCATTTTACTTATAGGAAACAAGCTCAGAGAGGTGAAGTGAATTGCTCAAGGTCACAGAGCTAGGAAATGGCAAGAATCAGGATTCAAGTAAGTCTGAGTTCACAACACAGGCTCTACTCTCCAGGGAGGCCCAGAGAGGGGACTGGAGGAGTAGCAGAAGCCTTCAAAGAGCAGGGAGAGTGTTCAAGGCATGCACAAGAAGAGGACTCAGGACAGCAAAGGTTGGGCGGGGGGGCGGAGATCCCACCAGGAAGGTGAGGACCAACCCTCTCACCGATTCCCTGATCCCCTTCCCCAGGCCCCCAGTCGGACTCTGCTCCTACCTGAATACAGAGGCAGGGGACCAGGTCTGTGTGGTTCAAGGTAATGGTCTGTGGCCCAGTCTGTGGGACAAGTAGAAGGGGAGAAGCTGGAGAAGATGAGTAGGAGGAAGGCTGCAGGCCAAAGGTAAAGACACGAGGCGGGCAGCTATTCCCCCACTGATGATCCTTGCTTTGACTGTGGGTGGCTGTGTCCTTTTCAAGGGTCCCCTGTGATAAGGCACCTGCACCTTTAGCATGGGTGTCAGCCTACGGTGAGAATGGACTTGGGGAGGGGGAGGCCTCACCAGGTTACTGTGCCACCAAGGTTTTATAGGGCCCTGGGCCTGGTTCCAGTACAGCGAGAGGCCGAAGCGCTGCTCCTCAGAGACATCCAGCACCAGGCGCACGTCCTCGCCATCTGCAGACACGTTGAGCCAGGGCAGGGCTGTGGGGGGATGCAGAGACAGACAGTCTTCCCTCACCTGTTCTGCACAGCCAAGCCTGGGTCATACCCACCCACTGCCCTTTGGAGTTTCCTTCAAATCACTTAGACTAGGGGGCCCCTGGAGGGCAGAGCCTGTGTCTCCATCGCGAACCAGACTTTGGCCGCACCCCAGGATGGAGCCCGTGCAGACCCCAGTATGGGGTCTGGAGATGGCTCTTCTCCTTGCTTCTCCCTCTGCAACCAGAAAGTACCCCATAACCACTAAAATAAAGCATTCTCCTCTGCTCAGAACCTTCTGATGCCTGCCCCCACCACCTCACTCCTACAGTAAAAGTCAGGGTCCTTACAATGCCTGCAAGTCCCTCCCGTCTGGCTGCTGTAACCCCTCTAATCTCATTTCCTAGCACTCGTGTCCTTATTCACCTGCTGCAGACACACTGTCCTCCTTACTAATACTTAAACATACCAGACGCACCCCTGCCTCAGGCCCTTCGCGCTGGCTCTTCCCTCCACATGGAACCCTCTCCCCTTGGATACACATATGGCTCCTCCCTTGCCTCTTTCAGGCCTTCTGCTGACTGACCACTGACCACTGCCACTCCCAACCTTCATATCCCTCTTCCCTGAATTTTCTCTGTAGCATTAATTACCATCTAACTTATTGTGTATTTCACACTTCCACGTGTTTATTTTGTCCTCCATCACCTCTACCGTGACCCTGACTCCCAGCTAGGATGTCAGCTCTGTAAGGGCAGGGATTTTTGTCAGGTTTTCTTTTTTTAATTGGTTTATCTCCAGTGCCTAGGGATATTCCTTGGGCAGAATAATTACTCAATAAATATCTGATGACTAAGTGAATCAAGGTCTACTAAATGAACAAAGCCATGAAATCCGTGATGTGTATCTGTATATCAAAGCCCTGGTGCTGAGCAGTCTTAAATGAATTACCAAAGAGGCATCAAACTTAAGTTTAAGAAACTAAGCAGAAAATGAAGTTGAAATAATTTGAGAGTTTAGAAGCACCACAGTGTTTCTACCTTGATGTGGCTGGTAGTTCTACAAGTGTACACATAGGTAAAAATTAATTGAACTGGAATTAAAATTAGTGGACTTTACACTTTTCTGTATGTATGGTACACCATGATAAATAAAGTATTTTTTTTAAAAGGAACAAAACAAAAGTCCAAATAGTGCACGTGAAAAACATCATCAGAACCTTGAGATCCTTAGCCCTTATTTTATGGTTTAAAGCTATTTTTATTTTGATATATTAGGGGGAGGTTTACACCATAATCCTGACTATGCTTTGGACCTCTGGATGTCCCTGGTATGAATAAATATTTGTTCTAAGGAGTGAGAATTCACCTTTGAATGCCTGGCACGGAGTAGGAGCTACTGCAGATCATGTGTGATAAATGAATGAGTTCTGTGAGCCTGTGGGGTGTGGCAGCCAGACCAGAAGTTGACTCCCAGGGTCCCTCCCACTCCAGAACAAGCCCCTCCCTCCTCCCAGCTGGACCTAGCTCCTACCCCAGCAGCTCTGAATGTTGTCCTGGACTTCCAGACCCCTGCAGTCTGGGGAGAGATCACAGAAAAGCCTCCAGTGGGGTTAGGGGCCAAAGAAAGGAGGGGGGCAAACCAACCCCTGGGAAGACTCCCTGTCCCCTCAATATCACCCATATCCACTTCAGCGCCCACTGGGGAGCAATGTCACCTGGGGAGGCTGGGGGTGAGAGTGCCTGAGTGAAGTTGGGACAAGGAAGGGGGTGAATGTAGAGGGGCAGTGGCCAGTGGGGAGAGAGACAAGGGGCCAGACTTGGGGCCCCTCAGGCTCTGGGGTCACTCACCAGGGAGCTGCTGCGTGAGATTGAGTTCCTTCTGGTACCTGGGCTGAGTGTAGGACCAGATTTGCACCTCAGCTCCCAGGGCAGCCTCGAAGCAGTCAAATACTACAGAGCCCTGTGAGGAGAGGGTGGCGGAAGGCTGGTGGTATAAGGCTCAGAATCCTCTCCATGGATCCTCTCCACTCACCCTCTGCCCTATTCCCAACCAACGACTATACTGTATGGCCCCAGATTCCATCGTGAACGTGTCCTCAAGGACTCTAGTGCTAAAGCACACACCCTCAGGAGGAGAGGCAGCAGGGCCAGTTAAGGGATTACAGAAGAAAGATTAAACTTTCCGAGACTCTTCCAAGCTGGGCATTATACCAGGTATTTTACATATATCAACTCATTTAATTCTCACAACAGCCATATGAGATAGGACTATTCTCTTTTTTCTTTTTTGGTGGGGGAGGCACACATCTCATGGCTTGTGGGATCTTAGATCCCTGACCAGGGATCAAACCTCAGCAGTGAAAGCTGGAAGTCCCAACCACTGGACTGCTGGGGAAGTCCCGAGGTGGGACTATCCTTATTTATGGATAGGCAAACTGGAGCATGAAGGACTGAAACGACTTGCCCACAGCCCTGCCGAAATCAGGACTTACTTAAAGAGATAGTGCACGTGAAAGTACTTCATGAATTTCATCTTTAGGAAGTGGTTAGCGTTATTATTGTTTTGCGTACCACAGACTGACCAGGCTGCACCAGGGCAGCAGGCACTTGCACCTCCAGCAGGACGCAGTGGGCAGTAGGGTAGGCCTGGAAGGAGAGCACGACGTGGGCCTGGAGAGAGACTGTGAACAGGGCAGGGCGGCGGTCAGGCCCAGGAGGCCAGGGCAAGGCTCTGGGCAGCAACAGCTGGGTCGGCCAGTTTCTCCTCACCGTTCCTAGGCTCCTCAAGCTCTGGGTCAGCGGCTCTTCTGAACTTCTCTTCTTTGTCAGGATCTCCCCAGTACCCTGGAAGAGCCCGAGAGCAAGGCACAGGTCCAGCCTCGGCTCTGGGTTTGGCTTCCTTCTAGGAAGCTCGGTGCTTGGAAGCAGAGGCCAGGCCTGGGGCCTGGGGGACGGGCGGTGAGACCAGGCTGACTTGGGGGGTGTGCACTGGCCCATGTCCTCCAGGAGAATCTGAGGATGCCCCGGGCTGCCTGACAGACTCCCCCACCCTCGTGTCCACATCGGACACACTCACGTGCACCCAATGCCCAGTCACAGGATGCCAGGCTCACCATGCACGGCCAAGTGGACGGCCACACGCACACAGAGGTCACAGTCAGTCTCCTCGTGGCACCTCAGCACCAGCTCCGTCTGCAGGCGTGTGGGCACCAGCACGGGGCCTGGGGCGGACGTGAGGCTCCCGGGCAGGCAGAGCACGTCACCATCTGCGTGTGAAGGGTGGGGTGGGTGCTGAAGCCACTCAGACCCCGGAGTCCGGATACACCTGACACCCCCGGAGGGCCAAGGAGCTTTGGGCTCTCCCTGGGCTGAACAGCTCCCAGCCCTCTTCCCTGCTGCCAACCCAGGAAGACCCTTCCTCTCTAAAAGTAGAGCTACTCACCCCAGAGGTGGCAGGACAGGCCCTGGGAGAGAGGTAAAGACAAGTCAGAGTTTATGCTTCCAAACCTAACATTCCCTCCGCCGCCAACTCTTTCTCCTTTTTTCGAGTCCCTCCCAGAAGAACTCAGATCTAGCTCTTGCCCCCTCCCCATTCTTCTCTTACCCCATCAGCACCCGACAGACCAGCCAGGGCGGTTCTGACAGGGATGGCAGTGACAGGAGCCAGGCTAGGGCCTCAGCAGCCCCGGACCGAGCCTGGAGCCTTCCTCAGCCCGCCCAGGTGCCCAGACTCACCGGAGAGCAGCGGGCGGTGTCCTGAGGCCCCACGACCCTCTCCAGAGAGAGGACCACGGGGTTCCGGCCCAGTGCCAAGGACAGAAGGAACCAGGGCACAGGCATCTTCCAGGTGCCAGGCAGCACCCAGGCCTGAGGCCCTGTCCTGCCCCCCCGAGGGGGGGCAGACACCACACCTCTTCGCCCACTCAGCCGCGGGCCTCGGGGCAGGAGAGGCTGGAATCGCTCCTCAGCCTTGGGGTCCCGGCGCTGGCCCGCTCTCGCTCGCCTCTCTCCCGGGAGTCCTGACTCCGGGCCAGTCCCAGCCAGAGTGCTTTCGTTTTGGCTCCCGGCAGGCAGCCGTCTGTTCCCGCCCCGCCCGGTCCCTCCCACCAACACCAGACTTGGGAGCCAGCAGCCCTGGACTGGAGCGGTGGCTCAGTCCCTCCTCCTCTTCCCCTCCTCCTCCTTTGCTGACACCTGGCTGGGAGGGGCCCTGGAGAGGGTGGTGGCCTAATGGGTGAGTAAGGGAGCTCTTACTCACTCTGGGAGTCCCTAAGGAGGAGGGTTCTGGGCAATCCTGGGGCATTTTCACTTCCCATATGACTCTGGGACTCCAGGTCCCTTCCCACATTCTCCTTGGGCCTCACTGTGGAACAGGAGCTCTAAAGGCACTAGAAAGTGGGCTTCTCATCACTGATTGGCTTATGCTGAAGTGTGGGGTCAGGGGGGAGGAACCCAGGACCCAGAGGCAGGAAGGCAGGGTCCTAATTGTGCTGTTGCCACAGGCTAGCTGCACAACCATGGACCCACACCACCTGTTCTCCTTTCTTCTCTCTGAAGAATCACAGTGAGGATCAAGATCTGCAGATCCCTCTTTGCCTTTTCAGAGGCACTGCTTGTGAGAACGTGACAAACGTGGATGTGGATGTGGACACAGAGGATCTGGGCCCACAGAATGATGTATAACCACCCCTGGGTAGGGTACTGCTGACCCTTCCCCCAGCTCAGCACCCTGGGCACACTGAAGAAGCACCCTGTGTTTCTTAGTTTACCCATTATGTTTTCTTTTATTCACCTCTCTGTCAGTCTCCACTGTCCTATCTCTGCCCCCACCACCCAGGGCCAAAGATTCTTTCCCTGGGTCCTGAGCCCTCCCTCCCTCCAACTGTGGGCAGGGCCCCCATCTGGAAAAGGCAGATCCTTAGCCCCAGAGGGGTGTTCTGCCCCCCCCCCCCCCACACACACACACAGCCCCCCTCCGCCCCCGTACGCCGTCTGGAGGCGCCTCCCAGTCAGAAATGCCATCTCTTCTGCCTCCCCAAGCCCTGTCCCAACCTCTCCGGTGTGGACTGGAGCCTACGTGCACGATTCTCTGGAACTTCTGGAGAGAGGAAGTGTGATGATCCCCACCCACCGCAGGACTGAGGTCAAGGGAGTTCTCAGTAAAGAGAGACTCTCCCTGAGGGTTCTGAGGAAGCATGAGCAGGAGGAAGAGGTTGGACACGGGGGGACGTGGGGAGCAAGCGGGAACGCCGAGTGAGGGGGTTCCAGCCAGCTCCCCTACGCCCGCAGCCACAGACATCCCGACTGCGCTGAGTTCTGTTCAGCCTTGGTCGGCAAGTTTGGCGGCCTCCAGTTCCAGCCTGCGGCACAGCTCCACGCGGCCCCGGGTGGTGGCTTCAGCTGAGGTCCGAGCGTCCAGGGCGCGCAGCAGGCGCGGCAGGTCGTGCAGCAGGCGGTAGCGGGGCAGGGCGCGCAGGGGCGGGGGAATGTCGCCCTTGGCGCAGAGACGACTAAAGTAAACCAGCAACAGCAGCGGGCGCGGGGTGGCGCGGAGCAGGGCGCGCAGGGGCACAGCGCGAGGATCCGGGCCGCCGGTGGGGCTGGGGCCGGCGCTGCTCCACAGAAGAACCACGGCGCCCCGCTCCCGCGCCACACGCGCCCGCGCCGCCCAGAGCCACGGCAGGGGGCCCACGCGCGCCACCCGTGTGCCCTCCCAAAGGTCCACGATCACGTCGCGCCCGCCGCCCAGCGCGGCCCGCAGCAGTTCAGCAAGTGCTCCCACCAGGCGCCGCTGCGCCTCAGACTCTGCCACGTGCAGCAGCAGCACCGGCCGCGCTCGGCCCGGGCCTGGGGGCGGGAGCAACAGATGAGCAGGGTTGGGGGCTAAAGGAAAACCCAGCCCTCCCCTCCCAGGTCTCGGGGCCACCTGATAGGGTTGAACGTCACCCCGCGCCCCCCCCCCCCCACATTCCCCGTTCCTCATCTGCGCCAGGGTTGGGTACCCAAGGCAGCTTTAGTCTATAGGGCACCTTTGGGCTAATTTAGATAAAGGTGCCCCGGAAGAGGCGAGGGCGACAGGTGCAGCGCTGGCTGCATTTTCACCCCACTTGCCTCTTGCCTAGAGACGCCGCGGAGGCGTCTCTAGGGACCTTTGTCCTGCTTTAACCATCTCTGCCCACTAGGGGGCCTAAGGCTAACAGCCTTGGTAACACAGGGCTGGTGCCCACGGCAGGGAAGAGGCTCTTTGGGAAGGCATCCTGGGCAGGGGAGGAATGGGAGGGCAACTGGCCTAGGAGCCAAAAAAGTCCTCAGGTTACCTCCCAGTGAGCTTACCTGACAGAGGGCGCCGGCACGTGAGAACCAAAACAACTCCCAGTAGGGTGGTGAAGGCCAGCAGCGCCAGGATCAGGAGCCCCAGGCGTCTGTGAGAGGCTGAGTCAAGCAGCGTGAGGCGAAGCCCAGCTCCTCAGCGCCCAGCCTCCCTCTCACTCCCCAGGCCCTCCCAGGAACTCACCATCTGGACACAAGAGGCGCTTCCAGGCAAACTGGACATCTGACCTCCACACCTGAGGGCACAGAGCCCCCCACCCTTATGAGCCGGGGTAAACCCTCCTCCCCGGGGAAGCCGAATGAGGTGGGAGGATGGAGAAGGGGACCCTGGAGAGGGCATTCCTCTAGCACAGGGTTTGCGTCTGGGCCAGCTTTGGCAAACTCAGAAAGTAAACCCAAAGTGGACCAGGGTATCCACGAGGAGCTGGAGGGGCACAAGTCCTGACTGAAGCAATCAGACACCACTGAGCTCCCATCCCAATCACCACGTCTGACTGTGGACACAAAGCACCAGGTTTTTTGAGTTTTCAAGAAATGCCGAAAGTCAACTTTTTAAAATATGACTTCTCCCACCAATTAAATGGTGGCAACTACTTCCAATTTTGAACACTGTGCTGGCCAAATCAAACATTTTTACCAACTGGATTTGCCCCATGTGCCACCTGTGGTGTAGGTGCCAGTGGTGTGTATGCAGAGTGAGGGCAGAATTCCTTACCAGGACACAGCCTCCAGGCCTCAGGAAGGGAATGATGAGGTCTAGGGTCACTGGGGTTGAGCCCTGAGTCTGTGGGAACAAAGAGCAGAATGACTGTCCCCATAGAGGCAAATCTGGCTCTGTACAGCCCTGAGCCTTTGCCCATGTGGTGTTTTTCCCTTCTCCATGCCACCCCCACCCCAAATCCTACCAGGCTTAGGACCGAGTGTCACCCCAACAAGAAGCCTTCCCAGGCTTCATTCCCAGATCCTGCTGATCATTCCCAGATCTGAACTGTGGCACAGATACACGTTAATCAGGCACTCATCAACATACTCTGGGTACTGACTCTGTACCAAGCCCTGAGGAAACAAGGTGAGCACAGATATTGGTTCTGTCCTCTAGAAGCTCACAAACCAGGAGGTTCATCTCTGCCCTGCAAAAAATGGAGGGGCAGCTTGTCCATTGGAAAGAGTGTAAGTTGTAGAGTCAGGAGACCACAGCTAACAAAAGTCAGGCTAACTACTGCCTTTGTGGTCCCTAGCAGGGGGATCTTTGCATCAAGATAGACTACCTCCCTCCTTGAGCCTCAGTTTCTTCATCTGTGTATAATGGATAATAATCCTTATTTTACTGGGTTACTGAAAGGCTCACACGGGAACATACAGGTGGATGCCATTATAATACACAGTGTAGCATGTATTCATTTAGTAGCAGTGCTTATTTATTACATGATAGGCTCCTTACAGGCAGAGACTGTGTTACATACTTTTCTTATATCTCCAGGGCCTATTACAGAGTGGGAACAGAGCAGGCACTGAATAAACGCATGCTGAACTGACGGCCCTCCGTCTATGGGCAGGATGTGGCTTCACCCTGTGTTCTGGGCGTTGGTTAGGGTGGATCAATCTCCATTCTTTGGGAACACCCTCCACCCCCTGCCCCAGTCCTTCCTCAGCCCCCATTCTCCAACCAGCTGTGAGTGGGTATGATACAGTGGCTCTCAAACCATGGTTAAACTCAATGATGTTCCCAGCTCACAGCAGTAAAGGAGTCCCTGGATATAGCTCCCTATTTTAGGTCATCCCACATGAGTTCGTCTTAAATCTGTAGCATTTGCTACCATCTGTCTGCTTGGGAGCCCTCAAAGAATATGAAACAAATGAACAAGCTGCATATGAGTAAGAAAGAACTGAAGAGAGCGAGCATGCTTAGTCAGCTTGGTGCTGTGGTTTTGCGGATACATTTGGTGGTGGTTTTCATGTTAGATACACAGAAGAGAGTCCGCTAGTTAGCTGTTTTTAGTTCACATGATAGAGTTAAATCTGTCAGTGGTTCACAGTATTCTGCAAAGAGCACTTCAGCTTCCTGGGGCTCTGTCTCCCAGACACAGAGAACTCCTGCCAAATGCCTTGTGGAGGCAGGCAGGCATGTGTGGAGGATAGCTGGTTGAGGAGAGGGGATCAGTACACAATGTGGTGGCAGTTGGAGTGGGTCAGAGAGCAGCTGGGAGTGGGAGGGCCAGCCTCTTGCCTGTTTATCCCTGTTGGTTTAGAAAAGGAAAGGCCTAGAAACTGCTCCATCGAAGACTCCACTGACTGGCAGAGGAGGCAGCTGAATACAGGCTTATCAAGTCATTAAATCAGCAGATGCTGTAAGTCAGATACCTGCTTGCCTCTCCCTGATGTGCTCTAATCAATAGGTCCCCGGGAGCCAAACTCTGGCGAGGCCGTACCTGGCTGACGCTGTACACAGGGGGCACCATGCTGTCCTGCCCCGAGCCTGGGTGGCTCCAGGCAGCACTGAAGGTGACATGCGTCCTTGAAGAGAAGCGGAGGACCACCTGCTGGGCCTGTGTATCCATGCTCACATTCCAGGATGGGACTGCTGGGGAGGGGGGCAGGTAGGGGAGAGCGTCAGGTGAGAGATGATGTTTTGTGGGAGGTGATAGGAGCTGGGCTGCAGTTGACAGAGAAGCCTAGGGCAGGGATAGAGTTTGACTTGACCACAGTTGTGTGAGGGTGAAATGGTGGGAGAGGGGTCCCAGCCAGGGTCACTAATTGGCTCACCGAATGTCCGGTGGGGGCATTCAATGTGGCTGCTGTTTCCAAAAGAGAACTGAGAAATCCAAGAAGAGCAAGTCAGCAAGCTCCAGGCACCAGGCACACCCTCCCGGCCCCTGTTGCCCATGCTGGTACCTTGAAGCAGAGCTGGGGATGCAAGTCCACTTTCTCCACGACATACCACTGTGGGGGGAGAAGGGAGGTGAGAGCAGGGCCCCAGGCCCTAGCCCTGCTCGCCCAGGCCCTAGGAAGGCCTGACTCACCCCCTCTGACTCTCGAGCCGTGGCATTGGGGAGGTCTTCGCAGAGGGTGGGCCAGCCCCGCCTCTGGCACAGGGAGGCCTCCAGCTTCAGTGGGCAGCGGAGTGTCACGGCCATGACCATCTGATTATGCTGGCTGTGGTCAGTGAAGTTCATTGACTCCCAGAAGTCCGAGTCATCTGGGCAGGCAGCGGGGGCAGAGAGTGAGGCCCAGGAGGCCTGAGACTGATCCCGATCCCCAGGGCATCAGGAGATGATATTTCTGAAGGAGCTTGGCACAGCCATGGTCTGCCTAAGTGATAAAGGAGCATGCCGCTTCCAGCCCCTCCGGTTACCTTTTATATTTAGCTATCTCCTCTCCTTCTTGTGCCTCCTTTCTGGCCAACTACTTGCTGCTCCCCAAACTCAAAATCTTCATATCTTTTCTTACATTCCTCTCAGAATTAGGAATGCTTTATTCTCCCTTCTCTTCTTTCTAAATCCCGCCCTTTTTCTGAGCCCAACTCAGGTGTCACCTCCTTTAGGAGACCTTTTCTATTCAACCACCATGGGCTTCTCCCTCCCCTGAGACAACCATCATGGGCTTCTCTGTCCACACAGATCATGCCCTATAGCCTATTCCTTAGATGCAATCCTGCCCTGGACCATGGGCTGCTTGCTGCTACTCATCTGTCATGTTTGAGCATCCTGTCTCTGCAATTTGGGCTCAACGATATGCATAGATGTCACCAACCACTTTCACATAAAATATTGAATTCCAGTCTCATAAGGAGTTGGAAAGTAAGGCAGGACAAGTACTATTATTTCACAGATGAGGAAACTGAGGCTCAGAGAAGAATGAGTAGCAGAGCTGGGATGTGAGCCCAGGTCTTCTGATCCACCCTCTTAGGACACTGCCTCCTGAGATGGGTATTTCTGAACCTCCCACAGTGCCTAAGACAATGTTCAATGGTCCGATTTAGCAGACATGGTAGTCCATGACTTGCCTCTGCACTGATTCCAGAGAGAAAGTGCCGCAAGCTTTCTGCGGACTTCCTCCCATACCAGTGTAGAGGGTGTGCATGTGTGTGCATGTGTATGTATGTGTGTGTGCATGTGTGTGTATGTGTGCGTGCACAGAAGTCACATGAGCAACACTCACAGGCTTCAGGCTGGCCCTGGAAGGGACATTTTTTGCGCCTCACGGTGTCCTCTTGCAGGTAGGATGCCTGTGGGAGAAGGGAACAGGGATGGAGGTCAGAGGACTGGCTTTCCTGACATCACTCAGACTTGAAACTCATTCTGGCTTGCCTTTGCCTGGAATGCAAAGCCAGCTCAAGCTGCCTGAGCTGGCTGGGCACCAAGCGGGGGGAGCCGTGTGGGGTGAGGGCCAGGGTGGAGGTGCCTGGGGAGGAACTCCAGACTGTAGGAGCGGGATCAGTGAGGGAGGGGTTGAGTCCTCTTCTCTGGGAGAGGAGAACCTAGCTCCAGAAAGAGGCAAATCATGAGGTCCACGTTCCTCAACTTCTGCCTTCCCAGGTGTCCATGCTCAGCGATCCCCAAGCTGCCAAGCGCCCTGACAGGCCTCTCCCCCCAACATCCAGAGGCTGTACCCCTCGCAGGCGCTCCTCATTACATGTCTCTGCCTCTACCTTCCCTTTCATCTCCTTCCTGGTAACAAGGCCCCCAGACTTCTCTGTCTAGCCCAGAGGAGCCTTTTTTCCAAAATATATTTATTTATTTGGCTGTGCTGGGTCTTAGTTGCAGCGCGGGAGATCTTCAGTTGCAGCATGTGGGATCTAGTCCCCTGACAATGGATCAAACCCTGGCCCCCCCTGCATTGGGAGTGTAAAGTCTTAGCCACTGGACCACCAGGGAAGTCCCTTAAAAGAAGTCATAATGCTAGGCCCCCTCAGCCCTACAGGCAGAGGAGGGGGACTGCCATGTAGGGCTAGTGGGAATGGCACTTCTGGAGCCATATGCAACCTTGCAGTGGCCATGAGCCCTCACCCTAACGGCTCAGAACACCCAGTGAAGGCAGCTGTCTATTCTGTGCTGTGGGTAGGCTGAGGCTGGGTCTCAACAAAGGCAAGGTGGGTTTGGGTGGGGCTGAGGTTGGAATCACCCCCAGGAATATCCCATGATCAGCAGGACACCTCCACCCCTGACCCAGTGTGAGGCTCACTGTTAGGCTGGCACCAGTCTCCCCCAGCATCTCATTAACACCAGCCCTTTTAAAACTGGACTCAGTGGAGATACACTTGACCAACTGTGCTGTCTGGGTGGCCTAGGAGTGGAGCCAGGGACCACCCACACCTTTTCCTCTGCTTACCTCGATGCACAGACAGGGCAGAAGGAATTCATAAGGCAGGTCTACAGTGCGACCCCCAGGCACAATTTTCTGTGGACAATTCAGCAAAGGGAGAGATGAAGAGGGGCCTGAGAAAGAGCAGAGGCACCCTGGACAAGGGCAGGAAGAAGCTGGGAACTTACCCACCATACATCCTGCTTTTCCTCTTATCTGAGGCTTATTTCTTTCACTGACAAATTTCTTCTCAGAGGATCTCTGTCCTGTAGTCTGACCATCTACTCTAAGTGTCTCAATACATGGAATGTGGGGAGGGAGGAGTTGGGGAAAGGAATATACATTTATTGAGCCCCTATTGTATGCTGGGGAGGGTGCTAGGTGCTAGAAGCACCAACTGAGTGCATTAAATGCTAGCATCATGATGATGTCGGGAGGCATCTACATTTTAAATGTGGAGAGCTGAGGGACTTGGGTACAGCATCAGTCCCTGCAAATGGCTCCAACTGTATACAAGAGTATCCATGACAACTGGAGGTTGAGGTGGGATGTCAGGCCATAGGCTGGGCGAACAGGGGACATCTCATTCCCTGAGGAGCAGTGACAAAAAAGAGGGAGATCGAAGGGTTTCAAGACAGATGTGACCAATTTATTAATTTCTCAGGGAAAACAACTTTTTGGTGGAACTGAAAAGGCAACCTGAATCTCACTGAGGATCATCGCACTGAGGTTAAGTGCCATATTCCTTTCCTTGCTAGGCATTCATGGTTGTCCCAGGTCTCTACCCCCTCTTTCCTTCCTCTCCTGCCAGGAGACATGGCCCCCTGTAGTCTCTCTAGTTCAAAGAAATCTTCATGATAGGCACTTCAGACTTGTAAGAAGTCTTGGACAATTACCATTCCTCTCTGGGCCTCAGTTTCCTCATCTGTACAATGGGTAGGTCCTTTGGCTCCAGCCCTATGTGATTTGGCTCTATGGGCAGATGGCACTTCATACCTGGGCATTGAAGAGATGGCTCAGGTCCTCACACTCCAGTGCCCACTGGTGGCAAAGACGCACACTGACCTCTGGGCCTGGAGGAATGGTCACTTGAATAGCCTTTGTCTCAGGCAGCAAGTCAAAGGAGAACTCAGGTCCTGGGGAGAAGGGGGATTTGGTGGCCTTGTCTCTTGGCATTAGCACAGGCACCACTACTTGGCGCCACCATCTCCAGTCACACGACGTGCCTACCTCCAAGCTTTTGTGAGTTAGATCTGGAGAGACCTTCCCCTGCCTCTGGATCCACAGGCTGGGTTCTTTTGGAGCGCAGTCCCTTGTGGTAGGTATCCGGGGAGGGGCTGGAGTTGTGATGACCCTTCTCAGACAGGCAGCAGCTACTCAGCAACTTCCTCTGCAGGCAGACAGCAAGGTTGGCCTCAGGGCAGGAATCAGGAACTCTGGCTTCTATTCCTGTCTCTGGAGCCCGGGGCACGACAGGCAAGCTGCTCAACATTTAAGCTTTCGTGTCCCTAACTGTGTAATGGACAGAATAGTCTACGCCAGCCCCACACATTCCCCCTCTCTTGGGTGACTGGAGAACAGGAGGAGAGGCCAGACAGGGAAGGGCTGTGGGGCGTAGGGCAGGGCTGGCACTGGCGGGGGAGTACCTGAGCAGACGCTGGCATCCTGTGTCTCCTACAGAACCAGAACTTGTAAGACTTTTTGGATTTCTGCACTAGGAGGTGGAGCCAACCCCACTGAAGACCTGCACAGGAAACAACACATTTACTATCCAGCCCTTCACAGTCCCTCCCCTGTCTGGAGATGTGACCTGGTGTTGGATGGTCAATCATTTTACATCAGGGAGGGTAAATGATCCCAAACTTCTATAGTCCTGGAAGTTATGATACGATCAAAGAGAATTAATTTCTTAAGTAGAGAAAAATCTATGTGTATACAAAAATTCATAGTAGCATTCTTTATAACAGTGGAAAATTATAAACTGTCAATTCTTAAGCAGTGTGTGAGAATTTAATATGTCCCAGGCACTGAGGTAGGCAAGAAAAACGTAGAGTTGAATAAAATCTGTCTGTTCTTTCTTACAAGACAGATCTTGCCTTACAACCAGAACATAATAGTAGTAAATTCATAGAACTGAAACATTTTAATCCCCAAAATTGGTGCCAACTGAAAGGAGAAACACCTTCACAAAATGATACAACAGAACTCATCAGTCACAGCGTGCTATTTCAGGATGGCGGAAGTCTCTGCTGAGGTTGACAACAGGACCAACATCTCTTCTAGTATGATACGTTTTACTTGGCTCACCCCAAACTCCCCCAACTCCCGTCTCCACTAAGAATGGCCCAAAGGCCTGCTTCTCATACCCGAGGGGCCTGACCCCAGATGCAGGCACCAGCAGTGGGGACAGTGGCACCACCAGGCGCGCCAAGGCTTTGGGGGGAGGGGAGGGGCCGGCTGGGTGTGGTGAGGAATCTGGGCAGACCTTCCTGTGACAGAAGAAAAGGAAGTCAGATGGTGAGGTCCCAGGAGGTCCCTTCTGCCTTAGACAAGCTGGACTTGAGGCTGAGCACTGCCACTTACACCCTGGCCAAGTGACCCGAGGCAAGTTACAGACTCCTGTAAGCCTCAGCTTCCTCATTCATAAAGTGGGGCTGCTGTCAAGCTCAAGTAAGATAATACACGGGAAAATATCTTGTAAAGTAGAAGGTAGCGTAAAATAGGGAGGATCATTGTTGTATGACTGACTGGTGAGGGACTAGTCAAGGTGGAGGGCCTGGAGATTTACCTGGCTCTCATTTAATCCTCCCCACAGCTCAGGGACAACAGTTTTCATTGTACAATCATTTCTACTGTGCTGCTGTACCCCTCAGACCCATGCACTGCCCGAAGCCATGTGTGGAGTATGTGGCAATATTGCAATGCAAATCCAGGCTTGTCCTCACTCTAAACCCTGTGCTTTTCCCTTGATACTATGCCACTTCTTAAGTAGAGAACAAAAAATTAGAATGGAGGAAACAGGGAAGGGGAGCAGGGAAGGGAATGAGACTCACCAGTGAAACTGCCATCCTGAAAGCACAGGGCCCGCTAGGGAAAAGAAAGGACAGAAGGATAATTAGTAGAGGTTCTCACAGGGGTGTTCCCCCTGCAGCCTTGGCCTCACATGACCTAATTTTGAGACCCGTAAACCAATAGCCCATCCACTCTGGCTCTCTTCTTCCCAGCTCCACCCTGCCCAGGCCCTCGGTGCCCTGGGACTATGGCTATCCCTTCAAGATGGTGTAGAGGACACGCTGATGCTGCCATCAGAGCTTAGGAACCTGGGTGGTAGGAAAGGACAGGCAGGAGAGTGGGGGTTTTATGAGCCTGTGCGTGCCAGGTGTCCCCACCAGCAGTGGCAGGCGCACCTTACCATGCGTGAGGCCAGCAGACCGCAGGTTCTCCAGCGGGGAAGGAGGGGGCAGCCAATCCCAGCGGAGGCAGACAGGCCAGTGAGCAGCTGGAGGAGAGGCAGGAGCAGGGCTGCCAGTCTGGGGCTCCCCATGGGCTTCCGTGGGGTCACGGCGCCCAGTGCATGGCTGCACAGCCCGAAAGTGGGCGACGGGGCCTGGGCCAGCTTGCTGCGCAGCAGCTGGGAGTGCGGTGCCAGCAGGAGCCCTCGCCTCAGCCTGCCCCTGCCCCGCCCTGCCCCAGAGCTCCTCCTCGATCCCAACCAGCCAGCCAGGCCACATTCCTTCCCCAAGCACAGGGACTGGGGGACATCTGCCCCTCAGAAAACCCCGCTGCTCCCCTACCTAGAGGGCAAGGGGGCTCTTGCTCTGGCAAAGAAATAACAGGAAAGAGGCGGGTACAGGGCTAGGGGGATGGATGGCAGGTTGCATGTACTTAACCCCTCCTACTCCTGCAACACCCTGTAGATGGGACCCGCCCCTTTGCAGCTCCTGGACTTGGATCTCCCCTGGACAAACGCTTCATCCTCTCAGAGGGCTGACAGAGCTATCAAGCACTTCTGTGCACTGGGTGCCGGAGACGGAGGTGACTGAGCACTATTTAGAGTGGAACAAGAAAGCATTAAAGCAGGCACATAAAGCTCATGCATCCCCCAACGCACCCTGGCCCCTACCTGGCTGACTCAGGATTACAGAGTAGCTTTCTGACTACCCACTGGCCAGTTCTTCTAGCTCTTCTGCCAAAGGGCTTCCAGCTTCAAGGATCCACTAATCAGTACAGTCTGCTCAGGAGGCCCTAGAGTTCAGAGCCGAGTGCTGGAGCAGGGGGAGCGGGCCCCACGCACTGACCTGGTTTCCTGTGGTTTCCGATGCTGACGAGGCTCCGTTCTCTGTGGGGACCCTCCCCGGCATCCCACGGCTTCCTCCAGCTCATGGAGCATTTGAGCTGCTTCAGCACTCACCTTGGGGACACACACGGTGGAAAAAAAGTTGGGGGCACACCTACTGGGTGAAGTTACCTTGGGACTGTTGTTCGCCCTCTGTACCTTTCAGTAGTTTGACCATAGCTATCTTTAGGCCAATTCTATCAACAGTTTCTAAGTCTTCAGGTCCACTGAATGAAGACCCCATTGTACCCATTATCCTAAAAATACTAACTCTTGAGTTCCTTAGAAAGATCTTTTCTTATTCTTTATGGTTCTCCAGTGCCTAGAGTGGATGTCATGAAATAGGTGCTTGGTAGTTGAGTAAATGTAAACTATGATGTTTCACCTAAGCAGTTTACTTCACATTTCATAAGCACTTTCAGAGTTGATTTTCTTAACTACCTTACAAGACAGGTAAGTGAGAATTAAGGAGAGAAATAAGAAGCAGAAAGAATGATATGGTCAAGGTCTCTAAGCCCAACTCCAATTCCGCCAGCCTCTCACGGTTCCTTTCTGTTTTCTACCATCCTTATGGCCTCTCCTACCACTGCCTCATGCCCCTCTGCTCCTGAGAACATCTAAGGGCCTACCTGACCAAGTTCTTTTGGCCTTGGAGCCCATCACTGCAAACAAACTGGTAAGATGTGAAGGGAGAAAAGGGTGGTCTGGCCATACTAAGGCTTCTCTGATAGCTCTGTTGGTAAAGAATCCGCCTGCAATGCAGGACACCCCAGTTCAATTTCTGGGTTTGGAAGATCCCCTGGAGAAGGGATAGGCTACTCACTCCAGTATTCTTGGGCTTCCCTGGTGGCTTAGATAGATTACAGAGTCTTCCCCCTAATTTTTCACTTAGCCCACAATGGTTTAGATCTATACTGATAATGTGTTTCTAATGCTGGGGACACCACGTGAGAAAGTTGGTTCCATTCTCAAACACTTATCTCTTTTGACTCCTTTTATCTTCTGGGCTTTCCTGTTGGCTCAAACGGTAAAGAATCTGCCTGCAATGCAGGAGACCCAGGTTTGATCCCTGAGTCGGGAAGATTCCCTGGAGAAGGGAATGGCTACCCACTCCAGTATTCTTGCCTGAAGAATTCCATGCACAGAAGAAGCCTGGCAGGCTACAGTCCATGGGGTCACAGAGTTGGACACAACTGAGAGACTAATACTTTCACTTTCACCTTCTGATTCTCACAATGAAAACATTTAACAGTTGGTTAATTGTTCCCTGACTCTGGCTAAGGTACGGGAGGAGAAGTGGAAAAAAAATAACAGAGACACATACACATACATAAGAAAGAAAAGGAAGAAAAAGAGCATGTAAAAAAGGCAGAAGACAGAAGAAAAGGGGAAAGGAGGGACAAAAGGAGGTCTATATTTTTTTGTTTTGCTAGTTCATTTATTGTGGAGCCTTTCCCAAAAAGGAGTTTAAAGTAAAATGTACAGTGGGTGAATTCCAGCACACCCTTGGGAAGACCAACATTTTGCCGAACTCCTACCATCAGATTCTGGGCTGTGCACTTGGCCCACATTATCTCATACTACTGGTCTATAACCCTTGAGGTCAGTCTTACCAAACCATCTTACAGACTTGGGAACACTGGGAAGATTAAGTAACTTCAGTTTAGTTCAGTTGCTCAGTCGTGTCCGACTCTGCAACCCCATGAATCGCAGCACGCCAGGCCTCCCTGTCCATCACAAACTCCCGGAGTTTACTCAAACTCATGCCCATAAGTAACTTAACCAAACACAAAACGGAGACAGGAGACTCACCCCCATGTCTTTCTAGCTGTTTGTCAGAACACACTGCTTTAGGGAGATCTGTGGTTTCTGGGCCCCATAGTCCACAGAAGTACTAGACTGAACGATGTGATGAGTTGGTAGGGTTAACAATGTAGGAGAAGAAATCATAATAGGTGGAAAGAATGAAGGATATGAATATCTTATGGGAGTGAGTTATCAGTGATCAGAATTCTAGGGGAACAGGGATTGTCTGGCAAGTGTCAACAAGGGAGGAGCAGGAATACTTCTGTGGTTGGAAAAGGAGGTGGCCAATCGGAGTAATGGCCACAGTGGTGTGTGGTAGGCCTGCAGCACTAGGGCCTATCCTTTTGGAAAGTGGCCAAGGCCTGTCTCACTTGTGGTTTGTGTCTGAATGAGCTGATCCAGACTTCATGCTCCAATAACCTTTACTTGGGGACCAAGCCAGGCACTCAGGAGGTCATGGCAGGCCTTGACGCATGCTCAGGTACAGAATACACTGTGGGGGCCTTGGACAGCTGTTTTTCCTGACAAAGCCTTATCCACGTGTGGACTCTGGTCAGACAACTGTAGCTGGGTCTCTAGGCTTTTCCTGTAATGGCAGATTCCTGAGATTTGTTGAGGCAACTGTGCCTACAATCAGAGTACCCAGGGCAAGAAGGTCCAATAAATTAGACCAACAAAAACCAAGAGTACACAAGTGTCCTTCTTACTCCTGCTCTTCCAGAAGGAATCAAACTCCAGAATATGGAGGCAAGAAATTATGCTGAAGAGAAGGGGCTGGGACTCCCACTGTGAGAAAGAAGCACCAACACTGCTCACCACTGGAAGGGATTTTGATATTTATTAAGCTAAGCACATACTATGGCATACATGGAGTTTCCCCAATGACTCAGCAGTGAAGAATCCTCCTGTGATGCAGGAGATACAAGAGGCATAAGTTTGATCCCTGAGTCAGGATCCCTGAGTCAGGATAATCCCCTGGAGGGGGACAGGGCAACCTACTCCAGTACTGTTGCCTGGAGAACCCCATGGACAGAAGGAGCCTGGCAGGCTACAGTCCGTGGGGTCACAGAGTCAGACAAGACTCAGTGACTAAGCACAAGCACGAATACACTTATATACATTATTGAACCCACACAACAACCATGTGTGGTAGATACTATGATCCCCCATACATTAGATCCAACACCGAGGCTCAAATCAAGGCAAAAGGAAGCAAAACGTCTAGCTAGATTTGAGTCAGTGTAGTATCAGAAACTGCTTCTCCACTACACCACACTGCCTTTCCCACAGACTAGATGCTCACTAAGGGTTCTTCCAATGCCTACATCCTTTAGCTCCATAAAATCAGGGATTCCTCACATTTATATAGTGTTACAGAGAGTTCTTTAAGCACTTTTACAAGACTTTATTTGATCTTCACAACATTCTTGTGAATTAGGCAGGGCTGATCTTGGTATGTGAACCTGCCTTTTGATCCAATACAGTCCTCTTCCCACTAAATCAAGATCCTTTTCAAAGGGAATCTTGTTTACTTCAGGCAATACTACAACCATGAGGCAAGGGGGAAAAAGTGATTGGAGAGGCCAGAAAAGTTAAAATCCCAACAACCCAACAAACAGAAAACCCAGTGTACATAACTCCATTATCCACTCATTTACATCTACACCTCTCTGCTCTCCAAATCCTACCCATGCATCAGTCTAGTTCTTTGCTATGACTTTAGTCTACAGTAGGACAAATTAACTCACTCAATAAATTCAGAAAGCACACTATACATTAGCTACTCAGCAAGGGGTGAGAAAAAAATATTAGTTCTGTCAATAGAAAAGATAAAGTGACATGTGAATTCAAAGAAAGAACCCTTACTCCTTGAACTGAAGTAACCAGAAGGCTCCAGAATTACCATATAAACTAGGTCTCGAAAGAGAAGTAAGTAGTAAAGAAGTAAAGGAAAATTTTTTTTGAAAGGAAAATTTTTAAGGAAATTTGGAAATCATGGAACTGATATGGGGATTCATAAGAGGTTCTCCTGACTGAGACAGACAGTGTGTAAGGGTATCAGGAGATAAAGCACTGGGACCACACTCTGGATAGGTCTGAAAGGGATTAAGGAATTCTGGCTGTTCAGAAAACAAGGACACATAGTAAGGGACTTGATGATTCACAGCTGTGCTCTTGGTATACTCATCTGCACACAGGGAGGCAGAAAGACAAATGGATATGAGGTAGAAGGCAAAGAGTTAAATTCAGGACACACTGAGTTTGAAAAGATAATCAGGACATCTAAAACTTAGGTACACAGAAGTACTGCCAGTACCTAATAGAGATTGAGTACATATAATGTTTATAGAACAGAGCGACTCTGGAAGGCAGAGATCTGCAGTTAGAATCTGGGCGTCATCCAGACATGATAAAGTCAAGTGGGTAAGAGCAAAGGGACACTCATCCTTCAAGCAATAAACATTTATTATGTGTCAGACGTCAGGGGGTTTAGTTCACAGATCTCTTTCCCACATCCATTTTACACTTACCTGCTCCACACCATTACATACTGTGTTCACTGGATGTTTCACAAGGATGTTATGTTTCATGGAGATTGCAAATTCCCTATATGTAGGATACTTTAAAATTCATTTGGATACCATAAAACAGTATTACACATGTAACTGACATGGTTAAAACTGAATGATAAACATGAATACCAGTCAAAAGACAAGCCCATAACCCAAGCTGCATAAATGAGCATGGACCATTTTATAGGTGGAGGTTAGCCTTACGGCCCCTGGTAGCTCCTGCCCATCGGCTGCAAGGTTTCAACTATGACTTAGGTTCCCTGTGCCCAGTTCACTTCCCTAGGGCCACTGCCAGGTTTCTCAGGGAGCCTCTACCTACCTCCAAGTGTCTAAGGCCATCAAACAACACACTTTTACATTCTATCAAACCCCCAACACAAGGAACAGGGGGGGACTAGGCAGTTGTAACTTTATTGAGGTTCTTTTAATTAAAAGGTTTCACAGTAGAGACCAAAGCCTGCAGGGGAAGCAGCCTTCCAGATGTTTCCTGCTCCATGACCCACTGATTGAAGGACAATTTGACTGATTTCCTATCTCCTTCAGTTTTGATGGGAAGGGGTGATGGATGGAAGTGGAGAGAATGACCAAGAAGACGTCAGGATGAAAAACTCAGAAGGACCTCAACTTCAACCAGCTGAAGTTTGTTTCACAGCTGTTGATCATCCAGTTCCACCAACCAGGAATAAATTAAACGATTCCACCACCAGCTGACGGCAACAGAAGGGGCTCTGCAGAACTCAGGTTTAGTTTGCACTAGTTGCCAACATCACAGCTACCAAAGGAGATTTTAGAGCAGCTCCTTTACCCTCTCAGTTCACTGGGTGGGAGGCCCAGGCTTCACCTCACATAGCAGTCCATCAAGCAGGCTTCATTTACGCTTCTTCTCCTGTGTGCTCGTGAACCAAGAGTCTAGGAGCTTCTTGCTGTAGTATAGCTGCCAGGCGTGCACTTGGACCGCCAGCACCAACACCAGATACATGACGGAGACGGCGGAAAAACCAAAGAGGAAGCGGTAGGCCTTGCCATGGCGGTAGAGCTGTTGTGCAGCAGGGAACATCTCCATGCTGCCATAAATGAGGGGAGCAATGGAGAAGAGCCCCATACTGATCATGGAGAGCACCAGGTAGCTAATGTTGTTGCGGGGGAAGGAGAGGAGGCCCAGGAGGGAGGGTACAATGCTTAGCAAATAGGGGTATTCCCACTGATAGGGCATGGCCACCTGATCATGAGACAAGAGCCTCAGGTGTCCCACACTCATCTTGGCAACCAGCAGCAGCCATATGACCAGATGCACGTAGATCAGCTTCTTGATTTCATACTTGAGGGTCACACTGTGGGGCAGAGCAGAGGGAGAAGTATCTTTCATTCAGAGTTTTCTGACATCAGCTGTATGTCAAGCAATTGTACTGGACACAGGGATACAGATATAAATAAGGTATAGTTCCTGCCTGGAGGCTGGGAACAAGGTAGAGGAAGAAAAAGGTAATTATAAACGAACTAGAAAAACTCTTGTAAATCTATGTTGCAAAATATATGGGATCACAGGAAGGAGTAATCAATTCTGACTGAAATGAGTTGACTGAGAAGGCTATCTAGACAAGGGTGATGTCTGAGCTAGGCTCTGAGAGGTAGGTGGAGATAGACATTCTGAGCAGAGGTAATAGCATGTAGGCAAAACAACACAAACATTTGTGTTCCAGGAGAGCAAATGGCTGGGTGTGGAAGGACTACACTGTGGCAGGGAGGGGAGTAGCGGGATATGAAGTTGCAAAGACTGACTCAGTCATTTGAAAGACAGAAGAGTAACTCAGGGCTGTGTTCAGAAAGAAAACTCTGGGGAATTTCCTGGCAATCCAGTGGTTAGAACTCTGTGCTTTCAGTGCCAAGGACCAGGTTCAACCCCTGGTCACAGAACTAAGATCCTGCAATCTGCACTGTGCAGCCATTAAAAAAAGAGAACTCTGATGGTAGCATAGAGTATAGCCTATGGAATGAGGTATTGGCAGCAAAGAAACCAACTCAGGCTGTCCATACTTCTTCAGGTAAACATTTTTCTTCTAAAATAAGCAAATTTTCCCTTATTCTTTGAATTTTCTTAGGTCCTAAATATATCCCTTTCACATCTCCAGAGGGCAGAGTTTCTGCTCTAGACAGGCATGAAAATGCTAGCTTGGGTTGAGGTTCCCTTGAACAGGGTCTAAGCATAAGAATAAAGTGAGGTTCCAAAGAGCTTGTCATTCTTTAAAACTCTGGAAAAAAATATGTGGAAAAGAGTCTGAGAAACTTCAATGGATTTAAGGAATAGAAAACCTCTAAATTAAAAAATATAGATATAGATATAGATATTTAATAGAAAGTGAAGAAAGGTGTGTGTGTGTCGGGGGCGGGGCGGAGGGGAATTAGTCATCTGTAGACTTCAAGCTCCATGAAGGCAGGGATCAGATTTGTTGTTTGTCAATAAATTTTTACTGAAGGTATAACATGAATACAAAGACCAGGGTTGCTTTCACTATTATATTCTCAGTGCCTAACACAATGCATGATGGGTAGAAGGTAAATAAATATTTGTTGAACAAATAAATGAAAGCAGAACTATCCCTTACATGACGGGGGTAGGGGGGTGGGGAGGGGTGTTCCATAAAATTCATTTGAGGCAGACAAAGTCTCGGCTTTAGGGTCCACACCCCAAAACGACCCAAAATTTAACAGCTACCGCATACTGGGCAGACTTCTGTGCTAGATTTTATGCCACATTCTCACGAGATTCAGTAATTCTTCCTCAAGACCAAAAAAGTAGATTAAAGTGAGGCTCAATTAAGAATTAGGTTCCCGAGGTCGGAGAGCCGGGCCAACATAACCGCGACCCAGGGCCCGGACTCCCTCAAAGTACAAGGGGGATCAAAGGGTGGAACTCACAGCAGTGACGGGGCTTCCCGGGATTGGGGGCGGGTCCTGGACCATGCCAGGAGGAGGGGACTTGGGAGGTGCCCGAGGGCGGGCTGGGGAGCAAAACCCTGAGACCAGGCCGGCATTGCGTTTCTGGCCCTGCGAGCTCCTCGCCTCACTTCATACCTCATCTGGTAGTGCATGGCTACGCGCTCCCGATGCTGAAAGTCGCTGCCGTCAGTGCCGGCCGCTCGCGGGCCTGCCCGAGACGCCATCTTCCCCGCCCAGACTCCTGGAGCCCCTCAAGCCGACGAACTGCCGTGACTACTGCTCCCAACTGCCTGCCGACCCTGTTCGTATAGCTTCAGCTCAGCCAACCCAACAGTCTAGCGCCTCTTTGAAGACAACTTCCGGCCTCTCTGTCTCTGGAGGACCAACTCTGTGGTCACGTCCCTGCGCACGCGTACGCGAGTATTTCCCGTCTCCGCTCCGCCCTGGCCGTCTCTCGCCAGCCTTTGGAGAGCTCAGAAAATTAACTCCTAGCGTTTGCGGGTTGTGCCAAGGGCTGGAGATGATTCTCCAGTCTCTCGAGCACGTTCACTTCCTTAAACTCGAATTCAAGTTTCATACGTCTCTGTCCCCACTTCTCAGATGGGGAAACTGATGCCTGGAAGGGATCTGTGACTCTCAAGAGCATGCATCTTCCACATTGTTTCAAAGTATCTCCCCACAGATTAATCTCTGCAAGAAGAAATGGTAATTTTACAGTGGAGAAACCTGGCAGGCACCCCATTAACTAAATACTTGCCCACGAGTGAGACAGACTCCTTATGCCTCCTGATACAACTGAGGACCAGCATCACTAATGTGATGATAGTCAAAGTCGCTCAGTCGAGTCCGACTCTTTGCCATTCCATGGACTAAATACCATGGACTATAGAGTCCATGGAATTCTCCAGGCCAGAATACTGCAGTGGGTAGCCTTTCTCTTCTCCAGAGGATCTTCCCAACCCAGGGATCAAACCCAGGTCTCCTGCATCGCGGGCGGATTCTTTACCAGCTGAGCCACAAGGGAAGCCCAAGAATACTGCAGTGTACCCTATCCCTTCTCCAGCGGATCTTCCCTACTCAGGAATCGAACAGGGGTCTCCTGCATTGCAGGCGGATTCTTTATCAACTGAGCCATCAGGGAAGCTGATACCTTATTTGATATTTCTGCCCAAAATACTTGGCCAGAATCTAATCATGAAGAGACAGACAGACAAACTCAAATTGAGGGACATTCTACAAAGTAACTGGACTATACTTTTTAAAACTGTCAAGGCCATGAAAGAAATTAGGTAGAGGCAGAAAGCAAAGCAGTGGTAGCCAAGGACTGGGAGGAGAAGGAATGGGGACGTGCTTCATGGGTACAGACATGAGAAAGAAGATGAAAAAAGTTCTGGAGGTGAATGTGCTGATGGTTGCACAACTGTGTGAATAAACTTCATGCCACTGAACTATACACTTAAAAACTGTCAATTTTATGTTATGTACATTTTACCACAAGAAAAAATACATAAAATAAGAATTTCAAAATTACATTTACTGAAAAAAACTGAAGCATCTTTTCATATGTTGAGTCATTGGCATTTCATGTCCCTGAACTGTGTTCATATTCTTTGTCCATTTTTTCTACTGCATTGTTGGTCTTGTTGATTTATATAGATAGCAGAGATAGAGAATCTCTTATTTAATATTAGTTGCCATATATTTTTCCTATGCATTGTATGTCTTTTGACTTTACTCAGGGTATTACAAGTTTAAGATGCAGAATAGTTTTCTAATATGGTTGAATATATAATCTTTTCTCTCTTTTTTTGCTTCTCAATTTTTTTTTTCATTTATTTTTATTAGTTGGAGGCTAATTACTTTACAATATTGTAGTGGTTTTTGTCATACATTGACATGAATCAGCCATGGATTTACATGTATTCCCCGTCCCGATCCCCTCTCCCACCTCCCTCTGCTTCTCAATTTTGATTCAGAACTAGAGTCCTCCACTCCAAGATGTTCAAATAATTTTATGCATTTCAGCATTTGAGAACCATGCTCAGAAATCTGCCTCCACAACTAGAGGTGAGCTCTGAAGAGATAGATATGAACCAAGTTATCAGCCCAGGTGTTTGGCAAAGGGTAAAACTCAAGAAATACTCGCTGAGTACATAAATTCCAAATGATCCAAAATCATCCTCTTCTAAGGACCATGAAGAATCCCCAGGGTCACTCAGCAATTCTTCACCACCCCCACCCCCACCCCTCTGGCTTTAGCTTGTGCTTATCTTGGTCTTTTCTGTGTGTGATTTCCATGATGTTCGTCAGACTGCTTCTGAGTCATCCACTGGCTTATCGTGAGACACTAAACACATGCTGGATGTTCAATAAATATTTGAAGCATGAATGTTCTAGGGAGGGGCCCTAACAGTTTCCCCAGAACTTCTTCCCTGAAGTATCAGTACGTTTCTTCTGCTCTTAGTCTGCCTTAAAGTTTAGTGATTTGTGTTCCTGTCCTCTCACCCTGCCCATTCCCTTCTCAAATCCTTTGCACTGATGTTTCCTTTGCCTTGAATGCACCGCCCCCCGACCCCGCCCCCGACCCCAGCACTTCAAAAGACTGGCTTCCAGTCCCAGGTGGAACACAATAGACTGAATGTTTGTGTCCCCCTGCTCCACACCCATTTGTATGTTGAAACCTAATCCCCAATGTGACGGTATTTGGGGGTGGGATTTTGGGGAGGTGGGATTGTTGTTTAGTTGCTAAGTCGTGTCCAACTCTTTTGTGGCCACATGGACTGTAGCCCACCAGGCTCTCTGTCCATGGGATTTCCCAGGCAAGAATACTGGACTGGGTTGCCAGTCCCTTCTCCAGGGGATCTTCCCGACCCAGGGATCGAACCTGCATCTCCTGCAGGTTCTGGAATCTGGCAGGCAGATTCTTTACCACTAGCCACCAAGGAAGCCTCGGGAGGTGGAATCAGTGTCCTAATGAAAGAGATTCCCTTGCTCCTTCTACCAGGTATGGATCCTGAGAGAAGACAGGTGTCTGGGAACCAGGAAGTGGGTCCTCACCAGACATCGAATCTACCAGCACCTTGATCTTGGACTTGTCAGCCTCCAGAACTGTAAGAAGTAAACTTGTGATGTTTATAAGTCACCAATTTATGGTTTTCTGAATAGCAGCCCAAACAGACCAAGACACTTCAGATCTTCAAAAGATTGACTTCTCGCCAGTCATCATTTAGCTGAAAGCTCACCTCTGAGGTCTTTCCTGAGCCCAGAGGCCAATCTAGCTCTCCAGCCAGTTGCTGTCACATCACTTTGTGTTGTTTTCTTCCAAGAACATCATTCTCTGAAACTATCTTGATTATCTGCATATTTGTTCATGGTCCGAGTTCCCCCTTCCTCCAGGAATGTCAGCTTCTTTAAGTATGTGACAAGGTTGTCTTGTTTCCTGCTGTATTCTCAGCCCTAGGAGGGGCAGTATACAGTAAATGCCTAAGAAGTATTTGCTGAATGAATGAATAATGGTTGTCTGCAAGCTTCTCTAGGGAAGGATTTAGATGTAGTAATAAGATGGTGATGATGATAGCTATTTTTTGAGCCTGAAGGATGCACTAAACTTTATAACAAGTACTTTTCATGATTATTCTTCATGACAACCCAATGGGGTAGGAGCTATTTTTAATCCCTATTGGTCAGATCCAACTGAAGCTTAGATGAGTTATATCAGACAGCTAGTGCTGGTTGCTGGTTTTCAAAATAGGGTCCCTAAGTAGCCACAGCTTCAGCATCATCTTGGAACCTTGGAACATCACCGTATAATCAGAAATATACGTTCTTAGGCCCCACCCCAGACATACTGAGTCAGAAACTCTGCAATGAAGCCCAGCAATCTGATTTTTAACAGATCTTCCATGTGATTCTGACTCACTAGTGTGAAAAATCTATCATTAAAAAGAAGGATGAGGTTGAACCCCTTTTTTAAAAACAGCTTTATTGAGAGAGAACTCATATACCATACACACTTAGGTGAGTACAATCCATTGGTTTTTATTATATTTGCAGGGTTGTGTAACCTCCAAATAGATTTGGTGCAATCACCAAAATAGACGGGGATTAGATTAATAAATTAAAACATTTTTTGTCTCTCCTAAGAGAAACCCCATACCCACTAACAGTCCCCATTCCCTCTGCATTCCCCAGCCACAGCCCTAAATAACCACTGACTAATTTTTTGTCCTTATGATTTTGCCTATTCTGGACATTTCATACAAATGAGATGATACAAACATATATTAATATGTGATCCTTTGTGATTGGCTTCTTCTACTTTGCACAATGTGTTCAATGTTCATCCATGTACTGTAGCAGCATATATACTTTTGATTGACAAATAATATTCCATTTATGGAAACCACATTTTGCCTGTTATGAATAACACTATGAACATTCACGTATAAGTTTTTGTGTGGATAGAGATTTTCATTTCCCTTGGAACTTCAAATATAACTCCAAATATTATGTATATGTAGAATTGCTGGATCACAGATCTTATTCTTAAGCACTACATATTTCAGCTGGTGTTAATTATTATTATTAAATCCTCTGCTATTATTAAATAATTATGTTATCAGTAACACCAATATTTGTTTATATCTATTAAGAATCTCTGTTGCAAAGCCCTTTACTTGTATTAATACAGATCCTTACCTTAACCCTTTAAGACAGGAATCGTCATCCCTGTTGAATGGATGAGAGAGGCTCCGGGAGGTTAAGGCAGCTAGTCTACACTCAAACAGCTAACACAAGTAGATCGGGGATCACAATTCACATTGGCCTGTTTCCTGTGCCCTCTGTACCCAATGCGATGTTCTGGGCCATACCCTGCCCCAAAGCTTTCGAAACATGCATACACCCTTCCTTTCTGGCTTTTTCTGGAAGTGAGGCTGGCCTGCCATCCCAAGGGTAAGAGCCGTACACTCAGTGCCCATGCTGTCTTCCAGCTGGGGCTGAAGGCCAGGGGAGGGGCTGCCCTGGGAGCTGGAAATAAAGTGGAGGGAGGGTTGGGCTGAGCAGGGCAGGATTGGAAAGTTAAAAGTCTGTGAGCTGGAGGTAAGGAGTTTTATATTCTGGGTTTTTTTGTTTGGGTTTGGGTTTGGTTTTGGCTCCTGGAGTACAGGTGAAGTGGGGCTTGGCAGTTTTGTGATTGGGGGTGAGGAGTGAGGCTGGAGCAAGCTGAAGGAGAAAGTGCTAAGTCGGGGCAGAGGGCTTTCACAGTCAGGCTGGCCTGGGGAGGCCCCCACATTGTCAAAAGGAAAGACTAGGGAGGGGCCTGTGCTCCATATACTCCTTGAGCCCCTTGCTCTGCACCAGGCCTGGTCTGTGGTCTGCGCTGGGGTGGGAACAGGAGAGCATTTCAGGGTGAGGCACCCAGGGAGAGGTTGGAGGGAGTGTGGCAGAAGCGGACACCGAGGCCCACCTGGCTGGGAAGAAGGAAGTGCAGGATGGAGGGGAAATTCTGTGAGCGATCACAGAATGCAGTGAAACTCAGGCTTTAAGGCTGCAAAGCTTTAGCTCTGGGCTGGAGGGAGGCACTGCTGGTGGAGGAACTGGCTGCAGGAAGGCCTGGATCAGGCAGGCTCAGGAGAGAAGGGCTGGCAGGACAGCCCAGGGCTGTCGGCTAGAGCTGTGCTGCCCAGGATGGCTGCCAGCAGCTCGCAGCCCTGGTGGTTGTGTACATCTAAATCAGTTAACGTTCAATAAGATTAAAATCCAGCTTTTCAGTCATACTAGGCACACTTCAAGTGCTCAATAGCCATGTTAGGGTAGCAGCTCCAGTATTAGAACAGATATAGAACCCACCATAGTAGAAAGTCCCTTTGGCCAGTGGGAAGCCTCAGGAGGGGTTTGGATTGCTCAAGGAGCCACTGGAAAGAGCAGGCTTAGTCTGCGGGGTGCCTGACCTGGGAGGTCTCCGGACGACAGGTGAGGGAAGGTCCCCAGCACTAAGGTGGTGTGACTAACTTCCTGCCAGCGTAAAGTGGACTCTGTCCCCAAGGACGGAAACTAACTGAGCAGGGCCTCTTCACTTCGACTTGGGCTCCCCGATCAGTGTGATGGGAACCAGGGGTCAGGGAAACATGGAGTGAGTGGTGCCGGGGAGGGAGGCATGGCTGCTGAAGGGGGCTGAGCCTGGGCACTGAGGGGGTCTCCAACTTGGTCACAGTGGTCTACTGGGGTTGGACAGGAGAAGGGCTGGGGGAGGTGTGTTTGAGCTGCGAGGGGAAACCAGAGTGGAGGCCTGATGGATGGAGGTGGGGGTTGCACTGTTTCGAAAAACAAGAGAGGACTTTACTGGCATCCATTGTTTAAGACTCCCAACTTCCACTGCAGAGGGAGTGGGGTTCAATCCCTAATCAGGGAACTAAGATCCCCCATGCCCAGTGAGGTGGCCAAAATAACGTTAAAAAAAAAAAAGATAGAGAGAAGCCTCTCATCCCCTGCAATGGGCTATCTCTGCTTCCTTTCCAGGCCCAACACTATCCAGCTGACGAGGATGGAATACGCCATGAAGTCCCTCAGCCTTCTCTACCCTAAGTCCCTCTCCAGGTGAGGAGAGCCAAGTGGGGAAGGGAAGGAGAACTAACGTGCTCTGTAGGGCAGACCTTGATAGAGAAGTCACCTGGGCATCTTGTTCAAATGCAGACGCTGATTCAGGAGGTCTGGAGTGGGATCCTTCCACAAGTCCCCAGGAGATATTAAGGCTGCTGCCTCCTCCCAATCCTCATATCACACCCTGAGTAGAAACATGGAGACACTGCTTAAGGTTTTGATTCTTGATCTCACTTCAAGTTCACCACAACTTTGAGAAGCGGGGATTATTATGCCAGATTAATAGGCAGGGCAACTGAGGCACAGGGTGGGCACTCTCTTGGAGCAAATGTGTAGTGAAGCCAAGATTTGAACTTGGGTCTGCCTGACTCCAAAACCTAGGTTCCCTGCAGTCCTTTGGTTCTCCATTGTGTATCTGAGTTCAAAACTCTCTTATCCTGACCTCAGCTTTGCCGTTTCATCTCACATTACAGATGATAAGAAGGAGGCCGAGAGAGGAAAGTAGTAACTGGGCATAGGCTGGGCCACCTTCTGTCACTGGCTACTTGTCACGGTCTGAGACCCGGCAGCATCAATGTCACTCGGGAACTCATTACATATGTAACATCTCAGACCTCACCCAGACCTACTGAATCGGAGCCTGCATTTTTAACAAGATCCCCAGGGGACATATATGTCCACGAAAGTCTAAGATGCACTGATCCAGCAGGCTTTTAAGGAAGACTAGGCAGAGCAGACTGGGTGGATGATAGGGGAAGAGGAGCATGCTGAGCTGAGCCTAGAGAACTGGAGAGTGAGTTACCCTGTGGTGGAAGGGCTGGAAGGCAGCAGACAACTCATGCTGATGCTCCCAATGACTCCCAGGTACACGGCAGTGAGCACTTCGGTGGTGACCCAGCAGCAGCTGTCGGAGCCCAGTGCAGAGGCCTCCAGGGCCCGGCCCTGCAGAGTAACCACTGCTGACCGGAGTGTGAGGAAGGGCATCATGGCGCACAGTCTTGAAGACCTCCATGTCAAGGTAGGGGCGGGCCTGCCTCCGCACAGCTCACCATGGGGACCTTGGTTGAGAGTTGGCAGCTGAGAGCTGCCTCTGGCCTTGGTGTCATGAGGTAGGACTTCAGTAGGGATTGAGTTCATAAGAAAGACATGCTCTGAAAAATACCACTGGTCTATTGTTAGTATCAAATGGTAATGCACTGCCTTCCTCCTGTCACCAGACAGACAGACTCCAGACGGGCACCATCAGCCTATTGAAGTTGCCATCAGAAAGGAAATCTTGGCCTTCCCTGGTGGTCCAGTGGTTAAGACTGTGCTTGCAATGCAGGGGGCCTGGGTTCAATCCCTGGAGGGGGAAAGGTCCCACATGCCCCTTAGCATGGAGAAAAAACACGTTTTCAATTGAAAAAAAAAATGAAAACTATTGATCAATAAGGTTCCAGAGAGGAAACCAAGGACACATAATACTGATGGGTGGGAGTAACAGTGGGCAAGAATGACACCCTTCCCCATCTCCATGCTCCCCCTCCACTTGGTTGGGAGTAACTTATCCTAGTCATTCCTTCTTTTATTTTTATTTTATTTTTTAAAAATTTATTTATTTATTTATTTATTTTTTTCAGTGGGTTTTGTCATACATTGACATGAATCAGCAATAGATTTACACGTATTCCCCATCCCGATCCCCTCTCCCACCTCCCTCTCCACCCGATTCCTCTGGGTCTTCCCAGTGCACCAGGCCCGAGCACTTGTCTCATGCATCCCACCTGGGCTGGTGACCTGTTTCACCATAGATAATATACATGCTGTTCTTTCGCAACATCCCACCCTCACCTTCTCCCACAGAGTTCAAAAGTCTGTTCTGTACTTCTGTGTCTCTTTTTCTGTTTTGCATATAGGGTTGTCGTTACCATCTTTCTAAATTCCATATATATGTGTTAGTATGCTGTAATGTTCTTTATCTTTCTGGCTTACTTCACTCTGTATAATGGGCTCCAGTTTCATCCATCTCATTAGGACTGGTTCAAATGAATTCTTTTTAACGGCTGAGTAATATTCCATGGTGTATATGTACCACAGCTTCCTTATCCATTCATCTGCTGATGGGCATCTAGGTTGCTTCCATGTCCTGGCTATTATCATTCCTTCTTTTAAAAAAAATTATTTATTTATTACTTTTGGCTGCACTGGGTTTTTGTTGCTGCGAAGGCATTTGTCTAACTGAGGCAACAGGAGTTACTCACTAGCTGTGATGTGCAGGCTTCTCATTATGGTGGCTTCTCTTGTTGCAGAGCATGGGCTCCAGGGTGCTGGGGCTTCAGCAGTTGCTCAAGAGCTGAGGCTTGATAGTTGTGGTACATGGGCTTAGTTGCTCCACAGCATGTGGGATCTTCCCGGACCAGGGATCAAACTTGTGCCTCCTACACTGGCAGGCGGATTCTTTACCACCGAGCCACCAGGGAAGCCCCTAATCATTCCTTCTTATAAGGACACCTTTCCTTCTTAAAGTTTCATTAGGATTAGGGCCCACTCTAATGCCTCACTTTAATGTAATTACTTCTGTAAAGACTCTATCTCCAATTACAGTCACATTCTGAGGTTTTGGGATTAGGACTTCAGTATATGAATTTCACGGGGATACCATTTAGCCCATAATACATATGAATCAAGTGGATATAACTGAAGGTCCAGAAATAAATCCATGTATCTGTGGTCAATTGATTTTTGACAGAATGCCAAGGTTATTCAATGGAGAAAGGGTAGTCTTTTCAACAAATGGTGCAGAGTCAATGGGCTATGCAAATGCCAAAGATCAAGTTGGATCCCTCCCTCATATTATGCATAAAATTAATTCAAAGTGGATCAAACACCTAAATGCAGAGCTAAAACTATAAAATCCTTAGAAGAAAACATAGGAATAAGAGTACATAACCTTGGTTTCTTAGATATGGCACTAAACCTCGAAGCAACCAAAGGGAAAAAGTTGGACTTTATCAACATTAAGAACTTTTGTGTATCAAAGGACACTAACAAAAAATGAAAAGATAATCCACAGAATGGGTGAAAATATTTGCAAATCACATATCTGATAAGGGTCCAGTACCAAGAATATATAAAGAACTCTTAAAAGAGGATCTACTTGAAAATGGCAAAAAATCAGAATACATGTTTTTCCAAAGAAGATGTACAAATGGCTAATAACACATGAAAAGATGCAACATCCTTAGTCATTAGGAAAATGAAAATAAAAAACGTTTCATAACATTAGAATGGCTAAAATGAAGACAGATAATAACAAGTGTTGGTAAGGATGTGGAGAAGTTGCTAGTGGGAATATTAAATCATGCAACTGCTTTGAAAAACAGGTTGGTAGTTCTCTAAGAAGAGTAAACATAGAGTTATTACATGACCCAGAAACTCCAATCCTAGGTATACATCCAGGAAAATTGAGAAGATATGTCACACAAAAATGTGTACATGAAAGTGCAAAGCACCATTATTTATGATACTCAAAAAGTAGAAACAACCTATATGTTCATCAATTGAAGAATGGATTAAAAATGTAGCATATCTATTTAGTGGAATATTATTCAGCCATAAAAAAGTAAATATTCGTGCTGAAACACAGATTAACTTTGAAAACTTGCTAAGTGAAAGAAGCCATTTATATGAAATGTCCAGAACAGACAGATCCATAGAGACAGAAAGAAGAGGAGAGGTTGCCAAGGGTGAGGAAATGAGGAGTAACAGTTAATGGGTACTAGGTTTCTCTTTGAGTAAAAATGGGATTGAAAATGTTTTGAAATTAGATAGTGGTGATAGCTGCAAAACTTTGTGAATATAGTAAAAACCACTGGATTGTGTACTTTTCAAAGAGTGAGTTTTATGACATGTGAATTATATATCAATTAAAAGTTATATATGTGACTCCCATTATATTTTTATTGGACAGCACTATTCTAGAATATTAGCCATGAAGTCAGATAAGGAATACCATGACATAGGTTCTTTGGATGGTGACCCCACAGCAAGAACTCTGGGTTTCAGTCCCATCCTATAAAACCTGGCTCACTCATTCTGTCCCTGGCAGCAACCAGCTCTGTGGCTACATATGACGGCAAGAGCATCACTTACCTTATTCCCCAGGTCCGGGATACCCTGATGCTGGCAGACAAGCCTTTCTTTCTGGTGCTGGAGGAAGATGGCACAACTGTAGAGACAGAAGAGTATTTCCAATCCCTGGCAGACGACACCGTATTCATGGTCCTCCACAAGGGGCAGAAATGGCAGCCCCCATCAGAACAGGTGACATCCCATCTGTGTGGGAGAATATTGGGAGCTTAGGAGAAATCCTTGAGGGATGCCAACCACACGCTTGTCTTGATGCAGAGCACTAGGTACCAGCTCGCCCTCTCCCGCAAGCCTGCCAAGATCGATGTGGCCCGAGTGACCTTCGACCTATACAAGGTGAACCCACAGGACTTCATTGGCTGCCTGAACGTGAAGGCAACTCTCTATGGCACATACTCCCTCTCCTATGATCTGCACTGCTCCGGGGCCAAGCGCATCATGACGTGAGTGAATTGGGATTAGCTGGGGCTGGGGTGGGTACACAGCAATGGGAGCGGCCCTATCTTCTCCCATGCACCCTCAGCCTTCTGGGAGCCTGGGACTGGTGTTGATGCTGACAAACCATGACAGTTAGCATTTGTCTAGGACTTCATGGCTGCGCTCATGTTTTAGTTTATACTAGTGTATACCAAAGGGATTCATACACTCCTGCTGGTGGAATCTGGATACATTTAGCTTTCCTAATCCCTCCCACTATAACACCTAATTATTTTTCACCTCAAGTAGTAACTTTTCCTAGGTAATCCTCTAATCAACTTTTAAAAAGTGAACATGTGTCAAAAATTTTACTGAACCCAATTAAGGAGAGAACCAGCAAGAAGTTACAATCAGTTCAAAATCCCACCCATGTATAGATTCATCAAGAATGCTGAGCTAAATTTATAAATACAAACCTGGATTTTTCCATGGGTGTGGGAGGGATGAAATAACTGTCCTTCCATAGATCAGAATTAATCTGCAGTTTATAGGTAATCATCATTTATATGTCTAATAAATTAAAAAAAAATCTTTTTACTTTACTTTTGAAAGTCTAATCAAGTATTGAAGGAAGCATGGGAATATGTAATTAAAGTACAGTTATGGTGGTGGTTCCCAAATTCAGTTGCTCCAAGCGGTGCTCTAGAGAACTCTTACCCCATTAAGCAAATGTAGCCAACTGGTTCAAAACTACAAAGCTGGCCTCTTGCCAGTTAGTTCTGATGGATGCTGCTTCCCAGTTGCTTCATTTAGTGTTTACTGAGCACTCTCTATGTGCCTGACCCTATGCTGTGAGCTAGAGATGCAGGGATAAACAAGATGTCAGAGCAAGCTCCCAGAGGGCAAGAATTTTTGTAGCCTCCAGTTCCTTGGAGAATGCTGTGTCAGCTGGTAACACAGCAATAATTCAAATAATGGGAGAAGCAATGAAGTTACATATGAATTGTCATTCACAGTGGGCTTCTGAGAAATCCTCCTCTGGGTCTCCAGAGTTCTGCCAGAAGGTATGAGGCTAGAGCATAGCAGACCTTCTTGGCTTTCCGAGTTTATTCTCTGCATTTCCAGTCTGCAATGAGGGACCTGAGGCTGCGGGGTTCTGCCTGCCACAGATGACACTCAGCGGCAGGCTCAGGCCTGGTTCTGTGGCAAGACGTTCCATTTTCCTCCTGCCCCATATCATGTCCCCTCTTGGTCTGGGCTTGCTGCCAATAGTCTGCAGGTTGCAAAATCTAGAGCAAGAAGTTTCAGTCTTTAAGCTCTGTCCATCTAGGGGAAGTGGGACTCTGACCTAAACATAGTAAGGCATACTGGTACCGAAAAACAATAATGATAGCAAGCTGGAATCCCTGGAATGATTTAAGGGTGTCAGTAAGTGTTTTTTCTTTAATGGTGGTAAAATAGACATACCATCAAGTTTACCATTTTAACCACTTTTTTTTTTAAGTATAAAATTCAGTGACATTAAGTACATTCATAATAGTGTGCAATGGTCACTTGTACATACATTCCCAGAACTTTTCATCATCCCAAACTATAGCTCTGTACCCATTAAATACTCACTATGTCCGCCCTGCCCAGCCATACTTACCTCTGTTCTCCTGGCTCTGTTAGTTTTCTTATTCTAGGTAACTCATGTAAGTGGGATCATACAATACTTGCCCTTTGGTGTCTGGCTTATTTCACTTAGCATCATGTTTTCAAAGTTCATCCATATTGTAGCATGTGTCAGAATTTCATTCCTATCTATGTCCAGATGGCTAGTTTGAAGCCTCAGATCTCTAATCTGGGAAATGGGTATTCTTCTCGGGTACAGCCTTTACATTTCTGAAGGATTTTCCTGTACAGATGTTCATGGTTCAAACTGTCTTTCTGTCCCCCTCCACCTCAATCATAAGTTTCATTTATTGAATGAAGGTTAACAGAAGACAAATTTTAATATCAGCCAGGAAGAATTCATTTTCCTTTTGTTTTCTTCTCCCTGCTAGGACTAGACACCCGTGGTGACCCTCTTTCAAACAGATCTGGATAAGAATTTGGTTAAAGTAGTCAAGCATTCAACCACCTAGTCTTGACCCGACATCTCCCCTGTTCTTCTACACATCAGGCCCTGTATTAAACGATTTATATTATTTCAACCTCCTTAACCCTGTGTGGGATCAAAGTGGTGTGACACAGATGAGGGGGCTGCAGCCCAGAGCTATAGCAGTTTGCCAAGCTAGTCACAGCCAGTGAGGCTGGGTGAGAACTCAAGCCTGTCTGACTGGAGTTCTGCTGTCTTTGCACCGCAGCGCCAGGCAGGGAGATCTTCACATCCAGCACTCTGAAAACTACCTAGATTACAAATGTCTTGGTAACACTTCTGTCTAGAACAGAGGTGGTGAATGGGCAGGGTTATGTGACGTAGATCCATCTGGCTGATCCAAAGTTATCAACAATATTAGAAAGATTAAAGGAGTTTGAATTTTGCAGGAGAATACGCAGACATCTCACTTAGGCAGACCCTGTCCCATCTGCTGAAGGAAGGCAACATCTGTTCTCTTTGCACCTCACTCTGCAGTTTATGAAACAGAGCCTGGGGGAGCAGGCATTTAGAGGAGGCAGGAAGGGGTTTTCTTGGTGTTCTGACCTTAACACCTTTGCATTCCACCCAGGGAAGCTCTCCGCTGGGCCCTCTTCGGCATGCGGGCCACAGGCCACATGCTGCTCGGCACCTCCTGTTACCTGCAGCAGCTCCTGGATGCCACAGAGCGGGGACAGCCCCCCAAGGGCAAAGCCACATCCCTCATCCCAACCAGTCTGAAGATGCTGCAGTGAAAGCCCAGCCAAGGACCAGACTGGGGACCCCATGCTCAGCTGGTAGCACTCACAAGCCTGGCAGCTTAGAGAGCTTCTTACCTTCCCACATCTCCCTCAGCTCTACGGGACCATGAATGAGGAAGTGGGGGGAAGGGCCTGAAACTTGGGCTGGGCCAGCCAAAGGAGAACGGAGGGCTCTTCGCCTGGCCTGGCTCCAGGCCCCAGGTAGCTTAGCGGACTAAGGCTCGTCACTAGCAGGCAATGGCAGGGAGGCTGCCCCTCAGCAAGCTGTCTTCACGTGCTCCTTTCATTACACTGCCTGCCTCCTGGTCTCTCATCTCAAATGCTCCTGAGTCAACCCACTTGTGTGGGTTAGAGAGGTCACAATAAACTATATATGCTGATATATTTTCTGTGCTTCTGTTCTTTGCAAGGTGAGAGTAGGGTTCTATCTGGAAAGGTCTAAGGGAAGACAGAACTCTGTTGTCAAACCATTCTCCATAATGTGGGGTTATAGGAAATAGCACTTTTTCCACAAAAAAACAAAAACAAAATTGCAGTTAATTCTGAAACTAGTACTAGACTTAAGTAAACTGTGTAACCAAGATGGTAAGTGACAGTTTCCAAGTAAATTTGCCTACCAGAAGGGCTTTGATTTGGAACAACAAAAGACCTAGAATTGCCAAAGCAATAAAAGAATAAAGCTGGAGGCATAACCCTACCAGACTTCAGACAATGCTACAAAGCTACAGTAATCAAAACAGCACAGCATAGGCACAAAAACAGACATAGGGATCAATGGAACAGAATAAAAAGCCCAGAAATAAACCTGCACACCTACAGTCAATTAATCTTTAGCAAAGGAAGTAAGAATATACAATGGAGAAAAGACACTGTCTTCATTAAGTGGTGCTAGGAAAACTAGACAGCTCCATGTAAAAGAACAAAATTAGAGCATTCTCTAATACTATACCCAAAAGTCAACTCAAAATGGATTAAAGACCTAAATGTAAGACTAGACATTATAAAACTTCTAGAGGAGAACATAGGCAGAACACTCCTTGACATAAAACACAGCAATATTTTCTTTGGATCCATCTCCTAGAGTAATGGAAATAAAAGCAAAAATAAACAAATGGGACCTAATTAAACTCAAAAGCTTTTGCACAGCAAAGGAAACAATAAACAAAATGAAAAGACAACCTCTGGAATGGGAGAAAATATTTGCAAACAATGAGGCCAACAAGGGCTTAATCTCCAAAATATACAAACAGTTCATACAGCTTGACAGAAAAAAAAATCAAAAATTGAGACGATCTAAACAAATATTTCTCCAAAGAAGACATACATATGGCGAATAGGCACATGAAAAGATGCTCAACATTGCTAACTATTAGAGAAATGCAAATCAAAACTACAATGAGGTATCACCTCACACCAGTCAGAATAGCCATCATCAAAAAGCTTACAAATATAAATGCTGGAGAGAGTATGGAGAAAAGGGAACCCTTCTATACTATTGGTGGGAATTTAAATTGTGCAGCCATTATGGAGGACAGTAGGGAGGTTTCCTTACCAAGGGCTTCCCTGATAGCTCACTTGGTAAAGAATCCGCCTACAATGCAGGAGACCCTGGTTTGATTCCTGGGTCAGGAAGATCCTCTGGAGAAGGGATAGGCTACCCACTCCAGTATTCTTGGGCTTCCCTTGTGGCTCAGCTGATAAAGAATCTGCCTTCAATGCAGGAGTCCTGGGTTTGATCCCTGGATTGGGAAGATCCTCTGGAAAAGGCAAAGGCTACCCACTCCAATACTCTGACCAGGAGAATTCCATGGACTGTATAGTTCATGGGGTCATAAAGAGTTGGACATGACTGAGTGACTTTCACTTCACTTCACTTTAAAAAACTAAAAATAAAGTTACCATATCATCCAGCAATCCCACTTGGGCATACATCTGGAAAAGATAGAAAATTTGAAAAGATACACGTACCCCTATTTTCATAATAGCACTGTTTACAATAGCCAAGGGATGGAAGCAACCTAAGTAACCATCAGTAGATGAATGGATAAAGATGTGGTATATACATAAAATGGAATACTACGTGGCCATAAAAAAGAATGAAATAATGCCATTTGTAGCAACATGGATGGACCTAGAGATTACCATACTAAGTGAAGTAAGTCAGACAGAGAAAAACAAATGTTATGATATCACTTATATGTGAAATCTGAAAACATGATACGATGAACTTATTTACAAAACGGGAACTGATCTACAGGCATGGAAAACACACTTATGGACTTTCCTGGTGATCCAGTGGTTAGGAATCCATCTGCCAATGCAGGGGACATGGGCTGGAATCTGGTTCAGGAAGATTCCACAGGCTAGGGGCAACTAAGCCCCTGTGCCACAACTGCTGAGCTAGCCCTCTAGAGACCAAACGCTGAAACTCCTGAGACAGGGTACCCTACAGCCTGTGCCCTGCAACAAGAGTAGCCGTCGCAGTTAGAATACCTTCCCTGTAGCGCAACGAGAGAAAGATGGCACGCAGCAGCAAAGACCCAGTGTAGCCAAAAATAAATAAATGAAATTTTAAAAAAGAAAAAGAAAACACATTTATGGTTAGGGTAAAGGCAGGAAGGGATACATGCAAAGTTTGAGATTAACAGATACATATATACAGATATATAAAATAGATAAATGACAAGGTCCTACTGCACAGGGAACTATATTCAATATCTTGTAATAACACATAATGGAAAAGAATCTGATATATATATATATTAGATATGTATTCTTGAAAATATATATAATTGAATAACTTTGCTGTAGACCAGAATCTAGCACAACACTGTAAATCAGCTCTGTGCTTGTGCTCAACTGTGTCCAAATCTTTGTGATCCTGTTGGCCCCAGAGGGCCCCCAGGCTCCTCTGTCCATGGAATTTTCCAGGCATGAATACTGGAGTGGGTGGCCATTTCCTGCTCCAGGAGATCTTTCCCACTCAGGGATGGAACCTGTGTCTCTTGCATTGGCAACCAGATTTCTTTACCACTGAGCCACCTTGAAATCAACTATACTTCAATTTTTAAAAAATTTTTTAAAAAAGAAGGGCTTTGATTGGGAGGGTGGGATGAAGGCACTCTTCTAACTTCTCAATGTTATATTTTATTACAATCTGTTAAGTGTGTAAGTGGGACAAGACTAGTCAATCTGCAATGTAACTCTCCATCGAAGCCTTCCTCCCTTGCTACACAGTTTTTCTTTCGTGTTCAGAATGCTCAATCTTAGGATTTCAAAATGCACTCTTGGGTAGCCACAAAGTATTAGTTTCTCAGTGAAGGTGGCATTTTTCAGTGTCAGGCAACTCAAACAAGACAAGCATGAAAGGCTAAGTTTTTAGGTGAATGTGCTTTAGTCTGTCTCTCAGATTCAAATACGTGTCATTTTTTACTAACTATAAGACCTACCTGGGTTTATTAAATACTAAGACAAAGGCCTGTGTTACCAAAGTTAAAGTGTAAAGGGTTATTTCTGGCAGCTGACCCATTCCCTGCAGCCAACCCATACCTTGCAGCCATGTGTAGGAGAAGCTGCCAGAGCTAGCAAAGAACATTTCTATTCTGGGCTTTCCTGCTCTTGCATTTACTGCTGGAGGGCTGGCTCAGTGCTGTCCTGGGTCCATGGGGTGGGCCTTTGGCATGAGGCATGATGTTTACATCAGCAGATAAACTATTCCCTTTCAACTCTTGCTGAGGCTGTGGCCTCCTTGCTCTTCTTCTGAAGTTAGTCATAAACTGAGTTGGTCTGGAGGTGGCTCAAGTTTGGAATTTGTCCCAACTTACCTTCCTCCTGACAATCTGAGTTTCACATGTGAGTCTTAAATGGCTGATCACTGTTTCTTTGCACTGGGCCCTCTCAGCCTAGGGAAAATTAGGTTTCTTTCTTTCCTTCGGGAAGCTTGGAGATTAACGGAGTCACATCAGTTTTAGGCAGTGAACAGTAGAGGGCAGACTTTGATGAGGCTGGGGCGTGTGGAGGGAAAATTCCAAAGAGTAAGGGAGCTCAAGCCTCAAGCAGGGCCAGGGGCCAGTCCAAGTCGGGGAATGGCCCTTCCTGGGGCCAAGCTGGGCCAGTGGAGGAGAGGTCTGCTGTCAGCAAAGTAGGTTGTGTCCTGTCCCTCCGTCTTTATTCAGGCTGCAAATTATGAATGCACAGGAGATCTTTCAGAAGAGGGGTTCTAAAATACTGTGGGGCCTTTTGACACAGCACACTTATGTCTTAGCCCCAAACAAGATAAAATCACTTGCATCCTTGCCACATTTCTTGCCAGCCCTGTCTGAATTTGTGCAGATTTATTTAAAAATTGACTATTTAGGGACTTCCCCAGCAGTCCAGTGGTTAAAAGACTCCACACTTCCACTGCAGTGGGTGTGTTTCATCCCTGCTCAGGGAACTAAGATCCTTCATGCTGTAGTGCCAAAGGAAAAAAAAAAGAAAAGAAAACTTCTTGAACTGAATAAAAATGAAAATACAACACATCAACTTAAAAATTATTTTTAAAAATTGACTACTTAAATCTTTGAATTAAAAAATTAAAGTTTCTTGAGGTATAATTTACATCCAATAAAATCTACCCTTTTAAGGGATTTAGTTCAGTAAGTTTTTGGCAGATTTATACAGATATGTAATCATTGTACACCAGAAAGTTCCCTTATGCCCATTTTTAGTAGATTCTCATTCCCTCACCCACTCCAGCCCTTGTCATTGTGAACCAGACTTTTCCAAAAGGTCATGTAACTAAATTCGGTCTTTTAAAGTCTTTTACTTCTACTTATTTTTATTATTTAAATTTTTTTTTTAATGAATCATAGTCTTTTATATTTCGGCTTAGTTTTTTTTGTTGTTGTTTTGGCTGCATGCCCTGGCATGAAGGATCTTAGTTGCCTCTTTGTTAATCTGTTTCCAGTTCATAGATGCCAAGGCATAGCATAGAGTTAGCATTCAAAAAATGTTGAATGGGTGAATTTATGTCCTTATGCAGCTAATCACAGGACAATTTTACAGTTTTGAGATTTATTTGTACCTTTATAAATAATGCTGTAGTGAACCTGTTTCTGCCTTTGGCCTTTTTTTTTTTTTTTTCACTTTTGGATTATGCACCAGGCTGTATTCTTTGAAGTAGGTTCACTGGACAAACGAGTGTGGATTCTGTTTTATTCCAATTTGCCTTACAAAATTGTGCACAGTGGCGGTTTTTTTTTTTTTTTTTTTAAGTCAGAAGACTCCAAAGAATTGCAGTGATGAGCAGAAAACCTGGCTTTGTCCTAACACCGGTCCTCTGACCTGCAGTAAATACTTCCTCGGCTCTATACTTCGGTTTCCTCCAAGTCACAGATCGTGAACTTCTGCATTTCCTTCCCGGGTAAAAGCTAAACTCCGCTTTCTCACCACTCGGGAGCCTCGTTATTCCGATTGACAGTCAATCTGACCAATCAGCGTGCTGTGGGAGATCCCGGGGCAGCCCTTCCGGACACAGGCGCACAGTCTTCGCTCCGGAGATGGGTGGCTGTCGCGTTTTGGGTCAGGCCTGGGGTGGCTGGCGGCGGGGTCTGGGGATCCGTGCAACGCCCACAGCCGCAGGCTTTGGCACCAAGGCCCGGTGATTACACAACCCCCGCCCTGCTTTGTGTAGAAGGGAGACGGGCTAGGGGAGGTTGTGTGCGGTATCTGGAGTTAGGTAGATATGGGTTCTAATTCATCTCTGATGTGTGATACTAAACTAGCCGTCGACCTCTCTGAGCCTCAGTTCTCTCTTCTGTACATTGGGGCCAATCGAACCTCAGATTTCGGGAAGCTCAATCCAGGCTTCCTGGAGCATTCAAAAACAGCCGCAGGGTTTGGGAAGATGTGTGTGGAGATAAGAATGAGCTGCACCTCCGGAAGCAGTGATTCCCCTATTGTTTACCTAACCTTCCCAGGCATCAGCTGCAACGTCGAGGCACCAGCAAACTGTCGGATCCCCCGGGTGACCAGCCTTTCCCAGGACTGCTGAGACCGGAGACCTTCAGTCGGGAAGAACTGGTCGATGTATTGAGGGCGGCTGTGGTGGACTGTAAAGGTGAGGGGGGTGGGAGGGACAGGTGCCGAGAGACCCGGAAGGGGAGGAATCTTCACCTGAGCCTTCTGAGGCTCTGGTTCGGTACCCTACTAAAACCTGTGGGGTCAAATCCTGGTTCTCCCTCTCACGAACCTCACTAGCTGGGACCAGTCACATACTCTCTCTGCCTCAGCATCATGGGATACAGCTGTGGGGAGGGAGAGTATAAATAACCAGAGAGCTTTGCACTAGTAGGCTCTCAGTAAAGTGTTAATATATTGAGGGACAAAACGGGCTTTGGAGTCATATCTAGCTCTGTAATCAGCTTGCTGTGTGGCTTTAGGAAAATAACAATGTTTCTATGCCGCAGTCTCCAGTGACTTATGAATTTTCTCAGCTATTTATTGAGCATAGGCTGTGTTCCAGGCACTGCTTTAGAACATGGCTGTTTACTGCTGAACAAAATAAATATGTTCAGGGAGCCTTCAGGGAGCCAGCATTTCAGTGGGAGAAAATGATTAACCAGAAAATAAATGAAAAAAGTACTTACTAGTGATCGGTACTGTTAATAAAACAGCGATGGTAGGGATCTGCAAGAAAGGAGTAGACATCAGGCTGGAGACTCAGGCCTCTTTGTGATGATCACATTGAAGCCATGATGATATAAGGAGCAAGCCACATGAAAATCTGAGACATGGAAAGCAACAAGTGCAAAGGTCCTGAGGTTGAGGCAGCAAGCTGAGCATATGCAAGGTTCAGAAAGAAGTTGATTTCAGGGTGTGGTTGATAACTCCTGTATGAGAGTTGTGTTGGGACCACATGATAATATGAATTGAGAAAGTCTTTGTAAACTGCTTTCGCTGTTGCTGACGTTTACGTATTATGTGTTTCAGGACCTCTGGTGACGTTGAACAAGCCACACGGTCTGCCAGTGACAGGTATGGCAGGGAAAAGAGATGCAGTGAAGGGGGTTTCGATGTGTCTGAGAGCAGACAATATTGAAGAGAAGGGATGTGGTCTCTGAGAGCAACTTGTAGTCTTCCTTTTGTTTTTCCCTAGGAAAACCAGGAGAGCTGACGTTGCTGTCAGTGCTGCCAGAACTAAGCTGGTCCCTGGGGCTCGGGGAGCAGGAGCTCCAGGTTGTCCGAGCATCTGGGAAGTAAGTGGTGGAGGTGATAGGAAGGTGGGAAGATAAGCATCTATTTGGGATGGGGGCAGAGCTACTTAGAAATAAACAGACATTTTCCACTGGCTGCTTTGGGATCACAGAGGTAGGAAACAAGGAAAAAGAGGAGGAAGTGGACAGATCTGGGTTCAAATCCTTATGCACAAACTGATCCTAGGTGTCACTGAGCCTGTTTCTTTAATCACAAAACAGAGCTCATAACATCTGTGCTTAGTGTATAGTCACTTCCCCAGTCCAGTATTCATAGCCAGCATTGTTAACGGATCTGTGATATTCTTTCCTCTAATACCCATCGTTAGAGATGGTGCTTGAGATAAGATGTTTCTGCAGTTGCACAAGCTCATAAGCTTGTTTGTGGGAAATTAAGCCATTCCCTTCTCCAAGGGATCTTCCCAACCCAGGAATCGAACCCGGATCTCTGACATTGCAGGCAGATTCTTTACCATCTGAGCCACCAGAAAAACCCATTTAATAGCTAATATATGTGAAATTCCTAGTAGAGTGCCTACTGGTAGACAGTCAAGCAGTTGGTGGTAACTGTTATGATGTTTGGCTCTGAGCTCCCTGGGAGCCAGAGCAAAATGAGAAACACGTTTAAGCTTTGTACCCTTATTATCAAACACGGGGAAGACTTACTTGTTTCTCAGGAGGAGGTCTCTGTTGTAGTCCAGATGTTTCTCTTCAGCCTTCAGCAGGTCCGTGTTTCTTCTCAGGGTCTCCTTTTTTTGCGGGTGATCCCAGGGGATTTTAACTTCTGTGATTTGTCTCCTTTCTCCAGGGAGGCCTCTGGGCTTGTGCTCCTCTCCAGTTGTCCCCGGACAGCAAGCCGCCTCCAGAAGTTCTTCACTCACTCACAGAGAGCCGGGAGACCCACAGCCACCTACTGGTGAGAAGGGCTGGGAGGCTCCAGGGCAGCGGGGAGGTCCCAGCAAACAACTCTGTGACCTCCTCCTGCCTCTTTCTCAGTGCTGTCACTGATGGGATCCCAGTTACTTCTGAAGGGAAGATCCAAGCAGCTCTGAAACTGGAACACATTGATGGGGTCCATCTCGTGAGTCAGGGCCTGGGTGGGGAAGAGGGGACCCTCAGACATATATCCCTCAAGAAGAGTCAAGGGTGTAGCTATGGGGTGGCTGGCCCTTCATTCCCCAAAAAGGTGAATGACGACTGCCTATACTGTGGCCCTGTCCTCAGCCTGGTGGGAACAGGGAGGGTTGAGGGGCAGCTCCCAGGTGTGTGTGAAGCTTGTTCACTCTTGGGGGCTGACACCACAGGTTGTTCCAGTGCAATCCCCATCCCGAAAGGACATCATGGAAGGTGTCAAGAAGACCCTTAGCCACTTCCGTGTGGTTGCCACGGGCTCTGGCTGTGCCCTGGTCCAGCTGCAGCCACTGACAGGTAGGTCTGGAGCCCCAGCCAGACTTGACAAACTGTATTTGGTTGGGGAGGCAGGGAATGGGAGGAAGGTGGTAGTTTCAGTGGCAGCCTGGGAAGTCTCTGATGGACTGCAAGGATGTATGTGACCAGCTCCACCTGGAGGGGGCAGTGCTTCTCCTGTCAGTCTGAAGGTCACCCCTTTGCAACCCACCTATTTTTCTTCTTACTGCTCTCAGCATCTTCTCTTTACCTTTGATGTTCTCTAGCTTCACTGTGCGGAGAAGGCAATGGCACCCCACTCCAGTACTCTTGCCTGGAAAATCCCATGGACTGAGGAGCCTGGTGGGCTGCAGTCCATGGGGTCGCTGAGAGTTGGACACGACTGAGCGACTTCACTTTCACTTTTCACTTTCATGCATTGGAGAAGGAAATGGCAACCCACTCCAGTGTTCTTGCCTAGAGAATCCCAGGGACGGGGCAGCCTGGTGGGCTGCCGTCTATGGGGTCGCACAGAGTCGGACATGACTGAAGTGACTTAGCAGCAGCAGCAGCTTCACTGTGATGAATCCAGGTGTGTGGGTTTAGTTTTCTTTTTGGGGGGGGGGGGTTAGTTTTATTTCTTGGGATTCAGTGTGTTTGCTGAATCTGAAGATTAACCTGTTTAATCCATCCTGAAAAGTTCTTCAAATGTTGTGCCTCTTGCATCCTCCCTTTTGAATGCCTGATAGCGTCTGAGTTTCTCATTCACCTGCTATGTCTCAACTTTGCTTCCATATTTTTCATGTCTATCTTTTGAGCATTCTGGGTAATCTTCAGACGTACTTTCCAGCTGAGTAATTTTCTCTTCAGTTGGATCTAACCTGCTAGTTTAGCCTACTCATTGATTGTACTGTTTGCGTCTACAAATTCAAGTTGGTTGTTTTACAAATACAGATGGCCTTTTAAAAAAAGGCATCTTTTTTTCTTTCACGCCAAACTTTTTAATTTGCATAATGCTTTTAACAAAAATAGCCTCCCCCCCCAAATTTTTTATTTACAATCTTTGGTCTTCAAAAGTTGTGAGTGTTCCTATCTCTAACAGTCAGGCAGTGGGAGCTGCCCATGTGCAGGTAGCTCTGTTACAGACCAGCCCGTATTCTCTCTGCTGACGTGTGGGCCCTAGCAGGACTGCACCCAGCAAGGGAGCAGTGCTTTCCTCCAGTCCACACAAAGGCACAAGTCAGCCTGAAAATCGTGACTCAATCCTGCCAACTGCAAGGTAAATGAACTCTTAGAATACTTCTAGACTTATTGCCTGCATTTTTCTTAAAGACCGATTTATTTGTTTTTAGTTTTTGGCTGTGGTGGGTCTTTGTTGCTGCGCGTGGGCTTCTCCTGTTGCAGAGTGAGGGCTTCTCTTTGTTGTGGTGGTCGAGTTTCTCATTACCGGGGCTTCTCGTTGCAGAGCACGGGCTCTAGTTGCAGCTCAGTAGTTGTGGCACACAGGATTGCATGTGGTATCTTCCCTGACCAGGAACCTGTGTCTGTTGATTGCAAGGCAGATTCTTAACCACTGGACCACCAGGGAAGCCCTTGCCTGCATTTTTTAACCAGTGTTTTGCTCATTCTTATTAAGTCAGCCTTTTTTTTTTTTTTTTTTTTTGCTGCATGGCATGGCTTGGGGGATAGTTCCCTGACCAGGGATTAAACCTAGGCCCACAGAAATGGAAGAGCAGAGTCCTAACCACTGGACTGCCAGGGAACTCCCAAAGTCCTAACATTTTTGTCTAGACTGTAATAAAACTAATGAGAACAGTATTCAAACCCAATAAAGCATGATGCTAAAATCTCAGATCTCAAAGAATCTCAGATCCTTTGAGATCTGAGATCAAGTTATTACACATCTAACCACCTTTATGGCACATACCATGGACCACCACCCTGCCTTTCTGATTTAAAGTTTTGTCTGTTCACCGATTGCTGTGGTCCATCCTGTGGTTTTATTTTTCACACCAGTAAGTAAAGGTGATCAACAGCCACTGACTCAAGTTTTTCCAAGAATTAAATGACCTGGTCAGTCTTCAGATTGCTTCGCAACCTTCTCTTGCTGATCTGTCAGCTTTTTCTTTACCTATAAATCCCAAATGGCCAAGAACACACATCAACTGAAGGTCCATGCTCTGGGCAAGCCTCTTTGTTGATGAGCTCCTTCCCTGTGCTTGTCATCCATCCATTCTCCTAGCCTTGAACCCAATTAGTGATGGCATCTGTTTTTTTCTCTCATTACTTGTTCTTGTTTGTCTTTACTCATTTAAAGCACACCTATGTGGTGTTTCTATAATTCTTTTGTCTTGAGATTCTAAGTGTCTAATTCTGTTGTGATTTCTGCAGACTTGCTCCCCTTGGTGGAATGTCTCATTGCTCTGTGGTTCAGGTTGTGCTGGGTCTTCATCTGTGGAAATCCTTTACTGCCTCATTGGCAGTGGGGACTTGAGAGGTTCTGCCTTGCTTCTGCTGAGTGGGCTCACATCGCTGCTTCAGGATCTAGAGATTAACACCTCAGTTGGAAGTTCACAGATCACTCAAGTGGTATTAGAACCCCAACCCTGTGTGAGAGCAGCTCACAGTTGGGAGATCATCTTCATTCCCCTCATCCATACCTACAGAGCTCATCTGCCTTCCTTGGTGGCTGGCTTTTTCTCCTAGTCTACCCTTGCACGGAAGATGTAGCCTCCCTCTCAGATTTCATTTGGGCACCACAGCCTCATCCGTGGCCCCTTGTCACTACTTAAACCCAAGCCCCCTTGGCCCCAAGATTGGAAATACCCCTAGAAGAGGAGAAATGTTGACTCTCTTGTGCTCTGGATTTGTTTTTTGTATTTTCATCCAGGGGACTTTACTTTCCGTGTCCAGCTGTGTATTTAAAAGGATGATTGTTACAGTTTTCCAGTGTTTCTAGGTGGTTAGTAAAAGATGGGTTTTTAAATTATCCAATCCACCCTATTGCCAGACATGAAAGTAGACGGGACAGTTCCTGGGTTTGAATCCCAGTCTGTGGTGGGCTGGTTATTTCTTGAGCTTCGGTTTTCCTGTCTGTAAGGTGGAATGATGCTAGGTCTCACATTATAGGGTTTTCAGGAGTATTAGTAAGTTTACATATGTGAACCATTTCATACCCATTAAGTTTCCCCAAAACAAGTTCAAGTTGGTATCACCCAAAAGAGCAATTTATTGACTCATATAACTTAGAAGTTCAGGCTTGTGCATACTCTGGGGCCCACCAGCCACAACGAATGAGCCCCTGTGCTGCAACTATTGAAGCCCTCGCCCCTTCGAGCCAGCAAGTCGCAAATACCGAGCCTGCGTTCTGCAGCTCCTGAAAGCCTGCACACCCTAGAGCCCATTTTCCACAACAGAAGCCACCGCAATGAGAAGCCCATACTCTCCACAACTAGAGAAAGCCCACATGCAGCAGTGAAGACCCAGTGCAGCCAAAAAAAAAAAAAAAGTAGTTCGGGCTTGGCTGCATCCAGGCTTGGAGGACGTCATCAGAAAGCCATTTCTCCCTCTCTTTGCACCTCCCACGTGCTGGCTTCTTCCTCCCATAGGAGCAGCAGCTGTCCCCCATGGAGGCAGATGCAGGCGCTCCAGCAGCTGCAGGCTCACTCCACAGCAGGAAAGAGTGCTCTTCATTCCCAGAAGCATCACAAAAAATTCAGGGTTGCGTCTCTTCATGGATGAGTCCCACAAAGCTGGTGGCATGACAGCTCTGCCTGCCCCGACCTCGCTCCAGAGGCTGGGGTGGTAGTGTCCACCTCACTGAAACCACACCACCTGAGAATGGGGGTGGCACTGCCCCAGAGCAAGGTGGGGAAGGGGCGCGGCAGTACTGGGTGGGACGGAATGAACTGCTTGCCTGCCAACTGTCCCCTCTCTCCTGTCTTCTAGTGTTTCCCAGCCAGCTGCAGGCACACATGGCCCTGCAGCTCTGCCCTGTGCTTGGGGATCACACATACTCTGCCCGCGTGGGCAGTGTCCTGGGCCAGCGCTTTCTTCTGCCAGTCGAGAGCACCAAGCCCCAAAGACAGGTACCCAAGCTCACCTGCCTGCGGCCTTCTGGGGTGGGGCTGGGGCTTGTGGGGGTGGAGGGATGGATAGCACCTCCAGACATCAGCTACACAACTTGGGCTTCCAAAGCTACCAGTACCCCTTCTCTTGCTGTGTGGCCCTGAGTGACACCCTCTGTTATGGGTCTCTTCTGTTCAATAAGGAAATCAAACCAGCTGATTTTTAAAGGTCCTTCTAAGTCTGCCATTCTGTAACGGGTGTAAGAGGTTGTGTGTGTGTATTCTGGTAACACTATCTGCTTTAACAGAAAAACCTCAAGTACCAGAGTATTAACACAACAATTTCCTTCTGTGTGAAGTCCAGTTAATGGGATGGGGGTAGGGGCAGGCTTTGCTCCAGTCACTTGGGTGGCCCCTGGCTGCTGCCATCTGGTCAGCAGAGGAGACAGGGCAGGTTCGTGGAAGTGGGGGGCGGTTTCTCGGGCCACGTCAGGAAGGGGACACATACTCAACACTCCTGTTGCGCTGAGTGGGGCTCAATCACGGCCTCCCCAACCTGCAGGAGGGGCTGGGGAATGCAGTTTAGTGAAATGCCTAGGAAGCTGATTTGGTGACCCCTAGCTGGTCTATGCTGTAGTGTGAGTGTGAAGGTATTTACATGTGCAGAGGCATGCAGAACATGGATGCAGGGGGAGGACAAAGTATTTGCCTCGCTCCTGTTTTGCTGAGTGCTGCTTGGAATTCACCTGGCTGGATGCTGACGCGTCTCTCCACCCCCAGGTCCTGGGTGAAGCCCTCCTCGGCCGCCTCTGCCTGACCCCCTCCCAGGCCGCCCGGTTGCCCCTGCACCTCCATCTGCACTGTCTTCACCTCCCAGGCGCCAGGCCCAGGGACCCACCCACTGAGCTTCTGGCTCCTCTGCCCTCTTACTTCTCCAGGACCCTGCAGTGCCTGGGGCTCCACTACCAATAGTCCTGCTGGAAAGCAGCTGGGGTGGGAGGCGAACAGGCTGCGGTAAGGCCCAAGAGTGTGGTCAGTGCTCAGCATGCAGTCAGACCACGTGTCAGATGCTGGGCGCTCTAGTGGGATAGACCTGAGATTGCATCCTAAGGCCATTTGCTGTGTGGTGTTGGGCAAATGACCTCACCTCTCTGGGCTTGAAATAATAAAAGTACCTATCTCATAGGATCATTTTCAGGATTTGATGAGAAAGAAAATGTTTATCATGGACTGTGCTTTCTGCCGAGCTCAACATGTGGTCTTTATGTTTGGCTGTTTCTGACCCAATTCTAGCTGAGAAAATGTTAAAAGAGTTTCTTTTTTTTTTTTTTTTTCTTTAATTTGTGCTAAAATACACTTAGTAGACTTTACCATCTTCACTATTTTTTTTTTTTAAATATTTATTTATTTTATTTATTTATTTGGCTGTTCCCGGCCTTAGCTGCAGCATGTGGGATCAAGTTCCCTGACCAGGGATTGAACCCTGGCCCCCTGCATTGGGAGCACAGAGTCTTAGCCACTAGACCACCAGGGAAGTCCCCATCTTCACTATTTTTAAGTGTATAGTTCAGTGGCATTAAGTACATTCACATGATGGTGCAACCATCTTCTGCATCTAACTGCAGAACTTTCTCGTCCACCCAAACGGAAACTCTGTTTTCATTAAACACCAACTGCCCATCCCCTACCCATCTCAGCCCCAGTAGCCACTGTTCTCTGTCTCCATGAATTTGACTACTCATTTAGATGTTAGATCTTTTACTTTAAAAAACCATGTAACATATCAAACATAAGAGTGCGTAAAACATCTCTGTGATTTAAAGAATAACTGGCAGGTGACACTCACATAACCACTTGGCACAAAACAGAGGCATCCTTCTATTTTGGAACACAGCCGTTCTCAACCCTAGCCCCGTATTAGAACCTTCTACCCTGCCCCCTCGGAAAGCTTAAAAAAAAAAAAATCCCCATGCCTCCCCTGACTACACCCCTAAGATACTTTTACCAGTCTGGGATGGAGATATCTTTTTTAAAAGCTCCAGAATGGGCTCTATTGTATAGTCACAGTTGGAAACCACTCCTCGCCGACCCCCCCCGACCCCCCCCCCCCCCCCCCCGACTTGAGAGAATTCTTTCCTTGTCTGTTTTTTTAAAGTGTTACCACATATACATGCATCCCTAAAAAATGTATTGTTTTGTTTCTCAAACTCCTGTGGAATGGAACTGTGCTGTATATATCCTTTTGTGACTTGTTCTCGCTCCACCCTGGGAAATGCATCCGTTGTGTGGCATGGAGTTGGAATGCTGGGGCTTGCAGTCTATCCACCAACGTTAATGGACACTTAGGTCGTCGCTGTGACCACAGTGCTGCTGTGGGTCTGCCTGTCTGCGTTTTCTTATTCAGCCGTGCAATAATTTCTGCATCAGAGTGTATTTATCTTGATTTGACTAGTGTGTGAGTTTCCTAGGGCCGCTGCAATGAATTACCACAACCTGGGGACTTCCCTGGAAGTCCAGTGGTTAAGACACTGCACTTCCACGGCAGGGGGCATGGGTTCAATTCCTGGTCGGGGAACTAAGATCCCATGTGCCACACAGCACGGCCAAAAAACAGGGAAGAAAAAAAAAATTTACCATAACCTGAATGGTTTAAAATAGCACAAAATAGATTGTCTCCCCCAGTTTTAGAGGCCGGAAGTCCAAAATCAAGGTGTTGACAGGGCTGTCCTCTACCCAAAGGCTCTACGGGAGAATCTTTGCTTACCTCGTCCAGCTTCTGGTGGCTGAAGCACCCTCTGACTTGTGGCCGCATCACACCAACCTCTGCCTCTCTCCACACAGCCTCCTCCTCTATTGTCTTCTCTTCAGTCTCTTGTAAGGACACTTGTTATTGGATTGAGGCCCCATCTGGATGATCTCTTCTCAAAATCTGTACTTTAACTTACATCTGCAAAGATCTTTTTTTCCAAATAGACATATCCACAGGTTATAGGAAGACATACCAACATCCAACCCATTATAACTAAAGAATGTTGAGCTTTTTTCAGATGAGAGGGGCTTGCTGGGTATTTCCTTTTGAGGTGACCTTGGCCCCTTGCAGAGGAAGGGATGGGCCCGCTCCCTCAGGAGAGGGGCTGGGGTTTAGCAAGGTCCACTCTTCTCGGCTGAGTCTCCTGTTGTCGCTGGGTGGGAGTGCGGGGCTGTGCTTGGGGGGGAGATGCTGACAGCCTCTGGCTCTTGTCCTGGACCTTGGAGTACAGGGTCACACTATACCCTCTCTTCACCCTCCAATAGAAAAGGAGCCAAGCCTTGAAGACTTCATTTGCTCTTTTTTATTTGGCGCTGCATCCAGGGTAAGGGCGGTGATGATGGAAGCAAGTGCTTCTGTGGCCACATGTCCTTTATGCCCTCCAAACCCCGCTCTGTGATAAGGGCCAGGGGTCCTGGAAGGCTCCGTGTCGTCACGAGGTGTGTCTCGGCCTTTGGTCTGTCACAGAGTCTGGCCTTGCATTTGCCTTTGGTCTTGCTCTTCCTATAGATGCTAGGAAGAGTTCCGTCTTCAAAGGGTTGAGACCACACATTACTTCCAAAGTGGGGACCATGAAGGCGCTGGGGAGCAAGAGCCTCCGTGTGAAAGGAGGGGAGAAGGAGGAGAGATGATCAGGAATCTGTTTGGGAAGGGGGTCCTGAGGGATGCAAGCCCTTCCCTTGGGGCACAGGCCAGCCTGGGGGCTACCCTCTGCCTGTGCCCTCCAGCCCTGACCTGGGTAGCCAGCACTGCCCAGCGGGATACTGGTCACAGTTTGAGGCCCACCTTTTTTGGTTTCGGGGCGTTGGGTGCCAGCTTGAGCTCAGGGTTAGGTGGGAGGGAAATCAAAACCTTGGCGGTTGGTAGAGTCATCAAGGCCTTGTCTGTGGTCGACAGGGCCTTGGTGCCTGCCAGCTTGCTGTGCTGTAGTCTGAGGACCTGCCCCTGGGGCCAGGGCACTTGGGGAGAAGGCAGCTGGGCCTTGCTGTGGAGGCTTGGGGAGTGGTAAGGGGCTGTGGGAGCACGAGGGGCCGCGAGGGGCTGGGGGGGCGGAGGCTGACCAGCTGCCCCGCGAGGTGTGCGTGCAGGGTGGGGAGGCAGGGGGAGATGAGGCAGATGGGGCCCACCCCGTTCCTTCTCCAGAGGCCATGGGGAGGACACAGGTGATGAGGTCCAACAGACCTGGGTCTGCATCCCAGCTCTGCCCCTTCCGAGCTGTGCAACCTCGGGCAACTTCCTTACACTTCCTGATACCCCGGCTGGAAAATGGGGATCATGGCACCTCCCTCGCTAGGCTGTGAGAACTAAAGGAGCGGGTCCGGCAGTGACACAGTTTAAACTGTTTTGTGCTGTACAGATATTAGTTCCTTTCCCCCAGAGGCAACTTTGCATGGCAGCAGAGACAGAATACTGCAGCAGGAAAAGCTGAGGCTCTGGAGTGAGATCAACCTGGGACTGAGCCTGGCATCTTCAAAATGAGTACAGCTGCCTCGCCACGTGACTACTTTGTGGGCGGTGGATCCCAGTCATTCAGTCGTGCAGTTTTTAAAAATACTTTGTAAGCAGTGGCTTTTACTTACTACCGGTGACTCTCTGGTGGGGCTGTGGGTGGGGGCAAACCCAGGTGGTCAGGAGGGGCTTGGAGAACAGGGAAATGTTGTCTTGAGGCCCTGGGGTGTTTGGGGGGAAGGGTCTTACTCAGGGCCTGCGGGTTCTTCAGACTCAATGGCGATCTGTTCAAGGAGTGGGGATGCCTGTCCCTGCTAGCTGAGGCCATGGTAAAAAGGCAGCCCACCCTCGCGCTGGGGGTGCCCCACTTCCGGAGACTGGGGCGGCCCTGGGCTGTGGCACCTCTCGCCTTGCCTTTCTTCCCCGTTCCAGGGGCTGCGGTGGTGGCAGTGGAATCTGGCTTCTCAGTGTGCCCCAGGCTTCTGGCCCCAGCAACTTTCCTAGAAGCTGACCTGTGGACGGGGCTTCCTGAGTCCTTGCTTTCCCCAGGGCCTCTCGGGGCCAGCAGGTGAGGGAGGGCTGGGCGGACCGCCATCCGCCGGTGACACATCGCCAGGGGCTTCTTGATGGTGGAGCCCTCTACTAGAAGCCGGATACCCACATACTGGGGCACCTCCACGGCAGGCTGTGGGGAAGAAGGGGAGACAAGGCCTGCTCAGACCGTGGTGCTAGAATCCTAGGTCTAGAAAGACTTAGGGCAGGGGTAGATGGAATTAACTTCTGGGGCACCTGGTCAGGAGACATTTCTGGGCTGAGAAATGCAAAGCCCGTCTCTGTCCTCTAAGGGGTCTGAATCAGTACTTGGAGGGTTACAGAGCCCCTGAGATGAATAAACCAGCGGACCGGGGGGTGGTCTTAGACAGGCCCCCACCTCCACCCCTCGACCCCCCTGCCCTCCTCAACTCCCAGGCTGGGAATGTGTGTGTTCTCCTCCACCGGCTGCTGTCAATGGACAGCTTCCTGAGATGAGCCAGATTCTTTGCTGAGAGCATGTGAATTACAACACCCAGACAGATAAGAGGCCTGGAGCCTGCCTAAATTCTCGTCTGAACCAAGGGAAGCAGAACCTTAAAGAAAGCATTCTGTGGAGAGAATGAAGTTGCAAATATACAGAGGGAGGCAGAGAGAATGGACCATGTTCGGTTCCTATTAAGCCGAGCTGTACTTCCTGCACTGGACACAGAAGAGCCCCTGTATCTTGCTAGGAACACTCCTGTTAACCTAGAGCTAGGCTGAGGGGTTTTCCATGTCATCAACAGATCCTCATTAGAACCTATCAGTGTCATTTGGAGCTTGTTAAAAATACAGATATCAGGAGACGTCCCTGGTGGTCTAGTGGTTAAGAATCTGCTTTGCAATTCAGGGGACGCGGGTCCAATCCCTGGTCAAGGAATTAAGATTCTGCCTGCCATGGAACAACGAAGCCCCTGGACCGCAACCACTGAGGCTGCACGCCACAGCTAGAGAATCCACACCCTGCAGCAAAAGATCCGCAAGACATAATGAAAATAATGAAGATCCCACATGCCACAACTAAGACATGATGCAGCCTAATAAATAAATATTTTAAAAATTTACAGATATTAATGTCCTACTGTATAGCACAGGGAACTATATTCAATATCCTTGGATCAATCATAAAGGAAAAGAATAGGAAAAAGAATGTATGTATATGTATAACTGAATCACTCTGCTGTATAGAAAAATTAATAAAACACTGTAGATCAGCTATACTTCAATAAAAAAAAATAACAGATATCAGAGCTCATGGGAAGCCCAGCTGATACAGAAAAGCTCACCTTTATGGAAGAATCTCAGCTCATAAATGCAGAAAGAATGATAGAAATAGCAATATACCATTCTGTGACTCTAACAGAATAGGCAAGAATCAAAACAAGTAGGTGAAAAGGATGACAGGAAAATGTGTCATCTGCACACTGCCAAAGAATCATCTTACAAAGCAAATGATCACTGCAAAGCGAAGGATGCAACTTATCATTGCAGAGATCTCGTAGCATGACCTTAACCGCATGGTCAGACTTAGCATCACCAATCACGAGACAGTCTGACAATGGGTGCCTTGTGATGCTGTATGAGGCACCCAGTATCACCTCTCAAGTGTTCTTGACAAAATGTGTAATCTGAACCTCATCAAGCTGTGTGACCTAACTTCTAGTTTATAGGACATTCAGATAACAGAAGTTAAACACCACCATGAGGAAACAATCAGGTAAATCCAGAATGTGAGACAGTTCCATAAAACAACCAGTCTGTGCCTTCAAAAGATCCAAATATGGGTGGGGAAAAAAGCAGTGGGGCTGTTCTAACTTAAAGAGATTAAAGAACATCAAAGAAAATAAAATACCAGGAATAAATTTAACCAAGGAGGTGAAAGACCTATACATTACTGATGAAAGAAACTGAAGATGACACAAATAAATAACACCCAAAGGAATCTATAGACTCAATGCAATCCCCATCAAAATTCCAATGACATTTTTCACAAAAATAGAAAAATCAATCGCCAAAGATGTATGGAATCACTCAAGACTTCCGAATAGCTGAAGAAATCTTGAGAAAGAACAAAGCTGGGGGCATCACACTTCCCGATTTCAAACTATTGAGTTGGCCAAAAAGTTCATTCAGTACCCGCCCCCCGCAAGCACATATGGAAACTCAAATGAACTTTTTGGCCAGATCAATGTATTACACAGTTATAGTGATCAAACAGTATGATATTGGCATAAAAACAGACACACAGATCAATGGAACAAAGTTAAAACCCCTGATATTAATCCACACATTTGTGGTCAATTAAGTCATGACAAAGGAGGCATGAATATACAGTCACTTAATAAATGGTGTTGGGAAAACTGGACAGCCACATGCAAAAGAAAGAACCGAACCACTATCTTATACCATACAGAAAAATCAGCTCAAATGGAGTGAAGACTTGAACATAAGACCCAACCATAAAACTCCTAGAAGAAAACAGCCAGGAAGTTCCTTAACTCAGTCTTGGCAATGATTTTTTGGATTTGGCAACAAAAGCAAAAATAAAGAAACTAAAAATCTTCTGAACAGTGAAGGAAATCAACAAAAAACAAAAGACAACCTACCAAATGGGAGAAAATGCAAATCACTTGTAAGAGGTTAATAACATATAAAGATATAAAGACAATCTTTTTTTCCCCCCATGCCATGAAGCATGCAGGATCTTAGTTTTCCCAATTAGGGATCAAACCCACACACCCTGCAGTGAAGTGTGAAGTCTTAACCACTGGATTGCCAGGGAAGTCCCCAAAATATATAAAGACAATCTGACTAAAAAATGGGCAGAGGATCTGAATAGACATTTTTCAAAAGATGACATACAGATACATGAAACAGGTGCATGAAAAGGTACTCAACATCACTAATCATCAGGGGAATGCAAATCAAGACCACAAGAGATATCACCTCACACCTGTCAGAATGGCTATCATCCAAAAGACAAAAAATTACAAGGGTTGGCAAGGATGTAAAGAAAAGGGAACTTTTGTGCAGGTTGGTGGGAAGGTAACTTGGTGTGCCCACTATGGAAAACACTATGGATGTTCCTCAAGGAGTTAATGACAGAGCTACCATATGATCCAGCAATTCCACTTCTGGGTATTTACCCAAAGGAAATGAAAAACCATTTGAAAAGATATCTGCAAGCCCATATTCACGGCAGCTCTATTTATAATAACCAACACATGGAAGTGACCTAAGCATCCCCTGACAGATGAACAGAGAAAATGTGTATATATAACTATATGATGGAACATTACTCAGTCATTAAAAAGAAGAAAATCTCAGGACTTCCCTGGCAGTCCAGTGATTAAGACTTCACGCTTCCACTGCAAGCAGCACAGATTTGGCCCCTGGTTGGGGAACTGCAAGGGCACCGGTTTTGTCCCTGATTGGGGAACTAAGACCCCATGTGGTGCAGCCAAAAAAGTAAATAAAAATCATGAAATCTTGACATTTGCAACAACGTGGACAGACCATGGGTGCATTATGCTAAGTTAAATAAGTCAGAGAAAGACAAATACCGTATGATCTCAGTTATATGCAGAATCTAAAATCAAAAACAAACTGAACTCACTGATACAGAGAACAGACAGCTCTGATACAGAGAACAGATGGGTGGGCAAAATGGGTGAAGGGAATAAAAAATTACAAACTTTCAGTTACAAATATATAAGTCATGTATAGAATCATGACTATAGTTAATAATGTTATATATTTGAAAGTTGCTGAGAAAGTAGATCTTAAAAGTTCTCGTGCAAGAAAAAAAATTTTTGTAACTGTTTGATGATATATGTTAACTAGACCTATGGTGGTGATCTTTTCACAGTATATACAAATACTGTTATGTTGTACATCTGAAACTAACAATGTTGTATGTCAGTGATATCTAAAAAGACAAAAACAAACAGAAAACTTCAGAGAAATCCAAGCCATGCCTATTAGGCCCTTTAAAGCAGCTACACATCTTCTAAGCATCCCAAGAGTGTACCTATAGGTCTCAAGATTCAGTCTTGAACACATTTTGAGTGAAAAGACAGAGGTGCACGGCCTTCTGGTTAACAGCAGGGCTTCTATAATTTTGAGGGCTTCTGTTTTACTGGAACCTCATGGAACAGGAGTTATTTATTTGAGCAGGGATTTGAACCCAGGACGGTTTCAGAGTCTATGCTTCTAAGAGTATGCTACCAGCCTCTAGAAATATTATCCAACACACTAACTCATTTCATCCCCCAAACCCCAGGAGAAAGATGGTAATAGCATGACCATCTTACAGACAGGGAAATGGAGGCTCAAGAGGGTGGAGTGTCTGTATCCACTCACTGTGGCAAGACCAGGACCCAAACTGGCTTTGTGTGACTGCAGAGCCCTGAGCTTTACTATGGGGAGGCCTCCCTGGGTCCCGCCTGGGCCTGGCCACCTCACCTGCTTGTAGATGAGCTCAAAGGCCCCTGTGTCACAGTTGCGGTCCAGTCGCCGGTCGATGACCACACGCAGGGTGTCGGCCTGCACGCCGGCGCAGAGCCTGGCAGTGACAGCCGTGGAGGGTGCCATGGTGGGGCTGGCATTGATCTCGATCAGCCAGGGCTGGAAGTCCTCACCGAACACAAAGTCAGCGCCGTAGAGCTCGAAGCTGGCCTTCCGACACTGCACGGTGTCCTGGGAGGTCTGCAGGGCGTGGATCACGGCGGCCTTCATGCCGGGCACCATGACCGTGGACCAGGCATTCGGGGCCCCCGTCTCCTGCAGGTGGGCCTGGAATTTCTGGCTTGACCACATGTTGTCTGTGGGCAGCAGCGGGTGCCGGTGGCATGAATTCTCCAGGTGCTTCTGGATGGAGTTGTTGCACAAGTGCACAGAGCTAGGACAGAGAGCGGGGAGCTGAGGGCCGGCTCCCCGTGCCCCACCCGCCCAGACGCTGGGGGGGCGGGCAAGCCCCAGAACCAGCCCCGCGCACATTGCACTGTGCAGCGTGAGCTGACAAAATCCTCACTGCCGTCTTCTAGGGCCGCTACCAGTCTGTGCTCAGGACCTCTCTGAGGGTCCTAGGTACGGGCCCACAGAGTGAAGTGCTTTGTGACAGGGTCACAGTTAACTCTCCCAGTGCCTGGAAGAAGGTAGCTCAGAGTACGGGGCCCTTAACCACCACGACAGGTGCTCAAGTCCTGTCTTCATCACTGACTGGTAAAATCTTATATAACTCATTTAAGCTGCGTGTTCCTTTCAGCATGTAAAAGATGGAGGTAGTAACAGTACCCACTTGGCCAGGTTTTCATGAACGTCTGAGGTAATATACATGAAGTGCTTAGCATTCGTCACATGCAAGCACGCAGTTAACTGACAGCTATGAGCTCCATGTTACTGGCTCCATTCTACAGATGGTGGTGACTGAAGCTTAAACAGGGTTTCACTTGACCCAAGTCATAGAGCTTGGAAGCTGCAAAGAAGGAACTTGAATCCAGGGCTCAACAGGCTTCCTCTCCACCCCAAGTGAATGCTGCCTCTCTATTTCTCCTGAGCCCCCTTTACCCTGCTCTACATCTTTTCTCCATAACACGTATCACCTTCTAACCCATTGGTGATTTTATTGATTATGTTCACAGCTTGTCTGTTTCTCCCTGCTGGAATGTGAACTCTTGAGGGCTGGGTTCATTTCATTCACTACTGTGTCCCAAGTGCCTAGAACAGTGAATGGCACAGGGTACATGTGCCGTAGGCATCTGCTGGGTGGAAGGATGGGTGGATGGATGACGGACCTGCCTGCCTGCAGAGGCTGTGTTTGGAGCCCAGCACTGCACTGGAAGTACTGTTCCTTGCCAGCTCCCCGACTAGATTAGGAGCTCCTGGGACTGAGGGGACTGAGAGTGGGGGGCTCACTTGTCCAGGTTCTTCAGGGAGAAGGGCTGTGTGGAGAAGCGGATGTAGCTGTCACGGTAGAACCACACGGTAAGTGGGTTCCAGTCGGTCACCAGGAACCACTGTCTCAGATCAAATTTGGTGCCAAAGATGAGCAAGGGCCGCTCGATATACTTCTGCACCACCCACTTGCCGTCCTTCATCATCATGGGGTTGCAGTCCACCAGCTTCAGCATTTCCTCCAGGTGGTCCATGCACATGATACCTAGGGGGAAACAGGGCCGGTTAGGGATCAAGCCAGGCTTTGGCTGGGAGATGGGCTAGGGGACTATGAACAGTTCCTCCTAAGCGCACATCCCCTAAGGATTGATAGGCCTGAGTGGGTAAGCCTGCCTTTCTCCATGTTCCCTTTGGGAAAGCTGAGAATCTGCCAAGGATTTTTTTTTTAAATTAACCAATTTTGATGATGGAAAGGAATATATATATACATATAAAAATTTAAACAGTATTGGGCCTTTTTAAAACCATATACATGTATGACTTTGCTTAGTTTTTCATAATAACTAACAGAATATAAAAGAGCAGAGGCAAAAAGTAGACAGTACAAAAGGGTACACAATTTAAAAACACACACACACACACATTTCCTGCTCCAAAGAAGCCAGGTGCTGCTTCCAGGTGCTATGGATGGGCATGCAAGTTATGGGAAAGTCTGTGTCTGCCTCAGTTGCACAGCATTCTATGCATTTAAACATCCTAAGGAACTGGAACAGTGCCTGGCACTTGGTGAGCATTCAGTAAATGTTAACTCATCATAATTATTAATTACCTATAAAAAATATCTCTAGTTATAGATTTGCTGGCTCAAAGCATATGTGCATTTTTTCACTTTACAGAACAAAGATGTTCTATCAATTTGCACTTCGAGTAAGAGTGTATGAGACTGTGTGTTTGCCCACATACTACCAACACTGTTGATGATTTATTTTTGCCATTCTCCTAGGTAGAATGGTATCTTATTTTAATTTTATCTGTTTTATAACAAGCGAAGTTAAGCATCTTATGCTAATAAGGTGTTTTAATGCTGATAAATACAGCTGACCATTGAACAACACAGGGATTAGGCATGCCAACCCTCTAAACAGTTGAAAATTATTATATAACTTTACAGTAGTCCTCTATATCCATGGTTCTGCATCCATAGATTCAACCATAGATCATGTAGTACTATTGCTGCTGCTGCTGCTAAGTCGCTTCAGTCGTGTCCGACTCTGTGCGACCCCATAGACGGCAGCCCACCAGGCTCCCCCGTCCCTGGGATTCTCCAGGCAAGAACAGAGGAGTGGGTTGCCATTTCCTTCCCCAGTGCATGAAAGTGAAAAGTCAAAGTGAAGTCACTCAGTCATGTCTGACTCTTAGCGACCCCATGGACTGCAGCCTTCCAGGCTCCTCTGTCCATGGGATTTTCCAGGCAAGAGTACTGGAGTGGGGTGCCATTGCCTTCTCCCATGTACTACTAAAGTAGGTACAAAGTGAAAGAATCTGCATATACGTGGACCCATGCAGTTCATTCATGTTGTTCAAGGGTCTACAGTAAGAATCACACTGCAAACAAACACATACACTCACAAATCAATCTTATTTCTTCACTGCTTGGTCCTCCAAACAGTCTGACTGCCTGCCAATGGCACAGAACAACTTGTTCTTGGTTCCCAGGCCAGATTCTTTCTCTAAAGCCCACAGTGATTACTAAGATTCCCAATATCATGATGACTTGTGTAGCCACAGATTGAGACTGTTCATGACCTCTGACCCAGCAATTTCATTTTTAGGAATTTATCCTAAAGAAATAAGTGGAAAAGCTACTATAAATGGAAAGATGTCTGCACAAGATATTTATCAGTGTTGCTAACAGCAATTAACCAATCAATAATCAAATAAATAGGGAAAAAAACTGATGGCTATCTAAATATCCAACAGAAAAGGATTAAGTAAAACCATGAGAGTACATATAAATAAGATTAGACTGTGCAGCTGTAAGACAGAATGAGGTAGGAAAGTATATACTGTACTTTTATATAAAATTCAAAAACAGGCAATACAATCCTTGGTATTGTAAGTCAGAATAAGGGCTTCCACTGCAGGGAGGCAGAGACCAGGAGGTAGCAAGGGGCCCTCTAGGGTAAAGGTAATATTTTATTTCGTAATCTGGGTGCTGTTTCCACGAGTGTGTTCCCTATGTGACAATTCACTGAGTTGTATATTCACAATGTGTACCCTTGTCAATGGACTGTATACATATTTCAATTAAGTTTTACTAAAAATGGAGAGAAAATGTTGAAATACACTGGAATTCACTGTTTTGTTCTCTATGCTTTTGTGTATGTTTGAAAGTGATTATAACAATAGACTAAAAATGGGGGTTAGGGGGAAGCAGATCTAGATGTACTGAAATGGAATGACCTCTAAGATCTATTAAGAAATAATAAAGGTGAAAACAAGTAAGTGATACTCAGTGATATGGAAAGATAAATAATGAAAAAAGGAAGCTACAGAGTGGTATGCTCTTATGTAGAATAAAACACACATACACCGAACATGCATAGACCCAAGTACAGAAGCACACCACAAGGTAAACAGTAGTTATCTCAGTGAAATCAAAGGCGCCCTTGGTTTCTTCCACTTCTCTGTACTATCTGATCTTTTTTTTTTAAAAAAAAATAACAAGTATGTATTTTCAATCCTGGAAAAAACCAACAGAACAATTTCCAAGACAGAAGAAGAAAAGACTTATGATGCTAGTTTTAGAGAGACATCCCAAGAGAGTGTCCCACAGCGTGTGGAGCTGTGTGGAGCTCCAACAGCTTCACTAGGACACGAACAAATTCTCCCAAGGGCAGTATGTGAAGTGATCTGCTGCCAAAAGTCTGTTTTTTTTATATCTCAGAAGTCCTTAACGATCTTTTAAAGGCTGGGCTAATGCAACATCCCAGCCTGCTGGGTGCCCTGTTCAGTTCCATTCATGCTGAGCAGTCAACATAGTGGCTAAAAATAACAGCACTTACATAGCAGTTACTCTAAAAGCATAGGATCAAAGCACTTTCCATGTTGTACTCATGTAATCCTCTTGGGTAGGTATTACTGGCTTCATTTTACCAAGGATGAAAATGAGGCACAGAAGAGGTTAATTAACCTACCCCAGGTCTTTCAAATATTAGGGAGCAGAGCTTGGGTTTGAACTGAGGAAGTCTGATTCTCAGCATCCACACCCTTAAACCACTGTTCCACACCATACAAGGATGCGTAAGTCAAATCAGAGAGCCCTTAGACAACAAGTAACGGCAGTGAGTACCACCAGGCCTGCCTAAAGCGTTAACCTAAACTCTCAGGGCAGGAGAGGACGCGCTGGCATCATCATCATGCTGTTTAGTCGCTAAGTCGTGTCTGAACTCTTGCAAAGCCATGGACTGTAGCCCACCAGGCTCCTCTGTCCATGGGATTTCCCAGGCAAGAATACTGGAGTGGGTTGCCATTTCCTTCTCCAGCAGATTTCCCCGACCCAAGGATTGAACCCATTATCTCCTGAATCGGCGGGCGGACTCTTTACTGCTGAGCTGCTAGGGAAGCCCTACTGTCATCACAGCAGCCAACACTCATGGGGTGGCTCCTGTGCCTGGCACCGTGCTGAGTGGTACATGCACTACCTCATTTGACGCTGGCCTCACAGGAGGTATTATCATCAGCCCTCACAGATGAGGGAACTGAGGTTCGAAGAAGTGATATAACTTCTTCAAGGTCACAAGGTGTATCAGTAGCAGAGCTGGGATTCGAACCTAGGCAGTTTGGCTCCAACAGAGGCTGTACTATTAACATCCGAGCCTCTGGTTGGGGAGGGTGTAGGGTGCTGGTACGGGGAAGCAGGGGCAGACCCCCACCTCGTCCACGGGACTTGGCTCCTGGCTTCACGATCCAGATGTTGCGATCTCCTTCCATGTCCATCTGGGGCACCACAGCCCGCAGCTGCTGCAGGATGTCCTCACAGCGCTGGACCTGAGTGTCGAGGTACCTGAGTTCTGCCCCCTCGCTGTGGGGAGATGATGGGACTTGGGCAGGGTTGGGCCTGGGGGCATTCTGGTGAACAAGGCAAGGGGAGACACAAGCCCCCTGGCCATGGTCCCACCAGCTTTGGTCACACACTTCCCCTCGAGACCTGGATAGGGCTCTCCCAATCCTCCACCCCCGCCCTCAGGCTGTGCCCCAGATCCACCCTGCCCAGGGCACTGTCCCTGACTGCTGGAATGGTACGTTCTACCTACCGTACCCCCTCCCACTCCAATACTCCACCTTCTGCCACCTCTCTCTCTATTATATTAAAACTGCTCTTTGGCAGAATTTAATCATACCAGCATCAAATGATGAGGCACCTCTACATGCCAGGCATTGTGCCAAGGGCTTTATATACATTATCACTAATCCATCTTCAGGGAGATGTTATTGGTCCCATCTTAGAGAAGTATAAACTGAAGCTTGCAGGGTTAAGGGATGTGCCCAAGGCCACACACTGAGTTAAGAGGCTGAGCCAGGATGCAAACTCTAGCCTGCCTGAATCTTTCATCCACAAGTGTTTTTGGCGGTTCACTCCTCTCCTAATCTTTAACCTAACACTGGTGGATAGGCGGGCCCCTTCCTCATCTAATTCTTTTCTTGCACAACTGTATCATACATCTCCTAGACTTATTTCTCTTCCCATCACTTACCACCTGACACCTACACTTATTTGGTCACCGCCTGTCTCTGCTCACTGGAATGAAAACTCTATGAGACCAGGAATAATTTCTGTAGTTGTTATTCTCTGTTATTCTCCCATCCCCAAGTAGTACCCCAGCACTTATTAGGTACTCCCTAGAAGTTTGTTAAATGAATGAATGGTTGAGTAAGGAAGTCTCTGGCAGCGACTGGGCTGTATGGATAAGAGTTCAGGGACAAAAAGGAACCTGTTCCCTTACAGGACACGAAATATCCTCAAACTAAACCAAGTCACAAAATATCCCAGATGGTGGCCTCAGCCAAACTCTCCCATTTCTTTTCTTTTGAGTGAATAGGAAGGAAGCCTCCACTAGATGGTAACCTCTCTTTTAACATCTCTCGGACATTAAAGAGGCTAGAGCCTCTTGGATGTCTCCAGCCACGGAGAACTTATCTCCGTTACTAAGGCAGGCACAGCAGTGGCAGCTGGGCAGGGCTGGGAACAGGGACAATCAGATGGAGGGGTCTCGGCAAGGCCTCTTTTTCACACATGATTCCTGGGCTCTTCTTTTTCCATAAGGTTTGCTGGAAACGTTTCTGTGGCTGTGGCATAAAGAATCTACTGAGCAAATCTGTGATCTGGCCCAGGAAAGTGTCCATGGCAGTGGCAGGGACACATGCAATTTGAAAAAGCATATTCAGCCTGACAGTATGATTTTATATTTAGTAAAAAACCCAGCAGTTCTGTGGAAAGTCGATCTGGTGGTCAGGGGAGGGGGAAAAAAGAAGCCTGGCTGGTGAGCTGTGGATTTGTTTTTAAAAGCTGAGAAGCAGCAATAAATATTGACTTAATTAATGCTAATGATCTAACAATTCAGTGCAATGTTACATGAGGTAATATTTTATGTAATCCTGATTTTTTTTTTTAATTAACTTTTTTTTTTTTTGACTGCTTCATGTAGCATGTGGGATCTTAGTTCCCTGAGCAAGGATTGAACCTGCACCCCATGCATTGGAAGCAGAGTTTTAACCACTGCATAACCAGGGAAATTTCCTAATCCTGCTTTTGAGAGGTTCCTTCAGCCCTCGACTTGCCCCACATCCAGAAATGCAAAGGACTGACATTATTTCCACCGACTATTATAACTCAGTCCTGACATTATTTTTTTAATATTTTTAATTTATTTGGCTGTACTCGGTTTTAGTTGCTTTCACTGTGGCATGCAGGCTCTTTCAGTGGCAGCATGTGGAATCTAGTTCCCTAACCAGGGATTGAACCGTTTCCTCCTGTATCAGGAGCTTGGAATCTTAGCCACTGGACCACCAGGGAAGTCCCCAATGATTCTTAATTTCAGAAGGGCAGCTTTATGTTTTCTGGCAGCTAAGGGGAAAGTATGGGATCACCTAGTTTTCATTCTTTAGTGTTTGAAAAAAGATACAAATGAGTTATTCATCAATGATGTGGGTTTGCTGGCTAAGTCATTCGTTCAAAGTTCATTTACTAGTTCTTCAGTGTCCCCTATCAATCACTAAATCTGCCTGTTCGTTTCTATTCTAACATCACGCCACCTGAGGCCTTTAGCCCGCCCCCTGACTTGCTGCAAGTCTCCCTGCTTGAGCTGTCTGCTCCTGAGGGCACGGATTTTGCTTCATTTCTTGGGTCTGGCACGATGCCTGGCACATAGGAAGGGCTCAGTAAATGCCTTCAGGCCCTCTTCCCGCCAGTTTTTCCTACATACTGTGCTGAAGAGCATCTCCCTACAACAGGCCCAGGCCCATCTCAATACTCCCTTCCTCTGCTCAAGAACCTTTCCCCAAAATGTCCTGCGAATACAACCACTTAGGATACTTGGGGCAGGGGGCTGGGGTCACGTAAGTACAGGATACACGGCATACTCTGTCCCTCTTGGGAGTTTACACCATCTTCTGAAAAGTCCTGTGTCAAGGAAACCTATTTTAACTTTGTTCCACTCAGTGTTTTCCAAATGTGACTGACCACAAAACCCTTTTTTCATAAACTCCATTTCAGCATGTAGAACTAGTGTTCTATATAATAGGCTTTGCGAAATGCTGGTTTCTAGGATAAAACCTAAATGACTTAACAAGTCTTACTTTGTGAATGAATACTATGAGTCAGTGCTGAGCACATCATAAAAATTACCCTAATCCTACCTTTGAGGCAGACATTATTTTTAAACCTATTCTACGTTTGAGAAAAGCAAAGATCAGATAGGTGAGTGAGATTCCCAAGGTCACAGAGCTTGGAAATAGGACAGGCAGAACTTGAACTCAGATCTGTCTGACAGCACAGGCCCTGATTTTAGTCACTATGCTACACCGGGGATCTGGGGAAGAGTAGTCGGGACCCTGACATGAAGGCAGTGAGAACTCCTGAGGGTTCTGAAGGAGAACAGTGGGTGAATGAAAACAGGGAGACTTGGGGAGGAGCTGGGGGCGGTGGGCATTCGACAGAGAGGTTCTGTCCCTGACCATCAGCTCTGAACATGAAAGCTGCCTGAGAGCACGCCCCATGGCCCGGGCTGCAGAGGCACTCACTGGACCACTTGGTAGTAGCGCTGGAGAAAGAGGGACCAGCCCTCGGGGCTCAGGTAGAGCGGGGTCTCCACGTCCTTGTCGATGTCCATATGCGCCAGGTTGTTAAGGTGCTCCTCGCAGGCACGCAGAGCCTCATCCACAAACTCTGGGGATACCGACACTGGCTTTTTCTCCTGTTTCCTCGGCTGCTTGTCTCCTGTAGAGATGGGGTAGAGGTGGGGGCTGTCACTATCCCACACTCCACGGCTCCCACTGCCCCAAGGCCTGTCACTTACCCGTGACTTCACCTGAAATACACCTGCAGCCCCTACTGCTGTGGGACCCGTCACTCACCCGGGGCTTTGTTCTAAATTCATCTGGGGTCCCAGTGCTCGCCCTTGCCCCTCACTGTGCAGGACCTGTCATTCATTTGAGGCTCACCCTCAATGTCCCCAAACATCTCAGCGCCTAGAGCCCCAGCAGACACACCTGCAGCCCCTCTGTGCTTGGGGGCTCTGACACACCTGAGGCTCCTTGAGCCCCGCTCCTGACACACCAGGAGACAGCCCCGGGAGGTCTCCATCTGGAGGAGCCGGGGTTTCCTTCTCACAGCCAAGCTGCCTCTCATTTCACCAACCCCCTGAGGAATTCTGGCAAATCTGGGCTACAGGATGGGAAGTGCGAGGTGGGAGCTAAGTCCAGAAAGGGAAAGGGCCAGCAGCTGCTTGAGCTGACAAGTAGGGAGAGACTGTCTGGGTCCCCCTTCACAAGGCACGAGCGGTCCTCAGACCACATCAAACTACATGGTTTTACTGCTGCCTCTCCTCACAGATCTGAGCTCCCCACAGGCAGGGACGGACCATGTCCTCTTAAGTCTGTCCTCTCTAGAGCACTCTGCCACATGCCAGGCCCAGAGGAGGACTGAGCGAGGCAGTGGGTCAATTAACAAACAGATAGGAAGACATGTGGCTAAGTGGGTGGGTGGGACAGAAGAATGATGAGTGGATGGGCCAGAGGATAGATTAAGTGGTGGATGGCAGGATGGAAAAGAAGTACATGGATGGGAGGTGGGTCTGTGGAAGCATAAGTATGTAGATAGGCAGGAAAGTGGAGTGGATTGATAGGCAGTGTGGAGTTGACAGAAGTAGGTGAATGAACAGATCAACAGTGGGGGGAAGGATGAATGCATGGATGGGTGGATGGGTAGGTGAATGTGAGATGGGTGGGTAAGTAGGGAAGCAGATGGATGAACAGACTGTGGACAGAAAGAAGGGGAGATGTATGGAAGAGTGGGTAGGAAGGGGTGGTGGATGGGCAGATGGATGAGAAAAATACCATGACAGATGGGTGAGGTGTGCTGCGTAGGAGGATAAATGGTTAGGGGAGCAGAGGTGACCACAGTACTTACTTGGGGCCTCTTCTTCTTCAACAGAGTTTGACTTCCACTCGCACTTTACCACCAGCTTGAGAACGTTGCGGGCAGCTGTCAGCCAGAAGTCCTCTGCTCCCGGGGCAGGGGATACCCTCCTCAGCCCCTAGGCTCCGGGCCTGTTCTGGTTCCGGAACCTGATCATGACCTGCCCCACTCTGGATCCGGAACCTGACTACTGTTTCTGACTCTAGAACCCCACTTAGAACCTGGCTTCTGTTTCCACTGTGGAATGAGCCCCAGAATCTGATCTGACTTGGCTCATATTCCACCTTCAGAATCTTGCATGATTCTGCTGTCTGATTTCTCCTCCTCTGTTCCTGATCCACCTTTTTTTCCTATTGTGCATGTGTGTGATTTTTTATTTTTTTTATGTGAAGTATAGTGGACTTACAATGTCCTGATCCACTTTTGATACTTATTCTAGCCTGAGAACCAGACCTTGGCCCCAAATCTATATACGATTTGGAGACTAATTTAAACCTAGCGTCTAATGTGGATCCAAATTCTGACGTGAATTTAGAGTGTGTGCTGGAGTTGGAGCCTACTCTGTCTGTGAGCCCCAAAGTCTAGAAACTTTTCTTGGAACTAGACTTGGAACCTGATCTAGTCAGCGGAATCTGACAGGGGATTGAAACTTATTCTGGATTCCAAACTCAATTAAGTGACCAACTTTTAGAACCTGCTCTAGAAAATAAGATAAACTATGTCAGCTCTTCTGGAGGTCTGGGGTGACCAAGGTAGGGGGCTCATTAAGGGAGGCACATAAAGGAAAGATGAGGGTTGAGGATGGAGAAGGAAATCTGCTGGGGTAGATGACGGCATGAGAGAGGCCCTTTGCTCTCTAACACCAGCCAGGGCTTTAGCCCTCCTCCTTTGGCTTGAGGGGCCAGGCATGGGGATGGTATCTCCTTACCTATGAAGGCCTTTTTGTCATCCTCAGCCCCCAGGCGGTAGCAGCGCGGGAAGAAGGAGTCGGCATCAGCCTCATCAAACCACGGCAAATTCCGGAGATTGAGACACAGACCCACCTATGGAGTCAGCCGCTGAGGGGACGGGGTGGGACTTGCCCAGGGGGCCTCCAAGGGACTCTCCACACTGGGCACCCACCCAGAGAGCTCAAGGGGATGCTGCGTGGACAGGCTCAGAGCCTCTGCCCCACTTGCTAGGCTCATATCCACCTCCACATGCTGCCCATGTGGTTCCCTCTGCCCAGAATTCCCTGCATCCTTCTAGCCACCTTTTCGCATCCTTAAATACCTGCCTCTTTGAAGACTCCTTCCCAGTCCACACTAATAATTGACCAGCAGGTCCCAATTATAAAGCCTATCATTCTTGCCATAACCCTAGAGAATAGGTCTTACTGGAATTCTCATTTAAAGAAGAGGAGCCTGAGGCTCAGAGAGGTGAAGTCACTTAACCAAGACAAGATATAATAGAACAATCAGCCAGACCATCAACCATCAACCAGTCTCTGCTTAGGAGAGAAGGGTCCCCCTGCTCATAGTCATTGGCCATGGTGTTTGTTCTTACTCTAGACCCCATTTGGCTCCTGGAGTCTATTTTAGTCACCGTGTCTATATGTGCCAGACATGCTGCACAGGTTGGATTTGAACACAGGTGCGTCCAGATCCAACTGAACCACGTACCTCCCCACCTCCTGAGAACTCTTACTGACCAGGAGAGCAGAAAAAGGGACTGCCAGCCCAAGAGCTGGGGGGTTGGCAGCTGCCATGCCTGCGCTCTGAAGAGCTCACCTTTGTGGTAAAGGAGCCTGCCCGAGCATAGTGGTTTATCATCTGATCCTTGGAGAGGAAACGACAGTCCAGGATGTCCCGACGAGTAGTCCAGATGAAGTAGGGGATCTCGTTCCGAACCATACGTGACTGGGGAGAGGGGAGGAGACAGGGAAGGTTGATGTGGGCACCACGAGGCCTGAGGAAGCTTCTCCCTGCCGTGCTGAGCAAGGTGGGTGAATGGAGAGAGAGGATCCTCCCAAGGGGGCCTCTAGCTCACATGTCATCTTTTTGTAAGTTAAGAAAAGACATCTCAAAAACAAAAAAAAAGAAAAGACTTCTCTTCCCTTTGGGGCACACACTGGTGAACAGAGAGCAGGCTGGCTTGCAGCTCTTTCAACCAGGTGCCCCTAGGCTGTGACTAAACTCCACAACTGAATGCCACACCTTGTTCTGGGTCTCGGCCATTAGTGACTTACTCAGTGGCAGGGCAGTGACTCTACGCTGATGGTCACAGAGCATGTGACAAAGTTTTCTCGTGAGCTCCACCTCTCCCCATCCTTCCTAGAACTCTGGGAGGAAGGATTACTGATAACCAGTAACACCATGTGTCAGGCCCTGTGCTTAAGCTTTCCATGTCGATTCATTTAATCCTCACCATAACCCTATGTGGTAGGTGCTACCATTATCCCCATTTCACAGATGAGGGGACTGAGGCTCAGGGACTTGTCCCAGGTTCACAATGTTGGACCATGTGGAATGTCCTCAACCTCACCTGACATACAAAAATGGCAGTTTGGCATAGTTCAACTCAGAAAGTGGTGGTACGAAGATTCAAAGCCAAGTGTCTTGATCTCAACACACATATCCTCCCCATCATCATATCAGCCTCTTTCAAAATTTTTTAAGTCCTTCCTTCTAACCTTCACTTGCCAACAACTGAGGAAGATGGGGTTTTATTTGGAAGGGGGAAATTACCAGGTGTGGAGATTGTGCCAGCTTCTGATACAACCTGGCAAAGAGCCCTGATCCCAGGCCAGCCTTATCTGTGTCACTCACCACTCCACTGGCCTACCTAGGCTTTAGAGAACCAATCATTTTTACCACAGATAGGGAAACTGAGATTTACAAAACGGCTTGTCCGGGGTCACCAAGCTGGACTCTAGTGTTTTCTCTTGAAAGAAGCAGACCCCTATCCAGCCCGCTGGGTCCTTACCATCAGAGCATGTGTCCCATGTAGGTCATCAAATTCCAATAACTCATCGAAGTCAAACAGCTGTGGTGGCCGGAATGCCTCCTCCTCATCTTCATCCTCTGTAGATGTAGAGCCCAGGTGTGAGAAGGCCCCGGTCCCCACCCCTCAGCCCCACATCAAAGCCTCAGCCTTGGGACAGTGGGACCAAAGAAAAGGGACTCAAGCAGCTTATGGGAAGGGAGGGATATCTCACCATCCTCAGTGGTGTCACTGTCACCCATTACTGAGCTGTCCAGATCCTTATGCGGCTGTGGCAAAGTGGTACCCAAGTGATGGACCATCTTCTTCTCCACCCAGCCCCTTTGGCGCAAGAGGCACCGGATCACAGGGTAGCGACCTTGGATCATAAAGATCTTCTTCTGCTATAAGGTGACAGAAAAATACTTTTTCAGTAAGTATAGCCTAAGTGCTGGTCACAGGGGAGATAATGGTGAGTCAGACAGCTATGGTCTCTGCCTTCATGAAATTTATATATTCTAGTAGGAGAAACAGACTGTAAACAAGTAGAAAAATAACTTGCATAGTAATAATCATAATAGCAACTATATTTTCTAATATTTACTGAGCATTTACTATGTGTTAAGCACTTAAATACATTACTAACAACAATGTGTATTTTTTTTTTAACAATGTGTGTTTTTAATAGACACTATCATCTCCACTTGGGGATTCCAAGGTGGTGCAGTGGTAAAGAATCTGCCTGCCAATGCAGGAGATGCTAGAGACATGGGTTCAAATCTTGGGTTGAGAAGACCTCCTGGAGGAGGAAATGGCAACCCACTCCAGTATTCTTGCCTGGGAATCACAGGGACAGAGAAGCCTGGCTGGCTACAGTCCATGGGGTCACAAAAGAGTCAGACATGACTGAGCACCCTCATGCAACCAATCTCTACTTAACTGGTTATGAAACAGAGGCACAGAGACACTTGGCACAGAGTAGCTTGGCCACCCAGTGGCTAAGTGAAAGAGCAGGAATTAACATCCAAGCTGGGAAGTTCAAGAAATAGGATTTTAATGGGGATCCAGAGAATCAGTCAGGGGAAGCTGGGAAGGAGCCAGAAATGTACAGAGCTGGGCAAACCTGGCAGTTAAGGCAGAGGGAAAAGCAGGTGCAAAGGTCTTGAGGGTGGAGGGGTCAGAAGGAACTGGAAGGGAGCTAGGGTATATGGAGTGTGGAAAATGAGGGGAGACTTCTTAAGAGGTGTGTGGAAGACACTGAAGGCCTTGGGATGAACTTGGATTTTATATTAAGAGCAGCGTGAAGCAATAAGGTGAAGGGAGGGAGTGACATGGTTGGAGGCTGTTGAATGTAGCTTGCTGTCCTATGGAAAACAGATGGCAAGGATGGAAGCAAGGAGACTAGTGAGAAGGCTGTTGTGGTTTCTCTAGGTGCCTCCAGCAGAGATGGGAACAAGGTGGGAGTTGAAATTCCTTTTGGAAATAGAGACTAGTTTTGCTATTAGGATTAGATGTGTGGCGGAGGGAACAGAAAGATCACATTTCCTGGCCCGAGCAACTGGGAGATGGAAAAGACCAAAGAGCAGGGAGAACAGGTCTGGGCAGGAAAATGAAGAGTATGGTCTAAGACATGGGTTTGAGATGCTTTGATGTTCCCTCGATGGAGATATCAAGTGGGGGACTAGATCCACGGAGGGATGCAGTTAGAGGCCAGGCTGGGCTGGAGAGAGAATGAAAAGGGCGCAGGACAGATTGAACTCACAGCCAAGGAGACAAGTGTAGAGAGGGATCCAGGGAAACAGGAATGTCCTGGGAAGTCTTCAGAGGCAACTGAAAAGTAGCTGCCTGGGAGGGAGAAAGGAAAAGCAGGAGTGTGCAGACAGCCAAGAGGAAAGGTGTGCTGGTGCAGAATGACACAGGTGCCAAACCAAGGTCAGGACAGAAAAGGGACCGATTGGTGAATCTGGCTCCTTAGAGGTCACCAGTGACCTTAACCAGAGAGGTTCCTGATGAGAGTGAAGGATAGGGACCCAGCGTGGTGGGGGCTGAGGACTGAAACCCAGATAAAGTAGTTGAATTCTGCCTAGAATTTTGGTTGTGGATAGGGTGTTGAAAACTGGAGAAGTATTTGAAGACAAGCGTGGGATCAAGGTTTTTTTCTTCTTTATTTTCTAAGGAGGGGAGAATATAGTGCAAGGAGGCAGGGTGAGCCACCCTCCAGGCCTTTTCTAGCCCCTCCCCCAACCCCCTCCGACCTTGACAGCTCTCTCCACGTGGATCTTGGCGTTTCTGAGCCGGCCCATGTGTTGAGACGCCTTGGAGAATCCTCGCCAAAGGACAAGAGAACCTGCAGAAAGATGCGCAGTGGGCGTGGAGTAGGCACCCCTTCTCTCTCCACCCTTCATCCCGATGCCTATCCTCTACCGCTCTTCTCCGGTTCCCCGGATTCTCACGTCCGCCCCAAGACTTCGCCTTGGGCCAGGAAGGGCGGCCGCAAGTGGCCTCACCGTCCTGGGGCGGGGCGTGTTCCTGGGCCGGGGAAGCCGAGGGCCCAGCGGGGCGGGGATCCACGGCGCCCTGGGCGTGGCTGTCGTGGGCCGAGGGCTGGAGGGCGCAGTCTAGCCGGCGCGCTGAGGCTGGACTGCAGACCCAGTCTTGGCCGTGTGCCGGAGCCTCCTCTGGAAGCCGGAACTCGGAGTGGCGCGCCCTCGGCCATGGGGCGGGGGAAGTGGCGCGGCGCTCGAGCGGCTGCGGCTTCCGTGGCCAGCTGCACCCGGGGCCCCTCTCTTGGCGAAACCAGGCGGTGGAGTCCTGCTTTGCGGCCCCCAGCTCCCCTGCCCTCAGGAGCAGCGCCGCGGTGGGCCCCTGCATAAGACCCTCGCCGCGCGCGCGCGCGCATTCCCGGGGCCTCAGAGCCCGCCTCCCCTCTGCGCGCAGTCGCGTCTCGCGGGAGCGCCCTGCGGGGGCCCGCAACCCTCCGTTCTGAGGCCCCGCCCTCAGTTTTTTGTCGCCTTAGAAACGATTCCCTTGGCACAATCAGGCCTCAGGTAGCGGTTCCGGGGGCTACTTCCAGCGGGGCCAAACTCGGGGCCTTACCTGCCCCACACCCTTCATGAATGGGGCACTGAAGCTGGGAGCATAGAGCGCTGGCTGCCCTGCCAGTTTCTAATAGGGTCCTGACTCCTTATCCAGCGCTTCCTGGGGCTTCAGTTATTCCACAGTATTCAGCGAAGACCACGTGCTAGGTAGTGGGCTAGGTGCTGGGGATCAGAAGAACAAGCTACAGATGGTCCCTGATTTCATGGCGCTTACTGCCCAGTGAAGAGAAACAAAAAGCAAGCAACAGAGGAATAACACAGGTGTTTTATACTTCAGATAAAGTGGTCAATGATGTCCTCTCTGAAGGGGTGACATTTAAACTGAAACCTACTGAATGCAAATTGGTGAGGAGTTGGCCAAGGGAGGAACAGCATTCCAGGGAGAGGAGTCTCTGCAACAGCCCAGAGAGGGTAAGAACTTCTCTGGGGAACTAAAAGGAAGCTGACCTAATCTGCAGCTCCTGGCAGATGGAGCTTGGGTAAGGTCCTTGGGGGTAGATTTGAAAGCCAGGGCAGTATTATGGGGAAAATAAAAGGGCAGAACCCCCAGACCGCCCCCCACCAAAAAAAAAGACAGCACTTGGAAACAGAAAATAAGTATCATTGTTTCAATCTACCAAAAAAACAAGTTATGCAACAGCCCTCAAGACAAGACTGTAAGCAACCTTTTTGGAGGTAGTACGAAAACTGTTACACACTCAAATGTCACAGGTGAGATAAATAAGGTTCCAAGATGTTAAATAATTTGTCTTAAATCGCATAGCAGAGGCAGCCCTGGAACCCAGGTCTGACTCCAAAGCCCCACTCTTAAACAGAAACACTATTAAACATAAGTCCATATAATCACTCATAAGGGCTGCCTATCAGTCAGGCAAGTACCAAATGGACAGTGTGAGAGGCAAACTCTAGCAATGCCCTCTCAAGCAGAGTCCAGGAACCCAGATCTGTCAGTCACTGGTAGATTGGCTCACACAAGTGAAGGTGGGTCCTCCACAGACCTCTCTAGTCAACCCTAACTTTCTCAACCCTGAGGCTGGTGACTGAGCAGTCCCAAAAGTTCTCTCTTGGGAACAAAAGGTATGCCTTCAGGAGAGGACTGGCTGATTGGAGACCATCCAGTCTGTTCTGATCAGCCGGCAAATTTGGTTTTAGCTCTGAACCCTGGGAGATGGATCCGTGACAAATTAGAATTCTGGCTGGCTCACCCAGGCATTGCTGTCCTGTGAGGGTTGAGTGAGCAGCTGCCATACTCTAGTGGATGTCCAGCTTCACCGCACCTTCACATGGGCAACAATCATTGTAAAGCTAGGCTATGGCCATGTGCCCCACAGAAGGGCACACCTAATTCTGCAAGACAGGAGGGGGAGGTCACAGAGGTAATGTCATAAAGGGGATGATAGCAGTCCAAGTTGTCCCCACCCCCAACCCCTCCTTCCTTTAAACACTACCTTGTCCTGTTTCAAGAGACCCCTTTTGGCCATATAGAAGAAACTTTTCAAAACTCAGCAAAGCCCAACCCTTCTCAAACTTTTCTTGGCATCCTCTTCCATAAAGACACCCCACTGTGGGCTCCCACTGACTTCCATTAGTGAACATGAAACACTTCAATGCACCTCTTTCTTTACATACTCAACACTTCCACTGGCCCCCAAGTCTCTCTGAGACAGGGATAATGTCACTCCCAACCACCAGCACAATGGAAGTTACCAATAGCTTGGATACTGGGCTGGTGGAAAGATCAGTCATTGTTTACTCACTACTTGTAATGGCAGGTAGTGTCTGACATCTCCACTTTATAGATTAAGAAACTGAGGCACAGAATATAAATAACTTGCTCAAATTCATAAGAATAGGACTCAAACATGTGTTTTTTTTTTAACTTCACTTCAAGGTGTTGCTAAGAGAATTTCATCCTGTCCAACAGAACTTTCTACAATGATGGAAATATTCTATCTAAAACCATGTGAAGTGGTAGGCATTAGTAGCATTTAAGTGTTGAGCACTGGTGGGACTGAGGCAATAAATTTTAAACTTTTTAACTGTAATAATTTAAATAGCCACATGTGGCTAGTGATCAGTATCATAGCATAGGTAGAGGCAGATGTCCTGCATCTGAATTCCACCCTCTTGCTCACTAGCTGGGAGATTTGTGGCAAGCTGCTGCATCTCATGATACCTCAGGTTCCTTAGCCGTGAAATGGAATTATTTCTCTGATGTTATATTCTAGCCCAAATGAGCTCACTATGTGAAAAAGGTCAAAGCTCTATACAGGTAGAGAGCAGTTTCAGAAATGGGGGAGCTGGACTGCAATGGGTCTCTCGGGTTAGGGCCCTCCAGCAGGCTACTGTCCAGAGGCCAATCACAAGGCTGTCTGTGGTGGGGACCCCCAGGTCCAAGTGCCTGCCACATGGTCTTAAGGAACAGCTCCACCTCCTTTCATCACATATACACACAGAGCACAGACCTCATGCAGCCCCAGAGGGGCAAAAAGAGACTTTAATTAGGGGAGGGAGGATCCACCAGAATCAGAAAAGGTACAGCCAGCATGGGAGCGGAGCAGCCGGGGCAGGCAGGAGGCCCTGGCAGGGACGCTCTGGGGGACTCACCTCTCCACCTCTAGCACAGGCACTGCACTGACAGACAAGGCGAAACAGCGACCCCTCTCAGCTGGGAGGGCACGAAGCGGCCCCCGAGGCCAAAGGCTGCCTAGCTTCCAGGCCCCAGCTCCTAGGCGTGGCTGGTGGCCACCAGTCCAGCCCTTGTCCTCAACCAGTGCTGGGTGGCCAACTGCAGGCAGGGCTCAGGAAGCTGGTAGAGGGTCCCCACCGCTTCTACTGAGCCTAAGGAGATAGGAGGACGAGGGAGAGGAACACAAGTCTGAAACCTCCCTCCCTCCCACCTGGGATGGCTCCAGGGAGGAACAGTAGTCGCCTTTTGGCTCCAGGCCCGCCCAGACCCACAGCGACCAATAAGGTACAATCACTGGGACCAGTCACAGCCACTGGAGGTGGAAATTGTTTGTTGGTTTTTTTTAAAAAAAAAAAAAAAGACAAAAAGGTTACAGTCTCCTACAAGCACAGTTTTAAGTTTCAAGACGTTAAAAAAAAAAATCTGTCCCGGCCCAGGGGACTGAACATCAGAAGCCAGCCTGACCAGGCACATGTGGCCTCGGGGCAGGTCCACTGCTGCTTTGTGGCCCAGCGAGCAAGCACACCACCCCCCTCCCGCATCTCATGCCCACCCTGACCCAGCTCCCCTCCGCTGCTGCCGCCGTCACTGCTGCTGCTCTGGGAAGTTAACTCCAGGATGACTTCACAGAGACACGGGGGAGCCTGAGGGGGAAGGCCGCGAGATCCAGCCAGGTGGTTTAAAACTGTCAAGAGAACCAAGAGGCAGTGAGTAATGGTTATTATTGTATCCTGGCAGGCTTGTTCTGGGGAGGGGGGCTGATCTGTGAGCTGCAGCTATACTCACATTTCTGTGGGGCAGGACTGGGTCTCAGGACACCCTGTGGGTATGCGCTAGTTGGTCTCAAATCAGCAGGCACTGGCCCTAAAACTTAGCTTTAGACAAGGCAGAAAATTACAGGTGATGTGAGCTCTTCCATAGCTCCCCTTGGCTTTGCTATGGAGGCAGCCAAAAAGCCTTGTCACAGTGCTTTGCTTGCTGAACTGAGGTTGCCTTCTGTAGAAATGGGGGCTCATGTGCAAATGCCTGGGGATTCAGAAAGGGACCCAGGAGCTGGTGCTTTGCGTCAAGCTCTGAGGGGTCTGCCAAGCAGGATAGGCACTGGACAAGCTTTGTGCCCTCAAATATCCCCCACAGTGCCCAGACCCGCCCTGGACATTTTACAGACCAGACGTTGTGGACTACTGGCCCACGTGCCGAACTCAGCCCAAAGAGGAGCACTGTCTGGCTCACAGTGTTTAAAAGATTATGAACTAGTTGCTATGAATATGAATTAGCCAACCTTGAAAATACAGAAGACACTGCACACAAATCCAGATTCTGAGATTCTTTTGATAAAGCCAGAGGGCTGGCGCTGGGCGGTGGTGACCCTCCTACGGTGAGGCGTGTGCTCCCTAGGTCCCCACACAACCCACCTCACTCATGCACATAATGGCCCGAGCCTCACATGCAGCTGAGTGTGTCACCCCTGCCGGATGTCATGATACCATCTCAGATCTTTCAGTCAGAAAAGCTGAGTCCTGGCTCCCTCACTTACTGGCTGAGGCACTTTAAACATGTGACGGCCTCAGCCCAGCTGAACCATCCATGAAATGAGGATAACATCTGATTCAAAGACTGTTTTAGGTGTTAAATGAGATATTGCCAATACTTGGCTTTTTGGATGTTTCTTTTGGCCGTGCCATGTGGCATGTGGAATCCTGGTTCTCTGATCAGGGATGGAACCCGTGCCCCCTGCATTGGAAGTGCAGGGTCTTAACCAGTGGACCACATGGGAAGTCTTTTTTTCCCCCCCCCGAGATACTTATACGTGCTTTTTCAGCTGTATTACTGTAGAAATGCAATTACTCTAACAACTAAATGACTACTGAATCAATGAGCCAAATATTAAATTGGGACAAAAACTATTTTTCGTTTTCTTCAGTTGAATTTAGAGACGCCCCCGTGCCCTGGCCATATAACCTTTGTGCTATAATACAGGGAGAGTTTACTCTGTACCAAGTGATAGGCTTTATACAAATTTCCTCATTTAATGCTCAACTACACTGAAAAGGTATATATTAATTAACAGTCTCATTTCAGGGTCGAGGAAACTGAGGCTTAGTCAAGAAGTTCTGTAAGACGCCTGAGGAGGCAGTGGGCCCGGATGCACACAAAGGTGGTCTGACTCTGCCACCGGTGTGACCTGACCAAGTGTGCTCCCCTGGGTGCACAGCACACATACTCTGTACATTGGCTGCCCTCAGTATAATTAAGGCCCAGGGGAAGTGGGAGTAATTTCCATTTTTAGGAGCCTGAGCTTCTTCTGGGCTGGACCTGTATGCATGGGTAGGAGTAAACACTAATTCTACCATCTAGGGATCATAGTCAACTCTGAGTGGAACATGTCAACAAACCAAAGACTGTTTGGAAAAAGAAGGAAAAAAAAAGGCGGCACGCTGTGAATGTCTAAAAAAGAACTGTGTCATCAGTTCATCAATGTAAACAATCTGTCCTCCTCAGAAGGCTGCAGTCCTTTCTGTCAGGAAGGCACAAACAACTGAAGAGGGATCTGTAGGACTGATGCCATGAAAATGATGGAAAACAGAGTGAAGAAATCATGACTTTAAGCCTGAGAAACAGACGCTAAAGGAAACTATTCGAGTCTGTTTGAGAAGTGGAATTACACTATGATTAACTGCCCTACATTCCCAGAAAATTCACATGTGGATTTAACTTGATTCACTCGGGGACGGAACTAGATTCATGGAAGGACTCTATACATTCTGAGACGTAGAAATGAATGACTAAAAGAGGCACTGCCTAGGGTCCTGGAGATGCCCTATAGCTCTCCAAGATGAACCTCGGGGCCCTCCCACACCAAGGCATGGGGCTGACCTGCTGCCCACCAGAGTTCCTAAAAGCCTCAGAAAATATTTACGCACAGTTGGCACCATTTCCCCACCAGATGCTAAGTTCTCAGCAGAACCTTTAGGTCTTTCTACTTCTGAAAGGAAACAAGGAAGGACACTCCACTTACATTCTTGAGGAACTCCTCAGCCACAATGCGTGCACGGGCATTAACAGACAGCTTCATCTCACTGATTTCTTTGTCAATTTCCTCCATGAAGTGGATCACAAAGTCCACCAACTTGTGCTTATACATCTGCTCTGTGTGGAAGTTGGTGATCAGAAAGCTGATGTCATACCCCTAGGAAAGGAAGACAGTGTAGAGGAGGGAGAGAATCAGCATCTTGGGGCACTTCACTAGCCAGGCCCTCCATGTCGCTCAGCCACAGGCTTCCAGCTGACCTTCTCCCAAGCTACACACCCTCAGGCAGCAGCCCATCTGCTCTGGTGGGGATGTGTATGCTGGATCCAAGGAACTAACAGCTGAATCAACTGATCCCAATTGAAAATTTTGTCTGTCAGACATCTCTGGCAGACTATCTGTGGTATAAACAGTTGTGTTCAGAATGAATCAAGGGAGAGTGAAAGGACTTGAAATCTTGTTACAGAAGAATCTCAAACAACAGGACCATTTAGTCCAGAGAGAGAAGAAGATGCTGTGGGAGGAGGAAGGATTGAGGTTTTTAATTATGGGTCAGACTGTATGTAGAACAGCAATTTTATTTATTCTTGGTGGCCCTGGAGGTTAGATCTAGCAACAGGAGAGATTTTCAGCTCAGGATGAGGGCGAGCCTGGCCAACAACTAATGTGTCTGACAGTGGTGTCTGCTGCTCTGCATGTTAGCTGCTTACTCACTGGCAGGAGTTTAGCAGGCAGAGACTCTGTAGCAAGCACTCGAGTACAGTCAGGCAACAACTGACCCCATGTCAACTGTGGCCTTGAGAGACTGACTCAGTTGGTGGCAGAGTTTAGAATTCTGATTCATCATGCCCTTTCTGCCACATACTATAGGCTCTGGGAAGGTGAGCAACGCGCCTCATCTTTTTTTGCCTTTTCCACAGCTGAGACAGACCCAACCTCCTAAGCTGATTCCCCTTACTCTTTTCTCAACTCAGGCTGTGGGTGCCCTACAGCTGGGGGAGCAAGCAATCCCAGTTTCAGAAACAATTCCAGGCCACTGACAGTGGACTCAGTAGTGGAATTCTGGGTATTACCAACACATGGATCACAGACCTCCACTGGTTTCCTTCGGAGGATAAAGAAGTTCTCTGCTCGCATCATCATGAAGCGCATGAACTTGTGACATAGAATCTTCTCGATTTCATCAGCCTGATGAAAGCAAAAAAGAAATGTGTTTCCCTAAAGTCATTCCCTAAAGGCCAACAGAAATTTGCAGCCTGGTCTTCTGACCCGGATTTCCCCCATGTTCGCTGGAGACACTGGGGTTGGGTATTGAAGTCTGAGTCATGCAGTAACTGGTTGCCAGCTAAAAGGAGGGTCCACTACATTAGAGTCCTCCAACTTAGTGGGGCATTATCATGATCTCGCCTTTACCATTCCAGAAAGGTAACTCTGACAAACCCATTTTTTTTAACTTAAAAACACATTTTGGCCACACTGTGTGACATGCAGGATCTTAGTTCCCAGACCAGGGATCGAACCCAAGTCCCCTGTAGTAGAATCTCAGAGTCTTAACCCCTAAACCACCAGGGAAGTCCTGGCAAGCCCCAATCTCTTATCCAATCCTTCCAGAATCCACATCTATATTCAAATCTGCCCTTTCCAGTCTCATTTCACTAGTGCTACATTTTCCAGTCAGTGATACACACTATGAAGAATATCAGATGACCTTAGATGGTCACCACTTTAATAACAACATCAAACAATCCCCAAAGTTTTTCCCTGATGAACTCTCAATATTCCTGATGACAGAATTTTGTATCACGGGCTGGCAAGACCTTAACAGCCCCCAACGTTTATTAATCTCCCCTTTTGACAAACAGCAGGCCCTAGGGATAGAGCTTTTTGGAGGCAAAAGTGTGACTCTGCTTTATTTTCAATGTGCTTTTATTTTAGTGTTGTCCTCAATTTGGCAAGGCATATTGTTTTTCTTTTTATGGTAAATTTAAGTAAAAGAAAATAAGTTAATTGAAAGAAATCTATTAAGTAAAGAAGTATCCAAGTGGTCCATAAACATGGACGAAATAATGGGGGTAGTGAGAATGTCAGACATTTGTGAAACACTGAAGAAACATGAAACTACACTTCATTTTCTTACCCTAAATCTCACTTTTGGGGTTTATGGCTATCACACTGATACTATTACTTATTTTTCTGAACTGAACTTATTCTTCATTCATGAGGAAGAGTTTTATGATCTGACACCAAACTGGCTCATAGCCTTGGCTGCTACATTACCTGCTGTCTAATCCAGAGCAAGGCCTAGAAGATAAGGCTGATTTTCCTTTATTCTACTAATCTGATAAGTTTAGCAAATTATTTCCTGGAAAGAGAACCTGGGTTTCTTTGCACCCTGAATCTGGCATTCTGACCTCTTACATGGGGGTCCCTGTCCTCCCCAGGGAGGCAGGGGATCTGGGGTGAGCTCACCTGTTTCACAGCAATGCTGACCCTGACAGAGTTGATGGAGCCTTCAATCAGAACCTTTTCCTTTTCATTCCTGCTGATGGTCACAGGTTGTAGCAGAAGCTCTTTGCTACTTCTGAGAACACAAAATGACAGAGGTCTCTGTACTATAAAAGAACAGAATGGTCAGGGAGACTCCATGGCAGGTTCTAGAATCACTATCTGGGACCACAGAGTCCAAGGAATAAGAGACTCACAAGCAGGGGTGCTCCAAGAAGGGGGCCAGAGAGCATGTTCTCCAGCAGAAAGAGCACAGGCTCTGGAGTCAGTGTGAAAAGGTTCTGAAATTCAGCCTCCTGTTACTTCTGTTGGGCAAGTCACCCTGTTGGAATCTCAACTTCCTCATTTGGAGACAGATCAAAAAGGGTCAAGTTTACAGTGGGCCTGGCACATTGTAGGAGCTTTACAAATGACAGCTCCTATTTTCATAACTATAGGCAAACCCATACACTGTTTAGGGAATGAGAGAGCCTGCCTTATCGATAAGGACAAGCTAAAATCAAACAGTTTGGCCGCCTTTAAAAATCAATCCAGAATAATTCACTTATTCACAATTATGACCCCTCTCAACTCAGTTCCCATTTTGATGCCTCTGAATCCCTCTGACAGTAGTTAGCTGTATTGGTGGTGTCTGTGAGCTATTATCCTTTAAAAATGCCTAGTGGGGGAAAAAAAAAAAAGCCTACTGGAAACCATATATGTTAAGTAGCATAACAGGGCACCTTTTAACATGTCAGTTTTCTTACATTCAAATCATATCAATTTACTGTGGTAACAATCCTTATCTCTGTTGTATATGTACCACATTAAACATCAAAGGGGAAAAAGAAAAATTTATTTACAAAACATAAATCAGATAAAATAATCCAAAGTATGGAATATTTGTAGTAGGGGATGGGAGTCCAGTTGTTTGTTTTTTGAGGGGAGGGATCCTTGATCTTCAAATTTGAGAAGAGCAGAGATGGCATCTCAGATAACTCAATTCTTAAGTCTTCTCCTTAAATTGCTAGAGGGTTCAGTACCTCCTTGGGAGATATTTCCTAAATGGCTCTATGTTGAGAAGTCACAACTTGTGTCAAGCAAATCTCGGCTCCAGAGTAGCTTCTCCCCTGAGTTCTGCCCTCTCAACCCACTGAGACCCCATTTTCTGAACTTCAAATTGGGAACCATCATTTACCTGGCAGCAAGACAAAAAATGTGAATTGTAGTTGTTCTGACAACTCCAGAATGGAAGTTCATGGCCCCCTCTGACAACAGTCATCTCTGGGTGCTGCATCCATCACCCCCTACCCCTTTTCCTCCCATACCTGACTTCTACTTCCGGCTTGTTGTGTCGTTCCACGACCTGGGAGGAGAAATTCTCCAAGCAGAGGGCAGCCTGCAGTGTGGCCCGCACGGCACTCAGGTAGGGGCGGAGAGTGGCAGTCTGGAGGAAAAGCCCAAGGGACAATCAGAATCTGTCTCACAAAATCCACTGATCCCATAGTCCAGCTACACAGGAGCCAGGCAGTACTGAGGTCCTTGGCTCTCAGACACAACAGTGAACATAACAGACTAGGCCTTCAAGACGTCTTTCATTTCAAGTCTAGAACAGTGGTTCTCAAAAGGGGACCGTTTTGCCTACCAGGGGACATATGGCAATGGCAAGACATTTTTCATTTTCACAACTGAGGCTGGGTAGGAGTTATTGGCATTGAAGAGACAGAAGTTGGGGATACTGCTTACAATGTACAACAGAATTATTCAGCCCCAAATAGTGCTGAAGTTGAGAAACTCTGGTCTAGAGGCACACAGGTGAATGACTGTCTTCAATCTGCCCTTTGAGTCAACAAATGTATATATAGTGTGCCAGGCACACGAGGGGTTGGGAATTCAATGACTAAGACCATTTCTATCCTTAAACAGTTCAACTGGGTCAGGGAGACAGACAGTAACTATGATACAATGGGTACAATGTGAAATAGTTAAGATTTACAAATCATATTTGCAGAAGAAACTGGTTTTGATTTGAAGATGGAAATACGATTAGGAGGATTTTATAATGATAAAAACGAAAATGATATTTCCGGGAGAGGAAATGGCATCTAGCAACAATGGACTATCTTCAATTCCTTGCATTAGGTAAGTTCTTTCTCACCCCAGGCTTTCACACATGCCGAACCATCTATCTTGCAGGTTTTTCTCCCCCTTCTTTGCCTAAGTCATCGTTTAGATCTTGGCTTATTCAGAGAAGGCCTCTTCTTTCCTCAGAGGTCCTTCTTGACTTCCCTTTTCATAGCACTTATAATAATTTACAATGATACACCCTTCAAATAGCTCCAAGAAAAGTAATTTTCTCCTTTACTGAACTGAAAGCTCCATGGTTAACAGACCGTGTCTATTCAATTCAAATTTACATACCCTGCAACTTGCTCAGTCAGTACCTTTCCTATACACTGTCTTACTCAGTTTCTGTACAGTAAGTGAATGAATGAAAAAATAACAAGATTAGAGTAACAAATAGGGGCATTAAAGTAGTAATGAATACAATGTTGCCAGGAAGCATTTTAGATTCAATGGATGAGGTTGCAAATGGTGGTCCAGAGATTCCTGAGGAATCTCAAATGCCAGGCTACTGAAGTTTAGCTCTTCTCTTAAAAGTGGTAAGGAACTTCTGGGGCTTTCTGAAGAGGAAGTTACACAACTACAGCTGTATGCAGACTTTGTGGAGAATGGATTGGAGGAGAGGGAAGTGACAGAGCCAGCAGAGGGTTATTTAAGTAGGGTAATGAGAGCCTGGCCTGGGGCAATGAGGGACAAGCAAGATTGTATCTGTCAAAGTTCATAGCAAATCTGAAAAAGGTGCATTTTAGGTGGTCAACCCTATGACGTCTGCCCTTTCACAAATGGAGTAAGCACCTTCTTGTGTAACACTTCAACAAGTATGATGTTTAAAAAAATCAAGAGGCATCCCCTCAGTTAAACAAAAACAGAATATCCCAGGTTTCTAGCTGGGATAAGAAAACAGAGAGCAAGAATAAGGAATACAAGAGAATAAGCAAATTTAGGGAGAGAAGAGTTTTAATTCAGATGTCTAATTTCAAGGTGTCTTCAAGATATCCAGGTGAACCTTGAAAGAGAGTTAGGAAGGCAGACTTAGGAGTCATCATAAATTATATGGTCACGAAGACCTCTACATTAAATAGGTATCGGCAGGAAGAGGATAAAGAAGGGGAAGGCAGTGAGCCAAACTCAACTGACGTTTAGAAACACCCACAATCATCAAAAGGGACGACTTCCTGAAAGGGAAAGGTCAGCGGCATCAGAGCTTAACATTCCATATTAAGGCTGATACGGTTGAATTCTGACCAGGAAGGGGTCTGCGTGGAGGCAGCAAAAGAGAGATCCTTCAGTGAAGTAAAAGTAAGAGCTGGTGGCAACATGAGGAGTGGGATAAGGAAGTAGGGAGGCTTCCTCAGAGAACTGTGGGATCAAGCGAGCGAGAAAGAAAAGAGTGTATTTAGTGAAGGTCTACTCCGGGTAGGGAGGTATCCCTACTACATGCCTCAGCGGCCCTACTACGGGCTGTAAGTCCTACTACGTGCCTTCGAGGCGCTACCACAAACCGAGGAGGAGCCACTTCCGGCTTCCTTCTTGCCTCAGTATCCCCCGCCAGCTTCAAAGGACAGAATAGGAAGCCTCAAAGCCTGCTTCTTACGAAGGCGTCCCCCGCTCGCCCCTTCCTCACCTCAGCCCCTGCCCCGCCCTCTTTCTCTCAGCCTCAGGGTACCCCCGCACCCCCAGCATCCCTCGGCCCAGGGCCTCTCCGCTGCGAAGTCGCAACTCCCCCAGACCAAGAGCCTAGAGGCAGAACAGCGGGGGTCCCTGGCCCGAGGCCCTGCTCTCTCACCATCGCGGGCGCTGGCTGGGCCGGAAAGCGGAAGCGCGGAAGTGGCCTGCCCCGCGACGCCTGCCCTTTCCCCAGAAGCGCAGCCGCAGTCTCCGCCCGGACGTCCGGACCGTGCCATCTGTGTTCCGAGCGGGGGAGGGCGAGGCTAAGAACATTTGGTCCCTCGAAAGTTTTCCCGTTAGGACTGTCTTAGTAGCTTTAGGCTCCTGAAGCTTAAAATCACTACTCAAGCTTCTCCCGTTCCCCATGGAGCTCTTGCTTATAACTTTGGCTTTCTCGTCTTTTTTCCCGCCGTCTTCCCTCATAGTCATGCAATGGTGCAGCCCGACCTCAGGTTGGGCACCATATTAGGGCAAGGCAAGGCGGAGGAGCCTTTCGATCCTTCCGGTTCTGCGCCCCCATCCTATCTTCAGGCCCCTCCTACCTGCAGCCTTTGGGGCTCGGCGAGACTAACTGCCGGGCCGAAAACCTGGCTGCCGAGCCCCGCCCTCCAGCGCCGGGCGGTTCCCTAGGGTACGCCCGTGGGCATACCTTCTGCATCCCACCTGCAGCGGGCTAGCTCGCTGCCCGCAACCCTCCCCCCCTCAAAAAAGACTGGGGTTGGTACTCGCGTCTTCCCGCCCCCTTGTCAACTGCAGGGGGCCCTCACATAGCCAGTTCCGGGGCGGTTGCTCTCACCGACCGGAACTCGCCGCCCCTCCCGCGGCCCCGGGGCCGCTGGAGGCAGCAAGGGGGAGGTAGAGGGGGCGGGGGCCGCGGTAGGGTGTCCTTAGAGGGCTGGGACCCTGAAGGCGGAACTTTGGGACCATCCATGGGTGGGGTCAGCCATTAACCAGCCCCACTTTTCCTGTGCCAGGCACTGAACTGAGCTCTTGGCTGGCATCAACTCTAAATCCTCAGAACATCCCAGGGAGGTAGGTACCATTATTACCCCATTTTACAGATTCAGACTTAAGGAAAAACAGACTCAGGCTTCTTTTTGTCTCCATTTTACGCATAGAAAAACCGACTCAGAGTTAATTAACATGTTCAGGGCTACATAGACATTGGTCAAGCCTGGGCTTGAATCCCACTGTATCTGGCTGTCCAGAGATCCAGGTATCTCTTTACTATCTGGGCCAAAGAGAAGGGGCAGAGGTAGGGAGGGGTGAGACAGGAAGAGGCTGCGAGGCACGAAGAATATTAGCATAAGTACCGGATGCTTGGAACTCTGGGCTCAGCAGAACCCAAGAAGAGTGGAAGTGAAGGGAAGAGCATCAGGAAGACAAGCATAGTAGTATGGTATATCATGGCAGTTAGGTGAACAAATTCAAAACTACCTGGATTCAAATTGCATGTTGGTAAGCTTGGACCTGCTGCATCCTTACAAAGTCTGTTTCCTCATCTGTAAAATGAGCGTGGTCCCTGCTCTTGGGGCTGAGTGAGGAATTCAGTGAGCAGCCAGTAGAATGTCTGCGCCTCACTTGGCACACAGTAGGTGCTGTGAGAATAGGAGCTAAGAAAAAAAAAGAATAGGAGCTAAGCCATCATCCCTGTCAGTAGGGTGCTGAAGCCTGACTCTCCCCGAAGCTGTCCCTGGATGGAAGGAGCCCTTGGACTTCTCTAGTGCCACTTTTCCCCCCATCAATGGTCCTTTCCTCTCCGGCTCCACAGGGTCCCCTGTCCTGAGCCATGAGTGAGCTGAAGGACTGCCCCTTGCAGTTCCACGACTTCAAGTCTGTGGACCACCTGAAGGTCTGTCCCCGCTACACGGCGGTGTTGGCGCGCTCTGAGGATGACGGCATCGGCATCGAGGAGCTGGACACCCTGCAGCTGGAGCTTGAGACCCTGCTCTCCTCTGCCAGCCGGCGCCTGCGGGTGCTTGAGGCTGAAACCCAGGTGATACCCTACAGAGGGGACATCACTACAGTCCACTACAGGGATGGACTATGACAAGTTATGGGATGTGTCACTGAGTTAGCCTCAGCTGCTGAGGCCCAGGTTACAGGATCTCAGGGGTGAAGAGAGAGACCCAGACATTGCTTGTGTGACACATGAAATATGCAAGAAAGTGCATGATCCCTCTAAATTGTGAGATTTCTTATTCACTAAGCATCTAGGGACCCCCACTCCTCACAATGCTTTGAGTCTGTAGAGTTAATTAGGACAATTCTGGCCTTGGGGAGTGCGCCAACTAAAGGGAAGGGGAGGTCAGACACATATCAGGTGCATTGCTGTTTTTGTTAGGAGTACTGGGGGAACTGGAATGGGAGGCCTGCATTTGAACCCTGCGGTTTCTGAGCTGTGTGACATTGCAAAACTTAACCGCCTGCTTCTGCAGATCAGTCCTCCTTTTGCAAAGTGGGCTGGATAATAGGACCTACCCTCAGCTTTTGTGAGGATTAAGAGAGATTTTTTTGCAAAGGCTCAGCCCAACGTCTGACACTAAGTAAGCATGTCAAATGTTATTTATTGGTCTGACTCTCATTATTGCTATTTATGGCATAAACATCCTCTGAGCCCTGGGTGCCAGGTGCTCTGCCAGAACCTGGGGAACAGAAATGGCTGAGATGAACTCCTGGTCCCCAGTAGCTCACAGTCCTGTTGAAGAGACAAGGTACTCTGTTTATGCTAGTTATGACCAGATGACACGATTGGGCTTAGGGGTGCAAGGTACCAGAGACTCCTATAGAAAAAAGATGCCATTTTAACTGAACCTCAGAAGATGAATAAAATTAACTTGTGGTCCTTGGGAACCCATGGGAGCTTTTCGAGTGGGGCTGTGGCATAGTTGGTTGTCTTTTAGCATCTAAGAAGCTAGCTAGCTGATACAGAAAAGGCTTCCTAGTCACAGTGACATTTGAGGTGAAGGTTTGCTGGGAGGCATGCGTGCCTTCAATAGAAAGTTACTGCCAGCATATTTTCCTCGGGCTAACATGCACTGCCATGTGATCTACTTGTTTGACCTGCTAAACACTGTGTGACCAGGTTGGGTGCTGCAGGGGTGAATCAGTACAGACAAGTGAATGGAATGATGACAAGTGTTTGAAAAAATCTTGTGAGATGGGCACAGAAAAGGAGCTGAGTTTTGCCGTATGAGTAGGAGTTTGCTAGATAAAAAGAGGAGGAAGGGGAGAGACTTAGAGCCTTCTTGAGTTCCAGATCTTAATTTTTCATGGGGAGATGGAGTCGTCCTGTGTCTTTCCTTCTCACCCTCAGTGACAGTCTTTGAATTTCAGATCCTCACTGACTGGCAGGATAAGAAAGGTGACCGACGATTCCTGAAGCTGGGTCGAGACCATGAGCTTGGAGCTCCCCCCAAACATGGGAAGCCCAAGAAGCAGAAACTGGAAGGGAAGGCGGGACATGGGCCTGGCCCTGGCCCTGGGCGACCCAAATCCAAAAACCTTCAGCCCAAGATCCAGGAATATGAATTCACTGATGACCCAATTGATGTGCCACGTATCCCCAAGAATGACGCCCCCAACAGGTTCTGGACCCGGGAACATAGATGGGCCTTGGGATTTGAGCACTGGAGGCTGTGGAGGGGCCTGGGGCTGAGGCTAGTGGGGCAGGGGGCACCCCCTCAGGCTCTGCTTCTCTCTGTAGATTCTGGGCTTCGGTGGAGCCATACTGTGCTGATATCACCAGTGAGGAAGTGCGCACGCTAGAGGAGCTGCTGAAACCCCCAGAAGATGAGGCTGAACATTACAAGGTAAAGACCCCAGGCCTAGGTAGACATGATGGAGAACAAGAGGGCTCAGAGATGCCTCAGAATCAAAGATCACACAGCTATATATCATCTTCCTTTTTCTGTCTCCCCAGCCTCCTGACAGTTCCATTAACCCACTCAGACACCCAGGTTCTAGCTCTCAGCTTCCTCCCTTCTACCCTGCTACATCTTAAGGCATCTTCTTCAGTGAGGTCCTCCCTTTGTCTCTGTCATCCCCTTTGCTTTGGCTCAGAAATTCATCAGCTTTTACCTTTATAGCCTGTTAACACTTTGCTTCCCTCTAGAGGTATTCTCTCTCTCCCTTTTTTATTGGATGCACAATGTGGCATGTGGGATCTTAGTTCCCTGATCAGGGATCGATCCTGCACCCCAAGCAGTAGAAGTGAGCAGTCTTCACCACTGAACCACCATGGAAGTTCCTCTCTCTCTTTTTTAATGTTTTTATAATCTTTTTTCCATTTATTTTTATTAGTTGGAGGCTAATTACTTTACAATATTGTAGTGGTTTTTGCCATACATTGACATGAATCAGCCATGGATTTACATGTGTTCCTCATCCTGATCCCCCCTCCCTTTTTTAATGTTTTTAATATATAGAAGTTTTTTATTTTTAGTTTTTGTGATGAAAATAAAAGAGGTTCCGTTAAAGAAAGTGTAGAAAATACAGAAAAATGTTGGAGGGGAGTTCTCCCCTAGGTCCGCTATCATGATCAGAGGTGCTTATAACACAGCCTCTTGTGGCTCCCATTACCCACAGACTCAAGTCCAGGCCTCAGTCCTTGGTAGCACAACCCAGGTGCCCCTCTCCAGTTTCCTTGGCCACACCACCTCTTTACTGCTGTTATTTGCCAGCCCTACCAAGCACCTTACCCTCACTCCCGGCTCACACAGGGTCCTTTTCTGGTCTCTGGGCCTCTGCACATGCCCATCTCCCCTTGGCAAACTAACACCCTTCCAGCCCCTTATTGCGCGTTCCCTGCACCAGAATGGCTTTGCAGGTTTCCCAGCAGGAGGTTGGTCTGTCTTTTGCACTGCCACAACACCGTAACCTACCGTCACTCCACCTGTCTGAATTTTTAAAAAACTTATTTGAAAAGGTAATCTATACAGGCAGTCACAAGTTCAAACAGTGCATAAGCTCTTTCTCTCTCACTTCTAACTTTAAGGCCTGTAGTTCTCTCTAGAGATAATAGCTGTCAACTGAAATTGTCTGTGTATACACACCATTCTGCACCTTACATCGTGGAAATTTTCCTGTGTTGCCTTCTGTGTGTTGTAGTTGTTTATGTACCTGGCTTCTCTACTAAACTGTGAGTGTAGAGATTTTTATCTCCTGTATCTCTCCTCACCTGAGGCTCAGGCCTCAGCCCTGGGCTAGATACTCGGGAGACAGATAAATGAAGGAATGAGGGTGAACAGAGAGCCTGTTGGCAGTTCCAGGTGCACAGAGAGACCCTGCCACACCCCAGGCATCGCTGGCCTGTATTTATCTCTCCGGGGCTGGGTGGGATGTCTCCCACAGATTCCGCCCCTGGGGAAGCACTACTCCCAGCGCTGGGCACAGGAGGACCTGCTGGAGGAGCAGAAGGACGGGGCCCGGGCAGCAGCCGTGGCTGACAAGAAGAAAGGCCTCATGGGGCCCCTGACTGAACTGGACACTAAAGGTAAGTCCCTCACCTCCGTGCCCACCACAGGCTAGGACTTGAGTTCCCAGAGCTTCAGCCCACCAGTCTACCGTGTCTCTGCCCAATTCAGATGTGGATGCCCTGCTGAAGAAGTCCGAGGCCCAGCATGAGCAGCCAGAAGACGGGTGTCCCTTTGGTGCCCTGACACAGCGCCTGCTGCAGGCCTTGGTGGAGGTGAGTACCCCCAACGCAAAACAGGAACCACTATCACTCTGTTTCAAAGTTTAATTGTTTACTGAAGTATATTATATATATTAGAAAGGTACATAGGTCATAAACGTACAGCTTGATCGATTTTCACAAATGAGCACCCTTGTACAACTAGTCCCAAGATCACAAAATAAAACATCATCAGTATCCTTAAAGGCCCTCTCGTGCCCCTCCCAGTGTTTAACCTCTCCCACCTCCAGGGTAGCCACTACTCCACAGTTCCTTTTGTGGAGCATTAGTGAAAGGCCCTGTGCAAAGGGCTTTCTACACATCCTCTTGTTAGAGGCAGATAGTGGTTAACCCCACATTACACCGAACAAGGTTGAGGCTCAAAAAAGGGAACTGTTTGCTTGACATCACACAGCTAATAAGCAGAAGCAAGATTCAAACCCCAGGTTCAGCGTCCCTTTCTTTATGCCCACTGGCTACCCCAAGGCATGTCTCTTCACTTTATGAGCCTCAGTTTTCCCTCTGGCTCAAACACAATAGCATCTTTCTCTCCCATGTAGCATTCTGGGCACATGCTCCAGGTCAGTTGAGGTTGGGGGAGATCTCCGTTCCACACCATCAGATAGGGACCCCAGGTTTGCTGGCTTTTTAATTGTTTAAAAAAATGTATATATGTATTTTTGGCTATGCTGGGTCTTTGTTGCTGCTTAGGTTTTTCTCTAGTTGTGGCAGTCAGGGGCTCCTCTCTAGTTGGGGTGCTTGGGCTTGTAATTGCAGTGGCTTCTTTTGTTGTGGAGCACGGGCTCTGGGGCACACAGGCTCAGTAGTTGTGCCCAGGCTTAGTTGCTCTGCGGCATGTGGGATCTTCCTGGTTCAGGGATCAAACCCATGTCTCCTGCATTCCACTGAGCCCCCAGGGAAGCCCACTTTGCTGTCGTCAACATGCGCTCTGCACAGGGTCACTCCAGATGTGACTGGCACTCCAGCCCACAGAAAGAGAGCAAGGAGGAGTGTGTGAAGGTCTTGCTGCTGTGGCTCTTATCTCTTCTAATCACTTTCCACTGGAGAGTATTTGTCACATGAACACCCCGACCTCAGGGGAGGCTGGGAAGTGGGGTGTATCTGGGCAGCCATTAGCTCCTGTGGAAGAAAGGCGAGAATGGCTTTTGGACAGCCAGCAGCCTCAGCACAGCCCCTGGTGTGCTGCAAATGCCTAACGAGCCCTAGTTCTTCTCATTACTGCTGTGGAGTGTTGCCATCACTCTTCTGTGCTCCCTTTTGTATCAGTACAAAAACAAGAATTTATAAAATGATCAAAGCTTTTTGGAGCCAGTTTGGGAAGACTTCCCAGAGTGGGTGGAATGCAAAGAAGAAAAGATTATTTCCGGTATGTGAAGACTGTCCATGTAGGTTAGAGGGGAGCAGGAAAATGGTAATACTACAGCTCTTTCTTCCTCTGACATCTCTGTGCTCTTCTAGGAAAATATTATTTCCCCCATGGAGGACTCTCCTATTCCAGACATGTCTGGGAAAGAATCGGGGGCGGATGGGGCAAGCACTTCTCCCCGCAATCAGAACAAGCCCTTCAGGTGAGTGACATCCTGTCCACACTCCACAGGCTGGCCTCTGCTTCTGTTGACTTCTGTCAATCCCAACATGGGGTGGTCTTTATATTCATAGAGAGACTGAGGACATTTTGATAAAATCCAATAGAAGTCAGATATGCGGGCTGGCCCAGCACTTCCGCATACACAGACTTAGTTCAGGCTTTTCATCATGGCCCTGTTCTCACTGTAAACCTAAATGTCCAACTGGAGGGGACTGACTGGCTAACTCGTTGTAACTCCATATGATGAAATAACTTGCAACTATCAATCAAGTTAGAAAAATATAGCTTTTTCCCCCACGGAGCCGTGCTGGTTCTGCAGCTCTGTGACAAGCCGCGGAATCGGGGTTCTGTTCCGCAGGATGGGGTTTGTGAAAGTTGTCAAGAACAAGGCCTACTTCAAGAGATACCAAGTGAAATTCAGAAGAAGGCGAGAGGGCAAAACTGACTACTATGCTCGGAAGCGATTGGTTATCCAAGATAAAAATAAGTACAACACACCTAAATACAGAATGATTGTTCGTGTAACGAACAGAGATATCATTTGTCAGATTGCTTATGCCTGTATAGAAGGAGATATGATAGTTTGTGCAGCTTATGCTCACGAACTCCCAAAATATGGTGTGAAGGTTGGCCTGACAAATTACGCTGCAGCATATTGTACTGGCCTGCTGCTGGCCCGCAGGCTTCTTAATAGGTTTGGTATGGACAAAATTTATGAAGGCCAAGTCGAAGTGACTGGAGATGAATACAATGTGGAAAGTATCGATGGTCAACCTGGTGCCTTCACCTGTTACTTGGATGCAGGACTTGCCAGAACTACTACCGGGAATAAAGTTTTTGGGGCCCTAAAGGGAGCTGTCGATGGAGGCTTGTCCATCCCTCACAGTACCAAACGGTTCCCTGGTTATGATTCAGAAAGCAAAGAATTCAGTGCTGAGGTACACCGAAAGCACATCATGGGTCAGAACGTCGCGGACTACATGCGCTACCTGCTTGAAGAAGACGAGGACGCTTACAAGAAGCAGTTCTCTCAGTACATAAAGAACAACGTGACTCCAGACATGATGGAGGAGATGTATAAGAAAGCTCATGCTGCGATACGAGAGAATCCAGTGTATGAGAAGAAGCCTAAGAAAGAAGTTAAAAAGAAGAGGTGGAACCGTCCCAAAATGTCACTTGCCCAGAAGAAAGATCGGGTAGCTCAGAAGAAGGCAAGCTTCCTTAGAGCTCAGGAACGAGCTGCCGAGAGTTAAACCAAACCACAATTTTCTATCAAGATTTTTCAGATAAGACAATAATAAACTTATTGAATAAGCAAAAAAAAAAAAGAAAAATATAGTTATTTGACATGAAAAGATGGGATCAGTAAAAAAGTAAATAAAAAAAAAAAAAAAATGGGATCAGTAGAGTGATAAGTGGAAAACATGAGTTGTAGCACAATATGACCCTATTTTTATTTAAGATATATTTAAATGTGTGTACACAGTGGGTAAGAAGCTAAAATAATCCATAATAAAAGTGGGAAGAGGGACTTCCCGGGTTGTCCAATGGTTAAGACTCCACACTGCCAGTGCAGGGGGTGCGGGTTCAATCCCTGGTCAGAGAACTAAGATCCCACAGTGCCGTGAGGTATAGCCAAAAGATTTAAAAAAAAAAAAAAAAGTGAGACTAATATGTAACACAATCTAGGATAAGTATAGTGTTTATATAATAGTAACATAAAATACATATTTTTATGTATATACCATATGGAAAGAAAATGGCATGTAATAACAACAGATAACAAAATAATAATTCTCTCTAGGTTGTTAGCATTAGAGGTTTTCCCGTATTTTATTTTACATAATATATTGATATCTGTTGCTTGTGTCTGAAACAAGATCAAATGTGTCTGTCTCTGTATTTTGATATGTAGATAGACAGAGAGGGGGCCCCAGAGAGAAGGGAAGGTGTCTGCTAACTTGGGCACCTCAGAGGGGGCCCCCCGCAGACTGGCCCGTGAACTGAGCACTGCCTCCCCTGCAGCGTGCCACATACTAAGTCCTTGGAGAGCCGAATCAAGGAGGAGCTGATCGCCCAGGGTCTGCTGGAATCTGAGGACCGCCCCGCAGAGGACTCGGAGGACGAGGTTCTGGCAGAGCTGCGCAAGCGGCAGGCTGAGCTGAAGGCGCTCAGTGCCCACAATCGCACCAAGAAGCATGACCTGCTGAGGTGAGTGTGGACGGGAGGACTGGGCCAGGAGGTGGCCCGTGAGGCCTCGGCCACAGGGGTCACCTTCTGGGAGCTTGACGACAGGCTTTCCAAACCTGGCAGGGCCTCTGAAGACTTGAGGAGCTTTGAAAAAAAAGTCATTGCTGGGCACCACCTCACTGGTTATATCTCAGACATTCTAATTCCACTGACTAGAGCTGAGGCATCTGTGAGTTATTTATATACCTCAAACTGGTAAAAACAATACAAAATTTTACCCTCTAAACCATTTTTAAGTGTACAGTTTAGTGATGTTAATTATACTCACATTGTCATGTGGCTTATTTTTTTAAGTCTCTGATTTTCTTTTTCTCCCAAAGTATGCTTTTTTTAAAATTCTTGTTCTTTGTTTTTGGCGCCAAAACTCAGGATCGAACCAGAGACCTTTTGTTCCCCCCAAGTTTTATAGTGAAAAATTTCATACACGCAGAAGATCTGATGGACTAGCACAGTAAACACCAATATACTCTCTACCTCAGATTATCAACTGTTAACATTTAGTTGGGCATCTGTGATTATCAGCCTCTCACCAGGAATTGACCAGTGTTGAAGTACAATGTCATTCATTTTGTATTCACTCCCATGCATCTTGCCCTGCATTGGTCACAACAAGGATGCAGGCGGTAACCAGAGGGAGATCACGGGAGGTGCTGACATGTTATTGGGGAGACAGACAAACAGCCCAGCTAAGTCCCTTTGCTTCTTATAGGCAGGTGCTGTGTCTTCACCTCACAGAGCCCCAACAGAGCAGGGCACACTCATCCGTTTGGCCAGATTGCCTGTCTCTTAGACCTGGTGCTGGGGGTTAGGAGGAGAGGCAGGGCAAAGGGCTTATGGTCATTGCATGAGTGGTTGGCAAAGACATGCACCATTAGAAAGTTGCTGATACCCCAGCTCAGCTGCTGGGGTATTTAAGGATGAGGGTGTACTGAGTGTCTACCACGTACCAGGGGTTTTATGTCTGTCCTCTTACTTCATCTCCACTACAGCCCAGAGAGCAGCTGGTAGTTTTCCCTCTGCACCAGATGAGGAAATAAAGGCCCAGCAAAATGAGTGCTCTGTCGAAGGTCACACAGCCAGCAAACAGCCAAGCTGTGACTCAAGCCCAAGGCTGAGTCCAAAGCCTCTTTCTAGTTCCCTCTCAAGGGCAAGAAGAGGAGAATACAGATGAAAGAGTACAGAGGAAGGGAGGGTGAGGGCAGGGGGAGAGAGAGAAATGGGGCTGTGCAGATGTGGAAGTCAGGGGCAGTGAAGGAACTAGCTTGGCTGTCAGAAGGCCTGCTGTGTACCCCTCAGCCCTGCGTGGACAGGCTGCAAGGCATCTGCCCAGAGCAGCAGCTTCCCCTTCTGAAAAATCAACAGGTTAGACTACGTGGATCTCTTTAGTGACCTTCTAGCTCCACCATCAATTGAATTGATAGGTCAAGTTCAGTTCAGAGGCATCAATTTGGCGTCTCACTCGCCTCCTGTAGACTGCAGGCTGCCTGGACCCTTAGGTGGCTCTGGAATTTGGATGCCAAAGTAAGCAGGTCTTTTGCTGGCACCAGGACACCTTTTAAAGATAGTTGGGAGCCAGCCTGCCTTGATTCAGATCTCCTGCTCACTAGTTGTGGGATCCTGGGGCATTTCTTACCCTCCTTGAGCCTCAGTTTCCTCACTGGCAACAAGTATAGTAGTAGTACCTACCTCACAAGGTTGTTATGAGGATAATTGAAATACTGTCTTTGAAGAGGCAGTACTAGGCACAGGGCACCACGTAAGTGTGGCTTGGTAACTTTGCTTTTTGGTATGGAAAGGTCCATGGGTCCCTGGGTAGCAGATGGGCTCAGTCTGGAAGAGGGAGGAGCCCCTGTTGGGGGGGCTTCCCACAGCATCTGCTTGGCTGGTCCCCACAGGCTGGCGAAGGAGGAAGTGAGCCGGCAGGAGCTGAGGCAGCGGGTCCGCATGGCAGACAATGAGGTCATGGATGCCTTCCGCAAGATCATGGCTGCCCGGCAGAAGAAACGGACCCCCACCAAGAAGGAGAAAGACCAAGCTTGGAAGACTCTGAAGGAGCGTGAGAGCATCCTGAAGCTGCTGGACGGGTAGCTGTCACCCCTGCTCAGGCCGCCTTCCCCCGGCCTGGGAAGGGGAGGCCCACTTCCTTTGGGCTTCCAGAAGCTTCGGCCTGTGGCTGCCTACCTAATGTCAAATGGCAGCAGTCTCTAGAGGCTGGGCCCTTCCCTGACATCTTCTGGCCTAACTCTATACAGCCAGAACATGAGAGGCCCTGCTGGGCTGGCCTGGGGCCCAGTCTCTGCTTGGTCCCCCAAATGAGAGGGGGGCTTCATTTCTGGGTCATCCTCACCCCCTCCCCTCCCCACCCCTTTGACCCTCAAGGACTTATCCCTTGTGGTTTTGTAAAGTGCAGACTTAAGAATAAAGAGACTGAAACATGGTTTTTTTAAAAAGCATCCAGAATCTCTGCATGTCTGTTACTGTGGGGTAGAAAGGAACTGGTGTGAGTGGCAGAGTTGACTAGGGCATGCTCGATGGCTCTCAGCCTGTGGCCACTCACCCAGGTCATTCATCCAGGGAGAACTTTCTGAAGATAGCTGTGGCCACAGGTAACATCTCAGCTCAGGGTGGTTTGACAGTAAAGACACGTGTTAGCTAGGGGTTTGGTGCTCCTGGGGCAGGGTGGCGTCCCCTCAGCCCTGGCTGACCAAAGGGCCGGGTATCTCCACACGCCCGTGGTGGCAGCTTTTGCCTGAAGTAGGTTCCCTTCCTGCTGTGCAGTGGCAGCCAGTAGCAGCTGATGGAGGCCAAATGCTTCCTTATTTCTGTCCAGCACGAGAGGGCAGGAACGCACCAGCTGGCTTCCACGGCCAACCCCAAAGAGCAAGAAGCCTTTCCCAGACACCCTTAGGTCTCAGCAGCCCAATCTCGGTCCTACATGCCCATTCTTGAACCAGCCACTAGCAAGGGATGACTCTAATGTGTTTAAACCACACTCCATGAGAAAGAAGTCTGCTTCCCCACTAAGCCTAAGGCAGTGGGGAGACAGGGTAGAACAGATGAATAAACAGTCTTGTCTCTGTCTCCAACTGTTCCTAAACTTTGGTGTCAGAGAGTCAGAGAATAATTTGCAATTTACTGTGGGAAGGTTGAGGTCCACATCTGAGGGGGGCGTTGCAGAGATTCCCTGAGGAAGTGACCTATGAATACAGCCTTAAAGGAGGATGGCCAGGACGGCCAACACCTCTCCTGTTAGAGAACTGCCTTTTTCCCATTCCACCTGGCTCTGTGGGGCTGTCAGAGGAGGGTGGACACGTGACACCAGTATGGCCAATTTCAGTCTGCCATCCCTCTAGCCACAATGACTGGTCCAAAGAGTGGGCAAGTGACCACAGCTGGGCCAATCAGAGGCCTTACGTAAGACTGCTCTATGGATGCTGAAAGAAAGGAGGACTTCTCTTTTGAGTGAAAAAAATGCAATATAAGCTTGAACCACGCAGTAACCCATTTTCCTGCCACATGGAAAAGTCTGCCTGAGAATACAGCCAATTGAGGAAGCAGAGCCAGGAGATGGAAGACAAGAGCTCTCAAACGATACAGCTGATGCCCTGGATCCTCCACTGGAGTTCAGTTATATTCGCCCACAAATGTTTCTTTCAGCTTAAGCTAGTCTACTTTGGAGCTTTGTCATTTGTCAACTAGAAAAGATATGACTAATACAAGTGGATTTTGGCAAAAAGAAGGGTGGCGTGCAGTCCTGAGAGGACAGTGTGAGGGAGGCTCTGCCTCTTGCTATGTGGAGGTGGGGGGTGGGGGAGGTGCTGCTGCAGATTTTCAGTGATTCACTGCCCCGAGGTTCTGTAGAGCCTTCTCAGAGAGAAACACCCACACTTACTGTCTAAAATTAAGTGCTCAATAAATTCGGCCTTGTACAAGGCACTGCTAAACTTTTTAAGCTATTGAATCTTCTCAAACATCCTTCATGTAGGTACTAATAATATCCCAGTCACAGATGAGGAAACTTAAGTCTTAGGAGTTGATATACCTTGCCTGCTCAAGTAGTGGATTAGTGGTTGAGCATGGTTTCAAGCTCAGTCAGTTTGACTTGCACACTGAGTCTCTCTATGACACATTAGGGCCCCACTTCCTTACAGTCTGCGCATGGTACTTCTAGGTTTAGGTAGTGCACAACCTGTACGGCAACACATGGAAGCCCTGCCTACAGACCCCCTGTTCTTAGTTACGACTCATTTCCATGTCCATTAGACCAGACCATAAGTACAGTAGGCGTCATTAGCACAGTGTTCCAGGAACAGAGACGGTTTTGTGGAGGAGGTCCCAAGATTAGGTAGAATTGTGAGAGGGGAAGGTAGACATTATAATTAGAAGGAAAAACCCTAGAAGACTGACTGGGCCTAGTTCATCAGGGAAAAAACGGAACTTTCAAGGATCGGTTGTGAGAATTCTAGGTATTCTCTATTGCACATCTACCTTCTGCCTGGTACTATGCTGGCGCTTCGCTCCCATGTCTTATTTGATGCTCATTACACACCTATAAGGTGAGGAGTAACATCTACCTTACAGAGGAGGACATCCAGGCTCAAAAAGGTTCACTGCCTTCTGAGGCCACACAGCCTCAGTGCAAGAACGGTTACAGCCCTGCTAGTACCAGTGACAGGTGACAACCACAACAGGACAGGGAGTCCCTTCTGATGGCCTGCCCATGTCCATTACAGCCAAAGAAGGCCTCCTTTATGGGCTTTGGGGAAAGCTGGGTTCCCTTTGAGAAGGGGGAGATTAGTTTCAGCACCTCAAGGCTCCAATTTCTTTATTTTTTGTGGGATCTTAGTTCCCCGACTAGGAACTGAACCCAGGCCCCAGCAGTGAAAGTGTGGAATTCTAACCACTGGACCACCAGGGAATTCCCTAGGCTACAGTTTTAACTGGAAATGACAGTGACCCCTTATCACCAATTTGGTAAAAACATGTCTTTTGTGTGTTGGCCCTGAAAATCATCCACTACCATTGTTTAGCCTGAGTCCCCAATGCCTTACAATTAACTTTCAGAAACACCAGGGTGAGTGAGAACAGGACTGGGTAGAGGTTAAACCCTGGCGTAGGGAACATGACCTAGCATGGGTCCCCAGGCCTTCTCAACTCCTGAGCACTCTGGGGAACTAACTGGGGGATGCAAGGTCGCACATGACTTCTGCTAAGAAGGAAGCAATGAGGAATTCCCTGGTGGCCTAGTGGTTAGGATTCTGGGCTTTCACAGCTGTGACCCCTGGGTTCATTTGCTGGCGGGGGAAATGAGATCTTGCAAGCCACAGGGTGTAGCCAAAGAAAAAAAAGGAGGAAGCAATGGCTGGAAGTTTGTGGAAAAATGGTCAGAGAGTAAATTCCTTTCCTGATGAGTGGCTCAGGGCTCAAAGGAGAGAACTAAGCATAAACAGACCATAATTCACTTGTTCATGTAATAATTCACTCACTGCTTTTTCTCTTTATTCACTTCATAAAAACATTTATTGCTCTATCTACTTGCCTCCATTTCCTCATTCATACTTTTGTTTCCTTACTCAGTGATCCTGTTACCCTGGCTAAAAGCCACGTGTGTGACAATGGGAGGCAGCTGAGCAGACAACCAAAACACAAGGCAATAAAAGCAGACAGAAGAATGTATAAAATCTGCACGGACTGGGGACAGAGACTGATTTAATAACAGCTCAGAGGGTCAGAGGGCTTCCCTGGTGGCTCAGACGGTAAAGAATCTGCCTGCCATGTTGGGAGACCCAGGTTTGATCCCTCGGTCAGGGAAGATCCCCTGGAGAAGGGAACGGCTACCCTCTCCAGTATTCTTGCCTGGAGAATTCCATGGACAGAGGAGCCTGGCAGGCTACAGTCCAAGAGGCCACAGAGAGTCAGACACAACTGAGCAATTAACACTTCCGTTTCATTTAGAGGGTGAGGAAAGACTTCGGGGAGAACGTGGAAAGGAAGTTGAGGGTCAGAAGACATTCCAGACAAAAGGAACAGCAAGGCACAGAGGTGTGAACAGCCGGCTTGCTTAGAGAGAGGTGAGAACTTCAGCGTGACTGGAGCCCTGGATGTGTGGAGGGGGAGGGAAGGATGAGAGATGAGGCATAAAGTAGGTTGAGACCAGGCTGGGACAGGCTTTGAATGGCAGGTTAAGGTTCACTGGCTTTATTCCTAAGGTCAGTGGTTGTTCTCAAAGTGTGGTTGCTGAACAAGAAACATCAGCAGCATCTGGGAACTTAATAATTAAGATGCAAATTCCCAGGCCCAGAACTACCCAGTCAGCAGGGCTCCAGGGGGGGCCCAGATGTCTGTTTCAGCAGGCCCTGCGGTGATTCCTGATGCATTTTACAGTCTGGGCGTCACTCTTCTAGGCAGTAGGGAGTCAGGGGTGGTTTGTGAACAGGGCAGTGCCGTGACAGCACTCTAAAATGGGAAGTACTCTGATGGCAGCAGGGAGGCTGCGCTGAAAAGAGGGGGTGAGGGTGAAACTGCAGCAGACAGGAGTGCAATCATGTGCAAAGAATCACATCTGAGATGGAGGATGTGGCGGAAACTGGCAGATGTCCTCCCAAATATATTCTCCCTTTCTTCTATAGTAATAGAACTCCTGATTTTTAGCTGGACACGTGCCTCCGAAAGACTTAATATCCTAGCTTCCTTTGCAATTAGGTATGATCATGTGATCAAGTTTTGGCTGACAGACGTGAGTGGAAGAGATGTGTGTTACTATGAGGCCTTGAATCCCAAGGGGTGTGCCTTCCATGTTCCCTTCTCCCCACGGCTGGGATGAGGCATGGTGGCCACGCTTCTCGAAACGTGTGGTCCAAGACACCATAGGAACAGGTGAGGATAAAGACAAAAAGCTAGGGTTCCTCTTACCTTGTAGTCATTGTACCAGCCTGAGACTGCTGTAACCAGATTGTTGTACATTTCTATTTTAAGTCACAATTATTTTGGGTGTCTCCTAGAGAAACCAAACCTATGTTCTAGTTGATAAAGTAAGGGGCATGCCAAGCCCTCTTTTTGAACTATACTGGCTTCCTTCTCTTCCCTTTGTCTCTTTCTTTTTCAAAAGAATTTGGGAAAACATATCTGAGGGTGTGTCTAATGAGTTTCATAAAGTTAGCCCATCTGGTTTAATGGCGTCACGGTCATTAACCATTAGCTTTAGCTCTAAGCTTCCTGGAAGCTAAGGTGCAAAATGGAAATATGATGAATCAGTCTCAGAACATTTGATATCAGAGTAAAGGGCATCTCCCAGTTTTACTGACAAAAATTCTAATAATTTGTCATGCTGGTGAAATTTCTCAACTGGAGTCATGTGTAGATAATATTCTCCATAACTGTGACAGGAAAAGGAGACTGAGTTCCACATGGTGATTTCTTATCCCAATCTCTGATGAAAGCTCAGGACATATTGTTAAAACAACTCTGGGAGAATGGTTATGCAAGGGATCCCCAAGCTAGGGTGGTGCTAAGCACTGTACATGAATTTGCTCCTCTCAACAACTCTATGTCAGAGCAGGCAATACTGTTACCCTTACTCTACAGATGAGGAAACTAGGATACAGAAAGGGGAAGAGCCAGATCAGATAGCTGGTGTGAGTCAGTGTTGTAAGCCAGCTCTTAGACCTTAGAGACCTTATTCTAAACGTCCCTCTCCGGAGAAGACAATGGCAACCCACTCCAGTACTCTGGCCTGGAAAATCCCATGGATGGAGGAACCTGGTAGGCTGCAGTCCATGGGGTTGCACAGAGTCGGACACAACTGAAGTGACTTAGCAGCAGCAGCAGCATATTCCTAACATCACAATTCTCCCCCTTCTTACTGTTCTCAGAAACACAAGGAATAATCTGATCCAGGACCAGGACCACCTCTCCAAATGACTGTATTTATAAAGACTTTTGGAGCTGCACTGAAACATCAGTTATAGTTAAACCAACCTGGTTTTTTTCCTTAATGAATTGAGTTACCAAGGTACCTTATTAAAGATCTTTCAGAAAGCTAAATAAATAAATAAATAAACATCCCTCTCTGGGCTGGCCAGCACCATCACATACAAAATTTTAGGTTCTGTGGGATGAGAATCAGCGAAAGGCCAAGAATATGTGCCCTAGAATATGCCTGTGTTAGCCAAGAGAAATTAGTGAGATCTGGTAAACAGCAGAGGGACCTCTGAGCCTCTAAAGATAGGCTGTTCCTGGGTGAGAAAGTAGGGGTAGGCACCACAGAAGCAGAGGAAAACCCCAAATGTGGGGCTTGACTAGAACTTGTGGGCCTTCAAGAATGGAAGGAGAAATAATATTGAAAGTGCTGTCCTTGGGGACCTAATGTCTAGAAAAGGAGAGGAAAACTCTCTTAAGTAGGCTGCAGGTACCATCAATTTACAAGTTGTGAAGTAGTACATCTGGTAGATGTACCTTATATGTTTTAGTCATCCTCTTTTTGGTAATTTCTTCTAAATTTTGTTGTTATAAAAATATTTCTTCAAACATCTTGGAGCACATAGCTTTGCCCTAATTTAGGATTATTTCCCTGAAATTGATTCCCAGAAGAGAAATTCCTGGGTCAAAAGGCTGGACATTATTTAAGCTTTTTTTTTTTTTTTTAATTTAAGCTTTTGATGCATACTGCCAAATTGCTTTCCAAAAGAAAGATTTTTAGCAAGTCATTTTTCCACCAGAAATACTGAAGTACCCATTGCTCACACTAACATCAGCTATAAATGGTTTCTTCTTTTAATTTGTACTTCCTTGACTACTTTCAAGGTAGAGAATATTCCATGTTCGTTGTGTTTCATCTGTCTCCTTTGACCATTTATTGGGTTCTTAGTTATCAATTTTGTGTATTCTTTACATAATAGAAATATTAACCCATTGTCACTAAAACATTTCCTCAGTCTGAAGTTTGCCTTTTACTGTTAGCTATGATCTTGGAATGAGGTAGAGTTTTGGGTTTGTTTCGAACAACAGAAGTTAAGAATGTTTTTATAATTGTGATGCAACCGACAAGGGCTTAATTTCCAAAATATACAAACAGCTCATGCAACTCAACAACAAAAAACAATCCAATCGAAAAATGAGCAGAAGACCTAAATAGACATTTTCCCAAAAAAGAAATACAAATGGTCAACCGGCACATGAAAAGATGCTCAACATCTCTTATTATTAGAGAAATACAATCAAAACTACAAGGTACCACCTCACTCCGGTCAGAATGGCCATTATTAAAACTCTAAAATAACAAATTTTGGAGAGGATGTGGACAAAAGTGAACCTCCAAAATAAGCTGGTACAGCCACTATGGAAAAAAATATGGAGGTTCCTCAGAAAACTAAAAATAGAATTACCGTAAGATGCAGAACTCCCACTCCTAAGCATATATCCAGATGAAAAGCTAATCCAAAAAGATACATGCACCCTTATGTCACCATTCACAATAGTCAAGACATGCAAACAATCTAAATGTCCAACTACAGATGAATGGAAAAAGAAGACATGGTACATATATACAATGGAATACTACTCAGCCATAAAAAAGAACAAAATAATGCCATTTGCAGCAACATGGATGCAACTAGAGATTATTACAGTAAGTTAATTAAGACCGAGAAAGACAAATATTATATCAGTTATATGTAGAATCTAAAATATGACACAGGGAATTTCCTGGTCATTCCCTGGTCCAGTGGTTAGGAACTGGCACTTTCACTGCGGTGGCTCAGGTTCAAACCCTGGTCGGGGACTAAAATCGTGCAAACTGTGCCACAGCACAGCCAATAAATAAATAAATAAAATATGACACAAATGAACCTATCTATGAAACAGAAACAGATTCACGGACACAGGGTACAGACATGGCTGCCAAGGGGAAGGCAGGGAGGGGAGGGGTGGAATGGAGGCTGGGGTTAACAGATGTAAGTTATATATGGAATGGATAAACAGCAAGGTCCTACTGTATAGTACAGAGAACTATATTTAGTATCCTATGATAAAATGGATAAGAATATAAAAAGAATGATGGAAAAGGATATAAAAAAGTATATATGTACATGTGTATGTGTATATATATACACATATACACATATATGTATATACACACACACACACACACACACACATATATATATAAGGTTTTCCCAGTAGTCATGTGTGGATGTGAGAGTTGGACTACAAAGAAAGCTGAGCGCTGAAGAACTGATGTTTTTGAACTGTGGTGTTGGAGAAGACTCTTGAGAGTCCCTTGGACTGCAAGGAGATCCAACCAGTCAATCCTAAAAGAAAAATCAGTCCTGAATATTCACTGGAAGGACTGACACTAAAGCTGAAACTCCAATACTTTGGCCACCTGATGCAAAGAACTGACTCATTGGAAAAGACCCTGATGCTGGGAAAGATTGAAGGCAGGAGAAGAAGGGGACGACAGAGGATGAGATGGTTGGATGGTATCACAGACTCGATGGACATGAGTTTGAGTAAACTCCAGGAGTTGGTGATGGACAGGGAAGCCTGGCGTGCTGCAGTTCATGGGGTCGCAAAGAGTCGGACACGACTGAGCAACTGAACTGAACTGAATCACTTTGCTTCACAGCAGAAATGAACACACTGTAAATCAACTATACCTCAATAAAAAAGGTTTTTATGTTTGCACATAAGCCTGTCCATCTTTTCCTTGTGATTTCTTCCATTTTTCTCTAATCTCAGAAGACCATTCACACATCTAATGGTTAATTTTCTGTTGGATTCAAGAACTGATGGCAATGTCTGAGCTGTTATGTCATTTTTTAATTACAGAGAGAAGGGAATTACTTCCTTTACTTTTTTCTTTTCTTGTTTCCATATATTTTGACTTTCCTTGACTTACTTTTTTAGTACCTTGAAATACGCTCATTGAAGATGAGGGCTCATTGGAGATGGGGGCTATAGGAGGAAATGGGTATATGTATATACATTATAAAAAGTCTGGAAGAGTACGTAACAAAACATATTAACTGATTTTTTTTTTTTTCTGACTGATGGGAGCAGGGCTGGGATGGATTTTGGTTGTGCCTGCCCAGCACTGCTATTCCTTTGGGCAATATAGCCATCTTCATTCCGTGTGACTCTGGTGGGGCTGCCCATGACAGTACATTTATCCTGTATAGTACCTTATTCCTCTGCCAACAGGTTCAGGGGTGAAAGCACAGGCGTGTCAGTTCAGCAGAGCCCATCACAGTCCTTCCCTGAAACTGATACACGAAACTGGGTGTAGCTCCTCTTTTGCTGGGTTCAGTTGGAAAGCTGGGGCTCTCACACCATGCTTGTTGCCAGGTAGAGGAGATCACTCTGCAGAGGAACGGAAACCAAAGTGAAAAGAAAAGTCAAGACAAGGAGAGATGAGAGGAAGCAAATCCTACAAGTACTGTGTCTCCAGTTCCAGTCTGATGCTGAGCCATGGTGTTCTTGCCTCAGCTATGTTAAGCCCTAGGTATCTCTCTGGTGAAGCTGGCTTAAGTGGGTATTCTGTCACTTGACAAGTGAAAGAATCTAACCAGTGGAAAGGAGATGTGGGGGAAGGAAATTGCCCCTTAGCCCCCTATTCCTAGACAAATCAGGTCCCTTCTCTGAGCCTCTGTTTATACTAAAGTAAAAGTAAATTTTAGCTGTCATATTTTAAATCCCAGTGGTATTCCAGGCACTTCACATTCATCAGCTCATAGAATTCTCGGGAGCACTCTGAGTCAGTCATCAATATTCCCATATTCCAAATGAGGAAACTGAGACTCAGGGAGACAAAGTGTGACCCAGGTAAGTTGTCCTAGAAACCTCAGCCATCTTCCTCCCTCACCCGTAAAACAGGCATAACAAACTGACTACCCTAGAACAGTCTTTAGGGTAAGAGAGGGAAAAACCAGTTGAAACTGACTTGGGGGTAAGCCTCGTCCTTTACCCATAGCTGAGACAGTAAAGAATCTGTCTGCAATGCAGAAGACCTGGCTTCCACCCCTGGGTGGGGAAGATCCCCGGAGAAGAGAATGGCTACCAACTTCAGCATTCTTTGGAGAATTCCATGGACAGAGGAGCCTGGCGGGCTACAAATCATGATGTCAGAAAGAGTCGACACGACTGACTGAGCGACTAACGCACGACTCCCCATTTCCAGATGGAAAAAGCGGGAATTCAAAAGTTGGGGGCAGCACTCGGTCGTGACGGAGGTGGAGTCGGGGGCCCTCAGGCTGGCTCCTCTGGCTGGCTCCAGTCCAGGCCCACCCCGACTTCCTGGGAGTTGCTCCTCCCCGCCCCACCATCTTCCCAAGGAAGGCCTTGCACAGGATGACGTCAGTCAGGTCCTCTGGCCCCCTGCCTGCCGGCCCGGAGCGGTTTCGGGCTTCCCCTCCCCAACCTGGCCCTGAGCCACGGGCCCCAGGCGCCGGCCCCGTCACGTGGCCCTCCTTGGCCGACTTCCCCCGGGATCCTGATTTAACTCTCCCTCCTCCCCTCCCCTCCCCTCCCCGCCCCAGGCCCTCCGGGCACCACACCTGTTCTGCCTGGCAGGTGTAGGGAATTAGAGCATCAGCTCTTCCTCAGAGAAGGACCTTCTAGTTTTCCCGCCAGAAGAATGCGGCCCCCACCCTACGACTGCCTCTCTTCCCTTCATTGCTTACTTTTGCGCTGGCCTTTGCCTACGGCCCCATTCCTCCACCCCCATCAAGTCTCCCAAGCCCTTCCCAGGGACTAATTCCCGGGGCGGGGAGGGGAGGGGGACAGAGCTCTGCCCTAAGGAAGCTCACAGAACTGGTCTCAAAGAAACTTCTAGAGACAGGGTGAAAACGGTCAGCTTCCGTTTCGGAAGACGGCAGACTCGGGTTCGAATTCAACTCTGCTTCTGACCAATTGCTGATTCTGAACCCTTCATCTCTCTATGCCTCAGTGGTTCCTTTTGCGAAACCGGGACCCCGCCGGGAGACGAAAGATAGAACGAGTCCAGCGGCTGCGCTGACTGAACCGAGGGGCTCCTCCGCGCCCAGCGCCCCGGGCGCCCCTTCCCCAGCCCCGGAGCGGGGCCTCACCTCCCCAGTCCCTCCGCCGCAGGCTCCTCCTCCACTGACATCAGAGCCGCAGGCGGGCGGAGGGAGCCAGCGGAGCCCGAACCGAGCCCCAGCGAGAGAGCGGGCTGGCGGGCCAGGCGCGCAGCAGCGGCGGACGGCGGCCGGAGCTCGGCCCCAGCCAAGTCGGGCCTCCCAGCCAACCCCGCGGCGGGGCAGCCGCAGGTACCGCCCGGGAGCCGACCCGCCCACGACCGTGGGCGCCGGAGGGCGGCGGGACCCCCCATCCTCTGGGTACCTTCTCCCAAGGATGGGAGGGGGTGCCTGGGCGTGCTGGACTCTACTTGGGCAGGGTAGGGCCTTTCTCTCCCAGCTCTGTCCCAGGCCCAGCAGGTGCCAGGTGGCCAGTGGGAAACTGAGCGGGTAAAAGAGGAAGGTGAGGAGGGATGTGTGTGTCTGTGTCTGCCTTCAGCTTCAGCTGGGCCTGAGTGTGGAAGGACTGAGCATTTGGAGGTATAGATGTGTGGCAGCCGTATTGGGGTGTGCGAATGTCTTAGCACAGGCAAGTGGATCAAATGTGAAGTTGCAGGCATGTTGGTGTGTAAGGGTATCCGTCTGGGTGGGGATGTCTGGGAATCCGTGTTCTTGTTCCAGACTATATCCAACTGTTGTGTGTGCTGGGGTCTGGCTCAAAGGATAGTAAGTCAGAGTTGGGGGGTATATAGTTGTGTCCTGAGGATGTTTGGAGTTAGATGTATAAGGATTTGGAGTTGAAGAGCTTCTAGGGTGTATAGGAGGGCTTCTGTGGTGGCTTAGTGGTAAAGAATTCGCCTGCCAAGCAGGAGACACAGGATCGATCCCTGGGTGGGAAAGATCCCCTGGAGAAGGAAATGGCAACCCACTCGAGTATTCTTGCCTGGGAAATCCCATGGAGAGAGGAGCCTGGTGGGCTACAGTCCATGGGGTCACAAGACTCAGACATGATTTGAGCCACTGAACGGGGTGTACAGGAGCTGCAGGGTGACAGGTGTGAGGAATCCAGGATCTGGTATACAGGTGAGGTAGGTATGTGTGTGTGTGTACCTGTTCTGTCTGGTGTCATCTTGTCCTGGTGTGTGTGGATGTGTTTTGGGGTGTGGGAGAGATGTCTGGGTGTGAGGGTGTCTGGGGGAGTGAGTTGATGTGGGCTGATGTCTGGGTGTACATGTGTGATCAGAGACTCATTTGGAGATGGAGTGTGCGGATCTGGGGGCAGGCGTCTGGTTTCAGGGTTGTGGGTGGGTCTTGGTGCAGGGATATGTGTGGAACTGTGAGGTTTTCTTCTTTTCACCAGGCCTCCAGATGGATTTTAAAATTCTGCCCTCTGGAGCTTACCATCAAGTCTCCTTTCCTAGAAGTTTCTGCCCCTGGGATGGGTGGTCAGGCCCCCCGGGAACAAAGTCCCATCCAAAGAGTGGAATCTCACACCATGGGCTCTAGTTAGGGCACCTTCCCCTCTTTTTCCAGCAGAAGAAACAGAGAAGGAAAGTGCCCTCCCTGAGGTCACACGGCACACTGGGCTGTGTTTTGACCTCCCTTTCCGTGGGCTTATGATGGGATTGAGAGGCTGTGTTTTCTGGATGGGTCCTAGTCTGGCTGCAGTGCCCTCCAAGGCTTTTGCTTTCAGTGAGCTTAGCTGGGGCCTCATTGGGCAGCTCTCCATCTCCAGCCAAATCCTATCTATCTCCAACTTCAGCTCCCCATTCTCCGTCTGATAACTGGGGAGAGAGTGCTCACCCGCTACTGCTGGTTGTGACAGAGGTCTCAGCAGAGTAAAAGTATAGGCTGGATCAGGGTGAGATGAAGCCCCTAGTAGGGAACAGGTTGTGGGGGACCCTTTCTCAGGCTACTGGGACCCAGATGGGGAGTCAGGACGGAGAGGGGTAACAGGAGGCCTGGGTAGCTCCAGCTGTGCCTGCTGTTGCTGTGGTAACAGTGCAGAAGGAGCTATTTAAAAACGTGGCTGAGATATTGCTGGAAGCCCAGGCTGCCGGAAACCTGATTTCCGAGAGGCTTGGCAAGGGAGGAGGAGGGAGAGGAGACACTCCAGCAATTCCCGGGGTGGGGCAGTGACATCGCTAGTTCTGGGGACAGGGGGATCCTCCGGGGCTGTGTGTCTCTACAAATTGTTCTGGGGTCTTCTTTGGTGTCCTCTTAGAGTTCAGTGTCCCCTCGTCTGTTTGGATTTAGAGAGGGAGAAATTGGGAGGTGAGCTGAATGAATGAATGAGTGACTTTATTGAACAAAGAATTTTGCTGCCACCTGAAGGATTTTCCTCTAGGCTTAAGGATATAATGAATGGATGTTGCTGAATGAACCCATGGCCTGTGAATGAATGTTGGATGATTTTGTCAAATGAGTGAATCAAGGAATGAATACATGTGGGCTCAATGGGGCCCTCACTAAGTTCCCACAAGGAAGTCTGAGCCCTGCTGAGTCTTCTTCCGTTCCCTTTCCCAGGAGCCCTGGCTGTGGCCAGGGGGCAGTGGGCCATGCCAGGGGCAGTGGAAGGCCCCTGCTGGAAGCAGGCGGAGGACATTAGCGACATTTACGACTTCCGCGATGTTCTGGGAACGTGAGTCTCGGAGGCAGGAGAGAAGGGGGAGCTGTCCCTGAGCTGGGGGGTGGGGTGGCGAAGGTCCTCACTCTGTGCCTGGCTGGCTGGGGAGGCTGGGTCCAGGGTGGTGCTTCCTCTGGCCACTTGATCTCTGCTTCCTGTTTCCTACAGCACAGGCTCTGTGGTGGCCTTGTATGGCCCGAGTGGCCCGGAGTTTTCACTTCTGGCTGACGGGGTAGAACAGAGGCTGCTCTTGCTCTGGGTCCCTGTGACAAGAAGAAAGTAGGCGAGAATGAGGAGCCAGTTTTTTAAACTGGCTGCCAAGAACTGGGGGTTCTGGCCTAGGTTTTGGAACTGAAGCTGGGCATGGCTCTGTTCTCCATGGTGAGAATCCAGAAATAACTCAGACCTGATCTTTGCCCCTCAAGTTGATCCCAAACATATGAGGGAGACAGGCTAACGGAAAATGACAACCGGGTGTGTGCTGTGTTCTAGCGAAGTTCGCAAATGAGGACTTTGTTGAACCCAGAGAGCAGTGGCTTCTGTGTGGGGAATAACTTTCTAGAGAAGGGGGCATTAGAGCTGGGGATTGAAGGATGGGTAGGAGAGTACTTGTCAGACTGGGAGAAGGCATTCCAGGCAGGAGGAATAGCATAAACAAAGGCTCAGAGGTATGTTATGTGTGGAAAGAGACAGAGTCTGGTGGAGCTTATAATCAGAGGCTGGGGGGAGGAGTGGAAGACACTGAGGAAAAGAGAGGAACAGGTCAGGTAAGGCCTCAAAGCCAAGCTATAGAGGCTGGAATTAATCTCATGAGCCATAGGATAACATTTAAGACTTTGTGGCAGATTTGCAATTCCGGATGGTCATTCTGGCCACAGTAGAGAGGGTACATTGAAGAGGGACAAGACTGAAGCCAGCAATGAGGCTGTCATAGTCACTAGTTAGTCTGATGATTGAGTTTTCACCATGAGATGCTGTTCATTGACTATGACTTCTTGTCCCAGGAAAAGCAAATAGTTCTAGAGAGCACTAGTCAACACTCATTCGTTAACCAGTGAACTTTAGTGAAAATGAGTACGCTCCTAAGTCTCTTTGAAAGCACTGCTTCTCAAACTTCAGTGAGCATACACGTCACCTGTTGTTCAGTCTCTATGTCCAATTCTTTGTGATCCTATGGACTGTGTGTAGCCTGCCAGGCTCCTCTGTCCTCCACTATCTCCTGGAGTTTGCTCAAATTCATCTCCATTGAGTTGGTGATGTTGTTGAACCATCTCATCCTCTCCTGCCCCTTTCTCCTTTTGCCTTCAATCCTTCCCAGCATCAGGGTCTTCTCCAGTGAGTTGGCTCTTCCCATCAGGTGGCCTAAGTATTGGATCTGGTTAAAATGCCGCTTCTGATTTTAGTAGGTCTAAGGTGGGGCCCAAGATTCCACAGTTCTGGAAAGCTACCAGGTGATGCTGATGTTCTTCATGGTTCTAAAGGGTGTTAAATAAGCCATGACTCAAATTGGGTTTTTGCAGAAAAAGGAATGAATCAGTCATGCACATAATCAAAAAGCCTAGGGGGTAAACTTCAGGTATGGGGTACAGGGGCTCACATGATGTTATCAGGAAACTGTCTTTGACTGTTTCTTAGCTCTGATTTCCTTTGTGTTGGCTTCATTCTCTTCCCAAGTGGTGGCAAAGATGACTACCACTAGCTCCAGGCTTACATCCTACCAACTTAGCAGGAAAGAACACCTCATTCTCAAAGTGCCAGTAACCTGGCTTACATCACAGGACCCAGTTACTGTGGCCAGGGGATAGACAACTCTCATTGGCTAGGCTGGGGCACCTCTGGCACCAGAGAGGTGAATGGGTGATAGAGGGAGGCTCGTTCCACCTCCTTGTCCTGGGGATGGTCAAGAAACCCATAGGGGGATGGAGGAGAGGCTGGAGGGAAGCTGAGGTTCCGATTCTCCATCACATGAATCCCCTCTCCCTGCAGAGGAGCCTTCTCCAAGGTCATCCTGGCAGAAGATAAGAGGACTCAGAAGCTGGTGGCCATCAAATGTATCGCCAAGAAGGCTCTGGAGGGCAAGGAGGGCAGCATGGAGAACGAGATCGCTGTCCTACACAAGTGCGTGGAGCATATTCTGTCCCTGCCCTGGGTCAACCCTGTCTTGAACTGTCCCACTTGCCTCCTCTCTCTGCTTTGGGCAAATCACCTAACCTCTCTGAGCCTCAAACTGCTCATTTGTAAATGGGGGTAATTATCTCCACTTGGTAGGATGTGGGGAGCATTAGAGGTCCTTTACTTCAAGTGCCTAGCACGAGAGCAAACATGACAGATGTGATTAAGATGCCACTGCTTCTTTACAATGGTTTAATGTCCAGTTAGATCTAAAGGTCAATCCTTGAGCATGTCTTGAACCCATGTATTTCTGCTGATGCTATCTCTAGACCTACCTCAAGTTGCCCTACATATTACACCACCTCACAAGTTTAAAAACACTCATCTGCTGATGCCCTGACAACAACCAGATGGTGTCTGAACTGCTCATGCTGATGGGAAACCTGCTGTTCTCACTGGAAAGCTCATTTAGAATCTCATACAGCCTCTGACCTGAGCTGTCCCACCACGCTGAGCAGGGACGAAATAATCATTTCCACCACTGGGTTGGGAAGACTGACACCCAGAGAGGACAAAGGACTTGCCTAAGGTCACACAGCAAGTCTGTGGCAGAGCCAAGCTTTCCATTAAACTCACTCACCATCACTGGTTCATTTCTAGAGTGTTTACTGTGTGCCAGGCACTGTGCCAAGATTCTTCCCTGCATTTCTTCGTGTGATCCTCACCTCAATACTTGGAGGGAAGTACTATCACTGGCTTCATATTACAGATTAAAAAAAACCGAGGCCTGGAGAGGTTATACTCAATTCTGTGAATATTAGTGAGCACTCAGTCTGCACCCGGAGAAGGCAATGGCACCCCACTCCAGTACTCTTGCCTGGAAAATCCCATGGACAGAGGAGCCTGGTGGGCTGCAAGTCCATGGGGTTGCTAAGAGTCAGACACAACTGAGCGACTTCACTTTCACTTTTCATTTTCATGCATTGGAGAAGGAAATGGCAACCCACTCCAGTGTTCTTGCCTGGAGAATCCCAGGGATGGGGGAGTCTGGTGGGCTGCCATCTTTGGGGTCGCACAGAGTTGGACATGACTGAAGTGACTTAGTAGCAGTCTGCACCAGGTACGGAGGAACAGTGGTCAGCAAGATAAAGCTGCTGGTCTTATAGAGGTGACATGCTGGTGGGAGAGGCTGGCAAATTTATAAACCCAGACAAGTGTTAAAATCCTATAGCAGTCAGCACTGTGAGGTGAGAAGACTTGCCCTCAACAGCATGTGGCAGAGGCAGATGAGGACTCAGGTCTGTGCGATGTCAGAGCCATGTTAACCTCCATGCTCGGCTGCCTCCCGTGACACTGTAACACATCGTGGTAAAGCAGCTTTTCCCTTTGGGACCCAGATCTTTGGCTCATCCTGCCCAGGTTTGCAGGCAGTGTTTCCTTAAGATGAGTAGGGAGGTGGCTGAACTGTCAGCTCTGAACCACCTCATTTCTCCTTTCAGGATCAAGCACCCCAACATTGTAGCCCTGGATGACATCTACGAGAGTGGGGGACACCTCTATCTCATCATGCAGCTGTGAGTGGCCCTGAGTCAGCCCTTCTCACACCCGTCCCTGCTGCCCCCTCCCTGGTCTCTCTGCATCCACCGCTGTCTTGGCCAGACTGCCCTGTCCCTGGCTGCAGGGTGTTGGGCGGTGAGCTGTTTGACCGAATTGTGGAAAAAGGCTTCTACACGGAGCGGGATGCCAGCCGCCTCATCTTCCAGGTGCTGGATGCTGTCAAGTACCTGCATGACCTGGGCATCGTACACCGAGACCTCAAGGTGGGTGTGAGGATGTGTGGGGAGCTAGGGCACCCAAGGATGGGGCCTCCACAAACTTCTGTGACCTTGGGTACCTCTCAACCCCTTGCTGAGCCTGGCCTTTCTGTCTGACCTCATAAGCCCTAAACTGCTTCCTGCCCATTCCAGTTCTGACACTCAGATGAACACAAAGGTGATTATCCCAGTAACATCTTAGGTTTTTTCTGATAATAAAACTCCCACTTGCTCTTTGTAGAAAACTTGGATGACAGCACAACACAAAGAAGAAAGCCAGCAATCCCCAAAGCCCTACACCTCAGAGATGATGATGAGGTGCATGTTTGGTGGTACATTGCACTCTGCTCTAGGAGGAGAGCACTGGGGTGAAACAGAGCTGACTTTGAATTCTGGCCCAGCCACTGCCTAACTATAGATCCCCTACTGCAAGTCACTTTGCCTCTCAAGGAATCTGTTTGCTCATCTGTAGAGAGGGATTATTCACAGTGGCCTGGCAGGGACGTGGTAAGGATGAACTGAAATGAAGCACAGCACAGGATCTGGCACATAGTAGGTGCTCAAAAATTCTTCAGGGCTTCACAATACACACCTGAGGTTTATAGGAGATACCCCCTATACCCCCGAGGTCCTTGTCCTTTTTGGAACTTCTAGCTTCCTTGAGAACCTCCTTGAGTTTCTTGTGCCTCCAGCCAAGATGGCAGCTGTAAAACTACAGTGGCGTTTTTGGGGGTGCTCACTGGGGTATTTGTGGAGGCAGAAGCTTCTGCTAGCCTCTGACCATTTCCAACTCTCCTTTCCTTCCATCCCACCCTCCAAGCCAGAGAATCTGCTCTACTACAGCCTGGATGAAGACTCCAAGATCATGATCTCTGACTTTGGCCTCTCCAAGATGGAAGACCCTGGCAGTGTGCTCTCCACGGCCTGCGGGACCCCAGGATACGTGGGTGCGCAGGGCCCTGGTCTGGGGCTGTGGGCAGGGAAGAAGCGGGAGCTGCAGGGCAGAGGTTTGTTAACACCGTGTCCCCTTCCCTCCACAGCCCCTGAAGTGCTGGCCCAGAAGCCCTACAGCAAGGCTGTGGATTGCTGGTCCATTGGAGTCATCGCCTATATCCTGTGAGTGGGGGCGTGGATGTTACGGATATGACTCCAGACTTCTCCTCTCCCCTACTTTGCTCTCTTCTTCCTCTGTGCCATTTCTTCCTTCCTGCCATCCATATTTATCTCTACCAGTTAATGGCTGTATTATTTCACTCAGTAGAGACTATGTTTCTGGCCACTGTGGCCAAGCACTGGGGATTGAGCAGAGAACAAAAGCGACCAAGTGCTTGCCCTCAGGGAGCAGACATGCTAGTAGTAGGGGAGACAGAAAATAAACAAATAAATAAATCTGTAAAATAATGGCAGGTGGTGAGACATGTGTGAAGAAAAATCTAGCAGGGTAGGGAGATGGGATGGATGCTGTTTTAGATAAGGTCAGGAGCCTCTCTGAGGAGGTGGCCTGAGTGGCATTCAGAATGAAGTGAGGGAGCCAGACACTCAAAGTGTTCGGGGAGAGTGGTTTAGAGAGAGCACAGAGCAAGTGCAAAGGCTCTGAGGAAGGACAGATGGTGGCACAGTACGGAGTAGAAAGCCAGTGGGGTCAGACAGGAGTGAGCAAGGCAGAGAGCTAGATCCCCCACTTTGTAGAAGGGGAACTCCTTCCTGGGGGTCCTGTCTGAAGCTCAACACTGCACCAAAGCTCCATCTGGGAGCCAATGTGTACACTGACAGTGGAAATGAGAATGAGTTTCTCCGTGCCCAGGCTCTGTGGTTATCCTCCCTTCTATGACGAGAACGATGCCAAACTCTTTGAACAGATCTTGAAGGCCGAGTACGAGTTTGACTCTCCTTACTGGGATGACATCTCTGACTCTGGTATTTGGGGCTTTGCTTTCTTCCCCTGATCTTACCTCCAGTCCCTGCTTCATCTGCTTGGGTGGGGGGTTGCGGGCGGGTTGGAGAGTGGGGGTGGGGGAAGGTCTCCTCTCTTCACCAGATTCCCCAGCCCCAGATTAAGCACTGAATTTAAGACCAGACACCTCACCCTGGGTGCTTTTCTCTGCCTGGCCCCTGGTCATAGTATTTTTCAGACTACCTCCCCACACTGATTTCCTAGTACCTAAAACAACACCATTAATGTTTTCATCTGTCCTTTTGTGCCTCCAGTTAGGCGGCAAAGCTGTGAAGCCATTATCAATCATTTACACATCAGTGTGAATCTTCTCTAAGAACAAGTTATTCTTAAGGGAGAAAGCTGGAGAGCTGGGTTGGGTTAGGGGGCTTAGGGAAAGAGTACAGGTGGGGTGGGACAGTGCATGGACAGATCTGGCTTTGATGCCAGGCCAGACCTGAGGGGGTGGGTTCTATCTTGGGGGTGTTCTCAGGCACTGCCATGCTGTCTTTGCTCTTGTCTGGGGGGCTCAGCCAAAGACTTCATCCGGCACTTGATGGAGAAGGATCCAGAGAAGAGGTTCACCTGTGAGCAGGCCTTGCAGCACCCCTGGTGAGAGATCCCACAAGCCTCGGGCTAGGATGGGGTCTGGGGCCCCTAGGCCTGCCTCTCCCTTCACTGACAGCCCTCTACACACACCTGTCCTAGGATTGCAGGAGATACTGCCCTAGATAAGAATATTCACCAGTCGGTGAGCGAGCAGATCAAGAAGAACTTTGCCAAAAGCAAGTGGAAGGTGAGCCCACGACCCCCGTTTAGCCTCCAGCTCACACCAAGTGGGGCACACAGTAAATGCTCAGGGATGCTTACTGAAGGGTCTCATTCATTCATGCAATGCTGTGACACCTACTTTATTCCAGTGATGGTCCCTGATCTTCAAGACTAGAGAGAGAACAGTGTATGCTTCTCAAGGAGACATAATCCAAGTTATGGGGTCCTGGAAGGGGTGTAAAGTCGTCATGGCCTGACAGACTGGTCAGGCCTGAGAGCGGAGTAGGAATTAGCCTAGCACAGAAGAATACGGTCTGAGGCAGAGGGAACCAGGGTGCAAAGGGCCAGGAGAAGAGAGTACAGCCATTTAGGCAGTGCAAGTGCTAAGCCTGGCGGGACTGAAGGGGCTACAGGCAGGAAACCAGGCTGCAGACAGGTCGGGGCCAGGCTGCCTGGGGGCTCAGGTCCCACAGTAGAGCACTGACTTGATGTTAAGGATGCTGAAGAGCTCCAGAAGGATTTTCAGCTGAAATTTGACCTTTACAAGGGGCTCTCAAGATGCTGAAAGGCAGGGTGAAGGCCGGGAGACCCTTTAGGGGACTGTGGCAGAGATGCGGTCAGGAGACAGTGAGGGCTTGAATCAGAGCAGTGACAATGGGAACAGAGAACACTGGACTAGGAGTTGTTTGGGAGGCAGAACCGACAAGAAGTGATGTTAGAATGGATGCTGGAAGAGAGAGGAGGAGAGGTCCAGGGCTCGCCCAAGATTTTGGTTGGGGACAAGGTAGATGATGGTACAGATGGAGATCCTGGGGCCAGAAACTTGTTTTGGGAGAGATTTTGATTTAGGACATGGTAAATTTGACGGACATATCAATAGACAGGTTGAACAGAGAATGATACACACCTGGGCAAGTCATTTAACCTCTGTGCCTGTTTTCCTCCTTTGACAATGCTGACACCAATAGTGCCCACCTCAAAGACTTTCGGGAAGATTAAATGATCTATTAAGTGTTTAGAACAATATCTGACACACAATGCTATACAAAGTGTTGACTATTATGTGAATGTGAATTATATGAGAAATTATACATGTCTACATATATACATTTTATATCTGTGTGTGTATGTGTGTATAACTATATAATATGATTGAATATAATTTAATGAAGTCTTGTAGAGGTTTCAGGGGGTTTTAGGGATCAACCAATATCACTTGAATGAAAATAACAGAACTGCTCTTAAGAATTCTACTGCCAGACCCTGCCCTACGATCTCCTACTGTCTTAAAAGTCCCTTCTGCCTTTCTCCACAGCAAGCCTTCAATGCCACAGCTGTGGTGAGGCACATGAGGAAGCTACAGTTGGGCACCAGCCAGGAGGGGCAGGGACAGACAGCGAGCCGTGGCGAGCTCCTGGCACCAGCAGCCGGGGGTGAGAACAGGGCTCAGTGCAAGGGCATGGGAGGTCTGTGGAGAGCGGCCCAGGCTGGAGTGGAGGTCTGCTCCTGTGATCAGCTCTGCTCTCTCTTCCCATGTAGGGCCGGTGGCTGGCTGCTGCTGTCGCGACTGCTGTGTGGAGCCCAGCCCAGAACTGTCCCCCTCTCTGCACCCCCAGCTCTAGAGGCCTGGATCCAGGGTCAGGATCTGCTGTGCAGAAAGGGTTGGGGATGGCCTGCTCCCCCTCCCTCCCTGAACTGGGGAGGTACCCTGCCCACCCCCTCCACACCCCTTTCTGTACCACCCCTCCACTGCATTTTCCATACAAATATTTCTATTTTATTGTTCCTTCTTATAATAAAGGGAAGAGATCAAAATCACAGGCAGCTCTGTCTCCTCAGACAACCTATATCCCACATGCTGGTGCAAACTGCTTGATTTGAGGGTGCCTGGCCCCTGAGGTAGTTGCAGGAAGTCCCTTCTCCAACATGAGACTGGATGGGGGGGGCAGGAGGGAGCAGGAGGGAGGGGTGTTCAGGGATCCCTTTCTCCATGCCCTCCTAGCCTTCTGGCCCTGGGCACCTCCTTCTGCGCTTTGCTGGTGGCCCCTCAGCTTGGTGGAGTTGGCGCAAGTCAGCACTGAACAGTACCTGGGGCGAGAGGGGTGAGCATCTGAGTGGGGGGCGGTGCACGGCTCAGGACTGGTGGGGCAGTGTGGGCAGCTTGAAGGGTTCATGGGTGGCAGGGCTGGGGTGGGTAGAGAGTCCTTTAGGGTCAACTGGGACAGCAATGGAGGTAGAAGAAAATAGGTCAGGGCCAGGGAGAAGTCCTATGGGGTCTGGACTGGAGATGGAGGGGAAGCCTAGGTACACTCACTGCTTGGGCCCAGCCAGCATAGGGTCCCCACAGGTTCCGGAAAAAGTTACCTAAACCAAAAAAAAAAAAAAATACCTAAACCAGAAGTGGTGAGGTGACGTTAAATGGCCCCTTGTGCTCCCTATCCACAAGGGTGGGGTTTTAGGGAGAGGTGTATTTCTACCACCCCAGCCCACACATCCCAACCCTGACATCCCACTCTCTCTTCTTACCCAGTTCCTTGTTGGCCTGGGGGCTCGGGCCCTTGGCCTGGCTGGTGGTTGGGTGCCAGCTGTAGTCACGTTGGGCAATCTGCCACACGTGGACATCCACGGGCACAGCCTGGGGTTTGTCTAGCGCCATCAGGCAGATGCAGTCGGCCACCTTTGACAGACAGAGAGTAAGCCACAGTAAGCCACAGAGGAATGGCAGGGTCCAGTCAGCAACCTGCTTCTAGTCCCAAAGCCAGATGCTTCCTTCTCCACTCTGAGGACACTCTTAACTATATTTTCTATTAATAATTTAAAAGACAGCTGTGACAAGAGTGCTACTGGTTAAACATCTTATGTGTGCCAGTTTCATCATAACCTGAAAAGAAGGTTTATTGTAGATAAGAAAACAGGTCCTGAAAGGCGAAGTGAGTTGGACAAAGTTACACAGACAGGGAGACTCACAACCAAGATTTAATGTTAGGCTGGAGTTCAGAGCCTATTAAAAAGAGTAATTTAAATAAAAATTCATTTTTAAAGTACAGAGAAATATAAAAAAGAAAACAATAAATACCAAATTTCCAATCATCTTTCTGATACCTAACCGTTCTTGATATTAAACAAGAAGGTGTATTATCCTTTAATAAAAAATTTTTTTAAAAAGTTCTGTAAGTACATATAATTTTAAGGGAAGAACAAAATGAAAAGTGGAAAGCTTCCCTGGTGATCCAGTGGTTAAGACTCTGAGCTCCCAATGCAGGGGGAATGGGCTCAATCCCTGGTCAGGGAACTAAGATCTTGCATGTCACATGGTATGGTGTTTAAAAAAAAGTTGGAAACATCATCTTATTTGTCTTCCCAAAGGTAACAACTATTGAGTTTCCTGTGATTCCTTCCAGAAATTTCTGCACACATAAGGCAGTGTGTGTATGTACCTGAACAAATGGTCTTTCTAAAAATGCATTCAAAGAGCAATGTCTTTTATACCCTTTCTGCATTCTACATTTTCTCTAATAAAACATCTGCTGGTATCCTTTCTCCCTCCCACTCTGTCTCCAGAAGCCAAGCCCACACCCAGCTCTCAGGACTGCATTGTCTCCTCCTCTGCTACTCTCTTCATGGGTAGTTAGAGTAGCTTCTACCCGCCCCTCTCAACCCTGGGCCTCACCTTGGTGCCTACTCCAGGCAGAGTGCAGAGGGCCTTGTGGGCCTCCTCATAGGGGGCCTTGCGCAGCTGCTGCAGCCAGGGAAGTCCACCACGTTCTTCCAGGATGGCTCGGGCACTGGCACTCACAAAGCGGGCACGGTACCCCAGGCCCAGATTCCTGAGCTCAGCTTCCACCTCTGGCCCTGTGGGGGAGTGGGGAGAACAGGGGTCAGACATTCTCAAATCCTTCCTGTCATCAGACTAGTGTGTGAGCCCTGCAAACGACAGGTATGCTTTTCATAAGTACCCTTCTCCTACCTTGCCATCCTCTGGGAGACCCTAGGACACTTGCGCATACAAGGAAAGGGTTAAGCCTGGGTTCTGCCCCTCTACAAATGTTTCTGAGCACTATGTGCTGTGCACTGGAGCAGGGATTGAGAAGGACTTGCTGTCGTGGAGGAACTCCTCAGTTGAGTTCTTTAACCTTTCCAAAGGGTGTGAATTCATGAATTCACATTCATGATCTAAAATAATACACAGGGCATACACATGATCTAAAATAATACACTAGACCCTGGTGGTCTAGTGGTTGACAGTCTACTGCCAATGCAGGGGACATGGGTTCGATCCCTGGTCCTGAAAGATCCCACATGCCACAGAGCAACTAGACCTGTGTAACACACTACTGAGCCTGTGCTCTAGAGCCGCAGCTACTGAAGCCCACGAGTCCTAGAGCCTGTGCTCCACAATGAGAGGAGCAACCGCAACGTGAAGCCCAACTACCTCAGTGAAGAGTAGGGCCCTGCTTGCCACAACTAGAGAAAGCCCATGCACAGCAATGAAGACCCGGAGCAGACAAAGATAAATTATCTAAAAAATAAATAAAATAATAGTCATAATAACAGGAGCAGCTTCTATTATGTTTTTCTCAAGGACCTTGATGACAATATTACTGTTCTTCCCACTTTACAGATGAAGGAAATGAGCGCTTAGGGGAGGTTAAGTAACTTACTCAAAAAAGGACATGACAGAGATGGGACCTTGCACTGAGGTCTAGGACACCAAGCCGGTGCTCTTAACCCATTGCACTGCACTACCTCATGACTGCCTTAGGGAAGGGAAGTCGCTCAGTCGTGTCCGACTCTTTGCAACCCCATGGTCTATAGCCCACCAGGCTCCTCCGTCCATGGGATTTTCCAGGCGAGAATACTGGAGTGGGTTGCCATTTCCTTCTCCAGGGGATCTTCCCAACCCAGGGATTGAACCCGGATCTCCCGCATTGTAGGCAGACGCTTTACAGTCTGAGCCACCAGGGAAACTCAGGACTTCCCTGGTGGCTCAGATGACTGCCTTATTCATGCCTTATACCCTTCTGGATAGAAACTGTCATTCCCATTCCACAAACACACATTCCCATTCCAAGAGATGCTTGGAGAAGTGAATGAATTCCCAGAGGTATTATGACTACTAAGCTGGGAGCTGAGACCTGAGATGGGTTTTCTAAGCACCCAGGACATCCTGTTTTCTCCAGCAGGGGCTGTGTCTTTGCCATGCAGGCACTAAGCACTTCCTCCAACCTGGCTCTCACAAATGCCAACTGATGTACTTGCCTCTGTAAACTACTTCCCTCACAGCGCTCCCATGAAGAACATGTGTGTTTTGGGATGCAGAATTGTTGGGTTCACAGCAGAGATAACAATTTGAATTTTCTGCTTTCTTCCTATATGCGAAACACTATGCTAGGTGCACTGTGTGCATTCCTTTACTCAACCCTCATGAAACTCTGACAGGTTGGAGCTATTGTTATTCCAGTCAATGGATTAAGAACGTGAGGCACAGAGAGGCTACATAATGAGCTCAAGATCATATAGACAGAAGTCAAGTGCCAGAGCGGAAATTCAGACCCAGGCAGGCGATCTCTAGAACATGTATCTTAAGCCCAAACTACTGTACACTGTATACAGATGTCTTCTGATGAGCCACTGAACTCATGCACAAAAAGCACAGACTACTGAAGTGCTGACATTTCAGGGACAGGGAAGATGAGGTATAACTGAGGCTGACCAGACCAGGCAGGGTGGTTTTGGATGAGGGCAGTATTTAAAAAGGCAGGAAGCTGTGAGATGGAAGAAAGGCATCAGGGGAGAACTCAACAGACCCTGAAAGCTGTTCTAAGGCCTGGAGGCAGGGACCCAGCTACTCACCAGCCAGGGCCTGCAAGCTGGGGAAGCCATGGTAGGTGACATCATCAAGCTGGATGAGCCGAGGTCCAAAGGTCTGGCAGAGCCGTTCCACCATGCCAGTGATGCGGGCAATGTTGTTGTTGGAGGAACAGATGAAGGAGAAAAGGCATTCAATGGGGTCCAGTTGCAGGAGTCGCACACCTGGGGACCAGAAAGGTAGGGAAATGAGAAATCACCTGCTGTTGGTAGTGAGCTCTTCTTACCCTCAGATCCTAGGCTCCAATGGGAGCCTAGGGGAATGAGGGACAGCGTTATTAAAGACAGTAACAATGGAGCTCTCATTCTTTGCAGCATCTTGTGAGGTCTGTGTTATCATCCCATTCCACAGACAAGAACACACAATGTAAGCACTATGAGGTTGGGGATTTGTTTTGTTCACTGTGGTATTCCCAGTCACATAGGTGATGCTCTGTAACATTTACAGAATGAACGATGTCACCAGCCCAAGATCACACAGCCAGGATTTGGCTCAATATTCCCATCACTCCACTATGGTGGTCAGCAGGACATTAACAGTAGTAATAATAATTACTGTGTGTCAGGCACTATTCTAGGCACTTTATATGTATTAGCTTCTTTAATTCTCATAAAATTTTGAGGTAGATATAATCCCCATTTTACAGATGGTGAAACCCAGTAAATTAACCAAATCACAAGCAACCCAACCTCTGCCTCAGGCTCTGTACTCACCCTTGAATTTCTGAGCCACCTCTTGAAAGTGGGGGTCCACAGAACTCCAATGTTGATACAGTGGAGCAAGGCTGACATCCAGCTGGAAGTACTGTCGCACGGCCTTTAGCTCTTCCCGTGTGGGCCTGCCAACCCTGCCCTTGTCCCCTCGGTACACAGTGCAGTAAAGATGCTCCTCATTCTGGGTCAGGGTCCATACCTGGTCGGCCAGCACGCCACTCCAGTGCGCAGGGCTTTGCTCCCTCCACCTGCGCCCCCAGGCATACGGCAGCCTAGCAATCAGTGCCCCTTTCTGCACCCTTTGGGGCCCTCCTATCCTATAACTGCTCCATATACAAAACTGACTCACGAACTGCAAAACACAAGTGCTTTCTTTTACATCAATTATATTATGTAATTCTCAGAAGAACACCGCGCAGGCTAATCATTTCCACCTTATAAAGGAGTTAACAGGGTCATCACTCGTGCTTCGGTCTCTTTTGTACCCTTCCTTCACCCCCAACGTTCCTTTGCACCCAAGGCCTGAGGTGCTGAGGAGCCAAGAGCCAGGGTCACTCACCGGAAAGACTGTCCAGAAGCCAGAACCAGGTCCAGGCGTAGTTCAGAGCGTGGACAGGGGATGGAGGCCCATAGGGCCGGGAAGGAGGCTAGAGTGCGATGCCTCATGCTACCCGGCAGAAGGGAGATGACTGACATTTCCAGCCAGGCCCCGCCCCGCGATGGGCCGGCTCACTCGGAAGGGGCTCTACCTGTCAAAAGACCTCGCCCCAAAGACCACGCCTCTCAAGGGCTCACCCACCAAATCCTAGCCTCTTAATTTAAGGCCCGCAGTTTTATTTAATTTCTCCACTCCGCGCAGGCCCTGCTCCCTCAACCCTTCTTCCCTTTCACTCTGTCTCGACCCTCCCGCACTCCATAGCCTTTAGGCACACCACCCAGTCCCTCAAACTACCCGGACTTTGTGAAGCGCGCGCTAACGCGCTCTTCCGCTTTCTCTGGGGGCAGACCACTCTCACCGGAAGGAGGGCTCAGGCCAGGCTAATTGGACCCAGAGGTAACCAATCCGCGGAGAGTTAGGAGGCGCCAATGAGATTCGGGCGTGGCGGCGAGTGGGCGGGCCTTTCTAGGCGCTGCAGCGGTTGGCGCGCGCTGGGCTCGCTGCCCGCTGTTGGCCATTCTTCTGTGGGATTTGTCTGCCCTCGGCACGCCGGCACGTCCCATCCCCGCGCTCCGCGGCCAAGACGCACAGTGCGCCCTCAAGCTACAGTCGTCACCGCCTTATTTCCTCCGAGCCCTGCGATCCCTCAGGGCCTACCCGCCCGCAGAACCAAGTGCTATCCCCTGGCATCCTTAGGGCATTTCTCAACGAGCCTCTTCTGGCTGATCCTCGCTTTCATCAGTCTGCCTACCCTGAATCCCCCTCACCGAGAATCGTGCCCGGATCGCAGCTCCGGGCCAGCCGAGCCCGAGATGTCTCTACAGCGTCTGGATCCCGAGGAATCTGCCTACTTCCTCGCTCTCTTGAGTTTCTGCCCTCCAAGCGCTTGTCCCAGAGCCTCGACACCGAACAACCTTAGGCCTCACTGACTTCCTCATCAGAGGCCTGCCTCCTAGGATTCTGCGCGGACTGTCCCATCTGGCGTCACCAGCCACCTGAAAGCCCTACCGAAAGGGGCCTCTATAGGCCCCCTCCAGGACTGCGCCCAGCGACCCAGAGAGGCCCCGGGACCACTAACTCTGTGGCCCCAGGGCAGCCCCGTTGCCAGGGCCGGCTGCCTAGTCCAGGGAAGATGTAGCAATATAACTTCTTCCCTCCTGGAGAAAGACACAAAAACCACAGACAAGAACTGTTATTTGGACGGTTTCTCCCCTTCTAGCATAGTGATTCTTGGTTATTGTATCTGAATGATCAGCCTGCAGATTCCTTAACGGACAGACTGGCAGCTGATTTATCTGTCTCTCCCACACAGTATCTAACAGAAGGCTGTAAACCTTCTGGTAGCATCTCAGCTCAGTAGCTGCAAGACCCTGGGGCTGCTTCCTGTGCTTGTCTCTTCTGTAGGACACCAGCCCTCAGATGCCTAGCACTTAAGAGGGCATTCCTCCAGTCAGTGTTTGAAGCGGAAGAGGTGTCAAGGTGGGGAATGAATGAAGAGTCAATCTGCACTCCTGCTCAGTCCTAGCTAAACAGGGGAAGGTCACAGCTATAGTAACTCTGAAGAAGTACTTGGACCATCCAACGGGCAAAGGACTTGAAGCATCTGCAGTTCAAGAAGGCATGGGCACTAAACTCTCCCCTTCCAGCAGTTTGGCATGCTGGTTACAGAACCTGCTTTGCAGACAGGCTTTTATTCAAATCCTAGCTCTACAGCTTCCTTGTTGTGGGAACTTAGGCAAGTTACTTAATTTTTCTAAACCTTGGTGTCTTTATGGAAATAACTATCCTGTTAACTTCCCCCATAGTTACTGCAAGGACTATACAAAAGTGTGGATCTAAAGGTGCTTCAGCACAGTCTACCAGTCAGTGAAATACACAGGGAATGGGAGCTGTCATATTATCTTTGTCTTACAAATGCAACAGCCAGCAACCACTTGAGCCCAATTATTTCCCATCCCTGAGGGACAGAGCCTCCCTTTTCATCCCTTTGCCCTGGCAGAAGGCAAGAACCAAGAATTCCAAACAGACCATTTATTTTCTAAGAATCAATATATTTTCTTCCTTTGAAATAAATACAAACCAGTTTGAAAGGTGGGGGCATCTATGGGAAGAAGGGAAGTGGGGACAGGCCCCAGTCTTTTTTTTTTTTTAGTACCAAATGACTCTGGCGCGACCCGGAAACGCAGTTACAAATGAGAATAATTTAAATTCTCCGCTAATTACAGTATTTACAACAGCAGGGGAGGGGGTCACCTAGTGCCCCTCTTCCGGGCTGGACAGACATCAGTCCCACTGCTAGGCTGGGCGGATGCCCGCTCACCACACCACCTCAGGGGCCTCAGGCCACTAGGCAGTTAGGGACTCTCCCGGCACGAATAGGCAGAGGTGGTGGGATGGCCTGTTTTACACAGTGTCCTAACCTTGGCCCACCACCCTGCACTACAATGCCTCGAGATCTCGGGAGCTTTCTGGCCTGTGGGACCTCCCCTCTCATTGCGCAGAGCCCCCAGGGGCCCTTGGAGTGTTCTGTACAGTCCAGCTGCACTCAGGGCGGGAGGGACCTCCCCCACCCAGCTTCCCCTGAGACTGGCCCCAAGACCAGGAACGAGTCAGTGCAGAGGCCGGCGCCACTCCAGGACGGTGAGCCACGGGGAGGAGAGGCGGCAGGGCGCTGAAGGCTGGGCTGGGCAGCATCAGTCACTGTCGCTGGTCTCGCTGCTCTGCTCGCCCTGCACCTTGCTGCGGTGCTGCAGGGCCCTGTGGTAGGCTATCTGGACTGACTTGCGGATGTTAGATTTCCGGCCCTCCAGCATCTTCTCCTTGTCAAGGTCCTGGTTCACGCCCAGAGGAACCAGCTTAGTCCTGGGCAGCCACTGCCTGTAGGATGAGACGAGGATTAAGTCAGTCATCTCTTATCTCTGGGAGGACAACAAGCACCAGCCTCCCTCACTTGTTGCTTCCTTCAGAAACTCCTAAGGGCCCATTCTGGGCCAGGCTCTGGTAGGAGTTACAGAAACCAAGAGATGCGTCCCTGCCCTCCAGGAACTGCTCACAGGCTAGTGATGAAAACAGCCCAGTTGACAGTCACACCGGGGGATAACCACAGGGTATTTATGAGTGCAAAAAGGAACCGTGACCTAGCCTGAAATAGATACCTTGTCCCATGGGCTCCAGGCAGACTTAACTGACATTAGATATCTTCCACAGACAATTAACAACAACAAACGACTACACTTGTAAATGTGACAGAACAGGGATTCAGACACCCAGTGATTATGTCTGCTTTATCCCCCACATCTTGTCACCATGGAGGCAGAGGTGGGAAAACTAAATCTAGAAGCCACCTTAGTCTGGGTGTGGAGCCACCCCTACATTTTTCACAGTCACTCATGGTCCTCTGTTTTCTAGCTACAGCTGTTTGTCAGCTGCTGCCCACTCAGTCTCTCAGACTCTTGGTCAACACAACCCTTTTGCTCAGTGATCTAAGTCCCTCCCCCACTGATTTATGATCGCCCAGGCTGTCAGTGCTGGAGTTTCCTGGCAGCCTGCCCCCAATAGCTGGGGTTGCATCTGTGGCTGTGAGTCACATCAACTGCTCCCCTCCTCCCTTACCAGGTTCTCTTGTTGTCAAAGAAGAGGACGAGGTAGAGATGCTCTCGGGCTTCTTGGGTCATCTGTTCCCCAAGTTTCAGCACCTCCAATGGGGGCACAGGGATGGGAACCCCATGGTGGAACATACCTTCCCGGGGCATCTTTGGATCAATGATCTAAGGGTGTAATAAGACCTTGGTTAGTTCAGTCTCCTCCTTCCCCCAGGCTTACCCTATCCAAGACTTTGGAGATTACCTCTGAAGAGGGGACAGAAAAACGTAATCATCTAACTAGGGTTGCAATCCTGACCCTCGGCTTCTTCCCATGCTGAACTATTTCAGAGCCCAAGAGGCAAAGAGAAGAGAAAGGGAGGGATGGAGAAACTAACGAGGGACCTCTGAGTGACTATCTGCTCAAGACTCGTGCTCTGCAGCTCAGCAGAGAGTAGGAGGTCTGCTGCTTTTGAGTGTATGTCTTGGGGCTGGAAGACAAGGGGTATGACAAGCAAAGCAGAAGCCTACCAGAGCTGGGTACGATGGATACCCTCGGCATTTGGCCCACACCAGGTCCAGAGCGTCCAGAGGGGAGTCCTCATCCTCTGATAGCCAGCCAGCTCCCCGGCCCAGACTCTTCCTTACAACTTCACAGGAATGGGAGAGAGGGGACGGATCAGCAGCCAGGGGTCTGGCAAGGCCCTGACACCAGGCCCCCGGCACCCCTGGCTTTGGGCGGGCGTACTTACTGCTGTGGCCCACGCCGCGGCCAGTGCCCACGGAGTAGGCCTCATTCTCAGTGCCTGAGGTATCTTCGCTGCTGTCCTCTGGGAATGTGCCCCGAGAGAAGGAGGGCTTGCCCCGGCCTTGTTTTGAAGGCGTTGTGCTGTGGACAAAAGGGATGCTCAACTCAAGAGGAGGGTGAAAGTGGGGAATGGCATGGTGGTGTCTTCTCTTGGCCCCTAAGGTCTAAGACTTTTGGAAAGCAGAGGCTACTTGAATAATTTCAGACTCAAGTGCCCTCAGGGATTTGGGGGTGATCTGACTGAAGTGGGCTGGATACAGCAGTAGTGATGAGTGTATGCCCCATCTTAAGGCAATAGTGGCCAGAACTGCTAGGTCTGATTTTTAAAGGGAATACAGAAACTGGGAATTTTATGTGGCACTTCTGGGTTGTTTTTTTTTTTTAAATATCATGCTGGCCAAACAAAATATGTCTGTAGGCCAAATCCAGGTCACCACAAATCAGTTTATGCACTCTGTTCTAAGTGAAAAGTGAAAGTGTTAGTTGCTCAGTCATGTCCAATTCTTTGCAACCCCATGGACTGTAGCCCGCCAGGCTTCTCTGTCGATGGGATTTCCTAGGCAAGAATACTGGAGTGGGTTGCCATTCCCTTCTCCAGGAGATCTTTCTGACCCAGGGATCGAACCCGGGTCTCTCACATTGCAGGTGGATTCTTTACCATCTGAGCTACCAGGGAAGCCCTCTGTTCTAAAGCATGAACTTAACCAAGGATGGTCCCCTCTATTTCATTATGGTGACAATCTCATCTGTTCTATTTATTTTGCAGAGAACCTTTGGTCTGAGCCATCTTAATCTAGGTGGAGATGGCTGCCACCACACTCCCCACAGGGAAATTTGGAAGGCCGTCCTGGAGGCAAGGTTTAAACCTAGAGGGCTGGTACCTGGTCCGGTCGGAGGCAGCACTGCTGCTGCTACTGCTGCTGGATTCTGAGTCTGAGCTGCTCCGAGGAAGGCTGCAGTCGTTACGATACACCAAGAAACTCTTCTTTACTGGTTGGTTTCCACCGCTGAAGCCATTGGCTGGTAAGTCTTGGTTGGGGGTGGGGCAGGAGGGAAGGAATCAGTCAGTAAGATGCAGATCAGAGATCTACCAGGGTAAGAGGGACTCAGAGCCTGGCTTTCCGTTCTGTGCTGGAAAATTCCTCCAACCTTGGCCAGCAGAGCCAGCTCTGTGCAGTGTCCACCACCGCTGGCCACAGCCCTGCACCACCCCTTGCACCTCCCTTGGCGGTTACTAGCCTTAGGACACAAGTGGCTTAAAGGAGATTTCCCCAAGGAGAGTGAGAAGAGAAAAGGTGAAGTGATAAAATGGAGGGCACCCTGGACGGGAATCTGGTTGGGTTAGTGTCTCTGGGCTTCAGTTTCCCCAGCTATAAAGTGAGGAGGTTGACTGACAGGCTTCCTAAGGGCCCTTCTAGCTCTGATATATTAAGGGCAAATGAAGGGCTAGGTGGGAGTTATACTGGGAAGGAGGGCAGCTTTGCTCACTCTATTAGAGGGGCTGGGTGATGGTGAGGCTCACCCATTGGGGGGTCTTCTGTGGATTTATCACTGTCGCTGTCTGAACTCGAACTGGGCCGAGGGCTCCTACCCCGCTTGCGCTGACGTAGGGAGCCCATGATGGGGAGCTGGGGGGGCCCCACAGGACTGCCTCCGTGGCTGGGGGTCATCTGGCTCTCCCGGTTTTTGGGGGGCCGGCCCGGCCTCTTGGGCGGTCCAGCTGTCTTCGGGTTCTTTTTGGAGAACAGAACTGAGGTTCTCCTGCCCACCTCAAGTGCGGGGGTTGAGGACATGTTGGGACCCAGGCCTGGAGCAGAGAAAGAGAGAAGGAGAGTCGGTGAGGGGCCTGAAGTGGGAAGGGCGTCTGTCTACGGTAGGCCCTAGGGATATAGGACATAACTTCAGCTAGAGTAGGGGAGATCGTTTCGGGGGCAGGGAGTTGGGAACACTGTCTCTCACACAAATAGCCAGAGAGAGGCAGCTAAGAGGCCCCTGAAGGGGGAAGGAGGGAGAAAGTGCAGCTAGCTGAGCAGGAGGGACCTCTGCCTGGGGGGTGGCAGGGGCTGAGAGTGTGCTGCAGAGTCCCAGTCTGGCTGGCCTTGGGGTCCGTCCTGCCATGGGGTTCAGACCTTTGCTTGTCTCCTGGCTGCTGCTCTCCTCGGCGGCACTGTCTGTCTGCCCGTCCTTGTCACAGGCCGCTGGGTGGGGTGTCAGGCTGCCCCGGCTGGAGGGGCCGTGTCGCTCAGGCCCATCCCGTCCAGTCTCCCGCTGGTGGGCAAGCTTCCTCCGCAGTGCCGTCATCTCTTTCTTGATCATCTTGGCGCGCCGAGAGCGGCCCACGCTCTGCTTGCTGGCATTCACCTCATCCAGCCGTTCAAGCAGCAACTTTAGCTGCTCTTCCACTGGCAGGTGCTTCTGGTTCTCTAGCAGGACCAGCCGCTCTTCCTCTGCTGCAGGGGGGTGGGAACAGGGGACGAGAGGTCAGTCTCAGGGCAGCCTGCTGGGCCCCGTGAACCTGGGCAGGCAACCAGAAAGTCACTCTTCTCCCCTCCGCTTCTCACCGGGAACGGCTGTAAAATAGTAGCACCAAGATGTAGAAAGGCAGGGATTGCTCTCCATTCACCCAGTCTGGCTTCGAGAGCATTCCTGGGGCTAGTTTGCCACTGCTCAGACTAGCTGCTTCCTGCCTACACTGCCTGCTCCCAGGAGGGGACTTTTGGAAAGCTGTTCATCCCTGGCATTGGCCTCTACGTGTATGTGTGACTTATCACCCACCATCTTCGGTGTGGTGTGGGGCCTCGTCTCCAGTCAGGCTGTGGGGGATATGCATGCCCGTCTCAAAGTCAATGCCCATTTTTTCTGCCTGGCGCCGGGCCTGGCGGAGCACCGCGCCACCCTGCTCACGGAGCCGCACTGCTGCCCGGTAGAAGATGGTATCCTTGGCATTATACTTGAGGCAGTTGCTGACGATGAGGTTGAAGTCCTCCTCAAAATCATCAAAGTTCAGGTAGCGGTAAGCCTCCAGGTTCTGCTTCATGGTGAAAAAGTCCATAGGCTTTTTGATGTGGTCGAGGTAGTCAGGTACCTGGAGAACATGGGAGGTGGCTAAGTGGAGGTATGTTCCTCATTCCCCCTGACCCCGTTCCTAACAACCTCCCTTGAAATGCATCCAGCAACCTCCTCCTACTATAGTCAGAGGCAGGCATATAGCACAGGGGAAAAGAAAGCTGGATTCTAGTCTGGACTTTTCCAGTCACAAGCTGTGTGACCTTGGCAAGCCTCTTAGCCTTGCAGGGCCTTCTTTTCCTTGCTTGGAAAACAGTAATGAAATTATAGCCAAATCCTAGAGCCACATGAGGTCTTAATAAGAAAATGGATAGGGGGTCCTCTGGAAGTAACACCACCCTGCATGCCTCTAGCTCTTTTGACTTCTCAGTAAGCCGTGTGAGGAGGCTGCTGCCTCAGGCCTCTCATTCTATACCTTTTAGAGAGAAGAGTCTGCCAGGCAGGACCTAGGGCTTCAGAGATGGTTCTTTAGGTGCTGAGCCATCTAAACTCCCCGCTCTAGGGTTCAGCGCCTGGCGCATGCCTTCCTGCCCTGGGCTATTCACTTGGCAGACTCAGTCCCTGCCTCTGGGGAAGGAGTGCAGACTGCCTCCCACTCTGGGCCCCTGAGGTACGACAGGGACAAGACAGAGTCCAGATGATGCCTGTGGCTCCGGTTCGCCCCGGAGCCCCAGAGCCGCCAGCCCCTCTCTTCATGGTCCCCTCCTAGCCCCCGGCCCAGACCTGCGGCAAGGGTCCATCTGGGAGAGGAACAGAAAGAAGGTGGAGTGAGGGGAAGGGATTCTTACTTCGTCCAATTCGGTTACCTCAGACAGAGGGACCGGCTCGCTGAAGATGTTGCCCGTGTCCTTCTCTTGGAGCTGCTCCAAGGTTTTTCGAAGGAGGATGAGGAAGGGGGTCAGCTGCATCTCCATGGCGATCTGTTGGACCTTGATCTGACAGACATAAGGCCCCATCAGCCAGGCCCAGGCTGGTCCCTTGGCGGAGGGGTCAGGGGAGGTGACTGTAGCTGGTGTGGGGACTCGCTTCCTCCCCACCCCACACCACTGGGTGCACTTCACTACTGCGGTCTTCCCCTTCCTTGAACTCCCAGCACCAGCGACCTGCATCACATCATTAAGGAGTCCATTCATAAAACTCTCCTGTGACATTCTGCTTCTGATGAGCCTGCGAGCAAACCGAGCTCCGGGTTGCCTGACTCTCACATTAGCTGCATCCCTTCCCGGCCAGGGGACGCACACTTTTCTGTGTTTTCTGTTTTCCTAGGTCTGTTTTCTCCACTATAAAAAAAGCTGGTCCGGGAACACTCACCGTCTCCCTTTTGAGTTTCTCCCGCTTGCGAATCAGCTCCACCAGCAGCCGTGCTCGCTCCAGGTCATGCCGAAGCCGCTGCCAGGACTTAAGCTGTTCTTTGAGGGCCCAGTTCTTATCCTCGGAATCTCTCTGAAGAGGCAAAAGGGGGATCAGGAGATGATGAGAGAGCCAGAGGTGACGAGAGCCCAGGAAACTTGGGTCAAGGGCAGGAAAAGCCAAAGCTGGGAGCACAGTGATCTCTTGGTAGGCTCGCCAGCTAATGTGGAAACTCTGCAACGCACTGTGTCTGTTGAGCCCAGCAGAGTTGGTGCTTGGTATATGCTTGTTGTGAATGAAAGGATGAACACAAGGAATAATGCGTGAAGGATAATGTGTAAGGATTTCATCCTTAGACTGATTTAAGGTCTAGTTTAAAGGAACAAACAGCCCAAGCCCTCAGGCATTGGAAACTGCAGTCACAAATCTCTGTTCTGCGGACCTCCCTGGTGGTCCAGTGGTTAAGACTCTGTGCTTCCAATGCAGGGAGCACAAGTTTGATCCCTTGTTGGGTAACTAAGATCCCACATGCTGGGTGGTACAGAAAAACAAGCCAATGATAAGTCTCTGTCCTCATCCCCCAGGCATTAGTTCCCAGAGCCCACAGGGAATCTGACATAGTACCCCGACTTGGTCACAGTTCCTCTGAGATTGCAGGTGGGTCTGCAGGCGACGCAGCAGCGGGACCCCATTCCGCGACTGCCTCTTCAGCGTCCAGTAGCTGTGCAGCCTCTGCATGAACTGGCTCTTCCTTTGGATGGTCAGGCGGTTAGTGATTTTACTGAGCCTGGGAAACAGGAAAGCGAAGAGAAGAAAAACCTCTTGGGCCTTGATTTTCTCACGGTGAACAGGGGACTTTGGCTCATGAGAGTTTCTGCGTGGGGCTGAATAGGGAATAAATCTATCGTCAAGAAGGCCTGTGACACTGGGCTAGGGCAAAGAAGAGCAAACACAGCTGGATGTCAAGGGCACTTCAGGAGACAGGAAGCCAAGCTCCCAGTACTAACCCTGTTCACCAGTGGGGGGGAGGTGAGTGAGCCTGGCCCCTAAGACTGCTTATTGTCACTGCAGCCCCGAGTTCTAACTGACCCTGGGACACCCAACTCGGGCTGAGTCTGGGAAGGTTTTAGGATGAAGTACTACAACATAGCAGTCACCTACAGGAAACTGTCTAGGTAGCACAAGAGAAAGTGAAAAGTAACTGATGCTCACAGCCCTCAGTTGTGGCCATATCACAACTCCTTGAGCATTTCCTTCCCTCTTTTCCATTCTGTTCTCCCTTCAGAGTCAGACTATTTCTTCCACTGTGGCTGGTGGCTACTCCACCGTCCTCCTAACTTACACCACCCCAGCAATATGGAGGGCAGTTTCAAATACACCTGCCCAGTCGGCCAGAGAAGAGCTGAAGTCTCTGGTTCCTAACGTCAAAGTCAGGTGACCTGCTAGAGCTAATCTCTTTTGATATGAAAAACAACCACCACCTCTAGGTAGCTCCTGACAGGAAGAAGAAAACCCAAGCCTGTCACTCCACTCAGGGGACTGTCAGTCTCCAACAGGGCTCCTTCCCTCCCTGGCCCGCCCATCTGCTCCCCCCGTACCTGTGCGGTGGAATGCAAGGCACAGACACCACGGGGGCTGCTGCCCGTTTCTCTGCCAGGATCTTCCGCGCCTTCTTCATCTTGATCCGGGACTTGGCTTTGGCCTTCTTGACCTTCTCTGAGCTCCAACTCTTACCCTCATCTTCCTCCTCCTCCTCATCCTCCTCCCCTTCACTGTGAGACAGGGCAGGCAGGCGGCGTGCTGAACCTGGGGGTGTGTGGATGTCGCAGTAGGCGGTCTTGCGGACGCTGAAGGAGGTGCCATTGGCACCTGTCTCCCGCACAGGCTCCATCTTCATGTAAAGGCCAGCCTGTTGGGCACACGTCACGTGGAAGGCTGTGTAGCAGTTGGCCTTGTGGCACTGGATGCAGGCCCCTGAGCCCCGCTGTTTGCAAATGTAGCAGGTCAGCTTCCAGCGTGCGGGCGGGATGTGCTCAATGCTGTCAATGGGCTCCAGGAAGACCGTGTTGGCAAAGCAGACCTCGGGGATCCAGAGGGCACACACCACATGGGCCCAGCGCCCATCATCTGTCTGCTTGAAGGCACCACCTTTGTTGGGGCACAAGGCGCAGTCCACAGCGCGGGAGGGTGACTGCAGGCAGCGGCGGCACAGCCACTGGCCCTCAGGGATGTAGGGGACACCGTAGCACTCCTGGTGCACGGCCAGGTTGCACATGTCGCAGAAAAGGATGACATTGCTGTTCTGGCACTCGCCGTCATTGCAGATACAGCACACAGCATCCTCGTCTACGAGCGCATTGGGGTCGCCTTTATTGTGGCTCTCAAAGTACGACTCTTTCTCCAGCCGGTCCATTAGGTACTCAAAGATCTCCTGCGGAATGGGACTCACACCCTCCGTCTTCCGCCGCTCGTTCATGATATCTAGCCAGATGTAGTCCTCCTCATCCATGTCGTACTCAACTTCCTCATCCAGCTCCTCGGCCGACTTCTCAATATACCTGCAGTGCACACAGGCAGCTCGGCATCAGAAGGTTGAGATTTCCCTCCCTTAAAGAACGTGGGTTACATCTGCCGAGCACTCACCCTGTTCCAGGCCCGGGCCTTGATGTGTATGTTGTCTCATCCTAGCCTCACCTTTACTCCAGGCACCGTAAGGCCTGTCATCATTCTTGTTGTGCCGAAAAGGAAACCTAACGTTTGGGGCAGTGAATTCACCTGGCCCGGCTCTCTTGTGAGAAAGTGGAAGAGCTGGGATATGAACCCAGGTATGCCGAGCTCAAAGCTCACGTCCTAGCTGCCACACTGCCTCCTTTGAGATGCAGAGGCTCAGCAAGATCCTGAAGGGAGAAGGATGGGGCGGCTAGGACCCATGACTGCAGTGGTCTGGGTGATGGTACAAGCAGTCGGGGGCAGGAAGGTCCTCAGTTTTCACTTGCCAATTTACATTTAAGTTGTGTGAGTACCAGCTGGCTGTGTCCTGAATGGAGCTGCTGTAGATCTTCTCCCAGCTGGTGCAGCAGCAGCTCAGGGCTCCCTCAGAATCTAGGTACTCTTTGCTCTCTGGAAAGCCTTGGGAGATAACAGTCAGGATAGCTAATATTTACTGAGCATTTACTATGACCGGGCATTGCGCTAAGTTATCACAGTTATCTTCCCCACAGTCCTTGGGTCAATGTTCTTCTTGCCCTCACTTTATAGAGGAGGAAACCGGAAGCTTTGGGAAGTTAAGTGCCCCACACAGGTGGTTCACACAGCCAGCAAGTGGCAGAGCTAGGATTCAAACTCCACTCCACAGCACTCACTGGGCCCGAGGGACTGCAGCCAGGGCGGCTCCAGACGCTGGGGTACACAGCAGGCTCCCCACTCCCCTGCTCTGGGCACTCCAGGTGGCCTGACTCTGCCATCGTAAAGCTACAGGGAGCAACGACAGAAAAGAACATGGCTTTGGCCTCTAACACACCTGGAGTTAGGTCCTGGCTCTGTTACTGTGGGACATCCAGGACATCCCTGCTCTTTTCTAAACCTCAGTTTTATTGATGAGAGAATGAGGATAATACTCTTCATTTCCTAAGACGTCAGGATTACATGCAATTACAAAAATGAATGGACTAAATCAAGTGGTACATAGCAGGCCCTAGATAAATGTTAGTTCCCGGGCCTCCACTCTGCTCGCCATAAGGAAAATGCGACTCTGGGAGCTGGAGCAGGCCAGGCAAGCATAGGCTCCGGAGCTGTGCTCTGGGTGACAGCAGGCAAGTGAGCTAACCTCTCAGGGCCTTGGTTTCCACATCTGTAAAGTGGTGATACTAACCTGAACCTCTTTCACACAGCTGTTCGGAACATTAGATGAGTTAATATAAAGTGCTCAGAACAGTACCTGGAGCAAGTACTCAATACATGTTAGCTTGATTATTAGCTTTGGTATAGCTCTGCCCAACCCTGTCTTGCATTGTAACTGTTTTTGTGTCTTAACCCCTCCACTACTGGATAGAGGCAAGGACCATATCTGATTAACCACACAGAAAGAGGCAGTCAGTGTTGTTCATCTGAAGGACATTTTGAGAGTGGAAGGGAAGAGAGACTAAAGTGCTGTGTCTGTCAGAAGCAGCTTCTTGCTTAGCCCTTCACCTCGTCCCCAAGGTGACTGCAACATCTTCATCCTTGAAAAAGGGTGTGGCTCAGGGCTAGTGTGAACCATCTGGCCCATTCCAGGCCTTGGCAGCAGCTCTCAGCCTTTTCTCTGCCATGACACGCGTACATTATGTGATGGTGCAGAGCACACTCCCACAGTACACTCAGATTACAGGCTGTGGTGCAGATAAGGTAGGCTGCGTGTCATGTGCAATTCCTGACACACCAGCTGACACTCCACCCTCCCTCTCGCCCTCAAGAAAGTTTATCAGATGCGAGCAAGAGCAGTGGTATTGTTACTGAGATGACCTCGAATCTTCTCACATTTACATAAAAAGTAAATAATTTCCCAAACAGGCAGTTCTGCTAACAGTGGTAACAAATTCCATGCAACACACCTCCCGACTGATGGCAGGGGGCCAGCCAAGAGCCGCTGCCTGGAGAACAGATCTGATCCACAGGAGGGAAGAGCGACTCTGAGCGGAAGGAGGAAGAAAATGAACAGGAGCTAAGCTGTGCTGCCTCAGGGAGCAGAGAGTGCTGAAGAATCAGGAGGGAAGAGGGGTCTGTGCGTTGGGAGGTGGGCATGGCAGTGAGCACTAAGAGATAAGAGAGACGGTGAAAAGCCAGAAGGACATGGAGCTGGGCTGGACAGATGGAAGGATGGACGAGGGGAGGAAAAGACAGGCTGGCATGTGAACAGAGGTGAGAGGAAAGAAAATCACTTGAGTTCCCCAAAATTTGCTTGTAAAGAACTGAGATTTAGTACTTACTATTGCACTTTTGGTAAAAACTACCTTTCACATAAAAGCCTTTCTAAGAAGTCCTTGTCAGAGATCAGGCCTTCTGATTAGCTGATACCAAAGACAGCTTCTTAACTAACTCACCCAAGTGCCCTCTTTGACTTGGATGCCAAGACTCTCAGAAACAAGTTTCACACTTGGTGTTTATTCCATCCTTTAGCTAGGGTTTCTGAATGTAGTTTCACCACCATACTTCCCCCACTCTATTTTTTTTACCTCATGTTGAAGGAATTTAGCCTTTCAACTGTGATTTTTATTAGGAGCCACTGTGACAAATTTTTAGAAGGAAGTGGAATACCAAGAAACAGTTAAATGAAATAAAAGGGTTCTTGGAGGAGTATGAAACATAGGTGATGAAAACACTGCTTCTGCATGCTGAAGGACGGGTGACAATAACCAGGCAAGTAATGGGGAAATTACGTATGAAGATTTACAAATAGCTTTTAGGACTCTATGAAGTCAATGTCCCTAGTCTTCTACATTGAGGCTAGCAGAGGAATATTATTTCTGCACTGTAGATGGGATCACTGGAACACCAAAAGCCAGACAGATGCCTTTCCCAAGGTCACGGTGATGGAGTAGAAAGGGTCAAGAACAACAAATGGGCCCTCTGATACTGTAGAAATAGTGCCACTTTGGAGTCAGAGGAGTATGGGTTTGAATCCAAGTTCAGCTATCTACTGGCATGTGACTGCTCATAAGTCTGGTCCTTCTTCAGGACTGTGGTTTCCTCACCCGTGAACAATACCTACCTGAGCGAGCTGTGAGAATAAGACAGGGAATGGCTATAAAGCGCCCAGGGCAGGGCCCGGCATGTGGCAGTGTATGGAAGTGCCATCACCGCTAGCTGGGGCACTTCTGCCTTGGCAGGGCCAGTGTGTTGCTGCTATGCTTTACCTCTGCCATTTCCTATCTGTTGCTTGTCACCTATTTTTGGCTCCTAAGCCCTGCTTGACCAGTTTTCCAGAGTTGGGAGGTGGAGGTGGCCTTACCGGTAATAGGAAGTCGGCCGGGGCGGGGCATCAGGGGTGTCCTGCTCCAACTCCCGGTAGACCACCTCTGGCAGCTTGGGAGTGGTGCTGGCAGAAGCGTTGTGGTGGTGGTGATGGTTGGAGTCCTTGCGTTTCTCCTTGTTCTTATGCTTGCTTGACTTGGGAGTAGCGGCCGGTGTCTCGGTGTTCTCCTTATTGCTGCCGTTCTCAGGGGCCTCCTCGGGGGCTTCCTCATCCTCAGACACCACATCCAGGTTGTCAAAGATGCTAATGCGGTGCACGCGGCCGTGCAAGTCCACTTCCACCATGCGCTGGGCCTGTGCGTAACTCATCACCTCACGGCTGGGTGACTGGGATACCTCTGAGGGGCTGGGCGACTGCTTATTGGCTGGGCGTGACTGGCGCCCCTTCTTCTTGTGCTTTCGGAGTGGCGTCTGCTGTGGGGGCGGTGGGTTGTCATGGTCATAGTGGTACAGATGGTACTCAATACCACTGTAACTCTTGTAGACCTTGCGGCAGGTCTCCACGGGGCACTCATAGGGTGGCTTAGTGGCCCGCAAGTTGTGGCAGAAAGTCTTCACGTCAAAGTCCACCCCCATGCTGTCACATCTAGAATGTACAGATCAGTTAGCGTAGGCCCGGGCCACCCACTCCGCTCTCTCCAGCCCTCCCTCTCCCCAAGGGTCCTGGCCAGCCAACCTCTACAGCAGATCCAAATGCCATCTGGTCCACACCATGGCCATGGTCTTGGCATTATTACCTCTTGTCTGATCATTCTGCCCTGTGTCTCAGTTCTAGCTTTATCTCACATAAACGTGTCCAGAATGATCTTTCTACTAAGTAGCATTAATCATATCAGTGTCTTGATTAGAAGCCTCCTGATGCTCCCCACTGATTTCAGGATAATATCCACATTGCTTATGATGACAGTCAGGGTGTACCTTTCATTCTGTGGCCTTAGTCTTCCTTTCTAGATCCTTCTTTTCACCAGTTATAGCTGTATTTCTGTCTAACCAGGGAAACTTGCCATTCCCTGAATGTTACCAGCTCTCATTCCTGCAAAATGATCTCTATTTAAAATGCCTTCCACTCTCCCTGATTAGTGAGCTCCTACTCATTCTGCAAAACATGGCTCAAATGTCACTTCTGTTATGATTTCTTCATCTCTCTCACAGAGAGCTGTGTTTCCACAGCATTTCATCCTCACCTCCACCATGGCACTCACCACACTGAAAGTTCTGTCTCCTTCCACTAGACTGGGAGCTCTACAGTGCAGACACGAGAGCCTACCCACTTCCATAGCCCCAGAACCTGGCATGCAATATTGTTTTGGCAAATGAATAAATAATTTGTTGAATGAATAGCTAAATGAAGGGATCACCAGATTAGGGACCGAGATGGATGAAGGCTAGTGTCAGCCCATGCGGAAGTTTGAATTGGTGGCCAAAGTGATTTGGTCCTGGACTCCAGCAGAAATACATGGATGACTTTCTGAGGCCTCTAGGGTAAGCCTATGCCCTGGCCTTGGGGATGACACCAGGCCTTAACAGTACAAACAGGAACATGGCAGTTCAGGCACACTCAGCTCCATGCTGGTCCTTAGAGCCCTCCCTTCCTTCTCTCCAGTGTTCCTGGGTGAGTGGAGACAGCAGATGGCACCAGCCCCCAGGAAGCCCAGCTTGGTCAGAGACTGCCCCAATTTCTCCAGGCCCAGCTGAATTCAACAATTTAACTATGGGCTGGGCACCATTCCAAGCAAAGCCACCCTGAGCTCCCTGACTAACAAGAGTTGTCTCCTGTGACTTAACCCAGCCAGTGAACTGCTCCAGCCTCTGTCCAAACCCCTGATTGCCATTTCATTAAAACTACTTAAACTGCCCCTACTTCCTACCTGTGGCTATCTTGAAACAAACCAATCAGAAGCACAAACTCTACTGTTTCAATGAGTCCCTGGTGAAGGCTGCAGCTCTGCTGCTGTAGCTCCCGAAGCAGCACAGAGCCCCCGGCAAATGTTCCGCTGGGACTCAGCAGCAGACGCGCAGAGAAGAGACACGGAAACTTAGACCCGAAAGTCCGTGGGGAGGGCCCCAGGCCCTGGGGTATGACGACCGCATCTGCCTATGGCTCTCAGGGGGCTGGAGGAAGTAGGGGGCGGAGGCCAGAGCGATCAGGCCAGGCCCAGGCGGTGCCCGCAGCCCTCTCCCGGATGCGGCGACGTTTCCCCTTGATCAAAGTGTACAAGTTGAACAAGGCTCTCCTCCTGCTATTGACCCAGGCAGCCCCGAAGGGATACACTGTTGACCAGGGATGCGGGCGGGGGGCGAATGCACTGTCACTTCTTCCGGCTGGAGTGGCCCGACCCTCGGGCTGGGCAGTTTCAGTGCGTGCCCCACGAAACTAGCCTACCCCTTCCCGGCTTGCCACTCCCGCCCTGGTCCCTGGCCCACACTCACCGGCCACCTCGAGTCCGGGCTCATCGCCGGGGACGCCCGCCGGGGCTCCGACCCCACTTAGGGAGGCCGGCGGGGAAAGACGGGCCGGGGAGGGAGAGCCCCAATTCCGGAGACTGCAGACCACGCCACCCCGACCCCCTGCCGCCCCACGCTCTGGCCCGGCTCCCTGGGATTCCCGCGCTGACCCCTGCCGCTCCCAGTCCCGCTGGCGCCCGAGCGTCTCAATTCCGGCGGCCGCCGCCCCTTTCGAAGGCCCCTAGGTTGCCGGGTCTCGGGACCCGGCGCCGCCGGAACAATGGAGGCTCCCGGAGGCAGCGCGGGGACGGCGGCGGCGGAGACGGTGGCGGCAAAGGCAGTGGCAGCGGCGGCGGCAGCAGCAGCGGCGACGGCGTCTGCGCAGGGTAAACTTGGCGCCGCGGCGCTGCCGAGCTGCACTTTCGCCACAGATCCCCGCCCGCCCGCTGAGGCTCGAGAGGCCATTCTCTGGGATTCGGAAGGGCCCCTGGACACCTTACAGGGCTTTTCTAGCGCCTCCATCTTAGAGCTGAGTTTCTGGAGACAGAAGTTGCGCTACTTGGGATCCGGAGTGGTCGGGCCGTTTGTCGCGAATCTGCCGGCACGGACGGTGAGCGCGGGACTGGGCGTAAGGAGCCCGCCCTTCTCCCTTCCCCCTCTGCCTCTTCCCCCGCCTCCCTCCCTCCTGCTGGCGCCGCGGCTGCGGTAGGGACCTGGCCTTGGTCTCCGAGGAAGGCGGCGAGGCGGGGCCGGAGCCTCGGGGCGGGGCTGGGGGCAGGGCCAGGAGCAAGAGGGACGCGGACTGCAGCCTAAGGGGCACCGGGAGTTATGGGTAGGGGCGGGGCGGGGCTGGAAGAGAATAAGCCAATCTATGGGGCGGGGTTTGCGGGGGGTGGGCGGGGCCATCTGTAAAGCAGGCCCCAGTAAGGAGAATAGGGACTGAACTGGGGGTGAGGGGTGGGACTAAACAGAAGAGGGGGGCTTCAGAAGAGAAAGGGCGGGGCTTCGGATGGGCCTGGAACTTGGAGCTGGGCTGGGGAGAAGATAGAGCTGGGAAAAGCCACGCGAGGCTGAAGGGAAAGGGCGGGGCTTGGAAAAGGTAAAAGGGCAGGGCTGAGGAAAGGTGTGGATCTGAAAGTAGCGGCCTGATTGGGGGCGGTGCAAAATGCTGGTTGGGTGTAAAACGGACTGTGTCAGTAAAATAAGATTCAGACGCTGGAACCTTGTAGGTAGGCGGGGAAAGGCTTCATGATGTCAAAACAGCTACTTTTAATGTGACTGGGTCTCTTAGTAGCTATGCGAACTTGGGCAATTTGTTAAAGTCTTCCTACCTCATATTATTTATTTGTAAAGCTGAGCTCGACAACTCTATTGTCAGTTTTGGGGGGGCTCTTGAGAACTTGGTGCCAAGAAGAGTCTGCTTGTAAAACAGTACTTGTTGCTTAGCCTATCCAGTTTTGCCATCAACGGGGAGCGTGAAAGGGTCTGCCAGGGTTCTGGGGCAAAGCCCAAAACATCTGGAAACTTCTAATTTATCTTAGTATAAACCTTGCATTCAACCCACTATAAAGTATTTGTTTTCATATACAATGTCTTCCCCTAAACATCCTAATAAAATTGGCACTCCAGGAAGAGGTTTGCTGGTTAACATCTTGGCAAGTGGAGTCAAACTGTTGGGTTCTGTTTAATAAGTGACTTAACCTCTCTGAGCCTCAGATTCTTCATGTGCAAAAGATAAAACAGTGCTTATCTCACAGGATTGCTGTGAGGATTAAATAAGATGATGCATGTAAATTACTTATCAATGTCTGATATGTAGTGAATACTCAAAGAAAATATCAGCTTTTTAAATATCCTTACTCAAAAAACTTGAACTAGATGGATTAGAGCAGATTTATACAGAATCATCTTAAAGCTGACCCCTTTTGAGGTCAAGAATCCCTTTTAGAATCTGATAAAAGCTATGGGCCTCTCTCCTCAGGAAAAATGTACACACATAAAGATTCACTTGTTTCTTAAAGTATTTGAAGAATATCTGAAGAAGGGTTAGATGAATGGGTGTTAGGATGGGGATGATCCCTAGCTGAAGCTGTCCTTGCTCCGTCTTTCTCTTGGTGTGTCCCAGACCCTGGGCGTCCCAGCCTCCCTCCCCAAGACCCATGAGACAGAAGTGGAGTAAAGATCAGCTTTATTATTGGCAAGAAGGCAGGGAGGTGGTGACAGTGCCAGGCCCTTCTGTGGGTGATGGGGCAGAGGGCTCGACCAGCCAAGACCGATCCTCCAAGCTGCCCTCCCAGTGAGGTCCAAGGTTCCAGGTGCCTCTGATTTTGAGCAGAAGCAATGGGTGGGCAGGCAGGCAGACTGCTGGGCATTGGTTAGATGGGCTATTCAGGGATGCTCTGGAGCTGGTGTCGGGCTGGGGGTGGCAGGGGGTGGCGGGCGAGGCTGGATGTCCCTGGTGCGCATATAGGACAGTAGCTGCTCTGGGATCTCCGCCAGCACATCCTTGGCAAGTCGGGCCATGCTCAGCACCTGGTTCCCCGACCGGTCGACATAGTCTCGGAATGGGACAAACTGCGACAGGCACGATCAGGAATGGGTGGCCAGGAGAGAGAGGACTGGGGAAGGTGGCAGGGGGGAGGCTTCCTCTTTGACCCCTAACATCTCTAAGGATCACTCTCTTTCCCACTTTATCTAGAGGAACTTTCTACATTTGCTTTCTCCCCACCCACTTTTTTTCCACCTTCTATTCACCCTTAAACCACTCTAATTTGGCTTCATGCAGTCTACTGAAACTGCTCTTGCTAACGAAGTCAGCAGCACCATGTTCCCCAGTCAGTCCAGCAGGCAGTGATTGTCACACATCTGCTGACTCCCCTTGAACTTTCCATTACATTTCACCATAATCTTCCTGAACACTTCCCACTCTTGACACATTACATTCTTCTAGATTTTCTCTACCTTTCTGGATGCCTCCCTGAACCAACCCCAATGCTCTAGGTCTGCCTAATCTCTAAATCTGATGCCTTTTCTTTCTTAATTCTCTTCCTGGGTGATTTCATACACTTTCAACACATTTACAAACTGTTCCCTGGATTAAGAGGTACAAACTACTTAATATAGACAAAATAAATAAGAAACAAGGATAAATTGTGTAACAGGGTATTGTAGCTTTTATCTTGTAATAACTTTAAATGGAGTATAAACTAAAAGCACTGAATCACTATTCTACATAACTGAAATTAACACAGTATTGTAAAGCAACTGTACTTCAATTTAAAAAAAAAAGACCCTGTTCCCTGATAACTTCTACATTTATACATCCATCCCTACCTTCTTTTCTTTAAGGCCCAGAGTCACAACTTAGTTGCCCATATCACATCCCCTTTCATTTGTCTCGGATAACTCAAGCCCAATGTGTTTACAGCTGAATTCTAGGCTTTTCTGCCAAATCTGCCCCTCCTCCAGCCTTTCCTTTCCCAGTAAGTGAGGCTATCACTCACCAGGGGCTCAGTCTAGGAAACTAAGAATCATTCTTGAAGCCCCCCTGACTCCCTGTCACCATTTAATCAAATATTCAATTCTCATACATTTTTTCTTAAATTGTCTTTTGAACCTGTTTCTCCTCTCCATCCTCACTGCTCCTATTCCCATCCAAATCCCTGGACTGCTTCGAAGGCTTCCTCACTAACAGATCTCCCTGCCTTCTCCCTAGTCCTGCTGCAGTCCACGTTCCTGCAGCCTCTCTGCATGTCTCAAATGTGAGACTGACCATCTCACTTCTCTAACATCCTTCAAGAGCTTTCTAATTATTTCGGAACAAAGCCCCAAACTTCACCATGACTGGCAGGGCCTTGCCTTCCTCTTCCTCTCACTGCTGTGATCCTGCCACTCAGGCCTCTTGCCTTCTCCATGATTGGGCCAGTTATTTTGAACCTAAGGGCCTTCTCACCTGCTGCTCTCTGCTTGTTATGCTTATACCTTGCTTTAGATTTCAGTTCCAATGTCGTTTCCTCGTAGTAGCCTTCCCTGACAATCCTGCCTAATCAGATCCCAGTTACAGACTCTTACTGTGGCATTTGCTGTCCCTCTGGAGCACTTAGCACAATCTAATGAACTGTGCCATTATTATTGGCTGCCTCCACTAGAGGGCAGGTGCCTTGGGGATCTCTTACACTACGAATCCACCATGGCTGCAGCAACCTGCCTGTTTCTCAAAAAGAATTTGTTGAATGAATGTAGGAAGGCTGAAAGAGTGAAGGGAAGAAAGGTAAGTGATTAAGAAGGCAGTAAAGGGACTGCCCTGGTGGCCCAGTGGTTAAGAATCCACCTGCCAATGCAGGGAACACAGGTTCAATCCCTGGTCCAGGAACATCCCACAGGCCTTGAGGCGCCTAAGACCTCGCGTCACAACTACTGAACCCATGGTCTAGAGGCCACGGGTCACAGAGCCCAACCTCCGCAACAAGAGAAGCTCACACACTTCAACTAGAGAGTAGCCTCCACTCCCATAAATTTGAGAAAGCCCTGCATGCAGCAATGAAGACCCAGCAGAGCCAATAAATAAATAAAAATTGAAAAAAAAAGAAAGGAAGGCAGTAAAGGGGAATGGCTGCTAACTTAGCCCCTCCTTCCCACCATGCCTTTTGACACCATGACTTTCTTTTGACCCCATGATATCAAGTCTACCTGAACGATGTCGCGCTCGGCATAGCGTCCCCTAGAGGACACGCGCACATCATCACCGTCCAGCTCTTCCATAGCTGCAGAAAAGACACCCCTCAGCTGATTGGCCTTTCCCACAACAGCCCATGCTACCCTCTGCCTCTTGGCTCCCCTTTGGAGTCATCAAGAGACCACCTAATGGTTGTATCAAAGTCCTACAGATATTAGGCATTGTAATGGAGTTATTATTATTCCCTCCCAGGCATTCCATCATCCTAGGAACCCCAGGAGGGAAGTATTTGTATCAACAACCTTGGTTATAATGAGGAAATGGGTTCAGAGAAGGTCTGACTTGGCCAAGGTCCGACAAAGGCATCCATCCTATCTTCTCTATGAGACAGGCCTGGGTTCCCAGATCCTCCTCTATTTTCCCCAGTTCTTGGTCCCACTCATGAAAACCCCCCATCTTACTCACCTTCAAACATGGCCGGTCCCACACCGACAATAATGATAGACATGGGCAGTGATGAGGCCTATGAGGGGAAAGAGGGTAATTGGTTGGGGTGAGCAGCCATAACAAGGGAAGTGACTGTTGGGGGACAGTTCTCTCTGTGTGTGATATTTCGGCACATCTTACAAGCAGAGGCACTGATTTCTCTTTGTGCCAGACTATCTTTTCAAGTATGTCTGCATATGTAACAGCCTTGAAAGATACAGGGTCTTCCTATACACAGCAAAGGGTGGGTTTGTTTACTGTTCAGTATAATAAAATGTCTCCTGCTGGAACAAAGGGCAGGCATGCTTACTGCCCATGATAAAAGGCTTAGGCTTTCTACACTCAGGGTTTCTGTTCCATAATACAACCCACTGGTCATCTGGCCCTTGGCACATTATCTTCTGGGAAGTGGGACTTAGTGAATCAGAGCCAATGCTGATAGTTGAGCTGTTGCTATTGCTGGGAATAGTGGCATGTGGAGTCTCAATTCCTCGACCAGGGATTGAACTCATGCCCCCTGCAGCGGAAGTGTTGAGTCTTAACCACTGGACTGCCAGGGAAGTCCCATGCACCTTTGCTTTTGATCCAGAAGTCTGTGTCCACTGCCAGCATCCATGAAATTGTCAGCCTGACTTGTTAGCTTGCATGTAGGGCAAAATCTCCACCCCTGGACAGTTATTAGCAATGACCCCTCCCTGCTGAACCTCCTCAGACTTACACTGACGATGGCCTCCTTCGTCTGTGTCATGTCCGAGATGACCCCATCAGTTATGATGAGCAGAACATAGTACTGGGAACCATCAGAGATCTTGGCTGCAGCCCTGGGGGAGAGGCTAAGATCAGAATTCAGCTGAAAGCCCAGAGAGTCCAAAGAAATGTCTATCCCTAAAACGTCCACAGCCGGTCCGGTAAGCAGAGGACAAGGACTGGGGCTTCAGAAGCTCATGCTCCTTCCCCAGAGCTGGCTGCCTGCCCCCTCCGACCATCCCTCCAGTGACACTCACAGAGCATTTACTATGGTAGCTACTGTGTTAGGTAGGCTATGTTACGCGTTGTGAGAAAGAAACAGTCCCCCAAATCCTCTTGAGAATGGACAGTGAACCAACAATCACAGAAATAGCTGAAGAATTGCATTTGTGAGGAGAGTTAGGAGAGGAAAAGCTACTGCTATGACAGCATCCCGTAGGGATCTTGACATGGCCCAGGTCAATGAAGACTTCTTTGAGGAAACAATGTTTGAGGATGAAGGAGAAGAGGAGGGAGAGGAGGCTAAGTAAAGGGGAGGGGGAGGTCATTCCAGATAGAAGGAACAGCATGGACAAAGTCCCTGTAATGAGACTGGAGGAAGTCTACCCTGTCTGGAGTCCAGAAAGTGAGAGGAGCAGCGTGGGCCATATGATTGCAATGGGGTGGGGCCCAGATCACACAGGACTTTGTTGGCCCTGGAGTGATCCTGGTGTTTATACAAGAACAAGACCAAAGACTGAAGGCCTTCTTTCTCCCCTTTCTCACCCATTTCTCCTCCTCCCTTCTCCCTTCTGCTCATCATATGCCATTGCCTAGGCTTCTGGGTCCTCAGCCAGTGTAACAGCTGCTCCCAGAGTCTTTTTCCTTCTCTCACTATCAGTCTTTGACTCCCAAGATTTTTTGATCTGAAGTGAGTTCAGAAGTCATTGAGACCAGTCCCCTTATTTTATACATAAGAGAAACAAGACCGCAGACAGCACAAAGGCCATGGCAGACGCGGGCTCTTCCAGTCTCAAGCCCTGTGAGGATTGGAAAGGATGGAGCTGCACTATCCAGTAAGACAGTCCCCAGCTCATATGGAAATTTATATAAATTAAGTTAAATAAAATTATCTCAGTTACTTGTTTGCCCAAGCAACACTCCAGGTGCTCACCATCTGTATGTGGCTGGGAGCTACCATACAGGACATCACAAGACACAGAACATCTTCATCATTGCATCCATCACTGCAGAGAGTTCTGTCGGACAGTGCTGGTATCTAAGCTTGATATAAAAAATCCAGAGGAAAGCATAGTGGGAGTGGAGAATTCAAACAGCTACAGTTCATTTTGCCCAGGGCCCAGGGTGGGCGTGGGCCATGATCCTCCCTAGCAGCCTTGCTCTTTTCCTGAATTCCGGCTGCGGCCTCTTCATAGGCTTGGGCTGCCACCGTTTCCTGTCATTCACTCATTCCGCAAATAATCACTGCACACCTGCTGTGTGTCAGACACCAAGTTGGTGCTGAGCCTGCAGCAGAGAATTGGCCGTTGTCCTGGGGGAGACGGATGCTTACAGCATGGAGATGCCATGAGGCGAGGGCTTTGAGGACATGAGGTCTAACCTAAGACCTGAACAGTGAGTAGGAGTTAGCTAGGATGAGGTGGAGGCAGAGGTGGGGTGGGGGGAGGGGGAGGGTAAAGGGAGGGTCTTCAGAGAGAAGGAATGGCGTGTGCAAACCGAGAGAGAGTGTATTCGAGGAGCTGTAGGTAGAATACAGAAGACGGAGGAGGTCAGAGTAATGGGTAACCCTCACAAAGGGATCTGTGAGCAGGAGCATTGAGGGGTGGTGCGGAAGGGTTTGGGGACTTGAGAGGCACATCCGTGGCTCCCTGCAGAAGCCTGGCACCCCCAAGGCCATTTAGACCTGGAGCTGGGTGACGGGCCGGGGAAAGCCAGTCTGTGCCCCACCTGTCTGTGGGGTGGCAGACAACGAAGCGGCATCTGTGATCATCAAAATCATGGCTGCACACTTGACATATGTGACCTGATTGAATCCTCACCACCCTTCTAAGAGGTGGGCACATTTGTTATTCCAAAGTGAAGTGTACAGGCATGAGTAATAACATTCCAAAGGGGTGGTGAAGCCAGGGCCCCAGTCCACACTTGACAGACTAAGCCTAAAGCCTGAGCTCTTGATGCCTCTAGGCTTCATTCCCGCCTGCTCTTTGGCTACTGCTCCATGCACACTGCACACTCTGATCTCGGTGTACTGTTCACTGTCTACCGAGCTTGCCCCTTCATGCCTCTGTGCTCTTCACATGCAGTTCCTGCCGCCAGGCCTGCTCTGCACGTCTTCCTCTGATAAAGTCCAGTTCGCCCTCTGCACCCAGCCAAGCAGTCAGGTCCCTCCACAACTAGGCTGCCTTGGGTCTCTTGGATGCCACCCACCAAGATGGGCTGCATGCCCTTCATGGGTTCTTACACCCCTGAGTGTACCAACATGTATGCCAAGGGGAACCCAAGGTCACAGGATACCTGAAGCACCCATTACACCATATGATCTGGTGGATAAAGCTAGATGTCTCTAAGTATACTTAAAACACACCTCCCCACACCTTAAATTATAGCAAATATGGACACAATGTCAGAAGCATGTAAAATCTGCATGAATTGTTAAGATAAAATATGGGGATTTCAAAGACATTTTCAGGTCGGCTGCTTTCAACCGGGCCCCCAGTTACCCCTAGGGGAAGCAGTTGTTTGCCTTTGCCAATAGGCAACTTGCTGGAAAAGTCTGGGAAGCTCTGGCCTGTAGAAGGTAATGATTTATTTATATTTCTGTCTCCTGAGCCAAGGCGGGAGATCTCAAGGGCAGAGACTAGATCTGATTCATCTGAGTCTCCAGTGCCCCAGCAGATATCTGAGCACATGCAGATGCCCTCTGAATAGTAATAATGATAATAATCGTAATAGCTCACACCTATACCACTTACCATGTGGCAGGCACTGTTCTATGTGCCTGACGAATATTAAGTTAGTCCTCACAACAGCTCTGCTGCTGCTGCTACTGCCAAGTCGCTTCAGTCGTGTCCGACTCTGTGCGACCCCATAGACGGCAGCCCACCAGGCTCCCCTGTCCCTGGGATTCTCCAGGCAAGAACACTGGAGTGGGTTGCCATTTCCTTCTCCAATGCATGAAAGTGAAAAGTGAAAGTGAAGTCGCTCAGTCGTGTCTGACTCTTCGAGACCCCATGGACTGCAGCCCACCAGGCTCCTCCGTCCATGGGATTTTCCAGGCAAGAGTACTGGAGTGGGGTGCCATTGCCTTCTCCACACAACAGCCCTATGATGTAGCTATTATTATTCTCATTTACAGTTGAGGAAAGAGACACAGAGAGGTTCAGAGTCTTGCCCAAAGTGACACAGCTAGTAAGTAGTAGAGTGGGTGTATTAACTTAGTCTAGCTCTACAGCCCACATTCATGCTACATTTTTCTTTATGGAATATTCATTGAATCAGTAAATGAATGAGTGAATCAGTGAATTTGCCCAAGATAATGTTTAAATCTGTTTAACAACAATAACAAAAGAAAATGTGCTCAGGTCCCATTATTAAGTGAAAAGATCAGTAGTGAAATGTTACATCAAATTTGACTGCCATTATGGTTACATAAGGAAAAGACTATCATTAACTATATATATATATAGTTATATTATATTGTTATATATATAACTGTGTATATACTATATATAGTTTTTATATATATATATATATATATATATATATATATGTTTCTCCACATTCTCATGGGCCATTTTCTGGGTCATTTCTTATTTAATATCTCCATCCTTAAAATTTCAACAGCAATGTTACATTACTTTTGTAATTAAAGAAACTATTATCTCATGATGAATTAGAAGATAAACTAATCTTTATTAGAGGAAAAGGGAGTCTCTGGATATATATATCTCCCTGAAATTCTTCCACTTTTATTATTTTTTTTGTTTCATCTTTTTACTTTCAAGTTTTCTGAGGTATTTTGTTTTACATGGGTCTCTTCTATTTAGCATATAGTATGTATGTGAAAGTCACTCAGTTGCAACTCTAATTCTTTGCAACCCCATGGACTCTATAGTCCATGGAATTCTCCAGGCCAGAATACTGGAGTGGGTAGCCTTTCCCTTCTCCAGGGGATATGCCCAACCCAGGGATCAAACCCAGGTCTCCCACATTGCAGGCAGATTCTTTACCAGCTGAGCCATAGGGAAGTCCAGGAATATTGGAGTGGGTAGCCTATCCCTTCTCTAGGGGATCTTCCTGACCCAAGAATCGATCTGAGGTCTCAGGCAGATTCTTTACCAACTGAGCTATCAGGGAAGCCCTTAGCATATAGTAGAATTATTATTTTTTATTCAATCAGAGAAACTTTTTCTTTTAATAGGTAAATTTATCCAACTTAAGTTCATTAACATATGTTCGGTTTTAGTTCAGTCATTTTATTTTATTTGCATTAAAAATCATTTGATATGTAAGTTGGATTTTCTTTGCTTTGTGTTTTTATTCTGAAAATTAGAAGTTACTCTTCTATTTTTAGAAGTTACTCTTCATCGTTAATCTACAACTTGAGCTCATTTTAATCTACCATGAGCACTGACTATGGGCCAGACACTGTGCTAATTATTCTTATGTTGTTACCTAATTTTAAATCCCCAATATCCCTATAAAAATAAGATGCTCTTATCATCCATTATTATACCCATTTACATGGATGAAATGGAGGCTTAGAAAGAAGTTAAGTTGCTTCAGGTCAGATGAGGTTAGTGGCTGGTGGACCCAGGGTCACTCCCAGGTTTGATGCCAAAGTGTGTGCCTTATCCACTGTTCTCTAGGTCCTTCTCTCTTCCCCAAACATGAGGCCTGGTTTGTTGTTCCCAGGAAGTGGGGTTGGGGCAGTTCACTGACACTCTTTCTACCTCAGAATAAGGCCTGATGTAACCTCCTCATACCAGAGCTTGGCCAACACTGAAACTTTCGCCCTTTCCCCAAAGCCTAAATTCACTATCCTTGGGAAGTCAGTCCCCTGTCTGGTCCCCTTAATTTCCCCCAGGTCCATCCAGTTTCCTTACCTGGCCACCTGGTTGATGACAGGGGCGAAGTAGGTGGGCCCGTAGAGCTGCACTGTGCGCAGGCTCTGGAAGTAGCTCTCCAACACGCCCTCGATGCCCGCGCAGTTGGGGTCCTCATCATTGTTGTTCTGTCAGGGAAGATGCCCTGCTGGACTGATCCCAGCTCACTCTTGCCTTTCTCCACCGCTCTCTTTCACACTCCCCTCCAGACTCCAACCCAGCTCCCCTCCTTGCTCTGCCACCCTCCCCTAGATCCTGCTCTTCTGCATGTCCTTGACCCTTAGAAGAAAATCTAAGCAGAAAAATTTTGTCAACTTGGGTGGGCCAGATTCCAGAGTGTGGAGTCTAGGCTCTGGCCCATACCATACCAGGGGGAACTGGTGGGAGATCCGTCCCTCTGGAGGGAGCTTGGCGCCAAAGCCGTAAGCTGGGAAGAGCTTGTCACTGTCATAGTCCTGGATGATTTCTCCCACTGCCTTGAGGGCCATGGCATAGGCGCTGAGCTGATAAGGACTCATGTAGTGCAGGGAGGTGGGCTGCAGGGGATTCCCTGTAAGGAAACAGGAGCCCCACCTCATGGTCATCTTGATGATCTGTCTGTTCACCTGCCTGTCTTTGTATGCATCTATGCGCTGCCTATCCATTCATCCACTCTTTATGCTGTTGTTGGTGTTTTGTCTCTAGGTCGTGTCCGACTCTTTCATGACCCCATGGACTATAGCCCGCCAGGCTCCTCTGTCCATGGAATTCTCCAGGCAAGAATACTGGAGTGGGTTGCCATTCTCTTCTCCAGGGGATCTGCCCAACCCAGGGATCGAACCCATGTCACCTGTGTTGGCAGGCAGATTCTTTACCACCGAGCCCCCAGAGAAGCCTCTTTACCCATGTACTCCTTCATTATTTTACTCAGTCATCCAAATGTTCATTTTCAAACTATCCATGTACCAACCCCTATATCTATCCATCAGTTCATCCACCTGCTCATACATCTATTCACCGATCCACTGGCCATAAATCCATCTACCTATTCACCTCTATCCATCTGCTTCTCCATCTTCTTATCCAGTTAGCCACCCACCTGTGCATCCAGCCAGCCAACCTGCCATCTATCCACTTGCTCACCTGCCATTTCTCTTTCTTTCCCATCCATCCATATAACCATATTCTTTTGTCCATCTACTCATTCATCCATCTCTATTCATCCCATTCATTTACCTGTCTGTCCTCATATGGATCCATCCACTATCCACCTGTCCACTCATCTATTTTCCCAGTTTAAACACCTGTCCATTTGTCCACCCACATGCCAGTTCATGCATCCACCTCTTCAGCCTGTTTACTCACTCAGACCCATTGGCTCACACTGTTCGTCTGTCTACCCACACAGTTATCCACCCATTTACCTGTTCATCTGTCAGTACACTTCTGTTCCCTCCCATCCACTCATCTACTCGTCCACTTCTCAAGCTACCTAGAGCTATTTATCCTTTCAATTTTCTTTGGTCCATTTACCCACTTACCTTTCTGTACTCTCCCACCGTTACCTCCACAACACTCCTGCCCCAGTATTAGCCTAACTGGGCCTTGCCTCAAGGCTGGGCTTCCTGGATAGGTTAACTCTTATTCCCAGGTTTTAATTCAGGCCTATCCCTAACAACTTCTTTAGAATCCCTCCACACCCTGTTCCCCCATCCATGCCTCACCATTAGAAGCTGTGAAGTCAATGGCTACTGTGAAGTTCAACTGTGTCCTGTTGGGGAAATAGATGGATTGAGAAATGAGGGACTAATACTTACTATACCAGGATTTCTCAAACACGTGTATGCATCTGAATCACATGGGAGTCGTGTTAAAAGGCAAATTATGATCTGGATGGTCTGGGTGGAGCCTGAGATTCTACATTTTTAACAAAATCCCAAGTGAGGCAGATGCTGTTGGCCCATGGAACACACTTTGGGGAGTGGGTTCCCACATGCCCCATTTATTCCTAAATGCCTACCTCATGACATAATATGCATAATTTAATTTAACCCTTACTATAGTCCTAAAGTAGTAATTAACATCTCCATTTTACATTAAAATCAGGTTTAGAGAAAAAAAGTACCTTTCTGAGGTCTGCTTGCATCCACTAAACCAAGGAAAATGTACCCTACAGCCTGCTTGTCTTTTCCTTCTCTCTTGGCCTCTCCCTCTTGCCTAGCCATATCTTCTGTCTGGGCTCCAGTAAGGCTACGGGAGACCACTGGTCTGTCATCTTCCCAGGGGGGCTGGAAGCTAGGGCTGAAAGGCAGCCCTATGGAGAGAACTACGATGGACAGCACTTTGCACTTTATAGTCTGCCACGTGTTTTCAAGATCTCATCGGATCCTGACCATTAATGAAGAGTAAAACTGAGGCTCAGAACTGGGAGAAACTCGTTGCTGGACTTTCAGTCCAGAGCTTGGCTGTGACTCACCCTCCCTTGATGTAATCGACAAAAGTGAACTCAGAGTCCACAGAAAAGGAGAGCAGCGTCACCTGTGGGACAGAAGAGGCAGCCCTGCTACTTGGAAAGGGTGGTTGCGCTAGAGAAAGGGAAAGAGGCACTCAACTCCAGCCCCTGACCCACCCTGTCCGATTTCTGAAAGGGCAAGAGGGGAAGCCATCAGAAACATACTTGGGTTTCCAAAAGTATATTAAATCATGAAATAAAACTTAGGGTTCCCCCCCAGAAAAACCTGCAAAAGATTAAAGATCAAACAAATTTCCTTAGGTGAGGGGAAAAACAAGAATAAAAAACAAAACAAAAGGAAAACTGAAATGGTGCCACCTTGTATCCAACATCACTATGTGCAAGCAGTCTGCACCCATAGCTCTCCCATACCCTCACCGAGTGGTCATGCTCTGTGTCCCCATTCTGGGGACAGAAACAGAAGGATCCACAGAGGGCCAGAGCTCTAGGGAGTACTCACGGTTCCCGAGTTGACGTATTTCTTCTTCTTACATTTCTTCCGAGGGTTAAGTACCTAAGCGCAGTAAGGTAACGGTGATGGTGGGACACAGGTGAAGGGAAGCACAGACTGAGCACACTTGGGGTGGAGGCCTGGGAAAGCTGGGCGCGGCTGAGCTCTCACCTCATACACGGTGAACTGGTTCTGGGCCTTGCTCAGCTCTCGGTAGCTGGTGGTGAACTCACCGATGAAGTCGTGGCTGCAATGAGGCCAGGGGCAGGTAAGCGACTGCTGCTGGCTTGGAGCCACCCCTGAGACCAGTCTTTTACCCTCACTATCCCCTGCCGCTACTTGGTCTGCCAGGCACTGGGCCTTGGGTCAGAAGAGAGACCAACCTAAGAGGGAGAGAAGGGAAGAGACGGTGTCCCCGAGAGACAACTGAGGGGACCTGGCATCTGTCGTCACCATCTCTGGCTCCCAGGGCTACTCTGGGGTTCCTAGCGAGAGTGCTACATATTTCAGGGAACTGTTTGGTTTAATTATAGGAGAGGGCAGTGCTACCTTCCATCCCGGTCCCAGTCGTACACGTCAATCTTCACCGTTCTGAAATGTAGGAGATAAACACAGGCTAGGTTTGTAGGATAAATCTGAGACACCCCCACCCATCTAGTCAAGATGATCTTGACTATACACAGATCATCCTTCCATCCATCCATTTGTCCTTCTATCAACCTTCCTCCCATCTGTCTTATCCATTTATCAGTCCCCGAATGTACCCAGCTGTCTACTGACACTATCATTATTGCTACTGCTGCTGCTGCTATTTGTACCACTATTACTATTCTTTACTACTGATTTTAAAAAAATATTTTGGCCACACTATATGGCTTGTGGGATCTTATTTCCCTGACCAGGAACTGAACCCAGGCCCTCAGCAGTGAAAATGCAGAGTCCTAACCACTGTACCACCAGGGAATTCCTTTGCTTCCCCGATGGCTCAAAAGGTAAAGACTCCACCTGTAATGCAGGAGATGTGGATTTGATCCTTGGGTCAGGAAGACCCCCTAGAGTAGGAGATGGCAACCCACTCCAGTATTCTTGTCTGAAAAATCCCACGGACAGAGGAGCCTGGTTGGCTATAGTCCAGAGGGTCGCAAAGAGTCAGACACAACTGAGTACACACACACACACATTCCAGGCATTGTTCTCAGCACTTTCACTGACTAATTTAACAAGCACTCTATAAAGCAAGTATTAATACTATTATTACTTTTGAATAAGGACACTGAGGCCCAGAAACTAGTAACTTGACTAAGGACCATAACAAGTAAATTGCTGAGCTGAGATTTAAACTCTGACATCCTGGTTCCAAAGACTATGTTCTTTTTTTTTTTTTTTTCAAAGACCATGTTCTTAACAGCTATGCCTAAGTCATCTTTTATGGCCACTGACCTATGCAGCAGTTCATTCAACCATCCATCCTGCCATCTAATCACCCTTTTACCCATACAAATTTACCAATCAATTACTTATTAAACTCTATCACCCATATAACTATACATCCCGCCCTTCAATGACTCACTGATACATACAAGCGTCCATCTGTATCTCCATGCATCTACCCAACCAAACACTCAGCCATCTGGTATTTGTCTAATCAACCACTTGTCTACATAACCATCTACTTATGGGCCCACTCACCTATCTTCATACTGCCCATTTGTGAATTCATATGGTCAGCCTATCCATCTACTTTACACTCATCCATCCATTCCCTCTACCACCTGTTCATCTGTCTATCCATTAATGTACCTGTCATTCCACCTGTTTACCCTCCTGCCTTTTCAGTCACCCCTCTGCCTCTCCAACCAACCATGGATCTCTCATATACCCATCCAGCCTCTCATGCATTTAGCCATCCATCCATTAATCCACCCATCATCTATCCATCCACTAATCCACCCAGCAGTCCATTCACTCATTCATCTGCTATCCATTCATCCATCCCACCCACCGGTCCTCTTATACATCCATCCACATACCCATCTATTCAAGCACCAGTTTATCTATTCACCTGATTATCTATCCATGTATCTGCTCATCCACTTATTGATTTGCCCTTTCATCCATTCATCCATCCACCCATCCATCTGTCCATCTACCTATTCATCCATGTGGCTATCTATCTGCCTTCCCAGGCACCCATCTCCATGTCCAAAACTCTGTCTCACTGAGCAGGATCCTCCAGTGCTATTATGGCACTTCTACCTTCATTCTTCAGCCCAAGAACCCCACTCTCACACCCTTGTCCCCTTACTCCTTAGCTTATACTGACGCAGACCTGTCATAGTCTCCATTGCACAAGGCCCGCACAGGGATGCTGAAGGGCTGCCATACAGGATTCAGTGTGTTTTTCACAACCTCTGTCTTGTGGCAGATGGTGAACCTGGAGAGGACAAGAGGACTGGAACCTGCCTTTGGGGTAGGACTGAGCCCAGAGACAGGGCCTGATATGCTTGATTTAAGCACATATTGGGTGCTGCCTTAAGTGAATTCTGGGCTCAGGTCCTGATGGAGTCTAAGATGTCCCAGCCTAAGAGCCCTCATGGGCCCACGGCAATAGAGGGAGCAGTGACTCACGTGCCATCCTCATTGCTCCTGTAGAACACGAGGAAGGGGTCTGATTTCCCAAAGAAGTCCTTCTTGTCCAGTTTGTTTGCACACAGCTGCATGGTGGCAATATCCTGTGGATGAGGTTGGACTATTGATGCTCGAATTGCCCCCAGACTGAGACAGCCCACTAAAGGGAGTTTGGGGAGAGAAGAGAGCCTCCTGGGTCTAGCATGTGGCCCTTACTGACCCGACAATTGCTAAGCTCCTCTGCAGTCAGCAATATGGTCCCACACTTCTTGCCTGGTACACCCCTGGAAGCAGAAAAAGCCTCTTTGTGAGGGGGGAGAGTAGGAAACAAGGATTGGGGTGGCCAATCTGGGATTGGGTAGGCCAGGGGATTCAGTTTGCCATTTATTGACTGTCCTGAGTGTTTCCATCTCTGGTGGGGTAGGACCTGACTTGGACTGGGGAGGGTCTCTGGTCTGGAAGGAAGGGGTTAATTTAGCCTGTGTGGACATCTCTTAATGGTAGCATGGGAAACATAGGATTTAGAGTTCTGGGCAAGTTGTTTTTCCTTTCCTTGGGCCCTTGGTTTTCTCTTTATGTAATGGGAATCTTGTCCACCTCTTAGGGTTGTGAAAAGATCAGAATGAACGTATGGAATAAAAAGCAGTTGGTAAGCTTGGTAGATACGAAGGTGGTTCTGTTTCTTAAAGCAGACTCTGCTTATACGCCAGGCATTGTTTTAGGTACAATTTGGCCAGTTGGCACCTTCCAGCTCTGCCAGACCCTGCCTTCAGGGAGTTTCCAGGGGCAGGTGGGATGTCAAGGCCAATAGGCAAGTAGAGCGTGATGTGATGCAACAGTCCTGAATGAGGGAGAGCAATTATTACCCAGATCTGGGGCAGAAGGACTGGTTTGTTAGGTCAAAGATGCTGTGCTTTCAGAAGATTGTGAAGAGTGAGATCTGAAAGACCAGGGCAGTCTTATCCTCTTCTGATCCAAGAAGGGACACTTGCATATGCCTGGACACCCATCCCCAACTTGCTTTGGGTCTCCAAGCAGTCAGAGGCCTTGTGGATATGGGCCTGCCAACCCTAAACTCCAGGAGAGCCAAAGTGTGACAGAGAGGAAGCTAGGTTGGGAGTATTCTCAGTTCAAGTTTTGATTCCAACTTGCCATGTGATTTTCGTCATCTTTAATATGAGAATTTGAACCATTTCGTTGGCTCTTTTGATCTCTGACTCTCTGTGCTTTAAAGAGACAGCGTGTAATGAGTGCAGGGACTCTCCACCTGCACACCCAGAAGCGAGTCACTGATGCTACTGCCTTCTCACTGTTCTTTCTCTCCTTAATGTTCTCCCTCATCTCCTCACCCAGTGTGAATTCCAGTCACTCTGGACTATAATAATCACTCCCTTGCATCCTACTCCTTTCCCCTAGCCCTTCTCTCACTTCTGTCTACTTATTTGGCAGAACCACAGCCTGAATTAAATTCAGTTCTCTGCCTAACCCATACCACACCTGTGCAACTGGATATGGCCAGAGGAAAACCCACACTCATTTTAGATGTGTGACCAAAAGGGTCAAGCAGGTCCTTAATCAGACTGTGCGTTCTGAGTCCCTTCACTCTCCAGTGCTGTGAGATGGCGCTTGCACTCCTCCTCTCTCCTCAACCCAAAAAGCCTCCTCCTCCGTCCTCACTCTCAGCCAATGACCTTGTTTCCTACTTCACTGACAAAGCTGAAGCAACCAGAAGACAGTGTCCACAGACCCACCAGACACCTACCCTGCCTCCAGTATCTTCTCCCACACGAGGCCTTCCTACCGTTGCTATAAATGACTACCATGTGCCTATTTATCCCTCCCCTGTGTGCTACATTCCACACCCTCCCTCTTGCCTGTACAGAGACATCACTCCAGCAACTGTCCCCCCCTTTTTTTTGATCATGGCATGAGGCATGTGGGATCTTAGTTCCCCGATCAGGGATCGAACCTACACCCTCTGTGCTGGAAACAGAGTCTTAACCACTGGACCACCAGAGAAGTTCTTTCCCTTTTTGTATTATGTCAGATTTTCAGATTCTACTAGATCATTCCTATTAGCATACAAATGTGATATAATTTTTTTCAGGTTAAAATATTACAAACCTCTTCTTGATCTCACTTCCCTCTCCAGCCACCCCTCCTTTTCTCTTCTCCTCTTTGCAGTAAAATTCCTTGAAAGATTCCTAATTCCCATTTCTCCCTTCCATTCTCTTCTAAACCCCCCTAACCAGGCTGTTATCCAAACCTCTTCTTCAAAACTCTGACAAGCAGAGTCACCAGCGACTGCTGTCTTGCTAAACCCAATATCCAGTTCCCAATCCTCACCTTTCTTGACTGCCACGGCATTGACATGATCAGCCACTCTCTTGTCTTTGATGCACGTCCTTTGCTTCCGGGACAGCACCACCCACTCTCGGTTATCCCATTTCATTAATGCTCCTTCTCAGTCTCCCTTCCTAGCTCCAACACATGGAGTTTTGGTCTTTGGTCTTCTCTCTCTCTCCTCACTCCCTTAGTGATCTCATCTAATCTCATGTCCTAAAAGAGCATGTAAGATTTATGTTTCTTATTGCCTATTTGACACATCTACTTGTCTAATAAAAATTTATGAAATTCAATACGTCATACTGAACTCCTCATTGACTTCCTCCCACAACTTACTCCTCCCTCACCTAAAAAAAAATCATCTCTATTTATGGCAACTCCATCTTTCCACTTGTTCAGGCCAAAGGCCTTGGTGTCATCCTCGACTCTTCTTATTCTCTCACGTCCATATTCAGTCTGTCAGGAATCTGCTGCTCCATCTTCAATTTATATCCAGAATCTAACTAATTCTCTCCTCCTTCACTGCTGGCACCGTAGATTATTTCCACTTTTGCCTCCCCTCCCCACCCCCCCCGCCCCCCCCAGGATGTAGTCTCAACCCAGCAGCATCCTTTGAAAGCAAGTTAGAGCATTCCTCTGCTCAGAACTCTCCACTGACTCCCAACTCAGAGTAAAAACTAAAGTCCTCACAGTGGCTCCCAGGCCCTAACCGTGAATTCACCAAGCTCACCTCCTCCTTTCTCCCCACTGCTTACCCAGTTCCACCTACACTGGCCTCCGTGCTGCTCTTTGAACACATCAGACTTCTGCACAGGCAGTTTCCTCTCCTGGAACATCCCTCCTCCAGATATCAGCACAGCTCACTCCATTACTTTCTTCAGATTATTGCTCCGAAGTTACCTCTCCATGAGGCCTCCTCAGCCCTCCTGTAGAACACTGCAGCACCCATCACCCTGCATTTCCGGTCACTCTAATTCTGTTCTACTTTCATTCCACAGCACTTCATGTCTTCTAGGACATTATGTAATTTACTTATTTATTATTTCAGTTTTGTACTATTTCTCTCCCTCTTCTGTTACATAAGCTCCCTGAGGGCAGGAGCCTTTGTTTCGTTCACCACTGCAACCCAAGCCACTTGAACAGTGGCTCATATAGAGTATATGCTCAGTAGTGTTTGTGGAATGGATAAATCCTTGGTACCCAGCCCAGGGTATAGCATACAAAATGTGCTAATAAATATTTAGTGAGTGAATGTAATGTAAATTCCAGAGAACTTGATTTAGTGAGGAAGACTTGGAAGTGGACCTTAAAGGTTGAATCAGATTCAGAAAAAGAGTGAGGAGAGAGAGTGAGAGAGAGAGGAGATATGTCAGGGCTGAGAGTGACTTGAGCAAAGCCCTGAAGATTGGATTTTCCCAGGAGGTGATGGGAGCCATTGAAGGCACCTGACCAGGGGAATCCCAGCCTCCAACAATACACAGTCAGCTGCATCTTTAGGAGAATTCGGAGGCCCGCCCCTCCCCCATTCCCCTTCAGGTTCAGCTCACGTGAGGGGTCGCTCAACTCGGCTGCCCTGGCCTCCGATGACCTCTCCCAGGGCCAGGAACGCTTGGCCCAGGAAATCCTGCACGGGGATACAGAGTCAGCGAGGACAGGAGCGGCTGGTGGTGAGAGTCCCAGCCCGGCCCTGGTGATGATGCTGCACTGACCACTGTGACTGGAGGCAGTGGAACCACCCAGCCAGGGCTTCAGAGGAGGGATGCGGCCAGACAAGCCGCCCTTCTTGGTCCTGATATCTGGAGCCCACAGCCTCTACCCTGCCAAGATACCATCCCACCCCTCACCTTTCACACACACCATACGCTGACCCCGCCCAGCCCCATTCAGCCTCACCTTCTGAGGGTCCCAGCAGCAGTCGAGAAGGAAGAGTAGCAGTGAGTAAGAGGCACAGGCGGGAAACCGAGGCAGGAACAGGAGAGGAGGGCAGGGAGGGCAGGTTCGGGGCCGAAGAAGGTCGAGTCGGGTTTGAGGGGTAGGAGGGTTCTAAGGAGGGTCGTTTAACACACAGTGAGCGCCGCCTGTGTGCCCAGCCTGCCCGTGAGGGAACGGTCGCTCACCGGTTTGGAGATGTTGGTTTTGGAGTCGACGTTGTACCTGGGAAGAGAGTGGGACCAACATGGGGCGGGGGTGGTGGGAGAGAGCCTGGAAAAGGGGTCCGATTTCGAGTCCAGGTTAAAATTGTGGGTGGAGGGTGGGGCAGTCTTGTACCGGAATTCAACCTGGACCTCCTTTGGACAGGAGTCGGGGTCAGAGGGAGTCAGACCTAGGCGAGGTCAAGTCCGGGGCCTGCTGGGGGCAGGGTCACCTCAGAGGTGGGACTTAGAAAGGGGCGGAGCCAATTAAGGAGAAGGGTTGTCAGCAGGACTAGGCCTGGGGAGTGGCCAACCTAGACTTGGGGGCGGCGCTAAGCCTAGAGAGGAGTCCTTCAAAGTGCCACCGAACTGGGCCTGGGGGTGGAGCCAGGTCGGGGGGGGGGGGGGGGCCCGCTGGGGGGCGGATCCAGGTTGGGGGAGGTCCAAGCCGGGTTTCTGGGCGGGGCTCACACATCGAAGCGCAGGTTTTGCTTTTCCTCAAAGAAGTAGTCGAGGACGAATTTGCGCACGAAGTCTGGGTTCAGTGTGTTGTCGATCACCTCGGTCCGTCCGAACTGAATGGGGAGTGGACAATCAGCACGGGGCCTGCTAAAGGGGACAGGTGCTTCCCAGGCGCGGCCGTGGACTGGGTGAGGGTTCTAGGACTTACCTCCCGCCACTCCTGGCTGGCCCGGCTCTGCGTGTAAAGCACCACCACTGCAGGCGGGAGCGGGAGCAGGGGCGGGGAGGGAAGGACGTCAGGTCGGCCCGCCGCCCCCTCCCCGCCCCTCAGGTGCTCTCGGACCCCAAGTTCCCTCCCTCCCGACCCTGGTGCCGCCTACTGGGGTCGGACTTGGAGAAGGTGTCGAGGTCCAGCAGGTTTCTAGAGAAAGAGACACACAGACGGACAGCGAGTGGATCATCCTGGAGCCCACTGCCGGTACCCTACCCAGAGGTGGGCACCTAGGGAGGCACGGGGTTCAAATCACACCTCCCTCCCCCGTAACTACACCCTGCCGGGGTCCCGTGTTATCAGCACCCTGGACAACACCGGAAATCTCAGCCTAAGAGCTGTTTCTCTGCGGACTGGACGCGTCCAGACTGCCTGTAAGGGCCCAGGAAAGAGGGTTAGCCCCCAGAACTTTACCCTGCTGGGGCGCAGATCCTACTGGATCCCCGCGACCCATCCCTTCAAGCCGCAGGCTGAGCCCTCTTTTGTGGTTGGGGCTATTCAAGGGAACCCCCTCCCCGCGTCCGCTAGCAACTCCCCTGAGTCTGCATCCGCGATTTTCCCCGGCCCGGATGCTTCTTCTCCTGGGGTCTACCCCCTGCTCGCGCTGAGCCCCTGAACTGGGTGGTGCTGGGGCAATGCCTAAGCCCTCCCCAGCACGGCCCGCTCACCGGCAGGACACGGTGATTTCAATCTTGGTGGCCGGGACGCTGCGCTCGGAGGCTCCGCTTAAAGACATGGCTGGTCGGGCGGCCGGAGCTGCGGGAGGCTGCGAGACGGGAGCTGCTAGGGGCGGCGGCGGCGGCGGCGGCGACGGCGGGGCCGGCCCATGTGCCGCCGCGGCGGTGGCGGCGGAGGCTGTGCTCCCTCCAGCCCTGCGTGCGCTCTGGTTGCTCGCGCCTTCACTGTGGCCGGCCGCGCAGCGGCTCCAGATGGCAATGCAGCCCCGCCCGGCCCCGCGGGGGGCCCCCACCCCATTGGAGCAGCCTCCTGTAGGCCAGGAACCTTACACAGATCCGAACTCCAACTCACTAGGTGGGAGAGTCCTCCCAGTGCATCTCCCCGAGGAGAGAGCCAGGCCTGCCCCCACGAGCGCTGTCCAGGATGCTGACCGGCATCCTGGATACCTAGTGGGCACCGGGGTAGACTGCTCTTCCTGAACTGCCCCTCAACAATCCGCTCTTCCCCTTGCCATTCCGGCCCTTCCTCAGTCTCTGAATAGGCGTAGGTACACATTTGTTCTCATTAGCTGTGTGACCTTGGGCAAGTTACTCAACAACATCTCATTGGCTCAGTCAGTTCACTGCTAAGAATGGCCATAATAGCACATACTTGAGGTGTTGTAAAATTTCATCAAGATAACCTATAAACAGGATTTAACGTAGGGGATTATAAACAGTAAATACTCAAGAAATGTTCATTGGTATTATTTCCCTCTTCTGGGCATTCACACTAATGACCTCTTCTGTGTTTAGAGTCAGAGGTCAGTAAACGGTGCACTGTGGACATGGACAAAACCTTTTGTCCATGTCTTTGAACCCACATGACTTCATGGTGTTCGAGATGAAGACACTCTGTGAGGATGCAACTCACTGCAGATCACACAGTAAATGACGGTGGTGGTCAGCCAGGTTCACCCTCCCCATATCACCTACTGCCTTCCAGGCCCTGGAAGCCAATTCCTCACCAAATGCAGGGCCTGCAGGTCACCTGTACCAGGAGCAGACTGTTTGCTGAACTTGTTAATGATAGATTACTTGGGAATTCCCTGGTGGTCCAATGGTTAGGAATCCCCACGTTTTCATTGCTGAGGGTGCAGGTTCAACCCCCAGCCAGAGAACTAAGATCCCAGGGCATGGCCAAAAAAAAAAAAAAAAGATTCCCCCCACCCCTTTTTCCAGCTTAATGAAGAACTCAGCAACTTCAAGTCTAAATTTCAGGCAGCCCTGTAAATCTGCATGGATCAACAGGCTCCCCAAGTGACTGGGGCCCATTCAGGCCTGAGGACCACTGTTCCCACCTTAACAGCCTACTGCTATGTGTTGCCATCTCACTGGAGACTCTCATGGCTCAGGAATTAAGAGGCACATCCAAGTCTCCAATCTCTTCCTGCTTCCTATGTTCCTCCATCCCACCTATAAAAGCTCCTTCTTTTAGCAAAAGGAGGGAAAGTGAGAACCTTCTAATCAACTCCACAAAGACAGCAACCAAATGATGATGCAAGAAAGTAGCTGTTCAAAAAGACTTTGATTTCATTTTGTGATCTGTGTTAAACTGCCTCATTTTCAGTGCAGGTGACCCCTCCTCCCCAGGACACAAGAATGGAAACTGGAGGTCTTTTGTGAAGTATCAGCCTCCCCCAAGACCCCAGGGAAATGCTACACAGTTCTGAGAGTTGACAGGAATCCTGGCAAAGACTAACATGGGTGGGAGGCAGTGACAAGTGGGTCGGCAGACACCAGTCAGGAAGCTGGGGGTGGGAGAACCCCGTCCTCGGTCCTGCTCAGCTTCGGGGCTGCCGTGTGCATGATGGTGAAGGGAAGTTCCCCCCGACCTTGAAGCACCCCTTGGCTGGGCATGGCTTTGATTCCGCTCAGGTGAGAGAGGATCAGGAAGCTGTCGTGGGCTGGCTGCTTCATAAGGTGCTGCTGCTGGTGCCCCGGAGTCCAACGCCACGGACAAACTGCTCCAGCAGGCCACCGATGGCACCAGAGGGACTGGGGGCTGCTGCACGAAGCCCCACTGTGCTGCTATATGCAGCCAAGAAGGCTGAGCGCACCTCCTGTAGCCGGGTCTCTCGTTCACTCAGGGCTGTAAGTCTGTGGGGAGGGAGGGAAAGAGAGAATTAATGCATTATCCCGGGGCAGGATCCATCATTCTCATCCTTACGCCCCACTGGCTGTCCTGCATTCGCCAGTACAAGGCCAGCATCTGCCCCTGGCCATGCTGCCCGTGCGGTTCAGGCCCCAAACATTCAGTCCTGTTCCCATCTTAAATTCTCCCTCAAGCTGCTCTTCCTACCTAGAGAGGCCAGAGCCCTCACCTTTAGTCACTGCAGTTCCCAGGGAAACCTCTAGGAAGGGGCTGGCTTTTCCAGCAGGATTTCCTTTCTGATTCTATCTACTTTTCCTTTCCTGGCCTCTACAGGCACTTATCACAAGTCAAAAAGGGTAACAAAAAGTGTGAATTCCACATGAGACTATCTGGTAACCTGAAGGGTCATTCATAGAAAAGGGCTGAGGTACCAACCACACACAACCTCTGGATTCAGTTATGAAGTCTAGGGGCAGGAGGGATGGAATTAGGGAAAAGGTCACAGACCTACATGAGATGAGCTCTCACGTTCCTATCCACCTAAGCACCAAGACCAGCCCTGAACACCAACTCCCTCCAAAATTTCCCCTAAGAGACCAACGTCTGGGTAATTCTTCCTGTGAATCTGTCAGAAGCAGCAGCGATATCCCCAATTCCCAAGTCCAGATGACTTGTACCTGGGGCCTGGGGAGCACATTGGAGGTATGAGGATAAATGACAGTCCAGGGCTTACGTATGGAGATAACAGACCCCGGAAAAGTAGACTGCTGGGAGTGGGGTGTGTGTATCTGTGCTTGTGTGTGAGAGAGAGAGAAACACCAGCAATAGCAGAAGTAGCAGCAAGTTCTAGGGCGAAGAAAAGTCAAATAACTGTAGCAGAAGCACAAAGAAGTGAGGCTGATCCTGGACTCCTGCAATACCATGAACAACTCCCAAGTCTCTCTTGGCATGTGGGGGAGATTCGAGGCCCTAGATCTTCTTTACTTCCTAATTAGTTTTCACATAGGCTGGAGACCATGTGTGCCTCTTTAGCTTTCCCTCAGAGCATATAACCAGGAGAAATTCAGATTAGTAGTTCATATTCACAGGACTACCTGAAGGTCCATATGTGTGCATTTTCACTGCCCCCTATTTTGGGAGGCAGAAAGGGAAAAGATCACAACCTCTTTTAGAAACAAGATACCTGGAGCCCAGAGAGGATGTGATCCGCTTGAGGACACAAGGTGGGCAGAGCTCCTCCAGTGTCATTCCCTCTCAAGATATGAGCGAGCAGGCTCACAGCAGTCAAGGGTTCAACCCCAAGACAGAACTTGTAAACCTAACAGCTGGGATTTGGATTTAATTTCTCTCTGACACCAAAGCCAAAGCACTGAACCCACATACTATGTGATCTCACCAGTTATCAACCCTGAGCCCATGCCCACCCTGCAATCTCAGAGGCCATGGGATCATGGAGAACCTAGCCCTCCTCTGGGAACCACCCAGAACCTGAGGAATGGCTGGGAGCACAGAGAACTACCTAAGGCATTAATTACAGGATCCAGGGCTGAAGCTGCCCATTTCAGTGGCTAATGCCAGGTAAGTGAGGGTGCTATTATGCAGCGGCAGAGATGTCAGCTTCCTGCAGCTCCTAGGGTGTTTGGCTTCAATAGCAAGAGCCTACGGAAACATGAAGAGAACTATGTCTTTAATTTTTCTCAAAGATCTTATTTCTGGCTTAAGGGAGTGGCTATAGAGAAGGCTGTGCCAAGCCCTAGAGGCCTTTGAAGTCCTTGGGCTACTCCTGAGCTGCAGGGCCAGGGCTTGCGAGGACCATCTGGGAATCCCAAGGTCTGGCCCCTGCCTGCCCTAGGCAGAATCTGTCTCAGCTTCCAAGGGCAACCTGCCTCCAACCTGTCAGTACTGGAGAGCATGAGCTGATCCTGAAGGTGGTGACGACCACCCAGCACCTGAAGCTCATTCAGCCCATGGCGGGGGCAGTGGTGGGTGGGGAGTTGAAGGCCCTCAGGCAGCCACAGCCGAGAAGCAGATCCTGCTCCCCAGGCCACCGGAGGCTCCCTGCCATCTGACACCTGTGAAACAGCAGAGCAGGCAGGGGGCAGGGCAGCCTGAGAGGCAGCTGCTCAGGTAGATGCACTGCTTGAGCTGGAGGCCCAATACTGGAGCCTCCGAGGAAGAGGAGTTTATAGGCGTGGGCTTTAGTATGCCCGTCCAATTTTCTTTCCTGACCAGAGGCAAAAGCAGATGACAAAAGGGGCCAGGGAACAGCAAGGAACCCTCGGTTCTGCTTGGGAGTGCAGCCCTTGGGCTAACCCAGCTCCATTCTGGCTCTGTCTCCACCATACACCTACCTTCACTACCCCACTGTTCTGCTTTCAAAGGATTCTCATGTCAGGCAAAGACTTGGACCGAAATAGCATCCTCTATAGTTAGAGTCCAGCCAGCTTTCCCTAGGGGTGTGCCCCAAGACACCCATGGATGGGTGTCAGAGGCCGGGGAGAGTGAACACACTCCAGCACCCTTCCTGAGCAGCCCATCAGCCCCCTTCACACCTCAGGGGGCAAGACCAGTGAGGTATACGTAGTGGAGACATTCAGGAGGGGCAGGGAGCCCAGGCCAGCTCCCTGGGGCCAGCTCCCTGGGGCCAGCTGCCACCTCATTCCTGGCCAGCACTTGACTGCTTGCCGGCTTCTGACACAGGCAGGGGAAGGGGCATCCTGTCTTCTTAAGCAAGACACTTACAGACAATTGTTAGGGAGCTCATCCGGGAAGCTGAAAGGGAGAGAGGAGTCTGTGTGCAGGACAGCCCGTTCCTGAATACTGCCACAGCCTGTTACCATCTGCCAGCTGCCAAAGTCTGTGGAGAGAGGGGATCCGGGCAGGGGATGGTCCACTGATCTGGGGCAAAGAGGAGAGAGAGGGGAGATGATGTAGTCAGTCATGTGCCTGACAGGGGAGGCCCTGGAACAGTTGGGGTGGGGGTGGGGCTGTGGTAGCCCTGGGACCTGGCCACAGGGGCCTATTGGAAGAGCATCTGTAGAGTCAACCACTTTCCTCCCAAAGTGCAAAAACTGCTGCATAGCTTATGACCAAGAGAGAAGAGTCAAGACCAGAAGGCGGGCTTAGCTGTGAGGACAATACTTCATGCAAAGATTCACAGGAGCAAAAGAACAAGAGCAAAGCATGGTGACAAAGGTGAGCCAGCAACCAAAGCCAGGGATCAGGGCGTGCCTGCTCTGCCTGACCGAACAAGTAAAATCTCAACAGCACCACAAGGAGGGGAGCAAGACTGCTCCAGGAGCCAGCGAGGCAGGATCACCTCACATTCCTGGCATGGAGACGGGCAGGGTGGGCAACGCAGAGCCCAGGATCACTGAGGTCCTATTGGAGAGATGAGAGAATGAGTCTCCTGGGGATGGTGGACGTGGTGACCTAGATTGAAAAGGAGGGTGACGGGTGCCCTGAGCCCCACCCTCTTCCTCTGCAGTGCCTTTCAGGAGCCAAAGTTTGTATTCACAAGCATCAACCCAGCAAACTCACTGGCTATGCCCAGAGGGGAGGGATGAATCAGGCAGCCAACCTGACAGCTTCATCAGACCTTTTTCAAACAGAGGTTTGCGGGATGTGGGGAAAGGAAAGCTGCACTGGGAATATACCACTGCCACCAGCTCCCCACGCACAGCCAAGCCTTCTCTGCCGTCTCTGGACAGTGGCCCAGCCGGTGGGGGTGGGGGAGGAGATAGGGAAACATCAGACAAGGCCCTTCCATCAGCTACACCAGGTCCCTGTCCCCAGAGGTGCATCATCTTTGATGCTTGACCCTTTATTCTTTAATTCAAGAATAGCAGAAGGTTTTCCTGTAGGGACACAGAAACGCAGCAGAAGCATGAATCGTGGTCTAGGGGGTGGGGAACTGAAAAATGAATTGACCTTGGCCCACCCAGCTGGCTGGTGTCAAGGACTCCTAGACTGAGGTGATAGTCCCCTGGGTCCCTAGGCCAGCTTTATCCGCAAGCAGTGGCCAAACTGAGTGCAGCTCTGGCCAGCATTACATCTCTGCTAATCCTAAACCATCTCCATCTTAGAGGCAGAGAAATGGCAGCCCAGACAGGGGAAGACACTTGCCCAAGGTTCCACCACAGTTAGTGAGTACAAGAAGAGATTTTTATTTTTTAGAGCCAAGTTTGATTACGGTTTTGTCATACAACAGAATCACCTTGAGACCAGGGAAAACAGATGGCTGTCCATATTAAAGCTGCCATGAATTGGAATCTCCTGAAACACAGGGACTTGCCATATTCCTTGCTCCTGGTCTACCCTGGAAGGTGTGTGACGACAGGGTGTGGATGAGGACAGGATGTGGGCTGCTACCTGGTGGAAGCCCTGGTGATGACAGAGCAGGGCTTCCTTCTTCCCAGGTGGAGAAGCTTGGTGGCCAGATGCTCTATCTTTGGTGATCCTTAACTGTTTATAAATCAAACAGCTGACTAACACTTAAGAGTAAGCTGCAGGCCACAGTCTGGGGCCAGTCCTGTGCTTTCTCTGGGTCATGCTGGGGTCTCATGTCGGTGCAACCCCTCTTGAGGTCAGCCTGGCTCCACAAACCTCATCTATTGCTCCAAGTTTAAGATAAACATTCTTTTCCAGTTTTGGGGAAAACAATTGTTAGACAGCAAAGTGTTGAGGGAACGAAAGTAACGTGAAATAGAGGAGGATGGGCAGGATGAGGGACATCTAGAAGAAGGAACACGGGGGTTCCATGCTCCTAACCCCACTCCCCAAGGCTATCGAGACTCACACTTCCAATGGGAAAAAGACAGCTAGGTAGAATGTGGTTACAGACAGGTTCCCAGCAAGGGCTCCTGGTCTTCTAGGCTACCTTCCCTGTACTTCCCCTGTCAGGCAGGCAGCACCGCCAGGCAAGAGCCATGCTTGAAGCAGTCAGGGGACAGCTGTGGCATGGAGTAGGCCACATAAATAGCAACAGGACGCATGATCCCAGGGGTCACAGAGTAATCTCAGCAAGCAGCCAACCATCTTCTGCATCTTTTTCAAGAGTTGAGTACACAGGCTCCAAATGAACCTTTCTATTTGAGGCTTTTGTCAAAGAAAGGGTTGCATAGTAACATAACCACTGAGTTCTTGGGTTTGAGAGCAAGGAGCTATACGAAGCACAGAGGTACTCGTTAAGTGCCAATTTAAATTAGCTGGTGAAAAAAAAAATAAATTAGCTGGTGAGAGGGGATGCCCTAAAGATGACAGGAAACAGTCACCAGAAGGAAGCAACTGCACCTGCCAAGTGAAAGAAGGAGGGAAAACCTTCAAGTTAGCCCCAGTGCACAGGTAACGCAAGCAGCTTTAATAAGCCCCATGCCCTTCTGCCCTACACCTTAACTCAAGTACACACAGCATCCACCTCCACCCATCTACCTACAGGACTGGAGGGGACATGGGGCCAAGCCATCCTCAAACTGGAAATTCGTAGAGCTGACAGTGCTTCCAAAGTCACCTCACTTAAGCCCAAACTTCTGAAGACAAAGATCACTATTCTTACTTTAATGACGGGATGAAAAAAATGAGCTCAGAAGGGAAGTGTTCGAACTCAGCAACAGCTAGGACAAGATTCATCAGATCTGAAAGATCATCAAGTTTCCCCCAGCCTGGACTTCAAGCATTGCTGTGTGTGTGTGTATGTGTGTGTGTGTGTATACCAGGGACCTCTGCATTCCTGCAGCAGCCCAAGTGTGTGTGTATGTGTGTGTGTGTGTGTGTGTGTGTGTGAACCAGGGACCTCTGCATTCCTGCAGCAGCCCAAGTGTGTGTGTGTGTGTGTGTGTGTGTGTGTGTGTGTGTGTGTGTGTGTGTGTGAACCAGGGACCTCTGCATTCCTGCAGCAGCCCAAGGAGAAGTCTTTTGAGGCTCCAAGTTTTCTCTTACCCATCTCAGTCTCAAGCTGGCCATGCCTTAATGCTCCTCACCACTCATCCCTGGTCTGGACCTGTAGCCCCAAGTGAGAACCCATCAAACATGGGACAGGAACCCTATGTGTCACATAAAGCAACCTGGCTTCCCCACCTCATTAAACACAGCCTGGGACATAGTCCATTGCTTATAACAAGCAGCTAGTAGGTGGGGAAGGATGGGGGAGGAGTGGCTATCTGGGCAGCAGAGTTGGTGCCTATGTTGTCACTCAGCCATTCAACCAGGCTGCTGGATGTCCCTCAGGCAAGTTCATCTGCTCTTCAGGCAGCTTGGCCTCCAGCTGGGCCCAGCGATAGCATCCTCCCACCCCAGGCAAGGACGGTGCAATGCTAGCAATCCCCAGCCCCCGAGATGTCTGGCCCTGGAGCAGAGACCAAGACTGTACGGAGAGGGGCACCTTACTGACCAGGCCTCAGGGAGGCGTCCTGCCTCTTCCCAGCCCAGCCCTGCAGATGATAAGAGATTTAGCAGTGGTCCAGAAACACAACTCAGAAGCTACTGTAGTGACAACTAAGGATACAAAAGGGCCACCAGTGAGGGGTATGGGGTTGGGACTGGATCAGAATCAGCACCCCACAGAACCTTCTTCCTAGCCTGACACCTATTTCTTAACCCTGGACAAAGCTCCCCCAATTTCTTTCCCAGCAAGTCCTACCTTAAACGAGCTATGCTAATATGGACGTGGTGGGGGGTGGGTGGGGAGGAGAGGGTGGGAAGAATTGAGAGAGTAGCACTGAAACATACACAATGCCATGTGTAAAACAGGCAGCTCGTGGCAAGCTGCTGTGTAGTGAGCCCAGCCCAGTGCACACTTACGGCCGATTCACACATGGTAGTATGGGAAAGGCCAACACAACACTGTCAAGTAATTATCCTCCAATTAAAAATAAGAAAAAATTTAATTAAAAAAAAAAAAGAGATACACTGGTAGAATTTAGGACTCTGCAGCATATGAAACCCAGAGAATTCATATTATTAGGGGAATTTTGGCTGTCACACATAGCTTTCCACACAGCTCCTCCTGCTGCATTAAAAAGCTGATTGGTTATTGCTACCGAAGATTAGCAGGAAAGCTAATGACAGGATCCCTCAGGCACTTTAAGATAAGAAAGACTAAATTAATTTTAATGTTAATGGAGATACACAATTATAATTAGAATGCTCCAAATCAGAATCTAGTCTTTCAAAACCCCTGGCAAACAAGCATCCAATCCGGAACTCTGTCTCCTAGTCCAGCCTGGCTACAAGCAGGCACCGCCAGAACAGCCCAGCAGAGCCATCAGAACAGCCCACACAGCCATCCACCCCATGCTTCTCCAAGGCCTTGTGCCCCATTCTGGTCCAGTTATTCCAGCCGCCTCCGCCAGGCTGCAGCTCACAGGGTCCCAAGTTCAGGAGGACACCCCCAATCCTCCCAATCCTCCTCAGCCTTCTGGACCATCCTGGACCAACCATAAGCATTTGAGCCCAGTGCAGGTGGATAACCACTGGGGAGACAGAGGGGAAGTGATCACAAAATTGGAATGAATGTCAGGAAGAAGAAAATGATAAAGAGCTAAGGTGTTTAGTGGGGTACTGCCTCAGTAGGGGAGCACTAACAATTGGACAATTAAGACCAGGAGGACCCAGGAGTCTAGGGGAATCTTCTGGTTTCCTTCCCAGTTGTCCAGCAATGTTGCACAGGCAGAAAAGGAGGGATGGTGAACAAGAGCTCCAGCCCGCAAGAGTGAGGGTCACGCAGTGCTGCAGCAGCCCCCCAGCAGCCCTGAGGAAAGCTGACACAGGGACGCGGGGTGGCACCAAGGATGTGAGCGAGCACAGCGGGGGGGCTTATCTGCCGGGTGCCACCTCTGCTCAGCTGCCTCCACCAACCCGTGGGGACAGAGGGGCTGCGGCCTTTGCCTACCAGACTCAGCTACAGCCCTGGCAGACATGGCGGTGCTCGGAGTTGAAGGGCTCACCTTCAGAGGTGATCCCTCTGGACAGTGCAGCTCCTACTCGCCTAGAGCTGACCCGCTCAGCCTGCGAGGGGAGGGTGCGCTTCCCCACCTTCCTCCAGTGCCTGTCTTTGCCCAGAAAGGAAAAACCAGAGGATGGCGAAGGAAGGAGATTTTCCAAAGTTTCAGGTCTTTTCTTATATAGAAAGTTTGCCACCTTTGGGCTCAGTTTCCCCTTTGGTAACATGTCTGCTACAAGGAAAGACCTGAAATTCTGGAAAATCTGATAGAGCTGGACTTGAATCTGGAGTGGACTTTAACACTTATGATTTTTCTGCTGAAGGTCTTTTCTCCATGGCATTTGTTAAGGACCTCTCAAGTCGCACACTGCTCTGTTCTTTCCAGAAGGACCAGACATTCTCAAGGCTTTAGAAAACAAAATAAATCACAGGATTTCTTCCTTGGCTGTATGACATGGAAGGTATGAGGTCAGTGAGGAAATCCTTTCCCCAAATGCCAGGCCATCCCTCAATCCTAAGCCTGCCCGGTGCTCAGCTTTAATCTCACCAGAGAAACATCATTTCGGCAGCACATTCCAGGCCCACCTGTCCGTCCTGGCTGGGTTGCTCTCCTGCTGGGTGAACATCTTGTGAGCTTTGCCCCAGCCACACACATCTAGCCTGATTCCCTACTGTCCATTCTCTTCTGTGCCCCGCCAATTCAGACAAGGAATGGGAGAGCCAGAAGCAACTCAAGAGGACCCAGCTCCGTCTCTTTAATCGGAATGTGGCATTCACAGGGGCTGGCAAAGGCAGCAGGTGGTGGCCGCCCCGACTCCCTGTCCATCACATCACAACTGCTCCACCTTCCCGACTCCCCATCGGCCAGGGCTCCAGGAAGGAGGGGTCTCAGACTGCTCTGTGAACCTGCTTTCACTCTGTACCCAAACATGAACCCATCCTCCAAACAGTGGGGGAGCCTGCAAGTCTGTCGATCCCCTCTGGTCTCCTGGATATACCACCTACCAGGCCTCGTGCCCTGGAATCCCATGCTCCAGCCTTATCAAGAGGGAAGGACTTTGGAGCTCCTCACCTGGGCTTGGGGACCTCCAGGGGACTGCTACCCATCCTGAAAAAGTTGTCAGAATGGTTCGAGGATGAGGAGCTGGAGGACTTGGCTTCCACCAGACCCTGGTGGGGAGGCAGGCGGTCCTCGGAGGGCTGTGGCCGGTTCCAGAGCATGCTCTGTGGAGAGGAGGAGTGGCTCTTCCTCCTGTGGTGGGAAGACAGGGCTGCTGGTGAAGGACCACCTCAGGCTCACCCTCTGCTCACCTGAGCTGAGTCTCTGGGACGTTTTTACTTTCACCGGAAAGTAAAAAGTTCACCACATGAGAGTGGACACACTCAGCACTCCCCTGGGCTTGGCCATGGGCAGCGAGAGCTGGGTCTTCACAGAGGGACTATGGTGTCCAAACATACTGACCTACTGGCCTCACTGCACATGCTGGGCAACAGATTCTGAACAAGTTTTAAAACTTGTTAAAGTGTTGTACAAAATCTCGAGCCCTTTGTCTAGGGAGAAAAGTCATCTGATTCTCAAAGGAGCTGACTGTCAAACAAGCTCTCGATCCGCAACCATCATTTCGTACTCTGTACTTCTTTCTTTTCCTAAGCTTGGCCCCACCTCCCAGGCAACTGATACAAGGGAGTGCCCCCACGAAGTCCCTTTAACACCCTCCCCTCACCCCACCCCATCTGCCCAGCCCTGCAGCTTCTTCCTTTGTCCCACAGGGAACACTGGCCCTTGATGCTCTTGGGCCAGCATGGCAGCATCCCTCCCCAACCAGATGGCTGGCCTCTGAGGCCCAGCAGAGACAGCAGGGCAGGCAGCTGAGCTCTCAGGCCGACTGCTGGGGCCCCTTTGTTCCTGGGGCTCCCTGGAGCTGGAGCCCTGGCTCCCAGCTGTTGGCAAGCTCAGTTCCAGCCTGGCCCTCACCAAGCTGCCTGAGTCTGTGCTCCTGCGGGGACCAGCTCCACAGTCTCATAGGTGAAGCTCCCGGCGGCTCCTGGGGAGCTCTCCATGACTAGAGAGAAGTCACTGCCAAGGCTGGTGGTGCTGCCACGGTCCTTCCGCCCTGAAAAGAGGCCAGGACCATCAGTCAGCACGTTATCTTCACCTATGAGGGGTCCCCCACCTCTTTTACACCATGTAACTGGAAAGAGAAGTTTCTAGAACAAACAATCCCTATGTGGTCTATACTCAGAAAGATGCACAGTGCCGGGGCCCATAACTCACTCAGCATGCAGATATCTTCCACGGTGAAGCCTGCATCCCGAGCTGGCAAACTCTTCCTCCTATAAACAGAACCCAGAACAGTGAGCTCCAGATTGGATTGGGGGTCTCCTCTGTCTCCCACTATGCTGCCCAACTGGAAAAGCAGCTTGAACTCAGTGGAGACAGGTCCTACCTAGCCTGTTGCAAAAGGCCAAGGCTCACTTCCGGGAGGCCAGCAAAGCCTGCTTCTTGTCAGCATGGCCCCTCAGAGGTCAAGTCTGGCCCAACACATTAGGGGCCTGGACTTGGAAGGTGAGGGAACACGGCACAGACAGCAACCCTCACAGGGGTCCTAAAGCAATCACCAGGCCTAGACCCCTGTGTGTGCCAAAGTGTGAGCACACTGCTCCGTGGTGGGGGGCTGCACAGACACACCTCTGCAGCAACTCAGGGAGAATTCTGGCCTCAGAGGTGGTGGCATGGGCAGCTTGGGGGTCTCCCCATCCTTTTCCTCCAGCAACGTGCCCTGCACCCCTAGTCACAAGATGAGCCTCTTCACCCTCTGGCCCTCCCCAGTTACCGCTACGTGCCCTCAGAGGGAAGGCAGGGACGGAAGGCCAGCCTGCCCAGCATGCAGGGAAGCAGGGCGGGGAGACCACCCGCCCTAGCACGGCCCCTCCCAGTGCACCTGCCTTCCAGCAATACTAGGTCTCTCCTTACCTCTGTGTCTTCAGAGCAGAGAACTCTTCAGAGATGATATGCTTCAAAAAATTGAAGCAGAAGAAAAAAATCTAAGAAACAGACCAAAAACCAGCACACATGAGAAGATAGTCTTCTCTGGGGAGAAGGATCCAGGTGGCTAGATTCCCAGGAGAGGGCATCCAGGGACCCTGGTCACCCCTGCCAGACAGCAGCCCTGCTCCGGGGACCCTGTCAGATATTCTGGTGTGGAAGTGGAATGGGTGCTAAAGAGGGCACAGCAGTTCAGGCAGGCGTGCCTGGGCTGGGCAAGGAAGGAAGGGACTATGTTTGCTTGCTGAGAACACTAGAGGGTAAGCCAGGGATGTTTCAAACCATCTTCAAGTTCAACACATGTGTTCTCAAGCTACTGAAAAGGATGAAGATAATAGCCGCTTCTCCCCCTCAGTCTCTCCTGAGGACACCATGCAGACAGGGTCACAGGGAAGGACAGCTGGGAGAGAGAATCTGGAGGCAAGACACAGCAGGAACACCATGGAAGGATAAGGAATCAGATTTTGTAGGGGAAATACTCAGGAACAGTGTGGTTCAGGCCCACAGACTGCACTGCTCAGAGACCAGGGTCAGGATGAAGGCTGAGGCGGGCCAAGGCAGGTGGAGGCACTGAATTCTGGCCCCACATCCACATCCCTGTTTCTGTGGGCAACTGCCCTCTTTGCTTCCAGCCAGCACCCACGTCCATCCGGCCTCTGCGAGGTACACACAATGCACTGTCTCTGCAGTGATTCTGAAAGGTGTGGTCCATCAACCCCTCACTTGGGAGAAACACCTACAGAGTATCCCAGAGCCCCGTAAGATTTCCTCAAAAAGAGGAAGGAGGGCGCCAAGGTCAGTACAGTTTGAAAACTTTGTTACATAATTTCTTTTTTTTTTTTTTTGTGGGAATTTAGTTCCCTGACCAAGGATTGAACCTGGGTCCTCAGCAATGAAGGCATGGAGTCCTGAGCACAGAGTTCTAACCACTGGACTGCCAGGGAATTCCCTCTTACATAAAATGAAATAGCTGTCTTCATTACAGACTTTTCAGACTTTAATATGCTAATGTGCTCAGAGAATCTCAAAGGCAAAGGAATGGTACAGAGGGCTGTTTAACAAGTCCCAGCCTTTTGCATGTTTTTAAAGTATTGGTATCTTGTGTGTGTGAAGTGGGAGGGAGGAGAGGGGGGCTAAGAGGAAAGCCCACCTTCTGCCCACCCTCCTGGCTGAGGAGACCCTCTTGGTTACACTAAGACATGGCCAGGGTTTGAATCCAGAACCCACTGGGCTCAGCCGCATCCCCCGCCCAGTCTCTGAGGTGAAACCTGGCCTGCCTCGGCGGGTGGGGACAGCGTGGCGGTGGGCGCGCAGCAGGCCCTGGGGCATCGGCACCAGCACGGCTCAAAACGGGAGGCTGTAGAGGGCTCAGTGTGCAACCTTCCGTGCCAAAGTCACCGCCTCTGACAGTTCACGGAGGCCTCTGAGGAACAGGCTTATGAGCTCTGCAGTTCTGGCAGATGCGATAAGTGCTCAGAAGAGATTTGCAAGGGGAGAGGAGCAGCTGAGAGGGAGGAACAAAAAAAGAAGGCGCAAGATAAGATCCCAGAAAGAGGCAGCCTCAGGAGGGGAGAAGGATGCTTCAAGAAAATGGGGGGTGGGGGTGTGGAGAAAGAGACAGCACTGCGTGCAACTCCCACGCTGGGCATCTGGACTCGTTCTCCCTGTGAGGCGGCAGGATGGACACCAGGAGACTCAAGGTTAAGAACACTTTCCAAGGTCACCCAGGTAATAAGTGGCACAACTAGGGTTCACACTCAAGTCTGACTCTAGGTCTGCGTATAGGGAAAATAGGCTGAAAAAAGAGTAACAAGGCGAAGGTTACAAAAAGGATGCTGTGTGGACAGGGCAGAGAGGAGGAAGGAGGGACAGTGCCCAGACAGGAAGGGGACCCAGGGCCCCTGGCTGGGCCTGGGCTGGTGGTGAGGAGGAGGCAGGACTCTGCCTGCCCGGATGGTCCTAGAGCTTAAAGTTGCCGAGTGGGTGTGATGAGGACAGAGGCCAGGGAAGAGATTCTGGGTTTCAGCTGTAAGGGTGAGGGGCACAGCAACGACTTGTGAATTGGTTCCAAAGCTGAGTGCAGAAAACAAGGTCAGCCGTAAAAAGGATGGCAGAGAAAGGGGACGAGGACTGACATATGAAGGTCACAGGTGAGTGTCCTTCCTGAGAGTGGGGGACTGAGGTGCATCACGGGGGGCTGTGGGGCTGGATTTCTTCCTGCCACGGTGCCTGACCCCAGCACAGACCAGGCAAGGAACTGCTCCCAAAGTGTGGACACCAAACAGACCGCCATCCTGTCCCTCTCCGGGGAGGTACAGGAGCCAGAGCTCTCAGAGCCCTGACACGTGCTCGTGGACTGTGAGCAGTACCCACCTCCTCTCCTTTGCTGAGTCGATCTACCAACATGTGCCTGAAACAAGAAGGCAAGGAAGTCAAAGCCAGGAGCAGGCAGGCAGGAGGATGGGGAGAGCCTATGGCTCTGGCCCCACAGCCTCAGGGGGGCCTGACCAGTGCCTCCTGTCTTCCCAAGGGGGTGGGACTGTCTTCACCTTCAACCCTGTCACAGGAGCCCCCGCACCCACGCACTGCCGTCCATCCCCCGAAGGCTCACCCAAAGAGGAACCAGTCGTAGGCCACTGTGAGGTAGAGGATCTCAGCAGGCTTCAGGGACGTGTGGATGAGCCCGTCCTGGAAAAGACGTGTCCAGATCAGACAGAGGCCCCCTCCTGACCTCAGGGGCTGAACCACACCCACAACCCCCTGACAACCAGGCTGCCCCACAGCCCAGGAAGAGGGTCAAACTTTACAACTCCTGCTCTGGACACCTGAGGTCCCTCATGCCAGATCCTCTCTGCTTCTGAAGACAGACTCAGCGCTCCCCAAGAGTAGACCCTGGAAAGGCCTCTGAAGGCTCCCTGACCCCCAGCCAAGCCCATGTGTACTCACAGCCCACAAGGAAAGGCGCAGGAGAGAGATGAAGAGAGGGGTCCGGTCCCAGCCTGAGATACAGTGCACCAGCAGCCCGCTGTCATCTACGCAGAAACACAGGACAGGTGGCCCGGGAGAAAAGCAAACACAGGCTGATGAGAAGGGGCTGTGCCACCGCCCAGGCCTGGGGTGAGATCCAGGATGCCCCAGAACCATAGCATAGCTCCAGGGGCAGGCATGGGATGTCCCGCCAACCCTGCCACAGTTGAAGGATGGGCACTTGACCCAAACGAAGACAATGAGTGTGAGCTCTGGGACAGAGACCGTGTCTCTCTTCTGGAGGAGTTAAGACAGCAGGAGACAAGTCTGAAATGACTGCTGGTTTTGAGCTAACTAAACAGTGGATATGAGACAAGGAGAGACTGTTTCTGCTGTTTGTCACCTGACTCTGCTCTTCGGCCTTCTTGGTTATATTGTTCAAGCAAGTGCAATCTCACACAAGTCCTGACTGATAAGGAGAAGTCAGAGTCAGACTGCCCCAGGACACTGAGCATCGTGGGCTCATCCAATCAAAACAGTCAAACTGGCTGGAGCACCATCCGGAGAACAGGCCTGCCATGGGCTTGTGTGTGACCAAGAAGAGGACAAGACTGACTTTCTCTCAACTTTCTGAACTGGAAGAGGCCACTGCAGCCTCACACAAAAGGCTGAGGTTCACAGCTCAAAGGCCAGCTGAGCCAGTGTAGGAACATCCTGTGTGTGCTTCAGATTGTAAGTTCATAACTTTGTTTTATAGGGTTTCGAGGACATGGAATAAATAGGCCAATGATAAGCCAATCCCCATATCCTTCTCCCACAGAGCAAAAGGCTCCAATAGTCACACACTGGTGCTGTCAAGACCTGGGAACACCCCGAACATCCACGGGCTTGAGACAGGCCGGAGCGGACTCACCATCATTGTTAATTATGGAAAGCAGCAGTTTCAGGTAGTTTTGTGTTTGTTGCACCAGGTCCCAACTCTGTTGGAAAAGAAAAAGAAAAGGATTCCAGGAATAGGTATTTAACTCAGAATGAGAATTTATAAAATATTTTAAAAATAAAAGACTAATAAGAGTTATTTTGGGGCAAGAAGTACCCCAGTTCACGGTCACAGGCCCCGTCCCAGATGCGCTGTGACTTCACCCCCACATGTCCCTGCCCCCTTTCCCACGGGCCCCACCCTCGGGGTGCTCCCTCCCAAAGGGAGAGTGAGGAAGGGGAAGCCATCAGCGGCCCGGGCCACCACACCCCCACGCCCACTAGCAACAGCTGGATATTAACCTCCTCTGTGTCCTGGGCTCCAAGCACGGCTGTCCAGGGAGTTAACAGAAGTCAACAAAGAACCTCGAGCCTGTGGCCATTGTCACCAAACGGCAAGAGCCACTTCATCTGCCATTACATCATAGAAACTAAGGAAAATGTCTGCCTTCTCATCAATCGCTTCTTTACTGCTACTCACTATACTGTCTTTCGATGAATAACAAATGCAGTCTGGCAGACAAAACTTTTAAAACAGGAGGCCCATGTGGCGGGAGATAAAAAAATAAGCAAAAGCTTATTAGAGATCGGAACCTCTGTTTTAGCCCAAGCAAAAGGTCTAAACTAGACACTCTGAGAAATAGCCCACTTTGGAGTCCGGAACTCCACGGAGGGGCCTGACCCAGTTCTGTGGCCCCCTCCCCCCGAGCTGGGGACAGTCTCGCAACACAACTGCTTCTCAGTGTCTGGCTGTGCAGAGAGGCCACGGTGAATGCCAGCAGGAGTGCCCCCACGGGGAGGGTGAACACAGCACCTGTAATTGGAATGGTTTTCCCAGGAATTTAAAACAGGCTCATTTACCTGACCCTCCCACAGACCCTGGAGAGTCCTGACCCACTTTCAGTGGCTCCAGAGAAAGCTGCTGCAGCGCCACATTAATAAAGTTATTACCCATGGCAGCTTGGGGGTCTCTCTGCTTGTCTGGTTCAACGTGTCAGACACACCACTGTCCAGATTTCCTCCTCACTGTGAATCCCAGGGGAGGAAGAGCAGGAGAGGCAGGAGACTCGCGGCAGATGCGCAGGGTGGTTGGACAGGTGGGGGGAGGGCTGCGGCAGCCAGGAGATGGCAGGGGGCCACCAAGGACGAGGCTGCAGGGCCCCCCAACCACAGCAGCTGCTTGAAGGGGACACCAATGACCAGGAAGTGCCAGCAGATGCTATTGGCCATGGCGCCGAGGGCGGGGGCAGGAACCACAGACTGGGGAGCCCTGGGTTGGTGGAAGCCCAAGATCACACAGCTAAGCTGAGCTGGGGTCTGGACCCAGGCCTGTGGTCAGTCACACGCTACACTGTGATGTCTATTTCTTCAAATACTAGAGTGAGGAAACGAATGTCTAAGGAGAATGTGAAGAATGTGAATGTGAAGAAATAGAATGTGAAGAGGACCCTGGAAATGCATGAAAATCTACACTCATTTCTGCCTCACCCGACGTGTGCCGTGAAAAAGCCTCCGGCTGCAGAGCCGAGTACCACATATCTAGCTTACATTTGTATGTCTGGAGTACTCTCCCCTGGCTAGCAAACTCCTACTCATCCTTCAAAGGCCTAGCCCCATTATCTACATAGAGAGTCTTCTTCTGTAGCCACAGGCCAATAATCTTTCTACACAGATGACAATTATGCTGTTGTCTCTTCTCCTAGACCAAGTTCAATGAGGGCTCTGCATCTATAAGGCTTAGTGCTTAGGGACTAGGAGGTACCCTTGGAAAGTTCCTTCACTGCCTGTTCATGGTCAGGGGTCTGTGTGAGGAGAAGCAGTGGCTGGAAGGGGTCTTTGGGCACAGAATGAAAAAGCAGAGCTCTAGGGCATTCCATTCGGCTACTCAGAGGGCAGCACTGCTCCTCGTGTGCTGGGAACACTGCTGTGAACACCACAGTGGGCCTGGCCCTGGGACACAGCAGTGAACACAATAACCCCAGCTCTCGGTGAACTGCTGCAGGCGTGCTGACTAAAAGAAGCCCTGTAAGATGTAATGTAATGGGAGGTAAGCCTAGCCCGATCCTCGGGGACCATTAGGTAAGGCTTTTTAGAGATGGTGACATGCATGTGAGAAAAGGGTTTAAGGAAAGCACCCAGTGTTTCTGGCATAGAGAACAACACGTGCAAAGCTGGAGAGCATCTTTCCTAGGGAAGACAGCCAGGGTGGCTGGAGGAGAGGGAAGGGACAGCCAATGAGTCACCAGAACAAGCTCGGGCCACGTGGAACTGGTGGACCATGTGAGGGTCCTTGGACTTCTGAGGATAACAGGAAAAGTCAGATGGAATTTGGAAGGACGGAGTGACAATGACAATCTTGGCCCGTCACCTAAGTACTGCTCTCTACCAGGCCCTGTTCACATGCTTTACGTTCCTTACTTCCAGTCGGCTGCCCTTCAATGTGGCCCTTCTCTCAGTCATTAGATGATGGTAACCTGCATTAGGCCAGTGATATGAGACGGAAGCAGGAAGGACTGGAGAAAATCCCTGGGGCAGAGACTTAGAGAACTGATGGGAACTAGCCATCGATGTGAGGGATAAGAACCACCATCCCCAACATTTTGAGTTTGAGCATCTGGGTAAATGGTGGAGGGCCTGGGAGTGCTGTGGGTTTTGACAATTCCATTTTGGGCAGCTTGACTTTCAGGTGTCCACCTGACCTAACACTTGGGAAAGACTGTAGGTGCAGATCACCAAGTGAGGCCTGGCCCAGAGCCCCGGGCCTGGGTGACCTGGCAGAAGGTGAAGGGAGTGGTGATGGGTGGACCTGGGAGATGAAGAGTCAGCGCAGGGGCTGAAAGGACCGAGCTCATACCTGGCTGAGGAAGAGGACGCAAAGCGCAGTGAGGCCAACTGGCTGAGCAACACCAGAGAGCAGGCATGGCTGGGGGAAGCCCTGCCCCCTACCCTCGTGCCTGGGGCTTTATGAGTGCTCACTCCCGAGTCAGCAAGCCAGGAGTCGCCCCCTAATCATCATCACTAAATTGGTCTGGCATTTCCGTTAACAGAACACTTTCATGCAGTGATCATATCTGAACCTCACCACAGCTCTGAAACATTGCTGTCAATTCTGCTTTCAGAGGGAAGTGAGGTCACTGGCTCAAGGTCACACAGCCCCGTGAGAACAGCCGAAGGAGCTCACACCCAGGGCCTCTTTACACTAAACACAAGGGACCCTTCCCAGAGACAGACTTCCTTGGCAGCATCAATACTGTCAACACAGTTGACAGCACTGATGTAGTTATAGGGAATTTGGTGAGGAGGTGGTTCTCAGATCTGTATGCACAAGGGCAAAGCGTGGTGCCAGCAGAGAGAGAGGTGGTGGCTGGGTGGGGCCTGCTTGAGGGCTCTGCACACAGTAGATTCAGGAGGAGGCCTGCCACTTTCTCTGGCCATGCCGCCTGTCTGGGGACAGACTGGGGCCTGGCAGTAGGGAACAAGGCTCCTCAGCCTGTTCCACCTTTCTGGGACACAACAAACAACCTATCGGCTCTCTTTCCGAAGTCCCCTCTCTTGCAAAAACACCTACACAGAGAAGACCCAACACGCCTATAACTGGCTCACGCCAATAGTTACGGAGCATCTGCCTTGTGTCCAGATGTACAAGAAAAAAACAGGGAAAGCATGGCCTCTGCCTTTACAGACCATCTGCTACTAGGATAACAAAGTCCAAGGTGATACTGGAACACAGAGCTGCGTAATGGCGGGGGTGGGGTGGGGGGGGCTGGGCCTCTGGGAGAGGGAGATCTCAAGGCTGAATGGGAACTGTCCAGACCCGGGGGAAGATGAAAAGAGAACGGAAGCAGGATGTTTTCTAGGTATTCAACGGCTCAGCCTTCTGGCTCCAGGCCATTTTCAGTTCTAGGATGCACAAGCCGTGGTTCCCCATCCTCCTGGTGTTCAGTCTACAGAAGATGGGGAAGCAGCTCTATTATAAATCAGTAACTAGAGCTCAGTGGAAAACTCCCAGACAGACATGCCCAGGGATTAAAGGGAATGTAACGCAAGCATCCAACTCCCCAGGGATGGGGATAGGCGGCCCATCAGGCAAGTCTTCTTGGAGTGGACACTCAAGCCAAATCCTGAAGGCAGTGTGTCAGCCAGGCAAGAGGAGCCTGGGGGGGCCAGCCAGGCAGAGGGAATAGGTGTGGGGAAGGCAGTGGGCAGAATGAGGCTCCCTGTCCTGGCTGAAGCAGGTGGCAAGGAGACTGCTAATGGGCCACAGGCTTGTACAGTGTGGGCCAGACATGGCAGACAGATGGGTTCGTCCAGTAAGACTGGTGCCCCTTCCACGGCAGACAGTGACAAGAGAGATGCACAATGGAAATAACTTTCAGGTTTCTATGAGCAAATCAGGTCAGGGAGTGCTGCACCTCCTCTGATGGAACATGCATTTAAAAGGTAAAATGAAAAAAGTCACTAAGTCCCAGAGCCGGAAAAGCAAACTCCATGCAGTCCTCCTCTGGAAACAGAACCCCCTGGTGGATGCATATCTTTCAGTGAGTCATCTTCAGAAACCTTTGATTTTCTGGGCCAAGAGCAAATCAGGAGAGAGAGTCAGACAGACAACAGCTCCTCCTTTCCTAGGCTGTCAGAGACTGGAGGTGAGCCAGGCCTTCAGACCTCTGCCTGAGGGGCTTGTGGGGTGGGCACCAGGGGTCCCCTCACCTGATACTGGCTCCAGTCAATATTCAGAGAGCAAGTCAGGAAGTCAGGGATGCTCAGAGGGGCATCGACGTAGTCCTGGGGACAGAAAGACACTGTGAGACACAGGCTGGCCACCAGGAGACGCTATGGTGACAGGCAGAGACCCTGAAGTTGTGGCTACCATGGGCAGGCAGGGTGTCCCCCGACAGTGCTCGCCTTCTCTGAGCCAGATGCCTGGGCCACCCTGAGAGGGAAAGATTAAAAAATCAAAGGAACCAGCTATTGCTGCCAAGTGGAGTTTTTCAGTTGGCCATTTGAGTGTTTGCTTCTGAGACAGAGGTGATGGACTGGAATCAGCCTCCAGCAGCTCCTGGCCTACTCCCACCCACTGGGGAGGACCAGAAGGCTGCCCCATCTTCCCACAGAAGGTGTTGGAGCAAAGATGAAGCACTTCTCCTACCATGTCCCTGAAAACTTTTTTAAAGAAAGGGAGAAACTAAAGGGGGAGAGAGAACAGTATGTGATAAGAATTTAAACATGTATATATAAGGAGAAGAGGGAGAAAAAAAATGAGACTCATTCAGGGAAGAGAAAAGAAATGAAAAGGGTAGCTGTTTTCCCCTCAAAATTTTCTAGCTGGTTTCCCTTCACAAACGAACAGAAGACCCAAGCTGACAAGTGGTACTGTTCATACCTGCTTCCAGTTAAAAATGAGCCCTTCAGCCATGTAATCCCGATCCTTATATTCCTTGAAAAATTCACAGCCTGGAAAAGAAGGGCAGAGTTACAACACCACTCTTCCCGGCCCAGTGTCCTGAGACGCCCCTGGGTGCTGGAGGACCAAGGTGGCCACCAGCTGACACGAGTTGGGACTGGACTGGGCGGGCGGGCGCCTCTGATGCTCCTCCGATTTCCAGTCATAGACCCTTCCTGATGAGACCCGCCCGCCTGCACACCTCTCTTTCTCTCCATCTGTGCTCAGTGGCTGCTGGTCACCGCTCCTTTCATTTCAGGTTCCTCTATGTGCCCCTGAAGTGCCAACAACCAGAGGACAAAAGCGGGACTTACAATTTGAACCCTGGCAGCACTTTCTCAGCAACTTATCTAGTCACATAAGATCATCCTGCTCCTACTCCAATAAAGCAAATACTGCAATAACGCAAGCCATGCAAATCTTGGCTTCCCAGTACACATTAAAGCCATGCTTACACTATATTATAGTCTATTAAATGAGATTACATGATGTCTAAAAAAACCAATATACCTTAAATATAAAAAATACTTGAGGGAATTTCCTGGAGGTTCAGTGGCTAGGACTCAAAAGAGTACTGCCGTGGGCTCAGTTCAACACCTGGTTGGGGAACCAACAACCTGCAAGCCACATGGTGTGGCCAAAAACAAAAAAAAAAAGCTTTATTCCTAAAAATTGCTGACCAAAATCTAAGCCTACAATGAGTTGGAACAGTAAAGTCAAAGATCGCTGATCATCATTACCATAACAAATGTAGTAATGATGAAAAATTTTGAAGTACTATGAAAGCTATCAAAATGGGACAAAGAGAAATGAAGTAAACAAATGTTGGAAAAATGGTTCAAACAGACTTGATGCAGGGTTCCCATAAACATTCAGTTTATAAAAGATGTATTATGTAAAGAGTAATAAATTGAACAGCAGGAAAATGAGGTCTGCCTACAGCAGGCCCACAGGCTTTCAGTGAGGACTGAGCACTGTAACATGCAGGGAAGGACCATGGACAGTGTCTGAACTGGGACAGGGGCTCCAGACACACGCCCATCTCAACAAGTGAAACGCCACCAAGGTAAGAACCACCACCAAGGTAAGACCTCAGGAACGGAGAGAAAACGAGTGAAAAGGGCCTTGCCAACGTCCCCAGCCTCAAGCCTCAGCCTTCAGCTTAGCTCTGTGACCATGAACGAGTTACCTTCTCTCAGCCTTGACTTTCTCACTCGCCAGTGGTCAAGGACGAAACGGAGTAACACACAGAACTCCTGGCGCAGCACCGACAGCCCGCAGGCAGAAGCAGACTGGGGCCACCTTCCTGTTGGAGCCGAAGCAAGAGCCCCCGCGCAGCCCTGCCGCTCGATCCAGGGGGGGTGAGGCCTGCCCTCACCACGCGGCCAGGACGGCCAGGGCCGGGGGCTTGGCGGGAGGCTTCCTGCATTCCTCAGGTCCTCTGCCGGAGCCAACACAAACTCTGAAGGACACAAGCCTTTGGCCACAGGTCCAAGTCTGCGGAGGTCCCCAAAGGCAACAGAACAACTGTCTGAATTCTGTCAAGGTAGCCACAGGCCATAAACATTCTCATGGAACTCTCCAGCTCCTTGGGCCACGCTCAGCCTGAGGTCATCCCAGGGAACAAAGGAAAGGTTCCTCTCAAGGGAAAAATCTGGAGACCGAGCCGCTGTGTCCTGGACACGTGGCTCTTATCCACCCCCCACCTCTGTCCTCCTTCACTCTAAGTCCCCAGGCCCCTCTGTGGACGGGGAAGTCAGGCAACAATACTCAGCCCTAACACTTCAGCCTATTCCTGGGTGCCTCACTGGGAGAAAGAAGAAATATAAATATCAGACAGAGGCCCTGAGCTTATCAGCCCAGGCTTAGAAGAGACACCAATTATTCCTCAGAGCTCCCGTGAAGTGCTCTGCTTTCTCAGACTCGAGCACTCAAATCAACACTGCAGGCTCCAGGGCCAGCTCTGAGCAGCGTGTGATACAGAAGCAATCGACTGTGAGAAATGGAGGGAATTAAAACAGCCTCGGTACCCAGGGCAAGGCCTGACATTCATTACCTCAACGGGCTTCTGAGCCTGTTGAGAAGCAAAGGGATGGCACCAAAAGTGAAGAGAGAGCAGGCGCTCACTCGAGAAGAAAAAAAATTAGACTTGTGCTCGGGAGTTTTCAGCCCCGTCTATTTTGGGGCCTGAGGGAAGTGCTCCCAGAACACTTCTCATTTTCAAGGGCCAGTCGAAGCCTAAGTTAGTCTAACAGAGAACTGATACCACCACAGTTCCTGTCTGGGCTTCAAACTCATCAGAGGGTGCAACAGAGACCCCCAAAATGGCAGCAGAGTGCATTTCAGGACTTGATCTGGATAATGTTCATTTTGTTATGAAGTAATATAGGCAGATGAAGAAATTCAAGAACATAAGCACAGGAAGTAAAAGGTGCTTCTCTTGTGGCCTCACATGGCATCTTCCCCCACCCCAGGCTTCTGAATTTTTATTGATTACCCACCCTCCTTATTCTCCCCTCAACACACACACACGACTATCAGATCCAGTCCATGATATCCTGGGAAGAAGACGGAAAAAAATTCAGAGATAAATAGTATCATCTTACCATTTTGGCATATTTCTTTCTTATCCTTTGTATAAGCACTTTCCTCTCACACAGTTGAGATTTTACTATTTCATTTTGTATTGTGCTTAAGAAAAATGCCTAAGCATTTTTCTATGACTGTGTAATATCTCATTCTACAATACTATGGGTGGCTGTGCTGTTATTTATGTAATTGTTATTCTGATTAATGAAAACATTACCCATGTTTCGCTGGGTATAAATGGACATGATGAGGGACCTCTCTTGGCGGTCCAGTGGTTAAAACTCTGCCTTCCAATGCAGGGGCATGGGTTCAATCTCTGCTTGGGGAACTAACATGCTGTGTGGCAAAAAAAATAAACTCATGTGATGAACATCTGCAGGCCCAGGCTGGCTGGATTACAGCCTAATGAATAACTGGGTCAAATGGTGTTAGTTTCAGGAGTCTTATAACAAGTTGCCCAATGACAGCAGAAAGGATATTGTGCCACTGTTTTGGAGCTAAACAATTTTTTCTAAACCAAGTCCTACTGAGAACCTGAATACAAATACAGAAAGCTGACGCCTGGGTCCTCAGCCAACACAGAGCTCTCCCATTAGGCAGAATACTTCAGTCTGGGGACCCCGAAGCATCTCCTGAGAATGGGGAGCCTAGTCTGAAAACCAACCTGAAAACTACACTACGGAAGCCCTCATGCAGACCCCCAGGTGGGACATCTTCTTGACAGCTCTGATGTTGCCGAGCCCACTGCATCACTGTAACGGTTCAGTATCTGCCCAAAACAAGCCTTTCCTCCCATGCACCCGTCACTCGGCCCAGTGTCAGCGAGCACCTGTCAGGGCTGGACCTGGCACATCACCCAGAAATAAACAGCGTTATCCTCATTTATCCTCGGAAGGGTTAGGGGACTTATTCAAGGACACAGTGCTGTGGCTGAGATGCACGCCCAGTCCTACAAGCCACCACATGCTGAGCTGGCAGAGAAGAGGGAGGAGAGTCCCTGAATGAGGCCAGAGTGAGACAGCCAGGCCACTGGCGGTTGTGGTTCAGGTACCGCCAGCTCACACTGATGAGGATACCCTCTGCACACCAGGCACCAGATGAACCTGAGTTTCTAGAGAAGGACTTGTGGCTAGACAGCAACCTGGGGTCACCAGTCTGCTCTTGCCATTGGCCCCATGGCTCCAAGATGAAGAGACAGATCCAGCACAGGACCGAAGGCAGGGCTAGTGTTGAGGAGCAGGAGAGAGATTTTAAGGACAATGAGTTCACTTTTTGCTGTCTGTTCACAAAGTCTGGCGCTGAGGTTAGGGCTCTCATACCTCCTTGAACAAGCAGGTGTTGCTAGAAGGCTACAATGCTACCAATGGACTCATGCAGTGCAGAGAACACTGCCCTGGCTACAGACTGCATACAGTCTGTGCCAGAGACACATGCAGCCAGCTGCGTGCTCACCACAGCGCTCTGCAATGTGGTGAGACCACCAACCACATCCAACTGAGGACAGAGCGCTAACGTCACCATAGTAACAGTCAGCAAGGCACAACTGGTGGCTGACCCCAAGAACAGCACGTTAGTGGCACAGAGCACGCTGATCAACCTGACTTCACCTAATCCGACAAGACCCTGAGCTAAGCCTCACCAACTTCCAGTGATGCTTGAGAAAACCTGGGACTGGCACGATGAAGGACTCGATCAAGGCTGAAGGAGGCTGGGTCTGAGTCTGGACTCCATCCCTGGGCCCCACCCAGGGCAAACCCGTGCCAGGACAGTGTCCTACCCTAAGCTGAGGGCCAAGGACTGGGAACACACTGTCCCACACTGAGCAGCAGTGCATGCTACCGGGGAGCTCCAGGGCACCTGAGCACCTGAGTGGCCAGCGCCTGCAGGTGGCCACGAGAGCCCCAGTCCTGGGAAGCCTGTCCCCTGACCAGACCCTAGAAGGAGCCCCTACCTGGATACGGGATGGAGAGGAGAGTGAAGTCGGCATAGCGCTGCGCTTTGTCCACCTTCTCGGAGGAGGTAACACTACAAGACAGGACACAACGTGTTACGGCATCACAACCCATGCATGCCAGTCCCCACAAGCACCACCACAGCCTCAGACAACCCTCCTGCTACAGAAACCTCTCTCCAAGCTGGGATGAGGCCCTTCAGCCAGGCTTACTTTGAACAATTATGAACGGGACCTCTCTGCTGCCTACCCGAAGTCACCAGGTGAGAGCACTGACTCCCCGACACCACAGCACCTGCGGTGGGACCTGAAGCCACAGAACCACAATCTTTATCAGCCTCCCAGATGAAGGAAGCACAGCCGCCCTGACTGAGAGCGCAGCGAGAAAAGAGCAAAACAACCGAGATGCTGCTCAGGAGGGGCCCCGAGGGGGACTCTCCTCTCCACCGTCTTCTCCAGTGTCAGGCAAGGATGCTCCCGCAGCATCTGACAGACGGAGGACTACTCTGACAGATGACGGAGGGACAGGGGGACCTACAGACAGCTGAGCTATAACTTAGCCTCAGCGTGGCTTATTTTCTAAGATAAACATGGCATAATTAAAGGTCAGTTTTATAAAAAAAATAAACAAGCTACACTTTGGGAAAATTCCGCAAATTCATCACCCCAACCCAGGCTCCATTTTTTCTCATTTTTCTTTGTCCTCTGAACACTTGGTTCAGCATATAAAAATTGAGTGAATACTGATTTTCTGGATCCACCTTATTTTTTTGGATCCACTTTAAAAGAGATACTAATCCACGAGAGATGGCGGAGCGGCAGCAGAGTACGCGAGACGTTGGCGGCTCCCTCGGTGCCTACTGGACCACCCCGAGCAAGTGAGTTAACCTCTCTGGCTTGTTTCTCCCCTGCATGAGCGGGACAAGAGAACCTCCTCATAGGGAGGGCTGTGCGAGGATACAGGAAGAGGATGCTCAAGGCCTGGCACCCAGTGTGCCCTGGTGACTGCTTTGCACCATCCCCGAGCCCACGAGTCTGTGAAGACATGGCCTCCACCCACTTGGAGCGGGGTGCCTTGAACTCACTTCATGCCAAACTTCACCTTCTTGTTCTCCACCATCAGGTCACAGATGTACTTGACTGACAGGTACCGGAGCAGCTTGATGTCATAGCCTCTGACCTTATCAAAGAGATGCGTGTCGGAACTTCTGAAACAGACAGCCAGAGGGAGAAGCTGCACTGAGTGTCCATTGCCGGGAGTCCAGGAGCTACAAGAGCACTTCTGTTTCCCTCCTCCAGGACAGGGCAGCTGGGAGGGCCAGACAGGACAGCGGTCCCAGTGAAGGTGAGGGAAGGTGACTTTCCAAGAGATTATCCTGCTCTCTGGGACACAAAGAGAAGCAATATGCAGCTGGGGCGGGAAAGGGCTTTCTGGTGCTGCTTGACATTAAGCCAGAAGACTCAAGATAATCTCCGAGTTCTAAAAAGCAGGAGGCTGGTGGCTGGTCGAGTCTCTGAGCTTCCATTAGAGTTTATCTCTCTCTACCCTCCTCCCTCTCCCCCATTTATGACCATTTTTAGCCATATGACTTGCTCAAAATGTAACAGATTGGAATTCTCATTGGGAGATGGACTTTTTAGAGCAATTTTATCAACTGACTGTAAAATACTAGCAAGTGAATTCCCTCTGCTTCTGATCAGTCATACAGATAAAGGCAAAAGTAGAACAAATAAACAGTCACCGTTATTTTTTTAATGCCCACTGTTTTGCTGAACCCAGCAGATGCCACGCCAAGAACAGTGCGCAATGTGGAAGACGGCCTGGCTGGGGCAGAGGTCGTCTGATCTCGGGGGAAGAGCCAAACATTCCTGTGTGCAAGCCAGAGCCACTGCTCGTGGAACCAGCAGGCAGAAGCTGGGCACAGCGAGATGCCTTTTCAAGCTCCGAGCCGTGATTCTGGGCAGCTGATCTGACTAGGGTGCTGATGTGCATTCCAGAGATGCCTGATACCAGTTAAAGACTTTCCATGCAGCACAGACCATGCAAAGGAGCTTTTCCAAAACACCATTACTGTCATTTTCTACAAAGTATTTAGAAAGGAGGTAGAAGAGTGGGAGCCAGCCCCCTCCCTCCCTTTCAGGGGACCTAAAGCACTCCTCTGTGCTGTACTCCCTCGTGGCGCCAATCACCCAGCTGCGGAACTCCTGGTGCCCGCATCTCCGATGTGTTGACCACAGTCCCCAGGCCAAGTGTGTCCGGCATCACCTGGTAGGCCGGACATCAACATCCTGGAAACCATGGGGCTTGAAGACACATAGATGTCTGCGCCATGTCTTGGGCCTGCAGTGCCAGGAACCCCAGGACTGGAGCACTCTCTCTGGGGTCCTGGTGAGCAGCCAGGATAAAGACAGACTGCTCAGGTAGTTCATAAAGTCAGCTGCAGTAAGGCTACAGGGCAGACTTCAACCACTCTGTTTCAGGGATGTGGATGAAGGAAGCCAATCCACTCACTTGGACCACTGATGATGTCACAGCCATCAGCTGAAAATGGCCACCACTGGTCACACACCTGCCCCTCACCCATGCCCAGACCCGTAACTGCCTGGCACTGACCGAACAGCACAGTCCTCCTCCGTGAGATCCTCCGCGTCTGCCCAGGCGTCGTCTGCACCCCCTGTGGGAGGAACCTGCAGTCAGCACTTGGGGTGTGGCAGGGGCTCCATGCAAGGGCTGCTTGACCCCTGGTTCCACCCAAAGGACCATGCTCCTCCCTTTTCCAGGACCTGATGCCCCACATGCCTGGCATTCTTCTCACCACAAGCATCTTCTCAGATGATGAAGGGAGGGGCTCTAGATGCCCCTGCCCCCACCCCAGGTTGCTGCCCATCCCCACAACCACCACCACCGCTGTGGCCCTGGGTAGCTGTTCTCCATGACTGGGCTCCTGTTCTTAGTCACAGAGGCTGCAGCTCAAGGCTCACCTGAGAAAATATAGTTGTAGCCAGTGCGTCCATACAGCTCCCCCCATCCAGCCAGTGTGGCTGACCTGCAAATGTGCTGGGAGAGAAATCACATTTTCAGGGTCAGATGGTTTTCTGGAGTTTTTTGGTTCTACTTTTCCCTGCTTTCTTGAAATATAATTGACCCATGACATTGTGTAAGTTTAAGGTGCACAACATGCTGATTTGCATCATTAACATACTGCAAAACCATTACCACCACAGAGTTAGCTAACACCTGCATCAGGTCACATAATTACCATTTCTTTTTTTGTGTGGTGGAAACATTTAAGACCATCTCTCTCTACAACTTTCAGGTATACGATACAGTGTTATTAACTATAACGACCATGCTGTACATCAGACCCTCAGATCTTATTCATCTTGCAACTGGAAGTTTGTACCCTCTGACCAACAGTCAGGTGGTTTTTCTGAAGTGCACACAGTAGGGGAAGCCCTGGAACTCTTCTGATCATTCCAGACCAGCAGAATGGGTGCAGGAGTGCTGCCCAAAGTCTTCTCAGCATCAGGGCCACTGCGACAGCAGTCTCTCTGAAGCAAGCCTAGATTTTAACCTACAGCCTCTGTCAAGGGGTTCTCACTCCCAAACGAGAGGCACCAGAGTGTCACTAATGGTAATGGGTAGATTCAGTGGTTGTCATGTGTAAGTGGTCTTACTTGGGTTAAGACCTGGCGATTATCACATGTGCATGTCAGTATGTCGGTGAAACACAAGCACCACCTTTCCACTGGGTTTTCACAAGCCCATGAGGGAAGAGTGGCTGGGTGCAGGCACCGCTGCTGCGTCACAGATGAAAAGAGTGACGGGCGCAGGGAGGTGAAGCAGTGCCTGAGATCCCACAGTGAGGAGTGAGCTGGGATCTGACCGAGCCCACCTCCCTCCAGAGCCTGTGTGCTGTCGCTGCAACTGTTTAGCACAGGGAAGGGAAACCTTTGGAGCAGGAGGGTCAATTAAGGGAGAAACGTTTGGGGCCTTTTTTTTTTTTTTTTTAAAAGAAATTTTGCCATCTCTTTCTTACGTACTAAAGGAATGTAGTAACTGTAACTGTGCTTAACTATGCTTTTACTCTTTGCTCATCACTGAAGCAGCATTGCAAGAGCTAGAACTCTAGAAACCAGGCAACAGGTGTGAACTTCATTATCTAATTTTTAAAAAAAGTTTATTTGGCTGTGTCAGGTCCTAGTTGCTCTGCCGCGTGTGGGATTTCAACTTCCAGACCAGGGACTGAACCCATGTCCGCTGCATTGCATGGCAGATTCTTAACCACTGGATCACCAGGGAAGCCTCTCACTATCTGATTCTAAGACTGAATCTTTAAAAATTGTGTTTGATGAGATCCAACAGGGGTGGGGGAATGGGAAGAGGTATCTGGGATCTGGTGACCCCAGGGTTTAGCTACAGGCTGAGGGAGGCAGTGAGGGTGGCTGGGAGATTAAACTGGGGGAGGGGGGAAATTTCTGACTGGGTCATGCAGCCTGGCAGTATAAGGAGGGTCCTTGGAAAACTGTACAATATTGCTAGAGGGCGTCTCCTTCTCCACCTGTAAGACAGTGGGAAAGAAACAGTTTTGCTGCCACGGGAAAGGGGCATGGTAGGAACTGGCAGGTCATCACTGGCAGCTTAGGACAGGGGGCAAATGATAGAAGAACAACCTGCTACAATCCGGGGGGCGCTTTGCCAGTGCTGGGACAGAACGCATTTGAGGTAGGGCTGTCCTGGAAGCCTGTAAAGAAGGGCCTGGGCAGAGTCCTGCTAGCCTGAGTAGGATGCACTCCACGAGGGAATGTTTCACTTTCTCTGGGTCCAGAAGGATTCTGCAAATCTGATGATAATGACAAACTGTCTCCGGATAAAAATGTACACGCCAGAGTTTACCTATAGCTCCAAGTTCATCCACAGATCCCTCTCCAGCCTCAAATAACATCCTCTACTCGGAAGAGACCAGCCTAGTAATTAGAAGTTGCAGCAGTGGAGTGTCCATTTTCAGGCTGAGGACCCTCAAGATTCCAATGGTATTGGGGGAGGTCTGATTCATGAGCAAACAAGTGGGGCGGGGGGTGGTTGTTTGAGTTTGACCAGCACATGTTACCATGTACCCCTCCCCCATCATCCAAGCTGTGGCACCAAATCTCACTCTTCTTTCCATTATTTCTATTAAATCTTTTTCAGGCAGACACACATCCCCTCTTGAGCTGTTGAGCTCAGAGCTCTTCTCAAGGCTCAGATTCTTCTTTCTGCTCCCCAATTTCCCCAAATCCCCTCGATCCGTCACTGTTTTTTTGGTCAGAGAGGCAGCCACACCCAGCCCAGGGGACTCAACAGGTGGGGGAGGATGGGCGACTGGCTGGCTTCCCAAGTGAAGCACCAACCTCCACAGGAAGGTCCTGAGAACTGGAGTCTGGGGTAAGCCGTACCCCATGGGCGGGTCCATGCCTGACCTTGCTCCTGGGCTTCATGGCTCCAATGCACAGCCCACCAATTCCATACTTTAAGCTTAGCTCTTCACTGAGAAAGCAGGATACACTCTGAAAGCTATCCATTTACCTAATCAGGAGTGACCTCTAATGTTGCGTGAGGAAGATGGCTCTGTAGGATTTGTAAATGTAGTACCAACTTTGGCATACAGAATAAAAGCAGCTGATCTCTGCTCCCCATTTCTTAAGGGAGGAAACAGAGAGAAAGAGGAGCTGTTCCAATTTTAATTGCCTAAAAACCAGATACAAGTGATGGGGAAGAAAATGACACATGAGAACAGCTTACTCTTAAATGCTTGAATTGAGTTTTATTAAAAAATTAATAATATATCTTATTTAAAGCCTATATGTCCCTAGATATTACTATGTCAACACATAATCACTTTTTAAATTATTAATATTTTACATTTTTTAGATTAAGTCTTTAAAATCCAACATGTATTTTATAATTACAGCACATCTCAAATAGGATGATTTTCAGTGTGTAAAGGGTAATGTAGTCCTACCTCAAAAGAAAATTGTGTTTAATCAAAAAAATTGCTACATTGCTTCAATTATAAAATGGAAATTAATTGAAATGAAACAAAATCAGACGTTTAGTTCCTAAGCTGCACTAGTCACAATGGACTGAGTTTGGAAGGAAGCAGCAAGTTGGCACTTCTGAGCATACATTCCCCGGCCCAGCTTGGCTGGGTATGTTGACAGAAAACGCTGCTGTCACCAAACTCGTTAGGGCCTGCTGGGAAACCCACCTGAGGACAAGATGCCCACCTCACAATAGAAGACCCTCTCCTGTTCTTCCTCATCTCCTGATCCTCAAGTTCATAGCTCTGCCTTCCCCACTCACTGAGCTCCAGGGTGACAAGACTGTCTCAGTCACCTGTCCCCCTAGAACCCAGCACAGAGCTCACTACTGTGTAACCCAAGAGCAGTGTCTTCCTAGAGAGCTTGCCCACACCAGCTGGGTGGGCAGCTGCTAGACACTGGGAGGACAGCAGTAATAAGACACGGCTTCTGTCCTCATAGGGATTACGGCAGAGAGGAGACAGCAGATTTTCAAACACAATAGGAATAAAACGCATGTAAGTAGGTATTAAGCCAGTGAACACGACTGAGTCAGGGGAAGCTACAGGGAACACAATGGGATCACATCAACAGACAAGAAGGTGCAAATGGAGAAGAAAGCAGGATGAATGATGAAGCCCTTAGCGTCAAAGCCTCCTCAAAATAATACCACCCTTGCCCCCAACAAAGGAATTTGCTGGCAGTCCAGCAGGTAGAGCTCTCATGCTCTCACTGTTGATCAGGCCTGGGTTTGATCCCTGGTTGGGAAACTAAGATCCCACAAGCCTTGGGGTACAGCAAAAAAAAGAAAAGAATAATCCCTCCAACTCTTCACCCTCCCTCTGAAATGTGTTGCCTTGGGGCTCTTTCTCTCAAGTCTCACCTCAATTTCCCAAGTGCATTCTGGAAACTCCCTCCTCAAGGTCTGCAGAGTGAGAAAGAACAGACCTGACAACACCACACAGATTCCTCTGCTTCAGGATTTCTTAGAGCCTTTCCTACAGTGACATACGCTTACCAATGTACCTCCTGAATCTGGAGCTCGGGGGTCAGGGTGAATCTAGGGTGCAATGTCTCTCAATCTTATTTGAGAGGGAATGCTTTGCACAAGCATATCCTTAAACTACTGTTCTATGGAACACACTGTGGGAAGCACTGGTTTGAGTATTTCCTACATAATTTCTAGTGACAAACACTATGATCCACACAGTAATTATCTAAACTGGAGGTGTCAGAGCTTAGAGCAACACGAAATTTTCCAAAGGGGGAAGGGAGAATAAACAAGCTTCAAGATGATCAATTTCCGGAACTTCACTCCCAGACATACTTTCCCCTAAAACAGACCAACTCTATGAGGTCTGTGGCTTCCCGCCTCACCTGTCACACTTGCCCTTCTTCCACTTTACGAAAGAAAGGCACAGAAGAGAGCAAACAGACCTACCCTATGAAAGTCTGTGGCTGTTTTTCCTTTCCTATCTCTTCTGTCACATGAAGGCACAAAGGCAGAGGAATCAGTCCAGCATTTCTCTTTCCCACTGCCCTGCCCTAGCCCTTGCCTTCATGCTGGGAGAATGGACTAAAGTCCCAGAGGCACCAGGACCACAGCACACGCAGGTACCTACCAGATGAACAGAATAGGGGGCAGACATTTCTGCTCTCCTCCCCTCCTCCAAGCTAGTAGTCTGCTTCTTCTAGATTAATCTTTCTCAAAATGATATTTGTATCCTATATTTCCCTGTCCAGAAATCACAGAGGCTTGTCTGGCAAATGCAAACACTTCAGCCAGCATTGAGCCTCCTGCATTCAGTCCCTTCTAACCTCAGCTCCGCCACTTACTTCCACTCCCATGAGGTAGTCTCCCAGCCTTTCTCATGCCTGCCTCACTGTAAGCCCCCAGGCAGGTACCTGCCTGGAATACCCTCCCACTCTTCTTCCAAAGCTCGTAGCCTAGTCCCGCTCACTTAATGAAGCCATGCCTATCAGTCCACACCACTGCCCATCTTGGTGGGTTCCTCTGATACCACATTATGAGGCCCTAAGCTACACTGTAGTAACTTGAGGGCGTTTTGCAGTAAGTTTAAATCTCAGCTCTCAAGTTGTGTAAAGTAAACTTGGGGAAGTTATTTAACCACTTTGAGCCTTCATTTCATCTGCAAAATGGGAATATCTAATACATCAAAGGATTATAAAAATAGGTGAAATGAGACCATATTTGGGTACCAAATTAACAACACTCAATAGAATATAAGCTTGATAAGGGTGCAAATTTTTGTTTATCATATATGCTGAGGTACCTTAAGGCCTGAATATGATACATATTCAATAAATATCTGGTAAATTACACTACTGAAAGAATGGACAAACAACTTATCTCATCTAATCTATTCATAAGCTTGTGATGTAGGCATGATTATTTTGTCCATTTGACAGAAGAGGAAATGGAGGTCTTGCACAGGCAGGAAGCAGCAGAGTCGGGATCAGAGCCTAGGCAGCAGGGCTCCAGGACACAGGGTAGAGTCCTCCGCTGTGACATCCCTTTCCTACCTAGACTCACCCTTGAAAAAAATGGCATTGGAATTGTTCTGATTCTCTGGCCTGCTTCCCACCACACCAGGCACCCGGTAACCACCCAAACTTGCCTGGCAACAAGACAACTGTCAGTTTAGTTCAGTTCAGTCGCTCAGTCGTGTCCGACTCTTTGCAACCCCACGGGCTGCAGCACATCAGGCCTCCCTGTCCATCACCAGCTCCTGGAGTTTACTCAAACTCATGTCCATTGAGTCGGATGGCATCCAAGCATCTCATCCTCTGTCGTCCCCTTCTTCTCCTGCCTTCAATCTTTCCCAGCATCACAGTCTTTTCAAATGAGTCAGCTCTTCGCATCAGGTGGCCAAAGTATTGGAGTTTCAGCTTCAACATCAGTCCTTCCAATGAATATTCAGGACTGATTTCCTTCAGGATGGACTGGTTGAATCTCCTTGCAGTCCAAGGGACTCTCCAGAGTCTTCTCCAACACCACAGTTCAAAACCATCAATTGTTCGGTGCTCAGCTTTCTTTATAGTCCAACTCTCACATCCACATGACTACTGGAAAAACCACAGCCTTGACTAGACGGACCTTTGTTGACAAAGTAATGTCTCTGCTTTTTATTATGCTGTCTAGGTTGGTCATAACTTTCCTTCCAAGGAGTAAGCGTCTTTTAATTTCATGGCTGCAGTCACCATCTGCAGTGACTTTTCTTGGAGCCCAAGAAAAGAAAGTCTGCCACTGTTTCCCCATTTATTTGCCATGAAGTGATGGGACCAGATGCCATGATCTTAGTTTTCTGAATGCTGAGTTTTAAGCCAGCTTTTTCACTCTCCTCTTTCACCTTCATCAAGAGGCTCTTTAGTTCTTCCTCACTTTCTGCCATAAGGGTGGTATCATCTGCATATCTGAGGTTATTGATATTTCTCCCGGCAATCTTGATTCCAGCTTGTGCTTCATCCAGTCCAGCGTTTCTCATGATGTACTCTGCATATAAGTTAAATAAGCAGGGTGACAATATATAGCCTTGACACACTGCTTTTCCTATTTGGAACCAGTCTGTTGTTCTATGTCCAGTTCTAACTGTTGCTTCCTGACCTGCACACAGGTTTCCCAAGAAGCAGGTCAGGTGGTCTGGTATTTCCATCTCTTTAAGAATCTTTCCACAGTTTGTTGTGATCCACACAGTCCAAGGCTTTGGCATAGTCAATAAAGCAGAAATAGATGTTTTTCTGGAACTCGCTTGCTTTTTTGATGATCCAACAGATGCTGGCAGTTTGATCTCTGGTTCCTCTGCCTTTTCTAAAACCAGCTTGAACATCTGGAAGTTCACTGTTCATGTACTGTTGAAGCCTGGCTTGGAGAATTTTGAGCATTACTTTACTAGCATGGGAGGTAAGTGCAATTGTATGGTAGTCTGAGCACTCTTTGGCATTGCCTTTCTTTGGGATTGGAATGAAAACTGACCTTTTTCTGTCCTGTGGCCACTGCTGAGACAACTGTACACTCTGCATTAAGCTAGGTACCTCCAAGGGAGGGAGAGAGTGGCTATGGGGAGGTCTTACCTTGCCCTTGAACAGGATCACCGGGCAGACAAACCGTCCTCTGCACCTGGCTGTCTTGCTGCGGTTGACGAGGTCCTGCAATTTGCTCACTTGCACGGTGCTCTGAAACCTAACACAAGGCAAGAGAGGTAGGTTAGGCTGCGTGTGCATGAGTACTGTGTAACCCGTGCCAGGGGTGTGTGTGTGTAAATATTCATTTCAAATTGAATACATGCTCAGATTCCTAAATTCTAGATCACAGACATTTTAAGCTTTTCAAGAAAAGAAAAAAAAATGCTAGATTATGGGTACTAAAACTGCAATCATCCTGATTTCAAAACCTTTAAGATTAAAACAAAAAAGTGAGCAACTCTGAAGACATGGTACTGAAAATGAAGAAACACAGGGAGCAAACTGAATGTTGATCATTTCCAGGGTGCTCGGTTTTTCACCCCAAAAGTTGGACAAATATGTTGGGGACCCTCTGGCAATAATGAGGCCATCTTTGTGATCTTTCAGAGGGCAGGATATGAAGAAGTTCACACTCCACATGGTTATGAGCCTCTGATACATCATCAACATTTCAACCAACACTAACAGTCTAAAATGTCAACAGGGCAGGGAATGCTGGAACAAAGGTGGTGAAAGAGAAGCTATTCGTGGCCTTGAGAAGCATGGAAGTTAAAGCACCCAGCTCTGCTAAGGGAGCTTCTAGAACACACACAAAAAAACATTTAGAAATGAGTTTAAGCAAGTCACGCCTATAGCAGACCCTTAAAATAAGGGTCTACTCGCACAGATTCACCCACTGATTCTTTTTTTTTTTTTTTTTCACCCACTGATTCTTAACAAAAGGCTCCACATCAGCCAGTAAGGACTTCTGGTTCCAAGAGAAACAGGAGGCAGGAAGTTCAAAAGTGGGACGCTCTCCCGGCTATGCAGAGTAATGGAGGAAAAGGAAGGAAGATAGTCAAGCTCCTTCCTTACAAGGGTTGAGTTTCCAGGCTGAGTCTGAGAGGGCGTCATCCCTCCTACATCCCAGTCCTGCTAGTGTCATTGCATGACACGTGCACACAAATAACTGTTTCAGAAGGAGTAAGTTCAGTGACTCCTAAATACCACTGGTACCTCTTTAAGCATATCTAAATTCCATTGGCATTAATAAAAATATAGTCTTTTGAAAACACTGCTGATTTCTTAGTAGCCTTCATAGATATATTCTCAAGCCAGTTACTAACAAAATAACTACTATCAAGTGAGGACTTGAAACTGAAGTTAAAACAAGGTCTCCAAATAAAAACCTGATATATAGTCTAGAAAAATAGTTCTGATGAACCTATTTACAGTGAAGAAATGGAGACACAGACATAGAGAACGATCTGGTGGAAACAGCAGGAAGAAAAGTGTAGGACAAGCTGACAAAGCAGCACTGACATATATATACTATCACATGTAAAATGGATAACAAGCGGGAAGCTGGTGTGTAACACAGCGAGCCCAGCCTGGGACCCTGTGACGACCTAGAGGGGCGGAATGCAGATGTGAAGAAAGGCTCCAGAGAGAGGGGAGATATATATATATATATATGTTTGTGCATGCACCTGTGTGAAGTTACTTGTCATGCCCGACTCTTTGTGATCCCGTGGACTGTAGCCCACCAGGCTCCTGCAATGGGATTCTCTAGGCAAGAATACTGGAGCAGACTGCCATTTCCTCCTCCAGGGCATCTTTCCTACCCAGGGACTGAACCAGCATCTCTTATGTCTCCAGCATTGGCAGGCAGACTTTTTACCACTAGCACTACCATATATAATTATGACTGATTTGCACTGATGTAAAGCAAAGACCACCAGAACACTGTAAAGCAATTATTCTCCAATCCAAAAAAAGAGAAAAAAAAAAAAAAACAAAAAAACAAAAACAGAAAAATAAGAATCAATCAGATTTTAATAACAGGATAGCTGAAATAAAAAATACAGTAGAGAGAATAAATACCAAATCAGATGATACAGAAGAACAGATGAGCAATCCGAAAGATAGTAAAATAAAAATCACCCAATGAGAACAGCAAGAAAAATTTTTTAATGAGAGGAGCTTAAGAGACCCCTAAGACAACATCAGATGTACTAACATTTGCATTATATGGGTCTCAGAAAGAGAAGAGAGACAGGGAGAGAAAAATTATTTGAAGAAATAATCACTGAAAAATCCTCTTATCTGAGGATACAGGTTAGAGAAAGCAGGTACAGGAAGCATAAAAAATAATAATAATAAAAAAAAAACTTGGCTCAGCAGTTTGGTGATTGTAGAAAGAAAACAAGAGGATAAAGGAAGAGGACTTAAACTTTCCATGGTGTATGTTTCTGCAAGGTATGATTTAAGACTTTTTGCCCATTTTTACTAAGCATTTTAAGTCATAAATTTATTACATCTTTACTATAATTCAAATAGAGAAGTGACTACATAAGACTTTTTTTCCCTTTTCTTTCTGTTTTTGGCTGCACTGTGCAGCATGCAGAATCTTAGCTCCCTGACCAGGGATCAAAACTGTGTCCCCTGCAGTGTAAGCTCAGAGTTTTAACCACTGGACCACAAGGGAAGTCCCCATGTTATTTTTACGACCAAGATTTTTTTCTTTTCTGAAGGAAGGAAGAAGGCTGGAGTGCCTCCTCATGGTATGTACAGAGTGCTGAGCTTAGCTGCTCAGTCATCTCCAATTCTGCAACCACATGTACTGTATCCCGCCAGGCTCCCCCATCCATGGAGATTCTCCAGGCAAGAATGCTAGAGTGGGGTGCCATGCCTTCCTCCAGGGGATCTTCCCAACCCAGGGATGGAACCCAGGTCACCCGCACTGCAGGTGGATTCTTTACCATCTGAGCCATGAGGGAAGTCCAAGAATACTGGAGGGGGTAGCCTATCCCTTTCCCAGGGGATCTTTCCAACCCGGGAATCAAACTGGGGTCTCCTGCATTTCAGGCAGACTCTTCACCAGCTGAGCTACCAGGGAAGCGGGCACAGGCCAATCAGTCAGGCCCTAGAAAAAACATGGCTCACTGGAAACCAAGTTCTACCACCTTCCCCTCACTCTGTGAAATAAAAAGGCAACTGAGTACAAAATAATTGCCTAATTAAACTCAGATGCCAACAGAATATAAAAAAAATACACATAATACTGCTTACATTAGTCTTCCTCCCACCTTTTGGTGGCCCCAGGTCATTTGCATAGATGAGGTCAGCACTATCTGCTGAGTTTAAAAAAAAATTATTTTTATTTATCTGACTGCATCAGGTCTTAATTGAGGTATGTGGGATCTTCAGTTATGGCATGCAAAACCTAGTTCCCTGACCAGGGATTGAACCCAGGCCCTCTGCACTGGGAGCCCAGAAGTCCCAGCACCTTCTGCTTTAACTGACTCTGAGCTCACACCAGCAGCTCTAAATGCCTTGAAACTGCATTTGAGTCTCCCAGGCTGAATACTTCCATTCAACAAGTGCTCCACAAAACCAAAGGAGACAACATGCCAGCATTTCCATCCTCAGGGCTCTGGGCAGTCTTATGTGGAGGAAGGCACACTTTTTTCATTAGGCTAGCTGGTACTTTATTGTCCTGTGTCCCCTACTCAAAGAACCAATTCAGTTTCTGTTCTCAGTGGTTCCTGTTTTTATTTTTATTATTTCCTGGCCTTAGAATCTTCCTCTTACTGTGCGCTAAGCACTGGGCTGTGTCTGACACATGATACTCATATTTGAAGGAATGAAAGTGGGCTACGTATTTATGTTTGTCTTGTGGGACTGAGCCCTTAACTTGTAGATCTGAAGCTATCTCTGGGTAGATGGTGTCAGAGTTGAGTTGAACTATAGAACATACAGCTGGTGTCTAAAAATCAGTAGTATGAGGGAACCCCGCTACCCTATGCTCACACACCAGTGGGAATTATCAAGTGCAGAATTTTTACTGTCTCTCAATGCCTCACCTATACTTGCCCTAATTATGGCCTTTGTTACAATGGCATTGCTCACTTATTGGTCTGTGTTACCCACCAGACCTAAAGGTAAGGATTTCATCTCTCTGGTAGGGTCTCCAACTAGATCTTTGAGATGTGTCCCATGGCAGTAGTTTGTCTTACTGACAAACACATGTCTTGGCCATTCAGAGAGCCCCATCCAGGCTTCTATTCCCAGACGATGGGCAAAACTGGGGAGGTGGGTTAATAGAACCAAACCACTTCCTGAATCTAGTTCTACCTTGTGCAACTCAGTCTAACTTAGTGTCATATTAACACCAAATTCAGGCATGTAAAGAAGCAAAAAGTTCTATTTCTTCTCACCTACACATGCACACATTCCCTTCTCTTCAACAGACATGGCCCACTTAGTATCACTTTGAGGCCTTGCAAGAAGTGAAAAGACAGACTGTAACTCCTCTAGGGTTAGCGATATACTGTGGTGGTCCTGGCCTGGAAGGTGAGACTCTGCTAGGCAAAGTGGGAGCTTCCTGGCAGTGATAGAAAGAAGAGGCAGGCATACAAGTGCTATGATCTACATACAATTAATTCCCCCAATATGTTCCTTTTTCTCAGGGAACTCCACCTCAACCTGGTTAGAGGGCACACTTACACATCTCCCATTTTACACATGAGCAAACTTCTCTATGTGAAAGCCCTCTCTGGCTCCCTGTGGTTCCAGGCTATAGCAAAGGACTCATCTAGGAAGCTCTCTGTGATGTAGAAATTCTGATTTAGGGCCCCTGAAATCTGTGATTTCAGTGAGTGCTCAGAGGGTACTAGCCCAATAACCACTAACATCCACAAGTCCATACTCCTTGGACCAAAGATCAAGACCTCATACAAGCTAGTCCCTAACTAAGGACATTTAAGGGACATTCCTACTTGTCTGTCCAATTCCAGCTGAAAGGCATCTCCACCATAGGGTCTCCCCAAACACTCACACAACAGGCAGGATCTAGCCTTCTCCTCAACTTGTCTACAGCAGCACTTCTCCAACCTCTATGTATGTATGGGCCGTATTGTTATGCTGTGATTTTGATTCAGTGGCTCTGGAGCCCAGGACTCAGAATCTCTAGCCAGTGAGCTCCGAGCAGTGCTGTGAGCAACGATGGCCTGCTGCACCCTGGAGAATGACTCTACTGTAGCCCTTCTCATAACAGCGCTTCCCTGGGGCCAGGGTTTCAGATATTGTTGGCAACACCTCCTGGAATTACCTTAAAATCAACAGCAAGCAGGAAGTCTAGCAGAATAAACTTTGAGATTAACATGAAGCACTTCCTAGAGTCTTATAAGCCTCTTATAAGTACTTATTATTACTTATAAGCCTTATAAGTAATATGCCTGATTACTTATCAGTGTCCAACAACTGCTACCGTTTACTTACTGCCTACGGGCTGCATCCTGTGCTGGGTGCTCTGTGTCACTAGTACCTGGTGAACTGTTACCTTAGGGAGAAGCACTTGGGCTTTGGTAGGTCCTCAATAAATAGTCGGAGAAGGCAATGGCATCCCAGTCCAGTACTCTTGCCTGGAAAATCCCATGGATGGAGGAGCCTGGTAGGCTGCAGTCCATGGGGTCACGAAGAGTCGGACACGACTTAGCGACTTCACTTTCACTTTTCACTTTCATGCATTGGAGAAGGAAATGGCAACCTACTCCAGTGTTCCTGCCTGGAGAATCCCAGGGATGGGGGAGCCTGGTGGGCTGCCACCTGTGGGGTCGCACAGAGTCAGACATGACTGAAGCGACTTAGCAGCAGCAATAAATAGTAGCACTTATTTCTAACTCTTAGAGCATACACATCACGCTTGGAATAGTCCCATTTATCAGCAGGGATTGCACTAGCCACTTTTCTAAACAGAGGTAGAGACTGATTAGGAAACTAAGAGCAAAGCAGTTCAACAACTTGCCCAAGTTAGTGATGCAGCCAGCAAGTACACTGACCTCAGGCTTTTAAGCTCTATACATGTACGTGTGCTTAAGCATGTCCACAAAGCATACCTCCCACTCACTCTTAAAAAAAGGAAACACTGAGATTCAGGGAGGTGAGGCGTGAAGTCAGCTGTCTTAGGACAATGAGCAATAGGGTGAGAGTAAAACAGGAGTCCAGGACCATGACTTCCAGCTCCTTCTTCTACGCTACGCTATCAGGATGCCAACAAGGCTTTAACATCTGGGAAAAGTGAGTCTGCCTTGCCCAACGACAGACTTTCCTGACCCTGGGGATGAGATGTCAAGGCCTTCCCAGAAGGGCACGCCTTGGTGACATGATGCTCACGTGTCTTTCTCCTTCTCAGAACTCTCATACTCCAGGAACACGATGTGCTGTGGGTAGTGGCCGCAGATATCCCCATTCACGTTCTGGATCACGCTGTAACAGTAGTCTCGGCCAAACAGCTCCAGACACCTCTTCTCAATGCGCTCAACCTGCACAGAGGAGGAGATATGAACATAAAGAAGATTCCAGGATTGAGAATTAGGCGGGTCCTGCCTTGGAGAAATCTCTGGGGATAACCGTGTGCCTCTATAATTCAATACAAGGAACAGACCTGTTGTTAGGTCATAGGCCCTAAACGTGCAGTTCATGAACTCATGTAACAAACTTTGGTGGGGGCAGGGAGGGACTCTGAAGCCCTCAATGTTGTTGAAATTGTGTTTCTTAGGCATCCAACGAGAGGACTACACCTTTCATGAGATTCTCAAAGGGGTCCACAATCCCTAAGTATTAAGAACCTTTGCTCTAGGTTATTTTAACCAGCATCAATACATTATCTTCCTTTGGCTCCAGATGCTTCTCAATTCTCCAGTCACAGAACAGTACCTAGAAGCTCTAAATAGTGTCGTGAGTAGAAGCTGCAGACAAAGGTGTCTCCTTACAATTTGCTTATGAAATGGAACAGCTCTCTTAAAACTGCTCTTATTTTGCTCAATTCGGGAAAGGCCCCCTAGAAGAAGGACATAAAACCTGTAACATCTCAACAAGCCTGCAAAAGATCAGAAAGTTTAAGGCCAGCTGGAGTGAAAGTCAGACATAACTTTTTACAACACTGATCTTCATGGGTGTGTAAAATGAAAAGAGGCCCAGGAAAACCACTGACCCTGTAACCACCCAAAAGACCAATGGAGTGGGGAAAACTCACAGGAATGAGGAATCCTCAAATTTCAAGGGACATGAACATCATTAAGAAGCCTATTAAAAATTACAAATTCCAGGTTCCCAACCTCAGAAATTCTAACTCAGTAGGACTGGGTGGGACCAAGGAACCTTTATTTTTAGTAAACACCCCAGGTGATGCTGATGGTATGGAGCCAAACCAGAGTTTCATGGCCCTGAATGGAAGAGAATTCCATTGGAAAACCTGATGCTACACCTGCCAAAACCACGTGAGGAATGAAAGATGGTAGAGTCAGCAAGATTCCCATCAGACTGCCAGGCAGTGCCTAAGATGGAAATGGCGTGACCAGACTGGAAACTTTCCAGGTCTAGCAATAAGGAGACTGAAGGGAATCCCAAGGGTAGAAAAACAGAGGAACTAAGACTTGCTTTTGATAAAGGAATAGAGAGTGTGGGCTGTCTTCCTACTCTACGGGAGAAGGAAAGGGATGGATCTAATTCTAAGTAATGCTGAGACTGTTTAAGGAGGCAACACAACTCGGTTTACCTCTTTGCTGCATTCTGCACCACCCCTCCAGCCCCTTCACTCTAATCTCTGGCTGACTTGCAGAAATCCTCTTTTAAAAAGTCTAGAATTGAGGGCTTTTGTCCCCATACCTGATGCAAGAGAATTATCCCCACCCTTCAGCTCCCCCTCTCTAATCTCTGAACATGGTCTCTCAGGGCTGATCCCTGGCCTCCAACCTTTCTGTCTCAAACCAAAATGTCGTCCTTCCTTGGTTCACTCTGACCCCAGTTCCTCCTTTCGGTTTCTAAACCCGGACCCTTACTCTCCAAGTCCAGACCCTGGGAACTTCCCTCTGTTTCCGTCCTCTGACCCCTGACCTTAGGCTTTCCTCAGTTACTTCCCAAGGCAGGGACCTTCTCTTTGTGCTCACTGCTGCTCCGTACTCACCTTAGAGCCGCCCGTCCCACTGCAGTCTTTGGCCCGGTACTGAGTCCGGGAGAACTCCTCCAGCAGCTCCCCGAGTCCTGGCTCCTGTGGTTGAGGGCTGCCCGAAGAAGTCGAGGACCCCGCCGAGGCAGCAGCGGCGGCCCGAGCGCCAGCCATGGCCCAGCCTCCCGTCCCCTTCAGCGCCCCGCGTCCCCCTCAGCGCGGCTCAGCCCAGCACATGGCACCTGCAGGATACCAAGTACAAGTCCAGAATCTCCACAGCCGCCTCAGCCGCCGCCTTCGCCTTACACTTCCGGTCCCGCCCCACCCAGACGGATGTTTACTCCGGCACTGACCAATTGGAGCCCAAGACTCGCGTCCTGCCCCAAGATTACCCGCCCACCCCCGACGCGGAGCGGTCCAAGTGGTCTCCGGGGAGGGGACCGCGGCCACTCACAGAAACCTCCTGCTCCGCCCCACGGGGTTTCCCCCGGAAAACCGGGCTAAACCATTGGGACTGCGTGGGGGGAGGTGGACAGCGCGGGAACTAGGAGGAAGGAACCACGGAAAAACCGCGGAAGAGTGAAATGAACCATTAGAGAGAGAGGAGGATGCTGCAATAGTCAACCCAATTTATTGAAGGAAAAGGGAGCGGGGAGGGGGATCGTGACTGGCTTGAAATTCTGTGGTTAAGAAGTCCCATATTATTTTTGTTTTTTTAACAGATCATTTCAAACATTCACAGAAATGGAGAGAATAGTATAATCAACCCTCATGTATCCATTAGCTTGTGTCAACAATAATCCAAATACTATCAATCTATCCTGTTTAGTCAGTCTTTCCCCATCCAAAAGAATTGTTTTAAAGCACATCTTATTATTTAATCTGTGAATATTTCAGTATTTTTAACAGATTAGTACTGTTCAGTTCAGTTCGCTCAGTTGCGTCCGACTCTACGACCCCAGGGACCGCAGCACGCCAGGCCTCCGTGTCCATCACCAGCTCCCGGAGTTTACTCAAACTCATGTCCATCGAGTCGGTGATGCCATCCAAAAATCTCATCCTCTGTTGTCCCCTTCTCCCGCCTTCAATCTTTCCCAGCATCAGGGTCTTTTCCAATGAGTCAGCTCTTCCCATTGGGGGCCAAAGTACTGGAGTTTCAGCTTCAACATCAGTCCTTCCAATGAACACCCAGGATTGATCTCCTTTAAGATGGACTGGTTGGATCTCCTTGCAGTCCAAGGGACTCTCCAGAGTCTTTTCCAACACCACAGTTCAAAAACATCAATTGTTCAGCGATCAGCTTTCTTTATAGTCCAACTGTCACATCCATCCATACATGACTACGGGAAAAACCACAGCTTTGACTAGACAGAGCTTTGTTGGCAAAATAATGTCTCTGTTTTGTAATATACTATCTAGATTGGTCATAGCTTTTCCTCCAAGGAGCAGGAGTCTTTTAATTTCGTGGCTGCAGTCACCACCTACAGTGCTTTTGGAGCCCAAAAAATGAAGTCTCTCACTGTTTCCCCATCTATTTGCCATGAAGTGATGGGACCAGATGCCATAATCTTAGTTTTATGAATGCTGAGTTTTAAGCCAGCTTTTTCACTCTCCTCTTTCACCTTCATCAAGAGGCTCTTTAGTTCTTCCTCACTTTCTACCATAAGGGTGGTGTCATCTGCATATCTGAGGTTATTGATATTTCTCCCAGCAATCTTGATTCCAGCTTGTGCTTCATCCAGTCCAGCGTTTCTCATGATGTACTCTGCATGTAAGTTAAATAAGCAGGGTGACAATATATAACCTTGACATATTCCTTTCCCTATTTGGAGCCAGTCTGTTGTTCCATGTCCAGTTCTAACTGTTGCTTCCTGACCTGCATATAGATTTCTCAAGAGGCAGATCACGTGGTATGGTATTCCCATCTCTTTCAGAATTTTCCAGAGTTTGTTGTGGTCCACACAGTCCAAGGCTTTGGCATAGTCAATAAAGCAGAAATAGATGTTTTTCTGGAACTTGCTTGCTTTTTCAGTGATCCAATGGATGTTGCCAATTTGATCTCTGGTTGCTCTGCTTTTTCTTTTCTTTTTTTTTTTCATTTATTTTTATTAGTTGGAGGCTAATTACTTTACAATATTGTAGTGGTATTTGTCATACATTGACATGAATCAGCCATGGATTTACATGTATTCCACATCCCGATCCTCCCTCCCACCTCCCTCTCTACCCAGTCCCTCTGGGTCTTCCCAATGCACCAGGCCCGAGCACTTGTCTCATGCATCCAACCTGGGCTGGTGATCTGTTTCACTATAGATAATATACATGTTTCGATGCTGTTCTCTCGAAACATCCCACCCTCGCCTTCTCCCACAGAGTCCAAAAGTCTGTTCTGTACATCTGTGTCTCTTTTTCTGTTTTGCATATAGGGTTATCATTACCATCTTTCTAAATTCCATATATATGTGTTAGTATGCCGTAATGTTCTTTCTCTTTCTGGCTTACTTCACTCTGTATAATGGGCTCCAGTTTCATCCATATCCTTAGAACTGATTCAAATGAATTCTTTTTAATGGCTGAGTAATATTCCATGGTGTATATATGCCACAGCTTCCTTATCCATTCCTCTGCTGATGGGCATCTAGGTTGCTTCCATGTCCTGGCTATTATAAACAGTGCTGTGATGAACATTGGGGTGCACGTGTCTCTTTCAGATCTGGTTTCCTCAGTGTGTATGCCCAGGAGTGGGATTGCTGGGTCATATGGCAGTTCTAATTCCAGATTTTTAAGAAATCTCCACACTGTTCTCCATAACGGCTGTACTAGTTTGCATTCCCACCAACGGTGTAAGAGGGTTCCCATTTCCCCACACCCTCTCCAACATTTCTTGCTTGTAGAGTTTTGGATAGCAGCCATCCTGACTGGCGTGTAATGGTACCTCATTGTGGTTTTGATTTGCATTTCTCTGATGATGAGTGATGTTGAGCATCTTTTCATGTGTTTGTTAGCCATCTGTATGTCTTCTTTGGAGAAATGCTTGTTTAGTTCTTTGGCCCATTTTTTGATTGGGTCATTTATTTTTCTGGAATTGAGCTGCAGGGGTTGCTTGTATATTTTTGAGATTAATCCTTTGTCTGTTGCTTCGTTTGCTATTATTTTCTCCCAGTCTGAGGGCTGTCTTTTCACCTTGCTTATTGTTTCCTTTCTTGTGCAAAAGCTTTTAAGTTTCCTTAGGTCCCATTTGTTTATTTTTGCTTTTATTTCCAATATTCTGGGAGGTGGGTCATAGAGGATCCTGCTGTGATTTATGTCGGAGAGGGTTTTGCCTATGTTCTCCTCTAGGAGTTTTATAGTTTCTGGTCTTACATTTAGATCTTTAACCCATTTTGAGTTTATTTTTGTGTATGGTGTTAGAAAGTGTTCTAGTTTCATTCTTTTACAAGTGGTTGACCAGTTTTCCCAGCACCACTTGTTAAAGAGGTTGTCTTTTTTCCACTGTATATCCTTGCCTCCTTTGTCGAAGATAAGGTGTCCATAGGTTCGTGGATTTATCTCTGGGCTTTCTATTCTGTTCCATTGATCTATATTTCTGTCTTTGTGCCAGTACCATACTGTCTTGATGACTGTGGCTTTGCAGTAGAGTCTGAAGTCAGGCAGGTTGATTCCTCCAGTTCCATTCTTCTTTCTCGAGATTACTTTGGCTATTCGAGGTTTTTTGTATTTCCATACAAATTGAGAAATTATTTGTTCTAGTTCTGTGAAAAATACCGTTGGTAGCTTAATAGGGATTGCATTGAATCTATAGATTGCTTTGGGTAGAATAGCCATTTTGACAATATTGATTCTTCCAATCCATGAACACAGTATGTTTCTCCATCTGTTTGTGTCCTCTTTGATTTCTTTCATCAGTGTTTTATAGTTTTCTATGTACAGGTCTTTTGTTTCTTTAGGTAGATATACTCCTTAGTATTTTATTCTTTTTGTTGCAATGGTGAATGGTATTGTTTCCTTAATTTCTCTTTCTGTTTTCTCATTGTTAGTGTATAGGAATGCAAGGGATTTCTGTGTGTTAATTTTATATCCTGCAACTTTACTATATTCGTTGATTAGCTCTAGTAATTTTCTGGTAGAGTCTTTAGGGTTTTCTATGTAGAGGATCATGTCATCTGCAAACAGCGAGAGTTTCACTTCTTCTTTTCCTATCTGGATTCCTTTGACTTCTTTTTCTGCTCTGATTGCTGTGGCCAAAACTTCCAAAACTATGTTGCATAGTAGTGGTGAGAGTGGGCACCCTTGTCTTGTTCCTGATTTCAGGGGAAATGCTTTCAATTTTTCACCATTGAGGGTGATGCTTGCTGTGGGTTTGTCATATATAGCTTTTATTATGTTGAGGTATGTTCCTTCTATTCCTGCCTTCTGGAGAGTTTTAATCATAAATGCGTGTTGAATTTTGTCACAGGCTTTCTCTGCATCTATTGAGATAATCATATAGTTTTTATCTTTCAATTTGTTAATGTGGTATATTACATTGATTGATTTGTGGATATGAAAGAATCCTTGCATTCCTGGGATAAAGCCCACTTGGTCATGGTGTATGATTTTTTTAATATGTTGTTGGATTCTGTTTGCTAGAATTTTGTTGAGGATTTTTGCATCTATGTTCATCAGTGATACTGGCCTGTAGTTTTCTTTTTTTGTGGCATCTTTGTCTGGTTTTGGAATTAGGGTGATGGTGGCCCCATAGAATGAGTTTGGAAGTTTACCTTCTTCTTCAATTTTCTGGAAGAGTTTGAGTAAGATAGGTGTTGGCTCTTCTCTAAATTTTTGGTAGAATTCAGCTGTGAAGCCATCTGGTCCTGGGCTTTTGTTTGCTGGAAGATTTCTGATTACAGTTTTGATTTCCTTGCTTGTGATGGGTCTGTTAAGATCTTCTATTTCTTCTTGGTTCAGTTTTGGAAAGTTATGCTTTTCTAAGAATTTGTCCATTTCTTCCAAGTTGTCCATTTTATTGGCATAGAGCTGCTGGTAGTAGTCTCTTATGATCCTTTGTATTTTAGTGTTGTCTGTTGTGATCTCTCCATTTTCATTTCTAATTTTGTTAATTTGGTTCTTCTCCCTTTGTTTCTTAATGAGTCTTGCTAATGGTTTGTCAATTTTGTTTATTTTTTCAAAAAACCAGCTTTTAGCTTTGTTGATTTTTGCTATGGTCTCTTTAGTTTCTTTTGCATTTATTTCTGCCCTAATTTTTAAGATTTCTTTCCTTCTACTAACCCTGGGGTTCTTCATTTCTTCCTTCTCTAGTTGCTTTAGGTGTAGAGTTAGGTTATTTATTTGACTTTTTTCTTGTTTCTTGAGGTAAGCCTGTAATGCTATGAACCTTCCCCTTAGCACTGCTTTTACAGTGTCCCATAGGCTTTGGGTTCTTGTGTTTTCATTTTCATTCGTTTCTATGCATATTTTGATTCCTTTTTTGATTTCTTCTATGATTTGTTGGTTATTCAGAAGCGTGCTATTTAGCCTCCATATGTTTGAATTTTTAACAATTTTTTTTCCTGTAATTGAGATCTAATCTTACTGCACTGTGGTCAGAAAAGATGCCTGGAATGATTTCAATTTTTTTAATTTATCAAGACTAGATTTATGGCCCAGGATGTGATCTATTCTGGAGAAGGTTCTGTGTGCACTTGAGAAAAAGGTGAAGTTGGTTGTTTTGGGGTGAAACATCCTATAGATATGAATTAGGTCTAGCTGGTCCATTGTGTCTTTTAAAGTTTGGGTTTCCTTGTTAATTTTCTGTTTAGTTGATCTATCCATAGTTGTGAGTGGGGTATTAAAGTCTCCCACTATTATTGTGTTACTATTAATTTCCTCTTTCATACTTGTTAGCATTTGCCTTACATATTGCAGTGCTCCTATGTTGGGTGCATATATATTTATAATTGTTATATCTTCTTCTTGGATTGATCCTTTGATCATTATGTAGTGTCCTTCTTTGTCTCTTTTCACAGCCTTTATTTGAAAGTCTATTTTATCTGATATGAGTATTGTGACTCCTGCTTTCTTTTGGTCTCCGTTTGCATGAAATATTTTTTTCCAGCCCTTCACTTTTAGTCTATGTGTCCCTTGTTTTGAGGTGGTCTCTTGTAGACAGCATATATAGGGGTCTTGTTTTTGTATCCATTCAGCCAGTCTTTGTCTTTTGGTTTGGGCATTCAACCCATTTACATTTAAGGTAATTATTGATAGGTATGGTCCCATTGCCATCTACTTTGTTGTTTTGGGTTCACCTTTATACAACCTTTCTGTGTTTCCTGTCTAGAGATGACCCTTTAGCATTTGTTGGAGAGCTGGTTTGGTGGTGCTGAATTCTCTCAGCTTTTGCTTGTCTATAAAGCTTTTGAATTCTCCTTCATATCTGAATGAGATCCTTGCTGGGTACAGTAATCTAGGTTGTAGGTTATTCTTTTTCATTACTTGAAGTATGTCCTGCCATTCCCTTCTGGCGGGTTTCTATTGATAGATCTGCTGTTATCCTTATGGGAATCCCTTTGTGTGTTATTTGTTGTTTCTCCCTTGCTGCTTTTAATATTTGTTCTTTGTGTTTGATCTTTGTTAATTTGATTAATATGTGTCTTGGGGTCTTTTGCCTTGGGTTTATCCTGTTTGGGACTCTCTGGGTTTCCTGGATTTGGGTGGCTATTTCCTTCCCCATTTTAGGAAAGTTTTCAGCTTTTATCTCCTCAAGTATTTTCTCATGGCCTTTCTTTTTGTCTTCTTCTTCTGGGACTCCTATGATTCGAATGTTGAGGCATTTCACATTGTCCCAGAGGTCCCTGAGGTTGTCCTCATTTCTTTTTATTCTTTTTTCTTTCTTCCTCTCTGCTTCATTTATTTCCACCATTTTATCTTCTACCTCACTTATCCTATCTTCTGTCTCCGTAATTCTACTCTTGGTTCCCTCCAGAGTGTTTTTAATCTCATTTATTGCATTATTCATTTTTTTTTTAAGATGTATAAAGTTTAATTTTAGAAATTTACAGTAAAGTACATGATCACACGTAGCCCGGGACAGGGACCGAGCAGTGGCCCGGGCCGGGCTGGTTGGGGGCCCGCGTGCCGTCCTGGGGCTTCGCGGCGAGAGGCGTGGGGGGTCAGGGCGCTGGGACGGGGGCGCTGGTCAGCACTTCAGGCACCGCCCCAGGCCCTCCAGCCTCGCGACCTTCACAGCGTCACCGGGCCCTCGGGCGCGCACACAGCTCAGGCCAGACTCCTCCGCGGCCGCCTCAGCTCAGGCTGGCGTCCTCCAGGCCGCTGCTGCTGCTGTCGTTGTCCACGGAGAGGGGCTCTGCCGGCGGCGCCCCGGGGTTCTTTGGTTCACTGTCTCGTGAACTTCCTCCCTTCAGCTTCCTAACCAGCTTCTCACTGCTGCGTCTAATTGAAGCCCGGAGTTTGCTAAAGGAACCACTGCGTTTTAAAGATCCAGTGCCATCTTCCTCGCTGCCGTCAGGGCCGCTCTCGTACTTGACCGCGTCCGCGCTGAGGCTCTCCCGGCTCCGCCCTTCTCCGCGCTCTCAGCGTCACTCAGCACTTCCGCCACTCTCTGCTTGTGAACATTGTCAAGGCCCTGTTTACGAGACCTCATGGCCGCTTCTTCCAGTGTTTCCGCAGCTTCAAATTTACCTTGACGTCTGTAAAGCGCCCCGAGGTTTTTTAAAGTAGTTGTGACAGTTGGACTGTCAACTTTGCAGGCCTTGTACCAGCCACCGTACTCTCCAAAAGAGGTCCCATCCTTCTGCTTTCCTTTGCATTCTTCTCTCTCCTCAGCATGCAGCATTATTCATTTTTAATTGACTCCTTTTCATTTCTTCTAGGTCTTTATTAAACATTTCTTGCATCTTCTCAATCTTTTTCTCCAGGCTATTTATCTGTAACTCCATTTTGTTTTCAAGATTTTGGATCATTTTTATTATCATTATTCTAAATTCTTTTTCAGGTAGATTCCCTATCTCCTCCTCTTTTGTTTGACTTGGTGGGCATTTTTCATGCTCCTTTACCTGTTGGGTATTTCTCTGCCTTTTCAGCTTGTTTAGATTGCTGTGTCTGGAGTGGGCTTTCTGTATTCTGGAGCTCTGTGGTTCCTTTTTATTGTGGAGGTTTCACCCAGTGGGTGGGGTTCGACGGTTGGCTTGTCAAGGTTTCCTGGTTAGGGAAGCTTGCGTTGGTGTTCTGGTGCGTGGAACTGGATTTCTTCTCTCTAGAGTGAATGGAGTGCCCAGTAATGACTTTTGAGATGGGTCTATGTGTTAGGTGTGACTTTGGGCAGCCTGTAAGTTGACGCTCAGTGCTATGTTCCTGCGTTGCTGGGGAATTTTCATGGTATGTCTTGCTCTGAAACTTACTGGCTCTTGGGTGGTGGTTGGTTTCAGTGTAGGTGTGGAGGCTTTTGAATGGTCTCGTATTACTTAATGTTCCGTGTAGTCAGGAGGTTTCTGGTGTTCTCAGGTTTTGGGCTTAAGTCTCCTGCCTCTGGATTTCAGTTTTATTCTTCCAGTAGTCTCAAGACTTCTCCAACTATACAGCACTGATAATAAAACTTCTAGGTTAATGGTGAAAAGATTCTCTGCTGTGAGGGACACCTGGAGAGGTTCACAGAGTTACATGAAAAAGAGGAGAGGGAGGAGGGAGATAGAGATGAGCAGGAGGAGAAAAAGGGGGACTCAAGAGGAGAGAGACAGGTCTACACAGTTGTCTGTTCCCAAAGTGTTCTCTGTAGCCCAGACACCCACAAAGATTCACAGAATTGGATTGGGAATAGAAGGGGAAAGGAGGAAACAGAGGTGTTCTGAGGTAGAAAACGGAGAGTCAAAAGTGGGAGACAGTAATCAACACACTCCTGAATAATAATGGGAACTGAATATTGGATTCTTAAATGTCCAAAATTTATATCACATACTGAAAAAGAAAGATCAAAAATCTAGAGTAGAGGTTAGACTCTTAAAAATACAATATTAAAAACAAAAACAAAAACACAAAAAATTTTAGAAATATATGTAAAGTTCGGTTTAAAAATAGGGCTTCTCTCTTTTTTTTTGGCAAGGTTATAATGGAATGAAAATGAAAATTAAGGAGTAGTAGAGGAGTAATAGAGGACTGTATAAGAAAACAAGAGAAAAAGGAAAAAAAAGGGGAAAAAAAGAAAAGAATAAAAAACAAGAAAAAAATTTTTTTCCTAATTAAGAAAAATCATGAAAATATATGAAAATGAAAGTTAAGTAGTAATGGGGGAGTAATAGGGAATTTTAAAAGAAAATAAAAGAGAAAAAATAAAAAAGAAAAGCAAAGAAAAAATTTTTTTAATTAAAAAAAAAGGTAAAAATATATCTAGGAATTTCTCTGGAGCTGTTGCAGTCAGTGTGGGTTCGGTTCAGTTTCAGATAGCTCCTCATTGCAGCTTACACTTCTCGATATCTATAGGCCCCTTCCGGTGTAGTCGGTGTTATCTACAGGGATTTTAATCTGTTGCACCAGTCCCTTCTGAAGTGGTTCCCTTTGTTTATTTGGCTTCTGTTTGCTGGTCTCTTCAGTGCCTAATTTCCACCCTGACACAGGCGGGCAGAGGTGGTCTCTGGTTCAGGTTGGCTAGTTCCGTCGCGCTGCAGGGAGCGGGGGCGCTGTTTTCCCCCCGCTGCCCAGGCTCCCGTCTGCTCTATACGGAGTGGGCCCTGCGTTGCGTGCGGTTACAGCCCTCCGGTGTTCCACAAAAGCGCGGACTTGGTTGCGCCTGCGTTTTGTGCCTTCCCCGCCCCAGCAGCTCAGGCAGCCAGGAGCTTGACGGGTGCACTCTCCCCGGGTTCAGTGCGCCTTCTCCCCTCCGCGGCCCCAGCCTCAGTTTCCGCCGGCGCCCGTCCGGTGTGAGCGGCTTGTGTTTAGCCACGACCCTCCGGGCAGATGTCGACCATCCAGAATCTCAGGAAGTCTTTCGTTAGAAACTGGAGGCCCATTTGCAGTGTGGTAGGGGATGCCGCCTCTGGGGCCGAGCCTGCCCCTTTCCCCTACCCCCTGCCTCCTGCCTCCCGCGGGGCTGGGCCGGCCTGCAGCCGGCTAGCTCCTCTGGACTTGCTCAGACCCTTTGTTCTGCGAACGGCCGGCAGTGTGTTCAGGCCGGTTATTTTCTCTCTCTCTTTTGCTGTCCCACAGTTTAAGTTGGTAACTCACAAAAGCTCCCTCCGATTGCCCTCAGGACACTCAGGCCCAGTCCTTACCCTAAGCAATGCCCTCCGCTCCTCACCGTTCCGCCCCCACTTGCTGGTGGTGGATGCGGGCGTCTGGGGTACTTTTCTGCTGGGAGTTGCTTTTAGGCAAGTAATCTGTGGGTTTTATTTATTTTTCCTCCCAGTTAGGTTGGCCTCCGAGATTCGAAAACTTCCCCCAGACCCGCCAGTGCGAGGGTTTCCTGGTGTTTGGAAACTTCCTCTATTAAGACTCCCTTCCCTGGACGGGTCTCCATCCCTAGCTCTTTTGTCTCTCTTTTTATCTTTTATATTTTGTCCTACCTCCTTTCGAAGACAATGGGCTGCTTCTCTGGGCACCTGTTGTCCTCAGCTAGCGATCAGAAGTTGTTTTGTGAAGTTTGCTCTGCGTTGAATTGTTCTTTCGATGAATTTGTAGGGGAGAAAGTGGTCTCCCCGTCCTATTCCTCCGCCATCTTGGCTCCTCCCGCTCTGCTTTTTCTAAAACCAGCTTGAACATCTGGAAGTTCACGTTTCATGTACTGTTGAAGCCTGGCTTGGAGAATTTTGAGCATTACTTTACTAGCGTGTGAGATAAGTGCAATTGTGTGGTAGTTTGAGCACTCGTTGGCATTTCCTTTCTTTGGGATTGAAATGAAAACTGACCTTTTCCAGTCCTGTGACCACTGCTGAGTTTTCCAAGTTTGCTGGCATATTGAATGCAGCACTTTCACAGCATCATCTTTTAGGATTTGAAATAGCTCAACTGGAATTCCATCACCTCCACTAGCTTTGTTTGTAGTGATGCTTCCTAAGGCCCACTTGACTCCACATTCCAGGATGTGTGGCTCTAAGTGAGTGATCACACCATCATGATTATCTGGGTTGTGAAGATCTTTTTTTGTATAGTTCTTCTGTGTATTCTTGCCACCTCTTCTTAATATATTCTGCTTCTGTTAGGCCCATACCACTTCTGTCCTTTATTGTGCCCATCTTTGCATGAAATGTTCCCTTGGTATCTCTAATTTTCTTGAAGAGATCTCTAGACTTTCCCATTCTATTGCTTTCCTCTATTTCTTTGCACTGATGACCGAGGAAGGCTTTCTTATCTCTCCTTGCTATTCTTTGGAACACTGCATTCAAATGGATATCTTTCCTTTTCTCCTTTGCCTTTCACTTCTCTTTTTTTCACAGCTATTTGTAAGGCCTCTTCAGACAACCATTTTGCATTTTTGCATTTCTTTTCCTTGAGGTGGTCTTGATCCCTGCCTCCTGTACAATGTCACGAACCTCCATCCATAGTTCTTCAGGCACTCTGTCTATCAGATCTTATCCCTTGAATCTATTTGTCACTTCCACTGTATAATCGTTAAGGGATTTGATTTAGGTCATACCTGAATGGTCTAGTGGTTTTCCCTACTTTCTTTAATTCAGAATTTGGCAATAAGGAATTCATGGTCTGTGCCACAGTCAGCTCCCAGTCTTATTTTTGCTGACTGTATCTTCTCCATCTTTGGCTGCAGAGAATATAATCAATCTGATTTTGGTATTGACAATCTGGTGATGTCCATGTATAGAATCTTCTCTTGTGTGGTTGGAAGAGGGTGTTTGCTATGACCAGTGCATTCTCTTGGCAAAACTCTGTTAGCCTTTGCCCTGCTTCATTCTGTACTCCAAGGCCAAATTTACCTGTTACTCCAGGTATTTCTTGACTCCCTACTTTTGCATTCCAGTCCCCTATAATAAAAGGGATATCTTTTTGGGGTGTTAGTTCTAGAAAGTCTTGTAGGTCTTCATAGAACCATTCAACTTCAGCTTCTTCAGCATTACTGGTCGGGGCATAGGCTTGGATTACTGTGATATTGAATGGTTTGCCTTGGAAAAAAACAGGGATCATTCTGTTGTTTTTGACATTGCATCCAAGTACTGCATTTCAGACTCTTTTGTTGACTATGATGGCTATTCCATTTCTTCTAAGGAATTCTTGCCCACAGTAGTACTGTTAAAAAAAAGTGATTAAGGGGCATTCCCTGATGGCCTAGTGTTTAGGATTCCATGTTTTCACTGCCATTTCCCAAGTTTATTCCCTAGTCTAGGAGCTGAGATCCCATAAGTTAAGCAGCAGGTCAAAAAAAAAAAAAAAAAAAAATTAAGGAAGAAAATGTAGGTGTTAAACATACTTTAATTCTTCATGAAGTGACCAGTGTTTGGTCCCAAGGATCTAAAAAACTGCAAGATCAGGCTGAAGCTAAAGAATAAGGAACAAGGAAGAGAAAAATAGAAAATGAATGAAAAACCATGAAGTAAGTATAGAGCCCAGGGCTGGCTTAGTGTTTGGGGATTGGCTGAATAGATATACTATGTTTCTGGTCAAGCGGCACACTAATAGAGACACCAAAGTTACTAAGTTTTGGTTTGTTGCTCTGGCACCCTGGGCAGGAGTGGTTCCAATCTTTGTCCTACAAATTTATTTCAGTGTTAGTTGCTCAGCCGTGTCTGACTCTTTGTGACCCCATGGACTGTAGCCCACCAGACTCCTCTGTCCATGGGATTCTCCAGGCAAGAATACTGGAGTAGGTTGCCATTCCCTTCTCCAGGAGATTCTTCCTGATCCAGGGATGCAACTCGGGTTTCCTGCATTGCAGGCAGATTCTTTATCATCTGAACCACCAGGGAAGTAATTCTCCCTTTTATCGTCCTCTTGACCATTCACAAGGTTTGGTCAAAAATATCAGTACTGTCTACGGCCATACCACCCTGAACGCGCCCCATCTCGTCTGATCTCGGAAAAAATATCAGTGTTGGACTTCCCTGGTGGTTCAGTGGTTAAAAGTCTGCCTGCCAGTGTGGGAGACATGGGTTTGATCCCTGGTCCAAGAAGATCTCGTGTGCTGCAGGGCAACTAAGCCCATGGCCACAACTACTGAGCCCACATGCCCTAGAGCTTGTGCTTTGCAACAAGAGAAGCCACCATGATAAGAAGCCCATGCATCACAGCTCCAGTGCAGCCCTGGTTCACTGCAACTAGAGAAAGCCCATGCATAGCAATGAAGATCCAGGGCAGTCAAAAATTAAATAAATAAAAAAATTTAAAAAAGTACCAGTACTAACATGACCCTCAGTCACCATTACCTCTTCTGTTCTCAGTGTAGTAGTCACAAGAGATGATGTCAAGTGATGTCTTGGAGCTGGTTCCGTTCCTCTGTTCTCTTTTTGTCCTTTCAGTCAGAGAGAAATCATCTGTTGGCTGATGAAACTATCAGCGGCTCCCTACGTGCATTTAAAATTTTGGGAGACCCCAGATTATTAGGGAGGCAATAATAATTACTAGAAACAAAACAATAGTCATGGTTTGGAGAGTACTCCTGAGCCAGGGTCCCCATGATCCAATCCAGCTAGAAAATTGGGGACATCTTTAAACTAGTTGACTTGTTTATATATTTTGTGTAACTATGTCCCCCTTCCCCATAAATGTTTATGCAGTGAGTTTATTCCAGAGAAACAGAGGTGTTGGAAACCAGGGAGAACTTTATGACAGCCAGAAAGGACAAGATCACCAGCATCAAAGCCAGTCCAAGAGTCAGTTTACCCTTCTTTGAAATGGCCTGAGACGTGTGAACAAGTATCGTTTCAGGCTAGAGCAAGGCAAAAGGTGGAGAGAAGAATCATGTAAGAATTCGAAAAAGGATGGTCAGGGAAGAAAGGAGGAATGGAAAGAAACGGTCTTGATCTAACTTCTTGGAAGAAAGCAGTCTACCTCAATGTTGCCTACTTCTCTCCGTAGTCAATTGGATTTTGAGGGCTCCACATTTACACAGGGCCAGGTGTTAGGTGGGGTCTTCTTCAGTTGTGAAATACTGTGCATTCAAGTTGTGACACCCTGTAATTCGACAGTGATGATAGAGGTCAAGAACCCTCCATAAGGTCCTCTCCAGGAATTTCATGTTTGCAAAAGCAACAAAGTAAAAAGGTAACTGTCTATAAATGACAAAGTACTGTAAAATGCCCATGACTGAAGATCTCATGAGAGTTCATTACAATGGAATCAACAAAGAAATTTGGTTATTTCTGTGACACCCAATATTTTTAAGATAATAACTGGAATTATGGCTGATAACTTTATAGAAGGCATATCAGATTTATAGAAAGTTTATAATTCCTGGAACACTTAGGCTAATAATGTACTCCTACAAAGATAAGCTAAATATCACTTGGAGTGTTTCCTTTGTAATTTAACATACCAAATAAGCCTAATTAGCTTAACATTTTTCTTTTTACAAGGACAGAGAATAAACATTCTAGGGGTCCTTTGGAAAATCCCAGAGTTGGTTTCAGGTAAAAAAAAAATTAATTTAGAATTTGATTTTGGGTAAGTTTGTTGAAAATATTCATTTAACCAAAGTAACATGTAAAGACTTTGAAGGCAACCATAGAAAGTTACAGGGTTGTAAAAACCCCAAACCCTTAGTCTTTTAGGATTCAGGGTTTGTTATTTGCATATTAACTGTCTTAAAAAATATGACTAGGCTTTTGTGTGTGCCTCGGCAGCACATATACTAAAATTAAAATGATACAGAGAAGATTAGCATGGCCCCTGTGCAAGGATGATATGCAAATTCGTGAAGCATTCCATATTTTTATTCTTGATGTTTGACAGAAAACAACAAAATTCTGTAAAGCAATTGTCCTTTAATTAAAAAACAAAGTGGCAAGCCACCTGAAAAAAAAGAAAGATTTATTTAAAAAAATATGACCAGGCTTTTGAGAGAAAATAAAACTGCTAATAATCTTGAAAACCTCCACATATCAAAAGTGTTTTTGGCATTATATATAATTTTAGAGTTCTTTCTCTCCATCAAAAGCATAGTCTAAAATAATTGGCCTCTAGTGCCTATCATTCTTTAATAATTTTGCAGTGTTGTTGTTAAAAATTGTCAAATTTAAGTATGATAACTCTAGTGACTAAAATGTTATAATCTAAGTACACATTATAAATAAAACAGCATTTAGCAATAAGTTAAATTTTTTTGTACAATTGGCAAAAGGGGGGTGGATGGTATTAAGTTCCAATTACATTATAGAATAAGATAATGAATTTTTTTGTGGTTTGATAAAGAAAAGTTACTTTTTATTTTGATAACTTCATTGAATTGTCAGGCAAATTGCAAAAATAAAAATCAAATGGAAAAGCCCTCTTGTAGCTGGTAAGACAGTGCTGGTTTGGTTCAATAAGCAATGGGCTCCATGTCTGATTTTATTTGAGCTAAATAAAATTTTTCATTGAAAAAAAAATACTCAGAGTTTCCTTAAGATAAAGATAACATGAAGTACAGTAAATTATTTTGGTAACACACAAAATCTGTGCTTTCCAGACTACTTTCCTTTTATAAAGATGTTCCTTATATTATTTCCAGTAATTTTAATTATGTATATGTTTTAGCATTCTTAATTCCTATTGAAAACTAAGAAGTAAGCAATCTGTTACACTAGTATTTTGTGGACTGGTAAACTTATAAATACATTTCATAATTTCTGGAAGTTTATTCTTCCTCATAGTAAACTTTTCACTGTGTCACAAAACACATTTATTAACAGAACCAAATATCTTTAGTTCCTCTGTAAAGGAAGCCAAAGTGGATAAACCTATGTTCAGAAGTTAATGTTTCAGTATTTTATCATATTTGGAAATGATCTAGATAGTCAGTGAATATCTATCATTTAACTTATCTCAGTATAGCTTCAGGGTTTCAAGTTGTCAAAAAGATTTTGGAAACTGTTTTTAAGTAGACATACCACTGCTGTTTAGTCACTAAGTCGTGTCCAACTCTTTTGTGACCTTATGGACTATAGCCTTCCAGGGTACTCTGTCCATGGGACTTCCCAAGCAAGAATACTGGAGTGGGTTGCCATTCCCTTCTTCAGGGACTCTTCCATACCCAGAGATCAAACCCACATCTCCTGCAATGGCTGGAAAATTCTTTACCATTGAACCACCAAAGATGCCAAACCTACCATAAAGCATAATTATTGTTGAAAAGTTCATTTGTAGGGACTTCCCTGGCAGTCCAGTGGTTTGGACTCTTTCATTGCCCTGGCTGGGGTTCAATCCTTGGTCGGGAAACTAAATCCTGTAAGCGGAGCTGCACAGCCAAAAAAGAAAAAAAGAGAAAAGAAAAAGTTCATTTGTAAGCTTTTACTTATATCTATTTAATTTTCTTGTTTTTAACAATTATATTTGGATTATTCATGAAAATTTCATGACGCAGTAAACTGACCATCATCTTTGGTTATCTTTTTGGCTAACAAAATCTGTAATGGGGGACAGGCGCTTATTTGACTTTTAGTAATCCTATGTAGAATAAAAGTTGTATGTCTGAGTTGTATTTATTGCAAATAACTCTAAATACATGCCTGTTTTAAATAAACCAGCAAATTTAAACTAGCTTCCCCCGTCAGGATTACCCTAGGTCATGTGACCTTGAGAAATACTTGAATTAGTTTCTATATTTCTGAGAATATATTTTATTTATATAAATATTTAATTTCTTTAAGCCAATTAAATAGAAGTGAAGTGAAGTGACAGTCGCTCAGTTGTGTCCTACTCTTTGCAACCCCATGGACTGGGGCCTGTCCATGGGATTCTCCAGGCAAGGATACTGGAGTGGGTTGCCATTCCCTTCTCCAGGGGATCTTCCTAACCCAGGGATCAAACCCAAGTCTCCTGCATTGTAGATTGTTTACCATCTGAGCTACAAGGGAAGCCCCAATTAAATAGAACTCTTTACAAACAAATTTTGGAAATACCATCGGAAGGTAGAAAAATTATCACACACCTGTAATACACATATAAATATATACACACAGAACAGAAGCAAACTTCTATTTAAAATTTTAGCCAAGAAACAGGTGCAGATTCAAATTATGTTTCGAACAGATGAAATAAGTTAAGCTGACCTGTTCAGATGCCTTAAATTTTTTAGTAGTATTTATGAGAAAAACTCTCAAGACTTTTCGTTTGTCTAGCTTCCAAATAGCCTTTCCCTTTTTTCTCTTTGTGATAAGAATTTCCTCCTTGAAGTTTGCGTTTCAAGCACTCTGTTATACCAGTATTTTGTGGATTGGCAAATCTACAAATTTAATTACCTAGAGAAGAGCAGTTACAACATTTAAATCTCAAAGACAAGGAGAAAGAATGTAAGTTCCTCCAATGAATAGGGCAGGTTTGGAGATTGGTAAAAAGGATGGGTGAGGCTTTTTGTTCTTGTTCTAAATAAACGATGTGTGTGCTAAGTTGCTTCAGTTGTGTCTGACTCTTTGTGACCCTCTATCCATGGGATTCTCTAAGCAAGAATACTGGAGTGGGTTGCCGGGCCCTCCTCCAGGGGATCTTCCCAACTCAGGATCGAACTCCTGCATTGCAGGCAGGTTCTTTACTACTAGTAGCACCTGGGAAGCAAAATAAAGGACAGTTGTCTTCAATTCCTCCAAGACTTGGGTTGCAACCTGAATGACATCACAGGCTGACCCACCCACCCAACTACTTTATTTGCTTCTTTATATCAGGGATAAGATGTTCAAATAATCAAGAGATTCCTATGTTTTAAATTCTGAGCTGTTTTTCGCCCCCCCCCCCCCCCCCCACTGGATACATGGTTTCCTTAGGGGAGAGGGCCTAAAAAGAAGCTCCTAACCAACTCTACATATGAGCTTCCAATCTGGCCAACTTCTAACCATACAGCTACTTAAAAAAAAAAAATCCTTTCAAATATCTTGTTAGGCTTCATTTGGGAAAAAGAGTAAGTATTCCTGGCAGTGTTGAACAACCCCATGGATGCAAGAGGAATGCCCGGAGAGAGTGCAAAAGATACTACCTCTCCCAAGTTCCAGAGCCACTCCCAAAGGTAGCCAAAGACTTAGATAATCCCCTTGAGAGCTGGTGTTGACAGAAAAAATGCACAACCTAAAAGTTGAGAATTATGATTTATTCAGTGGACTTTCTGAGGACTTAAGTCTGAAAGATAGCCTCTCAGCTGTGAGGGGCTGCTCCAAAGAGGTAAGGGAGGAGCCAGGATATATAGGAGTTTTGTAACAAAAACCAGGTAGTGAGAACATCTGTTAATTAAAGAAAGCCATATATCTCAAGTTAATGAATTTAGTTCTTTTCTATACATGGAAGATGCAAGAGTATGGGTTCACTGAAATCATTCCTCTGATTTGCATCTTAACTATGTAGGACCAGGATGCTACTTTTCTCCACCCTGACTCACTTCAGGGTACACAGTGGGGGTGGCTACCTTGGCTGCTGGCTTGATGGCAGCTACATCCTTTGGAAACCAAGAAAAAGAGAAAGGGCTCCAAAATCACTGTGGATGGTGACTGCAGTCATTAAATTAAAAGATGCTTAGTCCTTGGAAGAAAAGCTATGACAACCTAGACACTATATTCAAAAACAGAGACAACACTTTGCCAACAAAGGTCCATCTAAAAAAAAGAAAGGTCCATTTAGTCAGGGCTATGATTTTTCCAGGAGTCATGTATGGATGTGAGAATTGGACTACAAAGAAAGCTGAACGTGGAAGAATTGATGCTTTTTCATTGTAGTGTTGGAAAAGACTCTTGAGAGTCCCTTGGACAGCAAGGAGATCAAACCAGTCCATACTAAAGGAAATCAGGAGGAGCCAAGATGGCGGAGGAATAGGACGGGGAGACCACTTTCTCCCCTACAAATTCATCGAAAGAACAATTCAACGCAGAGCAAACTTCACAAAACAACTTCTGATCGCTAGCTGAGGACATCAGGCGCCCAGAAAAGCAGCCCATTGTCTTCGAAAGGAGGTAGGACAAAATATAAAAGATAAAAAGAGAGACAAAAGAGCTAGGGATGGAGACCCGTCCGGGGAAGGGAGTCTTAATAGAGGAAGTTTCCAAACACCAGGAAACCCTCGCACTGGCGGGTCTGGGGGAAGTTTTCGAATCTCGGAGGCCAACCTAACTGGGAGGAAAAATAAATAAAACCCACAGATTACTTGCCTAAAAGCAACTCCCAGCAAAAAAGTACCCCAGATGCCCGCATCCGCCACCAGCAAGTGGGGGCGGAACGGAGAGGAGCGGGCAGCATTGCTCAGGGTAAGGACCGGGCTTGAGTGTCCTGAGGGCAATCAGAGGGAGCTTTTGTGAGATACCAACTTAAACTGTGGGACAGCAAAAGAGAGAGAGAAAATTAACCGGCCCGAACACACTGCTGGCGTTTCGCAGAACAAAGGGTCTGAGCAAGTCCAGAGGAGATAGCCGGCTGCAGGCCGGCCCAGCCCCGCAGGAGGCAGGAGGCAGGGGGTAGGGGAAAGGGGCAGGCTCGGCCCCAGAGGCGGCATCCCCTACCACACTGCAAATGGGCCTCCAGTTTCTAACGAAAGACTTCCTGAGATTCTGGATGGTTGATATCCGCAGGGAGGGTCGTGGCTAAACACAAGCTGCTCACACCGGACGGGCGCCGGCGGAAACTGAGGCTGGGGATGCGGAGGGGAGAAGGCGCATTGAACCCGGGGAGAGTGCACCCGTCAAGCTCCTGGCTGCCTGAGCTGCTGGGGCGGGGAAGGCACAAAACGCAGGCGCAACCGAGTCCGTGCTTTTGTGGAGTACCCGAAAACTGGAACCGCACGCAACGCAGGGCCCGCTCCATATAGAGCAGACGGGAGCCTGGGCAGTGTAGACGGGGAGAGCAGAGCCCCCACTCCCCGCAGCGCGACGGAACTAGCGAACCTGAACCAGAGACCACCTCCGCCCGCCTGTGTCAGGGCGGAAATTAGGCACTGAAGAGACCAGCAAACAGAAGCCAAATAAACAAAGGGAACCGCTTCAGAAGGGACTGGTGCAACAGATTAAAATCCCTGTAGATAACACCGACTACACCGGAAGGGGCCTATAGATATCAAGAAGTGTAAGCTGGAACGAGGAGCTATCTGAAACTGAACCGAACCCACACTGACTGCAACAGCTCCAGAGAAATTCCTAGATATATTTTTACCTTTTTTTTTAATAAAAAATTTTTTTTCTTTGCTTTTTTATTTTTTCTCTTTTATTTTCTTTTAAAATTCCCTATTACTCCCCCATTACTACTTAACTTTCATTTTCATATATTTTCATGATTTTTCTTAATTAGGAAAAAAATTTTTTTCTTTTCTTTTTTTTTCTTTTTGTCTTGTTTTCTTATAAAGTCCTCTATTACTCCTCTACTACTCCTTAATTTTCATTTTCATTCCATTATAACCTTGCAAAAAAAAAAAAAAGAGAGAGAGAAGCCCTATTTTTAAACCAAACTTCATATATATTTCTAAAATTTTTTGTGTTTTTGTTTTGTTTTTAATATTGTATTTTTAAGAGTCTAACCTCTACTCTAGATTTTTGATCTTTCTTTTTCAGTATGTGATATAAATTTTGGACATTTAAGAATCCAATATTCAGTTCCCATTATTATTCAGGAGTGTGTTGATTACTGTCTCCCACTTTTGACTCTCCGTTTTCTACCTCAGAACACCTCTGTTTCCTCCTTTCCCCTTCTATTCCCAATCCAATTCTGTGAATCTTTGTGGGTGTCTGGGCTACAGAGAACACTTTGGGAACAGACAACTGTGTAGATCTGTCTCTCTCCTCTTGAGTCCCCCTTTTTCTCCTCCTGCTCATCTCTATCTCCCTCCTCCCTCTCCTCTTTTTCATGTAACTCTGTGAACCTCTCCAGGTGTCCCTCACAGCAGAGAATCTTTTCACAATTAACCTAGAAGTTTTATTATCAGTGCTGTATAGTTGGAGAAGTCTTGAGACTACTGGAAGAATAAAACTGAAATCCAGAGGCAGGAGACTTAAGCCCAAAACCTGAGAACACCAGAAACCTCCTGACTACATGGAACATTAAGTAATACGAGACCATCCTAAAGCCTCCATACCTACACTGAAACCAACCACCACCCAAGAGCCAGTAAGTTTCAGAGAAAGACATACCATGAAAATTCCCCAGCAACGCAGGAACATAGCACTGAGCGTCAACTTACAGGCTGCCCAAAGTCACACCTAACACATAGACCCATCTCAAAAGTCATTACTGGGCACTCCATTCACTCTAGAGAGAAGAAATCCAGTTCCACGCACCAGAACACCAACGCAAGCTTCCCTAACCAGGAAACCTTGACAAGCCAACCGTCGAACCCCACCCACTGGGTGAAACCTCCACAATAAAAAGGAACCACAGAGCTCCAGAATACAGAAAACTCACTTCAGACATAGCAATCTAAACAAGCTGAAAAGGCAGAGAAATACCCAACAGGTAAAGGAACATGAAAAATGCCCACCAAGTCAAACAAAAGAGGAGGAGATAGGGAATCTACCTGAAAAAGAATTTAAAATAATGATAATAAAAATGATCCAAAATCTTGAAAACAAAATGGAGTTACAGATAAAGCCTGGAGAAAAAGATTGAGAAGATGCAAGAAATGTTTAATAAAGACCTGGAAGAAATAAAAAGGAGTCAATAAAAATGAATAATGCAATAAATGAGATTAAAAACACTCTGGAGGGAACCAAGAGTAGAATAACAGAGACAGAAGATAGGATAAGTGAGGTAGAAGATAAAATGGTGGAAATAAATGAAGCAGAGAGGAAAAAAAAAAGAATAAAAAGAAATGAGGACAACCTCAGGGACCTCTGGGACAATGTGAAATGCCCCAACATTTGAATCATAGGAGTCCCAGAAGAAGAAGACAAAAAGAAAGGGCATGAGAAAATACTTGAGGAGATAATAGCTGAAAACTTCCCTAAAATGGGGAAGGAAATAGCCACCCAAGTCCAAGAAACCCAGAGAGTCCCAAACAGGATAAACCCAAGGCAAAACACCCCAAGACACATATTAATAAAATTAACAAAGATCAAACACAAAGAACAAATATTAAAAGCAGCAAGGGAGAAACAACAAATAACACACAAAGGGATTCCCATAAGGATAACAGCAGATCTATCAATAGAAACCCTTCAGGCCACAAGAGAATGGCAGGACATACTTCAAGTAATGAAAGAGAATAACCTACAACCTAGATTACTGTACCCAGCAAGGATCTAATTCAGATATGGAGATTTCAAAAGCTTTACAGACAAGCAAAAGCTGAGAGAATTCAGCACCACCAAACCAGCTCTTCAACAAATGCTAAAGGATCTTCTCTAGACAGGAAACACAGAAAGGTTGTATAAAGGTGAACCCAAAACAACAAAGTAGATGGCAATGGGACCATACCTATCAAGAATTACCTTAAATGTAAATGGGTTGAATGCCCAAACCAAAAGACAAAGACTGGCTGAATGGATACAAAAACAAGACCCCTATATATGCTGTCTACAAGAGACCACCTCAAAACAAGGGACACATAGACTAAAAGTGAAGGGCTGGAAAAAAATATTTCATGCAAACGGAGACCAAAAGAAAGCAGGAGTCACAATACTCACATCAGATAAAATAGACTTTCAAATAAAGGCTGTGAGAAGAGACAAAGAAGGACACTACATAATGATCAAAGGATCAATCCAAGAAGAAGATATAACAATTATAAATATATATGCACCCAACATAGGAGCACCGCAATATGTAAGGCAAACGCTAATGAGTATGAAAGAGGAAATTAATAGTAACACAATAATAGTGGGAGACTTTAATACCCCACTCACAACTATGGATAGATCAGCTAAACAGAAATTTAACAAGGAAACACAAACGTTAAATGACACAATGGACCAGCTAGACCTAATTCATATCTATAGGACATTTCACCCCAAAACAACCAACTTCACCTTTTTCTCAGGTGCACACGGAACCTTCTCCAGAATAGATCACATCCTGGGCCATAAATCTAGTCTTGGTAAATTTAAAAAAATATTGAAATCATTCCAGGCATCTTTTCTGACCACAGTGCAGTAAGATTAGATCTCAATTACAGGAAAAGAAGTGTTAAAAATTCAAACATATGGAGGCTAAATAGCACGCTTCTGAATAACCAACAAATCATAGAAGAAATCAAAAAAGAAATAAAAATATGCATAGAAACGAATGAAAATGAAAACACAAGAACCCAAAACCTATGGGACACTGTAAAAGCAGTGCTAAGGGGAAGGTTCATAGCATTACAGGCTTACCTCAAGAAACAAGAAAAAAGTCAAATAAATAACCTAACTCTACACCTAAAGCAACTAGAGAAGGAAGAAATGAAGAACCCCAGGGTTAGTAGAAGGAAAGAAATCTTAAAAATTAGGGCAGAAATAAATGCAAAAGAAACTAAAGAGACCATAGCAAAAATCAACAAAGCTAAAAGCTGGTTTTTTGAAAAAATAAACAAAATTGACAAACCATTAGCAAGACTCATTAAGAAACAAAGGGAGAAGAACCAAATTAACAAAATTAGAAATGAAAATGGAGAGATCACAACAGACAACACTAAAATACAAAGGATCATAAGAGACTACTACCAGCAGCTCTATGCCAATAAAATGGACAACTTGGAAGAAATGGACAAATTCTTAGAAAAGCATAACTTTCCAAAACTGAACCAAGAAAAAATAGAAGATCTTAACAGACCCATCACAAGCAAGGAAATCAAAACTGTAATCAGAAATCTTCCAGCAAACAAAAGCCTAGGACCAGATGGCTTCACAGCTGAATTCTACCAAAAATTTAGAGAAGAGCCAACACCTATCTTACTCAAACTCTTCCAGAAAATTGAAGAAGAAGGTAAACTTCCAAACTCATTCTATGGGGCCACCATCACCCTCATTCCAAAACCAGACAAAGATGCCACAAAAAAAGAAAACTACAGGCCAGTATCACTGATGAACATAGATGCAAAAATCCTCAACAAAATTCTAGCAAACAGAATCCAACAACATATTAAAAAAATCATACACCATGACCAAGTGGGCTTTATCCCAGGAATGCAAGGATTCTTTCATATCCACAAATCAATCAATGTAATATACCACATTAACAAATTGAAAGATAAAAACTATATGATTATCTCAATAGATGCAGAGAAAGCCTGTGACAAAATTCAACATGCATTTATGATTAAAACCCTCCAGAAGGCAGGAATAGAAGGAACATACCTCAACATAACAAAAGCTATATATGACAAACCCACAGCAAGCATCACCCTCAATGGTGAAAAATTGAAAGCATTTCCCCTGAAATCAGGAACAAGACAAGGGTGCCCACTCTCACCACTACTATGCAACATAGTTTTGGAAGTTTTGGCCACAGCAATCAGAGCAGAAAAAGAAGTCAAAGGAATCCAGATAGGAAAAGAAGAAGTGAAACTCTCGCTGTTTGCAGATGACATGATCCTCTACATAGAAAACCCTAAAGACTCTACCAGAAAATTACTAGAGCTAATCAACGAATATAGTAAAGTTGCAGGATATAAAATTAACACACAGAAATCCCTTGCATTCCTATACACTAACAATGAGAAAACAGAAAGAGAAATTAAGGAAACAATACCATTCACCATTGCAACAAAAAGAATAAAATACTAAGGAGTATATCTACCTAAAGAAACAAAAGACCTGTACATAGAAAACTATAAAACACTGATGAAAGAAATCAAAGAGGACACAAACAGATGGAGAAACATACTGTGTTCATGGATTGGAAGAATCAATATTGTCAAAATGGCTATTCTACCCAAAGCAATCTATAGATTCAATGCAATCCCTATTAAGCTACCAACGGTATTTTTCACAGAACTAGAACAAATAATTTCTCAATTTGTATGGAAATACAAAAAACCTCGAATAGCCAAAGTAATCTTGAGAAAGAAGAATGGAACTGGAGGAATCAACCTGCCTGACTTCAGACTCTACTGCAAAGCCACAGTCATCAAGACAGTATGGTACTGGCACAAAGACAGAAATATAGATCAATGGAACAGAATAGAAAGCCCAGAGATAAATCCACGAACCTATGGACACCTTATCTTCGACAAAGGAGGCAAGGATATACAGTGGAAAAAAGACAACCTCTTTAACAAGTGGTGCTGGGAAAACTGGTCAACCACTTGTAAAAGAATGAAACTAGAACACTTTCTAACACCATACACAAAAATAAACTCAAAATGGGTTAAAGATCTAAATGTAAGACCAGAAACTATAAAACTCCTAGAGGAGAACATAGGCAAAACCCTCTCCGACATAAATCACAGCAGGATCCTCTATGACCCACCTCCCAGAATATTGGAAATAAAAGCAAAAATAAACAAATGGGACCTAATGAAACTTAAAAGCTTTTGCACTACAAAGGAAACTATAAGTAAGGTGAAAAGACAGCCCTCAGATTGGGAGAAAATAATAGCAAACGAAGCAACAGACAAAGGATTAATCTCAAAAATATACAAGCAACCCCTGCAGCTCAATTCCAGAAAAATAAATGACCCAATCAAAAAATGGGCCAAAGAACTAAACAGGCATTTCTCCAAAGAAGACATACAGATGGCTAACAAACACATGAAAAGATGCTCAACATCACTCATCATCAGAGAAATGCAAATCAAAACCACAATGAGGTACCATTACACGCCAGTCAGGATGGCTGCTATCCAAAACTCTACAAGCAAGAAATGTTGGAGAGGGTGTGGGGAAATGGGAACCCTCTTACACCGTTGTTGGGAATGCAAACTAGTACAGCTGTTATGGAGAACAGTGTGGAGATTTCTTTAAAAACTGGAAATAGAACTGCCATATGACCCAGCAATCCCACTCCTGGGCATACACACCGAGGAAACCAGATCTGAAAGAGGCACGTGCACCCCAATGTTTATAATAGCCAGGACATGGAAGCAACCTAGATGCCCATTAGCAGACGACTGGATAAGGAAGCTGTGGTACATATACACCATGGAATATTACTCAGCCATTAAAAAGAATTCATTTGAATCAGTTCTAATGAGATGGATGAAACTGGAGCCCATTATACAGAGTGAAGTAAGCCAGAAAGAGAAAGAACATTACAGCATACTAACACATATATATGGAATTTAGAAAGATGGTAATGATAACCCTATATGCAAAACAGAAAAAGAGACACAGATGTACAGAACAGAATTTTGGACTCTGTGGGAGAAGGCGAGGGTGGGATGTTTCGAGAGAACAGCATCGAAACATGTATATTATCTATAGTGAAACAGATCACCAGCCCAGGTTGGATGCATGAGACAAGTGCTTGGGCCTGGTGCATTGGGAAGACCCAGAGGGATTGGGTAGAGAGGGAGGTGGGAGGGAGGATCGGGATGTGGAATACATGTAAATCCATGGCTGATTCATGTCAACGTATGACAAAACCCACTACAAAAAAAATAAAACCAGGTATCCTCATTCAAAATAAATAAATAAAGGCAATCAGTCCTGAATATTCATTGGAAAGACTGATGCTGAAGCTGAATCTCCAGTCCTTTGGCCACCTGATGCGAAGAACTGAGTCACTGGAAAAGACCCTGATGCTGGGCAAGATTGAAGGCAGGAAGTGAAGGGGAAGACAGAGGATGAGATTGTTGGATGGCATCACCGACTCAATGGACATGAGTTTTAGCAAACTCTGGGAGATAGTGAAGGACAGGGAGGCCTGGTGTGCTGCAGTCCATGGGGTCACAAAGAGTCAGACAGGACTTAGCGACTGAACAACAACATCCTTTGTTTATTTGTATGGCAGGTGACATTTGTCAAGCACCTTGGCAACAGTCAGTAAGACCACATTTTTTGGTCCAGTCTAATTTTGGGGCCCCCAACCTATAAATGTGAGTGATGACAACCTGCATGCCCCAGGCAGGCAGAAACCTGAACCAAGATCTAAGGACACAAAACTAAACAGATGAGAAAACAATAACTGTCCCTAAAAAAGAAAGGATTGATAACCAATTGGTACCCCAAAACCAAATTCACAAGAGCACTGTGCCTTCCTTCCTCACCCATGCGCTACAGAGATCCAGGGAAGTTGACACTGATTTTCACCTTCCTCAGGTTTCTTCCAGTTTTCCCAGCAGACCATCTTCAGGCTCCAGAGCAAGTGAAGTTTAGAGAGTGCATTCCAGGTATCTACAAAAATCTGATATGGTTTGCCATTAATTTCCAATTAGTTTCCCCTTGGCTTTTTAAGGAAATAACTGGCAGCAGTTTACCAGAAAACCCGTTAGAGTCCCATCAACACTGGGAGGGGCCCAGATGGGGATCATCCTTCAAGGTTAAGTGTGGGATCATTCGAGACAGTGTGGAAGGATTTGACAAACTTCCAAGGACATTCTCCCAGTGTCCCAATTGACTGCAAAAGAGACATTGAATTCTGGGCCAGTGCCTTGATGATAGACCTCTAAGAGGGTGCAATGGAGGATGCCCCCTCTTTCAGATTTCTGGCCTTGGAACTGTTGCAGTTATAAGGTCACCAACTTGGAAGATTCTTGTTTAGGGTCTTGTAGTCTGTTCAGAGTAGAAAGACAATTCAGATTGAGAACTAGTTGACTATGAGTACCCAGGTAAAGGAAGCTAGAGCAGAGTAGTAGGGGTCATGTCAGTCTTACAATCTTAGTGTTAATTTCTGCTTTACATTGATTCATTTACAAAAAATGGAACTACTTCATATATACTATTAAATTTTCTTTTTTATATTCTTTTCCATTATGGTTTATCACAGAATATTGAAATAGTTCCCTGTGCTATACAGGAGGATCTTGCTATTTATCCTTTTTATATGTAGTAGTTTGCATGTGCCAACCCCAAATTCCTACTCTATCCCTCTCCTACCCTACAGAACACAAATCTGTTGTTTGTGAGTCTGTTTTGTAGATAAGTTCATTTGTGTTCTATTTTAGATTCCACATATAAATGATATATATGGTATTTGTCTTTCTCCTTCTGAATTACTTCACATACTATGATAATCTATAGTTGTATCCATGTTGCTGCAAATGGCATTATTTTCTTCTTTTTTTATGCCTGAGTAGTATTCCATTTGGAGAAGGCAATGGCAACCCACTCCAGTACTCTTGCCTGGAAAATCCCATGGATGGAGGAGCCTGGTAGGCTGCAGTCCATGGGGTCACTGAGTCAGACACGACTGAGCAACTTCACTTTCACTTTTCACTTTCATGCATTGGAGAAGGAACTGGCAAGCCACTCCAGTGTTCTTGCTTGGAGAATCCCAGGGACTGCAGAGTCTGGTGGGCTACCGTCTATGGGGTTGCACAGAGTCGGACTCGACTGACGTGACTTAGCAGCAGCAGCAGCAGGATTCAGTTATATATACACATATATTCCATTGTACGTATGGACCACAGCTTCTTTATTCATTCATCAGTCGATGGACATTATGTTGTTTCCATGTCTTCAGTTCAGATCAGTCGCTCAGTCGTGTCTGACTCTTTGTGACCCCATGAACCGCAGCATGCCAGACCTCCCTGTCCATCACCAACTCCCGGAGTCCACCCAAACCCATATCCATTGAGTAGGTGATGCCATCCAGCCATCTCATTCTCTGTCGTTCCCTTCTCCTCCTGCCCTCAATCTCTCCCAGCATCAGGGTCTTTTCCAATGAGTCAGCTCTTCGCATCAGGTGGCCAGGTATTGGAGTTTCAGCTTCAACATCAGTCCTTCCAATGAACACCCAGGACTGATCTCCTTTAGGATTGACTGGCTGGATCTCCTTGCAGTCCAAGGGACTCTCAAGAGTCTTCTTCAACACCACAGTTCAAAAGCATCAATTCTTCGGTGCTCAGCTTTCTTTGTAATCCAACTCTCACATCCATACATGACCACTGGAAAAACCATAGCCTTGACTAGATGGACCTTTGTTGACAAAGTAATATCTCTGCTTTTTAATATGCTATCTAGGTTGGTCATGACTTTCCTTCCAAGGAGCAAGTGTCTTTTAATTTCATGGCTGCAATCACCATCTGCAGTGATTTTGGAGCCCAGAAATACAAAGTCAGCCACTGTTTCCCCATCAATTTGTCATGAAGCGATAGGACCGGATGCCATGATCTTAGTTTTCTGAATGTTGACTATTATGAATAGTCCACATCTCTGCTATGAACACAGAAGTGCATGTATCTTTCTGTTTTTTTTTTTTTTTTGCATGTATCTTTCTAAATTGTAGTTCTGTCTGAATATATGCCCAGGAGTTGGACTGCTAGTTCATATGGTAATTCTTTTTTTTTTTTTTTGGTAATTCTATTTTTAGTTATCTTTTTTTTTTTTGGCCATGCCATGCAGCATACAGGATCTTAGTTCCCCAACCAGGGATGAAAGCTGTGCCTTCTGCAGTGGGAAAAGGGCGTCTTAATCACTGGACCACCAGGGAAATCCCTTATTTTCAGTTTTCTGAGGAACCTCCATACTGTTTTCCACAGTGGATGTACCAACTTACATTGCTACCAGTGGGGTAGGAGGAGAACGCTAGTACTTTGAATGACTTGTTAATCAGTCAACTAATTAACCAAGTTTGTATAGAGTGCTACTATATGTCAGGCACTGTGCAGGGTCTGGGAGTCAGTAATGGATCTTTGAGCTTTGCTGTTTACTGTCCTCTAGGGAAAGTGTTAGTCGCTCAGTCAAGTCTAACTCTTTGTGACCCCATGGACTGTGCAGCCCACCAGCCTTCTCTGTCCATGGAATTCTCCAGGCAAGAATACTGGAGTGGGTTGCCATTCCCTTTTCTGGGGATTTTTCCAACCCAGGGATTAGAAACCATGTCTCCTACACCGGCAGGCAGATTCTTTACTGAGCCACGAGGGAAGACTGTAGGGAAGACAGATGGTAAAGAGCAATCCAGTAGAGTGCTGAGGAAGAGCAAAGATGCTCTGGGAAATTTGCTCTTCTGGAATCTCATCTGCTGAAAATCTGAACCAGGAGGCTGAGTTCCCAGTGGACCTCGCTCCCAGGACAGCTGCCTGAATCAGAGAGGGTATTAACTCTTCGTACAGACTAACTTAAGCTCTCAATTTAATATAGCTAAATGGTATTCCCAGAGAGATTCTAAGTAGAGCTGCTAATCAAGGACCTGTCTGGTGGATTATTTAATAACGAGTCCCACTATGATGATTTCTGACTTCAAGATGGACTTTTTTGGCCCAGAGGAAGTCCGGGAAATTCCATTTTTGAGTGTCAAATCTATCCTTACAAGTAATTGGGATGGGGAAAGAGGAGGAAGAATCCCCAAAGAAAAATGCATGGACTTTCGAGTCAGGCAGTCCTGGCTGGGCTGGCTTTCCAGGCAGTGTAACCTCAAGCAAGGCATTTTTGTTTTCTTTTTGCCACAGTGCACAGGATCTCAGTTCCTGGACTAGGGATCAAACCCTGGGCCTGGCAGGGAATAGACTACCAGGAAATTCCCAAGCAAGGCACTTCTATTCTGTAAGTCTCAGTTTCCTCATCTGTAAAGTGAGGACACGAGCATATATCACACTGGTCATCATAAAGATTAAAGGCAATGTGTGTTACAAAGACCCAACACACGGCAATCAAGAACAAATGCTTTCTTTGTTTTTTCCTGTTGCACTAAATGACATTCAAATCAACTAGGCTTTCTAAATAGGTTTGGTTTCTTGCTAGGGAGGATGGCTGGGAGGTTAGTTAAAATAGTTGGGATTCTTTTTTTTTTTAATTAGTAAACCAAAATTTATCTTTGTGTGTGTGTGTGTGTGTGTGTGTGTGTGTGTGTGTGTGTGTATTTTTTGGTTATATAGCTCTTTGGTCATTTTTTTCAAAACAGGATATTAGACACTTCAGAGAAAAACCAACATTGGCTGTTTATAAGGATAAGATTATCTTTCATAGGCAAGTAGAAGAGACATTTAGAGAAAGAAGCAGTGTGATGTCACCAAGCCCTGGGAACTCAACATAATACATTTGCTGGAAATGTCCATCTTATACATAATTAAACTATAGCTGTTAAGTTTATATTGCAAATGAGAACAATAACTAGTTTGACTCCTCAATATTTCTTTAAATTATCACTTTCTTCATAAGGTAACAGCTATAAGGAAGCTTATAGAAGTTTTGATTTTTTTGAAAAGAAGTTAATGATCTGGAAGTTTCAGCTCCCTTGAGTTAAAGACTGATTTCACTCACAGGTTAAGGTACACACCATGGTCTGTAGCAGAGGTAGTCTGCAGGAAACTCATCTGTGTGAAATGGTTGGAATTCTTGTTTCAGAGTTTCAAGCCCTATTTTATTCTAATTATAAAAGTAATACTGAATTTCAGCCAATATGGTAGACTGAGTTGGTAGCAAACTTTTTTTTCTCTTGGTGTACACCCCTAGAAATCTTTGGGAATGTTGCCTACTGAAAAACCATTTCCAACTCTAACTTGTCCTTTCTTCACCACTGGAAGAGCTCAATTCCCAATGTAGAGAGTGGAGCATGCTCAGAGTCACTTTTGCAGCCTCTCTTGAAGATATAGGCAGGTTACTGAGTCCTGGCCAATGGGATCTGAGGGCAAGTTTGCAAAGGGACTCTGGGGAAGAGTCTCCTGCCTAGTAGAAAGAGTTGCATAAGAGGAAAAGCCTTCTTCCTCTTCTCTGGGCATGGCAATGTCTGCTGCAGCCATCTTGGGACCATAATAAAGAATATTACAAACATGGATTGCAGAGAGGAAAGATGGGAAGTTGTCAGATCCTCACTGTCATTGTTGAGTTACAAAGTTAACCTGAGAATCCTTAATTTTTGCTACAACCGTTCACCATCGAATATTATGTCAGCTATGAATTTGTCACATATGGCTTTTACTACATTGACGTATGTTTTTTCTATACAAAATCTGTTGAGAGATTTCATCATGCAACGATACTGAATTCTGTCAAATGCTTTTCCAGTGTCTATTGAGATGATTATATGGTTTTGATCTTTCATTACATTAACATAGTATATTTATTGGTTTGCATATATTGAGCCATCTTTGCCATCTCCCAGAGATAAATACCACTTCATCATGATGTATGAGCCTTTTGATGAACTTTTGAATTCAGTTTGCTAATATTTATTTTGTTGAGAATATTTGCATCCATATTCATCAGGGATATTGGTCTGCCATTTTCTTTTCTTGTAATATCCTTGTTTAGCTTTGGTATCAGAGTAATGTCCTCATCAAATGAGTTGGGGAGTGTTCCTGCCCTTTAAATTTTTTGGAAGAGTTTGAGGAGGATGGGCATTAGTTCTTTAAATATTTGGTAGAATTAACCCATAAAGGCAACTGGTCCTGGCATTTTCTTTGTTGGAACATTTTTGATTACTTATTCAATCTTCTTATTCACTATTGGTCTGTTCAGGTCTTCTGTTTCTTCATCATTCAATCTTGGCAGATTGTATGTTTCTAGGAATTTATCCATTTTTTCCAGACTGTCCAATCTGTAGACAAATAATTGTTCATAGTAGTCTCTTATGAGCCTTTACATTTCTGCAGTATTAGTTGTAATACCTGCTCTTTCATTTCTAATTTTATTTATTTGAGTCCTTGTTTTTTCTCTTAGTAAGTCTAGCTAATGTTTGTCAATTTTGTTTATTTTTTTTAAACAACTCAGTGTCACTGATTTTTTTTTTTCTAGTGTTTGTGGAGTCTCTATTTTATTTCTACTTTGATCTTTGTCATCTCCTTCTTTCTGCTAACTTTGGGCTAGTTCTTGTTTTTCTAGTTTTTTGAGGTGTAAAGTTAGGTTGTTTAGAGATCTTTTGTTACTTTTAATGTAGTCATTTATCACTGTAACTTCCTTCTTAGGACTGCTTTTGCTGCATCTAATAATTTTGGTATGTTGGATTTCCATTTTCATTTGTTCCAATATTAAAACAAAAAATTTCCCTTTTGATTTCATCTTTGATCCAATGTTCATTAAAATCCCAACAAATCTATTAAAAAACTACTAGACTTGATAAACAATTTAGCAAGGCAACTCAATAGATGGTCAATATAAAAAGATAAATTGTACTTATATATATATGTAGTAGCAATGAGCAATCAGAAATTGAAACGTAGTAAACAGTACCATTTACAAGAGCACCAAACTCCCCCTATGAAACGAGTATAAATTTAACAAAAGTTGTATAAGATTCACATGCTGAAAACTATAAAATATTGATGAAAGAAATAAAACAGAAAACACCAAAATATACCTTGTTCATGGATTAAAAGACTTAATATTATTAAGATGTCAGCTATCCCTAAATAGATCTATAAATTCAACCCAATCCATTTAAAAGTTCCAGCAGGAATTTTGGTAGACATCAACATTCTGATGAGAAGAATTATGTTGAAAAATAAGGGAACTAATTTTCAAAAGAAGAACAAAGTTATAAGACGTGTACCACCTAATTTCAAGCCTTAATATGAAGCTACAGTAGTCAAGGTAAACTGGTATTGTTGAGAGGACAGGCACAAATTAATGGAACAGAACAGAGTCCAGAAAAAGATACAAACATACATGACCAATTTGTTAAGTATCTTTATTGAGATAATTCACATACCATAAAATTTACCCATATATAATTCCATGACATTAGTATATTCACAGAGTTGTGCAAACTACCAAAATCCAAGTTTAGAATATTTTCATCTCCTCAAAATGAAAACTCTGAAAAGTTTCAAAAAGAAACTCCATACCCATTAACAGTCACTCCTCATTCTCCCATTTCTCCAGCCTCAGGCAATCATTAATCTACTTTTCTCCATAGATTTACCTATTCTGGACATTTCATATAAACGGAGTCACATGATATGTGATCTTCTGTGACTGTTTTTTTTTTCACTTAGCATATCATTAGTGCATTTGGTTGTAGCATGTATTATTATTTCATTCCTTTTTATGGCTGAATACTATTCCATTGCATGGCTATACCACATATTATGTATCTAGTCATTGGTTGATAGATACTTGGGTTGTTTCCACTTTCTGGCTATTGTGCCAAAAATATGAATAGTGCCACTATAAACATTTGTGCACAAGTCTTTGTGAGTGTATATGTTTTCATTTCTCTTACGAAGGACTTGAGCTTGGAACACATGAGGAACATTCACTTGCCCCCAAATTAAGATAAACTATATGCATTTAGGGTATAGAAAGCTCCAGATGCTCAAGTTAGAGGCAGTGTGGGAATATGTTTCTATGGCATTTGCTAGTCTTCGAGAATTTCCCAGGAGGAATCACTTCTGCTTCTTATATCCTTCCTGTGTCAAGATCTAAGGCTGTAGCTTAGTCACTATTCTCCTATGTGAGGAATGGAATTGCTGGGTCATATGGTACTACAATGTTTAACATTTTGAGAAACTTCCAAACTGTTTTCCATTTTGTATTCTTACTACCCATGTGTGAGGATTCTAATTTCTCCATTCTCATCAACACTTACTATCTCTCTAATTTTAGCCACCCTAGTGGTTGTGAAGAGGTATCTCAATGTGATTCAACTGATTTCTGCAAAGGTGCAAAGGCCAATCAAAGGAGAAAAGATAGTCTTTTCAATAAACAGTGCCAGAACAATAGGATAATCATATGAAAAAGATGAACCTCAAATGAAACTGTCATCATAAACAAAAATTAACTCGAGGGCTTCCCCAGTGGTCTAGTGGTTAAGAATCTGTTTGCCAATGCAGGTCACATGGGTTTGATCCCTGGTCCAGGAAGATCCCACATGCCGAGGGGCAACTAAGCCTGTGAGACACAATTACTGAGCCAGCCCTCTAGAGACCGCAAGCCACAACTACTGAGCCCATGTGTCACAACGACTGAAGCCTCACACCTAAAGCCCATACTCCACAACAAGAGAAGCCACGGCAGTGAGAAGCCTGAGCACCACAGTGAAGAGTAGCCCTTGCTCTCCGCAATTAGAGAAAGCCCGTGCACAGCAATGAACACCCTGTGTAGCCAAAAATAGATAATAAAAAAAAAACCTCAAAATGGATTACAGGCTTACATGTAAAGAATAAAACCATAAAGCTTCTTAAAGGAAATATAGAGGAACATGTTTATTAACTAGATCAAGGAAAAATTTCTTCAGCTCAGTCACTCAGTCGTGTTTGACTCTTTGCGACCCCATGAACCAAAGCACGCCAAGCCTCCATGTCCATCACCAACTCCCAGAGTCCACCCAAACCCATGTCCATTGAGTAGGTGATGCCATCCAGCCATCTCATCCTCTGTCGTCCCCTTCTCCTCCTGCCTTCAATCTTTCCCAGCATCAGGGTCTTTTCAAATGAGTCAGCTCTTTGCATGAGGTGGCCAAAGTATTGGAGTTTCAGCTTCAACATCAGTCCTTCCAATGAACACCTAGGACTGATCTCCTTTAGGATGGACTGGTTGGATCTCCTTGCAGTCCAAGGGACTCTCAAGAGTCTTCTCCAACACCACAGTTCAAAACCATCAATTTTTCGGCACTCGGTTTTCTTTATAGTCCAACTCTCACATTCATATGTGACTGTTGGTAAAACCATAGCCTTGACTAGAAGGACCTTTGTTGGCAAACTAATGTCTCTGCTTTTTAATATGCTGTCTAGGTTGGTCATGATTTTCCTTCCAAGGAGTAAATGTCTTTTAATTTCATGGCTACAATCACCATCTGCAGTGATTTTGGAGCCTAGAAAAATAAAGTCAGCCGCTGTTTCCACTTTCGCCATCTATTTGCCATGAAGTGATGGGACCAGATGCCATGACCTTAGTTTTCTGAATGTTGAGCTTTAAGCCAACTTTTTCACTCTCCTCTTTCACCTTCATCAAGAGACTCTTTAGTTCTTCTTCACTTTCTGCCATAAGGGTGGTGTCATCTGCATATCTGAGGTTATTTGATATTTCTCCTGGCAATCTTGATTCCAGCTTGTGCTTCCTCCAGCCCAGCGTTTCTCATGATGTACTCTGGATAGTGCGGCGGCTGCGACAATGCAGAAGCGCGGCCGAGAGGAGCTACCCCACATCTGAGGTCAGGGGTGGCAGCCAAGAAGAAAATTTCTTAGATGCTATATAAAAATGATCCATAAAATAAAAAATGATATATAGGCCTTCATCAAAATTTTGAACTTTTGCTCTTCAAAAGATACTGTTAAGAGAATGAAAAGATGAGTCACAGATTAGGAGGAATTATTCACAAAACATTAATGAACGATTTGTATCCATAATATGCAAAGAACTCTTAAAATTTTATAACGAGATAACAGTCCAATAGAAAACAGGAAAAAGATATTTGAACAACCAGTTCACCAGTGATGTAAGAACATGAAGAGATGTTCAGCATCATTAGTCATTTGTTACTGTTCAGTCACTAAGTCCTGTCTGACTCTTTGCAACCTCATGGACTGCAGTAGGCCAGGTTTCCCTGTCTTTCACTATCTCCCAGAGTTGGCTCAAAATCATGTCTATTTTATTGGTGATGCTATCCAATCATCTCATGCTCTGTTACCCTCTTTTCTTCCTGCTCTCAATCTTTCCCAACATCAGGGTCTTTTCCAACGAGTCGGCTTTTTGCATCAGGTGGCCAAAGAATTGGAGCTTCGGCATCAGTCCTTCCAATGAATATTCAGAACTGATTTCCTTTAGGATTGACTGGTTTGATCTCCTTGCTGCCTAAGGGACTCTCAAGAATTTTCTCCAGCAACAAAATTAGAAAGCATCAATTCTTTGGCACTTGGCCTTCTTTATGGTCCAACTCTCACATCCAAACATGACTACTGGAAAAACCATAGCTTTGACTATACATGAAGAGACACTCAACATCATTAGTCATTTGCTGTTGTTCAGTCGCTAAGTCTTGTCTGACTCTTTGCAACCCCATGGACTGCAGTACACCAGGTTTCCCTGTCTTTCACCATCTCCCAGAGTTTCACTATCTTCCAAAGCTTTGACCTTTGTTGGGAAAGCGACGTCTCTGCTTTTGAATATGCTGTCTAGGTTTGTCATAACTTTCCTTCCAAGGAGCAAGCATCTTTTAATTACATGGCTGCAGTCACAGTCTGCAGTGACACTGGATCCCTAGAAAAGAAAATCAGTTAGTTTCCACATTTCTCCCTTCTATTTGCCATGAAATTATGGGACCAGATGTCATGATCTTAGCTTTTTGAATGTTGAGTTTTAAGCCAGCATTTTCATTCTCCTCTTCCTCCCTCATCTAGAGACTCTTTAGTTCTTCTTTGCTTTCTGCCATTAGAGTGGTATCATCTGCATATCTGAGGTTGTTGGTATTTCTCCCAGCAATCTTGATTCCAGCTAGTGACTCATCCAACCCAGCATTTCACATATTGTACTCTCCATATAAGTTAAATAAGCAGGGTGACAATATACAGCCTTGATGTATTCCTTTCCCAATTTGAACCAGTCCATTGTTGTATGTCTGGTTCTAACTGTTACTTCTTGACCTGCATATAGGTTTCTCAGGAGACAGATAAGGTGATCTGGTATTCCCATCTGTTTAAGAATTTTCCACAGTTTGTTGTGATCCACCCAGTCAAAGACTTTTGTGTACTCAATGAAGCAGAAGTAGATATTCTTCCGGAATTCCCTTGCCTTCTCTCTTATGCAATGAATGTTGGCAACTTGATATCTGGTTCCTCTGCCTTTTCTAAATCCAGTTTGAACATCTGAAAGTTCTTGGTTCATGTACTGCTGAAGCCTGGCTTGAAGGATTTTGAATATGACCTTGCTAGCATGTAAAATGAGTGCAATTGTATGGGAGTTTGAACATTATTTGTATTGCCCTTCTTTGGGCTTGGAATGAAAACTGACATTTTCCAGTCCTGTGGTGGCCACTACTGAGTTTTCCATATCTGCTGGCATATTGAGTGCAGCACTTATGCATTCTCACTTCTAGGTATTTACATTAGAAAGTGAGAACTTAAAAAAAAAAAAGAAAGTGAGAACTTATATTCTTATAAAAGCCTATATATGAATGTTTAGAGTAGCCTTATTTACAATTATCAACGTGGAAACAATCCAAGTAGCCCTCAATTGGTGAACAGATAAACTATGGTTCATCTATACAATGGATCCCTGCTCAGTAACTAAAAGAAACAAACTACTGATACATCCAACAACACAGCTGAATTGCAAATGCATTATGTCAACTTAAAGAATTAAGATTGAAAAGGGTACATACTGCATAATTCCATTTATGTGACATTGTTAAAAAAGCAAAACCCACAGTGAACGAAAACAAACAATGGTGGGAGTTTGGGATTGCAATACGCACACTGTTTTATTTAAAATAGATACCAACAAGGACCCATTGTAAAGCACAGGGAACTCTTTTCAATATTCTATAATAATTTAAATGGGAAAATAATTTTAAAAAGAATAGATATATGTACATGTAAAGCTGAATTACTTTGTTGTACTCCTGAAACTAACACAACATTGTAAATCAACTATAACCCAATATAAAATTAAAAAAAAAAAAACACAAGAAAAAAAAGAAAAAAAGTCGTTCAAGGTATGGTGAGGAGCCAACATCAGAGGAAATTTTGGGGAGTGGTTAAACTGTGGTTATACAACTTTATGTGTCTGTCATTACTGAAATGGGTGAATTTTATCATCTCTGAATATACCTCTGAGACTTCCCTATTGGTCCAAAGATTAAGACTCCACCCTTCCGCTGCAGAGGGTATGGATTCTGTTCTTGATCCTGGAACTAAGATCCCACATACTGCATGGCAAGGCTAATAATAATAAAATAAATAAAAATTTAAAAAATTTATCAATAAAACTGACTTTTAAAAATTACACTTAGGGGATCTTTAACCTCTTGAGAAACCTGTATGTAGGTCAGGAAGCAACAGTTAGAACTGGACATGGAACAAAAGACTGGTTCCAAATAGGAAAAGGAGTACATCAAGGCTGTTATGTTGTCACCCTGCTTATTTAACTTATATGCAGAGTACATCATGAGAAACGCTGGGCTGGAGGAAGCACAAGCTGGAATCAAGATTGCCAGGAGAAATATCAATAATCTCAGATATGCAGATGAAACCACCATTATGACAGAAAGTGAAGAAGAACTAAAGAGCCTCTTGATGAAGGTGAAAGAGGAGAGTGAAAAAGTTGGCTTAAAGCTCAACATTCAGAAAACTAAGATCATGGCATCTGGTCCCATCACTTCATGGCAAATAGATGGGGGAAACAATGGAAACAGTGGCTGACTTTATTTTTCTAGGCTCCAAAATCACTGCAAATGGTGACTGCAGCCATAAAATTAAAAGACACTTACTCCTTGGAAGGAAAATCATGACCAACCTAGACAGCATATTAAAAAGCAGAGACATTAGTTTGCCAACAAACGTCTGTCTAGTCAAGGCTATGGTTTTTCCAATAGTCATGTATGAATGTGACGGCTGGACTATAAAGAAGGCTGAGCACCAAAGAACTGAATGCTTTTGAACTGTGGTGTTGGAGAAGACTCTTGAGAGTCCCTTGAACTGCAACCAGTCCATCCTAAAGGAGATCAGTCCTGGGTGTTCGTTGGAAGGACTGATGTTGAAGCTGAAACTCCAAAACTTTGGCCACCTGATGCGAAGAGCTGACTCATTTGAAAAGACCCTGACGCTGGGAAAGGTTGAAGGTGGGAGGAGAAGGGGACAACAGAGGATGAGATGGTTGGATGGTATCACTGACTCAACGCACATGGGTTTGCGTAAACTCCGGGAATTGGTGATGGACATGGAGGCCTGGTGTGCTGCAGTCCATGGGGTCGCAAAGAGTCAGACACAACTGAGCGACTGAGTTGAACTGAACTGAACTAGAAGATGGGACTAAAAATATATAGGCAACAACAACAAAGATGGAAGAACATGATTCTAAGCTAAAATATTCTAATATCCATTTTGGCATAGAAGGAGTATAAAAATCTTAATTTACCTTAGATATCATGTTAAGTATTTCTGTTTATAAATGTGGGGTAACCAATAAAGGACAGAAATAAAATACAAGAATCTCTTGCTTAACATTAGTAATCTGTGTCAGAAATCAGATGTTCCTTGTGAAAGCACAGAGCAGAAGGAAGTGTGGTTCCCTTTATTTTAAATGGGAAAAATTATAATGCATGATGTGTCAACACCAAACCCAAACAATTTCCTAAAACATAAATAAAATACAGTGCAACACCTGCACATAAGCAAGTGTATTGTATTAAGATTTTATATGATTAAAACCACTATTTCCTTCAAACAGCATAGCACTACCGTACAGATAGACATACAGACAAATAGAATTGACTATAGACTAGAAAGTCTAGAATTAAAACCTCACATACAGGTTAACTGATTTTCAACAAGGGTGCCAAAACCACTCAATGGGGGAAAGGACAGTCTTTTCAATAAATGATGCTGGGACAACTGAATAGTTACATGCAAAACAAGGAAGTTTGACCCTCACCTTACACCATATACAAAAACTAATTCAAATAGATCAAAGACCTAAGCATATGAGCTAAAACTATACAACTGTTAGAAAAAACACAGTGAAAAAGCTTCACATCATTGTATTTGTTAATAATTTCTTGGACACAACACAAAAACACAGGCAATAAAAGAAGAAAAATGATAAATTAGACTTCATCGAAATTTAAAACATCTGTGTATCAAAGGATACTATCCAGAGAGTGCAAAGACAAACCACTGAATGGGAGAAAATATTTACAAATCATATATCTGATAAGAGATTCATATTCTGAGAATATAAAGAACTCCTACAACTCAACAACAAACAATCATCCCAATCCAAAAATGAGAAAAGAATGTGAATAGATATTTCTCCAGAGAAGATGTATGAACCATCAATAAGCACATGAAAAGATGTTTAACATCTCTAGTCATTAGGGAAATGCAAATTAAAACCACAATGAGATATCGCTTCATACCAAGTAGGATGACAATTATAATAAAACAAAACAAAACAAAACAGAAAATAACAAGTGTTGGCAAGGATGTGGAGAAATCAGAACGCTTGGCATTGCTGGTTGGAATGTAAAATGGTGCAGCTGCTGTGCAAACAGTTTGGTGGTTTCTCAAGAAGATAAACATAGGCTTGCCATATGATCTAGCAATTTCACTAATAGGTATACAGCCAAAAGAATTGAAAGCAGAGACTCAAATGGATATTTAAACACCAATGTTCACAGCAGCATTATTCCCAATAGTCCAAAGGTGGAAACAATACACATGTCCGTCAACTGATAAATGGATAAAATAGTAACCTTGGAAATAGAATACAATGAAACAGTAACCTTAGAAAGGAATACAACATTGACACATGCTTCAACATGGATGAACCTTGGAAACATCATGCTAAGAGAAATAAGTCAGATACAAAAGGACAAATATTGTATGATTCCACTTAGATAAGATACTTAGAAGAGGCCAATTAATAGACAGAAAGTAGAACAGAGGATACCAGGGGCTGGGGGACACAGGAAATAGGGAGTTATTGTTTAATAGGTACAGAGTTTGAGATGAGTAAAAAGTTCTGGAAATGGAAGCATTGACGGCTGCACATTGTGATGTACTTGATGCCACTGAATGAACATTTAAAAATCATTAAAAGAATAAGCTTTGTTATGTATATTTCACTACACACAAAAAGCAAAATCAAAAACTCTGCTTCCGAACCACCAAACAAATGCTACTGCTGTTAGCAAACAGCTTCAACGACTTCGTGTGCAATAACCTGATACACTGATTTCTCTCTCCGCACCAAAGACATCTGAGATACACATTCTTTCTGTGGATGTGGAGGCACAATTTACAAAGAACACTTATTTCTGATATTGTATCAATAGTGGTTTTAATATAGCTTAAGCTATTTCCGACACTGAGTTTTGTTTAGAACAGTGTGCTGAATTTTAGGGATGTAAACTTAAAATTTTCTTATGTAAATATTGGCCAGAAAATATTGTGTTGAGAGATAAGAAATCTCTATGATGTTCTGGTATTGAAAACCAAGAGGATTCTCTTGAGAAACATCTCACAAAAGTATGAATTACAGATCTTCCAAACCAGGAGAAGCAAAACCAAGAAAAAAGAAAATGAAACCATTAAAATAGAAGGCTTGAAAAAAAAAAAAAATAGAAGGCTTGTAAGGAGAAAAAAAAATACATAGAAAAAGCACAGTAAAGGTAAAACATAAAATTAGATGGTAGAAATAAGTTCAAATTGATCAACAATCATGATAAATGTAAACAGATCAATGTTTACCTATTATGAGACAGGCTTTCATATTAGATTTTTTTATGAAGCTTTTTGATTTTTACAAAAGACACTCCAAAAACATGATGACAGAAAGACTAAAGATAAAAGAATATACAGAAGGAAAATACTGGTCAAAAGAAAGCTATTATACATCTAATAACTTAGTCTCAATACATATAGCAAAAAATCAGTAGACTCACAAAGAGAAATTGGCAAATCAATCATAATGGCAGATTTTCCTCCCCAATATTTTTTAATTAAAAATTTCAAATGTACCACAAGCTGGAAGAATCTTAGAGCATACACCCAAATACTTACTGTCTAGTTCTATCAATAACACTTTTACTCTGCTTTTGCTTTTTCACATATCTATCAATCTCTGCATCTTTCTATCCACTTATTACACCATCTTATTTTGTATGCATTTCAAAGTAAATTCTGTTACTTTTCCCTTAAAGACTTCATTAAGTAAGGTTGATTATCTGGTTGCAATTTTTTCTTTTGAAATGAATTTTATATACAATGAAATGCACAAATCTTAAGCGCATGTTTGCTGAATTTTGACAAATGTATATATCTGTGTAACCTAAACTCCAGGTAAGATACAGAACATTACCATCAATCCATAAAATTTTCTCATCTCCCTTCATAGTCAATCATAATGGGAGATTTTAACATATTTTTCTAGAAATGGATGGATCAAGCAGATAGAAAAAAAAAAAAAGAGTAATGATCTAGAAAATGTGAAGAATGCAATTAATAGGCTTGAGCTAATAGACATAGAAAGAACTTCCTTCCATTAACAAGGAAATCACATTCTTTGAAAGGACATTTATGAAAATGAACCATGTACTAGGCCTAAAATGGATCTTCCACAAATTCTAAAGTCTGAGTTTCACAGAGACCATATTCTCTAACCACAAAGACAGCAGACATATCTTGCCATGGCTTAGGAATATCTTGCCTGAGCATGGACCTAACCACAGAAGGGAAAGCAGGGTTCATAGGAAGATATGACTCCCATCACATGAATGGCTGGATCATGCTGGAACCTATTCCAGCTTATGCCAGTTTTTACTGGGTCTCTGTCATTTGGAACCCAAGAGTCCTGAAAAAAAACACATACTTCTCAGGAGAGACACAGTACAGCTACCAAAGCATTTTATTATTGAATGAACAATTCTTTACACTTCTAGCTTGCTTCAAGTATAAAGCATGTTATTTAATCATTCATGAAAGAGTATTTTTTTAATGATGGTCTTTTAATAGATGAAACCACTGAGATTCCAAAAGTCCAAGTGACTCATTCAAGACTCCAGCTCCAGTGAGCCCCTGCACGTGGCTCTGAAAATCTCTGAGTGAACTTCTGTCATGCTTATTCTACTCCATCTGTTTCCTAGGAGAGACTAGACAGCGAGTTCTTTCAGGGCAGGGACTGGGTCTTCCTCATCTTTGTGTCCCCATTGCCTAGCAAAGGTCCTGTTAAATAAAAGGTGCCATTGATACCATTGATACCTAGTGGTTGAAGTAATAAATGATTTTGTTAGTCAAAGAGCAAGATTTAATGTGAGAGTTTGAGGGAGGAAAGAGAAAGAAAGGGCCTTTGCTTCGACTCTTTCAGAGATATTAGACATTCTAGCTCCCCTAATCATTGCTTTAAATGTGTTGCCTCATTTAATTTTCACAATAACCCTATGAGATTGTGTTATCGGCTGAACTGTATCCCTCCTCCCTGCCTCCAAATTCAGACTATCGTAAAGCAAAGAGTGGGATCCAAGAAAACCATGGAAAGACAGGTATAACTTTTGTCATAGGCTCTTAAAAGTATTGGGGCTTCCTTTGTGGCTCAACTGGTAAAGAATTAGTCTGTGATGTGGGAGACCTGGGCTCCATCCCTAGGTTGGGAAGATCCCCTAGAGAAGGGAAAGGCTACCCACTCCAGTATTCTGGTCTAGAGAATTCTAGGGACTGTATAGTCCATGGGGTCACAAAGAGCTGGACATGACTGAGTGACTTTCACTCACTTCACTTAAAAGTATTAAGAATCTCTTCATCTCTCTGAGGACACATTGGCTTATCTTCTTGGGCTTTGCCATGGAACCATGAACATGACCATATATAGCCTAAAGGTTGCATCCTTACAGCGTATGATCCAAGGGATGAAAAACTGAGACTTGAACCCAGATGGTCTAATGTCAGTAACCAAACAATATGGAAATAAAAAGGAAACCCGGGTGGTTGAGAAGAATTGAACCCACTCTACAGAATTATCTATAGGGCACAGTAATTAAGAATGTGGGCGTGACATAAATCCCAGCTGTTTCACTTGCTAGAGGTGTGACTTTGGGGAAGTAATTTAACTTCTCTGCCCTCATCTGTAATACAGGCATACCTCACTGTCCTCATCTGTAAGATAGTACCTATTTGTATGAGTTTGCTAGGGCTGCCATTATAAAATACTACAAGCTGGGTGGCTTAAACAACAGAAATGTATCTTCTCACAGTTCTGGAGGCTAGAAGTCCATGATCAAGGTGTCAGCAAGTTTGGTTTCTTCTGAAGCCCCTCAGAAGATGGCTGCTTTCTTTCTGTTTTCCCAGGGTCATCATCTAGTCTCTGTCTTCAACTCCTCTTTTTATAAGGACACTTGTGATACTGGATTACAGCCCACTCATATCATCTCACTTTACCTTAACCACCTCTTTAAAGGCCCTACTTCCAAATAGCCACCTTCTGAGATACTGGAAGTTAGGACTTGAACATATGAATTTGGGGGCAGGAAGGAGGGATACAATTTAGCTGATAACATGATCTCATAGGGTTATTGTGAAGATTAAATGAGGCAATATATTTAAAGCAAAAATCAGGAGAGCTAGAATGTTGTAAGTGCTTAATAACTGTTCATTGTAACTGAATACTTACTTTAGGCATAAGGGTATCTAGCAAGTCACAGATTTTCCTCTGCTAGGATATTGGCTGGAAATGTTCTGGGGGCTTTTCTCCAGGTGGAAATGTCCAGGTGCTCAGGCCAGGTTCATCTTTTCCTTATGGTCTATAGTTCCCAACTTCAGTCCACAACTGTTCTGTTCTGTCAAGGATAACCCACTCTTTGGTTGAAGCTGAAGTTCCAGCTCAACAAACTCAGTTGGAGGATAAAAACCTTTCTTATAAGCTGCAACAAATGACCTAGATATCATTCTCAACTACTTGGGTTGGTTTATGGGCCCACCCTTGAGCCAATCATTGTATCCTGAACAATGGAATATTCTCATTATCCAGGTCTGATCATTTGCCTGGCTCTAGAGAGGAGTGTGGGCATCCCCGGTGGCTCAGATGGTAAAGCGCCTGCCTGCAATGCGGGAGACCCAGGTTCGATCCCTGGGTCGGGAAGATCCCCTGGAGAAGGAAATGGCAACCTACTCCAGTACTCTTGCCTGGAAAATTTCATGGACAGAGGAGCCTGGTAGGTTACAGTCCATAGGGTCGCAAAGAGTCGTACACGACTGAGCGACTTCACTTTCACTTCACTTAAGAGAGGAGTGTGGTGGTGATGGAGGGTGAGTCTCACCAAATCCAGAAACTGAGTGAGGGGAAAGGAGTTTCTTTAAAGACAAAGGCAGTATGGGTGGCAGGCAGCTCTTTCCAGGGTGGGGTCAGTGTTCTGCAGAGCTAGACTAGAGCAACCAGTGAGGAGCTGGGACCCCATCTTAGCAAGAACTCTCAGTTCTTGCCTGGAGAGAGAATAGTAAGTGGACTTCTGTGATTTTTTTTTTTTTTTTTTTGGCCTGGAGTGCCTAGCTTGCCTCAGCAGGATAGGAAAAAAAAAAAAAAAAGGCAATAATTCATGGCAGGATAAGGAGAAAAGATGGAGCTTCTGGCTCCAGTAACTTATGTTCAGAATAGTGGCCATACCAGGAGCACCCACAGAAGAAGACTTCAAGGTGCCCTATGAGGATAACTTTCCTCCCTGCTCCTCCCAGCACCTTCCATCTCCTCATGAAGCTGTATGCTTCAGGATGGCAGCGACCACATCTACTTTACCTGCCATCTTCTCCCCAAGGCCCAGCATAGTGCTGTGCTGGCACGCTGCAGGAGCCTATCACGTATTTACTGGGTAGGTTACAAAAAGTAATGAATCAGGTTGATCATTTTAATTGGCAGTAAGGACTCACCTTTTTGTACAAGTCAATCCTCCTCTTGGGCTCTGTTCTCCATCTGTCAAGTGGGAGAAGTTATGGAATGAGGCTCTCTCCACAACCCCTTCCAGCTCAATGCTTCTGGGATCTTAGGGTTCTCAGGAGACAGTCTGGATGCCTCTTCAAGGAACCAATGGAAGGGGAAACCAAATCGATTGAGCAAACTGTCTCAGGTGAAATGACTTCATGTGGGTCTGTGGTCCTCAAATTGTGGAGGGCTGCACATAATTTTTTTTTCTTAATTTGGAAACAACCCTGCCTATCTATTATTTTGCCAAATTTGGACATTGAAGGGAAAAAATGCCATTAACTATCAACACCATTTCTTTAAAAAAGAGATTTTTTTTAAATTCCAAGAAAGCAAGAAGTACATCATCTCAGCAAAAAAACAAACAAACAAACAAAAACCAACAACAACACAAAAACAACCAAAAGACCCACAAAAACCCACTCCCTCTCTCCATAGGAAAAAAGACAGGTAGCAATCTCACATGATTATTATTATTTTCTTTGTAGATAGTTCTAAATTTCATCAGACTGATCCCTGTGTATGGTCCAGTCCTTGGATCGTACTAACATTATTTTCGCCACCCCTCAATACATGTCAAGTGGGGCTTAATCTGCCCACTTTACAGATGGGGAAACAGAGGTTCAAAGAGCAAGTGCAAGATCAGGGAGACAGTAAGTAGTAGCCAGAGTTTTCTGGATGCCAACTTAGACCACCTTGGCAGAACCTAAACCAAAAGCTATTTCACAGCAGGGAAGAAATGACCTGCACTGGCCCACCTGGAACGCCCTCTCGCGTTCTCAGGTCTAATCGTGAGTCTGGACTTGGATGCTTTGTCCTTTAACACACTACACGCTCATGATGTATCCACTTCATGTCAGGCACTGGGAAAGTGTAGGAAGACAAACCAACCCAGCCTCCTTCTCTCCATACTCACCCTGGGTCCTGCTCTCCGGCCTAACTCCTAATGCACTGGCGGCCAACGAATCCCCACCGCGGGAATGGCTGTTAACAGTTTTGGTGGGGTGGTCCCTCTCCCAGAGCTGTTGGCAGTTTCCTAGGAGCCTCTGGGAACTTTCAGTGCCTCCCAGACCCAAAGAACTGGAAGTGTAATGGTGCAACTCGAGGCACTGGGATAGGCTTTACCTGAGTTAACTTGGGAGCCAGGGGTCAGTTCAAACTCTTATCAACTGATATCCTGCTCGGACCCTCCCTGGTTCCCATGAGCTTTGGGTGGGCCCCGCAACCCCACAGCTCGGGCTGGGAAAATGGGGTCCCCCAAATTAGAAGGCCTTACTGGGGAGGAGGCTTACTGCTCGGGCTTGGGGACCGCCGGGACCGTGCCTACCCCGCTCCCTGACTGGACTGCCAGAACGCGGAGCTCCCCTTTCCTGTTCCGCTCCGCCCCGCACGCCGGCTGCAGGAACGCGCCTCCGTCGGGCCGCGCCGGTGCACGAGAGCTCGCGCCTCGGCGCGGGAGCGCGCCCCGGGGAGAACCCGAGCAAGATGGAGGCCGCGCAGAGGCCGCCGCCTGGGCCCGGCAAGCCGCCTCTGGGAGCGCAGAGCCGCGGCGCCTAGGCCGTGCCAGTCCCGGACCCGCCGCTCCGGACCGGGCCCAGGTTGGTCTCCCCGCACCCCCTCCCCCCGGCCGCAGCCTCCGCGCGCGTCCGGCCTGGGCGCGGGGCAGCCGCCCCCCACCCCCCACCCCCGGCCCTACTGGGGCCCGGCCGCTCCCCCGCGCCCCGGCGACGGCCCCCTGCCCCTTGCCCACTAACGCGCGGCCCAGGCTGCCCGCCGGCCCCGGTCCGTCCTCCCCTTGGCCTGGAAAACCTCTTTCCCTAGCCCTGGCGCGCCAAACCTAGGCTCCTCTCAGCCTCCATCCAGCCCTGTCTTCTGAGGGACCCTCCCAACCCCCCGCCCCGTCTTCAGACCCTGCAGTCCCGGTCCCCCGATGTTCCTCTAGCCTCATCCTGGTTCTTCCACTTCGCCCTCCCTGTCCCAGCCCCCATATCACCTTCCCAGTCCCCTAGTACTTGCCCCGTATATCCCCTTCTTACCCTCTCACGGAAGCGCCCACCTCCCTCTCCACAGACCCCTTTTAGACACCCAATGCCAGACCTCCTTTTACCCCTAATACCAACCCCCAAATTCCCTTCCGAGCTCCCTGTAAAACCGCTTAGCTAATTCTTCACTACCGGACCCCAGCCTCCATTCCATCTCCCCACGTTCTCCGCCAGTACTGGTCCCCAAGACCCCTCCCCAACTCCACCATAACCACTTTCTAGCACTCCCCCCAGCTCCCATATTCTCATTCCAGCCCCCTCATCCCAGCCCCCCAACTTTCACATGGCCTCTTCCTAGGTCCCCGAATTGGAGATCTTTGCCAGTCTCCCCCTACCCCGACACCTCCCCAGTACTCTCACGACCCCCTCCTAGCTCCTCCATACCAGCCCCCAGGTCCACTCAGCTCCGCCTCAGGCCCCGCCCTCGCGGGTACCTTGGCTCAGGGCCGCTTCTCGCGTGCGTCCCCAGCTCCCGCCCGGCAGCCCGGCGGTCGGTCCCGGGCCGGCGGCCCCCGCCAGCCGCCGCCGCCGCCGCCGGCCCCGCCCCCGGGCACCATGCTGCCCTCGCAGGAGGCCTCCAAGCTCTACCACGAGCACTACATGCGGAACTCGCGGGCCATCGGCGTGCTATGGGCCATCTTCACCATCTGCTTCGCCATCATCAACGTGGTGGTCTTCATCCAGCCCTACTGGGTGGGCGACAGCGTGAGCACCCCCAAACCTGGCTACTTCGGCCTCTTCCACTACTGTGTGGGCAGCGGGCTGGCGGGCCGAGAGCTCACCTGCCGCGGCTCGTTCACCGACTTCAGCACCATCCCGTCCGGCGCCTTCAAGGCGGCCGCCTTCTTCGTGCTGCTCTCCATGGTGCTGATCCTCGGCTGCATCACCTGCTTTGCGCTTTTCTTCTTCTGCAACACGGCCACGGTCTACAAGATCTGCGCCTGGATGCAGCTCTTGGCAGGTAGGGGAGGGCCGGGGGCGGGACACCTAGAACAGACGCCGAGGAAGGGGCTCCTTTCTTCCAAGACCCCTTTTTGAAGGAGTCAGAGATAGATTCTGCTCCTCTGTCTAAAGACACACCTCCTTCACTGACTCTCAATAGCCACTGGGGAGGGGATTCTGTGAGAGAGACACGTTGGGGCAGAGGGCAGAGGCTTAGAGCTGAGTCTATAGATTTGTGTGCTTGGATGTGGGAAGATTGTGTTTATTGACGTGTTAAGCATTTTGTCTGAGTTTCTGAGGGTCTCTGAGAGTCTCTTTTGGCTGTCTTAGGGGAAATAATTATCTGAATGACGAGTTACTCTATATGTGAGCGATTTCTGTTGCACTGAAAAAAAGCATGAGATGGGGAATCAAGAGGTCTGACTTTGACCTTTAACTTGCTTATGTTATCAACTTGGATGTTTCACTTTACTTCTCTGAGGCTTGGTTTTCTCATCTGTAAAACAGTGGAGAAGATTTCAAATACTCATGAAAAAGTATTTTGTAAACTCTGAAGTGCTGTGAAAAGGTGAGGGGGGTTGGAGAAGGCTGTCTATTGTGTCTATCCAGTGTTTGAAATGTGGGTGGTTAACAACACCTGGAAACATGGGTCTCTGGAGGGCAAGTCTTCAGCACCCCCCACCCCAAAGGCAGAAAGGGTTCTGGTGCCATGCCTAGTGAGAATGAGTCTCTGGGGACTCTCTGAAATGTTTGGCTAAGACAGACACCTTGCCCAAACGACCAGAGAAGGGCCTTTTGGGAGTAGGAACTGCTGAGACAGTTTTCCAGGATCCATTAGAGACCCCCTCCCCCCATCCCCGCCTCCCTTTCGATCGAAGACAGATTTTGAAGATTCAGCAACTTGGGCATTTGCCTAATTGCAGGCAGGGAAGAGAGTTGGGCTGGGGAAAATGGGGCCAGGGTATGGCAGGGATATGGAGGAGGAAGACTGATGAAGATTTGGTGAAGGAAAAAGTTTAGAGCATTCCATGGCTGAGAAAGAAGAGGGAAAATGTGATGGTCATGCAGCTAAGATGGTTTTTAAAAATAAGCATCTCAGGATATTCAACAAGTGTCAGCCCCTTCAAAAGAGACCTCCTGTAGAAGATGTTCTGTCACTTGCTGATGATTCCACTGCTTAAAACACGGTAGGGAATTGTCTTTGGATTGTGAGGTATATGCTCTTGAACATTGTCATGGAGGGAAAACCACCATCTTTTCAAGGAGGTCTCTGGTTTTTGGAAATGGCCAAGTGTAGAAAACACAGGAGGTGATCAAACTGAGAATGGTCGCTGGAGATGAAAGTCGAGGTGTGAAAGCAAAATCAGGAGACTTGCTTGCCCAGGACGACTGTTACAAATGCTGGGAGGAATTATAGGCTCATCGGAAGAACTAATCAAGCTCTCAAAAGGACTGCCTTGCAGAAGTCAGCATTTATTCAGTATGGACATTCTGGTGGGCTTGTTTCAAGTCCATGTCACTCCAGTCAACCTAGATGGAGGTCTTTTATGATTCTGGGGAAAATGAGAAAGGAGAATTGTAGGATGTGTGTGTGGGGGGGTATTTGTCAATTCCCAGAAAGTGATTTCCATTCTACTCTTATAAGATGAGCCAGAAAGAATATAAACTCAGCTAGAACTCCCATTTCTTGAATCTTACTTTGTAGCCTGCAGATGGGTTGTTGACCTCTTGGTTTTCCAATTCTCTGTAATCCATGTGGGTTTAATCTTGGGGATTTGATGAAATATGCAACAACTCCATGTAAATATAGAATTTCAGGGATCTGAGAAATCAGCTTCTTTTAACCCTGCCTTCTGCTCCTATCTTAGAGAGAGGAAACTGAGTCTGGAGAAGTGAAGGTCACACAGCCAGTAATAGAGTAAACTAGGCTTGACTCCTGGCCCAGTGCTGTTTCCCTTGTCTTACTGCCTCACTCCAAAGGTGGTTATCAGAGTTGAGCAGTTCATTCTATCTTAGAGATTTCTGAGCTCTGGGTTAGTGATTGATTCACTTTGCTTCATAAAGGGCAGGGGCCGGAGCCCTGGACTACTAGTCATGGCGCTGTGCTGGGGTGTGTGTGTGTATCTTAGCTAATTCTGCCTGTGACCCACCATGCAGTGTTAAGCAACCATTTTTAGCTTAAATCTCAGTTTTCTCATCTGTACAATGGGGGACTAATCAGTCAGATTAGTGGATTTAAAATGTATCTTTCAGCCATGTGGGGTTCCTAGAATAACTCTTTCACTAGGATCATTCTACTTAGAAAGGGAGAAATCAGTCATTCTCAGAGAAACCGCAGAGAGGAAGAGGACCTTGTTTGTATCACATAAGAAGTAGAGAGCCTTCTCTGGCAGTCCAATGGTTAAGACTCTGTGCTCCTATTGCAAGCAGCATGGGTTCAATCCCTAGATCTTGCATACCATGCAGCAAAGTAAAAAAAAAAAAAAAAATTGAATGCCTGTTGTATAGTTTTTGTTCAAATGAACATTTACTCAGTTTTTTTTTTTTTGTTTGTTTTTGTTTTTGGCTGCACTATGAGGCATGTTGGATATTAGTTCTCCCTCTAAGGATAAAACCCCTGCCCCCTGCATTGGGAACATGGAGTCTTAACCACTGGCCTACCAGGGAAGTCCTTTTACTCAAGTATTTTAGAGTCTTCTGAGTGCAGAGCACTGGACCATTGGGAAAATACAAAGAGATACGTATTCCCTTGTGTATTTCTCGCCTGCTCAGTGATCATCCCTCTGCTAGGTGCTGCAACACTGAGATCAACTCTGACCTCAAGGCTTCTAGGTCTATAAAGCACAATCTCTGCTCACAGGAAGCTTACCATCTAGCTGAATCACTATATTGGTCAGCAGTCTCCCAGTGAAGTGACAGAAACCCAACTCAAGCTGACTTAAGTAAATTAAAATAAGGTAAAGGGGGTAGATATGCAGATGACACCACCCTTATGGCAGAAAGCAAGGAACTAAAGAGCCTCTTGATGAAAGTGAAAGAAGAGAGTGGAAAAGTTGGCTTAAAACTCAATTCAGAAAACTAACATCATGGCATCCGGTCCCATTGCTTCGTGGCGAATAGATGGGGAAACAATGAAAATAGTGACAGACTTTATTTTCTTGGGCTCCAAAATCACTGTAGATGGTGACTGCAGCCATGAAATTAAAAGACTCTTGCTCCTTGGAAGAAAAGCTATGACCAACCTAGATGACCAACCTAGACAGCATATTAAAAAGCAGAGCCATTACTTTGCTAACAAAGGTCCGTCTAGTCAAAGCTATGGTTTTTCCAGTAGTCATGTATGGATGTGAAAGTTGGACTATAAAGAAAGCTGAGTGCCAAAGGATTGATGCCTTTGAACTGTGGTGCTGGAGAAGGCTCTTGAGAGTCCCTTGGAGTGCAAGGAGATCCAACCAGTCAGTTCTAAAGGAAATCAGTCCTGAATATTCACTGAAAGGACTGATGCTGAAGCTGAAACTCCAATACTTTGGCCACCTGATGCAAAGAACTGACTCACTAGAAAAGACCCTGATGCTGGGAAAGATTGAAAGTGGGAGGAGAAGGGGACAGCAGAGGATGAGATGGTTGGATGGCATCACCGACTCAATGTACATGAGTTTGAGTAAGCTCCAGGAGTTGGTGATGGACAGGGAAGCCTAGTGTGCTGCAGTCCATGGGGTTGCAAAGAGTCGGACATGACTAAGCAACTGAACTGAACTGAACTGAAAGAGGGTAGTGATTTTGGCTCACATACATTGATAGTCAGGAGTATTGGCTTTAGGCATGGATGGATCCAGATGCTCAAATAGTGTCACTAAAAATAAGTCTCTCTCCATTTCCTGATTCCCCTCTGTTGGCTTATTGTTAAGTTCACTTCTCTTTTGAAGGTGATAAATATGGCTACCAGCAGCTCTGAATTTACATTGCTTCAACTTAGCAATGCCTGTGGACAAAAGAACACTTGTTATTCAGTGGTTGCAGAAAAAGTTCCAGGGCTCATTCTGATTGGCTCAGCTTTGGTCAAGTGTTTAATTAATCAGTGAGACTTTGTCTAAGGTCTCGCTACATGCCCATTCCTGGGACACATGAACTGACAGGGGAGAAAGAAATTCCTACACAGGGAAATCAGGTGTGACCACTGGAGGAGAGGTACTGTAGGTTAGACAATTGCAGACAGAATCCTCACCCTGGACAGTCTGAGCACCAATATGTGCTCAACCTTAGGTGCTGTGGAAACCCAGGGCAATTGAGGAGGCTGCTGGCTTATTTGGGAGGTGAAGCTTGAGTAGGGCTGGGTGTGGCCAGATGTGAGGTTTGAGAGAGCATTCTGAATGGAGAGGAAGATCATGGGTGGAGAGACAGAGGGGAGAAAGCCACATCTGGCTTGAGTGTGGACTTCACTTGGGGGACAGCAGCAAGGAACAAGGCCAAGAAGGAATGATGGAGCTCCAGTGTGCCAGGCTCTGAGTACTGGGTCAGAAATTTTAGATTTTAATCAGCAGGTAGTTCAAAGCTATGACCGCTGTTATTCTTCAGGAAAAAACAGTTAACAATTTCTGAGCCTTTATTATATGCTTGACCACATGCTGAACATTTACATGCATACTATTATTGACGCCTCACACTGTCCTATGGAGTAGGTACCCTAATGAATATTTCATAGGTGAGAACACTGAACCTTGGAAAGGAGAGTCATTTGTCCAAGGTCATACAGTGGGTAAGCGGTCGAGCCAGAATTGTAACCCTGTCTGTCTAACCTGAAAGCTCAAGGATTTATGAAGGATTTATAAAGGAACATTCAGGATGGGAATAAAGACAGGATGAATTTGCCAGAAGAGTCGAATGCTAATGGAAAGACTGGGAGACTCAGGTGGCTCTTTGTGGAGTGAGGCGTCAGCTTTTCAGGGCTTGTCAGAATCTCTCCGCTGTGCTTTATCTGGTCTTTCCCATTTACGAGGTGCTAGCCATTTTCACATTCATTATGTCATTTGCTCTTCATCTGTTAAAATGACTTGTCTAAAGGTCAGACAGCTAGCGAAGGGCGGAGCTGAAACTTCATATGAGTCTAAATGGATCCGGAACCTGCTTGTACCCCTGAACTGGAACCCAGGATGTGAATACACAGATTACAACTGTAAGGTCAATGTACTCAGTGCCTGCCTGTGGGCTGAGTGAGGTTAGCCAGGGGAGGTGGCTGGCTGGAAGCCTGGTTCAAGGTCAGAGGGGGCAGTGTGCAGAAGTGGTGGAGGACTTAGACTGCCTGCTCTGCCACCTCTAGGTTGTGTTCCTTGGATAAATGGGGTTTCTTCTCTGATTCTCAGTTCCCTTTTCTGTAAGATGGAGATGATTATTGTACCTACTTCAGAGGTCATGGAAAGAAAGGAAGCCATGGGGCTAAAATGCTGAGTGTGGTTCCTGGCGTAGAGTGATCAACTGATGAATGGTCACTCTTATTCCCGTGACGTAGTCTGCGTGAAGAGCTGCTTGTGAGGAGCCCTTGCTGCTCAGGTGAAAGACTCTGGACTTGCTGAGATGATCAGAGGCCTTGAGAATCCAAGGACTGTTAGCTAGGAAGGGTCCTACTCATCAGCTGGCTCCACACCCTCATTGTTGAGATGAAAAAGCTGAGTTCCAGAGAGAAGAGACAGATTCATGGTCACAAAGTGAGACTTCTGTGTACAGAAGGGAGATGATTCTGACCACATCTACTCAGTGTTGAGAGCCTACTCTGTGCAAGGCACTGACCTGTGCTAGAATCACCATGGAGAAGACAGCATGTGAGACGGAGTAGGAGCTGGGGAGACTGTTGGGGACGCCAGGGGCCGGGCAGTGATCCAGAGGTGAGCCTCTTCCAGCCCAAGGTGTGTGTCCTAAATCATCAGGGGTCTCTGAGCCACAAGCAGCAATGTCACTGCAGCTTAGAATATGTATCCACATTCCTCCCCACTTCATTGGGTTGTTTCACACCTGGTTTGGGGTTTTCTTCATCCAGAGAGTCTTTGTTGTATGCAGTGAGACTGCTGAGCACATTTAGGGACTATCTTTCCTCCCACCCTTTTTCCCTCCCTCCTTCTCTTTCTCCACCAACTCTCCTTCCTTCCTTCTTTCTTGCTTTCACCTTCCTTCCCTCCCTCCCTTCTTTCATTTTCTGCTTTGCTCCCTCTCTCCCTACACCCTTCCTTTCTTTCTCACACCAGTTCTCTTACTGACAGCCTCCTCTGTGTGTTAGGCTCAGGGAAGCCTGTGTGAATCCTCTTTCCCAGGTATTTCCCACGCGCTCCAGTGGGTGAGACTCTGAACTTCCCCTGCACGGGTTCCATCAACGGTCAGGAAAGGTCTGCATGCCCTGTGGTTTGTGCTGTGCTGAGCTTAGCCACTCAGTCCTGTCGGACTCTGTGACCCCAGGGGCTGTAGCCCGCCAAGCTGCTCTGTCCATGGGGATTCTCCAGGGAAGAATACTGGAGAGGGTTGCCATGCCCTCCTCCAGGGGATCTTCCCAACCCAGGGATTGAACCCAGGTCTCCTGCATTGCAGGCAGATTCTTTACGATCTGAGACACCAAGGAGGCCCAAGAATACTGGAGTGGGTAGCCTATCCCTTCTTCAGGAGATCTTCCCAACCCAGGAATTGAACCAGGGTCTCCTACATTGCAGGCGAATTCTTTACCATCCAAGCTACCAGGGAAGCCCGTGGTATTGCCAAGGCGGGTGCGGGTGGGGGTGGGGGTGGGGAAGGAGTCCTTGCTCATAGTCTAATGGGAGATATAGGAAAGAAATCAGATCATCACACTGTGGGATGACACATGAAATGACTGAATCATGCAAGGGTATCTTGGGGGCATGCACTTCTGACACATTAAGGACAGCCAGGGAAGTCTTCTTAAAAAGTAACAGCGTTTGAGCTGAATCTTAAAGGATGGGGAGGAAGGAGAAGGGGAGCCAGGCACAAGAGACAGTATGATTGAAGGTGTGGGGGAAGGAAAAGCCTGGTGCATTTTGGGTTCCACAAACAATTAGTGTGAGGGGAGGTGAGAGCTGAGCCTGGAAAGATGGGCTGCACCGTGGATGCCTTGTACACCACGCTGAGGAGTTTTGACTTTATAAGCAGCAGATAGTTGTTGACTTTTTTAAAAAGTGTTTAAAATTCTTTGACTTTCATTTTCTTTTTGGAAAAGTTAATACATTGCACATGAAACAAAATTCAAAATATAAAATGACATACAATCAGATATATGTCCTCCCTGCACTCATCCCTCAGGGATCCTCCCAGAGGTCTCTTCCCAGGGGCAAACACTTTTACCATTTCTTGAATATCGTTTCTGAGAAATTGCATAAATATACAAGCAAATGCCAACAATGTTTTTTTTTTCATCAATGGTATACTAGTTATCTATTGCTGCAGAGAAAATTACTCCCCAACCCAGTGGCTTACGCATTTCTTACCTCTGTTTCTGTGAGTCACAGGAATTTGGGAGCAGCTTAGATGGGGTAGTTCTGGCTCGAGATGTCTCATGAAGTTGTACCCAAGACCTCAGTGAGGACTGGGGTCAGCTGAAGCTTGGTTTGGGTTGGAGGAGACCTCAGAATGAGTGATCTGAGAGAGAGAAATAAGAAGATGCATTGCGCATCCCCCTCTTTTGGTAACAACTTTATTAGGATATAAATCATGTGCCACAAAGTTCACACATACAAAGTGTACAGTTCAGTGGTTTTTTAGTATATTTACAGAGTTGTGTAATCATTACCACAATTGATTTTAAGATATTTACATCACCTCAAGAAGAAGGGTTATACCCTTAGGTTGTCACCCCCTAAGCCTACCATCCCCATCCTCTCCCTCCATTAAGCAACTTTTAACCTACTCTCTTATCTAGTAAGACTGTTCTGGGCATTTTGTATAAATTGTTGCTGTTTAGTCATTAAGTCATGTCTGATTCTTTTGCAATCTCATGGACTGTAGCCTACCAGACTTCTCTGTCCATGGGATTTCCCAGGCAAGAACAGGAGTGGCTTGCCATTTCCACCTCCATTTGTGTGAATAGAATCATATAATTTGTGGTCTTTGTGACTGGCCTCTTTTCACTTAGCGTAATGTTTTCAAGTTTCATTCATGATGCAGCATGTGTCAATATTTCTTTCCTTTTTTATGGCTGAATAATATTCCATTGTATGGATATACCACATTGTGTTTATCCATTTATCAGCTGATGGACATTTGGATTGTTTCTATCTTTTGGCTATTTTGAATGCTGTTGCTGTGAATATTTGTGTACAAGTTTTTGTGTGGATACATATTTTCAGTTCCCTTGGATATAACATGTTTTCAGTTCCCTTGGATATATATGTGGGAGTAGAATTGCTGGCTCAAGTGGCAACTTTAACATTTTGAAGAATTGCTGTATTGTTTTCCAAAGTGGCAATATTATTTTACATTCCCACCAGCAAGTGTGTGAGGGTTCTTATTCATATCCTCATCAACACTTGTGTTATTATCTTTTTTTTTTATCTGACTTTTTGATTATAGCCATCCTACTGGGTATGAACTGGTAATTCACTGTGGTTTTGGTTTGCATTTCTCTAACTATTAAACATCTTTTCACATGCTTGTTGGCCATTTGCATATCTTCTTTGGAGAAACATCTATTCAAGTTCTTTGCCCATTTTTTTCCTTTCAGTTTTATTGAGATACAGTTGACACGTAGCACTGTATAAGTTTCAGGCATACAGCATAATATGGCTTACATATATTATTAATGATTATCACAATAATTTTAGCGAACATCCATCATCTTATGTAGATACAAAATTAAATATAGAAAAAAATTTTTTGTGTGATAAGAACTCTTATGATTTACTCTTTTTTGTTTGCTTTTAGGATTTACTCTCTACAACTTTTTATATAATATACAGCAGTGGTAATTACATTTCTAATGCTGCACATTACAAATGTAGTGCTTATTTATCTTATCCCTGGAAGTTTGTACCTTTTGACCACCTTCATCCTATTCTGTATCACCCCACCCCCACCACCCCTGATAACCACAAGTCATCTGATTTCTTTTTCTGATTTTTTTAAGTATAATTTACCTACTGTGCTATGTTAGTTCCTATCATACAACAGAGTGATTTGATATTTCTGTATATTTCAGAATGACCTCCATGATAACTCTGGTTACTCTGTTACTGCACAAAGATATTACATAGTTATTGACTATACTCCCCACACTGTACCTTACATACTCATAACTCTTTTATTTTGCAGCTGGGAGTTTGTACCTCTTAATCTCTCACTCACCTATTTCTTTCCTCCCCACATCCCCTCCCCCTTTACCTATTTTCAAATTGGGTTATTTTTCTTTTTACTATTGAGTTGTAAGAGTTCTTTTTATTCTTGATGTAAGCCCCTTATCAGGTATATGATTTGCATATATTTTCTAGTATTCTACAGCTATCTTTTCACCTTCTTGATAGTGTTCTTTGTAGCACTGAAGTTTTAAATTTATATAAAAAGTCCGAGTTATCATTCTGTTGTTGTTGCTTGTGCTTTTGATGTCATATCTAAGAATCCGTTTCCAAATCCAAGGTCACAAAAATTTACCTATATGTTTTTTTCTAAGAGTTATATAGTTTTCATGCTTATACTTAGGGCTCTGACCCATTTGAGTTAATCTTTGTATGTGCTGTAAGGTCAGGGTTCAACTTCATTCTTTTACTTGTGGCTATCCAGTTGTCCCAGCACTGTTTACTGAAAACAGCGTTCTTTCTGATTGAATGGTCTTGGCACCCTTACCTGAAATCAATTGACTATGGGTTAATTTCTGGACTTTCACTTCTGTTCTGTTGATCTGTGTGTCTACCCTTATGCCAGTAACAGACTGTCTTGATTACTGTTGCTTTCTAGTGCGTTTTCCAATCAGGAAGTGTGAGTCCTCCAACTGTGTTCCTTTTTCAAGATTGTTTTGGGCATCATACTGTATTTTTTTAAAAGAACCTGAAGTATAGTTGATTTACACAATATTTAATATTGTGTTAGTTTCATGTGTATGACAAAGTGATTCAGTTATCTATTTTTCAGATTATATTCCATTATAAATTATTATAAGATACTGAATATAGTTCCCTGTGTTATATAGTAAATCCTTGTTGTTTATCTGTTTTATGTATAGAATTTTGTATCTGTTCATCCCTTATTCTTAATTTATTCCTTTCCCCTCTCCCTTTCCCTTTTGGTAGCAATAAGTTGGTTTTCTAGTTGTGAGTCTGTTTCTGTCTTGTATGATATTCTCTGAGTCTATCCATGTTGCTGCAGGTGACAGTATTTCATTATTTTTATGGCTGAATAATATTCCATTGTGTGTGTGTGTGTGTGTGTGTGTGTGTGTGTGTGTGTGTGTGTGTATACATATATATATAATTTTTTTTTGTCTTTTCTGGATATATGCCCAGGGGTGGGATAGCTGGATCATATGTTGCCTCTATTTTTAGTTTTTTAGGGAACCTGCATACTGTTCTCCATTGTGGCTGCAATAATTTACTTTCCCACCAACAGTGTAGGAGGGTTCTCTGTTCTCCACATCCTCCCCAGCATTTATTATTTGTAGACTTTTCCAGGATAGCCATTCTGACTAGTGTGAGGTGATACCTCATTGTGGTTTTTATTTGCATTTCTCTAATAGTTAGTGATGTTCAGCATCTTTTCAGGTACCTATTCGCCATCTGTACATCTTCTTCAGAGAAATGTCTTCTACCTTGCTCATTTAAAAATTGGACTATTTGGTTCTTTTCAGTTGTATGAGCTATTTACATATTTTGGATAGTAACCCCTTGTCAGTTGCACAGTTTGTAAATATTTTCTCCCATTCTGTAGAGTGTCTTTTCATCTTGCTGATGGTTTTCTTCGGTATGCAAAAGTTTGTAAATTTGATTAGGTTCCATTTGCTGATTTTTGCTTTTATTTCTTTTGCCTTGGGAGACTGATCCAAGAAAATATTGCTACGCTTTATTTCAGAGAATGTTTTGCCTATGTTCTCTTTTAGGAGTTTTATGGTGTCATGTCTTATATTTAGGTCTTTAAGCCACTTTGAGTTTATTTCTGTATATGGTGTGAGGGAATGTTCTAATTTAATTGATTTACATGTGGCTGTCCAGCTTTCCCAATACCCCTTGCTGAAGAGACTATCTTTTTTCCATTGAGCTTTCTTGCCTCCTTTGTCGTAGCAACTGCCTTTTATGTTCTAATCTCAGACATCACAGACCACTTCTGCCACACTCTATTTTTGGAAGTGAGTTACTAAATCCAGCCCACATTCAAGGGGAGGAGAATTCAGCTCCTCCTCTTGAAAAGAGTATATTTTAAAAGTTGTGGACATATTTAAAAACCACCACAAATGGTAGGATACTAAACAGTTGGTTTGTCTTGCTTTTTAAACTCAACAACACATTTGGAAATTGTACCAAATCAGTGTATAGAGAGCTACTTTTTCCTTAAGAACTGCATAATATACTTTTCCCCCAAGATTTCTTTGGTGTGGACCATTTTTAAAGTCTTTGATGAATTAGTTACAATATTGGTTCTGTTTTATGTTTTTGGTTTTTTGGCCATGAGGCATGTGGAGATTCTTAGTTCTCCCCGACTAAGGATTGAACTGACACCCCCTGCGCTGGCAGGCAACGTCTTAACCATTGGGCTGCTGGGGAATCCCTATAATATACTTTTGTATGGCTGCATCATCATTTAGAAATCAATATTTAAATTGTTTACAACATCTTGCCATAACAATATTTCGGTGGATAATGTTGTATATAAATAATTAAGACATACGTAAGTATTAGGATAAAATAAAGACCTAGAGTGTAATTGCCAGATTAAATGCTCTCTGTGTTTACAATTTTGACAGATTCAGTCACAGGCTCCTCCATAGAAGTCACACAAAGATACACTCATAGCAACCGTGTATGAGGGTACCTGTTTCCCCACATTCTTGCCAACTGGATGTGTTATCAAATATTTTATTTTTGACAACCCAATGGGCAAAAAGTACTCTCTTATGGTAGTAATCTGTCTTTCTCTTAGGAATGAGCCTGAGTGCCTTTTATATATACATGCAAACCTCATTTTATTGCAGTTCACTTTATTACACCTCACAGATATTGCCTTTTTTTTTTTTTTTAAACAATTTGAAGCTTTGTGGCAACCCTGTGTTGAGCAAGTTGATTGGTGCCATTTACCCAATAGCATTTGCTCCCTCTGTGTCTCTTTGTCACGTTTTGGTAATTCTCACAATATTTCAAACTTTTTCATTATTTTATTTGTTATGGCTGATCTGTGATCAGTGATCTTTGTAATTGTTTTGGCATTTATTTTAGCAATAAAGGATTTTAAAATTAAGTTTGTACTTTTTTTTAGACATAATGCTATTGTGCACTTAATAGACCACAGTATAGTGTCAACATAACTTTTATATGTGCTGGGAAATCAAAAATAAATTTGTGTGACTTGCTTTATTGTGATATTTGCTTTATTGTGGTGGTCTGGAACTAAACCCACAATATTTCCAAGGTGTTCCTGTCTTTTTTCTGTAAACTGTCAGTTCATAAATATTTTTCTACGAAGCTAATGGTATTTTCCTTCTTTGATTTGCAAGAACTCTTTATAAGGTAAAAGTTAGCTCTTGGTGATATGAGTTGCAAATATTATCCATCAGTTTATTTTTTGACTTTCTCTATGGGTGTTTTCTCCATGGTGAAATTCTATTTTTCTCAGCTTAAGCAAATTACCAGTTCCTTCCAGTATGGCTCCTTAGTGTAGTATAATACCTAGAAAGGTCTTGGAGTGTTTTGAGTGGGGCTGGGAAGCATAGATCTGGTTGTTGGTAGAGAGGATGGGCTGGAGGTGTAAAGAGGTTGAGGGCTGAACTATTCTTATTCTGACAGTCTTTTATTTTTATTTTATTCTTTTCATTTCCATTTCATCTTATCCATCATTATGAACCTTTAATCCCAGAGCTGTTTAATGGCATAATGAGAGCCCTGGCTCAGGAGTCTGCCTGGCACAGAGTGTCTATTGAATAAACAGATGATGAGCTCTGATTTAAGTCCTAGCTCCACCACCCGCTCCTTTGGAGGCAGCATATTCAGTCGTCAGCCAACCTGAATTTGAATCCTGAGTGTGGCATTACCAACTAAAGTGTCCTTTGGAAGGTTATACCATTTCTGACTCTAAGTTTCCTCCACTATAAAATGGAGACTATAATAATAACTAGCTCATATCCAATGGTTAAGACTTTGTCTTCCAATGCAGGGGGTGTGGGTTGGATCCCTGATGGAGAAGAAAAGATCCTACATGCCTTATGATGAAAAAACCAAGACATAAAACAGAAGCAACATTGTAATTACTTCAATAAAGATTTTAAAAATAGTCCACATCAAAAAAATCTTAAAAAAAAAAACAAGGGTCTCTCATCTTCTGGAACTGGAGGGAAGTTAAGATTAGAGTGAATCTAGGTAAAATTGTTGTCAATTAAAAAAAAAAAAAAAAGAAAGGTTGAAAATTGAGAACTGGGAGATACACCTAGAAGAGCAGAGAATTTAGAAAGTTTGGCCTTGGAATTTGGGGTCTTGTTCCTAGGTTCTGAGCAATTGCATGTAGGCATGGGAATGACCAGGGCCAGATGTGGGTTTAGCAAGATGACTTGGGCAGCTGCTGCAGGGAACAGATTGGATGGAGGCTTGATGGGCGATCAGGAGCCTGGTGGAGGGCAGTGGCAGTGGTCCAGGGGAAAGGGGCTGAGGCTGGAGGAGGGGAGGAGACCTATTTAGGAGCCCAGCAGGTGTGTGTCTGGTGGGGCGAGGTGAAGACAGGCAGACCTTGCCGATGATTCCAGGTCCCCTCGTTGAACGATCGTGTCTTGGAATGACATGCCCAAAGGACACAGCAGGGAGATCTGCTCAGTCTGGGAAATGCTGAATTTGTCAGAGGAAGGGTCTGACAGCTGTTGGCTTTTCAGGCCTTGGCCTGAGGAGAGCGGTCTCAGCTGGAGATGCAGATGTGAGTCTGAGTGTGGGTGAAATGGCCCGGGGGAGAGGGGAGAGCGTGTGGAAGCAAAAGAGGAGACAGCCCAGAAACACCAACCTTTAAGATGCGAGGAGGAGGAGGAGCCAGAAAAGGCGGCTTGGAGAGAGAAGCCAGAGCAGCTGCTCAAATTAGCAACGGAGAAGCTGCGAAGAACAGCCCCGAGAAAGGACAGCTTCCTGGAGGAGCCAGAGGGGACAGGGAAGGGATGGGGCCACCTGGATGGGCCTGGGCCAGACTGGAGGAGTGAGCAGGAAGCAGGGAGAGCGGCAGGAGGCTTCTGACCGAGTCCTTGAGCTGAGTGTGGCAGAGCTGAGCCAGGGCAGCAGGGGATGCAGCAGACGGCGGATTCCAGGATTGTCCAGAGGCCACGCGAGGGCTCTGTGCAGGCTGGACCCAGGGGTGGTGCAGTAAATACTGTTCCCAAATATTATAATTACTGCACAAAGTGACGGGTATCCCATTTCTCTGTAACAGCATCTGTGACACCAGGTACAATTATTTGTGTTCCTAACAGTCCCTTGACTAAACTGTAGTCTCCTCGAGATCAGGAACCACAACCCAGGAACTGAATGGCTTGGAGGAAGTGTCCCAGGGAAAGGGAACAGTCAGTGCCAAGACCTCCGGGGCAGGGGGAGTAGGGCTGAACAAGGAAGGTAGTTAGGGTTAGTGTTAGGATGGCGGTTGGAAGGAGGTGCAGTGTGGCAGGAGCGTGGGGATCGAGAGGCCGAGTGGCTTGGAGGAAAGTAGGGGGAGCCTGTGGGCCATACAGCCCGGGACCAGGCCGCAGGGATTATCCTGAGCGTAAGGGGCAATTTGGGAAGGTGTTGAGCAGGTGAGTGGCCCTGTCTGCTTTGGAACGCTTCTGTTGAATGCTGAGTGGACAGCAGATGAAGCGAGGGCAAGGATGAGAGCAGAGAGTCCAGTTAGGAGCCGCGGCGGTCACGCGGGAGACCACGCGGCCTCGACAGATGGCAGCAGTGGAGACAGAGAAAAGAGGTCAGCCCGAGATACGTTTTGGAGGTCAAGCCAGTCGGCCCTGCAAGTGGATGGGATGTGAGGGTGAGGGAAAGGGAGGAGTCAGGGTGCTGGGGGGGCCATGGGGAGCCCCTGCACAGGATTCCCACCCCTGAGCTCCCCAGCTGACAGAGGCGCTAGGATTGGACCTGGATCTTCAAATCCAGCGGGTCGGGGTGACTGTTAAGAGAGACCCTGTCTCCCTTGTACCACAAGCCCCTGCCCTGGGGGTGCAGGACAGAGCTGGTGTGAAGGACGCGAGGACAGCCTCTGTCCTGGGGTAGAGGGGGGTTCTCCCGACAGCCCCCTGGTGCCCCGGGTCTGGGGAAGCACTCCCTTGGAAAGCTGTGGTCACAGTGCCAACACAGACCCTTTTCCAGGCTCTGCTCAGCCCCAAAGTCGGCCTGGTTCTTTCTAGAAAAACCTTCCTAGAGGTGAGGAAGGGACTCACAGAGGATACAGGATATGAACAGCCATCCGTGCATCCTGTGCTATACTGCTCCTCCATATCTCTCACCTGCAGCTTTGCCAGATTACCATTGTTCTTTGTATGAAAACTGGAGAATATAGATAAGCAAGATTACACACGTCATCTCACTCTCCCAGAAGCAGTCATCTTAACTGTTGGTCTGCAATCATATAGAGTACTGGTTATGAGCAGACTCTGGAGCCAGACTGTCTGGGTCTGAATCTTGGTTCTGTAAACCTACCAGCTCTGTGGTCTTAGATAACTTGGATTGCCTCTCTGTGCCTCTCTGTCCTCAACTGTAAAAAGAAGGTAATAACAGCACTCATTCCTCAGAGTGTTGTGGGGATTAATGAAGTAATGTGTGTAAGATACTTAGCATAGGGCCTGGTGTGGTAAACTTACGTAACTGTTGCTATAACCGTGTAAGTATCCCCAAAATAAAATTATATTGTATGTTATTTTCCACATCCTTTTGAAACCTAACGTATCATGAGTAATTTCTGTACCATTAACTCTTACTCAATATAATTTAATAGGGGAGTAGTATTCCATGGTATGAAAGAATACTCCTGTGATGTTGGCTAATTAGCTGCTTATTTCTTTCCTTCCTTCTTTTATTATTTCTCCCCCTCTGCCTTCCTTCGCATCTCTTCCTTCTTTTCTTTCTTGCAAATAATGACATGATAGACATCCACATAGCTAAATCTTAGAGTACATTCTTGAGCACTTTCTTAAATTCCTAGAAATTGGCAAGCTCAGTCAGTAGGGGTCTAGAGATTTTTGGTTTTAGGTTTTTTGTGTGTGTGATTAATTCATTATTTCTGTGAGTTTCATTTGGCTTGTGCATGTTGATTCTTGATTGCTTTAATTATTTCATTCTGAGTGAGTGAAAAATCTCTGGCAATAGTCACTTATTAGTGATCAACTCCCACCTACCGTATGGTTTCAGTAGGTCACTTTTTCACGTGGTCCTGAATTGAAAAGGAACCGCAGGTTAGTGCAAAGTCTCCGTCCCGTCCTGTCCTCACCACCTCAGTTCCCTCCTTAGAAGTGACCAGGGTTATCGGTATGAATGTTATATAAGTGGATTCAGTTTTTCCCAGTGTTATGACTCTAAGGTGCATCCAAATTGTTGCATGTAGCTACAACAACAAAATACCACAGACTGGGTGGCTCACACTTACTTTCTCTTAGTTCAGGCAATTCCAAGACCTGGGTTCTGGGGAGAGTCCTCTTCTTGGCCCGCAAACCGCTACCTCCTTCCTACTTGCTGTGTCCTCACATGGCAGGTGTGGAGAGAGAGCAGACTCTCTGGTATCTCTTTTTAAAAGATTCATTTATTTTTATTTATCTATTTTGGGCTGTGCTGGATCTTCCTTGCTGTGAGCTTTCTCTAGTTGCAGTGAGCGGTGGCTACTCTGTTGCAATGCATGGGCATCTCGTTGCTTCTCTTTTTGTAGCTTCTCTTCTCTTTCACAAAAGTAGCTTCTTTTTTTGTGGAGCACAGGCTTCAGTAGTTGTGGCACATGGGCTTAGCTGCCTGGTGACATGTGGGATCCTCCCAGACCAGGGATCAAACCCGTGCTCCCTGCCTTCACAGATGGATTCTCCACCACTGGACCACTAGGGAAGCCCTGGTGTCTCTTATAAGGACACTAATCCCATCATGGGGCCCCACCCTCATGACCTCATCTAACCCTGATTACCTCCCCAAGGCCCCTTCCACAAATACTCTCACACTGGAGGTTAGGGCTTCAAAATATGACGTTTGTGGGGAGCCAGTTCAGTCCATAGCAAACCTCTTTGGAGTCTGCTCAGGAAAAGAAAGCCCTGGGGGACATCCAGTCTGACCTCCTAGCAATGGGTAGCAGCTGTGGTACATCAGGCATGGAGGGGCCAGCTGAGCATAAACAAAGGCCTCCCTCTCGGAGTGACTGGCCCCGTGGATGTCCCTTGAGGATAGTGTAATCGTATCATAATGAAACTCAAATGGCTAAGAATAAAATGCATAATTAAAAAGCTTTATATAAAGGCACATGTACAGCACACACACACTTTAAAGAAAACAAATATTGTTTATTTTCTCTTACTAATTCATCACTTTTTTAGTCTCATTCTGGGTTTATTCCCCAAACCCAAGCGCGTTTTTCCTTTCAACTTTTTCCTTTAGTTTTTAAAATTATTCTTAAAGGCTTACACCTCTAAGAGGATTTCATGGCCAGACATAGGTGGAAAAGGATTGGACATAATAATATTGTTTTTATCATCAAAGTAATCTATGCACATGTTAAACACTTCCAACAGCACGGGAGGGCAGAGAGTAAACAGTGCCTCCCTCCTGTCCTCCACCACACCGGGCTGTGTTTCAGAGGTGCCCGTCATTAAGTTGCTTCTTAATAGACTTGCAAGCTTATAGACTTATAGACTTGCACGCTTGTGTATGTATATATGTGTATTCTCTGAAAAGCCAGTATTTTTAATTATGTTTTTTAATTTTATGAGTAATACATAAATACATTCACTCCATGAAGAGCTGAAGTATTACAGACAGGGTAAAGTCCCCATCCTCTCCTTGCCCAGAGGCTACCATGGTTATAAACTTGATTTCTGTATTTCCAAGATATTTTTTTGTGTGCCTTTACATACACATCCATGAGGAAAATACATCATGTCATTTTCTGTGTTCCCGTTCCTCCCTTCCTTCCTCTCTCTCTTTTCTGGTAAAATACACATAACATAAAATTTACCATTTTACCACTTCCTAGGTGTCCAGTTCTGTGGCATTAAGTACATTCACACCATTGTGCAATCATCCATACCGTCTGTCTTCAAAACTCTTTCTTCACCTGCAAAACTGAGACTCTGTCCCCATTAAACGTTAACTCCCCACACCCTCCCCTGTCATCCCTGACAACCAGTATTCTACCTGTAGGAATATGACTGCTTTCGGTTCCTCATGTAAGTGGAATCATACAATATTTGACCTTTTGTGACTGACTCATTTAATTTAGCATAGTGTCCTCAAGATCCCTCCACATTGTAGCACCTGTCAGAATTTCCTTCCTTTTCAAGGGACTCTGAGGTGCCTCAGAGCATCTGACAGGTAAAAGTGTCCAGCTTGAACCTAAGAACAATGTTTGGATTTCACTCTACCATGGGGCCGCAGAGAGTCGGACGTGACTTAGCGACTGAGCAGACACACATACTTGTGATTACAGTTTCCTTCCATCTGTGGCAAGCGATCCTGGTTTCCTTTCTTTGATAGTGATATAAAGCTTACTTTGTAAGTAAATGCCTCTCAGTTAAAAAGTAAGTCTACGGAATCTCCTGGTGGTCCAGTGCTTTCAACCCCTGGGCCCTGGGTTCAGTTCCTAGTTGGGGAACTGAGATCCCACAAACCGTGTAGTGTGGCCAGAAAAAAAAAAAAAAGAAGTGGGTCTGCTCAAAGAGAAACATTAAGTAAAGACCTGTCTGGGTTTGAAGACAGAGCCCACCACTTCCTAGCTGTGTGACATGGATATGATACTTAGTTCCTCTGAGCCTCAATTTCCTCATCTGTAAAATGACGATGATCATTTTTCCCTCCTCTAGATTTGTTATCGGATTAAATGAGATCATGCATGTTAGGAGCTCAGCCCCCTAGCACATAGTTGAGCACTCAGTACTACTTGTTAGCATTATCATATCATTAATAACTTTAATTTCATTCACCTTAAATTTCTCACAACGCCTCCTGGCTGCTTGGGAAGTCAGAGGACTGTAGGGTGACTGGACAGTCGTGCTCCATCTGAGAGCCCCTTCCCCTAGACCGGTGGTTCTCAACCAGGGACAGCTTTGCCCCCAGGGGACATCTGACAGTGCCGTAAGACACTGTGGGTGGTGGGGAGAGGCCGAGGGGGGCGCTATATATCCCACAATACACCCCACTTGCCCCACCCTGCACCTTGCACCTGAGTCTGCCCAATTCAGCCAGCTCATTACTTCAAAAAGATAATTGAACTTGTACTCGAAAGACCTCAGTCTCGGTGTCCTCATCCAGCAAATGGGGATGTTGAAGGCTGCCTTGCCTCTAGTTATTACACTGACTGTTGAGCCTCTTGATCACTTACTGTCCCTAGAGGTCTCTTCCTGTCTTTCCCAGGTCTCAGGAAACCTGTCCGATTGACTTTTCTCCATGTGCTTTACTTCTGGGTGCTTCTTGTTCCCAGAGCAGTCTCTGGGGCCCCATCGCCACCACCCAGAACACCACAGAGCAAAGGAGGCAGAGAGTGTGAGTGAGAGACGGCGAGGTCCCAGCCCCTGCCTTCTCTGAGTGTCCCCGTAGCCCTGGGTCTCTTTCCAGCCATTCCCTGACATGTATACGTATTCTGTTTGTGTGTTGATTTGATTCCTCTCCACACACCTCTGCTCCTGAGGACAGGAGACCATGCCTGCCAGTGTCCCCAGCAGCCTTCACAGTGTCTGACACATGGAAGATATTCGGCATTTATTTGTGGAATATATGGAGAGTCAGAGAGGGGGAAGGGTGAGGGGATAGGTAAAGAGAAGGAAGAGAAGTGAGAAAAGAAAGAAGAGGAGGGGTGTTGAATGAATGTCAAATGCTGAGATCTAAGGAGAAAAGAGGGTCACGACTGAGGCTGGAGCACTGTATGGACTAGCTGGAGAGAGGGCATGTGAAGAGAGAGGCAAAAAAAGATGAAAAGGGTGGAGAAGAGAAAGGAATGGAGATGCACGACTAGAGAGACACGTAAGTGATGAGGCAAGGAGACCACGAGAACGTGCAGGCGCAGAGCCCTGGGGAAGAAAAACTCACTGAACGCTGAGCTTGCGGAGGGAGGAGGACCACCCGCCGGATACTGCTGCGTTTCCATGGAGACGGGGATGCTCTGGGCGGGAGAGGAAACACTGTATACAGGAGAGGAGGCAGAGGGACGGGGTAGGTTTTCCTCCTCCTGAGGCTCTTTCCTCACCCCTGCCTCAAGCTGGAGGTTCAGGACCAAGAATGGGGAGGTGGAAGTGTCCTCCCCCCCACCCCTCAGAGCGCCCTGGGGATGCCATGAGGTTAGGGTCCTTATCTGCCACTTCTTCACCCCTGGCAATTGACCTTCCTCCTCTCTCCAGGGTCCTGGAGGGTCTTGGAAAGTGTTAGGGGAATATGGGGAGATGAATGGGTCAAGCCCTCTCCAGAGGCTCCTCCTCTCTTCCTGCCCCATAAATGATAGAGCACCTCTGGGCTCAGTTCTGGGCCTTCCCTTCAGTTTCTATAATGTCTAGCCCAGGGGATTTACATGTCCACAGCGCCCACAATTATATCTCCAGCCCTGATCTCTCCCTGAGTTTTCCTCTCCATTTGGGTTTCTAAAGGGCATCTTCAAACTGTTGGAACTCTTTTAACTCACCAAGCTCATTCTTGCCTCAAGGCTTCTTGCATTTGCCATCCCTGCCGCAAACTTGTTTCCCAGCCATTAAATAGAGGTGGCCTCCCCTTGAGCACTTGAACACTGTATGGACTAGCTGTTCGGAGAATTGTCTTGAAGAAGGCGCGCACAGGAGAGGGGAATGAAGGGCTGCTCCTGTGTGTGTGTGTGTAAGATCAGAGTGCTGTTAAGGCGCCCTGTCAGTGTGAGGAACACATCCCTGGGGATGTGCGGAAGGACTGTCCTGTTGGAAGGTGGGGGATAGACCAGAAGAGGCAGAACTCAGGCAGGGAGGAGTCTGTGCTATGGGGAACGCTTTCTCACATGTGGTAGTTGAAGGAAGGAGATGGCAAAGCCAGGGGTCCCTACCCACCCTGGGGACTAGCTGTGTCTCGTAGGTAGTGGGCAGAACTGACCACCACCCCCACTTTGTCATCACTGTCATCTTAAACCCGGGTCTAGCACCCTGTGGGCCTGGCATGGGGTCAAGGGCCACTTTGCTCCAACCTGAACCTTTGGGAGCCTTTGCGTCTCAGACACAGTGATGCAGCCTCTGTCGGACTGTCAGACACTAAAAGGACAACGTCACTCCAGCAAATACAGTCAAAAACTCTCACTGCCAGGAGGGGGAGGTCCCAGCCTGGAGGTGGCCTACTGAGCCTGAAACATGATGCTCAATAAAAACTTGTTGAGTAAATGACAGAAATAAAAAAGAATGAGGAGGATGAGGGAGCGATGTGCCAAGATACTAAAGGGAGCTGAAGGAGATGACCCTGGATCGCTATTTTCTCCTGTCTCCAGGAGGGCTTCCTGGAGGAGTTGTTGATCTGATGGGGCAGGCAAAGGCCTTGCGTTTCTGCTCTCCAAGGCATGAGGCCCTCCTAGAGTTTAGTTTCTAGGTCGGCAGGAGATTAACAAGCTCTTGGGTTGATGGGCGGAGTGGGGGTGCGGGGTCCCAGCCTACGGGGGGCTTTTGGTGGTCCTCAGGCTCTGGGAAGTAATCAACCCCTTCTCTCTTGCTTCCTGCCCCGGCGGTGGGCTCGGCCCGGCGCCCCTTCAGCTCTGTGCCTCGTGCTGGGCTGCATGATCTTCCCCGACGGCTGGGACGCTGAGACGATCCGGGACATGTGCGGGGCCAAGACTGGGAAGTACTCCCTGGGGGACTGTTCGGTGCGCTGGGCGTACATCCTGGCCATCATCGGCATCCTCAACGCTCTCATCCTCTCCTTCCTTGCCTTCGTGCTGGGTAACCGGCAAACCGACCTGCTGCAGGAGGAGCTCAAGCAGGAGAACAAAGGCGAGTGGGCGTTCTTGGCGTGGCGGCTGGGGGGTGGGGCGGGACACCTTCCAAGTCAAGGGAAGCCCAAGTAGGAGTCCTTACGGAGAGGCCGACTGCCTTGGAGACAGTTTGAGGTTATCCCTCAGATCTAAACATTTGCAGGGGCCTGACCCAGCAAACCCTACCATGAGTATAAACCCAGGAGAAATGTGCATAAACGCTCTTGGCAGCAGTTCCAAAATCGCAAGCAACCAAAAACAGCTTGGAGGATGGATAAATACATGGTGGTGTATTCACATCATGGAATTGTTTACAAGTGTGGAAATGAATGAATGCCAGTTTTAGGTAACAATGAATGGCTACATCCTGTAAACATAATATTGAGGCAGGGGGAATCAAATTCCAGAAGATGACAGAGTGATAAATTTTTTAAAGCTAAAAACTAAGTAACACTACACTAAATACAGTTTAATATTGTATTTAAACAAAAACAAGAAAAGATCAATACAAAAGGTAGGATGGTGGTTCTCTGTGGTTGGAATGGAAGCAGAGAGGCAAGGATGTGAGGTGGGGGACAGGTGGATGGGTACAGATTATTGGTGAGTTAAGTTCCTACATGGTGAGCCTACAGATGTTTGGTACAGTATGCTTTATACCTAGTATAGTACACATAAACCTCCATATGTACCAGGTAACAGTAATATACAGTAAAGAAAAAATTGACACCACCAAGGCCAGAGCCTTAACCACTGTTATCAGATGCTTACCTGTGTATCTATCCACGTACATCCCTTTATGGAATACATGGTAGGGTCACATGCTGGTAACAGGCGAGGCATCATCGGAAACAAATCCCTCCTCAGATTGCTCTTAGGGCTCAGTTCTAGAGCACGTCTTTAAGATCTTTATCATTTTATGGAGAACCATCTTGTCCTTCTCATTCAATGCTTAGTGTTACATAAGACGACAGAATTGTAGGTTCTTAACCATTCTCCTCGTAGGGGCTGTTAGGGAGGTTCCCTTTTTTTTTTCCCCCTGTTACTGGGAAGGTCATTACAAGAATGACTGTCTTGGTCTTTGTCTTCTGTTTTCTCAGTGTCTTTCCCTGAAGTGGAATTGCACACTCACAACTGTAATGATAATTCCAGATTGTTTTCTAAAGGAAGGTCAAGCCTCTAACCCAGGGGCCCACACAGCCCCTGGAGAAGGGGGAAGACACTCTGCTTGTCTGGGTGCCCGTTTTCTGCCTTGAGAAATCGGATTTCACTGTTTTCTTAGTCTCAACCTTCCTTGAGCTGTTAGCAGATGCTGATGCTGGATCTATGTTCAGCACTTTCCTTTAATTACATTCATCTGAGTCTCTCATCTATAAAATGGGCATAATGATAGTGATGGTTATTAGCTCATTTGCCAGGAGGTACTCTAGTATTGTGGTGTGAGTACACTTGGCCCATGATGGCAGGTTGTTTGTGTTGGAAGTAGGTTGAGCTAAGAAATGACTTTACCTCTTTGAACCTCAGTTTCTTGCAGTACCTAAATGAAAATGGTGGACAAAAAAAAGTAAGACTCGGGTCTTTTTATCCCCTGAGGATACTCAGAGACCTGATCTGTGGAGTTGTCCATAGTCGCCATGATCTTCTCAGTATAATGGGACTTGGATACAAACAGGCACACCAGATGACCATAGGGACCCTTGCCCCAGTGCTAGGCTTTGACTCCCCAGACTCTACCCAACTCACCTCACCTGAGCCCAGAAGAACCCCTCAGAATTGTCCTCATGAGATGAGACAAGGGACTGGGGGAGGCACTCCAGGTTCAGAAGAACCTTTTCATTTCATCTTCCTGAGAGGTTTCCTTCTACAAGTCAGATGTTTTCTCATCTTAGAGGAATCTGAGTGATACTGACTCATGTCCCAGTCCCTGTTCTCCATGAGGCTTCCTTCTCTGAGGAGAGTCACCATCCTGCCCCCACCCATGATAGGGAAGACTCAGCCTCCAGTCTAACATGTCTTAGAGGTGACTATTGGAGTAAGAGAAAGAAGAAAAGAGCAGATTTTGTCTAATGAATCAGCACTCCCCCAGCTGTGGTTTGTGTAAAAATTTCAGAATGCCAAAAAATATTGAGGGTTTTGTAGCCTATTTCATGTAATGTAGGTTATGTAAATTTAATGTGTTTTATTTATTTTTTCCAGTTTGATAATTTTCCCTTTATTTATATCATCTTTTTTTTTTATTAGTTGGAGGCTAATTACTTTGCGATATTGTAGTGGTTTTTGCCATACATTGACATGAATCAGCCATGGATTCACATGTGTTCCTCATCCTGATCCCCCCTCCCTCCTCCCTCCCCATCACATCCCTCTGGGTCATCCCAGTGCACCAGCCCTGAGCACTTGTAATGTGTTTTAAATGAAGGTCACCATATATTAAGCATTTAGTAAGTTAGAAAAAAATTAAATTGGTTGCTAATACTTTCACAGTATATAAGTCAAACCATTATGCTCTACACCTCCAACTTATACAATGCTGTATGTCAGCTATATCTCCATAAAACTGGAAAAAGGAAAAAAAAAATGACAGTGTTGAGAAACGTACCACCTTACAGGGCCGTCATGCAATGAAGCAAAATTGTGCCCATGAAGGGGCAGGTGGTGAATGCTCAGTGAAAGCTGTCACTTGTCACGGCTTCCCATTAGGCAGGCACCGTGACCGTTTTATAAGTGGGAGGTCTGGAGAGGTCCAGTAACTTACCCGAGGTCACCTAAGTGGTGCAGCCGGGATTTGAGCCCAGGTCCGAGTCTGAAGGCCAAGTTCTTCCCTGCTGCCAGCCCCCTTTTCAGAGTCCTCCTGGGCTGCTGAGCTGTCCTCTGAGGCGCCTGTCTCTGGAGTCACAGACGCCCCCTGCTTTCTATGGTCTTCGTGTGAGGTCAGAGCCTGCCCTCTGGTGGCTGCTTCCAGAAGTACAGTACAAAGACAGACATGTGGCCTTTTGGAGGGAGTTTGGCCATGTGGGTCCCACTCAGCGTCCTCTCCTCCTTCCCCAAAGCGCCCTAAAAATGACATAAGGGAGCCCCAGTTTGCCTTCCTTCAGCATCTGGGGATTTCCTTCCCTCACTGGGCACTCAAGGTGAGTGAGCCTCACAGCTCAGTTCCGAGCCAAAGCCCTCTGGAACAAAATGAAGCTCTATGATGCTGGCATTTTCACGATTTACTATGTGCTGAGCCCTCGGCAGGCATCATTTATGTCTTTTGACCCCTCAGAATCACTCTGTGGAGAAGTAGGCTGTCACGTCCATTGTACCGAGGAGGAAATTGGGGCTCAGGCTGATGAGCTGGCTCAAGGCCTCCCCGCTCACCAGGCCTGTGGCGTTTCCGAACCTGTGCAGCTCACCCCTCCACGCAGCTCCGCCCTGAGGAGGGGCCGAGGGAGCCCCCGCGCCGGGCGGCCTCTGACTGTCTCCAATTCTCTCTCTCTGTCTCTCTTAGATTTTGTGGGCTCTACAGTAAGCTCTGTGTTGCGGCCAGGGGGTGACGTCTCCGGATGGGGCGTCCTCCCGTGTCCCGTTGCTCACACACAGGGACCCTGAAGGCCGGAATCACAGCCCAGGAGTTGACCTGCCCTCAGCTTGTCCTGTCTCCTGCCCTCTCATCCCTCCATTCACGCTCCGAGGGAAGACCCCGATCTTGGACTGACCTCACCTGCTATCTGCCTGCGAACTCTGGGCTTTGAAGAGAGGTTGGGGCTGACATGCAGCCTGGGGGAGGGGAGAGGCCCTGCAGACCCTGGGGGTCTGCACTTCCTTCAGCTGACCTAAGGGAGCTGGCCCCCAGCCCCTGGCCTCCTCCTCCTCTCCAGCCTGGCCGGGGCCCTGCTGAGTCTCTGGGGAAAGAGGTGCTGTGGCTCCCGGCCAGGCTGCCCCTGTCTGCAGGGCTGCGGCCTGGCTCCATCCTCGCCTCCTCTGGTCCCCACCTCCTGCAGAAACTCATTCAAGATACTGCTCCAGGGCAGACCGGACTCTTTCCTACCTTTTTTCTTTTTTGCCAACAATGGTTCCATCACCTCCTCACAGAGCTCCAGGCACCACCGGCCTCCCCGAGGCCCGTCTGCTCCAGCCTGCTTCCAGCTCTCCTGAAGGAATCCGAGCTGCGCCGAGGGAGAAAGCACAGGGCCTCCGGGTCTGCTGCTGGCTGGGGCCCTGTCAGCGCGGACTCTGAGCCAGGACAGGCCTCTCTGGAGGCCGCGCTCAGACTCCTGTCTTGGTGGCGCGTGGCTGCTGCAGGCTGGGGCTGAAAGTGGCTCGGCCTGGGGCCGGCCGTCTCCTCCCTGCGGACGGCTCACCAGGGACTGGACCTTGACCCTGGCCTGTTTTGTACAGCATAGACTTCTTGGCCCTGTTGTCAGGGTTGGGGGTTGGGGCAGGGGCCCATGAGTGGGGAATTAGGGGACTCCTCACCCCTCTGCCCCATCTCATGTTGTCCCCCCGACCCCCTTCTGCCAAGGGCAGAGACTGTCTTGCCTCTTTGATACTTTTCTGCATAACTTGAACTTGCAGGTCACCTCTGAACAGGGTACCCCCTGTCCCCATCCCCAGGCCTTGTAACCCTGTCCCCACCTCTTCCTTCTCCCTGCCCACCTCTCGCCTTGCGGTTTGCCCAGGGTCTCAAACCCAGTGGCACACTTGGAGCCGAGGCATGAGTGAATGTGTGTGAGTGTGTGTGTGCAAGTGTGTGGGGGGCAGATGAAGGGTCTTCTGTCCCCCCTCCCACCACTGTGGGGCCACCCCCCCACACCCCCCACACCCCCCACCGGGAGCACAGGATGGAGACTATAGGTGAGTCTGACCTCCTGTCACTGTCTGGGGGGCCTGGTGGTAGAGCCATTTGGCCTGGGGTGTGGATGGCCCCCTCCAGCCCCCCGTTGGGTGGCCGGTTAGCTTCATCTTGTGTGCCTACTTCTGTCTCCAGGTGCCTGCTGCCTGGCCCACTGTGGCGGGGCAGCGGGAGGCCCCTGCAGGCTCAGTGGGGAAGCTCGTGGTCACCATGTCGTCGGCCTCGGCAGAAGGAGGGAGGAAAGCAGCGAGTGCCATGTGTTCACAGCCCTGTGTTCATTTCCACTGGGCCTGAGAGTTAGGGCTGCCAAGAGACACCCTAGAAATCCTCTGCCTAAGTCCCCCATCTGGAATCACATGCTCTGGGAGGATTCCTGAAACCTGGAATGTGCTCAGGCCTGATCCCTGCCCTCTACTCCCTCCTCCTGGGCAAACACCCCCCCAGCCCCTCCCCCATGTCCGGCCCCTGCACTGTGCCCCCCCGCCCCCCCCCCGCTCCCTCCAGGGTCCCGAGCTGAGTGAGAGGGTGGGGGGAGCCTCGTCGGGGGGGGGGGGGGGGGGGCAGAAGTGAGTTCCTTCAAGATCCTAACCAAAGCCCAATGTTAGAAGCCATTAGGAGGAGGGAGCAGGAAAAAGTGATTAGAAATGGGAAGAAGACAAGAGATTGGGGAAAGAGAAGAAGGAGGCGCAGAGATGGAGCTACAGAGAAGGAGATTGAACGAGGTGTTACAAAGTAGCGAAAGAGTGACCAGAGAGGGGGATGTGATGGACGGAGAACTAGGATGTGGGAGGGGAGGTGGCCAGAGACAAGGCAGGCACAGGGATGTTAAGGAGGCAGAGGAACAGGAGTTGTAGGGGGCCAGGTGCTGGGGGAGAAAGGAAGGGGAGGGCGATGGGGAATGGGAAGCCGCTGCCACCCATGGGAGCCACAAACCCCGTGCGCTGCTGGCGGGAAGCTTAGGACCTAGCTCCTGAGAGGCAGAGGCAGGGCCCAGGCAGCCATGCCCCACCCTGTTGGAAAGGAATAGCATCTAGGTGATTGCCCAGCAGGTTAGCACCACTGGAGTGGGTGAGTGGTAGAGACGGAGGAGGTTTCCTTTGGAGTGGTTGGACGGTGTTCCCTAGTCACCGTCCAGACCCAACCCCCTGCTGCCCTGACTAAGGGGCAGTGGGCAGTGCACCCAGGAGCTTGGGGTTAGGAGGAGACTGTTGGTGGGCTTGAAGGAACACCAGGGTACCTTAGGGAAGGGAAGGAGGCTGGAGTGGGTACCAAACCAAAGTCCTGTCCCTGAGGCTTCAGCAGAGGTGGGAACAGAGCAGGAAGGAGATGCTTCAGCCAGAGGCCCCAGGTGAGGCTGAAGCATCAGCAAGCCAGGACCCAGATGGCTCTCTGGGGCCAGGAAGTCATCACAGCGAGGATGTTTGTGGTTTGCTCTCACCCACACCTGGCCACTTGGTTTAAGCCTTTGGGAGGAGGCTGAAGCAGAGGAGATGGTCTGTTTGCAGCTGAGTCTCTTGGTCGCTGAAAGAGGCTGAGCTGTGTGAGCGGCCCACTGAGGCACTCCTCTCCTCGCCTGCCTGGGCCAGAAAGGCTTTCCTCTGCTGGATGCAGGACTCTCTCAGGAGAGGCCAAGGCAGCTCCAACCTCGAGGGGTTCCAGAGCGCCGCTTGCTCAAGTCCTTCCAGGTCTCAGGATGTGAGAACTTTCCTCTTTGGGGATCAGTACCATGGGTAGGTTCAAGATCTTTTTCAGGCCTGTTAGAGCCAAGAAGTTGGGAGCTTTTAGAGAAGGCTGTGTGTGGGGAAAACTTCCTGCCTGGCTGCCTGTTGAGGTTCCTGCTTGGGCACAGGGGATTCACCCTTCTGCAGCTCCCAGTGTGAACTGAGGGAAACCAAAAAACCCTCTCTTTGGAGAAGCTGGGATCTTCCTGGCACGAGAAACTTCCGCAGGCCCCTGCCTGGCTCAGGGCTAGCCTTCAGGTGGGACTGGAGTTTCCTGAGAAGGGAACAAGGGAGCCACAGTCCTCCCGAGCTCTGACCAGCAGAGGGCCCGTGCTATGTGTCATTAGGATAGCTTGGTGTTGTCTACACTCCATTAGTAAGTTCCGTCTGAATGTGTCCTCGCTGTTCATCGTCCAATTTGGTAACATTGATTTTGGTCCTGACCCCTTCTGCTGCTGCTGGATTTGAGCTTCAGTGCAGGTGGAATGATGTTCAAATAAAGACACACTTTATATATCACCCATGCTAGCTTCTCCTTCTCTGAGTTGGCCCCCAGGGGATTAGGAGGGGTGAGATTCAGCCTGACCCTTTGTACCAGGTATAGCCGTCTATTAACAGACCTTACATGAAGGTGGCCAGACCACGACTGACACAGAACTCCACACCATCTTCACTCCTGGCTTTCATCCTCAAGGACACCTCATGGCCTTGTTTGGACTTGTCACTTTGGCCCATATTTCATTTTAAGGAGACTTCCTGAGATCCCACAGGACTGAGTCACACCACACACCTAACTGGAATGTAGTCTGTTAACAATTAAAACTGGAGTTGTTTCCAGGAGAGAGAATAGCTGGCCATCTCTGCCAGCTCCTGATTGCATGGACTGGAACACAAGGCTCCACCCTTTCCTCTTGAGTGGCTGCGGGCAAGTCCTTTCACCTCTAAATCCACACTGAGTAAATAGGGATGATGAGAGCGCTCTCAGGGAACTTGGAACAAATGAGGGAATGCCTGTGAATTGCGTTGCAGTCTTACACATAGTAACATGCCCCAGATGGCAGCTCTATTGACTACAATTTTTGCATTTGGGAATTCAGCCTTCATTCAACACATTTGGAGCACACAGTATCTGCTTAGAACTTAAGAAAATGGGAGCCTCTGTTTTAATGGTCTGGTTGGGGATATTAACATGTAACAATAATGTGAAATCTGCCTGGTGCAGGGTACTGTGGGTACAGGGATACCTTACGTGGGTTTAGGCGGGGTGGGTAGAGCAGGGGATGGATGGTTTTACTGTAGAATGGACAGGAGGTAGGCAGGCAGGGGCCGGGAAAGCCATTCATGAAGGAAGGCAGCTGGGGGGAAAAGGCTGAGATGAGAAACAGAATTGAACCTGTGGAGAAGAGCAATTTAATAATGCTGAACTGTAAAGTGTGAGGTAGGGAGGGTCAGATTCATCTGGAAAGATCAGCAAAGGCCAGATGATGACAAAGCTCTGAGACTGTTTACAGCAGTTCAGACCTAAGAGCAACAGGGAAGGATTTTAAGCAGAAAAAGGACACAATTAGATATGCATTTCAGGTAGATCCCTTTTCTCACTGTATTATGGGGGCTGAGTTAGTTGGGGACAATTTAGTAAAAAGGAAAGCAGAAGTCTGGCCTGAAGCAAGGTGGTGGCAGTGGTTTTGAGAAGTAAAAGAATGTAACCTTTAGGAATCTGAGTTATACTTACTGATGGGTGATGGTGGTGGTGGTGGTGGTAAGGGATTAAGAGGCATTGAGGAGGAGAGTTAAATTTTTTGAAGGGGAAAATTGCCAGTACAGCAAGGGACGAGATAATCAATTTGAGACATACATGTGGGACATCCTGATGGACTGTCCAGTAGTCAGCTGACTTACATGGCTTTGGGCCATAAACATGAACATGCAGGCAACAGATGACAGGTGAAGCACAGAATGAGCTTATTCAGGGTGACTGTGTCATGTGAAGAGAGAACGGAGTTGCAAAATGCTGGGAAACACTAACGCATAATGGTCAGAGGAATGGATGCCAGAAAGAGTCAGAGCTCTGATGAGAATGGTGAGAATGTGGTGTTAGGGAAACCAAGGATTCAGAATTCAAGGGGACGTTCAACTGGTCAGATGGAGTGAAGAGGTCCAGACTTGGGGACTTAAAAACGGGTCCCCCAGATTTGGGAACAAGGAGTCCACTGTCGGATTTGGTAAAAGCATGTTCAGAGAAGTGAGGGTAGAATCGAATTGAGGTCTGTTCAGGGAGAGAAAGGCAGGTGACTGAGTGAGCATCACTGGAGAAGTGTGTATAAAAAGGGGACATCAGTGGAATTTTTCCAGGAACTATGAAGTATAGTGAGCCAGCAGTGGACAAGGATCAGCATGTAATCTGGAGGAGACTATGGAATTTCTTTTTAATATGGGACAGTTCTGAGTGTTTATAGGTCATAGCTGTTAAGAGTTTAAAGACAGAGAGGATGACTAATGGTAGAGAGGAACCCTCTTTTGTGGGGTAAAGTACAGGGTTTAAGTACAAGGTTTAGGGAGCTCTTGCTGGCAACCTGCTCCAGGACTCTTGCTTGGGAATCCCATGGACAGAGGAGCCTGGCGGGCTACAATCCACAGGGTCACAAAGAGCCGGACATGACTGAAGCAGCTTACCATGCATGCACGCATGCGTGCCTGATGGCATCCAATTCTTCAGAGAAGCAGGAGGCAAGAAAGAGAAGGGAATGAGGAAGAATTATGAAACTTTAGAACAGTTGCTAATGGAATTGTCAAAGGATAAGAAAGGATCAATAAAAGGACTGACAGGTGACTGGATGTGTGGTGGCAGCAACAGATGGGAGGGCAGGCACAGAAGGTAGACTACAGACTGAAGCCAAGTGCAAGGTAAGGCAAGTCAGAGATCCACCAACAGATCAAGGCTGGGTATGGGAAACGGACAGACCGCAGTGGGGCAGACGGATGCAGAAAATGGAGAAATGAAAGCACTGACGTTTACACAAAAGCAGCTGGAAGGTTAGGAGACTGTAGCTAATCAGAAGGTGGGTATTTGACCTGAATAGTCTGAGTAATTCTTGAAAAAGATTTTGAGACGCGAGGTACCCTGGCTAGGATGTCCACCCAAATGGTGACAACGATGGCAGAAATGGAGGGGCAGGAAACAAGCCAAGAATCAAAGAATCAGAGTTTGGATGGTGAAGACCACAGCAGGAAGAGGGTTGAAAGCACAATAAACAGTGCGTGAGCAGCAGAGGAAATACAGATTTTAATAGAAGGTACAAGATGTATTTTGTCTGGAAACACTTAGGGAGAGCCTCCATGAGATAGGAGGAGGAGAAAGGAGCAGCCTCCACGTCAAAGGTTGCAAAGGAGAAGGTGTCCTGAGGAGAAGACCATATTCAGTTAAGGTCAAGAGACAATATGGAGGAGGTAAGGGTTTGTCTATCATAGAAAACAGCACTGCAGAAAAGACTAAAGAGAAGCGTGGGACAGAGAGAGACAGAAGGATGGGAGGCTGTAAAAGCAGAAGCACTGGGCAGCCAGGTGGCATGGAGAGCTGTCATCATGGGAAGTGACTAAGGAGCGTGAAGCCTGTGGAACTTGCCAGACTCCAAGTTTACAACAGAGCTCTAGTTTAAAACCCTTTCAAATCTCCTGAGGCAGGACAGGGCAGGGCTGGTGATGTCATATGCTGGCACCCATGCAGATCTGGAGGTGCTGGAAAGCTCACCTAGGTACTGAAATTCAACCTGAGTGGTTGGAGGCTTCTTCAGATTCATTTACCTATTCAACAAAACATGTGTCGAATGCCTGTTCTAGTCAGGTACTGCTCTAGGCTCTAGAAATAACGCAAATAAGTCAGACAGAGGCCCTGGGCTCAAATGACCTTTGCAGGGCTGTTGGCCTGTTCATTATGGCTATTTAAGATTCTGTTCCTTGTTTTGTTAGACATTGCAGTATAAAGCAAACATACAGGTAGATGAACTATTACACTTAATCTTCTAACCATAACCAAAGAGAATCTTGCTAACCACCCCAGAAGCCTTTCAAGTGCTCCCAAACACTATCCCCTTCTTTAAGAGTAACCACTGCCTGGAGTTTTAGTATAATCACTTCCCAACTTTTTAACTTCTTCATCCAAGAGAGCGTCTTCAAACAAAATGGTTTAGTTTTGACTATTCTTTGGATATGTCTTCACCACTTGGTTTCTTTTTATCCCTCCTTGCAATTTGTTGAAGAAACTGGACCATTTGTTATGTAGAGTTCTATAGCTGGGATTTTGCTGGCTCTATTCTTGCGGTTCAGTTAAACGAGTTTCCTCTGTTCTCTATATTTCCGGCAAACTGGATCTGGATGCTTATTCACGTTCAAGTGTGTGTTTGCACATTTTAATGACTGCTTCATAGTTGTTTTCTTCATCAAGAGATACTGTCTAATTGCTTTTGTGTAATTAGGGGTTGAAAAATAGTGATGCTCCAATTCTGTCATCCTCTTATTTGTGGGAAAGGTTCTATAAAGAGAAACATCATTTTCGACCTAGCCTATACAGTTGTATGGGAAAGGCAAGAATGGTGAACTCTTTCATTTTCTAGTTTTCAGAGAGAGTTGCTTTCCTAATATTCTCCCAACATGAACAATTATTTGTGTTTTGTTACCATTATGAACTCATAGATTTAAACATATTTGATTCTGACACATTTATCATAATTAATGCTCAAAATGTTGTATTATTGGTCAGCAGAAGCCTCTAAGTTGGTTCAACCTAATCGTAAATCATCTTTGATAGTGTCATTGCTCCCTTGATGGGTTTCCCTGGTAGCTCAGCTGGTAAAGAATCTACCTGCAATGCAGGAGACCCCGGTTCTATTCCTGGGTCGGGAAGATCCACTGGCGAAGGATATTCTTCTCCAGTATTCTTGGGCTTCCCTGGTGGCTCAGCTGATAAAGAATCCGCCTGCAATGCAGGAGACCTGGATTTGATCCCTGGATTGGGAAGATGCCCTGGAGAAGGGACCATTTACCCACTCCAGTTTTCTAGCCTGGAGAACTCCATGGACTGTATAGTCCATTGGGTTGTAAAGAGTGGGACATGACTGAGTGACTTTCACTTTCACTCTGATATGACAAGATGTTCCAGGGTGCTCCTGTATGTTTCCTCCCTCAGACTAAAATCTGCTATTTCTCTAAGAAGCCTTTTCCAGTTGACAGAGTTAAGACAGACACATATATATGTAGATATGGGATCTATCAATCTAATCTATCTGTGACAAAATACGTCGAGTTAATACTGATACAAGGAAGGTTTTGGCCTAACATCTGTAACTTTTTTTACCTCTAAGTGAACCCTGGTTCTCACGACTGGATTCATCTCACATTAAAGCCATCAGATATGATACCACCAATGTAACTACCATTACAAGAATATGTAAAACCATATTCTTTCCTGTTTATTTCTTTGTAGTTGCACTGTACTTACATTCTTAGGTCACACAAACCAGCTCATGTTGCAGTCTCACCTTACATTCTGCATTCATTCTTAGTTCTAACTGCATATAATTAACTATCAGACTTTCTGCTGATGTTTCTCAAGACAGTTTGGTCACCTCAATCAGCTGTTTCTAACAGACTGCTATGAAAGAGAATTAACAGGAATAAAGCTCCCCATGTTCTTGCATGTGGATGACAGTTTGCTGCTATAACATAGTTGGTATGAAACTTTTGGTTCATAGTCTGAGTATTTTAAATGTATCATTCTCTCTCGCCATAAAGTGTTGCTGTCAGGAAGCCTGATAGAGCTTAACATTCTTTCATTAGAAATAACTTTGTTAAGGAGGGTTGGATATCCACCAAGGTTTTCATTTTTGCTTCTTCCTCTCTTTGAACTCCAACAATTTTAGGATGTTCTGATATTGGGTTTGAATCCTGGGTTGAATTTACAAGGTATGTAATATATTCTTTCAATTTGTAGCTTGAAATATTTCAGGAAAAGTTTTCTCAAATTATAACTTTTGGTATTGGTTTGCCTGTCTTTGGAAACATCTATTTTACATGTCCTTCCCCGCCCCCCCACACCCCCGGTCTTTGTCACTTAAGGAAAAAAAGAGACTTTTTTTTAGAGCAATTTTAAGTTTACAACAAAAATTAGAAGGTAGAGATTTCCCATGTTCTCTCTGCCCCACATATGCACAGACATCCCCATTATCCACAGCCCCCATCAAATGGGACATGTTACAATTGATGGACTTACACGGACACACCATTTTCACCCAAAGTCCATAGTTTACAATTAGAGTTTACCTTCTGTGGATTTGGGCAAATGTAAAATTACATGTATCTCTCATTACAGTATTATACAAAATAGTTTCACCACCGTAAAAATACTGTGTTCTGCCCACTCATCCTCCTGTCCCTTCAAGTGCTGATTTTGTTACCATTTCTACAATTCTGCATTATCACTGGACTCACCCAGTATGTAGCCTTTCCGGACTGGTTTTCTTTCTCTACTAGTAATACATATTAAACGTTTCTCCATTTTTTTATGGCTTGATAATTTGTTTCATTTTAGTGCTGAGTAATAATCCACTTCTCAGAAATACCAGTTTATTTACCCATTCACCTACTGAAGGGCAACTTGGTTGCTTCCAAGACTTGACAATTATCAATAAAGCTGCTATAAACATCTAGGCGCAGGCTTTTGTGTGGACATACATTTTCACCTTCATAGGTAAACACGACTGCTGCACTGTGCGGTAGAGTACAGCATGTGTATACTTTAAAGTGGTTGCATCCGTTTGCCCTCCCGCTGGCAGTGAATGAGACTTCCTGTTGCTTTACACCCTCACCGACAGGTGGCAGTGTCACTGTTTTGGATTTTGGTCATTCTAATAGTAACGACCTCACACTGTTGTTCCAATCTGCAGTTTCCTAGTGGCATGTGCTGTTGAACATCTTTCCACATGCTCCTTGGCCATTTGTACATTAAGTGTCTGTTCAAGGTCTTTTGCCCATTTAAAAATAAGGCTGTTTTCTTTATGATAAGAAAGCATTCTCCAGGTAACCCCGAATGGAGTTTTATTTGAACTGAAGAGCTCTAGTAGGCTATATACCTACTGGTGGGTAACAATACCACTGGACCTGAAAATGCATCCACATCTTGAAGTAAGAGTCTTTAAAAACCAACATGCCTGACTGACTTCCTAAGCCCTTGCAGTAAATTAAACACTACACCTTCCCTCACCACCATTTCTGTTTTCCAAGTTTCTCCAGGTAACAATTTTTCTCAACTTATACTTCATGACCTCAACTTTGTCTACTGGATCTTCTAATTAGGAAAATCCATTTATTTCTCAAAAAAGTGCTATTCCTTCTCACTTCCCTTCTGTCAATTTCTCAAAGAGTTAAGCACAACCTGTATGCAAAACTCTATAAACATAGTAAAATCTTGACCATAAAGAAGCTAGAGTCATATTAGTTGACATAAAAAGTTTATTTAAGTGAAATATAGCTAGAAGTGTAGGCTGGACCTACAATGTGAAGGCTATGTAGATTTGCTGTCATACTGTCCTCAACTTCTAATTTAAAAAACAAAAAAACCTGAGGTTATCATCAATATATTAGTTTCTTGTATATAACAATGTATGTATACATTATGAAATGATCATCACAATGTCTAATCAACATCCATCATCACAGCTACAAAATTGTTTTCTTGTGATGAGAACTTTTGATCTACTCCTTTAGTAACTGGCAAATACAGTATTATTAACTATAGTCATCACACTGTAGTTACATCCCCTAAGACTGATTTAATAAAGTCTAAGATTGACCTTTTTATCGCCTTCACCCATTTTACCTACTCCTATCCTCAACCTCTGGCAACCAACTACCAATCTGTTCTCTGTATTCATGACTTCATTTTAAGATTACCCATATAAAGTGAGACCATATGGTATCTGGTTTTATTTCACTTAGCATAATGCTGTCAAGGAACATCTGTGTTGTTGCAAATGGCAAGATTTCATTTTTTGCTTATGGCTGTCCTTGTCAATATACATTTTATTCATCCACTAAGCGACACATAGGTTGTTTCTGTTTCTTGGCTACTGTAAATAATGCTGAAGTGAACTTGGGAGTGCAAATGTCTTTTTGGGTTACTGTTTTTGTTTTCTTCAGATAAATATCCACCAGTGGAATTGCTGGATTGTATGGTAGTTCTATTTTTAATTTTTTGAGGAACATCCATACTGGTTTCCATAAAGCCTGTACCAATTTACACCCCCACCAAAAGTGCACATAGGTTCACTTTTCTCCAGATCCTCACTAAAACTGATTTGTCTTTTTGATAACAGCCATGCTAATAGGTGTGAAGTGATACATTACTGTAGTTTTTGATTTGCATTTCCCTGGTGCTTAGTAATGTGAAGCATCTTTTATGTACCATCTGTATGTCTTATTTGGAAAAATGTATTTACAGATCTTCTGGTCATTTTTTAATTTCAACTTTTAATGTTTGAGTTATGATTTGCAAATATCTTCTCCCATTCATGTTGTCCATGATTTCCTTTCTCTTGCTTGTGCAGTCTTTTTAGTCTGATGAGGTCTCGTTTACTCTGGCTTTTGTTGCTTTTGCTTGTGGTGTCAAATCTGAAAAACCATCACCAAGTCCAATGGCAAGGAGCATACTGCCTTAGGTTTCCTTCGAGGAGTTTTATCGTTTCAGTTCTTACATTTGCGTCTTTAATCCATTATGAGTTAATTTTTGAACATGGTGTAAGATAGCTATCCCATTTTATTCTTTTACATGTGGCTGTCCTGTTTTCTCACTTAATGAAGAGACTCTTTTCCCTATTTATTCTGGGCTCTTCTGTCATAAATTAATGAATCATACGTGCACAGGTTTATTTTGGGGTTCTCTGTCCTATTCCATTCATCTGTGTGTTTGTTTTTATGCCAGTACCACACTGCTGTAATCACCATACCTTTGTAGTATAGTCTGAAATCAGGAACCATGAAACTGGCCTCCAGCTTTGTTCTTTCTTGAAATTGCTTTGGCTATTCAGGGTATTCTGTGGTTCCATACGTATTTTAGGATTGTCTATTTCTGTGAAAAATGCCACTGGAATTTTGGTCAGGATTATACTGGATCTGAAGATTAATTACTTACTGTTGAGTTTTAACAGCTTTTTGTATGTTGGCTAACAGTCCTTTAATTAGAGGTATCTTCTCCAAGTATTTTCTCCCAGTATGTGGCTTTTCTTCTCTTGACAGTCTTTTGCAGAACAGATGTTAATTTTAATCAAGTTCAGCTTATCAGTTACTTGTTTCAAGGATGGTGGTATTGGTGTTATGCTTTATAGATTGTTACCATCTAGGTTTGTTTAACAGTTTCCCTTTTTATGTTTAGGTCTGTGATCCATTTTGAGTTAATTTTTGTGAAGTGTGTAAGGTTTGAGTCTAGATTCACTTTTCTTGCATATGGATGTCCAGTTGTTCAAGCCTCATTAGTTGAAGCCTGTCTTTTCTCTATTTTATTGCCCTTGCTGGTCAAGTATTTGTGTGGGTTTGTTTCTGGGTGCTATATTCTGTTCCACTGATCTATTTGTCTATTCTTATTTCAATGCCAGACTGTCTTGATCAGCTTTATATTAAAGCCTGGCTGACTTCATTCGTCCCTTTTAGCACTGTGTTTGCTATTCTGGGCCTTTTTCTTCTGCTTATGAATTTCAGAATCATTCTGATGATATCCTGAAAATAATCAGCTGGGAAACTGATTAGGATTACAGATCTAAAGATCAAGTTGAGATCTTTCATCCTGACATTGAGTCTTCCCATTCACGGCCATGGAATATTTTTTTTAGTTCTTTCGCCAAGAGTTTTGTAGGTTTTACCCATATAGGTTTTTAGGTCTTTTATTAGATGTCTGCTTATTTCATTTTTGGGGTTCAGATATAAATGTTGTGTTTTAACTTTCAAATTCCAGTTGTTTGTTGTTGACATATAGGGAAGCAATTTACATTTGTTATTAACCTCATTCCCTGCAACCTTGCTATAAACACTATTAGCTGCATGGAGTTTCTTTTTCTGTGAGCAGTCATTTCTTTCTAAGATATTTATTGTCTTCTGTGAACGGTTATTTCTTCCTTACCAACCTCTATACTGTATTTCCTTTTCCTGTCATTCTGCACTAGTATGCACTGTCTGTGCGGGTGTTATTCTGCTCCTTTATTGTGAATGTTTGGAATCTGACTTTGCTACTGTTACCCACCTTTAATGGGTCAATAAAGGGAGGAATTATCCCCCTCTCCCTGCCCCGCTAGTTTCAAGGTTCTACAGCACGTATTTTGTGTGTGCAAAATACTAAAATATGGACTTTGCAAACAACAGCTGATGAAATCCAGTGGATCAATTTATGGCCAACTGTTTCTCTCAGGAGTTAAAAACAAAGTAAAGCTATTTAACACTTTAGAGACAATCCTAGTCTTACTCATTCCAAATACTTCATTTAACGTCATCCTTCACCCCTGCAAAATTCTGTTTAGAATTTTCTTGGGCCCAGACTGCAACAGCACCTTCAGACTTAACCACACACCCTCTGTACACACTGCAAACCCATCCTAGGTTGACTGTTGCTCTCACACGGCCTTGCTGAACTTCCAAGTGAGTGTTCATGTGGAGTTCTGAGACGTAGGAGACGTGCACTGCTTCCTCTGGAAAAGAACATGGTAACATGGAAGTCTTGTGCTCTCTGTGTTTTACAGCTGATGGGGGCGTTTAGGCTTCCTATAATATGAAGTTGTCCAAGGTTCTGTTTTGCTATCATGACTGCCCTGTGTGCTTTTCTGGAGTACTTGAGAAATGTTCAAAACTATTATCTTCCCAGAGTTAAGTTTTGAGTGTAGGAGCAGGGAACGGCATCTCCTTCAGGAGCTATGCTTATCTCCAAGCCTTTACTGATCTCCTTTACTGATCTTCAGCACAGGAACCTTTCTGTTTCAGCCTCATAGCAGGTTACAAAGGCTGTTCCAGCTCTGGTTGATGAACGGATGGTTGGTGTAGTTTTGAAGTAAATACAGTCCATTTGGACAATAGTGCACTTTTTTCTTCAGGGTGAGCTCTGTCAAACAGAGAACCCTGTACCATAAAAACGATTCCTCAGAGCTAAAAAGGCCGGACTGTTATTTTTAAGGCAAGAAAGGGTCAGTTAAGTTAAATGATTTTTAGTTCGTTTCAAAGCATCTTTATTTGTCTCCTGGGTAAACTGCAAAATTTCCAAGACTGTCAGTTTGAAACTATCATTTGGATGAGAGAAATCTTAGACACATTGTATCCTCTGAAACTTATAAAAAAAAAATCACAGAAGGAGAATAATATACCTACCTTATACATTTTAAGGATCAATGAGATAGCAAATGACTTAAGTGGAAGAGCCTGGTTAACTATGAAGTTGTATACAACGTGGACGTGCTTATTTCTTTACCACAGTTCAGATTCTAACATCTGTATCACACCGAGAGCAAAGCACCCAGGAATGGAGCAGGTGGCTGTCTGACCTTCACATTCCCAGCACCGTATATACAGTTTAGCACACAGCAACTCTGTAGCACAGGATTCCTGCCTGCCGTGTTTTGGGCTGTGCTGGGTCTTTGTTGCGGCACGCGGGCTCTTCACTGCAGCGTGCTGGCTTCTCTAGTGGTAGTGTGTGGGCTCTCCAGTTGACCACAGCATGCTGGATCTTAGTTCCCCAACCAGGTACTGAACTTGGGTCCTCTGCACTGGAAGGTAGATTCTTACCCACTGGACCACCAGAGAAGTCCCCCTTATTGCCTGATCTTAGTCATAAAACGGTGAAGGAAGATCAATCTGTATTCCTGGCCCCATTATGGGCAACGCAACTCCGCCAAGAGCACACTCTCCTGAATGTGGGTCCATCTTGCTCCCTTTAAGGATAGCTTCAGGAAAACTAAGCAAGGCAGTGTCACAGAATCGGACAAAAGAGTTCTCAACTTATGATTATTATGGTTAAGAATTTTATTATCAAAATTATTACATCTCTTGTGAAAGTTCAAATGTTACAGCAAGGTGTAAACACTCCACTTGAGAAAGAAGTGATACTTCTTCCCTTCCAAGAGCCCCCCACCCCCCGCCCCCCCGAGGTCTGGTCTTGACAGCACCCTGCCCACACAGAGGGGCTGGGGTCTCTGCGCGTGCCAGGCAGGGTGAGGGCCGCCTGCCCGCTGGCCTCCCCCCCACGGCGCACGGCCGCGGGGAGAATGCAAACCCCAGCCCAATGGAGAGACATTTACATACGTTTTATATAATATACAAAGAAACCAGCATCCCAGGCAACATGATTTCCACTCCCAACGCTCTCCCAGACTGATGGGTTTGTGGGGGAAACAACATAAAGAAAAGTATTCTGCTGACTTTTCAGCATTAAAAAAAATCTCCCCTCATTTGAGCAAACACCTGATTTGAATTTTGAAAAAGTGAAATTCTGTAACAGTCACACACAAAGAGAGAAGACTGTGCATATGGTAGTTGGAGGAGAGGGCACAAAGAAGGGGGTGCAAGAGGCTGAGGGGAAAAAGGAGAAAACAAACTGGAGGGGAGGAAGGAGGGAGACTCACAGTATTATCTTGTCCAAAAGAAAGAAGTAAGGTCCACTGCAGCACCAGGGATTACACCTGTCAGATATTTGCTACCCCTACCATGGTTATAACTGAATACAAAAATTAGATAAATAAAAACACGCCGGATATTACAGTAAACAGTGAAAGAAATAAGCTGGCAACCGTATGGAATTTAAAAAGATTGTGTACCCCGCCTGGCCGGCTCCAGGGCGCCTCCAGGGGCGTACAACAGGCACAATGCACTGAGGGGAGAAGCCAGTCTGCGCTCATCTCTCATCCAGAACAGCTGTCATCAGGCGTGTGGGCGGCCTCACAGCACTCTCACCTGGGCCACTCTCAAATAAGCATCTCCCAAAGAAACGTGGGACATGCCCACACACAATCACAGTCCTGTCGGTGCCATTCCACAATCAAAGCTTTCCACTCTTACCCTGCAGTCATGAGTGCATGCTCTCCAGTCATGGAGGCGGTCCTACTCAGGGGATCGGCAACTCCTGATTAACTGGGAGTAGAAAAAATAAAATTCAAAGAACTCCCAAGCTACTTGGGACTCTTCCTAATCAAATGCATTGCCAATGGCTGGTAAGTAGCAATGCAATTGGCCCATCTCTCTTTTCTTTGCCTACTTACTTCATGGGTTACTGAGCTGTGAAATAGCTTGGGGAAGCGGAGTGGGTTGGTACCAGCTGGGGGCTCAGACAATCTACTAGGATAACCTGCTTCTGAATAATCAAGAACTGACCACGAGTACTTCTTCAGAGATCCAGGAACCCCTCAGAGCACACACCAAGCTTCACTATCCCTGCCTCTTGGTGTTTTTAAGACAAAGGTAAGGAATATTCTCAGTGAACACATCTTGGCCAGATACCTGCTTTTGGAATGGTTGTTTTATATACCCACCTTTTTTCTTAAGTGCATAAAACCCTAACACTACTCAGATGGCTTGGGGCTTTGAGATTGGCTCTTTTCACCTCTTTTTTTCCTTTGAAAACCTTTTTCTTTTTTGGATTTAAAAAGATGTCCTCACTGCACAAGTGACTACAGGCTACAGGCAAGGATGGGAGATGGAGGCTTCAACACAACTCATTGCACTTAGAATCGTTACTAACCGAAACACCATTTGCTTGTCAACAATGTACCCTTAACAGCAGGGAGAAACTTCTTTATAGTCTCTGCTTCAGACAAGATTTACATCTTTCTCCAAGGCCAGAGCCAGTTGTGACCACAAGTCTTGTTTCTTGTCGACCAGACCCAATCCTCTGGCACCTTGTACCCCCTTCCCCAGCAATATGCTCGGCCTAGGTTCCAGAGGCAGCTGGAAGGAAGCAGCTATGGGCTCATTCAAGTTCTGTTTGCCCAAATCCAGAAGCCCTAGGAAAGTCCTGTCTGAGTCTTGACCCCCGACCCCTGCAGTGGCTGGAGTCGGTACTGGTGCACACCCCCACTCCCTCGATGTGGGTAGTGCTGTGAATTGGAAACCGCAGATACCCTGGAGGCCTGGTAGGCAGCTGACTGCCCAGCACTGGGCAGACTGATAGTCCGGAAGTCTGATGACAATGACGACCTAGAGTTCTGAGGAAAGGAGGTGGAACTCAGAGTTCCTGTGCTGGACTGGGAAACCGAGTCTGAGGTCGGAGAGTCTGAGGGGCCCTGTGGGGTAGGGCTAGCAGCACTAGAAGGGCAGCTCCTCCTTGGAAGACTGCTGCCGGTGCTGTTTCCAGAATGTGGCTGGCTGCTATAATACCCTGGTGTCCCCGTAAATGGGGCCAATGAGTCTGTGGACACAGGGTGGGCGGGGCTGGAATAGGACGTGGAAGAGAGGGAGGATTCTGAAGAACCATGAGAAGGGGGGTTCCCAGGTCTCAGTGCAGTAGTTCGATAACTGTATCCCGGAGACTGGGTGGGATGTCCTCTAAAGGGGGAGGAACTCTGTTGAAGGAGGCTTTGTGATTCTGTCCGTGGACTATCACACTGCAGGAGCTAGAAAGAGTTGGGAGGAAAAGCATAAGGAGGTGAAAAAGTCCCTATTTAAGCCTTTGAGGCTTGTGAATATTTAAAAGACCCTACTTTTTCTTCTTCTTCTTCTTCTTAAACATTTGTTCTTTTTAGGATACCAGAGACAGTAAAATGGCTGTCTTTGGTCACTTCAATTTTCTGGTATGATTTATTACCTGAAGGTGAGCCGATGATGACTTATTTCCAAGGCTGCTGAAACTATATGCAAAGACAACATCTCAACTGCAAAGGACGGCCAGGATCACAAAACATTTGGAACCCAGAACACACTCCTATGCCCAGAGATGAGCACTTTCTTGCCTCACCTGGTAGCTGTATCTGGAAGGGCTGTAAACGGCCGCTCCTTTAGAGAGTGCTGAGCTCAATGTCTCTGGGCCTTCACCATCCGCAGGGTCTGGAAGATAATACAAAATCAACTCACTTTCTGAGAATGGATGAGAGAGAGCCATTATTCATTCAAGTCACCAATGCCAGCACCAACCCATGCTGCTCTCTGATAAATCAGGTGAGTGCAGCATGCCAGAAGGGCAAAATGAGTGCTTAATTATGGGCTGTTTTAAATGCCTGATCTGATTTGTCTCCTTCTTTCTCTTCATCCTTCATCAAGGTGATTCCCAGGGCTTTGGAGAGATGAGTTACAGAAAGGTATCCTTTGGGAAAAAAGAGCAGACAGAGAGCAAGCAATGCTAGACCTTAAGAATGCTACAGCCCAAGAAAATGAAAGCAAGACTGAGCTGGAACTTTGCATGTAAGGGAGCCCAGCCTCATTAAGAAATGGACTCACCTCAGCCCAGCATTTGGTGTGAACTGTGTGGAGCCTGGCTCATGTGTCCCTGAACCTGGCTGGCAGAAGAAGGCCATCGGCTCACCTGAGTCTTTCTCTGTGATGTTACTCTCCCACGTGGGGGAAGGCTCTCCTTTTTGGGCCACCCTCACACTGCTTCGGAGGACCTTGGGGATGCTCCCTCCTTCTCGGAGTCGTTCTACCGATGTGGGAACCATCCTGTGAAGGCAAAAGGGTGTACACTTATGCCACAGGCCTTGAGAGTTAAGAGTATGGAACAAACAAGGCTCTGACAAATAGCTATACAATGTTTCTTAAAACATCCTCTTTTAAAACACTATTTTCTTCAGGACCAATTTAAAACAAAGTATTTTCTCTGCCTCAGACTATGTCAGGCACCTAAGAATAAACACTTTAAGAAAAAACAACCAAGGAGAAGGGGGATTTAGAGGTGTCTACTGCTTTTAACCTCCATCTTTAAATGTTATTTTTCTCTTCTGTGAAGTCATGTGACTGGCACGTAGTAGTAATGTTTCACAGATGAATGAACATTACTCGTTTGAGCCATGTCTCTTCTTTCCCAGAACTCATTTCTTCAGTTCACTTTCCCTAGAATACCTCATTCTTTATTTCACTCATTTGATACTTAGTACCTGACATTAGTATTATCTAATTATTTGTTGTCTCTCTTAAACTAGACAAATCCTTTCAGGAGTGTGTCCCAACTCTCTATATATGCTAGCCATGTGGAGCTGAGACACCTGATGTTAATTTCAGTGGAACTGAGCTCATCTCCTGACTTACCTTGCACATGAAATGAGAAAAGAGAAGAGGCAGTGTTAGTGCCCAGTGAATAAAATAACTCCTCTGTGTCCATAACTATATGCCGTCCAACAGTGTTCTGCAGGCTCAGTGGCAATTGTTTGCTTCTGTCAAGCTCGGGGATTGTGACTGATACTATTAAATCAGCCGAATATGGCACATGGTACTGCTGGCTGGCTTTCTCAAGTGTTTCCATACATCTTAGGTAAAGAGTCTAGGCATTTATTTCCCTCCTGAATTTAATCACCAGAGCATCAAACTTAAACTTACCACCTACTGCTGATACTCTCTTGAGGTCTGCAGTGAGACGAAGTGCCTCTGGAATCTGAGGGGCTTACCGCCTCCAGATGAGACATAGAGGAATGAGACGGGGAGAATTTTTTGTGAGGGGAAGATGGGGTTCGGGCTGAGGATCCCTGCACACCATGGGCACCAGTGTCAGAAAGTGAGTTACTGCCGCCTTGCCCAGCTCCTGCAGACTTGCTTTTGCTCTGTGTGGAGTCACCTCCCCCACCAGCAGAATTTTCCTTGGCTTCTTGTTTCCGTTTGCGGTACTCCAGCAGGGATACCTAGGAAGGAAAAAAGAAACAGGACTCCAGCTAGACATCATTTGTGGATCACTAGCAACGGGGAAAGAACATGGAACCCTAGGAAACTGCCAGCAGGCCAGGCAAACAAAGCAGGCACCAACCGGTGACTTTTTCCAGGTGTGAGAGAGACCTGAGCACAGCTACGTATTTACATCAGTGGGACACTGGTAAGAAAAAGAGAATACACCAGGAGATGACATTTCTGAAAAATGGCATTTACCAATAGACGTCAATCTTTATTCTGCCTTCAGAAAAACCTGTGAGATCACAGTTCCATGTAACAGAAGTGTGCTATCACAGTTATTTGCAACAACGGTAGCACCAGGAAAGGTGGGGTACTTCCCTGGTGGTCCAGTGGGAAAGATGCTGCGCTTCCAAGGCAGGGGCACAGGTTCAGCCTGGTTGGGGAACTAAGATACCAAATGCTGCGTGGCATGGCCAGAAACAAACAAAATTACATGAAAAGGGAAGGGGAAGAACTAGGAGTTTGTGCAGTTTGAGAAAGTCTCTTCCTCAGTCCCCAGAAATCAGTATTGTTGTGCCAGCTCTAGAAAACCTGCACCGGGAAACTTCTCCCCAACTTGCCATTTCTCTGCCTTGCTCTTTCCTGACTGCACACCAAAAGCCCTCTTCCCTGCCCCACCTGGGACATCCCCTTTTGGCTGTTACAGCACACTGTGCTCACACTGGCTTTTGACCTAACATGGTGTCTCGTATAAACTGTTGTGTTCTGCAAGGGCAGAGAACAAATTTATTTGGCTTTTTGTCTTTAATGTACAGCACAGAACTTGCCTGATAGCAGGTGCTCAACAATATTTCTGAAATAACAGATCATGATTTCAATCATTTTTGCACATAATAAATGAAACCAGAAATCCAAAGACTTGTTACCATTTTTGTTCCTGCTAGTCAATACTGTTCATGCAACAGTAATCTTTTTTCAAAAAAATGTTTTATTTTATATTGGAGTATAGCTGATTAACAATGCTGTGACAGTTTCAGGTGCACAAAAGAGTGACTCAGCCATACATACACATGTATCCATTCTCCCCCAAATCCCCCCACATCCAGGCTGCCACATTACATTGAGCAGTGTTCCCTGTGCTATACAGTCGGACCTTGTTGGTTATCCATGTTAAATACAGCAGTGCGGACTTGTCGATCCCAGCCTCTCTAACTGTCCCCCTTCCCCTGCAGCAACCCTAAGTTTGTTCTCTAAATCTGTGAGTCTCATGCAACAGTATTCTAAACCTAATGCTAAGTTTTTTTTGGTGGGGGGTGGGGGCAGGGTGGCCGTGCCTCCTGGCATGCTGGATCTTAGTTTCCCGACTGGGAACCCAACCCAAGCCCCCTGCAGTGGAAGCTCAGTATCTTAACCACTAGACTGCCAAGGAAGTCCCCCTAATGCTATTTTATTACAAATTATCTGCCAGTGTTTCCTCCTTTTAATCACTTAGGGCTCTCAATTTTCTGTTCAAATATAAAATATAACAAAAATACAAAGTAAGACAATTTTGTGTATGCAATTTATATACACAATCATGGAAACGAGTTAGTGTAAGAATTCTGGTAATGTATTTCTTTGCAATGCAAAGATAAAAAGCCACCGGCCTACATGTGAACAAGAGTACCATAGATACTTTGCAATTATGTGAGACTGTCACACACAGAGGACATTTAAGCATCTCTAGATTGACCAGTAATGGAAGTTGATTGGAAAGCTCAAAATACTCCTGTGCATTTCCAAATAAACCTAGTTGAAAATCACTGACATAAAATGCAGATTTTTGGCTTCATAATTTCTAGAACAGGCATCACCCACAAGTCAAGCCCCAAACCAGATTTCTGGGACCTGGCCCTGCCCATCTCTCTTCTCCTTACTTCTCACCTGCTACCACAGCAACATTCAACTGCAATCACATCACATCCCTGCTGCCCACTCAATGGAGTGTCACAGCTACTTGTTCTGCTTTGTTCTGTAGCATCTTCATCCCCTCAATATGTTGACTGATTGATTACTTACTATTTGAGATCAGCCAAATCAGTGACCTGTCACCTTTCATGCTATTCCTCGCAAACTTGGCTATGAACCTCTTGTTTGTCCTCAAGCACCCTCCACTATCCAACTTGGCCAGGTTTCCTCTATTAAGTTGTTCTTTTTTCTCATCATTAATATAATTATCTGCTAAGCTCAGTCTCACTTGCTATAAGCTCCATTAGGGCGACATCAAAGTGGCGATACAGCATGGTGGCAGTAAGAGCATACAATCTGGAATCAGGCAGACCTGGGGAGTGTCCTAGCTCATCCATATACTATCTGTGTGACCACTGGCAAGTTATGCAACTGGTCTTAAGTTCCATCATTTGTAAAATAGGAAATTACCCATCTTATAGGACTATTGTGAAGCTAAATGCATAAGAAGAGCCTAATGGTGCCCAGAACATGAAAAGTAGCATAAAACATGTAAAGTAGCATTATTCTTTTGCATTGCTTTATCCTTTCAATTGCCTAGCCAACTGCATGACACATACATGAGAAGCATTTAAATTTGCTTAATATTTACAACACTCATCAAATTGTATTAATATAGTCTTTCACTGAACATGCCAAGAGACTGTGTCTTACTTACCTTCATTTTCCTCACACTGAGAACAGTGCTAAAAATATAGTGGTAACTCAGTGACTACTTAACTTATTCAGTTAATGTTCTTCAAAAGGGTCTACAAAATGTGAAACACTTACCTTTTTCCTCTGTGGTGGGTTCTGGGGGGCAGATGGGACTCCTTCACAAGTCCTTTCGCCACCAGGTGACATCGATCCACGAGAGAGGTCTTTCAGAAAACCATGTTCATATCTGCTGGGAAACCCTTCTGCAGGGGAACAATAGCCCCCATCCAAATGTAAAGGCTTTCTATCCCCTACCAGGGGAGACCCTCGATACAATCCATCTGCTCGAGGCATAGCGTTCAGTGGGGAGTAGGCATACATCAAGTTAAACTCTGTCCGAAATGTCTGGTCTGAGTTTCTCACAAGAGTCTGATGTCCATCTCCACTCCTGCTTGTAAAACCAGTCTCAGAGGTGGGTCCAACAGAGGGATGAGGAGCCAGGTCAGAATGACCTGAGTTGATCAGGGAAGGTCTGTCAGCACAGCTGTTAGTGTTGGAGTCAAGGTAGCCTACTTTTGTCAAGTCCAGGTCTTTTCGGTGACAAAGCTGAAAGAATAAAAATCAACGGAGACATGGGGTAGGGGAGAAAGGAAAAAGTCAAAGGGCAGAAAAGAAGGGAAATGAGGGGGCACAGGTGAATAAGGAGAGGTAAGAGGGACGAAAGTAGAATAGAGAAAGCCATTAACATCTGTAAAGGTCCCATGTAGCACCAGTGTACACATGCCAGATTACCAAAGAATCCTGGCCTTTCCCAAATTGATTTAAAGTCTTTGGATGAGAATACTGGGAAAGTCAGAATTAGATAATTGGCCAAATGTGACTATTTTGCCTGCTTAGCCTTTCATCAGGTTTGCTGAGTCACCTTGCACTACAATCAGGGACTGGCAGTATAATCAGGGATTTACCTGAGCCCCATGGAGCCACAGAGATGAGAATGGTGTCTTAAGATAACTGGCTTCTGGTGTTATTCATTTCTAAACTAATATTGATGGAAGGTGGGAGGAGGGGAAAAGGTGAAAAAGGGTAGAAAGTACACGAAAAGTCAAGTATTTAAGTTATTGGTTCAGGGAAGGAGAATGGTATTAGTTGAAGACATCAACCAACCAGTTCTTCACTCACTTTCACTATTAAGTATGTGTGTTTCTCATAAACTTTCTGGTCACTCAATTCTTTCTGCATCCTCTAATGTATGTCAACATACCACAAGACCACTAATGTTCATCACTGCAGAGCATCTGAAATGCTGAAACGTACCAAAAATAAACCCATCTACTTGGTCATCGTTACCTCCTAACATCAAAGATTTTCTGTCACTATGTCCACTATAGCTAACTCTCTAGAAAGAACAGAATCAGAAACCCAGATAATACAACATTGTCAGCCTCCAAATTATTCTAACTTAGAGTCTTTAGCAACTGAGGAGAGAGAGCTTTATGTTCCTCACAAAATAAGACTAAAAAGTACCAGTCAGAAAACCTCTAGGTACACTAGAATACAATCTTTAGTTTCACACTGATCTATAAAATCCTACCAATTCAGAATTTGGTCACCTGTCACTGAGTTTAGCACTAACGTTTTACCGGAAGGGTGTGGGAATAAAAGTCCTTAATTTCCGAAAGTTTATGAGAGACTGTAACTTTGTTTTCACCAGGAGTAAGGCTCCATGTGGATTCATGGAGTTATCACTGCTCCCTTTGTTGAAATCTTGTAACAAGTTAAGGAACTCTAGCACTAACATGTGAATTTAACATCTCCACAGCAGGAAGATGCTATTCTAAGAGGTACCACCTGTACAGCACCTATTTCCCCAACCACTGTAGAATGGATGCCTGAGTCACAGAAGCCACAGGCTGATTTAAGCTGAGAGGTATGACTCTGCCTTCCTAAAGATGCTTTATCTATCAACCAAAGCTCAAAACATCCAGTTAAACAGAGCTGTCAGATTAACTCTGGAATAAAGCATAAATCACTGCCTAACTTTTAAAATATAAGCTGCTCCTTCATCAAGTCCAAGATAATAAATATCAAAAGACAGCTCCTAAAAAAAAAGGAAAAAAAAAAAAAAAAGACAGCTCCTACCAACTGTTGATTTAACCTTCCTTACTTAACAAACACACTTTGTTAGACTTTAACAAGGTTCCCACATTTTCAGCTCCTTTAAACTTGACTTCTAGATTCTATCCTACTTTAAAAGAACTCTTCAGCCATACCCACCGCCCTCCCCTCAAAAACAACAAAAACGAACCCCACCATACACACACACACACACACACACACACACCTACTTCATTTTCCTCCATCTACATTGAGAATTCTGAGTAACCACAGTCACAAATGGGAAGATTCATTCACCTTACAGTGTGACCAATCGGCCACCCTCCAGCCCATCACCCCATTCACTCGGATCCCCCAAGCCCTCCCCACACACGCAGGAACACACTCATGCCCACTCACTCACAGCCTCCAAGTGTGATTGAGATGGTGTGATAACTACCTCGGGTGACAGGGACTCGGGCCTATTCGCAGGGGAACTCTCAGGGGAGGATATGTTCTAGAGGAGGGAAAAGCATCTTGTTATTCATCTACTCAAAGAAGCAAAACAAAACAAACAAAAAATAAAGCAAAAGCAAGCATAGATGGTTAGCCACAAATTTGGGGGGTGAGGTGGGGGTGGGGCAGGGAGAGGGATAAGAATGCACAAGGGAAATGCTTAAATGCAGAATCATCTCAATGGACAGAATGACTTGTTAAAATGCTTCCTGGTGTCTCTGAAAGCATTTAAGGATAAACTGGTTATGTTTCATGCTATAAGTAAACATCTCAAGCGGATAACAAGAGTTATTAAATTGGTGAGATTTTATACTGTTACATTATGTCTTTCTATGTTAGATGAGAATTTAGTAACCTGTAGTATTTGTTATTGATAGGCATTCTACTACTCATCCCTCATGCTTCAGGGCACCTTTTCTCTTTACCCCACACCCTCTTCTGAACGTCACATTTCCTCTTTCTCTTGTGTGACTCAGGCCTGCCATATTTACCCAGGGGAATTGCTTAGCATGCAGGGGGCTGTCAGGGCTAGGGAGATGGCCAGTTCCTCCTAAATGACAGCTGCAGGAGTTATGACCGATGGCTCCTCCAGCTCACAGGCTAGATGGTTCGTAACATAATCCACTGTACTTTGAGGAACAGAGAGAAAAGGATTAAAAAAAAAAAAACAACAGCAGATGTGTACACTTCAAGCCTCTGGTCCTGAACAAGGGCTTATCCTTAGGACTTTTGCCTGAAGCAGCACTCCTGAGTGAAACAGTAACTGGGCAGTGGGTTCGGATAGGAAGATGTGGAGGGAAAAAGCAGGGAAAGCAGGGAATGATGGTGGCAGCTGTGACAAGGAAAGAGGAGGGTTTCTAACGCAGCCTCTGGATAGCTGTGGCCTGGGTGGCTGAACAATTCTGTGGCAGAGGAAATGAGGCTGCTTCAGCAGGGCTACTGGCTGTTAATAATTTCATTTGGTGGGGTGCTGTATGTGTGGGCTGGATAATGGGGTATGGCTCTCGAGGCAGGAAGGGAAAGGTTATTTTGGTGGAAAGAAGGGGTTCATTAAGCTTGCCCTCCCAATGCTGCTTACTCTTTTTTTGATGTTTCCCTCTCATGATCTTATTTTTTTATTACATGTCTTTTCAACCCATCCCCTTAGCATTTCTCACTTTTCTTCTGGAAGGTTCTTTATTTTTCCTTTTAGAAATATTCTTTCCCCAATAAACTGATCTTACTTGTGCCATTTCTCTGCTATTTGTGTGTCACAGTCTTAGGTGAAAATAAGGCTCCCTACTTCCCTATACTAGAATATAGGAAAGTGTATGGCAGTTAAAATGGTGATAAAGATGGCCAGGATGACGAAATCTGGTTTTTTTTTTTTTGAATCGATGAAACAGGCCAAATTTTCTTAGTTAAATCATGAGACTAAAATAGTGAAAATATACACTGAACTTTTTGAAGGGATGAGTTATTTAATATATTATAATATTTTCTTTTTTTCCTGGTGTTCTAACATCATGCTTAGACTATGCATCACTAAAATGATCTTTGATTGAAAAAAAAAAAAAAAAAAGCCCTTATATTTGCATAGTGTTTCATAGTTATCCAAAACGCTACAAGGGGTAGGATATACACTGAGTGCTAAACCTGTCTGTTCTAGAAGGCAACTCCCCTTCTAATTTTACCTTTAATTATAATAAACTATGAAATTCTATTCTTACAATCTACTGCCTGACAGGGAGAATGTCCTCTCATGAAATTTTACCATCAAACTTCAGCTGCTAAATGAAAAGTCAACTGCAATTAGATCCAAGTAAACTTAGTAAGGCCCATATTGGATGTTTTACTATCTGGCTTAAAAGAATGTCACAGGGAATATGGTAAAGGATAACTTCCCTTGGGCTTCCCTGGTGGCTCAGAGGTTAAAGCATCTGCCTGCAACGCAGGAGACCTGGGTTCAGAAATCCCTGGGTCGGGAAGATCCCCTGGAGAAGGAAATGGCAACCCACTCTAGTGTTCTTGCCTGGAGAATCCCTAGAAATCAAACGTGACCAGGAAGGTTTTTTATCCCCCCTCTCAGAAAAAGGTTTGCTCCAAAAGTAAGTTAACATAGTTTAGGCACAGAATATAGCTTCCTCTTATTTTCAAGGTTGCTAGCTACCTTTCTGAGTTAGCTATTTAAACGTTCAGGTCTTTTTAACTCCCATCCTCTTTTAAAAACTGAATAGGCAGGATGACACTGATTAGAACATTCACCTTTATCAAACAAGACATCTGGAGAAGTCCAAGCTGTGTTTAGTCATCAAAACAAATTTTTCTGAGAAGGAACAGTGTCTGTTTAATTAGAAGTCAAAGCAACATGCAGGAGTTTTTTTTTTTATGCATTCACATGGATTCTATTCAATAAACCTACTATCACTCAAACCTGAACACTAACGCAATTCAGAATTGACTTTTTGAAACAGGTGACCAGAGTGAGCAATAAATCTGGTTCTTATAAATAAATAAATGCATGTTGCTAGACTCTACTTCTCATTTCTAACACATTATTACAAGAAGGGAAAGTAACCTGGAAATGAAAATCCTGATTTGCCATAAACCATACCTCAATGCTTTCTAAATCTGTTTACTGAGGCCACAAAGAGAATGCAAAATAACAAAGACACTTCACTGATTTAAAGGCCAAGAAACGGAGGCACAACCAATCACTATAATCTGCACTCTCAGGCTGGTGTCATTTTAATGGTTACTAGGAAGCTAGAGGCCAATTTTAACCAAAGCATACAGTAAAGGTAAAGATGAAGGTCTAGCATGACTACCACCTAAAGGTATGGAGGTTGATGAACTGCATGCAAAAGATAGATGAGTTATCACCTGTGGGAGTACTCTTCCCATTTTGTTAAGTATAGAGACTGCCAAGATGAGAGGCTACCAGGTAATAGGTCACAATGACCCTGAGGTTTCCCATTCTCTTGCTCAGGTGGGCAAAGGACATGGTAAAGAAACATTTGGGATGGTATTATATTTGAAATGAGGAGGTGCAAATGATGATTTTCATATTCAGAACTCCCAACAACCAAACCCAAATCACCTCAAATTGCAGGGGAGTATTGCAGCGACTAGCAGTAGTAAGAGATGTGACTGGTGAGAACATGAGGCTGTATCCATTTCGACACTCCTCTTCCGGGTGAGATGGGCCAGGTGTGGTCAGCTGGGGGCTCTTTGAGCCTGGATTGGGAGGGGGTGGTGTGACTGGAGAAAGAGGTCGCAGTAACTTGGTGACATTCTGCTCCATCAGATAGCGAGACTTCCATTTCTTTAATGGGCTCAACAAGTCTGTGAAATACAAGGCTTGGATGAGAGGTTTGAAATTACAGCCTAAAGGGATACTCGTAGTGAAGCCATTAATCTCTAGCCCACAATGGCTCATAACTCCACTTTTGCCTCACCCCACTGTTATTTCCTGCAATCAAACCAAAAGCCCAAAGGTTCTTTAATTGCCACACTTAAAAATGATTCTCAAAACTCGCTAACCTCCCAAAAACTCATCAGATGAATCTGACACTTTAATCCCTGGAGCTAATTTAATCTCTTGTAGTGGAAAACATAAATTTATATTTTTCACATTCTAAAAAAACCCTCAAATCTGTGTCTCTGTTAAAATCACTCTCTGTCGAATTGTTGGTTCACCAACTCAGTTTTAAGCTTTTATATATTTTTCCATTCTTTAGCAGCTCTTTACATAATATTCTGCTTCAGCAGAAGAGAGTTACACATGATTACCTGATCCTCACCGAGTACTTAGTTTTAGAGTGCTTCAAAGTGTGAAATCATTTTTATATAAACCTCATTTTCAAAAATTAGGCTGTACTCTTTTTCTGATTGGAATATCCTACTTTCTACGGTACACTTCTTAGTTCCACTCTGAAAGAAAGTTAACATTCTTTAAGTTTTAGTTACTACTCAGGGCAATACACCTATCTCACTTTCTTAAAGGAAAAATCTATTTTTATTCGTTCACAGTTTCAAGCTATTTATTTGTTTAGTACTTCTTACATGGAAACCACTGAACTAGGTATGTGGGGGAAAATGATTATCATATGTGCTTCATGTGAATTAGCAGGTTTAACCTGAGTAACTCTATAAATCCAGTACTAGTATTAGCATTCCTATTTTAAAGAAGAAGTAGGCAATCTGGTTCCCATCTACATTCTTAATCATTAGGTTAAATGATTAGGTTTCCTCCCAAGCTGTTGAGGAAAACTTTTGGGACAGCAGCACAGCTATGCTTCAGAACAATTCCCCTGGTAGCAATGGTTAGCAGGAGAATGAACACTGGGCAACTATTCGGAGTTAATGGAGGAGTTACACAGAAAGAGTTATGAAGCACTAAACTAGGGCAATAGAGGGTAAAACAGAGAAGAAATAAAAGCAAAAAATACTGGAGAAACATATTTTTCAAGTATCTAAAAAATTTAAAAAATTTTCCTAGAGTAGAAGTATGTTTGTATTTTCCTTCTGTTCCAGATACTATGTTTTTCTTTTCTCCTTCTGAAAAGTGCCTAGGTATAAACAAAACAAACATGTGATTCATAACTTAAATTTAGGTTTATATATTTCAAGAGTCTTCAACAGCAAATCTTTTAAAAGACCACTATACTGCTAGGTCCAACACTGTAACTACTAAAAGCAATTATGTAAGTTATAAAGTTCATTGTAGAAAAGTTATAAAGTTCAGATGAACTCTCCCATCTCCAAATCAACTTACAGGTTACTCATTTAAAATATATTTATTGAGTATTTATTATATTTAACGAAAGAGACCTAGCACTCATCCTTTATGAAGTTTACAGGCCAGTGGTAATGTGCCTACTTTTTTATATGAACAATACTATATTTACAAAATTTTCTTTTAAAGTTTCATTTTTCTCCTTTTTGTCATACACAGCTATCAAATTTTCTGATTAAATCTATCTTTTATGGTTTTGTACCTTTACTTAAGTAATTCCCAAGATATATAAACAAACATCCACATATTGAAACACATACTTAACTTGAAATCATATTCACAAATTAATGCACTGCTAATGTCCTGGGGTATTTTCATCTCAATCTCTTTTTTTTTTTCCAATCTCTTTCTTAACATGGCCTTACTGATTCTTTGTCTAAATCACACTGAATAAATAACCTGCTATCTTCACTCATAGTAAAAATCTTTCCATTACAGTGACAAAAACGTTACAATTATATTTTGATTTTATTAAGTCTTTTTTAGCTATACAAAGTTTATATTTGTATTTAGTCAAATGTATCAACTATTTCCTTTATTTTCTGCCTCAGACATGTCTTTGTCACCCCACCCCAAGACTATAAAAATGACCTATTTTCCCACTATCTCCATATTTAATTTTCGAATTTAACTCAGAATGTTCTAACCTTTTCACAGGGCAAATGGCTAGCATATTCTTGCAAATTATTTTGTAATTATAGAATAATCATATTTCTATACTGATTTGAAATATGACATTTATCCTACTAGATACTGAGTTTAGTTCTGAATGTTATTCTGTACACTTTTAGTAAAACTGTTTGGACAATTCCAGTTATTCTATTCTAGCTCTCCAAATTATTTTGCCTATTCTAGCATACTTGTTCATGTCAATGAACTGTAGAAATCGTTGGTCAACTATGCTGATACTTCCCCTTCCCAAGGCTGATTGGGGCTGTATTAAATTCATGGGTAATCTGTGGAGAATTCTCACTGAGCACTGTGGCATGATCTTTCACCTACTTATGCCTTCATTCATATTGCTCTTCATCATTATTATTAATATTTTGGCGGCTTATGGGGTTGAACCCAGGCCCTCGACAGTGAGAACGTGGGGTCCTAACCACTGGACCGCCAGAGAATCCATTATACCGCTTCATTACAGATTTGCCACATTTCTAAATTAGGTTTATTCTCCAGTGTTCTCTATTTTCCGTTACTACTGTTAAGTAGATGTATTTCTCCCTGTATATCAGTTAAATGTTATTGCTAACATGTAAGAAAATCATTCAGTATGGTACATATTTTTTATCTAGCTACCCTATTTACCTCTACTAGTTTTTCAGTTCTTTTGGCTTTTCTAAGTAGATAAGCATATTATTTGTACACAATGATAACCTATACATCCTCTTTACCAAAACTTTTATCTCATTGTTTTTTAGGTTTTTTTTTTTTATAATCAGCTTGGACAACAATTCTAAATGTTATTAAATAAGAATGGTAATACTGGGATAATCTGATAATCCATTTAGAAGGTTTAATCTATTTTTCAACATGAAGTATACCTGGCAACTGTTTTCAGATAGATGTAAAATAAGAAAATCATTCAGTATGTTATTTTATTAGATTTATCATTAAAATCACATTTACTATGCTATTACTCCCTCCTCTTCCATTTGGTTTGCTAATAAATTATTATATGAATAAAATTTCAAGTATTGAGCCTCCTTTACATTCCATGGAAAATTTTTATTTGGTCATAACAATAGTATTCTTACAGAGTCAACATTCAGATGACTGAAATTTTATTCAAAAGTAGTACTGTACTGTTTTTAGGAGATTAATTTGATAAAATAAATCAACAGTAAAAATTTTAATGCTACTGTATAGTATTTCATCAAAAGTATAGGCAATAGAAGGTAAACCACAAATTCTACCATTTCTTTATTCATTGAAACCCAGGTCACTTTTATTCAGTATTACTGGCAATTAATTAACAATTTCATGACTAAGACTGTGCAAAAGCCCACAGTCTACTTCTGTTTTTAAGTCCACACCTACTTCTCTACAATCTGCACAGTAAGTAGCTAGAAAAATTACTACTAGGTTTTTAAAAATGCATATGATAAATCTTCTCAAATTTCTAGTAGAGATATTATTTCCCTGTCATTTTTGCAAATCCTTTCTCCCAGTATTTTTGTCCTCTATCAGTTCAGAGAGCTAAAGATATAGAAACTTTAATTAAAAAAAGAAAACAAAGCCAAACAATGAATGTACACAGAATTTACTTTGGAAAAGATGTAATTCTTTCCCATCTCCCCCATAAGTAAAAATTATAGAATAGTTTACAGAATCTTTCACTTACATAAAGCCTGTTTCTGGCTATTCTGTTCCATATATACATCCATTATTGAATCTGTACTAATCTAATTACCAACTTACAGTGTCACATTAGAAGCTAGTTTTATACTGATAGGTAGGTACTTCTTCGTCATTACTTTTTCAATTTTTCTTAGTTACCTTCATGTTTATTTTTTATGATAAACTTCCAAGATAATTAAATCAAACCCCCAAACAAACTAGCCTGATGGAAACTGTATGAAGACAAGAAAAAAAAACACTCATTATATTTCCTCTTTCCATCAAGGAATATGGAAGTTCCCTTTATTTCCTCAAGACAAAAAAATATTCCTCAGTAATGCTTTGTTCTACATGTCTCCACCATTATTCCTAGGCAGTTTCTTCATTTTGTTGAGCTCAGCAATCAAAATTTTTCTTCATTTATTTTCTTGGTACATAAATGCTATTAATTTTTATATATCCAGCAGTTTATTTTTTCAATTATTTAGACTCCTAGGTATATATCCACATAATTTACAAATAATGAACATTATACTCGCCCTTGCCTGCAGAGTTGATACTGTTTATTTCTACACAACTTTAGCTTTAAGGAACTTCATGTATTCTAGTATACGATTAATTTCTATAAATTTTCCATAAATGTTCAACAAGAAATCTGTGTATAATAATGACAATAATAATTCCTATTGAGGGTCTGATACTGTACTTTATGTACATTACTCTCATATTAGCTCTACAAGGCAGATATTACTATACCCGTTTTCACAGATGAGCCTCAGAGATATTTTATAACTTGCCTGAGTTAGTAAAGGGTGTGTGTGTGTTAGTGGCTCAGTCATGTCCAACTCTATAACCCCACGGACTGTAGCCCACTAGGCTTCTCTGTCCATGGGATTCTCCAGGCAATAATACTGGAGTGGATCGTGGTTCCCTTTTCCAGAGGATCTTCCCAACCCAGGGATCGAACCCTGGTCTCCTGCACTGCAGGCAGTTCTTTACCATCTGAGCTACAGGGAAGTCAGCACTAGTAAAGGGTAGAGATGATCATTAAATTCAGGTCTGCTGGAGTCTTTCTACTGTATCAATCTGTCTCGCTTTCTTGATTAATATCTCCTTGGTCTTTCTGAGATAAGAAAAACAAAATTAAAAAAACCCCGAAACCAAAGCAACAAATAAAAATAACTCCTCAGGATTTATACTAGTAGCAATATACCAAGATGCTCATTTGAGTACTGCTTGGTTTCAATTAAATGTTTTCCAGTTTATGTTGTTGCTTAAGGGCAAGATGTATCCTTTGAATCTTTCTCAATGCTAGAGAAGAGAGAACTTTAATAAAGGTTGGTGACTAACAGTCTTAACTCCATTCCAACTAGGGCACATGATAATTGGAGGCACTTTCCTTATGAATCTTTGCCAGTCAAGACATGAATTGCTAATACAGCCTCCCTTTCCCAACCTCAAATACACACATACACAACACACAGACTACACATACATGTGTAGAAGATTCCAATTGTTATAGTCTCACTGTACTGTAAAAGCTGCCAATAAATTGATAAAATTGACAAAAATCTGTTACCAGCATTTCTTTATGTGAACCTGGTTCAAGTAAATCTTCCTAATCACTGGTGAAGAGAATAAAGTATTTTAAATATATGGTATCATTTATCTTCCAGATGTTCTACACAGGGATTTTATTATATTTTATTATATTGAGGTTATATATGTGATAACTTACAAGGTATCCAGTCTAAGGATAGAAAAATAAACTAAATCAATAACTTGAAAAAAACCCTATTTTTAGCAGCATTATTTTTTCCAAATATAATCTTACACAAAGTTTTAGTAAAAACCAGATATTACTAGTACATATCTCTTTATTTAATTCAAGTTCATATTTACTTAGGCAATGAACAAGAGGTTTCTATGAAAATTTGAAATATTACTATGTTAGGTACAGACTTGCATGACTTTTAGCAGTATATTTATTTTGGTATTTTGTTTTGATTGCATAATAATCACAAAATTGATTTAGAGATAAAGAAACAAATCACACAGAACTTTTCAATTAAAATAATACTGGCCAAGAGAAACTTGGTAATAAAACTATCCCCAAATAAATTGGTATCAAGTTCATGCACCTGTGCTTTTCAATTGCAATCAAGACCCCTGCAAGAGTTACAGCAAAACCAATGGACCAGATGACTTTTCATGACCCTCCAGTTTAAAAATTCATGAGGACTTTAAATTGGATTCAAGGTCATGTCTTTTAAAAAATCGACACTAATTGTGCAAGCTCTTTTGAAAACAACCAATTCACAGTAATTTCTCATTTACTTTACTCACCCCGTGCCCCTTCAACAAGTCCCACCCCACTCAATCACCTACAATTTTGATTCTTTCCTGAATAGTGCCCCACATCTTTTCTTATTTCCCCTCTTATAAATATGGATATAGAGCTCCTAAACTTACTACTTTAAATGTATCTAACCTTTTTAAAAACCATTTCTGCTGTTATCTGTACACTGTCTAGTTCCTTCTTTGCCGTCCTGGGAATACTGATCCCTGACTTGAGATCTCTCTCTTCCTCTGTAAAGACAGATGTAAAGTAACTATTTAGAGAACAATGCTATTTTTTTTGTATCATACTTTTTAAAGTATTCAGTGAAATGTTTAATGCAGAGCCAAAGCAATCACTGCTCACGTGTTCAGAAAGGTGTGCGATACGCACCTGCACTGTCTTTGCAGATACTAGAATTACTGTTCTCATTACTTTGGTATAGGTGCTGAGTTCTAGTCTCTTGGGGTACAGACGATGTTTGGGTCATCCCTTCTTCCAAGGCTTGCTTTATCCAGCGCTAAAATGGGAAAAGAACCAGGGAATTATCAACAATCATTTAAAACTATTTGGCTCACCTATTTATTTTAAATGCATCAACTGGGTCACTATATATCAACTGGTGATAGATATTAATTCAACACATTCATTCAGGTCCACAGCCAAAGTATTTTTTGTCTTGTGTTTCAGCATTTTAGGATATTGCCCCATCAATTCCTTCTATGAAGCATAACTGAGAAAGCCTGGATTACACATAATGAAGTCCCACTTAAAAAAAAAAAACAATAAAAATGATTACTATTTAACTCTTCATACTGCTTAGAATGGAATAAATGGGAAAAAGAGAAGGAAGAAATCTTAGCGTTTATATGAGACTCCGATGACACAGAATAAAGCTGACACATAAAGTAAGTGTGTAAAAAGAAGATAGATCTCTTAAGAGTTGTCTGTCCTGTGCTGGGGATATCTGAAGAAGTAATAGAAAAGTTTCACAGGAAAACTCTGGATGAGAATAAATAGCTCTTTACTACAAGTGCCAAAATGCTTCCAAAAAGACTACTCTCAATATCCTGTGAGTTTCCCTCCTTGTTAAGTAGTTTGGTTAAATTATGCATGAATAATTCAAATCATTACCAGAATCCTTCTGCAGAAATGAAAAAGGGAAAAAAGTCAAAAAGAGCTCTCTAATCAGTCACTTTTTTTTTGTAATGAATATTGGAACCTAAAATGATGGAAACAAACAGTTCAAAAAGGAAGCCTACAGAGATAAGGATAGTAAGATTATGCAACCTGTGGAAGAGAGAAAATTTCTTACCTGTAATTATGTTCTCTTAAGATACACTCACACAGTTGTAGGTTGCTCACCACTCTGTGGCTCTCCTGCCCTGACACAAGACAGATCGAATTTTGATAAACATCAATTTCTGAGTCAGACCATATCCCAAATAGGAAGAGTAAAGGTGATTGTAACTTACACCTTTAGAGAACCAATATTACAGGTAAGTAAATATTCTCTTTACCAAAGACAGCAATTCTAATAGGAACTTAGGAAATAATGTGAGGAAGCCAAGAAAACATTTACATCATGTCTATGGCATTGTGGTCTGCCAAATGAAAGCAAAAGTATAGACATGAAGAGATAGTGAATATCTAAAAAAGAGCGGTAACATCAACTGAATCACATTAGGATTTGATCAAGTCTCTGAAGCCAAAATAAGACCAAGAATGAACTTACTCTCCTACATACAGAATACTGATGTGAAGATGAACTGTCAGAACCATAACTCCCTACATAGAAGAGACCTCAGAGGTCACCTTGTCCAAAGCATTTCTTGTATAGATGGGAAAAAATTAGGCTCAGGAGACCAAAAATGAGTGAAAATTCTTTGTTATAATATAGATACCTTACTACAAGTTTTTCTTATCAGAGCAGATGACAGGACTCATTTGGGGTCACTGTGCTTTTCTCCAAGGTAAGTTAATTTCATGTATTTCCAGTGTCAAATAGGTGCACCCATAAAAGAATTCTCTGCATCTGATGACTACAAAGAGGGAAATTAAAACCAGGACGGGGCATTCTAAGTAATAAGATGCTGCTCTGGTTAGCTGATGGTCGAACACAGCAACTTGACCAACTCTTTCCTCCTCGCTCTACTATTATGTCTACACAGTATTTTAGGGCCCATAAAGAAGGAACATCAACAGTTATTTGTATCTAACAAGTTCGAATCACTCCTATGGATAATAAATTAACTTTAGACCCTTTTCCCCAAGTTCTAGCTACAGTTATTAAGGTCAAAAGAACATTTCTTCCTTCTCTGGAACTCCTGAACTCTATTGAAAGATTTTTAGGAAGCTCAGAGATGGGCAATAGAAATGTTTTAAAGGGTATCATTATGATGGGGAAAGGGAAAGAAATTAATTTGGGTTTTAGAGTCCAAAGACCTGGACTGAAACTTGGCTGCACCTTCCTAGATGTTTAAACTTTGGGCAAGTTACTTTCACTTCTGAGCCAAAGCTTTTGGATCTGTAAATTGAACCCAACGATCCCAAGCTCACAGGGTTATCATGAATGCTAAGTGAGACAGTGCATGTGAAGAAAGCTTGCAGCACAGTACTGGACAAACACTGTTCAGTGAGAACTAGTTCAAATGAATTTCAGACTATGTACAGAGTATACAGATTAATATCACTCCAGTGCACGCAATAAAATATCAACGCAAAGCATAGTGTTTCATTTTCAATCTAAATGGGAGACTGAATGCCCCACACGTATTATGCCTACAAGGTGAGTTCAGAGATTTAGAGAAAACAAGGAGAGATATTACTGAAAGGCATGTTAGCCATTCATGAATGCTTCCATTTCAAAATAACAAGTTAAGTAAAATTCAACAAGACATACTATAACATGCTAGTTAAGAGCTGTGAATTGATTTAATTTAGAAACTACAGTGACATCATAAAACATTTTGTCAAACACTCTAAAAATCTGGGTGCAAATATACACATGCAACTTTACACTCAAACTTATGAAGGTTTTATACCTCCTTTAATCAGATATGACAGAGTAAAAGCCTACCAGGAATACATGCTGTTTTAACTAATCCCATGGGGGGACGGCTGTTCTTATCTATCTGTTTAACTATATTCTTCTCTGAGTGATTTTTAGAAATTTACTACAATTTTATTATGGAAATCTTCTTAGGTTCTACACCATGTGAGTCTTTTCTAACCAGTCTAAGAAAATCTCCATCTCCATCTAGGATAAACCTGAGTTCAATTCTACATAGGACCCGATTTCATTAATTTTGTCCCATAAAAAGTTACATTCTTGTTTTGCAATATAATCTTGATACATTAACAGTAAATATTAAATTTGTGATTTAAACAATTTTCAAAGACTCAAGTAAGATACTTTGCTACGTGTCAACATACATAGCCTGAACTCTTCTTAAAGACTAATATGACACAAATAGATAAAAGTGTCTGAGCAGAGCCTGTATAAAAAAAGACTAAAGATGGTCAGATACATGTACAGACTATAACATGAGTATGAATTAAATGGGATTTCTAACTGTTGCCAGTGGAGAGACACAAAGATGAAATATACATATAAGTCTGAAACCATAACCAGGTAAAAAGGGCTCTAAGAAATAATTTTCTATCAGATTTGAAGTCATATTTCTACACATTTTGGATTTTCACAGAACTCTGCTACTTGGGAAAAAGTAAGATGGGAATAGAAGGATTACAACCTAGCATCAGAATAATAAAGGCAGCATTTCAAGAAGGCAGTCCATAATATTTACAATTCAGACTTCATTATTCTGTATTAATAATTATTAACCCTTCTTAAAGGATCAAAGAAAGAAAATTATCTGACTTGATAAGATACTTCAACAGTTAACATCCTAGGAAGTCTAGTACTATGTCCATCCAAAGACAGAACAAAAGGAAGAAGTTTATTTCATATATATGTTAAGCCATCTTTTGACTTGTTCCTCTGAACTAAACACAGCTTCTCTAATTGTTCAATACTACTCTGAAAATGTAGATTTGGGGCTATTACCCTTAAGGAGGGACTGAGCTAAAAGTAATGGTAAGATTAGTTTTACATGCCATACCAAAGTTAATGAAATCTGCCAATCATTACAGAATAAGGTTAATCATTGTTATTGTTGTTTAGTCGCTAAGTCGTGTCTGACTCTTTTGCGACCTCTCATGGACTGCAGCCTGCCAGACTCCTCTGCTCATGGGATTTCCTAGGCAAGAATATTTGGAGTGGGTTGCCATTTCCTTCTCCAGGGGATCTTCCTGACTCAAGTCTCCTGCAAAAGCAGGCAGATTCTTTACCACCAAGTCACCAGAGAAGCCAAGGTTAATCAATAATGGTCATTAAATGGCAAATATTTTTTTTTCCTTCTCAGATAATTTATAAGATCCAAGATAAATAACTTGGTATAGAATAAAGGATTCCCAGAGACCTAACCTTCACTTCCTTTAGTAAATTTCTTGTCTTATTCTCTTTTTAAAGATGTTGTCACTGTTTTGTTTTCTGACACCTGGAAGTTATGTTACTCCATTACACACAAACCCTTTTGGCCAAGATCTCATGATCAAATTTCTCTTTAGGAGTTGTTCTGCTTGGGAATTTCCCCTAAACAAATCAGTAAGTGACTCAAACACTCAGATTAAGATTAGGAAAAGACTTTCTTCAAGTGTGTGTTGCTCGCTCAGTGGTGGCGCCTTGGCTTCGTGTGCAGATCCCTGCTGCCCTCCTCCCCTCCATATCCCCCAACACTTGGCTTCATCTTTTATGCCCCTCCCCCCAAGAAACAGCATCTGCTCTTTGGGAAAAGAGAAAAGCTTTAAGTTTGAGGAGTCAGGGAAGACCTGCCTGGAGTTGGAGACTTCATCACATCAAATAATCTATATGCAGCATCCTCATGTACGTGATGCCAGTGGAGGAGGGCAATGGCAGACACTGAGGAAGGCAGCCTGAATCCAGATCTGAGGATAAGAGAAAAGGGTGTTCCAGGGAACAGACTCTACCTCAAAGGTACCAAATGAAAGGGTGTCCTATACTTCTAGAAACATGAAAATGACATTACAGATCTGAGGGCGTGATCTATTCTTGAGAGACACCTTTGGAAAACAGGCAGGGCTTCTAGGAATTAAGAAAGCATTCCAAAAATAAACCACCATCAAATACGACCGCCACTAGATCCAAAAACAATACTTAACTACAGAAGAGAAACCAGAAAGAGAGAGAGAGAAAACTTTATGGTAGGTTCCACAGTCACTCGGGAATAAACACGCATTTGATCAAGGAACAGGAATTCTGTCAGTTGTGACAGGACTTTCCTCTACTCTCAGTCAAATGGTATAAGTGACTGAGTTAATCCAAAACAAAATCTGATCATTCTTTAACTTGTGCGACAGTGCTCTAGAGTACCTGGGGCCCAATCTTACAGAATAGTCACAAATGGACATGTTAACCAGTATCACAAGAGCACACACAAAACACCCCTCTCTACCCAGTCACCAACTGCTAAGAAAACAGTGAACACAAAGACAATTTGCTAAGACAAACTGAGCACCAAAATGTAGTATACATCCCACCTTAGTCTCACTGACTCTTGATGCATCAGTATTTGTGGCTTAACAACTAACTCATGAAAAATTTATTTGGGCAGAGTGTGCTTATCTACAGAATGTGTTTGATATGTCACCATTACAGGCATCCTAGGTTAAAAGGAAAAGAAATCACGTAAACAAAGACATACCTTTTTACAGGAGCTGAATGTGCCATCAGGCAGAAGTGGCCTTCGACGCCTCTCAGGGATAAAGGGTGAGCCAAAGCGAATGTAGTGTTTGGGGGTGGTGCAAATTAACGGGGAATGGATAAGACCAGGTAACATGTTCAGGGTTGTTGCCAGTACAGTTGGGTCCGTGGTGATACGTAAAGGGCACTCAACAGGACATTCCTGCTTCTCGGCTTTGTCATTCAACCATTCTGTAACTAGATACTAAGTTAAAAAAAAGAGACTGTCAGTTGATGATATTGCAGATGTAAAGGCCAGAGGCAGCAGTGTAACTCACAAAGACAATCCTCATCTAGAAACTAGGACAGAGTTAGATAAAACAGCTGCAAAGATATGATTTGCATAATCAGAGCACAAGGGCATCTTAGCTCACCCTCTCCATGATCATTACGGGAGGAATGATTTCAGCTATCAGTAATTTAAGCTCTGTCTAAAAACTATGGGAACAAAAGTAAGGTAGTATCATGGACTCAGCATTTTATCTCAAATCTAATAATTCATAGACCGCTTTTTGTCCCCTGAGGATTACAGACCCTTTTACTTTACAAAGGAACAACTTTTGCCAGACTACACTTAGGAAGATGGATTTGTAACTTACCTTTTTGGTTTTGGGGTATTTAGTTGCAGCACGGTTGACATGGGATCCAGTAACTGATACCACGGTTGGGTCAGACCCTGTTAATTGCCTGTTTTCTCCTGAACTGTCTACATTTCCAGCTTCAGTAGGAGTTACTGAGCTGTTATTTCCCCCTTCTTCCAAGGCAGCTTGTGACAACTCTGCCTGCTGTGCAATGGCCTGCTTTTGACGCTTTAGTCTTTGGGCTGAACTGGTCCGGTACCGAGAAATTCGACTCTTCGGTCGGGGCCTAGAAGGCTTTGCTGGAGGTGGTTTGGGGACTGGTTTTTCTGCAGCAACATCCTATAACAACAGCAAAGTTAACTGCTTACTAGAAATGTCAGCAAATATTTTATCCAGCTTTCTATTCACTTTAAGCACTCTGAATGTTCATGGTGAAAAAAGTGAGCATTAACAAACATTAATTTCAAATGTAATCCTTATAAAATGTATACATTTAAACCAGCCAGAAAAGCTACAGGAAGATGTCTATTACTTCTTTTTCCAAAAAGTATTTATAAAATTGGTCAAAAGTCAGCTGAAAGTAGCCATCAAATTTTAGGTTCTTAGCAAGGAAGGTAAATCCTCCTCTGTTTTTCCCTCAGATACTGAGGTTTTAGCTTAAGGCTTACAATTTGTGGCTAAGATAGGAAAAGGAAGAGTTAACTCTGAGGATCTTATGAAAGGTCAGGTACATAACTATACTACAGAGAAGGCCAAAGAGAAACCACAAATTCTTTATGAATTCACCACCAACAATTTATCTGACAGAAATTGTAGACAGTTCCATTCTAGTCTGAGAGTATCTATTTGTTCAAATTCTGTTTCCCTGAATTCCACAATTCAGCTTAGTGATAAGCAAATCAGCTTATTTATTGCAAAATAAGGCAAAGCTGAAAATGCTGATTCTAGCCATTCCAAAAGATAGGTAATTGATATTAGCAAGTGTTATCTAAGGCCTGGAGTCTTTTCATCTTACTCCTGCTTGGGAAGACCGCCGGGTGTTCACTCCAACACTCTGTGGGTTGCTTGTGATGGCAATATTTGAAGCAGGGTTGCTAACTTCAGGTTCTGGGGCTTCAGTTTTTGTTTCCTCTCCCAAAGGAGTCTCTGAGGTGGTGGCAGCAATCTCTATGTCAGAACTGCTTTGTTCCAAAGGCTGATCCCGCCGCTTCTTTCTTTTCTCTAAGTTTTCAAAAGCATGCATGATGGCTTCAACCTTCCTATCTTCCCGGGTCTAGAAAGCAATGACATTAGCATAGAAGGAAGCCTCTACCAGGAGAAGACAACAGCTTTTCACAAGTATTATTAATGCAAACTGATAGACATTTATTTCAAAAGAGGTCAGCTATTTTGAAACTTTTTAATACAAAAGAAAAATAGCCATCAAAACTAATTTTTCTCTGCATTTTCATAGTTAAAAAAAAAAATCAGGCAGATTTTCTTCAACAGCTTCTCAAGGACAAAAATAAACATGACTGATTGCAGCCATAAAGCAGAACTTCTGAATCCATTATGACTGTAGGTTTTGTTGGTTTTTCAAATGTCAAGTCACACAAATGTAGGAAATTACTAAGTTAACCCAAACAAAGATATTTTGTTACCACTGGCAGTTTTTTTGAAACCAGATTGTCAGTAAGAAACCTCCTAAAACCATCAACAGATAATAGTCACTAGAGAACTATGTGTCTGTTTAAAAAATTAAAAAAAAAATCTACTTTATAGAAAAAGCCCAAATTGTGACCTAAAGGTGATGGTATAGTAACTTATTGAAGAAATGAAATGATATAAACTCTGAAGGGGCTCACATGCCATAGGTAGCAGGAATCAGCAGGAACAAAAAGATGTTAGAAGGTACCCACCCTCCTGCTATGAGCTGAGTTCTCCTGGTCATCTGCAATCTCTTCTTTCTCCTCTTCTGCTTTTTCTTCTGGATTGTCTATTTCCTTTAAGACAGAGGCAATATTCAGATGTATTCTTAAACTCCAGGAAAAAATCAACCCCTGGTTTTCCCCTGGGAGCTTAAAACTCTCTAGAAACAATTTCCAGTGCTTTAGTGTTACTTATATGGGGGTCACATGGTAAACACAGATGATAAACACAATTCACTGCACTGAAACCTGCTAAGTATCCAAAAGGATGCTCCTGACATTGTTTAAAAAAAAAAAAAAAAAAAGACAAAACCAGAATGAATGAATGAATGCATACCCACCTTGATATGAAGGGTATTAAGTGTTAACATAGAATCCCTACATAAAACAACATGTGGCAACCTGGGATCCTCTTCATATGAAGAGGATCAATACCATAGCAACATCTTCTGACCAGGGAAGATTACCTCATGGTCACTGGATACAGTTACTTTCTCTGGAACTTGCTCTGGTTGCTGGTTGTTATCCTCTTCAGGGGCCTCATTCTGCTGCTCCATCTCTAGCTCTTTCCGTCGTGCTTTTCTACGTCTTGTCTCTGCTCCGATGGTAGGCAGGCTTGGAGGAGGTGGGAGCGGTGGTTCTGCAGCATTGGGATTCCTTTTTTGTATAGGGCAATTCCGGTTCCCCTTGTGACATGCACAGTCCACTTTATAATTACTGCTCCAAAGAAACAACCAAAAGTGCCTGTCTCAGTACCCTTGAAAATCAGTTATATTATCTATTCATTATCTTGAAATCTTAGTATAGTAATTTCCTTTGGTATTATCTTTGAACAAGTTAAATAGAGTCATTGAGAGAGTCCTATAAATATTTTCAATATTCTGTGTTTCTCTATATGACCCAAACTCACTCAGTGGACAGGAAACCAAGTCCCCACTAAATTCAATTCTCCCAATTGTCTTTATGCTATTTAAAGGCAGTGAATCCATGACAGGGTCTAAAGTAGTCATACTTATCTTGTGTCTACCTTCACCGTGTCCTCACTCTTACCTACTGATTCCCTACTTATTATTAATACCTTTTCTTCATGTACCTGTGCTGGACATCAATTTGCTACATATACCCTTATTGCCTAAAAGGACCAAGGAAGAAGCAGCAGTCATTTTACAAAACCCATCACATAATCATCTATGACTTGCTATCTGTTTTTCTGCATTGTCATATATAGTTGGATTATAGTGGATGATGTGAGTGGATGAGGTGAATCTTTAGATTCTTATTCTGTATGATAGTTGGTACAACAGCTGTGTGTGTAACAATAGATAACTACTGTAATTTCTACGAGTGTTACATACATACTCTTTTTGTTATTCTTGCTACATAGAGGCAAAGGCCAAAACACCCTTGGTTAGAAGACTGGTAAGCAGTATCACACTATGTCCCTGTCTCTCTAAAAACAGAACAAGACACCCTCATTCTGTCTTTCCCTCCACAATTTTTAGGCAGAAAATGGATTACTCATGAAAACAAAAGGTTAAAAAAAAAGAAAAAGGAAACGGCAAGGCACAAAAGCAGACTGAACAGAAAGAACAGCTTAAAGTGTAAGACAACGCCACTCATGTTAGGAAAGACTGTGGAGATCTTACCAGTTACTGTACTCATAATCAAATGCTATGGTGACCTCAGCATCCTTGGTGATAGCAGACACAGCATAGATACAGAGATGAATCATCCCATCTGCAATCATGTGTCGCACCTGTGTGAACAAGGCTAATGATTATGATTTATCAAAAACAACAGAAACTTTCCGTAAGAGGAAAAAAAACCTCTATTACTGAAATAATATTTCCTCACTTAGTTACGGTAGTCTGTTATTCCATTTGATACTATCATACAGTAATTGCTTGAAAATTTATGATATTTCTTGAAATAAACAAAGAAATTTTCAGATGTTAGCACTCAGAGTAAGAACACTGACGTACATCTTGAAGCTGTTTTCAGCTGTACCAGAAAATTAACATTCTTAGTCTATAAGAAAAGCTCTGTGGATTTTCTTGCTGCATTTGATGTGGCTGCACTCATGCACCAAATAATCAACTTTAGAAACGTCTACAATCATTCCTTCAACCTGATTACCTAAAATCTAAAAAATGAAACCACACACCTTAGTTTTGGCCCAATGATACATCTTTTGTATGGCTATTCTTTAATATAACCTCACTGACTTCCTATCCAGCCTAGCTCTTTCTCTTTAGCAAATGCCAACTTGCTTTTTCGCATTTTTGCCTTCTCTAAAGAAAATCCACTCCTTGACCTCATCCTGTCAGAATAAATAAACCATTACTTTCGATTTTCATCTCTTACAATGAAAGATTATAACCACTATCTACAGACCTTAATCTGGATGAAGTTTTCAGACTGTTTCTTCAGTTGACTTATCCTTTTGGTGGTTACATTCAAAGAGAAGTTGCTACAGAAATCTTACCTCTGCATTTGGTGTACATGATCTTCTGATGAACCGAGCATCATTACCGAAAGTACGCGCGTCCACACACATCTCCACACCATTGAACTTTGAGTAGAAGAGCACAAAGGGGTATGGTCTAGGAATATAATTAAAACTCCTGTAATTCTCAACAGAAGTAAAAAGGCCACCCCACGATTTCAAATATGAAGCATATGATGGCAGAAGAGGTAGCAATCCTCTGCAACGCCTCAACTTAGAAAACATCACATGCTTGTCTGCTTCTGATTAAAGAATAAGCACAAAGCAAGGAATGTTTTGCTTAGAAAGGAGTCATCACCACTTCATAGATTAAACAACTTGCAGATTTATTTGCACTTCTCTACAAATAGCAGAGAGGCGTGAGTTTTCCTGCAAGAGCATCCTACCCACAAGGATGGCTTTTACAGCTATGCTGCTCAGTGAGACCCACTTTAGCCCTTAATACTTTATGAATGACGTCTTACTTTTTGAAGAAATGCCCATTGACTTCAAATTGCTGCCGTAACATGACTTTGCCTCGATACTCTATTATAAGAGTGTCCAAAGCCAAATCTCTTGCAGCCCTCAGGATCTTCCGGTGCTTCTGAACACGAGTGACTCTTCCCAATTGTAGCTGAATAAAATCAGAGTATTAACGTTAGATGATATCAACAGGAGCTAAGTAGACATTTAAATTATTTCTTAATTGCAGGAAAGGCACTACTAATACTTTTAGGCTTTATGTGTCTATGTTATTTAGCTCAATGATGAGACATTTTAAAATTTGATAAAGTCTTAGTATTTCTAGGAAATAGGTTCTGTATAGTGAACTTACCACCCCCTTAACCCCAAAGAAAAGAAAAAAAAAAAAAAATCTCAGAAAAATATGACTAACATTTTAGTGGCTCTATGTATAATGTAAGAGCTTAGCTTTCCATTATTCTTAATAATTCTTACCGAGGCTGTATAAATTTCCCATATCCTAATTTATCTATTTTTAATTAATAAAGATATATATTTTAAAGTATGCATCTGAACAGTTTTCAAGTGATCAAAACTTGCTTTTGGTTAAAGATGCTCCTCAACAGATGGCTAATTTGTTACCCTAAAGCCTTATACATTTGAAAGATAGGCTAATTTCAAAAATATGTCCTTTTTCTGAGTTCTTAAAATCTCAACTAATTAGGAGTCTTGAACCCTTTGATCCTTACCTGCATTTGGGACCCAATAACTGTATTATTACAGGCCAATTCAGTCTTATTAATAGTGTCTAAAATAGCAGGTTTGCCCACAAATTCCTTGTTAGAGTGTAGATGTTGTTCAAGGGCGTTCTGTACATCTGCACTGTACTGATTAGTGAAGGCTTCTTCATACTGATCAGTCCATAGTCTTATCCGATTTTCCCATCCCTCAGTTGTATTCTCATCTAAATTCTGTGCCTCAGAAGGAGAATTCTGTAGAGAACAAAGGTCAAGTAGATTAGGAGAGTCCATAAAAGGGACAGGATGGGACGGGAAGGGGTGGGGTGGGGGACTGCCAGGCTAAACATTCAGAGAAAATTAGTTTTCACTTGGCAGTTGGTGTGGCATAAGAGCAATGGCCTGGGAAGTCAGGATCTGGCTTCTCTCATGGTTTTATTACCAGTAAGCTGGGAGGTTCAGTTTCCTCATTTATAAAGTGAGAAATCAATCTGGACTGCAATTACATCCCATCACTATGATTTTATGACCATCTTTAAGTCATAAAAATCAAATTTATCAGAAGAATGACATCAAGTTTGTAAGAAAATCTTCATAAAAATGAACAATAGTGATACTTCAAAATACCCACATTGCTTAAGTTTTCAATACTTATCACACATCAGTGTGCCATTTCACATTGGTAGTTTTACTACTATCCAGGAGTATGTTTTTGCATGGATTATACAATTAATATATGTTCACTTAAAAGCTACATGTTACCCAAATAAATATTTAACTCAATCTTGCCTCCCACAGAAAAAGCTATCATTCAGTATATCTTTCTAGCACGCTATTTATGACATTGCAAAACAGCCACACAACGAAGAGGTACGGTGGGGGAGTGGCATGGGTAGATGCAGTGTAGGAAATGCTTATAATCTGCTACACTTCACTCAGAAAACCAGAAAACCACTGCCCTCTATGACAGTACAGTACTGAGGAAACATTATCACATCTTGGCAACATCTTCCTAAATACTTTTATTTGTGCTTTTGCTGTACAGAAGTCTGATATATGTTCTTCCCTATGGTGTTCAGGACTTAAGGTGCTATCAGAAAACAAAACAAACACTGATAGTGATGATTTCACACTAGTGATGACTAGAAGGAAAAGACACTAATACCAAAGCTACTTATAAATCCATGTCGACTTTAAACTTGCAAAAACAGGTATACAAAAATTAAATATGGTTTCCATGGACGAGAGAGAAAACACTTACACCCATTGTAACAATTGCTTTCTTTCATTTCTATGTCACTAGTTTTGATCGACTACTGTCTACCATCCTTCCTCCAAGGAACAGGAAAATGGAAGGAAAAATTTAATACCACTGTTTTCCACATTACTCACTAGATTCCAAAAGGATGAACAATAAACAAAAGGATCTAACAAACACCTAAGGCCAACACGCTGAGAATAGAATACTGCCTGCTTGAGGTGGACAGTAGCAGCTGAGCAAAAGAAAAAGTACAAAACTGAAGACTTTAAGGGAGCTTATAAGACTGGGGGAGAAGGCAATGGCACCCCTCTCCAGTACTCTTGCCTGGAAAATCTCATGGATGGAGGAGCCTGGTAGGCTACAGTCCATGGGGTCTGCTAAGAGTCGGACATGACTGAAGCGACTTAGCAGCAGCAGCGTAAGACTGGGGATTAGGGGTGCCCCAATAGAATTCCCAGGTTTAAGCATCCAGTAGTGATCACTAAACTTCTGACTTGTTAAACAATGTATCCTGGAAGCCTGTGCCATAGTTTTAGCTATTGTTCACTAACACAACTCTTGTCTAGTCTGCTATCCTGTTCTTCTGAGTACTGGAGACGCCATCTCAGTGGGTTTAGAGCAACGGTTCTCAACCAGTGGGGATTTTGCCACCAAGAAGACTTTTGGTAATACCTGAAGTTATTTTTGATTAACATGTGGCTTTGTTGGCACTTAGTAAATGCTTAGGGATGATGCTACACAGCCTACTGTAATGCAAAAGACAGCTCTGATCCCTTTAAGGAATTATTTAGTTCAAAAGTTGTTGGCTCAAACAGTGTCAAGGTTAAAAAGCCCTGGTTTAGACTAGTTTCCAGTAGGGAAATTCAACTTTGAGGTTAAAAAGCCAAATGATAAGATTCTTCTCATTCTTATGCTATGGTTCCCACTCAGATCTTTGGTAAGGTTCTTACTAACAATTAATTCTGAGTACAGAATTTATAACTCAGAATTATGAAATGAGAATCAAAATAAACCAGTAATTTTTAATTATTTAAATTTTAACATGCTTATGGAGCTATCTGTCAACATCTCAAAAACTGCAAGCAATATTTGGGGTTAATATGTAGTTTTCTGGGAGAGCCAATCAATAGCTTTCAAAAAGTTTCAAACTTCTAGAGGCAAGTTACAATAGCTGATAAAAGAGAAAAGGGTTTAACACCTGGGATCAGGGTTATGTCTGCCCCATAAATCTATTTAAGGTCCCCTCTAAGCAAAGGTCTCCTTACAGGAGAAAGATCCAGCAAAGAAACAGTAACTGTGTTCCAAGACATCCCAGGATTCTGGTGGTCTTGGGCTCCAAGTCCTCTCCCATCTTTTATACAGATATTTAGAAGTCTGTTTATGGGTATATGCAAGGTGAGGCCTTCTAATTTTATACATAGTGCTACCTGTGATCTTTTTAAATGAGTCAATTTGGTGTTCCACATATAAATGTGTATTATATCTATATTTCCTAAGAAAGCTTATCCTCACTATAAGAGTTTAATGTTTACCCTATAATGGTCAATAAAAAATATTCTGCTTTTATATCATTTACACATCCAGACATAAGAATACTTACAGAACTAAACTAGACCTTAATTCTAATGAAATACTTTGAAGCCGTAAGTAATGGTTTGGGAGGTATGCTGTCCTTCTACATCAACAAATAGGTAAGGGAAGATATCAGACAGTATATTCAAATTTCCTTTGGGCAAACTCTTCATCAGCTGAAAGTTCCTTTAAATACTGCACATAATTTCTCTATTATCCAACCACTATCTGAAATCATGTCTCAAACTTTTACTTGATAACTAAAGAAAAGAAGTGCACTAACATCACCTGAGTCTTCTATACCAAGTAGATATGCCAGGAGAAAATAGTTCAAAAGTAAGTAATTCCAATAAGAATAATTCTTATCAACACTACTACTTTCCTACTGATGAAATTTATCCTTCCAAATGGTGATTAAAGTGTACATGATGCTAGAGTGAGTGCACAAGAGATCCCCTATCACCAGAAAAACCTTCACTCCTGAGATGGAGGCCAATCAGAACGATGGAAAACATCAACCTCATTTTGTTTGGCAAAATGTCACTTACCCCATACCCCAAGAAAAGCAGCTAATGAAAAACCAGTAAATGAAGCCTGATTACAGAAAGGAAAAAATATTTTAGAAAATGGCCAAGAAAATCCACTTTGGAGAAAGGCTCTATGAAATCTGAATGGCAACAATTAAAAACTAACAAAAAGCAGAGTCCAAGATTCCCAAACCATCAATGTCAGGAAAGAAGCTGACCAAAATGCAAGATCACAGTGAAGTAAAACACAGCATCAGAGAAGAAGACCCCTTACCTTCATCCGCAAGGACTTCCGGGATCCCTCTCGAAATGCCTATCCCAAAGAGGAAAACAAGTAGAACAAAACAAAACTTGGTACCAAGAATGACAGTTATACCTATCTGAGACTAAACTAAGGCAAGAACTAGTGTCCTAGTCTGTCCCCTTTATTCTAGGTAACAAATACAATGGAATTCCCCACACTATTATCAAGAATAGGGGTGGCATAAGGCCAGTGAACTCTGAGGCTAATACCAATACTTTCCACTGTGAAATTAGGTAATTATCAGGGAAGAGCATGCATCACTTAAATCCTATATGCACCCTTGACACTAAAAGAAAAAGTATATAAAAATATTAAGTAAGGCTACAGATTTACCAGTTTGAAATTAAGAAGGAAATAAAGACCAATCCCCTTAACAAGGGGTGGGCAAGTCACCTAGAAGCAACAAAGTTGCTGTGATGGGGAAGAAAGAACACAAAACAGAAGAGGTTTCTTCTGGAGACTTTTTAGTTGAGAATACAGGAAAGTGACCACAACACTGAGTAAGCCTAGACCGTTCAAGAGACGTTTCCTGAATTTTTTGAAACAAGGAAAAAAACAATCAACCAACAACATGAAGTGGGCATGTACCAGCACAAGAATTTCAGACTGGGTTTTGGGACTGAGGAGGCAGGAGATACTTTAAGGACGGTGGAAGTCTAGACTGGAGGCAGCTGTACACACGGGCTTGTGCCAGGTGGGGCTGGGATCTCACACCTGGGATGTGGGGTTGGAGTAAAAGAAACTGACTGCCAGGTGTGATGGTATGGAGTGGCGGAAAGAGGTTGATCTGTATGTTTGTAGCACAGATTAGCTGATTTTCGCAAACAGAGCAGAAGTGGCCCATCAAACATCTGGATCAAATTTCTTAAAAGAATTTTGGTGTATTCTTCATACAGCATTTGGGCTATTTCAGACATATTTCTATTTAAGATACTTTTACCCTCCATACCTTGATTTTCTTCGTCTTTGGTGCTGCACGACCCTTTTCTGGACTCTTCTTCCGCTTCTTGGGTTTGGTTCTTCTGACAGTTAAGGTGATGCTTGTAGGTGTGTGCTGTGTTGCTGTATACAACACAGTGGAAGGAGAAAGCTCCTCATCCCAGCTTTCTGTTGCACTGCTATCCCCACCTGAAAAAAGGTCAGTTCACAGTTCACAGTGCATAAAAATCCTAAGTACATTAAAAAGCAGCTCATTCCTTTAGATCTAGCCCATACTCAGTAAATCATTACTTCTATTAACTCTATTAGAACATAAATACCACAATCCATATGAAAACAAAATTCTATCTGTATCTTTCTCACTAAGCATACAAACTCTATATGTACTTGCTCCCTTGAATTCGGTCCCCAAGCTCCCTTGCCTCGATGTGTAACACAGAAAAGGATCTGTTCTTAGGTGTGTGTGTGTGCACTCACAGGGAATATTTTGATTAGTATAGGCCTCAACTGTTGATTCTGGATACAATTAATTCATAACAGAATTACAACGGTTTTTGAGAAGACTTCAATGACTTTCCATGAAAAGAGCTGGGGACCATGGGAACTTTCAAGAGGGGTTCTTAGGATGAATACTAAAACCAAAAAATAATATGGGTCAAAACATGGGCCTAAACCCATCTTCAGCTCACCTGATATGTTGTCCTGCTTCCGCCGATGAAGTCTAATAACCTTCCCCCTGCTCATTCCCCTAAAGAGGGAAAACAAACTTAAAGTAGTCCTTCCAACAGCACGCACAGCATCATCGCACACAAGGGAGAAGTGTCTCTGCATATACTACCCCCTTCCTCCCACCTACCAAATGTTTCCAGGACATTAAATTTCATATCAAATTCAATAGCTTTAAGATCAATCTCTCATTCCTTGTTGTCAGCAATTCTCACCTAGTGCAGAGAATTCGAGCCAAGGAGCACTAAGGAATCATCTACATTAACAAACACAAGAAAGAATACTTTGAGCTTTTCCCTACTAATAAGAAACCCTATTCCCAGTAACCCAGGGTTGGATTTAGATGGAACACGATCTTACCTGCACTTGTCACAGTTGAGAAGGAAGCCATCCTGAGAAAGACCACAAGGACACCAGGAAGGAACAGTCTCTCCTTCAGAGTTCGGGCTGTCTCCACAGCGTTCCTCTACGGGCGACGGCAGGCCATTCAGGTCAGAACGAGGGATGATCGTCTGGACAGGGGGAGAAGCAGGAGGTGTCGGAGGAGGAGGGGCTCCGTAATTATGATCCTGAAAATAAGATTTTTTAAATCAACAGTGTCCAAACACTGGCCCCTCTCTCCCCTAAAGTATGGTACATATGGAAAGAAAGAAGAAAGTAGTACCCTTTCGTTTTTTGGCTTCAACCAGGAAAGTGATAAAACAAAATGCCAAGGTCAACTGGGACATAAAAACAAGAACAATGATGCAGGGCTAGACGTCCGCTGGAGGCAGGGAAGTGCAAAAGGGGCAACTTCGTCATGCTGCATATAAACATTTCAAGAAAGTCACAATGTATAAGAATGGATTACACTCCAGGAAGATCACTGCTCTGGAGAGAAATAAATGCATACTCACAGCATAAGGCAGTCCTCGACACCCATGCCTCTGAGTGGTCCCATAATTATGAGTGGAATACACGCTCTTCTCATTAACTGCTGGACTAGCCTCCACAGATTCAGGGCTGCACAAAGGCGAAAAGCAACGCATGATAGCATAACACCTAATCTTTCCTTAAACTAAGACTTAACTTCCCATTCTAACCCCTCCTCTTTCCACAACCACCAGCCACTAGAGCAAGAGAAAGAACTCAGTGAAACAATCTGATCAACATAACTAAGCCTATAAATAACAGTAGGAGTGTTATTAAATGTGGATTTGTGTGTAACATGAAGCCAGTATAGGCAGATGTCTCAAAGCAGGCACCTGGGATGCAAGGTGTCCCTAATGACAAACACAAACGTACCAGCTGAGCAAGGAGTTTCCCCTAGAGAAGCCACTCTGGGCTGGTTTAGACTCAGAACTATTCTTCTTAATTGGATCTCTTAATACTTCCATGAAACCTCACATGACATTTGCAGTGAGTGAGATGATGAAAGTGCCTTCTGCACTGCCCCAGGGACCAGGCCCTCTTCCATTCACTACCAAGACAGGATACCCTGAAGAAAGTACAGGTAAAAACAATGGCATCTTATATTTATCATACCTCTCATCTTGATGAACCCCCAAACACCTTCCACATATTAAGAATAATAATTTCTCATCCACCAATGACATGCAAGCATATCAAGGACACAATTATTTAACAGCTGCATGGTAATACCACAGAACTTCAAACTAATCAAAACCGCACTCAGTTGATTCTAGTGACAATAACAACAGTAGTACTAACTACCATTCTGAATTGTCTATTGTTTCCTAGGAGATTTATAGTATTAATTTGTTTACTCTGCCAACTACTAAACATGGTAAAGAGCATCCCATTTTTACAGAATGTGAAATTGAGGTGGTGAGATTGTATAACTTTACCAAGGTCACACAGTCAATGTGTGACTCCAAAGTCTGTGCTCTTTCCACTACACCTTACTAGTTTGGAAACCAGGGTAACTTTCTTCCTTTAAAGAAAATCATGTAAGATCTTAAGTAACCAGGCTTATTGAGAAGCTTGGTCGAGTATCTTTCTGTACCGACACTGAGTGGAAAATAAACTGTTTAAGCACAATTTATTAACATAAAATAATTATAAATGTGTTTTAAGTTAAGAAATTTAATGTAAGCCCTTATTTGATAGTAAAAAGGAAGAGGTGGCTAAGGACAAAATTCAAGTTCTGGGGCAAAAAGAACTTTAACTGATTGCTTAAATAACTGGTTAGGTTTTGGAGAACTCTGAAAGATAATTAAGGAATGCAACTTTGACTTTGCAAAACAATAACAGATTATCTGTCATTTAAATTAACTAGCAAACTAGCACTAAGATTCACAAATTAGAAACTCCAAAGACACACATAACTCAGCCTTAGTGATCGATCAGAGGGTCTTTTAGGGACTGGAATAATGAATACTGTTTGTTTCAAGTAATAAACATTTTTCCTGCTTGGAAATATACATAATATAGGACTTGGTGGGAATAAAGTGTGCCGTTCAATGCGGTGCACTGTCAGCTGAGAAGTGAGGGATAAAAGAAAATTCTGAGATATGTATCCAACTCACCCAGTTATATGCTCCAAAACTGTGAGAAGGGATCTTATAAGTAACAGCAAAGGTAATTTCTAGGTGAAGAAGAACTTTAGACATAGGAAAGTATTCTCTGTTAGTGAAGTGCATGCATTTTATTACTTAAAGAGTGTCTGCAAGATGGGAACTGGGCAGGGGTGGGGGGAATACATCAAGAATGCAGGTCAGTATTCTTGAGAAATAGATGATCTGAATATGGCTCACTGAGAGGCAATCAGCTCTGATTATTAGGAAACAGGTGGGGTTTCCTAAATGAAACCAAAGGCAAACAAGCATTAATAAAATGAAGGTAGAATTTAGTTTCTATGATGGACAGTTAAGAGAAAGTAATAACTTTATACAGCATTGTTAATTTACTACATAAATAAGTATTTCAAAGAGCCGTACATATTTTATGTAAGAGATTTTGTACCACTGAACACATGGGGTGAAACATGACAGCTGTTTATTAGAAATGGATTTTTTTTTTTTTGGACGGGAAAAAAGAAAGTGGCATGAGATAAAAGATGGCCATGGAGATGGAGCTATGCTGGTTGTATCTTACCCATCTCCAAACTGGGTAAATATGAACATATGCACTTCATGTGCAAGTCTAGGGAATAAAAATAAAATGTATATTGTGTAGGTTAAAAGGCCATCCCACTGTCATAATACTTGTAGTTAAGCATAGCATTTAATATTATTATTTATGTGTGACAAATACTAAAATTTAAGCCCATATCTTTTGATGAGGAAACTTTGCAATTTCCATACTAGTTACAGATTAAATGCATAATTACATGTTGATAGGTAACTATAGGACTTCCTAGGCTATTCCTTGACATATACACATATACCAGATCGTCTCTAAATTTTAAAATACTGATAAAGAATTTGTCATATTAGGTTTGCATCTCTTTATTAGCCAATTATTTTATGCAAATGTAATTGTAGCCTTTCTTCCCCTCTGTTTAAACTTCTATGACAGCTGGGCACATACACAGAAGCCATGCTCACAACAGATACACTCCATCAATTGTGTTTTAAGTACAATGTGCAACCTGCTGTTGCAACACTACCTCTGAAATTCATTTATGGCAGGACAGTAAACTCTGAAAAAGTCTTTCCTTCTATTGTTACATCTAGAGGTTTTCCTACAAATATACAAAAAAAAAACCAAAAAACCATAATGTACACCATTGCCTTCAGATTTAAAATCCCATAAAGTAAGGTCTAGGTCTTCTTACTTAGTTGAGTATATTGCCCTTAATACCAGGTTTAATCTCAGAGTGCCCAAAACGGTGGAATATGCGTGACAGTGACATACGCATAATGAAGCATTAACAAATATCATCAACAATTTAACAGAATGGCATATAAGCTAATTGTTGACATTCTCTTGCCTTGTAGGGATACAAAATGAAAAACTGAAAAATTAGCTATGACTACAATACTGGAAATCTGTCTGGAGATCATAGATGAAAATGTTTCACGAGATAGAAACACTGCAATCAAATTTTTAGGCCAGAAATATTTTTTGATTCTGTAATTATTTCTGGACTCCCTAAGCAAGAGTTATGGGTAGTCACCTCTGTACCCTGGGAAAAACACATGTTTTAAGAATAATTGTTTTAGGTCTTTTTCTTAGCTACTAATCCCAATCTTGTTGAGTTAATCAATATTGAATTTTTTGTTGTTGTTGAAATTTCTCACAAATGTTAGAGCTGTCTACCTATACAGTTTGTTAGTCATTCCATACAGGAGGCTAGTGGTTGACTTTACACAAATCCATTAACATTATACAATTACCTACTGATGCAGTTAAGTTTTTAAATACTTTGTCTGGGAAACAGTTATAAAATTGGAAGCTTCAGCTATTGGTGTAACTAAATCTCTTTGGCATGCAAAAAAATAAAAACAAAACATAACAGGAAAAAGGGCTCTGGAAGTAACACAATCCACCCTTTTCCAACCCCCCACCCTCCATCTTCTTTTTTATATGGGAATAAGGCCAAAAACTGCTTTCAATTACAGACTACCCCAGAATATAACAGATTGCCTCTTAGGGTAGCTTCATTTTAAGTCTTCCTCTTTAAGGAAGTCATCAAACAGTTATTCTGGGTGGCTTTGTGAAGAAATACACATGCTCTTTACTAATATTCTCAGTTTTTAGGAAGAAAACCACTATTATCAGGGATGCAGTTGAACCCAGAGTTTTGGAACAGTTTCTTTACTTTGCTGAAGGGGAAAGAATCCCCAGGGACTGTGAAAATGGCAAGAGAAACAGGGGAATTAGAGCAACACCCACCTCACTCAAGAAGTGGCTGTGGGATCAAGAGTCTGAACTGGACCTGAACATATTCAAAACACCAGGATTTTTCCAGCCCAGACCCTAATCCCTGGTACTGCCTGGAATAGACTTGGCTTCTGGGGGTGTGCTGCCCCCTAGGCCCCTTGGGTCTCTTTCGCTGGACTTTCACATCCTGGTGTAGTGCCACTTCGTCTTGAAAGGTAGGGGGCTTCCACTTCCTTTCTGTAAGCAAGGAAGATTGGGTACAAGGGAGGTAAAAGGACAAGAGGGGGAATCTGTGAGCAGGGGGAATCTCGGACAACTTAAAAGAGAAGGGATACAAAAGGCTAAAAATTTTAAAACTGTGAATAATATATAAAGTTTTATAATGAAGGCCTACCTTCATTGCCATTTGGCATTTAAATTCTTCAAGAATTGAGAGTCTATTTTAGGGATTGGACTTTTCGACAAATTCTGAATTCCTAAAGCTGCTCTTAGCTGAAAAAAAAGTTTGGTACCACTGATTTTGAAGGTCCTCTTTCTAGGCAATGAATATTATAAAAAGCAGGTGACACTACTTTCCACATTTTCTATCCCAAATATCAGAAGGTCTAAGTAACCTGCCCATATAGTAGCAGCCCCTTTACTCTAGAACAATGAGAAGTACATAGGAAGAGGCCTTCAAGGAAAATCAGTAGGAGAGAACTCCTCCTTATCCTCCATTCATCAGATAATCATTAACTCTACAGAAGCAGGTAGTGACACCTACTTATTTCAATCTTCCTTACCCATCAAAACAAATGAAAATAATCACTATCTTGAAAATTTAATTCTATTAATTATTTACTTAGAAATACCTCCCCCCTCCCAAATTCTTTTCCTCCCCCTTCTAATTCTTTTTTGCCTCCAGCTTCTACAGGGGAAAGGGAACAGTCTAATGCCATTTATAATGGGCTAGGCTTGGGTGTAGAAAATACTACATATTTACTATTAGATGCCCATAAGAAATTTGTCTCGATACAAACTGGTAATGTACCTACTACCTAGGAAGCAGCACTTACTCTGATCCAGCAGCCATATCTGAGTAGGATGTATCTGGTGTGGTGACTCCCAGAGGGATTGCAATGCTCATGACGTCCAACACAGCAGAGAGTGGAAATCACGGGGTCCAATTATTGGAGACTGGCCACTCTGAGAGTGGGGGTGAGCTGCAGAGCCTCAACCAACATGTTATGGACATGAGGAATCCTAGCACAGAAAATGAAAATATCTAGTAACCAGATAGTTCTTTAAATTTGATGCAAATGCTAATGAATATTTTTCTATTTTTTTGAATGAAGTTTTTAAGGGATAGATATAAAGTACAAGGAATCAGCATTGTCAGTGTTTACTATGCTCTGCATTAATGTTCCACAAACTGAGGTAACAAAAATTATGCTCTCTTTTCATTTCTATTTTCATTTTTTTCTTTTCAGATAAAGGAAAAAGTTATAGTCTGCTCATCAATGAGCATTTTTCTCCCATTCCACAACTGCTTATCAAACAAGATGTTCTAGGACCTAACTAATGAGTTTTAAGTCAGATAATGGTCAAAAGAATTATCACAGTTTAATGTTATTCCTTCCAAATTAAATAGGATGATAGAAGTGATCAATCTATTTGACTGAAAATAGCTGCTTTTTATTGCCTTCTTTTGACATAGAATACCCTTTTACTACTTTTAAACTTTTTTAATAACTGTAATTTGCAGAGAAGATGTAATGATTAACTATATTTGTAAGGTGATATCCACCACTACGTATGAATAAAAACATAAAACACGAAGTGTACAGTTTCATGATAAAAATTAGAAAACATTGCATGGAAAAGCAGTGAGGATACCTTGAGTTGGTGACCACAGCCAGTGGAATTTGGGAACAGAAAGACAAACTCAGTAACATAAACAAACAAAAGTAGATTAAGAGACTTGGAAGTATGGTGCAAAGGAAAAAAGTGTACTCTGATTTTTAATTACTGATTTTAGAGCTTTGTTAAAAAAAATAAATCATTAAAAGAATGGAACAAGAAGTATTTTACTTGGGAGGAAAGAAACTCAATGTGACTGTTAAGGTTCAGATTAACAAAGGTTTTTGCAAAAAAGAAAAAAAAACTACAGTAAGAAGTCATGATTGATATACTGATTCATGATAAGACAAATAACACAGTAGAAAATGATTATTTACACTAAAAAATTAAATCAAATGAAAAGTAATAGCATATTAATTGAGTCAATCCAGAAGATTAATACAAGTTTTAAAATGATATTATCTGAGATGCTTGACTCTTACTTTGAAATATGAAGCAAATTAATGTGTAAAAGAAAACCAATCAGGCCAAGATTTTTAAGAACACATAAAAATAATCTCTCTCTTTTATATCATTATTTTAAAGTGCTAGAACAGCTGTAAACTAAGTAGTCCTCCCTGGCGTCGACACTTGGAAGAGCTGGGTCTCACCAATGGACCTGGGACTCTCCAAAATCTGGGTGTGGCGATACACTTGCCCCTCTCAACCTGGGGTGACATATTCGACTTGAGACTGAAGTGAAGAAGGAAGATCTTCCTATCGATTGTCCTTATAGCTTGTTAAAAAAAAAAGTCACTAGCCTAACTTTCTGCTTTGGGGCCTATCCTACACATAAATGTTTCTTTTCCCTAACAATATATTCAAACAGAGTATATGTGTATACCCTCTGAGCCTCTGGGAAACTGAAATAAAATCTACAAAAAAACAGAAGAGAGAATACTTATCAAGTAAGTCCAAAAGGGCATTTTTGAACTTTGGAGCTGTTGGTTACAACTCTTTCTCTATTTGATATCATGGTATAATTCCCGAATTAAAGAAAAATAAAAAATCCAAAGGCTACTTAAGTTAATAACCAGAACACAATCTAATAATAATCATACTACCCTTGACCAATACTGGAATCCAAATCACGTGTTAGACTTCAGTAAAGAACCCAACCCCCAGTTACTCAACACCACTAAAAAATCCTGTCATAGCTATTACTGTTACAAAACCATAAAAAAAATGCAGGTGTCTAGATAAAACAAAACTTTTTTGTAATTTTACATGACCACTTCCACTCTTTTGATGAAGGCATTTTAGATTAGCATGGTTATCTTGCTTCAAGTAATACTTTTATAATATTGGGCCTTTTTAATAACAAAAAAGATGGCAAAACCAAATTTCTCATATAACCCTGAGCCTAGTTCCTCTTCTAAATAACATGTAAAATGTAGCTATTAAAATGTTAACTGAATAACTTCTAACATTATCTATATGCAATATGTAATTATAATTACTCTAGTTTTACGACATAAGACAACAGGCTCCTACTACAGTTTACAAAGCTTAGTAGTTATAGCAGTTACTAACTTATCACACAGTTTGGAGATACGTCCTAGAAAGAGTGATAAGAATTAACATCTCTTTGTGGGACAGTTTCAAGATTTCTTTTACTTGTTAATTTGTCTCTATTCCTACCAGAATATAAACTCAACTAGGACAAGGATTTCTGTGCTTTATCCTCTGCTATAGTTCCAAAGTCTAGAACAAGTATTTGAGAATATTTCCTGGCACAAAGATTTTTGAGAATATTTGCTGAATAAATTATGATCACCATTATATAAAAATTAAAGTTTTAGTATTCATTAAAGTGCAAAAGTTAAAACAGAAGAATTTACTTGGCTCAGTCACCTTTTTATAGACCTCTGAATATGAAGTCCCCCAAAATTATCTGCCAGTAGCTGTGAAGACCTAGAAAAAGTTGAGAAACGAATTAGTATAGATAGAAATAACAAAGATGGACACACAGCATGGAATTCTAGAGAAATAATATTTTAATGGCAATTTTGTTTCACTTCTGTATTCTGCCTTGTTTACCATACTATGTTCCATTTAGTACTTTATCTTTGTCCTTTAACCTTGTTAGATTATTTTCTGGTAAACCTAGAACTTAAATAAAAGGTAGAAAAGGCAATTGTCTTTGAGTTAAGAAGTGGTAAGTACTGTCTCTGGGTGATCCTTTTCTTTCCATCCAATTAGAATTCTCTTCCATTTCCCAAAGGATTCGTTCTTTTTCTCTCTCTGAGAAGGTGCTTCTCTCCCGACCCATTCCTAAATTCAGAAGCTTTTCTTTAATCAAGTTCATGTAATGCTCCAGTTAGACAGGGACTCACCATCATCTATTAATGCTCATATTACTCTTTTCTTCCCCCAACACATCTCTCCATCCTCATATCCTACTACAGAAAGAATGACAAGAGTCAATTTCTCAACTACACAATGGAAGACATGTAGAAAATAGAGCTTTAATTTGCTTTCTACATTCGAAAAGGAAAAGGAAAACAGGTGATGACCCATGATTTTGGGGAGGGGGACAAAGTCAATTTAACAGTAGCCTGAAAAGGGTATCAGTATCTGAAGTGTTAATATATCATATATGTGAAAATAGTTGTTTGAGGGATTCCAGTACCAAGCAGTAGAATAAAAGTTCTTTATGCTGATATCTTATGGATTTCTAACTTTATTATAAACTGGAAAATAAAACTATTTCTTTAGAAACCATTTAAGAAGACCATACTCAAAACTATACAAATGAAAGGCACGAGGGTGAAGTGAAGTGAAGTTGCTCAGTTGTGTCTGACTCTTTGCAATCCCATGGACTGCAGCCTGTCACGCTCCTCCGTCCATGGGATTTTCTAGGCAAGAGTACTGGAGTGGAAATGCAAAGTACCATTTCCTTCTCCAGAGGATCTTCCTGACCCAGGGATTGAACCCAGGTCTCCCACATTGTAGGCAGACGCTTTACCATCTAAGCCACCAGGAAGTCATAAAAATGAAAAGCATAAGGGTAACAGTAAACAAAAGGAAGAAATTATATCAAGGAAGAAAAACACTCCTTTAGCAACAACAAATAAAAAAGAAAAAAAATGACAGGAGTAAAAACAGAAATAAATACACGGGTATACAGCAGGGGGAAAATAAATGCTCTGGAATTTCAATTTAACTACAATCAGAACACTCCACCAGAACCCCCAGGAACAGTAATAAATTCTTAGACTCAAACACAACCAGCTTGTCTCCCAGTCCTGAGTACTCTTTGAGAAGTCACCATTTATTGATACATACAGTTTCTAAGGAAAAGGCTACTAAGAACATGCCAGAAATGGTTTATAATTACTCCTGTCTTTTTAATTGGGTTCAGAAATGGTCAATAGTCTCTGTATTTGTCATTCTGACAGGCTCTTCTCTACATGACTTGCTGAAAGCACAAGACCTGTGTGATCTGTCAGGTCACTCTCAGAGAAGACAGACAATAAGTGTTTTAAGAACAACTCCAACAGAGATTTCAGAAAAAGAAATTGCATCAGCCAGGTGAGCCGGAAGCAGCTGGGAGACAAGAGTCCAATGAACAGCCAATCCAATGAAAGAAATTCAGAACAAGTCTGCTTCAGTAATCCTGTGAAGAGGACTGGCAGGAAGAGGAGTGCCGCTTCAGAAAAAGAACAGGCCTCATATGCTTCAGACAGTCTTTGTACTGTGGCTGTGGACCTTGGCCATTCTCCCAGAAATGATGCAATCCTGATGAACAAGATCTGCTGCCAGAGAAACAATTGTTAACAGCCTATGCAGACAGAAACTTAGCCAAGAAGCAGCCTCTGATCAGCTCTCTCCACAAACCACCAGAAAGTCAAATTTCTTCCTAAATTTTGGTCTCTGACAAAGCATGTAAATGAATATATATTTAGACATATAAAAGCACGCCATTTTCTCAGTGTGCCCCTTTTTAGTTCCTCTGGCTTTATAGTATCTATCCTCTATCATTCAATGTGAAATGAAACACTGAGACTGCTTTTATTTTATGAATTCTCATGTTACCAGCAAGGTACTTACTTATATTGAAATTTTACACCTTTTCCCTTCATTCTCATAAATATATGTTCTGAGCTATAGTGGCTTTCCTAAGTTTTAAAATCACTCTGAAATCTAGGGCCCAATTATGAGATTTCAGAGTAAAGATAAATTATGCACAATGACTAAGGGCCAGAAAGGTATATTTTACAGGTATTTTTGAAATTATGTTAAACTCAGTATGCTGAAAGTAGGCACGTATCTCGCTCAGGCTGCCGCAAAGGCAGGCCGAGTTACAGCTTGCAGTGCCCACTTCCCTCAAGGGCAGTGGTATTAGTCTTTTAAGAGGGGTAATGAGTATTTTCACCCTACTAGCCCCAACTTACTGTTCTAGAATCAACTTAAAAAATAGCCTCAACATAAAAAATACTCCCTAGATGCTTCACCTCCTAGGTCTGATTTCTTTGTCAGAGTTTTGGTTATCAGGCTGCTAACAGAATACTGTTACTGTAAAATTATTAGGATTCTCCTCCACCAGAATACTAAATAAAAGACTGTATACAAGACAACTCTATTCTCTAAACTCTTTAAGTAGCCAGAAGCCACAATTAACCAAATTTTTTCTTTCTGAAAGCAATAACCTTTAAACTGGGGTTCACTAAAAACACAAGCTTCTAAAATGCATTCTGAAACCAATACATTCAGTCAAATCTACTATCCTAATATTTAAACTATTAAATAATATTAAATTAAAAATCAACAGATTAACAGAGTAACTCTGAAGCAGTAAAAGACTTTTAAGAGGCCAAAAAACCCAACTCACTTAAGAAGAAAACATGTCAGAAAAATTTTCAATAAGGGTTACGTAAAAGGAAATAACCATTAATTTTAAGATTTAATTTCTGAATCTACTGATTATTCAAAATTTTGTTATACATATAAGCTGAATTTATTCTTAAATACTCTTTACTTAAATTTCTTACTTTTGAATGACTAAACAGTAAAAAGAGAAGATGGGGAAAGTATATGAGAAGACTTTTGGTGATTATTACCTTCAACTTATTTTTAAATCACAGAATAGTTAAGAATACAATAAATATACAACTTGTTGTATATAAATGACCAACTTGTTTGAGAATTAATGTGGCAGCTACATTATACGCTTATCTTCCACTTCCAACCCAAAGTGAGATATTGAGGAAAAACACTGCCATTTTACAGCAACATAAAAGCTTTTTATCTTGGGAGAAGAAAAAGTATGAAAAAATAGTATATTAAGAGTTAGGAAATTTGAGTTCTAACCTACAATTTATTTAATTTGGTGATATCAGAAAAATAACTTTTTATAAATGAACCTTAATTTCCTCTAAAATCTTCACTGGGTTTCCTCATGCTCTAAATTTCTGTGAATCCTGGCACTACAATTAATGCCATGTCTTAAAAGTCTGCTTCTCATTGTACAACAGAAAGAATACCTATTTTGCTGACTCAAAGGTGCACATGGATTGGTGTTTGTAGCAAACAAGAATTTAAATGGCTCTCTGTAACTTTTAAATATATGTAAACAGAGAGGAACTGCTATTAATAACATGAAGATGGCTAAAAATTATTTTCACTCATTTCTAACAGTGTGTATTTCAACTTTCCTACAGCAAAAATGTGAGCAAAGGATATGTGGGAAACATGCAAAAAAAAAAAAAATCTAGGAGAGATAAGAAACAAGCATAATAATAAATAAATAAGAATTACTGGAAAATAAGACACAAACTCTAAGAAAGAGAGCTCAGAGTTCTGGGGGAAAGTTCACATACTTGGGGTAGTGTAAGTGTAAGTTAGGCTTACAATCTGAAGCAAGTTAATACAGGCAAAGGATCTAGAAGTGCAGGGCTGAAGAGAAGAAAAGACAGCCGTGTTGTGATAAACTAGAGAGACTAATGAAAGACCATGATTTAGTAATGTAGAGCCAAGATAAAGTTTTCCTTTTCTCCCACCCCTTCTCCTTCAACACTTGTTTATCCCCTGGCTCCTTTACCTAAATTTATACTCCCTCTAGGGGCAACTGGGCTTGGCACAATAAACTGATGTCTATATAAAAGCTCTAAATTTACTAGAATAGGAGGTAATTAAAACCCAGTTTAAAAAAAAAAACAAAAAACAAAAACCCTATTTCAGTCCATAGTAAAAATTTCTTTCCCCATGAAAAACTTCATTAATGGTAATAGTGTAGAAACAAAGACATACTTCACTGGACTTGGGAGGGAGGGGAGGGGGACAGGATAAGAGCACATGCTGTGAATAATGGAACTACTGCGATCTTAAACTTTAAGATTACATTAAGAAAAAAAGTATTTTATTTATAACCCATTTAACAATGGTAAACAGATATTTACTGCGAAACTAACCAAGGATTCAGACTCTTTCTATCCTTAGAAATAATCAATTAGGAAAATTTTAGGTTTCTAAGTATCAAGTAAAGATAATGCCCTCAATGAACTTTATCTCTTTAAAGAGCTATATTCAAAAGACTTCCTAAAAGTTTTGCTGTACTCTGTAGCCTCTGATCGTGCTTTAAAGCCATTTCTACACTAGATTGGAAAAGAACCTCTCCTACTTCTATGTTTGCCTCCTCCTCTCAATCATACCTTTTCATTTCCAAACCCTGAAACGGGAACAATGTTTATTTACTCCAGACAAAGAAGGTTACGGACATTTATAAGGCATTAATTTTATCCTTTCATTAGTTTAGGCAAAACTTCTCTACTTGATGAAAAATTCAGAGTTTTAAGTTTAGACTCTAATTCATTATTCTAAATAGATGAAGAAACAGAGCTTTAAAAATATTAACTTAGAAGAAGCCACATACTCAGTAGTGGAGTAAAGAAAGAAAATTAGATACCAACATGGGAATAAAAAAAAATTTTTTTTCCCCTGTAGGCTGCCAAGTGGCTTGCGGAATTTTAGTTCCCCAACCAGAGAATGAACCCAGGCCCTCTGCAGTGAGAGCATGGAGTCCAAATCACTGGATTGCCAGGGAATTTCCTAAAAGAAATTAAAAAAAAAAAAATTAAGTGTCAGTTGTTACTGGTTCTACGTTAGACGAACAAGTCCAGATCAACATTCCTGGTTCCTGGTTCTAGATTTGTCAGGGTTTTCTTCATCCATTCATTTAATAACCATGAAGTAACTACTCACATAATTATACTATGTATAAAAAGGAAGTTAAGAGCTATTTACAAATGTTGCTCTTATCCAACTAGAAAAGGGTAGGTACTCAGTAAAAACTCTTTTGGTTTGCCTGTGTGCCAAGTATTTCATTTTCACAACCATGAAGGGAATAGAAAATCCTAAAGTGTGCCTCTACAATTAATGAGTCATCTTGAAGTGAAAACAACACCCTACTCCCAAAGAAAGAAAACCCAAGCCACTCCATAGTTTAGCAGTGACACGGAGGAGTACAGAAACAGATTCTCCTGTAATAAATCTTTTAAACTGTTTAGACAAAACTTATCATTGACTGGTCTCATGAAAAATTCTATTAAGAATGAAGAAAAATGATGAACAATGGGTAGCAAGAACCTTCAAAACACAAACAGAACCTGACCATACATGTCCTGTGATTATTTGGCTGAGGAGGTGCCAAGTATATAGCAGTAAAGGAATTTAAAGCTTAGTAATTCTGATATGCACAATAGGGATCCTCTCCTGACCAATAGCTGTATCTTTATTAACTTATAAAAATATAAATATAACAACATAAATTTAAAAAATTTTATATAAACTTACAAAATATATTATATAAAATATATAAAAATATACAAACATTACAAAAGCATAAAAAGTAGAAGTGAAATTCTCACACCAGTCTAGTTCCCAAAGACGAAAGTGATAACCCTATTGTTCTTTAATCTACTTGGCTCATTTAGTTTTGGACATTTATATGCATAAGTACAAATTTATTTCTCTTAAATGACAACACTGTATTCTATTCTGTGGATCTACTATAATTCAAATCAATCCCCTGCAGGTGGATGTTTAGACTGTTTCTAATTTTCCACAATATACATAATGCTGCACTGAATGCATGTACATATGCTTTTCTTTATACATGTGTATAAACATTCCCTTTGGACACATTCTTAGAAGTGGAACTACTAGAAGGGCACAAGCATATTTACTAGTGATGCTGAACCACCCTCCAGAAAGTTAAAGCCATTTTATGCTCCCATAAACAGTGGGAAAGTTATATTTTCTCATAAGCTTCAAAATAATTTCAACTCTAACGGTCTGATTCATATAGCCTCTTCCTTAGAAGAGACTCTCTACTGACTAAGAGAAAATCCTAAAATGAAAGTTAACTACGAATTCTCAATAGTTCAGTGATTAAGATTATTGACTGAGTGCACTCAGTTCAGTTCAGTCGCTCAGTTGAGTCCGACTCTGTGACCCCATGGACTGCAGCATGCGAGGCTTCCCTGTCCATTACCAACTTCCAGAGTTTACTCAAACTCATGTCCAATGAGTTGGTGATGTCATCCAACCATCTCATTCTCTGTCGTCCCCTTCCTCTCCTGCCCTCAATCCTTCCCAGCATCAGGGTCTTTTCAAGTGAGTCAGCTCTTTGCATCAGGTGGCCAAAGTATTGGGAGTTTCAGCTTCAAAATCAGTCCTACCAATGAACACCCAGGACTGATCTCCTTTAGGATGGACTGGCTGGATCTCCTTGCAGTCCAAGGGACTCTCAAGAGTCTTCTCCAACACCACAGTTCAAAAGCAGCAATTCTTCCACGCTCAGCTTTCTTTATAGTCCAACTCTCACATCCATAGACTATTATCGGAAAAACCATAGCTTTGACTAGATGGACCTTTGTTGGCAAAGTAATGTCTCTGCTTTTTAATATGCTGTCTAGATTGCTCATAACTTTTCTTCCAAGGAGCAAGTGTCTTTTAATTTCATGGCTGCAATCACCATCTGCAGTGATTTTGGAGCCCCCTAAAATAAAAGCTTCTCACTGTTTCCACTGTTTCCCCATTTATTTGCCATGAAGTGATGGGACCAGATGCCATGATCTTAGTTTTCGGAATGTTGAGTTTTAAGCCAGCTTTTTCGCTCTCCTCTTTCACTTTCATCAAGAGGCTCTTTAGTTCTTCACTTTCTGCCATTAGGGTGGTGTCATCTGCATATCTGAGGTTATTGATATTTTTCCCGGAAATCTTGATTCCAGCTTGTGTTTTATCCAGTCTGGCATTTCTCATGATGTACTCTGCATATAAGTTAAATAAGCAGGGTGACAATATACAGCCTTGATGTACTCCTTTCTCAATTTGGAACCAGTCTATTGTTCCAGGGCCAATTCTAACTGTTGCTTCTTGACCTGCATACAGATTCCTCAGGAGGCAGGTCAGGTGGTCTGGTATTCCCATCTCTCTAAGAATTTTCCACACTTTGTTGTGATGCACATTGTCAAAGACTTTGGCATAGTCAATAAAGCAGAAGTAGATGTCTTTCTGGAACTCCCTTGCTTTTCTGATGATCCAATGAATGTTGGCAATTTGATCTCTGGTTCCTCTGCCTTTTCTAAATCCAGCTTGAACGTCTGGAAGCTCACAGTTCACATACTGTTGAGTGCACTGGATGACCTCTAAAATTCTTTTATACTGAGGAGATCTCAGTTACTTTTTCACTAAATTTGGGCTGGGATATTCAAAGTAAAACTTAGATAAGATACTATTACAGAACCAAAGTACTTTCTTACAGTTGTCTCTTGAGATAACTTTATTTAACAGAAGGCAGCACCAAGCTCTAAATTTCTTTTCCCAGTTATCAGAAAACAAATTATGCTAACCATCTAGATGGCATCTGTAGATCTGAGCTCTTCAAACAGGTTATCAAAACTTTGTTGAAGCAGTTCTACCTCAGTAGTATAAAATATGATACCTCCAGTTTTAATTACCCTTGGAAAGAGAAGAAATTTTGAAACTATAAGCAGCTCATCAACATGGTTTATTATAAGACAGAGGGCCAAAATATTGACTAAATTTATAACAAATTTCTATAAATCATTTGGTATATGTTCCCCTATCACACTAGACATGGTTCAAACCTAAGTTCTGGGCAAATGAGGCAAAACATCCCTCCCTTTCACTGTGCTGGCACTAGCATCCAACTGAGAGCCTAGATGAATAGCTATTCTTTCTCCTTTGAAATATTTCACTAATTGTCTTTTATCCATTCAGCAAGACGATTCAAGGTTGCAATGAACCACTCTCATGGCCTCTGGGTTCTCTTCATTTCCCCATAATGCTAATCCTTCTAGGGTCTAATTATGATCATTATCATTCTACATTAAAACCTAAAATGGCTACCTAATACCTACTGGGTTAGTTCAAACTCGTTTGCCTGAATAAAAGATTGCCTTTGTTAATTAGATATTAACCTGTGTTTTTTCCTTTTCCTTCAAAATTTTGTTCACACTACTCGTCTGATATGCTTTTTTTTGGGCACCTTAAAAAAACTTTATTATGAGAAATTTCAAACAAATATAAAACCACAGAAAACCCTCTACTGAACTGATACAGACCCTACCAAGCTTTAATGAACATTCAACTCATAGCCAATCTTATTTTATTTATAACCTTTCCTCTTCTACACTATTATTTTAAAGCAAATCCCAGAAATACAAGTTGTATGTATTACATCTGCTGAGTAAAGTTGTCCCTTGTTTAAATATTGTGAGAGTGTTTAGCATATAATGACAGGTGGCAGTGATACGGAAAGACCATCATTTCATTGCAAAAGTGAAAATGGGTAGAAAGCTTAATGTAACCAATCAACTGATTTGCTGAGTAATGTTTATACATACATGGCTATGAAAAAAATGTCTTAATTAATTTTTTGTTGTTAAGAAAAAAATTACTGGGAATTCTCTGGTGGTCCAGTGGTTACAGGATTCTGCTTCCACTGGAGGGCACACAGGTTCAATCTCTGGTTGGGGAACTTGGATCCCACAAACCATGTGGCCAAAAAGAAAAAAAAGGACTGAAAGCAATTTTTCAAAAAAGCTTTTAGCACTTATGATTCATTTTATAAAGACTTTTTTGGCTGCACCACAAGGCAAGTGGGATCTTGGTGTCCCCCCTCCCCCAACCTCCGTGACCAAGTCCCCTACAGCAGAAGCCCACAGTCATAACCACTGGACTGCCAGACTGCCAGGGAAGTTAAGTCCCTGTATGCAATTATTTTTTGCTTTGAGTCTGTTGATAATAAGATTTCTTGTGTTCCTGGGAATGCAAATTTCTCCTTACAGCAGAGTTATAACACAAGCGCGCACACACAAGCCAGTCTGTGACATACTATTTCTGTATGTATATGTTATGCATCAATAAGCAAAATAAGTGAAACCAGAACATTAAGAACAGAAGGACTGATTATCCTTCTCTTTATCATCACAGTAGCAATGGCTCATATCTGAGATGTTAGTCAGCTGTTCTTAACGAGCAGTTTCTTAAGAGTATGAGAACCTTAGAATGATGACAAACTTAGGGTTAAAAAAGCTCACCGACTGAATGAAGGCATACTTTATAGTCAAAAAATAACTCACCAATAATGGTAAGGGTCACAGTACTAACAATGGTGAGTGTCACAGAAGAGAAACATGTGGGATGTAGATAGCTGATTCCTACATGAACCATAAAGCAGAGATATCTGATGATCCAGTTAGTGGAAAACAGGCCCAAATCACTGTCAATGCAAATATATACCATTAAACATTCTATTACGAAACTACCCTCCATAAACTGTATTTATAACAGTAAAGTTAAACAAACAGTGACGTACCCAGTGGGTTTTTTTTTTTTTTTGTCTAAGCAAAAAATTAGCCTATATTTACTTATATAGTAGGTTACTGTGTAGAATGAAAGTTCTGGAAAAGTAAGTACATTATTTCCCTGGAAGAAGATGAACATCTCTGGACCAACTAGCTAGTAATTTTTTATGAGGATCAGAAACTTTAAGTATCTGCAAAACATCAAAAATATTTAACTTATGGACTGTAAAACTATTCTCTGGAAATCTTAACATGAAAAATAATTTAAAACCTTGATACAGGGAGTTCCCTGGTGGTCCAATGGGTAGGACTCCCGTGCCTTCACTGCTGAGAGCCTGGGTTCAATTCCTGGCTGGGGAACTAAGATCCTGCAAGCCATGTAGTGCGGCCAAAATAGAAAGAAGTAAAAATTAAAACCTTGACAATCCAGTCTCAATAAACACTTCAGCTATACCGGGCCCAAATTCTCACCCATTAATGAGTGGTGGAGGTTCACAAGTGAGCTGCGTCCGACTCTTGTGACAGCATGCCTGTCGCCCACCAGGCTCCTGTGTCCACGGGATTCTCCCGAGAGAATACTGGAGTGGGTTACCCTTTCCTTCTCCAGGGGACCTTCCCAAGTCTCCTGCATTGCAGGCAGATTCTTTACTGACTGATGGTGGTGGTTCAGTCCCTAAGTCATGGCTGACTCTTCCAATTCCATAGACTGCAGCCCGCCAGGCTCCTCTGTCCATGGGATTTCCCAGGAAAGAATAGTGGAGTGGGTTGCCATTTCCTTCTCCAGGGGATGTTCTGGACCTGGGGATCGAACTGGGGTCTCCCCCACATTGCAAGCAGATTCTTTACCACTGAGCCACCAGGAAGGCCCTTCATTAAGGAATACTTAAATTAGCCCCAGGGCACAGTCAAAGCAGTACTTTTAAATGAATAGAAAGAGTTTAGTAAATTCCTCCAAATTCTTATGCAAAATATAATCACAACCATATGCCCTGTTGAAATTTCCCAAGTATTTTACGATCTCTTTCAATTGCCTCTGCTGGTTTTTCGGTCCTATCAGCGTCTGACCCTAAGCAAAGGCCAGAATTCCAGCAATGAATCAAATGAGAACATGAAGCATCTTAGGTTTTACCTTCCACTTTTCCTTTTTGTTAAAACATCTTCTATTTACAAACTTATTTTTTCCTAAGTAAAATATTCCTGAATATTCAATACTACTGTTTTTGAATACTGTACATATCCTTTTCTAGTGCTTGATGACCAATATGAAAACTAAGACAAGTATTAAATCAGAAGAAATCCTATGCCCCAGACTTGGATAAATCTCTTGTAGACCACCCCTAATAACTTAAAGAGTAGTGGTTCCCAAACTTTCTGGCCAGTTTTTTAAAATTGCAAAAATTTTGGGGGTGGAAGAAATGGCTATGGCGCATCAAAAGTAGAAACATGCATTTATAAAATAAATGAGTCATGGGGGTATAATCTATAATATGGTGACTAGTTAATACTGTACTGCAAGTTTGAAAGTTGCTAAGAGATCTTAAAAGTTCTCATCAGAGGAAAATTTTTTTTAACTATTTAAGGTGAAATGTGTTATACTTATTGTGACCATTTCACAATGTATTCAAATCATTATGAAATCATTATGCTTTTTTGTTGTTCAGTCGCCAAGTCGGGTCTGATTCTTCGTGACCCCATGGACTGCAGCATATTAGTCTGCATCATGTTGTACACCTGAAATATGTCAATTTAGTCTCAATTAAAAAATAGCCTAAAAAATGAGGCCATTAGGATGCGCCCTAATTCAATATGACTGGTGTCCTATAAGAGAAAATTTGGACACACAGAGACACACCAGGAACGTGTACACATAGATGAATAACCACATGAAGAGGCAAGAGAGTGACCAACTGCAAGCCAAGGAGAGAGGCCTCAGGAGAAACAACTCCTGCCAACACCTTGATCTCAGAGTTTTAGCCTAAAAAAAAAAGTGCACAAGTTTTATTTGCCAATTAGGAAAATATAGTAAAACAAACAGCAAACAAATAACCCCCAAAGCCACAAAAAAACCACTGTGAATTTATTAATACATTAGATCTTTTGCAATTGAGGCTCCTGGCCCACAAGGTACCAGTGTCCAAGAATAATAATTACAGAGAAATGACAGTATTTCAGCACAAGAGCTTTTCACTTATGTCCTTAAGGACCATTATCTATTTAGCAACAACAGGACTAAACAATTTATACTCTGATAAATATATCAGATGATATTTACTAAGTGTGACCAAAAAAAAAGGAAACAAGGCAGCTCCCTACCTAAGAAGGCGCTGTCCTTTGACCTCTTGGGCCAAACCACCATAAAGCCCCTGGTTAAAGCAGGAGGAAAAAAAAAAAAATCACACAATCCATGGCTCTTCAATGAATTTAGTTTCCTAAGAATCCACTAAGACTCAAGTTTGTGTTTCACGTTTTAAAGTCCATCTCTTCCCCTATGAGTGTATGAAAGCAAGAAGCAAACCCATGAGGCAGGATCTCCATCTGCCTTAGCATTAATATTTAAAAATTCACCTGAGGTATAACTACCTTGTTACTGTTTTTCTAGCAGAATTTAAGACTTCTTGGCTATTATTTGAGCATACATATTCATTACATTCCTACCAACTTTGCATTACTGAACTGTTAAAAGGAAACAATATTTGTCTGTTTTCTTTGAGGGGGACCTACAATGAATGTTTATTTGGCTATCAGTCTATTATAATGAAAAACAAATCCTACAAGTTGAAATAAGTTTTTTAAAGATGTTTGGAAGCTGTATGACACCATTCCTTATTCTACAGAAATTCAATTCCTTTAAGAAGTCTTATCTGACTTCTAGCCTTATTATGAATGATTTCCTTTTTTTACTTCCTTTGCAAAAGGTATTTTCTTTGGGAAAAAACTGGTTTACCAGGCACAACTGAGTGTGCATCTATGGCAATCTGATAAAAGCAGGTTTTGATCTCTAGTAGCAAAATTATTTGAATTTTCAAAAATACAAGAATTTCCAGATTCTTTATAAGAAAACAAGTACTTAACATGTTCACAGCTAGGCTTTGTGACAGTTTGCTACTTGGCCCAACAGGTCAAAGGGGGGCCTTTTTTCAGGCTGAAGAAGAAATCAACCGAGTCAAATTTTTCTCTTAGGAATATAAATCCTAGGATGTTTATAGTTACTAACCTTTTTGAAGAGTAATCACAGACTTCTGTGAGAATCTTATCAAGGTTATGAACCTTTCCCTCAGAAAAATGCAGAGACAAAACTCAAGGTAAAATTCCAGGGATTCACAGGCCTCTGATCTACACTCTATCCTGAACCGCAGGCAGTCTGGGATAAAGGAAGCCTGTAATTCACTGAATGGTAAATACCCTGGTAAATATCAAGGAAGTCAGAATTTACAATTTGTCTAGTAGGGGACAAATAAAACCTCATCCATTTCCTCTATCTAGATCCTGGAGCCATATCCACTTTTAGGCAAAGAATCCTAGAGGAAAAAGAGGAAAATTACAGATGGACGGCAATATGGTAAGTCAGGAGGAGAGGAAAGGGCAGATTATATTGGTGGGGTCTTCCTTAAATAATCTAAGTAATGCAGTATAATGAAAAATATCCTGGAACCATACAGAGTTGACTCATCTCATTACTAGTGCAATCACTCTGATTGTTTGTTCATTTGAGACCACCCTATAACACTACTTTGAGAATGAAGTAAAATAACACTAATAGAACTTAGCAAGAAACTGGGCAAAAAAGATAGATCGGGTTTTTCTACATCCTACAGAAAAACTCGAACTACCCAATACTTAGCACATTGGTATGCAGGGTTACAATATTAAAGAAGCAAATAGAGGTCAAAAGGAAGGCAAATAGGAGCCACTTTCCTACCTCCAAGGCATTAGTAGTTAGTGGAAGAGAGAAATCTACAGTTTGAGTTTTGTTAGTAACTCACCAAGTCTACTAACGTTAAGACTTGCTAACAGTCACAGAATAATTTGCACTCTTAGTCAAATATTCTATTAATTTTCTTAGAGAAATCTTAACTGTTTGGCATTGATGTGATATTTGTAATATACCCTTTCAGAAATTCAACCACCTCATAAAATGAAATCTACTGTATACTGTTTAATTTACCCACTTGTTTCCCCAATCCTGTACAATTCCTGTCAGGAAGAGTTTCCTGAATTCTATAAAGACTTTTAAAAATATTAAAGTTTGTTTTTAGTATGAAGTCATTACATATCTGTGTAGTCGCTGTTTTCCCACTGACTGGAAACATCATGTAACAGTCACAAGAGGAACTGGGCACCAACTGGAGAAACCGAAACATTGAGTCTGTTACTAACTTGCTTTAACAAGACTCAAGACAGCCAAGTTGGTACCTTTACTTTAACCTTTAAACTTTTTTATTGTGAAAAGTTTCAGACAAGTAATAAAAAGTAAAACTTTACAAGGAACTTCACTTATGTATTATCATTTCAACAAGAACCAACTCACAGTCAATCTTGTTTCACCTTTCTCCCCTCTCCTTCATTCTAAAGGAAACACCAGTAACATCATTTTGTTCACAAATATTTCAGCATGCATTGCTAAAAGGTAGTCTTTTAAAAAAATGTGTGTGGATTGTAGTTCCTGTTCTGTTTTTGGGGAAAAGATCATTGCTTTCTAAAATTTTAACTGGAGTAGAGTTGATTTACAATGTTAATTTCAGGTGGACAGCAAAGTTAATCTGTTATTCATATACACATAGCCACTCTTGTTAAGATTCTCTTCCCATACAGGTTATTACAGAGCACCAAGCAGAGTTCCCTTGCTATACAGTAGGTCCCTATTAGTTAACTATTTTATATGTAATAGTGTGTATATAGTAATCCCAATCTCCTGATTTATCCCTCACCCCTTCTGGGGGTGGGGGGAGATAATTTTAGCCATTATTTGTCCCTTCCTATAACTCCCAATTCCTGTATCTGTGTCATCCAATCTGAATTTATCATAGCACTTCTCAATCTCACTCTAACACCAACGCATTAAAGCAAAACAAAGGAAAAAACTTCCAAAAAATAAAAGAGGGAACCTCCAAAACTCATTTTGCCCTGATACCAAAGCCAGACACTACCCAAATCAATGTGATACACATTAACAAAACGAAGAATTAAAACTGTATGATCATCTCAATAGATGCAGAAAAAGCAGAAACAAACAAACAAACAAAAAAACCCCAAACCTCTCAACAGATTTGGTACAAATGGAAAGTACCTCAACATAATAAAGGCCAGGTATGACAAACCCACAGCTAACATCATACTCAATAGAGAAAAGCTAAAGCTAAAAGCTTTTTATTTAAGATCAGGAACAAGACAAAAATTTCCATTTTTACCACTTTTATTGAATGGAGTAGTGTTAAGTACTAACCAGAGCAACTGGGTAAGAAAAAAGAAAAGCCATCCAAATCAGAAGAGAAGTAAAACCATCTCTTTGCAGATGATGGTGTCATATCTAGAAAACCCTAGAAATTCCACCTAAATTGTTTAGAATAAACAAATTCAGCAAAGTCATATGATACAAAATCAACATTTAAAACATCAATACTTTATACACTAACAACGAACTACAGGCAAGAGAAATTAAGAGACTATCCCATTTACAACAACATCAAAAAGAATAAAATAATTAGGAATGAGTTCAACCATGTGAAAGATCTATACAATGAAAACCATAAAACACTGATGAAAGAAACTGAAGACACAAACAAAAGGATAGTTCATGCTCATTAACTGAAATAATGCTAAAAGTGTACATATTCTTCAAAGTGATCAACAGATTCAATGCAATCCCTATCAAAATTCCAAAGGCATTTTTTATTGAACAGCCAAAGCAATCTTGAGAAAGAAAAAGAAATCTGAAGCATCATATTTCCTGATTTCAAACTATATTACAAAATTACAGTACGGTGTTGTCATAAAAAGATATATATATCAGTAGAACAGACTAGAGAGCCCAGAAATAAATGCATACATATATGGCAAACTAATTTTCAGCAAAGATATCAAGAATTTATAATGGGGAGAAACTCAGCAAAAGCTATGAATCAGGACTTTTTTGGATATTCTTTAATTTTAAGAAGTATCTCTGTTACCAGGGATGTTAGGAATATTTTATAGGCTATGACAGCACATAAGCAACTTATGTGTCCATAAACTGGTAAACGGATAAAGATACAGTATATATAATGGAATATCACTCAGCTATGAAAAAGAATGAAATATTGTCATCTGCAGCAAAACGGATGGACCTAGAGATTATCATACTAAGTCAAAGACAGAATTGTATGCTATCACTTACATGTGAAATTTTAAAAATAACACAAATAAACTTATTTACAAAACAAAAAAAGACTTATAACAAACAAACTTATGGTTACCAAAGAGAAAAGGGATACAAGGAATACATTTCTAGTAAATCATTTCAAAATATAAATCAGTACTTCTAAAGCTGATGATTCTGATGGAATAATTTTTCTTCAAAAGTTTCTACAAATCTGCTTAAGTCTGAATTTAACTTTAAATGTAAATTTATACAATGGCATTTTGGTGTTATATTTTCTGTAAATTATGGTAGTTGTAAAAGAAACTAAAAGTGGCTTTTTGATTTGCATATAACTAAAATATAAAATAAAAATGCAAGTAATTAAAATTTCATTCATTAAAAAAATACACAATGAGGAAACGATAATCTCTTCACCATGAATGGTGTGTGGAAAACAGAATATCCACATGCAAAAGGATGCAACTAGACCCTTAACTTCTATCACACAGAAAAATCCGCTCAAAACGTATTACAGACATGAATGTGAGACCCTGAAACCATACAACTCCTGGAAGAAGCGAGGGGTAAGTTTCTCGACACTGAATCTTGCCAGTAGACTTTTTAAATGAATTCTTATTGGAGTACAGTTGCTTTACAACGCTGTGGTGGTTTCCGCTGCGCAAGGTAAATCAGTTACACACATATCCACTCTTCTTTAGATGCTCTTCCCACGTAGGTCACCACAGAACACTGAGCAGAGTTCTCCGGGCCACACAGCAGGCTCTGGTTAACTACCTATTTTATATGCAGCAGTGCATACCTGGTGGCTTCTCTGGCGGCTCAGATGGTCAAGAATCTGCCTGCAATGTATGAGACCTGGGTTTGCTCCCCGGGTTGGGTAGATCCCCTGGAGGAGGATGGCAACCCACTCCAGTATTTTTGCCTGAAGAATCCCATGGACAGAGGAGCCTGGCGGGCCACAGTCCATAGCATCACAAAGAGTTGGACATAACTAAGCGACTAGGCACAGCACAGTACATACATGTTAATTCCAATCTCCTAATTCATTCCACCCATTCATCCACCTTTCCCCCTCGGTAACTGTAAGTCTGTTTTTCTACATCTGTGACTATTTCTGCTTTGCAAATCAGTTCATCTGTACCATTTTTCTAGGTTCCACATATAAGTGGTATTATCTGATATGTCTCTTTCTGACTTACTTCACTCTGTATGACAATCTCCAGGTCCATCCATGCTGCTGTAAATGGCATTATTTTGTTCCTTTTTATGGCTGAGTAAATACATTGTATGTGTGTACCATATCTTCTTTATTGCCAAAATTTTTTTTAAATTTGACACCAAAGGCCAAGACAACAAAAATAAACAAGTGAGACTAAAACTACAAGCTTCTCCAGAGCAAAAGAAACCAACAATGCAACAAAAAGGTATTATGGAATGGGAGAAATTATTTGCAAACCACACAGCTGGTAAGGGGTTAACATAAAAAACATCTAAGGAACACATAGAGCTCAACAGCCAAAAACGAACAAAAAAAATTCCAGTTAAAAAATAGGCAGCGGCTTCCTTGGTGATCCAGTGGCTAAGACCCCACACTTCCACTACAGGAGTCCTGAGTTCAATTCAGGTCAGGGAACTGGCTCCCACATGCTGCAACTAAGGATCTTGCATGCCAAAAGATCGAGGATCCCGAGTGTCGCAACTAAGACCCAGCACGGCCAAGTAAATCAAAAAATTAAAAAAGCAAGGGACCTGAATAGGTACTTTCCTGGAGCTTGCTCAAACTCATGTCCATCGAGTCTGTGATGCCATCCAACCATTTCATCCTCTGTCATCAGAAAAATGACCAACAGATCCTTGAAAAGGTCCTCAATATCACCAACCATCAGGGAAATGCAAACCAAAACCTCAGTAAGACATCATTTCACATCTGTTAAGTATGACTATTATCAAAAAAGACAAGAGATAACAAATGCTGATGAACATGTGGAAAAAAAGGGAACCCCCATGCACTGTTGGTGGGAATGTAAATTGGTGCAACTACTACAGAAACCACGAGGCAGTCCTTCAAGAAATTAAAAGTAGAACTACCATTTTATTTAGCAATCCCACTTCCGGGAATTATGTCTAAAGGAAACAAAACCACCATCTTGAAGAGCTATTTGTACTCTCCTGTTCACTGTGGCATTACTTACAATAGCCAAGTCATGGAAACAACCTGAGTGTCTGCTGAGGGATGAACGTATTAAAAAACATGATCTCTACCTCCTTATCTACCTATGAGTGAACACTATTCATAAAAAAGAAGGGCATCTTGCCATTTTTGACAGCATCGGAACCGGGAGTGTGTTACGCTAAGTGAAGATGGAGAAATCATTGCTTATACATGGAATTATGGAAAAAGAAACAAAAACTCACAGAAACAGAATGTAGAATGGTGGCTGCCACGAGTGTAAGAGAAACGGGAAGCCACTAAAAGGGTCAAACTTTCAATGAAAAAGCTAAGGATCTAAAGTATGATATACACTATAAAACTGAAACTTGCTGAGATTAGAATATATTATAGGCTCTCTCTCACACACAAAGGTAAACGGTAAACGTGATGAATGAAAAGTGTTAACTCAGTTGCTGGAATCCTTTCACAACTTACACATATAACAAATCATCAAGTTGTATGCTATAAATTTATCACAATTTTACCTCTCAATTATACCTCAATAAAGCTTAAAAACAAAAACCTCCCAAACATCTGACCAGATGAGTAAACTGGAATTATAGCTTTATCTGAAGGCACTTAAAAGGCCTCATGATATACCTTAAAACTCCAGAGTTAAAAAAATCCCTTTAACTTTAGTCACTATACAAGTTGTTTATATAAAACAACTTCTAACATCTGAAAGGGACCTTGGATCCTGAAAAGAAGCTTTGTTTCCTTAAAGCTCCCTTCTCTATTAACATTTTTAATGTAATTATATTCATATAGCAAGCACTGGTATATTTGTAGTCAGAAGCCTCAAATTTTAGCTAGACACCAATTATTTCTTTAACAGTTTGTTCTTTTCATATAACCAGTGGAGTCCTGAAAATTAGGTGCTATATTTACATTACTTAATCTAAGATGCAGATAAGAGTTTAGAGAATTGAGCAAATATTCCTAACAATAATAACTTCCAAAATAAAAGCTAACATTGATAGGATATTCCTTTTCTAAAAGCCACTGTGTCCTAAATCAATTTATATGCACCAGCTCATGTAATGCCCACAATAAATTTATGAGAAATGCACTATTCCTATGTAGCCAAAAAATTAAACTCACCAAGTTGAGAAGAACCGTGTCCAAGGCCAGAGCAAGAAAACCCACAAACTAGAACCCGAACCAAGGTCTACCCAACTGTAGAACACTTACACCTTTAACTACTATCATGTCACCGTTTGGCATATCTTGATTTAACATTTTTTAGCAATAAAAATAAATATACTAGAATGTAAGATAGATTGCTGAAATGATGTAACTTCTTTTATGTATTATAATCAGAAAGGATAAAACAGTTTTAATATTTAGCAGGTTTCAGATTTTCAACAATTTGATTTTTAACTTAAAACTTATAAAGTCAGGTAATTTGGCTTTTAAATGACAAAGTTAAAAATCAGATGACATACTTTCTAAGAAAAATCTAAATTTGAGGTCTAAGGGTGAATCACTCAAAAAATGTTATTGATGACCTCTGTATTTATTACATGAAGTGGTACCAGTGGCCCAAGTGCTAGTCAAGTTTCAAGTATCTGAAATCATCAAAGACCAATGGAGAATGATTGAGCATTTCAAGAGAGAGAATTTTTACCCCAATACAAAATAACAAGTTTATAAAAAATAAAATATCAGTTGCTGGCATTTGACAACTTTTATTCTGAATTTAGTGTTCCATGATATTTTTATAAATGTAATCTTTTTCCAGGCCCCAAATGGGGAAAGAAAGTTTTCCTTTCTTCCCAGAGAAAGGAAGTCTTTTATCTTGAACTGTCTATATTAAGTCAAGAAATTCTGGACAACAGAAGAAGAAAAAAGTCTATATTCCTCTTCTATGGCCTAAAAGTTACCATTTACTGAAAAATCTAAAAGCAGCTAATTTTAGTAAGTAAACTAACATAAATGCTTCTTGTGTTATAATATAAGTGCCATGACAAAATCTCACTTTAAATAGCATTCATAGTTTATCTGTTAAGTCTCACATAATAGGAATGGGAAAAGAAGACAATGGGAAAAATCTAGAAGCTAGATCTCTGACTATATTCAGATTTTTAAATTTCACTTAGAAACCATATTTTATATAATTATAAAACAGAAAGTAAAAAACAACAACAACAACAAAAAAAACACAGAAAGTAATCCCTGAAAAGTCTCAAAGTGAAACACAACAAATTAACCTGTTTATCAAGTTGGTGACATAACCACAGAAAGATCTATCCCAAGTAATTTTAAACCACTGTAATCTGACTGGACTGTATATCTCTGGAAAGATATACCCTAAGGGCAAAAACAAACAAACTCACTTTCCAGTAATCACACTGTTCTGCCATTCTAAAACTGCTGTGTGTGTATGTGGGACAAAGCATGATAATTACATTGGGTATTAGTGAAAACTGAGATTTGGGGCATGGGGAAAGATTACATTTATAAAAATATCATGGAGCACTAAATTCAAAATAAAAATTATCAAATACCAACAACTAGTATTTTATTTTTTATAGACTTTTTATCTTGTACTGGGGTAAAGCCAATTAACAATGTTGCAACAGTTTCAGGTGAACAGTGAAAGGACTCAACCATACATATGCATGGATCCACTCTCCCCCAAAATCCCTTCTCATCCAGGCTGCCACATAATATCAACAACTGGTATTTCGAAAAGGAAAAAAAGAGGAAAGGATGAAACCATTTTTTAGTTCTATCCACGGAAATGGTCTAGAAAGAAGGTCCAACCCAAGAGCACCAAACACTTCTAACACCCAAACCGTGGTCTCTAAATACCATTTCCCACTAAAAGAAATCAGTTTCGAAGAAATGAGTTAAGTCCAGGTTTGGAGCAAGAAATATACAAAATGATCTGGGAATATCTTGTCACACTAGAAAGCAATGAATCAATCAATGCAAGCCAGGAAACGACTGATAAGGAGTAAAAAGGAAAGGCTTTGGAGCTAACAGCCAAATGTAGGATAATTTTTAAATGTCAACATTAATGACTGAAAGAGACTGAAACATATCAAACAGGTATAAAACCCTAAATACACAATAATGATTCTTCATGGCTCAACTCTAGAGGTTGCTAAGTTACCAACCCATTATTTTGAAAACTAGTAAGGGGGAAAAAAGCAAGCATTGATTTTGCCTTTCCTATTCAAATTGTTATCTTAGGGAACCCACATAATTAACAAGGGTGAGTATTACAGAAAATAAATTAAGCAGTGATAGAATCTAAGTCTGTTCTTCTCGAAGTGTGGTCTGAGAACTTCTGAAGTTCTTAGATTCTTTCAAGGAGCAAGTAAAGGCTTTTTCTTCTCAACTATGTATCTGTGGGAGGCCAGATTTTCTTCAGTCTTCAACCAAAACAATTTATCACAACAAATTAAATGCAGAAGTAACTATAAGAAAGCAGTTGTCTTCTATCACCAAAGAGGTTTGTTAAATGTTAATACCATTTAAAAAAACCTGGAAAGTTATTTTTCAGTCATGTTACATACATCAGCAGGATTTGTTATTGCTATTCTAAAATTAGCTAATAACATTAAAAAATACTGTTTTAATGTCTAGTATGGTAAATCTCAATAGAAACTATACAAACAAACTCTCTGGGGCCTTGAACAGCTGCCTAACATCACACAGACAAGCAGACATTATGTAACTCTTAAGGAAAGTACCTAGTACTTTATTATACAGTATACTTGAAATGGATCTAACCGCTAATTTACACAGAATATGGGGGGGGGGGGGATCATCTAATAGAACACGGAGACACAATTTCCAAAATCCAACACTAAGAACTCAACACAGTGATAAATTTCATTAAGCGTATAATATGAGGAAAAGAGGATCTATAAATTAGAAAGATAAACTTATCAACCAAGTGCAGTGTACGGACCTTATCTTGATCAAACGGAAGGTTTCATTAAAATTCAAAGGGAGTCCATTTTTTTCTATTTCTCCTCTATTTTGTTGTATTTGGAATTTTTCATAACAAAAAATTAAACCTATATCTATTCCCTTCCTCACTGCCACTAAAAAGAAAAAGGGCATTCTAAAACTCTCTCTTTGGTTGCTAAGTCATGTCTGACTCTTGCGACCCCATGGAGCCTGCCAGGCTCCTCTGTCCATGGGATTTTCCAGGCAAGAATACTGGAGTGGGTTGCCATTTCCTTCTCTATTCTAAAACTGTCCATATGAAAATGGGGGTTCAGAGAAAATGAAAGTCGCTCAGTCCTGTCCGACTCTTTGCGATCCCATGGACTGCACAGTCCGTGGAATTCTCCAGGCCAGAATACTGGGGTGGGTAGCCTGTCCCTTCTCCAAGGGATCTTCCCAACCCAGGGATCAAACCCAGGTCTCCGGCATCGCAGGCAGATTCTTTACCAGCTGACCCACAAGGGAAGCCTAAGAATACTGGAGTGGGTAGCCTATCCCTTCTCCAGCGGATCTTCCCAACTTAGCAATCAAACTGGGATCTCCTGCATTGCAGGCGGATTCTTTACCAACTGAACTGTCAGGGAAGACCCTAATATGAGGGTTCAGAGAAGCAAACAGAAAAATCCTAGCAAAGAAGACAATCAGAAGAGCACTAAAAAAACTGCATTGCTATAGAGTGACAAAAAGTTCCCACGGTCCTCTATAATTAGGGTGAGGATATAATTTATGGCCCAAACCGGGACATTTTTGAGAGTGAAAAGGGTGCCATTACTAATTACTTGGGAGACATAAATCAGGAGTATCCCAGGGAAACCAAGACATATGGTCACTCTATCCATAAAAGATTAAATCAAAAAAATCATTTTTCACAGTAGATATTCAACTCAATCCTCTGGGTTAACTATTTCCAAAGAACCATATTCCTAGTATTACAGAGTTCAGAAAAGCTAAGTTATTCCACACAAAAAAATTATGCTTCATCCTTGCCTGGCAAAGTTTGATCATAAAGTGAGATATGTTTACTTCTCCTCTTGTTGCTCAGTATATTCTACAAACGTCCAGCCATTCCTTTTCATACCAACTGTGCGTGATAAACTATGAGAGGGAAGCTACACTTACTCAGAGCCTTGCTTTTCTAAAAATACATGTCTTCCCATGGACCTCCACACAAGACCTAATCAGGCTCCTACTCAATTTATGAATGGATACCTTATGCGTAGCAACACTTCAAATCTTAATGGCCTAAGGGTAAAGTAAGGAAGAAAAAGCAAAAACATTTCATCCGGCCTAGGCTCCAAAGAGCATTGGCATTATTATCACCTACTTAATCTAACGCGGTATGGCTATAGTAACTGCAGAGTTTCATATAGGATGTAGGCATAATTTTTTAAAAAAGAATCTTCAGCAAATATCTGGTTTTAATATTGTTTATATAATACATGCCACCAAGAAATGAGTACCTGTTAAGCTGTAAATACTTTATCCCATTTAATCAGTTTTTTAAATATTTGGTAAATTTTTCTAATGAAAAGTAGTTTAAATACGAAAATATGCAACAATCTGGCACAATTTATTGCTGTTGTTTAGTTGCTAAGTAGTCTGACTCTCTGTGACCCTATGCCATGCTTAGCCTGCCAAGCTCCTCTGTCCACGGGGTTTCCCAGGCAATACTGGAGTGGGATGCCGTTTCTTTCTCCAGGGATTGAACCTGCATCTTCTGCTTGAAAGGCAAATTCTTTACCACTGAGCCCTATAATTTAGCCCATCCTAAAATGTGCACTGACATTTCAACCTTTTATTCTGTTCTATTAAGTTATAACATTAAAATTTCAATTGCCATAAATAAAATAAATCTGTCTGGTAAGAAAAATAATTAAAAATCGATTTCAAAAATTTAGACTTCTACAATTTCCTCAAATCTGTTTTCTGTTATTGCTGTTTTCTTAAAGTCACTTCACCTTATATTTTCCAGACTGTGGACATAAAGACATTTAACTTGCATGGCTACAGCAGACTGCACCACAGAAATCAAGAAAATAAAAGTTTATGTCATCTAACAGTCTAATGCTACCGCATGCAATCAATCACAGTACCTCAAAAGTCTTTATTTTACTTTAGGTGATTAAACGCCTTTGTTTTTAGAACTAAAACAGGGTTTTTGTTTTTTTTTAACAGGTTTTTTTTAAAAGTGCCTTTTAGATTCTATCCCATGGATGTTATCATGTTAAACATTTATTTTTTAAATAACCTTATGTAACTGTGGCTCTTCCGTTTCTATCTGTTTCTCTTATAAGTCAATTCTCAGCAGCCTACATCAATGAAGGAAAATGTAACATAAAGGCAGAGTAACTGCCAACAGGTCCTTCCAGGTTATTCTTCATAAAAAAAAATCTTCCCTTGATATCAAGAATGCCTGAAGAGTTGATTATTAACTGCAGATCATCCTCCTTCTCAGAGCTGTGACAGAAAACAAATTGTATGTGTTGAGGAATACACAGAGGCTGGTGGAAGGAAATGGAATTTTTCAACACAGGCCAAAGATCGTAACAGGAGAGAAATTAAAAAAAACCCCACAAACACAGGGGGACAAAAAAAAAGAAAACAACCTTAAACAAAATGACAAACAATGGGTGTGAATATAAAACAAGGAGATCCATATAGACATATACCAAAATTAACAAGTCAACATTATTAAATATGCTAACACTATACTGGAACATTCTAACTAGATCATAATTTCTAAGAATTACGAACTAATCCTCTTACTATATTCAGCAGTGCACATGCCTTATTAGATTACTAGGTTTTATTTGAGTCTTCACATTTCAGGACTGGGGAAGAGAAAATTTCACCATCAGAAAACAATAACATTTCTTATTAGGGGGATGATATGAAAAAAAATAAGGCTTGAAGAACATAAACTAGCAGCTTGATGAAAGAGCTCTGAAGGATGAAAAAAATCTATATTCAAACAATTCCACTTCCACTAAGGTAAAGGGGTAAAGATTCATCAAGGTTTAATTTTTTTAACCTTACTTTTATCATAAATATGAGTAATACAAGTTAGTAATTCCCAATTCAAATTGCAAATGTTATCTACAGAACAAATTCTTTTCTTTCTTCAAGCTAATATGGTGGCATCTGGTGCTAATAGTGACTGTGTTACCAACCAATGAAAAACAAGTATGCTTAAAAACATTTTTTTTCCTGGAAGGCTAAGTATTGAAATGGTTTATCAAGAAAGAGAATAGAAGATACTTTAGTTAGCGAATAGGAAAAATAAGCTTTGTATTTAAGTACATAAAAAACAAGCCCACAATCTAATCATAATAAAAATCATATTTGCCAACCGAATTTTCCCCCTTTGTCCTATTTTATTTTTTTTTGCTAGGGAGAGGCGTTGTGGGATAATAGCAGGAAATAAGGTGGAGCAGCTGCACAGACAAGACGAGGTACAGCGCTGCGTTCTACCTCCATTCTAGCTCACTGCTGGCTCTGTCTTACTGCAAAGGAGATGAGCTGTTTGGGGAGCCAAAGAGTTATCAAAACCTGTGGGATCAAATCGTGCCCCCTCCCCTCTTTTGCCAGGAACTTTTCAGGGACCCTGAGAAGACTCAGGTAATGGGAGTACTAGAAGCCAGGATGATGAGATTTCTAATCACTTGGAAAGTGGTGTGCACATGCCCGTGTGTGCGTGTGTGCATGCACATGTATATGCATGAAGGATGTTTACCCTAGTGCTAGCAACGTTAGTCTTAGGACACGTAGAGAAAACTGTCTGAAATGGAGGCCAGGGTTTGAACTAGACGGCTTCTATTTTAGTCACACAAATCTACGGAAATAATCCATGCGAATGAACTTAAAAGAGAATAAATGACTACCCTGAATTTCTATAATAATATAAAATACAGCCCACTAAATCTCATGTTAATGTTGTTACTATTTCATGAAAAATAGTCTAATGGCAATAATTAGTCACTCAAATTTCCTTTTTCAGGTCAAAATATATCATTACTGCCAAGACCACTGTGCATAAAAATATAATGTTAAGTGGGTAACACATTTATATTTCTTTTACTAAGGGAGAAGACACAAAACTTGGTCAGGTTTGCTTACTATTACAATGTGCATTAAAGGTAATTTTAATTATTCTATTGAGTTAAAACACCTCTTCTTTGCTAACAGCCACAAGCTCTGAATCCATAAGGAAAAAAAATTAACACTCCAGTTTTCTTTGTTATCTCCTGCAGTCTGGATATAAGGGAAAACTCTAAGGCTGGTTTAATAACATTGCAATGCAGGTGGTATCTCAATTCAAGCAACAGATGTACTCTCAGAAAACTGAGTTCAAATCAATTATGTCTAAAAATCAAATTCTCAGAAAATATAAAAAGCATTTAAAAGAATCTCAGCATTTATTTTTTAAAATGTAGGAATCCTCTTACAATCAAAATAACTGCTATCTAACTTGTCTGTAAATGCAGTTCTTCAATATTTTGTTTTTTTAAAAACAACTGGAACAAAAAACCCAACCAAACAAAAAGAACAGGCACACATGCACTGTTCAACACTTTAAAAGTAACTATAAATACTGTTCAGGACATTGATCCTTTTAACATCTTAATGCAAACTTACACAAACTTTGAAGTACTTCATTATGATTCTGCATAAAGGAATAATGTCAGATCTCTTCCAACTCTGTGATTCATATTAATTCTAATAAGCTAGATGCAACCACCCCACTTGCAGCTGGGAGCTGAGCACTTACGTATCAAACAAGGTTGTGCCTAACCTAAAAGGGAGGCTGGGTAATCCCCAGGGAATATCAGGTTGTCCAGGAAGTAGAGATGAGATGAAATAATAAGCAGCCTTTCTTTAGTTAACATTTTACATGATGGCAACCCAACACTTGAATGCTGAAGGGTGCTCTTCATAATACTGATATAAAATTGCAGCTAACAATATGTAACTATTTTACAAAGGGAAACAAATTATTCTACTATTCGGGTCTAATCCAATAATCAAATATGGACAATGTATCTACTGAAATATAAAGGTTTTATTCAGATACAGTATTCTTTTCTATTTTTAAATGAGAATTCAACTGTCAGATGCTCTAGAACTGGTCTACTGGGGAGGAGATTTGTATTTAGGGGGTGGAGCACAGGGATTTATTTTTTTAATCTATACAAAGCTTTAACATTTCATTTTTTTGGAGGAGGGGATGGGTTCCTACCAGATATTCAGGGATATACTAAGTTTGGGGTTACCATTATGTGGTTGGCACAAATTCAACGCTCGAGTAGGAACTATAAATGTTTTCTTTAACTGTATGCCAAACTGAATAATCTCCCAGGGAAAAGAGCCTCCTCCTGCTCCTGCCTTTCCCACCTCCTGCCCCTCCCCCACCGACACCGCCTCCCCGCTGCGCAGAGAGCCCTTTGTCCTGCCCCGCACTTATCTAGCTGTTTGGCCATATTGACAGGCCAACTAAAGGCATAATAAGCGAGTCAGTTTGCCATAAGCAGCTGGCAATTCGAAACAAAAATCTTCCTTTTCTACTCAGACCAAGTCCTGCTGCAGGCGTCTCTGGCTCCTCCCATGCTTCCATCTATTTTTCAAACAGCACAGCAAGGAATTCTGCATTTTCCCTCAACTAGGTAGCACATCAGAAACTTGACTACCCAGACAGAAACATTCTGAGTGAAGTCCTACATCTACTGTTTTTTACAGGCCAAGGAGTATCCTCAGCTCAAGTGTATATACATGACTAACACGGCTAAGGAAATGATGATTACTTCAATCTGCCATCAACTCTTGAGAATGTTCATACTTCAAGGGAAGACAGAAGAGCACAGCTATCAGTCAGATCAAATCAAGTCATATATATCAGATAAAGACATCCAATAACCTTAGTGTTTTTTTAAAAATACTAAGACATTATTCCAATAAGCAGAAAATTCCCTATCCCTGTCTTTATGTCAAAGATACTTAAAGTGACCCTTACATCTCTCCCTGAGGTATTCAGCAAACAAAATCAATATGATGGAAAAACTGAGTGAGGCAGGATGGGATTACAAATTCCTTGCTTGGTGAAAGCGGATATAAAGTAGACAGAGATTCTGCTTCATTGTTCCTTTTATCTCTCATAAGTGTTAGGAGTTTAATATATTGTCAGAGTAAGAATTCTCTAAAGCAATGCTTTCCAACACACTGCCCCCCACCCCACCATGTTATGGGTATCTACTCAATTCAGAATGAATATACAACAGAACATTTTTCATAAGACTAACTGGTTAAACAAAATATGTACTGAGAAATTAAAGAGATGATATTCTATCAACCTCTCATGAACTACTCTAAGTCTTTACCACAAGAGAAGTCACTGCATCAAGGTTAAAAATGCCATTTCACCATATACTTTGGAATTTTGGGAGCAAGGAATGGTGTCAATTGCTATTTATCATAGGTACATTATACTTTGAGGAGTGACTGAATTTTTTTTTTTTAACAAATAACCACCAGTATTACTAAAAATATACTATCTCACAGTTTTGCAGAGTTGAAGTTTCGTTTGTCCTAAATAACAAAAAGAAAACTTTATTTTATTCATGATCCACTTTTTCACTGGTAAGATGTATACAACAATCACTGACTGTCCTTAGCTTTTACCCAACATTTCATAAATTACTTGAATATGAAGAGGATAAAGTCAAAGTGGTTGTCTGCACATCTGCATTTTGAACAGTGTTATTTTCCTGTCCAAAGGGAAAAAAAGAAGTGGCCATCCTCCTCCAGGAAGGCCAAAATAAGTTCCAAAAGTATGTACATTTCTGGACACAAAACACTGTCAGTAGACAGTAAAAATTTCAAGCATGCTGGTTAAATAAATTCTATGAAAAGGCCCTCTACGCTCTTAAGGAAATTATCTTACGTTTAGATCTCAAAGGGGTTCCAAACAGGAAATACAAGTTAAAAGCAATTATTTTATAAGGTAGCTTTCATATAATAACTTAGACATTTGCATCTATGATAAACAGCCAGTATGAGTGACATCATACTTATCTGATACGACATCTTTTATATGTGATAGTAATAAGAATTAGAACCACCTAAAACGTTATCCATTAAAGGTTTTGTTTCATTAGTCTGCTTGCAACACTGAAAGACAATGCAAGCAACATTTGTGAATGACAAAACTCTTCCATTCTTTCTGGTTCCCGCCACAAATGCCAGAGTCATACTACACATTATAGATGACTGGGTTCATTTACACAAAAATGAACATACAAAAATTCTGAAGGAAAAAAATATATATATGACGCCTGAGTCTTAGGGGGAGACAATAACGGGCATCTGTTAAGTATCGGATATAGCTGATGGTGTATCGGGCTGCTGATTCTCCTTCAACAAACTGTTCTGCTTAATTAGAGATCTTCCTAAACTGTGGGAACTGTGGAAGAAGAAAGACTACATTAGGGGCCTAGAGGCTATCGTCTCAAGTATCCTGTATACTAGATTTACTCAATTTCTGAGTATTCCTTCTAGTCTGTCATATTTCAAATGGATCACTGTCAAACATATACATCCTTGTGATCTTAGACAACTATACTCAACACATATTATAATTAATCAATATCACAGGTCAAATTCTAAAGAAATAATCTAATTTGGAGAAATCTATTACTTACTAACACAAAACACTTGATATATATAGAAATCAAGCAAACACTTGATATATATAGAAATCATTCTCCAAAGGACAGTTGTTTTTAGAGTTTAAGACCCCAAATATAGTAAAATGTTTAGCAAAACATCTGTTCAATAAGGTAAATATGGTCTAGTAACTGGAAGAAAACATACAAATAAAGTATTAAAATTGATTTAATGATAAAAAAGATGGAGGAAAACATGCCAGCTGCAGAAAAATCAACTGATATTTTCCCCATTCTGGTTCTCAGGAAGATCCTTAAAATGCTTATTACCTTGGTTTTAAAAGGATTGAAAAATTAAAACTCAAATGGAACTTCTGGTCCTATCCAAGCAAAATCCCCAGATTAAAACCAAAAATCTGCCACAAAAACCAAACATAAAAGTCTTTAACTACCATCCAGTTTCCAAATGCTGATAACCATAAGTGGGTAGAAGGTTATGAATTGCTAATTCTCATTTCCCCACCAATAAAATGCGAACCAGCAGTGAAAATTCCCAGGAAAGCAAGGTTTCCGTCTCAGCCCTGAAGCAGCCATCGCCTAAGTGCAGCTCCCTGCAGCCCACAGCATTAATGGACGCTGCACTGCCGTCCTTCCCTGGAGACGGCAGCCAGCACCACTCAAGCTTCTCACGTAGCAACCAGAGCTCCGGAGCCAGCAGCTGCTGCTGCCTTGTATACTCACCCCTGTGATCCAACCCAAAGGAACAACCTTCTTCTTACCCCACCCCCACTCCTTACACATTTTTTTTTTTTTTGGACCAGTGCTCCATGCCAGAAGGGCTGGAATTATGCCTTTAGAAAGAAACAATCCTAAGGTCACCCTTTTAGTTTTAACTGTGGCTTTTTATTAGAAAAATCAACATTTACCAAATTCCAAATATACACTTAATAAGGCAGCAATTTAGGAGTGAAGATTAACCTTTAGTCTTTAAAAGGCCAATTTGCTAAACATTCTCTTTACAGTCACATTTAAATTTGCAGTTAAAGACAGAAGCTTGTGTTGTGTCCTACCAAAGGACATAATCATTTTTCTATAGTGACATCCTGAGTAAACCTTTAAGATTCTAATCCCATACGAGCCAGAATTTTTGGCTATAGAAGAAAACTAATGATCCTCCTGAAAAAAAAAAAACGGTAGAAATCCAATAAAAAAATTTCCTGTCCACCAAGAGGCCCAGAAACCTCTGAAAATGTGAGGCTTACTAGCTCAGATTCCACACACCTCAAATTACCACTTATAATTTTCCTCTCAGAGTGACCTACAAACATTGATATAAAACTAATCAAGAAAATTTCCCAAATAGGGGGTACACATTCTCTTGAAAAGCCCAGAACACTCAACTCAGCTGGATCCACCCTAATCACAGTATTGCTATGTAATATGTAACATCTGCCCAACAAAAATGTTAATATGACCTTGGTCATAAATATGTCATTTAAATGCAACTCGTTTCATCAAGTGATAAAGGAAATTTGCAGAGGATCTGGGGATTCTTTTAGTACTATGAGGATGGGGAAAACTGGAAAAATAAAGTAAGTATAGACAAAGCCCAATGCAACACAGAGGTCTGGGCAAGAAAAGAGTTAGTGGTGAACACATTGCCCAAGTAACATGAGAAAGCAGAAAATGCAGGTCATACACGCACCCCTGACCCAGACCAGCAGAGGTGGCTGCAGCATCAGTATCCAAGGGAAAGACCAGTTATTCCCAAGAAGTGAGACGAGCAAAGGAGCTCTGTAGAATAAATTAGCATAGAAGGGGCTTTCCCAACAGAAACTTTCCCTCTCACGCGATTCACCTACATAAAAACCAGGGTTTTTTCCTCACCACCGTTCACTTCGCATCCCTGGCTTCCACGCAAAGGGAAAGAGAATTCATAAAGGCTACATTTTTCTGCCTCTAAAGACGTTCGCAAATGATCGCTCTGTACGCCCAAGACAGGGAAAACGACACAATCTGGCTCAACTCCAAGCTAGAACCCTACAAATTCAGTGAGGCCATCTCAGATATACTGGGGCTTACGCCACTGAGAGCCCAAGAATGTGAGGTGGGGGTGGCGAAGGTAATGTCCTTAGTGTGGGAAACGAAGCAATCATCTGCGATGGGGACCCCAGGATGAGGGGGAAGGCGTCCAGGAACATTCGGGGGTGGGGTGGGGAGATCGAAGCCCCCCCCCCCCCCCCCCCCGCCCCAGAGGGATCAGATTTGTCACAAGGCCGCGCGAACGGGAGTGGGGGTGGGGTTTGGGGAGGGGAAAAAAAGTGTGCCTGTGTATTTTGAGAGGAGAGCAGCGAGAGGCCTATCCTCAAGTAAAAGGTAAACGTGGAGTAGGCAGTTCCCAGGAAAAGGGGTGAACAGGCCTGGGGGGAGGGGAAGCGTCCTGACCCAGGAAAGACGTGAAAAGGGTAGTGGGGTCGACGAGATTACGGATGGGGCCTCTCCGCCTGGGAAAGGGGTGCAACGGTGTGTGGGGGGCGGCGAGGGGGATGAGAAGGGGCAGCATCCTCCTACTGAGAGCCTGGGGTGGGCCAGGCCCACGTCCCGAGAGCAAGCGCGGGGAGACGGAGGAGGTGACCCTTCCCTCCCCCGGGGCCCGGTCGTGAGGGTAGGTCTCTCTTTTCTGTTGGACCCTTACCTTGTCCCAGGCCTGGGCCCGGGCTGCGGCGCACGGCACTCCCGGGAGGCAGCAGGACTCGAGTTAGGCCCAACGCGGCGCCACGGCGTTTCCTGGCCGGGAATGGCCCGTGCCCGTGAGGTGGGGGTGGGGGGCAGAAAGGCGGAGCGAGCCAAAGGCGGGGAGGGGGAAGGGCCAGGGAAGGAGAGGGGGCCGGCACTACAGTGTTGGCGGACTGGCGGGACTGGGGCTGCGTGAGTCTCTGAGCGCAGGCGGGCGGCGGCCGCCCCTCCCCCGGCGGCGGCGGCGGCGGCGGTAGCAGCTCACTCAGCCCGCTGCCCGAGCGGAAACGCCACTGACCGCACGGGGATTCCCAGCGCCGGCGCCAGGGGCACCCGGGACACGCCCCCTCCCGCCGCGCCATTGGCCCCTCCGCCCACCGCCCCGCACCCATTGGCCAACTCGCTGCCAATCAGCGGAAGCCGCCGGGGCCACCTAGAGAAGAGGCTGTGCTCTGGGGCTCCGGCTCCTCAGAGAGCCTCGGCTAGGTAGGGGAGCGGAACTCTGGTGGGAGGGGGTCCGGCGGATTGGTGGGGGGATGGGTGGCTGAGGTCGTCTGGCTGGTAGCTGGGGGTCGCCTTCCCGGCGGGAAGACGGGAGCATAGCGTTTGTTACGCTGAAAGGGAAAGAGGTGGTCAGAGGCAGGCGGGAGTGCGGCCCGCCTTGCGGCAACCGAAGGGGGAGGGAGAAGGGAGCGGAAAAGGCTCGAATCCGGACGGAGCCATTGCTCCTGCAGAGGGAGGAGCGCTTCCGGCTCTTATCTTGTCACTGATTGGTTGCTGCTCCTCCCGCCGTGTGTGAAAACACAAATGGCGTGTTTTGGTTGGAGTAAAGCGCCTGTCAGTTACAGCCTCGGGAGTGCGCAGCCGCCTAGGGACTCGCATTGCCCCCTGGGTGGGTGCTTAGGTAGGTAGGGTGGAGAGAGACTTGGACGTGCAGGCGCGGTCGGCCTCCCACGGGGAGGTAGGGGTGGGGGTGGGAAGGGAGGGTCAGTGAAAGTGGCTTCGCGCGGGCGTCCTACCACCCTCCCCTTCCTTCGGGGGAGTCGGTTTACCCGCCGCCTGCTTGGCTTCGGCAGCTGATTGGCTGCTGAAGCCCAGGGAACGGCCCCTTGTTATTGGCTCGGGTCCCAACTGAGCGAAACCACTGCGCGGGTCGGCGGGGAGGCGGTCGTTGGTACGGTCCTCCCCGAGGCCCAGCGCCGCAGTGTCTGGCCCCGCGCCCCTGCGCAACGTGGCAGGAAGCGCGCGCTGGAGGTGGGGGCGGGCTGCCGGGCCGAGGATTCTGGGTGGTGGCAATTGCGGCTCCGCCCTGGGCGCCCGCTGCCTGAAGGACAACACTAGCCCGACCTGCTCCTGGACCCGTGGGGCTGAAGGGAGGAGTGGGGGTCGGTGCCGTTGGTTTGTGGGTGGGAGGTGCATGTTCTCCAAAAATCGGCGCGAGCTGCAATCCTGAGGTGGCTGCAGTGGAGGAGGCGGAGAGAAGGCCGCACCCTTCTCAGCAGGGGGAGGGGAGTGCCGCAATACCTTTATGGGAGTTCTCTACTGCCTCCTGTCTCCTAAGGACCGCCCTGGGCCTAGAAGAATCCCTCCCTCCCCCGCGATCTCGTCATCGCCTCCATGTCGAGTCTCTCCTCGATTATGGGCGGGTTTCTTTTGCCCAGGCTTAACCTTATTCCTGGGCGTTGTCCTGCAAGGGATCGAGCAGGTATAAGATTTAGAGGACGAACCCAATTTCTTTATCTTCCCACAGACTTGAGTTTGTGTCACAAAATAATTATAATAGGGATGGTGGAGTGAAATGAAGTCCAGGCAACATCTGGGACTGATTTTGTGCAGCGAGACTGCGTGTTACTACTTCTTAACATCCTTTTGTTGCATTTTTCCCCAGGAGATTGAGAGATAGGTTAAAAGCTTGATCTCCTGAGTTTTATACTCTCTCCATTTGAGACAGTTGAGAAATAGGTTAAAGGCATGATCTCTTGAGTTGCCCATTTGAGACAGTTGCTACACCGCCAAAACAGAGCATCTTAGATTAGATCTTAAAAATTTAATTCCCCACCCTTGCATTCTCAGAGTCAGGCCTTTTAGCAACTCTCACTCATACTTTGAGCCCATTTTCTGTTTGCTATACTTGCTCTTCCTGTCCCAGTCATACCATTGGCTTTCTCCTCTCCTGTTTTTGGTATCCCGGTGAGTCATGAAACCAGACAGGTTTCACCACCAATTAAGGCTACCCAACTCGAGCATAGGCTTCATTCTTGCCCAGCAATGCGTTTATTCCTCTTTTATGGATATTCTTGAATCTTTACCTTGATGTTTATTTAATTTTTTAACCTCAGCTGGGATTCTGCTGACCCTCTTCATAGTCCAGATGATCTTGACGACTGCTTTGCTGAGAATTGGACGTGAGGTTCAGCAACATGTCTTTTATATCCTTAGAATACCTTTGAATTCGTTTTCATTGCTATGCTCATCAGTTAGTAATCAAGCTCAGTTGCCATAAGGCTAGGATCCTCTGAACTAGTATCTCTTGTCTCTGGTATCTGCTGCTACAACTTTCCCATGTCCAGGACAGTTGTTCTCATACAAAGATAGAGCACAGAAGCAACTGATCCAACTCCTTTCCTGGCTGGTAACTACTGACAGGATGAATCCCATCATCACAAATGTGATGTACAAGGTCCTTCAGTGGACTAACCTAATCTTAACAGCCTTTTTGTTTGTGACAGTTTTCCACATACACACCCAAACATTATCAGACCTCTTTGGTTCCCCCTGGAATGCTACCCTTGATAGTCCTTACTCTTCCAATAAAGACTGTTAAAACTCAAATATCATCTCCCCTGTGATCTTGCCTTCTGTGATCTGTGCTTTAAGCCAGAATCCCCTTTCTTTTGGTCCCATAGCAAGTTGAATCATAGCACTTATCAGATTGTTGTCATTGCTTGTTTAAATTCTCTTAACTATTCTGAACTGCTTGTTGAGTGTTGTACCTAAGTTCCTAGTATATTCCTTGATGGCTAGCCAACTTAAATAAAACGGAGTGACTTGTAGACGTCTTTATGAGGTTTGATGGATTATCCTCTGTTAACACTTCTTTGTGTGCTTGCTAGTGTTCTAGATTAGCACTGTCCAGTAGAAGATTCTGCAGTGATGAAAACGTTCTAATATAGTGTGCTGATATGATGGCCACTAACCATACATTATTCTTGAGCCCTGGACATGTGGCAGTTGTGACTAAGGAACTTAATTTTAAATTACTGCTGTGGACAGTGAGGCTCTAGCTATAGATCTGTGGATTGCAGAATACTTAATGTTGTTCACTCACTCAGTAGTGTCTGACTCTTTGCGACCCCTTGGACTGCCCCACACCAGGCTTCCCTGCCCTTCGCCATCTCTGGGAGCTTGCTCAAACTCTTGCCCATTGAGTCGGTGATGCCATCCAACCATGTTGTCCTCTGTCATCCCCTTCTCCTGCCTTCGATCTTTATATGGAGATGGATAATTTTCTCTTCATACAGAGCAGTAAGGAACCTCTGGCACGTTTAGGTTCCCCCCCACACCACCTCCAACTCCTGCCAGGTTGGTTGGTGGTTTGGCAGGTTTTATACTAGATTGACCAAAAAGTTCATCTGGGCTTTTCATATGATATGGAAAAACCCAAATGAACTTTTTGGCCAACCCAATACCTATTTGTATTCTTCTCGTGCTCAGTTGCTCAGTCATGTCTGACTTTGCAACCCGGTGGACTGTAGCCCACCAGGCTTCGCTGTCCATGGGATTTTTCAGGCAAGGATACTGGAGCAGGTTGCCATTTCCTGACAGCTAAATCCAGAAAACCATTTCTAAAGATAAACCTGCCTTGAACAATGTTGAGAAAGCAAGTGTTGATGTGTTTTGAGTTTCAAAAAATAATACATAATGAATTTTAGGAAAGTGGGATTACATTAAACCATAATGATGACAGAAGTTTAGTGAGGAATAGGACTTTAAAAGGCAAGTTTTTTAACTTAAAAATTTTCCTTAAAATATGAGAAGTGCACATAATTGGCTTGCTATTTAATGCAGACTCCCAGTCTCACACCCAGAGATTCTGAATTCAGTTAAGATTGGTTGGGGGGGGCATTAGAATTCTGTGTCTTTTACATCCATCCGATGTTGGTAGGCCGGAAATCACACTATAAATACAGTCCTGTGGGGCTGCAGTATGCCTGTCTTTAATAGTTTTAGAAACTTATAGGTCAGATTGTTTTGTTTTTATTTTAGAAGGAATGTTAAACTATTCCAAGTAAATTTTTTTTTTAGAAGTTTCCTTTTTTGTCTATTTTCCCACTACATGCATTCCTCAAGGATATGGATTTGTTTTTGATTCCCTGGTGCCTAAGCCTAGAGCTGAGTACTCAATAAATGTTGATTTTATTGACTTATATATGAAATTGATTTTCAGATAAGAGTTTTAAATCCACAGAAAGAATGCTCCTTTTACGGAGAAACTTTAGGATTATACTTAACCCAAATTACCTAATATTCTATTCATAAAGGAAACTGATGCCTCATGGTCTCTGAATACATTTGTCGGCCGTTTAGCTTTTCCTTGGGTTTCCTGTACAAACCCTTGCACTTAGCCTCTTCGTGTGCTTGACTTCCTTAGACTTTTATTATAATATTTTTAAACAAACCCACTACTTAGCTCCTTTTGAACTAAAGCCATGTTATTTCTTATACTCCTAGGACAAAAATTGAGTAGAAGGAAAACATACTTGCATGAGAGAATTGAAGGTTTTGTAAATGCTCTTAATTTTTTAAAAGGTTTATAAAATTTGAACATAAATGTTTCTATCATTTTTTTTTGTGCACAGAAGAGCTATGGTAAATTATGGTTTGCAACTGTTAATCCAAAATGTGATAGGGATCAGCATCAGGACGGTAAGACTAGTTTGTCTTAAGCAGCATGTGAGATTTTAACTCACCAAATATTGGGAGCACAGAGTCTTAACACCGGACCACCAGGGAAGTTCATAGGCCAACCTTAATTATAGAACACATCGTTAGGTCATGTACCCAGGAGTCTGGTACTTTGGATTGCAGACTGAGAATTGTTGATTTAGTTACCTCATAGTGTACTACTTTATATTGGAGGATGTATTACTCCAGAAGGCTATTTCCTATCCATGACCCGCCATGGAGTCTTGATGGAATGAGTGAGAAACTGGAATATTAGAGAACTGTTAATGCATGGAATAAAATATTCAGATTTATTTTATGTAGGCCAGAGTTGAACTTACTTATACATGATATCATGGGGTATACCTCACTGGTGACTAGAGAGACTATTTCTGCCTCTCTGATTATGTCGAAAGTCATGGTTACATTTAATAATCCTACTTTCCAGCTTTTTTCCTGGACCTTTGGTTTGTAGTAGTACTTGATCACTCTTTTTTAGTTTTTTTGAAAAAGTTGTTTACACCGGGCTCTTGCTGCTGACAACAGTAACATATTTTCAGATACATTATAGAACTAGTTATTTTACCAGCTAACTAAGCATGTCTAGTGAATGGATTCTGGTCAGTTCAGTCAACGCTCTTTACAGACTTTTTTCTTTTTACTGACCTTTGGTCAAAATCTCATCCCAGACGTTTTACTATATAATAAGCAGTGAGAGCTTACTCTAGTGCATACTATAGGCAAAGCTAATGGAAACACAGGATAGAAGAAATGAACTAATAATATTCATTGAGTTCCAGTTGTGTACTGGATAGTATGCTGAATTCTGCCAGTGTATTTAGTGTGGTTCTGATACATAAAACCTCATCTAACTGAGTAGGAAACTAGAGCTGTGAGATTGAACAACTTTCCTACAGACATAGCAATTTATTAAGGGCCAGGGATCCAAACTCTGGTCTGACTTGCTTAGCTCTTATTACCAATTTAGGGTACTGTCTTTTCTGATGGAAACAGTCTTTTAGAAAATTTAATCTAGGTGCACATACAGGATAGGCTGTAGGGTTGAAGGCAGAGAGACCACTTAGGAGGTTCTTTTATAGTAGTCCAAACAGGAAATGATGAGGTCTTATATACAGTGGTAGCAGTCAAGATGGAAAGACAAAGACTTGGGACTAGCTAAATGTCAGTCACTGAAAAGAATAGTCTCGACACATTCCTTTCTCAAGGAAGCCTTCCATGATGCCTTAACTCCAGTATATTGGGTTCCCCAACTGAATGCTGTCATAACATTTCTCACAATTATTATTAATTGGGGTGTTTTCCCCATACTTCTTCAGTTTGCTCCTTCAGGGCATGACTTTGCTTGTTTATGGCTGTATTCCTGTTGCCTAAGTATATGAAGGTCTGCAGGGTCAAAACTGTTTTTGTAATACAGTTAAGTCCCTTACATATGAACCTTCAAGTTGCAAACTTTCTCTCCAGTCATGTAAGTTAGTTCACATGTCTGGTGTACATTGTCACAATGTAGGGGTTTTCTTTGAGGAGGCACTGTTACTTTTTGAGACACAGGATCCAAACAGAACAGTACATAGAGGTTGCAGCAACAGTTAATGCAATCCAATGCTATTGTGTCATCTCTGATGAGAAAAAAAGAGCTACTACCCAGACATCACTGGATCAGGTATTCAAGAGGGTAGATAGAATTGAATCCAGCGAAGAACCAGAGTCTGTGCTATTCAGATAGAATTGAATCCAGCAAGGAAACAGAACTTGTGCCATCCAGGTCAGGTATGAGGGAAATTACAGCTTGCTTTCCATCTCCTATTGCTGATAACCTTCAGCTCTACTATCCCACCTCCTCTCCCTGCTCCAGTCAGTAACTCTTGCCTGTTCCCTCGATGCCAGCCGTTGTACTATATTACTGTACTTTAAAGGGTACTGAATTACAAGATTAAAAACGTTTATGTATTAATGTTTCTGTGAAAAGTATTACAGACCTGTTACAGTATAGTACAATATAGTCGACTGTGTTAGTTAGGTACCTAGGCTAACTTTGTTATACTTATGAACCAATTAGACTCATCAATGTGCTCTCGGAACGAAACTCATTTGTATATAGGGGACAAACTATACTAAAATGAAACTTAACCTTTTCAACTCATTAACCTTTTTAACTTATTCTCACAAGGGCATAGAGGCTACATGATATGTGATGATGTCATCACTGATGTTAATTGAATGGTGCTGTATATTCTTCAATTTTCCATAATTTCCTAAGGTGGTAGGTTTAAGTATGAATGTCTGCATCTATAGACGTTAACTCACTCTTTAGGTTATACCTTCAAACGTCCAGCAAACCTCAGTATTATCAGTTGTTATAAAATCCTGTAGTCTTTGTGCCTAAGCATGAACACATTCTGTTGTCTTGTTGTGAAATAAGGTTTTAAATATTTTCTCACAACTTAGAAACTGTTATATTACAATTTTAGAATATAAATTTACTCAAAGCAATTTATATTTTTCTTATTTAAGAATGAATTATTGGCTTAAAAGATTGGTTGTAAGACTACATGTTCAACCCACAACTACACCATCTATGTCTGAAAATGCTGAAAAGATTAATATTTCACAGTGGTCTGAGGGAGAATCGATTCCAAAAAAACTATAATAAAAATCTACTGAAGTATATGAAAGGACAAGTTACTATATGGCATTGGCTGAAGGAACATACATACATGGTAGTAGAGAAACTTTACAGATAGTTGATGCTCCTGAGTACATGTGGGATGAAAAATAAAAAATCATGGTAGTGCTACTCTTTAACAACGCAGTGTAAGATTTGTGGTCAGACATGAATGAAGTATGTGTGAATATCTCATCCGTAGAAATACACTTAACGCCTTACAGTGGATGAATCTACAAACATGGCTGAGCTTGTTATTTTGCTTTTAGTTGTCAGTAGCAGCATCAGACTGTCCTATGTGACGCACAATAAACACATTTCCTTAGACAAAGTGCTGAATAACTTTAAAATCTCAGTTTATTCTGATATTTTCACTAATGTTGAAAAGCAAAAGGTGGCTAAAACTGCCAGCATTTGGCATAATACAGTGGCACCAAACTAGCAGTCATTCTTTACTGCTACCCATTTGCAGTGTAGTGGTCAGAGTTTCATTTAATGATGTCCTTGTGAAAATAGTAAAATTATTTATTTAAATCTAGGCCGAAAATGTAAGTGATGAAATGGAAAGTTTACATGTGGTGCTTCTGCTGCATGCTCAAGTACTCTGGTTGTCTCAAGAAAAAATACGCAATTGAACTGCAGGCTAAATTAGCTTCTGTTTTCTTAGAACACCAATTTTACTCAAAAGAATGACTGTCAAATTTTTGTTGTCAGAGTTGGCTGTTTGCAGACATTTTTCTGAGTATGATGGAGGTGAGCTTTTCAGGGAAAACAACTGACAGCAGTTGTCAATGATAAAATTTCAAATTTGGAAGTGAAAAGTAGAACTTTTGGAAAACTTAAAGGAGCCTGACATCTTTTCAGTACTTAAGTGTTTTTTTTAATGTTAATGATTTCAGCTACTATGTAATAAGCTGGGCCAACACTTGGAATATTTCTGTAACTAAGGTGAGCCAGTAATTTCCACATAGGCAATACATAAAATAACAAAATTGCAGATAAGTAACATTTCAACCAACTGAATGCAGAAGATAAAAATCCAGCTTCTAGTACTGCTTTCTTATATTAAGGCAGAGATTTAAGAGAACTGAATTGCAAAAATACACAATGCTGTCTTTGTGGAAAATAGTTTCTTCCATGAATATGTTAATGTTACATATTTGTTACTGAAATCTTTTTTCTCGTTTTAATCTAATATGGTAAGATACTGGTAAACAAAGCTACTTGGGGCCCTGAATTTTTAAGAATGTAAAGGGTTCATGAGAAGAAACCTGCTATAGCATAGTATATATATAAACATTCAGACCTGTCGAATATGTCAATGTAGTTTACAGTGGCTCCCAGAGTTAAATGTGGATTACTGGGAGGATGGGCATGTTAGGACAGGGTGCAGGTTTTAGTGGGGAAAGAGGTTCATGTTGAGTTTTGTAGAACATACAGAGAAAGGGCAAGTAAATTCAAAATTTGGGCTTGAGAAAAACAAAAACACCATTCTCCTTTCCAGTAAAAATTTCTTTCATCATGGAATATATAATTAAACAGTTGTTACTTCATAACTGATTGGTATATGTGTTAGCCTTTGGACAAAGGTATGAGGGTTGATATAGCAAGCTTCTTACAGTTTTTTCCACATTGTCACATTTAAAAATTTGGTACAGGAGAGTTTCTCTTGAACTTAAAAATGTAACCAAAGTACAGTAATTTGACATAACACCTCACCTGAACTTGGAAAAGGCTTTTCTCTGCCTAACTCACTAATAATACGCACTTGTGGACATTAATGTACTTTAGGTATTTTAGAGGCCTTTTAAAATGCTTTCTTTTTTTTCAGCCTGCAGTCCTTGTAGTGCAGACTTGAACCATGTCTGACATTGGTATGTTAAGAATCTAAAATTTTCTAAAAGTCTTACTACCATTTGAAAAGAAATGTTTAAACAAATGTTTCCCTCTCTAGCCACTAGTATATTGTCAGTCTCTGAGAGATAACCATCTTGCTTTCCTTTCATTAAACTTAAAAAATTTGTCTCAATGTTATTTCTCTCCCCCCTCTAAAATATATTGAATGTCTGGTCCATTACCTCAAGTCATTTTTTTGTTCAGATTATTAAGATTACCTTCCCCATCTTTTTACATTACCTTGGTGCAGGAGGCCCACTTCAAAAGTTAAAAACCAAGATCACACAACTAGTAGGTAGCAGTGTCCTATATAACTCATTATTAGTTTTTCTGAATCCCTCACGTAGCACATTTCCTGTTCCTGTCACCAGATTACAAAACAATACTAGGGAGGAAGATGACAAACTATTACAGTGTCCACTACATACTTATATCATCTTAAACCAATCTGTTCGTTTTTGTAACGGTATTTAATAGGACTAAAGCTATGATAGATCCAGCACAAATTTGATATACTCAAAAACAGCCAATATACAAAAATGTCCGTATGTTCAACAAATATTAAATGTCCATGCTGGTAGGTAAGTGTGTCAGGCACTTGATAAGCAGCAAAGAAAACAGACATGTTTTTCATTAGGACTGTGGACCAACAGTTTTAATAGGTTTGAACAGTTTATTTTGTCAGAGGTGAAAGATTTTATGTTGAACCTACAGTAGTGCAACTGTGCATTCTGATGGTGGTAGAAACTCCAGTCTAGGATATGAGACCCTTATAAATGTCTCATTTCCAATTCATACTGACGTGGGAGGTATATCAGAGAGAAACCATATAAGGACTGTGGATTATGCTGCTAATCTGAACTTTTCTTTCAAAGGAAATAAATACTGTTCTTTTATTCTAGATGAGACATCAGAAGTTAATTATGAATAGCACTGTTATGTAACTAACATGGTACTGAAAAATCTAAGCTGAATGTAGCCAGAAACTCCAAAATAAACTGAATACAGAGTCCCGCATAAAACTCCACATCTAATCTGTCCCAGGGAAGCACTGGTTTCACAAGACTTAATTTTTAGGTTATTTCATTTTCTACTGTTTTGGGAAGGACTTGCTGCAACTAGAATAGCAAATACAGTAGCTCAGCTGGTAAAGAGTCCACCTGCAATGCAGGAGACTCTGGTTCAACTCCTGGGTCGTGAAGATCCCCTGGAGGAGGGTGTGGCAACCCACTCTAGTATTCTTGCCTGGAGAATCCCCATGGACGAGGAGCCTGGAAGGGCTACAGTCGATGGGGTCACAAAGTTGGACATGACTGAGCACGGCACGCAGTGACTGAGGGAAACAGAAGGACTTGCATGAAGTCTTTAATTCATCAGTTCTCTCGTCCTTTAGAGAAGCCAACAAAAACACTTTGACAGGTTTGTCTGCTTTTGAAAAGCTTCACCTTTATGTATTGAAAGAAAAAAATAAAATTTCTTTAAATATGGCTTGTCGGTCCCTTCTTTCATCTACCATTGTATTTGTTGCTATTTACAAATAGGAGTGTCTAATATCTTCAGATTAAATGTGTTAATCTTATTCACTGATGTTATAACTTTTAAGGCAGATCGTAAACTATACGTCTTATATATTATAAAACTTATATAAGATTTAGCTTGTCATGGAACAAACACTATTTTACAAAGCATAATGCTTCATTTTTAGAAACCTAGGTAAAAAACTTGAGCAACTAAACAGCAAAGCTGCACAGACAATGAAATGTAACCTCATGCTCTGTTTAGGCTCTCTGCCTTTCCATGAGGCCAGAGTAGCCTTCCACCTACAGTGGAAAACAGGAACTGTTACAAAGGCTGAAAATGTTCTAAACCCAAATCCCGGAGCATTTTAGTAGGCTTAGCATCTTTAAAACCTTTTAAGAAAAGTACCAATTGCTCAACTACCTCTTTCAAACGGTGCCAAAGAAAAGCTCTTCTTTCTTATAAGACATTCCATTTATATCTTTCCCTAACTGTGGTGAAGAGACTTCCACCAAATCTTTGATTAATACTATTTTTTCTCTCAAAGCAAGTTCTTTGTGCTGATATTTTCAGTGTCAGGAAGCACAGATATTATTAATCATTTTTGATCTTTGTATTACCAAGGACATCTTTCTCCATCTTGTTCTGAAGGATGAACAAAACTTTGAGGTGTACGTTTCAGGAGATAAACTGCAGCATGAAGACCCCCTATGTTGACCCAAACGGTATGCACCTTCCGCCATAGGTGTCCCATTCCAGATAATGCCTGTGTATACACAAAAAGAAAGTAATTAGTGGATAACTGACATCTACCACCTCTACCACTCAGAGGTCTTGGTAAGAAACACTGGGAGAAGAGAAAATATATCCTCAAATACCCCCAAGTCTAGTTAAAAAGGTCCTAAATTTGTCACAGGCTGAGGTTTCGTGATAACATACAGCACCTTGGCAAAGCATTTCTTGTCCTGAGTGAGGAGTACAGCTCGGCCTGTTCCTGGCCTACAGACACGGCTCATCTCCCGCAGGCAAGCTGGATAAAGGTTCCAGTTTCTCTTCTTGGAGCCCATCCTATAAGAGGAGGTCGAATAAGTCACTTGCTTTTGCAAAAGGTAAGTGGCTAGGACTGTATGAAATGAGAAGTTATTAAAAATTCATTGCAATAAGAAAATCCTGAAGTATGAAAAAAGTTGCCTTTTAAAACCACACCTTTGCCATTATGTATCAATGAAATAAATGATCAGACTAGTAAATTGCTTAGAATCTTGAATGGGATGAACTGGTTAAGGAAAAACAAACTGACAACTATAATAGTTACATAGGTTGTCTTAGTATAAGCAGTTATAAACCAAACTGCATGTATGCTCAGTGGTATCTGAGTCTACAACATCATGGACTACTGGAGTGGGTTGCCATTTCCTTTTCCAAGGGATCTTCCCAACCCAGGGATCACACCTGCATCTCCCTCATTGGCAGGCAGGTTCTTTACTAGCTGAAACACAGGGGTAGCCACATAAACTACTGATTAAAAAACATCCTGAGATTTTCTCAACCTTTCTCTTAAGTATTAATGTAATTCAATAATGGGCTACAAAGTGGATGAACCTCCTGTGATGGTCAGGATCAAAGTGTAGTTAATACACTTCTGAGTTCTCAGAAGAAACAAAATGGGCGAACATCATATTATTAAAGGAAGTATTCTAAGGACTATTTCAAATGAAAGTAAAACTCATTTTTTACGTCTCACCTTTTTCCAAATGGCATGTCTGTTACAATAATGTCTACAGAGCCAGTTCTTAGTGGCAGGTTGCAGATATCCCACTGAATAGTATCTATGGGCAAGCCCAAGGACAGTTTGCTGTGGGGACAAAAGAAAAGGTGCTTCAACATATCCTGAAGAACGAAATTAAAAAAAGACTTGTCAAGAGAATGTTATAGTATCCAAGAATTAAAACGGTATCAGTGACAACATCTGCAACTTAGTAAAAATTTTTAAGGTAATATGTATGTGGAAAGCACAAATCATAAGCTAAAACATTTATAATGACAATATGTAAGAACAAGTAAACTAAGAAATTAGTTAAGACTGACTTTCAGCTTTAATTGCATAAGAAAATATTTTAATATGATTTTTATAAATTCATATTAAATATAAATTCACATTTATACACTTGTTTTATAAGAACAGATTTTGAAATGAGAAAATGATTATAAAGTCTGAGTTATGAATGAATCAAATCTTGGGATACACGTGGTCCTGTAAGACTATAATCATCAAAAGTGGTCCTGAAGCATACTAATAAGAAGACATTGAAGATTATATGGGTGGGATAGACAAATATTTGGTATTAGGTGACTTTTCCCCTTGGATTTCTTGTAACATTTAGCTCAAGATTGAGTTCCTTGTTTGTATTCAATTAAGTTCCTTCCTCTTCCCTGAGACAGGAGGACAGCTAAGGCCCTTTCTCTCACCCCTGCATGGGGTGCCTTCTCCAAACTACATCACCTACTTAATAAAACATTTCCAGAGAAAAGATCGCTTGTGCCCCTGTTAAGTCCCCAGCTGGATGCCTGCACGCATAATGGAAAACTTACAAAATTAAAATGAATCTATGTAATTCTTCCATGTGGAAAAGAAGATATAGAAATAAGAAAAGAAGGAAGATAGAAATTTAAATAGTTGCATTAGGGTAAGGGAAATTAAAATACTTTAAAAATATAAATTAGTTTCAATCTACTTAAAATTTAAATGGAGTCTCAGTATATTTGGTTATAATGTCACAATGCACTGGTTGTATTAATTCATAAAGTCAATATGAAACTTGATTATCTAAGTTTAAGTGATGCTACAAAATCTTTTGAATTTTTACCCTTCTTTAACTTGGATCTTGGTCAATAAAGATGAGATGTTATTTGCAGCTCTATTCACAGCCAATGGATTATTATCACCAGCAATATGATAACAGTTAGACCATTCTGTAGCCCCCTAAAGTACAAGAGTATATATTAAAACAGAATTAGCAAACTGCAAAAAAAAAAAAAGTAACCCCAAAATGATTAAAGGTAAAATCATTTCAACCACTTGTCACTATTCAAGACAATCCCAGTCAATAGTCCAATGCTTTTCTAAAGTGGCGAAACACTGCGTGCTGTCCACATTCTACTTCCCTTGCTTGAAACACCCTCCCTCCTGTTCTCTTTGCTCAACTCTTACTCATCTTTGAAGTCCCAGCTCCAACATCATGCCCTCTGTGACTCAACCCCAGCTCCCCAAGCTGTCTCTCATTTGCCTCTCCAAAAGCACTTTGTACATATATCTGCCACTGCACTTGTTCCCTTTTTCATATTTCTGTACCTATCTGCTCCTCAACAAATCTGGGAACTCCTTAAGGATAGGTCTGGTATGTTATTTAATCCTTCACCCAGTACTCCCTACCACATAGGAGGCCCTGCAGACTGTAAATGTACTTTGAAAAAGTTAACCAAATCAAACCGACTAACCTATACCCTTTTGTGATTATGGGATTTTTATATAATCTGAGAAACAAATACTTAAGAATTGAAGTGTAATCTTCATTATATGGGCTTTTGAATGATAACCACTATATTCTTGAAAGGATTTTGTAAGTTTAAATTAAAAATATGTCAACAGAACATAAGCCCTGAGCTTTTGGTATTGTTTGTGCAGTGAGGTGAGACACTGCCCTAGGCATGAACAATGCCCTGTGCAGATTCACAGGTCTCTGACGTGAAAGCACAAACAGTCCTGCCCTCGGTTTAGGGACGAATAACAGCACCTCTTCCTTGGTAAAGAGTAATACCCCCTCATCCATGGACACAGTGCTTCACAGCTTTTTCTTTTCCCCAAACCCTTGAGGGGAATGGAGAAGGGTGATGTTGGGAGGTTGATGAAGAGTTTGATGAAAGCCTCAGGTGATTTCTGATTGCCCAATATTCATTTTTTCTTTTAAACCTATTTATATAGATTTTCAGCTTCTGAAAGACAAGGGTTTTGTAGTACTTCCAAGCTTTAAGGGAGTATTCTAAATTAAATATTTTAGACTTTGGTGAACAAACTGTCTATATAACCTGTCAATTCCTTTCATAATTTCATTCATTTTGATCATATATCAGCCTAGGTTTTTCTACGCTGACATTCTCATGTCTACCCCTACATGGAAAGGACTCAAACATTTTCTTTTTATCAGCGGTGCCGGGGGCTCTTCTGGGCTGTCTCTCTCTAGCTCTGTTGTGTATTTCTTGACATGTATTGACCTTCACTGCTATCCCCGACAACAGACACATCATGGTTTAAAGCTGAAGAACACTGCTTTGTTTCCACAATTCTTTGTGACAACTAGTTTTCCTCTGTGTGGCTCCTGAGCCAGAGTAAATTTCTCTAGTTATACTAGCAGAAAACAGCAATCATCTGGACTACTGTGAATTCCTTCCTAATTCCCAGATGGCAGATGTCCTTTCCTAACTGCACTCTGGATTACTTTTCCCTTTGTAGGTTGCTTTGGACTTGTTCATGTGTCCAGTTTCTGCTCACTCAGAATCTGTGGTATCTCCCTAAAGTTTCTTCCCACGGGCTTTACATATACTATATTTAAGAACTTGCTATGTTTCACAAGTTTAAGCAATTTTACTGGGAAAATCAATTAATATTGATTCAGTAACAATGATTCAAGCAAACTCTCCTGTTAAATGTTCTCCACTTAGAAAATGCCTTTCCATTTCTTGCTTTGCTTTAGGTAGTTTTTGAGTCCTCTCAATGTGATGGTATTTTTTTTTTTTGAAAACTTTGTAACCTTTCTAAACATCCTAAAAAATCTAAATAATGTTCCTAGGTTTCCCCATCATACTACTATACTCACTCCCTCAAGAACCTAAGTGGATTAAGAAACATAATCTCACTTTATAGAGATTAAATGCCCTCTTCCAGTTTATGCTTGTGCTTTCAATTATCTTTTCTGTTTAAGTCTACCCGTTTGTCTACAGAAATGGGACTCATCAGTTTGTAATTCTCAGCCTCCTCTGTAATCCAGTGAATAAACATGACTTCTAATCTAAAGCCTGCTGCTGCTGCTAAGTCGCTTCAGTCATGTCCGACTCTGTGCGACCCCATAGATGGCAGCCCACCAGGCTCCCCGTCCCTGGGATTCTCCAGGCAAGAACACTGGAGTGGGTTGCCATTTCCTTCTCCAAAGCTAAAGCCTAGTCCTTGGCTATTTGTATTAAGTGGCTACATCCTTATCACAAAAGTTCCAGCTTTATTAGTATAATTCACTCAAATCTTGGGTCCATGGACTTAACCTTGGTCATTACCCATTAGTTCTAGAACATTCTGGATGCATCACTTTCTTATCTAAAAGCTAAAGAAGAGTTATTACCTCAATTGGTATTGCCCCTGTTCCACACATCGGATCAACTATTATATCAGTGGGCTGAGGTGCACAGAGCCTAGAGAAGAAAACAGCCTATGTGAACAGACGTCAACAGCCAAGACACCCACAATGACTATTCCTGATGCTGTCAGATCACAGGTCTGTTATGCCAGCCTGAAGAAACAACAATCAGAATTTATTTTAAAGATAAATTTGTAACTATATGTTGAGTCTATATCCTTGCACTTAAAAAAATTACACATAACTAAAAGTCCTCTGACTATCAACCAAAATCTCTATTTCACTTTGAATGGAATTTGGCTTGTAGATCTTTTCGCGCGCGCGCGCGTGTGTGTATGTGTGTGTGTGTGTGCGCACGCATATACTTTTAGAAGAGACGTGTTATTTTGTATATAAACTTGTGTTGTTACATTGAAAACTCAAACGTGTCAAGTACAACATGTATGAATACAAGTTTACTGGCAATTACTCATTCAGTATTCCTTCCCTAATTACTTTTAAAGACAATAAAGGTTGCTATTAAAATAACTACTTTAGCTTTCAGCTCTTAGTATTTGCCAGGCATGGATTTAAGTTATTTGCATGCATTATCTCTTTTAATCCTTTTAACAGCCTTGTGAGATAGGTTACTATTATTATTCTCAGTTACAGATAAGCTGACCCATCCATCTGTGGACGCAAAGCTAATAGGTGACAGAGTCAGAATTAGAGGCATTACTGTTAGTGGCTTAAATGTTACCGCCTCTATGAAATACCTCCTCCTCAGACAGGTGACAAGGTTCTTTCCTTCTTTTGTCCTGCTATTCTTTCCACATTCTATTATGGTTCTTCCTCACAAAACTGAGATTCCTGGGGACTAACACTGGACTCCGTTTTTAAATTAATTTGTATTGGAGTATAGTTGCTTTCTAGTTGGTAAAGAATCTGCCTGCAATGCAGGACACTCGGGTTTGATCCCTGGGTTGGGAAGATTCCCTGGAGAAGGGAAAGGCTACCCACTCCAGTATTCTTGCCTGGAGAATCCCATGGACAGAGGAGCCTGGCAGGATACAGTCCATGGGGTCGCAAGAGTTGGACACTACTTAGTAACTAGATCACCATAGTTGCTTTAATACTGGATTCTTATTTTAACGCCTGTTGAGCTTTCAAGAGTCTTCTCCAACACCACAGTTCTGGACTGCAAGGAGATTCAACCAGTCAATCCTAAAGGAAATCAGTCCTGAATATTCATTGGAAGGACTGATGCTGAAGCTGAAACTCCAATACTCTGGCAACCTGATGCAAAGAACCGACTCATTTGAAAAGACCCTGATGCTGGGAAAGATTGAAGGCAGGAGGAGAAGAGGACAACAGAGGATGAGATGGTTGGATGGCATCACTGACTCAATGGTCAGGAGTTTGAGTAGGCTCTGGGAGTCGGTGATGGACAGGGAAGCCTGATGTGCTGCAGTCCATGGGGTTGCAGAGTCTGACACCACTGAGCGACTGAATTGAACTGAACTGTCCAGCTCTACTTCCCCGTTCCTGCCCCTCAAAACAGAGCAACAGAATCCTTGGCAACCCTTTTGGGCGTAAGCAACTCTGTACTCCCAGCCACTGTTGCTGGGTCTGAGCAAACATATGACCGAAACTATGTCAATCAGATTCTCCTTCTAACAGTTGGGAACAAACAGCTAGAAACCCTGATTATTTAAAATCGGAAACATATAAATTTAGATGAGGGGGAGTCATTTATAGAGATAAGTAGAGGCAAGAGCCCATAGGCTCCCAGGGGAGATAAAAGTGACTGTCTAGGTTTCTGGTGGTTTTCGCTAAGACCAGGATCCTACTTTTCTTAAGACATGGCTATCAGTTTTTCTGTGGATTCCCCAAGACATCTCAGTATTTTGCCATTAATTCCCACTCCCACACAATTATCACTTTTTAAAATCTCAGACTAGCTTATTTAGGTTTCTAACAGTTGTAGCTGTAATAACTCTCTATACTCCTGGCTCCTACCATAATACCTTCAGTAGATAATAAATGTTTGTTAAATAAATGACGACTAGGAGCTCTTCCTTAATCAAATGGGTCCAGTTTTCCTACTGTTGTCACTGAATTGACAGGCTTCAGTTTTGTTGAACTAGGATTCCAAGGATGAGCAAGGGAAAAGAAGAAGCAAAGATTGGAAGACAAGGAAATAGAATTAACTACCAGGCATGCCAGGTACTGTATGTAACAGGTATTTTGCATCTGTTTCTGCATTTATTCCTCACTCATAATCCTTTAAGTCTCACATCAAACCTATTTTGCAGTCTGGCAAACAGAAACCTAGAGAAGACATCTTGTCCTAGTGGTGGAAAGAAACACCCAGTCAAAGGGAAACAGGCAAAGAAGAAAGAAAGCTGTTTTGTTCTTTGAAAAGTAGAAAATTTCAGGATGATTCCTGGGTTTCTGTGAGTATAAAATTTTAACAATGTATAAATGAACACAGAGAGCTTAAAGCTCTCTGTGTTCATTTATACATTGTACACATTTATGAAATCTCTGCTGTCCATCTGCTTCACTGCACAGAAATGAAACAGAACAAAATTTGTTCTATTTCCCAACATGGCATATATCCTTTCTAAACAGAGATGTGACAACTACATTCAAAAGGCAGATGAAAACCATGATTCTCATTTTAAATCAAGAAAATTGAGATATTAATTAAGTGATCTTCTTAGAATCTCAAGGAATCAACATTGGATACAAAGAAAGAGATCTTTAACGTTTTATCTTGTTCTTTATCCACAAGATTCTACCACAGTACCTCACAAAAAAGTTCTGAAGGGAAAATTCAAAGCAAAGTGTCACCTGAACCTACAAGGTTAACGCATTCTCTTACCTGAGCATCCCATAGGCAAGAGTAGATCTAAGAGTTGTGGGTCCAAAATGTGTGATATTTCTTCGGTGGAGACTCTCTTCTGTCAATGCAATGCCCACAACAATTTCATTATCATGGATATTCAAAAGAACCTATAAATAAAATAAGACAGAATAAAATAGCTTTAAGAGAGTTCAGATTATACTTATTACTAAGATTTTAAAATTTGAGGCTTCATTAATTTCTGTTACTTTATTCCTGAGGCATACCTTGCATACAGTAAAATGCACAAATCTTAAGTATGTAGTGCAGTGAGCTTCTGCATACACATGCTATGTAACCACCACCCAGAAAAAGACAGTTTTTCTTGCCCTCTCAGTCGGTACCCATCCCAAATTGTCATTAATCTGACCACTATCATGATAAATTATTTTGTCTTTTTTTGAGCTTCATATAAAGGAAATCATTTAAGTACATACTATTTTATAATTATTTTATTCTCCTTTTGATTCACTGTTTTCCCAAGTTAGGTATAACCAGATTTCCTTGGATTTTTATAAGAGAAACATATTTTGAAGGTTTCCAGGCTTCTAAAATGCATTTAAAACATTTTTAACGTTGGGGTAAAAAATACCAAACATATAGAAATGCTTACAAGAATACTGGCATAAAAAAAAAAAGAATACTGGCACAATGAACTCTTAAGTATACCCTTCATTTACATTAACCAACTGTTAATGTCAGGCCACATATGCTTTAACACCTATTATTTTCTTAGTACTTTTAAAAAACTTGACTCACAAGTAATGCCTGTGAAAGAACTTTTTTGGTCCTCGTTATAGTTTTTCTAACACACAGTTAAATATAAACTATTCAAATAAAACAAGAATGTGTTCTCCCATCTTCCACCTCAAATTTCCTTATCATGATCTCAACAGAAGCAGTTAACACTTACCTAGCTCTATGCAAACCACTGTTCTACACACTTTATATTTGTTACCTCATTTCATATCCACCCCCTCTGAGCTAGATATTATCCTCCTCCTCTTATAGGTAAGGAAATTAAGACACAAAGAGGTCACTTTTACTTGCCCAAAGTCATACAGCTCATAAACTGGGATTTAAACCCAGGTAGTGTGGTCCATGGGGTCGCTAGGAGTTGGACACGACAGAGCAACTTCACTTTCACTTTTCACTTTCTTGCATTGGAGAAGGAAATGGCACCCCACTCCAGTATTCTTGCCTGGAGAATCCCAGGGACGGGGGGTCCTGGTGGGCTTTCGTCTATGGGGTCACACAGTCAGACATGACTGAAGTGACTTAGCAGCAGCAGCAGCGGGACTTTCTTGGTGGTCCAGAGGCTAAGACTCTGAGCTCCCAAGGCAGGGAGCCCGGGCTGCATTCCTGGTCAGGGAACTAGATCGTGCATGCTGCAACTAAGAGTTCACATGTCACAACCAAAGGTCCCACATGCTGCAACTAAGACCCAGCACAGCCAAATAATAGAAATAAATAAACCGAGGTAGTATAGCTCCTGAATCTGTTCTCTGAGCCCTTTTGCTAACTTCTGGACATCACTGTTCTAGTTAGTCTGTTCATCATCATAACAGCTGTTACAAGGAAAAAGGAATAGGAATTGTTCTTCCAACTTGATATGCAAAAATAAAAGAGAGAATAACGACTTGCCTCAGATTCAAACGTCCCTAAAGCAACAGTAAATGACCCCTTGGTAAAAACATCAGCTGCTAGAGGCCTTTAAACTGTCGGAGATGGAAAGATTAGTCAGTATGGCCCACGTGTGAATCACCCATATAGCAGAAGATTGAGACCAAGGAGAGTGAGCATGTTAAAACGGAGGATCTGAGCTTAGGAATACAGCACAATTTAAGAAAGAGGAGAGCCGGCTCCAGGATGAGTGTTAGCAATGATGTCCTCATTTTAGAAGGTCAAGGTTTGTTTTAAAAATATACCCCACTTCAGTAGCAAAGTCTGCAACCAAGACACACAACAACAAAACAGTTACTTTAATTCTTTTGAATTTCATAATCTGAACATCCACACCATGTTAGAAAAAGCACTAGGTTAGAAATAAGAAAACTCAAGTCTCGATAGCTCTCTCACCTATTGAGCATGTACTACAGACCAGGTATCATTCCAGATACTTCAAAAGTATAATCTCATTTAACCTTTAGGACACATAGGTATAAAGTGTTTTTGGCTCCAATTTGAAATAGAGGCTCAGACAGAGTATCTTGTCCAAAGCTACACAGTTATGGAGTACAAATCTGGGTTTAGCTCTGTCTCCATTGCCCATACTCTTGTTATGATACCCCATTAACTTTGTCACCTCAGTTTAATTGTCCGTAAGACTAAGTTAGTCTTGAAAGTTCTACACATTTGTTATGACAACCTTCTTGAATCATCACAGTAAGAACATGCACTTACCTCCACATCAAAGTTGGTCATATCAGCCTTCCACTTAAAATAATCTTGAACAGCACCCCCAAAATCTCTTGCTGCCTCATTTGAGGAAAAGCAGTGTTTCTCTCCTGCCCTGTTGCATGTGACTCTAAACTTCAGCACTTCAGGATCAGCTTCTTCTTTTGAGTTTTCCTCAGTCTCATCTTTGCAAGATGTCAAATCATCACCTATTAATGTTGATACCTCTTCTTTGATGGCTGGATTTTCATAAGAGTCTAAGATCTGTGAATCTGAGACACTGTTAGTGAACTCTTTAACATCCTTCTCAACTGTCGTGTCTCCTCGTCCATTATCAATCTTCTGTTTACTTGAATTCGGATTTATCTTTCTGCGCTTTGTTTTTTTTTTCTTGAAACGTGTGTTAATTTTCCATATTTTTAAAGGGTCTGACCATGGAAGCTTCCCAGCCAGGTCCTCAAAATCCTTTAGAACTTCTTCCTATAAACAACAGAGAATGAAATCCATTAATTTCATTCATTTCTCACCACTTTAATTGAACAAATAAACTCCTACTTTGCCTATGGACTACATTAATCGCTATGTTGGGGGTGGTAGGAGTATAGGACAAAAGAGTAAAAAATATAATGCCTGTAACTGAGGAAATTAAAAGTCTTAATTGAGAGTATTAAGATTTATACAAATTAAGGCCACTACAGAATAACACAAGACAGAATGGTAGATCAGAAGCTGGGCTTCCAGACTAAAATGTAAACAAATAAGGAACTATTAACAGTGGTCACCTCCAGGGAGGGGAAGTGGGTGGATGAAACACAGGGGAGGTCAGCAGACCTTTCAGTGACTGACTTCCTATTTAATTTTGTGCTGTGTATACATACTATTTGTGAAAAGAAAAAACCCAAACTTTAAAAGACAAGTGCTCGGGGCTGGTGCACTGGGAAGACCCAGAGGGATGGGATGGGGAGGGAGGTGGGAGGGGGGATCGGGATGCGCAACACATGTAAATCCATGGCTGATTCATGTCATGTATGGTAAAAACCACTACAATATTGTAAAGTAATTAGCCTCCAACTAATAAAAATAAATGAAAAAAAAAAAGGTATCTATCCAGTATCTAAATAGTATCTACAGTTATCTGTTAAAAAAGTAAATCTGATCATATGTAAAGTACCTTAACAGCTTATTACATCCAAAATTTAAATTCCTTAAAAAGCCCAAATGACCCAACTCCTGTGTATGTTTCTTTTCTTACACCATGTCAGGATCATCTCCCAAGCTTCCCACCTCTGCTTCAGATGAGAAGGTATGTGCTTCACATGGCCTCTCTGCTCTGCTGGTTCCCTTTTCATTATTCAACAGCAATTTCAAAGCACATCCTCTGAGAGACCTGCTCTGCTCTCAAGTCACTCTCGTCTCATTTTATTTTCTTTACATAACTTAGCATCATCTAAAGTTATTAGGTTCATTACCAAGGTTCCTCTCAGAAGGTAAATGCAGGGACTTCCCTGGTGGTCCAGTGGTTAAGACTCTGAGCTTCCAAAATAGGAGATGCAGGTTCAATCCTTGGTTAGGAAACTAAGATCCCATATGCCACTCGGCATGGCCAAAAAGAAAAGAAAAGAAAAAAAAAAACCCCAAACCAAAACAACAAGAAAAAGAACAACAGAAATACCAACTCTATAGTAACAGAGTCTACATGGTATCTGTTAACCTAGAATCAGAACATAAGAATTCTAACGTAAGAATTCCTGAGTGCAGGGAAGGTCAAGCAGAGGTGTAGGAAGACACCTGAGGAAGAATACCTACACATCTCAGGCAAAGGGGGGAGCAGTCTGCAAAGGAGGAACAAATAAATTCTTCTCTGGAAGAGCAGGGAAGAAGAGTGTGCACCAAGAGGGAGCTTCCCTGGATCTTGTTGCCAAAAGCAGCAGAGGAGAGAAATGCAGCCTGAATAAGAAAGCTCAGCAATAGGCTCTATTTGCTGGAGAGAAAGAATAGAGATGTGCAGAAATACTCCAGTAAATAACCTTAAAGTTCCTGAACTCTTCCAGCTAGGGAGCAGGAATGGTTAAAATAACTCAGTAAATGGTATGGAAATTATACTTCAATAAAGCTATTTAAAAAAAGAAGGAAGAGGAGAACTCATTTACCCACAACCTTTTGCCAGAAGGAACTTCACAGTGAATCAGGGGGATTTCTTGCTGGCCTGGAACAGTTCCTGAATCTTCCATCAAGAAGGAACTCCCTCATTCAAGGATGAGCAATTATCAAAACTTATTAGCACCAGACTTACATAAATGGAAAAAAGGAGGAAAGGGACAGAAAAACAAACAGCAGAAAACAACCAGTGACCAGAAAGATACTGACACAAAGCAACTGAAATCCATGATGAGATATGTTAACATGAAATCAAAAAAATGTAATAAGGAAATACTTCTGCAACATAAAAGCTCAAAGAAGAGATATAAAAGCAGGAAAAAGATGAGGGGAGCTGCCAGAAGAAGATGAAACAGGAGCTTGTAGAGTTCAAAGAAAAAGTGGAATGAGAAAACAAAACCATTGCAAAAATGAAGACCATATTGAAAGCACCACTTATAAAAGCCATTGTTGAAGATACAGTAAGGGATGTGAAGGAAAGCAAAGCAAATACAGTAAAAATGAGCAGAGATTTTTAAAAGGATTAGAGAACAATGGAAAACATCAAAGACAGTCAAAAGAGATCCTACACATGTATAACTGGTTTATCCCTGATGAAGGGATTTAAAATAAAACATATTAAAAAAATAATTCAAGAAAACTTAAATATAAATGGATACGAATTGCTCTATAGGTTGACATGTCCTAACTAGGAATTATCAACAAGGAGACATATTCCGGTGACTTCTAAAGATTGAAGAAAGAAAAAAATCATCTGGGCATCAAGCAGAAATAATAAGAATCTGGCAACAAATAAGGGGGGGGGGGGGGGGTGGATAACAGGTGGCTTCAGATTGTTCCATGGTAACATTTCATGCTAGAAGAGAATGAACACTATGATATTCTTAAGGAAGGAGAGCATGACTCCCAATTTTAAACCCAAATGATTAATCAAGTATAGAGGTGAAACACAAACATTTCTGAACTCGTGCCATCCAAGAGATAAACCTGTAACAAAAAGACAAGTAGTGTGCCTATAATCAATTTAACAAAAAGACTAAAATGAAAACAAACATAGGGATTATGACAACAAAACAGAATGTAAGTGTTACAAAGGGATGTATCCTTGGAGGGGAAGATAACAGAACATGGGAAGTAATTTAAGCACACTGATATCTTCTTCTCTTATAACCTGAGGTCAAGGGATAGAAATTAAAGCTAATGTTTTTTAAACTATACTTAAAGGATTCAAAGGCATATGGGTCAACACCAAGAAAAATTATAAAACTGGAGGATGAAAGGGAGGGAGGAGAGATGTGGAAAATATGCCAACTTCATCACTGCTCTTAGTAGAGATTCAAGAAACACTGTGTAAACAGTAGATGAAGTTATATTTATAAAAGTTAACAGCTAGAGAAAGAACACAAACTTTCCAAATGTTTTAAAACACACGCACGTGGAAAAAGCAAACACATAAATTTTTAAAAAGCTGAATGTGTGTTAACATAAACATGACAGAACCAAGACCAAACATTTCTGTCATATCAATAAACATCAATGGGATAAGCTTATCAAACAGAAAATGACCCTCAGACTGAAATAAGTACATGGATGTATGTAGGATGTTTATTGCACTGCTGTAATGACAAGAGTGTGGAAAATCCTAATGTCCTAAAACAGGACTGATTAAACTGTGATGCAGTCAAATCCAACAATGATAGTGGAGTGATCTCCAACATGACAAGTAAAAACACAGTATGCAGAGTATACTTCCATTTGTGTCAATATGTTAAAAATACACGTTAACAAAATATCTTTTGAACCATTTGTGTCAATATGTAAAAAAATACACATATTAACAAAATATCTCTTGAATGATATCTAAGAAATTGCTAATAACTGTTGCCTTCAAGAAGAGAAATGGATAGTATGAAGACAGAGGAACATGTTTCACTGTATATCTTTTCATTCTTTACAATTTTGTTCTAAATACATATATAAACTGGCTAAACAATTTAAATCACAGTTGTTACCCTTTAAAAAAAAAGTTAATAAAAAAGCTAATAAAATTCATGTTATCATCTGAGTATTTAAAAATAGAGAACCCATTAGGATGCTTAAACAGGCTTTTATAGACATGCAAAAGTATAATGCAACAAAGGAAAAAACTGATGGTCAACAGAATGAAAACTAGAAGCCAAACAAAACAAGGCTCTACTGGGGGCATGTTGCAACTCAAGTCCACAAAGGGCTTAACAATTTTTCATGGTCACATGCAAAAGAAGTTGCTCTTGCAGAGATCTGAAAATCTACTTTATTTATTTATTTTTAAAAAATATTTGTTTTTATGTGGACCATTTTTAAAGTCTTTATTGACTTTGTTAGAATATTGTTTCTGTTTTTTTTATGTTTTGGTTTTCTGGCCGCAAGGCATATGGGATCCTAGCACCCTGGCCAGGGATCAAACCTGCACCCCTTGCATTGGAAGGCGAAGTCTTAACCACTGGACTGCCAGGGAAGTCCCTGAAAATCTACTTTAATCCTTACTGTTTTCTTCTGGGACTTCTACCAGTAACCTCCTTTGCAGTTACTTAGAAGGCAGCTCTGGAAACCTGGCTCCATAATATCAAATTCACCTCCAATTAGAGAGATTAAGAATACCCAAAATGATACAAATTCCAGGATGGCAAAAACATGGTAATTGAGGAAAATACTATTAATAATACCTAGTAGGTTAGAGGCAAGAATTTAAGATCAACACATATTTTAAAAATATGTCAACATTTATTCATGTATAGAATCAGCTAGTAAAATTTTGAAATACTTAAGAGCAAAGATTGTCAGCAGCCTGCCTATTATTTACTAATTTTGTAGATATGATTTGGTTGGCAATGCCCATCAGAAGGCTGAAGGGTTATAAAACTAATACTAAAAGTTACATTTTTAGTTAATAAAATTATCATCTATTTTCAGTCTGAATTCTTTTAGGTCTGTTTTTTTCTAGGCTGTGGGTTCATATCAGTTTGACTGGTTTCTGAATGATGTTTTGGAAATCAACCTGTTACCAATAAATAAAAATTAGACAATCAGGCAGCACATTATAGTTTTAAAAAGATTATTTCTAATATAGGCAATAAAACTGAAAGAAAAAGGTTTTCAAGCATTTGACTCTGGAAATGAGACCTTTAAAAAGCAATGTGGAAAAAAAAAAAAAGCAATGTGGAAAAATACTAAAGCCGGACTGTGATCTATTTTCAGCCTTCAGCTTAGGCAGCATCTCAATATTTAGGAATCTGATGCTAAATACAAATTAGGAACAAAGCTGTTGTCCTAACAACTGAAGGAGTATTTAGATATTACTTTGGCTTTATTTCTTAAAACAAGTTAGAGAAGAAAGCAGGGCAAAAACAGAATGGTAAGACAAAGTGTTATTGGTAGATGACACAAACTGATGCCTGCTCCTTGCTTCACAGCCTGGACGCAACTCTATTTTGAAACTATATATATCAGCAAACCTCATCTAAGGTGCCTTTCTTTTGTCAGAAAGTCAAATAATTTTTTTTATCTCTTGTTAAGATTTTGTTTTTCAATATTGATTTATTTTTTTGTTTTTCAATATTGATTTTTATTTCTTTGTTCTGTTATTCTTTCCCCTTTAAAAGAAAATGGGATATAATTAACATATAATTTTAGTCTCAGGTATATACAAAATGATTCAGTAGTTGTTTACCCTGGAAAATGATCACCACAACAAGTCTAGTTAACATCTGTCACCATACAGTTTTCTGTTGATGACAACTCTTAAGATCTACTATCTGAGCAATTAGAAAATGTGCAGTACAGTATTATTAACTACAGCCACCATGTTCAGTTATTTTATAACTGGAAATTTGTATCTGTTTACTTCCTTTACCCATGCCCCACACCCTGCAATAATAATTTTTAAAAGCAACTTTTGGAGATGATTATCAACAAATCTCTGGATTTTACTGTAAAAGCCTTCTAGTATTCTATTATTATAAAAGAAGCAGTAATGCTAAATGATACACAGAATATGAAAAGTGAAAATAATCTTTTTGGGAAGATGGCTGAAAATTAGCATCCATGTTTAGGAAAGCTTACCTTTGTTTCTTTGAAATGGTAATCCTTAAACTCCTGAACAACCACAAATAAATTATCAACTGATCTCAGACAATGAACCTGGGTAGGGAAAAAAAAATGTTAAGAGACAAATTCTGGGCAAGTTTTGAAGTGCATAAACTATCAACATTTAAATATAAAAATTAGGTACAAAGATTTTAAAGCAGCTAATACCTATAATTTGTATTTACAAATTTTCCCATTTCCCCACCCTCTCATCTTTTTGGTTACCCATCAGGTTCTATTCCCCTATAGAAAAGGAAAAAAGACAGATGGAAGACTAGAAGCTAGAAGTTCTGTGGGCAACATGAGTCAGGGGAGAAGGAAAAGATGAAGCAGTGAAATGGGGTTTTATTCTGCCTTCACAGCCCTCTGGGGTCCACTGTATAGGGTCTGATCTCCAGCTCGGTGATTATTAGCTAAGCAACCTTGTGCAAATTACCTATTATTAAGCTTAATGATTAATGAGGATAATGATAGTGCCTTTCTTTACAAAGCTGCTGAGGTTATGAACTAAACAGTGGAAGAAAAATACAGGGTCTACTATATGCCAGACACTAAGAGCTTGGGAAATGCTGACCAAAAAAACCCCCAAAACACAGGCAACAATCCCTGCTCTCGTGTTGCTTATGTGATAATGAGATACAGCTTAGTGTTTACTCCAGAGGGATGGCAGTTTGCTGACCTTCACTTCTCACCTTCAGTGATTCCTAATTACTTTTGAGCAAGAATAAATTTGACACAGATAGAACAAAAGATCTCTCCCTTTATGCTTCACCGCTGAAGCCTAAATTTCAGCTACATGCCAAAGTAAATAAATTCTAAGAGGAATAGCAGATACTAAGAATTTCTTCCTGAGTCTCCCAGGATTTTTTCTGGTGAATTGATCCTCAGGAAATATTAGGGTCAATTCTAAAAGAAAAAAAAATTAAGCAAACTTACAAATCAGTAGCCAATGTAAAATGCAGTAATACTTTAAAATCACCTGATATAGGGCAGAGGAAAGAAAAGCAATAAAGATTCCAGAGAGGTCTGTAAACTAAGAAAGTAAACATAACATAAAATCATCTATTTAGAAAGCCATTTTAAATATTGCTTCATTCAAACCTGAGCCAGACTGTCCACTGAAATGTCAAAATATATCTTGCCCCGGTCTTTGCTGATTTTGCATGATGACCCCAATTTCTCTCTCACTTCATCTGCAGCTGTTTGCTCAAAACCAGTAGGCACAGTGGCACCAATAGTGACTTGGAGACGCTCAGACTCACTTCTGGGGCCACTTTCAGTCACTTGTATAGACATCTGGTTCTCACAAAGATTTACATCCAGGAGCTGGTTAGTGGCTTCTTGAACATCAGACATATTGGCAGTGCTTCCAAGATCCTGAATGTAGTCCCTTTAAAAGTAGTACAAAAAAGAAAAAGAAATAATGCCCAAATATAATCACCTCTTACTTCAACTATAATTAAAAACATCTAATTTGGATGACTAGCAGAACAATGCAACATAACCAAATCAGTATTCATCAAAGTTATAAGGACTGAATAACATGGGTCAAAGTGGAAGATTTAAAATACAGTATTATTAAACAAGCAACACAGATACTATGGAAGAATTGTAGACAGACAAGTCTTTCCACAGCAAGCAATGTTTGATTTGAGATCACCCGTCTTGATGATAGTCATCACATAACTACAGAAGTTAATCTCAAAACAGAAGCTGCTAGAGCACATTTAGAAATATTTCCGCATTTAATCCTTCTTCAGCTAGTAGTTAAGAACAGGGGGCTTTGGAATTTCAGACCTGGGTTTGAATTCTTGCCCTGGACATTCAAAAGTTGAATGACCTAAAATAAGTTTATTTTCCATTGCCTCTATTTCCCCACCTGCCAAATGGGAAATGAATAATGGCTCTTTCCTAGAGTTATTAAAAGACTTATGCAAGAATGGCATATTACTGCCAGTTCCTACTTGCTAATTAAGGATGTCTATCTTCCTGTTTGAAATGGACAGTGATTCATGCATTTAAAAAAATAATTAACTGAATATCTCCTGTCTTGTGATTACAAATATTTGAATGCCTAGGGCAGGACAGGCTCTGGGATACATGAATGGGCATCAATAGAGATCTGTAAACTATCTGAAACTAACTGTAAGCGAAATTTTCTTTATCTGAGCACTTGGCACGGTGGGAGGCAGGGTGGACTAGGAAAAACTAGAGAGCTGGGAGGTGGAGATCAAAAGTTCTCGCCAGATTTTCAAAGTTTCGTGACCCAAAACAACTTAAGCAGACACAGAGTTCCTACACTGTCCCTATTCTGTACCCGGGACAGGCGACAGTGCCTAACACAAATAAAAGTCCGTTCTGACCATTAGTGAAAGTCGCTCAGTCGTTTCCGACTTTTTGCAACCCCATGGACTGTATATATTCTGGCTCTCCAGGCCAGAATACTGGAGTGGGTAGCCGATCCCTTCTCCAGAGGATCTTCCCAACCCAGGGATAAAACCCGGGACTCCCGCATTGCAGGCGGATTCTTTACCAGCTAAGTCAACAAAGAGGCCCATTGTTCCTGCCATTAAGGACCTCACAATCACTAAATAAGGCAGCGGAAGCCCACGAAAGGACGTATGCAGCCAAGGTCAGAGTGCCAACCAGTGGCGCAGGCAGGAATGAAACCCACGTCTCCCGACTCCCACCCGAAGGGCCCTAATCACAGGAATCCCGGGGAGCACGTGAAGTCCAGGGAGAGGGAATGAGAAGGAATCCACTGTAGATCGGGCTAAAATGCAGCCCGTGGCCCGTCCGGGTCGGAAGACGAAGGTCACTACTCTCTGCCGAGGGTCAGCGGCACCCCACCTGACCACTCCCAGAGTCCGGTTAACCGGCCGTCAGCGTAGACCCGTCCGGCTCCGGGACCCCGCCGGCCTAGCGCGCCCCGGTCACGCTACCGGAAGTCGCCTCGGTGACCCGGAAACGGAAGTCTGGTGGCGCGGCCATAACGACTCCGAGCAGGGGCAGGTGCCCGTGAGGGGTCGCTGAGGGCAGAGCATGCGTATAAAGGTCTGTACGCGGTGGCGCCGAATCTCTGGCGGCCCGCCCCTGCGGTTGAGGACTGAGTCCTCAGGAAACTGAACCGGGGAGGCCGCGTCGTTGTAACTAATTTTTGAGAGCGCTTAGCGGCACTGTCACTGTGTAAGCGCGTCATACGCGTCATTTGTTCAATAGCTCTCAAGTGGCAGGTGCCATGCTTTTTAAAGCCGGGGGAACTGAATCTCACAAAGGTTCACTGTCTTGCCCAAAAGGCTGCGCGCAGCTTTTTAGAGGCAGAACTGGGATTTCAACCTGGCTTCTGTGAGGCCAGAAATCTTGCCTTTAGCGTGTGAGCCAGTATTGCTAAAACTAGGCCCTGAGTTGTACTTTGCCTTCATTATTTTTACCCGACTGTACTGTTGTTTACTTAACATTTTTCTTTATAAATATATAATTTTTAAACTTCTGTCTGTTTTTTTAAGTGGCTTTCTTTCTTTTTAAAGTTTTTGTCTGCACCTCAGGACTTGTGGGATCTTAGCTCCCTGACCAGGGTTTGTGCCCTGGCCCCTTGCATTAGCAGTGAGGAATCTTAACTGTTAGACCACAAGGGAAGTTCCTAAATATATAGTTTTAACAAGATACTTTAGAAAGAAAATTTTTACAATTCAGCAACAAAAAAATAGTTCAGTTTAAAAATGGGCAAAAAATCAAATATTTCCAGAGAAGACACACATATAGTCTATAATCACATGGAAGGATGACCAAGGTCTCTAGTCATTAGGGAAATGCAAATTTAAAGCCACAATGAAATACTGATTTGAGTGGCTAAAGTTTTTAAAAAGAGTACAGGTCCACATTTCAGTAAGGGTGTGAAGTAATGGAACAGTTGGGTGTTGCTGGTGGGAATGCAAAATGGTACAGCCACTTTAGAAAACAGTTTGTCCTTTCCTCAAAAAGTTAAGCAGAATTACCATATGGTCCAGCATTTCTAACTGGTATGTGTAGTCAAGAAAAGTGAAAACATGTTAAAACAAAAACTTGCACCTGAATGTGCCAGCAGCTTTGTTTATAATAACCCCAAAGAGAAAACAACTGGAACACCCCTCAGCTGATAAATAGATAAATGTGATATATCCACACAATACAGTATTATTCAGTCATGAAAAAAGGAATGAAGTACTGAAACATGCTACAGGATGGATGAACCTTGAAAACATGCTAAATGAAAACCAGGAACAAGCCACCCCCAAAAAAACCTGTCCCCAAAGACCACAAGTTCCATTTTTATGATATGTCTATAATAGGCAAATATACAGAGACAGAAAGGTTAGTGGTTGTTTAGGGCTAGGGGAAATGAGGAGGTTAGGAAGTGATAGCTAAAGGGTGTGGGGTTTCTTTGGGTGTGTTGAGAATGTTCTAGGATTAGTGATGGTTGCGAAGCACTGTGAGGATGCTAAGAGACACTGCATTGTGCAGTTTAAATTGGAGAATTTTATCTTAAAGGAAACTTTTGTCTCATGGGAACCTCATCATGAGCAAAATTGATACTTCTCTCATAAGAGTTCTTAGAAGATTTAAATGAGATTAACATGTTACCAAACATAATTAAAATAGATGGTGCCCTTAAATACAGTGGAAACAAAGCAAGGTTATTAAGTTCTGGCCAGACAGTGTTCCCTACAAAAGGTTGTAAATGTTAAGGCCCATTCTCTTTTTAGAAGGGTAAATTATCAAGTGTTAGAGACAAAATTGCACAAAGTGAGACCTTTTTGACTTAATGAGAGGGATTAAATTATTGAAAAGATTCTTTTCTCTTGATTCAGTGTTACTTAATGCATACCTTTTAAAAAATCGTCTCTCATGAAAGTCACATAGGTGGGGAAAATTACCCTAAGACAATAGCTACTCATAGTGTTAGGTCTGTGGTTTAAACAACAGACTGTTTTGAACATTACATGTTGTGCACTCTAAGGAACTAAGGATACAGCAATGAATTCTTTTTTTTTTTTTTAGCTTCTAGTCTATGAAAAAGACAAAGAAAAATACATATTACATTCCTATGATGATAAGTATTATGGAGAAAAACTAAACAAGATGGGAGATGAAGAGTGCTAGAAGGATGGAGGGGAAACCCTATTTAATATCAGGTGATCAGGAAGACCTCTTTGATAAGGTGACAAAGCAGAGCCTGAAGGAAAGCAAGCCATTTGAGTATTTAGGTGAAGAGCATTCCAGGCTGAGGGCAGAAACATGTTCAACAAGGTTTAGGACAATCCAACCAAGAGGCCAGCCAGCATGGCCAGGGAGGAGGGGATGAAGGAGAAGATGAGATAGGGTGAGTACATTGTATAGGCCAATGTTTTACACATTATCATCATGATGTAGATTTTAAGAGAATCACTCTAGCTACTACATGGTTCAGTTCAGTTCAGTCACCCAGTCATGGCCCACTCTTTGCAATACCATGGACTGCCCCACACCAGGCTTCCCTGTCCATCACCAATTCCTGGAGCTTACTCAAACTCATTGAGTCAGTGATGCCATCCAACCACCTCATCTTCTTATCGTCCCCTTCTCCTCCTACCTTTTATCTTTCCCAGCATCAGGGTCTGTTCAAATGAGTCAGTTCTTTGACTCGGGGCCAAAGTATTGGAGTTTCAGCTTCAACATCAGTCCTTCAAATGACTTCAGGACTGATTTCTTTTAGGATGGACTGGCTGGATCTCCTTGCAGTCCAAGGACTCTCAAGAGTCTTCTCCAACACCACAGTTCAAAAGCATCAATTCCTCGATTCTCAGCTTGCTTTATAGTCCAACTCTCACATTCATACATGACTACTGGAAAAACCATAGCTTTGACTAGATGGACCTTTGTTGGCAAAGTAATGTCTCTGCTTTTCAATATGCTGTCTAGATTGCTCATAACTTTTCCTCCAAAGAGCAAGTGTCTTTTAATTTCATGGCTGCAATCACCATCTGCAGTGATTTTGGAGCCCCCCAAGATAAAGTCTGTCACTGTTTCCATTGTTTCCCCATCTATTTCCCATGAAGTGATGGGACTGGATGCCATGATCTTAGTTTTCCGAATGTTAAGCCAGGCTTTTCACTCTCCTCTTTCACTTTCATCAAGAGGCTCTTTAGTTCTTCTTCGCTTTCTCCCTCAAGTGTGGTGTCATCTGCATATCTGAGGTTATTGATATTTCTCCCAGAAATCTTGATTCCAGCTTGTGCTTCATTCAGTCTGGCATTTCACATGATGTACTCTGCATATAAGTTAAATAAGCAGGGTGACAATATACAGCCTTGATGTACTCCTTTCCCGATTTGGAGCCAGTCTGTTGTTCCATGTCCAGTTCTAACTGTTGCTTCTTGACCTGCATACAGATTTCTCAGTAGGCAAGTCAGGTGGTCAGGTATCCCTTTTTTTTTATTTGTTTGTTTTTTCCTTTATTTTTATTAGTTGGAGGCTAGTTACTTTACAATATTGTAGTGGTTTTTGCCATACATTGACATGAATCAGCCATGGATTTATATGTGTTCCCCATCCTGAACCCCCCTCCCACCTCCCTCCCCATCCCTTCCCTCTAGGTATTCCCATCTCTTTCAGAATTTTCCACAGTTTGTTGTGATCCACACAGTCAAAGTCTTTGGCATAGTCAATAAGGCAGATGTTTTTCTGGAACTCTCTTGCTTTTTTGATGATCCAGTGAATGTTGGCAATTGATCTCTGGTTCCTCTGCCTTTTCTAAATCCAGCTTGAACTTCTGGAAGTTCATGGTTCACATACTGTTGAAGCCTGGCTTGAAGAATTTTGAACATTACTTTGCTAGCGTGTGAGATGAGTGCAATTGTGCGGTAGTTTGAGCATTCTTTGGGCTTGCCTTTCTTTGGGATTGGAATGAAAATGGACCTTTTCCAGTCCTGTGGCCACTGCTGAGTTTTCCAAATTTGCTGGCATATTGAGTGCAGCACTTTCACAGCATCATCTTTCAGAATTTGAAATAGCTCAACTCGAATTCCACAACCTCCACTAGCTTTGTTTGTAGTGATGATTCCTAAGGCCCACTTGACTTCACATTCCAGGATTTTGGGTCTAGGTGAGTGATCACACCAGTGTGGTTATCTGGGTCATGAAGATCTTTTTTGTACAGTTCTTCTGTGTATTCTTGCCATCTTTCTTAATATCTTCTGTTTCTCTTAGGTACATACAATTTCTGTACTTTATTGTGAACATTTTTGCATGAAATGTTCCCTTGGTATCTCTAATTTTCTTAAGGAGATTTCTAATCTTTCCCATTCTATTGTTTTCCTCTATTTCTTTACATTGATCACTGAGGAAAGCTTTCTTGTCTGTCCTTGCTATTCTTTGGAACACTGCATTCAAATGGATATATCTTTTCTTTTCTCCTTTGCCTTTCCCTTCTCTTCTTTTCACAGCTATTTGTAAGGCCTCCTCAGACAACCATTTTGCCTTTTTGCATTTCGTTTTCTTGGGGATGGTCTTGATCACTGCCTCCTGTACAATTACACAAACCTCTGTGCATAGTTCTCCAGGCACTCTGTCTATCAGATCTAATCCCTTGCATCAGTCTGTCTTTTTCACTGTATAATCATAAGGGATCTGATTTAAGTCATACCTGAATGGTCTAGTGGTTTTCCCTACTTTCTTAAATATAAGTCCAAATTTGGCTATAACGAGTTCTTGATCTGAGCCACAGTCAGCTCCTGGTCTTGTTTTTGCTGACTGTATAGAGTTTCTTCATCTTTGGCTGCAAAGTATATAATCAATCTGATTTCTGTATATCTGTATGGAGAATGGTAGAGGGCAGGAATGGAAGCAGTCCTTGGGCCATTTCAGTGGTCTAAGTGAGAGAGAATGATGACTCAAATTAGGATATTAGTGGTGTTAGGGATGAGTGTGGTGAGAATTAGATTCTGATGTATTTTGAAGGATGACCTGTCATTGGTTATGAATTGACTGTGGGTTTGAAAACAAGGTAAAAAGCAGGAAGTTTAAGGGTGAGGTTGAGCAGATTTTGCTGATCTGAAGTGCCCATATTCTGCTGGGGGATGAATGCTCAAGAGTTCCAGCTAAAATGCTACAGAGGAGATAAAAATGGACACATTTGCTCTTTAGAGTTCTTACTCTCATTTATTGCAACAAGTAATAGTATTTTAGTTTATATCAGAAAAACCGCTGATGAAGTGCCCTGATAACAAATGAACTGCTGTGAAAATACTAAGTGTGTCCTTGCTTGAAAAGTCCAATTAAAAAAAAATATTTATGTGTTTATTTGACTGCTCCAAGTCTTAGTTGTAGCATGTGGGATCTAGTTCTCCGACCAGGGATTGAACCGTGGCCCCCTGCATTCGGAGCAGAGTCTTAGCCACTGGACCACCAGGGAAGTCCTGAAAATGCCAGTTTTGAATAAATAACATTTACTTGTGGAAATTGAAACCTCTAATTTCCTTCCAATTGATAGGTGTTTTATAGGAAACTAAAGTGACTCCTAAGTAAATAAGCACATGGTTAAATTTAATGATTCCTATCAGATATAGTGATGCAGATTACAAACTGCGTGGTAGTTGCTCCCATAAACATAGACATCTATTTTACCCTAATAAATGTCTATCCTTGCCAATTCTTTTTTTTTTCATCCTTGCCAATTCTTGATTCCTCATACTAAAGGCGAGGGTTTTATCAGCATTCCTGGTCTTTCCTGTACTCATTTTGTACATTTCTCTACCTTTCTTCTTTATAGTTCCCAACCTATTTCATTAGGATTCCACTTGGCAGGTTAGATTTCTGTGGGGATGTGATTGAAAGAAAGGATGCCCCTACTCCTGCTTCTCACTCACGAAGCTACTGAAATTCCATCTTTCCCACGAAAATCTTTTGGTACCTCACTGGAAAGTTAATGATGTTTCTACAATCCTATATATTAACGAAAAAATACGATAGACTCGGAGTCCATGAACTCCTAACCCAACAGACCTTTGGTCTGTCAGGTGATGACAACTAGAGAGGACAACAGTCAGCTTTGGCCGAGCCCTAAACAAGATGAGATTTATTTACTTTGCCCATGCGCTCTAAGCCAAAGACTATAAAACTGCTTTGGTAATACAACTCCTGTGAGAACTCTCTGATAGAATTAGTGATATCACAGTGAATTTTCAAAAGAATGTACTTGAAATTTATTGTTCATCTTGAACTTCATATGGATAAGTTACCTTTATTTAAAAGCAACTCATTCATTTTGAAAGGAACTGTATCTTGGCTGTAATTTGAGATTGGAAGCAGAAAGGAGAAGAGCTGAGGAGTGGGACACCCCTGCCACCTAGTGGTCATTCTGAAACATGTCAGTTCTTTCAAAGCACGGACAGCTGGAAAGGAACTGAGTTGGTAAAGGAAACATCCGGTCTGAACTGGGGAAACTTCCATCCCCTCCTCCCTTGTTAGAAAGGGATGTTCATGAGTCTTTTTAAATAGTCACCGATAAAACAAGGTATTAACAGAATTAGTCCCTGAGAGCTGTTCTTCCTTTGTGTGTTCAGAAGAATTAGCAGAGCACTGACAAACGGCAAATGTTGTTAGGTAAACATGGACTATTACCAAATCTCTAGTATGAAGTAGCAGCTCCAGAAGGAAGCTGGAAGTGCAACAAGTGAGCAGAGAGGGACTGCAGTGATGCAGGACCCTCCACGGTGGTCACTGCAGCAGCAACACGGGTCCAGGGGCAGAGCAGAATTAGAAGCAAGGCCAATGGGGACAATGATGATGAAGTCACATAGACTGAGGATCAGCAACAGCCCTGGAGACCATGGTCTTGGGACTGTGGAACTGGCTAATTCAGGATAAACTCAGAAAATCATAAAAATAGTTTTTATGAAGCAAGTACTCTATCCAGGCAGTGCTTTACATGCGTTATCTCATAATAGTACTGTAGAGTAGATATTGTTGCCCTGTTCTTCTGCTCTTCTACCAGCCACTCATACTTCTACTCTCCTTCTTTCCTCTACTCATTTTGTACATTTCTCTTTCTTCTTTATAGTTCCCAACCTATTTTGTTAGGATTCCACTTGGCAGGTTGGATTTCTGTGGGGATGTGATTGAAAGAAAGGATGCCCCTACTCCTGCTTCTCACTCAAGAAACTACTGAAATTTGATCTTTCCCAAGAAAACCTTTTGGGACCCCACTGGAAAGAGACTGGTGTGTCTACAATCCTATATATTAACGAAAAAATATAATAGACTAGGAGTCCATGAACTCATTCAGCTGGGACACTGGCTCCCTGGTGCCTCTTTCTCCATGTGGTCTCTTACCAATTTCCCTAAAGAGTGACATGAGTGGTCCAAGAAAGCAAAAGTGGAAGCTGCCAGGCCTTGTAAGACCTAATTAACTAGCCCAAAGTCACAGAACTAGTGAAACTTAGAGCCAAGGCAGTTTGATCTGAGTTTACACTCTTCATTACCATGCTCTCCTGCTTCCCTAAGGGAGAGAAAACATGGGGTTCAACTCCTCTAATGCTACTGACCATTGTATTGAGGGATAGTTGTGCATTCAAGCTCTAAAGGTGGTTAAGATCTGGTTTTAGATCTGCCACCTACTTGTAGGAAGACACTTAACCTTTCAGGAACTAATTTCCTTCATTGTAAACTAGGGGAGAGATAAAATGGTGACTGTTTCATAAGTTGCTGTTGAAGATTCATTGAGATAATGTACAATTTTTGACATGTGGCAAATAAGATGGCTTTCCTGCACAATAGTTGCCAACACTTCTAATCGTTGTAAGGATCACTGCTCCTCCCAACAAGAGATGGAATCTATTTCCCTTCCCCTAGAATCTTGTTGGGCTTCTGACTTGCTTTGACCAGTAGAATGTGGCAGATGTGTCTTTGAATGTGGCCAGTTCCAAGCCTAGGTCTTACAAGGCCTGGCAGCTTCCACTTTTGCTTTCTTGGACCACTCATGTCACTGTTTAGGGAAATTGGTAAGAGACCACATGGAGAAAGAGGCACCAGGGAGCCAGTGTCCCAGCTGAATAGCAAGTGTCCCAGCCACGCAAGTGAGCCACTGGGATCTTAACTAACCTGCCAACCTATAGAATCATAAGAAAAAAATAATTCACTGTGAAACTACCAAGTTTTGGGATAGTTTGTTATGCAGCAAATAGAAAGTCCTCAATAAATGACATCTATGAGGGATTCAACCAAATGTCTGGTTTATCTTTTCTTGGGTCACTGTTTGTTTTTTTTTCCTCCTTTCACTGGAACAGACTGAGAAAAGCATGAGTTTTATGTGCAGGTGAATGTTGCTTATTAGAGGTATATCTTGTATTTTTATTAAAACAATATTGCTGGATATCTACTCAGGAAGACTTTGTTAGCGTTTCAGATTGCTATATATATCTGAAATAATGTAGAAGCATATATCTTCAAACATTGACAATTAGGACTTTTCACTAATTGGTTATGGTGGGACCTTCCAAAACCTTAATACTGGAGGAGTTGAGGCATGAATAGAGACCTATCCTCTTAATCTAGCATCTGAAAGCCTTGAGAAGGATATTGCACTCTGACCCTTATCCTCTTTATATCTCTTTCCCTAAATTCTTTTTTTCTGTCCCTCTGTGTCTTTCTGTCTAAACTCTCCTTTTCTGTCCCTTCTTACATGCCTTTCTTATCTCTTTTCTTTATTTAATGATTATGTAAGATCTTCCCTACTGAAATGTAAGTTCCAAGAGGGAGATTTTTACCTATTTTGTTCTCTACAGAACATTCTTTACTTAGAACAATGCCTCGCACACAGAAGGTGTGCCACAAATGTATGTTGAATGAATTAAATAAGGCATGTAAAAGCACTTAGAATAGTGTCCAGCATAGGGTAGGTGATGCTGAATAAATACAACCTATGACAATTCAGTAGTGTAACACATGAAATCATTCACATTTATCTTTTAAATGTTCTGTTATTTTTGTTCTTTCCTCACTTTTCTTTCCACTTTATCCCTTCTTTTCTTTTTCTTTCATTGCATTTATCCTCCTGCCCTTACTTGTAGCCTGTCAGTGACTCTCACTGGTGATGTTTCACCCTACCTTAGAGGATGGGCAGAGAAAAGTTTTGGAACTTTGTCTTGGATGATAAGTAACTGACTTAAGAGCACACATAAAATTCTGCTGTTGAGGTGAGTTAAATTCTGGTATTACTGGATATTTTAACTATAGACCTAGATAATGGAAAACAACCAGCTTATTAAGTTATAGTCTAACAAATGCCTGACTGTACACGTTTCTGGGTGTGTGGGTGTTTCTAGTGCCTTTTGGTGAGTAACTGCTACTCTTGGCAGTAGAGGTGTGAGCAGAATCAATCAGAATTGATTTAGCTAATTTTCTCTTCCCCTCTTTCTCCATAAGGGAGTGGAAATGTACTGCCACGTGTTGTGGAGCAGTTCTTTCTCAGGCTGGTAACATTACAGAATTCCTGTTGAAATGCAAGCTGGACTGGTGGATACCAGATTTTCAACTCCTCTCATGAGCTGTTTGTCAAGGTAAATCCTATATATTTTAAAATCATAGGGAAGCTTTGAACCGATCATCAGAACCAGTTATACAAATGTCTCTGTCTCCTCCAATAATCACTCGTATAGGAAGATCTCTCTCCTCTTTCCTGCTAGTCTTTCAAATTCAAAGCAGAAGTTTCATGAATCTGTAGGCCAGCAGCTGGATAGCTTGAGCTGAGTACAAAACAGTATTGGTGCAGTTCTCAACACAACCTCATTTTTGTTTCTGTTAGGCTAATAGGTGGTTCAGACCTCTTAGTCCTGCTAATGCTTAATAGAGCCATGTATATATAGATATTAATATATGTATTTACATATAAATGGGCTTTACTTGTGGCTCAGCAGTAAAGAATCTCCCTGTCAATAATGGAGACATGGGTTTGATCCCTGGATTGGGAAGATCCCCTGGAGAAGGAAATGGTAATCCACTCCAGTATTGCCTGGGAAATCCCACGGACAGAGGAACCTGGCCAGGTGCAGTCCATGGGGTCACAAAGAGCTGAAGATGACTTAGCGACTAAATGACAACAATACATATATACATATGTGTATATATATTCATATAATATATTTCCTGCATATATTCTGTTACATAAGACCACTGTTTTAAAAATCAGGAGTTGAAAGGAGAAAGGGTGAGTCTGTGAAACTCCTATCATTTCTTTCTCAAAATTGCTTTTAGCCACTCTGTTTTCTTTCCTACCTCAAACATCTGTTCATCTTATAGGTAGTAATTTACCAGGCCTCTTTACTAGGTTAACCAACCCAATAAATTAACCTAGACTCAGGGTAGTGAGATTTTGAGGCATTCAGACCAATGATTTGCAAACACGTTAATTGGCACAAAAGACCCATAATACACCTAACTCTTCCATTCCACTTCTTGTGGGAAGAGAGTTTGATAATAGCAAAGAACTAGGGAGGAACAAGAGAGCTACACCAAATGGCAACATCATAACCTTTATGCATGAACTACATGGTGAAACCAGAAAAACAGCTACATTTGACCCATGAAATAACACATACAAGAAGGACTGTATTTGAAACTTAAGACACTGTTAAGTCTTAGTGAAGTTGCTCAGTCATGTCTGACTCTTTGCGACCCTATGGACTGTAGCCTACCAGGCTCCTCCATCCATGGGTTAGCCCCCCTCAAAATCATTCTTCTTGAAAACTATGGAAATTTCAGTAATCTATATTGTCACATGCGTGGCAGGAAATTTGTGTCATTGCCAAACTTTGTGTGGCAGTCAAAGTTTTTGATAATGGGCAGCACTGCACTTCATTTTTTTTGAAGACTATAAAATTTTAATCACTCTTAATAATTAACAAAGGAAGCTATTAAGTACTTACTCATACATGGAAATGAAAGTCCCTGGCCTTGCATGGCATTTGCTCTAAGAGTTGAAGAAAGAACTTTCATATTTTGATCTCTTTATGTTTCATCAGGAAGACTCTAGTGGGCTACAGCTAAGAAACTTGCTGGCCCAAATGACCACAATAGCTTTATTTCTGAGCCTTCTCTGGTCTGTATTTGTGAACCTGTAACTTTCTTTCAAGTCTTTTTGTAATGATCTGATTTCTACATTAAAATGAAAACTCTATGGTGGAAATATAATAAATGAATATAACCTTTCCAGGGAGTATTTGGCAGAAATTCAAAGTCTTAAAAATATGCATCCCCACTGACCTAACAATTCTACTCCAAAAGAGATACTTATGATATGAACAAAGACGTGTGTACAAAGATGTTTATTATAGCATCTTTAAAAAATATTTTTGTATTAGATAATTTTATGCTAGAAACTTTCACAACTCTAATTTTATTTATTTATTTATTTTCATAACACCAGTTTTAAAAAGTAGGGCATTATAAAGTATGTATTGTATAATCATTTTTATCTAAAGATTTATATTTATAGAAAATGGACAGAGGTATATATAATGTGATATTAACAGTGATTATCTTTTTTGTGTTATTACAGACTGTTTTCAAATGTACACAATAAACATGTATTAATTCTGTAATAAGAAAAAACTACTTAAACATATGTAAAATTAAAGAACATCCCTTTGGCAGCAGTAGTTGTAAGAATATGAATGAGGGAGATTGCATGAGAGCTTATTGCAGTGAATCAGGCAAAAGACAATGTAAAGAATATGGCAGTACAGATAGAGAAGGAAAAACTTACTGAAGACATATTCAGTAGTCCTCTGAGAACTATAAACATACCACACCTCCCAGTCAGTAATATCACTGATCTTTTAAAAGAGCCAACATGAAAAATAAAATAAAATAAAAGCGCCAACATGATTCATCTGTATCTTTATGTGCTGTGTGCTCAGTCACTTCAGCTGTGTCCGACTCCTTGCGACCCCATGGACCATAACCCACCAGGTTCCTCTGTTCATGGGATTTTCCCAGCAGGAATACTGGAATGGGTTGCCTTTTGTTCTCCAAAGGATCTTCCCTGTATCCTTATAGCACCTTCTAATATGCATTTAAAGAAACTCAGAGCCATCTCTGATGATAAGGTTTTGGTTTTCTGACTTGTTCAGCTGGGCTGATGGAGAACCAGTTGACTAAGAAAGAAAATTAAGAGGAGGACTGGATTGTGGAAGGAGAAAATCAATTGAGTTTTGGACGTGTGGAGTTTGCGGGATTTTGGGGACATTTACTAAGCTGTGGTACACGAATCTAAAGGTCATTTCTGGTTAGGAGATAACAGAATTAGGGATCATCAGTAAATGAATGCTTGTTGAAACCAGATGGCTACTAAGGTTACCTGTAGAGTGAACAGTGAGAAAAGGGCTGAGCAGGGAACCTTGTGGAACCATAACAGTTCAGGGCAGGAGGAGGAAGAGGAGATCCCTGAGAAGACTGAGGAGGTCTTCTAGTGGTGAACTAGGTCAGCCTATAGTAGAGTGGTTCAAAGCCTATTACAGGTTCAAAGCCTGGCAAGAATGACCAGTTGGACAGGTTCAAGATTGCTTTCATTTTAGCTTACTCCCTAATGTGTAAGCAAACACTGAATGAATAGATGCTGGGGTTTCTTCTGCTCCTCATGGAGTTTTATGACCAGAGTTCAGGGGTCAGTGCTGTCTCTCTGAACTCTGATCTGCCCCTCACTGCTCTTCAGGCTGGGGAGGGGGCCAACAGCCCTCAAGGATCCAGGTATTACTACTTAACGTAATTGCTCGCTGTTCACAGGCACTTCCTCGTGTGTTCTGCCTTCTCACTGCCTCTTGCCTCTTCTTACTGCCATGCAGGCTTGGCTGCGGCATTCCAAAAGTGGCCAGAGGGGTTCGGAGGGAAAAGGCAGTTAAGGGAGGGGAGAGTTTCAAGAAAGGAATTGTCAACAATGTCAGACGTCAGCGAGGTGAAGTAATATACTGCTGCTGCTGCTGCTGCTGCTAAGTCACTTCAGTCGTGTCTGACTCTGTGTGATCCCATAGATGACAGCCCACCAGACTCCGCAGTCCCTGGGATTCTCCAGGCAAGAACACTGGAGTGGGTTGCCATTTCCTTCTCCAATGCATGAAAGTGAAAAGTGAAAGTGAAGTCGCTCAGTCGTGTCCGACTTCTAGCGACCCCATGGACTGTAGCCTACCAGGCTCCTCCATCCATGGGATTTTCCAGGCAAGAGTACTGGAGTGGGTTGCCATTGCCTTCTCCGAGTAATATACTACATTTGGCAATTTAGGGCTATTTGCGACCATATACATAGGGTACTGCCAAGCTCAGCTTCCCATGAAAATAATTTTCAGTCTCATGAAATATAATCCAAATATTTATTTTAGATATAGTATTTTGTTATGGCAGCCTGAGATGACTAAGACATCCACCCTGCCAGATTCCCTCCTTTATGATGATTTTCTCTTAGTGCCCTGTTGTCCCTTCTAACAGTTGGGCCTTTTTAAAGGAACTAAAAGGTCCATCATGCAGATTGTAGCATATTCCATTTGTGGGCTGTGTTCAACATCTTTTTCATGGGGCTATTGTGTCCCATGCACATCCAGGAATGCAGCTGGGTACCAATTTCATAGTCCCTAAACCTTCCTAACAGGTGAGACGACTACGGGATGTTGGTCTTCTTGGAGTGTACAGTGGACTTCTAGGTGACTCACATCTATCAGGGCATCCCTGACTCATGGAACGCTCTTGCCCTTAAGTGGCAGAGTAAAAGAAACACATTCAGATAGAAAGTGTGACTCTGCAGCAATAAATTAAAAGTACTGGATTTTATAAAGCAGGGCATTTGTCAGAGGCTATAATGCTTAGACTCTCCTGCAAGGGATGAGCCAACTCCACTCTTATATTTGTTGGCTCAGCTTCATTTGGGGCCCCAAACTGAAGCAGTATAAATATCCATATCTTTTTACATCTGTCGTTGTTTATTATTTGGTTTTCCATCTGCCCTGCTCTGGAGCAAGAGGAGGAAGAGAAAACAGAGGGAACTAGTGAACTCTTTAGAGGAGTAGTGCCAAATATTAAATCCATAAACAAAATAGATTGAACCAGAAAGAATGAGTCAGAGACGAATGAAGCATGAAAGCAGGGAGTGTCAAACTGGGAAAATATCACCTTAAAGTGCTGACTGAATGCTCCTGCTCTATTTGTGATTGGCCCTGTACATCTGATCAGCACAACTAGGTTCCTGTACTCCTTGCGCCTCACTGCCCTGTTGAGTGCATTTCCATTGTTTCCTCATATTGAGCCCTTAGATTCATTTATATAATGCAGGCTGGTGACCCATGATGAGATGGTCCTTTCCTCTGCTGATAATGATCCTGTCACACCAGGTTCCTGTTTCACTGGAGTGTGAAGAGAGTTAGGCTGATTGATTGAGACCAAGCTGGAGTGAAATAAGGATTTCACTAGAGAGTCCCTTGGTCTTGCTGCATAATAGTACCTCAGATGGTACTTAAAACTGGGAGTTACCCTGAATGCCTGTCTTTCTTTGGGAAGGTGTAAACAGGCAGCGCTGGGTCTGATGTCTTTTATTTGGTCTACCTATGGTTTGGATGTTAGTTGCCAACATTTAAAAATAGGGATATTCCACATCCAATTTTCCTGTTTCTTTTTAAAACTGGAAGACCTGGAACTTTGGCCTGACAACCGCTCCCAGAAGTGACCGGCTGATGCTGACTGGGTCACGGTCATTTGGGGGGACATGTGTTCTCCAGGTGGCCACAGTCCTGGCTGCTGCACTCATTTATGTTGGTCACCAATGACCCTGAGTTTGTGTGCTGTGATCTATAGAAAGGACGTGTAGGGGAGGAAAATCTTTTCTCCTCTCCCCTCCTAGGTTCATGACTTTGCGCAAGAATCAAGGTGATAAGACATAGATTAACAAGAGAAGAAAACCAGTTTTAATTACACAGGTACACATGGAAGTTTTGCAAAGAAATAAAACTCAAGAAAGTGGCCAGATGACTGAGGCTAGACAAAGGAAAAGGGTTTTGGGCTTCTGGATAGGAGATGAAGGTTATGACAAAGTGAGAGGAGGAAATATAATGCCTCCTTATGTAGATAAGAGTTTCTTAGGTAATAAAAGTTGTCTTTCTTCCTGGTACAGAGGCACCTTTATAAATGGAAAGTTCCTTCATAAATGGAAATTTCCTTTACAAAAGGGGAAATTTATACTCTAGTTTTAAGCAGTTGAGAAGATGAAGAGCTTTTCTTGCTTTTGCTGGTTTTCCAATTGCCTTTAACTTAAAATAATCAGCATGCCAAAAAGGCATATTTTTGAAAGGCATATTATGGTACTCTTCAGAAAGAAACTAGCATTGATTGAATTCTATGCATGAACCACTGTGTCTTGTGACTTGCACATATGATCTCACTTGATTTCCTAACAACCCAGTAAGACCTGAGCTCCAGTGCAGCAGGAGCCATGCCTGGGGTGGGTTCAGGCCATGCTACCTCACAATACGGCACCTCGGCATAGCGGGTACTTTAAGCTGAAGGAATTTGAGAACACAGCAGAGACAGGAAGGCCACTCTGCCCTTCTCCCCGCCCTTTTCCCTTGAAACAGGTCATAAAACCTTCATAAGAGAAGTGTCCTTCCTGTAAAGATTTCCCCTGCTACTGAAAGTAGCATATTCCTGTGAAATCTTTTGTAAGCCGAAGTGGCATAAGGTGAAGAAGCAATTACCTCAGGACACATCTTGCTAATGGATGCATGAAGTCAATCAAGAAAAAGCACAGATACTCACAGACGTTGTTCAAAGCTAGGGTACTCAGATGCTGAGATGCTGAGTGTAGTTCCCAGGGAAGAAGCTTGGCGTAGCCACTCTGCTCTGGGTGCTCTGGGTGTGAAGCATTTGCTTCAAAACAAATGCTAAGTGCTATTTCCTTTTTTTTTTTTGGTCTTTTTCTTTCTTTCCTTTTTTTTTTTTAAATGAAGATCCTTTTCAGATTTTTTTCAGTTATCAGAAACAGGAAAATGTGGGTCTTCTGTAAACCTGAAGTGGCATAAAGTGAGCTTTCGAAAAGCAGGGCATATTTGTACTTGAAGGAAATGTGCATCCTTATTTCTGAAGACAAAGGGACCCTGAGAAGAATTCTAACAAGCACATCTTGTTTAATTTCACTCCTACTCCTTAACATTCCCTATTCCTCCCTGACTGTTCCCTCTCCATCAAACCTAGCATTAACATCTCAGGTCTGACTGTTTCTTTGGGTCTTCATTTCCTCATGAAGCCACCCATGTAACATAAAACTTGTGTGTGCGTTCTCAGTTGCTTCAGTCATGTCCGACTCTGTGTGACCCCATGGACTGCACCCTGCCAGGCTCCTCTGTCCATGGGATTCTCCAGGCAAAAATACTGGAGTGGGTAGCCATGCCCTCCTCCAGGGAATCTTCCTGATCTAGGGATCGAACCTGCATCTCCTGTGTCTACCTGCATTGGCAGGTGGGTTCTTTACCACTAACTCCACCTGGGAAGCCCCAACATAAAACTTATCTTTCATTAATTTGTATGCTTTTCTTCTGTTAATCTGTCTATATCAGTTTAACTTTAGACCCAGCGAGGCACCCTAAGAGGGTCAAGAACATCTTTTTCCTCAACACTGTGAGAGTACCCTGCACTCAGTATAGGTAAAGCTACATGGTAGGAGTTTTGAATGGATGAATGTACCCATGAACACATAAATATATGAATGTAGCATTTTAATTCTATTTTTGTAGATGAGAAAATCAAGGCCCTAAACAGTTAAATAACTTAATCAGACTCAGAACCAATAGAGGTTGCAGTTGGAATTTAAAGATGAGGCTGTGTGACTCCAGAGGTCCACTGTGAAGGAAAAGCCTATGGGTCACTGAGGGCTATGTGCATGGTAGGTACTTAAACTGGTTGAAGACGTGCAGACATATTTTCGTGAGTACAAAAAGAAGATTGCAAGCATGGTTCTTAGCTTCTGAAATTTATTTAAAACATCCTGGTGTCTGAGTGGGTGCCTTGGACTTTGGGGTATTATAATAAAGAGTCTCTGTAGTAGAAGGCAACCATTGCATGTGACAAGGAGGCCATGGTGTTTCTGTCTGCAGTTGACTTGTGTCCCATAACTGTGGTAAAATCCCAAAGTTAATTCTCTTTGCACATCTAAGGAACTTCCTCCAGGGCTTTAACCATGTCCTGATGGTGCTTGGTTACTGCCCTGGAGCCCAGAACTATGCTCAGGGATAAATGTAATTCAGTGCTTTTAGTGAGGCTTATGAAGAGGACTTGAAGCAGGCACAAGAAACATGCCCCTTGAAATGAAGTCCCTTTCAGGGAGAAGGGATTGGCCTGGATGAGGGAAATGGAGGAGTGGGGGAAGAGGGTATCTTTGTGGCTAAGCTTCCGATTCTTTGTTGATTATTCCTATATTGATCTATAATTCCTATATTGATCTATAATTGATCTATAATTTTATAGAGCTATTGATCTATAGCTCTCAAACAAGTCTCATAATTCTAAGAACTGTTAGATATTTCTTACAGACCTTTGTGTACCATGACTCTGAAACCAGCATATGGAAAATGAGCGTATTGTATTTTTGCCCATCAACCAGTCTTTCAGTGTTTTACATTAGTGGTTATGTATTCTTTCACTTATCAAGGCTTAAACTTTTGAGTTTTATTTTTTTTTAAATTTTATTCATTTATTCATATTAATTTTTGACTGTGCTGGGTCTTTGTTGCTGCATGGGCTTTTCTCTAGTTACGGCGAGCGGGAGCTACTCTCTCTATAGTTTCAGTGCACTGGCTTCTCATTGTGGTGGCTTCTCTTGTTGCAAAGCATGGATGCTAGAGCATAGGCTCAGTAGTTGTGGTGCTTGGGTTTAGTTACCCTGCAGCATGTGGGATCTTCCCGGATCAGGGATCAAAACTGGGTCTCCTGCATTGGCAGGTGAATTCTTTACCACTGAGCCACCAGGGAAGCCCCTGGAGTTTTCTACTGTTATCAGATAAAACTTGGGTCAGCTTGCCCACGATGCAGTAAAGACAGTTCACTTCGCTGGGTGGTGAAGGAAGTATAGTGTTTACTGCAGGGCCCAGCAGGGATACAGGTAACTCATGCTCCAAAGACCCAAACTCCCCAGTAGCTTTCAGAGAAGGATTTTTAAAGGCAGCATTTGGGGTGAGGGCTTCAAGGTGCATAACTTTCTTTGGATTGGTTGGTGGTGAGGTAATGGGGTGATGTCTCAGGAATCTTAATCATTAACCTTCTGGTTTCACCCAGTCTGGGCTCTATGTGTTTATGGTCAGCATGTATTTACCATCCTCCATCTGAGTGGAGTCTTAGTTTCTGAAGAATTCAAAGATATCCATCAGATTGTTACATATATCCCTGGAGGAGGAATTAGGACTAATACACTCATGTTTTCTTCTCCAAGGCTGAAAACATTAGTTTATGTGGAGGTTACCAATTGGTGGCCCAAACCCCAAGTCTAGTCCATAGATATGTTTTGTAGGGTCACACAGTGTTTTCCATTAAAAGAAATTAGTTAAGGTTTAAAAATCAGGGATTTACACACACACACACACACACACACACACACACACACACACACACACGCTTACAGATATACACACAGACAAATCTTTGAATGTTTCAAGAAAAATAGGTTGGCAGCAAGGCGCCCAGTTTCCTCCCTGGCAATCTTTGTCATTAACCAACAAAGAGTAGCTGTGTTGCTATTCCAAAGGAGCCTACCCCCCAGCCAGCATTCTAGATAAATGTAGCCATATGAGTGAGCCCAGGCAAAACCAGCAGAAAAACTACCCAACAAACTCATAAAATACCGAAAAGTAATATACTGTTGTTGGTTTAAGCAACTGCCTTGTGGGGTGATTTGTTATGCAGTATAGTTGACAGATACAATACCGATACAATTCGCACAGTCCCCATAGGCCTGCTTCAGTTATGTTACTCATTTATGTTAATTCCCTGGGCCTATAGGCAAGTGAGTTTCTAGCCTGACCTTTACCCTGAAGAGCATTCAACAAACTTGAAAGCCTTTTATACATCCACTATCCCAGCAACCAATCCCACAAGGTCAGCTGGTATTATGTCTTCATTTTGCAGATGAGGAAACTGAGGACTAGTGAGCTAAAGGACATCCCTAGAGTCACACAGTGACAGAGCAGGATGAGAAAACATCACTTTTCACTTATGCTTTAATGTTTTCTCCCTTCCCTCAGGGCAACTGACTACTATTCTCTCCAGGCCAATAGCCCTGGCTGCCACCAAAGCCAGACTCTGTAAGTTAATAGGGTATTATGTTTTCAAGAAGGGGAGTCCTCTATCTTATTTTTATTTATCATGAATATTGCCTGTCAAGTGCTTAATTTACTAACCAGCATATGTTGTTCTGTCATTAAGTTGTGTCTGACTCTTTGTGACCCCATGGACTGCTGCACGCCAGGCTTCCCTGTCCTTTACTATCTTCCAGAGTTTGCTCAATGGACATGAAGTCCATTGAGTCGATGATGCTATCAAACTGTCTCATCCTCTGCTGGCCCCTTCTCCTGTTGCTTTCAATCTTTGCCAGCATTGGGATCTTTTCCGATGAGTCTGCCCTTTGCATCAGGTGGCCAAACTATTGGAGCTTCAGCTTCAGCACCAGTCCTTCCCAGTAAATATTCAGGATTGATTTCCTTTAGGATTAACTGGTTGTATCTCCTTGCAGTCCAAGGGACTCTCAAGAGTCTTCTCCAGCACTGCAATTGGAAAACATCAATTCTTTGGTGCTCAACCTTCTTTATGGTCCAGCTTTCACATCTGTACATGACTACTGGAGAAACCATAGCTTTGACCCCTTCATGGATCACAGTTTTGTTGTGGCGTGCATAACTCAATGAAGCTATGAGCTATGCTATGCAGGGCCACCAAAGATGGATGGGTCATAGTGAAAAGCTCTAACCAAACATGGTCCACTGGAGGAGGGAATGGCAAACCACTGTAGTATTCTTGCCTTGAGAACTCTGTAACAGTAAGAAAAGGCAAAAAGAAACCCCTAGTGTATAGAAGGGTCTTAATGAGAGATAGTTACTCTTACTATTATCTAGTGGTAGCTTCCTGGTAAAGAATCAGCCTGCAATGTGGGAGACCTGAGTTTTATCCCTGGTATGGGAAGAAGCCCCTGGAGAAGGGAACGGTTACCCACTCCAGTGTTCTGGTCTGGAGAATTCCATGTACTGTATAGTCCATGGGATTGCAAAGAGCTGGGCATGACTGAGCGACTTTCACTTTTTCAGTTTCTATAGCATCCCATGATGCCCTTTTCCTTCTTTCCCTACTCTCTGTACTCCTGGCTGGATACTTTTCATCTCTCATCTAAGATCTAGTAATTTTCTGTATTTCTATTATGGCACATAATCATACTATATTATTTAATGTATCTCTCCACTTACTCCCTTAGTCCTTGGGTGCTTTAGTTTCAGGGATTATTTTTATTTTCAGTCTCTCTAGCACAGGACCTGGTCCAAAGTAGGCGCTACATAAATGTTGAATGGAATAGAATTTCATTGAATGGAATTGAAATTGAATTGCACAGTTGCAAGATACATTCAATTATATTCTAATTTTACTCCCTGTAATAATCATCCTACAAAGCAAGTGTTATTTTTGATATCATTATACCCATATTAAGAATAGAAATGAAGTTCAGTGTCTTGAATTCTCTCAAATTGGTGTTACTAGGTGATGTTTGTCAGGTTTTCCATCAGTTGATTGCTATTCTTTTTATATTATTTTATAAATAAAAAATATTTATATTTATAATATATTTATATTGTATATAATATAAAAACTATATATAATTTATGCAAGGGTTTCTCCCTAATAGCAGAGCATAGGCCTTACGTAGATCTCTATCCCCAGCATGGAATGTGTCAGGTGCCAGACACTCAGTAATTCTTGACTTGAAGATATTTTTCCTCTTCTATATGTTAGAAGCTATGTCTGTTACCAGTTTAGGGAAATGTTTGAAAGTACCTCTTAAAAGTTGCTTATGATTAAGTCTACTTTGACTCCATCTGACTATAACCAACCAGATATACTCATTGTTTTATCAGAGATTGGATGGAGAGACAGAGGGGGGCGGGAGCTGGGACTGACTGTATCTTTGAGAAAAGGACGTGGGAAATTGCAGGGTAACCATACCCTGTCTGAGAGAGAATTCCTTCTTTGTGCTGATACCAGAGAATGCGGGGCTGTCCTGTGAGGAGCAGTTGTACTCTGTGTATCAGGTAAGGGAGTAAAGAGTGGACTAAGGTTCAAGGAAAGGAGGGGTTAGAAACGGCCAAGTGATTGAAATCAACAAAGGGAATAGGCCAAGAAATACGAGAAAGGGAGAGGAAGGAAAAGACTGAGAGGGTGTTCTGTAGATAGCATTTAAAAGAGACTAAGGCGTGCAAAGTGACCCGCTGTGAAGGAGTCGCCAGATACCGTCTGTATTCTCTGCCCAGCCCCAACCGTCAGATACTTTTTTTTTTTCCTGAAAAGGATTGTCATCATCAAACCCCAAACACCACTGCAGTATGTTGTGATAGTATTGCTTTTAAAGTGTATATAGTTTTATTTTAGGAATTTGATTACTCTGTGAAAACATTCTGGTATTTTGTAAAACTAAAATATGCTAAGGCATCCTGTCAAGAGAGATGATAAGTCAAGAAGCTAGAGTATTTTTTTTATCATCATGGTTGCTGATTTTGATAGGGAATTACCCACATGCAAGAAACATTTCCTGTTAGCAGTGGGTTCCATATCATGTTTTGAGCTAATGCGATTTTCTGGTCTAGAGCCATTTGTGTCTGAATGAAAATGACAGCTATATTCACAAATTGTCATATTATCTTTGGAGCAAGTTCCTTTTGTTCATGAGTCTGTTATTATTGAAGAAGCATTTAGGTGTAGGTAAATGACCCTTGGCTTCTGTGTTTAATTGGAACTCAGCCTGCCACAGTTAACATGTTTCATGACTCAATAAATCTTGGAAGCAGAACCTAATGTGCTGTAAAAGCAAAAAAAAAAAATTGGTTTCAGCGCACATTTTCTTATGTAAACAATTCCTTGCTTTCATGTAGAAAGAGCTCTCTTAACATTCTTTTTTTGAATAATTTTCTACACGTTCTTGCTAGTTTCTGTTTAGTTGTATGTAGTTCTGTTTTCAGAAGAAATCTTTGGTCTCTGTAGAAGGGAGCATGAAATCTATAATCACGCTCTGGGCGTGGAGTGTAGACTTGATCTGTGTAAAAGGAAAAGAAGTGCAAGGGAGCCTCACCAAAAGGGCTTTTACCTCACTGTGTTACTGTAGTAATATTTTGCAGCATTAATCCAGCATAGGCACCTTAATGACTTGAGAGTGGCTCTCAGCTTGTACACTCAAGTTGTATCAGTTAGGTAGTGTTGCATAACAAATCACCCTACAACTTAGTGGCTTAATCCAACAGCAGTATATTACTTTTCACTATTTTGGGGGTTTGCTGGGTGGTTTTGGGCTGATTTTGCCTGGGCTGACTCACGTGACTACATTCATTTGGAAGGTCACCTGGGAGATGGGCTCATTTGGGCTAGCAGAAATGTCTGGGCCTCTCCTTGAATGTGATAATTCATTTTAGGCTTCTTCCTACCACCATGGTCTTGGGGTTCCAAGAGGATGAAGGTGGAAGCTGCAAGTCTTCTGGAACTTACTTGACATCACTTCTACCATATTCTGTCAGTGCAAGTCTTAAGATCAGCTTAGATTTGAGGAATGGGGAATCTACCTCTTGTAAGAAGGATAGTCTCATAGTCTAAGGTCCAGCTCTTACTGTCAGTGCCTTAATTTACTTCTGTGACTCCTGCATTCCCGACCCCTGACCAGCTTAAGATTTGAGGAGCATAGGACATTTTGGTTTTGGTCTTAATTTTCTATATTCCTAACCTGTCTCTTATAGTCCAGAAGCAGTTAGCACTTGACCTTGGCCTTGACTTGGGGTCTTTTCCCTTGCATCTTGTCTCTTGGTTTATTTTATTACTTTGCTTTATGGTAACTATGCCTTGGATTAGTCGTATCTAATGGGCCAAATAATTTCCTAACACTGATCAGTATTCTGGGCTATGCCTTCTCCATTGACAGGCTTTGCTTTCTTCCTTTCTTCTTTGGGAGAACAAGCCACAATACAGTGGAATAAGCCTTGGATTCAGAACCAGAAGCCCTGAGTTCAAAATCTGGCATATGTGACTTGAGGCAAGGCTTTCTAATCTCTCTGTACCCCAATCTTCTCACTTGTAAAATGGGAAGAATAATATCTACCTAACAGGATTGCCTTGAAAATTAAACAGGAGAATTCAGATATTGTAAGATAATCAGTTCAGTTCAGTCACTCAGTTGTGTCCGACTTTTTGTGATCCCATGGACTGCAGCATGCCAGGCTTCCCTGTCCATCACCAACTCCCGGAGCCTACACAAACTCATGTCCATCACGTCGGTGATACCATCTTATCCTCTGTCGTCCCCTTCTCCCGCCTTCAATCTTTCTAAGCATTAGGGTCTTTTCCAATGAGTTGGTTCTTCACATCAGGTGGCCAAAGTATTGGAGTTTCAGCTTCAGCATCAGTCCTTCCAGTAAATATTCAGGACTGATTTCCTTTAGGATTGCTGGTTGGGTCTCCTTGCATCCAAGAGGCTCTCAAGAGTCTTCTCCAACACCACAGTTCAAAAGCATCAATTCTTCGGCGCTCAGCTTTCTTTATTGTCCAACTCTCACATCCATACATGACTACTGGAAAAACCATAGCTTTGACTAGATGGACCTTTGTTGGTAAAGTAATGTCTCTACTTTTTAATATGCTGTCTAGGTTGGTCATAACTTTTCTTCCAAGGAGCAAACATCTTTCAATTTCATGGCTGCTGTTACCATCTACAATGATTTTAGAGCCCCCCACCCCCAGTTATTATAAAATAATAATAGATATTAATTCTAAAATGCTAATATGTATGTGTATTTAAATTTTTTTCACCCCTTTATGGCTGTTTTGTTTATGCAGTCTTCCCTGTTTTTAAGCAGCTAGGCCATTCTGTGCTCATTAACTGAGGGAAGGAAATGTCAGGGCAGAAAAAACAAATAAGAATCTTTCTTGCTTTGGTTTCCAGAAGTTTAAAGCCCTTAGGGGAACACTGAGAACACTGGATGTGGCCAGAATTAGTGGGGGCAAGAGTTTTGAAGAGAGATTCTCCCTCAGATGAGCAGAGTCCGCTGTTCTTGGCAGAGGCAGGGGAGGTAAAGGTTGGAAGGAGAAGAGACATAGCGAGTCTGATAAAAATAAGATGCAGCAAACCCCAGAGCGGGACCCTTTGCCCTGCCTTCTGGGCAGAACCCTGGGGAGCAGAAAGGCTGGCGGTCTCCAGGTTCCCAGTGTGGCCCAGAAATAGTGCTGGGCCAGAAGGGGTCATGCATCGTGGGGTGAGGGGCTTGTCAGTGACGATCAGAGAGGATTGAAGCCTATAGGCCAAGCAAGGTGATGGTGATTTCATTTGACAGCTGTGTGGATAGATGACAGCAAGGACCAGAATGCAAGCCCTGATCCTCCCCCAACCCCAATGATTGTCCATAAACACCCAGAGCCTAGAGACATTCTCTGCAGGTGGAAGGAAGAAGTTAAATTAGTTGAGGTCACATTTTTACCACTCTGGTTGAATAGAGGCTAAGAATGAAGTTGAGCTATAAAAATATTTTTATGTTTTGTGTGTAACTGTGTGTTGGATTGAGAGCCATAACCGCATTACCGTAGAAAGCATTTAACCTGTGTCTGTAGGTAGGTACCAGACTAAGTTCACTGAATCCGAATCCAGATGTTACTGAGCCTTTGAATATAATGTTCTGCTTGATGTCTGAGGCCTGGTACAGCCACCCCCTACATCAAGGGTTCTCAAAGTGTGGTCCCTGGGCACTTGTGAGAAACACACTTTCTCAGGCCCTAAACCAGAACTCCTGAAGCAGAAACTCTTCCAGGTCATTTTTGATGCATGCTAAAGTTTGAGAACAACTGCTCTTAACACCCTCAGTTTCTCAGTCAAGTTATAGTTTGACACTTGACTAGCTTCAAGTTTGGTCCAGCTAGACATTTCAAACTTCTCACATGAGGACTGGAGAGCTTCTGATTTGCCCAAGTGTCCCTCATAAACATATCAGTTTCATTTCCCTTCATGGAGGATTCAGTTTCTGGAAGGAAAATAGAGAGATGGGGAGAAGGACCTTCAGTAAATGGGCAGAGGGAATCACAGACAGACATGGTCTTAAACCTTTGGAGCTGATGAACTTCAGAGGGAATGATTTTTGTGGCCAAGTAAGCAAGGTCCTGGGGGAAATTTATGGCCTAAACATTTTCCTGTTTCTGGGTCAGGAAATGATAGCACACAGATGGAATTTACAATGGGAGCCTGAATGGAGTGGCCCCACCCAGGCAGCTCAGCAAAAAGCCCCTTTCACTGGCTCTATTCAAATATAATGAGTGCTCCCCAGGCTGTCCTGGCTGGCTGCTTTTTCTTTTTCCTCGACTGCTTTCACTTTTTCACAGAGGGCTGCACTGCATGTAGTCCACTTGGGATGGGGTGAGCCTTGATTTGGCAGGAGAAAGGAAGAAGTACACAGCGGCCTACAAAATTGAATTGCTCTGCCTTCCTGGCCCCTTTCCTTGAATAATAGGCCTTTGTGCTTTGAAATGTAGGGAAGTCCCAGTTTCTCAGGCTTAAAAAAATAAAACCTTCTACTTCTCCTGCCTTAAGATGCTTAGCAGAAAGTAGTTAAGAGGAAGAACAGTTATTAAATCAAATGTTTCTTTAACAATTTTACAAGTTGTTAGGACAGCTGATTTCTAGACAAATACATTTGACGCATTCTTTCAGATGGACAAAAATATTGACTCAATTTAAAAAATCCAGCTTTAAAACAAATCACATGGGACAAATTGGTGCACTAAAAAAGAAAAAAAAAACCTGTGTTTGGCTCTAGCCAGTGACCCACTTTCATAAAATATTTGACAGAGCAAAATTACATTGCCAGAGAGGAATCCAGACAGCCTTTGGAATCCGTTGAAATGAGTTTTTGATAATAGACATGATTTAGGTCATCTCTGTTTTCCCTTTCTGATTTTTATCCTACTTTTTCAAAGATGAATGTTAATAGCATCACATTCTTTTTTAAAATTACTAGGAGCAAATTATATTGAAAAATCATTATCATCATCTAGGTGCCCACATATTTCAGTGGTTTATGTATATTTGAGCATCTTTGATTTTCATTTCATCATAAAAGATATGATTTCACTATTTTGAATTGTGTAGAATGTGGCAAAAGGTATAAAACATTCTTCAGTCAAGGACTTATCTCTTTGGCTAGGTTGCTGGAGGCCAGGCTATGGAACTAAACTTGGAGTGAGAGATTATTATCTGCCCCTTCAGCAGCATTCCCCTTCCTTCCAGTTCCAGCCAGTGGATCTCTGTGAGGTTCCACTGTCACCCAGTGGGGAACACATGATCCTTTCTCCCTCCCAGAATTGGAGAAAGGCCCAGAGATTGGTTTAGGAATGGGTCACATGACATAGCCATAGCCAGTGAAATGCAGTGGGAACTTTTCTGGGATTGGTGGGTGAGAGATAGGTGCCCTCCTCCCACTGATGATGCTACGTCTGGGAGAAGGTGAAGCAGGAGACACAGCAGCCAATTTGACACCCGGAAGTGAGAGCCTGAAGCTATGGTAGAGGCTGGAGGCCTTTTAAAGAGCCTGAGGATGAATGAAGTGAACTCCACTGAAGCTACGAAATGGAGAGAGACCCAGTCTCGATAACATCATTAAGCCATGTACCTGAAGCCAGCCCTACCACTAGAATGTTTAGTTGTTCTACTCAACAAATCTCCTTAGTGCTTAATCTAATTGGGTTTGGGTTTTCTGTTTTTAAAAGTGGTCTTCCCATGGCAGATGTGGAGTCCAAGGATATTGGGAATTTACTAAGACAAGGCTCCAGGTGCTGGGAATGAGCTTGGAGTCTGGTGGCCTCAATGCCACCCTGACCCCCCTTTCGCCTGGCTACTGCCTGAGTGGGGTGGGGCGGGGCGGGGGGTGATTCAGTGCTGGTTTTCACAGAGGGGTATGTCCTTACCATGTCAGGTCAGGTTTGTCCTGGGAATTAGGAGTAGGACCAGACTTGGAGGTAGGAGATCACATCCTTTCAGCTGTGGGGAGTGGAGGAGCAGGCTGGACTCATGTTGTGAGGCGCTCGGGCAGGACAGAAACTTAATGCTCTGTTACAGCTCTTCCATTGTGTGGGCTCTTTTTTCTCTCCCGTTCTGTGTGCCCACAAGAGCAGAGAGTGTGTCTTTACTTTGGGTTTCTGCCCTGAACATCTTTCCACCCTCTTGTGCTCTGCCTAACTCCCACAACTGGGTTAGACATCTCTCCTCAGTATTCCTGTAAGCTCTTTTATGTACAGAACACCACATTTTTAATATTATATTTTACCTCAGTTATTCAACAGCCTGAGTAATTGCCATGTACAAGTGTTGTTCTAGGCACTGAAGGTATGCAATGAACAAGACAAAAATACCTGTCTTATTTACAGTATATTCTAAGAGGTGGAGATAGGCAATGAAATACGTAAATTATAAACTTTTAAAACGTAGATATGTGCAAAGGCGAAAAAACAGGGAAAGAGAATAGAATAAGGACTGACAGGGAAAGGTGATAATTTTTAATGGCTGGTAAGAGAAGACTTCATTGGGAAGGTGGCATTTGAGTAGATTTGAAGGAGATGAATGAACAAGCCATATGAGTATCTAGGGGAAATACTCTTCAGGGGAATGGAACAGCAAGTGCAAAGATCCTGGGGTGGGGGCTTGGTATGTTTGAGAAACAGCAAGGCTGCCAGTGTCAGTAGAGTGGAGTAAACTCCAGGGAGAGGGGTAGCCACTGAGGTCATCACAGGGTTTACAGGGAAATAGAGGCCAGAGGCTATTGCAAGTATTTACTGCTGCACAAGGAGCCACTCCACAACTTAATGCACAGCACAGGTAACTGTTTCTCACGATTCTGTGGTCTGACCAGGCAGTTATTAGGCTGGTCTCACCCTGTGGCCCCTGATGTGGCTGGTGAAGCGGACACTAGGATGACTGGGCCGGGCTTCTCTCCCATGTGGCTTCTCACCATTCAGTTGTTTTGCCCAGACTTCTTATATGACACATGGGTTCCCAAAGGGAGCATTCCAAGGGGACCAGCCCCAAAGTGTGAGTGCCTATCCAGCCTCCGCCTGCATCGCATTTGCCAATGTTCCATTGGCCAAAAACAGGCAAGCCTTGTGGCCAACCCCAGAGTCAGTATGGGAGTGACCCCATCCAAGAACGTGACTGTCAGGATGCAGGAGTCACTGGAGGCCACTGCAGAGGCTCGGGAATCCTGGTTTCTGAACCCATTGAAAGAGTGAGGCAAGAGGTGTACATGATTGATGGGATGTGGGTCGGGCTGGAGTAGAGGAGAGGGGTCAGGTCAAGAATGTTGACCACATTCCTGTGATCGAGTTGATTAACTTTGTCCTCTGGTAGAGCCAAGGGGTCACTTGGGAGGACTGTAGTTCTCCGTCACTTCCATCATCCTATTTCCTTGGATGTGAGCAGCTGGCATCTTCTCAGTCATACTTAAGGTACTGTGCAAACACAGTTTCAAGATAAGCCTCCAGGCTGAATCTCCAGCTAGACTGCTTCCTTTTAAGCTGCACCTAGGTAAAAATTTTGGAATTACTATAGACATTGCAAATAAAAGGAAATAAGATCTAGTGAATCCATTAGGCAGACCAGTGGATTACCCAAATTTGAAAGGAATAGAGATAAATTGCAGGGAACAGATAGCTGCCAAAATGATTGTTCATTGATTCATGCAACAGATATTTGCTGAGTACCTGTCACGTGCTGGGTATGTGGTATCACAGGCATTAGTGACATTCTGGAGAGCACCCTGAAATCTGCTCACTGAGTCTTATTTAACAATTGTCTGTGATAATTGCTTCCTTTTAAAAATGTTCATAAAAAAATCTTTTAGATAGTCTTTCCTAGACTGTCATCTTCCTTTTTATCTCCCTGTTGTCCATGGCATTTGGAATCAGTTCATTGCTTTTCTGATTATTTGCTTTTCAAAGTAAAATAACTTTATACGTTTTCTTCTTTTTGAAAATGATCTATGCTTGTTTAGAAATACCTGAACACACAGATGAGTGGAAAGAAGAACATAAAAGTCTCTCAAAATTCCATCATCCTGAGGGCATCACTCTTAACATTTTCATAACCAGTCTTCAGACTTCCCTCAGTGGGTATATGTACATGATACAAAAACTGGTGTTGGACTGTAACCTGGTTTTTTAGAATCCTATTTTGTGAATGTTCAAATTTGTGCAGTCCCATAATGATTGTTTCTAATTTTTTAACTAGGATTAGATAATTTTTTATTCTCTGATTTTAACTGCCCCCCATCCCCGCCCAGGGGTTTTCCATTTTCTCTGGGACATGTTTTTCTAGCTAGCTGAAGATACTATCTTTGTTGGCTTTTATTTGTCTTGTCAGTTTTGATCATTGATATCTGTTTTATTTAGACCTGTGATAGGAGTTTCTAAGTGGTTTTCAAGTAATGTGTGATAGACTTTTAAAGGCCTCATTCAGTCTTTTCCTTAAATGTAGCCTACATTTGATTGACTAAACCATCACCTGAATAGCTATGTGGTAGGTTCCTAGGCTGGCCAGTTCCCTTTGTATTGTTGAGTTGAATTGTGTGTAACCATGGTTACCAGGCTTGCTACCATTCCCTCCTTAAAGTGATTTCATACCATCAGCATTTCCAGCCCCATTGAACCTTGGCTGGCCTAGGTGTTTAGGGGTTAAATTCCCTCCAGAAGTTCTGTGCCTTGGCTGGCATTGTGGGTGGGGTGTGAGGTGGGCAGTGACAGAGGCTAGATGGGCCTAGATGGGCTTCTGCTCCACTTCTTCACCCCCTCATCCTGAAATGTAACTCTGGGCAGTGCCCTGTTATTGTAACCCTGTCCCATTGCACACTAATCCTTTGTTGTGTGACTACCTCTCTGCTCTGGGCTGTGACTATCTCAAAGGAGGAGCCTATCCTATTGGTATGTGTCACCCAAGTATCCTGTGCAGTACCTGAGAAATATTTGCTAAATAAATGACTGAGTGAGTAAAGGCAAGGAAAAAATCCTGATATTCCAGTCAAGCAATGTTTTGGTGCTAAGTGCAGGGGATGAGGAAGGAGGTGGGGAAGGCCAAGTTACAGAGACACACAGCCTTAGGTGTATGGGCATTGGAATGGGAAAACCAAGATTCAAGTCTGTGCCAGACAGCCTACCAGCTGCATGACCATGGGCAAGTCACTCAATTTTTCTACAGTCAAGCCTCCTTATACATAAAAGGGGATTAATTAAAGTGACAGATCGATTCAGTAAGTATTTATTGAATGCAATGTGCTAGACACTGTTCTAGGTTCTGAGGAATCAGCTGGGAACTGTTATTTGTGGCAGCCATGGGCTGATGCTGTTCAGAGCACCTTTAAGAGAGGAACTCTGGAGAACCATGAAGCAGCCAACTTTAGCATGCCTCCTCTGCACCACCACGTTCATCCCGAGGCTTCAGTGAGGCTGTAGGCCACTGCAGCCTGGGCTGCTCTTGTTCAATCCTTCCTTCCCTTTCTGTCTCCATACATGTCAGATGTGTATCAGGGTCGATAGCTTTCCTGCCTACTCCTGCTCCTTCTCCTTTATCTTTCAGAGATGGGTCTCCCAATAAGTCTCTTGTATGTCTAATTCTGTCTTGCTGTCAGCTCCCTGGAAGACCCAGACGAATAAAGCTCTGTTCTCAAGAAGTTTACCTGATGGAAGTCAAGTAGGACATACCTCAGAAGATTGTGGTGTGGATTAAAATGAGATGATATTTGAGAATGGCTTAACCAAAGGCCAGTATCCAGTAAGACTCAGTCAAGGATACACATTGTTGTTTCTATTATTAATATCTTCATTGACTTTTTCCCCCAGGTGAGCAGATGGAGAATGCTATCTTTCAGGTATCAAATTCCTTGGTTGTTTCAACCCAGTGGACTGCACCTATATCGCGTGTCCTTCAGGGTTTCTTCAGGAACAAAAGGCTAGAAAATGAAAATGGGAAATACTGGGAAGATACTTTATGGCCTTCAGAAAGTGAGGCTGGGCCTTCCAGAAGAATCTTCTAACTCTAGGAAGGTCCAAATGTGGAGGGCAAAAAGCCTGAATGACTGTCTCTGAAGTCTGTCCTTGTCTGAGAGTAGCACTGGTCACTCACTGAAGCTTGGAGGAAAGAGCCACAGGGCAGTGGAATGTGGTCAACATGGGTTCACGAGTGTGGAGCAGGCTCCTCTGTGCAAACCTTAGCCCTGTCACCTCCTGCCGACCGCTGAGGCTTGCTTTGGGTTTTACAGTAATAAAGATAGAATGCGCAGCACAGAGTCAGTGTCTGAAAACTGTTGGCCATCTCCTGCTCCCTCCCCAACACTTTTATTCCATTTTATTGGAATACTTAACGTCAGTGTAACTTATCTGAGTTGGAGAATTATGGTCAAGGCCTGGACTAAGGAGGCACTGTCCTGATCTCTGTGGGTTATTATGAAGGAGAAGAATGTCCAAGGTGTGAAAGTAAGGAGGGTGTGTGGGCTTGGAAGAGGAGTAGGGCTTTCACTGGGCAAATGTTTATTGAGCAGCCACCACATGCCAGCCCCTCTGCTGGGTGCTGAGTTTATGAAGGTGATCAGGACACAGGCTCTGTTCCTCAGATACTGACTCGGAAGCCAGGGGTAGACAAACAGGTCTGTTCTGTAAATAGTGTACTGAGTCCCATGATGGCAACGGACAAAACTTGGGAGCCTATGACCCTCGGTGGAATGGTTCTTGCCATTGCTCCCCTCCCAGACTGAGTGAAGCTTCTGTAGCTTCTCGATTTTTCCATAGTGCGCTATTACCCCATGGGCACTTAAAAGGTGTCTCCCTTCCCTGCCAGATGGGACTCTGTGAGGATGTGACCCTTGAATGCCCTGCTCCTGTCTGCCTCCAGGGCGTGGTACAGTGCTCTCTGTCTCCTTGCTGCAAACGACTGTGAAACGTGGTTGTGTGGAGTCAATGGGGTCCTGTTTATCAAATGTACATCACCTTATATATGTCATTATTGTAGACTTTTCTAATTGGCCTAGTCTCTTGTGCATTATTGTAGTGAGCTGTGCAATCTTTCTGAACTTTCTTACATGGTCATGTCGAGGATTAAGTAAATATATATATTATTAGAACAGGGCCTACCTATCATGTCATAAACACTCAAAAAGTCTTAGGTAAATCAAGGGATATAAAATTTCAGTTATGTAAGATGAGTAAGTTCTAGACAACATAGTGACTATAGTTAACAGTGTGTTGTGTATTTAAAAACCTGTTAAGAGAATAGATCTCACCACAATTACATTCTTCTTTTAAGAAATTGTCCTTATTGCAATTAAATACAGTCCCCCCAAACTGAAATCAAAACAAAACAAAAACCCCATGAAAGACAAAAATATGTATAGGAAAAACAGAGGCAGTGTTATAACCTTATAATAGTGTGCCAAGAACAAATACATAGCTCCTAAAATTTATCATTCACATTGGTTTAGAACCCATTATTATTTCAGAATAAAGTGGTGAAAAAATGTGTGTGGGGGAAAAAGTGTCAGATATTATAAATATTACAATTACTGGTAGTTTTTTATGTCATTTTCCGATCAGAATTCTGAGAGTCAGCAAGCCCAAGCACCGTGCCAGGGACCACACAACTACATGTGGGCAGAGCAGCCCAACCAAGTCTTCTGAGTCCCAACCCAGTGCTCTGGGACATTCTTGGAAGTTTCCGCCAGGGGGCGTTCTTTACCCGAGATAGGATCCCGCCTTAGCGGCGGCCTTTTCTCACTGGGAGAACCTGGTGTTCTAGAGCTAGCAGGGAGTTTGACCAACTCTAAGCCCTTGTTTTAGAGGGAGAGAAATAAAGCTCTGGGAAAGTATGTCTCAGGGCCCAGAGTTACCCACAGCCACCAAGTGGTGCTGGGGTGGCGTCCCAGTTTGCGCATTTCCGAATCTCATTCGCTTCCTGCCTTCTTGTGTCATCCCTTGCCCACACCCCAACAGACACTTATTGACTCTTCCCTGCAGAGCTGGGTGCTTCTCTGCGGGGCATTTGCAGGGCTCTGCTGCCGAGGGGTGAAGAAAGTATTTGGTAGCAGGACAGGGGTTGAGGCAGGCTGGGGAGGCCTCCCCCTGCATTTCTTACCGTTTTCTGGAGTCTTTCAGGGTGGTGTGTGCACTGCTAAGGGCAGGGATCCAGGAACTAAGCTGCCTTTGTCCAAACCCTTGTCCTCCCCTTACCAGTTCTGTGTCTCATTGTACCATCTGTAAGATGGGGTTATAAAATACCTGTTACACGGGGTCTTTGTGAGGATTGAGGATTGCAGAGCTTCAAATAGTTGTAAGCACGTAATTGCCATCAAAGTGTTAGTTCTCAGTATCATCTGGCATCCTACCTGGATACAGGAGTCACTGTGAGAATTTCATCATACTCCTCAGCTATTCACTTGTCTGTGGTATCCTTTCATAATAACCATCTGCTTGCAGTTAGGCTGTGCAGTATGATAAACCTGTGGTTTCACTATCTCAGTTAACCCACAGAACAACCCGTGGAGACTATTATTGTTTCCAACTCAAGATTGAGGATTAGTCAAGACTAAGGCAGGGTCACTTTACCAGGATCACACAGAAAGGGATGGACTAGACTCACACTCAGGCCTGTGTGATGTGAAACTGAGGCTTTTTACCACTACACCGTCTGACCTCCTCTTGAAGCCAATTAGAAACAATAAAGTCAGGCCCCCAGAGTGGCCCCAGGCATCAGCTCTGCTCACTGTGTCTCTGCAGGACCTCTCTCTCAGAAGCAATCCTTCTGCAGAGTGAGGTTTCCTACCACTCTTACCCCGGGAGACAAAGAAGCAGATTTCACAGAGGTCTCCCTGCTTCCTGGCAAAGACACAGCATGCTTTGACTGACAAGGAGGCCTCTTCAGATTAGAGCTGAGTTAGCCACCCAGCCTTCAGTGGCCACCTTTCCAGCCTCCTGTTTCTTCTGCAGCCTGAAGGCCACTTACCTGGGCAGGCTGTGTGCCTGCTGAGCTCACTGAGTTCTGGGTGATCCAGTGTGTAATGTGAGCTCTCAGTGACTCAGACCAGCCTATCTGGGACTTTTCCTCTCTTGGCATGTGAGAGAGCTTGCAGCATTGACATCTTTTAGCCGAGAAAGAGACAGCAGGCACCAACCTACAACAGCAGAATTACAGAATGTCAGTCAGGCCTAGAAGTGACCACAGGGTGCAGAGAAAAGGACCCTGATTGAGGAAGTCCCTTGGTCAGGATCACATTGAGCAGGAAAGAAGGTGCCTGGATTTAAGCCCTTACTTATCCTTGGTACCCTTCCTGGTACCTCCAGCTGTCAGGGCTGCTGAGAAGAGGGCTGAGCTGAGGCGAGGGTGGGAATGTGCATCTAAGCCCTAAGTGTATGTGCGTTCAGTGCTCTCTCTCTTTGTCGTATGTGATGAGGCTTTCTCAGTCTCAGCACTGGTGGCCCTTGGGATTGGATAACTCCTTTTTGTCTGACAGCATTTGGCTGTCCTGTGTTCAGCAGCATCTTGGGCCTCTACCCAGTAGCTGCCAGTAGCACTCCCTCAGTCCTGTGACAACCAAAAATGTCTCATCGTTGTTGTTCAGTTGCTCAGTCATGTCTGACTCTTTGCGATCCCATGGACTGCAGCATGCCAGGCTCCCTTGTCCTTCACTGTCTCTCAGAGTTTGCTCAAACTCACGTCACTTGATGCTATATAATCATCTCATCTTCTGCCGCCCCCTTCTCCTCCCGCCTTCAATCTTTCCCAGCGTCAGGGTCTTTCCAGTGAGTCTGCTCTTCTCATCAGGTGTCCAAAGTACTGGAGCTTCAGCTTCAGTCCTTCCAGTGAATATTCAGGATTGATTTCCTTTAGTATTGACTAGTTTGATCTCTTTGAAGTCCAAGGGACTCTCAAGAGACTTCTCCAGCACTATAATTTGAAAGCATCAATTCTTTGGTGCTCAGCCTTCTTTATGATCCAATTCACATTTGTATGTGACTATTGGAAAAACCATACAGACCTTTGTTGGCAAAGTGATGTGTCTGCTTTTGAATATGCTGTCTAAGTTTGTCATTTCTTTTATTCCAAGGAACAAGCATCTTTTAATTTCATGGTGGCAGTCATTGTCCACAGTGATTTTGGAACCCAAGGAAAGAAAATCTGTCACTGTTTCCATTTTTTCCCCATCTATTTGCCATAAAGTGATGAGATCAGATGCCGTGATCTTAGTTTTTTGAGTGTTGAGTTTCAAGCCAGCTTTTCACTCTCCTCTTTCACCCTTATCAAGAAGCTCTTTAGTTCTTGGTGGCTCAGTAGCTGCCAGGGCTTTTTAATATGAGGACTTGAAAGTCCCAGGATGTCATTTCCTCTGTTGTATTATTCTAGTCAAAGTGGTCACAGGCAAAGCCCAGACTCACAGGGAGGGGATACAGGGTCTACCTCTGGAAGGAGAAGAGGCACACATGGGCTACGCAGGGAGGGAGGAGTAGATTGTTCATTTCTTTTATTCCAAGGAGCAAGCATCTTTTAATTTCATGGTGGCAGTCATTGTCCACAGTGATTTTGGAACCCAAGGAAAGAAAATCTGTCACTGTTTCCATTTTTTCCCCATCTATTTGCCATAAAGTGATGAGATCAGATGCCGTGATCTTAGTTTTTTGAGTGTTGAGTTTCAAGCCAGCTTTTCACTCTCCTCTTTCACCCTTATCAAGAAGCTCTTTAGTTCTTGGTGGCTCAGTAGCTGCCAGGGCTTTTTAATATGAGGACTTGAAAGTCCCAGGATGTCATTTCCTCTGTTGTATTATTCTAGTCAAAGTGGTCACAGGCAAAGCCCAGACTCACAGGGAGGGGATACAGGGTCTACCTCTGGAAGGAGAAGAGGCACACATGGGCTACGCAGGGAGGGAGGAGTAGATTGTTTGGGACCACTTTGGGATACTGAATATCACAGCCAGATTTTCATTCCAGAAAGCATGTTCTGGCAGCATGGTGGAGATGGATAGAAGAGGGCAAGACTAAAGACACAAAGGTAAAAAAAAAAAAAAAAAAAAAAAAGACACAAAGGTGAATTATGAAGTCACTGTAATACCTTCAACAATTTTCATTGAATTGGTCATTCAATGAATGGAAAAGACTGGAGTAATTATTTTGTTAGTAACAATAAGCCAGTAATCATACTATCCTACATTTACTGAGCACATATTATATACCAAGCACTGTGGTAAGTACTCTTCTATACAATTTAATCCTCACAATTAGCCCAGGAGATACATTCCTATTTTACCTTTCTGAAACTGAGATCAAGTGTGTTAGTCACCTTGGGCTGCCCTAAAAGCTACCATAGAAAGGTACCACAGACTGAATAGCTTAAAGAACATAACATTTTCTCACAGTTCTAGAAACTAGACATTCAAGATAAGGTGTTGGCAGTGTTGGCTTCTTCTGAAGCCTCCCTCCTTGGCTTGTAGTAGCTATCTTCTGCCTGTATCCTCACATGGTCTTCTGTTTGTATCTGTCCTAATCTCTTTTTATAAGGACACTAGTCCTATTGGATTGGGGCCTCCACCTGATGTCATTTTACCTATATCACATTTTTAAAGACTCTGTCTTCCAAATGCAGTCACATTCTGAGGTAACTGAGAGTTAGGGCTGCAACAAAGGGTTTTTGAGAGGCTACAGTTCAGCCCATAGAGTCAGGTAATTAGCCTCTGCTCATGTAATTAATAGGTGGGAGGCCAGAATTCAACCTGGTCTGTCTGACTTCAGTCTCCTGTTGTTAACTACTCCTTATAGTATCACCCAAATTTGTTTTCATTTCCATTCCCAAGCAGAAAAGAATAAGGTGGAGGAAGATACTAATCCTGTAGAGCTTTGCATTTAGAACTTAGTTATTGCTGACTGAGTAGCAGGGCTTGAATTCCAGTTACCTTTTTTGTGTCCTTCACCTGTCTTTCTATCATAGTGATCTTTTTGGAAGGGTACTGAAAGGTGGCAGGGGTGGCATATCTGGATAGAACCATCCTAGGGGATGGTGGTAATGATTGCTAATACTTTATGAATGTGTCCAGTGTGCTAGGCAGAATGCTAAATGCTTTACATGCGTTATTTAATTCTCACAGTAATTCCATTGGGTGGGTGTTATTATGTTTCCTCTTTTACATATGGGGAAACTGAAGGAGAGTAGTGCATTAACCTGCCTAAATTCACCTTGTTAATAAGAAGTGGCAGAGTCAAGCTGAATATTCAGGCCATCTGAGTCCAGAATGGGGTTTCCCTGGTAGTTCAGCTGGTTAACAATTCGCCTGCAATGCAGGAGACCCCAGTTCAATTCCTGGGTTGGGAAGATCCACTAGAGAAGGGATAGGCTACCCACTGCGGTATTCTTGGGCTTCTCTGATGGCTCAGCTTGTAAAGAATCTGCTTGCAATGTGGGAGACCTGGGTTCAGTCCCTGGGTTTTGATCCCCTAGAGAAGGGAACAGCTACCCCCTCCAGTATTCTGGCCTGGAGAATTCCAGGGACTGTGTAGTCCATGGGGCTGCAAAGAGTCAGACACTACTGAGCAAGAATAAGAATATGTACTCATAACTATGATTCTTCCATAGCACTTCTGGGAACCTGATAAAGAATGAATTTATGCTGTAATTCCTTGTTTTATTTGATGTTGAGTTGTATGATCAGGTCAAGAAGCAACAGTTAGAACTGGACACGGAACAACAGACTGGTTCCAAATCGAGAAAGGAGTACATCAAGGCTGTATATTGTCACCCTGTTTATTTAACTTAAATGCAGAGTACATCATGCAAAATGCCGGACTGGATGAAGCACAAGCTGGAATCAAGATTTCTGGGAGAAATATCAATAACCTCAGATGTGCAGATGACACCACCCTTATGGCAGAAAGTGAAGAAGAACTAAAGAGCCTCTTGATGAAAGTGAAAGAGGAGACTGGAAAAGTTGGCTTAAAATTCAACATTCAGAAAACTAAGATCATGGCATTTGGTCACATCACTTCATGGCATATAGATGGGGAAACAATGGAAATGGTGAGAGACTTTATTTTTTTGGGCTCCAAAATCACTGTAGATGGTGACTGCAGCCATGAAGTTAAAAGACGCTTGCTCCTTGGAAGAAAAGCTATGACCAACCTCAGTTCAGTTCAGTTCAGACACTCAGTCATGTCCAACTCTTTGGGACCCCATGGACTGCAGCATACCAGGCCTCCCTGTCCATCACCAACTCCCGGAGTCTGCACAAACTCATGTCCATTGAGTCAGTAATGCCATCCAACTACCTCAACCTCTCCTCCCATCTTCGATCTTTCCCAGCATCAGGGTCTTTTCCAAGGAGTCAGTTCTTCGTGTCAGGTAGCCAAAGTATTGGAGTTTCAGCTTCAGCATCAGTCCTTCCAATGAATATTCAGGACTGATTTCCTTTAGGATGGACTGGTTGGATCTCCTTGCAGTCCAAGGGACTCTCAAGAGTCTTTTTCAACACCACAGTTCAAAAGCATTGATGCCTTTGAATAGATGGTTTGATGGACATGAGTTTGAGCAAGCTCTGGGAGATGGTGATGGCCAGGGAAACCTGGCATGCTGCAATCCATGGGATCAAAAAGAGTCGGACACGACTGAGCGACTGAACTGAACTGAACTGTATGAGCTATTTATATATTTTGGATATTAATCCTTTTTTGGTCATATTATTTGCAAATATTTTGTCTCATTCAGTAGATCTTTTATCAGTGGTCTCCTTTGCTATGCAAAAGCTTTTAAATTCAGTTAGATCTCATTTGTTTATTTTTGGTTTTATTTCTTTTGCTTTAGGAGACAGATCCAAAAAATATTGTGAAAAATGCCATTGGTATTTTGATAGGGACTGCACTGAATCTGTAGGTTACCTTGGGTAGTATGGCCATTTTGACACTATATTGTTCATGTGTATCTTATATAATGTTGTACATCAACTACACTTCAATTAAAAAAAAGAATGAATCTACAGTTTCCATAGAAAGATTCTTAAGTCAGAAAACACACATTATGTTATCATTTACCCAAAAGTTTTCAGTTTCAACCATCAAAATATTTGTTGCTACATTCAAAATAAAACACTTTCTTGACTTATCATTTATCCATTTATAGAAGCCTCCTGTTGACTTGGTCAGTCTCTTGTGGGGTCACTGCTGCTTTCTCCTGTGTCCTGGTGCACTCAAGGTTTTGTTTGTGCCCCCTTAGAGTCTGTTTCCCCAATCCTGTGTAAGTTCTGGCAGCTCTATGGTAGGGCTAATGGCTACCTCCTCAAAGAGGGCTTATGCCATACCCAGGTCTGCTGCACCCAGAGGCCCTGCCCTATCCTGAATATGCATTGGAAGGACTGATGCTGAAGCTGAAGCTCCAATACTTGGCCACCTGATGCGAAGAACTGACTCCTTGGAAAAGATTCTGATGCTAGGAAAGATTGAAGGCAGGAGGAGGAAGGGATGACAGAGGATGAGATGGTTTGATGGCATCACTGACTCAATGGACATGAGTTTGAGCAAGCTCCGGGAGTTGGTGATGGACAGGGAGGCCTGGTGTGCTGCAATCCATGGGGTCGAGAACACAACTGAGTGACTGAACTGAACTGATTGACTTGCTGTTATCTGAGAGAAAAGTGTCGATTACTTGCCTTCTACCCTTTTCTGCAAGCCATTATAATCAGTATTGATTGATATCGTGTTATGTTTATATAATTATTGTCTATTGCGAAACCAAAAAGCCCTCCTTGTATATCTTTTTTTTCTGGAGGTGATAATGCTTGCTTGTTTTTTTTTTTTCACTTGCATTGTTTCCTATTACTCCAGGTGTTTCTTGACTTCCTACTTTTGCATTCCAGTCCACTATAATGAAAAAGACGTCTTTTTTGGGTGTTAGTTCTAAAAGGTCTTGTAGGTCTTCATAGAACCATTCAACTTAAGCTTCTTCAGCGTTACTGGTTGGGCCATAGGCTTGAATTACTGTGATATTGAATGGTTTGTCTTGGAAACGAACAGAGATCATTCTGTTGTTTTTGAGATCGCATCCAAGTACTGCTTTTCAGACTCTTGTTGACCATGATGGCTACTCCATTTCTTCTAAGGGATTCCTGCCCACAGTAGTAGATACAATGGTCATCTGAGTTAAATTCACCCATTCCAGTCCATTTTAGTTTGCTGATTCCTAGAATGTCGACATTCACTCTTGCCATCTCCTGTTTGACCGCTTCCAATTTGCCTTGATTCATGGACCTAACATTCCAGGTTCCTATGCAATATTGCTCTTTACAGCATCAGACCTTGCTTCTATCACCAGTCCCATCCACAGCTGGGTATTGTTTTCGCTTTGACTCCATCCCTTCATTCTTTTTGGAGTTATTTCTCCACTGATCTCCAGTAGCATATTGGGCACCTACCGACGTGGGGAGTACCTCTTTCAGTATCCTATCATTTTGCCTTTTCATACTGTTCATGGAGTTCTGAAGGCAAGAATACTCAAGTGGTTTGCCATTACCTTCTCCAGTGGACCACATTCTGTCAGACCTCTCCACCATGACCCGTCCGTCTTGGGTGGCCCCATACAGCATGGCTAAGTTTCACTGAGTTAGACAAGGCTGTGGTCCGTGTGATTAAATTGGCTAGTTTCCTGTGATTATGGTTTCAGTGTGCCTGCCCTTTGATGCCCTCTCGCAACACCTACCGTCTTACTTGGGTTTCTCTTACCTTGGATGAGGAGTATCTCCTCATGGCTGCCCCTCCTGACCTTGAACGTGGAGTAGCTCCTCTCGGCCCTGCTGCGCCTGCGCAGCCGCCCCTCCTTGCACGTGGGATAGCTCCTCTCAGCCGCCACCCCTGGCCTCTGGCGTGGGGTAGCTCCTCTTGGCCTGGGATTACAGAATGAAGCAGGGCAAAGGCTAATAGAGTTTTGCCAAGAGAACGCACTGGTCATAGCAAACACCTCCTTCCAACAACACAAGAGAAGACTCTACACATGGACATCACCAGATGGTCAACACTGAAATCAGATTGATTATATTCTCTGCAGCCAAAGATGGAGAAGCTCTATACAGTCAACAAAAACAAGACCGGGAGCTGACTGTGGCTCAGATCATGAACTCCTTATTGCCAAATTCAGACTTAAACTGAAGAAGGTAGGGATAACCACTAGACCATTCAGGTATGACCTAAATCAAATCCCCTATGACTATACAGTGGAAGTGAGTAATAGATTTAAGGGACTAGATCTGATAGAGTGCCTGATGAACTATGGACGGAGGTTCGTGACATTGTACAGGAGACAGGGATCAAGACCATCCCATGGAAAAGAAATGCAAAAAGGCAAAATGGTTGTCTGAGGAGGCCTTACAAATATCTGCGAAATGAAGAGAAGCGAAAAGCAAAGGAGAAAAGGAAAGATATTCCCATTTGAATGCAGAGTTCCGAAGAACAGCCAGGAGAGATAGGAAAGCCTTCCTCAGTGATCAGTGCAAAGCAATAGAGGAAAACAAAAGAATGGGAAAGACTAGAGATCTCTTCAAGAAAATTAGAGATACCAAGGGAACATTTCATGCAAAAAGGGGCTCAATAAAGGACAGAAATGGTATGGACCTAACAGAAGCAGAAGATATTAAGAAGAGGTGGCAGGAATACACAGAAGAACTGTACAAAAAAGATCTTCATGACCCAGATAATCACGATGGTGTGATCACTCACCTAGAGCCAGACATCCTGGAATGTGAAGTCAAGTGGGCCTTAGAAAGCATCACTATGAACAAAGCTAGTGGAGGTGATGGAATTCCAGCTGAGCTATTTCAAATCCTGAAAGATGATGCTGTGAAAGTGCTGCACTCAATATGCCAGCAAATTTGGAAAACTCAGCAGTGGCCACAGGACTGGAAAAGGTCCGTTTTCATTCCAATCCCAAAGAAAGGCAATCCCAAAGAATGCTCAAACTACAGCACAATTGCACTCATCTCACACGCTAGTAAAGTAATGCTCAAAATTCTCCAAGCCAGGCTTCAGCAATACGTGAACCGAGAACTTTCAGATGTTCAAGCTGGTTTTAAAAAAGGCAGAGGAACCAAAGATCAAATTGCCAATATCCACTGGATCATCGAAAAAGCAAGAGAGTTCCAGAAAAACCTCTTTCTGCCTTATTGACTATGCCAAAGCCTTTGACTGTGTGGATCACAATAAACTGTGGAAAATTCTGAAAGAGATGGGAATACCAGACCACCTGACCCACCTCTTGAGAAACGTATATGCAGGTCAGGAAGCAACAGTTAGAACTGGACATGGACCAACAGACTGGTTCCAAATAGGAAAAGGAGTACATCAAGACTGTATATTGTCACCCTGCTTATTTAACTTATATGCAGAGTACATCATGAGAAACGCTGGGCTGGAAGAAGCACAAGCTGGAATCAAGATTGCCAGGAGAAACATCAATAACCTCAGATATGCAGATGACACCACTCTTACGGCAGAAAGTGAAGAGGAACTAAAAAGCCTCTTGACGAAAGTGAAAGAGGAGAGTGAAAAAGTTGGCTTAAAGCTCAACGTTCAGAAAACTAAGATCATGGCATCTGGTCCCATCACTTCATGGGAAATAGATGGGGAGACAGTAGAAGCAGTGTCAGACTTTATTTTTTTGGGCTCCAAAATCACTGCAGATGGTGACTGCAGCCATGAAATTAAAAGACGCTTACTCCTTAGAAGGAAAGTTCTGACCAACGTAGATAGCATATTAAAAAGCAGAGACATTACTTTGCCAACAAAGGTCCATCTAGTCAAGGCTATGGTTTTTCCAGTGGTCATGTATGGATGTGAGAGTTGGACTGTGAAGAAAGCTGAGCGCCGAAAAATTGATGCTTTTGAACTGTGGTGTTGGAGAAGACTCTTGAGAGTCCCTTGGACTGCAAGGAGATCTAACCAGTCCATCCTAAAGGAGATCAGTCCTGGGTGTTCATTGGCAGGACTGATGCTGAAGCTGAAACTCCAATACTTTGGCCACCTCATGCGAAGAGTTGACTCACTGGAAAAGACCCTGATGCTAGGAGGGATTGGCGGCAGGAGGAGAAGGGGACGACAGAGGAAGAGAGGGCTGGATGGCATCACCAACTCGATGGACATGAGTTTGAATAAACTCCGGGAGTTGGTGATGGACAGGGAGGCCTGGCATGCTGCAATTCATGGGGTTGCAAAGAGTTGGACACGACTGAGCGACTGAACTGAACTGATTGTTTCCTATGTACATGTCCTTTTCTTTCTTTCTTTTTTTTAATGTTTGAATAGAAAATGTATTATTTTCATTTTCCACGTGTTTTCTTTTTCTATCAGGGAAAAAAGAAATCTGAAGGACAGTTGTCACTTGGTGCCAAATTGAGGGTCGTCTTTCTCCGGTGGTTTAGTCACTAAGTTGTGTCTGACTCTTGCGACCTGATGGACTGTAGTCTGTCAGGCTCCTCTGTCCATGGGATTCTCTAGGAAAGAATACTGGAGTGGGTTGCCTTTTCTTTCTATTTAGAACTTTTATGGTATATCAGTCGTTTTTCATGCCCAAGTGTGTACACCACTGTATCTGGAACTTTCCTCTTTAAAGTCCTTCTGCTCCAGGATAGACAGGTTTTACATTGGGCCTTTCATCTAGTTATTATACTGGACATTTTCTTTTCTTTTATGTTAGAACCCCTGTTTCTTGGGTCCCATGTCTTGCTTTCCTTCCTAGTTTTGATGACACTTTCCTTCTATTGCTTTCTTAGAAATGATACATGGGAGATAACGTGTTTTTTTTTTTTTTTGAGTTCTTACCTGAAAATGTCTTTTTTTCTACCCTCACTCTGTATTTTCAGTTTGGCCCTATGGAATTTAGGTCGCAAATTGTTTTCCTTTAAAGACATTGTTCCATTGCCTTCTTAGCTTTTAGGGTCATTTTTGAGAAGTCTAAGACCATTTTTAATCCTGTTTCTTTGTAAGTGACTTATTTATCTGGACACTTCAAGTTCTTTTCTGTATCCTGGGTATGCTGAAACTTGGCATTCATCTTTCTTCATTCATTAGATTGTCAACTCGTGACTCATGTCCTTCAGTTCCAGGAAATTTTTCTTAAGTTATTTCTTTGATAATGTTTTCCTTCTCTGTTTTCTTATTTTGATGTTGAATTCAATTGAGTCTGAAAATATTTTATCCTTATACTATCCTTATTATTTTCCATAATTTTTCCTTTTTATTAATTCCAACCCTATTAACCTTTTAACATTGATGATCGCTTTTCATTTCCAAGGGTTCTTTTTGTTTTTCATAGTATACTACTTTTAAAAAATTGTTGGATCCAGTGTCTTCTTTTAACTCTTTAGGAGTTTTAATTGTAACTTTTATTTGAAGGTATCTCTGTTTCTGGCATCACCTATTTCTTCCTGATCCAGTTTTCTGGAGACTTTGTTTTAGTCTTTGTTTTTCTTTATGGGGGCTCTTCTCTTGTGTCTGGTGACCCTTACTTGTCACATCATATTTTAGAGTAAGGCACAAGACCTACTTGGAGGGAGATGGGATAAATTAGGAGTTTGGGATTAAAATAGACATACTACAATACATAAAATAGATCACCAACCTTGTTATCTATTGACCTACTCATAGCACAGGGAACTCTACTCAGTATCTTATAATAACCTGTAATGGAAAATAATTTTTAAAAGAATATAAATATACACATATATATACATATATAAAATTATTTCCCATATATATATTTATATACTTTTATATACATATAAAACTGAGTCAAGTTGCCGTATACCTGAAACTGACCCAAAATTGTAAATCAACTATATTTCAATTAAGAAAAGAGGCAAAAAAAAGACTCATTGGAAGTTCTCTATGTGTGTATACAGAGTTTGTCAAGTGGGAGCCTTTCCTGTTGGGTTTTTGTGGGGATCTTGCTCTTTTGTTACAGGAACCCCAAATGTTATTATTATCCATGATTTTCTTCCTGTGGGGCAGTTCAGTTTCTTAGGAGAAGAATCCTCTCATCTGCTGTCTAGGGGTAACGCATGTTGCCTACATTTGGGGAGCAGAGTTGAGGAAGAAGGCTGGGGATCCCGCTGCTCAGGATGCATTCGCGCTCAGTCTCCCCATTTCCAGACCTTATCTCACTCCTGCTGGCTCCTGTGCTGGAATCTAGGGCCTCCCCACTTCAGATTTGCCCGGGATAAAGGTTCCATCCTCCTTCCTAGGTAAAGAGAAACTGCTTGGCTTCAAGGGCAGAGGATGTGTCTTCAGCTCTGATCCTTACCTTGGTCCACCCTTTTATCATGGCCTGAATCTTTCAAAGGTTTTGTGAGGCTATCAGTTTGCTTCTCACCTGGAACCCCCTCCCCTGCTCGCCCTCCTTTGCTCTGCTACATTTCTGTTCCTCCATCTGCTTTCCATCTTTTAAAAAAGGAACAGAAAAGATGCTAATTAGCACATAAGAAGCTTCTCCACGTCACCAGCCATCAGGGAAATGCAGATCAAAACCATAATGAGATGCCTCTTCATACCCATTAGGCTGACATCATAAAAAGTTCCCCAAATAAAAAACAACAGTGCTGAGGTGGATGTGGAGAAACTGGAACTCTTGCACATTGTTGGTGGGAATGTGAAACAGTATAGCTGCTGTGGAAAATTATGTTTCCTCAAAAAGTTAAGCATAGAATTACCATTTGATTCAGCATTTCCACTTCTGGGTATATACACAAAAGTTTTGAAGGCAGGGACTTGAATAATTATTTGCACACCAATGTTCATGGCAGCATTATTCACAATAGCCAAAAGGTAGAAATTGCCAAGATGTTCTTTGATGGATTAATGAATAAATAAAGGGTGGTAATATCCATTCAGTGGAATATTATTCAGCCTTGAAAAGGAAAAAATTCAATCAATTATTCCTCAATAAAACTAAAAATGAAATATGTCTGATTTAGTAGGGGGGACAAAGGAATGAAATTCTGACACATGCTGTTAATATAACATAGATAAGCTTAAAGACATTACGTTAAGTGAAATAAGCCAGTCATACCAGGACAAATATTATCTGATTCCACTTATATGAGGTACCTCAGTTCAGTTCAGTCGCTCAGTCATGTCCAACTCTTTGCGACCCCATGAATCGCAGCACGCCAGGCCTCCCTGTCCATCACCAACTCCCGGAGTTTGCTCAAACTCATGTCCATCGAGTTGGTGATGCCATCCAGCCCTCTCTTCCTCTGTTGTCCCCTTCTCCTCCTGCCCCCAATCCCTCCCAGCATCAGGGTCTTTTCCAATGAGTCAACTCTTTGCATGAGGTGGCCAAAGTATTGGAGTTTCAGCCTCAGCATCAGTCCCTCCAGTGAACAACTAGGGTAGTCAAATATGTAGAGACAAAAAAAGAATAATGGCTACCATGGGTGGAGGGAAGGGGAATAGGGTTTTGCCTTGGTTTAGTTGGAGCATTGTTAATGGCTCCAGGGTTTTACTTTGGGATGCTGCACAATAATGTGAATGTACTTAATACCACCGAACTGTATACTTAAATGTGGATAAAATAGTAAGTTTTGTGTGGTATATATTTTACCACAATTTTTTAAAAAGCTGAAAAAAAGTGGATAACACTTGCTTACTGTGGCATAATTTCCCATTTTCTTCATTTATGTGAATATGTTTCTTTTTAATTCTTTCACTGTCGTTTTTGATGGGGTCTCAGGAAAAAGAGATAGTACATCTGTGTAGTCAATGCATCGTGTATAACTAATTTCCCTCAAGTATTTTTTCAATGCCTATTACATGGATGGCACTGTGCTTAGGAATATAAATACAATTGATTTCCTTGTTGAAAAAGGAAAAAAAAAATTATAGGCACAATACTTCTTCTAAACTTGTATGCTATCAAATACAGTTTTGGCTCTGAGGTCACTAGAGCAGGGAGAAAATGGATTTGCTGCAGTATTTAATACATTTGCTGTCATCTTGGACTATGGCCCTAAGTTGCTGTAGCAACGGACGAAAGCAGGAACTTCATTAGAGGAGGAGCTCCTTGAATTTGAACCATATTATTCAATCAAGCATGAATGAGGGGGTAGACCATCACATAGCACCCTGATCTTTTACTCTGATAAGCTGTATAATTAGCAATATCTAATAAGTCTTTGAGATACATGAAACAACAACCTAAAACCTTGCTTTTTGCATCTTTTCTGGAGTTGTCAGCAGTCAAAAGATTTCCTTGCAGTTTCCTTGGTGGAACTATCCAAAGCAGTGCTAACAGTACTATTTGAGCATCATCAGCAAGGGCAGGAAGGGGGCACAAACAGATTAATGACGGATAACAGCTCACTGTAGCTGGCATTTTGAAAGAAGATGCTTGGCGTAAATAAGGTCATCCAATAAAGAAATTATCACAGGCAAGCTTTAGGTCTTTGTCACAGATGGGTGGAGGCTATTTTTTGTAGGGAAGAAGGGCACTTTCCCAAACACACACACACACACACACACACACATGAAAAAGCTTCAGTAGCAGTTTCAATGCAACATGCAGGGAGTCCATATTGCTCAGGGAGTTCAGAATGAAATGTAATCAGAATCAGGTCAGGGTGGGATGGTAGTGATCATCACCAGGGATGGCGTCTAAGAGGAGGAGAGTTTTAAGTGGAATTCTGGAAAAAGGAAGAGTCATATACTCTTGAGGAAGGCACAATTATGGCTGATTCATTAAGACTTTACCATCACTCCAAATCCCTAGTTTATCTGCTTGTGATTAAATCAGACTCATTTCCAGCATTTCCTCCTAACAGCCTTCCAGGAGGCCCCAAGCAGAGCAATCTGATGGAATCATATCCTGGTGAACTTAATCAGGCAAGCAGTTATTTTCAAGTCTCTTTACCAACCCTGGAAATTAATTGTTTTGTTGACTCTTTTTCCTTCCCCAAAGGGTAACTTTTGAGTTTGTCTTTTATACTGTCTGTTTTACTACAAATATTCTTTCATTATGTTGCTCTCCCCTGATATTTTTGTAGTATAGTCAAACATTAAATAAACAGTTTTTTTTTTCCTTCCATTTTTTGAGGGGTGGTTGCTAATATTCTAAAGCCCTAAGCAAGGTACCGGGCGAAGCTTACAAAGAAGGGCCAGATGCAGTCCCATCATGCTGTTAAGGGATAACAATAGGACAAATGACAGAAGACAATCAGTGATTGTTTACCAGATGAGTGATAGATACCAGGTGGTCCCAACCTGAGCTTCCCAGCCTCATAGGGATTTGGGGGGAAGTTGAGGGGGGGGGGGCGGTGTTTGTGAGCTATTTCCAGTACTTCAAAAAGACTGACCGAAAAAGCTCATATATATCAGAGATTAGATGCACAGGCTACTTAAACTAAAACATCAGGTTTCTTTTTTCTGGGCTAGAATTATAGCAAGCCAGTATAGAAATACCAGTTACCCCATGCTGACTGGGAGCTCTGATTGGCGGTTACCCTTGTCTTTGGTTAATGAATCATGAGAAGATGAATTATTACTTGATAAGTATGTGTTGGTTGATAGACAAAAAGTATTTCAAAGCTTGGGATTTGTGAAGGGAGGATAATAAAGTGATTTGGGTGAAAAGACTGGGAATAAGGAAGATGGACAGGAAGCAATTAGGACAGAGACTGCAGAGAAGGACGGACCCTGTTAAACAGGATTGTGAAAGATGTGCAGGATTCGTATTTCCCAAGGTGTGGTCTGCACCCACAGCATCAGCACCACCTGGAAACTTGTTAGAACTACAAATTCTTGGGCCTTATCTGCTGAATCGGAAACGGGGAATGAGGCCCAGTCATCTGCATTCTAATAGCCCTTAGGTGATACCTATGCACGCTGCAGCTTGAGAACCAAGTCTCTACCATCCTTTCCTAAAGTCTGAAATACTAAGGAAGCGGGAGACAGTTCTGAAAGATACCTGTTCAGCCTTGAAACAAAATGAACCACTATCAAGAAAGTTACTTCCTTTTCCCATTGCTCATGACATTTGATAGCATCATAGGTAAAAAAGGTCTGGTCCTGAGAGGTCTTTTAAAAAATAATTAATTAATTATTTTCATGGCTTCATGAAGTTGCTTTTATTTATTTTTAATTGGAGGATCATTGCCTTATAGGCCTTTAAAAATAAACATTTGCATTTTTTATTTAAACAAAGATAATAGGCTGCATTCAGGTTCAGAGGCCTGGCAGGTAATGGAATCTAACTTGATTCTGATAACTTGTCCTCTAGATAACTCTAATGACTCTAATAACTTGGTTTTCCTTCCCTCACATTTATTTTTATATTCATCTTCCCTTTTGGCAAGTGCTGGTTTTCCTTTTGCAAAAGAAGTATAAAGCATTCCTTTTGAAAGCTTTTTTATGTAAAAATGTGATTGAAATTAAAGAAAAAAGTACTAGAGGTATGGGAAATGGGAAACATACTGAAGGCATTTGGTGAATGACATTGAAAAGTATATTTAAGACAACAGTTCGTGCGTGTATCTGTGTTTGGTGATGTTTGAATGGATGACTTTGTAGTTCTTGTTTATTTTATTTATTTTTTTTTGGAAGAATAAGCCACAGACTGAAGCAAGCACAAGTGCAATGAAAAAGTATCCTAATAGCAAAAGGCATTCAGACAACTAGCTATGACTACTTGTGGGAGCAGTACTCAGTATTGCTCAGCAAAAGGACCCACTTAGTTCTTTGGAGTCAGTTGTGCCAGGATTTTGTGATACGTCATCTCCTGAAGTATAGGTTTGCTGAGATGATGAGAGCTGTAACACAGGCTTTGTAATCTCTTGAGGAAAAGAAGAAAACAGTTCTAGAATAGGTGACAATTAACATCGCGTTTCTCCCCATACCAGATTCATAGAGATGCTTTTTCATCACTTCATTTTGATTCAAGAAGTGCCCAGGTTAATTGATTTATGTACAAACAAAAATGTGTTCCAGCATGCTACGGGTAGGGTTATTCACGGGGAAATTATACTGCATTCCTTTTCTCACAACATTTTAATTATAGGTGAAGCCTGATGAAAAATCGTATAAAGGACATTCTCTAAGATGATGATTCTCTTAACTTTTCTGACTTCAACACATAAAACACATTTTACAGCTTGTCCCAGTGTGTGTGCACACACAGGTACACACACACACACTTTTTAATACCTAAACAAAGGTTTATTGAAGTAACATTTATCTGTATAGCAAGAGACATGCTCTGCAAGATATGCTCTCCCTCAGTTTTATCTCATTAAAAATGATTTTCTAATCCCTTGGTAGTCTCTTCCCCACCTTCATTCTCTGGAGATACTGATTCAGTAGGTTTGGTATAGAGGAGGGCAAGTTTTGATAAATGAACTAGCGGATTCTGTTGCAGGTGGAACTTGGCCACATTTTGAGAACCACCACATGTCACAACTAAGAATTTGCATGCTGCAACTAAAGATCCCTTGTGCCGCAATTAAGGCCTGGCCTGACACAGCCAAATAAAAAATAAAAATAAATACGAAAAAAATAATAGAAGCCTAAGACATTAGTGTGTGAAAAGCTTCATGGATCTTGTAGTCCAAAGTTGGAAGAACCTCTGTTGCCTGCTGGATAAATATCAGTTATGGAATGTCAGTCACAGTCCCTCCTTGGCTATCTCCTGATGAGCTTTCCAAGTCTATCTCCAGCTGCAACCTTGCTGCTGTCCCTCATCCTATTCTACACAACCAAACTGCATCAGATAAATCATCGTTTATGCACCATATGCTTTTATGGGGGCTTTCATTTCTTGCAGTATAGTGGAATGGCTTATCTTAACTGATCCTCCTGCTGAAAACAACTAAATGTGCTTGATGACATAAAAAAAGCCATTAAAAATGTGTTCATGAGTCAGCAAGTTATTAAAGAATCCTCAAAGACCAAAAACGAAGTAATTAAAGTAAGCAGAGCCTGAAATGTGGCTTTTGCCTCAAAGATACTTGTTGAACTGGCTGATTTAAAAAAAAAATTATTTTTTTATTTTTGGTAAATGCGGGGCTGGATGAAGCACAAGTTGGAATGAAGATTGCTGGGAGAAATACCAATAACCTCAGATATGCAGATGATACCACCCTTATGGCAGAAAGCGAAGAACTGAAGAGCCACTTAATGAAAGTGGAAGAAGAGAATGAAAAGCTGGCCTAAAACTCAGCATTCAGAAAATGAAAATCATGGCATCTGGTCCCATCACTTCATGGCAAATTGATGGGGAAACAATGGAAACAGTGAGAGACTTTATTTTGGGGGCTCGAAAATCACTGCAGATGGTGACTGCGGCCATGAAATTAAGACATTTACTCCTTGGAAGAAAAGCTATGGCCAACCTAGACAGCATATTAAAAAGCAGAGACATTACTTTGCCAACAAAAGTCCATCTAGCCAAAGGTATGATTTTTCCAGTAGTCATGTATGGATGTGAGAGTTGCACTACAAAGAAAGATGAGTGCTGAAGAATTGATACGTTTGAGCTGTGGTGTTGGAGAAGACTCTTGAGAGTCCCTTGGATTGCAAGGAGATCTAACCAGCCCATCCTAAAAGAAATCAGTCCTGAATATTCATTTGAAGGACTGATGCTGAAGCTGAAACTCCAGTACTTCGGCCACCTGATGGGAAGAACTGACTCCTTGGAAAAGACCCTGATGCTGGGAAAGATTGCAGGCAGGAGAAGGGGACGACAGAGGATGAGATGGTTGGATGGCATCACCGACCCGATGGACATGAGTTTGAGGAAGCTCTGGGAGATTGTGATGGACAGGGAGGCCTGGCATGCTGCAGTCCATGGGGTTGCAAAGAGTCGGACACGACTGAGCAACTGAACTGAACTGAACTGCACTGATAGTGGGCTTTATCTAGTTGCGCTGAGCAGGGGCTACTCTTCCTTGCAGTGCGTGGGCTTGTCATTGTGGTGGCTTCTCTTGTTGCAATGCATAGACTCTAGGTGCATGGACTTTAGTAGTTTCAGCTCGTGGGCTCACTAGTTGTGACTCACAGGCTCTAGCGTGCAGGCTTAGTTGCTTTGCAGCATGTGGAATCTTTCTGCACCAGGTATCAAAACCGTATCCTGTGCATTAGCGGGCAGATTCCTATCCACTGTGCCACCAGAGAAGTCCTGAACTGCCTTAATTTTTGAACTGACTTAATTTTTGGTTTTTCATGGGGAAACAGAAGGTGAAGCCTAGACTCTTCTTAAGATAGGAGTCTAAGAGGACCATGTCTATAAAGTGAGGACTTCAAATGGCCAAAGGCCAGTTCAGTGCATAGGCAATTTAGTGCATGGGTAATTTAGAAATAAACCCGTCACCTGAAGAATAAAACTAGTTGCTTGTCTTAAACATTGGGGCTGGGTAGAAAGTAAAAAAAAATCTTCCCTGAAAATTTGTGATCACAAGTTAACTCTTATGAGGATCTATAACATGAATTCACACAATCAAAGTGACTTACATTGGTAGTGTCCTTGAGGTGCCTAGCAGAACCAAATGTACATCCCCTTAGAAGAACTTGTCTTCCCCAACCCTCAAGGAGTTAAGGAACTCTTCATGATAAAGTTTTTAAGAAATTTTAGCTCATGCTCAAAAATGATAAAAATACCTAAGAAAGTGAGGTAATGTGAGCACTCAGACAACAGAAACATCAGACAGCAGAATCAGACACATAAAGACTGTAGATAGTGAAATTATCACATATAAAAGAAGTATTTTAATATTTTTAAAGAAATAAATAAAATTATGAATAAAAATCAGACTGTAAAACTGACAAAGTATATTTAAAACAATTTCTGGAAATAAAAAATTATGGATTCAACAGTTAATTAGACACAACTGAGGAGAAAATCAGTAACCTAGGGGAGAGTTCTAAAAAATATGTCCAGAATGTAGCATAGAGAGCAAAAGGATGGGAAACATGAAAGAGAGGTTAAGCAATCTGGAAGGTAAAATGAAATAATTTTATACACATATAATTGGTGTTCCAGAAGAAGGGGAGAGAAAGAATGTTGCAGAGACGATATCTGGACAGGTGATAGTTGAGAATTTTTCAGTACTGGTGAAAGACACCCATTTACACATTCAGGAAACCTCGTGAATCTCACGTAAGATAAAAGAAATCCACCACACCTGCAAATAGCATACATGAAATTGCAGAACACCAAAACAAAGAGAAGATCTTAAAGCAATCAGAAAGATTATCTTTAAAGAATGGTAATTATCTTGACAGTTGTCCTCTCAACAGCAATAAAAGACATCATCGAAATCTCTCTCTCATTGAAATATGCTGAGAGAAAAATAACTTAACCTAGGATTATATATGCAGCAAAAAATATTTTTAAAGGAGGATTTGCAGACAAAATTTGTGAGAAGTCATTGCCAGCAGACTCTCACCAAAGGAAATTCTCAAGAATATACTTTAGGCAGAAGGCTGGTCTGAGATGCAAGAAAAAATGAAGAGCAAACAAAATATATATGTGGATGAACAGAAAAAAATCAACTCTATAAGACAAAAAGAATGTCTTACAAGGTTAAAAAAAAAAACCAAGAGAAAACTGAAGTATATAATGTTCAAAATTTGGGGAGGATGTGACTAAAGTTGAAGAGTTATAATACTTATATTTTGAGGGAGAAGAGGATCACAACACTGATTGATTTGGATTTTGACAAGTATCCGTGCTTGCCAGATTTCTTGTCAGTTACTAGAAAAGTAGGAACAGAATGGTTGCCATCTCTCCCCTATACAGTCTGCAGCTCTAGTGTGAGTGGACTCCTGTATCTCACTCAGGGCTATACTTCCGGTTAGTGATAAAGGAACAAGAGCGGGGCAGTGTGAATGGTCTGCCCATGTGGAGAGGAGTATTTCATCAATGGCATTGTTTGGAGTTGCCAGTACACAGTAACAACAAAGTCCCCCAACTTTTGGTGGGTTTTATCATTGTTTACATTCTCCATTCCCCCAACTCCATGCCACTGTTCCCAGATTGTCATTGATTACTTGCCCCTCCTCAAGCAGTGACCCCTGTGAGGTCTGATTTTTCAGTTTGCAGGTATCCATCTCTGCTTCTTTTTGCACATTCTTCTTAGGCTAATACCGTGATCAACAACACAGTTTAGCGCAGTGATTCTAGAACATTCACAGACTCTCATGAACCTGTCAGGGGAGCTTCAAGATCTAAACTATCCTTCGATTAATATTAAGACTCATTTGCTGTTTCACTGTGTTGAAAGTGTTAGTCGCTCAGTTGTGCCCAACTCTTTGTGACCTCATGGACGGTAACCCACCAGGCCCGTCTGTCTATGGAATTCTCTAGGCAAGAGTACCGGGGTGGGTAGCTGTTCCCTTCTCCAGGGGATCTTCCCTGATCCAAGAATCGAACCCTGGTCTCCTGTATTGCAGGCGGATTCTTTACTGTCTGAGTCATTAGGGAAGCCCCAATGGTGCAAAAACACTGGTGACTAAATCTGTTGGCACCTTAGGAGAAATCACGGTAGTGACACCAGTCTTCCTTAGTGTTACTTGTGTTGCATGCCAAAGTGGAATGATTGTCTTAGGAAGAGCACTCCTGCAACTGTTAAGTTGTGAGTTGAACAAGCTGCTTTTTTCACAAAACACCTTTTTTTTTTAACTCAAAAGAATGAGTGACAGAGGACTGCAGGGAAGGTTAGTGCTTCAAAGGAAAACTGTGTGTTGTCTATTCCACATGCTTTGCTGCTTAGGATTCTGTGGAGCTATTTTACAACTCTGTAAGTTGAAGATGACTGATAGCAATGCAAAATAATTCTTTTCTATAGATATGCAGATGGCTTGTGTCTGGTGGAGGAACACCCCATCCCCCTCTATGAAAAAGCCAGTTCTGTGCTATGTGCACATTCATTTCAACATTCTTCTATTCATTACAAATTTGTGCTTCTTTGGCTTCTCCTTTGATCAGGTTCAAACGTCTACCTGGTTCCCTCATTAGGACTTAAAGAAAATCTCTAATGTGGTTGTTTTATATCTGTATGAGAGCTATGATTGACCTTTTTTAAAAATTATCTTTTAACAAAAAACTGTAGTTACTCCAGCTTATATATGTAGTAGAAAATTTCTCAAAAATAATTGAAATGAGCCTGTCAAGGAAAACACTGATGGTATTTGTTACCAAAGATTAAATTCAAGCTTGCAAGTGAAAATTAGAATATCTGCCACTATGAACTTGACAGCTTCCTAACACTTCAAGACTCATCTCTTGAGATTGGCAGTGATGTTAATGAATGTGATCTTGTATAGTGAAATGTGACAACATTTGGAAGGTCTGCATAACTCAGTGGGCCAGTATTTTCCAAATGACCAATGCATGATGTCAAAAAATCACGCATAGGTAAAAAAGGATAGCTGATAGATTTTAATATAGCAGAGTTCACTGATACAGTTTTAAATAGTACATACAACTAATCTTTAAGAAATTGACACTTGCAGAGTTTTGATGTAGTTGATTATCAAAGAAGAAAATTCACAATTTTCTCAAGTCTATTGAATATTCCTATTCCAACTGTATATCTCTGTGAGACCGTATTTTCTTCATGTACTTCAGCCCAAACAACTTCTTACATTAGATTGAATGCAGAAGCAGATATGAGAACCCAGCTGCTCTCTATCAAGCCAGACATTAAAGAAATTCACATAAATGTAAAACAATGCTATTCTTCTCATTAAACTGTTTTTTTGTTTTAGAAAATAGTAATATTTCATGAAAATATTAATGTTCACGTGTAATGAGGTTATTATTATTACTTTAAAATAGACTAATATATAGTTTTGAAAAGCCATATAAACAAAAGTTCTTTGGGAATCTTTGATAGTTTTTAAGCATGGAAAAGGATCCTGAGACTGAAATATTTGAGAACCACTGCCTTAAAGAAAGATTGTTAAATGTGAATGGGTTAAGACAGGGTGTGGAAAGAGGTGGTCCTGTAGATTAAGATAAAGTTGAAGTTCCTCCTGCATTATGCACAAGTCTTCTGGGGAGAAATTGGTCTAGCTCTGGCTTTACCATTAAAGGTAATAGTATTAGTTAGTTTTGGCGCCTATATTTTATGCTACAAAGGCTTCCCAGGTGGCACAGTGGTAAAGAATTCACCTGCCAATGCAGGAGACACCAGAGACTTGGGTTCAATCCCTAGGTTGGGAAGGTCCCCTGAAGTCGGATATAGCAACCCACTCCAGTTTTCTTGCCTGGGGAATTTCATGGACAGAGGAGCCTAGCAGGCTACAGTCCATGGTATTGCACAGAGTCAGACACAACTGGGCAACTGAGCACACATTCATAAATTGTAAGCTAAGTATACTACATGAGTCTACGTGAAATGCTTCATTTATTCCTACAACATCCTTAAACAGTAGGTTTAATTCTTATTTTTATCACTGTAAATATTGTTGATCTTAAGGAAACCCAGGTTTAGAGAAGTTAAGTGACTTGCCTGGAATTTAACAGCCATGATGCAAACCTCACTCTGTCCTGTTCCACATCCAGTGGTCTTAACCAGGAAGTCCCTTTTGTCTCCTGATTCTGAGTGAGCAAGACCAAGTTTCCTCATTTTCCTGGGTCTCAGTTTCTCTCTGTGTAAAACAAATGAGGTTAGAGAGAGCTTCACTCACCTTGGATCAGGTCGTCAGCTCTGTGCAAAACATGTAGCTTGTTCTCCTGTCTTCAAGAAGCTCCCAGTCCAGGTGATCCCTAATGTCTGTTCAAACTGCCCAATTCTATAATTTTCACAGCGCGTGTTCTTTTTTACCATTCTTAGGAGTCCTGGGGTTTGAATGACTTTGTGGTTGGAAGTGAAGAAACCGAAGCAGACGATGAAGAGCCTGCCAGTTCATTACTGTGGAGTGGCAAGATATTAATCCAGTAGTTAATTCATCTTGCCACTGAATCCTAGAGGCCTGAAACTAGAAACCTAGGCATGACGCTTCCACTGCCAGAGGATTTTATCCCCCCACTGCGTTCACACACACCACCCCCCTCAATTCAGGAATTGCTTTCAGCCAACATTACCTCTGCTTTCTGAGCACAAGCCAAGCTATTGTGCTGGAAATAATCTGTGTTAGTCTTATTGGAGTGGCTTGCGTTGCCATAGTTACTGTTTAGGTTCTGTGCACCTAAAATTTCAAGGATTTATCAGGAAAAAAGAGTTTGCTGATTTTTTTCTTTGGAACATCACATGGGAGAAAAAACAGGTTTTTTCCTACTATATGTCCATTCTGGGTGGGTACTGTCATACCCAGCATTGCAGAGTTATAGTTAACCCTCCAGTGGTGAAAAGCGGGCTTGGCCACAGCCTTGAAGAATGGACTTGTCAGCATCCTGCTGAGGACCCACAATACTGCCTGATGATGGATGGAAAGGCAGGTTGTCATTGCCGGTTTTGCAGCTCAGGAAATTGCACAAGACAGCTGGTTATTTATGACAGAGAAACACAGAGCTTCTTAGTAGGTTTCCTAGTTGCCTCCACTCTATAAACAGTGACTTTCCACCCAGCGCTGAGGCTCGGTCAGGAGTTTGCATGGAGACAGGAAGGAGAGGAGGGTGAAGAGAGCAGCCTGCCGCTCGGCACCTGTGAGCAGCTGGAAGCGCGGTACACAGAAACTCTGCTTCTGTAGTAGTGGCGTCTGTTTGTGCTGCCTGTTTGCTTGTCTGGTTTGCAGACTGCGTCGGCCCGCGTTTGAGTCCAGAAATAGCCTATGCCTAGTCTTCATGAGCCAGACTGGTCTTTATGTGGCTGTCTCCTAGGAGCCCAAAGCTATGCCACATGGCTGGAAGCTGTGTTTACAAGCTTTTCATCCATCTTCCTTAACTTGTGGTTGCTATGGTTTCCTTCTCCTGCTGGGCCTGGCCTTTTTAGGGGGACAAGCTGTCCACTCAACTGAAAGCCAGGGGCACAGCTCTGCCAGCATTGGCCTTTTGGCCACAATCCCAACCACATCTCATCACCTGCCCATTCTGAGCCCTAAACCTTGTCCCTTGTGGGATGACCTTGACTTCTGTTCCAGCTCCAGTTCAGTGTGGGGTTCGCTACCTTACTGCCTGTCCTGGGACTTTCCCACTAGCCTCATCAGGGCACTCATTTTGTTTTCATCAGAACTGATTTCTCAGTAGCTTGGATGTTACTTTGTAGAGACCTGTCCTCTACTATAATCATCACAATCTCCTACTTACATACACAGTTCATTTAAACCCAGAGGCAACTCCACCAGGTGGCCACAGCATCCTCTGTCATGGACATCTGTTGCTGCTGGCCCAGCATCCATTCCACCAAAAAGCAAGGCGATGTTTTTTTGTGTGCCTCAACTGTAATCCAAATACTTGAGTCAGGATAAACTCCCTTTTTATGCAAATGTCTGTTGGAGTTGGGTTTTCTGTCATAAGTGACAGAGTCTGATATATTATTAAAGATTCAAGAGGACATTGAGGCTCAGAGAAGTGAAATAACCTGAGCAGGATACCCAGCTACTGCAATGTGACCCCATTTTTCTTGTCTCTAAAGACTGTCTTTTCTGCTGTTCCGTATTGATTTGGAATAGTAGTCTTACATTTTTGACACATTTCACAATATGCAGAGCCCTTTCATAGCACTTGTACCACAGGCCAATTTACCGCTCCCCCCACAGGGCTATTTATTTTTATTGTTATAAACACAATACTGTCATTCCCACTTTCTAGATGAGAGTATTGAAGACTGGTTGCATGTGAATGACTAAGTGGAGCTGCTTATTTGAAGTCTGGTTTAATATTCATTCCATTTCTCTCCATTACTTCTGAATTGCCCCAGATGCTGGCCTCTTGTCTCTTACTTTTCCCCAAGAAGCCTTCACCACTCTATACCTTGGAGGTAGTTGCCTTTGGAGGAGGTCTGACACAATTGCAAGGGCATAGGGTCCGGGGGTCAAACAGATCCGTGTTTAGATCTGGCCTCTACCACTTACTGACCCTGTAGCCATGTGCAAATTTACTCACTGTATCCGAACTCTAGTTTTCTCTTTTGTAAAACCTACGAGGGAGAATAATACTTACTTTGTAAGTATTATTGTGAGGAATAAATGAAGTCAATGCATGTGAACAATAGTAATAATAATATAAACAGTGAACATGAATTGAGCATTTACTATCTTCTTTAATATTCGTATCACTGTATTCCAAATAAGAAAACCAAGACATAGGAAGGTCAAATGACTTGCCCAAGGTCACATATCTCATGAATGGCAGAGCAATATTCAACCCAAACATGCTGGTTAAGAACTCTTAATCATAGTGTAAGTGTCTAGATAACAGAATTATTTTCTACCTTACTTCCATTTCTCTGAAAAGCTCGGCATTCAGGACAGAACTGAAGCAGTGGATCTAGGGTAGAATAAGGCCATGTCTGGGTGGACAGATCATAGTGAGCTGGAGGCCGTGCCAGAGAGGTAATGATGGTCAGAGCACTTACGTGGATCTGAGACCAGGAAGACAGGTGGGGCCTGACTGCCAATAAAGGAGGGTCTAGCAACACAAGTGGGCTCAGGAACTAGAGACCCACAGGGCCAGAGAAAGCACCCTAGGAGACACCTTAGTGACCTAGAAGGCTCTTTATCTCAAGCCGAGAGCTTTGCTGTGGTTTCTGTTAAGAGTAGTTGAGCAGGGCCCTGCAGAAGAAGGGGTTAGGACTAGGGGAAACTGCAGCTTCTGGCAGGCAGCTGTATCTTAACACTGACTGAGGCTTGATAGTGATAATCTTGCCTCATTCACTCAGTCTTTATAACCCAATGGAGAAGAGTCTTATTTTCTAAGCAGTAGGTTCTTTCGTCTCTTAGCACTGCCCATCCTTCCTTATTTCAGGAGACCCATGTAGATGGGTGAACACTTTGATCAGCTGCTTGGGGTGGGAGGTAAAGATGAGTTCCTGTGTATTAAGCTTGAAGAACAATATGTAGACTGGTCTGCTGTATTGCCTAACCTCAGGCTCCTATTAGGTTGAGTGGGTTGGCACTCTCCGGCTAAGAACTGAGAGCTTTGGAAAAATGGAGCCTGTTTTTTAGAGCCTGAGAAGATGGAAGAGGGTGAGAAGGAGCAAAAATGAACTAACCAGCAGGGGAGAAGATTTTGAGGGAAAAGAAGAAAAATATTTAAAGGCCCTTTTATGAAATCCCATCATATTATATGCAGTGTAAATGTTCCTTTCTGCCTCCCACCAATTAATGTGTTATGGAGTTTAACCTCTTTTGAGAATGCTTTGAAACATGAGTCCCAGGTCAAGGTGGGCATATGATCAGCAAAACTTGCCCGCCAGGATCTTGCCACATCTGGGACGTGTTTTTGGAGCACCTACTGTGTGCCAGGTATAGTTTCAGGCACTGAAGTTACAAAAACTACAGTGGTCTTGGCTCCTAATAAGTGAACAGTCTTTTGGCAGAGAATGTATGGAAAGTTTCAGTGGGAGATTTTCATCTGGGAGACTGAACATCAGTTGTTCTAAAAGGATATTAAATGTGATCATTCACTTACAGGCAGACATGTAGACCAATGGAATAAAGAGCCCAAAAATAAACCCTCATATATATGATCAAATGATTTTCAGCCAGGGTACCAGTACCATCCAAGGGGGAAAGGACAGTTTTTTCAACAAAGAGTTTTGGGAAAACTGAATATTGACATGCAAATGAAAATGAAAGTAGACCTGTATTTTATACATGAAAAAGATACCTCAAAATGGATTTAAGACCTAAATATAAGAGCTAAAGCTATAAAACTCTTAGAAGAAAGCATAGGGGAAAATTTTCATGACACTGAATTTAGCAGTGATTTCTTGAATGTGACATCAGAAACACAGGCAACAGCAAAAAATAGATAAATTGGACTACATCATAATTTAAAACTTACGTGAAACAAAGACCCAGAGTGAAAAGGCAATGAACAGAATGGGGAAATATTTTGCAGATCATCTATCTGATAGGGAGTTGATATCTAGAATACACAGAGAACTCTTACAACTGAAAAACAGCATTAAAAACAACTTGATTAAAAAGTGTACATAGGACATTTCTCCAAAAAAGAAAAACAGATGACTGGTAAGTTCATGAACAGATGCTCAACACCACAAAATCACTAGAGAAATGCAAATCAAAATCATGATAAGGTACCACTTAACATCCATTAAGATGGCTACTATAAAAACAGACAATAACAAGTTTTGCTGAGAATGTGGAGAAATTTGAACCCTTGTAAACTGTTAGTGGAAATGTAGAATGGTGCAGCCACTGTGGAAAATAGTATGGCAATTTCTTAAAAGAGTAAAAATAGAATTACCATATGATCCAGCAATTCTACTTTTGGGTATATATACACAAGGATTGAAAACAGGGAGTGAACAAATATTTATAAAACAATGTTCATAGCAGCATTCATCACAATAGCCAGAATGTGAAAACAACTCGAGTGTTCATTGACGGAGTAATGGATAAACAAATTGTGGTCTATATAAACAATGGAATATTATTTAGGCTTAACAAGAGAAAGAAATTCTGACACATGCTACCACATGGATGAACCTTGAGGAAATTATTTTAAGTGAAATCTTCTAGTCACAAAAGGGCAAATACTCCATGATTCGACATACATGAGAGACCTAGAGCAGTCAAAATCAGAGAAAAGAAAGTAAGATGGAGTTTTCCAGGAGCTGGGGAAATAGGTACAAGGTTTCAGTTTGGGTTGATGAAAATATTCCTGAGATAGATGGTGGTGATTGCATAGAAATCTGAATATACTTAATGTCACTGAACAGAATACTTGAAAATGTATGGCTATGATGATAAACCTTAAGTGTATTTTACTGCAGTTAAAAATTTTTTTGATAAAAAAGTTATCACTCATTCAAAAATCACACCATTGTAAAGACTGAAAACACTTTGTACTATGAAGAGATGGTGTGATCCAGTGAACTGTGAATGACTGATGATGGCTGCCCAGAGGTAAATTGTTGGAGACAATGGCCATGGCAATGCAATGGACTTGTGGCTACTGAAATTGTGATCATTTTTAAACATTTATCTGTTGTGGCAGGCAAAAGCGACTTTAGGTTGATCATCGTCAAACTAAACAGATTTTTGCATTGAGATATCCAAACTCCAGAGCTATTGTGAGTAGAATGGAGTGGGTCAGAATGAAGCAGGTCTGAATCCTTCTATGCAAATGATCTTTCACTATGATTACAATATGAGAAGTACCATGAAAGAGATAGGTGTATAGTACCTATTTGTTCACTCAGTCTTGAGACAGTTTCTGTGGACTTAATGTATTCCAGGAGATAGGACAGACATGTACGTTCCTAATTCTTCTCTCCATCCTCTGACATTCTGTGCTTTCTTCTTCAGGCATCATGCTTTGGCTGTAGCGTTCATTTTGTTTTGTTAGCAAGACTGATGTTGTGGAAAACGGTACCTTTTATTCAGTGGGGAAACCAGCTACCCTAAGCTTTTTGGAGGCTTGTGGGACTGCTTTCAGCAGCAACACCTCTGAGGAAGTGAGTCCAGCAGAATCAATCCTTGGGAAGCTCTGAAGCTGGAATGGTCCTTCAGAGCTGTCCAAAGTGTGGTGGGACCACCTGTGCCACACTCACTGATGCAAGTCCCTGAGGAGAGGGCATAATCTGGAATGAGTGGTCTCTTTGGGTGAGATCAAGACCCGAGGGGAGTTGTAGCTGGGAGACCTCAACAGCCACCCACTCCAATCAGTCCGGGCAGTCCTGCTGGGGATCGGCCGGCACAGCAGACTCACAGGCACTGTATGGATACTCTGCTTTGGTCCTCAGGAATTCTTGGTGCAAGATTTAGGCCATTTCTTGGAAAGGTGGCACAAAATACCAGGCGTCGTACAAAACAAGAGTCGAATTATTTGTTAACTTTTAAAAAATCTCTTGCTCAACCAATATACAGCAAAAATAGAAATAAAAATTTAAACCCCTGTCTTCCTTCTGCATTACTTGTTTTCACTTGCTGTGCTATTATCTGGTCAGATTATCCTTATGCACATACCAGTTTTATATAATTAAGATTACAGATATTGTGTATATGTGTGTATATGTGATGTTTGTATTATGTGTATATAAGCAAGACAATTTTTCCTAGTCACAGTGGTTGTTTTTTTAATGAGTTAAATTTCATCCAGAGAAATGTAAAGATCTTAATTATACTATTTAATTTGTTTTGATAAATGTATATACCTGAGTAACTACCACCCTAGCTGAGACAACATTTCCATCACTCTGAGAAGTTCCTGGTGACCCCACCTGATTAGTTTCTACCTCCATGTGCCAAGTTGCTTCAGTTGTGTCTGACTCTTTGCAACCCTATGGACCATGATCCTATGGACCATAGCCCTCCAGACTCCTCTGTCCATGGAATTCTCCAGGCAAGAATACTGGAGTGGGTTGCCATGCCTTCCTCCAGGGAATCTTCCCCACACAGGGATCGAACCCTCATCTTTTATTTCTCCTGCACTGACAGTCAGGTTCTTTACCACTAGTGCCACCTGGGAAGCCTTCCTACCCTCATAGGCAACTCCTATTCTGGTTTATTAAACATTTCTTTTCCAGTTCTGTTGGGATATCATTGACATACATCCCTGTATAGCTTTAAGGTATATAGCATAATTTTGGGGGGGGCTCCAAAATCACTGCAGATAGTGACTGCAGCCATGAAATTACAAGATGCTTGCTCCTTGAAAGAAAAGTTATGACCAACCTAGACAGCATATTAAAAAGCAGAGACGTTACTTTGCCAACAGTCTGTCTAGTCAAAGGTATGGTTTTTCCAGTAGTCATGTATGGATGTGAGAGTTGGACTGTAAAGACAGCTGAGCGCTGAAGAATTGATGTTTTTGAACTGTGGTGTTGGAGAAGACTCCTTTTTTAAAATTAATTTATTTTTTCTTGAAGGATAATTGCTTTATAGAATTTTGCTGTTTTCTCAAACTTCAGCATGCAAAGGAAACTATAAGCAAGGTGAAAAGACAACCCCTCAGAATGGGAGAAAATAATAGCAAATGAAACAACTGACAAAGAACAATTTCCAAAATATACAAGCAGCTCATACAACTCAATGCCAGAAAAACAAACAACCCAATCAAAAACTGGGAAAAAGACCTAAACAGACATTTCTCCAAAGAAGACATACAGATGGCTAACAAACACATGAAAAGATGCTCAACATCGCTCATTATTAGAGAAATGCAAATCAAAACTACAATGAGATATCACCTCACATGGGTCAGAATGGCCCTCATCAAAAAGTCTACAAACAATAAATGCTGGAAAGGATGTGGAGAAAAGGGAACACTCTTGCACTGTTGGTAGGAATGTAAATTGATACAGCCACTATGGAAGACGGTATGGAGATTCCTTAAAAAACTAGGAGAAGACTCTTGAGAGTCTCTTGGACATCAAGGAGATCGAACCAGTCCATCCTAAGGGAAATCAGTCCTGAATATTCATTGGAAGAACTGATGCTGAAGCTGAAACTCCAGTACTTTGGCCACCTGATGGGAAGAACTGACTCATTTGAAAAGACCCTGATGCTGGGAAAGATTGAAGGCAGGAGGAGATGGGGATGACAGAGGATGAGATGGTTGGATGGCCTCACCAACTCAATGGACATGAGTTTAAGTAAACTCCAGGAGTTGGTGATGGGCAAGGAGGCCTGGCGTGCTATAGTCCATGGGGGTCACAAAGAATTGGACACGACTGAGTGACTGAACTGAACTGATATAGCATAATGGCTTGACTTATGTATACTGTGAAATGATTACCACAGTAAGTTTAGTTATCAGTTATCTCATACAGACACACAAAAAAAGGAAAAAAATTTTTCCCTTATAACGAGAACTTTTAGGATTTACTCTCCTTAACTTTCATATATACTCTGCAGCACTGTTATCTAGAGTAATCATGTTGTACTTTACATCCCCAGTACTTATTTATCTTATTGGAAGTCTGTTCAGTTCAGTTCAGTCGCTCAGTCGTGTCCGACTCTTTGCGACCCCATGAATTGCAGCACGCCAGGCTTCCCTGTCCATCACCAACTCCCAGAGTCTACCCAAACCCATGCCCATCGAGTTGGTGATGCCATCCAGCCATCTCATCCTCTGTCTTCCCCTTCTCCTCCTGCCCCCAGTCCCTCCCAGCATCAGGGTCTTTTCCAATGAGTTAACTCTTCCCATGAGGTGGCCAAAGTATTGGAGTTTCAGCTTCAGCATCAGTCCTGCCAATGAACACCCAGGACTGATCTCCTTCAGGATGGACTGGTTGGATCTCCTTGCAGTCCAAGGGACTCTCAAGAGTCTTCTCCAACACCATAGTTCAAAAGCATCAATTTTTCGGCGCTCAGCTTTCTTCACAGTCCAACTCTCACATCCATACATGACCACTGGAAAAACCATAGCCTTGACCAGACGGACCTTTGTTGGCAAAGCAATGTCTCTGCTTTTTAATATGCTATCTAGGTTGTTCAGAACTTTCCTTCCAAGGAGTAAGCGTCTTTTAATTTCATGGCTGCAGTCACCATCTGCAGTGATTTTGGAGCCCCCAAAAATAAAGTCTGACACTGTTTCCACTGTCTCCCCATCTATTTCCCATGAGGTGATGGGACCAGATGCCATGATCTTAGTTTTCTGAATGTTAAGCTTTAAGCCAACTTTTTCACTCTCCTCTTTCACTTTCGTCAAGAGGCTTTTTAGTTCCTCTTCACTTTCTGCCATAAGAGTGGTGTCATCTGCATATCTGAGGTTATTGATATTTCTCCTGGCAATCTTGATTCCAGCTTGTGCTTCTTCCAGCCCAGCGTTTTTCATGATGTACTCTGCATATAAGTTAAATAAGCAGGGTGACAATATACAGTCTTGATGTACTCCTTTTCCTATTTGGAACCAGTCTGTTGGTCCATGTCCAGTTCTAACTGTTGCTTCCTGACCTAGACTAATTCCTCCATCTTAGCCATTGTGTCTCTGGTAACCACAAATCTGATCTTTTTCTGAGTTTGGTTTTGTTGTTGTTGTTTTTAGTTTCCCCAAGATTTCTTTCTCTTTTATGGCCAAATAATATTTCGTTTTATGTAAATACCACAACTTCTTTATCCATTCATCTGTGGATGGACACTTAAGTTGTTTCCAGATCTTGGCTATGGAACATGGTGGGGTGGGATGGGAGCAGATTTCTTTTTGGCATAGTGTTTTTTTGTTTCTTCAGATACATTCCCAGAAGTGGAATTGCTGGGTCATATGGTAGTTCTATTTTTAAATTTTGAGGAAACGCCATACTCTCTTCCATAGTGGCTACCCCAATTTTCATTCCCACCAACATTGCACAAGGGTCTCCTTTCCTCTATACCCTGGCTAAAAATTTGTTATCTTTTATCTTTTTTATAATAGCCATTCTAACAGGCATGAGGTAGTATCTCACTGTGGCTTTTTTTGTTTTTAATTTTTATTTTTTGCATTTGTTTTTTTGACTGCACCAGGTCTTTGTTGCTTCATGCGGGCTTTCTCTAGTTGTGAGAGGGGGCTGTTCTTCCTTTGAAGGGCTTCTCACTGTGGTGGCTTCTGTTGTTGCGAAACATGGGTTCCAGGTGCTGGACTCAGTAGTGTGGCCCATAGGCTTAGTTGCCCTGTGGTACGTGGAATCTTCCCAGACCAGGGAGCTGTGTCCCCTGCATTGGCAGGCAGATTCTTAACTCCTGGACCACCAGGAAAGTCCTCACTGTGGTTGTGATTTGTGTTTCTGTAATGATTAAAGATGTTGGAGCACTTTTCGTGTTGGTCATCTGTATGTCTTCTTTGGAGAAACCTTTGTTCAAGTCCTTTGCTCACTTTTAATTGGCTATTTGTTGCTTTGCTATTGAGTTGTATGAGTTCTTCATATATTGTGGATATTAACCTCTATCAGAGAGATGATTTGTAAATATTTTTGCCCACTCTCTTTTTTGCCTTTGCATTTTGTTGATGGTTTCCTTTGTTGTGCAGAAGCAGTTTTAGGCCTCTCCTTTATTTTTTACTTTGTTGATTGTGCTTTTGGTGTCATATCCAGAAAATCATTGCCAGGACAATGATTTTTATCATCATGGATTAGTTTTGTCTGTTTTTGAATTTTATATGAAAGGAAGCATAGAGAATTGACTCTTTTAATACACACATATTTTAAAAATAAACTTTTCCCCTTTCTCTGATACTAATGTATCTTTCTGGATGTGAAAAGTATATCCTTTTATTATCAACATTTGAAAATACAGAATAATATTAGACAGCATTAAAAATTATTGTTCTTAGATCCATTCCTCATAGATAACTGCTGAATCTTAGCATATTTTCTTACAACAGTTGTTTTCAAAGTCTGGTCTCCAGACTAACAACATCAGGAAACTTGTTAGAAATGCAAAATTACCAGCTTCTTCCCAGACCTTCAGAGTTGGGAACTTTATAGTTGGAGCCCCGGAGTGTGTTTAAAGAAGCCTTCCAGGTGTCTCTGATACATGAGTATTTGAGAGTCATTTCCTCAGAATGTTTTTCTTTCCTTTCTTTCTTGGTTGTGCTCTCATTTTTACAGTCTACCTTTTCATGCAACAGTTTATCAGAAGCATTACTCTGTCATGATGGGTAATGAGTTAACTTATCCAGACTAAGAAAAATCAGTATGGTCTGTAAGTGCAGTAAAGAAGCTAAGTGTGGCCTATTTTGGGTTTTGCCATCTCTTGGGATAACTACTTCCCAACTTGACCACATTTGTGGGCAGCTTCCTTTACTGGCTCTCATCACCCTTTAGCAATGATGATGCTGGAAATGTATTTGGGTGGAATGATTCCAGTTGTAACTGGGAAGATTTACAAACAAACCTCATCTGGTACAGAACTGGTGAATAACAATTCTATCCAGGCGAATGATACAGAGGGCTGACATTTGTGGTTCCCAAAGAAGAGTTGGTCCTCAGAAGTCTTGGTGTTCAGACACAGACATGCCAATAGAAGAGGAGAGAGACATCTTGAAGGAAAGGTAGCTATGTGGCTCTGCTGGGGACACTGTCTGGGCCCTTGCTTATGGTTGAACAATAACTCTCCATCTTGCCTCATGAACCAGTTCTGCTAATGAACACTGTGTCTACTGAGAGACTCCAGACTGGCAGTCCTGACTTTGGTCTACCTGGCAAAATGCCCATTATATCTTTTTGTCTTGAGATGTTATTTGTTAGGCTGAAAGGGCAAGAGACCTTATCTACAGTTGTCCTGAGAATATCCTTCCATATAAAGGCTTTATAGTCATCTCACAAGAAAACATCTTTCAGGAGATGGCTTGTGAGGACTCAGACTGGGGAGGTAACTTAGGGCACAGAGTTGACATGTGCTAGCAATGTTGTAACTCCAGTTGAAATCACCTAACTCCAGATTCAGCTTGCTTTCTACTATTGGTCTTGCCTCCTGGAGTGCATTTGGTCCTATTCTTATGCCTGGTGGACAGGGCATTAGGAAAGGGGTCAGTGTCAGACTGTTTCAGAATGATAGTTGCCTATGTTCCTACTTCTGGGGAAAACTGATGGACGAAAACATGGAAGGCAGTGTGGGTGGATTTTGGGAATGGGTTGGTTTGATTTCGAGTCAGAGATAAGGCACTTACGGGTTGTGTGACTGTATGAGCTATCTCTAGGTGAGTAACAAATTACCTCCCAGAATGTGGCATAAATACACACAATTCTTATCTCACAGTTTCTGTGGGTCGAGAATTGAGGTCTGGTTTCCCTGGGTCCTTTGCTTCAGGGTCTGTCATGAGGCTACAATTAAGGTGTCAGTTGGTACTGAGATCTCAGACTTAACTGGGGAAGGGACTTTTACAAGTCAACCTGGGCTGCCATAACAAAAAACCACAGACTAGGTGGCTTAAACAACAGACATTTATGTCTTCACAGTTCCAGAGGCTGGAAGTCTGAGATCAGGGTGCCAGCATGGTGGGCTCTGGTGAGAGCTCTCTTCCTGTCTTGCAGACAGCCAGATTCTTGCCTTATCTTCATGTAGTGGAGGGGGATAGAACAAGATCTCTGGTCTGTTCTTATAAGGACACTGGTCCCTTCATGAGAACCCTACACAATTGAGCTCATGTAAACCTGAGTAATTACCTCTCAAAGGTCCCATCTCTTTGGGGGTTAGGGCTTCAGCATATGGATTTTCAGGGAACACAGCTCAGTTCATAGCAGATCTGCTTCTAAGCTTACATGCTTGTTGGTAGGATTCAGTTCCTTACAGGTTGTTGGACTGAGGGCCTCAGTTCCTTGTTGCCTGTCAGTAAGACATCACCCTCTTTTCCTTCCACATGAGCCTCTCCAATAAGTTGGATGACTTGACTTCTCTGAATCATCCTCCTTTCTACACTATAAAATGGGAATAGCTATAGTTCCCCGAGAGTTACTATGATAATTCACTGACATAATGTAGAAAATATTAGGTTGGTGCAAAAGTAGTTGAGGTTTTGCATTGTTGAACTTTGCTGTTTTATATTAGAATACAGTCTTAAATAAATGTGGTTATAGTATACATAATTTTAATGTGCATTTTTTTGTGTTTTTTTTGCTAATGGTTTATCTCATGCTGTGTATTTTATATTTATTTTAGACTATAGAAATGATGTTAGACAAAAAGCAAATTCGAGCGATTTTCTTATTTGAATTTAAAATGGGTCGTAAAGCAGCAGAGACAACTTGCAATTTCAATAATGCATTTGGCCCAGGATCTGCTAACAAACGTACAGTACAGTGGTGGTTCAAGAAGTTTTGCAAGGGAAACGAGAGCCCTGAAGATGAGGAGCACAGTGGCTGGCTATTGGAGGGTGACAATGACCAGTTGAGAGGATCATTGAGGCTGATCCTCTTAGAACTATGTAAGAGGTCGCTGAAGAACTCAACATTGATGAATGGTCATTCAGCATTTGAAGCAAATTGGAAAGGTGAAAAAGCTCAGTAAGTAGGTGCCTCATGAGCTGCCTGAAAATAAAAAAAATCGTCATTTCGAAGTGATGTCTTTCTTATTCTTCATAAAAACAACAAACCACTTATCAATCGGATTGTGTCACGTGACAAAAAATGGATTTTAAGTGCTGACCAGTGACAACCAGCTCAGTAGTTGGACCAAGAAGAAGCTCCAAAGCACTTCCCAAAGCCAAACTTGTACCAAAAAAGGTCATGGTCACTGGTGATCTATTGCTCCTCTGACCCACTACAGCTTTCTGAATCCTGGCAAAAGTATCTGAAATCCTGGCAAAAGCATATCTGAAAAGTATGCTCAGCAATTTGATGCACTGAATTGTTCAACAGAATGGGCCCAAGTCTTCTCCACAACACCTGACCACATGTCGCACAGCCAACACTTTAAAAGTGAAACGAGTTGGCTGTGAAGTTTTGCCTCACCTGCCATATTCCTCTGACCTCTCGCCAACCAACTACCAATCCTTTACGCATCTCAACAACTTATTGAAGGGGAAACGCTTCCACAACCAGCAGGATATAGAAAATGCTTTCCAAGAGTTCATTGAATCTGGAAGCATGGGTGTTCTTTTTTTTTTTTTTGAAGCATGGGTTTTTATGCTACAGGAACAAACAAACTTATTTCTTGTTGGCAAAAATCTGTTGTTTGTAATGGTTCCTATTTTGATTAATAAAGATGTGTTTGAGCTTAGTTATTATGATTTAAAATTCTTGGTCCAAAACAGCGATTATGTTTGCACCAGCCTAATAGCTTTGCACAGAGGCTGGAGCCTTGTTGGGGCTTCCTAAATGGTAACTATTATTACTATTATAATTTCTTAGACATCTGATACTCTAGGGCCTGGTTATTGTCCAGATTGCATATAAGGCTATGTCCCCTGTCCCCTACTATAACACAGAGTTTTCTCCAGGTTAAGGACAGTTCATAAACCTCAGAGAAAATACAGCTTATTTCCTGAAGCATCTCAGACCTTGGGACTGGCAGTTTTCAGAGGTGTGCCTTGAAGTATACTGTAGTCACACGTTCTGTTGTCCCTCCATGTCAGCTTTTTAGAGCAGGCCCAAGAGTGTTTTTTTTTTCTTTTTTTTCACACCCCTAATAACCAGATGCTTGAAAGCATATACTGACTGTAAATGACATGGAGTCTCTGGGAAGTTCAACTTGAGCCAGGTTTGCTCAGTTCATCTCAGTTATCTTGTCTCTTAAGTCATTGTCTGTTCCCTGACTTATGCTCGGTACTATCTCAAGGCATCTGTGTCTGCTCCTTTCCCATCCGACCCTGGGCACAGTTAACAAGGTGAAGTGGTGCTTTCCAGAGACCTTGAAGCTATATCTTTCTCAGTCATCATTTGGGGCTATTACAGGGGGAAGTATAACTTTGTCTTATTGTCACGGGATCATGTAGATGTCCCAGTCCTCGCTCTGCAGAAATAGGATCAGACTGAATGTCTGTTCTGAATTATCTTTCTGCCTAAATGGAGCCCAGGAGGGATCCTAACTTGCAAAAAATATATTATTCAGCCCAATGCTGATTTCATTTCCTAAAAGAGATTGGGTCTGAATAAGACTTTAATTAAATTCAGCCTCTTGACCTGACACTGACTTGGTTCTCCCTCCCAGTGCCTTCCAACATTAGACAAGGGAGGAGGAGGAGAAATAGACAAATAAAGCGATTCACATGAATTTATAGGCCGAGCCACTTCCACATTCCGTAAAGCCCAAATGGCTGTAGAGGAAACAGCTGCAGTATTTACTGGGGCTTGGTTAAGCATCATTACCATCCCACCTCCTCACAGGGGGAGTTCAACTCCAAATGGAGTGCAGTGGAGGGAGTAATTGACTCTGCTGCCCTGGCACCTGGTGTTTCTGCCAAATCCCTGAGGTCACTGCAGCAGAGAAGCCCCCCTCCTGGGCTGGGTGGAGGGAGGCCTCAGGGCCTCTAGTGAGAGGGGGAGAGCAGAGACAAGAGGAGGTCAGAAGGGATTTCATTGTTCACTTGTTCATATCTTTGTTCACTCACTCAAGGATTTTTTTACTGAGCTTCTACTAGAGGTAGATGATGCATCTACTAGCATCATCTCATGAACAGTATGAGAAGGCAAAATGATAGGATACTGAAAGAGGTACTCCCCACGTCGGTAGGTGCCCAATATGCTATTGGAGATCAGTGGAGAAATAACTCCAGAAAGAATGAAGGGATGGAGACAAAGCAAAAACAGTACCCTGTTGTGGATGGGACTGGTGATAGAAGCAAGGTCTGATGCTGTAAAGAGCAATATTGCATAGGAACCTGGAATGTTAGGTCCATGAATCAAGGCAAATTGGAAGTGGTGAAACAGGAGATGGCAAGAGTGAATGTCGACATTCTAGGAATCAGCGAACTAAAATGGACTGGAATGGGTGAATTTAACTCAGATGACCATTATATCTACTACTGTGGGCAGGAATCCCTTAGAAGAAATGGAGTAGCCATCATAGTCAACAAAAGAGTCTGAAAAGCAGTACTTGGATGCAGTCTCAAAAACGACAGAATGATCTCTGTTCATTTCCAAGACAAACCATTCAATATCACAGTAATCCAAGCCTATGCCCCAACCAGTAATGCTGAAGAAGCTTAAGTTGAATGGTTCTATGAAGACCTACAAGACCTTTTAGAACTAACACCCAAAAAAGATGTCCTTTTCATTATAGGGGACTGGAATGCAAAAGTAGGAAGTCAAGAAACACCTGGAGTAACAGGCAAATTTGGCCTTGGAGTACAGAATGAAGCAGGGCAAAGGCTAATAAAGTTTTGCCAAGAGAACGCACTGGTCATAGCAAACACCCTCTTCCAACAACACAAGAGAAGACTCTACACATGGACATCACCGAAATCAGACTGATTATATTCTTTGCAGCCAAAGATAGAGAAGCTCTATACAGTCAGCAAAAACAAGACCGGGAGCTGACTGTGGCTCAGATCATGAACTCCTTATTGCCAAATTCAGACTTAAACTGAAGAAAGTAGGGATAACCACTAGACCATTCAGGTATGACCTAAATCAAATCCCTTATGACTATACAGTGGAAGTGAGAAATAGATTTAAGGGACTAGATCTGATAGAGTGCCTGATGAACTATGGACGGAGGTTCGTGACATTGTACAGGAGACAGGGATCAAGACCATCCCCATGGAAAAGAAATGCAAAAAGGCAAAATGGTTGTCTGAGGAGGCCTTACAAATATCTGCGAAATGAAGAGAAGCGAAAAGCAAAAGAGAAAAGGAAAGATATTCCCATTTGAATGCAGAGTTCCAAAGAATAGCCAGGAGAGATAGGAAAGCCTTCCTCAGTGATCAGTGCAAAGCAATAGAGGAAAACAAAAGAATGGGAAAGACTAGAGATCTCTTCAAGAAAATTAGAGATACCAAGGGAACATTTCATGCATAGATGGGCTCAATAAAGGACAGAAATGGTATGGACCTAACAGAAGCAGAAGATATTAAGAAGAGGTGGCAGGAATACACAGAAGAACTGTACAAAAAAGATCTTCATGACCCAGATAATCACGATGGTGTGATCACTCACCTAGAGCCAGACATCCTGGAATGTGAAGTCAAGTGGGCCTTAGAAAGCATCACTATGAACAAAGCTAGTGGAGGTGATGGAATTCCAGCTGAGCTATTTCAAATCCTGAAAGATGATGCTGTGAAAGTGCTGCACTCAATATGCCAGCAAATTTGGAAAACTCAGCAGTGGCCACAGGACTGGAAAAGGTCCATTTTCATTCCAATCCCAAAGAAAGGCAATCCCAAAGAATGCTCAAACTACCGCACAATTGCACTCATCTCACACGCTAGTAAAGTAATGCTCAAAATTCTCCAAGCCAGGCTTCAGCAATATGTGAACCGAGAACTTTCAGATGTTCAAGCTGGTTTTAGAAAAGGCAGAGGAACCAAAGATCAAATTGCCAATATCCACTGGATCATCGAAAAAGCAAGAGAGTTCCAGAAAAACATCTCTTTCTGCCTCATTGACTATGCCAAAGCCTTTGACTGTGTGGATCACAATAAACTGTGGAAAATTCTGAAAGAGATGGGAATACCAGACCACCTGACCCACCTCTTGAGAAACGTATATGCAGGTCAGGAAGCAACAGTTAGAACTGGACATGGACCAACAGACTGGTTCCAAATAGGAAAAGGAGTACATCAAGGCTGTATATTGTCACCCTGCTCATTTAACTTATATGCAGAGTACGTCATGAGAAACAAAGTTCCGTCTGGTCAAGGCTATGGTTTTTCCAGTGGTCATGTATGGATGTGAGAGTTGGACTGTGAAGAAAGCTGAGCGCCGAAAAATTGAGGCTTTTGAACTTTGGTGTTGGAGAAGACTCTTGAGAGTCCCTTGGACTGCAAGGAGATCCAACCAGTCCATCCTAAAGGAGATCAGTCCTGGGTGTTCATTGGCAGGACTGATGCTGAAGCTGAAACTCCAATACTTTGGCACCTCATGCGAAGAGCTGACTCGTCGGAAAAGACCCTGATGCTGGGAGGGTTTGTGCGCCAGAGGAGAAGGGGATGACAGAGGATGAGGTGGCTGGATGGCCTCACTGACTCGATGGGCATGAGTTTGAGTAAACTCCGGGAGTTGGTGATGGACAGGGAGGCCTGGCATGCTGCGATTCATGGGGTCACAAAGAGTCGGACACGACTGAGCGACTGAGCTGAACTGACCTGATCTACTAGAGGTTTGGTACTGTTTAGGCACAGGGGATATAGTGACAGACATGGTCCCTGCTTTCTTAGAGCCTATATTTTAGAACAATATACAGTAACCACAAAATTTAAACATAAACTCATTAAAACAAATTGAAAATTCAGTTATGTAGCCACAGGTGTGCATTTCAAATGCTCACAGGCTAATGGTCATTATATTGGACAGTGCAGGTAAAGAACGTGTCTGTCATGGCAGAAAGGTCCATCAGTTCAGTTCAGTCGCTCAGTCGTGTCTGACTCTTTGTGACCCCATGGACTGCAACATGTCAGGCTTCCCTGTCTATCACCAACTCCTGGAGCTTACTCAAACTCATGTCCAACCACAATAAAGTGGATGGGGTGTGGAGGGTCATTAAGTGAACAGTCATATAGGTAAATTTGGTAATGTTGGACGTAGTGGTACTATGAAGAAAATAAAACAGGGGAATGGGCTAGAGTTGCCTTTCGAGTAGGGTGGTCTGGGTGGGCTTCTCTGAGAATTACTGAAGTGCTCATTGAGCACCTGTTTGCCTCGACACATGGGCCAAGATCCTGGAGGGAGCTGGGGTGAACAGCAAGTCCTTGGAGCATTCTAGAAGTGTAGGAAAGCTGCTGTGGCTTGGAGTAGGGAACCAGAGGGAGAGCAGTATGAAATGGGGTCAGGGGCAAGGCTGAGGCCCAGTTGCCTGGGTCATGGGGAAGAATGTGGTGGGAGACTTCTTTAAAGGGAAGCATCAGAATCTGATTTATTTTTTAAAAGCTTACTCTGGCTTTTGGGTTGATCATGGATTGTAAGAAGGCAAAGCTGGAGGCAAAGGGAGCAGGAAAGAGGCTATTAAAGCTGTTCAGGTGAAAGAAGCTGGGTCTTGGCATGAGGGGCTAAGGTCAGCAGCTACCCCAGAAAGCTAACTCTGTGAGAGGTAGTTTCCTTCTATGGGGACAATAATAGTACCCACTGTATGCTGTTACTGATACAAGGATAGAGTGAGGCAACATTTGTGATGAACCTAGTCTTCACAGAACCATAGTATGTGGCATTATCTTGTCTAACCCCCTTTATAGCTCTCCTGGATGATGGTAACAGCCTCTCTGCTTTCTAGTCTCTTGTCTTGCCTCGTCTAGCCCAGTTTCTACGCTGTCACTGGAATCACCTTTTCTGAAAGGTAAATCTGAAGAGGTCAGTTCCCTTCAGAGGCTCCCGACTGAACCTCAGCTAAACTCTTAACTTGTTAACATGGCTTAGGAGGCTCTTCACACTGTGGCCCTTGTCTCTTTCAGGGATCATCTCCTTCAGGCTCCACTTTGAGCTCAGTCTCCAACCTGCATGGATCATTACCTCTGGCCTGAGTCCTTGAAGATTGGTACTATGGTCTGAATGTTTGTGTCTCCTGAAAATTCACATGTTGATGTGATGCTATTAGGAGATGGGGCTTTGGGAGGTGATTAGGTCATGAGGGTGGGGCCCTTGGGAATGGGTTTAGTGCCCTTGTATTAGAGACCTGAGAGAGCTCTATAGTTCCTGCTACCTAGTGAGGATACACGAGAAGTCTGAGTTGGAAGGAGGCCCTCACTTGATCATACTAGCGCCCCTGTCTCAAAGTTCCAGTCTCCAGAACTATGAGAAGTGTTTGTTGTTTATCAGCCACCCAGTCTGTGGTGTTTTTTAATAGCAGTCTGAACAGACTAAGACTCTGGACTACCTGACCAAGCACCGGTGACTATGCATTGCTGTGATTTGCCCCATACCTTAGAATTAAAAACCATTGAAAGATTTAAGTACTCTACTGTTGGGACTTTCATAGGGTCAGTATATCAAGCCCTATTCTTTCCCTTTCAAGTTTGGAACCCACTGAGAAGTATCAGTGGATAAAGGAGAAACACAGAGTGAGATCTTATTACTTGTATAACAAGCACAAAGAAGACATACAGATGGCTAACAAACACATGAAAAGATGCTCAACATCACTCATTATCAGAGAAATGCAAATCAAAACCACAATGAGGTACCATTACACGCCAGTCAGAATGGCTGCTATCCAAAAGTCTACAAGCAATAAATGCTGAAGAGGGTGTGGAGAAAAGGGAACCCTCTTACACTGTTGGTGGGAATGCAAACTAGTACAGCCGCTATGGAGAACAGTGTGGAGATTCCTTAAAACACTGGAAGTAGAACTGCCATATGACCCAGCAATTCCACTCCTGGGCATACACACCGAGGAAACCAGATCTGAAAGAGACATGTGCACCCCAATGTTCATCGCAGCACTGTTTATAATAGCCAGGACATGGAAGCAACCTAGATGCCCATCATCAGACGAATGGATAAGGAAGCTGTGGTACATATACAGAATGGAATATTACTCCGCCATTAAAAAGAATTCATTTGAATCAGTTCTAATGAGATGGATGAAACTGGAGCCCATTATACAGAGTGAAGTAAGCCAGAAAGATAAACACCAATACAGTATACTAACACATATATATGGAATTTAAAAAGATGGTAACGATAACCCTATATGCAAAACAGAAAAAGAGACACAGATGTACAGAACAGACTTTTGGACTCTGTGGGACAAGGCGAGGGTGGGATGTTATGAGAGAATAGCACTGAAACAAGTATACTATCAAGGGTGAAACAGATCACCAGCCCAGGTTGGATGCATGAGACAAGTGCTCAGGGCTGGTGCACTGGGAAGACCCAGAGGGATAGGATGGGGAAGGAGGTGGGAGGGGGGATCGGGATGGGGAACACATGTAAATCCATGGCTAATTCATGTCAATGTTTGGCAAAAACCACTACAATATTGTAAAGTAATTAGTTTCCAACTAATAAAAAAAAAAGAAAAAAAAATTGAATTTTCACTAGGAAAAAAAACAAACAAGCACATACATGATTCCCTAGGTGTCAGCCATCAGCTTGCCCATGGTCACACAGCTAGTAGGTGGCAGAAGCAGGCTTTCAACCCAGCTCCGGAAACTTCTTGTTGCTCTGATTCTTGAACTGTAAGCTTTGTTCATTGTAAAACTACAGTGGAGGACATGGATTAGGTGCATGTTCAAAATGATGAATTAACTCTCTATTTCTGAATTGACTTTTCTAGCTGGTCTCAACCCTAACAGGCATAATACAGGGGTAGAGCTAGCCCTGCTCCTTCTGTAAGACTGGTCCTTCCTATAAACAGTCCGACCTGAAAAGAGAAGATTAAGGGGGTGAGCTCAGTCTGGCCTTCCAGATTCACCAATCTGCTAAGTTACTTTTTCATCCTCCAGGGAAGAGTAAGAGATGGGGAGAATGGCCAAAGTGTTCATTGAACTAAGGTGTCTCTAGGTAGAATAAATGTTTCCCTGAAACCCATGGAGGCCGTGGACAAAATGTGTTATCATCCTTGGAAGTGAGCAAACTCTGATGGCAGTGGGGTCAAGGGTTCAGAAGTTTTCAAGTCCTTCTTTCTGTTCTTCCAGAGTTAGGATTCAGAGACCTACCTGTGAATCACTGTCCCTAAGACTGCCTTGCCTTTGGATGGACAAGAGGACATCTGGACTGCATATCAGGAACTGCTTTTCTTAAATATCCAGAGGACTAATGTAGCATCACCTAGAGGCCCACCTCAGACTTAGTGACAGGTCCTGATTGCTGAGAGACTGATTTGTGTCCTTTTCTTAACATAGCCAAGTGGGCATGTGTCCAAGGCCTGAGGTTTCCGGCATGTATCTCGTAGTCTCTCAGTAGAGTATGGCACCTACATTGATGGGGAAAGAACATCAGATGTGGGGTCAGGTGTCCTGCTTTCTTGCTTGGCTCTCATTTATTAGCCATGGGAGGTTGGGGAAGTCATTCAGCCTCCCTCTCCCATCATTCCCTCATCTGTAAAATGGCAGTGAAATTACTTATCTCAAAGGGCTATGTGAGGATCAAGATTATGGACAAGACTGTGCTTTATAAACAACAAAGCCGGATAATTCCAAGAAGCTTTATCACATTTTCCATGAATCTCCCTTTCTTCTTTCCCATATCCTTTTCATGGTAGACACATGTTGATTGCTCAACCAGTATCCTTTCTTCCTTTTTCTGGAACAGCACCCTGATCCTTTTTGGGGAATCTCTTGGGCCATGTAGATTGTTCGAATCCGACCCATCCTATAACTCCAGGGGCAGGCCCACAATCCAGTCCTGACCAAGTAGAGTATTTTATCCCTCTGGCCATATAGTCAGTTGCAGGATTGCCATGTACCCCAGCTGGGCCCAATAGACCGTTCCCAGGGCTTTTGCTGGAATTCCTGGGAAGGACTTTGCCTTCCTTGCCAGAATTGCCGAACTTGGAGATATAAGATTGGTGGGGGCCACCTTTGCCATGTTATGGGGAGAGCCTCCCACCATACAGGAAAGCAGAATGGAGAGCTTGGAGTAAGATATGTCCTCTTAAAATTGCTAGAGCCCCTGGACCCAGCCATGCCTGATTTCATTGTGAATGATGTGGATTAGCATTTCATTTTGATTTTTCTAACAGACTGTTGATGTTTTTCTCACAGATTTGAAGGAGCTTCTTTTGGTATCTTTTTTTTTTTTCTGAACTGAAATATATAGAATATAAAATTAACCACTTTCAAGTGTGCAATTCGGTGGCATTTAGTACATTTACAGTGTTGTGCAACCATCACTTCTATCTAGTTCCAAAGAATTTTCATCATCACCAAATTGGATCTGTTAAGCAGTTCCTCCCCATTCCCCATTTCCCTCAGTCCTTGGAAACCATTAATCTGCTTTCTATCTCTATGGGTTTATTTATTCTGGATATCTCATATCTAATACACTATATACAATATATGACCTTTTGTGTCTGCCTGCTTTCACTTAGCATAATGTGTCAAAGAGCCATCCATATTGTAGCATTATCAGTGTTTCATTCCTTTTTATAGCTGAATGATATTCCATTATATGGATAAAACATATTTTATTTATCCATTCATCTGTTGGTGGACATTTGGATTATTTCCACCTTTTGGCTGTGGTGAACAGTGCTGCTGGAACATTCATGTACAAATATCTGCTTGAATTGTATATTAGGAAAATGAGTCCTTGGTCTGTGATAGGTATTGGAATTACTGTTTCTCAGTTTGCAGTTTGTCTTTGACTTTGTTTATGATGGTTTTGGCCAGGCAGAATTTTGAAAAAATTGCTTTGTAGTTGAATCTGTCAGGCTTTTATGGCTTATGGGTCTTGTGACACAGGAATGTTATTATACTTGAGGTTATAAAATAATTCTTCCATTAAAACTGCCACTTATCTACTCATATCAGTGAAACAAGGATTAAAAACAGCCACACTTGCGCCCCCCGCACCCCGGGGTTATTGTGAGGACCAAATAAGAGAAACGATATGAAAAGGCTTTCTAAAATATAAAGCAGTGTATACACACAAGACATGTTGTCATCATCACTATTAATTGTATCCAATTCTGGCACTAACTAGCTGAGTTCTGTGGTTGCTTTCATTTTCCAGAGCAGAGACTGAAGGGCAGAATTATTCAATTATTCACCAAGTCAGCCAAGGATGCATTAGTTGGTAGCTTTGGAGAATGTCACAAAAGATATCAACTCTTATTAGTCATTTTGGGAGTGTTTCATATTCGACCAGAAAAATAAAAATGCCTTAAACCAAAAGTTATTCTGGTCATTCTTCCTCCAAGTAGAGTCTTTTTTTTCCCCTACCAGGAAAATAAACCTGTTTAGTGGGTTTTGTGTTATTCAGCTGTAACTGTAATTTAAGCCTCATCAATGGCCGTTTATGACATGGTTTCCTTATATTTTAAGCTCTACATTTTTTTTTTTTTTAGTGGCAAACTTCAGGTTGAACACAGTATTGATTGAAGAAAAATGTCACAACTTGACAGCAGTTATTCCTACGCTTATTGTTCTGGGATATGATAGTCTCCTGGTTGAGTCCTTGGGCTCTGATGTGGCTGGATGTGGGCTTGCAAGTGATTCAGTTATTAGCTAGTTGTGTGATCTTGGGCAAATTGCTGCACTGCTCTGTCCCCCTTGTTTGCCCGTCTGTGAAACAAGGATGATTATAGCTCCTGACCCACTGATAAAATCTATGTCATTGATAACATTTCTGTAGAATACTTGGCCCAGTGACTGTATGGAATGAGGGCTCGATAAATATTAAACATTAGTATAATTCAGGAATATCTAAAAGAATCCAGGAAATGAGCCTGAGGAAAGTGAAATATATCCTCCAAGGAGTATTCCCATCCTTGGAGGAGGGGTAGCACAGATCAAATCACGTGGCAGAGCCCCTGACCCTGCCACCTACAATTTTTGCAGCAGTCTGGTTTCCGTTAATACCATGTGAAGGATAATCACCAGGAATGGCAGTTGGTTCTCATAAGCGAGGAAGAAGAGGTCACATGGAAGGGAATGGTCCCTTCGTGTGGTCACAGAGGCCAGCTGGGAGACTGGGGTGAACTGTGCAGAGGATTTGAAGGAAAAGAGCAAGGGCATTGTGCAAGGGGCCTGTCCAGGTCACACCACCTCTTCTTGGGGAAGGAAGATTCTGGGTACTATGGATTCATGGTATGTGTTGATGTATTCACAGCGGGCACAACCTTTCTCTTCTTCCTCTCTTTCTGCACCCATCCCAGGCTTCTGTGAAGCCCCGCCTCTGGTCCTAGACCCAGAATGGTTGGATGCTAAAAAGTAATACTCCATGGACCTCTGCTGTGTTCCAGACACTTGAAATTTCCTGTTGGATCCTGTGCAAAGAGTGAGATCCCCACCATTTTACAAATGAGGAAACTGAGACTCAGTGAAGACACAGAAGCTACTTAAGGCCCCCGTCAGCTGGAACCACAGAGGCAGGTAGGGAATCCAGTTTGTCACATCCCCAAATGCATGTTAATAACTCCCATTTTCCTTTGAGAGTCTAGGCTTGAGGCAGGGGTGCTAATCTCAGAGCACATCTGTCTCTGGTACCAAGTGTGGCTTTCACTGTTTTAAAGCAGGGGTCGCTGCAGAGGACCTGAATGTGCTCTGGGAAGGGAAAGGCAGGGGGTGATGGCAATGACTGTGGGCCAGTGGCATCTGCTCGTGAAACCTGTACTCTCTTGTCTCTGGGCACGAAGCTGTAGTAAACCCCGTGATTCACTAGCTGGACTTCTCTCTTGCTTTTTCCAAGCAGATTCTGTGTGTTCCCAACCATGCTCATACTGTTTGCACCATAGGAATGCCCTTCCCCTCCCCATGCTGACCTGGGGAGATTCACTATAACCGCCACTTTGTCTAGGAAGCCTCAATAGACTTGCATGGATAACCTATTCATTTCTGCACCCAAATCAAATTATTCATTATGCACTCAGAAAAAGGCAAATTGAAGATTATTTTGAGAAATTTGTGAAAATACCAAATTTGGGGGACAATGCATGTTATTAAAAAGCAGAGACATTACTTTGCTGAAAAGGGTCTGTCTAGTCAGAACTATGGTTTTTCCAGTAGTCATGTATGGATGTAAGAGCTGGACCATAAAGAAAGCTGAGCAGTGAATTATTGATGCTTTTGAACTGTGGTGTTGGAGAAGACGCTTGAGAGTCCCTTGGACTGCCAGGAGATCAAACCAGTCAATCCTAAAGGAAATCAGCCCTGAATATTCATTGGAAGGACTAATGCTAAAGCTGAAGCTCCAGTACTTTGACCACCTGAAGGGAAAAATCGACTCACTGTAAAAGACTGTGATGCTGGGAAAGATTGAAGGCGGGAGGAGAAGGGGATGACAGAGGATGAGATGGTTGGATGGCATCACCGACTCTTGGACATGAGTTTGAGCAAGCTCCGGGAGTTGGTGATGGACAGGGAAGCCGGGCATGCTGCATGCAGTCCACGGGGTCGCAAAGAGTCGGACACGACTGAGTGACTGAACTGAACATATTAATGACTATCTTAACATGTGAAATTCCAGGGGCAGCAACCCTGTAGTGCTTGACAGAACAGATCTTATTCTGCCTTGAGTGCATATGAAACGGGTTTAATCTCCAGTAAAATGCAGCAAACTTTGCATATCTGTATGGGCAGAATCTGGGGTCGTACAGCAGAGGAGTGAATGCTGGTGACTTTGGGCAAATCACCTCCCATATCTGTGCCTGTTCCTTCACGTGCACTATGTTGTGGGTTTGTTGAGGGGTTTACTGAGTGCTTATTACCATGCCCCATGCTAAGCTTAGCTTCACATTCTTACTTGAGCCCCCAAGAGCGCCCTCATTCCGGAAGGCCCCTACCCTGCAATATTTTTTCCTCACAGCCCTTATCATCTTCTATCATATATAAATTTCTCATTTTGTTTATTTTTCATCTTCCCCTCTTAGGGCCTCTTGCCTTGCACAATTCCGGAAGGCACCATTCATGATGCATTCTGAGTTCTGCTTGGGGCTGATTTTACTGAGATTATTACCATGACTAGTGCTGACTTCCCAGAATTGGGTGATGTGGAGACTGTGGTGCTCCAGAAGTGGGGAATATTTTTTTTTGCCTAGTTTGATCGTTGCCATGTCCCCATACCCAGAACGATGCCTGACCTATATTAAACTGAAATACATGTTGAAAGAAAGAATGAAAAAATCCTCCAAAGAGAACCATTTTACTGGTGAGGAAACTGAGGCTCAATGAGTTATTGATTTGCTCCGCGTCCTGCTAAACCTGCGTCCTGAGGTAGCTGGGTTTCCAGCAAGCCTGCTCCCAATGGCTTTGCAAAACTCCACATCTGAGACACTTGGCATTGTCCCTGCTGCTCCATAATGCTCCACAAATATTAATGAGCTTGCCTACATGGATCAGCCCCTCTCCTCCGCTAGACAATCCAGCAGAGTGACAAACTCACATAGCCGTTGCTTGAGAAATTGAATTAAATTGCACGTTGCAAAGAAAAGGTGGACCTTTCGGAGGAAGAATTCCTAACCTAACTGCCAATGGTAGGAGTCTGCAGGGGCCTCTCAGGCCTCCCCAGCCCAGTTCTTTTTCCTGCCTCCTTCCCTTCTGTGAGCCGTTCTTCCTCTTTTTGCTTGCAGTGAGTTCTGCTCTCCTGTAGGCTACAATGTGTCAGTTGTTATAAAATCCGGGAGGTGGAGCTTGTGACGTGAGCGGTGGGGGAGCGCTCGGCCAGCCCTGCAGGGCGTGCAGTCCAGCCTCCGGTTCACGGGAGCTTAAGCCTTGCAGCAGGAGAACTTCCACCTCGCCCTCCTGGCTTTGAGCCTCACTGTATATCGGACCAGAGGCGCCGAAGGGAGGGAGGATGCGAGATGACTGGCCCTTTGGCAACCTGACCATCTCTTTAACAGAACCTTGGAAAAACAGCCGGAGGCTGACTGCAGGACCAAGGAGGCGCCGCGCCTCTTGTGGATGTGTGTGTGTGTGTGTGAGTGTGTGTGAGAGGGTGAGCGGGTGTGAGGGTGTGTGAGTGTGCATCACGACTGTGTGTGTGCATGGCTGGATGAGTGTGCCAGTGCACGCGTGAGTGTGTGTCTGTATGTGTGTGTCTGTGTGTGTGTGAGAGTGAGTGCTCTTGGTTATTATTTTTTTTTGGAAGAAAAATCTTGAAAATCTTGGGCAGGTTACCGTGCTCCTAGGGTGGTGGTTCTTCTGCAAGAGGAGTTGACCAGACCAAGCTACTTGAGACATTTTTCTCGCCAAGTAACGAGAAATTTCCTTTGAGAACGAGAGGGATTTTTCCGCTGGCTCTGCAGCTGAGTGAAAGAGATTAGCCCCCTACACCTGTGAAATCGACCAGAGCCGTGTGATTACTAGGGTTGGAGCAAGGACTCGGGAAGAAAAGGAGCAATAAATCCAACAGCCTGTCAGTGCCTTTGGCCACATTGGAAGATGTCATCTCAAACTAAGTTCAAGAAAGACAAAGAGATCATTGCCGAATATGAAGCCCAAATAAAAGGTGAGATTCGGGCTGGGGAGTCATGCCTCCCCTCCCCTTTCTTTCTCTTGCTTTGGCTTTTTTCCCCCTTTTCCTCCCTGCCATCATGAAATGTTGTTATGCATCAATAATCTTATTGTGAGGAGGAACAGTGGCAGCTGCACAAGTCCGGACTGGTTTCGACTGCAGAGAGCGCTGGTGCTGGGAGTACGGATTGTAGAACGGGCGGCGATCACTGCATTGCAGGTGTGTGAGGAGGATCCTACACCCGGCTTTAGGAGTGTCTCAGATACTCCATCATCTCGGCCGTGACATGTTACTCTCAGGCCATTTTGACAGTCACTGCCAAAGGCAGTCACTACCTCCTCCCCCCGCCATGCAAAAAGCCCCATGATATGATGTATGTTTTTTTGTGATCTGCTTTTTTCCCCCCTCTCTTTCTCCTTTCTGTTTTTTGTCGTTGCTTTGCCTCTGCCCCTTTCTCTGGTCTGGAATTCACATGCATATACTGTGGGAAGCAGCATCCCTGGGCTGCACTTCTTTGTCGGTGACTCTCGGCTGGCCTGGGTTGCCATGGATTAACTGTTATGGAGCATATTGATCCAAACTAATGCAGGCATTTAGGCATAAAGAGGGAGCTCAGTGCAGAAAATGTATTGTCTCACAGCGTGCAGCCCCCATCACCGTCCATGCACTAGTGTTCAGGGTCATCAGCCTTCATTGAAAGCCAGCAGTTCAGTGTGCTGGCTGGTAGGTGCTGCCTGGCTTCCGTGGTGTCAGGGAAAGCCTGCCAGGAGGGTGAGGTGACCTCTGGCTGCTCGTTCCAGCTTTAATGCCACTCACGGGGTGCACACTCCTCCCAGAAGCCGCTCCCTAAATCCACACTAGCAAGGGGAAAGAGGAAACCAGACACAATTGCATAGACAAATTCAGGTAGATTCCTTATTCAGGCCAGACTGGGGCTTCTCGCACCCTGTGAGTCCTAGGCTCAGCTTTGGCAAGGAAGACATGAAAGCACCATCCACCATGCTCACCCTTTCTTTTAGGAGAATACCCTAAGGGAAGCCTGGGCCTCTTGGCGTCTGATTTCTTTCTGGTCATGGTTCTCCTTGCTGTGACATAGGGTGTGTTGTGGTCGCTTGTAGAAAGAGTAAGGACAGAGTACATCTTCAGGGGGTGCTGATGCCTGCCCCCCGCCAGGACTCTTGAGCAAGTTGGTTATTTGATGCTCTGGTGACCTGAGGTTCCACACCTGCTTCTAGGTGCTGCTACTGCTCAAGGCTCAGTGACCCAGGAAGTCAGGTGGCCCCCCCAGGAGCGTTGGGAGGTCGCGCATCACAGCTGCTGTCCTCGCTTCAGATGCTTGGGAAACTTTGGAAGGGGAGCAGCCATCAGGGGAGAGCTTTGTTTTTTTCCAGCCTCGCCAACCGTCTTGTGCCTTTTAGTTCTGGTCAAACCCAGCATGCCAATCACCTCTCTGTAGACCCCGGGGAGAAATGAGCAGAAAACTCTGCTCTTCCCTGGGTGCCTCCTCTGCAGTTTTCAGTTCAGTGTGGAAAACAGTGACTTACAATGTTTCAGCCTTGCTGAAAATTTAGAAATCCACCCTTTTATTGGTCAGGGATCTGAATTCTCTGACTGCTCAGTACAAAAGCCTGCACACTTTTTAGGGAGTTTATGTTCTGTAAGACTAATCTGGCTGATTTTTATTTTTTTCTTCAAAAACTGAGTTTCCCATGGAAAATGCCATCAGAGAGAAGGTTAGGCCAAGTTTGGGACAGTTTGGGGGTTTTTATAAGCATTGGCTTGGTAGGAAACGTACTTACCTAATTTTTGAAGGATTGCTACCACTGGGACTGTGGACTCTGCTTGAGTATCAACTAAGCATTCTTTTACTTTTGCCTTTATTTTAACAACTAAATAGCAAGGGCAGGGTAATGCATTTCAGCAGGAAATTTGTCCAAATGATCTTATCTCTTCTAAACTCTAAATGTCTTTGCATTCTGGTTAAAAGAGTTTCATTTTATTCCTCTAGGGTTGACATCCACACCATTTAGGTCAGGATGCTACTGTGCCTGAAACTGGAATCTTTTCTGTCAAAATTCTATTTGTTCATCATCATCATCATCTACTGATGTGTGTTCAGGGCTCGATAGTTTCCATGGCTCACTCCCAGACCTCGCCCCTCTTGGCTTAACACAAAGTACAGACAGTCTGTAGGAGCTCAGTTTTAGAGATGAGGAAACTGAGGCCTTGTAATGTTAAATGACTTGCCCAAGGTCACAAGGTGGGAAATGTGAAGGCAGTTGGTTTCTTTCCAGGCCCGGTGTCCCGATACATTGTTTGCCTGAAGCTGCCCCTTGAAGGATTGATGTCAGTAGCAGATGGCAGTTTTGCGGTGGGGACCGGCTGCCTCCCGATCACAGTCCATTGTTTACCCTCTTGCTTTCCTCCCTTGCCTTTGTTGCTGGCCTCTGAAGAGCGTTTGACCAGTCATCAAAAATAATGCCTGACGCCAATTATCTTGGGTATCATTTGGCCAGTTTGGCACAAACACTCCACCTAGTCTGACGGATTTTGTCCTCTGTATGTTTTGTGAGACGGCTTTTGATTTTTAAAAGTGATACTGAGTTTTTACTTGGCTTAGTCCCTTTTTTCTCTTTTTGAAGAATTTACTGACTGGAACAAAGGGGACTGTTTTCAAAGTTCTTTATCCTATTGTGAAAAATTTCAGACTCATGCCTTCTCTTGTCTAATCAGACCCTCGAATCCCTTTGATTATATACCTGTGACACAGGAGACACCATATGCTTGCACATTCCCAGTGATGGGGAACTCACCACTTCCCAAGCCCACATATTCCATTTTTAGACCACTCTGGCTGTTGTAAGGAGTTTTTTAATGTTGAGTTAAGAATGTTTCTCATCCACCTTTTGGTTCTATACCTTGGGACTTCATAGAACGAGACAGATGCTTTTTCCCCATGACTGCCAATTGGATGTTTGCAGACTCTGATCACCAACCCTGAACTGTGATTCTCATTTGCTCATACAAGGTGGTTCACTGCTGCTTTATCATCTTAACTCTCCTTTGGATCTTCTGCATCCTGGGTTGCAAACTCCAGGCCTTTGAGTGTTTGACAGAATAAGTGAGTGAAGCTGGCCAAGTTAGATTATTTGTGGCAGTTGGCCCACCACCTCAGCCAGCAAAATATAAGAAGGGGGGTGGTGATTATGGTTGGCCTGAGAACACATGTCCTGTCCAAATGGACACTCACTACTTGGGTTCAACCAGTTGTTACCATTTAGAATGTAGGCCCAGCCAGATCTATCAGTTTTTCAACAGATGCCATTAATCTGGATTAGAGCTTTATGCTTTTAAAGAGATTTTGCCAAATGGACCTGCAGAAGACTGTACTATCAAAAATCTTCTTCAAGAGTGATGATACTAAGTTCTAAATGAGACTCTTTAAATATGATCAGAGAAAGGAAACAACATCACTTCCTAATTTATGGTGTATGTAATGCTTCTATTAATATAGCTCAAGGGTTGAATTAGCCCTTTTCACTGCCCACTCTCTCATTGCACCATATATATCATATCTGCTATGTTTCTCCAATCCACTGGGCTAGGAGCCTTATCAGAGAGAAGAAAATGAAATGAATTTTATATGACTTGTTCTTGGTGACCCTGTGCTGGCTCCAAATGGATATTGCTTCTTGTCTGAGGTGTTCACAAGTGCTCCTCTATGAACCTGTTCAGGAACCCTGCCTAAGAGTGACACCATATTCTCCAATCTGGAACTGGCAAACTCAAACTTCTTTCCCCCTTTGAAAATCAGAACATTTTCCCATCTCCAGCTTTTTGGCACTTATCCTATCTTTCACAGTGTCCTCAAAGATCACTGATAGTGTTTCTTAATTTTATTCACAAGCATTTTCCAGTACCCTGGGTTCTAATTCATCTTGATGTCAGATGTAATGGTCTGTTCTGCGTTTATTCAGAGTTCAAATTTCCATTTCATCCTAATAGAAAATGAAAATAGAAATTCAGTGATTGACTTCAGTGTTTGATTTTTTTTTTATTACACATCCATATTCATTTTAGGCCATCTTTTTAATGGCATAAGTCTAGAATTGAGGGGAAGGAGAGCAGGTAGTGAAGACAATCACAGAGAAGCATTTATTTACTCACTCATTTACACATTCACTCAGTGAACACTGAGCATCGACTTTGTTCTTAGTCTTGTCCTGAGTGTTGTGAGAGATGCAAAATATATGATATATCCTTGACTTTCAAGAGTTTTCTTGGAATATGGCAATAAAATCAGTGAAGGAAAAGAAAGAAAAATCTAAAATCTAAAAAATTTCCAACTTAGCATGAGAATGAATTTAATGTTAAAGAGATTATGCCTTGGAGTGACTGGACAATGACCTTAAGAGCCATCATCACCTTCAGTGGCTTCAGTGAGGAAAGTAGGCTGGGTTGGGGAACAGTGGGGAGTGGTGGGGACTGTGGCTGACCAGGGAGCTCATTTAGAGGAGGCAGCCCCTGCTCAGCTCTCCTGTCATTGCCGTGAAGGGATGTAAGCCCAGAGTGGTTAGCTCTTTCAGTGTTTCCAGAGCATCTGGATTTCAAGACAAAATCTCCTAATTTTTATTTTAAATATTTAGAAATTTAACTTTTGAAACATTTTTAAAATGGGGTTGTCTTTTCCATTATTGAGCTGTAAGAGTTCTTTCTACATTTTGGATACGAGTTCCTTATGAGATACAAGATTTGCAAATACTGTATTCCATTCTGTTGGTTATCTTTTCTCTTTTTTGATGGGGTCCTTTGAAGCATAAAAGCTTTTTAATTTTTCTGAAGCTTTATCTATTTTTTTCATTCTTTTTTCATGCATTTGGTGTCATATCTTAGGATTCATTGCTAAATCCAAGGCCATGATGAAAATCTCCAAATTTTTAAGACGTAACGCCAGTTTATAAGAAATACTTTGCTTTCTGAATGAATCTGTCAGTAGGAAAGCTTCAGCCCATGCCCACCAGTCTTCAACTTCTGGCCTACAAGTTGAAGTCCATAAAGGGTCTTGCTAATGAGGCCTCATTCAGTTTACCTGTTTCATCTTCAGTTGTTTTCTCTATAAAAGGCCTGTGCTGTCGTAACCACATTAGAACAATTCCTTGTCTTTGACTCCTCCATACCTTTTCCCATCTCCAAATATTTCATTTGTGCCTTTATTCTGCTTAAAATGTCTTCCTTCCCTGCCCGCCCCCCCCCCCCCCCCCCCCCACAACTTTTTTTGGTTTGGCCAACTCCTGACCATCCTTCACTGCCTGGTCAAATGATCCCTCTTCCATGATGCCTTCCTAATAACTCTTCCAGGCAGAATCATGTCTGCCTTTCTCTTCTGGACTTCATTATCCTTCATTACAATTTTGTGTTCAGTCTTTTGGCCATGAACTCTAGAGAAATGCTTATGGCCATTTTCATTTCCAATTTCCAATTTCATTTCATGTGATTGGTGTACAATCAGTTGAAGCAGTGGCTAATAAGTTACTAATAAGAAGTTTTACTTTTCTAACTCACAGCCAAGCTCAAGCTGGAGTTATATTTTCTTTGACATTTGTCTTAGCTTGGGTCGCTATAACAAAATACCACAGGCAGCTGGGAAGCTTAAACAACAGACATTTATTTCTCACAATTCTGGAGGCTGGGAAGTCCAAGATCAAGGTGCCCGCAGATTTGGCTCCTGTTGAGAGCACGCTTTCCTGCTTGTAGCCTTCTTGCTGTGCTCACACGGTCTTTGCTCAGTGTGTAGAGAGAGAGCTCTCTGTCCTCCTCTTCTTAGAAGGGTACTAATCCCATTATGAGGGCACCACTCTCATTATCTCATGTGAACCTAATCACCTCCCAGAGGCCCCACCCATCTCCAAACACCATCACATGGGAGGTTAGGGCTTCAGTGTGTGACTTTTAGGGGGAAACACCAAGCATTCAACCCCTAGCAACATCACGTTTTCTGTTCCATTGAAAGTAGGGGTTTTATTTGTTAAGGGAATATGCTTCATGATTTGATGAATTTCCTTGTTTGTTCCTGATAGGGGGGAGGGGATATATTTATCTATGGAGATGGGATGAAGGCTGATGTGTTTAAAGCCAAGGTGATGTTTGATAAGGTGATGTGTGTCATACTAGTGCTGGGAAGTTGATTGGGGAGCACGGCACATCAGGTGCCTCCCAGTCGGGAAGTCAGTGGATCTGGGGTGTGTGTTGGAGTTCTCACCACCAGAGTTTATATGTTAGGGGCTACTTTTCCTTTCCAGAAACCTCTATTATTCATTCATTCATTCACTCACACATTCATTCAGTGGCTGTTACAAGCCATGCTTCAGGCTCTACAGCTTTGTTTAGCGATGGGATGTAATTAATTTTTATTTATCTCTAAGTCTCAGTCATGCATATGGTGTCTCATTTTGTGATCCCCCAAATTCTGTGAAATAATCATTATTATTCCTATCTTATAGATAAAACCTAAAATTTAGAGAAATACGTTGTATTAGATTACACAGTGAATAGTGGCCGAACTAAGGTTTAAATTGGAGGGGTTCTGACTTCCAGCTGTGCAGGGAGGCAAGAAATATGCCAGGGCAGTTCTGCTTTGAAACCCAGAGGTTTCTTCACTGGGGGGCCAGTCTGGGATGGGTCTTAGTCTTTGACTTCCTGCCTTTCCTAGCCCTTCCACAATCCTTCTGATAAAACCTGCCTATCTCCCAACTTGAGGTCGCTTAGCTGTGTGAGATCCCTCTCTCCCACCCCAGGAAGTCATCTTTGAAAAAGTGCCTAGTGGAGAATTGAAAGAGGCTCCACCAACCTGGAAACATAGAACCAGAAATCTTAGATGTCTGCTAGTCCAATGCTCCCACTTTTGTATTTCCCTCCAGATGTGGAGACTGATGTTCAGAGAAGAGTTCTGGCTTGTAGGCATTTCTAGACCATATTTCCATGAACACAAAAGCTTTTTTGCTTGGTTCATTGCTGTAGCCTTGTGCCTGGCATCTCACTGGTGGTCAGTAATGGTACTGCATTGAATTGCTCCAGTGGGTAGGGCAAGCCTGGGTGGTGGTGGTTGCCTGGGAGGCAGAGCAGAGCAGTGCCTTGGAAAACGTGATGAGGTGAGGATAGAAGAGGGTAAGGATTGGAGAGGTCAGGAGGACATAAGGTTAGGCTGGTTCGGAAACTGGGTCCTGTCCTTGTAGCTGCCAGGAAGTTGGGGGTGGGGGGTAGGGGCTGACTCTTAAAGGTGCTGAGTTTCAATTCAGAACCTCTGGCCTAATACAGGCCACAGCACGCTGTATTCTGGGCTCTATTTCCCTTGTAAATGATTTGTTCCTGATGGTTTGTTGGTGTTTATAAAATTTCTTGGCTGGCCTGGGAGTGGGGTTTTGGCTCTGTTCTCTTAATTTGTTTAATCATTAGGCCAATTTATGTTTGGAGTAGTGTTCCCTGAGGTGTATTCCATGAAATTGAATGTAAAGAGGCATTGGGTGGAAAAAAATAGTTCTGTGGTCAAATAGGTTTTGGAAGTTCTAGCATGAAGTGAGTTAAATAGGCTTGTTTCCCACAGGACTTATGGGAACCTTGAATGTGTTAAGTATGAACTGCCAAGAAGGGGCCGCAGATGTTCCTCAAACTTTATTCAGTCTTGTAAACCTTCATGGAATATCCACAAGACTGTGTTCTGAAGGTCGATAATGTCGGGCTACAGTTTGTGGGTTATTCAGTTTCTTTCTGTTTTTGCCTTTTACCCAGTTCCCTAATTATTATAGTTTTCTAACAGGACAGTGTGAAGAAGGGAAGAGGTAAAACAAATGTGTATCCAGCTCAGATAAATGATTTCAGTGTGGTGTTTTGAGGCCACTTAGAAAATGTGGCTTTTGACATTTCCAATTACTGAGTGCTCAACCATTGATTTAAATGGTAGTTTGGTGACAGCTCTTTCTGATCAATATGTGTGGCATGTGCATGTGTGCCCGGCTGTGTGTGACAGTTTAGGGGGTGCCCTCAGCTGCAGGCAGCATTCAAGGGGCTTTGAATGGACCTGGGTGCCACCCCTGGGATTGTGCAGTCGATGCCAGGTGATAATGGTGCAGATGGACACGCAGATGCCCGCAGCCTGTGGCTCCTCAGAGGAAGCAGTCTCAGCCCCAAATCCAGGTGCAATAAAAATATGATTTTCTTTATTTTTCTGTAACTTGACTTAAATTTCACATCTCTATTCTGCTGGAAGTGACAGAAATAAATCTAAGCGATTCGGGGGTTTCCTCTTGTTTTCTCCAGCGTTGTGGCCCAAGGTCCAGGGGGGCTGGGGTGTTGCCAAGGGGACATCTATTGTGGTTTATCATCAACCTACTTTGGCAACTACTGAGATGTCCTCCTTCCTGCTGGGTCTGCAGTGGTCAGTCCTGCACTGATAGTTCTCTGTTCCAACCCTGAGCCACTTTGCGCGTTCCCCTCCTCAGCTCCTTCTCTGAGATATGCAGGCACCAGCCTCATACTGAGGCTCCTACACCGGGCTGGGTCATGAGAGACTCTGGACATTTGTCTCAGGCTCGTGTTGCCACTTACTTCTCCTCCAAGGCCTCCCTAGGGTGCCGCCTGGGGAAGTGGCCCAGCTCCTCCAGTTTCAGATTCTGCAAATATATGTGGGTATTCTGTCATCACCCACTCTCCCTGGGCTTGTCTAAGGTAAGATAGGGTGGGGATTATTTTCTTACAGATCCATAAAAGCTACATACACCTTGCCTTACAGTCTCCTGAAATCTGTATCTGTGTGTGGAGGAGGGGAGGGGAGGGGGGTTAATAGGGGTGGTCCCCTGGCTCTTTGTCATCAGGCTTTCTTTCAGATCTTTTGTCCATAATCCACATTCTTTCTCTTCTCCCTGAGAACTAGGGTTTCGAAAGTCAAAAGCCAAGAATTGACTCTTTCCCTGTATTATCCCTGAGGCACTGAACACAGAATGCCCTCCCTGCTTGAGTAATGTTCGGGAAATCTAAGGAAATATGAGAGAAAAACCTTCAATACTCCATCCCTATCCACACTATCCTGGCCCAGGCCATCACCACCTCTTGCTGGGATCATGGCAATACCCCTCTATCTCAGAGTTTTTCCGCCTCCACACTACTGATGTTTGGGTCTGCATCATTTTTTGTTGTGGGGGCTGTCCTGCACCATGTGGGATGTTGAGTTGCATCCCTGACCTAACCCACTTGATGTCAGCAGCAGACCCCCCTCCCCCAACAAGTTGTCACAACCAAAAATGTCTCCAGACTTTGGCAAATGTCCCCTAGGGGGAATAAGTCCCAGTTAATGCCACTAAAAAGTGACAAATAGATTCAAGGGATTAGATCTGATAAACAGTGCTTGAAGAACTATGGAAGAGGTTCGTGACATTGTTTAGGAGGCAGTGATCAAGACCATCCCCAAGAAAAAGAAATGCAAAAAGGCAAAATGGTTGTCTGATGAGGCTTTACAAATAGCTGAGAAAAGAAGAGAAGCAAAAGGTGAAGGAGAAAAGGAAAGATATACCCGTTTGAATGTAGAGTTCCAAAGAATAGCAAGGAGAGAGAAGAAAGCCTTCCTCAGTGATCAACGCAAAGAAATAGAGGAAAACAATAGAATGGGAATGACTAAAGATCTCTTCAAGAAAATTAGAGATACCAAGGGGACATTTCATGCAAAGATGAGCACAGTAAAGGACAGAAATGGTATGGACCTAAAAGAAGCAGGAGACATTAAGAAAAGGTGGCAAGAATACACAGAAGAACTATACAAAAAAGATCTTCATGACTCAGATAACCACGATGGTGTGATTACTCACCTAGAGCCAGACATCCTGGAATGTAAAGTCAAGTGGGCCTTAGGAATCATCACTACGAACAAAAATAGTGGAAGTGATGGAATTCCAGCTGAGCTATTTCAAATCCTAAAAGATGATGCTGTGAAAGTACTGCACTCAATATGCCAGCAGATTTGGAAAATTCAGCAGTGGCCACAGGACTGGAAAAGGTCAGTTTTCATTCCAATCCCTAAGAAAGGCAATGCCAAAGAAAGCTCAAACTACTGCACAATGGCACTCATCCCATGCACTAGCAAAGTAATACTCAAAATTCTCCAAGCCAGGCTTCAATAGTATGTGAACCGTGAACTTCCAGATGTTAAAGCTGGATTTAGAAAAGGCAGAGGAACCAGAGATCAAATTGCCAACATCTGCTGGATCATTGAAAAAGCAAGAGAGTTCCAGAAAAACATTTACTTTTGCTTTATTGTCTAGGCCAAAGCCTTTGACTGGGTGGATCACAACAAACTGTGGAAAATTCTGAAAGAGATGAGAATACCAGACCACCTGACCTGCCTCCTGAGAAATCAAGAAGTAAAAGTTAGAACTGGACATGAAACAACAGACTGGTTCCAAATCAGGAAAGGAGTACATCAAGGCTGTATGTTGTCACCCTGCTTATTTAACTTATATGCAGAGTACATCATGTGAAATGCAGGGCTGGATAAAGCCCAAGCTGGAATCAAGATTTTTGGGAGAAATATCAATAATCTCAGATACGCAGATGATACCACCCTTATGGCAAAAAGTGAATAAGAACTAAAGAGCCTCTTGATAAAAGTGAAAGAGGAGATTGAAAAAGTTGGCTTAAAACTCAGCATTCAGAAAACGAAGATCATGGCATCCAGTCCCATCACTTCATGGCAGATAGATGGGGAACAATGGAAAAGTGAGAGACTTTATTTTTTGGGCTCCAAAATCACTGCAGATGGTGACTGCAGCCATGAAATTAAGAGATGCTTGCTCCTTGGAAGAAAAGCTATGACCAACCGAGACAGCATACTAAAAAGCAGAGACATTACTTTACCAACAAAGGTTCGTCTAGTCAAAACTATGGTTTTTCCAGTAGTCATGTATGGATGTGAGAGTTGGACTAAAAAGAAAGCTGAGCGCTGAATAATTGATGCTTTTGAACTGTGGTGTTGAAGAAGACTCTTGAGAGTTGGACTCTTGAGAACTGGACTGCAAGGAGATCCAACCAGTCCATCCTAAAGGAAATCAGTCCTGAATATTCACTGGAAGGACTGGTCCTAAAGTTGAAATTCCAATACTTTGCCCACCTGATGTCAAGAACCAACTCATTAGAAAAGACCCTGATGCTTGGAAAGATTGAAGAAGGAGGAGAAGGGGATGACAGAGGATGAGATGGTTGGATGTCATCACCAATGCAATGGACGTGAGTTGAGTTTGAGTAGGAGAAGGTGATGGACAGGGAAGCCTGGCGTGCTGCAGGCCATGGGGTCGCAAAGAGTTGGACATGACTGAGTGACTGAACTGAAGTGAATGCCACTATCCTAATTGATCTCCCTGCTTCTTCTCTTGTCTTCAGAGTCTGTTCTCCCCACAGCAGCCAGAAGTAATCCTTATACAACTTAATTTAATCATGTCACTTCCTAGTTTCAAACCCTCCAGTAGAATTTCACTGCTCAAGAATTGAATCCAAATGCCTAGCTGGGCTTATGAAGCCGTGCTGTGACCATCTTGACCACCTCACCTCTCCACTCTCCAGGTGCCTTGAATTCTCTAAACTTGTACCCACTTTGAGACTTTGCACGTAACTTTTCCTTCTTTCTGGAACCCTATTAACCCTGTATTGTCACATGGCTGGCTCCTTCTAGGGACTCAACTCTTCCCTTGCCTGTTATTTTCTGATCACCCAATATTAAGTAGCTATGGAGTAACTAATGGATCAGCTGACTTGAAGACTCAGGAGAGCACTTACAGCTCTATGATGTTTTCCCTCTTTAAAATTTTTTTTCCAGAATTGAAAGTCTATAAGAACAAGACTTTTGTTTCTCATGTTCATTTGTGTTTTATTAGTACCTAGAACAACATTTGGTGTGTAATAGGTGACTGTGGGATTTGGTGAGTGAATGGTGAGAGTAGATGTCATTGTTCTGGATTTTGTACATAAGCACATGTATATATTCTGCTTTGGGGTGCATGGGTTTGTACCAGAAATTACAGTTTAGAGGCACAAAATGGAGCAGATTCAGGCTTTTTGAAACCCTCACCAAGAGGTACTTCAAGAAGATGAAGAATCAAAGAAGGGGCAGTTGTATCTCTGTAAAACTATCCAACCTTTGGCTTAGAAGGGAATGAAGTAGAGAGACCAGGGGACCACTTGCAAGGATACTACAGGGAATTTAATATTTTCCATTAATTGAGCATGTAGGTAGCTGAAAGGGGGACACAAAAGGGGATAAAATGTGGTCTCTGTCCCTGTCTTTGATGGACTCACAGTTTTCTAGGAAAGGTAGTTGAACAAAAATAGATTAATCGATTATGATACAGTGTGGTGAGTATTGGGACAGTGCTGGAATCACACTGAAAACAAAGTGAAAATGACAACTTTGTTGGGGAGAGCTGGAGAGGTTCTTCTAGAAGAAATGACTTTTAGGTAGGGCTTTGAAGGATGGGTGGAGAAGGCAATGGCACCCCACTCCAGTACTCTTGCCTGGAAAATCCCATGGACAGAGGAGCCTGATAGGCTGCAGTCCATGGGGTTGCGAAGAGTCGGACATGACTGAGCGATTTCACTTTCACTTTTCACTTTTATGCATTGGAGAAGGAAATGGCAGCCCACTCCAGTGTTCTTGCCTGGAGAATCCCAGGGATGGGGTCGCACAGAGTCGGACACGACTGAAGTGACTTAACAGCAGTAGCAGTTGAAGGATGGGTAGAAGGTCTCCAAGTGTTGAAGGGCATTTCACGAAGAGAGAACAGCTTGTGCAAAGGCATGGGGGTCATGAAAGGACCTGGGCACTTGGACAATGGTGAGCAGTCTGATGTCGCTAAAATCCAGAGTGAGTTGAATGGAATGGGGTTAGGAGATGAGACCAGAAGTGACAGGAGTTTAAAGTTCATTTCTAGCCACTGACTCTGTGAGCCTTTGATCTTGGATATACCGGATGAAACTTATTTTTTGATAATATTTTTTTCTGATTTTGGATGAAATACATGCTCACTCTTTAAAAAGTTTTGAAACTACAGGGGAAAAAAGAATCTAGAAGCTACTACTTGAGATAATCACTATAAAAATTCAATGTATTACCTTTCAGACTTCATACCTCTATCAAATATGTTTTATATCTATATATAATAAAAAATGAGCTTCCCTAGTGGCTCAGATAGTAAAGAATCTGCCTGCAGTGCAGGAGACCCAGGTTCAATCCCTGTTAGGAAGATCCCCTGGAGGAGGAAATGGCAACCCACTCCAGTATTCTTGCCTGGAGAATCCCATGGACAGAGGAGCCTGGTGGGCTACAGTCCATGGGGTCGCAAACAGTCAGACACAACTGAGCAACTAACACTTTCACTTTCATGTAACAGAAAATAGGATCGTAGGTCTTTCATGAAAAGTTATAAAGATAAAGCCGAGAGGCACATCATCATAGGCCTGTAGGACTAGGCTTGAAATAGAGTATGGCCTTACAATAAAGAGGCTAAAAAAAAAGAACAATAAAGAGATTTTGCTAAGTAAGAACATCAATCTATATGCATGACCTCCCACATGTTTTGATGGTCCACGAGGGAGGCTTGGGGATTTGTTTGTTGGAAACCATTTTCTTGTGGTGATAGACTTGTGTGGCCATTTCTGTCCCACCAGATTTATATAAAGCTCATCAAGAACTTCCCTCCACATCTGTTCCTACTGCTTTCAGCTAAAAAATCTCCCCTTCCTGGTCCCCCATAGTCTCACTTCCCTGTTGGTACCCAGGCAGCTGTTCCTGCCTTTGGCAGGAAGTATTAAAAGGAGAATCCTGTCAAAGGCAAAGAATTCAGGCTCCACAGCAGGTTCCTCCTCCCCGCTGGTACTTTCCCTCATTGTTGTTCCTCTGCCTGCATCCATGGTCATCAGTGGTGCTTTTGGGATTCTTGACTGCTGGTCTGCTCCCAGCAGTGGGAACTTACTATTCCCCTTGCTTCTGATGGCTAGTGAGGTTATTTTCAGAGTACAGTTTACCGTTGATCAGTAAGTTTTCCAACCCTTTGCCAGATAGAAAGTCCTGGATCCCTGTCGGTGGGTAGAGTTTCCGTGGAGGAGTTGGGCTCAGTGGGAGGGGACAGCTCCACAGGGGACTCTTCCATGGCTTAAAGTGCCTTACATGGAACCAGAGAGAGATGCCATGAGAGGACCTTCCCAGTAAAACACCTTAGCCACCTTCAGGGATACAAAACGGTGGGTGTCTCTTCTCTGATTTCTGTGTTCTTGAACTAAAGAATACAAACTGGCTGAACACAACATGGCTCCTTCCCAGCTGTCATCTCAGCAGGACATTTCTAAGCAGAGTTACCAGCATGTTACTTTTTAGTTTACAGAATCTTTATTTTGATCAGTGGTCTCTCCAGTGTGTTTTGGATCTCCCGAGATACATCATCTTGGAGAAACTGAGGCAGGACAGCAGCCACTCTGGCTTCTGACACCTGGTAATCCATTACTCCTTGACTTCCAAGCCTGGTCATTTGGACTTCTGACCTTTTGCCTGATTGTGTTTATTTGTCCCTTGACAAAACTAATCTAGGGCTTTTGTTTTGGTCTGATCTTTCTGTCTCAGGCCTTACTCTGAATATCTCTGTCTTGCTGGATCTCCTCCTTGGCATAATACTGCCATCGAAACTCTCCATCAAAAATGGTGGAGGCCCTATTGTTCTATGCCAGAAACACAGTTTTGTTAGACCATTGGGAATAGTGGGAAAGTAATGTTGAGAATGTAGTGATCCAGTTCACTTTGATTTAGTTTAACAAGTATTTATTGAGTTCGTACTATGTTCCCTGACCTCATAGACTTTATAGTGCTGCGAGAAAAACAAATTTTAACTTGTAATTATAAAAATACTGAGTATTATGAAAGAGTGATTTAGAGTCTTTGGGGAACATATAGCAAATGGATCTAAATGGTTAAAAATATTGTGATTTCTGATATTGGTCTATAAAACTGAATCAATTGGCTAAGCTTACCTTCCCACCATTATTTTCTGAGTTATGTAATATTTAGACTGAGCCATCTCTCCATTGGAGAGGGTCAGAAGCCATCAAAATACTTAAGGGGTCAGGAAGATGGGTACTTCTAAGAGAAACACACAATTCTTTGTGTAAAAGATAAAAACGTTTCCAGAAAGGGGATTTCATAATAGTCATACTCAAGTTGGTAAATATAATCATTGGATAAGTGCTTTTAAGGTGAAATTAAACCCAGGGATCAACTGAAGAGGATTGAAATCCAATTGGCTGGATAGAGTTATGCTAGAGTCACAGAACATGGCTGAGACAAGAATACGGACTGTGAAAGGAGGCAGCTGTGATGGGGTGGGGATCATTCTCTGGACGGAATTGCACAGACCTGGGTTTGAGTCTTGGCTTGTGGCTTATTAGCAGAGTGATAAGTCTTTCTATATCCAAGAAAGAGAAGAAAACACGGATAATATCCTGCCAGTTTCCCTATTTGAAAAATGGGGATAGTAATCCTTCATTTGTGTGTGTGTGTGTGACAGAGGGGGCGGAGGGAGAATTAGTTGAAACAAGACAAATCAGAATTTCTAGCATGCTTCTTGGCACATAGGACCATTCACTGAATGGTGGAAATGTTAGCTCAACCTATCAGAAGGTCACTAGCATTGAGTCCTGGACAGTGAACCTGAGCTTACAGGTGAAACCCTTAGTGAATGCACCAGATTAGAGGGAGAAGAGAGTGAGGCGGTACTGGAAAACCGTCAGTAGATGATAGGTTACAAATATGGGCAGCTAGAAGAGGAAGGCTCCAGTAAGTCTTAGGCATCATGCCTTAAGTAGGCATGATGCTTTTTCTTGCCCTATTGCATTTTTTCCCCCCAGTGTGGCTTCTGGGCCACCCACATCAGAATCTCTGTGGGTTGATACCCAGGAACCGGCATTTTACAAGTGTCCCAGTTTTCATGAACTTGGAATATTTGAATCTGGTCTTAGTGAGCTCACCAACTTGACTGTTTGTATATCTTTTTTTTTGAAGGCAAAAGAACATTTAATTGTCATGTAGACTACTGATGAATGAGAAAAAGAACCAAACCTGAGCACCGTGTGTGTGTGTGTGTGTGTGTGTGTGTGTATGTGTGTGTGTGTGTATGTGTGTGTTAAAATCCTGTGTCTTCTAAAATTAAAAAAAATGTGTCTTTATATATTTACGTGTGTGCAAACAGTTCCATAGTTGTTACTGACTGGTAATGATGTTTACTGTTGGGAACTAGGACTGAGATGAGGTCAGGGATAGGGGCAGGATAGCAGTGACAGGGAACTCTGAAGAGGAGACCTTTTCCCCTTATATTGGTCAGTATTGATTCACTTCTAAAGTAATGAGCATGATTACTTTTCTAATTAAAAAAACCCACCAACTTGACAATAAGTAAGGCATTTGACAAATTTTCCTGCTATGAAAGTTGTTTAAACATCTTTCTTATCAAAAGAAAAGAAAGAATGGTAGAAAGAAAGAAAGAAAGAAAGACACCTGTAAGAGATTTAAGTTATGCTTTACTTCTTATGGCGCTCATTAAGTAGTATAAGAATGATTGCTGAAATGAAATTATTATTTTACTGATTTATTCCCCCCTGTAGCAAGGAAAGTGTTTTTCCCTTCTCTTTCAAAATTTTAAGAGATAGGCATGGAGGGGGAATAGTCAAGCCCAACCATTTAATTTATTGGATTTAAATCAGAAGCCTTTGTGGTGCTATGTCCAGATTCAGGGATTCAGAGGCATAGACCTGGTTTTCCATCTGTGATCTGTCTTTTGAATAAGGCACATCTCTATTCTGCATCCTTGTTTCCTCATCGGTACAATGAAGGTGTTACTTACCTTAAAGGCTAGTCACTGTGAGGATCAAATGAGGTGCTGTATGAGAGAGTAAACTCTAGCGTGCTGCAGATATGTTAATTATTTCTATTTTGGCCTAGTGCCCTCCCCCTCATGCTGCTATTACTGCAGGGTTGTTTATGTGTCTGTCTCCCTGTGAGCTCATTGAGTGCAGGGGCCTTGTTTTATTCATTCCCCAAATTCTTATGCCTAGTGCCTGCCACACAAGAGGCATTCAAAGCAAGTTCTGGAATAGCTATCAAGGATAGAAAAATACATGCACAGTTAGGTTTCGGCTTATGAAAATATTAAGATGTTCTTCCAGGAAATGCCATCTTCTACTTCTATTTAAAGGAATAAAAAAAAAATTCACTCAAGTCCACAACAGCAGTCATACTGCTCACAGAAGGTAAAGAATTTTATTAGGGAAAATTTAATTGCCCGATTTCTAAAGAGATGGCCACAATCTCCATCCTCATTACTGTCAAGTGCAGGATGGCTCTTTCCAGGGAGGGCAACATGATTGAAAAAACTGTGAAAAGGAAAATCCTGATACTCCTTGAGAAAAGTCTCCCAAGAAACAGAAATGCCCCCGGATTACCAGTTTCCTTTATTGTCTGTCAGAGCCCTAGAATAAGCCTTCTCTGGACTCCTCAGACAAAGGGCCTCTTCGACCTCTACCCCAGACCTTGGCTGGTGAACCACAAAGTCCCTTATTTCCCCTGGAAAATAAATTGCTTGACAAAATTGGAAGGATTATCTGAGGCCCAATTTAGGGGGCTCCGGTACCTCTAAGACCCAGATAATTATCATCTGAATGGGCCGAGGGGAGGACTGGGGCCAAGACTGGAAACAGAGCCCTGGTCTAGATCTGTAGTGAGGACACAAGGGACCAGTCTCAGCTCTGATAATCTGGACCACCCTCCAGTACTGCCATGAATCTGCACTGTCTTCTGCCTTTCCCGTACCAGTTGCCTAAGCCAGAACAGCTGGAGAGCACCATTACATAGGTTCATAATTGTCCAAACAAGTACAGATTGTTGCATGGACCATCATCAGCCTAGGTGAAATCTCTAGTGGCTTGCCAAAAGGCTTTGTCCTGTTCATTGTTTTAACTGAGTATCTGGTTGAGGACATGAGCATGCCTATCCATGGTTGTTGATATTGAACTGTCTAAGGTTTGCAGCCCTGCTGCTGTACTTTCTAACTGTGTGACTTTGGGCAAGTCTTTTCATTTCTTTGAGCTTCAGTTTCCCCATCTGTAAAGTGGAGATAATTATCCAACCTCAAAGAGTTATCTGGGGGGTTAAGTGAGATAAAGGAAGTAAAGCCCTCCGCACAGTGCCTGGCACACAGTGAGGACTCAGTGTTAGCTGTTATTGTTAGTGATCATAACTATAAGAGTAGTATGGCCAGCTTCGGAGTCCAGTAGATCTGGGCTCAGATTCTAGCTGTACCACTTATTAGTTGTGAACAGATTGTTGAACCTCTCTGAGGCTTAGCTCTCTGTACCATTGTAAAATAGGAAAAATAATACCTACCTTGGGCATTTCTGTAAAGAATTCAGGCCAGATCAGACACACAGTAGATGCTCCATAAACAGTGGTTGCCATGAAGAGAAACAGCACATCGTGTGGCAGACAGAACCAGGAAGCTGAGCAGTCTTCAAAGACTGGGATGGGGTACCAACTCTAAAAATATAAGTTTAACAGTATCCTTAAGGGAATGCCACCAGCTCTTCAAAAGAAGGAAACTTTTTTGAATATTGAGCCCTGAAAGAAATTTCTCCTTTGACTAGATAGCAGTGTGAGTGAGGCAGTAACAAATTGACCTTTGGTTAGGATGCCAGACCTTTGACCCTGGTTCCAGCCTCGTCCTTTATTCAAGTGGTTCTTGGCCCCTCTCCAGAAGGTTCCAGGAAAATAGATGATAGAGGCCATGGGCTAGGAATTGAACACCTGTCTCGAAGCTGTGACTCAATGCCCTGATGCAGAAGTCTGGCAAGCTGTGCTGCATGTGGACTCGTTTGGCCCAGGTGTCTTGGGCATATAGGCCTTCCCCTCCAAGCCCATATGTGAATCTTGTTTCTGTTGCTCCAGGGTAACCAAAGGTGATCTGGAGCTTGAACCTCTGCCTCTTCCCTGTAGGGACCAGTCTGAACAACCACCCTGACTTTTCTCTGAGATGCCAACAGGCCTAACCAGACCCAAGGGAGCAGAGACAGTCAAAAGCCTAGACCCACCCAGACTTAATCTTTGACCTCCTTGGAAACAACCTCTTAGAACTTTGGTCCATGAAAGTGTCTAGAATCTGGAAAGTCCATAATATAATTTCCTTCCTATCTTCTTCTGTGGAAGAAATCAATGGAGAATCAGTGACACCCTGCCTGCATCCTCAGTGCTGCTCCATAGCATGCCTGCTGTGCAGCCAGGAGCTGAGTGTTTAGCCCTCAGAGATTTAAGAATGCCTTTTTGATATCCTTCTCTTTCTCCAGATGTTTAAAGCAGCTCAAAGCTAAATTTAAAAAAGTCAATTTATTTTCTTCCAGACTGTCACTGATCACCGTACAAGCAAGAGGTGGTCTGCAGACCAGTGATGAATTTTATTGAGATGCACAACAAAGTTGAGCAGCCTCATAGAAAAATCTGTATTTCTGACTCTTATGAGACAAACTGGATGATCTGGTGCACTGGGCCTCCGTTCCTTCATGGCAGCCAGTTAGCCAGAGCTGAGTGGCAGCTGCCATTGTTAGGCGAGGCCTGCATTCTTAAGTCTCCATCACTTCCTGGGACAGGAGCTCTGGGGTCCCCACACCCCCTTATCTCACACCCATTGCTTCACTCATTACCCCAAGCTCCCTGGTTTCTATGTACAGTTGGGTTTGCCACTTCTTGATAAGGCCAAGAAGATATATTCTATCTTGTCTTTCAAATTATGCTCATTGGATAGGGTTGTACAATAAGAATCAAATGATTCAGTATCTATGAAACAAATGATTCAATATCTATGAAATAAAAATGCCTGACTTGCCACCATCCTTTCAAATTTCACAATCGAGACTCTCTGCCATTACTTTAAGTAAGTCCTTCTTCAGTTCTCAAGGATGAGTTCAAAGTTGGAATCAAGGGCAAGACACTGTCCTCCAAGGAGAAGTGCTGTGGGGTTTGCCTCTGATCCACCCCTGAGGGGAACTGGGGACAGGTGGGCTGGAGGGTCCTTCAGCCGCTGGAGGCTGTTAAGGACCGGGTGATGTGATGGATGGTGGTCTTAGTTACCCCTGTAGTTGTCACCACAACACGTTTTTAGTAGTTAAAAAAATCCCTCAATGTAAGTTGATAGTTTACACACCAAAGCACAATTCACTAAAAGCAAAATTCTGCTCAAACAATCTGGTCCAGAAACGGTACATTGAACTCTGAAGTCAGACAGACCTAGAATGGAATTTCAGCCTCATCACTAATCGCTTGACCTTGGGCAAGTCATCTCACCCCCTCTGCTTCAACTTCCACCTTCTTAAAATGGGTACCTCTTGTGAGGGGTAAATGACATAGTTCTCATTCAGTAGTTTAGCTCAGTGTCTGTAACGTGGGCAAAACTCTGTTATTATGCTTCCCCAGATCTTGAGGCTTGATCTGATCCAGGAGTGAGATTAAAACATTTATGGCAGAACTGGCAGCTTGGAGGCAAACTTAGACCCACTAGTGTGTTTTGTTTGGCCTTTGGAACATTTACAAAGGTGAATGAATTCCCAACGTTTAAAAATTAAGAAAGTCTTTAAGAAATCAGGGGAGTTTACATACAAATCCAGATTTCTGGCATTTGTTATGAATGGGAAGATTTAGAAACACTGGGCCCCTATTTTCAGACAGAGACGAGATTTGGCTGCCCTCCTCAACTGGGGCATGGCCTCCACTTTGTTCTTGGCCCACCTCACTCATTTTTTGTTACTTGCTTGGGCATTTGAGTTTTTGGATCTGGAGGAATGGGTTGACCTTCATTTAAATCTTCCATAATTATTTCTAGCAACCAGGCTTTGGAGAAGGAGACAGCAGGTCGTATTTCCTGGCAAATGCCCCAGTCCCTTCTGTTGTATCTTTTATGCATAGGGTCCTCAGCTCCAAAAATCTGTAGGAGCACAGGTAGGGTCAAGATTCTTTTAAAATAATCTGGGGAACTTCCCTGGCAGTCCAGTGGTTAAGACTCCTTACTTCCAATGGGTTCGATACCTTGTCGGGGAACTAAGATCCCACAAGCTATAGAGTGCAGTGTGGCCAAAAAATGCAATAAATAAAAATAAAAAACTGAGGGACTGTAACAGAAATTGAGATAAAAGCAGAAACCAATGAGTCAGGGGGAAAAAAAGAAAACTTAAAAGAATCTAGGACACTGACAAAGATTTGTACCTGTGACTGGATGGCCACCTTATCGCGACACATAGGTGAGCTGAAAGTTAAGAAGGAAGAAAGTGTAGAGTTTGCCCTTCTGTCTAAGAACCCAGCTGGTCTAGTACAGACTGGGGAGAGGTGTGTTTAGCAGAGCACTGGTGAAAAAGACTCAAGGTTCTCGTTGACATTAAGTTTGGTGTGAGTCATAGGGAGGCAGCTGCCAAAAAACCTAATCTGATTTGGGGCTGGGTTTATGAAAGTCTAGTGTCTGGAAGACCTTTCTAACAATTAGAGCTGTCTTGAAAGGACAGGCAGACAGCCTCAGGAAGCCTGGAGCTCCCTGGTGTAGGAGGTGTTTGAAGCTGGGTGACATGCCCCTGGAAAAGATTGTCAGAGTGGGGATTTAGGCATCAGAGGGAGGTTTGTTCTATGTGACATACAAGGTCTCTGCCAACCCTGTGATTCTGCTTCCTGCAGCCCAGTGGAAGAAGATAATTTCCATAACAAAAGTAAAAACCTTGCTTTCTGATAGAGAAAAGCAGAACGTACTGAAGAGGCAGCCATTTTGCTCAGGTTCTGTCAAAATGGAAATATAAACTCCTAGTTTTCACCTAGCAATCTGGGCAACACATGTCCCTGGCCCCGCCTCATCCCTGAACCTCGTCTCACCTGCAGCACCATCCTGACACCCGCTTCATTTCTCAGAGAAGGAGGGGGTGGTGAGGAAGGATCTGTTTTGCACATTCTGCTAATTTGTTTAAGCTGAACTTTTATGCAGAGCTTGCAAACTGACGGCACACAGGCCAGATCCAGTCCTCAGATGTGTTTGATTTGGCCTGGACTGTGTCTTTGAAAAATGTGAATTAGATGCCAACAAGTAAAAATGAGATTTCACATAAAATCTGGACTTCCAGCACCTTTTTAAAAAGTCAGAAGGTCTGGCAGCTCTGGGCCTGTATCCCCACGTGGCAGCACGCGATGGTGCTGAACACCAGAGCCCTTCCTGGACAGGATTTGGGCTTGCACTTGGGCACTGTCCTTATCCCCCTAACCTTGCCTGCTCCACTAGTTCACCTGACTGCCCCACTCCTAGGCCCCTGTAGGTACTGGCGTTAGTAACCCCTGGTATAGTGTTGTGGTGGTTGTTTATTTTAATCAAAATGTCATTAAACTTTATTTTCATTAGGTAAAAGCCACTGATTTTCTCCAACTTTGAAGGGAGTATCCTGTTTGGGATGGTCCAACTTAAAATACAGCCTTTGTGGTTTACCTGGATTCCACTTTCTAGGATGTGGGTTGGGAAGGGCACCTCAAAGATGAATAGACATCTTCAGAGCAGCTGGAACCAAGATAAAATAAAATCTGAATCTCAGGAAAGGCTTGCTCTAGATTCTAAGACAGTGCAGGCCAAGAATGCAAAGAAGCACCACTGTCAGTGTCAGATTGAAATTTTCCTAACTCTGCAGAGGATGCCTTACTCTGAGAAGCAGAAGTGGTTTATTTGTTTATATAAGCATGACCAGCACATTAGGCAGCAGTTTGTTTTCAAGGCCACATCAAAATTCCCTGCATGGTCAGAGGCATCCTTTAGGTGCAGTCCCGGATGCCTCTTGGTCATCTCCCTAACGGTGTGGTGAGCAGCTGGGGGTCACAGGGGAGGGTGAGGAGTTGGGTGGAGGCAGCTGAGATGCCTTTGCAGCTGCTCCTAATGAATAACTGTGGCTCAGATACCCTTGGCCCCAATTTCTTGCATCTCAGCAAACAGCCCTCTCTCTTCTTTTGAACTGCTCCCAGCCAGGCCTTTGAGGGCCACCCAGATGACTCTGTGGGTAAAGAGTCCACCTGCAATGCAGGAGATGCAGGTTTGATCCCTGGGTTGGGAAGATCCCCTGGAGGAGGGCATGGCAACCCACTCCAGTATTCTTGTCTGGAGAATCCCTTGGACAGAGGAGCCTAGTGGGCTACAGTCCATGGGGTCACAAAGAGTTGGACATGACTGAAGCGACTGAGCGTGAATGTATGCAAGGCTTCTGATAGTTTTCCTTCTACTGACCCAAATCTTCATCCTCTTATCTTCCACACCACGGGCCTAGTCTGGAGCCATGGAGAATGATAGTTTTCCCTTCCATGGCACAGCCCTGCAGATGTCTGCCTAGTTGTCTCCTCTCTTTCTTGAGCTGTCTGACCTTCCCTGCTCAGAGGAGATGGGTTAGGGGTGGGGGCGCAGACAGACAGGTGGAGGCAGATGAAGCAATGTGCACACGTGGCTCTCAAGCTGGGCTGCTTCTGCTTGGAACCCTGAGTTTCATATGAAGCACCTTCCTCTCCAAAGGCGCCTCAGAAACTCTCTGCCAGATGGTGGGGTCTGAGGGAGACTGAGAATAACTGAATCTTCATAGGAAACTTTGGTATTTGGTGGTAGAAATTGCAGGATCTTCACCAGAAGCAGAGGATGGTCAAGAGCTGTTAGCTCAGTGCCCAGTGGCTGCTAGGAATCAGGGGAGTGAGGTCCACTGAGGGCTTATTGCTTGGCTGCCCCACCCCGAGGTGGAATCTGCTAGATCCTCATCCTGCTTGAGCCTGTCTCTCTGCTGTTAAGAACTCAGACCAAAATTGTCCAACCCAGGACTTCAAAATCCTTAGGAACTCCCTCCAACACCACTTCGTTGCAGAACGAGCCACTCCCTATATGGAACCTTGGGCTTATCACTTAGGAAATGCCCTTCTGGTCTGAGTATTTCTAGTGTAGACAAAGGGTCTTGTCTGGCTCTCTATGGTACAAATCATCCGGCTCCAGTTTTCTGTTTTAACTGTAGTCGCCTCCATGTATCCTTTATTGAGTCATCTTCGCCTGTTATTTTCCTTTCACCTTTCCCTATTTTTTTTTTTTTTAAACTTGCCCTTTCTTGGGATCTTTCGTCCACAGATAGAAGTGATATCTGTGAATTGTGGGAATTCCAGGAAGAGTTATCTCTCAGGAATGCCAGGGACTGTCTGTGACGGCTTGGCATCGGGAAGATGCTGTATCTCTATGATAGGGGAGAAGATGCCATCTGAACTGCCTGGAGAGGGTTAGCAGTGCAGGGTGGTGAGTGAGTGGGTAGGGTTTTCCATAAGGTCTGTCTCTCTTCCTACTGTCTTCCTTCTATCTGCTTCCCCACATTTCTCACTTCTTGTTTTGTAAAGAGAAATAGCTACATCCATTTGTAAATAGCATGACATCTCAATATAACATCATCATTGTTTCCTAATCCGGGGCCCTGGCCATTCCCTTCCTGACCTGCTCAGCCTTCCCTGGGTACTTCCTTTCGTCTGAGTCAGCAGTAGAGAGGTCCTGTGTCTCAAAGAGTTGTTCCTTGGACTGGACACCCTGGGTAATATTTGGTGACAAAATTCAGTTGGTACTATAGGCCTTACATGGACAAGCTCGGGGCACAAAGCATGTATGTGTGGAGTATGAGGAGGAGTCTGTTGCGGTTAGGAGATCAGATGTTCCTTCCGGAGGAGCATCTGTCCCCATCAGAACACTGTGGCTTGTGGAACGGCTTTGCATGAAGAAACAACCTGTCTGGAGCCCATGTCGTTCCTGTGGTGTGGGGAGCTAATCAAAACTTCATGAGAAGAGGTGGCTGTCTTCCACCCAGAATCAAGATTAATTGATATTGGTTAATGGTAACAAATCAAATCTCTCAGCAACCCTTCCCATTGGGCTTCTAGTAGTTCACTTTTCTATGGAGGCCAGGAGAGTTTTTATAGAATCTCCAAGTTCTTGGAAACAGTTGACTCCTTAAAGACATTCGTGTCTGTTCTCAGAGTGGCTGGTGGGAAATGAAGAGAAAATGCCTCCAAGTTATTGGGATGAAGTTGTAATTCTCTTTTGCTTGTGGTTTGCTCGACCCACTCACATCATTGTTGCATTTGATCTTCCCCAGCCTGTGGAGCAGGTGGAACTGGGTTATTATTATCTGTTTTCCAGGCGAGGAACTCTCTGCACCCTGGAACACCAGTCTCTCAAGATGTCTGCTCTAAAAAGGACTGTGTATTCAAATAATCATGGGAAGCATTCTAGTGTGTTCCCTCCTTAAGGGAGTTATAGCGCATGGCTACATATTAAAGGCTCTGATAAATCCTGTTAAAAAAAAAAGAAAATATTTAGTGCATTGTTTCCTAAGCTCATTAACTGAGGTACTTCCCCCCACACGCACATTTTTTTTTTTTTTTTACAGTATACTGTCATTCTGTAGATGTTCAAACTTTTTCTGTAAAAGGCCAGATGGTAAACATTTCAGGCTTTGTGGGCCATATTATCTCTGTCTCAACTACTCAGCTCTGCTCTTGAGTGCAATAGCAGCCGTGGACAATAGAGAAATGAATGGGCATGGCTGTGCTCCAGCAAAACTTTATTTACAAAAATAAGCTGTGAGTTAGATTTGACTCATGGACTGTAGTTTGCTGGTCCCTATTCTAGAACAGACATCCTTGGAACAGCTGCTTGAGGTGTCCAGAGAGTCCTGGGTAGGAACTTCCCTCCCAACCCCCAGAACAGGTGGCATGGTGGCAGTGTCGCATTGAAGGTGGCATAGAGGTTGGACACTTTACGCAGTATATAACTTCCAACTGCTGTCAGAGATGTCTCTGGTGAGAAATCAGGAATATGACCAGTTAATGTATAAGAATAGACTAACCACCTAATGTGCTCTCACTTTAAGTAGAACTTTTGGTTGCACGACTAAAGCCAGATGGAGCTGGTGGCGGTGAAAATGTAGCTTGTCATGAAGATGCAGGATGTTCTGCGGAAGCCAGGTGAGGACATGCAGTTGGCCCTGGGCTGACCTGGGACCAGAAACAGGGTACTAGGGAGCCCTGGTTTGTTCTAGAGATTAAATTGTGGTGGTGGTGTTTAGTCACTCAGTTGGGTCTGACTCTTTTGAGACCCCATGAACTGTAGCCCACCAGGCTTCTCTGTCCATGGGATTTCTCAGGCAAGAATACTGGAGTGGGTTGCCATTTTCTTCTCCAGGGGATCTTCCTGACCTAGGGATTGAACCCACATCTCCTGCATTGCAGATGGATCCTTTACCACTGAGCCACCAGGGAAGCCTGTTAATTGGTGTACATCTCTCTGTGCATCAGCTTCACTCTCCCTTCTTAGCAAACTGGCAGTTTCTGATACTTGTGCATGACAGGTAGACAGCTCCAAAGTTCATGTTTTAGCTGGAGTGGACATGGGTGGAGATTGTCTCTCGCTCATTTGCCTTCTTTTCCTCCTCCTGCACTTCAGTGCTGCTGGGAAGAGACTTGACTGACCGAGCTCAGGTGGTCCTTGAGCCAGTCCCTGTCACCAGGAATGCGGGGCTGACAGCACAGCTCCAGTCAGGGTGCTACTCCTGTTGATGAGGTAGGCACTTTCCCAAACTGGAAGGTCTATACATCCCACCCTGGCTAGGTAGGTTCAAAGTGAAATAGACTATTTTTATTCACTGACGTTTATAAACTAGTTGGAAAGTAAAACAGTTAGTGGCAATGAAGATGTCAGATGTGCTAAATTGTTTCATTAGACAGTGAAGAAGGTAATAGGATAAATAAGGGACTGATTTTGCTGTACAGATGTTGAGTGCAAAAAGACAGAAAAGAGCTGTCATCGGCTGGCATCACCAGGAAGTGTTTTAGGCAGCAAATATATGTTCTCTGAGGGCAGGTGGGAAGCAAAAAAAATTCTGACTAGGAAGATGGGCATACATAAAGACAAAGAATTATAGACATGAGTGTGGTCTGGTTCCTTAACAAGATTGGAGAGGTAACTTTAGTGCAGTGCAAAGTACACTTAGGAAAGTGGGAAATGTGGCTGGAGGCATGGTCCACGTTGGTCTGGTTCACTGCAGCAGGAGGGAGCATGTGGGGTTGTAACAGGAGGGCCTAGAAGCTAGAAGTCCCCCCACTGAGGGGAGGGGCCCCCAGCTCTACAGGGCAAGGGGAGTCCAAGCAGGTGTGGGTCTACCTAGGTGGGAGTCCTGGCTGTCTGGAATAGGGTTCTGTATGCTACTAGCAAGACAGTGTGAAAGGCAAGACCTGACCAAGGGATTGGGTAATTCAGAGACAGCACCCCGACACTGGAGAATAAGGCAGGTACTGTTGCCAGAGGGTGGGACAAGGCAGGACTTGAGAAAGCGGGGATTGAGGTGCCAGACAGAATCCCAGGGAATCTGAATCGGGTCATGATGTCACAGCAGGGCCAGCAATGAGAACAGAGCTCAAACTCTCCTCTTCCCTTTCCCTCATTGAAACGTCTTTGTTCTCCCTCCCGTTGCTCAGGACCTCAACAGTTGATGGTTGAGGATTAGCTACTCATGTGGGGAGTCAGGGATTGAAGCAGTGTCCCCCATTTTAGAGACTCTTGCCTTGGAACAGAAGCCACAAATGCCTCAAACCAAGAGGCAGAAAGTACCTGGGATTTTAGGACAGAGATATTATACTAGGTACAACATCAAAGGTTCCATTGGTGCCCCTTTGTTTGGGGATAAAACGAGCAAAGAAGATGCCAGCTGTCCAGGTGCTTTGACCCTGGACTGAGCATTTTTAGATCAGCACATGTGGGGCCATCACATAACAACTGGGCAACATCTTTAGGAGGAGAAAGCAGCCAGTATAGGTCCTATTTGAGGATCAGTTAGCTTCAGAGGAGGCCTTGTCTTGGTGTTCATTTGCAGCAAAAAGAGGTTGGGGGGGGGGGCAGGAAAGATGGGAGTGTGTGTGCGCACGCGCACAGGATTTGGGGTTGAGAGACAGGGATTTGGATTCTTGATCCAGCCCTCCCTCACTGGGTGAAGTTCTCAGTCCCTCTGAGCCGCAGTGCCCTCCTCTGTAAATGGGGTCACAGTATCCACCATGACAGCCCTGCCACACGTTAGATGCTCAGTACATACATGTTATGTCTAAACCTCGATTCCTCCTTAGAATCCAAGAATTTGCCCGAATGCCCACTCTATGCAGGAACCTCTTAATAACTGTGAAGCTTCCGATTGGAACTTCCTGTAGCAAGGCACTGACCACCTCTACATCATACTATCCCCTTTTTAAGAAAGATTTGCTAGAAAGATCTTCCTTGAATAGAATTGTAAGACACCTCCTTTGGAACAGCCAAAATAAGTCTAAGCTTATTCCCATGGTAACTGTTCCATGATGTGAGGACCGCCTTCATGTATTCCTAAGTCAGGGATAGGGACTAGTTCATATCTTATGTGCCATCTGTGCCCCTTTGTGGGGAGAACTCTCTTTTGGGAATAGAATGATGCCCAACCAAGTGCCAATGATGATGGGTTGGTGGTGGCCGGTGGAGGGCTGTGTTGAGATGGATTCTGAAGCTGTATTCCGGGGTCGATAGGAGAAGATCACATCTGCTATGGGCCAGTGAGCAGAGGTGGGTTATGTGCAAGGTGTTTGTTTTCTCTGAAGCGTTCTCAGGCTAAGTTCTTCCTTTGTGCTTGAGGTGACTTGTTCTCTCGCCTTCTGTTCTCTTTTTCCTGCCACACTTCAACTTATCAATGATTTGAAAGCCATCTGGCTGCCAAATCTTCCACCTATTTCATTTCCAGCGTGGATTTAACCAATTGGGCTGGCGGACTGGGATTTTTACTAGAGCAGTATATTTTGGAAACTCTTTCTAAATAGAGGAGGACCATGTCTGAGTCTACAGCCCACTGATAAACCTTCCAAATTATTAATATTCCTTGAAATATGTAGCCCAAGCTAAGCACTGTCTTTCAGAAGTACTTGGAACAAAATGGAGGCCAGCAAGACTCATAACACATCTGTAGATCCTGGTAATGCAGCTGAAAGAGCGCATTAGCTTTTTCTCTGTGTTTATAAAGCTGAAGTTCAGAGACTCTACTCCTGATTCTGAGGGTGGTGGGAGGAGAGGGGGGAGGGCAGAGGGGAAAGGGTAGGAGAGCCAGACCCAGTTGGGGCAACATCTCTTTCTGCCCCTGCTGCACCAGCCAGCCCCTTCTGCTCTCCTCCCTTTGTCTCGTGGGTAAGACCACTGGTACCTGGCTCCTTGCCGGGGTGGGAGCGGGGAGCTTCAGCTGAGGCTACGGGAGGGTCCCACTGCCTCTTTCTGCCGTCACAGTTCTCTGCTGCCTCTGTGAATCTCTCAGTGGTTTGGCTTCAACTGGACTAGCGCCTGCAGCCAGTACGGTTAGGTCCAAAGCCACAGGTCTCCTTGTGAGGTTGTGTGCCTGAAAGGTCCCTGGACCACTGTGAGTCCTTAAAGTGTCTTCCATTCTGCAGCATCATGGAAAACCTAAGGATGATTCAGGGATTTCCTTGTAAAGCTCATTGTGTGTAATTGATGACCTGTCCTTTATTCTTTATTTTAAATTATGTTCTTTCCTAGGGTGTGTGTGTGTGTGTGTGTGTGTGTGTGTGTGTGTGTGTGAAATTATCCTTTCTTAAACAGTTGGGATAGTTTTTCTCCTTAATTTGCTTTGCAGAGTTGGCCACCCTTCGTAGACCCTCTTCCTGTTTTGGGCGGTGGAGGGGTGGATTTTACTGAACTGTGAAATCTGATCTGAAAACTAGAGGCTTGTCTGAGGTGAGGCCCATTAGGACTCAACATGCCTTCTGGAGAGTCTGGAAGATCCAGTCTGTCATCCCAGCGAGGCCCCTGAGGCACGGGGTTGGGCATGGGTGACTCATATCAGTAGTTTAGATTTCCCGCAGCCCAGGTTATTTAAAGGTGACGGTGTTTGGAATCATGAACTTAGGAGACTCAGTTGATGAGTGCCAGCCATGTCAGTTTTCAGTGTGGTTCTGGCAATTGATTTAGCCCCTCAGTTCCTCAGTTTCCTTGTGTGTTGAGTTGGAACAGTTGTACCCTTTTCTCCGAGGTTGTACAAAATGTTTGTCTTTGACCATGTTTAGCTATGAGGTCCATCAAACACTGCCCATGATTGTATCAGGTTGGCTAGAAAGTTCCTTACAGAAAAACCGGAACAAACTTTTTGGCCAGCCCAATCATTATGTCAGGCTTCTGCTACCCAGTGGACATTCAGCTTCTGAAGGGTGGGGGAAGGTGCAGAGATGATGGGGCAGGGGTGCCCCATGAGGCATTCTGGGGGACAGGTCTCTACGTGGACTGTCCCCTACATCACAGATGTCCCCTGGCCCCTGCCCATTGAATGCTGTTAGTGCTCCCCAGACATTGCCCCCACAGAGTTTGCATTGCCTTTGGTGAGGATGATCCTGCCTCCAGGCGAGAGTCACCAGCTGAGTGATTTGGAATGGTCAGAGGTGGAAGTAGGCACAGTATGGAAAAGAGGGGTCTGTAGAGAACGGCCTTAAACTGTGCATATTAGCAGTTGGTGTTTACATCTTCTGGGTCTCACACAGGGAGGGAGCCTTGGTGTCCCAGAAGGAACACAGCATTGGGAGGCAGAGGGTCTGCACTAAAGCTCCCATTTTGCTACTAACTAGTTGGAGGACTGTGAGACTATCTCTGTAAAAGAGGGTATGGAGAAGACGGTCCTTTTCAGATCTGTGGCTCTAGGATTCTGAGGGGAGCTGGCTTAGATTTGACTGACACCAAAGGAAGAACTTCCTACATGTCACGATCTGAAGAGGGAAGGATAGACCTGGCTGCTTACCTTTGTTTGGGTTGGAAAAGATGAAATCTGATAGGAAGGATGGATGGGAAGAGCTGACCTGCTGACATTGCTTCCTGAACTCTCTCATTCTATTCATTTTAACTGTTTAAATTTAGGTCATTTTTGAGTTTGTAATAGAGACACATATAAAGTGCTATAAATACAGTGGAAAGGAGTCCCATCCACCCAGCTCCCCTTCCGCGAAGGCCACTTCAGCTTATCCTCCTAGAGATTTTTACTCTCATTCTATATGAGCTGGGACTGTGAAGATAGTTTTGAACATGTTTTGGTTGTTAGGCCTTTAACTTTCTGGTCTGAAGGGTGAGAAATTTGATCCTCCTACAGTATGTGGTTAGTTTCCTACAATGAATTTTCCCTATTAGTCATAGTTTCTTTCTGCCACTCTTGGGTAGAGATACAACCCTTTTCATCTCTCTCCATATTCCCCCACTCCTAAGTTCCCCATCCTTCATTTGAATCATGGAATTCCACAAGCACAGATCAAACTTAAGATATGACATCTGGACGCCTTGCAGCTTCTCGCTCCATGGATTTCAGAGGGGGCTTATTTTACATAATTGTCTATTTTGATGATTTCCAAAATGGTTTCATATCCTTATGTTCTCTTTTGTCTTGGAGTTTAACTCAATCCAGCAAGTAACTGCTTTTTTCCTCTTCGGGTGTTTCCAAGTTTGCTCATGGAGTAGGAAGCCCTGTTGGATGTTAAACATATATTGAGGGAAGAACTCTGGACTTGGGAGGGAGAAAACCTGGGTTTGAGTACAGAATAAGCTGCTTTGTAGCTGTGTGATCTTTGGCAAGCTGCTTGGCCTCTCTGAACCTCTGTTTCCTCATCTGTAAAATGAGCGCTACCTGCCCTGTAGGGCTGTTTTTAAGGTTAAATAAAGCAACTAGTGTGAGTATACTTTACAAACTGTTAAGAGCCTTGCATGCGTGCTTAGTTTCTTCAGTTGTGTCCAACTCTCTGTGACCCTATGGACTGTAGCCCTCCAGGTTCTTCTGTCCTTGGGATTTTCCACAAGAATACTGGAGTGGGTTGCCATGCCCTTCTCCAGGAGATCTTCCCAACCTAGGGAATGAACCCGTGGCTCCTGCATTGCAGGTGGATTCTTTACCCACTGAGCCACCTGGGAAGCCTGTTAAGAGCCTTGCAATTATAATTATTGTAATGCTTTTAAAGAGTAGACTTCTATTGTGTTCTGGATACAGAGATAGAGCGGGAAGTGAGCTTATATTCTTATGTGTATTGGTGGGAGTGCTGTAGGGGGATAAGGGAAGGCAGGGAGACTGGCAATAAAAAGGTTAACTTAGTAAACAAGATAAATCCAGGTAATAGTAACCATTAAAAAAAATAAAACAGTAATAAAATAGAGAATGCAGGGGGATGTTGGAATTTCTGATAAAAGATCAGGAAAAGCCTCAGTTGATACCTGGATGTCATGTGAAAAGCTGGAGAAAAGAATTCAGGGCTTGGAAGCAACAAATGCAGAGGCCCTGGGGCAGGAACAAATCTGGAGAATTAACACAGAAAAGGGGGGAAGGAACTGTAACAAAGCAATTACGGCAAGAATAAAGTGAACAAGATAAAGAATGATACAAGAACTGGGAGAGACTGTCCAGAACAGGGTCATAGAAGGCCTCGTGGACCTTGTTAAGAGCCTGTATTTTATTCTGTGTGCAATTAGAGATTTTAAGCAGGGAGATGACATGATCAGTTTTCTCCTTTAGAAAGATCCTTCTTCCTAGAATGTGGAGAGTAGATTGTGGTTAGGTGAGAGGAAGCAGTGAGACCAGTTGGGGGCTGTTGGCATTATCCAGGCAAGAGGGGATCACCTGCACAGCAGAAGGGGCACAGCTGATGTCATCCTTGAGGCTTTGGGTATGAAGCTCACACAACTGTTTCCACAGGAAAAGGACAGTCTCTGGTGCCAAGTGGGGTGTTCTCTCTCTTCCTTTTACCCTCTGCTTTGAAGCGGGCACAGGGAAATTCTGCATTTCCTTTTCAAATGATGCAGGGTCTGGGGCTACATGTTCCTATAATTAATCAACAAGCATTTATTGACTAGAGGAAGGTTTTTCTAGGCCTTTGATTTTGCTTCAGGTCAGCTTTTCCTGTGGACAGAACTGGGCATCTGCCTAGAAGCCTAGTCATTCCCTCCTCCAGGGGATCTTCCTGACCCAGGGATCGAACCTAGGTCTTTCTTATTGCAGGCAAGATACCTTACCATCTGAGCCACCAGGAAAGTCCCTGAGGAATAGTCTACATGATTTGTATTTTCAATGGGCACAAGAAGCAGTAGAGATATCAATGCAAGGCCACTTATATGGCAGTGCAGGTTGTCCCCTGCACAAGGGTACTTGGCTGAGAGGTGTGGCCTGAAACCCAGTTTAAACTCCACTCACTGAGCATTTGCCCTGGCATGGAGGTTTATCAGCTGGGAGAAAGGGCTGCCCTTTTCTAATTGACACCAAGGCTCACCTGGGTTAGCTGTAGCCCTTTGCCAGCCCTTGGAGTTTCTGCTCTTGTGGCCCAGTTTCCAAGGTCTGTCTTCGCCTTTTCTGTTCCACTCAATCACCATTTGTTTTAACAAATGTTTATTGAGTACCTACTAAGTACTGGGCATTGGGTTTATTAATGAAGAGGCAGACATGCTTCTTGCCCTCCCAGAGTTTATAGGCTAGTGGAGGTCATTCCATCTTTTTTCATGGCATCCGTGGAGAGCTTCTTTTGGGGAAGCCCAAGCTGATCTCATCCCTTGTTCTCAGAGACTTGAAATGTTGGCATCTGACTTGGAAGCACCTCTTGGGGTTGGGAAACAATGACCACCACCCACAACGCACATGCACTTGAGTCCAGACTTCTAAGGAGATAGGTCCAGCATGGCTGTGCTAGTTTATTCACCTCGTATTAGGAGAAGCCAAAAGGAAAAACATCGTTGGAAAAAGGATAAGATTTACTCTTGAGCCTTAGAGTCTTCATAAATATTCCACATAAAATATGTACACTTTTCTGTATGTCTATGAAACTTTAATAAAAAGTTATGGAAAAGCTACTTAAGTTTGTTGAGCTTCCAGGATCTGGGTTTTGAGAAATCAAGACAGGGAGGTGGGTCAGTCATATAAGTCAGGCCTCCCAGGGGTCTCTGTGTCTTGAGAGAGTCCTCAGGTCCTTGGCTGAGGCCTTCAGCTTAATGAATAATCAGATGATTTTATCTGCCTTTGAGGAATCGTTTTTTTGCCAGCCAAACTCACAAAAATTGCTTTATAAACCCTGGCATCCATCAATAGGTTAACATGGGGGGATCACCTCTCTTGGGCATTCATTCTCCCCAGCTTCAAGGTGGCTGGGAAACAGAATTAGTCATAGTTTGTTTGGGGAGCTTGGAATGAAAGAGAGCTGGGTGGTTTTCAGATTTTTTTTTCCAGGCAGTGGTAGAGCCAAAAGAATGAGAGATTCCATACATCTTGTGACCAGATGTGGCATCTTAAACTGGGACTTGGCAGTATCAGCAAAACAGTTTTAAACAATGCTCTTTCATTTACTTATTTATTTTCATATTTATATTATGTTTTTTAAGATTATAAAAGAAATGCCTGCTTCCCCCCCCAACATTTTATTGAGAAAGTATTCAAACATGTATCAAAAATATCTAATTAAAAAAGAAATCATATATCAGATGCGTCCCGTAAAGAGAGTGAAAAGTTCTCACAATCCTGCCTCTTAGAGAGAACATTCCCATTATCTGTTTCATATATATTCCTTCAGATTTTTCTCTCTCTCTATATATATATGGGGATATATTGGGCTTTCCTGCCAGTACTAGTGGTAAAGAATCCTGTTGCAAATGCAGAAGATGTAAGAAAGGCTGGTTTGATCCCTGGGTTGGGAAGATCCCCTGGAGGAGGGCATGGCAGCCTACTCCAGTATTCTTGCCTGGAGAATCCCAAACAGAGGAACCTGGCAGTCTATAGTCTACAGGGTCACAAAGAGTTAGACATGACTGAAGTGACCAAGCATGCATACATGAAGATATATTATTATGATTGCTTTAACAATAATATTGGCTTTCCTCATGGCTCAGATGGTAAAGAATCTGCCTGCAATGCGGGAGACCTGGATTTGATCCCTGGGTTGGGAAGATCCCCTGGAGAAGGGAATGGCTACCCACTCCAGTATTTTGGCCTGGAGAATTCCCTGGACAGAGGAACCTGGCAGGCTATAGTCCATGGGGTCACAAAGAGTTGGACATGACTGAACAACTTTCACTCACTTAACAATCATATAATATCATTCATACTATTTTTCTTCTTTAAAAGAATTAACAATGTATCTTGGACATCTTTGCATGTGATCATTTATTGTTCTGTTTCATTTTATTTTTAAAGTAGCTTTACTGAGGTATAAATTATATACCATCAAATTTAACTTAGTGTACAGTAATTAAATTTTTAGTAAAATCTCAGAATTGTGCAACTAACACCACAGTCCAATTTTAAAACATTTTCATTACCCTTAAAAGATCCCTTTTGTCAGTCTGTTGTTACTGCCATCCTCGTCTTTATTACAAGGTAATATATTTTCTGCCTTTTTATGGGTTTGCATATAAATGGAATTGTAAACACAGTGTGTATATATACACATATATAATATAGAATAAAAAAGCTAGACATATATATAATGTCTGTGTTGGAGAAGGAAATGGCAGCCCACTCCAGAATTCTTGCCTAGAGAATCCCATGGACAGAGGAACCTGGTGGGCTGCTGTCCTTGGGATCGCACAGAGTTGGACACGACTGAAGTGACTTAGCATGCATGCATGCATTGGAGAAGGAAATGGCAACCCACTCCAGTGTTCTTGCCTGGAGAATCCCAGGGACGGAGGAGCCTGGTGGGCTGCCGTCTATGGGGTCGCACAGAGTTGGACACGACTGAAGTGACTTAGCAGCAGCAGCAGCATAGTGTCTGTGTGTCTAATTTTATTTTATTTTATTTTTTTTGCCTCATTGCAAGGCATGTGGGATCTTACTTCCCCAACCCAAGGGGTTGAACCCAAGTTCCCTGCATTGGAAGCGCAGAATCTTAACTGCTGGGCCACCAGAGAAGTCCCCTAAGCTTTTTTTAGGTAGCATAATATTTTGAGGTTCTGTCCTGTGGTAGCATGTAGCAAACCATTGTTCTTTCTCAATACTATTCCATTTTAGGATATACCACATTTTGTTTATCAGTTGGTGAGTTATGAGTTATTTCCAGTTTGGGGCTACTATGAATAATGCTTCTGCAAACATTTGTATACAAATCTCTGTGTGGGTATATTTCTTTCTTCTTGAGTGTGTGTATAGAGTTTCATTTTATGTCTGTGCCATAACGTGTTTAGCCAAACCCCACTGATGGCCATTTACTTGGATTTTTATTTTCTTGATGAATAAATAATGCTCTATTGGAGATCCTTATTCATATATCTTTGTGCATATGGGTGGATGTTTTGGAAGGATATATATTTAGAAGGGGAAGTTCTGAGTCAACAGATGCAAACGTTTGACATTTCCATAGCTGGTGTCAAGTTGTCTTCCAAGAGAAGCTGTACTAATTTATACCTCCCACCCCCATCAGCATATGAGAGTAACTATTTTCCCATGTACTCGTCATGTATAAGAATGAATATTTTCATTTTTTTTGTAATCTCATAAATGAAAAATGTCTCATTGTCATTTAAATTCGTATTTCATTATTGGGGAAATTGTTGACCATTTATATGTCAGTTTCTTTATTTTTCACTGGGTTGTTTATCTTTGCTTTTAACTTTGAAATAACCCTTTGTATTTTAGGAAATTGGCTCTTCGCTTGTAAAATGAACTGCAAATTTTTCATTCTTCAGCTTATCCTTTTTTTTTTCCTCTCAAAAACTTTGCTCATGATAATGGTGCTATACAGAGATTTTACATTTTTAAGTACCGTGTATCTGTCAGGGAAAAAAGGATCTGTGAACATTTTACAAGTATCACTTAGATATTTGTACTATTCCCAGAAGGAGATAGGGGAGAAAGCTGAGGAATGTAATATGTGCTTCATCTACCAAAGAACTAAATGGGTGAGACTTTTTTCGACTCCGTATAGTTGTTTTGGTGTCATATAAGCACAGCCTCCACATGTTAGTGTAAAACCTGAGAACTAAATCAGGGATATTTTTTGCTCCCAGCCCCTTGCTAGTAGTAATAATTATGGCAGCTGACATAGAGTTCTTATTGTGTGCCATTTGCTCCTGCTCATGTTTGCAGTTACTCTATGATATAGGTAGTTATTTCCTCAGGGATAAGGACGCAAGGTTCTTCAGATGACTTGCTCAGTCATACGGCTGGCAAATGCTGTGACTGGGATTCAGGCTCAGGTTTGCCTGACCCTAGAGCTCGTGCGTAACCAGGACTCCCTCATCCTTCCTTCTAAAGCATTCAGTGAGTTGACCTTACTGTGACCAGTAAGGAGATATTTGAGGAGGCCTTTATTTTTTTTTTTTTAATTAGTTGGAGGCTAATTACTTCACAACATTTCAGTGGGTTTTGTCATACATTGATATGAATCAGCCATGGATTTACACGTATTCCCCATCCCGATCCCCGCTCCCACCTCCCTCTCCACCCGATTCCCCCGGGTCTTCCCAGTGCACCAGGCCCGAGCACTTGTCTCATGCATCCCACCTGGGCTGGTGATCTGTTTCACCATAGATAGTATACATGCTGTTCTTTTGAAATATCCCACCCTCACATTCTCCCACAGAGTTCAAAAGTCTGTTCTGTATTTCTGTGTCTCTTTTTCTGTTTTGCATATAGGGTTATCGTTACCATCTTTCTAAGTTCCATATATATGTGTTAGTATGCTGTAATGTTCTTTATCTTTCTGGCTTACTTCACTCTGTATAAGGGGCTCCAGCTTCATCCATCTCATTAGGACTGGTTCAAATGAATTCGTTTTAATGGCTGAGTAATATTCCATGGTGTATATGTACCACAGCTTCCTTATCCATTCATCTGCTGATGGGCATCTAGGTTGCTTCCATGTCCTGGCTATTATAAACAGTGCTGCGATGAACATTGGGGTGCACGTGTCTCTTTCAGATCTGGTTTCCTCAGTGTGTATGCCCAGGAGTGGAATTGCTGGGTCATATGGCAGTTCTATTTCCAGTTTTTTAAGAAATCTGAGGAGGCCTTTATTAAAAGGATGCAGATCCTCAGGAAAGTGGAATGGTATAGAGAGAGGGCCACCGACTTGAGCTGCAAGATCTATGGGTTTTAGTCTTAACTCTTCAAAACTCTTTTCTTGTAAGGAGAGAAGGCATGTGTTTGCAGCAGAGTCTGGGGAGGTGTGGGCAGGAAGAGTGGAACCTAAGACCCTTCTGGGTTTTCTATTTGCTCCATGGTAGGAGTGAGCTGCCTACTGGTAATTAAATCTAGGCCCCCATGGCTGATTCATGTCAATGTATGGCAAAAACCACTACAATATTGTAAAGTAATTAGCCTCCAACTAATAAAAATAAATGAAAAAAAAAATCTAGGCCCAATGGAGGGAGATGGGGGCTGTGGGAGAAGAGGGGTGCTTTGCACTCAAGCTTTAAAGTCAAATGGTGTCTTGATGGGAATGGCTCTGCCTGGGACATTTGGCCCTGGATGATATTGTTGCCTAACCTGGATAGGCAGTGGGGATACTAAAGGCCCTAAAAATCTTGGGGATCCAAGAAAGTGTGGATATGCTCTTGCTCATGTATTAGTTACCTAGGAAGTCTAGGGTGCCAAAGGCAACTGTGGGAGAGGGTATGAAGATGAGTCAGTGTGGGGCCTGCTCTCAGGGAGACTCACCACCTGGATAGGGAAAATGGAATCTATTCAGATATTACTCAAATTCAGGCAGAAGTGGCGAAACGAGAGTTGCAGATAAAGAGCCTGGGAGGCAGAGCAGAAGGAACATCGACTTCACAGTGAGATAGACCTGACCTTGAATTATGTCCTATGATAATGACAACAACAGTGTCATTTATTGAGCACGTGCCATGTGTGTTGCAAGGAGTGTTGGATGAGGAGGTCCCCTTCAGAACTGAAGGACTTATCACCTGGTCCCTCCAGGACAGTTGGCTGTCAGCCCTCTTGGAGAATTGCCTCTGATGAAGGAAGCTGCATGTGGCCTGTTCCCAGCCCTAGGTTTCTTCCTGGGACAACCTAAAGAGCCTACTCACTTCAATGTCTTCACTGAGACTGCACTGTGGCCCAGCTTCTCACTCTGCCCAATTCTACTTCCTTTCCCTTCCTGTCACAGGTTTTGAAAAGAAGAACATATCCTAAAAAACTCCTGCGTGATGATCTCAGTCTCAGAGTTTGCTTCCCAGGGACACATAGATCCACGACACATAGATGATCTATTTTCACGAGAGAACCCTGGGCTGGATTACATACTCTGTTTTAAAGATGAAATAATTCAGTCGAAGGGAGGTTGGATGGCTTGTCCAGGAGTGGTATGTGGCACATCTCAAACCAAGTTTGAGGCTCAAACTGAGTCTATGCTCAATGTGTAATCTTTCTGTGTTGCCACCCTGTAGGCATGGGCCTTTAAGCAACAGAAACCATGGGGTTATAAAATCAGGTTGCTGGAAGGGAACTCAAAGGTCATTTGGTTAGAGCTCCCATGCCTTAACCTCTGGATCTGAGTTTCTGAGATCCAGGACTGAAAGTCTCCTGTCCGGGGAAGCCCTTTACTCCCTGGTGGACCAGGGTGGTAGGTTACTGCATGTGAGGATTGACCAAGCACTCAATGAATCCATTCATTCGTTTAGCAGATGTTTATTAAGCGTCTGCTCTGTGCCAGGGACCACTTTAGGTACCAGGGATATGGCAGTAAACAGAGCCAAGCTCTTGCCCTCTTGCAGCTGCCTTTCAGCAGGGTTGGGGCAGACAGCAAGGGAACACATTTGTTCTTTTATTTAAACATACACTATAGTGTCAAGCAATGGTAGATGATATGAAGGAAAATGAAGAGAATGGGGGGGTGGAGGTGCTGGGTCCCGGGTGGGTAAGCATCCTAATTTAGGGTCAGGGGACAAAAACCAAAGGGCCAAAGACCTGAATGTAAAGAGGAACTGGCCGTACAGGCCAGAGGAAGTGCCTTCTGGGAGGGCAGAATAGCATGTGCCAAGGCCCTGGGCGTTGGCAGGTTTAAGAAAGATGAAGGAGGTGAGTGGCAGGCACAAGGTGAGCCAAGGGGGAGAGGGGATTGGAGAGGCAACAAGGGACCATAATCCTGCAGGGCCTGGGGGCTGGGAATAAAGAACTTGGGTTTTATTGCAAGTCGGTTTGGAGAAGGCAAGTGGCACAATCAAGTTTATGTTTCAAAGGAGGATTTGTGACTGTTATATGCTGAGAATAGATCGTGACAAATGTCATTTCCATTTCCTTCCTGGATTATTTATATTTCTGTTTCTATTTGGGTACCATCAGAGAGGATGTTGTGGAGGATGTCATATTTAAAACCACAGGCTTGAGAATCAGACTCCCTGAGTTCAAATCCTGGTTCCACCACTCACTAGCCACAACACCTTGAACTATTTGCTTAGTGTATTTAAGTCTCGACTTCCCCATCAGTAATTTGGTGATGATAACCCATCTACTTTATGAGGGGGTTTGTTATGAGGGAGAGATGTGATATGCTCATAGTTTAGCACAGCACCTGCCTTTCTTTTTATAGCTGATTTTTAAAATTGTGGTAAAATATAACAGGAAATTGATCATTTAAACTGGTTTTTTTTTGGGAGGAGAGGGGCCACTTGGCTTTTGGAGTCTTAGTCGACCAAGTGTACAGTTTGGTAGCATTAAATACACCCATATTATTGTACAACTATCATCACTGTCCACTTCCAGAACTTTTTTTCATCTTCCCATCAGGTTGCATTAAAACAATAAACCCCAAACAAGTGCTGCTGCTGCTGCTGCTGCTAAGTCACTTCAGTCGTGTCCGACTCTGTGCGACCCCATGGACTGCAGCCTACCAGGCTCCTCTGGCCCTGGGATTTCCCAGGCAAGAGTACTGGAGTGGGTCACCATTGCCTTCTCCGTCATATTATAGCGTTTGTCAGAATTTCCTTCTTTTTTTTTAAGGCTGAGTAATATTCCGTTGCATGCATATACCAAAGGCCAACACTTTCATTCTGTCTGAGCTCCAATTCTCTCATCTGTGAAATGAGGATGCTAATATCTACTTCAGGGGGCTTGTTGTAAAGATCAAATTAGATATATTCTGCAAACTTCAGACCTATACTGTCCAATCCGGTAGCCACCAGCCACATGTGACTACTGAGTTTTGAAATGCCATTAGTCCGAATTGTGACATGCTGTGAAGGCAAAATTCTTAGTATAGGATAAGGAGAGTGTGAAATATCTCAGTAATAGCTTTTTATATTGATTATGTATTAACATAACATTTTGGATGTATTGCCTTTTCCTTTTTCATTAAACAAAGTATATTTGTAATTTTAAAGTAATTTTACCTTTTAAAAACTATTTTTAAAGTAAAAATGTAGTTGACTTACAGTATTATGTTAGTTTCAAGTGTATAACATGGTAATCACTGTATTTATGGATAGTTATCCTTAAGAAGTTTTAGAATATTGACTGTATACCCTGAGCTATACTTATATCCATGTAATTTATTTTATACTTAGTAGTTTTTACCTCTCAATCCCCTCACCTATCTTGTCCCCCTCCCACCTCTTTATTTCTTCATGTGGCTACTAGAAAACTTAAAATGACACTGTGGCTTCCTTCAAATTTTTTGATTGAATAGCTCTGGTCTAGTTTGCCACCTATTTTCAGATGTCAAGCAGCAGTTCCCGGTATGTTCCTCCCATAGTTGGTTGAGATCTGAAAGGAGCTTCTCTCCCAGAGCTCCAGGCAGACAAGTGATTTACATCACAAAAGTGCTGCACTCTAAATGGTGATCGATGTTTATGGCCCATGGAAGCTTAAACAGGCTGAGAGAAGAATTGGCCCCGCGTTGCTGCAAATAACATCCAGCCATTAACGTGCAGCCTCCCGGTTCCCCCCACAAAGGGAGGTTTCAGCGTCGCCACTCTGCTGGGATTGGTGATTTAGCTCCGTGTTCCCCAGCGACAATAGATTTCTTCTTTTCAAAGCCTGACTCCTACAGAGGCCGGGGTTGGGGTGTGGGGAGGGCCAGTGATTTCCCAGCTAAAGCCTCTGTGTATCGCTAATTGTATTATCACAGTTTCTTTAGGGAAAAATCATGCATTTATTTAGGACTTAAAAAGACTGCAGGGAGAGTTAAGATTCGTTTGGTACCATGTTTGGGTGTAGAATTCTTTTCCCCTATGGGGCAAAGGAGAAAAGAATCTATTTTGCAGCTGCAAGAGAGCTTTTGTGTGCACGCCCCTCCCTCTTTCCTCATTTTATCTCCGGGCTGATAGGATATTGAGGCAGCTGAGACAGTGCGTGTTCCACAGAGAGAGAGATAAGTTCAGAGGTGAAGCCAGTGGGAGAAAAAGCACAGCTAGCTCAGGCCTGGGGGATGGGGCAATGGGGTGAGAACCCCCACACCAGCATCCCTGGGGCGCTGCTCGTACTAATGCTTAGTCCAGAGTTGAGAGGCCAGGCATCCAGGCTCCACTCCTGTTGCAGGCGCTCTGCCTGCACCAGCTTTCCTGAGTGTCACATGGATATTTGTCACATGTGCTCTTCTGCCTTGAGGCCTAACTATTCATAGTTTCCAAAGGTCTGGGATGCTTCATGGCTTCCTTCACTCATTGTTAGGATGGTGGTCTCCAGATGAGGGAGATCCACCGTGTTGTGCTTTTGTGGTGGGGAGGGATAGAGGAGGCGCAGCTCCAGCAGGGTGTAAGTCCGCTTGGACGTGCTGGCCTCTGCGTTTTCATCTACGGATTGGGAATACCGTTCCAGCCCTGCCTAACCCGCCGGGGTGTTACCAGGACCAAATGAGACCTGGGTATGAAAGCAATTTGCACACCGTTAAGGGACATGTGGATACAGGATATGGTCTTTGCTTTTCCTGCAGCCCCCAGCTTAATGACTGAATTAGTTAATTTATAAATATCTTTATATTCTTATTGTGGGCCAGGCCCTGAACTAGGCATGGCAGATATAAAAGTGAATAAATACCTTTCCTGCCCTCATGGAATTCATGGTCCAATGGAGGGAAAATCACAAAGTAGGTAATTACAATTTAAGGGGTAAAAAAGTACAGGAAAGATAAGATCAGGGGTTGTGAGAACACAGAAGAACTATAAATTTCAGCTTTGGGGTTTGAGAGGGCTTCCTATAGGAAGTGACATCCAGCCTGGGATCTGAGGGGTGAAAACGTGTAGTCAGTTTTCAATACCTGAATGAATAATTAAATGAATAATTAAAAATTGCTATGAGCTGTAAGAATAACTGCCTTTATGTTCATTTATTCATTTATAGATAGGAAGCTGGACCAGAGAGGTTAAGTAATTCCCTAAGGGGCCCAGCAAGTGTATGGCAGAATTAGGACCAGAATCCAGGTTCAGTGCCCAAGGTGATTTTGATGGGAGAGTGGGTGATTGTTGGAGTATAGGGACAGACTGCAGCCGCAGAGACAAGCTGGGAAAGGCATGGGGCACGGTGCTCTCTAGTTTAAAGAGGACAAAAATGTCTTTATGAGGCTGGGTTCTCTGGGAAACAGACTTTGAGTCAGAGACTTCTGTGCAGTAGCCTTTCTGAGGATTGCTCTTAGGGTACACGTCTATACAGGAGGGAAGGAAGCAGGATTGAGCAGAGAGAGACCCTGACCTGCCATGCAGTCATATCAAAAGCCTCAGTTGATCTCACGGTGAGCACGGACGTTGGAATGGCCTGCAGAGTTGTGAATTGCGGAGGTAGCCGAACTTATACCCTTAGAGCGACCTTTGCTGGGGTTGGTTTTCTCCCAAAAGAGGCCATGACCTTTGGAGAGGCCTAGAGCACATCTGGAGATGGGCTCAGCTGAGGACTCTGGGCTGCCAACCCTGCGGGCAGCGGGGGATGGTAGCACCATCCTGGTGTGGGAAGTGGATACAGAAGAAACAATAGAGGTCTAGGTAGTGAAGGCAAAGCCCAGGGCCTGTGTGCTCAGTGGAGAATCAGGTCAAATGTCAGTTTGGGTTCCCACAGAGAGAAAGAAGGGTTCCCGGGGGCTGGACAGAACTGAGGCAGGAATATAGAAGGGGACTCAAGGTGAGGCAGGTAGTTTCTATATGGAGGTCTGAGTAGGTGTGGTAAAATCCTCTGTTCCAGACAAGAGTTCATGGGTGGGGCCCAGGTCTTTGCTAGAGGAGCAGGGCAGACTAGCACAAGCCAGAGTGGCAGCTTGTTCTCAGGCCTCCCTGCGAGGGATTTTGGCCCCCTGGAACTGGGGGCTCTGAGGTGATTAAGGCTTGGCTTCACAGAAAGTCTGGTATCTGGATTGGCTGGTGTCTTGTGAGGAGACTGTGGCTTCCAGTGGTCTAGCTGTGGGGACAGGGGAGGCAGAGCCTGGAAGATGAAGTGGGAGCTGACACTGCTCTCTGTCTGCATCAAGGAAAAGTCTCCAGAGTCCCCAGCCCAACTGCCTCAAGGGTGAACTTGTTTGGCCTCGGCTCCTACCATAGCTGTTTCCATGGATACATTTCAAGCCTCAGTCTGGTCATCTTCAAAAGCATCAAAGGCAGCAAACCTCATCCATGCATAATCTTTTGTTATAGTCCCACAAATAGCTTTTGTTATAGCCCTTCCCCCATCCCTCCCACCCATCCTCCCAACCAATGAAACTGGCTTAATTGTGGCACAGTCGTCTAGCAAAAGAAGTATTGAAGTTTTCCTCAAAGTTTAGGAGAGGTGAGTTTGAATACCAGTCTTGTCATTTGTAAAATGCAAATAATAACATCTAGGGTGTAGAGCTGTAAGGATTAAATGAGATAAATGTATGTGGAGATGCCTAGCCCATTGCCTGGCCCATGGTGGGTCCTCATTAATGTTAGTTTCTTTCCTCTCTCTGTATTGATCAATTGCATCACTTAGAAATTGCATTTCTCCAGTAGAACTCAAGATTTGTACAGTGTCTCCTTGAGAATCACAGACACTTGATAGTGAATAAGCTCTCCCTGATGTCAGTTTACTTTGCCTGATGGCAAGCATCACATCCTATGACTGCAGCCTCATAGGGTGTCTCTTGACCATTGTCTTTGCTGACCCCAAGTTTTGAAGGAATCAAATGGACCAGAGTCCTTCTCTCTCTTCTTAAGGCCAGGCCTCTGCTGGGAGCATGCTGAGGCACAGGGAGGTATGGGAGGCTCCTTGCCTCCAGAGAGTCTATTCCAGCAGATGGCTCTGCTGCAGCTCTGCTTAGGAGGTTAATGGACACCAGATGTCTCGGCAGGCAAGCTTTCATTTTCTCCTGGAGCCACTTAATTTGGCCGAACATCTGCCTTGGCTTCTGGGCTTTTCCATCACCTGAGCTTCAATAATGGTTCAACCACCATTGCACATCAGAGGACCTCTCTCCCTTTTCCTCACTCAGGGTCTTGGAGGCCTTCCAGTCTGATTTGTGAGAGTTAGAGTTGGTGGTTGAGGAGAAGAGTAGGGCATGGCTGTCTCCTGCCACTGTCCTTCATGTCTGGTCTGCTGTTACTGAGTCTTCCTGTTGGAAAACCAATTTTAAGTTAACAAGATGGTGTCTGCCTGTTTAGGGAATATATCTATCTGGGCCAGCCTTGGCTGGCTGTCAAGGGGAGGGGTGGTCCAGTCTTTGGGAAGTGATTTGAAGGAGGTACCTGCATGTTCATCCCTCTCCTGCTTCATGGCCTCTGTTGATGCATTTCTAGACCATTGGCAGCTGATTACCACAAAGGGCAGTTGAATTGATTTGTGCTTAGTAAATATGATTGTGTCATTGGTACGACTGGTTTTAAAGGTTAGTATGTGTCAGAGGGATTGGAGAAGTTTCAGTTCAGTTCAGTTCAGTTGCTCAGTCATGTTTGACTCTTTGCGACCCCACAGACTGTAGCACTGCAGGCCTCCCTGTCCATCGCCAACTCCCGGAGCCTACTCAAACTCATGTCCATCAAGTCGATGATACCATCTAACCATCTCATCCTCTGTCGTCCCCTATTCCTCCTTCCTTCGATCTTTCCCAGCATCAGGGTCTTTCCCAGTGAGTCATTCTTCGCATCAGGTGGCCAAAGTATCGGAACTTCAGCATCAGCCCTTCCAATGAATATTCAGGACTGATTTCCTTTAGGATGGGCTGATTGGATCTCCTTGCAGTCCCCTGGACTCTCGAGAGCCTTCTCCAACAGTTCAAAAGCATCAATTCTTCAGTGTTCAACCTTCTTTATAATCCAACTCTCACATCCATACATGACTACTGGAAAAACCAAAGCTTTGACTAAATGGACCTTTATCAGCAAAGTGATATCTCTGCTTTTTAATATGCTATCTATCTAGGTTGGTCATAGCTTTTCTTCCAAGGAGCAAGCATCTTTTAATTCTGTGGCTACAGTCACCATCTGCAGCAATTTTGGCGTCCAAGGAAATAAAGTCTGTCACTGTTTCCATTGTTTCTCCATCTACTTGCCATGCAGTGATGGGACCGGATACCATGATCCTCATTTTTTGAGAGTTGAGTTTTAAGCCAGCTTTTTCACCCTCCTGTTTCACTTTCATCAAGTGGCTCTTCAGTTCTTCTTCACTTTCTGCCTTAAGGGTGGTATCATCTGCATATCTATGGTTATTGATACTTCTCCTGGCAATCTTGATTCCAGCTTGAGCTTCATCCAGCCTGGCATTTCACATGGTGGACTTTGCGTAGAAGTTAAATAAGCAAAGTGACAGTATACAGCCTTGACATACTCCTTCCCAATTTGGAACCAGTCCATTGTTCCATGTCTGATTCTCATTGTTGCTTCTTGACCTGCATACAGGTTTCTCAGGAGGCAGGTCAGATGGTCTGATATTCCCATCTCCTGAAGAATTTTCCACAGTTTGTTGTGATCCACACAGTCAAAGGCTTAAGCATAGTCAATAAAGCAGAAGTAGATGTTTTTCTGGAACTGTCTTGCTTTTTCTATGATCCAATGGATGTTGTCAATTTGATCTCTGATTCCTCTGACTATTCTAAATCCAGCTTGTACATCTGGAAGTTCTCAATTCATGGACTGTTGAAGCCTTGCTTGGAGAATCTTGAGCATTAGTTTGCTAGTGTGTGAGATGAGTGCAATTGTGTGGTAGTTTGAACATTCTTTGGCATTGGCCTTCTTTTGGAATGGAATGAAAACTGACCTTTTCCAGTCTTGTGGCCACTGCTGGGTTTTCCAAATTTGTGGGTATATTGAGTGCAGCACTTTAACAGCATCATCGTTTTGGACTTAAAATAGCTCAGCTGGAATTCCATCACCTCCACTAGCTTTGTTCATAGTGATGCTTCCTAAGGCCCAGTTGACTTCGGACTCCTGAATGACTGGTTCTAGGTGAGTGATCACACCATCATGGTTATCTGGGTCATGAAGATCTTTTTTTTTTTTTTTTTTTGAGGTGGGTGCTAAATAAGGCAACAGTATTTTTATTTTATCTCTGAGGCAACATTTAACTCCTGTGGGAAATACATTTGCAATAACTGTCAATATATAGTATGGTCATTTCTTAATTATCATACAGACAATTAGACTCAAAGACAAAGTTCATTGCAGATGCTTTTCTTAGAGAACATTTCTTGAATGCCGTCCTCGGTCCTCAATCTGAGCGCTTCCTGCAGCAGATGGCTTCCTTTGAAGCAGCCTTCTTTTGTGTCCTCTTTGACCAGTCAAGGACCAGGGTGTGTACTCCTTGGTTGCTAAAACCTGCTCCTTTTACAAAATTCACTTTCTATGTAGTTTGGAGGCAGTCTAATCCACTCATTTGGAGTCATTAAATGCCTTGAACTAGAAATTCCTGGGAATCTGGAATGCAGTTTGGCCTTCTCAACCTCTTTAAATTCTTTCATTGTATATATTTTGCCAGTCTCACACTGAAGAAGAATTCTTTTCCCATCATCTTTGTCATATTGTGCCTTTTTCAAAGGGTCACGAAATGGTGGGATGGTAACCTTCAGAAAATTCGGATCCTCTTTGTTCATGTAAAAAGGATCATACTCTTTTGGATCATAATGCTCTATAAATGCATTTCCCTTTTTATTTACATATTTTAAAAAACCATCTAATTCTTCTTGTCTCCTTTTTTTAATCTTCTTGTATGAAGTAACTTTTTCTATAATTTTCTTCTGGAGAGGATCTGCCACATGGTCAACCCATCTTTTATACAATATCTCTTTTCTTCTTGCATTTAAGAAGTCATGATGTTTTAAACACTTACTTAATTCCTTAATTATATAATTTTCTCTATATAATATGGATTGAATAGCTGCATCAACATCTTCTTTAGCTAATACCTCATTTAGTCTTGTTTTCTTCAGTAGTTCTCCATTTAGTCAGGTTTCTTGTTGGTTTTAATCCTAGGTGATTCTGATACAAACAGCGTGCAGACCCACTTCTCTGAGGCCCGCTTCCGCCTTGCGGAGTGGTCTTTGGGCCTCGCCCCCTCCAGCCAGCTTCCGCGGTTCATGGCCTCCCCGGCCGGAACCATGAAGATCTTTTTTGTATAGTTCTTCTATGTATTCTCGCCACCACTTCTTAATATCTTCTGCTTCTGTTAGGTCCATACTGTTTCTGTCCTTTATTGTGCCTGTCTTTGCATGAAGTGTTCCCTGGGTATCTCTAATTTTCTTGAAGAGATCTCTAGTCTTTCCAATTCTATTGTTTTCGTCTATTTCTTTGGATTGATCACTGAGAAAGGCTTATCTCTCCTTGCTATTCTTTGGAACTCTACCTTCAGATGGGCATATCTTTCCTTTTCTCCTTTGCCTTTCGCTTCTCTTCTTTTCTCAGTGATTTGTAAGGTCTCATCAGACAACCATTTTGCCTTTTTGCACTTTTTTTTCTTGGGGATGGTCTTGATCACTGCCTCCTGTACAATGTCACAAACCTCTGTCCATAGTTCTTCAGGCACTCTATCAGATCTAATTCCTTGAATCTATTTGTCACTTCCCCTGTATAATTGTAAGGGATTTGATTTAGGTCATACCTGAATGGTCTAGTGGTTTTCTCTATTTTCTTCAATATGAGTCTGAATTTTGCAATAAGGAATTCATGATCTGAATCCACAGTCAGCTCCCGTTCTTGTTTTTGCTGACTGTATAAGCTTCTCCATCTTTGGTGGCAAAGAATATGATCAGTCTGATTTTGGTATTGACCATCTGGTGATGTCCATGTGTAGAGTCATCTCTTGTATTGTTGGAAGAGGGTGTTCTTCTGTTACTTCAGGTATCTCTTGACTTCGTTCTTTTGCATTCCAGTCCCCTATGATGAAAAGGACATCTTTTTTTGGTGTTAGTTCTAGAAGGTCTTGTAGGTCATCATAGAGCCGTTCAATTTCACCTTCTTTGGCATTAGTGGTTGGGGCATAGACTTTGATTACTGTGATATTGAATGGTTTGCCTATTCTTTCATTTTTGTTATTGAACCAAGTATTGCATTTTGAACTCCTTTGTTGACTATGAGGGCTACTCCATTTCTTCTAAGGGATTCTTGCCCACAGTAGTAGATATAATGGTTATCTGAATTAAATTCACCTATTCCAGTCTGTTTTAGTTCACTGATTCCTGAAATGTCTATGTTCATTCTTGCCATCTCCTGTTTGACCACTTCAAATTTACCTTGATTCATGGATCTAACATTCTATGGGCCTATGTAATATTGTAGCAACATGTAAAAGAATTTATTGTCATGGCAGTGATATAGGATGAATAAGGAAGGAAACTTGAGAAAATGAATATCTTTCAGTTGGTGGTTGGGGTGAAATGCCATGAATTTTTTTTTTTTTTAATTTCAATGACTCTTGCTAGCTAGAACATCAGTACTACTGGGAAACAAAAACACAAAACTGAACCCCTCCCGTCCCCTGCCTTTGCCACTGCACATTTGCACTTTATTAATGCTTCTGAGGTGCTGATGAAGTGAGAACAACTCTCAGCTCCCAGAAAGTGGGTATGTGTGCATGAGTCACAAGAATGTGGTCTGATGCAGATGATTAAGCCCGTGGCAAATGCAGAATTAAGTAACTCTGATAACAGAGCCCTGGAGCATCCTTCTTGGAGATTAAACCTTTCAGGCTTTTAGCAGCTGAGAGGTGCTGGGGATCGGAGATAGCTGGCTTAGAAAGGAAGGGAAGGGGGGGACAGATATTGGATGGGGACTGGAAGGAAAATGCATCACATTCAGGTTAACGTTCTTCTCTGATAGTGTCTGTCACCTGGAAAAGCAGTGGAAAATGTCCCATTATCTGCGGAGAGGACAGTGTGTCTGCCTGCTTCCTGTCTTTTGCTAGCTTGCTTTCGTACAGGCTGGGTTTTAATTTCATGTGCTGGCCTGTTCCTTCAGCTTGTCTGTGTATGAATTTTCATTCTCACTCAATGACTGATCCTGTTTTACAATGCCCTTCAAAATTCAAGAGGAGGGGGTCCTGTGCCTGGTTGGGAAGAAGGAGGACCAGGTCTCTCCTCTCTGCAGCCCTTTTCCTGCCCCTGTTCATTCAGTACGTACGTATTCTGCCCCTTCCTTGTGCTGGGCACAATGCTAGATGCTAGGGAGTAGGCAGATACGGTCTTTCCCTTCACGGAGCTTACATTTAAACACAGGATGTTCAGAACTGACTGCATAATTTACAGGGCCTGTTACAAAATAAAAATATGGGGCCCCTTTTTCAAAAATTATTAAAAATGTATTCCTTCCTTATTACTCCAATCCTCTTATCACTATGTGTGGAAATTGAGCAGCCTCAGAAGAGGAAGATGTCTTCCTTGACTCAGTGGGCCTACAGAAAGACAATTGAATGCAGATAAAGGCATGATAAATATTAAATAAATATTGTTTGCTTGAGACAAGCAGTTGGACCACACAGACATATACAGAATGCTCAATTTCTCTGAAAATATCTGGATGTAATCAAATATGATGATAGAAAGCTTTGTCATTCCAAGTTTTGCCTTGTGGAGTCAATGGATAGGCTTTGATCAATCTAGTTATTATTGGACTGAAAGGTCTTATAGAAAGCCTGTTTTCTGTATGTTAACATGGAGTAGAGAGGTTAGCAGTTTCCATAAAGCGACAGATAACCTAATGAAAATAATGATAGAATTAAGAATACAATAGGATGGCATCACATTTCCCAAAATGTCCTCTAGAACATTAGTTTTTAGAGAGAGAAATTTGACAGAATTGGTAATTTGACGAATCACTTTTAGAAATGCTTCATACTTTGCTCCCTCTTGGAGATTTACTATTCATATGAAAGTCCCATGACAGCAAAAAACCCTTAACACTTTTAGTACAATATTATTTTTAAAAAAAACTAGTTATTAAAATAACAAATAACTCTTTTAAAAAATAATAACTAGTAACTCTATCTGTTGATCAATAGGGATTCAGAAAAACATGCTTTGGGAAACGTTGGTAATATACTCCTAAACTTTTAAAATGGGTGGTCTAGGGACACAGGATCTGGATTTGACTCACAATCATGAACAAGTTACATGGCCACTTTGGACATTGTCTTCCCATCCATTAAATAATAACAATTATACAGATTAATTTGAACTGTGGTGTTGGAGAAGACTCTTGAGAGTCCCTTGGACTGCAAGGAGATCCAACCAGCCCATCCTAAAGGAAATCAGTCCTGAATATTCATTGGAAGGACTGATGCTGAAGCTGAAGCTCTGATACTTTGACCACCTGATGTGAAGAACTGACTCACTGGGAAAGACCCTGGTGCTGGGATAGACTGAGGCAGAAGGAGAAGGGGACGACAGAGGATAAGATGGTTGGATGGCATCACTGACTTGATGGACATGAGTTTGAGCAAGCTCCGGGAGTTGGTGATGGATAGGAAAGCCTGGCGTGCTGCAGTCCATAGGGTTGCAAAGAGTTGGACTGGACTGAGTGACTGAGTTGAACGGATACAGATGAAATGAGACGCTATGTCTGAGGAAACCTTATGTTAACTCTTAAGTCATCCTGAAAAGCTTAGTGGTTATTGAAACAGTTATTGAGATAAACAAGAATGGTTTTCTGTATTTGAAACTGGCTAAACTGAGTCCCGGAGAAATTAAGGAGGGAGCCTGAAGTTCCAGACATATTTAATGGCAATGGTAGTCAGTTTCCTGCTTCACAGTTCTTATCAAGAAGTATTTTAAACCAACTCTGCTTGTACATTTTAGTTTAGGAAAGAAGTAGGCTACCTCTTTGACAGGCATGCCCCATGGAACAGCTGGAGGCAGATGCTGGAATCAAAATGCCACCTTTCCTTTCCAGCTTTGACATCTGATGTTAGCAGGATGATGAATTCAGAGGTGGCAGATTTCAAGAGGATTTGTATCCTTTCCAGGTCAGCACACCCGATCACCTCTCTACTCAGAAAACCATCAGTGAGGTTGATTGTCAAGGGAAGGTGGCTTTTTTCTTTCATGAATGAAAGAACCTGGTGGGTTCTCTGAAATGTACCTTTTGGAGGGAGGGCAGAAACTTTGGAAAGGTGTGTTCTAGAAGAGAACACATCGTTTTGTCTTCCTTCTTTGAAGGAGACGCAGTGCAGAGTGAAAAACACAGAAGCAGGAATCAGAAGACCTGGTTCTTGGCGTCTGTCTTCGCCTAACCAGTTGTGCGATCCTTTTAGCAGCTCCTTTGCCCTTTGTGGGTGCACTTGTCCTATCTGAAAATGAGAGGTTGGACTAGTTGGAGAAATGTATGGTTTTTGTGTTTTGCCTTTGTGAATTTTCCATATCAGGATCACCTTTTTATTTTCAGCGTGTTTTTCTTTAAACAGATCCATTCTGTAGAAATTATTTTAAAGGGCCACATTACGTATTTCTGCAAAGGAAAAGTGAGCATTGTTGCTAGATAGTGAAGGTAACTAAAAACAAAACCAAAGCATGGTTAGGTGGTAAATGTTATGTTAATGTCTATTTTACCACAATTAAGATTTTTAAAAATCCAATGCAGAGACTATATAACTGTTAAAATAAGTAATCTCTTCCCTGTACCACTTCAAATCGTTCCTTCATCAATGACTATATGGTCTGAAAATGACTTTTAGCTTCATGTTTTAGTGCCAACCAGGATGCCATAATGTCATTTCTGGAGAGCCACACCATTTTAACAGAGGAACAGTTTAACTTTCTCCATCAAACTGTAGCCATGTAAACACCATCTCCTCCAGCTCAGGCAGTTCCTAATGGGTGGTCCCAGGATCCATGCCTGTGAGAACTTTGCCCAGCCTGGTAGAGGAGTCTGCCATCTGTATGGTAGTTGGTGTAACCTGGATTAAATCACTTCCTCCATTTGGAGTATCTTCTTACTTTTCTTTTCCAAACCTAAATCCCACCCACCCTTTGAATCCCACCTCCTTCAGAGAGTCTCCTGGAATTCCTGCAAAGTCAAATGATCCTTTCTACTTTCTCCCTAAATTTGTATTCTGTAGCATTTTAGATTGGGTTCCTTAGATGTGGAGCCTGAGATGAGACTTGGGTGCAAGTGATTTCTTGAAGGAGTACCCATCAGGAGAAATGTGTAAGGGATGAGGAGACCCAGATAGAGGAGGAGGAACCAGTGGGTAAAGTGGCAGCATGTAAAGTCTAGCCTTAGCCTGATCCACTGGCGGCTCTGGAATGAATCACACTGCAGAATTGTTCCCTAGATAAGATTGGGGGGCCAGCCTTTTACATCCTCATGTCAGTCACTGGCCTTGAGCTGTCAGGAATGGGGTAGAAAGTTAATCAGTGATGTGCTAAAACTGGCCTCAGAGGAGCCAGTTGTCAAAGTTTTAGGAATTGTATGAGCCACTATTAAAGTTATATAAATATAACTGAATAACCAGTAATAAAAACAATGGTAATCAGTGTTCAAACCTTATCACTTCCTACTTATTTTTTCTACAGTTTTCTTTTACCTTTGCTTTTTTGGTTATTTTTATCTATTTTATCTTTATGGTGGAAATACCATATCATGGAGAGCTACTGTGCATCTCCTCAAAACTCTGCATTCACTGATGTCATGTTGGTGGGAGTGAAATCAGCCATGGTGGGAGTATTTACACCACAGAAAGTGGCAAATGCACAAACTGGGGCCCTTCTCTCCCCTGCCACCAAAAAGATGACTGTTAAGCATTTGTCAGCATAGCACTGGGTATAATCTGGGTGAGGGAGCTCCCACCAATGGGGCAGGGACAGGGGTTTCGAAGCAGGAGTGATTGTCCAGAGGAGGGGGCAGGAGTGAGCCACTGGCAGTCAGTACTCATAGCAGCAGAGAGATGGAGCATGACCTGGACAAGTTGATCTGGACAGGTGCTAACAGCAAGTCATTTGATGTTTTATCCATGATCTGACCTGTGACAGCCTCTCTTTTGTTTATAAAAGTTTTCATGAAGGAGAAAGCAATGGAATAGAAACCTGGAGCCCTGGCTTCTGGTCTTGGCTTTGCTTCTACTTTGTTGTATGACCTTGGAAAAGCTCTTCGACATCTCTGCTCCCTCACCTATGGAACGAGGAATCATATGGTCTCTCAGGAGGCTTCCCGCTTTGCACAGCCTCAAAAGGTGTGATCCTCTTACCCATCTGGCCTGCACTGGGAGCATTACAGGAACCATGTCTCATTGTAGTACTGTAGGACCCAACACTCCAAAGTCTCCTCTCTGATCCCCAGGCTTAGATAGTAAAAATAGATAGCATTTATTGAACATTTACTGTATATGAGGTATTTTAGATCTTAGCTCATCTAATCCATGTATCAGCTCTGTGACAAAGGATTTATTTGTTCTTTCTATTTCACTGATGAGAAAACTGAGGTTCAGAAATATTAAGTGACTTGTTCAGCCACGTAGCTAGTAGATGGCCTCTTTGGGATCCCAGGCCCAGTCTGCTGGATTCTGGTGCATGTGCTTTCAATTGTTTCCCGCGTGCACTTATTGGGAAAGTATTTCTGTGTGACTCTTGCTGTATCAGGGTCCCCATCTGGAACCTAGAGACTAGTTGGTTCCACTCCTTTCCACTTACTCTCTGCCTTTCTCTCCCTGAACCCTCTTCTGGGTAGAATGAGCTGTAAGCCCTTTGCAGCTTGGGCCTTTGTAACTGTTAAATAAGCAAATGAAGGAGAAAGGCCAGGAGGCTGGAAGCCAGCTGTGCACTCCACCGTTTGTCTGGGACAACAGTGATGGGCAGAGGAGCAAAGAAGGCTGGTTTTGAGCGTTTCCTAGTGATGCCTGCCCAGGGGTGCTGCAGGCTCTGTGCTGTGATGGGGGCTACTGGGCCGGCACAGTGCAGCCAGGAGATGTGGGATTCACCCTTGACTTAGGAATGGCTCGGATCACCTGCACCCAGAAGGCCCAGCCTCTCTGTGAAGTCTGGTCCTGGACCATGTGTGGAGGGACCACAACTCACACTTACTCCTTGCCACCTGGAAACCTATAAAGCGCAACTTAGCCCCAGGCAAGGGGAGATTTTCTGTGCAGACCAACAAGCTTTTCCTTCTCACTGTTTCCCTCAGCCCCACACCCCCACTCCACATGACAGGAATCTGAGTCTCACCTCCCAGGGGTCTGACCTAAGGTCCCATCTCATTGTTTGAAGTCTCTTCATGTGTCCCTCATTTCCTTAGGCCTCTGCCACCCAACCTGGGTGTCTCCTCTGCCTGGCTCCCCATTTTACAGCAGACACTAATGCCTGTCTTGTGATTCTGCCAGCAGAGTAATTGAGGTCAGGGAGATCTGCCAAGTATACCTTTTGTTGGTTTTTCAGGAGGAACAATCTGTAAGTGATCACTGAAGGCAAAGGGCTGAAGAGATGGCTTCAGGAAGAGAAAAAAGAATGGACAAGGCAGTCTGTCTGCCCTGGATGGTAGAAATGAGTAGTGAGAGAAGCCATGCAGGCAGTTGAGACACCCCTAAACTTTTCTCTCCAGGATCTTCCATTTTATACAGTATTACCATCATTCATCCCATTGCTCAGGTCAGAAACCTGGGAGTCAGCCTCGACTTTTCTCCGTCACCTAGGAGTCTGGTTGTGGCATCGGTTCTCTGAATCTTTCTTGATGTCAGCCCTTCTCCATGGCCACTGCCCACTACCAAGGGCTTGCTAGCTCTTGCCTAGACTGGTTTAGCAGTCTCCTCACTGGTGTTGGTTATCCTGCTTCCAGCCATGTCCCCTACTCCCATCCTTCCCCACCTTGTGCAGAGTGTTTCTGGAATGTGCTCTTGACCTTGTCATGCCGGCCCCAAGTTAGAACCCTTCAGTTCCTTAATGGCTGCCTCCAGGATGAAGTTCAGAGTCGTTAGTCTTCTAGGCACAGCTCTTCTTGCTCTGCTTCTGCTTGACCCTCTGTACTGAGTGTCTCCAAGACCACCCTTCAGCCAGACAATTATCTAGAAGAGTTCCCAACACTCAGAAAAGCTGTTACTCCTGTGTTATAGTTTATTACAGCAGAAGGATAAGTCAGCTAAGGAAAAGTTGTGTGCAGGGGACCCCAGGGGGATACCAGGCAGAAGCTTCCAGTGATCTTCTCTCACTGGAGAGTCCTGCGGCAGCACTTCATTCTCCCAGCAATGATGTGCGGTCGCACATATGAAGTGTTGCCAGGCAGGGATGCTCACCCAAGTCTCGGGGTCCAGAGTTTGCATTGGGGGGTCCATTTCACAGGCATGGGTCACCCATATGACTGGACTTAGGAAGCAAACCCAGGCCTTCACTGTAAATTGCATTATTAGCATAGACTATCTGGTATGGCCCAAAGCCCCTGTTATACAGAGACCCTATTAGGTAGGATGTTCCAAGAGCTCAGAGGTTAGCACCTAAGAGCTGGTCAAGAATGAGTCTGTTTTCTGGAATGTGCAGGGTTGGAGCACCCCAGGCCTGCTGAGTGAACCCTTTATTGCACCTCCTTTAGACGCACATTCACCATTCTTTCCCATGCAGCCAGCCCTCCAGCTATTATCACTCAGCCTGCACTCTCATGCCTCTGTGCCTTTGTAGGCACTGTTCCTTTTGCCCGGCATTCTGCTGCGCCTCTCCTTCCGTAGCCTACCTGCCACGCTCTCACTCGTCCTCAAACTTCCAGGGAAGCATCCCCTCCCACGAGAAGTCTTCCCTGTTGCCCCCAGGCAGGTCGAGCTTCTCCCTCCCTCTGCACGCATAGCGCTCTGTGACTGTCTCTTGTTATCATGGGTCATTCAGTGCCTACTTCCCATACAGTAGGAAACACTGTATGTTCTTTTAGGGTGGAGAACACATAGTCCCTTAAAAATAATATTTATTTTGTGTTTTTCTGTTGATAAAAGTAATACTTGCTCAGGGAAGAAAAACTGGGGCAGTATGTTGCTTCTCAGGGCTTCCCTGATAGCTCAGTGGTAAAAAAAAAAAAAAAATCTGCCTGAAATGCAGGAGACTCAGGAGAACTCGGTTTGATCCCTGGTTCAAGAAGATCCCCTGGAGGAGGAAATGGCAACCCACCCCAGTATTCTTGCCTGGAGAATCCCATGGACAGAGGAGCCTGGTGCACTACAGTCCACGGGGGTCACAGAGAGTTGGACACGACTGAGCGGCTAAGCGTGCATGCACATTGCTTCTCAACATTTTCTCTCCAGTGCCTTCCTTTCACATGATAATCCTAGTGACTGTAGGGTCTGGACCTGCCTCGGCCCCTCAAGTTGCTGCCTGGTGTTGCCTCAATCTCTATAAGGATGTGAATGAGAGGGCTTCTCAGCTGTTTTCTCTCTCTCCTCCTTTCTCCTTTGTGCAGAAACATGGGGAATGGGCTGAGGACATAGAATTGAGGAACATGCAGGCCCTGTCCTGGGGAGCTCAGTGTGGTGGGGGAGACAGGCCCTGGACAGCTTACCGTGGTGTGAGGAGGTCACTGGCAACATGGGGGAGGAGGAGGAGGAGGTCGGGATGGAGTGAGGGAAAACTTCCTAAAGAAGTTGACATTTGGGCTAGGCCTTAAAGCAACTGGAGGGTTTTTCTCAAGGAGGGCAGGAAAAAGGTTTCCAGGCTAAGGTCATGGAACAAGGCGGTGACTGGCTATGCATGGCCTGTGCTGGCTGAGTTAAAGACTGAGGAGCACCCCCTTCCCCCAGAGACCCCAGCCGTCAGATATGATACACCACTTGACTTCCCTTTGATCTTAGGCAGGGGTTTTTCCCAGGGGACTGCCCTTGCTGAGCTGCTGGCCCCGAGTTCTGTTTTCGTCATGGGGTTTCTTTATTTTTTTTATGTCATTTGGCCCTGGATATGTGTGAAATCTGCAATTCAGGCTCAAAATAACTGGCTGATTAAAACCTAGTGAAACAAACAACAACAACAAAAATGGGGGGAAATGTGCACTGAAACAGATGTCGAGCAGCCCCAGGTAGCTTAGCTACATGCCAGCTTTAAGCCTATAAATGTATTGGCGGGCACCTCTTTCTGTTCTGAAACAGCCCTGGAGACCGAGCCAGTCAGTGCTATTCCATGCACCACATTTTTCACTTCAAGGGGTCTTTTGAGCAAAATGAGACCTGGAAGGGGGGGCAGCCTGTCATGCTTGAGATCGTAGTGAGACCTGTGTGTTCATGCCGGGAGCACAGTGTCCTACCTGAGTCTTGTCTTCTCAGTCACTCTCTGCTGCTCCCTGTCACTGCGACAGGACTTTTCACTCCTAATTCGGCAGCCTCTAGGAGCTTTGAAAAGATCACAAAGGCTTCCTAGGATATTTTTCCAATGTCAGTTGAGTTTGTAAATGTTGGTAAAATTACTGACTCATCCATGGATTTTGTGAGGATGTTGCTAAATCCAGTTCTGTTCTTTTCTGAGTTTTTCCTTCCCTCTGTGTTTAAATCCTGGTATTTTGAGCAGATACCTAACCTCTATTGCATCTCAATTTCATCTGTAAAGTGGAGGTGATTAGAGCACCTTTCTCATTGTTCTGGCAGGACTGAATGAGATTATATGTGAAAAGCACTTAGAACAGTAGTTGGCACATAGTTAAGTGCTAATAAGTGATTATGAGTATTATGATTACCTGTAGCTCTAAGTTACACTCTCACATCTATCCTATCTTAAACCCTGGAATACTAGGAAAATAGGAGATGCAGGAAGACCTGGGTTTGAGTCCTGGTTCTTCCACCAACTATTCTGTGACATTGGGTAAGTAATTTCTTCCTCCTGGGACTTGATTTGGTCATGGTAAAATGATGAGGGTGGATTAGATCAGGAATAACAGATATAGGAAGGGCATAGAGCTTCCAGATTTTCTCATTCATACAGCTCTCAAGGCAATCATTGTGAATTGATTAGATGGTACCTGATTTGAAATCTGTTTTCTGTCCCTGAATTAGGTGATGTTCCAGCTCTGATCATCTAAAATCTTAAATAAAGGGGTGCATGGAGCCTAATTTTCAGGTTCTACAAATAGTCCATCCCCTTCCCATGTAACTCTGCTTATTAAGTATGACATTAGATAAAAACTAACCTCCAAGAGGGACTCACTGTATCCCATTTAGCTGGGGATGAGCAGGTGCTTGCCTTACTGGATGCAGTATTTCCTAAACCTCAGTATTCTCTGCATAATATTCAAGGTAGTCTAGCTGAAGTTCTGAACACTGATTTTTAAGTCACATTTATAAATATTTGCATCTATATGTCCCCTTTTAGGCAAATGTGGACAGGGATTAGCCTCTGACCTGAAGGAGTTTATAGCTTTATAGGTAGCATTGAGGCTGAAGAAACAGTACCAAGTTGTATGCAATCAGCTGCTAAGTTTAGTACAAAAACACATGTTGTGAATCAAAGAGAGAGAACACAGCATGGCAGACTAATAACTAATAATAAAATAAATCATAATAATAAATAAATAAAATAAATAAATAAATTAAATAAAGACTGATAACTAATCGGTCACTGCAGACTTTCCTAGTAAGCTCAATAATCCTTTTCCGTGTGGAGTTCCAGGCAGCCACTACCATGGGTCAGAGCTGGCATGTGTAGTAAAATCTATGTGTGCTCTGAGTTGGTTAAAATCTGTAAAGCTAGCTTCTGTAACGGATAAATCTCAACGTCTCAGTGACTTTTTGCTTTTTAGTTGCTCAGTTGTGTCCGACTCTTTGCGATCCCAGGTACTGTAACCCACCAGGCTCCTCTGTCCATGGGATTTTCCAGGGAAGATTAATGGAGTGGGTTGCCATTTCCTTCTCCAGGGGATCTTCCTGACCCAGGGATTGTACCCGGGTCTCGAGTCTCCTGCACCTCAGGTGAATTCTTTAGCACTGAGCCACTGGTGAAGCCCATAGAACCCAGTATTTACTTCTAAAAATCAGCTGCATTCATGGAGGAAAAATTCAGATTTTATAAACTTGATACAAAATGTTACTAGTTATTTCTTTTTTTTGAGAAAAACAAATCAAATCAAAAAGTTCCCATTTGCATGATACCCTCTTACATAACAAATTATCAGACACATTTGTACATATGGTATACTATCTTCTTAGAATGTTTTTATAAGTAACAATGTAAGCACAATAAATATAAGCACAATAAAAGTTTATTTCAAACTCACGTTGAATTGGTAGGGAAGTCTGTTCCATACAATCATTCAGGGACCCAGGCTTCCTCCATCTTTGTGACTTGGCCACTCCTTGAGGCCTGTTGAGTCCTTCCCATTCAGCCATAGATGGGGAAAGAGTGAGTGAGGACCATGTCTGAGAATTCTGTATAGGTTAGGCCTGGGAAAGGCATCCACTACTGTGCTTACATTTTATTGGCTAGAACTCAGGCACATGACCACACCTGACTTCAGGGAAGGCTGGGAAAGACAACTGTGTGCCCAGGAGGGAGGGAAGAGATGCAGATATTGGTGGGCTCTAGCAATTTCTGTCTTGTACCCTGGAATCACAGGAACTCCCTTCCAAAAGTGTGGAGTTGTCAGAGAGGGCTCTAAGAAGGGCTCTGAAAAGATGTATATGATTTAAATTTGTCCAAAACAGTAGGGAAGGTCTTTCAGACAGAGTTAAAAGCAGGAATAAAGTGGGAACCAGTTGGCCTTATAGGCTGAGATAGAAAGGAGACAAGATAGGCTGGACTAAAGGTTTGTGGGAGGAAATCCTGCATGGATGGGAACAAGTGACGGTGGATCCTTGAATGTGATGACATTTCCTCTCTAAATAGCAGAAATTTGGACAAGTGTTTTGTTGTCAGCAGAAGCTATGAAAAAGGTAGCAGTCAGTGGTCTGATTCTTTCAGCTTCTGTTTTTTTTTCTCTTCTGGCCATCCTTCAGTGACCTATTTAAAAACACCACCCTTTCTCAAGTTTCCTCAAAACCCTTTCTTTAATGGTGTAAAGAGAATTCCCAATGAGAAGAAAGTGAGTGGGGAGAGCTGGGAACACTAGTTCTTAGCCCCACTTTGCAAATTTCCCTGCTTGCATTTATTATTTTGCACTAATTATTCACAGAGAGCCTTGCCCTTTGTGGGTTCGCATTAATTTAGATTGCTTTTGAAAAGCAATCAAGGAGGGAATTAAGTGATCATACATCAAAAAAAAAAAAAGACATGGCAGCAAAGAGATGGGATGTGCTTCGCTGTAACTGGCCATGTCAGGCTGCTGTGAGCCTTGCTCTAAGCCCAGGGGATATTGACAGGTGCATCTCAGCTCTCTTGGGACCTCTGTGGGCCCGTCTGTCACACTGGTCAGTATCTCCATGGATCAGATTATAGAGGAGGAAAGAGTTGTAGACAGGTGATCACTGGACTAAGACTCGTTCCTTTTCTGAGCCTCAGTTTTTTCATCTGTAAAATGAAAAGGTGGGTTAGTGATCTTTCAGGCTCCTCCCTCTAGGTCTGCAACTTTCTGCCAAAGTTTTTTTGAAGACTTATAGTTATGCAACATTACAGATGGACATATAGACTACCTGCTCCTACTCCACAAGGTTTTACTTGTTCAGTGTTTTCCTGGGCATTAATAGGAAAAGGAAAGTGAATTAATATTTCTGTCTCTCTCTCCTGCTTCAGTTATTCAGTGCCCTTGATGTAGGCTAGGGATTTCTCAGCTGTTTGTTTTTTTATTTGGGAGGTCTTTGAAAACCTGTGTTTGTAAAGTGTCATATACACACATACAGATAAGCACGTTTAATAAGTATACAGTGTGACCCTTACTTTTATGATCATTTTATTATGTCCTCTTTCCCCTCCCTTGACCGTCTTTTAGTTTGGGATGGATGCTGAAGGAGATTGGAACAGGAGTCCCAAATCGATTGCTTCCATAGGCATCTGGCAGGGAGTTGTTTGCTAATCTCCATTATGGTTAATGCGAAGATTTGCAAGTGTTCTGAAGGCGTCACTGATTGGTATAAGCCTCATCTCACACACGCATGGATGAGATTTCCAGGGAGCAGACATCCAGTGAAATGAGGTGGAGGCCCTGTTGGAGAGGGTGGCAAAGGAGAAGGAGACCCGAGGAGGAGAGTGAGGTGGAATGGAGCACATGCTGGCAGAAGGAGCAACGCAGAGAAAGAAGCAGCAGAGCCTAGATTCATATAAACCACGGAGTGGAGGTGGGGGTCACGGAGGGTTGTGTGTTCTGCAGGGAAGAGAGAGGATGGGGAGGACCAGGGCTGAGACAGCCCACTGGATTTGTGATTAGGAGGGTGATGAAATGATGCTTCTTTGAAGAGGTGAAAGGGAGGTGATGTGTGGAGAGAAAAATGGATGCAAAGCACTTGGCATCGAGTTTGTATGTGTGCTGGTGTGGTTCACCCCCTGATTACCTCTCACCTACCCTCAGTTACTGGATGACAATGATTAAATCCTGCCCAGCCCCTTCCTCAGTTAATCTACCAACTGGCTCTTTGCTTCCACATTTTATCTGGGAAGCACGTTGCCTTTTAGAGAGATTGGCATTAAAGCTCTTTTCGTTGAAGAGAAAGTAAGATACAGAGAGAATTTAGTACCCACTGCCTGTAGAAAGGTCTAATTAACCTTGCTCTGGGGCTGTCCACGTGACAAGCTGCTCCTCTCTAGAATAACAGATGCCCCTGATGTTTATTCAAGAGCAGCTTATCGATTGGGATGACTCAAATTGAGTAGATTTCAATAACTGGGAATAAACATCTACTTTGGGCTACCTAAGGACACAGCACACATTTAGCTGAGGTTCCTGCTTTCCCCACACATTTCGCTGAGGTTGTCCAAAGAACAGATAAGTGGGATAAGTGATACTTAAGCTTGCAGAGTTATATGAGGATTAAATGAGATTTTCTATCTCACAAACAGTGTCATCTCTGGCATGTAGCAGGCATTCGATAAGAGGTGGTATTGATGATGCTACAAGCAAGCATTTATTGAGTGTCCCAGGTGCTGTTCCGGGATGAATAATACAGGATTCCTGTTCTCAAGGAGCTGGCAATGCAGCAATAAAGAGAGAGTCATATTAATAATACTCAGGACATGATCACAAGGCGGTGTGATAAACACTGTAATAGAGGGGCACTCTGAATTCTGTTAGAACACAGAGGCGGGGACAGTGGATTCTCTCTGGGAAAGACAGACAAGGCTTCCCTGGAGGAGGAGACTCTCAAGTTAGACCTTGCAAACAGAAGAGCGGAGAAGAGACATTCCTGGCAGAGGACACTGCAAGTCCAAGGGCAGTGAGGTTGGAGACAGCTTGGTGCTCTTTGAGGACGCATCCACTGGTATGGTGGGGCGTGAGTGAAACAGACTTGGTGACTGTTTGTACCAGCCCCAGCATTTGAGGGGTGACGGGGTTGGAGAATGAGGAGCTGTCTGGTGTGGTTGGAAAGTGGAGTGCTCTCAGCACCCTACCGCCCTGAACCCCGTGTGCTGGCCCACTCCCTGCTCTTTCATCCAATCCTCCTGGGAGCCTTTTGGGAAGGAGGGGATGGGGCAGAGCTGATTCATACCTTCTATCTGGTAGGGGTCTTTCTGCAGCTGGGTAAAGGCTCTTGGGAGGGGAGATGCAAAGGTAAGGAGCCAGGCCAGAAGGAATAAGCTCGCTCTTCTAATCTCTCCCGCATAGCAACTAGCTCCCTCTTTACTATTTGTTTCTATTTGTTAGACCCTGGGTCTCCAAGTGTCTTTTACATTGTAGCCAAGTCCTCCCTGAACTTTTAGGGGCTCTACCTAGCTCCCATCTAGACCACCACAGGTGGTCCCCAACAGGGCAGAATCTGTGCCTGCATGTCTAATAAGAAGAAGAACAACATCAACAACAGCCTCCATTTATTGAGCAGGTCTTTCAGGTACTGGGAGATTTATATGTTTGACTGATTCAGTCCTCATGTTAAGACCTTGAGGCAAGGTTATCCCCATTGATACATGAAGAAACTGAGGCTCGAAGAATTTAAAATTCAGTGTTGAAGGTCATACAGCTAGTAACTGTTGCAGTTCAAATTAAAGTGAAGTCTTGTGCAAAGACTGTATTTTTAATTCCTGTGCTATGCTGAGAAATAAATCATTCCAATTTATCAATACTGGTCTTTGTTAAAAGCCATAGCTCAGCAGTGCATTACCACGTTTCTTCCTCACCTCGGCTACAGCGTCACTTCGCTTATAATCTCTGTACGTGAATTAATTGACTGACTGAACTGAGGACAGGGCTGGAGATTCAGGGGCTGCACTACCCGGGTACCGGGACTAGTGTCCTTTTCTTCCTCGCCCAAGGAGTGGATGGAAACATCTGCAGAGGATGTTTTTCAAACAGCCTCTGAAAGCAGTCTGCTGAGCAACAAAGAGCCTTTCAGAGCACAGCTCCTGAGGTGAGGGGCTCGAAGGGGTGTGGGCCTCGCAGACCAAGAGCAGAGCAGGAGGGCCTGGAGTTGCCTCTGCCTAAGACTTGCTAAAGAGGATTGAATTTCATCTTGGGGTACTGCTGTGGGGCTGAGGGGCCAGGGCTGGGACTGGGGGTGACAGCCCATGAGAGGGAGAAGGTCTTTAGGGAACATTACAGCTTGTGTGTGTGTGTGTGTGTGTATGTGTGTGTGTGTGAGAGAGAGAGAGAGAGAGAGAGAGAGAGAGAGAGAGAGAGAGAATCTGTTTCAGTACTAGAACACAACTCTGTGGATGTGGAAAGGCATTCGAAACTAGTTTCCCAGCAAAATATATGTTTTTAATGAAGAATAGTTTTAAACTATAAAAGTAATACCTGCTTACTGTAAAAATTCAAATATCAAGATATATAAACTTTTAAATAAAACACTGAAAGCTCTTGCCACCCACCATACGTCCTCACTGTTAACATTGTCGATGCAGTCTCCCGGACTGCTCTGTGTGTGTGTGTGTGTGTGTGTGTGTACAGTGTTTTAGATACATAATTAAATGTTTGTGTCCTAGATATGTAACTGCAGTGGCTAAGTTTTGTTGAATGCTTACCTTGTGCCAGGATTTATAGTAAGTATGAGGTTGTTCTTTATTTTCATGACCTCATTTCATTCTTATATTTCTGTGAAGTTTAGATATCATGATGCCCATTCACAAGGTGGGGGAAATGAGACTTAGTGAGGTCCTTGGGGCGAATGGGGGTGGGTGGGTGGAAATACGACTGCAAGGTGCATATGCTTCCCTGCTGGTCATGTTCACGTTGTTTCCTGGCCCCTTTACCATCTTCTCCTTCTCTCCCAGTTCTTCCAATAAGAAGGCATGCTTTAGCATAAGGATTGATCATCACTGGGTGAGTTTGGTAGGCAGTATAATGCCTCCCCCCGCGAAAGGGCCCTGGTTCCCCAGGAGACTATGTTGCTCACATGGCAAAATTACTTTGCACATGTCATTATGGTTAAGATCCTTGCATTAGTTTCTCAGAGGTACCCTAACAAAGCACCAAAAAATGAATGGCTTAAAAGAACAAAGATTTGTTGGCTCACAGTTCTAGAGGCTAGAAGTTGAAAATCAAAGTGTTGGCAGGGCCGTGCTCTCCCTGCCAACTTTAGCAGAGGATCCTTTCTTGCCTCTTCTGGTTTCTGGTGTTTGCCGGCAATCCATGGCATTCCTTGGCTTGTAGACACAGCACTCCAGTCACATGGCTGTCTTCACCCCATGTGTCTTTACATTGTCTTACCCCCGTGTATGTCTGTCTCTGTGTCCAAATTTCACCTTTTCATAAGGATACCGGTCAACTTGGATCAGGGTCTACTCAAATACCTCATTTTAACTTTACTTCAGTAAGACCCTATTTCCACTTAAAGTCACATTTGGGGCTTAGGACTTCAACATATCTTTTTGGGGGGCACAGTCCAACCCATAAAAAAAGTGGAGATTATCATGTAGTATCTGGGGAGCCCAGTCTAATCACATGAGCCCTTAAAAGCTGAGAGCTATCTCTGGCTGTGGGCAGAAGAGAGGTGCCCAGAGGGGAAGTTAGAAAGATATGACCCACTGCACCACCCCTGGCTCTGAGACATAGGGCCTGTCCAAGGGCAAAGACTAGATGACAAAGACTAGGCTCCCCGGTTGACAGCCAGCCAGGAAATGGTGACCTCAATCCTCCAACCACAAAGAACTCGATTCTGCCACAATCACGATTCAAAAGGAGATGGATTCTTCCCAGAATCTTCCCATAAGAGCCCAGCCAGCCAATACCTTGACTTTAGCCTTGTGAGACTCTAAGCAGAAAGCTAGCTGGGTCCACCTGGACTTGTGAGCCTCAGAACTGTGAGATAATAAATCCATGCTTATTAAGTTGCTGAGTTAGTAGGAATCTGTTCTAGCAGTAATAGAAAAGGAATAGTTACCTTCCCATTTCCCTGGCCCTTCAGTGCCTTAAGCCAAAGACTTGGTGATAGGAATTCTTGGGACCTCATGTTTACTTTCTTGGGTCTTTGAATAATACTGTCACCCCATTCAGAATGTGATATTTCCCAGTGCATTTCTCACAAAATTTCACTTGCTTCTCCCAGGAGCCCTGTGAGATATAGGGATATTATTCTCCCCTTTTACAAGGCAGGAAACCATGTGCTTTAATAAAGGAAGTGATTTGCTCAAGGCCTCACAGAATTGGGATTGCAAGCCAGGTTTCCTGCTTCCAAATCATAGGTGCTTTTTGCCACAGCCCATGGCTGACTCTGTTTCCCCAAACACCTGATGTCTGGACCCAGTTACAGCTGTCTGATGGCCTGGGCCCTGTGTGAGAGTGTGAATTTCCTTTTGGTGAGAAATGGTCAAGCAGAAGCTGGTGGACAATTTACTTGGGATGCTGAGGAAGGGATCCCTGCTATCTGTGGAAGGATGCTGGCAGGTGCCTCCTGATGCCCTTTTCAATTCAGGATCTAAAGTGGCAGGTGGGATAAGCTTCTGGTACCGCAGTTCGGATGAGAGAAAGCTCCTTGGAACTTGCCTTGGCCTGGAGAAGATCTGCAGAGGAGGCTGATCTGCGCTAGGACTTGGAGGGAATGGCTGTGTTTAGATTTCCGGCGTGATTGCAGGGCATGCCACTTGCCCACGCCTTCTGATTCCAGTTCCTTTGATGAAACTTTCAGGCAAGAACTGGGTCAGACCTGAAGTGAGCAGACCTCATGGCCTCTGGCCGCCCTCCCCACCCAAGTCCATCGTGGTGGCTGAGGGTACACCCTGCGGTTGCACCCAAAAGAACAGTGGTGGGAGAGCAGAGGGGTAAGGGAGACACAGGCAGGAAATAGCTTCCTGCCCAGCCTGGCTTCCTGTGGCTTCCCTGCTAATCCGCTGTAACTCTTATTAACTCTCTTTGTCTTTCTGTGGGTGGGAACCAAATGGCCTGTCTTTTGAGGGCAGCTGCCCTCCTATTAAAGGCTCCTTAGCAATCTTCCACTTGTGCTTCTTGAACCTGGGGCATCCCCTCCTCAGTCTTGTCCCCTGCATGGCTGAGGTGACATAGAGTGTACCTTCCCAGGCCTGAACTCCCTGGATCTGGAAAGTTCCCTCACTCTTGTCCTTCCTCCCACCCGTTGGAACGCCCTTCAGTTTAAGAGGTCTTTCTAGCCCCCGTGCCACACACCATGGGGATGGCTGGAAACGATGGCCTCGCAGGCTTCAGCCCAGGAGGCAGCCCGGTGATGTGGACAAAACTGGGTATTTATTAAGCACCTCCTGTGTGCCTGGCCATGTGAGAGGACTCAGGGGCACAGCACTGAACAAGACAGCAGAGGACCGTGTCCCAGCCCTGGTGCCGCCCCTGCTGGTGGCGTGGCCCTGAGCTCGCCGCACACCTCTCTGTCTCAGTCACATCTTGCAGTGACTGACTACAACACTTTGTAGGCGTGTTGTAAACCGTAAGCTCTGTGGAGGGACTACTGCTAATTCTTATCCCCTCTCTTCATTCTTTCAGTTACTTCATGAGGTAGGCACAGCAGCAGTTCTTATACCCATTTTACAGGTGAGAAATCAAAGCCTCCCAGGGGTTTAAGAGCAGGAACAGGAAGAGGAACTAAATATTCAGCTACTTAGCTGTGGCTTGATTCTATTTTACTGTGTACTGTTGCCCAGGAGTTCGCCGGTGATAGTGTTTAGTGACATTTTCAACAGCCACAGCATTCATAACCTCACATTCGTCAACTGCTTACCATCTGTCAAATTTTGAGCTAAATCCTTTACATGCCTACTGTTAGTCCCACTTTCCTGATAAGAAAATTGAGGCTCGGTGAGGATAAGTCATTTTCCCAAGGTCACTTTTCTATGAAGAGGCAGAGTCAAGGCTCAGATGTGTCTGACTCCAGAGTCTGGACTTGTAACCTCTGTGCTATTGGTTATCCAGCTGATCATTTCAACCTGGCATGCCCCAAAATAACCAGAAATTATACAAGAGAGTAGGAAGAGGGTAGACTGGCAGTAATCACAACCCTTCTCACCACCCCCGAGAGGTATGCCCCGTTCAGTGGAGACTGTGGGCATCAGGAGGGATGGCTTCCTGAAGCTGAGATTTATTGGGAAAGTGCATCTTCAACAGTGGGCAGGATTGGAAGCTCAGAAGAGCAGAGGCTGGTATGAATAGAGGACTTGGGGAAGGAAGGAAGACAAGGAGGGAATTCTGGCTGGTGGGTGCATTTGGGGGAGCAGTAGAGATAAGATGGGCTTTACCTGCAGCAAAGGAGCTGAAGTTTGTTCCAGCAGCTGCAGGCTGCCCACACCATAGCCACCAAAGGAAATTAATACCCAGAGATGTTTCTGGGTCTGGGAAGGAACAAAGATCATACCCTTTTTGTTTCTCAGTCTGGGCCTTAAAACTAGAGAAAAAGAGGAGCAGAGCTGCTTTCTCCTAGAGTCAGGGGGGAGGAAGAAAAGTAGAGGGGACCCAGGCCTAGGGAGGGGTCGGGAGAGCCGGGCACGGCAGCACTGATTCTGTGAGTCTAGAAACTCACATGCTGCACCCTGTGTAGCAGTGTGAAGTTGGAATATAGATTCCTCTCTGGGCCTCATTTTTCTAAACTGTGACTCAACAGATGTATCAGTAAGAATCACTGGTTGCAAGTGACAGAAACATTATTCAAATGGTGGAAAACAAGGATTTATTGATTCATGTGATTGGAAAGTTCAGGAATAGTTCTGATTCTAGGGATGGTTGGATCTGGAGGTTCAGATGGTATCATCAGCTGCCTACCTGTCTCCATCTTTTGCTCTCTTCTCCACTGAGATGCCTTGGGTCACAGACAGGCTCACCCTTCAGGATCTCAAGGTGACTGCCAAAATCCCCAGGCTTACCTTCTACAGGTCTTGCAACCCACAATAGGAAAGCATCTGTCAGAAGTTCCTACAGAAGCCCTAGGGCAGACTCACTGGTCTGCATGGTCTTGTGGCTGGGAATGCCTGCCTCTAAGTCACCAGACGGGGTCACATGATCTCCCCTAGAGTTGAAGAGCGGGTTAGTCCCACAGAAATCACATGGAGGGAGAATGGGAGGGGATGATTTCCCCAGAGCAACATAGAAGGGCTGATCCCAGAAGACGGGGGGATGAATGTTAGGCAGGCAAAAACTGCAGAAGCCCTCCTCAGCATCCAAGGGCTGACCTGCCTGTCTCTGAATGAAGCCGCTGACAACGGGAGCCCTCTGAACCGTGTTAGGGTCCTGGAGCCCTTTGAGACTGCCACAAAAGCCGTGACACGTGCCCCCCTACCCCCAGAAAGACACACAGAACTCCATAGGTACTGCCGGTTTGGTCTCCTGCCTCCCCTAGATCTCCAGTTGGCTACACTGGCCTCTAACTGTTCTCACCACGCTACTTCCCTCCAAAGGGCCTTGGACTCGCTGTTCCCTCTGAGTTAATGTCACCCCTGTGTATGTTCTCACTGCATCATAAACCTGTCCTTAGTACCTAATTCAAGAGCAGTTTAAAATTTTTTGTATGGTTATTTGGCTAATATCTGTCTATTCCAGCAGAATGGAGACTCTGTGGAGGAGGGAGCTGATTGGGTTTCCCTTTACATCTGTAGTACCCAGTAGAGTGTCTGGCACGTAGTCGATGCTTGTTAGTAGACAGATTAATATTTACCTTTAAAGATGTGATTTTTCCCTGAGTGGTCTTAGTGGCATACACCTTCCTAGAGTCAGTCTCTGAACCTCATATTAAAGAACCTAAAGATAAAAAATGGAAAAATGAAGGCATTGGACAGTCAGCTCACTTAAAGCAGGGCCTTGCAAATGAAGACCTCCCCCTTACTTGGACCAGATTTTCTGATAATCTAGGGGCCACTGACTTAAGTTGATATCTTCTAAGTGGAGTGCCGTGGATGATTAGTTTGGGTGAAACTGTGGTCAAATATTAATAAATTTGGGAAAGACTGTCTCATCTAATATATCCTCCTCCTCCTGGAAAGTTACACCATGCATTAATAATAGTAATATATTTAAAATTATCATTAGTGTAAGTATCATTTATCAAGGACTTACTGTGTGTTAGGTCCCTTACTAGGTCTTTCATATGTATTTTCACACGTCATCTTATAATGTTGTTGTTGTTTAGTTAGTAAGTTGTGTCCGACTCTTTGTGACCCCATGGACCATGGGATTCCTCAGGCAAGAATACCGGAGTGGGTTGCCATTTCCTTCTCCAGGTGATCTTCCCAACCCAAGGACCAAACCTGTGTCTTCTGCATTGGCAGGTGGATTCTTTACCGCTGAGCCACCATAGTCTTATGCAATAGATGCCCTCGTCACCCCATGTTACAGAAAAGAATGCTTGCATGGATTAAGAACCCCAGATTATCTTCTAGGAAGTGGTAGATATGGAACTCAAATCCCAGTGATCTGATAGGTGTCCAGTCTTCTTAATCACTGAAGACATGAGAAATCCTATGGGGGAAACACTTTACCTTTGTGTAATATATATTTGTTGATAATGGAACCCCTTTTCTCTGCAAACACTTGGAAGACCTCAAGGACTGCACCTGTAATTTGGGACATGCTGGTGAAGTCTTAATTCGTGTTGAGTAGGACTGAGACCCGAAGAGTGTACCTGGCACGGACTCAATTCCACAAATATTTCTAGTGCACCCCTTGTGCCAGGGTTGGTGCATGTGGGCACACAGCCACATCTGCATTGCCCAGAGCCTGCTCCTGGGCTGCTCCCCCAGGAGCCTGTCCCCACCTTTTCCCAGGACATCCATTATCTAGTGGGGGAGACAGATCAATGCATAGGAAATCATAATAAAATGTACAAGATAGACTGAGAAGTGCTATGTAAATTCTGAGATAAAAGCAATTTTTAAAAAAATTGACTAAAATTAATTTTGGTTTGGGATTTAAGCTCATGCCTAAATGGTGTTGAAACATCTGGATGCTGGGCAAGTTCTGATGTCTGGCTGACAGCAGTGAGCAGCCATGTGTTCCGAAGCACCCCAGGGAATTCCTGCCCACCTGCCCCACAGGGTGGGGAGGGACGTGGGAATGAGTTGCTGACTCAACATACATCCTCAGGCTGTGACGCCAACCACGCTTGGGCAAACAGACGTCCATGTGCATAGAACGCCATCTCCCACTGCCCCTGCCCACCGTCCCCCAGCCCACAGAAGGAAGCCTTACTGGTGTCCAGAGTTGCCAGATCACTCCCATTTCCCCAGATGACTCACCTGAGTCCCCAGGGACAAGCATAGGTTTTTTTCATTTCACTGACCTGGGGTTCCTCATCCATCAAATGGGAGTAAAGATTCCTCCTCAGGAAGTGGCCGGAAGGATGGGGAGGTGGGGGGCAGGGAGCAGGGCAGGTCCACACAGAATGTGTGAAGCTGCTGAAGCGTGACAGGCGGCAAGTTGGAGGAGCTGGAAGATGTTCAGTGCTTAGAATGTCACTTGTACATTGTACAAGTTGTACCTTCCTCTGGGGCGCATGCTGCCAACCTCCAGGTGTTGTTTATTTCTTCTCCCCCATCACTTTCTCCACCTGGGACTATTCCAGTCCACTGAAACTGCCCCTTCGCTCAGCTGTTTCTCCTCTTGGTCAGTAAGCTGCTTGGTGCAGGAGCTATTGTTCATTACCTTGGATATCCTGGTAGATGTCAGCGACTCTCCAACAGACACTCCCCTGGAGGGGTCAGTTGTTTCACTGGCAGTGCCCCCAGACCATCTAAACAAGGAGCCCCCCACCACTGTCTGGAGCCTGTCAGAACTGGGCAGGGGACAAGCGTGAGCACACTGACTCAGCATGGAAGCTCTCCCTCTGTGCTCTGCCCCATCCCGATGTGCTGCACGTCCTCCAGCACCAGTGTGTGGGGCTGCCTGTGTCGGCAGGCAGAAGCTTTCCTGCGCTGTGGCCTCCTCAGCAGGGAGTGTGGGAAGCATCCTGCCAGAGCCGGGCCAGATGTGGCCAAACCTCGCCAGCGGCATTTGCCCCGGCCCACAGACGTCCAGCCTCACTGCACCAGCCTGGCCAACTCGGCCCGGCCACAGTGTACAGCATCCAGGGGTTGGTGGCTGGGAACCAGGCCCCGCCACCTCTCCTGCTGGCCTTGGTAGCTTCCCAGCTTCCTCTCACATGACTCCTGTCTCTGTTTACTTTTGTCTCTGGCCTCCCTGCCTGCATCGTCCCCGTGCCACCTCCAGTCTAATCTGCTTCACTAGACGTAGCCCCTGCGCTGGCCCCTTCCCGGTGGCCTCATTCCAGAGCGTGTGCTGTCTTTGGCTTGCCCTCCCAGCCCGCACTCCCCACCCCACCCCCAGCGCTCTCTACCGCTGTGAAGGAGGATCAGGGTACTTTTTCATGTGAAACCTATGATGCTGTATCTGCGGCTCCTCCATCAAGTGCCCAGGAAGGAACCAACTCCTGTGGCGTTGATCTTGAAGTCGTGGGATGAACATTCCATAGCAGCCTAGCCCAGAGCTTGACTGAAAACAGATGAGTGGATAGACACAGGTGGAGGCAGACATGAGCTGGGTATCCAGGCTCTGAGAACCCCAGAGAGTTGGGGGAAGATGTTTGTTATGGGTTGAATCATGTCCTTCCAAAAGACACTGAAGTTCTAAGCCCTTAAGAACTGCAAATGCAACCTGATTTGGAAATACGGTCTTTGCAGAGATCAAGTTAAGATGAGGTCATTACGGTGGCCCGCATCCAGTATGACTAGATCCTTATGAAAAGGGGAAATTTGGACACACACACACACACACACACACACACACACAAACACACACACACACGGAGGGTGCCATGTGAAGGGGTGATGCATGTGCAAACCAAGGAGTGCCAAAGGTCACCAGCAAATCTCCACAAGCAGGGGCACATGCTCTCTCACAGCCCTCAGAAGGAACCAACCCCGAGCTGATGCCGTGATCTCGGACTTCCAGCCTCCAGAACAGGGGCAAGGCATTTCTACTATTTAAACCACGCAGCTCATGGTACTTTCATATGGCAGCCTCAGGAAACGAATATTGATTACCTTCCGAGCCTCTCACCTCTGATTATGGTCAATATGCTCTGGCTACCAAGTTTGTTTCCATCTTATTTAGTTCGGACATACGGGGGCTACTCTGAAGTTTCTGGGCAGAGTGTAATAATATAATATAATTATATTATAATATAATATTATAATAATAAATATATAATATATAACAACAATAATAAAAGCTTTTAATAAGACTCTAATGAGAATTCTTAATAAGATTCTAATAAGGAACTTTTTTAGTATCCTTCCAGCTGATGTAGAGCTGGGCAAAGGATAAAACTACCCATAATCCCACATATACTTTTATAGGGCTTTCCAGTCTACGAAAAGCTTTCTTATTTATTACCCCATTTGACCCTCAGAGTGACCCTGTGAGGTTGGCACTGTGAGCATCCCCGTTTTGGAGAGGAGAGAATTGAGGCTCGCAGATGGTCCGTCACTGTCTTAAGCGGCCGCGCTGGGGTTTGAATGTCAGCCTTCTGACTTGACTCTCATGTTCTTTCCGTGTCCTCACAGCTGCCCCTGAACTTGGAGCAGATGGGACAGTTCAAGGGCAGCTGAGCCCTTGCCTGGAGGCCCAAGGATCAACACAGTCTTTTGATCCTCTTTCAAGACCAAGAAAGAGGGGACATGAGCCTGCCAGGACATTACTGGGATCTCACAGGACTTTGTGGTGACCACAGGGGGTTCTTGGGCTTCTGCCGGAGAAAGGTCCCACTGTGAGAGTAGGCCCTGCTGGGTCATTTACAGCACAAGGCAGGTGGGGAGAGGCTCCCGGTGGAAGCTGGCTGCCCAGGGGTGGGATTGCCTCTCATTGCATGGTGAGGGGTCCTCTTCCGTGTCTCACAGGCTCCTAGCAACCTGGAACACAAGGCCTCTGTGTGGTCCCAGGATACTTGGCAGCCCTCTCGGCACTTTGAAAGTGCCCACTACTTTCTAATTAGTGAAGAGTCTGGGGAGAGGAATGGCCATAAAGTGTGGGTCTGAGGCTGTGTTCAAGCCTCTGCACAGTGTGACCCCGGGCAAGTTTCCTTTGACCTGGCAGCCTGCAGGGCCCACACTTGTGAAGCAGCTGGAGGAGAGCGTCCATTGGCAGAGGTGAGGAAGCAAGGACAGATACGAGTTCTTCCTGATGTTGACCTCAGTGTTGTTCGCAGCAATGAGAACAGAGAACGTCCTGGAGTATTTGGGGCAAAGACTGTAAGTCCTTCTTCCTGAGGGGCCACTGGCTACTTCCTAAACAGCAGTCCTTCTTTGCTCCTCCTGCCTCTCTTTTGTTGTGTCTGGGTGTGACTCACATTCTTCTGCAGTTTTTTGGCCTCTTCAGAAACTCTTCTGGTTTCTATCACCAGAGAGTTTCTTTCCACTCCGTCTTCCTCGCCCCCTCCCACCGCCACCACACAGCTCTGAGGTTGTCATGTGAGTGTTTTACATGTAAGAAAAAATCTGGAAAACCCATTCAAGCCAAACAGAAAGATGATACCACTGAGTCTGAAGTTGATGGAGTTGGTTGTACTGCCCTGGCACGGGGCTTCTGCGGGTTGCAGAACTCTCCAAGGGGTGAGACTGAGGGGCTGTTTGTTATAAAACCTTTGTTGACACGTCCATCCCACGTGCCAGCACTGTTTCAGTGCAGTGATTAAAACCCTCTGTCCTTTCTTCAGGGCTTCCTATGGGTCTGTCACTGTGTGCGGTGCTTTACATATATTAAATCCTTCTTTTATTCCTCTTGAACATCAAACACCTGACTTTAAAGTCCAGGTTCTAAGCAGTTCTGGTGTAACCGCCTGTTTGAAGAAACTCTCATCCAGTCTCTTCATCCTCCAGGTGGAGAGACTGAGGCTTGGCAAGGGGGGATGGTGACTTCCGGGAAGGACAAACTGGACCCCAGGTGCCCTGACTTCTAGGGCATCTCCTCTGCCCCTTCTTCCCCTGCTAGGAGCAGCCCAGTGAGTACCTGCAGGAGCCCTCATTGAGTCATGCTCTTGCGGCTACATACCAGGTGTTGGTTAAACTCGAGAAAGGTGTTATTGTTTAATCCATGACATTGTCTGCTTCAAAAGGCTTTGGCCTAATTAGCCCAAAGCATAGCTACTTTGAGTTTCAAAATCAAGTGTCTGGACTCATAAGTTTGGCACCCTGAGGGAGTTATTTGCTCTGCTACCAAGCACCTGAGCTCAGCAAAAAAATCCTAATTCGTAGTTAATAGTGTGGAAACGTCTCACCATTCGCTGAATATGTAATGACATGTAACACCTCATTTCATTTGAACGTACTGTTCTCAAAGCCTTTCATGTTCTCCCTCCTGACCCCACCCTCCTTTCATTCTCTGCCTGGTGAACTCCTAATCATCCTTCAAGAACAGCTTCTTGATTCGTGTCCTACTGCTCTTCTCCCCAGCACTGGTCATAAATAGTTGTAATATTTCTACAATCTCCCACTAGACTGTAAGCTCCATGAGGGCCTGAACAATGTCTTATACACAGTGAGTTCAGTTTGATTCGGTTGCTCAGTCGTGTCCAACTCTTTGCAACCCCATGGACTGCAGCACGCCAGGCTTCCTTGTCTATCATTAACTTCTGGAACTTGCTCAAACTCATGTCCATGGAGTCGGTGATGCCACCTAAGCATCTCATCCTCTTGTCCCCTTCTCCTCCTGCCTTCAGTCTTTCCCAGCCTCAGGTTCTTTCCCATTGAGTCAGTTCTTCGCATCAGGTGGCCAAAGTATCGGAGCTTTGGCTTTAGCATCCGTCCTTCCAATGAATACTCAGGATTGATTTCCTTTAGGATGGACTGATTGGATCTCCTTGCAGTCCAAGGGACTCTCAAGAGTCTTCTCCAACACCACAGTTCAAAAGCATCAGTTCCTCGGTGCTCAGCTTTCTTTATAGTCCAACTCTCACATCCATACATGACTACTGGAAAAACCATAACTTTGACTGGACGGACCTTTGTTGGCAAAGTAATGTCTCTGCTTTTTAATATGCTGTCTAGGTTGGTCATAACTTTTCTTCCAAGGAACAGTGTCTTTTAATTTCATGACTGCAGTCACCATCTGCAGTAATTTTGGAGGCCAAGAAAATAAAGTCTGTCATTGTTTCCACTGTTTCCCCATCTATTTGCCATGAAGTGATGGGACTGGATGACATAATCTTCATTTTTTGAATGTTGAGTTTTAAATCAGATTTTTTACTCTCCTCTTTCACTTTCATCAAGAAGCTCTTTAGTTTCTCTTCACTTTCTGCCATAAGGGGGTGTCATCTGCATATCTGAGGTTATTGATATTTCTCCCAGCAATCTTGATTCCAGCTTGTGCTTCATCCAGCCTGGCATTTCGCATGATCTACTCTGCATATAAGTTAAATAAGCAAGGTGACAATATACAGCCTTGATGTACTCCTTTTCCAATTTGGAACCAGTCTGTTGTTCCATGTCTGGTTCTAACTGTTGCTTCTTGACCTGCATACAGATTTCTTAGAAGGCAGGTCAGGTGGTCTGGTATTCCCATCTCTTGAAAAATTTTCCACAGTTTGTTGTGATCCACACAGTCAAAGGCTTTAGTGTAGTCAATGAAGCAGAAGGAGATGTTTTGAAATTCTCTTGCTTTTTTCTATGATCCAATGGATGTTAGCAATTTGATCTCTGATTCCTCTGCCTTTTCTAAATCCAGCTTGTACTTCTGGAAGTTTTCAGTTCACATACTGTTGAAGCCTAGCTTGGAGAGTTTTGAGCATTACTTTGCTAGCGTGTGAGATAAATGCAATTGTGCGGTAGTTTGTACATTCTTTGGCATTGCCTTTCTTTGGGATTGGAATGAAAACTGACTTTTTCCAGTCCTGTGGCCACTGCTGAGTTTTCCAAATTTCTTGGCATATACACAATAATAGTATTTAAATGTATAAGTGCTTCCTTGGAGTCAGGTTCTGTGCTAACACTTTCCTTGCATTATCTCATTTCATCCTTCATGACATTATCCGGTAGACGCCACTACTTGTCCTAATTCCTAGATTCATAGCGAGGCTTGGAAACTTGCCCAGGGTTACACAGTAGGCAGCTGAGTCAGGATTCAAGCCAGTGCTGTCATGCACAGTTGTGGCTGAGCACTGCCCAGGGGCATCAAGGGGAGGGCCCAGTTGAGACTGAAATCTTTCTGTCTCCCTGATGCAGAGCTGTAAATGTTGGGAGGAAGGGGCACACAGGCACTGTGGGGTGTGGTTCCAGAGTTTGGGCTCTTAACCACTGAGACATTCCGGGAATGTAAACAAACATATTCATATTGTTAGTCTCTGGCACAGAGGAGGAACCCGAATATAAATGACAGGGAGATTATGGACCAGCAGGCTTTTCCTTTTTCTTCCTTCCCTTTTTACTGCAGGAAGAAGTCATCATGCAACAGGTTACTTGGTTTAAGAAGCACATCTTTTAGTTGACTTAACTTGTAGCAGGTACAAAGAAGTGGCTGCAAACCCCAAAAGAAATCTCCATCTGGACCTCTTAAGTGTTATACAATTATCCTAAATAAGTCCATTCTCCCAACGTGGACCTTTGACAGTTATTAAGTGGGTTTTAGAAAGCCACAGGTGAACTGAAACAAAGGCTGGTTTTGAAACCAGCCTCAGCAGCTGCACATCTGCTGGTGCGTGAATGGTGGGCCTGATTCTAGTCTTGATGTCTGAGCACTCAGTTCTCCAGGGGCCTTGGCAGGTCCTTAATGGGGTGGGTTGGCTGCTGCCCAACCTGCTGACTCTCTGAGTGAACCTGGAGCAGCTGCTCACAGTAGAGCTGATGGTTGGGCCTCTGTGACAGGCAAAAATGGGTCTTTAGGATGAAATGCCTATAGATATATCTGAGTTTGTACAGAGAAAGCAAGGGATTGGAGAGGCCTGGGGGCCAAGTTCTCTGTGATGGACTTCTGGGCTGAAAAGTTGAGCTGTTCATTCTGCTCCTGCTTTGCGACTTTGTAACACCTCCTGTTGACACAGGCCTGCTGCTTGCTCCTTGCATCCCTAGACAGGTCTCTTGACCTCTCTGGGCTTCTGTTTACTCCCAAGCAGAGGGGGTGAATGCCACCTCCTGCAGAGGATTGTAGTGGGGAGTCAATGAGCTAATATTTATTAAAAAAAAGAAACACACTTTGTGAGTTGGAAAGGGCTGTGCAGATGCTCTAACTACCATTATTTGTCATTAGGTGGCTTTTCTTGCCATTCCCTAGGGGCATTTTTCTCCCAGCTGCATCTGCTGAATATGCTCAGAGGTGGTGTCGACAGAGGAGGAGGGTGGGAAGAAAACAGCAAGGCAGGCAGAAGACGAGGAGATTTTTAGGCTGGGGCTTTTGTTTAGAAGTGGAGAGAACAGGTTTTGCTTTTTTCAGTCTGAAGTGGGAAAGTTGATGGTTTTCAGAAGATGCAAGTTTGGAAGCTGGATTCTCTTTCTTCCTTATGTTGCATGCATCCTGGTTGTCCAGGGATGTTCCTTAAAATTAGCACATCTCAAGGCTGAAGCCAGCCCAAGGCCAGGGACTTGGCAAGGGCATGCAGATCTCAGCTTCCCTCTCCTTCTTCACTTCTCCTTCTAGGCTGGTCTCTTTGCCGTCTGCTGATTGCTTCATGCTCACACCCACCTCCGCACTCTAGCTCTGATGTTCCCTCCATCCAGCACATACTTCCTACGCCTGTCCAAATAAAATCCGTGCTGCAGAACTAGTCACACTTCCATTCATTCCACAATATGGACTGAGTGCCATGCCTCAAGACAGGGAACACAGGAGAAGAAGGCTTACATTTGGGGAAACAGCAGAGGATCTTAAGTGTTGTTCAGACACGCCAAGGGTGAGGAGCATCTGGTCGCCCGGATCTTGGAGGCAGGGAATTCAGCCCCTGGAACTCAGGTGCAAGGTCAGAGGATGGGGCGCAGATGTAGGTGTTGTCAGCAAGTGTGTGAAGCTGGGGCACAGGCACAGGCAAGGTCGCTTAAGGAGAACATGAGATGTGAGTAGAGAAGAGCAAGAGAAATGATGCCAGGGAAACAAGTGTCAAGTTCAGAAGGGAGCTAGCTGTGGAGAATGAGGGGGAGAGTAGAGAGGGTGTAGACAGAAAGGCAGCAAGATGAGCAGTGGCCTCTTGTGGTTTGAGTGGTGGGAGAAAATGGTGGCCTAGCAGGGGCCACAGAGAGGGCTGGCAGATGGATGCTGGAACGAGCCCATGGAGAAGTACACCCAGCCCCGTGAGGACCAATGGCCCCCTTCTCTCGGCCTGTGGGAATCACTGCTGTCCGTGAGCTTCCATTGGTGGTGACCATGCATCGTGTCTCTCAAGGCTATGGTTCACAAGAGGAGAACCCAGGACTGGAGGTCTCCAGGAGGCTGGAGAACAGGGGTTGTTGGGAGTCAGGTAGTAGCAGAAATAATGAACAAGTTGCAGCTAGAAAGAGGAATTTTCCAGTTCAGGATTTCAGAGGCAGGGCAGTTCCTGGGAGCTGACAAGGCTGGGGTGGGGCTGCGTGAGTGGGCTCTGAGAAGGTGTGGGACAGACTCTTAGATTAGTGAGAGCAAAACTGAAGTCAGAGTGATAATTGGTCATCAGTGTGGATGTTCAGCTGGTTTCAGACAAGGGCAAGGGTGCACGGCATGAGGAAGCTGTGTGCCAGCAGCCAAGTGCACGTTTGCTCTTGTGGGTGTGGCTTGGAGGTCTGGAAATAATGACGTGCTGGTTAGGGTATGTGTGCGTGTCCAGTCGCTCTGTCATGTCTGACTCCTTGTGACCCACCAGGCTCCTCTGTCCATTGATTTCCCAGGCAAGGATACTGGAGTGGGTTGCCATTTTCTCTTCCAAAGGACATTCCCAACCCAAGGATGGAACGGGAATCCCTTTGGTTAGGATAGAGACACCCAAATATACTAGGCTTAAGTACTTTTCTCTCTCATGTAACAAACCTGCTGGCTTTGGCAGTCAGCAAAGCTCTGCTCCATGAAGTCTGCCCGGGACTTCTATACTATGGCTCTGCCATTTTCTAGGATGTTGCATTTACTTACATGTTGTTTCTGGGCCCCATGATAACCACTCACATTCCATTGGAAAACACTTAGTCACAGGTCACCTTTAACTGCAAGGGAGGCTGAAAAATTTCTCTCTGGGGCAGTTATGAGTTCAGTTAGTACTCTATCCCTATGGGCGAAGGAGGGAATAAAATTTGCAGGACCATCTAGCAATCTGGCACAGGGGGTTTTAAGGATGGACAGTCATTCATTCAACAAATATTTATTCAGCATCTGTTATGTGCTGGATCCTGAAATTACAGAGGAGAAGGATACAAACACAATGCCTGCCCTGATGGAGCACTCAGCCTCCTGGGTGGTGAGGTCTTCAGAGGAGGAAAAGACAGCTGATGAGTGATAGCTGTGGACAAACCAAGAGAGAGCAGGGAGGTGGGTGGTCTTTCCAGGAGAGGGCTGTGAGGGAAGAGTGGTGGCAAGGAAGGCTAGACTGGGGCTTAGGCAGTTGGTAGAGGGAGATTCATTCATTCATTCATTCATCCGTGATTTACCCAGCAGTCTTTTGGTGATGGGGATACAGTGATAAGTGAAAACAGGTACAGTGCCCACTCTCACTGGATTTTCCTCCTAATAGGATTTATTCCACATTTCTCAGGTAATCACATGCATGGGATGGATGATTATACCTGATATAAGACTTTGAAGGAGCAGAATTCAGATCTGTGAGAGCATTAAACAAAGGGATCTGACCCAGATGGAGGGTTCAGGGAAGGAGGAATGATGATTTGAAACATGAGTAGGTGTTAACCAGATAAGGAGCAGCCAGACCAAGGGAACAGCATGGCCCTGGGATGGAGGACTGAAAGATGGCCCAAGTGGCTGAGGCAGGGTGGAGGCGGTGGTGGGGAGGGACAGTGGAAAGCACACATGGGACCTGAATGTTCTTAAGGATTTTGATATTTATCCTATGGGAAGCCACAGATTAATTTGAAGCAGAAGGAGTGACATGATCAGAACCCTGGGAAGAGCTAAGCCCACGAGGTAGTGTCTTTGCAGCAGGATAGACAGAAGGTGCAGGACAGGGATTGGGAAGGGGTCAGAAGGGCTAGAGAACAGGAAGGACAGAGGGACGCCTTGGGCAGGATTGGTCGCTCACAGGGACAGGAGGGGTGGGGAGCAGATGGAAAGACAGGAAGGGGGCTCATTAACTCCAGGCTTCCATCTGGAACTGGGTGTGAAACTGTGCATCTCCATCTGGGTTATTTAGCAAGCCTGGGACTTTACCTGTTTTCCTGTCTGTAAAAGAAGAGTTTTTTATAGGATCAAAGGGAAAGTCAGCTAACAGCGAGGTGCAGTATAAATATTGTGGATACTGAGAATAACCATCTAGACTGTATGGAGAAGGGTGTGGCTGTGACATCCACCTGAAATGCCTCCATTGTATGGGAAGAAGATGGTAGAGTTCAGCAGGCAGAGAGGCCTAGCAGTGGCCACACCCGATGTCTCTGTTAGGGAGATTTTTCAGAATAAATCTGTGTGTATGAATGCATGTAAATTGGTCTGGTTGTCAGGGGATTTGGGATCCAAGCTCAGCACCAGCGGTACTTGCTGGGGGGCTTGAACAGTTCGGTTCCCCAATTTACATGGTAGATGATGATGTTTAAAGGCACAAGGTCATGAGAAAGATCAGCTGAGCAGTTTACCAGCTCTAGATTTATAATAATATAGAAATACTAGTTACTGCTGGGAGTTACAGGGGGTGCTGCCCCTAAGGTGCTTCATGCAGTGCTGGAATAGTGGGTGCACATTCAGTGGGCCCCATCTTCCTCATCCGTAAAGGATTGAGATGAGTCTACCGCGGTGGTGACAAGGACAAGGGTTTCCACTGGGAGTCTCAGCATTTCCTCTGAGTGTTTTCCATGGGTGGGATCTCGGGGTCTCTGACTCACCCCAGCCCCGCTGTGCACAGGCCCCAGGTCCACAACCTGCCCCAGGCTGTGGCTTGCTGGAGGCCGGAACCGAGATCCTCACCATGCTTCAGGCCAGGCTGATGGCCTGGAGCCCAGCGGCATCCAGAAGCCTTTGGTGGAGTCTCCCTCCTTCTTCCTGTGCGCCCCCCAGCCCCCACTTCCCCCTCCCCTCTTTACTCAGAGAGCAGCAGCCTTCCCGCTGGGTCTGAGCAGCAGAGAAGCCTAAATTTAGCCCTCTGGCTTCAGTGGTGAGCCACAGGTGAAGGCCAAGGGGAAAACACAAAGGCAGCCACGTTTTCAAAATACCTTTGGTTAGGAAACAGCAAATCTCAGCCCTGAGGCTCTTGGTCCACGCCCTCTGCTTGTTTTTGAGGGAAGATTGGAGAACAATCTTGTCTCCTTCTCGTCTGCTTTCCCAGCTGACTCACCCTCGACCCCTGACCTGCCCGCTGCCCCAACTTTGTGCAGCTTGGAGCCATTCTCTCTCCCAGGAGTGGAGGCCCCGGACTTTGGAGTAGGCCCCCATGGCCTGTGTTTGGTTTGGCCAGTCTAGTCTGCATTTGGCTCAGTCACACCAGCCTCATTACATGGGCTCCATCCTCCTCAGTTCAGCCGGGTCTGCTGCCTTTGGAGGCCTGGTCAGACGGGCCCGAGGAGATGGTTCACATCTATTGAGCACTTGCTATGGACCAGGCATTGTCCTAACAATCTTATTTCAATCAGCCCATTTAATCTTCCTAATAACCTAAGAAGTGGATACAGTTTTATAGATGAAGAAAGTGAACACAGATAGGGTAAGTAACTCTTTCAAAACCACACAGCTGGTAAGTGAGAGCCTGCCTCCAAAGCACAACCCTTGACCACCACAAGGCACCACCCTGTCACGTAACATCTCCCCGTTTGAATCACTTACTATGCCAGGCACCTTTATGTATATCCCAGTGAATCCTCAACACACCCTATGAGGCAGCTACTGCTATTACTGTTCCCTTTTTACAAAAGTGGAAACAGAGGCTCTGGGAAGTTAATCAAATCACTCCAGGTCTGGATGGGAAACCATGGAATAAAGAGTAGAGCTGTGCTGCTAGGTTATCAAGCTCCTGCCTCCTCACCCCAACCAGCCTCATGTGCTTCACCCACAGCCAACTTCCCTGGGAGTGCTCCCACCTGCTGGATCCTCCTGGAGCCTCTGCCCCTGTGTTGGGGGGCGCTTGTCCTCACTGTGGTTTAACTCTTGGGCTTCATCGCAGCAGCTGGCACAGGCAACAGAGGGAGCAGGGGCAGCTCAGTGTTGAAATTGTAGGTAGCACGCTCCATGGACAGACCTTGCTCCAGGAACCCGGAATACTAGGATTGGAATAGTCCATGTGCTCCTCAGGGATTGAGAGTCTTTGCAGTCACAGGAGCGGGTGGGGTGGGCTGGTGTTAAGGGAGAATCTTAACACTCCATTCTCTATTTTTGCTTCATCTGTTGCATACACTGAGGTATTTATTTATTGAATTGTAGCAAAAAATACATAACATGAAATTGAGCACTTTAATTGTTTTCAGGTATACACGTCAGTGGCATTAATTATATTCATATTATTGTGCGGCCATCATCATCGTCATCCGTCTTTAGAAGCTTTTCATCTCCCCCAACTGAAACTCTGGACCCTTTAGACACTATCTCCTCATTTCCCCCTGCCCCCACAACCATCATTCTACTTTCTGTCTCCAGGGACCTCATATATAAGTGGAATCATAGAATATATAATATTTGTCTGACTTATTTCATGTAGTATGTTTTTGATGTTCATCCATGTTGTAGCATATGTCAGAATTTCCTTCCTTTTTAAGACTGAATAACATTCCACTGTATGTATAGAGCACATTTTGTATTCCTTCATCCCTCCATAGACATCTGTGTTGTTTCCACCTTTTGACTATTGCAAACAACACTGCTATGATATATTGAGGTGGCTAAAAGAAATTTGAAAACCACAGCCCTGGACCAAAATGGAGGGAAATGGGTATGAGTAAGCATGAGTAAGGTGAGGGGCAGAGCTGAAACTCTCACAGCCTTCAGGCTCTGTGCCCAGCACTTTCTCTCCGTCTGATTGTTGGCTCTGATATTTAGAAGGAGGAAGGGAGGAGAATGCGGCTGTGGCCGGGGGGCAGCTGCCCTGTGTCCAGAAGCCCCCTGGAGCCGCAGAGAGGACTGGATTCAGCAATTATTGAGTGCCCACGGGAGCCAGTCTAGCGTGGAGATGGGCAGAGCAGAGTGTGTATCTGCCTCTCTGCCTCACTGGTTGTGTGGCCTTGGGTCTTTCTCTTGCTTCTCTGAGCCTGGGGTCGTTGTGAAGATCAGATGGGATGATATGTGTCCAGTGCGTCAGGGGCAGCGTCAGGCGCCCAGTGCCCAGAGAGCAGGAGCTGCTGCTCCGTGAGGTGCTGTCGGGGATGAAGAAATTGACAAGACAGGCTCTGGCCTGTGGGAGTTCTCAGTGCATCCTGTCAAGAGGCACATGATGCTGATTGGTCCCATTACTGGTGGTATTGACATTTATCAGTTGATTAAGATGGTGTTTGCCAGGTTACTCCATTGCAAAGTTGATTAATGAGTATTTTGTACTCATTAATAAATTAGTATTTAAAAAGCATTTTGTGGAAACTGCTTTGAGACCTTGTACATATTCTGTTCCTCATCAAACTTCGACCCTTTAGTTTTAACATCATGTTTTGCCAAATGATGATTCTATAATTCCTTCTCCTTTTATTTTATTTTTTATTTTTTTAATTTTTTTTAAATTATTTTTTTATCCTTCTCCTTTTATTATTTGGAATTTTACTACATGGTCGAGCCTTCACCCCTCCTTTATTTATTTGTCCATTCATTCATTTATATCAGCACAAACTCATGAATTTCTATTTTATTCAGTGGGCTATAATCCACAATAGTCATTATTTGATGCTCAAATTGTTTTTCTATAAATTTTAAAATGTCACTTGGAGAATAATACATAAACTCCCGTGGTTGTAACATAAAAGAATAATAATATTAAGCACTTTCCATGTGCCAGGCACTGTTCTAAGTTTCTTTATTAACTCTTTATATGTACAAATTCTTCACACTTATAATAGTTATTTATTGCCATGAAACAAGTTATCCCAAAACAGATCCATTTAGAAACAACCAACATTTACAGTCTCACATAGCTGGGTGGTTCTGGCTGAGGTTCTCTATGAGCTTGCAGCTGAGATCCTGGGGCTGCAGTCATGTAAGGGCTTAACTGGGGCTAGAGGATTCACTTTGAAGATACCTATCTCACCTGCTTTAAAACTCAACATTCGAAAAATGAAGATCATGGCATCCGGTCCCATCACTTCATGGCAAATAGATGGGGAAACAATGGAAACAGTGACAGACTTTCTTTTCTTGGGCTCCAAAATCACTGCAGATGGTGACTGTAGCCATGAAATTAAAAGACCCTTGCTCCTTGGAAGAAAAGCTATGACAAACCTAGATAGCATATTCAAAAGCAGAGACATTACTTTGCCAACAAAGGTCCGTCTAGTCAAAGCTGTGGTTTTTCCAGTGGTCATGTATGGATGTGAGAGTTGGACTATAAAGAAAGCTGAGCACCGAGGAACTGATGCTTTTGAACTGTGGTGTTGGAGAAGACTCTTGAGAGTCCCTTGGACTGCAAGGAGATCCAACCAGTCCATCCTAAAGGAAACCAGTCCTGAATATTTGTTGGAAGGATGGATGCTGAAGCCAAAGTTCCGATACTTTGGCCACCTGATGTGAAGAACTGACTCAGACCCTGATTCTGGGAAAGATTGAAGGTGGGAGGGGAAGGGGACGACAGAGGATGAGATGGCTGGATGGCATCACCAACTCGATGGACATGAGTTTGAGCAAGCTCTGGGAGTTGGTGATGGACGGGAAGCCTGGCGTGCTGCGGTCCATGGGGTTGCAAAGAGTCAGACACGACTGGGCGACTGAACTGAACTGAACTGAACTGCACTCACCTGGCTGCGGGCTGCAGGACTCAGGTCCTCTTCACAGGGACCCCTCCACAGGGCTGCGTGAGTGTCCTCACAATGTGGCAGCTGGCTTCCAGAGAGGGTGATCCCGCAGGGAGAGTAAGGAGGAAACCACAGTGCCTTGCGTGACCTTGTCTCGAAAGTCATATACTATCACTTCTGCCACAGTCCATTCCTTAGATGTAAGTCACTGACTGTATCCCACACTTAAGGGAAAATAAAGGATGTTTGTAGGCCCCTTTTGAAGAGAGGAGAATCAAAGAATTTGTGATCGTATTGCAAAACTACCACAAAATGCATAAATTCCTATGGACTTTTTCATCCATAGGACATAAACCTGTCAGGTAGATGTTACTCTAACCAGTTGGCCAAGGTCACACACGCAGTTAGTGGGCAAAGCTGGGATTCGAACCCAGGCAGTTTGGCTCCAGGGCCCACATTCTCAGCCACTACCTGGTCTGGCAGGGTCTTGGATACTTTGTTAAGATGAAGCAAGGAAATGGAGAATTCCTGCAGGTGTTCGAGGGGTGAGAGACATGGTGCATCCGCCCTAGCTGTGGAAGGCAGCATGCAGCAGGTTGCAGGGTGATGGGAAACCCCGCTGCCTTCTCTGGTGGGGCCTGTATGTGGATCCTTTTTCTCCCTCTGTAGCTAGGAGGCCTGGCTTTCCACCTGCTACTTTCCATCTGCTCATTTTGCAGGTAGACAGAGAAAAGCAGTGTAAATCATAATTTTTCAAAGTGGGAAGGATGGTGGTACTGGCCTCTTTTGCCTGGCAAAGCATTAGGGGAAGGTTTGGTATGGGGCACCTAAAAATGGGATCATATGCGACATGCTCTTTACCCTCAGGAGTCCATTTGGAAGACAGGAATGTAAACATGAAATTATTTAAAACCTGGGTTACATGTAGTTGAATTTTAAATGGCAGAATCAAGGCTTATATCTTGGTTGCCCTCATGTTCCACTACAGTGCCTAGCAGGGTGCCTGGCTTTGCCTACTGATGGTTTATGAAGGGAGTGAATGTTGCTACCCTGCCATGGCATGGGTGGCAGAGAAAGGATGGAGGTGGCTGGTGAGGCCAGGCAAGCTGGCCAGGGGAGGTGAATATTACAAAGCATCTGGCTTCCATAGGCAGGATTAGGTAGGAGAATTAGCAGAGGTCAACAGCCAAGCAGGTGTGTATTATCAGGAATCTACGAAGACTGACAAGCATCGAGAGATGGGCTGAGGACTCAAGGACAGGGAAATACCAGAAACCAGGAGGGGTCTGGAGAAGGATCTAGGTAGCAGGTATCACAACCTGGAATCTAATGGGCAGGCAGAGAGGGTGATAACCCCAGGACCAGGGCACAGATGTGGGTCGGACTCTGAGGCAGGTATACTTTGCCCTTTGGTATCTTTTAACCTCATTTAGGCCTGAAGTAGTGTCTGAGGGGCTCACTCTTAGGGATGTGAATAGGAAAGGACTGGAGTGAGTTTAGGCTGCCCCGGGGCTATGTCCAAGGACTGAGGAAAGGGGAGAGGGTTTCACCTGGGCCAGCCCCCTGCAGTTTGTCCTGCAGGTTTCTGAGGGCTTCACTTGTCCAAACTGTAGTTTAGAGTGAAGGTGAACCTGCTCTCCAGGAGTTCTTAGTGTTGAATTCCTTAGGAGACACCCAGTCTGACACTGCAGACGAGAGACCCAGTGAACATGACTGCTATAGAATCTTGTCTGCAATTCTGTACTTTTCCTTCTGTGCAAAGAGAGGGAGTAGCTTCTTAAATTTCACTGCAGAGGAGATTTAAGTGTGATTTGAGCCCCGGTTTTGCCACTTCCTTCTTGTGAGACCTTCAGCAGGTGATATGGGATGATGCCTCATCTGGGACATGGGGATGGTTAATATGTGCCTCTTGGGATTCTGGGGAGAATCAGTTGAGTCAGACATGTGAATATAATTGTTCAAACAGCAAAGTGCTATGTGAACCTAAGGGAGTATTGCTGTGAGACAAACTGAAACCAGTGAGAGCTGAAAGATCTTAATGTTGTCACCAGGCACCTCTATACATACAAACATCTGATGTCCTAGGGGAGCTAATGACACGATGTATTAGCTCAGGGAGCAAAAACTCAAGATGACCCTGGTTGGTGCAGTTGGTGCAGTTGGTGCAGTTTGACTAGAATCCCTCTCTGCCCCCACCTCTTTGTCAAGGACCAGTGGTTTCTGTGAGAATGGCTTACAGAACTCCCCCAGGTTTGAGCAGACAAGACACCCACATAGAATCCTTGGCTGGGCCCCATGGTTTCACCCCAGATCAGAAGGGGCTTTGTTTTTGGGTAGCCCTGGCAGATCCAGTCAGGCTTGCTACTTCTTCTTTTTTTTTTTTTTCAATTAATTTAAATTATTTATTTTATTTTTGGCTGTTTTGGGTCTTTGCTGCGTCACGGACTTTTCTCCCGTTAATGACGAACAGGGCTCCTCAAGTTGCTGTCACAGGCTTCTTGTTGCTGTGGCTTCTCTTGTTGCAGAGCACAGTCTCTAGGGCTCCCAGGCTTCAGTATCTGCAGCGCGTGGACTCTGTAGTTGTGGTTCCTGGGCTCTAGAGCACAGGCTCAATAGTTGTGGCACAGGGGCTTAAGTTGCTTCATGGCATGTAGGATCTTCCTGGACCAGGGACTGAATCCGTGTTTCTTGTACCGGCGGGCAGATTCATTACCACTGGGAAGAATCCACCAGTGAAGTCCCAGGTTCACTGCTGCTGCTGCTAAGTCGCTTCAGTCATGTCCGACTCTGTGTGACCCCATAGACAGCAGCCCACCCAGGTTCACTACTTCTTGATAAAACCTGAAAGAGTTATTTTAGTTGGACTTTCATAGATTAGGACTTTGACATAAGCATTAGGTGAGAATGACAATGCTGTTATTCATGAAATGATACACAAGCAACTTCTGAGTATGAGTTTCCCTTTAAGGGATTTTCCCTTGAGCCTAAAAATACTCCTGTAGGATTACTTCCTGTGTGCGCCCAAGAAACAGGAAGTTGTCTCTCTAGCCTACACTCGTTTGTGTTTTAATTGTTTAATGTCTATATATGTGTGGGTTAGAAATGTAGAAGTTGTCCTCAACCCTTTGGTCTGGATTTCATTTTCTTCAGGGTCCTTTTACTTTAGTTTCTGGTGTCCTCCACTGCAAACTAGAGAAGGCTGGTCATGTAATGGCCAAGAGTGGGAGATCTGGGGACAGACTCTGCTGCTGCCAACTGTGGGTCTAGATCAAGCTTCCTTCCCTGCTTTAATAAATAAGGAGTACAGCAGTATCTGACTCACAGCGTTGTTTTGAGGCTGAAAGTTGCTAATGTGTTTAAAGTACTTAGATAGTACCTAGTGCAGAGTGAACACTCAATGAATGTCAGGTTTCTTTTTCAAGTAGCACATATGGTATTCATTACCCTCAAGGAAAATATGCACCCCTGAAATATAAGCAGATTGGAAAGTTCAGATAACCATGGGTCCATGCTTGGAACACTAAAGAAAATAGTATACTTGGGGGTACAGAGTACAGTCTTAATAAATATTTTTCTTTTTTTGGGACTGAAGGGTACAGAGGATACCCCTTTGAGGTGCTAGGCCCTGCTGTTTTCCCTGACTGCATCTTGTCTATTGAAATACATACCTGGGATTTTTTCTGCTGCCCTCACTTTCCCAGATCTAGGGGAAATGCCTTGGGAAATATGTTAATAGATCTTGCTCCTCTGACCAGTACAGTTCTTCCCCACTCCTGGGTTGGAGCCTCAATGCTTCAGTGATAAGACCAAGTGGCAACTTCCCCTGGAATACATTATGGAGAGGAAATGGGAAATTCAGAGTGCCCCATGAGAGGCAGGGTTTATTGTTTGAAATCTAGAGCTGAAGTGGGGTTCCCTCACCTAGAAAAGTAGACTGGGAAAAAAACTTCTCTTGATTGCTGGCTGACACTATTTCAAATACAAAGTGATTCACTGATACATCCTTGCAGACAGTACCCATCAAGTCCCCTAGTACTCAGTGCTAAGTGGGGACCAGTCAAGTCCCTAGTATCACCATGGGATTTAAGGCCCAAGCTCCCACTAGAGTCTGGTCTGCACTGGGGACTCTAGTGGTCCAGGAAAAGCCGAGTGCAAAATGCCAGATAAATATATAACTAGAGAATGCAGTAGACATAGAACAAATCTCCCACTCAAGGTAAGCCTACAGTTCCAAATTCCAAAGGGGAAAGCTATTCCTAAGAAAAGGAAGAAAGAAAGGAATATAGACAGCACAGTCAACAATAGGGAACAGAATTCACTTCATACTATAAGAAATAAGAGCTAAAGCTAATGATGTTTGCAAAATATGTGTGAGGAGAACCCTCCAAGGACAGAAGAAAGGAATAGAATCTATAAAAAGAATAAGAATAAATGAAATAAAAGTAAGCAGAAACAGAACAAGAATAAAGAATATAAAAAGAACCAATTAGAAATCAGGAAATAAATAGTTTTGAGTTGCTTAATAAAACCACATTAAATTGGACAGACCTCAATACTGGACATAACTGAAGAAAGGACTGGTGAATTAAAAGTCAATACCGAGGAGTTCAAGGAGGGCAAAGCAAACTACTCCAGTATTCTTGCCTAGGGAATCCCATGGACAAAGGAGCCTAGTGGGCTACAGTCCATAGGGTCGCAAAGAGTCAGACATGTCTGAAGCAACTTAGCATGCATTCTCGCACTGAGGAGTTCATCAGTGACCCAATCCAGGGTGAGAAATTAAAAATATGAAAGAGCAGTTGAGAGACGCAGAGAATAGATCAAAAGGCTCTATGTATGCCAGAGTTTCAGAAGAAGAGAATAGAAGAGATGAATGAGAAGCAATATTTGATAAGATAGTGAATGCACGTTTTCTCATAACCAAAGAATGACGTGAGTTCTAGCATTGAAAAAAGGAGCCATGAGTGACAGATAAAAATGAACTCACATCTAAACATACTGTAGCACAACTTCAGAACCTCAAGAACACAGACAAACTCCTAAAAGCTCCGCAGAGAAAAGACAAATTACCTGTAAAGGAATAACAACTAACCCGACGGCAAACTTCTCAGCAGCAGCAGCAGCAGCTGCCAGAAGACCGTGAAGAAGCATCTTGAAAAAGCTGAGCAAGTACAACTGTCAGTGCAGAAGCCTCTGTTCAGCTCAACCAGCGCTCAAGAGTGAGGATGATAGGCATTTTCAGATGTACAGAAAGAAGAAGGTTTAGTACACACTGATTCTTGCTGAGAGAAATACTGACTTTATCAAGAAGATTAGTGAGATGAAATATTGAGGTTAAAAAATGGCATGCAGAAAAAACCTGAGCCTAGAAATTGGTGAAATAGTTTGATTGCAAATTCACATAGCCATTGATTATGTTTTTACAAAGTGCAAAATCAGAAGTTTTATGCAAAAAAAAAAAAAAGAAAAGAAAAGAAAAGGTGCAGAAAGGGCAGTTTCTACTCCCTTTCATCTGATTGTTGCCAGGTAGGAAATAAGCCCAGTGTTTCCAGATCGCTGATCTTTTAAGACAAGCCACAAAGCCAGAACTTCTATGTGAAGTCTCCTGAGTTTTAAGGGTTTGCAACAAATTCAGTAATTTTTAACACACCAAGCTCTTTAACACTTTGAAGATTCAAGAAAACCTCAGCCATGTATAATATATGACACTGTACAGCCATTCCGTCTGTAATTGGTGAGCTTAGGTACAGGCAATACTTAAATGTCCTTTTGGCTCTCTTGTCTCTATCACGTGAGCAGACATGCCTTCTCAGAGGAGCTGGTGCTTGGACTGGAAATTGAAGGATGGATATGAGTTAATTAAGTGGAAAAGAGCAGGAATGGCACTTGATTTTTTTTTTCCTTTTAATTTTTTGGGCACACTGTGCAACATGTGGGCGCTTAGTTCCCCAACCACGGATTGTTATTATTCCTGCAAAGGGAACACTCCCTTGCATTGGAAGCATGGAGCTTCCACTGGACCACCAGTGGACCACCAGGGAAGTCCCAGAAAGGTCGCTTGGGACCTTGAGATGTGAGGGCATCTGTAGTGGCTCAGGAAATAACTCGGTGGCAGTGGGGTTTGGGAGGAGGAGGAGGAGGTGAGGTTGGTTGGGGCCAGAGATATTTGACTATTGTCCCGAATCCCTTTGTCCTCCTTCAGATTGGGAAGCTGGGTCTATTTTGAGTGACATAGTTCACTGTCTTACATCATTCCCCAGGGACGGCAGTGGTGAGTAAATGAGCACCACTTGGTAATGAGGGTGAGAACGCCAATGAAAAAGGCAAGAAGGAGAAATCCAGGGACATCTGGGAGATTATGTGGTGTGATGGGATGCTTCCCAAGGAGCTACGTAATGTGTCAGCCGGTGCTTTAATTAGAAACAGTGATCTCGAAAGCATGGCTGCAGTGTGGTAATTCACGTGGATTTCTCAATAGCTTGAGTCTCTGCCTCTGAGTTTTTCTAAATGGCAGTTGTTGCAATGCTCTGAACTAGCTGGTTTCTTTGAAATAAAACAAGCCAAACAAATAGAGGGGATGTGGGTTGGAGTGGTAGATGGAAGCTGGATCATGAATCAGGAGACCCCAGTTCTAGTCTGGTTCTTATTATCAGCTCCTTCCGAGGAGAAACCCATCTTACAGGGGTTTAGGTCCCAAAGTCAGCATGCTGGGTCATGTCAGTCCCCGATATTGCCCTTAAAGTAGAATGTATATGGTTTAGTGTGTGTAACATTATACAATAATGTTCCTATATGTTTAATGTATAAAGTACCGTGAGTAGATTCCATATAACACAATCATTAATTACGGAGAAAATTACATTGTTAAAGCTATCATTTTGTCACTCCTTTTTGGCTGCATGTGTATTTTGAACTGGATTGTATAACCTTGAGTATAAAAAAAATCATTGTTTTGGGCCTCAGTAAAGTAAAATGAGTGGCCCAGATAATTTACAGGCCCCCATTCAGCTCAAAACCATTGACTTGTTTTTTTACATTGTGACTGAGTGTCCTTGATGCAGGCGGCAGGGTCGATTGTGGTTAAGGACACAGGTTCTGTGTCTGGCTGACTGCGTTCTCATTTTGACTTTACTCTTACTTCATTGGGTGGCTCTGGAAAAGTATGCGTTGGTTTTGTTCTTTTAAAATCTGTAAAGTAGGGATAGTAGTACCTGCCTCATAAGGATGTTGTGAAGCTTAAATGATTCTGGTACATGCTTAGAAGAATTGCTCAGTAAAGATTTCTTCTTCCTCTTCTTCCTCCTTCTTGCCTCTCTTTCTTCTTCTTCTTATGGCATTTTGATTATTTGCAAAACACAGTAGGAAGTGCTCTTACGAATAAAAAAGAGCTGGTACCCTTAGCCTAATCAAGATTTACTTGTGCTGGCTAGTATACACATTATAAGGATATAATAGGCAGTATTAGGGCTGTCGAGGGTGAGGTTCCCTGGGAAACAGGTACTGGGGTGGAGATTGGTATGCAGGGCATTTACTGGGGAGTCTGACTGGGGTCATCCCCTGCGGAGATGAGGCCAAGACAGTGGGATTGGCCAGAGGGAGCAGTTGAACTCTGATGCAGTCCCAGTGAAGGCCTCAGTCCATTCCATGGGATGTTCTGGAACTTGGAGAGGCCCTTCAGTGTTGTCGCAGGTTGGAGCAAGGAACCCAGAGCTTCACATGGGATATTGACTAGTCGTGGACATGGGTTGCCACTGGAAGGAATGTGACCTGGAACAAGGTGATACTCTTCATTCTTCAGAGGGCCTGGCTGCCAAGGATAGTCTTCCGGAAGCATTCCCAACTGCTGTGGGAGATGAAGCCTTCTTTCTTTGAGGAGAGTCTGTTGGCTGATTCTGTGCCCCTACCAGTGCTCAGGGGCTGAGAGCTAAATTAAGCCAGTCTTTCCAGGGTTGGAGCAGGGAGGTTAGGAAGGGAGGCCATGCTGCTCATTTCTCAGGAACCGTGTGCTTCTCTCTGCCCCATTCTCTTGCCTCTCTGACCATAGGCTTTCTTTTTTTTTTTTTTTTTCGACCACAGGCTTTCTTGTATGTGCACTTTGCTTAAGGTCCACAATGGCCACCAGCTCAGAGCCTGCATGAGTTTAAGGTTCAGTGCCCATCATGACTGCCCTCAACCCCTGTGTCTTAGTTCAGTGTGTGAGAGAGATTGGCTGGCTTCGACCAGCCTGTCAGTGAACACCCTCTTGCCACCTCCAGCTTGGATTACCGTCCACTGCCAATATAGTCACTGAGCTGGCATATTGTACCTCTTCTATCCAGGGGTCGTGGCCAAGTTAGGCCCCATCAAACATGTCTATGGCACACTTAGGGGAACTTCTGATGTGCCAGGTGGTATTTGAGGTTCAGGGGCTATTGCGGAAAATCCAGCTGACAACAGCCTTATGGAGACATGTTCTATTGAGGGGAGAATGACTGAAGAAATAAATAAGACCCAATCCAGGCAGGGCTTGGGGACCTTGAACAGCACTCCCATGGGGCACAGACGATGACGTGCCTGGGGAGCACAGAGATGAGCTCCTGTTGTCTTGCTATCTTCTCTTTCCCTTGCATTTTTAGATCTTTCCTTCCGACTGGCTCCCCATTGCTAAATACCATCTCATTTCCAAACCTGGCTTGTCGTTCAGTAGCAGCATCTTTCTTACCTCTGCTCTCCCCTGAGCTCCCTGCTGGCCATCCTTGCGGCAGCACAGCCCCGCCATGTCTGATCACCTTGGCCCACACACCAGCAGCTTTCCTGTCTTCCCTCCTGCAGTGGAGTTGACAGTCATCCTCACAGACGGAAACCTTAGGATGACCTTCAGCTCTGCTCTTTCCATCCAGCCAGTTGTACAATCATTTGGCGTCTGTTTCCCACATCTGTCTCCTCCATCCAGTTCTGGCAGGATCTTCTTAACTGCTCCTCTTGGCTCCAGTCTCTCCTTTCCAACCCATTAGTTGGTCAGATTAATATTCCTGAAATGCACTACTGATGTCACATTCTTTGACTCAGTTCTTTTCTGGATAGAGTTCAGCCTCCTTCTCTTGGTATCTCAGAACCTCCTTCATCTGGCTTCAGCTTGCCTGTCTAGCTGACCTTCTACTTTCCCTATTGTTGATGGCTATGCTCCAGGCACCTGGAAAGAGTCCCCAGGTTAGTTCCAGGCTTCCCTACCTGCACACCTTTGGGTGGTTCCTTCCTCTTCTAGACTTTTCCCTTGTTTTCCTCGGTCCTTGACTCGTCTTTCTTTTTAGAAGCTCTTCCTGATTCACTCAGCCAGTAATGGCTCATCTTGCCCTCTTCCGAACTCTTCAAATTCTATCTAAATTTCACTGCCACCCCTTCCCACTTGTTAATTGTATTGCAGGCCCTTCCACACATACTTGATCTCCCCTACCTAGTGACTGAGCCAAAGGGTAGCTTCAGCCTCCCCTCCCCAAGTCACCCCACATAAATACATAATCTAAATGAAAATAGGCTTTCCTTATTCTCAGCCAGCTTCAAAGCAATTTTCCATGTGTCCACTTCCAGCAGATTGCCACCTCGAGGCTCTGTTTGTACAGAAAGTCTGGAGTTACCCCAGTTTTTTCTGTACTGGAGGTCTTTGCAGACAGGATCAAGAGCCAGTCATCTTTCAGTCCTCTTCAGGGTGCAGAATGTGGCCACTTAGGGAGGACTTGGCTGAAGGAATGATGGTGATGTGGACGAATGAATGAATGCCACAACATACAACGTCCCCTGAGATTTTCTGTTTGCTGTTTTTTCTCCATGGAGATGAGTACACTTTGGTCTCTCTCTGATTGGTTGTTTTGGGGTGCTCTAGATTTCAGTAGTAAGCTTTCATTTCCTGACTCTGTCTTGTGAGAGAAAGAGCAACAAACCTACAGCTTTAGGCAGGTAGCGAACATCCCTTAGAGTCAAAACTCAAGAACTGCTGCTGCTGGCTGCTGCCCTCAGAGGGCCGTCTGTGGGCCCCACTCCCCTGAGTGTGCAATGGAACTGTTCTGTGGCCTTTGCGTCTGTTTCCCCATCTGTGCATGGAGAATGCTCCGGTTTCCTCTTCCGGGTTGCACTTGGCCTTGAAAATAAATATGGAAAAAGTGTCTGGGGTGATGGCTGGGTCTCTCTTTACGCTGGCCCCTCTGGAGTCCCCTTTCTTCCCCGACCTTCTTACTTCTAGGCTCCAGCACCAGATATCTCATCAGGCCTCTGTCAGGCTGACTCTTCACTGGGAACACTCTCCCCGACACCTCTCCCAGACCCATGGGCTCCTCTTCAGCCTTTAGATTTCTGTTGAGATGTTACTCCTTCCAGGAATCCTTCTAGCCTCCTGGACCTCCTTCTCCATGAATGCTAACTGCTTATCAGTCTTCGTCCCTGGTTTGCATACTCCATAAAGGCAGGGCAGGGGCTGCCTTGCTCCCATTGTGTCCCCAGTGCCGAGCACAGGACTGGACACATAGTGGGCACTCAACAGATCATGCTGAGTGAATGGACGGAGGCATGGGAGGGTGGGCAGATGGAACAGGCGCTCTGTACCTGTTAGCCAGACACACAGTAGGCACTCAACAGATCATGCTGAGTGAATGGATGGAGGCATAGGGGATGGGCAGATGGAACAGGTGCTCTGTACCTGTTAGCCAGACACATAGTAGGCACTCAGCAGGTATGCTGAGTGAATGGACGGAGGCATGGGAGGGTGGGCAGATGGAACAGGTGCTCTGTACCTGTTAGCCAGACACATAGTGGGCACTCAACAGATCATGCTGAGTGAATGGACAGAGGCATGGGAGGGTGGGCAGATGGAACAGGCGCTCTGTACCTGTTAGCCAGACACACAGTAGGCACTCAATAGGTCATGCTGAGTGAATGGACGGAGGCATGGGAGGGTGGGCAGATGGAACAGGCACTCCGTACCTGTTAGCCAGACACATAGTAGGCACTCAGAAGGTATGCTGAGTGAATGGACGGAGGCATGGGAGGGTGGGCAGATGGAACAGGCGCTCTGTACCTGTTAGCCAGACACATAGTAGGCACTCAACAGGTCATGCTGAGTGAATGGACGGAGGCATGGGAGGGTGGGCAGATGGAACAGGCGCTCTGTACCTGTTAGCCAGACACATAGTGGGCACTCAACAGGTCATGCTGAGTGAATGGACGGAGGCACGGGAGGGTGGGCAGATGGAACAGGCGCTCCGTACCTGTTAGCCAGACACATAGTGGGCACTCAACAGGTCATGCTGAGTGAATGGATGGAGGCATAGGGGATGGGCAGATAGAACAGGCGCTCTGTACCTGTTAGCCAGACACATAGTGGGCACTCAACAGGTCATGCTGAGTGAATGGACGGAGGCATGGGAGGGTGGGCAGATGGAACAGGCGCTCTGTACCTGTTAGCCAGACACATAGTGGGCACTCAACAGGTCATGCTGAGTGAATGGACGGAGGCATAGGGGAGGGTGGGCAGATGGAACAGGCGCTCTGTACCTGTTAGCCAGACACATAGTGGGCACTCAACAGGTCATGCTGAGTGAATGGACGGAGGCACGGGAGGGTGGGCAGATGGAACAGGCGCTCTGTACCTGTTAGCCAGACACATAGTGGGCACTCAGCAGGTCATGCTGAGTGAATGGACAGAGGCATGGGAGGGTGGGCAGATGGAACAGGTGCTCTGTACCTGTTAGCCAGACACATAGTAGGCACTCAGCAGGTATGCTGAGTGAATGGACGGAGGCATGGGAGGGTGGGCAGATGGAACAGGTGCTCTGTACCTGTTAGCCAGACACATAGTGGGCACTCAACAGATCATGCTGAGTGAATGGACAGAGGCATGGGAGGGTGGGCAGATGGAACAGGCGCTCTGTACCTGTTAGCCAGACACACAGTAGGCACTCAACAGGTCATGCTGAGTGAATGGACGGAGGCATGGGAGGGTGGGCAGATGGAACAGGCACTCCGTACCTGTTAGCCAGACACATAGTAGGCACTCAGAAGGTATGCTGAGTGAATGGACGGAGGCATGGGAGGATGGGCAGATGGAACAGGCGCTCTGTACCTGTTAGCCAGACACATAGTAGGCACTCAACAGGTCATGCTGAGTGAATGGACGGAGGCATGGGAGGGTGGGCAGATGGAACAGGCGCTCTGTACCTGTTAGCCAGACACATAGTGGGCACTCAACAGGTCATGCTGAGTGAATGGACGGAGGCACGGGAGGGTGGGCAGATGGAACAGGCGCTCCGTACCTGTTAGCCAGACACATAGTGGGCACTCAACAGGTCATGCTGAGTGAATGGATGGAGGCATAGGGGATGGGCAGATAGAACAGGCGCTCTGTACCTGTTAGCCAGACACATAGTGGGCACTCAACAGGTCATGCTGAGTGAATGGACGGAGGCATGGGAGGGTGGGCAGATGGAACAGGCGCTCTGTACCTGTTAGCCAGACACATAGTGGGCACTCAACAGGTCATGCTGAGTGAATGGACGGAGGCATAGGGGAGGGTGGGCAGATGGAACAGGCGCTCTGTACCTGTTAGCCAGACACATAGTGGGCACTCAACAGGTCATGCTGAGTGAATGGACGGAGGCACGGGAGGGTGGGCAGATGGAACAGGCGCTCTGTACCTGTTAGCCAGACACATAGTGGGCACTCAGCAGGTCATGCTGAGTGAATGGATGGAGGTATAGGGGATGGGCAGATGGAACAGGCGCTCTGTACCTGTTAGCCACCGCCACAGAACTGTGCGCGAGAACCGCCTGCACGACTCAGCCTCCGTGCGTCTGGCCTGAGCTGGATGTCATCTAGGCAGCTCTGCTGATCTTGGCTGGGCCCACTCACATGGGCCAAGGGCACAACTGGGGCAATGTTTTGGGACTAGGGCAACCAGGCCAATGCAGCTGCACCCCCGTGTCTCCTGTCATCCTGCAGGCTAGCCCAGGCATGTGCTCCTGGCGAGGGCAGGGGCGTAAGAGCAGGTGGAAACACCCAAGGCCTCTGGGGCCCAGGCTGGACCTGACACACCACGTTCTTTCGACCAAAGCAAGTCATAGGCCAGCCCGGACGCAGGGGCCGGGGAATAGACCTTACCTCTTAGTGAGAGAAGAACTGTAGGTAGTGGGTACAGGGAGGGGCTAAAGAAGCTTGGGGTATTTAATGAAGCCTGGCATGCTGGGCATCACAAATCCTAGGGCATAGTTCACCACCAGCTGGGGCCTCGGGGAGGTCACACTTGTCAGGTGGTTTTCCTCACCTGGAAAATGGGAATGATGCTGTCCTCCCTGCCCATCTCATAATTATAAGGAGTTCATTCTCTCTTTCCTTGGCCAACTCTCAGAGTTCGGGAAGCAGTTGCTAATCTCCACAGTGCTGTGATGTGGGCAGCAGGATTGCTCTCCCTGGGCACTTGCCCAACCGACCTGGGGAGGAAGGTGGGGCAGAGGAGGGTGTTGGTGGCGAGACCAGGAACCTGCCTGCTGGCCCCACATCCTCGGTTTCCCACATCTCAGGTTCTCCATTGTGAACTGAGGGCCACGTGGGGTTTAATAAATAATGGATGTAAATGGGTTTTGAAAAGCATTGAGCATTATGTGGTTGTAAGGTATTATTAGACACAGGGCCACCTTTGCCAAAGTAGCTATTTGATGAGTCTGGCTTTACCCCATGGCACTTCCTCTGTCTCCCCAGATGAGATGGTTGGGAGTAAATTGTTCTATAAAGATGTTTCCATAGCCCAAGAAAATGACAAGTGACTCTTGCTGGGTGTCCTTTTTCTGCATGAGCACCGTGCAGCTCTGCCTGCAAAATTGCTGGTGATTGTGCCCCAGGTTCCCCTGCCTGCCATCTGCCCAGAGTAGAGACATGCTATGTTTGGTGCTTTCTCCCCCTCATTTTCTTTTTTTCAGTCCTACTTGGTCACCCCCTCAGATAAAAGTCCATGTGTCTGGAGGAGAAGCAGACATTTCCTTCATCTCTCCTCCTACCCTCCCTTGAGTTTATGGCTCTTGGTAATTAGCATCTCTGAAATGCTAATGGGAGGTACTCTTGGACACTGGAGCTAAACTGGGTCCATGGGCATTTCTCCCACTGGCTTGGGAGGAAAACCTCCATCAAAACAGCAGCCCTCTCTGGCTCTGGATACAGTCCCAGGGGTGGGAGGTGGGGCTTCGGATCTTTATTCCTGAACTTGGAAAAGGGGGCTTCTGAAAAATGGGCCTTGCAGGATGGGAGGAAGAGGTCAGAGAAAGTAATGCCACATCTAGGTGTGAGGTCTGGGTGCCCCTCTGAGCCCACAACAACTCTGGGTTGCAACAGCATCTGCTGTTGTGGCTCTAGCGTAGGCTGCAGTCCTTCAAGAGGCTTCACGTCTCTCCGGAGGCCGTTGCTTCTGGCTCGTCACGTGGAAGCACCTGGCTCAGAGCACGTCCAGGTCCCACAGAAGTGCAAGAGGAAGCGCTTGAACACTTCTTGCTGACCGCACAGTGTTATTTTTCTCTTTCCTTTCTCATGAATCATTGTGCCCAGAATCTAGCCAGGAGTGGTTCATTTGGCTTATGGTTCTGTCCCCGGAATTGGGGACCCTGGTGCTCTGGTAAGTGGGAAGCCGAGGCGCTGAGACTAGGGGAATGAGCCTTCCTGGGCTCACACATCCTGGGCTCAGGTTCTGGCTGCAGCACGTGGCGGCCCCGTGGCCTTGGGGAGGTTGTCCAATGAGCCTCAGTGTCCTCATCCACCAGCTCCTCTAGGTGTACAGTCACACTAAGTGAGATCAGTTGTGTGAGATTGCCTCCAGCAGATAGATTTTGAATTTGATTCAAGATGGATCAACCTTGGACTCCTTAGCTCACTTCTCCAGTGACTCCTGTGATGGCAAGTTCAAGTTCTTTACAGAAGGGGCAATCCGGGCAGGGCCCCAGCAGTGCCAGATGTCCAGAAGGTACCTCACATGTGCCATGAACAAGTGTGTGCTCCTGCTGTAGTTGACATCTGCTTCCTGCCAGGAACCAAGAGTGAAGCGTCACCCCTTACCCCAGCAGGGGTGCCCTTGTGGGATGACCATCTCAGTTCCAGAGTGTGGTGCTAGCGCTCTCTGCGCTGCATCCCCTTAGGCACCCCTGTGATCCTTCTGCTCTGTGTTGCCCCAGAGCCATCTCTGTTCTAAGCCAGTGAGTGGAAGACGCCCTTTTCTCTCACTCTGCCAAGCTTTACCATGAAATCTCACAGTGTCTCCCGTGAGACATTTGAACTGGGCCTTGAGGTATGAGTAGGGGTTCACAGAGTGAGGGGTAAATGTAATACCCATATTTTACTTAGAGGTTACCTCTTCTCCCAGACTGTCTTCCTTCTCACAGGTTTATGAACTCAGCTACACACGCAGATGTGGGGTTGCCTGCCTGACACCTTTGGTCTCGGTTTTGGCTCAGAGCTGCCTTCGTGTGCCAGCGGCAGCACGGCACATCCTGGCCTTCGCCACCACCAGCCAGGCTGGAGCGGAACTCTGAGCTGGGCACACTAACAGAAGGGCTGTGTGTGGTGGCTGCTGCCAGAAACGCCGCACCTGAAAGTGGCCTCGCGCCGCTGCATGCCTGGGGCTCTGTAAAAGTTAAGAAAGAAGGATTTGTCAGCCATCACATGCAATGCCTACTTTGTGGAAGGAACTTCATCCCTCTCTCAGCTGAGCCTCCCTGTCTTTGAGTGTAGGATCATAGTAGTCTCCTGACTGGTCTCCTCTTCTCCCATCTCCTCTCACCCATTCCCCATACTGCACTGACTGAAGGGCAAAGTCTGAGGCCCCACATGTGGCCTTCAAGGTCATCCACGATATGGCTCCGAAGAACCCTTCCCAGCTGAGCTTCTGCACGCTGTGAACTCCTTACTTTGTGGGCTCGCTGGGCCTTTTGACAGTCTCTGAACATGCCAAGCATTTCCAGACCTTGGGGCCTCACCCATTGACTTTACTTCTGCCACTGTCTCTGCTCTTGCCTCACCCGGTGAATACCATCCGCCCTTCAAGGCCAGGCCCAGATGCCAAGTGAAGCCTCTGATCGCTTTGGCCATTAACCATCTTCCCTGCAGAGGCTCTGCTTCCTTCTTAGTGGGCTCCTAAGCTCTTTTGTGCATATCTCCATCCTAGCTCATTGCTGTAATTTTTGTATTTGTTGGTCTCCACTGAATTTCTCAAGGGCAGGTCCGTTGTATCTTCCTGTCCTCACAAGGAGTCTGGCAGATGCTAACTGATGTTGAATGAAAGTGTAAATGAGTGATAGAATATAGTAATAGGAAGTTAGATATGAATTGGGTTATCCACATCTTAGGAGGAAGGCAGGATTTTGATTTGATTTGAGTAAAACATAAAAGTTTATGTAAGATTGAGAGAAAAGGAAGTATCCATGAGATTTCCAGGTCTAGGTAGAAACAAAAAACTTTTTAATCTCCCTTCTGAGCATTCTGAAGAGACTTGCTAGAGGTGAAGCTAAAGCAATTAACTTAAAGAAGAAAGAAAAGAAGAATACATGGGCATGAATAAGGATGAATTTTTGGATTTAAAAATGGATAGTGCCCTAATATACCACTCAATATAAATTTCCTTATATCTTAATGATTATGTATTTCTTCCAGCAATGTGTTCTAAATTGTAGTCTGAATAAAAATTCAGCTTCAAAATAAATAAATAAATATGGATAGTGCATATGTAACATCTATTGGATACTCAGGTGTGCTCAAGCAACAGAGAAAGCTGGGGAGCCGGAGGACAGTGAACAAGGGGCAGACAAACCAGATGATGCCATGCTAGGTGGAGAGAGCACATCCTAGAGAGACTTGTAGCCACTTCAGGGCTTGGTCTGTTATCCTGAAAGGGATGATAATCCACTGAAGGGTTTTCGGCTGGAGGTGAAGAGTGGGGAGGAGAGGGACTTGCTGGTGGTGACATGAGTGAGATTTTTACTTTCCAAAGAAGAACTGACTTGAAAACATTGGAAATGGGACAAGTGTGATACGGACACTGGTTGAAGAGGCTGTTGTGGTTCTCCAGGTCGGAGATGATAGAGGCTCTCACCAGGGTTGTGGTAGAGATGGAGAAAAGCAGATGCATTTAGAAGTCCTGGGGCAGCAGAAGGACTTGGGATGGAGGTGTGGGTGTATGGGAGAGGTAAGGTGATGGCCAGTTTGTAACTTCAATGAGTAGGGGACTCAATGTGCTGTGTCCTCACTTAGGTGATATGTGGGGAGAGAAGGTTCGGGGTGGGAATGAGGGATGGCTTATGGGCACAGGAGCATGGAACTCCCTGGGAGGAAATGCTGGCTTTGATGATCACTGAGGTCCCTGGAATTTCAGAAAGTAGGACCCAGGTCAGACCATCCCCCTCCCTCTCAGGTGCTTATAGATCCATTATGTCCCCTTCTTATGGGAAGCAGTGGACCCAGAGCCTCATAAAGACTGGTTTTTGCCTCGCACTCCTCAACCTTTCCAAGACAGATACTGAAAAGGAATCAGCACCCCTGGCATTTGTGTTTTTGCTGTATTCCTTGATGACATTTCATATATTTCCTACCAGGAAGTGCAGGATCCAAAGATGACATTTTATCTGTTCATTTCCCCCGTAAGGTGACCCACACTAGCCACCCTCATTCAAGAAGGAGGATATAGGGGTTGAACAGAAGGGAACAGGCAGTGCTTTGGAAGTTAGAATCTGCTATTGTTGTGCTCTTGCCAGCAATTCACCTCACTGTTGGGGGAAATCACTAGAGGCCAAGGGAAGAGGCAGGGGAAGGACAAGGGGCTGGAGCTCATCTGCATGCAAAGGGTGCAGGCAGTGGGCACTTTAGCTGGGAGGTGATTCCCGTAGAACTATAGAGCACATAACCTGAATTATGCCCACAGAGGGGTATTACACTAAGAAATTGCCCACTTGGTTAACATTCAGTAAGCTCTTAATGCTGAAATAGACCTTGATACAACCACTCGGCTTTCTGTGGAATTTGAAGCCCAGAGTTTGATCCATCAGTTCAGTTCAGTCACTCAGTCGTGTCCGACTCTTCATGACCCCATGGACCACAGCATGCCAGGCCTCCCTGTCCATCACCAACTCCTGGAATTTACTAAAACTCATCTCCATTGAGTCAGTGATGCCATCCAACCATCTCATCCTCTGTCGTCCTCTTCTGCTCCTGCTTTCAATCATTCCCAGCATCAGGGTCTTTTCAAATGAGTCAGCTCTTCGCATCAGGCGGCCAAAGTATTGGAGTTTCAGCTTCAACATCAGTCCTTCCAGTGAACACTCAGGACTGATCTCCTTTAGGATGGACTGGTTCGATCTCCTTGCAGTCCAAGGGACTCTCAAGAGTAGGACCAAAAAAGCAATTCATTGACCCACTGACCGAGAAGAGTGAGGCTATTTGGCCAACATCTCATGAAGAATTATGGCCCCAGCAGGGAACAGAAAGAACCCACTACATTCTGCTGCCAAGTGGCAAGCAAATAAACATGAGGTGTTTTTCCTCTTTGGTAATAGGACCCAAGACATGAAATATGTACTTGGCAGAGAGTTCCATATTGCATTAGAAGGACAAATGGATTTATACTGAGGTAGTAAGTGCTTGCTTTGAACCCAAGTGTGAATGATGGGATTCTAGCCTGACGATATTTGCTGTACCATTGGGAGGCGTGTCTGCTAAGGACACTGTAACCTCCTCCTCTGTGGTTGAGCTTGTGTCACTATTGCAGTTGGTGGATATGCAGCCACATTTTGTTCTAAGTTGCAGGTAATGGACTCTTATAAAATGTAGTATAATCATACCATGAAGAAGAATCATACCTGTTAGACTTTACTGTTTACAGAACTCTTTCACGTATGTATATATTTTCTAATTTGATTTTTACCACAATTCGTAGGTAAGTCTCATTAATCCCCTTCATGGATAAGGTTAATACCTTGAGACAGAACTGGAATTAACTCAGAACCTATTTTTTCAAGTCCATGTTTGAGTAAGAAATAGTCTTACCAGACCACAGCATGTACATGTGCTAACATTATCTGTGCTCAGGCTTATAACCCATTATTAAGCCATTTGGCAACCATAATAATTCTGTACTTTTTTTTCTGGGCCTTATCTTAAAAGTTCTCTGGACTCAGCATTTGAGAAGGTATATAACTGGACTCCTTTTTTCATGTCTTGTGCACTCCATCTGTCCTCTGAGGCATGGAAAGTCTCCCGAAGAGATTCCCTTAAAGGTTCCTGATTGACAACAAGAACCGAGAGTGATGATTGTAAAGACTTACTTGATGTACACCTTAAAAATAAAATTCCTTCAATTAACCAGGCCCCCTCTCCGACCTCCTTGAAAATTTAACCTCTGCCTCTGTTGTGGAATGGACAAAGATTCCCTTTGAAAACTTGCAGAGTTTTACACACACACACACATGCACACACGCACGCACGCTGGCCCAACCTGTCTTGTTTCTCATTCTCTCCTTTCCAAAAATCAATTGGCAAGAAGTTGCAAAGTTGCCAGGATGAGGTAATGGGCAATAATTCATGCGGCTCTCAGAATCATAAATCACTCAGCCTGATGTAGTGCCTTTCCATCCCATGCAAGCCTCGGTGAGCAGTAGCTGCAATGTGCATCAAGTATTTGGGCTTCACCGAGGCCTTGGATGTTCTTCCATGTGGCATTCTCATTAGAAGGTCGAGGAAATTCATCCTGCATTCTATTACTGTCAGGTGAGTGCACACATGGCTGGAGGCACCTTTTCAATGAAGATTAGCACTCTGGCCCGACTGGTCGTTTCAACATGAGTTAATGGGGTCAAGGTGGGGACAACCATGACAGAGTGGGATCCGCCATGCTCTGGGTTTCAATCCATCAGGGATGGCCCTAGCTAAAGTGACATTTGCTGGGAAGGCTTTCCAGAGTCGTAAACTAGAGGTTTATAGATCCTTTTTGTTTAGCAGATACAGCATTAACATTAAAGAGTGAATGTTAATGTATTTGGTCAGATCTGTGCTCTCTGTATTGTTTATACCAGTTCTGTAATCACGTTTTTGTTACCTGCCTAACCCCTGAAGATATTTGAGGTTGTCACCCTGGAGGAGAGGAGATGCTACCCTACTAGAATCAACCATGGCTTTTCCAGGGCCTATTGATAGTATTTTAAAAAATGTACTACCCTTCCATATATTAGAGGTATAAGGCCCATTATATAGAGGATTTGAAAAATACAGAAATAGGAAAGCACAGTCATTACTACAGGTAATTGGCACTTAGGTCCAAAGGGTCAAATGTGGCCCATTGCCTGTCTTTATAAAGTTTTACTAAAACACAGCCATCTGTATTCATTGCCATACTGTCTTTTCTTTCTTGTGCTACAAGGGCAGAACTATGTAGTTGCAATAGAGAATGTATGGCCTGCAAAACCTAAAATAGTTATTCTCTAGCCCCTTATGAAAAAGTTTGGAAAGTCATGGCTTAGCACCTAGGTGCTCAGGAAATATTTATCAAAGAAACAAATCAATCTGTAATCCCACCATGTAGAGATAACCACAATTCACACTTTGGTGTATATTCTTTAGTTTTTTTCTCTGTGTATAAATAGCTATAGTTTTATTTTAGGAAGACTAAACTATACCTCCTATTTTTGTAACCCACTTTTGTTATTTATATATTAAGGGCATTTTCCAATTAACTTACATGTTAACTACTATATTAACTATAATAACTATTAGATCATTATATGATTAACTATTATATAGCACAATTTATTTATTTATTTATTTATTTTTTATTTTGTATTGAGGTACAGCCGATTAACAATGTTGTGATAGTTTAAGGTGAACAGTAAGGGGACTCGGCCATACATACACATGTATTCATTCTTCCCCAAACTCCTCTCCTATCCCAGCTGCCACAAAACATTGAGCAGAGTCCCATGTGCTACACAGTAGGTCTTTGTTGGTTATCAGTTTTAAATATTGCAGTGTGTACATGCCCATCCCAAATTCCCTATGTGTCCCTTTCTACCATCCTTCCCCCAGCAACCATAAGTTCATTCTCCAAGACCTCATTTCTGTTTTGTAAGTTCATTTGTATCATTTCCTTTTAGATTCCACATATAAGGGACGTCATATATTTCTCCTCCTCTGTCTGACTTACTTCAGTCAGTATGACAGTGTCTAGGTACATCCATGTTGCTACAAATGGCATTATTTCATCTTTTTAATGGTTGAGTAATATTCCATTGTATTTATGTACCACATCTTCTTTATCCATTCCTCTGTCGATGGACATTTAGGTTGCTGTATCTTCTTGGCTACTGTAAACAGGAAACAACATGATTTTTTAAATTGCAGAGAAGTTTATTGCATGGATGTGTGAGGATATTTAACCAATATCCTGTTGTTGGATTATGTTATGTTGTGTACAAGTTTTTACTTTTATAAATAATGTTGTGATATAAATTTCTGCACATACTTTTTTTTTGGTGTATGCCTCTGATCCTAGAAAGGGAATTGTTTCATCTCATGTTGCGAATTATTTTTTCACCTAGGTATGCCTTATCTTCATGCACACTGGCAGTTCCTTGAAGGCAGGGATCCTGTTGTAAGCATATTTCCACCACAGCTCCTCTTGTTCTCTCACACAGACGTAGTAGGCGTCCAGTAAATGCTTGCGGGTTTGTGTAATAGATGCCAGCTACTTCTCTCTGCTTCTCTGGATCCTACAAGTTCCACCTCGGCTCTTCTCCTTCGTGAGGTCTCAGCTGACTCTTCAGCACACCAAGGTCCCTCCCTCTTCTGGTCATCTGAATTTCTATATCACTCACTACTTAGACCATATTCTATCATTCTTTAGAGCTTTCAAAATGGTGTAATGTACACTGTATAAGTTTCCCGTGGCTGCTGTAACAAATTACTGCTAATCTGGTGACTTAAAACAACACACATTAATTCTCTCACAGTTCTAGAAGCCAGAAGTCTGAAGTCTGTTTCACCAGTCCAAAGTTAGGATGGTGTCAGAGGGCCCCACTTAGGCCTTCCAGAGACGCTGGGGGAGAACTGTTCCTTGCCTCTTCCAGCTTCCAGGGCTGCAGACGTTCCCTGGCTTGTGGCCACATCACTCCAGCCTCTGCCTCTGTAACCTCATCACCTCCTCCTCTTCTGTCTGTGCCGATCTCTTTCTTTCTCTTGCCTATAAGGTCACTCGTGATTCCATTTAGAGTCTGCTTGGATGATTCAGGATAATCTGCTTATCTCAAGATTCTTAACCTAATTGTATCTGCACAGTCCTTTTCTGCCATTTCGGGTGATAGTCACAGGTTCTAGGGATTAGGAACTGAATGTCTTTGGAGGGGCTGCATTATTCAGCCTTCTATAATACATTGTTTCTTTTGACTGGCTCATTTATTCACCTAAAATATTTGTGAGGAGCCAACCTGGTGGTTGACAGTGACCTTGCTCTTAGTGTCTGTCCTCACAGCAGAGAAGAAAGAACTTGGGTATGAATAACTGTAATCAAAAGAGCAGTGGCCAAAAAGCTGGGAGACACAGATTTTGGTACCACATTGGGGTAAGGGTCTCCGTTGCTCAGTTTCCCTTTAGTGAATTAAGGGGCTGGACCAGTTATTGTTTCCTGAAGGGAGGGACGAGCATCACTGATGCTGTGTATATATAGGATAATTTTAGGTGGTTCACAGAGACAGAATTAAATAGCATTGACTCACACAAATAGATACTTATTTTTTTTAATTCTCCTTCAACCCCTCTTAAGGAGAAAATTGCTGTTAGGTGCTACTGTGTCTTCAACACTTCCTCTAATACTTACCAAACTCTTTTTATATTAAAAAAAAAAACCCAACAACCCCGCCCCCCAAAAAAACTGGTCTCAGCTATAGACTCTAGGTAGAATTTAATAACATTATTTTATGATCATTATATTTATTTTTACAGTTACCTTCCATTAATGGAGAGTGACTCAGGTTTTTCCATTTATGGCAATACTGTGTAAAAAGTGAGGTGATGTAGAGAAATATATTTTTAAAAATACAGGATAGAGGGTTTTTAGAGGAGACACCTGTGGGAATGGCTCTGAACTTTGGGAAGTACTTAGACGTTTCCAGGGGTCCCTAGTTCTCTGACTTCTGAATTCTAGGAGCAGGGTAGGATTGGAAACATAAAGGAAAATGCCCTTGGTCAGAGGATGCAACTGGAAATTCAGGAATTAATGATTCCTGATATTTTCCCATCTAAATGCAGCTGATCTTTCAAGGACCATTGAGCAGCAACGCTGTGAATATTAACCTCGTGTTGAAAATTGATCACGTCCCATTTTAACTCACAGCTTCTGGTAGGAAGAGCCATGGCCTTATTCTGACTGTTCTTTGCTTTTCACTGAACATCTGGAAGGTGGGTAGGCAACTTCTGTCTGACTTCTTCCTGAGAAGGAATGGCTACTATTTGGACACGGCCCAGATGCTGTAGGGAAACCCCCTCTCCCACCCACTCAGCTTTGAACTCTGCTTGAGAGACGTGGTTTAACAATGGGGGTAGGGATGCTTACAATGCTGCAGAGCTGAGTCTGTGCTTTGGACCTCAGTGGGAAGTGGTAGTCGCATCTCTCATCTTGGCAACCATGACTGTAATTCCTTAGTTTGTTTGGAACCGGATAATTTCCTCTTAGAGGAAGATTTTCCTGGTTGACAAATAGCATGGTCATCACCATCATTAAATAATTCTTATTTTTTTCCAAAACATTAGCCCATGTACTGTGCTTTCTTGCTGGGGGAGGGTCTGGTGATGAGAAGCAGAGAGGGAAATGCCAGTCACTTCACCCAGCTCCTTTGCCGCGTATGTGTTTTCTCACCCCCCAGTAAGCTGGGAGCGGACATAATTTGTTTCAAGAAGGCCTTGAGTCAATGTGATTTGATCATCTATTCTAAGCCTGGCCTTCACTACCCTGAATAACTGTGAGATGGATAAAGACAGAGTGTAAAAGCTTGGCTGACTTGGTATAGTACATATAGTAAGCGCCCAGGAGTCCACTGTAGCTCAGACGGTAAAGAATCTGCCTGCAGTTTGGGAGACCTGGGTTCAATCCCTGGGTGGGGAAGATCCCCTGGAGAAGGAAACGGCAGCCCACTCCAGTATTCTTGCCTGGAGAATTCCACGGACAGAAGAGCCTGGTGGGCCACAGTTCATGGAGTCGCAAAGAACTGGACACAACTGAACAACTAACATAAACACACACAGGCACCCAGGAAGCATCTCTGGCAAGTGCTACATGATTCAGAGCTTAATGATTAGGTGAAATTAGGCAAATCACTTCACCTCTCTGTGCCTCAGTCTCCTTCTTTGCAAAAGGAAATAACAGTAGTAGGGACCTCTTCCTAAGGCTGTAGCATAATATTCACTGCTTTGGTTGAATAAGGAGACAATTTTGTGGGAAGCACTAGGCAGTCATTTTCTGCTGTTTTTTCCTTCCAGAATTTTGCAGATGGGAAAGCCAAGGCCCAGAGAGGCTAACTGATTTGCTGAAGTTCACACAGCTAGCAAGCTTCAAGACCAGGCTCTGAACTCAGCAAGTCTGATCCCAGACTCAGCTCTTGGCCCCGCATCACCCAGTGGCCCATTTATCAGGGCTGAGGCAGCGATAAGATTTGAGAAACAAACCCATTCTGGGTCTGATCCCTTGTGTGGGTGGGGAGCAGAGCTAGCCGCCGGCACCACCTAGCAGGGTCAGGCCAGCCGGGTTTGAATCCTGTGATTCCCACAGGTCCTTTACCTTCTCGTGGGCCTCAATTTCCTGTAAAATGGTGTGATAGCCACCCGCTCCCTGCTGCCCACTTCTGTGGTCAGAAGTGATGAAGGATGAGAAAGGGCCTGGTCAAAGTTAATCAGGGACGGACTGATGTCAGTGGTAGGGGTCCTGGGCAAAACGAGAGAGGTAATTTAATACAAGGTGCTGTGAGCCTGCTGGAGTCTGCAGACAGGAGCTTGCTTCCAGACGGGAGGCGGGCTCCGCTGGGCCGGGCGCGCGGCCGGCGGTGGTTGCCGGGGAAACGGCGCGGCGCCGCTTCTGGCCTGGCCTCGGCTGCGCTCGGCTCCTACCCGCGGAGCGCGGAACCCGGCGTCCTACGGGTTGCGGGGCCCCACGACAAGGAGCCTTTTTAGGTACACGAGGCTGGGAGACCAGACTGGGGTGCAGGGCCCGCGCCGGGGCTGTGGGGCTTTCGGTGCAGGACTCGGAGAAGGAAAGAACCGTGGGCCCAGGCTGGCGGGGAAGGAGGGGTGGAGCCCAGCGCCTAGAGGCCGAAGGATGATTCACCGGGCTGTCGCGGGGCGATCCACCGTCCTGAGGGCCTCTGGACAGAGGGCGCGGCCTGGGCCTGGGAGTCAGCCAGCTCTGCTCACTCTGCGCGGCTGCAGCGGCAGGGACGCCCCCTTCTTGCCGTTTATTGCCTACCCGCTAGATACCAGGCACAGAGCTGGGAGCCTCATGTGCACACCGCCTCTCGCTCTTTTGACAAACCCACCAGGAAGGTATTGTTATTCCCAAGTTTATAGACTAGAAAAGAGACTCAGAGAGCCAAAGAGACTTATACAAAGTGGAGAAAACCAGGTTTGGAACCCAGGCTGGCTCTCTCCAAAGCCCATAGGCCGTTCCCTTCCTGCTGTGTCCTGCCGCCTCTCAGTGAGGCTGTTTACAGAGGGTCTTCTAGGCGTCCGGCACATCCCACACGTTATTTCTAGTCTGATCTTTGCAGCAGCTCTGCAGGGTATCTGTATTTACCTGCCTTTTACAGACTGGAAAACAGCTCAGAGAAAATGACTTGTCTGCCCGAGACCTCACAGTGGCCTCTGGCAGAGACAACAGCCCACCTCATGAGAGCGGCTGGGCTCCAGGCTCTGCTGCGTTCATCCTCTCTGCCTCTCCTAAAGCTGGAGGAGGAGGGCAGTGGATCCCTCAGGATGCTATGCGCTGGGATGGCAGCAATGAGAATGGATCTCCATCTTGCTGTTCTGCGGGCCTCGCGGGCCCCATTACACTGCTGTAGTTGGAGGGGTTGAGCGTAAAATCTGAGTAATAAAACATGGATGTCACTCTTGCCTTAGGTCTTTATTCCACCTGAGAAGATGAGAAATGGCCACAGAAAGCAATAATAATAAATGAGAATCATAGCTAACCATTACTGAGCCTCTCATATGGCGCTATCCAGTTGAATTTTCTGCAGTATTGAAAATATTCTGTAGTGTCCAATACAGAAGCCATGCTTTTGAGCACTGGAAATGTGGCAAGTGCAACTGAGGAGTGAATTTTTTATTTTGATCAAATTTAAAGAGCCACGTGTGGCCAGTAGCCACTGGGTGCAGTGCTAATGTATATGAAGCACTATACGAAAAACTTTCTTCATGGTCACTTATCAACCCTTAAGACCACAATATGAGACAGATTATTATCATCCCCATTTTACAGGGGGAAATGAGACTCTGAGAAACGAGGAAATGTTCTCAAGTCCACCAGCTAAGTATGTCGCAGGGCCAGGATTTGAACTGATGTTTCCCTCCACCATAGGAGGGCCTGAGGTCAAGGTCAGGTTGCAGTGGGGGACATGGTGACAACCAGAACCAATGAGAATGGCACTGAGATGACGGATGGAGTGTGGGAGTGGAGACTGGAGGTGGAGTGGTACTCGATCCTTGAAAGAGAAGGCCTGGAGAACCCCAGGAAAAGCACCCTAAACTGGAGACTGGGTCATCTTGGTTCCTGTCTACCCCTTTCTCTGGATTTGAGCCCTGGCTCTGCCACTTTCTGGGTGACCCTAGTTACTCCCACCCCCTCCTTGAGTCTCAACTGCTTCATCCATAAAGTAGGAATGAGAACAGTGCCAGATTCAGGCAGGATCGTGCCGTTGTGAAACATACCATTCTCCTTGTTCGCTCCTGAAATTTCATCCTGGGGAAGGTACACCAGCTGCCTCTGTGGAGCAGAGGGACACACACTCACTGGATCTTGATTTTTAGGATGGATACAGACTGTGAAAGTGGGGCTTGCTGTCCCAGGGAGTGTCAGAAAACACCACATTCTCAGGACAGGGTGCAAGGAAGAGAATTGAGTGGGGCCTGCTCTTACGGTCATTCTCTGGCCCCTCCCTCTAGCCCAGGAGAGCCCTCTGCAGGCTAGGGGCAGAGGCCTCTGGAGACAAGTTATTGGCATTCTTAATTTCTAACTGGTCAGACCTGTTAACCAGAGCTGCAGGATCTGTATCACATTTCTGGCTTTGTCTGACTTTCTTTGCTCTCCTTTTTATTGTGGAAAGCTTCAAACATTAGAAAAAGTAGAGAGAATAGTATAAGAAGCCTCTTCCCCATGTTCTTCACCACAACTAAACTTCTCCAGTCAACTCAAAGCCAATCATGTTTTTTTGTTTGTTTGTTTTTACCTATAGTATGACCACTCCCTGGTCCCCCATCAAGGTTATTTTGAAGTAAATCCCAGCATGTCAGCTTTCTAATTGTGCCAGAGACCCTCTCATAAATTTCTGGTGGGAAATTTTTGATCTAGTACTGCTAGGTGGAGAATTCATCACACAGATCACATCCCTGCATGTGTGCAAAATGAGGCTTGTATATGGTTGTTTATTCCAGCACTTTTTATGGTGGTAAATGATTGCAAACAACCTGAAGGTCCAGGAAAGGGGACTGGCTAAAAAAAATTAACATTTGGAATATAGAATATAGAATTCTATAGTGCTTTAAAAAGAAATGTGAAAATTCTTTATAAAATTACATGGGTTGATTTCCCCAGTGTATCGTGTGTGTGCATGTGTGTTTTGTTTTCGGTTTTTTTGACTGCTCCATGCAGCATGCAGACTCTTAGTTCCCCAATCAGAGACTGAACCTGTGCTCCCTGCATTGGGAGCACAGTCTTAGCCACTGGATCACCTGGGAAGTCTCCAACCCCCACTGCCCTGAAGTATTCTTTAAAAGAAAAAAGTACAGGACACTGTGAATGTCATGCTATAATATGCATAAAAACAGGGGAGATAATATTTTTCAAATATGCCATTATTTATAGAAATATGAACTTGGAAACTTGGTTACCTTGCTAGAGAGGGACTAGGTAGCTGGTGAACAAGGGTGGAAGAGAGAATTTTCTCTTTATACCCTTTCTAAATTTTGAATTTTGTACTAATTTTAAAAACTAGAATTCCCCATTTTTTCTTTAAACGCAAAACTGCTGTTAAATTTAGTTTTGTTGTTGTTGTTTAGTCACTAAGCCATGTCCGACTCTGTAACTCCATGGATGGCAGCATGCCGGGCTTCCCTGTCCTTCACTGTCTCCTGGAGTTTGCTCAGATTTATGTCCATTGAGTCAGTGGTGCTGTCTCGCCATCACATTCTCTGCTGCCCCTTTCTCCTTTTGCCTTCAACCTTTCCCAGTATCAGTCTTTTCCTGTGAGTTGGCTCTTCACACCAAAGTATTGGAGCATCTGCTTATTAGTTAACAAAAAGGTATTTATCCAGATGGAGTGAGGATGACTTGTGAAAGTCACTCAGTTGTGTCCAACTCTTTGAGACCCCATGTACTATACAGTCTGTGGAATTCTCCAGGCCAGAAATATGGAGTCAGTAGCCTTTCCCTTCTCCAGGGGATCGTCCCAACCCAGGGATCAAACCCAGGTCACCTGCACTGCAGGCTGATTCTTTACCAGCTGAGCCACAAGGGAAGTCTTATGACTTATGTTCACATGAAAACTTGCCCAAAATATTCATAATTGCCAAAAGGTGAATGGATAAAGAAACCATGAATATTATTACAGAAAATGGAATATTATTCAGCAATAAAAAGAAATGAGCTATCAAGCCATGAAAAAAAGCCATGAAAAGACATGAAAGAACTATAAGTGCATATTACTAAGTAAAAGAAGCCAGTTTTAAAATGATTCCAACTATATGGCATTGGAGGAGCAAGGCGGGAGGAAAGGGTAAGTAGGTGGAGCACAGGGGATTTTTAGGGCAGAGCCTTGAGAATGGGCTATCCTGTATATTTCAGGTTCTAGGCATTATTAAATTAATAAACTTGTGATTAACTTGTAGCAAAAGCAATAGAAGACAAAGGTTAAAGTAAAAGAGACAGATGCAGTATGGAGTCAGATTTGTTCTCTCCTATTGCTCCATGGAGAGTGACACAGGGAGAGCTGGGCTTCAGGAGAACTTCTCTGGGCCTCACGCCTCCATAAAACCAGGAGGCTGTGCCAGGAGTCAGGGCGGTCACCTGCAGCTCTAAATGTTCTGATATCAAAGCCTTTCCCGGCTCTCTAAGCCCCTTCTCCTCCCTGCCCAACCTCCTCTTATTTTTCCGCTCCTCAGTGCTGTGCCGAGATTGGAACCATTCCTAGGGGGACCGTCTTCTGAATGAAGTCTGTGCCTTGCAAGCAGTTGTTTTATTTATTTATTTTTCTCTCTCTTTGAAATCTCCGACCCGAGAAAAGCCAAATCTGTGCTGGCTCTAAGGAGGAGAAACTTGGAAGGGAGTTAGAGATAAGGAGATGGGTAATCAGATCCCAGCAGGTTCCACAGCACGGGCAGGCAGGCAGCAGTCTGGCCCCTGCCAGGGCCTCTCCTGTGAGAGTGGCTTGACTCTGGGCTGTCCAAGCTGCTCCAGGCTCCAGCTGGTTGTGTGAACGGAGGGAGGTTTCTCTGCTGCTTCCAAATTGTCTCCTGTCAGAGAAGTGTGATTTATGAGATTTCCCTCTAAAATAGGAGGACATTGGCTCCTGATAATGCCCGGTAATGGAGGAAGGGAGTGGCTGCAGCATTCTTGATAAATACTATCTCTTTAGCCCACCATCTTGTTACAGAAAGGATACGAGAAATTGAATACAGATGGATTAAAGTCTTGAAAGAAAATAATATGGCCTCATTTTAGTGAGGTGTCTGAAGGGTCATTGCTCTCAACTGAGGACCTAGGCTTGATTCCTAGCTTAATTGCCACACACCAGCTGTTATGACCAGAGGCTACTTATTTCTGTGCCTCCACTTCCTCATCTGTGGAGAAAAGGTGGGGGAATACTAGTAGCACCCACTTTAGAGGGGCTATTATACAGATTATGTGAGATAAATATCCAGAGAACTCAACATCAGGCATGGAACACATGGTGTGCTCTGTAAGTACTCATGATTATTATTAAGGTTATTTTGAGTCCCAAATAGTAGATGGTCTAAAAGTAATTTTTAAAATATTTAGAAAACATTTTTGTAACTATGTATTAATACGGCAGAGCTTGCACTTGTGGGAGTGACGGCATCTCAGTCCAGTTTAACAAGTGAGCCATATCAAGGAGGGCCTGTGTGGATTGTTACAGTCAATAGAGCAAAATGTGACCTTGGACAAGTTCCTGGTTAGTTTACACAGAGTCCTGGTTTCTTCAACTGCAAAAATGGATAATAATAATAACATCCATGTCTGGTATGGGTATAGTATATGCATAGCATGTGTGAATGTGTGTGGGGTGTGTTTGGGATGTGGTGTGTTAGTGGTGTGGGTATGTGGTATGTATGTATGAATGTGTGTGGTGGTTGTGGTGATTGTGTGGTATGTGTGGTATTTGTGCAGTATGTGAGTCTCTGTGGTGTATGGATGCGATGTGTGTCTGGTATGTGTATGTGTGGTAGGTGTGTGTGATGTGTGTAAATGTGAAGCCATGTGGCATGTGAATGTGATGTGTGCGTTGTGTGTGGGTGTGTGTGGTGTGTATGTTTGTGTGTATGCGTGTGTGTGTGTGTGTTGGGTGAGATTCCCATAATCACAACATTTGATGTCCTTGGGTAAAAGCACTTTGGTAAAGGTAAATAGGGATTTGCTATACAGATATTGATATTTGTGCTGGGAGAATCCACTGTCAGATCTTAAAATTTCTTTTGAGGAGCTAATATGACATGCATCCATGAAAGAATTAAAAGAAAAGAGCACAAGTCTCTCTGAGACTAATTGCATGGACCATGGGAGTTCAGAGTGGGGTCATGAGGGCTGAGCCAACCGGGACTTCCTGGGAGGGGCAGTGCTTGGCCTCTAAAACACTGGTTTTAAAACTTTTTTGCTTGCCTGCCCTCTACATGAACTTTGGGGGAAAAAAAAATCTTTTGCCTCACACATTTTAACTTGACATCTGAAATGTTCACCAGAAATTTAAACAGTTACAAAGGATATCATTTCTGCCATACTGTAAGTATTGACCTTGTAGAATAAAATTACTCTACCCTCTTAACTGTATCAAATGCAAACTAAATAACAGCAATTTTTAGTTTGCCTTTTTATTGATGTATCACTTATGTACAGTAGAATGCTCAGATCTTAGTGTGCAGCTCAGTTAATTTTTACCAGATCAAGGTGTAATGGTCTATCTCTAGTATTCCAGGATGCAACCTTGCACCCTCTCTCAGTCATTACCCCCAAAGGTGATCATTTCTCTGAACTCAGTCACCATAAGTTATTTTTTTGCATGATCGTATTTTTTTCCTTGCTACTTTCCATCAACATGGTAGCAGTAGATCATTTTTTCCCTTATCATATGGTATTCTGTTGAATGAACATCTCACATTTAAGAAATCTTATCTACTCCTTGCATAAATTCACTTTACCATTAATATTTTAAGACTGACAAGCATTTTGAAATAAATTGTCCCTTTGAAAAAAAATTTTTATGTACTCTTAATGGACATTTTGGGTTGTTTCTAATATTTAGCTATAAGCTTCTGTGAATATTTTCCATATTTTGAGTGTAGACATGAACACTGATTTCTTCTGGATATGATCTATGGGTGGAATTGCATGGTGGTAATTGGCCACCTCATGCAAAGAGTTGACTCATTGGAAAAGACACTGATGCTGGGACGGATTGGGGGCAGGAGGAGAAGGGGAAGACAGAGGATGAGATGGCTGGATGGCATCACCAACTCGATGGACATGGGTTTGAGTAAACTCCGGGAGTTGGTGATGGACAGGGAGGCCTGGCGTGCTGTGATTCATGGGGTCGCAGAGTCCGACACGACTGAGCAGCTGAACTGAACTGAACTGAACTGAAGATAAATACCACAAAACATTTGTATCCACCACCACTCATCAAAAATTACCTGTACAAGTCAGAAAATTTATAGTTATATTGTTCTTATCTTTACCTTCTTGAAGTCATAATTCCCTTCTACTTCCTTCACAGAATTTTACATAATATGTTTTCATGCTTGAACTTTTTTATTGATTTCTCTTTTCTTTTTGTCCAAAATATGTATGTAAATTGAAATGGACATTAAAAAATTTGCTTTGACCATAAAACCCTAAGTATCTTTATTTCATATTGATTTATCATGCAGTTTATCAAAATAATATCAGTGTTTTATAATTTGATAGATAATTACTAAAAATAAAAAGTAAGACAGAATGGGTACTTCTCAGAATGAGATGGATAGGATGGCTTTAAGGTTCACAAGGACCATCCAGGGATCTCGTTAAAATGCAGATTGTGATTCAGAAGGTCTGGGTTGGGACCTAAGGTTTCTAATAAGTCTATGGGTGTTGTTTCTAAGACTAAGACTTCTGTCTGTATCAACAAGAGGAAAACGGGAGTGGGAGGGCAGTTAAAGACAGACTTTCTCCAGGTATAGTCAGGACTGACCAAGGGCTGTGTTTCTAATAAGCCTATGGAAGATGCTGATGCTGCTGGCCTATGGACCACACTTTGTGTAGCAGGAGTTTATGGTCCCTAGATTAAAGAAGTTTTGCTAGCACCAACGTTTTTAGCTGTTCTCTACCTTGACTCTTTGAGAAATTGCACCATAATCAGCTTCTGAATAAGGGAGAAGATGGCCTTCTGCAAATAGAGAGGATGGTTGTGAAGAGGCAGATGGGAAAGGAGAGATGCCGAGGCACATTCTCAGGTAAAGGAAGAAAGAGTGGGAATGGAAGTAGGATCTCAAACCCATGCCTTGGTAACAGTTCCTGCCGTGCACCCCCTGGCAAGGCTTCCAGTGCCCCAGAGTAGCGCTGCATGCTTTGAAGACCACTTTTCCAAAGGATGCTAGGATGTACTGGCCACCTTTTCAGACAGGAGGCCTGTTTCTACAATAGGATTGGACATCTCAGGGACTAGTTTGAAGGAATAGTGAGTTCACTGGGGGGAGAAACAGAGAAGTTTGGGGTCAGATAGTGGGTGGCCTTGAATTCCGTGCTAAGGAGTTGGACTTAATACTCAGTCAGAGGAGGGCCCTGGAGAGTTTTGAGCAGGGAGCTGGTGTGAGCACAGTGTGGAGAGACTAATCTGCTGGGCAGCCTGTGGGATGGTGGGGAAGAGGTTACTGTGTGGTGACGGCAGCCCTGACAAAACCACTGGGATCCGGCTGTGATTTTTATCTCTAGCCCCTGCTTGTGAACTTTTGCCCTGGGTGCACAGACCTGGTTTGCTCTGTCAGGATTTCCTGAAGCCTGGACTACATTCTCTGGTGGTACCTGAGATGGTGATGCATGGAATCTCAAGGTGATTGAGAGATAAATAACCTAAATAACCTTAAATAACCCTGAAACCTGAGAGTGAATGGCATCCCTTCTGCCCTCGCTCAGTCCTGACTACACCTGGAGGAAGTCTGTCTTTAACTCCTTTCATGCTCCCATTTTCCTCTTGTTGATGGAGACTCAGAAGCTTAGGCTTCGGGCCTTTGGTAAGCAATAGTGTCTGGAGAGAATTTTAACAAAATTTTTGTTTTTGTTGAATCAAGTTTCTGTGTACCAAGACGGCAAGTGGTTCTAGTTTTACCCTTGCCATAATGACATTAAACTGTATGTTTTAAGTAAGTTGTTTTCAGTAAGAAAAGTGAGTGAATTTACTAGATCATGTGGAAAAAATAATAATGCAGGTGATGTGTGGGTATGGCAGAAATCATGGTGGTGACATGCGGTGATTCAACTTTGGGAAACATTGGGTTACACTGTGGCAAAAACTGGCATTTGCTCAATTGTCCTGCCAGTGCCTGGAGAGGCTCCGGGTGGCGGGTGGTGGGGAGGGGGCGGCTGCCATCACAGTGCCTGGGCCACTGGCAGTGGGTGGGCTGGGCGGATCGCCCTGCTGTCCCCTCCACCTCACAGCCTGCTCCTGCCTCTGCCTACAGAGATCCGCACGCAGCTGGTGGAGCAGTTCAAGTGCTTGGAGCAGCAGTCGGAGTCGAGGCTGCAGCTGCTCCAGGACCTCCAGGAGTTTTTCCGCCGGAAAGCCGAGATCGAGCTCGAGTATTCCCGCAGCCTGGAGAAACTGGCCGAGCGCTTCTCCTCCAAGATCCGCAGCTCCCGGGAGCACCAGTTCAAGTGAGTAGGGGCTCAGGGTCTGGCGTGGTGGGAGGCAATGCTGGGAGGTGAAGCAGCAAGGAAACCAGGATTCCCTGGGGGCAGATGGTGGGCTTTTAAGGCCCAGTGTCTGCAGGTGACTTTCATCTCCAGCCCTCAGGCTTCCTTGGTGTAAAGTGAGGGTAGAAATAGTTGCTACCCATAAAGATGCTGAAAGGAATACATGATGGACCAAGAGAAGCACTTGTCAGAGACAGGAAGTGCTCAATAAATGGTTCTGTTGTTATTATGCCACCAAGCACCAGGCTCTGCCTCCATCCGGGTCCAGGTGCCAGCCCATCGCCTTTCAGGACATCCTGACTATACCCAGTTCTCTTTTATCTGGGGGTCAGCCAGCCCATGTCTGCCTTCCTTCAGCACAGTGGCCTTGGAATTGCTTCTCCTTGGAATAGATGCTCAAAGTATTCCTCTTCCTTCCTCCCTTGGAGGATGGTGCCAGGCTTAGTTGCTTATTTATATACACACACCCTCCAGGTCCTAATTTCTCACACCCCAAGCTCGGATTTTGAGGAGAGAAGGAAGCTTGATCCTCTTGGGCACATCCCTGGCTGAGTCCTCAAGCTGTAAATGCCCCCTAGCTCAGGACCCTGAGGGGCCAGCGGCCAAGTGCAGATAGAAGCCATGACCTTACCAGGTTGCGCCCCCCCTCCATCTGTTTCCCCCTTGGCCATGCTCCCTGGAGGTCCCCCTCCTCTGTGAGTCATCTCTCCAGTGAATGGCCCTCAACCCCGGGAGACCAGCGACTTGCTCCATCCTGTCTGTTCTGTTCCTCTTTCCTCTGGGTTCAGTCTCTTTTTTTCTCTCTACATAGGTTTAAATTGTGGTCAACTACACATAACATAAAGTTTACCACCTTAAATATTTTAAAATATACAAGTGTGTGGCGTTAAGTCCATCCACACTGTTGTGTAATCATCACCCGCACCCTTCCCCAGAACTCATCTTAGTAATGTGAAACTCTGCATGCCGTGAACAGCACCCCATTTCCCTTCCCCACCCCCATCCTGGAACTCACCCTTCTACTCTCTGTCTCTATGAACCTGACTGCTCTAGGGACCTCAGATATGTGAAGCATACAGTATTTGTCCTTTTGTGACTGGGGCTTATTCCAATTTGCATAATGTCCTCAAGGCTCACCCATGTTGTCACATGTGTCAGAGTGTCCTTCCTTTTTAAGAGTGAATGATATGCTGTTGTGTGTATAGACTACACTTCGTTCAGTTGCGTCCACCTTTCTCTCTCTGTGTTTTGCATTCTACTCTGGCCAGGGAGCGCTCTTCCTTCAAACTCCCCTCAACATCTCCTTACCTGGGTGCCTCAGCATTTTGAGCTCTGAACTTCTGTGCCTTCTTCCCTTGACATCTGGGGAGAAGAAATTGCCTTATTAAAGGGCAGAAATTTATTACACGTTTGCAAATACCAGGCATGTTTTCCCACCCAATCACATCTATTCAAACTTTCACTGCAGGAGGATACTTCTGTTGATAACTTACTCCCAGGCACTGTCTGGGCCCTTTCATACATAATCTCATTTTTCTGATATTTTGGAGAAAGCATGTACTTTTTTAAAAGATGAAAGTAAAACATTTTTTGTTACAAATGCAGAGAAGTAGAAGAAAAAAATCACTCAGCTGCCATTCAGAAGCTCAGGTTTTGGTTCCTTTTCGTGACTGTCTTTTAGTAACAACAACAACAGTAATGATGTATTGAGCACATTAACTGAGCACTTGCTTTGAATCAGATCAGTATCCCTTCTTAAAGATGACAGAAAGGCTTGTACAAACATGTCTGTGGGCCAGTTATTGGGAAGTGGCAAATTTGAACCTTCACTCTCATTCTTCCTCCTTGGCCTGAGATGAGAAAGGCCTGGGTGTGGTCTGAGAGCAGCCATGGACTCTGAACACTCTGCTAAAACCACAGACTCAGACTCCTGTACAGAAACCCCACATCTCTGGCTGGGCTGTCACGGGAGCCGTTCAGACTGCGTGGTTGGGCTGGAGCTCAGCTTCCGCCCCTCTCCTTCCTCTTGATTTGGATTCAGCTCCCTCTTCCTGTTCTCAGTGTGGACACGGGGGCGGGAGGCCCTGGGGCAGCATGTGCAGGGCACCCTGTTCCTTCACATGGCCCGTAATGAGCTCAGTCAGCCCCTCATGGCTTCATTAACTGAGGCCACCAGACAGAATGGGAGCCCCAGCTGGCAGTCGGGCCCAGCAGGCTGCTGGACACACCATGAAAGTCTAATTAGGGTGTGGCCAGGCCAGTGCAGCTGCTGTGGGCCCTCGGCACCAGGCCGATGTGTCAGCAGAGCCCACCCCCGCCACCCCCCACGGCTTTTGGAAGCAAGAGTCTCCAGGGGATGCCTGGATTTGCCCTCTGACCCCAGGGCCAACCAGCCTGACCTCTGGCTGCCTCTTCTTTGGAGCTCAGTGCACAAGATCTGGGCTGTGCTCTGGGTCCCTCATTCTGGCTGTCCAGAGAAGCCTTGTCCTGCCATCTGGTTCAGTTCAGTTCAGTTCAGTCGCTTAGTCGTGTCCGACTCTGCGACCCCATGAACCGCAGCACGCCACGCCTCCCTGTCTATCACCAGCTCCTGGAGTTTACTCAAACTCACGTCCATCGAGTCGGTGATGCCATTCAGCCATCTCATCCTCTGTTGTCCCCTTCTCCTCCCTCCCCAATCCCTCCCAGCATCAGGGTCTTTTCCAGTGAGTCAACTCTTTGCATGAGGTGGCCAAATAATTGGATTTTCAGCTTCAGCATCAGTCCTTCCAATGAACACCCAGGACTGATCTCCTTTAGGATGGACTGGCTGGATCTCCTTGCAGTCCAAGGGACTCTCAAGAGTCTTCTCCAGCACCACAGTTCAAAAGCATCAATTCTTCGGTGCTCAGCTTTCTTCACAGTCTAACTCTCACACTCATGCATGACTATTGGAAAAACCATAGCCTTGACTAGACGGACCTTTGTTGGCAAAGTAATGTCTCTGCTTTTTAATATGCTATCTAGGTTGGTCAGAACTTTCCTTCCAAGGAGTAAGCATCTTTTAATTTCATGGCTGCAGTCACCATCTGCAGTGATTTTGGAGCCCCCCAAAATAAAGTCAGCCACTGTTTCCACTGTCTCCCCATCTATTTCCCATGAGGTGATGGGACCAGATGCCATGATCTTAGTTTTCTGAATGTTGAGCTTTAAGACAACGTTTTCACTCTCCTCTTTCACTTTCATCAAGAGGCTTTTTAGTTCCTCTTCACTTTCTGCCATAGGGTGGTGTCATCTGCATATCTGAGGTTATTGATATTTCTCCCGGCAATCTTGATTCCAGCTTGTGCTTCTTCCAGTCCAGCGTTTCTCATGATGTACTCTGCATCTGGTAGGTCCTTTATTAAGAAGGTCCACCTATCTGCCAGGTAGCCTCTCAGGGTGAGGGGGGCGGTGCCCAGGCCCAGGTCCGGTCATGTTATTCCCACTGCACAGTCCATTTGGGCTCCTATTACAAAGTACTCTGGACTGGGTGGCTTGTAAACAGCAATGGATTTCTCCCAGTTTTGGAGGCCGGAAGCTGGAGATCAGGGCACCAGTGGTGGCTTGGCGAGGTTCTGGTGAGCTCCCTCCTGTGGCTTGTGGGCGCTGATCCTTCTTGTGTCCTCCTGGAGTGGAGGACAGAGAGAGGAAGCAAGCGCTAGAGAGTCTTTCGAGGGCACTGATCCCATCATGAGGACTCCCCTCATTCCCCAAGACCTAATCTAATCCTTACTATCTGCTAAAGGCCCTACCTCCTAACACCATCACATTGACAGTAGAGTTCAACATATGACTTCTGGGGGAATACAGACACTCAGTCCATAACAGGAACTCATGTCTCTTGACACCAAGTCTAGTGCTCCTACTTTGCTCCATGGGTTCTCTTTCTAAGGCCCCAGCTGCTTCCTCTCCACCTGGGCAGTTGAAAAACTTCCAGCTCCCCAGGGAGTGCCCAAGAGGAGTCTGGGCTTGACTCACCCAGGCTGAGTTCCATGTGGCAACCCCGTTCAAGGAAAAGCTCAGCCTACGGCCCTGAGGGTTCACCTGTGGCAGGTTGAACTTTCAGAAAACAATACCATCATGTGTGTCTTCTTCCACCATCACATATTTCTGTTCTAACTCACCTTTTTCAAAGCACTCTGACTTCTTGGCTCTCTTATAATCCTCATGATAACCCAGGGATGTAGTGAGGGAGTCACTGGTTTTATCTCAAACCATCTGAGCACCAGGCAAGCTAAGGGGGATGTTACAAAGGCTACACCGTGAGCTTCTGAGTGAGAACTCCCAGGGCTCCTGACTTTCAGCTCAGGCTTCTCTCTCCAAGAAGTCACATGGGTGTATATCAAGCATCTCTTGTTTTCCTAGACCGTGCTTCTTGCTGAAGACACACAATCCCTCCTCTTTCTCTCTCATGAGTACACGCCTGGGCACTGTCCATAGGTGATGTGGTTGGGGCAACGCCCAGTCCCTGTGGCCCTGCTCTTTGAACCCTGCCATCTGCTTGCTCTTCAGGCCTAGCGTTTCGGTATCACTTCCTCTGCAAAGCTTCCATGAGTCTACCTTGGTGCCCTCCTGTGTGTACACGATACTCTGCACTTGTTGGTTTGCTTATTCAGCCAGTATTTACTGAGTACCTACCAATGCCCGGTCCTGGCTTCCAATGGCAAACAAGACAGACTTGATTCCTGCCTTGGTGGAATTTACCATCTCGTGGAGGAGTGAGATATGGCATCAAACATATGCAAATAAATGAAAGACAGCATGTCATCAAATGATTGCTTGGATGGAATGATTGCTAGAGTCCAGGTTGGGAGGTCTAAGATGGCTCCCCCCACCCCTTTCCTGGCACTTTGGTGAAGACCGCTATAAGGCTGGACTCAGCTGGGCTGCTACCCTCTCCACTTGGGGTCAGAGTCTCACTTCAGTCATGGGAGCTCAGGGTCCCGAGGTGGCAGTGGGGGAGCTGCAGTCTCCTTGAACACCCACCTCCATCCCCTACCCAGATTCTGTTGATCAAAGTGATCTGAGCTCCAGCTCAGCTTCAAGAGGAGGGAAAACAAAGCCTTGCTCTCACTGGAGGACCATCAGAGGATTTGCAGCCCCCTTGAATCCTCCACACTGAGCTAGAATGGCAGTCAGGGAAGGCTGCTGGAGGAAGTGGCGTTTAAGCAGAAACGTGAGCTGAGGGATAAGAAGCAGCAGCCGTGGGGACAGTGTGAAGGGAGGAGAGGCCGGTGGGGCTGGAGCTGTGATGAGGGAAGCCATAGCCGCTGAGGCATCCTCAGTAGGGAGTAGCATGATCTGACTTCCATTTTTAAAAGGTCACCCTGGATTGGAGGGGGCAGGAGTGACACTGAGGAGACCAGTAGGCGATAGGAGTATAGCTCTCCAGGCAGGCATGGTGGTGGCCTGGGTGACAGAGCTGGCAGAAAGTGGACAGGCGCTGGGAACTCTCTCAGAGGTGGAACTGAGAGGAATCCATACCTGACCTGAGATGAAGGGACTTCAGGAGATGTGGCAAAAGCTGCCACCCTGTGTTGTAATCATCTATTTTCCTTGTCTGCCCCTCGTTTGACAATTGGGCTGCCAGGTTCAAGACGGCAGAAGGGGTGGCTGTTGACCTGGGGTCTGTAGCACCTGGCACCAGGCCCTCACTGGATGTTTATTGAATGAATGAATGAATGAATGATCAGATGGTGATTAGAGTGGCTCTGGACTGGGGGTGGTGGCAGTCAAGGAAGGGGACATTTGTCTTCTGGCTGCGTTAGGTGCTTGGGAAGGCTGTTTGGGTGAAGGGCCACCCACTCTGGTACCTGGCCCAGCACGGAGTTGCTGAGAGGACAGTGTGGACTTTACAATGGGCTCTCTGACTCAGGATTCAGGCCCTGCACTCTAGTTTACCAAGTGCGGTCCTGACCAGCAGCGTTGGCATCCCCACCCCCTGGGGACTTGTCAGAAGTGTGAAGCCCTTAGCTGCCCCCCAAAATGTGCTGAATGAGAAACTCTGGGGGTGGGGCCCAGCAGCCTGTATTTTAACAAGTCCTCTGGGGGATTCCAATGGCCATTCACACTGAAGAGTTGCCCAAGATGATGATTTTCTAGGTGATAAACTGTTTATAATTCACCGTCAAGCTATGCCAGCCTTCCACAGCCCTCAACTCCCCCAGGGTAAAATCCATAATCCAGCGCCCTTTTGCAGCCAGGCCTGACCTAGACTGGCCTTGTGCATTGTGAGGCCTGGAGCTGGGAGCCCTTCCTGAGCAGGAGCATGGCAGGTGGCACACGGGGGCTTAGATCCTTCCTCTGAGGATATGTGGGTATCCTCCAAACAACCCGGGTCGTTCTACGAAACTAGAGGTTTCCTGGAACTAGGACTTATTCTTCCTCCAGAGGAGTGTTTTCTGAAACCCCCACACTTTGAGATGTCTGGTCAGAGGGAGGGGAGGTGAGGAGAGAAAAAATGAGTAGAGGTGAAAGACCACCTGCTCCTTACCTCCCCTTACAGATTCCTGATGGGCCTTAGCACGTGGAAGACTGAGAGATTCTGTAGTAAATAAGCCTGTTGACTTCTTTCTGAAGGCTGTTTGACCACAGAATTCTCCCTTCCCACTGTGTGCATGTGTGTGCTCAGTCTGTCGTGTCTGACTCTTTGTGACCCCATGGACTATAGCTCACCAGGCTCCTCTGTCCATGGAATTTTCCAGGCAAGAATACTGGAATTGGGTGCTGTTTCCTACTCCAGGGCATCTTCCCAACCCAGAGATCCAACCTGTGTCTCTTTGTGTTTCCTGCGTTGGCAGGCGGATTCTTTACCACCACGCCACCTTTTTTAAACCAAACTAGCACTCTCTGGGACCCAGTTTGAAAAGCTCTGTTGAGACAAACTCGGGATTCCCCTTTGCAATGTTGGGGCTCCATGCAAACAGTGTGGGAGGTGAGAGAGCCCCCTTCTATTTCTGACTCCCTCAGTTTTGGAAACCCCTGACCTTCTGGGGAAATGCTTGATAAAAATGCTGTCTTTGGAAGTGAAGTGTTGGTTGCTAGTATTTGGACAGCTGTGATAAAAGGAACAGGGAATTTTATTCAAATATGTTTAAGATGGGGAAATTCAGAGTGTAGAAAAAGCTGGAAGATGCTTGGCCAGTCAATGAATGATGTTTAATATTCTCTGCAAAGTAGGTTTGGAACATCTCAGCTTCACAGAGCAGCTGAGAAGGAGGATTCAGTGAGGAACCAACTTGATTGCCAAGAAAAAGCTTCTTTGGGGGGATGAAACATCATGGGATATTTTGTTTCCACAGATGTAGCATTTCCCTAAAAAGATGCTACAATTTAGACTTAACCTTTCAAGTGAGTCCTGGGGACAGAAGCACTTTTGTAATGAGTAAATTGAGCCTATCAATGTGCAAAGGATTCAGAATGAAAAGGTTTGCTCAGACTGAGGTGGGGATGATGGGGGAGGTCCTCCAGGTGGGACTTGCCTCTCATAGCTGCTGCTGTTACTATGGCTACTGTCACACCAGTGATGGCTTTCCAGCAATGCTGTCCAGAGCTGGTATTCTCCTGGGATGGCTTGCCAGATGAGTCCTTCCTGAGGGTTCCATGTCTGTGCTGTGCAAGTTATTTAATCTTTCAGATACCACCCCACATCCATATCACTCTCTACTAGATGTTGTACGTGCATCATCTCATTTAACCTTCATGGTAGACATTGTGACGTTTGAGGTAGGAACTATCTCTGTCTTTCTAGTTGGAAATATTGAGGTTTTGAGAAATTAAGTCATTTGTCCCGAGGGACACAGCCAGAGCGGGTAAGTGGCAGAGCTAAGATTCTAATCTTGGTTTAACTAGCTCCATAATGCAAAAAAGCTGCTAGCTGCATGACGCTCGCCTCTCCGGTTTGGGTTCATGTTTCCTGAGAGTCACCCATCAGTCCAGACCACATCCTCCTTGTGTGGGTATCAGAGGGCCTCCTCTTCTGCTGGTCAGCTCATGTTTGTCAGCCCTGGGCCAGCTCAGGGCTCACCCGCTCTGCACAGCCCCATAGTCAGCAGCTGCTCCCCTGGCCTCGCCCAGTGACCTGCGTGTTGCTCTTCTGGGGCTTGGGCCAGATTATCAAGGAATGATCCAGTTCATGTGTTTGGTTCTCCCACTTGAAACTGCCGGCTGCTTGAAGGCAAGGGACCATTTCTAGGCAGTCTCCCACTCTCTCTCTGACATACAGATAGAAGCTCTATCAAAGGTTTCTGAATGAATAACTGAAAAGACCAAGATACTACTGGAAACTTCCTTCAGAAACCGAAGGAAACAGACTTACCTTGTGTAGCTGCAGAGGAGAGACGTGAGGTCCAAGGATAACATTTTCAGAAAAGCAGATTTTCACTCAACCTTGAGAATGTTCCTGTAGCCAGAACTGTCCAGCATGAAAAGGGGCTGCCTTGGGAGGTGTGAGTTCCCAGTCCACGAAGGTGTGTGCACAAAGGCCAGGTGTTTTGGGAACACATTTCTGTGACATGAAGGCTAGTTAAATGGATTGGTGTTTCTCAAAATGAGAGAGGCATCGTCCATAGCACATGAGCCATAAATACTGACTGATCTAGTCAATCCTCTTCTACTCTTTGTGGTTATAGTTTGTTTCCAGGCTGTTGCTAACACCTCTCTAACCCCCCTTTTAACTAACAGACAGCAAACCTTGGGCATTAGCATCTGCCTAGGATCGAATGATACTGTTTTGAACTTACTTTTTTAGTTACCTTCTATTTAGGGCAAGTGATGCTGTTTTTAAAAAATTTTTATTTTAACCAAGACTAGGGAAAGCCCTTTGTAAATAAACCCATTTAAGTAAAAAGAAGCAATGAGCAGGGAGCTATGTTGTGTGTGCAGAGTGGCAGAAGTCCAGAAGCCAGCATGAGACACCCTGAGGGCCCCTGGCTCCTGGAAAGTGAACATCTTTCATCTCTCCTCTTTTCATCCTCCACCTTTGTCTTTGTTGCTGGGAAGGATTTTAAGGCAGGAGGGTCAGCCTCTTGAGTGTTCCTTGTAGTGGTTTTAGCCCCTTTTCCTTCTTCTAGTTTTTCCTTCTGGGCCCTCCCCAGATCCTACACCCAGTGTCCTGGAATCTTCAGAGACCCATCAGCAACTTCCAAAGTATTAACCAGGACATGATTTACTTACATTTGGATACCTGGAGGAGGGCATGGCAACCCACTCCAGTATTCTTGCCTGGAGAATCCCATGGACAGAGGAGCCTGGAGGGCTACCGTCCATGGGGTCGCAAAGAGTCAGACATGACTGAAGTGACTTAGTACACATGCATGAATGCTTAATACACGTAGATACATTCCTATCATTTCAATTTTATTCCAAAAATGAGCAATAGATATTGTAATAAAGGTAAAATAGATATTGTGGTAATTAAGTAGTATGCAGTAACTATTGTTACTAATAATTAACAAGCAGCAGCATGCAGGAGTTTAGTTTTGACTCCATTCTGTTAAACAAAGAGGATAATAATGACCTTCCAAGATTATATAGCACCTTACACGTTGCAAAGGGCTTCCCCAGCCTTTGGCTGCTTAAATACTCCCAAGAATCCTGGTGGGGCTGGGGGAGTCAGGGACGGTGTTGTCATCCCCATCTAACAGGCAAGGAGCCCAAAGGCCAGTCAGGGTGGGCCCCGCTTAGGATCCCGAACTGATCGGTGAAAGAACTGACCAGAGGAGCTGTGGGTCAGCACCCTTTGTCTGCCGAGTGCGGCACACACTACGTGATGCACCAATTTTGCAGGTGGGTAAACCAAAGCAAAAGGTCTCACAGGGAAGGAGATGAGGTTGCTTGGACATTGCCTAGTGAGGCAGGGACTTTGTCCTGGTACTAAGAATCCACTCAGCAAGTCCAAAGGGAGCTCAGCAGTGCTGCTGGGCACAAGCTAAGTGTGCCCGCACTTTGAGGTGTGAGGACTGAGCCAGCGAGCAAGTGAATAATTCTACGCTAGGGTGGAGGAGGCCGGTGGGGCATCTCTAGGCCATTGGCCCTGGGCCTTGAAATACTCATGAGGGTTTCTTGGGGGAAGAAGGTGGTAATGGGAGGAGGAAAATCAATATTTATAGCAAACCTACTGTGGGCTCTACATCCACATACATCAGTCAGTGAATTTTCCCAATGGCCTGGTGACGTGCTGGTTGTAATAACAGTGATGCCAATAATAATTTTCATTAGTATCAGATGCTGGGTTTGATGCTGAGAGTGTCTCATGAATTTCCTCATTTAATCCTAAAAGCACCTAAAGTTAGTTAGGTGTTATACACCCTGTTTTACAGATAAGGAAAATAAAAGGTTTAACTAGCTTCCCAAGTTCACCCAGTTGGTGAGGGGCAGAACTGGGTATTTGGACCCCAGCCTTTGATGCCATAGCACCCACCATGGGTAAGCAGAACCCGCTTCAGCCAGGTGACTCAGTTTATATAGTTCTTCCCTTTTGAACTGACTGTCTCAGGGCTGGCATCAGCGGAAGGCAGCTTCTAAGCCAGCAGAATGCAGCTGAGTAAAGGGGTTGCCCTAGCCCTGAAGCCTCACACTGGTTGTCTGCCACCAGGCAACTCCCAGGCAAAGCCCCAGTCACACTCTGCCCCTTCACCTGGGCAGCTGCTCTGCCTCCCACCTGGCCTTCCCGCCCAGTGACCATATCACTGGTCCATTCAAAACCTTCATTTGACCTTGACTTTCAAAGCCCTTCATGGTCTGGCTCCTCCCTTCCTGCCACAGCTGCCTCCTCTTCACTACGTCACCCCTGCCCAAGCCCAGCAGAACTCCTTCAGCCCCAGAACATTTATGTTCTGTCTAACTTCACAGCTTCACACTCAGCCTTCTCTCTACCTGCAGGATGTGCCTGTCTTTGCATGTTCCACCCAGCAAACTCTTACATGTCCTTCAAGCCCACTGCATTTGTTTCCATGATTCCCCATCCACCCTGAGGCAGAATAAGCCTCTCCCTCCCCACCTCCTATGAGGTCCCCTTTCTCACACAGCATAACAAGGGAGGCATCTGGTACTCTCCCCTAATCAGCATTCCTCCCTTCTCTTGATAACAAGACCTCAATTTTCCTCTGGGGAACCATCCCTCAACAGTGGTGAGCCTGTAACCAGCATTTCATCCTCTTGGCCACAGTGCTTTAATCTAGCAACATGAAATTCCAGGACTTTTGGTGGAACAACTGGGGGAAAGCTCTCCTTTTATGGATTACTAGCAGTCAGGGTCGGAGAAGGCAATGGCACCCCACTCCAGTACTCTTGCCTGGAAAATCCCATGGATGGAGGAGCCTGGTAGGCTGTAGTCCACGGGGTCCCTAAGAGTTGGACGTGACTGAGCGACTTCCCCTTCACTTTTCACTTTCATGCGTTGGAGAAGGAAATGGCGACCCACTCCAGTGTTCTTGCCTGGAGAATCCCAGGGATGGGGGAGCCCGGTGGGCTGCCGTCTATGGGGTCGCACAGAGTCGGACACGACTGAAGCGACTTAGCAGCAGCAGCAGCAGCAGCAGTCAGGGTACTTGCCGTTTGGAGAGGGTCTGCCTGAGAGTGAAGCCAGTGCAGAGAGATGAAGGCAGAGCCCAGAGACAGAGCAGTCCTGCTGACATTCTTTCAGCCTCTGGATGCAGCTATGCCTCTTTACAATTTTTTATTATAATTTTTGATCCTTAAAATTTTCTTCCTCCCATTACTGCTGTTTTTGCTTAAGTAAGTTTTTCTGTCACTTCAACTAAAGCAGTTCTGACAGTGGCCATAAGAATTCTTGGTTTGGCTTAAGTTTGGCTGCTAGATTGTGAGCCTTCTCAAGGCTTATCCAGTCATCTTTTTAATGCCCTGGGATTGAACAGTTCCCAGCACATGGCAGATACTCAAAGGGTATTAGAAGAGTGAGTGAATGAGTGAATGGCTCTAGAGGGATACAGGGAGATACAAGAGATGGTTCCTGCCTTCAAAGGGGCTGAGTGATGATACAAGCCCACGCATGTGGAGGACAACTGACAAGTGAGTTAAGCAAGAAGATAAAATGTCATCCGGAAGTAATTATGTAAGAAGATTGACATGAGCAGTTCAGACAGAACATTGAGTGGCTCTCAGATGACCCCTGGAGGAAAGGCCTTTGAAGTAGATTTTGCTGCGTGGAGTAAGGAGGGGAAGGCATTCCAAGTGAGTGAAGGCAAAGAAGCAAGGCAAGAATGTCCATGACCCCGAAAGAGCTACCCCTCTTCCCAGGCTTCAGCAGCCTCCCTTCCCTGTCTTTGAGGCTAGATACATAAATAGGGAGGTAAGAGCCATTCACCATTTTCATTTTTGTGCTTCTTGTTAGGCTTTTCAAATAAGTTGTGGGATTAGAGAGAATAATCCTTTGTGACATCACATGTGTACATTTGGTTTTGAAACATACAGTGGCTGTTGTCATAGAGGTCTGAAAGGCCCTCACTGGCCACTCCATCACTCACCCACCCATTTCAATAGATGAGGCAGGAAAGCCTCAGACAATTTGAGCTGCAAGCCCAAGAGCACACAGCCAGTTAGCAAAGTAGGGCCACAAGCTGAAGCATGCTCCTCAACTCCCACTAAAATGGCCTCAGATTCCTTGAGGGTGAAAAATAAATAAACCAAGAAACCCATTTCTGGCTCAGAGCTTTACCTACTCACTGCCTGGAGCAGAGAGGGGGTTAAGGGAAAGAGCTGGACTGGCAGCAGATTGACTGGGCCTTAAATGACAGCAGAGGAGGTCAGACTTTATCCTCCGTGTCAAACGTCCATTTACTTCCCTTGTGAACCCCAGGGAAGATGCCTAAGTTACCACTCAAACTCTCCTCAGACTCTTGATCCACCTGGGGTAGCAGCCTATGATGGGTTGAATTGAGTCCTCCCAAAATTCACAGTTGAGGCCTTATAACCCTCCAGTACCTGAGTGTGACCTTGTTTGAAGATAGGGTCTTTCTATCAGAGGTAATCAAGTAAAGATGAGGGCATTAGAGTGGGCCCTAATCCATCATGACTGGTGTCCCTATAACATAGAGAGGGGAATTTGGACATAGACACATATCCAGGGAAAACATCATGTGAACGTGGGGACACAAAAGATGGCCCCCACACCCCCGAACCTGGGAAGAACCCAGAACAGGGGGGCTTCCCCACAGCCCTCAGAAGGAACCACCCCTGCCACCGTTTTGATCCCAGACCTCCAGTCTCCAGAGCTGGGAGACAGTACACTTCTGCTGTTGAAGTGACTCATCTGTGGTGCTGTCCCAGCACCCTGGTGTCCAGCAATACACCGCCCAGATGCTCATCCTGCCCTTCCAGCCCTGGTCCACTCTGCCCCCCTGGCCAGGCCTCCATCCCTCGTCCACCTGCCCTGCCCTAGGGAACTTCTGGGAATTCTCTCCCTGATGCCTCGGCCACCACCATACACCCTACCCATTTTTTCTGGTCCCAGCTCATCCTTCTAGGCACTTTTCACCTCTCTGTCAGACCTTCCTGGCACCGGAGAAACAGTGGTGAACAAGACAGACATAAACTTTTTGTTTGGCTGTATCAGCCTTATCTGAGGAAGGGCAGAAGACAGCAAGGATATTGCTGTAAAAAAAAAAAAGAAAGAAAAAGACAGACATAAGCTATAAAGGAGTCAAAGACAGAAACAACAAGTAAATGAAGTGGGCGGATGTCAGGAATGGTACTGGTTTAATAACAATAAAAATAGGGTGGTGTGCTAGAGACCAGGGAGCTGCTGGGGGACAGAGAAGGCCTCAGTGAGGAGAAGCATCTCAGCTGAGTTCTCAGTGATAGGAGGGACCACCTCCACCTTCCCTGGGTGAGGCGCACACGCCCCTCCTCTGCCATTATAGACTGGGGAGACACCATGCATTTCTCCTTCATAGCTCTTGTCACCGACGCCCTTTCCTATCCAGTTATGTGCTTATTTGATTGTCATCTGAGGCCCCTACTGGACTGTAAGCTCCATCAGTCAGGGAGCATGACTCATTTTACTTCCCACTGTCTGGCACAAAAGATGGCACCCCATTGATATTTACATAATTAATTGTTCATGCTCCCAGCAAGGACAACGAATACCAAATCCTGCTCAGGGGCAACTTAGGTAGCAAGAGGTTAAGCGTACTTCTTGGGCCCTGGATCTGATTGAGAGAGTGCTTTCCTGAGCTCTGCTGGCAGCCACCCAAGCAAGCCTGGTGTAAGACCAGGGAATGTCTTGGAAGGAAGCAGGAAGCCAGAGGCAGGGACTCAGCATCTTGGGGATGGGATGAGCTTCAGGGGCTCCCCTTCCTCGTAGAGGGTCCACCATCCCAAGGCAGTGGATTTAGATTCATCTGCAAAGGAGGGACTCAGCAGGCCTGAAAGTGGGTTCTGTTTGCTAAGCGGAATTTTCCAGCCCCCAGCCGGGAAGTGGGAGAAGCTGGCTCACTGCTGATTTCATTTTCCCAACTCGCCAGCTTGGCAAGGCCTCGCTCCTCTAGCTGCAGTCACTTGGAGCCTCATACCCAGCTCTCTTAGCCAAAGAAAGAAGAAAAGCTGTGACTCACCAGAAATTGTCATTGCTATTTTCTGGCTGTAAAAAGGAAAACACATACACGTATATGTGAAAGTTCTCAATTTTACCTTAGCTCAGCAGCTTCCACGTGCGGTGTAGACAGAGGGATGCAGGATTGGGAAAGCAGAAGAGCCCTCAGGATGTACCGTCAAGGACAGAGCGCCTGCCCACATTAATTTTGGCATCTTCCAGAAGTGTGGCTGCAGCAGGCGAAATGGCTGCAAGTGTGGAGAGCTGGGTCTCAGGTCAAAGGGGTCCTGTTTTCAAAAGGGACAAGGAACCCCCTGAAAAGAGAAAGTCCGTGTCCAGCTCTGCCATCCACGGCCTGCATGCTTCTTCCTGTGGTCCAGGTACACTGCAGATGGCCACTGGGATGGCAGCCACTGCACCGGCCAGAACTTTTGGGACCCTGCTCCTTCCCCCTCCTCCGCCTTGCTTCCTGGGCTCCAGCCACACTGGCCTTTATTCAGTTCCTTAAATGCCCTGAGCTCCCTGCCCCTCAGTGAGCCTTTGCCCGTCCTGTTCCCTCTGCCTGGAGCCCTCTCCCCTGAACCCACCTTCATTTGGCTCCCCATCTCTTCCTTTAGAGCCCAGCTGAAAGGTCCTCTCCCTTAGGGATACTTCAGTGACCCTCGAAATCAGGCCAGGTCCCCTTGTTGTGGGCCCTCATGCTCCACACTCTCCCCTCTAACCCTTTGTGCGACTGTGACTTCATCTGCACATACTGAGCAGTCTGAGGGTTACCTGTCTCCCCGCCAGACTGTGAGCTCTGTGGAGGCGGGAACTGTGGCTCCTGGGAGCCTGGGAACTGTGGCTCCATGGACCCGGGAGCCTGGGCCATGTGAACTATTCGATCAGAATGTATCTAGTGGATGAACTGCTGAATGAACATGAGGGAATGATGGTGGAGGCGTTTTCTGGTGTTTAACTCCAAGGTTGACACATATGGTCTGAGTCGCCAGGCCATAGAGGTTAGGGGACGTACATATAGTCACACAGGCAGTATGGACTCAGGGGAACACCCACACCCCGACCAGGTCCAGGTGAGTTCTGCTTTACTGTGTCTTTCTGTCTCACTGGCTAGGCCCCAGTCTTTGGCCCTTCCCTCTTCCCTCTGACGTGGTGAGAGCCGGGTACCATTGTGGCCAGGGTCACAGATGGCAGCTGTCCACAGAGCGGTCAGCTCTTCCCGGACCCTGGCTGCGGACAGCCCAGTTCACTCCAGTCTTTTAGTCTTACAGGTGAGCTGCCCCGTAGGAGGGGAGCCAGGGCTGGGAGGAGACGGCATAAGCCAGAGCAGACTCCTGTGTGGGGTGGGCCCAGAGGGTGGGCCTGCTGGTTGGAAGGCAGGCCTGGGACAGTGTCTCTGCAGAGGATGGGCTAGCCCCTCGTCCCCATCCTACGCTTCTTCCAGCCTTAGCCTCCTGAGGATTGGCCTCTTCTGCCATGCGGTCATGTGCATTTGTAGAGTTCCAGGTTACCCCATGGTTTCAAATATCATCCTGGGGCTTGTTGCCAGCGTCCACATTTGTCTCTCTAGCCCAGTTACCATCCTCTGGGTGTTCCATACATCTTTTAGAAGGAACCCATCACCTTCCCTCCCTGCCCTGCTTCTATAAGTGCCCTCATCTCAGTAAATGCCAACCCTGCTCTCAGGAGCCCAACCTGGGAGACTTGGAGTCATTCTGAGCATCTTCTTTTCTCTGCCAACCAGTCAATTTCAGGGTGCAGTCAGTTTACCACCTAAATGTTTCTGGAATCTCTCAACTTCCCTTGTGGCCCCCTCAAGTTCGTCCTCACACGCCAGAGTGAGAGTTTGAAAGTGAAATTCTATCCTTTCACTCCCTTGCTCTAAACCCCTCAATGACTCCTGGCCAACGTCAGGATGAAGATCAAACTCTCTACTGAGACTTAAAGACCTGTGTGGCCTCTGCCTAATTCTCCAGCCTCGTTTTTCATTCTCCCCCCATCACCCCAGGACACCATGCTCGAACCCCCTTAACTATGGTTCGACTCACTAATCTGCTCTGTCTAGGCCTTTGTTCATTATATTTCTCCACCTAGAAACTCTGCCTGTCAAACTCCATTCCAGCCTTGAGTTCTCAGTCTAGCAAGTGCTTCCTTAAGGATCCACCCATGCTCACCCCTCCACCAGATCTGGGCGAGGGGGCCATCTCTGCCCCATAGCCTCCTTCCTGTCACTACGTTTATGAGGCTGCATCATCACTTTCTGTTTCCTTACCTGAGTGGGAGGCTTGTATAAGCAGAGTCTTGCTTGCTGCGGCCACTGGTGCATGCCCAGCCCCTTGCCTGCCTGTCTGGTACATCCACACAGAGACAGACAATGAATGAATGAAAGCCTGAATGAACCACGGCCTTCATCTTCCCAGCAGCCTCTTACGTTAGCTTGACAAGTCTTTGGTTGCTTCCAGGTAATTCTATCCTTGCCTCCGCTCCTTCTGCCACCCCTGCAATCCTGTGTGAGGCTGTGTTGCCTCCTGCCCAGAGCCAAGGAGAGCAGCTCCTTTCTGCTCTCTTATCCAGTCATCCTGGCCAGGTGACCTAATTAATGGTCTCCAAGCTGTCCCAGCACTTCTGCACCCTTTCAAGATCTTTTTCCTTCCCCCTGAAACTCACCTTCTGGTGTGACTTCCATAAATTTTGCACTTTTGTTTCCCTGATGCTGTTCAATTCTTGCATCCCCAGGCTGAGTTCAGCCCCTGAAGTAATTTAGGTAACACCTCAGTTATCTCATCTCACCTTTAATCTTTCCATTCCCATCACCACCTAGGAAGCAGTGGAAATAGGATGTGAACTATTTCCTTCCCAAATCCACGTCTCCCCTTGCAGTTCTTATCTTGGTTCTTGTCATCAGCATCCACCTAGTTGCCTGAGATCCAGACCTCAGAATCACCGTTCACTTCCCCCTTCCTGGTAATGGTCGCTAGGTCATGTCCAACTCTTGTAACCCCATGGGCTGTAGCCTGCCAAGCTCCTCTGTCCATGGGATTTCCCAGGCAAGAATACTGGAGCGGGTTGCCATTTCTTTCTCCAGAGGATTTTCCCAACACAGGAATCAAACCTGGGTCTCCTGCACTGCAGGCAGATTCTTTACCAACTGAGCTACGAGGGAAGCCCAAGAATACTGGAGTGGGTAGCCATTCCCTTCTCCAGGGAATCTTCCCAACCCAGGGATTGAACCTGGACCTCCCTGCTTGGGAGTCAGATTCTTTACCATCTGAGCCACCACCTCCTCTCTATTTCTAGGAAGTCTTCAAGATTCTCATCTCTCCTGGTGAGGAGTCTCTTAAATCTGCCCTTCTCTGGCCACCACCCAGGCCTTCATTTCTCTTCTCCTGGACTAGAGTCACCTCCTGATTGGTCCTCCTGCTTCCAGCGCCATGCCTCTGTCCACACCCATCCACCCCAGCACTCGTCTGTCTAACCATCCATCCACCCGTCCATCTACCCACCCATCCATCCACCATCCTCCAGTCTGCCCTCAGTGATCTTTGTAAGATACACATTGGTTAGATCATACCTCTGCTTAAGTAACTTCCATGACTCCCCACTGCCCACAGCAGGCATCCTTAACACTGGGTGCACGTTAGACCCTTCTGGAGAATGTTTTAAAAATACCAATACCAAGGCTCTATCCCCCAGAGATTCTGACTTAATTGGTCTTGGAAGGGGCCTGGATCTTGGTGTTTTTAAAAAGCTTCCCAGGCGATTTTAGTGTGCAACCCGGGTTGAGAACCATATGGCCTAGATGATAAAACCCCAACTCGTTAGGCCAGCATTCAGCTCCCCACAGTCAAGCCTTTAACCGATCTCCCCATCCTTATGCCCTCCCCTAACACACTCAGGATTTAGCTCTGCTCTTCTGCTCCTAGCTCTGCGGAGCTACTTTTTCATATCCACAGGTCCCTCTGCCTGCAATTCCAACTCTCTGTGCCTCTCTGGAAAGCTCCTACCTATGCTTCAGGACCCAGCACAAATGTGACCTTCTTGTTGGGTTTCTCTTCCACAGCATATGCTATGTGTCAGGCATGTTGCTGGGCACTGATTATCGTAACTAAGAGAGAAACACTTCCTGCTCTCAAAGGACTTCAAGTAGGGCAATGGGTGGGGAGTGGAAGCTTCTTAGGGCAGAAATCCTCAATCCTGAGTATGCTTCACAGTCCCATGGAGGGCTGGTCAAAACACAGATGCTGGGCTCAGTGCCAAGACTTCTTATTGGTCTAGGGTAGCCCCGAGAATTTGCATTTACAACAAATTTCCAAGTGGAGCTGATACGTCTGGGCTGGGCTCCACCTCTGAGAACTCCTGCCCTAGAGTGAGGTCTGAGGCATGCTCTCCAGAGGGTGTCATTTAGGCTGAGACCCAGAGACAGGGAGATAAGTGGGGCTCATGCACTCCGGATGCGCAGAGTGCAGGAAGTCCCCAGTGGGGAGAAGTTGGCAGGAAAGCACAGGGGATAATGTGACGGGGATGTAGGCGGAACTCCGCATCTTCTCCAACTTCTCACGCAGGATGGATGCTCTGCACGTCTCTATCATAACGTTCAGCACCTTCCACTGTAATCCTTTTGCCTTAACTGAGACCTGAGACCTGAGACCTGAGACATGAGACCTGACATAGAGCAAATGCTGAGAGATTGGGAGGATAGGAGGCTGGGCTATTGGATTTCAGTGTTCTGGCTTTTTCTGTAGACTAAAAGCAAAGGAGAAGCCACTTCATTTATCTTATAGCATAATATCTCCTTTCTTTCTTTTAGAGGTTTCTAACCTATCCATCCTCTGTCTAAACCAAATTCCCAACAAACACATGAAAAGATGCTCGGCATCACTCATTATCAGAGAAATGCAAATCAAAACCACAATGAGGTACCATTACACGCCAGTCAGAATGGCTGCTACCCAAAAGTCTACAAGCAACAAATGCTGGAGAGGGTATGGAGAAAAGGGAACCCTCTTACACTGTTGGTGGGAATGCAAACTAGTACAGCCGCTATGGAAAACAGTGTGGAGATTTCTTAAAAAACTGGAAATAGAACTGCCATATGACCCAGCAATCCCACTTCTGGGCATACACACCGAGGAAACCAGAACTGAAAGAGACACGTGTACCCCAATGTTAATCACAGCACTGTTTATAATAGCCAGGACATGGAAGCAACCTAGATGCCCATCAGCAGATGAATGGATAAGAAAGCTGTGGTACATATACACCATGGAATATTACTCAGCCATCAAAAAGAATACATTTGAATCAGTTCTAATGAGATGGATAAAACTGGAGCCCATTATACAGAGTGAAGTAAGCCAGAAAGATAAAGACCAGTACAGTATACTAACGCATATATATGGAATTTAGAAAGATGGTAACAATAACCCTATATGCAAAACAGAAAAAGAGGCACAGATGTATAGAGCAGACTTTTGGACTCTATGGGAGAAGGCGAGGGTGGGATGATCTGAGAGAACAGCATCGAAACATGTATATTATCAAGTGTGAAACAGATCACCAGTCCAGGTTGGATGCATGAGACAAGTGCTCAGGGCTGGTGCACTGGGAAGACCCAGAGGGATGGGGTGGGGAGGGAGGTGGGAGGGGGGTCAGGATGGGGGACACATGTGAATCCATGGCTGATTCATGTCAATGTATGGCAAAGACCACTACAATATTGTAAAGTAATTAGCCTACAACAACAAAAAAACCCAACAGAAAAAAAAAAAAACCCAAATTCCCTTCTCCCCGATTCCTGTTTCCTGAACAGATTTTTAGCCCATTTGGTGATAGAAAAGTCAACTGGCCTCTGCTCACCTATCTTTCCCAAGCCCAGGGTTTGGGTGGAGTAAGTGGGGTCAGTCACAGCTGCCCAGAGGCCCTCAGGGCTCCCCTCTCCCTTACTTCCACTTGACTTTGGGAGGATGATATGGTCCTACTGGGAGTCAGCCGAATTCCCCTCCTCAAAAGTGCTGATAGGAGGCTGCGTTTCCTGAGAGAACCCTGGCCAGCCCCCAGGGGGAGCCAGGCAGGCCTGGGGGATCAGACCTTGGGCCAGGCACCCTACGGTGATGAATGAGCCTCTGCCTCAACATCACCTTCCCACCTAGGAAAGTGGAGTAAGGGTTATAGGTCAAGAACACAGCCCTGTTGCCCTGTGGGGCAACATGGGGTTATTGGTCTGACACTGGTTTCTAATTGTCCTTCACTCTTCCTGGACACCAGGGTATATACACACTTTACTGAGGCTAACAGAGGGGTCTTTGGTAAAGCACAGAGAAGACAGAAATATTTCATTTCCTAAGGAAACACTGATGCAAAGTGGCCCCAGCACTGCTCTGTGACCTTGGGAGGACTGCTTCAGCCCTCATGGTCTCTGTCGCTGTTAAATGTGTTACAGGAAAACAAATTTGAAAGGGCCCCACTAAGGTCAAAAGAGCTGCGGTGGGTGACAACATAGAACATTTGTGGATGGCAATCCCAATGAGCTGTCTTGGTTTCTATAGGAAAGACCAGTATCTCCTCTCGCCCGTGAACTGTTGGTATCTAGTCCTGCACCAGACCAGGCGGGAGAGCAGAGACCATGCCACCCTCAACGACATCTTCATGAACAATGTCATTGTCCGCCTCTCCCAGATCAGCGAGGATGTCATCAGACTCTTCAAAAAGGTGGGTACTCGGGCCACCTGGTTTCTGCCCCAGGCTGGCCCTGGTGAGACTGCCAAACGGTGCGGTGTGGTCCAGGAACATGGGACCAAGGGGCAGGGGTGTTGAAGGGGACCAGAGGCTGAGGATTGGACTTGGGCCTCCAGGCTAGGAGTTTGAGTCCTGGATGTGGCTGGGGTCTCAGCCACTTCAGCAACCACCACCACCACAAAAATAAAAACCTTTGTGTGGTTAAGTACGTTGTATACATTCTTTCTAGGAAATTTGGAAAAATAGAGATGAGCTCACACATAGAAAATAACATCATCTGAAATGTTATCTCTCAGCAATAATCACTTTGATTGTCCAAGTGGTTGTACATATGTAAATACATTTTCTATGAGTGCTTATGTTTATACATTTTGTAGAATATGTGTGTACTTTTCCCAAATGAGGTCAGACTGCATATGAGTTTACTCTCTGCCTATGTTACCTAACAAGTTGGATAACACTGGATTATAAAAATTTTCCATATCAATGAATATAGTTCCACAACATTTTGAAAAATTACATAGTATTTCATCATATAGATATACCCTAGTTTATTTAACCGATCGTTTATTGTTGAACACTTAAGTGATTTCCATATTATTTTAAATATTGCTGCTGTGAGCTTCTTCTATATACACCTTTGTCATATTCACTGCTACTTTTTTTTAAATGTATGTATAGTTTATTTAAATTATATTAATTTTAGGTATATAGTATAGTGACAAAGTATTTTTACAGATTGTACTCCATTAAAAGTTATTACAAGGTAATGTTTATATTTTCCTGCACTATACAGTATATCCTTATTTTTTATTTATTTCATTCACTGTAGTTTGTACCTCTTAACCTCATACCTCTTATTTGCTCCTCTTCCTTTTGGCAACCGGTTATTTGTTTTCTGTATCTGTGAGTCTGTTTCTTTTTTGCATATACATTTGTTTGTATTATTTTTTCGGATTCCACATATAAATGACATAATAGAGTATTTGTCTTTTCTGATTTATTTCATTAAGCATAATATTCTCTAGGTTCATCCACGTTGTTCCAAATAGCAGAATTTCATCATTTTTATGGCTGAATAATATATATATATATATATATATATATATATATACACACACCACAAGTTTCTTATTCATTCATCATTTGATGGGCTACTGCTGTTTTCTTAAGATCAATTCTGTAACAGGAATTTTAAGATCAAAGTTTGCTCATTTGTTTGTCTATCAAATGAGGTTAAGATCATCTACTTCCCAAGGGCAGTGTGAGGGTTAAATGAAGTGGTGCATGTGAAGGAGGGGGCTGTTACTGGGAAGCAGTTCAGGGTGTTGTCTTGGGTCCAGAATTCTTAAATCTCAGGGTTCATATTCCTGGCTGCATCTTTTATTAGCTGTATGTCTTTGGGTTTGTTACTTAAACTCTCTGAGCCTCAGTTTCCTTATTTGTGAAATGGGGATAGAAATACCCACAGGGCAGTTGCTTGGGTTAGGAGAGTTGTTAGTCCCTGTAAAACATGGAAAGCAGAGCCTGGCACTGGATAAATGCTCAGGGAGCTGGCTGTTATTATGCTCGTGTAGGAGACTATTACTATTAAAATGACACAGCTCATCCGTTCTTGCCTGGTGCCAGTTTAGGGAAGAGGTGACCAGGGATTGCCAGACACACAGAGGGAAGATGCCGAGTTGGTTTGAAATACAGTCATCTCTCCCTGGTCTGTATGTGGATTGTCCACTTTGAGGATGTCTTCTATGGCAAAATTGTAACTGCAAGCTAATTCCCTCCTGCTGCACAATATGCTCTGATTTCTTCCTGGGGCTGTGTTTATGAAGTGTTGTTGTTGTGTCCGACTCTTTGCGATCCCATGGACTGCAGCATGCCAGTCTTCCCTGTTCTTCACCATCTCCTGGAGTTTGTTCAAATTAATGTCCATGAAGTCGGTGATGCTATCCGACCATCTCATCCTCAGCCGCCCTCTTCTCTCTTTGCCTTCAATCTTTCCCAGCAACAGGGTCTTTTCCAATGAATCAGCTCTTCGTATCAGGTAGCCAAAGTATTGGAGCTTCAGGATCAGCATCAGTCCTTCCAGTGAATATTCAGCATTGATTTCCTTTAGGATTGACTGATTGGATCTCCTTGTAGTACAAGGGATTCTCAAGAGTCTTCTCCAACACCACAGTTCAGAAGCATCAATTCTTTGGCGTTCAGCTTTTTTTTATTGTCCAGCTCTCACATCCATACATGACTACTGGAAAAACCATAGCTTTGACTAGATGGGCCTTTGTCAGCAAAGTAATGTCTCTGCTTTTTAATATGCTCTCCAGGTTTGTCATAGTTTACCTTCCAAGGAGCAAGGGTCTTTTAATTTCATGGCTGCAGTCACCATCTGCAGCAATTTTGGAGTCTGAGAAAATAAAGTCTGCCATTGCTTCTACTTTTTCCCCTTCTATTTGCCATGAAGGGATGGGACTAGTTGCCATGATCTTAGTTTTTTGAATGTTGAATTTTAAGCCAGCTTTTTCACTCTTCTCTTTCACCTTCATCAAGAGGTTCTTTAGTTCTTCTTCTCTTTCTGCCATTAGAGTGGAGTTATCTGCATCTCTGAGGTTGTTGATATTTCTCCCAGCAATCTTGATTCCAGCTTGAGCTTCATCCAGCCTGGCATTTCACATGATGGACTTTGCATAGAAGTTAAATAAGCAAAGTGACAATATACAGTCTTGACATACTCCTTTCCCAATTTTGAACCAGTCCGTTATTGCATGTCTGGTTCTAACTGTTGCTTCTCGACGTGCACATAGGTTTCTCAGGAGGCAGGTAAGATGGTCTGGTAGTCCCATCTGTTTAAGAATTTTCCACAGTTTGTTGTGATCCACGCAGTCAAAGGCTTTAGTGTAGTCAATGAAGCAGGAATAGATATTTTTCTGGAATTTTCTTGCTTTCTCCATCATCCAGCAAATGTTGGCAATTTGATCTCTGGCTCCTCTGCCTTTTCTAAAACCAACTTGTACATCTCAATGTTCTCGGTTCACGTACTGCTGAAGTCTAGCTTGAAGGATTTTGAGCAAACCTTACTAGCAGGTGAAATGAGCTCAGTTGTTCAGTAGTTTGAACATTCTTTGGCACTGCCCTTCTTTGGGATTGGAATGAAAACTGACCTTTTCCAGTCCTGTGGCCACTGCTGAGTTTTCCCAATTTTCTGACATATCGAGTGCAGCACTTTAACAGAATCATCTTTTAGGATTTTAAATAGCTCTACTGAAATTCTGTCAGCTCTGTTAGTTTTGTTTATAGTGATGCTTCCTAAGATCCACTTGACTTCATCCTCCGGGATGTCTAGTTCTACCTAAGTGACCACACCATTGTGGTTATCTGGGACATCAAAACCTTCTTTGGAGAGTTCTTCTGTGTATTCTTCACATCTCTTCTTAATCTCATGTGCTTCTGTTAAGTCTTTACCGTTTCTGTCCTTTATTGTGCCCACCCTTGCGTGAAATGTTCCTTTGATATCCTGCAAGTTTCTTGAAGAGATCTCTAGTCTTTCCCATTCTATTGTTTTTATTCTATTTCTTTGAAGTGTAATCTAACTTTAATATTTGCATAAGCAAACATAATTAGGAAGGTAAATACAGGATAATAATAAACATTCACATAGCGCTTTGCAAAGCCACACAGAAGTGATTCAGACTACTTGGTCCCGTCACAGGCCCCCGCCTGCAGCCACCACCACCACATCTTTTTTCCTGGGTGAGAAGGACTCACAGAGAAAGGTCATTAGGGCCTTTAGGAAATGGAGGGTCTTTTCCTGAGCTGAGCCCTGGACAAGTGAGATAAATCTTTTCAGCTCTCATTTAGGCTGACAGCAGCCTCACTTGTGATGGAGGTTAACAGGGTGGAAAATAATGAAGAAATGTCTACAGCTGAGCTCCTGGCTGCCTTGTTACCAGGCCTGTGCCTGTAGAACAAAGGAAATGACCCGGCCCCTCTGGGCCAGGAGAGAGCTGGGGATGAACCTGACAGGCTGATTTAGCAGTGTGGCCCCGTGTATCCTCTCAGTTATGGATGATCTCAGCATCGAGGCCTGCATCTTTACATGAGAACAGCTCTGCAGAGGCTGGTCCCTGGTCAAACTGGGGAACAGGATCATCACTCAGCCCATTTTACAGATGAGAAGGTAAAGCCCGAGAAGGGCCAGCTGTCATCATCTGCAGGAGGCACCACCCCTGGGCTTTGGGGTCTGTCTCAGAACTGCCTCTCACTGGCGGTGAGACCCTGAGCAGGTCTTTCAGTGACTCAGTTTTCTCACGTGGGAAGTAGAGATGGAGACAGTGCCACATGGGGGCATGGAATTCCTTTACCATCTGCTGAGTCACCTTCCTGCATTGCCTCTGCCGGAGTGGCTTCCAGGCCAGGCATCCCTCATGGGCCTGGGCCTGGGCCTGGGCCTGGGGCAGCAGCCCCACCTGCCAGCTTCTCAGCGGTGCAGAATGCTCTTTGACCCAATAACTCACCCTTTCCTGATTCTCCATTCCTCCTTCTGCAGTGCAGTGTATTATGCCTGGAGGCAGCGGCTCCCATTCCACAGCCATTCTCGGCTTCTTCTGGGCTAATGGACTTGTGCACGCAGGTGGCTATTGCTTTAAGTGTGAGAAGTGGATCCACCAGAGTGGAATTGTATGAAATCTTAGTGTTCACCATAGCGATCAGGACTCTTACGGTTGCAAACAACAGAAACCCATTTCCACTAACTTGAGGGAGGAAAGGGAGCTTATCTGCTCTTCCGAGCCAAGACTGGCTTCAGGCATGTGGGCTTCAAGGACACGAAGGATGTTGTCAGAACTTAGTCTCTCTGCAACTCTGCTCCAGTGTTTTCTGTTTTCCAGTTCTTTTGTTTGTTTGTTTTGTTTTAAGAAGGGTGGGAGAAAGGCTGATGTATAGTCAGTCTCTCTCTGTGATGACAGCAGGGCCCCCACAGCCCCAGGCTTACATCCTACCTGCTTCAAGTCCAGCAGAAAGTGAGAGGTCCCTTCTCCCAGAATTGGGTCTCCCAGGTTCCGACTGACCCAGTGTGGGTCGCATGAGTGCTCCTGAAGCTGGACCTGTTCTGGCGAGATGCAATGCAGACCCACCAGGCCTGGGAAACACATTCCTGAAATCGGGTGTACACTCAATTCCCCCAGATGCAGAGGATAGAGAATGGCTGAGGGTGGTTTCCCAAGAAAAACTGAGTGCTTTTCCTCACAAGAGGGGTGAAAAATAAAGCAATGGACGTCCTCTAGGTCTTCTCTTCCAGTCCTTTTATTATCTTCTTCCTGAGCTGTTCTCTCTCTGCCAGATCTCCCCCTACTCGGCCCCTGCAGAGGGGGCATTCATTATCTTGTATTCCATTCAGGGACAACTGAGATCAATAGAAAATTCTTCCCAGTGTTGACATAAAATCTTCCAGAGTTTTCACTCACAGGTCCTGTGGGCCACCTACATCAACCCACATGGAAACCTATCCGTGTTGAAGACAGAAATCATGACCACATACCCAGGTCCATCCTGCCTCTGGGTGAACACACTAGGTTCCTTCAGTTGACCCCTTGTGACTTGGCTTTGCATTTTCTCTCTTCTTGGGTCCAGACTTCAGGGCTTCTCTGACCCACAGAAATTAAGACTCAGAACCACTCAGAACTCTACAGGAAGCTCCGAGCAGCTAGGAAGAGAGCAGGGCTGTCTAGACACTTTATTTCTAATAATGAAACCTATGAAGGCACTTGCTTTTTTCATGATTGTCTCATCACATGGTTGACTCACTCTGAACTCTCAGCTCAAATCTCCTGGGGATTTTGTACCAAATGTTTTTTAATCTATCCTATGAATTCTGTACTTGTGTTTCTTTATATTTGCCCTTTTAAAACTTCATTTTATTAGATTCTGGCCATATGGGATCAGTGTCCTTATTTAAGTGATTTTTCAAACAGCAAAGATGGTCACTTTTGTAGGAGTTTCCTCTTTCCTCCTCTGTGGAAAAAGGCTGTTTTATAACCTCTCCATGGCGTCCTCCTCCGTGTTACCTTCTTCTTCATGTCAGTTCTTTGGCCCCATCTAATTCCTTTCCACTTCCATAGTAGAGAAGATAGAAAGTGAAACAGAGAATTGAGAATGAGTTCAGCAGTGGAGGTGATGCTTGAATTGGGTGTTGAAGGATGAATAGGAGTCTCCCAAGTGGGGAAAGGAGGTTAGGAGTTCAGTGTTAGGACAAGGGCAGTAGCACAGTGGACAGAATGTCAACGATGGGGGTCCAAGGCATCTTGGAACAGAGGCTGCAAAATGGTGGTCCCCAGCTGAACTTGGTTCTCAAGTGTAATCTGCTGGCCCTCACTTTGTTAAGAAAACTTCAACCAATATTTTAAAATTGTGGAATTTCACATAAAAACCAGAATTTTGTATTTCTCTTAAAAAACCAGCTCTGACAGTCCCAGATCCACATGTGGCTGTCCAGAGCTGAGAAGCTGCTGGCCCTTGAGGCAGAGAGCGCTCACTCCACTGTCCCAGAGTCCCCACTCTGTCTGGCGCACAGCACCAACCCCTTTATTTTAATAGCTCCTTGGTCCTTTGTGCAGTTGAGTTTCTGGCCTCATACTGAAACAGGGTCTACCAGTGATTCTTCAAGTCTAACATCAGAACCAGCTGGAGGGCTTGTTAAATGCGGATTGCTGAGCCCTAAGCCCACAGCTTCTGAAGCACCAGGTGGGCGTGAGGCCTGAGAACCTGCATTTCTAACGAGTTCCCAGGTGCTGCTTTTGCTGCTGACCTGGGGATCACACATGGGGAATGATTGACCTAGTTCCACCTCTTGGTTTTCCAGTAAGAGCAGAGTGGTCCCCGATGCAGGTTTCCTACTTCGGGTCCAGCCCTGACTCCACCCCCCACTGTGGTGCACCAGAGGGGAGGGTCCATCTGCGTCCTTCTTGCTCTCTCGTTCCGCCTCAACCATTTCTAAGGTTGAGCATTGGAGCCCATTTCATTTCCAGCCTCAGCTTCCTTAACAATAGCCATCCATTATCCTCTGCTGCGATGCCTGCAGAATTTAATTACTTGTCCCAGCCCTGGAGTGAGTTTGATTGTTGGAAGCTGTGGTGTTCTGAAGCAAGCCCTAATGAGGAAAGGCTCTTAGCAGAGAAGAGAGGGCATTTGGGGGCCCTGTGTTTGAAAGCAGCCATTCACGGTGTGGCAATAAGGGCTTGGTCTAGAGTGAATTTTCTCATTCCCGCCTTGAAGATGTCTGTCGCATTTCATAAATAAATCAGGGCTTTTGTATCTAATAATTGCCTTGCTTTGTAACCAAGATCAAAAGCACCAATGGCCTTGGACTCAAAGCCAAGTTTATTTATTTAATTTTTTTTAATTTTTGGGTTGCAGGAGAGAGTGAGGGCTTGCATGCTGGAGGGTCCAGCTCTGAGGCCTGCACGGACAGAGAGCGAAGTGGGCAGACTGCCAGGGGCTCGGAGCCTTCAGCTGTCTCCACTGTCTCCCGGGGAGATGAGTTGTGAGCACCGCCCTGCTAGTGCAGCCTGCTGACCTGGTCACTGTCAGGAGTTCCCAGCTCACTCAGAAAACATGCGTTAGTGCTCTCATCACAATAGATACTCAATCATCATAGATAGCAAACAATCCGTGCTTCCTATGTGCTGGGCTCTGGGCTAAACTTTCACTTCTTAAAGTGTTAGAGGAAGATGCTGCCATTGCTTCCATTTTACAGATGAGGAAACTGATGCCAATAAAGGTGAAGAAGGGATTCGAATCCAGCTTTGTCTGATCCCAGAGCCCACGCTGAATGCAAAAGGCAGGCATTAAAGGAGACAGAAGAATGAGTCAGATATAGTGCTTTCCCTCAAGGAGTGAACAGTGGAAGTGAAGACAGACATGTATGAGTGATACCAGTATTCAGAAGAAGGAGGACTTTTAATCTGGGCTGGGGGCAGTTTGGGGAAGGTTTTGTGCAGGGGATGCAGCATTTGTAGTGAATCTCAAAGTGAGGCTTAAGATTTATGCCAGCTTGGGTTCCTGGGAAGCTGACTCCGAGACAGGGATTACACTGCAGGGATATGTTAGACAGTATTCTTGGAGTCCACCCCCTCGCAGAAGAAAGGGAGAGAGGCAGGATTCAGGGAATGTGCAGTCACAACAAAGGCCTCAAATGACTCCTTGGGGAGCTCTGAGGCTGGGGTGGTCCTTCCGGTTTGTCCTGGTTTGTGGGGAGGAAGCTGGGCCTTTCTACCTTCATGTTGCTCCTGGGAGACGTGGCCTTGGGCAGAGGCCTATTTGTGAGGCCGATCCAAACAGGGCTGACAGTGGGCTGTCTGCAGACAGCACTCCCCGCAGCTGAGGGAGTATGTTCCCCCATCCCGAAGGCGTTCTGAGGGGCGCCTCACTGTGTCCCCAGCAGACCTGCGTAGATTTGGGAAAAGTTAGAGGATTCCAGACCGAAGCAAAGGTCCGTTGGCAGAAAAGTCTGGTCCTGTATCGTGAGCAGGTCGGCCAGCCTTGCAGTGTGGTGCAGTGGTTAGGGGTGCGGACTGTTCTGCCACTTTCCAGCTGCTTGAACTCAACCTAATCCCTAAGTCCTCACAGTTTCAACATTTTCAAAATGGAGCTAATTAAAAACTTCCTTCTTAGGGTCATTGTAAGGATTAAAAAGTGATGATATAAAATGTCTACCTGGAAAAAAAATGTCTACCTGGTACGCAGTAAGTAGTCATTAAATATTAACTACTATTAGGATGATTATTGGGAAATAATCCTTTGAGAAAAAAAGCAGTGAGAATTAAGTTCAGAGATGGGATAAAGAAACGTTCAGGGCACATAGATTAAACAAAGGGTCAGAAATAAAATATGCTCAGGAAATCATTCACTGATTACTTCTAAATTATTGTCTTTTTTTTTTTAACTTAAATAACCTCTTATTTCCTTTTCTTGCCTTTTAGACCTCGATAGGTACAACAGAGGAAAATGGGAGAGAAATGGCCTTCTTAACTTTTATTTTAATTTTTTAATTTATTTTTTAATATAGTGTTGTATTAATTACTGCTATACAGAAAAGTAAGTCAGTTATACATATACATATATCTATATATATCTTCTTTTTTAAAAATTTATTTTTAACTGAAGGATAATTGCTTTATAATATTGTCTTGCTTTGTGCCATACACCAACTATATATATCTTATATATATATATATGCATTATTTTTCATATTCTTTTCCATTATGGTTTATCACAGGATGTTGAATACGTTTCTTTTTAAATATTTATTTGCTTATTTGGCTGTATCGGATCTTAGTGGAAAGATCCCCTGGAGAAGGAAATGGCAGCCCACTCCAGTATTCAAATAGCCTGGAGAATCCCATGGACTGAAGCGACCTAGCGCTCATTGGGTCTTAGTTGCGGCATGCAGGATCTTTGTTGCAGCAAGCATCTTTGTTGCATCTTTTGTTGTGGCACACAGACTCTCTAGTTGTGGCATGAGGGCTTAGTTGCTCTGCAGCGCATGAGATCTTAGTTCCCCGACCAGGGATCAAGCCTGAGTCTCCTGCATTGCAAGACGGATTCTTAACCACTGGACCACCCTCAAAGTCCCTTCAATACATTCTTGACTTTTAAAAAGCATGCTTCTAACTTTTTACCGCTTAATTCTTAGCAAATTAGGACTAAATGGAAACTTCCTTAGCCTGATAAAGAATATTTACTAAAAACCACCAGTAAATACTATACTTCCTGTTAAAGAGTTCAGCAAGATGGCTGATTACAAGATCAATATACAAAAATTAATAATGCTCCTGTATGCCTGTCATAGCCAACTAGATAATGTAATTTAAAAATGCATATATTAGAACACAAGAATGATTAAAAATTAATGCCATTCGTGCTATAAATTATCTGCATCATAGAAATTTTGATGTGATATTTTCATTGTCATTCAGGTATAAATATTTCATAATTTCCATTTTGCAGTTTCTTCTTTGCCCTGTAAATTTTTCAGAATTATTCATATTTTAGTTCCAACGATTTTTTTCAGAGATTTTCTTTGAAACATTCTGCTTGCTTTAAATTTTTAACTTGATTGCCCCATAAAAAGAAAATAAGGCCCGTAGGTTATATTTTTTTGGTATTTGTTGGTGCATTTGCCTTATCAGATATCAAGACTTTCTCTTATGTGAAAGTGCAACGGTTAGTGCTAGAGCAGCGCTAGGTCAGCTAACAGGTGGGCCAGACCAGTGCTCAGAGACAAAGCCCCCACGCGGGAGCACAGCGTGGCCGTAGTGTGTTACAGACTGCTGGGGGGTGGCCTGTTTAGAAAACGGGGCTGATTCCACTGGTTTCCTGTCCATTTCTTGTCATTTTTTAGCAACTGGTTTAAACACACACACACTTTTTTTTTCCATATGGGAAAAAATTAGACCTCCACCTTAGTTTGCAAAAATATATTCTAGATGGGTTAAAGTGCTAACGGTAAAAAATAAAACTAAAAATTTTTGGAAGAAGATGTAGTGGAAGGTTCTATTTAAAACTTAGAGGTAGGAGAAGTTGCTTAAACATAAAACACAGAACAAAAGAAGCATACACCATAAAGGAAAATAATGATAGATTTCATTATATAAATTTTATTTAAATGTTCTATACAATAACAACTGCAACAAATAAATACAGAGAAGATACAGACCAGGAAAGGAAAAGATATTTAGCATGCATATAATTAATAAAATATAAATATATTTAAAATATAAAATTATATATAGTATATATATTATATATAAATATATAATAATCAGCTCCTACCAAAAAAAATCAGAAAAGGGCAAACAACCCAGTAAGAACATGGGTTAAGGATATAAATGAGTGAGTCACAGAAAAGGAAATTTAAATGGTTAAAAGTATAAGAAAAGATGCTCATACTTACTGGTAATCAGGAGAAGGTAAAATAAAACAAAATGAAACACAGTTTGACTCCTCTTAGATTGGTCAAGCAGTCCAAGGGCTGGCAAGAATGTGAAGCAGCAGAGCCACTTGTGTCCTCCTAATAAGCATGTAAATTGGACTCGCCCCTTTGGAGAAGAGTGGGAGTGTCCAGTGACAGAGAAGGAAGAGGTACATAGCCCGTATCCCAGCAGTTCCACTTCTAAGTAGGACCTAAGATAGGTTCTTGAATAGGGGGTGGTGTGGTCAGAGCCGAGTTTAAGGATGACTGATTTGGTGTATTTGATGGCTTTTGGACTCAGTTGGTACCCATATACACTAATGCACAAGTTAGTGGTGGAAGGTAACAGGGGCCTGGATCAGGGAGGCTGATGTAGATGGGTGGATAGATGGGTGGATGGGTGAATGGATGGATGAGTGGATGGGTGGGAAGGTGGTGGATTGATGGGTGGATACATGGGTACAGACATTTTTGAAATGCTAATGCAATCCTCTATTACATCCTCTACACAAACAATGCAAATAAAGTAGAAGATCAGATTAAAAAATGACAAGGAGGTTGGGGAGACGTCTCAGGTCAGTGATTCAGCAGGAATAAATGATCAGTAATGTTTTAAATGCAACAGATAATCCTGACAACATCCATATCCACCTTGAAGAGAAAGTAGAGGGGGAGAAAACAGCGCAAGGCTGAGGGGTTTCTGGTTTTTGTAGCTATGGGTTTTTCAGAAAGACAGGTTTGTCACACTCCTTAAGACACAGAGACCCTCAACCATCCCCTGAGCCTTTTGATGCTTATCTGTGAGAGATTCATGTCCCTTCACCCTTGCAAAAAAAAGAAAGAAAGTCTGAGACATAGTCAGGAAAGACTATTCCTGAGTATGTTCTGTTTTCACAGAGACTCAGCCCAGTGGTCCATGCCCTGTCCTCCTGCCTTGGCCCGGAAGCCAGTGGTTGGGGCCAGGCCTCGGTCATGGAAAACAGGAGATTCTACTAAACGGTGCTGTCCATACTGACAGTGACTTAAAGGAGAGCCTCTTAAATAGCAGCATGCTTTTTACAGTAAGGCAGAGGAATATGTGTGTTTTATAATTATTTTGGAATATTTGGGGAAAAAATTCTCAAGGCATGTAGAGTCATACTTCTCCCAACAGCAGAGTGGAAGCAACAGAGTGGAATGGTTGAGAGAGAATCACGTTTACTACCTCTGTGATCTTGAGCAAATTCCTCACCCTCCCTGAGGCTCTGTGTCCTAATCTTTAAAGTGGGGTTATAATAGGGGTTATATCCCATAAATTGCTGACATTAGGCTTATGTGAGGTATTGTATGTAACGCAGTTATCATAGGGCCTGGTACATGCTAAGAGATCAAAGAAACAGTAGCTATTATTGTTGTTATTATCCTTAATGATAAGTATTATAGTGCTGGTACTAATAGTACTAAGCATTGTTACTAACGATGATAACTTATTATTAATAATATTTAGTATTATTAGGAACGATTCAGAAATTCCTGTCTTGACCACATCAGGTCACTTGGTCATGCCATTCCAAGGTATCCTTGGGCTTCTTCAGACCTGTTATTTTAGGCATTTCTGAAAATGAAGGCTTTCGCACAAACAGGGTCCCAGAGAGATGGTGGGAGTAATTAGGGGGTTAGACAGACATAACACCAGACTTATTGCCTTGGCCTGTCCCGGGGCTCCTGGGGAGGTACCAGTGGGGCCCACCTCTGTCCAGGGCATTTGATGAATGGGTGCAGGGCCCTCCTGTTTCCTTGAAGCCCGACCTCCCAGCCCGATGTTCCAGTTTCTTGTGGAAACAAGTCGGTGACAACATTTAGAGTTGCAGCCACAGGAGTCAGAAATCAGTCTGGAAAAGGGAGGAAAGAAGAGAGATGTTGAGGAGCAGGGAAAGGAAGAAGGTGGGGGGATGGGGAAAGATAACAGAGGTTCAGGTAGAAGGTGGGCAGAGTGTAGGCTGAGGAGGATGTTGGGAGACAAGGGGTGGGGACGTGCCAGAGCGCTGGCTGCTGAGTTACCAGCAAGCTAGGTCACTGCTCGGAGAAATCAGCCAGTCAGCTGTCCAAGCGGCCGTGTTCAGGGATGAGCCAGCCTTCCAGGACAGACTTGGAAACGCTCCATCCCTCCGAGACACACCCTTAAAGCCTTTGCTTTAGAAAGAAAAACACAGTCTCTCTGGGAGATGGCCAGTGCTCACATATATCATTTATTTAAATAGGGAACATCTGTGGGTCTCCAGTTTTGTTATTTGATGAGAAAACAAGCTGGAGTGTCGAAAAGCAGTGGATTAGAATGAAAAGAGACAGAGTTTTTGGTTTTTACTTTGTTTTGTTTGTGTATTGGTTTCCCATTGTTTGTTTGTAACCCCAGAACTAGGGAAGCCGTGGAATGTTCCCATAGGGGGAAACCGGACATGAGAACATCAAGCAAAGACAAAAGGGAGACAGATGTTGCTGACTCAGCTCCTGATGAGATGGCTGGAGTTGAGGACGGCTCCACCTTAGTCCCTGCCTTGCAGTTTCCTAAAGCGTTTTTTTTGAACGATGTCCTCTGAAGAAGTGAGAGGGAGTCCTGTGATTAAAACTCAGCATTTTAATGTTTTCTAAATGTTCAGAGTGACCAGCTCCACATTTGAGTCAGCTTGAGAGAGACAGAGACGTACCCTTGAAGAGGACTTTTCAAATAGAATTCATGAATCTTAGGATCTGTAGTAACAGTTTTGAGGGTTTCCTCTTAAAAGTGAGATTAGCTCTGCGTTGAAAACCAAATCCAGTCATCCATGGCAGGACTTTTTTGGTGAAAACATTGATTTCACTCCAGAACCATTGTGTCAAAAAATGTTGGTCAGCTGGTGCCATCTTGATGTGAATGTATGTGGGTTTTTTTTTTTTTTTTTGCAGTAAAGTGAGAGTGAAAGGTGGCCTCCTTTTCCTGTCAGTGTACTTCTGCTTCTGTGTTCTGCTTAGCTCATGCACAGGTGTTATGGAGCTCCTTTTCTACGCCAGTCTTTGTTATCAGCACTCTGGGAAGCCAGAGTCCCAGCCTCTAAGGGGCTTACACGCTACTTGATTGGAAAGTGGTTCTTTTGCAGAAACTGTTTGAAAACTGGTGTTTGGTAGAGGGTTTTCAGAAAACTCTCTCCCCATGGTCATTTTGGAGTCTTTATGCTAAAATAAGCACAGAATGCATCAGTATTCTTTCACATGAGCCAGGGTGGAAATTCACGAGATTCTATAAGCTGGAAAAGTCCACAGGTAGATCTTATCTAAGCATCACGAGATCAGGACACAAATACTGTTGTCAAGACCCCAACCAGCCTCGTGGTGGGCAGCCCAAGACCCCTGATGTCCTAGCTTAGCAACCCCAGAGGAGAGAGGATCTGAGAATATGGTTCTTAGAAAACTTCAGGGAAGATTGTCAACAGCTCAGCCTGAAATATGTTTCCATCTCTGACCCAGTCACCAGACACAAGGCGCCAGAGCACCTGGTCAGCCTGGGTCCCATGCCGTCTGGCATGACGAGGCAAGCAGCAGTCAGTCCCACCCATGTCTCATCTTTTGTTATCAGAGCAAGGAGGAAGAAGCCAGAGATGATCAGCATGGCTGACTTAGCCCTAACAGGGCAGGTGGGCCAAGGAGTACCAAGCCAAGGAGAACTTGAGCTGCCTGCAAGTGAGGGCAAGGACCAGGGATGCAGATTTTTGCACAAGTGGTGAGAATGTGCACATGATGGGCAGATGGAGTCCAGAGGGTGTGCCTTCCTTTGCAGCCTGGACTTCTAGCCTGGACTCATCTCTATGACAGCACTGCTGTGGCTTCTCTTCACCTGTGTGCCCGCATCTCGTCTAGGTGCTGGGGAAACAGGCCACAGAAAGTCCTTACGAGTGCCAGCTTTGGGGTTAGACCAACCAAAACCTGAGTCTGGCTCTGCCCCTTCCTAGCTGTATAGCCTGGGGCAAGTTGCTTAACTCATTTGAGCCGCCAGCCCTCATCTGCCACGTAGGTATAATAGTACCCACCTTAAAGGTTTCCATTAGATAACATATGGAGGTGACTTTGGACGGTGTTTACTGATGTAATGTACTCCAGAAATGCTGGCTGTGGCTGATGGAACGGGAGCCAGGTCTCACTCAGCTTTCAGTCTTTAGTGCCTCGTAGAGGCTGGTGTCTAGTCGGCCATTCAACAAATGCTTGCGTAAATCAAACTGAAGCCAGGTGAGGACCTGGCCACAGAGCTCCAGGAAACAGTAGTGCAAGCAGGAAGATGGGTTCAGGGGTGTGGGATTCTACAAAGGCAGTGGTGTCGGGGTCCACAGGGGGGTCAGGAGGTTCATTCTCAGGAAGCAGACTCTTCGGCAGCTCTCAGAGTTGGGGCCATGAGAAGGGCACTTGTGTAAAGATCCTCTCACAGGTTCAGATTCGGCAGCTCTGGGATGGCTGTCTGGATGAGCACGAGGAGGATACAGACAGCCACCCCAGGGAGACCCCACTGGTTTCTGGGTCATAAACTCAAATGGACAAATGAATGGAGATGCTGTGGCCAGCCGGAGAGCACGACCCATCCAGAGGGTCCCCCGTTCTCCAATTTGGGGAGCTCAGACTCTCTGTATCTTTTAGTTTTTCAAGAGAAGCTGAAAATCTGGACATGTAAGGAGAATTTTTTATTTTTAAATGCTGGGAAGAGTCAGATTTTTTGAACACTCTGAATGGCCAAATAAAACACATCTGTAGGCCAGAGAGGCTGCCACTTGGAGCCCTTGGGCAGCGGGTTCCACCCAGGGTGATTTTGTCCCCCAGGGAACGTTTGACAATGTTTGGAGATAATTTCTGTTGCTGCATCTTGGGATTGGGGTAGAGGGTGCTTATGGCATCTAGAGATTAGAGGCCAGGAAAGCTGCTAAGCATCTTATAATTAAGCCCAGGACAGCTCCCCAACCCCCTTCAGAGTTGTCTGGTCCTAAGGGAAGTTTAACTGACCTTAGCCATGGGCAAAAAAAGAGGCAGGGCCGGGGCCACCTGCCACCTGCCACCTGATTTTACAGATGTTGGGGTCAAAGAGACAGGGCTCTGTCCTTCCAACCCCAAGGAACCAGGGCTGCTGTGGTTGAACCTGCCTTGGCACAATATAATCATATTTTACAGTCTGCACACTTCCTGTGCATGAAGGCAGCAACCCACCACCCCAGTCTCTATAGGCATGAAAGTCATGCAAAAAATGTGGACAGAGAGTGTGAATACACTGCCCCTGGGGTCCCCAAGGGCTGGGTGTGATGTTTGCTGGGGATGATCAGGGTTTTGGCCTCCTGTTCATGATGGAATGTTTGGTTTGGGTTCCTCATTCAGTAGTTTCTGGAACAGTAGTTGAGACTATTTCCTTTCCCAACAAAACCCAACCATAAAAAATAAAATGCCTTCAGTCCTTCACAGTTCAGTGACTGTTGGCTGAGCACTCACTGTGGCCAGTCCCACCCAGGCTGGTGCTGATGGGGAGAGAGCAGAGACTCAGGCAGTTTCCCTGTGGAAACTTACTGCCTCCATCCAGCCCACCCTCCATCTACCCAGAGCTTCATCTTCTTGAAAGAGCACAGACTGCTTATCAGACGCTCCTGCTCACAAACCTGCAGAGGCTCCCAGATCCACTTTGTCAGCCTCTGTGATCTGGCCCAGCCTCCATGTCAAGCATGTCTTCAGTTCTTCTGTTGTTATGCTTCTGTCTTTGCAAACCATACTTTCCCCTGTTCCTGGGGAGAATGCCTTTGCTCAGGCTGTGGCCCTTGCCTAGAATGCCATTTCTGGCCGCCCATGCAAGGTGAGGTGGTCCCTCCAGGCTCTTTATCCCCTCATCCCATATCACCTCTTTCACTCTTTTGCAGCCTTTTCCACATCATGCCATTTTGGTTCTTGATCCTTGATTCCACCAAACTGGGAAGAGTTGATAAAAAATTCAGTTTTGAATTCCCTTTCCTGGGCAACCTCCTCACATTGCCCCTGGCATCCAGTGGGTATTGATTCAGTCTGTAACGTGATTTCCCGAGCTCTTCACCTGTGTCTGGTATGATACCAGTGCTGCCATATGCATCATCTCTTTCTAGCCTCACAAGGACTTCATGACACCCATGGCATCATTCCATGTTTATGCATAAGGAGACTAAGGCTTAGAGGAATTGTCACTACATTCATTCATAGGTTCATTCAGCAAGTGTATTTAATGAGCACCCACTGGGTGACAGGCTCTGTGGCATCGCAGGAAGAGTGGGAAAGTGAGACAGTGCAAGCTGGGTACTGGGAAACTGACTCTGAGGCCTAAATTTAACAGCAGAATGATTAGGGAGATACTTGGGATCCACCCCTAGGGAGGGTGGAGGAGGGAGCAGAGTGAAGTCAAGCTGTGATGCAGGCAGTCTTACTCAAGGTCTTAGCTGGCCCTACAAGGAGTTCTAAAGATAGAACGACCCTTTAAAGCTGTCCAGGTTGAGACAGGAGAGACTGGTTTCTACGCCCCATATCTTTGGATGAGGCATCAGTCTTTGGAGGGTTTGTCACCATGCCCTCTGATGCCATCACTAAAGCATGCTCTCAGCTGAGGGCTGTCTGCTGCCAGCGGTCCCAGTGACAAGGGGATCTGAGCACCTACCATCAGAGAGAAAGTCTCTTTGACCCCATGGGGTTTACCTTCAAATGGGGAATACAAGTGACAAATGCATAAACAAGTAGACAAGCAAGATCATTATACTTCCCATTATAAGCGCAAAGAAGAGCAGTAACAGGCACTCCTTTTACAGGCGAGGAAGCAGAGGTGCTGAGAGGTTAAATGGTTTCTAACGTCCTGTCTCCAATCCCCGTCACTCTGGCTCTGAATTTGAGCCCTCTCCACCTAGTAACTAGGCTTCCCAGGTGGCGTTAACGGTAAAGGACCTGTCTGCTGGTGCAGGAGATGCAAGCTTGATCCCTGGGTCGGGAAGATCCCTTGGAGTAGGTCATGGCAACCCAATCCAGTGTTCTTGTCTGGGAAATCCCATGAACAGAGGAGCCTGGCGGGCTGTGATCCACGGGGTCGCAGAGTCAGACACAGCTGAAGCGACTTAGCATACAAGCATACTGCCCTGTGCTAGTCACACAGAGCCTTTAAAGTCAAGCTAAAGAGCTGGGTCTTGATCCTGTAGGCATTGAGGCAACTTTGGAGGAGCACAGTAAGATACTTTTCTAGGAAATGACACTGGGATGACCATGAGGAATCGGGGACTAGAGTCAGGACTTTGTTGAGGGGCAGCTTTAGGAATCTGGGCCCTGAAGTGATGCCATTGTCTGCTCTGGGACTGGTGATGGAAAATGTAGGTTGCTTTGGGCTGCATGTGACAAAAAATCCAGCTTTTAAATAACTTAACTAGTAAAGCCACAAAAGTAGAAGTTCTGCCAGAGACAGCCTGTGGGTTCAGTTTAACTAGTTTCTTGGGAGGTCATTAGGATTTAGGTTTTCATTCTGCCACCCAAAGCTGCTTCTTCTCTTGGTCCTAAGAGGTCTGCTGATAGCCACTGAGGCTCCAGGCATTTTTGCTACCACTCAGTAGAAGAGCTGAAACCTTCCCCTCAACCTTTTCAGTCCTCTTCCATGCAGTTGTCACATACTCACCCCTGGACTAACAACACATACAGAATGCACCATCTTGAGTTGGGATGGGGTTGGCTATGTCCTTGAAAGAACTTGGTTGGAGAGATAAACACAGGGCCAAATTCATGGCTCTGTTAGGAAGCAGGAAAGGCAAGAATGAATGCTGGGGAGGGAGCCGGCATTGTCTGCTGCAGAGAACAAAGTACCAGGCAGTTTGATGGTAGGATGCAGTGACAAGTTGAATTGAGGATGGAGGAATTTTTTAAAAGTGTCAAAGATAGCTCCAAATTTCCAGTAGCCGTGTCTAGGAAGATATTATCCCATTGACTGAACCTGAGGAGATGGAGGAAACGTCACACATTTTCTTTTGGATAATTTGAATTTGATGTGATGAGGGGATCATCCAAATGATACTGTTTTGCAGCAGCTGAAGATAGGGTCTTTGGGGTTGTGCAGACAGAGCCCAGGAGAGGGCCGTGGAGGTGATGACATGGCTGCCAATCACCGAGAAGTGGGAGCTGAAGTCAGCAGTGCGTGGGAAGCTGGCTGGGGCAGAGCTGAGAAGGCCAGACTCTTCCCAATAGAGCTGCTTCTAGAAATTTATCTGGCAAGGGTCCCTGCCCATGTGCACAGTGACAGAGTACAGAGATGTTCACCGCATCCTTGTTTGGAATATTAAGAGACTCAAAACAACCTGCTGGTTAATTAGTTATGACATATCTGGTGTATGGAACCCCAAGCAGCTATTATTAATAGAAAAGGAGAATGCAAGAGCTACATGGCCTGTCCAGGAAAAAAAAAAAATCTGTCAGATATATTGTTTGGTGGAAAAAATCAAGATGCAAAGGCTTGTGTGGATTACTTTCATTTATATTAAAAAAAGAACATATGCTATCGAGCTCTATGTGTGTATATTCATATTCTGTTTCTAGAAGGCATCAGAAGAAAACTTTAATAGTAGGTGCTTCTGGGAACTCAGGAGACCTACTTTTCACTTTTACTTTGCTGGCTGTTAAGAGTTTCTTTAACCGTGTGTACTTGTTACCTAGCAAAAAAGTTATATCATAAAAGTAAATACATAAGAAACACAGTCTTGAGTGTCTGAGACGTTGGCCAGACCAAGAGGAGGTCACTGAGGGGTGTCAGAGAGTCTGAAGCAAACGTCAGGGGGAGGGGCTGCAGGGGAAACTGAGGCAGCTGTTGAGACTCAGGGAGAGTGGAAGGAGATGGGAACGGCTTGTTGGGTACCCCTGTAGATGCCCATGATGTGACAGAAGGTTCCCTGGGAGCTCTACACAGAAAATTCTGCTGAGATAGTCCTGAGCTTCTGCACTGGGTCCGCTTGCTTTAGTCAGCAGAGCTGGAGGGAGGTCTAAACAGATCTCTGGAATTGCCCCAGAGCTCTTGTTGTCTGTTAGGAAATCTGACACCTGTAAGGGCTGCCTTCAGAGAGGTGATTCTTGGCCCTGCCAGGCCTAGAAGCCAAGGGGAATGAGATGGGCCTGAAGCAGAGCCCAGGAAGGCATGATGTCTGGTGCTAAACCTTCCTAGCGACCCCAGAGTCCAGGGCTCTGATCTGTGCAGGAACTAGAGGAAGTCTGACCGTGCTGGGGGCCGAGGGGGCCGAGAGGGTCGAGAGAAAGGACAGGGGCTCTGCTGTCGAGGGCAGAGCTACCTTTGTCAGTATGGAAGTCTCACATGATGGCCTGGGCGAACAGGGAGAGGGTTTTCTCTCCCCTCAAATCATAATGACAATGCAGTCATCCAGCAATATGGGGAGTTTGGTTCCAGGACCATCAATACCGCTGTGCCCGGCCCTCCCCCCACCAGGTAGATACCAAAATCCAAAGATGCTCTAGATCTTTGTATAGAATGATATAGTATCTGCATATAAAGATGTACATTCTCTAAATCATATACTTTAAATCATCTCTACATTACTTATAATACCTAGTACAATGTAAATAGTTATAAATTCTATGTGAATAGAATTATGTGTAAATAGCTGGCAGTACAAGGCAAATCGAAGCTTTGCTTTTTGGAACTCTCTAGGTTTTTTTCCCCCAAATATTTTTAATTCACAGTTGGTTGAATCCTTGGATGCAGAACACTTGGCTGACTGTAATAATAATAATAATAATACACAAAATAACAGAATTCTGACTCTTCAGGCTGAAGAGGACCTGGAAATTATCTCTGTTCATTGTTCTTTGACTTGTGTCTCTCAATATATTAAATATATATGTCACCTTGTGGTTTGGGTTGAGGTCAACTACATGTGCATCCTATATGCCCCACGCCTTAGAAAGTCCATGCACATGAGGGGATGAAAGCCTCTGAAAAGTTCTACAATAAGAAAACCTGTCTCATTTTGTTCAAGCAACTTTTTAAAGTTTATATGTATATATCCATCTATCTATATATATATATCTTATAGATGCAATAGCTTCAGTTCCAAGGCCACGGGGCCAGACAGTGATGCAGCCAGGCTAGAACCCATATGCCCTGCTTCATGCTCCAGTGGACTCTCTATTTACTTTAGCTGTTCACTGAATTGAAAGGCTAGATGATTATTTGTTAAACTGGGTTCTTTGGAAGCCCAGTCTCATGAGATGTTAAGGAATGCTGAGCTAGGGACACACATTCTGGCCACATCAGGTTAGGATACCCAGGATTACAGAAAGATGAACAGGTTGACTGGCTTGGGGCTCCTCAGAATATTTAGTATGACGTCCCTGTGAATCACCAAGGTAGGGAGGTGATGTATAGAGTTCCCCAGCTTACATGGTCCAGGAATTCCTGTTGTAAGGAGTCTCTCTCTGTGGATTTGTTTCATGGAGATGAGTTGAAGAATTCAGATCTGGGTCAGTGAAGTTTATGTGGATTTCTGTACCCCTTCTCGCGTGACCCCAAGCATTGCTGCGCTTTCTGTGTTGAAAAGGGAGTTGGTCAGTGCAGCCAGCACCCTTCTGCCCCTTTGACATTTGTTCTTCCATGTTACAGAGCAAGGAGATTGGCCTGCAGATGCATGAGGAGCTACTGAAGGTCACCAACGAGCTCTACACAGTAAGTCTTACCCCGGGTTCCGCTACTGTTTGGGATCGAGCCCCCTTTGCTTCCATGCCCAGCACTGGAGGGAGGCTGGCCAGCAGTCTGGGTCACCCTGGGCCCTTTTGCTCTGTCCTTTGCCCGAGTGACAGCAGGATTATCAGGGTGGGAGATAATGGCTCACAGCCCCAGCTTCTGTTTCAGAATATCTGGGGAGGGGCCCTGGGCACATTTAGTTTGTAAAAGTTCATAGGGATTCAGATTACCTGCCAGCCATGAGAATGTGTTACCTTTCAAAGCAGAAGATGCCAAGCTGAGGTGGGGAGAGCCAGGCTCAGGTAGGACAAGCAGAAGCCGAGGCCCACTCCTTACTGACTGTGGGGTGTGGAGCTCATCTGGGTCTCCGTATTCTCATCTGCTAAATGGAGCACTATTCGGAGGCTCACATGAGGCCGGGGTGGGGTTGATAAGCATGCCTTGCCATCTCAGGGTCATAATGTAAGAACGTGCACAATTTGGCCCAGAACGAACCTTGCTGCCTGCTTGGGCTTGAGATCTAAGTGGTTTTGGGATGGATGTTAGAATCCAAGAAGGTGAGGGAATGGGGAACACAAACACACTGGTTAATGGTGCTGGAAGTTACAACGTGTGCTTTGAGGAGCCATGGGCTTCCTTGGGGAGGAATGAGAACCCCAGGGACAGCCCCAGGGGTGGGGAGGCCCAGCAGACAGAACCACAGGCCTTCCACCTCTGAGCCCGCCAGGCTGGAATCGGACTGTTATTTTTAAAGTATGTGGAGATTCCTTATCAAGTGTCTCATTGAAAGGGGAGGATTCTGAGGCTAAAATTATATTTGAAAATCCCTGGTATGAGAGGACCAAGAGCAGGCTGTGAGAAGGCCCCTCTCATTGATATTGTTATTTCTCAGTCCACATCCTGGGTGACCAGTAGCTGGTGGACCCCTCAAAGGGGCTAAGAGCCCTTGCCCAAGAGCCTGGACTTCAGGTAGGAAGTCCTGCCTCAGACTCTAACCAGCTATGAGACTTTGGGCCAGGCATTTCCTCTTCTGGGCCTCAGTCTCCCAATCAGAAAAATGGGGGTGAGACTTCTATGGTTGGTCTACCAACGTCGAAACACATATTTCTATGATTCCAAGTTAAGGAAAAAAACTTGAGCCCTGACAGTTTTTAATTAGGTCATTGCTTTGGGTGAAAGGAGGCACTGCTCCTGGATAAAACATGACTTGACTTTGAGGCAGCTGGGATTGTGGGGAAGAGTCACCTCGTGGTTTATAGCACAGACTCTGGAGCCGGACACCTGGCTTCAAACCCAGCTGATAGACAGAAATAATAACTCCTGCCCCTTGTGAGAACGAAAGGGAAGATAAGTGAAGAACACCCAGGAGAAAGAGAACCCAGAGGCGCAGTGTGTCAGAGCCCACAGTCCTCTTAGACTCTGTCTCCACCTCCCTGGAGGGTGTGAGGGTGAGGCAGGCTGTGCGTTCCTGCAGTGGGGAAGCATGGGGACAAAGGGGCGAGACCGGAAACCAGATGAAATGTTTCTCGGCAGAGCGTTTGTTCTCCATCCAGGACCTTTTCCTGTTTCTCAGGCACTTCACGTCCATGGTGTTCCAGCACCTGGGTCTATGTTTGGGACCCTGGCTGGTCACACTCAGATCTCGAAGCTTTCCTCCGGGCTTCAGCTGGGCTCCCCTCCTGGGTGCTCTCTGTTCACCCCAATCCCCCACCTTGGCTGCTTCACCCCCCTTACTCCCCCTGCCTACAGCTGCCCTCTTTCCTCTTACACTTACTTCTGTCATACTCAGTTTTCAAACGCAGACCAAGCTCCACCACCTTAAGAAAGCCGTCACCTCTGGGCCTCAAAGTCCTGCGGCGGTTTTAAAAAAAAAGTCCTTGTGTTATCTTGAAGTTCTCTGCCCTGTCTCTTCAGTTGGCATATACACTCCCTGGCATCAGATCTTGGTGAGAAGCACTACACTTGAGGCCCAAAGACGCAGATCGAGCCTGGCTGCTGTGTCTTGGGCAGGGTACTTCAGCTCTCAGTGAAACTCAGGTTGGCAATAAAAGCTTTCTCCAGTTTGTGGGCTGGATAGGGCAGGCAGTTGTTAGGGACCAAGAGGGTGATGCTGGTGCCTACACACGTGTATTCCTGCTGGTCGTGGGGCAGGGTGGCTGGACAGAAGTGCATGCCCTTGGTATTAGACGAACAGGCCAGGTGGGCAGGTTGGTCCCTCTTTCCATCTCCCAGCTGCTTCTCAATGGCCTCAGAACTGGTGGGGAAGGAAGGGCCAGCCCCTCCCCACTCTCTCCTTTTGCCACTTGCTGCAGAAAAGTGAGAACATAGCAGTGCCCACAGCATCCCTGCCCCCATCAGGGCATTTGTTGTCTATACTGAGTTTTCAGTAGTTGACCAGAAATTCACTTAAATTCAAATATTTGGGACTGCCTTCTATGGTCTTAGCACCACAGAAGGCAGAGCAGCAGGCTGTGAATATTTCAAGAGTTGGTCTTTGAAGTGTCTTGTACATCCCTGTTATTCCCAGGGTACTTATTGAGGGATGGAAGGAGGGATGTATGAATAAATGAAAGAAGCTGGTTTTGTCTGCAAGGAGTTTAGAACCTGCACAGGAAGATGAGAGTAAACTTGTGAACTGGTGATATAGCGTGTGCTGGATATCTGGACTCGGAGGGAGGGCGCCTAGACTGTGGGTCCCCGGGCGTGGCACCAGGTTCTCTGCAGTGGCCCCACTGCTGTCCCCGAGGGTGGTGCTGCCACCTAGAAGGCAGTCGGTACAGACTGGCTGAGTGAGGTAGTGAGGGGGGATGTGGGCACTCCTGAAAGACTCACTGAGGATTCAGAAGGTGAAGGGCTGGCTCCTGGTGGGTTACTGAAATCCAGGGTGAGTTCTGAGCCCAGTGCCTTTGGATGGTAGGAATTAGTAAAGCAGAGGGGGAGAGAGGAAGAGAAAAGGAATTCTCAGGAGGGGAGACGACATAGGATCATAGCAGAGCAAACATTACAGGGGGAGGTGGGTTTGAATTTCTGCTGCACCACCTCCCAGCTCGGCCAAGTCAAATACCGTCTTTGGACCTCATTTTCCTTATTGTCAAAACAAGGATAGTAATAACAACCATGGCCAGAATGTATTTCACACTTTTAGATACTTTATATGTATCATTTAATTAACACACATTTTACAGATAAAGAAACTGAGTCACAAAGAAATAAAGCCTTGCTTAAGGCTTTATCAGTTATCAACGACTGTGTAACAAGTTATGTCAAAACTCAGTGTCTGAAAATGACAACTATTTTATTTGCTCATGATTCTGTGGGTTGGTGATTTGGGCTGGGTTCCACTGGAACCACTGATACGGCTACAATTTCTTGACCAATCAAAAAAAAAGAGCTCCAAATGGGAAAACACCAGTGGGGTTTCAAGCCTTTGTGTCACATGCACTGACAGCTCATTGCCCAAATCAAGTCTCACAGCCAGTCCACAGTTGTAGGATGGAGAGGTAACCTGCTTCTGAAGTGCCAATGCAAAGTGATCTCCCTGAGGCCCTCGAGCCGCTGCTGTGGCCATCTTCATAAACAATCCACCGAAGCACCCCACTACTGAGGGCACTCTGGACCCCACTTCCACGCTTTGTTATTGGGGATTTCTTTCTGGTTACCATGCCTGGTTATGCAAGCCTTTAGATGTTCCCTCCTCCCCCAGCCCGAGTCATGACCACAGGGACTAAAAAGGAAATGATGTTGAAAAAGGATTGTCCAGGAAGTCCCACGTTTTTTCTTGTAATGTTTTATAGAAGAGGTGGTAAGGGCATAGTGATGCTAGAGATCAATGCTTAAGGTTGCCTACTTCCCACTTTAGGGAAAAGACTTGTCCCCATCTGAGATCAGGAAGGACACAGAAAAGACTGCAGGCCTGGGCATTTTGTTAGTTCATTTGTTCATTGGTTCACTCATTCATTCACACTTGCCAGGGCTTCCCTCTGCCTAGTCCTCATCACCTTGAGGCGCCCTTCTTTCTAAAACATGGCAGGGCACGTGCACACACACAGAGGCACACCCCACGTCACACCTCACCTCTTTTCCCCTAGACTGCCATCAGCCTGATGCAGTATGGCTCTTGCTCATCATGTATTGGCCTGGGAGGAAAGAAGGGCAGAGGTCCAGAATGTGGGCCAGTGTGCCAGTCCTTCTGGAAGAAGCAAAGCCAGAACAAAACAGAAACAACACATTCTGTTTTTGTTGTTCAGCTAAAAATATGTTCAGATTTTCAATAGTTCTACCTCACAAAATGCACCTGTTGTGCTTTGCACTAACAAACATTGTAGCGTCTGCCACCTGGCCCCTCCTCTGGGCTCAGGAGCTCTGTTTGAGGCTTCCCCAGTCAGGGCTGCTGCGCCTGCCTTCCCAGCCCAGCACTGCTAGTGGGGCCCTGAGACTTGGTCCAGGGCAATGTGGAGGGGGCCTGAGGAGCATCCACACAAGCCCACTGCTGGTGACAGGTGGACACTGGTTGGAGTAACACAGATGGGCTCTACCTTTTACTTACTCCATCTTTGATTTGATTTGCACTGGGCTTAGGCATGTGAAATCAACTCTGGGCACTCAGATAAACTTTTGCAGTGGCATCTCCCTGTCTCCCTATCGATGACCATTCTCAGGGATGCAATAGTAGAGAGAGCTTGAGACGGGATCCTGCCACCTGGGTTCTGGCCCCAGCTCCATGCCAGCCTCACTGTGTGTCTTTCTGCACTGACATCTGTCATCACTAAAGTATAACCACTGTGCTTTCATCATGCCATTGGGCCCTGTGCCATTTACTTAATAGTTTTAAGTCAACTCTTAAAAAAAACAAAAACCTCTCCCTGTTGTTATTAATTTGTGGAGAAGCAGCCGTGTGTATTGGAAAGAATACAGGTTTTTAGAACCAAATGGACCTGGGTTACAGGTCCTGTCACTTGCCAAACCCTTTGAGTCTCAGCCCCCTAGAATATGGGGCTTCACTACCTTATCCTCTGGATTCCATGAGTGAGTGGCATAAAGCATAGCACAGTGCCTGGCAAATATCAGTGTTAAATCACTGTGTGTTTATGAAAGTGAAGCATAGATATTTTTCATTTTTTCTTCTCTCTCTCCTCCTGCCTACAGCACCACTAGGCTAGCTCAAGCTCAGAGAATATTTTGCCTAAAAAAGTTCAGCCACCTCCTGATTGCTCTCCCATCTCCCATCCTCCCTTCTTCCATACTTGAGCCAGAGAGGCCATTTGTAAAGAATTGTTGAATATTTAGAGATAGATAATGCATGCACTATGGAAAAAAACCCTGATTGTTAAGCAGTACAAAAAGGTACCAAGTGACAAGTGTGTCTCCTGTTCACTGCCTCTCCCCCTCCTCCCATACATGCCCAGGTATTAGTTTCTAGTTCAGCGGGTGACTCCTTGGAGAGATATTTAATTCATCACCAACATACATGGACACGTGTATGCTGCACAAGGGACACCAGCTGGGCCTACTGTTCTGCATCTTGCTTTTATAGCTATGTTTTGGAGATTGTTTCATTTCACTAGTGGTTAGAGCCTCCACTCTTACATGGTGCTTATCACATGCCAGAAATGGGTCGCCATGCCCAGCGTCTTAATTCTTTTCATCCTCAGTTCACTTTTGAGGTAGGCGGTGCTGTTATCACCCCATTTTGGAGACAAGCGGTGTGAGGCACGGAGAGGCCAGGTAGCCAGCCCAAGGTCACCCAGTGGGGTAGTGGCAGCACTTGCTCCAAGTCTACTCACAGAAGTTACTTACTAAATACATTCAACTATTTATATAAACACACATATATTTTAAAAAGTGGCAACCCGCTCCAGTATTCTTCCCTGGAAAATTACATGGACAGAGAAGCCTGGCAGGCTATAGTCCATGGGACTGCAAAGAGTTGGACACGCCTGAGCGCCTTTCACATGCACACACGCGCGCGCGCACACACACACACACACACTTATATATATTTATTTTGGAAGGAAATGACACTTCACATTAGTGAATGAAAACAAACTGGCATAACAGGTTTCCATTAGCAAAATGGAGAAAAAATAATGTTAATTCTTTAAAAAAAAACTTTTTATTTTATATTGTAGTATAGTGATCAGCAATGTTGAGATAGTTTCAGACGAACAACAAAGGGACTCAACCATACCTAAACATGTATCCATTCTTCCCCAAACTCCCCTCCCATCCAGGCTGCCACATAACAGTGAGCAGAGTTCCCTGTGCTATTTAGTAGGTCTTTGTTGGTTATACATCTTAAATATAGCAGTGTGTACATGTCCATCCCAAACTCCCTAACTATCCCTTCCAATATTAATTCTTGCTGCTGCCTTCAAGGCAGGCATTAAATATGAGAGCACCGAGCTGAGTTTTTCCCCTGAATATAATCAGGAGGATTCCAAGAGAACTGAAAAGAGTTAATAACATGTCTGTAACACCTGAAATCACTTCTCTTAACACAAGCAAGTGGTTCCTATTGCACACTTCAATGGCTTCAACAATATGTGAACCATGAACTTCCAGATGTTCAAGCTGGTTTTAGAAAAGGCAGAGGAACAAGAGATCAAATTGCCAACATCTGCTGGATCATCGAAAAAACAGGAGAGTTCCAGAAAAACACCTATTTCTGCTTTATTGACTATGCCAAAGCCTTTGACTGTGTGGATCACAATAAACTGTGGAAAATTCTGAAAGAGATGGGCACACCAGACCACCTGACCTGCCTCTTGAGACATCTGTATGCAGGTCAGGAAGCAGTAGTTAGAACTGGACATGGAACAACAGACTGGTTCCAAATTGGAAAAGGAGTACATCAAGGCTGTATATTGTCACTGTGCTTATTTAACTTATATGCAGAGTACATCATGAGAAATGGTGGGCTGGATGAAGCAAAAGCTGGAATCAAGATTATCAGTAACCTCAGATATGCAGATGACACCACCCTTATGGCAGAAAGTGAAGAGGAACTAAAGAGTCTCTTGATGAAAGTGAAAGAGGAGAGTGAAAAAGTTGGCTTAAAGCTCAACATTCAGAAAACAAAGATCATGGCATCTGGTCCCATCACTTCATGGCAAAAAGATGGAGAAATAGTGGAAACAGTGGCAGACTTCATTTTTCGGGGCTCCAAAATCACTGCAGATGGTGACTGCAGCCATGAAATAAAAGACACTTACTTCTTGGAAGGAAAGTTATGACCAACCTAGACAGCATATTAAAAAGCAGAGACATTACTTTGCCAACAAAGGTCCATCTAGTCAAGGCTATGGTTTTTCCAGTAGTCATGTATGGATGTGAGAGTTGGACTATAAAGAAAGCTGAGCGCTGAAAAATTGATGCTTTTGAACTGTGGTGTTGGAGAAGACTCTTGAGAGTCCCTTGGACTGCAGGGAGATCCAACCAGTCCATCCTAAAGGAGATCAGTCCTGGGTGTTCATTGGAAGGACTGATGTTGCAGCTGAAACTCCAGTACTTTGGCTACCTGATGTGAAGAGCTGACTCATTTGAAAAGACCCTGATGCTGGGAAAGATTAAAGGCAGGAGGAGAAGGGATTGACAGAGGATGAGATGGTTGGATGGCATCACTGACTCAATGGACATGAGTTTGAGTAAACTCTGGGAGTTGATTATGGACAGGGAAGCCCGGCATGCTGCAGTCCATGGGGTCACAAAGAGTCGGACATAACTGAGTGACTGAACTGAACTGAACTGAATTGCACACTTTGGGAAACCCTGACACAGTGCAAGTTAGCTGGGCCTTGGTCCTCGATTCCACATCTGCAGGATGAAGGCAGGAAGCTAGAGGAACTCTGAGGTTCCTCTCAGGCTTGTCTCTTCATGCTGCCCTGGGAGGGAGACCAGGGCATGGCTCCGATTCAGGGCAGGGCAGGCTCTGCTGGACTGTCATAGCCTGCTGGCCAGGCATGTGCCCAGTGTCATCTAGGGCCAGCAGTGGTCCTTAGAAGAATGGGGGCAATAAGGTTTCCCTCTAGACAGCCGCCCCACCCCTCTCAGTTCTCCCATGGAGACATTCCTTCACACAGATGACGTTTACTGATGATCCGTGTGTCTAGAGGATGGGTCATGGCTTCGCCATGTGACAGGTGTCAGTGGGGATATGGACACAGTGTGAGCAGAGAAGAGATGGTGTTGGATTGGAGCTGGATGACAGTGGACTTTCCTGGGTGGAGAGGGAGGCACAGAAGCAGGAAGCCAGGATACGACATGAGTCGCCCCTGTTCAGCCAGTCAGTGTGAGCCAGTAGGGACCAGGGTTGATCTGGGTAGCGGGAAACCTAGTGGGGAAGGAAGTCCGCCTTTTGGGATTCATTCAGGAGCAAGAGACAGAAAGCCAGGACAATCTGACATATGTAAAAATGGCAGCTTATTGAATCTCGGAGGTTGCATTGTCTTTCTCCCCAGCAGAGTGTGTAATCTGAGGGCAGAGACCCTGTCTGTCTTCCACACAGTAAAATTTGCAGCACCTGGTATATCGTGTCTGCACATAATAAATTGTTCAATAAATACTTAATGATTGGAAGTGTAGCCGCCCGCCCCTCATATACTCACCAGAGCAAAGGCAGCAGAACGACATCTCCTCCATTTTATCTTATTCCCTCCCTCACTTTTTCTTCTTTTCTGTCTCTCTTTCCCCCTCCCTTCCTTCTTTCCTTCCTTCCACCCATCCCCTCCCTCATTTGATGTTGTTTTTCTCTACAGGAGGCTTCTCTCCTGTGGAGATAAAGTTGGCCCACGTCCATCCCCCTCCCCATCCCCGCCCCCCACAGGCTCACTTCCTATCAGCTCAGCGCCCCCTAGTGGACAGCAAGCACTGCCTTCCCCGTGTCTCCAGCAGAGCCCCAGGGCTGTTTCTAACTGGCCAGGCTGGGGGTCCCATCACTGCAGCCAGATTAACATCATGTTTACTGACAGGTCAGGCCTGGGTCTCCTGCCCACATGCAAGGATTGGAGGGCAGTGTCGGTTTCCCTTGAACCACATGGGCTGAGAACAGTGGAAGGGAATTTGGGGGATTTCCTCAAGGAAAATCAGGAAGCCATTCCAGAAGGAGGAGGACTGGCTGGTCCTCGACAGAGAGAAACAGCAGATGTCTGCTGAGGGAGAGAAGCTGGGGGAGGAGAAGAAAGTGGCTCCGTTGGCTGGTTTTCAAATAAGCACCTGGTGGTGTTCTACCTGTAAGCTGTTCCTCAAGCCTGTTTGGCTCACGTTTCTCCTGGGCTTAATACTGACGTCGCTCCCTTTGTCTGGAACAATCCTCCCCCACTCCACACCCTGTCCACCCATCTGACAGCTGCTCTTCCTTCAAGGTTTAGTTTAGATATCACTTCTCCTCTAAGAAGACTTCCTTTAGCAGCCCTTACTCCCCTCATCATAGCACTTCTCATATGCTGTGATAATCACTTGCATAATTGTTTGTCTCCCTACTAGAGTGTGTATTCAGTAAGACTGTCTCTGTCTTCTACATTGTAGTGTTTCCTCGTATAGGTCCAAGTTCAGTACCAGGAGCATCATGAGCTGTTCAATAAATATTTAACAATTGAAGGTGTAGCTGTTGCCCTACCCCCAAAGATTATATATTCATTAGAACAAAGGCAATAGAACTCTATTTTATCCTCATCCATCCCATCCTTTCACCTATTCACCCATCTATCTAGCCATCCATCCATCCATCCATTCATTCATCTGCCACCCATCTATCCATCTTTCCATGCATCCTTCCACCCACCCACCTATCTACCTATCCAGCCACCACTTTATCCAGCCAGCCATCTAGCTGTCATTCATTTATTCATGCAAATATACACTGATACTTGCTGGGTACCAATCTCTGCTCTAATACAGGGATTATGATCATGGACAATGTCCTGGCCCTTATGGACTTTGCACTTGAGTTGGGTGAGACAGTTTGTAAATGTGCAAAATGAATAAGACAGTGATTAGAAGTTCTACAGAGAATGTAGGCAGCACAGAATGTGGGTGGTCGGACTGAAGTTTGGGTACTTCTCTTTTCCTTAAGGATCTATGTTATGCTCTGGCCAAGGGTCTCACTTCGTTCACAACTCTTGTGTGGCCCAGGGATGGCCCTTCCTATTGGGTGGAGGACACGTACACAGAATTGCATGTTGAGAACTTTTTTTTCTAAAAACTGATCCTTATCCTGCCCCAGCCTGTCCTTTTATTAATGATGTGAACTTCCAGATTGCCTTTGCCTTCTTTTGCATCTAAATCTGGATTTGAAGAACTGTGCAGATAATACTTTGCTATTTTCATGATCTGAGGCTTTGGGAAGATGCAAGAGGCACAGCGTGCACAGCAAAGGCAGCATGATCACCAGAAGAGGAAATACTGACAGCCTGGCCATCTGGCTTGCTGTAATACTTAGGCCCCAAACTTGCCATTTCTGGGCCTCAGTCTCCTTCAGGGACAGGATAATATAGGAAGGTTTCTGGAGCATCTCTGAGAACCTATGAAACTGATTTGGAGCCAAGAACAGTGGTCTCCACTTACATGTCCCTACCTAGTACTTGTCAACCTGTGCTAGACTTCTTCTGAAAGGCTGTCCCTGATAGGGTCTCGAGGGCTGGAAACTGAACTCCCATCTGGCAGTAAGCTTCTGGTTATCTCTGAGGCCCCTCCAGAGATCCCAGGTTGAAGGCTGTGTCCCAGTGACTTGACTGAACTCCTGCATCCTCCTCTGCTCCCTTCCACACCCCCACACTGCTGGCAGCCTGCCACTCTGCCGTCACAGCTTCCCAAGGTCTCTGCAAGCCCCTCCTCTGGTCTCTGCCAGGCAGCACAGAGGGGTTAAGCCTCTGCCACGCAGCCACCCGGCAAGTGGTGGGAGGGTCGTCTCAGAAGCAGGTCTCCTGGGTCTCCATGGTGCAGATCACCCTTTCATCCCTGTGTCGTGGTTTCCTTGTCGGTAAAGCAGGCAGAATATAGTCTACCTGATAGGGGTTTTGTGAAAAATAAGTGAATCAATGTCTGTGAGGTGCTTAGAACTAGGCCTGGCATGTAGTAAGTGTTCAGTAAATGTGAGCTGCTATTATTATTATTCTGCTGCCTCCCAGGATTAATTGAAATGCTCCTTATGGGTAATAAGAAGAGAGGTTTGAAAAGTCTGAAGTAATAGGTAAGTTTAAATATTATTCAGCACCTCCTGGACTGGCAATATTAAGCAGACTGTTCTGGACCATTGAGCTAAGGGCCTTTCATGCCAAAGCCCCTGTTTCAGGTAATTAAATAAAGGAAGCATCTAGAGGGTTCTGGGCATAAATAGACCTCACTTCAGAGATGTCCCCAGGTGAACTTTCTTGTGGCAGCTGTCTGACATAAGTGACCCTGGACAGTCCAGTTCACCATGCTTCTTGGGATCAGGAATTACCAACTGAATCACATAGAGTTTGACCCCAGGGTCATTGGACTGTGTTCTCCAATCATGGGGTTTTTGGAACGCAGTTCAGAGACTACTCTGGGAATCTGGCTTGATGGAGGGCAGGAAGAGTACTCTGTGATTCAAGAGGAGTAGAAAAGTAACCAAAGGAAAATGTGGGAGGCTGAGAAAGCCCAGCTGGGATGCTGACCTTGATCACTTGGATGAATGGATGCCTGGATGATTGGATGGGAAACTCTAGGTGCAAATTGAAATGCTGTCTCTTCCTCTGAGCTACCTGACACACACGATAAATCAGTGCTTGAGATAAGCAGACCTCAGCAGCTGAAATGGGGGAAAAAAATGGATTTTGCATGAATCCTTGAACCCAGAAAGGAAATGGAGTTCAGAAACGAACAGCACCAGCAGCGCGGGGAGGAATGCAGACACCAGTGGTGTCTGTGAAGGTGCAGGGGTCAAGGAACGGATCGAGAATGGGAAAGGGGCCCAGAGACAGCCTTCAGCAGGCTTCCCAGCTCTGAGCCACGTTCCATTCCAGGAGCCCTGGCTTAAAGATTGTTGAAGTAGGCAACTACGTTGGTCATCCATAAACCTGCAGTCATCGCCTTTGGCCACTAGATGTCGAAAACACATTGATCTGGCACATTTTCTGGCCCATTGAGTTGTTTAGAAGTAAGCTTAGAGAAGTCAGAGGGGATGAAGGAAGGGATGAAACCAGCCAGAAGGGCCTCTCTAGAGGCTTTAGAGCAACTGCAAAAAAAAAAAAAAATGGGCTGGATGCAGAAAAGTCTTCCCACCAAGATCCACAAAGAAAAGTTAATTGCAAGTTTTCATTTATTGTTTTGAAATTTGGGGAGGTTTTCAGGATGAAAGGAGGGAGAAATGTGGTGTAGAATAAATTTTTTTCCCACATTAGCTAATGTTTTCTAAAGTTTGTATTTTCCTGAAGTAAAATAAGTAAGTTTAAGATTTTCAAACACTCAGCCCAAATCGGGGATGTAGATGGTGGTGGCAATGGTCGTGGCTTATGCTTACATAGATTTTACTGTGTAGTTGGTATTTATTTCAGTATCTTAAAAAATTAACTTATTTAGTCTCACCACAAACCTAAGAGATAGGTGCTTTTATTATCTCTATCTTATAGATGAGGGAGCAGAGGTCAGAGAGGTTATGTGACTAGCCCAAGATCACACAGCTGCTAAGTGGCAGCATCAGGATTCAGCCCAGATATTTAGGCCAGAGTCCGCATTCTTACCTAACTTGCTCTACAATAGATGTTGCCCCTGCTGACTCCTGACATATGACAAACTTCCTTAACAACAGATCAATGCTGTGATTTCATGATAAGAATCACAGAAGAAACCTCCTTATTCTAATAGTCTAACTTCACAGGCCTTTGAAGTGAAGGAGGTAATAACATTGGCCAGTAATGCATTCGGAGTTCTTTGACTTAAAGGGCCTGGTTAGGCAGAATCATGTCCCATCCCCGGGGGAAACGCCTCTGCTCCATTAGCTGCTGTTAATTGTCCAAACAACAGGAGAAAAGGACCAACAAGACTCAGGAGCCATGATTTCCAGAAATTTCTTGTGTTTTTTAGCATAGAAAGATGATCATAAACGATATTGCACTGGAAAAGTATACTCCTAGTTGGGAACTGGGAGATAGAATACTATTGGTATAGGACTGGCCTCGCTTGCTCTAAAGCTGCTCCAAATACATCTGCTGAGCAAATGGTAATGAATTAAGGCAACAATATGATATAACAGTATTAAAAGTCTGAGACCAAATTTTTACTGTGGTTACGTATATCATTTACACTTACTCTATGACCCTCTATTCCACTCCTATTTACTTAGGAGTAACGAAAACATCCATCAACAGAAAGAATTGTATGTGAACATTCTCAATAGCGTTGTTCATAATAGCCAGAAGCTATACACAATCCAAATAATGATCAACATGTGAACAGATAAACAAATTGTGGTATAGCCATACAAGGGAATACTAATCAGCAATAAAAAAGAATTGCTGATACATGCAGCAACATGGGAGAATCTTGGAAAAATTATGCTGCGTGAACAAGGGTAGGTGTAAAAGAGTTTTACTCTACGGGTCCATATATATGAAGTTCTGGAACACACAAAACCAATCTGCAGTGTCAGAAAGCAAATCAGTGACTGCAGGGGGCTGGGGTAAGTGGTGGGGACGAGCCATAAAGGTGCATGAGGCATCTTGTTGGTGTGATGGGAGTGTTCGGTGTCTTGATTCTGATGATGATCACGTGGATATAAAGTCTGGAAACCATACTGATAATACTGTATGATCTTGGATAAGCCACTTTGTTTTTCTGCACCTTAGTTTTCCTATTTGTAAAACTTGGTGGTTGGAGTAGATGATGTGTAGAATTTCTTCTGACTCAAAAATTCCCTTGTTATAGCAATATCTAATTCTTAATATGTAATTAGGGTAGCACAGTACAATTTGCTTTAAAGGAATTAATTTTATAGCTAAGGATGAGTTTATTTCTGAGAGCATAGAATATCTATTAGGTTACCCAATAATATTCCTTTTGGGAACAGAGCCATTTGCAGGCCAAATTTACTTAAGGAAACAGCTGAGAAAATGATTTGTGTGTAAGTAAGAAGGATGTTCCCATGGAAATCCCATGAGTACCTAAGGAGGGCCTTTTCCAACGACACTGGGAAAGGGATGGGAGAGAAAGGCAAGCCAAACAGCTGGCAGGGCTGGGTGGGTGGGGGGCCAGCTGAAGAAAGCCACATTCAATGCATCACTTCCCAGAGCCCCCAGAAGCTCAGGGGCTGAGGTGGCCCTTTTGATTTCCTCCTTACTGGTTCATTCCTGGCACTCAGTAAGGCCTTAATGATGATGGTATCATTTCCAGTCCTCAGACAGTTTGTATAAAAATGAAGAGCCTAGGGGTTTCAGAGAGTGTCATGGGAGGAGGGCAGGGGCAGAGCCGACCAGAACACCGAGGTTGGAAGGGAGTTGGCAGCACCAAGGGCCACCCGTGCTGGGCGGTAACAGCCTATTGATCGCCTGCACTTCTGTGTCCCCAGGTCATGAAAACCTACCACATGTACCACGCAGAGAGCATCAGTGCGGAAAGCAAGCTGAAGGAGGCCGAGAAGCAGGAGGAGAAGCAGTTCAACAAGTCGGGAGACCTCAGCATGAACCTGCTCCGGCATGAGGACCGGCCCCAGCGCCGCAGCTCTGTGAAGAAGATCGAGAAGATGAAGGAGAAGGCGAGCAGAGGCCCTGGGGTTTGGGACAGGGCAGGAAGGGGAGGGTCAGGCTCCCTCCAGCCTGGGCCTCCCGCTCTGCACCCCGCGTGTCTGGGGGTGGATTAATGCTGTCGGCAGAGGCTCCCCGGCGGGGGACAGTGCCGTGGTGGAGACAGGGCTGGCCATGCCTCTGCTAGCACATATTAGGCCTCTGGCCAAGGTCAGCAGAAGGAGAGCTGCTCAGCTGGCTGGAGAGCTGAACTGGGATGAGACTGTTGTGCAGGGAGCATCTTCTGGCAGGAATCACAAGGCATTAGTGTGGGTGGAGCCTGCCCTGGAGGTCGATTTAGTGGCTGGGGGTGCTGACTGGGCCTTAATGTGTCCCAACAAGAGGCAACAGTCCTGGGGTACCAGCCAACACCTGGGAACCATCTAAGGAACCATTCTGAAGAGATTGCCACTGCCAGGCCAAAGCCGGGCCATACGGAATCCTTGCATATTGGTCCTGGAGAAGTGCTTTTGTGGGGCGTGGTGAAAGTGCCAGTTTTGGAGTCAGACAGGCTGAGTTTTGAAGATGCCACATTTATAACAACACTCTGAACTTCAGTTTTAAAATCTGACAGTGATTGCAAACAAATCTCTTTTCTCATATCAACTGCCATCATTTGGTAGTGGCTACCCAGAGCCCTGGGCTTCCCAGGTGGCGCTAGTGGTAAAGAACCTGCCTGCCCGTGCAGGAGACTAAGAAACACTGGTTCAATTCCTGGGTCAGGAAGATCCCCTGGAGGAGGGCATGGCAACCCACTCCAGTATTCTTGTCTGGAGAATCCTGTGGACAGAGGAGCCTGGCAGGCTATGGTCCATAGTGTCACAAAGAGTCAGACCAAATGACTTAGCACACACACGTGCACCCAGAGCCTTAGGCTGAGGATTGTGAGCCCCCTCAAGGCTTTGGTTAAAGATAGTACTGTGATCAATTAATGACGTCTGCCACAGCCAGGGAATTTAAAGGGGCAGTGTGCATCCTGTTGTTTTTCATCCTAGACTAGGTTACTTCTTAGGTTCCTTTCTTCTTAAAGGGCTATGATTTTCTTGTTGAATTCTCTGCATTCATTCATTCCATACAATCAGCAAACATTTCCTGAGCTTTTTCTATTTGCCAAACATTGCATCAGATGTTGTTTGGGCTTCTTCTTCTTTTTTTTGTTTTTGTTTGGACTTCTATTAGACTAATTCTGTGAGACTGATGATTATATGATCCTACAGCTCTCATTATAGGAGATTGAGTGGGAATAAAATCCAACAGGACCTCGGTAAGCTGGAAAAGTAACCAGAGGCAAATAAAATATCAGAGTCATTTCCAAAGCCAAAGAAAAATATGCTCAAAGATAAACAGGCAGCGACCCAGTTAAGAAATAGGCAAAGGATTTGAATAGACACTTCTCTAAACAACATATATAAGTGGCCAATAAGTACATGAAAAGATGCTCAGCATCATTAGTTACTAAGGACATGCAAGTCGAAAGCACAGTGATATACCATTTCACCCCCTCCATAGTGGCTGAAATAAAAAAGTCAGATAACCATAAGTGTTGGTAAGGATGTAGAGAAATTGGAACCATCATACATTGCTGGAGGGAATGTAAACTGGCGCAGCCACTTTGGAAAATAGTCTGAAAGTTCCTCAAAATGTTAAACATAGAGTTACCATATAACTCAGCAGTTCCACTCCTGGAACTTCATAGCAGTTTCATGCATAATAGCCAAAGGGTAGAAACAATCAACTGATGAATAAAATATGGTAAATTCCTATAATGGAATATTCAGCCATGAAAAGGAATGAATACAGGTACGGCATGGATGAACCTTGAAAACAAGTGTGCTAAGTGAAAGAAACCAGTTACAAAAGACCACATATTATATGATTCTATTTATTTGAAATGTCCAGAATAGACAAATCCATAGAGACAGAATATTCTAAATTTAGATAGTGGTGATGGTTGTATTGATACAATATCTCTGGGAATATACTTTGATACAATATGTCTGAGAATACACTAGAAATAGACTTTTAAAAAATAAGATAACCAAGCAGGGAATTACAGAGCTACAACGTAAGGGGATCTATAGAGGGGTAGAGACAGTACTGGTTAGGGGGGTCTGGAAACTAAGTTTGAGTTCAGGATTGTATGCTAATTGGCCATTTGGCTCTTGGACAACCTATTTCTCTTCGATGTTCATTTCCTCACCTGTAAAATGAATGAATTAAGCTAAGATATCTTCAATATCCTTTGCAGGTATAAACTTCTATGAGACCATGAAGGGCTGAAAATGGTCTCAGGGTCATAGTAATCCCCTGGAAATGGGCCAGGAATATCAAAACTCTCTGTGGAGATTGGGTGTGTGGCTGGTTCAGGGTGTGACTGACAGAAGTTTGTTGCTAGAAATTCCCAGAGTAAGTGGACCCTGAATAAAGGTCAGAAGAGAAGTCTGCGGAGAATTAAAAGGCTGACAGTGGAGGTCTCCACTAAACAGGAGAACGTGATCTGTAGGGAGGAAGGTTGAGAGTACCTCAGTAGGATGTAGCCTTGTTTCTTAAAGGAGGCTGTCTCCCTCCTCAGCAGTGGGGCTCATCTGTCTGAAGGGGGCAAAGAGACAGCTCTCCAACCCGTGGACTCATTCCTGCTTCCTGCCCAGGACAGCCCAGGACGGAAGCAGCTTCCTAGGGAGGCGGTCCAGCTCAGACTGGGTGAAGACTGCACCTCTGGCTGCCACACCCCACCTCACCCCACCACTCACATCCAGCCAGTGCCAATCACTTCATGCTGCCCGTATGCAGGGACTGTTCTGGGTGCTGTAGACCCAGCCATGAACAGGGACCATTAAGTCCCTGACTTCACAGGGGACACTGAAAATCAGCAAGTTAGCAAAGAGGTAAAGAAAATATAATTTAGGGTGGTGAAAAGTACTCATGAAAAAAATTGAGCAACTAAAATGTCCTTCAGTAGTTAAGTGGCTAAGTAACTGTGGTATAGCCAGACAATGGAATGTTATTCAGCACTAAAAAGAAATGAGCTATCAAGTCATGAAAAGACATAGAGGAACCTTAAATGCATGTGACAGAAACCAATCTGAAAAGGCTACATACTATATGATTCCAACTATATGACATTCTAGGAAAGGCAGAACTATGGAGACGTTAAAAAAAAAAAAATCAGTGGTTACAACCATTATGTGGGAGAGGGGGATGAAAGAGGTGAATGGGTGGAGCACAGAGGATTTTGATGGGTGGAGCACAGAGGATTTTGACGGGTGGAGAACAGAGGATTTTTCCAGCAGGGAAACTGCTCTGATACGGTAAGGATGAAAACTTGTTACTATACATTTGTTCAAATCCACAGAATATACACCAAGAGTGAACCCTCCCATAAACTGTAGACTCTGGGTGATAGCAATGTGTCAGTATAGGCCCACCAATTGTAACAAATGTACAATGTAACAAATGTAACAAATTGTAACCTGGTAGGGGGTGCTGAGGGTTGGGTGGCACTGTGTGGGGTGCCAGGAGGCATGCCCAGAGTCTTTTTACCTTCCTCTCAGTTTTGCTGTGAAGCTAAAACTCCTCTAAAAAAGTCTTTTAAAAATTAAATAAAAATAATCACTAAAACTTGAATAAAGATTAAATAACTGGGAAAAATAGGGCAGAATAGAGCATGGGAAGGGGCAGGCATGATTCCAGGGACCCTGATGCATGTGACCGTGGCTAAGGACCTGAGTGACGTGGAGAAGGCCATGCAGGGACCGGCAAGGATGGCCTGCCACGTGGAGGGAAGGAGCCTGAGTCTGGAGGCAGAAGTGAACTGGCCTCTAAAGGATGGACAGAGGAGGGCCTCATAAAGGATGGGAATACGGAGGAAGAGCCAGGTCGGGGGGGGCTTCACAGGCCATCGTCAGGGTTTGAGCAGCCTCTGGGGGATGTTGAGTAAGGGCCCCTGGAGGTGTGAGTTACACTCCACTCTGGCAAACCCAGGAAAAGCCTGCAGCTTACCCGACAGTGCTGTTGTCGGCTACACGTGTCGTATGAGGTGGAGCTCTTTGAGTACGGTGTCTAGATCTCTCTCACCCAGCACATGGAGTAAGGTACCCCAGGGCCATATGAGGGGCTGACCGCAGATACTGGCCACATAGAAAACCCCGAATTCTTCGCATCCGTGGCTATGCTCTCACGCCCACTCTTTCCTTCCTCCAGAGGCAGGCAAAGTATTCCGAGAACAAGCTGAAGTGCACCAAGGCCCGGAACGACTACTTGCTGAATCTGGCGGCCACCAACGCGGCTATAAGCAAATACTACATCCATGATGTCTCCGACCTCATCGACGTGAGCTCCTGGGGAATCTACGTTGGTGACCTGCCTGGCGAGAGTCATCAGCTGTGGGAGGGCTGGCCCTTGTTCTTTGCTGACATGTGGGGTGGACGGTGGCCCCGGGAGCCCTGATGGAGGAGACAGGCAGGGAGCATTTAAGAGAGGAGTAGCACCCTGTGGCTTCTGCCTCCCCGGGTGGGAGTGGGCCTCTGGCAGCCCTTGCACGTTTGGGCTGGGCAGGTGTAGTTCAGCATGCACTTTCCAGACACCTTCCTCTACACCAGGCCCTTTACTGGTTTTGGGGATAGAGGGGTGATTGTGCACAGTTCATGCCCTGGGGACTTCCCATGATTGTAAATTTGGTTATATGTTCAGCACCCCTGGGGTCCAGTCCTCCAGACATAGGGAAGAAAATAATGAATGAGACAGAATTACACCGATCAGGTTTACCTGGGGATGTTATGTTGGGAGAAATCAGGCAGTTGAAGTAAAAGGAAAATGGAACCCTGGCTCCTGAGCACCAGCTGTGCAGAACGCACTGGCGGGACAACCAGATTTGGGCGGGAATGCTGTGAGCACCAGATCTGGGGCGGCTCCTGTGTCAGCTGTGATGGAGCTGGAGCTGCGTGGTGTGTCTTCATGAAGACAGGCATCCGGCCCAGCAGGTGCTCGGTCAGGCTTCTGTGAGGGCGTCCTTCTCCTCTGGCCCCGGTGCACCCTTTCAGGAAGTCACAGGGTCACCGCTCTTCCCTCCGCGGCAGAGGGACGCATTAGTGTCATTATCACCACCCCCAGGAGAGGGAGCTGCCTGGCCCTGCCGTCAAGTGCCCACCACTCCTGCTTCCAAGGCTGGAGCCCTCCTTTTCCCCTCCCTTTCAGCTTTCTTTTTCACACAGCCCTTTCATTTGTTTATTTACCAAGTTTTTACTGAGTACCTACTAGCTCTAGGTCTTGAGGTGCAAGAGGGGACAAGAGCCAGTGGGTTTGTCCTCATGAATCTCAACCTGCATCACCCTGCTGCTTTAAAGGCAAATGTAATGCCTAGTGGCAGGTGTTAAACACTGAGGGAACACCTGAAGGAAGTGGAGGGAGATGTGGACCCCTGATATGGGACACTTGGTGTAAATTCTGAGTGGGGAGAACATCAAGGAAGGCTTCCTGGAAGAAGTGACCTATAAACTGGAACCCAGAGGAAGAATATTTAGACAGGAGGAGAAAGGAAGAGGCTTCCAGGCAGATGGTATGAGTGTGTGAAGGCATGGAGATTAGAAAGAACACGGTGAGTTTGGGGAGCTGAGAAAAGAACTGCCATTGCCCAGATTATAATCCCACTGCTCCCTCCAAGGGCTTTGGCATGACTTGCGTGGTAAGATTCCAAAGTGCACGAGGCCTTCCAGTGTGGAAGGGTTGACTGTGGAGCAGGAGGTGACCTAAGTCACTGTGACGGCCCCCCTCCACTTCACCACCCTCACCTGCACATTCTGTGTGTGCTCTCTCCAAGTGCTGTGACTTGGGCTTTCACGCCAGCCTGGCCCGCACCTTCCGGACCTACCTCTCAGCCGAGTACAACCTGGAGACCTCGCGCCACGAGGGGCTGGACGTCATCGAGAATGCCGTGGACAACCTAGATTCCCGAAGCGACAAGCACACGGTCATGGACATGTGTAACCAGGTCTTCTGCCCCCCGCTCAAGTTCGAGTTTCAGCCCCACATGGGGGACGAGGTAGGCTTCTCCCAGGAGCCCCTGCTTGAGGCTGCTCCCAGAGGACTGCGGGAAGGAGAGGATGTCAACTCAGAGGCCTGGGGTCAAGTTCTTGGTGCGTGGGCTTCCCCAGTGGAGGAGTTTACTACTAATCCCCTAATCTTGGTGCCTCAAGTCCGCTGCCTGTGGAACTGCAAGACCTTAGCTTCCCATAAAATCCCTCCCAGTTGTGTCTAGAAGACCCCAAGGGAGCCCCACACCTACACTTAGACCATCATCTCGTGTTCTCCCCTCAGATGGTCCTGGATCACCGAAGGTGGGGCCTCAGCAGAGCCACGCTGGCCTGGGCTCCAGGACCCTGAGCCCTCAGCACACCAGCCAGCTGAGTTCCCTTCAGGGCTTGTGCTGCTCACATCCTCATGATATTCTGGGGGAAAAAAAAATGGGAAAAGACACTCGTCATTAGCCCCAAAGCAGCACACTAGGTTACCCAAGTTTCACAGAACTTCCTAACGAAAATCTCTCCTTGAGCTTTTCCATGTCATCCCTCCCTCTCTCCAGGGCTCAAGTCCTGGTCCCCGGAACAACAGAGGACAGCCACCAGGAGTCATATCTGGCTCCCTGTCTCTACCTCCAGGGATAGCTGCCCAGAACTTTCTCCTAGTGGCCCCATTCCCTCCACCTAAGATACCCCACCCAGGCACGTGAGAGAGGGACCCAGCCAGCCTCTGGATCCAGGTGGGAGCTCGGCTGGGCTGTCACTGCACCTGTGTAGCAGGGAGGGGCCCAGAGGCACCTTTGCAGATGCCGTTAGCTGGACCCTCCCGCGGCCCTACTCACTTCCTTCGTTTGCAAGAGATGCCTTCTGTCAGGCTTGCCCACAGCTCCCACACCATCCCAGCCCCTCGTGTCCAGCCCTCTGACTCCTCGGCTGGTGATTGAAGGCTGGGTTGAAAAACAGAGGCCCTCTGTCTCTTATGAGCTCAGCCAGGTGACACCAGGCAGTCCAGCCCACGGTAGTCAGAACGTTGGCTGGACTCGGGGTAGGAGAACTCTATCTCTCTCTCGTCTTCCTCTCCTACCCCCTCCTCTCTCAGTCAGCCCATGTGGGGAGAAGGGCAGCGAGAGGATCGCTGCTCCACAGCTGCCTGTCTGGAGCACCTTCCTGCTGGGCCCATTCCACTGTTTCCCATCCTTCCTTCTTTTCACTGGCTACTCTTAGGCACAGCTTCCTGCCTGGAAGTTCGCCAGTTAGTCTCACTTAATGACATCATGTCAGTAGTGAGCTGTTGTGCGCTGCCCAAACATAGACCACATAGACCACAGCCAAGAGTTGTGAGAGGGCGGCCCCTGGCTCCTGGCTGGCCCTGCTGTTGCCCAGGACGAGCTGTGTGGTCTTGGGCAGGTGGCGTAACCTTCTCAGGCCTGTTTCCGCAGCTGCGGATGGGGACGTTGGTGGCGGCCGGCCCCGGTTCCGCTGAGGTGCCGAGGGCCCGGGGCAAATGCAGGCGGTGGCTGTCGTTTCTGCAGGTGTGCCAGGTCAGCGCCCAGCAGCCCGTCCAGACGGAGCTGCTCGTGCGGTACCACCAGCTGCAGTCCAGACTGGCCACTCTCAAGATTGAGAATGAGGAGGTGAGTGAGCCCACGGCCCCATGAGGGATTCAGCTGCTGCTCGGGGGGAGCCCACGCTTCCCTTGGAAGACGTGTGAAGTCAGGGTTCATCTGTAAGATGTAGAACCATTAAAACCATACCCACCAAGAATCTTTCATGGCATGGGGAATGCTTGTGCATGTATGCTCAATCATGTCCAACTCTTTTGTGATCCACTGGACTGTAGCCCTCCAGGCTCCTCTGTCCATGGGATTTCCCAGGCAAGAATACTGGAATGGGTTGCCATTTCCTTCTCCAGAGGATCTTCCTGACCCAGGCATCCAACCCCTGTCTCTTGCGTCTCCTGTGTCGGCAGGCAAATTCTTTACCACTGAGCCACTTGGGAAGCCCAGGAAATGCTTACAAGATGTTAAAGGAAAGCAAAGAGGCAGTAGCACTCTATGTTCAGTACTATTCTAACCAGGGTACACCAAAGTGTGTGTACATATTTGAGTGTATTCACAGGAGTAGGAAAAAGGCTGGAAGGAAATACTTTGAAATGCTGGTAGTGGTTTTGTCTGGGTTACAAAAATGTAGGTGATATCTGTTTTCTTCTTTGTGCTTTCCTCTCTTTTCTGCAGTGAGTTTATGTTATTTTTATCATCAGAAGTAAGAGTAGGTATTTTGAATCACACAGTGAAACAACCCAGGGCACACTAAACGTGTCACAGATTTCTGAGCCCCACGGAGCTTCTGTCTTACTGTGGCCCGCACACCTCCCTGCCGTGGGTGGCTCAGGGCTCCCCCCAGGTGGGAAGCACCAGCTGGGAGGCTCCGTTCTGATGTGCAATGATGAGGCCACATGGAGACCTCCTGTTGGAGGATGTCACCCAAGATTGTGGGCAGGTCCATCTGTGAGACGTGCAGTCAGAGCTGGAGATGGGGAGTCGTGGTCCCTGTCTTCAGACCTCGAGGGGGCTGTCTTGTGCAGAGAAGGGAGGTTGCTTTGTGTCTTGAAAGAGGATGGAATCAGGGCAAACGTGAACCAGAGTGTAGCTCAGGATGAACAAATCAAAGAAGTCCCTGTGGGGAGGTTACAGACCAACTATGTATTTGTTTCTCAAACCTGAGGAGAGAGAGGATATGGACAGAGTGTTTTCTTCCTTTTTTTATGCCGTCTCTTCCCCCACAGAATTTTAATTGTCTACATGGAGCAGCATGTGCTGTATGTGTATAATAATGTTAATGGAATTTAGGTTGGAAGTCAGGACCACAGAAAGGAGGGTGAAGCACATGTTCCTCTGGGTAGGCTGTTCACGGCTGGGGAGATGCTTAATTTTGGGCCTGAGCTACTGTGAGGCTGTGTTGGAAAGAACTGAGTCACTCAGTTATTCATTCAACAAATTGTCATTCAGCTCATGCTCCTGCTCACCCTCACTTGCTTCAGTCATGCGACCCCGTGGACTGTAGCCCGCCAGGCTCCTCTGTCCGTGGGGTTCTCCAGGCAAGGATACTGGAGTGGGTTGCCATGTCCTTCTCCAGGGGATCTTCCCAACCCGGGGATCGAACTCATGCCTGCCTGCGTCTCCTGCTTTGCAGGTGGATGGATTCTTTACCCACTGAGCCACCTGAAGCCCTATTCAGCACATGCTGCTGCTGCTAAGTCGCTTCAGTCGTGTCCGACTCTGTGCAACCCCTTAGACAGCAGCCCACCAGGCTCCCCCGTCCCTGGGATTCTCCAGGCAGGAACACTGCAGTGGGTTGCCATTTCCTTCTCCAATATTCAGCACATACTATCCTCTACATGTTGTGTTCAGTGCCGAGTTAAGTGAGTGAATGGACAGTGTAGAGTACTTTCTCTCATGGAGTTTATATCCTGGTGAGAAGAGGTGGGTGAGAATGGAAGCACAAAAGCAAACAAACAGCAAATTGAGGACGTAAAATATCAGCCACTAAGTTAAGAATGCGGTTGTGGCCAGGAGGCGACTTCTAAGTTGAGATCTGAGTGCCAAGGGAGACTCTGAGCAGCCGGCAGTCATTGTCCAGTGAGTGTGGTGCAGGCTCTCCCAGGACTGTGTTTGAAACCACCCTCCATTCAAGCTCGGGCCCGCCCTTTAGGCACAGTTCACTGAAGGGCTATGGGGAGGCTGCGGCCTGTGTGTGAAGCCTCTGGGGGTCCCGCTTGGTCCTGGCAGGGGAGTCGGGGCATGGAGGAGCGGGCACACCGTGTGTGTCTCGGGCCGTCTTCCTCGAGCTCTCTTTTCTGTCAGGCTTGTGTGGACTCCGTGGCCGACAGTGTGAGAGTTTGTCCACTGAGAACGGAGCCCCCTGTATCCAGACTGTCTTCTCCCTGCTCAGGATGAACAGAACGGGGAGTGCTTCTAGGGTTGTCCCTCCTCAGGGCCCTGCCCCCCAGGAGGAGCATCTCTGGGGCTGTGTTACCATAGAGAGACACAGACCTCAAAACCTGAGTCCCTTGCTGGGCACAATGTTCTCCAAGATTCTCACTGGCAGAAGTAGGCCCATGACATGACTGAGCTTAGGCAACCCGGCTTCTCCCCCCAGCCAGCTGCCAGCCTTGTTTTCCACATCACCGTTAACAGAAGTGAGCACCTTTGTCCTGCCCACCTCTGGGGGCTTTACGTGGAAGAAATAAAGGAACGATTGGGAAAGGACTTTGAGGTGTCAAAGACATTGTGAGACTACAGGACTTTTGTTGACATTCGGTGTTTCTCTAGGTCAGAAAAACTCTGGATGCCACCATGCAGACCTTGCAGGACATGCTGACCGTGGAGGACTTTGACGTCTCTGACGCCTTCCAACACAGCCGGTCCACGGAGTCTGTGAAGTCGGCCGCCTCTGAGACCTACATGAGCAAGATCAACATCGCCAAGAGGAGAGCCAACCAGCAGGAGACAGAAATGTTCTATTTTACGGTAAGTGGCATCCTGACTGAGAACCTGCAGTCTGTAGCCCCAGTGGCAGTGACTTTTGGGGGGCAGCCCAAATTAGTGGCAGCCAGAGGAACCCCATGGGTCACTTAGACCTACAGTTCCTCCACCATGCTTTTCAGAATAAGTTGTCTGCCTTGGCTTTGTGAAGTGCAGAAAGTGAGCTCACCAGTGGGTAGCATCAGCCTTGATCTTGGATTGACAGTTATTGCAACTTTCCTGTTCTAGAAAAAACACAGAGAGGGTTGTGCTCAGTAGGGTGAGAGGAAAAGGGCTGACAGAGCCAGAGGCACATCCCAAGTAACAACCCCCAAGTTAGGTGTATGGTTGTCATGTCAAGTTGCGTCAAATTTGGGCCTGGACTCTGCAAACAATGCCCTGGGTGATCTTTGCAAATAGCTGGTGAGTTGCCAGCCCTTCATGTAAAATCCCAGATTACTTATATTCCGTTTGGCCAGGGAGAAACAGGGATGAGAGGCATCGGGGCTTTGGTTCAACGGGTGTTTAGTGAATATGCAATGTTGGGTTGGAGAGGATCTTCCATCTGACACTGGATCCTATTCCACCCTGTTCCTGCCCCAGAGTCATGCAGATTGTGCTTGAACAGCCCCAGATTAAAAGCTCCCTCCCTCCCCAAACAACTGTTTTGTTTGGCTTGTGGCTGGCTATGGACATTATAATGTTTTCCCGTATCTCTGTTATCTTCAAAAAGCTTCCTCATGAGGATTTCTGGTCATTGATCTTAATTCTGTTCTCTGGGGCAACCCAGAGAGAGGCTAATTCTACTTGACAGTCTGGCAAGGTTGCAAGGAGCTGGGCTTTTATTTCTCCAGGCTAAACACATCTACTTGTTTCAATCTGGCCTCTTAAGCTTTTGTTTTGAGTGGCCTCAGCATCCTAGTGACTCTTTCCTGACTATGTTCTGTTAGCACTTCTAAAAAGAGACTCCCAGCAATGGAGTGACCAGCACAAAACAGGGCTAAACTTTCATCTCCTTCCACATTAGGGGCTATGCTTCTCTTTTCATACATCCTAAGATTACATTCTATTGTTTTGTTTTAAAGCTAGTATCAGTTAAATCTCTATTCACAGCATACCGCCATTAAACCATCCTCCTATGGGATGTGTAGGTGATGTCTTAGGTAGGTCTTATGTTTATTACCAGTTTGATTTCCTCTTGATGGATTCAGCTCATGGCTCCAACTGTCATGAGCCTTATCTGGTTGCTCATCACAGATGCTGTCTCTTCAGATCTTGTGTCTAGAGATTCAGTAAGTGTGGCTTCTGTACCTTAAAGTTTATTAGTTAAAACAAACAAACAAGAAATGAATTGCTATGCCAAGACCAAGGCCAAAGACAGAGTTGTTCAAAACATGCCATTAGGCTGATATTGATCCATTATTTAGCAGTTTTAGATTGTGGTCATTTAACCAGTGACAAACCCACCCAGTTTTAACATTCAACTCTATTTCTTGCTCATCAAATATCTGTTGAAAGCCAGTGGTTGATGCATACTCCATTTCATTGATCAATTTTGTTGCTTTCAAGAAAGAAAGCAAAGCGAGACTTAGTGAATGAGTCCATGCCAATTTCGGGGGTTCACCACTTCCACTGGGGGCACACTGTGTTTGTAGAGAATTTATGGGTTACAAAGATAAGGGAGGAAAATGGATGGGTATTAAGTCACTTTGGCAGCAGAATCAAAGATGGGAATTCAGCCTGCTTGAAATGAAAAGACAGCATCCATTATGGGGGTCATGGATGTTGTACTTTGATTTAAATATTCAAATTATCAACCTGACTGGTTAGTGCACCTCATGATTTGATGTTGTGACATTATTTAGGTATTTTTAAGGACGTAACACTCCTTTTAAAGCAAACATCAATATGAATGGATGGTATTTTTTCTTTACACATGAAGCCTAGGTGAAGCATAGAAGCAGTAGCCAGGGGCCCAGAACCCCAGGTTGTAATTTACACTAACCAGTGAGTCACCCGCCAAAGCACGAGTTACAGGTTTGGGATTAGAGCTTCATCTGCTTGGGGCACTGAGGCAGGATGGAGAGAACACCTACTTAACCTCAGCTCTGGCTTTCGTGGTAAATTCTTGAACACAGGATAAAATCAGAGGGGATATCACTGGAAGCATCCAGAGAGAGAGCCTCTTGGTGAATAACTATCAAACGGAAGTGTGTTTTTGAATTATGTAAGAAACTTCTTGAAAACGCAAGTTTCCAGACTGCCACCCTCCCTGAAGTGGTGCCCTAGAAATGTGAGGACACCTGGGCCTCTGTGGTGTCCTCCTAGGGTTAGACTCACAGGAATCTGCCTGTGGACACTCTCCCCAGTTGGTGCCTGCACCACACTGGGAGAAGCACCATGAGTCTCCTCATTTTACCCTGAGGAAGGCATGAGGCCCAGAAATGTTCAGAAATTTGATCAAGGTCACACACTGAGTGGTCACTACTCTAAGCAGTTTCTCCCTCTGTGTAGAATGAGAATAGTGATGCTTCTGTCATTTATCATCTGAGATTACAGTAAGGACCAAATATACCTGTTTGAAAACCATCTACAGATACAACAGGGATGACTTAACAACCACAAGACAAGGCCCTAGGAGCTAAGAAAGACCAAGGCCAAGAATAAAGAATGCCCAACCTCCAGAAACCTGCCGGGGGGGTGGGGTGGGGGCAGCAGGGTTCAGCGAGCTCAGTCTTCTCTGGGCACATGTGGGCCTTCGCCCCACACCTGTCTTCTGCAGGTAGAGTGATGCTCCATATGTCCTGAGCTGCCGAGGCTCACCTCTCTGCTCCTCTGTGCTCCATCTGAGCCTCCTGGCTGAGGCATAGAATGGATTTTTGGTGAGAAACTAGCTGGCAGATTTGGGGCAATCACATCCATCCCCATGCCTTCCCCCTTAGGGCCTTGGTCATTGCATTCCCCTCTGCTGAGAACCCCCTCCCTCCTGTGCGCCCACGTGGCCCCTTCCTCACCTCCTTCAGGCTGGGGCTGAAATGGCAGCTTTGCAGTGAGGTCTGCTCCTACTCCCAGATCCTCATTCCTGCCTTGTTTCCATCCCTAGCGTTCACCACCATTGACCTATTATATATTTTACTTACATTTTTGTTAGCTCATTGTCTTTCTCCTATTCTGCTGTGTCAGTGCCGCCAGGTCAGGGGTTCAGCTGAATGTCTCGGCACCTACTACATGTCAGGCACAGCTATAAGCACCAGGGATCCAGAAGGGAACTGGTGTGGACCACGCGTGCAGTGCCTCTTGGCCCAGCAGAGAGGGCTGCCAGCCTGTGATTGGGTGACATGGGGCAAGGGGGGGCCAAGGGAAGCTGGTACCTGTGTGGAGGCGTGACTGAGGCCGTGCTGAACTGGGGGCAGGTAGATGTGTTTCTGTTGTGGGTGCCTTGTTCCCTGGACTGCACCCGGGTGCACTGTGTTTGGCCAGGCCCCTGGACCGGAGGCAGCCTGGATCCCAGGAACTGTGGGCAGATCACTTCTTGTGTGAGCCTCACCTTTCTCATCTGTAAAAAGAAGAAAATCTTATCCCCCAAGTGCAGTTTGGGTTAGTTTAATAGGAACGTCTCCAGAGGCCTGCAGTGCCCTTCCTCCTTCAGTTCTCAGCCAGATGAAAGAAGACGTCCTGAGGCTCCTCTCTGACGGATCCGATAACACGCTCTTGCCTCGGCTGCATGCCCTTGGCCCAGAAGCACAGAGGAACTTTGATCGCTGAAAAAGCCCTCTGCCCCAGCTCCTACCGTCCTCACGTGACAATAGCCCCTTTTACTTTGCCCATCTCCCACCTCCTCCAGCTTTCTTTGTGTTCCGAAACTGACCTGAAATGTTTCATAGGACTGGACAGCCACGCTAGGCAGAGGGGGGGACCTGCTGGAACTGATGCAGAGACCCTCCCCCCTCCACCCATGCCCAGGGCCTCGATGGTGGCTTCCCACCCCAAGATCTGTTACAGAGGCAGAGATGGCAGGACCTGGCCCTGCAGTCTGTAATGTCCTTGTGCCTGTGTCTTACAGAAATTTAAAGAGTATGTGAACGGCAGTAACCTCATCACTAAGCTGCAAGCCAAGCACGACTTACTCAAGCAGACTTTGGGCGAAGGTGAGTTGAGCCGTGGAGGCGGGCACTAGAGGGTCCTCCCCGCTAGGTCTCGATGTGGCCTCTTGAGCTGTTACAGATGGAGGTCCCAGGCACTTGGTAGAATGAGGCTTCGGACTGGGGCCACCTACTGGAACAAGCCGGCTGGGGAGACAGCCTGGTACAGATGCTGAGAGGGGGTCTAGTTTGGCTGCAGAAACTATGGGGCAAACACAAGTCTGAGTTTAAGTTGTGGGGAAGGGTCCCAGAAAAAGTGATAATGGGTCCCCAATAGGTAAAGGGTGGGATCCAGGGCATAGGACTCTGCACTGATGCTTTCTTAGCAGATTCTATTTGCCAGGAACACTAGTGGAATTCTAGGTCCAAGAAGAATTCACATATGTAAGGCAGAGTTTGGTCCTTGAGGGACCTGGGGACTAGACTTAAAACTCTCGAAAAGTTTCCAACGATGGTTGGAATAAAATCCCATCTGCTTCCATGGCACATGAGACCTGAAATCATTTGACCTCCGCGTGCTACCCTAACCTCATCTAGTTCTCCTCCACTCTCCTACTGTACTCCAGCTGCAGTGAACTCCCTCCTGCGTTTCAGAGCTCAACCAACTTATTCCTGCCTCAGGGCCTTTGCATCTGCTGTCTGAAATGCCCCCCTACCCCATATCTTTGTGTGGATGGCTCCTTATCCTTCAGCTGTTAGCACAGATATCACTTCCTCAGTGAGACTCTGCTGTCCTAGCCTCAGGGAATCACCACCTCTGTCCCAACACTCTCTCTGTTTGATTTTCTTCATCTCAGTGGCCATCATGTGAATTCAACCTCTTTATCATCTGTTCACCTGCTTATTGTCATTGATCACACCTCCACACCCAATAGCATTATACCTTCAGCCAGAGTAGGAACTTCCTTGCTTGTTTCGTCCACTGCTTTATCTGTAGTGCCTAGGACAGTGCCTGACTCATAGTAGGCGCTCAATTAATAGTCACTGAATGAATGTTGGATGGAAAGATCACCAGAACATGAACTAGAAACCATCCAAGATCAAGGATGTTTCAACTGACAAAAAAGGCACACCCTAAGAATTGAAAATTATATTTTATTCGGTGGAAAAAACTGAGGTCTTAAGCCCAGGGTGCAGTATCTTAGATAACTCTGAGAGACTGTTCCATAGAGACAAAGTGAGGAACCAGGACATTTAGGAATTTTTGCAACAAAGACGAGGTAGTCAGAACACCAAAGGATTGCTGTTAATCGAAGAAAACGTGACATCTCAAGTTAAGGAATTGGGGCTCTTCTATGTATGGGAAGGTGCAAGAGTCTGGGCTCCCTGAAATCATTCTGTTGATATGTGCCTCAGCTCTCTGGGGCCAGCATCCTGTTTTTGTCCTCCTGGTTTCCTCGGGGTGCACCATTGCAGGGAGCCAGGGCTGGCGGCTGCAGTGTCTGAGGATTCAGTGGTGGACGTAGCGTTTCCATCCTGAGTTCCCTTGGGGCTGTCCGTCACGGTTGGCTGTAGTGGCTGATGGGTGCAACGTCCTCACTGATATGGTAGGTGGTATTTTTAGTGCACAGGTGGTTTAGAGCAAGTCCTGGTGGCCCTGGGGCTTGGTATGAGGCTTGACTTTGAGCAGAGGAGCTGACCTGGGGCTTCTGAAGCTGGTAGGCCACACTGGGAATAGCCTCATGTTCTGTTTGGAGCGGTCTGTTGGCTGAAGGATGTGCTCGACTGACAGGAAAGAAAACACGGGGTCTGGGAAATATGGGGCCAGTATCAGAGAGGCGAAAAGACTTCCCAAGGTATCAATGCCACTGGATCCTGAGATGACAGCTTGGAGCAGTTTAGAGATGTCCCAGGAGTCTTCTGGGGAACGAGTGCGACAGGACAAGAGCTGTGCTGGGCTGTGGGGCTGGTAGTCACTGCTGCGGGTGTTTGCCATCCACACTGCATCCTCGCCCTTCGCTGGCTTGCTCTCTTCTCCCCCTGGGTGCACATTCTAGTGGCTGTGCCTGGGTCACACAAGTCCTGTTCACTCACATTATCACACAGAAATTCTGAATAAATTGCCAGGTGAACAATGCAGGCTCTGAGGACTGTGAGTCCCAGGAGGGAGGTTTTACCGTGGGCCCAGAAGAGCAGGAAAAGCTTCTAGGAAGATGAATAACTAGGGCTCGAAGGAATAGCCAGGACTTTGAAACTATCACCAGTGGAATTTTTTTCAATCAACTTTATTGACATATAATGGAAATACCATAAGATGCACCCATTTTATGTGTAGACATCAGTGTTGACAAACACATACACCCAGGTATAACCAGCACTTAAAAGCTCCAGCCCCAAAGAGACAACCCAAAAGTTCTCTTGTGCCTCTTTGCAGTCAACCCTCACGCCCCCCCACCCCCCATCCTCCACTTGAAGCCACCACTGATCTGATTTCTGTCGCCATAGACTAGATTTGTGTGCTATAGCTGGTGACAGCTGGGTATCTTTTGGGGATGATGGAAACATTCTGTTTCTTGATTTGGGTGGAGGTTAGACATGGGTGTTTACATTTGACAGAACTCATTGATTGAGGGAAGGAGTGGGGAAGAGTGAGTTGCAATGAGCTTTTTCTTCATTCCCTGCCCCCCACCCCCCGCAACCTTTATATTCTGCTCATCCTGACATTTCAATATTGGACCAGGAGAATGGGGCCATGGGGGACTGTGGCTAAAACAGAGGGAACCAAACCAGTGAGAATGGAGGGAAAGGGAAGAGACACAAAGTCCTGAGGGCAGCTAGGATGAGTGTATGATGGAGCAGCTTTCACAGCTTGTAGGATCGGTTTTTCTGGTCATGGGACTGGGTGCTGAGGGGTGTTTCTCATGAGCCATTTAACAGAAGGCAGGTCCACGTGAGTTGCTGACTACTTGTGTTTTCGAAATCAGACACCCTAGATTTAGAAAACAAGATGTTCTTTTAAAAAATAAGATCCCAGTTGAGAAAGTGCTTCTCTCGAGCTTCCCTGTGAGTGCTATCAGATGCAAGCTTTTATTCCTGCTCCTGCCTGAGTGGCCTTAATGAGATATTAATAATAATTGGTTTTGGTTGGTGTGACTCTTGACCCATTTGGTCTTCCAAGTGTGTTTAGCCTTCAGCTGCGTCTTGCTCTGAGATATATGAGTCCTTCTCCTGAGTTTTGAGCTGAAGAACAACAAAAAACAGGAAATGCAACTTCAGAAGTACAATGGCAGCTAAAAAAGAGCCATCTAGAAGAATTTCCATAGTCCTGTTTTCTTGCAAGCCAGCAGTGAGCAAAGTCCACTGTGCTGCTTTTGATATCTGGCACAGGTCTTGTTAGACTGGTCAGTTCTGGGGAAGTTTTTTCTTATTTTGACAAACTTTTTATTTTAGAGTAGTTTTATATGTAATGTTGCAAAGACAGTACAGTTTCCATATATTCTACATCCAACTTCCCGTATTATTAACATCTTCATTTAACATGAGTATGGTACATTTGTCACAATTAATATATACTGATAAATTATTATTAACTAAAGTTAATAAATTACTGAATTACTGAAAAAACTGAAGCTGAGACCAAATCTTCAGTCTTTTTTGTATCTCCCCCTGCACGATAAAGATACATGTGGATTCTTAGGGCATTGAGGGAGAGGGACGAATTTGCACTGACTTAGTTTGATAAAGCTCAGAACCTTCTAATTTACTCCTCTGAGAGTCGTCAGATGAGTCCTCCCTACCTGGACGTGTTAACTCTTCCGTTCAGTAGAAAGTTCTTGTGAGAGTGGGTCTAGGGTAGAGTGACACCCGCATCAGTGGCCTTTTTCTGTCATCTGAGAGCTGTCTCATCTTGGGAGGAATAATCTGGTTGTTTGAAAACAGGTGAGAAATATGGGGCCAAGTGAAATGTCTTGGCTAAAAAAGATACAAGGTTTTTATTTTTAAAAAAGGAAATGAAATATCATGTCTAGTGCCTCAGTCTCTCTCAAGTACTCTTTTGACAGCACGCCTCAGAGAAACCACAAGCTGGAGGAAACTCTAGGTCTTCCGGGTCACCCTCACTTAGAGGCGAATTTTTGAACATAACTGACCCCAGGAATATAAGTCAAAATGCTTCTAGGTGCCCTGTAAATTGGCATTCCTTGTTACAAATGTCACTGCCACATCTTGGAAACAAGAACGCACACCCTTATGTGCCTTTGGCTGTTGCTACGTCATTTTATTGGCTAGAGAATTCTTAGTTTATCATCTCTGAGCCTTAGATTTCTGACCTTTTATATTGCTCTGGGTAATCAGTAAGCTCCAGGGTTTACACCTAAGATACAGTGGTTTTTCAATTTACTCTAGCCGCTCAAGGGTACATGGTGTGTTGTCTATAAAAAGGAGTGAGACATAACCTTTTCAGGCTGAGATTTAATGTCCATTACAGAGCAAAATGTCCACCAGGACCAGACAGTCTGACCTTCTAGAAAATGACTGAGCCACCAACAATAAAGAATATTTTCACAATCCCAAGAGTCTCAGATGGTAAAGGGCAGAGCATTTTTGATTTCTGTTAGAAGTTGAAACACCATATTTCAAAAGATGTTAGTAAAGGGGTTCCTGAGAGCTAGAATGTGAGTCAAAGCTGAAGGAGAATCGATTCCATTTGTTGCCAGAGCAAAGTCTGTCTTGAGTGTGTTCTGACATTCCACTTCCAGGACCCAGACCCTTTGATTCCTACCTATTCCTTTCTTCCCTCCTAGCCTGTATTTGTCCATTCATCTGTCCATCCACCCATCAAAAGCACAGACTCTGTGCTTGGCTAGGACTGGGGGTACTGTATATATAAGACAGACAAGGTTCCTGCCCTCCTGGGGAAGAGAGACCTCAAACAGGAAACAAACCATTAAGTAAAGAATTGTAAATGTGGTAAGTGTCCTTGAGTAGAAAATTTGGGCTGAGATAGATAATAGTTGTGTATAGGGTTGAGGAGCATGGGGCACCTGCTTTAATGTGGGTGATCAGAGAGGTCTCCAGGGGGAGGGACATTTAAGCTGAGACTTCTGAAGGGTGGGAATGTGTCTGCCACATGAAAAACTGGGGAAAGGGTGATGAGGCAGAGGGAACAGCCCATGGGAAGGCAGGAAGGGATGAGGTGAGGTTGAACAAAGAGAAGAGCACTGTGCCTGGACCACAGTGAGTAGTACATAGAGGAGTGGGCCAGTCCAAGAAGAGGTGGAGCAGGAGCCTCTTCCTAGGTCCCCTCTGTCAGTCAGAGTTGCACAGTTAACTACATCCCTAAGGGAAATGACATGTTTTATAGCCAACCCAGGCCACTGGCTGACCCTTTCCTAGGTGGGTTACCATCAGCTCTCACCGGGGGTCTTAGGTCTATGTGAAAACGTGACTCAAATTGGTGTCTGGCAGGAATTTGCCTCAGACCCCAGACACACAGTCAAACTGAGTAGAGCAAATTTTCTTGTTTTACCCCACTTTTCTCCTTTTCTGCTTTGGCTTCAGTTCAACCAGCTGCAGTAACTCTTGTAACTGCTTGTGGCTTTGGTCAGGAATTAAGGAATTGTGTGCTGATTTGCTCCAAGTTTTATTTTCAGACTTCTCTCACTGTCTTCCTCCCTTCATTTTCCTCCCCAGCTCCATTCAGCATTGTTTTCCATAGAGAAGCATAAATACGCAGTTCTTTCTTCTATAAAGTCTCTTCATGTGAATACTGAATGCGATTCTAGAATCTAGAGCAATGCAGTTCAATATGGTGGCCGTGAGTCACTTATGACTATTGAACACTTAAATCGTGGCTAGCCTGAATTGAAATGTGCAAAATGAGCATCAGATTTCAAAGAGTTAGTACTATACACATATGTTTATATGTGTATATATAACTGTAATGGGCTTCGCAGGTGCCACTAGTGGTAACCCGCCTGCCAATGCAGGAGACATAAGAGACTCAGGTTCGATCCCTGGGTTGGGACGATCCCCTGGAGGAGGGCGTGGCAACACACTCCAGTATTCTTGCCTGGAGAATCCCCATGGACAGAGAAGTATAGTGGGCTACAGTCCATAGGATAGCACAGAGTCGGACACAACTGAAGCGACTTAGCACACATGCCTGCATATACCTATAACATCTTATTAATTTTTTATATTGACACATGTTGAAATAACATTAAAATTAATCTCATCTATTTCTCTTTAAGTTTTGTAATGTGGCTACTAGAAATTGTGGCTTGCATTTTATTTCCATGGGACAGTGCTGACTTAGAGGTTCTCTACTGCATCACAAAAAAGAATGAATTACTCAGTCATGCTATGGATGAACCTCAAAAGCCTTGTTATGTGAACAATAAAAAATAAAATATATGTGAACATGGCCCTACAAATAGGAGGCACGGAGGATTTAATAAAACTCAGTTCTCCCCAGTAGACCATACCTTAGGCATAATTAGATTTCCCATTACATAAATAATTAAGTTCAAGTGTGAGTTGTTTCACGTTTTTAGAAAAAGATGAATGTGCACCGGTCAAAAGTAAAATAAACAAACAAGCAAAAACGAAAACAAAACCAACAATTAAACATAATGTACACTTTTCTTTCCAGGCGAGAGAGCGGAATGCGGTACAACCAGGTAAGGGCCGGGGATCCGGTTTCCCGCACCTGCCGCCCGAGGTGGGGAGTGGGAGGGGGCAGGAGGCGCAGGAAGGGCGGGGAGGGTGGGACGCGGCGCTGGAGCTTGGAGCAGCCGTTTCAGGGAACAGCGCCTCACCGTGTCCCCACGGGGGTGTGACTGTGCTGAGAGGGGAAGCAAGGCCTTTGGCTGTTCTGCTCATTCCAGATTTAGACTGTGACAGGGAGGGAGCCTTTCAGAGCTGCTCCGGGAGGTGGGTGTCGTCCCTGGCGGCGCTATCCATCAGATGGGGGGAAGGGACCGTAATATATATTGCAGAGTAGGGCAACCGGAAGCCGGAGTTTATGAGGTTGCTGTCCACCTGTCTCCCCATCCGTTCTATGGCTGCCGAGCGAACTGCCGAGGAGGGTGGGGGCGAGGGTGCGGGGCGGGACGGAGTAGACCGGGGTCCCGGTTTGCCATTGCTCTGGATTTGGCCGGAATCCCGCACCAGCGCCACGGGCACACGCATGCGCATATTCACACTAGCGCGCACAGCCCCCGCTGCTGCAGGCCCTGGCTTCCGACTTCACCGCCCTGGGATGGACTGGTGGCGGAGCCCCTTGCTCGAGAAGTAACAGTGGACAGCTTCGCTTTCTCCAGCTCGCTCACCATTACCCTCTGCGCTTTCCCCTGAGCAGACCAGAGCCAGTGAACACTTTCACTCAGCAGCGGATAGCTGAGGGTCTGACTTCAGGACTGGACCTTTCCTTTACCTGCAGAGAATTTAGGTCCCTAAGCAGCCCCATCGCTGCCTGGGTACCTTAGAGCCCATCCGTTTCCCCATCCCCAGCAATGCCTGTCCCACCGCCCAACATGAATTTAGTGGTGGCCTCAAGACCTGCACTTTTCCATCATGTGACCACTGAGGTCTAATTTTTGCCTCATTCTGGGCCCAGTGACCCAGTGACATCCTTTCCCCACAAGTTCCTCCCAGTGGCTCGGAATCCTGGAAAGCTGTCCTATTTGGCAACAAGAAGGATGAACCAACTCCCTCCTCATCTGGAATGGAGTTGGCTGGGAAGAGGCTTGGAAAGCTCTGAGGTTTTCAGTTTACTGAGCCCAGGGTGGGAGACCAGGGACTCTTCAGAAGCTTAGTCTGTGCAGCCGTTCCTCTGGGACCCGGCAGTCTGGGAGCACTGGGACGATTCGTGATGCCAGAGGAGGCCCTCCCAGCACGTGGGCCAGCAGATGTGCAGGCTTACTTTCTAAGAATCTTTTAGAAACAAATTCCTTTTTTAAAAATGAATTAATTAATTAAGTTTATTTATGGCAAATGTTGCCTTTTTAAAAAAATTATTTATTTATGGCAGGAGAGTGTTGTCCTTTAAAAAAAAATTTTTTTTTAAATCTATCTGTGGCAAGAGAGTGTTGTCATAGTCCCCAAACACCAGAAGCTACATTTTACACCAAAGTCTGCAAATAGTGCAACAGATGGGGGATGAATTGAGCCATCCCTCACTTCTTCCTGATTCCTAGAACTCATGAGGGAATAGTGGTTCCAGCAGATTGTAGGAGAGATCTGTCATCAAACCCTTGGCGAGGTCCCAGGATGTTCCTTAGAGAAAAGTTGAGGGGTTTTGCTTTTTTAAAAAATAAAGTCCCCTGAGATGTTGTCTTCCACACCCTCATGGACCTAGGGCCTGGGAAATCCAAGCTAGGATTACAGACCTCCCACTTAGATACGCTGCACTGCACTGTACTAAGCCGTAAATCCAGCCATCTGCACTTTGGCCCTTGGCCAAGGTCAAAGGCAACTCTCTTAGTAAACGAAAAGCTTCCTCTTCTAAAAATCATTTTTAACTTATCGTAGAGTGCATTGCTAGCTTGGAAGTATTTTTAAGATTAATCTTAAATGCCCCGGGTGAGCTGTTTCTACACTGTGGCCCTCTTTATTTCCCATAGTTTCCTGTCAAAGGTCAGTGTCATTTTGGATGATTGGTTGAGCAGATCCTCTCAGCAAGCTGCCACTGGCCTTGTAGAGATAGACCAGTTTTGCACATGGGCTGCAACACGTTGTATTTTTTTCTCACACTTTAGAATGTTATCTTAGAATAGCCCCAATTCATAATAACCCTGTAATTAGCATCACCGCCTTAATGAACATGAATTTGAGCAAACTCCGGGAGACAGTGAAACACAAGGAAGCCTGGTGCACTGTAGTCCATGGGGTCTCAAAGGGTCAGATACTATTTAGTGACTAAACAATAACAAAAAATTAGGCAGACCAGATACAATAATACACTTGAAAGATGTATAGTAAATGGCAAAGTCAAATGCAAATGTAAAGTTTGATTATGGTTCTTCAAACCATTGACTGGGTTCCCTAACTTAGAACTTGCTGCAAGTCTGAATTAGTGGTGGAATCACTTGAGATTTCTTGTCTACAAAAATGCAACCACATGCACACCCATGGGCAGCCTCCGAGAGCCTGACCATCATCCAACTATAATGTTGCTGCCATTTTGAATTTTGACTCCCATGTCTGTGAGGTCGTCTAGGAAAATCACCATCCTTTTGGTCACAGAATAATTTTGAGGCCAAGTTCTGTGTTGCTAATGTGTGTGAATTTTCATCTTGGTTGGAAGGCAGAAAGGGGACATTGGTCTCTGGTTTCTCTTTCTTCCTCTCCGTGGCTTTCTCTGTTCCTGTTTTCCCTGCCTCTCTCTCTCTTTCTTTCCTTTTGCTCTGCAACTGAGCAGCAGAAGAGATGGAAGGCTTAGGCTGCCCCACTTTCCTTGGCTGAGCTGCCCCTCTGCTCCCCACTTTGTGCCCCACCCAGCACTTCAGTAAGTCGGGATCAATTTGATGTCATGCGAAGTTGGGATAGCTACGTTTCCTTGTCAGAGATTCTGCTCTGTGCACAGAGTACCACACTAAAGGAAGAAATCCTGATGTGATTCCAACAGTCCTTTGCTTTCTGGATTGGGCAGGAGAAATTTTATAACTCAGAGGAAAAAAAAATTCCTTGGGACTTAACTTTATGAAATAAATTTTAAAGGCACCCTAGACTTTTTTTTTGGTGTTGGTGTCCAACACCTGCATTGAGTCTCTACTCTTGTTGACCATGAGAGTTTAATAGATAATTTAATGCGATTGCTGGGTGTTCTGTGGTAAAACCCATTTCCCCACATCCACACTCACACCAGGACCTGGAGTAGGAAGAGCTGACTTCTATTCCTGTGACCTTGGGCAGGTTTCTTAATCTCTCAGTGGCTCATTTGCCTTATGTTTAAAGTAGGTTTAATAGTTCTTGCCTACTTCTCAGGGTTGCTGTGAGGATATCATGCAGTGTGAGATAATGAAATGATCGGACACGTTCAAAAGCAGAGACCCAAATCACCATGGGAACGAGGTGGCTCAGCTGCTACCCTCCGGTTATTAAACATAAAACCTATGGCCCCCTGTCACATTTCTAGCACTCTCTTTGGCATATGTAAATTCAAAAGCAGATCTATCATAAGAAATACTCACTCTCACATGCCTTTATCCTCAAAAAAATAAGTAACTTGTGAAAAAGAAATGACATGGACTTAGCTAACCAAATTGACATAGATCCAAGATCGGCTCAAAATAACCTTGCCTGTTGTCTCTTTTCAACGTTTTGGTCTGTGCTGTTATTTTTGGTTCCAATGTTTGGGTGGCATGAGATTTGGATTCCACTGTCTTTGCCCATGCATGTCCTGGAGCTAGCAGTATTTGCTCAGTATTCAGACACCAAAAGGAAGCTGATCTGTGAAGTAATTAGCCTCCAACTAATAAAAAAAAAAAAAAAAAGGAAGCTGATCTGAGTTCCCTTGATGGTGGGGCTGCTGAAGCAGACAGGCGAACAAGGCCAGTGAGCAAGGCAGTGTGAGTCTCATCTCCTTGATGGGCTCCACAGCACGTATGATTTATTGCCCATTCACAGAAATCAATCAAGACGTGGGGAGCCCAGGTCTCTGTTCGTCACACATGGACATTATCTGTGTTAGGCTGGGTCCCCCCTTGGTACCTCCCAAACTGTGAGCTAAGCTAGTTGAAAGTGAACTGTGTCTCTTGGTTAGGGGTCTTCCTCCTAACCTTTAAAAGTCCTTTGACCTAGAAGGCTGGCAGCATTGAGTCAGGCCAACTTGGGTGGTGAAAGGTGAGCAAATAAGCCAACACAGGCATATGCATGTGAGCAACTCTGGAAACCGGTTCAGTGTTTGTGGCCATCTCACTGTTGTTGGTGAACTGTGGTGTGATCGCCCCTCCCTGTGGCCGAGATGGAGCGAGCACAGGGAATGGAGATCTTAAAGTCAAGCAAGACACTTTCAACCTGACCCCCCAGTCCTCTGCTGGCAAGGGTTAATGGAATGGATGAGTTTGGGCAGGATTTGGGAAAGTGCCCTAAGGTTCCATGACTGACCTAATGGGAAAAATCTTGGGCTTAGAGCCAAAGAGGCTTAGTTTGGGGCCTAGCTCTGCCCCTTTCCCACTCTAGGGCTCAGTTTAGGCCTCGGTAAAATGGGGCCACACATGCAGGGTTAAGCTGATGTTAAGTATGACAGTGAATTTGAAAACACTAACTGAAAGTGTACTTGACTAAAGGACAGGAGATAATCCTCACCTGGGGGCCCCCAAAGAAGCTGCAGCTGCCCTCCTGGCATCAGTTTCTTCATCTCTAAAATGAGAATAATAACTGCCCGGCTCTTAGATCAATGGAATAAAGATTAGTCAAGTGCATTTGAAATGCTTAGTGGCATTAGGAAGATCAGTGGCCCGGTACATCGGGAGCTGAGACTCGGTGATGCGTTTAAGCCAAAACAATGAAAATTAACCCTTCCAATCATCTTTGAAAGTCTCTTGCTTTTTTCGGCTACAGGTTACATCTCACTCCTGACTCCCCCTCCATCTGGTTAGCTTTGTGGAATGACAGCCTCTGATTGGAGTTTCAGTGGTTTCCCCGACAGTGCCCACCACCCCTCATAATGTAGAATGCATTTGTGTTACATGAGCCTTGGTCCTGCCTGACACTGTGGATCAGTTAAGACACCTTTGAACATCCAGAGGCCTTCAGATGGAGCATTGGGCACCAATGCACTGGGGGTTCAGGCCTTCCATTTGCATTTTGTGTTCTCCTTCAGTCGTGGGTTACAATAGCGTCTTCCCCCATTGTATGTTTACCTTGGTTGCTTTCTTGATTTCTTTTGTTCCGTTTTCCCCTAGGCCCCCCTGTCTTCCCCCTAAACCACAGAAAATGAGGAGACCTAGGCCTCTCTCAGTGTGTAGCCATAAACTATTTAACGGCTGTATGGAAGCGTTCATTAAGGTACTTGCTGGGGAGCCACGGAGTCCGCAAACGTGCCCAATGTAATGGCAGCCTTTCTCCACCTCCTACCCTGGCCAACAGCCCTGCCCCGACCTACTGACAGACTGACATCTGACCAACCAGAACTTTCCATCTGGGCCCTGGGCCAGGCCATGTAGCTGGCTGGTCTTCCTGGTGGGCTGCTTGTAGCTTCAGAGGCACTTATGTCTCTGATCTGTGGCTTCTAAGAGTGCCTCCCCTTGCTTCTCAGCCCTGGCTGAGTGGGCAGTGGGGAGGGCTGTCAGTCCTGCTCCCCTGCTTGAGGAACTATAGTCCTGACCAGGCTGAGGGACAGTTAGAGAAACCCCCTCACCTCCCGTTGCACACACATCTCCCAGGAGCAGACTGGTTGGAAGCAACAGAAAGGAAAACCCTGCGTTGTATAACAGTGTATTTTTACACAAGTGGTTTTTTTTTTTTTTTTTTTAAGTTGAGAATAGACCAACAAAGGAAACACATATGATTTGTATGAGAGACAACCCTTCCACCTTGTTTTGCTTTTTGTGAGGCAGTTTGGGAGAAGGGAAAAGAGATGAAGTAGTCCTTATAGAATTCCAGGTTAACCCTTTACACCTTAAACTGAAAAGGAAGGTTTTCATTTCAGTGAGTTTCTCTGTTCTTGCTTCTCGGCTGCTAAGGGTGAAGGATCAAGCCATCCCAGATAGAACAGCTCAAGGCAAGTTAAGATGGTGATGGAGGTGGGAAGGGTAGCAGGTGGGAAATATCCTCAGGGCAGATGCACTCTGAACGTTACTTAGAGGAGCAGGAGGAAGGTCCCTGCCAGTTACTGGAAGCCCGCCACCGTCTAACAAAGACACTGACTGCAGAAAATAAGACTCATGTGAGTCAGGAGAAAAGGCCCTGAAGGCTCCCAGGCCCTGCCTGAGACACGTTTGGAGTGTTGGAGGCTGCCTCTGCTCCAGCTGTTTCTCCTCCATCCCCAGACAGGGCGTTCACAGGACTTCCTGGGCAGGGAGGGTCGGCCTCAGGTGTGGGAGGGGATGTGGGCAGGATCAGCCTGGGTCCCAGGACTGTCTCTGCCTGTGAACTGAGTTCTGGGAAAGGGAAAGGGGGACGGGAAGACCCCAGTTGGGGGTGCCCGAGGAGTGGGAAACAGCAGCTGCTGCTCTCAGATGCCTCAGAGGTGGGAGGCCTGGAGGACCCCAAAAGGCAGGGTGCTGCTGCTGGGTGCAGCAGGAAAGGGGCACTGTTTGGAGGTGATCCCTAGTGAGCAGTTTGCCATCCAGAAGATCACGGGAGGAGAGGGCTGTGTCGAGAGCCCTTCCTTCATCCTCCCTCATCGCTCCTACAAGACTTCCTTCTCAAAAAAATCGCACTCCAGAGCTGAGGGGAGACTGAGGCCCATTTGCTACTGTCTGCCCTCAAGGACCTTATTGTGTCACGCAGGAGGTTTTTGATGCAGAAAGCTGAATGTGGAAGATGATTCAAGATGAGTGCTTGGTGACTGATCGGTACAGAAATAAGTTCTGTGAGCACTCTAGACCAGGAAGAGCTGTGAGCATCGGGGTAGGGGCAGCATTGAAGGAAGTTTCGGAACACGGCAGAGGGGCGGATGGACAGAGGAGCTGCTGAGAGAAGGAAGAGAATGAGCGAAACCTCAGAGACACGGACCTGTTTTGGAATACGCTTAGCGCTTTGGAAACAGGCTATCTGTCAGGACGCTTGGAAGGTGCTCTCACCTGATGGCATTTGAAAGCAAAGGTGTTCTGTTTAGTGAAACAGTCTCTGAGTGGAGAACTCCTACATAAAATGTGTGACAATCAAGTCATCTGACTTTACTCCCCTGACAAACAAAACATCCAAGGGCGTGTTTGCCCCTTGGACGAAGTCAGTCCTTCTGAATCTATAGGCTTTGCTGCACCTGGTCAGTCTCCCTCGAGCCTGCAACAAGCGTCTTTGTCAGCGGTGCCAAAACCTTGTCTTTGAATGGACGGTCTTTGGAATGAGAAGTGTCATTCAGAGTCCAGCTTTGCAGCCACCGGAGCCACAGAATGGCAAGAAGTATAGGATGCGTTGGGCGCCAGGAGACTGGCTCTGAAAAGAGCCCCCAGAGAGGGACACCCCAGAGAGGGCACGTCCCTGGAATAAGAGCAGAGCTTCCTCAGGGGATAGTTTGGCTGAAACAGTTTGTTTGTTAAGTGATTGCATTTCTTTGTAGTCACATGTACTTGTACCACATATTATCAGTGCAGTTCAACCAGCTCTTCTGTGCGCCCTCTCTGAGCTCAGTTTGGGGCAGACTGCAGTAGCGGGGCCCCAATCTCAAGGATGGTTAACTCTCAGAAATTGAAAAGGCAGTGTGATGCACTCAGTCATTCAACCTTTGTGAACGGAATTTGCTTTCCTCTTATGATTACCCTGCTATGTGAAAGCAGATTCAGCATGAACTAAGAATCCCCATCTCTGAAATGCCAAACCTCTGAAAGGCTTGTCAGTATAATAACATCATGGAAATGCCATGATTGTGAGGGTTTAGAGGGACAAGGGGAGTTCCCTCGTGGCTCAGACAGTAAAAAATCTGCCTGCAATGCAGGAGACCCGGGTTCAATCCCTGGGTTGGGAAGATCCCCTGGAGAAGGGAATGGCAGCCCACTCCAGTTATTCTTCCTGGAGAATTCCATGGACAGAGGAGCCTGGTGGGCTACAGGCCATAGAGGGTCACACAGAGTCGAACACGACTGAAGCAATTGAGCATGCACACACGTGAGTGTGTGACGAGGATCAGATAAGTAGCTCATGCTAGGTTCTAGAGCTCTGGCTGGCGCAGAGTAAGCACCAGGGAAGTGTCAGCTGCGAGTGCTGCCTGGGCTTTCCGGAGCGCGCCCACGGTCCCCACCTGACCATCTGTCACTGCAGTCCTAGGTTCAGGTGGGCTCAGCCAATGTAGGAAAATCCTAGCAGCTGAGACGCCGGGGGCTGGACGGGTGACACCAAGGAGGAGGCTCACATCCTCCTGATTCTCAGGCAGGGGGGTGGCCTTCCCCAGGAGCCGAGTGAGACACAGCACGCACCCCAGAGCCTGACCTGCTGCCTGTACGGGAAGAAAGAAGAAGGTAGTTCTCCCCTACAAATGGGCGGCTTCAGTGAAAGCAAAGGCTGTGCTTCTGTCTGCAAGATCGCCAAGGCGTTCTGACTGTATGGCCCTCCCTCACTTCAGGTTTTGTCAGTTTTGGGTTCCCTGAGGTTTTTTTCAGTGCCAGAGTCAGGGTCCTTGGGCAGAAGGAGATCAAAGTTGAGCGGGTGCCTGGGACCTGCTGCCTCAGCTGTCGGGCGGGAAAGCACCGGCCACCATGTGACATTGGAACCGGGCAGCTTGCCCTTGGGTCCTATCCAGAGGGCCCCTGAGAAACATAGTCTTGGTTACCTAAGAGCTAAGAGCGAGGCTCTCTGAGCTGACTGCAGGGCCAGTCCCAGTAGACGCCTTTCTGTGGGAAGCTGGGTTCACCTTAAGGGGTCTCAGGTGGGCTCTCATTGCTGGTGAATAAACAGCCCCTGTGTTGAGGAGAAGGTAAACTTAAGGTCAGGGAAGGGCTTAGTGCTCACTCACCGTTCCTGTACTTTGACAAGGACTGAAAGAGGCCTCTTTGCCCTCTGGTGTCCAAGGCGGCCACCCTGGAAGGCTGGCCGGGCAGGTCCCTAGCTCCTGAGCCTTGCAGGCTGCCTGCCATCTCCCTGGCCCTTCACTGGCTGCCATTGCATTTCGGCGTTCCCGGACTCTGAAGGATCTGCTTACTCTAACTGATCTTACTCCTGCATAATCTTTTCTTTTTCTCCTGCTCTGCTGCCTGTTTATTTTTTGTTATCAGAGGAAGAAGAAATGCTCGAACCAGGAACCAGGTATTTACTGGAAAGGTCCGTCAGCCCCATTCAACTGGATGGAAACTGTCTTTAGTCCTGACATGTAGCACAGGGCCCACCTTGCCTGTTGCCAACGAGTCCACTTTATTATCCCCTCTGTGACTCTAGTTAAGGAAAGAATTCCCAGATGGGGTGTGGAGGAGCCACAAAACCATCCAATCTCATGTTTTTTTCCCCTGTCCCTTTTACATGAGCATACTAGAACATATGCCTTCTGCTTCCTCACCTTCTGAGGAGGATAGTATTTAATTTGGCCCATTTTAAAAAAGAGTTGTGTTGTTCTTGTTTTATTTTATTTTTTTAAGATTGTATGCTCTGTAAGTTGCCTTAAATAGCAGAACGGTCAACCAATGATGGAATCCAAAGGAAAATGATCCCTTGCCCAGCTCTCTGTGGCCTTGGGCCAGCCTAGGGAAATGTCATTGAACTTGACATTGACACCCCAGATACATGTGTTTAGAGCTGCCTCTTAGTCAACCTTTCTGAATAAGGTGGCCACTCAGTGGTCAGTGGCTGACAATAATTTTTTCTAGAAGTTTTCCTTGTAATGTGTACTGTTAAACCAAGTTACCTGTCTGGATGTTTAGGTTGTTACATCATGAGTAGAGCTAGTCTTCCCTTCTCAGAGCTCACAAGGACCCCTGGGGCCGGCCTTGCTTCTCCCGTAGTGTGCCCTTCTTCATGCCGGCAGCAGGTCCTACAGTCCTAGGCAGAGTCCTTGCCCCTTCCCTGAATGCTGGGAGAATGGAGTTGAATTGGGACTGAGGGGAGTGGGAGGCATAGAAGCCTTGGAGAGCAGACTCTAGCTCTCTCCACGCAGTGGGCTCCCTCCCCTTCTGCCATGTGCCAGTGAGGGCTCCCGAGCCCTGATTTCTTCCCAGCTGAGTAAGGAGACAGAGCATTTCTTTAAAATTATCATAACTATGCCTTTTCTGCAATAACAGAAAACTTTTTGTTTTAACTGTTTGTGGAGACTTTAAGTTAGTGGTTCCTTGCTTGTTTTCTTACTAATCCGATGGTACTAATATTCTGGCTTGAGTTCATAATCTGTGTTTGCAGTGTCTTCTATCCTGTGGTGGTTGCCAAGTCCAATACAACTCACGACTTTTTTTCTTAAGGATTCAGGACAAGCTATACCACTGGTCGTCGAGAGCTGTATCCGATACATCAATTTATATGGTAAGCTTAATCTCAGGGCAGTGTTTCCAGTTCTTTCAACAGGTGCCAGGCTGTTCTCCATAAGAGATGAGATTCAGGTTTTCATCTTGGTAGATTCCTGCTACTGCCGTCCTTAAGGGAGGGAAAAAGCTCCGTAGAACAGCTGCTATTCTGACTGCTGTCTGTTGAGCCTTCTGTGTTGGGGGGGACTGAAGGTGGTGGTGAGAAGACCTGGGAACTGGGAACACTGAGGATCAGGGAGGGGTCACAGGAGAACAATATTAGTTCCTTCCTCACTCCCACCCAAGCCCAGAACGCTGCAGTTTTAGCACTGACTGAGGTTGACCATCCAATCGGCTAATACTGCTAGACAGTAGCAAGCTCCATGAAGGAAATAAGAGTGTCTGGGATTTGCTACATGGTGTTCCCAGCACTTAATGTGTGCCTCCATCTATTTATTTATTCATTCCTCCAAAAATATATTTCCAGAGTGCAGAGCAGGCACTGTTTCTGACAATGGCAGCACAGCCATGAACAAGACAAGCAGGCTGCAAGCCCTGGTAGCTTACATGACCAATTAGAAGGGCAAGGGAATGAGTGAGCAGAGAGATACGTGGTCAAATTTCAGTTACTGATAATGCCTAAGAAATAACTAAGGGGATAGAGAATGGCTCGAGGAGGGCAGGGCTGACTTGGCTAAGGTTGTAAGGAGAGCCGTCTCCGAGGAAGTGGTATCTGAGTAGAAGCCAACCTTTGCAGTCCAGGTGGAGAGAATGTTTTGAATGTCAAGGCCTAATATGGGGAGCAAGACCAGCATGCCTGGACATGCTGGACATGCCCCAGCCAGGAGGATGGGGCAAGAGACCCAGGTGGTAGAAATTCAGCATTGGTTAATAAAAGAAATGAACAACGTTTATTGAGCACATACTTTATATACAAACCAAACTTTAAAGCCTGCCTTTAAGGGTAAACACTTCCGTAAATTATAATGTGGAGAGTTGTTCGCTATAGAAAACTGAATCTCAGGGAAAGGATTCCAGTCTTAATTTCCTTTTCAGATGAGCGAGGTCCTCTAATCTTGTCTTGTAGGTCACTGTTTTGTTGTTACTGCTGTGTCAGATAGCAAGGTCTGCTCTTCTTTATGGCCTTGTAGAAACACATTAAAAAATGAGATCATCTTTCTTTAGTAAGTTAACCTTCCCCAAACTCCTCAATCCCAAGTCAGCATACACTCTAGACTCTAGATTTTCTTGAAGACAAAGTCTGTGATGGGCGAGGGGATGGTTGAGGGAGTGGTATTAATCATTCTTGTTCAAAATCTCTGTGACTGTTAAACCCCAGTGGCATTTTTTAACTCAGGTCAAGCTACCTGGAACAGTGCAACTGATGAACTTGGTAGGCAGTGTTTCACCACCCAGTTATTTGATTGAGCTAACCTGGGAGTTAAAGTCGAAGTTACTCACTGGTCCAGTGTTGATATAAATTTCTTGTTTCCTTCAAGCCTGAACAAGAGGCCGTAGACATATAAAGCAGAATGTGGCTGAGAATTTGGACCAGCTAAAGTTCATTGTAAAGGCTCTTTTTGGGCTTCTGTTGGGAGATGGCCATCGGGAATGACTCTTACAAAGGATGATGGGAGAAAGAGACAAGCAGTGGGGGGAATCATCCATGTTCTCAGTGGTCTGATGAGTTCAAGGCATTTCCTCTTCTTTTTGTTTATTTCTTTTAGGACTCCAGCAACAAGGCATCTTCAGAGTGCCAGGATCTCAGGTTGAAGTCAATGACATCAAAAATTCCTTTGAGAGAGGTAAGTATGAAGTGATCATCTCCAGCTTGTGTCCAGAGGAAGCCAGGGTGGGTATGAATGTGTTTATTGGAGCCAGTGTTGCTAGGGCAGCTTTTATCAACATCTCTTTCCAGCTTCACCTTGAGGTACTTTACCTTGGTAGCTTGTAATTAGCCAAGGCGGGAGTTTATACCACAGAAATTGGGCAACACTAAAACCTTTTAATTTTTCTTTTTCCCCACTGTTGAATAATTACCTGCACACTTGGGTGACTTTCTCTGGTGGACTCTGCAGTAGTTGCTGGGGAAAGAGGGCTTTGCAATTATTATGCAAATCTGTAAAGGCTTCTGTGTTTTAGAAAAGTTGGAAGAATATAGATAATATGGAGTGGCTTAGAACGTCTTAATTCTTACTTTTTTTGCAGTGTTTTTGGCAAAGCTGTGCACTGGGAGGAAGAGATCATACACTCCCCCTTCCCCTTGGGGAGGTTACCTAGTTCCCACTTTGATATAAAAGCTTATCAGAAATCAAATGTCCACCAGAATGTGGCTTACTTGGTTTAGCCTCCCTTGGCCTCAGGATCCCTGATGGGACAGATGGCCAGTGGCAGTGTCTGTGCAAAGTCAGGACTTCATAGGGTCAGGAAAAGCTCTTCCATTTTGATACTAGTGCATATCTTGCTTCTATAGTGAAACTTAGAGCCTGGCATTTCTGTTCAAAGAAATATTTTCGAACATCGTGCATGAATGCTAAGTTGTTTCAGTGGTATCTGTCTCTTTGCAACCCTATCAGGCTCCTCTGTCCATGGGATTCCCCAGGAATACTGGAGTGGGTTGCCATACCCTCCTACAGGAGATTTTCCCAATACAAGGATCAAATCCATGCCTCTTATATCTCCTGCACTGGCAGGAGGGTACTTTATCTCAAGTGCCAACTGGGAAGCCGCTTCTATCATCATGTTCCCTGGTTATTGAACAAAGTCCATCCTGGGGAGGAAAGAAAAGCCAGTGTTGGGGCGTCCTGAGCAATACCTCTGCTGTAGCTCACAGCATTTGGAAGCATCATCTCTCAATAGTTTATTCCTCAACTCTGACCTACTGCCTTTCTTTCTGAGTGGTTAAATACCAAGTTTGGTCTGAGGACCCCAATCCCACACCTGTTTCCTCACAGAACACTACTTCCCAAATTACAAAGCACTTTCTTACCCATTCATCCATATAATCCTACAAATAGCCTTGGAAGGTATATACTTTGTCCCTGATGGTTGTGCTCTGAGCAGGCCTCTCCCCGAAGCTCCAGCCCTAGAATTCTCCTGACTTATTGCCAGGTCTAGATTCACCCTTGCCCTGTCCTCCTGCTTCTATCCTGAGACCTAGCTCCAGGGTGGAGGAAACACCAGCCCTCATCGCCCCCAGCGCCTAGCATCCCAGGGCACTCTGGCTTGGAACCGGGTGTGGAGAGCAGGGTTTGGCTGGATGTGGCTCTCAGTGACCTCCTAGGGTCTCAGGAAGCTTAGATTTTAGATTCCACTCCAGGATCTGGGGTGCTTAGAACCAGAGAGCTCCAGAACTGCCCTGCTCCATGCTCCTACTGAAGCATTTATTCATCCACTCAACAAGCCTCCATTGAGCCCTGTGCTGCACTCGGTGATGGACTGGGGCCTGGAAATACAATAGGAACAAGAGACAAGTCACTGCTAGCTGGGAAGGTAAACAGCACGATCAGTGCAAGGATGGGGTAAGTGGTGGGTGAGAGCCATGAGCTCAGCTTGGGTGAAGGGGGAGGAATAGCAAAGCCTCAGAAGGCTTCCTGGAGGAGGGTATGCCTGAGCTGAGGCTTGAAGAGTAAGAGTCAGGGGAAGAGTGGAAAGGGCATTCTGGACCAAGGGAACAGCATGTGCAAAGCCCACCAAGCAAGAGGTATCCTCCTGGATAGGACTGGAAGTTCCTCATTTCCCTGCGCTCCTCTCGGCATCGCCAGCCAGCCCAGCCAGGGTTTGGTTTCTTTATTTGCTTTGACTCCTTAGCACCCCTGCTGCCCTGTGTTCATTGTAAGTGAGCAGAGCTGGACCCTTCGGACCCTTTGCTAGTTCCTGGGAGCATCCCACTATACAGAACTCCGTGTATCTCATGAGTAAATTCACTGCCTGGTGCCCCAGCCTGCTGACTGCCCCCAACCCCCTTCATTTTCCTACTCGCCAGTGTCTTATTAGTAAGTGCCCTGTTGTATCAGGCAGCCTCGCCCAATCCCAGCAGCCCTGCTTTCTGTCCTTCCTGAATGTGATTTCTAAGGTCAGTACCTCCTGTCACTTGCTTGGGTGCCTTGGAGGGGTGATGTGCACATTAGAATTCTCTGGTCCTAACAAGCCTTGGAACAGTGGTTTACTGTTGTCTCCTAGGCTAGTCTTCTGTCTCTCTGTTTCCCCCACAGACCAGTTCTCCTGTCCTCATTCTATGTAAAGATGAGAGAGCTGACAGCGATTTCTCCTTATGTGGAAGGGTGGCTGGGACAGGAATTGATGGCCCTTTCACCCCGTACCGATCAAGGTAGCATTTGGATTTGGGGCTGAAATCACTGCACATAGGGTCTGACACATTCGAGACTCAGGACCTGTCTTTCTCAGATCTATTTCCTGCCCAAGGAAGAGGGGTGTGAGCAGGAAACACAGGGAGGGGTTGTCACATTGTGGAGCCTCAAGATGGGGCTGGGAGGGTCCTGGCTGCAGAGACCCACCCTTGAGACCACCTGTGGGCTTCCTGCCACGTCCCCATCCAGCAGCACTTTCCCCTAGAGCCCTGAGCACACGCTATGTGTTCCCTTTCCCCTGGGCACAGCCCTGCCTGCAGCCTTTCCGCAATGCCTGGGTGACCTGGCTGAAAGCAGGGTGCAGGCAGGGCTGTTCGGTAACGATTCTACCTCCCTCCCTGGAGACTAGCTAGCAAAGTTGGAGCAGCAATTTTCTCTCTTATGTGCCTGGAATTTTAGCTCTAATTCTCCCTGGAGGAAGCCGTCATTCACACACACCACTCTGCTCATCTTGAGCTCTTCTGGAGCCAAGTTGGCTAGTCTTGCAGAGACCCAAAGGCCTGGGCTAGGAGGGAGGAATGTTTGATGGCTCCTTTTATGAGTGATGGCTTCCCTTGTGGCTCAGCTGGTAAAGAGTCCGCCTGCAATGCAGGAGACCTGGGTTTGATCCCTGGGTTGGGAACATCCCCTGGAGAAGGGAAAGGCTACCCACTCCAGTATTCTGGCCTGGAGAATTCCATGAACTGTATAGCCCATGGGGTTGCAAAGGAGTAGGACACGACTGTGTGACTTTCATTTTCACTTTTATGAATGAGGGGCTTCCCTGGTGGCTCGTGAAGTGCCTTCTGGAAGGAAGAGCAAGAATGAATGGTGTATGTGTCTGTTAGTCTGTAGTCAATATGTTAACCATACTTGACAAAGGGAGCTTATATGAAAGGAATAAAATCCATGTGCTTTTGGATCATGAGACCACAATAGTAATGCATGGTACAACAAGGAAACAGCTTAATATAGCACAGAGTTTTCAGATTCTTCTGGTCCTTCAGAGGGGCCTCAGGGTTACTGCTGGGTTAGAGAGGAGGTGGGGCTTGGACCTTTCCCTAAATTCAATCAAGGCGGCTTTGTTCATCTGTGGGAACTTTTTTCTTGAGAAAGAAAAGAAAAAGTTGGGTTTCCACTATAAAGGAAGGAGGGAGAGAAGGAGGAAAGGAAGGAAGATGACAGATGTATGGGTAGATAGATAGCTAAACAGATACATAGATACATACATACATAGATACATAGGCACGTGTGCAGACAGGCAGCAGACAGAACTGAAAACCACACAGTAGAAGAAGGAGTATCTCCCAGGCATCATGAGACTTGGGAGCTGCTGGTGTCTGTGTTTGACTCCACGGGTAAGTTGTTTCATTTTGCGGCCTCAGCTTTCTCTCAGGAGAGGGATTGCTGCTGGAACACTGCCTCCTTTGGTGCTGTGTGGTGCTGTTGTGAGGATTAAGAGACAGCACATGTGCCAGTGTGCTTCTCACTTAAAAAGTGCTAGATCAGTATAAGCAATATGTTTCTTAGTGTTTTCTCTCTTCTTTCCCCATGAGAAAGTCTTGTGGGGTAAGCATTCTCGTCTCCTCCTGTGGGAACATCTGAGAGGTAGATTGCAGTGCCTGGGCTGCCACACATGGATGGTCGTTCAGGCTGGGCACTGCCCAAGGGTACTCATCCCTGAGGGCAGGAGGGAGCTGAACTCTGGCTCAGGCCCTGGAAGCTGCATGTCCTGGTTCAGAAAGGGGTAGGGGTGGGGTGCTTTCTCTAATTTGCACTAAAGCATGTTGGGGCTAGCCGAGGCCTGCCACACACACACATTCTCTTCCCACGGAGGCAGAGTATAGACAGATCCAAGTATGAATTTCCCATCCTGCTCGTCATTGCTTACCAGTCTTAGATTGCTCTGGGCTGTTCTGGAAGGAGGAGGAGGTTGAAGGAGGTGTCAGATTGCTGCCAGCTCCAGCAGCCCCCATGAAACTAAGAAGTGCTGCTCTCCTGAGATGTTTTCCCCTCTGCAGTTGGCAAAAATTTAAAAGACATCCCACGGGCAGGGCTGTGGAGAAGCAGCCTTCTCCTGTGTTGCTGGTTGGAGGAGAAAAATGGTGCAGCCCCACTGGAGAAGAATTTGGCTTTATCTGATGAAACCACACATGAGTTTACCCTTTGACCCAGCAATCCCACTTCCAGGAACCTACCACAGAGACATGTGGTAGGAATAGGGAACATAGTTAGGAGGCTATTTGTTGCGGCAGTATTAGTAACAGCAAAAGACTGTAATGTCAATCCGTGGGAGACTGGTTGACTAAGCTATGATCTATCCATGAAACAGAATACTTTGCAGCCATTAAACAAAATGGGGACGGCCCCAGCGCCTGGCCCAGTGAACCCACTGGCCAGTGGACCGCCGATCTGCACTGAGTACCCCATGTCTGGTTTCTCCAGCATCGCCACTGTGAAGAAAGTGGTTCAGCAGCTCCGGCTGGAGGCTGGACTCGACTGGGTGAAGGTTTCCCAGGCAGCTGCAGATTTGAAACAATTCTGTCTGCTGAATGCTCAGGTACTCTGCTGACTGGAGTATCTTCAAGTACAAATCCCTTCAGACTCCAGAAAGTCCGTTCCTTTAGGCAGCAAAAGGAATCTTTACAAGCTTTTCTAAAACCACTTTTCATAAACCGGTGAATATTCAAAGGAAAGCTAAATTTGAATCCTGTACAGAAGTCTCTCGCTGTAACACGGGCCATACTATACAAACTTCTACTTCTGTTAGTACTTAACGTCGACCTCGCTGAATATTCATGAATTTCTGTTTCACAAGAAATTATTTTATATACACTGGCGGCAGCATACAATAAAATACTTAGTATAAAAACATTTTTAAAAAAAATGAGACGCTTCCTGTGAACTGACATGGAAGGATTTCTAAGATTTACTGTTAAGAGAAAAAACAAGTATATGTAGTAATAGAAGGTACTACTTCCATTGTGTTAGAAATGAGGGAACGTGAAAATGTTGTATATATGTATTGTATTTGCTTATTTTTGCAGAAAGAAAGATAGCAGGACAAATCAGGGACGAATGAAAATGGTTACATGTGAGGTGTAGGTGGGAGAAAGATGAGAATAGGGCTTCTCTGCAAGCAACTTTTTAATCTGTCTGGTTTTGACTCTTGGACCACATAAATGTTTTTTCAAAATTGCGAAGTCTCATTTAAGATTTATAAACAAATAAAATCCCCCAAATCGAATATAAGCAGAAACAAATAAGCTGTATATCAGATTGAGAACCATACAGAGAGTAACTTTTCAACATGTGCTCGGTCATACAGTTTTAAACAGCTCTATTGAATTTCATACCTTAGGGCTCACCTCTTTTTAAAATGTACATTTTGGTAGTTTCTAATATATTGATAGAGTTGTACATCATCACTAGTCAATCCAGAGATCAAACCAGTCAACCAGTAAATCCTAAAGGAAATCAAGCCTGAATATTCATTGAAAGGACTCATGCTAAAGTTGAAGCTCCAATTCTTTGGCCACCTGATGCGAAGAGCTGACTCACTGGAAAAGACCCTGATGCTGGGAAAGATTGAAGGCAAAAGGAGAAGAGGGCGGCAGAGGATGAGATGGTTGGAGAACATCATCAACTCAATGGACGTGAATCTGAATAAACTCCAAGAGAGAGTGAAAGACAGGGAAGCCTGGCATGCTGCAGTCCATGGGGTTGCAAAGAGTTGGACGGTACTTATCAACTGAACAACGGCATCATCTCCAAAGTCTAATTTCAGAAAATTATCATCATTCCCTAAAAAGAACCTTGTACCCATTTGTAGTTACTCCATATACCATTTATACCCCGGCCCCCACTGCTAATCTACTTTCTGTGTTCTTTTTTCTTAAGAAATGTATTCATGTTTTATATTTTTGGCCGTGCTGGGTCTCTGTTACTGCACCAGGACTTTCTCTAGTTGCTGTGAGTGGGGGCTACTCTCTAGTTGCAGTGCATGGGCTTCTCATTGCATTGGCTTCTCTTGTTGTAGAGCCTGGGCTCCAAGGCATGCAGGCTTCAGTAGTTGCAGCTCGCAGGTGGTAGAGTGCAGGCTCAGTAGTTGTAGCTCACAGGCCTAGTTGCCCCTTGGCATGTGGAATCTTCCCTGACCAGGGATTGAACCTGTGTCTCCTGCATTGGCAGGTGGATTCTTAACCCCTGGACCACCAAGGAAGTCCTCTACTTTCTGTCTTTTGATCAGTCATGTTTAGTGAGATACATTTTGAGAACCCTCAAAATAAAAACAAAAGCCCAGCAAATAAATCTTAAATTTTATGTAGTAGGTTTATTGTTAGTGGTAATATTGTTATTATAATAAAAATCTGAAACTATTTTATGTATATTGTAGAATAAGGCAAATGTATTAAAATATTAAATATCACTAATATTCAGAAAAAGTTTTCACTGTAAGAAAAATGAAATGCAAATACAAAATAAGTGAAGGTAAAGAAAACCTTGTATCTTAAATATGAATTAGAAAGATCAACATCAGTGTGAACGATGAAAAATAATATATATGTATATGTATATATATATACACACACACCCTGTATCTACTGAAAGAACCTGGAAGTTCTTTATAACACTCCTATAGCAATGAACACACCTAAAACCTAGATCTTGGTTTCTAAATACCATTCCCTACAAAAAACAAACAGAACTCCTTGAAGAAGTTTTTTTTATTACAGGTCTGGGTCAAGGAAAGTACAAGGATTCAGAGATACCTTTTATGCCAGACAGTAAGGAAGTAATCAGTAGAGATCACATCAAAGAACATAAAAAAGGACTCCCCCTGGCCAGATCTGAGCATCCCAATGAATAGTGGGTAGTGGGTTAAACACATTGAATTAAAATTTATAAAAACAAGTCCATAAAATGTTAAAAAAAAAAAAAAAAGAGGAAGGTGGAGGGAATATGGAGAAAGGTTTTCTTTGTAGAAGAATGTCAGCTAGTAATTATAGATGGAATGATAGAAAATCACCATTTTGTTGGAACCCCAGGGTAATAATTGATTTGGACAAAAATGATCATTGGATGCCCAAAACATTGTGTAAAATATGTTGAGTATGGTGGTAGGCACATAGATCACTATTGTTTATAAAAATATCTTATCTTTTATTTATATTGATTATTACAAAGGAGAAATTATACCTTTACAATGCAGAGATCTGGAGGCCACCACCTTAACTCAATGATCAGACATCATCTACATAGCATTCTTGCCCAAAATGTTTAACCTGACTCTGATCATGAGGAAGCAGTCAGACAAATCCAGAGTGTGAGACATGGTACAAGGCAGTTGGCCTGGACTCTTCAAAAGAGCCAATATTATGAAAGGCAAACTAACAATAAAAATGTTGGAGTCTATTTTACATTAAAAAGACTAAAGAAACATAACAACTGAATGAATGGTGTGAACATTGATTAGATCTTAGCTTTTGAAAAATTCTATGACAGACAAGGGACAATGGGGGGACGTTTGAGCAGAGTCTGTACGTGAGATGGTGTTTGGAACTCTTGTTAATTTTCCTAGGTGCCATAAGGTCGTGTGTTGTGTGGTTATACAGGGGAAGATCCTTATACTTAGGAGAAATGAGTTGAAGTATTTAGCAGTGATGTGTTATAACGTCTACAGAATACTCTCAAATAATTGAGCAATCATAATTATAAGTGAGAGAAAAGGGGGAGAAAGCATATATGGCAAGATGAGTTTAAGTGTATGGTGATGGATGTTCATTATTTTCATTCCTCAACATTTTAATCGATTTGAACAGTTTCAGAATCAGTTATAGGGAGGCCTCTAAATATACTGTGCTGGGGAGGCTGTCGCATCTGCCTGTCCTCCAATTCAGGCAGGGCCAGGTGCCCTCACCTGCCATCTGCACACATCCTGCCTCCTAACCACACTGAATCATCATCTCCTGTTTCCTTTCAGGTGAAGACCCCCTTGTGGATGACCAAAATGAACGAGATATCAATTCAGTTGCTGGCGTTCTAAAACTGTATTTCCGAGGACTGGAAAACCCACTCTTTCCTAAGGAAAGGTTTCAGGATTTGATATCTACTATTAGTAAGTATTTCCTCAGTGGAATGATCAGTTCCTTGACAAATCTTTATTGAAGTGGCCCTCCAGGCTTATCACTGCAGGAGGGGTGCTGTGAAAGACGCCATATGGCTCTTGTCCTCCTGGAACTTAAAACCTAGTTGTGGAAATAACAAGATGGTTTATAACAGAAGGGCTCATGGGGCACGGTGCACCTCTGAGTATAGGAGGAGTTCAGAGGAGAAGAGGCCAAGGGAGCCTTGGATTCTCAGATCACACCCGAGGGGGAATGATGAGTCTTTCAGGAGGACTGGACTCGGGGATCCTGTGAAGGTCGGGGACACACAGATCAATGGGACCAGCAGGAGGGTGTCCCACCCAGTACATGGTATTAAGAGACTGGGAGGGTAATATGCAGCAAGAAAGAGAAGACATTGAATGCCTTGCAAGGATTCCAGAGCTTTTCCCTTTGGGCATTAGGGAGCCACGGAAGGTTTGGGAGTGAGGTCAACAACATGACAAACAAGGGAAATGATAAAAAATACATTGACTGGGGGCTTCCTCTGATGTTGCTAGCCATCAGAGTCCTTCTTGGCTGGTATTTTCTGTGGATGAAGGCAAGAGTCCAATCTCAGAGCTGAAGTAAAGGCACCTTGACTGTACGATGCTGAAATCCAAGGCAACTTTTTGGAAATACATATATATATTTTAAAATAAACTTCTAATTTTAGCATACTAGAATGTTAGTATTTTGGAATAAACCCTCTTTTGAAATAAACTCTTTGAGTAGCAGAAAAGTCTCCCCACACTCAGGTTCACATATGGATGCTTCTCACAATGTTCTGAGGGATATTTGCAGCCAAGAAGGTGCCCCAGGAGGTGATAAGCCCCAAGGGAGGCTTGAACCCTCTAATTTGCCTTGAGTGAAAGATGCTTCCTCCATCCACCCTTCTGCCCTCATATTTCCTGCTCATCTTTCCAGATCCACTTCAGGCTCCAGACCACCTCTCAGAAATCCCAGGCCACAAAGGCACATCTCTGTCTGAGCCCGGTGTCCCTTGCTCTGCCGCTGTTTCCAGAAGCTCCACTAGTCCAGCTCCAGAGCAGGGCCCTCAGGAGACACGGTGTTCGGCCTCTGGTACAAGGTCATGACATTGTGTACCTTGAATCACAGGATGAGAGAGAAAGTCCTTCCTCAGTTCCCTCCCAAAGCCTTGATTACATCAACGAGTGACCCGTACAAGTCAGTCTCCCTGCAGATCAGAAAGGGCAGGGCCTCAGGCTCAGAAACTTGTGTGTAAAACAGTGTCTGCCTATCATTTGGTAGCTTTGTTTTGCTTTTTTTCTATTTTTATCTTACCTTCTAAATATGGCAAGTGATCCTGGTTTCTCATTTGCAGAGTGAGGTGAGGTCTCCTTTTTAAAAGAAACATATTCAAGAACACAGTATTAAGAACTGGTGATGGAGGTGGCCTAGGGCACTATGACTGAAGCCGCGGACATGGAGGGGCCCGAATGAGGGGCAGTGGACCCTGTGTGCGAGAGTCTTCCCCTCCGTGTGGAGGCCTGGGTGAGGCATCAGGCCGTGAATGAAAGTAGGCTGGAGTGTGCTGGGCAGAGAAGAGAGATAACCAGTGTGTGCAAAGGCCTGGGGCAGGAGAGCCTTTGGTGGGAGGGGGAAAGTAGATAAGGTGGCCTGGCAGAGCTTCTCCATGGCACCCCTGGCATTTAGGGTAGAGCCGTGCCTTTTGTGTATCCCACACACTCAGGACACTTAGCACCTTGGCCCCTGGATCCCAGATACCAGTGGCATCCTCTCATCACTGTGACAACCCCAGAGAATGTCCCGCCTGTTTGAAAGAGCCCCAGGGGTCCCCTCCCACTTCATCTGAGAAACGTGGCTCCAACACTTTGAGAAGGGGCAGCAGCTGAGAGATGAAGCAGGCAAGGGTGGTTGAAGCACCATCATGAAGGGCCTTGGAAACAGAGGAGAAAGGCGGAGAACTGTGTTTTTGAAGCAACGTGCTGACAAAATGTGGAGGCTGGAGAGAGGAGGGGACCCTGGGAGGGAAAACCATGTTTTTGTCTGAAAAGGAAATTGACCTGGGTTTATGCATCAGCCCTGCAGATAATCCTTGCAGCTTTTGTAGCTCACTCTTAGTATGAGCTCTCTCTCTCAACAGAGACAAGCCCGCAAAGCACTTTTTTCTCCTTACCAAGTCAAATCTGCTGCCCCCAACTCTGGCTTGACTGATAAAATGTCTGTTTCTCTAGGGCTGACCTGAAAACAGGGATCAGAGATGAGATCCCAAGCATCACCAGGCTCTTTGAACAATGTGCAGCTCAGGAGGTGGTTATTTATTCAGTGTTCATTTCCTGAGCACCTACTCTGTGCCAGGCCTGTGCTGCAGCTGGTCTTTTTAAAGAGTTTAATAAAACCTGGTCCCTGCTTGTGTTCGTCGAGACTCATAGCTTGTGGGTGACAGAAACTCAACTTACACTGATGTAACCTGTAAAAGGGGATATATTGGCTCATATACCTGAAAAGTTTAGGTCCAGCTGGACCCAGACCTCAAATGACATCTGCAGGAGTCTGTCCCTTCCGTGTCTGTGATGCTGTCACTCCTGGGAATCATCTTCTTCCCACTGAGCCCCCAGCTGCTCCTCCACCTGGTTTCAAGAGGGAACTTCTCTCTATGTGTTCTCTAGCCAAGTCCCAAGGATCAACTCTGATGGTTCTGACTAGGCCATGGACCCCTCTCTGGGCCCCGCCCCATGCCCAGGGGATCATGATGCCAGGGTCATATTTCCATCTCTCGAACCAAGTAAAATTGCCTCCCCCGAACCACATGGGCTGATCTCACAGGTGAAAATGAAAGTGTCAGTCACTCAGTGGTGTCTGACTCTTTGCAACACCATGGACTGTAGCCCGCCAGACTCCTTTGTCCATGGGATTCTCCAGGCAAGAATACTGGAGTGGGTTGCCATGCCCTTCTCCAGGGGATCTTCCCAACGCAGGGACTGAACCTGGGTCTCCTGCATTGCAGGCAGATTCTTTACCATCTGAGCCACAGAGATCTCACAGGTAGGCTCACAAATGTTGTTTGCGTGGGTCTGTGAGGATGAAAGGCGCCCTGAAAAGCCCCTTTTGTTACAGAACTGGAGAACCCAGCTGAGAGGGTGCACCAGATCCAACAGATCCTCATCACCCTTCCCCGCGTGGTCATCGTGGTCATGAGATACCTCTTTGCTTTCCTCAACCAGTGAGTTGCCTGAACAACAAGGGCCCCTCTTTGACTCAGCCCTGGCCTCCTAGGGGAGGGGGGTGTCCTGGGGCTTTTGCAGAACATAGAACCCTCCTGAACTTGAGTAGAGCCTCCCAAAGAAAGAAAGCACAGGGGAAGATTCACCTTTCCCTGGTGGCTCACGGGTGCTCCTCTCTCATAGCCTCTCACAGTATAGCGACGAGAACATGATGGATCCCTACAACCTGGCCATCTGCTTTGGGCCCACCCTCATGCACATCCCCGATGGGCAAGACCCTGTGTCCTGCCAGGCACACGTCAACGAAGTCATCAAAACCATCATCATCCATCATGAAGCCATCTTCCCCAGCCCCCGGGAGCTGGAGGGACCTGTGTATGAGAAATGCATGGCTGGAGGGGAAGAATATTGGTAAGATTCCATTCTTCCTAATGTTATTATCGTCACCGTTCTTGGTTATTGTTGCTGTTATGCCAGAACAGTGGGAAATCCTTTGATTTTTTTCTGCTTTTTAGTGCATACTCCTATATGTGTTTTCTCATCTGAGCTTCACAGTAGCCTTATATGAGGGATAGATACATCCAAGACTGTCTTGGTTTATAAGGGACAGAAATATAACTCAAACTGGCTTAAGCTAAATGGTAATTTACTTTTAACCAAAAAGTCTGGGATCATGGCTACAGGTATAGCTGGATCTGGGGGTTCGACTGTTATCGTCAGGACTCAATCCTGCAATTCTCAGCCCCAGCTCTGTTCTCTTCTACACTGGCTTCATTTTCAGGCAGCCTCTCACTTGGTAGTTTCAAGAAGGCACCTGATAACTCCAGTTTTTAGAGCCTGTTCTCTCAGCATCCCCAGTGGAAAAAAAGCTTTTCCTTTCCAAATGCCTCAACACAAACTCAAGTATTATGTCTCTTCCTGAAGCTTGGGTCTGGTGAACTAATCACATCAGTTAGGAGATGCAGCGCTGTCATTGGCTAGGTGAGCTGCAAGCCCATCTTAGATAGCAGGGCAGTGGATAATCCCCATCTCAACCTCTTGAACTGAGAATGCCACTTCCCACACTTGTCCTCTCCCACCTAGAGTCCTCTTTTTCTGGCAGAGAGAGTTCACATTCTTGGAGAGCTCCACACCAGGTCAATGGGTGCTAGTTGGGCACCTCTGTGTGCCTTGGTGCTATGCTGGGTCTTGGGAAAAATAGAGTCTTTTATTTTTTTCAGTATTTTTTTAAGGATGGTTTTAGTATTTTAAAGTCTTTATTGAATTTGTTACAATATTGCTTCTGGGGTTTTTTTAATGTTTTTTTTTTTTTTTTTGGCCATAAGGCATGTGGGAATCTTAGCTCCCCAACCAGGGATCAAACCCTCACCCTCTGCACTGGAAGGCAAAGTCTTAACTCCTGGACCACCAGGGAAGTCCCTTGAGAGGAGCATTTTAGAATCTTATCAAACTCAGGCCTGACTACCTTCCTCAGGCTAAAACCTTAAAATGCGGTGAAAATAGGACATTTTTTATAGATGAGGTGGAGGTAGAAAATTCAGAACACCAACCAACAGAGGCCAAAGGGCTCCTAGTCTTTCTTCCTTCCCAATCCAGGACAACACTCAGCTGTCTATTTAGGTATTACCCACACTGCTTTCAGCCAGGTGCTATAGGGGAGTTTGCGTTTTGATGATCAGAGGATTCCTGGACTCTTGCCTCGCTTAGTTCTGTGGGCACATTTGGGCAATTGCTTCAAAGAAGGGAAACGTTCCAGCCTCATCGTTTCTCTGCAACACCTCCCTGCATAGAAACCCGGGCCCGCTGCTCTCTAATCTCATTTGAGGCCCTGGGAGCAGGTTTGTCCCTGTTCTGTAACAGAGATTCAACAGCCAGCAAGCATACTTTTAGGACAAAGAAAAGCTTTTCAGTTTTATAGTTTTTGCAGCCATTACCAGCTTTCTTTTCTGCTGCACAGAATTAGTGTTCTGGGAAGACACCTACAGATCGTAGCATACTTACCAAAGCACTACATATAATAACAATGCTTTTTATAATCCCGTTTGTGCCCCATTAACTATTAATTACATGGTAATTTTGGACAAGTTTTCAAAGCCCAAAAGGAGGATTTGGCTGTGAGGGTCTCATCAAAGGGAACAACATTTGTTCATTCCCCGTATGGTTACTGAGAATCTGTCCTGCGCCAGGCCCTAGGCTGGGCAACAGGGAGGTAACCCAGCCAGAATTAACTCCTGACACGGCAGGGGAGAGGGACAGGCAGTTCTAGGAGTAGGGGTCCCGGAGCCAACGTAGGGAGGTTAGAATGGCTGACTGAAGGAAACAGTGACTTGATTGAGAACTGTAGGATGAACTGGGCTCAGCCAGGTGAGACTGGGCAAAGATTGTGCTAGGCCTGGAGCATGCAGTAAGATAAAAAGCATTTCTGTTTGACTGCAGGGTTGCAGGTGACAAGGGGACTGTGAGGAGCCAGCAGGAGCCAGGTTATGAAAGGTCTTAAACCATTGTGCAGCCTGGACCTTATCCAAGAGAATTTTTCACAATAAAGCCCATATTCCTTTAAATGGTATTGTAAATGTCACGTCCTCCAAGAAGCCTTCCTTGGCACCCTGTGTAGGACCCTTTAGAGCTCTTGTCTCAGCTCATTTGTGCCTGTGTAACACATTTCAACTTGCGGCACTTTTATTTCTCAGCCCATGAGAGCAGGGTCTGTATCCACACTATGCATCAATGCATGCCTCCTCCCTGGCACCATGCCTGGCATATATTAATATATCAGAACTCAATCAATGGCTTTGATTAAAAAAACTGATCGGCTGACTCTGTGAATGATCCCTGGCCTCAAGAAGTTTATAATCCAGTGAAGGGGCAGCAGCTGATGAAATTATCCCAATGCATTAATGCTGAATTTTTCAGGCCTGGAGTCACTCTATCCCTATGCCCATGATGGTTGCCAGCCTGCTGGCTGCCTGGGCTGCTGTGGGTTTTGCAGGCCACTCTGAGAGGCAGCCCTGAGGAGCCTGCTCCTTGGGAGCTTCAGCCACCTCGCTGAGCATGTCACCTCTGCTCTAAGACAGAAAGCCAGGCCACTTGAATGACTCTCAGTACACTTCCAAAGTTCTTTTCTTTTCTCCCCTGGGGTCTTTTCAAGGATAAACACCAGGGCTTTACTGCCTTCTAGATCTTACAGAACACTTAGGCATCAGCAACCATTACCAAGAAGACAGCCCAGCAAACTCCAGAGCTGGGGCAAATGGAGGAGGCTATTCAGGGAAGCTTCCTGATGGGTGAGGGGGCCAGAGTGGTTTTCTGTTAGAAAGGTCTGTGGGTTGTCAGATGGAAAAGATGGGATGAAGTGGGCTCGATGTGGTCTGGGTCAAGGCCCAGACGTGGGTTGGGCCAGCGCCTGCGAGAAGCCGAGGGCAGTGTGAGGGTACACAGTCCCCCAGGAGACCCCTCCCCGTGTTTCCTTGCAGTGACAGCCCGCACAGTGAGCCGGGGACCATTGACGAAGTTGACCATGACAACGGCACGGAGCCTCACACCAGTGACGAAGGTGAGTGAGGGGGAGTCAGGGCAAGGCACTCACCCGGGGGTCTCCCATGCTGCCTGCCCACCTGCTGCGCTGATCTGTGTAAACCCCACCCCCCACCTTCCCAGCTTTGCCAGTCAGCACATCATCCTCTACAGCAGAGACAGAGACCCAGAAAGACCTCCAGTTCACCACATCCCAGCATGGCTTGCCTTCTCCCCTTCTGTGTCCTGCCTGGCCTGAGTGCAAATTCTAAGTGACCAGGGTGTCCTAAGTAGAAAGCAGGCTCTGTCCTCTGCCCCTTCCCATACTGGGCTCTGTTCTGCACCCAGCACATGCTGGGACGTGGGGCACACAATGAACCAGACATGGTCATCAAGGTGCTCCTGGTCTTGTCCCCCGGCAGCTGGAGGGCAGCTCCCCACCATGCAGGGTGATCATTCCAGACTGCAGGAGTGACCAGTGCAGTGGGCTCCCCGAAGGCGAGGCCAGACAGTGGTGACCCAGGCGAGGGTGTGCAGGTAGAGGGAAAAAGGCCGACCTGGGCTCTGATTGACACCTCAGACCTTCCACCGCTTCTAGATAAGGAAATGGCATCAGACTCACCTCTGGGGAGCGTGAACTGTGTCGCCAAGCAGTCTGGATGATTTGGGCCTGAGGCCAGCGTTTCCATTAGGCAGATCAGGCCCACTGCCCAGGACCCACAGTGCTGTTTTCAGGGCCCATGAGAATGTTCTAATTCATTTCAGTATAAGAATTTAAAAAAGGACATGAGCCTGGATTATTTTCATCTTTATATCAGTGTGGTCATAAAACATAGTTTTGATGTTTTCTTAGTGGAGGAAGGGGCCTGGGCAAGCAAGGGTACCTCGGGCCTGAGCGTCCCAGTGCTGCCCTGTGTTGACTGAACACAGCCCTCCTTTCTCCCTGTGATAGACTGTTTAAAAATCATTATTTAGCAGTTTTCTTACTGGCCTTTGTGTTTCTCTTGGGGGCAGTCCCAGGCCCTGTTAGCCACCATTTTGGTCAAGAGAGCTGGGATGTACTCTGGTGAGTTTCCTGGGAGTTCATGTAAGAGGCAAGACTCTTCCATAGGTGGGTTTTCATATTCTAGTAGGACTGTTTCCGTTGCCAGTCACAGAGCCTTCAGCTGAAACTGACGTAGGCATAAAAGGGATTCAGACCATATACTTGAAAGTCCCAGGGTAGGCATGACTTCAGGCACGACTGGATCCAGAAGCTTAGTTGGCCTTGTCAGGGATGTGTCTCCACCTTGCTCTTCTGCTTCCTTCATCCTCCGGGGGGATCTTCCTTTTGCGGTGGTCTCCGACAGTTCCAGGCTTTCATTGTCCTTTTACCCAAAGAGCTTCCTTTTCAAAATGATTCCAGTAGAGTCCCTTGGTTGGAGTCTCACCGCACTGTCTCGAGTCATGCACCCAGGCAAGAATCAGTCACTGTGGCCTGAGAGGGAGGTGATGGGTCGGGCCTGGGTCGTAGGGCAGGAAAGTAAATCAGGGCATAATGTTCAGCTCTGCTAGAATTCTTAGCGATTAAAGCCACCCTGAGTTGAGAAAAACGTCCTGCAGAGCCTCCTTTAGGAGATATGAAGGCTGCCACCTTCTGATTGTTTGCGGTGGTTTGCTCTTCTCTTTCCTTCTTGTCCTCTCTTTCCTACCAGCTCTAGTCCTCCCTCTCCCTCTATCACTTTTAATAGCCCCCTGCTCGTTCTCTCCATCTGTTGCTTTTTGACTACTGGTTATGTGCCTGTGTGCGTACACACATGTGCAACTCTTGATGTTGCTCTTGCTCTCAGGCTTTCTTCTTCCACTTCCACTGGGGAAAAACACCTCTTGTCCAACAAGGTAGCTTGATTTCTCAGCACTGAGACCTGTTGGGGCTGCTGCTGGTGGAGGCAGACTTGTCCGTGGGGAGGCAGATGTGTCTGTGGGGAGGCAGGTCAGGCGTCGCCTTGCAGCATTCCTGGGGCCTCAGGTCACTGTCAGTCAGCCTGCACCCGCTGTGTGGCCGCCCTGTCTCCTCACTGCGAGGTGGCGGGTGCTGTGGGCACCAGGACCAAGGAGAGGGATGGACAGAGGGCACAGGGGTTTGCGGCCTCAGGACCCCCCGGCAGGCTTCACCCCACCAGAGAGAAGCTTTCAGAGGAATTTGAACAAGAGAGTCTCAGGATGTGACTTATGATTTTAAAAGATCCCTCCAGCTGCCGTGGGAAAGACGACTCTACCAAGCTTGAATGGAGGTGAGGTGGCCAGGTAGAAGGACGGTAGTGTCTGGACCGGCGGGGAGAGGGTGGCATTGGAGGTGGTGAGGCCGGTCAGATTCAGGGGACAATTCGAAGGAAATGCTGATGAGTTAGCTTCTGTGGCCTGAGGGAGTAGGCAGATGGTGGTTCTGTTTCCTAAGATGGGGAAGATAAGGGGATGAAGCAAGTTTGGGGAGGGGTGTGTGGGAGAGTTGGTAAGCTGTACTATTTTAGGTGTGATAAACCCAAATGACAGACTTCCTAATAAATGGTAGCTATTATCCCTGTTTCTACCCCACACGATTACACAGCGACATCTGCAAACACACGAGCTTTTTCTCAGCTTGCAGCTCAGCTCTGCTCCTCATCTCTTCTTTTCTCCCCCTTATATTTTCCACTTCTCCTTGCTCCCCTGCCCCCAACTCCAGTCTACCACCAGTGACTGCTGGAGCTGATGAAGTGGAGCAAGTCTCCACCCTGGGCGGTTCCTTCAGCAGAGCAAAGGGTGGGCTCGGAAGAAGCCCTTGGGGTCACACCAAGGAGCACCCAGCCCTTGGGGTTCAGCTCTTGGCCTTGCAAACCCTCTGGCCTTTCTCTCTCTAAAGCCAGGCAGGTATATAGGTTACTAGGTGCTGCTCACATAGGGATGGTGTGAGAGTCAAAGATGCAGCAGAGAGTACAGAGATCTCTCCATTTTACTGAGAAGGTGACTCTGAGTCAAGATCTGAGTTTATTTGATCCTAAATAGCCGGTCTGTCATTTTGCATCAACTTTGTCAGAATATCTTGCAAAGACACTTGTCAGGGAACCAGCAGGGGAAAGCTGGCTTAACTGTCTGACGCCTGCTGTCTACAGCGGGCTGTCCCAGGCACTGAGGACTGGGTCCACCCAAAGACCACTGCATCTCACGGGGGCACCGGCCCAGTCTTCTTGAGCCAGCTACTCACAGAGAAGAGACCTAATGTGTGTGGGTGGGGTGGGGAATAACAGGGAGAGATGACTTCCATGCTGTCCATGGCCCTTAGGAGTCATTAACTCTGGTATTAATAACAGCAACAACTACATCTCATATGAAGCTAATTGTTTCCCAGGCACTGTTACAAGCTGTTCATGTGTAATAACTTGTTTAGTCCTATGACAACACTATGAAGTGGGTACTATTCTTATCACTCCCATTTTACAGATGAGAAAACTGAGACTTAGAAAACAGAACTAAATTTTTCAGGTCACCCATGTTAAAACAAAAAGGTGGTAAAGCCAGGTATTGTTGGCTTAGCTCCATGACGGACAGGTGGATGGGTGCACGGACAGGATCAAGATAATCCATGAGGACAAGAGAAGAGACAGTCCTGATGGATGCTCAGCACGGGAAGATATCTGCAGGCTAGCGAGAGCAGGGGCCGCCTTTGTTACTGTTTTGTTTATTAGCATTTAATAGATTTGTCTATTTATATAGGTACATGCATGTGTCTTCTTTTATGGTATTAAACATCTTTGTGCTTGCTTTAAAATACAAGCACATTAACACTTATACATGACCCATTTTCTCCGTAGCATTTCTACCCATTTGCATCTCTTAGGGTACAGGCTTTAACACAAATTGTAGGCATAAATAACTGTCCTGCTCCCCCGAAAGTCTCCTTCCCAAAGATCACTAGCTGCATGGCCTTGAGCAAAACACTTAAATTCTCTGCAGTGCAGATTTCTTTGTCTAGTCCCACCCCATAAGCTAAAGCCATTGTTGTTTTTTTGTTGTCCAGTCGCTCAGTCGTGTCCGACTCCTTGCCACCCTATGGACTGCAGCACGTCAGGCATCCCTGTCCTTCACCATCTCCTGGAGCTTGCTCAAACTCATGTCCATTAGTAATTATAATCATAATCACAAGAGCCGCTATAAGCTGAATGCTTAATGTATGTCTGTGCTATGCTGAGAACTTTCACATGTTCTCTTTTTTTAAATATATTGAAGTCTTTCTTCTTATCTAGATATATTGATATATAACAGTTTATTAATATAAGATTTATGGGATAATGATTTTATATATATATATATATATATATGTGTATATATATATATATAGAAATGATCACCACAATAAGTCAGGTTAACATCCATCACCGCACAGTTATATTTTGTTTCCTTGTGATGAGAACTTTTAAGATCTACTCTCAGTAGGTTTCAAATATAAAACATAGTATTATTAACTTTAGGCACCGTGCTGAATATTACATCCTATGACTTATTTATCCTGCTGAATATTACATCCTATGCCTTATTTATCCACTGGAGGCTTGTACCTTTTGATTTCCTTCACCCATTTCATCCACCTCTCACCTCTGGTAGCCACCTGTCTATTCTCTGTATCAGTGAGTTCTGTTTGTTTCTGATTTTAGATTCCACATGTAAGTGAGATCATACGGTGCTTGTCATCTTCTGTGTGACTTATTTCACTCAGCATAATGCCCTCAAGGTCCATTTATGTTGTTGCAAATGGCACGATTTCCATCTTTTTATGGCTGAATAATTTCCCATTGTTTCTATACACCAGTCTTCTTTGTCTGTTCTTCTGTCTATGGACCTTTAGGTTACTTTCATATCTTGGCTGTTGTAAATAGTGCTGCAGGGAACATGGAGGTCTGCACTATATCTTCTCAAGTTAAATGTGTTCATTTCCTGTGGGTAAATACCCAGAAGTGGAATTGCCGGATCACATGGTAGTTCTGGTTTTAATTTTCTGAGGAACCTCCGTAGTGTTTTCTGTAGTAGCTGTACCCATATACATTTCCACCAGCAGTGCACAAGTTCCCTTTTCTCTGCATTCTCACCAACTCTTGTTTGTTGTCTTTCTCATAACAGCCATTCTAACAGGTATGAGCTGATATCTCACTGTGGTTTTGATTTGCATTTTCCTAGTGATTAATGGTGTTGAACATCTTTTCATATACCTGTTGCCTATCTGTATGTTTTCTTTCATGCTTTATCATTTAATCCTCTAAAGGCAACTGAGGTGTGCATCAGTTGTGTAACCTGCCTGAGGTTACACAAACAAGAGGTGGCAGAGCTGGCGTAGGAATATTTCAAGGACAAGAACTACGTTCTCATTGGTTAACCCAGGCAGGGCCTGTCACTGAGCAGAGAAGAATACAGCTCTGATGGGGAGAGGTGTGTATGCAAAGAGATATGCTTGACCTGTAGCCCCAGTAAGAATTCTCCCTACCCCCAAATTAAGTTCATGGATGCGCATGTTAGCTCAGGCTGCCATCATGGAATACCTTAGACTGAGTGGCTTAGACAACAGAAATGTGCTTCCTCACAGTTTGGGGGGCCAGAAGTCCAAGATCAGGGTGCCATTAGGGTTAGGTTCTGCTGAAGCCTCTCTTCTTTGCTTGTAGACAGCTGCCTTCTCGCTGTGTCCTCCCATGGCCTTTCTATTGTGCCCATGCAGAGACAGAGAGAGAGCTCTCCGATGTCTCTTCCTCTTCTCAGAGGGACACCGGTTCTATCATATTAGGTCCCCACCCTTATGACCTCACTTAAGCTTAATTACTTTCCTAAACACCTCATCTCCAAATACCATTACACTGGGAGTTAGGACTGCAACATATGGATTTGGGGGAAGACAGTTCAGTCTATAACAATGAGCTCTGGAGAGAAGCTTCTGGGAAACTTTAAAAATTGTATACAACATTTTACATGGAAGAAAATCCATACACAACATCTGTTTGACCTCCTACAAGGTAAGAACCACCAACAGTGTGATATGTGAACAAAAAGGGAAAGGGTTCATGGGAAAATGGAAACAGAGCTGGTATTTAAAGGACAGAAGAAAAAGAAATTTCTTATTTTATTTTATTTTTTTTAATTTTTTTTATTTTTTTAAATCTTTTTTTTTTTTATTAGTTGGAGGCCAATCACTTCACAACATTTCAGTGGGTTTTGTCATACATTGATATTCTTATATTATTTTTATAATGTTAAAAGGGAGCAGTGGAAAGTAAGGATGTAGTATTTCAACCCCACTTTCCATTTTGGGAAGTGAGATGGCCTGCCTGCGGTCACAGCACAGGGAGTGGATCTGAGCCTGGAGCCCAGTATCCTGAGCCCCAGCTCATGCTGTTCTCACCAGGCATGCTGTCTGCGCTGCCCCACGGAGCCAGGGCCCTCTGACTGAGGCTCCTGGGCTGCCTTCTGTCCTCATGGATGCTCTCGCCCTTGCTTTCCTTCCAGAAGTGGAGCAGATCGAGGCCATCGCCAAGTTTGACTACGTGGGGCGGTCCCCACGGGAGCTGTCCTTCAAGAAGGGAGCCTCACTGCTGCTGTACCACCGCGCCTCCGAGGACTGGTGGGAGGGTCGTCACAACGGCGTGGACGGGCTCATCCCACATCAGTACATCGTTGTGCAGGACATGTGAGTGGGCGCTGGGGCCGTCTGTGAAGAGTGTCGTGATGGATTAGTGATGTCTGGAAGGGGCACAGGAACATCAGCGCTGGATCATATGCCAGTGATTTGCTCTCCCTGCTGGGACACGCGTGCTTTTCTGTGAGAATGGATTATGTCTCAGCTCCCTTTGAATGGTGCTCCATTTAACATATAAGCAAATTGCTCATCCTTCACGGTCCACAGGGACAGTGTTTGGTGCTCTTGGCTCGCCATCCTGGCCCACCTGACAGCCTCCAGGGCATTTGTCACCCGCTCTAGTTCTCAGCGTCCACTGGATCTTTCTGTATACCTTCGCCTTTCAGGGCCTCCACTGTAACCAGTGGCCATCCCACTGCCCTCTTAACAGCCCACTGTTCTCTACCTTGAGATAGCTCTCCCAGGAGAGGGGTAGAAACAATCATCCTCTCATTTCCAGCTAAGACGGTACTATTTTTAAAAAATAAATAAATAAAAATAACTTTAGGCCTTTAAAAAAAAAAAAAAGAAAAAAGCTCTGCATCCCAAACACCTAGCCCCAGCATCAGGCCCAGAAAGTCGACACCTTCCATTCTTGGAAAAGCTTTGAGGGTTCCTGTATACACTCCCTCCGAGTTCTAGTCTGGCTCAGGTTGAACGATTTACCAGGCTGCAGGCTGGGCCTCAAGGGGCGGGGGCCAGAGGCATACATCTTGATGGCAGAGCAGACCATCTGGAGCCAGAGAGAAGTCCAGGTCAGGCAAACAAGAGAAGAACCCTAGGCGGCCCTCTGACCCCAGGCCTCTGAGGACAAGGACAGGAAGTAGGATAGAGGAGGGGAGAGGGCGTAGGGGGTGGTGGACAGAGCACCCCAACAAACTCCAGCCGCTTCCCATTTGTCCAAAGCCAAGGGTCGGGGAGGGATAGGAATGCCTTCTACTTCCCTGGCTGAACCCCAAGCTGCGGGAGGAGCAGGTAGGGGAGAGTGGTGCCCCCGAGCGCCTCCTGCTGGGGAAGCGGTAGCGGCGCAGCCACGAGCTGTGGGTGCGGATCCGGCCCCTCAGGTCTCAATACACCCGGGTTGTTGGGAGCGAAGCCCTCCCAGTTCACACCTGTCCTTCTCCCCAGGGACGACGCCTTCTCTGACAGCCTGAGCCAAAAGGCCGACAGCGAGGCCAGCAGTGGGCCGCTGCTGGACGACAAGGCCTCCTCCAAAAACGACCTGCAGTCCCCCACGGAGCACATCTCGGATTACGGCTTTGGGGGGGTGATGGGCCGGTAGGAAACTCGGGTTCATTCTTTCCTGCTCGTGCAGTGCCCATTCGGGTCTGATTCGGGAGAAGTAAGGGCAAGGGAGGGACAGAGGGAGGCTGTCGTGGCCGCTTGTTCCCCAAAGGATGTGACGCTGGGCACGCCTGCTGGGCTGGCTGGAACTGGCCTCGAATGACAGGTAGAAAAGCGATCCAGCTTGGGACAGAGGTGGAGAAAGAGGAAAGACTTATACAGGCAACCAATCCTTTTTACTTAAAATACTAATAACATGGGGGAGGGAGAGTTACAAATTGGCAAGTACTTTTCCTCTCTCTCCAGTTCTTACACCTCCTCCCCACTTTGTGTTGAAAACCTAAGTTGTTATATTTTAAAATGTGAAGTTCTTTTACTCGCTGAAGCGCACCGCGTTAAGTAGAAGTCTCACGCACACTGCGTGGGGGGAAATTGACACTCGGCTCCACCCACATATTTGGCGGGAGTGTGTTTGCCAATTTCTTCACTCCCGTGTGGGCAGGGCTATCACATGACCTTTCTGCCAGGTAAGGAGCTAGGCTCCTCACTCTGTATACAGGTAGAGCCCAAAACACTTGGTGGTTTAAAACAAAACAAAAAGAAAACAAAACAAAACAAAAAAAACAAGGAAAAGAGAAGAAAAGAAAAGTTGGCAGTTTCTCACTGCTTTCTTAATCAGATCCTCAAAATGTCATATTCTCTGTTTTTGGTGGAGAGGTCATGGGATCAACCCACACGCTGGGTGCTTGCAGACAGAGCCAGAGAAATTAGCTGCAATAGGAACCTAGGTTTATGAATTTATTTCAGCAGAAGTCCCAGTACCTCTCTCCAGCAAACTCTGTTCAGTTCAGGGTGTCAATAATCAGCAGATAGAATCAGGGGAAGTGTATGGTTGGGGTAGGTGGATGACAGAGTTGAAGTCCTTTGACATCTAGGGGGGCCGTACCTTCTCCTGCCTCAATTTCCCTCTCCTTCTGTCCTCCCTTGTCTGCCTTCCTCTCCTCCTTTCTTTCCCAGTACTCTTCCACTCCAGCACCAATGCTTTGGTCCTGTTGGGGTGACCACAGGCAATGCTTAGCTTGGCTGGTGGCACAGGGTGTAAAGCACTGCTGACTGCATTGAGCTTGGTCCCCGTCACAATCCATCCCCACACCCGGTCCCTCCTCCCCACTCCCGCACCCCTCCCAGCCTTCCTCTCCTCACCAGTGCCTTCAGGGCTTTGCTGACCTCCCTAGGCTGCAGCAGAATCCTCGGTGGGTAGAACCGCTTCAGAGTGGTCTCCCACCCACTGAACCTCCCTTGAAGGTGGGTGAGGAATATTAGACCCATTTAATGGATGAATAAAGTGGGTCTGAAAGAAGTTGCTGGAAAGTCAGTGACAGACAGGACAAGAATCTGCCTTCCAGATAGATACTTTAGGCCCCTTTTCTCTCTGCCACAGCCTCCTTGAAGGGTGAAAGGTATCCAAATGTATAAAAGGCATTCCAGTGACACAGGTTTTTCTCTTAATGATTGGAAATGTTCAAGGTCTGGAAAAGCCTTATAGAAAACAGCCCTTTGGGGAGATTGGGGGAGGGTGACAACACTGGGCTGAGTTGAGTTCGCAGGGGGCCCTACTGTGCTTGCAGGGAGCTGGTAACTCGTGGTACAGTCAAGCCTCAATGCCTCAAACCAATCAGAAACCCTTTGGAATCATGGAGACATCTAAACCGCTTAAAAACATGTCACGAACCCAACTAACCATGAGCAAAGTGTTCCCAGGTTGCAATCCTCCTGGCCCTGACTTAACACATAGATGAGATTCGCTGTGTAATTAGCACCACTGACTGCAGCTTAGAAGCAGAAGGCCCAATCCTTCGTGTGTGCGGGTTAAACCTGCTTGGCCTGAGTTCTGCGCTTGGGCAGTCCTTCACGGCAGAATCGCCGAGTCTGGCTGAATGAGGCTTTACTATACCCACTCCCTAGACTAGTGTGTAGCATGTCTGGACTCTGGGGGATTGGCTGACCCACGTGACACCGGCCGGGGTTGACCTCTGCCCCATGCCCCTGCCCCCTGGCTCCTTTGCAGAGTGCGGTTACGATCTGACGGAGCAGCCATCCCCAGGCGCCGAAGCGGGGGCGACACACACAGCCCGCCCCGGGGCCTGGGGCCCAGCATAGACACACCGCCCCGGGCCGCCGCCTGCCCCAGCAGCCCCCACAAAATCCCCCTCACCCGGGGAAGGATCGAGAGCCCTGAGAAGCGGAGGATGGCGACGTTCGGGAGCGCCGGCAGCATCAACTACCCCGACAAGAAGGCGCTCTCCGAAGGGCACAGCGTGCGGTCGACGTGCGGTTCCACCAGGCACAGCAGCCTGGGGGACCACAAGTCCCTGGAGGCCGAGGCCCTGGCCGAAGTAAGGGCCGGCAGGAGGCAGGCGCGCCCGCTGACACCCCCGAGGGGCAGGGGTGGGCCCCTGCAGACCGGGGAGTCAGTTCGCCCTTCACGCCAGGTCAGGCTAAGCCAGGACACAGGATAGGTAGTGAGCTGGCTTCCCGCGCCCCTGCTGGCCTCCCCCTGGGAGGGGAAGCTGGATGGGTGTAGCTCCTGGCTAGAGCTCCTGTAAAGGCTCAAGGCCCCAGTGTCCAGGCTGGAGGTGGGATTCCCAGATAGGGGATGTGGTTGTCGCAGGTGTCTCCGTAAGATGGCAAGACTGTGCTATTCATGTTTTCATTTGTTCATCTTTTCATTCATTCCCTGATTCATTCATTCGTTTATTTATTGATGAGTACTGATGGAGCATCTGTTGTGCTCACTCACTGGCTGGCACTGAGAAAATAATAATGGCATAAAGTGGACCCAGGTCATGCCCACATGGAGCTTAGGGTTTAGAGAAGAGAGGGATGGCAACCACCTACACACACAGCTGTGAAAATGGCAGCTGGGTCAGGAGTCTTGAAGGAGTGGAACTCTGTGTTCCGAGAGCCTAAAATGTGCGGATTGCTCGTAAACAGTGAGAGATGTCTCTGGAGAGGACAGTACCAAGATCCAAAGGGTAGGCAGGACGAAATAGCTGAAGCTAGAAGCAGAAAATGTTCCATGCTCTTCCAAAGTGCTTCGAGTTTTCTGTTGTTAGGTAACTTCTTAAAAATTTGGATGAGAAACCTGTGTGATTTTTACACTTGCCAAAGAAAGCACACAAATTCATTTAAAAATTGTTACCAGTTTGTTTGAATTGTTTAATAATTTGCACAACAACTTTCATGTGTTTTTGACAGTTTTATCATAGTTCAAGTTTCCACTTTTCTCCCTGGAATATGGCTGGCAGCCCATTATGTATCCCCTTCTCAATGTTTTCTCCCTGTTAAGAAAAGAGGGACAATCAGAATCTTTGGAGCAGTGAGGATTCTATTGTGAAGAAGGGGGTTGGGGACCTTGAAACACCCATCCAAGGTGGGAAGGTCTCATTTAGGACAAAGTGAAAAGTGATCATTCCCTGCCCCCCTGCCCCACCACTGTCCATGCTTCCTGGCGCCTCTCTGCAGCTCCACTTTGAGATCATGGCATCACGTCTCAGACTAACACCAGGCTTGTGCCTAAACACCTCAGCTGATCTTTTTCTGAGCTTGCTGTCTTTCTGGCCCACACTCTGCAAGGGTGGAGTGGTGGGGATGGTAGGGATGGTGGTAGAGGGGCGATAATTATATTTTACTTATTAGTTTTGCCTTTTGGCTCTGCTGGAGTAGAGCAGACTGTGTAGTGATATCAGTGGGGGACTTAATTTAAGCAGCCTGGGGTGTGGAAGGTGGCCATTTATCTCTACAGGGGTGGGAGGTAGCAAAAGTGGGGACCGGACTGCCTTCTCTCCTGTCGTGCAGGACCCCCCACCACCACCACTAATCCTTGTGGATAAAGGCACAAGCAGTGTCTTCTTAAAGTAGACAGTGTTATGGGCAAAGGATGAAGTATCTTGGCGAAGCATATACGCTAATATTGTGTTTCGTGTTAAGTTGCTCCCGTTGTGTCGTGCTCTTTGAGACCCTGTGGACTGTAGCCCGCCAGGCTCCCCTGTTCATGGGATTCTCCAGGCAAGAATACTGGAGTGGGTTGCCATTTCCTCCTCCAGGGGATCTTCCTGACCCAGGGATTGAACCCGTATCACTTTACATCTCCTGCATTGGAAGGCGGGTTCTTTACCACTAGTGGCACCTGGGAAGCCCACAGGCTAATATTGGCTGTTAGCTAATCACCAGTGTCTCTTCACAAAGCAAAATGATGAGCTGGGACGGATTGGAGCCTGGTATGGGGGCCCAGCAGGCAAGAGCCACCTGAGGACAGGGGAGGAAAGAAGGGAAAGAGAGACCTGGGTGGGGAAGGGGCTGGCCGGGACACCTGCAGGCACCAGCCCTATCAGTCTAACCACACTTTCCATTTTTTTTTTCCAGAGTTGCCCCAGGGCGGAAAAGCCAGTTAGTGTGTCTCAATAGTGATGTGGAGCCTGAAGTGGGGCCAGCATCTTCCATTACCGGCTCTAAGCACTGTCCCCCATTGTCCCCTTGGTAGCCCAGCTCAGCCTGAGTGGAGGCATCCCTGGGAAACCCCACGGGAGCCGAGGACTCTGGCTGGGGGAGAGCAGAGGTCACTGTCAGGCAGTTCACACACATCACCGCGTCTGCTGTCTCCTTCGTCTTCACTGCCAGTGGGGGGCTTTCAGCTCAGGGACCAGGTGTGTGCAGGGTGACTGAGCCTTGCCCGAGGTTGCCCAGCGGCAGTGGTAAAGCAGTCTTTCTCCTCCCAAACCCGGGCTCTGTGTCCTGACCCAGGCTCCTGGGTTACATGCTGCAGTCCAGCTCCAGCGCCCCTTCCTGGGATGCTGAGCCCCAGGCCAACCCTCTGAGCTGCCGGAATCTCTTTGAGTGTCATTCAAAGTGCTCTCATACTGATGAGCTCTTAAATGTCTCAGTATCCCCAGGAACTGCACAGGCAGATGAGGATTTTTGTTGCCTTTCAAATTTTTCATTTTTTTTTCTAAAAAAGCATTATAATAGAAGAAAGTAACAGTCCCATCACCCTGGGGTGAGCATTGTGAATGTTCTAATATATAACCTCTGAACATTTTTCCTGTGGACGAAGGAGAGATATGAATAGATTTGTTAATATTAATGCTTAGGTGCATGAACTCTGGAGTCAGACTACTATGCCGCTAAGTAGTTGTGTGACCTTGGACAAGTTAACCAGTCTGAGCTTCTAATTCCTTATGTGTGAAGTGAGCATAATGGTAGTTCCTAGTAGATAAGTATGGTAGATAAGTATGAGGATTAAATGAATCATTGGGGAGGAGGCTCACACTGGTGCTCTGTATTACCTCTGCATTATTTGGGAAGTACTATGACCAGGTGCCATGGCATGCTTTTCAAAGGGACCATATCATTTGGAGCTTCCCTAGTAGCTCAGATGGTAAAGAATCCGCCTGCAGTACTGGAGATCTGGTTCAATCCCTGGGTCAGGAAGATGCCCTGGAGAAGGGAATGGTTGCCTGCTCCAGTATTCTTGCCTAGAGAATCCCATGGACAGAGGAGCCTGCTGCTGCTGCTGCTAAGTCGCTTCAGTCGTATCCGACTCTGTGCGACCCCATAGACGGCAGCCCACCAGGCTCCCCCGTCCCTGGGATTCTCCAGGCAAGAACACTGGAGTGGGTTGCCTTTTCCTTCTCCAATGCAGGAAAGTGAAAAGTGAAAGTGAAGTCGCCCAGTTGTATCCGACTCTTAGCGACCCCATGGACTGTAGCCTACCAGGCTCCTCCATCCATGGGATTTTCCAGGCAAGAGTACCGGAGTGGGGTGCCATTGCCTTCTCTGACAGAGGAGCCTAGCGGGCTACAAAGAGTCAGACACAACTGAGTGACTTAACACTTTCAAGACTAGGTACCAGGTGCCATGCCATGCTCTTCAAAGGGGCCATATCATTTCACACTCATCAACTCCCTGAGGTCAGTATTATACTTAACCTACAAAATGAGAATTCTGAGACAGAGAGGTAAGGTAACTTGCCCAGGGTCACACAACAAGGAAGCCGCAGAGCCAGGATTTGAACACAAGTCTGTCTGACTGTGGAGCCTGCCTCTGCAAGATCTGCAATACTCATATTGATTTTCCTTTATGGTTATGAGGCACCCTGGGATTGATTCTCCTGCCCAGCCAGTGAGATGTGTCGGGAAGCCTCCCTAAGGAACCCACAAGTTGGTCAGTGCCCTGGAAGGGTTAGTCCCCAGGCCTCCAGCTCTGCGCCAACCAGAGCTCTCTTTGTCCCCAGGACATTGAGAAGACCATGAGTACGGCTCTGCACGAGCTCCGGGAGCTGGAGAGGCAGAACACGGTCAAGCAGGCGCCAGACGTGGTGCTGGACACCCTGGAGCCCCTGAAGAACCCGCCAGGCCCCATCAGCTCGGAACCGGCCAGCCCCCTGCACACCATCGTTATCCGCGACCCCGACGCCGCCATGCGCCGCAGCAGCAGCAGCTCCACCGAGATGATGACCACCTTCAAGCCAGCCCTGTCCGCCCGCTTGGCCGGCGCCCAGCTGCGCCCGCCCCCCATGCGGCCGGTGCGGCCCGTGGTCCAGCATCGGTCCAGCAGCAGCAGCAGCTCGGGAGTGGGCAGCCCGGCCGTGACGCCCACCGAGAAGATCTTCCCCAACAGCTCTGCCGACAAGTCGGGCACCATGTGACCTGCGGGGTGGCGGGCAGCGCCCTGGCCCGCTGCGGCCCGCTGCGGCCGAGGGCGGCCTCGGTGACTTCCGCGTCCTCCCAGGGCTCCTGGCTTTGTCGGGCAGGGACCAGAAGGTCAGCCTGGGAGCGGGTCTGTGCGGAGCTGAGTCCCAGGGCCGAGCCGCAGCGCGCCTTCAGTCACGTGGACCCCCATTTCCCTCCCGCGCACACACAGACACCCGAGCGGTGAGGAGCGGTACCCCGGCTGGAGCGATTCCTGACATCACGGCCCGTGTTAAATGGCTTCGCCCGCATATCGTCACTGGAAAATTATTCTCTCCACATGCATATATACGTGTATATGTATGCGTGCGCGTATGTACACGTATGTATGAATGTATGTGTCTGTAGGTGTGTGTATATATATATATATATTTATGCATCTATATACATATACTAGATCTGGACACACATACAAAATGTATATAGGATCTCCTTTTTCTTTTTATGAAACTTAGATTTACCTCAGACCCATGCCACCAAACATCTCCCGCTGAGTTATTTGGTGGGATTTGCAGGGACTTTTCTGGGAGAATTTAAAGGCCCACAGTAACTGCGAATGAAGCAATATACCACTAACCTGCAGAAAAACAAAACCAGTCTCCCACTGTCTCCAGAAGTCGTGGCCTTCCAGAACAGTCTGCCCCTAAAGGAAGCGAGGGGCAGGCGTCACCCTGGGCAGGCTGCTCCCACAGGTGGGGACCACTTCACAGAGCCCCCTCCCCATCCACCCCAGAGACCCTGCCTTTCCACCCGGAGGTCAAGACCAATTGCACCCCCAAAAGCATGGAGGACGTTGGCGAGAAGAGCCCTGACCTCAGCGGCCTGTGTTCGTTAGTAGAAGAGGGGATGGTGAGAGCCTGAGCCCCATCGTAGCACAGTATTATGTGTGGTTGGGAAAAAGGAAAAAAACAAAAAACCAAACAGTGGTGTGGAACGCTTCAAAACCTAGAAACGCTGTAGGAACAATTCTGTGGTAACTATAGAGGTTTAACTTATACCATTTTCAAAATATTTAATTTTTTCTTTTCCTCTTTCTACTAATTATACTGTATCAGATTCTGGAACTAAACAGGCAAGGAGAGTTTGAGTCCCATCGTTTTTTAATTTGAAATCAGGCCGTGACGCCCTCTGGCTGGTGGCCTCTTGCATGAAGCACACAGGGCTCTGGTACGCAGCTCAGACCAGGCCTGGGGAGGGAGTCCTTGTCACCTGCCGTCCACGTCCAGGAGAATGCTTCGGTGGAGTTTATGCAGTGAAATAGCTGCCCCTCCCCCTTCCTTTCCCTTTCACCCACCTTCTCCAACGCATTTAACACAATTGAAAATATGGGGAAAGAATGGGGGGGGGGGGCGTGTCACCTCACTGAGCCTCAGTTTCCTGCTCCATAAAATGTGAGCAAGCAAACTGTGCAACCTAGGAAGCACTGTACCGACACAATTGCTCTTTTCATGGTTATCAGTAAGGTGAAAACCACCTAGCACCTTCCTTTTGAAACCTCCTAATGGCATTTGAGAAGTGGGCAGTGGAATTTTCCTACCAGCTTCATAAGAGTCATGAAGCACAGTCCTGCAGATAAGTCACCTCTTGACATTCCATCATTGCCGTGTCAGTCCACTGGATTAAGTTTTGCCCTCTCCTCTGTTCCCCAGAGAGGGAGTGATATGAAGCCACATTTACCTGGGTGTGTAGGGATGGTGGGCCACACTGCCTTGCCTGAAGGACTGGCCTCGAGAGTACACCATGAGGGAAGAATAAGAAGGGCTCAAAAAGAGAATGCCAGGGAGAGGCTAGTGACAAATTCAACTTTCTTTGTTTTGCCTAGAATTGGAAATGAAAGAGCCTCAGAGCAAGCTAGGAGCTCTCTGCCACTTAGCATATAAAGTACCACCCCCCCCACCCCATATTACAGCTTAGGGAAGGAAACAAGGCCTTAGGATGGCTGTGACTTATCCAAGATGTAATAGATGGCTGAGGGTGCAGCTGGGTCTGGCTCCTAAAGCCATTTATTTGCAAGGATTCTGTGATGTCCAGCCAGGACAGAGACTTCTCATTTCTACCCAGAGAGACTCCCAGACCTTAAACACAGTGGCCTCCTGTGCAAAGTATCACATTCTCTGCCATGACTACCAGATGAAACATTAAAATGTGAGTTGACAGATCTGTTGCCTGATGTACGTAACACCAGTCAGGTCATGTGGATTTTCCTCTGAATTGACTAACTTCATCTTCCCTTACTTATTATAGGCCTGCCTTTCACCAAATGACCTACCTGAAGGACAGGGCCTTTCTGTTTTCTTTAAGCACCTGTTTTTCCATTGGGAAATGGCCGATGAGCTCACATTTAGGCAAACTCACACCCCACTCATCCAGCTCCAAATCTGAGCCTTGACGCAGAACCAAATGGAAAAATGTTGCGCCCCGCCCCCCCCATCTGGCGCTCTGCATGTCTCAGGCCCCCTCCACACGCACCCAGGCCCGCCCACCCTCATGAGCATTGGCATTCTCTTCTGACGCCTGCCTGTGTTAGTCCACTATATATTGCTGTATTTGCTTAAATGCTGGAAAGTAACTGTTAAAATGTGAAACTGTAATTTTTAAAAAGGCTACAATGAAATTATAGCCAATGCCACTCACCAAATCTTTGCACCTAGTAGATAGATCAATGTAAAAAAACAAATACCAGAAACCTAACTGTACAGTGAGTGTGGGGGAAATGTAGTAAACTAGTTAGTAGTCCTCAGTATAACCAATTGTACAAGGGGAAGTGGTGTGTCTACCTACTTGTCCATCACCATTACTGGAAGCTGTACTGATCAGTTCATTGATAACGGGCAATTTTTTTTTTTTTTTTTTTTTTTGCTCTTCACAGAATGATTTCTTAACCTTCAACTTACCCTGAGGTCAAGCCTTTTGTCTTTCTGTGTTACCGGTGTTCAGTCTCTTTTAGGAATGAACCAGCAAGATGTTCATTTAAAACTGACCAAAGAACAAATTCATTCCTGGTCTAGTTTCCTGGGCCTGGGGCCCAGCCTCCGGCCGCTAAGGACCTTTCTTGGATAAAATTGAGAACGAGCCGTGCTTCCTACCCCACGCCCCCTCTCTCCCTTTAGTCCCCTTTCCTCTTAAAGAGCTGCTCTGAACTGTGGGATTCTGTGAAAAATTCTTGCCTTTCCTTGTTTTCAGTGCTAACGATTTCTCACCTTGAAGCGCCTTTTGAACCCCGGACAGAGCGCACAACTGGAGGGAATTGTCAGCTTGTGAATTAGACTTGTGTGTGGGGGGGGTCTTTTCTCTGAGGTCACTGGGCCCTCAGGGGCAGGAGAGAAATGGATTCCCACCAGGTTCCTATCCCATGAAGAAATCCGAGTGGGAAGAGACGCAGGGAAGTGGAGCCATCCCTCGGCTGCCGGCCGGAACCAGCAGCTCGGTGATCTGCCTTATAAACACTCCCCAGTTGGTTGGTGGTACCCACGTGGGGCCAGTGCGGGGAAGGGCCTGGCGCGGGGCTTGCTTCCCTTTTGGAGGCCCTCAGAGTGCCTTGTCGGGGGGGTTATTTCTTTCTCATTCAGCAGGCATGGATGCAGAGGACTTCCTGGGTCCTGGTCATTACCTGGCGCTCAGCGCGTGGACATGGCTGTTGGACGACCACGAGGACTAACGTAATGGTTCTTCCTCTTAGCCTCTCTGTCCCTGACTCTTCACACTAGAGCAAATGCCTCATCCTCCCGAGAAACCCAGAAAGAAGACACGGCTGGCTCACGACTGTGGGGGAGGGGAAGCTGCTGGGTTCAGGGAGGAGGGCTCGGGAGGAAAAGCTAGGAAGGGGTGAGCCGAGGTGTTGCTGAGATGATTTTCTGCTGTGCAGAGCTACTGCTGATGTCTCATGTCAACTTCCCTGGTTCTCTGGGGTCCCCGCTCCTCTGAGCAGCTGCGTAGAGAATTCCCCACATATCCAAAGCTGCTGGGGGAGCTGGGGGAGGGGAGGGACTTTGCTGCCAGGTCGGGGTCCTCCTCGCCTCTCTCGGAAGTTGATCTGTCAGCGTCCTGCCGTCTCATCCTTTGGGACTGCTCCTTGCTGATACCTCCTTTCCGTGTGAACTGTCCGAGGCAAACGACGACCTTGAACCAGAACGGCCAGGGTGCACTTTACTTTCCTTGGAAGGAAGTAGCTTCTGGCCAGGGTTTCTGCTCAGGCTCTAGTCCCCGGCAGTGTGACTGTTTACACGGTTTGGCAATAGGTTCGGTTCTGATTGCTTCAGAGTGGCTGGTCTATTTAGTTTCCTTTGGTTTCCTTCCTCCCCAAACTGTCAGGAAAATCAAACTGAAACCACCCTAGGAAATTGCTGGTTGCCTGTCCCCATGTGGTGATAAGTGTTGCCCTCTCCCGGACATCGTTTCTCTCCCTTACAACCCAGCGCCCGTGCCGTAGAGTGTCTGACTGGATCCTCTGTTGCGTATTCTCATGGTGCCTGCTGGTTTGACGTGGAGCTACCCTGTGAAATAAAACAGCTTAACTTTTCCCAAATGTGCTCTGGTGGCTTTTTGGAAGGGTGAGGTGGCCCGTCGGGGATGGGGAGGGGGCAGGTGTTCCTACTTTTCAGTTCGTGGTCCATGTGCTTCCAACCAGGAAGCATTCCCTGAAGTGTCCCTTAGCTCAGACCCAAGAGGGTGAAGGCCAAGGTCCAAGGAAGGCTGCGTCCGCTGCGGAGCTAGCTGGAAGAGGTAAGTGAGGGGTGCCTGCTGGGAACTGTCAGAGCAGAGGCCAGCAGGAGGGGGAGCTGTCATCTGCGGAGAGGCCTTCCAGAGTTTATGACAAATCACCAGAGGCCACGGGATACTGCTTCCAGTGTGACAGCATATTAGCATTTTGGCATCTGTTGTCTACACACATGTGATACAGCCCCCTGGACTTTTTTATGTGTGTGTGAAGTGTCCATTGATCACTTACATCTGCTCCGTGCATGTGTGCTAAGTTGCTTCAGTTGTGTCTGACTCTTGGTAACCCTGTGGACTGTCGACCCCCAGGCTCCTCTGTCCATGGGTTTCTCTAGGCAAGAATACCGGAGTTGGTTGCCATGCCCTCCTCCAGGGGATCTTCCCGACCCAGGGATCGAAACTGCGCCTCTTAGCCTCCTGTATTGGCAGGCTGATTTTTTTTTTTTAACACTAGGGTCACCTGGGAAGCTATTTCTGCCCCAGGCACTAGATTAAGCCCTTTATGTGCCTTTTCTCATCAAATTCTCAAAACCGCTCTTGAAGGTAAGCAACTGGCTTCCCTGGTGGCTCAGCAGTAAAGAATCTGCCTGCAATGCAGGAGACGCAGGAGACAAGGGCTCGATCCCTGGTTCAGAAAGATACCCTGGAGAAGGAAACAGCAACCCACTCTAGTATTCTTGCTTGGGAAATCCTATGGACAGACAAACCTGGCGGGCTACAGACCATGGGGTGGCAAAGAGTCGGACACAATTTAGCGACTAAACAACAACAAACCCTTCTTAAACCCCATTCTGCAGAAGAGAAAACGGAGGCTCTGAGAGACTAAACAATTTGTCTAAGGTCAGGCTAGGAAGTGAAAGAGCCCTCATCTAAGCCCAGTCCATTTAACCCTGCAGCCTTATACGTTCATTGTCCTGCCTGCCCTGGAGCAAGTTCATCACAGCAGGGTTACCAGCAGACTCCCAGGATTAAGAAGGCTCTCTGTGGGCAGAAGTCCAGGAAGACTCCAGGGCCTTGCCTTTCCCATGAGCCCTCTGAGTGATCTTGACTTTGAAGAGAACAAGATCTTCTTGCAGCCTCAGGGAGTCCATCGGTAACCCCATAGCTACTCAACACTCCCTGGTGGCCTCTAGCTAATTCCAGGCTCTGACAGGGTGAAACCTGCTGAGGGGCTGGGTTTGGGGTGCATTCTGTAATCTGTTTACTGGCTCAAAGCAGCCATGCTCACTTAAGAACCCCAAAGCAGAAGGCTCTCGTTCATTCAACAAGGATGTGGGAAGCACCTTTGTGTAAGCCTTGCCCCAAGCTGGCTGCTGGGGAAATAGATGAATGAGACCCAGTTCCTACCCTAAGGCTGCTCACAGTCTAATTGCACAAGATGATCGCTCCAGAATCCCGAAATCAACTTTGGCTCCTTATGACTATGTTCAAAATGACGGCATCTCTGACCCACAGAAGCACAAGAAAAGGCACGTTTTAGCTGCCTGATGGCTTTGCCAGCCACAAAGCAGCCCACTGCTGGACTGCTTACTTCAGGGCATATCTGTTTAGGATTCTGTGAATGACAAGCTATCCAACCCAAACAGCCTTAAGGAAAGAGAATTTATTGGCCCACACAGCTGGGAACTCCAGGCTAGGACAAGGTCCAGGCACAGATGTTCGGAGCGTGGTGCTGCATCCTGGCCATAGTCCCTTCCTCTCAGGCGGGCTTTGCTGAGCTCTGCCTGTTAACTGAAACAGACCCAGGGACTCTCTGATATCTCTTGATTGCCTGATGGCTACAGAAGCTCTCCCTGCCTGCATCTCCTCGTCTTCAACACAAGTAAAGGCTTAAGTTTAATTCACCTTAGTCAGAATTTAATTCACCTTCAGGTCATCCCTGAAGCAGCCAGAGGTCAGCAAGCCCCAATGTCCAGGGCGGTGTTAACCCCACCCACACTTTCTATCAGGAGATCCTGGGGGTTGTACTCATACTGTGGTAAATAATAAATGGTCACCGAGTTGTCGGGTGATCAGCAATAGCTAATTGGTACACTAGAAAAATGCTCATGTGGATACATTTCAACTTTGTGTTTAAGCCTGGACTCCAGGTTAACTTAATAAAGCTAATATTCGTCAATCACATGCTGGACCTTCTTCCCAGAACACAGTGCGGAGTACTTCACATACTCCACCTCCCTGAACACTTAAGACCACCCACAGGGGTCATTTTTGTTAGCATCCCTATTTGACACATGAGGAGGGTGAGGTGCAGGGGCTTTAAGTCCAGGATTCCATATCTGCTCTGCTCCCCTGACGCCCCATCTCCATATAAACGCTTTGCCTCCCCACAGCACCCATGGCCTAAGAGGAGTACAGCCATCCCCACGCATGTGAATGAGGACTCTAAGGCCAGATCGCCTGGCCCTCCCTGCCTCACCAGCCAAGGAGCCTTAGGAAAGTTCTCCATAGTCCTGCCCCTCAGTTTCATCACCTCTAAAGCAGGGACAGTACCAGCACCCACTGCGGAGGCATGTTGTGAGACGTAGGTAAGTTAGTGCATAAGATGTGCTTGGGACAGTGCCTGGCACAGAGAAAACCCTCAGTACATGTAACGGCTATAAAGATGATCTTTCCTTCTGGAGAGTCCCAATTCCAGTGGCCCAGGCCCAAAGCCAAAGTTGTCCTTTTCCACAATGGGCCTTGGGGCCTTTGTGTAAGTCAGCTAGCTGACCGACTGCTCCTGGTGCAGAGGCCCACATGAGAACATTCATGTTTATAAATGCATTTGTATTGAGCACTTGCTGTGTGCCATGCACCATTCTAAGCAACTGACATGGACTATCTCATTCTCTTGCCACAGAGAAACTATAGGGTATTAACTATTATTGAGCCCATCAGGTTCAGAGAAGTAGTTACTTTCTGCAGAGCACACGGTTGATAAACAGTAAACCTGAATACTTGTGGAAGAGGCCAGCTCAAAACAACAGAGGTGGCTGGCTACCCCCTGGGCCCCCATCCCTGCCCCCATATAAACTACCTTGTTTCCAATATGCCCAGCCTAGGTATCCATTTCAGCAATGTCAAACACATAGACACCCATGTCTGCACGGGCCCTTCGAGGTTCCTGGTGGCCCCCAGATACACAGACACTACTTAGACAAGTGGCTGCAGGATGGCAGGATCAGGGCTGAATGTGACGCTTTGATGCTTAGAGGCCCAGCACAGGCCCCTTAGTGAACGTTTGATTAAATGCAAGGATCAGATGAAATAAATACATGTGGAATGCATGGGGTGATTTCTCCTCTGCATTTCCTTCTCAAAGCTTGGGCCCACATCCAGCCCAAATCCCTACTGCCCTCATGTGACCATTTTTAAAATAGCAGGTGGGATCCGTGGGTCAGGAGCCGCGGGGATGATTACTTGAGCCGCGGATTGGCATCTGGAGGGGAGGGAGTCTTGTGAGAACCGAATCCGCGGGATCTGACGTCATCTCCGGGTAGACAGTGCCGGAACTGCGTTGATTTGTAGGAGACTCTACTGGAGTTGTAGAGGACTGCTTGTTATGAGGAAAAACCACACATTTGGTGACCAGAAGTCTACAAAGTCAAGTGTCATGTGGGGCTAGTGAAGGAAACGCAGGGGAAGAGAGACGCAGTAGGGAGCAGTTGGATGTTCCCTAAATAGTTCGTCTAATTCAGTCCTGTAACTTGAGAGCTGGGTTTCAGTGTTTGATTAGGGTCAGTTTCAGCCTTCCTGGGCAGCACTGCTTCCTGGAGGGTGCGTTCTCCACATCACATCACATCAAGGGCTCTGTGCTGTTCGGTTCCCCCTTCCAGGATGGCTAAGTTGGGTCGGTAGGTTCAGGTGGGTTCACCCTCAGCCCTCCACTGTGGCCTGATCACTTGGAACCTAAGTATCCCACCCCCCAAGAGCCCCAATGGTCTTTCAATGATTTTATAATTTTATTTCTTCTGTATTTATCAACTAGAATTCTCATCCACAAAGGCTAGTATTTGCTTAAAATACAGTTCATTCTGGAAGAGAAGAATAAATGCTGAATTCTTTCTCCTTATTTATCAACTTTAAGAGTAAGAAACCAGTACAATCCCTACCTCTATTGGTTGAAAATGAGGACTTTCTTTGCTTCTGCTGAGATCCATTATAAATTCCTGGATTTTAAAATAGTCAGGGCGTTCCAGTGAGTTACAGTCAGTATCCTTTCTGTGGCTTAGGTCAGCAGGGGCAGCTTTAAGCTGGCTCCATTCATTTTGGGCAACTTCCTCATTTGGGCACAATAAGATTTCCCAGGCTCCTCTTGCACCTACTCTGCCCCAGGTCTAAAATGAGCCACATCTCCAAGGAGCCCTGATTCCTCTTCATGGGGACAGTATTTAGGGACATGTGCACTAGTCAATGGTGGGGCTGAGATTTGAACTCAGGCAGTCTGACTCCAGAGCTGGTACTCTTAACCGCTCTGCCCTCTGGTTAACAATGGGTATTGACGATAATAACAGTCCTATTTATTACTATTACTCCTACTGCCATAACCAGCCACTCACTATGTGTCAGTCACCTTAGTAGGTGCCTCCCAACATTTAAAAAACACAAAATTATTCTAAAAGCCCTCGGACACAGGCATTGTATTCTTATTTTTAAAAAGAGGAAACTGAAGCTCTGAAAGGTAAATGACTCATCCAAGATCACCTGATCAGTGGCAGAGCGTGGATGAAAACTGAGGTCTGTGTGACTCTGAATCTTGTTCCTTTAGTCAACAGAGAATTCTGTCCTGAGTGATTCCCACCCTGCCTCCTTCCGGTGGTCCCTAGCTCTGCTCCCTTAGCCCCAGGCACTGTCTGCGTCCCAGAGTCCCCAGGCCAGGTGATCCACACATCCTCATTCGAGGCTTGGCAGGGATCCTGGAGGAAGAACGGGGGACAGAGAGGAGTGTGATGAAGAGAGACCCCAAAAAGGAAGGTGGGGGGAGGGCCAAGACCTCTCAAGATATAACCAGACCAGGCCCTATATTCAGCTGGAAGAAAGTCCTTTGATTAAGGGTGTCAGATTTGGCAAATAAAACTACAAGATGCTCAGTTAAATTTTAATTTCAGATACACATTGAATAATTTTTTAGTCTAAGTATGTCACATGCCATGTTTAGGATCTACTTATATTTAAGCTTCCCTGACCTGATAGCTCAGTTGGTAAAGAAACTGCCGGCAATGCAGGAGACCCCAGTTCAATTCCTGGGTTGGGAAGATCCGCTGGAGGAAGGATAGGCTACCCAGTATCCTTGGGCTTCCCTGTGGCTCGGCTGGTAAAGAATCCGCCTGCAATGTGGGAGACCTGGGTTTGATTCCTGGGTTGGGAAGATCTCCTACAGAAGGGAAAGGCTACCCACTCCAGTATTCTGGCCTGGAGAATTCCATGGACTGTATAGTCCACGGGGTCGCAAAGAGTTGGAGACGACAGGGCCACTTTCACTTTCTGTACTTAATCTGGCAGCCCTGTCCTAGATCCTCACAATAGGAGAGTCTACTGAGCACTGACTTGAGTTTTTTGTACAGAACATTTTGTTTTTACTTCTGAATAAGGAAGTACAATCTCTTTATTGATCTAACAGAAGGAGAATGTCTGTGGAACCAGCAGCTTGTTAAAGGAGATTGACTCCCACGGGTGGATAAATATAATGGGGGGAGGGAAGACAGATGCTTTTTTTTTCTGAGCTCAAAGTGGCTTTGAGAACCTGCTTGTGCCCTCATGTGGACTTTCCTTCCCCGGGCTCAGAGGTGGGCTTGATCTGGTGCTGTTGAAGAAGGTGGGAAGGGAACTACTCAGCCATGGAGATGATTTATGGGAATGTGGGCTTATTCCGGTGATTCACTCAGTGATTCAGTCTCACCAAGCAGCTGGTGGCAGGAACTCAGAGATGAATGGCATTGGGTGCCACCCTGGAGGCTCTTCAGAGCCCGAGAGGTGGATTTGGACCCCAGGGTTCAACAAGTGATGCCTGCTTTTAAATCTGTCTTCATAATTGAATGAAGAGTCTGACTCTTTGCGACCCCATGGACTGTAGCCTGCCAGGCTGCTCTGTCCATGGGATTCTCCAGGCAAGAATACTGGAGTGGGTAGACATTCCCTTCTCCAGGGGATCTTCCCCATCCAGGGATTGAAGCTGGGTCTCCTGCATGGCAGGCAGTTTCTTTACCATCTGAGCCACCAGGGAAGCCCAGTTGAATGGGAAGCATGCATTTCTTTCTCTGTCTTCTCTCTCCCCTTCCTTCCCCATTCCTTTTTCTCTTTTCTCATCTCCTCTCTATCCTTTTCTCACCTCCTCAGTACTTTGCCACCTTAAACTGTGTAACCAAATAGTCCCATAAAGGAACAATTACTGGTGCACTCAGACTTGGGATCTGCTCTTGGTCTCATTTTCCCTATCTTCCCAAGTCTACCCTCTCTCCCTGCATCTAGAACTAGGCTGTGCATCCAAGGAAGCCTGGATCCAGTGTAGCCAGTGCATCCTGGAGTTCATTTACATTCCCTTTTCTGATTGGCTGACACAAACCCACTGCATCCCCTAACCTGCCACTCTCCACCTTCCTTTTGGAGCCCCACTAGGTCCAGCATCCTGGGTATCTTAGATCTCTGCCCTGAGGCCTTGTCTGCTCAGTTATTCCTCCATAAAGTGTCAATGGGTGATCCCTTCTGGTTTGGGGCTAAAAGATCTAGATTCAAGGCTGGACTTTGCCACTGATGAACTGGGTGATCTTGAATGAGTCCTTTTGCCTCTTTGAGCTTCAGTTCCTACATCTATAAAAGGGGATAATTCTCATGATGAGGGCCTTACGAGAATATGCTGTATTGGTTAATATGGACTCTTAAGCTAGACTGGCCAAGTTAAGTCCTTCCTCTTCCACTTACTAGCAGAATTCCCTGTCAGTTAATCTGTATATTTCCCTTTCCTCATTTGATTGGAGTGAGCCTGAAATAAGTCAATATGTGTAAAAAAATCTAGGACAGTGCTTTGTCCTCATAAGTGTCTTTGTCCTCATAAATGTCTTGGGCCTTATAAGTGTCAGCTATTATTATAAAGGCTATTAAAGTCCTCTGTCCAAATGTTATTAATATCATTACTGCCCAGTGAGTCTTTGGGCATAGACTGGGAAAAATCAATCACGTACATCTCTGGCTCAACTAAGTACAAACTCTGGTCAGAGTTTCTTATGAAGAGGGTCCAAAGTAGTGAAGCCTCAACCTCTCTGAGCCTCAGTGTCTTTGTCTTTAAAATGGCAATGGCAGCCTCACTTCTGCCTACTTCAGAGGGAAGCTGTGACTGGCCAATGGTAAACACTTCAAAAAATGATTGCAGGAATGGATGAATGGACCACATGCGGTGGCAGTGGCAAGCCACAGGGGTCTTCCTGAGCAATATAACTGTGCTGACTTGCTGCCCATGAGACCTGGTGTGACAGGTCCACATCAGACAGCCCATCCATGAGTGCTGAGTTGAGCAGACAGTCTGGGTGATGTGCTGGTTGGCGCTTCATGTTTGGATAACAAGCACTCATACTCACTCAGTGAGAGTATAAATGTATCGGTTCAGCCTTTTTGCAAAGTCATACAATGCTTGCTATCGTGGTGTCAAAAGAGCACACAAATTGACTTAGTTCCACTTATAGGAAATTATCCACAGATATTCTGGTTCAGGTATGCCAAGATTTATATAGATAATGTGTTCACTGCAACTGTTTGCAATAATGAAAAACTGGCAACAACCTAAATGGTTGTCAGATGGGCACAGGTAAATAAATTGTCGTACATCTGCATTGCGGACTACATAGCTATTAAAAGGAATGAAGTATATCTATATGTATTAACATGGAGAAGTCTCAGGATGTCTGTAGGTAAACAAACAGAAAAATTCAAGTTGACAGAGGTATACATTTAATATAATAACATTTGTGGGGAAAAACCCTGTATCTGCGTTTCTGCACAGGAAATATTTGGAAGGCTATGCTCCAAAGTTAAGATGTTAAATTAGGTTAACCATCCTATGCGAGAAAAGAACTCCTGTCTTAAGTCCAGAGGTTCTATTTGTAGCTTGGTCAAGGACTGTGTAACTCAAAGAAACTCTATTCACTTTTTCTGAGCCGAAGCTTTCTCCTGCATAAACTAATAATGATAATACTTACCTTGCAATGTTGTGATGGAGTGAGATGGAGAAATGGATGTGAAAACCCTGGCTCTGAGCAGGGACAGATCTTTACAGCAATCAGAGAGGGCGACCGAAAGGAGGAGGCATGAGCCTAGACTTGGAAAGGTTTGACAAGGCCTGGATACGGTTTGATTCTAGGCTGTCTTTTTCTAAAATTCAACAGGCATTCATTTAGTAAGGGTACAGTACAAAACCCGCCTGTGAGCTTTTTAACCACACAGGTGCGCACAGACGTGTTGCCGGAGCCTGGCGCTTGAACAATAAGAGCATCTTTGGCTGCGCTCCGCCCACGTACTGCAACTCCCAGCATGCTCTGCAAACGTGTCGGGCGCGTCGCGGACTGATGACGTAGCTCTGTAGCGCGGGGAATTTCGAGTGGCCGAGGAGCGCCGGAGACCAGCGGGTAGCGGACCCCCCCTAGTTTCTTTAGAGGAGACCATGGATTCCCTGGTCGAGTCCCGGTGGCCTCCGGCCTTGGCAGTCATGAAGGTGAGTGCCTTGGGGAGTTCAGGGCCGTCTGGGCGACCTCGGGAGGCCAGCCCCACCTTGAGGAGGAGAAAGAACCGGGCGCCAGCGGCGAGCTGCGCCAGGGTACCCGGCTCTGCCCCGCTGCTTGCCAGCGCGTGACTCTGGGCCCTAGTTTCCTCCTCTGGCAAGTGCCGGGAACAGGCCTCGGTCACTGATGGTGAGCCGAGATTGGCCGTCGTATGGAACGGGATATTCTGCGGCTCAGCCACAACAACAACAATGATCTTGAGAGAAACATTACTCCAAACAGTGGAAATGACAGGGACACCTAGTCTTTTCTTAGGGCTCACTGCGTGTCAGGCATTGTGTAAACTCTCCCAGTACGTTAGTGGAGAATCTCCCACAGTGACACCGGACAGAGTTTGGCTGGATCTTGCATCAAAAAACATTTATTTAATCACCTAGCAAAGCAGGTAGTCTCCTTTACATTTTCTTTCATTTCTTTTAATTACGCTCAAGAAGCCTAGTGCTAATTTGCGTTAAGTCCTCCCTGACTGTGTTCTCTTAACTCTTGTGCATCTCTCTCTCAGACAAATCTGGATTCTCGCTTAGACCAGCCTTTCATTTTATTGAAGTCTGTTACTATTAAATAACATTGATTTTTGCTCCATGGACAATAGTGGTGAGTCCTGGATTCCTATAGTGTTTGATCAAGAGCGAATACACTGTGCTGTACCAGCTAAGAATCAGTTGCCTGGTTTTTCTCCTTGTTCTGTGATTATTTCAGGGTGTGATTGAGTAGGATCACGTTCTCCTTCTGTTGCTCCGTTTTGTTAACTAGGAATTACGCTGTCTGCCCCACTCACTCATAAGATGACTTTGAGGATTAAGTGAAGGGACTTGGAAGAGGTTAATATCTGCTGTCAGCGGTGTCATCTGAAGTGCTTGGTGACTTGAGATCTCCCCATAGTGAAAAGCTGACATCGTGGGAGGATTTTGGAAAGCTGTGGTTCTGCGTTTGTGGTGGCCTTGCCACCAGTGTACAGTGGAGAAGAGCATATATTGAGTTCTAGTGGTTCTGTGTTAGTCTTTGCCTCCTATTTAACTGTGTGACCTTGATTCAGTTACTTAACTTTTCTGAGCCTGAATTTCTTCAACTATAAACTGAAGACAGAAATAGTTCATACAGTTGGTTAAATGAGTTGATGTGTGTGGGTGGGGATCCTGTTTGGTTTATTCACAGTGCCTAACACAATGCCTGGCACATAGCAGGTGCTCAAAAATTATTTGCTTATCGATTGAAGGTTTTTTTGCTGTTTAGTCGCTAATTCGTGTCCGACTCTTTTGTGACCCCATGAGCTGTAGCCAGTCAGGCTCCTCTGTCCATGGGATTTCCCAGGGAAGAATACTGGAGTGGATTGTTACTTCCTTCTCCAGGGGATCGTCCCAACCCAGGAATTGAGCCCGCGCCTCCTACATTGGCAGGTGGATTCTTTTACCACTGAGCCATCTGGAAAGACCATCTAGAAGGTAGTAAGCATTAAATTAATATATCTTTATTATTATTATCAACACACAATGTGTTATTTCTCCCTCTGCTTTTTATTTGTTGTCATAAAGATTATAAATTGAATAAGGGAAGTGAAAGGTCTGTAACTTGTAAAGCTACCTGCTTTGTAGATTTAAGCGTATTTTATGTATTCCTACAAACTTCCCCAGTGTCCTTTAGTGGCGGGTTCCATGTCTCTGGGTTGGCTGTCGCATGACAGCCTGAGTGTAGGATTCAGCACCAGAGTGTTCAGTGGGGTAACTGACTGAGCCCATATTAGAATCATGGAATCTGCAGGGTGAAAAGCCAGCCCCCACCACTATTCTAGTTCCTTTTACAGTGTGTCCACCCATTTCTCTTCTGGTGTTTGCTTGAACTCCTCTAGGGACAAAGTATTAGCTGTTTCCAGAAGTAGCTCTATTTGGAGTTCTTTCTTATAATGAATAGAAATCAGACCCCAAATCCATAATTCCTAACTGAGGATCCATGGAAAAGTTTTGGTGTTTGGAATTACTGATATATTGTTTTCTGTATGTATGTTTTTTTTAAGAAGAGAATTCACAATTTTCATTTATTTTTCAAAGGGATCTGTGATCCCTAAAACTTAAGAACCATTGCTTGAATGATTCAGTCCTCTCACCTGTTCTGTACTTTCCCCTTCTACTTTCTGTAAGTTGAGGAAATCTTAGGGCATCCACTGAACTGGACGTTTGTACGGGAATGTTACAGCTCATCGCATGCGGTGTCACCTTCCCCGGATCTTGCTCAGCACATCTGGCAGAATCTGCCTCTCGGAGAGGATGGCAATCGTGAAAGAAGCAAATAGACCAGGTGCCAGGTCTTTGGCTTCTGATTCTGCCTCTGCTCTTCATTGATTTTCAGCACAGTCCTCTAGCTTTTTGCATCAGGGGTAGATTACCACTCAAATAATTGTAGATTTGGGCATTTGAATGTTTATTTCCCTGGTTTTACTGTACCAGAAATTTGTTTTTGACAGATTATAGGTGGATGTTTGTAGATAGTAGAAAAAATTAAAATTTAGAGTAGGATAAAGGAGAAAAAGTTACATAGCATCCTACTATCCAGAGAGAACCGCTGTTTAATGTTTGCTCTTATTGTCCTTCAGTTTTTCTCATATCTGCTTATGCACACACATACCCACAGTGTGTATCTGTATTTAAAATTTGGAATCACCGTGGAGTCAACTTCTTGGATTTGACTCTATTTGTAATCTCTATAGGTTTTATCTGTAAAATTGGCATACAGATGCTACAGACCTCCTAAGAAAATTAAACTACATAGTTCTGTTGCTATGTATTATTGTTGTAGATTTGTTCTCTGATTAGTCTTGTGGTCGGTACTTTTAAATTTGGGCTTTCCAGGTGGTAAAGAATCCACCTGCTAAGCAGGAGAAGCGGGTTTGATCGTTGGGTCGGGAAGATCCCTTGGAGAAGGAAATGGCAAGCCACTCCAGTATTCTTTTTTTTTTTTTTTTTGCACTCCAGTATTCTTGTCTGGGAAATCCCATGGACAGAGGAGCCTGGTGGGCTACAGTTCATGGGGTCACAAAGAAATGGACATGAATCAGCAACTAACAACAACTTTTAAATTTAGGTCAGACACTCACATGTTTCAAAAAGTATGTGAAATAGCACCTTGCCTGGTGGTGGAGCAGTTGAGACTCCGGGTAGTGCCATGCAGAAAGGCCTGGACTGACGGGCGGCAGGGAAGCCGGAAATTTCGTCCTGGTTGACCGATGGGCACTCTGCAGTAGCCCGCTCTAGATACATGTTTAATCGTTTGTGAAGCAAGGGTCTTAGTTGGATACTTTCTGATGTTTGTCTGTAGTATTCCTTGATTTGGGCACCTTTCACCCAGCAGTGACTGTAGGCCAGGGAGGGGGGTCTGAAGAGGAGAAGGCTGGGATAGAAGCTGGAAACACGTGGCAAGTGGAACAATAGAGTAGGCCTCTTTTTTGTGAAGGGCTGGCAATATGGAGTGGAAATCTGAATAAGTCATATGGGGGAGGTTTTTCTCTACCTTGCAGTTTACGTGGACTTAACTTTTAAATTTATATCTATGACACAGAAGTAGTATTAAATTATTTTTTTTTAGGGGATGGAGAAAGAATTCTGTGGCAGATGCTCCAATTGGCAGATGTTCCCATCTTGGTGACTTTCTGATAGGTATATATGTATTTTTATATTTCAGACAGTAGATGATTTGCTGCGGTGTGGAATTTGCTTTGAATATTTCAACATTGCAATGATGATTCCTCAGTGTTCACATAACTGTAAGTATGCATTGTTTCTCTGAGTTAGAAAAATGTGATTTTTACATAATGTGTTAATTTGACACCAAAGGTAAGTACACATATTTATTTATACCTTTAGCCCCTCTCTCTTGAGGTTTTTGGAAGGTCTTTCCACTGTCTCCCTCTTGGATACGTTTATGCCTTTTATAACATTTATGGGAATGAAGATTTTGATCACTATATATGGTTATTTGTCCAGCACTTTTTAGATTTTAAATTTCATAATTTTTGTTTTTGACAGGGTAAGAGATAGGTGGTTCAACCAACTAGTCCTTGGTGTAGAATTTTAAAGTTTAAAAATCCTCGTGGATGAGTTCTCCCACTGAAGACTATTACAGACAGTTTTATCACTTAACTTGCTTTGTGATGGTAGAAAGACTCACATATTGAAATGTGTCTGTACTTCACTTTGTGAGTCCAGTATGTATGCATTTTTATACTGTAGTTTGACGTATTTAGTACACAGGGGTGCACCTGTCCTTGTTCAGTATCTGGCTGTCCAGTTTATGGCTTATCTAGGCTTATGATCTTTCTCATTCTCTATCTTTGAGTTGATTTGTGTTGGAAAGTTAAAAAAAAAAATTAGGCTTAAAAATGGCTTTAGTGGGTAGTAGTAGCTTTGGTGGAAAAGTTTCCATAAAGAAGACATATAGTAGCAACATGGGCATGAGAGATAAGCTAAGATTGACATAGCTCTTCACTTACTAGGTGGGTGAGTTTGCAAAGGCCCATCATTTCTTCAAATGTGAAATTCTAGAGAGTAGTTTCTGCCTTAGGAGATGGTTGGGAGAGTCAGATGTAGCGAGTCAAAGGTCTGGCACGTTATAGGGCGTGAGTAAGTCTTAGTTTCCTTCTAGGGTAGATTCATATTAGGAACCAACAGAAGTTTTGGGGATTGTTTCTAAATCTGTGTTAAAAGCTTCTTGATTTAGATATAATTTACATGTAACGAAAGGCATCCATTTCAAGCAGCAGTAAAGTGTACAAGTGTCAGTAAGTTTCAACAAATGTTTATACCATATAACAATTATGGTTAAGCTTGAACATTTCTATCACTGGATAGAGTTCTCTCCATGTCAGTCAGTATGGCCCCAGGGAATTTACATATGGGTCTGTTTCTGGATTCTCCTCTGTTCTGTTGTTCTTTATGTCTATATCCTTCACACTGTCTTAATTATTGTAGCCTTTTTAGTAAGTCTTCAAGTCAGGTTTTGTTGCTACTCCAACTTTGTTTTTCTTTATCAACATTGTTTTGGTTCTTTTAGGATCTTTGCATTTTGTATGCATTTTCATATAAATTTTAGAATCAGTTTGTCAGTTTCTTTCCAAGAAAAAGCCTGCTGGGATGTTTACTGGGATTGTGCTAAATCTAGAGATCAGTTTGAGGATAATTAACATCTTAACAGTGTTGTCTTCAATATATAATCTTTTGCTTCTGATATCTGTGGTACTGCACAACCTCTGGAACTGCAGCAAACTGCCCAGCTGTCTTTTGTTCCTCGTGGCCCCCAGGCACCCGTCAGCACTCTGAGTCCGGCAGAGCAGAAGCAGTCCCTCAGCTTCTGGAGAGGCTGAGATACTGGTTGCTTCCTTCTCTCTTCTCTTTCTCGCCAAAGGAGAAGCTGCTGAGCTGTACGTGCCTCCATCTGTACTGCGGGTCCTCTGGAGCAGCGGTCCTGTTCTTTTCTGTTCTCGTTAGTCTCCCAGCTTCTAGAGTGAGTCTGTTCAGTGCTATGGGTTGGGTGAGATAGAAACAAGTCTCTTAGGCAGCCTGCTGAAAAGTGGGAATGTTGAATGCATGTTCTTCCCTAAAGAGAAGCTAAGAGGTGGGCATTCTCCTGTTTACTCCCAGGGGAGGAGTGATGGTGAGTGATTGGGTCCTCATCCAAACCTTTGTTCTCAGTGACTCCGACCTGGTTCCTTTTCTTATCAGTGCTTTGATTCAGGCATGGTGCCCCAGGCATGTTCAGTTCCTGGGGCAGCCCCATGAGAAGTCTGAACTTTTCATCTGTGATTGAGTCTTCTGTCTTTCCTTCCCCTGGGAAAAGCTGGGAGTTATGAGTCTCTCTCTGATTATGTGGTGCTGAGCCAGGGATAGGAACTCTGGCAAGCGAGGGCCACATATTTCCTCCCAACTTTGATGTGGCTGATTTTGTGCTTGTGTTGGGGTATGTGAGCATCTGAACTGGTATCCGTATTTCTCACAAAGGGAGTTGGTTCGTGTCTTGTTGATTTGTGTTACCGTGGGGAAAGCCCCAGCTGGCTTCCTGTTCTGCCATCTTTGTGACATCACCCACTCACTCTGGCTAATACACTGTCATACTAAGGTATGGTGCCCTGGGGTGTCTACTCAATGCCCAAGTGTTTAGTAAGGTTTCTCCAAACCGGCTGCTAGAAATTTTATGAACTCTTGGCCCTTTGTTACCACTCCAGTTTTGGTTCTTTCCCTGGAAGTTGCTCTTTATCTGGCCTCATGGATCCTATATATGTGCAGATTTAAGTTCAGTCATAGAATTGAGTAGATACTTATGCATGTTTCTGGAGGTCTTCGCATATGTGGAGCTTCTTTCTTTTTGGTACTCTGCTGTGTGAATTATAGCTGCGTGGATTGCCCTGAACTCTGATCTTTGTTTTCTCAACTAGCAAGACTGATGGGCCTTTGGCTTTCCTTCCTGTGCTGTGGTCAAGAAATTGCATATGGGCAGGTATCCTGGGCTGTGGTAGAACTTCTCTCATTTCTATAGTTGTCCAAAGTCTGAAAATAGAGAGTTTTTTCATATTTCCCCCCAGTGTTTTAGTTGTTTGTAGGAGAGTAACTTTGAATATTGGTTACTTTCTCTTGGACAAACATGGAAGTCTACTCTGTAGATTTTAATTATGTCATTTTAGGGAAGAAAGATGACTTTTTAAATTAATTTCGTGAACCCTACTTAGCTGAAAAATTGGTCTTTACTTCCATTCTCTTTTTTTCTTGTTTCTTTGTCACATACAGTTATCACTGATGTCATTATTTATCTAAGAAGTTGGTGGAGAGTACTTCCAATAATGATAATTTATTTTACGAGTGGCTATTTTTCGTATTCTACCTGTCATGATTCAGTATGCTTTTCTACTAATCACCCATTGTCACAGGTTCCCTCAAGACTAAAAGTTGCTCTGGGTCTATAACTGTGTTAATGACACAGAAGCCCCCAGAGCTTAGTAGGAGCGAGACTTAGCTGTCATACTCTTCTGTCATCCTGGATTGACTGGAATTAGTGACCCAGAATCCTAGCCACTTTGCTGGTCCTTAAACATTTCAGGATTTGTCTTTTTACATTCCTTCATTCTGTTTTCCTATGTTTAGATTTTTCAGTATGGGTAACAAACACTACATTTGCATATCTGCTGCTATTAAGGTTTGAGTGAGGTGCAGTGGCAGAATGTGAGGCAATTAAATTGATCCAAATTCATGTTGTTAAAGGCTACTTTTGTGGGGAGAGGGCCTGAGCTTACTCCCATCCATAAAACACCATTAAGTGAGAAATGTTCTCACTAATAGATTGATCTGCTCAAGTGCCAGTTTGCTTTGCATTTGCGCGGTTTTTCTGACTAGATAGAGGGAGATGCTCAAATATTTACTGCTAGATGAAATTATTGGCTTTTAGGTACTGTTGAATTACCACTATTTTAGAGATGAACCAGCAGTCATTTTTCTTTTCCTTTTGTGAATTTTGACCACTAAATTAATTGAGGCTTATGCTAGAATAAAAAGTAATTTAATTTTACTAAAAAAAAAAAAGAAATGTGAAGTGTTCCATTTATTGATGTTTGCTCAACTAACAGGCAGTGTAATATTCTTTCAGACAAATAATCAGTGTTATTCTTCTTTTTCATTCTTATGAGGCAGCATTGTGAAACAAGACAGGGAAGAAGAGAGAGTTATTATATACGGAAAGAACATGCAAATACGCACAACCGCACTTACAGAAATGCTGGAGTGCTGAAAGGAGGTTATTCTCTTACTAGCTCACTGGTCACTTAACACTGGAATTGGAGGCAGAGGCCAGCTTTCCTCAGCTTTGAAAGGATCTCCTATTCCTTTCAAACTTGGAACTGGATTTTCTCTATTTTAATTGGACCCTTCAGAATTATTTTTGAGATGGTTTATTTTCTCATAAAATCCTTAAGATCACATGCCAAAAGGTTTGGTTTAAGTTTTAGCAACTTGATTTTTACTGTGAGGATGCTACGCTCTTCTGATACATAAAAGCCAGTAGATGGCTGTATCCTGTTGGAGATGAGAAATACCTCCTTCCCTGGGCTTGCTTGTTTCTATGAAGCTACCCTTTATTTCATGGTTTTACTCTTCCTTCCCCCACCCTATACACATGGCTCACAGTTGAGCTTTGGGGGTGGAAAAACAAACTTCACAGGTGATTTAAATAAAGCCACGTAGGAATACATGGTTCGAAGGTCTTCCGCTGCTCTACTTTGAAATATGGTTGCTCACTGGAAAATAAATTATGCTGGTCTGCAGTTCACCAGCACATATTTGGTAGTAGGCTGGGAAGTTGAAAGTAAGCCAAGGGCTTGATCTGCTTTGGACTAGTGTCTGGTCTCCGTATTTCAGAAGAAAACACAGGTGAGATTATGCAGACGAGAAAGCAGTGGCCTCATTTTACATACCCTAGTACGTGTGGAGGTACTGATTAGATACTAGAAGTATGTTAAAAGCATGAACTCTGGTACTTCCCTTTGCCACCTATTAACTCCACGATCACGGGCAAGTTGACTAAGCTCTATGCTGTGTTTTCCTTCTCATAAAATGGGATTCAGAGCTGCTATAAGGATTGAAAGTGTTCATACATCTACCATGCTTAACACAGAGCACACAGTAAGTGCACAATATTATGTTAATGAAATTGCAATATTTGTCTTTTTTTTTTTTGACTTACCATAAAGTTTCTTATGGTTCAACCTAGTAACAAAAACATATTAATTAAAAAAAATAATTGTTATTCAATCAGAATCACTTATTATGGTTGTGATTTATTGGTCACAGTTCATTGGTTCAGTATGACTGGGGGTAGAGTCTGTTAGACCACTTCACTAAGGTGTGTGTGTGTTAGTCACTCAGGCATGCCTGACTCTTTGCAACTCCATGGACTGTAGCCCGCCAGGCTCCTCTGTCCATGGGATTTTCGAGGCAAGAATACGGGAGTGGGTTGCCATTCCCTTCTCTAAGGGATCTTCCCGACCCAGGGATCGAACCTGGGTGTCGTGCATTGCAGGCAGATTCTTTACTGTCTGAGCCACTGTGGATCCCCTTCACTAAAGTGAATTTGTGCTAATAGCGCATTAGCTACTAGTACAGTACCATTCTATTTGTCAGGTTTTAGGAGACCATTTTACACTGCCTTGGGTGTGCAGAATTTAGTTCATGCCAATTTCTACTTATTGTTAAAACTTAGTACATTGTCCTTAATACACTGAATTATATGTAATTGCCTCACTGCTTTCCTTGAGGTCAAGAACCTTTCCTTATAACAGCGCTTGCTACAAAAGTATTTGTTAAATGCAGGACGGAAGGATGTTATTTACAGAGTTAGGATGTAGAAATCCCTAATTTGATAATCTGGTATATATTATTTCTTAACACACATATAGATCTTGTTTCAAAATTTATATTTTAGAATGCTTGGCAGTGGAGAGATCTGACGTGTTTATATAAAACTATCCTAGTTCTTACTTTATGTTTCCTTCATTTTACAGATGGAAGATACAGAGAAAGATACATATTGCTTATAGAGTTGTGATGTGCTAGGGACTCAGGATTACTATTATTTGATACGTATCGCTTTCCTAAGAATGCTACTAAGTCATATTTGCAACTGTGTATAGTTAGAGTCCATGTACTAGAATTTTAAGATTATAATGATAGACCTTAGAGGGTGGAAATATTCTAGGGCTTAAAATAACTTGTTAGAAGTTAGGTTCCAATATTATTATACAGCTTAACTAATTGATTATGTTGCATTTGTGTTTTTGCAGACTGTTCTCTTTGTATAAGAAAATTTCTGTCCTATAAAACACAATGTCCAACTTGTTGTGTGGTGAGTTTTTTTCTTTTCCTTTTTTCCTTTAAAGCTAACTAATTGGTGCAGATATTTCTGCTTTATGTATGCACATAAGCCATGGGAAGATGCATGATTATTGAATTAAGCTATATAAAAAATATTTTCAGAAAAGACTTCTAAAATACATATATGGAGAACTGGGCTTTGTTCAACTGTTCATTAAGATTTCTGATAACCTAAATATTTCTTAGGAAGAAAAAGCTAATGTTAAGATCAGGATATAGCACACTTTAAATCTTATGAACTATGTTTGTTTTTTTTGTTTTTTTTTGTCTTTGATGGCCTTTTTTTATTATTATTATTATTATTTTTAAAACACTCTAAGTCTCCACATCAATTTAGCTATTCATGGGCGAGAAAGGGCTCAGAGAAGAGACCTCTAACAGTACAATGTCTTCTGTACCACGCACCTTCATGCTCAGAGTATCTGGTGATGGATAGAGAGAGGGTGAGGCACACGGAGCGCAGGGCTTGTTCCTGGCAGGGGATCACCGGCAGAGTCCTGGCCCCCGCTTTCCAGAGGCCTGTTAGCAGCCGAGGTGTCTATGGCCCTGATGCCAGAGGAGTTATCTGTTTTCAGGATAAGCAGAGACTGGCTGGCTGCTGGAGACTGAGTTGGGGACCTTTGACCAGTGCCTGCCTGTATTCAGAATAGCATCATGAGTGATGAACATTTTAAAAAATTTCTCAACTTGGGTAGAAAATCTGACGGAAGGATCATTTATTTGCAAAGGATTAATATTTTAGTATTTGTGCAGCAGGCAAAGATTCAGTTTAACTGGCCCCTTACCTCTTGCTCAAATGGGACCTTCAGGGGAAACACCAGAAAATTTGTTAAAGTTTTCAAAATATTTCATGTAGTTGAAATAGGTGAAAAGGTAGGTAAAAAGGGAAAGGAAATGGAGGAAGTAAAGAAAGAAAAAGAAGTGGTAGGGTCTGGTGGAAAGGACACTGGGGCTAGTTAAAGGGTTTCGGTTCTAGTTTGGTAGGTTGTTGGTGTCAGGATGTCATTGAGTTCACTCTGCTTTCAAGTCTAAGTTCTACAATAACTAGGGATGCTGCTGTCCTCAAGGTGGTATCATCACAGAGATTAACTGTATGCAAAATATTCATGCTGTTCATTCTTCATGCTATTCATTCTTCATGCTAAATAACTACCAGCTTTATTGCTTTCCTCTTGCATTCCTGAACACCGGTCTTGTTTTTAAAGTTGCTTTGAGCATCTCAGGCTCTTCCCGCATTACTGCTTAAAAGAGCATCTCTGTTCTTTGAAGGAGAAATTTTGAGGGAAACTTGTGTGCTGCCATTTTGAAGAAGGATTCTTGCTCATATTAGGTTTTATTTTAGGCTGTACAAAGGGCATATGTTTTTACCAAATGCTTTGGAGAGTTTTGAATCAGACTTCCAGTCAGCAGATAGTGATTCACTGTTTTAAAATTCCATATTAGTATGAGATAAATGAACTTTATTTTGAGGCTTTCCTGGAAGACTTAGTGGGATGGGGAGTCTCAGGAGGATGGGGCACACATTTTCAAAAATGAGGTTATGACAAGTTAATTATTGTTGCTGACCTTTTTCCATCTGTTGTTTTTCTTTTCTAGACAGTCACAGAGCCAGACCTGAAAAATAACCGTGTTTTAGATGAACTGGTAAAAAGCTTGAATTTTGCACGGTATGATTTAATTTTGTGGCTAATCCCTAACTGCTTTTGCCTTTGATATGTGTTCCCCCCTTTACTCTTTGAACTTTTAAGGGTTAGGGAATGCAGTGTTGCATATTTGGGGTAAAAGAAAGGATGCGACCACAGGCGTTAATCACATGAGAACAATCTGATCATAATAAGAGTCTTTTCCTTTACTTAACAGAAAATCTCCTGTATGAAAAACAAGTTAGAATGTAAATTTGGGAACTTTTGAGTAGTTCAGAAATAGTTCAGCTTCATCTTTTGTTTTTCCTGCCCAGCATTAGAATCAGCCATGTTCCCAAGGAGCCCTGGTTCCTTTCATTGGGGAATGGTATTTAGAAATCAGGATCTGGAGCTGGGGATGCTCATTATTACTGGGGTGTCATTGCTTCTAAACCCTCTCAGTGGACAGAGCTGGGTCGCACATGCATGTGTATGTGTACACACATATGTATTACGGTTTCTGTGTCTGTTATATATTAATCCACTAATTCTTACTCTGATTTGCTCAGCATGTATAAAATGATGTGTAACGTGAAATATGTAATTGCTGGTGCTTTATGACGTGTAGTTTTACTTCTTAACTGTCAAGTGCGTGATGGTATTAAGTGAGCGAGCAGTCACCCAGAGGGATTTAAAAAGATATGTTCTATCAGACAATATGTTGACTTATTTTTAGTTTTAATCATGCAAGCCAAGCAAGAATTTTTAGTAGGAATGTACTGTGTTTAGTTAATGGCTAGGTGGCTACATACTTAAGTGCAGTGACTTCCAAGCTTGTTGGAATATTCTTAGAGGTACATTACATTGCTCCCAAAACTGTAAAGAAAGTTCTTCCGATAGAATTGCAAGTTTATTCACTGGTTTGCATCCTAAAGATGATCAGATTTACTCCTTTGAACTTGCCTAATGTGGCATTCTAGAAATTGATTGGTTATTCCCTTAAGCAAAGTTACGAGAAGGTGGTATACTTTCCTAGATTAAGACACTCTGAGAGTCTCTGATGCTCATAATTAAAGTGACAGCTTTTCTCCTTTTTATTTATTTATCTTTAGCTGTGCTGGGTCTTCGTTGCTGCACGGGCTTTCTCTAGTTGTGATGAGTGGGGGCTGCTCTCTAGGTGCAGTGCGGGGGCTTCTCATCGTGATGGCTTCTCTTGTTGTGGAGTCTTTAGCAGTTGTGGCACATGAGCTTAATAATTGCAGTTCCGGGACTCTAGAGCACAGGTTTACTAGTTGTGGTGCATGGGCTTAGTTGCTCCACAGCATGTGGGATCTTCCTGGACCAAGAACTGAACTCATGTCTCCTGTGTTGGCAGTCAGATTCTTTATCACTGAGCCATCCAGGAAGTCCTGCTTTTCTTATTTCAGAGTCCTTCATCAGTTAGATTTTGAAGTCCATGAGAAAAGATGGAGCTGTATATTTAGAAAGGAACTGATTGGGGATTAAAAAAAAAAAGGAACTGATGGACTCTTTGCTTTTCTCTGATATGGTGAAACTGTATCTCATGGCTGCTTTTTTTCCTCAGCTGGTATTGAAAGCTTAACAACCTGCCTGCTAGGAAACAAGGAGTGTTACAAAGAACAGCATCTGTTTGTTGAAGAGAAGTTATCGGTATCTTTGGGTTCATAGATCCTTTGGTAACTTAAAGGGAAGCCTTGGAATGATTGCAGTCTCTTCTCTCCTCCCCGAAGAAACAGGGTATTTAAGTATTCTTTATAGTGGGTTTGGTGAGGTAGGAAGCCTTGTCTGTAGATTTGGGATGGATTTTATAATTTGCTTCTCCGTCTGCCTTGGAATTGCCTCATGGTGAACATTTCTTGGCTATTTGTCATATCTAAAGTGCTGTGGTACTTCATTTGCAAAAGTAATAGAGATAAAATTCAAGCTATTCAGTTTCATTACTTTTTTGAAATCTGGATTAAGATCAGTGAGGGAGGAAGTTTAATTTTATGAATAAAATATAAGATATTTATAGTTTGTTAATTTTATTTCTTCCTCTCTTTCCCATCTGTCATTGCCATTTTATGATATTATGATTTTTTAAAATGTAATCTTCTAAACCAAATACCGAAAGAGCATTGGAAATAATTCCAGAGGTTTTTGGGAACAGGGCTGACATGCAGATCTTATATTTTCTTCTTTCACCTTTTATTTTCAAGGAACAAGTTTGTCACCGCCCCCCCCCCCAATCAGTTTTATTTAAAATAATGTTCTTAAGAAACTGTTGTGTTTATATATAACATTTAGAATATATTTATTAGATTTTTAAATACAGATTTAGAATGTATTTATTTGGAAATTTATTTAGAATGTTGTTGTCTAAGTGGAACTTTATTCTTGACCTAAGTAAGAAAATGTTGTTTTTGTATTTTTGCATAGTAGCCAGTTTGCATGTGTATTATAATTTTTACAGCTTCAGCATGTAGAGCATCATTTATTGCTTTGGTTTATACATTGATGAGGTATGAATTTTTCTCCAGGTGCTTATTTCAAGTTTAAAAATTTAAACAAAGAGGATGTAGAATATAATTTCACCTTCCCTTATAGCACAGTCTAATGCAGACTGGGTTTGGGTTCAGGCAGAACTAGGTTTCCATCTTGACCCTACTTGATTTTTTTTTTTTTTAATTTTATTTTTAACTGGAGGGTAGTTACAATATTATGATGGTTGCACAGACTTCAGACCCTACTGTTTTTGATACGAGTGCGATCAAGATATTAATCCTTTTAAGCTTCTTTTCCACATTGAAAGACGGGAATAATATTGTGGACACTTTGAGGAATTGCTGTAAGGATTAGACATGAAGAGATATATTAAAGATACCCAGCATAGTACTGTATCTGGAATAGAGGATCCTAAGAAAATGTTCCTATCATTACTACCCTATATATTTTATGTATTGATATTGTGTTGCTCTGATACATGTATGTGCATGCCCTGTGGAGCTGACGAGAACTTGTGCTTGGTGGGCCTCTGCCTGTTTAACCAGATGGTCCCAGGTTGCATGTCCTGGGTTATAACAAGTATTTGCAGGGACTTTGACTAGTTACCAAAGTTCATGGACTTGATTGCATGGGTTTTATGACTGCCCATGTTTACCCAGAGACCTGTTTTCACTTTTGATTCTTAGCCACATTTTGAAAAGGTGAAGTTATTGTATAGTTAACGAACGGGCAAGATTTTCCTATATTTTATTGAGTCACAATTATTTTGAAAGTCCAGTTCATGCAGTTTGAATGTCTGATGAATGCTGTGAGGTGTTGTAATGCCAACTCAATTTAATATATAGCAGTGATGGAAATTGAAGGAAAGATTAGCAATTCAACTTTAAGTGTCAGTTTTGTAGTTAATATTTTCACACAGCTCATTTTTAAGTTATGTAAATTGCCATAAACAGTCTCATGGTTATACATACCAATTATTACATTCATGGCTTCCAGATTTATGGCTGGAAGCAATGAATGGCTTCTCAGCTAGATCTCTTTCCAAGATATCAGCCTTATGTATCCAACTGCTTGTCTCACTTACCTCTGCTTGGACCTCTTAAAACCAAAACTAAACTCTGGTTCCCTCTGCTGCACCCTCAAACCCCACTCCCAATCTGCTGCTCTGCGGTCTTCCTTTACTTAGTAAATGGCAGCTCCCTCCTTTCATTTGCTCAGGCCAAAAACCTTAAAGTCATTTTTGCCCCCTCTCTTTCGCACTCACTCTGTTGTTCCATCAGTAAATCCCATTGGTTCTATCTTTGCTGTCCCTGCAGAATCTGACAAGGGCAGCAACCTGAGTGATCCTTGAAAATAAAAAGTAGGTCATACTGCATGTTGTTCAGAGGTGGTTTCCTGTCTCATTGGAGTGAAACCCCTGTTTGTCTCTGTGGGAGTCCTCCCAGCCCTGCAGAGCAAGCTCCCTGACTTCTTCACCTGCTTCTTCTCCTTGGGTCATTCTGCTCCAGGCACAGTGACCTCTCTCTGCTTCTCAAACTGCTAATCACACTCTGATCTTACAGACTTTGTACTTACAAAGTGAAACAGTGTTTCCCTAGATGTTCACATCGTTTAATTCTCCACTTTCTTTGGACTCTGTTTTTCATAGGCATCTTCTCTGTGAGATCTGTGACCATCCTGTAAAGAGTATCTCCCCCCCCTTCATTGTTCGCTTCCTCCCCCCTCATAGTACTTTTTACCTATGTTGAGAGTGTCTATTCTCTGTTCCTTTACCATGGTGTAAGATTCATAAGGATAGAAACTGTTCTGTTCTCTGTGATATTTCCACTGCTGAAATTAGCAGGAACAGGGAAAAGTTAATGAATATTGACTTTAACATGAGGCACAACGTTATTATTGCCATGGTGCCACTCTCTGCCACGTTCTTTTTTGGCATGTGTTGAAGTAAGAGAGCAAATTGGAAGAGGAAGATGCATCTGAATTGTGAATAAAAATAAAAAGGAGTTCTCTCTAGGATAGACACTTTGCTGAAAGGTGTACCCTTGTAGTAGCTTGGAACTGATTTATCAATGACAGCTTTATCCAGCAATTGAATAGTGTGCCTTTTACTTTGTTATAATGAGATGAAAGCTTTTCTGAGAACCTTCTTTGAACCAAACCCAGATCCTAGAAGAGAAAGACTTGTAACGATTGCCGTTCTTTATTTTTACTTTATTTCTGTTTCCTCACAAAGATGTATTTTCTTTGTAGGAAAGTTTTTAATTACATCTGAATCTCTTTAATATGTAATACTACTCTTCAAGTTTCTGTTTTTCCTTTGTTGGCTTTGATGAGTAGTTTTTTTCAAAGAATTTGTCCATTTCATCTAAAATTATAACTTTATTGGTATAAAGTATCTATAATATCCTCTTATTATCTTTGAATTTCTGTGAGGATTTTAGTGATATCTCCTTTTACCTCTTTCTGTGTTTTGTATTTTCACTCATCTTTCTTGCTTGTTCTTGGTAGGGCTTTCCTGATTTTGTTCATTTTTTCACAGAACCAGCTCTTGGCTTTACTAATTTTCTTTTGTATGTTTACTTTTTCACTAGTATCTGTTATTACTATCTTCTTTGGGTGTAATTTGCTGTTAATTTCCTAACCTTTTATATGGAAATTTAGGACATTGATTTTCAGTTTTTCTATTAACTTCTAAATTGTTCACTAATGAACTGTTTTGGTGAACCCCAAAGCTGTTGTTCAATTCAGAATATTTTCTGATCTTCATTGTTGTTTGACTTAGGGAATTATTTAGAAGTGTGGTGCTTCATTTCTGAACATTTGGAGATTTTCTAGTTATTTTTCCATTATTGAGTTTCATGTGAATTCACAGTGGTCACAGAAGATATACTGAATTATTTCCTTCCTTGTAAATTTCTTGAGACATTTCCTACTTTATGGCCCAGAACATGGTCTGTGCTAATGAATATGCCATGTATACTTGAAAATATTGTATATTCTCCATTGGTGAGATGTGATGTTTTTAATTTGTTAATTGTATCAATTTGGTTAATTGGATTGGTTCAGATCTTCTGTATTCTTACTGATTCTTATCTGCTTTGTTAGAGTGGTGTGTTTAAATGCATATTCACTTTTATTTAAACCAACAATTATTGTGAACTGGCTATATCTCTTTTTAGTTCTGTCAATTTTTGCTTTATACATTTGAAACTATGCTATGAAATGAATAAAGTTTATGATTTTATGGCTTCTAATTAAATTTATCATTTTGTCAGAGTGAGATGCACCTCTTTCTCAATGCTTTTGCCTTAAGATCTGTTTTGTCTGTTGTTAGTGTTGTCACATTGACTTTCTTTTGGTTTGTATTTATTTACGTGGTATGTCTTTTCTCATCCTTTCTCCCCTAATCTTTCTGCATCTTTATAAAATGGTTTCTTTTAAATAGCATATAGTTGCATTTTATTTTATTTTTTAATCTAGTCTGACAAGTTTTGTCTTTCAGTTAGAGTATGTATCATTGTATTTAATTGGTTACAGTAATATTTTTGCATTATTTAATTCCTCTTTTTTACTGTTTTGAGTTATTTTACTTCCATATATGTTATAAATTCCCTAAGACATTGCTAGGGATGTCAATACTGTTGTATTTAGCCACATACTTTCTTCTTCTGGGGTTGTTGATTCTTGTTGATACTTTATATGCTTCTATCTATAATCATTTTCTCTACACTCAAGAACAGTTGTTACAGTATTTCTTGTCTGCTGATGAGGAATTCTTATAGTTTTTGTTTGCTTGAGAATGTATTTTGCATTCATTCTGGAAGAATATTTTCAATAGGAATAGGATTCAGTTTGTTTTTTTACCTGTACTTTTAAGATGTCATTCTGTTATCTTCTTTCTTCTATAGTCTTTGCTGACAAGTCAGTGGTATTTCTTACTGTTACTTCCTTAGAGCCATTGTTCTTAAGTGGGTGTGGTTTTGCTTTCTTTACCTCCTTCTCCAGGAAACATTTGGTGATGTCTGAACATGTTTTGGTTGTCCTAGTGTGAGGTTAGGGGTATTATGCTGTTGACATTTCTGTAAGGCACAGAACAGTCTCTACAGCAAAATATTATTCGACTCAGTGTTGGTAATGCCACGGTTGAGGAACTGTGCCTTAGAGGTAGTATATCTTATTTTACTCTGGTTGTTTAAAAAGATTTTCTCTGTCCATGGCTGATTCATGTCAATGTATGACAAAAACCACTACAATATTGTAAAGTAATTAGCCTCCAACTAATAAAAATAAATGAAAAAAAAAAAGATTTTCTCTGTATTTTTTTCAGTAGTTTGGTTATGTTTTGCCTAGATTTCATTTTCTTTGTTTATCCTTTGGGGATGGATTTTAATTCCCTCTTAAGTATACATTATTTTATTTATTTGTCTATTTTTTTTTTTTTTCATTAACGTATTGGTCATAGTTCTTTTGAAATTCTTCTAATGCTACTCAGATCACTTCTGGATCTGCTTCTAATGACTTTTTTGTCTCTTGATTAATGGCTAATGTCTTCTTTGCATGCCTAGTGATTTTTAAATGTGTGTTGAATATTATGAATGAAATGTTATAGAGGCTGTGAATTGTCTTCCTTTGAAAGATGTTGAATTTTGTTCTGACAGGCAGTTAAATTCCTAGCTCCTCACTTATTCCGTCAAGGCCTGGTTTGATTTCTGTTAGATTTGCTCTGCTTCACTTTTGTTTCTTTTTCTAGAGGAGGATCCTTCTTAAGGTGTAGCCTTTGTGGGGTTTCAGCTGAGTGTCTAGAATCTTTACTAGATCCTCTCAACTTTGGCCAGGCTCATGTTCCAACAGTTTCCCTGCACTGACCTTTAGACTCTCAGCTTCACAACATCTGCTTCCTGTCCGGTGTTCTGTGACTTTGTCTTAGGCCTCTGCAGCCCCGGAGATGACCAGTCATTGAGGAGCATTTCTCAGCAGATTTTTAGGGTGTTTGTGGCTACTCCCTGCTCAGCACCCTGTGCCTCCAGTCCTCGCAGCCTTTGCCCAGAGCTCTAATCTCTGTTCTCTCTACCCAGAGAGATCACTGGTCCCTGTTGACTTTAATGCCCCACTCCCAGAGCACGCTTCCATGGGAGATTCTTGTGGAAATGTTGGATCACCTCAAGTTTCCCTTCTGTCTCAGGGATAGTTGCCTTGTGTTGATTATAGATCATGCTTATAAATGGTTTTGTATGTTTTGTTGAGATTTTAAAGTTATTTGTGGTTGGAGAGTAAGTCTCATATAAGCTATTCTCCATGGCCAGAATCTCAGGTCCCTTTGTTATCTTTTATAGACAGATTAGCTGCTTTTAAAGTCAGATATATTGCTTTGTATTTTATTCTAGAAGAAACACTGGTTGCCATTGTGCAGTAAGTTCTGTATTTCACAGAAACAAATGTTAATTGAGAAAATAGCTTATGTCAGTTGTGTATATGTAAGCCGACATCTTTATTATCTGTTGTGTTTTCTGTGCTTCAAGGAATCATCTGTTGCAGTTTGCCTTAGAGTCACCACCCACATCTGCTGCTTCCTCCTCTTCAAAGAATCTGGCTATCAAAACACACACCGCTGTAGCCTTCAGACATTCATTAAAACAAGGAAGCAAGTTAATGGAGAATTTCTTGATCAGAGAAACTGGTGGTTCTGCGTCAGAGTTGTTGATAAAAGAGAATGAAAGCAAATCCAGCCCTCAGAACAAGCTGAGCTCTCCTGCGAAGACCAGAGGGATACCTTCTGCAGAAAAGTCAGCTCCAGGTTCCTCAGAGGATTATGTTCCTGAGACACCCTCTACATCAGCCTTGAAACAAGTTACTAAAGGTAGGAAATTATCTTCACGTGTTTTGTTTTCTTAGTGGAAGCCTTCTCATCCCACATGACATAATAAATAAGGAGGATTTTTGCGGGGAAAGGATGGGAAAGGGTAGACCAGCTCTTACCTCGTAACAGCCTCGCATGTGGATGGAGGCAGTGCTTCCAAATACATTCTCTTTCTCCTCATAGAATAGGAATTCAGGCTGATGGCAGGAAAAACTGAGCATTTTTAGTTGGTTTATGGTTCACATATGGCACAGCTTTCTGTTTTTCAGCTTTTCTTCTCCCCCTCATCCTTCATATCAGCTCCAGTTTAATATTGAAGAGCTCTTTCTGTCTTATTATATCATCATTTGAATACTTCCAAGCTGTTTTGACTGGCATTTACAGCCTTGGACAGTTTGACTGCTACCCTACCTGTCCATCCTTGTTTCTCATCTCTCCCGCTCAAAAATCCTTCTGCTCTAGCCAAGCTTTCTCCCCTTTATTCCTTGAAAACGCTCAGGGATTAAAAACCTATAGCCTGTCACCTGTTTTTATAAACAAGGCCTCACTGGAACACAACCATGCCCATTTGTTTACCTGTCGTCTACAGCTGCTTTCATCTTAATGACTTAGTTTGTTGATTGTGACAGAGGCCATCTGGCCCCCAAAAGCCTGAAATCTTTGTTACCTGAGCCTTAACTGAACATGTCGCCAACCCCATTCCACCTTTCCAGACTCTATCTAGGTCTAACCATTCTTCAGTTATGTTGTATAGTATCGGTCTCTCACATCACTAAAGCGTGGCAGCACTTGTTTTCTGGACAGTTTGCTTAGCTTTTTGATGACTAGGTCAACTTGTTCAACCTCTTGTTTCCATATCTTATTGCCAGTGAATTTCAGAACACCTTTTAGGCAGAAACTCTATCTTAGACATCTTTGGTATGCCCCACACCACACGTAGTGCAGGGCCATTAGTGGTTACTAAACTTAGGTTGGAATTAGTTCGTTATTACTTGCGTGTTTGCATTTCATATAGATATGTGAATTTTTCTCTTGTATTTCCTAGCATATCTTATCTTTGGTCAGTTTTTGATCAATTGACAGTTTTTATTGTACTGTTTTTAAGCGGATAACATTTTTCCCTGAGCAGAACCTGAAATTTTGCAATGAACCCATAGCATGTAAATTAGATAAAATTTGCTTTGCTCCATTAAAGTGGAGATGGAGGGCCTCACCTCCCCCATCCATGGTGGTCTCTAGGTCCTGAGGCACCTCCAAAGGTCCCTGGAACTGTATCAGTTTCAGAATGATTGTGTTTCTGCTTTTTAATGCTACACTTATATAGGCGTACCTTGGAGAAATTGTGGGTTCGGTTCTGCAGTAGGACAGATAGCACAGTAAAGTGAGTCATTTGAACTTTCTTGTTTCCCAGTGTGTATAAATGTTATTTTTATGCTATAGTTTGTTATGTATGCAGTAGCATTATGTCTAAAAAAAAAATGTACACACCCTAATTAAAAAATGCTTTATTGCTTAAAAATGCTGACCATCTCACTCTTCACCAAAGAAGGCAAGAGTAGGGGAAAAGACAGTCTCTTCAGCAAGTAGTGTTGGGATAGCTGGACAGCCACATGTAAATCAGTGAAATTAGAACACACCCTCACACTGTACACAAGAGTAATTTCAAAATGTTTTGAAGGCTTAAATATGAAACACAACACCATAAAACTCCTAGAAGAGAACGTAGGTAAAATGTACTGGTTTTCTTAAGTCAGTCTCCCAAGGCAGTAGAAATAAAAGCAAAGATAAACAAATGGGACTAATCAAACTTATGAGCTTTTGCACAGCAAGGGAAACCATAAACAAAGCAGACAGACAGCCTACAGACTAGGAGAAAATATTTCTGGGTGATGCAACCAATAAGAGCTTAATTTCCAACATCTACAAACTGCTCATAAAACTCAATAACAAAAAACAAACAACTGGATCAATAAATGGGCTGCTGCTGCTGCTAAGTCACTCCTGTCGCGTCCGACTCTGTGCGACCCCATAGACGGCAGCCCACCAGGCTCCCCCGTCCCTGGGATTCTCCAGGCAAGAACACTGGAGTGGCTTGCCATTTCCTTCTCCAGCGCATGAAAGTGAAAAGTGAAAGTGAAGCCGCTCAGTTGTGTCCGACTCTTAGCGACCTCGTGGACTGCAGTCTACCAGGCTCCTCTGTCCATGGGATTTTCCAGGCAAGAGTACTGGAGTGGGGTGCCATTGCTTTCTCCACAATAAATGGGCAGAAGAGCTAAATAGACATTTCCCTGAAGACATACAGATGGCCAATAGGCACGTGAAAAGATGTTCAAAATGGTTGATCACTCAGTTCAGTTCAGTCGCTCAGTCGTGTCCAACTCTTTGGGACCCCATGGACTGCAGCACGCCAGGCTTCCCTGTCTATCACCAACTCCCAGAGCTTGCTCAGATTCATGTCCGTTGAGTCAGTGATGCCATCCAACCATCTCATCCTCTGTCATCCCCTTCTCCTCCTGCCCCCAATCCCTCCCAGCATCAGGGTCTTTTCAGATGAGTCAGTTCTTCATATCAGGTGGCCAGAGTATTGGAGTTTCAACTGCAGCATCAGTCCTTCCAATGCATATTTAAGACTGATTTCCTTTAGGATGGACTGGTTGGATCTCCTTGGAGTCGAAGGGGCTCTCAAGAGTCTTCTCCAACACCATAGTTCAAAAGAATCAATTCTTTGACACTCAGCTTTCTTTATGGTCCAACTCTCACATCCATATATGACTGCTGGAAAAACGATAGCTTTGACTCTACAGACCTTTGTTGACAAAGTTAATGTCTCTGCTTTTTAATATGCTGTCTAGGTTGGTCATAATTTTTCTTCCAAGGAGCAAGCGTCTTTTAATTTCATGGCTGCAGTCACCATCTGCAGTGATTTTGGAGCCCAAGAAAATAAAGTCTCTCACTGTTTCCATTGTTTCCCCATCTATTTGCCATGAAGTGATGGGATGGGATGCCATGATCTTAGTTTTCTTAATGTTGAGTTTTAAGGCAACTTTTTCACTCTCCTTTTTCAGTTTCATCAAAAGGCTCTTTAGCTTTTCTTTGCTTTCTGCTGTAAGTGTGGTGTCATTTGTTTATCTGAGGTTATTGATATTTCTCCTGGCAGTCTTGATTCCAGCTTGTGCTTCATCCCGTCCAGCGTTTCTTATGATGTGCTCTGCATATAAGTTAAATAATCAGGGTGGTAATATACAGCCTTGATGTACTCCTTTCCTGATTTGGAACCAGTCTGCTGTTCCATGTCCAGTTCTAACTGTTGCTTCTTGACCTGCATACAGATTTCTCAGGAGGCAGGTCAGTTGGTCTGGTATTCCCATCTTTTTCAGAATTTTTCACAGTTGTGATCCATGCAGTCAAAGGCTTTGATGTAGTTAATAAAGCAGAAGTAAATATTTTTCTGGTCTTGTCTTGCTTTTTCAATGATCCCGCGGATGTTGGCAATTTGATCTCTGGGTCCTCTGCCTTTTCTAAATCCAGTTTGAACATCTGGAAATTCACGGTTCACATACTGATGAAGCCTGGCTCGGAGAATTTTCAGCATTACTTTGCTAGTGTGTAAGATGAGTGCAATTGTGCAGTAGTTTGAGCATTCTTTGGCATTGCCTTTCTTTGGGATTGGAATGAAAACAGACCTTTTCCAGTCCTGTGGCCACTGCTGAGTTTTCCAAATTTTCTGGCATATTGAGTGCAGCACTTTAATAGCATCATCTTTTAGGACTTAGGATTCTAGGCTGATTATTAGAGAAATAGAAATCAAAACTAGGATGAGGTACCACCTGACACCAATCAGAATGGCCATCATTAAAAAGTCTACAAATAACAAATGGTGGAAAGCGTGTGTAGAAAAGTGAACCCTCCTACACTGTTTGTGGGGAGTAAATTGGTGCAACTGCTATGGAAAACAGTATGGAGTTTCCTTAAACAAAAAATAAAGAGTTGTCATATGATCCAGGAATCCTACTCCTGGACATATATCTAGAGAACACTCTTACTCAAAAAGGTACATGCACCCCTATGTTCATATCAGCACTATTCATAATAACCATGAACATGGAAGACATGGAAGCAACTTAAATGTCCATTGACAGATAAATCGATAAGGAAGATATAGTACATGTATGCAATGGAATATTACACAGCCATAAAAAAGAATGAAATAATGTCATTTGCAGCAACATGATTGGACCTAGAGATTATCATACTAAGTCAAGTACATCAGAACAAGAAAGACAAATGCCCTATAATATAGTTTATATGTAGAATCTAAAATATGACACAAGTGAACTTATTTCCAAGACTCACAGATATAGAAAGCAAACATGGTTACCAAAGGGTGAAGGGAGTGAGGTAGGGATAAATTAGGAGTTTGGGATTAGTAGATACGAACTATTAAATATAAAAAAGATAAAGAACAAAGTCCTACTATATTGCACAGGGAACTATATTCAATATCCTGTAACAAACCATAATGGAAAGGAACATTAAAAAGAGTATGTGTGACTGAACACAACTGATACCCCTCAATCACTGTGCTGTATACCAGGAACTGACAACACTGCAAACCAACTGTGCTTAAATTGAAAAAAAATGCTGATCATCATCTGGCAATGCAGGGTTGCCACAAATCTTTAATTTGTTAAAAAATTTAAAAAATGCAGTATCTGCAAAGTGCAATAAAGTGAAGTACAATAAAATGAGGTATGCCTTTCATTACAAATGAGGGCTAAATGAACGAATTTGTAGTCCTTAATAATTTGAACGTAGTTGGTCCAACCGATTCATGTTTCTACATACCCTTCCCCCACTCTGTTCCCCTGGCAAATATTTTTATCTTACTCAGGTTGTTATGACTGCTTCAGTGCTACACATGAGTGGTTCCTAAGACTTGGTATAAACTCAAGATTAGTTTTATAGCTTGGTCATGCCTTGGTAGAAAAGATTTAACTAAAGCACTTTCTAATAAAACTAATTCCAGACGACTTTGAAATCTCTTCTTCGAGGCCAGGATTCTGATTATGTGATTTTCCACAGTGTAGCCCTTGCTCAGTAAGCAGTCTGTTCCACTCCTGCTGCCCTGAGATGTCCTTTTTCTCTTCTGCTTTTCTAAGTGCATGTTAAGGTTGGATTTCATTCTTTAATGTTAGTTGTTGAAAGATACCTGGTTATATTATTTTTACTCTTTCTACAAATAATAAAATCTTTTTCTCTTTTTGAAAAATACAGTGGATTGTCCTGTTTGTGGGGTTAATATTCCAGAAAATCACATTAATAAGCACTTAGACAGCTGTTTATCACGTGAGGAGAAGAAAGAAAGCCTCAGAAGGTAAGAAAGTGAAGCATAATTGTTGAGCCACTTTAGCCACTTTAGCTTGTGCTTTTAAAAATGTTAGCCGACTGTCCATCCTCTTTCCTTGCCAAATATAATTAACTTTACTATATGCTAATCAAATTTGACTTAATAAGAAATTTGATTTAAAATTCAGTTCTTTTTAGGCTTTTTTTCTTCTTTTGGAATTTTAGAACTACCATAAAGCCCTTGGCCCAAGAAAGCAAGGCTAGACTCTGAATATAGAACGCATCAAATCTTTTTTTGGTTCTTAGGAATCTTAGAAGTTTAAATTAGTAAAATCTAGCTTTTTCAAAAATTCTGAATAATTACTATATACACATGATATACTGTATACACGTGACATTAAATAGTACAGAAGGGTTTTTTTTTTTTTTTCCAGAAAATACAGAATCATTTATTCATTCAACAAATACTTATTAAGCACATAACCATGTACCAGGCTCTGTTAAGCATTGGTGAATGAAAATGAGATGCTCTTTCCTTAATATCCATTTTTTCCTGGAAGGATGCAACCAGTAGGCTTGCATTTTGAAGGCAGTGATTTTCTCTGGTGATTGCATATGTATAAACTTGAAGTTGTATACTTTGTCTGTGGGGCAGATTCAAAAGGGAATGTGTGAAATATAGTTTGTGTGTGTATGTGTGTGTGCGTGCCTATGTCTATGTGTATGTCCCCTGCCAACTACCCAAGTGAGATAATTTCATGCTACTTTGCCTCCCTTATGTATCAAAATATATATCAAATATATATATATATCAAAATAGGTTATTAAACTTGATCAATATTGTTACACATGTAAGTTAAGAATCAAATTTTAGTCAAAGTTACATTGCAAGGTGTTATAGAATTTGTGGTAATGAAGATAATAAGGAAGCTGAAGCCACAAATTAGATGAGTCTGATGATGAAGGGAGACGTGAGATGAGATGGAAGTTTGGGGAAGGAATAAGGAGCAAGATCAGGGAAGATTTCATTTTTTTAGAATGGAAATTATACAAGCCTTTAGCCTCCTTCTTTATACTATCTCCGGGGAGAGGGCAGATGATACAAGGAGCAAGAGGGCAAAAGTCCAGTAATGAAGTGTCTTTAACATGCAGAAAGAGCTTTTCTTCTGAAACAGGATGGAAAGAGGAGGGAATAGGTGATAATTCAGAGATCTAGGAAGGAGAGGGAGGAAATCGAAGAAATTAATGGGAGGTGGGAATGAACAGAATGATTGGTTCTCACGTCTGGTTTGTTTGGAAGAAGTTGGAAGAGTATTTGCAAGAAACCATGCTGATGAGGCAGGACTGTTTTATTGGGTTTTGCGCGCGCGCGCGTGTGTGTGTGATTAAAGATAAAATGGTGTCACTTAGATTTTATGAGTAAATCAGCAGTGAATGCAAGTTCCGAGGGACAAACTCTTGCTGTTATGATTTACAAAAGCTGACATATAATGCACAGCAGCGCTTTATTGATTTACAGTGAGGGGCATCAATTGACAGTTCTTACTGTAGTGTTTTTAGCATGATAGTTAACCTTTTTCCTCTGAGTAGAACCTTTTTTTCAAGTGAAAATGTACAGTGAACCGTAACAGATAAAACAGATAAAATTGGCCCTATCCATTAAAGTGGAGATGGAGGATTGTGCTGTCCCCATCCCCCATCTCTCCCTGCGTCCCTGTCTGATAGCCACTGTAGTCCTCAGCTCCCTGCGGCAGATGTATGTGAGGTCTTGCATGCACAGTACTCACCCCTAGTGGGTAAGTTTGTTGATGAGAATAGATTTTTAGGCTGCCTAGTTGAGATTTGGGATAAAGAAACTGGATCATTACAAGGATTATTTCCCATAAGCAGTGAGAATCTAATGGTCTAATGAAGAATATTTCATTCTAATTCATTTAATCTAATTAATCTTTTAATTTCTAATTTCTTTAGAAATTTTTTTCCCCCTAAAGACTGAGATGGGAATATAGAAGCTGGGCATTTTCTCTTTGAAGAGTAGGGAATCAGCACTGATAATTTTGCTTGGACTGCCCTTTTTCTAGATGCATCCATCATATTTCTTCTCACGCACTTAGCTCATCAGTTTATCCAAAGGTATACCCATCCATGTATAATTAAGTTCAAGTTCCAGTTGTGGTTCTGAGGAGCTCTGTGGAATTACTATAATCCTGCCAGTTACTCTAGCACAATTTAGGAGCACTGTTTTCTGTTTCTTTCTCTCTCTTAGAGGAAGATTCACTATATGAGTTAGTGTGTTGAAGTCTTTGAGAATTCCTACATCAAACATAAGTGTTGGATTTTGTTTAATCCCGTAATTCCTAAATTTTTTTAACCCTAAAATGTTTTTGTTCTCATAACTCATTTTGCAAAGTTCGCATTTGTGAAGGTACACTTAGGGAGACATTGAACCACCTTTCTCTTTAGTGACATCCTGATCTTGGACTCTGGTCACATAAAAGAGTATATGATATTTAAAAATATTTCTCCACAACATCCCAACAGGCCGTTTCTTAGTGTGGATGACAGCCCTTAACCCATCCTTTGTAGATTCATATTGGAGGTAATCAAAGAATACTTTTCCTTTTGCTGTCCTCAGATTTTGAGGACCCTTAGATGCATTACTGTTTCACCAAATCGTAGAAGAAAGATCAGTGTCATTTTCATGTTTTAGGAAACATTTATCAGACTTCATATTTAAAAAAATTTTTTTAACTTTTTATTTTATATTGGCGTATAGTTGATTACCAGTGTTGTGATAGTTTCTGGTGTATAGCAAAGTGATTCAGTTATGTATATACATGTATCTGTTCTTTCTCAAATTCTTTTCCCATTTAGGTTGTTACATAACAACTGAGCAGAGTTCCCTGTGCTACACAGTAGGTCCTTGTTGGTTATCCATTTTATTTATTTATTTATTTTTTGGTTATCCATTTTAAATACAGCAGTGTGTACATCATATTTTAAAATTCTTGACAGAAATTGTTGATTTCTGCTGGTGCTTTTCAATGTAAATGCCAGTGAACAAGTTGTTTTCCATTAGAATTTCACAGTCATAAGTTTAATCATGTATCCTTAATAAAATACATGTTTTAGGTACAGACTTAATGAATTGTCCTTTACAATATTCTTGTATAAACTCCTTCAAAATGTTTTCCAGGACTTGCTACCTCGTGTGATTTTTTACTCCGCTATAACGCGGTAAAGAATATGCCTGCAGTGCAGGAGACCTGGTTTGGTCTCTGGGTTGGGAACGTGTCCTGGAGAAGGGCATGACACCCGACGCCAGTATTTCTGCCTGCCCGAGGAGCCTGGCGCGCTGTCGTCCACGGGGTCCCACAGAGCCGGACGCGGCTGCGACCTGCACTGTCACCGTAGTCAGTGTCACAGAGTCCAGCAGGCAGGCTCATTATAGAAGAACACGCTTCAGAAAAGTGTCATCTCTTGAGGGTTTTCAGGGTTTTCTGCAATTAAACAGTTATTTCTGACTTTTAGTCTTCATTGATGGAGCATAAAAGAACTAATCTTGCCGGGAAATGGTGGTATTGGTTAATGGAGAAATGTTTGGTTGTCTTCAGTCTGTATTCGGCTGTTTTCTCTCGTATGGTCACTGGACCATTTGTATTAGATTTCCGTGTGGAACCTTGTTAGTAGAGATTTTAGATCTCCACTTAAGAGCTGAGCTGAGTCAGAATTGGTAGTTGCTGTGGCAAAGTGATTGAAAATTGCATTTTTAATAAACTCTCCAGATGGTTCTGAGATGCCTTAAAGTTTGAGCAGCATGGCCTTGTGCCCACTAGGTATATGCAAGTCCTTTGTAAAATCTTGTGGTTTTTTTGGATAAGCATATTATTTTCAAGTTTCTTTTAATTGTTACCTGAAATTTTGGTATTTCATTTAAAATGATTGCAGTTGTAGTGTCTACATTGAATACATATTTATTAAGCACCTAATTGCCGTAGCATTGAGCCAGGTGACGTACTCAGCTAGGTTATAATCAGATTAGATTGATTAAAATTTATCAGGGAGTTCCTGTCTATCAGATTTTCTCAAGTTATTAATATGCTTGACTTCTGCATATTCCATTGAAAGAAGTAATGTTTATTAATTGGTTTTTTGGAGGGTGTAGAAGAAAGTCATTTGATTGGGCTTTGTTATATTTATAATTGCAGCTTAGTGCTTATCATTGTGTTCATCATGAAAATACAATGAAGAGCCAGGTGGCAATTTAAAAAAATATATATTTATGGATTTTTTATTTGGCTGTGCTGGATCTTAGTTGCAGCATGCAGGATCTAGTTCCCTGACCAGGAGTCAAACCTGGGCCCCCTGCATTGAGAGAGCAGAGTCTTAGCCACTGGACTGCCAGGGAAGTCCCCAGGTGGTGATTTTGCTAAAACACTTATTCTTTTCTCTTTTTATTTTTTAATTGAAGGAAAAATTGCTTTACAGTGTTGTAGTGGCTTCTGCCATATAACTCGAATCAGCCATAATTATACATTTATCCCCTCCCTTTTGAGCCTCACTGCTGTCCCCCATCCCTGCTCTGCGTTGTCACAGAGCATCAGCCTGGGCTCCCTGTGTTACCTCTGCTAATACACTTTTTATAATGCCTATGTATTTGTTAATGTAACTAATTGAAGTTGAAAAAAAAGAAAACACTGCTCTGTTTCTTGCTGTTGTTTTCAGTTGTCTTCTTTTGAAGATGATCCCACAAGAATACTACGCACACATCAACTCTCTGAATTCTCTCTTTCATTGACATAATAAGTTTAGTAAACCTAACTATCCCATCAGGTCTTCTTTTATTTCATCTAGTGCTTTTGCAAAATGATTGATTGCCTTGGGCTTAAGAAGGCAGTTTTGCCTATGCATCAGAATTTTTTCTAAGAAAGTTGTGTATGATAATATTCTAAAATCTATAGCCTGACCCTTGATAGCATTTGTACTCTTAATTACCTGAGATAGCTAGCTTTTTATGGAGATTTTCTCTGGAAACCATGGGCAGATTTTAGGGAAAACATGTTTTAAAGAGGTGAAGAATTGAATGATTTCACATAAGTGTGATCCTACGTTCTCATAGCATTTAGTCCATAGCCTTCTGCATGAGTCCCAAGTCTGCATCTTTAGGCCTGATCTCTGTCTGAGACCTGATTCTCCACGTATTGGCTGCCACCTAGACCGTTCTGTCTGAATGTCCCACCACCACCTCAGATGCATCACTGTCATGTGAATACTGTCAACTTGATTCACAAATTTGATCCTTCTTCTCTTTTCCATTTTTATCCTAATGTTTCTACAATTCTCCCAGTCACCTTGGTATTGAGCAGAAGATAAATTACTGTTTTACGTGAAAAGCATTTGATAATTCACAGTAATCCTCAGTGATCTCTCTTTTTCTCCTTTTCAGTTCTGTTCACAAAAGGAAGCCGCTGCCTAAAACTGTATATAACTTGCTCTCAGATCGAGATTTAAAGAAAAAGCTAAAACAGCATGGATTATCTGTTCATGGAAATAAACAGCAGCTCATTAAAAGGCACCAAGAATTTGTACACATGTACAATGCCCAGTGCGATGCTTTGCATCCTAAATCAGGTAAAGTAATAAAACAATGAATTTTATTTACCCTCTGGATAAAGCAGTTTTGTATGACTCAGGGGTTATAAACCACAGAGAAAATTTTAATGCATTTTTGATAATAGCTAAGATGTTCAAATACACTCCTTCGGAAGATATCTAGAGTGTCCTGTGATAAGCCAGCCTTTCTCTCAGCTCGTCTCTCTGTCCCCCTTCTCTTCTCAGAGGCAGCCACTGCTACCAGCTTCTCATATATATGAGGGTTGCTTGAGAGAGCACGGCCTGTAATATAATCCTAGTTTTGCAGCTTTATGACTGGGTGACTGTGGGCAAGTTACTTATATCTGACCTCAGCTTTCTCTCCTATTTAAGTAAGAGTTGTAATACTACCTAGTGCATAGTGTTTTTGTCCAGACTGAATGATAAAATGCATGTAAAGTGCTAGCATTGTACCTTAGCAGGTAGTTAGCATGGAATAGATGTTACCATTAGATTATTAAGATTGTTATATACCCAGAAATATATGTGATTATTATTATTTAGTCAATATTTTGTTTTACAGACATACTACTTAATAGTTTGTTCTTTCCACTTAACCTCACACAAATTTTGGAGTTCTTTCAGTTATTAACATATGGATAGAATTGCCTGATGTAAAAAAAATTAAGGTATAATATATAAACAGAAAATTACACAAGTTATAAATGTCTTCTTTGGTGAATCATCACAAAGTTCAGGGAAGGTGCCTTTGTAACAACTCCTCAGAGGCCTGCCAGAATCCTAGAAGGCCAGCCCACCCCTCCCAATAGTTGCTGCCTTTATCCTCACAATTGACCACCTTCCTGACATCTAAAACCATATATTCATTTTGCCTGTATTTTATCTTAAATATGGAATAATAAGTAGCTTATACATTCTTTCGAGTCTGGCTTAATTTTCTACGACATTATGTTTATAAGATTTGTCCATGTTTTTGTGTACAGTTGTGATTTTTAAAAAAATTTTGTTGCTGTAGCGTATTCCATTATACAAATAGGACATGTTACACAAATGTCCATGGTTGACGGATGCTTGGGTTTTTCCACTCTTTGGCTCTTAAAGAAGAATGCTGTTATGAGTAATCTTTTGCAGGTCTCTTGGTAATCATGGGCACACATAGTTAGGCATTACGTATACCTACATGTGAAATTGTTGTTTTTGCAGACATTTAGCTTTCCTGGGTACAGACAGAAACCCAGGTGCCAGTGTATGCTCTCATCAGGAAGGTATGAGAATTCCAGTTTTTCCACATCATTACCATCATCAGTATTGTGAGTTTTCGTTTTTGGCCATTCTAGTGCGTCCATGGTAGTATCTCATTATGGTTTTAATTTTTGCTTCCCTAATGGCTTATAGTGTTCACCATATTTTTATATAATTATTGGCCATCTGGATATTCTCCTGGGTGAAATATCCATTTAAGTCTTACACCCAATTTTTCTACGTTGTGGATCTATTGCTTCTTAATTTATTTCTGGGATTACATGAATTTTTCTGGATACAGATCTTCCTGGGTGTATATTTGCTTAATCTCCTTTCATCTTTTCACTCTCTTAATGGCTTCATTTGAGAGGTAGAAATTTTAAATTTTGTATTCAATTTGTTGCATTTTTCCATGGATACTACTTTTTATGTCTTTGCCTACCACATGATCTTTTTTTCCCCTAAAAGCATTATTCTTTTTGCATCTACCTTTCAGCCTACAATTTATCTGGAATTGGTTTAAGCATATGTTGCATGGTAAGAGGTGAGATTCTTTTGTTGTTTCCATATGACCAGCTAATTGATGTAGCAGCATTTATTGAAAAAGCATCCTTTACACATTGAATTGTCAGTACCTCTTGTTTGAAAATCAGCTAACTGTGTTATATGTGGATCTGAACATTGTGTTGTTTCATTGGGTCATTTATTAATCCTTGTGCCACTAGTGCAGTGTCTTAATTATTTAATGAGTGATTTATAGTAGATCTTGCTGTCTGGTAATGTAGTTCCTCCAGCTTTGTTGTTTACTGAGATTGTCTATTAATAGGTGAGTGGTTTTATGCAAATTGTGGTGGAACCATACAATGGAACACTGCTTAGCAATAAAAATGAATGAACTACCGATAAATGCAACAATGTGGATAAATCTCAAAAGCATTGACATACAAAAGACTACATGCTGTATACTTTGAAAACATTTATCTGGCATTTTAGAAAAGACAAAACTTTGGGGGCATAGAAGAGATCAGTACGTCCCAGAGCTTAAGGGTAAGAAGGAGGGAACTTACTGGGCAGAAGAACTTTTGAGGGTAAAGGAAATGCTCTGGACTTTGAAATGATGAATAAATGACTACTAATAGGCAACTGGACTTGTCTAGTTTTTGGCTCTTCTGGGTAAAGCTGCTATGAACATGGGCTTATAGATTTGTATGTAGCCATATGCTTTATTTCTCTTGTGTTTTCCTTTTCATTCATTTAAAATATTTTCTGATTTTTGTTGTGGTCTCTTCTTTGACCCGTGGATTATTTGGAAGTGTTTTCAGTTTCCAAATATCTTGAGTATTTCTTAAATATCTTTTTTTATTCATTTCTAATTTGATTCTATTGAAGCAGTTCTGTATGATTTGGGGCCCTTTACATTTATTGAGACTTGTTTTATAACTCAGCATTAGGTCTTCCTTGGTGAGTGTTCCTTAGGCACTTGAAATTTTGCTTTATTTATTCAATGATCTCTAATGTTAATTATGTAAAGTTGCTAAGGTATTATACTCAAGTCGTCTATATCATTACTGATGCTGTGTTTAGTGATTCTGTCAGTTACTGAGAACATTATTGAAATCTCAAAGAATATTTATAGATTTTTAATTTTTCCTTTTAGTATATTCTGTTTTCTTTACATTTTTGAATGTCACCAATTAGGTGGATGTGCATTTAGTATTGGTATGTGTTTTTGATGAATTAATCTAGTATAATGAAATAGTTGTTTTAGTCTCTGGTAATATTCTGTGAGTAATAACCTTATTTTACTTTTTCTTTAATATTGTGTTTAAACTATGGTTTTTGGTAAGCAGTATATGGTTTGGATCTGCTTTTTAAATTTAATTTGACAAGGTATGCCATTAAATTGTAGAGTTTAAAACTTTTTCATTTCATTTAATCTGTTTGGTGGAGTTTAAGTCTACCAACTTGCTCTTTTCTATTTGTCTTGTCCATTCGTTGGTTTTTTCCCTTTATTTTCTTGCTTTCTTTTAGATTATTTTTTAGTTCTATATTTTATCTTCACTGTTGCTTTATTAGCTATATCTCTTTTCTTTTAGTGATTATTCTAGAATTTACCATTTGCATCTTCAATTTATCATAGTCCACATTCAAATAACATTATGCTATGTGTGTTACAGAAGGACCTCACTCCTCCCATCCTTGGTTTTAGGTGTCTGAGGTCCTCTACTAGTGTTCAGCAGGTGCTCTGTGCGAACTGTTCCACTTGTAGATGTATTCTTGATGGACTTGTAGGGGAAGAATGGACCCCAGATCCTCCTGTTCCACCATCTTGACCTTGATCCATCCCGGTTTTATTGTCATAGATATTTCTTCTATGTTATAAATCTCATTATACTTTACCATTTTTGCTTTAAGCTGTCAATTTTCCTTTAAAGAGGTTTTAAAAATTGAGAAGGAAAGTCTTTATATGCCTACACTTTCACTGTTTGTGTTATTCTTCATTTCTTTGCTTAGAACCAGATTTCTATCTTATGTCATTTTCTTTTGGCCTGAAAATCTTCATTTAATCTTTCTTGTAATGCACACATGTTTTTGAGACAAGTTCCTTCAGCTGTTATTTGTCTGAAAGTCTTAATTTAGCATTTAAAAAAAACAACTTTATTTTGAAATAATTTTGAATTTATGGGAAATTTGAAACATTATCATGAAGAACACATAGATACCCTGCACACAGATTCACCTATTAGTATTTTGTCCTATTTACTTTATGTATTAATGTATATGTGTTTGTGTGTGTGCTTCTTTATATACACATATTTTTCTCTTAAACCGTCTGAGAATAGGGCATATAATCTTGTCTGCTAAATGCTTCATTGTGTATTTCCTAGAAAAAGAGATGTTCTCTTTTATTGTTGCAGTACAAGTATCAACTTTCATCTCTATTCTAGTTTCAACAGTTGACCCAATAATGGCCTTTATAGATTGTTTTCCCCCTCCAGTACATGAACCAGTTTTGAATCACAATATTAAATTTAGTTGTAATGTCCTTTCAATCTCTTTCGTTCTGGAACAATTCCTAAGCCTTGCTTGTTCTTTTATGACATTGGCATTTTAAAAGAATACAGTCTTTGTTATTGTTGGGTTTTTTCCCAAATAGAATGTTTCTCATTTTGGCTTTGCCCTGTGTTTTGTTATAATTACATTCAGGTTGGCATTTGTGGCCAGAATACTATATAAGTGATGTTTTGTCCTTCTCAGAACATCTCATCTAGAGGTATTTGACATCTTTGTGCCCTTCATTTGTGATGGCAGTTTTGATCACCTTGTCAGTGTCTTCATTGTGTAGTTTCCTCCTTACTCCTAGTAAGAAATCTGAACTCCTAGTAAAAGTCAGTTCATTTCAGTTCAGTCATTCAGTCGTGTCCAACTCTTTGTGACCCCTTGGACTTCATGTAGCATGCCAGGCTTCTCTATCCATCACCAACTCCTAGAGCTTGCTCAAACTCATGTCCATCGAGTTGGTGATGCCGTCCAACCATCTCATCCTCTCTTGTCCTCTTCTCCTCTTGCCTTCAGTCTTTCCCAGCATTAGGGTCTTTTCCAGTGAGTCAGTTCATCTCATCAGTGGCCAAAGTATTGGAGTTGAAAATAAGAAAAATATATTTCATATTTACCTTCATTTTTACCATTTCTAGCACTTTGTTTCTTCTTATAGAGATGAATTTCTGGTTTTATATTTCTTCTGCTTGAAAAATGTCCTTTAACTCTTAATGTGGTACAGGTCTGCTAATAATATATTCTCTCAGTTTTTATTTCTCTTTTACTTCTAAAATTATTTCCATTGACATAGAATTCTGGGTCACTGGGTTCTTACTCACTCCCAGCACTTCAAATTTTTCATTCCATTTTCTTCTGGCTTGAATAGTTTTTGATGAGAAACATGATGTAATACTTGGCCTTTTTTTTTGGTATAGTAAATCCCTTTTTCTGACTGGCTGCAGGATTTTCTCTGTCTATATTGTTGTGTTTTTGTTTTGTTATTTTTTGTTGTTGTTTATTTTGCTTTACATGCTTTGAGCTTGTTGCATTTGTGGTTTGATATCTTCATTATATTTAGCAGATTCTGGCCATTAGGTCTTCAAATATTTCTTCTTCCTTTTTTATTATGGGATTTCTATTACATGTTTATTAGACCATTTGATATTGTCCCTCAGCTTTTAGATACTCTATCCTGTTTTTTTGTGTGTGTTTCCCTCTCCCCCTTTTTTCTGTTTCAGTTTGGGTAATACCATCGATCTCATTTTCAAGTTCACCAATTCTTTCCTTAGCTGGGTCAAGTTATCTCTGTTACTTTTTTTTTAAATTTATAACATTTCTATTTTATTCTTCTTGATGGTGTCATCTCTCTCCTGAAGTGACCCATCTGTTAATGCATGTTCATCTTTTCCACTAGATATTTTAGCATATTATCATAGTTATTTTAAATTTCATGGCTGGTAGTTCTAAAATCTGGATGATATCTGAGTTTGATTTTGTTATTGTTATTTGCTTGCTTGTTCATAGATCTTGTAAATTTTGGTTAAAAGCAGACAATATTTGAGATGCTAAATATTGAGATGTAAATAGTGTGAATGACTGAAAAATGGACTTGTCTCCTCTTCTGCTAGGACTTTACTGTGTGTGGTTGATTGGTTTGGGTTTTTTGTTGCTGTAGCTATCTATAGTTGACCACCAGTTTCATATCTCCTGTGCTTAGGTTGGTGCCTGAGTTACCAGAAGTTTGTTTTTAAAATGCTCCTGCCTCACTCGCACTTAGGTTTTCCCTGTGAACCCGTACCTGAAAAAGTCTCTTTGCATGCTCACTTCTCCCCCAGTGGCTGATCACAGCTACTTGTCGCATGGAGTGCCCTGGCTTCATAGTAGGGAGCATGAGGTTGTTCTAGCTTAGCCTCTGTCTTAGGCAGGCCCTTGATCTCGGGTCTTTGTGGGGCTCTCAGTGACCCTGTGCCTCCCCAGGTGGCCAGGGCCCTCTAGTGATCTGGGCCGGGGTTTCCTGATCTCTCCACCCGAGTAGAGGGTTTTGTTTCCTGTCTCCATCTACCTGTGCTCTGGGGTCTTCAGTTTTGTTGACCTTCCCTCAGTGGCTTAACGGTTTTGTTTCCAAAGGGTTAGAGGAATGGGGCTTCATGTCCTTCCTGCAGTGGAGGCTGTTCTCCTTTCCCAGGCCTGGACATGGAGGGATACTTTTTCTGATTCTCACCCTTCCTTTAGTAGTTCTTGAGAATACCCAGTAAAGTCTATAGAAAATAACCTTGAATTTGGTGTGAGCCCTGCGTCTACGCTTCCCAGGATTTTTATACAGTTATGATGGTTCACCGTTGGCCTTTTATTATCTGTCAGAAAGATTGTCTGAAATCTTCTTACCCAGCAGTTGGATGATCTTTGTTTTTATTATGTCAGCCAATACTCATGACCCTCCCCTCGAAGGCATCTGACTTTCCTTAGATTTCAGGCTAGTTGGTTTCTCTGTGAACTTAGCTCTGATGGATTCAAGAAGAGTTACAGTTTTATAAGTTATTCAGGCTTTTCTTGTTACTAGGGTGTAAGTGACACTATATCCAGGTCTTTATATCATAAACAGAATCAGAAGTTCCCCTGAAAGATTTAAGCTCTTGAGTTGCATCTACTCCTAATACAGTCTCCTTAATATCTTAGAAGAGAATATATGCCAGATGTTCTCTGGGCAGAATGCAAGTGGTCCCTTTGCTTTTCTGTTATACCGTGATTCAGTAAATTATGTTAGCTGTTCAGCTCATAGAGATTGTTTACTTTGTTTCTACTGGTTTTAATGATATTAGGGAGGCAAAGGGTATCTCTCAGTCCTTGAAAAATAAACTTTGAATTGAGGTAATTGCATTCTTAAATGATCCTCTCAAGGACTGTGGGTTTTATAAGAAACTTTTTAAATAGGGATTTTGTATAAATTTATATAGAATTTAAATTCTTATGGTGAAGAATATGATGATTTCCCCTGTTTACCAGTTATCCAGCTTAAACAGTGTCAACCATGCCTAATGGTTTGTTGTCTGTCATTTACACTCCTTTCTAGACATAGTATCCTTTTATATATAAATGTGTGTGTGTCAGGGCTTGTGGTTTTTTCCCCTACACTATATGTATGTTAGCCTTAATATGTTGGCCTAGTAGGCAGAAAGATATCATTGGTAAATTTCATGGTATTTGCAGTCAAAGGTACTTACACATGAGATGGAGCGTATTCCAGATCTCTCTGATGTATATGATTGGTAACTACACCTACAGACAAAACTTCTGGAGTCTGGGTCAGTTCCCTCCCTGCTATTTATAGACCTTTGCCTTTCTTTGAAAAGTAACTTCTTATAACATTTTGTACATTGGCATTAGAGTGGATATCCCCTAAGAATAGAATTCACACTAACAGGTTAATTTTCATATTCTATTGTTAACTTAAAGGAAAGAGCAAAATGACTTTGCTGTCTCTTCTGGTTATTTTTTAAACTGTAATTGCATGTGTAAGAGTTAAATGTTTTAACTCTGTGTTCTTTTTTTTTTTCCCTTTTATTTTGAAATAACTTTAGACTACAGAAAAATATTTAGAAAGACCAAACCGGGAGTTCACGTATACCCATCATCTAGCTTCAGTGTTAATAGTTCGTATAACCAGAGTACATTGAGCAATGTCATGTAATTAATGTTGGCTCTATGTCCTTGTTTTAACAGCTGCTGAAATAGTTCAAGAAATCGAAAATATGGAGAAGACTCGGATGCATTTTGAAGCTAGTAAACTCAATGAAAGTGTATGTTGATGGTCTTTTTAAGTGTCTTGGTAGAAATGAAGGAAAGAAAAAAGTTGAATACCCTACAAATTAAAGCAAACTGGTATTGAATCTGTTCAGTGGGAAATGTACTAGAAAACTTTTCCATTTAATGTATTATGATTTACTTGCAGCTCATTTTTAGTACAAAATTCTATTGTATTTAGCAGTCTTCTGGCACAAAATCAATCCAAAGTAGAGTTTATTAGTGAATTATAGTTTTTTGGGAAAGTCATGTGCCTGTACATCAGGTAACCTTGGTATTGACCCTTTCTCTGGCAGTTGCATATAATAAGCTGTTTACCATTTAGCCTGTGTGGCCCTTAGTATCTTCATCTGTAAGACTCAGGGGTTGATCTGTATGGTCTCTGAGGTCCCCTTTTAGCGCTGGCATTCTGCAATTCTATGATTGTACTGGTTGAGAAGTTAAGTAATTGTAAGAGTTGACGAGGATTGAGCATCTGTTGAGCTTGTTGAGGGAATCAGAAACCTAAATTCCTTCACTATTGCCTTCCTGTAGCTTGATGGTCCAAAACTTGAGGAAAGGGTACCAAAGAAGAAAATAGTCACTGTGTCCTTTGGCACTAGAGGAAGTGTTTTGGGCTCTTCCATGTAGACATTTTCTAGGCGTGTTTGTAAGGTAGCAACAACTTTAGGCAAGTAAGTTTATAATCAGATAGGAAAAAAACGAGATTGTTGTTGATTTCATTATTACCCGTGTGCTGACTATAAGATGGAGACTATAATGAATTGTGTCAGTACGTTTCTGATCTTTGAAGTTTAATATTTTAAAGAGTAAACTAGAAATTTAACATACGAAGTCTTGTATTGCATTTTCTCTATATATTACCTTTGTGGTAGACTTGGGAGTTAGATTGGGAAAAGATAGAAGACAAACAGGGAGATGTGCCTTATTAATGACCTGCTAAATGTCTATTCGGTCTTGTGTAACCTGTTGTACTAATGAATGTGAAAAATTCAATATTGAACATAGGAAGCTTAATTGATTTTTGTGTTAATACTTTATATATTCTAATAGAATCAATGTTGCATTTTCTACTGAGGTAAGTAAAACATATATTAATTACAGTATTAAAAGAAGTAAATAGGAGTTAATCTTCTTGGTCTATATAAAACAGGGATGAGAGATTATTTTCCTCAAGTTTAAACATCCACATTAGAGACTTTTAAGTTTATTGTACTAATTTCGTTTTTTGTCATTTTTTTGAATTTTTAATTGAGAATATTTCATTATTTTAGATAATGGTTTTTACAAAGGACCAAACAGAAAAGGAAATAGATGAAATTCACAGTAAATATCGTAAGTTATACGACACTTTCTTTATTTGCAAAAGACTTGGCTTGCAGTTTTCCATCTTAAGTAACTTTTTAAAAATATGTTTTGCATACTAATGTTCAGTGCAAACTTTCCTGTTACTATTATGTAAGAGACTGACTTTTGGTTGAATGTTTACTCAGACAGTGACTTTTGTTTTTGCAAGTATGTGCCTGCTCTTTTCTTTTTTTGATGAGTTACAAATTTTGTTTTGTTTTTTTAATTTATATTTTTATTGAAGGATAATTCCTTTACAGAATTGTGTTGTTTTCTGTCAAACCTCAGCATGAATCAGCCACAAGTATACATATGTCCCCTCCGTTTTGACCCTCCCTCCCGTCTGCCTCCCCACCTCACCCTCCAGGCTGACACAGAGCCCTGTGTGAGTTTCCTGAGCCACACAGCAGATTCCCGCTGGCTGTCTGTTTTACATATGGTGATGTAAGTCTCCATGTGATTCTTTCCATACATCTCACCCTCTCCTCCCCTCTCCCCATGTCCATAAATCTATTCTCTGTGTCTGTTTCTCTGCTGCTGCCCTGTAAATAAATTCTTCTGAACCATTTTTCTTGATTCCATATATGTGCGTTAGAATATGATATTTATCTTTCTCTTTCTGACTCACTTCACTCTGTATTATAGGTTCTGGGTTCATCCACCTCATCAGAACTGACTCAAATGGATTCCTTTTTATGGCCGAGTAATATTCCATTGTGTATATGTACCACAGCTTCTTTATCCATTCATCTGTCAATGGGCATCTAGGTTGCTTCCATGTTCTAGCTATTGTAAATAGTGCTGCAATGAACAGTGGGATACATGTGTCTTTTGCAACCCTGGTTTCCTCAGGGTATATACCTACAAGTGGGATTGCTGGATTGTATGGTGGTTTTATTCCTAGTTTTTAAAGGAATCTCCATACTGTCTTCCATAGTGGCTGTATCAATTTACACTCCCACCAACAGTGCAAGAGCATTCCCTTTTCTCCACAGCCTCTGCAGCATTTGTTGCTTGCAGACTTTTTGATGATGGCCATTCTGACCGGTGTGAGGCGATATCTCATTGTGGTTTTGATTTGCATTTCTCTAATAATGAGCAGTGTTGAGCATCTTTTCATGTGTTTGTTAGCCATCTGTATGTCTTTGGAGAGGTGTCTGTTTAGGCCTTTTCCCCACTTTTTGATTGGATTGTTTGTTTTCCTGGTATTGAGTTGTATGAGCTGTTTGTATATTTTGGAAATTAATCCTTTGTCAGTTGTTTCATTTGCCATTATTTTCTCCCATTCTGAGGTTTATCTTTTCACCTTGCTTATAGTTTCCTTTGCTGTGCAAATGTTTTTAAGTTTAATCAGGTCCCACTTGTTTACTTTTGTTTTTATTTCCATTAATCTAGGAGGTGGGTCATAGAGGATTTTGCTTTGATTTATGTCATCGAGTGTTCTACCTATGTTTTCCTCTAAGAGTTTTATAGTTTCTGGTCTTACATTTAGATCTTTAATTCATTTTGAATTTATCTTTGTGTATGGTGTTAGGAAGTGTTCTAATTTCATTCTTTTACATGCAGCTGTCCAGTTTTCCCAGCACCATTTATAGAAGAGGCTGTCTTTGCCCCACTGTATAGTCTTGCTTCCTTTGTCAAAAACAGGGTACTCATAAGTGCATGGGTTTATTTCTGGGCTTTCTATCTTGTTCCAGTGGTCTATATTTCTGTTTTTGTGCCAGTACCATACTGTCTTGATGACTGTATCTTTATAGTGTAATCTGAAGTCAGGAAGGTTGATTCCTCCAGCTCCATTCTTCTTTCTCAAGACTGCTTTGGCTATTCTGGGTCTTTTATGTTTCCGTATGAATTGTGAAATTTTTTGTTCTAGTTCTGTGAAAAATGCCATTGGTAATTTGATAGGGATATCACATTGAATCTGTAGATGGGGTTTGGTAGTATAGTCATTTTCATAATATTGATTCTTCCTACTCAGGAACATGGAATATCTCCCCATCTGTTTATGTCCTCTTTGATTTCTTTCATTAGTGTCTTATAATTTTCTGTGCAGTTCTTTTGTTTCCTTAGATGAGTTTATTCTTAGATATTTAATTCTTTTTGTTGCAATGGTGAATGGGATTGATTCCTTAATTTCTCTTTCTGATTTTTCATTGTTAGTTCATAGAAATGCAAGTGATTTCTGTGTATTGATTTTGTATCCTGCAACTTTGCTAAATTCACTGATTAGCTCTAGTAATTTTCTGATAACTATCTTTAGGGTGTTCTATGTTGAGTATCATGTCATCTGCAAAACATGAGAGCTTTACTTCTTCTTTTCCTATCTGGATTCCTTTTCTTTCTCTTTCTTCTCTGATTGCTGTAGCTAGGACTTCCATGTTGAATAATAGTGGTGAAAGTGGACACCCTTGTCTTGTTCCTGATCTTAGAGGGAATGCTTTCAGTTTCTCACCATTGAGAATAATTTGCTGTAGGCTTATCATATATGGCCTTTACTTTGTTGAGGCAGGTTCCTTCTATGCCCATTTTTTTAAGAGTTTTAGTCATAAATGGGTGCTGAATTTTGTCAAATGTGCCTGCTCTTTGATTTGTGACTCATATTATACTTTGAGCTCATCACTAAGCATCTTGCAAATATTAATTAGTTGCTCTCAAAGCATCTCTGTGAGAAGAAAAATGGGATTCAAATGGAAACATTCCTGACTTACCATCCTGTCCTCAGGCCACTCAGTGACAGAGTTTCTGTAAAGAATTTCAGTACTCTGTAGCTTGCAAATTTGTGCCGAAAATAGTTTTCATTTTATTCATTATTACCAGCTTCCCAACTTTATCACTTCATTTTCCTTAAAGATGTTTCTATGTATCTTTCCCAGTGCGAGCACATTACTGTTTTGTCAGTTAGGTAGCTGTTTATTCTTTGGTTGTTTGGTTGGTTTCCAATTTAAATTTACATTTAAAGTGCCCGGCCAATGGTGGAGAGTTAGTATTTGCTGATTGAGTGTCCCACAAATGGAATGTCTTAGTTGTGCTGAGAGAACTGTGTTTTCTTTTTTCACTTTTTAAGCTTTGAAGGGACAGATCCAACTGTCATCTGTGGGAAGGGAGGATGAAGTGCCCAGGTACCAGATATGAGCACCTGGTACTCATATTTTTGTCAATTAGGTAGCTGTACCTGTGTACACAGGTACAATAGTTGTGGTGTTTCGAGCCTTCCCAGAGTGGGGAAAGTTGTCTGGAGGAGTCACAGGCCAGAGGGTGAACCCCAAGAGTCACAGCTCTGTTGCTCTAATGATAAGTAGGTGTAATCAATCTTCTTTGATCAGCCTTTGGGAAGCAAAGTAATTTTTCTTGATACTGGAACTAGACAATATCAGATGATCACTGAAGCAGCAAAACTAAAGCCTGTAACAATAAGGGCATCAGAAAATTTGTACAGTACAAAAATAAGTCACTAAAGAATGGCATCTAACAATTTATGCTACACTAAAGAAAATGTGGGTCAAATACAAACAAGAAAATATACAAATATCTATTGCCCACCATTTCAGTATCTTTAAAAAGTTTAATATTACTAAATAGGTCATGTTAAATTAATTCACTTAGCTCTAAAATAAACCTCAGTATATACTTAAAAAAAAGATAAAAAAACCTTTGGGGCACTTCCTAAAGCTAAAGTGCTTATTATCATTATAGTTTTAGTCAGTTTCATTTAGTATCAGGATCTAAATATGCCGTTGATAGCTCTTCTTGATAGATCACATTTCTATAAGGCTTATATAAAAAAATATGCCTCCTCCACCACCAACCTGTCTCTATTTCCATTTCCTTGAATTAACAACTGTCAAACCTTTGGGCTTTTGTTTTAATAATTACCTTCATTTTTATAAAAGATTATTCTTTCTACTATTTCTTGGAGAATTTTTCAGTTTTCCATGTTAACAATTGATTGAAGTCCTAATTTGAAAAATGAAAATTTAGCTCCATTTTATTTTTATTTTATTTTATTTTTTTGGATTTTTTTTTTCTTTTTTTTTTTATTATTATTATTTTTTTTTCCCAGTGGGTTTTGTCATACATTGATATGAATCAGCCATGGATTTACATGTATTAGCTCCATTTTATATCGTGATTCTTCACCTTCCTCTCAATCTCTGAATATTGTCCTAATTTTGAATCAGGCAGCATACATACTGTGGTTATGAAGGGTAGCAGAATATGCCACTTCCCAAGAATATGTCACTGTGGCATATTTCTTTGAGGAGAAGGCATTTGTGAAGCAGCAGAAAGAAAAGCTCTCTGCCTCCCCTCCATTTGGCTCAGACGGTAAAAAATCCACCTGCAGTGCAGGAGACCTGAGTTCGATCCCAGGGTTGGGAAGATCGCCTAGAGGAGAGCATGGCAACCCACTCCAGTATTCTTGCCTGGAGAATCCCCATGGATGGAGGAGCCTGGGGGGACTACAGTCCATGGGGTTGCACAGAGTCGGACACAACTGAAGTGACTTAGTACAACACAGCACAAAGGTGTCTGTCCCTCCTCCCCTCTCTTTCCCTAGAAGTAAGTTAGTTTCCTGTTGATGGAGAAGGCTTGGACTTAAATCAGCATAACAGATTTCACTCTTGGTTACTGTGTTTTTCCTTGCCATCTCCCCATATCCGGCCTCCCCCATACCTTTTTTTTCTTTTTTTTTTTTAATCAAGCTGAAGATGATATTTAAGCCAGTGTTGTAAATCACCTCTGAGTGGCTTAAGAGTTTTTCTCTGGGTGTCTTCCATAAACACATGAGGTATACATGTTAATAGGCATCTGTTTTGTTTTTCTTATATAAGTTTGTCTTTTGTTATAACGTCCCTGCTAACTACTGAGAACATTAGAGGGAAAATTATTTTTTCCGTCCTTACACTTGAAATTCTTTTCTGGAAAACGTTCTGCTTTTCCTATAATTAATCATTTCATGTACTTAGTTTTCTATTTATCTGGTATTAATTTATCTCTAAACTTTCCATCAGAAATGTGAATCACTTTACAGTGAACCTCATAGATAGTTTATCAACTCACTTTTATCTCAGGAGCCTCTTGCCTGAAGCAGCCTGAGTTCTTTTCCAGTCCACTGTGGCTGCTGTCTCTGGGCCTCCTATATGGCTGCCCTGGAGCTGCCTGTCACCAGTCTTCTGGGTATCCTAGCCTCCCTCCTATGGCAGCTGACTTATTTCGGGATCCAAATCCACCTCTTCTTTTTTCTTGTTTCGGTGGGATACATTTTCCAGGAAACTCCCCGGGAAAGCGGGTATTGCATCTGTACATAATTGGAGATATTACTTTTACTCTTGATTTATTGTTTGGCTTGGATAAATTGCCCACATAACTATTAGTAAAAAGCAGGACTGGAAATTAAACCCATACTCTCCCGATACTCAACTTGAAGCCCTTTGCCTGTGCTGTGCTTTGTATCTGAGTAAATAATTTGTGTCTTGGGAACTTCTTTTTGAGGGACTAGGCTTTAGTTTCAGGTTATAGTGCTTTTACAAAGCTTAATTTTATGAATGAGTTACTTTGGTGGTTTTGTGATGGTATATCTTATTTTCTTTAGCCCTTTTTGGGATAGATCTGTATTCATGCCTTCCTCTTTTAGAAGAGGAGAAAAATAGTGAAATCATTTTGAGCCTTAGTTGCAGATCTGTAGAAAATATATTTTGATATGGGGTTGAATGAAATGAGTTTATTGAATTACCTATGGATTTCAGATTGCAAATACTTTTGATAAGTCTTCTTAGTTAAGACTGAATTGCTTCAGTAAGAGGTGGAATCTTAGCCTGACAGAGAATTACTCTAATTGCCTAACTGCCATAACAGACATATTTTGGGAATGTTCATGGTCTTTACCTTGGTAATAGATAGTTTTATATTTTGCCAAGAAAAGAAAAACTAACCTCTAATGAACACTCTGGGATTATCTCCTGAAACTTTTCCTGAGAGTACCAGCTTAATCTTGTTAAGTAGGCAAGACATGTTAGCTTTATTTGTTCCTTTTTTTTAATTAGGTTGTTGATTAATTCACTAAATGTTTATTGAGCATCTGCCATGTACCAGCTGCTGTTCTATATACTGAGTATAGAGCAACGACAAGACCTCTTGTCATAGAGATAAGACCTCTTGTCATATTCTAATAGCAGACAGATTAAAAACAATAAATCAGCTAATAACACAATTTTAGATGGCAGATTCTATAAAGAAAATAAAACAGTAATTTGATAGGAATTATGAGGCCTATCAGGAAAAGGCTTTCCTTAAAGAGTTGACATTTGATGTGTGTATGTGTGCATGCTTAGTCACTCAGTCATGTCTGACTCTGCAGCCCCTTGGACTGTAACCCACCGAGCTCCTCTGTCCACGGAGTTTCCAGGCAAGAATACTGGAGTGGATTGCCTTTTCCTCCTCTAGGAGATCTTCCCAACCCAGGGATCCAACCCACCCATGTCTCCTGCATTGGCAAGCTATAAAAAAATAAAATGGAGTAATATGATAGAAATTATGGAGACATTAGATAATGTCATCAGGAAAAGGCTTTTCTTAAGGAGTTGACCTTTGAAATGAGGTAACAATTAGAATTAAAAGGTGAATCATTACTTTAAAATAAAAGTAAAGCTTCACAGAGCTGGCGGAATAGTATTCCAGGCAGAGAGGATGTCAGAGGCGGAGGCCCTGAAGCAGACACAGTGAGGGTGAGTGTGAGCAGAGTGTAGGGAGTGAAGGGGAGGGGAAGAGTGGTGTATGGGGAGGTGGGGCAGACCCCAGAAGACCTTTTAGGAGTGTATTTTGGGTTTTATTCTTACTGCGATGGGAAGTCATCGGAGAGTTTAGAAAGACAAGTAATATGATTTTATCTGCATTTAAAAAGATGATGTCTGCTGACTAGAGAATAAATTGTAAGTTGGCAAGAAATAGTAAGAAAACCAGTCTGATGGCTCTTCACTCAAGTAATATTTATTGGTTACCAGTTACTGTATCCCAGACAATAATCTAGATATTGGGAATATAACATTCAAAAAGCAGATAATGTCTCAGCTCAAGTGGAGCTTACATTATATTGGGAATAGTCAGACAGTAAACAAGTGAGTAAGATGTGTCAGATTCGTGATATGTGCTATGAAGTGACTTCAGGTAGGGATAGAAAGTGATGGAGCTGCTGGTCCAGGAAGACTCCTTTAAGTAGGTGAGTGACCTGTAGGAAGTGAGGCTGTTTTAGGCCTAGGCCTGTTTCTGGCCTAGTTTAGGCCAGAGATGTGGCATTTCTAGAGTGGCTGTAGAACTAAAATCAACAATTCAAGGTAAACTTTTGAAGTGGAGCCAGTAGTACTTGCTGATGAATTTAACATACCCCTGTGACTAAAAGAGGGAATCAAGAATGACCCCTACATTTTTGATTCAAGCAGCTGGAGAAATGATGATGCCATTTACTGAGATGGAGACCAGGGCAAGGATTGTGGATAGGGAAAGGGATTGAGAATTCCTATTTTGCTATGTTAAATTTGGGTTTCTAGTGGATATTCAAGTGGGAAAGAGAATTAGGTATGAATGGATGAATCTACCTAACTAAAAAGATGAGTGATTTAAAACTGTATACTTAAATTACCTGGGAGGAGGGTGCTGTGGGGAACAAAGCCTAAAACTAAGACCTGGGACACCGCACAGTTTAGAGCAACAGTTCTCTCAGTTCTCTAAGCCTTTGTACGCTCTTAAAATTTGTCTAGCGCACCAAAGAACTCTTGTTTATGTGGGTTATAGTTGTCAATGTGTATCATATTACAGATTAGAGTTTAGGGGAGTTCTGCTACTGGCCAGGACAGAATAATTGATGTACACCCCTCTCTACCCTCCCAATAAAAACATCCACCGGTAAATGGGCAAAACACATGAAATAGTTTTCAAGATGTTAGGAACAACGATAACAAAGGACTGGAATCTCTGAGAGATGAAAAAGTGAAACGAACACTGTAAGTTTCTAGGCTGAGAGCAGGGGTTCCCAGGCAGAGCCTGCTGGGCTCTTGAGTTACGGGGAAAGAAAGACCAGGGAAGCTGAAGGAGCTGAAGTTTGCAAGATAGAGAGTGGGGAGGGGAAAGTAGCACAGAGAGCGAGCCCCGGGGATGTGCGGAAGGTTCACCTTGTGAATGTGTTCAGTACAAAGAGTCTGTTCTCCACCGAAGATGAAATCAAATTAGAAATCAGTAACAAAGCCCTCTGTAAAGTCACCAGATAAATTGGAAACTAAATATATACTTCCAAATAACACATGGGTCTAAGAAAAATTAAAACCAGGAAATTTCAAAAATATTTAACTCACTTATAAACAACAGTAAATTCACTATATGTTAACATCAATCATAAGTAATGTATTTTAATCCTATATTAATGCATTTGTGTTGAATCTAGAAAAATGATGATAGATGATCTTATTTGCAAAGCAGAAATAGAGGCACTGCTGTAAAGACTGAATATGTGGATACCAAGAGGGATGGGGGGTGGGATGAATTGGGAGATTGGGATTGACATATATACGCTATTGACACTATATATTAAATAGGCAACTATTGACAACCTGCTGTTTAGCACAGGGAAGTCTACTTAATGACCTGTGGTGACCTAAATGGGAAGCAAGTCCTAAAAAGAGAGAATATATGTATATTTACGGTTGATTCAGTGTATGGATAGACACACTGACAATGTGTGGATTGACTGTATGGATCACAACAAACTGGAAGAATCTTAAAGACCACCTTACCTGCCTTCTGAGAAACCTGTATACAGGTCAAGAAGCAACAGTTAGAACTGGACATGAAACAATGGACTGATTCAAAACTGGGAAGGGAGTACATCCAGGCTGTATACTGTCACCTTGTTTATTTAACTTATGTGCAGAATACATCATGGGAAATGCCAGGCTGGATGAAGCACAAGCTAGAATCAAGATTGCCGGGAGAAATGTCAACAACCTCAGATATGCAGATGGTACTACTGTAATGGCAAAAAGTGAAGAAAAACTGAAGAGCCTCTTGAAAGGGAAAGAGCTTGAGAGTGAAAAAGCTGGCTTGTCAACATTCAGAAAACTAAGATCATGGCATCTGGTCGCATTACTTCATGGCAAATAGATGGGGAAAATGCAGAAACAGTGTCAGATTTCATTTTCTTGGGCTCCAGAATCAATGCGGACACTGACTACAGCCATAAAATTAAAAGATGCTTGCTCCTTGGAGAAAAGCTATAACAAACACCAGTTCAGTTCAGTTCAGTTCAGCTGCTCAGTCGTGTACGACTGCGACCCCATGGACTGCAGCACGCCAGGCTTCCCTGTCCATTGCCAACTTCTGGAGCTTATTCAAACTCATGTCTATTGAGTCGGTGATGCCATCTAACCATCTTGTTCTCTGTCGTCCCCCTCTCCTCCTGCCTTCAATCTTTTCCAGCATCAGGGTCTTTTCAAATGAGTCAGCTCTCCTCATCAGGTGGCCAAAGTATTGGAGTTTCAGCTGCAGCATCAGTCCTTCCAATGAACATTCAGGACTGATTTCCTTTAAGATGGATTGGTTGGATCTCCTTGCTGTCCAAGGGACTCTCAAGAGTCTTCTCCACGCTTCAAAAGCATCAATTCTTTGGTGCTTGGCTTTCTTTATAGTCCAACTCTCACATCCATACATGACTCCTGGAAAAACCATAGCATTGACTAGATGGACTTTTGTCAGCAAAGTAATGTCTCTGCTTTTTAATATGCTGTCTAGGTTGGTCATAACTTTCCTTCCGAGGAGCAAGTGTCTTTTAATTTCATGACTGTAGTCACCATCTGCAGTGATTTTGGAGCCCCCCAAAATAAAGTCAGCCACTGTTTCCACTGTTTCCCCATCTATTTGCCATGAAGTGATGGGACCAGATGCCATGATCTTAGTTTTCTGAATGTTGAGCTTTAGGCCAACTTTTTCACTCTCCTCTTTCATTTTCATCAAGAGGCTCTTCACTTTCTGCCATTAGAGTGGTATCATCTGCGTATCTGAGGTTATTGATATTTCTCCCAGCAGTCTTGATTCCAGCTTGTGCTTCATCCAGCCCAACATTTCTCATGATAACAAACATAGACAGCATATTAAAAAGCAGAACCATCACTTTGCAGACAAAGGTCCATATAGTCAAAACTATGGTTTTTCCAGTAGTCTTGTATGGCTGTGAGAGCTGGACCGTGAAGAAGGCTGAGCACCAGAGAATTGACGCTTTTGAATAGTGGTTTTGGAGAAGACTCTTGAGAGTCCCCTGGACTGCAAGGAGATCAAACCAGGCAATCCTAAAGGAAATCAACCCTGAATATTCTTTGTAAGGACTGAAGCTGAAGCTCCAATACTTTGGCCACCTGGTGCAAAGAGCTGACTCACTGGAAAAGACCCTGATGTTGGGAAAGAGTGAAGGCAGGAGGAGAAAGGGACAACAGAGGATGAGATAGTTGGATGGCATCACTGACTGAATGGACTTGAGTTTGAGCAAACCCAGGGGGATAGTGATGGGTAGAGAAGCCTGGCATGCTGCAGTTCATGGGGTCACAAAGAGTCAGACACAACTTAGCAACAAAAGCTGATTCACCTTCTGTACAGCAGAACCTAACACATTGTAAAGCAACTATAGTCAAAATTTTTTTTAAAAAGTCATAACATATTTTGTTAAGAAAAAAAAAAAAAAACTTTCCCAATGCACAAAAATCAAAGTAAATGGAGATTTCTACTCCTAGCCCAGATGGAATAACAGACTGTACTTACTTTCCCCCCTTAGAAGCTAGAAAACCAGATGAAATCTATAAACTAATGGATTTTCAGATATGGGAAAAAAAGGTAGCACAGGACTGTTATCCCCGAGAGAAAGAGAACAAATAAAATGATGAGCTCTACAGCTCCAGCAACTGGCAGGCAGTTTTATGGCCCCGGGTGGAGGGAACCCAAAATAATCTTGTGGTATCACTGAATAGGTACAACAGAAATCAAAGTTGTGGAGGCCAGGGTGACAGGACAGAGTCCCAGAAAGGAGGGACCCACGGAGAGAACAGAGCTCTTAAAGATCTATAGAAAGATCTGGGCAAGTCTTTGGCTACCTAGCCTTCTAGCCTTGAATGAGAGGAAACTGCCCAAAGACCAGAGAAAAACTTGGAAAGGTTAGTTCCAGAACAATTTCTGGAGTTCACGCAGGACAGGAAACAGCTTGAATTCACCACCAGGCACAGTTGAAAAAACTTCTTAGTATGTAAGGCATTAGGCAGAAGCCTCAGAAAGGTGTTACTGCTTTATTAGTAAAGCTTAACTACCTTAAGGCCAGACAATACATAGTTTAGGCTTTGCAGGCTCCATATGGTCTCTGTCAAATGTTCCTGTTTGTTTATAATTCTTTCTAAAATATGAATACCAGTCTTAGCTTGAGGACCATACAAAAATTGTCCTTTGGTTGCATTTGACCATTGGACTATTATTTGCCGATCCCTGCCCCAGGCGACTTGCTGCTTTAATTTTCCTTAGTAAAAAGGTTTTTTTCATAGACTGTTTTTTAGCCCAGTTTTAGATTCACAGCAAAGTTGTGTGGAAAATATTGATAGTTCTGTGTTTCTCCTGATCTGACACATGCACAGGCTCTGCTACTCTGAACACTCCAAGCCAGAGTGGTACATTTGTTATAACTGGTGAGCCTACATTGACACCTTGTTATATTCAGAACCCACAGTTTACCCAGAATTCACTCTTGGTATTATATATTCTGTGGGTTTTGACAAGCATCCAGTGCTATATTCTACTGTTGTGGTACACAGGAATAGTTTCATTGCCCTAAAAATCCTATGTGCTCCACATCTTTATTCCTAACCCCTGGCAACCACTTATCTTATTCCTGTCTTCATAGTTTTGTCTTTTCCCGAATGTCATACAGTTGGATTCAAATAGTATATCTTCTTTTCATTCTTTTCCTTAGTAATGCATTTAAGCTTCCTCTAAGTTTTTTCATGGCTTTATAGCTCATTGTTTTTTGGGAGCTGAGTAATCTATTTTCTGGATGTACCAAAGTTCAATGACCAGTTCCCTTACTGAAGAACATCTTGGTTGCGTCTTTTGGCAATTATGAAAAGAGCTATAATTAAATATTCATGTGCAGGTTTTTGTGTGGACATGAGTTTTCAGTTCATTCGGGTAAATACTAAGGAATGTGATTGCTGGGTTATAAGGTACCTTTAATTTTTTAAGAAACTGCCAAGTTATCTTTGGAAGTGTCTGTGCCATTTTGCATTCCCACTGCACATGGTGGTGTTAGTGTTTGGATTTTTGCCATTCTGTTAGGTATATAGTGGTGTCTCATTGTTTTAATGTGCAGTTCTCTAATGACATGATATTGAGCATCTTTTCCTATGCTTACTTGCCATCTATATATCTTCTTTGGTAAATCTTTTTTTGCTCAGATCTTCTGCCTATTTTTTTAATTGGGTTCGTTTTCTCACTGAGTTTTAAAGTTCTTTGTATATTTTGAATAAGTCCGTTACCAGTTGCGTCTTTTGCAGATGTTTTTACCCAGTCTTTCTTTGGCTTGTCTTCTCATTCTCTTCTCTTGATAATTTTGCCCTGATAAAATTTGAAAGCAAAGTGTGAAATGATTTTGTTGACTCCAAGTAGTTTGATGTGCTCCAGAATAAACTACAATACAGTTTAAGGATAGAATAAAATTTTGCCACCAACAATATAAAATTAACAGTATCCTATTGAAATTACCAGGAATTCAAAGAAACAAACAAACAAACAAAAAAGATCCCAGAAAACACAAAAATCAATTAATAGAACCAGAGCGCCTTTGGTAGCTCAGACCGTAAAGAATCTGCCTGCAATGCAGGAGGCCTGGATTCGATCCCTGGGTCAGGAAGATTCCCTGGAGAAGGGAATAGCAACCTCCTCCAGTATTCTGGCCTGGAGAATTCCATGGACAGAGGCGCCTGGCGGGCTACAGTCCATGGGGTCACAAAGAGTGGGACATGACTGAGCAACTAACACACAGGAATGACGGAACTGATAAAACTGGTAGATAAGAATGTTAAAACAGCATTTACAAATCCACTGTTTATGTCAAAAAGGAAGAATCAAGGAGAGTGCTGCTGAGTTGAGAAGTAGACCCTTTAAAAAAAAGACCAAATGAGATTCTTTAGATGACAAACATACTTGAATTGGAAAATGTACTGGATGAAGTAAAAACAGATTAGGGAATAAATTGAACTGAATGAAAATGCATCATATCACTGTGGGTTGAAAGCAGTGCCGAGGAGGAAATAATGTATTATTAAAAGCAGATACTAGAAAAGAGAAGAGGTTTTAAATTCATCATGAATACTTTCATCATAAGAAACCAGAAAAAAGAAGGGTAAATTCCATCCAAAGCAAGCAGAAAGAAACTAATAGTCAAGATAAGAGCAGAAATCAATGCAATTGAAGACAGAAAAATAACAAAATCTATGAAACCTCAAGCTGGTTGTTTGAAAAGATCAACAAATTTGAGAAACCTCTAGCAAACCTGATTAGGACTAAAAGAGAGAAAACACAAATTGTGGGTATCAGGAATAAAAGAGGGAGGATACTAAGTATCCTATTGTAATTAAAAGATAATAAGAGTATTACAAGTAACTTTATGGCAATGCATTTGGGAACATATACATAAAATGGACAAATTTCGTGAATGACACAAATTACTACACCTTAGTCAAGGAAAAGTAGATAAGCATGAATATTCCTTCATCTGGGAACTAAATTGGATTTGCATCCCCAAGAAGAAAATTCCAGATCCAAATGGCTTCAGTGGTGAATTTTATGAATTTTAAGGAAGGAAATAATACTAATTCTACAAAAATTCTTCTAAAAAATCAAAAAGGAAGGAATACTTCCTACTTTAAAGTTCTGACCAGTATTCTTCATGAACATAGATGCAAAAATTCTTAACAGTGTTTGGTAAATCAATTCCAGCATTACATAAAAGGATAATGCATCATAACCAAGTTATAAAACCAAGGGATTTATCCTAAGAATGCAAGACTGGTTTAATGTTAGGAAATTAATCAACATAATTCAGTGCATTAATAGACTGAACAAGAAAAACACTGTATAATGTTTTAAGTAGATGCAGATAAGCGTTTGCAAAATTAAACACTTAATAATTAAAAGAACTCTTACTAAACAAGAATTTCTTTAATCCTGTGTGCGTTGTTCAGTCACTAAGTCGTGTCTGACTCTGCGACTCCCTGGACCACAGCCCGCCAGGTTCCTCTGTCCTCGGTTAACTCCTGGAGTTTGCACAAATTCATGTCCTTTGAGTCAGTGATGTTATCTAACCATCTCATCCTCTGCTGCCCCTTCAGTCTTGCCCTGCATCAGGATCTTTTCTTGTGAGTCTGCTCTTGGCATCAGGTGGCCAAAGTGTTGGAACTTCAGCTTCAGCATCAGTTCTTCCAGTGAATACTCAGGGTTGGTTTTCTTTGGGATGGACTGGTTTGCTCTCCTTGCAGTCCAGGGCATTCTGAAGAGTCCAGAATTCGAAAGCACCAATTCAAGTTAGGAGATCTGAAAGACCTACAACTAATGTCATATTTAATGGTGAAATAGTGAGTGACTGCTTCTTTTCTGACTGGAGACAAGGTAGGGATGTCTGTTCTTACCGTTGAAGTGTGGATTCAGCATAGTTACTGTGGATTCTTGCCAGTGTGATAAGGCAAGGAATAGAAAGAATACTCAGATTAAAAGGAAGTAATAAGACTTTATTCACAGTAAACATGATCACCTTTCACAAATAGTATGAATTATAAAAGAAAAGAAAAAAAGTGATAAATTCTATCTCATTAAAATAGAAACTTTTAATCTTCAGAAGACATATGAGAATGAAAAAGCAAGTAACAGATTATGAGGAAATATTGTAAAATTTGTATTTGACAAAGTGTTAGAATCTATACTTTATCAAGAACTCTTACAATTCAATAATATGTCCTAGGTGGTATTTTTTATTTTTTTTATTTGGCCATACTGTACAGCTTTTGGTATCTTAGTTCACCAACCAGGGGTCAAACCTAAATCTTCAGCAGTGAGAACAGAGTCCTAGCCACTGGACTGCCAGGGAGTCCCCAGTAGTTTTTTAAAGGGCAAATATTTCAACAGATTCCTCAGAGAAGAAAATACTCATATACCAAATAACTACGTAAAAATATATCACTTGTCTTGTTAGTCATTAGTCACAAATCTTTGGAAAAATAGAAATTAAAATAACAGTAAAATAATACTACATGCCTATTTTAATGACACAAAAGAAAGAACAATACCAAGTGTTGACCAGGTGTAGAGCACATGGAACTCTTATACATTTCTGGTGAGAATGCAGAAAGATACAGTCGCTTAAGTAAGCAGTTTAGTAGTTTGTTATAAATTGACATATGCACCTACTTACTCCTAGCTATTTACCCAACAGAAGTGAAAGCATATAGCCACACCTAGATTTTTAGAATCAAATTTATCAAGATGTAGTTTACAAAAAATAAAGTTCATTAGTTATAAGTAAATAATTGATGAGTGTTACAGATAAATGTTACAGCAGGTTATTCATACTATCTTAAACTGAAAACAGTCTCAGTATCCATAGACACATTGCGATACATTCAAAAAAGAATTAACCCCTGACATTTGAAACAACAGGATGAATCTCAGAAACATTATGCTAACAGATAAGCCAAACTGAAAAGGTAGCACCCTGTGTAATTCCACTTATGTACCCTTCTAGAAAAGACAAAAGTATAGTAACAGAAAGCAGATTGGTACTGCCGGGGGCTCCAGGTGGGAAAAGGTGGGGACTGACTATGAAGGAAGTCTGTGGATAATTTAAATCTGTTTCATGGTTGTGTTGGTAGATAACACAACTATACATTCTTTTAAAATCCATCAGATTGTCCACTTAAAAATTTTTTTGTGCAAAGTATTTCTCAGTAAGTCTGATCTTAAAAATTTAGTGAGAAGAATAATACTGCTTTCTATTTTTGCAAAGCTCTTTAATGTCTTGCTTACTAGAGACATCTTGACTCTCACATTAATTTCTGCATTTAAAGTGTTGTCATGTGTTGTTTTAGTTAAAATATATGAAAAGTATCCAGTTTATGAGACAGGTAATTGATTTCATGACTCATGTTTCACAACACACTGTGGCAAGAGTGGTTTCATAGGAGAGGAGACATCAGAAGCACTTAGAATTGATTAGACCAAATTTGAGGTGAGGAAGTGGAGCTATGAAGGCAGACAACTCTTAGGGCAAGTTTCGCTGTGTCAGTAGGAGAGGGAATGAAGTCAAAGCTGGAGGTGGGTGCTGGGTCCAGGGACGGTTTTGTTTGTTGATAGTTCAGTTGGTAAAGAATCCACCTGCAATGCAGGAGACCCCGGTTCGATCCCTGGGTTGGGAAGATCCCCTGGAGAAGGGATAGGCTACCCACTCCAGTGTTCTGGCCTGGAGAATTCCATGGACTGTAGAGTCAATGGGGTCTCAAAGAGTCAGACACAGCTGAGCAACTTTCACTTTCACTTTGAAGTTGGAAGATACTTATCCCAATGGTTATCAGATCTGTTTTTATTGCAACTCACAGTGAAAAATTTATTTTATATTACTATTAACTGTATGCACACATATTACTGAAATAAATTTTGCAAAACAGTTTTTAATCTTTCCATGTTTTTAAAAGGTTATATTCAGATATTTTCAAATGATGTTCGTGTGTACCCTCCTTGAGCTTGACTGTCTCCAACATTAGAAAAAATTGTTTTCTGTCATTTTTTCTCAGAATTTCTTTAGTGACTTTGAAAAAATAAAAGTAGTGAGATAATTGACTTCCAAAGCCAGTTGGTTATGCTTATCCAAACCATGACTGATCTTACTTTTTTTTTTTAAAGTGGGGACAAATTACAGAATTCTTGTGTGTTCCCTGCCTCCACACTTGCATAACCTCTGCAAATACCAACATTCCCACACTTGAGTAGTGCATTTGTTACAGCTGTTGAACCTACACTGACACTCATAATCACACACAGTCTAGTTTACTTCCAGGTTCTCTCTTGGTGTTGTACATCCTATGGGTTTTAACAAATTTGTGTCGTGTATCTACCAATACAGTATCATACAGAGTGTTTTCACTGCCCCGGAAGTCCTCTGTGCTCCATCTGTTCATCTCCCTTCCCCACCCCCAGCCCCAGGCACTGATCTTTTCACTGTCTCCATAGTTTTGCCTTTTTGTGAATGTCCTGTATACAGCTGGAATCATATAGTGTGTAGCCTTTTCAGATTGTCGTCTTCACTTATGTGCGTGCCTGGTCAGTCTTTTCAGTCATGTCCAGCTCTTTTGCAACTGCAGGGGCTGTTGCCTGCCAGTCTCCTCTAACCATGGGATTCTCCAGGCAAGAATACTAGAGTGGGTTGCTGTGCCCTCCTCCAGGGGAACTTTCACACACAGGGATAGAACCCACGTCTCTTACATCTCCTGCTTTGGCTGGCAGATTCTTCACCACTAGTGCCGCCTGGGAAGCCCCTTGTGTCACTTAGTACTGTTTGCTTAAGGCTCTTCTGTCTTTTCATGCCGTGATAGCACATTTCTTTTTAGAACTGGTTGGCACTCCACTTTCTGGATATACCACAGTTTGATTATCTGTTAACCTACTGAAGGACATCTTGGTTGTTTTTTCTTTGCATTTGAATGCACTCTGGCACTTTTCATCCTATTCCTTTAATTTTATTAGGAAAAAGATGCTGATCTGGACCTACTAAGTTTATTCACAACCCACACTCTCACTTTCAAAAGCACAGTCCCATCCCAAGCTTATTTGTATGCAGTGGGAAAGATTCAAAAGAGAGGAGAAGTTGGTGATACAGGAAAGGATAATTGCATGTATTATATCCTCGAGAAGTCCTTAATGGAATTCAGAGCATAAATTAGAGCTTGGTCCTTAAATGCAGCAAGGACAGCCTTTGCATGCTGACTGCTAGGAAAGATAGATCATGTGTGCACAGATGAAGTAGTAGTAGTTGTAAGATGTCAGACTTCCTGTTAGAACTTATCTGTATTTTCAGAGTCATGTGAGCCCAACTGACAAGGAAGTGTTGCAGTTTTGGCGAAAGTGTGAAGTTGACATTTTGGAGAATTGTAAGTTTACTGGAGAAAGGTAGAAAAGTTGTATGATAGTGCTGAGTGCTCGTTTGAGACTTATGATCATAAATTTAAAGTGAGGCTAGTCGGTTCACAGTTGAATGAATAATCCCATAGTGAGTGTTAGCTTTTACTGTTCTGTTCTTAATCCATGTTTCATTGCATGAATGTCATAGCTAGTTGGTGAAAAAAAGACATGAGATTTTATTTTGGGAGACCCTGACTTCAAACTCTTTCTGTGATATAAAGTAGATGAGTGTGTATTTCAGTGGTGTCACTGTACTGGCTTGACTATCCCACTCTTGGATCCTGATTTTGGTATACGCCTGGTTTCATGGGCAGACCCAGAGATACTCTGGGTGTAAAATATGCTCTAAAAAGAGCAGTGAAGGTGGTCAGGGCATGAAGGACTTGACTTGGCACTGGAGAATATTATATTTCCACTGGCAAGGCAGAAAGGTATGATTCAAGGACTAAAAATCTTGAAGAATATGACTTGGTTGCATGTGAGCTTATTCATCTACTCCTACCACTATCTGATCCACTTAAAATTTTTAAGAGGTAAATTCAGGGCATTGAATTTAAACTGAAGTTTTCCTTGCCAAATGGCAGTACTCCTAAAATGAGGTGGAGAAATGAGTAGGAACGATTTTATCAGTCATAATCTCTTGGCATTGTTCATTTTTTGAGCAGGAGTTGTTGGACCTTTGGGCCAAAGCTGGAGTAGTGGTTGCCATTTACTTTTGTTTCTAGTCTAGCTCTAGGGGTAATTAGATTTAAAAAGAAAATCTCTTTTTTAAACCTGGGATTTTATTCCTAAAGAAGACAAAGTCATTAAGCCTTCTTAACTGTTACGAGATTACATTAGGAAGTTTCTTGAGTAATTCTTTTTTTTTTTTTGATATATATATTTTTAATTTTTATTTTTATTAGTTGGAGGCCAATCACTTCACAATATTGTAGTGGGTTTTGTCATACATTGACATGAATCAGCCATGGATTTACATGTATTCCCCATCCCGATCCCCCCTCCCACCTCCCTCTCTACCCGATCACTCTGGGTCTTCCCAGTGCACCAGGCCTGAGCACTTGTCTCATGCATCCAACCTGGACTGGTGATCTGTTTCACCATAGATAATATACATGTTTCGATGCTGTTCTCTCGAAACATCCCACCTTTGCCTTCTCCCACAGAGTCCAAAAGTCTGTTCTGTACATCTGTGTCTTTGAGTAATTCTTAAATCCATAATCTGTAAGTAAACAGTGGGGGAGACTTGTTAACAGAGCTGAATAGATTATGTGGACCCCATAGTGCTGTTACCCTTGCCTAATCATAGGATCTCACCTGTTTCTGAAGAGCTCAGTTTTCCTAATAATCTTTTTGGGCAACTTATATGTTCCTGAAATTTTAGCCAGTCTCTTATTTAAAAACTACCAGACACTTTACATTGGTTTCACTGGGAGTTTGCATACACATACCATACACATAGTATGTTGGAATTAGCAACAGTTTCTCCCTAATGTCCAAGGAACAGTCACATGTATAGATTAGGGAATACTGAAATGAGTGTGCAAATAGAGGCAAAAACTAGCTTCTTCGACAGTAGAGGAGGGAAGAATCCTGTCACCAGACAGGATTCTGCTTGTCTATAGACAAGAATTATTTTCCATTGCCATTAGTTATTTACAATTTACAGAGCTGTAACATTAGCTCATAGGCAGGGGATGACTGGAAATCTGGAAGGGTAGGTTTAGAAAATGCATTGTTTTTCAACTGAAGCACAAATTTCCCCCTAAATCCAGTTATTCATGATATTTCACTATAGAGAAAATGGTAGTTATTGGATGAAAACAGTTTAAAAACTTTTAACCAATTGCAGTATGACTCTAAAATTGTATAGAATTTGCAACATCATTTTAGACCATGGCTTCAGTGTTTAAGGTTGCTTCAGTGTTTAAGTGGAGAAGGGAATAGCAACCCACTCCAGTATTCTTGCCTGGAGAATCCTCTGAACAGAGGATTCTGGTGGGCTGCTGTCCATGGGATCGCACAGAGTCAGACACAACTGAAGCAACTTGGCATGCATGCATGCATTGGAGAAGGAAATGGCCACCCACTCCAATATTCTTGCCTGGAGAATCCCAGGGACAGAGGAGCCTGGTGGGCTGCTGTCTATGGGGTTGCACGGAGTCTGACATGACTGAAGTGACTTAGCAGCAGCAGCAGTGTTTAAGTGCAACCTCAGCTGTTTGAACCTTAGTTCAGAATCAAAAATAGATGTCCCCAGATCCATGCTTTGACAATGAGTGGCTACTCTTTATTGAGTAAATTAATGTACATTAATAGTGGTGACCTGGAGGTCAGGCTTAAATTATCTTCAGAAGTGTTTGAAGTAGTAGTAAATTAAGATTGATTAATTAGAATATACCAAGATAGATTGATGGTGGTGAAGGTCTTAGATTATCAAAGGGGTTCTGTTAGAAAACAGGTAAGAAATGTGAAGGAAAGGGGGGAATTAAAGTGGGTATTCTTTGTTTTTATCCATCTTTCCAAGAAGCTTCTACTTTTAAACTCAGTTAATATTCTTCCTCCTAGTACTGTTATGTCTTAGAAGTTAGACTAGTGTCTTTCAGAAATATTTCAGAAAACATCCTCTTTCACGCTCTAACAAAAAGCCTTTTTAAAAGAGTATGGGACCTGGGGAGAAACCTGCAGATGTAAACTAGGAATGTTATGTTTCAAGTCTGTATCTGAGAAAGGGAGAAGATACTAATTTAAAAGAAGGTTGCCACAGCACACACCACGCCTCCCAACCCCGTGCCTTTTAAATTTATTTTAAATGCGTTCAAAGGGTGCTGTTCTTGACCACCTTTGTGCGCTTCTTGATTATTCTTTGTGTTCACTTTGTCGATTGTAGACGTATAGCTTTTATAGTCCTGATTTACTGACCTCTTGAATTTCAGGTAAAAAACATCAGGATGAATTTCAGCTTCTGGTGGATCAAGCCAAAAAAGGATACAAAAAGACTGTTGGAATGTCCAAAAGAAAAGTAACAAAAGGAGAAGATGAATCTACAGAAGAACTATCCTCTGTATGTGTGGGTAAGAGACTTTAATTAAAAACAGAAGTTTATTGAATTTTACTATTTTTAATATAAAAAAATAAAATCAAAGGACTTTACTTTTGGACTTATTAGTATATTTAGACATGTAGCAGTTATTGGATGTAAACTAGATTTATTACTCCAGAAATAAATGAGTGGGGAGGTGTCCTGAAGATACAGTTTCTAAAAATCTCTCTTCCTTTCATGGTAAATCAGACATTTCTTAGTTGTTTAAGCTTGAGGTATAGGATTTATTGCTGCCCATCCTCAGGTAGGCTACAAAGAGAATAAATTATTTTTACTATAGTTCACTGGTATTTACTTTGGATGGAATGTTTTGCTAAAATATCTAAAGCTAATGCATAGCACATTCCTTAATTTTAGCCCATTTAAAAATTTGAGATTAATATTTATATTGCCAGGACTAAGTGAAGTGAAAGTCTCTCAGTCGTGTCCAACTCTTTGCAACCAGGCCAGAAGACTGGAGTAGGTAGCCTTTCCCTTCTCCAGGGGATCTTCCCAACCCAGGGATTGAACCCAGGTCTCCCACATTGCAGGCGAGTTCTTTATCAGTTGAGCCACAAGGGAAGCCCAGGCCAGTGAACAAAACAATCATAATACAGGAAAGTGCGCAAGAAAATTCTTTATTATTTTTTTTACTGTGGTAAAAATATGCATAACGTTTATCATTTTAGCCGTTCGTAAATGTACAAGTCAGTGGCTATAAGTACATTCACAATGTTGTGTCACCATCATCGCTATTCCACTCAAAATGAACCTATGAAATAATAGCTCTTCCTCTTTCCCCACTGGCCCTTGGTAATCCCTGGTCTACTTTCTGTGTCTATGAATCTGCTTCTTCTGGGTACCTCATAAAAGTGGGATCATGTATTATTTTTTCTTCTGTATCAGCTTATTTCATTAAGCATAATGTCTTCCAAGGTCCCCATTTTATAGCATATATCAAAATCTGTTACTTCTTATGGCTGAATAATACTCCATTGCCTCTGTAGACCATGTTTTGTTTATCCATTCGTTTGTGATGGGTTTTCCCACCGTGTGGCTGTTGTGAACGATGCTGCTGTGTGCACTGGTGTTCACGCATCTGCTCAAGCCTCTGCTCTCCGTTCTCTTGGGTGAATACCTAGCAGTGGCATTTCTGGTGTCACAGTAATTCTTTGTTTCCCTTTTTAGAAACCACCAAACTATTTTCTGTAGTGGCTGCACCAGTTTACATTCCCACCAGCAGTGCTTGAGAAGTTCAGTTTCTCTGTATGCTCATCACTTGTTATTTTCATCTTTCTTACTGAAACCATATTGGTAGATATGAATTTGTATCTCATTGTGGTTTTGATTTATATTTTTCTAATGACTAGTGAGATTGAGAATGTTTTATATGGTTATTTGCCATTTGTTTTTCTTCTTTGGAAAAATGTCTGTTTAAGCTTTTTGCTCAATTTTTAATTGGCTTGTTTTTTTGTTGTTGCTGAGTTTTAGGAATTCGTTAAATATTCTGAATATTAATTCCTTATATAAACTTTTTCTCTGTTGTCTTTCTGTTTCCATGATAGTATCTTTTGATGCAAGAGTGCTTTGTTTTGATGAAGTTCAGTTTATCAGTTTTTTCTCTTGTTGCCTATGCTTTTGCTGTTATATTCATGAAGTTGTTGCAAAATCAGTGTCATGAAGTTTTCCTCTTTTTTCTCCTAAGGGTTTCATACTTTTAGATCATGTTTAGGTCTGTGGTCCACTTTGAGTTAATTTTTGTATATGGTATAAGTAAGGGTCCGGCTTCATCCTTTCACATGTCAGTAATCCAGTTTTCTGAATACCATTTGTCTAAACATTATACTTTCTCCATTGAATGCTTTTGGCATCCTTTCTGAAAATCAGTTGACTGTATATGTGAGGGTATATTTCTGTACTGTGTGTTCTGTTTAATTGGTCTGTATATCTGTTCTTACACCAGTGCTATGCTGTTTTAATTGCCGTAACTCTGTAATAAATTTCAAAGTCAGAGGATATGAGTTCTCCAGCTTTATTCTTCCTTTTCAGGGTTGTTTTGGCCTTTTGATTCCTTTAAGATTCCATGTGAATGTTGAGATGGATTTTTCCATTTCTGTCAAAAAAAATAATCCATTGGGATTGCACTGTATTGCTGGATTGCTTTGGTTCATTGACATCTAAGTATTTTATCCTTTTGGTGCTATTGCATTCTTTATTTTTGTGCTCTGTTCTGGTGTTATGTAGAAGGTTGCTGACTGAGTGCAAGGTTTTTTAGGTATATTCTTTGTGGTCCTTGTCAGCAACTTAGTTCATGCTGTTGTTAAAATATGTTGCCAGAAAGCAGTTTAATCCCTGAGAAAATCCAGCTTAATATCTCAGATAAAGAGAATATTTTTGTTTATTGGTTGACTCTCTTTTGAAGATGATTGATTGTTTACTCTCAGGAGTTGTATGTTCTTTGTGTGTGTGCGCATGACTTTTACTCTCTCTAGGGTTCAGAGATGAGCACTGCTGGTAGATTGCTGTGTGTGAATGCGTGTGTCTGGGAGCGGTGGGGAGTGTGAGAGAGAGCGAGAGAGAGAATGGAACAGGCTGAAAGGTTGGGCTTTGTACAGTGTCATACAACCAGTGTAACATTTGCTCTTTACAATACCTGGCTTATCAGAGTGCCAGCATAAGTGCATGAGATATGTGTCCTCTTAAGTAGAACCTTCATCTGTTTTTGATGCATGTCTTTGGAGAAGTTTAATGTTGGGGGCCTGATGCATTTGGCTTTATTTGGAGTTCTCTCCTGAGATCCATGGACAGGTAAGTAGGATAACTGACTTTGACTGCCCATGCTTGTTGAATGGTACTTGCCTGCAAGAGGAAATTTATCCCATAGAAGCTTACATAAGAGTGGAAGGGGCTTCCCTGGTAGCTCAGTGGTAAAGAATCTGCCTGCCAGTGCAAGAGATACAGATTCCATTCCTGGTCCAGGAAGATCCCACATGCTGAGGAGCAGTGAAGACCATGTGCCATAACTATTGAGCCTGTGCCCTAGAGCCCAGGAGCCACAAGTACTGAAACCTGCATTCTCTAGAGCCTGTGCTCTGCAACAAGAGAACCCACTGCAAAGAGAAGCCTGTGTGTGCTACAACTAGAGAAAAGCCCACAGAGCAACAGAGACCCAGCATAGCCAAAAATACATAAACTAATTAAGATTTTCTTTAAGTGAAAGAAGTAAGAGAAGAGTGTAAATCAGGTGTAAAAATAAAAGATAGTCTTATGTTAAATTCCTTCTCCCTGGATGACCAACTTGATTGTATTCACCCAGAAAGTTGAGTGATAGTCACCTGGGTTCAGTGGGTCATTGTGTTCTCTCAACCTGGTCATAGGTGTCTGTTTGCAAGAGAAGATCCTAGAGATCCTGTCTTGGTTAGCTGCTCATTTCCATTTCTCAGATAAATGTTAGAGGATATGGCTTGTACTGGTAATGAGCAGGCTTAGTGAAAGCCAGACAACATCAGGAGCTTAGTTTTAGAAATTATATTCTTGTGTGATGTATGCTGTTCTCCAGTGTGACAAAAACTTATAATTATTTCTGGAAAAATCTTGATCATATGGAGTTGGGAAGGTTTGTTTGTCTGAAGAATTGTCTTACTCCCTTTCCATAATTTTTGTCTTTATTAACAAAACCTTGACAGTTCTTGTTGGTGTCCTTTGTGAAAGGTCACTTGTCTCCACAAGTGCATGAGTGGTGTGTAAAAGCTCTGCTTCTCTGTGAGCAAACACGTGGAAGGAGAGTCTGTCCTCATGGCCCATGTCAAGGGGGTCAGGTGCTGACTCAGTCCCTGATGTTAAAGCCAGCGCAGCTGAAGTCCCAGCACAGCCCTGCCCTGCGTGGCGAGGGAGGGTCTGCACAGTCAGGACTCCTGCGCGGAGATGACTTCCTGCCCTCGTGTCTGCAGACCTTTGTCACGCCTGCAGGTCACATTCTGGCAAACACTGCCTGCATCCCCTCAGCTGTCCTGGGCCTTGATCTGCAGTAAGAGACCTCAGGAAGCGAGAGCATGACAGGGATGAGTGGAAGTGTGATGTGTGTTGGATCAAACAGATACCTTGGTTATGTCCGATTAGTTTTTCTTTTCTCCAGTGAATAGTAGATTCTGTGTAACAGATTTAGGAAAATGACTGGAAAGATTCACTACCATACAGCAATCAGTGACAGAGATTGTGGTTCTCTTATTAATTGAATCTTTAATCCTTTTTTGTAATTTTTTTAATGTTTATCACTATTCTCTGATCTATGAAATAAGCAGGAAATCTTTAGTAATACTGTAAATAAAAGCCTCATTAGAATTATAAATTTCTCCCCACTCCTAATTTCAGAGAAAATTTTACTTTTGAATTAATGAATATGGAAATACATGGGTGGACAGTATAAGCAAATGACACAAGTGTAGTGCTTGTTCTTTATTCTCTGGCTCCAAAACTAGAGTTTTCAAGTCAATGTTACATAAAATTCTATTTTACCAAGTACAAATAGCAATATTAAATGTGGTGGAAATAATAAATATACAGAGGTTATAAATTTTAAGCTACTCTTAAATGTTTCATTTTTTTCCTTTCTTTCTTTTTTCTTTTGTAGGAAAGGAAGATAATAAAATGAAATTCTCAGATACACCCTCGGTAGTAACAAATCACTTCCCTCAATCAAAGCTGGACTCCCCAGGGAAATTAGAGCCTGACAGACAAGATCATTCTTCCAGGTGTACTGATATTGAAGAGGAAGTTCTTTTTTCCTCAGAAACAGATTCGTTCAAAAGGTAAGAAACTTGCTATAGTTGATTATTTTAGATTTCTGTTTCCTGTGCATGCTGAGAGACAGGCAAAATTAACCAGAAAATAGCTCTGAGGCCTGACGTCGTTCCCACTCTCCTCCCATCGTCTCCTGCCACTTTGTAAGGTTCACAAAGGGAGCAGGGCAGGATGTGGAGGGTGTGTATTGCGGTCACAGGAGACTTTGTTTTCTGCTCTATAACCTTTTCTTTTTTAATTAAAAAAATTTTTTTAAATTTTTATTGGAATATAGTTGATTTACAATGTTGTGTTAGTTTCTGCTGTACAACAAAGTGAATTGGTTACACATATACATAAATCCACTCTTTTTTAGATTCTTTTCCCACATAGGCCATTACAGAGTATTGAGTAAAATTCTCTGTGCATTACAGTAGGTCTTTATTAGTTATCTATTTTGTATATTATAATATGTATATGTCAGTCCCTATCTTCCTAATTTATCCCCCCTCCCTTACCCCTTGGTACCTATATGTTTATTTTCTAAATCTGTAACTCTTTCTCTCTTGTGAAAGTGAAGTCACTAAGTTGTGTCCGACTCTTTGCGATCCCATGGACTGTAGTCTACTAGGCTTCTCCATCCACGGGATTTTCCAGGCAAGAATACTGGAGTGGGTTACCATTTCCTTCTCCAAGAGATCTTCCCAACCCGGTGATTGAACCCAGGTCTCCCACATTGTAGGCAGACGCTTTACCATCTGAGCCACCAGGGAAGTCCTTCTCTCACTTTTGTAGATAAGTTCATTTTTATGCTTTTTTAGATTACACATATAAGTGATATCATGTGGTATTTGTCTTTGACTTACTTCACCCAATATGACAATCTCTAGGTCCCTCTATGTTGCTGTAAATGTAGCTTTTATATAGATATTTTCCCTAGGGTTAGAAAAGAAGGCATGATTGACAGTAAAATTTTTATCAAGAGAGTGAGTGAAGGAGATAAAGACAACTATACTAGAAAGTAGAGATAACAAGAAAGACACAAAGAGAAGAATTTAATTAGGCAAATAAAATGGATGGGAAACCTTTAAAAATGAGAGATTTGAAGGCGAGTCATTTTTCCAAGTGGTTTTTTAAAAGACAATTTAAGATGATGTGATTTTGAAAGATGACGTAGTGTTAAGCTGCGTATTGTTAGCATTTTGTGTTCAAGTGCGTGCAGCATTCTCTTGGGTTTCTGTGCCATGATTGGTCAAACTTTTCTGTTTCTATTGGATTTCTACACTTTCCTCAGTGTTTGTTACACACCTGAAGCTGTGGTAGAGCTCTTCCTAAGAAAACTTTTGTTTCTAATATCTTCAACATCGTTTTGACAGTGGTAGGTGGTGTTGCCTTTTGAATGAATCCTACCAATCTGAAATGCTAATAGCAATGTGACACTGTGAACACATCTTGGAAATTATTTGATCTTTGCTGTTTGTTCATTTAAAAATTGTTAACAGTACTCTAGAACGGTAAATTCTATCTCACCTAAAATACCAAATTAAGAAGGAAATTTTTATAAGAAGAATATACCCTAAGATCCTCTATTTTCTTTTTTTTTTTTTTTTCAGTGGGTTTTGTCATATATTGATATGAATCAGCCATAGAGTTACACGTATTCCCCATCCCGATCCCCCCTCCCACCTCCCTCTCCACCCGATTCCTCTGGGTCTTCCCAGTGCACCAGGCCCGAGCACTTGTCTCATGCATCCCACCTGGGCTGGTGATCTGTTTCACCATAGATAATATACATGCTGTTCTTTCGAAACATCCCACCCTCACCTTCTCCCACAGAGTTCAAAAGTCTGTTCTGTACTTCTGTGTCTCTTTTTCTGTTTTGCATATAGGGTTATTGTTACCTTCTTTCTAAATTCCATATATATGTGTTAGTATGCTGTAATGTTCTTTATCTTTCTGGCTTACTTCACTCTGTATAATGGGCTCCAGTTTCATCCATCTCATTAGGACTGGTTCAAATGAATTCTTTTTAATGGCTGAGTAATATTCCATGGTGTATATGTACCACAGCTTCCTTATCCATTCATCTGCTGATGGGCATCTAGGTTGCTTCCATGTCCTGGCTATTATAAACAGTGCTGCGATGAACATTGGGGTGCACATGTCTCTTTCAGATCTGGTTTCCTCAGTGTGTATGCCCAGAAGTGGGATTGCTGGGTCATATGGCAGTTCTATTTCCAGCTTTTTAAGAAATCTCCACACTGTTTTCCATAGCGGCTGTACTAGTTTGCATTCCCACCAACAGTGTAAGAGGGTTCCCTTTTCTCCACACCCTCTCCAGCATTTATTGCTTGTAGACTTTTGGATAGCAGCCATCCTGACTGGCGTGTAATGGTACCTCATTGTGGTTTTGATTTGCATTTCTCTGATAACGAGTGATGTTGAACATCTTTTCATGTGTTTGTTAACCATCTGTATGTCTTCTTTGGAGAAATGCCTGTTTAGTTCTTTGGCCCATTTTTTGATTGGGTCATTTATTTTTCTGGAATTGAGCTTCAGGAGTTGCTTGTATATTTTTGAGAGTAATCCTTTGTCTGTTTCTTCATTTGCTATTATTTTCTCCCAATCTGAGGGCTGTCTTTTCACCTTACTTATAGTTTCCTTTGTAGTGCAAAAGCTTTTAAGTTTCATTAGGTCCCATTTGTTTAGTTTTGCTTTTATTTCCAATATTCTGGGAGGTGGGTCATAGAGAGATCCTCTATTTTCTTAGGGCTCTTGGGAAACAGCTTCAGGTTGTTTAGAATCAAGTATCAGGAATGGAGAATCTTCTCATTTTGCCCCGAGCATTTTCAAGGTCAGAAACATTGTATCCTGAGTTGGGTAAGGGCAGAACGCCTGAGTTTCTCCAAGACCTGGCACTGATGGACAGTGCCAGGTTAGACACTGACCAGGCACTGGGTCAGGGCATTCCTGTAAGTTCAGTGGGTATTGTTTGTTTTTAAACACAAAACTTACCAGAATACAGGGTAAAAATGGAAGAGTAACGGAGTCCAGGAAAAGAAGAGTAAGTTTTTGAGCATAGGCGTGAGATCACGCAGAGAAGGCAATGGCAACCCACTCCAGTATTCTTGCCTGGAAAATCCCATGGACAGAGGAGCCCTGGCAGGCTGCAGTCCATGGGGTCGCTGAGAGTCAGACACGACTGAGCGACTTTACTTTCACTTTTCACTTTCATGCATTGGAAAAGGAAATGGCAACCCACTCCAGTGTTCTTGCCTGTAGAATCCCAGGGACGGGGGAGCCTGGTGGGCTGGCATCTATGGGGTTGCACAGAGTCGGACACGACTGAAGCGACTTAGCAGCAGCAGCATAAGATCCCTGAAAGTTCTGGAATGCCAGAATGCAATGGGACATTTTTATAAATTTGTAGTAGGGCAAATGGAGGAGAGTGAAAGGAGAGACATGGTAGCCAGGTGGATTTTTATCTGTTGATGAGAGTGTGGGAAACAGGATGAGTTGGTTGGCGGTCTTGGTCTCAGACAAACTTACTCATGTTTGTCTGAACTGTGAGAGGGTTATTAAACCATTTAATTTTTTTTTTAAGTAAGCTCTTATATTCTTCCATATTTTAATGCATGTATGTATGTCTACACATTCACCCATACACCATGACCAGTGAAACTGCCTGCTAATTGCAAATTTTTACCAACTTTATTGAGATAAAATATACATACCATACAGTTCACTCATTTAAGTGACAATCAGTGGTTTTTAGTATGTTTCCAGAATTATACCACCATCACCACAATTTTAGAGCATTTTCATCACCCTCCAAAAGGAACCTCATCCCCATTAAGCCGTCACTCTCCATTTCCTCCCAACTCTCCTGGCAATCACTGATCTACTCTCTGTCTTTGTGGATTTGCCTTGTCTGGACATTTCATATATATGGGATCATATAATATGTGGTCTTCTGTAGCTTGGCTTCCTTTACTTAGCATACTGGCTGCAAGGTTCACCCATTTTGTATCGTGTTTCAGTACTGTGTTCCTTTTTATTTCCATAATATTCCATTTTATGAATTTGCATTTAATTTCTTCTTTTATTAGTTGATGGACATTTGGGTTGTTTCTAATTGCAGCTCTAACAAGGAAAAAAATTCCCGACTTTTACTTGCAAACTTTGGAAGCTTAGTTCTAGAGACCGAATATAAGGATTTGCCTGGCTGACCTTGAGAACGCAGTGTCTGTTACTCCTATCTCAAGTATGAATGTCTTTCTTTTCATTTGCCCTTTATTTTGTCAGTCTAAGATTTTTAAGTTTGAAAGATTGAGTCTGTTCCTTATATACGACCTACAAACTAAAGCTAAGAGGAGAGTGTGAGTGAAGAGATATTTGGTTTGATACCAGGGCAGGCCACTCAGGCAGCTGAGACCAGAGGAGATTGTTAAGGAGGAAGTGAGCAAGGGAAGCCCCGGTGGTGCAGCTGCAAAGGACCGGCTTCGAGTCAGGATCTGCTGGCTGATTTGGGAGTCCATCTTTGAAGTCTGTTTCCATAGCTATAAAAAGCATATGTAAATAGCATCTATCTCAGATCTTTTGGGAAGATGAAATAAGATAGTAGATGTGATAAGAGTCTTTGATAAATATATGGTTATTATTTCTAGTTTTATAAAAATCAAATCAATTGAATTTTCTTCAGTAATACTGGAAAACTTGAGCTTCTAGGACTGAATATTTCAGAAATGCTTTCATACTCCCCAATTCCTTCATTCTAATTCTTAAGCTGTATCATAGGAGTAAATTCCACAGTTTATCTTTTTTTTCCCCTACTTCTGTTCTGAACTTTAGAAAGTTATAAGCTTGAGCTAATTAGTTTATTTGAAAATTCATTTAATTGGCCTCAACTGGGCACTCACCACGGAGGCACAGTCTTCTTTTTATTCCTTGTTGCATTTCCAACCCATTTGTCCATGTCTGTTTCCTCACTTTGTTTTCTTTGTTTTGTTTTGTTTCCTCACTTTGAATGAATACTCTGTCTCCCAGCTCACCAAGGCAGGTCTTCTGACCTGTCTCCAGATCTTCCTTTCCATTTTAAGTTTTCTTTCTGACCTCTTCTTTCCTGTTAATTGTAAGAGAAAGATATATTTCTTAAGACATTTCTAAAGACATATTCTTTCTTAAGACAAATTCATCCACCTCCTCTAAGACATTGCTCCATCACTTGTTCCCTAAGTTTGCTCTCGGCTGTCTCCTTATTCTGAGCCCTTCTTATCTCTCTCTTCTCTTATTTTTCCCACAATGCAGAAGTAATTTCGACTTCCTCCGTTAGAACCAGATGCCTTTGGTGGAATCAAAGCATTTCAGAGATTAGTGGTCTTTGTCTGGTCCAACTTTTATTTTCCTTAATATTCAGACATCAGTTGGAAGGAAGATGGGGCACAACACTCAGTGACTTTGTTCAGATCTTTTCCAACTGAAATTCTGTAATACTTTTATTTTTGACAAGCATAATAATTGTTGGTACATATCTGTATTTTTTTTTACCACTTGTCCATTTCAGACCATGAATCAACCTTTTAGAATCAGACTTATTCCTTGCATATGGAAGTGTTCCTATCTTTATTTCTTTGACATTTTGCAAAAATTTTCTCATTTTTTTCTTTTTATGAAAGTTTTATTGCTTTTGTTGTAAAGTACTAGGTTTTCCAAAGTACTTTTCATTTAAATGTTATGCATATTTATCATGAAAAATAAAAAATTTAAGCAAATAAAAAGTAAAGTTCCATAATTTTATCAGCCAGAAATGACTTTTCATATTAACACCTTTGTATGTACTTCCTTCTTAAGATAGTGGTATAGATGCATTGATAGATAGAGGAGCATTTTTAAAACAGAGGGCCTTAGTATTTTATAATTTTTTATGCTTTTTTTCTCTTTTGAAGAGACAAGACATACTGTGTTAGGTTTAATGTGAGTGTAAATACATTGTGACTTGTTTTTTAATTCATGCAGTAATGCTGTTACACAGATTATAGATCTTACTATTATATTGTTGAATAAACTATCGCTTTTCTTTCTGTTAGAGCAGTATTTAAACTTAATGTAATAGCTGGGCTAACAGATGAGAATAATCTTATTTTAAGTTCCAATAGATGTATCCAATCCACATAATTATTAGGATGTTGTTTGTTGCTAATTTGATTCTTAGCTCTTAAATAAGTACTTCTCTTAGAGTTTGAATTACCAATGTTGTATTGATTCTTTCTTGCCAATATGAAGAGAGAGGATAAGTAAGTTGATAAGAATTTTAGATTTTTGTACACTTCTTGGACAGTTTCCAGGAGTTCAAGAGACTTGTCCAAATTTCTGTCAATTAACTTATTGTTCTTCTTAAGGAGAGAGGGCCCTTATTCCCTGAGTTTTGGCAAGCAGAGAAAACTACATTTTTATTGAGGGCTAACTTAAAAGATGCTTTTGATTGTGACCCTAGAGATGAAGCTTTATCTTCATGGAGAGATAAATAGTGCTCATGCTATTCTTTGGAAGAACCTTTAGATCATTATTTAAAAAAGAATTTTTGTGCACTTGAATTCTAGGCAGTGTAAATTAAAAAGAGACTTTTTTATTTAACTGGAAAAACTTGAATCAGGTCATAAATAGTATCATTTGTTATGTCAGCATTCAGTTTCCTGATTTTAATAATTTTATGAAGATCATGTAAGTGAATATATTTGTTCTTAGGAGATGCACACTAAAGGGTTAAAGGGACATGATGGCTGAAACTTACTCTCAGTGCTTAAAAAAATAACTTACATGTATGTGGGTACACACGCACACTCACAGACACACACACACACACAGAGTGAGAAAGCAAATGTGGCAAAATGTTAGCAATTGGAAAATCTGGATGATTGGTCTGAGTCATTGTTTTTTTTTTTTTGTAAGTGTGAGATTTTAAAATTAAAAAAACTATTGAAAACACTTGCTGCCCATAGTCAAAAAAGTTTATTTATACCAGAAGATTTTCTAAAGGAAATTTGATTTATAGTTATGATTTATTGACTAAAGATAGTGGTAGCCAGGAGTCTACATGGGATGCCAAGTATGGTTTTCCATTGCTGAAGCCATATTTATTTCAGTCTGTTCAGGACCAACCCAACATGGTTATCTCAGCTTTGGTGTGTAGGAGAGTGTGGACTAATGAAACAGGCATTGTGATTTCAGTATAAAAGAGTATCACAGAGACCAGCTAATTTTACTGCTTGGTAACAGTAACAGAGAAGAAGGCAACAGAGGATGAGATGGTTGGATGGCATCACTGATTGAATGGACATGACCTTGGGCAAACTTCAGGAGATAGTCAGGGACAGGGAGGTCTGGCATGCTGCAGGGGTTACAAAGAGTCAGACACGACTTAGCAGCTTAACAACAGCAACAAACGGTAATTTACATGAAGCTTCTTGCAGATGCCGAGTGTTGATCATAAAAGAACCTGGGTCAGATAAGGTGTGGATGAATGTGTTTTAACTTTTCACAGTTCCTGGCCAAAACCATCACTTCTCTAATGCTAAGTCAAAGCAGCATCTTTATGTAGAAGCCCAACACACACACAGGCACAGACCAGTGAAAACTTTGGCAAAAAGGCTTATTAATTTTCAACCATGCACTTGATATATTTTGGTATAACTTTTCCTCACTTTTCAAACATTTTCTGGAGAGCTATCTGTCCAAACTTCTTAAGAGCAAGAAAGCCAAAGCAAAACCCACAAATATGTGAAGAAATCTTGACTACCATTTGTTGGAAATTTTAAGGAGTAGTTCAGTTTCGTCCTTTCTTAAATTGTATGTAAATTGGAGAATGATGGGTAAATCCTAAGAGAAAAATGCCACTGTGACACTCATCCAAGGAATGTAGAATGCTGGCACCATCTGCCTGTTGAGAAGACCATGCTGGACTTGTTTTGCTTATTGAAAGGAACCGGAAACATGACCTGTAGCAGCAAAGTAGTCTCAGCCAGAGGGACTCGGCTGATTTGTGTGTTAAGATTACCGTTTTGGTTTGAGTCCTTTCTTTCAGGGCAGGTCTTGGTTGTTGTTGTTTAGTCACTAATTTGTGTCTGACTCTTTTGCATCCCCATGCACTGTAGCCCGCCAGGCTTCTCTGTTCAAGGGATTTCCCAGGCAAGAATACTGCAGTGGGTTGCCATTTCCTTCTCCAGGAGATCTTCTAGACCAGGGATAGGACCCACATGTTGGCTGGTGGATTCTGTACCACTGGGGCACCAGGGAGGCCCACGGGTCTCAGTTAGGATTGGGTAAACCTCACAGTTCAGGACTGGTGGAGAGCCAGGTGAGGGTTTTGAGGAGAGAGGCTCAAAGAGTTCTTGGGGGTATGTCCTTTGATACTTTCTTTTGAAAAGCTGGTGGGTTTGGTAAGAAGTTTTTGGACTCAACAGAAAAGTTATTCACAACTTTTATCTTCTTATCCAAGAGTCTCTTGGAACAGTCAGGTTGTGTTAATGAAATAGTAGATGGTAAAATCTTGTTCCTGTGGGCACTGTGGTTTCTACAGTTGTTATGTGAGTGCTCGGAGAGTTCAGCATCACATCACTCAGTCCACAGGGAAACCCATTGTGGAGAAGTGGAAATGAAAGGTTGAAGGAGTCACATAGGTGGCTTAGGGTTATATACGTGGTGGATGGCAGTACCAGGATTTGAACCTAGGTCCAGATGACCTCAGAGCCCAAGGTCTCCTGACTGACAATAATTATGGCCAAGCCAGCTAGATCTTCACATTCTTGAAAGAGTGTAAACTTGGAGTTCTTGAAATGGTTGGGCTGAAAAGCAGACAAGGATCTGAGTGGAAGTGGTTAATTTGGAAGGCGAAAGAACAACTGTAAGAAGTGGGAAAGTGAGACAGAAAGGGGAGGACAGCATTTAAGGGGCGTGTTATCAAACCACAAGTCACTGTGAGCAACTGGGAACTGCTTTAAAACACTCTCCTGAGTTGTCCCACCCAAGGCAAGGGCCAAGGATATTAGTTATTTGGTTGGGGGCTGCTCACTCCTGCTTCCAGCCTTTCATGCTGGTGACAGAGCAGGCTTTAGCACGGCAGGCAGAGGTGCTGACAGCTGACAGTTGGGGGTCTCGTCAAGCATATCAGGGGCCAAAGGCAAGCGGAAAGGGACGGAGCACCAGTGGGGTCTGCCAAGACAGTGACTCCAGCTGGAGTTGGAGATGGTCTGGTGTTCCTTTGGCTTTGCTAATAAAGGGTATGCTGTGGATGTCTGCCTGTATCTCTAGCCTGAGAGATGCATTAGTTGGTGGGGGAGACCCAGAGCTCATTGCCTCTCTGTGCCCCTTTTGCCAAGCTCACTTGCCCATTGCTTCCCAGAAGGGATGTGGGAAGGATGTCTGAACAAGTGGCAGACGAGTAGATGCCGGGGGAGGGCGGGACAGATTATCTAGAAAGCGCTGAGACAAATGGATTGATCCTCAAACTGATGGGAGAAAATGTGTTTATTGATGAGAAACAGTTTGCTTTTCCATCTTGTGTTAACAGATAATGAACTGAAATACGAAGTAATCTTTCATCAAACTGAAATTCACCAACATGTTAAATAAAAATCTCTGGGTCTCAGGCAGAAAAATCACAAGCCCAGAACCTGGAATTCTTTGTCAGGAATATTTCCTAACCGTCCTGGTTTGTTTCTCCTTGGCAGCAACTAGAGCATGCTGTGAATGGGCTTTGAGGTACATGTGGACGTCCTCTCCCCGGTGTGGTGGCTTGAACCTACTGGTCTTTTGGGGGAAGGTCTTTAGAAGACCCTCATTAGTAGGTGACAGTCGTGTGTGCCTTTGAACCCTTTGTGGACATGAAGGGGAGAAAAAGCCAACCTTCTATTTGGCACGCTTAATGGTAATTATTTTTAAGTGTTTTTTACACAGAATTGCTTCATGCTTAAGAATTAAAAAATATTTTCATGTATATGTCTCTGAACTGCTTAATTTGCACAGATGTGTGAACCTTAACTTAACCTTAATTTGCACGGATGTTTCTCTAATATATCTTTGTGGAAGTTTCTCCCTGACTTATTTCAGAAGACTTTGGTCTAATCCTAACCATCTGTAGCTTAGTGTAAAATATATATATATATATATATATATATATATATATATATATGTATGTATATAATGTGCCCTTGTTTTAAAATGGATGACAAATGGGATTCAGGTTTCTCACTATTGGAGGGGAGATTACAGGCAAGGCTAAAACTATTCATGTGATACTAGATTAAAATTAGAGACCTTAAAATTCCTGTTCAGCTTAACAGATTCAGATGGATACTTACAGAAATACTTAGAGATCCCTGTGGCTAAGTGAGCTAGTTTACATATATGTTTCCTTTCTCTGTGAGCTGCCAGAGCCCAGAAGCAAGGTGGCACAGTTTCACAGGGCACACTTGATGCCCTGATCTTGGTTTCTAGTAACATTCTCCAGTAGAAGGAACCAATGCTTCTTGGAGAAATGGTTGAACCAGGGCTGGGGCAGGGAGCTAGGAAGTGCTAGAAGGAGAGAGACAGAAAGCAGGAAGAAAAGTGGGGGGAGAAGAAGGAAAGGAAAAAGGAGGGGAGGAGAAGAGAAAACGAGAACCTAACACACATCCCTCAGCAGGAGATCAAAGTCAACATCTACAGCAGTGTTACGATGAGAGCGTGTGTTCTCTTAGTGGAATGCCCTGGGAATGACACATTACCTCTGTGCTCTTTTCTCCCAAAATTCAATGACCTCAGTCAAATTGTGAGGAAAAAAAATCAGATAAACTCCAGTTGAGAGTCATTGTGCAAAATAATCTGACCACCAGCACGCCTCAAAACTGTCAAGGTCGCCACAAACAAGGAAAGTCTGAGAGATTGTCACCATCTGGAGGCGCCTAAGGAGACGTGACCACTAAATGTAATGTGGTGTCCTGATTGGAATGCTGGCACCGGAAAGGTTAAAGAAGTAAAATGAAGCATGAAAGGAGATTTCTGCTTTCCTTCCTGTTGTCTTACTTGTTTTACCAGCTTTGCTTTCTTGTACTAATACTTTTACTTTATAGAGTGATTTCCTCAGAGGATGTAGCCCACCCAGCCTTTACATTTCATCAGAAGAGAAAACATGGATGATTTGCAATAGGCCTCATCTTCTTCAGTTACCGTTTCTTATTAGTGAATATATACTTGTACAAGTGATTTGAATAGTGATCCTCCTAGAACAATGTGAAAGTACAGGTAGTTTTTATCTTTTCTCCGGTTCTCACTGGCAAAGGATATTTGCTGTTACATAATGAGGATTTCTTCTACTCTCAGACACTTCATATTGACACCTTTTGGGTTTTTTTTTAATCATGCATTTTCATTGGATGATCTGATGGACTTCTTTGTAGTAGCCTTTCACATTTTTGCTTTATAATACATTCATGTGTTTTCAGCATTCTGAGTCAGTCCTAGGTGGCAAATATTCTTCTCTGTTTTCACCAGATTCATGAGCTGCCATGATATAAAGGTCTCTGTAAAAGGACCTTTGTGCCTTCAGTTTTCTTTCTGAGGAGAGAGTTCTTCAATTCCACAATGGACGATAACTTGTGTATCTAAACTGCTTGTAGGGATCGGCAGTTCCTTCCGGGTTCCACACTTACCACGTGATGCATCCATTGTCATAGCTTATATAGTATCTGATTATCACCCGGGGTTTGGTATGATGACTGTAATGCTGAGAGTTTGAGTTGGCATGATGCAGTAATACTTGCAGTTTGCTTAAGGTTGAAGTTTTTTAAAGTGTGTTTCCCTTTTTAGTTTTTCAGACATTTTCTAAAGTATAGAGGAATTCTTGTCTCATATGCTTCTGTGTGTGTTTGACTTGATTCATAAAACTCCAGTATAAAACTCAAGTTTAATCTTGACCTGTTCAGAATTTAGTTCTTCATTTAAAAAAAAAAAAAAAAAAAAGGAGTAGATGAGAATGTATTTTTCAGAATGCTTGGTGCAGAGTAAGTATGAGGCCTTGAAGGAACTACCATTTCCTTCTAAATGTTAGACATGCAATCAATAATTACTTTGGATCAGCATTCCAAGACCCACCAAATGTAGGCAGCCAGTTAGGAGCTTTCTCTAGTTTAAAACAAAATGTCAGAATCAGAGTCCTTTGGCCTTGTTGTGGTGAATGAAATTGGATGGACTAGAAATGATACGTAATGTTCACATCAAGTTATTGGAATTTTGTTTTTCAGTGAATTGATCAAGTTTACAATTTGTTATAGTCAACTTGAAAGTTAAAGTCAGAGTGTTTTTCCTGCTTTCTTATTTTATACCATCTGTGCCTTTAAATCAGCAGAACAGATGTTTTGGGATCTCCCTGGAGACCTTTGGAACCTGGGAAAAAGGCATGTTAGGATAAAATACAAACATTTTCAATTTCAAAGGTACATTGAGAAATCACTCAATATAGTAGCTTCATATCACAGGTAAGGAAACGGAGGCCTGGAGAGGTGATGTGACCTATCTTGAGTCATTCACTGAATAGAGGTGAAGTCAGTAATTCTCAGTCCAGATTTTTGCCCATTACAGCATGAGTTGCATCAGAATTTTTATCTTGGGCACCATTGATTCCTTCGTTAGTAGAATAGCACTTTAAGGGAATTATTTAAAATGTGAGTTAGACACAGAATGGCAATATGTTCTGGTTTCTCTGAGAGCAGCTGATTTCCACTTCTTGTCTTGGTATCTATTAGAAGTATTCTCTACCACTCTCCCAGGTGACTGGGTTTAGATGCTGGATTATATAGTGGCCCCGTTAGGAGGACATGCAGTGTTAATTTGCACTTCTTCCCCTGTTCTCTTTACTCCCACACAAATAGTCACATTCTAGAACATGGGTACATATTGAATTGCTGATTTTGCGTACTCCTATTGATTTTACCACATAAGTAGTACACATTGTTCTTGTATCTCAGAGAGAGTCAGGCCTTAAAATATGATGGGCCTCAAATGAAGAGGCTTGTTATTTGTTTTAGATAATTTTGCAGAATTCAGTTGTAGAAGCCTTAAGATTTCATTAATATGTGCTTCTTACTATGCTTCCCTTGCCCTGGTAAGCACGTTTTGTTAGAGCTATTTACATCTTGTTATTGGAGTATGGATAATAATACAATAAAAAAATTAAAAGTATGTATCAACATTAAAGTTTGGAGTAAATATAGTTGCGGGGATAATTCTCATACACTATATCATTTGGTCTGATATCTCATTTTTGTGGGAACTGAGACACAGGGCAATTCAGTGTCCACTGCCTGAAACCCTGTGGTATAAAGTTTTCCTCCCCCCTAAGCAGATTGTAAGACTAGTTTTATGGCCTGAACTTTGACTTGGTACTGCATTTCTCTGATTTGGTGGTTGGTATTGGCCAGACACCCCATGTTTGCACAGTTGAACGTGGGTCTTCAGGATGGCCAGCCAGGTAGATGATGTAGAGGTTGGCCTGGCCGTGCGGAGGACATGCTGCTTCTGTCATGAGCTTCACACTCCGCCTCTTACTAGCAAAGAAACTTGTAATCAAATGAATGCTTCTTAAGTGCAGAGGAAATTTTCGTCTTTGAGATATTGTCTTGTAATTTGTTTCTCCTTACAAGACTGAGTATTGTAACCTGTTACTATATGATCTCCTTGTCTTCTAGTACTGGGGTTTTATTTATGTTGGTCCTTTATGCTGCTAATAGTTGAGTCAGAACAAAATGAAACATCATGATTTTGGCCCTGTGCCCCTTAACTTCAGAGTTTGACTCTGTATCTAGCTGTAGCTGTGGAAATTTTGCTAATTAAAAAATGTTTCTCCTTACATTAGACTCACAATTGATGTCTTCATTTTTCTTTTTCTTTTTTTTCCCTTAAGTTAAACACAAGCACACGTTTGATTATATTTTGAAATTGAATTTTTTTCCATAGGGTCAAGAGGACTCCAATGTTTAGAATTAACCTAATTTCTGTTCCTTGAAGAAAAAATATGTGGTACTTTTCTTTACTTTTTATGAGAATTTAAAGTGATTGACTTAAAAAGGTATGATTCTCTCTTTAATACTACATTTCCTAACACTTTTCTTGCCACATAAGAGAAGATGCTATCTGTTGTCACACACTTTTATCAGCAAGATGATTGATGCTGGAGGCCAGAGGTGCTGCCATGGGCTTAAAAGTTGTTTTGGCTATTCCAGGTCCTTTTGCATCTCTATATAAACTTTAAAATCAACTTAGCAGTTGCTAGAAAAGAAAGAAAAATTCTGCTGGAATTTTGATTGAGGTTAAATTCAATCTATAAATTACTGTGGGGACCAACTTGATTTATCAGTATTGATCTGATACAATGTGGTCTGGCTTCTTTGGTTTAAAAGAATAACTCTAGATGCTGTGAAGAGCGGACAGGGATTAGAGGTGAAACAAGTGGCAGCAGGGGGACCAGTTAGGCTTTTGTCCAGTCCTTTCCAAGGTTCATGGTAGAGTGGATTGGGACAATCATAGTCAGATTAGAAATAGGTGGGATTGGGCCTATATTTTGGAGATTGGATAGACAGAATGTGTAGGTGGTTTAAGACAGGAAAAGCTCAGCCTTGAGAATGAATGCTACATTTTGGCTTTGGCAGCTGGGTGGGTGGTGGTACTTACTAAGTAAAATGGGAAATTTGAGAGAGGGTAGGAGAAAGTTTGTCCAGAGGTTGGGGTGGAGGGAGTGTTGGTAATCAGGGGTTTTGTTTTGGGCCTGTGAGATAACCAAGTAGAGATAAACAAGGAGGTGGAGGTATGGGAAAAAATCAGGGTTCGAGATACACATAAAGGCATGGTATTGGCTGAGAGCCAGTAGTGCGGGTGTGCAGAAAAAGAAAAAGGAACTTCAGACTGAACCCTCTCTCACCTCTGACTTAGAAAGTAGAAACGTTTAGAAAAGACTGAGCAAAGGAGATTCAGGGAGAAAAAGACTATTGGGGGATGAAAAGAACTAGGACATGGTGATGCCATGGAAGCTGACAGAAGAAAACAGATGAGAAGTCAAATAAGACAAAACTGGAGCAGGGACTGTGGGCTTGGGCAGCGTGAAGGTCTTGGCAGTGGTCTTGAGAGAAAGGTTCCCTGGAAGCCTGACTCATGTACATTGAGGGGAATCTTGGGGATGACTGCTGCCAGCTCTCAGGAACTGCTGCTGTGCAGGGTGGTGGAGATTAGGCCTGGATGTGGAGGAACCACAGAGGAGTCAGTGGGAATGTGTGGCTGAGAAGGGGACAGTGATGAGGAGTGGGAGCCAGTTGCCTGAGTAAAGTCCTGAGGGGGCATGAGGTGGGAGCAAGTGGAAGGGTTGGCCTTTGTTAGGAGCAGGGTTGATTCACCCATAGAAACAGCAAGGAAGACAGGATAGCTTCAGATGCAGGTGCAGCAAGTTCCTGCCAGATTGCTTTTATCTGTCCCCCTTCCCTTTTTTAAATTTTTGGCTGCACTGCATGGCTTCTATCTCAGTTCCTCAGCAAAGTGTTGAACCCCAGCTTTGGCAGTGAAAGCCCAGAGTCCTAACCACTAGGCCACCGGGGAACTCCCCTGCTTTCATCTTCTTAATATGGTTGAGGCAGTTCCACCAGCTGAGAGTGGGGGTGGGTTGGCAGGTGGGCAATTTGAGGTGTGAGTCTTTGAGAGTGGGAAACAGAACATTTCGATCCTAAGTTTTGTGGCATCACCTGATAGTGAGGATTGCCCATAGAGTAGATGCTTGCTTTGGAATTCTTATTCATCAACTAAGAAAAACATCAAACATGTGTAACTTTCAAAGATTAACTTAGAAATGTTTTTGACAATGAAAGAAGTCATGCTAATATATTTTCTTCTCATGTGTAGAAGTTTAGTAGAAACTTTTAAAAAACATACAAGATTTTTATATTCTTTTTGAGCACCTAGAGACTGAGAAGGAAAGGACCACAAACTCAAAAAAGAAGAATGGGCAAAAGTCTTGAACAGACAGTTTGCCCAAAGAGTAGTGCAAATTATATTCATTTCTTACCTGTTAGGTTGGCAAACATCTTTTTTTTTTAATTTTTTAAATTTATTTTTAATTGAAGGATAATTAGTTGACAAAATCGTATTTCTGCCATACATAGACATGAATCAGCCATAGGTATACACATGTCCCCTCCCTCTGGCTCCTGCCTCCCACCTCCCACTCCCTTCCACCCCTCTAGGTTGTTGCAGAGCCCTGGTTAGAGTTCCGTGAGTCATGCAGCAAATTCCCGTTGGCTGTCTGTTTTACATATGGTGGTGTATATGTTTCCATGCTACTGTCTCCATTCGTCCCGCGCTCCTTCCTCGCGCTGCTCGTGTCCGTATGTCTGTTCTCCATGTCTGCGTCTCCATTGCTGCCCTGCAAACAGGTTCATCAGTACCATCTTTCTAGATTCTATGTGTGTGTGTATATATATATATATGTACCACAGCTTCTTTATCCATTGATCTGTTGACGGGCATCTAAGTTGTTTCCATGTCCTAGCTATTGTAGATAGTGCTGCAGTGAACATTGGGGTACGTGTATTTTTTTCAATTTTGGTTTCCTCAAAGTATATGCCTAGTAGTGGGATTGTTGGGTCATATAGTAGTTTTATTCCTAGTTTTTTAAGGAATCTCCATACTGTCTTCCATAGTGAAAGTGAAAGTGAAGTCGCTCAGTCGTGTCCGACTCTTTGCGACCCCGTGGACTGAAGCCTACCAGGCTCCTCCGTCCATGGGATTCTCTAGGCAAGAATACTGGAGTGGGTTGCCATTAAGTTTCCCTTTTTTCCACACCCTTTCCAGCATTTGTTGTTATTATGGATTCTTTGATGATGGCCATTCTGACCAGTGTGAGGTGATATCTCATTGTAAGTTGATTTGCATTTCTCTGATAATGAATGATGTTGAACATCTTTTTGTGTGTTTAATAGCCATCTGTATGTCTTCTTTCAAGAAATGTCTGTTTATATCTTTTGCCCACTTTTTGATTGGGTTGTTTGTTTTTCTGGGATTGTGTTGTAAGGTTGGCAGACAAGTTAACATTTGCTGATAATAGACTCTGCAGTAAGGCTATGGGGAAAGACACATTCTCACTTATTACTGGTTGAAATGCTGCATAATACAGTCCCTAAGGCGAGGAATCTGGTGAGATCAACCAAAGGTCCTGTTGTTTGGCCTTTTACACAGTATTCTCATGAATTTGCCCTATGGGTATACTTGCAGCGTACAAATGACTACATGCAGGGTATTCATCAAGTCATTGTTTATCATAACAGAAGGCTGGAAATCCCTTTGAGTATTCATCATTGGGGCTGGTTGATTTAACTCCAGTACATCCACACAATAAGATCCTATGTGGTAGTTCTAAAAGGAAAATCTGCTGCTGACGTGGAGAGATTTCCAGGGTATGTTTGTAAGTGAAAAGACCAGAATTCAGAATGGCATAGATAGCATTCTAAAGGAACTGGATATACTTATGTTTGTTTGGTTTTGCATAAAGAAACATCCGAAGAAAAAACAAACTATTAAGTGATTATTTGTTGGAAATAGAGGGGAACAGATTGGAAGGCACAGAGACCTCCCTGTGAGACCTCTCAGTGTACATATTCTTATGTCATTTTGATTTTGAAACATGCAAAATTATTAATCTACTTTAGTAAAAAAAAAAAAAGAGTAAGTACTTTACGGTAAAGTTTTGGAAATCATCGTCTTTATCAGTATCATTATTATAAACTGGTTAATGAAGTTTGGTGATGCAGGCAGTAAGGTAAGACAAATATAGTAATGGGATTTTGTAATTTAGAAGGCATGGGGATTATTAGGAAAACTGTTGAATAGGTTCTGTTCAAATTAAGAGAAAACAGTATCTAAGGAAAACATTGTCAAAGTAACTGATCCTAAGAAGTATCTTACTATAATTCACTGATAGCTTTGCTATTTAAAAAAATTTTTTTAATTGCTTTGGAAGGTTAACCTATTTGGTTTTTAACTGTAATAATGTGTTGTAGAATGAATTTAATGTTGCCACAAAATATGCATTTTTGTTGCTACAAAATATACTTTTTCCACTAATATGCATTACCGTTTTGTATTTTATTACAGCCTTCCCCCTGAGGCTCCCTCCACCCCCACCCCGGGAACATTTCTGAACTTCAGAATACCCCAGAAAGTTTAATGGTTCATCTTGTTCCAGGTGGTGAATTTTGATTGTTGAAAGTTTCTAGGCAAAATGTGGGAACCTGGAATCATTTTCCCGTACCTTTTGCTTTTTCACAAGGACTTAAACTGAATGGTACATGAGATCTGCAGTCCTTCAGGCGTTGTTCTGGGGGCAGTGCTATCTTCTCCTCAGATACTATGACATCAAGTCCTTGAAATTTACACGTGTCCATCAGGTCCCGGTACCTAGCTGGGCATCTTCTTTGTTCATCAGCTCAGTCATGGCTTTGTTCCTTTAGCAGGATGCCTGGCACATAGTAGATTATTGAATCATTGTCCCTGGGGTTCAGTTTCCTTGTTGATAAAATGGAATGATAGTGTTGGTGCCTGCCATTCTCCCTAGGTGATTCTGAAAAGCAAATGAGGTGATTAAAGATTGTGAAGTCTTTGTAAATTGAACATAAATTTAGTTATGGTTTGGTTTCATCTCTTATTAAGGATTTTCCATGTATTTCGTGATAAATAAATTCTTTCTGGTATTCTCTTTTTCTTGTATTTGAATTTGAAGCTTTCTTCATTTTATCTTTTTCTAGATCTGGTAGAGAGCATGAAAACATCCCTCTGTTCTCTTTACTTTATCTGAGCCTTTGTCCACCTGTCAACTGGACGTGAAACCTATGGTTCTAATATGAATTAAAGCTAATTATATAATCTAGTCATCACAATGATTTGTAGAAGTAATAATGCTGCTGCTGCTACTGCTGCTAAGTCTCTTCAGTCGTGTCCGACTCTGTGCGACCCCGTAGACGGCAGCCCACCAGGCTCCGCCGTCCCTGGGATTCTCCAGGCAAGAACACTGGAGTGGGGTGCCATTTCCTTTTCCAATGCATGAAAGTGAAAAGTGAAAGTAAAGTCGCTCAGTTGTGGCCGACTCTTAGTGACCCCATGGACTGCAGCCTACCAGGCTCCTGCGTCGGTGGGATTTTCCAGGCAAGAGTACTGGAGTGGGGTGCCATTGCCTTCTCCGAATAGTTGCTAACAAAATAGTAATTTTTGGTTTTGTCACTGAGTGATTTTTTTGTTTTTTGACCTAGAATGTTTACTATTCTAATATTGTCAGCCAACTGCTCAAATATTCAGCACATAAGCTGTTGCTTACCCTACAGAACAGATTATTTGGAAAGGGAGTTTGAGAAAGGATTCGTGGAGCTGGTAGCATTTATTTAAGTTCTGTTGTCTGGTAAGCTTTTATGGTCCTCCAGTGATTGGCCCTTAAAGAGGTTTTTGTTTTTGTTGAATGTACTCAACCATGCTCAAATTAATGCCACAATTATAAGCAGAGACTTGGAGGGGGAGGTGGGAATTGAGAGAGACTAGCTATTAGATAATAGAAAAATTCTACTTGTAATTAATCTCTAATCCACAGGACTTTTATAGCAGATGTTTGCATTTTATCTACCCCACAGTATCTTGTGTACCTGCCATGGTGGATAAACATCAAGTTTTGATGAATTTGCACCCTGATGTCATAGAAACAGTAGAAATCAAAGATTAAAACAGCACACGGTTATCTGGTCTCCTAGGGCAAATTGAAGCATGGTGCTGAGGCAGTTATTTAGGTAATTCAGACCCACATCTGGTTTATGAAAATGGATGCAATATTTATTGAACACTTAACTATGTGTCAAGCTGTATACTGAACATTCTATGTATTATATTGGTTAATCTTTACAGTATTCCTGTGAACTGTATATGGGCTTCCCTGGTGGCTCAGTTGGTAAAGAATCTGCCTGCAATGAAGGAGACTCGAGTTCAGTCCCTGGGTTGGGAAGATCCACTGAAGAAGGGAATGGCAATCCACTCCAATAGTCTTGCCTGGAGAGTTCCTGGACAGAGGAGCCTGGTGGGCTGTAGTTCAAGGGGTCGCAAAGAGTTGAAACTATATGTTTTTTTGATCCTGACTGTAGAGATGAGGATATTGAGGCAAGATTAAGTAACTTGCCCAGGATTACTTGCTAAGTGACAGAAATAGGACTGAAACCTTAACTTTGTCTAATATGTAAATCTGATTTTTTTCTTCTGTGTAGTATGACCAGTCATAATATTGCCAGAGGTATTTGGTATGTCACTTTTCAGCTTTAGTGTAAAATCTTCACAGGTAGAATGAAATAAGATGCTGCAAGAAAAATAAGCAAAGAAATTATTTCCTTCACCTGGTAAGATGTTATGCCACTTCTTTTGATCAGAGAATGACAAGAATAAATTATAGGAAGACCAACTAGGACAAAGACCAACCACCAGCCAGCAAATAAAAAATAGCTAAGCTTACACTTTTGAAAGTTTGAGCTGAAAATGAAATCTAAATGGTATGAAAAATTAAGTGTGGGTGTTTCAAATAGATCTACTAGGCTCTTCTCGAATAGGGGGTGGGATTCCATAAAATTCAGGATTCACATTTTTTGCCTGTGAATCTTTGTCTTGTGTATTAGTTTGTATAATCATATCCACTCTAGCCTTGTCTGGATGGTGACATCAGAGAGCATGATTTGAATACCCTTCCACAGCGAGCTGTAACTTTCAGGTTCCAGACTCCACTCTTAAATCATGATCTGTTGGACTGTTTCAAATTCAAATTGTAGGGAATCTGAAATTTACTCTGAAAAAAGTTCTTGTCTGAGAATTAAGAACTATAGCCTGTGTAGGCTTGTGCATGCCCTGACTCTGGGTGTTCCAGAGTGAGTAGTTATTTTCTCTTATGGAGGATTGTTTAGATATCTTGAAAGTGTGTGAAAGGAATTTTTGATCTCCAAGCCATATTAAAATGACTAAGATTTTAAAGATACTAATTACTGCTGTCCACAAGGAGGAGATCTGAGAGTGGTCATTTTAGTAACACTGAATGTTTTACCCAGTAGTCTCTTTGTAAAATCCTGTTTGTGAAACTTGGTGTTTAATTTCAGGAATGTGGCTTTTGAGTAGAATATAGTAAGTACATTACCTTAAGAGGCTTCCCAGGTGGCACAATGGTAAAGAATCCACCTGCCAATGCCAGGAAATGTGGGTTCAATCCCTGGGTCAGGAACATCCCCTGGAGTAGGAAATGGCAACCCATTCCAGTATTCTTGCCTGAAAAATTCCATGGACAGAGGAGCCTGGCGGGCTGAAGTATATGGGGTTGCAAAGAGTTGGACAGGAGTGAATGACTGAGCATGCATGCACATTATCCTCAAAAGGGATGGACATTTCTGTCTGCTATTTTAGTTGTATTAGTCAGCATCAACTCGAAGTTTCTTAGTAGTGGTGACTTGAATACAGCAAAATATGCTGAAACTTCATTTTAGGTAAACGTCAGACCTCCCAAACTTTGTATCATTCAGTTTAGTGATTTGATTATCATCAGGTTAGTGACAAGCTGGAATAGAAGGAAAGGTATGAGAATTGAGGAATTCAAGGAGCCATGGATGATGTTGGTTGGTGGTCATGAAGTAGCAGAGGAAGAAGAGATTGTAGACCACTTCTGAGATGTGTGTTTTGTATGCCTCCTCCACCATCTGTTCTCATTGAGGTAGTGTAGCAAAAACCTGTTAGGTTTGTGTCATTAATACACTGCAGATATTTTCCTTCAATAAATCAGTTATTTGTGCTAGTGATTTGAAAGCCCAGAAGTAAGTTGATCTCAGACTGGTATGTTATTTGACAGGCTTGGCCATCCTGCTTGCTTAGCTGGAATAGTGGGGATGCTCTGTAACCTTCCTGTTTAAAAAAAATTGTATGTGTCTACTGGGGAGAGGATGTCAGCAAGAAGCCGACTTTACTTTTTCTAGTGATGTGATACCTACAAGGACCCACAGCCGTATGACCACCCCTTTCCTCCATTTCCCCAGGCTCGTGAGTTCTCAGTAGGAGCAATTTTGCCACCTAGTGGGAGGGAATTGGTTGGGGGATAGTGCTGGATGACAAATGATGGTCAGGGGCGCCCTGTGTGTAGCTCCTTGAGTGTCCTGAATTGGGGAAACCCCTTGAGTAAAATATTTGGTACAGAGCTGTGTTTATTGACTGTTGCCCTTTTTATTTTTTTGTTCAGGAGTCGTAGGCAAACACTGCTTCAAAGCAGTTTGTCAGAAGTGGGTGAGAATGATTCATTGGTACTTTAAATCTTCATAATTTTTAAACTTTTGTTGTCTGTGAGAATATCACTAGAAATAAGACTGGCACTAACAGTTCCACACCTGTTGTGTCTTGCCTGAGACAGAGTTATTCCTTTGTTTGAACCTTCTCCACCCTGGGGATTGTGATCACTATTTATAATTTGTCTCATACAATGCCAATGACAGTCTGTGTCTTGGATGTCTAAAGAAATGCTTTTTTTGTATTCACGTACATTTTATATATATTTGGTAGGCCTAAAGCCTCAAAGCATTTTTCTTTTAAAGAAATAATACATGCCCTCTGTACTCTATTGATTTGGCCCCTTTGCACAGATTGGCCAAAGATTACATAGCACTTTAGGTTGCATTATAACAAATTACAGTATAAGTACAGTTCAAATTAATTACATTATACTTTATTTGATTACTTAAGTACAGTTCAAATTAATTATATTGTACTTTATCTGGTTACAAAGGGACTAACAGCCACTAAGGAACTTAATATCTCTTGTGAATTTCATCATTAAAATGCAGTTTTTAAGACATACTTTGATCTCTGGTTACCATAAATTGAAATTGAAAAGGCTCATGATTATATTCCTTTTGAATTCAGGTTTTTTTATTAAGGGATTTATTTAAGCTTTAGTGATTTTTTTCATTATTATTACTAATTAAGTTTTTTTAACACAGCTTCATTGAATTGATGTATAATAAACTGCAAATATTTATTTATTTTGTTGGTTAACTTTTTATTTTGTATTGGGATATAGCCTGTTAACGAGCAATGTTGTGATAGTTTCAGGTAAATGGCAAGGGGCTCAACCATACAAATACATGTACCCCAAACTCCCCTTTCATCCGGGCTGCCTTATAACATTGAACAGAGTTCCATGTGCTGTACAGTAGGTCCTTGTTGGTTATCCATTTTAAATATAGCAGTGTGTACCCGTCCATCCCGAACTCCATAATTATCCCTTTCCCATCCGTCCCCCCCAGCAACCATAAGCTCCTTCTTGAAGTCTCTCAATCTGTTTCTGTTTTGTAAGTAAGTTTATTTGTATCATTTCTTTTTAGATTCCACATATAAGGGACATCATACGGTGTTTCTTCTTCTCTGACTTATTTTTCTCAGTATGACACTGTCTAGGTCCATCCATGTTGTTACAAATGGCATGGTTTTATTCTTTTAGTAGCTGAGTAATATTCCGTTGTATATATGTACCCCATCTTCTTTATACATTCTTCTGTCAATAGACATTTTAAACTGCAAATATTTAAAGCACACAGTTTGATGAGTTTGTCACATGTGTACTGTGATGTCATCTACTCAAGAAAGATGATGATGACTGTCCATCACTTTCAAAGTTCTCTTGTGCCATTTTGTAGTCCCTCCTTGCCCACCCTCCGCGGGTAACCACTGGTCTGCTCATTTGCTTTCTGTCGCCTTTGATTAGGTTGCATTTTTTATAATTTTATATAAATGGAAGCACAGTCTTTTTATTATCAGGCAATATTGACTTACATATCCTTTTAGTTCCAGTTCAGACATCATAAGAGATCTTCTAGAAGATGAAGAAGCCTGGGAAGCATCACATAAGTGAGTTCTCGTCATCACTAAATACTCATGTACTTTAACCTGATAAATTATGGTTCTATACAATTGATTTGCAAACCAAAGAATATTTGTGCTTACTGACTTAAGAAAGTAGTAATTCATGCATCTCAAGATAAAGATTTCCGGTTCACTACTTGTTTCTGTATATTTCTGCGTAGAAATGGAATCCTAGCTTAATAACGCTGGTTACTTGTCAGAAGTTGTTCTTCTAAAGGTAAATTGTTCCAGTGGGCAACATATAGTCCGGACTTAACAGTCAGGCCTTAAGCACTGGTTTAGAGTCTTTAGAAAACTTCTAATACTTCCCTAAATGTTACTAGTCATAAGATTGTAGTTCATCCAGGCAGATTTGTTCCACTGCAGTTTCAGGACGATCACGCCCCAAGTGGGCCCTCACAGCTGCCTAGCGCTTTTACTGTTTCTGTGATTATTTCTTTGTCTTGTTCTTCACAGAGATTATTCGCACCCTTCTCAGGTCTCAGTGACTCGAGCCTCCCTGAAGACCTTGTCTCTTCTTTGGTAGAGGAAATAGAAGCTGTTGTGTGGGAATCCTTACCCTTCAACATCGAATGTATAAATCTGCCTGTTTTTATACATATTTTATTCCTCCTTTTATAATTCCTTCCTTTTATAATAAAGGGTTATCCCTGTATTATAGAGTCCACTTTTTCCTACCTCATTCCTGCCCTCTTGTCAGGAACATTACCTCTTCTCTCTGCTCTTGTTGAGATACTTCCGCTTCTCTCCTCCACTCCTCTCTCTCTCACTGTTTTTTTTTTTTAATTAATTTTTTAATTTTTTAAATTTTGGCTGCACTGGGTCTTCGTTGCTGTGTACAAGCTTTCTCTAGTTGCAGCGAGCAGGGGCTCCTCTTCATTGCGGTGCTTGGGCTTCTCATTGTAATGGCTTCTCTTGTTGCAGAGCACAATCTCTAGGCACACAGGCTTCATTCCTCCACAGCACATGGGAATCTTCCCAGACCAGGGATCGAACCTGTATCCCCTGCATTGGCAGGCAAATTCTTTTTCTCTTTTCTTTTTTTTTTTTTACATTGTAAAAGAACTGATACTTTATTACAGAACATAATTCAAACTATTGTTGGTATTTCAATATATTCCTAAAGAAATGTTGGAATTGGAACAGCACTTATAATTCACTTTATGGCTATGAAAAGGCAGTCGTCTTCCACTTAAAACTGTAACCAATGATGAAATACACTTCAAGAATATAAACATTTGGTCTAACAATCTTTTCATATTGGTTAAAAACAGACTGTTGCTGATGGAAATAACTTTAATCCAATGTGCAAAAAAAGTACAGTTTGTACTTATAATACATAAGACCAAAGAGGCATACCTATTCTTGTCCTAAACTTGATCCTAAACAAAAATTCAATTTCAGAATCAGTTGGGGATTATTTTATTCTAGGAAATCTTGGAATTTTTGCAAGTTTGCAAACCTTGTCTCTGAGAGCCAGATTCCTACATTTCCTTTTCTAACCCTGTCACCACTGGTCCAGCCCACAAATCCCATCGGCTGCAGAGTAGCAACACCCAAAATAAGAGGAGTGAAAAAACTCAGCCCTCAGGCCACCAACACGGCAGGTGGATTCTTATGCACTGCTCCACCAGGGAAGTCTTTTCATTGGGTTTTCAGCGAGCCTGAATCTTTCCCAACTTGAACCCAGCCAACTAAACACTTAGCCTTCCCTCTCACTCAGAATCCTCCTGCAGCTGCTCTTGTGTCTCTCCTGCCTTTCTCAGTAGGCAGCCTCTACTTGCCGTTTGCATTCCTCATCTCGCTTACTCGTCAACATCCTCAGCCAGGCCTCTCGGTTCTTCTGAAATAGCCTTTACTGAAGTCACTGAAGACCATGTTGTGCTGTGCTGTGCCTAGTCACTCAGTTGTGTCCTGCTCTTTGCGACCCCATGGACTGTAGCCTGCCAGGCTCCCCTGTCCCTGGGATTCTCCAAGCAAGAATACTAGAGTGGGTTGCCATGCCCTCTTCCCAACCCAGGGATCAAACCCAGGTGGCCAAGTCCAAAGAACAATGTGTTAGGCCGCATCTCCTTTGACTTCTTAGCAGAATCTGATGCTCTTGATGTCTTCATGTTTCTGAAAGCCTCTCTGGGGCTGAAAGAGGTAAATCTCTACCCTAAGGTCAGTTAATAATAAGTGATAAGTGATAGAACAGAGATTTCAATCTAATATGTCAAAATTCAGCTTTTTTTGACCATTAAGCTAAATTGTCTGTCCCAAGAATGAAGCTCACTGTGCTGACATTTTATAGTATTATAGCTGAATCACTGGGAGAATGGAAAAGGTATTTGGTGGCTCAAACAGTAGTGTTTTATGAATGTTTGAGATTGTGGCTGCCTTATTTTCACCTGAGCATTTCTGAACTTTGAATTCTGGAAGAAGAGACCACTCATTAGCTAACTACTTCCTCTTGTGCCATGAATCACCCTGTTCATGCTAAACTAAACCCTCACATCAATGGCTGTGACAAGCTTAAACGCAGAATTCCTGAGTCCAAGCCCATTTTTGGCAATGGTAACCAACCTCCTAAAGTCATTACTATGAGAAAGCACTTAGAAAACAAATCCCATCGCTGATCCTCACAGATAGGCACTGTTAAACCTGGAAGGATGTGAGTGCTCGTCTAGTCCAGTCCCTTCATTTTATAAGGAAAGAGACTGAGCTCCAGAGAGGTAAGTTGACAGGGTTAAGGTTCACAGCTAGGTAGTGGCCTGCTGGGGTAAGAATCCAGGCTTCCTGGTTTCAGCTGAACGTGGAGCAGTTTGAACCAGCTTATGCCACAGTCCAGCTTTAGAAACAGAATCAGGAAAGGACCACACAGCTTTACTTCTCAACAAAATAATAGCTCTGCAAATACGCATCTTAAGCTTACAGGCCTTTTCATACTGTTCATGAGATTCAGAAGAGATTAAGAAGAGGTGGCGAGAATACAATGAACTGTACAAAACAGGTCTTAATGACTCAAATAACCACGGTGTGGTCACCCACCTAGAGCCAGACATCCTGGAGTGTGAAGTCAAGGGGGCCTTAGGAAGGATCACTATGAACAAAGCTAGTGGAGGTGATGGAATTCCAGCTGAGCTATTTCAAATCCTAAAAGAGGATGCTGTTAAAGTGCTATACTCCATATGCCAGCAAATTTGGAAAATTTAGCAGTGGCCACAGGACTGGAGAAGTTCAGTTTTCATTCTAATCCCAAAGGCAGTGACAAAGAATGTTCAGATTACTGTACAGTTGCATTCATTTCACATGCTATCAAGATTTTGCTCAAAATTCTTCAAGCTAGGCTTCTGCAGCATGTAAACTGAGAACTTCCAGATGTTCAAGCTGGATTTAGAAAAGGCAGGGAAACCAGAGATCAAATTGCCAACATCTGCTGGATCTTAGAGAAAGCAAGGGAATTAAAAAAAAAAAAAATCTACTTCTGCTTCATTGACTATGCTAAAGCCTTTGACTGTGTGGATCACAACAAACTGTGGAAAGTTCTTCAAGAGATGGGAATACCAGACCACCTGACCTGCTTCCTGAGAAACCTGTATCCAGGACAAGAAGCAACAGTTAGAACCGGACATGGAACAATGGACTGGTTCCAAATTGGGAAAGAAGTACATCAAGGCTGTATATTATTTATTTAACTTATATGCAGAGAACATCATGCGAAATACCAGGCTGGATGACTCACAAGCTGGAGTCAAGATTGCTGGGAGAAATATCAACAACCTCAGATACACAGATGATACCACTTTAATGGCAGAAAGTGCAGACAATCTAAAGAACCTCTTGATGAGGGTGAAAGAGGAGTGAAAAAGCTGCCTTAAAACTTAGCAGTCAAAAAACAAAGATCATGGCATCCGGTTCCATCACTTCATGGGAAATAGATGGGGAAAAAGTGGAAACAGTGACAGATTTTATTTTCTCGGGATCCAAAATCACTGCGGATGGTGACTGCAGCCATGAAATTAAAAGACGCTTACTCCTTGGAAGAAAAGCTATGACCAACCTAGACAGTGTTGAGACATCAACACAAAGCAGAGACATCACTTTGCTGAGAAAGGTCCTTATAGTCAAAGTTATGGTTTTTCTGGTAATCATGTACGGATGTGAGAGTTGGACCATAAAGAAGGCTTAGTGCCGGAGAACTGACACTTTCAAACTGTGGTTGTGGAGAAGATTCTTAATAGTCCCTTGGACAGCAAGGAGATCAAACCAGTCAATCCTAAAGGAAATCAGCCCTGAAACTCACTGGAAGGGCTGATGCTGAGACTCCAGTACTTTGGCCACCTGATGTAAAGAGCCAAGTCATTGGAAAATACCCTGATGCTGGGAAAGATGGAGGGCAAGAGGAGAAGAAGGCAACAGAATATGAGATGGTTGGATGGCCTCACTGACTCAATGGAGATGAGTTTGGGCAAGCTCCAGGAGATGATGACAGGCAGGGAAGTCTGGCATGCTACGGTTCATGGGGTCACCAAGAGTTGGACACGACAGTGACTGGACAATAACAACAAAGCTTATAGGTATTTTGTGGTACCGCAAGTGACATGTTTGAGATATTAGTCCTAGAACATGCTGTTTCAGTCACAATACATCTCCTAATTCCATAAATGATTGAGAGGTTCTTTTAGTAACACAGTGCCCCATATAAAGCAGTATTTTCATAAGCAGCAAAAAAAGGAAAAAAAAGAAAAAAAACCCACCCAAAACAAAACCCTACTTTCTGTAGGTTGGTCTGAGGTTCTTATATCTATGATTATTGGTTCATCTTACCAATTTGAGCTACAGGATATATTTACATTGAATAGGATGAAAATAGGAAGAAAAATGGTCCAGGTAAATCATTTCACGTTTCATGTTTCCAGCTTTCAGTTTCCACATGAAATTGTGGAGGAGATGTTTCTGCCTCCAGGAGTCTGAGTCCCTTCTTCAGACCTGCTCCCCCTCCACTCTCTCCTCCCTCAGTGGGCAGTGGTGTCAACAGTCTTCCCCACTGCTCCAGCCAGAAACCTAAGAATCATTGTCAACTTCTCACTCTCTCTTACGTCTCAGATGCAGTTGATTGCAAAACCCTAAGGATAAGTTGTCCTCAGACTTAAATGTACATCAAGATCACTTGGAGGACTTGTTAAAATAGATTATTGGGCTCCACTGAACCCCAAGATTGAGATTTTGGAGATTTGGGCTGGGGTACAGGAGTTTGCATTTTGACACACTCCCCGGGGTTGCTGATGCTGCTTCTGGGGCCCCCTCATTGAGGAGCGGGACTGTGGATGACCCCTGAACTAACTCTGTCAGCCCCTCTGTGCCACAGTCTGCATAAGACCTTGTTTTCTCTCTGGCTTCCTGCCACAGCTGTCCGCCTGGCTGGCTGTCTCTCTGCCTCTAGTCAGTATGCTTCATTTTGCCAGTGAGACCTGAAAGACACCGTGTTCTCTGTGGTAGTTTAAAGTCCTGTGGGGACTCGTGAGCTACGGCCCCAGCCTGCCCGCTGGCTCCTGGACCGTCCTTCCCCACCCCTCTTTCCTCGTTACAGCCAAGCTGAACTACTCATCTTTGCTTCAGAGTCATACTGCCTTAAACTGCTGTTGCTTCCACCTTAGTTGCCTTTTCTCCTTTCTTCATCCACACAGGAGTTGTGGTTCCTTCCTGGACAGCTCTGCTTGGAAGCCCCTGACTACTCCCTTGATCTTGCAGCACTCTGTCTGCACTTAAACCCCGACTCGCTTCCTAGAGAGGATGTTCATTAGGCCCCGCACCTTGCACGGTGCCTGGGGGAGGGGAGTCCCAGGGTGGGCACTCAGTAGGCATATGAGATTGAATATGCCAGTCCGCATTCTTTGGATGGAAACACACTCCCGGGTGGATAAGGATTGCCACTTATAAATCTTTTTTTAACTCTTTATCTCTTGTGCTTTACCTTTTAGTGCCTTAAAAATCCTTTTTTAGGAAATAGCTTTTTCTAATGTTATAAAATCAGAAAAGGAAGAATCATTTTCTCTATTGGCAATCTGCGTTTCATCCTAACCCCATGAGAAGTCATTTGCAGTACACTAATGATCCCAACATATTTTCTGGTTGAGACTTGATAATTTGGCTGTCTCTTTTTGGAGGAGGGGACTTTATTAATTGTTATTTATTAAGAACTATTATTAATGTGAACACATCTTAAGTGTACAGCTTGATGGATTTTTCCAACTGAATACACCCAGGGTTAGGGTTAGTTTGGTGGGTGCAGTGAATCACGCCCCCTCAGTACTCACACTCTCAAGGCCCACATTGATTCTGCACTTGGTCATGTGATATGAGAAGCAGCTTGGTTAGTGTTTGCACAGTGGGGCTTGTCCTTCCAGAATGCTCACTTTTCGGATTCTTCCCCTTGGACCCAGCCCTTCCGCTGTGAGAAGCCCACCTTGGGCATGGGGAGAAGACAATTGGAGGAGGATGGGGCAGCCCTCTCACCAGCCAATTTTCTAGTCAGCAGCCAGCACCAACTTGCCACCGGACGAGTGAGCCTTCCTTGAAGTGAATCCTCCAAACTCAGTTCAGCTGTCGGTTCCAAGCCCTGCCCAGATCTGGAATCATGACCAAATAAACAATTGTGCTGTTTCCTGAGAATGGTTTGTTATGTAGTGGTAGATAAGCAGAATGAATTGAACAAAAATAGTTTCTGTTTAGTTTTTTAATTGCCATATAACAAATCACCCTGAAACTTAGAAACTTAAACCACAGCCATTTTATTTGCTTCTGATTTCTCAGTCCGGGCTGGCCTCAGGCTGCGGGTGGTCATTTATGTGGCATATAGCCCACTCGCAGGGCAGATAGAAGCCATGTTCTGCTGAGATGTCTGGACTTCTCTTTCCATGTAGTCTGGGAGCCTGTTCTCCATGTAGTTTGGTCTGTGCATGTGCTCCAGAATCCAGAGAAAGTTCGCTTTTGTCTTCCCACTTACTTGAATGGCAGCCACCTCTTTCCCCCAGCGCTCTGCCCAAAGTGAGGGGATGGGCATGGCCCATCTCTGTTGGGAGGGGGCTTTGTTTTCTTGGTCCCTTTACAACCTCAGCTCTCTGACAGGATTGAGATAAATTTTGATTTTGTTAGACTCTCTGGCTTCATCTTGTTGTAATGGAAACATTTTTTTTTTTTTGGCAGCTTTCTGCATGTGAAGCAGAAGCAAAAAACTGCTAGATTCTGATTGAGAAGGAGATTCAGTTCTTAACTCTGTCATTTAGGATCTGTGAACTGTGCTAAGTCACTGTTTTCTCAGTTGTAAAGTGGGAATAATAATAAAAGTAGTAATAATTATCATAGTAGACTTGTCAGTGGAATGGAAGGCTATTTGGAGGATTACAGTAAAAACACATGGGAAAGCACTTATAAACCAGAAACTGCTGTAGAATAATAACGATCATCATTTTCTAAGCTGGAATTTTCTTTTTTCCATTTTCAGAAATGATCTTCAAGACATAGAAATAAGCCCCAGACAGAATCGTCGAACAAGGTCAGCTGAAAGTGTTGAGCTTGAGCCAAGAAATAAGCGAAACAGAAATTAGTGTGGGTTTGCCAACTTTGCCAGTGCAATCATCAGAAGATGGTGTTTTGTTGCCGTGTAGATTCATATTCATAAATTTCCCAAGTGAAGATGTTACATTCTAAATGTTATGTTTAACTGATTTTCAGTCTTTTCTGCCTTTCCAGGAAAACAAAAATCTTACACAGCATCCTTGCTTAGTCAGTTACCCACTGCCCCTAAAACATCTCACTCTAAAAACACTGGCATCCACATGTTCACCAGCTTTGCAGAAGACACAGACTTGTTTTTGTTTCTAAGTTTCAGGGTGTATTAACATTTAAGCCATTCTCCTGTCTCTTTCATGGAGAAGCCAAGTTCAGAAAAGGATCCTTCAGTCCCTCTACCACAGGGACCGGTTGAGGTGTCCAGAGCCTCTGTGTTTCTGGAAAGGCAAGCAGGGTGTCCTAACTCACGAGGCCTGGAGGCCAGCTCCCGTGTCACAGCTGTTACAGGAGGGTTTGTTGCCCAGGTTTCATGTGGTCCTTAGTTAGACCCGTGTCTCACACTTGGCTGGAAGGAGGACGTTGGTACTGTAATCTAAAGGCACAGAACAATAAAATACTGGCATATTCTTCAGAAAATAGCTCCTACGATGATTGCTTGATCTTTTTTTTCACTTGAGTGAATCGAATCTTTAACACTTTGAATTCCAGCTATGAAATGGAGACAATGCAATAAATGGCTTTGGTAACTGAACAGACTCTATATCAATTTAAAATAAAGTCCTTGAAACAGTCTGCTGTGAATAGTTGAGTACAAGCTACACATCACTGGGATGGGTTGATCAGAAATTGTTTTCTCTGTGCAAAATGTCCCACAGTTCCCAGTTGCTTCCAGAACTCCTAACGCCTGTTTTGGCATTTCCGAGCCAGTCCCCTCTCACGGGTGCCAGCAGCTCTGGGGCTGTCACTGTCCTGGTGACAGCAGTGTCACTCACCAGAGTCCAGGGAGACCCTGGTGTTGGTTCAGGGCGGAGGGCCTGCCCTGGGCCAATGCTCCATCATCTCAGGGCGGAGGAGGTGCCGGAGCCCTGCTGTATAAAACAGCACCTAAAATCAGGAAGGACTGCGGGGGAAAGTGCTCTCCCATCAGCTCCCAGATGGCCTGGTGTTGCACGATTTCTTCTCTGCTTACCCACGAGGCAGGGCTCTTGTCTGGAAAGGATTCCAGGTAAGGTACCTGGAGGTACCATGGGCTCCCCGCTCTGCTCTCGGCATGTTGGGGGCAACACTCCATCCCCGCCTCCCTCTCAGGTTTCTCCACCCCACCCTCTCCCAGGAGCCACAGACCGGCTGGCAGATGTGCTCCACTGTGTGTAATGGGGGCCGGGGGCCTTCCCTGTAATCTTGGCTTGGCAGCCAACACTACGCACCAGATGACTGGCTCATGGGGAAGGAGAGGCGTGCGATTTCCTTGCCTATCCTCAGAGAATCCCGCTACATCACTGGACTGAAGTGGTTGGTTCCTGCCCTGCGAGCATCTGCCAGCAAGTTCCTTTGATACACTGTGCTGAGGAGGATCTGAAGCTGCCGCCCACCTTCCTGAGGGCTCAGGTGGTGAGTTACTAACACCTAGGCTTCTGAGGCTTGTCATGGAGGGAGAAGGAGGGATGGGGAGGTTGAAAGGGGAGGAGGCATCACCTGGGGCTCATCCATGGCTTCCAAGGTGATTCCCGGCTCAGGACCAGTTCCTGGGAGTCCTGCCCCTTGGAGACAACAGCGACTTCATTTGCTTGTTGCTTTAACAACTTCATTGAGCTATAGCTCACTTTACATACAATTCACCCATTTACAACTTTCAGTTCAATGGCTTCTGGTATATTTTGAGTCCTGCAACCATTGCCATTAATTAATTTTAGAACATTTTTGTTGGTTTTAGTCCCTTATTCATTATCCCCAGCTCTCTCATCCTTCCCAGCCCTAGGCAATATCTACTTTTGCCCTGTATTTCCTTATTCTGTACATTTCAAATCAGTGGAATCATATACCCTGTGGCTTCTTTCACTTAGCATAATGTATTTAAGGTTCATCCATGTTGTAGTATGTACCATTCCCTCATTTCTTTTAATTGCTGAATAATATTTCATTGTGTGGGATATACCATGTTTTGTTTATCATTCATCAGCTGATGGGTATCTGGGTTGTCTTGATTCATTCTGACTATTGTGAATAATGTGCTATTTTGCCCATTTTAAAATTGGGTTTTTAGAAAATTATTGCATTGTAAGAGATAGTGTTTAAAATTTCAGTTTCTGTGCATTGATAGGTTAGAAAGATTTAATTGAGTTTTGCATATTAATCATGTATCCTACAACCTTGCTAAACTAACTTTTTAGAAGTTTGGTAACTTTTTGGTAGATTCCATAAGATTTTCTACATAGAGAATCATCTAAACATGTTATCATGTAAAGAGTTGTATTTCTTACTTTCCAATCTGGATTCCTTTTATTGTGGGTATGAATTCTCTTATCAGATGCATGCTTTGAATGAGGTTGGAATATTTGCTTCTATCCCTAGTTTGCTGAGAATTTTTAAAAAATCAGAAATGGTTATTGAATTTTGTCAGATGCTTTTTCTGTGTTTATTGAGGTGATCATATAGTTTTTCTCTCTTTTGGTTGTTAATATTATGAATTATACAGATTGATTATAAATGTTAAAACAGTAGTAGGAGAGACCCTACCTGGTTATCTTTTTATTACTGTTGGATTTAATTTAGAATTTTTTGTATTTATGTTCAGAAGAATATTGATCTGTAGTTTTCTTGTGATGTCTTTATCTGGTTTTGGTATTAGGATAATGCTGGCCTCATGGAATGAGCTGGGAACTATTTCTCCTCTTCAGTTTTCTGGAGAAGTTTGTGTAGAACTGGTATTATTTATTCCTAAAGTGTTCAGTAGAATTCATCAGTGACGCCATATGCATTTTCTTTGTGGATAGATTTTTAACAATACATTTCATTTCTTAACTAACAGATATAGAACTATTCATGTTACCCATTTCTTCTTAAGTAAACTATAGTAGTTTGTGTCTTTTGAGGAATCTTATCCGTTTAATTTAAATTGACAGATTTACAAGCAGAAGTTGCTCATAATTTTCCCTTTTGTGTACAAGTTTTGTGAGACCCTCTCTCCCTTTTCTCATTTCTGTTATTGATAGTTAATGTTTTCTTTCTTTTTCCTCATCAGACGGTTTAGAAGTTTATTATTTTCATTGGTCTCAGGGGACCACTCTTGGTTTTGTTGAATTTCTGTAATATTTTGCTCTTTTCTATTTGATTGATTGCCACTCTGATCTTTATTATTTCCTTTCTGCTGCCTACTTTGGATTTAATTTGTTTCATATTGTTTTTTTGTAGTTTCTTAAGGCTTAGGTCATTGATTTGAGCCCTTCTTTTTTAAGATAGTCATTTAATGCTGTAAGATTTCCCCTAAGTACTGCTTTAACAGCATTCCACAAATTTTTGTATGCTGTGTTTTAATTTTCATTCAGTTCAAAATACTTTCCAGTTTCCCTTTTGATTTCTTATATGACGCTGAGTTTTATATAGCTGTGTTAGTTTCTAAATGTTTGATAATTTTCCAGAGGTTTTTTTTTTATTGATTTCTAATTTAATTCCATAACTTTTATGACTTGAACCCTTTTGTATGTATTGAAACTTTTTTTTTAATGCCCTAAAAATGGTCTTTTTTGGTAAATGTTCAGTGTGCACTTGAAAAGAATATATGCTCTGCTGCATCAGGTTGCTTGACAGTGTTACTCAAGGCTACTCTGTCCTTGCTAATTTTGTCTGCTTATTCTATCAGTTTTTGAGAGTTACTGAAATTTTTGAATGTAACTGTGGATTTGTCAGTGTCTCCTTATAGTTCTTCAGTTTTGCTTCATGTCTTTTGAAGCTTTGTTATTAGGGGCATTAACATTTAAGATTGTTACGTCCTCTTGATGAATTCATCACTTTTTTTCCACAAAGTAGACCTTCTGTTTCTATATTAATATTCTTTGCTCTTAAATCTACCTAGTTTGGCATTGGAATGCTCCTTCCAGCTTGTTTTTAGCTAGTGCATTTTTCCATCTTTACTTTTTAAAATTATTATCTTTTTAATTTTCATTTTTTAATTGAAGTAAATTGATTTACAACATTAGTTTCAGGTATACAACATAGTGATTCAATATTTTTTTGTATTACACTCCATTTAAAGTTATTATAAAATATTGGCTGTATTCCCCATTCTATACAATATATATAGAATTGTAGCTTATTTATTGTACATAGCTTGTACAATATCCTTGTACATATCCTTGTAGCTTATTTATTTTGTACATAGTACTTTATACCTCTTAATCCCCTGACCTTATCTTGCCCTTCCTCCGTTCCCTCCCTTTAGTGGTAACCACTAGTTTATTCTGTATATCTGTGAGTCAGTATCTGCTTGTGCCTTTATATTTAAATTATGTTTGTTGTAGGCAGCATATATAGTTGAGTCTTATTTTATTAGCCAGTCTGACAATCATATTTTCTGCCTTTTAACTGATATATTTAGAAGTTTTACATTTTATGTTGGTGTGGTTATATTTAAATATATCGTTGTGCAGTTTGTTTTCTATCTTGTCCCATCTTCTTTATTATTCCCCTTTTCTTCTTTATTTGGATTAGTTATTTTTATTCCATTTTATTTATTTGATGATTTATTAGCTATAGCTCCATATTTTGTATATTTTAGTGGTTGAATTAGGATTATGGTAATCACTTTTAAGTTATCACAGTCTACTTTCAAATGTTACTATATTACATCATGCATAATTCAAGAATCTTCTGGTGCTTCCATTTAGCCACCCCCATCTTTGTATTATTGCTTTTATACATTTTATTTTTATATATGTTATAGACATCATACTACGTTGTTATTGTTGTTTAGACAGTAAATTATCTTTTAAAGAGATTTATATAATAAAAAAAAATCATGTCTACATAGTTAACCATTTTTTGTGCTTATTGTATCCACGTTTCTATCTGGTATCATTTTCTTTCCACTTGAAGGCTTTTTGACATTTCTTCTGCTGGTGATGATTTTGTTCAGCTCTTGTATGTCTTCATTTAACCTTCAATTTTGAAAGAAATGTGTTTAAATATAGAATTGATGTTTGACACTTTTTTTTTCTTTGTCATTTGCTTGTGAGAAAGTTTCTGTCATCCTTGTCTTTATTCTTCTATTGGTAACATGTCTTTTTTCTCTGGCTGTTTTTATGGTTTTATCTTTTTTTTATTAGAGTTGAACAGTTTAATAGTAATAATACTATTGGTGTCATTTTCTTCATGTTTCTTGTGCTTGGGGTTTCTTGAGCTTTTTGGATTTGTGACTTTATCATTTTCATCAAATTTGGAAAATTTTGACCATTGTTTTCTTCTGTCCTCTCCTCTTAACTCCTCTCCTTTGAGGGTTTATTCTATTTGCATGTATGTTAGGCCATTAAGTTATCATGTAGTTCACTGATGCTCTTTTCATTTGTTTAAAATGTTGTCGTTCTGTGTTTCATTTTGTATAACTTCTATTGCTATACCTCAAGTTATTTCATCTTTTTTTATGAAATGTCTGCTCTGCATTTAATCACATCCACTGTGCTTTTTATATCAAACATTGTAGTTTTCATCTCTCAAAGTTTGGTTTGGATCTTTTATATCTTCAATGTCTCTACTTAATTATCTGAACATAGAGAATGCAGGTAGAATAACTGTTTTAATGTCCTTGTCTGATAATTCTAGCATCTGTGCTAGATCTGGGTCAATTTTAGTAGATTAATTTACTCCCATATTATGAGTTGTGTTTTCCTGATTCTTTGCCTGCTTGGTAATTTTTTATTGAATGCCAAAGGTGAATTTTTCCTTGTTGGGTTCTGTATATTTCTCTTTTCTTATAAATAATATTGATCATTGTTCTGGGAACAGTTGAGTTATGTGGAAACAATTTGATTCTTTTGGCTCTTGCTTTTTTTTTTTTTAATTACATTGTAAGTGTTTTTTTTTTTTTCCCAATTATTTTTATTAGGTGGAGGCTAATTACTTTACAATGTTGTAGTGGTTTTTGCCATACATTGACATGAATCAGCCATGGATTTACATGTGTTCCCCATCCTGAACCCCCCTCCCACCTCCCTCCCCATCCCATCCCTCTGGGTCATCCCAGTGCACCTTGGCTCTTGCTTTTAAGACATCTCTGGTGAGCACAGAACAAAGCTCAGTCCAAGGCTAATTTTTTCATACCAATGAGGCAAGACCTTCCTGACTACTCAGCTGAATGCCCTGTGAAGTTTGAGTTTTCTAGTCTGACTGATGAGAATAGGCTGTGTCCAGCTGTATGTGAATGTCGGGCACTGATAGGGCAGATCCTTCCAAATGGTTCTGTGCCAGCCTCTAGTGGTTTCCCTACAAGTGCTAATCAGTATTCTCCTAAAGACTCAAGATAGACCCTCTGTAGGTCTGCAGGGTTTGTTCTCTGCAGAAATCTCCTCTCTGTGTCTCTGTCTAGTTGTCTCCCTGGACTTCGGCTCCACCTTACTCAACTCAGGGAGCTTGTCGAGCTCTGCTGGGGTCTCCCTTCCCTGCATGCCCTGGAAACTCTCCCAAGGCAATTACCTGGGGCAGCTAAAGGGCTCACTTACCTGGTGCTTTCCCATCTCTCAGGGATTGTCGCGCTTCATTGCCCAATGGGAGCTTTTGAAAATTGCTGTTTTACAAAACTTCTTTTTTTGTATGTGCTGCATGTTTTCAAAATGTTTTGCATGTTTTTAAAACTTTTTTGTGGGGGTAAGAAAATTCTCTGATTCCTATTACTCCACTTTGGCTGGAAGTGAAAATTGTCTAAATTGCCTTGTTATTTAAATTGTAAAGTAATTTAAAAAAGTAATCTCAAGATCATCCATAGGGGAATAGTTAAATAAATGTGGCACATGCATACAATGTCATATTTTAAAGCTATTAAATGTTTAGGAAGAATATTAGTAGATATAACTTAATTCTATAGTGTATAAATAAAAGAGATTACACATCCGTACCTATAGTAAATTCCAATGCCTCAACATGTATAAATATGTATTTTTCATGTATTATGTGTATGCACAGAGAAAGTGAAATACCCCAGCATAAAATTTCTCCATTTGGGGTGAATTTTCATTTTCTTCTTTGGTTTCTTCATTTTCTAAATTGTCTCTAATGCATTCATTGAGAATCCTAACATGTATATATGTGTCTATATGTACCTATGTATGTGTGTATGTGTACACACACACACAGGCACACACATTATGTGGGGGTGGGGGGTTAAAGAGGAAATGCAGAGGCTTGATTACAGGAAGCAGAGGAGACTTTGGCCAGAAGCCAAGCTCTGCCACAGTTTGTGATTCAGGGCAAATCATTTTCCTTCACTGGACCTCCAGTCTTCTCAGTGGTAAAATGATCTTCAGACCTACCCCCCTCACACTAGAACATTCTGGCAGCCAGTGACTGATTGAAAATACATGTGGCCTTGCTAGTTCTGCCCTTTTTGTTTCTTCTCCCATGGCGTTCTGAAGAGCTAGATAAAGTGCTCTCTGTGAGTCCAGATGGGGGCACCATTCTCTCTGGTCTGTTTTTCTAGGCCAAAGACGCCTGGAGTAGGGAACTGCAAGGAATTTACACTTTTGAAGAAGCATCTCCCTTGGCTCCTTCCTGCTAGTCTGAAGTGATCAGCGAGCCCTGGGTTGGTCAGCAGCCAAGGCACTACCCGTGGTAGGAACTGGGGGGAAGTACGATCCTGCCTGCCATGCCCACCCCTTACCCCCCACCGCCCCTCACCAGCTGGTGCCCTCCCTGCTCACTTCAGGATAGCTGGTCTCAGCTTCCCTGGGGCACCTCCCTGTCCCTGCCAGATGTGAAAGCACAGCTTGCTCCTGCTGCACAGTTCTTCCAGCTTCTGTCTCTAAGTAGTCAGGGTGTTAGTTAGCCCTGAGAAGTAAAGGATGACAGCGGGAATTGGCAAGGGATGCCCCATTAGAGAGGCGATGGCCACCCGAGCATGTTCTGCATCTGCAGTCCAGGACAGTGAGGGGACTGAGAACCATGGCAGGAATCAGGGATGTTTAACCTAGAAAAGAATATCCTTCAAAACATCGGTGTCTTTGAATAATAAAAGCTAGCATTTACTGAGTACTCTGTGTATGCCAGGTATTGTGCTGTATTAAACATACTTTGTTTTTAAAAATTTCGCAGGTTCTGTATACAGATGAGAAAACTGAAGCACAGGTAAACAGAAAATCAGCATTAGTGTACCACAGTATTAATTCCTACAGGCAAGATCCACCAGTGGATGCTAAAATGGGTGGGTAAAGAGCTAGGCCACAGAGCTAGGAGTGGCAGGGCTAAGATCTGAACCTGGGTCTAATTCCTGCAATATTTACCACATCTGGAGAATTAGATTTTCCCTCCCTGGGACCTAGAGGTAAAATTGAAGATTATAAGAACACAGATTTCAACTCAATATAAATAATTTCTGTTTCCACTATTCAAAAATGGAATCAGCAGGCAGCCTTAACAGGTAGTGAGTTCACCATCAGTGGTTGTAAACAAACCAGATATTTGGCAGGGACACTATAGAAGTGATTCACGTATTGAGTAGATAATGTGCAAGCTCAGGATCACAGGGTGACCTTTCTAAGGTCACTAAGAAGGTATGTGGGTGTAAGTTGGAGGGAAGAAAGTGTCAACCAAGAGAAAATGTCCAGGATTTGGGAACAGAATACCAGGAGACATTAGGATCAAAGTCAAGAATCCTTGGCGCTGCCAAAGATGACGGCCTGTGAAGTGGCAGTAGGTGTAGAGTAGGCAGGTCTGGGACCAAGATCTGGAGGTGTGAAGTATTTGGGAATCCCTCACAAAAGGCCTGCCCAGAAACATCACATTTTATTTTATTTTGGTATTTTTTCTTGACCCACTGGCCTTGAGTTTAGGGCTCTGTGTGGCCCCCAGTGCTTCCATATGGGCTAAAACATAGCTGGAACTTACACCACAATTGTTTGCCGAATGAACACCACGCCTGGTCCACTGGTTCCATTTTTAGAAGTATGCCCTGAATGCCTAAGCAGACCGTGAGCTTCTAGAATTGGGGGTTGGGGTATCCCCGTTTCAGCACCAGACTTAGCTTAGTAAAGACCCAGAGGCTGACTTAGGCGGGAAAAAACAGGTACCATACCCAAACATCAAGACAAGAATAAAAACATTGTAAATTAACTATACTTAATTTTTTTTAAAAAGGGTTTAAGTAAAAACATAAGAAAAGAAGAAAAAAAAAACAACTCTATTTTGGCCATAACTCCTTGCAATACACTAGCCTCCTCCAGCACCAGCCAAATACCCAAGTCCACGTTGCCCAGCTAAAGTCAGCCAATCAGCAACAGCTTCAGTCCCGCACCCACGCTGCTCACGCGAGGGTTCAGAATCCATGATGGCCGCACTTCCATAGCCGTTATTTCCACAGCTGAAGAGGAGCCTTTCCCCAAACAGGTGCGTGTCTGAGAGTCTGCCCCTCTGAACTCTGCTCTTCTAGACTAGCTCTAGTTTGTCCAGTGTCTGCCTCCCCAGTGGTTCTCCCCTGTTTAGCAGATAGTCGGGCCTCTGGTTGTAGGTGCTGAGGGGTGGCCTCTTCCTGGGACACGTTAGAGACGAGTCGTTTGCCCGCTGGCCCATAGGTGCTCAGCGAATAGGCCTTAAATTGTTTAATGTTTGGGGGAGGGGTCCTGGCAGGGGATAAGGCCCTAAAGTAGGAAACAGCCAGAGGGAAGTACTTTCTTGCTGGGAGAGCCAACTTGCGCTGGCCGTGAGGGAGCTGGGTTGGGACGCGAGGACAAGGCTCTGAGCATTCTGGCGGCGGTAAGTAGCCCTCTGTTTCTTATCCCTGGAATGTTGCCATTCACCTTGCCTGTCTCTGCCCTTCACACAAACCCTTCAAGATAAGACAAACCCTGTCTGCACGGAGGAGGGCTGGGTGATGGTACGGAAGACAAGCCGTTCACACATGTTGGCTGGAAGTGATCCTGCCATTGGCTGATAGAATAAGTCCCAGAGATGTTATGTTTGAAACAGTGGGCTGATTCCGCAGTCTCACCCTGGAAAAGATCCGTGGGAAAAATCACCTCACCTTTCTGCTGCCTTCCCCTGTAAAGTGAGGAGTCTGGTCCAAGAAAACTGATCCCGCACCCTGTCTGCTGATTTAATTGGTCTGCAGTTGGGCCTGTGATATGGTAGATTTCTTCCCAATGGGATTGAGAACCGTGGAGCTAAGTTGGTATTTGAGAGCAGCTCTGGTTCTGAAGTTCCTTGGTACGGGCTTGGTGTGGTTTGTACAGGGCAGAGGCACAGTATGTTGAAAAACAACACAGGGGTTAATGTTTTTAGTGGTAGTAGGAGTCATGGCTCCCATTTATTGAGTTCCTATTCTATGCTGGTTTCTTTGAATGCATTATGTTTTAATTAAATCGTCCTAACAATCCTTTGAGATCAGTATCATGATGTCTCTTTTAGAGATGAGGGTACTGAAGCTCAGAGAAGTGATTTGACCAGCTCAACGTCACACAGCAGTCGGATCAGTGGCTGACCTGGGTTTTGAACATACCTCTGAATTGCCTTCTAAGCTGGTGCTCTTTCCAAACTGGGAAGTTCAACATACACGGTCATTTAAATAATTGCTTGGACAGTTAATGCAGTTGTGGGTTTCTTTAGTAGCTAACTGGGGAACAGAAAGTCCCCCGTTTTCTGCTTTGCCCACACACCATCCTTAGAGTGTCAGGTTCTGCTCTGTTATTTTCAGATGACACTGACGAGCTAGAGTGCTTCAGAATGAGTGCAGCCAGCCAGGCAGCTGAGAGAATCCCCCTGTTATGTGGAGAACCATGCAGGAGTTCGGGTCTTAGCTTCAGAAGCAAGGACAGGTGATAGGAGCTCTGTTTTCAGTTGTTATCACAGGCCATTGTATGCAAGAAGAGAGAAGAATTCTAAAGCAAGGAGTCTGGCAGTCCTGAACTTTCCTAGAGCAACACTCACCAAGTAGGAGTGATGAGTAACTAACTTAGTTTGAACTTAGTTTTTAAGATAAGCCTTCTGCCTTGCTTCACATTAAATTAGACAAGTTAAATTAACTAGGAGCATAGGCATTGGCCTGATTAGCAACATGAATGTGCAAGATGGATTCCTGAATCTCAGCTACTTGATGCAGAACTCTGGTGGATTCGGCGGGCCAGGTGCAGAGCACGAGGTGGAGAGCTGGACCCTGTGGGGACTGAGACATGAGTCAGACATAGTGTCTGTCCCAGGAAGCTCATGATCTAGTTTGGGAAAGACAGAAGCCACTTGACTGACTAGTACAGAAGGAGGACATTGGTGAGCATAAAGATAGTGATGTAGGACCCGGGAGAGGAAGGAGTACTGATTGAAGCAGGATACCACCCAGCTCCACAGAAGCTGTGATGCTTTCCAGGTAAGACCTGTTGAGGAAGAGAATTTCCAATGCCCAAATAGACTGGAAAACAGGCCTGTGAGTCAGAGACAGTGGAAGAGGTCAGGGAGGTGTTTTTCTGATGTAGGGAAATGGGGCAGTGTCAAGAGCATGGGCACCTAGATGTAACTGTGCTGAGGTTCATACCCAGGGCGTCTCTCTCCCCCTTTCTAATGGAATTGCACCCACATCTGTATCAGCCTTTCCTGGGGCCCCATGGTAGGCTCCCACCGCTGGCTGGTCATTGGTTTGGGCTTGAGCACTTGATAAAGCTGTGGTCAAGGAGGTGTGAGAGGAGTGTGGCAGGGGCTTCTGGGAGAGGCCTCCTCACTGTCAGAAGGAAACAGACACAGAACAGAAGGTTGTCTTTTCTTCTGGATGTTACTGTGTCTGTGTGAGAAGCTTTGCTGGGGATGCCATCTTGTTTTCCGCAAGGGTATGAGTCTGAGACCAAAGCCCAGGCTAAAGGTAGTGGAATAGAAGGATGAAGAGAATCCTCATCCTTGAAGGTGTAGTTGAGCAGCTGCCTTTGCTCGCTTGGCTCCGGACTCCTTATGTTAAATAATATATGTCTTCAGTAGTAGCACTTTGAGATGGGGTTGTCTGTTAGATGCAGCTGACAGCATCCTTCCTGAAACAAAGGAAAGAAGAGAGGACAGTCTGAGGGGTGTCACATCCAGAGCTTTCCTGAGTGTGGTTGTCCCTACTGGGAACAGATTGTTGTTGCCAGTGTGGATCAGCCATTTCCTGCTGTTCAAGCTTTTCCTGAGCCTGGGTCCACATGGGGACCGTTCACTGGGGACCCCTCCATTTTAGACAAATCCCTTTATATTCTAGGACCAGCTGGAATCTTGTAATATTCTACTTACCCTGGAGTCTTGCTACAGAGAGTTGCCCGAGTGAGAATCAATACCTACAGGCACAGTACCTTCGCTTGGCACTTGAGGTTCTTCGTTGATTTTTGAAACTCCTGTTTGTCTCTCCCACTGGGTAGCACTTGGGCCTCAGACTTGGTTGCTCTGGAGGATCAGCACTTGTCTTTTCCAGTTCCTCCTGGGGTTCTCAACAGTGGATTCTGGGTGGACTAAGTGTGTGTGTTTAATATCTGACTGCCCACCCAAAACATACATATCCTTCACACATAGTTTAAATTCATCAAGCTTTAAAAAAAATGCTATAGTTAATATAAAAGACAAGCTTCATTTTATTTACAGAGATGCCTAAATGCTCAGAGTTTCACCTTGAAAAATCCTCCCCTCCAACACAGTCTGTGGCTCTTCGAGTCTCTCTGAACCTGACCTAGACTAGAATATCTGCATGCCCTGTTTGCTTTCAGTATCTCCATCATAGCTAAGTTCAACTGATAGGCTGGGTTTTGTTTTATTAATTATTCACATTCTTACACTTAACATAGTCTAACATTACAGGATATTTGGGAAATTGAAAAGTTAAGTCAGTCTCAATCCCTCCGTCCAATGTGTCTCTAAATTAACTTCATTCTGGCACATGATTTCCAGTATTAGCCACATACAGACACATTTGTATGCTGCAAACCTCATACATGTACATTTTTGTCCCCTGCTTTTTTTCATCTTATTAAATTATAAGATTTAATCATGCTGTCCCATAATTATTTTAATGGTTGCATAATAGGATCAGCAAGTAGTGGGATAATTTAACTTTGTAAGAAATACCAGTAGTGGTTTACAGAACAATTTTCCTTTCCTCCTCCTCCTCCTCTTTTGCTTCTTTGTGCATCTTTCCTCCAAGGACGAGGATTCAAGAATCAGTGAGCTCATCCCTAGCTCCAGGGACAAATCCTGATTCATCTAAGTCAATCATAGTGGTTCCATGTCTCTTACCAGAGATTGGTTTAGGCCCCTGCGTGTGTTGTCATTCTGTGAAGGGACGTGAGGGGATATCTCTGGAAAACTTCTTGGAAAAGCTTTCATTTTTTAATAAAGCACCAGGAAGAGATGTTCCTTGTGCTTCTTCTGGATGTTGTTTTACCTGTAGATGATGCCTGCAGATGTAGCAGGAATCATATCCCATATCCAAATTCAGTCAACCTTTGTCTCCTGTTGGTAAATATTAAAGCTATTTTTGGGTGCAGCCCAGAGGCCTATTCTATTATTAGAGCCCATATAATGTTAGAACCTATAGTTACTGATTGTCAGAAGCCTATTGCCAGGCATTTGGAGTGTTCAGACCTGGAGTGTTTCCTGGGCAGCCTCTTTCTCACCTTAGCTAATGTCTTCCCCAAACTCTGGGGCACTTCCGGGGTCTTACAGTGAATGTCCTGCTTGTCACTGGTGTGGAAGGTCAGGGACTAACCCGGGTCAGCCCAGTTCTCTCCTTTTCTATGGTCCCAAGTGAGTCAGGGAACTGACAACTGACAGAGCCAGTGTGATCTGACCACTGGGAGCAAGCTGACAAGTGTGACTCAGAGCTGGAGACAGAGAAGGAGGCAACAGGACACCAGGCTCTTAAAGATGCCTTAGAAAGAGCTTCAGGGCCAGGAGCCCATAGGAAGTAGTTCTCTTGGGCTTCTCAGGTGAAGGTTCCTCGCTAAAGACAGAGGCCTGCAGACTTGGACTCCTGTCATCCTTGAGTGGACTGAAACTTCGGACCTGCTCCATTGAGACTCTGTCCAGGAATCTGAGGTGTTTGCAAGAGTGTATGATTTAGAGGGAATTCCCTGGCAATTCGGTGGTAAGGATTCCATGCTTGCATTGCAGGGTTCATGAGTTCAGTCCCTAAGATCCCACTAGCCTCAGGGCATGGCCAAAGAAAAAAAAGAGTGTAGAATTAAGATGGAGACTTGGGTTAAGATTCTGATCCTGTTCCTGGTTCCATTTTAAACTAATTTTAATTTGGGGCATCATCTGCCCTCTCAGATTCTCAATTTCCATAACTGCAAAGTAAAGTTGATGTCAGTAGGTAGCTCTGTCATAAAGTTGTTGGACTATGAAGTGACATAGGAAATAGAGTGAAACAGCACTGATTTATGGGCCATCTATTATGTATTAGGCTCTGGAAATACAGTCTTAAGTAAGTTTTTATCTTCTCCTGAGCAGGCTTACAGAGTTTGAGTAAACTCTGGGAGTTGGTGATGGACAGTGAGGCCTGTTGTGCTGCAATTCATGGGGTAGCAAAGAGTCGGACGCAACTTAGTGACTGAACTGAGCTGATGTATTAGCAACAGAAATTAAAACCAAAGATCATCTTTTCATCTTACTCTTAAAGAACCATAGTAACTGCCCAGCAGGACAAGGGTGCCTGGTGGGCACCTCCTCACACTTCATGATGCAACTGGGCACTGCCACCTTCCACGCCCTTCACACTGATTGTCGCTGGGACTCCCATCCCTACAAACACCACAAACCCCACTTTGCAAAGACATGACATCATCTAAAGGAAAGCAATGATCCACTGACCCCTTGCACATGGGGTTGCTTTGCTTCCCTCAGACATTCAAAATAAAACCGGCTGAGCCCTGAGCTCAAGGCAGCTCCTTCGCAGGCTTGGCAAAGCACAGGACCCACAGTTCATACCTTGGGGGGTGGGTAGCAGGCAGCAGGCAGACACCAGGGCCTTTGATAACACAATATAGGGGTGGGGCCTGGGAGGCCCATGGGACAAGGAGGTGTGGGAGTGAGTAAGGGATGGGGTGACCGGGGAAAGGAGGACAGAAGAGACTAAATATATGACTTAACCTCTGCAGGGTCCCCTCCCCCATTGGTAAACGGGACATAATCATAGATGTGTGTTGCCTCCTTTAAGGATTATCATGAGCTCAAATAAGACCTCAGGCTTAGAAATGTTTTGCAACTATAAACCTTGGAACAAATGGTAGATGTTGCAGCCATGATACTTCTCATACCCAGAGATGACTGGAAGGGTCCTTTCCTATGGATGAATCAGGTACTTCCACCACCTGAAGGAAATGTGGCAGATTCCAAATGATGCCCACAGCTCTTCCATCCTTTTAGATAACACCTGGCTGGTTATGTACAGGTCTCTGCAGGCTTCGGAAGGAGCAGTGACTATTTCAAAGACAAGGTTAAAGTAGATTCCCAAGGGAAGGAAGAGTCCAATCCTGAATTCAGGCAAAGCACCAGGAGCACTCAGAAACCTTGAAAACAATTCCATAAATTGGAATTGGATGTCCTGGGCTTCCAGCTGGACTACAAGGCTTCCCATGAAATATCAGTGAAGGGGAGCTTCACTGTATTACAAAATTAATAATGTAGGATGGTAGATGCCAAAGCCATTCATAATCATAATTGCTTCTGCATGCATTTTCTTGAAAGCTATTTCATGTTTGTTAAGAACTAGGAATGAAGTCTCTTCTTTAGATACTTATATGGTCAGGAACCAAGCAGGGCTATACTCTCCTGCACACAGTAATTGTGGCTCTGAAAATGCGTGTGTTTAAAATCTTATAAACAGCTTTTATTTTTCCAGCAGACTCAGGAGAGTCTGTATCCCTTAAAAAGAACAATTCCCCACTCTTTCACACTATATTTTAGTTTAGATTTTCATAGAAGGCTGCCAAAAGCACTTGAATCATGTAAAATTTCAAACTAAAGGCAAATATTAGTTCACTTCAGTCCTCAGTCATGTCCAACTCTTTGTAACCCCATAAAATGCAAAATGCCAGGCGTCCCTGTCCATCACCAACTCCTGGAGCTTGCTCAAACTCATATCCATCGAGTCGGTGATGCCATCCAACCATCTCATCCTCTGTCGTCCCCTTCTCCTCCTGCCTTCAATCTTTCCCAGCATCAGGGTCTTTTCTAATGAGTCAGTTCTTCACATCAGGTGGCCAAAGTATTGGAGTTTCAGCTTCAGCATCAGTCCTTCCAAAAAATATTCAGGACTGATTTCCTTTAAGATGGACTGGTTGGATCTCCTTGCAGTCCAAGGGACTCTCAAGAGTCTTCTCCAACACCATAGTTCAAAAGCATCAATTCTTCGGCACTCAGCTTTCTTCATGGTCCAACTCTCACATCCATACATGACTCTTGGAAAAACTATAGCTTTGACTAGATGGACCTTTGTTGGCAAAGTAATGTCTCTGCTTTTTAATATGCTAGGCTGGTCATAGCTTTTCTTCCAAAGGGCAAGCATCTTTTAATTTCATGGCTACAGTCACCATCTGCAGTGATTTTGGAGCTCCAAAAAATAAAAGTCTGTCACTATTTCCATTGTTCCCCCATCTATTTACCATGAAGTAATGGACCAGATGCCATGATTTTAGTTTTCTGAATGCTGAGTTTTAAGCCAACTTTTTCACTTTCCTCTTTCACTTTCATCAAGAGGCTCTTTAGTTCTTCTTTGCTTTCTGCCATGAGGGTTGTGTAATCTGCATATCTGAGGTTGTTGATATTTCTCCCAGCAATCTTGATTCCAGCTTGTGCTTCTTCCAGCCCAGCGTTTCTCATGATGTACTCTGCATATGAGTTAAATAAGCACGATGACAATATACAGCCTTGACGTACTCCTTTTCCTATTTGGAACTAGTCTGTTGTTCCATGTCCAGTTCGAACTGTTGCTTCCTGAGCTGCATACAGGTTTTTCAAAAGGTAGGTCAGGTGGTCTGGTATTCCCATCTCTTTCAGAATTTTCCACAGTTTGTTGTGATCCACACAGTCAAAGGTTTTGGCATAGTCAATAAAGCAGAAATAGATGTTTTTCTGGAACTCTCTTGCTTTTTCAATGATCCAGCAGATGTTGGCAGTTTGACCTCTGGTTCCTCTGCCTTTTCTAAATCCAGCTTGAACATCTGGAAGTTCATGGTTCATGTATTGCTGAAGCCTGGCTTGGAGAATTTTGAGTATTACTTTGCTAGTGTTTAAGATGAGTGCAATTGTGTGGTAGTTTGAACATTCTTTGGCATTGCCTTTCTTAGGGACTGGAATGAAAACTGACCTTTTCCAGTCCTGTGGCTACTGCTGAGTTTTCCAAATTGGCTGGCATATTGAGTGCAGCACTTTCACAGAATCATCTTTCAGGATTTGAAATAGCTCACCTGGAATTCCATCACCTCCACTGGCTTTGTTCATAGTGATGCTTCCTAAGGCCCACTTGACTTTGCATTCTAGGATGTCTGGCTCTAAGTGAGTGATCACACCATTATGGTTATCTGGGTCATGAAGATCTCTTTTGTATAGTTCTTCTGTGTATTCTTGCCACCTCTTCTTAATATCTTCTGGTTCTGTGAGGTCCATACCATTTGTTTCCTGTATTGTGCCCATCTTTGCATGAAATGTTCCCTTGGTATCTCTAATTTTCTTGAAGAGATCTCTATAGTCTTTCCCGTTCTGTTGTTTTCCTCTATTTCTTTGCAGTGATCGCTGAGGAAGGCTTTCTTATCTCTCCTTGCTCTTCTTTGGAACTCTGCATTCAGATGGGTATATCTTTCCTTTTCTCCTTTGCCTTTAGCTTTTCTTCTTTTCTCAGCTATTTGTAAGACGTCCTCAGACAACCATTTTGCCTTTTTGCATTTCTTTTCCATGGGGATGGTCTTGATCCCTGTCTCCTGTACAATGTCACGAACCTCCGTTCATAGTTCCTCTGGCACTCTGTCTATCAGATCTAGTCCCTTAAATCTATTTCTCACTTCCACTGTATAATCATAAGGGATTTGATTTAGGTCATACCTGAATGGCGTGGTGGTTTTCCCTACTTTCTTCAATTTAAGTGTGAAATTTGGCAATAAGGAATTCATGATCTGAGCTACAGTCAGCTCCCGGTCTTGTTTTTGCTGACTGTATAGAGCTTCTCTATCTTTGGCTGCAAAGAATATAATCAGTCTGATTTCGGTGTTGACCATCTGGTGATGTCCATGTGTAGAGTCTTCTCTTGTGTTGTTGGAAGAGGGTGTTTGCTATGACCAGTGCGTTCTCTTGGCAAAACTTTATTAGCCTTTGCCCTGCTTCATTCTGTACTCCAAGGCCAAATTTGCCTGTTACTCCAGGTGTTTCTTGACTTCCTACTTTTGCATTCCAGTCCCCTATAATGAAAAGGACATCTTTTTTGGGTGTTAGTTCTAAAAGGTCTTGTAGGTCTTCATAGAACTGTTCAACTTCAGCTTCTTCAGCATTACTGGTTGGGGCATAGGCTTGGATTACCATGGTATTGAATGGTTTGCCTTGGAAATGAACAGAGATCCTTCTGTCATTTTTGAGATTGCATCCAAGTACTGCATTTCAGACTCTTTTGTTGACCATGATGGCCACTCCATTTCTTCTAAGGGATTCCTGCCCACAGTAGTAGATATAATGGTCATCTGACTTAAATTCATTCATTCCAGTCCATTTTAATTTGCTGATTCCTAGAATAGTCGACATTCACTCTTGCCATCTCCTGTTTGACCACTTCCAATTTGCCTTGATTCATTGACCTAACATTCCAGGTTCCTATGCAATACTGCTCTTTACAGCATCGGACCTTGCTTCTATCACCAGTCACATCCACAGCTGGGTATTGTTTTTGCTTTGGCTCCATCCCTTCATTCTTTCTGGAGTTATTTCTCCACTGATCTCCAGTAGCATATTGGGCACCTACCAACCTGGGGCGTTCCTCTTTCAGTATTCTATCATTTTGCCTTTTCATACTGTTCATGGGTTTCTCAAGGCAAGAATACTGAAGTGATTTGCCATTCCCTTCTCCAGTGGACCACATTCTGTCAGACCTCTCCACTGTGACCCATCCGTCTTGGGTGGCCCCACACGGCATGGCTAAGTTTCATTGAGTTAGACAGGACTGTGGTCCATGTGATCAGATTGGCTAGTTTCCTGTGATTATGGTTTCAGTGTGTCTGCCCTCTGATGCCCTCTCGCAACATCTGCCGTCTTACTTGGGTTACTCTTACCTTGGACGTGGGGTATCTCTTCACGGCTGCTCCAGCAAAGCACAGCTGCTGCTCCTTACCTTGGATGAGGGGTGTCTCCTCATGGCCATCCCTCCTGACCTTGACCGTGGAGTAGCTCCTCTCGGCCATCCTGCCCCCGCACAGCTGCCCCTGACCTCAGGCGTGTGGTAGCTCCTCTCGTGGTAGCTCCACTCTCGTGTGGTAGTATGTATCATGCTAATACACACATGACTACAAACTCACGAGTGGCTTGGACCTGACTCAGTTATGAATGGGGCTGATGGGTGTCTCTAGGGGCCCAGGGGCATCACGAAGAAACTGGTGCCGTTCATGAGAGTCTCATGAACCTGGAATATTCAGACACCTCTAGCGTAATTAAAGCCGAGGGCGTGGCGCCTCTTTTCCCAGGGAACTCAGAGGTTTGAAAAGCTTTTCAACCCCAAGACTAGGGGCTGCCAGGGGCTTCTCTGCTCCAATGAGACGCAGCGGAGACTATTCTAATGGGGTCTTCCCAGCCCTCCTGAGTCACACCGTGGTGGGGAGGGCAGTCCCTATTGTGCAGGTTGGCCTAAGTCAGTGAAATAATTAGTTGCTCACGCGTGGGTGGAAAACAGTGGGGATGTTTGTCATTCTATGTCCAGGGGACAGGCTGACCATCCCAGGCAGTGTCTTGCTGGTGGAGGGCTCAGCATCAGCTTCTGTTCAGCCCCTTTCCTCAGGATTTTAGTCAGTGTCCTTCACAAACCTTTCCCCTCCCACCAAGGAAAAATGTGGGCACCTTGGTATAGTGGGCCTGGAGTGTGGGTCAAGTGTTTGTTGAGCTCATGGTGACATAGAACTTAGCTACCTCTGGCTTCCAGACCCCCAGCCCCCAACCCACACCAGCTTTGCCCTGCCTCCCTTCTGGAGGGTTCACACTGGGGGATCTGAAGGGGCCAAAGGCAACGATGCTACCTGGTGTTAAGAGCTGTGAAAGGCAGAATTGGAACCAAGGGAGAGCTTTCCCTAAGATGAAAAGCACCCAGGGAATTCCTTAGTGCCTGCCCTTTCCACATTTCCATGCCAGACTGGGAGTTGCTCATAATCCTTGTGCCCCAGCCACAGTTGGTGGAAATCAGCCAGTTACTCTGGGTCTTCCCTGCTAGCTCATATGGTAGAGAGTCTGCCTGCAATGCAGGAGACCTGGATTTAATCCCTGGGTTGGGTAGATCCCCTGGGGAAGGGAATGGCTACTCACTCCAGTATTCTTAACTGGAGAATTCCATGGACAAAGGAGCCTGGCGGGCTACAGCCCATGGCATCGCAAAGAGTCAGACACGACTGAGCGACTAACACTTTCACTTTCTTCTTTCACTCTAGGAGGGACCAGGGCCAATAATCAGATACCCTGGTTCAAATCCTGGCTCCACCATGTACTAGTTATATGACTTTGGGAAAGTTGTGTAACTATCTAGGATTTGGTTTCCTCATCTGTAAAGTGAAAGTAATACTAAAGTACCTTCTAAGGTTATTGTGACGATTCGTTGAAACACCCTATGTTAAGTCATAGGCACGGTGCCTGTTCCTTCTCATGGAAACCACAGTAGAGTCTCCTGGCTGTCTTCTTCCTGCTCCCTCTGTCCACTGACCAGCCGCCCCTGGTGCATCCCCATGTGGCCCCTGCAGCCTGACATGCCCTCCTTCTTGGGAACTGTGAGGAACAAACTATTTTTCTCTCTACATTTTAAATAAAATATTGGTTTGGATGGCTCTACCTGGTTTCTTACCATCTGGGGAGCTAGCCTGGTCTTCTCCCTGAGAACTGTTCCAGCAGCAGGAGAGGACAGACCTCAGTGCTTGGACACTGTCCAGCTTCTGCCAGGTGTGTCACATGGCCACATCCAGATTCACAGGGTGGAAAGACAGAGTCTTCCACCTCCTGCTGAAAGTTTCAGTAGTCACATTAAAGGGTGTGCATACAGGGATGGGAAGAATTTATTCCCATTTAAAAAAATCTACCTCATGAAAAAATGTGCCATATGCTCTGCTCGGTGTGTTCGGGCAAGTGACTTCTTTTCCTTAACCCACTGTCATCCCCTTTATGATGGAGTGGAAAATTCCTGTTCCTTACAGGGCTGCCTACACTATAAAGTACTGAGGAAATGTACTAGTTTGTTGATATCTGATATCTCTACCATGAGTGTCACATTTTGAGTTGAGAAAAATCCAGGTGTTTGGATCTTAAGAAATGGTTTTGTTATCACATCTTGGACAGAAGGATAGTTTCCTGAGACTTAGGTTGGTATGATCCTGACAAGTACCTGACAAGACGCCATCCCATTCTTCTTATGTAAAACATATGTTATATATATATGGTCTTAGTTGAGGTTCTTGATCCTTTCAATCAGTGTCTCACTTTTGGATCCTGGGAGAGAAAATCTTTGTGGCCGAATTTGAACCAGGTGTACATGCCAATCAGAGGGACATGGTTGTGGGTAGCTGATGCTGTTTATGTTTGTCTGGACCCTGCTTCTTCAAGCCAACTGGACACAACCAGTCCTCAACAACCAGTGGATCATAAAAGCCAGTTGTGAGCGCCTGCCAATGAGTCATGTTGCAGACCTTTCTTGCTTATTCCTGACTAGTTTCCATTTTCCTCTGGTTCCTATAATTGCCTCTTGCATTTATTACCTTGTTCTTGCACTTTTCCCATTTGATGTTTTTCATCTGAAATTGATGCATTTCAATTCTTCCAGAAGAGTTTTGGCCTGAGTATACATTCCAATCCAGAGCAACAGGCCAGTGATGGATTTAGTCGAGAGTTAGTTCTTCTGGGTTATGTTGAGACTTGGGGTGCAGCAGCTATGATGGCTGCCTCATTGGGACTCAGCTTGCAGCCCTGGTCCACCATCTCCACTTTGTGATGTGGGGATTAGCGATCTCTGTGCCTCTTTCTCTGTCTAGAACACAGTCCTCAAGTACCTACCTCTTGAGGGTAGGTACTGTGTTTCTAGATGTTATTTGTCATGGTGTCCCTTTTAGGACCATGGGAATCAAGAGGGATATGCAATCAATAGAGAATAGATTTGGGTTGGACCCTTGTAATAGACATGTGTTGTTTTGTGGCTGTCAGCATCTAAAACTTCCTTATTTGGGGGAATTCTTCCCTGACAATAGGCAGAGTCCTGTTTCCTTAGTCAGAGCATCAAGGGGACCAGACGTTCCTTTTCCTCAGCCGTTGGCCTCCCTGGCATGTGTGACCTGTGCTCCCAGCTACTCCAGTGACCTGACCTGGGCTGTGTCTTCACCACCTGGCCCTCTTGGTTCTCTGTATTTTTTGTGCTTGGTTCTCCATCTTTTTGTGGCAGACTCAGAGAATAGTGCAGTTTCTCATTAATAAATTCCTACTTTTTTTCTGCAAGTCAAAGTACATTTTTGTGTTTTTGGTTTTGCAACTTAAAACTAAATTGATGCAGCCCATGAATAATAATATATAGTGGCTTCCATCCACTGTGTACATGCCAGGTGCAGTAGTGAACTAAGCGCTTCATACAGGTGACGTTTTATCCTTACAGCCATCTTGAGGGAGTTATTATTTTTCTCATTGTGCATATTAGAAGGCTTCTGTGGGTCGTGCTACTGTGAACATTCTTGTATGTGTCTTCCTGGTGATCCCACGCACTCATTTCTATTGGGTGTATGTGTAGGAATAGAATTGCGGGGTCATAAAGCACAGATGTGTTCATCGTCATTAGCTGATGTTCCACTGTTTTATAAAGTGAGCTTATGCATTTACACTCCCACCAGCATTTGTATGAGATTGTGATTTCAGCATGTTAATGAATCTTGGTCACCATTTGATGTTGTGTGTAAGTTTTCTTGGTGTGTAGTGGATTTACAGTGTCGTGTTGGCTTCAGGTGTACAGCAAAGTGAATCAGTTACACATCAGCATAGAGTCACTCTTTTATATTCTTTTCCCACATAGAACATTACAGAGTATTGAATGGAGTTCCCCGTGCCAGGCAGTAGGTCCTTATTAGTTGTCTGTTTTACATATAGTAGTATATATATATCAATCCCAGTCCCTTAATTTATCACTCCTCACCTTCCCGACTTGGTAACCATGAGTTTGTTGTCTATATGTGTGACTCTTTCTGTTTCGTAAATAAGCTCATTTGTACCTTTTTTAGATGCTTTGTATAAGTGATATCATACAGTGTTTGTCTAACTTATTTCACTCAGTGTGACAATCTCTGGGTCTTATTATAGCTTAACTTGTATTTCCATCAGGTCCAGTGAGGTCAAGCACCTTTTAAAAAGAATTGTTATTTTTTATAAATATTGAGCAGATAGTACAGAGAATTTCCATACACTATCCATGCCGCTCACACTTACACACACATAGAGAGTTTCCAGTTATTAACATCTTGCATTTGTGTCATATATTTGTTGCAACAAATGCACTGATATTAACACAATATTATTAATGAAAAGGCCCACAGTTTATATTAAGGCTCCCTGTTTATGTTGTATAATTCTGTTAGCCTTGGAAAATACTTCATGTTATGTATCCACTATGACGGTATCATATGAGATAATGTTAATGCTCTAAAAATCTGTGTACCATCTACTTATCTCACCCCACTTTCCCTGTACCTCTGGTAATCACTGCTCTTTTCATTGTTGCTATAGTTTTGCCTTTTTCATAGTCATATTGTTGAAATAAAATAATGCATAGACTTTTTAGACTGGCTTTTTTCACTTAGCACTATGTATTGGAGGTTTCTCCACATCTTTTTGTGACTAAGTAGCTAATTTTATCATTAATATTCCATTTTTTGGATTAATACTCAAAATGTACAGTTTGTTTACCCATTCACATATTGAAGGGAGTCTTGGTTGTTTCGACATTTTGACAGTTGTTTTTAAAGCTACTATAAGTAAACATCCATGTGCAGGGTTTTTGTGGACATTAGTTTTTCATATACTTAGTTAAATTCCAGGGGGTGCAATTAATGGATAGTATGTATGGTAAGAGTGTGTTTACTTTTGTAAGAAGGTACCAGACTGTCTTTCAGAGTGGCCATTTTTCATTCTCCAAGCAATAAATGAGACTTACTGTTCCTTTACATCCTCCTTAGTATTTGGTGGTGTCAGTTTTTGGATTTTAGCCATCCCGATACATAGATAAATATAACTCATTTTCATTTGCAGTTCAGTAATGGCATAAAAATTTGAATATCTTTTCATATGCATGTTTTCCACCTGTATATATTCACTGATGAAGTGTGTGTTCAGATCTTTGCCTATTTTTACATTGGATTCTTTGTTTTCTTATTGTTGAATTTAATATTATAGTTTTTTGTATATTTTGGATATATCTTTATCAGATGTGTTTGTAAATGTTTCTCCCTGTCTGTGGCTTGTTTTTTCATTCTTTGAATGGTGTCTTTCACAGAGCAGAAAATTTTAATTTTAATGAAGTCCAACATGTCAGATTTTCTTTCATCATGCTTTTGGTGCTATATCGAAAAATTCATTACTGAGCCTAGATTTTGTCTTATGTTATTATCTCTTAGAATTTTTGTAGTTTTGCGTTTTACTTTTAGGTCTGTGATTTTGGAAATACATTTTGTGAGAGGTGTAAAGTCTGCATCAGATTGGTTTATTTTTGCATATGAATGTCCAGTTGTCCTGGCATCATTTGTTGAAAACCTATCCTTTCTCCCTGGTGGGTCAGATGGTAAAGAATCTGCCTGCAGTGCAGGAGAACCAGGTTTGATCCTTGGGTCAGGAGGATCCCCCTGGAAAAGGGAATGGCTGCCCACTCCAGTATTCTTGCCTGGGAACTCCCTTGGACAGAGGAGCCTGGTGGGCTACAGTCCAAGGGATTGCCAAGAGTTAGCCATGACTGAGCGACTAATACCAGCACTATCCTTTCTCCATTGACTTGCCTTTGCTCTCCTGTCAAATATCAGTTGACTTTATTTGTATGGGCTCTCTGTTCTGTTGCATTGATCTATTTGTCTTTTTTTTTTTTTTTAACAAGTCCACACTGTCTTGACTACTGTAACTTTATAGTGAGTCTTAAAGTTGAGTAATGCCAGCCCTCTGCGTTTGTTTTTCAGTAGTGTTGGCTATTCTGGGTCTTTTGCCTCACCATAGAAACTTTAGAATCAGGTCGCTAATATCCACAGAATAACTTGCTGGCAGGTTGTTTGGGGGATTGTGTTGTATCTGTACACTAAGTTGAGAAGAGCTGACATTGTTAAGCACCTTTTGATACATTATTTGCCATTTGGATGTTCCTTTTTTTTTTTTCTTGGTGACATACCCCTTCCAATTTCTTGTTCACTTCTTTTTCTTATTGATTTGTATAGGTTTTTAATATATTCTGGAAAAGAGGTCTGTCTTTATGCATTTAACATTGTTATTATATGACTGACCTTCTTAGTCTATTAATGAAGTTTTCTGATGAATAGTTCTTAATCTTAATTTTGTTCCATTTAACAAGTTTTTGTTCCATTTAACAATGTAACAAGGTTATATTCTCATGACCTGTTAAAGAACCCAATATTATTAGTAAATTTTCCTGGATTAGCTTCTAGAGCAGAAGTCTGCACAATTTTTGGGAAAAAGTCAGATAATAAGTATTTTAGGCTTTGTGGGTTATATGTACTCTGTCAAGACTGCTTGGTTCTGCCATGTAGCGCGAAAGCAGCCATATGTGTGTATGCTCAGTCGTGTCTAATTCTTTGAGATCCCATGGACTATAGCCTGCCAGGCTCCTCTGTCCATGGGATTTCCCAGGCAAGAGTACTGGAGTGGACCGTCATTTCCTTCTTGCCAGATCTTGCCGACCCAGGGGTCAAGTGTGCATCTCTTGTGTCTGCTGCATCAGCAGGCACATTCTTTACTATTGTGCCACCTGGGAAGCCCCTGAAAACAGCCATAGCAATATGTAAATGGTTGTGTGTGTCTGTGTTCCAGTAAAACTTAATTTACGAAAACATGTGATGTGCCCAGGTTATTCCATGGGCCATAGTTTGTTGACCCTTGTTCTAGAGATGCACTGTCTGATAACACTTTCTGTGATGGTGACAGTATTCTATCTGTGCATTTTCTAATAATGTAGCCACAAATCACATGTGGCTATTGTGTGCTTGAAAAGGGCTTATGCAACTGAAAAACTGAATTTTAAATTTTAATTTTAACTAATTTAAATTAGCCACATATGAGTAATGGCTACTGTATAGGAGAGGGCAGTTCTAGAGGCTTATTGTTCTGTCTTTGTTTTTTAGATCTGCAGTCCACTTGGAACTGATTTTATAAATAGTGGGAAATAGGGGATCAGCAACCATCCACTTTACACAAAAACCAGTTACTTAGAACATTTTCTTTTCCTCGTGGCTCAGCAGTGCCATTTTTGTCGTATATTAGATATCTTTGTGTGTGAGTCAGGTTTGGACTCTGTCATGTCTCATGATCTGTGTGTCTTTATCCAGCCTGGCACTCATATCATAATGTCCTATATCCTAAAGCTGTCTGGTAGATTTAATACTCCTGTCTTTTTCTTCTTCAAGAATGCCTTAGTGATTATTAACCCATTGCCTTTTTGTATGCATTTCATAATGAAGTATCAATTTTTATATCAAAAAAACCTCTTGGATTTTTTTTTACTGAAATTTCATTAAATTTATAGATCTAACTGGAGAAGATTGGCATCATCAGTCTTTCAATCCAAGTATCTAGTATAACTATCCACTTACTTATACCTTCTCTAATTTTGCCCAATAATATTTTTAGTTTTCAGTTTTATCCTTAATAAATTTTTTAAAGGGTTTCCATTTCCTTTGTTAATTTGTTAATGCTGGAGACATGGATTCGATCCCTGAGCTGGGATGATCTCCTGGAGGAGGATATGGCAACCCATTCCAGGATTCTTGCCTGAAAAATCCCATGGATAGAGGAGCCTGGTAGTCTGCAGTCCATGGGGCTAGTAATTCTAGTTTATCTGAAAGTTCTTTGTAGGTAGTTATATCATCTGTAAGTAATGATAGTGTCGTTTTTCCCCTTTACATGCCATATAGTTTTGTTTTTTTCTATCTTTGTATGCTGTATAGGACTTCCAGCAAAGTATAGAATAGAAGTGATACTACTAGACATCCTGAGCTTGCTCTTGATTTTTACATGAATGTTCTCAGTATTTCAACATTAATTATGGTGTCCTTTGTAGGTTCTTACAGAAACTGTTTATCAGGTTAAGGAAGTCTCCTTCTGTTCCCAGGTTTTTGTTTTTAACCTGAAAGGATGTTGAATTTTTTCAAGTTTTCTTACTACATTAATTTTGAGATTATCATAGGAGTTTCCTTCCTATTGCATTTGAAATGGCCCAATTTCTTTTTTTTTTTTTAATTTAATTTAATTTTATTTTTTATTAGTTGGAGGCTAATTACTTCACAACATTTCAGTGGGTTTTGTCATACATTGATATGAATCAGCCATAGATTTGCATGTATTCCCCATCCCGATCCCCCCTCCCACCTCCCTCTCCACCCGATTCCTCTGGGTCTTCCCAGTGCACCAGGTCCGAGCACTTGTCTCATGCATCCATCCCACCTGGGCTGGTGATCTGTTTCACCATAGATAGTATACATGCTGTTCTTTTGAAATATCCCACCCTCACATTCTCCCACAGACTTCAAAAGTCTGTTTTGTATTTCTGTGTCTCTTTTTCTGTTTTGCATATAGGGTTATCGTTACCATCTTTCTAAATTCCATATATATGTGTTAGTATGCTGTAATGTTCTTTATCTTTCTGGTTTACTTCACTCTGTATAAGGGGCTCCAGTTTCATCCATCTCATTAGGACTGGTTCAAATGAATTCTTTTTAACGGCTGAGTAATATTCCATGGTGTATATGTACCACAGCTTCCTTATCCATTCATCTGCTGATGGGCATCTAGGTTGCTTCCATGTCCTGGCTATTATAAACAGTGCTGCGATGAACATTGGGGTGCACGTGTCTCTTTCAGATCTGGTTTCCTCAGTGTGTATGCCCAGAAGTGGGATTGCTGGGTCATATGGCAGTTCTATTTCCAGTTTTTTAAGACGTCTCCACACTGTTTTCCATAGCGGTTGTACTAGTTTGCATTCCCACCAACAGTGTAAGAGGGTTCCCTTTTCTCCACACCCTCTCCAGCATTTATTGCTTGTAGACTTTTGGATAGCAGCCATCCTGACTGGTGTGTAATGGTACCTCATTGTGGTTTTGATTTGCATTTCTCTAATAATGAGTGATGTTGAGCATCTTTTCATGTGTTTGTTAGCCATCTGTATGTCTTCTTTGGAGAAATGTCTGTTTAGTTCTTTGGCCCATTTTTTGATTGGGTCATTTATTTTTCTGGAATTGAGCTTCAGGAGTTGCTTGTATATTTTTGAGAGTAATCCTTTGTCTGTTTCTTCATTTGCTATTATTTTCTCCCAATCTGAGGGCTGTCTTTTCACCTTACTTATAGTTTCCTTTGTAGTGCAAAAGCTTTTAAGTTTCATTAGGTCCCATTTGTTTAGTTTTGCTTTTATTTCCAATATTCTGGGAGGTGGGTCATAGAGGATCTTGCTGTGATTTATGTCGGAGAGTGTTTTGCCTATGTTCTCCTCTAGGAGTTTTATAGTTTCTGGTCTTACATTTAGATCTTTAATCCATTTTGAGTTTATTTTTGTGTATGGTGTTAGAAAGTGTTCTAGTTTCATTCTTTTACAAGTGGTTGACCAGTTTTCCCAGCACCACTTGTTAAAGAGGTTGTCTTTTTTTCATTGTATATCCTTGCCTCCTTTGTCAAAGATAAGGTGTCCATAGGTTCGTGGATTTATCTCTGGGCTTTCTATTTTGTTCCATTGATCTATATTTCTGTCTTTGTGCCAGTACCATACTGTCTTGATGACTGTGGCTTTGTAGTAGAGTCTGAAGTCAGGCAGGTTGATTCCTCCAGTTCCATTCTTCTTTCTCAAGATTACTTTGGCTATTCGAGGTTTTTTGTATTTCCATACAAATTGTGAAATTCTTTGGTCTAGTTCTGTGAAAAATACCGTTGGTAGCTTGATAAGGATTGCATTGAATCTATAGATTGCTTTGGGTAGAATAGTGAAATGGCCCAATTTCTAATTGCTAAATTCATACCTATTTTTCAAATTTTACTCATACCCTAACTCTCCCTGTCATAAGGAGTCCCATCTCCTTGCTTTTCACTTGAAGATTAACCTCTTTGAGGTTGGAGCCCATATGTTACTTCTCTATCCCTAATGCCCAGCACACTGATACATAGTAAATGCTAACAAAATGTTGACTGAGTTATCAAGTCAGTCAAGTCAGTGAGCCTGGTCTCTGTATGCCTTTCTTCAAGCTCTTAAGATTTTTGGTTTTACAGTCTCTCTTCTCCATGTATTTGGTCTCCTTCTAGCCTGATGCTTTCTATTGTATGGTCCACATCTGATTATTCCCTTGGTCCCTCCGGTACCCAGCCCAGGGCTTGATTCAGAGCACTCGTCACTGACTGCCTGAATTCTAACTCTCCTAGGGAAGCTCTGTCACTAGAATGCTTCAGTCAGACTTTCAAGAGTAGCTGATCCTTCTTCACAATCCCTGCTTTGCAGAGAGAGATTTGATTTTCTCCCACCCTCAGGGAACCTGGCCAGGCCCAATGGCTGAGGGCAAAGGAATTTTCTCCTTTCCTTCAGATTAGTTTTTAAAAGGTAATTTTGCAACAGTATGGAGTTGATTAGCCAAGAGTGAAAGATGGGGAAAGCAAACCATAGACAACATGTCTTCCATCTAGTAGAAATTGAACCAAGGACAGGGCAACAGTGTCAGAGTGTTGGCTGTTCGTGAGTCTTTACTCTGCCTAGCTGGGCACTATGGAGGTGAGTAGGACATATAGCCACTGTCTTGAACCCTTAAATTTGTTTTTCACTGTGGAAACAGAAAACTCGCATTTGCTAAGTTAAGCATCACCTCCAGGCTATCTGTCCACTCATTCATGCACATCTCCATCTGTCCATTTGAATATTCATTCACTTAATATTGTAGAGTCCCTACTATGCGGCAGGCAACATTGTGCTAAATAGCACTAGTGGACTCAGGGATGGACCCATGTCCTGGACAGTGGTTCTCCCGGCACAGAGGGCATGGTCGGGAATGGATTAGCAGAGGACATGAAGTTGGTGTGGATATCTTTTTCCCAGAATGAGATAGAAGGATGTAGGTAGAGTCATGGAGACAAGAAGAGCATGGCAAGCTTGGGGAATGATGACAGACTGACTGGAGTTTAGAGACAGGATGGAGGATGGGAGAGGAGGCAGGAGGAGGGAGCGTGATGTGGGACTGGAAAGGTAGGCATAGACCAGGCTCACAAGGGCCTTGATTCACAGAGAAGGTGTGAAAGCCATATCCTCACGATATTAGAAGCTGTTTAAACCTTTTAGAAGTGGGTAATGTGATCTGGATTGCTGGGAGAAATATCAATAACCTCAGATATGCAGATTACACCACTCTTATGGCAGAAAGTGAAGAGGAACTAAAAAGCCTCTTGAGGAAAGTGAAAGAGGAGAGTGAAAAAGGTGGCTTAAAGCTCAACATTCAGAAAACTAAGATCATGGCATCTGGTCCCATCACCTCATGGGAAATAGATGGGGAAACAGTGGAAGCAGTGTCAAACTTTATTTTTGGGGACTCCAAAATCACTGCAGATGGTGATTGCAGCCATGAAATTAAAAGATGCTTACTCCTTGGAAGGAAATTTATGACCAACCTAGATAGCATATTTAAAAGCAGACACACTACTTTGCCAACAAAGGTCTGTAGAGTCAAGGCTATGGTTTTTCCAGTGGTCATGTATGGATGTGAGAGGTAGACTGTGAAGAAAGCCGAACACCGAAGAATTGATGCTTTTGACCTGTGGTGCTGGAGAAGACTCTTGAGAGTCCCTTGGATTGCAAGGAGATCCAACCAGTCCATCCTAAAGGAGATAAGTCCTGGGTGTTCATTGGAAGGACTGATGCTGAAGCTGAAACTCCAATACTTTGGCCACCTGATGCGAAGAGTTGACTCATTGGAAAAGACCCTGATGCTGGGAGGGATTGGGGGCAGGAGGAGAAGGGGATGACAGAGGATGAAATGGCTGGATGGCATCACCGACTCGATGGACATGAGTTTGAGTAAGCTCCAGGAGTTGGTGATGGACAGGGAGGCCTGGCGTGCTGCAGTTCATGGGGTAGCAAAGAGTTGGACACGACTGAGCAACTGAACTGAACTGAATGTGATCTGGTTCATGTTTTAGAGTCCAAACGGTTGGAGTGGAGAGAACAGACTAGAAGACTAGTGAAGAAGATTGTCTGAGCTGAGCCTTGAAGAATGGGCAGGATTAACTAATAAGGATGGAAGGAAGACCATTTCAGGCAAGAGGAGTGGCAAAACCTCTGGTGTAAAAATAAGAAGGTACTTGTAGTGTCAGGGGACCAGTGACGTGATCTGGCAGAATGGAATCCCAGGAAGGTCATAAAGTTGGAAAGCAGTTGGAACATGTTAGGAGCATGTCCAGGGCTCAGAAGGCTGGAGAGCCACGTGAGAAAGAGTCTGTCACAGACTCCAAAATGTTAGGGGTTGGAGTTGTAACAGAGGGTACTGGGAAGAGATCAGTTGGAGATGAGAAAACTTAGTTCTCTCTACCAGTAGCACTGCAAAGGGCATGGACAGAGGAAGAAATGAAGCATTGTGGATATTTCTTCATTCTACTGAAGTGCATCCTCTGGTCATCCATCCTCTCAATTTTGTTCATATTCCTCCCACCTGAAAAACATATTCACTCCCATCCCAGAATCCTAACAACTTCTTATTAAAGTATGGCATCAAGCTTGGAGTCCAGGATCCCACGATCTGTATCAGGTTACAGTGAAACTCTGCAGATATGGCTTCTCTTAATTTGGAGACCCACAAACCAAGAAAATGAGTTATCTGATGTGCACACACCCAACATGCATTGGTGAGACAGGCAAAGTGTCAACATAAGGGACATGCTTATTCAGAACGGTGAAGAACTGGGAGCACATAGCAGTCACTGGTCATAGCAGTGTTCAGTCCAGCTGGGCTTGTGTTCACAGGTCTTCCCCCTTGAGAACAGGAAATATTCCTTGGTTAGGGCTGCCTCTGGCGAGTGGCTCCTGAGACAGTTTTTCTTTCTGGCTCTTGGGTCTACCCTCTGAGACGTGCATTTCCCAAGAAATGATCTGCATTTGCAGCTGAGTAGCTTCCTTTGTCTGCTTCCTGTCTTTGAAAATTGGGACCTAGAGGCCTTTTTACAGTTTAAACCATTTCAGATCCCAGTTCCTTTTTAATCCAGGCTGGCAGCACCTTCACATGTTCAGCTCCCTTAAAAACCGTGTGGACTTCCTATGAATATGATTGAGTTCATTCCATTTTAAAAAGGTCACACCCACAGTTGTTTTTGAAATACGACCCTTCTTTAGATTTATTCAGATACTTTGGGCCTGTCAAGCAACCATAGGACAATGTCCTTAATATTCCTGGGAACCCTTTTGTCTAGATAAAAAAATCTCCTAGGATGCAATAATGTTATTCTCTCACAGGGTTAAAAAGAGCCTTTCAATCAGATCTGCACATTTGTAGTGAAAGTTACACAAAGCTTCCACTGGTCTGTAAGTCTCCTGCCTGGACAATTCCAGTTCCTCTGGTCAGTGGGGTCTAAAGCAGGCTACTTCTGTGGGCAAGCCAGGTAGCCTACAGGGGGCACCAGGAAGATTCCATTTTCAGATTGAAAAATCTTTTTTCTTTCTCCCATGCCTGAATTTCTTCAGCAGAGTCTCATGGCTTTGGGTGAGGCATTAACCAGTCAAGAGGACCTGCCGTGTTTAGTCATCATCATGAATGCTACTGCTGCTGCTCAGTCACTTCAGTTGTGTCTGACTCTGTGCGACCCCATAGACAGCAGCCCACCAGGCTTCCCCGTCCCTGGGATTCTCCAGGCAAGAACACTGGAGTGGGTTGCCATTTCCTTCTCCAATGCATGAAAGTAAAAAGTGAAAGTGAAGTTGCTCAGTCGTGTCCGACTCTTCGCGACCCCATGGACCGCAGCCTCCCAGGCTCCTTCATCCATGGGATTTTCCAGACAAGAATACTGGAGTGGGGTGCCATTGCCTTCTCTATCATGAATAACATGTACTAATTTCCAAGTTCAGTGCCCAGGCCTTAGTAAGTGCTTAGCAGTCCCTAGTCCCTTCCTCCTGGTCTTGCTCCTTCCTTCCCTAAAGATCTGTTCTTAAGTTTTATATCATACCACCGGAGGAAACATGATGAGGCGCTGTCACCTCAGTGTAAGTGAGTTTGTTGGTTGATCCATGGAACAAATATTTATTGAGCACCTACTCTGTGCCAACCACTGTTCCAAGGCACTGGGACCATAGTCCTGGGTAAGTCAGCCATTGTTCCTGCCTTTTGGGTGTGTACAATCCAGTGGGGGAAGCTGGGTGGAAAGTAAGTCAACAACCCATCATATGATGACAGAGTGTGGGGACCCCATGATGGAAACAAGGTGAGGGGGCTGCAATGGGGTGGCTATGGAGTTCTTTCTGGGGAGAACAGGGAGGAGGACTGGCAAGGCTGAGAAGGGAGGCTGAGGACAGACCCAGGCCTCCTCCACAGTTCTGCCTGATGACTGCAGAAAGGATACTTTAGTTCAAATAAACAAATAAATCTAGAGAAGTATGATCTGTCATGGCAAACGCAACACCATTAGTCATGATTCCTTCAAGGCTCAAAGCAGTAGACTTGAGTGTCCCGAGCCCTAGGCTCTAATGCCAGCATAACCCCCAACCCTCTATGTGTCCTTGGCAAGGGCTCCTGGATCCTGGAGTCTGCTAAAGGGTACGACTCAGTGCTGTCTGACCACCCATGGCTTTATGAAATGACCAGCTTTTCCATGGGAGTTTAATAACCCCAGAAGGGCAGACAGCTGACTGCCACCCAGTTCCTGATTGTCGGAGTTCCGCCTTCTGTGCCCAACTGTGCAGTTTCCCCGCCTTGCTTCACTGACTTCCAGCTCTGAGCCATCTTTTCTTTTAAGTGTTTCGTCATAGTCCAGACAGTTCGCAAATCACAGTGCCCCAGGCATGGTGATAGTCTGGCCTGGATATTTTTCCAGAAAATCATCACTTTTGTCTTCGTTCAAACTAAATGCTTGGGGCGGGGGTGCCTGCCACATTCTGTGCTTTTAAAACTTCCATCTCCAAGAATCAGAGCAGATAATAAACAGCACAGCAAGGGCCATCATTTGTTGAGTACCTCCTATGTCCTCAGTGATTAGATTACCGCATTTAATCCTCACATCATACTTGAGAAGTGGGCACTGTTGCCACAGTTTCATGGACGAGGGACTTGAAGCTCAGAAAGGTGGAGCCAGCTCGTTGTGGAGATGCGATCCTGATCTATGAATGTCTAACTCCAGAAGACCAGTCTTTGCCACTGTGCTGTCCTGTAGTTCGTTTTGCCAGCTGCAAGGAAGAGTAGCAGGAGGGCCAGGGCAGTGTGGGGTCTGCCTTCACCAAGGACCCTGCTTGTCTGCATCTCCCACCATGGCCAGCCTCCACCAGCAAAGGGTTGTGGCTGTTTTAGAGTGACTTGTTTGCACTCACCCCACAAGACCCCTTGGGATGGCTTTGCCAGCTGTAGCTCTGGCCTGTTTCGAAGCCCAGGCCTCTTTTCTATTCCCCTGAAGTCACAGAGGAAGTAGAGATGCTGGTTGTCCCACATCTGTGCAGAAGTGGTGACAGAAGTCATTCTCCTGCCTGGTCCACTTCCCTTGTCAATAGCACGGAACACACAGACCCAGCTGGGTGTAGATGGTACATGGCAAAGGAGTCCAGAAGTAGGAGGCACCATGGCAGGTGTGTTTGTGCCAGGGCCTCTGAGAAATATACCTCCCAGGATGAGGATGCTGGGCCCAGCTGTGGGCCCTGTCTCTGATGTTGCATAACTCAAGCAACACGATTTTATTCCTCCCTGTGTCCTGTCCTTCAGTCCTCATGCCATGGGACAAGCCTCATGACTCATTCCAGATGAAGTGATGGATCATCAGGAGGTTTCGGTTACACATCCTGACATTTAAGGCAGTTGAGGGGCTGTGAAGGCTTTGGGAGGGGCCCGGCAGCTTCACAGTGTCCTCAAGTCCCTGACTTTCCCCATCTCTCTAACTCTGGTACCCAGTGTCAGCTTCATCCTGGGCCACTTCTGCTCTTGTTTGGAAAACAGCTGCCAGCAGCAGGGGCTACACCTTTGTAGAGGAGCCGCTTTCTGCCTCTCTCCTGCAAGGGAGAAGCCTCTTCCCCAGAAATCCTCGGGAAGCCTTTCCTTGAACCAGCTGGAAGGGGATTAGGATGCTCACTGTGGCTTAGATGAATAAGGGCCCGCCCCCTTCTTTCCTCAGTCATTTGTAGGTGGTGCTGGGGATAGTGGAGAGCTGAGCAAATTCAGGTTCTGTGAGGTTGGAGAGCAGTTGTCTAGGTGTCCAAAAGTGTCCATCTTTTTGGGACTCAGGGAGGCCCCAGGTAGCACCAGGAAGCCAACTGCGTTTGTGGTTGATTCTTAAAGAAATCATAATGTACTAACAGCATGGTTGAAGTAGAAACCAGTGGTGCAGAAAGGGCAAAGAGAGCTGTCTGCATTTCTTAAATGTCCTGTTACTGTCAGCCCAGTGAGGTAAACCTCTTGCCTGAGTCATTTGCTGCTTCTGCCCTTCCTTCTCACAGAGGTTTTGAGAAATTCCGAGACTCAGGTTGTTAGAGCTGATACCTGGGTGAGGACTCTTGAGTTCCAGAGGGTAGGAGTTCTTTTCATAGGAGCTGGGGAAGACACCAGGCTTCTGAGGGCTCCATCCATCAGCCTCGAGTGCCCCCATTAGAGGCCACCACTGTCTTCTCCAGGGTCCAAGCTCTGGTGCTAAGACAGCGGTCACAGCTGTCAACAATAATGTACCATTTTGTAGTCTTATGAAGTCCTTTTCACATTCATATTCATTACTTGTTCAATTCCCCAAACACATCAGAAAATTATAGAAAAACCCTATTAAAAACTGAGAAATCTATTGAGAGTTGCTGGGCACTTTCAGAAGGGGAGTGGACCTCCCGCAAGAGCAGGAAAAGGGTCACTGACACAGATGACTCCCCAGTTTTGTGCTGGGCTAACTCTGGGTGCTCTGAAGAGCACAGTGTTTTGATGTAGCTGAGGACACATTTCTTGACCTTAAGAAATAAGCTTTCAACTTAAAAAAAAAAAAAGATCAAGTGATGAGTACAGCAGACATCACCCCATCACTGAGGTCTGTTCTGTCCTTCCCTGAGGCTGGGACCGTCCATCTCTGAGCCTCCCCTGGGGCCTGACCACTCTTTGCCCAAATCCCTCACTTCAGCCTGGTGCTCACACAGACTCCTTGCTTACCCCTGCCTGGAGGTTGAAACCCGATTGCCTGTCCTTCATCCCAGCCCTGATTTGTCTCTCACCCACTTCCAAGCCTTAGCCCACTCTTCATCCTTTACCCAAATACACTATCCCACCCATTCCCAAACCTGCCACCAACCCCAGCACCCCACCCAAACCCAAATACCAAATGTCACCTGATTATAGGAACCTCCCTGCTGGTCCAGTGATTAAGAATCTGCCTTCCAGTCCAGGGGACACAGATTTGACCCCTGGTCTGGGAATCCCACAGGCTGCGCAGCAACTGATCCTGCACGGCAATGGAGCCTGCGCCCTTCCAGTGCAAGAAAGAGTTTGTGCACCACAGCTGAGACCTGATGTAGCCAAGTAAAGCTTTGACCCCCTGCATCCTCCACTTTGTTTTTGAACCCCAGGTCTAGGAGCAAAGGCGCATGCCCAGATTTTTCACTGACTTGTTTTTCCTCTGGGTCATTGTTAGTATTTGGTCTTTTGCAACAGAGATCCAAGTGCTTGATACCTGTATCTCCTTTGGTTCTTGAAATAACACTGAGATGTGGATGTGCTGGTCCCCACTTTACTAAGACATTAAATAATTTGTCTGAGCTCCCCAAGTTCCAGGGCAGACCTGAGGTATGACCCAAGATCTAGATTCCTCTTACTTATTTCAGCACCTGCTTCTCTGTAAGTCAGAAGGAATGGAATTTTAGTCTAAGCTTTTTTTCTTTTGAGTTCTGTGTCCTCAGATAGGTTAACAAAATTCAGTGAATGTCTACTGAGTGTAGACTTTGTCCAGGCCAGGAGCTAAGGGGAAGGGCAGGGCAAGTAATGCAAAGACCTGTCAGGGTCTCTGTCCTCAGTTTTAACATGGATGAGTCGATGAGTGAATAACTTCCTTTCTCTAGTGGATGAGAGTGCATCCATAAATGAGTTAGGCTGGGTTTTCTGGAAGGTTCCTTCCAGAGTTCGCATACCATTTATTCTGTGATAGCAGTAGTCTAGTCATGAGAGGCAGGTTCATCTGGATTTTCATGGTGTCACAGAGTTCCATACTTCAGAAAGGTTCTCTGTATTTCACCATCTGTGAAAGGGTCTTTATCTCCTCTAAGCACTATTTTTTGTATGATTATCTGATTTATCATACACCAACAATTAGAACTTGGTGTTATTCTTATCACCATTTTAAAAATGAAAAAACTGGGACTTCCCTGGTAGTCCAGTGGCTAAGACTCTGTGCTCCCAAAGCAGGGGGCCAGGGTTTGATCCCTGGTCAGGGAGCTAGATCTCCCACATGCTGCAACTAAGAATCCCTCATGTTGCAACTAAGACCTGGCACAGCCAAATAAAAATAAATAAAAATCCTTTTAAAAAATGAAAAAACTGAGGCTCAGTGATTTTTGCGACTTGCAAAGTGTTGTAGAGCTAGCATGAAGCAAAGCTTGGACTTCACATGGAAGAGTCAGCACAAAAGCTATTGCCTCCTAATATAGCCTGTGGAAGTAGCTCAGGCTCTGAGCAAAGTACTGAGACCAGAGCTGTGAAAACACCATCCAAAGATGCTCAAGGCAGAGTCACAGGTCATCTGCTTTCCCATAGACCATTTGGCATTTGTCACACTTGATCTTTTTCATTCTCCTTGGGACCTTGTCTGTGAGTCAGTCCTTGGCATGTGGTAAGACAAACTATGGGAAGTGGAGCCATCGAGGTGATCTCTTGGAACCTCTGAGATGTCTGTTTTGTGACACAAGGGTATTTAGTCTCCCTGAAGCCTGTCTGTTTTGGGCTGGGAAGTGAGTGGAGCCTTTGGCCCCATCTGCAGAAAACACATGTCCTCACCACTCGGATGATGTCACTGGAAATTCCTGAACCTTTACAACCTCTTGTCCTGACAGCTGGTCAGGTGGTTATCACACCTCATCATGGGCTACCATCCTCCTCGGCAAAGAAACAAAGTTGAGGCAGGGTTCTTCATTCCCCAGCTAAGCAACATTAAAGTGGGATATTTGCATTGAATAAAATAAAACAGGATAGATCTGGGGGGGACCAAAATAAGACTGGGTTTGTTAAGAAGTGAGTTATTGAAAAAATAGTGGAATATATCACACTACTAGTTGGTAACCAGTTCTAGCTGGTTTTTTTAATTAACTTTTAAAAATAATATTTTAAAATGAAGTATAGTTGATTTACAGTGTTGTGTTAATTTCTGCTTTACAGCAGAGTAATTCAGGTGTATGTATATATATATACATTCTCTTTAAAATACTTTTCCATTATCATTTATTACAGGATATTGAATGTAGTTCTTTGTGCTATGCAGTAGGACCTTGTTGTTCCTCCAGTCTCTAAATAAAAGCTTACTATATCTGCTAATCCAATCTCCCACTCCATCCCTCCCATACCCTCCTACCCCTTGACCATCACCAGTCTGTCCTCTTTGTACATGATTCTGTTTTTGATTCATGTGTGCGTGCTCAGTTGCTTCAGTCGTGTCCAACTCTTTGTGACCCTGTGGACTGTGGCCTACCAGGGTCCTCTGTCTATGGGATTCTCCAGGCAAGAATACTGGAGTGGGTTGCCATGATCTCTTTCAGGGGATCTTCTCTACCCAGGGATTGAACCTGTGTTTCCTGCATTGCAGGCAGAATCATTTTCTACTGAGCCACCTGTCTTAGATAGATTCATTTGTGTCATATTTTAGATTCCACATGTAAATGATATCACATGGTATTTGTCTCTCTTTATGACTGACTTCACTTAATATGATAATTTGCATCCATGTTGCTGCAAATGGCAATATTTCATCCTTTTTATGACCAAGTAATATTCTGTTGTGTATATCTACTACATCTTCCTTATCCTTTCATCTGTCAGTGGACATTTAGATTATTTCCATGTCTTGGTTTTTGTGAATAGTGCTGCTGTGAACATACGGATGCATGTATCTTTTTGGATTAGTTTTGTCTGGATATATACCCAGGTGTGGGGTTGCTGGGTCTTTAGTTGGTCATCTGGATTAAGATGGTGGTGTTTCCTTTTTGCAGTGCTGGGGCATTGTGGACATTACATCATTCTCACATCTCTTGTACCCAGAGCCCATGGGGAGGGCCCTGGGTCCAGGAAGAGAGGATGCTGGTAACCTTGGCATCACTCAGAAACTAATGGAAAGATGGGTATTATTCTCACTGCTCACCCCCTTTTAGCTTTTCTTCCAGCTGCCCCCTGTTTTCCTCAGGAAAGGCTTTCTTTGTTGTTTCATTCTAGATCTAAAAGCAGTTCTCAAAGGCAGTGTCTTCAGGGCACACACTAATCAAGGAAAGGAATGGGGTGATTTCCAAGTGAAATCAGATAAGTCCTGAAAGTTCCCAGATATCCTCATCAGCAGTTGGCAAGAAATCTTACTCTTTCTCATTCTTTAATTATGTGAAAAACAGTTCTTCATCAAGTAGTAACAGAAATAGAAAATAAAATCATTTTCAGTGTCTTGTTTCTTACCAATTTAGTTATTACTCTGGTAAGAGCTTTGCTTTGTAGACATGTTCTAATGCAGTTAGATGATATTTTGACTCCTTTTTTCTTGTGCTTAGAGAAACTACATTATCTCAGTTTCTTAGATGTGGAAACTAAGGAATCAAGTCTGGAGTGCTTTAGCTCTCCCTCCAGTGCACTGGCAGCCACTGTCTTTCCTTTCTGTTTGTGGCAGGGAGGCCCTCCCCCCCATCTTTGGGGTGGGCCCTCAGCCAGTTCTCATGCAACCTCACTGGACTTATCTGAGATGAGCCAGGGTTGGAGGGGGAACATCCTGCCCTCTCACTGTTTCACAGTTCAGATGTAACTTACGTACAAGAAGGTGCATCAGTATGATGAGTACAGCTTAGTGAGATGTGCATCCTAGAATACTTGTGAAACCACCTCTGTATCAAGATGTAGAACAGTCCGGCGCTTCAGCAAGCTCCGTATCAATTGTTCCTGGTCAGTTGCTTCCTGCCCACCCTCCAGAGTTAACCACTATTCTGACCTCTTTTACCATAGATTAGTTTTCAGCCCACTCACTTAGAAAGTTTTCTATGGTGAGGTGTAATTAACAATAAATTGTACATATCTCAGATATTAATTTCAGTGCATTGCAACAGTATCCATCTGTGTAACTGGCACCTAGAACTAAATCCAGAGCATCTTCACCAGCACAGAACGTTCCTCCTGATGAACCCACTGCCGGATGCCTGTAAATACTTCCTGATTCCTGGCACTACAGAGTAGTTGTGGTTGTGCTTGGATTTCCTTTGAACGGAATCATAGAGTATGTATTCTGTAGTGTCTGTCTTCTTTCACTTGGCATAGTGTTATTTTAAAATTCATCTAGATTGCTGCTTGTATCAGTAGTTAATTTTTTCCTACATTAAGTATTGCTTTATTGGCTCCATTTCTCAGATACAGAAGCTGACACTGAAAAAAAAAAGATTTGAATACATATAAATTGATGTGTTTAATTGTTCGAAGCGCACACACACATTCACACACCACACAGACAGATACAGGAAAAAATTTTCCAAAAGCATGTTACTGATAGACAAGATAATAAGAGATTATGAATGATTAGTTTTTTCTTTTTAATATCTGAATATTCCAAAGTTTCTATACCAACAAATATTTCTGCTTTGCATTTAAAAATTGTGGTAAAATATACATAACAAAAAAAAATTACCTTGTAAGCCATTTTAAGTACACAGTTCAGTGACATCGTGTACATTCACAGTATTGTTCAACCATCAACACTGTTTTCAGAGCTTCTTCATCATCCCAAATTGAAACTCTGTCCCTGTTAAACATCAACCCTCATTACCCTCTCTCCCCCAGTCCCTGTTAACCTCTAGTCTACTTGTTGGGTCAGTGAATTTGTTTATCCTAAGTACCTCATGTTAAGTGGAATCATATTTGTCCTTTAGTTGCTTACTGACTTCAATTAGTATAATATTTTCAAGGTATATGCATGTTGTAGTGTGTCAAAATTTAACTTTTTAAAAACTGAATAATATTCCATCATATATGTATAGTATGTTTTGTTTATCTGTTTATCTGTTGATGGACACTTGGGTTGTTTCTTGCTTTGGATATTGTGAATAAATAACTGTTGATTAATGGATCATCATATGAATGTACTATGATTTGTCCATTCTCCTCTTGATGGACATTGGAGATGTTTCCAGTTTTTTATTTTTGTGAATAGGGTTACTATGAATCTTCTGTGAGTCTTTTTGTAAACATTTACTTTTACTTGTCTTGGGTAAATACATAGTAGAATTGCTGGATAAGAGGGTATAGATATCGTGCTTAACTTAATTAGAAACTTCCAAACAGTTCTCTAAAGTGGTGGTACCTGTAATACACCACATTAAGAAATTGAAAGATAAAAGCCATATGATTATCTCAATAGATGCAGAAAAAGCCTTTGACAAAATTAAACATCCATTTATGATAAAAACTCTCCAGAAAGCAGGAATAGAAGGAACATACCTCAACATAATAAAAGCTATATATGACAAACCCAAAGCAAGCATTATCCTCAATGGTGAAAAATTGAAAGCATTTCCCCTAAAATCAGGAACAAGACAAGGGTGCCCCCTCTCACCACTACTATTCAACATAGTTTTGGAAGTTTTGGCCACAGCAATCAGAGCAGAAAAAGAAATAAAAGAAATCCAGACAGGAAAAGAAGAAGTAAAACTCTCACTGTTTGCAGATGACATGATCCTCTACATAGAAACCCCTAAAGACTCTACCAGAAAATTACTAGAGCTAATCAATGAAGAATAGTAAAGTTGCAGGATATAAAATTAACACACACAAATCCCTTGCATTCCTATACACTAACAATGAGAAAACAGAGAAATTAAGGAAACAATACCATTCACCATTGCAACAAAAAGAATAAAATACTTAGGAGTATATCTACCTAAAGAAACAAAAGACCTATACATAGAAAACTATAAAACACTGATGAAAGAAATCAAAGAGGACATAAATAGATGGAGAAATATACCGTGTTCATGGATTGGAAGAATCAATATTGTCAAAATGACTATATTACCCAAAGCAATCTATAGATTCAATACAACCCCTATCAAGCTACCAACAGTATTCTTCACAGAACTAGAACAAATAATTTCACAGTTTGTATGGAAATACAAAAAACCTCGAATAGCCAAAGCAATCTTGAGAAAGAAGAATGGAACTGGAGGAATCAACCTGCCTGACTTCAGACTATACTACAAAGCCACAGTCATCAAGACAGTATGGTACTGGCACAAAGACAGAAATATAGATCAATGGAACAAAATAGAAAGCCCAGAGATAAATCCACTTAACTATGGACACCTTATCTTCGACAAAGGAGGCAAGAATATACAATGGAAAAAAGACAACCTCTTTAACAAGTGGTGCTGGGAAAACTGGTCAACCACTTGTAAAAGAATGAAACTAGAACACTTTCTAACACCATACACAATAATAAACTCAAATGGATTAAAGATCTAAATGTAAGACCAGAAACTATAAAACTCCTAGAGGAGAAAATAGGCAAAACACTCTCTGACATAAGTCACAGCAAGATCCTCTATGACCCACCTCCCAGAATATTGGAAATAAAAGCAAAAATAAACAAATGGGACCTAATGAAACTTAAAAGCTTTTGCACAACAAAGGAAACTATAAGCAAGGTGAAAAAAGAGCCTTCAGAATGGGAGAAAATAATAGCAAACAAAGAAACAGACAAAGGATTAATCTCAAAAATATACAAGCAACTCCTGCAGCTCAATTCCAGAAAAATAAATATGACCCAATCAAAAAACGAGCCAAAGATCTAAACAGACATTTCTCCAAAGAAGACATACAGATGGCTAACAAACACATGAAAAGATGCTCAACATCACTCATTATCAGAGAAATGCAAATCAAAACTGCAATGAGGTACCATTACATGCCAGTCAGGATGGCTGCTATCCAAAAGTCTCCAAGCAATAAATGCTGGAGAGGGTGTGGAGAAAAGGGAACCCTCTTACACTGTTGGTGGGAATGCAAACTAGTACAGCCACTATGGAGAACAGTGTGGAGATTCCTTAAAAAACTGGAAATAGAACTGCCGTATGACCCAGCAATCCCACTCCTGGGCATACACACTGAGGAAACCAGATCTGAAAGAGACACGTGCACCCCAGTGTTCACCACAGCACTGTTTATAATTGCTGGGACATGGAAGCAACCTAGATGCCCATCAGCAGATGAATGGATAAGAAAGCTGTGGTACATATACACAATGGAATATTACTCAGCCATTAAAAAGAATACATTTGAATCAGTTCTAATGAGATGGATGAAACTGGAGCCCATTATACGGAGTGAAGTAAGCCAGAAAGATAAACACCAATACAGTATGCTAACGCATATATATGGAATTTAGAAAGATGGTAACGATAACTCTATATGCAAGACAGAAAAAGAGACACATGTATAGAACGGACTTTTGGACTCTATGGGAAAAGGCAAGGGTAGGATGATCTGAGAGCACAGCATCGAAACATGTATATTATCAAGTGTGAAACAGATCGCCAGTCCAGGTTGGATGCATGTGACAAGTGCTCGGGGCTGGTGCACTGGGATGACCCAGAGGGATGGGATGGGGAGGGAGGTGGGAGGGGGGTTCAGGATGGGGAACACATGTAAATCCATGGCTGATTCATGTCAATGTATGTCAAAAACCACTACAATATTGTAAAGTAATTAGTCTCCAACTAATAAAAATAAATGAAAAATAAATAAATAAACTGGTGGTACCATGTAGCCTCCTACAAGCAATGTATAAGAATTCTCGTTGTTTCTTATGTTTGCTCAACATTCAAAAAACTAAGATCATGGCATCCAGTCCCATAACTTCATGGCAAATAGATGGGGAAACAATGGAAACAGTGAGAAACTTTATTTTCTTGGGCTCCAAAATCACTGCAGATGGTGACTGTAGCTGTGAAATTAAAAGACACTTGCGCCTTGGAAGAAAAGCTATGACCAACCTAAACAGCATATTATAAAGCAGAGACATTACTTTGCCAACAAAGGTCTGTCTAGTCAAAGCTATGTTTTTTCCAGTAGTCATGTGCAGGTGTGAGAGTTGGACCATAAAGAAAGCTGAGCACTGAAGAATTGATGCTTTTGAACTGTGGTGTTGGAGACTCTTGAGAGTCTCTTGGACTACAAGGAGATCAAACCAGTCAATCCTAAAGGAAATCAGTCCTGAAGATCCATTGGAAGGACTGATGCTGAAGCTGAAACTCCAATACTTTGGCCACCTGATGTGAAGAACTGACTCATTGGAAAAGACCCTGATGCTGGGAAAGATTGAAGGCAGGAGGAGAAGGGGACGACAGAGGATGAGATGGTTGGATGGCGTCACTGACTCAGTGGATATGAGTTTGAGCAAGCACCAGGAGTTGGTGATGGACAGGGAAGCCTGGCGTGCTGTAATCCGTGGGGTTGCAAAGAGTTGGACACTACTGAGCAACTGAATGGAACTGAATATTATCTGTCCTTTGGACTTCAGCATTCCATTGAACATGAAATGATAGTTCATTGTGGCTTTATTTTTAATTTTTTGATAATTACTGATATTGAATGTCTTTTATGTTCTTATAGTCCATTTCTTCATTGATAAAGTGACATCTCAAATTATTTGCTCATTTAAAAAAATTGGGTTTATCTTTTAATTATTGATTTCTTTATTTATATATTATAGATACAAGTTTCTATTAGCTATTTAAGCTGTAAATACTTTTCCCCCCACAGTTTGTGGCTTACCTATTCATTTTCTTAATGATATCTTTTAAAAAGCAAAAAATTTTAATTTTGATGAAGCCCAGTTTAACATTTTTCTTTTTATGGCCAATGATTTTTGTGTGTGTGTCAGATAAATTTTGACTGTCTCAAGGTTGTTGAGATACTTTGTATTTCTTCTAGAAATTTGATGGTTCAAGATCGTCAAACCAATATTGTTCATCTTAAATTTGATCTTTTCAAAAAGTTTATTTTAAAAGTTCCAAGTATATAACAAACTGGAAAGAATTTTACAATGAAGACCCCTATATCTACATCTAGGTTTTACTGTTAACATTTTGCTACATTTAATTTCATTTTTGTATGTAAGAATAAGGAAGAGGTTAAGGGTTTTTTTTAATATGAATATCTAGCTCTTTATTTAAAATATTTTTTATTTTTCCCTTTGGATTTATTTATTTTTTTGCCTTTTCATACTGTTCATGGGGTTCTCAAGGCAAGAATAGTGAAGTGGTTTCCCATTCCCTTCTCCAGTGGACCATGTTTTGTCAGAACTCTCCACCATGACCTGTCCATCTTGGGTGGCCCTACATGGCATGGTTTCTAATTTCATTGAGTTAGACAAGGCTGTGATCCAAGTGGTCAGTTTGGTTAGTTTTCTGTAATTGTGATTTCCATTCTGTCTGCCCTCTAATGGTTAAGGATAAAAGGCTTGTGGAAGCTACCTGATGACAGGGACTGGACTGGCTGTGGGGGAATCTGGGTCTTGCTCTGATGGGCAGGGCCATGCTCAATAAATCTTTAATCCAATTTATGAAAAGGCAAAAAAATATGACACTGAAAAATGAACTCCCTAGGTCAGTAGGTGCCATATGGCTCCTGGAGAGGAGTGGACAAATAGCTCTAGAAGGAATGAAGAGGCTGAGCCAAAATGAAAATGACACCCAGTTATGGATGTGACTGGTGATGGAAGTAAAGTCTCATGCTGTAAAGAACAATATTGCATAGGAACTTGGTGTTAGGTCCATGAATCAAGATAAATTGAAAGTGGTCAAACATATGGCAAGAGTGAACGTCGACATTTTAGGAATCGATGAGCTAAAATGGACTGGAATGGGTGAATTTAACTCAGATGACCATTGTATCTACTACTGTGGGCAAGAATCCCTTAGAAGAAATGCAGTAACCTTCAAAGTCAACGAAAGAGTCTGAAATGCAGTACTTGGGTACAATCTCAAAAATGACAGAGTGATCTCTGCTCGTTTCTAAGGCAAACCATTCAGTATCACAGTAATCCAAGTCTGTGCCCCAACCACTAATGCTAAAGAAGCTGAAGTTGAATGGTTCTATGAAAACCTACAAGACCTTCTAGAACTAACACCAAAATAAGATGTCCTTTTCATCATAGAGGACTGGAATGCAAAAGTAGGAAGTCAAGAGATACCTGGAGTAACAGGCAAATTTGGCCTTTGAGTACAAAATGAAGCAGGGCAAAAGCTAACAGAGTTTTTCCAAGAGAACGCACTTTTCATAGCAAACACCCTCTTCCAAAAACACAAGAGACGACTCTACACCTGAACATCACCAGGTGTTCAATACCGAAATCAGACTGATTATATTCTTTGCAGCCAAAGATGGAGACACTCTACACAGTCAGCAAAAACAAAACCGGGAACTGCCTGTGGCTCAGATAATGAACTCCTTATTGCCAAATTTAGACTTAAATTGAAGAAAGTAGGGAAAACCACTACACCATTCAGGTAAGACCTAAATCAAATCCCTTACGATTGATTATACAGTGGAAGTGACAAATAGATTCATGGGATTAGATCTGATAGAGTGCCTGAGGTACTGTGGACAAAGGTCCGTAACATTGTACAGGAGGCGGTGATCAAAACCATCCCCAAGAAGAAGAAATGCAAAAAAAAAATTGGTTGTCTGAGGAGGCCTTACAAATAGCTAAGAGAAGAAGAGAAGCAAAAGGTAAAGGAGAAAAGGAAAGATAGACTCATCTGAATTCAGAGTTCCAAAGAAGAGCAAGGAGAGATAAGAAAGCCTTCCTCAGTGATAAATGCAAAGAAATAGAGGAAAACAATAGAAAGGGAAAGACTAGAGATCTCGTCAAGAAAATTAGAGATACCAAGGGAAACATTTCATCCAAAGATGGGCACAATAAAGGATAGAAATGATATGGACCTAACAGAAGCAGAAGATATTAAGAATAAGTGGCAAGAATACACAGAAGAACTGTACAAAAGAGATCTTCATGACCCAGATAACCACGATGGTGTCACCACTCACCCAGAGTCAGACATCCTGGAATGCAAAGTCAAATGGACCTTAGGAAGCATCACTACAAACAAAGCCAGTGGAGGTGATGGAATTCCAGCTGAGCTATTTCAAATCCTGAAAGATGAGGCTGTGAAAGTGCTGCTCTCAATACGCCAGCAAATTTGGAAAATTCAGCAGTGGCCACAGGACTGGAAAAGGTCAGTTTTCATTTCAGTCCCAAAGAAAGGCAATGCCAAAGAATGTTCAAACTACTGCACAATTGCACTCATCTCACACACTAGCAAACTAATGCTCAAAATTCTCTAAGTGAGGCTCCAGCAGTATGTGAACGGAGAACTTCCAGATGTTCAAGCTGGATTTAGAAAAGGCAGAGGAAGCAGAGATCAAATTGCCAACATCGTTGGATCATAGAAAAAGCAAGAAAATTCCAGAAAAACATCTACTTCTGCTTCATGGACTATGCTAGAGCCTTTGACTGTGTGGATCACAACAAACTGTGGAAAATTCTTAAAGACATGGGAATACCAGACCATCTTACCTGCCTTCTGATAAACCTGTATGCAGGTCAAGAAGCAACAGTTAGACGTGCAACAACGGATTTATTTGGCACCTTACTAAAAAAACATCAATTATTAGTATATGTGTATGGTCAGTTTATGGACTTTCTATTCTGTTCCATTGATTTATTTTACCTATTCTTATACCAATATTCTACTGTCTTGGTTATTCATGTTTTATAGTGGATTTTCAAATCAGGTAATCAAAAGTCTTCCAACTTTGTTATCCCATTTTGAAATTGTTTTGGCCATTTTAGATCACTTGTGTGTCTATATAAATATTAGAATTAGCATATTTCTTCAAAAGAGACTGCTTGTATTTAAAATAGTTTATGTTAAATCTGTAGATTAATTTATGGAGAGTGGACATCCTAAATAATTTTGAGTCTTCCAGTTCATGGATATAAAATACCTCAACATTTGCTTTTGACTAATTTTGGAAAGTAGTATTTTGTAATTTTCAGTTATAACTCTCAAACATGTTTCATTAGGTTTATGTGTGGGTATTTGAAGCCAGTGGTGAACTGAATGAAAAAAAGGATACAATAGTAGCCCAAATACTGCTCAATTTCAGACCCAAGTCAGCCCCTGCTCTAGTAGCCTTACAGAAGCAGTATTTTTCTTTTTATGTTCTTTAATATAAAATGTTTAGCATGCAATCAAGATAGCAAGTCACATGAAAAAGCAAGAAATGTGACCCATGGTCCACAGAGGACATGGTCAATAGAAGCAGACCTTAAGAGAACCCAGATGTTGGAAAGCTCAAATAAGAACACTGAAATAACTATGACAAAGATGCTAAAAGATGTAATGGAGGATTTTCCTGGAGGTACAGTGGATAACAATCTCCTGCCAGGGCAGGGGACACAGGTTCAATCCCTGGTCCAGGAAGATTCCACATGCTGCAGAGCAGCTAAGCCTGTGTGCCATATCTACTAACCCTGCCTTCTACAGCCCATGAGCCACAACTATGGATCTCACGTGCTGCAACTACTGAAGCTTGTGGGCCTAAGCACCTGTGCTCTGCAACAAGAGAAGCTACCCCAGTGAGAAGCACACACACCACAGCTAGAGAGTAGCCCCTGCTCTCTGCAACTAGAAAAAGCCCACAAGCAGCAGCAAAGACCCAACACAAACAAGAAATAAAACTTTTTTAAAGATAATGAAAAAGATGGGTAGTGTGCATGAATAAATGGGAAATTTAAGCAGAGCCATGGAAATAAGAACCAAATGGATATGTTGAGATGAATAATACAAAATTAGAGCAGTATTTTGGCTATTGTTGTATCCTTTCTTTCATTCAGTTTACCATTGGCTTCAAATTATTTGAAGGCAGAATCAATACATTCCCTTCAGCAGGGATTAAATCATTGCCCATATAATTGAACTCAATCTCTAGCCCCGTCACTCCCCCTGAGGTCATGCTGACCTAAAGTTCCAACTATCTAAACATGTGGTTGGCTATTTGGGTGACCAGCTCCCATTCTGAAGCTCTATAGGGGTCCACTATGAGCCACTTCATTAGCATAACAAAAAGTTCTGTCACTCAGGAAATCCCAAGAGATTTTGAAGCTCTGTGCCAGGAATCAGGGACAAAGACCAGATATATTCTCCACTATACCATAGGGTTTCGTTCAGCTCTCCTGCCCATTCCTGATCTTTTGAGGGAATCTTGCACTTGGAGAGAGGTCTCAGCCTGATATACCTCAGCGTGGGTTTCTCTCTGCTCTCCTTCTCAGTTCCCATCCACTGCTTTCAGTGTACCACTCCCCAAACATTGAAGACTCATAGTGTAAGTGATAGTGGTTCAGATCCTCTCTGTGGGTGTGACTTTGGCAGGCAGATTCTTTACCACTGGCACCACTTGGAAGCCTTCTAATCCATCTTGGCAGCCCAAATGCTGCTGTTAAAGTTTGCTTGAAATTCAACTAGCTTCTCTTACCCATTCTATGGAGGTTATTCTTTCTCTCGCAGTCTCACCAAACATGGAGCAGCTATGGATTTCTTCTGTCCTATGAAGGGCACATCACTTTCTGGATTTAGTTCATTTATATTTGTGTCCATGCTTTCTGATGAGTTTTTTAAAACTATGCTATTTTAGCTTATCTGTTTTTTTCTTTGGGGGATGGGATTGTTTGATGTTTTGTGTGTGTGTTTCTGCATCTGAACGTAGTCTGTTCACTTTTGCAGGGAATAGAGGAGGAGCAGTTAAGGGATTTTTTTTTTTTTTTGGTGGAAATTATATCAAATTCACTTTATTCTTCAATATATGAGAACTCTTTTGAGTAGCTCCTAATCCCTCCCTTATAGCTCAGTTGGGAAAGAATCTGCCTGCAATGCAGGAGACCCGGGTCAATTCCTGGATCAGGAAGATCCCCTGGATAAGGAAATGGCAACCCACTCCAGCATTCTTGCCTGGAAAATCTCATGGACAGAGGAGCCTGGCCGGCTACAGTCCATGGGGTTGCAAGAGTCAGACTCGATTTAGGGACTAAACCACCACCTAACCCCTCAAAGACCCCTTTAATCTCTCCCTTTTCTAAATCTGCTCTAAACACTATTCCTTTTATCTCAGCAACAGCAAGGAGCAGGCATGCATTCTGGCAGTCTGCTCTCTACCCCCATCTCCCAGCACACCCACACAGAAATTGCTAATCAATCTTCTGTCTTTATTTCCTGTAGGGACTGGATGAGCTCTTTCAGTACTTCTCAACATAATGTACCAGGCAATCAATTAGATTTGGTCCACAGTATTAAATGTGCTTGCCACCGTCGATTTAGCCTCAAAGGTGTTTTTTCCCCTAGTTGAGCACTTTGGGACTCCTCCAAGAAAACATTTGTCACACAGGGCATCCATAAGTTACGGGTTATTGTCACAACCAGACAAGATTTCAAAGAGGATCAGTGGATTCTGAGTTCAAAACAGAAAGAGAGATTAGTAGACACTGAAGTGAAATGATCTGAAAAGAGTTTGTACTGATATCATTTAATGCACATTGAGAGAGAGAGGATACAGACACTGAGGTGAAATGATCTGAGAATAGTTTGTACTGATATCTTAATGCACATTGAGAGATGGAGGATACAAACCGAGACTTGACCGCCTCGGGTTTTTATTCATCTTCCAAGTTAGTGGGTAGAAATGGGAGCAGTGAGATATGCTCTATTATGTAATCTCTAGGTCCCTTCTGGTGCTTTCATCAAATACTAAAGAAAATTATAATCAGATGATGTTGCTAAACTTTATTTTAGTGGACTCCTTTAATGCCTATTCTTTCTAATACCATTCAAGCAGCAACAAGGGCTTTGAATATACACTTCCCTATGAAACAGAGAAAGTAGAGTCAAATTCTTAAAAATCTATATCAGGAAGGATAGTCTTGAAAACCATGAGTTTCAGTGTTAAGAATCAAATTTCTGAGGAGGAGGCTTATTATTGCATTCTAAAGCTTGGTTTTTAAGTGCAAAGAACTGGAAGGACTTTCAGAATAGCATTATACTACAAAACTTCATAGTCTCTTAAGGGAAATGAAAGTTTGATCAGCTGGCCAGAAAGGAAGTACCAGAGGGAATGTGATCAAGATTTAGATATTTTAAGTTCCTTGTATCCATTTTGCAAAGCAAACCCCAGGATGGGGCTGGGATGACATAAAACCTGAAGACACCCCTCACCCACATTTCTAGACAGATTTGAGGATATAGCACAGCATAAAGACTCCCTGTCTGGCTTCACCAGCTGTGATTCAGAAGCTTGCATGGCTTGTAGAGAAGCTTCATCATCCAGCAGCATGTGAGTAATGGGGTCATGAGTGACTGAGGAAGGTGGCTCAGCTGACAAGAGGCCGTTTCACAGAATCCTCGTACGTGAACATTGTATGTAGAAAGACAAGACTTCCAGGGCTTCAAGGGGGCCATGGGAGGGCAAGTGGGCAGGTGGACTGAAGGAACTTGGGGTTTAGACAAGAAGGACATGGTCATGTTTCCAGGACAGTGGAATCCAGTTTCTAAGACTCAGGAGGTGAGCATTCCTAACAAACAGAGAAGCGCCCAGGGCTCAACCCCCTCCCTCTAGGGCTGGGAGATGGGAACTTGGCACAGCCTTCAGGGAGAAGGGAAAGGGAAGATCCCAATTTAACAGCATTTATCTGGAAGGGACTGAGTTTGAGATCAGAAATGATTTGAATTCTTTGAGTTGAAAGCTTCAGTTTTTCTGTATCCATGGAAATGGTAGATTAAAACCTTTTCATTTTTGAGAAATGAATTTACAGTTTTATACACATGAGTTCCTTGGACTCTTGAGTGTGAAAAATTCATACCTGCAGAAGTGATGAAGAATAGTTCATACTTGTGTATTGGCAGTGGTGACCCTCACAGTGCTTAATTCCAAATAGCACTTTGGCAGTAAACCTGGGACTAAAGACAAAAAGATGAGGTGGAACAGACAAATGAAAATGAAGATGAATAAAACATTCAAACTCTTAACTGAAACTTCCGTGCCTACAAGATCGTGCATGATCCGGCACTGCTTACCTCTTTGCTCATTTCTTCTGCTGCTCTCTCCACCCCTGTGTGCTCTCTGCTCACTTACACCGGTCTCCTTTACGCCAGCACACCAGAACTCTGCCCTGACTTTGTTATCTGTTGCTGCATCACAAATCACCCCACATTAAGGGACTTAGGACAGCAGCACCCGTTTGCTGTCTCACTGGGTTGACTGGGCTCATCTGGGTGGTTCACCCATGTGGTGTTGTCTCTAGTCACCTGAAGGTGTCACTGGGCTAGAATGAATGAGATGGCTCACACATGTGGCTGACAGCTGGGAGCTCAACTCAGGTTTTCCACTAAAGACTGTGTTAGAGTTTCTAAAGAAACAGAACCAGTAGGATGTGTATATATAAATATAGAAAGGTATTTATAATGAGGAATGGGTTCAGGTGATTATGGAGACAGGTAAGTTCTGAGATCTGCAGGGTAAGCCAGGAGACCCAGGAAGTCAATGGTGTTATTGTGATTGGAGTCTGAAGGCCTGAGACCCAGAGGAGCTGATGATGTAGATTCAGTCCAAAAGTCAGTAAGCTTGAGACCCAGGAAGAACTAATGTTTTCGTTTGAGTCTGAAGGCAGAAGAAAAACCACTTTCCCATCTCAAAGGCAGTCAGGTGGGAAAGAATCTGTCTGACTCTGAGGAGGTCAATCTTTTAGTGCTCTTCAGGCCTTCAACTGACTGGATGAGGCCCACCCACCTTAGGGAGGGCAGTCTGCTTTTCTAACCCTACTGATTCAAATGTTAATCTCATCTAAAAAGAGTCTCACAGGAACACCCAGAAAAGTGAGCAACAATCTGGGCACTCTGTGGCCTGGTCAAGTTGACACATAAACCATCACAGAGAGGCTCACCTCACCACATGATCCGCACCATGGCCTGGGCTTGTCACAGCATGGTAGCTGGGTCCCAGGGGGAGTGTTGCAAGCTTGCCAGAGCACAACCTGCATATCTCTCCAGACCCGGCATCACCTCTGCTGTATTTGTGGATCAAAACAAGTCACAGGCTCAGCCTAGATCCGGGGGAGGAGACGCCTCCACCTCTCTGCGGGAGGCTGGTGAGGCTTCTCTGGCGCCGCTGTGCTGTGCTGTGCTGTGCTTAGTTGCCCAGTCATGTCCAGCTCTTTGCGACCCCATGGATCAGAGCCCTCCCGGTTCCTCTGTTCAGGAGTATTCTCCAGGCAAGAAGACTGGAGTGGGTTGCCATGCCCTCCTCCAGAGGATCTTCGCAACTCAGGGATCGAACCCAGGTCTCCCTCACTGCAGGTGGATTCTTCACCATCTGAGCACCAGGGAAGCCCATGGACAACTTTCTGCACAAATTCCCAACAAAATTCCCCACAAATCTGGGCCTTTTGCATGCTGAGCTCTAAGAGGACTTTTCCTCCCCTCTCCTCATCTGGTCAACTCTACTTTGTTCTTTGGGTCTCAGCTTAGATCTCCTCCCTCCATGGAAGCCTTTCTTGAATTTGACTCCTGTATCCACAGACCTTGCTAGCTCACCTTATTCTGTGTGCCTACACACACTCTGCTTTTCTGAACATTTCTCATCATGGTTGGAATGAATTATCTAGGTGATGGTGAGCTGACTTGCTGACTTCAGTCTTGCTATGAAGATATTAGTGGTGGCTGGGGTGAGGCATGCCAAGAGCATTGGATTTAAAGGCAGAAAACTTAAATTTAGGTTCTGGCTCTGCCATTTATTAACTGTGTGACTTTGGGCAAGTCACATGTGTTCTCAGGCCTTTACTCTCCTCATCTGTAAAACCAGATGAGTCATAAAGTCATGAAGACCCTTTCCTTACAAAGTGACTGCACAGATTGGAAGAGAGACCAAGTGTCAAGCCGGCTGCAGACATTGGAGAGCTGTGTGTGACAGGCCCGCCTTCCTGCTCCCTTTCCTTTCCTCCTCCCCCTCAATAGAAGGAAGCCAACAGTATGTGCCTTTGAGTTCTAGCACCCCATGGGTCACTGAGGCCCCGGTTGTGAGCCCTTGAGGTGGAGAGCAAGCAGGGAGCAGAAAGGAAATGGCCCCAGGTGTGTCTGGAACAGGAGCAGGCAAGTAGGTCCAGCTCAGGATGCTCTGTGCTCACCTTTGAGGGGCAGAGCACAGGTGGAGGTCGCACTATGACTACTATTACACTTGGGAGCTTTGGAGGCTTCCCTCTGGGAGAGAGAGCTTTGGAGGTTTTCCCTCTGGGAGTGAGAGGAATGTGGGAGACTGTGAAGAAAAAAGAGGTTTGCTTCTAATTTGCTTACCCATATTTGATATATGGAATTTAAAACCAAGTGTGTACCTTAGTCCACCCTGAGAGGCAGCAAGTTACATGAGATTGACATCACCCAGGGTTCCAGGATATAGTGTGGACCATAAAGTCATAGACTTAAACACAAAACCAGGACCTCCTCACAAATTAAATATGACCAAGTTTATATAAGTTGTTCATTCTAGGTAGCAGGGAAGCCAACAAGAGATGGCTGTGTTTATTTCCAAAGGACTCGGGCCAGTTTGAAGAAGCTCCCCCTGGCTGGAAATGAGCATCAGCAAGGACAGCAACCACAGTGTCTTTTTTTTCACAGTGGGTGAAAAGTTATCAAATACAGTGAAATATCAAAAGTCATAATGAAACTGAAACAGTAATTGTAATTGATCACCATGTGAAGATGTTAGGGAGCCCACTCCCTGTTTTGGAAGCTAGTAAATAAAAGGGAAGAATCAAGATTTTTATTCTCTTTTCTACTTTAGCTCTGGCTAACCACAGAGCAGGTGAGGGAGCTTTCTCCAGGTACAAGCATTCTAGCCAGTCACATTCTAGCCAAGCATTCTAATCAATCTAGGGGCTGTTTGGCAGCCCCTAATGATTTAATGGATCTACGCCCTAGCGGTAATAGCTGCTAACGTGACAGAAAGAGACAGCAGGTCATTATGTGCTTCCACAAACACTGCTTGTGACACTGTCTTGCAAAATAAAAGAGTTAGTCCCATCAAGCATCCAAAACTGGAGTCAACAAATCTTTTCTGTAAAGGGCCAAGGCAAAAGAGCAATACTTTGGGCTTTGTGGATAATCTCAGTCATAATTACGGGAGTCTGCTAATGAAGCATAGAAACACACAGCACGTGAGCATATGAGTATGGCTGTTTTCAGTTAAACTTTATTTACAAAAACAGACCCCAGGCTGTATTTGGCCCACAGGTTACAGTTTGCTGAGCATTGTTCTAAACCCAGCTGTCCACTTAAAACAGGAAAGTTGCAAGACAGGACATCACACTGAGCAAATCCGGGCTGTGAGAAAAATTTTTAAGAAAAGATATCAATTCATAAGAAAAAGGAAAGGAAAAGAAAGGATATCAATTCAAATAAATTGAAATTGAAATGGTGGGGAGAAACCTATGGCTTAAGAGACCTCTGCTTATATAATTTCTTCCTCCATTAATCCTGTTGTCAATTAGTTAATAATTAATTACTAACTGACCTACTAATATTGGCTTATTAGTACTCCTTTGATGGCCTTTATCATATTCTGCCTTGTTGTCATCATTATTTGGGGACTTGTCTTAGGGCATCTGTTCAACTCTTGGCTGGATGAGAACAGTTGCTGGGTTGGTCTCACCCAGACTGAACTTCTCCTGTGGTATCAGAGGCTGGGCCAGAGGAAGACACTGATTTAGCTCAAAAATGCTGGCAGCAGCCTGATTCCCTCACCAGCAAACGTCAAGAGGAGACACCTGCCGTGGAGAGGCCCTCAGAGCGTGAGCCAGAGGCATGTGTTTTTGTCCAAAGGAGGGATGTTCCTAGTCTGCTCTAGCAAGAAAGGAAGAGACTGGCTGGCTTGAAACACAAGGAGGAAGCTGACTTAGAGGCCACCAAGGCTAGTGCATTGTATTAGGATAAGCTGAAGCTGGATTTATTAACAGGAATTTGGTTGAAGCAGTATATGAATCAAACCAAACTTCCTGAAAGTCAATTACAAAGATATGTGTGCTTCTTACTCTTAGAATTACTTACTATGCATTCATAATGGCAACACCAACATTTATAAGGGAAAAAATGTATCCAGAATCCTGTTCCCAAGCAAATCAGCTTTTTCCAGTTTTTTTTACACCCAGGTAATTCACTGATGCATAGGTTAAATAAATGCTTCCTGTTGCAGTGATTCTCAAAGAATGGACTGTGGACCTCTTTCAGGGGGTCTGTGAGGTCAGGATTATATTTATAATAATATGAAGGCTTTATATGTTTTTTCCACAATGTTGACATATACACTGATATCTAAAAAGCAGCGGTATTTAAACAGTGATATTTAAAAAGCACTGATATTTAAATATCAGTGTTGACATATACACTGATATTTAAAAACAACTATATGCTGTTTATAGGAGACACTTTAGATTCAAAGACAAAATAAATTGAAAGTAAAGTGGTGTGTAAAGTATATCATGCAGACAGCAACCATAACAAAGCTGGAGTGCCTATGCTAGCATCAGACAGATTTTAAAATAAAAAAGTTACTTGAGGTAAATTAGGGCATTCTATAATGATGAAAGAGTAAATCCATCAGGAAAATATCTACATAAAGATAGAGATAAACAAACATCCCTCTGATAACAGAGCCCCAAAATATATGAAGCAAAAACTGACAGAATTAAAGGAGAAATAGTCAGTACAACAATAATGGTTGAAGACTTCAATGTCCTAGTTTGAATAATAAATGGAAAGAAGAGTAGAAGAGCTCTAGGCAGAAGAGCAACAAGGAAATGGAAGGCTTGAACAATGTTATAAACAAACTAGACCGTACAGTTATCAGACAGCCTACCCAACAACAGCTGAACACATATTCCTCTCAAGTGCATATGGAACATATTCCAGAATAAAGCACGTGCTATGCCATAAACCAAGGCTTAATAAATTAAAAAATATGGAAATAATATAAAATGTGTTCTTTGGTCACAATGGAATGAAATTAGAAATCGAAAACAAGGAATTTGGGGAGATACACAAATATATGGGAAATAACACAGTTTCAAATAAGCATTGGGTCAAAGAAGAAATCACAAAGACAATATACTATGAAAAGAATGAAAGTGAAAATGCAGCATACCAAAACTTATGGGATGCAGCTAAAGCAGTACTTAGAGGGAAACTTACAACTATAAATGCCTATATTAAAAAAGAAAGATCTCAAATCAGTAACATGACTTTCTACCTTAAGATTTTGGAAAAAGAGGAGCAAACTAAACTCAAACAAAATGAAGGAAATAATGAAGATTAGACTAGGAATTAATGAAGTGGGTGATAGAAAAACAATAGAGAATAATTAACAGAATCAAAAGTTAGTTACTTAAAAAGATCAATAAAGTTGAAAAGACTTTAAGCTAGATTAACCAAGAAAATTAGAGAGAAGACTCAAATTACTGGAATCAGGGATGAAAGAACTTACCTTCTAACCTTACAAGAATTGCAGGAATTGTAGGAATTGTAAAAGAATATGATGAACAGCTGTATAACAACAAATTAGATAAATTGGATAAAATTAAAAATTCCTAGAAAGGCAAAATTTACTGGAACTGAAGAAAAACCAGAATATCAGAATGGACCTATAACAAGTAAAGAGAGTTGATTAGTGATTAAAAATGAACAAAATTACAAAGAAACGAGACCTAGAAGGCTTCACTTATGAATTCTGCCAAATATTTAAGGATTAATTAATACCAGTTATTCACTAGCTTTCCAGAAAGAGGAGAAAACACTTCCCAACTCATTCTGTGGGGCCAAAATTACTCTAATATCAAAACCAGGGGAAAAAATATCACAGAAGAAGAAAAGAACAGACCAATAACCTCTTACAAAAATAGACCTTTAAAAAATACTAGCAAACTGAATCCATAAACATTAAAAAAAAAATCACTTTACACACTGTGACCAAGTGGGGATTTATCCCAGGATGCAAGGTTGGTTAAACATGAGAAAATCAAATAATGTAATCCTAGGATGCAAGGTTGGTTAAACATGAGAAAATCAAATAATGTAATACATCATATCAATAGAATAGAGGAGAATACATGCAACATCTCAATAGGCATAGGAAAGAGACAAATTCAACACCTTCTTTATGATAAAAATATCTAGCAAACCATTAATAGAGTGGAGTTCCTCAACCTCATAAAGGATCTCAACCAAATATACACCAACAGCTAAACTCATACTTAATGGTGAAAGATTGAATGCTTTCCTCCTAACATCAGGAACAGGACAAGGATGTTTGCTATCACCAGTTTTATTCAATGTTGTGTTGCAAGCTCTAGTCAGGAAAATTAGAGAAGAAAAAAGGCATCCAGATTGATAAAGAAGTACAACTATATTTACAGATGATATGCTCTGGTATATAGAATGTTGTAGGAAATTCACTAAAAAAAAAACCCAAAACAACCAGTTGATCAAAGTTGCAGAATGCAAGATAAATATATCAAAATCAATGGTGTTTCTATACACTTGAATGATCTGCAAATTAATTCTGCTTACATTAGCATCAAACAATAAAATACCTAGAAATATTTAATAAAAGAAGGGCAAAATTTATACTCTGCGAACAACATTGTTGAAAGAAATTAAAGACCTAAATAATGGAAAAACATCCCACTTTCATAGATCAAAAAACTTAACTATTGCCAAGATGAAAATACTCTCCAGATTGATCTACAGCTTCAGTGCATGCAATCCTTATCAAAATCCCAGCTGCCACCTTTGCACAAATTGATAAGCTGATTCTGAAAATCACATATAAATGTAAGGGACTCAGGATAGCCAAACTGATCTTGAAAAAGCAAAGTTGGAGGACTCATACTTCTCAATTTCAGAACTTCCACAAATCTCCAGTAATTAGAGGACATTATGGTACTGGTGTGAGGATAAACATGTAAGTAAATGAACTAAGAGTCCAGAAATAAACCCTCATAATTATTCTCAGTTGATTTTCTGCAAGAGTTCCAAGTCCATTTAATAGAAAAAGAATAGTTTTTTCAAGAAATGGTCCTGGGAAAACTGGATATCCACTTGTAAGAAATGTATTTAAACTCATAACTTATATGGAAAATTACATGTACAAAATACATGTACCTTATACAAAAAATTACATCAAAATGCATTTAACAGCTAACACTATAAAAGTTTTAGAAGGAAACACAGGTGTACCTGTGTGACCATTGTGTGATCTTTGTGACCTTGAATTTGTCAGTAGTTTCTTAGATATAATAGTGAAAGCACAAGTGAGAAAATAAAAAAATAGATATATTGGACTTTAAAACTGAACATTTTTCTGCTTCAGAGAACACCATCAAGAAGGTAAAAAGCCCATAGAATGGGAGAAAATGTTTACAAATCTTATATCTGATAAGGGATTTTAATCCAGAATATATAACAAACTCTTAAAAGCCAGTAATAAAAAGACAACCCAATTTTAAAAATAGGCAGAGGGTAAATAGACATTTCTCTAGAGAAGTTATAAAAATGACCAACAAACACATGAAAGGATGCCTCAGTAGCATTAGACATCAGGAAAATGCACATGGAAACCATAAGACGCCACTTCACATCCAGTAAGATGGCTAGAATCTAAAAAGAGAGATTAGTAACATGTGTTTGCATGGATGTGGGGAAATTGGAACCCTCATGCTCTATTAGCAGGAATGTAAAACTCAGAAGATTTAGCGTAAAGTTACTGTATGCCCCAGCAGTTTCACTCCTAGGTATATACCCAAGAAAACTGAAATATGTGTCCATACAAACCCTGTGCAGGCCTGTGGGTTTCATTCCAGACCATTACAATAAAGCAAATATTGTAGTAAAGTGAGTCCTGAATTTTGTTGTTTCCTAGTACACGTAAAAGTTATGTTTTAATGCCTTGAACTGTGCAGGGGTTAGATTGTTAGATTAGGGATGTCCAATCCCTGAGTACTCAAAAACCCATGTATAGGTTGACTGCTGTGGTTCAAACCCATGTTATTTAAGGGTCAACTGTACATACCTTAATTAAAAATTGTTGCTAAAAAATGCTAACCATCACCTCAGCCTTGAGCAAGTTATCTTTTTTTTTTTTCCTGCTGGTGGAGGATCTTGCTTTGATGTTGACAGCTGCCAGACTGATCAGTGTGTTCGTTGCTAAAGAATGGGGTGGCTGTGAAAATTCTTAAAAATAAGACAATGAAGTTTGCTGTATTAATGAACTCTTATTTCCATGAATGATTGCTCTGTAGCATGCATTGCTGTTTGATAGCATTTTACCTGCAGTAAAATTTCTTTCTGAAGGGTTTGGAGACAATGCTTTCAAACCCTGCTGTCTTATTAACTAAATAAATTTATTCTAAATCATTTATTGTCATTTCAACAAACTTCTCAGCATTTTCATCAGGAATAGATTCCTGATGAACAACAGGGTCAAGAAGCCACTTTATTTACTCATTCATAAGATGCAGTTTGTCCTCTCTTCTGATTTTGTCATGAGATTGGAGTTCAGTCAGTCACATCTTCAGGCTCTACTTCTAATTGTGGTTTTCTTGAGATTTTCACCATATCTGCAGCTACTTCCTCCACTAAAGGCTTAAACCCCTTCAAGTCATCCATGAGGGAATCAGCTTCTTTCAAACTCCTGTTAATGTTGGTATTTTGACCTCTTCTCATGAATCACGAATGTTCTTAATGGTGTCTAGAATGGTGAGTGTTTTCCAGAAGGTTTTCTGTTTACTTTGCCCAGATCCATCACAGAAATTAGGTCTCTAGGGGACCAGGCTTTGCCTTGAGGCTCGACTTCCTCTGGAGCCTCATTTGAATGTTAGTGGTGGCCATGCACTCTCTAGACGCCCTGGGCAGGTATGGTGGGGGCCTCCCAAGGTCCAGATGCCTCCAGGCCTGTCAGGACCACTGGGAGCCACAAAGCCTACCTAGGAAGACAAACCAAACGTCAGGCTGGAGGAGGAAATAGATTGGACCCCAGGCGCTACTCCCATCCCTGGTGGGTGGCCTGGCAGGGAGGGAAGCTCCCTTTCTGTTTGAACTGACCAGGCCACTTCATCATCTTTTCATTGAGTCTAAACTTCAGGAAGCTTTTTCAGGAGCAAAACAGATGGACAATGCCTGGGGCAGCTCTATGCATGTGGGTAGAGTGGGTGTCTGCTTCTCCTCGTTATGAAAATTAGTTAATGTAGATTAGACTGAGGGTTTAGGCTAGATCTAGCTTAGGCTAAAATGTAATTAGGTGAAACATTCTCCCCTAATGTTGAACTAGCATAGAAGAATGTGACCTGGGTGTGGAACTCATCCCCACTGGATTTGAATCACTTCCTCCCATGCCTGTGCCTGGCCAGGGATGGGTATTAGGCAACCTGAAGTAGCAACAGAAGCCCCCCTTTAAGTGCATGTCCCTCTAGAAGAGGAAATGCATACAATCTCTAATCTATCATGAAAAGAAAGGAACCTAAGCATTACTTCCTAGAATCCCAGATATTTGGGGATAGAAAAGACTGGAGGGCTCCCTTGATGTCCACCTGCCCCAGGCCTCACAGTGTCCATCCACAAACATTAAATAGAATCTGTTGAGCATTGCTCTTGTTCCAGGTGCTTTTTTGTACACAGTCAATGTTGTCGCAGTCTGAGCACAGGTTGGAAAAGAATTTCCATACCCAGAGTATTGCAGAAAGGCGTGAGTTTTACCGAGAACAAAGAGCAGAGATAATGTGCTTGCTGCGAGCACAGCAGGCTGACCTTCTGACAGGCCAGGGAGAGTCGATACTGTTAGAACAGCCTACTGGTTCAAGGGAGAATGACGATTTTATGGGCTAGTAGCCAGTTTCTATATCCTCAAGATAAAATTCCTGCTGGAAGGGTGGCATTAGGTGATTTGTTAGGGTGCTAGAGGGTGAGTACCAAGGTGGTCATTTTTGCCTAATTTGGGGTCAGGAAGCTGACTGGTAAGGATCAGGGGGCTTTTGGCAACAGTTACAGTGGGGCTTAGTCAGTTCCGGAGCTATCTTGTTTCTGTGGCAAGGCCTTGCACCTGTGACCTTGGTATGGGACTCCACAGTCTCATTCTTTTTTTCCTTATTGAGATGCAGTTGACACACAGCACTGTGTATGGTATACAGCATGGTGATTTGACTTACATACAACGCAGTTTCATCCTTGTAACACCCATTCAAGGAAGGTAACCTCGTTCTCTTGTCACAGTTGAGGAGACGTCCCCGTTCCCCCTCATGACCAACCGGGCACATTGTCAGCCCCAGGATCTCTGTCTTTGTGGCAGCCGCTGCTTCAATGGCAACTCACTACTGATTCCATGACTTGTGCATGCTACAAGGTACTAGGCACAGGGACATTGTGGTGACCACAACCAGGCCCATCATTACCCAGAAACCCACCCAAATGGATGTGATTTCATACTCATGGAAGGCGCTGAGGAGGAGAGATATCTGCAGATGAGCGGTCCTGATGGAGTTAGGAGGATGTGGTGGATTTGCTGGGAGATGAGACATGAGTACGTGCTTGCTTGGCCAGGGGAATGGGGAAGTGGCTGAAGCTCAGAGGGCCAGAAAGAGGGTGGAGCAGGACAAGGCTGGTATGCACAGCAGGGGCTGCACCACTCAGGGCCCTAGGCTCCCTTAAAGTGTTGGTCCTTACTACCAGGGCAAGGGGAAGACATTGAACTATTCGAAGTAGAGGATGACATCATCACAAGTGTCATTTTAAAAGCTAACGGACTGCTGTGTGGAGAGCAAGTGGGAGGGGACAGCAGGATTGCAGTGTCTAGGAAGTGTGTGTGGCCCGCAACATGGCGTGGAGCAGTGGCATGGAGTTGGGGGACGGGGGAGATAGCATCAAGAGATACTTAAGGAACAAGTCAGATAGTCTTTGAGATGGAATGGATGCTGTGAAGGGTGATGGGTGAGCTGGATTCATGGGCCATGCAGTCTCTGCGTTAATTCAGGCCCCACTCCTTATTTAACACACTGACGTCACTTTCTTAATCAAATTTGATCAAAGGGCTCCACATTGTCACTTTGCACTCAACCTTGCAAAGTAGGTGCCTGGCCCTGCCCTGGGGCTGGAACTGGACTCTCAGGGCCCCCTCCCCCAGCTCCAGGCAGTCCAGAAGCAGCTCTCCTGGAGCAGGGGGGCCAGGTGTAGGGCTTGGAGGACTCACTGCCTGGAGCCATCAAGCTGCATACAGATCAGAGCTGCAGCCAAAGGGGCCTGGCCCTGCAGGAGAGCAGGAGAAATGGGGGTCAGCCCCGACCCCAGTCTGAAGCACACTTTTCTCTCTGAGAAGCAATGAGATGGCAAGACATGATCTCTGAAGTCCTTTCTGGCCCATCGTCTAACATATTTATGGTTCTTTTGTATCTTCGTTTGTTGCAATTCCTTGTGGCCTCTGCATGCAGTGCTGGCCCTCAGACTGTGGGACGAGCAGACACTGGCTTGCGGGGCTCAGCAGGCCCTTGCATGTCCTCTTGTTGTTTCTGTCACTCTGTGCCTGATTGCCACCCCCACCCCACCCCCAACCAACCCCGGCTTAGAGAGAAATGCTTCATGAGGTAAAAAACAACAACAACAGCAGCAGCAGCAAAACCACTTCTGGGAGCAGCGATACTTGTGGCTACTTTTGGCTGACATTTCTGTGGCCTGGTCTTCTCTGGTGAAGCCGAGGGAGGTCTGTTAAGAGAAAACAAACCTCAGTGACAGCTTGGCCCGGGGCTGGGCTGTGCAGGCCCCAGAGTGGGTTGGAAGCACCTGGCTTGTCAGGGACTGTTTTGCTGGCCTGGAGGACATCTGAGCCTCTGTTTTCAGAAGCTGCACGTGTCTCCACTGGCTCTGCAGCCTGCAGACATTTCTGTTCTCATTTCTGAGCCATGTGCTTAGTCTGTCTTATTTAGGATGTGTGGTTTCTTTAGGACCAACACCCTTGGCTCGTAATCTGGGACCTTGGGCAATAATATTGGGGTGTATTGGATGTGAGGGGGCATGTGGGGGAACTCTCACTAATGTGGCTTTCTTGTTGTAGGCCCCTGGTTCACTCAGATTGGGGGATAGTGAAGTGAACCTTGAGCCCTGTGGCTTGAGGTTTAGAGGACAAATTCCAGCTCGTCCCTCTGGACCAGGCCACTGGTTCCTGATCTGTGGTCTCTGGACAACTGGGCATCCTTGTAGGCAGTGGCCACATCCTAATTCCTGTTTCTTGGATACTTGCCATGTAGCAGGCATCATTCCAGCTCTTCTTTCATTGAAGCTTTCTGAGCAACTCACTGACACAGTGGGATTGTGTATTTTTCCCCTAAAGGTATAACAGTACTTTTAGTCCCACGTGCCTGTGTGACTCTTCCCCTACAAAAGACAGACTCTGTTCCTCCTCCTCCTGCACCTGGGGGGACTTCGTACTGCCTCGTGGAGCAGAATGTGGCAGAGGGATGCACTGTGACTTCTGAGGCTCAGTCCTTCTGCTGGTGTTGACTGAGTACCTACTGAGTGCCCCAGGCCTTCTCGGTCCTTTAGGTCCAGTAGGTACTCAGAGTACCTACTGAGTGCCCAGTGCTCGGTCCTTCTGCTAGTGTTGACTGAGCACCTACTGAGTGCCCCAGGCGTCGGGGGCACTGAGGATGCTTCATCAGTGTGTGTACTCCCTGCTCCATTGTGTGTGTTTGCTCACTAGATTTAGAGAATGATAGTGAGAACTGTGCGGGATCTTAGAGATTTTCCCATGCCCTGATTTTTAGGAGAAGAAACCAGGGCTCTGGAGGAGTGAGGACTTGCCCTTGGTCATACAGGACTCTGCATCCCTGGTGCAGTTGAGATCCCAGTCCTTCTGCTCATCTTGACTTTTGCCCATCTCAGGAGCGCTGGTTGGTGGACTTCAACTCCAGACTCTGTGCTGTGATCCTCGGTCACTCTGTTGGGCACAGAGTAGGTGCTTAGAAGATATTTACTGAGTGAATGTTTGTGCCAGAAAGAGCACAGAGTCTGCTCGGCCAGCCACAGTGTATTCAGCAGCCCAGCAGGAGAGTGAACTTCAATGAGGGCCCACTCTGGGAAGAAATGTCCTTTTTTTTTTTTTTTTAAATGAAAAATGAAAACAAGTGGGCTGTTGGAATTGGTGGAGGTTTAGGGCAAGTTTTGTTTTGGAGCTGTCGGGTCACTGGAATTCCCCTTAGGTTCTTTCATCCCAGCAGAGATGGACTGATAGAAATGAGGTGGTGGTGGGTGGAGGGGAGGGAGTCAGGGGGTGGAGGGCAGATGGGAGAAGAGCTTTGCTTTCTTTGTGTGCCCTGAATGAATCTAGGCTGACTCTCCAGTGATCCCAGGAGACTATCTCAAGTCACCTCTCTTAGCCCCTTGCAGTTTCGTACCTGACCCCCAAGCCAGCCCCTTGCCCTGTCACTGGTCACATCTCTCCCTCAGGTAAGACCCAAGTCGACCAGGCTGGGGGGTCTAGTGCCTGCCACCTCTCTAGATCTGCCTCATGCTTTACTCCAGCCACGTTGACCTTCTTTCACCAGCTATGGGGCCTTGGACAAGCCCCTCCTCCTCTCTGAACCTCAGTTTCCTCCTCAGTAGTCATCAGGGGAACGCCATTTGTTCATTCATTCACTTGCTGTGAAGATGACCCCCACGTTTAAATGACTTCCCTCCTCTAGGCCCTACCTCTTCAAACAGTCACACATTCCAAAGCTCCTGATTGTCAATAAACCTTTTCTTCTGCTTTAAAAAAATTAAACAGAAGAACAACCTGCTTTTATTCCAAGCTCTGTTCCCCCCTTAGAAGGCTTTTTCTCTCTGGTCATGCCTTAACATAGGCCAGTGGTGTCTGCAAGTGGAGAATGTGTGTGTTGATAGTAGTTCCTTAATAGGAGGTTGTATTGTCACAGCCACGGTCAGTGGACATGTTTGTGAAATTGGAAGCATCATGCTTTATCTCTGCCATCGCTCCCTCTCAGGAAAAATAGCGAACATATCAGAATAGCATGCTTTCTCACAAAGAGTCCTCTTTTAGCCAGATTTCCTCAGAAAGATTATTCTGGGAAGCAAAAGACTGAACCTAGTGGTTAATTTGCAGAGGGGTGTTTTTGGGTAATCCAGTGTCATTCTCTCAACACATTGCTATTGATAGGTATGCATGACAGGAAACATAATGGTAATTATTTAAAGGACCATGATCTGCGAGACGTGTTCTAGGCACTTACACTGCACTGGGGAGACTCGACACATTCATATTATAGGTGAATCTGCAGTCAAGCATCAGAGCTTCAGAAAATGGGGAATTCTCAGTGGGCTGAGGTGGTCAGGGAGGGCTTCCCCAAACAGGTAAAGATCTCAGATTCTTATCACACCAGTTTGGGTTCAGAGGGCCTAACTCAGAGGTCTTTGCATGGTACAGTCTCTCTCTCTCTCTCTCTCTCATGCACACACACTCTTGTTGGTCTTAATTGAAAAGAAATATGAGTTCAATCCAGGAAGATAAGTAAGATGGAGGTTGATGATGAGAACATGTTTTCATAGGATGGTCTTGGGGTGAGGATTATCAGTGTGAGAAAACAGCGTCAGATGTACTTAACTGTTTGCAGAGCACACCTCACGTGAGTGAAGTCTTACTTCCTCACAGCCCCACGAGGTCAGCCCCCAGACCTGGCCACACAGGTCGTAGGTGGTAAAGCCCAGAATCTAGCAGCAGCAATGGTCCACCCCTAGTATGTCTTGGCACAGGGCTGTAACAGCCCCCATCCTTGACTGACACTATTCTAGCCACATAATTTAAAAAGAGGTAAGTGAAATGTCAGGAAGAGATGCATTTAATGATACTTTAAGAACATGTCCACTTTTGAACCCTCTTTTCTTTCTGCCATTTTTTTCCTCAGCCAATTTAAATTATTTTTAAAAATGATTTTAGAATAGAGAAAGAGCTAGAAGTCAAAATTTCATACTAAAATTTCATATTACTTTGACATCTTTTAGGATTTTAACATTGAAGCATAGCAAAGAAGCAGTAATGGCTTTGGGCCATAGACAAGCAGAGTCATTTTAAAATGAAGATTTTTTTTTTTTTTTTTTTTTTTTTGGCCTTGAGGTCTTCCCCTAAAACTAAGTGAAGAAAGACCTCTCCTAGTGCTGATTGGAACAGAAAGTATCTCATTCCTCATGAATGGAAGTAGGAGCAAAAGTATTCCAAAGCATGAATCCACTGCTAAATCCACTACATCAAGCTCCCTGGAACAGTAGGAGGGGAAGAAGCCCTGAAATTGACCTGATGATTGGGAAATACGGGTTAAATGCTTTTGTAACTTCATCACTGTCAATTCAGCAGGGAAACACTGGTATCCAAGCCTCCTATTTGCCTGAGAGTCAGGAGCTTCTAAACCAAGAAAGGAAGAAACCAAGCATATTATTTACGAGCTTCTTCCCTCTTGCTGCTTTAAGTCACTGTGAAATAAGCCTATTTGTTACCGCGCTGGGGCAACACTGGGCAAGATTACACCGCTTTGCGGGAACCGGCAAGACCTGCCTTCCGCGCCTCCTCGCGGATCTATGTGGGATCTATACAGCCCACGCTACACGCTGCGGGAAAGCCGGCCACCGGCAGGCAGCGCCGCATCCTGACGCCGTCCGCGCATAGCCTCGGCAGGGCTCCCTGATCGCCTGTAGTCCCTGCCCCGCAGGCGAGGTGATTCCACACCAAGTTACAGCGAGCCCTCAGCATCCTATCAGACTGGGCACTGGCAGCAGCCGCTTTAACCTGCGCCGGGAGCGCACGCGTCTTTGGAACCATCCGTGGCGGTGGAACTTTCCCAGGGAACCAACTTTAGTTTCTCCCTACGACTCGGTTCAGGTAGCTGGATCCAGCGCAAGAGTGGACAGGATGTTTGGCGCTGGTGGAGCCACTGGGACCCGAGAGAAGGTGCTGGAGTGCTTTGAGATCCTAGTTTCTGGAGGCGCCGCCGGTACTCTGAGAGATTGTAAAGTACCTGCTCAGGATCTCGACGGAGATCCCTTGGCTGTCGGGGGCCAAGACGCCTGTTGAATTCCCGAACCTTCGAGGATGCTGGGCTGGGGAGGATCTCCCCCGAGACGTGTCAGGGGTACAGAAAACAGAGGTTAGGCGTCCTGGATATACTGAGTCAGGAGTGCCTCCAGGATGGAGGCAAAGAAGCGGTTGTTGTGGAAGTTCAGGGGTGGATGGCTAAGCATTTTAGAAACGAGGTTCGAGGGGGATGGTCTTGAGCAGGGTTTCCCAGGCAAGTGGCTGTTTGAGAGCGGGGTGAGGGGGCGGTGGTGATCAGAGGGAGCATCCGGAGTGGAGTTTACTAGGAGAGGAGGCTGTCCTGTGGGTTCTGGGGAGTAACTAGTTGGGGGATTCCTAGGGGAGGTGGCTGGCTTAGAAGCCCCAGTCCGGGAGGAAACTGGTTCCTCCCTCTCCTTCAGTGGAAGCGACTATCTTAAGGAACTGCGGGTCCGGTAGATTCCCGCTCATTTCCAGTGTCTCGGAAGTATCTCAAACGGGAGTTTCTAGGACGGCCGCCCAGCAACCCCAGGGCCGGCGGTGGTGGCCCTAGTCCTAGATGATTTGGGGTTCCTGGGAAGGGGACAGCTGAGGCATACCTGCGTCGGGAGAGAAACGCACGGTCTTCTCACGGCCCTCGGGGTTTGTTTCCGAGTCCGACCCAGCAGATCGGTCCGCGGAGTCTCAGGGAGGGGAACCCGGGAGCCCCCACCACGCCCCCAGGCACGCCGGGACTGCGCGTCGGGCCCCGCCCCGCGCGCCGCGCCTTAAAGGGCTCGAAGGCCGGGGCGCACCGCGGTGGCCACGGTCATGGAGGGTGCGTTTGCTGCAAACTGGAGCGCTGAGGCGGTCAACGGGAGCACGGCGCCGCCGGGAACCGAGGGCAACCGCACCGTCGGGCCGCCACAGCGCAACGAGGCCCTGGCGCGGGTGGAAGTGGCCGTGCTGTGCCTCATCCTGTTCCTGGCGCTGAGCGGCAACGCGTGCGTGCTGCTGGCGCTGCGCACCACGCGCCACAAGCACTCGCGCCTCTTCTTCTTCATGAAGCACCTGAGCATAGCAGACCTGGTGGTGGCGGTGTTCCAGGTGCTGCCGCAGCTTCTGTGGGACATCACGTTCCGCTTCTACGGGCCCGACCTGCTGTGCCGCCTCGTCAAGTACCTGCAGGTGGTGGGCATGTTCGCGTCCACCTACCTGCTGTTGCTCATGTCGCTTGACCGCTGCCTGGCCATCTGCCAGCCGCTGCGCTCGCTGCGCCGCCGCACCGACCGCTTGGCGGTACTCGCCACATGGCTCGGCTGCCTGGTGGCCAGCACGCCGCAGGTGCACATCTTCTCGCTGCGCGAGGTGGCGGACGGCGTCTTCGACTGCTGGGCCGTTTTCATCCAGCCCTGGGGGCCCAAGGCCTACATCACGTGGATCACGCTCGCCGTCTACGTTGTGCCGGTCATCGTGCTTGCCGCCTGCTACGGCCTCATCAGCTTCAAGATCTGGCAGAACTTACGGCTCAAGACGGCGGCGGCGGCGGCCGAGACTGCAGCTGGGGCTGAGGGCGCGGCGGCGGCAGACTGCGGGGGGCGGGCGGCTCTGGCCCGCGTCAGCAACGTCAAGCTCATCTCTAAGGCCAAGATCCGCACGGTCAAGATGACCTTCATCATCGTGCTGGCCTTCATCGTGTGCTGGACGCCATTCTTTTTCGTGCAGATGTGGAGTGTATGGGATGACGATGCGCCCAAGGAAGGTAGCGTGGGCAGAAACACCGGGAGGAGGGAGCGCGATGGGGCGGGGCCCTGGTCCTGCTGTCCCTGTCTAGGGTTTGGGGGGTTTCGTGGATTGTTCTGAGCCTTGGCCCCATCATCTGCTGGCCACGTGATTTGGGGCATAACTTTCCTGAGCCTTGACTTCCCTTTCTGTAAAATAGCAAAGATGATAAACCAGTTTTCCCCTGCAGTTGTTTAGTTGCTAACCAGTGTCCGACTCTTTTGCGACCCCATGGATTGTAGCCCACCGGGCTCCTCTGCCCAAGGGATTTCCCAGGTAAGAATACTGGAGTGGGTTGCCATTTCCTTTTCTAGGGGATCTTCCCAACTCAGAAGACTCCAGGAGTCTTCTGCATTAGCAGCTGGATTCTTTATCACTGAGCCACCAGGGAAGCTCCCTGTTCAACAGTAGGGAAATTAAATGAGAAAATGCATGTAAAATCCCTACCACAGTCTTTAGGCCACATATGGGGTATTTGATTCACTATTATGGACCAGGAAATTGAGCTGCCAATGACTTGCCTTTTCCACCTGGTGAGCGATGCGGGGAGGTGACTTTCTGACCCAGGCCCAAGCTCCTGCCACGTTAAGTTCACTTTACCTTGAACTTCACTTTAAGTTCAAGTCAGCGTGAACCCGGGAGACCTGGTTTGGATCAGAGCAGCGGGAGATGGGCGCTTGGATTCTTCCAACCGAGCCCAAGAAGGTGTGGGGCAGGGCGCCCTCAGGGGGAAGAGACTAGTCTGGGAATCCCTTGCGGAGTGGAGGAGGCAAGTTGTGCCCCTCGCCCTCTCCCCAGCCGCGAGGTGGAGAGGTGAGTACTACGGGGGCCGGGGGCGGCGCTCTCAGTGCCCAGGAACTCAGACAGTGCTTCTGCTGAGGGGTGGGGGCAAGCAGGGAAGAGAGCGAACTGGACGCAAACTTTCCCATTTGTCTCGGTGATTTTGGTAGGCGGGGAACGCGCGCTCTCCAAACTGGAGGACAGGAGGGTCAGAACTGAGGGTGGCAGGGGAAACCGGGAGGAGAAGGTAGGGTGGGATGCTTTGAGGAGGGATCCAAGGGAGCAGAGCACCTGGGGCGCTGGCTTGTGGCCGATGCTTTGCGCCTTCAGCCTTCATCACAGACAGTTCCTGTAGCTCATTTGCAAACAGCAGGAGAGGTGATCTGTGGTGGTGAATGACTTAGACCTTTTGGTTGGAAGGTAATTTCAATGCACTGGAATGCCGGCGGCTCAGTGGCTTGTAAGCAAAGACTGAGGGGCTTTCTTTCAGCCGTTCTGTCCGTGAGAAAGCAAACTCATCCCATTTCTGGATAGAGTCACTACTGCTTCCAGCAGTCTCCAACAGAGCAGCCAATCCGTGGAAGGTGAAATCATCATTCAGCTTGCTGACTTTGCTTTGCTCACAGGTCAGGGACTAACAGCAGCTGGATGAATCACATGTGGCTTGTCAGTGGGCCTTGTGGCCCCCACAGAACCCTTTCCTTAGGTTTCGCTCCCCCTGCCGGTCCCCGGAAACCCAGCTGCTCTTTTCCCATCTCTCCCCGCCTAAACCTTCACTCTCACCAAGCTCTGCCTTTATTGGTTTAGAGCTCACCTTGTTCGAAAAATAACTTGGGGAGGGGGCTCAAGGATTCAGGTCCCAGACATGACAAAAAAGACACGGGAAAATGGGAAGAAAGGGGAAAACAGGATAGAAATATAATAATAGCGTAATAAAGCCCCTCTGTGTGTATGTGTTGGGGGGGGGGGTGGCGGCTGCACAAGAGGCTGCCTTTTCATTGGAGCCAAAGCAAAGAGGAAAACTCTCAATTTCAGTATTTTCATTGTTCAGAGGAGAAAATAGAAAAAAGCAAGAGGAGGGTTGTGATAATTTAATGAGCGCCCCCCCTCCTTTCCACCCAGTGAAGTGAAGTGAAGCCACTCAGTCGTGTCCAACTCTTTGCAACCCCATGGACTGTAGCCTACCAGAATCCTCAGTCCATGGGATTTTCCAGGCGAGAATACTGGAGTGGGTTGCCATTTCCTTCTCCAGGGGATCTTCCTGACCCAAGGATCAAACCTGTGTCTCCTGCGTTGTAGGCAGACACTTTACTGTCTGAGCTACCAGGGTTCCACCCAGTAGCCACATGCTATTGGGACCCTGCTTTGGTGAGTCTGGAACTCTGCAGAAGGAGGGCTGGGACCAGACATCCCTGGCAGGTTTGGACAAGCCCCAGACATCCCTGGCAGGTTTGGACAAGCCCTGGATGGAACCTTCAGGATCAAATTGCGCAGCCAAAAGATTTGGCACCAGCCTTTCCCCTTGAACTCCGTGGAACTTGCTTTGCTGGTGGTAACAAGTACTCTGACTCGAAGGTGCTTCTCTGGGAGGAGATGAAGACAGATGGAGTATCCAGTTGGTCAAGACAGCAGGCAGGCACTGTAGTCCCCAGGTCTCGGTGCAGGGTAACAGCTGGTGGAGCAGGTGTTGGCCTGTGTTTGGAGTCCACCCTTCCACTTCTCTTGTGTATCCTTGAGCTGATGATTTCCCCTTTCTGAGCCTCAGCTTCCTCCTCTGTTAGGAGGATAGCAGGTCTACTCATGGGGCTGTATGAGGATGACATAGTGTGACCCATGGCACCTGGGGACCACATGATCAATGTCATTCTTCCTTCCCCCCATTCTGGTTGTTAAAACTTGTGTTTTCATTCTTGGGATTGACTTTGAGAATCTCGGCAATCAGAGGAAATAAACATTTCTCTCTCAAGAGCCTGGGTGTAGGGGCTGGGGTGGTGGCAGAGTCTGCTGGACAGTAGGTAGTGTGTCCAGGAAGGTTGGTATGTGGAGAAGCTTGTTAAAAGCCAGAGAGGTGGACGGTGAGCCTTGTCACAGGGGAAACACCACCCATCCTGTTCTCTGGTGTGTGCTCAGCGCCTAGCACGAGGCTGGCCACCCACCGTGCAACCAATGCTAGTTGAACAAATATGTGGGTTATGGGAGGAGGAAGGTGCATAAGATGGGGCAGGGATGGGTGTGTGGAGTTGAACTGAAGATAAATAAGACTCTGTACAGACCTCTGGGCATAGAATTGGCTACTCAGTAAGGAAGTGAGCCCCCCCCAACTGGGGGTAATCAAATATCTACCAGGGTATTTTGCCAGGATGAAGGTTGAAATGCACAGGAGGCCTGGTTGTAAGTGTTTCCCCATCTGTAAAATGAGCAGCAGTCATGCTGAATGGTTGACTCAACCTGCCTGGGGCTGTTTGCTGGGGTTAAGAGTAGGCTTTAGGTTGTGGGGAGGGTAGAAGGTGCTGGTGGCACAGGGCCTGGCATGCAGTAAGTACGCTGTCAGTGCTTTACAAAGAGGAGAATTTCAAGGTGTGTCAGGTCATGGAGTCCGTCCATACTGCTGAGGGAGTGTGGACTGTTGAGCTCAGGAGTGCATTTTCACAGAGGGACTGCAATTTTCATTGAGTGGTGGCAAGTCCAGTACTGCTGGGAACAAGAGTGTTAAGAGGTCAAGGAAAATTAAGGTTTTCTCTGGAGGAGGCAGTATGACGCAAGGTGGGGGAGATTCTAGCTCTGAGTTTTGGAAGCCCAAGGGGACCCTTTCGGATGAGTGGGTGGCAGAATGGTGTAACCAGGTGGTCTTCCTGTGATTCTGATTCCAAGCCACTGAGGGGCACCTCCCTCCGTGCTCTGCCGGGACGTGGTACCTCCCACCCTTTACAGATAGTTCAGTACCACGGGCCTCTGCCCTCCACGGTCCAGGCCTCACACTGTGATGGTCACACTTACTCTTTCTATTTCTTTCTCTTTATTCCCACCTGACCTTAATATTTGAGTGTGAACTCACTTTTCCCAGAGGGAATTGCATTTGCGTTCAGTCATCTTGTTAGGGGCCCATCTCCCATCATCAAGCTAAGAAATTGTCTTTTTGCTTTTCCAGCATACTGGTGGCAGTGACTTGTTTATCAGGACTTCCTGTCTGCTAATTTCATGCTTCACTTCAACTTAGTCCCTTATCGGACATTTCCCATTTTCCAGCTTCTGCTACTGGCCAAGGACAGAGCCACAGATATCACACAGTCCTGAACCACAGATTATAAGCAGAAATAACTACAATATGAAGGGATGATGCTGGAAGAGTTGTATTCGTTTGTCAGAAGTACTGTGAGTGCCCCTAGGTGCATCCGTTGATTCTAGCTCCCTGGAAAAAAACCAGGATCAGACAGGAATCGACATTTGAAAAGGGTTTTGAAGGATGAGTAGGAGCTGGCTATGCAAAGAAACATACGCACATTGCCTGATGAGATCATTGGAATACTTCTCAGACTTCACTGTGTACACAGAATCACGTGGGAGAACTTGTTAAAATGCAGATTTTGATTCAGCACATCTGGGTGGGGCCCGTGAGACTGCATTTTTAACAAACTCCTAGGTGATGCCCGTGCAGGGCCTTTGACTGCACATTGAGTAATGAGGCTTTAATGTATTATCTCTGTTCCCAAAACTTGTGGCTTGCCTTTGCATGCGTGGCCCAAGTTGGTGGCAGGGTCCTGTCATTCTCCAAAGGGTAAGGAAGGGCTCTTGGTTTGCAGGAAACCTCACCTCTTCTGCCTCTAGAACATGGTTATTTCTCAGGTCCTTCCTGGTAGGCCCCACATGTCCCCAGATTTGAGCAGTGGCATCACAGAAGACTATTTAAAGCTCTGTAGTCTACAAGTTTAGCTCTTTTTCCTGACCTTATACATAGTGAGATCATACACCTGTGACTTTTACAATTCCAATGTTGTAAAATGGTGGTCTTTTCAAAGACAGAGCCCTGGAATACATACTAGTATTCAATCTTTCTGTACATGTACATACAGAAATCATTTTTAAAAAACGTCTCTATACACCACAATTCCCAAATTCTCCTATAGCTCCTGTAGGGATAAGGGATTTAGTCCTTATGAGAGATGCCTGATTTGGGAGCCATGGGATGGGGTAGGGGTGGGGAAGGAAGACCTTGAACTGAGTGAGTGGTTTCTGGAGTGAGAGCCACTTAGGAAGGTTGATGAGCTTGATCATATTCAACTGAGCCATAGGTCTTTGAATTGTAAGTGACATGTGTTTGTTGCCTCAGGGACCACGCAGCCAGAGAGGAGAGGCCATGGCCAGCTGCCCGTCAGCTGTTCCAGGCTAATTTGGGCCCAGGGTGACAGTGATGGTGACAGGCGGGGGCAGTACCGGGAAATCCGCATAGGGGACTTCATGAGGCTTGAGTAAAGCCAGGCTGGTGGGTGGGCAGACCACTGGGAGACCCTGTCCTCGCATGGCCCTCGGCCACCCACCTCCTCCATGAGTCATGGTTCTGGGTGGAAGTTCAGCCTGGTCTCTGTCTTCTGGGGGCGGTAAATGCCCAGCAGGGGATATTTGCAGTTGGCACATGGCCCTTTCTGCTCAGTCCTCTGCTTGGCACATAGGAGCCCCCACTTGAAGATTACCCCTAGTGCCCTGCCTTGGGCTCATCACCCGTCCGCCAGTGCTGCCACTCCCCACTGACTAGAAGGCCTGTCTTGCTTCTCTCTTTCTCACCTGGATTTGTAAATCCCTTGAGGGCAGGTCTGCAGGGTTGATTGGGTGGCTGGCACTGAGTAGACACAGCAGGGAAGGATGCATGGACATCTGATCTCTTCCTCCCCCCCTCCTCCCTTTCCTGAGAAATGGCCTGAGCTCAGGCCAGGCAGGTGTGAGGGCCGATCCCCGGTTCATGCCTCCCACTCGGCCCCTCTTCTCTACAGGACCAAAGAGAGTGGTTTGCAAGCCCTCAGGGCTTGGACCTTGAGGGACATGTGTTTCTTTTGCTGAGAGGAATAGAAGACATGAATGAGAGCCAGCTCGCCTGGTGGAGACCCTGAAATCCCTTTCTCACCCATGGCTGCAGCCCCCTTCCATGTTGGGTTTCTTATGGCAGAGTAAAGTTTTCCACAGCAGACCATCTGGAGTTCCTTTGGGGTCATGTAATCCAATCTCATGGCTCTGGGTTTTGAGGTTTTTTTTTTTAAGTCATGGAAAAAAGGGCAAAGAACAGTTCCTGAATTGAACTCAGGAGCGATAAAAAAATTCTGCAGTTGATCACATTTCATATCTGTAAATAATATAAATACTTGAATAAACACTTTGCTATTCACAATGCCCTTTCACACAATTTTTTTTTCTTCCAGTTTTCTCAAAGTCCTAGTGGGTGTCACCTCCATTTCAAGATAAGACTGTTAAGGTTCAGATAGTAGATGTGGCTCAGAGAATGAATAGGTATGAAGGGGAGTCACACCCCATAGGTTTGTGTCTGGGTCCTCCGTAAGGGGCTCCCCATGGGCCTGACCCCCCAGGAGGTGCTGGCTGCTTACCACACCTCTCTTGGCTGAGTCTGTAGATTCTGATTTCCATACCTTCCTTTTGTCCACACTGACTTCCCCATCACTCTGCTGTAGCATAGCTGGGGCCAGAGTCACAGGAACTTAGGAACTGGGCTGACCCTTCAGAGCAGCTGGCATGCAGACACAGGAGCCAGCCTGGGGGCCCTGGCATGAAGCAGGCACTGGATCTGGGCTTCCTGGGACAGGGTGTTACCCTCTGGCTGAAGGCAGTGCCCCCAGAGAAACTCCGCTGTGTGCTTGCTTGCTCTTCTCTGGCAGCTCTGGGCTGAGCACCTGGGTCCTAACACGGGACCCCGAGTGGCCACTGCAGCTTCCACTGCCAGCCTGCTGGACTCCACTGGGGCAGCCCTCTCAGTCACCTTTTCGGTCAGTGCCCGACTGCAGCAACCCACTGGGTGGCTATATTTTGAAAGGAGACCGTTGACACAGGGAGGATTTCAGTGTAGCAGACTACCACCAGGAGAGTGGTGTGGCCCTGGGACTTGGAGCTAGAAGGCAGGTGAGCAGAAAGCGGAGGGGGTGATTTTACAGTACTGTTTCCAGCTGGAGTGTCCTGGCTGTGTGTGAGCAAAGCAAAAGACCTTCCCTCCGAGATCTGCATGCAAGATCAGATATTCCTGGGATAAGAGCATCTCCGTAAGTCAGCCAGAATAAGTCTGGAGCCTTCTCCTCCCCTTCTGGGTCACTCATTCAGAACAGCATGGACTTAAACGAGCGCCAGTGGCCCCCTGGCACGTGGTCATGATTGCGACTGCCGTGCGTTGGCCACTTGTAGTATCAGGTGGCCTGATACTACTCTCCCACCCTTGCATGTTCCTGTGAGATTTGGGGACTCTTGTCATCGTCATTTAGAGATGAGAAAACAGCAGTTTCTTGGGGAGTTAAAGTATTTGTGGCTGGCAGGGCTAGCATGCAAGCTAGGTCTGGCAGCTTCTACCTCTGTGTGCTTGGATGCTCTTGAGTGGGAGGCAGTTGATACTTGCGAGGTCAGTAAGGAATGAACAGGTGGCCAAGCGGATGGAAGCATGTGGTAGGTAAGCTTTGGATGGGAGAAGGGACCAGGAATGTTCCAGGGCTGGGCTGAGCAGGGAGAGGCGTTGGGGCCAGGCTGAGCATGTGCTCAGAGCACAGATGTGGAAGGAAGGAAGGCTTGGTCTCTGTGGTCCTCCGTCTTGTGACACAGCACCCGGTCCCTGTTCTCGGGAGGTGATGCTTCACGCCCCGACAGTGATGCCTTGTTCTCCCTTCTTCCCCTCTCCACCTTCAGCCTCAGCTTTCATCATCGCCATGCTCCTCGCCAGCCTCAACAGCTGCTGCAACCCCTGGATCTACATGCTTTTCACAGGCCACCTCTTCCAAGAACTTGTGCAGCGCTTCCTCTGCTGCTCATTCCACTGCCTGAAAGGCAGCCGGCCTGGGGAGACGAGCATCAGCAAAAAGAGCAACTCGACCACCTTTGTCCTGAGCCAGCACAGCTCCAGCCACAGGAGATGCTCACAGCCATCCGCGGTGTGACTGATGGGGCCAGGACCGCCCTCCTTGGCTTGGACTGTGCGGCAGCGACAGTCTGGCTCTTGGTGGCTATGTACATGTGTGTATAAGGTACCTTTCAGTTTGTACCCCTCTGTACTTTGGGCAGCTGGAGCTGGGTGGGGAAGCAACCCCCATGGAGAAAGATGGTATGGTGGCTCAACCATCAAGCCAAGCCCTGGGTCTTCCGTAGGCTCCCACAGGTACTTCTCCTGCCCTGACCCCACTGCTCCCTTCCTTTAACAGTAAGTCCCCTACATAAGAATGAGTTCTGTTCTGAGAGCACGTTTGTAAGTCTAATTTGTTAGTAAGTCTAACAAGGTTAGACTAGGTACCCAACTAACACAGCCAGCTCTATAGTACTGTACTATAATAGGTTTATAATACTTTTCACACAAGTAATACATACATAAAACAAATGCAGAAAGTGAAACGTTTTCAGTCTTATAGTAGAGTACCTTGAAAAGTACACCCGGAATACAGGGGCTGGCATGCCTCTTTGAAAGTTTGCAACTAGAAGGTTTGTGTGTAGAGGACTTACTGTATTCTGGGATCTTGAGAAAGGTAGTAAGTATAAGATTGGTGACCAGATGGGTACAGAAGCCTAGTGTTCTGAGCTTGGGGTGAGGAATAGGACCTTGCTGGTGGTGGTGCTAATATCCTCCTGGCCTCAAAGTGCTTTTGCCTTTGAGTGGACTGGTGCTAGCATCCTTGAGCACCAACTTGCCTGAAGGTGGCCCTGGAACAGGGGATTCTCTTAGGAGACTGTCTGGCACAGGCAGCCAAGTAAAACTTGGGTTAAAAATGTTTGATATGCTAATACTTAAGAAGTATTTGGGAAAGAAAAAGGAAATTAAAGGCATCCAAATTGGAAAAGAAGTAAAATTCCTTGCAGATGATGCAATTTTGTATATAGAAAATTCTAAGGAATTCATGCACACATGCACATACACAAACCCAGTAAAACTAATACATGAATTCAGGGTTGTGGAATACAAAGTCAATACAAAAATCAATTGCATCTCTTTACCCTGGCAATGAACAATGTGAAAATAAAATTAAGAAATAATTCTGTTTATAATAGTATCAGATAGAACATGAATAAATTTAATGAAAGAAGTGCAAGACATATCCTGAAAACTACAAAGTACAGTTGAAAGACGTTGAAGTCGTAAATAAATGGGATGACATCCTATGTTTATGGATCAGAGATTTAAATATTGTTAAGGTGAAAATACTCTTCAAGTTTATATACAGATTCAGTGTAATCCCTGTCAAAATCCTAGCTAGCTTTTTTGTGCAAATTGATAAGCTGATCCTGAAATTCACATGGAAATGCCAGGACCCAGAATAGCCAGATAAAAGTTGAAAAAGAAGGACAAAGTTGGTGCATTCATACTTCCAGGTCAAAACTTACTATAAGGCTACAGTAATCAAAAGAGTGTGGTATAGACAAAAGAAGAGGCATATAAACCAGTGGAATGGAATAGCCTTGTGTTTATGGCCACTAGTTTGACAAGTGTGACAAGAGAATTCAATAGGAAGGGTAGTCTTTTTGGAAAATGGTACCAGGACAGCTGGATATCCACATGCAAAAGAATGCAGTTGGATCCCTACCTCACACTGCATACAAAATTAGCTGAAAGTGCATCAACCTAAATATAAGAGCTATAACTATACTTAGAAGTAAGCAGGGATGAATCTTTGTGGCCTTGGACTAGGCCATGGGTTCTTAGATACGATAACCAAAACATAAGCCTAAGGAAGAATAGATAAATTGGACCTCGTCAATGGGGCACAAAACTTTTATGCTTCAGAGGGCACTACCAAGAAAGTGACAAAACAACTCAGAATGGAAGAAGATACTTGGAAGCCATGTACTCGTGTCTAGAATATATCAAGAACTCTTACTTTTTTATCAGTAAAATGCCAAATAACCCAGTTTAAAATATGAGCAACATATTTGATCAACAAATGAGTGAACATATTTCTGTATCTTCTACAAAGGAAAGATATAAGTGGCTCATAAGCACATGAAAAGACTCTCAGTATCCCTATTCACGAAGGAAATGCAAATCAAAACCACCATGAAATAGCAGTGCACACCCACTAAGGTGGCTCTAATCAAAGAGATAGGCAATGACAGGTGGGAGCGAAATTGGAACTCTCCTCCATCACTTGTGAGAAGGTAAGATGGTGCAGCCACTTTGGAAAATAGTTTGGCAGTTCCTCAAAAAGTTAAACATAGAATTACCATATGAGCCAGAAATGCTAGTCCTGGTTTTTACTCAAGAGAAATGAAAGCATACACGTACATGAAAACTTTTATGTAAATGTTTCTAGCACTGTGATTTATAAGAGGCAAAAATGGAAATAACCCAAATGTCTATCAGCTGATCAATGGGTAAATAAATGTGGTATACCTATACAATGGCACATTATTCAACTATAAAATAAAATGAAGTACTGGCATATGCTTCAACATGGATGAACCTGGGAAACATATTAAGTGAAAGAAACCTTGAGAAAAGTTACATACTGCATGATTCCATTTATATGAAATGTCAAGAACAGGCAAATCTGTGGAGACACATTACAGCATGGTGGTTACTAGGGGCCAGGAAATGGGGTAGGTGGGGAGTGACTGCTAAGTTACAGGCTTTTTTGAGGGGTAGTGAAGATTTTCTGGAATTAGTGATGTGTACATTTTGAGAATATGCTAAAAACTACTGCATTAATACTTAAGAAATATTTACCAACTGAATTTAGAGGCAACCAGCCTGAAGGATAAATTTCTTAGAATCTCTTACTTCTCAGAGCTTTTGTTTCTGTGTGACTCATCATTTCAGAAAAATCCATAGTTTTCTTTGTTTTCCTGCGAGAGATGGTGTTTCCGGTTTGACCAAAAGTATCAGCAGTGATAATACCTGGTAAACATGTTGTGAAATGTCTTCTCAGCCTTGAAGCACATGTGACCATGTCCAGGAAACACCTTTTGCTATTCAGTATAGGATGTTGTAGATCAGAAGTTTTCCGACTGGGACTGGCCAGCTCATTGGCACACTGGCACTCTTTTTTTGTTTTTTTGTGCACGTATTTTTGGACTCACTGTGATACAAGAGCGCTTCCTAAAGCCCCAGCTCTCCTCTCTCCACTTTCCTTTTCTCACTCTATACTGCACTGTATACACACATACACACAAAAACACACTCGCACACAGTAGAATGAGCTAGCAGGTCTTGATGTTCAGGGAGAAGAGAAGCGTGTGCTGAAATGCCAGTGTTCAGAGCCCCACCGTTTAGGACAAGATCTCTAGTACTCACTGAAGACAGAGGACAGTGTCAACTTTGAACCCACAGGCAGGGCAGTGTTGCTGTGACAGGTGCCTAGTGTCAACACCCGCCAGTCCTGGGGAGCTAACCAGATGCCAATTTGGGGTCTCCGTGCCCACCTCAAGGACACCAGGGCAGCCTGGGTGCAAATGCAGCGATGGCGGGGCCTGTTAGCATTTGAGCCTCTCTGCTCGCCGGCCGGAACTGCCCCAGTCTCTGCTGTCAGCTAGGGAAGTTGCCATCCTAGCAGCCACCAGAGGCCACTGGGGATCAAGGAGACACCGCAACTCAGGTGATTTTTCTGACCACAGGCATAACCTTGCCAAGAACCCTGGAGCTGCAAGGTTCTTGGGCATCAGAACCAGCTGGGACACTTTCCTTATTCTCTTGCTGTGGAAGCTGTGGTTGGAATTTTGGTTCTCATTATGGCACAAGAGCCTGTTTTATAGCCGATCAGTGACATTTGATTTCAGCAGCACCACTGGCTACGCACCTCTCCCCTCCCAATATTCCTGGAGAACATTTTCACAATTGATTGTTGCTTCCCCAACCCAAGCCTGGAAGAAGGCGATTAGGCGTCTGGAATTCTGCTTCAGACTGGGTTGTCTCTGTCTTCCTTCAGACCCATTGCCTGAGGTCCTCCAGCCATCTTTGCCTGCAGTTTCAGGACTGTTTACAAACCTAATGCACCTATTGGTACCTGGAGGTGCCAATAAATTGGAGCATAAAGATTTTCTTCTGGAATGTTTCATTATTCTCATGTTGAAAAGCGAAATGCGAACACTTGAAGACTCTCAGCCTTATTTCTTTATGTGCCGAAAAAAAATCTGCCACACTATTTGGTCTTCTTGGGGGATGGCTCTACAGGATGTGACTGCTGGAGGCTGCCTTAAGAAGATCCTGGTTTCAAAATGTGTAACCTTTTGTGTTTAATTGCAGCGAAATGCCCCTAAGTGCAAAATGTAAATTCCTCGATTTTGTTCTGCTTGGTGAATTTCTATGCTATCTCCTGTCTGTGCCAGTTGGGGAATGATGTACCCGACAATGAGATGCCTGCTTCAGTAGTTGCTCTATAAAAAGTGCACGTAATAAATTCATATTTTTCCATTTTTTGCTTTGCCCTCTTTCTTTCTCCTGAGAACAGTGACCATATCTGGAGGCTTGCAGACTTCAGTTCCCTTGCTGGGCTTCCCTTGAATATGCATAATCTGTCTGATTGTGACACAGGTGCATCTGGGCTGTGGCAGGTCAGTGGGTGGGGGTCGGGGAGATGGGCAGCAAGGGACCTGATCCCAATCTCTTGGTTCACAGGCTCTCTCATTTATCAGAGTTCTGTTGGAAGATGTTCTAAGACCCATACACAAACCTCTTGTATGATGTAGCCACACCCATCATCTAACTCTAGGAGTTATAGGAGTCTAGATTGTCATCTTGAAGGAAGCTTAAGGCATATCTTTCTTCAGATGGGATGTGGGAGTTACCTGCAGAATCACAAATGGGTTTGTGGTCATTCCTGGTCTCCACTACTGAATCACAACCTATGTCTTAAACAAGAATACCTCATGAGTCAGATGTAGTGTATGAGAGTGGAATGCCACCCCCTTCTCTGGCCCATTCTCACCATACCCCTAGCGTGCTGTTCTGACTGCTACTTTTCAGGTGGGGTCACAGAAGGAACAACTCCCGCCATAGTCTGGCCCTTAGAGAAGGAGAGTGAGCTTGAAAAATTGCAGTCAGGGTCAAGTTAGGTCACAGTAAATGCCAAGATGGTCAAAAGTCTCTGCGTAACCCAAGACTCCAAGTCTGAAATGGTTGGCCCAACAATGTGAGAGATGTCTGAGGAGCAGGCCCTTCGAGGGGATATAAAGGGTGCTTGCTTTAAACCTTTCAGCAGGAGGAGCCTGGACTCTTGAGTCCACTTGAGAATGTGCAGGGCCCTTGACCAAAGAGCAGTGGGCTGGAACCACAGCATGAATGTGACTGGCTGTGCACCTTTTGACAAGTCTGACCTCTGGACAGTGACTTTCTTGTTTGCAAAAAGTAAGGGATGATGATGAGTGTTTAAGAACAAAATATACCGACGTCTGCAGCTTCTTTTAAAATGCAAAAGAAAGGGGAGAATGGCAGATGAAAGATGAGTAGGAATGTGTTGAAGGCAGAGCAGTAAAATGTGAATTCTAGAGCCTAGATGGTGGGTAGATAGTTGTTCACAGAAGACATTTTCAACATTCCTCTGTGTTTGAAATGTTCATACTATGATACTCGAAAAAACAAAAGCAGGTAAAAAGAGCTTAAATGGACTTTAGAGATCATTTCATGGATGATAAAGTTGAGGCCAACTAGGAGAGGCAAGGATAGAATGGAGGCTGCTTCTGCCCTGCCTCCTATGCAGGTGTGGTCCCCTCCACCACATCACCCCCAGGACCCTTTGGCTCATGGCCAGGTGCCAGTGAGGTGATGCCTCTGAAAACATGAAAAGTACTTTGGAACCTGAATTTCATCAGACTTACAGGTGTTGCATGAAAAGAAAACTGGGGTTGGGGGGGGGGGGTCGAATAGGATTGGAGGCTATTGGCTTAAATAGCTCTCTTTACTGCAGGACTTGTCAGAGCCTTAAACATTCTAATGTCTACTGAAAATCTCAGAGAGAAATATAATACATTCTCCAAACAAATTTAAGTGTAAAAGCTGCCCCCTGCATTTCCCAAGGACTTAGTTCTAGATAACACACTTGGGGAAAGCATCCCTAAAGAATGAAAGATTTCTTGTTTTCTGAGTTTTTTTTTTCTTGCTGAGGCTAGGTGGGCAGGAGGTTGGACCATGCCTTTTCAATGCCTTTTATTTGGTCCACATGTGAAAAAATTGGACCATATGCCCTCATCACATCACCAAGAGGCGATGCCAGGGGCTCAGTGTCTGAGCCAAAAGGGAGGTTTGAGCCCAGGCCCTGGTTTCAGTGGTGCCCAGGGAGTGTCATCTGCCCCTTCCAGCCCAGGGGCCATTTTCTTCTGTGAGTAACCCCTGGCTGGCCCAGGGGCAACAGAAGTCATTGGCGAATAATCTCCCCAGCGCAGTGGAGGAGATACCCAGCAAACAAGAATCCCAGGAGAAACCAAACTGGTTCTTGCATTTGGCTGAGAGATGGGCTAGCCAGCTTGACCCTTCTGCTTCTCAGGGCAGTGAAATATATTTTTGGAGCTGATCAGGGCACGTACCCACATTGTGGACAGATGAAAAACAGCATTCTCCAGATGCAACCGAAACCCTTTATTGGAATCACCCTCCTAATGCCAGCAGTCACTGGTGGTTTCCTGGGGCAGGGGTAGGGTGTCCCGGGTGGAAACTGTGGGCCAGTTTATGCTGTTACAGTACAAGTGAATGCAAAGATTTGCAGTAGCTGCCTCTGAGCACATGATTTTCCCTGGCGCCCAGTCACGGGGGCATCGTGGTTCAGCAGAGGGCAGAGGGAAGGCCACTGTGCTTCCATGGTGGACTGTCTTTTCTCTCTGGCTTCCCTACTCTCTGTGCTCCCATCTTGGGGGGCAGCAGTGGTCCCCAAGGAGAAAGAGCCCATCAGCAGCCCCACGAGCAGTGGGCTCCCCTGCCCCGCCGCCCCGTCACCCACCCGGCCTCACACTTCCTTCCGCAGCATCACCTTGATGTTGCTGCAGACCTGGCCCAGGGCAGCGAAGAGTGGGTTGCAGAAGGTGCGGATGCAGAGCGAGTAGATGTGGCTGATACACTGGATCTCGATCAGGTAGCTCTTGATGCAGGGCACCACCGCCCAGATGTGGCAGAAGGAGATGCAGGCGAACAGGAAGCCCCAGAGCAGAGCCAGCGGGACGCCCAGCAGCGTGGACAGCAGGCGGTAGCACCAGTACTTGGAGACGGTGAAGGTGGTGTAGCTCACCTTCCACACACCGTCGAAGCTGTAGGTGCCCACAGGCTCCGCGATCACATCTTCAAAATCCACCTGCAGGGGCAGGAGGGGGAAGCCTCAAGTCACAGTGTCACCTATTTCTTAACGGCCAGAGCCGCCTGAGTGGGCTGTTGGAGCTGGTGCCTGGGCCACACCCACCGGGCTTCGGACCCCTGTGAGTCCAGGTGGGGCCTGAGACTCTGCATTTCTGGCCAGCTCCCAGGTGATGGCTGGTGTTGCCCTAGAGTGGTGAGGCGTAAGAGCTGGTCTTCTCTCTCTTATGGAGGGGAGAAGAGGCTCCAAGGAGTTGATTGACTTAAACTCTAAGTTATAGGCTGGCCAGGAGACTCTGAAATTCTGTTATTTTATGATCCTAGGGAATTGGAACGACAGTAATCCTGGAAAGATTTACCAGGTGCCTGCTGATAGGATGGCAAACAGGTAAGGGTTCCTGCCCTCCTGGACTTTATGGCCGCGGAGAGAACAAGGCCAGTTCTCTGGTAAGGGAAGAAGAACAGGGACCGTGTGCACCCACAGGGTGACGTTTGACTCAGCCTGGGGGTAAAGCTTCCTGGAGGAGGCGATATCTGGCGAAGCTGATCCCTGGTGGTAGCCAGGTGGTGGGCGGGGGTGTGGCTGGAAAAGTGTTTGGGGCACCGAGTACTGGGACCTAGTGGGATAGATAGTGTGATCTCTCAGGGAGTTCCAGGCCTTCTGGAAGACCGAGCACAGGCCCACGACGGCCAGAGGGAGGCTGGAGAGGCCAGAGGGGGCAGGCGTTGTGCAGAGAGCCGCCTCCGAGTGAGGGCTTTTGCACAGGGAGTGGCTTGGCTGGATTGTAGCCTTCTTTCAGTTGAGGTGTAATTGACACGTTACATTAGTTTTAGGTGTTCAACATAGTGATCTGATTTTTATATTTCAGGAAATGATCACCACATTGAGTACAGGTAACATCTTTGTGTACGTGTGATGAGAACTTTTATGGCTTACTCTCAGCAGCTTTTAAATATACAGTACAATATTATTCATTGTGGCCACCATGCTGTACCGTACATCCTTAGGACTCATTCAACTTATAACTGGAAGTTGGCACCTTTTGACCCCCTTCACCCATTTCACCTCCTCCCTCACCTTCCTCCCTCCCTTCTGGAAACCACCAGTGTGCTCTCTGCACCTCTGGTCTGAGTTTTGAGTAGCTCATCCTGGTTGACATGACTGGGGTGGTGATTGGGGTGGGGGTGAGGATGCCTGTGAGGAGAGGCCAGCTGGGAGGTGTCGCTGGATTCAGCCTTGTCTGGGGTGATGGAGGAGGCTAGAGGAGGTGCATTGGTCTGAGCTGTTTCAGGATTGGCCAGTGGTGAGGTGAGGACTGTGTTGTCCTGGCTGGTGGAGGCGTCTGGTATTTGAGTGCTTCACCTGGGGAATGTAGCATTGTTCTCTCTGCCCTGATCCTGCAGCAGCCTCAGGCTTTCCTCTCATGCTGCCTACTTGGTCCTTTCTTTTTCTTTTTTAAAATCTTTTTGGCTGTACCGCTTGGCATTTGGGCTCTCACTTCCCTGACCAGGAATCAAACCTGCGCCCCCTGCATTGGAGGTGTGGAGTCTTAACCACTGGCTCACCAGGGAAGTCTCCTCCCTGTCCCTCCCTTGCAGTTGGGAAGAAGGTGGACACTCAAGAGAATCCTGCTCACACATCCACTGAAATGGTGACTGAGGCCCCATTTGGGAAGTGGGAAAAAATAAAGATTGCTTTCAGCCAAGTCACTTCACTAACCTTTCGTGAGTCCCTACTATGCCTTAAGCATCATCATGCTGCTTCCTCATGTGTGATGTCATATAGTAGCACTGAGCGTTAGGTGTCTCATCTGTAAAATGAGAGGCAGTGTGTTCCTGGGCTGCTTTAACAGCAGTTGGTTGAATAAATGCACAAATGAATCAGACTAACTGGAGGGTGGGGAGTCGGGCCAGTGAGCTCAAACCTCAGTCTCCCATGCAGACCCTTTTCCCACTTTTGAGGGGGAAGGAGATCCTCTCTATGAATAAAGTTATTATTAAAATTACTTTTCCTTATAACATAGCCACCTTGCAGAAAATTAAGGGAGTAGGAAAAACAAAACACATGCATCTCCAGTTTGCATTTCTCTACTAGTAATAATGAAATTATTATTGCTTTGATGCTTTTCTTTGCAGTGTAAATCTTCTGAGGGGTGGGGAGTGGATATGACCATGTTGTATGTCCATTATTGAGTCCTGTTTTTCTCATGTGGCTGGATTCTGAGCTCCTAGGCCAGGCCTCAGATCCCTGGGTCCCCCTGGAGAGAGCTGAGGATACAGCCCGACACTTGGAGGGATATGTTGATGGGGAGCAGAATTCACAGGATGAGATTTCAGGCTGCAGGAGATGTGCACAAGTTTACTTGGGGAGTCAGAGGGCCTTTTCGGATCCACTTGTGAATCTCAGCCCCCCAGCCTTCTCTTCTTGGGGCTTAGTGGAGATCACTTAACCTTTCGTAAAGACAGTCAGCCCCCTGAATGGAAGGGAAGGGCTGGAAGGAAAACTGTGAATATGGTCCTCATCTCCTCCAAAAGAGAGCACTGATTCCTGGAGGGCTTCTAGGAGGTGGTAGCTGGTGGGAAATTTGGAGTTAGAGATGCAGGAGTCTCCAGTCTCTAGATCTAGTGTTGGATCTTTGGAAAAGAAGGCCCAAGTTGGTTGGGGAATGTCCCATGGCTTTGGAGAGTGAATGGAAATAACTGGTATCTTTCTACATCTGGTTTATATGGGCAGAAATCCAAAGTTGCTGTTTCTTAGGGGAGTTGAGATCCAAGAAGCTAAGGAGTATAGGCCCCAGGGGACCATTCCAGCTTTGCCCAGGGTACACACACTGAAATTGTGGAGTTTCAGCCAAATCCCCAAGGCCTGGATCCTGCCAGCTGAGGGATTCTGATCTCTGCAGCCAGCCTCTTCCCTATCGTGGTCATGCCTGCCTGTGCCCGATGCCTTCTAGCACCTGGGCTGGGCTCTGGACCCTGCTGCAGTCCTAGGAACGTGGCCGCGGAGGCAGGCCTTTGGGCGGAGGTGTGCTCCCTGCCTTGCACCTCTGTCCTGTCCAGTGCCTGGGGCCTCTCCTTCCCTGCTGTGACTCTTCCTTGGGATCCTGTCCCACAACTCAAAGATGACCCCGCCCTGCCTCCTCCCCTTCAAGCTGAGTGCCAGGTGCATCTAGGCATCCTGATTCTACTTTGAGCTCTTCACACAGCCCCAGCCAGGGTCAGGCCTGAGGCAGATACTGGCTGCCAGGGAGGGAGACTCTTCCCTCTGAGATCTGGTCCTAGTCTGCCAGAGACACCTGCCCCAGGGCAGGGCCCCCGGCCCCTTCTTCGCAGCCACCTACTCTGCTCCAAGCAGTCAGCAAGTCCCCTGCCCCTCTGTAGCCTGCTTTGTTCATGTATGCATATTCCTCCATTCAACAACGTTTGATTATCTGTATCTTGGCCTCTAAGGGTGGAAGGGGCCCTGACCAACTCATACTGTTGAGATTTGCATCCAGTTGTGTCTCTTACTGGCTCTGTGACCTTCAGCAAGTGTCTCAGCTTTCCTATGCCTCGCTTTCTTAGATTGATCTCATTAGGTTTATCAGAGCATTGAGTAAGTTAAGACATGTAAATACTCAGCTTATTGCCTGGTTCAGGATCCTGATCACGAACTGTTACCTGCTAATGGCTGTTAGAGTGCTTTCTTCAACAGAAGCTAGGGTCCCAAAGGTGGATATGCACAGTTGCTGATCTGAAGAGTGACTCTGGCAATAATGTAACCTCTTTGAGCTTCATTTTCTGATCTGTAAAATGGGTTTGCTGTGTTTTACAACCTTGTTATGAAGAATAGACATAATTTCTTTTCTATCCATCTGCCTCCTACCATTTGTTCATCTACCCATTCATCTATCTTGTCTGTTCTCCCAACCATCCTGCCATCCATGGATCCATCAGTCCATCCATATGCATCCATCCATTCATAGCCATCTACCTGTCATCTATCTGTCCTCCCATTCATCTGTCCATCCTCATCCACCCATTCATACCTATCCATCCATTCAGCCAAACAAATACTTATTCAATACCCACTTTGTGCTAGGCGCAAAATGGGTCTGACCCTGGCTGGGGCTGTGTGAAGAGCTCAGAGTAGAATCAGGATGCCTAGATGTACCTGTCACTCAGCTTCAAGGGGAGGAGGCAGATGGATGGGTTCCTCTTTTCCCTCCTTTTCTGCTTATGGCAATACTCCTACTGCCAAGAACCTCTCTATGATGTCTTTTAATGATCATCCTTTTTTTTTTTTTTTGGCAGAAGGCAGAAGCTGTTGTTGCTGAAATTTGAATTCTTTTTAGTAATCACCTTCTGGCATTGTGCCCAGGGCAGATTCTCTGTTGTCTGTGAACGTGAAATCATTCTCCCAAAGAGAGGGGTCATCCTGGGAGGAGGCAGCCGTTCTCTTAACCAGGACTGAGACCGCTCTGGTCACCATACTACTTTGGGGAGATATTTATAAAGCTCAGCTCAGGCAGCTCTAGGCAGACGTGCCAGTGTATCAGAAGCACACAGTGACTTCATTTCTTAATTCGTTTCCGGAAGTGGAGGGGAGATGGCTTTTTCTGGGAGGGTGGAGTGGGGCTAAGTCCATGGGCAGAGCTGGAGGGCTGGGTGTGCAGCTGGAGGAAGGGCTGGGAGGGATAGAAAGTGGTGGCTCATTTAGCTGGTGTCCCCTTCTCTGGCGTATTTATTTTTGAAACAGCAAGAGAGCTAGTTGATTCATTGGAATCGGCCAGCAGGCCTCCTGCCATCTCCAGGAGGGCAGGGAAGGTGCAGGGGAGCTGGGCTGGGCGCTGCCAAAGGATGCGAGGGAGGCCAGCAGCCACCCCCCACACCCCCCCAATCAAAAATGCCTCCACACTCCCCCCAATCAAAAATGCCTCCCAACATTCCTGCGTGACTCAGTCTTTGCGCATGCAGGGCCTTGCCGGATTCAGACAGGCTCTCCGTAGGTGGGGGAAATGGCTCTAGGCAGGGGGATGGACATTTGGGTCAGGTCTCTACTTGGCCACTGAGTTACTGTGTGATTTGGGGTCTGGGGCCTTCCCTCTCTGGGCCCCCTTTTTTTGTTTGATTTTTTGTTTGACACTACCAAGAGGATTGGGCCAACATCCTTAGTGACACAGAATTAGTTTTGAAGTCAAGATCCGAGGAGTGCCTTAGCTTTGTGGGGTCTTGGTTTTGTCACCTGTTATCTAGCTACTCAAAGGGTGGTCCACAATCAGTGTGCTCCTCCCAACAAGGTAAGTACTCAAGTTGAGAGCAGGCATTTTAGAAATAGTTATTTCAGCTAGTAATTTTATGTCTGTTGATTCTAATAATAATAAAAATTGGATTTTACATAGTCAATACCTATTTTTCACTGCATCTCTCTAGTAGTTAATTTTGATTGACTTTTGCAAACTATTGGTGTACAACAGATTGGAATAATAACAATAAAACTGGCCCTTCACCCAGACAGCCTGAGCAGCACTGACCTCTAAAGTAGGAAGCTAAGATGCGGTGATAGCTACAGAATAGCTGGAAAATGGCAAAGCTTTGCTTCCTGTGTTACAGCTGATAATAACAGCAGTAGGATTCTGTACCATCTGGGATGACCATAGTAAGGCCCACAATTTGGCCCTTGTAGGTGTCAGTTTGGGCCATTTGTCTTATATCCAGTATTCCACCCAGCTTATAAGGGACAAGCAGGGGTGGAACCCACATCAAACCTTGAGCCTCAATTTCTCCTGCCATCTCCCTGACTAGGGTCATTGCAGGACCTGGTTCCTCAGCCAGAGGTGAGGCAAGGATGAAGCACAGGCTGGTTCTGGGAGTGGGATGAGGGGGCCAAGTACTAGTGGGTGTTTGGGGTCCAGATCATCCTACGGGGAGCGGGGGAGGGCAGGAGGGCTGGGTCACCTGGCCTGAAGCTAAGGACACAGATGAAGGAGCTATGAAGAGACTCAGATAACAGAGGGCATCAGGGAGGAGAGAAGGGTCCCATCAGAGGAGTCCCCATCAGATCTTAGTGAACCCTGCCCTTGCCCATCTCTTCGCGTCCTCTCCCTGGCCCCCTTGGTTTCTGCCTTTGTGAAGGTTGCTGTGGTGGACTGGAGAGTAGCAAGAATTGCCTTGGGTTGACTTCTAGGCTTGGCTGTGCACCAGCTTCTCGAGGGACGTTAGCTAGTCTCCAAAGACGACCCCCAGTTAGTGATGCCTGTCAGGGCTTCTGGCTGAGCACAGCCTCAGTCTGGGCGCGCCTTGTGACTTGCTTCACCACCAGGATGTGGCAGAGGAGGTGCTGCCACTGAGACCTGCAGAGCTGCCCAGTCAAGTCCAGTCAACCCGCAGAACTGAGAGAGCCTCGCAGGGCTGTGGCTTTCAGCCATCAAGTTTTAGGGTGGTTTGTCACCCAACTGATACTGTTCACCTTTAAGGAAAACTAGTGACGACTCTGGACTCTAGGTGTATCTTCTGTTGGACCAGGAGGACTTGCTAGCTCTTGAAAGTACAAAACATTGACTAGGTCTGCCACATAAGAATTTCTAGTGGTAGGGCCCGGAAATCTGCATTTTTAACAAGTGCCTCCAAGAGAGTGGACCACATTTTAAAAAATTCTAGTTCATAACACAGGAGTCCCCATAACACCAAGTTACAGATACCTCAGTAACTTGTGAGTTAGTCCAGTGTAGCCCTTCTTAGAGGTACTTGCCAGGGGGCAAGCTGAAAAGTTTTCAAATGAAGGAGTTGCCAGTGTGGAATGCCTGGCAGATAATGACCTTTCCTAATTCAGCATCATCCTGCCGCTTCTGCCTTCTCTCCCGTAAATTCAGGTATTTCTAATCCTGTTGTTCTCCTGCAGACAGTGTAGCAAAGAGGTTTCACCTGTGTGCCAGCTTGGCCAAGCCTATGGTCCATGGCTTCCTGGAAACATGCTGTGATCCATAGTGATGTCTGCCATGGATATAGGCTGGGGAGTGGCAGTGCCCGGTCCTCCCCTTTGCTGATGCTGCCCAACATTCTGCTCCATGTTGTGACCTTTGTTTATTTCATTCCCTCTTCTTGGAAAGCCTGATGCCCCCTTTCCACATTGTACATTTTTCTCGTTATTTATGCAGCTTGGATAACATCTCCCCATGAAGCTGGCTCTTGATGTTCCAAGTGCCTTCCTCTCTGGACCTCCCATGACCCTTCAACTGATGCTGAGTTATGGTGTTCACCACCTCCTCCTGTACATTCTCATTAATGTAGCCTCCTCTACTCTGTTGGGTTGGATTCTTCTCAAGAGGAAGCCCCAGGTCAGTCACATCTTCATGCAAGAGGGTGTCCAGGTGGGTCCACACTGAGAGCAGAGTGTGGAGGACTGGGGGGAAGAGGGAGCTGTTGGGTTCTCGAGGTACTTATTAGCTTGAGCTCAGCAGCAGAAGGTGGTGTTTGTGCGTTTTCTGGAGGAGGAAGGCGTGTGTGGCAGATACGGGTTGGAGGTAGGTGGGAACTGGTATGATGGGCTGGGATCAGGTCTGTTTGAAGGGTTTTCAGAGAATGGCTAAAAACAAAACAAAATGACCCGCCTGACACAGGGGTCAAATGTCCTGCTCCAGGGTCGGGCTCCTAAGTGTGAGTTGTCAGTGAGACAGTCCTGAGACCCCTCTCAGATAAGGAACAGACTGTGGGGGTGGGGCTGGGGTCCTGCAGAAATGCATGGGGGAGGGGCTTTGCAGTTCGGGTCTGAAGGGAACAGTGTCCTAGCTGGCCGGTTAGGGGACCACTGGGGAGCACTGGCCCTCATTTCCTGCCCCAGAGCCTGGCACAGGGCTCACAGACAGTGGGTCTGACTTGCTCATCACCATCTCCTCGGCAACAGCCCAGTGCCTGGCACAGAGCAGGCAGTGATTGGTGGCACTGATGTTCTGTGAATGGTGGGGGTGGGGGAGGCAAAGGCAATGGGGCGGCCGCCCCTCTGCCCAGGCCCAGACCAGAGCATGGAGACTACAGTGAAGTCTGTTGGGTTGTGCAGGGCTCTCCCTCTGCCCTTGGCACTCATTTTCCATCCTGGGCTCAAGGGCAACACCAGACCTTGCTCAGTGAAGTTCAGTGAAGTTTCAACTCTGGAAATCCAAAGGGAGCACCTCCTTCTCCTGAGGGTCAAATCCATGGACCCAGTGAGTGAATCTCCTGTTCTCCACTGTTGGCTTTTCTGTGTGAAAACTCAGCAGCACCAGTAAGGGAATGGGTCTCCCTTCTTTCTACTCAGGGCTTCCCTTGTGGCTGAGACAGTAAAGAATTTGCCTGTAATGCAGGAGACCCATGTTCAATCCCTGGGTCAGGAAGTGACCCTTGAGAAGGAAATGACAACCCACTCCAGTATTATGGCCTGGAGAATTCCATGGGCAGAGGAGTCTGTTGGGCTATATAGTCCATAGGGTCGCAAAGAGCTGGACTCGACTGAACAACTTTCACTTTTTTCCACTTGGCCTCTGTCTACACTAGGGACTGAGACCCAGAGAGGGAAAGGGATTTGCCCAGAGTCACATACCAAGTTAGTGTCAGGATGGGATCAGGCGTGGGCCTCTGTAGCCCATTTTACTCCAGTGTCTTACTGTGCCCTCCTTGCCCACGGGTAGCGCCAGCCTTCATCTTGGCTTCATCTTGTTTCTCTTTCTCTCCAAGTCTGTCCCCCTCACCCCTGTCCTTTGCTCGATTGATGAAAGACATCCAGGTGATCCAAAGGCCAGTCTGTCCAGGTAGACCCCTCTCTTCTAGCCACATTCTTCCCCGTTTCTTCCTTTCCTTTATTGTTTCACAGTCCATTACACCAACCTGAAGTCCCCTTCAATCTTTCTGTAGTATTTAGCTGATTCTGGTTTATAATCCCTGTTCTAAATTTCAAAACATTTTCATCTCTTACTCATTAAAAAGGAAAAAAAAAAAGTCAAATAAGTTTCCAGACCAGCTTATCCTCAGTATACTTCCCTTGTCGCTCAGCTGGTTAAGAATCCACCCGCAATGCGGGAGACCTGGGTTCAATCCCTGGGTTGGGAAGATAACCTGGAGAAGGGAAAGGCTACCCACTCCAGTATTATGGCCTGGAGAATTCTGTGGACTGTATAGTCCATGGGGTTACGCAGAGTCGGACAAGACTGAGTGACTTTCATTTCACTCTCAGCAGGAATGTTTGTGGGCCTTTCGCTTCACCTTGGAGGGCTGGTTTTCTGTGGCTCAGTGCCTCTAGTGAGGGTAGCTTCTAGTCCCCAGGAGGCGACATAAGCAGCTGCACCAGTGTGGCCATTCCCATCCCTCCCTTGAGTTACAGTCTGGGCCTGGAGCCCACTCAGTCCTGGCTCACTGGGACCCTTGAGCCTCTCTCCACTTGTCACCTGCTGCAGGAATCCTTCAGAAACCACCTTCTCCCTTGGGATCCTCTTCTCCATCCCAGCAAATGGCAAGGGACCACCAGAGCAGAACCCGGGCATCCGAGCTGCCCCTGGCTTAGTTCTTTTGCACTACAAGCTCCTCTAGGCTCCTATCAGCTCACATTTGCACACCCTTGCTTTGTGCCAGGGACTCTATTAGGCACTTTCAAATCCCTTATCTCATGTAATCCTCATGGTCTATTTCTATTGCACAGTGCTGCTCTGAGATCCATTTACCCCGTAGGGATGGGGGTGGGTAAATTATGAACATTTTATAGAGGGTCTGGTGTCATTGTTTTTAGGTAGAAGAGTCTAGATTTGAAACCAGATCTGTTAGTGTCAAGTCTGGGATCATTCCCTCTAGATCACACTGCCCAAACTGTGACAAATACTACTTAACGTTTTTATAGTGCTTTTAAGTTTGGAAAACTCATTCCCTAATTTTGCCGAACTTTCCAAGCTGTGTTGTGATTGCACTATCTCCACCACAGATGATACTTATAAATACAATAATAGCATAATATGAACTGTTACAGAGAAATGTCCTGAGTGACATTTCTCTCAGGAGAAAAGTGGGGTCACAGAGGAAGGAGCTCCCAATTACCCGGGGGAGTTGGGGAAGGCTTCTTGGAGGAGGTGACGTTTAAATCGGGTCTCAATGGCTGAGTGTGTCCTACACCACATGGAGGAGAGGAAGCAGGCATTCATGCCAAAGACACAGGAGTATGTTCTGGTTCCTGTGACTGGCTCCTGACATGGGGGCGGGAGGTAGAAGAGGAAGGTGGAGGCCAGATTATGCTGGGGTTCAGAAGCCATGGGGAAAAAGTTAGACTCAGCCAGCGTGGGAGGTGTCCCGCTGAAGGTGACCATGCAGGGTGGTGCTTAGAACAAGCCTTTAACCATGCTGTCTAACCAGTAGCCTTGAGCTATGTATGAGCATTTGACCTATGGTGAGTACAAATGAAGAATTTACTTAAAATGTAAAAACCTATAGTTAATCCTGTGACTGGGAAACTTGTAAGAATGTTTGGAAAAGTTTGGGCTTGTGAATCAATTTTCAACTATACAGTTTATGAAATCTAGATACATGGAGTTCAATGAAAAATATTGTGAAAATTAACTTCACCTGTTTGTTTTTCCATTTTAAACTCATGACTGTTAGAAAATCTAAAGTGACATAGACTAATTGTATAATGGGTCACATTATATTTTTACTGGATGGGGCTGGTCTGTGTTTCTGATGTATTCAGAGGACCCTAGAGACCCCTTCATGTGCCCTTTTAAAGGCCTTTCCAGTGACTCTGATGCTCGTGGCTGGGCACCCTGCTCCCAGGAATTCTGCTGTAGTAAGATGCCTGTGGCTATTGGGTGGAGGTTGGACTGAGAGGGGGCCTGGAGGCAGCCAGGTTGCTGGTGGCATGTGGGCAAGGAAAGAGGCCTGACTCAGGCACAGCCATGGGGGAGACTCCCTGAAGGCAAGGTAACCCTCATCTGAGATCCCCTTTCAAGGTCCCTGGTGCCCTCTGAGGGCCTCTGCCCTGCCCAGGCCACTGGACACTGGCGTTGGGCTGGGAGCAGGCACGAGTGCTGACCACAGCCCCCAGCCTGGGGCAGTGGGTGTTGGGTGGTGCCCTGGGGAAGCTGGGCCCCTTGTGAGGGGCCAGGAGCCCTGCTGGAAGCTGCCTTCTGGGGATTAATCCCAGGCCCACTGTGGAGACCGCAGAATGCCCCTGGCACACAAAGGGCCCGACTTGGCCACCGTGTCTGTCCCCGGCTGAGGGCCAGGAGCAGATGGGGAGAGCGGCAGGGTTGTAAGGAGCTTCCCCCTGTGGATGGTCCTGCATGTGTGGCTGATTCTTTGCTCTTGTTTACACTAAAGGTTCTTTGGGGGGTACACGGTGGTTTCAGAGTGGATATTTGGAGAAGCCAGGGAGGAACAGGGAAGCCGATCGTGCTGGAGCAGAGCCCACTCCCGTCTAGCACCCAAACCCACACCCTCGGGCAGGCAGCACCAGGGCAGGCCCGTAAGCCTACCTTCACTATGTCCTCGTTAATGTTCTTAGGGTCCCGGTTCACCAGATCGATCTCCTTGAAGTGAATGTCCTTGACGATCTGGGCTTCCAGGTCTGTGCGCTCCTCGGCCATCATCTTGGAGCCGGGGGACCCGCGGGAGGAGATGGGAGCCGTGTGGCCGGCGGGGCTGAAGAGACCCGGGGCCCAGACACCAGTGTCCCCAGACTTGTGCCCCTGCTGGCTAAATAGGCCCCACCCAGCGTGCCGGCTGACAGCTGTCCCGCATAACTTCAGCCTGCCGCTGGCTGAAGCCTCCAGTGGCAAGCCTCCAAGCTAAAATTAAGACTGGAGCCCTGCTGGAAGACCCAGCACTCCTTAAAGGGGGCTGCGTGGGAGCTGGGCCTCACGAGTGAGTCAAGGGCCTGGCATCCCCTGATGCCACCACGGTCGGCGGCTGCTGTGCAGCCCTGGTACTTGTGTTTCTGCCCCCAGCTTGGCTTCTTGCTGGCTGCGTGAGCTTGGGCACAACTTGTGTCTGGGCACCACATCCCCACTTGTAAAATGGGGCCATAATAGCACCAACTGGGGCTCTGCTTAACCTTGTGGAGAGGAGACAAGCTTTTGGGGGGAAGGGCTTTAGAATGAAATCGGTCTCTGGTGGGGATTCTCGTTGGAGCAGTTGGCACCTGCCCTGTGGTTTGGTGGCCCAAAGCAGGGCTGAGGTTTTCCCACCTCTGGGGTTTCCCCTGGATGGGGGTTGATGGACTGTGGTTTTGGTTGGGGCTGGGGGAGGGTGAGATGGGAAGGAGACCACTCATGGGGTTGTCCACCCTCCTTTTCCTTTTGATACCACGTGGAAGACGTGGAGTTCATATTTACCCTGCCCTTTGCCCTGTCCCCAGGGACAAGCTTCCAGGATATCCATGGACCCCAAGCACAGCACGGGCATCAGGCAAGCACCTCTTTTAGGTGTCTGGTCAGTTTCCCTGCATCCTTCTTCAGTCCGGCCATCACCCAAGGCCCCTGCCGCATGAAGGAGGAAGACTCTGAGTCCTCAGGTGGCAGGGTCTGTGCATTCATTTATCACCCACCAACTCATCTCAAAATTTGCCAAGAGCTAGGATAAACAGACTGATAAGGATCTGTCCCTGCCTTCTGAGGAGCCCACAGCCTAAGGTGACAGACTGGTCAGAAAAATAAGTAATTGTAATAATGTGTGGCAAGTACCTACAGATTTATTTACAAAGAACTTGTCTTAGAAGCCCATGGGAGGCAATGGCTTACTCTGTGGACCTCAGGGAAGACTTCCTGAAGTAAGTGGCTTTAGCCACTTAAGGTGTTTACCACACAGAACATTTCAGGTTGAGAAGTTGTAGCAGAGGACTATTATGAGCCAGAATGCTGAGAGTTGTGTAGTGGCTTGAGCACATGTTGTCTGAGGGGTGAGGGAGGGGGTAAATCTTGATTCCGGCCTGGGTGTGAAGAATCTCAAATGTCATACTGAAGAGTACAAATTTGTCTAGAAGTGCTGGGAAGCCAGTGAAGACTTCATAGCAGCAGAAAGTCTTTAACAGATTCACATGTAGGGAAGATTTGATTGGAGTTGGGTGAGGTTTGAAGCAGGAAGACTAATCTAAAAGTTGGTGGTGATAAAAGACTCTTATCAATAACTGTACTTGGATACAAATAGTAAAGATACAAAATAATGCATCCAAGATAGGGGCTTTTTTTTCTCTTTTGCTTAATACAAATAGATACTTTAGAACTACTGTGGTGGCTCCATGGTGTTATCAGGCACCAGCCCTCCATCTTTCTGTTCTATTCTCAAAGCTACCTTGTAGGCACAAGAAGGATGCTACCCTTCTAGTCATCATGTCTGAGTCTAGACAAGAGTGAGGCAAGGGCAGGGTAGGAAAATGCATCTGTCAGCCAAGTCAACTTCATTAGAAAACTTTCCAGGAGGTCCTTCATGACAACCGTTTATTTCTCACTAACCATCTGTCTTGGCAACGCCAGGAAGTGTCGATATTTAGCTGAGTACAGTTTCAGCCTACACAGTATCACTAGCGAAAATTGTTAGCAACTAGAAAATTCTGTCCTGAAATCTCTTAGGAATTCCTTTTTTTTTTTTCATCTCCCCTACCTGGGACCAGGTCCTGGGGATATATATACCTCCTCCTGCAAAGAAATGAGGACAAAGGTTATTGCTGCTTGTGTTCGTATGGGCTGTGGCAGGAATCTGAGACTAAGCTTGAGCTTTGCCCACTGCAGGACCAGATATATCTGGTAAAAAGCTGGGGCAGCTGTATGGTCAGAAGGGATGGAGGAGCCACCTGATGGAGACCTGTCCTAAGGAGAAGTGATGATAAAAGATAATAGTAAGGATTACAGAGATTGTATTTTTCAAAGGGGGCCGCATCTGTGCTCTTACAATGGTACTGACACTCCTTCCAGCAAGATTGACTCACAGAGTCTAGCAGCACTGATTCTCCCTGACTTTGGGGCCAGGCTGTAAGACGGATACAGCTTCCAGGGTCTCTCCTCCCCAGACTGTTGCCCTTGGAAGTTAGATGCCACACTATGAGGAAGCCCAAGCTAGCTCATGGGGAGAGATCACAGGCAAAGGAACCAAGACTCCCAGCCATCAACCAGCATCAACTGTTAGATGTGTGAGTGAGGGAGACTTTGGATGACTCTAGACCCTAGATTTCAAGTCACCCTTAAACCTTCATGCCTTCCAGCTGAAGCCCAGACTTCACGGAACAGACAGAAGCTGTTCTCTCTGTGCGCTGAATATCTAAAGCACAGAGTCCACGAGCAGACTTTTCCTGCATCACTGAATTTTGGGGTAGCTTGTCTGACAGTCATAGCAACTGGAACACAGTGGTAACAGTAGTAGTGACAGCCACTGCTGTTCGCGGAGGTTCCCTGTGTGCTGGTGCCAGGCCAAGGCTCCCTAGGTGTGTGGAAGTTGGCTCGTTGGTCATGGAAAGGGGTCACTGCCCTGGGCCAGTGGTCAGTGCTAAGGGCCGAGGTAGTGGGGAGCTGAAGCACATTTCGGATTTCAGAGGAAGCAGGGGCTATGGGCTGAGGTGCCCAGGGAACGCTTTCTGCAGGTGGTGGCTCTTCAGCTGGCGCTTCGACAGAGGGTGATTGGAATCGGAGAGGCAGACTGGAAAGAGGCGGGTGTCAGGGACAGAGATCTGTCCCTCATTTCATGATGGCAATCCCGTTTCCAGGCACACGGTAGTGGAAAGGACACTTAGTCTCTTCTCAGTGCCAGCACCAACCAGCTCCTTGGTCTTGGCTCAGCTCCCTACCTCCTCTGTGCTGAGTTCTCACCTGTCGCATGTGGATGGTGACACCCACTTGTGTTCCTTCCGTTGTGACTCTGTGCCTCTCACACCAGGAGAAAAACAGGTGGGATACCAGCGGGCGCACGCACCCAGGGAGAAGATGTTACTAAGGACATAGTGAAGGATGAAGCTTTCAAGACAGCCCTGGGGCAGTGCTCCTGATGTGAGAACACAGGGCAGGAAGAGTAGCTTTCCGAAATCCATTTTGCACCTGGGGTTTATGGAGGACTCTGTGTTCTTGTTTTAAAGGTATTTTGGGAGAGTATTATTTGGCTTGCTAAGGGAGTGAGAGGGAAAAAAATTTTGAAAATGGGATGTGCAGTAAGACATACTCTTGTGGAATGTGAACAGGGAAGAAATAGAGATGGTGTGGGCTGACTTGCCAAGAATGTTGTAGTGCTGTGATCCAAAGACTCGATTAACTATCAAATTTAGAACTACCATTAACCAACAATGTTCATCACTTAGCCCCAAGTTTCCAAAGTAGGTAAGGCTAGGATGAGGAGTAGAAAAGGAAACTTTTTTTGTTTCTCTTGGGAGTTTTAGATCTAAGCGCAAGGCTTCTATGTTCTGTTCACCTTTTGGCTTTCAGACTCTGCATTTAGAAGACAAGTCAGAGCATGCCAGAGCTGGGAGAAATCCAGTTTCTGCATTTTGCAGATGAAGAAACTGAGAGACCAAAACGTCTTGGTTAAAGGCGGAGAGAACTTGAGATTTGGAGGCAGGCGAACCAAGAGTAATTGGACAGATGCTCGTCAGCAGGTCACGCCCCTCCAAGCTTCAATTCACTCCGCTGTAGCACGAGGATCAGGATGTCATCTCTTTTTAGCAGCTTATGGTACCTGATTCCTACCAGAAACCTTGGAGATTTTTGGAATGGATTCCAAAAATGGCACTGTGATCTTAGGATGCTTTGAAAGAGATATATCATCTAGAACAATAGAGGTAGCTGATCTACCTAACTCCTCACTGGTCAGACTACACTTGGAACATTGTTTAGGGCCTTAGAAAACTGGATTATATCTAGAGAGGGTGAGTAAGATGGGGCAAGAGCTTGAAACATGTCTTAATGAGAAAGAACAGTTTTGGATTGGAGAAGAGGAGTCTCAGTAGGGAAAAACAGAACAACTTCACTTAAATCCCTGAAGGCTTAAGGATGAGATTGATTCTGGGTGGCCTCAACGATGGATGAGTAAGTGGCTGATTCTGGCTTCATTCAGCCCAGTGCCTGGATTGTTGTAAGCCCTCTTGCTAATGATAGCTGGTAGGCTCCCTGGTAGCTCAGATGGTAAAGAATCTGCCTGCAATGCAGGAGACCTGGGTTGGATTCCTAGGTCAGGACGATCCGCTGGAGAAGGGAATGGCTACCCACTCTAGTATTCTTGCCTGGAGAATTCCATGAACAGAGGGGCCTGGTGGGCCATAGCCCATTGGGTCGCAGAGTTGGACACGACTAAATGACTAACCCTTTCACTTTCAGTGTTACTCTTAAGGAAGAACTTTGCTGTAAGATTGGGTCTCAGCCTCAAAAGAATCCACTCCGATTCAATTTTCTTTTTATTTACTTATTTATTGTTGGTTGTGCTGGGTCTGCGTTGCTGTGTGCAGGCTTTCTCTGGTTGCAGCAAGCCAGGGCTGTTCTTCTTTGCCGTGTGCAGGCTTCTCGTTGTGGTGGCTTCTCTTGCTGCGAAGCTCTAGGTTCGTGAGCTTCAGTAGTTGCTTATGGGCTCTAGAGCATGGGCTTAGTAATTCTGGTGCATGGGACTAGTTGCCCCACAGCTTGTGAAATCTTCCTGGACCAGGGATCAAACCCATGTCTTCTGCATCGGCAGGCAGATTCTTAACCACTGGACCACCAGGGAAGTCCCAGTTTAATTTTCACTTGAGCTTAGGAGGCCAGCTGCACCCCGAGAGCCCTGATCATTCAGAGAATGCCCCCACCTCACAAACAGTGTTTAAAACCAGGCTAGGGACTTCCCTGGTGGTCCAGTGGTTAAGACTCTGCACTTCCAATACAGAGGGCATAGATTGGATCCCTGGTGGGGGAACTAAGATCCCACATGCTGCATGGTGTGGCCTAAACAAACAAGCCGGAAAACCGGGCAAGCTCAGCGCCTCTGTATGTAGGGAAGCTTCCCTGGGACCATTTCTTCAGTCACCGCAGAGTGACTTGGTGCTGGTGTGTCTGCAGGACTCAGCAGATGGACGGGAACCACAGATAAGGAATGCATCATCTCAGCAAATGCTTACCGGGGTGTGGCTCATCACTGGTGCTGAGGATGCAGCGGAGAAGGTTAGGAGCAGAGCTGGCCAGCTGTATGGTTCCCCTGGGAGGTGGATGAGAAAAACCAGTGACCAATGCAGGGCCTAGCCCCAGGTGACATGAGACAGGCAGCGGGGAGGGACTGGAGGGTGTGGGAAGAGGGGCTACATGGTCCTCACCTGGAGGCATAGGGGATGTGGGGGGACCACAGCACCCCACGCCTCATGGACTGTGATGAGCTATAGGGAGCTGTGGGTGGACACTGTCCCCGAGCATCTGGTCTTTGCTCCTGGACAGTTTCAATGGGCTCAGCAGCACGGTGCGTATTTAGAGGGCAGATTTTAGGAGTACTATTGTGTATAGGTTGAACTGTGTGCCCCTAAGAGATATAGAAGTCATCACCCTCAGTATCTGGGAATGTGACCTTATTTAGAAATAGAGTCTTTGCAGATGACCGGGTTAAAATAAGCTCAGTAGGGCGGGCCCCCATCCTGAATGACTGTGTCCTTGTCAAAAGGAAATGTGGACCCAAGGACAGATGTGCACACAGGGACGATGTGATGTGAAGACAGGAGTCATGCTACTACAAGGCAGGAACCTACCAGATGCTAGGAGCAGGGCCTGGAGCAGATCTTTCCCTGTGCCCTCGGAGGGATGTGAGCCTGCAGGCATCTCGATCTCAGACTTGTTTCCTCCTGAACTGTAGGACAATACACTTCTGTCGTGTAAGCCAATCTGTTTGTGGTACTTTGTTACTGCAGCCATAGGCAGCTTCTACGGTGGAAGGGCCCAAACCTTAAACTGTCTTAGTTTCCTTTTGCCGCTATAACAGATGAGCACAACTTATTTTAATATAACACAGAAATTTCTCTCTTACATTTCTCGAGGTCAGAAGTCGTACAATCAAGTGGTTCAACTGTCCAGTGCTCCTTTTGGAGGATCTAGGGGAGAATTTCCATTTTTGCCTTTTCTAGCTTCTAGAAGCCACATGTGTTCTTTGATTTGAAACCCCTGCTCCTGTCTTCAAAGTGCACCCCTTCAACTTCAGCTCCAAATCAGAGCCTGTGTTCCAAGCTCTCGTCTCTACTCTGTCCTCTGACTGCCGTCTCCAACCCTATATGTCTGGTTCTTGCCTGTTGGCAAATAAGCACCTAGGTTCCTCTTGAGCCCTCAGCATTGACTCTGTGGGCATTCTGGGGCCCCATAACCCAGGGCGGTCTCTCCAGACAGCAGAAACACTGCTGGTCCCTAGCTGAACAGAACCTACTGGTCAGTCAAAATGCATCTGGCCCCCAGGCTCTCCTTCCTTCCCTTTCTTTTTATATGAACATTATATTTGAGATGAAAAGCGATTTGGGACTCCATAGAAGGAGGGACTTTCCAACACACAGAGCTCTCGGAATGGCACAGGGTACCAACACAGCTCCTCTGGAGACGGCAGAATCCTGTAGATCTTAAGAGCCTGGGCTTCTGAGTTAAATTGACCTGAGAGGATCTAACAGTTGTATGACCTTGAGCCTTAGTTTTCTCCTCTATGACAGGAATAATAGTAGGATGAAATGAAGACAATGTCAGGGTCACAGATTTAAATGCTCTCAAGAGAAGTGAGCAAACCAGACCAGGTGGAAGAAACACAGGGCTTTGCTGGTCATCTCTCTTTGGGTAGACCTGGGGGCAAGAAACATACCCTTTATTTATTTAATTTTTAGCTATTGGGAAACCGATGGGGAAAACATTAGTGACTAACCAAGGGAAACTCAGCTTCAATATGGGGTTGGATAAAGAGTGGTAGGAACTGTGGAAAACTGACCACAGGCCCTACTGACCCACAGAGGAGAGGGGTGCTCAAGCTTGAGCATGGAGCTAAACAGCTTAACTGAAGTGAAGACGGACTGAGCCAGCTAAGCTGGTCTAGGGCTGGCGTCCTCCTGGACTGTGAAGAGTCAGTGTGCTGGCCACACACAGACCAGTTATGTCGGCATCTCTGGTTTAGAACCTGGCATCAGTCATTTTTAGAGCTCTACTCTCAGTGAGTCCCAGTTTTACTTTCTTTTACATATTTTAATACATATATATTTGTTATTTTAATACAACTTTAAAGGTTACTTTCCATTTACATTTATTACAAAATGTTGGCTATACTCCCCATGTCATACAGTATACCCTTAAGCTTGATCCTATCTTATACCCAATAGTTTGCACCTCTTAGTCCCCTTCCCCCATGTCGCCTGCTCCACTGGTAACCATTAGTTTGTTCTCTGTATCTATGACTCTCTTTCCTTTTTGTTACACCCACTAGTTTGTTATACTTTTTAGGTTCCACAAATAAGTGTTATCATACAGTGTTTATCTTTGACTTCTTTCACTTAGCATAATACCCTCCAAGTCCACCCATGTTGTTGTAAATGGCAAAATTTTATTATTTTTAATGGCTGAGTAGTATTCCATTATGTGTGTGTATAATATATATATATATATATATATTTGTTTTTAATCATGTTTCTTCTTCATCTCTTTATCCATTGTTGGACACTTAGATTGCTTTCATATAACTTGGCAGTTGTAAGCAGTGCTGCCGTGAACATGGGGGTCAGTGGTTCCCAGTTCCAGAACCAGTAGTCTGGCAGTGGGGAGGGAGAAGGCACAGCCATAGGCCCCCTGGTGATTAGGGCTGGGGAGAGAGACCCAGGGAGAAAAGGAGGCCATGATAGGGGTTTGAGGGTGATTGCTATCAGCTGTGTCTTCTCCCTGTGACCCCCCTCACTGTCTTCATAAAGCTTCATATATCCTAACGTGCCTATTGTCATGAGCTTTGGAGGAAAGGGCCAAGTTCAGTATTAAATTGATGTGGGCTAAAATGGCTCTTGTGAATAAGAAGGGTACTGACTGACTGTGGATGAAAGATCAGAGAGTCCTTGTGAAATTGTTTAGCTGTGGCTGGTCTTTTATGGGAAACAGTATACCTCTTTTCAGAACTCAGACAAAAAGAGTGACAAAATGTACATTTACCATGAGAAATGATCTTTTAAAAAAATATTTATTTACATATTTAGCTGTGCTAGGTCTTAGTCACGGCACACGGGATCTTTGATCTTCATTGAGGCATGCAAGATGTTTAGTTGCGGCATGCCAATGCTAAGTTATGGCATATGGGATCTAATTCCCCAACCGGGGATCAAACCCAGACCCCCTGCTTCAGGAGCATGGAGTCTCAGCCACTGGACCCCCAGGGAAGTCCTGAGAAAGGATCTTGACAGATTGGAAAATAGGAAGATGTCCTTTGGGAGTTACAGAGCAAGTGGCTGGTGAGGCTCCAACAGGAAATAAAAATTTCCCAACCAGCCTCCATGAACTTGGTAAACTCCAGCTTAAAATTTAACTTAAACTGGCTCAAGGGAGACAAGGATAATAGGCTGTATGGGAAATGACTGTCAAAAGTTAAATGGAGTGTTTAAAGAAAAAGAGTCCTTGATCACCCCTGGGGTGGGGGGGAAAAAACATTTGGGAACATTTAATAAGATCATTAAACTGAGGCAGCCAAGCAGACGGATTCATTAGGTTGCATTTATCTGATGAACTTGGCACTTCTTGCAGGTAAATAAAAGTCATTCTTACTGGAATAGAACTTTTGTAGTTGGGGACTGGCCTTACTTTGTTCAGGTTCAGATAGACAAGGCCTTTGTTTTGCTCAGTCGTGTGAGGTTCGCCGTACAGCATTTGATTTTCTTGTGCTGTAGTGCTGGCATGGGCTTGTAAAGAGAAGTTTTAGTCAACGTGCATATTTCCATCCATATTTTGTGTACCATAGTGTAGGAGGAGTTAATTTTATTGGGTGAAATGAGATGTCCTATTGGCAGACTTTAATTTCTCCCCATTTAGTGGACAAAGCAAAGAGTGGTCCATTTGGTTGGTTCCCAGGAGCCAAGAGAGTTGAGGAAGCAGGCAGTGGCTAGAATGAGGGAAAGGGGCAATGTGATTTAAAGTAATATGTATTTGGTCTTTGTCCCTGTTCCTGTCACACTCCCATACCCCTGACCTCCCTAGAGGGGAGGGGGCTAGATATTGAACTGTCATCCATGGCCAGTGATGATCAGTCATGCCTATGTCATGAAGCCTCTGCAGAAACTCTTGAAAAGGATGCATTTGGGAGAGCATCTGGGTTAGTGAACAAATGGAGGTCCTGGGAGAGAGGTGTGCCCAGAGAGGGCCTGGAAGCACTGTGGCCCTCCCCCATACCCTCACCCTATGCATGCCTTCCATCTGGCTGTCCCTGAGTTATATCTCTTTATAATAAACAAAAAAAAAAAGTGGTCATCTCATCAGTCAAATGCTTCTCTGAGATCTGTGAACCACTCTAGCAAGTTAACTGAACCCAAGGAGGGTGTCATGGGGACCTCTGAACTATAGCCAGTTGGTCCGAACTATAGCCAGAAGCCCAGGTGGCAATCTGGATTTGTGATTTGCATCTGAAATGTGTGTTTTTGGAGGAGTGCGGGGGGAGAGTGCACAGTCTGTGGAACTGAGCTCTGAAGCTGTGGTATCTCATGCGATCTCCAGGTAGTGTCAGAATTGAATTGAGTTGTCCGACACTCAGCTGTTGTCAGAGAATTGCTGTGGTGGTGGGAGGGGCAAAACCCCACTGGAGCAGGGACTGGGCCCCTCACCCTCGAGAGGTGCTGAGGGGAAATGGCTTTGGGTTTGTGGCAAGATGACCCAGGGAGTTGGAGGAAAGCTTGCAAACTGAGAGGGGAGGGTTGCAACAGAGAATGAGAAAGCATGGAGGAGAAGCAGGGGCCTTGTAGGCACCCTGCCCCAGGCTGGCCTCGTTGAAGAAGGTGGATTTATTTAACAGGGTTGGAACAGGACACTCTTTCTTTGAATAAAATCAGGTTACCTGTAGATATGGAGCCTGCAGGACTTTCAAGCTTTCTGACCTCAATTCTGAGAAATTAACTGAGCAGTTGGTTCATGGAAAATGAGTAGCAACTAGGAACAAGTTCTTTTGAATTTAACTTTTTGGAACACAGTGCCTGGCCCCCAGCAGGAGATCTGTAGATATTTGTTGAGTGAGGAAATGAAAATCATTTCACGTGGATTCTCTCTGAGAAGACAAGAAGAGCAGAAATGCTCAGCTGGCAAATTCTATGAATGAATTTTCACAGGTGATAGAGAAAAACTTTGCTTTTCTGTATAAAACTCTTTTTCTGAGCTATAGAGACATAGGATTAAAGGCATCTCTGGGCTGGCTTCGCACTGACAGAAGGGGAGGATTGTGAACGAGCGTCCGGCTCCAGTCACGCTGAATGCCTGCTCCACTAGGCGGGAAGCAGCTGGCTGCCCATCAAGGCTGTGCCTGGTTCTGGAAGCTGCTGGGAGTGGCTCTTGTTATACGCACAGAATGACTCACGTCACAGCTGAGTCAAGAAATCCGAGCAGCTTTCGGCTGAATTCCGCATACTTTTGAATTGACGGTTAATATTAAACACAGAAAATCTTGAGATGTGTGTTTTGAGAAGCTGAGATATAAATTGGCTGTATAAATTCAGATTCACCCTGATTCTAGAGCTACACACCCAGTGTGACTTCAGGCGAGTTACCTGATGGAGGGAGGGGTAACGTGTGTTAGTTCTCATGGGATCGCCCTCATAACTCAGAAGGTGGGAGCTACTGAGGTTCAGAGAGGCGCAGTAATGTGCCTAAGCTCTCACAGCTGCTAAGTGGTGGTGCTGAGATTTGACCTCAGTGATGCCCAAAGCTCTCCCTCGGGTTACAGGGTGCTTCAGAAAGGGAACAAGAGGACCCGTGGCTGGCAATTGAAGATGACCTTTTTGTGGAGAGTGGGGGCCGACCTGTGCAGAGATGCTGCTGCACATGGCTTCTGGGACAATTTTTATAGGGGGGTTAGAGGGTCCTGACTGGGAGTATAAGGTAGGAGATCCTGGGTCTGATTGTATAAGTTGTTTCTAGACCTTCAATCTTAATGAATCTGGGGTTCCCTTGGGGTACAGCCAGGAGGAGATGTGCTGGGGAGAGGTCCTGGTGGGTAGAGCTGATACCAACAGGGTCAGCAGCACGGGAAGGTACACATGGGGTCTGAGCCTCATGTGCCTCCTGTCCTGGGGAGGGAACTCTGGCCGGTGAGCCTGGGGCCAGGGAAACATGGGGTGTAGCAGCAGCAGCAGCCAGTGGGTGTCTGGAGGTGAACTTTAGACAATTGAAATGAGAGCCAGCCCTACAGAGCCCAGGAATTGGTTGATGGTAACAATTTTGTGGACACAGGTCAGATTTCCCCTGGGGAGTCCCAGAGATTTGGGGTTGGAGGTACGTGGTGCAGCAAGACCAGGCGATAGCAGAGACAGAGGTGTGAGTGTCTCCTTTCAAGAAGGGAGCTCCAGTGGTGCCCATGCCCCGTCCAGTGCTGTCTGTGCCTATCCCTCCGGGCGCACAGGTGGCCGATCCCTAACCTGCTCTCCCTGCGGAATGCTGGTGGGGGTCTGTCCTGACCTCCCCAGCTGCGCCCCGGCCTGCTCTTTGGTCCCGCCCCGGTGCACCCCCCGGGGGCTCCTGCACTTTGGGGGTAGTCACAGGACTCCAGAGCCCTATGGGTGCCTGGGCACTTGCAGGCATCCTGGGTGCCTTCACTTGGGCTGCCATAACACAGTGCCAGAGACAGAGGGTTTAACACAGACATTTATTTCTCAGAGTTGTGGAGACTGGAAGTACGTTCCCAGATCAAGGTGCAGGATGTTAGGGTTTCAGATGGGAGTGCTATTCATGGCTTGCAGACAGCTGCCTTCTCACGGTGTCCTCACATAGCTCTCTGGTGTCTCCTCTTGAAAGGACACTGGTCCTCTTAGAGCAGGGCCCCACCCTTATGGCCTCATCTAACCTTTATTGCCTCCTTACTCCAGATAATCCCATTGGGGATTAGGACTTCATAATACGAATTTACGAGTGGGGGACGAAACTCAGGTCAGAGCACCGGGCCCACCAAGCATGCAGGCTGTTCTCCTTGCTATTCTGTTGCAGGCTGCCTCTGCCTCCTTAGGCTTCTCTGCGGGGCCAGCACGAGGCCTGTCCTTGCTAGGACCCCCAGCCTCCTAGGACCTCCTATCTGGCGCCGCCAGAACTCTTTAATGCTCAGGGTGGCCTTTGAGGTTCTGCAGCTCAGCAGAGATCAGTCAGGAGGGGATGCCTGTGTTGCCTGTGCTCATCCTGCCAGCACCCCCCAGCCTACCCACATGGTTCTCCGGGGCTCCCCCGACTTGGCTTAGAAAGGACCCCCTGGTACCTGCACCTGCAGCAGATTCCCTTCAGAAATCCCCTCCCTTCCCATCCATAGGTGGTGGCAGGTGATGGGTTTGGCAATTCAATATCTTGTTCAGTCATTTTTGAAATAAACACTTATATACGACAATGAAGTACCGTTACACACCAGTCAGAATGGCTGCTATCCAAAAGTCTACAAGCAACAAATGCTGGAGAGGGTGTGGAGAAAAGGGAACCCTCTTACACTGTTGGTGGGAATGCAAACTAGTACAGCCGCTATGGAGAACAGTGTGGAGATTCCTTAAAAAACTGGAGATAGAACTACCATATGACCCAGCAATCCTACTGCTGGGCATACACACCGAGGAAACCAGATTTGAAAGAGACACGTGCACCCCAATGTTCATCGCAGCACTGTTTATAATAGCCAGGACATGGAAGTAACCTAGATGCCCATCAGCAGACGAATGGATAAGGAAGCTGTGGTACATATACACCATGGAATATTACTCAGCCATTAAAAAGAATACATTTGAATCAGTTCTAATGAGATGGATGAAACTGGAGCCTATTATACAGAGTGAAGTAAGCCAGAAAGAAAAACACTGATACAGTATACTAACGCATATATATGAAATTTAGAAAGATGGTAATGATAACCCTGTATGTGAGACAGCAAGAGAGACACAGATGTATTGAAGAGTCTTTTGGACTCTGTGGGAGAGGGCGAGGGCTGGATGAAATGGGAGAATGGCATTGAAACATGCATATTATCATATGTGAAATGAATTGCCAGTCCAGGTTCGATGCAAGATGCAGGATGCTTGGGGCTGGTGCACTGGGATGACCCAGAGGGATGGGATGGGGAGAGAGATGGGAGGGGGCTTCAGGATGGGGAACACATGTACACCCATGGCAGATTCAAGTCCAAGTATGGCAAAACCAATAGAATGTTGTAGAGTAAAATTAATAAGTTAATTAAAAAAAACACTTATATAGCATTTTCTAGATGCCAGAAGTTGTTGTAGATGCTTTACGCATATTATCTTCTTTAATTCTTACATGGAATCTTGTGGGAAATGATAATTAGCCTCATTTTACAAATGAATTGATAGAGGCACAGAGAAGTTAGATAACCGGCCTAAAGTCACATGGCTTGTACGTGACAGAGCTAGGATTTGAATCGCAGCAGTGGAGCTCTGGAGTCAGGGCCTCTAACCACTGTTCTTGTGGCCTCTGAGAGGCTAGGATTGCATGAGTGAGGAAATTGAGGCTCAAAAGAGGAAGTGACTGAACTGAGTTTTCCCGGCCCATAGATGGACAGCCCGGAGTCTTAAGTTGAGGTTCATGACTCCAAGTCTAGTGCTCTTCCCTCAGTTCCCTCGGCTGGCTTTTGAATACTTTCAAGCACAATGAAACTTACAGGGCTGCTCTCACAGTGACTGCAAACAACTTTTCTCCACAGTGGAGGCCTCTGGGATATTGTGGGTGGGTTTCTAGAAGAACCAACCCCAATTCCCCACCACTCCCCTGGAGTTCATCCTACACGTGTGTCTTTGGAGCTCTTGTCAAACTGAGGTCAGGAGCACCCAGCTACCCATGTCTCCATCTTTGCTGTACCCCCTGCTGCCTGCCCTTCCCACTTCCTATCCTCCACTGTATTCACACCACTGGTTACTCACACTCCTCCGTCATCAGGCTTGACACTTGGCATGAATCAGGAGCTCTGGGCCACGCTGGCTGCTCTGACAGGAGCCACCATCAGAATAATGGCACCAGCCTGCTGACTCCTAGAATGTAAATCCCAAGTCACAGATTGCTCCTCAGCCCTCTACTCCTTCACTCTGCTGACCATTTTACATGAAGATGAGATGGCCTGATTGCCGATTAACACCCACTAAAGCATTAGCTCATGACTGTCTGAAGGTTTTATATTGCCTAGCATCTGCCTGATACTTTCGTAAAATTTGTTGAGCTAACGGGTGAGTCAGCCTCCTAGGGACATTTTAACAGAGGATCCTGGAAAATGCCAGAGCCTTCCCTGAAAGCATTAATCTCTGGCAGTGGGATCTTGGACGTCACACCAGCCACTGTGATTCATGGTGTTCAGCTGGGTTCGGCATCCTCACCTCCCTGTGCCCCGATTCCTCCCTGACCTTAGAGGGGGTGCAGCACTGAATGAGGTCGGCTCATTCATGCTGCGTTCATAAATGTGTGACAGTGATCTCACGCAGCACATGGCAGAGTCTGCCGAAGGCCACTCCCATCTTCGGTTCATCTGATTTGTGTGTCAGCTGACTGCCCACAGGCGCTTTGTCCCCCAGTACCATGGCCTTGGATGTTGATAGCCCTACCCGAATCTCCAGGTGGCTGGAATGCAGACAGCCAGCCTGTCCATCTGGCCATCACCGGCCCTGTCTCTCACCCCTATTCCCACACAACACTCAGCCACTTAGGCCCTCAGTTCCCACACCCTCCAACCCACTGCGCCGCTGACACCAGGCCCGCACAGTCCCAGGGGCTCTAACGGGAGAGCGCGCTTTTCTCCTTGGTTCCCTGGAGGTCAGTTCTCCCCTGCTGCCCCGAGTGCACCTCTAAGCGGGAGGCCTTATCAAGACTTGCAGACCAGCGGTTCTCAAAGTGTGGCCTGTGGACGAGCAGCAGGAGCATCACTGGAAAGCTTGTCAGACATGCAGGTTATTTGGCTTCATCCTAGACCAGGGTAGGTCCTGGTGACCCACGTTTAGATCCCCTCCAGGTGATTCTGACACAAGTTCAAGTTCAGAAACCTCTGGACAATCAGTGTTCCTTCCTTTGGAAGATTTCTGGTGAATCCAAATTTCTTCTTGTTATGAAGGTTTCAAGGGCAGTTAAGCTTCTGCCAGTAACCTCCCTGTTGAGCCAACAGAACATGGGCTTTGGAGTCAGCAGGCCTGGGTTCTGCCATCCATGCTGCTTATGTGCTAGGCAGCCCTGGGGAGGGTGGTTCACCTCTCTGAGCCTCAGTTTCTAACCAAACAGTATTCTCTGATTGTACCCCCTCCTGTGATTCTCGTGAGTCTTGAGGGAGATCACATCTTTGGAGCTGCTTTATAAAGTGGAAATTTAGGGAATATGGGTCACCTTATGACTTCCAGGCTTCTTCCCTGAGTGGGGCTCAGGTGGTTTCTCTTCTCTCTCCTGAACAGACCTCTGGGTGCTGAAAGCCTGAGTCCCTGATTGACCAGTGTGGGGAGAGGGATGCAGGCATGTTGGAAAACTGGGCTTGAAGACAGAAGCGCGTGGGGTGTGAGCAGTGCTGGCTAGGAGCACCCTCTGTATTTAACTTCCCATAAGGTGGTTTTCAGGCTTCCCTGGTGGCTCAAATGGTAAAGAATCTGACTTCAATGTGGGAGACCCAGGTTCGATCCCTGTGTTGGGAAGTTCCCCCGGAGAAGGGTATGGCTACCCACTCCAGTATTCTTCCCTGGAAAATCCCATGGACAGAGGAACCTGGCAGGCTACAGTCAATGGGGTCACAAAGAGTTGGACACAACTGTGCAACTAACACTTAAGACAGTTTTCATTCTGAAAAATCAGCTAATCCCAACCACGCTACTGAGTTAATAGCACTTTTCATTATTCTGAACTTCTTTTATTTTTGTACGCCTAGAAATAGAAATTTTCAATAATGGTAACCCAACCTCTATACAGTTGACCCTTGAAAAACACAGGAATCAGGGTGCTGACCCTCCGCACAGTTAAAAATTCGACTATAATTTATAGTTGACCCTCAGTATATGCAAATTTATCTGTGTTAGATTCAACCAACCTCAGACTGTAGAACTGTTCAAACTGTTCAAACCATGTTGTTTCAGGGTCAACTGTACATTTTTGTTTTGCACACTAGGTATATTAAAAACATTTTCTAAGTTGTTACATAATTCTCACAATTGTCACCTTAAATGGCTCCAGAATATTCCATTAGGTGCACATGTTATAACTTGCTGAACTGTTTCCATACCATGTATGTTTTTAAATTTTTCTTTGTTGTTCTACCATCTTTGGACATTGCACTTTTGGATTCTTTTAGAAAAAATTCCATGGAGTGTGACCATTGGGCCATAGGGTACCAATAATTTTATGGCTCAAGAAATGTTTCCAAATTAACTTTCCAAAATATTCTGCTACTAGTAATGTTTGAATTTACCAGTTTTCTTACAGCCTTGCCATCATCAGGCATTATTGTTATTTTTTCTTTTTGATTACTTAATCGATGTCATGTGACACACCATAGTTTCTACTTACATGTCTTTGGTAACTGGTGATGCCAGTTTTTCCTATGGAATTTTATTATTTCTATTCTCTCCTGGGGAAATTTCCTTCCCATCCCCTTTTCACATTCATCTTCACGTTTTAATGATTTGTGCCAGCTGTTAATATTGATACTAACTCTCTGATAAGTCTGTCTGCTTATTGATGAGTAATAGTTTCTCCCCAGCTCAACCTGTAATCATATAACTCTGTGTACCTCTAACTTAGGATGCTTGGTAAATTCACCATGTTGCCAGAGACTGAGCATTTGGAATACTGCATGTTTAATTTGCAGTTAAATGAATTGGCGTACTTCAGTCTGCAGTCTAGGCAGGAGAAGGTTTCTTAGCATCTGACGTCACAGGGCTGGTGCCAGCTCTGCGGCTGGACCTTCTCTCTCCCTTGCCCTGCTCTCCCCTTTGCCTCTCAGTTCTTCTAACTCTTTAGCTGAGAAGGAGCCAAACAAGCACATCCTCAAGTTGACAGTGAGCTTTGCTGCCACCATCAGTCACAGTGAAAGAAATGAGCGTGGGGACTGGATCCCCTTCCTGACCTGTTGGGACACTCCTGTCCCTCCCCAAAGTGTCCTTCCTGGTTCCCTGGGCCCCAGGCAGGGCTGGTTGTGTCTGCTCACCATTGCCTGTTGGGTCATGGGACACCGAGAGTCAGGCGAAAGTTCTGACTCCCAGGCCGCAGGGCTGTCTGGTTGGGGTGTCATCTCTCTGTCCCACATGCTTTTCCCTCTGGGGCTGCCCCAGGCCACCTGCACCTCCCATAGTATCCCGAGTGTGGAGGGAGGATCGGGGGCTTAGGGATCTGCCCTGGTTTTCCATCTGTCCTGCTGGTTGTGTGTCCGTTCTCAGGCCATGAGCAGTGACAGCCTGCTCAGCCCTGTGCTCATTGAAGCCGTGCTCTGCGTCTGTGGCCTCCAGCCCTTTCCACATTCCTTTCTGCCCTGCCCTCCTTGACATGATGCTTCTCATATCACTGGACCCCAGATTGCTGTGGTGTTTGAAGCTTTTGGTTGCATTTAACTACTTCTCCATTTCTTCCCTCACTTTCAACTGCCACTCCTTGTTGTTGTCGGCTGCCTCTAATTTCTGCCCCCTCTGAAGTCACTGTTTCTAATCCTCTGTAATCTGGGCTATCGGATAACTAACCTGGTTACAATTCTGTCCCAACTGTGAGTCATGGCTGCGAGCGTGGCTTTGGTGCACACACTTGGTCCTGGCAGTAACTTTGACTTTGCCAAAGGACCTTTTGGCTCTCTCTTCTATATTCTGAGTCATGTTCTGAAAGGTGAAATTCCCAGATTAAGTGACACTTCACCATAGCGGGGTAAGTGTATAAGCGTGGCTCCAAGGGGGAAAGGAACGGCAGCTGAGATAGGCCCTGGCAGGGTTGCCTGTGTCTGTGAAGCGTGGTGAGTGGGGACGGGTGGCCTGGGAGGCCCACGTTGGCTCCCCGCAGCGCTGGGCCTGGGTGAGTCCTCCTTTCACATCCACAGACAAGTAAATACTCTGACTCCATGAACAATCGCCTCAGGCCCTAAACTGGAGTCCCAGCACTTGGTGGTGGGTTATCAAGGAACAGTAGCCAGTCACCAAGGTCATAGGCCACGAATGGCATTGAAAGGGGACCAGCATGATCAATCCCAGGATTGCCGCAGGTGTGCCCTGAGGGCAGCCTAGCCTCACCTGCTGTTTTCTGTAGCCACTGCTTAGCATCTCTGGAAGCTTCGAGATACAGTTCAAACAGTGTCTGCTTGTTTTTCTAGTAAAATTGGATTGGTAAGCACTTTCATATACATAAGCTTGTCAGATCGCCAAAATATCTCTAAATGCCAAATATATATGTATACATCTATTTATCTGTCCATCCATTCACCGATTTAATTTCAGTAAGTAGTTTGTGTTGTTTATCCTTTTAAGATGGAGGCTTTTGAAATGCCATGCTCTAGTGTACGTACTTTACCTACATTAGCTCTTTAACCCTCACAACAACCATGTTGCGTGGATAATAGTATTATCTTTTTATATATGAGGGCGGTAGGCTCTACAGAGAGGGAAAGTAATTATCCCAGGATCACACAGCAAATAAGTAGAAAGATTGAGATTCAGTGCCAAGACAAGCTGGTATCAAAGATAAAATTTTTTTTCTGGCGGTTGCTATAATAGAGTATCAAAATCAATTATTTTAATGACATCCTCTCAGGAGTTAGAATCTTCCCTATTTCTACTCCCAAAGAAATCAGAATAAGGATGCAAGGATCTGCCTTTAAATTCCATTAAATACCTAATGCTGGGAAGGATTGGGAGCAGGAGGAGAATGGGTCAACAGAGGATGAGATGGCTGGATGGCATCACCAACTCGATGGACATGAGTTTGAGTAAACTCCGGGAGTTGGTGGTGGACAGGGAGACCTGATGTGCTGCGATTCATGGGGTCGCAAAGAGTCAGACACAACTGAGCGACTGAACTGAGCTGAACTGAACTGAACTGAAATAGTGAGATGGGATCAGTCTGCTGCAGCTCTCTATGTATAGGGAGAGTAACAGAAATTGGTCCAAGGATAGCTGGATTCCTGGGACCGCTCTGCCCCCACAGGTCATCGCTGACACCACTCATCACCCACCAAGTGCAGCCAGCCCTCTTCTCCTCATTGTTATATCCTTCCCTTCTTCTCTTGGGGTGCTGCCTGCTGACTACAACAACAAACACCCCTTCCCCTAAATTTCTAAGGCTTGTATCAAGTGTGGATCCATGTTTATTGCAAGGGATAGAATATAACTTCTTCAGGAAGAATTATATCTAAAAATACTGGGTAATGCTACCATATAGCCCACTTGACTTGAAAAGCGTTTCAGTCAAACATTGTGTGGTGGGAGCCAAGATACTGATAAAGTCATAGCTTCCCTGCCATCTCAAAGGATCCTTTGCTGCATGCTTTGGAGTCTGGTGATGGAGCTCATGCTACCGAGTGAACTGGGGCATCTGCAGAAGCCAGGAAGTTTAACTTGCTTCCTTTTAAAGGGGAAGTAGCCATGGAAGCGGGGCATAAACAGAGAATTACTGGGCTGAGGCGGTGGGTTGAGGTGAGTAGGCCAGGAAGGAAATCATTGTGCGTCAGAAACTTGGATATAAGGGTGCAGTGAAGAGACAGACAGAAGGTATGTTTTTGGTTTTGATGTTTAGATTTTATTGAAGTATAGTTGACTTACAGTGTGTTAATTTCTGCTGTACAGTCAAGTGATTCAGTTATATATGTGTGCGTACGTGTGTGTGTATATTCTTTTCCATTTTGGTTTATCACAGGGTGTTGAATATAGTTCCCTGTGCTGTACAGTAGAATCTTGTTTGTTATTCTGTAATCCCAGATTCCCGCTCCCCACCACCCTGGCCACCTTTCCTCTCCTTTGGCAAACACAGGTCTGTTTTCTATGCTGGTGAGTCTGTTCCTGTTTCATAGATATGTTCATTTGTGTTGTATTTTAAATTCCATAATGTAAGTGATATCATATGGTATTTGTATTTCTCTTTTTGACTTACTTCACTTAGTATGATCATTTCTAGATCCATACAGGTTGATGCAAATGGCATTATTTCATTCTTTCTGTGCCTGAGTGATAGTTCATCTTCTTTATCCATTCGTCTGTCTGTGGATATTTAGGTGGTTTCTATGTCTTGGCTATTATAAACAGTGCTGCTGTAAACATAGGAGCAATGCATCTTTTCAACTTATTGTCTGGGTAGGAGGGAAGATTTCTGAACTGGAACTGTAAGAGCTTCAGAAATAAATCAGGGTGAAGAAGGGTTCCCCCATGTTTTGATGGGCATCATACAACAGAATGTCCCTCTGGAGGTTTTTAAAGAAATTTCTGTAAAGGTTAGATCAGTAAATATTCACCTTTTCACAACAATCCACTATTTTAACACAATCAAATAAAAAACAAAGGGAAGACCTTAATAAATGTATATCTATATCTATATTTATATATGTTTTTTTTTTTTTTATGAGTAAAAAGAACCATAAAGTCTATACCAAATAGGTTACTTCAAGGGGTGAACTGGGTTTAGGGGACGGGTGAAGTTTTTGTTTCAACCTCCTATTTGGTTTGACTTTTTACAATACCATGTTCTACTTTTTTCTTCTAGCTATAGACTTACAGGAGAGTTGCAAAGAGTTCTCATACACCCACCACTCAGCCTCCTATGATGTTAGCATGGTACATTTATCAAAACTAAGAATTAATCCTGCAGCAAGGCTACTAAGGAGAACACAGGGACTCAGATTTCCCCCGTTTTCCTGCTAGCATCCTTTTTCTGATCCAGGACCCCATTTGGATCATGCACTGCCTCTGGTTCTCAGGCCTCCTTGGTCCCCAGTTGCTGACTGGTCCTCAGCCTCTCCTAGTCTCCTGTGACCTTGACCATGTTGGAAAGTGCTGGTCAGGTCCCTCAATTCAGGTTTGATGTTTCCTCATGTTAGACAGATGGTGGTGATGGATGTGGGGAGAGAATGCCACAGAGCTGATCTGCCCTGCTGGGGTACATGATACGGGTGTGTCTGTTCCCGCTGAAGTTCGCCTTGATACGTGCTATCTGCCTCTTCTCCGCTGCAAGGTTGCTGTTTCTCCCTTAATAAATAGTAAATAGTTGGAGGGGGGATTCTCTGAGGTTACTGAATATCCTGTTTCTCCTTCATCTTACCTCACTAGTGTTAATATTTCAGGACCTCTTGTGTCCTCTTGACATGATGTACTATTTTTATAAGTTAAACAGTACAGCAAAGTACAGATAATTAAAATTGCTTTTCAACTGCTTTCTATTATGTTGACCCGGTGTTCTATTTGAATGGGAGAGGATGCTGAGACCAGCCATTTGCAGCTCAGCTTTATTAGAGTTACTCAAGCAAACCTGTAACAGGTCTGGATGGAATTTTTTTTTTCTTTTTTTTTTTTAATAGGGCACAGTTCTCTTCTGCTATTGTGCTAGAATATAGAATCAGGAATTTACCTAGTTTATAAATAACTTAAATAGTTTTTGAAAAATGTAAACAGAGAATGACAAGAACTTAATGTTGTTGAAGAGAATCATGAAAACCATGAATCCTGAGTGTTGCCAGAGTGTTTCTTAATTTGGAGAAAAAAATTACAAATAAATTCCAGGGTATTGTTTTGTTTGATTTTAATGGTTAAAGGCTGAAAAGAGGACTTCATAGAGGAAATAGCATTTCAGGTTAATTCATAACCAGTAAAGGGAAATTGTTCTTGTTGCTTGTTTATGCATGCTGTGCTATGGTCCTTAGCACTGGAGACACCCCTTACATTGGCAGTCTCTCTGAAGCATTGCCAGAATTCTTTGAGGTAATGAGCTTAGCTAGAAAAAATAAATAAGATTTGGTGTCTGTTGATGCCATTTCAGCAGTGCTAGTTTCAAGATCAGCATTTGGGACAAAAATCCAAGGGAAGTTTGTATTTTAGGATGTTTAAACACTGCCCAGTATGTGAGTGGAAAAGTCTGTGAGGGCAGCTTCAGTCTGGCTGTCCAGGTAGCCAGTTGGTGAAAAAGAGTTTGTTAAAACATCAGGTTATCTCTTACCTTTTTGTGTGAAGATTTGAGCCCTAATCCCAGAACATCAAGATTCATTTTTTGCCAAAGGGATTAACCTCAATGAAATTAATGAAAGTCACAGTTAGCCTATTTTTGGAATACCTAGGGAAAGACTTTTTCAAACTTGAATTTCAGTTTATACATTTGTGACTCAATACCTCCAAGGGGCTCACTCCAGGATCCCTGGCCAATACCAAAATGCACAGATGCTCAAGTCCCTTATATAAAATGGCATAATATTTGCATATAACATATGCACATCCTCCTGTAAGTCATCTTTTTAATCATCTCTAGCTTAGTTACAGTATCTAATACAATGTAAAAGCTATGAGAAGAGTTGCTAGTGTGTGACAAATTCAAGTTTTTCTTTTTGGAACTTTCTAGAATTGAAAATTTTCGTTCTATCTTTGGTTGGTTGAATCTGTGGATGCAAAACTTGCAGATATGAAGGGCCAACTGAACACATTTTTTCTGATATTGTGGCTGAAGAGCACATTTGAAACTCTGTAAGGAACCCCTTTCTCAGCAGCATTCATTCTTTGTCAGATCTCCCAGAGGTATTACTGGAACTCAAGCTTGACTTAGTAGCAAAGACAACATATATCCACCTCAAATGACTTTGGGTGGTAAGGTAAATATTCTCTCTCATTTTCTGGAAACAAGTCAGCATTTGTTGTACATTATTTCCCCTTTTTTTGTCAACATAAAAATGTAGCATGCAACAGCCTTGATGTTGAAATGAATCTTGGTGATGTTTTAGCTGCCACTATTGACCTAAGAGAGGAAAGCTGGGGCAAGCAAGCAGATTGGTAGCATGTGAATAAAATTAAGGTTCAATTTACCTTTTAGGGAAAAATGATTTTGATCTAAACTTGCCATAGCCTTGGTTTGTTTTTAGTAATAATATATAATCTGTTTAGAGATTTTAAGTAAAGAAAGCAGGTGTTTGGGGGTTTTGGGGGGAGGTATCTAATGGAAAGGTGTGCATGGGTTGGAATCTGAGATTCCCATAGAGATCTCTGTGGTCTTGCCCTTTTTCTGACATTCTTTGAGAGTAAGATTCTTTTTTTGTTTTTGCTTCTTAGCTAAAATTTGTCTCTAAGTCAGAATGGCTTTCCTTTTAATTGGGGGATGTTGTAGAAGTTGCATTAAACTTCAATTTCAGGCCAAGTCTTGAGGGATGGAAACTGCAGAGTGAAAAGCCTCCTATTTGAATGGACATTGCTGGACATGGTCATATCTAGAAGTTCTGGATCCTTAGGATGGGAGATTGAGAGATGACTGTGGTCTTTATTAGCAGGACATCCTTTCTCTCCACTCCCTCTTGCTTCTCTTGCTCCTCTTCCTGTGTTCCCCCTCTTCCTTCACCTCCTCCTTTCCTTCATCTTCATCATCTTCCCTCCCCTCCAGTGCCTTTTTCTCATTCATCTTTCTTCCTTTTCCTTTTTTCCTCTTCCTGTTGTAGCAACTGAAATGCACCCAAAGTGAAGTGCTTGCAGTTAGCGTCTCACCCTTTTGACAATAAATGGTCCAGGGCATTGACACAGAAGGATTTTCTCAGTTGAATGTGGAGCAGAAAATCTGTCAGAGAAGAAGTGGGGAGAGGATACGTGTAGGTGGCAGGGATCTGCATGTGTGGGGTGCTTCTTAGGGGAGGCATTTGTAAAGGTGGATCTGCAGGTGCTAGATGCCAGGGAGAATCCAAATTCAGTGTTTTTATGCTTCACATCCAGAAAAGACTTCTAGGAACTGGAAGATGTCTTTCTTGAGAAATGTTTCAGGGTTGGATGGATGCTGATCTTGATAACCTGTCCAGGTTGTCTACTGAGTGCCTTAATTTGCTTTTCTGTGAGGTGGGAGCGTTGACCTTGGCTTTTTCCAGCAGGTTAGAGACATTGTGGGTCAGGGGAGGGCAGCCTGGGTCAGAGGCCACAGCATAGGGAGGAGCCAGGGTGCTTGGGCAATAACCAGGCTCTGCTGTTTTCTGGGTGTGTCATTGTCACTGTGCAAATTGCTTCTGAAGATCTCAGTTTCCTTATCTGTGAAATGGGAAAGTTTGGTTTCTCAAAATGGGATGCATTAACGCAGTTCAGAATTGTGCCCCCTCTTTCCCCCATGGTCTCACCCCTGACACTTAGCACTTTTGGCTCTATGTTTTTTAAAGCAGGGCCAACCATAGCATCTGACAAAAAGCAGGTTCTCAGAAATACTGTTTAATGAATGAATGTATGGATGAATGAATGCTTATAATCAGGGCCGCCAAGTATGGCTGGGCTTTACACAACTCCAGGGCAAAGGGACACCTCAGTTCATGAAGACTGTGATGGGAAATTGTGACCCAGGAGTTGTGCGACATGGTGGCCTGCTCTCAAGGGACAAGCAGTTCATGACCTGAAATTGCCAAGAACAATGTGCGGCTCTTGGAAGATGTGTTTTCCTTCATGCCTCTCTGCCTAATTTCATTTTCTAGAAGCTGCAGAGCACCCACGTGGGCTCTCCATCCCTCTCACCTTGCAGAGTCGCTGGTCTTGAGTACTTTCTGGCTGGCAGCAGCCATGGGGCTCCGTGACCTGCTAAGAACCTCTAGCTGGACATCCCGATCAGCAGCAGACACTTAGCATTAACAGAAGCAGAAGAACTTGTGACATAATCTGATTCTTCACTTTCTTCTTTTAGAAGCTGTATTTTGGAAGCTAAAGAACCAAAGAACCTCTCACTTTATAATCTAAGAAAATATCGATGCTTCAGACAGAAAGCAAATTCTTCCTTTGTCAAGTGTATTTAAAAGAGAGCAAAATTTTCTTAGAAGATGCATAATTGTTACATTTTTTAACGAGTTCATCTGTGTGCCTTTTATAGTTACCTCATCTGTCCCAGTGGTACTCACGGGGACCCCATCCTTGGGAAACATTTGTTACGTTGTGGACATCCCTGTAACTTTGGAGGGAGGCTCTTATCACTTAACAGGTTCATACCGCCCCCTGGCGGACATCCCTGCTCAGATCGACCATGAATTTCTTGGACTTGATTGAATTGGAAATCGCCTTTCCAGCCACACTACTGTGGTTCCTGCTCCACTTGACCTTCTTAATTTTCTCTGCCTTTTATGTTGTTTTCTGTTTATTTCTCACAACTTAACTGATGAAGCTATCAGAGGACAAAGAATGAAGGGAGGGTGGTGGACAGAAGTGGACCCAGAGTTAAGAGTTTTGGTTGCAGGCACTTCTCCAGCTCAGCAGGGGGCATTGCCAATCTGCGCCACGTCTGCTGTTCTGTAGGTCAGAAGCGCGGGGAGAGGTGATCCCCAAGGCTCCTTGTAGCAGCGTAATGCAGTGTGGTGGTGTCTGGACAGCCTGGCTTCCCATCTGAGCTTAGAACTTGAGTTCAAGTTACTTCACCTCCATGAGCTTTAGCTTTGTGATCTGTCACCTGGGGATAATGATGATTTGGCCATCCTGGGCATTATGGTGAGTATCAGACAGGAAATGCGTGCAAAGCCCCAGCTCTGGGCCTGGTTAGCTTGTTAGTATGCTCAGTTTGTGGCCATTATAATCTTCCAATGATTTGGTCCTGAAAGGTTGGCTGCTGAAGAGAGCAAGTCAATTTCTAAATGAGAATAGGAATAGTAGCACAGTGCTTATTTAGCATTTGAAAAGATTCTAACAGGATTTATTCATTTCTGTTTTCTGGTGGGTAGTAATTTGTTTCAAGAAATGGAGCCGGGGCCATCCACCATCCACCACATTGATGTCATCACATCCCATCTATGAATGAAGATGCAGTCAGAGACCAGGGTCAGTGATGTAAGAAGTTACATTCATCTGAGCCCTGATCAGGGGAAGAAGATTGGTGGATAATGGTGTTCTCTGCCTTTCACGTCACAGCTAAGACTCTGCTCCCTGTTCCAGAGCAGAGCCAGGCAGTCTGGCCCCTGTGCCCAGCTTCCTCCTCCGGCTGCATTTCTGTTGTCTTTTCTGTTTCACTAACACACATAGTACTTACTATTTATGTGTTGGCCTGAGTACTTCATAGGAATAAAGTAATTTCATCCTTCTGACCACCATGTGAACTAGTTCCTGTTATACCCCTTTTACCGACGGGGAAAATGAGGCTCAGAAGAGAATTCTGTGCCTTGCCATAGCCACCAGCTAGTAAGAGGCAGGACTGGACCCAGCCTGCTCTCTCCCTTCTCCTTGATCCTGCCTCCCTTTCTCACGCCCATGCATGGCTAAGGGTCCATGGGCTTGGGGGAACCAGTAAGTTTCTTTATTACCCATCAGCTCCTTCACAGCTTCTCTTAGTAATATCACTGTGGGTCCTGCTATCCCCTGGAAGGCATCCCTCAAAGAGGGACCACATCAGGGCTCTGATGACGCTCAGTCCTGGTGTTTGCCATCAGGAAGGCAGAGTGGCACCAGGGTTGGGCATATCACAGTCAGGGCATGCCTCTTAGGTTCTGTTGGGGGATGGTTCTCCTTGGGCCTCTGGTGTTTCCCTGTGGCCGGCGCTTCCCCATCTGTCTTGTTTTCTGGACTATCTTTACCAGGATGTTTGTAGAGCAGACATCCTCGCTAGAAGAGAGAGTCTTCCTCTGGAACAGAGAGCTTACTGCCCACTATAAAATATTTGGGTTTCCGTAGCTCAGTGTTGTTCTCCTGTGATGCAACCCACTGTGTGTACAGGTCTTCACACGGCTCTCTTTATGTGGTCCTGTGGGGGCTGGAGCTTCCCTGGGGGCTCAGATGGCAAAGAATCTGCTTGCAATTTGGGAGACTCAGGTTTGATCCCTGGATCAGGAAGATCCCCTGGAGGAAGAAATGGCAACCCGCTTGAGTATTCTTGCCTGGAGAATCCTCATGGACAGAGGAGCCTGATGATTTAAAGTCCATGGGGTCACAAAGGGTCAGACACGGTTGAAGTGACTTGGCGTGGCATGACACGTGGGGACTGGGGCTTAGGAAACTGGGGCAAAAATGCTACACTGTTGCTGTGAGTGATGAAGTTCTGTGTCTCTGATGCGGGAGCCTCCTGTCTTCTGGCAGCATCCATGAAAATGTCAGGCTCACTACTGAGTTGGTAAGTAGGCACATCTCAGACCTTTCACAGGTTTTGAGGTATTCTAGGCTATGACTTAGAGGAGACAAAGGTTCGGAGTTTTTTTTTTTTTTTTTTTTTTTTAGGTTCGGAGTTTTAAAGACAAAATCATCCTCAGCTTCTGCCCTTAAAAGGGGTGGAGGGAAAAAGACCCCTGAGAGTATAACACAAGCATTAAAAAGGTGGATGCTTTCTGAGTAGGAAAAGAAAAGACTTTCAGAGGATACAGCCTGTGGGTGTGGTATAAAGGAGGCAGAGGATCTTGATGGGCTCAGAAGCTGGGCAAGGGAGTTCCAGGCAGAGGGAACAGAGTGAGCAAAGGAATCGTGTATGAAAGCCAAGGTGAGTTCAGGGGACCCAATGTGGCCATCAGGAATGCCTGGACGGCTGGACTGGACAGCTTCCTCTGCCTTTCTGGAGTCACCTTTCTCCATCCTGCTGTCTGCCTGGGAGACCGGCCGGTTCCTTCACCCTGGCAGAGCTGCTGACGGGAGGTACCAGTGGGAGGCCAGGCAGTGAAAGGAGAGTGAGGTCTGGGGTATGGATCTTCCTGGCACGAAGTCACTGTTCCTTCCTGAGGCTTCTACCCAACTCTGTGCTCGTGGTTTCCTCTAAACCCTGTCTGTTCTCACCCTTTCTAACCTTGTGGGTGGTTCCAGCTCCACAGCAACTAGCCAGGTGACCACACTGACCGTGTGGTTCCCCCCTTCCCCCTGTGAATAGTCATCCCCATGGGAACACACACTTCTTCCTAACCTGATTTGAGTGAGCCAGTCTCCCTCTTGGGACATGACTGATAGAGCGGCTGATGGGGACAAGGATGTTAGGTCCCGTCACGGAGGGAGTGTCATGAGACCTGACCAAGAATGGTCTCCTAGTTTTACCTAATCAACCTCCATTCTTCCTGTAAAGTCCACTGAGGTGACCCCATCCCTGGAAAGACTCCCAGGACCCCTCTACTCCCCCAGTCCATGGCCTTGATCGGCTGCACTTCATCTGCCACCTCCCCTACCACCTTGAGCGGTAGGTGTTTAGTTGATTTCCATTTCTCTCACAGTGCATGCAATGGATGTTTGCTGAGTGAATGAAGAAATGTATAGATAGATGATGTGTGGACAGAAGGGTGAATATGATCGTATGTCATTGAAGGTTTGGGGACAGGGGAGTGATAGGAACAGAAGCACAGATGCAGCCTCTGCCTTCTTCCTGGGAAGACAGCATATGGGCACGTGATATCTCTAACTGTCAAAGACCACCTCTGCAGAGGTGCCTAGCACACACACAGTGGCTCTGACAGGTGTCAGACAGGAGATGCTCACCCTGCTCTGGGCTGGGAGAAATCCAGGAAGGCTGCCTGGAGGAGGTGGAGCTGGAGCTGGGCAGGGTAGGATGGTGTCTTAACTCAGGCTGCTAGGACAGAATGCTGGAGACTGGGTGGCTTAAACAACCAACATTTATTTCTCTCAGTTCTGGAAGCTGGGAAGTCTAAGATCAAGGCACTGGCCCATCTGGTGCCTAGTGAGGCCCTCTTCCTGGCTGTGTCCTCACTAGAAAGAAGAGGTTCTTTGGTGGTTCCTGTTAGGGGACTGATCCCATCAGGGAGCTCCATCTTCATGACCTAATTGCTTTGCAATCATTATCACATTGGGGTTTCAGATTTCAACATATGAATTTGGGGGAAACATGGAGACTGCAAGGTAAGAGGAGTCAGACTTCCTATGGCCTTGAACTAAGGAATTTGGAATTTATCTCAGAGGCACTAGAAAGCCATTGAAGATGTCCCAGTGCAGTTTCTTACTTAAAGAACACCGATGAAAGTCAGGCTGGAGGAAGGAGTATCAATTTCAAAGTCAGGCAGACCTGAATCCAGCCTTGCCGATTATTCACTGCGTGACCTTGCGACAAGTTCCTTCTCCTCTCCAAGCCTCAGTTTCCTTTTCTAGAAAAATGGGGCTTGTAATAGTTACCCCCTAGGGCTGCTGTGAAAGAATGATAGAATGAGAGCAACATGGCCGTCACAGTGCTTTGTCTGTGGAAATTGATGGAAGGTGATGAAGATGATGATTCCTACTGCAGCCTTCCTTCATGTGCTTTGCTTTGTTTGGGGAACTAGCTTTGACAATCATACGCATTGTCTGCAGTAGTTTTGGCTGTTACGATTGTGGATAACAGAAGGAGGAATCATGCAGCCATAGAACTCTTTTTTTTTTTTTTTTTCTGGCCCGAAAGAATTAGCTAGTGGACTATTATTACCACTATCTGGGGGCTTGACCCTGGGACCTGGCAGGGGCTTGTTTTTACAGCCTGAAATAGTCTGGCATTTGCCTTTCCAGTGGGCAGGCTGCCAGGCCAAAGAGTGTGTAACCACCCAGCCTAGAAAAACAAAACTATTTTTACCTTGGGGGGCCCAAGAATGCATCACGCAGTTCACAGGCCAGCCCCACCCAGCCCGACGGCTAAAGCCAGTCGCCAGCGCAGGCCGGCTGGTCTCCTGCAGGCGTCAGTGGGCCCCTTGGGGACCAGTTTCCCTGGCAGGGAGGCAGGTGTCCTAGAAAGTCCCAGAGTGGCCCACCCCCACCTTCTCTCAGCCGGGAACTAGGAGACCAGGATTCTCACTTGGAGAGATTCTGAAGACATCAGGCAAAAGGCAATAGAAATAGATTAGATGTCAACTAATCTAATATGAGTCAGAGCAGTACTACTGCAGATAGTAATGCCTTCCAGTTATTGAAGTTCTGCTGGGGCTCAGGCTTTCCAAGCATCATCTCTTATCTTATAATATCATGGAGGTATACTGTAATATCTCTATGGGCTATAGCCCCCATTTTTCTGATGTAGAAACCAAAGCTCAGGGAGGTTCAGTGTCACTTGCCCAGGGTTAACCGGATAGGAAGCGGTGTGACCCCAGGCTGCTGGCGGGGCTGCATGGTGAGTGCCCCTCTCAGCTCCCTGGTTACCGGCCCTCGCTGCTGGGGGGTGAGAACGGGGAGGAGCTGGGGAGCCAGTCCTCGTCCTGGTCTGCCCCTAACCCAGACCTCACGTCAGTGGCTCCTTCGTGCCTTGAAGTTTTTATGGAGAAAATAATGCTTGCGCTCCTGGCCGTGTAGGGCTGTGAGAACACGGAAGATGGAAAGCTGTAGCAAGTGATGGCAACATGTTGATAGCAGCCAAGAATGCCCCACACTGAGGGTGTGCAAGTCACCATGGCTGAATCTCCAGTGAACTGGGGTTGGGGGACCCGGGTCAGAAACCGACAGAGCTGAATCTTCAGGTTACCCCAGAAAAGTCCAGAGAAGGCTTGTCTTTCTCCCTCCCTCTTCTCTTATTTACTTCCTCATAACCTTTTTTTCTCTTCCTCTTTCTTTCCTCATTTTCCTTTCCTTCCTCCCCCACCCTTCCCTTCTTTCTGTATCCACTTCCTGGTAGGATGTAGCAGAATGTTCTGCCCGCAGACAGACACCTGGAGTAGATGTAGCAGCATGGTCTTTGGCGTCTGCCTTTGTTCCCCCTTCCCATCCATCTACTTCTTCTCACCCTTCAGTATACAGCTCCAGTCTCCCCTCTTCCAGGCAGCCTTTTCTGACTTCGTTCACATGGGTTCCCTTCCATCCGACCTCCTGTCATATCCACTCTCTGTAACTATGGGCCACCTCAGTGGGAGTGACTTCTTAGTGGTAAGAGACATTTCAAATGTCCATACCGTGTCTCTCCGACTGGATTGAAGTCTCCTTGAGGGTAGGGGCTGAATCTTATGTTTCTTTATGTCACTTTACATTACTCCTCTGCCCTCAAACCTTTAATGACTTCTTACTGTATCAGGGCCAAGTATTCATCTATTTATCCATCCATCTGTCCATCCATCCTTCCATCTACCCATGCATTGTTCATCCATTCACTCATCTGTCTATCTAACCACCCATCTATCCATTCATCCATCCATCTACATACCTATCCATCCATCCATCTACCCATCCATTCTTCCATCTACCCTCCCATCTGTCTCTCTGCTCATCCATCTGTTCATCTACTCACCCACCTGTCCATCTACTCAACTACCCACTGTCCACCCACCTATCCATTCATCTATCCATCCATCTACCCACCCAACCATCCATCTACCTATCAATCCATCCACCCATCCTTCTACCCATCTGTCCATCTACCCGTCCGTCTACCCACCCATCCATGTACCCATTCATCCATTTACCGACCCATCCAGTCATTGACCCATCTGTCCATGCACCGATTCAATGAATACTTACTGAGTCCAGGGTTAGAGATGTGGAGATCCATTACCTGTACCAAGGAGTCTTGATAAGGGGGGAAGGAATTACAGTGTTAATTGTATTGGATGTAAGGATGATAAATTTTATGAATAAGAAGGTTATGAGAGTCAGAGAAACCCATACTCTGCCACTTCTCACCTGTAGGACTTCGTCAAGTCAGTTCCTTCCCTGGGCCTCAGTTTCCTCATCTCTACAATGGGGATAGCGGTAGTTCCCACTTCACTAGGTTGCAGCGAGGACTCACTGTGCTGATGCGTGTGAGGTGCCTGGCCCTCACTCTTTTTTTGGCCACATTAGTTCCTCACAGGCAGGGGCATGTGGGGGTGTGATCACTGTGGAGAAGCACTGGCTGCCTGTTGCTGGTCCAGGGGAGCTGAGAATTTGGGAATTCAAATGATCCGTCATCAAGCAGGCTTTGTGCACTGTGGTTCCAGAGATGCTCTGAATCAGACTTCAACTTGATCAGTCTTTTTTATTTCTCTCCTGCCTCTGATCTGTAAAATACATTTTTAGGGAGAGAGAGAGGGAAGTTTCCCCTTTCCCTGGATGTGCCCCAAGCCTCACCTCACAAGCAGAGAGACTAAAGCCCATAGCAGGATAGCAGAACCTGCTGGGGTCACGTTTAAAGTTCAGATCCAGATTTTGGTTCATCTATTAATACTTGCTTTTGCTCTTGCGAGGAGGCGGAGGATGGCAAAATCACCAGGGGCCGGCTCTTTGCATCCCCCGATTCTCCTCATTTTCCGAAGGACACTCCTTGACACCTTGGTCTGCATGCACCATTCCACAGCTCCCAGAACTGCTTCATTTTCCTTGGAAGCTTTGGAATTGTGTATTCCCAGTGAATGGGGGGAAAATTGAGCAGCAGCCCAGCTACCTGAACAGAGGAACCCTGGATTCTGGACAGGAATGGTGGCAGTGAGTTCCAAGAGGTTTCCCAGGCGCTGTTGGAATAAACGCTAACATTTGTCCTGGGCCAGACCTTTTGTTCCCTTTCCTGTTAGACTTGTTGATGGGACATGAGCCTTTGGAGATGAGAAAGGGGGAGGGTGTGTATTGCCAGAGATGTGAGTTTCTCAATTCTGAGCCTGAATATGAAAGCCTTTTGAGTTGTGAGCAAGGTTTGAGATTTGTACTTATTCAGGCTTTCTCTCTCTTAAAATTTTATTCTTTTTACCATTACTGAAATGGGGCACAAATTATTATTAAAAAAGAAAAAGAAACAAAACCAACAACCCTGTTTTTTGTAATGGCACAGATTTATGTTTAGTTAGAAAAACAGCCTTTGAAAATTCAATTTCTTGTGTTCCATGATAGTACCAGGGGAAGGAAAAAAGTGGAGAAATCTGAAAAATCCCCCAATGTCCTGAACTTGAAAAAACACAAGAGTGTACTTTCAGAATCTCTGTCTGTGTCTGTTTGCCTCTCCCACCTCCACCGTTAATCAGGGGTCCAAGTCTTGTGCTTTAGAAATTCTCAAGCGTTAAGTTGAACAAATGCTGGATGGTTATGAGGCTGTATCATCAGGCTGCCCAATTTTCTCTGAACAAAAGAACAGCAGTGTTTTCTCTCTGCGCCGTCAGCTCCAAATGTCAGTCAGAAAACTGGCCTGAGGCATGATTTGGGATTCCACGAAGTTTGTGTGCATAACCAAGTCCAAGTGAATATTTTCAGTGAAATGAAGTAAAGATAGTGTGGACTCTCGGGGCAGGTATGGGAGGTCAGGGAGGCATACTGTTGGCACTGCCTCTGCCACGCCCTCCCTGTAACCTTGGGGAAACCACTCACTGTGACCTTGGAGAGGTCACCCACTGAAACACTGAGGTGTTCACGTTTCCCCCCTGAGCCCCAGCACCTCATTTCCCTGCCTGAGAAATGGAATAGTTAGAGCAATTCTGTTTCTAATCAGTTTACTCTGTGGAAATATGTTCATCCAGGCACATGTACAAGGAGTTTTTAAAAATTACATTTTTTTTTTGTAATTTCAAAAAATAGGAAAGAATTTTAGAGTCCGTGAAGAGGAGAATGGTTGAACACATCACAGTACATTCCTACAGTGGAATGCCAGGAAGTGTTAAAGATGGATGAAGTTGAGATGCCAGGGATAATTCTTACAAATGTAATATTAAATAGAAGAAGCCAGACACAAATGAGGTCCAAATCATGAAAGCCCCAGCCATGCTAATGTGATGATATTTGGAGGTGGGACCTTGAGGAGGTGATTAGTATTCAGTGAGGTCATGAGGTTAGAGCTCCTGATGGGGTTAGTGTCCCGGCAAGACGAGACCAGAGAGCTTGCTCTCTTTCTCTACCATGTGAATATACAGCAGAAAAGGTGGCCGTCTGCGTGTCATGGAAAGAGTCCTCACCAGAGCCCACCATGCTGGCACCTGCATCTTAGACTCCCAGGCTCTGGAAATGTGGGAAATAGATTTCTGTTGTGTGAGCCTCCAGGCTAGTTTTACGGCAGCCTGAGATGACTAATGTACCTCCCTGTTGTATGAATTCAAGTGCGTGAAGTTCAGTAACAAGTACACTGAGCTTTGGTGTTACAAGTCAGGGGAGTGGTTACTGAAAAGAGACATGAGAGGGCTTTGGGATCTGGTCCTGTTCTGTCCTTCATCTGATTGGTGGTAACATGGGTGCCTTTACTTTGTGAAAATTCACTGAGCCTTGTGTTTTAAATATTTGCATTATTATGGTGTGTGTTATATTTAAATAAAATTCACAAAAAGAAAAAAAACCCGCTGAAATAAAAATGATTATCAATAAGAGCAAAAGGCTCATGAACAATATTTCAGTCATTTCTCCATTACTGGTATTGAGTCCAGAGTCTGGACTTAACCAGGGGATGTGGGAGGGTCAGGGGAAAGTGAGAGGGGTACAGCTAGAAAAGTTTTGGGGAGCTAGATTGAAAATTTAGACTCTGTTCCATGGGTGACAGGAAGTCACAGATTTGAAATAAGAAGCTTGTGAAGTGTGGCAGAGAGGAGCTTTCAGTCCTTTCCCTTTCTTCTATCTTGCCTCCGGGGAAGAGGGACTCTTATCAGTATGAGTAAAAGGCAGAGCCTTGGTAGACCTTACAAGCAGGAGGTTTTGCTGTGGGGCATGGCCACTATTAGTGACACAAAGGTTTGTTGGCCTTGTGGCTGTTTTATTTGGAGAAGTCTAGAGCCAGTGAAGCCCTTTACATTCCAGATCCAGAAGGTCGCCGAGCCTTTCCCAGAGCACCTGAGACCATGGGGTGTCAGGGAGGTAGCGGTGCAGAGGGCGGGGGTTAGGGAGAAGAGGCTGAGGTGGGTGGGGTGGGGAACTCAACTGGAGAAGGGCAGAGTATTTTGCAGCCTTCTCTGGGGCCTGAGCAGCTCAGGATCGTCTGCTCCCTTGGTTCCCCTTCTAGGATCTGGTGGTGCACTGGTCACCTCACCCCTGGGGTCATCGAAGAGCATGCAGGTGGTGTAGACCCACGGCCACTGGCTAGTGCTGCAGAGCAAGGGAGAGGGGCCCTGGTCCCAGGATGGAGGGTAGGGGGGCCAGGATGAAGAAGGTGTCCAGAGATGGGGGGAGGAGAGATGGGCAGGGGGTGTTGGGGGCGAGGAGAGGCAAAGTTGAGGCCAACTAGAGGTTTCCAGTTTGTGTGGCTGGGGGCGGGTAGGTGTGGGGATGGTGAAGCCACTGGGCCAGAAGAAGCTGAGGAGGAGGGAAGGGCTGGCCTGGGGAGGAAGGTGATTAGATTGGGGTCGTGGCCACACATCCGTCCTTGCTCAGGGTAGTGTCTCCAGCTGACATAAGATGGGGAGCCCGACATTGAGGTGGAGGAGAAATCATTTCTGCCACTTTTGGCTTTGAGGGAGGCACCTTGGTGTGTGTCTGCTGTTACTTATGGCTCTGGCACCTGCAGAGGTCTCTGCCAGGGTCAGAGCTTATGACTAATGATGAGTGAAAAGTACCTGATTCCTGTGCCCCACTCTGCTCCCAACTCCCCCAATTCCTATGCCCCATATTACTCCCAGCTCCCTGCCTGGCCCGAAGAAGCCACTTTATGTCTGGGAACCTCAGGGCAAAATGTGAGGGCGTATCTGTCATGGAAGAGATCCTGGGTGACAGCTTGCCTGTTCCTGCCATGTGATCCTGGGCAAGACCCTTCCCTTCCCTTGGCCTCAGTTTCCCCACGTGTATGGTGGGGAGGTAGGACCAGAGGATTTCTGAGATGCCAGCAGGTGTTCACCCCCAGCAATGATGACCCCACCAGCGGCCCCCCCCCCCACTGGGGCTGTGGAAGGAGCGACAGGTCGGACCCCGGAGCCTTGACGATGGAAGCCCCCTCTGTGGTCACAGGGGCTAGGGCAGGGCTGTCCCTCAGCCTCACAGAGCAAATTGAATTTGTGTTTGAAAATGTAAGTGATTGAATAGAGTTTTAAAATTCCAAATTGGTTGTGGAGACAAATGGATGGCATAGGTGGAAGAGAAGAGGAAGGGAGGAAATTGCTGGCGGCAGCAGCCTTAAGCATTAGGAGACTAGCCTCTAGGACTTCTACTGGGAACAGATTGCTCCGTCCTTATTGTGTGCCAGGAGCTGGGGAGGAAAACCTCCCCCATGTTTTCATCCAGAGGGGCTGGCAGCCAGGCCACAGAAACTGGTTCTAGCTGCTGGGATGGTAAGCATGCAGGCAGCATATCTGCTTTGACCTACCAAAGAGCCCCAGGAGAAATGTGCTTTGCAGCTGTGGGATGGGTCTTGAGCGGTCACCTGTCAGTGTTACGATGCTGTGGGGACAGGGCTTTCCTTATTCCCAGCTCCTGGGGAAGCATCCTTAGCTGAGCATTTACGCCTTAGGGCACAGTGAATTTCCTCCTGCTGTCCTTGTAAAGAGACATTCTGAGACTGGGTTCCTGCTTTTCAAAGTGTGAAAGTCTACAATCTGATACTTAAAAAATTACTAGTCGTCTCATCTCTTTCTTTTCTTTCTATTTCTCTTCTCTTTTCTTTCTTTTGTTCCATAGATGAAAAAAACTCATCTGAATAATATCAGAAGTCCAGAACAATGGGCTGATGAGATCATGGCACGATAATGTTGACTGTGCATTCATTCATTCATCACATATTTATGGAGCATCTGCTACTTGCCAGGCCCTGTTCAGGGTGCTCAGCATGCATCAGGGAACGAAACAGACAAAAATATGCCCTGAGGGGTCTTATATCCTGACTATAGGGTGGTGAGATATTCAATAAAACAGTAAGATAGTTAAAGTGTTGGGTTGTGATAAGTGCTGTGAAGAAAGACAAGAGCAGGAAGTAGGACTGTATAGCTGGAGAGCTGGTGGAGTTGGTGTGGGAGTGTCCAGTTTTAGGGAGTGGGTCAGGTATGGCCTCATTGGGAAGGTGACATTTGAGCAAAGGCCTGAAAGAGGGGAGGGAATGAGTTGTGGGGTCTGGAATTCCAGGCAGAGGGCACAGCCAGTGCAAAGGTCCTGAGGTAGGAGTATGCTTGGTGTGGCTTTGGAGTAATGAGGGTACTGGAATGGGGGATAGCGGGGACCAGGGCAGGAGGATAGGAGGAGTGCAGGGTGCTCCTCACAGGCTGTGCAGAGGCTTGACTTTCAGGACCTGTGAGATGGCAGCCAGGGGGTTGTTGAACAGAGGAGGGCCACTGTGGGACGTGCATTTATAGAAGGATCAGTCTGAGGGTTCTGTGGAACACAGGCTCTTGGGGAGTGAGGGGAGCAGCAGGAAGACCAGGGGATGCCCCAGGGGAAAGAGGGTGGGGGCTCAGATACAGTGGGAGCAAGGGGTCAGACCGTGACGTGACCCAGAGAGTGGATGTGATGTGCTCACCTGCACGCGGATATGGGGAGAAGAGGGGAGTCGGAGGTCAGGGGCACAGAAGTCAAGGGATCAGTTTGAGAGTCTGTTAAAGCCGAGTGGAGATCCTGGAGAGGAACCTGGAGCTCAGAGGAAGGGAGCACTTTTGGAGATGGTTAGTGGTCAGGAAGCGGTGTGAAGTCACCCAGGAGTGAGCATGGATGGACACAAGGTGAGTCCAGGCCTCTAGGTTTAGAGTTGGGGGTGAGGAGGCCCCATCCCCACCTTGGCGCCCCCAGAAGTGAGAGTGAGGAGAGGGCTGCGGCCTGCCGTCTCCGGGGACCGCAGGGGCTGGGGGCCTTGATGGGCAGGACGTGGTGTGGAGCCCGCTTTGGGCCGGTTTCCTGGGGGGAAGCCTGAGGAGGAATCTACAGGCGGGAAGGCAATGGGGTGGGGGTGTCTTGGACCCCGTCCTGTGAGGGAGCAGAGGTGCAGGCCCGCAGGGAGGGAACTTGAGCTGCGGGGCAGTCACAGCAAAGGCCTCCGGATTCCGTGGGGAGCCAGGTGGCCCTTCAGAGTTGACTCAAGTTCAGGCAAGGAGACTTTGCGTGGACCGGTCTTTGGACGTGGGCCTCTCTGGAGGGTGAGGCATGCCCTGGGGCTGGGCAGGTCCCTTCTGCCCAGGGCCTTTCCATAAGGGACCCCCTCTGGGCCCTGAGCAGGGCTGCTCCCGGGCCAGGGAGTGAGTCCGGAGGGAGCTGAGGATGCAGCCCAGTGCCTGCCCACTGAAACCTCCAACTGGGGGCTGTGTCCAGGCCCTTGTAAGACAGTGGCAGGCCAGGGTCTATTATAGGAGTTGGTGAGTTTGGGGTTCCCTGGAGAGTCAGGACTGAGGGAACCCAGCAGCTGTGATGTGACCGGTTTCCAGGTTAAGTTTTCCATTGTGTTCCGTAGTTTTTGCAGCTGAATTTTGTAAAGTGAGAGCCTGGTTCTCTTAAAGGAGGGGCCTCGCTGAAGTCAAGGGGATGGGGAGGGATGGGGAGCAGAGACCCAGAGGAGATTAAAGGGAGGAGCCAAGGGCATCCGGCCAGAGTGCCAAGTGGCTGCACACCCTGCGTGGACTAGTGCGATGAAGGTGATCCTTGGGAACTTCCAGGAAGACCTGGGAAGGACATCTGTTGAAGTGTGGCTTTTCTATTGTCAAGGAGACAGAGGTTCAGATTATCATCACTCCGGGAGAATAGGGAAGGTTGAAGAGTGACCTTCCGAAGGCCAGGGAATTGCCAGCATCAGAGTTTCACAGCTTTCTTCATGATTTTCTTGTTTGGTTGATTGCGTAGCCAGGTTTATGAGGATGGAGCCATTTTGTAGCCAGGTCAGAAAATCACATCACTCTCTCTTCCCCCAGATTCTTACAATGACACATAGTAATGCATAGGATTGTTGGTGGTCTACATTAGGACTTTGGTGCCAACAGGTCTTGTTCAAATCCTGCCTCTGCTAAACTTGAGCTTGTGTGACTTTGGGTAAGTCATTTACCCTCTCTGAAGCCCCTGCTTCTCCATCTGTAAAGAGAACAATATCTACCTTATGGGGTTGCTGAAGGATTTAGGTGGGAAAGCACCTGTGAAAGCATCTCTCTTCATCCTTGGCATTTAAGAGGCTTTGAAAGACCCCAGTCCCTTTTCTGTCACTGCAGTTAGGAGCCCATGATTTGGGCCTGAAGGGATGTGCTGGTTTCCCTGGCTCCCAGGGAGAGGAAGGTGCTTGGGTGCAGTGTTCCAGGAACCTCCCACTTGGGCCAGTTTCTTATTTGTGTCAAGACCATTCTCTTCCACTCCATCCTCAATTCCTGTCATGGGCACCGCTGGTCTCCATGTACCAGCCTGCTGATAAGCCAGGAACAATGTTATCACAGCTGCCAGGCCCTGTGGGGTAGAATTCCTTTGCTGGGCAGTCTTGGCTCCTGAGGGGGTTTTGTGGGTGGATCCAGGTTTATTTATATGGGCTGTTGAGGGGGCCTGGGGCAGGGCCTGGCTCCTAGTAGATGCTCAGTGAATGTTCACTGAATGGACAAATGAGTTGAGTGGTGAGAGCTCTGTAGATCGGGGGGCAGAATCCCCATCTGGAAAGAGTAAGGTTGAGTTCAGAACCAGTGCTTATGTGCTGCCATGTGGCAAGGGGACAGTATGGCACCAGGAGTTAGGAGGCTCCGGCCTGGCTTCTTACTGTGTGATCCTGGGCAAGTTATTTCACCTCCCTGAGCCTTTAGAAAACATCTGTCACGTGGAGCTAGTAACAATTTGTAAGCTGTAAAGTACTGTGTAAACGGAAAACAAATGCTGGCAAGAATGTGGAGACATTGGAACGCTGTGCACTGTTGGTGGGAATGTGCAGTTGCCGTGGAAAATCATATGGCAGTTCCTTAAAGCATCAGGCATAGAATTACTGTATGATCCAGCAAGTCCACTGCTGGGTAGATACCCCAAAGAATTGAAAGTGGGATCTTGAGGAGGTATTTGTCCACCCATGTTCACCAGAGCATGACTCACTATAGCCAGAAGGTGGAAGCAGCCTGAGTGTCCATGATGTAAACATACAAAGGAATACTGTTCAGCCTTAAAAAGGAAGGTAATTCTATCAGATGCTATAATACAGGTGAGCCTTGAAGACCCTACAATGTAAGTGAAATAAGCCAGTCACAAAATGACAGATACTGTATGATTCTACTTATATGAGATCTCTAGAGTAGTCAGATTCATAGAGACCAAAAGCTGAATGGTGGTTCCCAGGTTCTGTGGGGGACAGGGACTGGGAAGTTATTGCCTAACAGGTACAAAGTTTCTGCTGAGGATGAAGAAAAAATCCACTATCATCTGTGGATGATAGTCATGGTTATACAGTGTGGAATGTAGTTAATACCACTCAACTGTGCACTTAAAAATGGTTAAGATGGTAAATTTTATGTGCACAATTAAAGTTTTTTAGGTGCTGTATAACCACCACCATCTTCATGAAAACAGTTCACTTTGACCGGAATGGAGCTTTTCTGCTTGACTTTGTGTAGCAATGGCTGAATCCTGAATCATTAAAATTCTGGGTGAATTCTTTAGTTTTTATTTTAAAAGATTAAAATTTTATTTTTAAAAGTTTTATTTATGTATTTTTGGTTGTGCCAGGTCTTCGTTGCTGCACGTGGACTTTCTGTAGTTGTGGTAAGCAGGGTTATTCTTCCTTGCGGTGTGCAGGCTTCTCACTGCAGTGGCTTCTCTTGTGAAACACAGGCTCTAGGTGTGCGGGCTTCAGTAGTTGTGGCTTAGTTACTCTGCAGCATGTGGAACCTTCCCAGAGCAGGGGCTGAACCTGGGTCCCCTGCATTGGCAGGCGGATTCCCATCAACTGTGCCACCAGGGAAGTCCCTTAGGTGAATTTTTGATGCTATCTGCTCATCAGCTGGTTTTAGTGGCTCTTTGGGATCAGAAGGGGAGAGGAGACATGAAAGAGATGACTTCTGTATTTGAATGTCCTAGGATGGCTCAGGTTGGAGCTGCCACCAAATGAGATGACTTCTTAGAAAATGCTCTATGAATCCAAAAAGCTTCCTCAGTTCTTACTGTGGAGATTGCTGTTACCCCTATAAGATCTGTGCCCTTGAGGGAGGAAAATGAAAATCTGTGGGTCGATAGAATGATCTTACTAAAGAACTTAATCCAGTATTAATCTTCATCTTGACCCCACAAAAATCCTCTCCATAAAAAGGTAAAAAAAAAAAAAAAAAACCTTAGGTAGGGGGTAACCTCATTTTCTGCTGTGGATTTTACCCTGAAATGACTCTTAAAAGAAAGAAGTTAGAATGCTGAGTTGGGCTGATCCTTAAGTCAGTGTTTTGTTTTTAAAAGTGTAGAACACCTGAGTTGGAATCTCCCAGTTGTTTTGTGAAAAGAGACACGATCCATGGTTCCACCAGAGGCATAATTAATCAGGATTTGGGGAGGTGGAAACTGAGAATTTATAATATTGGTAAGCCCCTTGGTAGGTTGATTGAGAAGCAAGAGCCTGCAACCAGACACATTGGCCTTGTTGAGTGGCCACCATTTTGATGGGAGAAAAACCAGCAACAGCCTCCAGGGGTCTGAGGTGTGGTCACAGGGAGGAGGCAAGCAGGGGCTGATGCTTGTCCAGAGCTGCCTTATAAGAACTAAGTAGAAGCTGCCTCCTCTGATACAAAGAGATCATCAGCCTGGACTGGCTGAGAGGTCTCCCACAAGGAAGTGTGATGTCTAAGGAACCAGGGAGTTCCGCAAGTACTCATTCAACAGTTCAGGTGTCACCAGCCAGTGAGTGGTGCATTTTCTGCCATGACCACACCAGTGTGTATATCCCCCGTAGTGCCTGATCCCCGACATTCCAGAACATCTTGTCTGCTCCTCCTCTGCAGCCTCTGGGCCTCTGATTTTTAAGTACTGGGTTATGAACTTGTCTCTCACTTAAGACCGGGAGTTCCTCCAGTGCAGGAATTACCTGGTTTTCTTCTCAGGGCTGGGCACACAGTGGGCACTTTCTGAACCATTGAAGGAAGGAGCATCTGGTGAACTTTGTGGTAGCTTAAACATGAGACCTACTTGCCAGAAGTCTCTGTTTCTTGTCCAGCCTGGTCTGATGATTTCTTTCATCTTGCAGGATGCAGCCTCTGTTCCTTCTTTGCTGGAGCCCAGGAAAGGTAGAAGTGTTGTGAGTAACCAGTGTTTCAGAAGCACAGAGCACTGCCTCTTCCCGATGGAAGCTGTTCAGGGTACTCATCCCGCCACCAGGGGGCTTGTTGGTCTCCACACTGGGACCCCTTGTTGGCCTCTGCTCCTGGCAGACCGGACTCTCAGCAGTAGCCAGACCAGCCATGGTGAACCATTTTCCTGAGGCCATGCACACCCTCCGTCCCTACCACTATGACCCGCTAGGAAGTGGCAGAGTAACTGCAGAAAGGGCCTGAAGCCCAGGATGGATCACGCTCAGCTTTAAAGGATGATTGAAACCTGCTGAAGTCACCTCTGCTAAAGTCACCCTTCGGTGAACATTAACATGAGATGCAAAGGTCTTCGTATTCTTTGCCCATTCAGAGAAATCGATCAATATTCCTCATTTCCAGGCCTCCTTGTCACCAGTATTCCAGTGATGTTCCTTCTAGGGTTCTGACCATCTAGCAGAAGCATTTTGCCCATGAATTGGTAGACTCTTGTTAGTCGTTCGGTCGTGTCTGACTCTTCGCAACCCCATGGACTATACCTGCTTCTCTGTCCAAGGAATTCTCCAGGCAGGAATACTGGAGTGTATCCAGTTCCTTCTTCGGGGGATCTTCCCGACCAGGGATTGAACTCAGGTCTCCTGCATTGCAGGCAGATTCTTTACAATCTGGGCCACCAGGGAAGCCTGGTAGAGACTCGTACCTGTGGCCATTTCTTCTTTCTGGCCACATGCATGACCAGGTGCGCTGTTCAGAATTCTCCCCACAGGAGGATTTCCTTTCACTGTCTTCCGGGTATGCACTCAAAGGAGGCCGTAGTGTTGCAGCATCCACTTTTGAATTTTGAACCCAGTTTACAGTGACTCTGAAGCCATAAACTGTTAGTTTCTAGTACTGTCCACTTTGTATAGTCATCAAGCTTCTGCTTTAATGTTCTTTGGAGAGGCCCAACTCAGTGGAAAGATATGTCACTAGACAGATCTTCTGTCTGGTAAGCTGAAGTGGTCCCCCCATTCTGGATTGGCTCTCAGCGTGTCTACTTGTAGCATGAGTGTCCTGAGACTCAGTTCCTCATGACAGCCTTTTAAATACCTGCAGTTATTGGCTGAGGTATTGGCCCTCCCTTTAGGTGTTTTGCTCAGCATCATGTTCAGCTGCAGCCATACACCATGACTTCTGGATTCCCTTCTAAAACCCTGCACTGCCTAACACAGTTCCCACGGCCACGACTACTTTGAGTAGTCCCACAGCCACAGCACTCTCACAACTCAGAGAGCAAGCTATGAGATCAGACAGACTTTCTTTCCAAGAACAAACAAGATTCTCAGCAGTAAATAGATAGAGTTAACTCTTAAACACTTATGGTCATTCAACAAATGTTTCATGAGTACTTGCCATGTGCAAGATGTGAAGAGTGTGATGATGGATCATATCCATGGACCACTGTGGACAGGTTCAGGAAGAAGAGCTATAGGCAAGCCTTTTGTTGATAGCAGCAGCAGTGATACAGGATGAATGTAAAATGTCGGGAACTTAGTTGATGCCTCTCTCAGCCCACCTGAAGCCCCCTCTGATACCACTAAGAGGTGGGAACCAGTATTAACATCGTACTGGCCTGGATTCTAGAATTAACAATGCTTGTTTCTCCTGACACCTGAATACTACGTGGTGATGGATATTGTTTGGCCTCAGTCACTCAAGCATGCCATTGTAGTTGCAGACAGCATTCCTGTCTTGATGCTTAAGCAAGATTAGAAAGTTCTAGCAGTTGGTTTGTTCATTCCTCCATGTATTTTAAGAGAGATTTATTAATCCACTACTGTGATCTAACCTAGTGTTCAGCAAGGGACTTTCACCACCTTTGATCAATGCTCCCTGGTTCCTAAGATACAGGTAATGGTTGTCTGCGTTTTTGCAGCCTCAAGGTTTCTGGAACCCTTAGTACTCAGCTGTATTTAAAATTCTGTTCTTCTGTTTGCCATTTAATAATTTCCTATGATTGTTTCAAATGCTGAGAAGGGTTTTTGGCAAGCATACATTGTTGCCTGAAAAGTGCTGAACAACAACAGCAAAATACTCAACCTGTAATGGCGGTTTACATATTATTGTTTTAGTTAAGCCACAAATTGTCTCTCTCTGTCTATCATCTGTCATGTTTAGGTTCAAATACATACACACACATACAGACAAAGACATAGACACACATGCGTATTACATTTAGAGTAAGACACCCACACCAGGCACATACGTCTATGGTAATCCTGTTACCATGGGGACAGTTCTCCAAGGGCTTAAAATCATTGTTCAATGTACAAAACTATCAAAAAGCTAAATGAATTCTTGAGGGCCTTGGTCTTTCTCATGAATATGCAGTAATGGAATTAACTCTCAAGTTAAAGGAAAGCAGTGCTCCAGTCAACCATAAAAAAACCTACTTGTGAGCATTGAGTCATCTGAGCATATTCAAGAAGCGTTTGTCAAATTATTGCTACTGCGTTCATGACTGTCGCCAGCATTCTGTTGAGGGTGGGCAGTGGATGATGAGGGTGGATGTGGGGGAGTGGGGCTGAGGGCACTCTGGAAGCATCTCTGTGCCTGGTGTGGCTGTCGAGGCCAGGCCCGTGTGCCTCAGTCAGTGCCTCCCAGGTGGGCATGACAGTCTATTGTGGGCATCGTGACACGTCCTACGGGCACTGCTGGGCTGGGCAGGCAGGCACAGGGGATGTGCTTTGCCCTACCAAGCCAGGCTGTCCCGGCTAGAGAACCCCAGGTCCAGACGTGAGGGGTCACTGCCAGGGATCCGCGGCGGGCGGTGCCAGCTCCTGAACTCTCTGCTTCCGGCAGCAGCTGACCAGGTCCGGGTGTTCATTGTTCAGACTCCTCTAGAGGAGAGGGGTATCCTTGCAAGGGTTGGGGTTGCAGGCGTTTCCAGTCCTGATGCAGAAGGCTTAGGAAGAGACCTTTGAAAACCCACAGATGTTTCACAGAGAGCTGGGCCCACGCAGCATGGGTCAGGAGCTGGCTCTGCCCACGATGTTCCATGTGGTTTTGGAGCATCAGCTCATAATCCCAGCCTCAACAATTCCCCTGTGAGCCCAGGAGGTTGACACTGAAGTCTTGAGAGATCCCACGTGCTTCTCCTCTGCCCCGTGGGGAGGTAACCTCCTCATGGTTATTGCAGTTTACATTTTTCGGTGTCTCCTGCTCCCCCATTCTGCCCACACAGCACTCAGGAACCTGCCTCCTTCAGATGAGCCATGTGGCACAGGGGTCAAGAGCTCTGACTTGAGAGTCTAGACAGATGAAGATTTGAATTCTTGCTCAGAAAAAAATGGGCTCCATAGAAGTGCCTGTCTCACAGGACTGTGTGCGGATGCAGGAGATTGGTAGCACAAGCCTGGCAAGTAGAGGGTCTTGTGAGGAGGAGCCTCAGGAGCAGCACTTAGACCCGAGCAACGCTCTGATGGGCTCCGTGCTTCCCTGCAGATGTTTCCCTCTGTTGTATTTAAATCGGGCAACAATGGGCCCGCTGTTCTGGGAGGGGCCAAGGGTGGTCCCTCAGATCCCAGCGGCCTGGGCCCACTGGGAGGGCAGGCACTTCCTTGACTGGACATCTGGACCATGGACAGGGATCTGAGTGACGATGACAGTAAGTACAGCCGGTCAGGGCAAAGGGTGCTGCTTCCAGGGGACGCCGAGTTGAAATCTCTCTGCTGCCCTCAGCACTGTCTTGGTTCTGCGTCTGTGTTGCTAGAGCATCCCTTCCTTCCTCCCTTCCTTCTTCTTGCCTGAAAAGCCCACTTGCACCCTGTGGGCTGTTCTTCCATTAGGTACCCCTGGGCAGTTGAAAAGGATGGCAGAAACCAAGGTGAGACCTTTCTTCCCTAACTCTGTAACGCTATCTGAATCTTAAGATTCTTTATCCTTCCTTTTTCTGATTGACAGTCCGTCCCCACCCCCATTCTCCAGAGCCAAATGCGAGCCTGAATATCAGGGTTCCCATTTCAGTCACAGTGGCAGCAGTTCTTAGATGAAGTTAATTTTAAAGAAATGTCAGTGAAAGGTTTTTATGTGTGATCTCCCTCTAGCAAGCAGGTGGCTTGTTCATTGCCGCTCATCAAACATAGCCCAGGTAACCCCATCTTGTCATTAGTCATGGTGTTAGTCACTCAGTCATGTCTGACTCTCTGAGAACCCATGGATCAGAGCCCTCCAGGCTGCTTGGTCCATGGGATTCTCCAGGCAGGAACACTGGAGTGGGTAGCCATTCCTTTCTCCAGGGGATCCTCCTGACCCAGGGATTGAACCTGGGTCCTCCAGCATTGCAGGCAGATTCTTTATCATCTAAACCACCAGGGAAGTCCATCTTGTCCTCCCTGGGACAGAAATACAATGGAATCTGGTAACTATTTAAAGAAATGAAAAAGGAAGTGGTATTTTCAGAAGAGATGTGATGTGTTTTAAGACAAAAATGTTTGATCCTAAATTTGGGACAGGCAACAAAGTAGAGTACTGGATTTAAAGTTGGGAGGCTAGGACTCAAGTGCTAGCCCTGCTGTCAGCTGGCTGTGTGATCTTGGGCAAGTCACTTAACCTCTCTGAGCCTCAGTTTCCCAAGTGCAGAAGGAGATTGGTCAGGAGTTGTTAATTTGAGGACCATGAAGTCAAGGGCAAAATATTATGTATATGTGCTCTGTGTGTGTTGGGTGGGGGTAGGGTATCCTCAGGTCTCATTTGAATCCCAGAGATGCCTGTGACATTAGTGCATTTTCAGAGTTACTGAACGTGGTGACTCTGAAGGTCCTCTGCAAGCCCATCACTTTTTATGGCCTTTAATGTTGGTTTCTCAGAGCTTCAAGCCTCAGAACTCCAGTGGGATATAAAATGAATGCATGCTCATCTTAGAGAGCTCAGTTTATGTTTTCTTGGAGTCCTTTTTCATACTGAAGTGAGAGAATGTACATAGATAATTTAGCATGTATTTGAGGAGGACCTACTCTGACCTCTGATATGTTGGAATTGTGTATCCATAGTATTATTGAAATAACTTTCTGCTAATAGTTGATTGAAATCTTTCATCTTGGAAACACTGCTCATTAGCTTTCCATTTATATTTGGATTTTGTTGTAGTAGATATGGGCTATGTCAGAGTTGAATTCAAATCCAAGTGCTGCCTAATTGCTGGGTGACTTTACCTAAGTAACTAAACCTCTCTGAGCATTATTTCCCCCAAGGAAAAAAATAGAGATGGTGTCATCTTGTATAATTTATAAAAGATTAATTTTAATGTAAAGTGCCCAGAGTAGGCATGGAGTAAATGATCAGAAAATGATCAGATTATGTCCCCTAGAACATTAAACTGCTCTTAATGGAAAATACTGTTATTGTGCTCTTTCTCTTTTGGCATCAGGCTTTTTGGTAAGCAAGGTAAGAGGAAGGTGAACTCTTTTTAGTTCCCTTAAAATTCTAAAACCCCTTATTCTGCTGTAGGGTCACTCTATATGCTGGTTTCCAACACAATTGTACTTCAAGCCAGCACTTTGGGTCTCCTGACAGGTGTGAGATGGTTCAGAAATTTTTTAGAAACTAAGTTGATGAAATCTGAAACTAGGTAAAATTTTTTCCTCATTTCAGAAAGGAAGGCTGCTGTGGGACTTCTATAATTTAAATGTCCTTTCTTAGGTGAAAGATGGTATCCACTTTAGCCAATTGAGTTACCCTTCCTGGTCACTAAAGTTTTGTCTCCTTAGTTTTTGTGTCTATAATGTGGAGCAACTTCAGAGAAAATACATTCCTCCAGTGATATACTTTGGTACCAAAGGAGGCATGGATAGGGACATTCTGGGATGTGGCATCCACATGGAAGTCACTTTTAGCATCACCTCCATCAAATTTCAGTGCTTTGAGAATGATTAATCAGGAGCAGGAGACATGGACTCCTTTGATCCTCTGACATCAAAGGAATGACATTTTAAAAACAGAAACTTGAGGGGTTATCCATGAATTGTGCCTGTCTCCACAAGAAAAATTCTTTTCTATACACAAGAAAAACAGCTGGTGCCTGGTGAATAGAAACACGACCTGGGTAGCCCTTTGTGAAGCTCTCTGGGCAACCACTTGACCTGTGTGCCTGGAGCAGTGGGATGTCCCCCCGAGTGGAAAGGCCATAGGGCTTGGAGTCAGGCTCTGAGTTCTAAGTAGTGTTTCTGTCTCTGCTGTGAGCTCACTGTCTCAATCATATCTCTGAACCCCATCTTGTCCTTCTAAAAAATGGGGTCTTTCTACAAAAGTGGTTTTCATGAGGTGCAAGAGAGACCATGGCATACCCCCAAACTAGGCCCAGCATTGTTAGGGGACTGTGATCCAGCTAGACGACCGCCTTGGAACACAGCCCAACATCGCGGGAATGGTGACGTGGCTGGTGGCCCCCATCAGACCTCCCCATACTGGGCGCCACACAATGTCCCATGATGTCCGCATTCTTGTGCCTGATGCGATCTGCCCAGGAAATGACGCTCAGACCGTGCTTCAGCCTGGAGGTTTTTATTCTTGTCTACAACATAATGGGGAGGTTAATTTAGCTCTGACACATTGCCAGAGGTCAGAGTGACTCCCAGTAGATGGATGGAGCTCTGAGTTTCCCACCTCTTATTCTTCCCCTCTTCCTGCCTCTTTGTTTGGTTTCTAGCAGGACAGAGCGGCCATGTGGCATTTCCTTGTCTCCTCTGTCTGGGAGAGTATTGATGCCCCATCAGAGTCAAGACTTCCGGATGGGTGGTGACCCTCCCAGGGAATGGGGCTGTGATAACCTTGCCTTTCTTTTCATCTTTGACATTTTCACTCTGGCCCCCTGGCTTAAAGGAGCACAAAGAAAGAAGACCCGCCCTCCTCAGGTCCAAGGCATTGACTAAACCTTTTTTACATGCCAGGCTTGGGGCTGAGAGCTGTATACACATTGTCTCTTTAGATGGGCCCTAAGATCACCTGCTCTCTTTCACAGCTGGGGAGGTTGAGTGTTGGGAGGATGGGTGTCTGACAGTGTCATGTATTACCTGGCTCAGATGCTGGCGTATTAGAGCCCAGATTCCTAGCCACTGTGCCTAGGGATTCTGAGTCTAGTCACTTTGGGCTGCAGTCCAACCCTGCCCCTCATCTTTAATTCTTTTGACTGGATTCATAGATACTGCAATGAGTGAGCATGGACCCCAAGCCAGAAAGTTTCAAATTCCAGCTGCCACCTTCCTGATCCCCTTCAAACCCAGGCACACAAGTGTGTGGCAGGTCAGGGTGGGCATAATATGGCTCACAAATCAAAGCTTACCTACTGCCAGTTTTGTAAAGTTTAATTGGGACCAAACCACACTTATTCAATAGTCTATTGTCTATAGCTACTTTCAGGGCACAATGGCTGAGGCAGACTGTACAGCCCATAGTCTGAAATACTTTCCACCTGGTTATTTGTAGGACACAGCGACAGGTGTTCAAAGCTTTGGGATGATGTTTTTCTAGTAGTCATGTATGAATGTGAGAGTTGGACCATAAAGAAAGCTGAGCATCAAAGAATTGATGCTTTTGAAATGAGGTGTTGGAGGACTCTTGAGAGTCCCTTGGACTGCAAGGAGATAAAAGCAGTCAATCCTAAAGGAAATCAGTCCTGAATATTCATTGGAAGGACTGATGCTGAAGTTAAAGCTCCAATACTTTGGCCATCTGATGCGAAGAACTGACTCATTGGAAAAGATCCTGATGCTGGGGAAGACTGAAGGCAGGAGGAGAAGGGGATGACAGAGAATGAGATGGTTGGATGGCATCACTGACTCGATGGACATGAGTTTGAGCAAGCTCCAGGAGTTGGTGATGGACAGGGAAGCCTGGTGTGCTGCAGTCCATGGGGTTGCAAAGAGTTGGACATGTGTGAGTGGCTGAACTGAACTGAACTGATTGGTAGAAAATGTTTGCTGATCCCTGGGTGCCTGGTGGCTAGGGTCGCTGAGAATGCTAATAAACTCATTAGAAGCAAAATAATATTGAGAACCAAGGTTCAACAAATAATTCCAGGTGAATTCTCATCCTGGGATTTCAGGACACAGCAACAGGTGTTCAAACGTTTGGGATGATGTCACTTTACATCATACCCACATCTGTCCCAGGGCTTTCCCCAGGGTCTCAGCAGAATCATTCACTTACAGATACAGATTTTCTGGCTAAGAAAGGTACTCTACATCTACAAATGTCCTTCTATTTCTGCTTCCTTTGAAAGTTTCCTCCCAGGAGGCAGAACTTTAATAGATCCATAATTATTTCTTACTGTCAGAGGACAAGTACACCCCTAACGAGGGAGGTGGTTGAGCCAGGATTTTTTATTTGTTTTAATTACATCCCCTCTTTCCCTCACTGTTCTTGACCTGAATTCCAAAATTTCAGGCTTCCTCACTACCTGCCATCTGTCTCTACTTCCAGATAACCTAGGCTGTTCTACGTCTGAACAAGATCTTCTTATTCCTCTTGCCTTTGTTTTTATTAATCTCTAAAGGACAGAACATATTCTTTTTATTTTTGTAGTGATTAAGAGCAACAGGCTTTAAAGAACTGCAAAAGAAAAAAGAGAGAAGGATCCAGGAGATGAGGTGGATCCACTGAAAGCTTGAATCGAGTGGGCTTCAGTGACAATGCAGAGAATCCCTTTCCACTAACTGCTTATCAGCTCACCCTTTAAAGTCAACTTCCTGTGGTCAATTGACCACTAGAAAGACAGAGCTGAGGGATCCTTGTCCCCCAGCATGGGGGCTTTGGGGGACGGATTTGATGGATGGCCCAGTGGGCTAGAACTGGAGCAAGGAGCCTCTGTCCTTCTCTAACTCTAGCAATGTGCATCCTCAGGATACTGGAATAACTTCTCTGAGCCTCACACTGCTGAGGTCAAGTGGAGATAGAAGTCCTGCCTTCTGCACCTGCAGGAGGGGTGGTGAGGGAGGCACCGTGTGTGGGAGGCGCTTCATGAGTTGTCCTGAGTTTCCAGTTCGCAGACCCAGCGTCTGGCTGGTAGACAGCTGCCTTCTCACCAGTTGCTCACATAGCAGAGAACAGTCTTCTTAGGACTTTGATCCCACCACAGAACTCCATCCTTAAGACCTTATGTCAACCTTATCACCTCCAAAAGGCCCCAGCTCCGTTGAGGGTGTGGGTTTCAACATATGAATTTCGGGAGGATGCAGACATGCAGTCCATTAAAGGGTTAGTGATCTGGCAGGCAGTTGCTCTGGACTACAGGGCCCAACATAGCTCTGCTCATATTCCTGGTGGCTTGGCAGGGTGCTTGGAGAAGGCGGGATACCACTGGGCCCCTGTCCACGTAGTCTGTGGGTGTTTCCACTTGGCCTCTCCAGTGGAGTGGTCTGATTTCTTACCTGGCAGCTCAGGCATCAAGAGGGATGGCTTCAGGAGGCCAGAAGTAGGAGCTGCAGTTCTGTTCTCAGCTCCCTGCGTTCCCTTGGTGAAGCAGTCACAAGCCTGCCCAGGCTCCAGGAGCGAACAGGGACCTGTCTTGTGATGAGAGGAGCATCATAGAAGTGTGCCCGCCTGTTATTCAGTGCCTGTCCCCCGGGGCCGTGGAAGAGGCTACTGCTTATGAAGCACCTGTCCTGATGACTGGCTCAGAGAAGGAGCCAACAAGCAGGAGCTGCCCTTCCTCATGTTCCTCTCCTCGTTGCTATTACTGCCGCTGCTCTCATCACCCCACCCCATCGCTGCCTGCCCTGCAGAGGTGTGTGTGTCCCAAGGGGACCAGAAGGGGCCAGAGTGAGGCTGAATTAAACCCCAAGGCTCTTCACCATGTACTGGCCCTCACTTGTTCCTCCCCAAGGCTCAGCACTGCCTGCTCTCCCTCAGGTGTGGTAGACCTCAGCTTTGAAGCCGAGAGTCCTCTGGCGCCCCCGGCAGAACTCCTGGAGACGCTGCCCAGCTGTGACTGGGTCCTTCAAGGGGACAGTAAGTGTGTGGTCTGTAGGGTCTGTGGTCTGTGGGTGTGTATGTGGAATAGGCTGGCTTGGGAGAACTCCCCTGTCCCCTGGGGACCCTGGGAAGCCCCTTGTCACTGTTGGGAGGGAACTGGAGGACAAGGGCATAGGCCCTGTGTCCATGGATGTTCCATGACCATGACCATCTCCATCTAAGACCAGGATGATGCTGGTCTTGGAACCCTCCTTCTTCATCTGTTCTTTCTCACATTCGGCTCATTTTTCCTTCTTTCATCCCACAAATGCCTGTGCCTTGAAGCCAGACTGTTGAACCCTGACTCCTCCCCTCTTCTCCAGCACACCAGATATTTTTCCCACCTTCAGAGACTGCAGGGAGATCCCAGGAACAAAGATGCTGGTCCTCATTTCTGGAACACAGGTGAGATCTGGTGACCCCTGGGGAGCCATCACACAGGGTCATGCGTGACGATCCCTCAGTCACCTTTGTCCCCCGAGAGCCCTTCTCAGAAATCTCAGGGGCCACAGATTTCAACCTAGACTGTGCCTCAGAGTTCAGTCCCGCTCGATTAGATGCTCCAGGGATGGAACTTGGGAATGTGTACTTGTCCAAGCTGTCCAAGCTGTCTGGCTACCATGCCAGGCTTGAAAACTCTAGTCTAGATCAGGGGTTGCAAATGACAGCCCCTGGGTCAGATCCAGTCCACCGCCTATTGGTATACAGTCACGCATTTTTTTTTTTTCCCCTAGTGTCTATGGCTGCCTTTACACTGTGACAGAGGAGCTGAGTGGTGACACAGAGGCCATATGACCCACAAAGCCTAAAACCTTTGTGCTCTAGGCCTTTAGCAAAAGCCCGCCGCCATTGCTCTGCTCCCTGGAGCGGGCCCTCCTTGTGTGGAGGACTCGGGGCGGAGCTCCGGCTGTCCAGCCAGGTGTGTGTGGACACAAGCAGCCACGCCTGTTCTAAGTCTAGAGTGGCTATGTCCTGCCTTCGAGGGTGTCCTCCTGGTTCCTGGCCCCACTGCTGCCTGGACCACTTCCCTTCTCCGTTGGCTACCGCCCTGTGTGCCCACAGACCCACTTCCTTCGTGGATTCATCTGGGCTGCCCCAGTCTCCACATTCTCCATCTGCTCTGCACCATCTGTGGGCGCACAGACCTCTCTGTGCCCTGGGCCGGGGGTGCTGGGGACACAGCGTGTATGAATGCAGGGCTTGCATTTGGAGTTGGGCAGCCATGGAGAAGAATATGAAGATGAGAGGGGAAGAAGGAGGAAGGAGCCCCTGCTTATGGCGGTGGTAGGGCAGGAGGGCTTTTGCTGAGGAGGGACAGGTCAGCTGGGCCTCAGGAGAGTCTTCCAGAGAGGAGGCCGAGGAAGGGTCACCTGTCATCTGCCTTCCAACCCCGTGCTGCGGGCTCACAGGAGGTCTCCCTGGACACCACTGTCAGAAGGTTCTCGACTGGGGTCTCCTCCTGAGCACTGCTTACAGCTCCCGAGAGCAGGAGCCTTGTCTGCCTAACTCTGCCTCTGTCTAGCTGTGTGACATCTTCTCTGGACCTCAGTTTTCCATATCTATAAAATGACATCATTCATCTTTTTTTTTTTTTTGGTTTTTATTTTATTCAAGTTCTAAGATTCTATCAGCCCTTCTCTCCAGCTCCACACTCCAGCTAAAGTACATTTCTGTCCTCTAGACAGTGCCATTTTCCCACCAGCAATCCGTTCACACAGTTCCTGATGCTGGAGACACCCTGCCCAGGTGGACGCCCGAGGGCTGTACCCCTGCTGGGGACCATGGCGCCCCCCCAACTCCCTGCCCCCTGCAGCGTCCAGTCCTCAGTTAATATCTGCACAGGGAGGGGGCTGGCTGGCCTGGTGAGCCCGCAGGGTGTCCCCAGGCCCATGGCCCCCCTGCTCGGCCCCCAGCAGAGTCCCTGTGGTGACAGAAGAGGTGGCGCGGGAAGCCCTCCTCAGCTTCGTGGACTCCAAGTGCTGTTACGGCAGGGCAGCCGCCGGCGACCTCGTCATCCTGGAGCTGAAGCAGCAGAACCTATGTCGGGTGAGGGGCGGCCGGCGGGGGCCTGGAGAGGCCGGGGGAAAGGAATCTTGGGGGGCCGTGTGTGTGTGACTGGTGGTGACGCTGGTTCTGCCACTTCCCGGGTTTGCAGTGAGTGACAATACAAGGAATCATGAGTATCAGTCACCATGAAGCAGCTTGAATGCCCTGGGCATTACGGAAAGCACATTCCATATATGTCTTATCAAATCCTCCTAGCTGCCTTGCACTGTAGATAACCATCATCACCAGTTAAGAGGAGGAACTGGATGTTTACAGAAGTGGAGTTACTTAACCCCAAACACGAAACTAGAAGTGACCAAGCTGGGATTCAAACTGGATTTGCTGGCTTCAAAGTCTTGTTTTTTAAGACACAACTCATCTGTTTGCCAGAGGGATAACAGGACCACCTCCTGCCCTGATCCCAGCGCCCTCTGCCTCCCCCAAGTTTCGTCTGTGCCAAGGCTCATTTACTCACCATCCCCGGGCCTGAGGCTCCAGGGGGGCCTGTGTCTGGTCCCAAGACCGCAGACGCACCTCTGTCGCCCTCTGCCCCGACAGGTCGGGTGTCAGTCCTCACGTCCTGTGTCACTGGAGCAGCTTCCCCAGAGGGCACACAGCCACATGGAAATCGGCCTCGCAGGGATCTGGGGTAAAGGTCTCTGTGTGGCTGTGTGACCTCAGGCAAGTCAGCGGCCTCTCTGAGCATCCCTTTCCTCCCATGGGGAAGGAGGAGCTGGGCGGTGTCCAGGATCCCTTCCGTTTTGTGATCCTGTGGATGAGGCTCAAGAAGGAAAGAAGGTCGGGACATCAGGCAGATAAATTCCTCCAAGGGGATGCTCAGAGTGGCTGATCTCGGCAGCCTCCATTTGTCAAAAGGCGGTTTTTGCTCCAAAACTTAACTGGTAGGCCATTTCTATGTGTAAGGACATGCGGAGCTGAAGCTGCCCAGTTGTGCGCCGGTCAGGGGACATTTCCCCGGACTGAGTGAGCCCTGCAGGAGCGTCCCGGGCCATCCATGAGAGGTCACTACTGCCCGCCTGTTCTGAGCAGCCCTTGGGTGCTGTGCATAGCGTGATGAGCCCAGGGGCGGGAAGCCTCCTTTTCTGCATAAGGCTCTGTCTTCCTAAGGGCATAAGTGTGAACACGTTGTTTTTCCTTTGCAGTATCGATTGGAGACCTTCAGTGAATCCAGGATAAGTGAATGGACTTTTCAGCCCTTTACCAGTAAGTGAGTTGTCTGATATCGGTGTAACTGGGAGCAGATACGGACGGGGCTGGTGGTGAATGTCAGGACTTGTCTTAGCTACTAACCCTGAGGAAGATGCTTTGCCGCCCCAAGCCTGATTTCCCATAAAACGATAGCATAGCCTTTCTTCCTGGAGCCTCCCCAGAGCTGAGCTTAGCAAATGCTTCCTTGTTCAAGAAGTGGTTTGCAGGAGATCCTGAAAAAGTCCAGTGTTCGTCTTCGGCCACAGGCTGGTGCTGCTACCTGGGGCCAGGTGGCAAAGGGAGCAAGTGTGCTCGGGCGTCTGCCGGCCTCCCAGGCCGCCCCCAGCACCTCCCCGAGGCTTAGACCCCCCTTGTTCACTGTGCCACCCCGCCCGCTGCTGGAGCACCCAGAGGCTTAAGGCTGTCTGTCTGGGAAGCTCGGTGCTCTGCCTGCTGTCCATGCTGGCCACTGTGGCCTGTCCTTCCAGGCTCAGCTCACGGGTCCCCTCTTCTAGGAAGCCTTTGAAGATTTCCTCTCCTGCTGCCTCCTGCCCAGCAGAGGGAGTTCGTCTTCTGAGTTTTCAGAACCCTTCACTCACTCAGCTCTTGTCCAAAGCACTCACAGTGCCACATTCCATTGTATTGTGGTTGTTGCTGAGTCTGTCTCCTTGAACGGAGGAGGATGAGAAAGAAGGAGATGGTGGGAGTGGTGAGGGTAGCAATTCTAGTCCTTGTTTATTGATCCCTCAGCATGTACTAGCCCTGGGCTAATAAGCATTGGTGTGCCTTCTGCCACTCAGTTTTACTACCATCTGCCATGGTAGGTGGCACCATTATCCCCAGTTTAGAGAGCAGAGAACTGCAGGCCAGAGAGGTAGAGGGGCTGGTGTGGGCTTCCGCAGCCAGGAAGTTCAAAGAGGCAGGAGTCAGCCAGGTCTGTTCCACTTCAGAGCTTGGGCTCTTAACCACAGACCCTAAGGGGACCTGTATCTACCAGTCCCTTGGCCCCAGCGTTGAGCCTAACATCTGGTACCAGGTGCAGGTCTGGTCTGTTTGATGAATAAATGAAAGCTGGTACTCCCAGCTGTCTGCTGGGCTTAAAATGACCCCTTTCTCTGTCAGATCACTCCGTAGATGGGCCACAAAGAGGAACCTCCCCCAGGCTCTGGGACATCAAGGTCCAGGTTCCCCCAATGTTTCAGGAAGACACGAGGAGGTTCCAAGTCCCTCACTCATCATTGGTCAAGGTAATTTGTTTATTGGAGACGTCACTCCTCTCTGAGCTACTTTTTCTGTCAGCATGGTTTCTTCAAAATTTATCCTTTTAAAAAGGAAACTCGAAGTTCAGGCTGGTGGTTCATTCCTTGCCCATCAAATGCACAGAATTCTAAGGAAACCCAGTCTATGGGATGTAGACTCATACAAAATTCCACGCAGAGTAGGGAGCATTCACATAGCAACAGGATGGTATGAAATTGTCACCAGCTTTAAATAGTGAGTATTCATATTCTTAGGCCATCTGAGTGTTTTTATCCTTTTTATTTTTATTTTTTTCCCATCAGTAAATAGCTGAATGAAACAAATATAAAATAAAATTAAAGCATCATGGGATTTTTTTTTTTTTAATGGAAGTCATTAGGGCAGCAGAATTCGACATCCGTGCTGTTTCACAGAAATGTAATCAGGACAGGCAGTGAGGGTAGCCTAGTGTGTTGTAAAAACACAGCCAAGATGTTTTATGTTATGTTCTCACCTAATTACCTACCTTGTTTTCACTTTAGAACTTGATTCAAGCATGTCATTTTACCCTCTGAGTTTTCACAGCGTCATCAGACGAAAACGACTTTGAGAGATCAAGAAAGTGTTTCATTCTGTTCTCCAGGGCGGGAAAAGCTATTTTGATTCAGTTATTGAATTCCAGTAGCTAGCTCACTGCCTTTTGCAAAAATACCCTGTTTTTTGTTTTTTTTTTTAATGGCTTCTGTTCCCAAAGACTCCTTTAGCCACCTGTTAGGCAAAGGATACTGGCTTTTGTGGTTTAGCCTGGGAGTATGAGTAAAGACATGGGAGTCAGAGACCAGGTCTCCCCGTCTTAGCATCCAGGATAGACTCTCTGGAGCTCCAAGGAGATGGTAATGTGACCTCCTTGGCTTGGCGTTCAAGGCTCTTTGGAATCCTAGTCATGAGTGAATGGCCGTCTTCCCACTGTGGCCTGAACTGCTGTACATTTATTTGGGATACTGACATCCTGGGGGTGCGGGTGGTGCAATCAGGAACTGCTGGTTCCTGGGAAACTGGATCAAGGCGAGAATTTACTCTCAGGAATGCCACAAATGCCATGGGCGTGGACGCTACAAGTGCAGTGGCTGCCACGGGGCTGGCACGGTGAGTCACACGCGGCTGTTGGTGAGTAGGTGATGTGTGGGAGCAGGGCCCTGTGGGGGTGGAGTGCTGGGCTGGGGCCTGGGGCTCCCTGCACTAACAGTGAGATCTCACTCAAGTCGTCCTCCCTTTCCGGGCCTCCATTTTCCTGCCTGTAAAATGGGGACGTTGGATTGGGTGGTCTCTACTGACTTTATTTCACTTTGATGCTTCATGACTTTTATTCCCCTCTTTTTCCCTCCTCCACCTACAAACATCTGAGTACCTGCTCAGTGCGGCTGCAGGAGGACAGAGACCTGGGGTGCTCCTTGCAGGGCCCCTCTGTCTGTGGGACAGAGTGACAGGTGCCCAGCACTTAGGGGGCAGGCGCAGGTGCCGACAAGTGGCACTCAGGGCCTTGGAGGGACAAGACTCGGGCCTTCGGTTAGTTTTCCGGGGCAGCTGTAATCAAGGACCGCAGGCTGGGTGGCTTAAAGCAACAGATTTATTCTCTCAGAGTTCTGGAGGCCGGGAGTCCAAAATCAAGGTGTTGGCAGGGTTAGTTCTGGGAGGCCCTGAGGGAGGTGCCATCTTATCCTTCCTCTAGACTTCTGGCGGCAGCTGGCAAGCCTCGGCTTGTAGCTGCCTCACCCCACCTCTGCCTCTATCGTGCCCTGGCTTCCCCGTGTGTGGGTCTCTGCCTTCCCACAGGGACATGGGTCATTGGATGCAGGGCCCAGCCTTCTGCAGTGTGGCCTCACCGTTACTAATTACATCTGCAAAGATGATTGCCAAATAAGGCCACATGCTGAGGTTCTGCTCAATGTGAATCTGGGGGTGAGGGGATAATGTTTACTGTTCAGCCCATCGTGGGCCCTTCAGCACCGTCCAGGCCCTTGTGGCCTCAGTGTTCTTTGCAGAGTCCTGCAGGCCACCGGCTGTCCCAGCGGGAAGTCCATGCCCCACCTCCCCATTTGTGCCCCAACCTTTTGGATACACGCTGACCACTTGCCGCTCTAAGCTGAGCATTCTTCTTTTACCTGCCCGCCTCCCTTCCGCCCGCCTTCCACCTACTGCACGCTCATCGCTCTACCAGCTCTGTGCCCCTGCGGGGTCCAGCTGTGGCTGCACCAGCTCATTCTCCTGGGGCCTCACTCCTGCCCTCGCCTCCTCCCCAGGGCCCCCTCCCCGCGGCCTTTGCTCTTCCCTCCCCTCTCCCCTCCTCCCGCATTGTCCCTCAGGCTTTCCCTGGAATGGCTCCAGAGCCCGCCCGGAGCCTACTATGGGGTGTAACCTGGCCCATCTCTGGGGGCTTTTCTAAGACTGAACTGTTACCCCCAACACCAGAGGGGCCAGCCTGCCTATCTCCCTGCCTCTTTTGGCCATGGCTGCTTGGTCTGGGATGGTCCCTAGGGGTCGTGGGGGTCAGAGGAGAGCAGCAGAGGCGAATGTCTCAGAAAAAACAGGGATGTGAGGATGCAGGGTCTCTTACAGACAAGGGGCGGAGGCCCAGGGAGAGGGAGTGGGGAAGTGCCTTGGGGAAGGTCACAGTCTGGACTGGAGCCGGGTCTCAGGATGCCCTCTGCCTGCTCCTGGGAGGCGGGTGGGGGCTGAGGCTGCATGTGTCCGCAGGTTCGGTGCTCCTCCTGCAGTGGCGCCAAGCGCAAAGCCAAGTCCGCCCGGCGGTGTCAGATGTGCTCGGGGTCTGGCAGGCGGAGGTAAGATGGGGCTCCCCAGCCAGAGCTGAGGAGCTGAGTGTGCTCTCACGGGTGTTCTTGCTGTCACCGCCTGCCCTCGGGAAGGCAGGTGGGTGCGCGATCCGTCTTGCCACCCTCTGTCCCCTGAGCTCTGGGCATTGTAGGTGCCTGGCACCTTTAGAATGTTTCTCCAGACCAGACGGAGCCCGTCGGGCAATCTGTGGGTGGGTCGGGGGGAGGCATGAGGCACTTCTGGGAGAAAGTAGGTAAAGAGAGGAGACCTCTTCCTGCTCATGTGGAGGGGAAGTGAATATAGAAAAGCACCCAAGGTGATACTCTTAACTCTGAGGATCCAGGCCTGGGCACACCCTGTTCATAACCCACTGCAGGGACTAAATGGAGGAGGAATCAAGGAAGGTCCGCTGACTGGCTAAATCAACAAAGTGCCTGTTTGCAGGACTCTGCAGTCAATGGGCTGTTGCCCATTTTGGAAATGATAGCCTTTCATGTATTTGTAAATTTTTAAAAGGGAACAAGAAACCCCGAGGAGTGAAACTCTTCAACGGGTACATTGGTTAATGACACTTTGGGCTCACCAAGGCCCAGGCCATCCTTCTAACAAGCCAGATGGTAAGCTTTGGAGGATCTGCCACCTGTGACTGGTAAAGGAGGTCTTAGATTCAGAAAGAAACTCAGGTTTCTTTCACTTCAAAAGTAAAACAACTCCAATTTAAACTGGCTTTAGCAAAATAGTAAACTTGTAGGCCCGTGCAGTGGAAAAGTCTAGGAATAGATTTCCAGAATGATTTCAGGTACAGCTGGATCCAGGTGCTAAAGCGATATCACCAGGAATCTGTGTCCGTCCCGCACTCTGCTTTCCTTTGTTTTGGCCTCATCCTCAGGCAGGTTATCTTCTGTGGTGGCAGAGGGGGCCACCAGCAGCTCCAAGCTCGGCCACTTCAGTAGGAAAGCATGACCCTTTCCTGATAGTCCCAGCAAAAGTTCTGGGGTAGATCTCAACACACCCACCTGGTTCATGTGTCAGTCTTTGTATCAGCCCTGTGGCAAGAGAGATGGAATGAACTGGTTGGCCAGGCTGAGGTCCCAGGCTGGTCACAGGAGGGATGGGGCATGCCCTGGAACTGTGTAGGCTCTGGGGAGTGGGGGAGAAGGGTGGTCTCCAGTAGGAGGTTGGAGCACTGCTATGAGAAGCAGGAGGTCTAGATGGTGGGCACATGGAAGCAGACCTTGCCCACCAGAGCCCACCTCTCAGAGGAAGGATGTTGGGGGAGGGCCCTGGAGCCACTGGGATGCCACGACTGTCTGTTACCATCGGGGCCCCTCTCAGATGCAGCACGTGCTCGGGGAGGGGGAACAAGACCTGTGCCACCTGTAAGGGCGAGAAGAAGCTGCTGCACTTCATCCAGCTGGTCATCGCGTGGTACGTGCGCCTGTCCATGCCGTGGCCTGGTGGGGTGGTGGCTGGGGTGGGGCATGGCCTACAGCTGTGTCTGCAGAGGAGGTCCGCTTGGTTGGGGCTTTCACAGCGCAGGCGCCTGCTGGGGGAGCGGAATCCCAGGTCCTGCGTTCCCACGTCAGGAAAGCTCGCACACATTCAGGGTTTTCCCCATCAGGCACCTTGCTAGATCAGCACCTGACTGGTTTCCCACCTTACAGGTGAGGCTGCTGAGGCCCAGAGAGGCTAAAGTGTGTTCCCGAGGTCCCACGGGTGACCTGGAAAGCCTTCCCACCCTGGGCTGCCTGAGCCAAGGCCATGTTCTTCACCCGACCCCCCTCTGTCTCTCATCCTCCTCACTTCTAGGAAGAACAGCCTGTTTGAGTTTGTCTCTGAGCCCCAGCTGGACTGCCCTGGGGAGCTGCTTGCTAAAGCCAGAGGAGAGACCCTCTTTAAGGACGAAAACACAACGGTGAGGAGGCCTTTGCAACTGCCCCAAAGGGAGCTGGGTCCCTCCTCCCCCTGTGAGCCCGGGTCTCCCGGTTCTGCAGGCATTGCCTTCATCCAGAAAGAAACTGGGCGGGAGCAGAGCTTCCCAGGAAGATCGCAAGCTGCTGGGACCCTTCAGGGCTGCTTCTGTTTGAGTTTTACATCATCACCTTCCATCCTTCCCCTGTTCCTTATCTCCCCCTCTTTTCCTCCTTCCCCTGCACAAATCTTGAGACCTTCCTTATATACCAGGAACTATGCTAGACCTGGGGATACTGGAAAACACAATCTCTGCCCTTGGATCTCACAGTTGTTGAGGGAGAAGATGATAATGGCATTTTCTTCACAGTGTTGAATGGTAGAAAGACAGGAAGGGGCAGAGGTGTTGGGGTGGGGAGTGGTTTTGGGGGTAAATGCACGGTGTGACAACAGGAGTCAAGGTGTCCAGCAGAGGAAGCAGCAGGACAGAGGCCGTAAGGAGCAGCAGAGAGCAGGGGGGCTGGGGGGCAGTGACCTGACCAGAGCAAGGGGCTGAGACCCAGCAGGTGCCAGCAGCCAGATTAGGGAGCGTCTATACACTGGGGGTTGGCAAACTCTGGCCCTCACCCTGTTTTTTATAAATAGAGATTTATTGGAGCACAGCTCATTTGTTTGTGTACTGTCTGGGGCTGCTTTTAGACTTCAAGGGCAGAGTTGAGCAGTTGAGACAGAGACCCTATGGCCTTCAAAGCCTGAGTGGTTACTCTGACACTTTACAGAAAAGATTTGCTGCCCCCTGCTGTCCACCTGGGAAGGGAATGTGGCTTTTATAGGACATCTGTGGAGAGGTTTATTGGGAGGGTCAGTGTTTCCTTATTTCTCTTTTCTTCTCTTCCTTCCTTTCTCTTTTTACATATGTGGCTGTTTCAGATTGGCTGGTAAATATATCTAGTTTGACATCCATCACCATACAGTTAAAAATTTTTTTTCCTTGTGATGAGAACTTTTTTTTTTTTTTTTTTATTAGTTGGAGGCTAATTACTTCACAACATTTCAGTGGGTTTTGTCATACATTGATATGAATCAGCCATGGATTTACACGTATTCCCCATCCCGATCCCCGCTCCCACCTCCCTCTCCACCCGATTCCTCTGGGTCTTCCCAGTGCACCAGGCCGGAGCACTTGTCTCATGCATCCCACCTGGGCTGGTGATCTGTTTCACCATAGATAGTATACATGCTGTTCTTTTGAAATATCCCACCCTCACATTCCCCCACAGAGTCCAAAAGTCTGTTCTGTACTTCTGTGTCTCTTTTTCTGTTTTGCATATAGAGTTATCGTTACCATCTTTCTAAATTCCATATATATGTGTTAGTATACTGTAATGTTCTTTATCTTTCTGGCTTACTTCACTCTGTATAAGGGGCTCCAGCTTCATCCATCTCATTAGGACTGGTTCAAATGAATTCTTTTTAATGGCTGAGTAATATTCCATGGTGTATATGTACCACAGCTTCCTTATCCATTCGTTTGCTGAAGGGCGTCTAGGTTGCTTCCATGTCCTGGCTATTATAAACAGTGCTGCGATGAACATTGGGGTGCACGTGTCTCTTTCAGATCTGGTTTCCTCAGTGTGTGTGCCCAGGAGTGGGATTGCTGGGTCATAGTGATGAGAACTTTTATGAACTACTCTCAGCAGCTTTCAAATATACAATCCAGTATTATCATCTGTAGTCAGGGCTCTGTAATTTACATCCCCAAGACTTATTTATAGCTGGAAGTTTGTACTAATTTACCCCCTTCACCCACTCGCCCCCCCCCACCCCCCCCCCCCCATCTCTGGTAACCATCATTATGCTCTCCACGTCTAGAAGTTTGGTTTTTTGTTTTTGTTTTAATTCCACATATAAGTGAGATCATAGGATATTTATCTTTCTCTAACCTAGCTCACCTAACATAATGCTCTTTTCCGTCTATGTTGATAAAAATGGCAGGGGCTCCTTCTTTATGGCTGCGCTATAGTTCTTAGCCTGCTTTCTTTGCCCCGATCACCCTGTTTCCTAAAGGCTCACTTCAGGCATCAGCGCTCTAGGAAGCCCTGCAGCCACCCTCAATCTGAATTAGGCAGCAGCAAAGGTCTGCTGGGTGGGGGAGTACTCTGTCAACAACCCTCCTCTTTGGTTGGGTGGAGGGTCCCTGGAGGTTTAAAAACCCCCACCCTCCCCCCTCTCGCCCCTGGCCCGGGCCCTCCTGTCTCTGGGCTCACGCTCCCATCAGCCCCTAAGGTGCTGAGGCTCCGGGTCAGGCGGTCTGCGTCTACCCCAGGTGTACCCCATCGTGGACTTCCCCCTGCGGGAGATCTCTCTGGCCTCCAGGCGCGGCATCTCAGAACACAGCGCAGCCCTGGCCTCCCGGGCCCGCGTCCTGCAGCAGGTGAGCTGAGGGGGTCCCGGCTGGTGGGAGGTGAGGGGCCGGCTGGGCTGGGGCTCCAGGGCACTGCCCTGTGGACAAAAAGGAGGGAGTGGGGCCCTTCGCTCTGCAAGGGAGGCTCCTTGCCCAGAGTGGCTGGGCAGAAGGATGGGTCGGGGGTGGGGTGGGGGGGGAGGGAAGGAGCCCCCGTGGGAGGAGCACGGAGATACTGGGGACTGACCTGGGGCCAGAGTGGCCGGAGGGCAGAGAGCAGGCCGGGCCAGACAGAAGGCCACAGGGAGAGGTTTGGGTTAATTTATCCAGAGAGCGACAGGAAGCTTGCAGGGTTTCACAAAGGAATGTGACTCAGTGTGATTTTGATTCTCACCCCCTGGTATTCAGAGAGGGGACGGGAAAGCTTGAGATCTAGGGTGGAAGGCAGGGTTGGAACCCAGCGTGCGGCCCGACAGGCGGCCAGGGCCCGGGCAGTTGTGCGGCTGTCTCCTCCCGGGCACTAGGTGGCGGTGCTGCCCGTCGCGCTGCCAGAAGCAGCGTGGTGTGTGGGAAGGGACGCGGGGCGGGGGTAAAAGAAATGGGGCGGGAAGACGAGGGCTCGAGCCGTGAAGCCCCGCGCCTGAACTTGGTGAGAAGTCTCTCCGGGGTCCCAGTCTTACACTTTGGGTGCAGATCCTGGTTCTCTCGTATCCCAAAGTGGGCCCACGCCAGCTGCGAACTCCTTACAGTTGTTTCTTACCTTGAGAAAGAGATGCTACCGTCACATCAGAGGGTTTTGAAGGGATGAGATCATTTGCTTTAACCGCCCGGAACAGGTACTTAAAATGTCAGTATTCCTTCCTTTCCTTTAAAAAAAAATTTTTTTTTTTTTTTTTAATTTGGTTGTGTCAGATCTTAGTTGCATCATGCGGGATCTTTTGTTGTGGCCTGTGGAGAAGGAAATGGCAACCCACTCCAGTATTCTTGCCTGGAGAATTCCATGGACAGGGGAGCCTGGTGGGCTATGGTCCACGGGATCGCAAAGAGTTGGATACGACTGAGCACACAGCACACACGTGGACTACCTCGTTGTGGCGATGGGCTTAGTTGCTATGCCTCATGTGGGATCTTAGTTCCTCAAACAGGGCTCATCAAACAGGCACCCCGCCCCCCCCCCCCTCCCCTGCATTGCAAGGTGGATTCTTAACCACAGGACCACCAGGAAAGTGTCCTTCTATTCCCTTTGCAATGGGAATTCCTTCTCTCTGCACATCTACCCTATCTGCAGGAGAGAAAAGGATGCATTTAACTTAATAGTGACCCTCTTGGAGCTGGAATGAACCTCAGCATGATATGGGGGCACGGCAAACTCAAAGGCCTGCAGAGTGGGTGGTACTGTGAGTGGGAGGACCCCTTATCCAGAAGGCTGGGCATCCCTTCAACTCTGTGGGGCAGAGATTTCAGACCTTCTGAAGTCCACATTTTTATATGAAACCTTCCAGTTTTTCAATATTGAGAACAAAATTCTTAAAAATGCTAAGAACACTGTATGGGCTGCCAGACTGATATACCCCTGGTCTACTTCAAACCATGACTTTTCCAATAAATCAGAGGCGGCCCAGAGAGTGGAAGTAATTTAGGCAAGGACACACAGCTTCTTAGTGAAGAGACTTGGAGTAGAACTCAAAATTTTCAACTCTAAGGAATATGTTATTATCCACCTCATTCAAGGCACACAAGTGACTCTCTGAAAACCAGGGAAGGTTTGCAGGGCTATCCGCTGAGGGATTCAGGGTGCTTTTCACACGGCAACCACTGCAGGGGCAGTTCGCTTCCCAGGTCAGGCTCTGCTTCCTGGTTCTGGCATGTGGTCACGGCTCTTGGACCCTCTCTTCTGTCCAGGGGCCTCCATGTCGTCATCTGTAAATGGGTGTGGCTGGACCTTGCATTAGGTTGGGCTCTGCAGAAGCAGCTCTTGAGACAAGGATCTGTGTGCTCGTCACTTGTTAAGCAAGGGCTCCCAGGGAAAATGGGTGAAGGGGTTGGGGAGCCAGAGCAGGATGGTCAGGTAAGGGGGCGATACAGGTGGTGGTCCTCTGAGTGTCTGCCCTACCTCAGTGGCTCTTCACCTGGAGGTGATGCCTGGCCTGCAGCCCCATCCAGAGAGGACCCCAGATTGGTACCTAAGGACCCTTGCTCCTGCAGCCCTGGTATATTCTGGGGGCACTACAGTGAAGACCCCCACATATTGAGGTGTCTGTTCTGGGACTGGGCAAGAGCATCAAGGCATGATTTTAGCAGTTTGTGGATACAGATGGTTCTCCTGGGATGTTTTTACTGCTGAGGCTGGCAATTGGAGTCCTTTTGAATCCTTCATTTGGCGAAGGGGCACTGGCTACCCAAGATCACACAGTATGTGGTGGCAGGCCTCCGTCTACACCCCGCATCTCCTGGGCTTTCTATGATGGCATAGCCCCATCTCAGGTGACATAGGCCATCTTTGTGGTGGTCCTGGAGCAGAAAGGGTGAACTAGGGCCAGACATGCATTTTTTTTTTTAAAAAAGAGATGTAATGGAGGAACACTTCTATGAATCTTTGCCCCAGATTGTCGTTTGGGTCGGCATCTATAGACCAAGATTCATGCTGATATTTTGCTCAGGGTTAAGACGTTAGCAAATAGAATCCAGTTAGGAGACAGCTGTCACACGTGGGGCCCTAATGTCTCCTTTCGTAATATCTCCATGGTTGTTTTAATGTAAAAATGTTTACAATAACTTTACCCTCCAATTTTCTCCACCTCACCCTCTCCCTGCACCCATCTAAAAATTAATGTCCTGTTAGATGCCCTGTTTTGGGCTGGAGACATTCCCTACATCCTGAAACTCCCCTGGAGATGCCTGTGCCCTCACTTGATGAAACTTAGAATCAGGTGATGATTAAAGATGAGAAGTCAGTTTGGGGCAGAGCTTTGGGTGAGTGAAGGAGCCTAGTAGGAGATACATCTAGAAGGTAGGTCTGGGCCAAAATGACAACTCCAGAGCATGAACTTCCTCCTGCAGGTATTAGGGAGCTACTGAGGGTTCCTGAGGAGGTGAGTGACTTGAACAGAACACTGAGGTTTTCTTTTTGGCCAATTGTTTCCTCAGCGCCAGACCCTGGAGCTGATCCCCCTCACAGAAGTTCGTTACTGGTACGAAGGAAAGACTGACGTCTACTACATCTATGGCACCGACCAGCAAGTGTACGTGGTAGATTACCCCGAGAGGTACTGCTGTGGCTGCACCATCCTCTGACCCCACACAGCTGCCCCCAGAGCCCGCCACTCACATGTCCTGAGGAAGATGGCCGAGGTCTCTGAGTTCACTCACTATTGGCTCCTCTGGACAATCACAAACCCCTGCGTATCTTTCCAGAGTATTCAGCTCCTCTATCTAGCCACAAGTCCCTCCGGAGCCCCTTTGGCAGAATCCATCATTGTTTTTAACCCTCAAGAATTCATCTACACACATTCGTTTAGGAGAAGTAACTTAAACCAGGGGCTTTGCCTCTGGCATCTGAACTGAAGTGCTGATCGAGTGTGGGGTTGGTTTTGCTCTCTGCTGGGTCAGTCTCAATTCTGCTGTGTCTCTGCTAGCATGGGTCTTTTGTGGAGCTGAGTGATCTTGAATTTTTGAAAGATACACAGAAATTTGCTGCCATTTAATGCCACTTAGGCAAAAGCATACAAAATTTTACTCCTCATTCTGTGGGTCAGAAATTCAGATGCAGCTATTGCGTGATGACCTATCTCTGTTCCATGATGTCTGGGTCCTCACCTGGAAGATTCAAAGGCTGGGGTGGCTCAAGGGCAAGGGTGCTGACATCATCTGAAGGCTGGCTAACCCAGATATCCAGTGGTTGATGGCGACTGTCAGCTGAACACCTACACGTGGCTTCCCCAAGCAGTGTGAGCTTCCTCACAACGTGGCGGCTCTCAGGGTAAGCACCCCTCAGGTGCACCCCAATTAAAGACAGAGATCCGCTCCAAGTCTGGAGAACAAGTCTGCTTGTTGGGTAGGCTAAGGGTCTGTAGACTCATTTTTACCCTGGTGCCTGTGCATGGGTAAATTTTAGAGAGTTTTAGAGGATACATGCAGGTTGCTATATCACATGCTGAGTTTACAACCTGCCCACTGAGAATAAGGTGGATTGGATGTCTTGTGTGCCCTGTCCTGTGCAGGGATGCTGGGAGGGGGAGGGCACACCCTGCACACCGAATGCCCAGTTGGTTGCCTTCGGAGTGCTGGTTCAGGGGCTGGGTGGGCCACTGTGTACCTGGCTATGAGTAATCAGATGCCCCTGTCAATCTTCCAATGCCTGCCCCCACCTGGAAGAGGATTGCTCCCCCCAGGCTTGAGGTGGAGGCGGGAGCCTGGGGCCATTCCCCCAGGGCATTGTACAAATGGAGGGATGGTTTTTGGTTGTTGCTCTCATTGGTGGACGGAGTCCAGGAAAGCTGGGTGTCCAGCAGTGCTCAGGGATGTTCACATAGTGGAGCGTCATTCCACATGTTGCAAGGCTGGCAGATACCCCGCCGACAATCACAGAGAACTTCAACAAGGTCTCATCAATCATTAATGCAACGCTGATTTTTATTTAGTGTTCACCTCTGTTCTTTGATTTTTATGGTATGTCTTGTTTGAAATGGCCTCTGATCCTCTCCCTTAAGTCCACACTTGTAACTGTTGCCTTCAGTGGAGTTCCTCGGGCCACATGCTTGAGCATCACAGATCAAAATACATGTACTAAACCACTGTTTTCTTCTCATTTCTCCTTTATATTTCAGTTTGGGCATTAAATTGCTTTAAAAATGAGATGTAAGTGGGTTGTGTATAAATGTCATTGTAGGGTGAAAAGGGAACCTTGAGTATGTTAGAGTTGAGGCCATGTGGCTCATATGTGCTATTGGCATGTGAACCAGACCCAATGAGAAAATCTAGCTGGAATAAAGTGGGTCATGGGGATACTGTTCTAAATGAGCGCCTGTGAGCCAGCAGCCACAGGGATCCTTGCTTCCGGTGGTTCTGGCAAAATCCCATATGGTCACTGGGTCCTCTGGCTGTTTGATAACTGGTGTGTATTTTTCCCTGCAGTGTAATCTGTTTTCATGACCTTAGCTGCGGCCAGGATCTGACTTAATTTGCTCTTTCTGCCTGTTACCCTGGGGCTGAGTTGGCTGTCACTGTTCACCCAGACCAGTTAAAGTCACTGGAGGGTAGAGTGCGGGATTTGAGGGCAGCCCTAGCCCCTGCACTGGCCACTGCACACCGTGGCTCTGGTCCCGATTCACTTCAGCTGTAGAAGCGCAGCAGACGCAGGTGGCTGGCTTTCTCTCTGTGGCCCTGCCAAAGGGGAGCACCAGCTCTGCTCTTTACTGGTCCCTGACCGACGCTGGGCCTCTGCCAGGCGGCCAGGGCCATGCAGCGCTTGGTGAGGGTCTCCCAGACATCGGATATCTCTGCCCTCCGACTGCAGGATGGAAGGAGAGGCCGTCTGCAGGTGGAGGAAAATGAAAGAATCCATGTGAGAGTCAGCTGGCCTTACAAGATGAGGATGCCTAAAGGCCAAGGTGGCGGTGGCGGTGGTGGGTACAAGCATGTGTGTGCATGTGTGTATATATGTGTGCATGTGACACGCACGCCTGGATTTGTGTATGTGTGCACGAGTATGTTCATGTGTACATGTGTGTGTGCATGGTGTGTGCATGTTGTGTGTGCATGCATGATGTGTGTGTATTTGTGTGTATTGCTTGTGTGTCTTTGCCAGGCTGGGAGGATCACTCCTTTGAAGGCAGGAGGGACTTTCTCCCCCACCTGCTTTTCCTCTCTCCCTCCTGGTCCCTGTCATTCCTTATAGCTCCCTGACCCCAGCCTTCAACACCTATCAGCTTGTACTTCAGCCAACTTCAATTTCAAATTCAGGGCATCCCTTAATACAGCCAGTGGTTAGAGAACTGTATTCTCAGTCAGAACTGTGGCCTTATGTTTCTCAGCAGAAAGGACCCATCTAGATTCAGTGGCTGGGACGTTCAGCTTGAACTCCAGTCTCTGCTTACACTTCATAGGCAGGGATTGTGGAAAGAACATATACATTTTGGTTCAAATTCTGGTCCCGCCTGTTACCAGCTTCGTGACACCGGGCAGTTCTTCTAACCTTGTTTTTCTCCTCTGTGAGATGGGGTGGTCCAGCTTGCTTTGCAGGGCAGAGTGGAAACGGATCAGTCGTGCAGAGCCCTGTGTAGGTAGGTGCTCAGTCCCCAGAAGGGCCATCTCTTCCTTTGCGGGGGCAGACAGTGCTTGAATGCTTGTCACGGTGCCTCTCCGGGTGACTAGTGAGCGGGAGCTCGTGCACCAAAGTGACTGTGAGTGACATCTGTCCCACCAGCTCCCCTGTGCAGCTCAGCCCCCACACACTGCTCCCGCGGGTCATTTCCCCTCACCTTCAGGTCAGGCTGCGTCCCGCGGCATCGCCGCTTCACTGTCTCCCAGGGCGCGTGCGCAAGTGCAGGTCCCTGATTTGCCTGGTCTCCGCCTCCGCTGAGTCCTGGGTCTTGCCCATCACCGCATCCGTGAGTGTGGCCTGTATCAGAGAAAACCGCCGAGCGTGACCCACGGGCTAGATGGAGGTGCCACACGTTGATTTAATACAGAATATCGGGTTTTAATTCCAGTCTGGCCTCTACCAGCTGTGTGGCCCTGGACGAGTCCATTTACTTCCCTCTGGGCCTTCAGTTTTATACTCCGGGGAGAAGGTTGGATCCCATTTTTCCTTTTCTTATTTTTCCTCTTAAAATTTCACCTTTTCTCCCTCAAATAAAATCTTTGGGACGCAGTCACATACACCAGGCTCACAGGTCAAGAGGGGCTGCTGTGGAAGGCCCAAAGGCCATCGTACACGTGCCCCCTCCTCACCTCCTTCCTCCAGCTTCTGGGACACAGGAGCACAGAACCAGGCGAGCCTCTCACTCCTGTTCTGGGAGGAGGGCTGCACCTCTGACAGGCCACGGGACAGTCCTGGGAGCTTTCTGTGCCTTTTTTTCCTTCAGAGAATTACACCTTTGACCTGAGCTTATTTTCTGAATGAGTACTTCTCGTCGTGACACATGCATAGAGATAAGCGCCATGGGATCTTCTGTCTAGTGGTTCTCTAAGCAGTTAATATTTTTCCTGTACTTTGGAGCATCCTAAGGACATCTAGATTTGGGGTCCCTTTCCTCTAGCTGGGTCCCCATGCTAGAGGAGTACATGGGATTTGCCGTGGGATTTCCATCTCAAAGGAGGATGTGACCTGGATGTGGGCAGCTCATCTTTTAGACCAAAATAAGTCAGTGTCATTTTAGTGTCAGTTTGTTTTTGTCTCATGATCAGAAAAGCAGGCAGGGCTTTAAGGGGGCTGGAACACAGGATGGGAGTTCTGTCGGGGAGACAGGGTAGCGTGGCACAGAGCCACGCCGTGTGGTCTCCATGGTCACAGTCCAGGGTTCAGATCCTACAGCTCGCCTGTACTGGCCCAGAGACCTCCAACTGTCAGATGGGAACACTGACCCTTCGGATTATGGGTGTGGGGCATCAATGAATAGTGTGCATGTGCATGGCCAATAAGTTCTCAGATGATTTGGGCTATTAGTATGGCAGGATCCAGGGAGAGGCTGAAGTTGGGAGGAAGAGATTAGACCCTTAGCATTGGGGTCAGAGCAGAGGGAGGGTGCTGTAAACTGTATGTCTCCTCAGAATTCATATGTTGAAATCCTAACCCTCTAATGTGATGGTATTTGGAAGTGGGGCCTTTGGGAGGTGTTTAGGTCATGAGGGCAGAGCTGTCATGAATGGGATCAGTGTCCTTTTAAAAGAGACCCCAGGGAGCTCCCTTATCATGTGAAGTTAAAGCCAAAAGTGACTATCTGTGAACTAAAAAGGAGACCCTCCCTGCACAGCACACCTATGCTGGCACCTTGATCTTGGACTTCTGGTCTTCAGAGCTGTGAGGCATACATTTCTTTGGTTCACCAGTTACCCAGTCTATGATATTCTGTTAGCAGCCCATGCGGACTTAGAAAGGTGTCTAAGCACAGAATCCGAGGCTGTGTGATAACCAGGCAGTGATTTTCAAAAGCCAGTTGGAGTATCTGGACCTGACTCTACCTACCATCACCTAGAAAATTTGTCCAAACGCAGATTCTCACTCACAGCCCTAGGTATTTGGCGTATTGGTGGCTAAATTTCTGTAGCTTTAACCAGTGCCCAAGATGATTCTTATGAATGGTCAGAACAGGGCACTGACATTTGAAGTCAAAAGAATAGCTTTGGAATCAGATTTTTGAGCCTGAAATTTTGTTCCTCAGCTTACCGTGGGCTTACCTTCTCTAACCCTGTTTGTTTGTCTGTGAAGTGGGGGAGAATTCCTGCTCTCCCTCCCTGCGGGTTGTTTGAAGGTTCAGATGGAGGAGCCTGGCGGGCTACAGTCCATGGGGTCAACACAAACACAACAACCAACAATAAGACACTGAACGGAATAGCGCTTTGCAAACTAAAAAAGTGAAGTCGCTCAGTCGTCTCCGACTCTTCGTGACCCCATGGACTGCAGCCCACCAGGCTCCTCCGTCCATAGAATTTTCCAGGCAAGAGTACTGGAGTGGGTTACCATTGCCTTGCAAACTAAAACTGCATACGTATTCCTCCTATTAGGAGTGGCAAGGACAGCCTTCATTGTTTCCAAGCCTTCCTGCTCACTTTGACTCTGTCCACCAGGGGGCAGCAGGTGCACACACAAGAAACCTCGCAGGGTTTCTCCTGCACCAGTGAGCGCCTTATCAGAACTCTGTGAGGGTCTCACTCTCAGCAGCCCTTGCGCTGTTGGGGAACTCGATGTGGCTCCAGAAATTTTCTTCAGAGATGTAGAATATCTTCCATTATTTGTTGATTCCAGTTAAAACTGCTCTCTCCTTTCAAAAAGAGACCGTGGAAATCAGTAGGGACATTTAGGAAAGCAGACTTGAGATTCCAGGCTGGAAGTTAGGACTGTAGGTCAACACATTAGCTGTTGGATCTAAGGGACCAGGGAAGCAAAGGTGGATCAGGCCCTGACATTGCCTTGAGGACTCTCTGTCTTCAAAATAATGGTGAACATTTCGGGAGTACCACCCACGTGTCAGATGCTGTTCCTGACTCCCAACGTGTCCTCTGATGAGAATCCTGCAGGGGCATCTGAACCCGAACTCCACTTGACAAGGGAGGGACTGAGGCCTGCAGAAGGTAAATCCAAGTCCCATGTTCAAGGGAAAATCAGGTATTTGGACGCATGGACATGGGCGGTCTGGCTCCAGGGCCCACACTTTGTCTGGTTTGGTGGGGAGGTGGACATGATCATGACAGCGATAAATGCAACAGGAGACTCATGCCTCTGTTACTCCTTGTCCCCAGGCCTGCTAGTGACGCCTCCTGAGCTGGGCAGTGGGCTCCCGTCTTGGGACGGCAGGTAGTCCAGTCACTCACTGCTCCTCCTCACCCCCCTCCCTGGGTGCTGGACAGCCCTTGAGTGTGACCCTTTTCCTCCTTGGTGGGGCCCTGGGTTCCTGGAAGAAATCAGAGGGAGAGAGACTGTACTTCCTGCCTGTTTTTTTCAGATGTCCCCAGGGACCTGGTAGAAATCCAAGCATCTACCTTGGGAGCTCATGGCCAACCATGCAGGAGACCCAGCCCAGCGTTGGAACTTTGTTACATTAACAGAACTGTTCTCTCTTCCCTCTTCAGTCATATTACAGAGCCCAGTGGGATTCATCTCATCTGGCCTTGGCAGGTGCTATGACTCCGCCGAATCCTGTTTTGCCTTTTCACTGATTGCCACTGGGAATAATTATGACAAATCTGTGTTAAGCTTTTACTAAGTTTATCATGTGCTTTTGTATGTGCTCGACCCTAAATCTCAGCAATCTTAGGAAGAAGGGACTTTTTTCCTTTAACATTATTAATCTTCCAACACTTATTATTGATTATTTAAGGTATTCCTAAACGGTGCTGTGTTGTTCAGCAAAAGCAGTCTCCTTGTTTAAAGTCTTCACTCTAGCTTTATTATTATTATTTTTTTGGAGTATAGCTGATTTACAATGTCATGTTAGTTTCAGGCGTACAGCAGAGTGATCCGGTCACACATCTATCCTTTCTAATGTTCTTTTCCATTATAGGTTATTACAAGATACGCAGCAGAGCTCCCTGTGCTACACAGTCGTGTGTGTATGTTATTTACATCATCATTCGTCCCTGCCCTGCTTTTTCTCCTTTGGTAAACGTTAAGCTTGTTTTCCACGTCTGCGTCTATTTCTGTTTTATAAGTAAGTTCATTTGTATCATTTTTTAAGATTCCAAGTATGAGTGATATCTTGTGATATTTTTTTGTGTGATATTTTTCCTGTCTGACTTACTTTGCTTAGTATGCTCATCTCTAGGTCCATCCCTGTTGCCGCAAATGGTGTTATTTCCTTCTTTATATGGCTCAGTAATATTCCGTATATATATACCCCACATCTTCTATATCCATTCATCTGTGGACATTTCTGTGTCCTAGCTATTGTAAATAGTGCTGCTATGAACATCAGAGTGCATGTCTCTTTTTAAATTAGGATTTTTGTCTTCTGGATATACGCCTAGGAGTGGGATTGCTGGATCATATGGTAGCTCTATTTTTAGTCTTTTGAGGAAGCTCCATACTGTTCTCCATAGTGGCGGCACCAATTTACATTCTTACCAACTGTGTAGGAAGGTTCCCTTTTCTCTATAAGGAGGGGCATTTTTTATCCCCGTCTTACAGGTGAGCAGGTTGAGGCACAGAGAATCACTCACCCACAGTCACATAGCAGGAAAGTTAGAATCAGGCTGTCTGTCTTTCAGTCCTGGGTGCACCTGCAGTGTGCCCGTATGGATGGTGTGTTCCTCAGTGTGTGTGAGATGGGGCGAGGCCCCGGCCCTCTGGGGGTGAGCGGAGCAGCTGACAGCTGGCAGATAAAATGAGCTGATTGGCGAGGCCTGGATCCAGGGCTTGGGACCTGCCCTGTGGAAACCTCCTGGATCCAGGACTCAGAACGGCTGGTTCCCTTAGCAAAATCTGGGTGCCATTCCCAGAAGGGGTTGGGGAATCCTGCCAACAACCAGGGCAGGATTTGTGCACCCCTTGGACATGAGGCATTCCCCTAGCCAACCGCTTTCCCCAGAGACAGTAAGCTTGTGCCTGTTCAATGTCACCCATGAACTTGGTGAAGACCCTGGTGCAGAGTGCCCTCTGAGGATGCAGGGGTTGGGCTGGAGGCTCTCCATCTACACTGGCCTCAGCTCAGTTAGTAACTGGGAGGAAAATCAGGCTCCCAACTTTCCTTCTTTCCTGCCACTGATGGTCAATCTGCTTCCATGGGTGTGGGGGGGGTGCTTAGGAAGACAAAGGGCCAGCCTCCTCTAAGTGATACGTGCTGTCCTCAGGTGGGGCAGAAAGCGGCCTCCTCACTTAGAGTGACTGCAGACACGCCAGGCTGTGGGGCCAGTGTGGTGTAGTGATGGGCAGGCGGGGGCCGGGGGCTCCAGGGCAGTCACTCCTGGTGGAGACGAGGGCATCTGGACTCTTGCAGGGGAGCAGACCAGAGCTGATCATGCCAATATGAAAACCCTCCTGGCTTGAAGCATCTGCTTATTTTTTCCCTTCTTCCAGCTTGGCTCAGAGAGAGCTTTCTCAAAGATGGATCCAGCCTCCTTAGCGTTGCCCTGGGGCGGATAGCTGGAGACGCAGCAAATGATCCGGTGAAGGGGTGGGGTCTGTATTGACAGACACATGTTTATCCAGATCAATTAGGGGAAATTATTTTTTTGCAACACTCCCCAAACAAGGCTTTGCCGCTGATAATGAGTTTGAACTGCACAGCGCGAATGACAGAAATGTAAAATGAGACAAGAAGATGATTTGCCAGATTGCCTCTCAGCGAGGGCACTGTACAGTTGGGAAGTCAGGCGTGGATGACCCCTTGGACCAGAGGGCAGGATGCTCTGTAAATTGCTCTGCATAATGAAGGAGGGAGAGGTGTGAAGTTAGGGTTTGAAGTTGGGGAAGGAGTGACTGGCTTTGAAAGCTGACCCTCAGGCAGAGGAAGGGCAGGAGAGAGGGAGAGAAAGCACTGCTGAGAGGGGAGGGCCCTGAGGATTCAGGTAGTCAGGTGGGGAGCTTTTCCAGGGAAGTTCAGGGTGTGCTGGGTGATGTGGGCCTTCCTTCCCTGTGAACACATGAGTCACCAGTAAAGATTATTAAGAAATCCCCCAGTGCTTGGTGGGCGGCGTCTCTTCTCTTTACTTCCCTCGCCCTGTGAGGCCATCCTGCGTGGGCTCCTTGCCCTCTGGCTTTCTTTGGGTTTGGGCAACAGGGAGCTTTGGGTTCGGCCAGTGGGGTGCCCCCGTTTATGTCTGGGCGAGGCATCAGGCAGGAGGAGGAGAACAGTGGTCTTGGGGAGGCTGTTTGTTTTTCTGCATCCCCATCACCTTGTGCTGGATGGGGGAGGTTGTGCTGATGGCAGGGAGCACATGATCTCCTGAGGTGTCTCTGCACCCTGCCCACACCTTTGCAAAATGTCCCTCTGTTAAACATTGCCTAAATGATGCTCGTTTTGATCATCGTGGCTGTTTCCTGCCAGATTCTGACCAGCCCACCTGGGGTCAGTGCATTTCTCTTGAAAGTCTATAAAGGGTTGAGTTTTGCATCGCGTTCACTCAGACGAGCGAAGAACTGGCTTCGGTTACAGCAGACACGGGCCGGAGCTCTCCAGGGGTGTCCTGGCAGCCCTGCTGCCCCTCGCGGCCGCGGTCACTTGGACATGTGAATCTCAGGATACCAGAGTGGCTCTGAAACGTCATCGGGGCTGGGACCCCCTTCGGCCTTCATGGAATGGTCCTCCTTCCATAGAGGCTGGGAACAGCCAGAGTCGTAAGACACACAGAGTGGGCAGTTGAGGTTTACTGGGTGGAGTCATTTCATTGGTGTGGAAACCGAGGCTCCAAGTGGTTAAAGCTTACACGTCAAGGAGAAGGCAGCATCGAAGGAGCTGGAGTGAAAAGAGGGCCTGGCCTTAGGATCAGACACCAGAGGAGATGTCAGATGGAAATGCAGAAACACAAAATTGTGAGTACAGGGTTTGTGTGCAACATTACATACATTTTTTAAAGATTCCTGCTGTATACTGAGGCCCTGCAGAGAATCATTACTAGCCCTGTTTCTCCTGCCAGTCACCCAGGAGGGTGCAAATCTCAATGTAGCTTTGCCTGTGGGGAGTTTGGTAGGGTCTCTCTTCAGGGCCTGTTCCCACCCCCCTGCTCCTAGCCTGGCCCTCCCCCAGATCCTGGCCCCTCCCCGCAGGTTCTGCATCTGTTGGTATTGGTCTTGAAGGTGAACTTGGCGCCTGTTGTGTGGTGGGTGAAAGCTGCTTTGGTTCCAAAAGTAATATGTATCTGTTTTCTGCTTTCCAGATGTTCCTTCTCTCTGGGTCCAATTTCATGGCTCTCTGGAAAGTGATATGATGACCTTGGGCTTGAGCCCAAAGAACACAGGAGATTTTTGGCAGGTTGAGAGTGGGCTGGTGCCAATCCACTTAGAACAAAAAACACTGTATGTTGTGCTGACGTGTAGGAGCGTGTCTGCACCTGCCTCCTGTGGACTCAGGGGCACCGACAGCCGCCACCAGCAGACCGAGGGGGCAGCCAGTCCCCGTGGAGGAGAAGCAGCAGATGTGCTGTAGAAAGGATTCATGGGTGGGGGTTTGATGGGAGAGCAGGCACATCCTGGCTGTGGAATCAGGACGCCTGGGCTGTAGCGACCACTGATGCAAAATCAGTGATCCCGTAAGAAGCAGATACTGTACCCCTCAGAGTCTCAGCTTCCTCCACACTTCCTCTGTGTGAGTTACTGCTGGAAAGTTTGCTAGGGCCTTTTCCATTGAGTGTACACACACTTGTGTTCATGTCTCTGCACACACACGTCCAAAATATATGTTCTCCTGTACAGTCTACTTGCTGGATGGTGGGTAGGTCCCAGCTCATTCATCTTAAATTGTCAACTTCCTCCTGCTGCCCTGATGCTGTAAATGCACTTAGCTATAATAATAGCAGCAGCTTTGGAAACCCAGGAATGCCTTTCCCTCGAACAAAGCCCTCTTCCTGTGGCTGCCATCATGGCCCCGGTATTTCCCATGGCTGGGTAGAGTGTATTTTAATATTAATTCCAAAATGTGATTGAGAATGTTGATTTGCAGAGCTTGTGTTTGGACTGACTCAGGGTTCATGCAATGACACTCCATCACTTTCCCCTCTGAGCACAGGGAACTTGGAGTTGTTAGACATGACCATCTTACAAACATGGAAACTGAGGCTGAGAAAGGAGACGTGTTGGGCCCAAGAACACCACCCAGTGACTGGTGGAGCCAGGACTAATGTGTAAATCTCTAGGTTCTAGGCTGGTGCTTTACTTTTTTTACCTGTTATTTTATGAAGGTTTTCTGGGAATCCTTCCAACTCAGAAACAGATGGCAGTTGTGGGGAGGGGTATGTGTAGCCCAGAGCCTCATCTGCTAGGGGCTTTTAAAGCAATTCCAAATCGGATTACAAACAAATGATGTTCACCAGGCAACTTGCCCTATTTGGTCACTATTCTCTCATTCATTTTCCACCCAGCAAACTTGGGATGAGTGCTTACTATATCTTTGGCTCCATGCTTAGCATAAGTGAGCTGTTTAGTGTCTTTCCAATATATTCCCTGCCCTTGCCTTTCTTCCTTTCTTGAAGTACCTAGAATCTTTGTATTGTTTTCTATCAGTGAGCCCTAATAGGTGCAGGGAGTTTTTATGATCCAGTGATGAAGCCCATTTGGGAGATTTTAGGCAGGTGAGTCTGGGGCAGAATGAGTGTTACACAGAGCAAGCTGGTGACTGAACAGTAAATAACCTGGTTCCTGTGGGCCTACAAGTGGTCGACAGGAAGCAGGAAGATTGATCAGGTATCAAGAGTATTGACGATGAGGAAAGAAATGCTGAAGGTCTAAGCTAGGTCAATGGTTAATTGCACTAAAGGCAGGAAAATTTAGTGATTAAGAGCTTGGTCTCTGATGGCAGAGCTGGGTTCGAATCCTGGCCCACCACTGAGTTGGTGTGTAAACATGAGCAAGTCACTTAACCTTTCCCAGTCTGTTTCATTATGTGCAGGACAGGCTGGGTGAGAGTATCTCTGCTTGTCGAGTGTTGGGAGGATTCGCTGATGAACGCCTGGCTCTTAGGGAGCATTCTGTAAGTGTCATTTGTCTATTGCTGCTGCTGCTGATGGTGAAGACAGTGATGGTGATGCTAATGATGGTGATAGTGGGTGGGGTTAACAGGTGGGGACGATATGTGGGATTTGACGGTAAAGTTGGGGTGACTTCTGGATTTCTAGGCCTGGTAACTGAGAAAACACTACACACATACACATACAAACAGAATATTTTCAGATGGTTCTGTGCTTTTGTAGACTTTGAAAAGTTGGCTGTGGTGTATCTTAACCCCACTCAGCTGAGATGGCCTTCCCTGTCTTCTGTGATCTCTTCACACTGTCCCTTGTGTGTGTGGGGGTCCCTTGGGGTAGATGCAAGAAGGGACCATGCAGACTTCTTTAGCTCCCTGTTAAATCTGTCTGTATCATCACACTCTGCAGAACTCCTGAATTGTATCTACTTAATATTTCTTTGCCTTGTGCATGGGAATCCAGCGTCACTTCCATACACAGGCAGTGGCTGCAGAATTAGACATGATGGAAATCAAAGTCATTCAGTCTTAGCTGGATCTTGTTTCCTGCAAGAACCCTAAACCTGAGGTTTGGGGCTTCCCTTGTGGCTCAGCTGGTAAAGAATCCTCTTGCAATGTGGGAGACCTGGGTTTGATCCCTGGATTGGGAGGATTCCCTGGGGAAGGTTAAGGCTATCCACTCCAGTATTCTGGCCTGGAGAATTCCATGAACTGTATAGTCCATGGGGTCACAAAAAGTTGGAGATGACTGAGCGACTTTCACTTTCACGTGGTGAAAAAATAATTGCAGTTTCAGACCAGGAGTTTTAAATCATTGTAACTAGGCCAACATATCTTTATTCATCAAAATAGGAACCATTACACTCAATACATTTCTGCCAATGAGAAATAAGTTTGCTTATTCCTGTGGCATAAAAATCTGTGCTCCAGGATTCGACAAACTCTTGGAGAGCATTTTCTGCCTCCTGCTGGTTGTAGAAGCTTACTTCCTGTAAAAGGTTGTCCAGAGGCTTGAAAAAGTGATAGTTGGCAAGAGGTCAGGTGAATATGGAGGATGAGGCAGACCTTTGTAGCCCAGTTCTTTCAACTTTTGAAATGTTGGTTGTGTGACGTGCAGTCGGGCATTGTCCTGGAGAATTGGGCCCTTTCTCTTGACCAATGCCAGCTGTAGGCATCGCAGTTTTCAGTGCATCTCATCAATTTGCTGAGCATACTTCTCAGAGGTAATGGTTTTGCCGGGATTCAGAAAGCTGTAGTGGATCAGACAGGCAGCAGGCCACCAAACAGTGACCATCACCTTTTTTGGGTGCAAGTTTGGCTTTGGGACATGCCTTGGAGCTTCTTCTTGGTCCAACCACTGAGCTGGTCATCAGTGATTGTTATATAAAATACACTTTTTGTCGCATGTCACAATCCAGTTCCTTGTTGCATAGAATAAGAGAAAGTGACACTTCAAAAGACAATTTTTTTGCATTTTGGTCAGCTTCATTGAGGCATCCACTTATCGAGCTTTTTCACCTTTTCAGTTTGCTTCAAATGCCAAACGACTGTAAAATGGTTGACGATGAGTTCTTCAGCAGTTTGTTTCTCATGTAGTTGTAAGAGGATCAGCTTTGATGATCCTCTCAGCTGGTCACTGTTAACTTCCGATGGCCAGCCACTGTGCTCCTTCCTCATCTTCAAGGCTCTCATCTCCTTTGCAAAACTTCTTGAACCACTGTTACACTATGTGTTCATTAGCAGGTCCTAGGCCAAATGCACTGTTGATGTTGCAAGTTGTCTCCACTGCCTTACGACCCATTTTGAACCTTGAATAAGAAAATAATTTGAATTTGCTTTTTGTTTAACATCATTTCACTAGTGTAAAATAAACAGCAAGTAATAAGTCATTATCAAAAAAAGTGAGAAATGTGCATTAAAATGATATATAACATAACCACATTTATTTAAGAATGTATTCTGATACCAAACAGCAAAGTTCAACAATGCAAAAACCGCAGTTACTTTTGCCCCAATCTAATAGAAAGATGTTAAAGACTCAATGGCAGCAAAGTGAATGGCAGTAGTTACTTTCTCCTGCAGTAACCAGTGTGATATAGAGAGAATTGAGAGTAGCACATGGTAAATCTCTTGCTGGGTGGGCCTGGATCTTTTCATGCTGGGTCTGTGGACCACCAGAGCCATCCCTGAACTTCTGGTGGAACTCACCCCAGACCATGGACAGTCCTGTCCCCAAGTCAGGTTGTCCCGTCAGCACGCCACGTGGCTGCATTATTCAGGACCTGTGGAAATTGACATTGACAGGTGGACGCAGGTAAAAATTAGCTCAGGATTAATTGGTGTGGCCTGGTGGCTTCCTCAAGCAGGCAGATGGGAGGCGTCATCACACAAGCCTTCTATTTAGAGAAGGCATCTGAGCAACTGGGTTTGGATGGGCCAGGCTCTGCGGAGGGGTTGCTGGAATCTCCAAAGCAGGCTCGAACTGGTGACATCACTGGAGCCAGGGCACAATAGCCCAGCTCCGAAATCACCAGGAAGCAATTAAAGGGTGAGAAACCCCCCACATCTTCTAGGAGCTTCCGCAGAGACAATTCCTTCCCCTGAAGGAGGCTGAAACCAGCATATTGGCTTCCTGGAAATAAAAAAAAGTGAGGATGAATAGCTCTTTGGTCGTGTCTTTAATGAGCATGTTTTTCTCAGTCACTGCCCTGCTTAGTAGGAATGCGTTCACATGCCTTCCAGAAAGACTAATAAGCACAAACATAATCATGGACACCAGAATTGACCTTGGCGAAAATATTTGCATCCTTTACAGATTCTCTTTCTAGGCCCTGACATTAGCAGGGATGCTCAAAATATTGGCAACGTCTCCTTCTTAAATCTTAGAGTAAATTTCAATCATGTACAAGAGTAGAGAGAATGTTAAGTATATTGAGCCCCTGGTATCTAGCGCCTGGACTCAGCAATTACTAACTCAGGGCCGGTCTCATTTCATCTCTTATCACCTCTTCTGCCTCTGTTAATCCCACTGGGTTATTTGGAAGGAAACCCTAGAATTGTGTTAATTTCATCCACAGACACCTCCTAATGTGTTAGATGGAACTGTGTGCAATTGCTCCTGGATGCACCTCTTTCTGTAAAGGTGGTTTGTTTGGGCGAGGCTTTGTGCCATTTGGCAGTGTCTTCATGTTGCTTCTTCTGCCCTTACCTGTCTCCATCTCTTGTCTCAATGTTCCCGAGACTGACAGTCATCCCGAGATGGAAATTTGAGAAGGAGCTAAATTTGTCTTTGGAAGCCCCAAGCTCTTCAGGGGATCGTCAGCCCTTCAGATCCCACCCACCTCCTGTAGGCACTCAGAGATTTTACATTTCCTATGTATTTAGGAATTTCGATTCCCAACACAGTCTGATTCCTTGATAAAAGAGGGTCCAGAGGTGAGAGGGCCAGTGGATTGGATGGTGGAAGGGCCTCCTTGGCACTTCTGGGCCTCGTGGACCTGACGTTTGTGTCTGAGAGTTGAGCTGAGGCCTTGTCACTGCTCTGCGACACTGGCCAAGCCACTGAACCTCTCTGGACTCCAGTTGCCTCCAGTGCGACGCGAGAGAGTATCTGTTGGCTTGTCAGTCCTTTCCTTTCTCACTGGTAGAATGAATAGCTGTAGCAGGATGGCTACCACATTGAGAGTGCTCGCTCATCTGCTGGACGAGCTGATCAGAGGTCCAAGACTCGCCAGTCCTGCCCCGCTCAAGGTGTCTCCTGTCCCCCTCCTATTGGCGGGGAGGAGCGTCTCCCGTCCCTGACTTTGCTTGGCTGATTGAGAAGAAAACAACTGCGGACAGCAGTGGAGGGAGAAGTGGGCAGGGATGTTAGAAGCCACCTCCCTCGTGTCCTTGAATGGATGTCCCCTTCCTGGGTGCCAGCCCGTGTCCCGGCACTCAGCTCTATTTCGGGCGCTGTTTGGCATGTGTCGCCTTGCAGAGGCCTGAGCCCATGGGGACAAAAGGCCAAAATCTGCCACAAGAATGGTAATTTGAGGAACCTTGGCCCTCTGCCCTTGGGGCTTCGGTGTTCTTGGGACAAGTCACTGATGATATCATGGACTTAGTTACTTTCTGGAGCACGTAGGGTCCTTGTCTCTGGGCTCCAGCCGGTGCGAGGCCCCAGGGAGCCTAATTTAGGAAAAGGAATCAGTGGGATGGCAGCTGTTGAAAGTGCTTGGCTCCTGCCTTTAGCCAGAAAATTTAAGGAAAAAGCCCTTAGAGACACCCTGCTAGAGTGCTAGGTCTTTCCTCCTAAGGTCTCCCAGAAAAGGCTTAACTTGGAGGTGAAAGGGCCCACAGGGGTCATCTTAGCTGGCTGATACCCTTCCCAACACCCTAAGAGGTATTCATTCTGCTGGTACTTGATTACTTCCAATGGTGGGGGCTCATTCTCTTTGGAGACACCTCAAACAGCTAGACTGCCCCTGACTTCTGCACAGCCCAGTCTGCCTTGATGCCACTTCCATCGCCCAGTTTCACCCTGTGGAGCCACATGGAACCTGCTGAAATCCCTCTCCCTTGTGACAGCCCTTAGGTATTAGAAAGCCTCTCAGATATTGGAAAGTCGCTCTCCTGTCCCCCCTGAGCTGCTTCTCTAGGCTAAACGTAGCTCTTTCCACTATTGCTTATGTGACATGGCTTCCGTCTGTCGTCACCATTTCCACTGGATGAGTACTAGCTCTTTGCCATCCTTCTGAAAGTGGAGGGGCCTCGGAGGCGCTGCTTGGAGCAGAGAGGAGCGGGGCAGTGTGTTTATTCCAGCTCTCGCACAGCCGCCGTCACAGCCCTGCCTGGCAGACACCCCTGTCCTGACACAGGGCCCAACACCACGACTTGCTCACACCCGCCGCTATCAAGTGCCGAGCCCCCTCTGGGATTTGGGCAGCTGCGTCTCGGGGCCCACGTGCAGGGCTCTCAAGCATCTGTCCCGTTAAAGTTTTGCCTCGTTGGATTCATGCTGTTGCTCCTGGCTGTCTGGATATTTTTGGGTCTTAATTCTCTTAAAAGTTGGCAGCCCGTCTCAGCTCTGTGCTTCCCACACTGTGCTCACCTGTCGCTGAGAAGTATGACCTGAGGGATTGGACACGTGCATCCCCGTCAGGCTCCAGTGAAGCCATCGGTCAGTGCCCTTGTAGGGGGTGGTCATTCAACACCTTACGGGCTCCATCATCTGGCTTCTACTTCTTCATCCACTCACAGGGTGCTTGGGGGAGCTGGATTGTGATCCAGACAGTCTGTGTCTACGCATGATCCCTGCGGAAGTGACTTGTCATAGTGTTAGAGCAGGGATGGGGATTGTCCTGAGCCTGATCACCAGTCCTGCTCCTGGTGGTCCTCATCATCTCTGTGGAGGACTGGGTCTCCAGGTGGCCCTGGAAACCCGAGGGAGGCGATCCCTAGGCAGCACTGCCTGTGTGGTCCTGGGGGCTGATCAGCAGGTTCTGGAGTCTCTAGGCTGCTGGCTGAGGTCACCGGGAATGGCTGCATCAGGAGTGACAGATGCAGGAAAGGGGGAGCCTCCTACCTACAGGTCTGTTTACCCATGGAACCTTTTCCAGGGACTGGACTCAGTGGTTTTATAACTAGAGTGACTGTAGGCCTCACATTTCTCTGGTTTGTTTTTCTTATCTTTCCTTCCTTTCCCACCTTCTCTGACTTCCTTTCCTTTTTCTCCTTTCTTTCAGTATCCTCACTGAACTCAACGTTCCCCCAGGTGCCTCTGTCCTCCAGGTTGCAAGCCATTGGGCAAGACACATGTCAATCACCAGCATCTGGTGCGAGGCGGGCCCAGGGTGCACACAGGATGCTGTGGGAACATGGGGTTTCTGGGTAATCCCAGTGCCTGAATTTCTCCCCTATGGTCTTCAGAAACCATTGAACTGTCCTTGGAATCATCATACTTTGGTGTCCAAATGACACCTTCCCACATTGACTTCACATTTGAAGGAGACTATAATTCATCTGTTAGATTCTGGGCTTGTTTTTTGGTCTGGACAATGTGTCCCTGTAATAGGTGAGTTTAAAGTCAGTCGAGGTCATTTTGGGATTCAAGATGTTGCTGAATTTGGCAACAAAGCCTGATAAATTACAGCTCATTGTGATAAACTGGAACCAGGACTGCCACTGATCTGAGAGAGCCAGGAACTCTTAGGATCTTCTGGGAAGAGTACAGATTCTCACATCAGCCTTGGGTTTGTATCATGACTTTTCCTTTCACTATCTGTGTGATGTTGAGTCTCTTAACTTCTCTGAACCTCAGTTTTCCACATCTGTAAAATGGGGGTATTACTTTGCAATTATTAATTGTGAGGATTAATTGAGTTAGTGTGGTAACCGGTATATAGCAGACTTTGTATTTATAACTTAATTGTTATGCCTCTAATAGCAATATGAACCCTTTCAAAGAATCCTACTCTTCTAAAAAGGGAAAAAAAAAAAGTTGGAGAACATGAATCATATAGATTCCATAGGGTGCTTGAATTACACTTTCAAAATGATTTTCATTTCTGTTTCACATGCATGTAACTTTGTGAAAACTGGCCTTTCTTTGCTGCTAGGTTTTGTTAGGAAGTCTTTTCAGAAGGGAAAATGCAACAGCCTTTCAAAAGAAAACCGCAGGCTTTGCCTTTGCTTGGGACGGCTGGGCCCCACAGTCCAGGGGTCTGGGAGCTTATCCTGAAGATGACCAGGACATGTGGGTCAGGGCCTGTCCTGATCTGTGCTCTGAGGTTGGGTGAAATCAGGGAGCTTCTGGGGTGTTGAGCTGGAAGAGTTGTGTGTGGCTGGGAGAGGAGGACAGATCGGTGCCATGGGGTGCCACACAGGAGGGTCTCAGGGCTTTGTCATTGACTCCTCCTGGGTTCCTGGGTCAGATTTGGGGTGGAGGGCCGTCAAGCTGGGGATGATTGCTCCTGCTCCTCTGACCTTTACCTCTCTCACCCATTTTCAAGGCCAAGATCTGAATTCCATGTTCACCATCCCAACCACTGTCCCCACCCCCAACCCTTGTCTCCTCCCAGGGCCCAGCCCAGCCTGGCTGCCAGCTTGCTGCACATTAAGCGGGCTTTTGTCTGAGGGTCATTTCTCTCGTGGATTCATCTTCCTCCTTCCCCTTCCTCCTGGGTCCCAGCTGTGCGCCATTTCATTAGGATTTCCCAACTCTGAACTCTCTGACACAGTCAGCCCAGGCCATTCCACACCAGGTCAAGTCAGCAGATTTCATCCTATTTATAGGATGAGGAGGCAGTTCGGACCTGATGCCTTAGACTGCCAGCCTGGAGGCCACAATAGACTATGTTTTCTTTTCTCTTTTTCTCTGTTCTCTGAAGTTTTAAAGGTAATTAGTCTCACAAGTACTATGTGAATATATTCTCACCAGAAAAGAGTTAAAAAAAAATAGAGAAATATAGAAAAAAAAAACCAGTGAAACATTTAGGTTACACTTCATTCTATTCTGACCATTCCCAGTGTGTAAGTTTCCTTCTAGTCTTTCTTCTAGGCATGTATATACTTATCTGTGTAAGTACAAGAAAATATATGTGTGTATATGTAGTACAGAGTTTAGCCTTGACCCAAAGGAGGTCTGGGCTTTGCCCTTGGCTCCTGAAAGGTGATCTTTGTTTGCCTGGGTCAGATGGATATAACAGGGTGATTGAGGGTGGGGCTGGCCACGCCAGAAAGACCAACTGGGAGATGCAGAGTGGGGGCTTTGGGTCATGCAGTTACTAGTTGACCTGTAGATTAGCCAACCGTGGGGCAGTCAATCAGTGAATCAATACATCGGTCAGTCCGTTGTGCCTGTGTAATGGCACGACTGAACATTCTGAACCCTGAGGCCTGGATGAATGTCTCTTGTTAGAGACACTCTGTGCGTGGTGTCCCATGTGAATGTCAGGGGAGTAAACTGTCGGTGACCCCGTGCAAAGCGGGCAGTGGAAACTCCACCTTTGACCTTTCTCATGGACTCCGCCTTATGCACGTCTTCTCTTGGCTGATTGCAGTCTGTATCTTTTCCCTGTGATAAACCATAACTGTGAGTCTAAGAGTTTTCATGAGCTCTGTGGGTTCTTCTGGCAAGCGTGAGGATTTGGGGAACCACCCTGAGTTTGCAGTTGGTGTCAGAAGTGGAGGTGCTCTTGGGGACAGTGCCCTCTAACTTTATAGTTGACTTAAACTCATCTCAGTGTGTGAATTTACATGTGTGTGTGTGTGTGTGTGTGTGTGTTTCAAATTACATAATTCGGAATTCTATTCATGCTTCTGGGACTTGAATTATTTAATCTTTCATATGCTTGGAGGCCTTCTTTAAGGCTTCTTACTTCATGGGTAAAGTGGGGTTAATAGCAGCACCTCTGTCACAGCAGTGGTTGTGAAAGTTGCTTTGTCGCTCATCCTATCACTGGACTGTTGAGAACAACTCTGATGTAGGCAAGCATTATGATCCCCATTTATGGATGAGAAGACTGAGGCCTGAAGGACTAAGCACCTTGCAGCTGAAACCATTTTTAAAAATAACTTGCAGTTAAGATTGCACACTGGGTTGTGTGAGTGTCATAATATTGTGAGTAACTATCTCTGTGACCAGGAGAGTCATGCTCCTGCGGGCAAGGGGCTCTTTCAATCCCAGGACCTCTGCCCCCATCCCTGGAAGGCAGCCTGCGTCGTCTTTGGCTCTCAGCTCTTTTCTTTTCCAGTCTAGCTGCTCAAGTCCTTAGGACTCTGAAAGCAGATTCCTTTGGGCTCTTGGTAATGGAGTGTTTCAAAATTGAACATAAATGAAAAATAAAAGCCTTAATTAGGTTCTTTTGCAGCTTTATCTGCAAACAAATAAATGGCTGCCTCTGGAGGGTTTTCTTCATTTTTCTAGGCACGACACATTGTCAGATACATGCATCCTCCAGGGTATAGTAGAAAACTAAATGAGACTTTAATCTCTGCTGAGAGGAGTAGAAAAACCCAAGTTTAATGCAGGATGGCCACAGAGCAGCCAGGGAGTGACTCAGGATGCTTTTCTACACGACCTGAGCGTGGACTTTGAAAGGGTGACTGAGCTCTGAACTGCCAAAATAAGGTCGTGAATGAAACTGGCACTTACTTTCAATGTGAACTTCAGTTTGTGAGGCATCCAGAGACTCTCCCCTCTCTGTGGAGTGGGCCTTGTGAGCATGCAGGGCCCAGCGTCCAGGGCCTTTGCAAAGATAGCAACCCTTCCTCCCTCTGCCACAACTGCTGGTGACATAAAGGTGTCTCCACCCCCACACCCCACCTCCGGAACTCGGGATCAGTTTTTCCTCTTTGGAATCACAGCTCGACCTGGGACAGACATGGTAATTGATCATCCTCCCAGGCTCTTGTTCGGAGGACCACAGGATCACTGGGATTTGGAGAATTAGCAGGAATCTTATGCTCGAAGCAAAACAGTTTATTTGCCCACTCATCCGTCTTCTTTAAATTGGGTACCTATTGTGTCCCACTCAAAGTACTAGGAACTGGGAGTATTGCCTGGAATAGAACAGATGTGGGCCTCCCAGGAAGCTTGAGTACTCTTTTATCGTGACTCCGGGTGTCACAGCTGACAGTCTCAGATGGTACGCTCAGCAAGGACTTAGAGGAGGAAGGGATCAGTTTTTCCCATTTTCCAGGTGAGGAAACAGAGGTTGGAGAAGGTCCAGTGACAATCACAAACCAGTGTTGAAATTGGGTCTTCAAAGCCACAGTATTTCCTTAACCCTGAATGTCTAAACCAATAAGCTGTGCAAACTTTGGGAAAGGTACTTAATGTTTCAAAACCTCAGCTTCCCCTGTAATATAACGGGGCTGAGAAAATCAGATCTGCAGAGTAGCTGAGATGATTGAGTTAGATGAGATAGATGGGTGCTAATAGATAGATGTCTATCTGTAGAAAGAGAGGAAAGAGATAGCAATATGCTTATGGCCCTTGATATACTGCTGAGAACATAAGAATAACTACCTTTATAATAATACTACTAGCTAATAGTTATCAAGTGCTTCCCAAGTTCCAGTCAAATTCTAATATTTTCTCTCATTTTACAGTTGAGAAAAACTAAGTGTAAGAAAATGAGGTAACTTGCCTAAAGTGACATGGTTTATAAGGTGAAAGCAAATATTTAAGGTTTACAATACATAGATATATATTATATATATCTCCTTCACCTCTTATTTCTCCAGTGGGAAGAAAGGCAATTATTTTGGAACCATCAGAGGAAAGGCTACAACTTTTCGGCAAATAGTTTATAATATACATTGATTTTCCTGTGCTATGTGTAGGCTCCTGAAGGAAGACCAAGGCCTATTTTCTGATCTGTTCAGTGAGGATTGCTATAATTCTCTCAAGGTGGTTTTGAATATTAAGTGAAAATGCCTTGCACCAGATATGCCAAACTCCCAGGACCACGACATTTTGTGTTTTAAATGGGTAACGATGACATTTGACACAGAGAGAAATCATTCTTCTGAGTCTGCAGTCCAAATGATGGAATCTTACTGGGGTGAAAGGACACCCAGCTGACCACCCTGGGAGAGTTCAAGTAACTATTGAAATTAAATAAATTATTTCACCCTGGGCTATTGATGACCCACTGTTCAAATGGAACATCTAACTTTTAACTTCATTTTAAAAAGACTTGTTCAGAAACTGTTTTCTCTTTCTAATGTTGCTTTTAACAACCTCTCTCTTATCTTAAGGGCTTCCTTGAAAGGACAGTTGGTAAAGAATTCACCTGCAATGCAGGAGACCCTGGTTCAATTCCTAGGTCTGGAAGATCTGCTGGAGAAGGGATAGGCTACCCACTCCAGTATTCTTGGGCTTTCTTTGTGGCTCAGCTGGTAAAGAATCCACCTGCAATGCGGGAGACCTGGGTTCGATCCCTGGGTTGAGCAGGTCCCCTGGAGAAGGGAAAAGCTACCCACTCCAGTATTCTGGCCTGGAGAATTCCATGGACTGTATAGTCTGCAGGGTTGCAAAGAGTTGGACATGACTGAGTGACTTTCACTTTTCATTCTTGTCTTAAAATAATGGTGTCACTTGGTGTCAGTGTAGTGAGGTACAAAGGGGAAAAAATAGAAAATTAAAAATTTTTTTTCAGGAAACAAACAAAATAGAAATGCTGTCTACTACTCCATCAATTTTCAGATGTGAAAGAAACATAGGGTAATAATTTCTTCCTATAGACTTTTTATAGAAGTATTCTTTTTTATTATGGTAAAACATGCATAACAAAATTACCATTTTAGTCATATAATCCAGTGACATTGAGTACATTCACAATATTGTACAGCCATCATAGCTATCCATTTCCAGAACTTTTCATCATCCCAAAGACAATCTGTGTAACCTTTCCACACTAACTCCCCATTCACTCTCCCCTCAGCCCCTGTTAACCTCTATTCTACTTTCTGTCTCTATGAATTTGACTGTTTGGGGTACCTCATATAAGTGGAATTACGTAATACTTGTCTTTTTGTGTCTGGCTTATTTAACATTTTCAAGTTTTGTCCATGTTGTTCTATATTAGAGCTGAGGTTTGTGTTCATCCTCCCTCCAACTGTGAAAATTTATTTGTTGAAGTCCTGACCGTCAGTGCCTCAGAATGTCACCATATTTGTGGAGTGGGTTTTTATAGAGGTAATTCAGCTGAAATCAGGTCATATGGATGGGACCTGATCCCGTGTCACCACTGTCCCTAACAGAAAAGGAAATTTGGACACAGATTTATACAGAGGGAAGACCATGTGAAGATACAAGGCGAAAACCATCTAAAAGCCAAGGAGATCCTTTCCTCACAGCTCTCAGAAAGAATCAACTCTACTGACACCTTGATCTTGGGCTTTTAGCCTCCAGAACTGAAGAAAATAAATTTTTGTTGTTTAAGTCACCCAGTCTGTGGTACTTTGTTATGACAGCTCTAGTAAATGGCATGTACCAGAAATTCCTTCCTTTTTATGGCTGAAAACTACTCCATTGTATCTAGACCACATTTTGTTTATTCATTTATCTGTTGATGGACACTGGGTTATTTCCATCTATTGGCTATTGTGAATAACGTCACTTTCACTATTGGTATATGAGTGAATCCTTGAGTCTCAGCTTTTGATTCTCTTGGGTATATGCCCAGGAGGAGAATTGCTAGATTGTATGATAGTTCTATGCTTAACTTTTTGAGGAACTGCCAAACTTTTCAGTGGTGGCTGTGCCGTTTTACATTCCTACCAGCAAAGCACAAGGGTTCCAATTTCTCCACATCCTTGCCAACACATGTTATTTTCTTTTTTTTTTTTTTCATATGTTTCTTTTTAAATTTTTTTGTTCTATCAGAGGTGTTAAAATCAATAAGGAGTTGCACTTATGGGATGGTAGACTAGGCTCTTAGGCTGATCCTCCTTCAGAGAATAACTATAAGCTTTGAATAAGATAGAAAATCAGAACCTGAAGACTCTGTAAATTGCAGAGTGAGTAGGTTTTGGAGAGGGTCAAAACTTGGAAGAAGTGACCCAGAATTGGGTAGTTTCCAGCATTTATGGCTTTAGCTTGAAGGTAGGGTGCAATCATGGTGCAATAAACCATACCTAAAACTCCAATAGAAATCCTGCCATGTCTTTAGCCAGGGAATCAGAGCTTGGTTCTGGGGGCTACTGAAGAGTGATGGGGAAGTCCTGGGCAGGAGAGAGAGCTGGAGGGGAAACCCCTCCATTCTCCATTTTCTCCACATGTCTCTGGCTGAACATTGAAAATGCATGTTCAAGGTAGATGTATGTGGCTTCTGGTTAAGGTTAATCAAAGTCAACTGTGTTTTTATATATTGGCAGTAAGCAATTAGAAAATGAAATTTTTAGAAATTATATTACCACTAACAATTTAGGAATAAATTTCATCAAAATAGCCAAGACTTTTACAATGGAAGTCATCTGCAATAATAGAATGAAAATAGAGTGGTATACCATACTCATGGTTTGAGATACTCATTTTTGTTGAGATGACAGTTTTTCCCAAATTGATCAACATAGTCCCAATCAAAATCGCAGCAGGCGCTTTTCTAGGAGTTGACGAACTGATTCTAAAGTTTTTGTGAAAATGCGAATGACCTAGAATCAACCAAAACAATTTTGGCAAAGAACAAAGTTGGGAAACTTAGTTCTTCATGGTCTCAAGACTTACTATAAAATTAGAACAATCAAGACAGTGTAGTGTTGGTGAAAGGTAGACACATAGACCAGTGGAATAGAAGAGAGTTCGAAATAGACATACGTATGACGACTGATTTTCAACAAAGATGCCCAAGCATTTGGATCAGGAAAGAATGGTCTTTGCATTCTATTGGCCAAAGTAGGTCCCAAGGCTAGTCTGAATTAAAGGAATAGCGAAATAGACTTTGTTTCTTGGTTGGAGGGTAGCAAAGTTGCCTTGCTAGGAATATGGAGACAGGGATACATCAAAGACTGAACTCCTTCATAATGAAGGATGGATGAAGATCCATCTTTAAGATTCATTGGTACCAACTCTATTCATGGGAGTTTCAGTTCAAAGTCCACCTCCTCTGAGAAGCCTTCCTAGATTGTTCTACCTCTAGGTGACCCAGTTATCATTTATCACACTGCCCTGTTCAGCTCTTTCATATCCCTACAGTCTCATTCATCTGTTTCTTTGTTCATTGTCTGTCTTCCCTGTTAGGATATGATTATAGTTTAGGATGGCTCTGAAGAAAGTAGAAAGAAATGAAGTTGGAAAAGTATCCAGAGGCTGGGCCATAGAGGCTTGGAATGTCCCAGTAAGGAGTGTAGACATGAAGTTGTAGAGAAACAAAGAATCAGGAAGTTAGAGCAAGGTCATGACCAGGGTTATCAGATAACCCTGATATCTTCTAAAAGGTTCTTGTGACAAGGGCAGTGGGGTAAAATTCTTTTTTGGGGGGTGTCCGAAAGGAGAATTAGAGAGGGTGAAAACAGGAGCCTTTGAGGGTGTGACAGTCTGAGTGAACGTGAACAATGGGTCAGTGGAGTTGAAGAGGTGGGTCTCTGAACTCTGATAAGCCCAGCCCTTCTTCTTTTGTTTTTTTTTTTTCAGCAGAATGTGGACATTTAGATGTTCTCTGTGGAATCTCACAATTTTTCATCGTTGGCAACTAATAAAAATGCTTCAACTCTTGCTGGTGTGGAGGGGGTTCTATGGCCTGAGTCCCACGGGACAGCTCTCTGCCAAGCATAATATAGTCCTGATTTCAAAGGCGTAATTGTAGCTTAACTTGAATGCCTGGAACCCGGGTTATTGCGCTGAATGGCTTGTGTGTGGAGCCCGAGCTGGGGCACCCAGGAGACCAGGTCAGGAGGTGGGGGGTGGCGTGGGCAAGAGCCAAAGTGGGCTGTGGGCCCCACGGTGGGAGGAGGCTCAGCTCTCCATCCTGCCTGGAGGAAGCCTGGATTCTAACACACGAGTGGTCAAGGTACAGTTCCGCCACTTCACTTCAGTCTCTTCCTTCCAACATAGAAACGGTAATCCGTCCTTCTTAGAGTTGGTTGGTGGAGAAAACAAGGGCAGGTAATTACATCTGTGATGATGACTGTCTGCCACATGCAGCTGTCTGTTCTCTGCCTAAATGAATGCATTTAACACTCACAGCGATTCTCTGAGGGCCTTATTATGTACTACTTTTTATGTGGATAAACTGAGGTGCAGAGAAGTTAAGTAACTTGTCCAAGTCTGCACAGCCGGGACGTGGCAGAACAGGGTTTCCCCAGGCTTCGGTGCTTGCACCCACTGTGCTATCCTCTGAGATGTGGACGATCCTGACACTTCCTAGGCCCTCAGCCAAGTTATTCATTTATTCAGTTGATATTTATTATGCTCCTGCTGTGTGCTGGGCAGTGTGCTAGGCACTGGAGGTAGGGCAGTGGGCTGGGCAGGCGGGGCTCCTGCCCCCGTGTGATCTTCGCATGGGGTTTATGAGTGCCAGGCTCTGGCGGCTCAGTGATAAAGAATCCACCTGCAATGCGGGAGACCTGGGTTCAATTCCTGGATTGGGAAGATCCTCTGAAGGAGGGCATGGCAACCCACTCCAGTATTCTTGCCTGGAGAATCCCATGGACAGAGGTGCCTGGTGGGCTACAGTCCACGGGGTCGCAGAGTTAGACACGACTGAGCGACTGACACAGGCCCTGTGTTTGCCGGTAGGAGACTGTATTCAAATGTAGGTCTTAATACTGTTTATGTGTCATGAGGCCAACAGATCAGGACAGGGCAGCCCTTGAAAAGAGAGTCTGTTGCTCATTCCCAAAAGGAGGGACTCATAATGCCATGGAGGGCTATGCAGGGAAATGGTGGGGTCCTCAGGAGGCAGGAAGAGAGAGGAGGAAGAGTGGGCAGGGCCTTTATTGTGGTTTTCACAGGAAGGCATGGGAGAGGCAAGGTGAATAAGCTGAGCTGTCTAGGGCTGGGTAGTTTGGAGAATTTTATGTGAGCTCTGGACTTACAGGAGGGTCGGTCCCTTCTTGTCCAGTATGCAGCTTGGGGGTGACTTGGGGCAGGGGAATAGTGTCTCAAATTGCAGGAGTCTGATCAAAGGTGATGGATGAAGGGCAGGATCAGACTGGTTTCCATATCAAAGGCCTGTTGTTTAAGATCTCTAAGGAGTGACCAGCCCTGGGAGAGACAGTCAAGAATACAGAAAGTTAAGAAAATGCAGTTAATATAAAGACATCTTCTCTGCATGAAACAGACATGGTTCTGCCCTGGAGAAGCTTTCAGGCCAGGATGGGAAGACAGAACAATAGCAAACTCAAATATAGGCTGTTCATTCCTCTGTTGAGCATTTATTCATTCGTTCAGCCTGATTTATTGCGTGCCTACTCTGTGCTGAACACTGTTGACAATCCTGAGGGATAAAACATGAACAAGGCCCCTGTTTCATGAAGCTTACATTCAGGTGGAAAAATAAGAAGAAACTAAGAAAATAAACACGATCCACCCCTATATGCTGCACATAAGAAAATAGAGTTTTAAGTCATGTAAGAAATATATGTGTCTTGGTCTCTGCTTCTGCTTCCTGACACAAAATTCCTAACACTCTTGTAATTTCCTAGGTGAGAGGAGATCTTTGGTTCTATTGAGGCCTCCCTGGTTGGGCTCCTGAATTGAGCCAGTCACCAGAAAGACCAAATCCTGATTGGGGCTTTCAGCTCCCTCCCCCAATCTAGAAAGAAGGGAGAAGGACTGGAAATTGAGTTAATAAGGGATCAGGTCCAAGTGATGAAGCCTCCATAACAATCCATAAATCATGGGGTTTGGAGAGCTCGCAAGTGGTAAACACATCCATGTGTCGGGTGGGGTGGGAGTGATGTTCTCCAGCTCTGTACTTGGGACCCTTCCAGACCTCACCCTGTGTCCCTCTGCCTGACTGTTCATCCGTATCCTTTATCGTGTCCTACAGTAAACATGTAAACATTACTGAGTTCTCTAGCCAAGTATCAAACCCGTGGAGGTGGTCGTGAGAACCCTGACTCATGTCTGGTTGGTCAGAAGTACAGGTGACGACTGGGGACCCGCAGTGGGTGTCTGGAATGGGTGCAGTGTTGTGGGGCTGAGCCTTTAGCCTGTCGGATCAGTGTCAGAACTGAATGGCTGGACACTCAGCTGGTGTCAGAGAATGGGTGAGTCTGGGAAAGACCCCCGCCTCTGGTCCCAGAAGTGCGCTATGAATAGCAAGCATACTGAGTTGGACAGAGGAGGGTCTTCCCTTAGTCGGTGTAGAGAAGTTCTTGTGCCCCAGGCAGGGATGTGACATAGAGTGACTGGGGATGGGCCTTACGGATCAGATGGTGGGGCAGCATCTCTGGAGAGCTGGCATCCGAGTGATGCTGGGTGGCAATGTGGAGCTGGTGTGTGATGACCTGGGGAAGAGGAAGCATCCCTGTACCCAGCAAGTGCAAAGGTCCTGGGGCTGCTATAGCTCAGCACCGTGGAGAGGCCTGTGTGGCTGGAACCTAATGAGTGAAGGCGGGGGTGAGGGAGGGTGAGATTCGGGAGGTTGGCAGGCGCTGAATTATTCCCAGCCACAGGAAAGAGACTGGACTGGGTGCTATGGGGGACACCATCAGGCTGTGAGCAGGATGGGACTTGGGCATGTCAGCACCAGCTGTGAAGAATGGGTCATGTGTGGACAGTTGGGAGGCAAGTGCCAGGTGCTAACCTGGACAATGAGAGCGCCTTGGGACGGATCCTCAGGGACTCCCAGTGTAGACAGCAGAGAGCACTAGAGACCAGACCTCATAAACCTGGGACAGAGCCCCCCACCCGCAACACGCCAGCCTCTTCATGGGGTTTCCGACCTGCTCTACTTTCCCTTCAACATTTCTCTTCTGCTGTGAAACCAGCAAAGCTTCTTGTCAAGTGGCCCCTTGTGGAGCCTTATTGAGGCCTGGCAGAGTCAGACTTCGCCCTGAGTGCCAGGGAAAAGCCCATGATGGATTGTTCTGGACCCTGAGTTTCCCTGTCTGTGAACAGAGCGCCAGGACCCTGGCCCCTGCCTTGAGCCAGGGAGCGCTTCTAGGGCCGTGAGCTGTCTGTCCAACCTCCTGTTATACTTCTCGAGTGTTTCCCAGGCCAGCTAATATTTTAACATGGATTCTGTGAGAATGGAGGTCATATTTGCCTCTCAGTTCATTGAACTGCAGTTAAACCCTGGTTCACGCAGGGTTTTTCTGAGCCGGCAGGAACCAGGCCATTGTGGATGAAACTAATTGGGGTGGCGGGATTCTGTTTGCCTTTAAACTGCCTGCCCTGCAGGCAAAATATATGGGCAGAGTTACAATAAAACAAAAATACGAGTCTTTGTTCAATATCAGTTCCTCCTTTGCTTGCCAACCTCAATTAACTTCTCTGACCTTAGGCAAAAAATGACAAGGAAAACAACAAAAATAGTGGCAAAAACAGCCTTAGTGATTGCCGCCTGCTTCACTGGTTACTAGCACTGCTTTTACAGAGGAGGCGAAAGGCCTCATGACAAGGAACCAGGAAATCGGTGTCCAGTCCCAGTTCTGTCCCTTCCCGGCCGTGTGGCCCTCAGGCCTGTTTCCTCACAAGTAAAACCCCTTCCACCCAGGTTATCATCAGTCCTGGTTTGTCGGCTGTCTGCCAAGTGACCTGAGGCTTGCTCCATAACCTTCCGGAGCCAGTTTCATCATTTGCAAAAAGGAGATGAGTAACCTGCAGTGGGAGGGTGCTCAGAAACATTGTTTCTCAGCTGTATTATTGATACAATATAGTAATGTCCGCTTACTTGAACGGTCTTGACATTTCGCCCGGAATAATCTTCCTTGGCTCCACGCTGGATATCTGGCAATCTTCAGTGACAGTCAAGGAAATAAACACAGTGGTTTTGAGCTTGCTTTCCTAACAGCCACAGAGTCAGTCAGTTTAGGGGGAAAAGCAGGACAGAGCTAGTCCTTGTAGTGATGTAAGACCGAGAGCCACAACCGCATTTTATGTTTAGGATCTGTTGTCTCCTGACAGAGGCCGAGGTAGGTCAGACAGAAGGGGGGACCCCCAGAGCAGCTCCAGGTCCTCCTCAAGGCTGGGTGGCTGGCGTCAGCATCTCGGGTGGGCTGGGCCCCTGTCCTTTACCTGCAGGACCCTGAAGCTGGCCTGGAAATCAGTTGCCCTGGGGCCACGATGCAGCTCCAACTGCTTGGCTGGTTAAGCAAATCGAACGTGTGAAAACTCCCCTCAGTCCGCCTCCCATCCATCACCATGTGGGTTGTTTGGACAAGAGCTGGGGTGGTGGTTTCCACTTGCAGCGTGTAGTGAGAGGCTAAGCTTGACAGGAGCTGAAGGAGAGCCATGAACGTGACCTATCCATCTTGGGCCCAAAGACCACTGGCCTTGTCAGAGTCCCCTGCCCTTAGACCTGAACTGTGTAGTCAAATAAATGGTCTGTTTTGCTTTCTCTTTCCTCCTAATGCCCTTCCTTAAGGAACTTCCCGAAGGAGGGGGGTCTGGCTTCTGCTCCTGCCTCAAGGATGAGCCTTAATGTCAAGAGCCCCTCCCCACCCCCCCTCCGTGGTTCCTGGGAGCCCTGGGGTTTGTATGGAGGCCTCGTCAGTTTAGTGCATACGTGAATTGGGTGGGTCTCTGGCTGCCTTCCCCCTGCTCGTGCTTATAGCCCTGCTTTCATTTATTTCATGTATGAGGAAATTGTATAAATTTTACTGACATAGAGCATTTGGACAGTGTTTGCACATGCCTGAGTTAGGCCATCAGGGGCTGCTGAGAGAATGTCCTTCTCAAACCGGATTAACAGAAAGCCGATGTTTCTTCTGAGAATGTCAGAGAAGCAGGCAGCGCATGACTAGGACTCTTTACAATATACACAGACCATTCCCATCCCATCTCTCATTTGGTCCGCAGCGGTGCTGAGGGGTGTGCGGGAGGGATGCTCTTGGCCCGGTTTTGCAGGTGATACTGAGGTGAGAAAGCTCTCGGGGAGCAGGAAAGCCCAGGGCTGAGCTCCAGCTTTCTGCCTTCTGGGCCAGTTTCCTGTCATCCTCTTTCTAGAACCACCCCCTAAAGAAAGAAGGCCCTGACTAGAAAAAGTCTAAGTTAATGATGTTTGTGGGAATACACCACCCCCGAATGAACTGAAGTTTATGGAGAAGCAGCAAATGTAGGAAAACCTGTAAAAACAGGGCACAGGAGGAAATTTAGGTTCACAAGAAATTTCTATTCATAAAGATGACTCCCTGTCTCTATATTATCAGCGGGGGACTGTTTATCACTCTTATTCACAGAGAAAGCTTAGACTTAAACCTGCCTAACAAACCCTCCTAAACAATCCTTGTTGACTGCACTTTTCCTGGTTACCTTCCTGTAACTTGACCAGCTCCCGTATCTCGAAGCCCAAACCCCCTTTCCTTTGTTTAGCCTGAAATGTGCACTATAAATCTCATTCATCTAGCTGAATCTGTGAGCCATAGTTTCCTTTGTCAACTCCTGGGCACAGGTATGCAATTAAAAGATTTTTTCCTTTTGTTAATCTTTCTTTCAGTAGTTTGATTGGTGGGCCCCAGCCAACGAAAAAGAAGTTTTTCCTCCCTGTGCTAGCCTGCCAGCCGTTCCCAGATCCCAGGTCACAGAGAGATGGGTGCAAAATGGTGTCCTCGTCATCAGGAACCTTGGAAAGTTCCTCTCTCTATGTAACAACTGGGACTGACTCCTCTGATGGGTCTTTCGGTGCTGGAGTGTCATGTACTTCCTCTTCCTAAACTTTTCCTTACAACTCTGCAGCGTCTGGCCTCAAGTTGTTACTGAAAGCCAGTTCATGTGCCCAGCGCGCAGTGAGGCATCAGAGTGTGAGGCAGAGAAAGGTTTTTGCAGGCCCATGCTAGGAGATGAGTGGCTTGTGCCCTCCAAGCCTCAAAATCTGTGCAGGGTTTCAGCAAAGCTCTTTTTATCTCTCTAGATATCTATGTTTGGTTGTACTGGGTCTTCATTGCTGCCTGTGGGCTTTCTCTATAGTTGTGACAAGGGGTGACTACTCTCTAGTTGCGGCGCATGGGCTTCTCATTGTGGCAGCTTCTCTTGCTGCCCAGCACACACTCTATGCATGTGAGTTTCTGTAGTTGCAGCACTTGAGTTCAGTAGTTGTGGCTTCTGGGCTTAGTTGCTCCGAGGCCCGTGGAATCTTCCTGGACCAGGGATTGGACCTGTGTCCCCTGCAGTGACAGATGGATTCTTATCCACTGTCCCACCAGGGAAGTCCAGCAAAGTTCTTTTTTAAGGGGGAATGAGGGAGGGCTATGGTTGGTTGTTGCAAGTTTCTTGATGTTGGAATCCTTTGTTCTTGTAGCTGTTTACCTAAATCATGTCATGATGTTCCTGTAACTCTCCAACAAGACAAATGTTTTTCTCTGTTCTGAAGCTTTTTGCCTCTATATGGATGGAAAAGTGTTATACCCTTTAGAATGGGTTATCCTTTATATTTCAGGCTATAGGTAGCATTCTTAACTGAAGCAAAAGTATTAGAATGCAAACGTTAAAATAGAAGAAACAGATTCAACATGGAGTCAGATTTGTTCTTCCCTATTACAAAGTTGCTTCCCAGGTAGCACAGTCATAAAGAATATGTCTACCAGTGCAGGAGATGTAGGACACGTGGGTTTGATCCCTGGGTTGGAAAGAGCCCCTGGAATAGGAAGTGGCAAACTACTCCAGTATTCTTGCCTATAGAATCCCGTGGACAGAGGAGCTACAACCCATGGGGTTGCAAGGAGTCAGACATAACCAAGCAACTGAGCATGCACACGCACATTACACAGTTATCTGGGGTGGGTGGGGACAGGCTGACAAACCTTCTTCTTCTTCCCCACTGACAGGAAGACCAGCGGGGCCCGCATCTCTAATGTAGTCATTTAGACTGCTGCCCAGGTGCCTGCAGATGACTTAGCCTTTTACATAAGAGCCATCTAATTTTAAAGAATGATAGAAAATTTCTCTGGTTCTTCATTATAAATGGAACAGACAAAATTCACCTATTCTAAATACTATTCCTTTTCTCTTGGTAAGTTTCCTAGCTTGGAGGATACCACATGGTGTCCTAATGGTTGGAACTGGGTTTGCCTTCAGAACAGAAGGAAGTTTCTTAGAGTGAACAGTGCCCCAGCCCCAGTGTGAGATGGATCCCCATGTCACTCTCTGTATGAAGCCAGTGGCTGGATTTTGGGGCCATGTGTGCGTTCTTCTGTGGGATTCTCTCGCCAGGCAACAGATGGCAGTCTCAATTTGGGCAGAATCTGGAAGATCTCACTCTGACTGACAGATGGACAGCCTGACAACAACCAAACCGAAATAGACGCGTGTACCCATCAGAAGGCACTTGAAACTCTGAATATGGAAGAAGAAATAAGAGTTAGAAGAAAAGCCAGCTTCCGAGGCCATGGCAGGCTGCCAGGTATTTTCTGACTTCACAGCAGTTCAGAGGATGTGTCTCTGGAGCCACGTAAACTTGTTCATCCTTCCAGCATGAGGTGTTTTCATTTTAGGCTGTGGGTGTTTCATCTAGAATGCTTGGTATTTTCTTCCAGGCCTCTATTTTAATAATCTTTTGATTTTTAAAAAAATGTTTTCTTTAAAAAATGATGAATACATAGGTATAATCACAGCTCATTCCCTCAGACCCACATGCTCATGTGGAATTTGTGATCATTCAGCTTCTACAGAATTGATTCCCTTTAGGGAAGTTTCATGCGTGCTCAGTCACGTCCAACTCTTTGCGATCCCATGGGCTACAGCATGTCAGGCTTCTCTGTCCATGGGATTCTCCAGGCAAGAATACTGGAGTGGGCTGTCATTTCCTCCTCCAGTTAGGAAAGTTATATCAGTCATATATGGTAGGGAAACCACTTTGGGGATAGTAGCGGGATTTTGGGTAGTTGGTGGCAGGGATACATAAAACTTCTGAAAGTAAATTATAATTTTCTTTTTTATAATTTCCTTTTTTTAATTGAAGTGTAGTTGATTTACAATGTTGTGCCCATCTCTGCTGTATAGCAAAGTGACTTAGTTATACACGTAAAGATATTCTTTTCCTCATGGCTTATCATAGAATACTGAATGTAGTTCCCTGTGGTATACAGGACGTTGTTGTTTATCCATCCTATATATAGTAATTTATATCTGCCAATCCCAAACCCTAGTCCTTCCCTCCTCAACCAGCCTCCCCCTTGGCAACCACAAGTCCATTCTCTGTGTCTGTGAGTCTGTTTTTATTTTGTGGATAGGTTCGTTTGTGCCATATTTTAGATTCCACGTGAGTGACGTCATATGATGTTTGTCTTTCTGTGACTTCCTTCCCTTGGTGTGGCCATCTCTAGTTGCATCCATGTCGCTACAGTTGGCATCGTTTCATTCTTTCTCATGGCTAAGCTGTATTCCATTGCATGTAAAATTTTCAGTCTCTGGTTCCACCCGATTCCCATCCGTTTACCAAAGTTTGGTAACCATACAGTTTCTCCTAGATGGAAAAGCGCTGGTTGCCCTGACCTAGAGCTCTGGCTCGTCACATCCTGTTGTGCTGTGATGGGAGCCAAAGAACACCATGTCTTAGAGTGGACCGTCGGAGGAGGGTTTCCTCCACGAGTTGTTGCCAGTTGATCTGTGGTATCCTCCATGGGTTTTTGTTCACCACTTGTACCATTCATTCAACTGACAACTTTGCTGCAGGGTGAAACTTCACCACTTGTCACCCAGAGATAAGTCCCCATCCTAGGAATGTCGTGTTTTCATTTCATGTCTACTTTAGAACCAGGAAAACAAGATAGTTTACCTCCACTGTCTGTCCCCGCACACTCCCAGAGGACAGCACCTTACCAACTAGAAAGATGCATGTGGCATTTAAAAAACCCTCTTTTAGAAGGGATAGTTGGTGAAAATAGAGAGCATCCCCCCCGCCTCCGCCCCTGACCCTGCTTGTGGAATTAGCTAAGTGAACGCTGGCTCACTGGCCACACCCATCCCACCTCCAGTCATCTACCGGCACATGGAGTGCCTGTTTGTTTCCGCGTGGTCTGTGGCTGCTCACCCAACACCGTGGCAGCGTTGAGAAGTTGCAACAGAGGCCGTGTAGCCCACAAAGCCTAGAGTATTTACTGTCTGGCCTTTTACAGAGACGTGTTGCTGACTCCTGGCCTTGGTTTGGGGCAATGCAAACAGGCTGCCTTCAGAGCAGTTGTATCAACAGGTATGTTTTGTGGGTGTGTTAGAAAGCAAAGTGACCGGCAGCCACACGAGCCGCTTGGCCCCTGCTGTTGGCATGTGGCCTGCTTCACGGATGTCTCCCATCACCTGGTCCCTGTAGGCACTGGCGTCCCATCCCTGGTTAGCAGGTTCAGGAAGGTTGTTGGCTTTGAAGCCAGGAGGCCTGGGTGGTGGTCTTGGCCCTGCTTTGAGCTCGCAGTGTGACCCTGATAAAGCTCTCTTACTCTATGGTCTGAGTTTGCTCACTTCTCAGGCAAGGGGTCAGGTTGCCTGGCCTCAGATCAGCCTTTGCAAGTCTAACATGCTCCAGCCTGGCTACACCGAGGGTGATCCTTAGGCCAACTGCATCGCCACCTGGAGCTTGTTAGAGAGGCAGAGTCTCAGGCCCCACCCCAGACCTACTGAATCGGTTGTTCAGTCGTTAAGTCGTGTCTGATTCTTTGCTACCCCGTGGACTGCAGCACGCCAGACTTCCCTATCCTTCACTGTCTCTGAAACTTTTTCAAACTCATGTCCACTGAGTCAGTGATGCCGTCCGATCAGAATTGAATCAGAACCCACATTTGACAATCTCCCCAGGCAATTCTTCCAAACACTACATCTGAGAGCCTTCCTCAAGAATGTCACCTTCCTGATGTCAGCAGTGAATGCGTGCTTAGTCACTTTAGTTGTGTCCAACTCTCTGTGACCCCATGGACCATAGTCCGCCAGGGTCCTCTATCCATGGGATTCTCCAGGCAAGAATACTGGAGTGGGTTGCCATTTCCTTCTCCAAGCAGTGAATACTGGGCTCCATGTTTTAAATCAGAGGCCTTTGGGGATTTCAATTCCTGAGCAGTCGAGCTCAGTCTTCGACTGAATTAAGTGAGACATAAAATGTATAACATTTTCAGAGGAATGTTTCCCCTAGCTTTCCCCAGGTATTCCCTTAAGACTTCGTGGAACTCATTGTTATGAGTCTGGGGGTCAGCAGGGCCACTCACTATTCTTGTTTTTGTTTTTAATGTTTAACTGAAGTATAGTTGATTTACAAAGTTGTGTTAATTTCTGCTGTACCGTGAAATGACTCATACCCATATATGCATGTTTTAAAATATTCTATTCCATTATGGTTTATCCTAGGATATTGAATATAGTTCACTACGCTCTACATTCTACATCTTTTAATGTGCACACTCCCATTTAATTTTCAGAACAGTCCTACAAAGGAAATGCTATTACTATCCCCATTTTATAAAGGAGAAACTTGGGAACAAAGTGAAGTGACTTATCTAAGCAACGCAGTGGAGGTGGTTTTAACATTGAGGCATCTAGCTGCCATGCCCGTGCTGTCAGTAACCAGGCTGTGCTGCCGGACATGAAGGATCTATTTGGTGACTGAGTGAGAAGGGTCAGGCCTGCTACTGGCCTGTTTTCAAGGAGGCTGGGGAGACCTTGGCAAGGAGCTCAAGCAGGAATTCTGCTAGGCTGCAGGCCTGAGGGAATACTGGTGTTATTGGTGGCTCTCCTCTGATCGATTTTGACTCTGTTAGTGCAGAAACCATGCCTCTTTTGCCCACTGTCATATTTCTAAGGCCTCGCACAGTGCCCATGGCCTAGTGGACATGGTAAGTGAATGAATCAAAGGATGAACTAATGAATGAGTAAGTTGCCTTTTCTGAAGACAAACGTGGAGTCTGACACGTGTAATCTGGTCAAAGCCCACGTCAGTCACACAGTTATCTGAGACTCTGAACATCTGGAGGAGCCAGCAAGGGCTTCCTGGAGGAGGGAGCATTCCCACTGAGCCTTGAAGTGGAGGTGGCAGAAGGGTGGCATTTGGGCTGGGAACACGTGCTGAAAGCCTCGTGTTGCAAGCCCTGGCCCAGATGTCACGGACACCTCTCCTGCAGAGGGGACCACACAGGCACTGTATTGAATAAACATCTTCTTCTTTGGCCTGGGACTCTGGCGGGAGCATATTCCTCTGTCCAGCTTTGGCACACATGGTCCCCTTGCATTGGCCAAGGATGCCCGTCCACCCGTCGCCTCCTGCTCCCTCTCCCCTTATCAGCTGAGGATGAACTCCACGGAGCTCTCCTGTCAAACGATGCACAAACTATTCCCTTGTAGGGCAAAGACTTGTGGTTCTTTGCAACAATATTTCATAATTTATATATTTGATTAAAAACCGGAACCTGTGCCAGCAGTCTGCATAATCTAGCATATTGGGATCATTAGCTGCTGTGTCACTCTTCTATTTTAAAACTTTCCATATTTGAACTCGTGGACGTACATCCTTCACATTTATTAAACTTTTCCCATAAAAACAGCTTAGTAAGTCTCCATCATCTTTCATGGAATAAAAGAGAAAAAAAAAAAGGCCCCAATAAAACCCTGCAGACATTTCCTTTAGGGAATACCATTTTATTTGGACCTTTAAAAACATTTGTCTTTTCTTGCCAGTAATTAAAAAAAATACCAAGACAAATGAGAGTTTTAGTAGCACGATAATTGCTTCAAGATGAGCTCTGTGACTTGGCTTCCTCCATGGCTCTTTGCTGTTTTGCTCCCAGGAGTCTGTATTCCCCAGTCCCGGGATGGCCTCGTCCTCAGATTCCTTAGCTTGGTTCTCTTCTAACTTCCCGAAGTGCTCCTTCCCTGTGCTGTGCTCCTGTAGTTTTATCCACCCTCCCTCTCTTTGCCCAGAAGGATTTCCTTTGTCACCTCCAGTCCTAACGGGACCTGTCTTTTCTACAAGGGCCTGACTTATGTGATTTAGGAGTGGCTGATCCCTTCTCTTCCCCTCAGGGATTGGCTGGTTAATCAAGGCACTGCTCATCAAGGTAGCCTGCCTGTCTGGGCATAGTCATTGTTCAAGGGATTGGCCACATGACCCACGTTGGGCCATTCCCAGAAAGCCCAGAAAGGGGAACCCTTTCATTAGGTTCACTGTCTCCAAGGACGAATAAGAGCTTTGTTGCTTCTGGGGGCTGTGTCTGCTACCATCTAGGTGAACCTGCTTGAGCATGAAGTCGATGCTGAGAAAAACAGTGGTGAGAGATGGAAAAAGGAAGCAGATTCTCAGCTAGAAAGTAGATTCTAGAGTGTGGATTCCCTCCAGTTTTTTCGTTTCGTTATTGTTGTTTAAACTGGTTTGCATTGGACTTCCCTCACTTGCAAGAGAGGCCTGGATAATATTTCTTCTGTCTACAAGTTCAAATCCTTCCTGTTGTTCAAGAACCAAAGCTGTTCCAGACTCAGACCAAAGGAACTCTTTATGCTCATGCCTGCAGATTCCATTATCATAGAACCGAGGGAATCAGTCCAAGAGATCATTTTGCTTGAAACTAGTAGAATCTGACTGAACACACATCATGCTTGAGAAGAAGGAGCAAGCACACTTCTTCCTTCAACAGCATCATCTCCAGTCTCAGGTCAAAGGCAGGGAAGTGTGAATGGTCTGCATGCATGCCATGGCACCCTCTCGGCTTCCATGGAACTGTCCCAGATTTGAAGCCAAACTTTTGGAGCCAAAGGCTGATAATCTAGTGAGTCAAGCACTCATGTCACTATTGCCTGTGTCCCCCTGGGCAGACTTGACTAAACATCCAGATGAACCAGGGGGTGTAATGGCTTCAGAACTGTGTCAGTCAAGCTAAAACGCGAGACATCTTGGGTATTAGTCACATTTTTTCAGGCTGCAGTGAACAAGACCTCAATAATGAGAAACTGTATGGTGAGGAAAGGTGTCATACAATTAAGGAATGTGTAGCCCAGCATAGAGTAGAAGGAAATTGTCTCATGTGACAGAAAAGGCAGAAGTGAGTTCACTGGCTTGATGACATAACCAAGGATCTAGGTACTGTTTAAGTCTCAGCTCCATCTCCCTCAGTTTATTAACTTGGTTCACGTGTCTCCTCATGGTTCTAAGATGGTGCCAGGAACTCCTACCTGACAGCACCCAACTTAAGAAGACGGGACTTCCTGAGAAACGGCTGAATCCCAAACTGGGGCGGGAAAACACAAAATGAGCTGAGAGCTCCTTGTGGTGCCAGAATGTAAAATTATGTTCAAGGCATGACGGCGACCTGTCAAAAGAGTATAACAGCCAGCTTGTAAAAGTTTTTGTTGGCCATATTTGGGACAGTTTGAGCATCAAAAGTAATAATGAGAATAGTGGATCATAAGCAATTTAATAAAATAGACATCTGTAACTCCAAACTGACAGAACAATGAATAAATACATAAATAGGGAGAAAATAAAGATTTTCCTTATAGTAGAATGCTAACTGATAAATACAGAAGGAATGATTGAATTAGAAAAAAAATCAGCATTTGGCAACTGTTGTAGTGATAATTAAATCATTCAAGAAACCTCAATGGATACTGACAAGCAGTGGGTGGAATTTTGATGAGGAATCAGGATATTAACATAGTCTCAAAGTATCTTCCCACAAAATAGTCATTAAGTACAGAGGAAAGGAGTAACTTTATAATGGAAGGATCTAGTATAATCAAGTGTTGAAAATTAATATCAACACTGATAGAACAAAGAAAAATTTTGTATTATAGGACGCAGTGAAAGGAAAACAGCATCACTTCTGTGGCCTTCCTACCAAAAAAGCATAACCTGCATCTAATTATAAGGGAATATCAATTCTCAAACCCAATTTGATGGACATTCTACTCATTAAGTGACCTTTAATCATTTAAGATGTTAAGATGGTAACTGTCACAGCAAGAAATAGGATTACTTCCCAACTGAAGAAAGCTAAAAGGGACAAGTTAAGTAACTGCAGTACGTAATCTTGGACTGGATTTTTTTTGTTATAAAAGACATTATTGGGACAACTGGTGAAATGTGACCAAGATCCGAGAATGAGAAGGTAGAATGTTAGTCCCTATTTTTGATGTTATCTCACGCTCAGGTTGGAGAACGTCCGTGTTTGTAGGAATCACAGACTGAAATATTCAGGAGCAGCGGGGCATTGTGTCAGCCAGGCTCTCACACAGTCCAAGAAGTCAGGTTCTTTGTTCTCTTTTTGAGACTCGAAGTTTGAAATTATATCAAAAGAAAAAGAAAGTAGGACTGTTCCCTCCAGAGCATCTCTTTTCCTCAAAGAAGCATTTTTAAGTAGCTTCCCTATGGCGAAGCCCCACTGACCTGGCGCAAGTCACGTGCCTGTCCTCCAGCTGCCAAAAAGGCTGGGAGAATGAGCGTATGTCTTGGGAAGTGGGCGGTCCCCACCAAGAAGAAGGAAATGGAGCCAGCAGTGTCTGCCTCAGGCTGAAGTTCCCATATTCGATTTAGGTGCTTTTGGAACCCACTGCCATTAGCAACAATGAATCATCCCAGGGCCCTCTGCAATTTGTTCTTTGATTTAGTTGCTAAGCATTATTCTAAGGATTGAAGACCAAAGATGATGAGAGTATGTGTTGTCTAAGAAGCGCATGGGGGAGCCTTTCTCTAACTAATATTTATAGCACAACAGAGTCAGTGCAGGGATCGCCGTAAGCCTGGGGGATTTGGGGAACACAGGTGAAGGGGAAGGGCACCTACAGCACTCTTGTAGGGAGGGTGAGGCCGGGGAAGGGGAGTGATGAGCGTGACAGCTGCTCTTCCTGCTGACGTGGGGATAAGCCATGCACGAGTTATAACACTTTAGAGCATATGTCCTTCCAATTCTGATGCAGAATCCCATTCAGCTCTGGAAGCCCCATGGACAAGGCAGTAATAGGGCACCGTGTGGGGGAACTCTGGGCAAAGCGAGCAGCCGGAGCAGCCAGCAGAGATGGGGGAAGCTGGGGTGTGTGCATTTGGCTTCTGAAAGGAGAGCGGGAAGCAAGGTGGGTTGGGGCCGCGAAAATTAAGAAGCTTGACTACAAAGCTAGGAGTGAAAGTCACTCAGTCGTGTCTGACTCTTTGTGACCCCATGGACTATACAGTCCATGGAATTCTCCAGGCCAGAATACTGGAGTGGGTAGCTGTTCCCTTCTCCAGGGGATCTTCCCAACCCAGGGATCGAACCCAGGTCTCCTGCATCGCAGGCAGATTCTTTACCAGCTGAGCCACCAGGGCAGCCCACAAAGCTTTCCACCTTCTCCTGTGTGTGAACAAGGGGCCCCTGTTTTGTAGAGCAGAGCGCCCGGCAAGCTGTGTTTCTGAAAGGTCTAGCTGAACAGTGTGTGGACAGAGTGAGTTTGTGGCAGGAAGACTCACTAGGAGACCATTGTCAATCTGGGCAGAAAACATCCAAGGTGAAGGTCAGCCTTGGGGATGGAAGGAAGAGGTGATGGGAGAGAGGACTGCATTGAGTGACCATCAGAAGGGGTGTCAGAGGGGATTCGGGTGTTCCAAGTGCAAGGTCAGTGTCATTAGTAGACACTGGGAAGGCAGCAGTGTGCTCTGGGTGGTGTCCACCAGGGTCTGTGGGGGACATCAGTCCTGTCCACAATAGTGTGGACAGAGGCACCAGGACAAACCCAGTCAGGCATCACTCTGGGGCTTCATGTACCCCATGGTCTCTCTGTGCAGCCATCACCAACCCCTGCTGAAGACTCTATGCAGGCTACCTGTTGCTCTTAGGACAGAGACCGGTCTTATCTGCTACCCACAAGGCTGATGGCCCCCTTGTGCCTGAGCATGTTCCCTTTTTGGACCTGCCACACCCGTCCATGGACCATGGTCACCACTGTGTCTCCAACAGCAATAAATAGGTGTTGAATAACCTGGCGCTTCTTCAGCCACAGGGCCTTTGCACATGCCATCCATGGATCCATCTTTAACATCTTCCTTTCCCTCTTCAGATCTCAGTTCACATGTCGCTTTTCCAGGAACACCTTTCCAGACATCCCTGATTAGGCCCAATCTCTTTCATTTGCTTTATAGAGACACGTTTCCCCACCACCACCTTTATAGTATCCATGTGTACATGCATGCGTGCTCAGTTGCTAAGCTGTGTCTGACTCTTTGGTCGTCTTGTGAACTGTAGTCTGCCAGGCTGCTCTGTCCATGGAATTTTCCAGGTAAGAATACTGGAGTGGGTTGCCATTTGCTCTTCCAGGGAATCTTCCTGACCGAGGGATGGAACCTGCGCCTCCTGTGACTCCTGCATTGGTAGGCAGATTCTTTACCACTGAGCCACTTGGGAAGCTATAGCATCTATAGTAACAGTTAATTTTAAATCTACTTGTGGGAATATTTGCCCAAGGCCCATTTCCTGCACAGACTGTGAAGTCCGGGGGCATTGTTCTTTCTGTGAGCACCATCCCCACCTGTACTCAGCAGAGGAATTGGAACTCTATAGTGCTCAGTGAATATTTATGAATGAATGGATGAGGGAATGTATGAGTGAATATTCCATTGGTGCTACAGGAAGGGCTGAGAAGATTATGTTTCAGAAGCACCTTCTAGGACAGAATTTCAGTTGGGAGGAGTTGGTCTTCAAGGAACCAGCACAGAAAAGGGATGGGGGGAGAAGGGGAGGTCTTGATCTAGAGGAGTTTCTGAATGTTTAAGAGAAATAAGGAAACTGAAATCTAGAGAAAGAAAGGTTTTAAGACCAGAAAGAGTTAAGCCACGTGTTGGAGGGACTTACATGTCAGGGTGAGGACTTGGTTCTTGAGAGGCAACTGGGAGCCGGGAAGAATGCATCTGGAAGCTTCTCTTTGAAAAGGTGGGTGTGGAAGAGAAACAGGGTGGCCGGAGAGAGCAGCTGGACACAGAGGACCACAGAGGACAAGGGTGTGGCCGTAGCTGTCACCGGGCTTGCAAAGTGTGTGAATGGGGTGTTGTAGACAAGAGGATGTGAGTGAGAGCTGGGTGGCGAAGGTAAAGAAATTGGGCAGTTTAAGAAAGAAGGCCATGGTTGACTGGACTGTGAGCTACCAAGATTCGGGTCTTTTTACACTTAAATCCCCAGTAGAAAGGAAAATGTCTTTTTTTCCTGAAACTGGGGGAAGGAAATGAATTTGGAGGCTGTAAGTGCACCGAGGTCATAAAAGAGAGACTAGCCAACGAGCTAGTCTGTTTAGTTGGCAACATTTACAAAAGGGAGTGATTTCTCATGAAGTCCATATTTCCTCAGGTCGGCCTGCACTGGTCACCATGTCCCACGCGGCACCCACTGGTTGAGCTGAGGTGGCCCTTTCTGAACACTCCACCCGGTCTCACTCCCAGAGGGGCTCACGCATCACCTGCCTCAGCTCTGAGAGCACTGAACTGCCGCTCCTGTTTCTAGGAGGCTGCTTTTAGGTTCCCGTGAAACACGACACTCTCATTTTCATCGGTGTCCTGGGGCTACCTGGAACTGGGCTATGGGGGTTCTGCCCTGAGGACCTACAGTCCCCAAAGAAGTCTGATGAGACGCAGCTGAGGAAGAGATGCACCAGCGTTCCCGGGGCCTTCTGCTGCCAGCGCCGGCATTCAGGGTCTTAGGGCAAAATAGATGTCCTGAAAAGTGGCCACGTGGAAATAAATAATGAGATCAAGGTGTATGCGAACTTCATAAAACTTTTATTGGTGTATTTATCATGCCAACATTATTTTTTATTTAAAATTCAAATCCCATTTGAAAAGGAGGCAACAAAAGATCGTTGGGATCCCAGGCTGCTCCCGGAGGAGCCTCCGCATTCACGAGAAAGCACGCACACCCTACAGCTACGGGATTTGATCACTCAGAGTTGCATTCTAGGAAACTCCTCCTAGAGAGCCCTGGCAGGATGCCTTTCGTTGGTAGCGGGGAAACAACAACAACAACAAAAACAAAACAACTGCATCCTAGGACTTCTCAGAACATCTTTGGCTTTGAAACTCTTGACCCTGAAGGATCCATCACCACCCAACCTAGAATATATGTGTATATACATATTCCCACGGAAAAAAAGATGACTGTTTTTGTTGCTGGCTGTCTCGCCAGACCCTTAGGATGGCCTTGGCGTGCTGGGCTCCCCTCCGCAGCAGGATCCTGTGGGTCCCGGCCGCGGGCAGTCAGCCCTTCAGGAGCGTTTGGACTTGCTGCATGTCGGGCACAGGAGCTGACCCTTGGTGACGATGTACGCCCGGCCGCCCAGCTGCTGCTCGCAGCCCTCACAGACAAAGTGCTTTCGATGCCAAGCCAGGTCTTCCACCCGCTGGTAGTCCTCTGAGAAGATTATCTGCGGAGGGGAGCAGAAGACACGGACAACTCAGGCTCTGTCTTGAGGAGACAGCATGTGAGATGGTGGTCCCCCCTCCCGCATTCTTGTTATGTCCTTTAAATGCTTCAGTGGAGAAATCAGACATAAGTCTCAGGCAGTAAGTACAGTATGTGATCAAGATCATGGCTGCATCTTAGCATCTTGGATGGAAAGAAAAAAACACAAGAACCCTCCACTGTTGGCAGGTTTTACGAATCTGGCATCTGTGATGCTCTGTGGGTCAAATCCAAAGCCTAGTCGTGCTCTGAGCTGGTGAAGACCGCCTCACTACAGCCAAGTGGCCAATGGCCAGTCTGCAAGAGCAGGCACACCCAGCGTGACTTGGGCTTGGAGCAAAGTAAACTTTGGGACATCTGCGCGATCTGGTGAGGAACCAGAGAGCAGAACCGCAAACTGGTTAAATGTGCCTTCTCATTTCGAGGTCAAACAGGGACCAGGTATGAATGTTCATTTAAATACTTAACAGCGCATGACTTGGGGCAAATTTCTCAACCTCCTTGTGCCTCAGTTTCCACATCTGTAGGATGGGGATATAAATACCACCCAGCCCAGGGGCTTTTATGAGTGCTCCAAGTGTTGCTGCAGATGGAGTACTCGGAATGTAACGGAGACAAAGTCAAGGCTGTGTGATTAGCATTGACTCCTCTGAGCTGCATTTTCCTCAGATGTCAGATGGAGATAGTGATTCCCTCCCCCTAAAAGGCTGTTGTGAGATGTAAACGGCACGTCACAGAAAAGTCTACAGCACATTAGGACGAGGAGGGGTTACCGCGAGCATACCGTGGTCCTCACAGTGTGAGCTGGGGGCCAGGCCTGCTCACAGCCCTTTTCCTTTCTTAATGCTCTTGCTGACACAGTTACAGTGTAGGAGGATTACAGGGTCTTAACTTCTCACAGAGACCAACATGTGGAAGGCGGGAGGGGAAGATGCTAGCTCAAAGTGAAGAAGGCATTTCTAACCCTCATGTGTGCCAAAGGTGAAGGTAGCGAGTTTCCCGTCACCAAGGTCATGCAGACAGTGGTTGTTACTGTCATAGCGATTACTGTCACTCTTCACACACCTGTGAGTGCCTCTGGTCTAGACCCACATTGGAGAGCTGCACCCCTTTCCTAGCATCTCTGTTGGATTGTCTTATGTTGATGCTACATGTTACGGTAAAACTGTTGTCTCATTGTGTATTACGTGATCCTAAGAGTCACAGGCAGGAGGAGAAGGGGACGACAGAGGATGAGATGGCTGGATGGCATCACCGACTCGATGGGCATGAGTTTGAGTAAACTCCGGGAGTTGGTGATGGACAGGGAGGCCTGGCGTGCTGCGATTCATGGGGTCGCAGAGAGTCGGACACGACTGAGCGACTGAACTGAACTGAACTGAACTGAAGAGTCAAGGCAGCTCCTATTTTTTCAGTCACTAGGTTGGGCCCATGCCAAGCATTTTCAGGCATGATCTCGTTTGTCCTCACAGCAACTGCACAGGGTGGGCACTGTTACCCTCCCACTTTTTAGGTGATAAAACTGCGACACAGGAGTTAGGGACCCATATGCAGAGCCAGGTGTGAACGTGTTCTGTCTGCCTCCGGGTGACACTCCATGATGTTCTGAGCACTTACTAAGTGCCGGGCCTCTTGCCAAGGATAAGATTTGACAGGTGCTCTGTGTCCCACCCATCCCAACAGACCTGGGGGCAGGAACTAATTTCTGCCCATTTTGCAGATGGGAAAACAGAGGTCGAGAGTGTGAAGGGGCTCTGCGCCCCAGTCTTCCTACCTGTGGATCACATCATTGGTGAAACCACACTCTCCTGGGCCTTGGGGTCGTCTCCTGCAGTCAGAGGCACGCCTACCCCACTGTCCACCCCCACAGGTCCTCACCTCATCGCAGCCGGAGCACCGGGGCCGCAGGCTCTCACAGTAGTGACGGCCACACCAGGGCGCCCCATCCTTCCAGAAGTAAATGAGGTCCACCAGCGGCTCAGAGCACTTGATGCACACGAAGCAGGCAGGATGCCACTGCTTGCTGTAGCCTGCCCTGTCTGAGTAGACCACAGGGCTCTCGGCGGGGGCCACTCCCTTGCAGAGCTCACAGACCTGGAAGGAAGGGTGGGGGTGGACCCCCAGGACACGAGGCAGTCAGGAGTGCATCATGACCCAGGTTCCAGGGTTCACTCCAGTCCTCACTTCCTGGGTGATCTTGAGCAAGTTATGGAACCTCTCTGTTCTTCAGTTTTCTCATGTGCAGAGTGGAATAATAATACTACCTACCTAGCAGGTAGCTGTGAGGACTCAAGTGCTTGTTTAGTACAGTGATTCTCACACATTTTGTTCTCAGGGCCTTTAGACTCTTCAAAAATTATTGAGAATCTCAAAGAGTTTCTGTTCATATGGGTTAATAGCTCCTGGTATTTACCGTACGAGAAATTATAACTTAGGAAAAAGTTAAATAACTACTTATTAATTCATTAAAAATAGCAAACCAACAACATGTTAATATAAATATTTGTAATTAGAAATAACTGTATTTTCCCAAACAGGAAAATTGAGTCAGAGTGTGGCCTTGTTTACATTTTTGCAGACCTCTGATGACTGGCTCAGTAGAGAATTTCTCAATTCCGTGACTGCTTTAACTTTTCATCTTTTGCATTATGTGGTTTTCTTTGAAATACATGAAGAAAATCTGACTTTACACTTACTAGGAATTGAAAAAGGAAGGAAGGCATTTTAAAATAGCCTTTCCAGATAACTGAACTATTTTTGTTTGCTATTAATCAAAATTTGACAAGTGGTAGTTTCTCAGAGGGCTTCCCTGGTGGCTCAGAGGTTAAAGCATCTGCCCGCAATGCGGGAGACCCGGGTTCGATCCCTGGATCAAAGCAAGTTAATGCAGAGCCTGAAACGTATCAACCAGCCTTTCATCCCTGTTTTCAACACAATAAAACCTACTGGTCCACCTTGCACTTTGAATGAATCTCTTACCTATGCAGGGTTGCCTTTTAATAAACTTAAAATTTTAGAAGTTTTTGATTTACAGAAAAAACCGTACAGCTAGTGCAGAGAATTCTTGTAGACCCCACACCCACTATCCTGTTTTCTTGGCATCTTACATGAATATGGTGTACTTGTCACAGTCAGTTAACCAGTACTGATATGTTATTCTTAACTAAAGTCCAAACTTTCTCCAAATGTGCTTAGATTTTACGTAATGTCCCTTTCCTCTTCTAGGATCCCATCCAGGATCTTGCATTACAGATAGCGACGTGTCTCCTTAGGCTCCTCTGGGCTATGACAGTTTCTCAGACTTGCCTTGTTCTTAATAACCGTGGAGGGCTTCTGGTCAAATATTTGCTATTTACCACAGAGGTAAACGGCTGCTCTCATCACATCCTATCCAGACGACATCCTCAGTCTGTAAAATCTTTCCAGTGTTTCGGAGTTCTCGCCCACTCCCCAGGACTCCCGTGCTGAGGGTGATGCTGGTTGTCATCTCCCTGGGCAGGTGCATATCCAGCGTTATGCTTGGCTGCTTTCACTCCTGACTGATACCCTTATGAAACCCAAGAGAGTTACTTTCCCTTCTGGAGTTATTTTCCTTTTAGGGAGACCTGTATGTCCTCCTCCCTCCCTCCCCTGACTGCCCACCCCCCAAACACGGCAAAATCCAGGTTCACAGAGATCCAGTCACTACAGTGGAAGGGAGGCAAAGCTGGGGTTTCAACACAGGCCCAGCCGGACCCCAAAGCCGAGGTTCTTCCTACTCCATCATGTGGTCTTTCCACGAGTGTCGGCACAACTACGGCAAACACAGCTTCTGCCCGTTCTTGTAGCGACCGTCAGCTTCAAATGCATTTTACGTTTGAACTCCAATTTAGTGACATGTTTTTCTTCTGCCCCAAAAGAATTCCATTTTTCATGAGCAGACCTGTGTTACAGACTGAATGGTTCACCTCCCCCAATTAATATGTTGAAGCCCTAAAGTGTGACTATATTTGGAGATAGGGCCTTTAAGGAGTTAATTAAGGTTAAACGAGGTCATTAGGGTGGGGCTCTAATCAGACAAGACTTGTGTCCTTAGAAGAAGAAGAGAAACCAGAGATGGGTGGCTTTCTTTCTGTTAGTCTCTCTCTGGGTGTACTCACAGGGAAAGCCGTGTGAGGACACCCTAAGAAGGGGGGTCCCTGCAAGCCAGAAAGAGGGGTCTCACCAGAACCCAATCGTGCCAGCACCTTCAGCTTGAACTTTTATCCTCCAGAACTGTAAAAAAACACATTTCTGTTGTTTAAGCCCCCTGGTCTATGATATTCTTTATGGCAGCCCAACTTGACTAAAACAACATGTATTATAAAAGCCTGTCCTAATTATCCTACTTTATTTTGAATTTCAAAAAGTTGTGGACGTTTATTTTCTCTCTTGCCACAGAAAGTTCTTATGTGATATCACTGATTTTAACTCTTGGCCCATAACACCTGATTAATTGATTACCTGGCCCTCTATAGAAATGCTTGTTGACCCATGGCTTGAAATGAACATACTGTCTTACTAAGCACTAATTATATGTCAGCCCAAATAGAGATATTTATTGTTTTGCTATGTAAAGATGAGTAGGCATGTATTGAAAGCCTAAACACTTTGTCTTATTTATATACTTTAATTGCATACTTAATATATTCTTGTAAATGAAGAAGAAATAAAATGGTGATAATCAGGGAGGGAAAACCAAGTGACAAAATAAGTTCAGGTACTAACAGTGGTCCCCAAGCACAGCCATGGTTGAGTGCGTGCCGAGATAGGAATGTGTTTGATTAGTTGGTCCTGGCTGCCTGACGACGTGCCTTGGACCATACTGGATCTGTGGTTTCATTTATGCCCACAAGAATGATGTGTGTGAGTTCCTCCCCAGAGTGAAACCCTGTCACTTTGCACATGACTGAGCCCCAGCTCACCTGGAACTCATCAGAGCCTGCCTGTGCATGCCTGCTCAGTCGTGTCCGACTGTGCGACCCCACAGACGGTAGCCCGCCAGGCTCCTCTGTCCATGGGATTCTCCAGGCAAGCATACTGGAGTGGGTTGCCATGTCCTCCTCCAGGGAATCTTCACAGCCCAGGAACTGCACCCGCATCTCCTGCATTGGCAGGTGGATTCTTTACCACTGAGCCACCTGCGAAGTCTTACGGGAAAACAGATAATGGATCCACATTCACTGATTGTCACATCTCTTAAGCATAACTGGGAAGTGTCAGCTGTCTGGTGAGGGCTGTTGAGAACCAAGTGAGTTTCCTATCCATCTGTCTTTCCATATTTCACAGAATGAAGTTTCCAGCCCCTTTTCTCCCACACGGAAGGGCTTTCTGTCCATCCATCATGCCTGGTCAGGTATCACCAGGCAACATCAGTGGGGCTCCCAACTTCAAATTTCCAGCTGTTTTCTAACACAGAGGTGGGGAAAGGAAGGGATATAAATGCACCTGGGTGTGTCTGGGGGGAAGTGGTGGTCCCGGCGGGTGCCTGTGACCCAAGAAGGAAATAGAGGGATGTGAGTCAGAGAGGCAGTCTGGGGTGATCACGGGTGACTCTGAACTGTGAGTTGGGATCTCACTCTGGAGGTAATGGGGAGCCATTGCTGGTTCTGGAAGCCAAGAGTGCTGAGTTCTTGTTTGTACCATGGGAGAGAAGTCTGGGAGCACTGTCTGAAAGGGCTTTGTCAGGGCCTCTCTGGGGAGTGTCTTTTCCCTCGTTGTCCCCCAGCATTCCTGGCTCTGCACCCCATTACTACCAGTAGCCAGTCCTTTTTCTTTTAAGCTGATCCTTTTTAAAGCAAACAGTGTCACTGCCATTTTACGAAAACATGATGTCTGATTAGTAAGTCCTGTCAACATGCGTCAGGAACCAATTTCTTCTTGTCTCTGAGCTGGTCTCAAAGGATGAGATATCTGATAGTGTCTTGATTCTATCAATCTGGCAGCCCCTCAGCCACCAGGGCCATCCTGGCAACCGAGAGTCCAATGGTCCAGCCTGCCTGGGTCCTATGATCCAGGGTCTGCCTCTGCATAAACTTAGTCTATCATCCCCAGTACCGAGGATTACCATTTCTAAACTGCAGTGGATGCTTGAGCGGGGCGGGGGCTAGCTGTGTGACCTTGGGCAAGTTAACCAACCTCTCTGTGCCTTAGTTTTTTCATCCATCAAATGGAAAATACTACTAATGATACTCAGAACATCATAGGCCTGTTATATGGATTAAGTGAGATCCTAGAATTAATGAACTTTATAAGGGTTCAGTACTAATTAGCTAAAATCTACCATCATCCCTACCCAGCCCTGTTTATGAAAAGTTGAGGCTTGGAAGAGCTAAATCAATTTTCTAAGATGACAAAGATGTCTCAGGCAGGATCTACTGCTGGTTTGGAGGCTTGGGTTCCTTTCAGTAGGACCATGAGCATGTGGAGTGTGAGGGCTTCATTCCTCCCACCCGGGGCTCTGTGTTTTTCCATGTCTGTTCTCTTTCTCTGTACAAGGCCAGAGAATGAAGTCAGGCGAGTTCTATCCTGTCACTACCCCAGACTCGGCTACAACCAGTCCCTGGCTTGGCAGGCCCGCTCGTCTCCCTCTCCCATCACATCCCCGCTAAGACTGTGCTCTCCGTTCCGACAGACTGCGGCACCTCCCCCACCCTGCAGGGTCTGATGAGTAGATCTGGGAGCGGGGAAGGAATCTGTAGACTCCCAGGGGATGCTGGTGTAATCAGGGGACCACAGTTCACGAATCACTGTCACAGAGCATTTGAACATGACCTTATATATAAAATCAGCAAAAATGACATCACCAGTTAGGTTCAGTTGGAGCAAAAGCCAATTTGAATTCCTGGGATGCTTCAATTCTAGACTGTTTTGAAGAAAGCTCAATGTAGTCATTCCCAGGCGATGTCCCCTCTGGAGGAGACAGCGTGGTCCAGTAGAAGTCCTTTGGGACTGGGTTAAAAGGAGCAGAGAAGAACATTGATCATTGGCATGTCAGTGGGTTCTCATTCAGACTCCCAATTGGCTAAAATCAGAGCTTCTTCATGGGAATCTGTCCATGTACTGGTCGCCATGTGACCTAGTTTTCAGACTGTCGTCCCCTGGGGAAAGGAGCTGTAGCACAGACCTTTCTTTTCTTTCTTTCTTTTTTTTAAAAATATTTATTTATTTATTTGGCTACTCCGGGTCTTAGTTGCAGCACTCAAAATCTTTAGTTGCAGCATGCAGATTCTTAGTTGCAGGATGTGGGATCTAGTTCCCTGACCAGGGATCACACCCGGGCCCTCTGCAGTGGGAGCATGGAATCTTGGCCCCTGGACCACCAGGGAAGTCCCCAGACCTGTCATAAGTAGAACATACATGACATTGCTCCCGTGAATGTCTCTTCACACTGAAGTATTGCCCTGTCCCTGTTCAAACGGTGAAAGAGTCTTAATTACAAGGGTCTAAATGAAAGACTTTATCTATTCCGTACTTTCAGTTCAGTTCAGTTCAGTCTCTCAGCCGTGTCCGACTCTTTGTGACCCCATGAACCGCAGCACGCCAGACCTCCCTGTCCATCACCAACTCCCGGAGTCCACCCAAACCCATGTCCATTGAGTAGGTGATGCCATCCAGCCATCTCATTCTCTGTCATCCCCTTCTCCTCCTGCCCTCAATCTCTCCCAGCATCAGGGTCTTTTCCAATGAGTCAGCTCTTCGCATCTGGTGGCCAAAGTATTGGAGTTTCAGCTTCAACATCAGTCCTTCCAGTGAACACCCAGGACTGATCTCCTTTAGGATGGACTGGTTGGATCTCCTTGCAGTGCAAGGGACTCTCAAGAGTCGTCTCCAACACCACAGTTCCAAAGCATCAATTCTTTGGCGCTCATCTTTCTTTATAGACCAACTCTCACATCCATACGTGACCACTGGAAAAACCATAGCCTTGACTAGACTTTTGTTGGCAAAGTAATGTCAAGTAATGGCTCTGCTTTTTAATATGCTGTCTAGGTTGGTCATAACTTGCCTTCCAAGGAGTAAGGGTCTTTTAATTTCATGGCTGCAATAATCATTTGCAGTGAGTTTGGAGCCCAGAAAAATAAAGTCAGCCACTGTTTCCACTGTTTCCCCATCTATCTGCCATGAAGTGATGGGACTGGATGCCATGATCTTAGTTTTTTGAATGTTGAGCTTTAAGTCAACTTTTTCACTCTTCTCTTTCACTTTCATCAAGAGGCTCTTTAGTTCTTCTTCACTTTCTGCTATAAGGGTGGTGTCATCTGCATATCTGAGGTTATTGATATTTCTCCCGGCAATCTTGATTCCAGCTTGTGCTTCCTCCAGCCCAGCATTTCTCATGATGTACTCTGCATATAAGTTAAATAAGCAGGGTGACAATATACAGCGTTGACGTACTCCTTTTCCATACTTTGGGTCTTTGTAAACACCTGCTTTGAGAAAGCTGAGGAGCATGCTAGATTCAGTTGCCTCCAAAGCTCACACACTGTAGGGCTGGGTTCCGTCCACTGTGATGTGTGGAAATGATGCTGGCAACTCTGTGGACCTTCCTCCCACCAGTGGGTGTCTGTCTCCTTTGTTCACACGGGGTCCTGCCTTAGTGACTTATTTCTGTAGAACCGAATGTGACAGACGGGATGCTGTTAATTTCCAAGGAAGATCATAAAAGGCAGCTCAGCTTTCACCGACTCTCTTTTTTTTGTGAGTTCTGGTGGGGGCGGAGGCAGGGGGCTGGGAAAAAGTCCTGAGGCCCCCTTTCTAGGGCAACTACGCAGGGAAAACACCAAGATAGAGGGAGAGGCCAAGGCCCCTGCTATGGTCCAGCCCCAGCCTTCTCTTTCTTCCCAGCATCATGGCCAGAGACAGGCTAGCCCGCTGAGCCCTACCCGGACTGCTGATTTGTGAGCAAAACAGACGTCAGTGCTCTGAGCTGCTGCATCCTGGGGTGGTTTGCTGCATGGCCCTAGGTAACAGAACCAGCACACGTGGGCACGCAGAGTCACTCAGGCTTCTGAAGTGGAAGTAACCAACACACAAAGCGTTTCAGGAAACAGCAGGTCCAGGCCAGTGGCCCCAGGTCCCGCAGCCAGAGAACTATCTCCAGGGACGAGACACCCTAGCCTTCAGAGACAAGTCTGCAGACACAGAGAACCTTCCCAACCAGCCACAGCCTCTCCGTCAGGGTGGCCAGCAGTTCTGTCCCAATCATTCTGTTCTCTTCTAGAAGGCTCTTATCTAAAGGCCTCCCCAGTCTAAACTCAGATTACCTTGTGAAAAGCTCACCATTATAACACAGTAAATATTAACACAAGGGCCTTGAATCCAGGCGCTGGGTTCCCTCCAACACAAATACTCAACAATTTATTCATAAACAGCATCTCCCCATCTCCTCTTATGGTGATTATTCACCATCTTGGCTTTGCAACCTCATGTATCCCAGAGTAGTTTGGTTCTCTGCCCCATCTCTTTGCTCCCTTTCTGGCCCAGTGTGGTGGCGGGCGTCTTCAGCCTCTTGTGTTCCAGGCCCCCACAATGGCATCTTCCCGGGCTCCCTCAGGTGCTAACTGCATGGGATGGTGCAGGCGCAGTGGTCAGCGTCCCGGGTTTTTGTACGAAGTCCCAGCATCGCTTCATCTTGGGGGCACCTTGGATGACTCAGCCGCCTGTCTGAGCCTCAGGGTCCTCCTCTGTGACACGAGGCGGGCCCTGATGGTGGGAACTGCTTAGCCGCCCTGTGCTTTGCCTCCGACGTCTTCTTGGGCCAGATCCTTTGAGGAGCTGGAGCTCTGCCAAGCGAGGTAGAATGTCAGGCGTGCGACCGAGTCTCCCTCACTGGTAGTCTGCTGAAGGGGGAAGTGGGGGCCACAAAGCCTTCCTACATGCTACACTTGGAAGAGAGAGACTGTCAGCCTGGGGTGTTCTCGGGTCCAACTTTGACAAGCATGTCCTTACAGAGGGAGAGTAGGGACAAGGCTCACATGTGGTCATCTCCATTGCAGCGGCCTCACGTGGTGCCCAGGCCCCCTGGGAACTCTGGAAGTAGGGGAGCTTCCATTGTTTGGAGTCTGTGCGGGGTCTGGGGTGAGGCTGGCCTGCATTCCAGTTCTGGCTTCAGCGCTCACCAGTTAGAGACTAGCTCGGGGGAGAGTCTATCTTGTTGGGTAATTCTTAGAATTGAAGCCCCGGCATGACATAGGTCGTCAGTGAGTGGCAGACGACACCACCCTCCATGTCATCACTGTCACTGAGTAACCTCCAGCAGGAAAAGAAAAGTCCTGTTTTAGTCAATGGAGCATTACGCAGCCACTTCAAGGGGGGCGGGTTGGGGCAAGATACTTGTGAGGCCTTCTGTGGCAACACGGAGAAGTATTTATAGTATCAAAAGTGGGATGAAAGGAATTTTCTGTGGAAAAGAAAAATCTCCTTTAATGTCATTAAAATTTCTCCGCCGTAAAGGAGGAGGCAGGCGGATGTGGAGGAGACCGGTAACCATGGCGACTGGGAAGGCTGCCTCTTGGGCCTTTGACCCTCGGTCCTCAGCTCAGATGGGGCTCTCAGGCATGGGGTGCTGGTTTCAAGTGTGCAGAGAGAGACGGGCTCTCCTGCCAGCCCACAAGCCAAACATCTGCTCTGACCACGCTTCGGCGGTCCCTTGCCCACAAATATGTCCCCGTCGGGGCTGGAGTTGGGCTGAGCTGCCAGCTGCTGTAAGTTTCCATCTGCGAGGCCGGCCTCACAGGAGGGAGGGGACCCAGGCCTTGGGTCCCTCCTCTGTGCATTCTTGTGGGGAAACGGGGCCGGGGGAGGTCCACTGTCATTTGGGACCTGAGTAACACATCTTTACGACTTCCAGAAATGCCTTCGCTTCTTTCAGTCTGTTCTCCTTTTAATCTTCTTCGGGGCTATGGCCTGGCCCGAAAGCAGGAGCTGGGGGGCTCCTGGCAGGAATGAAAAATACGGAAGGGTGGAGATGACATTAAATGCTATGTCCTGGCTTGCTTTCTTCTTTCTTCGGTTACAAGTTTGGGGTGTAGAGAAGGGAGGAAATTCCTGGGCAGGATGAGCATGCCCAGGAAATCTGTATATTGAGTTTCTGAGAACATATCCAGTAAGCTCTGTAAACGCAGGGCAATGGTCTGGTAGAGCCGTTCACTGCCAGTACATCAAGGTCCAGTGTCTGTGGGATCCATCCAGGTTCGAGGGGTCGGGAGCAGGATGCGGGGCCCTGCTGTGCAACTGTGGAGGTCCAGGCTGCTGGGGTGGGCAGCTTCCTGATCACAAGATGCTTCAAAGCCCCCAAGACTCCTGAGAACCCATGGCGGGTGGCACTGGAATGGGGTGGACAAGCGCTTCCCTTGTTCCTGACTTGCCCCCAAATTCTTTGCTGGCTGGGCTGTAAGTGACTCCACACATTGCCACTCACCCCAACAAACAGAAATGCACGCGCGTTTGCTTTGTCTCCACCCTGCCAAGACTCCACAGGGCTGGTGACGCAGAAGGACCTGGGCTGGAATCTCACTAGCAAACCAGCTAACCAGCTAACCTCTCCGTGCCTCAGGCTCCACATCTGTAAAATGGGTATAACAACCCCACCCTCCCTCACCGCTTGTTTGGATGATTCAAAGAGATGAATGAGACTGCTGTGCAATGACAGCCCCCTCCCCACTCCACGCACACGTAGTGGGGCAAATCAGGGAGAGAGAGGGAGGCCGAATATTGGGGGGTTTTACTTGGCCTCAGTGGTTTAAAGGGCCTGCTTTGAGAGTGACAGTGGACAAGCTGGTATCTGGGATTTTTCTGTGTGACTTTTCCTCACAAAGAGGCTGACTCTCATGGGCATTTCCCATGCTGCCACCTCTCCTAAGCACAGCGTCAGGGTGATACTGCCAGGGACCTGCTGCTCCCGCCATCCCGCCACTCTCCGGCTTCACCCAGCACTCAGCCCATGGGTGGGGATTCCACACGGCTGACTCGGAACAGGCTCTGGTGGGAATGCTCCTCTGGTCTGGTCAGTCTGGTGGGGGGAGGACTCGGCAGTCCGACCCTGGGGTCGCCCCGGGTTCCTCCCAAGGTTTCCGAGGAAGGCCATCACTGTAACAGGCTGCCCAGGCTCAGGACGGAGCTGAGTGAGCGCCGGGGAGGACCGCCGTGGGGTGCAGGCTGCCGGGGGCTCAGAGAGGGCAGGGCTGCTGGTCTCTGTCTGCTGAGAGCAGAGGGTAGTGAGCTCCTGGCTGGGGCGATCAGGGCCGGTAGAGAGTGGGGGCTGTGTTATCTGCAAGTGTTCCCTGAACTCCCCGTGGACAGTTCAAAGAATTCGAGAGTGCTGCACGGTGTTCTCAAAGCTGGACCCCCAAAGCCGTGGGGAGGCCACACACATCTAGAACACGCCCATGTTAGCATCTCGCAGACCCTCACTGTGTAACAGATTGGCGATATCGTTTTGGCTGAGTTTGTATGTCAGGTCATTTTCAACCCTCTATAGCAATGGTACTCAAAGGGTGGCCCCCAGCCTAGCATTGGCATCAGTCTGGAGACTTGTTGGAAATGCTGACTCTCAGGCCCCACCCACACCCGCTAGTCTGGGGTGGGACCCAGGCCGCTGGATTTTAGCCAGTGCCAGGTGCTTTTAGACATTGCCATAGTCTTCTGAATGCTCTGAGAAGTCCAGCCTGAAAGAAACCCAGTTCGTTTTATCCACTCTGATGTCCCCTTTACATGGCCACATGGCCCTTTAATAGCTTCATATCCTTGAGCATTCCGGGCAATAAGCTTTGGGAAACAGGAAGATGGGCTTGGGGGCTGACAGAGGCTGGTTTGAGTCCCACAGCCTCACGTCCTGTGGCTGGGTGGCTGGGAGCTCTACATCAAAGGTCACAATGGTAGCTGCCAGCAACAGTCCTGACGCTCACCATCAGGGTGACAGAGCGTGGCGTGTTACAACTGTAGCTCCAGGGTGCTTCATGTCACGTGTCCTTCTTTCTGCCTCCTCTTCTTTCATACGTCGCTGTTTGATTTGGAATGTCAGTTCTGTGTGTCCTCCCTGTATCCGGGTTCTTAGGTTGAACGCCCCGATGGCTTCTAGCCAAGTTCACTTCCCGCCTCTGGGGAGCGAAAGTCAGGTCTGTGCCTGACATTTTGCTTTGGAGGCTGTCCCACTGCCCTTTTATGAGAACAAGAGGGGCCCGGCACACAGGTCGGCCAGCACCCACGTCCCCTTGATATGCTGCCCCCTGGGCTGGGGCTGCCAGGGACCACTGTCTACAGCCTGGCAGGATATTAGTTACCTCAATAGAATTTGCTCCCTGGCTTCGAGGAGATAAACATTGAGTTAAATACAGATAACAGGCAGGGTTTTCTATTCAGCATCACACAATAGAAAGAGTATCAGATCCGGAGTCTGCCCACCCCTGTGCCCCCGCGAAACGATGGGGCCTCAGACAAGCTACCCATGTTCTCTGAATTCCTCACACACCTGCAACACATGCATGCAAAGAGTCGTGTCCGACTCTGTGCGACCCCAGGGACTGTAGCCCGCCAGGCTCCTCTGTCCATGGGATTCTCCAAGCCAGAATACTGGAGTGGGTTGCCGTGCCCTCCTCCAGGGGATCTTCCTGACCCAGAGATTGAACTCGCCTCTCTTGTATCTCCTATATTGGCAGGCAGAGTCTTTACCACTTGCGATACCTGGGAAGGCCCGACTATAATACGGGGCTTGTGAAATCCACCCACCAGGTAATGGTTTGAATTAATTCAAGACTCTGGGAGATAGTGAAGGACAGGGAAGTCTGGCGTGCTGCAGTCCATGGGGTCACAAAGAGTTGGACACGACTTAGCGACTGAACAACAACTACAAAGGAAGGGAAAGTCTGTCTTCCCTAACCAGCCCAACCCACCAATATCACCTTCCTGTGGATTCCCTATTTACTGTTTGGTCTTGTTTAAATGCTTCTAAAGTGTCAGAGCCATTTCGTAGAGCTGACTGTCGCCAAGGACCTGGGGTCTTAGACCGCCTCTGCCCTACTTCCATGCTGTCCAAACACTTGGAATCCAGGATGAAATACATTCTCAGATCAGCATTTCTCTCCTGGAAACGGCAACTGGGAAATGTCACAGACTTAAAGCTGCCTTCCAATTTGGAATTCCGCAGTACTTGTTAAAAGGCGATGGAGGGTGGATAGAGAGCAGGGCTGGGTAGGGGGCTAGTTTCTGAAAACATGGTCACTGCATCTAACTTTTAAAAATCAGTTCCTGGGGTGTGAATTCTTCCTGAGAAACAGGTCTTTTCAACACCATCACCAATTTGTGCTAGGGAAAATCAACTTCATTCTTTTGTCTTCGAGTTCATCGGATGGCAATCCCAAATGAATGTGCCCATGGGGTGGGCGCTGGAAATGCAGGACGCAGGTTTCGAATAGCAAGTGTGAGTTACTACAGAGAAGAGAGACCCCTTCTGTTTTTTTTTTGAGAGACCCCTTCTTGATGTAGTGACAGCATCATTTGGGTGGGCATGTCCCTGGGGTACCTGGCTCATGTGGGTGACTCTTGCCTATTGCCAGCAAGGCAGGTGATTTGCTTCATGGATTGGGACTCATATTTCCAAACGTCATGTAGAGTCATAGGGCCTCTTGACTAATGGGGGTTGGGGGGGGGGTCCCATGAAACTTAGCAGACAGCCCCACGTGACCCCCAGTCTCAAGCCCACCACTGTTGCCTATGGCCCTGGGAGTAAAGTCCTAAGTCCATGACATCCCAGTATGGGGACAGGGTCCTCTGCTTGTTTAATTTCCTGGATCTCGGCAGACAGTACAGGCTAATGGATACTTGAGTGATGGATGGATGGAGTGTATGACTCTTCAGGAAATGTGCCTCTGCTGACCTTGGCAGCCCCCCAGTACCACACCATCAGCCACCTGGCACTTCATTCAATTCTTTGACTGCGCTGTGCAGAGACCCTCACCTCTTTTAGGGCATGCTCACCTCTTGAAGGCAACACAGGCCTTCCCTGAAGAGCCCAAAGGCCCGGGGGACTCCTAGTGACTCTTGCAAGGCCAGAGTGGGCCTCACCTCCTCCCCTAAGCCCACCCTCCCGATCAAGCAAGGAGAGATGCCTTTTCTCTGAGCGGGTAGGGTCTGCTTGTCTGTGACCACCTCTGGACCATGACCACAGATGAATGCAGGAATGAAGAATAGGGCCTGGAGCTGACCCTGACCCTGAAGCCCTGACCTGGGCATTGTCATCCAGACCCGAGGCATGAATGGACGGACGGACGGAGGGGTGGGAGAGACTTACATATTCCTTGGACGGGTCACCGATGCTGCCGTTGGCGGTCGGGGCGGCGGTCTCGGCTCCCTCAGGCTTCTCCTGCTGCTTCCCCTCCTCCTTGGGCAAGCCGCCCTGCCCGGGGAGGGCCACCTCGCCCACACCCAGGGCCTCGCTCTTATACTGCTTCACAAACTCTTCCATCACTTTCAGCTCGTTCTCCAAAAGTCCGCGGCAGCGAGAGGGGTCCTGGTCGTAGATGGGGAGCTGGTGCATGAGCTGGCGCCGGCGGTAGAGGGCGCCCTCGGTGCCCGTCACCGGCTGCTTCTCCTTGGGGATGAGCTCCATGTACTGCAGGCCCTGGGGAGGGGAAGACCCAGCACCGTGATTCCCATGCACCTGCGCAGAGATCCGAGCCCTGGCAAGACCTGGGCTCCTCCAGGTTTCTGGAGAACCCAAGGATTAGTCTCAAGGAAGAAAAGGGGTAACTCTTTGGGGAACACCCAAGAGAGGCCTGAACAAGCTTGCACTCTCCCCCGTCGTAACCACAGCTTCACATGCTTGATGAGAATGGGATAATTTCAGTAGACTTTCATTTTAGATCTGCTGGCTCTGCAACATGGATTTTGTTTCCTTACAAACTGAAGATTTTTACCTCATTTACCTCATGGCAATGCTTCTCATTAAAAAAAAAAATCTCATTTAAAATCGCTTTTCTTAGCAAAGTATAATTAAATCCTTGTAGGCAGAAGGCATTTCATGGTTTATTAATTTTAAAATATGCAAAGGCCCCTTCTACTAGTAGAATCGACAAGGTCTCAGGTCAATACCATTTCCACACTGATAGGGCTGGGATAGATGGTAGACCATCTGAATATAAATATGGCCATGGATAACTGTCCGATTGGCCTTTCATTAGTTTGCTGGCTTGCTTTTCTTTAAAATGAGTAGAAATCTTACACTTGGGTGGGTCCCAGGTATGGGGAGATAAAGGTCAAGGCCACACAGCATGAGAAAGTGTGAAACGCAAATTGTTTATCCCCTACTACCGGTCTCCACCTCTGTGCCCAACCCTGACCCTAACCCTCCCACCGGATAACCTGATGATGCCCATGCCCCGTGGCTGCTGCCTTCTGTGGAAGCACTGCCTGGGTGCCAGGACGCCCAGGCCCTGGATCTGTGTGCGGCTCCCACCTTCTAGGGCCTGCACCCCTCCCTGTTTGACTTTATAAGTCAACCCTGTGTTCGAGACCATTTGTGTGACCTGCAGAGCTAGGGGGTGCCTGGCTGGTGTCCTGGAGACAGAGACCTACTTTTCCTGTTGCAGCTTAAAGCCCCAGCTGGGTACCAGCTCTCTGCCTTTGCACTGACAAGGCCCCAGCATCTGGTTGCTGCTGGTGTGTGTTTCATGATCCTGGCTGGCTTGAGACCCATGCTACCACTCCCTACTCACTCATACATGGCAGACATTAATAATCAACCCCAATGAGGGTCTCAGAACCCACCTCAGCATAGCTCTCAGACAGCTGCTATCAATTGGCACGGACTTGGGAAGGGGGCGATGGAAAGAGAGATTGGGTCAGAATCAGCGATCTCTTTAGGAAGCCAATCAAGGTCACGTTCCCAAAACCTTTAGCGAGAGGCCTTTTCTCAGATCAGTTGGGAAGACTGCTTTAGGTCCTAAACCAATCTCTGGTTTAAGACTGGACGACCTTTCTGAATCATTTGGTGCTTTGCTGTCTAGTGGAGAATTCATGGGGAAGATGTTCCCAGAATCAGGCTTTTCCAGGAGAGAAATCAAAAGAGCAGAGAGAAAAGTGGAGGAGAAAGGTGCTCTTTCCTAGGGCTGGGCAGTAGGACACACACGGACTCTGCAGTCAGAAGACCCAGTCCCAATTTTGCTTTTCCTGATCTTCTCCAGCTGTCAGACAAGGACAGTAAATGGGCTTCACATTTCATATGAGTCCTGGTCAGTCCTGGCAGCCTAGAGTGCTGTGTTGAGAAGGATTCTGAGGTCCAATAGGGCTCAGTGGGAGACTGATCAGTGGGAGACTGATCAGTAGTGTCTGCCACGGGCCGGGGGTAGACAGTGGCACGTGAGAGTGCCGGTCCTGCATGGACTCCTCCCCGGCCTCTGTTGGCTCCTCCGTAAAATGGGAGCAGTACCCCCACCCCACCATGGCTCAGATGGCAAAGAATCCACCTGCCAATGCTGGAGACCTGGGTTCTTCTATCCCTGGGTTGGGAAGATCCCCTGGAGTAGGAAATGGCAACCCACTTCAGCATTCTTGCCTGGGAAATATCGTGGACAGAGGAGCCTGGCAGGCCGCAGTCCGTGGGGTTGCAAAGAGTCAGACACAACTGAGCAGCTAGCACTTCCTGCGCATGTCTATCTCTTAGCATATGTACTCAATAAATACCAGCAATGAGGTTTATCATGACTTTAGTCTTTAAAAGCTCAAGCATTTCTCTGGTTTTTATTCTGGTTGGGAAGGGTGATAAAGAGCAAGATTCAGTCCATTTCCAAAATGCAGTCAGTCCCGATCACTTGGTAACTTAAGGAAAAGTCGGAAGGGTGAGTGGGAGGAGAGTCATCCAATCTCAGAAATGCGACTTGCTCAGGCGGGCCAGACGCAGGGCAGACAGAAGGGCCTTTATCCCGTGCGGTTTTATGAGCCGCCATTAATCACGGCCCGGCGATGCCTTCCTCTGATTAGGCTGGGGCCGAGCCGTTTGAGGTTTTCACCAGCCAGTTCCTGTCGCCCACAGCCGGCTCTTTTATGAGCTTGCTTTAGTTTCCACTAACATCTTGGAGACCCAGTGATGGCTCACCCGGGCCCAGGTGCTGGAGGCAGACCTGTGTTCGGAACCACCAGAACCCAGCACTGCTGCTGTTCAAGGCCTCCCTCCGTGGCCCCTGACCTGCCCCCACCTATCCCCTCATGCTGGCAAAGGGCGGTTAACCATTCTGTGTCCCCTCACATGTCAACTACCCCCTACCTCACCGGGTGGCTAAGCTCAGGCACCTCATGCATGCTGAAGTGTTCTTTGAAAGTATGCTTCTCAAAAAGCAAAGCTTAAAAAACAAACAAAACAAAAAACTTTGTCTCTCTTTGCTTTATCTAGAAGCTTTGCTTTATAGACAAAGCTTTGCTTTATCTACATTTCTGCCCTCCCCCAGCCCCCACAAACTCCAGGCTTGAACCTTCTATGGTAAAGAATCAAGGTTTGTTTGGGGGTTCTGTTGGGTGGTTTGGATTGCAGGATGATCTGTGGGCTCACTGTGCCTGATGAGACAGTTCTCGGGCCACAGGAGGCTGTGCACATGAGAACTTTGGCCATCACGCACTTGGATGTCAGTTGCCACAGAGGCTTCCCGATACGTATTCTCAATTCCTGCGCTTCTGTTTGTGGGCCAGTCCAAGGATTTTTACGGAGCAGGTCCAGCCCCCTCACTGACCACACATGGTGTATCATTGGCTGGGAGGTCACGTGGGCACAAATACTCATCAAGCCTGCTGCACGCTCTGCATGGTGTGAGGCGAAGGATGCACAGGACGTGTGCATGCATGCTCTGGGTGATAATGAAGCATAGGCTTGCATGAGACAAGGGCAGCTTGAAATAAGAGCTTCTAAGGACATACCTATGGCTGATTCATGTTGAGGTTTGACAGAAAACAGCAAAATTCTGTAAAGCAATTATCCTTCAATAAAAAATAAATTAAAAAAAAGAGCTTCTAAGGAGACCATGGAGAATGGAGAGAGAGAGAGAAAAATATATAGTGGGATGAGTGACATCAACTGCAGATGGGGTAGTGTGGTGGGGCCTGTCTGAGACTTGATTGTCAGAAGGACCCAGCTATACAGAGAGCCAGGGGAGGATGTTTCAAGTAGAGGAAAGAGCATGTGCAAACCCTGAGGAGGGCAAGAGCCTAGAGTGGTCCAGGGCAGGAAGGCAGAAGGTCAGCGTATTGCCCGGTACTGAGTGAGGGGGAATGGCAGGAGCTGCGGGAGGAGGCTGCAGGGTCAGGGCCACACAGGACTGGAAAGGCACTTCTCTTCTCCCACGAGGGATGGGATTCAATGGCAGGTCCGCATTGCTAACATTGCAGGGCTTTTTAAAATCTCATTAACCTGTAGGAATCACCCAGGTCCTTGCTACTTCAGGTGCGGTCTAGGAGCTGGCAGCCTCAGCATGACCTGGGAGCTTGGCACGCCAGCCCTGAGCCTGCTGGATGTGTTTCTGCGAGCTCTCCAGATGGTTTCTACACTTGTGAAAATTTGAGGGGCACTAGTCCACTGCTCTGGGTCTTGAGGGGACCTGCATGGGATATTACCTGGGGCTTCATTTAAATTCTCATGTCTGATGATTCTGACCCTGCTGTCTGGAGCTTCCCAACTTAATTGTCTGGGGTGAGGCCTGTTCATGGGGACTTTCCTTGGGTCCTTTTAGTTGGAAGCTGAAGGGGGGTGACTTGTGCAAGTCACCTGCTCTCTTTAGGCCTTGTCCTTCTCTGGGTGCCGTTTCCCCAGAGTTATGTAAAGTAAACTGGCATAACTCCCTTCTAAGCCCAAGAGTTAGGGAGAAGAGAGGAGTGTTCCTGTGTTCTCCCCCAGGCTTGCAAAAGGCACATCCCAGGCCACTTTGAGGGAAAATGAACAACTTGTGGATGAAGAAAAGCACTCTGAGAATTCTGAAGGATAAAGCATCCTCTATTCAGAAGCAGAGAGCCCAAAGGGAACCATAAGCAACTGTGTACTGCAGCTGGAATTCACATGAACACCTCTACCCATTTCATGGATGAGGAAAAATGAGGCCCAGATAGTTTTCACTTCAAGATCCCGGAGGTAGGAGCAGCTATGAAACCATAGCTATTCACACCATTCTTATAACCTTGCACCTATGTTCCCTTGTCTTTGACATTCAGGAACCCATGGCATGACTCCTATTTACAAAAGAAGGGAAATAACCACGTGGTTGCAGGAAGCTGTCTTACCAGTTTCTGGGTGACTCCAGGGGGAGCCCACTCGTAGGTGATGGTGTCAAAGGTGGGATCTTTCCCTGTGGCAATGGGGTTGGTCATGATCATCCGGTTCCTCTTGTAAATCCGGATGCCGTCCCCACCTTTCACCCGGGCTGTGAGCGTGGAATACTTGGAGTCCATCAGCAAGCGGCCAATTTTCCGATCATCTTCCAGGTCAGAGCTCAAGCAGTGGTCCTCTTGGCTGCATTTGCATGACCTGCATATTTTCCTGAGGGGTGGGATGGGGACAAGTGAGATCAACCTCCAGAAAAGAGAGGCAGAGTCTCCCGCTGGCAGCATCTACGCTTTGGAAAGCAAGCTCAAAGTTTAACTTTAGTAACTTGAAAAGGTTAGCAGCAGACAAATGGTAACCGGAGACCAAAAGGCCTTTGGAATCAGAACCTCAGTGTCTTCCTATCAATCTGTCTCTGGGGAATTTGGTATGACTTTTGTTGGTAAAAAGAACAGCACAATTTTTCTCTTGAGAAAATTTTCCACCGCATTGGGGTGGCAAAGCCTGGTTCATCTTGGAGACGTTCTAGGTCAGGGATCTTCACAGCCTGTGGGCTGAACCTGGCCCACAACTTGCTTCTGTAAATAAAGTTTTATTGGAACACAGCCATGCCCATTCATTTACTGTGGTCTGTGGCTGCATTTGGGTGGCAACAGCAAGTGAGTAATTACAAAAGAGATCACGAGGCCTGCAGAGCCTAAAATATCTGTTATCTGGCCCTTTATTTTAAAAAGTCTGCTGATTCTTGCTGTAAAGAATTATTGAAATTGTCTCCCAAGATTCATGAGTCTCAGAGCTTCAGCAATTTGTAAACACTTTAGCACTCATCCTGAAGTTAAAATACAGCTGGAAATTTTCTTCAAGAAACTGGTGGACAGGACTGGGGGCGGAAAGAGGATGAGCTTAAACCCCTCAGGCTGGAGAGTTTGACATCCATTGGCAAGGCTTTGTCTTGGGGCTGGAAGAAGGAAAAGCGTCCTGGGGAGGCTTCATAGGCTGACTTGAAAGCCCGATGCTTCCCTCTGACAGTTAAAAACAAAAGCAGTTGGCGGCTTTGTGTCATGCTGTTAAGGTTTAGCTATCCAGAGTTCCCAGAGTGAGAGGAAGAGTGCTCCCCTCCCTTCCTGGCTGGGTCTCCGTAGGCAGGCTGCATCTCAGATGCTGGAACACACGCAATGTAGAGTTTGTAAGGTCAAGTGAGCTGCCTCACGACCTACAGTGGGACGGGGCAGGCCTCAGTGGGGAGATGTCAGGGCAGTTGCCTGAGCGCTTCACAGCCAGGCCTGCTCGGAGGAAGCCTCCTTTTCTCTTCGAAACTCAGGAGATTGATGCATTTAATCGTTTAGCACAAATTTCGATTGTGGGGCTATGGGAGGCTTACCTTGATGCTCTACATCAGTGGTTCACAACCAGGGTCAGAATCGTCCCCAGGGGGCGTTTGAAAATATCTGGAGACACTTGTTTTTTTTTTTTTTTTTTTTAATTACTGGTATAGTTAATTTACACTGTTGTGTTTCTGCTGTACTGCAAAGTGAATCAGTTATACATATGGATGGGCATATATCCACTCTTTTTTTTTCTAAAGATCCTTTTAGATTCTTTTCCCATACAGGCCATTACAGAGTATTGAGTAGAGTTCCCTATGCTATACAGCAGGTTCTTATTAGCTGTCTATTTTATATATCATAATGTGTATATCTCAGTCCTAGTATTCCAATTTGTCCCTCCCCCAACCTTATCCCCAGGGAACCATAGTTTGTCTTCTACATTTGTGACTCTATTTCTGTTTTGTAAACAAGTTCATTTGTACCTTCTTCTTTAGGTTCCGCATATAAGCAACATCATATGATATTTGTCTTTGTCTGGTTTCCTTCATTCAGTACGACGCTCTCTAGGTGCATCCGTGTTACTGCAGATGGCATTATTTTGTTCTTTTTTATGGCTGAGCATGGAGACATTCTGGAGAAGGAAATGGCAACCTATTCCAGTATTCTTGCCCTGGAGAATCCCGTGGACAGAGGAGCCTGGCAGGCCACAGTCCATGGGGTGGGAAGAGTCGGACATGCCTCAGCGATTAAACCATGGAGACATTTTTGATCATCCCAATGGGGTGCTCTGGTGTCTGGGTAGAGGCCAGGGTTACTGCTAAACATCTTACACAGGACAGCCCCCTCCACAGCAGACAACCATCCAGCCCCTATTGTTGGCAGTGCTGAGGTGGAGAAATCCTAGCCTGATATGAAGAGAAGGAGGCCCTGCTGCAGCCTTCAGGGAGACTGCAGTGGGGATGGGAAAGAGAGAGCAGATCGGGTGGAAACTGTAACGTAAGGTAGAATCAGGTTGGGCCATGAGAGTTGCATATACTTTGGGGTGGTTCTGCTGCCTGGACCAGTTCCCCCGGGAAGTCAGGATGTCGCACGTGGAAAAGTGCTCATTGGTGATAAGTTTGGAGGACAATGGGCTATAGAAGGTTAAACACATTTCTTCAGTGTAAGGCTTGCTTCTTGTTTTTAACACATGGTGTGCACTGTGGTGTTCAGGAGAAGACAGCCTTTTAAGCATTGTTTGAGGAGAAGCTTCCAGCTTGCATTCAGCGGGCTGCCATTTCAGTCAGTTCAGTTCAGTCACTCAGTCGTGTCCAACTCTTTGTGACCCCATGGACTGCGGCAAGCCAGGCCTCCCTGTCCATCACCAACTCCTGGAGCTTGCTCAAACTTGTGTCCATTGAGTCAGTGATGCCATCCAACCATCTCATCCTCTGTCATCCTCTTCTCCTCCTGCCTTCAGTCTTTCCCAGCATCAGTGTCTTTTCCAGTGAGTTGGCTCTTCGCATCAGGTGGCCAAAGTACTGGAGTTTTGCCTTCAGCATCAGTCCTTCCAATGAATATTCAGGACTGATTTCCTTTAGGATGGACTGGTTTGATCTCCTTGCAGTCCAATGGACTCTCAAGGGTCTTCTCCAACACCACAGTTCAAAAGCAACAAATCTTTGACGCTTAGCTTTCTTTAAGGTCCAACTCTCACATCCATACTGAAAAAATCCATAGCTTTGACTATACGGCTCTTTGTTAGCAAAGTAATGTCTCTGCTTTTTAATATGCTGTCTAGGTTTGCCATAGCTTTTCTTCCAAGGAGCCAGTGTCTTTTAATTTCATGACTGCAGTCACCATCTGCAGTGATTTTGGAGCCCATGAAAATAAAGTCTGTCACTGTTTCCATTGTTTGCTCATCTATTTGCCATGAAGTGATGGGACCGGATGCCATGATCTAGTTTTTTGAATGTTGAGTTTTAAGCCAGCTTTTTCACTGTCCTTTTTCACTTTTATCAAGAGGTTCTTTAGTTCCTCTTCACTTTCTACCATAAGAGTGGTGCCATTTGCATATCTGAGGTTATTGATATTTCTCCTGGAAATCTTGATTCCAGCTTGTGCTTCATTCAGCCTGGCATTTTGCATGTCATTTGGGACATCTTAAAATCAACACGCTCAAAGATAACTTCAGGGAAATTATCTCTAAAGATGAATTAGCACCCTAAAGATGGTAGGCAGCAAATGCAAGAAGGCTTGTCTTTTCCTTCTCATGAGAAGGGGTTGCTTGTTTTATGCAACTGGGGCATTTTATTCATGACCAATGGGCTTCTCAGGTGGCTCAGTGGTAAAGAATCCACCTGCCAATGCAAGTGATGCAGGAGACGTGGGTTTGATACCTGAGTCTGGAAAATCCCCTGGAGAAGGAAATGGCAACGCACTCCAGTATTCCTGCCTGGGAAATCCCATGAGCAGAGGAGCCTGGTGGGCTGCAGTCCACAGGGTCATAAAGACTCGAACATGACGAGCGACTGAGCACACATGCACATTCATGACCAATAATGTTCTCTATGACCAGGAGTGGAGGAGACTACTTCTTTAAGGAGACTGGTGAGGGCACTTTTGGTTTATGGGGCTGAGGCAGCAGCAGAGCCAGAAGTGGAGAGAGGAGGAAGGGGAGGGAAGGGAAGCCCAGAGTCCCATGGGGTCCACTGACATCCACAAACCTTCTGTACTCGGATCTGGGGGAAGAAGCTGCCCTTTGGCAGTTTTGGTTCACGTAGATGCTCAGGATGCTATGAGAGGTGTTGGGATGGAGAGCACTTTGAAACAGAAAATGCTGAGAAATATGAGATGTCCTTTGATTGTGTCAACATTCAGTTCAGTTCAGTTCAGTCGCTCAGTCATGTCCGACTCTGCAACCCCATGAACCGCAGCATGCCAGGCCTCCCTGTCCATCACCAACTCCTGGAGTTTACCCAAATTCATGTCCATTGAGTTGGTGATGCCATCCAACCATCTCATCCTCTGTCATCCCCTTCTCCTCCTGCCTCCAGTCCCTCCCAGCATCAGGGTCTTTTCCAATGAGTCAACTCTTCTCATGAGGTGGCCAAAGTATTGGAGTTTCAGCTTCAGCATCAGTCCTTTGAATGAATACCCAGGACTGATCTCCTTTAGGATGGACTGGTTGGATCTCCTTGCAGTCCAAGGGACTCTCAAGAGTCTTCTCCAATACCACGGTTCAAAGCATCAATTCTTCAGCGCTCAGCTTTCTTCACAGCCCAACTCTCACATCCATACATGACTACTGGAAAAACCATAGCCTTGACTAGATGGACCTTTGTTGGCAAAGTAATGTCTCTGCTTTTTAATATGCTCCCTAGGTTGGTCATAACTTTCCTTCCAAGGAGTAAGTGTCTTTTAATTTCATGGCTGCAATCACCATCTGCAGTGATTTTGGAGCCCAAGAGAATAAAGTCTGACACTGTTTCCACTGTTTCCCCATCTGTTTGCCATGAAGTGATAGGACCAGATGCCATGATCTTAGTTTTCTGAATGTTGAGCTTTAAGCCAACTTTTTCATTCTCCTCTTTCACTTTCAACATTATTTCTCCTTTATTTGTGCTGTTTTTGTTGCCAGACTCGTTTCTGGTACTTTATAGATGAGGAAGACACCACCTTGGTCCCATTCCTGCTCTTTCCAGGCACCCAGACTGCAGAGGACATACACGCAACTAGAGAGATCCTCAGCAGTGTCACAGTGGGCATTTCTTCAGTCTGTCACAGGCAACTTGGAATTGTGGAAGAGGCATGACACCGGGATATAATCTCAGCCTGAACACTAGCCTACCACAGGCTCCTGTCAAGTTTCTTACCTGTAAAATCAGGCTTTTTCTACATCAGGGGTTGGCAAAGTATAGCCCACTGGCCAAATCCAGTCCATCACCTCCTTTCATATGGCCTATGAACAGTTTTTATATGGTTGAAAAAGATTTGGAAGAAGGTGATTATCTGGGGACACAGGAACATGGTGAGAAAGTTGAATTTCAGTGGCCCTCAATAAAGATTTACTGGAACACAGTGACATTCATTCATGACAGATTGTCTCCAGGGCCAAGTCAAATAGCTGTGATGGGAGGCCATGTGGCTTGTGTCCTGGATAGGCAGGACCTACAGGCTGAAGTCTGTATTTCTCAGTTAAAATTCACTGGATGTTCTGGGAACTGGTAGGATGATGAGAAAATGTCAGGATGGAAATGATGCTGAGAGGCTTCTGCTCCTAGCCAAGCAGAACAGTGTCCAGAACTGCCCTCCTGCTATAAACAACTAGGGAACCAGAGAGAATATACCAAACACCCATTCTCAGATGCCCGACAACAGGCAGCGTGGGCCTGTGCACCTTGAGAGAAGGGATACACTGCAGCACTGACTCCATGTGCATTTAGGGAACACTATCCCCTGGGCCCAAGAACTCTGAAAGGGAGGCCCCATCTCTTGTCTTCAGGAAGAACTGGTGAGGAGCCAACCTCGTCCTCTGACACCCTGATGACAGCCTCAGGACCGGTGGGGCAAGACAATGGGCAGGCAGACCCTCTTCAAGGCCAGAAAGAGCTCACATGGCCAAAACAGATGTGTGGGGAGAGGACATCCTAGCTGTGGGGGGAATTGGTGCAGGGGATGGGAGTCAGGATTGGATGACCTTGACGGTCCCTGGCAACTGAAAGCCCATATGAGCTCCTCTGAAGTGGGGAGTGTCTGGGAGTAGAGTCAGGGAACAATCTTGGATGTCAGGACCCTGTGCAGAATGGCTGGCAGCATGGCATGGGGCTTTCCTCACAGACCTGAGTTTGAAGTCTGCTCTATAGTCGCCAGGCCCTTATTACCCACCCTCAGTTTCCTGATCTGTAAAATGGACATACTAACACCTCCTACTCAGGGTTATCTCAACATTCAAGTAGAAGAGATTTAGCTCAGCTCAGTGTATATTTTTGTTACTGCCATCTCACAGTGGAAATCAACTTCTCTGAGACAAACACCTCCTGAGATGGGTTCCCTCTCTGAGTGCCTAAGGCCACCCTCTGGCAGTGGAGACAAAAGCTCCTTTTGAGCTGTCATGCCCTACAGGGTTTAGCCTCTCTCTCCCAGGGCTGGGGGGACGGCCCCCTCGGGCTGTGCCCTGCACACCTCCAGGGGGTGCCGGCTACACAGAGGCTGATGTGAACAGTGCCTGAGGCTTGTGCAGAATGGCAGCAATACCTCCTGTTTTGAGTCCTCAGTGGAAAAAAACACCCAAAAGAAGAACAATGCTGTGAATCCAAATCCAAGCTAGATCTCACCACCCTCCCGCATGGATGTGAATACCAGGTCCTGGTTTTCAAGTGCTGCAAACACGGGGACTTTTGTTTAGGTCCTCGGGGCACTTTGAGATCAGAATCCTGGGGGGCTGATGGTGCAGGAGGGGAGGATGAAGCCCATGCACCAAACCCGAGGACAGATGGGTCTACCCAGCGTGAACCAGGCAGCAGCTAACAACTGCCCACCACTTCCCCAAGCATCCTTGCCTCCACCTGGAAATGGTTTACAAAGCCTGAACTCCTTCTTCATCTTGGCTCCTCAAGGGCTTTTCTGTCATTTCTGAATTAAGCCAAGCAAGAATGCGTTCACTCCCAAGCCAGTCAGCCAACAACCCATGCACCCTAAGCAGTCCCAGGGTTCCCAGAAAGGACAGCCAAGAAATGAAGGCAGGCAGAGCGTCTCCTGACAAACTCCGTTACCTCCATGAATGTGGCTCGAAGCCCGAACACGTCCCCTTGCATCTCAGACAAGGCACACCTCTTGCTGACTGCTGCTGGCCCAGCGACATCTGGAAAAGGAGACAGAAAAGAGGGTGTTTTCCTTCCAAACGTCTTGGACCGGAGATGCTTGACCTCTAAAGACTTGGCATGCTGGTAAAGCGATTGTGTGGGGTTCAAAGGGCTCCAGATGAATAAGCCATGGCTTTACTGTTTACCAGGAACAGAGGAGACCAGCCGGGAAAGTGGCCACAGGGTAGGCAGGTGTGGAAGGGTGGAGCCTTTCCCATAAAAATGAACTGGGGGTTCATCGGCTTCTTTCTCCCACCCTCACCCACTCCCATGATCCACTTGTCACTGGAATGGAATCTTCCAGCGAGTGTTTCTTCTCTCTCATTTATTTGTGATTTATTGATAGGGTGTGATTAAACCAAAGCTACAGGCACAAACAAATGTTCAAGCTGCCAAATGTTTATAGCTCAAAGCATAACTTAAATATTTTGCTTAATCATGGACAGTCAGAAGCATTTGAAATCTGGTCATCCTTTGGGAAGAGAACAAAGCGGGAGACAGGTTTTATTGTTCATCATCAGCCAAAGGTAACCAAAGTGCATTGACTGCTGTTGGCTGATGCATTTAGACTCCAAAATGGGATCTTCAAACCAGCTGCATCACCAGAAGCTTGCAGGAAATGCCCCACCTCTGAGGGTCTCAGTCCTTTTGAATCAGAATCTGTATTTGAAGGAAATTTCCAGGAGGTTCATAGGACATGAAACTTGGAGAAGCAGTGGGTTAGCAAATGGATCTGCCAGCTGAGAAACTGACTTGATTCTCTGCTGGGGATGGGGGCTGACTTGGGGGTGGGTACCACGTGTACTAGGATTTTATAGAAGCATTGCTCCATCAACCAGTAAGATAAAGGGATAAGCTTCTCACTCCACAAACTGTTGATTCATTTAAGCATTTATTTAGCATCTGCTATGTGCCAGGCACAGGGATACTCTGTGAGACTTGGGGTGCCCTGGAGGAACACACAGTCTAGTGGGAGGTGAAGAAACACACACTTCCTGGAAGGGGTAAGTTTGAGGCAAGGGCAGCTGTCTATTGTGTGGTAGAAACACAAGGACTTTGGAGCCCGAGAGACCTGGATTTCAAACTCAGCTTCATGATTTAGCAGCTGCGTGACCTTGGGCAAACTAAGCCTCAGTTTCCTTACCTGTCAAATGGGAACAGAGATAATGCATGTGATGTGCCCAGACACCTTAGGCACTACAGATGGTAGCTGCTATTATTTTGCACGTAGACTTTAGGAGCACAGAGGAAGGGTAACCTGAGTGGGAAATCCAGGGAGGCTTCTTGGAGGAGGTGGCTCAGAATTGGGGTTGTGCAATGTATGCAGGCAGGAGAAAGGCGAAGAGAATTCCTAGCAGAAGGAGGAGCTGTGAAAGGGCAGAAAGGTACAAAAAGGCTGGATGGTAGGGTGTCACAGTCTGAGCATGCTCTGTAGGGCATGATGCCTCTACCCTCTCTGCTTGTAAGTGGGAAAAAGACAAGTTGTGAGGCTACCATCATTGCTAGAGTCAGAATTCAAAGATGAACATGGAAAGAAACAGTTACTCTTCACATTATTTCTCGCCTCCCCCACCAGTTCTTTTCATAATACCCAGCTCCATGCCACCTGCTTGGTGACTTGAACACACCCTGTCTTCACACACTATGCTGTTCTCTCTAACACCTTCACAACTTGGGGAATAAGAGTCATGTGGCATGTATTTGGAGGGTTGCATGCTCATGTCTGTGCCTATTTGGTGTTATATTCATGTTAAAATGGAAAACCAAGACGATGCTCACTGCCATCTCATTATCCGAGCCAGGGAACTTTGATTCATGGGTGGAACTTTGCTCCCTAAAGCTGTTGGCATAGAAAACCTTGCCTCTCATTTCTGACCCGTTGGATTCTACTAGTTGAAATACAATGGTCCCCTTACACTTAATATTTAAGTAATTCAAAGTTTTGGGCGGAGGTGAACATTTTATGAATCAGGCTTCCTCGTTAGACGGTTTCAGATTGACCCCCGAGGCAACAGAGCCTGAAACAGGAGAGCTCTGTGGGAGCGTTTCCTCTCTGGTGAATTACCCTGCGCGCTTGAGCACTGTTGTTATTCTGGCTGATTTCACAGCCATCCTACAAGGGGGTTAGTCCTAATGCTTGGCCAGGAGAGCTAACTGCCGACTCAGGGTCTGGTTTAGAAACAGTGGTTTAAGGCAGCTCAGTGCAGCCGGGTTCTGGCCGGCAGGGCGAGGGGCTGGCCCTCCGGTGCCAACTCTGACATTTATTAGCTGTGCAGCTAGAGGCAACTTATTCCCTGCCCAGCCCACGTTAGTCCTCCGTGAGATGAGAAAACTGGCCTGGATCGGAGTGGCCCGTATCCTGTTCTGTGGAACCCTCACTGTGTGGGATGTTACAGAGGGGCTTATGGCTGGAGGCTGAAAGGGTGACATGATCAAACAAAAATGGCAAACGCTGGATGGACAGTGATGTCCAGCGCCTTTGAAGAGCGAGGCTACGACAGAGACATGAAGAGAGTTGGAGAGAAGGCAGCTGTTTCAAGTCAGGAGGTCCAGGCTTTGGGGTCAGAGGGCTGGGTTTTGATCCCAGTTCTGTCCCTTTCTTCTGCTGGACTTGGGCCAGTGACTGCAGTGCGGTGTCTGTTTCTTTGTGTCGTGGGGACAAGAACCACCCAGGTGCGTGGAGTCACTGAGAGGGTTAAATGGGCTGCGCACTGCTAGGGCTTGGCATGCACTTATTATACTCTGAATGTTTGCTGTTGGCAGTACACCTCGTATAAATGTACTCTGAATCAGACATTCTCAAAAATTTTTTTACCCAGCTTCTGATGTTCTTGGAAACATCAGAGGAACTACTTTTTTAACTGCACACTTCATATAGTTTCTTTTTCTAAAATTAATTTTTATTGGAGTATAGTTGCCTTTTATTTTTTTTTTGGCCTCGCTGTGTAGCTTGTGGCATCTCAGTTCCCCAACCAGGAATCGAACCCACACCCCTGGTATCAGAAGTGTGGAGTCTTAACCCCTGGTACTGGAAGTGTGGAGTCTTAACCACTGGACCGCCAGGGAAGCCCCCACCTCATACGCTTTCTTACTCCGTCCTTTGTTTCATGATTATAAATGTTGCCTCTCTGACAGTGCAGGAAGCAGGGTTGGCCTGCATCTCCATCCTGCTAGTGAAATGGTTTCCATGGCAACAGAAGTCCGTGGGTGAGAAAAATAAATGGTCTTGCAAGGAAGAAACCGATTTGGGCCATTGGACCACACTCACTGCCAGTTTCCTGACTGCCTGTTTAATACAAGCAGCAGTCATTTGTCCAGGGCAGGCATGCCATCCAGCCAGGAGCCAGACAGATCCAGCTCTCCCCCAACACTCTCCTGTTTGTTGATGTGGGGGAAAAACATCAACCAGAACAAGTGTTTCAAATGAGACATTCTGGTTTGTAAACAGTAGGTTTCTCTGATGTGGAGGCAGTTGCAGATGAAAGATGGCAAAGTGACTCAGCTGAGAAGAGAAGAACTTGAAAGGAGCCACCACTTAAAAAAATGGGTTCCTGGAATGCGGCCTCCTTTCTGTCCTTTTTCCTGAGGGGAGGATAAAGTGTCTGGACAATTTTCTTTGGCTCAGGATAGCAGGATGTGGTTCACCTGATGCTGTGCCTCTAAATTGTGTTGGGGACTTAAAAGGACTGGGATGAGACCAGGAACCCGCTGGGATGTAAAGGGTGGGAGTCAGCAGGTGCCTCCCTCCCTCCCTCGTTTACCTTCAGTGAAGCCCAAGGGAAGTCTGAAAAGAGACAAATGCCACTGAGGGTGATGAGGGGCTGAGGAGGGGGAACTGAGAAGGCCAAGTGTGAGATGGAGTTTAGGGGCGAGCGCCAGACTCAGAATCAGGAAGCAGGATTCTCCTGCTAGCCCAGCTTCTCTCTCTTCTTGTGGAACTAACTCAGTTTTCTCCTCTGGACACGGGTTTTCCCTGACCCTTTTGCCCCAACAGGGCTATTATAAGCATCATGTAAGTGAAGTAAAATAAGTATTTACCAAAATTGTTGGAAAAAAATATCCAAAACTTGGATGTAAGGCAGAAAGGGGGGTGGCACACCCTTCAAGGTCGCATGGTGGCATCATGACACTGTTCGCCACTCCATCCCATCCCTGTGAGGATCTAGGGAAATTTCCTCTGTTCTCCTCTTACACTTGGTGAAGTTCCATGTTAACTTGTAGATTTTTGTCCAGTAGGGACACCCATGCAGATAGTTTTTGTCATTTTGAAAAAGACAGCCCCAAAGGTTATGGTTCATTGTCATGTAGGATATCAACTAGTTCTCTATCTATTCAATCTTGTCCTAACAGTAAATTGCTTATGAACCCCTAGCTCCTCAAATGCTTTTTGGACTGCTCTGAATATCTTACTGGTCCCTTCATTATATCATGAGTTGAATATAATCTTTGCTACGTTTTGTTATATAGTCGCACAAGAATGCTGACCTTACCTTTTTGAAAACTATGTCTTAACACCATCACATGCCCTCCTGACTATCTGTGGGTTTGCTCTTTGAGCTGGGATGTTCTGAACTGATACTAAATTCTATTCCAAAGCAACTCCTCTGACTTGTCTTTTACGGTAAGCTCTATAAGCATACCTGTGTTGTTAGAAAACATTACTGGTCAACGTGCCTTGTTACTTAAAAACATCCCTTTCCCCCGGGGTCCCAGGAGAGGAGGTGATGAACCCAGAGGAGGCACTTTTAGTAACCTTGTTTTCAGGTGAGGAAACAGGCTAAGAGAGGTTTCACCTCCCCTTCAAAATCCAACAGTCAGTAAGTGGCGGAGCTTGGACACGAAACCAGCCAGGTCTTACTTCTTGGCTATGCTCTCAAGTTCTGTGGCACTTTCCACCACAGATACAGCACTTTACAGGTTACAAAGTGTATTCACACCCCTTCTCTCACTTGGTTTTCACAACCAGCCTAAGATCTCAAGATTTAGCATTTGGCTCATGAGCAAAACAAACTCCCAGAACTGATAGGATACACCACTCAGAACATGATTCACACTCATGTCTTTGGATTCAGATCCTGTGGCTTCCAACAACACCAGGTGTCTCCAGACCCCAGACAACCTCCCACGAGTCTAGCTTTGACTCAGGGCCTCGGACTACTTGGGTCCAAAGAGGTGGACAGCATTTCTGTAGGGGTGGGATGTCCTGGAAGGGGTAGGGGCGGGGGGCAGTAGGAAAAGGTCATGATCGCCCTGGTCCCAGGATTTCTACCAGCCAACCTTGTTCTGCAAAATAAAATGTACATGCTCAGGACATCAGACAGGTTTCAGTGGGAGAGGTGGTGGCCAGAGGAGAAAGCGGATCAGAACCATGGGCAGTGACTGTGTGAGTGAAGCACTGGGCGCTGGTTCCCCCAGTTTATCTGCCTTGTCCTGGAAGCCTGAAATGACTACAGGACAAATGGATAGGACCAGGCCAGGGAGCTGGTGCTTATGCTGTGACCCAAGTTCACATTTCAACTTAACCCATACAGTACAGGCAAGAAACTGTCTCTAGGTTTTCTGGGGCCCCTACACTGACTTCCGTAATAACTCACATACATGAGCTGAAGCTCCAATACTTTGGCTACTCATTGGAAAAGACCCTGATGCTGGGAGAGACTGAGGGCAGGAGGACAAGGGGACAAAAGAGGGTGAGATGGCTGGATGCATCACTGACTCAATGGACATGAGTTTGAGCAAACTCTGGGTGATAGTGAAGGCCAGGGAAGCCTGGTGTGCTGCAGCCCATGGGGGTCCCAAAAAGTTGGACACGGCTTAGTGATAGAATGACAATAGTGACTTCTGTAGTAACTCACCTGAATATACTGATACAATTACAAGTGCAGTCAATGCCAGGAAGGAGGAAAGGCATGTGCCACAAAACTGTACTCGGGTAAGATGATTTGGCTTTGCGTCTGTGTGTGTGTGGACCAGCGCTTCTCAAGTTACCCGACTCTCTGATTAGCAGAAAGATCCCCTGAGATCTGGCCAGTGTGCAGATTCTTGTCCAGCAGATCTGGAATGAGCCTGATATTCCATTCCCAACCTCCCAGCGGAGGCCAGTGCTGCTGGTGTGGGGGCCACACTCTGCGTAGCCAGGGGCCACATCAGTGGTTCCCAAACCTGAGTGCATATTACAATCACCTAGTAATGAAATGAAAGTGTTAGTTGCTCAGTTGTGTCTGATTCTTTGCGACCCCTTGGACTGTAGCCCACCAGACTCCTCTGTCCATGGGATTTTCCAGGCAAGAATATTGGAGTGGGTTGCCATTTCCTTTTCCAGGGGATCTTCCTGGCCCAGCGATCAAACCTGTGTCTCCTGCATCGTGGATTCTTTCCATCTGAGCCACCAGGGAAGCCCCTAGAATCACCTAGAGATCTTTGCAAACTTCCGAAGCCTAGGCTGAATCCCGCAGTAACTTAGCTCCAATCTTGGGGGATGGACCATAGGCTGTAGACATTTCGGAAGGTTCCCCAGGGGATTTTAACATGAAGACAAGTTTGGGAACAACTGAGCCTCAGTACTGGGCCCTTGGCGATTCCAACTTGGACTTGAAGGCTCTCAGCTCCTTGGCTTAATGTCTTCTCACCCTGTACGCCTCTCGCAGGCCACCACTCCTCCAGGGTGAGGTTTTACGGGCTGCCTGGCTTTTGTTGTCCCTTCCTTTTGGTCTCATCTGCCCCAGCACAGGCCTGCCTCGCAGACTTCTGTGCCAAAAGTGGTAACATTCTTAACAGCCAGAGGGAAGGAAAACCACACCCTTCCTCTTCCTTTAAATTTCACTAGCGGCTCAACGCCCCTCAGGGGCTCTCAGGGATCCTGAGACCCTCTGCCAGGCCTGAGGTCACAGGTGGTCCTCCCCTTACCCCACCCTGGGGCCAAAGCGGGGAGCGGGTGATGGTGCCAGGCGGAGGAGCCCAGCCTGGCTGTGGCTTCAGATCTTGGCCATGAGAACCCTGTTTCCCCAAATAGGAGAGGAAAGGCGGGGCATGTGGAGCCCAGGCCCTGGCAGGGTCTTTTATCCCCTCCTCCGCCTCAGGAGGACTGGCTCAGACGTGGTAGCAGAGAGTGTGCAGAACCAAATGCTGGCGGCCTCTCCCTTTTCCAAATTTCCATCCTGTGCCGTCCCACCCATGCTCTCCCGGATGACGTGTGTATCAACCATGGAGACAACTTTGGATAAAGTGCCTTCTAGAACCACAGAGTTCCCCCAGCCTAAAGTAACAACCTTGTCTACGTTAGAGGTCATATCTGGGGGCAGAGATGCTCTCCAGGGGGCTGTGTGTGTCGAAATCTACTGTTTCTCCCCCACATTTGCTCCTTGCGAATTTCTCTTCCTCTGTCTGGACAAACACGAATGTGAAGAAATCTCTTGAGTTTAGACCCTCTTTCCCTAAATTGTGTAATGAGACTAAAAATGTACAGACTAAACAAACTGAGATGAGCCCTACTAATCTAGTGCTTAGAATTCTGTGCATGGAAAACTTTTTTCTTCTTTCTGATTATAAAGAGCAATCCTATTTAAAGTGACAGTAAAGGAAAACATTGGGTGGGTGACAAGCTGATTGTAGAAGTGGCTGAGTAGTTTGCATTCTAGGGTAAGACTCAATTATTTTTCCTATTACATATGTGTGTTGAAATTGATTCCCTGGACTGGCTGTGGTTGGGAAGAGTTAGTCTGACGGCTTTAGTTTAGGGTGTTAGGAGTGTCTGGCATCCCAAAGATGGTTTTACAGATGCCCCCAAAGAGTACTTTTCACTCCCTATGAGAAATGGTGTTTCATTTGGGTTTCGTCCATTAAGATAGTTTGTATGGGTTCAGCTCTAGGAGAATTTGGGTTTGGGGCAAAATATACCATGTTGTCCTTTATTGTCCTCTTTTTAAAAAAGCTGATTATAGTTCCCTGTGCTATATAGGAGTACCTTGTTGTTATCTGTTTTATAAACAGTGGTTTTTATTTGCTAGCAGAACACTCCTAATTTATCCCCCTCCCCTTTCCTGTTTGGTAACTGTCAGTTTGTTTTCTGTATGTGTGAGTCTGTTTCTGTTTTGTAAATAAGTTCATTTGCACCATTTTTTAGATCCCCTATATAAGTGATATCATGTCTTTCTGATTTGCTTCACTTAGTATGATCATCTCTAGGTCCATTCACGTTGCTGCAAATGGCATTATTTCCTTCTTTTTTACGGCTGAGTAATATTCCATCACATATATGTGCCACATCTTCTTTATCCGTTCATCTGTCAGTGGACACTTAGGCTGCTTCCATGTCCTGGCTGTTGTAAACAGTGCTTCTCTAAACATTGGGGTCCATGTATCTTTTTGCATTAGAGTTTTCTCTGGATATATGCTCAGGAACTATTCTTTCTCTCTTAATACATCATGTTTAACAGGTAAAATTAAGTTTAACTCAGGGTGGCCAGGAATGAGAATTGAATTCACAGATGCTCCAGAGCTGTAGTCCCCAACCTTCCTGGCACCTGTGACCAATTTTGTGGAAGACAGTTTTTCCATAGACCAGGGGCATGGCGGGGCATGGTTTGGGGATGATTTAAGCACATTGCATTTATTGTGCACTTGGTTTCTAATCTAATGCTGCTGCTGATCTGACAGGAGGTACCGGTCTGAGGCCTGGAGGTTGGGGACTCCTGTTCTAAAGTACGTGAAAGGTAGGCAAAAAGCATGGCGGGTCCAGACCCTCTGTGGGGTGAAGGGGCCTATTGCTTCTGCATCTCCCACACCAGCTGTTCCTGAAGTGCATCCCAGTCATCTGTTCAGGCTCCTCGACGAGCATGTGCCAGGAAAGTTCTAGAAACCACCGTCCATTTCCTCTATTGCTTCCTCAGGGAGGTTCTTGATTTTCCTAGACTGGGTCCTCCCTCCTGCCCCCCCTTAAGTTCCTAACCACCATACATAACCCTTTATGGCGCATTTTTAATAGTTGTAATAACTTATATGGTTCTCCAGGGGAAGACATGATTTCGAGATTCCCAAGGTTCACATCATGTGTGAACAAGGGTTAATCTGGCTAGGAAAACCAGGTCGGAAAGCAAATCCATATGTGGCCAGGGAAATATAAAATGAAAACCTTCTCTGTTTAAGACCTGGCCTTTGCCTCCCCTGCCCCCACCCTTGCCGGACAAGCCTCATTGATTTGAGGTTGGTTCCAGAAAAGCAGAAATGCCCAGACCGCCTGCCTCTGGGGCGGCTGGTTCTATTGGTGATACGGCAGCTGCCCCACCGCCCCTGCACCCCAGCTGACCCCATGCTCAACTGGCTGCATCCTGGAGCTTTCCCCTGATTAAAAATGTCTTATTGCCATCATGGTAGAGAAGGAAATGGCAACCCACTCCAGTATCCTTGCCTGGAAAATTCCGACAGAGGAGTCTGGCAGGCTACAATCCATGGGGTCACAGAGTCGGACACAGCTGAGCGACTGAGCACGCACACACACACATCGCCATCGTGGGTGCCTGGTATCTGCCTGCTCGGCCGAGTCTGTGTGTAGTGTCTGCCTGCCCCACATCATCACTTGGCAGCGCTGGGTGGGCATCGAGTGCTGGGGCAGCCACGATGGCCGATCATCTACCCCGGTTTTCTTTTCCTTCTTTCTGTCTGCCTTTTCCCTACATTGACTCTTTTGTATTTTTTAGCACTTTCATCAAAAAAGAAGCTGAGAGGCCATGAGACTGAAATCAGGACTTTTCCCCCCAAGGGTTGCCTGCTCATGGAAGGGCCTGACAGGAGGGCCGTTTGGACAGAATGGCTGCAGCAATGCTATGAAGCAACTGGCGTGGCCGGGCTCCTCTCCCAGCTGTCACTGCCAGAGCCCTGGTAAGGGGACAGCCTCGAAATACTTGCAGAGTATCTTTTACCTTTCAAAGGAGCTGGGGCTGGGGGTCATTTTGAGAAAGAAGAGTACTGACTGGGGCAAAAAGTCCCATCTCCTAAATTGAACCACTGATGGCTGGGTAGCTGGATCTACTTGATGGTTACGGAAAACCTAGGGCATTGTCAGCCCCCACCCAGGATTCTGACTCCCTTGTTTAACATTCCGTTGGCAGAGAGACAATGACGACGACCCAGGAGGAAAGCAAACCAGCCTCTTGGGTGGCCAACTTCTTGTTGATAGCTGATGTGGTATCCAAAGCAGGTCCACAAATCTCTGTATTAGGTCGGCCAACAGGTTCGTTTGGGTTTTTCCATCTGTAGCATCTTGTGGAAAAAGCTGAACAAACTTTTTGGCCAACCCAGTATGAGGCACCCGGCTGGACTCAAGTGAGAGGTGTTTGTTTTGGACTGAATTCTTATTTCCCTTTGACACTGGCTTGCTTTGCACCAGCCGCAGACCCTGCCCGGGAGACCGTGAAGAGCGCACCGCAAGACACAGAGGTCAAGCCAGCCCTCGGGGTACAGCCCTTCTCTCCTGTTTTTGAGGATTGCCCATTTTTAGAAAAGCCTGCCCATCATCTGAGCGGCTCGCTCGCCTGCTTAATCAGTCAGTATGGGGGGGAGGGGTTCCTCCTGCCTTCCTGCTCTGCCACCCCCAGACTTTTATGGATCTTCTGAGACACTCAGGTTCCCAGAACATGGGCACCGATTCATCCACTGTGAAAGGGGTTTCCACAGGGCAGGAGCTGACCTGGCATTTCTTTTCCAAATAAGTGTTTCCAGAAGCTCCAACAAGTGTTGGTTTTTTTTTTTTTTTTCCCCTTTGCAGTTGTCTTTTTTCCTTCTTGGAAAGGCCCTGCCTGCTTTGGGGGAGATGGCAGTAAAGCCACCAGTCTTGCTCAGAGCCAGGAGTTATCCAGTCCTCCTGGGAATCTTATCTAGAGGTTTACCAAGTAGCTCAGGGAGTCAAAGAAAATGAAGTCCCTGCATGGAGTATTTACCACCCATCATCTCCCCTCTTCTAAATGAGAACAAGCCTGATGTCCTGAGGTTACACTTGGAAGTGAAGATCTCATTGGCTACATGGTTCTTAGGTTTGGACCCTTAAAAGACTCTGTCTCAAGTATAAAACTGTAAGCTTGAGGCTGGCAATGTTTACTTATTATCGCTCCTCAGTTTTGCTAAAATGCTTCTCATTTTAGAGGCCTGGTATCTTAAGAACAGCTCCTGGGACTTCCCTGGCAGTCCAGTGGTTAAGCCTCCATGCTTCCAGTGCAGGGGGCATGGGTTCGATCTCTGGTGGGGGAACTAACTTCGCTCATGCTGCTTGGGCAGCCAAAAATAAATAAATAAGAACAGCCTTCTATAAGGATGTAGTCTGGGGTGTGTGATTGTATGCATCTGAATCCTGAAATGTCAGCATCACTGAGTTTTTCAAGGATAATACACTTTTATTGGAGTTCATTTTGGAAATGTGTGAGTGTGGTGGGGGGGCACCTAGCAACTCAAATTGAAGAATTTTTTTATCTTGCCTATCTGAATCTTAATATCTTGAAAGGAAATGTGTGGTGTAAAGGTATAGCCCTGTTATTAAAAGTCTGAAGTCTTTACTTATATAAGTGATACCTGCTGGGAATCTCATGGTTAATGTATAGGACAAGGGAACCATTGAGACACAAATGTTTCCTTCAGCCAACACCGGGGCCTTGATGGAAAACAAAACACTTGTGTGTTAGGGTGGTGTCTTTCACAGGACATTTTCTTGGTTTAAAACAAGATCCTTCTTATAAACGACTTCCCTCTTCTCTCTTTATTGCTATCATATGTTTCTAAAACTAACCCTCAATACACTTTCAAATATTTCATCCTTTCCTTGATTTTCCAACCCTGCATAATGCACTAGTTGTCCATACTCTGTAGAGTTGAATGCAGCATTTAAGAAAACCTGACACAAGAAAATCACAGATTCTGAGAAAGGAAAAACACCTTAAAGAGGAGGTAGGCCAAGTTTTTCATGTTTATGAAACAGAAACTAGCAGATGTCATTCACTTTCCAGGTCTCACCTTTGGAGCCCAAGGAACAGAATGAAAATGTAGAATTAGAGATACAGAAGCCAAGTGTCCTGCCAGCAAATTATCTCTGGAGTAAATTTAGAATTACTCATTTAACTGTATGCCCTAGAAAAGATGCCAAATTCCCCTATACCTCTAAGCCAGCCCATAGGCACTTCCCTCTGCTTGGACCATCTTCCTTCTCTCCTCCCTCCACCTAACAAACTTCTACTCGTCCTGTAGGTATTTAGGGTCTTAGAAAAGCCTGCATCTTGCACTTCTTTGCTGTATCCATTGTGCTTATAGTTATTTAATGATGGTATACCATGATTATATACACTCTGATGTCATTTTTTTCCTGCTGGGTTGTCAGTTGTCTGGGGGCAAGGTCCCTGGGTGTCTGGTTCTTTGCTCCATCACCAGCGCCTAAGGTGGGGCCTTGCGCCTAGTACTGCCTCTGTAAACATGGGGATCAATAGCTTCCTCTACAACAATTTCACTTTTGCCTTTGAGCACTGCTTTTTGGTGCTTTCCAGGTGGCTCAGCTGGTAAAGAACCTGCCGGCAATGCAGGAGACCCTGGTTCAATTCCTAGGTCAGGAAGATTCCCTGGAGAAGGGATAGGCTCCCCACTCCAGTATTCTTGGGCTTCCCTGGTGGTTCAGATGGTAAAGACTCTGCCTGCAATGTGGGAGACCTGAGTCCCATCCCTGGGTTGGGAAGATCCCCTGGAGGAGGGCATGACAACCCATTCCAGTATACTTGCCTGGAGAATCCCCATGGACTGAGGAGCCTGGCGGGCTACAGTCCGTGGGGTCATAAAGAGCTGGACATGACTGAGTGACTAAGCACAGCATAGTGCTTTTTGGCGCATTAAAAGCGAACACATAATAGTGATCTTCCACCTGAAGCTGATCTCTGTAGTTTGAGTTGGAAGAAGAAAGATTGACCTTGGTTTCCTGTTGTCCCCAGAATTCTAGCCTCCCCTGATCACCCCACCTGTCTGGCCAGCCCTTGTGCGTGTCCCTCACTCGCTGCCCTCCCCTTTCCTAGGTTCTAGTGCTGGGCTCTGGTCTCCCTTTGGGTCTCAGGATGCTTCTGTCTTATGCATCAATTAGCTCAAACCCTTCCCTCTGGCTCACAGCATCATCCTCAGGAGTGTGTTCAGCTCCTGCAAGCTCTTCCTGGATGGACTGATGGAAATGCCAACTCACCCCCTTGGTCATCCAACCCCACCGGTTGTCCCACACTTATGGACTCCCTGCCCATCCAGTCACCTGGCCCTGCAGTCTGAACCCTGGTCAACTGCTGGAAGAAATGTTCTTCTTCCTGGGCAGAAGCTGGCTTTTCCTCCTTTATAGTTTGTGTCATCCCTTCCTTAGTGTACCCCAGAAAGTTGGACATGGTCTCCTGACACAGGAGAACCAGTTTGCGAACCATCTAAAAAGTGAGTCACTAGCAAGAGAAAGTCAGGCTTCCCTAACAAAACTAGAATGGAGCAACTGTAGGCTTGTCCATGAAACAGAATGTATACCATCCCTGGGAACTTACAAAACTCAGGCCAGTCAAGGGACTCATCAAGTTCCACAGATGTTCTCTGGCATTTTCGGCCTTGATTACTTGCCTTGGAGTATCGCTTTCTTCCCTCCTGCCCTGACATGATGTGCTGGCGGAACACTGGGGGAGGCACCATGGACCTTGGACTTGAACCTGAGCCCTGGGTGCCTTTTCAGTGTCTGTGTGACCACGGTGAGCAGTTTCTGCTCTCTGAACCTTGATATTTTACATGGCTCATCTTTGAAATGGATCATAATCCCTACCAGCTTCATGGGGTTGTGGTAAGAATCCAGTGGGGGTCATTTATATAACAGATGTTGAAAATTGTAAAGTCCTGTAGAGACCAGGGATTATCAAGTATTAGATGTTTATGAAGCCCTACGTTCCTCTTTCCTGAATCCTATCCTCAGTATACCATCTCTGTGGTTATTTACTTTTAATTTTTCTTTAAACAAATCACTTTTTAAAAACATATTTCTTGAAAAACCCCTTTTCCTTACAATTTAGAAAAACTGTAGAGCCACAGACATAGAAAACAAACTTCTGGTTAACAAAGGCAGGGCGGGATAAATTAGGAGTTTGGAAATAACACATGTACACTATTGTATATAAAAGAGATAAACAACAAGTACCGACTGATAGCACAAGGAACTAAATTAAATATCTGGTAATACCGTATAATGGAAAAGAATCTAAAAAGTATATATATGTGTATATACACACACACACACACACACACACACACATATACACACACACGTATGTGTATGTGCATATAACTGAACTACTGTACACCCAAAACTAATACATTATAAATCAACTATATTTCATTGAAAAGGTGCTTGTTTTGAAAAAATAAGAGGTAATGATAAAAATACAATAAATATGAAACAATACCATTAAATTCTAGCTAATACTCTTGTTTTAAAGCTTTGAACCTGAGGACTGCTTTCCATCCATTCAAAGCGACACTGGGCAAGTGATGCAGGTACTAAAGCCCTGTTAGCACCAGGTGGAGACTTTCTCCAATCCAAAAGGTGAAACAACGGAGACAAAAGGTGAAAACGAAGACAAATTCTGACTAATGTGGTTCGACACTGTTAATGCATGTCTGGGTACCTACTTCATTCATCTTGTGACCAACAAGTTCACGGCCCATCATTGTGGAACCCTATAAACATGCTTGGTATAGATGAGAAATGGTTTAGAGGGAAGGCGGTTGCTGAGGACTGAACTGTCCACATTTAATTCCCATTCATCACATTAGCTTTGTCACAGTGGCAATTTACTTCATCCCTCTGAACCTTAGTTTACTCATCTGTAAAATGGGATTTATGCAAAGACGAGGGAAAAAACCCATGTAGCCCAATGCCTGACACATAGCCCACGTGTGGTTTAAGTGCAGGTCACATGCCAAGTATAACAGCAAGGCTTCTATTTTTGCTCCTCATACCAAGAGCATAACTGGTTCAAGTTTCTGGTGTTTTGGTTCTGAGGGGCATGGAATGACTAAAAACTGAGAAGAAGAATCTGGGGCCATTTCTCTACTAGCAAAGTAAAAAGGAGAATTAAAGTGATGAACTGGGCCATTCAGATTTTCAAAAGATGGGCAAAATGTCAACCAACAAAACAATCTTACCCAGCAGAACATTGAATAGGCTTATCCGCTCTTTCAAAAAAGCAGTCATGGTCAGCAGGGTGTCAAAGACTGGCTAAAGTTATAGAGCACTGAGAGGTGTTGATATTATGCATTTTTAAAGAAGGGAGTGCCAACTCTGAGTCTGCAGGATAAGAAGAAATATGATGGGTCCAGGGCCTTTTGAGAATTATTCTTGCACTTCAAAGAGCATGTACTTGGCATTGATTCCACCACTTTCCTGAGTTTGGTCAACGTGGCTGAGGGAAGGCAAAACTCTTAAAAATCCACACAGATGGAACTTTTCCACTGGCCCTATTTTGGTATAAATATTCATCAAGGACTAGAAACTTTAAGTAGATATCGGTGTGAGCTATGAGTGGTTTGGATTAAATTTCAGCCAGTTTTCAGTCGTCCTGCTGCATCTTATCTCTCAGGAGGGCCAACCCTTCTGAGATGTGGCTGCTGTTGTTTAGAGATCCCAGCCAACCTGTCTCCCCGGACCAGGGAAATCATGGGAGTTTGTTCTCAAGAGGCTTCCCGCCAGAAACGGGGGGCCTGCTTCAGGTTCAGATGGAGGTCTGTGCTAGTTGTTTGAAGGGAGGAAGCAAATCAAGGCTTGGCTCATCCGCCACCCTGGGGTCCACCCTTGTGTAGATGAGTTTGAAGGAGGATGATACAATTCGGCACCAGACATGGAAAATTCAGGCTGCTCTGGAAGGGTGCCTTTCTGACCCCTCCTCACTTTCAGCTCCTTTTCATCTTAGGATCCTTCCTAAATACTCTCTAGGAGTCTTCCTCCCACTCTTCTGGCCCTATTCCCATCTTGCCAGTTCTGACCGTGGTCCATGAATCAGAAGGTTGTAGATTAAGCAGCGTGTGTAGGGCTCTGGAAGAGGTCATGGTCTAACCTACTCTATTCCATCTCTCTCCGTGTCCTCTGCCCTGCTCCTCTCCATCTCCCTTTCTACCCCTCAGGATTCCTTGTCTCTGCCAGGAAGGAAAACCCACTTGCTCTTACTTCTTTTGATGCCTCTCCTTCTCTCTCCTGTATTCTGATTCCATCTCATTTCCTTCTCAGTCCATTAAAATTTTTGAGTCCTTCCTGTATGCCTGGCTTTCCGGGGTGACACAAAAGAGAAATAAGGCCTGGTCCCTGCTCTCAAGGAGCTCACGAATGGAGGATGTAGACACAAGAAAGGTGTCATGGGATAGGAGTTAAATGACCAGGAAAGCGCTCGTTAGTAGAAGAGCTAGGATTAGAACTCAGGGTGTCTTAGCATTTCAGATTCAGAAAGACTTAAAAACGATTTTATCCAAGTACCCCATCCACAACCTTACATGGGAGATGGACCAGGTGGCCAGATGCTGTGAGAACCACTTGTATGCACTGAGACCTTGTCAAAAGATCAAGCCTTTTGAATTCCTTTAATTATTAGACAGCTCTTTCTTATTGTGAGCTAAAAAATCTCTCTCTGAACCTAACCTCCCTCTCACCCACTGGTTCTGTTTCCTTAGTTCCTTAGTTCAGGGATGCAATGGCCACTTTTTTCTAATGTCTGGTTCACCGTCCAAGTCCTACATATTGGTCAAGATTGAGGTCAGAGAATCAGTTTCTCGGGTGACTTCCTACCTGCTGCGAGACCTAGTAGGGTTCAAGGGAAGGCACAGGGCGGGTGGCAACAGCCCTTCTAATTAGTGTGGATCTTGCTACAGAGTGTGTTCTCCCAATGGGCTGTGTGCGCCTGTAGGCTGTGAAAGAGGACACACTTGAGGAAACACAGCTTTTCCATCAAACTTCACCTCGTTGTCAGATCCTTGCAAACCCAGGGATGGTCCCCATAATTTCATTTTCCAGATAATTGGCAGGGAATCATCTGTCATCCCCACCCCCACCCTGTTTAACATACCATCTGCAACTGACACAAATCAACTGACAATTATTCCAGTGGCATTTCGATATACAAACCATGTGGTTTTCATTGTGCTGAGTTACCTGCTCAGAATCATGGCAGGAACGGTTCCCACAGTCTCAGACCAAGTCAGAAACCTGAAGGAATTGTTCTGATGCAAGGGATCATTCTTACTCAAGTTTCCTGACTTTCCTTCTCACAGTTTATCAAGGAATTCTCTGTGGAATTTCTTTTCCTCTAATTACTAACTGAATGACTTCAGAATTGGAAGGTGGATAAAACTTGGGGTGCACACACCATCCTGTGGTCCTCACAATTGTGTTTTCACATTCTGCTCACAGGCAGAGCATGCTTGATTTCACAAAGGGTGTGTGTGTGTGTGTCTGTGTGTTCCTTTCTTTCCATATATGTTGCATATCCTCAGTTAATTTTTTTTCCCTTTGATCACAACACAAATCTACATCTTCCTGTAAAAATTCAAACTGAATCGGGGTGAGCTTGCTGTAACCCCTCTGCTGAGCTTGGGAGTCTCAAGCATGCCAGCTTGGCAGGCTGTGCTATCCTATCATCCCAAGGGTGTTGGTTGACAGGTGAGAGGGACAAGTTCTCGGATGAGAAAGTTATAAGACGTGCCTGATGGATGGATGGATATGTAGGAGTATGTCTCTCTGTAGTTGAAGATGGATGATATTTCCCAACTTAGAAGTCAAGTAAAATGGAGAATATGCATGTCAAGACTTGGAACTCATAACACTGGCCTGTGACCCAAGCATAATATTCATTCATCCTTGTCTTTCAACATTCAGCTCAGATGTCGCCTTCTTGATGAGCGTTCCCTGACCTCCGCAGGTCGGGTTAAGTACTTCCTCTCTGATCTCCCTCACTCTCTCATTTGAACCTCTGATCAAGGCTTTGATTCTCTGGTAGCCAGGCTGGCTGTTCCATCTCTCAAACTATCAGCTTCAGGGATTTCTTTCCTTTTTACTTCTCTGCTTCCCAGCTCAGCCCCTGACTTATAATAATTATATGGAATATGTGTTTGCACAGAATGAATTCTTAAAGTTGGCCAAATCAGAGGGAGGTGATGAGTTTCACCAGAATAATGTTTGCACATTTCACTTTCACTGGGTCTTTCAATAGTGATGATAACTCATGTGTAACACACATTCATGAGCTGTCAAATGCTGTGTTAAGAACTTAATAGGTTACTGTCATGAGGACAACTTTTAGGCCCATTTTATAGATGAAAAAACTGAGGCTCAGAGGTAATGGGATTTACCCCAAATAGGAAGCAGGTGACAGAGCTGGGATTTGAACTCAGTTTGTCTACTCTATCCAAGAGCCTCAGAACTCAATCCACTATGGTTGTACATGTGCATGTGTGTATACATATGCATGTATGTGAATATTTGTGTGTGTGTATGTAGAATATTGTTACAGCTTTTTTTGGACAGAAGTCTTAATCTGTTTGTGTCCTTTTGTCTGACATGAAAGTGTCCCTTCTCAGAACCATGTTCTAAAAGCACAAATGAAAATATGTATGATTACAAAGAAAATGAATACTACTGAAATAATATCAATATGTAAAAATTAATCTGTAATTTAGTAACATACATGCCTTTGTTAAATTAATTAACAAGGCCAGTCATGGATTTAATTACTGTTATTTCAGAACAAGGATGAGTATGAGCGGTATGCCTGGCATCTCTCTTGGCTGTAATAGGATATGAAAATATCAGATTTCCATCGGTTTGAAGGACACAGGGCCTATGGCCAGTTATCTTTTTCTAACTTAAATGTCACATTCAATAGCTTTATTTGCTTTTAAAAAAAAAGGCACAGGGGGTGCTAAACTGCCAGGGCTTTTGTTTTCATTTATAATGAAAAGAAATGTTTCATTTCAGTTAGAGGTTAGGTATATAAGGATGCACTATTTCCCTTCATTTCTGTTCCTTGATACCCTCAATTCTATCCACAGATCGCTGTTTAAAAAAAAATCTCTCCTCTGTCTGTTGATACTAATGAGTAAAAACAAAATCTCCCTCCCACACTTTCTCTAAAATAAGCCGCAAATGCTGACCCCTCCCTCCATCAGAGCCAGACCCCTTAACAAGGACACTGGTGGCCACAGGGCCAAGTGGGGGCGGGGAGCACAAAGTGGGGGGTCCCTCGGCAGGTGGGTGGCTCTCCTCCAGGACGAGGGCAGGGCTGGGCTCCACTTTTCCTCCAACTCTTCTAGCCAGAGGACTAGCTGGGTCAGTCACCTTGGTGGTCAGCCGTGAATCAGTACGTGGAAATGCCTTAGTCACACAGCCCAAATAGCCGCTACCTTCCTAAGGCAGGTTTCTTATGGGGCATCAGTCAGCCAAGAGCTCTCACCCTGCGTTCCTGCCCTTTGGTGCCCCTGACACCAGCATCATGAAGGACATCACGGGGTGCTGAGCTGCCTCTGAGGACATGGGCTGAGCACAGACAACTGGTCTACCACCATGGGTGTGCAACAGGGCTGAAGGGGCCACTGTTTACTTGTCATTGCCTTTCCCAGACTTCTCTTCACTCAATGCCCTGTTAAAATGCAACAACTGGGAGCAGAACTGTCCTACTTACATCACTGTGATACTGTAGAGATGACTGGGGTTGGGAGTGGCTCAGATGTGTGCAATGCTCAAATCTGAGGGCAGACAGTAACAGAGGAGAAAAAGAGTGGTGTGTCTGTGTGTCTCTGTGTGTCTGTGGGATGGAGGAGGTCAAGGAAAACAGAGGAATAGAGCATTGACATTATTTGGCTCTTCTCTCTCATGTGTGCTAAGCTGCTTCAGTCGTGTCTGATTCTTTGTGAGCCCGTGGACTGCAGCCCACCAGGCTCCTCTGTCCATGGGGATTCTCCAGGCAAGAATACTGGAGTGGATTACCATGCCCTTTTCCAGAGGATTTTCCCTCTTCTCTTACTTTCATGTGAAGCACATTCCACTGGACTCCAGTCTGCAAGGCAGGGACCAGAACTTTCTTATTCATTGTCTTGTATTGAGCGCTCAGCAGACTGCCTGGCATGTAACAGGTATTAAATAAATATCTGCTAAATCAAGAAATGGTGACTATTATGCTGTTTTAAAAAGCAAGACATCCGAGGCTTGGCATGGCTAAGTGCCTGGGTAAAATCACCTAGCTGGGACCAATGAATGGTCTCCGAAGAGGAGGACTACTTTTTAGAAGTGTAGCAACTGGACACCCAGGGCACATTGTTGCCATTGTCCTGATTTTTGCAGATGCTGTGACCCGGGTCTATTTATGGCCAGGTCTAAGTTTAGCTACAAAGAGAAGGTCCTGCAATCTGATATCTTAGAAGCCACCTGTGACGTCAGTAAGATGAACTTGGTCTTCCACGTTCTAGCACTTAACTTCCTATAGGATTTCTGTGCTGGGGCCGATGAGGATACCCATAGCAGCAGGAGGAACTGTTATTTTGAGAACATACTATGCATCCAGGCGCTTTACATGCTTTCTCATTAGACTATTGCTTAAATATAGAACTGTTATTAACTCTCTTTCTCAGATGAGGAACTAGAGGTCCAGAGAGGAGTAGGCAACTTGGTTGCAGACCTATGAAAAGGCAGAACTACATGTCACATCTAGATCTCCATGCTTGCAAAGGTTGCATGTTTAACCACTTCTCAAAATGGCCTTTAAACCGTGTGGCCAAAGCTACACACACAGCCAGAATGTTCACCTGACCTTCTGAGCTTTGAGGGTATGAGGGTGACATGAAGTCAGGGGACCCTGGGCATGGAAGTGATGAAACGGAGAAGATACCCTTTTCTTCATTCTTTAAAGATGCTGTGAGTCAGTGCCTCTCTGCTATGTCACACGTACATTTTGGATATAACATTTTGCCCCATGTCTCCTCTGCCACCTGAAGGGACTGACCAAGCACATCAGTAGATTCTTCTCAGCTCTTTTATCTAATGATTCCTTCACATTTTCTCCAAAGATTTATTTTACAAAGGAACCCATATTTTAAAATAGGAGGAGGGGAAAAAAATCAATACATACACATAGCATATGGATTTGAAACAACTGCCATGGGCTGGACCCTGGCGCCAACTTTGTCCTACAAAAAGAGTGACTTGCCAAATAGAGCCTTTGGTTTCTTCTCCCTCAGCAATCTTATTTCCTTTTAAAGCATGTCCTGGTGGGGGCTCGGGCTGTGTTTTGCTTGGTCCTGATTCCTGTGTTATTGGGTAGACCGTGAGTCAGGCTGACCAGGCATGGAGAGAATACACATTCCAGAGGCCAAGCTTATCCCCAGGATAGAATTTCCTGGAAGCTCTGGAGCTTGGATCTCTAGGATTTTTTTTTTTTTTTTTGGTCAAGTGTCCTTGCTTCTTCAGTCATTTCTGGATACTATTATATGATCCCTTAGATTGTCTCTCTACCAGCCTCCTCTCTAAACAGTTCTAGCAGACTTCGAGAAAACCAGGAAGGGACAGATCTAGGAAGTCTTTCTTTTCTACCTGGGAAATCGCTTTGACTTGGTGGGGATGACAGCATACACCTGGTTGTGGCCAAGAAATATCAGAGAGGTACAGATGCCTGGTAACCCTTAGCAAATGCTGGGCTGTCCCTGAATCACCATCAACAGTGGGCTGACCTTCATCTGTGTGTGAAGCCTGTAGTAGTAATCCTAGTCCTTCCCCACCAGACTTCTGCTCTGACAAAAGCCTTCTGGTATCTTCCCGCAGTGGAAAGAGCTTCAGTTTTAGAGTCAGAGAGGAATGGGTGTGAGTTCTTAATCTGTCATTATATGATCTTAGGCGAGTCATTGAAACCCTCAGTCTTCACTGACTCATTAGTGTAAAAAGGATGTCATTATGTTTGCAATGTAGTCCTAAAGACTAAATGAAACAGTGAGAGAAAACATCAGCCATCCTGAGTGTCCTCAAAAGAGGTCTCTCTTTTTTCCTTTCCCTTGCCTTTCCCCAAACTTGTCCATTCTAACAGAGAACAGGTGAATCTTCGTGCAGATCCTTGGGGGACAACAGTCCAAATGGATGATGAAAGTAAGACCAGCACAACCTGAGAAAACATGTGAACACTTCTCATATAGAAGAGCAGATGGTGAACAAACGGTTGATTCAGGGGTTTTACAAAGCTCTGTGATTGTACTATTATTTCTGTTTTTGTAAAAGTCCAATTGAATTTCCACATCAAATATTTAGGCCTAGATACCAAATACAAGTTTAGGCCACTAAAATAGCCTAGGTCCACATAGGAGACCAGACTTCTTATTTCACTGTTTCTTGAAAAGCATTATAGAAGGCATTTCTGGAGCTTCTGTAGATCTGGGCCATTGATACACTCTAAGCTCTGAGATTTAAAGATGCTTGCTTCTTGGAAGAATAGCTATGACAAACCTAGACAGTGTATTAAAAAGCAAGAGACATCACTTTGCCGACAGAGGTCCGTACAGTCAAAGCTATCATTTTTTTCAGTAGTCATGTATGGATGTGAGAGTTGGATTATAAAAAAGGCTGAGCACCAAAGAACTGACACTTTCGAAGTGTGGTGCTGGAAAAAGATGCTTGAGAGTTCCTTGGACAACAACGAGGTCAAACTAGTCAATTCTAAAAGAAATCAACCCTGAATATTCATTGGAAGGACTGATCCTGAAGCTCCAATGCTTTGGCCACCTGATGCAAAGAGTTGACTCACTGGAAAAGACACTAATGCTGGGAAAAACTTAGGGCAAGAGGAGAAGGGGGCAACAGAGGATGAGATGGTTGGGTGGCATCACTGACTCAATGGCATGAGTCTGAGCAAACTCAGGGAGATAGTGAAGGACAGGGAAGCCTGGCATGCTGCAGTTCATGGGGTCACAAGGAATCAAACATGACTTAGAGGCTGAACAGCAGAGCTCCAGGAATGGGTTCAGGACTGCAAGTTGCACGGGAAGTGAAGGAAATGATACCACCTCGAGGGTCTCCTATAGAGGTGGTTGGTGGCCCTGCACCTGGTGAGATCATAGCAGCAGCTGCCAGCCTAATCTTCTTCCTAACCAGCAAATGAAAGGGAGGAGGGGGCTATTTCCAAATGAAGGCACTTAGAGAGCAGCAGCTGTCTCTTCCTCATGGAGGTCTCAAAAAGCTCTTCCCCAGTTCTCTCAATGGAATGGCGTTTGTGTCCTGTTTTCCCATAATCATTTGTTATTTAGGAGACAGTCTGGGGTCCAGAAAAGGTCAGTGGATGGCAGGAGGAATGAAGTTTCCAGCCGTCATTCAAAGTCGGCCCCTTCTGAGGAAAAGCGACCTGTCCAAAGCCACCAGTAAATGCTTGCAGTTACTGTGACAGCTTGGCCCCCTGCCAGAAAATTCTGCTTATCATACATACTTCAGTGGTGTTGGATGAACATGGGGGAGATAAGAACTACTAAGGTCTATGTTTTCAGGACCAATTTCCACTTTATTATAAATACACTATTTTGAATGTGCAAGTTGAAAGATTCTCCCTTGAAAAGTCAAATGGCAACTCTCTGTTGGAGCCCACCTAGAGGGTGGGTTACAAGAGGAACTATTCCCTGACTTCTCTGCTCCTGATCCAACCCTCCCCAGAAGTGGCCAGGGCAGGGGAGGGAAAGAAAGATGCCCATGTGAGTCTGCACATCTGCCCCTTCTCCTGGTCCCCATCCTTTGCTGAATCCAGCTCATTCTTTTTCTCCCTCATCACCTCTGGCCAGCTAACATGGAGAGGAGATCAAAGTGTGGGATCTTCAGAGGGGAATGCCAAAGTCACTCCATGTCCTGCTTATAGAACTGTTAGTCAGCCCTGGGCCCTGAGAAGGTCTTGGAGCTGAGACGGCTAGAATAAAGCCTAGAGCTGATCTGTGAGATACCTTTCCCTGCCCCTCACCACCTCAGGGGGCAGATGTATTGGTGCAAGTCAATTGTCAACCCTAACCCCACATATTTGAATACGTCTGTGCGACATGACAAGCATCTTCAGTGTACAAGTAATGGCTTCAGCCATCTGTCTGGGGAGAACTTTAAGGACTTGGATAATTTCTTTCTTTTTTTCTTTTTTAATATGGCTCTCTTTGGGCCAAGTTGCTTATACACCTATGGGCATGTCTCCAATGATTAGGCTATTAAAGTCTTTAAATGACAGCTTAATATATTTCTAAGATGGAGGGAGCCAAGGACAATTCTCGAGGAGCCGTGTTGACATTGGATCGGCTCACCCAGGCGGCGTGCCAGCAGTTTTGCACACGGCAGGAACTGGAGGTGAAAGCAGGAAGGGCTGAGTACAGGGGGGAGGGCGAAGCTGGAGGACAGGAAAGCCAAGAGGGACGTGATGTGGAGAAGGGTGGAGGGAGACGCCCAGCTGATCCTGGCAATGCACTTGGACGAACCATCCTTTCATGCTCCTCGGACATTGTGCTGAGGGGTGAGAAATAGAACCCTCTGGAGCCGGTCCACTGGCAGGCACACAGGCAGCAGTGAACATGCTCTCAGATCTCTTTGTTCTAGTCCTTTCTAAATTCCTGCAAATGGTTCTTTGGCAGCCAAGAGCCTGTATTCTTGCAAAGCCTACTGGGCCCCAGCCCACCTTCTTAGCAGTCTCAGAGAAGGGAGCTGGCTGCTCTGGGTCTCAGTTTCTGTATCTATAAAGTGAGAAGAGCTCCATGTCTCCTTCCAGGCCTAACTATTCCAGGACTCCAGAGTGAAATGCTCACTGACCAGTGATCTCTGTTGTGTAAGCAGATTTTGTATGTGTTGGGCTAGAATGAAAACAAGGTCATCGGTCATTGTTCTAGGTTATCAAGGCCGCTGGCTTTCGTTCAGCTGAATGAAAATTAGTTGCTCTTCAGATGGGCCAGTCATCTGAAGAAGAAAAGTGTGTCCTTTATTCACCAAAAGACTCCTTTCAGCAATCACACGCTCACTGAAATACAACCACCACCACTGACAATAACAATGGCCAAGTCCACTTGCACCTACCTTGCTGAGCCCTTTGTAAACATCAGCTCATTTATGGAGGGAGATGCTTTCAGTGTCTCCTCAGTTTTCAGATGAGGGCACAGACTCAGAAGTTAATCAGCTTGCACAGGAGCACATAGCTAGTAAGTGGTGGAGCTGGGATTTGAACCCCAATCTGGTTACAAGAATACTGATGACTTAATAAACCAGAGAAGAACACACCCACAGTGGTGGTTGATTCCACCAAGAGAAATGGCATTTGATCTTCCAGGCTTTTTGTTACCAGGGAATGTTGGCTAGTTCCTGATTCTCAGGGAACAAGATCTCCATGCTAGGAAACCTTTTTCCCAGTCGAAAAACAAACCAGGGCTCAAGAGTAGCCAATGGGAGCATTTGGCTCAGCGCAGATGGGAGGAGGGAAGGAACTGTTTCTATACCCTGACATGAACTAAGGATGGGACCCACGGCCAGTCTCTCTGTCTGCCTGGAATTGGGGAGATGATCTCAAAGGCTGCCCCAATTTGGGGATTTTAATGTTCTCTCTCTCAAAGACTGTTTTCTGACTTTCCAGTTCTAGGGATTCCCTGTGGTCCCCCTCCCTTTGGGTGCTGGGCAGCGGAGTCCTCATGGAGGCCATTTGAAACCATTTCTCATTTTGTAAATTGGTCCCTTGTAGCTCTAAGAGTCTATGAAATTGCTTCAAAATGTCTAAGTGTGATTATGCCTCCTGAAGCCAAATGTTAGCAAACCCACCACTGTTGCAGATTTAAAAAGTAAATATGCCATAAAAGCTCTGCAGCACGCTGTTGATACAACCCAACATTTAACCGCTGATATACATCTCAGCAAGGAGAGATTTCTCCCCCATTCCCTTCCCTTCCTTCGGCTTTCTGAGTGGAGGACCTGGGTTCATCACCCATATGGTGATCCTCCTCCTGACTGTCACAGTCCCAAGGGGTAAAAAAATATCCGCCCTTTCATCTATACCCACCACATTCTTTCACTAAGCCTGTAATTGGATCTAAATGGAAAATAAACCCTTTGCAGGGCAAGGAAGTTGGCACTAGCGGGTGACAAGTAGGAGACTGTGTTCCACCTCTAATCCGGATAATCACACTCTCCCATGCAAAGGAAAATACAAACAAGGCTTCCTCTGAGTGGCGACCTGGGCTGTGCTGAGGAGAGAGGTTCCATGTCTCCTGTCTCCCTTCACACATTAAGTGTCCATCAGCTTGTAATAAAACCACCCTGAATCATCTGATGTGCCGCTGGTGAGACACTGCCCATTTTGCTCTTAACTCTTACTTTGGCTGAATCTGGGGAGGCAGTTCAGACACACAAATATGTTGGAGCTGCCACAAGTTAGAAAACAGTAACACACAAACTGTACTGTCCGTGAACACTATGGTCTTAGCTGGTTCACTCAGTTTATTGAGTCATGCTGTGCGTGGCAGGCTGCATCGGAACAGAGATGAGTAAGAAAGGTTTGTTCCTCAAGGAATTTAGAAAGATGGGTAGAAAAGTAATAGCAGTGCGTGCCTGACTCACTAGTAGGTAGAAATTAACAGGACAAGTAGTTTATCAAGGTCTAACATGTTGTGAGAATTCAAGAGGAGAGATGACTGAATTCTGTGAACAGTCTGGCAACTGCGAAGCAGGGGTGGGGGTGGGGGGGCAGGAACATTCCAGAGAGATGCTCTCTGGATGAAGTCTGCCCTGGTGTACACATTCAGAAGGTCCGATGGACTCTGTGTGGGAGTCTGGGGCAGGTCAGCCTTGCAGTGGTACAGTCGTAAATCAGATGCGTAAATCCTGCACCTCTAAGGGGCTGACTTGCATTTTGATTCTGACATAGTTTTTCATTTTCCTTCTCCCTCTCATTCTATCCTGCCTTGCCCAGGTAATAACATATGTTTACAGGGGACTTTGCCTTGAAAGACCAAAACTCTGATTTTCCCTGAAATCAGAGTTTAAGTTTAAAAATAACTACTTTGGGAGATAGTACTATGGGGTACCATAGCTATTATTGCTGCTGTGAGGGAGGCAGGGCCTAACATCCCTCTATGGGAGACAAGGAAACTGAGGCTCAGAAAGGTGATGGTCGTGGTTGGTCGTTGTGGTGCAGCTAGAAAGTGGCACAGCTGGGGTCTCCATGCCTAAGGCTTTTCCATAGGCTCCACTGCCTCCCAGGACCAACTCTCTGTGACCCTGAGACTCAGTTTCATCACTGGTCTAGGCTGTCTCTGGGCTTCCTTCCAGTTCACAGGTCCTCTTAGCCCCTAGCCTGTGTTTACCCGCCCCCCCCCCCCACCCCCACTGTGTGCAGGTAAGTAACCATCGGGGATTGGAGCTAAGGGCACAGCTGCAGGCTCCTCGGGCCGTCACTCACCCGTGACCTTCTGGGCTCCCAGCCAGCCCTTCTTGAAAGGGAAAAGTGAAGACCCTGGAGACAGAAATTAGTTCCCGTGTGCTGGAACTGTCGCCACTGCCAACACCATCAACTAAAGAAACTGGTTTCTTTGTATGTATGTGTGAAAAACAGAAAATGTTGGGATGAGAGCAAAGGGGTAGATTCCTTGTGAGTAAATATTACCCCTTCCCACCTTTACCTCAACCAGTGGAGGAGGAGGGTAGAGTTCCTTCCCCACTCCTCCAAAAGCACAGGGTTAACATTTAAGAAAAAAGTTTTACCTTATTTAAATTTTAATTGGCATCATCAAAGAACTAAGATCCTTTGCAAAAATACTTTACACAAAAGCTTTTAAGAGTAGCATTTGGGGTATGTGCCTGTTAACTCAAACCTGTATTCCCAACGATTCTATTTTCTATAAAGTCTTGGAATTTAGTGAATTTTCTTCTCCATACATCTAGGAAAGCCTCTTCAAACAGGAGAGGGAAATGGGAAAAGAAGGAGTCTGCCTAAGTACAGACAGATCTCAGCTCACCTTCTGAACTCTCGGGTTGAGGTCCTTGGCCACCTTTGCCATCCTCTTCTGGGGTGGACAGACAGCGCCTGGCTGCTCAGGCTTAGGCGCGAGGGCGTGCAGCGGGGACAGCTGCGCTTGAATGGCTAAGATCGCGGGCCCAGGGGGAGCTCTGTGCGCAGCCGGGTGCGGCGGGGCCCTTTAATTGGAGAGCGGGACTCCCTCTAAAACCTCGCCAGCCAATCGGCGCGGGCCCCCGCACTTGGCCAGCCAATCCCAGCGCGCGGGTCCCCCCCACCCTTTGGGTGTTCGGCCCGGCCGGGAGGCTGCGGCCGAGTGAGCGCCTCCCTGACGTCAGTGGGGCCGCGGCCCCTGCCTGTCCGGGTGGCGCACATCTGTCTCTGAGAGGCAGGAATCCGTCCCCACGCCCTTCTCCTTTAAAGGACAACGGATCGAGGGTGGGGCGGGCCGCCGGGGCCCCGCGATCCATTCAGGTCAAAAGGGAGAGTGATCAAACAGGGAGGCTTGGAGTATTTTTAGTGAGGTGGGTCCAAAAATAAATGCTGAGCCGTGTTCCCCTGCCCACCCGTTCTGCCTTGTCGTCTGGGGGGTGCGAGGGCAGCGGGGGCGGGCAGGTGGTGTAGGCGGCAGCTTAACTCAGCTGGTTAGCTTTTCCCAAACCTGGGCAAGTTTTCCAATCACCGGAGAGGAGGTGAGATTCCAGTGAGTGGTGATTTCTTTAAAATTAATGTTTGTAAAGTATTCGTCTGCCTTTTATAACTTGCTTTCGCGTAAATCGTCCCGATTCAGGGAGGGAGAGAACACTGTCCTGATTTTATAAATGCCAACATGTACATCTTCACTCCTGGAGTCCTATTTTCCCATTACAATCTCATAATCATCACAAGTGTTGTTACAACATGATGATGCTGATGATGATCACTCCCATTTAAGAGATGAGGGAATGGGATCAGAGAGGGTCAGTGGTTCAAAGCTGGACTTTTCAGTGAGGCTTTAACCAGGGAGAGGGAGGGTGAGATTTCACCTGGGTGCTCAGGATAACAAGCCATAAACTAAGAAATTAATTTTTTTTTTCAGATTAATTGGATCATGCAGGTCTGGACAAGCAAGATTTCTCATATCCTTGGGATGAAGTCTCTTGCAACATCTCACAAGTCCGATAAGTCAAAATCTACTAGGACTTACTGCCACACTGTCTGCCTATAAACCCACATCTATTAAGCCAGTTCCACAGACCGGGGTTCCTAAAGGCATTATCCTAGCCTAGACAGAGGATTAAACACAGTCCCTTATTCACCTTTTTTCACAGACAGAATACTCTGTCATGAGGTGACTTCCTGTCACCCTCTGCTGGAAACCAGGGCTCAAGCGGACTAAAACCTGGGTTGTAAGGAGAATGCAGAGTGGCTTCAGATACATGGTGTGGCCTGATGTGAAGGGAATGGGGAGCTGCAGGTCACTATGGAGGAGTTTTTCTCTTACTGGAGGTGCTTTCCTTAAAGACACCTTCCATTGGTTCTTTTCTTTTTCTTTTTCTTTTTTTTTTTTCTTTTGGCTGTGCTGGGTCTTCATTGCCATGTGGGGTTTTCTCTAGTTGTGGTGAGCAGGGGCTGCTCTCTGTGGTGGCTTCTCTTGTTGGGGAGCATGGACTCTAGGGTACTTGGAGTTCTGTAGTTGCAGCTCCCAGACTCCAGAGCACAGGCTCTATCAATAGTTGTGGCTTATGGGCTTAGTTGCTCATTGGCATGTGGGATCTTCCCAAATCAGGGATGGAACCTGTATCTTCTGCATTGGCAGGCAAATTCTTTACCACTGAGCCAGTAGGGAAGCCTGCTGATTGGACCTTAACACATCATCATCTTCAGTGATCCCAAATCTGATTTTGGGATCCCATAATCCCTAATTGTGGCTCACTTATCACAATCTGGAAAGGGCTTTCTATTTATGACTCCTCTTTTCCAACATGAAGAATGATCTTTTTCTTCTTTCATGGGTTTCTGCTATCATTAATGTTTGTCTCCCTTGCCCCTACCAGTAGCTCCAACACTTAGTACGCAAGCAATGCTCAGAACATGTCGGTGGAATGAATGGAGGTTGGCTCTGGCTTTTAATCAGCAGTGAGTTGGCAAGGTGGGACTAGGAGAGACGGCCAAGTGCCATCCCTGGTCTGGTTTGTCCAAACTTCCTAGGTGGGCTGCATGATTAAGCCAGGGTGTAAGTAAATGGTAGCCAAAGGAAGTCTGGCCTGGGAGAGGTTTCCATGTGAATAGCCCTTTCAGTAGCAAAGCCTAGGAACAATGGTGTTGAAACTGGGATGTTCTGCCAGAAGCCTTTATACTTCAGAGCTACTGGAACAGAAGCCAGAAGAACAACAAAGGCAAGCTTTATCCTTTGCAAAATAGGCAGAAGCCTGCCCAGTGAAGTCATTTCCCACTCTCTTCCCAGCCACACTCCTTGCCCCATCTTGAAAAATTATCATTTCATGGAATAGTTTGACTTTTATGAGCTTTAACAACAATTAGCTCCAAATAAGACCCTCTTCCCCTCTCCTTAATTTTTATCCTTGGCCCCAGTTTCAATCAAGGAGGCAGATACTGTGGCTCTTTCTGAGAATGTAAGAATCAAAAGCTACCGCTTAGATGGCCTTGTCTTTTTTCCTGCTAAGTTGCTTCAGTCGTGTCTGATTCTTTGCAACCCTATAGACCAAAGCCAGGTTCCTTTGTCCTTGGGATTCTCCAGGCAAGAATACTGGAGTGGGTTGCCATGCCTTCCACCAGGGGATCTTCCCAACTCAGGAATCAAACTCGTATCTCTTATGTCTCCTGCACTGACAGGTGAATTCTTAACCTGTGAAGCCCCGGGCCTTGTCTTTTTTTCTTTTTCCTAGTAAAGAAACTGTCATGGGCAGAAAGCTGCTCCCTACTCCTCTGGAGTTTGTTCTGTCCCCAGCTGAAGATGCTGACTCTGACTTTTTAAATCCTACTCTCAAGCTAAAGGTTTCAGGGGATCTATAGTCAGTTTTGTCTGGACACCTGGAGAGACTCTTATAATTGGGATTCTTCTGGAAGATGGAGGAAATAAGACCCATTACATCTTAAGCCTCACTCCATGTCTAGGATCCTTTTGCTTCTGTTTGGAGGAAAATGGGGTATCTGAAAATAGGGTATCTTTTCCAGGTTGGAACAGTGGAGAGATCTGACTTCCCCAAGGTTCATTGCTTTGCAGTGCTGGGTTTTTTTTTAGAAACTTTATTCATCCATCAAGTAGTTTTGGGGCATCTGCCTTAAGCCAATCCTTGTTCTAGGTGCTGAGGACACCCACATAAATAAAAGAATCCTTCCCCTTCAAGAATGTCTCAGTCTGATAAATGTCACTGGGACACTTTGACTGACAAAGCTGTTATCTTACTTGATCTTCAAGATAACCATGATATAATTCTAATTATTTCCTAATCTAATTATACCTCTGGGAGAAAATGGAGATTTGGGACAGTCAAGGGCTCCATGCAGGGTCACACTCCAGCAAATGGCAGAGTTGAAATTCAAACTCAGGGATTTTAGCTCCAGACGGTGTCCTTTTACTTATTACACTGCCTCCTATAGTGACTGTAGAGGATTGATTGCAGGGTAAGAGTCAGCAGTTGGAGCAAGATGGTGGTGTCATCCTCCACGTCATTGGGTTTGACCTAAGTGGAATTTTTGACTCTGAGTTTCATGCTCTTTTCCCTGTTCATTCATGCATTCAGCAAACACTGAGCTGAGAACTATAAGTGGTGGAACCCTGAGCTGAAGATACGACATTGACTGAGTAAGACCAGGAAGTTTCCTGCCCTCACACAGCTTCTGTTCCTTTGCGGGGAGACTGACATGGAACAGGTGAACAGATCATCAGATGAGGTAGCTAAGAACGGCAGTGAGGGCCTCAGAGGAAATGAGGGGTGAGTCACTGGATGTGTGATCCCTTGAGATCAGGTGGTCCAGAAAGGCCTGGCTGAGGTGATGTGTGAGATGAAATCTGAAGAGGGAGTTTGAGTCAGCATGGCAATGAGTAGAGCACCATGGAAAGAGCATTCCAGAAGGATGATGTCATGCATGAAAAGACCCTAAGGTGGGCATGGGCTTGATGTGTCTGAGGGATCATAGGGCGACTGTGGTTGGAGAATAATGAGGGATAAGGAGAATTTTTGAGGAAACCTGGGGGGACCAAATCACTTTGGATACTGCTAAGGAGTTTAAATTCTTTTCTGAGGACAGTGAGAAACTATAGATCAGTGCTTTCCCTCTGAGATATAATGTGGGCCACATATGCTATTTAAAACTTTCTAATAGTCACATTAAAAACATTTACAGAAAGGTAATCTGTTTATATTTTATTTAACCCAGTATATCTGAATTGGTATCATATTAATCTGTGCATGCTATAAAACATTCCCTTCTCCAGGGGAATCTTCCCAACCCAGGGATCAAACCCAGGTCTACCCACATTGCAGACAGATTCTTTACCAGCTGAGCTACAAGGGAAGCCCAAGAATACAGGAGTGGGTAGCCTATCCCTTCTCCAGAGAATCTTCCTGACCCAGGAATCAAATCTGCTGCATTGCAGGCGGATTCTTTACCAACTGAGCTATCAGGGAAGCCCCTACAAAATATTATTGAGATGTTTTCCATTCTTTTTTTCATGCTACATCTTTGAAACCTGGTGTGTGTTTTATACTTACAGGACATCTCAGCTGAGGTCAGTCACATTGCAGATGCTTAATAGCTCTGTGTGGGGAGGGGGGTTCAAGATGGGGAACACATGTACACCCATGGCTGATTCATGTCACTGTATGGCAAAAACCACTACAATATTGTAATTAGCCTCCAATTAAAATAAATAAGTTAAAAAAATAAAAGTAACTGTTAAAAAGAAAAAAAAATAGCTCTGTGTAGACTGTGGCTACCATATGTGACAGGGTGTTACACGGAGCTTTAAGCAGGGGAGTGCGAGTACCTGATTTACTAGTTAACTCACCAGAAGGACACCCAGGAGGTTCTAAGAGAAACCCAGTTGGCCACTAGCGGCCTCTCCTTATGAGAGAGTAAGGCCTAGGGGCGGGGGGCCCACAACTGAGAGTCTGGTGTCCTATGTGTGTTTCAAGCTGTGAGCTGGGAGGGGAAAGTGCTTTCCTCAAAGTCACAGAGCTAGAAGTGAGGCCAAGCAAAACCCTGAACCCAGATCTCTTAGCTTCATGCCAGTTTAGAAAATCCACAATCATCATGGCTCAGGAAGATGATGTTTTTATTGTGTTGCAAGCGTGGCTTAGTTGTTTTAATACACAAACATGAGTGATGGCTTCTATTTGGTTGTGATTGTTCTCAGCATGCTGTTTTCATTAAAAAGAACCAACACTTAAGAGTAGGTAGATATCAATAATCCCTGAACCACATAGTATATTTTAATATGTATTAATTGATATAAACATACCATGAACCGCATAATACCTTTTATTTATATCAGCTTGGCCCATCATCTGTACCATATATACATGAATTGTTCACAACTTGAACTTTTTTATTTCTTTCCTGCCATTCTTACAGTAACTTTAATTTTAGAATAACTATCTAATTTTCTCCAGATTTTTGGATGGACTCCTAGATCAAGAAAGGCTTTGCCTGTGAGGCCAAATCATCTGGATGAGAACAAAACGTGATTCCTAGACCCAGCTATTCTCTTGCCTTGGAGCCTGTCTTTGACAGAGACAGTGAAAGAGACAATGAGATCTGTCCATTGTGAAGGAACACTGAATCAGGAGTCCAGAGCCCTGCATTTGATTCTAGCTCTGCTAAAAGCCATGTGGCTGCTATTGTACACAAGGCCATTTGCAACTCATTTATCATTTACTGGGATCAAGTGATCAATATGCTCTGAACATCAGCTACGTGTCCCACCTGATGGTGCGACAGAGACTTCCCTTATTTGCCAGTTTGAAAAGTGGAGGAGAGAGAACATGATTTTAGATGCAGAAAATCTCCCTGTGTGTTTCAGCTTTGTCACAGAGGCGAGCTTATGATTTGGGTAATATATTTAAGAGTCTCTGAGTCCCTGAAAAAATGAGGTTAACCATCTTTATTCCTCGTACCTTACAAAGCATATCCATACATTCATCTATAACTGTCTGTAATGGGCAGAATTCTAAGTTATGTCCAGGTTACCCAGGCCCTTGTATAGTCCCCTCCCTAAGAATGTGGGTGGTACTTGTAACTTCCTTCTAACCAACAGAATGTGGCAAAGATTGCGGGATTCTGCTCCTGTGATTCTGCTGAGTCTTGCGGCCAAAGTGAAGCGATTTTACAGATGTAATTAAGGTCTCTAATAGGGAGAGTCTCCTGGGTGGGCCTGACCTAATCAGGTGAGCCTTTCACAGGCAGAGCGAGCAGTCAGAGAATCTCTACCTCTGACCCACTAGCCTTCAAGAAGTGAGCTGCCACGTTCCATATCTGTAAGGAAGTGAATTCTGCCAACAACCACGTGGCAGGATGATAAATGAGTATTGTTCTAAGTTGCTAAGCTTGTGGTAATTTATCATGCAGTGTATTGACAAGCTACATTCTGTCATCCTCATTCTTGGATCTGTTTAAAAAAGATTTACTTCTCTGTCATTGCTTGGGGTGAAGATGTTTGGTATCCCTTTTTAAAAAGAAATACTTCTGCTCCCCTCAGTTCTTAGCGCTTCTTGGAGCATTAAGTAACAGGAGTTGTGTGAGTCCTTTGGGAAGCAGCCTTTACCATGGACAAATGTCTAGTTAGAGCCCTGGAGGACTGAACCACATCCACATTTAATTTCTGTAGGTGTACTATGTACTGCTATCCTCGGGGGTGTGTGTGTGTGTGTGTGTGTTCGCGCCCACATGCGCTTCTGGATGCGCACGTGCGTTTCCAGGTGCGCACGTGGCGTCCTCTGAGCACACGTGCCTTTCTCTGCACGTGCGCACCTACGTGCATGCGCGCGCATGTCTGAAGAGCGGGGGAAAGATGAGAACAGGTGCGCGGGATTTGCTCTGTGCCGTCTGCATTTCACGTGGCTAAGCCTTAAGACCACCCCCAGGTGGCAGGTGTTGTTAATCCTATCTGCAGATGAGACAGTGAAGCTCTGCGGTGTAACGTGAGCTGCTCAAGCTTCAGAGCTAGTTGGGATCCACACTCGAGTGGGGTCCCTCAGGAGATGCCTGGCTTTGGAGAGAGGGCTCAGCCCCGACGACGGCGGAGGGACAGGACTCCCGGCTGTCAGAGATGGTTCTGGATGTTCCCGGTGACCGCCCTCCAGCTCTGGGCCTGGGAGGCAGTGACTGAGACCTGAGGTGGGTGTCTTTAATCTCCCCGCTTCCTCCCTGTTGGCCTGGGTGTTGGATGGTCGTTTTCCTCCACCTGTCGCCATAGCTCCTGTCAGCCTGGGGGCCGCTGTCTCCTGCGGCCCCTTCAGGCCGGGCGGGGTCCCGGAATCCCGCGGTCGCTAGCCCGGGGGTGATTCCTCCTCCCCTCCCGAGTGGGTTCAGGGCCGCTGCTGTTTCCTCATTCGTTGGTTGCGCTTTCGTTAAACTCTTCAGTTACTCTTTCGAGTGTTTCCAGTCAGGACCCTGACGCGTCCGGGAGCAAAAGGGGGCTTTAGCGAGGACTCCTCCCCTGGTTGTGGAGATGCGCGTCGCCCTGCGGTTTCTCACGTGGGGTTTTTGGCTCTTGGCGTGTGAGTGGGTGAAAAGGCGCCGAGGCTTGGCAGTTCATTAGGATGGGAAAAACCAGAGAGAAGAACTGGGAAGGCAGGACAGGAAGCTGACGACCCTCTACTGGGAACGCCTGCCGGCTGCTTTGGAGTCTGGAGAAGACTGAGCGTGCTGGGCTCCTTTGGCCGGTGACAGTGACTCACGCCGTCCCTCGCTCCCCCGTGCTCCGGTACCTGGTGTGTGGAGACGGCGGCCGCGAGGCGTGGCTGCGGGGCTGCGGCCTGCACCGCCTTTCCAAAGGGGCCGCGTTCCCATGCCCTCCCCGCTCACCTGACTCTAGCCTTGAGTTTTTGGAGATGAGGTTCTTTTCGGGAGACGCTGGGGAACCCGGAGCAGTTTGCGGAGCTGGGCCCTCTTCCTAAAATGAAATCCCTGTAATTCGCTGACCTGGATGGAGTTTGCAACCACGTGGTAGCAAAATACTTGTATTCCGCCTGGCCCGCTGGGAGGGAGGTGTTGCTATGACTCACTCCGGAGAAAGGCTGTTGAATGCGATGAAGAGGCAGACCTGCAGTTCCGAGTTCCTAGGCTGAGAATGATTTTGATCTTTGGTTGAGGGATGGACCTGGAGGGGACGCAGTGGAGGGTTTACCGTGGCCTACCCAAGGAGGAGTTGCTCAGCTTCAAGGGAGGTGCTCAGGATAATGGAACCCAAGTGCCGTTTTTGAGCTCCCATCAACAAGACTCTGCAAGACTCTGTCCCTGAGTCATTCCACAGCATCCTCACAACACCTTCCTGAGGTGGTGGTTTTTTCCCTCTTTGACCGAAGAGCAAACTGAGTCCCAGGGATGTTACATAATTTTCCCAAGGCCATGTAGCTGGTTGCAGAGTCTTAAATTGAACCCACGTATGTCAAACTCCAAAGATGGTAGAAATAAAAACTGCAAAACAACAACTAAAGCACCAGCAACCATTTCTTGGACTGTTCTCCATATGGCAAGCAAAATTTCATCACGTTTAATTACTCTACAGTGTAGCGTCTCGATCCCTAGCATAGGCGTAGAAAACATTTCAGCCCCCTGACCCCCAACGCACTCTTAACATTGGTGGTTGTCTAATTGTAAGTAACCTTCATGATATAATTATAACAACTATCTAGAATAAAATATTTTAAAATTTTTTGAAAACTTTTTATTTTATATTGGAGTACAGCTGACTGTGTGGATCATAATAAACTGTGGAAAATTCTGAAGGAAGTGGGAATACCGGATCACCTGACCTGCCTCTTGAGAAACCTGTATGCAGGTCAGGAAGCAACAGTTAGAACTGGACATGGAACCACAAACTGGTTCCAAATAGGAAAAGGAGTACATCAAGGCTGTATATTATCACCCTGCTTATTTAACTTATATGCAGAGTACATCATGAGAAATGCTGGGCTGGAGGAAGCACAAGCTGGAATAAAGATTTCAGGGAGAAATATCAATAACCTCAGATATGCAGATGACACCACCCTCATGGCAGAAAATGAAGAAGAACTAAAGAGCCTCTTGATGAAAGTGAAAGAGGAGAGTGAAAAAGTTGGCTTAAAGCTCAACATTCAGAAAACTAAGATCATGGCATCTGGTCCCATCACCTCATGGCAAATAGATGGGGAAACAGTGTCAGACTTTATTTTTCTGGGCTCCAAAATCACTGCAGATGATGATTGCAGCCATGAAATTAAAAGACACTTACTCCTTGGAAGGAAAGTTATGACCCACCTAGATAGCATATTAAATAGCAGAAACATTACTTTGTCAATAAAGGTCAGTCTAGTCAAGGCTATGGTTTTCCAGTGGTCATGTATGGATGTGAGAGTTGGACTGTGAAGAAAGCTGAGTGCTGAAGAATTGATGCTTTTGAGCTGTGGTGTTGGCGAAGACTCTTGAGAGTCCCTTGGACTGCAAGGAGATCCAACCAGTCCATCCTAAAGGAGATCAGTCCTAGGTGTTCATTGGAAGGACTGATGTTGAAGCTGCAACTCCAACACTTTGGCCACCTGATGCAAAGAGCTGACTCGTTTGAGAAGACCCTGATGCTGGGAGGAATTGGGGGCAGCAGGAGAAGGGGACAAAAGAGGATGAGATGGTTGGATAGCATCACCGACTCAATGGACATGGGTTTGGGTAGACTCTGGTAGTTGGTGATGGATAGGGAGGCCTGGTGTGCTGCGGTTCATGGGGTCACAAAGAGTCACACACAACTGAGTGACTGAACTGAACTGACAGCTGATTAACAATGTTGTGATCGTTTCAGGTGTATAGCAGAGTGACTCAGCCATTTTTTTTTTTTTCATTTATTTTTTTAGTTGGAGGCTAATTACTTTACAGTATTGTAGTGGTTTTTGTCATACATTGACATGAATCAGCCATGGATTTACATGGGGGATTACATCCCCCCTCCCACCTCCTTCTCCACCCGATTCCTGTGAGTCTTCCCAGTGCACCAGGCCCGAGCACCTGTCTCATGCATCCAGCCTGGGTTGGTGATCTGTTTCACCCTAGATAATATACATGTTTCGATACTGTTCTCTCTAAACATCCCACCCTCGCCTTCTCCCACAGAGTCCAAAATTCTGTTCTGTACATCTGTGTCTCTTTTTCTGTTTTGCATATAGGGTTATCGTTACCATCCTTCTAAATTCCATATATATGCGTTAGTATACTGTATTGGTCTTTATCTTTCTGGCTTACTTCACTCTGTATAATGGGCTCCAGTTTCATCCATCTCATTAGAACTGATTCAAATGAATTCTTTTTAATGGCTGAGTAATATTCCATGGTGTATATGTACCACAGCTTCCTTATCCATTCATCTGCTGATGGGCATCTGGGTTACTTCCATGTCCTGGCTATTATAAACAGTGCTGCGATGAACATTGGGGTGCACGTGTCTCTTTCAGATCTGGTTTCCTCAGTGTGTATGCCCAGAAGTGGGATTGCTGGGTCATATGGCAGTTCTATTTCCAGTTTTTTAAGAAATCTCCACACTGTTCTCCATAGCGGCTATACTAGTTTGCATTCCCACCAACAGTGTAAGAGGGTTCCCTTTTCTCCACACCCTCTCCAGCATTTATTGCTTGTAGACTTTTGGCTAGCAGCCATCCTGACTGGCGTGTAATGGTACCTCATTGTGGTTTTGATTTGCATTTCTCTAATAATGAGTGATGTTGAGCATCTTTTCATGTGTTTGTTAGCCATCTGTATGTCTTCTTTGGAGAAATGTCTGTTTAGTTCTTTGGCCCATTTTTTGATTGGGTCATTTATTTTTCTGGAATTGAGCTGCAGGAGTTGCTTGTACATTTTTGAGATTAATCCTTTGTCTGTTTCTTCATTTGCTATTATTTTCTCCCAATCTGAGGGCTGTCTTTTCACCTTACTTATAGTTTCCTTTGTAGTGCAAAAGCTTTTAAGTTTCATTAGGTCCCATTTGTTTATTTTTGCTTTTATTTCCAATACTCTGGGAGGTGGGTCATAGAGGATCCTGCTGTGATTTATGTCGGAGAGGGTTTTGCCTATGTTCTCCTCTAGGAGTTTTACAGTCTCTGGTCTTACATTTAGATCTTTAATCCATTTTGAGTTTATTTTTGTGTATGGTGTTAGAAAGTGTTCTAGTTTCATTCTTTTACAAGTGGTTGACCAGTTTTCCCAGCACCACTTGTTAAAGAGGTTGTCTTTTTTCCATTGTATATCCTTGCCTCCTTTGTCAAAGATAAGGTGTCCATAGGTTCGTGGATTTATCTCTGGGCTTTCTATTCTGTTCCATTGATCTATATTTCTGTCTTTGTGCCAGTACCATACTGTCTTGATGACTGTGGCTTTGTAGTAGAGTCTGAAGTCAGGCAGGTTGATTCCTCCAGTTCCATTCTTCTTTCTCAAGATTACTTTGGCTATTTGAGGTTTTTTGTATTTCCATACAAATTGTGAAATTATTTGTTCTAGTTCTGTGAAAAATACCGTTGGTAGCTTGATAGGGATTGCATTGAATCTATAGATTGCTTTGGGTAGTATAGCCATTTTGACAATATTGATTCTTCCAATCCATGAACACGGTATGTTTCTCCATCTGTTTGTGTCCTCTCTGATTTCTTTCATCAGTGTTTTATAGTTTTCTATGTATAGGTCTTTTGTTTCTTTAGGTAGATATACTCCTAAGTATTTTATTCTTTTTGTTGCAATGGTGAATGGTATTGTTTCCTTAATTTCTCTTTCTGTTTTCTCATTGTTAGTGTATAGGAATGCAAGGGATTTCTGTGTGTTAATTTTATATCCTGCAACTTTACTATATTCATTGATTAGCTCTAGTAATTTTCTGGTAGAGTCTTTAGGGTTTTCTATGTAGAGGATCATGTCATCTGCAAACAGCGAGAGTTTCACTTCTTCTTTTCCTATCTGGATTCCTTTGACTTCTTTTTCTGCTCTGATTGCTGTGGCCAAAACTATGTTGAATAGTAGTGGTGAGAGTGGGAACCCTTGTCTTGTTCCTGATTTGAGGGGAAGTGCTTTCAATTTTTCACCATTGAGGGTAATGCTTGCTTTGGGTTTGTCATATATAGCTTTTATTATGTTGAGGTATGTTCCTTCTATTCCTGCTTTTTGGAGAGTTTTAATCATAAATGGATGTTGAATTTTGTCAAAGGCTTTCTCTGCATCTATTGAGATAATCATATGGTTTTTATCTTTCAATTTGTTAATGTGGTGTATTACATTGATTGATTTGCAGATATTAAAGAATCCTTGCATTCCTGGGATAAAGCCCACTTGGTCATGATGTATCATTTTTTTAAATATGTTGTTGGATTCTGTTTGCTAGAATTTTAAGGATTTTTGCATCTATGTTCATCAGTGATATTGGCCTGTAGTTTTCTTTTTTTGTGACATCTTTGTCTGGTTTTGGAATTAGGGTGATGGTGGCCTCATAGAATGAGTTTGGAAGTTTACCTTCTTCTGCAATTTTCTGGAAGAGTTTGAGTAAGATAGGTGTTAGCCCTTCTCTAAATTTTTGGTAGAATTCAGCTGTGAAGCCATCTGGTCCTGGGCTTTTGTTTGCTGGAAGATTTCTGATTACAGTTTCGATTTCCTTGCTTGTGATAGGTCTGTTAAGATCTATTTCTTTCTGGTTCAGTTTTGGAAAGTTATACTTTCCTAAGAATTTGTCCATTTCATCCAAGTTGTCCATTTTATTGGCATAGAGCTGCTGGTAGTAGTCTCTTATGATCCTTTGTATTTCAGTGTTGTCTGTCATGATCTCTCCATATTCATTTCTAATTTTGTTAATTTGGTTCTTCTCCCTTTGTTTCTTAATGAGTCTTGCTAATGGTTTGTCAGTTTTGTTTATTTTTTTCAAAAAACCAGCTTTTAGCTTTGTTGATTTTTGCTATGGTTTCTTTTGCATTTATTTCTGCCATAATTTTTAAGATTTCTTTCCTTCTACTAACCCTGGGGTTCTTCATTTCTTCCTTCTCTAGTTGCTTTAGCTGTAGAGTTAGGTTATTTATTTGAATTTTTTCTTGTTTCTTGAGGTAAGCCTGTATTGCTATGAACCTTCTCCTTAGCACTGCTTTTACAGTGTCCCATAGGTTTTGGGTTGTTGTGTTTTCATTTTCATTCATTTATATGCATATTTTGATTTCTTTTTTGATTTCTTCTATGATTTGTTGGTTATTCAGAAGTGTGTTATTTAGCCTCCATATGTTTGAATTTTTAATAATTTTTTTCTGTAATTGAGATCTAATCTTACTGCACTGTGGTCAGAAAAGATGACTGGAATGATTTCAATTTTTTTGAATTTACCAAGGCTAGATTTATGGCCCAGGATGTGATCTATTCTGGAGAAGGTTCCGTGTGCACTTGAGAAAAAGGTGAAGTTGGTTGTTTTGGGGTGAAATGTCCTATAGATATCAATTAGGTCTAGCTGATCCGTTGTGTCATTTAAAAGTTTGTGTTTCCTTGTTAATTTTCTGTTTAGTTGATCTATCCATAGTTGTGAGTGGGGTATTAAAGTCTCCCACTATTATTGTGTTACTATTAATTTCCTCTTTCATACTCGTTAGCATTTGCCTTACATATTGTGGTGCTCCTATGTTGGGTGCATATATGTTTATAATTGTTATATCGTCTTCTTGGATTGATCCTTTGATCATTATGTAGTGTCCTTCTTTGTCTCTTTTCACAGCCTTTGTTTGAAAGTCTATTTGATATGAGTATTGCGACTCCTGCTTTCTTTTGGTCTCCGTTTGCGTGAAATATTTTCTTCCAGCCCTTCACTTTTAGTCTATGTGTCCCTTGTTTTGAGGTGGGTCTCTTGTAGACAGCATATATAGGGGTCTTGTTTTTGTATCCATTCAGCCAGTCTTTGTCTTTTGGTTGGGGCATTCAACCCATTTACATTTAGGGTAATTATTGATAGGTGTGGTCCCGTTGCCATTTACTTTGTTGTTTTGGGTTCACGTTTATACAACCTTTCTGCATTTCCTGTCTAGAGAAGATCCTTTAGCATTTGTTGAAGAGCTGGTTTGGTGGTGCTGAATTCTCTCAGCTTTTCCTTATCTGTAAAGCTTTTGAATTCTCCTTCATATCTGAATGAGATCCTTGCTGGATACAGTAATCTAGGTTGTAGGTTATTCTCTTTCATTACTTTCAGTATGTCCTGCCATTCCCTTCTGGCCTGGAGGGTTTCTATTGATAGGTCAGCTGTTATCCTTATGGGAATCCCTTTGTATGTTATTTGTTGTTTCTCCCTTGCTGCTTTTAATATTTGTTCTTTGTGTTTGATCTTTGTTAATTTGATTAATATGTGTCTTGGGGTGTTTCGCCTTGGGTTTATCCTGTTTGGGACTCTCTAGGTTTCTTGGACTTGGGTGGCTATTTCCTTCCCCATTTTAGGGAAGTTTTCAGCTATTATCTCCTCGAGTATTTTCTCATGGCCTTTCTTTTTGTCTTCTTCTTCTGGGACTCCTATGATTCGAATGTTGGGGCATTTCACAGTGTCCCAGAGTTCCCTGAGGTTGTCCTCATTTCTTTGATTCTTTTTTCCTCTCTGCTTCATTTATTTCCACCATTTTATCTTCTACCTCACTTATTCTATCTTCTGTCTCCGTTATTCTACTCTTGGTTCCCTCCAGAGTGTTTTTGATCTCATTTATTGCATTATTCATTTTTAATTGACTCTTTTATTTCTTCTAGGTCCTTATTAAACATTTCTTGCATCTTCTCAATCTTTGTCTCCAGGCTGTTTATCTGTAACTCCATTTTGTTTTCAAGATTTTGGATCATTTTTATTATCATTATTCTAAATTCTTTTTCAGGTAGATTGCCTATCTCCTCCTCTTTTGTTTGACTTGGTGGGCATTTTTCATGTTCCTTTACCTGTTGGGTATTTCTCTGCCTTTTCATCTTGTTTAGATTGCTGTGTCTGGAGTGGGCTTTCTGTATTCTGGTGGTCTGTGGTTCCTTTTTAATGTGGAGGTTTCATCCAGTGGGTGGGGTTGGATGATTGGCTTGTCAAGGTTTCCTGGTTAGGGAAGCTTGCATTGGTGTTCTGGCATGTGGAACTGGATTTCTTCTCTCTGGAGTTCAATGGAGTGTCCAGTAATGAGTTTTGAGATGGGTCTGTGTGTTAGGTGTGACTTTGGGCAGCCTGTATGTTGATGCTCAGGGCTATGTTCCTGCGTTGCTGGAGAATTTGCATGGTATGTCTTGCTCTGGAACTTATTGGCTCTTGGGTGGTGGTTGGTTTCAGTGTAGGTATGGAGGCTTTTGGATGGTCTCTTATTACTTAATGTTCCATGTAGTCAGGAGTTTTCTGGTGTTCTCAGGTTTTGGGCTTAAGTCTCCTGCCTCTGGATTTCAGTTTTATTCTTCCAGTAGTCTCAAGGCTTCTCCAACTATACAGCACTGATAATAAAACTTCTAGGTTAATGGTGAAAAGATTCTCCCCTGTTAGGGACACCCAGAGAGGTTCACAGAGTTACATGAAGAGGAGAGGGAGGAGGGAGATAGAGATGAGCAGGAGGAGAAAAAGGGGGACTCAAGAGGAGAGAGACAGATCTATGCAGTTCTCTGTTCCCAAAGTGTTCTCCATAGCCCAGATACCCACAGAGATTCACAGAATTGGATTGGGAGGAGAAGGGGAAAGGAGGAAATAGAGGTGTTCTGAGGTAGAAAACGGAGAGTCAAGATTGGGAGAGAGTAATCAACACACTGCTCAATAGAAATGGGAACTGAATATTGGATTCTTAAATGTCCAAAATTGATATCAAATACTGAAAAACAAAGATTAAAAATCTAGAGTAGAGGTTAGACTATTAAAAATACAATATTAAAAACAAAAACACACAAAATTTTAGAAATATATATGAAGTTCGGTTTAAAAATATGGCTTCTCCTTTTTTTTTTTTTTTTTGCAAGGTTATAGTGAAATGAAAATGAAAATTAAGGAGTAATAGAGGACTTTAAAAGAAAATAAGAGAAAAAAATAAAACAGGAAAAAAATTTTTTTTCCTAATTAAAAAAAATAGTGAAAATACATGAAAGTGAAAATGAAAGTTAAGGAGTAATGGGGGGGTAATAGGGAATTTTAAAAGAAAATAAAAGAGAAAAAATAAGAAAAGAAAAGGAAAAAAAATTTTTTTTAATTAAAAAAAAGAAAGTAAAAATATATCTAGGAATTTCTCTAGAGCTGTTGTGGTCAGTGTGGGTTCGGTTCAGTTTCAGATAGCTCCTCATTCCAGCTTACACTTCTCGGTATCTATAGGCCCTGCCGGTGTAGTCGGTGTTACCTACAGGGATTTTAATCTGTTGCACCGGTCCCTTCTGAAGCGGTTCCCTTTGTTTATTTGGCTTCTGTTTGCAGGTCTCTTCAGTGTCTAATTTCCGCCCTCACACAGGTGGGCGGAGGTGGTCTCTTGTTTAGGTTTGCTTGTTCAGTCGTGCTGTGGGGAGGGAGGGGCGCTGCAGACAGATATCACTGTGTGTGGGTAGCACTCACAGTGTTCCAGCCACACTGGGTTTGCCCCAGTCACGGGGGTGTGCTCTCCCCATCTACGCTGCTCAGGCTCCCGGCTGCTCTATATGGAGCGGGCCCTGCATTGCGTGCGGTTCCAGTTTTTGGGTACTCCACAAAAGCACGGACTCGGTTGGGCCTGCGTTTTGTGCCTTCCCCACCCGAGCAGCTCAGGCAGCCAGGAGCTTGACGGGCGCACTCTCCCCGGGTGCGGTGCGCCTTCTCCCCTCCACGGTCCCAGCCTCAGTTTGCGCGCACGCTGGTCAGGGTGCGCCTTGTGTCTATTCTTGGGAGCTGGCCTCTAGCTGCGACCCTCCCGGCGGATGTCGACCATCCAGAATCTCAGGAAGTCTTTGGTTAGAAGCTGGAGGCCTGTTTGCAGTGTGGTAGGGCACGCCATCTCTGGGGCCGAGTTTGCCCCTTCCCCTCCCCCGTGCCTCCTGCCTCCCGCGGGGCTGGGCCGGTCCGCAGCCGGCTAGCTCCTCTGGAATTGCTCAGTCCCTTTGTTCTGCGAACGGCTGGCAGTGTGTTCCGGCCGGTTAATTTTCTCCCTCTCTCTTGCTATCCCACAGTTTAAGTTGCTATCTCATGTTAGCTCCCTCCGATTGCCCTCAGGGCATTCAGGCCCGGTTCTTACCCTAAGCAATGCCGCCTGCTCCTCTCCGTTCCGCCTCCACTTGCTGGTGGTGGATGCGGGCGTCTGCGGTACTTTTCTGCTGGGAGTTGCTTTTAGGCATGTAATCTGTGAGTTTTTTATTTTTCCTCCCAGTTAGGTTGCCCTCCGAGATTCGAAAGCTTCCCCCAGATCCACCCGTGAGGGGGTTTCCTGTTGCTTGGAAACTTTCTCTTTTACGACTCCCTTCCCGGGACAGGTCTCCATCCCTAGCTCTTTTGTCTCTCTTTTTATCTTTTATATTTTGTCCTACCTCCTTTCAAAGACAATGGGCTGCTTTTCTGGGCACCTGATGTCTTCTGCTAGTGGTTAGAAGTTGTTTTGTGAAGTTTCCTCAGCCTTCTGTTCTTTCGATGAATTTGTAGGGGAGAAAGTGGTCTCCCCGTCCTTTTCCTCCGCCATCTTGGCTCCTCCAACTCAGCCATTTTAAAAAATATTTATTTGACTGCGTTGCATCCTAGTTGTGATTCCACATAGAATCTTTGCTCCTTGTTGTGCCATGCAGCATCTAGTTTCCAGGGATCGAACCTGGGCCCCCTGCATTGGGAGTGCAGAGTTTTAGCCACTGGACCACCAGGGAAGTCCCTAAAATCTATTTTTGGATAACTTTTACACACTAGGGATAATGGGAATATTCAGCCGTTTTCAGCCCATCAGGAAGTCTCTAATGAACAAGAGGTTGGGTGGGTACCTTGTAGCACCCAATTTTTCCAGGAGAACTTAAGGAGCAGAGAGGAGATAAAAATCAGCATAGTTAAAGCTGTCATTACCATCTTTTCTCATCATTATGTTTTCCATTCAGTTTGCCATATTGGCATTTTAATTTTCCAAAGCCTTGTGAACCTATTTCCTGTTAACATCTTCTCATGGCATGTTGAAATCATTCTGTACTCTGGAAAAAAAAATAGGTAATGGTGCTTTTATATGTTACCTTTGGGGCAAAGTTGACATATGCAGGCTTCATTCAGATTGAAATGTCTGAGGTCCCGTCTGTGAACCTGTGTTATGGGCAGTTTGGAACCAGTTGTATAGCTTGGTCTCAAGGCCGAAATGAGACTGAATTGTGAAGGAGGTGATGTCTGGTTTGATCCATTTCCTGTTTCTTGTCTTTCCTCAGTGATTAAATTGACCTGTCTGAGCAGCCCATTCTATTCTACTCCCCATGTCTTATTCTACACAGCAGCCTTATCTATCCTTTTCTGTCCGTCACAACCTACCTGTCCTGAGTACTATGCTTTCAGAGCTCTGCCCAATCTCCCCTTCCCTGAGTTCAGTAGGTACTTTGAGTACATACTGAATTGATAATTCCAATTTTCACATTGTTATTGGAAACCATATTAATAAAGGTTTTAATTATTCTCATGCACAGTATGAAAAAAAAAAAACTTTGGAGAAAAGAGAGATGGTTTTGAAATAAGGCATATCTGAGTTTGAATAATTATGAGCTGTGCAACCACAGGCAAATTAACTCTTAGATTGGTCTAGCTGTGAGATAATCATGATGACCCTACTTTGAGAGGGTGGTACCTGCCTTTAATAAAGGAATGTAGCTAATCCATTGCAAGTAATACATTAATACCCATAGTTTCCTTCCTCTCCCAAGAATTTTGTCCCTCTTAATGTCCACCCTGTTCTTCTTTGTTTATCACAAATAGATTCAGAATAACAGTTTCCCATCATTGCTTCCTCTATCCTGAGGAAGATGAAAGTGTCACAATGGACCAGTTCTGCATAGGTTGTTTTACTTGCATGCCTGTGGCAGATGACTGCAAGGGTAACTTTGTCAGATGGTTACTAAGCATCTCCCCGAAGCTAACAGAGGGAGCTGGGCAGGACCTCTGAGCTATCTTCCATCCCCTCCTCTTTGGCACCCAAGAGGATGTTTGCTGCCATCTGCGAGGACTCTTTCTGTGTCTGAGAGCCCATTCTCTGGCCGGAGCCAGCAGTTTTGGACAGCACTCATTGTTACCAGGTGTTTTGCCACCTTGGGCTGACATCTGCCTTCTGGGCTGTCATCTATTCTTTCCAGCCTTTGCAATCTCTTTGGAGGGCTCTTTTCTCACGTGATGGCAATAGATCAGCTAGCAAACTGTGGTCACGTGTTCACGAGGTCTTCTCCCCCTTCTCCCCTCTAGATTTTAGGCACCACTTTATCCTTCTTAAGTTACACTGTATTCTTGTGTTACACTTTGTCAGCAGTCACCTTTCCCTCCTATCTCAGTGGCCTGTGGTTCAGCCTCTGCAGGGGCAGGAGCACCAGCTTTGAAATTAGATCTGGTTCAAATACATGCTTGACACCTACTGGAAGCCTCAGTTTACCTGTCTGTAAAGTGGAAACAGTAATACCAATGTCATAGTACTACCATGCAGGTTAAATGCTCTGCTATCTAGAAAGTATGCTGTCTAGAAAGTGTGCAGTCTAGTGCATGGAATGAGAAGGTGTTTGATCCCAGGTGGCTGTGTAATTATTATTTGATTATTAGGCAGTTATTGTGTGTTCAGTTTCAGGTAGGTAGTCATCATGTTTGGTTCTCTTAGAAAGTCTTCTCAGGGACCCTTAAGATTTTGCCCAGTCTGGATGTGGGTGTCCTTTCCTCCCTTACAACAGGAAAGTGACCTTAAGTAAGTGTTTCTGTTATTTTGTTTATACTCACAGATTCTTAGGAGGATAGGATTGTCAAAATACCATCTGATGGTCATGTTAAGTACCTTAGTTTTAGGCAGGTTATCATTTAAGAACAGTTTGCATCCTCTTTGACTGAGTATGTCCTAAGAGGCTCCCTGAGAATGCAACACGATGTCCAGACGTCCGTGGGCAGAACTCCAGAGCTTCTGAAAGATGAGCCTGTCCTGTGGCTGATGAACAAGGTATGAAGACACTAAATCCCTCTGAGGGAGTCTAGCAAGGCCTTGCCCCTGACAGGCCTTTCTGGAAAGATGGGATGAGTTCACCCAGAAAAAAGGGATGGGGGTGGTTTCAAGGAAGAGTCTTCCTTGTCAGAAATTAGACAGTGAAAGATCTGGGGTTTTCTGTTGATTTTCCCAGTTGTTCTCACAGCCCAAGACACATAGTTTGGCCATGATGTCATCTGACACGGATAGACATGCCACAGCCAGAAGCTGTCAAGCAGGTCTTGGGTTATGATGGAGGGCGGGAGGGATATGCAGTTTGAGTAATGTTTTCCAGTAGGGTATTATCACCCATCTCGTCACTGATGGAGGGGAGAGAATTGAACTTCTTAAAATACTCAAAACCAGCTTTTCTGTATCACCCCCAAAGACCCTGATTTTCCAAGTTAAAATCCTGTATTTAGCAGTCTTGTTTTTTGTCATGCTGGGAAGTATTTTCAGATCATCCAGTTGAATGCAGATGATGAATTTCAGTCATTTGTCTATTAATTCATGCAATCAATGGATCATTCAGTCATTTGGTCTATGGTTCAGTTGGTCATTTGGTCTCATTCCATTGGTCCATTGATTTTTCAGTCTTTCAGTCATTCAACAAACAGCCATTGCATAACTCTGTATCAAGAGCTCTGTGGGTGTGGGGCATCCCACAGTGGTTAAAAAAAAATTCACAGGATCTTCTGCTGGGAAAGGCAGATGTTAAACAAAAAATTACAGCCAAAGGTGATGAATGAGGAGCATTGTGATAGGAAAAGCAAGGGCCCTGAGGGAAAGGAGGATCAGTTTGGCTGGATATTACAGTTCTCTGTCACCTATAACATCAGATTCCCGTGACTTAACTTTCAGGGTATCTAAATAAATAACTCCAGACAGCCCTCCATTAGAAAGAATTAGAGATCATATTTGTGAAGCTTTTGATATGTGGTCAGGCCCTGAACTAAGTCTTTTACAAAGATGGTCATAGTTAATCCTTGCAATAACTAATAGTTAGGGCTTACATGCTAGTAAAGTAATGCTCAAAATTGTCCAAGCCAGGCTTCAGCAATACGTGAACCGAGAACTGCCAGATGTTTAAGCTGGTTTTAGAAAAGGCAGAGGAACCAGAGATCAAATTGCCAACATCTGCTGGATCATCGAAAAAGCAAGAGAGTTCCAGAAAAACATCTATTTCTGCTTTATTGACTATGCCAAAGCCTTTGACTGTGTGGATCACAATAAACTGTGGAAAATTCTTCAAGAGATGGGAATACCACCTGATCTGCCTCTTGAGAAACCTGTATGCAGGTCAAGAAGCAACAGTTAGAACTGGACATGGAACAACAGACTGGTTCCAAATAGGAAAAGGAGTACATCAAGGATGTATATTATCACCCTGCTTATTTAACTTATATGCAGAGTACATCATGAGAAATGCTGGGCTGGAAGAAGCAAAAGCTGGAATCAAGATTGCAGGGAGAAATATCAATAACCTCAGATATGCAGATGACACCACCCTTATGGCAGAAAGTGAAGAGGAACTAAAGAGTCTTGATGAAAGTGAAAGAGGAGAGTGAAAAAGTTGGTTTAAAGCTCAACATTCAGAAAACTAAGATCATGGCATCTGGTCCCATCACTTCATGGGAAATAGATGGGGAAACAATGGAAACAGTGTCAGACTTTTATTTTTCTGGGCTCCAAAATCACTGCAGATGATGATTGCAGCCATGAAATTAAAAGACGCTTATTCCTGGGAAGGAAAGTTATGACCCACCTAGGGAGCATATTAAATAGCAGAGACATAACTTTGCCAACAAAGGTCTATCTATCAAGGCTGTGGTTTTTCTAGTGGTCATGTATGGATGTGAGAGTTGGACTGTGAAGAAAGCTGAGTGCTGAAGAATTGATGCTTTTGAGCTGTGGTGTTGGTGAAGACTCTTGAGAGTCCCTTGGACTGCAAGGAGATCCAACCAGTCCATCCTAAAGGAGCTCAGTCCTAGGTGTTCATTGGAAGGACTGATGCTGAAGCTGAAACTCCAATACTTTGGCCACCTCATGCGAAGAGTTGACTCATTGGAAAAGACCCTGATGCTGGGAGGGACTAGGGGCAGGAGGAGAAGGGGACGACAGAGGATGAGATGGCTGGATGGCATCACTGACTCTATGGACATGAGTTTGAATAAACTCCGGGAGTTGGTGATGGACAGGGAGGCCTGGCATGCTGCGATTCATGGGGTCGCAAAGAGTCGGACATGACTGAGTGACTGAGCTGAACTGAACTGAGGGACTCTTAAGTATCCCCATTTCACAGATGAAGAAGCTGAGACTCAAAGAGCATTAGCAACTTGTCTGTAGTTGCACAGAATGAAGTGGCAGAGCCAGGACTGAACCCTGTTCTCTCTGGCTGCAGAGCATGTGGTGCTATCCACAGATGCTTTTTTCTTACTCATGCCTGGTAACTGGGAATCCTGTAACAAAAGGAGAGAACCCAAGGCAAAGAGGACCCTTCCTAGCTTACTCCCAAAGAGCCAAGTGCTCTGCAGTGAGGCTGGCAGCCGATGGGAATAAGAGTAAGGACTTGGGGTGACCAAGTCAGAGAACATCTTGGGGTGAGCTGTGTTCCTGCATCCAAGAAAGCCTGAGAAGTCTACGGGAAGCTGTTTGTAACAGCAGAAAGACCTTAGGCAATCCAGCCCAGAAATAAATCAATCTTATGCTCATGCATGCATTTTAAATGTAGCTAGAGTAATACAAACTGAATTAAGAACCTACTGCCCACATGACATCTTTATTTGGTTGTAAAACACTCTATTACACACACTCGCTTGCTTTTTCGATGATCAGAAAAAGAAAGTGAGTCAGTCATTTCTGCAAAAATAAGTCCTGTGTTTCAAAAGAAAATAGTTTTCTTAGAGAACACAGCCTTCTTTCTATTTTTTCCCCACTCCTATGTCCCCTTCTCCCATTCAGTAATATGTATCTCCTGTCCAGATGTTAGATGACTTTGAACTAATTTGGAAGTCTTCGTGCTTAATTTAGAAGTGATTCACATACACATTGAGTAGTATCCAAGTTTGGCCAGAGATAGAGATAGTTGTAGGATGTGATTCAGGCTTGCCAGTGAGAGGTCAGCGTTCTATCACTTGAGATGTGACTGAATCACTATGGTGACTCAGCTTGAGTCTCTACGACTGTGGACATATGGTGAGCAGGCTCAGCAGCTTCTTTTAGTGTCTGCCACGTGGTTTGAGTTGATTCTCTGCTAATGGGCACATCTTCTCAATGGAGATGTGAATGGGTCATGTTTCCTTATATCTCTTTGTCCATTTGCTTTGGTATCTGCCATTACCACAGGCTTAGTTCATCCATCATCCCTTCCCCAAAGGGATTCTTTTACCTGCTGTCTTACTATCCTTAAAGACTGTGTGTACTCAGTCATGTCCAACTCTTTGAGACCCAATGGACTGTAGCCTGCCAGGCTTCTTTGTCTGTGGGATTTTCCAGGCAAGAATACTGGAGTGGATTGTCATATCCTTCTACAGGGGATCTTCCCGGCCCAGAGGTCAAACCTGTGTCTCCTGCATTGGCAGACAGATTCTTTACCACTGAGCTACCAGGGAAGCCACATCATTAAAGACTGCTCCATCATTAAGGAGGAATAAATTAGGAGTTGGGGATTAACAGATACACACTATTATATATAAAAGAGATAAAGACCTTTGGTATAGCACAGTGAACTATAAGTAATATCTTGTAATAGCCTATAATGGAGAAGAATCTGAAAAAGAATATATATATGTAAATGGCTACCCACTCCAGTATTCTTGCCTGGGAAATCCCATGGACAGAGGAGCCTATAGTCCATGGGGTCACCAGAGTCAGACACAATGTGGAAACTAAACAACAAATACACACACACACACACACACATATATACACACACACACATTTATATGTATATACACACACATATATAACTGAATCACTTTGCTATGCCACTGAAACTAACACATTATAAATCAGCTAAACTTTAATAAAAAAAAAAAAAAAGATAATTCCTTCCTTTCCAGAGTCACAAACAGTGAGCATCAGAATCCAAGAAGTCTGCCTAAACTCCATATAACTACAATGGTACTGTCTCTGCTAGTGCAGTGTTATGACTGTCACCACCATCTGCACTCCTGTTAGTACCAGCAGGTGATACTGTGTAACACTTACTGTGTTACAGCCACTGGTTGAATTCTTTATATGCTGTTGTCTCTATTCATCCTTGTACCATTTGCATTCGGTGGGTGCTATCTGGATCCCTCTTTTGCTGAAGAAGCAAAACGAAGGGTCAGATAAACAAAGGGATTCACCTGAGTGTTTGAAGTGAAGTGAAGTCGCTCAGTCGTGTCCGACTCTTTGCGACCCCATGGACTGTGTAGCCTACCAGGATCCTCAGTTCATGGGATTTTCCAGGCAAGAGTGTTGGAGTGGGTTGCCATTTCCTTCTCCAGGGGAACTTCCCCACCCAGGGATCGAACCCAGGTCTCCCGCATTGTAGGCAGACGCTTTACCATCTGAGCTACCAGCTGAGTGTTAGCCACGGGTAAATGGCAGAGGTATTTTGTAAACCCGATTTACTCGACACTGTACAGTAACCACCTCATCAGTGCCTTCTACCTTCTTGATCTTTTTCACCACCTCATATCCAGTCACCTCTGTGCTGTTGTTTATGTGATACTGGTGGCTTGGCACTCGCCATACTCAGAGGAACAAGGCGGCAAGAGCAGCAGAGTCATTTCCAGAGGTCACAACTTTTAACCTACTGATACTCCAACTACAGTCTGCCTCATCCATCAAAGAAAATCCCCGGGAGGAAAGCAGAAACCTGGATTAGAAACGGATTCTTCAGGAAGAGCTTGTTGAGCCTCTCTGTGATACTTTTCTTATCAATATCCAGGCAAGAGAGCCATTCTCAAAGTCCTTTCTTTTTGCCTCATAGACTTTTTCCCCCTTATCACACTATTATTACAATTTTGTTTCCTCTCCTGAGGATTTTAACTTGTTCTTTGTAGGAATAGTCTGAGGGCAACTAAAAGGTTTTGTGCAAACTGTGTTTCCCTAGGTTGGTTAACTCTGATCTCTACTCAGGAGGACCTGATGGAGTGTTTGGACATTGGAAAGCAGTCCATGGTTTCTAATTTCAAGGTAGAGGGGTTACTCCCACAGGCAAGAGTAGCTCCTGTCCTGGGGACTCCACCCTGGCTTCCTGGTCACCCAGTCCTTCCAGGCCAGGTTTAGATTCCTTGGGCCCCAGAATTCCCTGCTCAAAGGAGCCTAATCCCATTTTCAGAGCAGCGCAGGTCTCTTCTCTGGGGCCATTCTCTTCCACGGAGAATGGTGGAGGGAACCAGGAGGTGGCTGTTTATGGGGTGTGGATTGAGTTTGAGAATCTGCATATGTGTGAGTAAAGACAGCTTAGAGTGTGGGGTGGAAAAGGAAGATGGAAACATACTAGAAGCCAGAGGGGAATCTAAGAGTTTGGAATTCAAACCTAGCCTTCCAGGTAGTTTAAAGACATTTATCATCATAGGAAGATAAACCATATTTTTATTGAGCAGTGTGTTATCTGGGTTAATAGCTTCTGTATATTCAGATATATAATATGTAAGCCTCTGCTGGTGCCCTTTCCCCTGGGTTCCTCAAATATTAGGAATAGGCCTTTAGCTACCACTAGGGTGATCATTCGGAGAAGACAATGGCACTCCACTCCAGTACTCTTGCATGGAAAATCCCTTGGACAGAGGAGCCTGGTGGGCTGCAGTCCAGGGGGTCGCTAAGAGTCGGACTTGACTGAGTGACTTCACTTTCACTTTTCACTTTCATGCATTGGAGAAGGAAATGGCAACCCACTCCAGTGTTCTTGCCTGGAGAATCCCAGGGACGGGGGAGTCTGGTGGCCTGCCGTCTATGGGGTCACACAGAGTCGGACACAACTGAAGCGACTTAGCAGCAGCAGCAGGGTGACCATTTGTCCTATTTTATGTGGGATAAAGGGGTTTCCCAGAATGCTGGGGAGAAGGCAGTGGCACCCCACTTCAGTACTCTTGCCTGGAAAATCCCATGGACGGAGGAGCCTGGTGGGCCGCAGTCCATGGGTCACTAAGAGTTGGACATGACTGAGCGACTTCCCTTTACTTTTCATTTTCATGCATTGGAGACGGAAATGGCAACCCACTCCAGTGTTCTTGCCTGGAAAATCCCAGGGATGGAGGAGCCTGGTGGGCTGCTGTCTATGGGGTCGCACAGAGTTGGACACATCTGAAGCGACTTAGCAGCAGCAGCAGAATGCCAGATTGAAGCTGCTAATGGAGAAAGACCTAGGCAATAAGTGAGCTGATCTCTTGAGAAACTCACTATCTGTAATATACTGACTGTTCTTGGTTTGTTTAACTAAACAAAACTCAAGACTCCTTCTTTTTGGGGCAAGAAAGAGCTTCTATTTATGTTTTCATCATAATAGCACACTAGAAATTCTATTTAATGATAGACCTGTTCACAGAGTCAGGAGAAAATTAAAGGTCATTTAACCACAGGCAGGCCTCCTGTCTCCAGGCAGGATGCTGCCATTAGCCGTGGCCTTTGTAAAAGTGCCACCCAAATCAACAGCAAGTGTTGAGTGCCCGCTAAAAGAAGAAACGTCATAAGAAGGAAATCAAAATAGGTTTTTTTATGTCTGGGATGGTCTTATTTTCTCCACGAACAAGGAGACTGGACTGGTTCCACCAGCATTATTCCTATCCCATTTCTGACTGTGTTGTCTAAAATGACTCCATGCCAGAGAGAGCCTACAGGTAACCAAGGACTGTGGACATTTTGGGGGTATTTGACACCTGAAAGAAGACTAGATGGGAGCATCTTTAACCAGACAACTCTCTAGGCAGTATTGAGAGGTAGACAAATCTCGTCTCTACTGAAATTGCTGCTTCTACTTTTCCTGAGTTCCTGGGAAGAAGACATCCTTTCATTTATTGAATGAGGCCAACAGGGGTAGCTTTCCAAGCAAAAGGAACTGCAAGAGCCAAGGCTCTGCAGCAGGAACATACTTACTTGAAAACCTAAAAGCAGACGAGCAGGGTGGGCTGGCAGAAGGGAAATACGGGGCAAGATGGGATCTTAGGGGTGGGGAGGGGCCAGGTCACCTAAGAGCTAAGAGCCACAGTAGATGTTTCGGATTTTGACAAGCGTGATGGAAGCACAGCGTGGTAGGTTGAATTGTGAGTCCCCCAAAGAGATCCACACCCTGGCCCTGGAATCTGTCACAGACAGAAACGGACTTTGCAGATGTGGCGAAGTTAAGGATCTTCAGGTGGGAAGGTGACCCTGGTTTGTCTGGGTGGGCCCTGATTGCCACTACATGTCTCCCTGAGAAGGTGAAGGCAGAGGGAGTGTTGTCACAGGAAAGAGAAGCAGTGTGGTGGATCAGGGAGTGGGTGGAGTGATGGAGTCCCAAACCAGGGAGTGCCAACAGCCTTCTGAGGCTGCAAGAAGCAATGAGCAGATTCTCCTCTGGAGCGTCCAGAGGGAGCCACAGTGACTGTGGCCCAAGGACACTGCTTTGGACTTCCGGCCTTCAGAACTGTGGGGCAGGAAAGTTTTTCTATAAACCACCATGTTTATGGTGATTTGTTACAACAGCCAAAGGAAGCGGATACAGGCACTGCTTAACTTTAGGCTGGAGTGTGATTTGATGGGTTTTGCATCTTTCGGTGACCACTTTGAGGGCTTTGCGGAGCAGAGAGCAGAGGCAGGCAGAGGTGGAAGCTGAGAGACCAGCTGAGAAGCTGTTGGCAGAGCTGTGATGCAGCAGTGGAGGTGGAGAGAGGTGGAACTTTCAAGATTTTATGCTCTGGAGGTTGAGTGATGAGACTTGCTGACAGATGGCCGTGGGGAGAAGCAGGCTGTGAACAGGCTCATCAGCAGCTGAATCTGAACGTCGATGTGTTCTTTCTTCTGAGAAAAGCTTCTGATTTTAAAAAGAAGCAGGAGGATAACCCAGTGGTGGGATTTTAAGCCCTGTGTAACAGTACAGATGTGGAGAAAGTGCGTAGTGGGTTGTGGGCTTGGGAACTCGCCCTGCAGTCCATTGTGTCGCTTGGTCTAGCTGACCAGCTCCGTTCATAAGCTGTCACCAGTCCTTTTCCAGAAATAGATGGGCTGCACGTCAACCAATGACACCTTCCTTGTCATCTCAAAGGACATGTTTGTGATGCTTCTGGGTAGGGGAGGCATCTGGAAGATCTGGTCTGAATGCCACAATGATGATGTCCTTATGACATTTCATAGCGCCCCCCCCCCCCCCGCCCCCATCCTGGTTCACATTTTGGCATGTGTCTGATTCACCTGGGAAGTTTCTCCATGAAACAGATTGGAGAGGTGAGGCTGGAGAGATTCTGACCTTAGGCTGGCATACCATGTAGGGCAATGCTTCTCAGACTTCAAAGGTTCTGATTCAGCCAGTCTGGGGGCAGCCCGAGATTCTGCATCTCAGAGTTCCCAGGTGATGCTGATGCTGCTGGCCTCTGGACCGCACTTGAAATAGCATGATGTAGGAGTCACTCTCAGATCTGTAAGCCCCACATGTTAAGGATGAGCTTGACTCCAGTTTGGATGTGAAGCTACATGTACCAGAAACAAAGGCAGCTGGACATGTGATGAGCCCTCCTGTACAAGGGCCCAGCTGTGATGGGGGCGCCACAGACCCTTCCCTTCTGTAAAGCAGGGGCACGCGATGTTCTCTTCTGCTGGGCACGCGATGTTCTCTCCTGCTGAGCTCGCAGAGCCTCCCTGCCAAGCCCAACAGGGATCAGCTTCCTAGACTGGATTGTGAGACTGAGGTCTGCCAGCCTCACCCCTTCCAGAAGAGCCAGGGCCAGACACCTGCCTCAGCCCGGGGGTGTCCGTCTTGCTCGGGGCCTCGTGAGGGCTGGCTTGCGGTCCTCAGCTTACTGTTTGTCACACACAGTCCTGGCCAAGCTTCTTCCTTACTTCAGACCCGGCCCTGCTCACTGGTTTCCCCGTCAAGTTCCACTCCTACCTCCAGCCTCTACAACCCCGCCAGATATTAATCCCTCGCTTCCTATGTTCCCTTCGTCTTCTCTCTAGGCCTGAGGAGTCACAGTTTAACTCAGAAGCCATCCTTATACGATGGGGGAGGATATCTGTGGTGATGAGAGAGAGGAGCAGGCTCTGGGCCTGAAGAGAGACAGTGCAAACTGGTGGTTAAGAGGGTAGATTTATCTCAGTATAAATCCCAGCTTGGTTGTACCTCATCTGGGTGACTTTGGACATTGTTGGGGCCTCAGTTTTCCAATCAATAAAATGGGGGAAATAAAACTTGATTCTCAGGGTTGTTGTTTTAAAGGGTCAATGAGCCGATGCACTTTTAAAATCAAAAGGCTTTATTTTTCAAGGGGCACATTATAAGGGCAGTTCAGATTAGCCACTGCTGTCTGTCCTTCCCTCTTCTCTCCTAACCTGGCCATCATCATCCCTCCTCTCCCTGCTCTTAGGATCTTGAGCCTTTAGTTGAGGTACAGTCCTCAGCATGTCCTCCAGGTGAAATTCCAGAGGTAGGAAGAATTGATTGTATTCCAGAGACCATTATTTTTTTTTTAACTGCCCCCTGGGCATGGTTTGGGGCTACCCACTCTGCTGGGCTGGCCACAGCCCTTTAAAAGGAAATGAAGGGAAGTGCTGACGATTCCGGCCATTAGTCCAGACTTGAAACAAACAGGAATCTCTAGGTCCAAACATTTCCCCTGTAAAGCTTTGTTTACCTTGGAGACCAACAGCAACACAATTAGGTTTCAATATCAGCAACATGGAAAAGTTTGAGGTCAAGGGCAGTGGAAGCCTTTTAAAAATCTAGTGTCTGGGACCAGAGTTAATGCCTTCCTTCCTAGATGGGGAGGCGGAGACATTTCAGGGTTGTCCCATCGTATTAAATAATGAGTTGGCATTAGGTTTGATGTATGGTCCTCCCTAGACGTTTGGAGGAGACTCTTTGAATCAGTGCAGTTGAGGCCCCAAGATGAGCGTTGGCTGGGGCCCTGCCTCCTCCACAGCCAGCCAGGGTAGACGTTGTTGTCCATGGGCCACCTATGGAGAAGAAGTAGAGGCTTTGGCTGGGGTTCATTCACCTACATGCGTCACCAGATGTTCCTCAAGTACCTGGTACACGTCAGTCGCTGGCGGACATGTGGCGGTACAGCTGTGAAGGAAACGCAGGAACCCTTGGCTTCACGGAGCCTGTCTTCTGTTGTAGTTACGGTGCATGTTTAGGTCTTAGAAAATATCTGTTTGCTTCAGCCTGAATTTAGAGACATCAAGGATTCCAGGACCTGGGTTTGGTTGGGAGAGCAAAGATTATCTTGCCTATTGGTGCCTTATCTTTCTCAGGGTCTCTTGAGCTGCACCCCACAGGCCTACAAACCCTGTACTTGACCAACTTCAGGAGCAAAGAAAGAGCCCAGAGTCAGCAACAGAGGCAGCCACGGTTTAATGGATGGGGGATCTTACATGTCTGAAGCAAGGTCTTGTAGCGACACTACTATGCGGTGGAGAGCAGGCAGGATGTGGTGCCAGTCTTTGCTCTGGTGTCAGGGAGGGGAAAGTTACCAGTTATAAGGGGAATTGATGTCAGGTTGGCTCATAGGTTACCACGGAAATGAGCAGAGGCGCATACCCCTCAGCATCCCTTTGTTAAGCCATCACGGTGGCTAACCTTAGACCAGTCACTAGCCTAGGGCAAGTATGTAAGAATGTCAGTCAGGTGAGTCGGGCATAAGTGAGGCAGGCACTGGTCCAGCAGGCGATGTTCAGAGAGCAAGAGAATGGCCATTTTGAGTTGCATACTTCTATGAGAATATTAAGAAGCTGTGAGCCTGCATTCCAGTCCTGAAAACTTCTGTCTTCAGTTTCAGAAAGTTTTTATTTCATCCTCTCTTCCTCCCCAACTTCCAGCTTCTGATCTGGTTCTAGCAGAACATTCCTCAGCATCGTGCTAAGAGGGGCTTACCACAAAGTGTGTGTGTGTGTGTGTGTGTGTGTGTGTATGTATATTTTTTTTTTTGAGAGATGGGAACTTGCTGCCTTTCCAGGCAGCTCACTTCATTTTAGAACTGTGTTGACTACAAACCAGTTTCTTGTTTCACCATGTTCTCTGCCTCCAAGCCTCGAGACTGAAATCTGCCACCTTATTCACCAGTGTCCTGATTACTTCTACTAACCCTTCTGGGTTTGGGGGCTTTTATGGGCTTGACTACCATCATTTTCCCTGAAAGGGAAAGACTCCAGTAACATTTCTTCTACTAGTCTTTCCATAAAGATACTGGCCTGGGATAGGCCTCCTTAATCTCCTCCACCCTCTGTTTACCTTCTTATCTGAAAATATGACTGGATTTGCAGATTAGCCAAAGGAAACAGAGACATGTTTTTAAGGCTGGCGACTTGCTTTTTAAGCCTGCCGGTATTTATAAAAGCTTAAATGACTTCTCTGTTCCTTGTGTTGTGTGGGAGGAAAAACTCTTACCTACAGCGGGCTGGGAGAGCAGTGTCAACAAGCTCCCCCAGCCCCCCCCTCCACCCCTTTCCTGCTGAAAGCTGGTTTTCTTTTTAACCCAATGTCCAGGCTGGGTAAAATCCTTCAAAAGGAGAAAGCCAGAGACTCAACTAGGAGAGTTCTTTCAGAAGGGAAAGTAGTGCAGGCAGGTCACAGCCCTTTCAAAGTGTTTTTACCCAAAAAAATGTCAGCGAAAGATTTTGGAAATAACTGGGTCTCGTCATCTACTGGACAAGAGCTGGGTGATGTTTAAAAGCACCAGGCCCAGTGGAGTGGAAAGGTTGCATTGATTCACAGAGTTGGTGAAGCCGTGAGGCAGAGGGAGTCGGCGTGGAAGGAATTTTATTTTCTTTAGCTCACTTGAAGCTGTTTTCCAGCCACATGCACACCATGAGCATGCGCCAACCACCACCCCACAGAGGGTGCCTGTGTGCTGGGTCCTCACCGTGTGCCTGAGAGAAGGAACCATTGGCACCCTTGCCATTGGTCCTCAGCATCTCAGGATTGGACTAACAGCGACTCTGAGTTCACGAAACATGCGAAAGCTTACATATTTTAACAGTGCAGGGACCCGTCATGGCCTGAACTTAAAGAAGTGCAGACACTAATTCGCACCTCAGCATAGGGGTCGCTCCTCCTGTCACCTGTGCCGCCCCTTGGAGACAGCCATTGTTTTGAACCCCATTCCCACCACCCTGAGCTTTGTCTGTTTATACAATTGTGTGGCCTGTATGTACATTCATATATACATACGTGGGTATTTCATTTTCATTTCTTTTCCTTTGTATCACAGGCTCTCACACACTGTATACCGGAGGCGCTTGGTGTATCCACGTGATACCTGGCTGAGGTCATCTGTATTGTGCCCTTCTCCTGGTGTATCCAGAGTGATGGCCATAGCAGATCCCATTGGGGGAATATCCACGGCTGATTCTTTCACTCATATGCTCCTAGATTTTGGGTGATCACCAGACTTTTGTCCTTGTTAACAGTGTGGCCTTTGAACGTTCTGCCGTGTCTCGGTTTTTTTCCAAAGTGGTTTTGTCCATTTACACACTTATCAGCAACGTAGGAGCATCTCATCATTATTCTGTGGGCTGGGGTTTCTGGTAGCTACTGACAAGAGACCAAGCTGTGTGTGTTTCACATACAAAACTGGCCGTGCTGTGAGAACTATTTAAACATTTTTTTTTTCTTTTATTGGAGTGTAGTTACTTTACACGAACTTAGGCAAACTCCGGGAGTTCATGAGAGACAAGGAGACCTGGCAGCTACAGTCCATGGGGTTGCAGAGTCGGACACAACTGAGCAACAACATAGTCGCTTTCGAGTGTTGTGTTAGTTTCTGCTCTGCAGCAAAGTGAAGCAGCTACACGTGTGCACATGTTCCGTCTTGTTTGGAGTTCCTTCTGATCTAGGTCGTGACAGAGCACCGAGCAGAGTTCCCTGAGCTCCACAGGGGGCTCTGTGTAGTATCAGTAGCATATGTATGTGTGTGGGTCCCCGGTCTCTGAGTTCATCCCACCGCCCCCCTCCCCCTTCAGTATGCACACCTCTGTTCTCTTCATCTGTGTCTCTGTTTCTGTTTCCACAAGGAGAACTTGAGGTCACCTCTCATTTGGCAGAAGGGGCTCACAGAGTCAGGACTCAGTCTTTCCTTGCACCATCTGCCCCCTTCACCCCCTGCCGCATCTGCACAGGCCGCAAGGAGGACGCTCCTCTTCTGGCAGCTTCTCTATAAGCCTCAGGGACTCCCGCTGAGTGGCCAGACTGAGCTTCAAGTCCTGATCCAGTTCTTGTAGTCGGTGCCACGGAATATGCCAGTAGATGAGACCTGGCTCCATCAGGTGCCCTTGGGACTGAGAGCGGACTTCTCCGCTCCCAGACTCCGGGAACCCATGTGGGAGATGGTCATTCCCCTCCAAGAAAATGAGAGTGTTGCTCCCAGAAGAGAGGAGCGATGCTAGGCAGGCAAAACCAAACCAAACCTAAAAGGTAAGTCTTTAGAAATAAAAATGGCTCCATTTATTATCATAAGAGCTCAGGCAAGGAGCCCCTGAGATGTCTATGTGGAAACCTCCTGTATGTCTCTCTGAGCTCACAAAGACCTGGGATTAACGCGGGGAAAACAGTCCTAGAACCTGGCTCTTTGTGTTTCTTCCAGTTTATCTCTCTTATCTCCATTTTTGGATATTTTCAGGCTGGGGAAATGTGACCCTTTGGGATTCATTTTTAATATCGTTTCTCATCCAAGAAGGCCCTTGCTTTTATAGCTGCTCCCACAAACCTACCGCTCATTGTTTTCATTCTTACAGTTGCCAAAGGTGAGTTCCAAAGACTGGGTCAGGACATTTGTGTGAGAGGGTAAAGTTCATCCCCAAAATATTTTTGAAGCTTCAGGGTTGCCATAGTTGCAGATGTTAGCAAGGTTACATGTCTCTAAGAGGTCTGGGATGTCTCTTGTGGCTTTGAGAAATCTACATTCTTTAGAGAATTCTTTTCCCGACTGAAACCATTTCTCAATGGGCAGGGTTGGACCATAACAGACAGACACCCACAACCCAAGGAACAGGCACCTGATTAGGGATTCAGACTTGCAGTCAGACTTGTGTCCAAATCCTGACTCTACCCCCTTTTAGCTGTGTGATCTTAGACAAGTTGCTTAACCTTCCTGAGCTTTACCTTTATATCTGTCAAATGAGGATAACAATGGTGTTGAGAAGACTAGATGAGACAGTGGATGTAAAACTTAGGTCAGGGAGAGAACAGACCCAGTCTTTGTCCTTAAGAAGTTAATAGTAAAATGATTATTAATACAGTAGACAAGTCCCTATAGTGTGTTATAGCAGGAATGCCTATGCTGGCTTCTAGCTCAGTCTGGATTCCAGCCCTGGGTATCCACTTAACAGCTATGCGACCTTACCTCCTTGAGTTTTATTTACTATTCTTATTTGTAAAATGAGGGTGAGGATACCACCTCACGGGATAAAGATGTGAGTTAAAGCAGTTTCAGTAAACCACTTGACGTGATCCCTGGCAGAAAGCAAATGCCCAGCCGGCAGGGTTACCCTTCCCCTTTTCTTTCTGAGAACCTGGAGTCAGCCCTTGTCCCTGCAGTGAGAGTGGGGTGGCTAATGTTGTTAGCCAGTTGAATTCAGCGGGGTTGAGAAGAGAGAGTGTTCACAGCCTGTCTCAGACACTGGCAGTCCAGTGTGGAGAACTGCCAAATCCCCGCCTCTGGGTACCCAGGGAGTTCTCATTATGTTACTTCCTCTTTTACAGGGTTTGACTTATAGAACAACTGCCGTTGCTGTGTGCATGGCAAACATCATTTGAGAAGTGGGGAAGCATGGTCCGATGACCAGGGGGAACCTCAGCTGTTTGTGTGTGGGCAGGGTTGCCCCCTGGTAGCTAGCCTGTTACACATGTGACCTGAGTGCAGAGAACTGTGTGACATTTTTACTGCCATGACCCCAACTGGAGAATGCTTTGGGAACAATTAATTGTGGTGTAAGAATCTGGGTGGGAGTGCTTGGCTTCCAGAGTGAATAATTCTCTGAAGACAAACCGTCCCAGGCTGCCTCCTGCCAAGAGAACGCTGTTTCTCGTCCTGGCACTGCTGTGGCCGGGCTCGCCGAGCAGGAGCCGGATGACAGGCAGGTCCGGTCAGAAGGGGGAATACACAAGGATGGATTTGCCTGGAGCTGGGAGACTTAACAGATTCCCTTTGGGGGCCCTCGGCGGTGGGACATGGTGAGGATATACACTGATGCTTGTTGCTGGTAACTTTCTTCTCTCCCTAACCTGCTGTCTCTTTTCTGTTTAAACGCATTCCTGTCTTCCCTTTCAGTCTTGTTTCCAACTCTGCCTTCCGTGTCTTTCTCATCGTCTGACCCAAAAGTGTCTTGCAGGGCAGCCCTGCTCGCGGTCAGCTTGAGAGAAGTGGAGAGCTCTCCATCTGCCCAACTGATCCCCTTAAAATGCATTACCCAGTGTCTTCTTGCAAGGGACTGAAAGTCTTACTCGGCCATGTGACACTGGAATTTTAGAAGGTCCGTGTTGTAGGAAAAATCGATTACCCAGGAGATGAGCACCAAAATCCACTGATGCCCGATGTGCTGTTCAGCTATTGCTGGATAACAAATAATCGCAGAATCTTAGAACAAGGAGTGTTTTGCTCATAGCTCTGCGCATTGACTTAGGTTGTGCTGGGCTCGCTTTGTTCCACAGGGCTTCATTTTGGGGCTAAGTGGAGGGGTCTGTGTGTCCCTGGGGGAACCCATTTCATGGGGATGGCAAATGTCAGAGGATAAGCACAACTGCACAAGCACACTTCAAGCTGCTACTTGTGTTGCATTTGCTGACATCCTGTTGGCCCAATCAAGTCACATGTCCAAACCCAAAGAGAAGGGGAAGGGTCATACCATTTGCCTAATTGTGGAGGACCTTCATTGCTGCCCAGCAAGGGGCACAAAATGCAGGAAGGAGTGAAGAACTGGGGCTGATTATTCAGTCTGTGACCGCCAGTAACACCTGAGTATGGATTAGGTAGCTTAGGCCAAGAAGAGCAGCAATGGGAGAACATGGCAGGTAGGTCTCACACAGTTCCATGAGGGGAGGTGAGAAAAACATAAATAAAGCCTGTCTGTCCTCTAGATGTGGCAGAGATTTGGGGCCTGAAGACAATGTGAGGCCATTGGATAACTAGGAGCAGTGGTTCTCAAACTTCAGCATGTATCAGAGTTAACCTGGAGAGCTTGTTCACATAGACCACTACACTGTCCTTCCAGAATTTCTGGGAGTAGAGAATTTGAACTTCCAACAAATTTCTAGGTAATGCTCATGCTGTTCATTCAGGAACTACATTGCAAGAACCACTTCCCAAGGGACCCGGTTATGACTGAAGACAAGTGTTGTTCGTTACTGATGGTCTTCCCTCTCCCCTTGGATTCCATGCCAGTTCTGTTTCCTTCATTCCCATTCACCTCCGTCTTGATTCTGTGCCCCCTTTTCTTTCCAGAGTGCTGGTCAATCCTTCTCCTTCTCCCTAACTCCTTGACATACATTCCCCTTTTCATTTCCCCTGGAAGACGTCAGAACCCAGAATGTGTGTGGCTCGAGTGTGGCCGCCACACACATCAGATACAGCTTAGCAGCTGGTCACAACCTTCTGGAGGAAGACGCTCCACATTTTGGATGAAGATCACCGTCTATGGGGTCGCACAGAGTCGGACACGAACGAAGCGACTTAGCAGCACTAGCACCAGTCAATACAGAGATAATAAATATCCCAAGGAGTATGTATGTCCGTTGGTTCTAGTTATGACAGTTTTTTTAAATTTTTTTGCATGTGTGCTACATCATGTATTTGTACTTTCTCTTCAAAAATGTGTTTGGTGCCTGGTGTCAGCCATCACAAGGCACTGACTATAATGACTTCTGAGGGCTGAAGATGGTCCCCGTGGGACCATAACAAATGTGTCATGAAACTTACCCGGGATTTTGGGAAGTGGTTGGACCTCAACTCAATTCACGTGCACAACCCAACTCGCCGGCGCCATCATTCACTCCCAGCGAGCCCAGCTCAACCTCCTGGGCTTGAAGTGCATAGTGGCCAAGATGCTGGTTGCTCCAGCATGTCCTTCAGCTCCTGTCTGAGCAAGTCAGTGATCTAGAGATGTCTATAGCCGGTTCTCAGAGAAACAGAAAGATAGACGAGGAGGCAGCTACTGCCCAGGAGCCCACCCTGGCTCCTTAATGGCTTCGCACTCTTTTGTAACTGGGGCCTGGGTCATGCACAAAAAATCCTCTTTCTTCTTTTTCCTGTAGACCTCAGGGTCTCAGTCTGCTATGTCCTTGGCCATAACACGCATCATCCTTTGGGACTTTCTGGCTCCCAGGCCTGGATGGGGGTGGAGCAATCCTCTTTCTTTCTCCTGTTGGTCCAGAACACATTCCCAAAGGGCCATTAAAGTCAGTTTAATGCTGACTACCAGAGGACATCACAGTCACGTGGACCATTGGTTTACAGTTTTTGTCTCTGAAATAGTAAATGAAAGCATCATGTTCTTTATTTTCTTGGTTGCAGGCCCTGTAAATTCTGATTGCTTTCAGTTCGGCTTGAGTGCGGAAGGCACCTTCAGTGGAGGTGGCGTTGTTTCTGTCAATGACTGAATGACTTGAATCTTCTCAGTATTAGTTTTCTGCTGCTGTGAAACCATTTACCACAAATTCAGTTATTTAGGACCGCAGTTGTTCACTACCTCAAAGTTACTGTGGGTTTGATGTCCCGGCACCGCTTAGCAGGTCCCCCACTCAGTCTTACCTGCCAGCCGTCCAGGAGTCAACCAGGGCGGTGGGCTCACCAGTTCAACTGTGGGAAGAATCACCTCTGAGCTCCCCTGGGTAGTTGGCAGAGCCCATCTGCTGCACTTGTAGTACTGAGATCCCCGTTTTCCCCCTGGCTGTCCTTGGAGGACCACTCTCAGCTCCTGACCACTCTCAGAACCCTTTGCCACATGGCCCTGACCATCATCTGTCTCACAGCATGACGGCCAGCAGCAGAGAGAAGACTTCTTTCCTTCTGGTCGGCCAGGGTAGAGTCTCACATGATGCTGTGTAGGAGTCACAGCCCATCATCCCTGCAGGTTTTGTTTTCATCGTGTATTTTTAGTTCATTCAACAAATGAACTAATATCACTTTTTCTGTTTTTTCAAAATTAATTTTTATTGGAGTATACTTGCTTTACAATGTTATGTTTCTGCTGGACAGCGAAGTGAATCAGTTATGTGTATCCGTATATCCCCCCTTGTTTGGACTTCCTGTCCATTTAGGTCACCACAGAGCACTGAGTTCCCTGTGTTGCAGGTTCTCATTAGTTATCTGTTTTATACATAGTATCAATAATGTGTGCATGTCAACCTCAATCTCCCCATGCATCCCGTCCACCCCCACTCAACAAATACTGATGGAACACCTATCAGATCCTGGGCACTGTTTCAGGCACTGGGGAAACAGTTATGAAGTTGACAGGGTCTCTGTTCTCATGCAGTTTTCATTTCAGTAGTGGAGAGAAACAATAAACAAAAATGTATAAGTAAGTGACAAGTGCTGTGAAGGAAATAAAATGTGGCTGGAACATGCCGGAGGAATACTTTAAATAGAGGCAAGGTGTTATCCAACAAGTGGTGTTTGAGTTAAGCCTTGAATGATGACATGACCCATATTATCATTTGGAGAAAAAAAAATTAAGGTAGGGGAAGAGCAAGTACAAAGGCCCTGTGGTTCAGAGGACGTTGACCTGTTTGAGGAGCTGACAGGGAGAGCCCATTGGCTGCAGCTGGAGGGACATGAAGCTGAGGATATTGGCTGTGGGCTGATCTTGTGGGGTCTACAGGGGCATGAGAAAAGTTTGGATTTGATTCTTGTGTGATGGGCAGCCACTGGAGGGCTTCACTAGGGATGTCATGTACTGTAATTTATACTTGATGATGTTCAGTGTGGTTGCTTCAAAGGGAATAGAGTTTAGGGCAGCAGACATGGGAGACTGTGGGACCAGCCCATCTTGAATCTACTGCAGTTTTCCAGGCAGTGAGACCATTAGGTTGGGCTGAGGTCGCAGCAGTGGACTTGGGAGAAGTGATGGGAGTTGGAATGTCTTTGAACTTGCTTCATTTACCTCTGAAACGTGTGAGTTGAACAGACTCTGGTCATTTAGTTGGTAAAGACATCAGTCCTCAAATTGAAGATGATCAATTTCTTCAGTTTCGTGAATGTTTGCACATTTCTCTGATGAGCTGAGGAGGTGATGGGGGTCTTTCCCATGCCCCACTCTAGCTGCCCCGTCAAAGGCTCCAGCATCCATTTTCAGCCACAGGAGGGCTTGCTCCAACATGAAGACTCACAAAGTAATTAGAACTTCACTGACTGAAGAATTCCACATGCTAGGCCCTTGTGCAAACTGACTTCTGCCCCTGTGGTGTGGCTGTGGTGCATCCATAAATATTTCCCCTCTGCTTCAAGGAAGAGAAGAGAAAGGGCCACGAAGTTCCCAGGGCAAAGGAGGGAAGCAGATTGTGTGCTGCAGCTTGAAGCCAGTGCTTCCTGTTAATGCAGAAACACAATGTCCATTCATGACCAAGGACTCAGAGTCTAGAGTGAGAATGTCTGGGTAAAGTCCCTGTTCTGCTGCATCACTCTGAACTACTTGCTTAGCTTCCCTCTGCCTTGGTTATCTCATCGGTAAAGTGGGAGTATAATAAAACCAACTTCATTGGATTTAACACATTCACACTTGTGAAGCACCATTTCAGAGTAAAAGGAAATGCAATAAAGGTGTTAGCTAAATAAAAACAAGTCAGATATTGCCGTTGTCTTTAAGACCCTCAGGATATAGAAGGAGCCTATTAAAAATGCAAGGCGATTTTTCTTCCTTTAATGTAAATGTCACCATATTTATTATGGAAAAAAATGTGAGATTTGGTGTCAAATGGAAATTGATTGAATCCCCAACCCTGCCATTTACAGACTATGTGACCTCGGGTAAGTAACTCCACTTCTTCAGAGCATTGTTTCCTTCATGGGAAAAAGAGAAAGGATAATTAGAGAGGTGTTCCGATAAATGGCTGATGACAAGCTCTTGGCTAATAAAGAGCTTCTATTTGTAGTTGGCTGATTACTTTGGAGTAAACACGTCCCATGTGGTGGACTTGAAGCTGTCTGTGTGATGGCAGGGGAGCAGAGGTGGCAGGAAATGTACACAGTCTGCTCTTGGACCATCATGTCTGCTCCTGCTTCTGGGTGAAAGCACTGCCTGCCGTTTACTGATCGCTTAACATGCATGGGCTTCCCTGGTGGCTCAGACGGTAAAGAATCTGCCTGTCATGCAGGAGAACTGGGTTTGATCCTTGGGTCGGGAAGAACCCCTGGAGAAGGAAATGGCAATCCACCCCAGTATTCTCGCATAGAGAATCTGTGTGGACAAAGGAGCCTGGCAGGCTGCAGTCCATGGAGTTGCAAACAGTTGGACACGCCCGAGTGACTAACACTAACATGCATGCAGATCAAAGCTGATATTAAGTGAAAGAGAATACTTCACTTAATCTTCAAAGCAGCTTTATGATGAAGGCATCACTATGATCTTTGTTCTACAATAGATTCCATCAAGGCATAGATGGGTAACTTGCTCAAGGTTATGCCCCTGGTAAGGATGCACGTTGCTCAGTTTAATGCCTGGCCCCTGGGAAACACTCAAGAAGATATAGACATTGATATTATTGCTTCTGTGACTGAGGGAGAAATACTTAATAGTCAGTCATTTCTATAATGTTCCATTGGTTTTCATAAAGTCACCCCCGATTGTCATACTTCTAAAAGGAACTATAAGTTCATTCTTTCCATTGACAATGAGAGTATGAGGTACAAAGAACTACTCTCTTAATTATTTATTAATAGACAAAAGCTGAAGATTTGACTTTGCTATGTACTTGGTAGAAGGATTAGGGATGGAGAGGCGATGTGGATGTTTATTGAGCACCTACTAAGTGCTTGGTGCTTCACATGCATTAAATTGTCCTAGAGGTAGAAAGAATTGTCCTTGTCCTGCTTCCCATCCAACAGATGAAGATACTAAGGCTCAGAGAAATGCAGTGACCTGCCCAGTTTTACATCGTGATAAGTGGCTGTCCTGGGATTTGAACTCAAGAACATTAGCAAAACTTGGTTCTCTTTGCTGTACCATGCTGCTCATGCTTGGGCTCCCCTGTTGTGTGAACTTCAACGAGACTGTTTAATAGAACTCAAGTTGGGACTCTGTGACATAAATAGAGCCTTGCCAGTTACAGAGCATCTTTTGGCAGCTGGCTCAGCCGTTCTCCCTCTGACCACCGTTAGTAAGAGCAGTGGCTCAGCTAAAGTCACCGCCGGTGGCTAGAAAAACACAGGGGCCCTGCTGTGGGCCTCTGATAGTGTTTACATGAAACCGCTCCATCCATGCCCCGAGCTCTGGCCGCTTGTTGAAGGAAAATATCAGCTAGTGCTCCATTTCTGGTTACCATCTGTACCCATTCCAAAAACGAGCGCTCCATTTTAGCTCATGACTAAGTCAGCTTCAAGACTGCAGACACACAACCCTACTTGTCATGACCCACAGTCATCTATTTGCTTTAGGTCCAGAGCCAGTGTCCAGAGCAGTCCTGAATTTAAGTTCTTATCTTCATGGCCAGAGGGTTGAGTAAATGAGATTACATAAGAAGTACCATTGGAAACATAGACAAAAATATTACTGCTGTAGTATCTGGGATTTTCTGACCCAACAAATTGGATGGGAAGGGTTATCTTTTTCCTGCTTAAGAGGGGTGGCAAGCCCATGTATTTTTCAAGCATGACAGGGAACCCTAGAATGTCCAAATGGAAACAGTCTCCATTTCCCATATTCAATCATTCCATTGCTCATCAGATGTTATTTGAGCATCTTCTGTGTTTCAGAAACTGTTGGGTGTCCAGATTAAAAGGTGAATGTGGCATGATTCTCATTAATATGAAGCTTCTGGTCTAGGTGGGGAGGAAGCTTCAGAAAACAGTCCTACAAATACATCTAAAATTGCCACTGTGAAAAAAATTGTATGAAAGGTAAGTACAAGGTCCAGTGAAAGCACTTAATAAAGGGTCTTGACTCAAACTATGGGGGCCCTGGGCGCCTTCCCCAAGGAAGTGATATTTGAACATGGAAGATGGAAAATGATGGCTGAAATGGAGGGAAAACTCCAGGTAAGGAAATAGCACATACAAGGCCTGAAGGTTGAAGACAGCATGCTTGTCCAAGAGTAGAAAGAAGGGCGGAGTGGCTGGACCATTGACATTAAGTGGGAAGGAGGGGTAAGCTGAGACTGGGGAGCCAGGTGGGGAGGGACTTGACTCTAGGTTAAGGATATTGCTCATCTCCCGAGAACCAGGGGAGGCACTGGAGGTTTCCAAGCCCCATGGTGTTGTGATCGATACTGTCCTTTCAGCGGAGCACCTGTGGACAGTAGTGTGGAGGGAGGAATAGGTGGGTGCAGTGTGGGGATGGAGAGTTCAGATACATCTTTTCAGCGGATGAGAGAGAGAACATGGGGAGAGAATGATGGTGGCCTGACCTGAGATGGCGGTATTACAGATGAAGGGAGAAATGAAGACATTCCATTCCCAGGAAATTCAGGGAGCAGGTTGACAGAACTTGAAATGTTTTTTAGGAAGGAGGGGAAGGGGAAGAGGTACCAGAGATAAATTCCAGATTTACAGTTTATGCAGCTAGGTGGATGTTACTCTCCTTTACCAACGTGGGAACGTGTAAACTTTTTTCCAGGTGTGTGGAGTTCATTAGTCAGTTTAGGCTGAGGTGTGTGAAGGTAACAAATGACCCCAAAATCTCAGTGACTTGCAAAAACGGAGGTGTATTTCTTGCTTGCGCTCTTTGGCCACAGCGGTCAGCTGCATTTCTGTTGCATGTCCTGTTTGGGACCCAGGGTGGTAGGAAGAGGCTGTTCACAGGACCGAGGGAAAAGAAGGCAAAACCAGTGTTCTTAAAGCTTTAGAGATGACACACCCCATGTCTTAGTTTTCAGAGGACAAAGCAGGTCACATGGCCATGCTTGCGCATATAATCCTCTTACAGGCAGGGGTAGACAACGCATGTTTGAACAGTATAAAAATCTTCAGAAGGAAAATTTATATTTCAACTTCATCATCTGTAAAACCTGGATGATGATGGTATTTACTTCATAGGATTCTTGTGATGATTGAATCAATTAACGCAGGGAGAGTGCTTAGGGAATGCACACAGCATACCCCATGTCTCAGACAGGAGAAAGAATCTGCCTAGAAGTCCTGTTTTTATGTAGGCCCACTCCACCTATCTCCCAGCTATGTGGTAAAAGTTAACTTCCACCTGGGAAGCTAACACATACTGAGCATATGCTATGTGCTGAGCTGAGATTCGGATAGGAACACTTCTGGAAGGAATTTGTGGGATAATAGGCAAAAGCGTGTGCCAACAAGTGTAAAACCCAGGGATCGTGCAGCAGTGCTAAGTCACAGTGGTCAGCTCCGGGACTTCCATTTCTTCTTTGGTTGAGGAAACACGTCTGAAATTCCCAGGGTGTCTCAGAGATGGTGGTTCTTGACCTAGGTTTTGACACCTTGAATGGTTGGTCAGATGGGAAATGTGGAAAGGGCGTGGCAGAAAGAGGGAACGGAACATGCATGCACTCACGGAGCCGGAGCTGCCTCGTGTGTTTGTAGACTCCACACGGTGAGTGAGGAGCGTCCACACCTGCCACTCCCTGGCCTGGCTTCCCCACGAGTGCCCGGGTGGCAGGGTGTGTTTGATGATCCGACTCCAACCTTTCAGCTAGCCGCCTGGCTCTTAATTTGTTCAGTGAATATTTGAGCTGAGGGTGGGGTGAGGAGAGAGAGTTAACTTCAGTTGGAGAACAGTTTTTTTTTTTTTAATACTTATTTATTTGGCTGCACCAGGTCTTAGCTGTGGCATGTGAGATCTAGCTCCCTGATTGGGGATTGAACCCAGGCCCGCTGCATTGGGAACGTGGAATCTTAGGCACTGGACCACCAGGAGAGTCCTTGGAGAGTAGTTTTGACATCAAGAGGGGAAAGAGATGGTTGACAGTTGTCATAGGGAAAGGAATTTTGAGAAAATATTTTTTAAGGGACATTTGGTGAAATGATGCACAGTCTAATCCCCCTTTTTGTCCTTCTTTCCACAGACCTTCAGTAAAATTCTGCTTTATGGTCTGACTGGTACAGGTCATGGATTTGTGTGTCTGTGTATTTGTGCATATGTGTGCATAAGCATATGTGTGTTTGAGAGAAGGTGATATGTTGACCTTGACTGTATTGCCATCATGAGCTGGCTGTGAAAGTCCAGGTACATTTGGGTCCCATATAAACAGCTTGGTATTGTTAGTGTATAAAGTAAAATAGAGGCACTGGTAGGGTATGAAAATGTAGAAGCAGGCAGGGTCAGTTGTAAATGGTGTTGAGTATCAAGCTAATATCTTGGACTCTAGCACTCAGAAGTGAAACCTAGTTACAGTACACAGGATTGATGTTGTATGGGGGACTAGAGAAAGACTACGATCGCTTGGTAAAGATACGTCCTCATGTGCCCTCAAGAGAGCCTGCCAAGACTGGTGTGATTGTGGAGTGAGAGGAAAAAGGGGAGAATTCAGTTCAGTTTCAAGATAAACAGTATTTTTTTTAAAAGTCAAACCTACCATATCTCTATGTACTGTTGCCATGGAAAGAGCTATTTTCATCGAATGTGAGAGCAGGAAGCCACATAAAACATAGAGAAATGGCTAGAATGCAGGCTTGAAATATCCCTGGGCTGCCCTAACTTAGTAGCATTTTTAGAGAGGGCAGTTTCTTCATGTTTATATGACAGGAATGAGAAAAATGAAAGGTCTCAATGACCTATTCCTTCCATTTTCCCACTGAATGAGAAAACATGCCTAAAATTCATGGAACAGATATTCCAAATAAATGACGACTTGCTGAATGAAGAATGGTTTCCAGATGGCACGTCTGGGATCACATGTCCATCATCACCTCCCCCTCCCAACACCAGTACCATCTTGGAACAATGTAGCGGATCTTGTTGCTTCCCTGTTAAACGTCTGTATCGAAGCCGTCCAGGCAGTGGTGGTTGACTTTTTAAGGGGCGTATTATGCTCCAGTGAAATCTGGAAGGCCATAGTGAGGACATACAGATCTTTCCAAGAAAAATATGTTTTAAAAAAGAAGCATATTCATAATGTTGGATGAAAGGAAAGCGGAGTCAGAACTTGGAATGAGATTCTGGAGCCACCTTAGGGGTCTGAAAAAATGATCGGTGCCCCATTGAGTGGTGAAGTTAGGGACCAGGACAGGAATTTTCAGAGTCTGGGGGACTCTGGGAATTGAAGGCTCTTGTCAAACACACCAGAAACCAGTGAGGCAAATCATATTTTGTTAGCACGTCTGGCTCCTCTGTGACCCTGTGGTCAGGATCTTAAAGTTGACAGAGCCCTTGAGGCTAGAGAAGGGAAGGGTTTGCAATTTGAGGCCACAAAAGGCTAGGACATTAGGTCTTGTGTTTTCTGGACAATTTTGGCAGGGGGGAGGGGTAATAGACCTCTGCTTGAGAAGTGGGTGTGAAGATGCATCCATTTCAGAGAGAGATGAGGCCCAGATAACAACCAACCCAATGTCATTTCCTGCTCCTGTGCGATCACCCTGATAAACAGGGGTTAGGAGGGCAGAGTGCGCACAGTAGACTTTTGACTGAAAACAATTCTGTCTGGTGTGAGAATGCGGGGCATGATTACTTTCTTATGGCTGGCAGCCTTTCTTCTTAATGTTTTGCTCAAGGCATGAGTCATATGGGTTTGCCTTCTCTGGAGAGCTGACGATCAAGGAGTACAGAAGCCCCTCGAATGCCCGGGTCAGGTTGGAATGGCAACCAGTTTAATTTGCAGAAGGCAGAACATTTACTGAACACCTAGGGTGTTTGAGGTGAAGTACAAAACTTGAGAATACAAAGAGAAACTGCGTGTCTTTCTCCCCTTGAAGAATTCACAACCTATCGACACACACACACCCACAGATCTATGTGATTAATGCTGGAATCCCAAAACAGTGGAGTGAGATGCTGGGGCTGACCTTTCATCTTCTGTGTGCTTGACCCCATGTAACCCTCCCAGGAATTCTGTTAGTTGATGCTGTTCTGACCATTGCTGTTCAGATGACGAAACTGAGGCCCAGAGAAATGAACTGCTTTCCTGAGCACCCAGAGCTGTAAAGTGGGGAGCCAGGACTCATGAGATTGTCCAAGCATGTGAGTGCAGGACCTATGTGCTCAGCGGGGAACAGCCTTGGTGAGGACGTGGAGGCAGAAGAGCAAGGAATCAGCCATGGCCCCTGTCTGGGCAAAATATCTAAGGGATGCCAGTGATAATCAATTCATCTTTCACCAGTGCCAGTCGCTGGTGGAGGCACTGGCCACATAATGACGACCAGAACTGGACAGTACTCTGTCGTGTGGGGCATCCTTAAGCCAGGACATAAACAAGTCTGTGAATGTACCAGTAGACCACAGACACATCAGCTACCCAGATGCTGAGAATTTATATCACATCGGGAAATTGGTACTGTGGTCAGGCCTCTGTGATGAAGTAACATTTAGGTTGAGGTCTGAAGACCAGGGGCTTCCCTGGTGGCTTAGTGGTAGAGAACCTTCCTGCCAATGCAGGAGATGTGGGTTCGATCTCTGGGTCAGGAGATCACCTGGAGGAGGAAACGACAACCCACTCCAGTATTCTTGTCTGGGAAATCCCATGGACAGAAGAGCCTGGCTGGCTACAGTCCATAGGGTCACAAAGAACTGGACACGACTTAGTGAATAAACAACAATGGAAGACCAAGTACGAGCCAGTTGCACAGAGATCATGGGGAGGGGTAACTGGGTGGGGGGAGCAGTCAGTAAGGGCAAAGGTCCCTTAGTGGGAAAATTGGGTCAAAGAATCCATCCCCACCAAAGCTACATTGCAATGTGTGCTTATTTTTGTCATGTGATCACATGATGATGTTTGATGCCTTAGAGTCCCTTGGACTGCAAGGAGATCCAACCAGTCCATCCTAAAGGAGATCAGTCCTTGGTGTTCACTGGAAGGACTGATGCTGAAGCTGAAACTCCAATACTTTGGCCACCTCATGTGAAGAGTTGACTCATTGGAAAAGACTCTGATGCTGGGAGGGACTGGGGGCAGGAGGAGAAGGGGACGACAGAGGATGAGATGGTTGGATGGCATCAGCGACTCGATGGACATGAGTTTGGGTAAACTCTGGGAGTTGGTGATAGACAGGGAGGCCTGGAGTGCTGTGATTCATGGGGTCGCAAAGAGTCGGACATGACTGAGCGACTGAACTGAACTGAGAGGCTCATCCAGGATGGCTCCAATTCGGAAATTTTTCTGAAATTAGTGCATTGATTGTGGGTTCTGAGTTGCATAAAACCTACTCACGTGTGTTATGTGTTCAGTCATGTGTTTCATCCAACTCCATCTTCAAGCAGACAGCCAGCTCAGATGATTGCTTAGGCTGTGTGCTGTTTAATCGTGCCTGCTAGGTTGGTTCTGCCCTGGCCCTGTCCCCAATCTCTCCCCTCCGAACAAATCTTCCGGTGATTAAATTGCCACATTTTAACCAAATGGCATCAATTACTCTCCTCCCTCTGTTTTCACTGTGGCCATGAAAAGCAAACTTCATTCATAATCTCCCGAGTGTTCCCGTTCTAAACCTAGGCTAAATGAGGTTTCTACCACTGAGATCATTTGAAGACTGCCAGTTTCCATTAATTAAATGTGAACTTCTTTTCCCAACCACCTACCCTGCTCTTGGTTTGGAATGATTCTTGAAAGTCATTTTTGTTGTTCAGCCCAGAGAGGAGACAACTATTGAAATGCACAGACTGGTCACTTTGTTCCTACCTGCCAGGGAAAAAATTAGGCGGAAGCTGTGAGGACTGTTGGAAAATGCCAAAGGGAGACAGTAACATGACCCCAACCTGGTGGATATGTGACTGGAACTGACCAGTCAGCCTCCCTCTGGACAGAGAAGTTGAATCGGGGTGGTACCTGGTCTGAGGCAGGCCATTGAGCATCAGATCAGGGACTTGGGTTGGAAGATAGGGGTAGACGATGTCCTTTCTCCTGGGGTTGTTCAACTGGGAGCACTTGGGCTTTGACCATCCTGTGACAAGCAGAGTCTAGAGATGAACTGAGACAGATTCCTGAAAATATTATTTGAATACCTGGATCCAGCCATGTCTCAAAGCCAGTACAATGTCAGACTTCCCGATAATGGGAACCAGTAAATGTACTTCCTCCTCTCCGAGACTATTTTAAATGGTTACCTATTGCTTCAGACTCAAAGGGTTGTGTTGAAGACGTGGCCACAGCGGCTCTGCTGCTTCACCTTTGGTAACTGTCTCGATTTGCTTGTTCCTTTTCCTCACTCAGGAAACATTTATGGAGCTCTTGGCGTATGCCAGGGGCATGACCACTGCAGCAGGCCATGACCCATATCTGTTCCTCACCTGCTCCCACCTTTCCTGGCTGGCAGAGTCCCTAATAATTCACTCCTGCCCTTTTCCATAGAGCTGTGCTCCAGGCATGGTGATACTTTCTTCATTTCCTGTAATGGATCTAGTCCAGGCAATTTTCTTTAAAAAAAAAAAAAAAAATTCCCGCCCCCCCCCCCAATTGTAAGGGTCTTTTGACCAATTTCTGGCCAATGAAATATGAAGGGAAATCATCATGGAGAGGGGGCGCTTCGAACAGTAACAGTACGGCAGGAAAAGTCTCTTTTCTCGTGATGAATCGTATTTCTATGTGAGACAGTGAGAGGTATAGTGAGACCGTGGCAGAGAAAAAGTTGGGAGCAAAAATGTGGCCCAGGATGCCATCACTGAGCTACTGAATTGACTCTGGGTCCTCTGCGCTTCCTAATGGGGGGAATAATAAGTGGCTTTATTGTTGAAGATTTTGGATTGTGTCTTGTGTTGCTCACAGTCAAAAGGATTCTAATGAGTACAGATGCGCATAAACAGTGACGCGTGAATTGACAGCAGTGTGCCTCCTAGGGAGGTTATCTGATCCAAGCAGGTGGTCCCGTGGAGAATAAGGGCACCGTGTTCTTTCTTTTTAAAATTTTTCTTTGTTGAAATATAACTGATTTACAATGTTGTGTTAGTTTCAGGTGCACAACAAACTGACTCAGTTTTATGTATACTACAGGTTATTGCAAGACATTGAGTATAGTTCCCAGTTTTATCCGTTAGGTCCTTATTGGTTATCTATTCTAGATACATAGTTGTGTGTATATTTTAATCCCAAACTCCCAAGTTATCCCTGCCCCCCTTTCTCCTGTGGTAACCATAAGTTTGTTCTCTCTGTCTGTGAGTCTGTTCCTGTTTTGTAAATAATTTCACTTGTATCATTCTTTTTGTTGATTCCACATATAAGCAATATCATGATATTTGTCTTTATCTAGCTTACTTCACATAGAATGGTAATCTCTAGGTCAGTCCATGTTGCTGCAGATGGCATTATTTCATTCTTTTTAATGGCTGGGTAATAAATATTTTATTGTATACGTGTGTGTGTGTGTGTGTACATGCAGACACCCCACATCTTCTTTATTTGTTCATTTGTCAACAGACACTTAGGTTGCTTCCAAGTCTTGGCTGTTGCATATAGTACTGCTATGAACATAGAGGTGCATCTATCTTTTTGATTTATAGTTTTCTCCAGATACTTGATCTGGAGTAGGATTGCTAGATCATATGGTAACTCTATTTTTAGTTTTTTAAGAAGCTTCCATACTGTTCTCCATAGTGGCTGTACCAATTTACATTCCCACCAACTGTTTAGGTGTCTCCAGGATTTATTATTTGTAGACTTTTTGATGATGGCTATTCTGACTGCTGTGTGGTGATGGAGAAGGAAATGGCAGCCCACTCCAGTATTCTTGCCTGGAATTCCATGGACAGAGGAGCCTGGTGGGCTACAGTCCATGGAGTTTTGAAGAGTCGGCCATGACTGACTGAGCACATTCTGACTGCTGTGTGGTGATACCTCATTGTAGTTTTGACTTCCAGTTCTCTAGTAATCAGTGGTGTTGACCATCTTTTTCTGTGCCTCTTGGCCATCTGTGTCTTTGGAGAAATGTCTGTTTAAAGCTTCTGGAGGGCACCATGTTGTGTGTCTGGTTTTTTGTTATGTGAGCTTGGACACCGGGGAGACTGGGCCCAGGGGACTGACTTCCTGGTGATGACCAGATTCACTTAAGATCTGTTAGGTATTAAAAAGAATTGGAGAATAAGTTTTTTAATGTACATTTGAAACTTAACTCCTGTCTGAACATTCTCTCCCTATAGACAACTCTTCATTAGAAGCCAGTGATAACTGGAGAGTAGCTGACTGAGCTTGGAGGTGGAGCCACAACCAGGAGGCTTGGTTCTCCATTGCATGACTATAATGACTCTTGTCACCCAGCCGCCAAGACTGAGTCCTCTGTTGCCACTGTCTGTCCAGCCTGGTCTTGCAGTTCCCCATTCTTGCCTCCCCCTCTGTTGCCTCCAGACATGCCACTGTTTCTGTATAGGACAGTTTCCATAGCCAGCTTCACTTACCTGGCAGACTTCTGTTTGTCCTTCAGATAGCAGCTTGGTGTCACCTCCTCCAGGAAGCCTTCCTTGACTATATTCTCCCTCCTAGTCCGCATCAGTCTCCTCCCAGATTGCTCTAGTTCCTTTCTGTTAACCTAAATGTTTCATTTCTCCTGTTGAATTGTAATCGTCTATTGATTTGCTGTCTACTGCTCAGGTGTGAGCTCCTGAGAAGACAAGGACCATGTTAGTCTTGGTTCCCGTTGTATCCCCATTTCCTTTGGCTTTGCTCGGCACTCCAGGTGATCAGGATGTGTTTGTTGAATAAACAATGAATGAGTGAATAATTGTGAGGATATTTCCAGAGTCATATCCCCAGAGTCGTATCCCCAGTCTTACTTGGTGGGTATGGCAGTGGCCTCTCATGACTGTTTTTTGATGGGCTAGTCCTTCTGTAGTTACTTAGATTCCCTTAGCTGGTTAATTTCAGCTACTCCCAGGCAGTCTGGGAGTCCTGCTTTGGATTCAAACCTGTGTTTTAAGAGCTCTCCTCTGTCATTTACTTGTGATCTTGGGAGATGTTCTTAATGCTCAAGAACTATAGTTTCACATCTGTAAAATGGGGCTGATGGCAATACTCTGTCTTATAAGTTATGGTGAGAATTACATGGAAAAATTCCTATGAAATGCTTTCCACAGCATCTAAAATACACCAGATGCTCAATTTACATTCTCAGTCATTATTATGAAGCTTGGTAGTCCTGCTTTGAACTTGGGCTGGAAAGGGAGTGTTTCTCCTAGGGTTATTGACCACTGTCATTCTCTGCCCTTCATAACAGAGGAAGACAGAACTAAGGACTTCCACCTAGCATTTCCAATGATTGCATTTGTCCATAAATGTTAAAAAAAAAAAAAAGCAACACCAAAACACAGTGTAAGAATGTTTGAGTTCAGCCCAAGAATGTATGTTATGTTCTTTAAAAAGGAAATGTCAGCAAAGTGTTGGGTGACAACCAGTCTCATGCAGATCCTTCCAACAACTCGAAGAGTGCATTCCATGGAAAATAGTTCTAGAGGGCCTTCTCCGAGGGAAGTTAGTTCTAAGTCAGAGGACAAGGGGTCAGATCATGAGAAGAGGTGAGACTTCTTAAATGAGCCTCCGTAACAGCCAAAAGGACCTAACCACTCCCTCTGGAGCACCGTGTGGGGGCAGCCTGGCCTGGCAGGGGTGCTCCAGTGGTGAGAGATACATAGACTGCATGGTCCAAACTCTGCCACCTCCTTGCACAGGCTGACATCTGCAAGTCTCAGTTTTCCCATCTGTAAAATGGGCATAAGGATAGGTAGATACCTAATGAGAGATGTTGGGAGTGGAGCAGTGTCAGAGCCCTTTCTTGTTCCTCTGCCACCTGCCTTTCTCTGGAGCCAGACCAGAGAGGTGCCAAGAGTGTCAGGGTGTGGGGGAAACAGTGACATTTGGGTGCTGGACCTGACTCCGAGCGTGGCCCTGGGTGACAGGGGACACAGTGAGGAGGAGAAATAGCACATGGTGGTCGTTGTTGCCAGGCCTCAGGTCGCAAAAGAAGAAACTGAAACCCAGGGAGGTGAATGACTTAAGACGAGTAATGAGAGCACTAACTCTGGAGTCAGCCTGCCTGGGCTTGCTTCATGGCCATGGCCTTTCTCCACACCTCTGTTTCCTGATCTGTGACCATGGCCCCTAATTCACTGGATCATGATGAGCATTAGATGTTGAACATGTGTGAGGCACATGGAACGGTGCCTGGCGCCTGGTTAGTGTCTGTAACTGCCAGCTCCTACAGTTGTTATTTATTGGTATCCTCATCTCACCGGATCTCACAGAATGTGTTCATTCTGCTGGTCTGACTTTGCCTCGCCAGCCCTGCTATTCCATCAGACACAGGCAGCAGATGTGGCGGTGTTTACAGGTGTGTGTGACCTTCCTTTGGGGCCAGCACCAGTGAGAGGCTCCGCAGGAAGCAGAGGGAAAGCTGAATGGCTCTCCAGGCCCCTCAGCCTCTCAACCCCACAGGGGTTCAGGAGGTGTTCCCTGTGATGCAGAAAGCGCCAGGCCTTTACATGCTTCCTAACTCGGTCGTGGGCTGCTCCTGGAGGCCGGAGCTCCTGGGAGCAGTCCTCTGCGGCTGAGGCAGACCACTCCCGGCGAGCCAGGAGCCAGAGACAGCACCGTTCTCTGGAGGTGGATCTGGGAAGCACAGCTCTGGGTCTGTGGGGCCATGTGCCGGCTGGATTTACAGGTTCCTGTGGTTTATTGATCACTCCATACAGGGCTTCTCTTGAGTTCCTCCAAGAAAGACTGCATAGTGGAGAATGCTGCAGCTGGAATAGGCCCTGCAGCCTTCTGGTCAGGCCGTCCCCGCCTTTATTTTCTGATGAGGACTCTCAGGTGAGGAGAGGGGATGGGACTTGCCTAAACCAAACCCCTGAGCTGGGATTAGAAGCCAGTGGAACCGAAGACCTGCATTTTAAATTTTAATTTCAAATAATACATATTTAATATCTTGATGTGGCAAGTGGCTGCTGAATTTAGACAGTGTGGTAGCCTTAGCAGAAAACATCCTGTTAATGTCCCTGAGAGCCCTCATGTCATCGCTGGACAGGCTGCAGAGAAGGTAGAGTCAGGAACGTTCTGTGACCTCTCTTCTGCTCCCGCACCAAGACCAGTGTTCTGCCCCTCTTCTCAGTCTTAATATCCTTTGCTTTCAGTCTATTCAAAGGACTTTGTTTGCAAAGATTGTGAAGATTGCTTACTCTCCTTCCCTCATCTCTGCTGTTTACAAATATGTAACTTGCTTACCTGCAGACTGGTAATCTCTTACATTCCATTTATAAGGCATCACCTTGCCCCTCAGGTGCCCTAATTTACACCAGGAACTCTAAATTCAGCTCCCCAGGGGTCCACACTTGGGTTCCTCCCGTGCCTCCCTCCATCTCACTTCTGTGACTAAGCATCGTCATTCTCCCTCTGTGTGGCCTTCTCCTCAGGCCTGGATGTGCCAGCTGCCTCTCCCAGTGTCCGCAGGGATGCTGTGTGGTGCCTCGTGGCTGCAATGATCTTGCTGTGTGTACCAGTAATGATCAGAAAGCGGCAATGACCTGCTGTTCGTTATTCGAAAGTGTCTTGGAGCCTTAAGTCTCTGGTTCTGCTTGTTAAGATGAGGATGTGTTTCTAGGTAACAGATGGCCTGCAACCCACCCATCAGAATCCCATTGAGGCTGGGTCGGTTTCTGGGCACTGCTTCTTAGCTAATTAGATTCTGAGAACTTTTCTTCTTGCCTTCCTTCCTCCCTCCTTTTTAAATTTTCTCTTTCCCTCTTCCCTCTTTCCCTTTCTTCTTTCCACCCTCCTTCCCACTGCCCCCTCCTTTCTTTAAACTATTATCGACTGTGGAAAGTCTAGCATGTACCTTATAAATAAAGACCAGTAACATGAAGGCCCTCATTACTTCATCAGTTGTGAGGGTCTCGCTTACCTTCCTACAAATCTCGACTTTCTAGATTCCCACTGAAAGGTGAAGCTCTTTAGTTGTAATTAATTTAAAGGAATAGCTTTCATTGCTTTGTGAATTCAAGATTCTGGCCTTGATTATTCGTTACCATAGCTGCTGCCTTTAGTGAGTACTCATAAAGGATTCCACACCAGAATGAACACTTCTTATTTTTTCCTTTTAATCCTCAAGACCACCCTGTGAATAGGTACTAACATTGTGCCCATTTTACAGACGAAAAGGGAGAGGCTGAGGAAATGACTTTTCTCAAGACACAGTGGGAGAATCAGAGTTTGAACCCAGGTTTGACTGCTGAGCTCACGCACTTGACCCCCGGCCACCCAGTTACCTGTCCTGTAGTGAAGGGAGAGGCGGAAACCTGGGCAGGAGGGCTTCCGTGGTGGAGGAGGTGTGTTTGGTGGATTGGTGGTGTTTTTGACTGTCCAGCAGTCTTTCCCAGCCTCTCTTTTGGTAACACATCTTGTCTTTAGGCCAAGTTTTCTGAAAGCAAACCCTGAGAGGGGATTTGGGTACAAATTGAGAGGGTTCCCTTGGTGGTTCAGCAGTAAAGAATCTGCCCTCAATGCAGGAGACACGGGTTCGATCCCTGGATTGGGAAGATCCCCCTAGAGGAGGGCATGGCAACCCACTCCAGTATTCTTGCCTGGAGAATCCCCATGAAGAGAGGAGCCTGGAGGCTATATAGTCCATAGGGTTGCAGAGAGTCAGACATGACTGAAGTGACTGAGGACGCACACATGAGTTGTTAAGAAACTGTTCCCAGGAGACCCTGAGAGAACGTGGGGAAGTAGAAAGTGCCGAGGAAGCTAGGTCCCATCCTCAGCCAGATCCTGTGGGTGCTCTGAACTGTGAATTTCAAGTCTCTTTCTAACGTGAGGCAAGAGAGCTGGATTTCCCACCCCAGCTCAGGGCTGTCCGTGGGGGATGGACATTCTCAGGCCCTGTCAGCTCTCTGAGCCTCTAAGTGGCTCCCACAGCTTGAGGACCATCCTTTGAGGGAAGTGGGAGGTGGAAACAGCGACCTGGGCGAGGGGAAAAGAGAAATGGCCGAAGGGACTCAAGAAATCTCGGCAGAGCAGATGGTGGACACGTCCTCTACACCCTCAACTCTCCATTAAGGAAAGGTTCTTTTTGCATTCCTGTTGGACCAATGAATCAAAATTGGAGTAGTGGTGTCTCAGCTTGGCACTACCGATATTTGGGCAAGAAGGGTCTTTGCTGTAGGGGCTGTCCTCCTTATAGGATATTCATCAGTTCTCTCATTGTGACTACCCTTAGATGCCCTGGGATGTGTTCAGATAGTGCCAGATGTCTCTGGGAGGAAGGGGAGAAAATTGCCCCATGTTGAGAACCGTTGGTCAAGATGACTTGCTTCCCCTGGCTTGAGGAATGGACATTGGATCCAGACCCTCCCTCTCTGGAGTTTCACTCTTGCTGAGTGAAGCAAAGCATACATGTTTGGCAATGATTAATCAAGAATGCAGTGTCATGAAGAGACTGTTTTGGGCCTCTTTCTTGCTCCCTAGATGTTCAAGATGCCCTGACTTCTGGCTTTTTGAGGACTTTTTCTTTCCTCCCAGTTTTTCTCCTATTCTGTGAGTCATCCTACATGCTTCAATATATTTCTTCTCTGCTTAAGTTAACCTGAATCAGCTTCTGATGAAAGACTCTGAAGGATTAATCTATTAAATTTTATGGCTTGGTAACTTAAACCAAGAACTTGAAAGTATCTGAAGACCCAGAATGGAGTGGAAAACTCAGCTAGACCGAGTTCACATCTCCTTTTTTCTAAATCTCCATTTTCTCCCTCTTTCCTACCTTCACATACACTGTTGACAATTTTCCTGTCGTTCCAGATTTGTTAAATAAAAGAGCCAACAATCCCCTTGAAGAAAGCCTCTTTCTTGGTTACTTCACCATTCGTTGGCTACAGAACAATCTGTTGCTTCAGGAGACATCATCTTCCTAGGAGACATAGATCTGGATTTTCTTCCAGGATTTATCTTTTCCACATCTCACATATAGTTCTTTCCCTGCAAAAAAAGGAGGTGTTCCTTGCTTTCTGTTTTTGATTTGGAGACTATTCTTTCTGTATTACTGGAAAGTTACCTAAGGCGCTGGAATATTTCCACTCACAGAGATGTATAGTATAGATTGTTCTTGATGTTTGAGTGTAGCTCTCTGGGGATTGGGTGTGTGACTGAAGGCTCCCTCCCAGCTTGCCATCTTCTCTTAATGCTGGCATGTATCTTTCTGTCTTTGCGTGAGGCTGGACTACTGTAAAATATTAGGGAATAGCATTAATGATAGACTGGCAATTTTTAGAAGAACTTATCAAATTCTTGTGTTTAAATCATTGAAAGATTTGGATCATTTGGAAATGTTTTTTGGGAATTTGCCACTAGTGAAAAACATTTTCTTTATGTTTTTGTTAAGAATCACTTGGCCTGATCCTAGGAATTAATGTAGTGTTTCCCTTTTTCTTCTGCCTGTCAGAAAGCTCACAGTGAAACTTGATGCTGCTCATAGATTCTATGTTATCTATGCCACCAGGTTTCATTTCATTTCTCCCCTTTTCCTTCGTCTGTATTTATTTTGCTAAACTTGTTATACTCTTTGCTGTAGGCTTCCCTAAAACTTTTAAGAAGTAGGATATGAATAAAAAGCAGTTTAAAGCCAAACGTTGCCCCGGTGAGACTGTGCTGAGTATCTCAGTGTTGTATACTCTGATGTTGCCCGTTTGCTACTTCTCCATCTTTGACTTTAGTGAATGGAGCAGCCCCAGACACATTCAGTACTTGGTTGGTTTAATTTTTCATTGTTTTGTTCATTTTGGGCTCTTTGGATTGGAAAGGATCGTGTACCAGGATGCTTAGTTTATTTCAAAGTGAGGGGAAGGACGTAGGAAGAGACATTTTGTTTGGTCTGCTTAATGTTTTAAGAGCCAATATAATAGGGCAGGAGTTTCATTTGGTTGAACAATAAGCAGCTCAGCTCTGTCACCTTGCCTTCATTTGGGTCCAGCATTTGATGTTACCTGTTTGGTTCTCATGGTCACTTACATTTGAGATGCCTGCTCTGTGATTATGAACCCATTTTATCAGTTGTTAACAAATGTGTAAAAACAGAATTAGGTCCTTAATTATAAGAAATGCACAATATTGAAGTCATCCAGATTCCTGTTGAATGAATGCCTATTTTGTGTTCTTTTTGCAAGCTCTGACACTGGAATTTTAATGGAAAAATTTGTCCAGTGCTGAAAATCTAACTTTGAATGCATTAAATTCTGTAGATGTGTTTTATCTTTGAAAAGAGTTAGCTTTGTATGGGTGTATTTCAGTGTCCTTAATATTCCAGATATGAAATGACATCATCTCTTTGTGGATATTTGCACATGCATGTTGGGTTTGGGGGGGTAAACTCAATATTCCCTCAGTCCCTTCCAATACTGGTGAGTTCACACATGACCTGGGAACAGCTGTTGTAACCCTCTGGGCCTCAGTTTCTCTGAGAACTTTTGACTGGCTGCATTCATAGCCCATGACTGTTATCAGCTTGTGTAGTCCTGTCATTGCCTTGGAATTGAATGAAGCTTCAAAGTGGTGTGGCCTATGGAGAGAGTAAAGAGAAAACCCGCAAAGTAGGGCAAAATGTTTCATCTTGTATTTGGTACTGATCTTCTATCAAGAATACATTAATATCTCTTGAAGTGAAGTGAAAGTTGCTCAGTCATGTCCGACTCTTTGTAACCCCATGGACTGTAGCCTGCCAGGCTCCTCTGTCCATGGAATTCTCCAGGCAAGAATACTGGAGTGGGTTTCTATTTCCGCATCCAGGGATCAAACCCTGGTCTCCTGCATTGCAGGCAGATTCTTTACCCTCTGAACCACCAGGGCTCAACAAAAAGACAAGTCAGTTAAAGCATGGGTAAAGGACTTGAATATTTCTCCAGAGAAGATATATAAATGGTCAGCAGGTACATGAGCACGAATGATACTCATGTCATTAGCCATTAGGGAAACACCAAATCAAACCCAGAAGGACATACACCTCATACCCACTAGGTTGGCCACAACAACAAGAAAAAAACCCAAAACAAGAGCTGGTGAGCAGTAGAGAAATTGCAACTCTTCCACAATGCTGATTGGAATGGAAAATGGCATATCCTATGGAAAACAATAAGGCAGTTCCTCAGTAAGTTAAACAGAATTATCATATGAGCCAGCTGTTTCTCTCCTACATATATATCCCAAAGAATTGATTACAGATGTGTAAACAAAAGCCTGTATGTGTGTGTTTATCAAAGCACTAGTCGCAGTAGTTAAAAGGTAGAAGCAACCTAAATATCTACCAGCTGATGAATTTGTTCAACAAAATGTAGTCTAGCCACACAGTGGAATATTATTCAGCCATAAAAATGAATGAGAGACTGATGATGTTGCAACATGGATGGACCTTAAAAACATGTTGCTCAATGAAAGAACCCAGACTCAAAAGGCCACATAGTATGTGATTCCATTTATTTATGTATTTAAAAATATTTATTTATTTATTTGGCTGTACTGGGTCTTAGTTGTAGCATGTAGGATTTTTTTAGTTGTGGCATGTGGGTTCTAGTTCCCTGATCCCAGGGATCAAACCCCAGCCTCTTGTGTTGGGAGCATGGAGTTTTACCAACTGAACCATCAGGGAAGTTCCCTATATGATTCCATTTCTATGAAATATCCAGAATATGTAAATCTATAGAGAGAGAAAGGAGATTAGTGGTTGCCAGGGATTCAGAGAAGCCAGAAGTGGGAAGTAATTGCCCCAAGGGTGTTAAGTTTCCTTTTTTGGTGATGAAGTTCTGGAACTAAATAATGGTGATGGGTCCACTACATTGTGAATGTATGAAATACTCACGGAATTTTACACTTTAAAGTGATTAAAATGAAAAAAAAGAGATTAAAATGGTAAAATGTTTTGTACTGTGTATTCAACACACAACTGCAAAACATCCAAAACATGCAAAACTTTTCTGGATTAAAGGAGATTTAAAAGACATAACAACCAAAAAAAGGCATGGCCATTTTTGTTTTAGTAGGATTTGTATGGATTCTTTACATGGAGGTACATTAAATAATATAGAATAATACCAGTTTTACACCAGTGTTACTCAAAGTGGTTCTGCAGATGGATGATGTCTCCACCGTCTAGGAGCTTGTTAGAAACAGAAATTGCCAGCTGCCTCCCAGACCGGTTGCATCCGATTCTTGTGCGCTCAGGAACGGCTGCTCTGATTTCTCCAGGCAGCTCTTCTGAAGGCACACTCAAAGAGCACGGCTTTAAGTTCATCAGGCCCATGGGGATCAGTTTTCATCGTGGGTCAGAGTCGTCTGGAGATCCTGCTACACATGCGCTCTCCTGAGTCTGCAGATTAAGATTCCTTAGATGTGGGTGGTGCTCAGAAACCCTGTTTCTAACAGGCATCCAGGAGATTCTAATGCAGGTGGTCCAAGAACCCATGGTCAAAATAATGGTGGGAGAATTGATTTGCAGGCTTTATTGGGCATGAGTATCCCCTGGGGAGTTTGCTGAGAATGCTGACTGCTGGGCCCTGCTTCCAGGCAGTCTGGTTTTAAAAGTCTAGGGTGGGGGCCCCCAGGAACCTGCATTTTAAATAATCACCTCAGTTAATTCTGCTTCAGGTGCTTAAGAAGACCACAATTTGAAAAACACTGCTCCAGACAGCTCTTTGAGGACAGATGACAGCTTTTAAATCATCTTTCTGGACTAGAGCTTTGACGTCGGTCTAGTAAAAGAGGATTAACTGGGATGGTTGACAAATCCAGGACTTGAATCTGGATCATCAATTATATCAGTAAAAAATGTAGGATATATAGCTGAGCTGTAGTTGATGTAAAAAAAAAAAAAAGAAAAAAATCACTTCGTGCTTTTATTCAGTGGTAGATCCTAAGGCAGATTGAGGCTTCCTTACAAGAAATGAGGGAGGTGATTATCTTATACATAATAATGTAGTGTGCTGACCATCCTGAGACAGTCTCTAGTTCTAGGTGTCACACATTATATGGATAACCTGCAGTGGAAAGTAAAGGCACTGTTTATTAAGCATGTCCTATATGCCAAATGTACATTTTCCTCGTTCGTTAACCTATTTTATCTCAGTGAATGCTCCCAGTGACCTTGTCATGTGTAGATTGTACCAATTTTAAAGGTAAGCATAATTGAGGCCGCCAGAAAGGGGAAGGAGCTTGCCCACTGATTTCCTACTTCTTTCCAGAATAACTTGACACCTCTTTAGCCAGTCATACCTCTAGTCTGGAAAGACTCCATGCTACAAGATACTATAACTATAGCACATTGTAGAGATGCCCTATCTCCAGCCCCGTTGAATTGGGAGATGGTCCTTTGTAGCCTTGGGAACCAAGCCATACAGTTTCCAAGTTCAGCGTTGCTGCCTGGAACTCTTTCAGCATGGCATCGGGATGACTTACTATTTGTCTTGTGTCTCTGGTATGTGCCTGGTGTGATATTTACCAACTAGTCGGCTCTGTGGACACAGCGGGCCGTGAGACTGTCTGTGTTTGCCCCACTCGGCTTCCTGGCTGGGCCCGTGTCCATGGTAACGGCCTTTCCTGTCAGCAGCCTTGAGGAGAGGTATCAAAGAGCACACTGTTAGGCGTTGTTGTCTGGGGCCTAATGGGGTCGGATTTTTCTCTTGGATCCTTAACAAGGAAAGTGGATTAAGTCTTGCTCTTAAGCATTCCCACTGCATTTTCCTGTGCCCCGAAAACTGTCTTCTCAGCTTTGTGTTCTGCATCAGCCAGGGAGGTTAGATGATGTGATTGGGTAGTGAGCAGGGATTTCCCTCCGGAGGACTGTAATTGGATCCTGTGTCTTTTCCTAGTGCAATGTCTGAATTTCACCTGCCAGGGATTTTCTCTTCTCCTAAATAGCTCTCCCAAGTTCCCCCTGCCTCTGCTTTGTTCAGACCTAAACATGTCTGATTTAGGAAATTGTAATGGCCCCCAGAGAGCCCTCCCAAACCACAGCTTCATCCCTCCCATCTACACCCGCCCGAGGTGTTTCTGAACCCTCAGTGTATTGCATTGATCCTCTGCTGCAAACCTCTGGTGACCCCCTCTTGCTGCCAGAAGAGCCCTCGGGATGGCATTACATGCCCTCATGAGAGAGCCCAGCACTGTCCACGCTGCATTTGCCATCTGGAATTTTCTACATTAAAAATAGCAAAAACAAGCAGGCAAAATTCATTTCAGTAATAAATATTTTATTTATTTAACTCAGTGCATCCCAAATAGTATCATTTCAACCGGGAAACAATAAAAAACTATTAATGAGCTGTTCTGCTTTCTTTGTCTCCCGAGTCTTCACAGTCTGCCCTGGATTTCACATATGCAGCACATCTCCCTTCAGGCCAGCCGCACCTCAGGTCCTTGGTGGCTCGTGGCACCACATCTAGCCCCTGACGCCCCCTCCAGTCTCCTCCTGGCCCACCTCCCTGATTCCCTCACATCTCCCAGGCCCCCAGGCCCTCCCAGACTGTGAACGGTTGCCATCCTGTGAGCTTTTCATCCCCTTGACCCCCTGTGCCTTTGTGTCTGCCCTCCTGTTGGTCAGCGTCTCGTTCTGTACCTGAGCTCCTCAACTTGGAGATCCCACAGTGTCTGGCGTCGTTTCCCTCAAGCCTCTTCTCTTGTCCCTGCCCTCTTTGTTCCCTCCAATTGTCTGAGTCTCCAACGCAGCACTGGGTGTGTTGACTGTGATTTCTCAGAGGTCTTTATGGTGGGGACTGATCCTAAAGGGACAAGGGTGTGCCTTGGCTGCTTCTGTGGCTCCCAGGAAATGTTCAAGACAGGGAACGAGTGTGTCCTTGGGATTTTCCAGCTCCTCTTCTACACTCAGGATCCCGCTCCATTCCCCCTCTTGTTTACCCTCGACCTGGGGAAGCTCAGTGTGTGAGTGGCAAAGTGTGAACCTCGCTGAGCTTTCCAGGTGTCTTCCATGACGTTTCTCTCTTTCTGTCTGCTTCCTCATCCACTTCCTATATCAGACAACATATCCTCTCAGATGATATTATCCCATGCTAAACAGTTTGGGGAAGATAAATAGGTTGATTAAAAAAAAACCAACAACAACAAGCAAGACCTCCCTCATTTTTCCAAATAAAATGCAAATGTGTGAAATATCTACAAATATGTCAAATCTTAAAAAAAAAGAAAAAGAAAAAGAAGTTCTGCTGGTTGGGAACATCCAGGCTACCGTTCCCAGACGGAGTGGTACCAATCAGCAGTTGTAGAATCAAGCAGAGATGTTGTATTAGGAAAGTGGAGTTATTGAATGAAAGAACTGCTCGAGTCTGCACTTCAAACCTCATGACTCGCTGGACAGGTGACACCATGTTATGTCCCTGGGTTGTATGTAATTGTACAGATGAAAGAGCCCAGATGCAAAGGCAGTCCTAGTGGAGACACTTCCAAGCTTTGTGAACTTGGGTCAGTAGGAGGCTCTCAGTGTTCTCACTTGTAAAATGGGCTAGCAGTGGTCCTGCCTCTTGGGGTGTTCTGAGGCTTCACTGAGACACTGTAAATCTGAGATGCAGACCCCAGACCCCAGACTTGTGGCATCACCTTTGGAGACATTAGGAAAATCAGTCCTCCTTGACCTCAAGTGATCTAGGTGTAGCATTCCTTAGCTTCAAGACTTTTCAGGGACTGAGTGCAGGCTATTTTTTAGGATTGAGATTCCCTGGCTTTTTCCTTAGCCTCGTTTCTTGTGGGTTTTGCGTTTGGTGACACCTAGTGGTTGGATGAGGTAGTTGCCAAAGCCGAGTGCAAAACCTCAGATTAGTTCTTCCCTCCCGGCTCTGCTTTCCCCAACCTGCCCCCTTCCCCCTCCATCTGCCAACTCCAGTCTCTGTTCCGCCATCCCTCTGGAGTCAGGCAGCATCTATCCTGCAAAATCCCTTAGCAGTCATACGGAACTGGTCCCATTCCATCCCCTCTGCTGCAGAGGGGCACTGCTGGGAAGACCAGAGCTAGTGTTCAGATGCTGGGCTCCCCTCTGCCTGAAGCCCCGTGATCATCCCCTCTGCTGGGCAGAATCATTCTTCATACATCGGCACGAACAGCCACCAACTCCATGAATGGTCCCTGCTCTGCCCCGGCCATGCCAGGCACTTTCTCCTCTGGGGTTTCTAGACATTTCTCTATTTGAACTTTTCTTGAGTCTTCTCGTTTCTTTGAAACTATTTGCTGAGAAGCCGGGCTTCCCTGGTGGCTCAGACGGTAACGAATCCACCCGCAGTGCGGGAGACCTGAGTTCAATCCCTGTATTGGAAACATTCCCCTGGAGAAGAGCATGGCTACCCACTCCAGTATCGTTGCCTGGAGAATCCCCATGGACAGAGGAGCCTGGTGGGCTACAGTCCCTGGGGTGGCAAAGAGTCAGACATGACTGAGGACTAAGCACAGCACAGATGAAAATCCAGTACTTATCAAGCCCTTGTTACATGAAATTATAGAAATATATTCACACACCCATGTCTGCCATTAAGTATTGAGACCCCACTGCCCAACCCCCTCTTTCCCCTCACTCTCACTTTCTCTTTTATGTTCTAGGTACTAACATACAATGGGCACACAGCATGCTCTAGGTAATGTTTTATTTTTTTAAACACCTTTTTCAGTATCAAACACAAGAATCATTAATGAAGAAAATGTCAGTCCCCTTGGCACCTGAGATGGGTAATATTTTCGTCCAGTTGGAACTGGCCTTCAGATTACCCCCCAACTGCTATGTATTTAACCAATGGTCAGAATAGACAAATGTATGGCTCAACTGAAAATATATAAGAAAAAAAGTAACCAGATAGCTGGGGGGAAAGTACAGTGGGTTTTCAGGGAGTGTAAAGCCCAGGGGAACAGGAAGTTACAGTAAGGATTTTGACTGCTTTGTTTCCCTGCTTAAAAAAAATAAGTTTCCCTTTGCCGAATGCACTGATTTCTAGTGTTTTGACTGTGCCTCAGCTATGAATAATCTGAAAATACCCCCAGTATGTGGATGGTACTTAGAAATTCGTGTGTCCTACTTTAATTATGTGCTATTTTTATTAAAAAGCATATGAAAAGAGAAAATTAAAACTAATAAGTGAACATAAATAGGAGCCTGCCATTTTGCTGTGTCTCCATCCCCCTGACACCCAGAGCCTTCTGACACCCTGATGCAAACTCTCTTCTGGAGTCAGTCTGGTTCAGTCACACTTCCCCTCCCTTCTCCCTGCCCAGGGTCATGCCATTCCACCCTCTTGGAACTCTCCTTCCCCTCCCCCCACCCCCCTGCCAAAATCTATCACCTTCCAAGGTCTGATTCTAGATCTTTCCATTTCAGAAAACTCCCCAGAAACCGAGACCCGAGAGGGTAGGTTGGTGTTCAGGCAGGAATGTGGGGAGGAAGGAGGTGGACCCAGGCCTCCCATCTGATTGTTCATTCATTCATTGAACAGATATTTGTCTAATCTTATCTGCACCGGGCAGGCATGGAACCTGGGTCCATTGTATTCTAGCAAGTTCTCACGGGTTGGCGAGCTGGGGTTCTTTGCCCTTGACGTATTTGGAGGCTAGAAAGATACTTGAATAAACTGTGAGGTCAGTTGGATTTTGTGGCGTAGTCTGAACTGAGTAAGCTTGGCTTCTGAAATCAGGTGAGTCTTGATTTAAATTTTGCCCCAATGACTGACTTTCCGTATGAATTTAGTCAAAAATTACTGTTCCAAGCCTCAGTTTCTTCCCCTGTAAATCGGGGGCCCAGTGACCAACTTTCTATATGGTTTTAGGCAAGACTTGCCTTTCTGAACCTCAATTTCTTCATCTGTAAATTGGGATCTAGGATCTACCTCATAGGATCACTGTGAGGGTTAAAGGAGGTGATATCAAGTTTGATGACGAACTTGCCCTTGTTTCCCTGGGACTTTATTGATTTTAGCCCTGAAAGTCCTGCCTCCTAGAAACCCAATGTGTCTAGGGAATGGTTGGTCACCTTAAGTGTAGAGAAGCTGCCTGGAGAGGTCCTATCACTAATAGATGCCCCATAAATGCTCTTTTCATCTTTTGCTTTTCTGTTTAGACTTCTGCTTTTCTGGCACCCTGCATTCTTCTTCCTTCCTTCAGTCTTCTTGTAAGGTGTTCAACTTGATCCTGGCTGAGAGGGTAACTCTGCGGTGCTGAAGGTTTGTCTCTTCCCGAGAATTGTGCATTTTACTAGGTGGCTTTTTGTTTAGGTCCAAAGGAATGAATTTATAATGACAAAATTTTGGACACAGCAAGGGGGCTGTGGAAAACCTCTGAGACGGAGACTTGCCCTCTCATGAATTCTGAGGTTTTTATTGTGTGCTTGCTGTTGTGCGAGGCTCTGGGCCAGGTGCCAGGGATCCTGCAGCGGGCAAGGTGAGTCAGCTCACCATCCTATCGGTAAACAGATGAATGAGTGCCAGTTTCTGACCCCCTTTTGTGTGTGGAGCCGTGGCACTTTATCATGAACTCCTAACGAAGGCCCTGGAATTATTCGTCCTTACATTTCCCTCCTCCCTTACTGCAGTGGACTTCCTCTGAGGGGTGTTACAGATGTCCTTTGCTCAAGATGCTTTTCAGAACTAAAGCACGTAGAAAATGAGATGAAGGGGCTACAAGGCGTGCCCAGAGTTTAGCAAGGTTGCCAGGCCCTGACACAGGTGTCCCCCAAGCCACCTGGGAGACTCCTGGAACCTGCCGAGGGCTTTGCGCCCCACTCGGTGTGCAGAGGCCAGCCGTGGCCTCTGTCAGCACTCCTGCTCGGTCCCTGGAGGAGGCCTCCCTTCCCATCTGATCTGTGATGGCTAGAGGTGTACCAGGGCACCGCTGGAGGATCTTCATGACTCAGTGAGGAGCTTGAGCAGGAGGCACAGATCTAGTCTGAGCCCTAAGTGTAGTTTGGTCTTGGCTGCAGAGGTTAGAAAAGGAATAGTTAGTGAACAGCGCCTTTGAGGGTGGCACTTTGTCAGTAGCTCTAAGTGATCTAAAACTTGAGGACCCAAGTATAAATCTAGAAATGTGTGGCTGTGTGTGTGAGTGTGTGTATGTGGCCTCTGTGGGGCACAGGGACACTCTAAGAAGCCAGCATTGAGTTCTGTCCTGGCTCTGCCAACGCAAAACAAGTCTTGGATAAGATTCTTAGCAGCTGAATTTCTCTGTCCATAAATTGGGAATAACTTGTGGGTTTGTTATGAAGACCAAGCCACCTGATTTTGCCGTTGGACGACTGACATTTCAGCATCTCCTAATCTGAGTGCACCTTCCAAGCAAGAGTGTTATCTTCAGTTCTGTCAGACTCTTAGCCTCCCCATGGACTGTAGCTCACCAGGTTCCTCTGTCCATGGGGCAATCCAGGTAAGAATACTGGAGTGGGTTGCCCTGCCCTCCTCCAGGGGATCTTCCTGACCCAGGGATCGAACCTGTGTTTCCTGTGGCTCCTGCATTGCAAGTGGATCCTTGACTGCTGAGTCACCGGGCAAAACCAAATACAGTGAATTGAGTGACTTAAGCCACAGAAATCTGTTCTCTCCCTGTGCTGGAGGCTGAAAGTCCCAGATCAAGGTGTGGGCAAGACCGTCCTCCCTCCAAAGCCTGCAGGGGAGGCTCCGTTCCAGGCGGTTCTCCCAGCTTCTGGTAGTTCCTTGGCTTGCAGCAGCACGGCTCTTATCTTTACATCATGTTCTCCCCATGTTTCTGCCTCCTCACATCGCGTTCTTTTCCTGTGGACACCAGTCATACTGGATCCGGGGCCCACCAGACTTCAGTATGACTGCATGTTAACTGATTCTATCTGTGGTGATCCTGTTTCCAAATAAGGTCACCTTCTGAAGTCCTGGGGGTTAGGGTTTCCATATAGGAAATTTGGGAGCATGTGATTCCATCCATAACAATTCCACCCATTGCTATTATAATTGACAGCATTTTTAAAAAATTGATGATGTGTCTTTTCCATGACGGCACGTTCAAATCAGTGAAACACAGCAAATGAATATATACGAGCATTTAGTACAACACCCGCCATATGGCAAACACTTGACTAATGATAATGATTGTTATCATCACAGCAGTGAATACGTTCTTTGTACTTCGGTTTTATTATCCGTCAAATTGGGACAAGAATACCTACTTGGCAGAATTCTTACAAGGCTTAAATGAGGCATTACGTACGCCTGTGTCCATGTGTGTTCCTGTATTTAGCTGACACATAGCCTGTGTCTTTTCCTTTCTTTCTTTTTTTACTGTGTCTAGTCTAGTGCCCAGTGTCCACTCTAAGGTCACATCTTCCATGTTTATAGCATGTCATAAACACCTGTTGGAGGACCTAGTAAATCAGTGAATGGTGGCTAGATGATTGCATTAGTTGAGTTTCTTTAGTTTGGGAATAACAGGAACGCATCTTATGTGAGCTGAGGGGGGCCTCTGTTGGCTCTTAAAACCAGGCTACAGTAGGGGTGGGGATGGGGCTGCCTTGGGTGACAGCTGGGACCCGGTCCCCACAGGCTGGCGGCAGGGCTGTCCTCTTCCTCCTCTCAGCCTCTCTCTGCCTGAGGGCTTTCTCTTCTCTCTCTGAGTGCAGGCTCCTCTGCCTGCTGGGGATATAGCAGCCCCCCCAGAGACCCGCTGTCATCCTGAGAACTTTCTAATCAGAGCAGAAGGCTTGTCGTCTCTAGATTCTGCTAGAAAAATCCCACAGGAAGACCAGTTGGTCTGGGAGGGTCTAGACAGAAGTGCCTGTCGCCTCCTCCCCAAACCCTGTGGATTGGGATATGAAGAATCTATTTCCCTGAAGATGTAGCATAGATGGCCCCTGGGGAAATGTGTCTTGCATAGCCACCCCTCCCTGCCACCCGCCTCCAACCGGTGCCACCCCCAACAACAAGGATCAGAACAATTAAACACGGATGAGAAGAGTTCAGGAGACTTCACAAGGCATTACAAGCAGCTCACCCATTCTGTGCTTATTTACTTAACAATGGGGGATGGTTAAGCTCTACCCGGAGGGAGAAATACCTATATCTGTTATTTGGAATTATTCCATAAATAGAGATTTATCCTTTCTTCCCATTTATTCATTTATTCAGTTGTTTGTATCAGTCTGTAACCCTGAGACTCATCTTACACTTTGAGTTGTAATCTGATACCATGCTATGGATTTTTGGTCCCAGAGTCCCACTTTTGGCCACTGGACTCTCTTTCTGGTTGGTTCCTGCTCTAGTTTCCTGTGGCTGTTACAACAAATCACCATGAACTTTATGGCTTAAAGCAACCCAAGCTTATTATCTTACAGTTCTGGAGTCAGAAGTCCAAACTGGGGCTCACTGGGCTGGAATCAAGGTGTTGGCTGGACTGTGTTGCTTTGTGGAGCCTCTGGGGAGAATTCCTAGCCTTCCCTTTTGTGCTTCACAAGGCTTCTTGGTGGATGGGCCCCTTCCACCCTCAAAGCCGGCAGGCACATCTCTGACCTCTGCTCCCACCCTGTCTCTGACCCTTCTGCCTCCTATCATATGTACGGGGACTCTGTGGTTACTGAACCTACCAGGACAGCCCAGGATAGTCCCCCAGCTTCGGATACCAGAGTGTGCTGGACTGGGAGGCTGAAGCAGTAGATATTTATTTCCCACAGTTTTGGAGGCTGGAAATCCAGGTCAAGTCACTGCGTGTCCCCGTATTGCAGGGACAGAGAATGTGAGCTTTCTCCTGGCATCTCAAAATCAGTGCCAATCCTAACATGTTAGGGTCCCCCCCCGCCGCCCTGACCTTCTTAATTATCTCCTTGTAGGGTTCTTTGGTGGAAAAGGAAATGGCAGCCCACTCCAGTACTCTTGCCTGGAAAAATCCCATGGATGGAGGAGCCTGGTGGGCTACAGTCCATGGGGTCGCAAAGAGTTGCACACGACTGAGTGACTCCACCACCTCAGGGTTCTTTGGGCCTTAAAATGTGACTTTTGGGATGCACCCACTTCAGTCCAGAGTATCCTCTCAAGATCTTTAACTCCCTTGCACCTGCAAAGTCCCTTTTGCTGCATAAGGTAACATATTCATAGGTTCCGGGTGTTAACGGTGTGGACATCTCTGAGGGCCTCTTATTTTGCCAGCCTCAGCTCCTGCATCCCTTTGACATGCCCCCATCAAGCTTCTTAAAATTTTTCATTAACTTAAATTTGATCTCTTGAGCCTTCACTGTTCATGGTGCCGGCATGTTCCACGTCATTATTGTGGTTCCTCCTCCTGGAGTCCTGGGTGGCTGCGGGGGGTGGGTGTATTTAGGCAGCTCCAAAACACTGATCCACGCTGGTGACTCCAGGGCGGCCCCATGTCCCTGCTTACCTGGTCCATTGGAGTCTTGGACTCTGCTGTCAAACCTGTGACTGGGCCTTCAGGTGGGGTCCCACTGATGTCCTGTCACCCCTGGAAACCTCTGGGAACTTTCCTTCCTTCCTTCTTCCTACCCTCCAGACAGGATGCCCACCTCTCCCTTCTCCCTTGGGAATGTCTACCCTAATCATGATGATTAATTTAGATGTTTACAAAGTGTAGCAAGAGCCCCTGGCCTTGTAGAGGTGCTTGTAGATGTTTGGGCATTAAAATCTTTGCTATGTCTCGTAACTCGAGCAAGATGTAGCTGGTAAGAGATGACAGTGGAACCCAAACTCCGACGTGTCAAACTCCAGAGAGAACACTTCTACGATCCCCTGCTTCAGGATCACTTGGTAGAAAAACATTTTACCTGTTTCCACCTCAGATCTGCCAGATTATTAGATTGAACCTTATGAAATGGCCATTTATGAACTTACTGAACTCATGGTTCAGTCTAAGAATCATCATAGAGGTGGAAGCCTCATAAAGCAAGTTCTCTAGGTAACTGTGATGCTCAGTGAAACTGGAGCCTCGCTGCCTGGAAGCCGAGTCCCGGGTGCCGGATGGCACATGAGGGGCATTGACAAGCTTAAGAAAACAAGGGGATTGGGAGCAGGGCCCCTGACCTTGAGTAGCCGAGGGCCATCTCTCCATCAGCTTGCTGCCTCCTGGTACAGTTTAACATCTAAAAGTGAAGGCTTTGTCTTTTAAAGTTATGATTTTTTTATGTCTACTTAGCCTTTGGAGAAACCCAGGTCATGGGATGCAGGCCTTTTCACCTCCATTGGTTCCTCCATTAAGGAAAAAAAATGTTGATATAAAGGCAAATACTTTAACATCCTATAGTAAAATATTTTCATCACCCTAAATGTTCATTTTTTTTTTCTTAAAAAAAAAAAAAATTAAAGCGTGTTCAAGGTCCCCTGAAAGTATTGCTTCTTGTGCCTCTTGGGTAAGTCAGCTTTGGAGAAATGTACCCGACAGAGGGACGGGTGACTGATCAGCCTCTGGGTACAATCTGATTTCCTGGTGGAGTGGTCCGCCAGCCTCAGACACGTGGTGGAGCAACTCACAGGGTGTCCGGTGGGAGGCGTGAGAAGATGCCCAATGTCACTCAGCTGAGCTTCTGGCAGAGCTAAGCTGCCTTTATGAAGTGATTGTTTTGCTGGTTCTGAGGAATTACAAACCTTCAAAGACCTTGTTGGCAGGCCGGGTACCACTTATCCTCAAGGCATCTTTGAAATGCAAACCTGGTCTCTCAGCAGACCCACTGCATCTCAGCCTTCATGATAAATGCTTCACACTGGCAGCCGACCCACTCGAGTTTGGTGTCGGGCTTGCCGACAGATTAATCCTATCGATCGCTGGCTGTTTGTTTGCCTTCGTGGCCGTCTATCCCCCTTGTTGGCTCCCATTTGCTTTCTCCAGCCATCACAGCACTGGCCACAGCTCTGCCCTGAAATAAACCAATGCCGATCAGCACACTGGTGGGTGAGGGAGGGATGCAAATCTGTCCGCTTTCATAAGGAACTACCCTGGGATGGGCCTGTGGGCTGAGGCTGGGATTCTGAAGCCCTTTCCTCTCTGTTGTATTTGCGGAGACTTCAGGGAAGAGCCCTGACCTGTCATTAAACAAGAGAGTACCCTGGCTGGAGGGGCAGGAAGGGCATGTGGTAAAATGATCCCACAGCTGCCCTGGGAGAATCTGCCGGACACATGGACCTGACTTGACCGCTGATGCACGTGTGTGGCTGTGCTTTGGCGGAGTTTTACGTTTCTCTCGGTATTCTCAGCAAGATAATAGTAATAATGGGACTGATATTTACTGAACTTTAAGAGGCACCAGGCATTGTTCTAAATGCTTTGCAAGTTTTACCCTTTTAAGCTTCACAGCAGCAGCAGCAGCCAAAGGTTAGAGGGGTGAAGTGACTCAGCCAAGATCAAGAACAGGAGCCTAGCTGTTCAAGGCTAAGTTAAGCCCAACTTTGAGGTTTTGCTACCTCAAAGTGCTCACTAGAGGTCACTCAGAATTAATATTTTGAGATGGTAGGTTTAGCCATTTGGCTGAGTGGCCATTCACATTTGCCCAGGTGTAGTGGAAAGTTTTGGGCTTCCCCGGTGGCTCAGTGGTAAGTAATCCACCTGCCAATGCAGGAGATGTGAATTTGATCCTTGGGTCCGGAAGAAGCCCTGGAGAAGGGAATGGCAACCCACTCCAGTTTTCTCACCTGGAGAATCCCATGGACAGAGGAGCCTGTGGGCTGCATACAGTCCGTGGGGTCACAAGAGTCGGATATGACTTAGCGACTAAACAGTGGCAGCAACAACAGTGGAAAGTTCTAGTCACACTGTCTGCAGTAAAATACAGTGGCGATGTGCAAAAATGCCGCAGCCAGCCAGCCTGCTTGCATTTAAATCCAGTTCTACTACTGAGCAGCTGTGTGCCCTTGGGTCAGTAACTTGACATTTCTGTACATTGCTTTCATCATCTGCAAAAGGTGACTAATCCTAATAATAGTGACTTCATAGGGTTATAACAAGGGTTACAGAAATCAGTGCTTGTATGTGTTTCGAGCAGTGCCTTGCACATAGAATGCATGATGTGTTTGTTAAAATATTTCAATTATCCCTCATAAATAAACATGAAACTCCAGGAACTGAATCTAGGAGATGTTGCTGTCTCATGTTAGCTTATACTGGTGGATTTTTGTGGCCTTGTAACCTTGAGTGCAGAGGCTGTGATTTTAATATCAGATGGAATAATTAAGTGCTGCAAGACTGTGAAAGAACAGGGCAGGAGGGGGATCTACATCCCGTGACCCTTTGCATCTCATTTGATTTAGCAATTAACAAGAACAAATTCACAAATAAGAGTGAAAATTAAAACATAGGGTAATGCTTTTGGTAATGAGGATTTTGTCATTTTGAGGGAGAATGAGGTATGTGAATTTTGTTCTTATAAAAAGCTGCTCCCCCTTGGTAGAAGGCCCTTGATGGGTTTATGATGATGGGCCCTTCAGGGTGAAAGTCAGCTGCTTTGGGGAGGGGCTCAAGGGGCCGATGGCTGTTGGCCTGGGAAGAAGCACTAGTTCCTACCCAAGCCTGAAAAGCAAAAATCAGAGTCAAGGAAAATCTGCACTGGAGATCTTGAGAAGATTGGGTAAAGTCCTCTTAGGAGCCAGTCAGCAAGGGAAAGCTTCGCCATGCTTTCTAAAGGCTTTGAAAAGGTACCAGGAGAAACCAGCCCCAAGAGACCCTGGGAACCATAGCAACCAGAAGCAAGACCAATGGAGCTGTCACATGTCCTCTGGACCATGAGAACCCCATGGGCTCCTCACACCACCCTGGGGAAGGGAAGGGGCCGCTGGAACCATAAACCAGGCCGAAAGTCTTGCTCTTGCTGACACGTGGCAGAAGGACAAGCCAGACTGATTTTCTCTGCAATCTGCAGAAAATATACATTGTTTCTGGCTCCCACTTCTTGTTGTGATATTGGCCGATGAGTCCCATTTTACCTGCCTACAGAGTAAAGTCAGCTAACAAACGTGCAGGCCAGGGCACCCGCTGGGGACCACAGGGAGGCTCCGAGGCATTTCCTGAAACCTTTTCTCCAGGTCTGAATGCCACAGAGCTTAGGGATGCAGCCCCGTCTATGCTTGTTACACCTCTTGGGTGGTCCTACCTGCTCCAACGATGCTGCACTGGAGACAGACAGACACTGTCTTCTCCTGCATCCTCTCATGTTGGGACATCTGCTCGCTCTCCTGGACTAGGCCACTGCCCTTTCCTGTTCACCTGGGCACTCTCGCCTTTGTGGACAACACAGCTTTAAGTTGCTACCTTCTTCCTGGACCTGTAAGTCAAAAGTGTCAGAGGTGCGGAAGAGAAAACTTACTACTTCTTTTATTATCATCATCGAAAAGCTGATAGTCACCAGTGTTTACTAGCCCTCCTGTGAGTGAGGGCTGTGTATTATTCCTCCTAATCTTTGTTCCAGGTCTGTGAAACCGTACTATATTGGTCATCCCATTTATAACCAGGAAAACTGATGTTTGGAGAGGTTCAGTAGTTTGTATGGGGTCATACGGCTGGTAAGTGGTGGCCCTGAAGCTCAAAGCCAAGTTGGCGGCTCCAGGACCCACACACTTAACTACTGTGTAAATGTCCTGTGTGTAATGTGACAATTTAAGGTGGCTCTGTGGGCTCAACTTCCCTGAAGGGGTTGGTGATCCTCTCCATTTCAAATATCATGTCCTCTTAATATCTCTTAAGAGTGATGTGAGCTTATACCCAACAAAGATGTGCATGAGTGTCCTCACTGATGGGCAGGAAGATTCCTCTAAAACAGGATGTGCCAGATTCTAGTGCGTTGGAGAAGTGTGTTCACCTTGCTGATTGATGTGGGAGATTGCAAAAGTTGTCCTCAATTCATTCCTACCCTATTCCCATGCCTTTACAATGTGACTTTAAGCTCCACCCATAAAGAGGTGGAGTCTGTTTCTCTGCTCCTGAAGGTAGGCTACCTGTGGTTGGACATGCCAGTAGAATACTGGAAGGAAGAGTGTGCCAGCTCCAGCCTGGGACTCCAGAGGCCCCACAGGCTTTTTCTCTTTCTCACAACCCTGCCATTGCTGTGCTGACAAGCCCAGCTAGATTGCCAGGAGATGGCAGACACATGACCTGATCTGTGATTAGCCCAGTGGATGTACCAGCCACCCCCAGAAATGGGGCTTCCTACACACTCAGCTACTGACAGCTGATTCACAGGTGAACTGGAGCCAGAAGAATCTCCCAAGTTGCCAACCCATAGAGCCATGTGCTGTATTCAGGGTCTCTATTTTAAGCCACTGGGTTTTGGGTTTGCAGTTTGGTAGGCCACAAAATTAACAGGTTACACTCAGCTTCAAGTCACACCCATTCATCCCAGAACTGGGTGGTGAGACTATTAGGTGGAAGATAGGGCCGCTGAATTAGAGCCTTTTCTCACCCTTCCTCATTTCTCCATGAAAGTGTCTTTCTGCAGGTTTGTGTCACAGATGCTTGATGCTGTGATTCTATTTCTGACCACCCTAACAGAAGAAATGAACCATCAGTGACGGCTGTGATCTGGTCCCAGCCCGGACACCACCTTGCCACATGGTTTTCAGCGACTCCTATAACCTGTCTGGGCTGCAGTTGCTCACATACTTGAGAGTATGAGATCGACAGGCCACACACTGTAAGGTTTCTCCCAACCCCAGTGCTTTATGTCTCTGATGCATCACTAGCACGGTGTTTATCCTGTCTGCATTTGATTTGGATTGTTTATTCTGGACCTCTGGAGTGGCACAAAATGATGAGATGGGTTTTTTTTTTTTTAAACTGTCCATATAAAAAGAAACAGACCATAAACTGGCTAGTGCCACTCAAGAAAATTCCTTTACTAACAGTGAAGCAAAAAATGTCTTAGTTATAAAAGTACGGGTTTGGGAAGGAAATGCTCAAGTTTCCTGATAAAGAAGAGTCTGCATTATTAAAGATAGAGGGTTTTACGGCTTCTTGTTGAAATTTACAAACTCACATTGCTTTTGGCTTTTCTCCTGAAAGCAGATAAAGGTTTGGTTGGTCCGGCTTCCTGAGCGCTATAAAATGTGTTCCTTCTTTCCTTCCTCCCTTCATGCACTTATTCAGCCATTGTTTTATATGAGTGAGACAGTGTCCTCCTGGGCGAGCAACCGAATGAGATAGGCCAATCCCAGCCCTCTAGGCACTGACATTTGTATGGTAGAAGCAAATCCACAGTTAAGCATTAGTGTCATCTAGCGATTAATGCTGTGGAAAAAAAAACTTAATCGTTAGAGGAGAGATGAACCCTAGCACAGGAGAGCCACTTACTATCTTCCCATGGTCCCACCTCCCCCTGCAATTTCTCATTCATTCTCAGGTCCAGTCACTGGAACTGAGAGGCATCTGTGTTCACTGATGCCTATCTGACAAGCCTCCCCAAGCAGGAAGAAAACCCGCGGATGTGAGCCTGGGGAAGAAGATGAGTCCTGACAGCGTGCCTTTGGGGGATAGGCTGAGTATGAGTCGGGGGCCTGGGGGGCACTGTGGCTTCCTGGAGCAAGTGCCACTGAACTAAGGGACAAGACCTCCCCTGAGAGTTACGAGTCTGGGCTCCAGTTTCATCTCAGGACTGGATGTTGTGTGTGATTTTGGACAGCTCATACCCTCTGTTTCTCAACCTGTCTGTGTTCTAGAGATTGTAATACTACTTCCTACCTCTCCATGTTGTTGGATGATCAGGTTCAATAACACAAATGGAAGCATTTTGTTCAAGTTATTTTCCAGATGGACTGTCTGTTCCCTGAGGGTGGGAACCATGTCTTATTCATCTTATTTCCATAGAGCTTGGCCTGTATCAAGTGCTCAGTGATTGCATGAATGAATTGGCCTGGGAATAAATTAAATGAAATTGAGTCCTGTGGGCCTTAGTTTCTTCATTTTGCAAATCAGGGTGTCCATGTAGAGTTGTGAAGTTTGTGCACTGCACAAGTGAACTTGCTGGAGATAATTGGAGGGGGTTAAAACTCAGATTCTCTACCTGCCAAGTCATGAGCCTGGTTCAGAGAGGGGTGCCTTTTCTATTTTTCATTAAGGTACCATATAGACCAGCAGTGGCTCTGTTTAGAAGAATGGTGTTAGACTGTCTTGCCTCTCGAAGATTCTGACTTAATCATTATGGGTTGTGGCCCCAGAAGCTGTATTCTTCAGAAAATCTCCAGATGATTCAGATTTTCCTCCTAATTTGGATACCATTGGATTGGTGGTCTGCTAAGGTCTTTCTCCTTCTAATAGGAGGTGATTTTACATTAAATTTTATATTCTTGCATTTCATCGCTAAATTCTCTTTCTTAATGAGCACACGAGCTGCTGTCTTTTGTCCTTACTCACCCTTCCCACCATCTGTTTTCAGCAGAGAATAGCAGTTGGGGTGTGTGGAGTATATTCATTCATTCTCATTCATCAATAAGGAAATTCTGCACCAAGCTAAAGGAAAAAAAAAATTCCCAGGATTTCTTTAATCCTCCAACACTGTGTTTTTTCTCTTACCAGCAAAAACAGGTCAAATAATAATTGTAAACATTGGAGGGTTCTTGAGACAAGCCAGAGCTGCTAAGACTAAAACCTCGTGATGAACTTTCCTAGGGTCTAATTTCATCTACCTGCCTGCATTTCTCCGTCAACCCCTGCATGGGTCAGGGTCCAAGGAGGAGAAAGAAACCACACAGTTGTCTAAGCAAGGAAAGCTTTGTGTGGGGTTTCTCAGCTGTAGCAGCCACTGACATTTGGGGCTGGATAATTCTGAATTCAGGGGAATGTTCTTGCCCTGAGGGTGTTGAGCAGCAACCCTGGCCTCTGCACACTGGTTGCCAGAAACAGTCCTTCCTCCTCCCTCAGTTGTGAAACTGAAAACACGTCTAGACAACCTCCAGTGTCCCTTGGTCTGAAAGTGGCCCCGGCTTGGTCACCACTGGTACAGGAATCATTATCTGTATCAGAAATTATCAGGAGAGAAGTAAGGAGAACCATGAAGAATACCTTTGGGCTGAGTGAGAGTATGATGGAAGGAACCCAAAGTGGGATTCAGAGTGGGTTGAACTTCACCTCCGTAGCCTATTGTGTGGGGATGTTCTCTGGGCTGGAGTAGGGAGGTGCATCTACTGGATACTGGTGGACTGTGGCCGGCAGCTGACTGCAGGGTGCCTGTGACTCACTGGAAACCCATCCTGGGGGTATCACTGAAACTTGATGGGAATGAGTGTCACTGGCTGTCCTCCACCCCCAAAACACTGCTGGCAATAGCTTTTGGTAGAAACCAGAAAAAGCAAATGGAGAAGTGTGGAAGTGGGAAGAGAAGCCCCTTCTTCTTGCATTGTCTCTCCAGCGCCCTCTGCTGACAAAATTTAGTGTCACGTCATCTTCAAAAGAAATGTTTTGCACAGAGCCTGCAGTGAAAGATGAATTTGAAGGGGAAAGGCAATAAATTGATAGTTGGCATACTCTTGTATTGTAACCTTCTCTTAATTATTTTTGTACCATTCTATTTGGCACAGGTCTGGCACTTAGTAGATATAAGATCACTGATAATGATTGAAAGAAGGCATGCATGCATGCATAGATGCCCAAATAAATGAATAGCAGAGTTTGCTTTTTTCTAGTAGCTGTTTTGGAAAATGCTGTTGTTTACCACAGGTTTGAATTTTACCAACAGAATAGCAAATGACAGCTTTTATTCCATCCCATCCTACTCTCATACTAAATTTAAAATTAATTGAATTATCCTGTTAGGTCTTCCCAACTCTCATGTAACTGATCAACTTGCTAAAAATACGTTAAAGAGTTGAGATATTCAGTGGAAAGAAATTAATTAAACTTGTTTGAATCGATTGGTTGATTAAATTCCCCAGTCGAGTGTTGATTAGGTAGCCAGGAAAACATGAGACTGGTATCTGTTTTTTAGACCAGAATATTAACCAAAGTACTGTTGACCAATGAATTAGTACAGCAAAATTGTTGTCCAGAGGCTAGGAATATTAATAATGTGAAAATTGGAATTAATTTTGACTTAGTTGTCAAATGGTTACTTGTGGAGTGCAGCGTGGTTAAGTCAACTGTGGCCAGGGGCTAAGTTACACTGTATTTTAACACTAGGAAGTGTGGTGAAAAGATGACTGGATTGGGATGTGAAGTTTACTCTGGGCTCCCTGATAATGTGGACAGCTCTGTCAGCCTTTCTGGGCCTCTATCTCCTTTGTGTATGCAAAAATTACCATACATTTCCTTTTGGGGACGAGTAAATATAATCTGAATACTCATTGGAAGGACTAATGCTGAAGCTGAAGCTCTAGTATTTTGGTCACCTGATGCAAACAGCTGATTCAGGGGAAAAGTCCCTGATGCTAGGAAAAATTAAGGGCAGAAAGAGAAGAGGGTGTCAGAGGATGATATGTCTGGATGGCATCACTGATGCAATGGACATGAACTTGGGCGAACTCCAGGAGATGGTGAGGGACAGAGGCGGTCTGGCGTGCTGCTGTCCATGGGGTCACAAAGAGTCGGACGAGACTGGGCAACTGAACAACAACAAGCAATCTGAGTGTAAAAGTGTTTTGAAAATTGAAAGTAGTACACAAATTTGAGACTCTTCTAATTAGTTCATAGTTGCAAAATGGGCACTTTGGGATTATTTCAATTTTCATAGGTTTCTAGAAGATTCCAAGTATATCTGGGGTGCTGAGAATGTACTTCTGTTTCCTAATGTAAGGCAGAAGCCCACGGAAAGGAGTTTTGCATGTAGGATGATACGTCCCAGTTGAGTACCTCAGGGCCTTTGCACATGTAGGTTCCTCCACCTAGAATTCTTTCCTCTCCTCTTTGCCTCCATAACTCCTACTTATCCTGTTGGCTCAACTGTCACTTTCTGACGACCTGAACTGGTCAACCCTCCCGGTTACATGCCCTTCTGCACTGCATCTCTCCTATCCACAGCTCTACCGCGATGGGTATTTCGTGTTTTATTATGATTATTTGATTACTGTCTGTCTCCCCAGCTAGGCTACAAGCTCTCAGATGGCAGGCACCACTCCTGCTTTTGCCCACAATGACGTTTTTGGGAGCTGTTTGATGACTGTTTGTTGGATAAATGAATGAATGTTTTATCCAGAGTTGACTGGAGCCTACTGGATTTTGATGTGTTGGTCACATTTTGAAAGGAAAGGCAGAGCTTGGATTTCTGGGGCTGTGGAAAGGACCCAGTGATAGATCCAGGTCCCTGGGCTGTCTTCAGCAGCCAGTACAACCTCTGGCATACAGTAGGAGCTCAGTAAATGTTTATGGAATGAGTTAACTGTGGAGCAGAAGCCTGGAACCTAAGTTTTGTCTCTAAAATTTACTGACTCAGCAAACTCAGTGAAGATGTTTAGGCCTTCTGTGCAATACAGTGTCAACAGGCTTGGAGGCCAGCATTCCTGGATCCACATCTCCACGGAGAAGATGTCTGACGAGATGCTCAGCATCACAACGTGCGTGTGCAAATCTGTTTCTTTACACAAATGAGGGCGACATCAATATCCTGAGATTACTTCAGGTATTAAACCAGAGAAAGGCCTTGCCTAATACAGCCTGTATTAGGTATCAGTAAATGTTTGTCCCTTCCCTCCTCTCGGCCTCCATAACATGGGGACAGTATAACCCACCTTGAACCAATTGTGTCTCAAATAAGATCGAAAATGTCACACACTTTGTAACTTGAGGTCCAAGATTCACTTTTCCTTATTCCCATGCTGCCATCAGAAGAAAAATGTGCAGAATCAGCATTCACCACCAGGTGGCACTGTGACAGTACTTTGATTTCACTGTTTTGGCTTAACAAAACAGCACCTTCGTGTACCTTTTAAATTGAAATCCTGAGGTGAGAAAAATGGGTTGCATTTAAGAGGGAAGCATTGCTCAATAATGGAGTAATGTCTGTTGTAAATGATATTTTAATGTCTAGGGTCTTACCCTGGAGAATCAGAAAGGAAAATTTTTAAAACATTCCTTTTAAATTCTTAATTTGAAAACAAGAACCACAAGAACCAGGTTAAGTGAGGAGTCAAAGCTTTTATTTGCTTTATTACAACATAATTTTATCACCGTTTACAACTTTTTCCTCTTGGAGATCCATTTTGTTTCCTCAATTATTCTGGTAGCATATATACTTTAAATTTTTTATTTTTTGAAGGAATGCTTGGTTTGGTCAGCAGATATTTCTTGCATACACTCACTGCATGCCATACACTCACTGTTCTGGGTGACTGAAATCATGGTCATCAACAGAGAAGATAAAGTTCCATGTCCTTAAGGCAATGGGGACACCCATTATTAACTAGAGAAAAAAGAAAATGAGCCAAGGAAGGAATTTCAGCTGGGTGATGGGATGAAGGGAGACTCAGATAAGCATCTTTGGTAAATGCATTCTGTCCCAATGATCTATTACTGCAAAACCAACTCTTCCCACCCCTAATTTGTTTTCATGACCTATGTATTTTGCTGACAGCTGTGTGGGTGTTAGGAGTCTGGGAAATATTCAGCTGGGAAATTTGTTCTGATCCACTTGGCATGACCAGCAAAGGCAGCTGAGGCTGGGGGCCCCGCCTTCAGGACGTTTCTTTACTGACATGTAAATAGACTCACGGACACCTTGAGGCTGACAGGCCCGTCTCCTCTGTGTGGCATCTCACCCTCAGAGCCCCTCCGTCTGAACCAGGATGGCCTCAGATGATCGTGCTTCCCACTTGGCTCTTGGCTTCCATCAGACCGGCGTAGAAGCTGCCAGTCTTCTTAAAGCCTAGGCCCGAAAGTTACTTCCGGCATGGCATCACTTTTGCCTAAATTCTACGCATCAAAGAGGCCAGTCCTCTTTCTTCAAGGAGAGAATAAATGGATGTCATTTCTTTTTTTCTTTTTCTTTTTAATTGTAGAGCTGTTATTTATTTTCTCCCACTTTTTAAATACTTATTTTTTAATTGAGATGTAATTGACATTTTAGTTTTAGGTACACAATATCATGAATTGATATATGTATATATTGTGAAACATTAACCACAGTGTTAACATCTGTTATCACACATAGAATTTTTTTCTTGTGATGAGAACTTTGAATACCTACTCTCTTAGCAACTTTCAAATATACAATCCAGTGTTATAATTACTATAGTCACCTATGTTATGTTGTACATTACCTCTCCAGGACTTGTTTATTTTATTCCTGGGAGTTTGTACCTCTCGACACCCTTTATTCACTTCACCCACCCCCACCCTGGGTGCCGGCAATCTCCAATCTGATCTCTGTTTCTATGAGTTTATTTATTTATTTATTTATTTTTTAGTTGATTTACAATGTTGTGTTAATTTCAGGTAGACAGCAAAGTGATTCAGATATATATGCATACATTTGTATGTTTATGTATGTATACATATCTATTGTTTCAGATTCTTTTCCATTATAGGTTATTATAAGACATTGAATATAGTTCCCTGTGCTATACAGTAGGTCCTTGTGTGTCCGTTTTGTGTATAATAGTGTGTTTCTGTTAATCCAAAATTTCTCATTTATTCCTTTCTCTACCTTCCCCTTTCATAACCGTGGGTTTGTTTACTATGTCTCTTTCTGTTCTGTAAATAAGTTCATTTATACCATGTTTTTAGCCTCTACCTGTGAGTGATATTATATTTATCTTTGTCTGACTTACTTCACTTAATATGATCATCTCTAGGTCCCCTTGTGTTGCTTCAAATGACGTTATTTCATTCTTTTTTATGGTTGAGTAATATTTCATTGTGTATATATACCACGTCTTCTTCTGTCAATGGACACTTAGGCTATTAACTTGGTTTAGGCTATTGTCTCGGACCCAAGACATTTGGTCTATGCCTTGGCTGTTGTAAATAGTGCCGCTGTGAATATTGGGGTGCATGTATCTTTTTTGTTTGTCTTGGGTTTCTTTGGGTTAGTTTTAAACATTCCATATATAAATGAGGTCATACTGTATTTGTCTTTCTCCGACTTATCTTACTTAGCATAGTAGTGGACCCACCTCTTGATGGAAGGAGTAGGAAAGAATTTGTAGCCATTTTCAGTTGAAGCAGACTCTTAGAAGGTTGACAGAAATTCCCTGTAAATGGCTGGAGGTCAGATTTCCACCACCCAACACTATACATCTGGTTCCTCTGCAGCATGAAAATCATACCACAGCTTTGAGGAGTTTTCCTTGGGATCTAGACCTGTAACTAGGAGAGTCTGCACTGAACAAGCAGAACCCACTCTGCCAGTTGCCCCTACAAGCATTGTTGTCAGCACTAACCTCAGTGCCCAGGAGGCCTCTTAAGTCTTGATTGCAAAACTCTAGATTGAAGGCTAGGGTTGAAAACACAAACCACAATGCCAGCTTCTGTCTAGGAATTTTCCTTTGCAGAATAGTTCTGGGGTAATCTTCCAGGAGTGGGAGTGAACGCAACACATGGTTACAGTTCAGATACTAAGAGTGTTTGACCTTGAACTAGCCCATGGAACAGCTGTAACTTTACACTCGTCAATAGCCAGGAGAGTGTTTATTAGGTTGGTCCCCTTAAGAAAGATAACTGAGCCAGCTGGAGTTAGAGTCGTCTTCTGAAGTAAATGGACTTTCCTGGTGGCTCAGATGGTAAAGAATCTGCCTGTAATGCAGGAGACCCAGGTTCGATCCCTGGGTTGGGTAGATCCCCTGGAGAAGGAAATGGCTATCCACTCCAGTATCCTTGCCTGGAGAATCCCATGGACAGAGGAGCCTGGCAGGTTATAGTCTGTGGGGTTGCGATGAGTCGGACACAACTAAGCGACTAACACTATCTGAAGTAAAGGGTGTGAGGTCCTACATTTCTGGACCATAATAGTCCTTTGGGAGAAGGAAAGAGACCCATAGGAACTGAGGATTTTCTCTGGTGGACAGGGTATTTGAAGGGGAGGGGACCCTCAAGGTAAGGATAAATCAAGCTGCTTCTGATAGACTCAGACGGTCCAGAGTTTGTTCTACATTGGTGTGGCAATCAACAGAGCAAATGATTTTTGTATTGACACATGTCCCAAACCTAATGTTTGCCTAATGATGGCAGCTGGCTTTACTCAAGATGCAGTTGAACTTAAAAATGTTTGCTTAATAATGATGACTGCAAAGTCAAGATAAAACTTGAGCTTGAAAAAAAAAATCAACAGCGTTTATGTTCACAATCCTTGCATGTTCCTTCTACTGACTGTCTATTTCTCTTAGCACTCTTTGATGTGCTGAGACTCCACAGTGGTATCATTAAATGAGCAGCTCTTTCTGTCCCTAACTAATCTGTCAGCGTGGGCAAAGTTTCCAGTTTGGGCATCAGAGGGAGCAGAAACAAACCTCTCCTTATTCTGTTGTTTCATCTGGAGCAGCATTTTTATTATTTATCATTATGAGTGTTATTGTGAACATGGTCAGATTTACTTGAATGAAAGATTTTCATGGCAGCCGTGACAGTGAACTCGGAAGGTGCACTTATGGTCATATTGAATGAAAACATAACTTGGTCATTCAAATCCCACAGTCAGATGCTGCCTCTATATACAGACCAATTGTCTGGGTTTAATAAGATGGTTTTGGAGTGCTTGACTTAAATGCAAGAAAACAGTTGCGTTAATCACATATCACATGGTACTTAAGTTTTATATAAATAAGAGAAGAATGCCTCAAATGCTGTCTTTCTGAAATCAAATCTGAGGTTGGATTAAATGCCAACCCACTCCAGTGTTCTTGCCTGGAGAATCCCAGGGACGGGGGAGCCTGGTGGGCTGCCGTCTATGGGGTCTCACAGAGTCGGACACGACTGATGTGACTTAGCAGCAGCAGTGTCTATCTGCCTGTGGGACCAAGTGGAGTCATAAATTCCATTTGTGCTGGCTCTTGTCTCTTCTTGCACACACTTGCCTGTTCCTTAAAAGTAACCCCCAGGCATCTTGTCGGGTCTTGGCAAGGAATTTTCAGGTCAGGTCAGTTCAGTTCAGTCGCTCAGTTGTGTCTGACTTTTTGTGACTCCACAGACTGTAGAATGCGAGGTCTCCCTGTCCATCACCAACTCCTGGAGCTTGCTCAAACTTATGTCTGTCGAGTTGGTGATGCCATCCAACCATCTCATCCTCTGTCGCCCCTTCTCCTCCTGCCTTCAATCTTTCCCAGCATCAGGGTCTTTTCCAGTTAGTCAGTTCTTCGCATCAGGTGGCCAAAGTACTGGAGCTTCGGCTTCAGCCTCAGTCCTTCCAATGAATATTCAGGACTGATTTCCTTTAGGATTGACTGGTTTGATTTCCTTGCAGTCCAAGGGACTCTGAATAGTCTTCTCCAACACCACAGTTTGAAAGCATCTTCGGCGTTCAGCTTTCGTTATGATCCAACTCTCACATCCATACGTGACTACTGGAAAAACTATAGCTTTGACTAGACGGAACTTTGTCAGCAAAGTAATGTCTCTGCTTTTTAATACGCTGTCTAGATTTGTCATAGCTTTGCTTCCAAGGAGCAAGCGTCTTTTAATTTCATGGTTGCAGTCTGCATCTGCAGTGATTTTGGAGCCCAAGAAAATAAAGTGTCTCACTGTTTCCTTTGTTTCCACATCTATCGCCATGAAGTGATGGGACCAAATGTCATGATCTTAGTGTTTTGAATGTTGAGTTTTAAGCTAGCTTTTCCACTTTCATCAAGAGGCTCTTTAGTTCTTCTTTGCTTTATGTCATAAGGGTGTGTCATCTGCATATCTGAGGTTATTGATATTTCTCCCGGCAATCTTGATTCCAACTTGTGCTTCATCCAGTCCGGATTTCACATGATGTACTCTGCATAGTAGTTAAATAAACAGGGTGACAATATAAGCCTTGACGTACTCCTTTCCCAATTTGGAACCAGTCCATTCTTCCATGTCTGATTCTAATTGTTGCTTCTCTTCCTGCATACAGATTTCTCAACAGTCAGGTAAGGTAGTCTGGTGTTCCCATCTCTTTAAGAGTTTTCCACAGTTTGTTGTGATCCATACAATCAAAGGTGTTGGTGTAGTCAATAAAGCAGAAGTAGATGTTTTTCTGCGCTCTTGCTTTTTCTGTGATCCAGCGGATGTTGGCAATTTGATCTCTGGTTCCTCTGCCTTTTCTAAATCCAGCTTGAACATCTGGAAGTTCTTGGTTCATGTACTATTGAAGCCTTGCTTGGAGAGTTTTGAGCATTACTTTGCTAGCATGTGAGATGAGTGCAATTGTGCGGTAGTTTTAACATTTTTTGGCATTGCCTTTCTTCGGGATTGGAATGAAAACTGACGTTTTCCAGTACTGACTTGTGAAGAAATCCATTCAGTCACTCATGTGCTCAGGGGCTTTTGGAACTTTCTCTCTCTTTTGTCTTCTGCTCTGTTTGCTGACACGCACACCAAAACCTCAGCCTCTGAGCACTGGTGCTGAATTGAATCTTGGAAACAGTTTTGGCGAAGTAGGAAGTAATAGCTTTCCTGCTTTGTCATCAGAAGGGGAGACAATGGGCTCATGCCCTGGAAAACTATGTGTCTCCACCTGGCAGGATTTGGGGAGGAGTTTTACAGCAGTGGTTCAGGGCAGAGTTGCTGATAAGGACCAGGGTATGTGCAGGGTCTGCACTGCCTTCGTCGGGCCTCAGGTGGTCTCCTGATGAGCTTTTGTTGTTGTTGTTCAGTTGCCAAGTTGTGTCTCTTTGCAACCTCATGGGCTGCAGCACTCCAGGCTTCCCTGTCCTTCATCATCTCCTGGAGTTTGCTCAAACTGCTGTCCATTGAGTTGGTGATGCCATCCAACCATCTCATCCTCTTCTCCTCCTGCCCTCAGTCTTGCCTAGCATCTGGGTCTTTTCCAATGAGTCGACTTTTTGCATCACGTGGCCAGAGTACTGGAGCTTCAGCCTCAGTCCTTTGGAGGTTATCGAACTGTGACCTTCTCTGGGATGAAGAACGCTGACATCTTCCATTTGTTGGGGGTCTTCGTTCCGTAAAGAGGTCAAAGATACTGTTACGTGTATCCCATGAAGGGGAACCAGGACCTTGCCCCAAGGCTGCACAGCTATTTCCTGGCTGCTCCTCCCTTGTCTTTGCATCCCCTCCCTTCCCTGACTAGCAGCTGTTCAGATCTGCCCTCTGGAACTCACAGAAGGTTGTGGAGGCTGGCGTCTCTTCCCCACAAACAAGAAGCAGGCGACACTGAAAGTTTCCATGTCCAGGAGCCCCACAGGGTCCTGCTCGGTTTTAGCACATCCGTGGGGACTTGTGGTCTTTGCCAGGCCAAGCCGTCCTGTCTCTGCTGCTCTTTGTTTCTTCCTGTGCAGCCAGGCTGGGTTGCTTCTAGGTTTCCAAACAGGGTACTGTGCTTGTGTGAACTGAGGGGGAAGCCACTTTCCTCTCTTCAGCACCTGACAGGGGAGCGCCACCGTATTGTCCCCAAAGAGTTCCCAGAGTGAATCAGCTCTTGCAGTTTTGGTGAGAGCTCTCCCCGCTCTGTGGTGACAAGCTGGTCCACAGGGATGAATTTAGGACACATCAGAGTAAGAGACAGCCTGCCTCAACTGGGCACATCCTCCTCTGACTGCTGGACTTTGGGCCATGTGTCCGGTGTAGTAGAAAGAGCAGAAAGACTGGACAGACCTGGGGACGTTCCTAACTCTGTCACCTGTAGCTTTGTGACCTGGGGCAAGTAACTCAGCCTTTCAGAGCCTGCTTCCTCATCCTCAACAAGGAATAATGGTGAGATGGCATACGCAGAGAACTGGTCCTGTTCCTGGCACAGAGCTCCCAGGACCCTGAGGATTTTCTTGATGATAGGAATGTCCTTTGTATGCTAACGAGATGACTTGCTCTAGGTTTCCTAGGCAGCTGGCTTCCAGAAAATCCACCAATGATCAGTGATGGGGCACATTCATCCCTGCCCTGACCTCCAGGGAGAGGAGGGGTTGAAGTCTGAGTTCACATACTAATGGTTTAACTAACCATGGTTTAACTGGTTTAACTAATCATGTCTGTAAAATGAAACCTTGATAAGAAAATGTGGACCAGTGAGGGTTGGGAGAGCTTCCGTGTTGACACATTCAAGCGCTGGAGGCTGTCACACCCCAGCTCCTTGGGCACAGAGCTGTCTATACTCGGGACCTTGTGAGCCTCATGTCCTGTCTGTTCATTTGTATCCTTTCTAATAAACCATAACCATGAATATAGCGCTTTCTTGAGTTGTGTGAGTTATCTAACAAGTGATTAGATCTCATGAAGTTGTAGTCAGCTGGGCAGAAGGGAAGGGTAGTCTGGGGACCCCATTTGCAGCTGGGGTCTGAAGTGGGGGAGCAGTCTTGTGGGACTGAACCCTTAACCTGTAGGGTCTGTGCTAATTCCAGGTAGTTAGTGTTGAAATTGAACTGAATTGTAGGACTCCCAGCTGCTGTCTGAGGATTGGAGTTGGAGTGATGTCAGGGAACACCAACCAGAGCCTAGTGAAATATTTTCACAGTAAGAACCTAGGAGGTGAGAGGTTATACTGTTGTGATGCTGTTGCTGTTTTATTATAAAATAGAAACAAAATTTAACTAGCTAGGTAGGGCTTACTACTTAAGGTGGCTCACTTAACTCCTGTGCCCAAAGTACAGTAATAATACTTGTATTATTTCCATTTAGCAGATGTAGAAACTGAGGCATCAAGAGGTTCAGGTACTCCCCAAGCTCACACAGCTCATAAAGGGGAAGGTGCAAATCCAGGCAGACCATGGCCTGGGTCTGTGCTCCTCGTCTTTACAGGATGTTTGCTGTCGTTGGCCTTATGACGACTGCAGTTTGTTCAGGGAGGCTTGAGGAGCCGAATGAAGACTAAAGATGCCTGGAGCCCATCAGAGAACCCTGACTTCCTGTTAAGATAATCAGATATATTTCTTTCCAGGGTAAGCACTAGCCTTAAAGGGAATAACAGCTTATGTAGGACTTGGGTTATTAATAACCTTTTTTCTTCCCCAAAGAAATTTCTATCATCCCTGGGTGAAATGGAGAAATGTGAGTGCCTACTGTAAACTGTTGGGTGTGCAATGTGTGAGGACTTAATTGACTTTTCTTGAAAAAGTTCAACCACTTGAGAGCAACTATCCCTGTTGAACCTATACAAGCCTGGAAACTGTATGGTCCATTCAACTCTGGGCACGCAGAGCAAGTGATAAATGGGCCTTGTGCTGCCTCCGCTGGAGCTGGACTCACAGGGAAACCTGCCACTCGCTGGTGCTGCCTGCAGATGGAGGGAGGAAAGGCCATGTCAGTAGCACTGCCGAGCTGTCCGTGGAAACACACACCCATTTATCATAGCGGGCCTGGCAAGGGGCCATGCCTGCACAGGTTTGTAAATAAAAGGCATTTGAAACCAAGACCTGTTGGAGCAAATAGGCATCATCAGCAAGAGAATAGATTTTTTTTGGGAATCTGGTATAACCTTTATTGGGCTTTCATTTAATCATACTGTATGAATCTCTTATGCTACTTCATTCTCACAAAAACCTAAATTCCCAGGTGGCACTAGTGGTAAAGAACCTGCCTGCCAATGCAAGCAGAGACTCAGGTTCAATCCCTGGGTCGGGACGATCCCTTGGAGGAGGGCATGGCAGCCCACTCCACTATTCTTGCCTGGAGAGCCCCCATGGACAGAGGAGCCTGGAGGGCTATGGTTCATAGGGTCGAAAAGAGTCAGACACAACTGATGCGACTTAGTGCACACACATTGGAATGATTAGGCATCCTAGTTTGCCCTTGTCCTAATGCAAATATTAAAAGAGCCCCTTTTCACTTTCCAAATTGCCCTGGTTGGACCATAAATTAGATTGTCACCCAAGACATTATTTTATGGAAGAGGAAACAGAGAAGATAAATGACTCACTCAAGTCCGAACAGCAGGTGGGTGATGGAGCTGGATTCTAACTCAGGTCAGTCTGTCTCCAGTAGCCAAGTCTTTCCTGTCAGAATCCTCTGCTTCAGAGAAATGGGCACATCGTCCTCATAGTTAGTGTCTTTAGCGGGGGTTTACCATTGTTTGACATTTACCACTTCAAAGAAAAAAATTACTCCAGAAGTTCATGGTTTGAAACACTCTTGGACTTCGTGTTTTGGAATGACCTTCTGGAGTAATTTTTTTTTCTTTCAATAACAGTTTTGATGTTAGTTAATCTTGGTCATTTGAGGAGAGTGTTCTTTTTTTTTTTTGAATTTTCCTAAACACTTTTATATCCAAGACTTGTGAATAAGGTAGGAAGTTATGCTGGGGAACATCGTTTTAGAGCCAAATCAAAGTTTTAGCTTGAAGTAATTGTTTATTTATTTGCTTGTTTGGTAAAATTTCTTTGGAAAAAAATTCTTCAAGAGTCATTCTGCAGATGTTTGGAACAGTGACAGTGCTGTTTGAATGGGGTGAATTTCTTTCCAAGTTATATTTTATCATGCTTGGTAGATGTGAAGTATTGTGTCTAGGCTTTTGTATCTAAGCTCATTTCGTTTGGAATGTATGGGTGAGCTTGCCTAGGTGGTTGAAATTGCTGACCTTAGATGAAGAAAATAAATCAGTTCTTTTCCCAGAACTCAGGTTTCTATTAGCCAGATTCCCAAGCCTTCATGTTTCATCCAGTGAATCCTAGTGAGTGTCATTGTCCTACATTTTAAAAGGCCAGGTAACCTCTGTTACTAGTACTTGTCTTCCAATGTATGAGAATGGTTTGGATGAATTTATTAAATGTAATTATTGTACATTTTTAATAGCACCTTTAAGTTTATAAAGCAATATCAATTCTGCTTTTTTCTTATTTCTTCAATTATTCAGTGGGATACTGTGAGTCAGATATCATCACCCGTGTTATCAGTAAAAAGTGAGACTCTGAGATTGTGTCTGATCTACATTGATAGTACTTGAGGATTCCCAAGGCATCTAGTTACTGGTTAGTTCCCATTCCACTGAGTATACTCCTTGCTTCTTGATTGCTTTGCTTTCAGAGATCATTGACCTTTTAAAGTCTGTATTAGTCTTCTATGGCTACTGTAACAAAATACAACTTGGTGGCTTAAACCAACACAAGTTTATTCTTTCTAGAGGTCAGAAATTCAAACTAACTTTAATGGAGCTAACTCAGGGTGTCAGCAGGACTACCCCCAACCTAAATGGCCCAGCCAGATGATCCAGGATAATCTTCCCTCGCAGGATCTTTAATCATATCTGCACATTTCTTGTTTGCTATGTAAGGTAACAGTCATAGGTTCCAGGGACACAGATGTGGGTATGTCTTGTAGGAATTATCAGCTCATTTCACGTCTCTTTTCCGTGTCTGCATCTTGCGGTGGTGATGGGATATTCAGGAAGACCCATTGTGCAGCGTGGCCGTGCATACAGATTTCGTTGCCCTTGCCTCCAGATGCCTTGCATCACTCCCCCAACCCCTGGTGGTAACATACCCATGTTCAGCTTGTAGGGTAAGCCATGCTGGACCAGTCCTAGATTCTCACTGTGGTGGGTGGATGATCCAAACCAGCCAATCAGAATCCTTCCCAGAGATTATCACAGTGAAGAGAGAGAGAGAAAGAGAAAAAGAAAGAGATGCCATAGTTACAGGCAACCGGAGCTGCCTTTCTTTACCATGTGGTGGTGGCGAAAACAGACATGGACTCACCTTGCTTTTTTTTTCCCTTCATTCCTGAAAAAATGTTTCAGGAATTTTTATATTCCTGAAATATAAAATATTTATATATCTATGTCTAAATATTATACATTATAGATTATATATTATGTATAAATATATATTTATATACTTGTGTATTTATAAATATATAAATTCTCAGTATTCTCAGGGAGAGAAGTCTGTTACTCAGAAACACACAGGCCTGGTTTCTTGACTGGAAATGAGAAAGTCAGCAGGTGAGGGTGGCAGTTCTGATGTATCTGAGCCCAAGGAGAAATTTTAAATTTCTCAAGGTTATTCTAGGCCATTAGTGAAAGTGAAAGTTGCTCAGTCATATCTGACTGTTTGCAACCCCATGGACTATACTGTCCTTGAAATTCTCCTTGCCAGAATACTGGAGTGGGTAGCCTTTCCCTTCTCCAGGGGATCTTCTCAACCCAGGGATCAAACCCAGGTCTCCTGCATTGCGGGCAGATTCTTTATCAGCTGAGCCATTCTAGTCCATTAAATAACTGGTAATCACCTTGGTTATTTACCTTGGTTATAATACGGTCTCCTTCATAGCTGCACAAAAGGAAGCTTAAATTCTGACTAAATAGCATACACTGATATCCACTCCCTCCTGAACCCCACTAAAATGATGGAAGAGGAGTTGGAACATTAGAAACCTATGTTGACAAAGAACATAGCAGAGGAAACAGTAGCAAGTTAACGAGTTCAACCAGTGTTGAAAAAACGGAAGGCAGGTGGACAAATGGCAGCTGGGTTGATAGAGTCAGAAAGCCAGAACGGAGGGCCTGGAGAGTGCAGTTCAGACAAGGAATGAGCCAGCTTCTGCCACAGAATCCTAGAGAGACCTGAGAATCGGAGCCCATGGATTCCTCGAAAGACAGATGTAAAGATTCAGTTCAGTAGAGGGTAGCCTTCATATTCTTGGCTGTCCATCATCTTTGGAGTAGCTTTTCTATATTTAGGGAAATCTGAAGGTTTGAGTCTCACTTCCCCAGTCTGAATTCTAGCTCCCAGTTTCTCCTACATCTGGTCCACAGTCATGTGACCTGGCTGTGCCAGTTGGAAGCATATAACATTTTTTTTTTAATTTGTTTGTTTATTTGGCTGCATTGGGTCTTAGTTGTGGCATGCAGGATCTTCACTGAGGCACACAGGCCCTCTAGTAGTATTGTACAGGCTCAGTAGTTGTGTTATGGGCTTAGCTCTCCTGTGGCTCAGACGGTAAAGAATCTGCCTGCAATGCAGGACACCCGGGTTCGATCCCTGGGTTGGAAAGATCCTCTGGAAAAGGAAATGGCTACCCACTCCAGTATTATTCTTGCCTGGAGAATTCCATAGACAGAGGAGCCTGGCGGGCTATAATCCATGGGGTCGAAAAGAGTCAGACACCACTGAGCCACTAACACTTTCAAGTAGGGTCTTAGTTACCTGACCAGGGGTGGAACTCACGTCCCCTGCATTGTAAGGTGGATTCTTAACCATGGGACCACCAGGGAAGTCCCAACACATGTAACATTTTAATACAGAAGAGAGTTGAGGAGAGAGGACCTGTGTGTGTTTTCATTTTTGAGACCGGGAACTCAGGCTTGTAGTGGAAGCAGCCAACCAGTGGTTTCTTGTGTAGCTTTGGTGTTGGTGGGTATAGGAGTGGTGAGGATCTGCCTTTATGCTCAGCAGGGTAGCCGAGTGTGAAGATTTCCTCATCAGGCCTGTTCTGTGGGGTGATTTGGAGCATATTTCTATAAGATGAGCCTGGAGCCTGCTTCTTCCGCCCTCGCAAGAATTCAGTGAACCACCCACCAGTTAACAGACTCCTTTCCCATTTAAATTGCCAGAGTCTATTTCTATTGTTTGCAATTTAAAAAAAAAAGACAGAAAAAATAAATAGACCAAAAGCAAACTTATTCATACTGAAAGTGTAGTAGTTTTATTCTCAGATGCCTCTTCCCATTCCAGACAGCCAGACAATAACTCCTTCCCCACAGTATCTGGAGAAAGGAAATTCATCTCTGGAGGAACTGTCAGAGGGGCCCACTTTGAGGACATCAGGAGCAATGGAGAAACGGCTTCAGACATTACAATGAAACAAGGGAAGAAACTTTCATTCCATCATTTTCCTCTTCTCAATTCCCAGAATATAGGCAGCTTGGTACATACTCCCCAGGCAGAAAAGGGAGGGTTTTTCTTGGGAAAAACTAACCATTCCAAGAAAAAGACCTCCAGTGAATCGGATAAATGTCTACCCACTCACTCCCCAATAAAGCCCTGCCTACTCACAGAGAACTGACAATCAGCTTTTTACTGCCTCTCTCCTAAGTATCAATGAATGTGTAGAAGTCACCAGACTTTTGAAGAAAGCCTCTGTTCTTAAGGGAGAGAAACCAAAGCAAATCCTAGGAGAAAAATGAGCTTGATGAACACAGTGTTAGTGAAAGGAATAGGAGGCAACTTAATTAAAAACATTATAATTAATATTTTCAGAAAGAAAAGAGAAGATACTTCTTTGATGAAACATTACAATGCTGTTTTTTAAATAAAAAAGGATTGAAGAAAAAGGAGCTCTTAGAAATTAAAAATATTATAGGAGAAATGAAAACAAAAATCACTAGAAGGCTGGAAGTTAATGTTGAGTGAATGTCTTGGAAAGTAGATCAAAAGAACAAAGTCATGAACAGCAGGAGAGAAATGATGAAAAAAAAAAAAACAGAGAATCAATGTAGTTGGTTCAATAATAATCAAGAGAGACATACAAAAGGAAGAATTAAAAAAAAATCCTATATGTATTGAGAACCAAAGAACTCACATGACTAGATTGAAAAGGTTCACTGTAGTCAGTGCATGAGTCGACACCAAGGCACATTAGTGTGGGATTTCAGAGTACCAGGGATGAAAAGAGAAGAGGCTCTAAGTTTCCAGAGAAGAGCAAATGGGTCACACTTCAGAGGACCAGGAATCACAATGAGATCCTGCTTCTCAGTGGCAAACTTGAAGCCAGAAGTCAAGGGAGCATTGTCTTCAAAGCTCAGCCCTGGCTTCTGACCCAGACATCCAAATGCCTTCCAACTGTCAATCAGATGTGCAGGAAGAAGGCAGGCATGGATGGGAGGTCTCAGGAGCATGCACGTTCAGGGAGCTACTGGATGATTTGCTCCAGTTCAGGGAGCTACTGGATGATTTGCTCCAGTAAGCAGGAGGAAACATCAGGAAAGAAAATGGAAGATTTTGGAGACAGGGCAATCTATCTTTGAGAAGTGGTAAGGGAATTCCTAAAATGGTGATAAAGGAATTTCCCAGCATGTCAGCTCTTCAGGACCGTCAGTGGGAAGACAGAGGTCTTTTCCCCCAAGAAAATCACCTCCCCCGCCAAATCCCACAAAACTTCAAAGGGAAAATGCAATACTGATCGATTCCTAAGGAGTTGAACCTTTAAAAAATTTTTTGGATGTGGACCATTTTTAAAGTCCTTGTTGAATTTGTTACAATATTGCTTCTGTTTTTTTTTTTTTTTTTTTTTTTTGCTTCTGTTTTTTATTTGATTGGTCAAAAAGTTCATTTGAGATTTTCCATGAGATGTTTTGAACAAACCTTTTGGCCAACCTATTCATTATGGTTTTTTGGCCAACCTGTTCATTATGGGTTTTTGGCCACAGGACATGTGGGATCTTAGCTTCCTGACCAGGGATCAAACCCCCTGCACGCCCTGCATGGGAAGGTGAAGCCTTAAACACCGGACTGCCAGGGAAGTCTCAGAGTTGGACCCTTTTAAAAGGGATTTTCTAATTCTACCAAAGAGTCCAAGAAAAAATTGATCATTAGAAAGTTAAGTAGATGAAAAATAAAAGTAATCACTAACTTCAGGGCAAACAAAACTTTGTGTAAGGAAATGTAATCGTAGTATAGGTGTTTCATTTTGAATGATAATTACATAGCAATAATTTAAACAATAAATACTGATACAACAAACATAATAAAGCTGTGTTATGAGGAAGGTAGACATGAAATGTTTAGGGGGATGGTGGAGGCACAGGGTGAAGAATGCTGAAACTTTTTTTCTATAGGAGGAAATCAATAGATGATCCTTAAAAACAATTTAAAAAAATAAAAGTGTAATGTCTAGGAGAACATAGATAAACACTGGAAAAAGAGGCCAAAGGAATTGCATATGCTTGGCTCTTGGGAGTAGGACTTAAAGGTAGGGTAGGGGACTGGTCCTTTGCCTTATAACCCTTGTCGGATTATTTGCTTATTAAAATTAGGAATGCGCATCATATGATGAAAATTGAAAACTGGCTAAACCTTGGAAAAAATTCTTAGATCAGTAGGAACTCTGTCATTGGGAATATAAATTAGTGCAATCACTTTGGAAGACTGGCAGTATCTGCTGAAGCTGTGTACAGACCATGTGATCTAACAGAGATGTTTGCAGTTGTGCACCAAAAGATTTGTGTACAAACTTGTCCCTGACATTATTATTCATGATAACTGGGGACAGGCAGGAACAAAGTGTACACCCACAGTATAGCATATACTGTATGATCACAGACAAAATGTGCTGTGATAATGCAGATAGACTGCTTTTACATGAAACAACATGGGTGAACCTCACAGGCATTGTGTTGAGCACAAGAAGTCAAGGACCAAACTACACATGCTCTGTGATCCTGTCTATGTAACATCCCAGTTAAAACTAACCCCTGGTGACAGGAGTTAGGATATTGATTGCCTTTTGGAAAGAGGTGGGCCTGGGTAGAGACAGGGCTGGGGGATTGTGACAGGCAATTCAGGGTGCCAGGCAGTGGTCATGTTCCGTTTCCAGTTGCTGATAACATGAGAATGTTCACTTTGTGAAGCTGATAGACTTTGTGAAGCTGATAGACCTTCTGCATATATATTGAAGTTGGGTGAATACCCTTTAAAGACATTTACAAAATAAAACATGCATACTGCTACAAGAGCCGCTCAGCACAGGAGAAAATACTCATGTGGACCAGATAATCTGTTTCTTTTACCAACAAGCTTGTGAAAAAATATTCAGAAAGTTTCAGCAAAGTTGAATATGGTTAGTTTTGGTTCTTTCTGTCTTACCTGGATTTAAGGATTTTTTGGGTTTGTCCTCTCTGTGTATGTTCTGTCAATACTTTAAAATGCCTCAAGTGTTCCCCTCCCCCTCATAATTAAGGATGATTTTGAAACAATTTGAAACTTTGCAGTGGCCTTGAGGTCTTTCTTCTGCTTTCTAGATGACCTGCTCATGCTTTTGGACACAGTTCTGTCCAGAAGACAGCAAAAGTGGAACATGGAGGGTATATTACTATCTAGAAGAAAAAGAGTGTGTGTTGCCTGGATTTTGTTGGGAGAGGAGGGGTGGGGTTGAAATCCTTCTCTTGTGAACTATCATGTAGTCACAGGACTCTCTCTCCCTGAAGTAATATCACGCATCAGTGGCCTTGGTCTTTCCCAGAAGTGTTTGAGAAGACAGAACATTTGCCTTGCCTTTTGCCCTTTTACATATTTTTGTTAGAAATCTTCTTTGTTCCAGCCTTCAAGTAGGGAAGAGGGAGTAAGTTACCCTCTCTTGACCTTCATGTCATCACACTACAAAAGCCCTTCAATTTCAGGCATTTGTTTTGCAATCTTGTTCCTGATGAAGGGAAAGCAGAGTGAGACACTCTTGAAAGTTCACCCACTTACACCAAAGTATAGTGGATGGAATTGAAGGTGAGTTAAGCAGCCAAAGTTGGCTGGTAATTAGATTCATACCCATCATGGATTCGGTCAGCAGCTTGCGAGGGGAGGGGAAGCCCTTCTCTGGAAATGTTCTGTTGAGGGGCATACACCAGGAGGGGAGCTGCTAGAAATTCTCCAGGACACAGGACAGAACTAGGGTACCACTTGGCCTCTTTCTTTTCGCTATCAGCTCAGTGATGACTTGGGTGCTCATTGATGATTTGGGCGGGGCAAGCTCAGCCATTGTGTAGAGTCAGGAATTATATAGAATGGTAGCAATCCGTTATTTAGCTGCCTGTGATTATCTTTGGCTTTACAAGAGATAATACTGATGCTCATATAATATTATCATCATATAGAGTAAGAATATGTTTAAGATATAATACTTAGAGGAGTATTATAATACGTAGAGGAGATATAATACTTAGAGGAGATAATTCACTGTGGAGTCAGGAGATTTGGATTCACATCCCTGGTCTTTAACTATTTGTGTGTATTTGGGCCACTTTCTTGTTCTCTGTTTTTGTCCCATTGCTGTCTTTGGTACATGAAGGTAATTATGCCTTCACTGAAAGGCTTCTTGAAGCTGGCACAGAGTGGGTGGTCATGAGCTGCTTGGAATTCCCCTCTTTCTTGCTGCTAATTGTTTGTAGGCCAGAGAAAGCTTTGCAGATGACCTTGTACTGACTCTTCCAGGCCAGGAAACATTGACTTGACTTATATTCATTAATTCAGACTTGTTTCTTTTATATATTAATTTACTTATTCATTGGACATAAGGAAGTTGTTCTTCTCCCCACCCCTCTATGCTTGGGGAAGGGAGGGCTGGTTTTGGTGAGTGTTCAAGGTTTATTCATTTTTTAAAATTTTGTTCATTTTTGAACATCAAAAGAGAGAATACACAAAATATGCTTGCAGAGTTAAGGAGTATTTTGCTTTGTCCATGCAAATGTACACATATTCATTACAGAATCTAAAGGCTTAGTTAAGAGTGACCATAGCTTGGGAGCGAAATGGGAGAGTTTTAGACGAAACTGTTGGGTGGCCATCTTGAGGGCACGTTGGATAGGGTTAATGTGAAATTTATTGGTACTTTTTTTTGATTTCCTATTTTTGTCAAGTTTCTGCTATGTGTGTATATTAGCCTTGTGATCAGAAGCAAAGCTATTAAGAAATATAGTTTTGTTGAACTACATTGAAGCTAGAGGTCAGCAGAAAAGATTCTTCATGAGTCCAAGCTGTTTTACTTTGAAAAACAAAGACATCTTCCCAGGAAATATTTACTTTAGAGATTATAAGAAGCAGTTATTTTCCTTTGAAATCATCATTTTATACTTGTCCTTGTAGATTATAATTGGTTGTCTATGTCAAATTATTTTTTTTTTTCCATTAAGCATTATATTGTGAGCATTTTCTCATGTTACTGGAGAGCATTCCTTGGAAGCATTTAAACTGGTTGCATAGTATTCTACTACATAGCATCCTTAGTTAACCGTTGCCTAATTGTTGGACATTTATGTTGCTTCCTGGTATTTTGCTCTTAAAAATAACTATCATAAATGTCTCTGTGCATCAAGGGTTACGTGCCTCTTTGAGGATTTCTTTGGGATGAATTTTGAGAAATGCAATGCAGAACCAAGAGCATGCCCTATTTAAGGCTTTTACATGTAGCACTCTCTTGGGAAGCTGTATATGAGCATCTCATTGCCCAGGGGCTTCTTGACCTTGCGTTTGGCTCAAGCATGCTCAGTCATCTAAAGAGAAGCTGATATAGGGGAAATGCCTCCGAATTCTTAGTCTCAAGTCATTACCCAATGTGTAACTTTAGGCAGGAAGCTTCTTTTCTCTGAATCTCCCTTTCCTTGTGTACAAGATCAGAACGATGACATTGGCCCCCAGATTATTCTGGAGCTCAAGAATAATCTGCTGTCCACCCTCAGTTGTGCTCGGGCCTTTGAGTAGCTCCTAACATGTAAATGTGGAAATGAATATGGGGTAATATGTGGGAAGCGATTTATGAGCAGGAGTTTGGCCAGCTGCGTTTCCTTGTGTCTTAGAAACATGCTGCACCTTTGGGAACCAACAGATAGTAGATGGTATCATGTAATGAGAATGGGAAGCATGCATTTTGATAGGATCGTTCACTTTAGGGTTTATTATTTAAAATAGCTAAAGCTTGACTTTAAATTGCCACATTAAAAAAATAATAGATGGTTGATTTGTAACTTTTGTTTTTAAGCTGTTGTTTTTCTGATCAGGGAAGAAGACTCTGGGGAGCACCCCCTTAGCCCTTCCCTCCCTGGGGTTCTCCGATGAGCCTTGAGGTCATTTCGGGATGGCAGACTGTTTCATCTGAATTTTAAAACCTTGATTTTCTTGCTGATTGGAGGCACACACTCCTATCTGGACCTTGTTTTTCTTTCTCTTCCTCCTGTTTCCTCAGCTAGCAGGGACTAAAGAAAACCCAGAATCCCATGACCCAGATGTAATTATAGCTAATATTTTGGTATGCTTCCTTCCTGATTGAATTCAGATGTATTCCCAGATATACAGGCAGAATATGTTAACAAAATTGGGTTGCATGGTATATATTTTATAACTTGATTTTCTTGTCATTAATATTATATCATGGATATTTTATTATATCATTCAGTGTTCTTCAGCAATATGATTTTCCATGGTTGTAGAGCTTTCTGTCACATGAACATACTCTGATTTATTCAATCAAGGGCCTATTGTTAGATGTTCAGTTTTCCAACCTTTCACTCTCATAAATAATGCCACAGTGAATATTCTAGTAGAGGAATAGCTGTATGTATATCAGTGACAATACTGTGTCAAAGAGCAAGGATATTTACCACTCCTTGCTACTTATTCCAAACTGCCTTCCAGATACAGGGGACATCTTGACCCGAATCAGCTATAATGAGTATGCATATTTCATTGGATCTACATTTGCACTTGATATGATTTCAAAAATATTTCTTCCAAATTTGATGTGAGAAATACTTAAAATTGTGTTTTTCCTTCTGACCTGAGTGCAGTTGCAGAGTTTTCCTGTCTTCTGGCTCCATGGTATCCCATGCATGACTGCATGTCTCTGTCACTACTGGTCCACCCTTCAGTCTCTTCTCTTCTCTCCACCCCTGGAAGGTGACCTCTGAAAGTTTACCAGTGGACTACCTTCCTTGTCTCTTCTGTTGGACTGGTCACTGGGAAGCCCCAACAAGAGGCGGGTGGGTCAGGAAGGAGAGAGAGGTCCTCCCTCCGTACTCCGTACTTGGTCAGCTGTGACATAGATCCTGTCCCCCATGTGCCCAAGGTGGCATGTTCTACGTGACTGTGTTTCCTTCTGTGTTTTGGGACTCACTGCTCCTTGGTCCCTTGGGATCTGGGTGGCTTCACTGTTGTTGGAAGTTCCTGCCTTGTCCCTTGAGGTTTGGAATGAATCCCTCAGTAAAGAAGCCCTCTTGGACCGTTCTTGAGTGTTGTATGTGTTTCCTGTTGGAACCCTACCTGATAAGAATGATCTGATTAGTAATTGCAATAGATTGTGCACTCTGACAGGTCATCACCCTGTGTTGCAAGCCGAAAGTTTAGGCTCTGGAAGACCCAGAATCTAACTTTTACTAAGTGTTCTGGTTGCACCAACAGAAGGATGAAGTGTGGTGAGATCTCATTTCTAGGGGTTTTTCAGGAAAGGTAATTTCTAGCATTTAAATATGATCCACTGTTCAAACATCATCATCACACTTTGCTCGATCTTCCATATCATGGTTTTCTAGATGCTGCTTTTTGTTTGTGTAGCTGGATTGTGACTAGGAAATGACCATGAGAGCCATGGCCTCACTCAATCCCAAGGACATAACCAAAGTCAGAGCTCCAAGAGGGCAGGGGTCATTTCCTCTTTTTGCTTCCACATGAATCTTGAGTGTTTAGGATTCTGTTTGGCACATGGTAGATGTCAGTATATGTTGTTGAATGTGTCAAGGGTCCTGAGACCACCCTCAGGCGTGGTGATTTGCTAAAGGAGCCACAGAACTCACATAGTTGTTATGCTCAAGGTTACGGTTTATTGCAGAGAAAGGATACAAATAAAAAGAAGCAAAGGTAAAAGGTACAGAATGTGGAGTCCAGGAGGAAAGTGGGCATCAGCTTCCCTCTCCCAGTGGGATCATAGGGACAATACTTCATTCTCTTAGCAACAACATGAGATAACATGTGTGAAGTATTGCCAACCAGGGACTCTCACTCAAGCTTTGGTGTCCAGGGTTTTTACTGGGGGGGTCATTCACCTCGATATGGATCACCCATTTAACTGATCTTAGCTACTCAGTCTCCAGCATTCCTAAGAGGTCAAACCGATACAGTGTGGCCCAGGGTCCCAGGTGAACAAAAGCAGGCCTTCACCACTGATCACATTGTTAACATAAACTATCTGGAATGGCCCAAGGCCGCAGTGGTACATAAGACACACTTAATAGATAGAATATTCTGAGGACTTAGAAGTTATCTCCCAGGAGCGGTCAAGGGCCAGTCCTTTGTGTGGGCTGCACAGGGTTTGAGGAACCCATGCTCTCTGAGTTTACTGCACAGGCCAAGATTGTAAGCTCCAAGAGGGCTGTTAACATTTCTTCTTTTGTACCCCCTGTAAGCGCCAAGAGTTTTGGATGATGCCAGGCACATGGTAGATGCTTATATTGAAGTTCTTCAGAGAAACAGAACCAGCAGGAAAACCAGTATTTTTGTTCAGTAATTGACTCATGTGATTGCGGAGGGTTGGCAAATGCACACTTTGCAGGTTGGACCAGCAGGTTAGGTTTCCAGGGAAGAGTTGCAGTTGAAGCTTTAAGACCTCTGGTTGACAGAATTTCCTCTTAGGAGCAGTCAGTCTTTTTCTTAAAGCCTTCAGCTGAGTGTGTAAGGCCCAGCCACATTAGAGAGAGCAGTGTAACTTGCTCAAGTTCACTGATTGAAATGTTAATCCCATCCAAAAAATACTTTCACATAAATGTCTGGAATAGTGTTTGACCAAATATCTGGATGCCATGACCCCACCAGGCTGACATATAAAAATAACCATCACAATGCTCAATGGACATTGTTGAAAAACCATAAACCATTAGGATCAGAAGAGACCAGTGGAGTCAGGACCCAGCTTCCTAATTCCATTTACCTCTCTCCCTCTCAAGTCTTCTCTCTGTGTAGAAACCCTTGAATGTCAAAGTTTCTGCTTCCCTCTCCCCCCAGGGTTAAGGCCACATCTTTAACCACTCAGTAGTTCTCTTTCTTTCCATCCCCATTCGTTCCTTTCTACTTACATCATATCCTGGAACCTTCCCCATCCTAGCTCAGAGCAACCTCAATTATTGGACTGTGTGATAGATTTTTAGTGAAATGGCACCTCCTTCTTTCTTACAAACAAGTAAGCAATGAGAATGTTTTTCTAGTCCCTTTGGGGAAAAAAGGCATCAAATAAAAACAGTGATTTTTCTCTATAACTGACTCAGACAGTTTATCCCTCAGGCTGTTGACACAGGAGAATCTGAAGAAGGAAAAATAGCAAATATTTTCAGCCAGGGCAATTCCCAGTGAATAAGACAGCAACATATTCCAACTGATAACAGAAATTAAGTCAATATTTCATGTACGGGCAGGAGAGTTCATATCAAATGTGGTCCCCAGGTCCCAAACTGGAACCATAACAATTTCCTACTATAAAAAACAAACAAACAAAAAAACTATAGTGAGCTTATCGTGATTGCCTTTTATTTATTTATTTAATTAAAAAATTACTTAGTACTTTGCATGATATTGGTTTATTGAAACCCTCAGGTCAAGATTCTTAGGGACATTCAAGCCAATAGATCTTTTCCCAGTTTTAAAAACATTAGAAATTAACAAATTTTTCATTGACTGAAGGAGATGATTCTGAGTGGTGTTCTAAAGTCATATTTGCTGCTGCAGCTACTAAAGAACTTTCTTTTGGGGTCAGTCGGTGCTAACCAAAGAGAGCCATGGCCAGAGTGTGGAGCTGAAGAAAGGGAGCAAGGCTTTGGTTCTACCCAGAAGCAGTGATTGACCTTGGCACAGTGACTGGGAAGGTCAGAAGTGTAAAATATATTGGTTTGAAAGCAGTGCAAGGAAATGGCTTCTCACCCTCCTTTGGAATCTTTCATCATATTTTGCTCCTAGAGTGGACTGTACCTCCTGGTTCACTAGGAACTGCCTGGATTTATGCTTCTTATCCTGGTTTAGCTGGTAGAGTTCACACATCTCTGGTTCCAAGAATAAACTAGTGATACTGTAACTCCAAGCCCTTGCATATGCTGTTCCTTCAGCTTGCATTTGCTGTTTTCCTATTAATATATATGGACATGGTTTGCTACTTTATGTCCTCAAGTCTTAGATCAAATAGGCACCTCCTTCGTTATTCTCTAACAGGTGATATTTTCTTTTTCCTTCTCATGTGGTCTGAATGTTTGTGTCCCTTCCCCACCCCTGCCTCACCAAATTCATACGTTGAAATCCTAACCTCTAAATGTGATAGTATTAGTAAGTGGGGCCTCTGGGAGGTGATTAGGTCATGGGGGTGGGGCCTTGGTCAATGGGACTGGTGCCCTTATTAAGAGATCCCGCAGAGCTCCTGTCCTTCCACCATTTGAGAACACAGTGAGAAAGCTCTGGCTGTGAGCTAGAAAGAAGGCCTTTATCAGAATGTGGCCATATTGGCACCTCAATCTTGTACTTCCCCCCTCCAAAAATGTGAGAAATGAATTTCTGTTGTTTATAATCTACCTAGTCTGTGATATTCAGTTATAACAGCCCAAATGGACTGCTATTCCAATGTCAGTTCTCTTGTGTGTTTATCTTTTTTATTTTCCATCCCTCCTCACCCACGTGTCCCAGTTGTCTGGAACTATGCCAGCCTAACAGTGGGCTCTCAATGGTATGCTGGCATAAATAAAAAAATGAATGAATGAATGAACTGGAAGGTACTGTATGAGTAGGTTGTAGAATCCTAGCGGTAGTAATAGAAAACTACTCAATCTCAGTGGCTTCATAGAACAGAAGTTGAGTTTCCATTAATGCCAAATGTAATCTGTGATGGTGCAGTGGCGGTGCAGAGAGTGAGAGCAGAATCTCTGCTCCACTGAGTCATTCAGGGATCCAGGCTGACAGAGATTGTCCTGTCTTTGATATCCCACAGGCATTGACATCCAGCCAATAGAAAGGGGAAAAGATAGAGGATATGCAGGAAGTAAGCTTTTATAGTCTGCAAGTAGTGTACATCACTCCTTTGGTTTTTTTTTTTTTTGGTTAGGAAGTGATGAGTATGACCCTGTCGAGATGCAAAGGGGCCCAGAAACATGGTGGGCAGCCACTTCCCAATGACCGCTTTCTGGATAGCTAGTCACTTGTGCCTCTAGTGCAGTGACATTCAGTGGCCAAGTGCTACCACCACTGTCATTATATTGGGAGCTTCATGAAGGCAGAGACAGCCTCTTTCATGACTTGAGCTGAAGGCCTAGCATAGTCAGTGTTTGAATGGCAACCAACCACCTCTTGATCACCAACTATATTTGGGGCACGATGTCAGACACAGAGCTTGCCATGGTATGAACACATAGAATTCCACAAAGACTTAGAATCAACAAAGAATCTTTTGTCCTTTGAAGACAGACCAACCCCTGACTCCATTACAGACTCCATAAAAAGCAGAAGATGGCTGGGCAAGTTCTGAAGTGACTTTCTTCACCCCCGGAGAGCAGGATAAAATAAAAGTCTTCCAGTGTAAAATGCATCAGTTTGAAAACTGTGCAAGGAAATGGCCTCTCACCCTCCTTTTGGATCTTTCATTGTATTTTGCTCCTTGGAGAGCAATGGAAACTGCTTCAGAACATGATCTTTCTACTTTCTATTTCTTCTCTGAGATAGAAAGTGAGTTTTTGTTCTCCTTTTTTTTCTAGACCTCATGTTCTGTACCACTGTATGTCCTGCAGTGGAAATAAAAAAGAAGTCAGACTGAATTACCCAGCACATTTTAAACTCCCATAGTTTAGAAAAACAGGAAGTCCTTGAATGTAGAAAGAACATTAGATGAAGTCCTAACCCCATTTTATGGGTGATTAGATTCTTCAGAGGGCTAAGATCTGTGTTTTTTACACTTGTGTCCTTTAGCTCAGGGGTCCCCAGTGTCCAGGCCATGGCCTGGTACCTCTGTCAGATCAGTGGCAGCATTAGATTAGAAATAAAATGCACAATAAGTGTAATGTGCTTGAATCATCCCAAAGCCACTCCCTCCCACCCAGCCCCCAGTCTGTGGAAGTGAATTGTCCTCCATGAAACCAGTCCTGGGTGCCAAAAAGATTGGGGACCACTGCTTTAGGTCATCAAGGGGAAGGTCACCTTGGCCACTAAAAATACGTGGAGAGGTTCCTCATTGCCATGTTGGCATTTTGCTGAGCTCTTCCATGGAGAGAGCAGAGCAGGGAGCAACTTTGTCCTATGAGACTGCAAAAATTTCAGTGGCTGGCTTGAAAGACAATACCTAGATAGTGTTCTGGAAATTTGACATCATATGGGTATCTGACCATGATCTTGACGCTGAGGTTGCAGAGGAGGAAAACCGTATTCCCACAGCATGCCCGCATCCTCTTTTTATTTCGTCTCTCCTTTCATTCTGATTCCATGGCCACAGCGGTTAGAGCTCCTTACCTTTGCGTTGTCCCCTGTCTGTCAGCATAGTGCTGTCCTTCATCACGCCTTACAATTTACCAAAGACTTTCACTCAACGCATGTTGTAGGAACACTTTGAAAACTATGGGTGCAGCACAGATAACATGGAAGAATTTCACGTTTATTTGCCTATTCACTTGGCCAAGAAGGATGTCTGAGGGCGTCACTGTTTCTCACCATTTTCATGACTTCCTCATTTTTATCCTCATAGAATAGCCCAAAGGTAGCCCCAAGCACATACTATCCCATCATCTGTCCCCGTGTCTTTTTTAAAAAGCTGTTTATTTTTTGTTATTTATTGGTGGCTGTGCTGGGTCTTTGTTGCTGTGCGCTGGCTTTTGTCTCATGGTGGTGAGTGCGGGCTTCTCTTCGGTGTGGTATTTGCGCTTCTTATCATGGTGGCTTGTCTTGTTGCACAGCACAGACTCTAGAGTATGTGGCCTTCATTAGTTGCAGTTCCTGGGCTCCAGAGCACAGGCTCAATAGTTGTGGTGCACGGGCTTAATTGCTCCCTGGCCTGTGGGATCCTCCTGGACCAGGGATTGAACCCAGGTCTCCTGCATTGGCAGGCAGATTCTTTACCACTGAGGCACCAGCAAAGCCCTCAATATATTTTTTGTATTGACGTAAGTAAAGGGCTTCCCAAGTGGCTCAGTGGTAAGGAATCTGCCTGCCAATACAGAAGATGTAGGTTCAATCCCTGGGTCAGGAAGATTGCCTAGAGGAGGAAATGGCAACCCACTCCAGTATTCTTGCCTAGGAAATCCCATTGACAGAGGTACCTTGTGGGCTATGGTCTATGGGGTCTCAAAGAGTCAGACATGATTGAGTGACTAAGTATGTATGCAAAAAAGTTGATTTATAACGTGTTAATTTCTCCTGTACAACAACGTGCTTCAGTTATTTTATATATATTTCATCTAATTTAAAATTTTATTTTCCATTATGGTTTGAATAGAATATTGAAAATAATTCCCTGTGCTATATATATGGTAGCACCTTGTTATTTATCCAGTCTATATACAAAAACTTACGTCTGCTAATCCCCAATTTCCTAGTCCATCTCTTCCCCAGCCGCCTCCCCCTTGGCAGTCACAAGTCACATCTGTTCTCTACTTCTGTGACTCTGTTTCTTTTTCATAGATGGGTTAATTTGTATCCTATTTTACGTTCCTCATGTAAGTGATATCATATGGTATTTTTCTTTCTGACTTATTTCACTTAGTGTGATAATCACTATCTGTATCCATGTTACTGCAAATGGCATTATTTCATTCTTTTTTTATGGCTGAGTAGGATTCCATTCTATATATGTACCCACATCTTCATATTCTTTATCCATTTATCTGTCAGTGAAGAGTTAGGTTGCTTCTATGTCTTGGCTATTGTGAATAGTGTTGCTACGAACATAGGGATGCATGTATCTTTTCAGATTAGAATTTGTCTTGATGCATGCTGAGGAGTGGGGTTGCTGGATCATATAGCTACTCTATTTTTAGTTTTCTGAGGAACCTCCATACTCTTTTCTACAGTGGCTGCACCAGCATGCATTCCCACCAACAGTGTAGGAGGGCTCCCTTTTCTCCACGCTCTCTCCAGCACTTGTTATTTGTAGACTTTCTAATGATGGCATTTCTGGCCGAGTGAACACCACAGACTTAGTGGCATAAATCAGTAGCTGTGTTGTTGTGTTCATAGTTTCTTCAGGTTAGGGGCTTCTGTGGAATTATAGTGTGTATCTTGTCTCTGAGCCAGGATGTCTGGGGGCCTCAGCTGGGAAGACTGCACTGGCTGGCTTTGGGGCCCTTCTGGAGTTTTCTTCAGTCAGGTGTGTGGTGCCTGGCTGGGTTGACTCCTATGCTGGGGTCAGTGGGGGCTCTCCATGGGAACATCCAGATATCCTCTCCGTGTGACTTACTGCATTGTCAGAGGAAGTTCCCTGGCAACCAGCATGCCAAGGGAACCAAACAGTACTGCGATGCTTTTAATGAGCTAGTGAAAGTCATAAAAGGTGAAATCATGTAATATGACTCTTGCCATAATGATGGTGACATATCCATTACAATGCAGTGGTATCACTGAAAAGAAGAAAGTCCTGCTAGAGATACTGTTTTTATTTTTAAAATGTCTCATTTTACAGATGGCAGGCCTCAAGTAACTTAAAGCCTTTTTTGAAAAATGTGGACTATTACCAACACAAAAGGTGCACACATGTAAACATACAACTTAATAAGTTATTATTAAGTAAACCCCTATTAATTACAGGTCAAGAAACTGGTGGTCAGAACTCAGAGCCCACAGGACGCCCAATTCAGTGACAACCCCTCTCTACACCATGAACATGTCCACAAGGCCAACTTTTCTGGTAAGTCACTGGTTATGTTTTATCTGTTTTTAAACTTTATATAAATGGGCTCATATTGTATATGTTCTTTTGCATGTGGCTTTTTTTTCTTCTCAACATTAAGTTTATGAGCTCTGTCCATGCTGTGTGTGAAGTTGTGACTTGTTTATGTCATTGGGTGGGTACGTACATGCTCAGTTGTGTCTAGCTCTTTGCAACTGGATGGACCACCAGGCTCTGCTGTACATGGAATTTTCTAGGCAAGAATACTGGAGTAGGTTGCCATTTCCTCCTCCAGGATCTCCCTGACCCAGGGATCAAACCCCTATCTTCTGAGTCTTCTGCATTGATAGGCAGATTCTTTACCACTGAACCATCTGGGAAGATATGCTTATGTCATTAGTGTAGAATATTACATTATATGAACATTTATCCATTCCACTGTTAGTGGACACATGGATTATTTCCAGTCATTTCCTGCAAATAATCCTGCTCTGCACACTCTTAAATGTGTATTTTGTTGTGCCTGAGCATGCATGTCTCTTAGGTATCACCTCGGAGGGGGTGAGTAGACAGTGACAACCTGGTTTCTAAAGTGATTGTACCATTTCACGCTTCCCAAGCCACACAAGAAACTTCACCATCACTTGATATTAAGGTTATTAGACTTTCTCATTAGAGTCTTTTTTTTTTTTTTGCCTTGGTTTTTATTTTTTTTTTCCTTCATTTAGAACATAGTCCTCTGTTTCTTTATTTTGCTTGACTCTCTGTGTTGGATTTAAGCATTAGATGAAACAGCTACTTTTCCCAGTCTTGAAGGAGTGAAGTTTTATTTGGGGCAAAATGAGGACTGCAGCCTGGGAGGCAGCATCCCAGATAGCTCTGAGAGATTGCTCCAGAGAGGTGGTGGGGGAAGGTCAATATATGTCAATATATATTGGTCAATATATAAGGTTTTGGTGAGGGGAGAGTTCAACATCATTCAGCACTCATTTTACAGAAGGTTTTCTGCTAGTTACAAGGATCTGATGTCACCATGAAGGGATTTAGTGCTTTTCTAGATATGAGAAGATGTAAGGATTGAGAGCATACAATCTGTTCCTAAAAACATCTAACTAAAGACCTGTCCCACCAGATTCCCTGGAGCACAGAGTGTCTCATTCCACCCTGAACTCCCTCAGGGGGTTGCTGTTGCAACAGTACAGGGTTCAATCTCTGCAGAGACAGATGGCAAATGCCCTTGTTGTATGGTCGCTGGCAATGGTCTTGGAAAGTGCCAGTTTGTGGTCGACAGTGTCTCCTGGATAAGATCCCTGTTGGTTTTCAAAGCCATATGTTTTGGGGGCCTGTCTCTCAGGTAAAGTCTTCAGGGCGGAGGTGCCTGGTGTTAAGTGCAGACCGTGCCCTCCTGGGCAGAAGCTCTGGGTGTGGTGAGTTCTCCACTGACTGTGGGTCACAGCCTGGGATGGAGTTTATGGCGACATCATGTCCTAGTCTTTCCTACCTGCTCGATGTGGGTCTTCCTCTGTTTTCCTGATATGAAGGGCTGCTGCTCTAGTTTTCATGTTTCTTCTGGAGGAAATAATTCGGTCAGTAGCTGTGAATTTGGGGTGTTCGTGGGAGGAATTGAGTTCAGGATCCTCTTACATCATCATCTTAGATCACTTCTAGCATTTCCAATTCTTACCATTCCAGTAAGCACCTGAGCTTCCCAAGTGGCACTAGTGATAAAGAACCTGCCTGCCAATGCAAGAGACGTAGGAGATGCAGATACGATCGCTGGGTTGGGAAGATCTCCTGAAGATGGGAATGCAACCCAGTCCAGTATTCTTGCCTGGAGAATCCCATGGACAGAGGAATCTGGTGGTCTGTGGTCCATGGGGTCGCAAAGAGTCAGACACGACTGAAGCGACTGAGCCCACACATGCAGGTGAGCATGAAGTGGTGCGTTATTGTGGTTTTCACTTGTATTTCTCAGATTGCTAGTGAAGTTGATCATATTTTCATAGGTTTCTTGGCCATTTGGGCATACTTTTTTTTGGGTGAAATGCTTGTTCTTGTCCTTTTCCACTTTTCTTTTTCACTTGTGTTTCACTTATTGGTATGTAGAGGTTCTTTATTTATTATAGGCTGTGATATTGTGATTGTTAATAAGAGTTACATTTGGTCTTTGTCCTTGTTTCTGGCAGAGAGCTTCTAAAACTGTTAGAATTTACTAAGTGATGAGAGCAACAAAGATGCCATTTTTTATGTTAATAATGTGAGTTCTGGACCACACTTCAGAATGGGACTAGATGCCAGGGGACCCACCTATATGATTATATGGTTGGGTCCTAGCCCCTGATCTCTGGGGAAAGGAGAGGAGCTGGATATTGAATCACTTGCCAATGGCCAGTCATTTAATCAATCATGGGTGTCACATGGAGCCTCCATTAATCCCCCAAAGGACCAGGTTTGGAGAGCTTCTGGGTTACGAATATGTGGAGGTCTGGAGAGAGTGGCATGCCTAGAGAGGGTGTGGAAATTCCCTGCTGTCTCCCCCTACCTTGCTTTCTGCATTTCTTCCATCCGTTTTTTCCTGAATTATATCTTTTTGTAACAAACCAGTGATCTAGTAAGTGAAATATTTCTCTGAGTTAGTGAGTTGCTCTAGAAGATTGATTGAACCCAGAGGGGAGGTCATAGGAACCTCTGATTTATAGCCAATCATCCAGAAACACAGATAATAACCGGGGCTTATGAATGGCATCTAAAACAAGGAGGGGCTCAATTTTGTAGGACTAAGTCCTTAACCTGTGGAATCCAATGCCATCCCTGGGCAGGCAGTGTCAAACTTAGTTAAATTGTGGATCACTGCGCTGGTGTTGTAGAGTTGCTTGTTTGTGTGGGGAAAAAACACATTGGAATTGGTTCCAGAATAGTTTCATGGATATATGGCCTTTGTTAATTATATAAGTGGCAAATTTCTTTCCCACCATGTAGGTTACCTTGTCACTCTCTAAATGATGCTTTTGTATGTCCATTTGTATACGTCTTTTTCTGTTCAACATCATGTTGTGAGATTTATTCATGTTGTGTTGGTACCTATGAGCTGTTAATTTCATGTCTATGTCATATTCTATTATTCCTAATTCTAATAAGCCCATTTTTTACACTTTTTTTGGAAGAGTAACTGATTTTCTTTCTTTTTTTTTTTTTTTTCTTTTCTTTGTATTTTAAACACACTTTCTATATGCTGAGGTCAAGTAGATACTGCTATATTCTAAAAGCTTTTTTGTTTTGCCTTTCTCATTTATAGCAGGAATCAGCATATTGTGACTGGCAAGAAATTCTGTCCCACCACTTAATTTTGTTAATAAAGTTTTATTGGAACACATTCATAGTCTTTCATTTACATATTGTCTGTGGCTGGTTTTGTCCTGTCACAGCAGAATGGAGTAGTTGCAAGAGAGACAGGAAACCTGTGAGCCTTATATAATGGGTTATGACCAAGAGGTCATTCAGTGTTTTCTGTAACATCATACCAAAAACCCGAACGAACTTTTTGGCCAACCCAATATTTACTACTGGCCCTTGGTGAAAAAAATTATTGACTCCTGATTTAGATCTACAACATACTTAATCAAAATTGCTGTATTTTCATATCACCAAATGGGCTTTTCACTTTCCACTGAAAATTCTTCCTTTTCTCCACAAACATTCATTTAGTAGCTATTCTGTGGGAGGCCTTGTCGATGATAGGCATTGATTATACATGAATGAGAAATATGGTTTGTGCCCCATGTGATCTCACAGTTTGATGACATTGTCCTTCACTTGCGTTAGCTTTCTCACATCAGCAAAGCCATGTATAAGTTAATGGACAATTACTGAACAGACCTAAGAAGGTACCACATGTTTTGTTAGGGATAAGAAACTCCTAGATAAATAAGACTTTCTCCAGTGCTCTCAAGGTGTTTACAGTCTAGTAGGGTGACCCTACGGAGAGGTAAATAGCTGACATCATCATCAGCCACTACTTGGTGACGTAGTAGATGCTCCAAGCTGTGGCTTGGTGATGCAAGGGCTGTGTGGACTCAAAGGAGTAAAAAATAATATCATTTTTGATGATTTTTTGGATCATTTTTGATGATCATTTTTGGTTTGTGAAATAAAACCAAAGCAGAAGTTATTTTAAAATTCTGATTTTAATGTTATTTGTAACATTGAATTGTAACATTCTCAACAAGTCCCTACCACACACCCTGTGAGGGCTGTGCACATTGGTCATGGTAGTCATTAAATTAGTCATCCTGATAATTACAGGAGCTCAGAAATAGCTACTCATCAGCCTGAATACAAAACTAACCCCAGGATTCATTGAAATGCATTTAAGAAGGGCTGATAATTCTGCACACACACTTAAAGGAAGTTATATATAAAAAATAAGTTACATATATCCTTAGGGTGTCCTCGATAACCTTATATGACATCTGAATGGTCATTCAACATTCTTCCTCCACTGTTTTAAAACTGCACGTGCGACTACATGGTAAGATATTTTGAAGTCTCTCTACACAGGGAATTTTTTCCCTTCTCTCAGTAGATTCTGTTGTAAAATGACAGGTATGGTAGAGGCACTACTTGTCAGGAGACAGTAATTACTTGTCAGGAGACAGTAATTACAAAATAAAAGCACTAACAAAATCTGCTTATTTTAAAAAAAAGGATGAGTAAGCGTGAAATGGGTTATGACAATCCAATAATTAACTAGTGGCCAAAGCCAGTGTTTTTCACATTTGAGTGATGGGTTAGAAAATCCCCCACACAGTAGAGAAGCTCAAGTAGAAATGTACCAACTTTTCACTTTAGTAAGAGCTCCGATCTCCTGGACCACTGGAATCATTAATGTTTTATTATAGTTTTGTAGTTTCTTTGTGTCTTCACAATTTTGATTTCAAATGATCATACTGATTTTTTTTCTTTTTATTGACTAAATGACCCAATGCAACTGCTTTTCTGATTGTGATCTATCCCATTCCTCATTCAGAATATAGTTTGGGAAATGAATCACCTGAGGTTCCTATTTCTTTTTGTGAGGGTCTCTGTGTTGGGACAATGCCAAACTAGAAAGTCAGTGACACCATTGCTTTATTTATCAACTGCCTGGTCAGAATAATGATTGAATCACATTCTTTTAAACTCAGTCTACCATGTTCCATTCTCTTTGTCCGTGGATCCATGTAATGTTTTTAGATTGGCTTCTTATTGGAGAAGTGTTCCAACCAGTCATTTGGCACCCCATTTTCTTCAAGTATAGAATGAGTGGTGGGAGGGAAGCCTTGATGGGATGCTCTGTGCCAAGAACCAAGATGAAAGTATTTAGAGGAGGGATTGTGGAGCTTAATTTCTGCAGGGGTTAAAAAGAAATATGTTAGGCCTTGTCACAGCCACTCAACTTGTCCTTAACAGCACAAAAACAGCCATAGACAACACTTAAACAAAGGCATTTGGTGTGTTCCAATAAAGCACTATTTAAAAACCAAAGCTGGTAGTGGGCTGGATTTATTTTCTCTATTTTTTTTTTTTTTGCTTTCAGTTTGTATTAGAGTGTAGTCGACTAACAATGTAGTGACAGTTTCAGGTAAACAGTGAAGGGGCTCACCCATACATATACATGTATCCATTCTCCCCCAGTGGCTTCCCTGGTGGCTAAGATGGTTAAGAATCCTCCTGAAATGTGGGAGACCTGGGCTTGATCCCTGGGATGGGAAGATCCCTTGGATGAGGGCATGGCAACCCACTCCAGTATTCTTGCCTGGAGAATCCCCGTGAACAGAGGAGCCTGGAGGGCTACAGTCATTGGGGTAACAAAGAGTTGGACAGGACTGAGTGACTAAGCGTAGCACATTCTGCCCCCAAACTCCCCTCCCATCCAGGCTGCCGTATAACATGGAGCAGAGTTCCATGTGTTATACAGTAGGTCCTTGTTGATTATCAATTTTAAATATAGCAGTGTGTAAATCCCAAACTTCCTAACTATCCCTTCCTGCATTCTTCCCCCGGCAACCATAAATTCATTCTCTAAGTCTGTGAGTCTGTTTCTGTTTTGTAAGTTCATTTGTAGCATTTCTTTTTAGATTGCACATAAAAGGGATGTCATATTTCTTTTTTTCTGTCTGAATTACTTCATTCAGTATGACAATCTCTATGTCCATCCATGTTGCTGCATGGCATTATTTCACTCTTTTTAATGAGTGAATAATATTCCATTTTGTATGCATACCGCTTCTTTATCCATTTATCTTGTCAGTGGGTATTTAGGTTGCTTCCATGTCTTGGCTGTTATAAACAATACTGCAATGAACATTGGTATCCTTTCAGATCGTGTTTTTCTCTGAATATATGCCCAGGAGTAGGATTGCAGGGTTATGTGGTAGCTCTATTTTTAGTTTTTTGAGGAACCTCCATACTGTTCTCCATAGTGGTTACACCAAGTTCCATTCCCACCAACAGTGAAGGAGGGTTCCCTTCTCTCCACATCCTCTCCAGCATTTATTGTTTATGGATTTTTTCATGATAGCCATTCTGGCTGATGTGAGGGGATATCTCATTATAGTTTTGATTTGTTTTTCTCTAATAATTGCAATGTTGAACATCTTTTTATGTGCCTCTTGGCCATCTGTATATCTTCTTTGGAGAAATGTTTATTTAGGTCTTCTGCCCATTTTTTGATTGGGTTGTTTCTTTTAATGTGTTAGGTATCATGAGTTGTTTATAAATATCAGAGACTAATCCCTTGTCAGTCACATCATTTTCAAATATTTTCTCCCAATCCGTGGTTTGTCTTTTTGTTTTATTGTTTCCTTTGCTGCACAAGAGCTTTTGAGTTTAAGTCATTGCCATTTGTTTATTTTTGTTTTCATTGCCATTATTCTGGGAGACAGATCAAAAAAGATGATTGTTGCAGTTTATGTCAGAGTGTTCTGCCTATGTTTTCTTCTAGGAGTTTTATAGTGTCTGGTCTCACATTTAGGCTTTTAATCCATTTTGAGCTTTTGTGTATGGTGTTAAAGAATGATCTGATTTCATTTTTTTACATGTAGCTGTTCAGTTTTCCCAGCACCATGTGTTGAAGAGACTGTCTTTCCAATGTTGTGTAGTCTTGCCTCCTTTGTCATAGATTAATTGGCTACAGGTGCATGGGTAATTTCTGGGTTTTCTATCCTACTCCATTCATCTATATTTCTATTTTTGTGCCAGTACCATACTGTTTTGAAGACTATCACTATGTAGTATTGTCTGAAATCAGGGAGCCTAATTCCTCCTGCTACATTTTTTTTTTCTCTCAGGAGTGCTTTGGCTATTTAGGTTCTTATGTGTCTCTATACAAATTTTAAGATTTTCAAAAAAAAAAAAAAGATTTTCCCATCTAGCTCTTTGAAAAATGCCACTGGCAGGGATTACATTGAATCTATAGATTGCCTTGGCTGATGTAGTCCTTTTGACAATGATTTTTGCAGTCCATGAAGATGGTGTATTTTTCCAGTCCACAAACATGGTGCATTTTTCCATCTGTATGTATCATCTTCACTTTCTTTTATCAGCATCTTACAGTTTTCAGAGTGTAGGTCTTTTGTCTCCTTAGGTAGATTTCTTCCAAGGTGTTTTATTCTTTTTGATGCTATGGTAAATGGAATTGCTTCTTGAATTCTTCTTTCTGATCTTTCATTGTTAGTGTATAGAAATGCAGCAGATTTCTCTGTGTTAATTTTGTAACCTGCAACTTAACCAAATTCATTGATGAGTTCTGGTAGTTTTCTGGCAGCATCTTTAGAATATTCAATGTATAATATCATGTCGTCCTCAAACCATGACAGTTTAAGTCTTCTTTTCCAATCTGGATTACCTTTACTTCTTTTTCTTCTCTGATTGCTGTAGCTAGGACTTCCAAAACTATGTTGAATTAGTGGTGAGAGTGGACATCCTTGTCTTGTTCCTGATCTTAGACGGAATGCTTTCAGCTTTTCACCATTGAGTACGACATTAGCTGTAGGTTTGTTGTATATGGCTTTTATTACTTTGAGGTATGTTTCTTCTGTGCCAGTAGTGGGTTGGATTTAGCCCAAGGGCTGAGGTTTGCAGAACCCTGATATTGGGTGTTGGGGCAGGTGAGACTTTCACATGTCATCTACCAAAGCCCAGGCTACTTCCAAGCATGGTCCTTAGATCTCTAGGATCTCCTTCTGATGACTTGGCCTCTGATCTACCTCTTCTCTTCAACTGGAGTAATGTAACCTTTGACCCATTTATGTTATGAAATCTTGCTGAAGATTTCACAAAAGCCCCCAATTCTCATCTGATTTGACTTTACAGTTGAAAAATTTAGGCGACAGAATCAGGGATTTCCCTCGATTTAGAAAGTGGTTAATTACTATCAGAGCTGGTACGTCCGCTCTGCACAGTGATGCCCAGACTCTCAGTGTGAATACACTGTGCCACCACTTTGCCACCAGATTCCAATAAGAGGAAAAAGGCTGCATCTGTTGTCTTTACTATTTCTTATAATAGCTACTTATCATCATGAGCAATGTGAGGACAGAATTCACACCTTCAAGAGATTATCTAAGATATCTCTGGAGTGAGGGAGAACTCCTACAATTCCAGGTGTAATATCTTTCTTTATTTTTTAAAATAAAAAATTATTGATGTATAGTAGGTGATGCTAGTGGTAAAGAATCTACCTGCCAGTGCAGGAGATGCAAGAGACACAGGTTTGATCCTTGGATTGGGAAGATCCACTGGAGTAGGAAATGGCAACCGACCCCAGTATTCTTGCTTGGAAAATTCTGTGGTCAGAGGAGCCTGGCAGGCTACAGTCCGTGGGGCTGCAAAGAGTCAGACACAACTAAACAACTGAACACACAGTTGATTTATAGTATTATGTTAGTTTCAGGTGCATGATGTAGCAATTCAGTTATATATGTATTTATTCTTTCTCAAATTATTTTTTCCATGTAGGTTATTATAGTATATTGAGTAGAGTTCCCTGTGCTATACAGTAGAACCTTGTTGGTTTCCCATTTTATATAGTTGTATGTGTATGTTAGGGCTTCCCTGGTAGCTCATCTGATAAAGAATCTACCTGCAATGCAGCAGACCTGGGTTCAGTCCCTGGGTCAGGAAGATCCCCTGGAAAAGGAAATGGCAACCCACTCTAGTATTCTTGCCTGGAGAATCCCCATGGATAGAGGGGCCTGGTGGGCTACAGTCCATGGGGTTGCAAAGGATTGAACATGACTGAGCGACTAAGCGCAGCATAGCACAGCCCAGGTGTATGTTAATCTTGAACTCCTGATTTATCCCCCCCTCCACATTTCTGCTTTGGTAATCATAAGTTTGTTTTTGAAATCTGTGAGTCTGTTTCTGTTTTGTAAATAAACTTACTTATATCATTTAAAAAAATTAGATTCCACATATGAGTGATATCATATGATATTGTCTTTGTCTGACTCACTTTAATTACCATGATAATCTCTAGGTCCATCTATGTTGCAAATGACATTATTTAGTTCTTTTTTATAACTGAGTAATACTCTATTGTATATATATGCCACATCTTTATGTATTTATCTGTTAATGGACAGTTAAGTTACTTCCGTATCTTAATTATTGTAAATAGTGCTGCAGTGAACATTGGGGTACATATATCTTTTTGAATTACAGTTTTCATCTTTCCTGGATGTAGGCCCAGGAGTGGGATTGCTGGATCATGTAGTAGCTCTAGTTTTTGTTTTTTAAGGACCCTCCATGCTATTCTCCATAGTGACTGCAACAATTTACATTTCCACCAACAGTGCAGGTGAGTTCCCTTTCCTCCATGCTCTGTGCAGCATTTATTGTTTGCAGACTTTTTGGTGATGGCCACTCTGACCCATGTAATGTGATGCGAGGTCTAGTTTCTTATAACAGATTTTGAGCTCTTGTTCTGTGACCGTCTGAGTGAAAACCCAAGGGATCACATCCACACCTTGGATGGTAGTAAAGATAGGTCTGTGATGTCATTTTCCAGAAGCCAGTGTTTACTTTTCAGCATTCACTTGCTTCATATAGATCCTCCAGCCATTATGTTTCCCTGAAGACTCTGTCTCAACTCTAAAATTAAACTTTAAATTTAAGAATCTATGGTGGGGCGGGGGGGAGGAGCCAAGATGGCGGAGGAGTAGGACGGGGAGACCACTTTCTCTCCTACAAATTCATCAAAAGAATAACTGAATGCAGAGCAAACTTCGCAAAACAACTTCTGATCGCTAGCTGAGGTCATCAGGCGCCCAGAAAAGCAGCCCATTGTCTTCAAAAGGAGGTAGGACAAAATAGAAAAGATAAAAAGTGAGACAAAAGAGCTAAGGACGGAGATCCGTCCTGGGAAGGGAGTCTTAGGCGGCATTACTTGGGGTAGGGTCCGGGCCTGAGTGCCCTGAGGATAATCGGAGGGAGCTTCTGTGAGTTGCCAACTTGAACTGTGGGAGACCAAAAGAGAGAGAGAAAATTAACTGGCCCGAACACACTGCCGGCTGTTCGCAGAACAAAGAGACCGAGAAAGTCCAGAGAAGAGCTCGCAGTCTGCGGACCGGACCAGCCCCGCTGGAGGCAGGAGGCAGAGGGGAGGGGAAGGTCGTGGCGAGACACAGGGCGCAGGCACCCGACCGGCGCGGGCGGGGACTGGGGCTGGGGACGCGGAGGGCAGAAGGCGCGCGCACCCGACTGGCGCCAGCGGAAACTGAGACTGGGTCCGCGGAAGGGAGGGGGCGCGCCACACCTGGGGAGAGTGCTCCCACCAAGCCCCTGGCTGTCTGGACCGCTCTGACGGGGAAGGCACAGAGAGCAGGCGCAGCTTTTCATTCCGCGCTTTTGTGGAACACCCGAGGGCTGGAACCTAGCGCAGCGCGGGGCGCGCTCCATATAGAGCAGCCGGGAGCCTGAGCAGCGTAGATGGAGAAAGCAGCGTCAGCCCCTCCCCGCAGCGCCAGCCCCTCCCCGCAGCGCCAGCCCCTCCCCGCGGAGCGACGGAACTAGCTACCTGAATAAGAGTCCACCTCCGCCTGCCTGTGTCAGGGTGGAAATGAGGCTCTGAAGAGACCGGCAAACAGAAGCCAAATAAACAAAGGGAACCACTTCAGAAGGGACTGGTGCAACAGATTATAATCCCTCTAGAAAACACCGACTACACCGGAAGGGGCCTGTAGATATCGAGAAGTGTAAGCTGGAACGAGGAGCTATCTGAAACTGAGGCGAACCCACACTGACCGCAACAGCTCCAGAGAAACTCCTAGATATATTTTTACTTTTTTTTCTTTTTTTTATTTTTTCTATTTTATTTTCCTTTAAAATTCCCTATTACTCCCCCATTACTCCTTAACTTTCATTTCCATAGATTTTTACGATTTTTTTAATTAGGGGAAAAAAATTTTTTTTTTCTTTTTCTTTTTTTTTTCTCTCTTCTTCTTTCATTTTCTCTTCTATTTTCTATTTTTCTTTTTCTCTTATTTGTTTTAAAGTCCTCTAGTACTCCTCTACTACTCCTTAATTTTCATTTTCAATACACTATAACCTTACAAAGAAAAAAAAGAGAAGCCCTATTTTTAAACCGAAGATTATTCTCTCCCAATCTTGACTCTCTGTTTGCTACCTCAGAACACCTCTATTTCCTCCTTTCCCCTTCTCTTCCCAATCCAATTCTGTGAATCTTTGTAGGTGACTGGGCTACGGAGAACACTCTGGGAACAGACAGCTGCGTAGATCTGTCTCTCTACTCTTGAGTCCCCCTTTTTCTCCTCCTGCTCATCTCTATCTCCCTCCTCCCTCTCCTCTTCTTCATGTAACTCTGTGAACCTCTCTGGGTGTCCCTAACAGGGGAGAATCTTTTCGCCATTAACCTAGAAGTTTTCCTATCAGGGCTGTATAGTTGGAGAAGTCCTGAGACTACAGGAAGAATAAAACTGAAATCCAGAGGCAGGAGACTTAAGCCCAAAACCTGAGAACACCAGAAAACTCCTGACTACATGGAACTTTAAGTAATAAGTGACCGTCCAAAAGCCTCCATACCTACACTGAAACCAACCACCACCCAAGAGCCAATAAGTTTTAGAGCAAGACATACCACGCAAATTCTCCAGCAACGCAGGGACATAGCCCTGAACGTCAACATACAGGCTGCCCAAGGTCACACCTAACACATAGACCCATCTCAAAACTCATTACTGGGCACTCCATTGCTCTCCAAAGAGAAGAAATCAAGTTCCACGCACCAGAACACTGACGCAAGCTTCCCTAACCAGGAAACCTTGACAAGCCTGTCGTCTAAACCCACCCACTGGGTAAATCCTCCACAATAAAAAGGAACCACAGACCTCCAGAATACAGAAATCCCACTCCAGACACAGCAATCTAAACAAGATGAAAAGGCAGAGAAATACCCAACAGGTAAAGGAACATGAAAAATGCCCACCAAGTCAAACAAAAGAGGAGGAGATAGGGAATCTACCTGAAAAAGAATTTAGAATAATGATAATAAAAATGATCCAAAATCTTGAAAACAAAATGGAGTTACAGATAAATAGCCTGGAGACAAAGATTGAAAAGATACAAGAAATGTTTAATAAAGACCTAGAAGAAATAAAAAAGTCAATTAAAAATGAATAATGCAATGAATGAGATCAAAAACACTCTGGAGGGAACCAAGAGTAGAATAACGGAGACAGAAGATAGAATAAGTGAGGTAGAAGATAAAATGGTGGAAATAAATGAAGCAGAGAGGAAAAAAGAAAAAAGGATCAAAAGAAATGAGGACAACCTCAGGGAACTCTGGGACAATGTGAAACGCCCCAACATTCGAATCATAGGAGTTCCAGAAGAAGAAGACAAAAAGAAAGGCCATGAGAAAATACTCGAGGAGATAATAGCTGAAAACTTCCCTAAAATGGGGAAGGAAATAGCCACCCAAGTCCAAGAAACCCAGAGAGTCCCAAACAGGATAAACCCAAGGCAAAACACCCCAAGACACATATTAATCAAATTAACAAAGATCAAACACAAAGAACAAATATTAAAAGCAGCAAGGGAGAAACAACAAATAACACACAAAGGGATTCCCATAAGGATAACAGCTGACCTATCAATAGAAACCCTCCAGGCCAGAAGGGAATGGCAGGACGTACTGAAAGTAATGAAAGAGAATAACCTACAACCTAGATTACTGTATCCAGCAAGGTTCTCATTCAGATATGAAGGAGAATTCAAAAGCTTTACAGATAAGCAAAAGCTGAGAGAATTCAGCACCACCAAACCAGCTCTTCAACAAATGCTAAAGGATCTTCTCTAGACAGGAAATGCAGAAAGGTTGTATAAACGTGAACCCAAAACAACAAAGTAAATGGCAACGGGACCACACCTATCAATAATTACCCTAAATGTAAATGGGTTGAATGCCCCAACCAAAAGACAAAGATTGGCTGAGTGGATACAAAAACAAGACCCCTCTATATGCTGTTTACAAGAGACCCACCTCAAAACAAGAGACACATACAGACTAAAAGTGAAGGGCTGGAAAAAAATATTTCATGCAAACGGAGACTAAAAGAAAGCAGGAGTCGCAATACTCATATCAGATAAAATAGACTTTCAAATAAAGGATGTGAAAAGAGACAAAGAAGGACACTACATAATGATCAAAGGATCAATCCAAGAAGAAGATATAACAATTATAAATATATATGCACCCAACATAGGAGCACCGCAATATGTGCGGCAAACACTAACGAGTATGAAAGAGGAAATTAATAGTAACACAATAATAGTGGGAGACTTTAATACCCCACTCACAACTATGGATAGATCAACTAAACAGAAAATTAACAAGGAAACACAAACCTTAAATGACACAATGGACCAGCTAGACCTAATTGATATCTATAGGACATTTCACCCCAAAAGAACCAACTTCACCTTTTTCTCAAGTGCACACGGAACCTTCTCCAGAATAGATCACATCCTGGGCCATAAATCTAGCCTTGGAAAATTCAAAAAAATTGAAATCATTCCAGTCATCTTTTCTGACCACAGTGCAGTAAGATTAGATCTCAATTACAGAAAAAAATTATTAAAAACTCAAACATATGGAGGCTAAATAACACACTTCTGAATAACCAACAAATCATAGAAGAAATCAAAAAAGAAATCAAAATATGCATATAAATGAATGAAAATGAAAACACAACAACCCAAAACCTATGGGACACTGTAAAAGCAGTGCTAAGGGGAAGGTTCATAGCATTACAGGCTTACCTCAAGAAACAAGAAAAAAACCAAATAAATAACCTAACTCTACACCTAAAGCAATTAGAGAAGGAAGATATGAAAACCCCAGGGTTAGCAGAAGGAAAGAAATCTTAAAAATCAGGGCAGAAATAAATGCAAAAGAAACTAAAGAGACCATGGCAAAAATCAACAAAGCTAAAAGCTGGTTTTTTGAAAAAATAAACAAAATTGACAAACCATTAGCAGACTCATTAAGAAACAAATAGAGAAGAACCAAATTAACAAAATTAGAAATGAAAATGGAGAGATCACAACAGACAACACTGAAATACAAAGGATCATAAGAGACTACTACCAGCATCTCTATGCCAATAAAATGGACAACTTGGATGAAATGGACAAATTCTTAGAAAAGTATAACTTTCCAAAACTGAACCAGGAAGAAATAGAAGATCTTAACAGACCCATCACAAGCAAGGAAATCGAAACTGTAATAAAAAATCTTCCAGCAAACAAAAGACCAGGACCAGATGGCTTCACAGCTGAATTCTACCAAAAATTTAGAGAAGAGCTAACACCTATCTTACTCAAACTCTTCCAGAAAATTGCAGATGAAGGTAAGCTTCCAAACTCATTCTATGAGGCCACCATCACCCTAATTCCAAAACCAGACAAAGATGCCACAAAAAAAGAAAACTACAGGCCAATATCACTGATGAACATAGATGCAAAAATCCTTAACAAAATTCTAGCAAACAGAATCCAACAACATATTAAAAGAATCATACACCATGACCAAGTGGGCTGTATCCCAGGAATGCAAGGATTCTTTAATATCTGCAAATCAATCAGTGTAATACACCACATTAACAAATTGAAAGATAAAAACCATATGATAATCTCAATAGATGCAGAGAAAGCCTTTGACAAAATTCAACACTCATTTATGATTAAAACTCTCCAAAAAGCAGGAATAGAAGGAACATACCTCAACATAATAAAAGCTATATATGACAAACCCACAGCAAGCATCACCCTCAATGGTGAAAAATTGAAAGCATTTCCCCTGAAATCAGGAACAAGACAAGGGTGCCCACTCTCACCACTACTATTCAACATAGTGTTGGAAGTTTTGGCCACAGCAATCAGAGCAGAAAAAGAAGTAAAAGGAATCCAGATCGGAAAAGAAGAACTGAAACTCTCACTGTTTGCAGATGACATGATCCTCTACATAGAAAACCCTAAAGACTCTACCAGAAAATTACTAGAGCTAATCAATGAATATAGTAAAGTTGCAGGATATAAAATTAACACACAGAAATCCCTTGCATTCCTATATACTAACAATGAAAAAACAGAAAGAGAAATTAAGGAAAGAATACCATTCACCATTGCAACAAAAAGAATAAAATACTTAGGAGTATATCTACCTAAAGAAACAAAAGACCTATACATAGAAAACTATAAAACACTGATGAAAGAAATCAAAGAGGACACAAACAGATGGAGAAACATACCATGTTCATGGATTGGAAGAATCAATATTGTCAAAATGGCTATTCTACCCAAAGCAGTCTATAGATTCAATGCAATCCCTATCAAGCTACCAATGGTATTTTTCACAGAATTAGACCAAAGACTTTCACAATTTGTATGGAAATACAAAAAACCTCGAATAGCCAAAGTAATCTTGAGAAAGAAGAATGGAACTGGAGGAATCAACCTGCCTGACTTCAGACTCTACTACAAAGCCACAGTCATCAAGACAGTATGGTACTGGCACAAAGACAGAAATATAGATCAATGGAACAGAATAGAAAGCCCAGAAATAAATCCACGAACCTATGGACACCTTATCTTTGACAAAGGAGGCAAGGATATACAATGGAAAAAAGACAACCTCTTTAACAAGTGGTGCTGGGAAAACTGGTCAACCACTTGTAAAAGAATGAAACTAGAACACTTTCTAACACCATACACAAAAATAAACTCAAAATGGATTAAAGATCTAAATGTAAGACCAGAAACTATAAAACTCCTAGAGGAGAACATAGGCAAAACCCTCTCCGACATAAATCACAGCAAGATCCTCTATGACCCACCTCCCAGAATATTGGAAATAAAAGCAAAAATGAACAAATGGGACCTAATGAAACTTAAAAGCTTTTCCACTGCAAAGGAAACTATAAGTAAGATGAAAAGACAGCCCTCAGATTGGGAGAAAATAATAGCAAATGTAGAAACAAAGGATTAATCTCAAAAATATACAAGCAACTCCTGAAGCTCAATTCCAGAAAAATAAATGACCCAATCAAAAAATGGGCCAAAGAACTAAACAGACATTTCTCCAAAGAAGACATACAGATGGCTAACAAACACATGAAAAGATGCTCAACATCACTCATTATTAGAGAAATGCAAATCAAAACCACAATGAGGTACCATTACACGCCAGTCAGGATGGCTGCTATCCAAAAGTCTACAAGCAATAAATGCTGGAGAGGGTGTGGAGAAAAGGGAACCCTCTTACACTGTTGGTGGGAATGCAAACTAGTACAGCCGCTATGGAAAACAGTGTGGAGATTTCTTAAAAAACTGGAAATAGAACTGCCATATGACCCAGCAATCCCACTTCTGGGCATACACACTGAGGAAACCAGATCTGAAAGAGACACGTGCACCCCAATGTTCATCACAGCACTGTTTATAATAGCCAGGACATGGAAGCAACCTAGATGCCCATCAGCAGATGAATGGATAAGAGAGCTGTGGTACATATACACCATGGAATATTACTCAGCCGTTAAAAAGAATTCATTTGAACCAGTCCTAATGAGATGGGTGAAGCTGGAGCCCCTTATACAAAGTGAAGTAAGCCAGAAAGATAAAAAACATTACAGCATACTAACACATATATATGGAATTTAGAAAGATGGTAATGATAACCCTATATGCAAAACAGAAAAAGAGACACAGAAATACAGAACAGACTTTTGAACTCTGTGGGAGAAGGTGAGGGTGGGATGTTTTGAAAGAACAGCATGTATATTATCTATGGTGAAACAGATCACCAGCCCAGGTGGGATGCATGAGACAAGTGCTCGGACCTGGTGCACTGGGAAGACCCAGAGGAATCGGGTGGAGAGGGAGGTGGGAGGGGGGATCGGGATGGGGGATACGTGTAAATCCATGGCTGATTCATATCAGTGTATGAGAAAACCCACTGAAATGTTGTGAAGTAATTAGCCTCCAACTAATAAAAAAAAAAAAAAAAAGAATCTATGGTGATTTTGGCTTTGATGCAAGAAATTTTGCTGTATTTGCTCAATTCTCAGCAAGGAAGATCTGAGTGCTGGTGAACAGAGATTTGTCTAGGTTTACCAGCCTGGAGCTGCCCTCCTTGGGACCTGGAGTCCCACTTTGATGAAGGTTTGGTAGGGTGAAGGCAGTCAGTTACCCACCCCATACACTGACTCTCCCCCAACTCCAACTTGGCTGCCACCCTTGAGTCCATTGTGGAAATTTTGCTACAACATCTAAGAAAGGGAAAACCCAAATGAATTTTCAGTTTGTGTCTCTTCTCCTGAACATAGCATAATGAAACCTCAAACAAAGGTCATTTCAGAAAAGAAGTATTTTACTTACTTAAAGCCAGTATTTTCCCTAATTTTAGATTATTCCCATACACACAGTGTATTTGGAGAGAGGAGAGGAGATAAATAACACAGAAGAAAATTCTATTCCAGATAACTAATTATAAGTCTTTTCCCTCCTGAAAAAAAAATCACTGATTTATAGATACAAAGTTAAAATCTTTTCTACAGCTTTTATTCTTTGGCACAGAGAATATTGTGTTTTAACATTATCTGATTATTGCATTTTGTTGTTTTTGATGTGAAGCATTTGTGTTATTCTCTTATAGAACTATATGTGTGACAATGTATGAAAGCTGTCTTAATGAAATTCCACAGTGTGTATGTGTGTGTGTGTGTGTTTTCTCAAGGAATTAACATTCAGTGAAACAATCAGGGTTTTTATTTTGCTGGATCATTTTTATAATTTATTTGTTATAAGAAAACAGCATCATTTACATGGGAGTCATGATGGGAATTGAGAAAGAAATTTTAAATGTTTTTTTGATGGCTTTTTTATATGGTTTATTGTTATTTTTAAATTGACTTTTAGTTATATGTGAATTGTAACCGCATTATAAAAAGAACTGAAAGCTGAGGGAAAATACCAACTATATGTCTAGATGACTTATGAAAGAAAGTTTAGAGATTTTCAGTGTTCTTTTGGTTTTGAATCTTATGGTTATATGGAGTCCTCTCAGCATTCCAGGGAACTTGGTGAATCAGGCATATCCCCAGGCCCCCACCTGTCTGGAAGCCTCTCAAGACTTGTAGATAAATAAGAATTTAGAGAGGTTGAAAAGAGGGGGAAAGGCAATCTAATTTGAGGAAAGGAGAAGCCGGTGGATAAGCCTGGGCAAACTGACCAAGGTCTCATAGAGCTGGAACGTAGGGTTTCTGAGCCAAGTGACAGGAAATGAGGTTGAAACAGGAGTTTTGAATCTGATTGTGAAGAGTCTTAAATGTTCTGCTGAGGAGTTGAGTCTTTGCTTGTTGTTCAGGGAGTGGAGAGACACCCCGGACAGAAGGACTCTTAGAGCCTCCACTCAGGGTCCTGAAACCCATAGACTAAGAAGTAGATCAGTGGTTATGGTCAGGCACAAATGATGTCTGTTTCTTCCTCTCCACCTCCTTCACAAGGAAAGCGGGGCTGGGAAAGAGACTGCAGGCACTGTCTTCCCCCCACCCCCCAACCTGGTCTCTGGGATCAGGAGTCGCCACTGTAGCCTGTGCAGGGGAGGGAAGAAAAAGAGGCTACTTTGGAATGAATATGAAATTGATGCTTTGAAACAAACATGACGGAGCTCAAAGGCCCAACTTGAGACTGTTCTAATAACCACAGGTGACCACAGTTACACAATCAGACGATGTCAGGAGGGAGATGTCTCCCCCGGCAGCAACAACAGTTCTGCAGAGGACTGTGTGCTGTGCTTAGTCACTCAGTCGTGTCTGACTCTCTGCAACCTGGTGGACTGTAGCCCACCAGGCTCCTGTGTCCACGGGGATTCTCCAGGCAAGAATACTTGTGTGGGTTGCCATTTCCTTTTCCAGGGGATCTTCCTGACCCAGGGATTGAACCCAGGTGTCCCATATTGCAGGCAGATTCTTTACTGTCTGAATCACCAGGAAAGCCCAAGAATACTGGGGTGAATAGCCTATCCCTTCTCCAGGGGAACTTCCTGACCCAGAAATCGAACCTGGGTCTCCTGCATTGCAGGCTGATTGACCAGCTGAGCAGGACAATTGGTGGCAATTCTTACAGAAGATTAAGCCATTTCACACTTATTTTCCAAAGAACAGAGACCCCCTTTTTCAATAGGTTATAGTGCAACCTAAAAACTTTAGGTAAAGCAAATGGAAAGGGGATTTATAGAAAAGGATAATTGTTGATATTTCTGTAATCCCAGGAGATAACTGTTTCTTGGGGCTAAGGGAAGATTTTAAGAAATCAAGATAATAAGTTTACTTATTATTATGCAGAAGATCCTTCTGCAGTTTGCTCAATTTTATAGTGTGATAATGTGATTTTGTTGTCTGAAGAACTTAATAATTAAAAAAAAAAAAAAACACAACTCTTTCCCCATTGAATTGAAATAGACATTTTTAGTCCTTTTAGTTTTTCCTGTTATAACTGCCGCAAACTCCTCTGCAGAACCCTCCCACCCACAGCCCCCTGTCTATCCCCTCCACCTGCTCAACATTTCAAGTACATTTCTTAGTGGAGAAAATCTTCAGTGGTTGCAATCTATCAAGACATTCTTTTGAGAGTATTACTAAGAAGCAGTGTTAATTAATAAAATAAAAAAAAAAAAAAAAGGAAACTAGGAGGGAATATAGAAGACACTGCAAATGAAGCAAGTGCCTGGTGGGTTCAGGATTTAGATTAGACCAGCTCTCGGAGAGAAGCTTCACTTGTTTTCATATTGTGTCTTAAGGCAGGCATGGGAACAGTTGCTCCAGGCAGTTGTCTGAGGATAATCTGCATTGTTTTTTAAGGGAGAGAATGGACTGGAGAGGTATAAAAGAGAGAGATAGCAAAAAGGTGACTCAATAAATGGTTTTGTTTTTTGGCAGAAGAGAAGTTGGATTGAGATTTATTTATTCTGCACACACACACACACACACATACAGTCATACACAGACTCATTTTTATTTAGATTTTTACAAAAGAAAAAAAATCACTAACCTTTATGAAAAAACAGCATCAATCATTATAAGCAGAAAGTTCACATAATGTATGTTTAAGTATGTGTAGTTATTAAGATGAAAATAGTCTAAAATCATCTCCAGTGCCACCAGTGTGGTACCATTGTGATGAGGGAACTGCTTTCATCAGCTGCCATAATGCAGCTTAAAAAAAAAAAAATTATTAATTTCTATTCTATTGTCATCTAATTTTGAACAAAGGCATTAAGTCCACAGTTAGATTCATCAATCATAACACAGGAAATGTGACTGACAACCATTATGAACTGCACAGTTGATTAGCTCCCTTGATTAAATAGTGGTGCAGCTGATGGGTAAACAGCAGAGGAGGCTACCTCTCCTGTGCAGAGAATTCCCAGCTCAGAGTCTCCATGGAGTTTAGAGAAGTGGGAAGCAGAAGGCACAAGTCGGGCTGCTTCACCAGTAACTCGGTATTTTCCGAAACATCAGCCCACATGAGCAGGCCCCAGAGATATTGCTCAATTACTTTTTATATAACCAAAGGTATTTTGAGTCTTTTGTTTTTCTTCGGCGAATGGAAGCGGTGGGGATAACCTTAGTTGTCATTAGAAAAGTAAGACCCTAAGTTGGAAAAAAAAAAAAAAAAATCACAGCGTCTGATGTGAATGACACCTGAATGCTGACATTAACCAAATGCCACCTTTTTGGACAGCGGCATAGAAGTAATGTCAAAATGTTCTGCTATGGCTTTTTTTTTTTGGAACAGCAATTTCCCTGAGAGATTGGAAAAGCAGGAGGAGGCAATCTGATGACATTTTGATTGTAGGCCCCACTCGGAAAGGTTTTGTGGAACTTCCTGCTTAACAAAGTTAAAAAACCTGCCACCTTGTTCTGCGTTCTACTTTTTAAAAATTTTTTAGTAAATGGTAGAATGTTCCAGGAGTGGTTGGTAGAATGGTGTATGTTTCATTGGCAGCTAGTAAACTCCTTGAGATGGATAATTATTTGTTAATGGTACTGCTTTCCAATTTAGCCTCACCTGTAAGGCCCTGAACAACATGCTGCTTTGCCTTTATTTCCACCTTTGACTTTCTCCTTCATGAAGATGTTTCCATCTCTATTGTGAAGTTGCTCTTCTCTTCTAGCTCTCACTACTTTTTGGTACCTCTCCTATGTCATATCTTCACCAGCCCTGCTCTGGAGTTATTTATATGATAGTTTACCAAGTTCTTTGAGGTTAGTGCTTTATGTTTCATAGACCAGTTGAACATCTGGTGAGTGCAGTGAATGGATGCATGGATAGGGGGTTGAATGGAGGGATGAATAAATGGTGGATGGATGGGAGATGAATAGATGGATGGTGGGATGGATCGGTGATGGGGTGGATGGATGGTGGGATGGATGGATGGAATGAAAGTTTGGATAGATGGGTCAGTGGAAGAAATTGAAAAATATTTCTGACTTTTATAGTATTTGAAATTGGAATGAGAGAGACTTTACCATCTTTCTACAGATCTTGAGGATGATTTAGTAAGTAATGGTGTGGTTTAAAATAAAAATTAAAAATAAATATAATATGTAATTTATATAAAATAAACTAATATCTTAAAAGAAAAAAATTTTTTCTTTTTTTGATTTTTTCCCTATGAGCCTACCTTGTATTTTCTTTCATAATTTAGGATATTATAATATTTGCTGTTGCTGCTGCTAAGTCGCTTCAGTCGTGTCCGACTCTGTGCTACCCCATAGACGGCAGCCCACCAGGCTCCCACCTTCCCTGGGATTCTCCAGGCAGGAACCCTGGAGTGGGTTGCCATTTCCTTCTCCAATGCATTAAAGTGAAAAGTGAAAGTGAAGTCGCTCAGTTGTGTCTGACTCTTAGCGACCCCATGGACTGCAGCCTACCAGGCTCCTCCGTCCATGGGATTCTCCAGGCAAGAGTACTGGAGTGGGGTGCCATTGCCTTCTCCTAGAGCTTCACAAATAGACTGATTAGAAGGAAACTAGAGGTACAGTTTTATTTTAAACTTATGACTTTTTAAAATTACATCTTGAGATGTCACATAAAAATTTTATGGGGCACTATTGATAAATTGTAACAATATAATAGCCAAAAGCTTTTTCATTTTTTACCTTTCCTCCTTTTTTCTTTGTGTTTCTTATTGTCCCAAATACTTATGGTAGAGGGTGGAAAAAAATTAAGCTTTGTCATTTTTTTCTGTATCCTTTTTTAATAGGAAAAATGAGAGAGTAGTTAAAATTCACCCCTGAAGTTACTGAAATAAAAATGATTCATCATCCAAGCCACCTCTGTAAGTGTTCCTTGAATTAAATGGACTGTCTTGAAAACAGGAAACTAAACTTTTATGCCAGTTTCCTATTCATACATACAAGTAATATCAATTGTGTCTCCTCTTATTACTTTTGTGTTTTGTTGCCATGAAAAGCATGTTTGAAGTATATTTTCATCTGATAAAGTGTGGGTAAGAAAAAACAAACAATGGTTGATTTGGATAGATATGGATGCTAATTTTTTTCTTCGTATTTTCTGTCTTGTGTTTGCATTAAAAGTGTCTATCTTTTCGATATGTGCATCTAACAGCAGAATAGTGTGTGTGTGTGTATTTTAGAGGCAATAAATTGGGAAGTGAGGCAGTGTGACAGTGAATGTGAGGACTTAGAAAAGGCATTTATTTAGTTTCACTGTCGTAACTGTAATGAGCTTGTGACCCATGTAGTTCATGGTCAGAGTGGTGTTAGATATTAGTCAGAACAATGCTAGGTATTCTACAGTAACAAATAAACCCCTACCTCTCATGGGTGTAACACATCAAAGGTGGATCTCTCACTCTGGCCTCTTCCATCTTCTTCACTCTGATATCTACAACAAATGATTTATAGGCCTCCAGACAGAGAAGGGAGAGTTGGAAAAGTCACACCAGCTCTTAAGTGCGTTGGTCCAGAAGGGGTATATGCCTCTCCATTTACAGTTCATTGACAACAACTAGTCACATGGTCCAAATCCTAAGTTCAAAAGATGTCTGGAAATGCCAGAGAGCCCATGAAATTGTGGTGAAGACTAGTTGCCTTTGCCACATATTACATTCAGGAAAGCTCAGTCCAAGCCGGAGTTCTCATCTCACTGTGGGCCTCGGGTACTCTGTGGTGGGCATCCAGTCTCCTGTTGTTTCCTGGCCCCTAAGTCAGCACATTTTGGAACTATTAACTCCTGTGCCCAGGAAGGGCTCTTGTCCTCATTTTCAATGTTCTGTCCCCGCCACATACCACGCCATAGAACCAGGGGTGGGGAGAAGAATGGTGTGGTGTATCATTAACTCGCAATCTTTTCTTCATGGGAATCAGCAGGCACATGTTTTTGTTGTTTTGTTTTTGTCCCTTTTTCCAAAAATTGAAAAGGAGGTCTATATCCTTTATGTGGATTGTAGAAACAGAAAGAATAAACCAGTATCTTATTTTTTAAGTTGAAATATAGTTGATTTACAACGTTGTGTTAAGTTATGCTGTTCACAAAGTGATTCAGTTAACATATATATGTATTTATATGTATATTATTTTCCATTATGGCTTATCATGGGATACTGAATATAATTCCCTTTTAGTTGCCAAGTTGTGTCCAGCTCTTTTTTTGACCCCCATGAACTGTAGCCTGCCAGGCTCCTCTGTCCATGGGATTTCCCAGGCAAGAATACTGGAGTGGGTTGCCATTTCCTTCTCTCTGTGCTATGTCGTAGGACATTGTTGTTTATCCACTCTATATATAATAGCTTACATCTGCTAATCTCATCCTCCCATTCCATCTGTCCCACAGTCCCCTCCCACTTAGCAACCACAGATCTGTCCTCTGTGTCTGTGAGTCCGTTTCTGTTCATTTTTGTCTTATTTTACTTAGGTTCATTTGTGTCATATTTTAGATTCCACATATAAGTGATATCATATGGTTCTTGTCTTTCTCTTTCTGACTTACTTCAATTAAACCAGTATCTTCTTTAGCTGACAGGGAGAGGGAAAAGATAGCTCCCTTCAATATGTTAACAGTTATTCCACATCGCTGTCCTTAACAAATATATGCTTCCATCCACCCTTCCACCTACCTATGCGCCCATCCACCTGTCCAGATTTCATAGTAACAGGCCTAGTACAGGTCCCTTGAAAGTCAAAGGAGTGTCATACACCTGGTTAGCTTTTTCCAATTATCCTTCCCCTTGGATAGACAAATTGCTTCCTCTGTCATAGTTTTGCTAACATTTTCAAGTGTTATCAAGTGCTGGATTTGAAAGGCCTGAGTTTTATTCACTTCTATAGTAATCCCTACAGTAATCTCTAGGGTGAAGCCAAAGCCTGACTCTGAGGGGCGCTGTGTGTCTTTGGGCTGCGCTGGTGGATGCTTCTCTCCACTCGACCCTGGGAGGCTGTTTCCTCAGACCCGAGTCTGTAGCTGAAAGCTTCCCTTCACGGCTTGTGCACAGCTCTCTCCATCTGAAGGGCCACAGGTCCAGGGAGCGAGTGGTTCTGATGGTGGCCTCTAGAGGATCAAGTCTGCTAAAGGGGTTTGCTTTGTCGAAAAGAAAAAAAAAAAAAATCCTATTTGATTAAAAATCATCTGTAGTCCTGGATAGGAGTTATCATCTTAAAAAACAACGTGTTCCATTTTGGTTTCTTTACATGACTCTTCCTTCAGGCTGCCTCCTAAAACCAGGCTTTCTTTCCATAGTCCTTCGGCCATCCTGCCTCACGCATACCACCTGCTCTCACCTTATCTCCACCCTCTGTTTCCTTTCAGGTTCTGTATTTGTATTCTCAAATTCTACCTGGAAATCTCAACAGGATGTCCTGCTGTACTTTAGTGCTCAGCATACTCTGCAGGGGGTCAGCCTTCTCTATCTTAGCTAATGATGCCGTATCCTCTTAATTCACTCAAACTAAAAATCTGGAGTCACATTCTCCTTTTCTTCCTTCTGCATCCTCCCACTGTCAGGATTATTATACACCATTATTCCTATTTCTTCTCCTGGAAAATTCTTCTAATACTGTTTTTTTTTTTATGCTCTCATTGTCAGACCATCTTACTCTCTCCTCTGTATGCTTTGACTGTTTCACTCATGTCTCTGTATTTTACTCTGTTTTTTGACCCTTCCTGTTCTTGTTCTTCCTAGAGTTCAGCCAGTGATATTTATCAAATATATCACTTCTCTTATATTTTTGATGGTTCTTTTTATCCTCCAAATAACTTCCAGTTGCTAGTGTAGCATCTGAGGTCTTAATCTTCCTTCTAGCTTCATTTCCTCTCTGAGACTTCAGCCAGTCTGTACTACTCTTTCGCCTTAGTCATGGCTCATATATTTTTCTTCTGTATGGTGAGCATGTTACTCAAATCTCTATGTGGAGACAGTCTCACTATTCTTTCAGTACACGAGATCTCTGTGGTAGGAATCTGTCTCTTCTCCCTGTAAACTCCAACTCAGGTATGGCGAGTAGATTTCGTCTCAGAAGTGAAATCTGGTTGGTTAGTAAAAGCTGTATTGAGAAGGATTCTGAGGTTCAGTGGGAAACACTGTCATGATTGTTAGCAACATTTGTCAAGAGGGGGAAAAAAAAAAAAGAGGGGAAAAAAGAGGAGTTGATGTTGTCATTAGGGACTTTACTATTTTCTAGATATCGTCTCTGACCTACCATTGTGCTTCTGTCAGGTACGAAACAGCACCTATAGTAACTGATAAGTTCTTTAAGGGCATAAATTATATCTGCTGAATTATATACCCATCAACTACGGTTGATGTATGCTCAATATTTGTTAAGTAAATCCCCTAATTCTGGGTTTATTTACCTAAGATTGAAGAGCTTGGGCAGGGTGGTGAACACATTGATCAGGCACCTGCGTTACATTAGAATGTCTTTTAAGTTTCAGTTTGTGTCTGGCTCTTCCAACATGAGAACTGCTTCTGCTTAGTTACCTTTGGTGACAAATGAGACCAGGTAGTGCTGTATGATGGAGAAGGCAATGGCACCCCACTCCAGTACTCTTGCCTGGAAAATCCCATGGACGGAGGAGTCTGGTGGGCTGCAGTCCATGGGGTCGCGGAGAGTCCGGCACGACTGAGCGACTTCACTTTCACTTGTCACTTTCATGCATTGGAGAAGGAAATGACAACCCACTCCAGTGTTCTTGCCTAGAGAATCCCAGGGACGGGGGAGCCTGGTGGGCTGCCGTCTATGGGGTCGCACAGAGTCGGACACGACTGAAGTGACTTAGCAGCAGCAGCAGCAGCAGCAGGGCTGTATGAAGGGACCACATACAGTACTCCAGTACTGCCTGTAATCGAATTAAATTTCAAATAGCATTGATGTATTCTACCTTTAGGCTAACTTTGACAGACCAGCAAAGCGTGTTGTCAGATTTTCAGCCCCTCAGCCAAAGTCAAAAGCCAAAGGTTGGCTTGAAGCACATTTACCAGGAGGTCTTTACTGATTCGGTAGTCCTTGTAATGTCTCAATCATTCACACAAGTCAAGTAATGATACAAATACAAAATTTTATAGTCATAACTGTGAAATTATGATTTCTGCCTTTTTTTTCCCCCTCTCTGATAGATGTCTTAAGTATTTCAATCTTTCTCATGATGTGGTTTTTAGAAAGTACCTCATTCTGCTCTTCCTCCTCTGGGTGTCTTCCTTTTATCTGATAATGTAGCTTGAATTTGTGAGCATGCTAGGTGGGGTCTGACCAGTGAACATCAAGATCAAGAATCATACCTCTGTGGTTGTGTGCTGTGTATTTCTGTCTTGACATCCTAAGGAAACGTTTAATCTCTCAATGGCCAAATTGCATTGTTGTCTCGTGGAACTGAGGGACATGTGAAAAACTCCTCATCAGAAAATGTCATTTTATTTGGGTTGATAAAACTTCTCTCTGTTTATTGGAAAATCTACTGTGAACTGGCCTAACCATAAAAGGGACACTGTCAGGTGCTATCACCAACATGTCCAGAGAGAGGTGAAAGTTTGCTTCAGAGGTATCAAAGTTTCATCTCCACTCATTCAGCTTTCAGCTCCCCTTCCTCTGTTTTAGCTGCATTCTTTGATTTCTTCTCTTCTCGTGGAAGCTAGATGGCTGCAGGAGCTCCAGCCCAAGTCATTTTTGGCTCAAATTCAACAGGAAAAGGAGGAAGTACCTCTTCTTGGAAGGTACCATACAAATCCTGGAGTTCACTCTGATAAGATAACTTGATCATGTGGTCCTTTCTGGACCAATCACTGTGTCTTAGAGTCATCAGTGAGCTGATGGACTAGCCTGGGTCACGTGACTCAACACTGACCAAGGAGTCAGGCTATGTGTCCTGAGGTCAGGGCACCATCACCAAAAGGAGGGAAGGATGCTGGGCAGACCCAGAATGACAGATGTTCTCTGCAGTGCGATTATATCAATATTTTCAACTCTCTAAAGGCAGAGATTTTGGGTTATTAATTATTTAACACCTTCCTTCTGCCTTTAACAGATGATACAATAAATATTAAAAAAAAACTAGTTGTTGATGAAATGAGTGCCTGAACATAAATGGCCGCAAAAATGAATGCATTGGAAATGGATGCTTAATGTAAAAATATCTTTGTCTGTCACTTACTGCGTTGTCAAATATAGACCAAACTTAAAACTCTAGTGTCAGCTGTGTTTATGTAAAGGAAAATAAAAGTATAAAAAACTTCTTGATATGTCATGAGGAAGTACTCCTGTGCTCTGTAGTACTAGTGAGGCAAAATGAAACATCTTAAGTGCAGAGGAAGGGGACATTTTCTTTTAGGACAAATGAAATGAAAACAGAGCTTGATTGACAGTCTAGTAACATTAATAATACCTTGACAGTAGAGAGCTGCTCTTATTTCAAACATCCCGAGCAATCCTATCAGAAGAATAAATATTCTTTTTTCCAAATCCTAGCATTTCCAGTTGCCTTTGGTTAAGGTGATTGTTTTCTCATGGCCACATGGCAGCTTTATTTAACAAGCATATTTTAGTTTCTAGGTAAAATTGAAGTCTCCCCTCACCCTAAATCCATCCTGTCCTTCCTGTTGGGGGCAGTTTATTTGATGCAGTAATAAATTTGACGCAGTGTTGTTTCTGATGCTAAGAGGTGCCCCATCCCCTTGCCTCTTCATCATTACAGCGCACTCTGGTCTCACTTCCCGTTGACATCCATGCATGCCTTGCAGGCTAAGAGGGCCAGATAATTACCACCTTAGCAAGCATCCCTCAACCAATGGATGATCAGAAGTGGTGGATAGAGCCTCAAAGTGTGCTTCCTTACCCTGAAGGGATGACTTGGAGACCCCTGTCCTGAGCTTTATCTCTGAGAGACCCCTGTCAGAATTTAGCCCGCGTTGCCACCCTCATAAGTTTCCTGATTACACACCTTCTCTTGTTTCTTTTCTCCCTTCTCTGCCTTACTTCCCTCTCCTCTTCCAATATTTCCCAAGGTTACTTCCCAAAGAAACTAGTTACACGTTTCCAGTCTTGTCTCGGGGGCTGCTTTTTTGGGGAACCCAAACTATGGTGATTGTTTTCAAGGAAGCAGAGTTGTCTTTAGTCTTCAGTGGGTCCTGATAATAGATCCTCATGTCATTAAGCAGATGCTGGAGTGAAGACTGAGGATCTGCCAGCCTCACTCTGTGTGGATAGGATGTGCTCGCTGCAAGAATGTGCTCATTACGGCTTTATGAAGGGTTAAGTTCAGGGAAGAGAACTGTGTTTCTCTATGAGAACCTAGAGCAACTGCAGCAGTCATACCATGAGCTTTGATGGATATTCCCAGGGAGGAAGGCCGTCCCCAAGAGGAATGTGGTCCACAGTATCAGAAGCCACTGAGAAGTAGGAAGAAATGGAGATTCTGGAAGTGGGAGGATTTGGATATGTGGAGGGTCTTGTACGCAAATCTAAGAGGTCCTGTGGGGTTGTTGAAGGTGTGGGATGAGGCAGTGGGTTGAGAAGACAGAGAAAGGTTAGAAAGGGAAGAACAGGAGCAGTAGACCGACTTTTCTGTCATTTGGGGAACAAAAGCAGGGAAATGCTAGAGAGCAGAGGATGCAGGCTGGCAAGAAAACAACACCCGACTCTTGAGTTCTTGCCACAGTGCGTGCCAGAAACTGTAGTAAGTGCTGTGCATTTTCAAAATCCCACGATGTAGGCTCTTTTTATTATCCCCGTCTGACTCAGAGGAAATTGCAGTACAGATAGGGTAATTAGGTTACCCAGGCGCTCAGAGCTGTGAAGCAGAGAGCTGGAATATGAACCTGGACCTTTTAGCTCTGGAGACCTGGCTCTGACCCAGGTTGGCAAATTTTTCCTGTAGAGGGCTAGATAGTAAATGTTTTTGGCTTTTTGGTCTATACAGTCTCTGTTTCGACTCCTATACTCTGCATTTGTAGCATGAGAGTGTGCTAGGTATAGAGAGCATTAGGCTTCAATAATACCTAAACACAGAGCAAGGCTGTGTGCCAATAAAACTTTATTTGTAAAAATAGAGGAGGGCTGTAATTTCATGAGCCCTGGTCTAACTACTCTGTTTAACACGTTAGTGTAAAAGGTGATTTGGAGGACTTCCCTGGTAGTCAAGTGGTTAAGACTCTGCCCACTTCCAGTGTAGGGGCCACAGATTTGATCCCTTTTTGGGGAACTAAGTTCTCCCATGCCACACGGTGTAGCCAAGAAAAATGAATGGAAAAAATGGTGGTTTTGGCTAGAGGTTGTCTGTTTGGGGTTTTCTGACTAGCCATTGCTAGCGTGCATGTCTTCATGATGGAATATGGTGGGAGACACTGGGAAGATGAGGACAGTTAGGGAACAGTGTGAGGGTGATGCTGGAAGGGGGGAAAAAAGTAAAAAGAGGCAGAAATGGAAACTCCAAGTTGTAGCTCAGTCATTTTCTTGGGAGCTGCAGGTGGGAGAGAGAAACACTCAATTCTGACCAGTATGGTAGGGCAGCTCCAAGTTGAAGGAGCAGGTTTAAGAAGTGCCATAAAATTCAGCTTTATAGGATTCGGGCTTTATGGCATAGGTTGTAGCAGCTGCATTGAATAAATGTATGTTTTTCATTATATTTTTATTGCACATTTAAAGCACATTAAGGCACACATAGCTTCCAAGAAGAAAAAAATAGAGGAACTTTGACCTCACAAGTAATCACATCGATTTGAAAGGTGGTTGTATTTTATGAAGACAGAGAAAGATGTATGGCTGTTGTCCTTCTCAGTTTTATATTAACTCATTCTTCTTTGGGAAACAATATTAATAGATTTTTTGCTACATTTGTCTCCTGTTGAGGGAGCATTTCCCTTTTTTTAACGTAAAGAATGTCATACTGTGCGTGTTTAGTCATTCGCTTTTGAGTTGCTGGTAATTGGTTGCCATTCTCAGTCTATAAAACAACCTGGTTTGTTGGGGTTTGAAAAAAAGTGAAAAACCATTTCAAGAAATTGTAACTCGAAATTTTTTCTGGATTTGAGAAGTCGTATGTAACATGCAGTGGTCTTCAATGACATATTCATTCATAGCCCCTGGAGTTGTGCAGAAGTAGTCAGTGAATCATGAGGGACAGCAGGCTCACCATGTATTGTTGTGAGGTTGTATGTTACACAGATGCCCCTGGGGCTGAAATGCAGTCTGTGCTCTCTCCTCCAAGCCCTGTGCCTGCCTGGATGAAGGGACATCTTTTTATTCATGCCAGTGCACCATTCACTTAGCCAAGCCATGGCCTTTGGGCCAACTCTGCTCATAGGTGGCGACTCTTTCTAATCTGTTCTCCAGGTTATGTGTGTGGTGTGGTGTCTTTGCAAATGATGTATCATCACATTTAAGATGCTGTTGATTTTAAGATGCACCATTATCTTATGTACACTTAAGAAAGATGAGATGCCAGCAGTCACAACTTGATAGACCATTGATGATAAGACATATGCCAACTTCAAAGATGATAAAAGGTGAAGATAAAATGCAGTTATTTGTCTATTGAGTGAGTACACCTTTCTTTAATTAGCACAAAGGTGCCTTATAGCTACCACTGTATAAGGATGAGGTAGGCATCTCCTGAGAAGGAGGTTTCCACTCAATTTTGTTTATTTTTGATGATAAACAGCATCACCAACTTCTCTGCTCTCCTGTCATTGGTCCAGTTTTAAAAGAAGTAGAAATGTTGGAGTGAAATTGACCTCAGGGAACATCTTGCATCTCCACTGGGGGCGGTTTCACCCCACCCCGGGGACATTTGTCAGTATCTGAGGACATTGTTAGCTGTCATAACTAGGGAGAAATGCTACTGGTACCTAGTGAGTAGAGGCCAAGGGGTTGCTAATTGTCCTACAGTGCACAGGACAGCCTCCCACAAGAATTGTTGTTCAGTTGCCCAGTCGTGTCTGACTCTTGGACTGCAGTACAGCAGGCCTCTTGCCGTGAGAACCTCATGAGCTGTATAAAAGGACAACAGGACTTCTCTGGCTCCAAAAGTCCTAGTGACAAGGTTGAGAATCCCTGAGATAGTGGGGTGATGTGTAGCAGGGGATGAGAACCTGGATATTGGAGTAAGGTAAACCTGGGTTCAAATTTCCATCTTAACCTTAACTGACTGTGTGGCTTTGGACAAGTTAAGTAGACTTACTGAGTCTGAGTTTCCTTGTCTGTATGGAGACCAAATCTCTACTTCAGAGGGTTGCTGAGAGTATCAAGTTAGATAACTAAGGCAAAGATTGCCTTAGTGGCAACAGCCACATCTAAATGTAAATACAGTTCTAAGAACCTTTGCTATACTAATGAAATCCTGAGGGCAACTCTGAAGGAAGCATTGTTTTTAAACTCCATTTTACAGGTGAGCAAACTGAGAAAACTTAAGGCACTTGCCCACGGTCACTCAGGAATACGTAGTGGAACCAGGGTTTGAATCTAGGGTCCCTGTTCCAGCCAGTTCAGTCCTCCCAGCACAGTACCCCATGTTGCATGAGGACTTGGGAAAAGGAGTCTGCCAGTAGTATTGTCATCAATATTGTCCAGCTTAAAGCCCCTGCTGACAGATGGCTAGTGACTCAGAGTTTGGAGAGTGGTAGGACCTGGCAAGTTCTCTGTGAGAGGAAAGCTGACCTAGACTAGTGTTTGGGTCTCCCGCTCTTCAGGAACAAGTCTTTTTCCGTTTGCCATGCTACCCCTGCCAAGGAACCAATACGGAACCCACCAAGGTGTTGCAGGAGAGAGCCTGGCTCTAGACTTGAGCCTTGGCATCACCACTTACTGTGTGACTGTAAGATCTCAAATGACTCTTTAGTGTATATAGGAGGTAATCACACCTATCTAATGGAGTTCTTGGGGTGATGACGTGCAATCGTAGATATCAGATGTTGGCAAACAGCAGTAGGTATCTGAGTACTTGGGTGAGGGCTAGGGTTCTGCAGTCACCAGGAAAAGGCTGTCCTGATGATCATCTCAAAGTCGAGGGGGCTATATACTTTACATCTAAAACGTTTTAGTTTTTACCTCAGATATTCTATTTTGATCTTTTAAAAAATAACTTTCAACTTAAATTTTTGAGCTTTATAGAATAGAACTATAGTAACCGTTTTAATGTTCTTATCTGCTAATTCTGACATCTGTTCCGTGTTTGGGTTGGTTTTGAGCAATTGATTTTTCTCCTCTTTATAGGCTACACTTTTATGCTTTTTGAATACCTGGTGATGTTTCACTGGATGCCAGACATTATGAATTTTATGTAATTTTTTGCTGGATATTTTTTATATCCTTATAAACATTTTTAAAGCTTCATTTTGTTATGCAGCTACATTACTTAGAAAGAGTTTGATCCTTTTTCTTTAAATATTTTTTTAGAGAGAAAACTCCCTCAAGGCAGTAATTAGGAACAATTTTAGGACTTACCTTGTTTATTTTTCATCTCTTGGGTATCAGTGTCCTTTATTACTTGTTGTTGAGTGTTTTGAAAGCTGTTGTTTCAGGTGAGAGGATAAATCTACTTCCTGTTATTCCAACTTGGATGGTAGCAGACTGTGCTAACTGTGGCCAGCCTTTCGATCATTTTTATTATTATCACTCAATATTTTGATTGTTGTCTTCATTTTTAGATAAGAAGATAGAGGTTCAGAGACATTAAGTCATATAAAGGCAAAAGTAGTTTAAGACACTGCATTTTTTTCTCAGAATGAATGTGAGTAATCAGAAAAGTAAATTTACAAAGCAGAGACCAACAGGCCAGTTGCTGGTGACCTGTCTTATTACCCTCTTTTCTTCTCAAAGGTAAATTAACTCCTGATCAATTCAAAGTGACTTCGCTCTTTCTTACGCTTGCAGAGCACCAGCTTCTCTCCTTTTGTCTTTTTGAATCACTAATTTCTACCAGTGGATTCTATTTCTATGGATTTCTATGGATTTTGACTTCTTTGGGGATTTACCAGCAACCAGTCAAGTGTAACCTTATTTATTCAACAGTGAGGATAAAAGGGGTACTGAAAGAAAGTTCATGGAGAAATGAATATCTTTTTCCCAGTATGTTCTCTGAGGTGCTGCTGTCAAGTCAGTGCTAGGAGATGAGAATTGAGAATGATGGCATGTGCTATCAGATATTTACTCCTGTTTTTATATTATCATTTTATGGCATGATCTAATGAGAGGCTCTCTAGACTGGAGGCACCAGCCATGTGAACTTGAGTTCCAGCCAAGTTATCATTTGGCAGAGTGTATGTGTCCCCATGACCTTCACTGTAAAGTGGAGGCAGAAATACTCCAACTCATCTATTCTTGTAGGTCACTGAGAAGGCCAAACACAATCATGGATATTGCTTTAGTAGGAAACATTTAAAAGCTGAAGCTAACTCAGTGGGAGAAGGCGAGGGTGGGATGATTTGTGAGAATATTATTGAAACATGTACATTACCATGTGTAAAATAGATAACGAGTACAAGTTCTAGAGCATGAAGCAGGGCTCCCAAAGCTGGTGCTCTGGGACGGCTCAGAGGGATAAGGTGGGAAGGGAGGTGGAAGGGGAGCTCAGGATGGGTGGACACATGTATACCTGTGGCTGATTCATGTTGATGTATGACAAAAACATCACAATATTGTAAAGTAATTATTTTCCAATTAAAATTAATTAATTTAAAAAGTTGAAGCTAAGAAGGCTATTATTTGGGATTCTATTCCTTTGATAAACTAAATAGAAAGCAGGCATTCACCTTTAGAAGGAAGGCTTTGTTTGAGGATGCCACACTCAGGGGCATTTTTTTGTTTTGAATATTTATTTATTTATTTGGCTGTGCCACGTAGGTCATAGTTGTGGCATGCGAACTCTTAGTTGCAGCAAGTGGGATCTAGTTCCCTGACCAGGGATTGAACCCGGGCCCCCTGCGTTGGTAGTGCAGCATCTTAGCCACTGGACCACCAGGGAAGTCCTACTCCAAGGGGCATTTTGTCAGAGAAAAGGCATGTGGTTTAGCAGAAAATCCACAGATTTGGGAATTCAACTAAGATGAATTCTGCCAGCTGTGGTGTTTACTTACTTACATCTTGTTTTACTCCAAAGCTCATCCCACTTTGGACCCAGCTTTCAGATCAGTCACCATGGGGGAGTCTTGAGCCTGTCCCCTAGTCAAGCTAAGTGGCCACCTCTCCCCATAATGTGCCCTTCACCTGCCTTGGCTCCTCTAATCTGCCCAGAACATCTTGACCCAGCTCTCTATGTTACTCAAGCCCTGGCCCAGTTATCTTCTGGGAGGGCTTCCTAACAAACTGAAATCCTTTGTCTGTACATCTCCTGAGCTTTGTGCTGTTGCTCTAGAGTTGATATATAACATTTCTGGTTATTTTAATATATTTTCAGTCCTTCAAAATCTGGGAACAGACTTAATTCATAGCAGTATCTCAGACCCTCTGATGCTGAAAACATTTGAAACCGTTTTCATAATTTTTATCTTTTAAAAGAAAAAAAGAAGCTGATAACTCATCACATTTCGCCGAATCTTAAAACAGAAGATTAATTAAAGTAAAATTCCCCATTTTCCTCTAACCCTTCCTATCTGTCTTGCCAGTGGGAAGAACCATTCACAGTTGGGAGCAGTAATCCTTTAGACATGCATTCGCATGGTATGCCTTACAGACATGTACAGTCAAGGTCCTAGAAAATTGTTTTAAATGGAATTATGATTTACATATTATAAGCAACATACTTTCTTTGCTGAGGACAGTTGATATTGTTTTCTAGTATTCCATTTTAAGTACCTTATTTGTGTGTTAGTTTTCCTATTAGAAGACATATTTTCCATTTTTTACTATTAAAGACAAGGCTATGAAAAGTATCCCTGAAAGTTTTCAATCTGTTTCACCCCAAATTTGGAAATGTTGCTTCATAAGTTTCTTTGAAATGCTTGATTTATTCTCTCCCCTTCTCACTAAGATAACAAAAACTTTAAATTTCAAACATGATCATTTGAAAACTGTTGGCTTTCACAACTGTTTCCAAACAATTTTTACCATTTTATTTTATTTTATTTTTTTAATTTTTACCATTTTAAATCTGAACGTCTTAATACACAATTTCAACGCATTTTAGATATTAAATTAGCTTATTTGTAGGCTTGCTGATGAGTTGAAATTTTTTGACAATGATTTTATATCCTACATTTTAATGATCTAAGTGTTCCAAAATAACATCCTAATATTTTGAAGCATTTAAAAACTCACTGAGCTTTAAAAAATATTTATAAAAAATTTAAGTGATGATTAGAAACTGCAGAAAAACATTGCATGTTCATCATGCAGCTTTACTGTTCCAAATATTTTTTTCTTTCAGAGTTCGTCTTCTAAAGTTAAATAGTACATTTTAAATATGTTATTCTTATTGCAGGAATATGAATTATTTCTTATCACCGTGACATTCTGCTTTTCTCCTGTCTGAAATGGAACTCCCTTTCCTTCGTTCACTTGGCCTTCAGTGTGACAGCCAGCATTCCAGGTGCTGGGACACAATAGTATAATCAATAAGAGACAAAAATGCCTAACAGAGCTTACATTCTAATGGGGGAGATGAAAAATATATACATTAAGTAAAATATGTAAGATAAGATAAATTCTGAGAAGAAAAACAAAGGTGAGAAAAAAAATAGGAAGTTTTGAGGGTAGGGCTTGCAGTTTTAGGTAGGGTGGCCAGGAAATGGGTTACAGAATACACTTTTGGGTAGAAGGGCTGCGTGAAATGAGGGTGGGAGCCATGTGGATATTTGTTGAAAGGGCCTCTCAGATTGAGGAATAGCAAGTGCAAAGGTCCCGAGGCAGGAATGTAGCTGAAGTATTTGAGGCCCTCCAAGGAGACAGCGTGGCTGAATTCCAGTGAACAAATGAAACTCAGGGAGAGTAATGGGAGATGAGGTGTGCACCCCACACTGTCATACATGGGTGAGTTCACATCTTCCTTTCCTACATCAGACTGGGAGCCTTTGAAAGGCAGGGCCTGTCTTACTCAACTCCAAGCAGATACTCAATATATTTTTAATACAAATAAGTGATTTATTTTAATCTGGTTTTACTTTGCATTTTTCAAAAATGAGTTTTTTAAAAGAAGTTTTTGGTATTTGTAAGCTTTTTTAAATTTTGTGTTGGGGTACAATTTATTCACACTGTTGTGTTAGTTTCAGCTATACAGCAAAGTGGTTCAGTTATATATATATCTCCATTCTTTTTCAGGTTTATTTCTGATATGGGTTATTACAGAATATTGAGTAGAGTTCCCTGTGCTCGACAGTAAGTCCTTTGGGATTATCTCTTTTATTTATAGCATTATGTAAATGTTAACCCTCACCTCCTAATTTATCCCTGTCCTGTAGCTTTCCCCTTTGGTAACTAGAAGTTTCTTTAGAAGATGAGTTTTGAAACAAGTATATAATAATTTGAATTGTGGAAACTTAGCAGTTTTGGAGGATGGAAAACAAATAATCACATTAGCCTCTTTGGGTGACTTTGTCCATTATATATGCAGGTTTATAATCTTCTATGTATCACAGCGACTGTCTGAGGTGTTCTTTATAACTCCCTCCCTGTGTGCGCTTGCTAAAAGCCTTTCTTTCCACCTGGAATGGCCTTCCCTTCACACACACACACAAAAAGACATTGGAATGTCCCTAGCTCAAAAGAACCATCTCCAAGTAACCTTCTCACTTACCACCTCTAACCCAGGCTTAAATGCTATTAACAATTTTCTGGCTCTTATATTAGTATCAGTCTGCATTCTTAAATTTGTGAAGATTAACTGGTGTATATATCTCTGCTGGAAGTCAGCAACAGATTCATTTTCCTATGGCTTATAGCTCACAATGCATCGTCTGAGTAAAGGGAGAACCCATTAACAGTTTGCAGCATCAAAATTATTCGAAAGTAAGCAATTTCAGTTTCAGAGGCAATCCATATTGAAGACAGCCCATTGTGTAAGAGTCATGAATTGATTTAAAGGCTTTCACAGATGGACATCTTCCTAATAGAAATCAGTGCAATGTTCCTCCCCATTGTTTAGCCAATGGACCTTCTAAAAAACCAACTAGGCACTGTTATATGTTGGGAGGATCTGGAGAAAGTAAATAATTCACTGCTCATGATTCTTAGCCTCAAGTAAATCACCTACCTTATGTTCTCTAAAAGGTCAGTGGAATCAATCACCATTGTTCTTTTATGCTCATTAAGTATTTTGTATGAACACTCAATCAGTCCCTCAGTAAATGCTGACAAATGTGTGTTCAGCATAGGGAATTTTGCTTTGGAGTCCAAAGCGCTTACACATGATTTCCATCCTCATGAAATTATTCCGTACCATGGCATCTAAAAATATCTCCCTGCTCTTTTGAGTGATGGATGTGACTGATTGTGAAATTCTATGTTGCTAATCCTAAGAGTGACCTAAAATTTTTCTCAAGGAAGCCACGTAATTGGAGCTCACACATGAGGTGAAATCTGCTGGCTCTTTCGTATGCAGGATTTCACAACATGGGTGCAGTGAGGCAGTGAGAGTTAACTGGAGCACAGCCATGAGAATTGGAAGCCAGAGAATTGGAAGCCTGGTCCAGTGGATGGGTCACTGGGCAAGAAGTCAGGAGTGCTGCCTCCATTGCCTGTTTTGACACTGGAAATGCAATTTGGGGCAAGTCCCTTCAACTTCTGGACCTTTTCTTTTGGATAACCCTTTTGTATAGTATAGTGAAAGCTATGGTTTCTCCAATAGTCATGTATGGATGTGAGAGCTGAACCATTAAGAAGGCTGAGCGTTGAAGAATTGATGCTTTTGAACTGTGGTGTTGGAGAAGACTCTTGAGAGTCCCTTGGACTGCAAAGAAGATCAAACCTGTCAATCCTAAAGGAAATCAACCCTGAATATTCATTGGAAAGACTGATGCTGAAGCTCAATACTTTGGCCACTTGATGCGATAAGTCGACTCACTGGAAAAGACACTGATTCTGGGACAGATAGAAGGCAGGAGGAGAAGGTGACAACAGAGGACGAGATGGTTGGATGGCATCACTGACTCAATGGACATGAGTTTGTGCAAACTCCAGGAGATGGTGAAGGACGGGGAAACCTGGGGTGCTGCAATCTATGGGGTCTCAAAGAGTCAGACACGACTCAGTGACTAAACAATAAATCAACTCTTATGTAGACAGAATATATATATTTATTTTCAAACCATCTCAGTTTATTACAATAAGTTATCAATTATTATTGATGAGTCAGTGATCCATGGTGACAGGTTTGTTCCAAGTTCAAGATCAGACTTGGGGCAGCTGTCAGGACTGTTCTTATGGTTGATGACAAGGGTGCAAGCAAAAATCAAGCTGCCCAAGACTCTACTCAAGATGTTGTAGACAGAATATCTTCACAGCAGTTGTTTCTTTATATGTAGGAGCTTGGCTCAATTCAGGGCTTAGTATTTCTCTTACCCAAACTTCTGCTGGAAAATCCCTACTGAGCACTTACTCTGTGCCAGACATGCTGCTAAAGGACCCAGTTCCCACCCGTCTGTGAGGAGTTTTTCCCACGTTGCCAGGCAGTGCTCCCATACCAGTTGAGTGTCTTACAGTTCAACTCACTTCAGACACTATATGCCTGGATATATCTCCAGAAGATATTGAAGGACAGGGAAGCCTGGTGTGTTGCAGTTCATGGGGTCACAAAGCGCCAGACATGACTTGGAGGCTGAAAGAACAACCTGGATACAACATCAGATCCCACAGTTAAAGGTTCAGTTCCCCAAGGACTGCCCCACTTTAGACGCCAATCCCAGGTCTAGGTTATCAGCTGTGCTTCTGACCAGTGGGGAACTATAAATCAGAGGTTCCCAACAATCTTCTTGTTGGGTTCAATTGATTTGCTGAAATGGCTCCCAGGACTCAGGAAACCTGTTTACTCAGTTGATCATCAACTTATTACAAAGGATGTTAAAGAGTAGGAATCAACAGCCAAGTGGAGAGATACACAGGGTTAGTTCTTGAACAAAAGAGCTCTGTCCTCATGGAGTCTGGGGTCTGGCACAGAGGAAGTGTTCTACTCCTTCATCCTGGAAGCTCTTCACGGCTCCTCCTTCTGGGTTTTTCTGGGGGCTTCATTCCATAGGTATGATTGATTACATCATTGGCTGCTAGTGACTGACTCAACCTCCAGTGCCTCTCTTCTCCCCAGAAATCAGAGGTGGGACTGAAACCTCCAATCCTCTCTTCATGGCTGGTTTTCCTGACAACTAGTCCCATTCTTAGGTGCTTTCCAAAAACCAGTTCATTAACACAAACCCAGATGTGGTATAAAGGGGTTGTTGTGAATTACAGGATGTCTGTTTCCCCTCTGTGGCCCTGAAGTCACTTTAGGAACTGAAGATAAGAGACCAAATATCAAAACAAAAGATGCTCCTGTGGCTCTTTTCCGAGGCTTTTGGGAGCTGAGAGCTGAGAGCTGTGGATGAAGACCAAGCTATATTTATTAAAATATCACAGTATCACAGGACTTTGTCTTCATCAAGTAGTTTAATTTTCCCACTGACCCTATGTAATAGGTCGTATTAATGTCCCCATTACACAGATGAGGAAACTGAGGCACAGAGAAGTGAAGTAATTTACCCCAAGTCCCACAGTTATTGAGTATCTTTGAGTTTGAATCCTCCTCTAGGCTCCCTGACCTCCAAATAACTCTGAAGTCCATTCCTTGATTTGATGTACTTGATTGAGGCCATTGCGGTTTCCGGAATTTGCTCTCATTGAAGCCAGGGACGAGGACTGTAAGACCCTGCCCCCTAGGCCCCTCAGTGCTCCTCCAACCCCCACACTTCCCCTGAGGCACCTCTGTGGAACCCGGTGGATCCAAGAAACACCTTCAGGATCTCTGGACTGGAAGACCCCTGGCTTTTCAGTCCCTTGCACCTGGCTAACCTGGCAGCATGAAATAGAAGCATCAATTTCCCAGTCCTCAAGGGAACCACTTAAGATACAGGGGATGCTAACTTGTATCCTGGCTTTACAAAATGTACCAAATAGGAAGTGCTTATTCAGCGCTGTTCTGAGGGCCACCAAGGATGGTGTTTGTTATATTATTCAGTGTCTTCCTGCTGGGGGCCCAGGGGAGGCATCTTTCTCTGGCCTCTATGTGAAGGGCTTTTCTTGACCACTGGTATACTTTAGCCTCAGAGACTCTGTGAATCCCCTAACCCACTGTGGCTGTCTTGACATATTGGCCTCTGGACAACTCAGTTCCAGTTTAGCGGCAGAATCCTAGGGAGTTTACTGGCTTTGCTCATGGCTCTAAATGATTCTTCCCCTTATTTTCCTTTTGGCTCATTTTTCTTCCTTTTAATTTAGTTTATTTTTCTGTGGCTTGTGCATTTGGAGAAGCGATCTTAAATCTCTTTTGGAACAAGGTGAAGTATGAGTGAAGAAAAATTATTTTCTTTAAAAAGTTATTTCCCTCTCATGACCGTATCTGGGCTTCCTTAATTAGCTCAGCATCTTGGACGAATGAATTTTTCATTGCTATAGATAGTATTTTAAAGTTCACTGTAAAAAAAAAAAAAATAAAGTTCACTGTAAAGGTGGACCCCAGTCTTACTAGAGATGAAAGAAAATAAGGGACCTGTTCCCTACTTTCCTCATATGGTAGACATGTCATTGTGGGTGCAAGAGCTGTTCAAGATGAAGAAATGAGAGTGAAGCTGGAAAAAAAGGAAAGGCATCTCAAGAACAGAATTCCTGTTAGCTGAGTCCCTATTTTGTGTTAGAGACCATGCTATAACATGCATATTATTGTATGTATATTTTGTCATTTGATCTTTACAGCAAAGTTGTGACTTCCTCTCCTCCTTTTACTTAAACGAAACCTGAAGTTTGATGAGGTTTAGGGAAAGAAACAAGGATCTGGTGGTTGGATGTTTCCATTAGTTTCCTGTGTCTATCTGTCTTCTTAGCCATGTATATTATCCCGAGTTCAAACAGCATCATCTCTCTGATGGGGCTGCCACTTCCCAGCTGACCCCGTTGCCTGCAGCCTGGCACCCTCTACCTTGTTCTTCAAACTGCAGCCAGAGTTGGAGCAAATTGCATCTCTGGTCATTTTACTTGCCAGAGATCCTAGGATTTAAAGATTTGTTTGTTTGATCATTCATTGATTCAATGTTTATTGAGCATCACTTATGTGCCAGGCTCTGCTCTAGGTCAGGGGACAAAGGATTGTCTAAAAGAGAAAAAGAGCCCTGCCATGGTTGGAGTTTGCCTTCTGGTTGGGGGGGCAGCTATTGGGCAGACATTAAATACTCAAAAACATATATCAAGAAATCAAAGGAAAAAGTAGGATTCAGGAGGTAGAGAGTGCAGGGTGGAGAGGCAGGCAATTGCAATTTTAAACAGACTGGAGAGTGAAATAGACTGATCAGGTGACATTTAAGCAGAGATCTCAAGGAGGTGAAGGGGTTAGTCAGTGAACCAAGTAAGTATCTGAGTATTCCAAGCATAGAGCAAGTAAGTTCAAGGGCACAGGGCCGTCTGACACATCCATGGACAATAAGGAGACCAATGTGGCTGGAGTGGAATGACCAGCAGACCCTCTCTGTGGTGGAAATCAGCTTCATGTCAGATGTTAGGTCTAAAATAAGATGCAGGCAGCTTGGATTCAGAGAGTTCTCTGGGTGATGAGCCTCTACACCATCTGGTGGCCAGCATCTCAGAAAGAAGGCTGTCTTCAGTCATGACACTGAAGGAAAAGTAGATATTTTACAAGCCCTTCCAAACTTAAACACTGTTTTCTTGCCCCTAGCTACCCGTGAAATAAAACCACTGAAAAATGTTAGTTCAGTGATACATGCTTAGGGGAAATCTTGAGGTCCGGGTTCATCTGGAGATGCTTCAGAAAGATTTCTTATTTTGAGTGTTTTATCTGGAGGAGTTACTGAGTGGTAAACAAAAACAAAAATAAAAACAGAACTTATTGAAATACAGTTGATTAACAACTTTGTGGTAATTTCTGCTATACAACAAAGTGATTCACACATTCTGTTTTATATTCTTTTTCATTATGGTCTATTATAGACAGTGTATTAAAAAAAACAATGATATCACTTTGCTGACAAAGGTCCGTATAGTCAAAGCTATGGTTTTTCCAGTAGTCATGTATGGAAGTGAAAGTTGGACCATGAAGAAGGCTGAGTGCTAAAGAACTGATGTTTTCAAACTGTGGTGTTGGAGAAGACTCTTGAGAGTTCCTTGGACTGAAAGGAAGTCAAACCCGTCCATCCTAAAGGAAATCAACCCTGTATTCATTGCAAGGACTGATGCTGTTTGATTATCCTTCCCTGTGCTATACAAGTAGAACCTTGTTGTTTATCCATTCTGTGTATAATGATTTGCATCTTTTATCACAGACTCCCCATATATCCTTCCCCTAGCCCCCTTCCTCCTTGGCAACCACAGGTCTGTTCTCTGCATCTGTTACTCTGTTTCTGTTTCATGGATACTTTCATTTATGTCATACTTTAGATTCCCTGGTAGCTCTGCTGGTAAAGAATCTGCCTGCAATGCAGGAGACCCTGGTTCAATTCCTGGGTCTGGAACATCCCCTGCAGAAGGGATAGGCTACCCACTCCGATATTCTTGGGCTTCCCTAGTGACTCAGACAGTAAAGATTCTGCCTGCAATGTGGGAGGCCTGGGTTCGATCCCTGGGTTGGGAAGATGCCCTGGAGAAGGGAATGTCTACCCTACCCACTCCAGTGTTCTTGCCTGGAGAATTCTATGTACAGAGGAGCCTGGCAGGCTACAGTCCATGGGGTTGCAAAGAGTGGAACACAGCTTAGCAATTTTTCACTTTTTTCACTTTTTAGAGTCAACATATAAGTGATACCATATGCTATTTGCCTTTCTCTTTCTGACTTATTTCACTTAGGAAGACAATCTCTAGGTCCATCCATGTTGCTAGAAATGACATTATTTCATTCTTTTTTATGGTTGAGTAGTATTCCATTGTGTGTATGTACCACATCATCATCTAGATCGTACCTGTTATGTGGCGTGGTATATATAGCACAGTCTGCTGGTTAGTGTCTCATACCCATTTCTCCTTCTCCCACTGTAATGGTGCCGGACCTGCCGGCAAAACGAACAGGTCGAGGACGCAATCACCAGAGCACCTGAGAAATAAAAGACTCGGAAAGATGGGGTTGAGAGGGATGGAGTCAGCTTGTGACTGATTCCGACGACTTTATTGAAGGGTAACATACATATATATGCTAACAGGATTCACCAAATTTTAGATCAAAGACTTGCATATGTGCAGAACTGCAGACACTAGCAGGAGTTTTATCTTAACTCCAGCAGAGCATGGCACCAGCGTCTTACAATCAGTTAAAGACTACCTAGACATAAACCATTCACAGGAGCCCGATAATCTTATCAGAGTCAGGAAAATGGGCAAATGGTGGCTGCAGTGATTTCCTTGAGGGAGGTGAGAAAGGCCAATTTGCACTTTAATAAATCAGGGGTGGCGGGACAGAGAGGGACCTCTTAGATCTCTCTCAGGGCCGAGAAGGGGCCTGAGCAGTCAGGCCGGCTCCCCGCATAATGGAACTCCTGAAGTGAGTTGAAGATATAGATGCCCTCCATAAAGGCATTTACCAGCTTCTCTGTGCTCGGTGTGGCCATGTGGCTAAGATCCAGGCATTGGGTAGGGTATAAGCGGAGGGGTATGTACAGTTTAAGCAAGTGTCTTTTAAGGGGAAGAGCATTTCCTTCCCCGTGCCCTTTCTTCTTGCTGGCTGGAATTAGGGAGATGATGACCACCTTGGACCTTACAAAAGAGGCCCTGTTCCAGCAACAATGAAGTGGATATCTGGGAAGTGACAGAGTCCCTTGGAATTTGTATGGTCTCATCTTGACCCTGAACTGCTCATCTTTATAAATTTCATGGGAGGGAATAAAACCCTCTTGATTCTAACGTTTTCATCTTGGTTTGAGGTCACATACCACAGAACCTAATTATAACAATACTGGATTTTAGGAGCCAAGAAGGTCTGAGATAATAGAACTAATATAAATGTTTATATTTTGAGCCTTTAAATTAGATACAGTCTGGATGAGAATGGCGGGAGTATGTGTTTCAAAATGAAATTTCCTTTATTGCTAGTTTTTATTGCAAAAGCAATACATGCTCACCTGAAAAAGAATAAGAGTAGATAGGCAAACAAAAAAGAAAATTAAACATACCCATCATTCCACCCACTTAGAAACAATCATTTAATACAATAGCGTATTGTTTCACATATATATTTTTAAAAGAGGGTAGTATCCTAAAAAGAGCTTTGTGACTTGCTTTTTATAAGCTTACTGTATTGTGAACATCATTCCATATCAAGGAATATATTCTTGTATTCAAGTTTTTAATGATTTTGTGTTATTCAATTGTGTGGATGTACTATACTTCTTTTAACCATATCTTTGTAACTAGGTATCTAGGTAGTTAATAATATGATGAATATCCTTGTTGCTAAATCTTGGCACTGACTTTGAATTCTTTCCTGAAGATAAATTCCCTGAGTCAAGTGTAGTGAGCATGTGAGAGCTGGGCCTGTCTCCAGGGAAGGAGAGAAAAGGGGGTATGGGGGGCCCCTGAGGTCATCTCTGTTCACCCAGACTTATGTGGCTGCAGACAGACCCTGGGTGGGGTTCACGGAGATGAGCCATGCTTACTTCTCAGGCCTGGGCTGTGGACCAGCAGCGAACAGGCGGGAAGTTGGCAGCCTTGACGGGAGCCACAGGGACTGCGGTTTGAAGCTCGGAGGACAGGTAATTTCCTGAAGGCAGTGGTTCTCAAACTCTGGTCCCTGGACACCAGCAGCCTTAGCATCATCTGGAAACTATTAGAAATGCAAGTTCTCAAGGTTCACCCTGGAACTCCTGAATCTGAAATGCTGGGGCCAGGCCCAGTCATCCATGCTTCATCAGGCCTTACCAGTGAATCATACTTTGTTAAAGTTTCAGCACCACCACCCTGGGGAGAGCAAGGTGCTCTCGCCAGAGAGACGGAGGGTCTCTCGAAGAGGCAAAGAAGACACATGTTATGAGAATTTAAATTTTTCTTTCACTAAAATTCCACAATGCTCTTACAGTTTGTTTTACACCCATACTCTGTCTCCCTGATCATGTACTTCTTCTTTTTTTAATTTTTTAAAAAATTGTTGAACTACAGTTGATTTACTATGTTAATTTCTGCTATACAGAAAAGTGACTCAATTATATATGTGTGTGTGTGTGTATACACATACACATTCTTTTTCATATTCTTTTCCATTATGGTTTGTCACAGAATGTTGAATATAATTCTCTGCTCTACAGGAGGACCTTGTTTTGTATCCATCCCATGTGTATTAGTGTTCCTCTGCTGATCCCAAACTCCCAATCCATCTCTCCCCTAACCCCCCTCCCCTGTGACAGACTGTATACTCTGCTGAGGTCGGCCAGGGATGCTCTTCAGCTGCGTGTCCTCTGAGCACAGCCTGGTAGGGGTGCTGGCATCTTCTACCTGCCCCTCCCTCCACTCCCCGTCCTCCTCTGCTGTCTGTCCCCTAAGGCTGATCTCTGTGCATCACATCAGTGGGTTCTGCTATGCCCTGGATCCTAGTTGAGTTTGGCCAGTGGACAGTTCTGGTCCCCTTCCCCCCACAAAAACGGAGGAAGAGCAAAGACTGAGGTCAAGGTCTTTATCCGTCCACTCCTCCCTGTGAGTGTCTTTCAGACCAGGTCTGTACCTCCACCCCGCAGGCTGCTGCCCCTGTAACGGCAGAGCTCTGTGGGACTCCCTCCTCCCGCTCCCTTGGTCCCTCTGGCCTTGGGGCACATGGCTTCACTGCTGCTAACTCAGGTGCCCGCCGCACCCACTGTGCGTGATTACCCTGTGCTTACACCTTCGTAATCTGCCTCTTGGCAAGTAAACCCTCCAGGGGTGTTGATTGTAAGTGCATCATCTACTTCTAGCTGAGACTCAATTGAGAGAACCAACACCTAATAACCATTTTTAATGCAATTGGAACTTTTTAAAAACTCGTTTTGTTGAAAACAGTATACACATACTTCATAGTGTATTTTAAAATTTTTATTTATTTTTTCCACATTCTATCAAGTACAATTCTTTTGAGATGGATAGCTACCCATTTAGCCTTGATGAGAAAAATAAGTCCTAAAATATTTATAAGGAATCAAGACAAGTATTCTATTATTCATATTCTTGATTTAAACCATGGCAGAGAGGGCGAGGTGGGATCTTCTCTAACTGCCATTCATAGTGACAACTTGGGCCCTTGGCCTGTGCAAAATCTCCAGGGATAAATGTATTTGTCAAGATGGGCAGTGCTTTAATTTATTTTTAAAGTTATTTTTTTCAAAATTGTAATAACATAAATTAAAGGCACTTGGAGTTATACTGTAAGCCAAATAAATTAGTTTTAGTTTTGATGGGCATAAATCAAACTTCAGTATTTAGGGAGAGAAATGTTCCCCATGGTCATTGATGGGCCCTCACACTGCAGTTTATAAATCAGAGGTACAATTTGAAAGTAAAACACTTATTATGAAATCGAATGTCAAGAGCTCCTTCTTAAATTTGCTGTAACAATTAATTTCTCAGGTGAGAAAATGCCTCTTTTTCAATGTTTTATTAACTCTGCCATTCAGCACTCCATTTATAGGAGCAACTCTTCATAATAAGTATACATTAGGATGACTTTTCACCACCATTTAAATGAAAAGTTTGAGAGATCAGTTTCTGTCCGCGGGCTTGAATAGCAATGGAAACTGTATCTTTGCCAGTTGGTGGAGAAGAAGGAAGAAGGGAAAAAGATGGTGACTGGTTAACTCAGTCCAGGCTGGCTGGTGTGGAGGTGGAGATATCCTCCAGCTAATAGTGGGGGCAGAAGGTCATGGGATGCCCTAAGGAAGGAAATGTGTAAACTGGCGTGCAGGCTGCTGGTATCAGGGTCATGAAAAATGAAAAAGAGAGGGAGATTAGAGATGGAGAGCTCAGGTGGATAGAACAAAGAGAACAACAGTGAGACCCAGATAAAAGCAGAGACTCCCAGATAGAATGACTGGCCTCGGGGCTTCCCTGGGGCTGGACTTCTTCCTGATTCTAGCCTGGACCACACCATAGTGAGCTCCTCCCTCATGAGCTGGCTCAGAAGGACTTCTGTGCTTTGTAACTGTATGATGCTGATTCGAGTCACTGTCAACAGTGTTAGAGATTTCAGGCACCGTAGACCCCATCTAGCATTTGCTTTCTAGAAAACCTAGTCTAAGAAAAATGAAAATGTTACCTGCTTAAGCTGCCAGAACCGGTTGGAGGGAAGATGTAGATAGGACTGTTCACTCATCTTCAGGAGGGGTGCACAGGAGTGCAGTGTGTTTTTTGTTGAGGGGGATGATCCCATTTGGGGTAAATCTGCTTTTCAAGAGAGTCCTGCATGTGGATGGAGTAGATAGCTGTCTACATGGCATTTGAGGAGCACTGGGAAGCTTTTATTCCTTCCCTGCTCTCCTCCCCCCACCCCCACTTTGGGTGCTAACACCTGGATCCTCAGATTCAATGCAAAATTAAATGAATTTGTGTGTGTGTGTGTGTGTGTGTGTGTGTGTGTGTGTGTGTGTGTGAAATCCTCACCACAGTGCTTGGTGCATAGTAAGAGCTAAAAGGATCATACCTACACAAATGGGTCAAGCCAGTGTTCCCACTCATCTACTCCTGGCTCCAGAGCTCACGATAGTAGATGATGCTCTTAATGACTCCTGTTAGCTAGGATTGTTAGATTTGGCTTAGAACCACACCTGGAAGACATGATCAGTAGTACAGCGCTGATACCATCTGTCCTGATACAAAAGAAAGATATCACACACAAGTTTAGCCCTTCTATGAACCTGGCTACCTATAGAATTTCCTTTAACAAACCTAAACATTGCAATATTGATATCACCATTTTACAAATGGAAAACCCATGGCTCATATATTCTGTGCAAGAAGCATTTTGAGAACCGGCAGCACTTGAGGGAGGGGACCAAGTTAGGGTGAACTTTCAGTGTTTCGTCCAGGACCAGCTCTCCTTGCCTGGAAACTTTCAACTAAAGGTCACTCTCTCCCCTAGCTCTGATTGTAATTCTTCTCTGTCCAGGGTAAATGTCACCAGTGTGATTAGCACCTGGATCAGGGAAATCACCTCCTTGGGGTGCATCCACCTTTCTCATTCATCTCTGTCTCTGCAGGTGATGAGACTTGGCAGCTCGAGGTGGGAGAATGGTCCTTGCATAATGAAAGCGCCTCTTATGGATCCAGCAGAGCCTCCAGGTCAACAGAGGTAGGAAAGACGTGGATGGGTGACTTCCTGTGGTGCAGTATATAGAATTTATTTGAAAAGTTTTTGCTAGAATTTGGGAAGTGCAAAGCTGTGTTCCTTTTAAGAGGATGCACTGGTATCTGGGACTTTTCTGCTGCTGACAAACACGGTGGTGCTGACCTGGGAGGCGGGCAGCTGCTGGGTGTTGGTTGGGAGTTGATCCAGGCTGACAGCCACCAACTCTTGGAAGGGGCTGTCTTTTCATGAAATGGCCCTTTAAGAAACTATGAGGACTGAATGCCTAAATTTTCTAAGCTTTTTGGCAGTTCTGAAACTGAAACATATTTTTAAAGCTTTAAGATATTTATTTCGATCAAAGTATTTTTAGTCACATGTGAAGTTCACTTCAGAGAAATCCGTTCCTAGTTTGAATTTGTATGCATAGCCCACTTTAGACTTTAAGAACTTAAATCTGAAATAAAATTTTTGGTTGCCATCTCATGTGTCAAAGGCCCAAGTTCTATAATATACTCATTTTTTAAAAAAACAAAGTTTCACCTAAATTAGAATCTATATTATGTTTTTTTTCATAATACACATTAAGTATGGCTTTGGAATTTATACATAGTATATCTACCCAGAATCATAACATCAGTGTGGATATTAGAGGCTTATGGTCGTACCTTTGGAACTGTTAAGACAGTAAAGTAAAATTGCTGCATTTTAAGTAATAGGTTACTTTTAAGGGGAAAAATTTTTTTTTTCTGAGACATTTTTCCCCTAGAAAAAGTTATTTGCAAAATTACAACTAACTTTGCCTGATAGAATTAATTCCTTCATGTGTATATTGAGGTGGTTCCATATAAAGCAGTTCACTGCTCTATGTGTTACATTTTTGGCAAATATAAATACCTACTTGGGCATTTTTGGGCTGATTTCATTATAGTATCAGAACTTGTCTGATATTACAGATATCATTTTACCTAAGCAGTTTGACCCTTCTCTCCTGGTTGCTAATCAGTAATTTTGATTTCGTGATATCAAGCATAAGAATGAAATAACATCTCTGTGATATTAACAGTATAGATTCATTTTAGTAGGTTGGTTTAATTCTCTTTTAAGTTTCTTTGTCTTGCCAACATGACCTTCTTTTCAGCCTGCTGTTATCTGAAAAATAGCCTTTGTTATCCTTTGTAACTTTTCCAGTTTGTTTGCCCTCTAATATTGTTATCATTGTTAGAAGTATATGCAATTTTGTTTTTTTGAGGGGAGGGGGTTGGGGGAAGTCTCAGTGTACTTGGCAAATCAGAATAACAATTGTTAATCATTATTGTGTGCTGAGCAGATAACAGCTCTTTAAAAAGAGCATAGGTTTGTCCTCCGTTGACAATAATTTAAGGGCTAGGTTTTATTCATCATTTCATGGCAGCATCTGAGGCTGAAGCTTGATTTGAACCTCAGATAAGAGATGAGAAGAAATGCACGTGGGGAGAAGTGTGCAGATTCAGTAAAACCTGACACTTTGACCTCACCTGTGTCATGGGTGGTTCCTGTCCCCCTGCCCCACCCCCACCCTGGTTGGCTGTGGGCCTGGTGAACTGAAAGGTTGGAGAGATATACCCATGGGTGGTGCTCTATTTTGTAGCCACACAAACTTTTCTACAAAGTCTTTGGAGGATATTCACGATATGAACATGTCCTATCCAAGAGAGGAAGTCAAATACCAACTTCCTTGCTGCTCAGTAGAGTCCTGTGACAGCCTCAGTAAATAAGATGCAAACACATGTGGGACCTTGATGTAAAGTGGCAGGAGGAAGCAAGCTGGGCACACAGTCCATTTTCTGGGGAGTACTGTGGTGGAGGGGTGCCCCTGGTAACTCAGCTGGTAAAGAATCTGGCTGCGATGGAGGAGACCCCGGTTCAATTCCTGGGTCGGGAAGATCCCCTGGAGGAGGGATAGGCTTCCCACTGCAGTATTCATGGGCTTCCCTGGGGCTCAGATAGTTAAGAGTCTGCTGCATTGCGGGAGACCTTGGTTCGATCCCTGGGTTGGGAAGATCCCCTGGAGGAGGCCATGGCACCCCACTCCAGTATTCTTGCCTGGAGAATCCCATGGACAGAGGAGCCGGGCGGGCTACAGTCCATGGAGTTACAAAGAGTTGTACATGCCTGAGCAATTAAGCACAGCACAACACACAGTAAGGGAGGATTCCTGGTGCTCAGATCCAACCAGTGGACAAGATGCCGTGAGTGTATGTCCCAGAGGCAGTGGGTCCGCCCTAGGGCAGTTCTGAAGTGAGGTGTAGAGCTCCTGCTTGCCTCATAGCTGCCTTCTTGAATATAGTTTTTTAAACTTATTTTAAAATTTAGATTGTGCAGTATGATTTTATTTTTAAGGTGTACAGTCTCATGTTTTGACATACATTTATGTGAAATGATTACCACCATCAGGTTAATTAACACACCAATCACATTATAGTTACTTATTTGTGAAGGGACCAACACTTAAGATCTTCTCTCTTAGCAGATTTTGCATGTACAATTCATTATTAACTATAGTCACCATAATGTACATTAGACCCCTGGAACTTTTTTTATCTTAAACTTGAAAGTTTGTACGCTTTGACCAACCTCTTCCCTTTCCCTGACTGTTGAGCTCCTGACAACTACCATTCTCCTCTCTGGCTGTATGAGTTTGACTTCTTGAGATTCAGGTTGTAAAGCATTTGCCTTTCTCTGTCTGGCTTTATTTCACTTTGCATAGTGTCCTCCAGGGTCATCCGTGTTGTCACAAACTGCAGGATATCCTCCTTTTTTATTGCTTTCTTACGGGAAAACACATAAAGGAATTGCTGTGAGAGGAATCTAAACAGTCTTCCATAGAGTTTTACCCAACGATGAACTTGGACTTATGTCTAGTTAATTATGATAATTACAACACAGTCTTCTCACATGGGACAGGCAAAGTCTTTTACCCCAAGAGAGGTGGTGAGAAGCCCATCACTGGCTCTGACTCTGGGCTGTGTGGGGTCGTTCATTCATTAGGCTCTGCCTTTGCTTTGGCGTGCTTTCATGCTGGTGGCCATCTCATTCTAGAAATAGGCTGATCATAGGAAGGCAATTTGAGGGCTGTGTCTCCTGATGGTTTAGTTTTCTGAGATATGTGGCTTTCTGCCCCTTAACTGATACCATCAGTATTTCTGAAGTTGTGTTTTCTGGTTCTGCCCTTGGGTCTTGCTCCAGCTCTGCTATTTTGAGTCCTCTGCTGGAGGAGCACATCTGCTCTGGTTTGTCAGGAAGACTGTGGAGTAGCAGTGACCACACTCTGTGTCCCAGTGCTCTGTTGTACTGGCTCCTGTATCTCCTGTTCTTCGTGGTAGGCTGTGGTAACCTGAGCTGCCCTTGGATTCTCTTCCAAAGCCACTTTTTAAAAGTTGTCTGCATTACATAGAGTCTGAGCTTCTTGAAGGCAGGAATCCTGCCTTGGCTGCTTCTGTGGCCTCAATCTCAGAAATAGCACTGGACACCTTTCCATCACTGTCAGGCGTCAGAGCCCTGGTGCTCTGAGAGACCTCAGTCTTGGCTGCATGGACCCAGAGATATTAACACTGACTATCTCTCTGCTCTTACTTACCCCAGGTCTGACTGACCAAACCTATTCATTTGGTCTCCAAGTGAGACCTGGTCTTATCTTCCAGTGTCCTATCTGTGACCTTTTATAAATCCCTTCATAATCCCTTTTCCTAAGACTTATTAGGATGTTTAGGTTCCTCCTTTGACTTCTTAGGGCATGAGCTTGTTTCAGCTCCTAAGGAACACAACTCCTTTTTCTGTGACTTTTAACCTTTCTTTCTTAAAAAACAACAACAACAAAAAAACAAACAAACAAAAAAACCCCACAAAATCCCATTTCTTCCACAGTTGCTGGGAAGTGGACAAAATTGTTCTTGTTAGTCAACTAAAGTGGCACTGTGCATTTTAAACTGCTGTGGTCCTGGAAAATAGAATACATAAACAAAAGGCATTGGAACCCTTTAAATTGTGTCTGTCCCTGCTGAGTAGGTTACATCTATATAAAACACAAATAATTGAGTGAATAGTAAAATGCATAGTATTATATTATGTTGATTTCATAATTACAAGTATCTAAATGCTCAGGAATACATCCAAACCAGAAAGCAAAGAGGAACTAAAGAGCCTGTTGATGAAGGTGAAAGAAGAGAGTAAAAAAGCTGGCTTAAAACCAGCTTTCAAAAAAGTGACTGCAGCCATGATATTGAAAGACCCTTGCTCCCTGGAAGAAAAGTTATGACAAACCTAGACAGCATATTAAAAAGCAGAGACATTACTTTGCCAACAAATGTCCGTATAGTCAAAGCTATGGTTTTTCCAGTAGTCGTGTATGGATGTGAGAGTTGAACCATTAAGAAGGTTGAGCGCCGAAGAATTGATGCTTTTGAACTGTGTTGTTGTAGGACTCTTGAGAGTCCCTTGGACTGCAAGGAGATCAAACCAGTCCATTCGAATCAGTCCTGAATATTCATTGGAAGGACTGATGCTGAAGCTGAAGCTGAAACTCCAATACTTTGGCCACATGATGTGAAGCGCCAGCTCATCAGAAAAGACCCTGATACTGGGAAAGATTGAAGGCAGGAGGAGAAGGGAATAACAGAGGATGAGATGGTTGGATGGCATCACTGACTCAATGGCCATGAGTTTGAGCAGGCTTCGTGATGGACAGGAAAACCTAGTGTGCTGCAGTCCACGGAGTCACAAAGAGTTGGACATGAATGAGCAGCTGAGCAACAACAGCAAAAGAATATGAAACTGAGGGTCACAAACGGGCTTAAAACTCATGTCGTGTATCAGACAACAGACTTCTATCCAGGATATATAAAGAGTTTGTACAAGTTTATAATAGGAAGCAAAGTACCCGAGTAAACATGGGCTAATATTTGAATAGACACTTCAAAAATGAAATATACCCATTGGCAATAAGAACATGAAGGTATGTTTAGGGTAATTATTCATTAGAGAAATAGAAATTACAGTGTAATGATAATGCTACATACCTATTATGGCTAAAGTGAAAAAGACTGACCATACCAAGTCTTGGTGAAGATGGGGTAGAACCAGAACTGTCATAAACTGTTGAGGGAATATACAATGGTTAAGGCACTTTAGTAAATGCTTATTGGTGCTTTTTTAAAGAGTTAAACATATAGCTACCGTATGAACCAGCCACCCCACTCTTAGGTAATTACCCATGAAAAATAAAAACATGTCCTTATAAAGACTTGTACCTACATTTCCACGGCAACTTTATTTCTAGTGGCCAGATAGAAATGACCCAGGTATCCATGCATAGGCAGTGGTTTAGTCACATAATGGAAAACTAAGCATCAATAAAAAGGAATCAATTATTGATATGGCAACTGGGATGAATCTCTAGGTCGTGAGAAAGGCTAGGTCAAGAAAAGAGCACATAGTGTATGATTTCATTTCTATAAAATTCTAGAAAATGCAAGCGCATGCATAAAAATGGAAAGCATATCAGTGGTTGCCTGGGGACATGGAGGGAGGAAGGGATGAACTGCAGAAGGGCACAGGATGCTTTTGCTAATCGGGCTTTGGTCCAGATTACATGCAGTACCTTTTCCCCCTACATTCCTGATATTTGAAAATGTGCTTCCATTTTGAATTTCTTGTCTACATTATTCCTATATAAGAAAATTGCTTGAATGTTTGCCTTTCCTGCATAGTTCCTGAGTCATTTTTGTCATCCATCATAAACGATTATTTCACAGTTATTGAGACTCTTCTATATTTTGGATGGACTGTATATGTCCATCCACTCTGGACATACCTATTCTTCCCCCTTTTAACTTACCCAGAAATTCAATAAAAATGATGCTGTGAAGAAAAACAGCTTTGTGTGCCTGAGAGGAGTCACCCAGTAAAATTATAGCTTTAATTTTCAGCCTGACCTTTCTTGTAATTTGTTTGAAATTTCATGATTTCCAAAGAAATAGACTGTTTTCTTTGAGGAATGCATCATCCCTTTCCCCATGGGAGGTTTGGAAAACCAGAACTCTGAGTCTAATCTAATGGCAGTAGCAACCTCGCTGTTTGCTATCTTATTTCTGTGCCCACAAAGAGTGGTCATCATCATGACCAAAGTTACCTCGTGGTTTTTCTCTGAATTTGAAGAAGTCATGGCATGGGTCAGTGTCTCTCAAACTTTAACATATGATACAAATCACATGAAGCTCTTTTTAAAAGGTAGGTTCTAGTTCAGGAGGTCCAGTGTGGAGCCTGAGATGGTTTATTTACTTCCAAGAAGCCTATGAGTGATGCTTATGGATAGAGAAAAAGAGGATTGGGAGGAAACACTTCATTGGCTGACTAAATTTGAGAATGAGTTAACTGAATAACTGAATTAACTAATAACATCCTCTCATGTTGCTCACCTGCTTGTGATGACAGAACAGCATATTTTCCCCATGTAATTAATAAGACAGTGTATAAGGAATTTTGCTAAATCACTCTGCAGGTGGTATTTGGTCTATAAGTTTGGGTTTGCCCCATTCCATGTATAGGAACAGTTCTTTAAACTGTTTTACCTAGTCATTTACTGATTCATTCATTCTTCCAAATGTGCATGTGAATCTATTATGTACCTTCATAGAAATGATAGTACTACGTGGAAGAAGTACATTGATTATTTTATTACAGTTGTTATAAGTGTTAGAAGGAGCAGATCACAGTGAGTTCAATGCTTGGAAGGAAAGGGTACTTGACATAGTCTTGGGATCAGTGGAGGTTTCTCTGGGAATAAAATGATGTTTAAGTTAAAATCTGGAGTGAGCAGGAAGAGGCATGTAGGTATTGGGAACAGTATATGCAAAGGCTATGAAATTGGACAATAGATGGCTGAGGAAGTAAAAGGTCAGTTTTGTTGAATAGCAGACAGTGGGCAGGTACCTGATCAGCCATGACCAGTTTAAGAATTTTGGATTTAGTCTAACAGCAATCAAGAGGATTTCACACAGAGGAGCAATGTTATTAGATTTGTGTTTTAATAGATTATTCAGGCTGCAATATGGAGAATGGATTGAAAAGGGGTAAAGATGGAAAATGGCGTTTGCAGTGCTCTAGGAAAAAGAAAATGTTCGCTTGGACTTTAGTGGTTGTAGTAGATGTGGAGAGCTTTGGCGGGGTCCTAGGGATGCTTAGGAAGTAGAACCAATGGTTCTTGACATTAATTGGGATATTGTGGACAAAAAAGGAGGAAGATTGTCCTTGAAGCTTCTGGTTTGTAACAGTTGGTGGGGCTATTCCTAGAGACAGAGGACTTTGGAGAAAAATGAGTTGAGAATTAGATCAAGAGTTTAATTTTAGATGTGTTGATTTTGAGGTATTTGTGGTATATGGGGAAATGTCACGTAGACAACTGGGCATGTTGTTCTTCAGCTCAGAGGAAAGACATGAGCTGGATACATAAATTTGTAAGTTACTGGCATAATGATGGTCATATGGGAGCCAGGAGACAGAGTATGAAGCCAGGAGAAGAGGTTGTAGAGATATCCTTAGGGATATCAAAATGTAAAGGAGTATTAGTGAACAGAGGAAGCAAAGAAGGTAAGGGGAAAACCATAAGAGTACAGAGTCGTGAAAGACAAGGATAGGACAGAGATCGACTTTGCTGAATGCAGGTGAGACGATCAGGAAGCTGAGCAATGACACTTGTCTGTTTATTGAGTAACAGGAAATGCATGAATAAACTTGGCAATAGTCAGCTGGCACAACAGAGATGGAAACCAGATCGCAGTGGGTTCTTGAGGGACATGAAGATGGAAAAGGCTAATGAGAATAAGAATATAACTTCCAGGAACTCACAGTTACTGTTTGTGCAGAAGCAAGCCTGATGTGTGTGGTAGTAGGAAGAGACCTACATGAGCTGAAAGAATGTTTACAGATAGACATTGTTAAAGAGTAGACAGTCTTTACCAGTGTAATTAGGAGTTAAGTTGCATTAGAAGAGTTCATAATTTGGATAGTGGTTTTGCACAGAATTACCTATAATTTTGTTATGAAATAAGGATGAATGATATTTGTGTTTATGTAAATAATATTAATTGGGATAGTTGCCGTATTGAGAAGGAAACAGTTTCCATATGTCTTTTCATAAAACTATTGATTTGGTGATGACCTATCTTTCCCATTTCTGTTGGATACGAAGTTCCATACAGGCAAAATCCTGCGTGTTCTCTCCTGTTGCATCTTTATCACTCAGAACAGCATCTGGTACAAGGAAGGGGTTCAAGTACTGTTTGTTGAATGAATGGATGCTAGGTATTTCTCTCTGATCCTTGGAGTTTGTCCACACTCAGAAGAAGCACGGTGGTGCTCGTGGCAAAGAACCCACTTGCCAGTGCAGGAGACATAAGAGACGCAAGTTCAATCCCTGGGTCAGGAAGATGCCAAAGAGTTGGGCATAGCACCCCACTCCAGTATCTCGCCTAGAGAATCCCACGCATGGAGGAACCTGGCAGGCTGCAGTCCACAGGGTCATAAAAGTCAAACACAACTGAAACGGGTTAGCACTCATGTACCTTGGCAACAATAGTCAGTGCATCTGACCCCTCTGACGATTGAGTAATTCAGGGTTGACATGTTGCCAATAAGCCCAAGTGAGGGCAGTTATGCTGTTCTGAAAAACTCACCATTGAAGTGAGCGCTGCATGACTTGGATGGAACCAGATGGAATTCTGCTTTCCAGAAACCCTGAGTAAATAGCAAGTAAGTGGAGCACCGCACAAGGTAATCATTTGCATTTGCCAGCAAACCTTACTGTTACCCAGTGCATGAAGGGGGCGTGCTCAGAATGGGCAGCACAGAGCCAAGCCCTGTGTGGAGAGCCCCAGGAGTCTGGGAACCTCTCCGGCACTTCTTCCTCAATGGCAGCAAGGATGTGAGAGATGTTCGGTTTGGCTGTAGCAAGTGCTCTCACTTTTTATTTAATCAGACTTTGCATTGTTTTTTCATTACGGTATTAAAAGCGTGAATGTTGCCTCCATGTGCTGTGGAAACAACAAAGCCCCCAGACAGTTGGTTTTTATCTGTAGCACCTTCCGTCTTAGAGTCTCCCAGGATCTCATAAGCTGATAATGTTCTCTCCAAATGAGCTATTTTGTAATCACACTCCACATGATTGTTTAAAATGATTATTATTGTTTCACCTTAATATAAAAAGATGTATTTGCCAATAGAAAAACCGAGTTTCCCCAGGAATGCTTGTGTTAACTGCCTCTTGGCTCATCAAGGTCTGTGGGACTCTGGAGACGGTGAAATGCAAATGTTAGTTTATGGTTCTGTACATTTTAAGAAAATGAGGAGCTAAATTTCCATATCCAAAGATGTGTTTTACTCTTCTGCTCCAGTTCTCAGAGTAGGGCGTTAACCTCAGCAAAAGGAAGGAAGGATGAAGTGGAGGGGGGCGTGGTGCTCATGGGAGAAGGGAATGGGGCAGGAGGATCAAGTGAGAGCTGGCTGTGCATCCCTTTCTCCCCACTCCCCTCACCCCCAGCACAGGGTTTAGGATTTGGATCAGATTTCTAAAACTCTGAAGCTCTCTTGTCCAGCATTCTTGAATTTCCATCACATATTGGACCTGGGCTTCTGTTTCATTCATAATTACTGTAAGTAGATACCATCTTACTCAAGACAATATGTCACTGGCTGATTTTCATCCCCTCCCCACACCCCTACCCCCACCATTGACTCAGTCCCTGCCTCAAGTTCAGTTCAGTTGCTCAGTGGTGTCTGACTCTTTTTGATCCCACGGACTGCAGCATGCCAGGCTTCCCTGTTCCGTCACTAACTCCCGGAGCCTGCTCAAACTCATGTCCATCGAGTCAGTGATGCCATCCCTGCCTGATGCTCTTTAATACTTTCCTGATGATATTGAGACTGTTTTTAGGTCAGTGATTCTGTGATGTACTTGGAGGTTTTTATCTTATCATCCTTCTGCTCACTTTATGCCCAGACACTACATTATGTAGGTCAAAGCTACACAGTTTTTTTTGACTAACCATACATGGTAATTTTCTTGTTCTGAAATCACCTCTACTTCATCGTAAGATGACTGTCTAAATCAAGGTTGGCAAACTTTATCTGTTAGTTCAGTTCAGTTCAGTTCAGTCGCTCAGTCGTGTCTGACTCTTTGAGACCCCATGGACCGCAGCACGCCAGGCCTCCCTGTCCATCACAAACTCCCGGAGTTTACTTAAACTCATGCCTATCGTGTCGGTGATGCCATCCAGCCATCTCATCCTCTGTCGTCCCCTTCTCCTCCTGCCCCCAGTCCCTCCCAGCATCAGCGTCTTTTCCAATGAGTCAACTCTTCACATGAGGTGGCCAAAGTATTGGAGTTTCAGCTTCAGCATCAGTCCTTTCAATGAACACCCAGGACTGATCTCCTTTAGGACGGACTGGTTGGATCTCCTTGCACTCCAAGGGACTCTCAAGAGTCTTCTCCAACACCGCAGTTCAAAAGCATCAATTTTTTGGCACTCAGCTTTCTTCACATTCCAACTCTCACATCCATACATGACCACTGGAAAAACCATAGCCTTGACCAGATGGACCTCTGTTGGCAAAGTAATGTCTCTGCTTTTTAATATACTATCTAGGTTGGTCATAACTTTCCTTCCAAGGAGTAAGCGTCTTTTAATTTCATGGCTGCAATCACCATCTGCAGTGATTTTGGAGCCCAGAAAAATGAAGTCTGACACTGTTTCCACTCTCTCCCCATCTATTTCCCATAAGGTGGTGGGACCAGATGCCATGATCTTAGTTTTCTGAATGTTGAGCTTTAAGCCAACTTTTTCACTCTCCTCTTTCACTTTCATCAAGAGGCTTTTTGGTTCCTCTTCACTTTCTGCCATAAGGGTGGTGTCTTCTGCATATCTGAGGTTATTGATATTTCTTCCGGCAATCTTGATTCCAGCCTGTGCTTCTTCCAGCCCAGCATTTCTCATGATGTACTCTGCATATAAGTTAAATAAGCAGGGTGACAATATACAGCCTTGATGTACTCCTTTTCCTATTTGGAACCAGTCTGTTGTTCCATGTCCAGTTCTAACTGTTGCTTCCTGACCTGCTTACAGGTTTCTCAAGAGGCAGGTCAGGTGGTCTGGTATTCCCATCTCCTTCAGAATTTTCCACAGTTTATTGTGATTCACACAGTCGAAGGTTTTGGCATAGTCAATAAAGCAGAAATAGATGTTTTTCTGGAACTTTCTTGCTTTTTCAATGATCCAATGGATGTTGGCAATTTGATCTCTGGTTCCTCTGCCTTTTCTAAATCCAGCTTGAACATCTAGAAATTCATGGTTCACGTACTGTTGAAGCCTGGCTTGGAGAATTTTGAGCATTACTTTGCTAGCGTGTGAGATGAGTGCAATTGTGAGGTAGTTTGAGCATTCTTTGGGATTGCCTTTCTTAGGGATTGGAATGAAAACGGACCTTTTCCAGTCCTGCGGCCACTGCTGAGTTTTCCAAATTTGCTGGCATATTGAGTGCAGCACTTTCACAGCATCATCTTTCAGGATTTGAAATAGCTCAACTGGAATTTCATCTCATCCACTAGCTTTGTTCATAGTGATTCTTTCTAAGGCCCACTTGACTTCACTTTCCAGGATGTCTGGCTCTAGGTGAGTGATCACACCATTGTGATTATCTGGGTCGTGGAGATCTTTTTTTGTACAGTTCTTCTGTGTTTTCTTGCCACCTCTTCTTAATATCTTCTGCTTCTGTTAGTTCCATACCATTTCTGTCCTTTATTGAGCCTATTTTTGCATGAAATGTTCCCTTGGTATCTCTAATTTTCTTGAAGAGATCTCTAGTCTTTCCCATTCTGTTGTTTTCCTCTATTTCTTTGCACTGATTTCCTGTTAAGGAGAGAGTAAATATCTCAGGCTTTGTGCGCCATGTGGTCTGTGTGCAACTGTTCATCTTTACCATGGCATGTACATGCACCTTATGCAATAGATAAGTGAATGGGTTTGGCTGTGTGTCAATAAAGCTTTATTTATAAAAAGAAGTGGTGGGCTGAACTTGGCCTATGGGCTGTAGTTTGCCACCCCTGTTTCTAAATCACAATTCCCACCTTTCTCCATTTTCATGATGTTGAGACAGGCCTCTCCTGGGGACTGCTATCTTTTCAGCTTTGTCATTCTCTGTCTTCCCACATAGCTAGTGAAAGTGTGAGTCGCTCAGTCATGTTTGGCTCTTTGCCACCCCATGGACTGTAGCCTACCAGGCTCCTCTGTCCATGGAATTCTCCAAGCAAGAATACTGGAGTGGGTGCGTTCCCTTCTCCAGGGTATCTTCCTGACCCAGGGATCGAACCTGGGTTTCCTGTACTGCAGGCAGATTCTTTACCATCTGAGCCACTAGGGAAGCCCATAGTCAGTAAGAAATCTTGAAATCTTTTTTAGGATAATAGCATCATCTCAGTGGCCTCACCATTCGCTCTTTCTGATCTTGCTTTCTGTTCTTCTCTCCCTTCATCACTCTAATTCCCCTGGCCTCCTTGCTCTTTCCCTGAAATAACCAGACATGCTCCTGCCTCAAGACCTTGGCACCTGCTCTTCCCTCTGCCTGGAATGGTCTTCCTCTAGGTATCACAAATATCATTCTATTCTCTTCAAGTCCCTACTCACATGTCACCTTCTCAGAAAGACATTTTTTCTTGGTCAGTGTCTGGTCAGAAGCATAGGAACAACTAGATATTTCATACAGAATTTAATAGAGGAGACTGGTTTTCGATTGAAAGGCTTGGAGGAGCAGAAGGGACAGGCGGGCTTGTATAGGGATTAGGGGCTGAGGAGGGCTGGACAAGGAAAGGGGAAATGGTATAACCCAGAGCCCGTGCTCCCAGAGCCACAGAGCAGGCAGCTGCTGGACCCCCCACAACCACTGCTTTGCAGGAGGACCAGACTGGTCACTTCCATTGGTGCTTGGGCACTTGAAGAGACCTACACCTGATGTTATCAGAGTCACTAACTGCTGCATGGATGCTGTTAATGAATCACTCTGTCTGATCAGGGACCCAAGAGCCCCCTACTTGACCCTGGTTGCTTGAAGCACCACCAGAACCAGGAAGAATACTGCTTTCTCTTTTCCACTGGTGCCTCCCATTGGCAGAACTTAACCAGTCCTCGCTGCAAGGGAATCTGGAGAATGTAGCAAGGTTCCAGCCCCTTGCTACAGAGAACTGACCCTGGAAGGATGAGAACAGGGCAGAGACATGTTGAGTCAATAATCAGTGTGCCCTGTCCACTCTATAAATTGGCAACTCTCCACAGTCCATCCCTTTTCCCTACTTTATTTTTCTCCATAGCTTGTATCACTGCCTAACATATGATTTATATACTTTCTTGTTTATTATCTGTCTCCCTTCCTAGAAAATAAGCTCAGTGACAGCGGTGATTTTTTTTCATAACTGTACCCCCATTTTCTAGAACAGTGTGTGGAATCCAGGGAGCATTCAGTAAATATTTGTAGGATTAATGAATAAATGAATAAATGCCTTAACAATACCCAGGGTCTACTCCTGGAAACTTCTGTGATTTACAGAGTCAGATTTGACAACTTTAGAGAATCATGGAAAATAAAGGCTCAGGAGAAAGTCTCCCTCTTTTTCTCTTCTCTTGTTCTCTCACACTTATGTATATTATATTTAGAGTTCTTTTCCCTCTGGAAAGCATGTGATTTGAAATACTGACCACTTTTGCTGGCAGTATATACCTGTTCAGAGAGAGAAACCTACATCTGAATCTACTTCTTCAGTTCTTCGGCAAATATTTCAGTGTCTTTGGGGAGTTTTATGAGTTTTCTGCGGCTGCTGTAACACAAATTGGGTGGCTTACACAGTAGAAATGAATTTTCTGCTAGTTCTGGAAGCTGGAAGTCCAAAATCAAGGTGTCTGCAGGGTTGGTTCTAGGAGCCTTTGGGGAAGGGTCTGTCCTCATTCTCTCTGCTTAGCTTATCGATGGTCGTCTCCTCCCTGAGTCTTCTTGTGTTGTCTTCCCTCTGTGTGTAAATGTGTCCAGATTTTCTCTTCTGATAAGATCACCAATCATATCAAATGGGGATTTATCCTAATGACCTTGTTTTAATATAATTACCCTTGAAATGCACAGCTTTAACTCCAACATGCTTCCATTTTGAGATTCTGGAGGTTAGGACACCAACGTAGGCCACAGTTCAATCGGGAACAAGAGTCAAGGCAGATCCTCCCCCAGTTCAGTTCCCTTCAGTCACTTAGTCGCGTCCGACTCTTTGTGACCCCGTGGACTGCAGCACGTCAGGCTTCCCTGTCCATCACCAACTCCTGGAGTTGCTCAAAGTCGTGTCTGTTGAGTCGGTTCCCTGTATTTCAGCCTGGGTTTCACCTTTACGGTTTTTGAACCAGTGCTTTCAGGTTCACGATGAAAAGCCTTCTTCCCTTCTGATCGTCCATGTTTCGCGTTTCCAGTTTCCTCCTAAATCACTGAGGGAATATGGTGACATCACAGTTCTTGTGTTGTTTTCCTGAACCAGGAAACTTCTATGCTTGTCTTCAGAGGTGGACGTGGGACAGATTCTTTCTTTACAAGCACTGTCCAGAGCTGATTGGTTGTGTATAAGTGCCCATCAAGAGGTTAGGTGTCAGCCATTCCAACAAAAATGTCAGGATTCCACTGGCAAGGAAAGGGGTTCTGTGAATGTCCTGCACATTAGCCCTGAGATGAATGTTTCCAAAGACTAACAAGGCAGATTGCATAGCAAGGAACCCCTCAGACCGTGAAATTACACAGCACCTTTGACTGGTAATGCTGGTCCTATGTTTATAAGTCGGTGTTCCATTAGGGAGGCTCCTGACTTGGTAGCTGATGGGTGAGCCAGCAACTATGACGTAGAGGAAGGTTCTGCAGGAAGACATATCCTCTTTGACCTTGATGGAAATTAAACCTGTCACACAACACACAGCTGAGCTCTCATCTTGCCTGTGTGCAGACTTGTTCTATGAACTGCCCTGCCCATCAGATATCTTTCCATTCTCTTCCTCGAACACTGAGTGACCTTGGAAATAGCCTAATCTATCTTGGCCGATTGAAGATGGAGAAAACAAGCGGGGGAAACAGACCTGCTGGTTCCTGCTATTGATCAGTGGCTTGAATGAAAGCTCATTGTGAGCTGGAGAGATGTGTCAGACACAGGTGTCAAAGGTGGAAAAACTCAAAACAGACCCTGGCATCAGGAAGAAGCGATAACAACAGCAGCAAAAATGACAATAGCACACACACCAGAAACCATTGTGCTTTCCTTGGGTTAGTTTTATTCTGGGTATTTGGCCATTTCTCCCCAGTCATGGGGCTTCCTAGATGGCTTAGCGGTAAAGAGTCTGCCTGCCAATGCAGGAGACATGGGTTTGATCCCTGGATTGGGAAAATCCCCCGAAGAAGAACATGGCAACCCACTCCAGTATTCCTGCCTGGGAAATCCCACAGAGAAGTCTGGCGGGCTACAGTCCATGGGGTCTCAAAGAGTCAGACACAATGACTGAGCAACAACAATAAAACTCCAGTCACGGGAAGCTGTGTAAGAGAGATAATTCCTAGAAATCAGTCACTTAGTTACTCCAGTCCCCTCATCGGATACACTGAGGCCAAGAGGGATGAGATAACCGCCCACAGTCCCACAGGGAGTTTGCAGCTCTGTAGGGATGCTCAGACCATGTCTGAGTCCATCAAAATCCGGGTTCTTTCTCCCACTTTATCCACCTTCTCCCCCTTGCCCAGTACTGTGCCTCAGGATCCCAGCGTTACAGTCTGCAGTCTCCAGGCCGATCAACATGGTTCTCAAAAGAGCCCAGAACTGAACAGACCCACATGGGTTCAAGTTGCTGACACCAGACATATAAATTGGACATTCCACTTTACCTGCTTGAAACTTACATCCTCAGTTTTTTTTTTTTTTTAAATAGACATACAAATGTTCATTCACCTTGCTTGTCTGGGAGGATATGATACTAAAATCAGTCTGTAGACACACTTGTAGGCACCAGTTACAATACATATTCTCCTGGAGGAGTAATCTCTGAGTCTGTTCATATCTAATAATGCTGCAGCCAGAAATAGTTAATCAGATTGTCCCAGCAAGCCCAGAGGGAGGCAGAGCCAGAGCCAGGCATTGTGATTAGAAGGAGTGGCATATCTGTCAGCATTCTCCAGAGAGACGGGACCAATCAGATGCAGGTACATATATAGAGAGATTTATTTTAAGAAATTGGCTCACGTTGGAGGCAGAATTCCTCCATCCTTGGGGAATCTCCATTTTCTTTCTTTCAGCTTTCAGATGATTGGAGGAGGCCCTCTTACATGATGTAGGATGAACTGCTTTCCATAGAGTTGCCTGATTTCAGTGTTAAATTGCATCTAAAGAATTACTTTTCAACAGCATCTTGACCAGTATCTGATATAAATATGGGCGCCATGGCCCAGCCAAGGTGCCACACAGTATTAATCATCACAGGCAGAGATTTCTAAAGTCTAGAGCTTTGAGGGGATGGGGCGTGAGCCTCCTAAAAGGGAAGGAAGAAGTATAGGGGCCAGAGGAGACTCAGCCGCAGAATGTCAGGCTGTTCTGAAGCACTCATTTCTCTGAGGACCAGACTTGCCTTATAGCCCCGGGACAAGTTGGATTCTTGTCTCATCTCTGATCACAGAGAAAGTACAAAGGAAAGGGGGAGAGGTGGCACCCCCTAGTGGCCTCTGCTATCCTCCAGCACCTTGGCCCTTCACGTGCTTGCTAAGTTGCTTCAGTCATGTTCGACTCTGAACTGTATGGACCGTGACTGGCCAGATTCCTCTGTCTATGGGATTCTCCAGGCAAGAGTGCTGGAGTGAGGTACCATATCCTCCTTCAGGGGATCTTCCCAGCCCAGGAATCAAACCCACGTCTCTTATGTCTTCTGCATTGGCAGGCAGATTCTTTGCCATTAGTGCCACCCGGGAAGCCCTCCAGTTCTTTACTGGCTCCAATTCCCTTTTTTCATAGTCTCCCCCACCAGTGCCAACCTGCCAGAGAGCTGCACCTCCTTCAAAGGCCTTCTCTGTCTGAGGCAGGAAGGAGGCCTGATCTCAGTGTCATCCTATAAATGTCATTTCCTTGAAATATCACAGGCTGTATTAATTTCTGATTCTTCTCGTGTGTAGACAATTCCAAATAACAGTTGCTTACATTATAGATTAGATGAGTAGATGGCTTAAAAGGAGAACCAGGTCTGGGCATTCTTGCCAAAGGGGAAAAAAAATCAGTATTTTCTTTAAGAATGCCACCACATATCAGCTCTCAGTGGTGATTCCGTGTATTACACATTGCCTGCCCCCCCATCACGGCTTTCCATGATCCTCTTCCCTCCCTCCTTTCTCCTACTTCTACCTTCTTTCTTCCGTTGCTTCCTTCCTTTCTCCTCCACTCCTTCCTTCCATAAATGTTTATTGGGTTCCTACTATGTGCCAGCCTACCGTGCAGTGTAACGGTGTAACAACAGTGAGCAAAATAAGCATAGACCTCTCATCACGAGCTTCAGATTTGGAGGAAGGGTGGCAGAGATAGATAGGAAACACATAATGTCACAAGTAAGTAGTCATAAGTCAGGGTAAGTGCTATGAAGGAAAGATACAGGGGCATGGGGGCCTTTGGCAAGGGGACTTGATCTAGTTCATGCTGTGAAGGAAGGAGGGGAACGTGGTCTTAGAACTGAGAGCAGAAGGAAGAGTAGAGTTTATTAGATGAAAAGAAGGGATAGAACATTCCAGAAAAGTTAAATGTGCCGAAGCCCTGATGTGGGAGGGAGCTGTCCTCCATATGGCACAGGAAGGACTCCAGAGAAAGAGGGTGGGGAGAGATGGGGGCAGTGGAGATTGGTGGACAGGTGGGAAAGTTGGAGGCTTGGGTTCCTTAAGACCACCAGGCTGCTGCGTGGAGAGCAGGTGGTTGGTGCTACAGGCAGCCAGGTGAGAAACGATGACTTTGACCTGGGTAGTTTCAGTGGTGATGGAGACAAATACTTGGAATCCAGAGAATTTCAGGAAGGAAAAGCAGCTCAACAATTTAACTAGCTTTGTGACCTTGGACAAGGAAGTTGGTTAACTGCCTTGACCTCTGTTTCCTCCAGAGCACAGTGCTGCTGATATTACTGGCCCTCCTTTGTCCCCAGAGAGTCTCCTCATGTCTTCTGGATGTGATTCTCCTGCTGTGCCTGGGCATAGGAAGGCAACGATAGGTGGGCTGTGTCCCTAAGGGACTCACAGTCTATGGAAGACCAAGCTATTGTCATAAAGTGTGCCAGGCACATGGTCCAGGTGAACAGGCAGACTGCAGAAAATCAGAGAAGCAGGCACAACTGTGTCTGTGAGACCAGGGAAGGCTTCCAGGAGGAGGTGATGTCTCAGTCAGCCGTGAAAGGGATGAATAGGAGCTTGCCAGGTGAAGGCAAGTAGAGAGACTGGAGAAAATGACATGTGGAAGTGAGGTAATACCTGCTAACAGTGATTCTCACCAGGGGCAGCTTTGTTCCCAAACATCTGGAGACATTTTTGATTGTCACAGCCAGAGTGGTGCTACAGATGAATAGTGGTCAGAGGCCAGAGGTCATGCTAAACATCCCACAATTCATAGGACAGTCCCCCAAATATACAAAGAATGTCAACTCCGCCGAGGTGAAGGAACTCTGCTTTTTAAGGTAGTTGCTGGAATGATGCATGTGAAAAGCCTTAGCAAGTTAGGCAATTCTATGTACATAAGTCTCTTAAAATTTTCTTATCCTTTTTGACATCATTATCATATGTGACTGAAGAGTGAAAGTGACTATTTCTGTTGCACGAAAGTGTTCGTGTACATCAGTTCTCGTACTTTATTATCGTGGTCCGTTGAGAGGCAGGGATGATGTCATGGAGGAATGAGGCAAGAGTGCAGGAGAGTGAAGTCCCCGTTAGGAAGGTGTGGAATCTGATGCTGGCTGGGTGACCCTCTAAGCTATGTGAGTTGACAGGCTTGCTTTGACAGATAATCCCACCTGTTTGCTTACGCAGAGAGCCGACTAAAACATGTAACTGCTCTCATTTCTCAGCATCAAATCACAAATAAAATGAAGCCCAGAATGGCCTTAACTGAGGCATAGTCATTAGATACTTTTGTTTCTTCCTCCCATTCCTGAGGAGTATCCCAGTTCCTTGGCATTTGGCTGAGTTGATTTTATCCACGTTCAGTCTCTTTAAAGGTAGGGGGGGAGTAAGGAGAGGTGAAGATCATGCTGTCTTGTCAGGAATGCTATTGCATCGCAGGACCCTTTAGATTTTGAAGAGGACTGGATTATTTTAGAAAATACAATAACAATAACCACACACACACACGAAAAAAACAAAAAACACAAACCGATTTTCCAAGGTCAAGTAATAGGATGCCACGTGTAACCTGAATGCTCTCTGGGTCCATGAAATTACAGTTCTCAGATCTGAAACCACCAGGTTTAAAGAAGAATGTGCCTCTGACTGTCTGAAATGAAATTTTCTTTGCTTTACATGGAGTGCGCAGCTTTGATTTCTGTGGTTTCTTTCCAGGTATTTCAAACCTCTATTCCATCCCTTGTTTCCAGGGGAGGGTGAACATGGCTCTGAATAATCTTTGATAGGCGTTTTCAGCAGATGGCATCTCTTGTGCTCTTTTGTATCTATTCCTATGAATTACCTCTGTGTGTCTGATAATAATCTCCCTATTCTTAAAGTCATTTCATGACCCTCCATTTTCTATTGAATTAAGCACAGACTCCTTAGCCTGTGTTACAGATACTGGTTGCAAGTAACACAGTCTGACTCAAGCAAGCAGGGTAGCTGAGTGAACCAAAGGAAGAGACAGATAACCAAGGCTTGGGAACGGTGGGACCCAGAGATGCCCCTAGGGCCTCAGAGTCCAGAATTCTCGGCCTGGCCTCTAGAAAACTGCCAGAAAGTGAGTGACTCGGGTCCAGCTACTCTTGGTGCTTGGCGATCTGAAGAATACTTGGATTCCCACAATAGAGAATCTGACTGGTCCAGCTTGGGTCAAGGGTCCTGCCTTCCACCTTGGAGCAATTGTGGTCAGGGGGAGGTACTAGAGTTGGCTTAGTTGGGTCCCATGATACTTGATGCCAGATACTTGCTGGCATCTGTTACCAGCAGGAGAGAAGATGCTGGGGGGGTGGCAGGCCACAGGCGAGGCCAATACCAATCATCACTCAGTACTCTCCGAGGCACCACCAGGCCATGAGATACTTATGCACCCAGTACATCTGCTCTGCTCTCATACCACATGTACTTTGTTCTTTGTCTGAACTGAACTCTGATTTGGGACATACGCATGCATTTGATTGGAGTAGGAAATGGCAACCCACTTTGGTATTCCTGCCTGGAGAATTCCACGGACAGAGGAGCCTGGCAGGTTACAGTCCATGGAGTTGCAAAGAGTCAGACATGACTGAGCAACTGTCACTCACTGACGCATTTAATGACATCCCTACTCCATAGTGCTTACGTCCCCCACAGTTCAGTCCCCCCACCAAAGCATCAGGGTCAAATGCTGCGCCTCTCTAAAGCCCTGTGGGTTCCAGTTGCAGCTGGTTGGACTTTGCACATTTTCAGCTCCTAAAGCCTTTGTTCCCTGATTCTCTAGCTGTGGGTGTGAGGTGCGATAGCACTGGCGGGATGGGGAAGGAGGGATGATTCACTGACCATCCCCCCACCCCTAGCATGGGGCAGAGGTCCTCTGGGCCGTGTATCCATCAGGGGACCAGATCAGGAGCCTGACAGAGAGGGGAGTTCCAGTCACAGGAGACTGTAGTATGGATGCAGTGATTCAGTGTAGAAGGCAGTGTTGATGAGAGTCAGACTGGCCTGGATCTGAAAGCAGGCGCTGCCACATTCTGACCACGTGACATTGGCCTGATCCATGTGCCTTCTCCTGTTCCTGTTTCCTTGTTTACTAAACAGACAGCGTGATGTGGGTGGGGCGCATGCCCAAGGCATAGCCTGGAAATGGAAATTCTAAGCTTTGGTTTCTTAGACAAGCCAGTTGTTAAAGTGTAAAGTATAATTGTAAAAAACAAGCTGATCAAAAACCTTTGTGAAATCCAAAAGATGCTGGGCTGACCTATGCCTTTCTTACTTACAAAAAAAAAAAAAAAAAAAAGGAAGAAAACGTTAGAGAATATTCATCCCTAAGTACTATTGGAAAAAAAAGAAAAGGGCCAGATCGGGCCCAACCGTCAAAGAATAACTGCACATTTTCTTATCCTCAGTACATTGAGTTGGCCAAAAAATTCATTTGAGCTTTTCTGTAACGTCTTATGGAAAAACCCAAACGAAGTTTTTGACCAACACAGTAATATTTTAATGAATTAATGAGATAAAGTAAACCTGAAGTATTAGTTTCACTATTAAAATGTGTAAATTATTTGGAAACTTGATTCATTTACTTAAAATTGTAAAACATGTTTATCATAGGAAATGGACTTCATTTACCTGAGCTTACTGGTCTTATTTTAATTTAGCCTATTGTTCCAAATATCATGTAGATATTGTTGCTGATCAGAAAAAAAATAAAGGAAAAGAAAAGAAATCCCCAAACCTCTAGTTTTCAGTTTTTACTTTTAGATCAGTAATGTATGTAAATGAAGAAGTGCCTTTATTTAGATTCATGTTAAAATACAACTCAGGCTGCCATAACAAAACAGCCTAGGCTCAGTGGCTTAAACAACAGACGTTTATTTTCTCATAGTTCTGGAGGCTGGAAGTCCAAGTCCAAGGTCGAGTTTCCAGTGAAGCTGGATTTCTGGTGAGGACCCTCTTCCTGGCTTGCAGACAGCATGCTTCTTGCTGTGTCCTCATATCCACAGAGGAACAGAGTGAGAGGGGTTTTCTTAAACACGAATCTATTCACAAAGGTGAATGTTCAGGGCAGGTTAAATGGTTGCTGAGATATTGCTGAGCAGTGGATGACTTTGGGTGCAAGTCTTGTTGATCTGCAGTGACTGTCAGGGGTCCAGGTAAGCAGTCCCTTCTCAGTGCATCTTTAGGTCTCCTTGGAAACATCACTTCCTCAGGAAAGCCTTCCATGCACCCCGATTGGGTTTGGCTCCTCTGTTATTCACTTTCATAGGACTCTGAACCTGTGAGTTCAGTGACTCTGGACCTGTGAACTCCATGGCATCGATCCCTGTTTGTAGTTAATTAATGGTTAACTTTCTGCCCAGTGAGTCCTGCAGTCCAGTTTCCGGGTATAGATGTAGCATCAGTCTTGTATCTCCACGGTCTCTCCTTTCTGGGCACATGTTTGTGAAATAAACCTGTGCTCAAAATCCAGAAGCAGCCCACTGTTGGGAGCTGACAGGGAGACTGCTGGACATCAGCAAGGCATGTGTACCCTGACAGAGCAGGGGCCTTCATCTTAGCAGCTACATAAGGAAACCAAAGCCAAAACCCAGGTTACTACATTAGGGCAGCATGACTGGTATGCAGGTACATGCGGGGGTACATGGAGGCCTCGAGGTCCCCGAGTTCTGGCAGCAGCCAGAAGAGGGGCTGAGGCCGTGGGCAGTCTGCTGTCTCGTGCTGCTGGGGCAGCTGGCTGGGGGAGGCACCGCGGCTCCTGGTCCTGGAGAACCAACTCGGATGGTGTGCGTCGTCTGTGTCACCAGGAGCCTGTGCTTACTTGTGTCTTTGCGTGTCACCCTTCTACTTCAGAATAATGCCAGGGACCAGATGTGATAGCATACTTGAAAGGGCCTTGAGTTTTTCTTGTATTTAAGAGTTGAAACAGCCTCTGTCATCTCCAGTGTCTTTAGCCTTTCTTCCCAGGCATGTTGCTGTGTAAGCCTGGGTGAGCCCATGTATAGCAGTCTTAAAAGAAAAATCATCAGTTCTTTCTACTCTAAAACTGGCAGTGAGAATTAATTTTTTTTAATTTATATATTTTTAACTGAAGGGTAATTGCTTTACAATACTGTATTGGTCTCTGCCATCCCTCCCCCTGGAGAAGGAAATGGCAGCCCACTCCAGTGTTCTTGCCTGGAGAATTCCGTGGACAGAGGAGTCTGGCGGGCTACTGTCCACAGGGTCCGCATAGAGTCGGACACGACCGAGTGTCTCACACCACCTGCCGTACATCAGCATGAATCAGCCGTAGGTATACATACATCCCCTCTTTCTTGAGCCTCTTTCCTACTTCCCACCTCATCTCACCCCTCTGGGTTGTCTCAGAGCACTGGTTTGAGCTCCCTGATCATGCAGCGAATTCCCAATGGCTATCTGTTTTACATATGGTAGTGTATATGCTTCTGTGCTACTTATGCTGTGTTCTAATAACATGAAATTATGGCTCAAATCAACACAGTTCACCTGCAGGGTTTAGTTCTTAACTCTGGCTTCACCTACAAGAGCTGGGCTTGTGACATTAAGGTCACTAACAGCAGTGGTCCCTGAGAGAATGGGACTCAGGTTAGGCAGGGTACCCAGGTCACAGAGGTGTAAAGTACTGTAGCCCAGGCTTGAACCCAGCTCTTTATGAAGACAAAGCCTAATGTCTGCTAACCCATTATGCTATAGTATTTGCCCATCAAATAAGCACTATTCTGCTCTTGGGGCCTTTGCTTTTACCAAGAAGAATCTTAAAGATGCTCTGAGCAAACTTGGGACAGAATAATGAGCTCCTACATCGCTAGGTGCCCTTAGAATGCTGTGGCAAGTAGCTGAAATCCAAGCAGTTTGGCCAGTCCCTAGGCTGCTGTTCCTTAGATGTCAGACAGTCTACCTTCATGGGCTGACATTTTCACTGAGGGGTCTTCCAGTTTTGAATCCCATTCACCTAGCTCTGTCACCAAGCTCTGTAAACATAATGGCCAACATCTGGAGACAGATGAGATCAGTTACCCCTCATCCAGATGCTGTGATGTTCATTCATGTGGCATCTTATTAAGGATGCGTTGTGTTCACAGTTCTGCATGGGCTGGCTCTCTGGTAGGGGATGGATTCATTTTTTTTTTTTAATCTTCCAGATGTGTTGCATGATAGAATGGAAATATTATCTCAAATCCTCATAGAGGTGAAATGAGTGGGAAAAAATGATGGAGATTATAAAACAAATGTCTCTGACTAATTTACATTGAATTAGCAAGATTTATTATTAATAATAATGTTGTGGGGTAGCTTGCATTCATGGAGAATGACTGGTATGTCAGGCAATGTAATGAATGTTTAATGTATATTATTGTCCCATATAAGCCCTGAACCTATTCCCAATTGAGACACGAGGTTTCAGGGATTGGGAGAGGTCTGATTCCAGAGCCCTAACTCAGCTGTCACGTTAGTGACTCTTCTGTGTCCTTGCTGCTCAGAGTGTGGCGCAGAATCTCAGCCTTCCTCCCCAGCCTACACTTCACCAAGACCCTCAGGTTGACCGGGTGCTGCGAGTTCCAGGTGTAGTTCCCAGATGGCTTGCCTTCAGTCACCCGGGTGCTTATGAAAATGGCAGTAACATGGGGTCCGTTACAGGTGTGCTGAATAAGATTCTTTGCGCGTGGGACCCAGTTTTTTGGACTACTGACACCTGAAAACCAGCGCTATGTGACATTCCTTCCTTTTAAGGTTTATCTGGGGCTCTAGGCTTCCTTTTGGAACTGGAAGATGTAACCTAAGATGGGAGGAAATGTGTCCTTCAAGGGGTCCTTAAGGGGACATTCACTTGTTGCTGATTTGGAGTCCTAGGGAAGCTTTCAGCTTTCCTGTCAAGGCCACCTCATCATTTCCATTCAGCTCAGCAGATATTTGCTGAGTCTTTATACTTGGCATCAGAATCAGGGGGACAGATTTTCACATGAGAAGCTGAGGTCCAGGGATGGCAAATGTCTTCTCCAAAGGCAAGTAGTGAGTGGCGCTACAGGAATTTGAGTGCATTTAATCTGATCTCAAAGAACATGCCTTAAAATGGCCTTGTACCACAGTTGCTTCCCACAAGACATTAGTTTTTTGAACTCATCAAAAAAGAAGAGTCAATGACTCCAGTTAATTCCAGGAGCAGAAATCTATCTTTGTGCCTACATTGACTGGATGAAAGAGATGTTATGTATGTAAAATGAAATTTGTTATAATGCATGTAAACGATATTGGCATTAACAATCGATGTCTAATTACAATTAACGTCTATTGTCATGATTATTTTGCATACACTCAGATCTACATGAAAAACCTTTATTATGGTAACAGTAAGAGTCAGTCTCTATGATTTATAACCCCCAAACGGTGTGTCTGATGAGGCAACAACAATGAAGTTTTCAGCTTGTAAGTGCTAGGACCTGCAGAAGTACCAGCAGAATCTCGTAGCATACCTTGATTGGTTAACTGGGTTGACTCATTCGTTCACATTCATTTTTCCCTCACTTTTGACAAATCTCAATTTTATTTTTTGCATCTTCCACGAATATCTTTAGCTTGAGTGAGTGAATGACAACCTCTTTCCAGACTCAGGAAACTTATATCTCTACTGCTCTGTGTCTGCTTTCTTGCCCCTGGATGGCACAGGAGCACACAGGAGCTAGCTGGTGGGTGCAGTGAAACGGGATTCAACTTGTAAATACTGGCGTTTCTCTGCTGGGTCAGGGCTGTGCTTAATGGTGGCACCTGTTATGGACTGAATTGTGTGTCACCAAAATTCACATGCTGAAGTCCAGACCTCCGACATGACTGCATATGGAGATAGAACCTTTAAGGAGGTAATTGAGGTTAAATGAGGTCACGAAGGCAGGGCCCTCAGCCTTTAGGGGCGGATCTTATAAGAAGAGGAAGAGTTACCCAGAGATCTCGGTTTCCATGCATGCTCAGAGGAAAGGCAGTGTGGAGAGGCAATGAGAGCTGGGAAAAGAGGGCTCACCGGTAACCAACCCTGCTGGCGTCTTGACCTTGAACTTGCAGCCTCCAGAGCTGTGAAACGATACATATCTGTTGTTTAAAGCCCCTAGTCTCTCACGGTGGCCAGAGCCGACTCGGACGACAGCCAGAGAGGCTCACTTATTTTCCAGGGGACTGCAGGTGAGCTGTGGGGCTGGGTACTGTGGGTCATGGCAGTGAAGGAGCCTTGGTCTCCACCCCTGATGGTTATGCCAAGTGTCCAAGGAGGTGAGTACAAGAAATGTACTCACGTCCTCGAGTGCAGAACAGGTGCCCGAGGAGGGGAGAGGAGTGTTGGGTGGAATTTACACAGGTGAACCTGGGGTGCGTTGGAGCAGAAAATGGTAAAAAGTTTTCCTCAGTGCATTGCTCAAGGTCTGCACTTGGTCTTGTCTGCCTGATCTTGTGAGTATGTTAAAATTCCCTCCTGGTTGTGTTCTTCCAGGCCGAGTCCTGCTTTAATAAAACATTTTTAAGGGGTTTAGTGATGGCAGGAAATCTAAAAGCTAAATTGCAGCATTTGGCAACTCTCCACACAGACATCATCTGAAAAGCTGGAATTCTCGCATTAGAGTTGTATAACCGAAGGTGTTCTGCTTGGCAAGTGAAATTCATCCCCCCCACCCCCACTTCTTTTCTTTCTTGCTTGAGCAGAAGGGTAACTATTTTGCTTTTTAATGAGTTCTGAGGAGTTACGATAGGCCGAAAGCAGGGTTTTCCTGTGGATGACTTCCCATGTGGTCCAAGCCTCCCGAGTCCTCTAGGTCTGTCTGTCTGGTGCCCAGGGGTGGCTGTGTGTCCAGGAGCCAGGTCTTTGAAGTCAGACAGGCCTGGATAAGAGTCCTGCCTGCTCCGTGCAGCAGCTGTGTGGCTCTGGGTGCGTTACAGGGTCTCCTGGAGCTCTGCTACATCCACCCAGGAAGGGAAATAGTGATTCCCAGGGTTAAGTCATTGATGCAGTTGTAGAAAATACTGGGCATAGAGCCTGGTACATGGTAGTGGCTCCAAAACTATTTTTGTTGCCATGTAACTTGGAAGAGACTGGTAGAAATTTAATGGTGACTAGTAGGCAGCCACTGTGACCCAAGGTCTCAAATGTCAGTTTACTAATCAATCGAATTTGACCTTACCCTTTTCATACAAAATACAGGAGGACAAAATGCAGTAGCACAAAGCTGTGTCTGGATCATAGCGGGTGCTCAATAAGTGTCACTTTCCCCTTCCTTCTCATTAAGAGCAAGCTTTGTCTATACCTTAGCTGCTTGTCTTAGCAGTTAGTGTTCTTGACTTCTCCAGCCCCAGTGGTTATTCATGATTCTCCCTGCATTAACCTCTCACAGTGGGTAAGAAGGGTTTCATATTATCAAAGCTCTTTTAATGTGACACCTGTGAGCCAGATTTGAGTGTTAAATTTTCAGTGTTATTAATGTTCCAATTATTTCCAAGTCAAAGGTGATACTGCTGAAAATAAAGCCAACACAGATATCTGGTATAATTCCTTGATTCGGTCTAGAGAATTGAAATCACCTGGCATCCTCTAGTTAAATAATTCAGATTAAGGGCTATCAGGTGTGAAAGCTGAGGCACTTGCCCTCAGAGTCCCCATAGTCTATTCAGTCTATTCATAGTCTTTGCAGGAGTGGAAGTTGCTCAGTCGTGTCTGACTCTTTGCGACCCCATGGACTATAGCCCAGTAGGCGCCTCTGTCCATGGAATTCTCCAGGAGAGAATACTGGGTTGCCATTCGTTTCTCCAGGGGATCTTCCCAACCAGGAATTAAACCCGGGTCTCCTGCGTTGCAGGCAGATTCTTTACCGTCTGAGCCACCGGAAAAGCCCCTATTCAGGAGCACGCAAGCAAAAACCATTAAATAAACTGAAACAGGAATGATGCATTCTGTAGTCAGACAACTTTTGTAAATAATGAGCACCTACTCTGTCTAGTAAAATCCATTTTCCCTTCAGACATCAGCTCAAAAAAAAAAAAAAAATCAATTTTTTTTTCCTGAGAACCTTCCTGTATCACTCTTCCCTATCTCTACACACACATAGGTGTGCATGTACACACACACATACACACACTCTCTCTCTCTCTCTCACAAACACACTCTATAGATGAGATCTCTTGATTCTTTGAGCAAAGAAAATGGGGTGGCCATAAAGGCTACACCAGGGAATCCTGACCAGTAGTATTTTCACTTCTGACAGTGTCACAGTGGAATCTCCAGACCAAGGTGTGAACACTGAACAGGGACCTCTTCAGATCCAGCAGGAGTTGATGAGAAGCCTTATTCCTGCCTCCCAGTTCCAAGAGCTAAATAGTTAAGATGCAGAGTTCAAAAGGTTTCTGTCCAGTAGGGGGAGCTCTGCCCCTTAGTAGTCACTTGTTTTTAGAGTCACAGCACCTCAGATAAGAGGGACCAAAATGCACTAGTCCAGCCACTCTGAGAGCAAGAATTCCCTCAAGAACCAAGGTTGCTGTCTTTAATATATTTCCTCCCCTTCCTTTTTCAGATGTATTTATTGAGCACCTGCTATGTACCAGATTATAAAGATGGATAAGGTGATCATGAACTCTCCCTTTTTTCTACTTACAGCCTCACTTGATTACCTCCCCAAACCGGGCAGCTCCTTACTACTGCCCTTGAGGCTCCTCCTTCCTTGGGCTGCTCTGAAGGCTCAAGTGTCCTTTGCATTGAATCAGAAACCCTTCCCTGATACCTTCTATCTTTGATTCCCGTTTGTGACTCAGCTTTGTACCTGGTATATTATGAGTGCTGCCTTCCAGGCCTTTCTGCCCCCTGAGTTCCTTTCAAATACTTGAAAAAAGTGATTGAGCCCCTTTGAGTCATGTTGTTAATTTTCATCATTGTTTGGTCCCAACTTTGGATTATTGTTGAAGGAAGGGAGACCCCTTCCAGGGTCCAGCAGTGGGCTGTTGTCTAGCTCTCAGAAACGAACTGTCCGAGGAGACACACGTGCTGACAAAGGAAGAGACTTTATTGGGAAGGGGCACCCGGGGAAAGACAGCAGGGTGAGGCAGCTCAGCGGACTGCTCCGCCACGTGGCTCGCAGTCTCGGGCTTTATGGGAAGGGGTTAGTTTCTGGGTTGTCTCTGGTTAAGCATTCTGACTCAGGGTCCTTCCTGCTGATACACGCTTCAGCAAGGATTCCCGGAGGTTGGTAGGACATGTGGACTGACATTTCCTCGCTTGTTTTGACCATTCCCGAATTCTTCTGGTTGGTGGTGTGTAGCCTGTCACTTCTGCCTTCCTTACCAGGACTTCTGTTGTAAGATAACTCAGGCGCGTGGTTACTGCTGTGCCTGCCCAGGGTGGTGGTTTTGCTCAGCGGTTTCCCTAACGTTGTGTACCCTCCTTTTGGTGAGTGAGGTGGTCAGGGAATAGGCAGGTAAAGTGCTTTCACCCTGACAAAATGTAAAATCAGTAAGATGACATTTAAGCTTCCCTTGTAACACTTCTAAGGCCTCTTCTCTCTTCCAGGGCTTCCATGTTGCGTTCAGAGTTCTTTGATCTTGCGGGGGTAGGGCAGAGCCAAACTCTGTCTGATCTATCTGTTATGCGGTATCGGGAACTAAGAGGGGATATTTTCCTGGGAGATGAGCAGTGTAAAAGGAATGTAGTGGCGATAACCAGCTGGACCCTAGCAGTGCTGTATCTTCTGTTTGGGAAAATGTCCTTCACTGGAAGGGAAAGAACCAAACCAGTGTAGGGAATCCCCACCCCAGAAGGTGAGGAATTAACAAGAACAAGGGCGTTGCCTGGGGCTGCTACTCAAAAAAATTTGTGTTTGAATCAATCAATAAGTCAGTCGATGTATTCCAGACTTCCTGATCCTGACAAAATAAGTTCCTAGGTTCTTTTAGGCTATATGTAGACAAAGCGTTTGATAGATTCCGAGGGGCTATGGAAAATAATGACTGTCAGACATGAGACGAGCAAATATGTTGTTATTAAAAAAAATAGCTATTGATTAGATGTCCTTGATTTCAGTCTAATAGGGAACATATTTACTAATGGGAGTATCTTAAGTACTGGCAAATTTGGGGACAGCAAAGAGGTTTAAACTGGTGTGCCAGTTCCTGGCCTATTGAAAACGCTTGTTGATGGAGAAGACAAGTTGTGACAACTTTGGCTCAGTAGAAACTGATGAGTGATGTCTGCCTTAGGCCTGGGAATGGAGTGTGGTGGCATGCATAGCAGGGGTTTGCTCTCCCCAGTGGCGGCTCTTCTCAGGAGGAAAGAGTCAGTGACGTGGTCAATGATCTGGTGATCGTGTGTAGTCAGCTTGACCCACTTGATGGGCCTGTGGGTCCACCCCACATATCCTGCTCTGACTGCCTGGACACTGCGGGGGGGGGGCGTGTCTGGTATACTGTCTACACCAGACAGAATAGGGTAGGGGTGCAGGCTATGCAGAGGCAAGTGGAAGGTAGATCAGTGAACACAGGGTGCAATTTGCTCACAGATAAGATGTGCATAGGTCAGTCAGGCACTAATTCTGGGAGGATAGGAGGGAGCGGGGTTATCTAGGGCAGTCTTGAGACTAGAGAGAAGACACTTTAAAAATTTTTCATAGGAACTTGCATTTTAATCTTAAACCCTCCGTACAAACTGAACTGCTGTGATGAGGTGAACAAATAGAAAATCTCTCAACACATACATAGTAAGGGTTACCGTGGTAGAAAGTCTGTATACATGAGATTATATTATGCATACAGTCATTGGATTAGCAAGCAGTGATGCAGAACCATGTTCTCTTCTAAGTGCTTTGTATGTTAATCTATTTAATCCTTAAAAAAATCATATGAAGTAGAAACAAGTGTCCTCATTTTACTAATGAAACTGATTCTCCCAAGGTCAGTTAAGTGTTGGAGCCACAATTTGAACCTAGTCAGTCTGGCCCCGGAGTCCTTGTATGCCGTCTCTACATACAGCCTGAAACGTGTGCTGTATTGATGTTGCCCAGCAGTGTCACAGAGTCTCTAAGAAGTTCATTGTCCTGTGTTTTTTTTCTCATTCTCCTGATTTTTTTCTTCTTGGGATGAGAAGTATTAGGGTTTCCTCTCTAAACAGCTTTCATATATAACATATGGCATTATTAATTGCACTTATCAAGTTATACCTGACATCCATAGCACTTATTTCTCTTATAACTGGAAGTCTGTACCATTTTTGACTGCCTTCATCCAATCCATGCTCCCCCACCACACTCTACTCTCCTCTGCCTCTGGAAACCACAAATCTGATCTTTTCTAAGAGTTTTTGTTTTGCTTGTGAAGTATAATCAACCTCCAACACTTTTGGTTCTTATTTTACAAATAGTGATTCAAAATTCTATACATTTCATACCAATCACTATAGTAAGTCTAGTGATGATATTTTTCACCATTCAGAGATATTACTTAGTTATTGTCTGTTCCCCACACTGTACATATCACACCTGTGGCTCACTTTACGATTGGAAGTCTGTACCCCTAGATCTTTCTCATCTCTTTCTTTCCTCCCTGGCCCCCCTCCACTCTGGCCACCACCTGTTTGTTCTGTGTCTGGCTCAGCTTCTGTTTTATTTGTTGTGTTTTTGAGAGTTCACGTGCAAGTGAAATCATACAGTATTTTGAAGACAACTTTTTTTTTTTCTTTCTGCCTCAATGGCCTCATGGCCTTCCAGAGGCCATGTCTCTGGAAGGGACTTTGTGGAGATTACAGTGGTTTAGAACAGCACTGAGAGTCTTCCCTCTCCCCACCCCCACTTCTCCTTTTCATTAGTATCTGCTTTGTATAAGGACACCTGATTACTTCAGACATTTAACTCAGAGTAGGTGAGGAGTTGGGGTCACTATTGTAGTTCCATAAGGGTGTGTTTTTCATCCCCTCCAGATTATTTAATTTACATAATTTGGCTAACCAACCAGCACCTACTGTATAGCAAGGGGAACTATGCTCAATATCTTGTAATAACCACTAATGGAAAAGAAAATGAAAGAATATGTATATATATCAAATCACTTTGCTATACACCTGAAACTAATGTAACATTGTAACCTAACTTTACTTCAATAAAAATGTTTTTAAAAATGTAGAGCAAGCAAATAAAATTTCCTATACTTAAGGTGATTAGCCAACATAGTGTGAATTTACAGTCATAGAAGAAGTGAAATGACGGCTGGTGTTTGGGTTAAAACCAATCAGAAGCCTTCTCAGCATGTATGCCCAGCCCTTTGTACTTTGGACAAATTACTTATTCTCTCTGTGCCTCAATTTCTTCCTCTGTAAAAATGGTGCCTGTCTCCTCCATCTCTCTGAGAATTAAATTGTGTATACAGCATTTAGATTGGTGCCTGGTATGTGTTAAGTGTGACTACAAGGTAGCTATTATTGCCTTGCAGACTTGGGTTGCCTACTCCTGTGACCTTTTTTTGGGGCCTTCGCATTTTCTATTTTTAAAGTAATTTGTGCTGTGGCATGCCCCAAGGATAGCATGTACAGGTACAAGTAGAAACAAGTCCACTGGGAAGAAAAGGACATCACCCCTTGCTGAAACGGAAGATTTAAAACCCTTGAGATACACCTTCTAGATCAGGAATCAAAATATTCAATTTCTTGGGAGTGCAGCCACAGATGGCCTAAGTACTTTGTAAAATAGAATTAACAGAAGCACCTTGGCAGTCTAAGGATCTCAAAACTTGGTTTGAATGACTCTGTGTATATTTTGAAGCACCAATTATGCGATGAAAGAATTTCCTACCCAGCAGATAATGAACTGATAAGAAGAGATCTTTCTGGCTGCCAAGCATGGGTTATCAGGAGGGTCCAGATTCCTGGCGGGGAGCACGGCCATATCTACTGCAGGCACTGCCTGGGTCAATATTGTATTGTATAGGAGGCTGGCGTGTTGCCCGTAGATTCTCAAGGTGTTGAGACAACCTGGCTGATGGAATATTGATCTCAAGCTTGTCGGTTTCAATGGAATTCAGGAGTGAGTTGCAATAAAACAAGTTTGTATTTAGTTTTCTAGATAGTTGCCATCCTGTTAATTTCTCTTTGAGTGTAACTTTTCCTTCTGTTCTCATAAAACACATATTGCCTCTCTTACTAAAGGAACCTGTATGGAACTAGGGGAAAACAATGTGTTAAGAGAAATATATCAGGCCTCCAGTGTTCTGTCTGTGAGCCATGTTAGGAATAGAAAGACTCCAGGGCAGTGATGATTTTCAAGCCAGGTTGTAACCAAGGTGGTGTGTCTGCTAGATGGGCTCATAAAGGTGGTGAGATATTTCAAATGTTAGGTAACCAAATCTGTTGCAAGAGGAAGAGTTCAAACTTCCAAATTAGGCATGATACACACTATCCGTGGCACTGAGACCCCTGAGGTGGGACAGAGCTGAGTGAATTAGAAGCAAGCTTCGCTTTATTTCCGGGTATACAATCAATTAAGCTATTTCCAGAAGCAGCAGCACAGATGGCATTTTACTTAGTTTTATAGGGTAGTTTTCCACCCGTTGATACAAGGGGAGATGAGAGCAGGCAGCAGTAAGGCTTTCTTATTATCTGCTTTATACTTTCTTAATGAACCTACTTGGTTTCTACTCTGTGTCTTCCTGGGTACAGAGGGCAAAAGCATTTTCTCCTGCCAGGCTCCATACTCAACACTGGATCTATTAATATACTCATTCCTGGTCAAAGGTTTGGCACAGAACCATGTGAAGTGTTCTTTAAGCACTCTCCCTCTAAACAAAATCTGTACCTCCAAGGTGAATGTGCATCGTGGGATTGATGTTCCTCTCAGCTTAAGATGCATCAGCTGTGAACTGAATTGTATCCCTCTAAAATTTGTATATTGAAGTTCTAACCCACAGTCAGATGTTATTTGAAGATGAGGCCTTTGAAAGGTAATTAACGTTAGGTAAGGTCGTGAGGATGGGGCCCTGATCTGGTAGGATTAGTGTCCTTAAAAGAAGAGGTATCAGGAAACTTGCTTTCTCTCTATCATGTAAAGACACAGTTAGAAGGGGGTTGCCTAGAAGTCAGAAAGGGAACTCTCTGACTATGCTGACTCCTTGATCTTGGACTTTCAACCTGCAAGACTTCAAAAATGTAAATTTCTGTTGCTGAATTCACCCAGTCTTTATTTTGTCATGGCATCACAAGCTGAGATAGCGTCTTATCTATCTGTGACTTAAGTGTGGCATAATAAAGGCATCTTGCCAACCCTGGGTGAGGCTGTTCATAATAGACGGAGGAAGCAAGTCTCACTTCAGACCCTCCAAGCCTGCGAATAATTTTTCCACCCTCTGCCTCCATGTATCCAGCTCAACCTTAGTAGTTCATTCCTTTGGGATTCCAGCAGCTATCTTTTTGGTCAGCTTTTTTCTTTTTGGCATTTAAAATTGGAAAATAATGAAGTAATACAATCATCCTTCTGAATCTAAGGGAGATTGGTTCCAAGACACTTGTGGATACCAAAATCCACAGATGTTTGAGTCTCATATAAAATGGTATAGTGTTTGCATGTAACTGACACATATCCTCCTGTGTACTTCAGATCCTCTCTAGATTACTTATAATACCTATTACAATGTACATGCTATGTGAACAGTCAAAAATATATGTAGAAGTGGTTGCTAGAGTGAGACAAATTAAAGTTTCCTTTTTGGAACTTCCTGGATTTTTTTCCCCAAGTATTTTCAGTCTGTGGTTGGTTGAATTCTCAGATATAGACTCCTGGGATATGGAACCTTGGGATATAGAGGCCTAATTTTACATGGTTGTCAAACAAACAGCAGTAACCACACATTACATATGAGTAGCTAGTGAGAATGTTTCCTTTCTCTGTTCACATCCTGGGACTTCAGTTTTTACTCCAGCATCTCATGGACTTCAGTATCTTTGGATACTTCTTCAGATACTATGTACATATGTAAATATGTTTGTATCTCTTCTTTTTAACAGACATGTACGCATGCTATTTATATTCCATTTTCTGTGTTTTGCTGATAGTGTTAAGATACTTGAGAAATTCCTGACTGATTGACACTCTGAGTCTCCAACATTTATCAGAACAATTAGTCCTCTGACTGGAGGGTCATCTTAATCTAAGGAGGACAAAAAGAGGCTGAAGAAGAAGATAATAGATGTCAAATGGACAATTCAGAGTCTTCCTGAGGGTTGCCCAATTTCACCTAAGTAGATGCTATAGAAATTCTGTGGTGCTATTGTAGCTATATCTTACCATGTTCACATGACTGATTCTTTATTATCTCTCATGTCTCACTTTCGATGTCACATCCTCTGAGAAGCCTTCCATGACTACTCTTCCAAAAATAGCTTCTTCCACTGCTCCTCAGCAGAGGATTAGCACAGCTCTCCTTTTCTTTTTATGCATAATTTCCTTCCATTTGAGTATTAGAAACACAATTATTTTTGCATCTTACAAATGTAATTTTTTTAAATTGAAAAACAATCACCTTTCTTCAGCAGCAGAGATTTCAGTATTTGTAGCCTTCTGAGTTCAGTATCCTGCCAGCTAGACCCTGAAGTTAGTGAAAATGGTGACTAGCTCTTATATGTTTATCTACAGTGCCTACCCAGGGTTTCAGTACATATTTTATTGAATAAAGAATAATGTCAAAAATAAAAGAATGTCAAGAAGCTTTTCCTGTACCTTTTTTTCTAGTGTTTTTTTTTTTTTTTTTTTTTTTTTTACAGTTACAGGTTTCATGTTTAAGTCTTTAATCCACTTGAAGTTGATTTTTATGTAAGGTGTGAGGTAAGAGTCTGGGCTCATTCTTCTCTGCATGTGGTTCTCCCACACTATGAAGAGATTATCCTCTCCTTGTTGTGTGTTCTTGACACACTGCTCAGAGGTCAGTTGACCTCAGATGCATGGGCTTATTTCCGGGCTCTCTGTTACATTCCATTGGTCTGTGTGTCTGCTTTTATGCCATTCCCATACTGTTTCGCATACTACAGCTTTGAATATATTTTGAAATCAGAAAGTGTGATCATGCCTTCAGCTTTTTTCTTAATGCTCAAGATTGCTTTGGCTAATTTTTTTTTTTTTTTTCTTGTGGTTCCCTATGAATTTGAGGATTTCCTATTTTTGTAAAAAATGCCATTGGTGTTTTTACAAGGATCACATCAAATCTGGAGTTGGCTTTCGGTACTCCAAAAATATTCTTCCAGTTCATGAACATGGAGTGTCTTTTCATTTACCTGTGTCTTCTTTAGTTTCCTTCACTAGTGTTACATCATGTTCAGTATACAGTAGAAGCACACTGCACTGAAGAATTACTACTTCTGTTGTTCCCTATCACAGTATTTCTCTGATCATGATTTACCTGCTCCATGTCACCTCTCTCCTGATTTCAAATTCTTTGAAACCTAAAGGCAATTAAAAATGATTTTGCATCGCAAATTTAATATTACCAACCATTACCTTAAGGGGCTTGAAATTCAGATTAAAAAGGGATATTATTTCTACCCCTTTAAAATTACATTTTTACTGTATTTAAAGAGATGGTTTTGCAGAACGGTTTAATTTTTTCTTACTTTACTGGGCCCCATTTAGTAGCTTTTTCATACCTTCTGAAGTTCTTTGACTTTTCACATTGTCCATGACTGAGATGATAAAGAACAGTCTCCCCCACCACCAAGAAAAGGACTTGTATTTGGACTGTATCCAAACCTGACCATCATGTTTGGCATGTGGCCTCTGAAATGGAAAAGAACATATCACAAAATAATTAGTGTATTATCTTCCTGAAATTTCCTGTCTTTTATTTGGGAGGAATAAACAAATTGAGTGATGTGAATTCCAAAGTGCTTATCATGTGATATGATCTTAAATTATTCTAACCCTCACTACTGGAGAAAGACAATGTATTATTTTAACTCAGAAAGAGGGAACTAATTGGGAGTCTCAATCCTTGCAGGAAATGAAGCAATTAAGAAATCATGCAAAGAAAAATAGGATGCCAGGTAGGTGAACAGCAGTGATATCCCGACCATTACTTAGGTACTTATTACTAAGAAGAAACTGGCCACATGCACGTCAACTACCTACGGAAATGTGGGACTCAGCCCTGCCAGGAACTGAAAGCATATGCATTACTCTGATCTTAAAAATTTCATCCAGGGATTTCTTCAGGCTTTTGAAAAAATGCATGCAATGACTTTCTATTCCTAGAAATGTTGGCTGTTACAAAAGGTTTACTTTAGTTTTTTAATCTTTTATCTTTTCACTTGTCCACAGAGTCCTTAAGATGTCTGGGCCTTGAAGGATGGGTAGGAACTTGCCAATTAGGTGATGGGAGCAAGGACCTGTGACAGTTGACCTACAAGGCAAAGTGTGCTCAGTATCAGCTGGAGGTAAAGCTGGTGGGAACCCTGCCTACACATTGTGCTTTAGGCAGGGAGGAGGCATTATAGACTCTAAGGAGAAAAGATACAGTCTGGCCGTTTATTAGGGTCCCTTGGGTAGCGGGGTGGAGAAGGGATAAGACCACGAGAGACTTGAGGCAAGAGAACGTTGGGAGACCATAGCAGAAAAGAGGTGAAAAGACCATGACAAGGGGCTTTGGCACAGAGATTCAAACCACAAGACCCAGTGGTGGGTTTCCTATGGAGAGTGAGTGAGTGTGCATGTGTGTGAGTGAAGGAAGGCATGATGGAAGAGGAGGAAAGAAGAGGAGAAAGGAGATGAAGGAGGGAGGAAAGGATAGAGGAAGGGGAGAGAGGGATGACCTTTGACCTTGTGTCTGTCTGAACACACATTAGCCAAAAAACTGCTAGATGATGGAAAGACATTTTATTTTACTCATTCATACATTTCTTCTTTCATATTTTTTCTTGAAGAGTTTGTTGAATCAGATCAAAATGTGCGATGAGTGTTGGCTCCTCCTTGTGGCATCTGTTCTTTGATGTCTTATCTTTCTCTTTGCCTCTGGCTTTTGAGTCCTGTGAATCATTGTTTCATAAACAGAGGTTTATGGTGAGCTTACTCTACACCAGGTGCTGTTCTGGAGGCTGGGGATGTAACAGTGAACAAAACAAGTTAAATTCCTGGCCTCATGGGATGGTTTGCATCAAAGTCTCTTTTGAGCTTCTCTGACCTAGCTCTGTTTTTCTTGAAAGGGAAAGTGTTAGTTGCTCACTTGTGTCCAAGTCTTTGCGACCCATGGACTGTAGCCATGAGGCTCCTCTGTCCATGGGATTTTTCAGGCAAGAATAGTGGAGTGGGTTGTCATGCCCTCCTCCAGGGGATCTTCCCAACCCAGGGATCGAACCTGGGTCTTCCGCACTGCAGGCAGATTCTTTACCATCTGAACCTAAGTCCTAAGTTTTCAAAAGAACTTCAGAGAAGGAGCTGAGCTAGGACCCAGAAGTTGGTTGTTCTAAATGTTGGAAGATCACTGAGGTTGGCAGAGGTAGGAGGAGAAAGGGTGTGTGTCAGGGTCCCAGGATGGGAGGCGTGTCTCTTAATAAACTGAAGCCTGCATTGTTCTTCTTTTTGGAGATCAAAAATGTGGTAAACAAAATGTTCCACATAAAACAAAAAAACCCCTCAACTGAGTACCGTCAGTCCACAGAATCATGAGAAATAATAAATCATTTTTGAAACAATTAAGTTTTGGAGTCATTACCCAGAAACAAATAACTGATACAGTACCCAAAGTTACCCAGAAAGTGATGGAATTGAGACTTCAAATGCCTTATTCCAAAAGCCTCTCTCTATACTGTACCATCTCAATGATAAAATCTTGTGACTGAAAGAAACGCAGGAAGTCAAACAAACAGAAAACCTAGAAACAGACACCACAGTTATTTTTAACAATTCAACTAAAGTTATGTTCTAGCTTTATTTACCACAGAATAAGAGGATACTAGGATTCCCTGGTGGCTCAGATGGTAAAGAGTCTGCCTACAATTCAGGAGACCCAGGTTCAATCCTTGGGTTAGGAATATCCCCTGGAGAAGGAAATGGCAACCCACTCCAGTACTCTTGCCTGGAAAATCCCATGGATGGAGGAGCCTGGCAGGCTACAGTCCATAGGGGTCACAAAAAGTCTGACATGATTGACCTACTTCACTTTCTTCTAAGAAGATACTAACTGATGTATGTTTTCTAATAGTTCCATGCGTTTTTGATTAGTCTTTAGCTTTCTAGGACAATCAAATTAAAGAAGTATTACGCTGCCGTTTTCTAAATCTACTTTTCATTCAGTGTAAATCCTTTAAAATACATGTAGAAATAGCAGTAACATCAAGCAAAAACAGTCAGCAAGAACAAGACCGGGAGCTGACTAGGGCTCAGATCATGAACTCCTTATTGCCAAATTCAGACTTAAATTGAAGAAAGTAGGGAAAACCACTAGACCATTCAAGTATGACCTAAACCAAATCCTTTACAGTGATGCAGTGTGGACACTTTGTAAATATGAAGGAAGCAAAATGTGAAGGCCTGAGGTGCCCTCTGAGGTCCCTGGCACATGATGAATTTAGAGAACGTTTTTTTGTTTCCCTTAGTGTTCCTCTGCAAGTTCCATCTCATTTCTTGTTTTAATGAGGACGTCCTTTATGCCTAAACAAAATCCCTATTGCCAGAACCCCAACCCGTTACCTCCATGGCTCTTCTCTGCCAAGTTTCCCATAGGAGGGGGTGAAAAGGAGCCTCTGCATGCTGTGGGCTCCAGGAACTGTCAGCCACCTGCAGGGGGCATCCTTGCTGCTGTGATTGACAGCCCTGGGTTGTGCAGGTGATGGAGACCATCACTCTCCCCTCCCTCTCCTGTACCTCCAGATTGTACCAGTACGATGTGTGCGCTTTTGGCTTGTGGCAGTTCCGTACACTTCTGCTGGGTGCCGTGCTGGCCACTGACTTAGGTGAATAAAGTGGCGTCCGATCAGTGAGTTAGTCAAAGACAGACAATTGTCTTGCTGTATGGTGAGTATTACACTAGACATGTGTGTAAGTTGCAATGCAAAGGTGGAAGGAAGGATCCTGAATCCTGATGGGAGGTGCAAAGCGGGATCTAGCAAGGAGAATGGCATTTGAATTCGGGAATTTAAGGGTGAGTCGGTTTGACAGTGATCCATGGGAAAGTATGAGTCCAGATCCAGAGGACATGGACAGATACTGAGAGGTACCTGACGTCCAAGACTCTGCATTAGTTTTGGAGCTAGTGCAGCATCTCCACATGGATGGGACTCATAAGGGAGAGTGTGAAGTATAGATATGAGTGCCATGCTGTGGAGTACTGGGAAATCAGAGGTTTTTAAGCAGGTAACAGTTGATCTAGGTTTTAGAAACACCCCTTCGGCAGGAATGTGGAGGACAGTGATAGGAGATGGAAAATCAGAGGTGAGGAGCCCAACTGTGAGATCATTGCAACAGCACAGGTGAGCGATGATGTGGACCTGGGCTTGGGCCGTATTTCCAGTCTGAACCGCTTTCCTGAATTCTGGCCTCTTCTATCAAACTGTCTATTTGATGTCTCTGCTCAAATGTCTAGTAAACATCTCAAACTCACCACGTCCAAGACAGAACTACGGATCTGCCCTTCTCCAAGTCTGCTCCCTTCATAGCCTACCCCATTTCCATTGATGAGAGCTCCATTCTTCCAGTCGTTAAAAAAACTTGGAGTTGATTTTGTGATTTATACCCTCCATTTATTGTTGTTGTTGTTTAGTCGGTAAGTCGTGTCCAAATCTCATGTGACCCCACGGATTATAGCCTACCAGGCTCCTCTGTCCATGGAATTCTCCAGGCAAGAATACTGGAGTGGGTTGCTATTTCCTTCTCCAGGGGATCTTCCTGACCCAGGGATCAAACGCATGTCTCCTGCATCTCCTGCATTGGCAGGTGGATTCTTTACCCCTGAGTCACTGGGGAAGCCACCCTCCCTTTTACCAATCAAAGTCCCATCATCTTTCCCTTCCTCATTGTCTCTACTGCTACCATCCTGGTCTAAATCCCCATGATATTTTTCCTGGATTGCTGCAATAATGGCTTCCTGCTTAAGTCTTTGCTCTTTTAAATCCTTGCTCAGACTTCATCTTCTTAGAGACATCTACCCTGCCCACCATATCTAACACTGCAATCTGCCTTTACTCACTTTAGCCCATCCACTTACTAACCATTCACTCTATTTTCCACAGTACTCATTCCAGTTATATAGCATGCTGCATAATTGTTTTTTTGTTGTTTATCGACTCTTTCTATACTCAAAAGTAGCTCCACAGGGTGGGGTTCTTGGTCTATTTGCTCACTAGAAAAGAGCCTGGCACAAAATAGGAACTGAGCGAATATTAGGTGAATGAATGAATGAATGGGAAGTCTGCTGTAAAGAATGGAAGATGTACATTACCAGGATAGAAATTAGAGCTCTCAGCATCATACTGCCTTGAGGGTGGAGAGAGGAAAACAGTGTGATTCTGGGTTCCTTACCTTGAACTGATACATTTACCTGATAAGGGGAAGACAGGAGAAAAAAAATATCTGGGAGAACTTAATGAATTTACTTGAGTCTGAATGTTTGTGAAATAGCCAAATTCAGTTACTCAGGACATGGGTTCTGCTAAACAGAGAGGTCAGGCTGGAATTAAAGTTTTGTAGGCATCACCGATGGAGTGGTTGAGATTCCCTGGGGAGAGGGAACCAAATGAAAGAGGAGAAGTAGGTGAAAAGATGCTAGGAGACATACTCCTTTGTTTAGAGGACACACCCAGAGTAAGCCAGCAAGTACTATTCAGCATTCTTTGGCAGAAGTTTGGTCTCCTTGGCATACTTGGGCACCTGTTTGGAAGCTGAAGAGAGAGGCAGGTGTATGAAGGGGCAAAGAGTGAGATGGTCAGAGCACCTCTTGTCACACAGTCTTGGGTGAGTCTCTGTAATGTTGGGATTGCTTCCTAAGCCCCTGTGTCCTCCAACCATCCTTGCCCCAACTTCCTGAATCCTATCCGTAGCATCTATTCCAAGTTGGTCTTATCCTCGCATCAAGGTGGCAGACAGGAGAGCCCTGGCTTAGAGCATTAAAGGCTCCAGCCATTGTTTCCTTCACTGAGTTGTCAGAAAGGCAATCCTGCCTACATCCTATGCCTCTCACATTCCATGATGCATTTGAGACAATTTGCTACAAGGCTTCAGATTCCAATTTTGCAGAACAGTCAGAGATCACTTAACTGCATTTTGCCTGTTTACAAGAGCTGATGATGCCTGCTTCACCAAATGGCTCTTAAAGGAAATTCAAAGAAAAAGCCATGTTTTTTTATTTGCTGTTTTTCTTTTTCAGAAACTTCTCAGGGAAAGGCAACAAATGTACATGCAAGAATCCCTACGAGCCTTTAGCTGGTTAGAAGGATGGGGAGTTGGGGCTGGGCACCTAAGAGTCAGCAGTGCTGAAAGGCAAGGACCCTGACAAATGACAGCGTCTGAATCTTAATGCCATCCTTTGGCAGGCAGCTGTTGTTAAACTGGTCATGCCCACTCCAATCTGGAAGGATCTTTTGAAACAGCTATTTTAAAAAAGGAACTTGCATGTGAAAGTGCAAAGAGTATATGGGGTGTGTTTCTTTTCCATCAAGAGAGGGTTTTCTCCATTTGATAGCTAGTACTTTCCGGGCAGGTCCTCCAAACCTATCTGGGCTAAATAAGCCACGTCTTTGGGTCGTCTTCTTCTCAAATGTCTCCTTTCGGCACTTGGGCTGTCGAGGTGGCCTCTGTCTTCCCATGGATACAGCTGCTGCATGGACAGTGTCATGTACTTGGGATCTGTCTCATGATGGCACTTGTGACAATGCTGATCCTTCTGTGGGTGGTAGTGGATGTATGTTGTATATAGTACTGCAATAATGTTGATTAACAAAGCACTGCAAACTCAAGTGGCTTAAGATAACAGTCATGTCAGCTTAACAAAATGGATAACCTCAATGATGAGAATCATCTTTTACTCAGTGAACATAGTGTTTAAGCCCCAGGAGACAGTTCTCAGATACTCCTGAGGCACTGTTCTGAAGAGGTAAGGGAGGAACCAGGATATATAGGAGTTAAAAAAAAAAAAAGAAAAACCACAGGTAGGAAAATCAAAAGATGACTGCAAGTTAAAGAAAACTCTAGGCAACGTAAGTTAATGAACTTAGCTCTTTTCTGGTTGGGAAGATACAAGAGTCCAGGCTAATTGATAACATTCCTTTGATATGTACCTCAGTTGTCTAGGCCCAATATCCTGTTCTTTTCCATCCTGAATTCCCCCAGGGTGTACCTTGGTTGGGGGTGTGGCTACAGTGGCTTATGACCTGATGGCTGTAACATCCTTTGTTTACTGATCCTGCAGGTGGCATTCTTTGCCCACAGGTGTTGATTCTTGCTTACCTGTCAAGGGTTGCCTGATGTCTGACTGTCCTGGGCTGGGCTCCTGGGAGACTCTGCTTCAGGGTGCAGCTCAAGCTGGTCTGTTTCTTACCAGGGTCGTTCCACGTGTGTTCATTCCAGATCCCGGATTCTACAGAGCAGCAGCTTCCTCGGGAAGAGTGGCAGTTCTTGGCACGGTAATGCAAGTGTAAGAAGGTGAGCAAATTGCACTGTCTTTACTGCGTCAGGTCTGCCTACATCCTATTGGATGAAGCGAGTTTTTGATACATGGCCACAACCGGAAATCAAAGGATGGGGAGGAATTATATGCCATCATGAGAAAAAGTGAGTCATTTTGGCAAGCCTAATATCAGGCAGGCAGGTACATGTATTTCTTGTGTGGGAGAGGAGTAAGGAATGCATAATGGTCAGACAGCATTCTGTTCTCCCACAACCACCTACCATTCCTGGGCCACGGGCAAGGTCTCCGTTTATCCTTACATGATCAACTAAGGCTCTTTGCATCCCTACCACACGTTAGACTCTGTGCTAAGCACCGAGGTTATATTAATGAAGACATAGAGGGAATTTGATCCTGGGATCCTGCTAGGAGACCTAGCAGAGGCCTGATCTGATTGGGAACAAAGATTTGATCTTGAGCTTTGGAAAGGGAGTAAGCTTAAATCTTGGAGAGCCAGCATTCTAGGGGTGGTAAATACAATTGATATTTCCCATTTTCCAGAGACTGAGTTCTTTCTGCTAGCCTTTTCTTTCTGGGAGACTCCAGGTAATATTTTCCTGGTCTAGAGGGAATGAATATGTGTGTCTGGGAGACACACATAATTCAGAAAAAGCTTAGCATAAGTGAGTCAGGGAGATCTTCTGTACTAGATAAGGATTTCTGAAACCAGGGTCTTGTCGGATCCAGGCATCTGCTGCCAGGATCCTGAGGTCACCAGAGAGGTGGCTGCTGTTTCCCAGATATCTAGGACTTGGTTGGCTTCAATCCAGTGGTATGTGACCTGAACAGAAGCTTCCAGAATGCATGGAAACAGTAGACACATGGTTAGATGGTGGCAAGGCAAAGCCTTGTGTCAGTATTTTCTGCAGTTGTGGCTGGTTGATACCTGCATGATTTTTCTCTGACCATGACTGATGCTCAACGGTGTCTTTGAATTGGTTCAGTAAATGTTTTTAGGGGCCATTCTGATTGCATTTCACACACAAAAAATACTAGACAAATGTTTCATCCACTTGCATCAGTGGGGCATCAAGTTCACAGACCTTTTTAAAGGAGAAAAGCTCTCCTAGAGAATTGAGATTGGAAAACAAAGTAATGAATGAGCTGGAAAGGAGGCTTTTGTTAAGTCTCTCAGTGAAGGATTGAGTAAAGCTTGGTGAATATGCCAGGATGGCACGAGTCATCAACAAAAATATTTCACACAAGCATGACTGAAGCAGCATTGGTTCTTGCTGATTGAACGGTACTGATTAGACAGTCAACTCATTTTCAGTTTCACTGGATTTGGCCCTAGAAGGTTCAGTATTAGCAGCTAACTTTTTTGAACCCTTGAGGTCTCTTATGTTTGAATCCATAGATAAAGTGAATAAGAGGAACATAACGTGATCACCTCATAATCCGTTAATGTCATTTATCAGCCACTGCAGTGAAGTGATAGTGAAAGTCACCATGATAGTGACTTTCAGAGCTATGCCTGTAGAGTTTTCTCCTTAAGGAGTTTTCTGAAGCACACATTCAGTGGCCATTTCTGAAACTGACCATCTAAGGTTTCTGTAGAGCTGGGGTCAGCAAGCTACAGCCTGAGAGCTGAATCTGTCCTGCCGACCTGTTACTGTAAACAGAATTTTGCAGGACCACAGCTCTGCTCCTCATTCACATACTGTCCGTGGCTGTTTCTCTGCTCCAACAGCAGAGTTGAGTAGCTGCTACAGAGGGTTTATAGCCCACAGAGCGTGGGATATTTACTATCTGACCATTTACAGAAAAAGCTTTGCGACTCTTACTGTACAGAGTAGACTCGGCTGAAAGACATGCACGTAAACTGGGGGGGTAGGGCAGGAACTCTTCCTGTTGTGATAGGATCCTTTCTGGAGTCTGAGTCTGGAGACCCCAGGTGTGGATGGGGCTTCATGGACTCAAGGATGTCACAGGACTCATTCTCAAACTCTTGGCTCTGCTTTATTCTTCTTCTTTAAAAATATATTTTAAAATTTATTTATTTGGCTGTACCAGGTCTTAGCTGTGGCATGCAAACTCTTAGTTGTTGCATGTGGGATCTAGCTCCTGGACCAGGGGTCAAACCCAGGCCTCCTGTATTGGGAGTGTAGAGTCTTCGCCACTGGACCATGAGGGAAATCCCTGTATCCTTCATTCTCAGGGAGTCTTTCTTTAAGTGGTATAAAAGATAGCCAGCAGTAGATCTGGGCTTAAACAGTGCTCAGTTTTTATAACTGCTGTTATACAGAAATTCTTTCTCCCAGCATCTATTGTAACCCGCATCCCAATTCCACAGGGCTCTGATTGAGCTGGGTGCTCAATATGGACCTGTGTCTAAGCTCAGGCAGACAGAAAACTGTACAGAGTGATCGTTTGTGTTTTAGACCCGACTTCTACTCATAGAGTGGGGAAACAAGGGACATGCATTTGCAGCCCTAACACAGCTGGGGAAGGAGGGGTATCCCACAGGAATCAAAGGGAAACGGAGAATTGATGGGAAATTTGGAGACAGCCTAGAACCTAAGAATTCTTGAGAGGCTTATGTTTGTCATTTTTCCTTGCACTGTGATTTCTTCCAGCTGCTGAATTTTCTACCTCTGCAACTTGTCTTGCACCTCTTATCACTCATCTTCTTCAATGACTGCTTGGTCTGTGTTGCTCAGACTGTCCGTCCTTTCATTCCCTCCAGGTTCTATAAAAGAAGGCTTTTGTGTGGTGCAGACTTTACCATAGGCATGCAGTATTTGAGGATAAAAATAACTCAGTACAATACAGCTGAGACAACTTACGATTTAATATCACTCATTATTCCCAAGAAAGCTTAACCAGTCCTCACCATAGTAAGAAATTGTTTCTAACCCTGTACTCCTCTAATGCCCCAGCTTTCCACAATATTCTTGGTCAGTTCTTCCTCTGAAGACTGTTCTTCTCACTGAACTCCAGACTCCAGCATTTCAAAGTTTATGACATATTTTGCTCAAAAGGGTTTTACTTTGTCTATCCTGCCTCAAACTCCAATACTTTGGCCACCTCATGCGAAGAGTTGACTCAATGGAAAAGACCCTGATGCTGGGAGGGATTGGGGGCAGGAGGAGAAGGGGATGAAAGAGGATGAGATGGCTGGATGGCATCACCCACTCAATGGACATGAGTTTGAGTAAACTCCGGGAGTTGGTGATGGACAGGGAGGCCTGGCATGCTGCGGTTCATGGGGTTGCAGAGTTGGACACGACTGAGCAACTGAACTGAACTGATCCTGCCTCAAGATAGTCTCCAGAACAATTTATACCCCACATATCTGTTTAGGGTCTGTGAGAAGCAGAATGGATCCTTCCAAGATCATTGACCTTGCAGTGATAACAAGTGTGCCATTGTCGCAGTGGTTGTACTGGTGAGGGGGTCGGGGGAGGAGGAAGGGGACTGGGGAGAATTTTATTTGCTTTTCACATGCATATTATTCTTTACATTTAGCCATTACAGTCTTCACAAGTGGTTTTTTGTAAAGAAAGATTGACTACATTATCAGTAAAAAGTGTATAAGGCTCATGTGGCCAAAACGTGTGCCTTTTTTTGGCAATGAGAATATGTCTTAGGCAGTCACAGGTCCAAGAAGGTGGAGAAGATCTGAATCTAACTGACCATCCAGAGAAGTGTAAGAGGAATACATTCCAGATCAACTAAAACCAGGGATCCTGCAGAATAAGAAAAATATTTGTGGCTTTGGAACTTTCATGGATGCTTGTTACACATTATTACGTAGTAGCTGACTGATACATTGAAGCTTAGGGTCAAAGAGTCTGTCCACAGCCCTTGCTTTTTGCTGTGCCAAGACACTTATGTTTGTCTTAGCATATTGATGTCTTTTTTTCTCTTCCTTCTATTAGACCGTAAGTTCCAAAAAGGACAGAAAACTCATTTCTGCCATCTCCCCCACCCCCGAGCATAAATCTCTGTACCTTATTGCTGTTTGAGACAGGTTTTGGATAAATGGTAAATTTGAGCCTCGTGGTGGTGATGGCCTCAGATGGAAATTATGTCCTAATTACCTGCTGGTAAATAAAATCACTGATCTCAGAGAGAACCAGATGAGATTTAGAAATGGATTGGCAGAAACTCATCTCCCCGATAATAATAGAGGTTAGACCTGGCAGCAGGAATAGCGAGGTGAAACACAGTAATGTTCATGTAACATTAATGGTCTCACCATTATTTCACCTAAGTGCATGGTGAAAGGTATTTTGGGATTCATCTGAAAGGATTTGTGATTAGGGTAAGTGACTGTATACAAATGAAAATAGTTTACAGATAGTGTTCTCTGCTTTCCCCAAGAAAACCATTCTGTCTACTGAGAAAATTGGGGAGTGTTCTTTTCTGTTATTTAAATAAGTCCTTTCATTTCCTGGTTTTAGTCAAATAGATTTCTTTAAAATGGCCAAAAGCGTGACAGACTGGTATGTAATATGCTGTCACACCTGTGTTTTATGATTTCTGATAGGACTTAACTGTTCTAACAGAAATGTATATCAAATATAAAAAATGGAAAGAAAACGCAAAGGAACACTATGGTGCTTTGCTTGTTCTTCGAGTGACACGCAAAGTACTGAGCAAATCAAGGCAAAAATATTACAGGTCAAAGATACACAGGGTGAGTGGCTAAAAAAAATCAACTTACCCAGAATGTGGTGTGCTGATTCTTAGTTTAATCCTGAAATAACTGGCTGTTTTTAGGCAAATGGTAGTAAAAATAGGAAAGGCTATCACAGACAAAAAGGCTTAAAATAGGACTGTGATCATCTCTTGTCTTATGATTCCAAGGAGAACAGATACAGAACTCTCCAGTATTTTCAAATCATCTCTGCCTTGGCAAAACGGAGACCTGGCAAGACCTCAGAAAAGAGAGAGGATGAGAAAGTTTTAGCATCTAAGTTAAATAGGTAATTGAATGTGTTTTAGTTATGCCTAGGCTCCTTTTGGATGAAAATGTTCACAGTGACTTCCACTTGCAAGAGAACAGGAATGGGGTTTAAAAAATTTCACCGTGACCCTTTATGTGATGTAAAGTCCTCTTAATTCCCTCAAAACCTTCAGGGATAGAGTCTGGTTCAAGGTATGAGTTTCTGAGGTAGAGACTGAAGGCATTCAAAAATGCCTCCTAGAATGTTAGAACATCTCAGTGCTGGTCAGCTGGTCTACCTTCATGTGGTACTGCAAGATAATTTATCCAATGATTTCATGAGAGTTCAGCTTCAGACCTCCGACCTTGCAGAGCCTGAAGTCCACACCTTTTGCTGACTCATGGGGATGTTAATCACCGAGGTACTGAGACTTTAAAATATTTCTGCAAATGTCCAGATTTAGATGGGGAATTGGAGCAGTAGAGGATATTTGTGTTTGCCTAAGCCAACACATCTTAAAATCTCTGATCCATTCACATCATCCTTTCAGCAAATACTTACCGAGTGTCTGCTGAATGCTGGCCACTCAGGAGACCATGCTAGAGGCAGTGAAGTTGTAGGAAACAAAACAGACTGCCCTGTGTCCTTGGGAAACTTACAATCTAGGAGATAAGTCAACACATGAGATAATTTCGGATGGTGGAAAGACAGTACAAATAATTTACAACAGGATTATAAAAATGATCAGAGGTGCTACCTGTGAGTCTTCACATGTTCAGTTCCATTTATCCCTGAAGAACAGCTCTAACTGTTAGGTGTTTCTTTCTTTTGTTTTTTTTTTTTTTTTGTTTTTTGTTTTTTTTTGCTGTACTCTGTAGTATGCTGAAATTCAGTTCCCCAACCAGGGACTGGGCCCATGGCCCCTGTATCGAGAGTGCAGAGTCTTAACCACTGGGACATTAGGGAAGTCCCTGTAACTGTCAGTTTGATTAGGAGCAGGGCATCACTTCCTTTGTCTGTGGTTTCGGTTGTTTACAGTCCGAGTTCTGACCCATGAACTTCATGACTAATAAAGTCTGGATTTGTGAGTCTGGTATTGGAGACCACTCTCAGTCTGATCCCACTTGGCATTTGCAGCCCTAATTCTACCTGTACCCCAATTCTCACTGCATCCCAAAACACCTTCCACTCTGCTTGCATCCATCTCTGACAGTGCGAGTCCCCTTGCCTTATACAAGAGGACAGAGAAAGTGCTGGAATGTCCTGCCTGGACGGGACCGTTAGTGCTGCCCATTGTCTGGAATTACCCCTGTCCCAACTCACTGGCCAGCATGTCAACCTGTCGAATATAAGCGGTGTTCATGTCCCCATTCACATCTTCCCTCTTCAAGGAACATTTCCAGTGCTTCAGCTAAAACGAATCTTCTCATTGAACATCGAGCCTCTGTCAAAGCATTTGATAAAATTTGCCTTGCAATATAATTACTTACATTATGGGTCTAATTGCACCTCTAGCATATGAATCTCTAAAGAATGGAATCTGCATTTAAAAACTTTTAACTTTGTTCTGTCTTCATTGCTTGGCAACAGAAATTGAATTAGCATCTCTAGAAGGTGTAACCATGCTGTAAAGAGTTCAGGGTAATAGAAACAAGAGGAAGCATATTTTGTGTGTTTTCTTGCATAATGCTCGAGATAGAACACACAATCCTTGTATGGGTTAACATGGCATTAACTTCTTTAAGAGCTATTCATCCTCGGGTCTCATAGAGTCAAAAACAACTTAAGTGACTTAGCACACACACTCATCCCATACCCTTATAATCCTTGTCCTTCTGTCCTTCTCTACCCTGAGCTATCACAGCCACCATCACCCCTGCAGATAATGCCTCCATCCAGCTCCCAATGCTGGGAACGTCCATGCCTGAGGCCGGGTGTCCCCAAAGAATAGCATTGTTCCCTGCTTTCCCAGACTTCTTGTGCTATACTGGGGACGGGTTCTCGGAATGTGACTTAAGCTTGCAAGTATGTTAGACCAGTTGGGTGAGTGAAGGGCTTGATTAAATTTAATTTCACAAAGTGAATAAATTTGCCACATCTTGCCATTTAGCATTTTAGGGTCATTGGTGCCTCTTTGATCCTATACCAGGGTGGCCCATTCAGAGACATTTGCTATTTTTTTCTCTTAAGTTAAAAAATTTTTGTCTGCACCATGTGACATGCAGGATCTTAGTTCCCTGAGCAGGGATAGAACTCCTGCCCCCTACAGGGGAAGCACAGAGTTTTTTAACCACTGGACCACCAGGGAAGTCCCACCCTTTTTTGTTTTTGACCACTTGGGCTTCCAGGGCACCTTCCCTCCTGATCCAAGCTTGTTTAGGTAAAAAAAAAAAACAAAACAGACTCCAAAGCCAGAATTGAGGGCAGGAGTTTCCCTGGACGGTGTCACCTTGGGCAAGGTTTCCCTGGGGATTGAGAGCATTGAACCTGAGAAGGGGGATGGTGGGTGGGGGCTATCTGGGCAGGGCAGTGCTGCACCCACTAGAGCTCCCAGCAGCCCGTATCTGAGTTCTCTCAGCAAAGAAATGAAAGACCCTCAGATTGCTGGGACTCCTTTGCCAGATCCTTCAGAGAGGCCGGAACTGCCTGAGAATCTGCATAGTCCAAGGCAGCCCTTAACCAATGACTGACACAAACACCCAGCTTCCTTCACCCCCATGGCTATAGCTCTGAAGTGTAACCCCAGTTGTCCCCTGGAGTGCCCCTGTGAGACTGAGTCAGACTCCCCTCCATGGGACGGATACTTGCCCGATGTCCCCCTCTTGTTTGATTCCCTTGCCTTCTGGGCCACATGTCCCCTTGTTTGATTCCCTTGCCTTCTGGGCCACATGTCCCCTTGTTTGATTCCCTTACCTCTGGGTCACATGTCCCCTTGTTTGATTCCCTTACCTTCTAGGTCACATGTCCCCTTGTTCGATTCCCTTACCTTCTAGGTCACATGTCCCCCTCTTGTTTGATTCCCTTACCTCTGGGTCACATGTCCCCGTGTTCGATTCCCTTACCTTCTGGGTCACATGTCCTCCTCTTGTTTGATTCCCTTACCTTCTGGGTCACATGTCCCCGTGTTCGATTCCCTTACCTTCTGGGTCACATGTCCCCTTTCAGATAGTGGTTGGTTTGTTTTTTCCTCCCCTGGAAAGGCTTTGTAATAATGCTCTGCGGAATTCAACAGTCAGCGTTTTCAGTTCTGGGGAAATCGATCCAAGACAACCAGCTTTGTGACCTGTGTGAATGTTATTTAACCTGTCTAACCAGTTTTTGTACATTCTTCTGTGTATTCTTGCCACCTCTTCTTCATCTCTTCTGCTTCTGTTAGGTCCTTGCTGTTTCTTTTCTTCATTGTGCCCATTTTTGCATGAAATGTTCCCTTGGTATCTCCGATTTTGAGAGCAAGAGCAGACAGGAACAACAGAGGATGAGATGATGGATGGTATCGCTGACTCAATGAGTTAGAGCAAACTCAGGGAGATAGTGAAGGACAGGGAAGCCTGGAGTGCGGCAGTCCATGGGGGTCACAAAGAGTTGGATATGACTGAGCACCTGAACAGCAGGACAGCAACAAGCTTCGGTTTCCTCACCTGCAAAACGAGCCTCACAGTAGCAGTGAGTCTGTTGGGTTGTTGTGACAGCTGAGAGACCATGCCCAGGACAAAGTGAGTCCTGGATAAAGAAAGCCGTTATTAACACAAGAGTGGCACTCTGTGGTTTTGACTAGAAGAGCCATTTAATGTGTCGTTGTAACTGAGAAGTGTGAGCTTTGTATTCTCTACAGTTGAACTTGAAACTTCCTATACCTAAGGTCTTCTACCTTGTTGCAGTTTGTCAAAAGTATGGGCTGCACTTTTTCACGCCCCCCCCACCTCAGTGTGAAAGAAGGAAATTAAGGTCCTGACTGTTCTTTTGAGCTTCTGTAGATTGCGTTTCCTGTGTCAACTAAAAAATTATTCACAGCCTCAAAGCTGAGAGAGTTTTATTTGGCAGGAATTTTTAGGACTTGGAACCTGGGAGGCAACATCTCAAGTAACCCTGAGAGAACTGCTATGAGGAGGCAGAGGGGGTTGCCAGGTTTTATAGAAGCTTTTCAACAAAAGGCAGCTAGTCTGAATATCAAAACAGTATTGTTAATTAAAAAAAAAAAAAAAAAAACAGATATCTCAAGGAATTTAGTGCTTTTCTTTGTCTGGGAAGATGTAAGAGTCTGGGCTCAGTGAAATTGTTCTTTTGATATGCACCTCGGCTCTCTGGGGTCAGCATTCTGTGTCTTGGGTCCTGAGTTTCCTCAGGGCTCAGCCTGGGGAGCGGTTGCAGTCGCTGAAGACTGTGACATCCTTTGTTTGCCTGCTGGTAGGCAGGTATTCTTTCTTTCCTGAGTTTCCCCGGGGCTGATGTTGGAGGGCTGCAGTCGCTGATGACTGTGACATCCTTTGTTTACTGATATGGCAGGAAATTTCTTACCTGATAGCCTCTCTTTATAAAGAACCTCTTGAACTAATTAAGCTAATTGAAGATGAAACTGGCTCATTTTTGTAGGCTGCTCAAGCAGAAGTGCCTGACACTTAAGAATGTGAATTTCAGTAAATTTTTAAACTACATTTTTCACTGGGGATCTTGGTGGTCAGGGTCTTCACTTGGAATCCCTGGGAAAAGCAGAAGGGCTCATCATCCCTGGGGTCACCTGTGTCCTGGGTCCCGCTCTCCTGTCCTGTCCTGTTGCCAGGGCCAATTGCTCTGCCACCATGGCTGGTGTGGTGACCACAAACCACTCAGTTGTCCTGGGGGGGGCCGATGGCTTTGCGGGACTACCTTGGTTGCAATCCTCAGTCTCAGCTGCCTGGAGTGAGGCTGGCACGTTGTTGTGAATTTGTGGAGGTGGCTTTGCTTAGTGGCTGCCTGAAGAGCTGTGTTAAAAGGTATTCTGAGCTCTTCTTTGGCCACCATGAAAAAGAGAGCAGAGATTTTTGTAACATCTGTTGTGGATATTTAGTAGGAGATGATAACCTGTGTTTTCCAGACTGGCATAGGGTTCTCTGTTTCCTAGTATCTAGAGATACTAGGTTTTCTGTGGATAATAAAATTCCCTTCTTATTTTTTTAGATACTATATATTATATAGTTGATTTTATTATAACTTGGAATATATTCAAATATATTCATATATGTAATTATAATATATAAAGTAAATATATATAATACAAAATGTAAAAATATAACATACATAGGAGTGTATCCCAAAATTTTTATACATACATATGTGTGTATGTGTATATATACATATATACATATATATATATATATATATATATATATATATATATAGAGAGAGATACGAATCCCAAAAGAGGAGGAATATGACTAATAGTATCCACACTCTTTGACCTTCTTCTAAACCCTCATTCTCAAATGAATTCAATTATCAGCCAAAATTACCTTTGCTGACAAATCGTGTTACCTTTGACAACTTATTCAGTTTTCCTGTGACTCAGTTTCCTCATCTGCTAAGTGGATGGGAGGGTCTGCCTTCTAGGGTTGCCATGGGAACTAAACGAGTGCTCCGTTTGTGATACTCAGGGCAGTGCCTGGTACGTAAGTATTAGCTCTTACAATGTTAAAATTACATTATGGTGTATCAAGCACCCACTGTTTGCCACCAGCCAATGTTCTGTGGAGGCTGCTCTTTGATCTCCTAGGCTATTCACTTAGCTCCCATTTCAGTCCAGAGGAAGAGACAGTAATTTCCATCTTTATGTCAGCACTGTTGCTATTCTGGTGAAATTTCCAGGACACGGAAGCCCCAGAGAGAAGGCTTCTTTAATAATGCTTCTTTAATACTATTCTTCAATAATAACCCAGGGAAAGAATATACATGACCCAAAAAAAAAAAATCTGTGTCTTTTCCTGTGAGACCTGGAAGATGGAATGAAAACTTTACATCTTTTCCCCTCTTTACTGTTGGTGGGATTTAGCTATTAAAAATAACCCTTTACATAGCTTGGCTCATTGGGTTTTCTCATTTTTAGACATAGAGATCATTGTCAGTTAGCTTTGCCTTTGCAAAGTATGGTGGGCTTATAGAAAGAACCAGGATTTTGGTGTCAGAGTTGGGTTTGAATCCCAGCCCCTCCGGTGCGCTGTCTCAGACTGTAGGTAAAGTGACTTGACCTCAGGAAGCCTCCTGTCCTTAGTTGTAGATTGGAAGATTAGCCAGCCTCTGCTGTTTTTCAGACCTCTGCAAACTAGTGCTTAGGGCCCACTGCTTAGTGAGGATTGTACTTTACAACAAGGGTCCTGAGATGCTTTGTACTTCTCAGATGCCTTCTGAATCATCAGAGTGGAAATTAAATTACATTTAGTGATCTCAAGTGTAATGTATTATACTTTAAACCTTTGCACATCACTGTACCTATGTAGGCTGATCTGATACTTTGTTCAGGTTGTGGGGTCATTCCCAGCCCAGTGAGGGTGACCATAGCCTATGCTGGTTGGCTGCTGGGTATCAGAATTCCTTTTCTATAGAACCATGGTGAGGCCTGGATTAGTGGCCCAGAATAGCTCACAAACACCCACTCAACACATAAGGCCCTTGGGATGTATAGTGTAAAATTTACCTGCATTTGGGCTTATATAGTTGTTGGTGTACTTGAGTTAAATTCTGGCTTTGTCACTTGCTAACTTCGGAATCTCAGCTTCTCTAAGCCTCCGTTTCCTCTGCAAAATCAGAATAAAAATGGTCTTCTTCATGGGATAGTTGGAGAGGGGAAGTGATGTCTGGCCCATAGTAAATATTCAATCATTTGTGCTTGGGCCGGCTCTTCTATTAATTGTTGTTATGTATATTTGGACCAAACTTACCAGCATTTTTTGGGAAAATGTATAAGGAGAATTTCAGCTCCAGATTTCAGGAACAGACCTTCCTGCCCTGTGTTGCTCTGGAACCAGTTTTCTCCAGACCCTAGTCTTGGATGGTGTCTCCCACTGTCTGGGGGAAGTGTCCCAGGGGTCAGTCTTGGGGAGTAAAAGATCAGGGTGGGAACTTCAGGATGTAGAAGTCATAGGTGGCCTGACCAGGTAGGGAGTCTCCTTGGGCTGAATCCCAGTGTTACCTCCATCACTGCCTTTCTCCTTCACCAGCCAGGACTCTGGTTGGTCTCCTCCCTGACCCTCCATGAGGATTTGTCTCCAGTGGAGTCCCAGAAAGGGAACCTCAGGGTTTCCTCCTGCTCTCTAGCTCCTTACACCATCACTAGGCTCACTCAAGCTTTTCTTAAATGGTTTTATTTTATATTGAAATATTTTTATGTAATGTCACTTATATGTGGAATCTTAAAAAATGATACAAATGAACTTATTTACACAACCGAAATAATATTCACAGACATTTAAAACAGATTTGTGGTTACTAGAGGGGAAAGAGAGGGAGAAGCGGGGGGGAAACTAGGAGATTGGGATTAATATATACACACTGCTATATATAAAACCACAAGGACCTTCTATATGGCACAGATAACTGTGTTCCATATTTGGTAATAACCTATAATGGAAAAGAATCTGAAAAAGAATAGATGGCTAACTGAATCACTTTGCTGTATGCCTGAAACTAACACAGTATTGTATTTCAGCAAGTCTTCAATTTAAAAGATTTTTTAAAGTTTATCTAAAAATTTACTTATCGTAAAGTTCACTCTTAGTGCACAGTTTTATGTGCTTTGACAAATGCTTAGAGTCTTGTAGCCATCACCAAACTCAAAGTATGGATCATCACCCCCACAGACTTCCCTGTTGAAGTTCCCTTGGTGTTTTACACTCCTGATGAAAAACAAAATGTCATTCAAAGAGTGGTAAATATTTTTCTTTTTTTGCAACTTGCCCCATATTCATTTCTCACATAGAGTCATTTGAGGAAGATGGAGTCCCCTCTACGAGGCTGGTGGACCACATAGGACTGTCCTCTGGGAGCCCATTGCTTCCTCTCCAAGATCTCTCATGGGAACCAGTGCAGGGGTGAGGGTTCTGAAGCAAGCAGTTCCTGATGCAGGGGTCCAGGCTCAATCACAGAGACCCCTGGGGCTTAGATTAAGGGAGCCAGGGTGCCAAAGGACAGCTCTGAGAATTCTGCCCCTGCCGCCTCACCACACATCTGCCTGCCACAAAAAATCCTGCTGGATTGTAGTGTAATGATCTGCAAAGCAAAGACTGGCTCAGAGCAAAGGGTGTTGCAGAATCCAGTACTCGAGAAACCAAGCCCCACACGCAGAGAGTTGGAGAACTCAGGTTTATTACGCTGGCGGGCCCAGAGGAGTTAACAGTCCAAGCTCTGAGCCCCGAACAAAGGGATTACAGAGTTTTTGTAGACAGACTGTAGTGGGCAACACTAGCTGTTAATAGGCTGGTTTAAACTAAAGGGTTTTGTGTGTGCAGGAACAGTGGTCAAGATGGGGAGGGGGATGCCTGACCTGGACAGGCATGATTAAGCAGATTTGCAGGGGTTGGGCAATTGCAAAGAGCAGGACAAGGGGGAGTGAGATAAACTCCAGTTCCTAGTATTGCAAGTCCCCACTTTCTGAGACTACGTGACCAACGTGACCCAGACTTTGCAAGGGGCAAGGTGAGTTGCAGAGGTAGGAGGAGGTGAAATTTTAACTTTTCCTCTTCAAGGGCACAGGAGTAAGCTGGGAAGAGGGAGTAGGTTGGGAGAGGAATATTAGGTGACTGAACAGGAGAGCAGAGAGAAGCTCCAAGGTTGTTTCCTGAAAGGTTTCCATCAGGGCTCTGCCGTCATGTTGTCATCTTCACGTAAATGAGAAGGTGTAGCTCTCTTCTCCTGCTACAGCACCACACCTGTGGCTCAGTGAGGCGTCTCGGCACCCATGCACCCTGCAGCAGGGCATCTGTGGACAGGACTCAACCTGCACATCGTTTGGGCGAGAACACGCGTTGCACTTTCACACAAATCGGGCATTGTTGTTCACTGAATCCCTCCCCAGTTATCCAGGGCAGCAGAGTTGCTGCTGAATTAAAAACGATTTATGGAAAACGCACTGACTTCAGTCATCAGATTTTCTGCCAGAAATATTAAACATGGAGGCAAAAATTTTCCATTAGGACCCTGGCCATCCCTGTGTCTTGATGTTATTACAGAACCTGGAACCTGTGGTGAAGGTTCCTTGGACTTGAGGTGCCAGCAGCAATTTCCCTGACTTTGAGTTTCACATTTCAGTAAAAATTCTCAATTGTCAGAATACATGTTACTCTCTAAATAAAATTTTACATGAGAGAATGGGAGGCATGTTGCTTTTGAGTCATGGATGTCATGCCTGACAGGAATGCTGCTATCTTGAATGGGTAGCTGATGAGAACTCAGAAGGGAGCTGGGAGTATCTCTCTGGGTGTGGGATTTGAGATTTGTGTGTGGCAGTGTGGAATTTTCCTCACCTAGCACAAAATCACAGCCTGGATCAGAGTTTGTATAAAGTCATCTCCAGCGTGGGTCTGGGTGTAGCATCTCATTGACTGGGAATATGGACTAGTGTTTTATTTATTTGCATGGAAACCTTGAAAGAATTTTAAGGTTTTTTTTTTTTTTTAATGGTCATATAATTTTATTCTATTTCTAAATCTTTAAAAATTTTTATATAATTTTAAAAAGTGACCCTCCATTTACAGTTATTAATTACTCTCCATGTTGTACCATATATCCTTTTAGTTTATTTTATTTCTAATAGTTTGTACCTCTTAATCTTCTTCCTCTGGATTGCCTCTCCCTGTTCCCTCTCCTCACTGATAGCCACTCGTTTGTTCTCTGTATCTGAGAATCTGTTTCCTTTTTGTTATATTCCCCAGTATGTCATATTTTTTAGATTCCACATAAAAGTGATATCATACAGTATTTGTCTGACTTTATTTCAGTCAGCATAATACCCTCCAGGTTCACTCATGTTGTTACAAATGGCAGATATTTTGGACCGAGGAGCCTTATAGGCTACAGTCCATAGGATCACAAAGAGTTGGACATGACTGAAGTGACTTAGCACAGTACATATATACCAATGGAATATATATATATATATATATAATATATGTATACACACATCACATCTTCTTTATCTAACCATCTGTTGATGGACACTTAAATTGCTAAGTTTTTTTAAAGATGATGAATTCCTTTTTTTTTTTATATTCTGTAACAGCTAAATATTGGGGTACATAACAGTTTTTCCATATCTAAATCTACTGGATGGATAAATTGAGTATGTGGAAATAACATATAAAATATTTTTATAAGTTTTCTATAGCAATGCTAATTCTTCAGCCCTCTTTTGGTAGAGAGTGTGGCTTAGAGGAAAGAGACCACACTTTGGACTTGGATTTATATCTGTCCCTTTTCTGCTGCTTCTTATTTGTGCAGTCTTAGGAAAAGAAAAAAATTTATAAGTCTGTTTTCTCTTGTTCCATCAAAGTTTACAAGGCCTGTGGGTTGAATGATCCTTTCCTCAGATAAAACCGAGTAGAATAATAACCTCTCTCAGTTAACATCAGACTTGGGGGTTGGTTATGGGCATGTTAGCCAGGGTATCCTAGGTCGTGCTGCTATAACAAACACCTCATGGTCTCTGGGAGTAGGACAATAGAAACCCATTTTCTCATTCAAGTCCTCTGGGAGTCCTGGTAGCATCCCAAGTGGTTCTGTACTGTCTGTAATCCAGGTTGCCTTCCATTTCAACATGAGTCCTCCTCCCTGATCACTGCCGCAAGGAAAGAGTGCTAGAACATTCCATACCATCAAATAAGTGCTCCAGCGTGAAAGTGACACATGCTGCTGCTTCTCACAACCCCTTGGCTGGCTATGGTCACATGACCCTTCACACGTACGGGGGGTCAGGGAAGTGTGATCCTCATGTCCACCTCGGAGGAGAGAAAAAGTAGGTATACAAGGACATTAGATGCCTCTATCACGGTGCAAGAAGTAGATTTTTAACTAAATGCATTAAATATGGAGGTCTCTAGAGAACCAAATGGCTGATATTTTCCAGAAAAATACTGGATTGTTGGTCATGGGATCTGATTTCCATAATGTTCTGTAAACTCATGAGATAAGAGTTGAGTTCTATGCTTTTATGAACCTGAGTTTTCACTTGAATATTAAACTTACGTTTTTTGCCATATTCTTTGTGGCAAGTAGAAAAAAGCGCCATAGCTGTGTCTTTAAAGAAGTTATTTAACTTTTCTCAGGGGTCGTAGAATGAGGTAGCAAGATTAGACTATTCTGTGTCCCTTTGCCACACTGTTGTCATTCCTATAGATTTTCATGGTCACTGTTAGGTGTCCTGAGAGAGAGCGCCCTTCTGAATATACAGGGGGAGGGCAAGTGCTCGTGTGGATGTGGTCTTTGATTTGTGTGTAGCAGATGTAGTGGCTGCGTGTGGGTAGTGCTGTTTCCCTTCTCTGAGGCAGTATGTCAGGTTATGTCCCCAGGCATTGGCGAGTTTGTATTTCCAGTGAACTGAGGCGGTTCCTTCCTGCCATGTGTGCAACCAGTCACACCACGTCTATGGCTTTTCTGCCTGATGTTTTAAGCCAGGGAGAAAGGTAAATAATATTTAAGGAACTTGTAAGCCAAGTGTGTAACCATTTTGCACAATTCATGGTTTTATTTAATGAGTTTCAGTACCACAGGATGAGAGTTGTTCCCAAAGGGCCTCAATCAACTAGACTATTGAACAGAAATGCAGAATGTAAATTGGGTTTTAACTAAAATCATACTGCTATTACTTTTTATGGAAGCCATAATTTCTGGTTGAGAGCAGGCACACAGAAAACCGTTATTATGGAAATGCCTTCCGGGATTTGACCAACTGCATTTGGAGTGGGAATGAAATACTTGGTGGCTTGATTTGTGTGCCGCTTCTGGTTGTGTAGAGCTAAATATGTGTCACACGGCACTTCATAATGCTGCTTTCATGACTCTGTAGATTTCACACACTACCTTTTAGATCCAGTATCTTCATAATTATTTATAATTTTAAAGCCAGAGGGAAGGTGTATTTTCTTTCAGTTCCACCCTCAGGGAAGATTTTTCCTTGAGGATGATGGTAACATGGATAAAAAGAAGACAAACCATATGATGTTTTCCCCTTGGTAACTGAATATAAACAATTACTCAAAACGGAATTTCTCTCTTCCTTTGTACAGTCTCTGGGACTGCTCTGGACTTGGGAATTCAGAGTGAGGTTGGTAACTGAGTCAGTATTTGCACAACTGATTTCAAATATTATTTGCACATTGCTGATTCCAAAATTACAAAGCTGCAGGTATGGATTTTTCTGTATCTGCTGGACATCTTCATCTGAGGGTCTCAGACATAGTCTGTGCTGGACCAAGCTAAGGAGACTCTTTTCTATCGTATAGGTGCTAGTTCTCCTTTGGCAGCAATAGTCAGCATTTCTCCAGGGCAACATCCCTTCATAGTCATTCTTTTACAAGGCTTTGAGTGTAGTGTACTGGAGAAGGAAATGGCAACCCACTCCGGTATTCTTGCCTGGGAAATCCCATGGACAGAGGGGCCTGGTGGGCTATGGTCCATGGGGTTCCAAAGAGTTAGATGTGACAGCGACTAAGTTGGAGAAGGAAATGGCAGCCCACTCCAGGATTCTTGCCTGGAGAATCACGTGGACAGAGGAGCCTGGTGGGCTGCTGTCCATAGGGTCGCACAGAGTTGGACATGACTGAAGCGACTTAGCATGCATGCATGCATGAGGGTAGTATACACTTAACTAATTCTTGCCAACTGGCAAGCAGTGTTGGTGACAGCAAGTGCTGTATACATGTGGAAGCAGGGAGCTGTTGAGAATATTCAGTCTGTAGATTTATAATGTCTCCAGTAGCACACCTCCAATTGCCACAATCCACTTTTAGCCAACAGCTTCTTGGCCAGCCCAGTGCCTAATAATAAGAGTAAAAGGCAGTCTGGTATGTGGTAAAGAATATGTGTTTCAGCAGCTGTTTGTTCACATTCTGACTCTGCCCGTTAGATTTTATTTAATGACTGACTCTCAGCTATGAAAAGAAGCTAGGAACATCCACCTAGGGAGAGCCTTGAAGTTACTCAAGTATATAAAATGCTTAAATGATACCTGGTACTTAGTAGACACTAAATAAACAGTGACTTTGTCTGTGCTACATCAAATCTGTGTGGCTGATAAGGGATCCTCCCAGTCCCTCCAAGAACTTGGGGATGACTGTGATTTTCATTTTGTAAATGAAGCCCTCATTTCAGCTGGTCAGTGGAGGGTGAAAGTAGGAACTGGATTTTTTTCTGACACCACATCCTTTGCCCCTTCTTGAGTTTTAAACTGTCAGCACTTTGTGAAAGCATCCTTATTCTACATCCAAGGCAAAATCAATTCCTGTTTTCCCCTGTCCTTGTGAAATGCTCTGTATATACTGTTCCTGGGCTTCCCTGGTAACTCAGCGGGTAAACAATCCACCTGCAATGCAGGGGATCCTGGTTCGATTCCTGGGTTAGGAAGAGCTCCTGGAGGAGGGCATAACAACCCACTCCAGTTTTCATGCTTGGAGAATCCCCGTGGACAGAGGAGCCTGGTGAGCTATGGTCATGGGGTTGCAAAGAGTTGGACATGACTGAGAGACTAACCACAATACATAGTTTCTGTGATATTCACCATATTATCTTGTGATGAGTGATGGGTCTGAATTCCTCAAAGCATGTGAGATCTTGAAAGCAGGACTGATCTGATTTTTTTCGGGTGGACATGCTGTCTGTCACATAGAAAGTACTCAGTGCAGACTTGTTGAAATAGAGTAGGGATGAGTCAGAATGCAGCAGAGTCAAAAGGTTCCCTTAATTAAAGAAAAAGGGACTAAGAGCATTGCTTGGCATATTATTCCGAAGCCAGCATGTGAGCTAACAAGACAGGAAGCATCCATCTGCAAGTAATGTGCAGAGCCCACCCCGCTGAGAATGTTAATTATGTTTTTAAAGGGAGCCGGGGAGCCCTGGTTGCTTTTGGCACAAAGCAGTGGGGAGAGGGACGGCCCAGGGAAGGAATGCTAAATAGTTTCTCTGATTTCACTTGCCAGCTCTCTGTGTAGCTCTGGGAAGGGAGAGGATTCCTGAAAGGTAATTGTGATGTTTATTCATCTGGAGAGAGATGTCACCCCTGTTGTTCTGATGATGATTCCAAAGGGACCCTTCTTGTCCATGTATCGTTTTCTGTACCTCTCCTGGAGACCCTGTCCAAATCCTCCCCTGGTCTAAAGTACTCTGTATCCTCTGCAGCTTGGCTCTTCCCATGGCCTCTATCCTGTCTCTTATACTCACCTTGATTCAACACTCACATTGATTCAACGTGTTTTCAAGGAGAAATTTAAGATACACTGTCAACATTTTAATGAGTATAGTCTTTGGCTTAGTAATTCCACTCTGAGGAATCTCTCCTATGGAAATTATCCTTCAAGAAAATGAAAAATATAGTACGTGCACAGGCTTATGTGCAATAATAGAAATTAGAAATATTTGCAGTGCTCATCAGTAAGAGATTGTTTAGATGAATCTTGACACAGCCATTTTATGTAACTGTTAAAATGAATAAGGTACATCTCTACGCAGGGATATACTTGTACTGTGTTAAAAAAGGAAGTTGCAGAATAATGTGTACTGTAAGTCCTGTTTTTATGTACAGAAAAATCCAGCAGCACATGCACCATTCATTTACTCAACAAATGTTTATCGGGTATATACTAAGTGCCAGAGAGTGAGCAGAAGAAAAAAAAAATCTGCCTTTGTGGAGCTTACATTGTCATCCAGATAGATGACATCCAGTAGAAGTAACTAGTGTGGTAAAAGGTAGTAAGCACTAAGGAGAAATATAATTGTTGTTGGTTAGTTGCTCAGGTGTGTCCAGTTCTTTGCGGCCCCATTGACTGTAGCCCACCAGGCTCCTCTGTCCATGGGATTCTCCAGGCCAGAATACTGCAGTGGGTTGCCATTTCCGTCTCCAGGGGATCTTCCTGACCCAGGGATTGAATCCACACCTCCTGCACAATCAGGTGAACACTCAATAAACATAAGAAAATAGGAAGGAGGGATTAACTGGAGCTTCACAACAGAGATAACACCATGAATTTGCCCCACTGTTTGATTTTGTTGCTGAGCAGAAAGGAACTGGGTATTTCTCAGTCCCTTTGGATCTCCCTGGGTTTGCATCTCTAATTCTAGACAGTGGGATGTTGGTACTAGTGATGGTCACCACTTTCAGGACTAGTCATATGACATCCCATGCAACCTTCTGCATGCCCTCTTACTTTACTCATCTGCATGGATGGAGGCAAGGAGTGCCAAAGCTTGGAATAGTGGGTAAGTGGAAAAAAACTGGATCTGCTCCTCATCCTTGCTTGGAAGAAAGCCAAGCAAGAGAGTCACATGTCCAGAAATGTCATTAGACTTGATCAAGAGAGAAATTCTCACTTGGTTAAGGCATGGACATTGTAGGATTAATTAGAATTGGCTTCAAATGCAGTTCTTCCTTTGGGGTTTGACAACATAAAATTATGCTCTTGAGCAAGAATACTGTATGTGTTATTTAGACATGAGTACAGTAAGTACAGTAACTCATTGACATTGTATTTGACAGTTTGTGACACAGTCCTCCAGAGATACTTCCCAACATTGTAATAGGAATAACTCTTCCATTTCTTTCAAATCTCAAGTTCTGACATGCCTTGAGTGGTGGTTTCATTCTTCTACTCTGTATACAGTGATTGGCCAATTCTGCGGGCTGAAGTTAGGTTCACATTGACTTTCACAATGCCCCGTGGCTCCCTAACAGCTCACCAGATCTTTAGCCTCTGTTTCCTTGACCATTTCTTCAAATGCCCTTTGAATTATCCTACATTTTCATACCTAGTATCATAAACAGTAGATATTGATTTTCTTAGGGTAAGTTAAGGGCTACTATTATACAACTTCTTGTCCCCCATCATAAACAGTAGATACTGATTTTCTTAGGTAAGTTAAGGGCTACTATTATACAACTTCTTGTCTGCCATTATGGGGAAAACCTGTGCTCTGGGAAGCAATTAAGTAGAATATATGTCTATGATATAAGATACGCCATGCATTTCAAACTTGCTTACTCAAGACAGCATGACATAGTGCTCATTGGCTGAGAGTATATAGGGCATTCTTGCTTGCTAGGTTTCCATTGGCTAAGAGCATAAAGCTGGGCTCAGAGCATCAGAAGATTACATATCAGTGGTGTATTGTTATGAAATCCTATGGACACAAATCATATGTATTAGGGTTTTCTAGAGAAACAGCCATGTAAGAGGAGATTTATTATAGGACTTGGCCCAGGTAATTATAGATGCTAAGTCCTACAATTTGCTGTCTGAAAGCAGGAGAACCAGGAAAGGTGGTGGTGTAGTTAGTCCAAGTCTGAAGGCCTGAGAACCGAGAGCACTAGTATCTGAAGGCAGGAGCTCAAGCAAAGAGTTTCCCTCCCTCCACCTTTCTGTTCTGTTCAGAACCTCAACAGATCGGATGATGCCCGCTGGGATTTGCCAAGGCAACCTTTACTCAGTCTACCACTTTAGATGCTAACCTCTTTTAGAAACACTCTCTGAGACATATCCAGAAATAATGCTTTTTACCAGCTATCTGGGAATCCCCTAGCCCCTTCGAGCTGACACATAAAATTAACCAACCAACAACATTTAGAAAATTATTTCAGAGGCAGATAAATATTAGTTGGAAATAGAAGCATGTCTGCCTAGTTTGCGTCAGCATCACAGCCAGGAAAGCTGCCCTTGACTGTGAATCTGTATTATAGTGGGTTATGTCTGGCCACGGATAGACTTGGGACAGGTCCTTAATAGTCTGAAAATGCATTGGCACTTGAAACAGGGATGCCCCATGGTGGAAAAGGCTGTCTGATTCTGGACTGTTGTCTACTCCTGAAGAATTTTGTCTTTGCTTAGCCTGGGAGCCCCAATGTGATTTGGAATTTGAAGCATAAATTCTTACAAAAGTGCATGTGTATGGGCTTTGTGGCAAAGATTTCGTAGGTCAACCCACAGCTTTAATGATGGAGTCTCCTTCCTGCGATGAGGATAAGAGAGCTGTTACAATACATATACTTTGAGTTATATGGGAGTTGTGGATGAATTCTGTTGATGATGGCTATTAGGAGACAGAAGGCAGACTTCTGAGCCTGCCACCTTGCTGGATTTAACTGTTGCCCCATGCACTGTTCAGAAATTCTGAAGAGATCTGAGGCCCTGCCTCTTTTCTCATCATTTTCTCCTGTGGATTGCCCAGCATCTCTCTGTGTTTGATCCCAAACTATACATGATGATTCCTTACATTCTTAATATACAACTTTATCTACTCATTTTCCTTTTTTTTTTCCTTTCCTTTACTGTATGGGTGCTTTGTATTGTCATCTTTTGCTTAAGCATATCTTTTGAATTTTCTAAATGAAATATGTGTTTTTGGCACTATAAAAGCTATTTTAAAAAATACTTAAATAGAAAGAATTTTAAAATGCTTAAAAAGAAATAGACCTCTCTGTCTATATCTTGGTTAAAAATTCCAAGAAGGGGCATTATTCTAACTATTTGAGACAAGAATACAAGTATTTCGGTGCTGAGGAGGTGAAGGACACTGTGGTTGATGTGTAGCTCATGGGAGAAGACATGCATAGTGCTCTTTTAGATGAGTTAGTCCTTCATTATCACTCCTAGGCCTGGATTTCCTCCTGTGTACAATGTGGGTAGTAAATGTCTCATAAGAGAAATAGGATGGTTAACTTAGAATGACACTTCACACTCATCCCTAGGCCATAGTAGTCAAGTGATAGCAGTCATGGGACATGTGTGCCATGCTACCCAGCTCTCACTCTGGTGCTCGTGACAGGCACAGCATCTGTCCCAGTGAGCTAGTATTCAGGCTCAGCCTCCTGTAGGCATGATACTACAAGTCAGATGAACTTGGGATTTTGATGTCTTGGTAGTAAACACTCAACTCCTAGTAGCCATGACAATGGTGGTGTTGGTAGAAATACTAGATCCAGGTGGGACTAAGTAAGCTGTTGGTTAAATAATCCTCACACAGGTAACAACCATCATATCTAGACAAAATATAAAATATAACTATTAGAAGGCATTGAAAAAAGAGCAAAAGCAAGCAGATTCTAGATGGGACTTAACATTTGAAGAGAACAACATTGGGTGAGTTTCCTGTTTTCATAGCTGCTAACCTGAGGGCAGCGGAGAAGGCAATGGCACCCCACTCCAGTACTCTTGCCTGGAGAATCCCATGGACGGAGGAGCCTGGTGGGCTGCAGTGCAGTCCATGGGGTCGCTGGGAGTCGGACACGACTGAGCGACTTCACTTTCACTTTCCACTTTCATGCATTGGAGAAGGAAATGGCAACCCACTCCAGTGTTCTTGCCTGGAGAATCTCAGGGATGGCGGAGCCTGGTGGGCTGCTGTCTATGGGGTCGCACAGAGTCGGACACGACTGAAGTGACTTAGCAGCAGCAGCATCCTGAGGGCAGGCTCCAGTCTGCATAAGGCAGGGTAGAAAACTATCTTTCTGGCTGGAAGAACCAGATGATAGAAGCAATGGCAGGCATTGGAACATGAGGAGATAATCCTGGAAAGAGAGATAGGGAAAAGGGGAGGTACTGATATTGTGTATAAACGTCAAACAACCAAACTAAGGATAAAATAATTAAACAGAAATTTGAACCCTGTATAAGAGATAGTGTTTGCAGTTTGAATTAAAAAAATATCTAACACTCTTCAGAGAAACATAATGCAATATAGGCTTTCCATAACATAGCACAATATCAGACTCTCTGGCTGATTTCAAATATCCAGAATAAATCCATAGTTACTCACGATATTAAAATACTGGAAAGTATGACCCATTTTAAAAAGAGAAGACAGCTGAGAACAAACAGATTGATGGGTCAGAACAGAGTCCATGACTAGATTCACACAAATGCAGTCTACTGATTTTTGGCAAAAGAACAAAGACAACTCAGTGGAGTTAAGATAAAATCAGATTATAGCCATAAATGTAAAGTGCAAAACTATAAAACTTCTAGAAGATAGCATAGGAGAAAATCTAGATGACCTTGGGTTTCGCGATGACTTTCTAGATGTAACACTAAAAGCTTGATCCTTGAGAAGAAAAGAAAAAACAGGTTGGACTTCATTAAAATTAAAAGCTTGCTATCTGCAGAAGACACTGTTAAGAGAATGAAAAGATAAGCCATAGATTGGGAGAAAATATTTGCAAAACATGTGTCTAATAAAGGACTGTTGTCCTAAATCTATAAAGAACTTTTAAAACTCAACAATTAATAAGCCAAACATCTTAATTAAATAATGGGTAAAATATCTGAATAGACCCTGCACCAAAGAAGATAAACATGTGGCCGAATAAGCAGATGCTCAACATATGCAATTAAGGAATCACAACTTGAGCAATAACATGATACAGCTACACACCTATTAGAGTGGCTAAAACCAAAGCACTGATAACATCAAATGCTGGTGAGGATATGAAGCAAGAGGAACTCTGATTTCTGGTAAAATTCAAAATAGTACAGTCACTTTGGAAGAAATAGCGGTGACTTCTTACAGAAGTAAGCACCTCTTATTATGAGATCCAGCAATCATTCTCCTTGTTATTTACCTAGATGGGTTGAGAACTTATGTCCAAATGAAAACCTTAACATGAAAGTATATAGTAGCCACGTCATCATTGTCACACTTGGTACAAATGGAGATGTCCTTCCGTAGGTGAATATATAAACAAGCTCTGGTGTATCTGTACAATGATTTATTATTTAGTGATAAAAAATATGAGTGATAAAACCACAAAATAACATGGAAGAGACTTAAATGTAAATTACTGAGTGAAAGAAACCTATGTAAAAAGAACTACATTTTGGATTATTCCAACTGTATGACATAATGGAAAAAACAAAACGACAGAAACAGTAAAAAGATTAATGCTTTCCAGGAGTTTGTGGGGAGGGTGGATAAATAGATGGAGCACAGGGGACTTTTAGGACAGTTAAACCTCTCTCTTTGCTACTATAATAGTGGACACATGTTTTTCAATGTTTGTTAAAACCCATGGAGTTGACAAAAGAGTGACCCTGATGTCAGCTGTGGACTTAAGTTGATATTAATATATCAACATTGCTGCTGCTGCTGCTAAGTCGCTTCAGTCGTGTCCGACTCTGTGAGACCCCGTAGACGGCAGCCCACCAGAGTCCCCTGTCCCTGGGAGTCTCTAGGCAAGAACACTGGAGTGGGTTGCCATTTCCTTCTCCAGTGCATGAAAATGAAAAGTGAAAGTGAAGTTGCTCAGTCGTGTCTGACCCTTCGCGACCCCATGGACTGCAGCCTACCAGGTTCCTCTGTCCAGGGGATTTTCTAGGCAAGAATACTGGAGTGGGGTGCCATTGCCTTCTCCAATATCAACATTGGATTATTATAAAAATGTACCATACAAGATGTTAATAATAGGGGAAACCACGCATGTAGGGGGCATGAGGGAGCATAGGAACTGTCTATAAATTTTCCTGTAGACCTGAACTGCTTTAAAATATTGAGAATATTAATTTAAAAAGACAATTAGGAGTGACATCAGCCAAAGTCATGGGGTTGGAACCTCTGGAGGTTATTCTTCTCCAGCAACATCAAAGAATTTGGCAAAACCTACTTGAATCAAGCTTATCAGGATTCTGAAAGACAGAGGTTTATACAAAGTGAATGCTTAGCCAGGAGAAAAGCCACTGAATAGAACAGGAGCTCTTTTTTATCGCATTTTAATTTACCCTTGCCCTCCCTCTGCCCCTGGCTCAGTGGGAATCTTGAAGAGAGCAGCTTTTATTTCCAGTTTGAGTATCTAGTTCTGGAGGGAGCAGAGTGGGTCTAGTCCCCAAGAAATTGTGCTTTTCTGTTTTGACCTTACTGGGGTTTCCTATAGGATTGCCATGATGGGCTTCCCTTTATTTCACCTAACTCTGTCTAGGGAGAGAGTCTACATTGTTCTAAAAAAAAAAAAAAAAAAAGACAAAAACAAGGAGCAAGCTGGAAAAAAATAACACTTGGGGAAAACAATAAACAAACTGAAATTTTGGAAAGAAAAGTCAGGGAGTAACCTTTTGTGAACAAAATAGGGGCTTTGAAAAGCTATCATGAATATAGAGAACACAAAAAAACACCCACCTGCTCAGGGCAGGACACATGCTCAGCAAAGATCTGGGAGAAAATCGTAAGTTTTTACTCCTGGCTTGTCTTTCGGATCACAGGAAGGAACTACTAGAGATGTAAATGGCCTAAATGTTGAAAGAGTGCCTTGACATAAAGCCAAATTGCAAAGATCTGGAATATAACATTTTGTTTTAACTTTTTGTTTTTTAATGTTCTTGTTCTACTTCTTTACATATCATAATATCCAAAGTGTCCACTTTCAGTGAAAAATTATGGAGCATGCAAAGAAAAAAGTATGACTTATTCAAGCAAAAAAAAAAAAAACTAACTATCTCTGAGGAAGCACAGACACTGGATTTACTAGACAAAGTCCTGTTTTAAAATTGAAGTATAGGGAGGGGTGATCGGGATGGGGAATACGTGTAACTCTATGGCTGATTCATATCAATGTATGACAAAACCCACTGAAATGTTGTGAAGTAATTAGCCTCCAACTAAAAAAAAAAAAAAATTAGTCAAAAATAAAAACAATACTATATTATAAAGAAAACAACAACAACAACAAAAATTAACATTAAGAACTGTCTAGTGTGGAAATACATGAGACATAAGCCAAGAGTGAACCCAAACATAAACCATGGACTTTGGACAATAATAATATGTCATTGTAGGTTTATAAATGTAACAAATGTACCTCTTTGGTGGGGATGATGAGAACAAGGAAGGCTGTCCCTGTATGGGATGTACAGTGAATATATGAAAAATCTCTGCATCTTCTGCTTAGCTTTGCTGGAAAAACATAACTGCTTTTTAAATATTATTTTCTTAAACTTGTTTAAATAGGAAAAATTATATGCGATATAGCAAACTCTGTGCACAGATAAACGTGGGTCCCCTTAAATCCTGGCATATTAAAGAAGTTTTAACTGGTAAAAAAAAAAAAAAAAAATTGAAGTATAGTTGACTTACAGTGTTATGTTCACTTCTGGTATAGAGCATAGTGATTCAGTTATATATATACACACATATTCTTTTTCATATTATTTTCCATTAATGGATCCATTTATTACAGGATGTTGAATATAGTTCTCTGTGCTCTACAGTAGGATCTTGTTTATAAACAAAATCTTTAACTCTCTGAAATATTATCAAAGAGCTAAGGGAAATTATACCCAAAGAACTAAGAAAACCATGAGAACAATTTCTCAGTAAATAGGAATATCAATACAGGGATAGAGAATATTAAAAAAAAAAAAAAACAACCAGAAATTCTGGAGCTGAAAAATACAACTGTAATGAATATACTCACTAGAGGGGGTTTAAGAATGGACTTAAACAGAAAGAATTATTGAACTTGAAGATATGTCAAATGAAATTGCCCAGTTTCAGGAGCAGAAATAAAAAATTAAGAAAAAGGAACAGAGACTGAAAGATCTGTGAGATACCATCTTACCAACACATACATGCTGGGAATCCCAGAAGGAGAAGAAAGAGAGTAAGGGTTGGAAATAATATTTGAAGAAATAATCATCTAAAACATCCCCAAATTGATTTTTAAAATGTGAGCCTACATGTCTAAGAAGCTCAGTAAGTTTCGAGTAGGATAAGTCAAAGATATCCTCACTGAGACACATTATAACAGCCAGTTCCTTAGCAGAAACCATGAAGGTCAGAAGGCAGCAAGATAACATACTTAAATTGTTGAAAGATAAAAAATGTCAGCCAGAAATTCTACATATGACAGTAGTCTATTTTAAGAATGAAGGCAAAACTAAGACATTTCCAGATAAACAAAAGATGGCGTTTATTAATAATAACTTGCCCTATAGGAAATCCTTCAGGCTTAAAGAAATGAACACTAGACATAACTTAAAGACATATGAAGAAATAAAAAGCACTGGAAAAAGTAACTACATAGGTAAACATAAAAGCCAGTGCTACTGGTTTTTTTAGGGGAGTTGCAGCTCCTCTTTTTTCCTTCCTGTATTATTTAAAAGATAAATGCATAAAACAAAACTTATAAATCTGTCATGTGTGTATAATATATAGATAATTTATGATAATGACAGTAAATACGAAGAGAAACAAAGATATTTAGGAGTAGAGTTTTTATATATTATTGAACCTAAGTTGGTATCTGTTCAGAAAAGTGGCATTTTTGAGATGTTAATTGAAATCCTCAGGTAACTGCTATGAAAATATTAAAGACATACAGAAAAGGAAATGAGAAGAGAATCAAAATGGTATACTATAAAAATTAATTAAAGACAGTAATGGAGGAATTAAGGAACAAAGAAACAAAAATATATATCATACAGAAAGAAAGTAGCAAAATGGCCAAAAGTTCTTCTGTAATTACTTTAAATGTGAATGAATTAAACATTCCAATTAAAAGACAGAGATTGGCAGAATAGATAAAAATATGATTCGTTTATATATTCTGTTGTTTGCAACAGAATCACTTTGGATCCAAAGAAGAAAAAAAATAAAAAAGATAGAAAGTGTATTCTATGCAAAGAGTCCATGGAATGGAACATTATTCAGCTCCACACAGAAATGAAGTACTGACACATGCTACAAGGTCAGTGAACCTTGAACACGTTATGCTATATGAAAGAAGCCAGACTCCAAAGGCCAGATATTGTAGGATCCATTAATATGAAACATTCAGAATAAGTATATCCATAGAGCTAGAAAGTGGATTAGTGGTTGTTATGGGCTCTGGGAAAGTGATAATGGGGATTGGCTGCTTAATTGGTGGAGTATTTCCATTTGGGATGATGAAACATTCTGGAACTAGATAATGGTGATGGTTGCTGAGCATTGTGAATGTGCTAATGCCACTGAATGGTACCCTTTGAATCACTGGTACATTTTTTGTTATGTATGTTTTAACAAAATAAAAGGAAAAGCAAAAGAATGTACAGTCAATGGAGACTGACTCCAAGATAGTGAAAATAGCAGAAAAGGAATTCAGAGTAGCTTTTACGTCTATGTCCAATGTCTTAATGGAAATATATTAATAATCAGTGAAAAGGTAGTGTTAAAGTAAGATGGCCAGTCAGAAAGCTACACCCTATGACAATTTAGTATTGAGGGCTCAGGTAATGAGACATTAAATAATCATAGGATGAGTCTAAGAGATTTCATCAGGGTATTACAGAACTTTCTAAAGGAAGGGCTAGAAATGATAACTTCCTGTCTCTGCTGCAGTCCACAAAAGGCTTTATAGCTGGTCTCAGCCTCTCTTTCAAATTAGTAAATTTAATGCACTAACATCTTTTACTTTAGGCTGCTTGAGAATGAAAATTAGAGTGGCATAATGTTAAAGAGAATCTTCAATATCTTCATCTGGGTTTTCAGGGTTGAGGTTACAAAAGCTAGTCTAGTTTCATGGGATTCTTGTCTTTGTCACAGATCTTGCATTAGATTCCCAAACAGGGAGAAGGTACGCATATGCTTGGTTTAAAGAAAGTGTGTAATTTGAGGCAGAAGAAATCTCAAAGTATCCCCAAGTCCCTTCTTGCTCAGTTTAATCAGTTCAGTTCAGTCGCTCAGTCATGTCCGACTCTTTGCAACCCCATGGACTGCAGCATACCAAGCCTCTCTGTCTATCACCAACTCCTTGAGTGTACTCAAACTCATTTCCATTGAGTTGGTGATGTTATCCAGCCATTTCATCCTCTGTCGTCCCCTTCTCCTCCTGCCGTTGGTGCTCAGGCAACTGCCCAATTTTTCTCAGGTGTTCTTCAAAAAAAATTTGTCCCTGGTTCAAGGTATATTTGTTATTTTGAAATTGAACATTTAGTTTGCACAACTGCTGCTTACATTTATTTTCTGACCAGAGGCCATGTTACACTCTGCCTAGTGATAGAACTTATTGAACAATGAAATGCAGAGCTGCAGTTATCAAAGCAAGAATAATGCATTTTAAATTTGCACTATTGAATTCTGTAGTAGACTGAAATTAATTGCTCTTAGGCATGAAATCTCTAAATGAGCAAAAGGTTGTTAACTTTGTCTTCAGGATAAAAATAGAAAAATCTGACTCTTTTATACATTGTCCCTCACAAAATTGTAATTTTTCCAATTGATTTCTTTTGTTCCAAAAGATAAAAGACATCTCAAGTGAAAATACAGCCTTTAAAAATTATTGCTTATTTCATATATAATAATGCATAAAGTTAAAGATTAACTATACCTGATTATGAATCTTGTTATTTGACAAATGAATATCAGACATAGGACAGTGACTATATAACTAGATATATTTCCTGGAGATTTAGGTTATAGTTTGTGATCTAAAGTTTGTGATCTAAAGCTAAAGGCAAAGGAGAAAATGAAAGATATACCCATTTGAATGTAGGGTTCCAAAGAATAGCAAGGAGAGATAAGAAAGCCTTCCTCAGTGATCAATGCAAAGAAATAGAGGAAAACAATAGAATGGGAAAGACTAGAGATCTATGCAAAAAAATTTAGAGATACCAAGGGAACATTTCATGCAGACATGAGCACAATAAAGGACAGAATTGGTATAGACCTAACAGAAGCAGAAAATATTAAGAAGAGGTGGCAAGAATACACAGAAGAACTATACAAAAAAGATCTTCATGACCCAGATAACCATGATGGTGTGATCACTCACCTAGAGTCAGACCTCCTGGAATGCAAAGTCAAGTGGGCCTTAGGAAGCATCCCTACGAACAAAGCCAGTGGAGGTGATGGAATTCCAGGTGAGCTATTTCAAATCCTGAAAGATGATGCTGTGAAAGTGCTGCACTCAATATGCCAGCAAATTTGGAAAACTCAGCAGTGGCCGCAGGACTGGAAAATGTCAGTTTTCATTCCAATCCCAAAGACAGGCAATGCCAAAGAATGCTCAAACTACCGCACGATTGCACTCATCTCACACGCTAGCAAAGTAATGCTCAAAATTCTCCAAGCCAGGCTTCAACAGTACGTGAACCATGAATTTCCAGATGTTCAAGCTGGATTTAGAAAAGGCAGAGGAACCAGAGATGAAATTGCCAACATTCGCTGGGTCATTGAAAAAACAGGAGAGTCCCAGAAAAACATATACTTCTGCTTTATTGACTATGCGAAAGCCTTTGACTGTGTGGACCACAACACACTCTGGAAAATTCTTCAAGAGATGGGAATACCAGAACACCTGACCTGCCTCTTGAGAAATCTGTATTCAGCTCAGGAAGCAACAGTTAGAACTGGACATGGAACAACAGACTGGTTCCAGATAGGGAAAGGAGTACATCAAGGATGTATATTGTCACTCTGCTTATTTAACTTATATGCAGAGCACATCATGAGAAACGCTGGGCTGGATGAAGCACAAGCTGAAATCAAGATTGCCGGGAGAAATAACTCAGATATGCAGAAGACACCACCCTTATGGCAGAAAGTGAAGAAGAACTAAAGAGCCTCTTGATGAAAGTGGAAGAGGAGAGTGAAAAAGTTGGCTTAAAACTCAACATTCAGAAAACTAAGATCATGGCATCAGGTTCCATCACTTCATGGCAAATAGATAGGGAAACAGTGGAAACAGTGGCAGACTTTATTTTTGGGGGCTCCAAAATCACTGCAGATGGTGACTACAGCCATGAAATTAAAAGACACTTGCTCCTTGGAAGGAAAGCTATGACCAACCTAGACAGCATATTAAAAAGCAGAGGCGTTTCTTTGCCAACAATGGTCCATCTAGTGAAATCTCTGGTTTTTTCAGTAGTCATGTATGGATGTGAGAATTGGAGTATAAAGAAAACTGAGTGCATAAGAGTTGATGCTTTCAAATGGTGGTGTTGGAGAAGACTTTTGAGAATCCCTTGGACTGCAAGGAGATCAAACCAGTCCATCCTAAAGGAAATCAGTCCTGAATATTCACTGTAAGGACTGATGCTGAAGCTGAAACTCCAATACTTGGGCCACCTGATGTGAAGAACTGACTCACTGGAAAAGATCCTTATGCTGGGAAAGATTGAAGGCAGGAGGAGAAGGGGTCAACAGAGGATGAGATGGTTCAATGGCATCACTGATGCAATGGACATTAATTTGGATAGGCTCTGGGAGTTGGTGATGGACAGGGAAACCTGGCATGCTGCCATTCATGGGGTCGCAAAGAGTCAGACATGACTGAGTGACTGAACTGACTGACTTGTGATCTACATTATTTTATAGCTAATCAGTAGGGTTAGACCTTTGTGCTCAAGTGGTGACATGTAATTCCTCCTTTTAAAGTTTAAAAGTAATACAAAAGAATGTGTTTTAAGAATATGTCTGTTGCAGCCAGAATTTTAACTCAAAAAATTAATAAACACACTTATACATCAAAATCCTGCTTTCTGACTTCTTTCAAGCATTATACAAGGAGCCACATAGTCAGGATAGTTTGTCTTTAGCACACTCCAGAATCTGTAAGAGAAAGCCTCTAGTTACTTAGTAATACCGTTACTGTTTTTATTTTCTTCCATTTCTTTAATGTTAACAGCATACCACCATTTCTCATTGTAGGTGTGGTAAATTGTATTCTTCACAATTATTTGTTTGTGCTCCATTTTTAACTCACTTCCGTACTGCCCTAGTGGAGAAGGCAATGGCACCCCACTCCAGTACTCTTGCCTGGAAAATCCCATCAACGGAGCAGCCTGGTAGGCTGCGGTCCACGGGGTTGTACGGAGTCAGACACGACTGAGCGACTTAGCAGCAGCAGCATACTGCCCTAGTATATTGATATTAACCCATTGAAAGTAAGCTTGGCCTTCTGATCTTCTTAGCCCAAGGAACCAATCTGAACAGAGGCTTTAAGTGATTGGGCTTTGTATCTCTTTTTCTTGCTCCTTAGTGAGGTCAGTGTGTTCCAGAACTTGAATTTCCTTCAGGCTGGAGTCGATTATGACAAGTGAAGCTAAGCCTAGTGCAGCTACAGTTGAAGCCCTCTTGTAACATGAGCAAAAAATGTGTATTTTTGTAAATTACTGAGACACTGGGACATTTTTTAGTTGGCAAAACTATCAAACTTTTCTTCCCTTTGTCTCGTTCTCTCCATGGTAAATACATTGTCCATCAAAACGTGATATATTTTTTTTTTATCATTTTGACATTATTTTTCATTTAAAAAAATTATTACTGAATTTATAAAAGGATTTTTAAAGGCTTTTGTATTCCCCTGATCCAGTTAATTAACACACTGATCATTTCACACATTTATCTTTTATTCTGAAGGGAGAGAACATTTAAGTTCTACTCTCTTAGCACATTTCAGTACCTAATACAGTGTTAACAATTATAGTCACCATGTTTTACATTAGATCCTTAGAGCTTATTTAGTTTATACTGAAAAGTTTGTTATTTTACCATCCTCTCCCTATTTCTCCCAATTCCTGGCAACCATTCAACTACTTTTCTCTCCTTTGGTTCCATGAATTTTTTCCCTCTGGTTCCATGTCTAACTTATCCCAGAAAATATTTGTCTTTCTCTGTCTTACTGTTGTTCAGCCACTAAGTCATATCCGACTCTTTGTGACCTCCTAGATTGTGGCATGCTAGGCTTCCCTATCCTTCACTTTCTCCCAGAGTTTCTCAAACTCTTGTCTGTTGAGTCAGTGATACCATTCAACCATCTCATCCGCTGTCAACCCCCATTCTCCTCCTGCCTTCAATCTTTCCCAGCATCAGGGTCTTTTCTAGTGAGTTGGCTCTTTGCATTAGGTGGCCAAAGTATTGAAGCTTCAGCTTAAGCATCAATCCTTCCAGTAAATATTCAGGATTGATTTCCTTTGGGACTGACTGGTTGGATCTCCTTCCTGTCCAAGAGACTCTCAAGAGTCTTCTCCAGCACCACAATTCGAAAGCGTGGGTTCTTCAGCAGTCAGCCTTCTGGATGGCTCAGCTCTCATATTTGTACATGACTGCTGGAAAAATCATAGCTTTGACTATACGGACCTTTATTGGCAAAGTAATATCTCTGCTCTTTAATACACTGTCTAGATTTGTCATATCTTTTCTTCCAAGGAGCAAGCATCTTAATTTCGTGGCTACAGTGTAGTTTATCTGTCTAGTTTATTTAACTTGGCGTAATGCCCTCAAGATCCATCTTTATTATCACAAATGGCAAGATTTCTTTCTTTCTCCTGGCTGAATACTGTATATTCCATAGTATATGTGTGCATATATTGTGTATTCATTTGTGTGGAGTTATATATTCACTAAAAGACACAGTTGTTTCCACATATTGATGATTATGAACAGAGCTGCTGTGAACTTGGGAGTACAGGTCTGTCTTTATTCCTGTTTTCATTTCCTTTGGATACATACTGAGAATTTGGGTTGGCTAGTTGTGTTTTGAATTTTCTGTGGAAGCTCCTTATTGTTTTCCATAGTGGTTGTACCAGTTTGCGTTCTCCAGTTACAGAGTTTTTCTGGTAACCCTCCTTAGACTTTGCAACCTGAAGCAAGTGTCACACTCCCCTGCTCGTAGCCTAGTCCTAGGCCTGAAGAATGGTTTCTACTAGCTCCAGAAGAGTTTCCTTCACAGTAGTCCCACCAGGTAGGGTGGTCCTTGGCCGAACATTGCCACTGTGCGCATTCCTGAAGAATCACCACTGTCCTGAAGAGCAGTACAGGCTTTGCGTGGGCTCCGGAGCTGCAAGTGGATGTCCCTTCCCACTGCTGAGAGCAGACCCTGGGGAGGGGTGCCTTACCAACAGGGCTGCCCAGAAGCAGGGCCTGAAATGGGGGTTTGTATTCAGTTGATTTGGAAGAGAGGACAGGAGTTGTGCTCAGGGGAAGAAGGATGGGGAAGAGGAGAATTGCTAAATTAAAGTGTGGTTTCAGGTTAACACTGCCTTGAGTGTGTGACCTCACTTTGTGATATCCAGAAGCCCACCTTTTGTCCTCTCTAGTCACTGGCTGAGGCCTGGTCATGGGGGAGGGAGGCACCTCTGTCTGGGCAAGGACACTTCCTTAGTGAATGGAGCAGCTGTGAGTTACTATCAGCCAAGACACGGCAGTCAGACCTGGCTGCACGGACCAGCAAAGGGTCTGGCCAGGGCCCCACCACTGTCTAGTACAATGTGGTCCTGAAAGATATGATTCCCAGACAGACAGGGAAGTGGATGTCTTCAAGGGGTGTCCTCTTCTCTGCTTAGCCCCTCAGCAAAGGAAATAGAATTAACTGTCCCTTCATGACAACTGTGTGCTAAGTCACTCAGTCATGTCTGACTCTTTGTGATACAATGTACTGTGGCCCACCAGGTTCCTCCATCCATGGGATTCTCCAGGCAAGAATACTGGAGTGGGTTGCCCTGCCTTTGTCCAGGGGATCTTCCCCACCCAGGGATCAAACCTTCATGCCTTGCATCTCTGGCATTGGCAGGTGGGTTTCTTACCACTAGTACCACCTGGGAAGCCCCTATTTCAGTGAAAAAAGAAAAACCCCAACACACACATGCATGCATATGCACATTCATATATCCTTATCTGGCATATTGAAAAGCAGAAGCAGCTATCTGAGCTGCCTTCTTGCTGCCTGGTTGGAAGTAAAAGCTTTTAGTGGAGAGTCATGGACAAGTTCTCCTGGGCTGTTCCCCTGCAACCCCCCTGAGTCCAGGACATCAGTGAATCATGCTAACAGTGCATGTGCAAGCCTGGGAATGGCTTGACATGATAGCAGTATGATGAGCAAAATGGACTTCCTCCTGGAAAATTCCATTAGGGGAAGTGTCATGGCACTTAGAAGTTCCTTATACTGGGGAAACTGCACTGGTAGAGTGAGCTGCAGTCAGGAGAGGAGAGGAAACTGGCTGTCAGCTGCACGCTGGGCCAGGCAGCCTGCATACAGCTCCTCTGTCAGCAGGGGGAGAGCCCTGTCACCCTTTCATTAGCAGTAATTGAATGCCTACAGAGGCGGTAATTACAAACACCAGCCGGGCCTCCCAGGCTCATCTGTCTTTATCATCTCAGTAAGGGTATTGATCATTACCAGGGTCTTCCGTTCCTTTGGAGAGAGATGGGGAAATTGGATTAATAAGGCCTGACATATATTGTGTAACATGTGCCTGCTGGGAAGACACAGCAGAAGTACTGAGAAGTGGCTTGACTTCCTGGGGTGTCCAGGCTGCTGACACTCTTGGGTGCTGCCTTTGCAGGGGCTTATGCTCAAGTTCTCTAGCACCCTAGCATCCTTGCTTTTGCAGGAGACAACACAACTCCACAGATACAAAGCAAACTCAGTAGCTCCCCTCCAAAGTCAACTTGATGCTGGGACCATCAAAACAAAGTAAATAAAAGAAAGAAAACATTGATGACTGGGGAACCAACTAATTATTCTGAAAACTGGTATGTAAAGGGAAAGAATCAAGCATGTGGCTGGTTTGGTTGTATGAACCATGTCTGAGTAACCAAAGAGTTGGTGAGGGAAGTTTCTCTTTATAGAAGTGGTCCAGCTAATCATAAAAAAGAAGTGATTCTCAAATACCAGTGTGCATCAGAGTTCCCTGGAGGGCTCGTTAAAACACTGATGCTGGACCACATCCTGGAATTTCCAGTTCAGAGGTCTGGTATAAGGCTGGAGAGTTGTTTTCTAAGATATTTCCAGATGCTGCTGCTACTGCTGGTCCTGGGACCACACTTTGAGGATCACTGGATCAGAGCATCACTGATTTGCAAGCTTCATGAAGTAGCAGAGGCAGACCGTGATCACCAGTGACTGAATATCACATAATAAGATCCAGCTAAACAGTATACACCTCCCAATTGTTGTTGATCAGTTGCTTAGTTGTGTCCGACTCTTTGTGACCCCGTGGACTGCAGCACACCAGGCTTCCCTGTCCATTACCATCTCCCAGAGTTTGCTCAAACTCATGTCCATTGAGTGGTGATGCCATTTGACCATCTCATCCTCTGTCATTGCCTTCTCCTCCCACCTTCAGTCTTTCTCAGCATCAGGGTCTTTTCCAGTGAGTCAGCTCTTTGTATTACGTGGCCAAAGTATTGAAGCTTCAGCTTCAGCATTAGTCCTTCCAATGAATATTCAGGATTGGTTTCCTTTTGGATTGATCGGTTGGATCTCCTTGCAGTCCAAGGGACTCTCAAGAGCCTTCCACAGCACCACAGTTCAAAAGCATCAATTCTTCGATGCTCAGCCTTCTTTGTGGTCCAGCTCTCACATCTATACCTGACTACTGGAAAAGCCATAGCTTTGACTAGATGGACCTTTGTTGGCAAAGTGATGGCTCTGTTTTTTTGTATGCTGCCTAGGTTGGTCATAGCTTTTCCTCTAAGGAGCAAGTATGTTTTAATTTCATGGCTGCAGCTACCATCCACAGTGATTTTGGAGTCCAAGAAAATAAAGTCTGTCATGTTACCATTGTTTCCCCATCTATTTGCCATGAAGTGATTCCTCCCAATGGAAATAGGCAAAAACCACCTGTGAGTACTCTCAAAATATTGATCCCGAATCATTCAAGCCAGATCTAACTACCAGCTTATAGAAGATACAGAGGACAAAGACACAAAAAGTTTAACATCACCATAAGGATGCAAACAGCAAAACCCCTGCTACTGGAAACTCTTCAAGACAAGCCATTTATCACCAAGAGGAAACGAGGAGAAGAAGGGGAATGTGTGGATTCTAGGAGAATTGAGACCCATGATTCTGATGGACTCTCTTGGATGCTGATCTGTTACAACAAACTGTGGAAAAGAAAGCTGTGAGACAAGCAGAGAAACTTGAAAGCTGACTGGTTATTCGATGACATCAGAAATTATCACCACCCTCACTCTCCACGTGCCTAGATTCCTTCTCAACACTGAATTCTCAGCTCAAATGTCATCTTTTCAAAGAGATTTTCACTGACTATCTTTCCTAGGTAGCTCCTCTCCCTCTTAGCATCCTCTTAGTTTACTGCATTGAATTGACCACTCATAATTGTTTGTCTTTTTTTTTTTTTTTGTCTACCTCTTTTAGGCTGAAAATTCCATGAGCCCCCTGTTGCTCCTAGCTGTCATCTCCCTGGTGCACACGTGGCTAGGAGGACACTGAGTGCACAGTATTTGTTTTCTGAATGATCAATAAATCTTAGGAAATTCTAGTGTTTCTGATTTCTTTCCCCATCTCTGCTTTTAATTTTTATCTGATATTCACAGTGCCCTGTAAAGTGGGAAATAATATCTTCCCATTTTTGCTTGGCGATGTCAAGCATGAATGATTTCTGGAAGATCACAAATTGTTCTGAACCAGCAATGCTGGGAGAAAACCCAGTCTTTCTGATTCAAAACCTGGTGAACTTTCTGTTCCAACAAGTTTTCATTCAGAAGTGTCTGAACATCTAAAAATAGTCATTGTAATAGTAAGTTTATACTTGATGAATTTGATGGGAGAGAGGAAGCTCTGTTTAAGGATATATTCTCTGTTCATAGAGGTGAGGGTAGCAAGCACCTCAGATGTTTCTTATTTGGGTCAGAGCAGTAGTATCTTAGGTGGTAAGTTAGTATCTTCGAAGTGTATCTGTTTGTGGTTTGTTCTCCTGGCTGGAGGTGACCTTATCAGTTCCCTGACTCTCCTGGGGTGTGGATTTGGCAGCTCATTCCTGTCAGCATGTTAACATATTTAGGATTCCCCATCTGTGTGTATTTTTCTACCTTTGTCTTTTTATTGTTTTCTTTCTTTCTCCATCTCTGTCTCTTTTTCCTCTAAATGTCTCTGTCTCCATCACTGTCTTTATATCTCTTTTTCTCTTTCCCCATCTCTATACCTTTATTTTGGTCTCTCCCTCTATCTCTGTTACTCTCTGTCTCAAGTTCCATCTTTCTACTCTTAACCTGATGCCTCTTCCCACCTTCTACCACACTGTTTTCTGCTCCCCTTCATGAAAACCTTACTAAATAAAAGAATTGGCCCCAAGTGTTTGCTTTCCATTTCACCTCCTGTTCCTTCCTCCATCCACTCTGATTTGGTTTATCTGCCTTCCATTCTGCTCTAATTGTCTTTCTGGACATTTTCCATATTTCCAGATCTGATGGAAATGTTATGTTACCTGCCCTCTGAAGCACTGGGCACTCTTTTTTTTTTTCTTTTTCCTTTTTGGCACTGACTCTTCCTTCCTCATTGAATGACTCTCTTGCTATGTTAATCAGGGTCATTTAACTGCCACAAGAAGCAATCACAAAATCTCAGTGGCTTAACGCAATCAAATTTTATTTCTTGCTCATTATTGTTACAATAAGGGGGCAATGAACAGAGAGGATCATGTGGGAGATTTTCACAGGCCCGGCTTAGAGTAACACACATGTATCACTTCCACCCACTTTCCATTTGCTGTTTGCTGTTCCCTTGGTCTCTCTTGGAAGTGAAAGGGTGCTAAGAAATGTCGTCCCTGGCTGGCAACCTACTTCCTAGGAATAACTCTACTCTTTGGAGAGTTGAGTATGAGTGTATGGAGGGCAGCTGGCCCATCTTGCCCATAGATGGAGAGACAGGCAGGTCCCAGGTCATGTATGTGTGGCCCAAGTCTGCAGAGCAGAGAGTTCAGCATGCTGTCTGCCCAAATGTTCTATGGTCAGTGGAGGTCAGTTTTCCCAGGTCACCATCCTTTTTCCCTAGTGTGAGTCTTAACTCCTTATGAAGACCCAACCCACAGATAAGATTTTATGGGGCCCCCCAGGTCACTTTTTTACCTAGATTTTCTCTGGAAAATGGACTGCTTTATCCAAGATACCCTCTCATAGATCCCAGTGAAAGCTAAATAGTCCTGATACAGAGGAACTGGGTTTCTTCATGGGAGGCATGTACTTAATAATTTCATATTTAATGTGTTCCCTGTGGTCTTTGGGCCTTAGTCTACTCTCTGGGGTCATTCAGCTCATAGAAGCAGCATCATTACCCAGGCCCACACCACAATTTTGCAATTCTTTCTATATTACATTAGGGGGGAAAAAAAAAGCATATATTAAGAGTACAGCATGTGTATACTGTTACTGCCTTTATCCCACATGGATGCTTAAGGCTCTTTATTTTAATACGCCCACAGAAATCACAAGAGCTCTCAACATGTTCCTCTTTTATCTAGAGGAAGTTTTATTATACTGTAAGTCTCCTAATGGTGTCCCCATTTTATCACAAAGGCTGGCCCAGAGCCAAAAACATTCTGGAGTTTCCATGGGGAATTAAGCACAGGGCACTCTAGCCAGGCTGTCCATTTGCACAAAGAGCCCTCCACCGGGGGTGGCAGGGTAGAGAGGATCAAACTCTGCTTCACTGTGACCCCTCAGCCCTTGGAGAGTTCTCTACAGGCCGTCCAAGTCTTCTTTCTTACGAACATACTTTATTCTGTAAGATTGAATTCATAGGGAATGCCAGCAACCTAAGATCTGTGTCTGTTCCTGATGACTGACATGCCTGGAGCATCCATTGCCTCTTAGAATTGCTGAAAAGGTGTTCTCCCAAGTCATTTATGACCATTTCACTGTAATACCTGAGGCATTGTAGACAGAAGGTATAGGTACCTGAGATTGGTGTTTATCTCTGGTCATGATCACTTTGACACAGAGTAATTCATTTGAACAAATACTCATTGGACACTTAATATTCTGTGCCCGGTAGTAGGCAAGTAGGGATATGAAACGATACAATTACAACTGATGCTGTGATCCCCGGTCAGGACTTGAGGGCTTCACTGCCAGCGGTCATGGGTGCTCTTGGCTGACGGCTGTCAACTGTCCTCCCCTGGGAGCTGACTCGGCTAGAAAGGGCTGCCTCACCCAAGGCGACTTCCCCTTCCCGTGGGAGCTCGTGCGTAGTGACTGGTCTAGAGGCCTCCCCCTGAGGGGCCATCTCGGTGTCAGAGCTTCCCGCAGGGTTGGCTAGGGCCCTGCTGAGGCTTCACTGCAGCCCAGCTGTTCCCTCTGCCCTGCTGAGCTTTCTCGCCCTTGTTTCTTCAGGGGATGTTCCGAAGAGCCCTTATCAGTCATCCTGCATGCTGATGTCTATGTCAGGGTTTGCTTCCTGGGGAACCCAAGATGAAATAATGGAATATTGATGTACTTTCTGTTGGGAGGAGCTCACAATCGAGCCATAGAAATAGATGTGCAAGTAACAGTGACTTATTACATAAGCGCTGTACTCCAATTGGAATGGGAGCCATTGCTATGAGAACCTTGAGTCAGAAGAGACAGAAAACGTTTCCCCTCTTATCCTTCCTTTTCATCAAAAGTAGGAAGCAGGGGTCCTAAATAGGAGCAAGGATGCAGGGTCATTATCACTTGGCATGGTCAGGATGTGAAAGGATGTCCAAGGGCTGTTTATTCTTATTTCTCTTTCTTAGCTTCTTCCTGTTTACACTTGCATAACACCTGGATTTTCATTTCAAGTGGCAGATGGGGCTTTCCACAGCTCCCGGGTAGACATTACATATTCTGCAGTGGGTCTAAAAGGCCAACTCCCAAGTAATAGGCTTTGGAAGATCAATAACCCAAGTTATTCCCAGACTTGCTAAAGCAGGTTTAACATATATAATGTGGAAAAAAAAAAAAAAAAAAGGCTTAAAGAAAGAAGAGAGGTTCATTGAAAGAGAAGCTAGATTACATCATTCAAACTTTAATTAACCTGATGATTTGGACTTCAGAAAATCAATGGGACTTTCTCACTTGTAGGAAAGAATAAATTTAATATTTTACATGCACATATTTATCTTTTCATTCTCTTTCAGCATGCAGTTTCTTTGGTGGGTGCCTGTAATTGGACACATATTCTTCTTTAAAGTTTAAATATGAAATGTTTTTTATTAGAAAATTAATAACTATATTTGGAATAAGATTTTAAAAGACTGTAAAAGTTAAAAAACTTGGCAGGAAGTAGTATTTTGGTTTAAAAAACTGTGTGTATGTGGAGAGGTGTAAAGGGGCATGGAAACATTTTTACGTGAATATAATTAAGGTTTCAATTTGTTCTTTTGGAAAACTTTTGAATTTCCCTGTTGAATTGTTTATTTCAACAGGGGTTCACTGGGCAATGAAGTATTGTACTAGGTGCTTTGAAAAGATCCCCCGAAAAATATTCATCTGTACTTGTTATTTAATTAAAGCTATGTAATGCTCAGTTACCTGTAACTGTATTATCTTGTTCAGTGTTAATGTGTACAGACAATTCTGTTAGCATCACAAGTTACTTGTAAACAGCATTTGTTAAAATTGCCAGCAACAGGGGGACCTTGCAATTTTCCTTCTCTCCCCGTATGCTGTTCAGGGTTTGATAGTTATCTTAAGAGTCTACATATCATCACTGATTAATTTTCCCTTTGTTCCTCCTTCTGCCTAACTTTATCATTCCAAAGCTTAGTATGCATTAAAAAATTCTAATCAGAATTGAATAAGTCAAGCTTAGTTTTAGGAAATACGAACTTTTCTGGCTTTATCTGGCAGAAATTTGGGTAAATAGGTTTTAGTAGCCTCACTGGAGGGCACAGAGGATCAAATTCAGTGTTGGGCCAGGAGGTTTAACTGCTAGGACCACAATGGCAGAAACACAAGCAAATGGAAGGGCAGGAGAGGACACCAGTAAGAGTTAATTGTTTTAGCTAGGGGCAGGGGTTTTTCGTAGCATTTTGCATAGGAGAGCATAGGAACAGTAATGGTGTGTGTATGCACATGCGTGCGTCCTTAGTTGTGTCGACTTTTTTGCGACCCCATGGACTGTAGCCTGCCAGGCTCCTCTGCCCATGGAATTCTCCAGGCAAGAATTTTGGAGTGGGTTGCCATTTCTTACTCCAGGGTCTCTTCCCCAACCCAGGGATTGAACCCATGTCTACTGCATTGGCAGACTAGTTCTTTAACCACTGAGCTACCTGGGAAATGGTGGTTGAGGGAAGTAATGAAAGGGAACAGTATAATGCATATTTTTTTTTCTGGTATTTAAGAAATGCAGGTAAAGCTCTCAAAATTTTTGTGAAATTATGCTTTGGTTGGTAAACAGTTTTAAAAACCTTCTTATTACTCTGAGGTAGCCACATGGATTATGGGTTTGATATGGTTACAATAACTGATTACAAACTTTCATCCTTAAGGATTTTTATGTCTGCTCCTTAATATTGCCCTTATTATTTTAAATAGGTGGTTCATGTTTATGTGAATTTTCATATCACACAGGGTAACTTGAACACATGACTTCTCAAAGGGCTCAATGGTAAAAAAAAAAAAAAAAAAAAAAATCCCCCTGGCAAGCAGAAGATACGGGTTTGATCCCTGGGTCAGGAAGATCCCTGCAGAAGGAAGTGGGAACCCATTCCAGTATTCTTGCCTGGGAAATCCCATGGACAGAGGAGCCTGGCGGGCTATAGTCCACGGAGTTGCAAAAGAGTCGGACATGACTTAGGGACTAAACAACAACAGCAAAACCTGAATACATGGCATCTGAGGCAAAGGAATTGGAGGAAGTCAGCCGTACAAACATCATCTTTGGGGAAGTTTCTCCTCCTTGAGTTCTGTGTGATGTCATCTCATTCATTTCAAATTCAGCTATATTATTTCCAGCTCTATCTTCCAGGCATTATGGTAGATGCTGGGGAGAAAATGATGAAGACAACTGTGAGTATTCACAGCAGCAACTTGTTCAATGGAGGGGCTAATAAAACTTACATTTACATAGTTGTCAGAACAGAACGGCTTGCTGCCATAGACCAGGCCTGCATCTGTGACAGTAAGTAAGATAGACCTGGTTTCTGCCTTCATGAATCTTATAGTTTGGTGAGAGAGACAGACCACTGACCAGGTGATCACCCCTGTGTTATGTGCTGCCAAAGAGGATGTGTGGGTGTAATGAGCATGCAAGAAGGCAATAAGCTTTTAAGGTCCTGGGTCGATCAAGGCTTCACAGAAGAATTGACGTATATGGTGAGACCAGAATAATGAGTAAAATTAATTCAGGAAAAGAGGGATGGACAGGCTACAGCTGTGTATTAAATGGAGGACATGATATTTACTAAGCTCCTGACCAGTGTTGGTCGTAAGGAATGGTAGCTCTTATGCACTGACCTTGTCTGGTCTGCTCCTGTGGCAGGGACTGCTAGTCTCTCAGTGTATGTTTTTTTCCTCCTCCTCTGTTATTATAATAGAACCCTAAAGTTTTAGATCAGCATATGACCATTTGGAATAAAGGCGACATTTCCCACCCTCTATTTTAGGCAGAAAATGATCATGTCACTTGGTATTAGCCAATGTAATATAGTGTGTGCTGTGACTTCAACTTCTAGAATAATTCCATGGCGTTTATGTGCTTCTCCTTCACCTCATTTCTTCCCCCGCTATGTTGATTGGAGCTGGAAGAACCGTTTTGGCCATACATGTATTTATTAAAGATGACTGAGTTACGAGATAGAAGGAATCTTGCTTCTTGATGCTGTAGTAACAGAGCAGCCATATCCATCTTGAACGTCCTACCTTTACATTGGAGAGGGAAAAAAAAAAAATGTACATTTTTAAAGTCCTTGTTGGTTTGGGTGTTATATCATAGCCCCAAATAAACATAACAAATTCATCTTTTGTAGATATGTCCACCTCCAATTGATTTCTGAAAAAGCGATAATTAAATTTAATTATAGTTAAAATATTTTGACCCTTATTTATAAGCTGGTTTGATTCATTTCATAATATTACCAAGTCAAAGCTTATCCTGTTTATTGCCTACAGGCTAATAAATAGAGACATGAGTTGTTGGGGTGAGGAATAGCAACTTTATTTGGAAAGCCAACAGGCCAAAAAGATTCTAACATCTTCCCTGTTAGAATCCAAGCTTTTATACTAAAGGCGAGGGTGTGTGTCTGGTTCTTGCACCCTTGGTGCTAGAATCTTTTGTTCTTGCAGCTGTACGTGTAGGTCTGATCACAATGTTCTTGTAAACCTCCAACAAGACAAATGTTACTCTCTGCTCTGCAACTTTAAAATCTCTATATGAATGGAAAAGTGTTACACTTTAAATGTCAGAGCCTTGAGAATGGGCTATCCTGTATATTTTGGACTATAGACAATGTTCTTTTACAGAGGTGGAGAGCCTGCAAGACTAAACAGGCAAAACAGAGCAACAAGGGCTAGAACTAATGGAGTAGATCCAATGTGGAGTTAGGTTTGTTCTTCTGTGTCACAGCAATGCACTAAGATGTCTTTCTAGGTGAAGCTTTGAGCTATTGTGAGCAGAGACACAGTTTTGGGGCCTTTTCTCTTAGAATAAATTATATTTTGTTTCAGTTTCTCCCCCAGTTGAACATACATGTTCAGTGCATTTTGACCTCCATTGTCTTATATGCTCACATTCTGATTACAGTCTATAGTTCATTCACATTTCCTTGGTCTTTATCAAATGCCCAGTTTCTGATTGATGATACTATCCAAGATCACCATGTCACCTTTAGTCCTCAGGTTCTTTTTGCTCCTGTTGGCTGTGACAGTTTCTCGGACTTTTCTTGTCTTTGATGACCTTGACAATTTTGAGGCATGTTGGTCAATAATTTTGATGAATGTCCCTCAGGTGGGATTTTTCTGATATTTTTCTCATGATTAGATTGAGGTTTTGGGGTTTGGGGAGGTAGGCCACAAAGGTAAAGCGCCATTTTCATCACATCATGTCCAGAGTAAGTACTGTCAACATTTATTACTGTTGATGTTGACCTTGCTCATGGCTGAGGTAGCGTCTGTCTGGTTTCAGCCCTGTACTTACTCCTGTTTTCCCCGTTTACATCCTGCCCTCTCTTTAAGGAAGTCACTGTGAACACATGAAGGTGTGGGCCGTGAAACCTCACCTTCTGAATGTAGAGTGTTTATGTCAGTTATTCAGAATTCTGTACAGAGATGTGCCTCTTCTTCCCTGTGTGTTATTTATGTGTGTTTTCAGTCATTGATTCCTGTCAGTATGGACTCATGGATATTTATTTTATACTTTTGAGTTCTAATCCATTAGTACTTAATTTTATTGTTCACATAGTTTCATCAGGAGCTCTTTCAGTTGATTCCTGGATTCCTTTTTCCTTTCCATCATCAATGTAGCTGTTTTTTTTTTTAACATTTTCTTACATTCATAATTTTTTTTTTTTTGCTTAAGATGTTGCTACAGGCTCAACTTTTATTTTCTGCCCCAGTCCTAAAATTAGCCATTTCTCCAATGAGGCATGGTTCCTTTCCTAGGAGAATGGTGTAAGAAACCGTGATCTGGATGCTAGGAGTGCTCTTACTTCTGAGTGTTGTCAGATATAGTCCCTCTCAGCTCATAAAGCAAGGATTTATGTGTGTTTATGCCAACCTGCGTATATACATGTATCTGTTAATACTTCTCTGTGTAAATATATCTTTATTAATATTAACTCATACTGATGCCTACAACACTAATCCATTATCACATGAATCATTCTAGCCTTCTCCCCACATTTATCTGCAAACTCCTACTCCAGGAGTGAGACACCTGCTCCCACCACCTGCCATTCTTTCACTTAATTGTTTAATTCCACGGTACATGTATAGCAGTATCAGAACTGCTAACGTGTACTTGGGGGAGGGAAGTTTATCAGTGCAAGTACAGGGCTTTTATGCAATTTGCTTTGCCTTTAATCTTGGACTCCACTCATTTCCAAAGTTAGATTAGCACCTTTCTCCTGTACCGTAGGTTGTTTCATACTAAGTGATTTCTTTTTTAATTACACACTTTAAGGTTTACTCTTCGGGCTCTCTCGTTTCTTGGTTCTGAAGAATGCATAGTGTCATGTGCCCACCATTAATAGTATTTTACACAAACTGTCTCAAAGACAGTGCTTTACCTATTCAACCCTTCTTCATACCTTCTGGACCTCTGGCAACCAATAGATCCTTTTTACAGTTGCTTTGGTTTTGCCTTTTCCAAAATGTCATGTCATTCTAATCATAAAGTATGGAGCATTTTCATAGTGGCTACTTTTAATTAAAACTATGTATTTAACACTCATTTATATCTTTCTGTGGTGTAAGAGTTTCTTTTTATTACTGTTGACTGCTATTCTGTTCTATGGATAAACCACAGTTTATCAATTTTCCTGTTGAAGGGCCTGATGACTGCTTTCTTTTGTCGGTGATTATGCATAAAAATGCGATGAATATTCAAAGCATAAAGTTTTCCAGTCAGTTGGGTAAGTACCTAGGTGCACAGCTGCTGGATCATATGGCTAGAGGATGTTTGGTTTTGTAAGAAATTGCTAAACAATCTTGCAAAGTACTGTACCATTTTGCCACTAGCAGTGAATGAGAGTTCCTGTTGCTCTACATCCTTGCCAACAGTCAGTATTGTCCGGTTTGAAAAACAGAGCTATTTTCATTAGTGTACACTGGCAACTCATTGTTCAAGTCACGATTACCTAATGACAGATGACATTAAGCATATTTTCATAGGCTCACCTGCCTCCTGATATCTTCTTTGGTGAGTTGTGTATGGAGATTTTTCCACTACCTGATCAACTTTTCAGAATCTGTAAATCTCCCTTTGCTTGTTATTGTGGCCCTTGGCTGTTTTTATTATTGACCAAACCACACAATTCTTAGAGATATTCAAGAGTATTAAACACTTAATTGGAATGAATGAGTAGAAGGAACCTGTTTGTAACCTGATGGATAGGTGTTGACCCAGCAGTACAAAAGGACATGGATTTAGTAGGTAAGACAGATCTCTTGATCATTCCAACATCTTCTTTCCTCCATCTCTATCATTTTTATATTCCATGGCTTTTGTGTTCTGATCTGTCAGTTTGGAATCACTTGGACATCTATTCAAAGGTCAGGAGAACCATTGTGTGTGTGTGTAATCCTGACTCAAGACTTGAACAGTCCTAGGATTTGAACCATCTCCCAAGAAAAGATGTCCAGCTTTGAAAAAATCATTTTCAATGTCCCAAGTACAGCTATACCTCAGAAATATTAAGGGTTCAGTTCCCGATCACTACAATAAAGTGAATATCACAGTCAAGTGAGTCACATGAATTCTGTCATTTCCCAGTGCATATCAAAGTTGTATTTAGTCTGTTAAGTGTGCAATAGCACCGTGTCTAAAAATGTACATATGTTAATTAAAAATACTCATCTGAGCCTGTCGTGTGCTCAGTCACTTAGTCATGTCTGGTTTTTTCCCACCCCATGTACTGTAGCCCATTAGGCTCCTCTGTCCATGGAATTCTCCATGCCATTTTCTCCTCCAGGGGGTCCTCCTGACCCAGGAATTGAACCTGCATCTCTTGGGTCTCCTGCACTGGCAAGAGAATTCTTTACCACTAGCGCCACCTGGGAAGCCTAAGAGTCTTCAGTGAGCTGTAATCTTCTTTGATGTTGGAGGTTTTTGCCTCAATGTTGTTAGTCACAGACTGATCCGGGTGGTAGGTACTGAAGGTTGGTGGCAGTTTCTTAAAATAAGACAACTATGAACTTTGCATCAATTAACTTTTTCTTTCATGAATGATTTCTCTGTGACATTCTGTGCTGTCTGATAACATTTTACCCACAGGAAAACTTCTTCAAGAATTTTCAAAATTGATGTCAGTGTTCTCAAAGCCTGTTGCTGCTTCTTTTTTTTTTTCATTTTTGCTGTCATTTATTATTCCCCAGAATTTAGACTAATACAGATTCTCCTTAACACCAAAAAAAAAAAATTCCTTAACAATAATTTGTGCAAAAACTACTTGCATTTATTTTACCATTTGTAAAAGTAAGTAAACTTTTTTTTTTTTTTTTTTATTAGTTGGAGGCTAATTACTTCACAACATTTCAGTGGGTTTTGTCATACATTGATATGAATCAGCCATGGATTTACACGTATTCCCCATCCCGATCCCCGCTCCCACCTCCCTCTCCACCCGATTCCCCCGGGTCCTCCCAGTGCACCAGGCTGGAGCACTTGTCTCATGCATCCCACCTGGGCTGGTGATCTGTTTCACCATAGATAGTATACATGCTGTTCTTTTGAAATATCCCACCCTCACCTTCTCCCACAGAGTTCAAAAGTCTGTTCTGTATTTCTGTGTCTCTTTTTCTGTTTTGCATATAGGGTTATCGTTACCAACTTTCTAAATTCCATATATATGTGTTAGTATGCTGTAATGTTCTTTATCTTTCTGGCTTACTTCACTCTGTATAAGGGGCTCCAGCTTCATCCATCTCATTAGGACTGGTTCAAATGAATTCTTTTTAATGGCTGAGTAATATTCCATGGTGTATATGTACCACAGCTTCCTTATCCATTCATCTGCTGATGGGCATCTAGGTTGCTTCCATGTCCTGGCTATTATAAACAGTGCTGCGATGAACATTGGGGTGCACGTGTCTCTTTCAGATCTGGTTTCCTCAGTGTGTATGCCCAGAAGTGGGATTGCTGGGTCATATGGCAGTTCTATTTCCAGTTTTTTAAGAAATCTCCACACTGTTTTCCATAGCGGCTGTACTAGTTTGCATTCCCACCAACAGTGTAAGAGGGTTCCCTTTTCTCCACACCCTCTCCAGCATCTATTGCTTGTAGACTTTTGGATAGCAGCCATCCTGACTGGCGTGTAATGGTACCTCATTGTGGTTTTGATTTGCATTTCTCTGATAATGAGTGATGTTGAGCATCTTTTCATGTGTTTCTTAGCCATCTGTATGTCTTCTTTGGAGAAATGTCTGTTTAGTTCTTTGGCCCATTTTTTGATTGGGTCATTTATTTTTCTGGAATTGAGCTGCAGGAGTTGCTTGTATATTTTTGAGATTAATCCTTTGTCTGTTTCTTCATTTGCTATTATTTTCTCCCAATCTGACGGCTGTCTTTTCACCTTACTTATAGTTTCCTTTGTAGTGCAAAAGCTTTTAAGTTTCATTAGGTCCCATTTGTTTAGTTTTGCTTTTATTTCCAATATTCTGGGAGGTGGGTCATAGAGGATCTTGCTGTGATTTATGTCGGAGAGTGTTTTGCCTATGTTCTCCTCTAGGAGTTTTATAGTTTCTGGTCTTACATTTAGATCTTTAATCCATTTTGAGTTTATTTTTGTGTATGGTGTTAGAAAGTGTTCTAGTTTCATTCTTTTACAAGTGGTTGACCAGTTTTCCCAGCACCACTTGTTAAAGAGGTTGTCTTTTTTCCATTGTATATCCTTGCCTCCTTTGTCAAAGATAAGGTGTCCATAGGTTCGTGGATTTATCTCTGGGCTTTCTATTCTGTTCCATTGATCTATATTTCTGTCTTTGTGCCAGTACCATACTGTCTTGATGACTGTGGCTTTGTAGTAGAGTCTGAAGTCAGGCAGGTTGATTCCTCCAGTTCCATTCTTCTTTCTCAAGATTACTTTGGCTATTCGAGGTTTTTTGTATTTCCATACAAATTGTGAAAGTCTTTGGTCTAATTCTGTGAAAAATACCATTGGTAGCTTGATAGGGATTGCATTGAATCTATAGACTGCTTTGGGTAGAATAGCCATTTTGACAATATTGATTCTTCCAATCCATGAACATGGTATGTTTCTCCATCTGTTTGTGTCCTCTTTGATTTCTTTCATCAGTGTTTTATAGTTTTCTATGTATAGGTCTTTTGTTTCTTTAGGTAGATATACTCCTAAGTATTTTATTCTTTTTGTTGCAATGGTGAATGGTATTCTTTCCTTAATTTCTCTTTCTGTTTTTTCATTGTTAGTATATAGGAATGCAAGGGATTTCTGTGTGTTAATTTTATATCCTGCAACTTTACTATATTCATTGATTAGCTCTAGTAATTTTCTGGTAGAGTCTTTAGGGTTTTCTATGTAGAGGATCATGTCATCTGCAAACAGTGAGAGTTTCACTTCTTCTTTTCCTATCTGGATTCCTTTTACTTCTTTTTCTGCTCTGATTGCTGTGGCCAGTACTTCCAACACTATGTTGAATAGTAGTGGTGAGAGTGGGCACCCTTGTCTTGTTCCTGATTTCAGGGGAAATGCTTTCAATTTTTCACCATTGAGCGTGATGCTTGTTGTGGATTTGTCATATATAGCTTTTATTATGTTGAGGTATGTTCCTTCTATTCCTGCTTTTTGGAGAGTTTTAATCATAAATGAGTGTTGAATTTTGTCAAAGGCTTTCTCTGCATCTATTGAGATAATCATATGGTTTTTATCTTTCAATTTGTTAATGTGGTGTATTACATTGATTGATTTGTGGATATTAAAGAATCCTTGCATTCCTGGGATAAAGCCCACTTGGTCATGGTGTATGATTTTTTTAATATGTTGTTGGATTCTGTTTGCTAGAATTTTGTTAAGGATTTTTGCATCTATGTTCATCAGTGATATTGGCCTGTAGTTTTCTTTTTTTTGTGGCATCTTTGTCTGGTTTTGGAATTAGGGGGATGGTGGCCTCATAGAATGAGTTTGGAAGTTTACCTTCATCTGCAATTTTCTGGAAGAGTTTGAGTAAGATAGGTGTTAGCTCTTCTCTAAATTTTTGGTAGAATTCAGCTGTGAAGCCATCTGGTCCTGGGCTTTTGTTTGCTGGAAGATTTTTGATTACAGTTTCGATTTCCTTGCTTGTGATGTGTCTGTTAAGATCTTCTATTTCTTCCTGGTTCAGTTTTGGAAAGTTATACTTTTCTAAGAATTTGTCCATTTCATCCAAGTTGTCCATTTTATTGGCATAGAGCTGCTGGTAGTAGTCTCTTATGATCCTTTGTATTTCAGTGTTGTCTGTTGTGATCTCTCCATTTTCATTTCTAATTTTGTTAATTTGGTTCTTCTCTCTTTGTTTCTTAATGAGTCTTGCTAATGGTTTGTCAATTTTGTTTATTTTTTCAAAAAACCAGCTTTTAGCTTTGTTGATTTTTGCCATGGTCTGTTTAGTTTCTTTTGCATTTATTTCTGCCCTAATTTTTAAGATTTCTTTCCTTCTGCTAACCCTGGGGTTTTCATATCTTCCTTCTCTAATTGCTTTAGGTGTAGAGTTAGGTTATTTATTTGGTTTTTTTCTTGTTTCTTGAGGTAAGCCTGTAATGCTATGAACCTTCCCCTTAGCACTGCTTTTACAGTGTCCCATAGGTTTTCGGTTGTTGTGTTTTCATTTTCATTCATTTCTATACATATTTTGATTTCTTTTTTGATTTCTTCTATGATTTGTTGGTTATTCAGAAGTGTGTTATTTAGCCTCCATATGTTTGAAGTTTTAACAATTTTTTTCCTGTAATTGAGATCTAATCTTACTGCACTGTGGTCAGAAAAGATGACTGGAATGATTTCAATTATTTTGAATTTTCCAAGACCAGATTTATGGCCCAGGATGTGATCTATTCTGGAGAATGTTCCGTGTGCACTTGAGAAAAAGGTGAAGTTGATTGTTTTGGGGTGAAACATCCTATAGATATCAATTAGGTCTAGCTGGTCCATTGTGTCATTTAAGGTTTGTGTTTCCTTGTTAATTTTCTGTTTAGTTGATCTATCCATAGTTGTGAGTGGGGTATTAAAGTCTCCCACTATTATTGTGTTACTATTAATTTCCTCTTTCATACTCGTTAGTGTTTGCCGCACATATTGCGGTGCTCCTATGTTGGGTGCATATATATTTATAATTGTTATATCTTCTTCTTGGATTGATCCTTTGATCATTATGTAGTGTCCTTCTTTGTCTCTTTTCACATCCTTTATTTGAAAGTCTATTTTATCTGATATGAGTATTGCGACTCCTGCTTTCTTTTAGTCTCCGTTTGCATGAAATATTTTTTTCCAGCCCTTCACTTTTAGTCTGTATGTGTCTCTTGTTTTGAGATGGGTCTCTTGTAGACAGCATATATAGGGGTCTTGTTTTTGTATCCACTCAGCCAATTTTGTCTTTTGGTTGGGGCATTCAACCCATTTACATTTAGGGTAATTATTGATAGGTGTGGTCCCGTTGCCATTTACTTTGTTGTTTTGGGTTCACGTTTATACAACCTTTCTGCATTTCCTGTCTAGAGAAGATCCTTTAGCATTTGTTGAAGAGCTGGTTTGGTGGTGCTGAATTCTCTCAGCTTTTGCTTATCTGTAAAGCTTTTGAATTCTCCTTCATATCTAAATGAGATCCTTGCTGGATACAGTAATCTAGGTTGTAGGTTATTCTCTTTCATTACTTTAAGTACGTCCTGCCATTCCCTTCTGGCCTGGAGGGTTTCTATTGATAGATCAGCTGTTATCCTTATGGGAATCCCTTTGTGTGTTATTTGTTGTTTCTCCCTTGCTGCTTTTAATATTTGTTCTTTGTGTTTGATCTTTGTTAATTTGATTAATATGTGTCTTGGGGTGTTTCGCCTTGGGTTTATCCTGTTTGGGACTCTCTGGGTTTCTTGGACTTGGGTGGCTATTTCCTTCCCCATTTTAGGGAAGTTTTCAGCTATTATCTCCTCGAGTATTTTCTCATGGCCTTTCTTTTTGTCTTCTTCTTCTGGAACTCCTCTGATTCGAATGTTGGGGCATTTCACATTGTCCCAGAGTTCCCTGAGGTTGTCCTCATTTCTTTTGATCCTTTTTTCTTTTTTCCTCTCTGCTTCATTTATTTCCACCATTTTATCTTCTACCTCACCTTTCCTATCTTCTGCCTCCGTTATTCTACTCTTGGTTCCCTCCAAAGTGTTTTTGACCTGATTCATTGCATTATTCATTTTTAATTGACTCTTTTTTATTTCTTCTAGGTCTTTATTAAACATTTCTTGAATCTTTTCAATCTTTGTTTCCAGGCTATTTATCTGTAACTCCATTTTGTTTTCAAGATTTTGGATCATTTTTATTATCATTATTCTAAATTCTTTTTCAGGTAGATTCCCTATCTCCTCCTCTTTTGTTTGACTTGGTGGGCATTTTTCATGTTCCTTTACCTATTGGGTATTTCTTTGCCTTTTCATCTTGTTTAGATTGCTGTATCTGGAGTGGGCTTTCTGTATTCTGGAGGTCTGTGGTTCCTTTTTATTGTGGAGGATTAACCCAGTGGGTGGGGTTAGACGACTGGCTTGTCAAGGTTTCCTGGTTAGGGAAGCTTGCATCAGTGTTCTGGTGCGTGGAACTTGATTTCTTCTCTTTGGAGAGCAATGGAGTGCCCAGTAATGAGTTTTGAGATGGGTCTATGTGTTAGGTGTGACCTTGGGCAGCCTGTATGTTGACGTTCAGGGCTATGTTCCTGTGTTGCTGGAGAATTTGCGTGGTATGTCTTGCTCTAAAACTTATTGGCTCTTGGGTGGTGGTTGGTTTCAGTGTAGGTACGAAGGCTTTTGGACAGTCACTTATTACTTAAAGTTCCATGTAGTCAGGAGTTTTCTGGTGTTCTCAGGTTTTGGGCTTAAGTCTCCTGCCTCTGGATTTCAGTTTTATTCTTCCTGCAGTCTCAGGACTTCTCCAACTATACAGCCCTGATAAGAAAACTTCTAGGTTAATGGCTAAAAGATTCTCCCCCCTTAGGGACACCCAGAGAGGTTCACAGACTTACATGAAGAAGAGGAGAGGAAGGAGGGAGATAGAGATGAGCAGGAGGAGAAAAAGGGGGACTCAAGAGGAGAGAGACAGATCTACGCAGCTGTCTGTTCCCAGAGTGTTCTCCGTAGCCCAGTCACCTACAAAGATTCACAGAATTGGATTGGGAAGAGAAGGGGAAAGGAGGAAATAGAGGTGTTCTGAGGTAGAAAACAGAGAGTCAAGATTGGGAGAGAATAATCTTCGGTTTAAAAATAGGGCTTCTCTTTTTTTTTTTTTGTAAGGTTATAGTGTATTGAAAATGAAAATTAAGGAGTAGTAGAGGAGTACTAGAGGACTTTAAAAGAAATAAAAGAAAAAGAAAAATAGAAAATAGAAGAGAAAAAGGAAAGAAAAAAAAGAAAAAAGAAAAAAAAATTTTTTTTTTGTTAATTAAAAAAATCGTAAAAATCTATGGAAATGAAAGTTAAGGAGTAATGGGGGAGTAATAGGGGATTTTAAAGGAAAATAAAAGAGAAAAAATAAAAAAGAAAAAAAGAGAAAAAAGTAAAATTATATCTAGGAATTTCTCTGGAGCTGTTGCGGTCAGTGTGGGTTCGCCTCAGTTTCAGATAGCTCCTCGTTCCAGCTTACGCTTCTCCATATCTACAGGCCCCTTCCGGTGTAGTCGGTGTTTTCTACAGGGATTATAATCTGTTGCACCAGTCCCTTCTGAAGTGGTTCCCTTTGTTTATTTGGCTTCTGTTTGCCGGTCTCTTCAGAGCCTCATTTCCGCCCTGACACAGGCGGGCGGAGGTGGACTCTTATTCAGGTAGCTAGTTCCGTCGCTCTGCGGGGAGGGGCTGGCGCTGCCGGGAGGGGCTGACGCTGCTCTCTCCGTCTGCGCTGCTCAGGCTCCCGGCTGTTCTATATGGAGCGTGCCCCGCGCTGCGCGCGGTTCCAGCCCTCGGGTGTTCCACAAAAGCGCGGAACGAAAAGCTGCGCCTGCTCTCTGTGCCTTCCCCGTCAGAGCGGTCCAGGCAGCCAGGGGCTCGGTGGGCGCACTCTCCCCAGGTGTGGCGTGCCCCCTCCCTTCCGCGGACCCAGTCTCAGTTTCCGCTGGCGCCAGTCGGGTGCGCGCGCCTTCTGCCCTCCGCGTCCCCAGCCCCAGTCCCCGCCCGCGCCGGTCGGGTGCCTGCGCCCTGTGACTCGCCGCGACCTTCCCCTCCCCCCTGCCTCCTGCCTCCGGCGGGGCTGGGCCGGTCCGCAGCCTGTGAGCTCTTCTCCAGACTTTCTCGGTCTCTTTGTTCTGCGAACGGCCGGCAGTGTGTTCCGGCCGGTTAATTTTCTCTCTCTCTTTTGGTCTCCCACAGTTCATGTTGGCAACTCACAGAAGCTCCCTCCGATTGTCCTCAGGGCACTCAGGCCCGGACCCTACCCCAAGCAATGCCGCCTAAGAGCTCCCGGGACGGATCTCCGTCCTTAGCTCTTTTGTCTCACTTTTTATCTTTTCTATTTTGTCCTACCTCCTTTCAAAGACAATGGGCTGCTTTTCTGGGCACCTGATGACCTCAGCTAGCGATCAGAAGTTGTTTTGCGAAGTTTGCTCTGCGTTCAGTTATTCTTTTGATGAATTTGTAGGAGAGAAAGTGGTCTCCCCGTCCTACTCCTCCGCCATCTTGGCTCCTCCCTCATAAGTCCTGTTGCTGGTTCTTTGCTGTTATATCAACGGTCTTCACATCATCTTCACCAGCAGTAACTTGGGTCTCAAGAAATACTTTCTTTGCTCATCCATAGGAAGCAACTCTCACATGTTAAAGTTTTATCATGAGATTGCAGCAATTCAGTCACATCTTTGGCTCCACTTCTAATTCTAGTTCTCCTGCTGTTTCCATCACATCTATAGTTACTTCCTCCACTGAAATCTTCAGACCCCTCCTAAAGTCATCCATGAGGGTTGGGATTAACTTCTTTTAAAATTCTATTAATGTTGGTACTTTTTTTATCATTTCCTGTGAATCACAAATGTTCTTAATGTCATCTAGAATGGTGAATCCTTTCCAGATTGAGCTTCAATTTACTTTGCCTAGAGACATCAGAGGAATCTCTGTTGCAGCTATAGCCTTGCAACATTCATTTCTTTAATAATAAGATTTGAAACTTAAAATTACTCCTTGATTCATGGGCTACAAAATGGACCTTGTGTTAGCAGGCATGAAAACAACATTAATTTCATTGTACATCTCCATCGAAGCTCTTGGGTGGCCAGGTGCACTGTAAGTAAGCAGAGTGATTTTGAAAGGGATGTTTTCTTCTGAGCAGGTCTCAATAGTCAATTTAAAATGCTTAGTAAACCATGTTGTGAACAAATGTGCTATCATCTAGGCTTTATTGCTCCATTTATAGTGCACAAGAGAGTAGATTTAATATAATTCTTAAGGGCCCTAGGATTTTCAGAATGGTAAGTGACCACCAGCTTCAACTTTAAGTCATCAGCTGCATTAGCCCCTAATAAGAGCATCAGCCTCTCCTTTGAAGCTTTGAAACCAGGCATTGGCTTCTCCTCGCTAGCTATGAAAGTCCTAGATGGCTGCTTCTTCCACTATAAGACTGTTTCATCCACATTGAAAATACATTGTTTAGTGTAGCCACCTTCAGTGATTATCTTGGTTTCACCTTCTGGATAATTTACTGCAGCTTCCACACCAGCACTTTCTGTTTCATCTCGCACTTTTATGTTATGGAGATGACTTTGATCTTTTAACTCCACAAAACAACCCCTTCTAGCTCCAGCCTTTTCTTCTGCAGTTCCCTTACCTCTTTCTGTCTTCATAGAAGTGAAGAGAGTTAGCACCTTTGCTCTGGATTGGGCTTTGACTTAAGGGAACATTGTAGTTAGTTTGAGCCTCCATCCAGACCACTGAAACTTTCCCCACTCAGCAATAAGAGTGTTTTCCTTTCTTTATCATTCAGGTATTCCCTGGAATGGTACTTTTAATTTCCTTCAAGAACTTATGATTTGCATTCACAACTTGACTTTTTGGCACAAGTGGCCTAGCTTTCAGCCCATCTTGGCTTTTGACATGCCTTCTGCAATAAACTTAATCATTTCTAACTTTTGACTTAAAGTGAGAAATGTGTGGCCACTCCTTTCACATGAGCATTTAGGGGCCATCGTCGTGTTATTAAGCGGTCTAATTTCAACATAGCTGCGTTTCATGGAATAGGGAGGCCTGAGGAGAGAGAGAGAGACCAGGGGATGGGTGGTCAGTGGATGAGTCAGAACAAAAACAGCATTTATACATTCAGTTTACTGTCTTATGCAGCTATAGTTCATAGTGTCCCAAAATAATTATAATAATATCACAGATCTCCAGAACAAATATAGAAATAATGAAAAAATTTGAAATATTGTGAGAATTACCACAGTGTCACACAGAGGCTCAAAGTGAGAAAAACGCCCATGGATGCGCTGGGTGCCGGGTTTCCACAGATCTTCAATTTGAGAAAAATGCAATAAAGTGAGACACGCCTCTATATCCTTCCTTTGTATCTGTAGAGACTATTGTTTGGCACATTCTCACTTGGTTCTAATTTGATGGATGGACTTGATACACACCTGGCAAGATTGCTCAGACTCCCTGGCAGTGATGAGGCGATGGCTCTGTGTCTAGAACACAGGCTGGTGGCAAAAGAAGCACTTGGCATGCGGCTTCACTGAGACTTGTAAACAATAATTAAATGGACTTATGCATCCTCATTCTGCTGTTTCATTTCCTTCTTTCAAGATGCAGAAAGGAGTTTGAGTTCTGGGTAATAAACAACAAGAATCACAGCACTCTGCATTTAAACCAAATGAGCTCAATGAGGGTGTGCAATTCTTGGAATTACAGTTTTACTGTTTTGTATGTTTTCACAATAGACGGAGAAAACAAGCAAGCACAGGCTTCTTGGTGTGCTGAGAGCCGGGAGTTCTTCAAAAGCTTTGTGGGACCTCTGATTCTCAGATTGCTTGGTCCCCGCTCCGCCTGGATCTTGGGCAGTACTCTCATGACTTTTGCCATTAATCCCATGAGTAATGAGTAAGTGGAGGTGCTTGATATTAATTTAGCTTCAGATTCAATATGTGCTGACAGTAGGTCTTCAGATGGGCTGTGGCTCCAGTTTTGTGCCAAGAGTCAAGCAGAAGAGCTGGCGGTGTGACTTGTGTTTTCATAAAGCTTGCATTGGTTCCAGTTGACAACCAGGAGATACCTAAGAGCACATCCAGAATGTAGTTGTATATAATACATATCTCAGGGTTGTTTGTGAATCAATTTTTCATAAATTGATTCTCTTTCCTATTGACAAGATTTCAGAGATGTGTTCCCTCAGGAAAACAGTGGCTCCTAGAGCAATAGAAATGATGCCCAAGGATATAAACAGTTTTAACAAGTATTTAAAGGGAACATATTGAATAATATATCTTCGTGCCTTGCATTAAATTGAATTTGTGTTAAGGCTGCAATTTTATAAGTTGGAAAAAATTCTGTTTTTCGGGACTATGGATATATTAATGTTTGCCTTGTTTTTTTTAATGCAAATACAGGGCTTGTACCTTTTAATAATACATGTACATGGTCATTATATCATGTTTATGGACCCTATCTTTCTGCTGTTTAGTGCTTATGATGGAGAAAGGAGAAAGAAACCACTCTCTGGTCCTTAGGCTTTTTGATCCAGGAGTTTTCAGCCCTACCCTATAGATGGGGCTTTCTTCTGCCTGACCCTCAGTTGCACTGGTTCCTTGTCTGAGCTCTGGCAGTGACAAGGTTTGTTGTGCCTTCTCCCAGCAGCTTAAGACTTACTTTGTAGGGAAGACAGTCTGAGACAGTGGGAAGGGCCACTGCTCACCCGCTGCACTGGGGTTCTGTACCATGAGGGAGTATCTCTGGGATCCTTTTTATTCGCAGTATTTCTTATGAGCCTCCAGTGGAGGGCTGAGAGAAACAGCTTGTGAGTGAGTGTGGACTCCACAGTGTCCAGAGCCCCTAGGTGTCACAGACTGATGCTCTAGCCTACGATTACCCTTTGATGAGTTAACGAACACTTTTAGCTGATGTATTTTTACCAGCATGTATTAGTGGCTACCTCTTCTGTGCATGCTCTGCCACAGGTCAGAGAGTTTATGTGTTCCATTTCCCTTGGGAGGGATCAATCTCTCTGTTCACTTAATGGCCTGCATCTCACCTTTGAAGAAGTAGACAGAAATATGAAGGCACATATGTCTTGGTCTTTTATCGTGTTCAGTTCTTTGTACTGAATATAATTGTATTATCAAAGGTGATGTTTCCTTGTGGTATTATGATTGGCCTGCAGTATCTTGCACGCTCATTACTTCTTGACCAGTTTTGTAATAGATTGGGCTTCAGGAAACAAAGTCCTCTTGCCCTGTACGGACTCCCCCATAAAGCAGAAAGGAAATGCTCTTGGGCTGGGCGGGATATAGTGCAGTGTCCTCCCCAGGGAGAGAAACAAGGTGCAAATTCAGACCTAATGTGTCTGCTTCCTCTCAGGCCTGCTAAATGCAAGATAGATATGAATTCTTCTACTATAAGCTTGTGTGTTCCCACAAAGTCAGCTTGTAGATTCTTTTTTTTTCTTTTTTAAAAAATTTTTCATGTATTTTTATTAGTTGGAGGCTAATTACTTTACAATATTGTAGTGGTTTTTGCCATACACTGACATGAATCAGCCATGGATTTACATGTGTCCCCCATCCCAATCCCCCCTCCTACCTCCCTCCCCATCCCATCCCTCTGGGTCTTCCCAGTGCACCAGCCCCGAGCACTTGTCTCATGCATCCAACCTGGACTGGTGATCTGTTTCACACTTGATAATATACATGTTTCGATGCTTTTCTCTCAGATCATCCCACCCTTGCTTTCTCCCATAGAGTCCAAAACTCTGTTCTGTACATCTGTGTCTCTTTTTCTGTCTTGCATATAGGGTTATCATTACCATCTTTCTAAATTCCATATATATGCATTAGTACACTGTATTGGTCTTTATCCTTCTGGCTTACTTCACTTTGTATAATGGGCTCCAGTTTTATCCATCTCATTAGAACTGATTCAAATGAATTCTTTTTAATGGCTGAGTAATATTCCATTGAGTATATGTACCACGGCTTTCTTATCCATTCATCTGCTGATGGGCATCTAGGTTGCTTCCATGTCCTGGCTATTATAAACAGTGCTGCAGTGAACATTGGGGTGCACGTGTCTCTTTCAGATCTGGTTTCCTCAGTGTGTGTGCCCAGAAGTGGGATTGCTGGGTCATATGGCAGTTCTATTTCCAGTTTTTTAAGAAATCTCCACACTGTTCTCCATAGTGGCTGTACTAGTTTGCATTCCCACCAACAGTGTAAGAGGGTTCCCTTTTCTCCACACCCTCTCCAGCATTTATTGCTTGTAGACTTTTGGATAGCAGCCATTCTGACTGGCGTGTAGTGGTACCTCATTGTGGTTTTGATTTGCATTTCTCTGATAATGAGTGATGTTGAGCATCTTTTCATGTGTTTGTTAGCCATCGGTATGTCGTCTTTGGAGAAATGTCTGTTTAGTTCTTTGGCCCATTTTTTGATTGGGTCATTTATTTTTCTGGAATTGAGCTGCAGGAATTGCTTGTATATTTTTGAGATTAATCCTTTGTCTGTTGCTTCATTTGCTATTTTCTCCCAATCTGAGGGCTGTCTTTTCACCTTGCTTATAGTTTCCTTTGTTGTGCATAAGATTTTAAGTTTAATTAGGTCCCATTTGTTTAGTTTTGCTTTTATATCCAATATTCTGGGAGGTGAGTCATAGAGGATCTTGCTGTGATTTATGTCAGAGAGTGTTTTGCCTATGTTCTCCTCTAGGAGTTTTATAGTTTCTGGTCTTGCATTTAGATCTTTAATCCATTTTGAGTTTATTTTTATGTATGGTGTTAGAAAGTGTTTTAGTTTCATTCTTTTACAAGTGGTTGACCAGTCTTCCCAGCACCACTTGTTAAAGAGGTTGTCTTTTTTCCATTGTATATTCTTGCCTCCTTTGTTGAAGATAAGGTGTCCATAGGTGTATGGATTTATCTCTGGGCTTTCTATTTTTTTCCATTGGTCTATATTTCTGTCTTTGTGCCAGTACCATACTGTCTTGATGACTGTGGCTTTGTAATAGAGCCTAAAGTCAGGCAAATTGATTCCTCCAGTTCCATTCTTCTTTCTCAAGATTGCTTTGGCTATTTGAGGTTTTTTGTATTTCCATACAAATTGTGAAATTATTTGTTCTAGTTCTGTGAAGCTACCATTGGTAGCTTGATAGGAATTGCATTGACTCTATAGATTGCTTTCGTGGATTCTTAAAATGATGTGAGGACTTGTATGTATGACTTAAGTAGTTTTATATGTAGACGCATAAGTATAGGAAGAACATTATATAAATGTGATAACTTGTCTCTATGAGAGGATATTGATGGGGAATAAAATGAATAAGGATCAGAATATGATTATGCAGGTTATAATCAATCCATAGCTACCACCCACCAGTTATACAGATTATTATATTTTAATAATCTTTAAAAAATGTTTATTTTTGTCTGTGTTGGGTCTTCGGTGTGGTGCTCAGGCTTCTCGCTGTGGTGGCTACTCTTGTTGCAGAGCATGGGCTCTAGATGCATGGGCTTCAGTGGTTTCAGAGCACAGCTTAGTTGCTCCACAGCTTGTGCAGTCTTCCCAGGCCAGGGATTGAACCTGTGTCCCCTGCATTGGCAGGTGGATTCTTAACCACTGCACCACCAGGGAACTCCCAGCTATGGGTGTTTACTTTTTCAACCTCCTTCCCTCTGTTCCTATTCACCTTGACCTCTGAAATTCACCCAGTGGTGACACCGCCACCTGCTCTCTCAAAATTAAGGCTCAAATGTAAATATGTGTGTTGGAAAGATCATGGAATGTAGGCTCAGTGGGCTTGTGGATCTGAGTTCTGGACTCTACCACTTTATAGCTTGTAGCCAAGGTCAGCTTCTTTCACTTTTTCTGAGCTTCTGTTTTCTCATCAGAGAAAAAAAAAAAAAAATCCCAACTCTGCAAGAGAAATGAGTCATCAAATAATGGATGTGATTTAAAAAGTGCTCTTAAAAGTTCTGTGAAAAGGGTCGTTTCCATATGGCATTCCATTCTGTGCTCCTGGAATAGGTGGGCTGGGGTAATAGATAAATTCAGTTTTGAGAACAGATTTCCTCTTAGTGTTCAAATGTGCTCCTTCTTACAATAAATACATACATTCAAGCGGTAGCTTAGTTTTTTCATCTGTGTCTTGAGATATTTGCCTAAGTTGATTTTCTTTTTTCATAAGCTGAGAAATGGTGAATTAGAAAGGATCACAGACTTAAAATAGTAGTCAGTGGAAGGAACGTGAACTCAATATGGAAATAATGGAGGTGTAGCAAAAGCCAGAATATTGGGAAGTGAGAAAATTAAAGCCTGAGAAAAAAAACAGTATTTGTATACTTTCAGAATTGCTGGTCTCAGATTTACCTTCTGGCTGAATGGTTTTACGGTGTGAAGATAAATTTTCTCTGCTGTTTTAAAGTAATATTCTGGTTTTAATCTTCAACCCAGTTCCATTCTGGTTGAAATGAAATTTTCAGGCACGCAAACAAGAAGTCAGAACTGCGGCCACAAGTCAAAATACTGCACTTGAGATGACAACGATGTGATAAACCTTTGGACACAGCTTGTGTTGACTGTTCTCATTGGTCATGATTTTCATGGTTTTATGTTGCTATTTGTGTGCTTCTGTCTGCTCTTCCTTTTGATCAGAGGTGGGTGTGTGTCTGCAATTGTAGGATGGTGCATATAAAACATGCATAAGCATCTACACTGGGAGACAAAATTGACATCGGTCAAACTTTGGAATTCTTTTCTTTGACATTTCAGTTCAGTCCCAAAAGAACTGTATTCATGCCTCAATATGTCATCTCTTAAGCTTACCTGTCTATCCCCCAGAAAATACAGATAAGGTTAGAAAAGACCTCATCTTTTCAGTGTAACATTAGAAGACCCAGAAAGTTGTTGTGTGTGTGTGTGTGTGTGTAGGCACACACTCAGTTGTGTCTTACTCTTTGTAACCCCATGCACTGTAGCCTGCCAGGCTCCTCTGTCCATGGAATTTTGCCGGCAAGAATACTGGAGTGAGTGGCCATTTCCTTCTCCATGTTTTATGTATAGTAGTAGTTAGTTGTAGTTAAGTTGCTTAGTCGTGTCTGACTCTTTGCGACCCCATGGACTGTAGCCCACCAGGCTCCTCTGTCCATGGGATTCTCCAGGCAAGAATACTGGAGTGGGTTGCCATTTCCTTCTCCAGGGAATCTTTCCAACCCAGGGATCGAACCCAGGTCTCCCGCATTGCAGGCAGACGCTTTAACCTCTGAGCCACCAGGGAAGCATAGTGTGTAACAAGTGCTAATTAAGTTGTGTGACCATATAATTTATTATTCAAACTGAACACCTTTACCCATTGTGAATTTCAGAAAACCGAAATTAGATGAAGACTTTACAGGGAAAATTGGAGTGTCGAGTTACCCCTCAACAAGCATTTGTTGACTTGAACTAGTTTAAAAGATAGATGGTCTCTGGAATGGTTTCCTGATTAAAAGGGAACCATTTTCTTTGGGTGAGTGTAGACAGTCATCCTGAAGATCTGTTTTAGTTAAGCTCTTTTCAAATGATCTCAATTGAACTCCAGGCTTATCTCATACAATCTTCTTCACAATATTTTGATCTCCATTACCCAGCTTAAGCATCAAAGGGAGTTTATTAGTTGAGATACCATGGAGTCCAAGGGCATAATTAGTTTCATGCATAGTTGGAACCAGAGGTTCATTTAATGTCAATAATTCTCTCTGCTCCTCCCCATCTTCCTGTCTGTCTCTCTTTTTCATGTGTTAACTTGTCTTTGTTTTTGTATGTGGCTGAATTCTCACATGTCACAGTTTGTTCTCCTGTGATTGCAAGATGACTGTCCTGTGGTATCAAGCTTAAGTTCTAACAACTTTTAAATTTCCATAAAGAGAAACAGTCTCTCCTGATAAATTTTCCTCCCTCTCGAACATGCAACCTGCCCTCCCACACCAAAAACAAACAAAAAAAAAACTGTGCCTTATTGAAATAATGTGAATCAAGATTTTTTTTTCAATTAAAAATTTATTTTACAGTTTTTCAAGGTTATTTTCCATTTGCAATTATTATAAAATATTGTCATTATTTCCTGTGTTGTACAATCCAAGCTTGAGCCTATATTATACCCAGTAGTTTGTACCTCCCACTCCCCCACCCCAACTGATAACTACTAGTTTATTCTCTGGGCTTCCGTGGTGGCTCAGATGGTGAAGAATCTTCCCACAATGCAGGAGACCTGGGTTCGATCCTTGGAGATTGAATCCCTGGAGAAGGGAATGGCAACCCACTCCAGTATTCTTGCCTAGAGAATCCTGTGGACAGAGGAGCTGGCAGGGTATGGTCCATGGGGTTGCAAAGAGTCGGATACGGCTGAGAGACTGACCAACAACAGTTTGTTCTCTGTATCTGTGAGTTTGCTTCTGTCTTGTTTTATTCACAAGTCTTTGTATTTTTTTGGAATCCACATATAAGTGAGCTCATATAGCATTTGTCTTTCTCTGTCTGACTTATTTCACTTAATTTAATGCCCCCCAAGTCCATCCATATTGCTGCAAATGGCAGAATTTCTGAACCGAGATTCGTAAAGCCCTTATGTGCCAGGTTTATCTCATACTATCTTCTTCACAGCATGCTGATCTCCATCTACTAGAAGAGTAAACTGAGGCTGTTGTGTAGCTTTCCCAAGGTTAGATAGCTAGGTTTCAGAGTGCTGGTTCTGGATTCAAACCCAGGTTTGAACCTCAAATACAAACTAGGCATGAAAATATAATTCAAAAATATCATGAGCTTCAGTGAGAAATGTATTTGAACATTTTTGCAAATGGTAAATTACTCTATAAATATCAACAGTCTACTGGTGTGTGGTCCATGACAAGGTACAGGGTTGGAGCATTGGTTCCCAGTAGGAGGTGATTTTCTCCCCCATGCAAAATCCACACTATTTGGAGACATTTTCAGTTGTCATAACTGGAAGAAGAACTGCTGAGGGCATCTAGTATGTAGAGGCCAGGGATCCCTGTTATACATCCTACAATGCACAGGATAGCCACTCACAGTAAAGAATAAACAACTATCCTGTCAAAAGTGTTGTGAAGAAACCCTGTTCTAGATGAACAGAAGTAAAATGTGAACCTCGGCTACTGGAAGCTCACAGTTCGGTTGGGGAGATAAACATGTAGGCAGATGAGAAATTACACTGCAGTGGTTCAAGAGTTGGAGATACTTAGACCAAGAAGAGAGAGAGTGCCGCCATCATGAGCTCCTAAAGGGCCATTATGTGAAAGAGGGAAAGGACTCCTCCTGTGTGACTAAGTAGCAATCAGACTTCAGCCCCAGAGAAGATGAGCAGGTGAGTTTTGCGGTGTAAGTTGTGTGTGCGTCTTCCACTGTTACATCTTCATGTCAGTGCCTGGCAATGGTATAATGGTTAACAAATGCTTGGTGAGTGGATAAATACATAACTTAATGAACTCAAGCATCTGTTGTTCAGTCGCTCAGTCACTAAGACTCTTTGTGATCCCATGGACTGTAGTACACCAGGCTCCTCTGTCCTGTATTATCGCCTGGAATTTGCTCAAATTCATGTCCTTTGAGTTGGTAATGCTATCTAACGATCTCATCCTCTGCTGCCCTCTTCATGAGGGAAGGTTAACAAAGATGTTGTCTCATTTGGAGATTGCTTGATTTTATGACAGTAATTGCTAGGCGTTGGTGATGAGAGCTATACTTGATAGCTGGAGTGACCAGGCAAGGCTTTGAGGAAAGGGAAAAAATGGATCCCTCTTCTTCATCAGATGACATCATGAGCAAAGGTGTGGGTCTTAAAAAGTTAGAGGTGCAGTTTTCTTCTAGCATGGTAAGACTTAAAAATAATTCTAGGGGAAAAAGATGATGATGGATGCAGCCCCATCCCGTGATATTGGGTTGGGTGTAATAGCAGCTGTTTCTTTTCTGCTAGCTCATTTTCTGTGGACCCTAAAGTGCTAGAATGAGCAGTATGTCTATAGTAAGGGAATTACTTATATTATTATCACTATGGTTTAGTCATCATACCAGGTGTGGTAATTGGAAATCCTAGAAGCACCTTTCAGCATTCATCTTTTAGCTTTTGCTCAAGTAATTTTTACCAAACACAAAAATAGCATGGTAGATTTAATGAGTATATTATGGCAAAAAAAAAAAAAAGTTTTATGCCTGTGGTTATAAAATCTACCTACTGAAATGATAGCATCTCTCTTTTTAGGAGAACAGTTGGAAGTGGTGTAATGTCTTTGTTCTCTGTAATGGGCCTGGATGTTTTCCATTGTGCAGTATGGACCTCCATGACACTTGTTGCTGACCCACTCAACATCCCCAAAGCCCCTGGACTTCCATTGAATTATATACTTAATTTCCTTGTGAATATGTAGGGCTGTACGGTATCATACTTACAATGTGCATGGATGAATTGTTGATAGTCATGTTGAGCAGTAGCCTAGGGGCATGACAAACTTTGCTTGATGTAAGCTGGTGTTCTCTGTGGTGTCCAAGTTTCTGCAGTAACTCAGTGATCAAAGGCGATTTTTGTCTTGCTCTACATGCAGCATATGAACATTCTTTGTTAAAGAATCAGAAATAAATGAAGATGAAAATATCTAAATGTTGATATGCTCAAAGAACAAAATGAAGTGTGATTAGTGACTCCCACACTGGAGAAGTTGTTACCTGCATCTTACTTTCTATTCCACTTAGTATTAAAATACAAGTACTAATAGTAGTATTTCAGTTTAAGTTGTTTAAAATTCACAACTTTAATAAGTAAGGGAAATTAAAAATTGAATAATTTCAAACCAGAAATGTATAAACACTTTGAAATATAAGTATAGTGTAATTTTTGAAACTATTAATGTTGTAAAATATTTGTATTTCTAATATTAAATATTATCCATGTCAGCACTGAGCATGCTTCAGCTTTCCCGGGAGAAGAAAACAGCAACCCACTCAAGTATTCTTACTTGGAGAAGCCCATGGACAGAGGAGCCTGCTGGGCCATAGTCCGTGGGGTTGCAAAGAGTCAGACATGACTTAGCCACTGAGCGTACATATTTGAACTTTAGTGTTCAGTCATGGGTGTGATGAGGTGTGTGGGAAGGGAGTAATAGAGACCGAGATCAGAATAATAAATGAAGAACTTATTATAAAGACCCTCATAAGTTCTGCAAAGGATGCTGGGTTTGATCAGTAGACAATACACAACAGAAGTCTTAATGTGCAGAGGAAGTGGATGGAGGAAGGAGATTCATTTTTGTGTAGATTATCTTGATATAGTTCAAAGGGCATCCAACTTGGATTTATATACAGCACTTTGACTTTGCAGCAGCTGTACAATCTCGAGAAAGTCATTTAATCTGTTTTACACTTTTTTTTCTCAGCTATAAATTGGCTGACACTGTTTAATAGGCTTTATGTCTGGTCATGGACCATCACGTGTACAAAAGTCTTGTCAGCTATAGTGTGCATTTTTCATGTGGAAGTTGTTGATACATGTTTCTATGATTCATTAGTATTCTAATATATATGTCAAACATGATATCAAACATAATATGGTCATTAATAAATGAATGGATGATTATCTAATACATGAAGTGGTTTCATATAGTTTTTAAAGAAGCATACAGTGCCAATACACAGCCAGTTTTGTTTCCCCGAAGCCACACTGGCATATGCAAGGAAACATTTGAGTTCAAAGAAAATTAAAAGAATTCATCACATTTCTCCCTCTTGGCTGGAAAAGTTTCTCTGTTCAAATTTTTCACTTTGCTGAAGTGAAGTTCATAAGGGTTACCCCATCACAGCAAATGTATGTTGCTTATTTTCACACATAAGGGATTATGTTTTCATTAACACTCCAGCTGCTGCATTTCTCGTCTAGCTTTTTAACTTCCGTAAATTCATATCTTCATATGTAGTCATATAGATTATGTTCTACAAAAGCGACAGAAGTGCCATCTGTTTTTAGAATCTCCAAGTGATTCTAATGTGGACAAAGGTGTATCTCAGAGAATTATATTGAGAAGATTGCTTCCTAGGTATTACTGTCTACAGTGTTTTATTTATTTTTTTTGTGCGATTATATCACTATCCTTGTCTCACAGCTTTTGTTTATTCACTTCTTTCCCATTTCCCCTTTTAGTAGAATTTAATCTTTTCTACTTATGCTCACTTCCTTGGGAGCCTCAACAACTACTTCATGTGGGCCCTCAATTCTACATGTTCAGATCCGGCCTTTCTCCCAGGGGTTAATCAGACCTTTCCAACTCCAGGTGTTTCTGCTTGGCTATTCCACATTTATGTCAAATGTACCATAAAGACCCCATACCACACACAGGACTGTCTTCTTTTTCCTTCTTCCAAATTAGCTCCACTTTGGGCTTCCCTGATAGCTCAGTTGGTAAAGAATCCACCTGCAATGCAGGTAGACCCCAGTTTGATTCCTGGGTTGGGAAGATATGCTGGAGAAGGGATAGGCTACCTGCTCCAGTATTCTTGAGCTTCCCATGTGGCTCAGCTGGTAAAGAATCCACCTGCAACGCGGGAGACCTGGGTTAAATCCCTGGGTTGGGAAGATCCCCTGGAGAAGGGAAAGGCTGCCCACTCCAGTATTCTGGCCTGGAGAATTCCATGAACTCTATAGTTCATGGGGTCCCAAAGAGTTGGACACGACTGAGTGACTTTTACTTTCATTTAAATGATCCCTGCGACCCAGAGCTTGTGCTTATCTAGAAAGGAGCCATCAGGGTCATCTTTGATTTGTCTCCTAGCCTTTCATATATGTCATGATCATTTTCTTTTCTTTTTGTTTTAATTTTTTTGTTTAGTTGGGGTATAGTTGATTTACAATGTTGTTTTAGCTTCAGATGTACAGTAAAATGAATCAGTTATGCATACATATACAGCCACTCTTTTTTAAATTTTTCTCCCATATAGGCCATTACAGAGTATTGAGTAGAGTTCCCTGTGCTGTACAGTAGATGCTTATTAGTTATCTATTTTCTATATAGTAGTGTGTATATGTTAATCCCAATCTCCCAATTTATACCCCCCCACTGGTGACCATAAATTTGTTTTCTATGTCAGTGACTCTGTTTCCGCTTTGTAAATGAGTACATTTGTATCATTTTTTTAAAGATTCCACATATGAGTGATATCATATGATATTTATCTCATCATCATTTTCAATCATTCATTAAAATCCTCTTGGTCTACCCTTCAGATAATCCCCCCACCCCCATTTCTTCATTCTTCTTATTATTACGTTGGAGTTAAGCCTTCTATCACAGTAAACCTAAACTGTTGTGTTAGCTTCCCAAATCTTCTGACCTCTAATTCGGCCAGGCTAAAATGTTTCCTCTGCCTGCCATGCTGATACTCAAAACCTCGGTGGACCTTAAACTTAAAGTTCTCTGACTGGTGGTGCTAGACTGGACTCCTATTTCCAGTTCTTCAGAGTGGGATCTTGAACCTCAACCTTTGCTGGGGAACTTTGCCTTACCGCTCATGTGAGCAGAGTGTAATTTTCTACCTCACTGACATTGAGTTTAACTACATGACATGCTTTGGCTAAAAGAGCCATGACTACAGTGTGACAGAGATTTGCTTGCATGACTTTGCTTCTGTGGGATCCACCCTGAGAAGAGCATGTCCCAGGCAGACCCCATTCGTCTAGCTTTGGCCCCAGAAAGAGACCCATACGTGAACTAGAGCCTAACCCTCAGTCCGAGGCAGAGCTGCCCTACCTGAACTAATGACTCAAGAGCAAGAGAAAAAAGAAACTGGTTGTTGTAAAGCTCCTGGGAATTGGGGATGTTTGTTACACGGCATTAGTATATAAATAGTAAACTAATACACAGATGTTCAAGGCTTTCTCAAATACTCTTTCTCATCTTTTAAATATTCCCCTATATAAAGACTTGATGCTGGTGAAGTGGTCTCTAAAACTTGTCTCCTTCACTTTTTTGATTGCTTTCATCACATTTTGTCCTTCTCCTTGTCCGTCAAGGCCCCATATTGTTTCTTTTCAGTAGATTCTTCTCTGATGACCACAACTCTGATCTCCCTTCTTCAGACGGCTTAGTGTCCTTGTCTTTTGTTTCACACCTCAGCTTTGGTCTGATACTATTAGTTATCTTGAAGCATGTATTTGATCACATCATGTAATTCCCATATTCAAAACCCTCCCAAGAGACTCCATTGCCTTCAGGACAGGGTCCAAGCTCCTTACTAGCAAGCTCCATCCTCTCTTGCCTCCATTCCTCTGTGCATATTGAGTAGTTTACATTTCCCCCAACACAGTCTGCTCTTTCTTGCCTCTGGGTCATTGTGCATTCTGTTCCCTCTGTCTGGACCACCTTTTCCTCCACTACTCTTTTCTCAACATTCTCCTGAATTCAGATATATTTGCTGTTAAGTTACAGAAACTCTCACTTACCCTCTGTGGCCAGATGATGTTCCTTGCCTTGAGAACAGTGGGCTGCCCTGTGCTGCAGAAATGCATCAACAGCAGAGTCTCAGTGGCTTCACCAACAAAGATGTATTTCTCCGACTCATGTCTGTGATGCTGAATGCAGAAGGGTGGGGAAGCTGTGCTTCACTCAGTCCTTTTGGGCCCAGGCTGAGAGGAGCTCTGCTATCTTGGATTTGCATCATCTGGACATATGGCCTTGTGCCGTTCTCCTCTCAGTCCACAGCTCCAGCGAGCCCCAAAATCCCAAAATAACTGACAGCAAAGTTGTGAAGTTTAGTGGGGCACATGGGATGTTTGGGGAGTCCTAGCTCTCTCTGTGTGTGTTTCATAGATGGGTTTCTGTGAACCTCCACAGAGTTTATCTTTTACCACACGTAATATCGTGGCATTATCTTGTCTGGATCCACTTGGACTTGAAGATTACGAGGGTAGATGCTATATCTGAGTTTGTGTCATCTGTCCAGAGGCAAGTGCGGGACCTGACATACAGTTACTGGTGTAGAAATACCTGTTGAAGAGATGCTGAATCTTTGTGCCCCTATGCTGTCTGAGAAGACTCTGTGCTCCATGATGGCAGGATCCACCTCATCTCTCCCACAACATCTAGTTAGCATCTTCCAAAGAGTAGACAACTGATGCATATTTAGGGCATTTTTATGATGGCTTGGTGTGATTTTCCAACAGCTAATAACTTGTGGTCACACTTCTTTACATAGGTATTTCTGTAGAATAGATTTAAATGATTTGCCTACCATCCCGCATGGGGCGCCTGGAAGATTTTTAAACAAGTCAACTGTGTATGTAGTATGTGAACCGGGGAAAAAAAAAAAAGACAAGTTCCCTGTAATCCCTTTTGGGAACCTCTCTAGTTTCTTTCCAGGTGAGGATCCAGGAAGGCTCTTTTCTTTCAGGTTAGGTTTTTGAGCAAGGCTTCAAGAATCAGCAGAGCCTGCAGAATCATACAGCTTTCCTTTACTCTTTAAAGCTGCTTTCCTCTTCGCTGAATATATTTCTCAGTAGTATATATCTATCACTGTGTGACAAATTATCCCAGTACAGAGCACCTTAAGACAATCAGCATTTATTTTCTTACAGAGTGTCTGGAGTCAGGAGCCTGAACATGGCTTATCTGGGTGGTTCTGGCCAGACTGTCTCATGGGGTTGCAGTCGAGGCATTGACTTGACTGGGGACTGGAAGATTGACTTCCAAGGTTATTCAGGGGCCTGTTGTTATGAGATCCTCAGTTGCTTAACACATGGAGCTTTCCATAGGGCTGCTTACCCTACGGTAGCTGGCTTCCCCCAAGTAAGGAAGTGATTCGACAGAGCAAGTCGCTAAAGCAGAGGCTGCAGTGCCTTATGATGACTCATCACACATTGTGATTTCTGCTTTATTCTTCCTGTCCTTAGAGGCGAATCATTAAGTCCAGCTGGCTGGATGTTTGGAGGAAGGGATATTAGCTTTTACATCTTGGAGGGAAGAGTATCAGTTGGTGGACATACTTTTATAAACAACCACACCCTCCCCTGGGCAGGGTAAATGCTGTTTCCCAGCCTTCCCTCCTCTGGTTTCTCAGGCAAGCCTGTGCCCCCTCTCTCTCCACAGCCCCCCACCCCCATGTTAGGATATTTACCTCTAATCATTGATACTAAATGAACAGCATAGATTTAATATAAAGAAGATGCAAAGATAAGGGACAATTTCCACACTTTCTCAGCATCCTCAGAGGTGCTGACTATGGTCTGTTAAATCCACGACTTACTTTCTAAGATGAATGTCTCATCACAGTTGGGATCTCTGCTTATACTCATGAGGGTGACTCCAGGGGAAGCTCTGGTGGTCCCTGTAGACCTAGGCTTTGCTGGGTGGTGATGTGTCTGCCCTCTGGAAGATCCCTCTCTCCTTTCCATGGTCATATATGCAGACAAGGCTGAACAAAGGATGACCAGAGGCCCTGGAATCGCCCTTTGTCTCGGCTGAAATCTTCTTCATCCCGGGGCTCTGCAGTGTAGGTAGCATCATTCTCATGAATCCCCAGCAGCATAGTAGGAAGTCAGACTTTTCTGGTAGCACCATAGTAGGAAGTCAGACTTTCCTGCCATGGAGGGCAGCATGGTGCATTGAAACTATCAATACATGAGCTTTGGAATCAGACACTAGTTCAAAACCCAGTTCTACCACTGTCTGGCTTTCTGAACTTGGACAAGTCATTTAACCTCTTTGAGCCCCTAGTTTTTTCATCAGTTAAATGAGGATAATGTGAGGATCAGACAAAACAACATACAGAGGTAAATGGCACAGTGTCTGGCACATAATAGACATCAACGAGTTCATTCAGTGAATGAGTGAGTACACTTAAGAACTCCCTGCAGTACCTGTGGAACATCGTGGTCCTGAACATCACTCTCTTGCTTGTAGAAACTGACAAAGAACTGAACTGTGTATTTCTGGGGCAACGTCTCTCTTGTCTACCTGTATTACATGATTTGCTGAGTTCCTTGAATACATTCTGTTGGAAGATTTTCATTCTGCTTTGCCTTTTGTGACAAAAAGAAACCGCAATTCATTTGATATTTGAAAGCCGTGACAGCACAATGTGAGGATAACTGGAAAGAGCAGTTCTTTTTCGTTTGTTTGTTTTCTCAAAAAGTTCTCTCATATTTTAAGTAAGCTTCTAAGGAATCAGAAGCTTTGGTTTCAACAAAGGACCATAATTTTTCTAATGACTCCTGTTAGCTACTTTGTGTGGTGGTTTTCTTAGGCAGAGGGGAGGGGGAGTGTGGGTTGGTAGAGGTGGGACTAAGTGGAGGAAGCAAAGTGCTGCTCCTGATACTTACCTACATGTTTGGGGACTTTCCCTATGAGTAGATTTCCTCCTCCTGTACTTTCTATGCGGAGAATTGCCCCAGCCTGATGGATGACACGATGCAATTTGCTTCTCTCCCTTTCTTCCCCCCAGAGATGTGTGTTTTTGCTTTAATATATTCAAGGGCAGCCTCTGCTGTGTCTGGATTGGCATTTGTAATTATACACTGTGAAAATATAATGGAGAGAGAAAGTATAACTCCTCTCCCAGATTTAAAAAAAGTTTCATGTGTTAATGTGTTTCTATACCCCTGCCTGAGGAGCAAGAGTTCAAGCTCCATTTGACTTCTTTCTTTTGTATGATAGTCACGTTCTTTTGACTATTAAAAAAAAAAAAATCAGTGTGTGATGCTTTGTCCTGTGCTGAACAGAACCTCTGCAATGCTTACAACTGTTCCTCTGCAGTTGTTTTTCAAGTGATTTGATGTTCTCGACAGCATTGATTGCGCCAAGGTCTGATAGTTTGTAGTTAATTTGTTCCGACCTCTCTTTGTGAGGTTGGAGTGAGTGAATGGTGCACGTCTCACAATATAGAGGCTCAGATGATAACCAGAGGGAGACAAATAAGTTGTCAACATCTTTTTACATAATAAGCAAGACAATAGCCTCTTGACTGTGTGGGCCGGTCATTTTACATTCCTAAATATATATTCTTCATCATCTTCCTTCAGCTATTTTTAAAAATATAAGATTAGCTCACCTACAATAACTAGAATTACTCTAGTTAGGCAGACCACAGCTATGAAGGGGCAGAGACTTTTTTCCATTGTCATATGAGGATTTTTGCTTATTGATATGTACTTGACACCACCATTGATCCAAACAAAAGGGAATTGATTAAAACTTTCACACAAAAAGCTCAAGAGAGACAAAAAAGTGGGACTTTCAGAATTAAAGGTTATTACATGATGTTGTGAACATTTATTATTTTTGCAATTCCTCTCCCTTCTTTTGTAAAAAAAAAAAAAAAAATTCCTTCTTTTCACTAGAGAACTACCTCTGACCCACCCTTAACTCTTGTGATTAATCTCCGCCAGTCCCCTCCACCCATGGGTATGGCCCAGATTGACTTAAGCTAGTGATCATACCCCATTCTCCTGAGCATTGGCTTGGCTTGGGATGGGCAGATGGCCCAAGTCTGGTCAGCAGGTGTCATACCCAAGACTCATGCTTGGTCATTGTGGGGAGAGAAGTGCTTTAGCCACTGGTGAAAAGCTGAGAGGAGGTAAAGGTCTGGAGCTGTGACAGCTACTTTGAGATCAGGAGGAGAGAGTCTGAGTGAGAAAGAAGTCAAATGAGGGAGAGAGCAGAGCTGGTCTCAGAAATACAGAGAACAGAGTTCTTAGGAAACCATTTGAGCTCCTGTCTTAAGCTGAGTTTCATTATGCTGCTAGCCCTGGTTAGAAAATTAAGTGTTTTCAGTTTTTCTCAAGAAGATTTCAGTTTTTTTTAACTGGCAAATTAGAAGGCTTCTAATTGAGTCAGGCACCAAGAAAGCAAGCACACTGGGAAGAGCCCGCACAATGCTAGTTAGTCCAAACCAAATAAGTGATGCCAGGTGAACATGTGTCCATTCAAATATGGGTCTAACTCATTCTCTTCTACTTACTGTAGTTTTGGGCTTAGTTCATTCTCTGGAGATGTTTTTCTAGTTTATCTTTTTTTTGTGTGTGAAAATAATTTCTGGTTACTGATTACTAATATTCAGCACCTTGTCTATTTCCATCCTCTTAACTCTTATGCAAATTGCAAGTGAAATGGGAAATATCAACAACTTCTTCAAATCCCTTAACCTCTCTTTGCTTCAGTTTCCTCATGTGTAAAATGGGGAAAATCATCATAACTGGTTCATAGCGTTGTTGGGAGAATCAAATTGTTTAGTAGAGAGCAATGTCGAACCAATAGTAAAGCACTGTAAAGATATCAGGCCTTATGATTTTTATTCTCAAACTAATCATGAAGTTATATTTCATTCCAGTCTCCATAATCCACCCATTATGGGTCCTTAGTTTCCTTTGTTCTATGGTATATTTGGCATGTGCTATGGCATGCCATCTGGCATATCTGAAGAAGTCAATTTACCTCTTGTCTGAACAGCATTTAAAAGTTTCTAACAGTGAATCCATACATTTACAAAGAAAACCAGTGACGTGATTTACCTATTAAAATAGTTTTAACTATTTGAAACTAATTTAAAAATTTTTATAAAGTTTAATTTGTGATATAGTAATGTATGTCCTTTTATAATGGACTCATAAATAACAAGATCTAATAATGAGTCTAGTTGTTACTGCTATCTCAAAGGAGGGATGAACATAAATAGCATTTCAATTATCTGTAGTGTAGAAATGTGCCATGAAAATCATAACCTATTATTTCTGCTGGTGACAGAATCACAGGTTCTACTGATGCTCTTGTGTGTGTGGCATATATTAGTAATTGAAGTAACTGCTAAATGTCAGAGATTGGTGAAATTAAAGGCATTTTTTTTTCTCCATTAAAGTTAACAGACTCTACCCAAAGGTTCATGGACTTCAAGTTAAGAAGTCCTTATCCAGATCCTACTCATATTTTAAAGCCTAACTCAAATATGCTTCCCTGGTGGCTCAGAGGTTAAAGCGCCTGTCTGCAATGCGGGAGACCTGGGTTCGATCCTTGGGTCGGGAAGATTCCCTGGAGAAGGAAATGGCAACCCACTCTGGTATTTTTGCCTGGAGAATCCCATGGACGGAGGAGCCTGGTGGGCTGCAGTCCATGGGGTCACTGAGAGTCGGACATGACTGAGCGACTTCACTTGCACTTTTAAATACGCTTTGTCAAAGTCCTTTCTCATCTCACACCTCTTTTATTCCCACATGGCAATATGGTTCCCCCCACAAAGATCCATGTTTGTTTGTTTGTTTGTTTTCCCTGCCACATTGTTATTAGCTATGTGCACATATTCCTCCCCATCAAGGACATCAGACCCATGGTCAGTCTTCATGCTGGTACCCTGTGTTTGTGACGAGGAGGCCATGGTTGGGTAGGAATGCGAGAATGCTGCGGGCCGTCATTACTTATCTCCTTTTCCCTGACTGCCCATTGCAGTATAAAGTACGGCATTTCTGAGAATGTAGCTCATTTCGTTTTAGTGTTATTTACTGTGCTGGTTCTGCTGCTTGGGCTGACAAATCACCCCTCCATAAGGCAGGTTCTAATCCCATATGCAGTCCCTGCTCAGTGGCAATTTATATGACAAGCTCTCTGAGTTTAGGCAAATATCCTGATATTTTAGCTCAGTTATTCTGACAACAACAATTTCTGCCTTATGGAGTGCATATGTCACCAGAGAAAATCAGCTTCCTGAGCTTCCTGCCTCTTGCAGGAACATAAATTTTCATGGTGAACTTGAGATGCAAATTATGTGCCTTGATCCTCTCTGCAAATCTTGGCTTGCACCTGGCAGCCATCTTTATCGAGCTTGGGAAAAAGGAAAGAGAGGGAACAGAGGCAAAGGCAGAGGCAGAGAAGAAAGGGAGGCAGGGGAGGAGAGGAGGGACAGAAGAGAGGCTGTGTTTTGTGCCTGTCCGGCCTCGTACACATCACTGAGCAGACAATAAACTTTCTTAAGTTTTGTGCGTTATAATTTTAAGAAAATAAAACAGAACTATTTTTAATAGTTCGAAAAGGTAGCAAGCATTAGTGACTGATATTCAGAACTTGTTTCAACATTTGTTCTAGTACTAATTTAGAGCAGGGTTTCTCAACTTTGACACTTATTGACACTTTGGGCCAGAAGATTCTTTTCATGAGAGGTTGTTCTGTGCATTGTAGGATATTCAGCAGCCTTTTTGGGTTATACGCAGATACCAGTCATGTGCCTCCCCAAGTTACAATGACCAAAATTGTCTCCAAATACTGCTGTATGTCCCTAGAGGGGTGAAACAGCCCTCTTACTGCCAAGTAGAAAACTACTGATTTAAAGGATAATGGGCAATATTGTGTTTCAGACGCTGTATGCATTGTTTTACGTATATCATCTAACTTAATCTTCACAAGGTGTCATAAAATAAATGTTGTTATTATTTCCATGTAGTTGAAAGATAAGGTTCAAGGAGGTGAAGCAAAATGAGTAAGAAGGAAACTCATGCGAAGAGATGGAAACCAATGCACAGACACTGCAGTATGTGGTGTAAGGTGTTAGAGCCGGGGTCACACATCTCTGGCACTTGCACCATGGCATCACTTCTGTGTGTAGCAAGAATGGCCTGTAAAATATCACCCCTGTGTCCTGAAGAGCCAAAACAGTTTTTCCAGCGAGCATTACCAATAGAGTGAAACCAATTGGTAAAACTGCCTTTCAGAAATGAAGGCAAAAGCAAGACATTCCCAAACAAAAGAAAACAAACAAAAAACCTAAGGTAATTTATTGCTAGCAGACCTGCCCTATGAAAAATAATAAAGTTCTTCAGGTTGAAATGAAATGACCCTCAGGCTACTAGAGTGTAACTTAAATCCATAGGAAGGAATAAAGAGCACCAGTTAAGATAACAACAAGGGGAATGTAAAAAACAGTATAAATATATTTTTTGTTTGTAACTTTTCCTCCATCATAAAGACACTACCCTTATGACAGAAAGTGAAGAGGAACTAAAAAGCCTCTTGATGAAAGTGAAAGAGGAGAGTGAAAAAGTTGGCTTAAAGCTCAACATTCGGAAAACTAAGATTATGGCATCTGGTCCCATCAGTTCATGGGAAACAGATGGGGAAACAGTGGAAACAGTGTCAGACTTTATTTTGGGGGGCTCCAAAATCACTGCAGATGGTGATTGAAGCCATGAAATTAAAAGACACTTACTCCTTGGAAGGAAAGTTATAACCAACCTAGATAGCATATTAAAAAGCAGAGACATTACTTTGCCAACAAAGGTCCATCTAATCAAGGCTATGGTTTTTCCAGTGGTCATGTATGGATGTGAGAGTTGGACTGTGAAGAAAGCTGAGTGCCAAAGAATTGATGCTTTTGAACTGTGGTGTTGGAGAAGACTCTTGAGAGTCCCTTGGACTGCAAGGAGATCCAACCAGTCCATCCTAAAGGAGATCAGTCCTGGGTGTTCATTGGAAGGACTGATGCTGAAGCTAAAATTCCAATACTTTGGCCACCTCATGAGAAGAGTTGACTCATTGGAAAAGACCCTGATGCTGGGAGGGACTGGGGGCAGGAAGAGAAGGGAACGACAGAGGATGAGATGGCTGGATGGCATCACTGGCTCGATGGACATGAGTTTGGGTAAACTCCGGGAGTTGGTGATGGACAGGGAGACCTGGCGTGCTGCGATTCATGGGGTTGCAAAGAGTTGGACATGACTGAGCGACTGAACTGAATAAAGCAATAACTATAAATTTAAGAGATATAATTGATAAAGGTGTGATTTTTATGATAATAACAGGATAAAAGAAGGGGAAGAAATTGACCTATTATAGGAGTGAGTCTTTGCACACTTTTGAAATTAAGTTGGTATTTATTTGAACTAAATTGTTGTTGGGCTTCCTGTTGTGGCTTGGTGGTAAAGAATCCGCTTGCCAATGCAGGAGACACAAGTTTGATCCCTGAGTTGAGAAAATCCTCTGGAGAAGGAACTGGCAACCTACTCCAGTAGTCTTGCCTGGGAAATCTCATGGAAAGAGGAGCCTTCCAGGCTGCAGTCCTTGGGGTGGCAAAGAATCGGACATGACTTCGTGACTAAACAACAAAATTGTTGTAAATTAAAATGTTAATTATAGGGACTTCCCTGGCCTTCTAGTGGTTAAGACTGCTTCACCTTCCAGTGCAGGGATTGTGGGTTCGATCCCTGGTCAGGGAGCTAAGATACCACATGCCTTGCAGCCATAAAATATATATATATATATATATATAAAATCAAAGCAGTATTGTAACAAATTCAATAAAGGCTTTAAAATACTAAAAAGAGATGTTAATTGCAATCTGTAGGGCAACCATTAAGGAAGAAACTAAAAAGTAGTAAGAAAAATAACAAAGTAATTAAAATGGTACACTGGAAAATACCCATTTTACATAAACAAAAGCAAAAATGAAGGAATAGAAGAACAAGATACAAGGGTATGGGAAGATAAAGGCAAGTGGCAGCTATAGACCCCACTTTATCAGTAATTACATTACCTTTAAATGTAATTTAAGGTAATTACTTATATACTTATATACTTCAATCGAAGGGCCAAGGTTGGCAGAGTTTTTAAAAGTGGTCCAAGTAAACAGTGTCTAAAAGACACACTTAATTTTCAAAGACACAAATAGGTTGAAAGTAAAAGGATGGAGAAAGATATACCATGAAAAAAGTGAACAAAAATTTTAGAGTGTCTATAATATCAGTCAAAACCGACTTTGTGACAGAACTTGTTAGTAAACACAAAGAAGGATATTTTAATGATAATAAAGGGCCAGTCTCATCAAGATGATATAACAGTTATAAACAATTATGAACCTAAGAACTGATTCCTGAATACAGAAGCAAAAAATGATAGAGTTAAAGGGGAAATAACCAATTCAGCAATAGTAGTTGGAGAGTTTAGTGCTCCGTTTTCTATAACGGCTAAAACAACTAAATAGAATAGTAACAAGGAAATAGAAAGCTTGAACAACACTACACCAACTAGAGCTAACACACATCTACTGAGTCCTTCCCTCGATGCTAGCACAATATGTATTCTTCTTGAGTGCACACAAGTCATTCTCCAGCATAGACCATATATTATGCTGTAAAATAAGGCTCAATACATTTGGAAGGATTGAAATTATACAAAACATGTTCTTAGGGCACAATGTAATGAAATTATATATATAAGCAGCAGGAGAAAATTTTTGAAAAATTCCTAAATATGTGGTAGTTAAACATACCACATTCCTAAATAACCAATGGGTCAAAGAAGAAAGCACAAAGGAAATTAGAAAATTCTTTGACATGAATGAAGATGAAAGGAAAAAAAAAAAAACAAAAAAACCAAACTATGTAGAAATAATAATCCTAACAAGAGGTTTTCATAGTGGTCCAGTGGTTAAGAATCTGTGCTCCCAATGCAGGGGGCCCGGGGTTTGATCCCTGGTCAGGGAACTAGATTCCTCATGCCACAGCTAAGACCTGATACAGCCAAAAAAAAAAAAAAAAAAAAAAAAAATCCTTAACAAGATACCAGCAAGCCAAATCCAGCAACATAGAAATAGGGTTATATACCAGGATCAAATGAGATTTAGCTAAAGCTATACAAGGCTCTCTTAACAAACAAAAATCAATCAATGTAATTTGCAACATTAATAGAACAAAGGGAAAAAATATTTGATTAGAGTAATAGATGCAGAAAAAGCTTTTGTCAACATCCAAAACCTATTTATGAATCAAAGCACTCAAGAAACTGGGAATAGAAGGAAATTTCCTTGACCTTATAAAGTTAATCCATGAAAACCCCACAGGTAACACTGTGAAAAGCTGAAATGTGAAAAGCTGAAAGCTTCCTTCCTAAGATCAAGAAGACAACAAGGAGGTTCACTGTCATAATTTTTTTTTTTTTCCCAACAGTATACTGGAGGTTTTGGGTTTCCCTGGTGGTTCAGGCAGTAAAGAATCAGTTCAGTGCAGGAGACCTGAGTTCAATCTCTGGGTCAGGAAGACCCCATAGCGAAGGAAATGGTTACCCGCTGCAAAATTCTTCACCAGAACAATTAGTAAAGTACAAAAAGAAAGAAGGAAAGAAAGAAAGAAAATGGTACTAATATGTTTAAAGAGAAAAAGAATAGTCTTTTTAACAAATAGTGCTGGGGACAACTGGATGTCCACAGGCAAAAGAATAAAGTTAGATCCCTACCTTATGCCATGTAAAGAACTCAGCTCAAAATAGATCAAAGACCTAAAGATAAGAGATAAAACTATAAAACCCTTAAAAGGAAACACACATAAATTAATATTTTGACCTCTGAGAAGGCAATGTTTTGGCAAATTTGACATGAAAAGCACAAACAACAAAGGAACAACACAGATGAGTCAGACTGATCAAAGTTTAAATATCTTTCAAAGATACTGTCAAGAGAGTGTAAAGAGAACCCACACAATGAGAATATTTGCAAATGATATATCTGATAAGGGGCAATATCCTGAATATAGAAATCTTTAAACTCAAAAATAAAGTCCTAATTAAAAATTGGCAAAAATGCTTAAATAGACATTTCTCCAAGATAACCCATAAGCACAGGAAAGATACTCAACATCATTAATCATTAGTGGATTTCAAGCCAAAGTCATAATTAGGTACCAATTCATAATTAGGTACCAATTTACTAAGATTGCTGATCAAAAAGATGACGGTAAATATTCGTGAAGATGCAGAGGAATTAATAACCACATAGCTTGCTCCTGGGAATGTAAAGTGGTGCAGCTCTTTGGAAATCAGTTTTGATGTCCCATCAAGCTACTGTGTGACCCACACAGAAATTTCACTCTTAGATATAGACTCAAGAGAAATGAAAGTGTCTACTTAAAACTTGTACACCGACATTCATTGTAGAGTTATTCATAAGAGTCCAAACATAGAAATGACCCCCATGCCCATCAGTTGATATAAGTGGACATTGAAAAATGTGGTTTGTCACTAAAAAGCTATGGAAGAGTGAAGTACTGAAACAAGCTATAACCTGATGAACTTCAAAGCCTCCTGCTAAGTGAAACTAACTAGACAAAAAGGTCACATGTTATATGATCCCATCTATATGAAGTGCCCAGAATAGGCAAACTCAAAGAATCAGTAAGTTCAGTAGTGCCTGCCTGGGTCTGAGGAGACAGGGGATGGATAGTTCCTGCTAATGGGTGTGGGGTTTCTTTCTGGAGTGGTGATGAGGTTCTGAAATGAGAGAGTGTTCATGGTTGCACAATGCTGTGAAGGTAGTAGATGAAATGTATACTTCAAAGGTGTGAATTTTATGGTGCATGAATTACATCTCAATAAACAGTATAATAAAAAATAAGCACAGATTTCAAGCCCCTCCACACATAAAAGAAGAAATGTGATTGTGTCAAGTAAATAAGAAAAGGAAGAGCATTCCAAATCATATTTCAGAACTGAACATGTTGGGCCCTGGGAAGTCACAGAAATGTGCCACTTAGATCTTCTTTGAGCTGGAGCTTAGTACAGTTGATTCCAGACACAAGACAATAAGTGGAGTACAAAGTAAATTACTTCCCACAGTATTTTCCAGGAATATTTATTTGATTATTTGGCTGTGTTGAGTCTTAATGGAGGCATGCAGGATCTTTGTTACAGACTCAGTAGTTGTGGCGTGCAGGTTTATTTGCTCCATGGCGTGTGGGATCTCAGTTCCCCAACCAGGGATCGTACCCATGCCCTTTGTATTGGAAGGTGGATTCTTAACCACTGTACCACCAGGTAAGTCCCCACTTCCCACACTATTGATGATGATTTTCTAAAAGTTTTAATAGCTATCATCATAGTGATGATCATTGAATTTGGACATAATCACAGCAAGAAAATCTAGGGCTGTGCTGTGCTATACAGGAGCCACTAGCCATCTGTTCACCTATTCACATTCCAATTTAAATTAAATGCAACTATAGTGGTTTCCCTGTTGCCCTAACACAGTTTAGATGCTCAGTAGTGTTATCTGGCCACCATATTGGATGGCACAGAGCAATCTCATTGTTGCAGAAAGTTCTGTTGGACCCTCTGGTTGAGGAAGACATGACCAGAGAAGGGAAGGGGTCCAAATGCATGCTAAGTCGCTCAGTCATGTCCGGTTCTTTGTGATTCCATGGACTGTAGCCCGCCATACTCCTCTTTCCATGGAGTTCTCCAAGCAAGAATACTGGAGTGGCTTTCTATTCCCTTCTCCAAGGGGGCCAGTAAAGGAGTCTAAAAAGAATCTTCCAAAATTTAAGAAATCTTCTCAACTTTAAAACCTTTTAAAAGTTACCCAGTAACCTTTGCTGAGAACCCATCTCCTATAGTTCAGGCTGGACAATAGGGATTCATTAGTTAATTGCTTCATTCATTTATTCTGTGTTTGTAGAGTAGTGACTATTTGAGAAACTGTGCCAGGGACATGATACAAATCGATCAATAAAACTGGTGTGTTGTCTCCTCTCAAGCAGCTTACATTCCAGAGGAGTCAATAGATACTATTCAGGACAAGCAGATATAAAAATTCTAGTTGTGATGATCACTCTGATGGAGAGGTGTCTAGAGCAGTGCAAATGGGAAGAAGTGTCCTTGACCTCATCTGGAGTATCTTTTCTAAAGAAGACATCCATGAGATTAGATTGAAGTGAGTAGATGAGGGAAGAGGAGGTGGGAAAGCTGGTTCCAAGATACAGCCTGGTACAGATACACCAGAGGGCCTGGTGGTGGAGGAAGCATGTCAGGAAGGAGGAATTGACAGGGCAAGTATGGAGCATCACAGGAAGTGAGGGGAAGCCAAAGCCAGAAGGGTAGAGTACCCACAGCATCAGCATCACTTATAACAAATGTAGAATCTAAGTTTAACAAGAGCCTCAGGTGATCAATGGGCACCAATTTGAGAGGCACTCTGTACCAGGAGTCCGTAACTGCAGGCTGCAGGCCAGATCGTGCCCCCGCCTGCTGGTACCTACTTTGTTGGACCACAGCTATGCCTTTTCATGTACTTATTGTCTGCGGCTTCTCTCATGCTTCAGCGATAAAACGGAGGGCTGTCGTGGAGATTGTTTGGCCCAGAAAGCCAAGAGTGTTTACTGTCTGACCCTTTGCATAAAAGTTTTCCAATTCCTAGTTTAGTGTGCTGTGCCTCAGAAGTAGCATCGGGGATTTGGGAAGAAGCAAAGAAAGCCAGTGAAGGTTTGCATTTTGGAAGGATCGATCCAGCTGCATGGAGATAAAAAGCACACAGACAGTACAGGCCCCTGAGGGGCTTAGGATCCGGTGGGAACTCACTTTTATCTCCCAGATTGGTTGTTGGCTCCTTTCATGAGGGATGTTGCTGTATTATTAACTCATTCTTTGTTGTTGTTGTTAACTCCCTCAGCGCCTGGCAGAGTGTTAAGTGTTTACCCAGTGTTTGGTTGAGTACCTGACTTGGACTTAAGCAGTTACTATTTACCCTGCTTAGGGACTTGTTTTGCAGACACTTCAGGAGTCAAATATTATGGTGCCTGATCTGCTTTCAGCAGCTTCCTTGACATCTCAACTTCATCTTTGACATGAACGCTGGACTAGTATGGCAGAAGCTAAGCCCCTGGCCACTTCGTGAGTTTCAGGAGAGTAGGGCAAGACAGAAGTGTGATTCTAGTTCTTGTGTGAATAGGACTGCAGGAAGAAGCTTCTGTGAGCCTCGGCTTCTTTCTCTGTGACATGAGGCAGCTTGAACAGTTTATCGTGAAGGTCCCCCAATATTTTTGTCCTTAGAGTAATGGGGACATCAGACAAGGCTGTGACTTGGCTCCCTGTATCTTTGTGTAAATGGAACCCTTCACACATGGACGCACATAGTAGTTGGTGAGGACATTGGGAGGAAAATCCCCCCAGTCAGTCCTCAGTTACAAAGGAGATCTTTGAATTGTGTGTTGTTGTATACATGTACTTTTCTTTCATTTGTACAGATATTTGAACACGACTGGTTCAGCCATAAGGGGACCACCTTTATCTGCCAACTAGTATTTGTGTAGACTCTGGTCTTACTGGCTGTTTCGCTTACTTTTCCTGTTGTGAGTTAGCAGTGCTGAAATAAGTTGAATATTCACTGAAAGGAAGCTGGATGTCTGTAAACTCACCGTGACAAACGGACATGCATCCTATCTGCAGTGTGACCAAAAGAAAGTATGTTGAGAAAGTGATGGGTAATGGATTCTGGGAGAGGTTACAGTCGGGTGCATAGAAAGAGGGGGAAAGCTTTGAGGATAATCAATTGCTTTGAGATAGGTTTTTTAGCCTTGTCATCTCCTGGGCAATATGCATGCTACAGAAGTGTCGCTTCAATACATAAAAAAAGCAGTTTGCAAGTTAAGCAGACTGTTTAATGGATGTAACTAGAGTAGGGAAGGAGTATTGCAAGGTCAACTATCTAATGTTTTGTGCGAATTGTTACTTGGCATTACCTTCCATTTGTTGCTGATGGCATTCAATTAAAGCCATATTTTGTCAAGTCATGCTATATTAGCTGCCATTGAAAATACAGAAGCAGTGCTGGCTTCATGGGCATGTGACTTATGCAGTCGAGTGAAACCTCACACTTAAAGGATCCTATATTTGGTTTAACTCTCTGGTGTTGCCATTTTGAAATTCTTGACACATTTTGGACGCAGGGCCCTGTACTTTATTTCCATGGGTCTCTGCATATCATGCAGCTTGTTCTCATTGAAGATGGTAGAGTCTGTTTATTGCCTCAAGTAGCTGACAACATTGTGTCTTAGAATCATGTTGAAACAGTAGTATAAAAACTTGATTAGCTTTCCTGAGCCCTGATTTCTTTCTTGCAATATAAATAGATGGAATGGGATGCTGTGTTAGGAGAGATGCATGCTGCGTGCTAAGTCACTTCTGCTACTGCTACTGCTAAGTCACTTCAGTCATGTCCAAATTTTTGCGACCCCATGGACTGCGGCCCACCAGGTTGCTCTGTCCATGGGATTCTCCGGACAAGAATACTGGAGTAGGTTGCCATTTCCTCCTCCACGGTAAGGAGAGATACTGAAGGCTTAAACTGCTGAGTTGGTTTTCCCAAAGTAAGCAAGAGTCACAACAGTGGGACTTCCACCCTTGACTTTCAAGCCGAGGAGAAGGGACTTCATGAACAAGGCTTAGTGCTGAGTTCAAGATATAATTCAGCCAAGGGCTGGTGGCATCTGATCCCTAGATACTGAGAAACTCAGGAGCATCTGGGTATGTTGAAAAGCACCCTGTGGAATGTAGTGGAAAATCTGGGCAAAGCTATGACTGGAAGATTCCTCAAAAATGGGAACCAGGATGCAGAGTCAAAGCAAAGACCAGTATCACAGTAATAGATAAACTCCTGGGACCAGACCTGTTTCAGAATTCAGAGTTTTGTTTTTTTTTTAACTTTTGAGTGGTAACATGACACATAATCCATTGAATATGTAAATTTCCCCAGCGTGTCTGGGCAGGACTTCATAATAAATGTGTTAATTTCTCTGCAGTGAAATGTATTAACTGTTCACACCAAATAAGAAAAATGGAACGACTATGAATAGTTATATCTCCACTCATGTTAGGGTTTGCTGCCAAATGTAATAAGGTCACGTTGCACCATAAACGAGTTACAAACTCTTGGTTATCAGAGAATTTGGACTTCCAAATTGTGGGTAAGGGATTGTAGACCTTTATCTAATGAGATGCAGGTAAATGGGTCATTAGAACTCAGGAGAGAGGTGACAGGTGAGACATTACTCAAGTGAAGCCTGGCTAGACCTAGAGACCAACTCCCATGACTTGTCAGGAAACCCCAGACCTTCCCACACTAACTGAGACCACAGACATTCTTTGTGCTGAAGCAGATGGAAGACCTGAGGTACACAACTATGAGCATCCTTTCTCAACATCTCTCTTAAGAACACCACTGCCCTCTTTATCCTGCTGCTCCAGCTTGGCGGCTTTTTGAACACATGGTCTCTCTGGCTGTATTTTCACAGTGGAAAATAGCATTTTCAGAACTGGCTGTCCCTAGCTTTCATATGTCATTTTTTCCTTTCTGCTGTTTCTGTGACAGTTGGCACACGTGTCTCAAGCTTCATTTCTGAGATGGGTTTAAAAAACCTTGGCCAAAGAGCCAGGCTTCATTAGCATCCTCTTCCATTTGTTTGCTTGAAAGCCAGTAGCAACCACACACAAAAATAACAATATGTTTGAGATTCCCGGAACATGCTTGAAATCTTCTCTGGTCCTTTGCTGTATTAATTTTTCATGCAGGAATGATACATGACACTAGAAAATGATTATTCTTGAAATAGAGATTAAAGTAGTGGCTGATTTCCTGTAAAGATAAGTGTCCTTCATTTTCCCAGACCCCCTTCCAAGGCCTGGGAGGATCATAACAATATTCTAATCATGATATCCTCTAATTTGTCTTCAAGAGGAGCCTTGAAATTTTATAACCTATCTAAACTTGCATTTGTCCTTATTTTACACCAATATAAAAGTGTGTCTCAAGGTCTTAGAGAGTTAACTCTGGCTTTGCCATTTTCCAGTGTTGAGAGTAACTTACCTATCTCTCAGAAATTCTAATTCCCCATCTGTTAAGTGGTTATATATACTCTTGATATCATAGAGTGCTTAGGAGGACAAGAGTGGTCATGTCCATATAACAACAGAAAAAATGTTCATAAGTGTTGATTCACCTCTTTGTTTCCTTGATGATTATTTTCCTTTGCAGTAAGAATACCTCAAGAAATGGGGTCTATTTTTCTCATTTAACAAGAAATCTGGAAAGAGTCCCAGAGATGTCATGGGAACTTAGAGTCATTGTTTCTTTCTCTTCAGCCTCCTTTAGTGTGGACTCCATCTTCATTGCATTCCAGGAAGAAAGAAAAAGAGAAAAGACACATAAATATACCATTTGAGTCAATCTCTTTATATAAGGAAAATTATAGTATTTCCAAAATGCCATTGTGTAGGGATAGAGTTAATTTGAAGCTGATCTGTGCATCTTAGGGATGCCCAGAACCATGCCTAGAACCATACTTAGCCTTGATCAAGAAAGGGATAAAATGCACTTACTAATGATTTCTAATGCTATGCTTAAAATTCAAAACTCCTCAGGAGGGAGCTTATCCCCACTTTATCTACACTGTTAGTTGAAAATGTAAACATTGATAATCTGTACCTGCAATTAATAATCTGTACCAGGTTTGCCTGGTTATAGTCTGGTTTAGGTTACTTGAACAGTGAGGTAGAAAAGAGCCCTCAGTAAATTTGTATCTTAGTCACAGACTTTTTCTGTTTTGTTCGTTATTGTTTGCCTAGTCCATGGCATGATGTCTGGCACACAATAGCTAGTCAGTAAATATTTGTCGAATGAATCAATGTTTGCAAATATTTAGCTTCTTAAGAATTAGACTCCATGACTTATCCGTGCAAAAAGTCACACAACTGAAGTTGTAAGCAAACATTTCTTGGGAGATTATGGTCAGAGTGAAAGAGAAGAGTCAGCCCTGTTGTGCCAGAGATTGGAAGGGGGTGTGGTTTCACTTCAGAGTGTTCCCTGGCAGAGATGATCTGAATACCACTAAGGCCAAAGTCTTGGGGACTTTGGGGAAAAAAACAGTCTCAACAGCTATTACACTTCCCTTTCACCTTTTAACTTGATAACACACAACCTCATGTCTTTGTGACAATGTCAAAACTATTTTCATTTACTCATGGTTACTACTGACTTAAATTCCAACCTCAAGCTTCCCTTGCAGTTTTGTCTGTGAAGGACAGCTTCCTCTGATATCTATTACCCTGCAAATAGTCAAGATTAATCCAGCTGTGATAGTTGACTAGGCTGGCATTTTCTGTCTCCTCCTCTGCTGTAGATGTTAGGGCTTTTACTAAGATGGTGACCTTTCAAAGGAAAGAGACCCATTTTCTAGTTGACAAGTAATAAAGTTATCCTTAAAAACCTTAACATGGGTCTTCTGGGTGCCTTGCTATTTCTAGGGTGTTCCATGTGCCTTCTTTTTTTTTTTTTTTCCATGTGCCTTCTTACAGAACCATTCAGAGAAAGAAGCAAAGACAAATCTATGGTGTGTCCCCAGTTGACACCACTATCACTAGACTGAAGGGTTATGAAAGAGTGTCTAAATTGCCAGTCATATAATATGTGGAAGGCTTTTTATCTCTGAGAAGCAGATAGCTGAAACTCATCAATAAAATTCCATGGTCAATTTTATTTTCCCACCAGGAAGAATATTGACATCATCATCATAAGCCCCAGAGAGACCTGGTTGTATCAAGGACAAACAGCCAGACACTGTGAAGTATGTCACAAAAGTAACAGCAACCACCCACAGAGATCAAGCAGGATGCAAATCTCCCCATTTCATCTCTGCAAAGAAGACCGTGAAAGTAATGAGGTGGAAACAGACCCATATGACACTGTCTCACCTCCTCTCACACCTGTCCTTGTCTGGATCTCCACCAGAAACAAACTCCATTTACCTACATGATTATTTAATTAACATTTTAAGCAGGAATCTGATCATGCACCCTCTGGCCTAACACCTTCAATAGTTTTTTACTCTTTTAACAGAAAATGTAAACTTCTTTGGCCTTCATGCATGGATAAGCCATAGAGACTAATTCTTGAGAAGCTTTATTTTTGTACACAATCACTTACTCAGTACATAGATAGATAGATATTTTGAATGGCTCTGTGTGCCAGGCATTGTGCTATGAACTGGGTAAACAACTGCGAACAACATTTTGTTAGTGTTTAAAGAATCAAGCAAATACTCTACCTTTTTCTGCCAAGTGGAGAGCTGACCATGGAGGAGTCAGAAGGCGCTTTTAGATCTATGTATGGAATCTTTACTCTGACGCTCAGAGCACTATGAACATGTCTACCTGAAGACACTGCTGTGTGCAAAGCTCGCAGCCCCTCTAACCTGGGTGCCTGGCCCTGCATAACATATGGAAGTAGACCAGAACACGACATCATAGGAGGAAAGAAAGGTAAAGGCCAGGTCACGCGTACCCTGTTGGTCAAATTTCTCACTGAGATGGGTGATATGGAAGGGCATCAGCAGAGGGAAATCATAATGAGCAGGACCCTATGGGGCCTTCCCAGCACAGGGCGCCTTCCCTCCTGTCTCTTCCTATAGAAAAGCTTCAGTCTCCGAGGACTCCCTTGACTCACAGAAGGCTGGGTCAGGAATAAATGATTGAAAGGATGTGAACACATGGTGACAGAAAATAGCAGTTGTGCCAGGAGAACTGGTAACAATTTGAGCAGTAATCAATCATAGGGCTGAGTCTCTAGTTCCACCCTGAAGGATATAGGTAGTGCACATACCTGCATTGTTTTGTAGATACTTAAACCCCTACCAGTTGAAAGAAACCTAAGGGTACTATGCCTGTGAGCATGTAGCCCCCAGACCAGTTTTTAGTCTGAGGGTTGATGATTTTAATTCCTGTGACACCACCCTGTTACCTCACCATCAGCCAATCAGAGAATTGAGTTTGGGTCTTTTGAGCATTAGCTGCCCACACTCCTTGTTTGGCTCCTGCAATAAATACTGCACTTTGCTTTATCACAACTAGATGTGAGCAGGCCCAAGTTTGGTAACAAAATCTGTCCCTCCCAATAACACTGAGTCTTGGAAACACACAACAGGTAAGCTCAGTATTTGCACAAGGCCAGTATGATCCAGAATCGCCTTGTTGGTTTTGGCTGAGACACATTTTACGTCATGTGATCTTTACTGCACTGGCTTTCTCTCTTATTAGAGTAAATTGTCCACCCAGCTGCTTGGAATCAGCCCATTTTCTTTCAGTTAATGTGTTTTGATTCTTCTTTTCCAGTAATGGAAAATAAAATACTTTGATTATTATTAGGTCAAACTACGTGAAATGGAACCGTTTTTGACCCACCATGAATGACAGTATCATATAGTTCAAGCTAAGAAATAATATTCAGATCACATTGTAGAATACTTGTAAGAAAAAAGGAGGTAATGAGAATGAGTGTTGGAATGCTAATTAGTTAATTAACGATAATAGATCTAGATAATAGATTAAGCAGGCAGTGGAAAATTCACAAGGACTAAACATGGAATCCAGGCCTAAGGCTCCAGGTTCTAAATGCTCTGTTTGGTTAGAAATTTTGTTTGCCAGTGACAGTAAAGTTACATACGAGGAGCAAGTAGCAAGGAGGGTGTACCACTGGGAGATGAGCCCCCTAGGGAAGAAACTGGGGTCTGTGAGGAGAGGAGCTTGTAACCGATATATATATATATATATCTCCATGGTTGATCTTTGGTATCGGGCTTCTGCCTGCTGTGTTCACAGTCAGAGGGAAGAAGGAAAGGATTTAAGACAGTGGGTCATCAGAGTCTGGTCAGTAGTCTGCTGGAAGTCCCTGAGATCCTTTCAAGGGTTCTGAGATGTCAAAAGTATTTTCACAGTGATACTAAGATGGGATATGCCTTTTCCACTTACATTTGCATTGATGATGCAAAAATAATGGGGGTAAAACTGCTGCTGCTTTAGAATGAATCAAGACACCGGCATCAAATTAGATGAGCTGTCATTGTATTCTTCATGCATGCATTTACAGTATTTTTTTAAAAAATGCCAGTTTTACCATACACCAAAATAAACTCAAAATGGATTAAAGATCTAAATGTAAGACCAGAAACTATAAAACTCCTAGAGGAGAACATAGGCAAAACACTCTCCGACATAAATCAAAGCAAGATCCTCTATGACCCACCTCCCAGAATATTGGAAATAAAAGCAAAACTAAACAAATGGGACCTAATGAAACTTAAAAGCTTTTGCACTACAAAGGAAACTATAAGTAAGGTGAAAAGACAGCCCTCAGATTGGGAGAAAATAATAGCAAATGAAGAAAGAGACAAAGGATTAATCTCAAAAATATACAAGCAACTCCTGAAGCTCAATTCCAGAAAAATAAATGACCCAATCAAAAAATGGGCCAAAGAACTAAACAGACATTTCTCCAAAGAAGACATACAGATGGCTAACAAACACATGAAAAGATGCTCAACATCACTCATTATTAGAGAAATGCAAATCAAAACCACAATGAGGTACCATTACACGCCAGTCAGGATGGCTGCTATCCAAAAGTCTACAAGCAATAAATGCTGGAGAGGGTGTGGAGAAAAGGGAACCCTCTTACACTGTTGGTGGGAATGCAAACTAGTACAGCCGCTATGGAAAACAGTGTGGAGATTTCTTAAAAAACTGGACATAGAACTGCCATATGACCCAGCAATCCCACTTCTGGGCATACACACTGAAGAAACCAGATCTGAAAGAGACACGTGCACCCCAATGTTCATCGCAGCACTGTTTATAATAGCCAGGACATGGAAGCAACCTAGATGCCCATCAGCAGATGAATGGATAAGGAAGCTGTGGTACATATACACCATGGAATATTACTCAGCCATTAAAAAGAATTCATTTGAACCAGTCCTAATGAGATGGATGAAGCTGGAGCCCCTTATACAGAGTGAAGTAAGCCAGAAAGATAAAGAACATTACAGCATACTGACACATGTATATGGAATTTAGAAAGGTGATAACGATAACCCTATATGCAGAACAGAAAAAGAGACACAGAAATACAGAACAGACTTTTGAACTTTGTGGGAGAATGTGAGGGTGGGATATTTCAAAAGAACAGCATGTATACTATCTATGGTGAAACAGATCACCAGCCCAGGTGGGATGCACGAGACAAGTGCTCCGGCCTGGTGCACTGGGAAGACCCAGAGGAATCGGGTGGAGAGGGAGGTGGGAGGGGGGATCGGGATTGGGAATACATGTAAATCCATGGCTGATTCATATCAATGTATGACAAAACCCACTGGAAAAAAAAAAAATTAAAAAAGAAAACTAGGATACAAGAGGTCTATGGGAAAACACTGATATCAGTTAAATATGTGGAATAAAATCTAAATAAAAAAAAAAAAATGCCAGTTTCACTTAGGAATGTTCTTGATGAAGCAGTAAAATCATTCACTTCTTTGAATTTTGACCCTTGAATATTATCCTTTGTGAAGCGAAAGAAGCACACATGAAATATTTCTGTTGCAAACTAACTGTACTTCAAGCCGTGAGCAGAATTAGCTGCTTTTTTCTTCACTGAATACCATTTTTACTTGAAAGAAGAACTGACAGACAAACGATGGTTATTGAGTCGTGGGCACTTGGCAGATGTTTTCTCTAAATGAATGAAGTGAGCTTGTCACTTCAAGAAAAACAATTGACAGCATTTGTTGCCAATGACAAATTTGAGCGTCCATGCAAACACTTTTAAAATTTCAGAAAACATGTCTGCCAACCTGAGCTTGACAGCGTTTCAATATGTGCAGGGTTTTGTTCATAGAAATATGTTACGAATGTTAACATGTAATGCAGTCTTTTTGTTATTTAAAGATAAATCAGTAAACATCCTTTATATCTCAATTTTAATTTCAAATATAGTACATAGGGAAAGAGAGAGCTCTCATAAAGAGATGATGTTGGGGGTCTTTGATAATTTTTAAGATGTATGTATGTAATTTCTGTAAAGGTGTATTGAGACCCAGAGAATCTGAGAATGACTCATGTAGGAGCTTTTATCCTTCCTCTTTAAATTAACCCTAAGACTCAGAGAGGCCTTTTGTTAACCAACTTTTCTCCATTATTTCTGAACTTTTCCTTTCATGATCTGTTTGTGTGTGTGTTGCTTTTTTTCTTTGCCTGTTTCCGTTATAAGCATTTAGGCTTGAAAAAATATATTTTCATGGCGAGATTAATGGCAGTTCTTCTCAAAGAAAGTCAATTGTGCCAGAAGATTTTCTATATTTGCTGCCTTGTAGCTCCCCAAATAATCACCTTCTCTTCTGCTGGTTTAATTTTATGTTTTCAGTGAATCCACATTTAGGACTGTAAAATGGAAAAACAGTATTATAAAGCTGTATGTGATGAAGAAGCCAAAAAGAATAAATGAGGACAATAAAAGAAGCGAAGCCCATGAAAACAGAAAGCACATTCACAGAATGACCAGCGCTGGAGATCATGCTGTTTTTGTAAGATCGTGAATGTGTCAGTTTCCCCCGAAATACCTCTTCCGTGTTGCGCTGGTTATAAATGTTGCAGTGATTGCTGCTGACAAGTGCGACTGTACAGACTAATGACAGGATGATTGCTTGTAAGGAATAGACACCTAAGCCCGCTCCCGTGAAGAGAGTGACATGGGCCCACACATTGAGAGGCTCAGCAAGTAACTACTGATGACTATTAAATGGCACTTGCTAAGTGGTGTTATTAATAATGCTGCCAAATCAGTCACAGTGTAGAATATGTGATACAGAGAGGACTCTGGGTGGGGTTTCTGATTTTAATAGAAGACAAGGTTTAGGTCACCTAGCAACTTAGAAAATATCCCAGTTGGAGGAGATCATTGGTTTATTTTTTCTCATGTGTAGAATTCCACCATGAGTTTTCAGCAGCCAGGCCCCTCCCCTATCTGGGTAATTCTCTCCTGTGTAAAATGATAGGATGGTACATGTACTACAGCAGTTATTTTCAACCAGTGAAATCTGAACCTGAAACCTTAAGGAACAAGACACAGGGAAGAGCTGCTTGGCTTAAAGAAAAGATTAGGAAACTTAAAATCTTCCTTTTGGCTCTCCTCTGAGCTTTTATGTCTGCTCATCTCTTGAGACACTGCAGTGAACCCTGGTGTTCTGAGCTACACAGTGTGAGAACCTTTGGGCCAAGGACTCTATAGCTCCATGTGCTTGGGGAGGCCTTGTCAGAAAAGCTGAATAATTTCTCTTAATTAGAGAATCAATTGGTATCAAATTTAAATGTTCCTCTGGGTGGAGGTGGACACAGTGGTATCCCTACCCCTTCACCCTGGTAGTATTCATGAGCCAACCAAGAACCATGATGTACTTAAGTCCAGTTGTGAATTTGTCCACATCCTAAGCCTTGTGGGGTAAACAAATACAGACAAACCAGCATTTGTCTTTAAGGAACTGATAGGCCATCTGGCGAGGCACAACATTAACCAAGCAACCCAACATGAGTCCAAATATAGGAAGGATTCAGAATTCAAGGGTAGATGGTAAGTGGCATGATGGGCTGATCAGGAAGGGCAGATGGAGAAGGATGTTGTGTTCTTTTCTTCATGCTTTTTCGAACTCCATTTTCTGCTTCAGACTCCTGTAGAGTTCTGGGGGAGGAGGAAGAACAGCAGGGAAAACAACTGAAGGTATAAGCAATCTTGTTTGGTTTAACTGTGTATGTTCATATATATAAAAGATTCAATTATAAGAAGGATAACCTTGCTATCTAGTTAGAGTGACTAGTTTGTTTTGCCCAAGACTTTGCCAGTTTTAGCACTGAAGGTCCTACATTTTGGAAAACTTTCTTGGTCAAACTGGTCACCCCAAATTAGTGCAACCTAGAAGACCCCTGAGAATGCATCTCGGGACTCCTGGTAATCTGTAGACCTCAGTTAAAACATAGCAAACAGATTCCTGATCTGAAAGTCAGAGAACTAGTTCCTCTATTCACTAGCAGTAGGCCCTTAGGGAAAGGGTTAAAGTGAAGTCAGTAATTCTTAGAAAAGAAAAGCAGATGAATGTTCATATGGAGTTATCTCTGGCGCCTGTATTCATGCTCCTTCCTAAGGTGGGAAGGCTAGTACAGTATAGGCACTGGTTGTTTTTCTTTTTAAATAAAGTCAGTTTGCTTTGAGCTTGACCAATGGTAATGATGTCAGTAGAAGACTATTTAAAAATATTTAAAGTTTAAAAGAAATTATTAATAAATCAGATGAATAATTCATTCAGATAAGGAATATAGAGCATGTTAACATTATGCGATGTTCACTTAAGAATAAAAATATTTTATTTAGCCTTCCCATGTTTTATTCAGGTATTTTGATCATTTTTAGGAAACAGAATGGACGGGAAAGATACCATGAGTCCTAAGAATTAAGGAACAAAATCAAGTAAGCAGGAATAAGAGAAACAGTTAACCCAGACAGCCTGCTCAGAAGAACTGAGTCATGAACCCCAAGCTTTGCTAATTTAAGTTTTCCAGGATGTGAAATGAATTATTTATAGAAATAGGTAATAAGAGCTTTGAGAAAAATGAAGTGAAATCAGACTTTATTGGGAAAAGCATGGGTTTTAGAGTTAAAAGACTTGGGTTCTAGTCTTGGCTTTCCTGTTTACCAGCTCTGTAACTTAGACAAGTTGTCCTGATGTCTTAGTATGTTTCATCTGTCTTCCTATTTCGTAGTGATTTTGGAAAGATTAAATAAGACATTGAACGTATAAGTAACCAGGGAAAATGAAGTGACCCGTGGGGACCAAGAGAAGTCCTTTGAGGCGAGGGGAGTGAAAGCAGGGGTCTGGACCCAAGGAGCGGACATGCTGGAGAGATGTGGCCACTGTGTGGCCAGCAGGGAGCGGGCAGCAAGTCAATCCTCAGACATCTGTCTCCTCCTGACAGTGCCTCCACATGCCATACAAGCGGGCAGGGAAGCCTGCTGGTGTGGCCCACGGATGCCAGTCTTCCAGAGCCTGGAGAAGAGAGGAGAAGGGCCAGAAGTGGAATTGGAGGAGTAAATAGCCCACGTGAGGCCTGGGATAGATCTGCCTAGTCTATAAAACTGCATACTGTTAAGTCTGAAAACTGGCTACGACTCTGGAAAACAGTGTTGCTTTCTTATAAAATTAAGCATATGCTTGTCATGTGACCCAGGGATCCACTCTTAATATTTTATCCTACAGTAACGAGAGCTTATGTTCATACAAAAATGTGTGTGAGTGTTTGTAGCAGCTCTATTCATAGTCATACCAAATGGGAAACAAGCCCGATATCCTTCAACAGGTGAAAGGATAACCAAGCTCTACTACGTCCACTCAATGGAGTATCCCTCAGCCGTTAGGGAGAGTCAGCTATTGACGTTATATCAGCTCGGATGCATCTCAGAGGCACTGTGCTGAGTGAAAGAATCCGTTCTCAAAAGGTTACATACAGGATGGTTCTATTTATATGAAAAATTGAAAGCACAAGGGTGTAGCGATGGGGAACTGACCAGGGGGGGTGTAGCAGTTGCTAGGATGTGACTCTGCAGTGGGGTAGTAGGAGGGAATTTTGGGGGTGATGGGATGATTCTGTGTATCGATTATGACAGCAGCTACACCCCATACAAATGTGTTAAAGCTCATAGAACTATATACACATCAAAAAGGTCAATTTTGCAACATGTTAATTTAAATGTATGAGACATATTGTGGATAAAAGCCTCAGTGATAGATTTATTCTTATAGATACTGACAACATATTTTCCCAAAGTTGAACTTGAAAAAGCTTCAGTGCAGAAATGCCTGGAAACAGGACATGGGTGGCAAGGGTGGCAGCCTTGGTATAGGGCACCAGATGACAAGGAGGGGTTTCTGTGTGGCAGGATGAGACATGATAGACATCAGGGCTTTGCTAGGGGGCCTGAGGGTCAGAAAATGACTATTCCCAGATGTACACACAGACAGGTTGGAGTACCGGGGTCCCAGAAGAGGAAGCAGAAACGGAGATTCAGGCAAGGAACCAAGGATAGAGACTGGAAGAGGAACCAGACCATGGTTTGGTTGCCTCGCTGGGTTCAAGGCGAGAGATCATCTAGCTTCGACAACTTACTGCTCAGGAAGCAGACAAGAATGAAAGAAAAGAAACAGGCTTGTGCAGGATTTAGGGGCGCAGGCACTGGAGAGAGACAGAGCTGGTTTGGTCTCTGGCTCTGCCACTTCTTAGCTTACAAACTGGAATCATTGTTTTAACTTCTCATGTGCAAAAAGGGATAAGAACGTATTTTCCACTGCACTGCTATAAACAAAGCCACATCTCATAGCAGTCCCTGTAAGTTGCCTGTTCAATTTCTCAGTCCTGTCCAACTCTTTCCTACCTCATGGACTGCAGCACGCCAGGCATCCCTGTCCTTCATTGTCTCCCAGAGCTTGCTCAAACCCATGTCCATTGAGTCGATAATGCCACCCAACCATCTCAATCCTCTGTTGTCCCCTTCTCCTCCTGCCCTCAATCTTTCCTAGCATCAGGATCTTTTCCAATGAGTCATCTCTTTGCATCAGGTGGCCAGAGTATTGTAGCTTCAGCTTCAGCATCAGTCCTTCCAGTGAATATTCAGGGTTGATTTCCAAGTTGCCTGGCCCAAAGGAAAAGCTTGGTGAACAGCAGAAGTATATCGAACGAAAGGTTGCAGGTCACATCAAAACTATGAGGCTCATGAGGTATATATTTAGTGAGTCTTTGATCTTGCTAAGCCTCAACTTCTACATCTGTAAAATGCTATAAAATGACTACTCCATGGGGCCAGAAGATTCTGTTGAGAAAAGACCTATGAAAGCACTTTGTGAACTGAGAATTCCTGTACAAATGCATTTCTTGTAAGCACAGAGCAGGGCCAGGAGGATGTCTCATCTTCTTGCTTAGCTGCTGGCTTGAAGGTACAGAAAGTCATCCCAATTTTGGTTGCTCCCAGAGCTACATGAAGCCTAACATATAGAAGATCAAGAGGGTTCATCCAGCAGGTGCCAGGCATCTTTGCTCAGGAGGAAGGAGTGATAGGATATCAGCATGAACGTGAGGACTCACACTTGGGTATTAGAGGCAGTTTCTAGGAAGTCCAGTGGGGTAATCTGCAGCATGAAGCCAGCACTTGCTGTGGGCATTTGGGCCAGGGGAAGAGATAGGGCTCTTGAAGAGTCTCAACCCACACCCTTCCTATACCTTAACAAAAATTTCTATCCCTACTTTGAGTTGTGTAACTTTTCGGTGTCTCCCAGCAGAGTAGACAGATTCCACGTCTTTAGCCCATTGATGTGTTTTTCCACTGACTCGTTTTGGACAGTGACAGGTAGGGGATATGATGTGAGTGTAGCCTCAGGTACTATAGCCATTAGTCACAAGGAGATCTTGCCCAGGTAACTGCTACACCTGCAGGTTGGGAACAGGCCCGAGTCTGACCCAGTCTGAACCAGGGTCCACTAAGCCTTCCAACTGATCCTTTGAGTGAGAAATAAATATTGGTTGTTGGAAGCCATCAAGATTTTGGGGTAGTTGGTTAGGCAGCATTATTTTGGCAATAACTGGCTTAACGCATCGAGTACCTTGACTTTAATCTTCACTTTTGTCTTTGAGGAATGCAACAAATAGTGTCTAGTTATAATCACCCAGTAGGGCAATTACTGCATGGTATACTATTCAGTATCAAACAAGACAACAATGAATGAAAGTGCCGCCATGAAGATAGTGAAAGGAAGTCTAAAAAATGTCCACCTTGCTGAGTCTCTGTTTCCTCAACTGTGAAGTGTGTATAAAATCCTTGCCCCATCTCTCTCTGTGGGATGCTGTCAGAATCACATCCAGTGATGGGTGTGAGGGCAGCTTGCCCTCTGTGAAGAGCCATCTGGGCCTTAGGAATTATTTTTCTCTCTACTGCAGAGAGTCCTCTTATCCCAGCATGATTTGTCATTAACCCCAAAGTTATAGATGTATAGGAGAGTAGGGTGGAAAGCATCATTTCATGACAGCATGCACTAATAAACTGTCCACTCATTAAAATGAGTCTCTGTTGGTGTATCTGGCTTCATTTAATGCACTATCTCTATATACACATCAGTACCTTCCCAGGTTACATCAATGCCTTCTCTGACAACACAGCGCAAATACCTTGCAACCTGATTGCAAAAGGAAACTTGAAAATCTAGGAAAGAGGTGCAGAATTTTGCCAAGATGAAAGGGGTAGGGGAGAATTTCTCTAATCACATGCAAAATAATTGAGAAATGAGGATCTGACCGAGTTATACCAGTTAATAATTGAAGAAGAGAAAAATCGACAAGAATGATGACATGATAGGCTTCAAAAGAGAATAATTTAATGTATTTGAATATCAAAGGATGTAGGGAGGCCTTTGGGAAATTGATGATACCTCAGCTTTTTTTGGCAAATATCATTCTCTTTATAGCTGTGCATTGAAGGGTATCATAGCATACTATTATGTAATTTCTTTGGAAAATTATCTAAAATTATTAATTTTAATAATAAGATAATTAGAATATAATCTGTGCTTCTATTAAATATAAAATTAAGCTATTTTAATACATTTTTAGTTTTGTTTTTTCAGGATAAAGTCCCAAACTTTTTTTTTAACCCTATTTTCTAGGAAATTTTGGTTTCCATTTTTAGTACTCTTTTCTGCCATCAGTTCTTTTTCATGTGTCATTAGGATCTTCTCTACTTATTATGTCTTTCTGCCAGGGAGTCCTTGGAACTACTCTTTACCTAGAGATTTTGGGAACGGAAGCTTCCCGTGGGTCAGGAAAGGCAGGAAAACATTAGTGCATGGTCCAGAAGGCTGCTCTGGCCACTTTGGGGTAAGTTATTTTTTATGTAAGTCCCCAAAATGAACTTTTAAAAATGTGAGAGTGGGGGAGGAGAATCTGTCACAGCCTGTCACAGACTCATTCCCCATCCATAACTTACTTCTCTTTGACTTCAGCCAGGAGGCATGGCCTTGAGCCTTTTCCCTCCTCCGAAAAGGACCTCAAAGCTCTACTGTGGGTGCAGTGGGTGCATTATAAGAAGCATCTTGAGTCTTTATCCCTTGTTGACTGTGTATGATAATATTTATCAAAAAAAGCTGCATTCCTAATATCATTTTCACCGTTCGCTTGTCCCCCATGATAGGTAGGACAGGAAGAATCGCACTATACCAGTGCGTTAATGTGATTTATCCAAGGTTGCCTCTGGAGCTGGTGGCAGAGCCTGGTTGGTAATGCAGTACCCTGGCCCCTTTTACTGTGTGTTGTCTTCCCCAGTTCTCTTTGTCACTCTGCTTTGTTGTGTCTCTGAATCTCTGTGCTGTGTCCCCGTGGCTGCCAGCCGTGAGATGGGGTACCTTCTGAGCAGACTGATGAGAGAAGATGCTTGTCCCATGTGGCTGCATCGTCTCTCTACCCCTGGAGAACCTCATCCATCACTTGTCATTGCAGACACCCAGCTGATGCATGCCCCGGCAAGGGTGAGTGTGTATACATATAATGGAAATCAGTCAGGGGCCAATTTTCCCTATTGAAAAGGGAATTGCATTTCTCAGGCATGTGGGCAAAGTGAGGTTGATTAAACATAAAACGTTTCTACCAGGAGGAGTAGCGTAAAGAACTCAACCTCTGTGTTTTGAGAAGGAATTCTCCTGTGATAAACACAATTGAGGGCCATCTGTGCTTTTGATAATTTCATCTGACTGCCAATCTTGTTACGGAAATGCTGATTTGAGCAACTTGTTGGCACTTCCTTGACCTGTGTTGGAACTATCGGATGTATCACAGGACTTCAAAGTTCCCATAACAGGATGTGAATTGTGACATCATGCAGGAGGTAATAGGGTGTTTCATCCTACATTTGCTCATGTCACTGGATGTTGACAGAGATCAATAATTTCTTTTAATAATGACACCTTCGAGTATTGAATGCTGTGGTGTCCGCATCACTGACAAGCTTTGGTTTTGGGGGCATAGTGGGTAAGGAGAAAAATCAACCAATTAGTACCTGAGGTTAGTATAATAACTAACTTGTCCACCAGATAATATATGGATAATCAAAAGTGGGGAATACAGTGAGAGATGATGCAAAACCATTGTGTGCAGCAATCATCCAACAGCAGAGAGTTCATTGTCTGGCCAAGGGTTATGTGGGAGACTGAGGGGCAGTGTTACAATATGAATGCAGACTGTCAGTTCTCAAATGCAGCCTTCTTTATTTGTCATGTTACATCTCCTCCTTCTTGTGCTTATTGTCATCATACTTACTTACCATCATTACTTTCTTATGGCAAGTTATGTTTTATATCCACTTCCATCGTTTGCTCCTTTGACTCCAGCAGTTTCTGATTGCATTTATTTCTTTTGACCTTAAATGCTAGCATTGGAATTATTTTTCCAAGTCTCTGTAAACCCCCATTACCCATCAGTTCCCAGAGGAGTTCCAAACGTATGACTATCTCCTGAAGATACACTCTGTTTGATAGATTTGTTGTTTAATGGGAGTTTGTGTTCAGCTCTCTGAAATTGCCACTCAGTTTTTCACCTAATAATTCAGTAAATATTAGGTGAGTGACTATTGAGGGTACAGAGATTAATCAAAAACCCTCTGTTAAGGCACAGACTGTAGGTAAAGAAGATAAGGCATGGTTCAGGGTAGAAAGTGCAAGTTTTGATGAATTAGAAAAGATTCACCAAAATGTCTCCTTCATTTTTGCTGCTTGCCTACTTGAAACTTTAGCCTTTTTTCCTTAAGTTTCTTTAACTCCCCAAACCAACAGTCCACAAATGAAAACAAATGCAAGTTGTATTTTCATATTATTTTAGTCAAGCTTCTCCAGAGAAAAGAAACAATGGTGTGTGTGTGTGTGTGTGTGTGTGTGTGTGTAGCTTATAGAAGGAGATACAGAGTCAAACGTTTTGCAGAGTTTTAAACCACTAAAGGATGATTTTATGGGTAACAAGGATAAAAGTGTTATGTTCATGTAAACCCCATACTCCAGAGAGTACACGCCTGAATGGTACATATGCAATACTAAGATGGAGCCAAGTTTACTGGTGGGTGTAAGAGTGTTCATTTTAATATGTTGCATACATTTTTATATGCTTAACATATTTGGTAGTAACACTGTTGAAGCATCTCCTTTTTCTCTCAAGAGTCTTTGTAAAGGTACGAAGTCCAGCCCTCCCCCTTTACCACTGTTTTATTTACAAGGCCTCAGACACACACGAGTTACAGTGTCTGCTCAGGGTGGGGGGGCGGCGGGAAGCAGAGGTGGAATCCTTTATCAGAGGGAAGTTCCATTTGCTGTGTACTAATCTATTCCTGTGGCTGGGCCCAGTCTGTTTGGTGCTCAAAAGTCAATCTTGAAAATCCCAACAGGGACATGCTATGTAAATGTTCGGAGCAGAAAGCTAGGAATACATACAGTTAACCCGCATCTCCTCACTGTCAACATTTGGAAGGCCCAGACAGAAAATAGCTGTTGTGTATTAAGAAGGGGGCCCTATTTAAATCTAGCAAGCAGAGTATTACACAAATACTTTACTGTGTTAAATTATTGATGCAACCAACTAAGCCAGGGTAGATGAAGTTAGCCCTAATTCAATTAGTCATAGTTTTGTACATGTAAAATTGTGGGATTTATGTAATGATAGGGAGATCAGAAATACATCATTATTTTTTAATGGACTTATTGTATTTATCTAACAGTACTTTATCTTGGATTGATCTCTCATAGAGTAGGTTAGGAACAAAATGCTTGAAATTGGAAAGGTTAAAAAAAATGGATTTTGGGGGTATAATCTGCAAATTTCAGGTTGTTATTCGCATAAAATAAAAATGCGTATGTGCCTTTAAGACAGAAATGAAAGAGACTGTTTCAGATGCAAAAAAAGAATGCAAACAAATAATACTGAGGTAAAAATCAAATGAAAGGCGGATGAGTGACTTGGTTCACTCCTTTAGTCTCACAAGATAGAAAGTAGAGTAACTACGAGAGCCTTATGGATAACCACAGTCTGTTTGACAGAGCAAGTAGCAGTTATTCAAGTGGGGGACGGAAGAGTTGATTTTAACCATGTTAATCATGTATATACTTGGGGATCATTAATGAATGAAAGAACGTTGACTCTTTACAGTAATATAGATTACTATTAAATATTCACTTATGAATAGTTATTGAATACCTACTATATGCAGATACTGTTGGGTATTAGTGATCACATGGTAAGTAAAAACAGAGTTTTCTCTGATTTAATAGAGCTTATGCGGTCAGAACGCAAATATATAATTGCATCTATTAGCAAATTCTATGAAGGAGAGAGACACTCTGTCCATAATTGGGAGGTTGATCAGCGAGGTCAGGCAAGGCTTCTCTGAGGAGGTGATGTGGGAGCGATGACCTCAAACTATAAGAGGAAGGAAGGGGACCAGTGCAGCAAGACCATACACCTAGTTCACTACTGAAGGGCTACTGTTACATGCCATGTGTTTTTCAGGTTGATTAGGGTATCAGAACAAGACAGACAAAGATGCCAGTCCTTAAAGAGCTTACATATTTGAAAAGATGGGGTCGTTGACGAGTGAACATAATAATTAAGTAGTATAGTGCATTAGAAGGTGACATGCAGGGCTTCCCTGGTTGCTCACTGGCAAAGAATCCACCTGCCAGTGCAGGGAACACAGGTTCCCTCCGCGGTCCGGGGAGATCCCACAGGCCTCGGGGCAGCTAAGCCCGCGCACCACAGCTGCTGAAGCCACGCTCTGGAGCCCATTTAGAGCCCAAGAGCCACAGCTGCTGAAGCCTGAGAGCCCTGGAGCCTGTGCCCCACAACAAGAGAAGCCACCACAGTGAGGAGACTGTGCCCCGCAACCAGGGAGGAGCCCCCACTCACCACAGCTAGAGAAGAGCCCACGCAGCCGTGAAGACTCGGCATAACCAAAATGAGATAGAGTGACATGCCGAAGAGTGGAGAGTAGAGAAAACCAAGAGTGTCTTCAAGTTGTGGGCAGCTCACCCATTTCAATAGAATGATCGAGGTGGGCTTCATTACCAAGGTGACGCAGGTGATGGTTGAGTGATGCCCTGAGGGGGAGATGCGCTCTGCAGGTACCTGGCTGAACAGGGCTTCAGTTCCAAAGCTGGGAGTGTGTGCACAGGTTCAGGAAGTGGAGGAGGCCAGGGTGGCTGGAGCAGAGTGGGAGAGCCTCGGACTGCAGGAGCAGAGGCCAGAAACGTCTGCTGGGGAGACCGTGGAGGGTCTCAGAGCTATTGCTGGGGTTTGGCCTCTGCTCTTTATGAGCGGGCAGCTACTGGAGGGTTTTGAGCAGAGTCAGGGTACTATTTGACCTCTGTTTTGAAAGTATTCCTCTTACTACCATACTGGCAATGAAGGGGTAGAGGGCAGGCGTGGAAGCCAAGGTCATGAGGAGACCATTGCCATGATTTCAGAGAAAGACAGTCACGCTCTGGACCAGTTGGAGGCAGTAGAGGCGGTGAGCTGTGGTCATCTTTCAGTCTTGCTCCAAGGGTGAGGCAGCAGGATTAACTGATGGATTTGGAGGGTGGCTGAGAACAGTCAGACATGTCTGTGAGATTTCTAGTCTGAGCCAGCAGAAGATGTGAGAAAGTGTCCAAGAGGAGCAAGCTGGGGATGGAGGAAGCCAGGAGTTCATTTCTGGGCAGGCTGACGTGAGGGTCTTATTTTATATCTCAGTGGAGCTGTCCTTAGGCAGTGGGAGAGAGGAATTGAAGACAGAGAACACGGGCAAAACTTTCAAGAAAGTTTATTGTAAAGGAGAGCAGAGAAATGGGGCTAAGGCTCACAGGGGAAGCAAGATCAAGAGAAGAAAAAACTTTTTTTTTTGTAATTTGGGGAAAATAGGAAATAGCAGCAGGTTTGTGTAAAGATGGAGTGAGCATGGTGAGTAATAATACTGGGCAGCCGGGGGAGGCCAGGCGTTTGGTCCTAGTAGGACATTCTCAGGAATTGGGTTTTTATTAGAGCAGTGGGAAACCAATGAGGTTTTGAGTGGAATGGCCTCACAAGATAGAATTTACATTTTGAATGGATCCTCTGGCTGCAGAGGACAAATGCATTGGAAACTAGTCACAGTAGTTGTGACCAGAATACTTAATATGTGCCTAGCAATGTGCTCTGCATTCTGTATGTCTTCAGTTGTTAAATCTTCACAACAAACTTTTGAGGCAGGAGAGACTCCTTCTATGCCCTTCACAGGGGAGAACACTGAGGCTCAGAGTGGTGCAGTGACTTCATAAAAGCAATCACCCTGCCAGTAGATCAGTGCCAGTGCCAGAGGTAGAACCCATGTCATCCTGTTCCAGTCTCCTGGTCTTTTATTTTTGCCACATGTGCTGTAGACTCATGTAATATTTATGTTGCAAAGGCTCTTAGATGCTGCCTAGCCCAGCCCCTCAAGTAAACTGAATTTGAGGTATTCAGAAACAGTAGCTTGCAAATGGAACTGCAGTTTAAATGCACTAGGGGGAGGTTGCTATTTAGAGTCCTATTCTGGGAAATCCTTTGTAAAGTTGAGAATCCTTTTGTAAAGCAAATAATCCACTCTCCAATTTGACTGTGGAGAAAATGCTTTTCTTCAAGCATCAGGTAAATCTATAAAACTAAAAAGTGCCAGATAATTTTTTTTTTTAATTCAGGGAGAGGAGCTGTGGTAAGATGGCCTGGAGAGATGTGGAAAGAGGAAGCAAAAAGGGGACCACAAGAGCAGGGTCCTTAGCTTTGCTTGCAGAAGGGTACACCAGCTTCTAGAAGGACTTGGTGTTATAGTTCAGAGGTCTCCAGTCATTCATACCACTAAGGAGTCGGGAAATCCACTATGTGGACCTATGAGCCCTGGTGGAGGACATATTGCTACTCTTTGCACAATAGTCCTTCCTCCATCGTACAACTGATGCTCCTTGTTCCCATCCCCACTGGGTGGCTCTGATGGGACTGTCAGTCACAAGGCTGCACCTGCCCCATGGTCTCTGAACAGGGCACATGGTTAGGTTGAACCAATCAGAGGCTCCTTGGCCTTCTGTCTGACCTATTTTTCTTTGGATTATGAATGATAAGTATTAAGTAAACTTGGGGCTGCAGAGAACCAGCAAGTGTCTACATGGAGAGAGACCGTATCCGAGCAAATCTATGCAGGGACCAGTGGAAGCAAAAAATTGGAGAATAATTAAAGCAGAGCCCTGGTGATATTGCCTAAAGTTCTAGAGCAGTTGTACCTGAATTCAGCAAGATCATTCCCTTGGTATGTTCAAGTTACATTTGGCAGTGAATTTGCTTTGTTGTTCTGTGCCTCAGGTTCTCACCTCTGAAATTCGGATAACAGTACTACCTACCTCACGGCAGATAGCAGGGATGGCATTAAATAATGTGTATAAAATACTAGGGCTTTCCTGATGGCTTGGATGGCAAAGAATCTGCCTGTAATGCAAGAGACCCAGGTCCCATCGCTGGGTCAGGAAGATCCCCTGGAGAAGGGAATGGCAACCCATGGCTTGCTTGGAGAATCCCATGGACAGAGGAGCCTGGTGGCCTACAATCCATGGGGTTGCAAAGAGTTGGACACGACTGAGCAATTAACACACACACACACACACACACACACACACACACACACACACACACACATATAAAATAATTAAACCTGGTGCTTACTGGTTAATTCTTGATGTATAACAAACTATCCCCAAGTTAGTGACCTAACTATTAGTTGAGCTTAGAATTCTATGGGTTGGTCTTTGGGGCTGGGTTTTGCTAGGTGGTTATTGTGATCTCAGCTCTGCTCACTGGCACGTCTGTGGTCAGTTTCTGGGATGCCTCAGTTGGCCAGCAGATGGTCCAGTGTGGTCCAGCAGCCTTGCGTACATTTTCTAGTGGTGGCTGGACAGTGTCAGGAGGAAGACTGGGAGCATGCAAGGCCCCTTATGCTGCATTCTATTGACAGCAAGTCATGAAACAGCCTGGATCCAAGAAGGGGGGAACGTAGACTCCACCTTTTCATGGGGGGAGCTGAAGTCACATTGCAGATTCTGAATGGAGGCAGAGCCATGAATAATTATGGCTGCTTTATCAATCCACTACAATAACTGTTCCAGGTGGCACTAGTGGTTAAGAACCCTCCTGCCCATGCAGGAGACCTAAGAGATGTGGGTTTGATCCCTGGGTGGAGAAGAGTCCCTGAAGAAGGGCATGGCAACCCACTCTAGTATTCTTGCCTGGAGAAATCTGTGGAGAGAGGAGCCTGGTGGGCTACAGTCCATAGGGTTGCAAAGAGTCGGACACGATTGAAAGGATTTGGCATGGCACAGTAACTGTATAATAAATCTTACTATGCGTTACTGCTATTATTATTTAACAGGTTTAATTTACTTTCTGTCACTTGCTATAGGCATGATCATCCTTGCTATTAGACTTTTGAAAACATTATTAATAATAACTCAACAGTCACGTTAGTTTTTTTTCTTGAACTTCTCATTGAAATCCTGATCTAGTTTACTTCTAAACACACATAATTTGCCTTCTAGAAATATCCCAAATGACACAGCTTGTCATTAGCAGAGTACTGCAACAGTGAAGGACTGTAATTCCTCATATTGTCAGTAATATTTTATCTGTTTAGCAAGACCTTGGAAATAACCAGTCATTAATGATCTACTTTACACAGTCCATTATTTATGAGTTTTTCCTTGATGTATATAATTTTAAATTATATTTCTTCCTAGTTGGTTCATATTTAATTGCTTTAAGTTTGAGGGGGAAATATTGAGATCCCTCAGTTGTTCTTATGAGGCCATAATGTTTATTCCTTTCAGACATAAATAGGTTTTCATACTTTTTATTTTTTGATTATAGTGAATATAATATTAAGCAAGGAATGCAGTGAATGCATTTCAATTTATGACTTAAACACATTATATTGAGCATTAATAACAATTTGATGATTTTCATTATTATGCCACCAAAGAGTGCTTCCTCAGTGGCTTGGTGGTAAAGAGTCCATGTGCAATGCATGCGACCCAGGAGATGCAGGTTCGAGCCCTTGGTTGGGAGGATCCCTTGGAGAAGGAAATAGCAACCCCCTTCAGTATTCTTGCTGGGAAAATACCATGGACAGAGGAGCCTGGCGGGATATGGTCCATGGATTCGAAAAGAGTCGGACACAACTGAAATGACTGAGCACAGACATGCGTCACTAAGTTCAGTTTGGTTCAGTCGCTCAGTCGTGTCTGACTCTTTGCAACCCCATGAATCGCAGCACGCCAGGCCTCCCTGTCCATCACCAACTCCTGGAGTTTACTCAAACTCATGCCCATCGAGTCGGTGATGCCATCCAGCCATCTCATCCTCTGTCATCCCCTTCTCCTCCGGCCCCCAATCCCTCCCAGCATCAGGGTCTTTTCCAATGAGTCAACTCTTCTCATGAGGTGGCCAAAGTATTGGAATTTTAGCTTCAGCATCAGTCCTTCCAATGAACACCCAGGACTGGTCTCCTTTAGGATGGACTGGTTGGATCTCCTTGCAGTCCAAGGGACTCACAAGAGTCTTCTCCAACACCACAGTTCCAAAGCATCAATTTTTTGGTGCTCAGCTTTCTTCACAGTCCAGCTCTCACATTCATACATCACCACTGGAAAAAACATAGCCTTGACTAGACGGACCTTTGTTGGCAAAGTAATGCCTCTGTGTCACTAAACATACTGTCAAATTTCATTTTTCATGTGTCTTTAAGTCCCACTAAAGATTATCATAAGCTATCCCCTTGGTTATTATAAAGACAAACAATGTGAAAAGGGAATGGGTTGTTGAAGAAGGTGGTGGGAGTTAGAGGGACCTATCTAGGCTTACATGAATATATCAGGAGGAAATGTGTGTTGCAGTTTCCCACAGTAACCAGAAGAGAATAAACATCATATCAGCCAGTGTTAAAAGTGTGCTGCTTTCTATGTGTGTAAGTTAGGGCACTGTTACCATCCAACATTAGTACACTCCCCCAACATTTCTTTTTAACTCGAATTTTCCTTCTGTTTATATTTGATTGAATATTGTAGTCAGGCCACTCAAGATGGCTGTTCTCTTGCTCTCTCTACATACCCTGCTTAACCGGTGCCTGCTTCACCTACTCCCAACTCACCTGATGGACCTTCCCACATCCTTGCTCCAGGTCCCAGCTAGTGACTGCTCTTATCAAAGGGATAGTGAGGGGCATGCCTCTCTGGTAGTTTTCCTGGTAACCAAGGAGCCAAGGTGTCGATTTCCTCTGTAACTGGCAACCTCCCCTTCCTCTTGGGAGCAAAGACTGCTGATGTATCCTGCCCACTGTCTGCCACCCATGTTAGGGTGTCACTCAGGGACCTTGCTTCAGGCATGTGAGACCCGCCCCCTATCCATTAAACTCTGGATGTTGCTGTTGCCCGCTGTGGGCTCTTTCTTCAGTCTTGAAGCTGGGCAAGTGTAGACCTGCGGGATGCAGCCCAACAAATACCAGTGTTTGTAACCAATCATTGAGTACCAACTCTGCATGTTGACCTATGTGTTAACCAGCTAAATACTGGATTACAAGTTACTCCAAAATTCAGTGGCATAAAGAATGCTACTTTATTTTCTCTTACAGTGTATGGGTCAGGTGTCCTGGAGCAGCAAGTCTGGACAGGTCTGGCTCAGGTATCTCATGAGATTGTAGTCAATGTCAGCCAGGGTTGCCATCATTCAAAGTATCGACTGGAGCTGAAGGATTCAGTTGTAGTTTGGCTCATTCACGTGATTGATGAGTTGATCCTGACTCTTGATGGGAGGCCTCTGTTCCTCTCCATGTGGACTTCCTATAGGGCAACTTGAGTGCCCCCTTGCCATGGTGGCCAGTTTTTCCAGAGTGAGCAGTCCACGGTGCCTTTTATGACCTAGCCTTAGTAGCTTCTGATGTATTCTATCCCTGATTCAGTGTGAAGTTCAGTCGCTCAGTCATGTCCAACTCTTTGCGAGCCCAAGATTCAGTGTGAAAGGAGACCATGAAAGGGTGTGAAAACCGGAAATTGAGCATGCACATTGTGTGTGTGTTCAGCCATGTCCAACTCTTTGTGACTCAGTGGACTATAGCCCGCCAGGGTCCTCTGTCCATGGAATTTTCCAGGCAAGAATACTGGAGTGGGTTGCCATTTCCTTCTCCAGGGGTGTTCCCAACCCAGGGATCAAAACCCCATCTTTCATGTCTCCTGTATTGTCAGGCAGATTCCTTACCGCTGTGCCACCTGGGAAGCACCGGTGGGCAAGCAAGCATTGTTGGTTGCCATCTTGGAGGCTGCCAGGAACTGTTATTAGGAGACAGTGGAATGTCTACTGAGGCCAGCTTTATTAATCTGATCAGAGATTGGATACATTTTTATGACATACCTGCTAGATATGCGTCACATGTGTAACTATGAAGCTGGTGAGACATTTTCAGTGCTATGCATGCCTGTGATTGTCTGAGTCCTTTACTATAAAGATAACCCCGTGGTTATCTTCTGCAAAAGAATGTGGGACTTCTCTGATGTTCTTTCCATAGTCATGTTATCTTTCCCACAATATTTTTGGAATCAAATAACCTTTTCAGAATCTTGTGAAAGTTATGGAATACTTTCCAACAAAAATATATTCACACACAATTTTACTTATAGGTTTCACAGATTTCAAAGCATTTATTTATAGCAAATCAAGGGTTTTTTCTCCAGAAGATTTAAAAAGAGTATTTAGGGAAAAAAATTTACACAAGACCTAGAATGTATCTGTATGGTATGATCTCCAAAGAGCCAAGAGTAATTATTTTCCTAAAGAATTCTAATCTATAATGCTAGTCTCTCAGTTGAATCTCCAAAGTACTCCAGTTGAAACTCTTAAATAAAATTCCTCATGTATTTTATTTTCTTCTTCCTAATTCTTCTTATCCCCTATTCTCCAGAGTATCTCATTTTCTAAGCCCCCCTATTTTTAGCTTTCAGCTTGCACACTTTTTCCTCTCTTAACTCTTCCTTCTCTGCCAGCTTTTAATTCTGTAGATTGACTTAGTCTTTCTTATAGAGGACTTTACTACCCCTAGCTCCCTCTCAGTCTTACATCTTTATGCCCCTTCTTTACAAATCCAAATAAAACAGTTTGGTGATGAGAGTCTCTCCAAAGGAGAGTGGGAGGTCTCCCAGGTGTAGGCTGAGAGGCGGCACAGCTGAGGGTGAATACAGCATTTTCTTTAACCATTCCGGCGAAGGGGAGGCGTGATAACCTTGGCGTTTAATTTGAGGGGGGCTTTTCACATTTTCATTTAGCAGCAATTGATTTGACAGCAAAATCTGTGAAACACTTTCTGTTTAGAGAATCTCGTCTCTGTGAGTCCCCTGGGAAGAGTCACCAAATTGCATGACCAAGTGTGTTCTGGATCCTCCTGGTGATCTTGATAAATTATCATCTCATGTGCTCCTTTATGTATTCTCTTTATATGATGGATTTCTGTCCTAGTCAAAATGTGACGGCAAATAAGCAACAACAACAAAGCGTTGATTTTTGACCCTGTGTACTTTTAAAGCTTCATTAATCGGGCAACTCTTAGAATAGGACACAGCCTGACAACTTGTTCATTTGTGTAATACATACTGCAGGGCTGGGTTCATCAGTTAATTGCATTTTGAGGTTAGCTTGAGATGGTCTTTGTAGACCTTTAAGGCTACAGGAGGTGGTTAGTCATGTTGGGAAAGCAGAGAAAGCCCTAGGGTAGGCAGAATTCTAAGATGGCTCCCAAGATTCCGACGCCTGTGTCATCCCCTGATAGTGACTCTGATGGATGTCACACCATCATTAGGTTCTTTATGTGGCACCGATGGCTTTAAGAAAGGGAGATTATCCTGCACAGACTTGACCTACCTTCCCCTTTTTCTTTTCTTTTCACTCATCTTTCTGCCCTTGGGAGAAGCATGAACTCCTTCCTGTTTCTTTTGCTTTTCTCAGACATCCTGGTCCTACACCCTTAGGCTTGCATCACCTACTCAAGTCCTTATAAATCATTTCTCTAGCCATTTAAATTCTCTCCCAGCTTTGACATCTAGTACCAGATGTTAGTATGAAATGCCACTCTGCTATTAATCACTATTAATTTTATTGCACATTAATAATTCATGTACCTTTCCAACATCTCTTGTTGCTGTCAAATCTCTGAAGCTCCTAAAGGTCCTTCATAACCTTTGCATTTCTCCTATTTTCTCACCAGACTACTTGAGATCAATGCTGCTGTGGATGCTATATCTTTCATTCGTGAATGAACCAATTGTTGCCTCCTGGGTAAAGGTCTCTGCTTGCATCCAGGAGCTGCTTCTATTTGCCTTTTGGGAAAGGCAGAACATAAATTTGGCACTTCCTAATACAAATGTTGTCAGCCCCGTTTGAAACCATAAGGTTCAAGGGAACACTCCTAAAGAATCACCACGGGAGCCTTCCCTGGTGGTCCAGTTGTTAAGACTTCCCTTTCCAATGTAGGCAGTGAGGGTTCAATCCCTGGTCGGGGAGCAAAGATTCCTTATGCTTCATGGGCAAAAAACCAAAGCATAAACAACAAACAGTGTTGTAACAAATTCAATAAAGACTTTAAAAATGGTCCACGTCAATAAATAAATAAATCTTTCCTTTGCCATTTTTTTAAATCTAAGAATCCTATTGGATTTATTTTTTTAAAATTATTTTTTAGGAAGTATTTATTTGGCTGTGCCAGGTCTTAGCTGGGCTTCCCTGGTGGCTCAGATGGTAAAGAATCTGCCTGCAGTGCAGGAGACCCAGGTTCGATCCCTGGATCAGGAAGATCCCCTGGAGAAGGAAATGGCAACCCACTCTAATGTCCTTGCCTGGAGAATTCCATGGACAGAGGAGCCTGGCAGGCTACAGTTCATGGTTGTCACCAAGAGTTGGACATGACTATGACTAAGACTCTAACTTCAGGTCTTAGTTGTGGCACATGGGATCTTTGATCTTCATTGTGGCATACAAACTCTTAGTTGCTGACCTGTGAGATTTAGTTCCCTGACCAAGGATTGAACCTGGGCCCCCTGTATTGGGATCAAGGAGTGTTAGCCCCTGGACCACCAGGGAAGTCCCTCATTGGCTTCAATTTTAGATGTTAGTTCCCCATCCCAGGCCTGTCTTCCTCTTTACCTATTGACTCCATGGTGCCCCCAATGGTTCCACTGTGTTTTTGCACTGATGGACAAATAGCAGATATTTGTTAAATATATCAATGGAAGAAAGTAGACATTATGGCAAATAGGCTGAATTGATAAGCTTTTGGAGAGTCATAAAATAAGCGTTCTTCAGTCTCCTACAGCTCCCATTTTGACTCCTATGTGGTGTAAGTAAGGGATCAACTAGTATTTGGAAAGCAAGATTGTAATGTGAACTGAGTATTTGTGATTTGCAGTTATTATGTCAGGGAGGAAAGAGTAATGGGTTCGGTGACTCAAGAAAAATACTACATGACTTAACACTGTTTGTACCGCGATGTTGTCTGCAGCACAGTTTGCACCTACCCTTTCGATTCCAGGCATAAATCCTGGGAAACGACCCTCCTCTTCTCCGCTCCTGTGGTGCTTTTTAGCTAAATCTTATGCTTTGCCAAGAGTGAGTGGTATGCATATGCTAGCCATGTCTAATGTCAGTTCTTATCAGTGCAGTGCTGTCAGGGTTGATGCAGAACTGAGGCTGGGGTGGGCGTAGCTTCACCACTGGTGTTGACTGAAGTGACAAACAGTCTAATGTGATCAGTGTTTGAGCACTGTTTCCATGTCAAAAGAGAGAAAACCCCACGTATATAACAAAGGCCATGTCAAGGTGGGGGGGAACTGTGTCATACTCAGACCTAGGTGGGCCAGGTGAGGGGGTGTGCAGTGGGGGGGGCGTCGGGTGGTAGAGCTGGGGGTGGGAGTGGTCCTCAGCAACTCTAGTTTTGACGGGTTTATTGCATATAGTCGCCTGTGCCCTTTACTTTCTATGGATGGGGCTGGTTGGAGTGGATATCAGAAAGTCTGTAAATTATGGTTTCCCTTCCCTTGTCACTTCCCGTGTCATGTCTGAGGCACACATGTATCATTCAGTCATTCCTCATTCACTTGATCCATTCACCCGGTAACCCATTCCCACCCTTCTGTACCATATACAGTGCTGGCACTGGAACTGCAACACTAAAGATACAGGAGTGGACCATGTCCCCCTGCTGATAGTCATCTAGACAGGAAGACAGATTGAGAAATGGATCTTCAATGGGCAGGACAGGAAGTGCTGTGATGAAGTCTATGCTCATATAGGGCACATGGCAAGAGCTTGGAGCACAGCCTCTGGGAGGCGCCTGGAAGTGACTAAGTTTTAAAACGCAGGGGATCAAGCTGGAAAATTGGAGACTGGTGGAAAAAGGGGGAAGGAAGGGGTTGCAGATGGAGGGCAGAGTATGAGCAGAGGCCCCAGGAGGGGGACATCATGGGATGTAGAGTTACAAGCAGTGAGGAGCTGCCGTATGAGGCAGAGAGTCACAAGAGACAAGATTCAGCAAAGTGAAGGAATCACGACCTGGTGGGTCATACTTAGAAGGGAGGAGTTTCTCTTCAAGACTATAGGAGCCACAAGTGGGCCTGCAGAGCTCGTCCCCACAGTGCTTATCTGACGACAAGCATTCTCACATCTTGAGCCGCCTGGCTTCCTCCCACCTCATTCGTATCCTCTGTGGTACTGGAGGATTTCATTGGTTGAAACTGTTTTCATTGGTTGAAACTGCTGACATCATCTGTCGCTCAAGGATTTCAATCTTGCTATGCTTTAGCCCTTGGAGAGCCAGGACTGTGGGCTTACTGCTTCTCTTCTCCTTTCAAAGCTGGACTTTATTTATGCAGCATTGACAAGGCTCCAGGCAGAGTTCTGCAGGCTCGAAGTTTCAGTTATTGTTCTTGGAAAACAAGAGACTCATCTTCATTTCACTGGTTTTTCCAAGCATAGCTTACATAAGACATGCCCAAGATTCCAACCTCTATCTTTTAGCCTCTTTACTTCTATGGAATAAAATGTAGACATCTTCAACATGATTTTAGCAGTGTATGAAACCCTATAGCTTATACCAGCTTTCCTTGTCCCCATTGTTGGGAACTGTGCTGTGCTGTTGTGATTTATAATAAATATATTTGTAGTCTTCCTCCGCCTTAATGGAATAGAGCTCCTAAATCCCTAGGAATTTCCTAAGTTATCATAGCAGTAAAGGTGCTATATTAATGAGGTGATTTCCACATCGGGACTGGTTGCTTGAGGAGTCAACCATGTGATTACAGGGTTAGAATTTTCAGTTCCAGCCCCTGACCTCTAGGAAGGAAGAGGGGCTGGTGGCTGAATCAGTTGCTAATAGACAATGATTTAATCAACTCTGTGCAGTGGAAGTATGTGTATCTGTATGGAAAGCCTCCGTAAACAGCCAGAAGGACAGGGTTCAGAGAACCTTCTGGTTGGTGAACATTCAGAGATTTGGGGAGCATGATGTGCCAGGAGAAGGCAAGGAAGCTCCACATACTTCCTGTATGCCTTTTTCTGTTGATCTTTTCCTCCTGGGTGTTCCTGAGTTATGTGCATGCGTACGTGCTCAGTCATGTCCCACCCTTTGCAACCCCCTGGAGACTGTAGCCCACCAGGCTCCTCTGTCCATGGAATTTTCCAGGCAAAAATACTGTAGTGGGTTCTCGTGTCCTCCTTCAGGGGATCTTCCTGACCCAGGGATGGGACCTGCAAATCTTGCATCCCTCTGTTGACAGGTGGATTCTTTACCACAGCACCACCTGGGAAGGTCCTGAGTTATATCCTTTTATAATAATCTGATAATCTAATAAGTAAGATGCTTCTGTGATGTAAGATGAGCTCTGTGAGCCTGTTTAGCAAACTCATTCCTCTCAAAGAGGAGGTCATGGGAACCTTGGGTTTATAGCCACTTGTTCAGGGTCAGAAGCACAGATGACAACCTGGACTTGCAACTGACTACTGAAATTGGGGGAGTTGGGGGTAGGGGGACAGTCTTGTAGGACTGAACCTTTAACTTGTGGAATCTGATACTTCTCTGGCTAGGTAGTGTCAGAACTGAGTTGAATTGACTGAATAATGAAGGTGGATTGACTTCCTATGAGCAGACTTTGGGGAGAACCTGGGGGATGGGGAGAGAGATGAGTACTAGTGGACTACTTATTAGCAGAAAAAGCAATTATTAGGAGAAAAAGAAATGCAGTATCTAGTATCTGAATGAATCACTGATTTTATCTCTTTTATGAGCCTTGGCCAATTAGCAGAAGTTGTCTGGACAACTTGGTTGAAGAAGAGTGTAGAGACTGACTCGCTGGATCTGATGGAGTGAAGATAGGGTGGCTACTCAGATGTCATATATTTGACATCCTTAATTTATCGATAGGAAGGGTGTGACCACAGTGGAATCACAAATGGGGGTGGGGAAGGCCAGCACACTGCTGTCAGAAGATGTAGCTTAATTCTCCCCCAAGGGTGCAGGGATGAGCTGAAGTCCCTTTTTAAGAATGCATCTATCAATTCCTCAGTGCTGAGGGATATACTCAGGGGCAAAATGCTTACACATTAACGAGGAAATATCTTCCTATGGATATTTTCTAAGGGCTCATATTTGAGAGAACATATGCTCTTTGATGCTCTGTGCATGACAGAATTAGGCAACAAGCATCCAGCCAGGTTTAAGTTAGGAAGCAGAGTTGTAGTGACTCTGTCTCTATAAGACCCCCCCACCCCCACCTCCACCCCCAGTCATGTAAGTTACCCCCATTTGTGAGCCCCCTTGCCATTACCTACTAGGCACCTTTTCTTCTTAACTGACTATTTGGGGGAGAGAATCTCACAGACCTCACAGGCTTGGAAGGCACAGTCAGAGTGCTAATAGAGCGATCAAACCTTAGATGCCACCTTCTTGAAATCTGACTGATGCAGGTGAGAAGCACAACTCCTACCCCATGTGTCCTCCTACACGATTGCAATTAACATTTTATCTGCCCTGTGTCTCAAGTCAAAGCTTTGGCACCAGTCCCTGGAGGATGAGGAAGGACCTTAATTACAGAACAGATGCACTCGCTGTGCCTGCTGTATTCTGATGTCACCACCTCTGAGCTCCAGAGAGAGGTCAGGCAGATCCTGGCGCTGTCATGTGGCTCAAATCGAATATTTTAATTTAGAGACTCAGTAAGTTGCCCCATCAATTAAGACTGGCTGTACTTGCAGCCGACTTGCTGGGGTGCAGCCAGAAGCTTTGATTCATTTCATTTCTTACTGACCCCATCACACTGCGGAGGGATGGCCAGCATTTCAGTGGGTGGTGGCGAGCTGCCAGGAGCAAAATGAAGACTAATGATTGAGAAAGATTTTAAAGGGTAGGATTGCTCTTTGAAATGACAGCGCATGTGTCATGCTAGATAATTGATGGTGCTTGGTGGGGGGCCAGGGAAAGAGGGGTATACTCTTTTATCATGTGTTAGCAACCAATAAATCCCTCTTCTTAGTGAATTATCCCCAGGCAGGTTTGCTTTGTGTTCAAGTAAATTTCAGTGCAAGCACACAGAAATTCTTCTTTATGTAGTTATTCAGGAGTTCAGGCTCTTTGCATCTCCTGATGGTATCAGTTCATCATTCACTCCAGGAGGGAAAGAGTGTAGACCAAGAATGGGGGAAGGTGCTTCCTTTCAGAGGTAGTGTGGGGCCAACTACTTTCTTTTTGTATCCTCAATCAGGATTCATGCAGATGTGTCTATGTGGAGGAACAGGGCTGAGTGAGAAAGAGGTGCAAGAGGTGAAGTTGATCCAGTCATGGAGGCAGACGGGCACAGTGACAGTGAGGCAGCCTGAAAACCAATTTCCCTTCCCCTCCTACACTCTTGGTGGGAATGTATTCTTAGGTTGGTATAGCCACCGTGGAAGACAGAATAGAGGTTTCTCAGAAAACTAAAAATAGAGCTAACATACGATCCATCAATCCCACTACTGGGTATATACCCAGGCAAATATATACAAATACATAATTCAAAAAGATCCATGCACTTCTATGTTCCGAGCTGCACTGTTTACAATAGCCAAGACATGGAAGCAACCTAAATTTCTGTTGACTGATGAATGGATAAAGAAGATGTGTATGTACACACACACACGCATGCATGCCTGCATGCACACACATACACACTCTGGAATACTGCTAGTTCTTAAAAAACCCCCAAATGATGTCATTTGTAGCAACCTGAATGCAACTTGAGGTTATCACACTAAGTGAAGTAAGTCAGAAAGAAAAAGACAAATAACACATGATATCACCTATATGTGGAATCTAAAATATGACAAATGAACTTATCCACAAAAGAGAAACAGACTCTTAGACACAGAGAACAGACTTGTGGTTGCCAAGGGGAAGGGAGGGCTGGCGAGGGATGGACTGGGAATTTGGGGTTGGTAGACTATTAGATTTAGAATGGTTAAACAACAAGGTCCTACAGGATAGCACAGGAAACTATATTCAATATCCTATGATAAACCATAATGGAAAGGAATATAAAAATTATGTATGTGTATAACTGAGTCACTTTACTGGATAGCAGAGATTGGTACAAAATTGTAAATCAGCTGTACTTCACTTAAAAAAAAAAAAAAAAAGAAAAAACACCCTATCTCCCTTCTTTCTCAAACTCATAAGACCTTGTCCTCAGTCAGTATGCAATGAGGTTACAGTGGGCTCTTTTCCTGTTTCTAAATGTACAAACTTTGCTTTTCAGTGGGTGCCCAGTTCAGGGAAGCGGCTGACACTAGATCTGTGGGGACCATTCTTCTGGGCATGGTGAGCAACCCTGGCAGCTTCAGAGAGCAGCTCTTGGCTTTAACTACAGGTGAGTCTTTGGAATTGATAGCAGACAATCCACTCTGTACAAAGGGGAACAGAGGCTTATGACTCACTCCCCATGTTATTGGTTTCAGGTGAAATATAATTTAGAATAAAATACTGTTTTAGCAGTGACACCAAAGCTGCTTAAAATATGCAGTGACTATCATTGACGTTGGCTGCCCCAGTCATGATCTTGCTTATTTACAAAGAAAGGGACTAGCTGTCAACCCTGGCTTTCTTCCGCAGTAAATCATGAATAATTTTTGTTAAAGTTTGTATTTGAAATGTAAACATAACTGGGCCATTATGGCCAACTGCCGTCACAAACACGCATATCATTTGTGTGTCCAGATGAGCAACTCAGAACTGCAGACAAGGGGGTGCTCCACAGCAATGCATTGCTCTACCTCCCCTCCACTGCAGAGTGTTCAGAGTGTTCACAACTGCCAGGGACGTGGACTCATAACTAAATGTCCTATCAAGGAGCGAGGACAGGATAATACGCAGTTGGCAAAGTGAAGTTTGATATGGAATTAAATCTTGTCTCTGGCTCCAGACACCTCGGTTGGAAATGCAAATCTTTCCTTTAAAACTTCCTCACACATGAAAGGAACGATTCCTGTATTTTAATGGGCTCCAAGGGAATTGTGCCCTCCCACGGGCAACTGAAGGAGCATATTTCTTATCAGGTTATTGAGCCTACAACACCTCTCTTTGCTCCCACTGCCAGCTCCAGCAAGGAAGCTGTGTTTGGATTCCGTCATGTTCTTAAACTTAGACTTATATTAACTCTGAATGATTTCTTGGAGCGTGTCACTAGTTGTGACAGGATAACTCCTGAGCTGAATGATTCTGACTCCATCAGAAGAGCACCTGGGTTTCTTGCCGTGGTGGAAGGAAACGGAGGCGACAGCATGGCCCCTCGGGGAAGCATGCTGTTTACGGTGCTTCTTCATGGGAGGTTTCCTTACAGATCTGACAGTAGACCCTGCAGGGCCCTGGGCCTCAGGTGGCACTGGTTTGGCAGAGGCCCCTGCCATAGGCACTGGCTATTCGTGGGTGAGGAGAAGTGTGGTGTATGTGTGTATTCTTTGCCACTCACTTTCAAGTGGCTGATTTTGATTCTCGCATTGGGCTCATGCTTATGGTGTCCACTTTGGGGGACCCCTCCAAAGTTTTCTCGGAAAAAGTTGTAATATGTGAAAGAAGACATCCAAGTAGCCATTCTCAGAAAAACAAGAACCATCTTGGATGTTCTCATGCTTCTTTTCCGGTGTGGTATTTGGGTTGTCATTGGGTTGGGTAAAAGTGTGTGCAGGAACCTTGACATCGCTTCAGACTCTAAACAGCCTACTCACATCTGGCCACTGGCCCAGCTCCAGAGTGTGAATCAGATGGCTGAGGGGTGACACCAGGGAAGATGAAGGATGGGGTGATTGGTTGATGGGAGGCCTGAATCAGAGCCTGGAGACTAAGCTCCTGTGTCCTATGTGACATCCACCCAATTTTGGGTAAAATCATGGTCCTCTTGAAGGTAGTTAGGGATGCCAGGTCTGACTTCTGTCTCTATCATTGACAGTCTGGCTTAAGACTATCCACCGCTCCCTATGGACCCCTTGGGTCCTGTGTGAATGCTGCACCTTCCTCATTTACAGCTGTTTCATTTGTATCCGTGGATTGTAGTAAGGGTCTGTTGAGATCAGAAGCATGAAAATATTTTGAAAAGTCAGGGATACTTTACAGTGTAGGCGATCCACCTTCTCAGAGGTACAAGCTAAATCCTCTGAAGCCAGATCTTACATGACAGCAAATACATGAAATAGGCTTTCATTATAGGCATTTGTTGGAAAAGTATTTGGACTTGTTATATACAAATGGACTTGATATCAGAATTGTACTAGGTCAGAGCAATTTCTTCTGAAATGATTGAAATGAGGACCTAATACAGACTAGGCTGAATCTGCTTTTTGTTGGATTTTTTAAAAAAATTTTTTTGTGAGAGGGTGTCTCAAAAGATGATTGGAGTTAATAAGGATCTGATCTCGTTTCTGTTTAAACTGCTGATTCATGTCCCAGAACCAGTGCAAACCTGGGCATTAACATAGTGACTAAGAGAAATAAATTATTTCAAGCCAGCAGCATGACAAATGGTCAGAACAAGTACACACTGGCTCTCACAGCCCTTTATTACAATGTCTCATTAAGCAGTCCAGTATTTCTTACAATACAGAAATAATTAGCCCAGCAGAAACAGGTGAGGATGCCAGGTCTTTCAACTTCTTTGGATATAAAAATGGAACTTGTTGAGGCAGACTTTCTGATGATGAATAACTTGTCTCTTCCTCCTTTTTGCTATCTGTTGAAAACAAACTACAGGGCTTGTTTGTTAGAAGGAAACCTCAGAGAAAATCTAGTCTGTCCCTCCATTTGCACAGATAGGGATATGGTGGCCTTCTTGGATATGTGTTGGTCACTCAGATTGTGTTCAACTCTTTGAGACCCCATAGACTGTAACCTGCCAGGCCTCTTTGTCCATAGGATTTCCCAGGCAAGAATAATGGAGTGGGTTGCCATTCCCTTCTCCAGGGGATCTTCCCAACCCAAGGATCAAACCCAGGACTCCTGCATTGGTAGGCATATTCTTTACCATCTGAGCCGCCAGGGAAGCCTATAGCGGAAAGTCAAAGACAAGAAGGGATCTTAACAGGTGCAGCTAAACTAGATGTTTGTCACATAGTAAGTGCTTGATACATGCTTAATGATAAATATTTGGGAGGAGGAAATTGGATAAAAGAAGTGGGAAAGTAAGACACTTGGCCGGGGCTTACAGGAATCCAGAGCTCAGAATTCTAGACCCACGTCTACCATCACTAGTTTGTACAAAGCACATCGTTTCCTTTACTCTAAGCTTCCTCCATTCCTATTTTGAATATTATTTTCTGTTCTAGTTGCCTTGGAATAGTACTTAGAGTAGGTGGGGGAAAAAAGTGTAAATGCACTTTGGAAAATATCAGCTAGTCTCCTCTGTAGCTAGTAAACTTGTTTTCTAGATGTACCATCAAGATCTGCTGTCTTGAAGGTAATCTAGGAAGCAACAGATAACATCTAAAATGAATATTTCACTTACAGTTGAAGTGAGTGCTTGTTATTTATTTCTCCTCCAATCACCTGTTATAGGGGGAAACTTATATGTCTAGGTCCCAGCTGTAGGATGGAAATCAGTCTGGAGTATTTTGATCATTAGTGCATATTTCTTATATCCCTTTTAAGATAATATGCAAAGCTAAAAAATGGTGTAATTTCAATTTTATAGGAGTTCAGAATCTAAGACTGTCAGAATAACACTGCCTGGAGTGTAGGGCAAGAATAATGAAGCTACCAAAGACAGAGAAGGATAATCTCCTGTATATAAAAAAAAAACAAAACTCTTAGTTTTCAAAAGTGTCCTTAACACATTTCTCTGTTTCTTCTTGATGCTTCACAAGTCAGAGGGTCAAACTCTGTTATATGCAAAGCCAGACTTAGTTAAGAAAACGGTTCAGGACTTGATACTCATATTCTGCACAAAAATTCAGCCAAATAACAGCTCACCTAGAGCATTTAAAAATGTGGACATGTGAAAGTCTTACTGACTTTCTATAGTAGTTGCATGCCTTTCTCTGCTTCAGTGGTGTAAAAGTCCCATAATTCTTCTACTTGAAATATGTCATATATCCACAGATTTCCTTAGAGCAATAGAAGTAGAAGTCAAATAGTTGCAAAGACAATTCCTTATGAGTGATGATAGAGTGAAACCTATTATTGCATCTCTTGTCTTTCCAGCATTAAGGTACTTTCCATGTTTCTGTTGGTCATGCCGTGACCATCACAGGATTCCCTAGTTGAGAATTCAGACTTGTCCCCAGGGATGATTTCTTCATTCACAAAGGAAACAAGTCTGCTTGGCCACTGTGTATGTAAACCCTTTCTACTTGGAATAGTTTGCCTACCAAGGAGGGCTATCTTAAGACCAAGCATGATTCCCAGAGTCCCATTCATGTCCATCACCATTGTGTCAGATCAAGGACATCACTCGTGTCCTCTCATGGACAATCACCATGACTGATTATAGGAGGTGTCCAGTTTTTTCATGACAAGCTTGATATAGTCACAATAGCAGGATGTAAAATTTAACCATTATCCCAGATATTAACTACCTTTCATTAATGAAAGCACAGGTTTATATTTCTCCTCTGTTCCCTCTACAAAGTCTGGAAGAAGTAGATTCTGTCTGATGTTATCTGCATTTTGCAAGAGTACATCTTTCCAAGAAGGAAGAGTGGTTTCCTCAGACCAGTGTTTGCCAAATTGAGGTGTCAGGCTTCCTTGCAGTTCAAAATGGAGATTCTTGGATTTTACCTCAGACTGAGTAAATTAGAACTGCTGAATTTGAGTCTCAAAGTTCTAAATCCATAACAGACTTCCCAGGCCATTCTTATGCATGCTAATATTTAAAAAACATGGCTCTTAGCTTTGTCAGAGTCCCAATTATGTACCGACCCATACTACAGAGGAACTCGATGATGGAGAGAGGGAGAGAATGCTCTGATAGGCTGGAAGAAGATGCCAGGGGAAGAACAGGTCTTGCTTCTGCATACTTAGACAGAGGAATCCTATTCTCTCTAGTAGAGCTCTTGTCTTGTCTTGTCTAGGTAGAGTTGGTCACCTGCAGGTCATTCTCTCATTTAGGCAGCCATCATCCTGATTGGACGGATTGTCCCAGTGCTACAGGTGACTAAAGTTGGGTGGAGGACCAGGTAGAAATCCCCCTGATTTCAGGTGACCATTCCCATTTGCCAGCCATTACTTTTCTCTCCGTCTCACTGAGGCTTGGCTTTACAATTTGAACATCCTCCTCTTGTCTACACAAACACAGCCCATGTGACTATGCCTTAGCTCGGTGGGTGAGTGTGGGCTGCCTAATGTTCTGATGTCCTACATTGCTTTGCCACAACTCCTTTTGACTCTCTCGTCTACACAAATCCATCCTAACCTACTCTTTTCCATCATTACTCACCCCAAAGTGAGTTAGCAGAGTCCCTGAACCCCCGCTTTCCTGATGTTTGGAATCTTTCTATTTCTAACTCAGAAAAATGTGCGGCTTGATTACTCTGGTTGCCATGGTTACGGGTCTCATTTCCCTCCAGCTTTGTCCTTTATGTTCTGTCTGTAAGGAAGCTTTTCAGAAATCCATCTACTGGGTATCCTGAGGAAAGAAGGCGTTAGGACATCAAAGTGGGGCATTCGTAAGCTTCATTTGAGACAATAATCACTAGTGCTCCTGACAGTATATTTAGAAAAGAACTGCTGAAAAATTTGTCTTCCTGAATTCTCCCATTGATTCTCCACATTTTCCAGATGTTTTTGCCTGAGTATTTTCGGGTTTTCCTGTAGTCCTTATGGTCAGTTTTTATCTAGTAAATCTTAGTGCAGGTCTTAAATATTTCCCAAAGGTTCTCATCTCCATTGGCAGGTTAATGATCTTCATTCTGATTTTTCTCTTTATTGGGAATTTTTTCAATGTGAAATGCAGAGACTCATCGCAGTCCTCTGTGAGACCCACTGTTGACAAAGTATCATCTGTTTTTAAAATATTTAAAATATGTTTTAATATTTAAATATGCTGTTTTTAAAATATCATCTTAAGTTTCCACTTGTGCTGTGTGCTGTACTCAGCTGTGTCCGACTCTTTGTGACCCCACGGACTGCAGGCTCCCCATCTCAGGCTCCTTTGTCCATGGGCTTCTTCAGGCAGGAATGCTGGAGTGGGTTGCCGTTTCTTTTTCCAGGGGATCTTCCTGAGCCAGGGATTGAACTCGTGTCTCCTGATTGCTGGCAGATTCTTTACCACTGAGCCACCAGGGAAGCCCATCTCAACTTATTGGAGCAGTGAAGTGACCTCCATTTTTCAGAGGATTCCCCAGAAATTCCATTAGAGACAGTGATCATTCAGGGTTCTTCTGTAGTTGATGCAATCTGGCCCTAATATGTTGTTTTGAAAACATTTCAGGTGGCTAAGAATTTTTGCCTTACAGAGTTCCAGCCCACTCAACAAATTAAATTTAGAAATAAAAAGGAATTGGCACTCCATGTGTCAGCCCTTCCACATGGCAAAAATGTCTCAGTGATTTAGACACTTAGCGGTTTTGAAAAATAACTGCCCTTATTTTTTGGTCCTCTTTTCAAAAGTAGATCATTTGAAAGAAATCATCCACAGATTTGAAAAGAAAAGACAAACCGAATGGCAAATTTATGGGTAACTTGAACTTGACACGATGTTGAAGGAGAATTTGTTTATATTCTGGGCAGAGTGGACATGAGATTCTGCAGTTTCTTTACAGAGAAGATGTTTCAGCAAAAGCACAATTGGAATGATTAGTGCAGTCATCTGGAAACAACTTGGATTTTATTTTAGCTCACCTTGTGTCTTTACAGATTTACCTATTCACACTCATGCCTAGAGCCAGGCTGACAGATTTGTCAAAGTAAGAAAGACATGTGGTAGAAGGCTTTTTAATGCTTGATGAAGCATGACTCCATATGGAACACCATGAATAAATTCCTTCTTGGGATTCGTAAATAAATGCATTAAGTGCCTCAAATATTTAATTCACATGTTCCTAATAATATTTGTTGACATGGATGATAATAAAGCATAATGACTCCTAACGTCCTAAATGGGGGTAGTCCCTAAGAGCTGTTATTAGTAGGGAAGGTTTGAGAAAAGGGTTGGTTTTCAGTGGCTAATTATAAATGCACTGCTCTGCTTGAAATAGTATTCAATGGATAGTATAGCCAAGAAGAAATAAAAACAGCTTAGCGATTGTATACTCAGTCAACTGTGTTTCTTCACTTTATGGAATATATTTTGCCCATTATATCTACTGTGGGTTTTTTAGCATCAGAATATTAATTTTAAAGACAACCACAAAGATGTGATGAAGGAACTGTATTTGAGGATACATCTTCAAAATTCAACACACTTAAAAGCACCAAATGACTTTCCCTGAATTAACTGATCTAACAGCTGAACACACAGTCTTCCAAATCTGATTTTCCAGCAACTCTGTTGAGAAATTGAGCAACAGTAAAAGACCTTAGCACTGTCTGCTTAGAAAAAGACAAACAAAAAAACTGTGGTTAAAGAAACCAATAACTGAGTTTTTTTTGTATTAGTATGACTTTCTACTCAATAGAATATATTATTTATTGAGTTACAATGAGGAAGGACACAAACCCTCCATCTCTGACATTTTTAAGTGGTAGCCTGAAGGCCTAGCCTACTTTACTTTCTAAGCTTTCTGGTGGCAGAACTCTTGTTTAAGGCTAAGACTTGATCTTAGTCTTAGTTGTTCGGTCATGTCTGACTCTTTGACATCCCATGGACTGCAGCCCCCCAGGCTCCTCTGTCCATGTAATTCTTCAGGCAAGAATAGTGGAGTGGGTAGCCATCCCCTACTCCAGGGGATCTTCCCGACCCAGGGATCATGCCTGGGTCTCCTGCACTGCAGGCAGATTCTTTACTGTCTGAGTTTATTTTCTAAGGTTCCTGGTGGCAGAGCTCTGGTTCAAACTTGATCTTAGGGAGACACAAAATGGAGAGATAATTTGCCCTGTTGGATTTCTGAGTTCTTGCTCTGTCCTGAAGCACCAAAGGAAGTAAATGAGTTTAAGTGTATTTAATTTTGTTATATCTCTTTGAAAACTGTACATCTGAATAGGTGATAAATCTTTAATTAATCAACACATGGTTTGACCAGAAGACCAGAGTGGATAACAGAGAATGTCCCTCTGTGCTTTTGTTGTTTTGCCGTGTATCTGCCCTCCAGCAGGGATTTCTCTGCATTGTCTCATTTGCTAACATTTACAGTATTATTCGGCTATTTGGTTGGAGGGGTTTCTCTTTTTTCCTTTTTCCAGTGTGAGGAATTGTTGACCTTTTGAGTACACTGTGTTTAATGAGGTCCCCATGCTGCTAAATGAACCGAGATGCAAGCGCTGGTCATTCAGGTGATGGGGAGAGAACTGTGCAGCTAAGCTATCTGACTCAGACACCAAAGACATTTTCCTCTGAAGCATTTGGTGTCACTCCTGTGTAATTTGCATGCCGGTTAATATAAGCCTCCAGTCTGTACTGTGTTAAGGTGTCCTGTCTCTTAATAGTCCCTGAGGTGGTAGAGGATGATTGTATCTTTACAGCTGTTCTTCATAACTTACTTGAAAAGGTAAATAGAAATAGGAAAAAAAATCCTTGCTTTGTTTGTGGTCTTTGAAATCTGTACCCAGGAAATAGTCTTTGAAATCTGTATCATTTTGTGGCCCTATTATACAATTTAGCTGAGTCCCACATTACTCTAAGTGTGCAAAACCTGTTGTAATGTTATATATTATCACAAGGATTCAGATATACTCTGGGTCAAATTATGGCTGCTAAACTCGATGGAAAATTATTGGGAATTAGTTAATTAATTAATTTGGCTCTGGCATGCTACTGGGTAGTGACCGAGTGTCATTAAGACTTCCTGGATGGAATGGCATGTTTGAGGGGCCTCGGAGGATCAAAGCAGAGATGGCTAAAATCGGGTAGGAGGTATTCTGGGCATAGAAACAATGTTTGCAGAAAACCTCTTTTCATGGTAGAAGAATTCTCCCTGTAAGTTGTTTTAAAATATGTTTAAGACATCCCAAACAAAGTAGAGCCTTTGGAAATCAGTTCAAAAGCTGTAAAAACTTACTGAGTAAAACCAAAGCTGGTAATAAATTTGAAAAAGATGATTTACATAACCTAACACAGTGGTTCCCAGGTCTAGTCCAGGGCAGTGATAGGGAGCTGGCTCTCTGGAAATGGACTGCCTAGGTTGGGACCCCAGCTCCTTCTGACTGGTTTCCTACAAGGAAGTTTCCTGCCATTTTTGGGCCTCAGTGTTCTTAGCTAGGAAAGCAAGATAACCACAGTCCCCAACTGATGGAGTCATGGTAATACTGAACAACTGCTCCATATGTATTAGCCATTCTTGTCATGTTTTTAATTTTTCCTGAACTCACATCCATAGATGAGTTTGTCCAGAATGACCAGGAGAAGCTTCGGAAAATAAGCTTTCTTGATTTCCTAACCTCAGAAATTTTGGTTCAATGGATAGGGGATAAAATACAGAAATTGAAACTTTTAAAAACTGTGCCCAGCTTGGGGTCTAGTGCACGAGATGAATGAAGAAACTCAACCTGGAGAGCTTTTGTTACTTACCCAAGGTCAAAGGGAGATGAGACAGAGACTGGTCCAGGAACTAAATCTTTGAGCTGCGAGAGCTGAAATTCACACCTCTGTGCCTGCTCCAGTTCTTCTAAGTTTCAGGAGACAGTTTAAGTTAAACAGAATTATTATGTATGAAACATAATACACACTGAGGAAGCCAGAGTTGAAAGAGGCCCATGTGCCCCAATATTCATTGTAGCACTGTTTGCAATAGCTAGAACATGGAAGCAATCTAGATGTTCATTGGCAGATGAATGGATAAGAAAGCTGTGGTACATATGCACAATGGAACATTACTCAGCTATCAAAAAGAATGCATTTGAATAAGTTCTAATGAGGTGGATGAAACTGGAGCCTATTATACAGAGTGAAGTAAGTCAGAAAGAAAAACACCAATATAGTATAATAACACATATATATGGAATTTAGAAAGATGGTAATGATGATCCTATATGCGAGACAGCAAGAGAGACATAGATATAAAGAACAGACTTTTGGACTCTGTGGGAGAAGGCGAGGGTGGGATGATTTCAGAGAATAGCATTGAAACACGTGTATTATCGTATGTGAAATAGATCGCCAGTCCAGGTTCGATGCATGAGACAGGGCACTCAGGGCCGGTGCACTGGGATGACCCTGAGGGATGGGATGCAGGGGGAGGTGGGAAGGGGGGTCCAGAATGGGGGACACATGTACACCTATGGCTGATTCATGTCAATGTATGGCAAAAACCACTACAATATTGTCAAGTAATTAGCCTCCAATTAAAATAAATAAATTAATTTACAAAAAAGAAAACATTTAGAATCACATCATAAATTTCTATACAAAAACTTTTGTGATTTTGAATGGGTTTGCATACAAATCAATTTTGGGGGAAATTGCAATTTAAACAATATTGAATCTTCTATTGTGGAATTTCTTTATAATTAGGCTTTTCTAACAAATTTTTTCTTTCACATCTTTTATTAGGTTTATTCCTAGGAACTTGATACTTTTTGATGCTATTATAAATAAAGTCTTTCAAGTTTTTTTTCATAATTATTGACTCTGAAATAGAAAAATATAATTGGCCTTGTATATTGATATTTATATCAAACAACCTTGCTAAGAACTTATTAATACTTACAGTTCATTAGAGTATCTCTATAATAAAACCATTTGTTGACAATTAAAGTTTTACTTATCCTTTCCAAAAAACAAAAAACATAAGGACGGTGTTAAAGCAACCATAGCAAAAAAAAAGAAAAAAAAAAAACAAAAAACACCTTTATTTACACCTATAAGGAAAAAAAAAAAAAAAGGAGCTAGAAGGAATTTAATCCCACGTGGCTGAAACATAGGTCTATCTTACTGTGGTAGCATGCTCTCAGAAAAGGCTCTCAGGGAGCCAAACGCCTAAGCTGATTGGATAAGTGTTGATCCTGGGGCTAAGTGAGGGGTGGTAAGGACATTTCATTGTCGGAGAAATATGCCAGATGAGGTGCTTTCAGTTACACATGCCTAAGTAGCAATTGGAAACCTAACCATGTCTGTTACAGTATTTATTTTTCAAACACCATTTGTAAAAGAGAATATATGTTTGGTTTAAATTTATATTTTATAAATCATATAAAAGCCAGAGTTAAAGCAAATATTAGGTGTATTTTTTTTCTTCTTTTTTGGGAGGCGAGGGAGTTCTTTGCTCTCAAAAGAGATCTGACTCAAAGGAACACTTGTGACTGAGTTTCTGTCGATAACTCTCAGAATATAAAATGGTACATACATATCAGATGCTGCCAGTATTTGGCACATCTGAAGCTATTTGAACAGTTATTCCCAATAAATCTTTCTGGCTTAGAAGGTGTCTCTGGTTTCTGGCACTTAGTGGGGACCTATTGACTGGTGTTTGGGCAAAGGGTTGAATGAATGATTAATTCAGTAAGTAAAGAAGTGAAGAGTGCCATAGCTTTTTGCCATCTTTGACCTCTTTTTAACAAAGTAGTTTGTAGCTTATTGGGCAATTATATTGTCTTGGATTCCTTGCGTTTTAGGAACAAACTGAGACTGGCTGAGGAGATGTTTTGAAAGGGAGGGCATGAGGAAACTGCAGCTCTGAGGACCGAGGCTGAAGGTGCAAATGGAAAGCCAGCCCTGGTCCCTCCCTGTCTCAGCCCTCCCCAGCCGGGGTCTCTGAGCTCAAGGCTCACCTTCCCAGAAGAGAGCTCCTGACACCCATCCCCAAGGTGAGCGCCTTGAGGAATAGTCCCACCAAGACTTTACTCCACTGGGGACGAGGGAGTTAGAGCAATTCTCCGAACACAGTTGGGGTGCTTTCTGGGAAGAGGAGGAGGTAGACGGACACTGGACAGGCAAAATCCACAGAGGTCCAATATGTCAATAAGCATAAGCCCTGCCTTTAGGTTCAGAAGAAACTCAGGTTACCAGAGTGAAGAAAACCATATTTACACTGCTTTTGTCACAGTTGCTTTTTGAACATATTTGAAAACTTAACATTGTTGACACAGGCTTAGTGAAGGACTTGCTGAAAGTTAGTGTGAAAACAGAATAGTTGCATGTTCCCTCAGTGGTCACACTTCATCTGCTCTATTCAGGATAGATGCTGGCTTCTAAGAAAAGTATGATGCCTTAGAATGTTCAGGACAGATACTGACTTCTAAGAAAGGTGTGGCGCCTTCGAACTTTGGGGCATGGAGGTCAGAGGAGTGGAACACCAAGACAGTTTCTCACTTGAGAAACTTCTTAAGAGCCCAGACCAAGGGGATGTAATGATGCTTGGATGGGGGAAGTAGAGGGGTCTGTCCAGGCAGCTGATCAAAGATCAGGCGTTTGAAGTTAGGAAGATTCAAGCAGAGTTTGGACGTGTCCTCTGTCAGAGACTCAAACAGGGACGTGTGCATTTGGTGAGGGTTGAGTTTCCTACTGTCTAGTGTCTTTTCCATAACTCTTTTGTGGAGATGCAGGAAAGTGAGTATTAAAAATAAAACCTTAGTGGCAAACTTTTTGGTATTTTGAATTCATTATTTTGAAAAGTTCTATGGGATATAGTCCATGAGAGGTAAAGAAATGACTTCTCTGCTTGCCTGCCTATATCATGTCTACTGACTATCCTATAGTCAGGAGGAACCAAGTCAAGGATGCAAGATTTCATCAGTTTAACCACTTCTTAATTATGAATAACCATGCAGTGAGAAGAGCTTTTTCAGTGAGGGAAGCAATGAATAATTTTGAATTTTTCAGATGTGTTCTTCTTTGGTGACATTTACAAAGTGTATGTGACATGTGTTAATTATAGTTTCTATGCCATTACTTCTGATTATAGATGTTAGGAAGGCTCCATCTGAATCTGGGGAGCTCTTGTAACTCTCTGTGCTCAGGGTTGCGGACTGGTGATGGCTTAATTACAGGCCTGCCTTGGTCCTACGATAGATGGACAGGGTTTGTGCTGTTCATGTGTTCACAGTTGTGCTAGATGTGTTGCTGTTGAAACCCTCCTTCCATCTACTTAAAGGGGGCCCAGGCATCAGACTGGGAGCTGAGGAGCATCTTCAGTTTTTTGTCTTCCTTTTTTTTTAATGACATTTTAAATGTTCAGAAAATTACAAGGGATAATAAACTCCCATGAATTCATCACCCAGATCTGACATTTTATTATACTTACTGTAACTCCCCCTTTTAATTTCTTGAATTGAATACAGGATTACAGATAGAGTTGTGGTCCACTTTGAGGAACACATGTTGGTAACCAGAAATGAAAAGCAAAACACAGTGAAAGGGTAGTTTTCTCAATGCCAACTTCGCATTCAATGGAAGAAAATGAGATGCACATTTTCAAGCACCTCATACATGATTGACACTCTGCCATTTCACATCCATTCAGTGCTGAAAAACTGACTTTCCCAGGCAAAAAAAAGGAAAACCAAAAACCCAATTGGCAGTGTTTGCTGACTTTGTCGTGTGTAAAGACACCCAGCATGGCTGGTTTTGAGCTATCAACAGTTTAACAACTGACTTGCAAAATTCCTGAGTATTTAACAATCTGCTCTAGTGAGCCTGGACATGCTGGCTCCAGCATACAATTTCATGTGTTCAACCATTCAGCAGATATTTATGGGAACAATTTGTTGCTGAAATGTCAGGGAAATCACAGCCTTTCTTTAAAGCAGGCTTTCTACTGGACTCTTTGGTCCTTAGAGATTTGAAGGGATTTTCTTCCTTCTGTGGATATGGAAGCTGAGGCTCAGAGAAGCAGTATAGGCGCTGCTGTTGATAACATGCCCACATCCCCTTGGTGTTCACCTTGTCTGTGCATGTGACCTGATTTATATCTGTCCATACCTGTGACTGCATGTGTAGAACTGCCTGCCCACCTGAGCTTTCTCTGTTAGCAGGGCAAGGAGAAGAGTCTGGGGAATTAGCAGCCCATTGGGAGATGCCCTCATCCAGTGAGGGAGGGAGTTAATGGATGATACCTAGTCATCTTCACCCGTCAGACTAAGTCACCTTGAATTGCATGTTCACACTGATCTTCCACTAGGATCTAGCTCATGGGATTCAGTTCCCCTTAGTGGTAATGAACTTGAAACTGTGCCTTTTTTTGTCTGCCTTCCCTTTGTTGAATCCCTACACTCCTACCTGTATTTCTGCCTATCACCTCTCAGTCCTGCCTCACAGTCTGCCTCTGGGGGGACCCAAACTAAGACAGGCTCCAGTGTCCAGAGCTCTGCTTGCCTTTTCCCACCCTTTGCCCTGCTTCCTGGAGCTCATTCTTTGCCTTCCTTTTTCCGATTCACTGCTGAGAAGCCAGCATCTCCATGAGTGCTGATAGCTCTGGGAGAACTGACCTCTTTCTCACTGGGGTTCCTAGTCTGGACGCCAGGGAAAGAAGCAGATTGACCAGAGATAAGGCCTGCAGGACACCGCACTCAAGGAGCAGATTTAATCCTGGTCCAGTTTTGTTTGAATCTGATCTTCCTGTGTGTTAGGCTGAGCTGACCTGGAAAAATTAAGAGTGGTGATCAGGGACTTCCCCTGTGGTCCGGTGGTTAAGATGTTACCTTCCAATGCAGGAGGTGCCGGTTTGATGCCTGGCTGGTGGAGCTGAGATCCCACATGTTTCACAGTCAAAAAACCAAAACATCAAAGCAGTATTGTAATAAATTCAAAGATGTCTTTAAAAATGGTCCACATTAAAAAAAAAAATGATTAAAGACAAAATTTTCTCACCTGCAAATCTAGAGCCTGGAGTTACCTTGAGGAGGCTGACGTGTCCTTATGCTAACCATCACTCCCTCCCCTCTCTCTGCCCCCAGCTCTGCTCAGCCATCCAGAGTAGGAAGTACCTCCTCCATAAGAGTCCCCCCCACCCGACAAGTGGACAGGCCTCCCCCAGTTAACTATTTCATAGTGACTTTACCTGTCATGTGCTCCTGATACATCACCTATTTTATTTTATTTTATTTTTTTTAATTTATTTTTATTATTATTATTTTTTTTTTCCAGTGGGTTTTGTCATACATTAATAGGAATTTCATAGTATTTCTGTGCCTTTTTAAAACATACGTGCTCCCCCATCCCCAACAGAAAGTCCACAAAGAAGATATCTCTGTAGGCCTGCTTTTGCTCTATTTTAGGTCTGTAACATCTAACATGGTGTCTGGTATATAGTAAATGATCAGTAAATACTTTTCAAATGAATCCATAGGAGAAAGAAAGATCAAAGAATAACTGCTTGTTCTGTCCGGGTGACCTGAGATGGTGACTCCACCCTTGTTCTTTGTCTTCATTTCTCCGCATGACTTCTTGCCCTTGAGTGTCTTTGACTACAAAGAGCACAAGCCTTGCATAATGTGATTTGACTTGGGAGTCAGGTGTGTGTTAAAATTCTAGCTTAGCTGTTTAGTGAGCTGTGTGGCCTTCAACAGCTTGCCAGAACTCTCTGTTCTTCAGTTTTCTCATTTGCAATATGAGGAAAGGAGTACCTAGCTCAAAGTGCTGCTTTGAAGAGGAAAAGGTTTAACTTAAGTGAAGTGCTTACAGTAGTTACTGGCTCCTAATAAAAGAAGCATAGACATGTGTTCACTCAAGATCAAGTCCTCAGTTAACATTGAACTATTACTACTTTTTAAAAAACAAAAAAGAATGAATTGTGCGTTTCCTCTAAGAAAGCCCTTCTATGCTTGAAGATAAATTCCATGCTCTGATCATGGCAACATGAGCTGCCCCTGCCAGCCTCGTACTATGTACTTCATGTACTATGCCTCTCTTCCCTCCTGGCTGAGCTCCAGGTCTCTTGGCTCCTGTCCTTTTCCTCAAATATGGCATAGTTCTCCCTGGTCCTGGGCCTCTGTCCCTATTCTTTTCTTTGCCTCAAGTTCTCTCAGCTCTCCTCTGCAAGCTGGTTTGTTCAGGAGTCACCTCTTCACTGGGTCCTTCCCTGATCTAAAGCAGCTCAGCATCCAGCCACTCTGTCTTGGAGCACTTAGTCTAGAATGTAATTATCTCATTTAGTTGTTGAATTTCTCTCTCCAAGTAGAGAATCAACTCTGAGTGCACTGAATCCTTGCACCCAGAGTGAGCATCAGTATCAGTACAGATGCCAGGAAGTTGTGGTGTTTGGTTGTAGCTAACAAAGCCTGACCCCGGGACCCCCAGGTTTATCCCACGTGGCCACTCAGCCTTCTTCCCCCTTCCCCTCCATGTTGTGCCCTCCCTGCCCCAGCCTTACACTCACGGCAGCATCTTGCGCCCTACATCTCAGCCCCTCCAGTGCTCTGGCTGCTGCCCTGAATTCGTCCCACGCTTCAGGCCCTGTTGAAATCCTGCTGGTCTGCTACTTCAAACCTTCCAATGTCACTAAATGACAAGTTCTTTTCACTGCCTGGTTTCTTTCTGCCTCCCTCTTAATGACTGTGCCCTAACCAGACTGCCTATCTTTTGTTCCTCAGACATGCCAAGCCTGTCCCCACCTCCTTTGAGCATCTCAGTCTTACCTGGGATGCACATCCCTTACCTTGTACACTAGCCTAGCAGGCTCTCTCTTTGATTTTTCAGTTCGGTGAAACCTCTTATCCCAGTGTTCAATGGTACCCTTAGAAATCTATGTTAATCTATGTTATGACTTTGTTGTGTCTCTTTAGAGCATTCACTGCTATTGGAAACCATCTACCTGTCTACAAACCTCCCTATATATCTCACATACTAGAACATACTCTTGTCAGAGTGGGAAACTTTGCCACTCCTCTTATTTATCACTGTATATCTAGCACCTGACACAAATAAGTGCTTAGTAAGTGTTTGTTGAGTGAATGGCTGGCAGACTGAATGTATCGATGCCCAGGTCTGTCCCCTTCTTGGGATACAGTGGTCCTCCCCAGACTCCGTGTTGGCTGAGTGGAGTTTGAGGGCATAATCTGTGCCCAGAGACCCTGATGCTCTGGATAAAGCTACTGTCACCATGTTGCTGGCTCAGAGCTTTCCACTGGGCTCTGCTTTCTTCCTTTCCTCTCCTTTCCTGGGTGTTGTCCTGCTGTCAACATCTCTCCCTCAGTCTCTGAGCCAGCAGTCTTTTTCGGAAGTCAGCCCAGTGTGGCTTTAGATACTGGTGAATCCAGGCTCAAATCCCAGCTCTTCCACTTAAGAACTGTGACCTTGACTGAGTCACTTTGCCTCTCTGAGCCTGAGCTCCCTCAACCACAAAAAATGCTGTAGAGAGAAATATCAAATAGCTATCATCTTTTCAGGGGGCCCCTTGAGGATTAAATGAGATACAACATCAAAAGGATTTTATACAACAGGAGGTGCACAGTAACAATTTGGACACTGACAGTCAGCTGTGGTTTTAATTTGGCTTGTCTTCAAGTCCGTCTATCTTTTCAGCTCAATGAATTTTCACCCAGCTTCCCTAATAACTTTCTCCCAGCCAAACCCCTATACTTAGACTTATCCATGAATTAATGACCATGCATCATTTTGAGTGACAGCCTTGCAATTCTGCAGAAACTCAAAATGAGACCCCAAAAAAGAAGCATCTGTATCTCAGCAGGGCTAAGAGCTGTAGCTGTGTGTATGGTCTCATCAACACATCAACCTCAGAATTCCCTTTGCTAGTTTCCCTGGTGGAGAGGGGCTCAGATGCTGAACCATGAGCATCACAGATAGCTGATACCTCATAGTACGATTTCATCTCTGGTGATAGATGTAGAGTTTCTGTAGAAATGTTCTGATGTGATTATAACGTGTGATTTCTGCAAACCCATAGAGGGGAACAGACCCTTCAAAACTAATGACAAAATCAAATAGTCCTCATGGGTCTACTTGCATAGCAGGCAGACCACTGAGAGGCTGAGCCATCTCAACACCTGTCCCAGTCTTATCTAGAATAGAGTATAAATATGTGCTCACCTGAAACACTGGGTCTTGCTTGCTGCCTTGGAGTTGTGCTACTGAATTTGAAGTCGCTCCAGCCCCTCCCACCTTCTCTGTCTTGATGCAAGTTATATATTCAACGATTCAGGTCCTTGCCTTTCTGATGTAAACTGCTGTCACTAACAGTTCAGCTCTCGCATTGTTCACAGTGAATTTCTTACCACTCACTTTCCTAGCAAGACCTTGCCTATAAGTTAGAAAGCCCTCTTAGAAGATGAAAGCGAGTGCAGGAAAACTGGGTAATAAAATGCTCAGACATAATCATTAGGATTTGTGGAGGATAGTAAGTGATTATGGCTTTGTGCATCTCCCTCGATTCATTAACTTGGAATAAAAACCAGTGTTGTAAAGTAAGCTGTGGTTTAGGAACCACCCTGACTTATCTTCCAAGCAGGCTAAGATCTTGGAAAAGCTTGAAAGCATTTAGTAAAGCCATTTACCTATTGTTGTCCTCTCTATAATTCTTTGGTTATGAAGTGTTATCTTTCCAAATATCCCATGAAAAGAAATTAGAAAGAGACCAAGATGCATTGCATCAACAGGTAAGAAATCACACCATTCTGGAAACACCACTTCATTAAGAATTTCAGTAATCCATGCTCATGCTTTATTGTGGATTAAAGCTTTATGATTGAATCTATAGGACGCTCCTAAATCATAAGTAAATGTGAAAGTCTACTTCTGCCTCTAATTACTACAACAGTTTTCCTAGAATGATGAGAAACCTTGTTTGTGGCAAGGCCTTCAGCCAGATGCACCATGTACAAAAAAGTGTATAAATTTCATGTTTCAAAAGTGGATTCCTGCAAAAATTTAATTTTGACTGCCTATCCCAATCTTGATGGAAAGCCTTTCTTCATAACCTCCGCAGTTGTGTTTTTTTTTTTCCCACGTGCATTTCCTAAGCTCTGCAGATGTGCACACGTAGGAACACTGCTGTATTTGTTATCTACTGATGTTTAATAAATCACCCCAAAATCAGTGACTTAAAACCATATTTTTTATAATTTTGTATTTATTTATTTATGATCTTTGGCTGTGCTGAGTATTTGCTGCCGTGTGGGCTTCTCTGTAGTTGCGGCGAGCAGGGGCTACTCTCTAATTGTGGTGTGTGGACTTCTCATTGCAGTGGCTTCTCTTCTTGCGGAGCACTGGCTCTAGGCATGTGGTCTTCTCGTTGCGGCTCCTGGGCTCTAGAGTATAGGCTCAGCAGTTGTGATACACAAGTTTGGTTGCTCTGTCACTTGTTCAGGGGTCAAACTCTTATCTCCTGCATTGGCTGGTGGATTCTTTATCACTGAGCTACCAGGGAAACCCAAGCAGTATTTTTTCTAAAACTTTTTTTTTTTAAATTTCACAGCAGCATGGGTGAACTCTGGGCATGACTTAGCTGAGTCCTATGCGTTCCCAACAAGGTTTTTAATCTTGGTTATTTCCTAAGATGGCTATCTCATCTTAAGTCTTGGCTGGGAGGGGATCCACTTCCAAGCTCACTCAAATGATTGTTGTCAGGATTCCATTCCTCATGGGCTGCCGGACTAAAGGCTTCAGCTTCTACCCGTCTGTTGACCAGAGGTTTCCTTTGGTTCTCTGTCACATGAGTCTCTCTACAGGCTAGCTTGCAACAAGTAGCCTGCAGGGTCAGAGAAAGGAGACACAATAACACAGTAGGGAGTATGAGCAAGACTGGAGACAGGCATTTGTTACCTAATCTTGGAAGTGACATCCCTCTTGCCAGATTCTCTTTGTTAGAAACAAGTACTATGTCCATTTACACACAAAGGGAAAGGGTTTCCCAAGGGCACGAATACTAGGATCTAGGGCTCAATTGAGGGCCATCTTAGAGCATGCTTCTCAGAAATGTTTAGAACAAAAATCTAAAATTGTTTCGAATCTAAGGTGACTTAATTGCAAAGTAACAGCACTGAACTGTGTAGAGAGAGACAATGTATCATGATGTTTAAATACACAGAATTAGGTGACAGGCTGGAGTTCACATTCTAACTCTACAGTGCCCAAATTTATAAGAATTTGGACAAGATATTCAGTATCCATCTGTAAAATGGAGATAATTTCTGCCTCACAGGGTAGACAATACAACATTTTCAGCATGTTGCTCATTGCATAGTAAATACAATTAACAATAGTAGCAGTATTCTGTGTGACCTATACAGATCAGATTCCATTTTTGCCCTTGACTTGCTGGTTGCCTGAACCAGAACAAGTCACTCCATTTCACAGTGTCTCTTTTAGTTCGAAATGCATTTTGCTATTAATACAAGTAACAGAAAACTACAGTGGCTCAAAAAGAAGAAAAAGAAAAGATTATTCCTCTCCAACAGCAAGGCATCTGAAGAAGATAGACTCGGGTTGAATGGGTAGATTGACAATGTGGTTTGAGACCCTGGCTCGCTCTTTCTTTTTCCTTTTGCCCTCCTTGGCGTGTCGGCCTCTGTGTCCATGCTTGTTCCTTCATGGCTGTAGCAGAGCTCCTCCTTCTCCATCCTCATCCCTATGTTTCAGCAGGAAGACAAGAAGGAAATCCCTAAGATCATGGTAAGGTGAAGTGTTAGAACAGCAGGTATATAGTCACCAAGAAAGCAACCAGTCCAAGGTTAAGGAGGATACAAACAAAGAAGGCTCCAAAATTTGTCCAAGAATAAAAGGAAACTTATAGGCTACTTGATATGATAAAAGTATATTGAGAGGAGATTTATGGTTGTGCTGTAAGATCAAGCAATGGCTTATTAATAGGAAGGCTGAAAACTAGCTGGACAGACAAGAAGTTGAGGCAATGCTTAATTCCAGGGAAAGCAAAATGTTATACAAGGGAAGGCAGTGAAATCACAGAATGCTCCAAGAATCTGAGAACTGTGAGCAGTATTTACAAAGCCATACCACTGAAGATTGGTTTAATACTCAAGTACTGGGGGGAGGTGTGCTTGTTTTGTGGGGGTAATGTAAAATAGTCAAATATTCATTTTTAAAAATATCAAATTAAATACTAGAAAAAAAAACTATAGTATTAACACATAGGAGATACATGTTGCTCAGAAAAATGGAGGTTGATTTTAGAAGTTGCAAGTGGTTTTCTCTGGGGAGTGGGCCTCAGAGGTAAGAAGGGTTGAATAGACAACGCTAATTCATCCTTGCCTCAACCCCATCACAAGGCAGGGAAAAGTCCATGAGGCTGAGTATAAATAGATATGACAAGGGAATAAGATTGAGAAATTAACTATGCTTTAATTTTTATACTCTTATCATGAAAGAATGAGAGCCATATTTCCTTGCTTTTTCCCAGGGATTTCCAAGGAGAAAGTTAAATTAAGCATTTCTTTGTCTGGGAAAGGGAGAGCTAAAAGAAGTTCAGCCTCATTTTAAGGGGAGATTTTCAGTTTTGAAGAGTAAAAGTGGCCAGTCCTGACTGATGTAACCCCAAGGACAGTGCAGGTCCTCTAAGGTGGGGACTGATGATAAACTCAGCCTCAGAATCCAGTAGCTAATCTGAACCTGAAATGTCTGAATGCTGGGGGCATTTGAGACTTGCAGCTTTGAATAAGCCAAAGCCCTTGATCAGCAAACACTTTTGTGAATATCAGAAAGCCCTTCCTCAAATTTCTTATGCTGAATTAGTCTCTTGAGGATTCCTGTACCACCTAGGAGAGGGAGGAAGCCCCTCTGATGATCAGTATTGGATCTCTTGTCAGCCCTAACAGTTGGTGTTCCAACCTGGCACATACATACAGCATACTTTCTTACCTGGTATGAAAAAGATAAAATTGTACTTATTTCTGCAACTTCCTTTGCCTTAACCTCTTCCAGCCTCATTCCAAATAACCCAAGCTGCTTTTTGCTCTGGGCATCTGGTAGACCATTGGTGACAAACAGTCTAAGACCAACCACTACCCAGTGGCAGATGACAGACTGCAGGGTGTCACTTTCAAATCATTTTGAAAGTTCATGTAAAATACCATCTACTCTAGCAAAGAACAGTGAACTCCTGAGCAATTTTATAGTGTATTCTTCCATTCTTCATGGTCAACAAGGGTTATTAGAGTCAAATAAATTTTTTCTTGTGGGTGACAAAGACAGCATAGTTGTTAAGAGCAGAGTCTGAAACAAACTGTATTCAGATCTGAGATGTACCACAAAAAATTTGTATGATCTTGGGCATATCACTAAAGTTGTCTAAGTCTCAGGTTTTACCTTTGTGAAATGGACAAAAGAAAAAATGGTAGGTGAACACTTAACACCTCTTGAAATATGCTAAACTCACAATTCATATTTATATTATTAGTTTTTCTCTTCATAAGAACCTTTTTCCTTGTTTCTGGCCTGTCAGTAGTTGGATGCTGGCTCAGTCTGTCTTTTCACCTTTTCTTTGTAGCCTACTTATACAAAAATAGAATGGAATAAAAAAGAAAACAAAACCAAAACCAGATGGAAAGTCAAAGTTATCTGCTAAATGAAAAAATACATTGCCAAAACCTTCCTGCATCTAAATGTGGTCTGATCACTGCATCTCTAGACATGCAATTCCCCCCAGCTTTTGCCCACAACTCTTGGCTCTAATGGGCTATTGACTCAAACTTAATTTGGTTTCCAGGATATGGTTTGTGTGTGTGATGTACAGTTTGCAAGAAACACAGGGCTAGTTTTGTTTTAGGAAATGAAGATTAATAACCAGCAGCTGGCCCATTAATAACCTAGGGTGTGTGGGACAAAAACAAATTTTTAGATAAATTTGTAATCCTATAAATATTGGTGAAGCAGTAAACTTCTGATTCTAAATTAGTTAAATTTCAAAAGCCATAAAACACTTTTACTGCTGCTTTCCTCTTCTAAAATATCCATCTGGGACCTTCAAAGAATAACGTCTACTGTCTTCTTTTAAACCAATCTCATTTTTGCGGGATCTGTGGAGGATGGATTTGTATTAATACTCAACTTCTTATTTGAGGATCAGCATAAACTGGTAACTCCTAAGGTGGCACCGTCTGACGTGAACATAACATGTTTGTGCCATGTTCTTACCCTTTTTCAAGTCTGAGTAGTCTGGAAGAGAATGTTTTCATTTTACATTTTCAATGTGATTTCCTCCTCTATGTTCAGATGTGGCTTCAGTCTGGGAATGTTGCCTTTTCTGTACTCAAGAATCAGAAATCATCATTTTTGCCTTCTGTGGTGCTGTTTACAAATAATTTCCCTGTCTTTTGTTCTTTATCCTAAAACCATTCTTTACCAAAGGTATCATTATCCTCTGGTGAGGAAAACAAGGTTTAAGGAGATTGGGTCACTTTCTAAAAATTAAGTGATAGAGATGTAAGATCTCAGGATTCCAGACCTCCTGTTTTCATTATGATCCGGAAGGCTCTGGGTGAAAGAATGACTTTATTACCTTCGCTCTCTGCCTTATATTCTGTCATGAGATTACTCAGCATTCCTTCCCCTCCTTCTTCTGCTCTCTAGAAGCACTTTTCTATTAATCTTTTTCTAAGTTTCAGTCCCCCTCTCCCAAACAGACACTGACACAAGTTTTGAGTGCAAGCTGTTTCTCTGGGGGATGACCCAGGTAGCACAGTGAGGGAATGAGGAGGTAAGTCAGGTGGGAGGAAAATCAGTAAATTGCGTTTCAGTGAGTGAGTTACCGCTGTGGGCAACCAGGTCTCAGTTCTACCAGACATGCTTTGTAAAACCCATCTCAGAGTAATCCCAGGAAGAGGTAGCCAACTCCTGTTCATCATTGGTTAACATTTGCTTCTGAGGGTGTTAACTTACTATTTTGCCATGCGGATGGGCTGGCAACCATGCTCTTGGGGCCAGAGAAAGTCCTCAGGCAGAAATACAGCACTTGAGAGAGGGAGCCGTGTGCATATATGATTTCTGTCCACTGAAGCTGTGGTTTCTGGTTAGGCAGAGGGATGTGGAGGGTATGCACACTGTCTGCTGTAGCCATTTATTGTTTTGTGTGAATTCTAATTATTTATAACCCTACTTTCAAGGCATTTGCTATCCTCTCTCAGGCCCCTTGCTTGTGACAGACAACTGAACACACATCTTCTTTATCCATTCCTCTCTTGATGGACGTGCTTTAGTTGCTTTCATGTCCTGACTATTATAAACAGTTCAGTGAACATTGGGGTGCATGTATGTTTCTGAGTTATGATTTTCTCTGGGTGTATGCCCAGGAGTGGGATTGTTGAGTCCTATGCTAGTTATATTTTTAGTTTTTTAGGAAATCTCCATTCTCTTCTCCACAGTGACTTTTGTTGTTCAGTTGCCCAGTGGTATCCAACTTTTTGCAACCCCATGGACTGTAGCATGCCAGGCCTCCCTGTCCCTTGCCATCTCCTGAATTTTGCCCAAGCTCATGTCCATTGCATCAGTGATGCCATCCAGCCGTCTTGGTCTCTGATGCCCTCTTTTCCTTCTGCCCTCAATCTTTGCCAGCATCAGGGACTTTTCCAGTGAGTCAGCTGTTCACATCAGGTAGCCAGAGTATTAGAACTTCAGCTTTAGTGACTTCAGCTTCAGTTGGTATAGTGACTGTACCAACTTTCATTTCCATGAGCAGTATAGGAAGATTCCCTTTTCTTCACACCCTCTCCAGCATTTATTGTTTATAGATTTTTTATGATAAAATTAATTTAGAAAAAGGAAAAGAAAACTGAATCCAAATTGGCTTTAAGTACAGGAGGAATTTATTGGATCATATAGAAGGAAAGTCCAGTTCAGTTCAGTTCAGTCACTCAGTCATGTCTGACTCTTTGAGACCCCATGAACCAAGCTCGCCAGGCCTCCCTGTCCATCACTAACTCCTGGAGTCCACCCAAACCCATGTCCATTGAGTCGGTGATGCCACCCAACCATCTCATCTTCTGTCATCCTTCTCCTCCTGCCCTCAATCTTTCCCAGCATCAGGGTCTTTTCAAATGAGTCAGCTCTTCACATCAGGTGGCCAAAGTATTGGAGTTTCAGCTTCAACATCAGTCCTTCCAATGAACACCCAGGGCTGATCTCCTTCAGGATGGACTAGTTGGATCTCCTTGCTGTCCAAGGGATTTTCAAGAGTCTTCTCCAACACCACAGTTCAAAAGCATCAATTCTTCGGTGCTCAGCTTTCTTTATAGTCCGACTCTCACATCCATACATGACTACTGGAAAAACCATAGCCTTGACTAGACAGACCTTTGTTGACAAAGTGATGTCTCTGCTTTTTAATGTGCTATCTAGGTTGGTCATAACTTTCCTTCCAAGGAGTAAGCGTCTTTTAATTTCATGGCTGCAATCACCATATGCAGTGATTTTGGAGCCCAGAAAAATAAAGTCAGCCACTGTTTCCCCATCTATTTGCCATGAAGTGATGGAACCGGATGCCATGATCTTAGTTTTCTAAATGTTGAGCTTTAAGCCAACTTTTTCACTCTCCTCTTTCACTTTCATCAAGAGGCTCTTTAGTTCCTCTTCACTTTCTGCCATAAGGGTGGTGTCATCTGCATATCTGAGGTTATTGATATATCTCCCGGCAATCTTGATTCCAGCTTGTGCTTCTTCCAGCCTAGCGTTTCTCATGATGTACTCTGCATATAAGTTAAATTAGCAGGGTGACAATATACAGCCTTGACGTACTCCTTTTCCTATTGGGAACTAGTCTGTTGTTCCACGTCCAGTTCTAACTGTTCCTTCCTGACCTGCATGCAGGTTTCTCAAGAGGCAGGTGAGGTGGTCTGGTATTCCCACCTCCTTCAGAATTTTCCACAGTTTGTTGTGATCCACACAGTCAGAGGCTTTCCAGAGGGAGGTCTCTTTTAGGTGTTCCCTGATACAGGAGCCCTTTGTCTGTATTTCTTCTGTGTGGTGCCTCTTTTCAAAATGGCTTTTTTCATGGTCAAAAGTGGCTGCTGTCAGCACCTGTTTCTATAATGTTCTAGGTTCAAATCCAGTAGAAGAGTGAACATTTTGTTAAGTTAGAATGCATAAGACAAGTTGTGAACTTCATTCTTACTGGACTACTTCAGGTCATATGTCCACCTTTGAACTTTGGGATGTGATGTGCTGTGTCAGTTGTCTTAGACCTAAATCTTAAGTCACACCATGAGGCCAGATGGGCTCAAGTTGGGGAGAATTGGATCTTCAAAAGAAAGTTGAGGCTGTCCCCTGCAGTAGGAATAATAGATATTGAGAAACCAATAAACCTCCAAAATAATCACCTGAGAAAGTGACATGTCAATATTTAGCTCTAAATGTCATTTCTTAAAAGTGTTTTAGATGTCTTGGAGCAGGAATGGGATAGAGTATAGTGGACAGCATTCACTAATATAGCCCAAGAGATGGTGGACCCTGCTCCATGCTTGAGTTGCTGGGTTCTTTTAGCCATTTTGGTGGTTGCTAATATATGTGTTCAGGAAATCCCTAACCCACTCTGCAGTTGTGCAATTCAGAGAGAATGTCCTGGGCTCACACTGTGGGCAAGGCTTACGTCCTCTGCCAGTGGTTCATCCCCCTGTCAACTGCTCTGCCCTTAAGTTCTTCTCTCATCATTGTCTATTTTGGATGAATCACATCAGTCCTTGTAGGCTTCATCAGTCCCACGAGGTTATTAGCAGGGAATGCAGCGTTTTTATTCCTTACTCACCTGTCCTTTCACCTGTGCAGCCAGCCCCTGAGTCATCATTGATTGAACGTCTTTGTGTGCCATGAAGAAGGCAAAGACTAATACAGACAAGTATTTTGACTTCAGAAGGCTAAAAATCTAGGAGGGGGTCTTAGGGGAAAGAAACAGTTATGTACAAAAATATCTAATGTGAGAAATCAACCAGTGCCATTAGTCATAAATAGATGAATCCCCACTCATTTCAGAAAGAGAAATGATTTCTGGTTTCCTGGGTAGAATCAGGATGAAATCTGATGGGAAAGGGAGAGTAATTAAATTAAATTAGTGTTTACATTTTGGGATACTTGAAATGTGTGGCATAATCAAAGTTCTTATTCCAATAAATTAAACATATCTATTTGAAGTGGCAGCTTTTGCAATTCAGATTATTCCAGATTATGACTGATGTTTAACTCATTCTCTAGGAACATGTTTTTTTCTGTTTTACTGAAATAAATATATCTAGTTTAGTTTTTATTTCACCTGATGTGGTCCCAGCAGGACGAGTGTCAGTATTTATTCTCCAGCAAGAACCTGACACCTTGAATGTGAATGAGTTTGTGGAATAATGTAGCCCATGGGGCCGCTGCCATCATGTCCATTCTGGAGTAAATTAAATACAACACTGAGGTGGAGATAGGATTTAAAGATAAGATGTAAGAGCCAGACAGTTTAACACTAAGCACAAATTAGATCATTAGACCATAGAATCTTTTGCAACAGGGAGTGTCATTTATTACTTTTTGTATCTGCCTCCAACTTTGGGTTCAGGCTCTGGCACATAGTAGGTGCTCAGTAAAGGCATTTAGGCTTAATTCCTTGGCTCTCTCTGGAGATTCCACCATTAATGAAGAATTGTGTGTGCACAAACATCCCCTGCCCTGCTGTAAACTCTTCGAAGGCAGGGACCAGGTTTGACGGCTCTGTTCTTCATTGTGTCCGTGTGCAGCTTGGAGCACATAGAGGCTCCAAGACGTCGGTCTACGGTACTTAATGTTGTTAAGTCCCAAAGTTACTTTCAGCATACCCAAAATATGAACCAGGGGTTCTCAAAGAGCTCCTTAAATCCTCATAATGTGAAGTATTAACGTTTTCAGTTCTGTCTCCCGAATGAATACTGTTCAAGTGAACCTCAGTTTTCCTGAACCGTAAAACTCAAAGTTGGGCAGAGGGAAGATAATATCTAATGATTTCATAGGGCAGTTGCAAGGGTAGTGTGAGTTACCATGTGGAAGTAACTGGCAGAGGCCTCGGCACATAGTCAGAATTCAGTAAATGTCAAGTGGTTCGATAAAGTCAAGCAGATCTTGTTTTGAGGTCTAGCTTTTGCCTGTGAATGATATTATAAGCAATACATAGCTAGTGACTTTTAAACTGATTAAGTTTCTCTCTTTTTTAAAAAATTATTTATTTATTTTATTTGGAGGCTAATTACTGCAAGGAGATCCAACCAGTCTATCCTAAAGGAGATCAGTCCTGACTGTTCATTGGAAGGACTGATCTTAAAGCTGAAACTCCAATACTTTGGTCACCTGATGCAAAGAGCTGACTCATTTGAAAAGACCCTGATGCTGGGAAAAATTGAAGGCAGGAGGAGAAGGCGATGGCAGAGGTTGAGATAGTTAGATGGCATAACAGACTCAATGGAGATGATTTTGAGTAAACTCCGGGAGTTGGTGATGGACAGGGAGGCCTGGTGTGCTGTGGTCCATGGAAGCGCGAAGAGTCGGACATGACTGAGCGACTGAACTGAACTGAATTACTTTACAATATTGTGATGGTTTTTGCCATTTGTTGACATGAATCAGCCGTGGGTATACATGTGTCCCACCATCCTGAACCCCCCTCCCCACCTCCCTCCTCACGCCATCATCCCTCTGTCATCCCAGAGTACCAGCTTTGGGTGCCCTGCCTGCTTCATGCATCAAATTTGCATGGGTCATCTATTTTACATATGGTGATATACATGTTTCATTGCTATTTCTCTCATATCGTCACACCCTCACCTTCTCCCACATGGTCCAAATGTCTGTTCTTTACATCTGTGTCTCTTTTGCTGTCTTGCTTATAGGGTCATTGTTACCATCTTTCTAAATTCCATATATATGCACTAATACAGTGTATTGGTGTTTCTCTTTCTGGCTTACTTCACTCTGAATAATAGGCTCCAGTTTCATCCACCTCATTAGAACTGACTCAAATGTGTTCTTTTTTATAGCTGAACAGTGTTCTATTGGGTATATGTACCACAGCTTTCTTATCCATTTGTCTGCCGATGGACATCTAGGTTGCTTCATGTCCTAGATATTGTATACAGTGCTGCAATTAACATTGGGGTACATGTGTCTCTTTCACTTCTGGTTTCTTTGGGTGTATGCCCAGCAGTGGGATTGCTGGGTCATATGGCAGTTTTATTTCCAGGTTTTTAAGGAATCTCCACACTGTTCTCCATAGTGACTGTACTAGTTTGCATTCCCACCAACAGTGTAAGAAGGTTTCCTTTTCTCCATACCCTGTCCAGCATTTATTTCTCTTATTTAAGCAGCTACTGGTTTTGTAGTTGAAGGCTTTGAGTAGATGAACCTAGAGTTTGATTTTTCACGGGGAGTCAGTGTAAGAAATATCTGGGTAATGTTATGTTTCTGATTCAAAATGGTGATTGTAGAAGATGCCCAGTCCAGATGTTGTTGGCCCAGCTGGGGCATCCTTCCTCCAGGGCAGGGAGTGCTGGCTGCCGACAGCTCACAGCTGTGTCCTGCATTGGAGAACTGCCCTTGACAGACAGGACTGTCTCACCTGGAGATACCTGGGACATTAGGTCTGCCTCCACCTTCTTCATAGCCGCTGGCAGATGTTGCGGCACCAAAGTTCCCTTTGCTGCAAGTAAAGCTGACTTCTGTGGTGTCATTCCACTTCAGAGCTCCCCGTGGATCAGGCTGAGGCTGGACCACAGTCAAAACCACATCTTAGCTGGGCTTTTCTCCCTGCCCTATTCCATCTTCCTTCCTCGATAAGGGTCCTAGTTTCAGACTCTGCTTTTAGGGGTCCCAACCTAAGTTAGAGATGGACTGAGCCACAACAAAGAGATGTATTGTCTTGTTTGTATGGTTTTCAATGTAAGACAGTGCTTTGTTAAATAATGGCAGCTGGCATATATATTTCCATTTGTATTGTGTTCTTCATTTGCCAACTTTCCCCTAAAATAGTTCCACTGGGAGCAAGGGTTATTGTTGCCCCCCATTTTCACAATGAGAGAAACAAGACCCAGGTTGGTTACCAGCTTGGATGACCTCATGAACCCAGGTCCTCTGGCGCCATTCTTTTTTCCTCTTCATAGTTGTCTCTCCTCTTCATCCTGATCTTTCTCTCCTGATGTGCTCTTTTAGTTGAAATCTTCATTTTGTGGATGCAGAATCATTGACATTGCTGTGCCATTCACTTCTAAACACTGAAGTTTCTGGATCACCTTGGATTCCTGTATACCAGAAAGTGAAAATGGAACAACCCATTTGAGATGGTTGATGCCATCTAAATGTCAGAGTGTTATTGCTCTGGGCACAGGCCACTGCAGAACTTCCAGACCAAAGACGATTGGTTAAAATGTGTTCTGCAGGAAAGTGTATGATATTTCATGCAAAACAGAATACAGAAAGTCTTTGCATAGACAAATAAACAACTTCTCAGAACTTTATTTTTCAGAGAAGATAGTGTGGGCGGAAATTTAAATCCTTTGCATGTCTGTGTCAACGAATGGGTAACATTTAAAAATGTTAATTGATACTAGTTAGTTTTACCACCAAGAACTTATTAGTTTGTCTCTAAAAATAGTATTTTTAAAACTAGTATAGTTTGCAGGCCTTGGGAATGATAGCTTACTGTGAGAGAGGAGAAACGTAATATGTGTCTCAAGAGTAGATGCCTATCAAAATAGTTTTATTTATACAGTCACTGATTTCTAGATAATACTGCCTCTGACAAAATCATAGCAAATTTTATCATGTCTTGTGTATAACAAATCTGACACCATGGTGACATGGTGGTCATTGAAAGATGGGGATAAAAAATTTAGTATTTTAAATCACAGCACAGCCTCAGAGAGAGAGAGCGAGAGACTGACAGATTGATTGGTCTAGGAAAAATGGTTAAAGATCCTTTACTGAAATGCTGTCCTTAGCCATTACTTGGTACTTGTTTATTTCTAAGTTTTATTTTGTCTGTAACAGTTCCCTCTATCAAAATATAGGATAATTAGCTCGCACTTTAGTGTTTTGGCTTGGAAACGTTATCCATTACATGGTGTGGCAGGATAATCACTTGATGTGTTTGCTGGTGTGTTTTAATTCCCAGTAAATAATTTTTTTTTTTTTTTAAATCTATTGCCCTTCCAGGCAAGTTACAGCATCTGTTGTTTCAGGATACACAGTTGAGGCACATCTCAAGTAACATAAAAGTCAAATCCTTTGAGTTTTAAAGCAGACTTTTCAAGTGCATCACAGATAGAAAAGTTTTGAGAGGGATAACTTTTCAGTTGCCAGAACCTGACCTTTGGAGCTTCTGAGTCTAGGGCACTGAGGCCCTGCATTTTCAAACATAAATAGTCAGGCCCTGCAGAACATGGGGCTGGGTGGAGCCAGTCTCCCTGCCCTCCCAGAATAGATAACGAGCCCGTAAGAAACATCTGGTTTGAACAAAGCAGCAGAAAATCACCTGAAGAGATAGACAAATCCCACCTTCAGTGTAAGGAGGAGATGGTTGAAACCCAGACCATGACATGGTTGGAAAGGCAGACCAAAGAAATCCAAGTTTCATAGGAGTGTATGTGTGACAGTTTCCTAAGATACAGTTTGCTAAGATCTTAGGGGTATCTTAAGAAATTGCAGATCTCAGGAAACACCTAGAAAAGAGCAAGCAGGCTTCTTTTGGTGACCCTGCATTCATGTATGTATGTATTTTGGGGCTGCAATGAGTCCTAGTTGTGGCTCAAGCAAGCTTCTCTCTGCCTGTGGTGTGTGGGCTCTGTAGTTGGGGAACATGAATTAAGTAGCTGTGGTGCATGGGCTTAGTTGCCCAATGGCATGTGGGGTCTTAGTTCCCCAACCAGAGATTGAACCCACCTCCCCTGCATTGAAAGGCAGATTCCTAACTACTGCACCACCAGGGAAGTAACAAGCAAGCTGACTTTGGTGTGAAAAATGTAAGTGCCTTGGGGGTAGGTAGGGCTTGGGGAAGAGGAACATGGGCAGACAGATGGAGTCACCCTGGATTCAGTTTCAATCTGAGAAATTGCGGAGGTGGGTCTAAGTGAAGCATCACAGAGCAGCCATGTTTGCTGACAGCATTATGCCACTGAGGCAGTGTAAGAAATTTATAATATGAACAATCTCATAGGCAGTTTTTGTTGTTGTTGTTGCCATTGTTTTTTGTTGTTTTTGGAGAGATGTAAAGGCTGAACAAACTCACCAAAACTTGGGTCAAAGAAAATTCCTGCCTGCTTGGAACACACCCTTCATCTCTTATCCATATCTGGCTCACAAGAGTTTATCTCCTTCAAAGATGAGTAATTAAGAGAAACTAGCACAAAACCATAAAAACATCCTACAAGAGTAAAATATAAACAGGAAGACAGCAGAAGAAACAAATGACAAACGTTGTAGAGAGAGGCTGATCCTGGTGGGGAGCCAGGGACATTTGCTAGCAGAGCCCCTGAGAAACAGCCCTGCTCTCTCCCCTTCCACTCTCCAGGCCCACTCCCCACCCAGTTTTGGCAAAGAGTAGGGTGAACAGCATTTTAAGTTTGGGATCTCCAAGTCAGCGCACCCTGGTCTGAGGCTGGAGAGGTAGCAGATCTTGTTTGTCGAATTCCTCTGTATTTAGTAGGTCACTGGTTGTACTGTGTAAACAGATGCCATGGTGTGCTTGGGTGGAGAAGGCCACACACCCTCAGAGAGACCCTTCTGGTCCCAGAGACACATGAGAGAACAGCCAGCTGTTTCTATCCCTCCTACAGGGCACAGAGTACTTGAGTGACAGCTAGACCCAGATAGACCTTGCCTTACATCATGGGTAAGTGTGAACAGAGGCTTGGAGGACTGGTGATGTTCACAAGAATTACTAAGCAAATAAGTGATGCTCAATTTTAGATTTGTGTAAGGAAATAGATCACTCACCTAGAGCCAGACATCCTGGAATGTGAAGTCAAGTGGGCCTTAGGAAACAATACTACGAACAAAGCTAGTGAAGGTGATGGAATTCCAGTTGAGCTACTTCAAATCCTAAAAGATGATGCTATGAAAGTGCTGCACTCAATATGCCAGCAAATTTGGAAAACTCAGCAGTGGCCACAGGACTGGAAAAGGTCAGTTTTCATTCCACTCCCAAAGAAAAGAAAATGCCAAAGAATGGTCAGACTACTGCACAATTACAGTCATCTCACCCACTAGTAAAGCGATGCTCAAAATCCTCCAAGCTAGGCTTTGACAGTACATGAGGAATCAGAGATCAAATTGCCAACATCCATTGGATCATAGAAAAAGCTAGTTCCAGAAAATCTACTTCTGCTTTATTGACTATGCCAAAGCCTTTGACTGTGTAGATCACAACAGACTGTGGAAAATTCTTAAAGAGATGAGACTACCAGACCATCTGACCTGCCTCCTGAGAAATCTGTATGCAGGTCAAGAAGCAACAGTTAGAACTAGACATGAAACAACACACTGGTTCCAAATTGGCAAAGGAGAATTTCAAGGCTGTATGTTGTCACCCTGTTTATTTAATTTACATGCAGAGTACATCATGTGAAATGCCGGGCTGGATGAAACACAAGCTGGAATCAAGATTGCCGGGAGAAATATCAATAACCTCAGATATGCAGATGACACCAACCTTATGGCAGAAAGTGAGGAAGAACTGAAGAGCCTCTTTTTGAAAGTGAAAGAGAAGAGTGAAAAAGTTGGCTTAAAGCTCAACATTCAGAAAACTAAGACCATGGCATCAGGTCCCATCACTTCATGGCAAATAGATGGGGAAACAGTGGAAACAGTGAGAGCCTTTATTTTTTTGGGCTCCAAAGTTACTGAAGATGGAATTAAAAGATGCTTGCTCCTTGGAAGAAAAGCTATGACCAACCTAGACAGCATATTAAAAAGCAGAGATATTACTTTACCAACAAAGTTCTCTTTAGTCAAAGCTATGGTTTTTCCAGTAGTCATGTATGGATGTGAGAGCTGGACTGTAAAGAAAACAGAGTGCCAAAGAACTGATGGTTTCAAACTATGGTGTTGGAAAAGACTCTTGAGAGTCCCTTGGACTGCAAGGAGATCCAACCCGTCCATCCTAAAGGAAATCAATCCTGAATATTCATTGGAAGGACTGATGCTGAAGCTGAAACTCCAATACTATGGCCACGTGATGCAAAGAACTGACTCACTAAAAGAGACCCTGATGCTGGGAAAGGTTGAAGGCAGGAGGAGAAGGGAGGATGAGAGAATGGTTGAGATGGTGGATGGCATCACTGACTTGATGCACATGAGTTTGAGTAAGTTCCAGGAGTTGGTGATGGACAGGGAAGCCTGGTGTGCTGCAGTCCATGGGGTTGCAAAGAGTCAGAGATGACTGAGAGACTGAACTGAACTGAACTGAAGGAAACAGAACCAATTGTGTGTGTATGTGTGTGGCTGTCTGTGGAGAGAGAAAGAGGGGAGGGAGGGAGGGGGAGAGGGAGAGTGAGGGGGAGAGAGAGATGTGTTTTAAGGCACTGGGTCCTGTGTGGACACCAGCAGGTCCACATTCCGCAGGGCAGACTGGTATCCTGGAGATGGAGGGAAGAACGGATGTTGCAACCTCACGTTTGAAGGCAGAATTCCCTCTTCCTCAGGGGAGCTCAGTCTTTTTTCTCTTAACGCCTTCAGCTGATTGGATCCCTAGTCCTGTTATGGAAGGCAATCTGCTTTTCTCAAAGTCTAATGATTTACACGATATTTTAAAAAATAATTTATTGATTTTAATTGGAGGCTAATTACTTTACAATATTGTGGTGGTTTTTGCCATACATTGACATGAACCAGCCATGGGTGTGCATGTGTCCCCCATTCTGAACCCCCCTTCCTCCTCCCTCCTCATCCCAACCCTCAGGGTCGTCCCAGTGCTCCGGCTTTGTGTGCCCTGTTTCATGCCCTAAACTTGGACTGGTGATCTATTTCACATATGGCAGTATACATGTTTCAACGCTATTCTCTCAAATCATCCCACCCTCACCTTTTCCCACAGAGTCCAAAAGTCTGTTCTTTACATCTGTGTCTCTTTTGCTGTCTTGTATATAGGGTCATCGTTACCATCTTTCTAAGTTCCATATATATGTTTCAATATACTGTATTGGTGTTTTTCTTTCTGACTTACTTCACTCTGTATAATAGGCTCCAGTTTCATCCACCTCATTAGAACTGATTCAAACGTGTTCTTTTTGATAGCTGAGTAAAATTCCATTGTGTATATGTACCACAGCTTTCTTATCCATTTGTCTGCCGATGGACATCTAGGTTGCTTCCATGTCCTAGCTATTGTAAACAGTGCTGCAATGAACATTGGGGTACACGTGTCTCTTTCAATTCTGGTATTTTTATCCAAAAATTACCTTCCCCATGACATCAAGACCGATATTTGACCACATATCTGGGTCCTGTGTCCTCGGCCAAGTTGAGACATAAAATTATCCATCAGGACCCCAAACCAGATCCCCAAAGCTTCCATTTCCTGTATTGCCTTGGTGCTTCTGTGCATCTCTGGGGTGAAAGGAAGGGTGGACATAAGTAGATAATCTGGGTGCTCAAAGGAAAACTTAAATTCAGCTGTTGGAGAAATAGTCACGTGTCTGAAACACCCGGGTGTGAGAATTGACACCTGTGCTTTGGCCACTGTGGTTCCAGAATCTCTGCCTGGCAGGCCCCCCCTTATGACCTTCCCTCCTCTGGACGCCTCTGTGTGTCTTTGTGACTCAGACCCCACAGGTTCTCCTTTCCAGGAACCTCTCTCCCCCAGAGTGCCCAGTGTGACTGTGTCCCTCTTGTCTTTGGTGATGATTTGCTTGTTACGCCTCCTTCCCTTGGTTTCCTTTCCTTTCTTTCCCGGCATCACCTCCCCAGCAAATTGCATTCCTCCAGTCCTTTTCTCAGGGTCTGCTCTTAGGATGCTCAAAACAGTGTCCCTTCCGAGAGTCTTTTTTCCTTTAATCACATCATAGGTGCTTGACAGACAGTCACCATGAGAGACTGAAGTCAGACGCATAGAGGATTATGCAACTCAGGTTATGAAAAACATCAGCTTCACGGGCTGCAAATCTGCTGAGACCTGTTTTCTCCTTGTCTTTCTTACTTGCCTTATTGACAGTGTGATGTCATTGCTAATGTTCGAGCTTGAAATTTCACTGACCATCAGTTTTCTCTGCCATTGTCAGACCTGTACCCACCTCCCTCCAGTATGTGAGGCCAGTCTTTCAGATTTTTACGTAAAGTGGACAGTAACCTATCCATTACATCAATTTGATTCCTTATTATAATTCTTTCAAAGTAAGTGACAAACACCCAACACAACATATATCCCTCCCCCTTTTGACTCAGTCTATTGGTTTAACAAATATTTATTTATTGAGTGTTGTAGAAGCTGGCAATGCAGCAGCAAATCCAACAAGAAAATCCTTTCCTGCACAGAAGAGCACGCTAAACAGGTGATGTTTAAGCAAAGACCTAACGGAGGCACCAGTGTAGACATGCATGGATCTTGGGAAAATTGCCAGCAAAGGAAACAGCAAGTGCAAAGGGCCTGCGTGCATACACACTCACATGCACACACACACACACATTTGAGGGGTTCACAAAGTAGAAGGTAGGCCTGAGAGGCAGGCGGAGCAGGATGAAGGAGGAGGCACAGGACGTGATGTCTGAGAGGTGAGGAGGAGGTAGGCCACAGGTCAGGTGAGGGCCGTGTGATGATTTTGCCTTTTACTCTCACACGATGTGAAGCCACTGGGATCTTTTGACCAAAGCAGTGTCCTGATCTGTCATTGGCTTTCAAAGGGTCACTCTGCCTGCTCTGCAGGGAGAAAGGGCAGGGACACAAGCTGAGATGCCTCTGGCCTGATTACAAGTGTCATAGTTGGTTATTAATCTTTGACATCATTTTAGATACAAAACAAACATAAGAAAAATAAGTCAGTAGATCCTTCCCTGGGGGGGACTGGGGGGAATATGCCTCTCTGATGTTCTTTCATATAATTTCTTCCTCAACCAGAAAGGAGCTTAATTGCACAGTGGCAGTGGAAGACCATTGTTAACCAAATAATAAAACAATTTCAGGTTAGAGAGAAGAAGCTCCAGCCATGGAAAAAGAGTCAGGTTCTCATGGGGAATTTCCTTGGAAGCCAATAGTGGCTGCTCTACTTTTGTTCGGAGTCTTCCTGTTGCATGGGGAATGGGAGTTCATGTTCGCTAACAGCCTCTGGAAAAGGAAGGACTCCAAGCTAGAAATCCAGAGACCTGGAATCTCAGTGTGGCTCCATCACAGCCTTGTCAGGTCACCTTGGGGCACATCATGCAGCAGCTCCGTCCTCTTGTCTGCAGGTCTGTAGGACGTGGGGGTGGTGTGGCCCCTCCACCCCATTTCAGCAGCGTGTTTGGGGGCCTCCTGAGAGGCTCTACTTGGGCTTTCCTGGTGGCTCAGATGGTAAAGAATCTGCCTGAAATGCAGGAGACCCAGGTTTGATCCCTCAGTTGGGAAGATCCCCTGGAAAAGGAGAATTTTATGGATAGAGGAGCCTGACAGGCTACAGTCTATGGGTCACAAAGAGCCAGACACGACTGAGTGATTAACACTTACTTTCTGATATTCTGCATCTGAAAGTGACCTGTAGCTGAGAAGCATCACTCAATGCAGGGCACCCTCATTAGTTTTGTCCCAAATACTAAAGGAATAAGGCACATCGTAGGAAAGAGGATGTGACAGACTGACAGGTGGAGGCAGTAAGGTGATAGCTGTCGTGTACCTTATTTTGTCCAATGGTGGCAAACATGGTCCTCCCATTAATATTCAGAAATGTCACATAATAACATCAATTTTCATATAAAAGTGGTCACATGCAGAGGCTCAGGGGTGGTTAGCATCATGTCCAGTTACGTGGATGGAGTGAATGGCAGAGACTCTAAGCTGGATGAGTCTCTGCAGCAACACTGTCTGGTGTGGTTGGAGGAGGGCTCTCTGGAGGAGCGGAGAGGGTGCTCAGGGCAAGGGACAGGTGAATGCAAAAGCACCCTGGTCACTCTGCGAGCCGTGTCATTGACGTAAATGGGTTGTGAGGTAGCAGTGCAGCATATTCAGAGACATGAACACATATCCTAGACATCCGGTGCAGCTGATCCTTGGCCTGTAGTCCCTTGACCTGCTTCTGAGTTGCCTGCAGGGAGGGTGGACAGTTCCCCCAACGCACTAGGAGCTGCTGGACTCCATGCCTGCTCTGTCTCTGCTCTGCCTGCAGGTGGTGTTTTCCAGCAGCAGGAGAACCTGCTTTGTCTTTCAGTGGGAAACTGGATATGCTCTTGGGAACAGCCTTCAGCCAAGAGGGACCCCACCCAGGATAAGTGCCCGGCCTCCCTGGTCTCTGGTGGCACAGTTCTGAGGGGTGTTCCCTGCAGTTTCTCGGAGGATCCCCAGCAGGGCTGAGCTCCGGTTGCCCACGGTGGTGACCCCCTTATTTACACACCCAGTATTAGTTTCTTGGGGTCACTGTAAAAATGCACGATGGCCTGGCAGGCTTAAATAGCGCATGTATATTGTCTTGTGTAATGCTGGAGGCTGAAAGTGCAAGACCAAGGGGTCGGCAGGTTTGGTCCCTTCCAAGGCTTCTCTCTTAGGTCTTCTACATCTTCACATGATTTTCTCTCTATGTCCAAATGGACTTTTCTTACAAGGATACCAGTCATACTGGATCAGGGCCCACCCATATGGCCTCATTTTACCTTCATCGCCTCTTGAAAGCCCTATTGCCAGTGACAGACACTTTCTGAGGTACTGGGGTTAGGACTCCATCATATGAATTTTGAGGGGACACAATCCATCCCATAACACACCGTTTCATGACATCTCTTTCCTGCCTGCCTGTCTCCCCACCCCCTCCTAGGTCCTCTCCCAAATATACCAGTTGTAACCAAGTCTCTGTCTTGCGTCTGCTTTGAGGAACCTGAACCAAGACAATAGGAAGTGATTAAAAACTGAGGATAACTGCAGAGTGCAAGTCTACCTCTAAATATTTCCATTCATTTTAGAAAAATGGCAGATAAGCAAAAAGCTCTAGGTGGACCAGATAAACGCTCCCACTGTCCCAATCTCATCTGATCATCTTAGTGCAATCTCTGGGCCAGATGCTTTTTAGGTTCAACTGTTATTTTCTATGGAGTATGTGTGTTTGCACACGCATGTGTGTGTGTGTTTGTGTAAGGATGCTATCCCCCTGAAATGTAGAAAATATACATGATTTAAAATAATAAAAAAGGGCAATATTAACTGATATAATTAAGCATGCTGAAGCTTTAAAGAGGTTCTTACATGTTAATCTGAGAACATGACCCACTGCTTCAATAATGGACCCAGCTGAGTTATGCCCAGGTGGATCAGAGTTTCTGTCTGGGAATTGTTACACCCCATACGAAAGGGCTATGAGTGATATTCTCTCACTCAGCGTAGCTTTGCAGGCCGTGGTGCCAGATTTTCCCACTAGAGGGCAATGCAACTACAGGAACAATAGCAAAGTGTTTTTTTTGGCCCAAAGCTATTGAATTAGGAAGCTCACTGCAGGGAGATGGCATTTCCAGTTGAGATCACAGATACCCCTTTTGGACTTCAGTGTGAATTACACTCATCACAGCCATGGGTAGGATGCTGAAACAGACGGCTGGGTTCATAACTGGCCAGAGAGGAGTCTGGGGTGCAATTTTCAGAGACAATGGGTAGGTTATGCAATTGGTAATAAATCTTCTTTCTTCAAACCACCTCCCTCCCCAGTATGAGCTCGCTACAGTAAGATGGAAAGGGGGCTAGAGTTTTTTGGATCAGAGTTTTTTGGCTCTGGCTTTCTTGGAACCTCCAATTTAAAATAAGTTATTGACATCTGATTTCTTCCTGTTTCCTAATCTATTGAGCAGAAAGAGTGAACTCTGCCTGCAGAAATTTTGATAAATAAAATGTTGGAGGGTTTTGTAAGTCTTAAGGGACTAGCAACCACAGGGAAGAAAGGTTATTATCAAGGTTAACCATGTTAGACTATTCCTTGTGAAAACCTTCCATGAATGGTATACTGACTAAAATTCTGCTCTTAGATCTGCATTTCTTTGGACTAAATTGCTTCTTTAATGAGTGCATTCCCCTGGAATGGCACGTATACAGTGAACAGTTATTAAGAATAGCATCGAAACATGTATATTATCAAGTGTGAAACAGATCGCCAGTCCAGGTTGGATGCATGAGACAAGTGCTCAGGGCTGGTGCACTGGGAAGACCCAGAGGGATGGGATGGGGAGGGAGGCGGGAGGGGGGATCGGGATGGGGAACACATGTAAATCCATGGCTGATTCATGTCAGTGTATGGCAAAACCAGTACAATATTGTAAAGTAATTAGCCTCCAACTAAAAAAAATAAAGGAAAAAAAAAAAATAAACTCAGCATTCAAAAAAAAAAAAAAACAACCCATCAATATTTGATGTGTTAACTTTGAGGATTGGTGTCTCTGGCTGTGAGCAAGAGCCAAGACATCTTTATGTGGGGAAAGGTAAGGACATTTTAATAAGGGCCAGTGATTCTCCACTGGAATAGAGCATCAGGCCCTGATCTTCAGAGTAAATTGTGGCCAAAGGGAGGAAAGAAAAAGAAGATGAGGTTAAACCTGAAGGAGTGGCCCAACCTCACAAGTTTGCTAGATAGAGCCAGCTCTTAGAAAATTTCATTTACTTTCTGAATCATTAAGTCCCTGCTGCATAACAAATATCTGAGGTGTCTGTGTGGTAGCAAATTTACCATTACTGCAATAGTGAAGCGTTTACTGCGCATACCTTGTTATCCTGTTAAGAAAACAGAGAAGGAAAAGTACGGGTTTCTGGACTAATGAGTAGATGGAGGGATAAGCAGTCCTGCATGATCACCCCCATGAAGGCAAGAATGGACTCTCTTTGTTCATTTCTTTACACTCAATGGACATGAATCTGAGCAAAGTCTGAGAGATAATAGAGGACAGGGAAGCCTGGCGTGTTGCAGTCCATGGGGTCTCAAAGGGTTGGACATGACTGAACAACAATGTATACTCATTATTTGACACATGGTAAGTGCTAAACACATAAATGAATGGATGAAACCACATTGTTGTGTCTTCTCAAAGTATGTTCCTTTGCCCACTTCCATCAGGTCACCTGATCCTTTTAAATAATAAGCCTTTACTATGTAGAAGACATTGTTCTGATTACTTTTCACATATTACTTCATTTAATCTTCTCTCAGCCCTGTGAGATAGGTAGGTACTATTTATTATTATTTTCACTTTCCAGATAAGGAAACTAAGGTTCAGAGTGGTTAAGTCGCTTGTCCAAAGTCACACAGTTAGTACTTGGCTGAGATGAATTTGAACTCACACCGTTTAGCCCTAGAGTCAGCACTCAAAATCACTTGATTGTGTGGCTTCCCTCTGCCTAGAAAGAGTGAGGCACGTCAATAATATAAAAATCAACAACTTAGATTTTTAAATGAAAAATATAAAAACAAGATACTGGCCATTGTGTTGAATATTATACCATCTATGTCCAGAGAAAAAGAGATTCAGATATGTTTGAACATGCACAAACTCTTGTAAGGGGAGAGAAGCCACCAGTGCTAACTCAGAGAGGGACGATCGAGAAACCGGTGTCAGAAGTGGAAGAAGACATGCATTTTTGTTCTGTGATCTTTTGTTGTAGCTCCAACTACTTTATTTTCTTTAAAAAATTTCCCTCTCAAACATGTAGCTTTAACTTTTGTATGTTTGCTTATTGATTATGCACAAGTGCTACTGTCAATGCATGTATTAATCATTAGTAAAGCTTCTTTCCCTATTAGAGGAAAAGATAGGTAACAGTAGTGTGAGGAACATTTCTTTCCTGCATTCCTCTTGGCAGTGCATGTACCCTGTTGCAGAGATGCCTTCAACAAGCATATTGTTAGTGAATTTCCAGCACCTGTTCTGCCCTACTCCTGTGGTGACCCCTGAGACCCAGCCCAGACCCTCTGAATGAGAACCTCTGCAAGTTGTTCCTGGATAATGTGCATGGTTAACAAAGACTAGGAGATTCTTCTATATTCTCTTGTTTGAGAATCTCTATCCTAGCTGTGGGCCAGAGAGTTCTAATTCCCTGAGATGTAGGAGCTTTCCTATAAGCTTTCCCTCTTATCTTTCAACCAAATGAATTATGTTTGCTTGTGAAGAGGAAGTCACACACCCTCTCGCTGATGTGGTTATCCACACCTTGATCCCCCCTGCAGCCTCATCCCATCCTTACTTGTTTTCTTCCTCTGTGTTATCAAAAGACAGTCAGAATTCTCTTGTTGTTGTTGTTATTAGAAGTTTAATCCAGTAACTTGGCATACGCCATTGGACTCTCAACACTGATTTTTTATTTTATTTTATAGCCTCTCTTTCCATCTTGTATGTCTATGATTTTTACTTTGTGAGCTCCATGGAGTGCCACTATGGGCCCAAGGTGGTCTGGTAATTCCTTTCTTCCTTTCTTGAGATTTTTTTTTTTTTTTTTTTTTGATCATCCTATTGAGCTTGCATTTTAGGGCAATCTAAAACTGCTTTGTCCGCTCTGGTCCCACTAACCACAGTCTCCTAAGTCAGAGCAACCACACTTCAGGGGCTCAATAGCCACAGTGAGTTAATGGTTACAATATTAGACAGCACTGCAGATATTACAAAATATTTCCATCACCACAGAAAGTTATTTTGGAGAGGTTTTTTCTACAACCTTCTAGCTGTCAACCTTTGCCCTAAAAAAATGTTTGAATCTGCTCTTCTACAGCCAAACTAAAGGAACATGAATTTATCTGCTCTCTTTTTCAGTTATTTGGGCTCCTGAAGCTTATTCCACTTCCCCTGTCTGGCTAGCACCTCCTTATGGTAATAACGTGAGCTAGGGAGGTAGGTGCCCTCTATACTCTTACTAACTTTTGAGAGTGAAAATTTTCAGTTTGAAGACATGCAATGTTAGACATTAATACCTACGTGCTGCATTTCTTAGAAAGTTACTTGAGGATGTGTCTCCACAAGATGAAAGGATATAATAGTCATGCATGAGGTGTATTAGTCTCTGTGCTCTGATGCGTCTGAATCTGCGAACGCATTGACTATAGACTCAGTAGATAGAAAGAACTTGAGCTCTTAAGTCACATTACTTCGACTTCAATCTTAACTCTTTCCTTTCATAGCTGTGTGACATTGGACAAATAACTATACTTCTCTGTGCCTTAGTTTTGTTTTTTATAGCATATGGAAAATATTTTTAATAATACCTTCATGTATGTTATGATGATTAAAAGAATTATTCATTTAAAGGGGTCCGTATGGTGTCTGGAATGTTGTGCTGCTAAGTCGCTTCAGTCATGTCTGACTCTGTGTGACCCCATAGACAGCAACCCGTCAGGCTCCTCTGTCCCTGGGATTCTCCAGGCAGGAATACTGGAGTGGCTTGCCATTTCCTTCTCCAATGCATGCATGCATGCTAAGTCTTTTCCGTCATGTTCGACTCTGTGTGACTCCATAGACGGCAGCCCACCAGGCTCCGCTGTCCACAGGATTCTTTAGGCAAGAATGTTATGAGCGCTCAGTAAATGCAAGCTGCCTGCATCCTCTTCCTTCTCCCTCTCCTCCTCCCCTCCTCCCCTCACTCCTCTGTCTCCTCATCACCCTCATGTACAAAGCATTTTACTGGGCCTTGGGATTTTGAAGATAACTGGGAATCGTTTGTTCACTCTCCTCACAGAATTGAGAAGCTAGCGTAGGAAAGAGAGAAGTAGTCAAGCAGAGAGAAAAGGGCGATGGCCTGGCTGCTGCTGAGTGTCACCCCCTGTGTCGTGCTCTGGGTTTTCCCATCATCCTTCTGCCTGAAGTTCAGGGCCACGTGACTCTCTTTGACATTCCGTGAAACTGACGCCCTATGTCTTTAGCAGCCTCCCATCAAGCATTTGTGACACCTCTAAGACCTGCCTGTCCCCTTCTGGATATAATCTCAAATTTCCTGAGTCTCCCAGGCATTGTGAATTATATTTCGAACATTCCTGCAGACATACACAGCTAAACGTATTTGGAATTTCACAGAAAAGGGTGAGCCCAGGGTAGCCCCTGTGGGAAGAAACGGTAGGTGCTCTTCGGGTCTCTCCTTGCATCTCGTTTTAGGATGAATGTAGTCTACTTGTTTTCCAAGCCAGAAGGCACTCGCTCTGCTTTTGCTTCAAATCTATGCACTTTAAAAAAATACCATGACATTTTGCTTCTGAGACAAAAGTCAAATGCCAAAAAAAAATTCACCTCTACAAATGTGAGTATTAAAAACTTAATTTATAAATGCAAACAAGATCAGCTGCCAAGATGCCAACACAGTTACCTAGTTTGCAGACTTGGAGATTGTGGGCAATATTCCTCATGCCTGCTCTGCACCTGTGTGTCTGCTGCCTTACCGGGGATTGAGAGAGTCGTTCGGTTGACATTGGCATCCTTTCCTGTCTGAATACTTAAATACAGCTGGTGGGCTGGAGATTACAGTTCTGGAATTTATCTAGAGGGAAAACAGAAAGTGAGGTGGTGTTTAGGGCATCTGGTGTTCTATACGCTGTACTCACCTGTGTCATTTGGCGGAGTGCCCCTCCCGCTTTCCATGATGCCTCAGTGGGGCTGTCAGTCATAGCGTTCACTTTCCCCCACGGCCCTACAGGGATGAGTCTCTCGTTCAGATTGTTCTAGGCATGGAACCTCTTGCCCCTGGGAATAGCACAGGAATAATTAGATGCTTCCCAAGAGGAAGGGATTTCTCTCGTGCTTCAGAGGTCAGAAGAGGTCACCAAGTATTTATGGAATGGATAAGAGTCTCAATTATTAGTTAAGAAACCATTTGTAAATTTGTAAAAGGATGTTGGGAGATGGAGAAGTTCCTGATTGCTAGAGGAGGGGCTGAGCTAGGGGGAGGTAAAGTTGGAGGTGTTGGGATCCATCTTCCCCCCTGGGAAAGACAGTCTGAGGATACAGGGAGGAAGACAGGGTGAGGCAGGAGAGAGACCAAGCCCTCCTCCACCACCTGTGTCTTGGTCCTGCCTAAAGATGGCGCCATACCTTCCTTTTCCAATTTGCATGATCCAGTGCATTTCTTTTTCACCTAAGCTGGTTTGATTTAGTTTTCTGTTACTTTTTTTTTATTTTTAAGGCTTATATCAGAGTGGCTTATATTCCCTTCACAGTGATGTAAGGGAATGGAACAGAGCCAAAAAGTGCATCTACAAGTTGAGAAGGCAACCAATTAAGCAGAGACATTTTTCTAGAATGCTGGGGTAAGCTCAGACTTCCAAATGTGGCCCACCACTCTGCCTCATGGCCATTCTTGGCCAGTCCTCTGGAGTGGACACTAACTCAGTTTATGGATGCCTGTCTCCCTCTCCCTTTGTTTCTCTGCTGATAGTAGCATATGACTTTCAGACTTTGACTTGGGTTGTTAGGACACAAAATCTGCTGATTTACTGAGGTGATAGTTGGTACTCATGGATAACAGAAGGCTGTGCAAGGGTTTAAGACTCAAGGAAGCTGAGATGCTCGGGCAGTGATTCAGTAGCTTTGCCATCCTCAGCCAGCCCCTATGGTGTCAGGATAGAGCTTTCCTCCTGCCTCGGCCGGTGTTCTCTGCACCATTGCCCACCCCGCTGCCCCCTGCCCCAGCTGTCACATCTTCCAAGTGTTCCTGGTCAGCTCCTGGGGAACACAGGACTGTGTGGCTGTCCTCTCAGCTGACCACTCCCGAGGAGCCTCAGTTCTCAGACATCACTACCACCTTTTCAGACTGCTGCCAGCGACCCAGAAAGGAAAGACCACACCCACCCAAATCCCCAGTGCGTCCACAGAGGGACGTCCATGAAATGTGTGGGCACGGCCCACCAGCAGCTCAGGCCCTGCTCCTTGCTCTTCCTAGCTTCTTCAGATCTTTGCCAGACTTTGCAGCCTCGTGCTTCCTGCTGCCCGTGTTTCCGCCCCCACTGAGCACATGGCCTTGCCCCACGCTCACCTCCTGTGGCCTGTTATACTCCTGAAACTCAGCCTCTTTACTTTGATTTCATCCCAAATCCACACACAAATCTGTGTACACTACAAATTTGGCTGAGAGTTAGAGGCTCTGGACACTGTATATCAGAGTGGCCACAGATGGGTGACGTACATTAAATAAGTTAAATACTGAACATTTCTGCTTTTGATTGTCACGCTGCTCATCACCATCCCACTCTCCTTTCTCCAGTCTTCTCTCCCCTCTCTTTTTGTCCTCCCCACACATCTTGTTTATTTCCTCTTCAAAGCAGTTTACTCCTGTCCACCCCATTCCATCAGGACCTCGTGTTCCCAAAGACTCAGCAATCTGAAGACTCTCTCATCCAACAGGAACTCTGATACCTGCTGTTTAAATGATTGTTTCCTACTCTACCACTGACAAAGAGTTTAATTGATGTACAAATGCATATTTATCCATTCATTCTCCCTCCCTCATCATGTATATGTGTGTATGTACATATGTATATACATATGTATGTTTGTGCGTACACACATGTACTATACATATAAATCCTGTGTATATATCTTGACTTCTCTTGGTCAAGTGTCTTTACTTGTAAAGTTAGGGATATACGCTTTCTAATACTCCAACTCTAGTAGTTTTTAGTAAGTAGACTGTATTTTTGCATATACATATGGTATGGTATATGATAGGTGGTTAATAATTAGTTTTTGTTTGCCATATTTGATATTTCCATTGCTTTTAATGATAAAATAGAGTGTCTTTACTTATTCAGTGGCTGTGAAATGTTGCAGTAATTGTAGACTTAACTTGAACTTTACAATGTGGTAAAGTTTCTATTTTTGTCTCAGAGTTCACTCGAATAATTATTAACATGAGCAAAACTAAACTGATAGAACATTACTTGATCTCTAAGGTGTGAAAGCTGCCCTTCGAGTTCTGATGTCCCATGGAATTTGACTCTTCATGTCCATCATTGACTTGCCCCCAGTGGTCAGCTCAAAATGGACCTAATTTCATGATCTGCTAGGGCTTCAGGAACTGACCCAGTGGCTCCCGATGCCACCTGAGAGCATCATCAAATTCCATGAAAGAATATGGTTTCTGGTTAGAAAATGATCTTTTAGAGCATGGAAGCATTGTCTGAGGTTGTCTATCTAGGTGAATCTGGTTTATTTTGCAGAAAATACATCAATTCTTAATTATACATTAGTGTTAAAAAAAAAAGGCATGAGGAATTATTTCAAAATCATGACAGAGTTGAGCAAACTCCCCTTTTTTTTACATGATTTTATTTTTGTGAATTCCAGTTTTTACCTTTTAAAGAAATTATATATCTTGTCAGGCTGCTGCTAAATCACTTCAGTCGTGTCCGACTCTATGCGACCCCATAGACAGCAGCCCACCGGGATCCCCCATCCCTGGGATTCTCCAGGCAAGAATACTGGAGTGGGTTGCCAGGCAGTGTGAAAAAGACCCCTGTATTTGGGTTTCTGTCATAGTGCCAGGTTCACTAGCTGTGTGACCTTAGGAATTCAGCTCAACCTTTTAAAGTCACAGCGCCTGGTTGCTTACTTGGATGTTGGTCTTCAGTCTTTGAGGATGGTAATACTCACTTGAAAGCTCTGCTTTAAGGATGAATTTCAAATCCTAGAAATTCAATTGATAAACGTATATTGGTGACATTCATCCCTGTCGTCTCTCCCTAATCCTCCACCAGTTACCCTGTCCCGTCAAAATCTAGTGAGAGTATCAGCAAGGCTAGGATTTCCTGGGATCGCAGAGCAGTCCCTTTACCCCTGGCTCTAGTTCTGCCCTGGGACATATGGCTTACTTTCTGTGTTCGTCTTCCTGAAAGGCAGCTTTATCTGTCTACTAGGCCAGTCAGTGAAGCAGAGCTGGTTAAAAAAATTCAGTAGCAAGAATCAAATAGAAGGCTGCTGGGAGGGCTCCACAGCTAACTATTTGTTGAGAATCTGCTCTGTGTTCTTGAGTGCCTCCCACGCAGAAGTCAACAAGTCAGTCGTAGCTCATTGATATCATTAATTGTTTTATTTTTAACAGTGTCAATAGGGTCATAGAGAAAGGACATCCAGCTCCACCTGGGATGTAGCCAATAAAGCTTCGCATGGTTCTGGGTCTTAAAGCTAAACAGGAGTTGACCAGGCAGCATGGCAGAGGGCCTTCCAAGGAGAAAGACTAGAAGAACAGTGCTTGGAAATGTTGTGGGAAAGATTTGTAGCTTGTTACAACTATTCCTGCTTTCCAAAGAGTTTAGGGCTTATTGAGTGAGTGAATGAAAGTCGCTCAATAGTGTCTGACTCTTCGCAAGCCCATGGATTATACAGTCCATGGAAATTTCCAGGCCAGAATACTGGAGTGAATAGCCTTTTCCTTCTCCAGAAAATCTTCCCAACCCAGGGATCAAACCCAGGTCTCCTGCATTGCAGGCAGATTCTTTACCAGCTGAGCCACAAGGGAAGCCCAAGAATACTGGAGTGGGTAGCCTATCCCTGCTCCAGTGGATCTTCCTCACCCAGGAATTGAAGCAGGATCTCCTGCATTGTGGGTGGATTCTTTACCAACTGAGCTATCAGTGAATATTAGTAACCCTGATTTTACGAAACAATGATAGGACTTTCATGACAAGTAAGTTAAAATACAGGACATCTGGTTAAATTCAATATTCAGATAAATGAGAAATAAGGCTACGGTGTAAGTCTGGCCCGTGAGATATTTGGGACACACTTACACTAAAACCTTATCTGTTGTTTTTGAGAAATCCAATTTTTATTGAGCGTGCTGTGTTTTGTCTCGCAACCCAAAACCAAAGGGCTGATCATAGACTATTTTATGCAGAGCAGATGTCTTAAAAGAAGACCAAAATTATGATTGTTAGCCCTGAGTTCTGTTTCAAAATCAGACCAACCAGACGATATCTTCAGCAGAGTTTCTGACAAACTTTCTGTGAAAGGCCAGATAATGAATATATTAGGCTTTGGGGACTATATTGTCTTAATGACAGTTTTTTAGCTCTGCCTTTGTAGTGTGAAAGCAGCCAGTGCATCAACAAATGAGCATGGCTGTGTTCCAATAAAACTTTATTTGCAACAATAGGTGGAAAACCTACTGTCATGGTTTGCTATTCTCTGTCTTAGAAGTTGTTTCAAAAAGAAATTTTTGTCATTGTAAAAGGTTACTTCCAATTCAGCAACAACAAAAACAAATGACCCAATTAAAACTGGGTAAAGAATTTGAATAGACATTTCTCTGAAGATACACAAATGACCGATAAGCATAGGAAAAGATGCTCAACATCACTATGATTAGGGAAATGCTAATCAGGACCACAATGAGGTCCCAGCTCATACCCATCAGGGTGACTTTTATCAAAAATAAACAAACAAACAAAAACAGCAATTATAACCATTGTCAAATTGTGGATAATTTGGAACTCTTGTGCATTGCTGGTAGGAATGTAAAATAGTACAGGAAAGAGTTTGGTGGTTCCTCAAAAACAAACAAACAAAACAAATTGAATTACCTTATGAGCCGGAAATTCCCCTCCTAGATATACATCTAAAAGAATTGAAATCAAAGAACAGATATTTGTATAGCAATGTTCATATCATTATTCACAGTAACCAACAGGAGGACACAGCTTAAATGTCCACTGATGGATGGATGGATAAACTAAATACACACACATACACTAGAGTATGAATGAAATTCTGATAAATGTCATAGCATACATAAACTTTGGAAACAGTATGCAAAGCAAAGTAAGCTAGATACCAAATGACAAATATTATATGATTGCAGTTACAAAAGGTACTTAGCCAGATTGATAGATCCTGAAAGTAGAATAGTGGTTACCAGGGGCTGGGGGAGGGAAGAATGGAGGGTTAATGTGTAGTATGCAGTCTCAGTTCAAGGTGATGGAGAATCCTGTAGATGGATGATAGCGATGACTGCACAATGATGTGAATGTATTTCATTTCGCTGAAGTGTACACTTAAAGATGGTTAAAATGGTCAATTTTATGCTATGTACATTTTACTACAATAAAAAAGCTACTTGCCGAGGTTTATCTGAATAAACATAAACTGCTTTAAGACAACCAATGTGACCATATTCTATTTATTTCTAAACCATAAACAATAGTACAGGTTATAGTTGCTTACAAAATTCCAGTAAATACAGGAATAAATAAGGCATGATGTGGCAAAATTGAAAATGTCTTCCCGGGGCACAGACAAGTTAGGTCTCCAAGTCTCACTGGAGAGCTTTCTCTCTCAAACACTATGGGTGGAGGTTGTAACTTTGATGATACTGGAATGTTAACTCCTATCTCTGTATTAAGGTGAGATATCCGTCTAGTCTAATATCTGGGTCAAGGACCATGGTAGACACTCGGGATAGAGGAGGGCATCATTAAGCCTGGTTCTCGTTCTCAAGGGTTTTTGATAGGGTGGAGAAAATCATGCTAATGAACCCTTCTTTGAGAGGCAGCGACACCCATCTGTCGTCTCATGATAGGATTCTGTCACCTGCTTTCTCTTTTCGCCAGCTACCATTTTCCACTTGCTTTTTAGCCATGATCAATCCTTAGAAAAAATGTGTTGCTTTTTTTTTTAATCCTCTTCCTCTTTTCACAAGAACATGGTAAAATGGGAGTAGAATATCAGAGCTATAGAAGAGAAAAGCTGAAGGCTCAGTGACGTCATATGCCCTCAATTCCAAAGCAACTTACTACATCTAACCCCAAAACTCTTACTGTTTCTTTTTAAAAGGCAGCAGTGAAAATGATTCCTTGAATTCCAGCAAGACTGATTTTCCAGAATGTTGAAATTACTCAGAATCATTGCTTCTGACTCTTGCCTATGGATGAAGCATTGTCGATGCGATTTAGAGATATCATTATGTGAAAATGGATTTCATTTTATAGTAAATTGTCAAATAAAATCATCTGCCTTTGAGATATGCTAGATTCTTAGGCCACTGGCAGAATTTTATGTGGATAGAGGGAGGCTGCTTTGGACTTATTGATATATTTGGCCAAAGTACTCCCTATTGTGTGATAAGTGATCTAGATATGTATTACTGATGCCAGAAACACAAACAACACACACACACACGCACATGACTTAAGTGTGTGCTCTTTTCATTCATATGCATAGTTATGTAATAGATATGTCTCAAAATATTTATTCACTTGATTTTACCACTACCTTTAAAATGAAAACTTTCTAAGAGCAATATTCAAAGCTTTTAATTTTTTTTTTTTTCAGGAGTGAAAAATATGAGTCACCCTCTGCTTTGCTTACTAGTCACTTCTCCACCCACTTTTAGTCACATTCATTACTACCACTATTCCTGAGAGGGGCCATGGCCTGTCTCCTCTGGAACCCTGCAGCCATGCTCACCATCTGCAATTCTATGTCCCCTCCACTGGGTGAAAATGGAGGAACCTTTCATAAAACGCTGATTTCCTCTGGCTGCCCCTCTGACTTAATAATGAGAAAGGGCCAGCCCATGGTTTGCTCAGTATATGACCTGAGCTTATCTTTTCAGGCTACTCTCCTATCACACCCCCAACAAGCATTTCTTTCCATGCAGACTGACCACATTCATTTTGCAAAAAATTCCATGGTCTCCCTTGCTCCATGCCTTTGCTCCTGCTGTTCCCACCTTGCGGGAATACTTTTCCGTTTTCTGTTTGACTGGTTAAATCCTGGGAGCATACTGTAGTGGAAAGAGATCAGACTTTGAGTTTGGCTGAGCTATTTACCTCCTTGCCCAGTGAATATTATGTGCCTCTGGTTCCTCATCTGCAAAATGACTTAGAAATGCCTACCTTTGAAGGTTCTTGTGGTATTTAATAAGACAGCATATGGGAAAGCATTGGGACTTAGCAGTAGTTGCTTCATTGATAGTTTTTCTCGTTATTCATAGTATTACTATTATTCATAATGTTAACATTATGTTTATTGATTGTACTGCCCAGATAGTCAGCATCTCTTTCATATAGGGACAATAAGGGGGATCTTTATTCACTCTTATATCCACCTAGTTCAGTGGAGAATGGAGCCAAGCTTTCTAGCCAAGGTGTTGGATCAGTGAGAGAAGCTTCTTGCCCAGTGCATGCCACGTGGGTGTGAAGTTGGCCAAACTTTCTAAATATACCTGGTGTCTGGTAGTACATTCTGTAGTCCATTCACATGTCTTAATGTACCTCTGTTTTATTTGAGTATTTATTTATATATAATTCTAACACCTGATGGTTAAGGAAAATAAATGAAGCTACACTGCTGTTTTAAATGTACTTTTGTAGCCTTGGACATGTGTGAGAGTGTGGGAGAGAGAGAATCCTAACATAGCAAAGGTTTATTTCAATTACTACATAGTTATATAGTTTATTTATATTTACTATTCTTTATCCCAGAAAAGATTTACTATGGCTTTATACAAACACTACCTAATCTGTCTCATTACCACAGGCAGTTGAGAAATACTGTAATGATATCTTTATGGGATCCATTTATGATATGGAAACTCTAGATGATATACTTCTTTTCTCTGATTTTTCATTTTAATGTTTATACTTTTATTTTTTCTTAGCTAATTTTTCATGTATTTAATGAATCACATTTCCTCAGATAATCAAGGCTGCTCCTCCCCATATGACCCTTCCCTCCAGATTGTTTTGTCTACTGGAACAATCTCCCTCATCCATAGGCTTGCAGAAATCATTTCATAAATCCAAGGCCTTTCAGAACTCCCCAGTACCTATTGGATGGACACCAAGTCCCTGAACATGGCATTTTTAGGATCCTCCAGCTATATGGTGCCAATTCCCTGCATTAATTTGCTTTACATACATTGATTGAACACCAGCTGTATACTATATGTTGGGGTACTGCAAGCAATACTGTGATCATCTTGACCATGGTTCCAAGTAGCTTACAAGTGTAAGAGGGGAGATAAGATAAATATGGTCCAAAGCATAGGAAGGAGAAATGGTTTCTGATTGTGTGGTGTGTGTGTATGGGAAGTGGTGACCAGACAACTCAGTTATGCACACGTAGTAGGTGCCTACTCACTGTGATAGGCACATGGATGGAAGATGGGATGGCCCAAGCTGTTCTCTTGAGAGGTTAATAAGATAGAAGGGATTGCAGTGGGTCTGGGCTCTACATAAGGAAATAACATGTAATTGATCAAAGGAGATGCAGGGAGGTGTGAACCACGGGTGCCTTTAGGGATCATCGGTGAGAAAAAGGTGCAGACAACCACAAATGGAGAAACTGGTAGAGAATCAACAGGATTATCCGAGAGGAAGGGAACATTAAAGATGCCAGTACATTTTCTAGTCTGGCACAAAGGTGTTCCTGGTATGAACAAAAGGGAAATCAAGAGGGGCTTTAGGAGAAGAGCTTTGGACAACTTGACTTTGAGGACCCCAGTGGGTCATTCCAAGGGAGTATTCTAAGATGGCATGGGGGAGAGTGTAGACGTTTGCTGGAGTGGAGTGGAGTGGAGTTGACAGATGGGGCTCTTTGGCCTGGAAGGCATGGTTAAGCCAGAGGCAGGAGTGAGTTTGCTCTGGCAGAGCATGTGGAAAGGGAATCATTTTCTTCTCTCCTCTTGGACCTGTGTTCCAGAGCCCACCTGGAGCTGCCACCTCTGCACTGTTTTTGCTCTCCAGCCGCCTTTGGCATCTTCTTTTTACTTAAGTGCACCAGATGGCGGCTGAGTTCCCAGGTGTTTCTTTATCATGAGCCACATACTGGGCACTTAGCTTAAGATACTACAGAAATGGGTCTTTACAATATTGTCCAAGCCCCAGCCCCACTGACCTTTCTTTTTTCTTAAGCTATGTAGTATATCCTGCTTAATGTCTGACATTTAGCACAATGACTCCTGGTATTTGTATTCATCTTTGTTGGATTTGTTGGATACCAGGCTTCCATTGTGGCTCAGTGGTAAAACATCTGCCTTCAATGAAGGAGACCTGGGTTCAATCCTTGGGCCAGAAAGATCCGCTGGAAAAGGAAATGGCAACCCACTCTAGTATTCTTGCCTGAGAACTCTCATGGACAGAAGAGCATGGTGGGCTACAGTCCATGGGGTCACAAAGAGTTGTTAGATACTGGGCATCTCCCCATCTAAACAGTGGGTTCATTGAGAATGTTCTACTCTAGTTTGAATTCCCCAAAATCCTGACACAGTGATTTGTATACAGTTGGTCTTGTTTCAAAGACTATGTGAGTCTGCTTTTATTTACTAATATTCTCTCCCCTGTCCCATTGCTACCCAGTTCTTGATCTCTGTTGGTACCACTTCTTACATATCAAATTTCTAGTTTGATGCCTCAAAAGTCTAGATGAAAATATAACTTGTTATGACTCACAAATTATAGAGAGAATTTTAATAGATACTTCTGCTCTTCCTGTCATTCAAAAAGTTAAAGTGCTTTCTACATGCTAAATATATGAAGATGCTATAAAACCACAGTGAAGAATGATGTGATAATTAATACCTCAGTAATTAAACACCCAGCTCAGTCCATGGTGGGTGCTTTGGTGCAGTTGCCGATGTTAAAATCGTTCTCCTTTTGTTACATTGACAACACTGTAAGAGAAATCTGGGTAATTTTTTCTTGAAAGATTTGAGACCATGGAGTCATAAACTTGAGAGCTTTGAGGGCAGCATATACTTGTCTAGCAAAGGATAAAATAATTCTTTCTAAGGGGCAATTGTGAGTAACTGAGGGCATTCATGACACTGTCTTGATAAGGTTTTGGGTACAGTCTGATTAGTGAAAAAGTAAGACAGACAGTCAGAGAAGGCAATAGCACCCCACTCCAGTACTCTTGCCTGGAAAATCCCACGGACGGACGAGGCTGGTGGGCTGCAGTCCATGGGGGTCGCTAAGAGTTGGGCATGACTGAGCGACTTCACTTTCACTTTTCACTTTCATGCATTGAAGAAGGAAATGGCAACCCACTCCAGTGTTCTTGCCTGGAGAATCCCAGGGACGGGGGAGCCTGGTGGGCTGCCGTCTGTGGGGTCGCACAGAGTTGGACATGACTGAAGTGACTTAGCTTAGCAGCAGGACAGACAGTGGCCACTGCAGACGAAGGTTGTCAGATGACATACTTGCTTTCTCGGGCCGTATCCTCATCTACAGATGATGAAATTCAGTGTTGGCAAAGAGACACTTTCAATAAATGAACATTTATTGAGGCCTACAATGCTCTAGGCCATCTACCATATAGCATCATCTTCCACAGCACTTACATGCCTTATTCAGAAGAAGGAAAAGTATTTCAAAGATCCTTAGTACAAGACACGTGGTAGAAAGTACACGGCCATTTTTCTCTATTTTCTCATGTACTAGAAAGAAAGAAAATACACATAGGTATTTATTTTCAGTTTACCCACCCAGCGAAAAACTGAATGTTGATTTCTCAACCTACCAAGCCAAATGTCATTACTCTTCACACCTTTGGATTTTCACAAATGTCACATCTCCGCTGAGGAAGAACTTCACTCACATTTTTGAATAAGACCGTGTCTGCTCAAGATGGAAGCCCTAAACCTGGGTGGCTAATACCAAGTCTTTTGAATTTCAGAACAAGCAGAAACTAATTCGTGAATTTGTTCATTTTTCTTTCCCGGCTACAAAGCATTTGGTAGACATTAAGTTCTCAGTTAGCTCACACGTTGACATCCCCCGAGTGTTTTTAGTCTGGATATTAAATAGTCTGATACAGATGGTAGAAGGATTCTGGCTTTAAATTTAAATTTTAGATACTTTAATAGGCATGGCCCAGGTATATAGCACTGTGATTAATGGAGCATCTGAAATTATGCATTATGTTCATGAAATTTAGATTGGCCTGTTTGCTTGGATCTATGCTCAGTAATACCCAAGGGAGAGAACTCTGCAGAAAGCCCAAATTTGAGAACAGGCTCTGTCTCTTAACTACTGTAAATAAGTTTTGGAAACTTGTATTCAACGTCTGTTTCTTCATTTAGAAAATAGGTACCATAATGATGCCTACATTCTAGGGATACTATGAACATTAAATACATATTTTGTTGGAAATCATATCCCATGGCCTCTCACCAATTTTGATTATCTGTTGATATGTAACATATAACCCTCCCGGTTCCATACATTAAGGTGATACTGGGTTACTGTCTTCCATGATTCTGGCAGTTGGCTGTGCTTGATCAGGTAATTCTTCTACCCCGTGCTATTAGTGGCATCATACGGAGGCTTTGGTGGTGCGGAGCATCCAAGGTGTCTCCCTCTCTCAGTTGGCAGTCACTACTGTCAGCAGATCTGTTGTGGCTGCCGACCTGGGTTCTTCATGTGGCCTCCATGAAATGTGACCATTGGCTTCTGAGAGAGAGTGCTCCCAGTGCTCAAAGGGGAAGAAAACAAAACCAACCTTTCTTCATGAGGTCTGGAATTAAAAAGCCCCTGATTGTTGTATCACTGCATTCTGCTAACCATCACTCTCCCGTGGCCACCTCTGATGGGAATGGGAAACGAGAGAATGGGAAACAGCTCCATCTCTTACTTTGAGGAGCAGCATGTGTAAATGAGGTGGAGAAGAATTTGGGGGGCCACCCTTGGATGCTCCATGTCACCTGATCACATAGAGAATAAAATCTAAAATATTTACACTGGCTTCTTGGGAATCTGTCCCCATCTCCCAACACCTCCATACTCTCGTCTTTCTCTTCCCTCCAGCCATACTGATCTTGTTGTTCTTCAGATATGCATATTGTACTCCCATGCTGGGGTTCCAGTGTGTTCCTTCTTTCTGAAATGTTCTTACTCTAGCTTTTAGACTTGCTCACTGACCTCACTCAGGAGTTCACTCAGACACCAACTCTTAGAGGTTTTTCATGACCATCTCATCAAAAACAAGTCAAGAAAGTCTGCCCTCTATCATTATTTTAGTTTTCTTCATATTTTTTAGTTTCTTCAAAAAGACTGTGGGATGAGAACATGTGAAGTATCTTAAAACTTTAGTTTTCTTCCCTTACCAGTCACTATTGGACATTCTACTTTCTTTTGCTCACTGTCTTTTCTACTGGAAATAAGCTCAGTGAAGGCAGGGATATTCTTGTCTTTACTAGATATTTCCCTTGTGTAGAAGTATATCTAAACGTAGTAGATCTTTATGTGTGGGCATACATACATACATTCAGGAATGAAATGAATGAATGTGAAAGGACTTTGTAGCTTGTGTAGATTATTATTTTTATTATTGGCTAAAGACATAGTCCACTCTTTTTCTTTCATGATGTATTCTTTTTATTCATGAAGACATTTACTGAAGGCATGCTATCTGTAAGGCTCTGTGCTCATGAGTAATTGCTTTAAGAATTAATGTGGATTCATAGCATTTGATTTATAATTTGTTAGATTGTATTACACATGATAACAAAGTCTGGATTAATTCTCACAGAGGGTTTTCATTTAATTGTCCTCCACAGATGTGCCTTTTAAATCCTACAGTTCAACCTTGCTGTTACATGCCAAAAAATCACATGCCAGCTTTGCAATTAAATGCCTCAATATGGTTATACCTGTATAGATTATCCTGGTATAGAGGAGATAAAACTACTGTGTATTAAATGTCTGAAGTGCCCCATGAATGTCTGTATCTTACCAGCACCATAGCCCTGTGAAAGAGAACTTATCCCCCGTTTATAGAAAAGAAAATAGAGGTTCCAAATGCCTTGATTCTTCCAGTTCTCTGGTGCTTAGCTAGTATCTAGCACTGAGGAGCTCAATAAATATTTGTTAAATACTGAACAAAAGACAAGTTAACTAAATTGTTTTTTAAAAATATCACCCAGAAGGTGATAGACCTGAATTTGCACAGACCTGAATTTGAGCCCAAGCTGAACAAGCTCCAGAGCTAAAATTATTTCCGCCAGTCCAGAGCAAGTCCTGGTGGTCTTAGCATCAGTGTCAACTCTAAAAATTAGAGCAGAGGAGGGATCTTAGAGGCAAGAGTTAAAAATCCATTTTGAAAGTGGAATTGCATCAGGAAATAATATAATTATTCTAACTGACAACATTTTATATTAGATGCTACAGTTGGTTCGATGTGGGACATCTGTTTAACATCATACACAAAATAAAACTTTCCCTTTGACATATTTGGTTCTTGAGTCTCCTAGAAAATGCTGGTGATCTACATCCTTTGAATATTAATGAAGCAAATTAGCTCCAAAAATGCCCTACTGTGTCTCAACTCCAGGAACCAACAGGACTTATTAGACTCCTGTTGATTAGAAATGTTAAAGTGAGTTTTCTTTCTTTTCATTTTAATTAAATAAAGTTGACAGGCTTTCTTGATTCCTAGTTGGCCAAGCCTGCTGAAGTGTGGAATGAAGGGGGAATGGTACCTTCTTCTGAGAAACCTTTGTAAGGTTGCATTGGGTTGTATTCTTTCTTAAAGGACTCGAGGAAGCAATCAGTAAGTTTTAAGACAAATGGAATCCAAAGGTTTTAGCTCTTGGGAGAAAAGGTAGAGAGACAAAAAGAAGATAACCCCTCATATGATTGCAGATGAGTGGGTGTGGAGATTACAATTTGGGTTAGGCCTACTGGCTGCGTGTCATAACACAGTGTAAGCAGTAAGCACGATTTTAATTCTTCACCACCCAGTTGAACCATTCCTAAAGACCATAGTGATTCAGTGGCACTTAATTTTACTGGTTGGATGGATTGAAGCACAGCTGTAAATATCTCGTGCAAGATCAAAGCTGAGAACTCATCATCCAAGCTGCATGGAGCTAGGGAAGACATATACTTTGATTTCTGTCTTTTATTTCCAGTCTCACATAAAAGCATCCTAACCTTAAGTTGTACTATTTTTTGGTTGGTTTATAACCATATAAATACCTCCTGAGAGTGCAGCCAACAATGATGGGATATAACGACCTGGAGAAAGGCAGTTTTACAAGGTGTGGGAAAATTTGTTATAAGGAGGTCAGAAAAGAAGAGGTATACCCCTATAGCCCAAGTCCTTAAAAGAGAGATTTCCTATGGACTAAATCTAGAAAGAGTCCAGCTAAGTTGATTAAGTAGATTAAGGAAGGCATCTGAACATCATGTTTTTCAGACATCACATTAGAAATGGATGTGTGTGTGTGTATGTGTAAAGTATTATAGAATAGCTTCTATAGCATCATATAACCCAAAAGGTATTCTCCAGGGTCTAGACAATGTGATGTCTCCCTTTCCAGAAAAGCACTCATTTTCCCCTGAGGAATTGTTCATAACATCCACCCCCATTGTTTAAGGGTGAACCCACAACTCTGGGGTGCACATTTGACTACCTATCACTTCCTATAGGGGTCCCACATGACTGTGGCAGGGAAGCCTGGGACCTAGAGGGACATGGTGCTAGCTTCATGAAGTGAGAAAGGTCACCTTTCCTCACACCTGTCCCCAGCTCGCATGAACCCGTTTGCCTCAGCAGTAGCTAAAATAAAAAGTGGGACTGAGAGGATTTGCCTGGGTGAACTTTCTAAGTGTGCTGTCAAACCTCCAAATAACCCCACATAGGTAGATGGGAGGCTTCCCCGGTGGCTTAGTGATAAAGAATCTGCCTGCAGTTCGGGAATTGCAGGAGACACAGGTTTGATCCCTGGGTTGGGAAGATCCCTTGGAAGAGGGCATGGCAACCCACTCCAATGTTTTTGCTCGGAGAATCCCATGGACAGAGGAGCCTGGGTGGGCCACAGTCCATAGGGTCGCATGGAGTTGGACATAACTGAAGTGACTTAGCACACACACAGGTAGATGGGAAAACTGAGGCTCAGCAGGGGTAAACTCTGTGGCCCAGGACATACAGCTCACTCAGTAGGAGATTCAGGCCCCAGACCCCCTGTTTGTCTCTCTGAACAGCCTTCTGAACTCACATATTTTACCTCCTAAGTTGCTTTCATTCGAGACTAGATCTAAACTCGCACCCTTGCTTAGGGAAAGAATTCAGGAGCCAAACCTGATGATTGCAGAAGGAGAGTGGCTGGATTTACCTGATACCAACAATAAAAACCCCCAGTGACAAATGTGTTATAATATTGACGATTCAGCCAGAGGCAACAGATTATCAGTTGTTCATTATCTTAAGTATCATCTGATCTCATAACCCTACAAGCATCGTTCCTTTCCCTCCCCCCACCCCCAACCCACATACACTCAGCTTTTACCAAAATAGCTTCAGGATGTTTTCTCCTCTTCTCTTTAAAGCCGGCACGTATGGTAGAAGTGAGTATGGAGTCTTTGGGAAAGGGGGAAAACTGCCTTACACGAAATAGCTGTGGAAACTTAAGTCTTAGTGGAAGGGAAACATGAAAACAGCTTGGTTCCCATTGTCACTAGTGTACAAATTGTCTTTCCGAATTTTTGTGCAGTTGAGCTGGGGTGGAGGAGGTGGGTGCTTGGAGGACCATTGAATCCTTAATTATTCCTCTCCGGGAACTTACAGGTTAGGCCAGGGAATGCGTTCACTCCTGATTATTCATTTCTGTGGCATACCTTTGAGGCAGATTATATACACATATGTTCCTGTGGCTTCTCTTCTCTGGTTATATTTATAAGTCTAAGCATCCTTTTCATGCTCCATTGGAAAAGCCTCATGTGGTTGTACTTGGTCAGGTTGCTTTGACAATAAGAAATCAAGCAACGTTGGTAACTGCCTCTTGCTCCTGCTTTGGTTTAGGTAAATATTAGCAGCCTGAGAATTGTGTGGAAGAAGAAAAGTGCCACTCTGGAGTGCTGTGGAAGGAAAAGTTGGCAGAATTTCGTGTTGTTCTCTATTGTGTTTTTCTCATCTCTTCTATGGGCTCTGTGACCTTGGGTAGGTTGCTGAGACTGAAAAACTCCACTGATTACAAATGTTAAATAGAGTTGATAATCTCCACCCCACTCTCAGGGGCTCTGGGAGGGCAGAGTGAGGCAAATGCATTGGAAAAGGCCTTGTATCCTGTTAGGTGCCTTGTAAACAGTTAAATGCCATGCTGTCTGAGATTCGGCAAATGCTAACATTTTTTCTCTTTGACCTTCAACAAAAGAAAAGCTAAGGGTGTGAATTTCTGTTGTAACTCAGTCAAGGCCATAATGTGGGAGAAGAGACTTATATCATCCAGGTGTGTGCCCACATTACCCAAGGCTAAACCTAGAGAGTGGAGAGAAATGATGTCTTTTTTCTTGTCTTTGGGAAATAGCTCATGATAGTAAAGTTGTTTGGTCATTTGCCATGTGTCAGGTTCTATGCTAAGTGTTTTCTATACATTCCTCATGTATTCTATCAGCATGAGCAACGGGGAGGGGGATGGAATGAGAAACAATCGCAAAGTCAACCACAGTGAAGGTGGATGAGGCTGACATAGCACTCGTTTATTCCACTAATATTTGTGGAGTCCGTATTGTGTGCCAGACACTGTCCTGCGTAGCATGTATCTTCATGTTTGCTATTGAGACTGAGGTATGACGACATATGGCCGTGCAGAGAGAAGCAGCTGTGAGGCGATAAGGTAGGTAAATCCTGGAAAAAGCATCTGTTTCCTACTCTCGGCTAGGGAGCCCTGGCCTTCATTTTGCAAATCAAAACCCAGGCCAAAGGCTTGGAGCTGCTTGAAGATGAATCCTCAGAGGTCACTAAATGCTGCTAAGTGAGTGTTTCCATTTTCCATCTGTCACTTTAATCACAGACCCTGTGCTTTTTTCAGTCACAGCAAGCTCCCACCTCTGGGGGACATGGGAGCAGACAGGACCCCTCTTTGCCAGCTCTTTGTTAAACGTGATTCTCTGAAAGCTCCTCTCCAAACTCAGAAGGAACCTGGAGCTGCTTGGCCTGTGCTCAAGCTCCCAACAGAAGCAGCTCAAAGATGTCATGTGGTCTCCAGTAATTAGACCCGCCAAACCCATCACCAAGGAGAGCCAGCGCACTTAGGCAATTAGTGATGATTTGGCTAGTGTCCACTGTTACCAGATGGCCTCCACAAGTCTCCTGCTTTCTCAGAGAAATTATACATGAAGGCAAAAAACATGTCCTTTAAAGGCATGGACAGAGTAAGCATTCTAGACATGCAGTGGGAAGAAAAGATATGCACTCTTTATCAACATCAATTACATGGCAGGCTTGGAGGCTAGACATTCCCTATGTTATTATGTCAACTCTCACATCATCTGTATGGAGTAACTGCTAAGATTATCTTCACTTTACTTAAGAGAAAACCAAGGCTTTGAGAGCACGTCCAAAGTCAACCAATAAAAATATTTAAAGCTGGGATTCAAACTCAGTTTGTCTGGCTGCAAAGCACACTCTGGAATCACATAGGCCATTCAGTACTAATATGGTAGGAAGACCTCCTTTTAATACGTCACTTTTCCATCTTAGATTATGCCCCTCTGTTACATGCTTTTGTAGCACATATGAAGTCTTTTATTTATAGCTGTAACTGTCATATGTTTAAGGCCTATGCTCCCCACTCGATTCAGTCAAGACAGGGCCTTGTTTTCTTCATCACTTTGTCCACAACTCTCTGCATTGTGCCTGGTGTATAAAAAGTGGTCACCAACTACCTGTTGAGTGAATTAATGAAAGCAAACAGGCAAGAAAGAGAGTGAAAGAAAGAAGACGCAACTCACAAGAATATGAAAACATAATTGGGTTTCATATTTGAAAATATGTAACAGTGGTTTCTGGTAAACCAGTTCTCTGCAAGAACTGACTTATTGGAAAAGACCCTAATGCTGGGAAATATTGAAGGCAGGAAGATAAGGGGACAACAGAGGATGAGATGGTTGAATGGCCTCACCAACTCAATGAACAGGAGTTTGAGCAAGCTCTGGGAGTTGGTGATGGACAGGGAAGCCTGGCGTGCTGCAGTCCATGGGGGTCACAAAGAGTCAGACATGACTGAGCAATTGAACTTAACTGAGTTCTCTGCAAGGGGGAGAAACTGCTCTGATTTGTAGCACTTGTCAGTTTCCATGGTGTAAATACTCCCACTGTGACCAGTTTCAAACTACAAACACATTATCATTGAATGCAGAGTTGGGAAGAGATGCACAGTACTGGCTCTTGCCAGATCCAGCAGGACTTTGCCAAGTCGGTGAGAATCCAGAGGAAGTCAGTCTGCTATCTGATTTTCATTCTCCCCTATCTATAGATTGAAGATCTAGACTATTGATTTCCATATTCTCTCTCTCAACTATGACGCTCTTTAAGCAGACATATGATGCTTTCCATTCTCCCACTCGGTTGGGGTGATGTGAGTGAGGAGGAGGGATGATGGAGGACTGAACTTCCATAAGACAAGAGTGAGGGTTCAGGCTGATGTGCTGTTATAACACCTTGGTTCCTTGCTTGCCTTTCTCAGAAATATCTCCCAGTGCTTTAAAAATAGGTCTCATTTTTTTACATCCAAATGAAGGAATCAGCCTGTTTGCATCTCAAGTAAAATACAACTGCATGTCACCAATTTCTGAAGTCAAGCTTCAGCGGATTTTGGAAAGCTAGTGCTTAGCATTAGAAATCAGCTAAATATAAAGCATCCTGTTACAAAGATAGCCATAGAGAGACTTACAGGTTTTCTGTTTGAGGAAGACAGATGGATGCAATGAGAGCAAGGTGATGCCTCTATTTTATGGCCTCTGCTTACTTAACCACCCCTTCTCTTCTTTTACCGTTTATAGTACACAGGCTTTTCATTCCAGTGTAAACTTAAGTTGTTGCAGAATAGTTTAGGGAGAACAGGAAACTGTTGTTGGTACTATAATCTGTCAGAATTGCATTTCTACCTTTGCAATATTTTGAATGGGTGATCACTTGGTCTTAACATCTCATTATCACAGGACTGCTAAGTCACTAGTGCAAGTGTTCATTCTGTAGAAAATTGAAAAACACACTTTCTAGAAACAGAACATTCTTTCAAGTAAAGTCACTGTGATTTGAACAGTTCTGCATAGACAATCTATTTCAAGAGCTTTAGAGACAGAAGATGAGCTGTAGATATTTGCCCTCTTATGGGGTGCAGTGAAAAGTGGATCATTCAGAATGCTGGCAGTCACTCAGACTAATTAGATCTTTGGCCTTGAAGTTTGTCTCCACTCAGTTGCTCAGTCACTCAGTTGTGTCTGACTGTTTATGACCCCTTGGACTATAGCCCACCAGACTCCTCTGTCCATAGGATTTTCCAGGCAAGAATGCTGGAGTGGTCTGCCATTTCCTTCTCTGGGCTCCATCCCTTAGTCTACATGTATAGTGCATGCGTTTCAAATTCAGACGTAAAGGCATTCGTTGAACCACCAGAATTTGTCAGGCATTTTGCAGGGGTAGGAATAGGGAATAGATGAAAACCAACTTCGCTCCAGAAGTTCTCAGTATGGTACAAGAGGACAGAGAGCTGAATGAGTAGTCAAGGAGGAATGTGACTTGAATAGAAACAGAAATGTGTAGGAGAAGCACAGGTCTTAGGGACATGTAGGGAGAGAAGCCTCTGGAGTCAGATCAAATTTCTTTACTATCTATGTGACACTAAGGGCTTCCCTAGTGGCTCAGAGGGTAAATAATATGCCCGCAATGAGGGAGACTTGTGTCGGACCCCTGGATCAGGAAGATCCCCTGGAGAGAATGTGACCTTAAAGAAGTTCCTTTACCCTATAAGCTTATGTTTTCCTATATACAAAAAGGAGAATAATAATCATGCCTATCAGTCAAATTATTTTGAGGATTAGTTGAGACGATACATGTGGAACACTGATATAGTCTGTGACATATAGTGAGCACTCAATAAATATCAGCTATTTTTGGTTATTTTCCTTGGAGTCTCATTTGGGGTGGGGTAAACGGGAGTGGTTATGGGTAGAGGTGGGGATGGGAAAGGGAACTGCAGGCAGAGTGACAAAGACATGAAGATGTGCAAGACCATCATGTATATGTGGATGATATTTAATAGACCAGATTCATCTGACAAGTATTGGGAAATGGGAAGAAATGGAGTTTAAAACAGAAGACTGGAACAAGCTTGAAAAGAACTGACAACCTGAGTGAAGAAAGTAACCTCAACCTGAAGGCAACAGGACCCTCTGGCATTTATATGGTGACGGTCACATCTGCTGGGGTGACACTGAATGGGGGAGGGAAGGAGTTCCGAGGCAGGGAGGCTAATGAGGGGCTTGTGTCTAGAAATCCATATTAGGAGACCACTGGGGTTGAATGGCAGTTGACACCAGGAGGGTGGGAGAAGGACTCCCACAAATAAATGTACAGAATCAATGATAAGGACTTAGGGAACCCCATATTTCAGAAATGCCAGCAAAATAAGTACTGAAACTAATGAAAGAGATAGCAGGCAGCCACCACAGGTCTAGGATCAGAGAGAGGGAGCAAGATCAGGCTTCATGAAGACAAGGAAAAAGGATGTTTCTGGGAGGATGGGGTGGGTTAGCATTGTCAGATACCACTGGGATGCCAGGTTGGCTGAGACTTGAAAAGAGGCCAAGAATTGAAGCAATTAGTGGTTCATTGATGGTCTAATTAGAGCAGTTTGAGTGGAGTCCTAGATTAAAGCTGAAAAAAAAAGGCTTGGGGGAGAGGGAAAGGAAATGAAGTAGTGAGTGTGTACAACTCTTCAAGGAGTTGGGGACTAAGGGATGAAGAGGCAAAAGTAAGTTTGGGGCAGTGTGAATTGGAAGTTAAATAAAAAGATTGGGATGCTCCAAAGCTTTTAAAGAGGTTTGGTTAAGAAAGAGGGGTTGAAAAGAGAGGACAGATGCCTGCAGAGCTTAGAGAAGAGTAGATTGAAAACTGCAAGTAGAGAAATTGTTTGTTGATGGGGGAGGAGACCGTCTTCCCTGGGTCAGGAGGGAGGAAAAAAAAACACATAGAAGAATGCTAAAGTTGGAAGTGGTGGCATCCTGGCCTGAATTTCCTCTGTGGCAAACAATAAGTTGTCTTGTGAGTGGAGGGAAGTACAGGTGGATACTGGATACTTGACTAGATGAGTAAGTTTTGGAGCAGCCCCCATTGGGCAATGAAATGTGAATAGAGATCAAGGAGAAGACTTGAAAATATTGTCAAAGCAGAAAATGTGATATAGCCAAGATGGCTTCATTTTGATTTTTCTAGCATTTTGTGGGCATCCTGGGAGAATTTGCAGAGGGAAAAAAAAAAAAAAATATATATATATATATATATATATACATATATATATATATATATATATATATATATATATACACAGGATGGATTAAGGTGAGGATTGGCAAGAGAAGGACACAGCAGAAGGTTGTAGGGTAGAAGAATGGAATCTCCAAAGGGTTATTATTGATGTGGCTATTAGTGGGGACCAGACTGTCAGGGGAGGAAGAAGAGCTGGGAAGGGCTCCGAGGCTGGTATACAAACACAGTAGGGAATAGAGAAATGTGAGGATGTTCCCCTTGCCATCTTCGCTTCCCATCATTCCCTCAAGATGCCACATACCATCTGTGTGTGTATTTCCATCAGCAGTGTACTTACATAGGAGAGCAAAGTAATCCATGCTGAAAAATGGCACTCCAGAACATGCTATGGCAGTGGAGGTAGTGCTGTTTATTCATTGCATACCTTTTATTAGAGCCTTTCATAGTGACACAGTATTGCCATGAGAATGGAACACTCCCTTCATCCAATAATCTTACAATTTGATTTCTAGCCTCTCTGGAGGGAGCTTACTTTTATTTTCCTCTTTACTTCTTCCCCATTTTACACGTATATTCACAAATTCAAGCAAGCAAAATGTTCCCGTGAGGTGTCTTAATGGTCAAAGCAGGAATTACCAAAGTAACTTGGCAGGTTCCACGGACACTGATCTACTCATGCTTGTCTTAGAAATGATCTCAGAAATTCCTCCAGTGGTAAACTCCAACGTGAGATTAGGCATTTTTTTCTTGCTGTTCAAAGTCGAATATGCTCTGGTGGAGTTGCATCATTATGCCTTGAAAGTGAAAGTGAAAGTTGCTCAGTCGTTTCCAACTCTTTGCAACCCCATGGAATTCTCCAGGCCAGATTACCAGAGTGGGCAGCTTTTCCCTTCTCCAGGGGATCTTCCTGACCCAGGGATCAAACCCAGGTCTCCCGCATTGCAGGCGAATTCTTTACCAGCTGAGCCACCAGGGAAGCCCTTCATTATGCCTTAGTGTGAATGAATTCGTCAGATGACTTGTGGAAGCTAAGGATTATAGAACATAAATTCTTTGACTGACTCATTAAAGAATTATAATTGTGTTTGATAGGACAACTTGACAATGAACTTACTAACAACATAATCAAATGCTGTTAATCTTGCCATCCTTGGCAAGAAGGAAAGGGGAATACTATCAACAGACTGTCGAGAGGTGTAACAGTCGTCAGTTCAGTTCAGTTCAGTCACTCAGTCCTCTCCGACTCTTTGTGACCACATGGACTGCAGCATGCCAGGCTTCCCTGTCCGTCACCAACTCCTGGAGCTTACTCAAACTCTTGTCCATTGAGTCGGTGATGCCATCCAACCATCTCATCCTCTGTTGTCTCCTCCTCCTGCCTTCAGTCTTTTCCAGCATCAAGGTCTTTTCAAATGAGTCAGTTCTTCGCATCAGGTGGCCAAAGTATTGGAGCTTCAGCATCAGTCATTCCAGTGAATATTCAGGACTGATTTCTTTTAGGATTGACTGATTTGATCTCCTTGCAGTCCAAGGGACTCTCAAGAGTCTTCTCCAACACCACAGTTCAAAAGCATCAATTCTTCAGCAGTCAGCTGTCTTTATAGTCCAACTCTCACATCCATTCATGACTACCGGAAAAACCATAGCTTTGACTAGATGAACATTTGTTGGCAAATTAATGTCTCTGCTTTTTAATATGCTGTCTAGGTTGGTCATAGATTTCCTTCTGAGGAGCAAGCGTCTTTTAATTTCATGGCGGCAGTCACCATCTGCAGTGATTTTGGAGCCCCCCAAAATAATCTGTCACTGTTTCCATTGGTTCCCCATCTATTTGCCATGAAGTGATGGGACCAGATGCCATGATCTGAGTTTATGTAATGTTGAACTTCAAGCCAACTTTTTCACTCTCCTCTTTCACTTTCATCAAGAGGCTCTTTAGTTCTTCTTTGTTTTCTACCATAAGGGTGGTGTCATCTGCGTATCTGAGGTTATTGATATTTCTTCCAGCAATCTTGATTCCACCTTGTGCTTCATCCAGCCCAGCATTTTGCATGATGTACTCTGCATATAAGTTAAATAAGCAGGGTGACAATATATAGCTTTGATGTACTCCTTTCCCAATTTGGAATCAGTCCATTGTTCCATGTCTAGATCTAACTGTAACAGTCCTACAGAAGTTTAAATCTTTACATGCTTTGTTTTTCTCTTTAAATATTCATTGTTTAATTATAAAGTTTTTGTGCTGCTACCAAGGGGTGTAACCTTTTACCAAACAAACTTTAAAAAAAAAACATAGTTATTGTTAGAAGATGTATTTGTTATTATAATCTATGACATACTGGAAAAGGAAATGGCAACCCACTCTGGTATTCTTGCCTGGAGAATCTCCATGGACAGAGGTGTCTGGTGGGCTACAGCCCATGAAGTCTCAAAGAGTCAGACACAACTGAGCAACTAAGCACATGACATATAATTGTTTTAGAAAGTTAAATTTTCTCTCTTAGGCTACAGGGGCTTCCCTGATGGCTTGGATGGTAAAGAATCTGCCTGGAATGTGGGAGACTGGGGTTCGATCCCTGGGTTGGGAAGATCCCCTGGAGAAGGAAATGGCAACCCACTCCAGTATTCTTGTCTCGAGAATTCCATGGACGCAGGACCCTGGTGGGCTACAGTCCATAGGGTCACAGAGAGTCAGACACAACTGAGCGACTTTCACTTTTCTTAGACTATGAATGAGCTCAAAGCCTCGTGGTGATTGACCTGCCATGGTGAGAATAAACTCAACAAACTCTTTATTGATCTACTACTATGTATGGTTATGTTTTACTCTAAGGTAGCATTTTATCTCTCACTACTCTTGATAGCCATTGTGACAGGTAGGAGGTGATACCTCATTGTGGTTTTGATTTGCATTTCTCTAATAATTAGCAAAGTTGAACATCCTGTCATGTGCCTGTTAACCATCTGTGTGTCTTCTTTGAAGAAATATCTCTTTAGGTTTTCTGACTATTTAGATTCAGTTTGTTTTTTTTTTTCCAGTACTGAGTTGCATGAGATTTTGTATATTTTGGTTACTAACTCCTTGTCAGTAACATTTGTTTGAAAGTATTTTCTACCATTCTGTGGATTGTCTTTTCATTTTGTTAATGGTTTCCTATGCTGTAAAAAAGTTTTTAAGTTTGACTAGGTCCCATTTGTTTGCTTTTGCTTTTATTTCTTTTGCCTTGGGAGACTGATCTAAGAAACTATTTCTGCAGTTTATACTCAAGAATATTTTGCCTATGTTCTCTTCTGGTGTCATGTCTTATATTTAGGTCTTTAAACCATTTTGGGTTCATTTTTATCTACAGTATGAGTGACTTCTAATTTCATTAATTTACATGTAGTTGTCCAGCTTTCCTGCCACCATTTATTGAAGAGACTATCTTTTCTCCATTGTATATTTTTGCCTCCTTTGTCATAGATTAATTGACTGTAGATGTTACCCATTAACTTTTAAGTGGCAAAGCTGGGGTTTAATGTGTGACTGTTGTGACATAAATTTGTGCAATCAGCCATGAATTTTTTCTATTTCTACTTTTTGAATTTTTATTTTATTGTTTTTAATTGAAGTCTAATTTACCCACAATACTATGTTAGCTCTAGGTGTGCATCATAGTGATTTGATATTTCCGTACATTACAAAATGATCACTACCGTAAGTCTAGTTACCATCTATTACTATGCAAAGTTTTTATATTATCATTGTCTGTAGATTTAATCACTGTGACTCATTTATTTTGTAACTGCAAGTTTGTACGTAATTTCTCTCATCTATTTTTCTCATACCATACCTCCTCCTCTCTAGCAACCACCTGTTCACCGTATCTGTGAGTCTGTTTTTGTTTTGCTGTGTTTGTTTTTGTTTTATTTCTTAGATTCCACATTTAGTGAAATCATACAGTGTTTGTCTTTCTCTTCCAGATGTATTTCACTTAGTATATTACCCTCTAGGTCCATCTTTGTGTGTGTGTGTGACATTTTTTCCATTCATGTATTGATGCATACCTAGGCTCTACTGTTGCTTTCATAACTTGGCTATTGTAAGTAATGCTTCAACTAACATAAGATTAATATATCTTTCTAAATTTGCATTTTTTTCTTCAAAAAAATACCCAGAAGTGATATAGCTAGTTATATGATAGCTCTATTTTTAATTTTTGGAGGAACTTCTATGCTCTTTTCCATTGTGGCTGCACCAGTTTATAGTCCCCCCAACAGTGAACAAGTGTTCAATTTTCTCCGCATACTTGCCAACATTTATCTTTTTGATAATAGCCATTCTGACAGATGTGAGGTGATATCTTTGTGGTTTTGATTTGCATTTTCCTGATAATTAGTGATGACATCTTCCCATATATCTGTTGACCCTCTGTATGTCTTCTTTGGAAAAATATGTGTTTTTTTAAATCTGATTTTTCTCTTTTTGATGTTGAGTTGTCTGAGTCATTTGTGTAATTTGGATGTTAGCCTGTTATCAGATATATCATTTGCAAAAATCTTCTCCCTTTCAATATGTGATCTGTTTATTTTGTTGATAGTTTCTTCCCTGTGCAAAATACTTTTAATCTGTATTCGTCTTATTTATTTTTGCTTTTGTTTCTCTTGTCTAAGACATAGGCAAAAAAAAAAAAAATATTGCTGAGATAATACTGCCTATGATTTCTTCTAGGAGTTTTATGGTTTCAGGTTTACATTTAAGTGTTTAATCCAGTTAATATTTTTATATGGTATAAGAAAGTCCAGTTTGTTACTTCTGCATGTAGTTGTCTAGTTTTCTTGACACTGTTTATTGAATAGGCTGTCTTTTCCTCACTGCACATTCTTACCTCCTTTGTCGTAGTTTAACTGCACAGTAAATAAATGTGGGTTATTTTGTTCCATTGATATATGTGTTTATCTTTGTGTAAATACCATATTCTTTTGATTACTGTAGCTTTAAAGTATAGTTTGAAATTAGGAAGCACCACACCTCGAGCTTTGTTCTTTTTAAAGATCATTTTGGCTATCTTCAGTCTTTTGTGTTTTTATACATATTTTAAAGTTATTTTTTCTAGTTCTCTGAAAAATGCCTTTGGTGTTTTGATAGCAATTGCATTGAATCTATAGATTGCCTTGGGTAGTATGGTCACTGTACCAATATCATTTCTTCCAAGTCATGAGCATGGCATATTTTTCCATTTGTTTGTGTCATCTTTGACTTCTTTCATCAGTGTTTTATAGTTTTTCAAGTATAAGGCTTTTATCTCCTTGGTTAGATTTATGTCTTGGTATCTTATTCTTTTCGATGCAGTGGTAAATGATATTGTGTTCTTAATTTTTCTTCCTGGCAGCTTGTTGTTGGTGTTTAGAAATGCAGTACATCTGTTGATTAATTTTATATCCTGCAACTTTACTGAATTCATTTATTAATTCTAATGGTTTTTGGTGGTGTCTTTAGGATTTTCTCTATATAGTGTCATGTCATTTGGCAACAATGACTGTTTTACCTCCATCTTTCTAGTTTGGATCCCTATTATCCTTTTCCTTGTCTGATTGCTATAACTAGAATTTCCAACACTATGTTGAGTATTTATGATGAAAGTAGGTGTTCTTGTCTTGTTCCTGATCTTAGAGGAAATGCTTTCAACTTTTTGCCATTGAATATGATGTTAGTTATGGGCCTGTCATATACGGCCTTTATTATGTTGCTGTATGTTCCTTCAGTAACCACTTTATTGAGGGTTTTTAAAAATCATAAGTAGATATTGAATTTTGTCAAATGCTTCTGCATCATCTATTGATATGATTGAGAAGATATTTTATTCTTCAATTTGCTAATGTTTTGCATCACATTGACAGTCTTACAAATATTGAACCATCCTTGCATCCTTGGGATGAATTCCACTTAATCATGGTGTATGATCCTTTCAATATATTGTTGAATTCAGGTTGATAATATTTCTTTGAGAATCTTTGCATCTGTGTTCATCAGTGGTATTGGCCCAGGCCTGGTGCCAGTCCCCAGGTGTGTGGGGGGATGTGGTCCCTGTGCTACTGGCTGCTTGGCCTTGGTGTCCTGGGATTGGTGCTGACTGGCTGTTGGGTAGGTGAGCATCCAGTGCCAATAGACTAGTGTGAGGACTCCAAAATGGTGTTTGCCAGCCCCACTCTCCTTGGAGTGGAGGGCATGTTCCTTTCAAACTGCCACCTCTGCACCAGGACTCAGAGCATGTGAGATTTTGAGTGATCCCATTACGAGTGGTGTCTGTGTTTCCTGAAGCTTTCTATCAAACCCCACTTGCCTTCAAACCAGACACTCTTGGGACTTGTCTTCCTAGTGCGGGACAACCATGCTGGGGATGGGGAGCCCAATGTGGGTCTCAGAGCCCTCACTCCTTGCGAAGAATATCTGCAGTTGTGATTATTGCCTCATTTGTGGGTTGCCTAACCTGGCATTTGGGTCTTATTTCGACTGCTACTCCTACCTGTCCTATTGTGGTTCCTTCTTTATATCTTGAGTTGTGGAAAGCTTTTTATGCTAGTCTTCATGTTGTTTTCATCGATAGCTGTTCTGTAAATAGCTGTGATTTTGGTGTACCTGTGGGAAGAAGTGAACTCAGGGTCTTCTTATTCTACCATCTTGGCCATTCATTCTCTTGACATTTTTTAACAGTAGCAGATTGGGGATCCAAGTTCAAATTACCTAGAATTCCTTTTATTTCCTTTTCTTTTTTTTAGTATAAATTTATTTATTTTAATTGGAGACTAGTTACTTTACAATATTGTATTGGTTTTGCCATACACTGACATGAGTCCACCACGGGTGTACATGTGTTCCCCATTCTGAACCCCCCTCCCACCTCCCTCCTCATCCCATCCCTCTGGGTCATCCCAGTGAACCGGCCCCAAGTACCCTGTATCATGCATCGAACCTGGACTGGCGATTCATTTCACATATGATAATATACATGTTTCAATGGCATTTTCCCAAACCATCCCACTCTCGCCCTCTCCCACAGAGTCCAGAAGACTGTTCTATACATCTGTGTCTCTTTTGCTGTCTCACATACAGGGTTATTGTTACCATCTTTCTAAATTCCATATATATGTGTTAGTATACTGTATTGGTGTTTTTCTTTCTGGCTTACTTCACTCTGTATAGGCTCCAGTTAGAATTCCTTTTAAAAACATGATAATCACTCATGTTTTAAAACCCTGCAGTTACTTGTCCAGCTTCCCCAAGTCTGCTCCTCATTTTGGTGGTGCTGAGCTGATCTCAGTACTGAGCTTAATTATTTAGGAAGCTTCCCAAAGCATCTTTTCCCTTCTGATTCAAATCTGATCTCTCTGTGGCCTCCATTAAAGAGGTGCCAAGATGTAAACAATCACTGTGAACTATGTATTTTAATAGATATTTCAACTGCATGGAAGATGTGAAGAATTCTGAGAAAAACAGAGTCCCATCATCTGCAAAATGATGTTTCATCAGCCTGGAGTTTTATTTCTCCGCAAGAACACTTAAGTCCCTGGAGCTGTTTTAATCTTGCCTCATTAAAAGTTAATATAATTTGAATTGGTGCTATTCGTTTTGTATCTGGACACCTCATTTACCCAGCTCAGCCTGGGTCTCTGTACACCAAGCCCATGTGGAAATGCATGTATCCACCTTACCTTCATTCAAGTTGCAGGCCCAGATGGGAGTAATCAATAGCTGATCGTTGATAAATGGTTATCATTACAGAGCACACAGATTCAAATGTCAGCCAAAGAATGGATGCCAGCTATTTGTTGTTGGATAATTCAGGAATGTCAGGAGGTAACAGAGAGAGATTGCTATGCTACGTTCATTACCCAGCCCAGGGGAGGAGTGTTAAACATTAATATTTGAGCTCTGAAAGTATCAGAAACTTGATGGTCAGGAGTACTTTGTAAAGGGAATGAGAGGAAGCTTAGTAAGCCCACATTTCTCCAGCATGTACTGCAAAGGATTACTAATGTCTGAAATCCCTATCTTAAGAGTTAAATTCTTTGTCCCCGAGTCCTGTATGGTGGGACAGCGTATGATCAACAGAAAAAGAGAACAGGCAGAGCAGTATTTTTAGACTGAGAAGTTATCCATGTGTACTGGAGGCAGCTTCCTGAGTGTCATCATCATTTCCTTCAGGACCCCCACAGTCATTTAATTCATTACTCATTTGTATCTTTCCTTTTTTATTCATTTATCCAAAACAATCCATGGAGCTCCTACCATATTCAAACACTTGCTGGGACAGGAATACAAAAATATAACAAAAGCTAAAATATGAATCTTTCCTCTGTAGTGCTTATATTTTGTATAGCTGGAAGACAGATTAAAGCATAATAGTTATTAAAATATATATAATAGGATAACTTATGGGGTAAAATTCATGGAGTTATCAGAACATGGATCTGAGTGTATGTGAGGTGAGTGGCAGAAAGTGTCCTATATGAAGAAATTTGCAATATTGATCTTGAATGATGAAAGCTTCACTATTCACTGGGTGGAGAAAATAGACAAAGCAATTTTCCAAAAGAGAATAACTGTAAAAGCTTTCTGCATGTGAGCAGGAAGATTCATTGGCTTGAAAAATAGTGGTGTGTGAGTTGATATAGTGTGGATTGAAATCAGAATAAGCAGGGAAATAGTACCATGCTGAGAAGTGTTATATTTTGGTCTTGTGTCAAATGTCTCTTACAATTTTTTTTTTTAACTTATAGAAACATAGAAAAAATGAGTCATCTGTATGTTTCCATATTGTGTACAGAGCACTGTCAGGATGTACATGGTGATTACAAGGCAGGGTTGGAAGTATTTAAGTCTTTGAAGCTAGGACTTTTGTAGTAACCCAGGTAAGAGGTGTTGAGAGCGGAACAAGCACGTCTAATGTTGATGTTTTTCACTGAGATGGAGAAGGTGGATTAAGACTAGGGATAACGATGTACATAAGGAGACTGGGAAAAGAACACACGGAGTTCAAAAACTCTGAAGGAATTTCTGTGAGGGTGGAAGGAAGGACTGGAAGTGGGGGGTTAGATCTTAGCAGAGATATCAGAAAGCAAGGTCAGGGTTTGAAATAATTATACAATGGGTTGATAAAACAGCGGGGTTAAGGAATCATGGGTAAGTGAGTGGAGACCTAAGAATGAAAGCATGATGAGTCTGCATAAATACTGGGATGAGCAGAGGAGAAGCCAGTAAAGGAGACACTGTAGAAATGATCAGCAAGGTCAGAGGGCAACTGTGACGGTGACCCAAAATAAATGCTTCTGTCTTACAACTACAATAATAAAATTTTCAAGGAAGAAAAACTTAAGTTGATCCTTACAATGAATGTAGTCTATTAATTACTTGTTTTTTCTTCCATTTATATGAATAGTCTCTATTGAATTTTAGTTGACCGTCTACATTATGCTAATAGGAGATGATGAAATTTAGTTGTGGCAGTGCTTAGTAATTACTTCAGAAGAATGTAGAAGCATACTAGTAAAGCAGAAAGCAAAGACTTCCACCATCATTATCAAGAGAGTTTTATTTGCTCCTGACATAAGGAGAAGACCTCATTGTCATACTTACAAGGGTGATGTGTTTTAATGACAAAGAACCTTTCAAAGTAGTGGTTCCTCTATTATATTTTGTAATTAAGCTTGAGCTGTAACCAGAGGGAGTATGTATCTCAGTTTCATTTTGTTTTTAATTTTTATTGAAATATAGTTAATTTACAATGTTGTGTTCATTTCAGGTGTACAACAAGGTGATTCAGTTATACATATAAATGTATATTCTCTTTAAGACTCTTTTCCATTATAGATTGTTACAAGATATTGAGTATAGTTCCCTGTGCTCTAAAGTAGGTCCTTGTGGGTTATCTATTTTCTATATAGTTAGCCTGTATATTATAATGCCAAGCTCCTAATTTATCCTTTCCCCCTTTCCCCTTTGGTAACTATAAATTTGTTTTCTATGTCTGTGAGTCTTTCTGTTTCATAAATAAGTTGATTTCTCTCATTTTTAAAAATTCCATGTGTAAATGATATCATGTGATATTTGTCTCTCTCTGACTTACTTCACTTAGTATGATAATCTCTAGGTCCATCTATGTCACTGCAAATGGCATTATTTCATTCTTTTTTATGACTGAGTAATAGTCCACTGTGTACATATACCAGTTCTTCATGTCTCACTTTAATACGTGGTCTCTTGGCACTGAGTGACCCAGGTTTATTGAGTTTTACTTGTAAGTATCTCATAGTTAGACAGGAAGGCTTGATAAGTAATGTCTGAACTCTCAGCATACTCATTCATTTAGCAAGTTTTTTTTTTTTTCTTAACTCCCTAGGGATTATTCTAGATTTGAAAAAATACAGTAAAAAACTAACATCTCTCCTCTCCTGGGGTTATGTTTATATGATGCCAGAGCAAGAAATTCAAAATCAACCAATAAAACCCTGATACTGATAACTGCTGTGACAAATCATGGTAGAATGGGGGATCAAGAAAAGAACAGAGGCCTCTGGGTCTCACACCCTGTGATGTGTCAGTGGAGACCCCAGCCAGTGGGGATTCCCTGGCGGGAAGGGGATAGCATTTTGCTCTTGAGCACGTGCTCTCAGCAGAAGCTTCTTTCTTCCATGCTGGCTCCTTTCTTTCTCTTCTGTGTGGAGCCCCATGATCAGCAGCTGGTCGGTCCCAGGAACTCACAGAGCCCTACTGTGACTCCTCCAGTTCTTCCGTCTCTCGGGCAGCTCTTCTGCCACACTGCTGTGATATATCACTTCATCCTTAAGCACCCCAGAGAGAGGACAGCTCCCTGGGGAGTAATCCTCTCTAGCTGTGTATCCCTGGCCAACTAGCTTTTTCCTTTCAGTATTTACATTTAAACTAGTTTAAAACCTGTAACAGTAATACATAACACTGTGGACACATTCAAACAAAAGAGAGGAGCATCGAAATACATTTTTTTTGGTCTGAGACACTTCCCCTTGGTCTTCCCAACTTCCACCTACTCCCTAGAAGATATAATAACTTTTAACAGTTTCTTCTGTATTTTTTGTTGCATGTCAGAGTGAGAGGTCCAGGCCTGACCCCCACCCTGCAACAAACACTAGAATGTCTTAGCAATCATTTTATATTGGGGTGTGGGTTCTACTAAGCTTTGATCTTAGTTACTCGAGAACTTTGAATATAAGCTGCGTGTCAAGAGTAAGAGGTCCTGGCCCCAGGACTCCGAATAGTAGCAATGGGGTGTGAAATAACAGACTCTGGGGACTTCCTTGGTGGTCTAATGGTTAAGACTTGTGCTTCCAGTGCAGGGGGCCAGGGTTTGAACCCTGGTCAGGGAACTGGATCACAAGTGCCACAGTGAAGATCCTGTGTGCTGCAACTAAGAAAGACCTGGCGGAGCCATAAATAAATAACACCTCAGACTTAAGAGAGGAAACTGACACGGATAAGTAGGCTTGTAGTGGCAAAGATGATCCTGACATGGCCCCATTCCAGAACAAATTGTGACATCACTGGTTCGCTCTCTTCTTTTCTCTGCTCCCAAACCTCACTGGTGATGCACATCTCTCAAGCTGGATTGACTCCCCATCCTCTTGATCCTCCCCATGAAGAGTGAGCTCTGTCTCTTCAAATTTGATCCTTTTCTATCTAAGGCCAGTGAGGCCTCTAATTTGCATTAAATTAAATAGGCTTCCTTGGTACATCTCTATTAATTGCATCTTTTTAAAAATAAGTTTTTAGAAAGACAATTTTATATGATCACACACAGAAAGCCAGTACACATTTGAATAAGTAGAATACAACTGTAAAAATACAACAAATAACGTTATTAAATTATAGCTAGATTCCGTCGCCTGACAAGTCTCTGAGCCTGAAACCCACTGTTTCTTTGTGTACATGTAGTAGCAAGGGGAGAAGCATTTATCTTTCAGATATTTGAAAGTAGAAAAGAATTAAAGCCGATGTATAAAGATAATTAAGAAGTATCTTTCTCAATAAAGGGTGTGCCACCCAGGTTCTTCAGAAATTTATGGGATATACAGCCTCAAGTGTTGTGGTCAGTGGATAGATGGGCTTTCCGCTCCTTCAGGGTTGTCTTAGGGCAGAGAGCTCCCCAGCCCCTGTTTGTGTCCTCAGAGCAGTGCATACGGAGCCCCCGAGCCAGTCTGGCTGTTTTGGTCCAAGGAGAATCACTCTGACCGGCATCATTAGTACTAGGGCTTCCTGCCAGGTTGTTTGGAGCTTTCTTGGGTCTTCATCATCAATGACTTGTCCCTCTGTTCCTTATTCCTTCCTCCCTCTTTGTTTGGAAGGAAGTTTTCACTTTGGTCTCAGGTTCAAAGGATTTTTTAACAAAATGAGTCAGTTGTTCTATACACATAAATAATACCAACATTTATTAGAGAATTATCTAGCTTACTTTCAATATAAACATTAAAAAAAAAAAAGGGAAATAGAAACAGCAGAGGATACATCACCAAATTCTGTTTTGACCAACATCCAGACTCAGACAGCACTGGGGAGTCCCGTGTCACAGCACATCTGCAGTCCCAGGTGCGAAAAGGTCCCAGGCAGCACATGGTGAACACTTAGGGTGAGACTTCAAAAAGTGCACTCCAGGGTTCCTGCTTATAGTCCCAGGATACAAACTGATACCATCATCAATTTGTGAACATATTGCAGTTCTGGTTTCATGTTAATGCTGTTTGTTCTGGCATGTACAACTTGGAATGTTAAGCCTGGGGCTTGGTTGGCCAGACCCCTTCCAGGGGCTCAACAGTCTCAAGATTGGTCCCCTATCTTATCTATGGTCACAGCAGGCAGTCAGGACACTCACAGTAAGGGCGGTGTCAGAAGCAAAGTCAGAGGCCTGGTTACTCACAGTAAGGGCAGGTTAGAAGCAAGGTCAGAGGGCTGCTCTGCTTGTCTCTGAAGCCTAATCAAGACTATGTATTTAATTTCCCTAACAGTCTTTCTTCATCAGATACTGAATATTTTTTTTTTTTAATTGGAGAATAAATGCTTTACAATGCTATGTTCGTTTCTGCCATATATCAGCATAAATCACCAAAGATACACACATGTGCCCTCCCTGTTAAACCTTCCTCCCACCTCCCACCCATCCCACCCCTCTAGGCTGTCACAGAGCAAGGGGCTGAGCTCCCTGTAACATATAGCAGACTCCCACTGGATATTTTACATAGGTAATGTATATGTTTCCATGCCACTCTCTCTATTCATCCTGCTGCTCCTTTCCTCTCTGTGCTAGATAATGATTGTAATAAGTGAATCACACCCCAAATTCCATGTTAGCATCTGCTTCTGGAATATCCAACCAGAGACAATGATTTAATGTTATTTATTTTGGGGTCAGTTTGTCACCAAATTTATGTCTGGTGCAACCAAGAGAACCTAAATATGGAGTCAGACAAATGTAAAATTCAGTATTCTTATTACTTTATATGAGTTTTTTAGTCTCCAGAAATTCCCAATTTTATTAAATCTAAAATAATAATAATTCCTCACAGAAACTTATACACTGAGAGAACCCAGAGGAGGCATTTAGGGCAGGGACTTTCTCAGGGGACATTCTGGATCTAGGTCATGTACTGTATCAGTGCCGTCTAATAAAGATAAGCCACACATTTGACTTACTTACACAGCTAGGCTTCCCAGTTGAATCAGTGGGTAAAGAATTCGCCTGCAGTGCAGGAGACACAGGAGACATGAGTTCGATTCCTGGCTCAGGCAGATCCCCTGGAGGAGGGCATGGCAACCCACTCAAGTATTCTTGCCTGGAGAATCTCATGGACAGAGGAGCCTGGTGGGTTACAGTTCATGGGGTCACAAAAGAATTGCATACAATGGAAGCAACTGAGCACACACTTGCATGCATACCTTTAAATTTTCTAGTGGCTGCCTACAAAAAAGTAAAACACAGTTGAAACTAATTTTAGTAATATATTTTACTCCACCCAATGCTCCCAACATACTGTATCATTTCAACTTAAAGTCAGTAGAAAATAATTAATGCAATGTTTTACTTTTTTTTTTTTAGCATTAAGTCTTAGAAAGCTGGTATCTATCTTACCCTCAGAGCACATTTAATTTGGACAAGCCATGCTTTTAATGCTCAGAAACTACATGTGATCAGGTGCTGCTAGAATAACAGCACAGTTCCAGAACAAATCTCGAGTTTTCTCTCTAATCCACTGTGAACCATCAATGAAAGAGCTTTATGGGTGGCTAATATGGCCAGACTGGGATGGAGTCCGTGGAGGGATTTCCTTCGCAGGCCTCACCTTCTCTCATAAATACACTTTATCTGCAGAAGCTCCCAGCTAGTATACTAGACAGATAATTGGAACATAAGCACCATTAATTTCAGAGTCATTACTTTCCTGACTTTAACAGAAATATGATTCAGGGTTATATGTATAAAATTGCATCCTTCATCAAAGATCTTACTTATAGCAAAAATGTGAAGACGTCTTACTCTCAAGTGATCAGAAGGGAAGTAAAGAATTTCAAAGGAGGTTTGGATAAAAGAAGGTAGACTGCACTGTCACGATTCTTTTGGAGACTGGCAGCATTAAAGCAATGCTTTTTCTGCTATACAGAGGGTATTGAGGAGGCATTAAAAGAGTTATTAAGAACAGGAAAAAATATTTTCATAGCAAAGGATTATTAGCCTATTTTCACCCATACAGTCACTGAATCAACAATTTGTTGCTAACAAAGCAAGAAAGTGTTAACCTTTATTGAGGGCTGATCACATGGTACTCACTGTTCAAAGTGCAAAGCATGGATTGAACAAAACATATCATAGGTAAGATTATAATCCCAATATGATGTTGGAGGAAACTCAGATGCTGAGTTTAAGCAAATGCCAAGGGTCACACAGCTAGCCAGGGAGAGAATCAAGACTCCATCTTGGGTATTTTGTTTCTAGAATTGCACCTTTAACCATCATCAGATGGTTTATGGAAAATCAAGATGAATCAGAGTTAGTTCTTCCTTCTTTTTGTACTGGATACTTAGCAGCAGTGATATGATAGGCATATAAATAAATGGGGTAGAAAATAGTGTAATAGGGTAAAAAGTATGATGGAAGGAAGTTCAGGGAGGTTTAAGCAGAGCATCTGGATGTGCTTAGGAACTCCTTCCTTGATTTACAGGTGAGGAAAATCAAGTCAAACAGTAGTTTATTAACATGTCCAATTACTAAGTGACAGATCCCTTTTAGAACCAACTCAGTGTTACCTGGGAGAGCGCTGAACCAATCCTCTTTCCAAAACAGAAGCTATTGTTTTAATAATAGCAGATTTCTTTTTGTTTCTTTTTATCAAAGTGCCTCATGCACAAGCTTCTTAGGTTGTTAAAGTTTCCACTTTTCCAAAGTTAAAGTTCAACTTTGTTGAACACTGTTTGATTAACATTTTACAAAACCAAATAATTTGCAAATCCTATCTGTGGTACCCAAAATAATAATAATTCAGAAAGTCAATATTGTGAATATGAGGAAAGAAAACTGTCACCTCTCCCTATTGCACTCTATTCACTTGAGAATATGTGTGGATAAGAATTGAGGGAGATATATATATATATATATGTATATGTATATGTATTTTTTTTAAGCTGAAAAAAATGGGAGGATTTATTGCTCTCAGATTGTCATCTCACATCTATGAGGATGGATTTTATGTTTTTCAAAATATCTTGCTCATGAAGATAACTCATTTTAAATCCAGGCATAGTTCTTCTGATTATCTTGGGAACTATGTCTGCAGATGTTGCATTGAAACAACTGGGGACTCCAAGGCCACATTTTTCAACACACATTCTGTCATTCCCTAATAACATTGTGTCACCTAAAACTGTTCTTAGTGCATGTTTGGATACTGAAAAGCAGTACTTCTCAAACTTTCTCTAAAGTTTCCTTGGGCGAAAAATAAGAGTTCCATAATCCAAGACATTTGGGAAATAAAGTCAACAGGTTTCTTTACTCTAAAACCTCTCAGGGATTTTAGTATGCTAATGTGGGTGTTTAATCTACAAGCATTTGCCTAAAATGTTTGATCCAAAGCTCCCTCTCTCCCACCACCCCTTCTCACTTTCATTTATTGAGGGATAGTTCCTAGGTCTAGAGTTGGCCTAAACACATTAATTTAAACCATGCAAAATTGCCAATATCTGACCACTTTTATCCTGCAGAAAGGGCAACATCATACTGCTTACTTAAATAGTTTTGGGAAGTTTAAGCTTAGTTATGAGAGCCATACAGAATTGTATTGTACTGTATTTTGGTGCCTAATTCACCATCTTTCCTCACCTTCACCCCGAAGTTAAACTAGGCCTGTTCTCGACCTGTATGATAATTCTGCTTAACAGAGTGTCTCTGTAGGTATTAGCCCGTGTAGGTGGGCCTCTTGTGAGCAAGTGGGAATTCTTGATTATTAATATCAGATTAACTTCATTGCAGTCTCACACCTCTAATGATCTGCTTTATTGGAAAAATTCCACCCTCAAGGCTTGAGACAGTTGGATGTAAACTCGCTGCTCTAATGCTAGGTGCATTTAACTTGCAGAAATCAACATTCTCAGTGAAAGGGCCAAGTGTTGTTCAGTCGCTAAATTGTGTCTGACTCTTTGTAACCCCATGAACTGCAGCCCACCAGGCTCCTCTGTCCATTGAATTCTCCAGGCAAGAATACTGGAGTCGATTGCCATTTCCTTCTCCAGGGTATCTTTCCGAATCCAGGGGTCGAACCTGCATCTCCTGCTTCATAGGCAGATTCTTTACCACTGAACCACCAGATAAGCCCGAAAGGGCCAATACAGATAATTTTTAAAATGTACAAAAAGCACACAAAAAGTAGTTTGAAGATCTAAACTCAAATCACATGGTCACACAAAGGAATAATTTTACAGGGTATTTCCAGGTGAGAGGGAATATAGATTGGATTCTCAGAGGTTGGAAAATGTTTTGATGGTCTCTGGATAAAAGCACAAAATGCTTGAAATTGGATCTACTTTAGGACACGCAGCCTGTGTGCTCCCAGAGCTGCCTAAGTGCCTGTGTGAGTCCTTGCGAATGGCACCGGTGGTCTGAGTGGGGTTACTGCACAACCTGTCATCCTGGGGTCCTTGTTTCTTCATCACCAGCTGTGGACGCCACCTCCAGAGCCATACTCTATAGCTGGTACAGAGTAAGCACTCATTAAAAGTTTTTTGAATTGAATCAAATCTTTCTTTCCCTGTTCACCTTCCTGTGGTTAGGACATTAAGCAATAAATTAGTCAGAACAAATTGGTGACCCAATTTGTTGGGTTACCCAACAACCCAACATCAACAACCCAAATTGGTGGAGAGAAAACAGAAATACATTTCATTACCTAGATAAACAGAGAGTGGTGTATAGGTTGCCTGCATTCCCAAAATTACTTCCCTAATCATTATTTTGCTTAGCATATGTTAGAGAAGGCTTAATTGAACAAACTTCCAACAGCTTGGCTGTAGTAAATATCCTTTTTTGCCCTGGGTTTTCAAGTGGAGACCAGACAGACATGTGGTCCTGCTCTTGAGAGTTCTGTACAAGGAAGTCTTTTACTGGTGTCAGATGCGTGTGTTAATTGAGCGATTTTTCCCAACCTTGATTAAAAACCCCACGATGCCCTGAATAGATTTGCCTTAGAAACTACTTTGACAAGGTTTACAGATCAATTTCGCTTGCAGAGCTTGGGCTTTTGTTTGGAAGGGGGTTTTCATTTTTTGCTCATTTAGTTTCTTCCTGGTACCCATCTGAACAGCATCCAGAGAACAATGCTACACCTAATTTGCTCCTGCAAATGAGAGCAATTAAAATAACTTGACAAAAGTGATGGAGGCTCTCACATGATTTACAGGAGTGCAGTATAATAACTGTTTATTCCTTTCTCCTCTGACTTGCCAGTGGCCTTGGAAGTTTAGGTGTTAAGTGCCCCCAGCCCAGTTTTGACTTGCCTGCTCAGTCCTGGGTCCCCACTGAAGACAGGCAGGTTTTGGTATGACCTCTAGTGCTGGAGGAAATGGGTTGGATGATCCCAGGTCAGCTTTAGCAAAAAAATACTTTCAGTCAAACCACAGGGATCTGCTACTAAATTGCTTTCCCTCGTTCAAGAGAAAGATGTGTGTGTGTGCATGCATACTCTCTGTTTCTTAGTTAAAAAAAAAAAAAAGAAAAGAGATGGCATGTATAGTAGGAAGAGCATGATAAGCTGACGAGCTTTGGAGTTTGATGGTCCTGGATTCAAATCCAGTTTTGATCAATACATTTGGGGTCTTCGATTCTGTTGTTTAATCTTTATGAACCTGTTTCATTGGACATGACACTGGCTTGCATGAGATTTTCCTTGTGTGTTTCCTTTCAACCTCCTGTTTCCCCACTCCACAACTCTCTATCTCTGCAATTACCTTATTTTAGTGCCCCCAACAGGCTGAATTCTTCATACTTCCTGGCATTTACCTGTGCTGTGCCTCTTGTTTACAACCCCTCTCTCTCCTCCCATCCTATCTATATCTGCCTAACTCATCCTTCAAATCTCAGGTGAATGCCACTTACTTCCACTGGTCTTTTTTTTTACATTCTCCCCACAGTCTAAATTAAGTTGCCTCTCATTGCCTATTTTTTTATAGTCTTCTCATATTGTATTGTCATAGGATTAATTGTAGTTCACAGACATGTTCTTATGGTAATCACCCAACACTCTTGATTATATCTCCCTATCTCTCTGTCGTAATTCTCTTTAGAATGCTTACTAATTTCTTATTAACTTTTGTCCAACTTATTATTGTCTACTCTTCCTCAGACTATAAGCTTCAGAAACCTAGGGACTTTGTTTTATTTACAGCTGCATCCCCAGCACTCAGCACAATGGCCCTGGAATGAAGCTGGAATTAAAAAGAAACATGTAGATTGAATGGATGTTTGAATCAATGGTGGGTGCATATGCCCTTTGCTAGTAGTTGAGAAAATCAGGGAAGGTGGGTATCAAGCACCTAATATAGTGAGAGACAGTCCTGGCAGGGGAACAAAAGGTTGCTGTTACTGACATTTATGAAGAGGCATATCACAAAGAAGACAGGAAAGGTTTAGTCCAAAGAAATCTGAGTGTATTTCGGGACTGTGAGCACATCCAGTGTAATATCCTGTACCATCTCCCTAAAGGGGTCTGCAAAATCCCTACCATGACCCTTCATCCACACCACCTTACTCCCGTAGCTGCACTCTCTCTCTGGCAGATGGGACCATGCAGAGTTCATTGAGCAGCCGCGGAGTTTCATTATTCTAGCTTTTGCACACTGCCCGAAGGTTTTATCCTTCCGCCTGAAATAGCAGTTGGGGTGGGCTGAGTTAACCCCCACCCCAACACACAATTAGGGATTCCTGATTTTACAGGTGAGTTTCACAGAATCCCCACTTTTATTCAGGGCCAAATGAAACATGTCTATATCAAATTCTTGATGAATTATCACAACCATAACACCAGGTTATTGATCTTTTTCTTCTTAATTTTCAGAGACACCCTCTATTGAGTTTGTGAAAGATCCCTTTACTAAGACAGAAGAATTGAGTCTACAATCTTAAAGCTAAGATACTGAACCAAAATTTACCTCTCTTTCCCCTTCTTATGCTCTGAATTGGGAAAATAGAGAAAGAACAAGCCCAGGATACAATGAGATACTATGCATACAATGGATCCAATGAAATGGGCCTTCCATGTTTGAGTTGGGTCAAGTGAGGAAAAAGTCATTAAACAGAACTTTAGTTTTAATAATAGAAACAGTCTTTTCTCAGTTAGCCGTTATTTTTTCCCCAGTAGAAGTAGATGGATAGTCTTACTACATTAATACTATATTACTTGGCAGCATAATATCACAAGATCCTTTTTGGAGGAGGAAACTGAGGTTCACAGAATCATCTTCATTATAAAACACTGAAACGGTAGCTTGACTTGGCAGTGCAGAGACGCTGTGCTACAGCTCCATAAAGCAGGTTAGTAACTCAAGTGCCTACAAAGTTAGGCTGGTGGTAGATGTGGGGAAAACAGATCAGCTTAAAGAGAAAGTTATTTTCCAATGAAAAAGAGTGCCTGTTCAATGATAAATGGCAATGGTCAACTGACCTTGGAGTTTGAGGAAAATAGGGAATGGTAGAGATTGTGACCAGTCAGAAACTAATCTGAAAGAGGTTATCTGCTGTTAAACCCTACCCAGTTGTTCCAAGAGGATGAGCTTGATTATTGTCAGGTCTTCCTGTGCTTTAATAAAACCTAAAAACCTAGTTTTTGGGGTGAGATTTCCCAGTTTCATCTGTTATTGTCAATTAATGACAGTTATTTAAATTGCTTTTATTTGCAAATATTGGGAGTGCTCTGAAGACTGCGGTGCCATGAAATCATTCTCCTTCCCTGTATCACTTATGTATGATCAGGTCCTGAGTCTGGAACCACCACTTGAGCACAGAATACTCGGTACTAAACTTGGCTTCTTGTAAGAGGGGCCAATTGTGGCACCATGAGAGCTGATGGAGTCCATTGCTGTCTTGTGCCAGGCTGCGTAGACCCACTGCTCAGGAGTGGTCTAGCTCACTTCACTTCACATACCCCTTGGCACCACTCCTGGTAATGCAGAAGGCTGGACCTTCTCAGTCGCCGTCTCAGTAGGCAATCTCAGAGTGCTAACTTGAGGCTAGCTTTCCTGAAATGTGGTGCCTACTTACTGAACCATTTGAACCCTCCGGTTACTTAAGAGTCTTCTTCAACACCACTGTTCTGAAAGGCCGTATTAACAGGTCTGTTTTCATTCTTTGTCCTGTGTGTTGTACGGGCCCCATCAGTGCAGGATCTCATGTTTTTGGCTTTAGGCAAGATTCTTCCATTCCTTGTAACATTTTTCCCTCTAGATTCTGTCTTTCAAGAGATCTCTTATCAGTTGAATGTTGCACTTCTTGAATGGATTCTCCCACTATTCTATTTTTTTTCCTCAGTTTTCCTTCTGTATGCCCATTTGTTTTATTTTCCAAGAGATATTGCCATCTATATGGTAAATGGTGCTTCCCAGGGCTTCCCTGGTGGCTCAGTGGTAAAGAATCTGCCTGCAGAGCAGGAGCTACAGGAGACATAGGTTCGATCCCGGGGTCAGGAAGATCCTCTAGAGAAGGGCATGGCAACCCACTCCAGTATTCTTGCCTGGAGAATCTCATGGACAGAGGACCCTGGTGGGCTACAGTCCATGGGTTCGCAAAGAGTCGGACACAGCTGAAGCAACTTAGCATGCACACATGGGGCTTCCCGGGTGGTGCTAGTGGTAAAGAACCAGCTTGTCAATGCAGGAGATATAAGAGACATGGGTTCGATCTGTGGGTCAAGAAAATCCCCTGGAAGAGGGCAGAGCAACCCACTCTAGCATTCTTACTTGGAAAATCCCATGGACAAAGAAGCCTGGTGGGCTGCAGTCCAGTGGGCTTGCAAAGAGTCGAACACAACGGAAGTGTCTTAGCATGCACATATGGTAAATGGAGATTTAAAATGTTGACTATTGCATTTTTAACTTTGAGGCTTTTCTTATTCTTTCATTATTCCTTTCTAAAATAGCATGGTAATCTTATTTTACGAATGCAGTGCCTTTTCTTCCCTCTAACATGGTATTGGTTACCTTTAAGAGTTTTCTTTCCCTCCATTTATCACCTTTCTGTATTAGGAGTTTTTCCTGCTTTGTCAGTAACTGTCTCCCTGTTACAGGCTTTCTTTAAGTGTCCAGTGGTCTTTTGTTGTCTACACATATTAATAGTTAGGCAGAAAACTAACTCTCATATGTACAGGGGGGCAGGGAGATCAGTTCTGTCGCTCAGTTGTGTCTGACTCTTTGCGACCCTGTAGACTGCAGCACATCAGGCTTCCCTGTCCATCATCAACTCCCAGAGCTTGCTCAAGCTCATGTCCATCGAGTCAGTGATGCTGTCCAACCATCTCATCCTGTCGTCCCCTTCTCCTCCTGCCTTCAGTCTTTCCCAGCATCAGGGTCTTTTCCAATGAGTCAGTTTTTCACATCAGGTGGCCAAAGTATTGGAGCTTCAGCTTTAGCATCTGTCCTTCGAATGATTATTCAGGATTGATTTCCTTTAGGATTCACTGGTTTGATTTCTTTGAGGTCCAAGGGACTCTCAAGTGTCTCCTCCCATACCACAGTTCAAAAGCATCAGTTCTTCAGTGCTCAGCTTTCTTTATGGTCCAGCTCTAACATCCGTACATGACTACTGGAAGAACCATAGCTTTGACTCGTCGGACATTTGTCAGCAGAGTAATGTCTCTGCTTTTTAATATGCTGTCTAAGTTGGTCATAGCTTTTCTTCCAAGGAGCGAGTGTCTTTTAATTTCACAGCTGCAGTCACCATCTGCAGTGACTTTGGAGCCCAAGAAAATAAAGTCTGTCATTGTTACCCCATCTATTCACCATGAAGTGATGGAACTGGATGCCGTGATCTTAGCTTTCTGAATGTTCAGTTTCAAGCCAGATTTTTCACTCTCTTCTTGCTTTAGTCAAGAGGTTCTTTAGTTCTTCTTCCCTTTGTGACATAAGGGTGGTGCCAACTAATAAAAATAAATGAAAAAAAAAATAAAAAAATAAAAATAACATTCAAAAAAAAAAAAAAAAAAGGTGGTGTCATCTGCATATCTGAGGCTATTGATATTTCTCAAGGCAATCTTGACTCCAGCTTGTGCTTCATCCAGCCTGGCATTTTACATGATGTACTCTGCATATAAGTTAAATAAGCAGGGTGACAATATACAGCCTTGATGTACTCCTTTCCCAGTTTGGAACCAGTCTGTTGTTGCATGTCCAGTTCTTGACCTGCCTACAGATTTCTCAGGAGGCAGCTAAGGTGGTCTGGTATTTCTGTCCCTTTAAGAATTTTACAGTTTGTTGTGATCCACACAGTCAAAGGCTTTGACATCATCAATAAAGCAAAAGTAGATGTTTTTATGGAACTCTGTTGCTTTTTCGATGATCCAACAGATGTTGGCAATTTGATCCCTGATTCCTCTGCCTTTTCTAAATCCATCTTGAACATCTGGAAGTTCACAGTTCATGTACTGTTGAAGCCTTGCTTGGAGAATTTTGAGCATTACTTTGTTATCATGTGAGATGAGTGCCATTGTGTGGTATTTTGAACATTCTTTGGCATTGCCTTTCTTTGGGACTGGAATGAAAACTGACCTTTTCCAGTCCTGTGGCCCCTGCTGAGTTTTCCAAATTTGCTGGTGTATTGAGTGCAGCACTTTCATAGCATCATCTTTTAGGATTTTTAGGAGCAGGGTGAGGTCCTGGTTGAATGGTGATCTTCTCTTTAGAATGGTTCAGTATAGTGTTAGGTTCAGTATAGTGTCAGCTGCTTCATTAGAGAGCCTCCAAATTCAGTTGGTATTTTTTCTGTCACATGGAGAGTCCCCAGAGAATTGCCCATTACTTTCTTTCTTTGCTTTTTTGCTTTCTTCCAGTGGTGACTTGGGGTGGAACAAATGGTTCTGACTGGTAGTGTTCTTGGAGCTGAGTTGCACAGTGCTGACAGAGGTATCATTCAGTGTGATTTTCCTTAAACTACTGGCTTTCTACTCCTGGCTTCTTCCCCAGTCTCCATGGAGTATTCATATCAGAATTCAACGTACTTCTCTTTTGATTTCTCAAAAAGATTTCTAGATTTGGTCAAAGAAAACAAAAATCTAAAGCTTTTAGATTTAGTCAAAGAAAAACTAAATTGAGATTGCCTAGTAAAATTTGAATTTCAGATAAATGAGGAATACTTTTTTAGTATAGGTGTGTCCCATGCAATCAGCTGGTATCTGAAATTTGGATTTCACTGGGCCTTTGTGTTTTATCTGGTGACCCTACCCACATCATTGGAAGAAGACAGCAGTAGCCTGGCTGCATCACTGTGGGAGGTGGCAGGGATCTGGGGGAGCCCATGGCTTTCACCAGCTCTCTGCCTTGTTCTTCCTCCTAGCCTCACGGTATCTGAAGTTCCCAAGCTCTCAGTCCCTGGTGTAGTTCTGCAAGGCACATCTTTTTCCTCTCCTTGACTTGGACATCTGGTCTGCATACTTTTGGCCTTTGGGTTCCTCTGTGCTCCCACTGTATTTCCTTTCATCTAATATGCAACTGATTATAGGCTGCACCATCCCTTTGTTGACCTAATGGAAAATCCACAACATAGGAGTTGTGAGTTTGTGTTATTTAAGTTCTTATTGAGGACTATAGCCTGGGAGACAGCTTTGAGGAATTTTTCCAAAGACTTAGGGGAGGAGTGTATGTATGTGTGTGTGTGTGTGTGTGTGTGTGTATAATATATATATATATATGCACACACTCACTTTTTGGCTAAGAAACACATGCAGTCAAGCATACGTCTTGATAAAAGATTACTACTAATAATAAAGAACAGATATCTCAAGTTAATGATTTTAGTGCTCTTCTATTTATGGAAAGATGCAGGTCATTGAAATTCTTCCTGAGATATGCATCTAACTGGGGCCTTTTTATCTGAAGCACAGAGTGCCTTTTATTATTATTTTTTTTTCATCCTGATTTCTCAGAGTGCACTGTCAGTGGGGGTTGTGACTTCACCCTTGTACGACTCGATGATGAGTGACACTCTCTGTTCTTTTCTATTCACACACTGTCTAATGAGTAATGGCAAAGGGGAAACATTGCTGTCAACTGAATTTATAAGATGCCGCCAGTTGTAAGAGTCATCTTGATCTTAGAAATGTTCAAGTGTGAAAAAAAACAGGCACCTTTTAAAACTGATGAAACCTAGTCATTCTTCTGTTGTTTCTGAGTCTTCCCCATATTAGTTATATCTCTTATTTACTGTGATCTTGCCTTCCATCCTAGTCCATAGAGGAATTTCATGGGTTTATTCTTCCTTATTTCTCTAGTATTCTTTGATTCTGTGGAACTGTCAGATGAATCTGTTGTTTGGCAGGAAGAGGCACGCTCTCTGGCTGTGAGTTTTCCTTCTGTTCCCACCAGATATTGGGCAGCCTGGTGGGAATGGACACCAAGAGCTGCTTGGCTCAGGAAAGTTCCAGCCTCACCTGTTGCCCAGCCCCCTGCCATCGCTACTGCAGCCCAGAGAATACTTTATTCCCACCCATCTCTGCTGTGACCCTGTAACTGTTTCAGCCAGAACAGGACTTTTGAGGCGTGAGCAGCTCATTTCAAAAGGCAGGAGGTGGGGCAATAAGCCCCCACGCCAGGTGAAACAGCAAGAATAATAGGAGCCAGTTATCTTGCTCTATTCTTGATGCTCATCCTTCAGAAACTTTGCTGCTCTCCTTTCTACCCTTCCTCGCTTCCTCCAGTTATCTCTGCCACCGATTCTTTTCATTCTGTTCCAGTGTTCCTTTTCCTTATTTTCTTTCCCGGCCGTGGACCTTTGTTTTCTTTCTTTCATTCATTCAACAATATGCTGGTTACTATGTGGGGCACAGCCGTGACTCAGACAGGCAGCAGTCACCAGGTTCACAGAGCTTATACTCAGTGGAGCTGGGGTGGTGTCCAGAGAATAAAAGGGTAAAGTATCTGATGTGTTACAATGTGAACAGTCCTATGGGGAGGAACAGCATGCACGAAAAGTGACTGGGTAGAAGGGCAGGGCATTGCTGTTGTAAACAGGATGCTTTGATAAGTTCTGAGAAAGTCAGGGACCTGTAAGGAAAGGCTTGAAGGAGATGAAATGGTAAGCCAGGCCATTATGTGGGGGGTGGAGGAAGCATTCCAGTCAGAGGGAACAGCAGATACAGCTGTGCTGAGGCAGGGGCATGCCTAAGAAAGTTCAAGAGAGAAAGAGAGAAAAAAGAGGCCATAGGGGCTGGGTAGAATGAGCAAAAATTTTGAGGCTAGAGGTGGGGGAGGGAGGGCCCACATCAGGTGGGACTTTCTCATCATCATTATGTCTCCTGAGCTTCTGCTTGACATGATGTGAGAAGCCTCATGCCCTCACCTCTGCATTACTTTCCTCTCAAGTGAAGAGCCTTTGGCAGAGAAGGGATGGGGTGTACTCTGTATTTCCTCAGGATCTTATGAAGGCCACTCTGCTTTCTAAAAATCCTCTTCTAGTTTCCTTTGAAAAACTCAGTTTGCTATCCTTACCACCTCCCATCAAGCTCCTTTCTGTCAAGCTGTATCCATTCCTGTCTTCAGCTGTGTATGACTCCTGTTTTGGTATCTCACTGTGTGCCTGACCATTCATTCAGGACTGAGAATCATATAAAATATGCATGGTGTTCTCAGTGCTTAATTTTTAGCTCAGGGATTTAATCTGACAGATTACCCTTTATCTCATGTATGGTGACTGATGTTCACCAGCTTTCCCTTGAACTAAAATATAAAGTAACATATTTCTTTGGGGAGCAATGAGAAGTTTGTATTAGTTACAGCTAGTGTGCTATTGTTAACAGCCAATCAAATATAATCCGTTAGCAAGTGTCAAGTATAACCCCTGCACTTGGGGAAGAAATTTATCAATAAATGGTGTAAATGCCCTCTACAGCATTGTCAGTATAGGAAGAAAACTTTCTTGAGTTCTTTCAAGGTTGAAAGAGAGCTCAAAGAATACCTTTTGATCACATTCATTCAAGATGAGAATCATAAAATAGAAGCCTGATTAAACAAAGCACCTAGCTATCACTTATTGTAGAATCTCAGGGCTAGAAGGAAGGCCTGGCTCAGGAATCTGGCCCAGCTGCTTATTCTATCCTGGTACCATCTCAGGTGTTTGGTCCATCTTTTCTGGTACACTTTTATGGATGAGGTGTGCCTATAATAGCTGCAGCATTTTCAGAAATCTGTAATTTCCCCAAAGTAGCTCTTTTCCTTGAGCTGAACTCAAGTACTTCTTCTTATAATGTTCATTTCGCACTTTGGGGACAATATGGAACAAATTTGCTGTAACTTGCGGTTTTTGTCTGTCTTTCTAATTGAAGCCAGATTTCTCATCCACAGTGAACCTTCTCTTTTGACAGCAAATACCTCCTTTCACCTTGGTTCCTTTAATCCTTCTTCCCTGGGCTTGACTTTCAATTTTTCCACCTTCATGCTCGCTCTCTGTTGTCTGCCTTTCAGTCATCTTCCTGCTGACTGGTAGGGAAAGGGAGCTGGTGGAATTTAATGGTTCTTCCTCGGTGTTAATGCTTCTGGAAGGTTCCTGGAGAACATTGCTACAGAATGACAAGAAAAAACAAATTGGGATTTTTGGAGGTGTGAAATTTTATTTGCTTATCCCAAATATCATGAAATCTTGTGCTTAAGGAAGCTCAGAGATAGTATACCCCAACACACTCATTTTGCAGGAGGAGAGGAAGTGTCTTGCTGAGATCAGACAGACAACAGAGGTGATGATGGCACATTTGGGAGTCAGGTCCTAACCTGTATCCCCTGATTGGCAGCTTAGCGTGCCTTCCATGGGAATGCCCTGCTCCACTTGCCTGTTAAGCTGGGGACAGTGCTTCCCTGATGAGTCTTACCATAGAGTGACCCTGGCTGATGCGAGTTTATGAAACACACTGCTTCAGGAAGCATGCTCTTATAGCATCAGGGAGGCAGGCATGACCCCTTCTTAGATCAACGCTTCCACCTTCAGAGTGAGAGATGTGGTGGCTAAATCCCTTCTGCACCCCTCATTTCCTTAAAACAGAGGCTGGTAAACTATAGCCTTCAGGCCAAAAACAACATATGACCTGTGTTTATAAATGCAGTTTTATTGGGACATAGCCATTGCTTGCAGTTTCCTGGAGGGGGAGGCACTAGTGGTAAAGAATCTGCCTGCCAATGCAGGATACACAAGAGACATAGGTTCGATCCCTGGATCAGGAAATTCTCTTGGAGTAGGAAATGGCAACCCACTCCAGTATTCTTGTCTGGGAAATTCCATGGACAGTGGAGTATGGCAGGGTACACTCCATGAGGCTGCAAAGAGTCTAAAATGACTGAGTGAGTGAGCAGCCATAGGAACATAAAAGTCTGCTCCTGGTTATGTATCTCGAAAAAGAAAAGCAAAAAACAAGCAGTAATTGGAGAGCATCCTAATGTTCATAGCAACATTATTTATAACAGCCAAGACATGGAAGCAATCTAAGTGTCCATCAGCAAATGAATGGATAAAGATGACGTGACATTTTTATACACACACACACACACACACACTGGAATACTACTCAGTTGTAAAAAATGAAGTTTCGCTATTTGCAGCAACATGTAGGGATTGGGGGCATTATGCTAAGTGAAATAAGTCAGAGAAAGACAAATACTATATGATATCACTTATATGTGGATTCTAAAAAATGAACAAACTAGTGTATTAAACAGAAAATAAGCAGACTCAGGCATAGAGAACAAACTAATGGTTACAGTGGTGGTGGGGAAAGGCAATATAGGGGTGGTTAAGTAGGACGTACAAACTACGGGGTATAAGCTTGGCTGAAGGATGCGCTATGCAACATGGAATGTAGCTGATATTTTGTTATGACTGTAAATAGAAAATAACCTTTAAAATTATATACAAACAAAAGAAATTTTTAAAAAGAACATAGAATTCTGCCTCTTTTCATGTAGTGATTTATACATTTCATAGTCTGTGTGTATCATATTTCATTTTTCATTTAATAACTTTCCAGTATGAGCCATCCTTTCTTTGTAAAGTGAAGTTCCAAGGGTATGGATTCTAAAATGTTATTTTCCTTCCTTCTGTATGTGCCAGCATTTTCCATCTAGTAGGCAGGTAGGGTTATCCAGTTTGAGGACTCCATAAAGAGTGAAGGGATTTCTTAACCAAAATTTAATAAAACTTGTCTATAGCACTGGATCTACATTCTATATATACTGTCTTCTCTATAGACATCTATACACATTGTCATACATGATAAGCTAGTGAGCTAGGGTGGCAGTCATTTGTATTAACTGTATTTTAACTTATTTGTTAACCAATGTAATTAATTTTAATTCTATTTATACACTTAAGTGACTCAGTCTGATTTTCCATATGTTGACAGTGGTAAGTATATAATTTTTGTCTTATTTTATCTTGTTTTGAAGTAGGATCTTTGAGAAACTCCTTTCAGGAAAGATCACATCTTGCTGGGAGTCAAAACTGAAAAAAAAATCATTTTTCATTGTGTAGGACTCGGATGCATTTGTATTATTATAAGTTCTCAGGGACTGAGATACATTGTTCTGAAATTGCTGTTTCATCTCTTTACACCTGCTATTGTGTTGAGTACATAGCCACAGGCATCTGAAGTTGAATGTATGTATTTATATATAAAATTGCAAAATACTTTTCTCTATATTTGCAAGATCTCTATTTTCACAAGATACTCAAAATCTGTCTTAATCACCTTTCTCTTTCCTAAGAGAATTCAGGAAGTTTCATGACTTATACCAGGTGTGACTAGAAAAGGTTTGTTTCAGAATGTTTATACCTGTACTTCTTCACAGTGACAAGTGTGACTTTTTTGAATCTGTGCTGAGATTGATCTACGACTGAAGAGAATTTATAAAATTCACAATTAAACCACATAGAAAGGCCTGAAGCTATTTCCTTTTCTTTGTAAAAATGAAGCCCAAAGGACATGAATTGAAAAAAAAAATAATATCTCCCCCAAATTAATTGAGAATAAGGCTGGATTTAGCTCAGCAGTGGTTGCTTAGCAACCACACTACATGTTGGAAAGAGGATGTGGGTGCTTTAGCCCCTGGGTACTACTTAAGGCACTGAGTTTCCTTGAAGGATGTGGAAAAAGAAAAAAAAAAATAACATAGCTCTGTGCTCTTTTGGAAGTTTATATTTAAAGGTGCCTGTGATCTAATACCATATGCTTGGATGGACTTGAACCTTTTATATCAGATTCAACATTGAAATTCAGCTAAATTGTCGCCTCTTCCATGAAGCTTTCCCTAACCCTTCCCAGTGACCCTCAGAATCCAGGTCTTGTTTTCTTCCTCTGTGCTCCCCTCATCTCCTGTATTTCATTATCATCACAGTTGTCACAGTGTCCTAGGATCATTAACTTGTTCACTTATCTGTCTGTATGCCTTTCTGTCCTATCCGATTGTAATTAGGGACTGTCTCTTGGTTTTTCTGTGTATCCAATTCATAACCCCATGTCCTGTTCTTTGTAGATGTTCTGTTTTTTGTTGAGTAGATGGATAGATGAAGAAATGAATAAATCCAAACGCCAGGCTTCAGTGAAGATAACTGCCTATTTTAGCAGATGTATCAAGGACTCTCTAACATGTCCATAACATGAGGGGAGCACTTTGTGGCCTGTTTCAAGCCTTGTTCTAAGGAGTTTGTTGGAGTCAAGTTGCCTCCCCCCTATTTCCTGTGTTCTGCCCTAGAGGTTGCCCCAGCCGTTGTGGTTGGTTGTTAAAATGAGTTCAGACCATCTGCTGATGGGCTCTGACTTCCAATCCCAAGGTGGATGAGTCTGCCAGCTTCTCCCTGCTTGTTGGACTTCGCCTGTGGCTTTTTGCTCTTTCTTATTACTCAAGAGATGCTTCTCCCTGCCTTTCATTTTGCTGTGAAGTCATCTTCATCTAGGATTGACATAGGAAAGTTTCCTTGAGAAGACTGTTGATTCCCTGTGGCTGTTAACACGTGTATTTATGACTGTAATAACCCAGAATTCCCCCAGATAATCCTTAAAAAGGACATTATACATCAGGCTGTTTCCTGAGTAGGGAGCTATAAAGGATACTCATTTCTCATATCTGGGTCTTCACCTCTGATGTACTGGTGAAAGTGAAGCGAAAATTGCTCAGTTGTATCTGACTCTTTGAGACCCCATGGACTATACAGTCCATGGAATTCTCCAGGCCAGAATACTGGAGTGGGAAGCCATTCCCTTCTCCAGGAGATCTTCCCAACCCAGGTTTCCCACATGGCAGGCAGATTCTTTACTTTCTGAGCAACCAGGGAAGTTCTAAGAGATTTTAGGTCAGGACTGTTTACAGAGGGTTAGCCAGAACAGAGGGAAACTAAGAGAGATTAGGTACCACTCTGGGGTAGACATAGGCTAGGTCTAAAGGACAAACAGGGAAGAATCAGTACCAGATCCTCTTAGGGCACAGAGCATGGTGGAGAACAGTGGAGAGGGGATTTGGAAAGGCACGTGGAAGGGACTCCACACAGCCATCCAGACAGATTGCACACATCACGGGCCGTGTTGGTGGAGGCCATGCTTCACTCCAAAATAATTTTGGGAAAATGTTTTGACATTTTCTTTTGAATCTTCAACTGCTTCTGTAGATACTGTCATCTTGTTTCTCATTGGCATTAGCCCATTACTAGTTTGCTCATTTAAGGGTTGTAACACCCTATAAACACTAATAAACACAAAATTTCCTTGACTTACTATTATCTTTGGGATGAAGTCCACCTTAACGGCATTTGAGGACCTTCACACTGACTTGTTACTGTCTGGGTAGCTCTTACTCATCTTTAAATTGACTGGATGCCAGTGGGAGCAATCTGTGATCCCCTGGTTTAGGTAAGGAATGGAGTTTCCTGGACAGACTACTGCTTATGAAGGGCAGGTCTCTGAGCAGTTTCTAGAATCTCAATACCCCAAGGTGAGCAGGTGCCTCTCTAGGACACCAACATTGATGTGACTTAGCTCCCAGTCCTAGGTTTCACTTCAAGTTCTCTGGAGAGGCAGTCTGATTGGCCCAGCTCAGGTTAGTGGTGTACTGCTGGTCCAATTAGGTTTGGTCAGTAGAGATACAAAGTAGCCAGTGTTGGCCCTGGGAACTTCTTAGGGAGTTAAGAGACAGTTCTTAGAAGAAAGGATCGAAGATGAGGTAGACAGATGCCTTTAAAAGTTATCTAATATAAACACCTCGCTTAATTGTGAATTTTTTATTAAAAATTTTCAAAATGTTTTATTGAGGCATAATTCATGTAAAGTATATTTGATTCTGGCATACAATGTTATAATTTGATGTTTGTATATACTGTCAAATGATCACCATAAAAAGTCTAGTTAACATTGTCACCATATATAGTTATACATTGTGTGTGTGTGTGATAAGAATTTTCAAGATTTATTCTCTTAGCAGCTTATAAATATGCAACCCAGTATTAGTAATTGTAGTCATCATACTGTGCCTTGTATCATCAGGACTTATTTATTTATAGTTTGGAGTACTTTTTGACTGCCTTCATGCATTTTGGCCAACCCCACCTCTGGCAACCAAAAATTGTGATCTTTTAATTTATTTTATATATTCATTTATTTCTGACTGATTTTTTATTGAAGTATAGTTGATAAACAATATTAAGTTTCAGGTGTACAGCATAGAGATTAAGTATTTTTAATAGATTTTACTCCATTAAAAGTTATTAGAAGGTAATGGCTATAATTTCCTGTGCTGTAGGATATATCCTTGTTGCTTATCTGTTTTATACACAGTAGTTTGTATCTCTTAGTCCCTTACCCCTAAGTTGCCACCGTGTCTCCCCGCTGGTAACCAATTTGTTTTCTTTCTTTTTTTTTAAATATAGCTATCTATATATCTATCTGTATATATATGATTTAATGTATGGATGCATCACATTTCTTTTTTTTTTTAATTGGAGTATAATTGCTTTGCAATGTTGTGATCTTTTAAAAGGATCCATGCTGTTGTGACTGTTACCTCTGACACTTGGAACCTTCTTAAGTCATATCCTCAAAGGAACATGAAGATCAATGGGCTACTTTTGTTTTTTGTGCTCTGGTGAATCCACAAAGATAATACCAACTAGTATAATTATCTCTGAGGAGATAAATAGGAAGTTTTTATTTCAGGAGCTTCAGTCTTTGAGAATCTTTCCCTTGGGAACAGAATGATGAATATTTGGAGTACTCCAAGGCAGAATAATGAATATTTGCTTTTCCTTTCATTTTTTACATTTTTCCTGAGCCAGAAGCAGCAGTGGATTCTGCAGTCATTTTGGTATTCCCTAGCTATTCTTGTGGGCACCTTGCCTGATTCAGTTATGCTTTATAAATTTTAAAATGCAATTGAAGTCTCTTTACTACTTTATCTCTGAGTCTGAGAAATATAAAATTGAAAAATATAGTGGAAGCCTGTATTAGTTAGGATTAAATTCAGCTGGATATGGAAAAAACTCAAAGAACAGTGGCCTAACTAAGGAAGGAGTCTTTTTTGGCTTTAAAAAAATTTTTTCTCCTACTCTCACATTAAAAAAAAAAAAAGCACCAGTAGTTGGTAGTCCAGAACTGGTAAGGTAGAGCCACATTTGTCAATGACCCAGGTCAGTTCTCTTTCTGCTCTTCCATCCTTAGTATGACTTCCATCATCAAGGTTGCCTTATGGTCGTTTGAGATGATCATTGTAGCTCCAGCCTTCACATTCATGTTCCAGGCAACATAATGGAAGAAAAGAAAGAGGAAAAAATGTAATTCCCCACTGAGTGAGCTCCTTTTAAAGAATTTAAGGGAGGAACCCCACACTGTAACTTTTGCCTAATATCTCGCAGGAAGATGGGGAATAAAGAATTTTACCTAATTTTTTTGAACATCATTTACAGTTAAGGAGTGTGTGTATACACCTGTAAGTTCCATAGCTGATTAGGCTGGAGCTCTACTTGCAGTTGGATTCCATAGGGCTGGGCAGAGTGGACTGCATGACTATAAAATCAGATCAATCTAGGTTTGGATCTTGGTCTGCCTCTTACTCCTTGGATGTCCTTGAGCAAGTCAGGGAGCTTTTATTTTATCATCTGTCCAATAGAGATAATAATAGAGCATACTGTATAAGGATCAAAAGAGGTGACATAAATACATACATTTTTATCTAATTAATAAGTTTTAAAGTAAGTACCAGTAATTTTATTTCTTTTAGTGTCCCTTATGGGTTAAGCTTTGTGTCAGCTTTTACAAATGTCATATCACAACAAGTTTGCAAAATATTTTACAAATGAACAAGTCAGAAACTCAAAGAGGCTAAGTAACTTGACCCAGATTATACAGAACTGAAATATTAAGCTCCTCCCTCTCAATTAAAAAGAAGCATATTTTTTGAGTCTAATGATTCTGCTTTTTCTTCCAAATTAGATTGTCTCTTTTAGATCCAGGTTACAACTGGATACACAGTACATACGGGTTCCTATAATAACAGACCAAGTTCTGGTCACATTTTCCTTTACTGATTGTATTCACTGGCAAGTATCAGGTGCTGGCAGAGATGGTGAATTGGGCCTTTAAGCCCTTGGACTTGGTGTATCCTGGGAAAGAAATGGGACTCTGCTATAACAGAAAAATGGAAGGGTTTTATGCCTAAGGCATTTTTTTCAAAGTCTCCCTGTTTCTGGCTGTCTCCTAGTTAACCTATGTAGCCTTTGACTGAAATGATCTGGTTAGATCCTGTTGTTCTCTATCTCTGGCATCTGCTGTGGTAGTTATAACGGTGGGTTGGACTAATATGATATGTCCATGGAGGGTATATGTTGTATAATGCCCTCATGATTTCCTTTGACGGTAATCAATGGATTGCCAGGACAGAGACAATCAAGGATGCTCTCAGTGCCACAGAAAATGTGTCTGAATTCAGAAGTGAGGATCAGGGCAGAAAAAGCCATTTGTAAGCTGGAGCCTAAAGGATGAATAGAGATTTGCCAAAGAAAGAGAAGCTGGAAGAGTATTCTAAGCAGAAGGACAATTCTGGGCTCTGTTTGAGCTCTTACTTGTGGACACCTGTTTTCTGATTATTCCTGCCCTTTCTTACCTTTTAATTTTTGCCTTGGCTCTGCCAGGGCTGGCTTTTAGCTGCCCCCTCTGAAAGCTTCATCAAATGTGGATGCCACCACCTTTAACAATATGCCATTGGGATTATGTCCACCTAAAGCCAATGTTAACAAACCCTTCTGCTGGCTAGCTCTAAGACAGAGATGGCAACTAGGCTTTGTTTCCTGTGCCAATGCTAATAGTTGGCTGGTAGTAGCCTGGGCAGATCAAAGGATACTTGAGGATTAGTGGAAAGAGTCCCATAGTTAATTAGTGATGCTTTCCTAGGTTCAGGAACAGAATCCTGACATGTAGGTATTGGCATTCTTGAGTCCAAAACATTCCTTCCTTTCCATTCTGTTTCAATAGAACTAGGAAAAATGTCAGAGATGAAGCAGGGTACCATCCAGAAAGCACAGATGATAATATCTCCTGGCCCTTGTTTGTAGCCCTGCCAGCCTCAGCGTGTGAAATTTGGCTTTTGGTTATAATAAAAAGCTGGCTCCAGAGTTCCTTGGGCCATCTCAATGTTCCCTACATTTGCAAGCCCCTCAGACACCCAGCTGCTTCTTCTAAAATACCTGCCAACAATAAAGTGTGTGCTGTAGAGGATGCTCCTTATGGAAATAGCTGGGGAGAGGCAGAAATATTATCTGTGACACAGAGTTGAGGATGCTACTGGTCAACATGGACTTGATTCTGTGACCTCATCTTCATAAATGTTTCCTGCTAACTCACAGAGTAACCAGCCATACATAACAGTCTACTTTTAAAATATATTAAATTTTTTTCTTAGTAATTTTCTCTAATTATTTCTCTGTGTAGAAATTTTTCTCAGTCCTGTTGACTGCCTGCACACTGTTCCAACCCCTCCGTCTTGTACTCAACTTTGCAGCTGCACAAGTAACTATTTCACTCTGTTTCTTTGTCTATTCCAACTTTTCCACCTGAAACCCTCTTCGGCTTCACTTTGACTGTTCAGCTCTTCCTGTTCAAACTCCAGACCTTGCTGGATCCTTGCCAGCATCACCCATATAACACCCCCAGTTTATCAGTCTCTCTCATCAGAGCCCTCTCTTTGCTCTTTATGTGCTTATATATTATTGCCCATGGGATATTGGTCATAAATAAATCATGTGACTTGGTAGACTTTGAACTTGCTGTGGTAGGGATTGGATCTCCATGTTCTTTTTTTTTTTTTTTTAGCTTTAATTTTTTTGGGAGCCATGCCATATGACATGTGGAATCTTAATTCCCCAAGCAGGGATTGAGCCTGCAACCCCTTCATTGGAAGAAGTTTTAACCACTGGGCCACCAGAGAAGTCCTGGATCTCCATCTTCTAACAAGAATTTAAACCAAAGTCTGGTTACCTCAGATGTTTAATTTAACTTAATCATTGGGGAAAACACACACACACACACACACACACATTACAATGCTCTTTACATCATATTTTTTTCACTGGGTTCTGTGAACATCTGGAGGAGTGAGGAAACTTCTGGCTAATCAAATACAGAGATATATACCCATTTCATTTGTTGTCCTTTGAATTCTCTTTCTTAGGTTATAGTCAGGGCAAGGAAGAGTAGGACTGAAAAATAAACACTTGAAGTTACTTCAATGCAGTTTGGTGGGACCAAAGAGATTTTGTTTTTATTTTCCACAGCAAGGTTCCAGGCAACATCCTGTCTAGTTATGTTAACTGAATTATTCAGATTGCTCATGAGTTAATATTGTCTTATTTCATGTTTCCAGCTCATTAACTAATAACCAAAATCCCAAGTAATTAAGACATTTAGAAAGTGCCATTAAGTGCCATTAAAGTTAGTCTCCCTCCTGGGTCTCTTGAATAGCTGGGTAGAAAACACTTAACCCTTGGCTCACATTACCTTTCTAGAGAATGATCATCATCCTTCTGGCTTCTCTCCAAATGCACTGGGCTGGTTTTCTATACTGTGGATTCCCAAGGCTTTGTCCACTAGTCACTGTCATGCTGTTTGGAAACATGCTATCAGTTAAAGGAGAAGGAGAAAGACTGTGGGCTCCCACTTGTCCAAACATGCTTTTTTTTTTTTGCTTGCTTTGATAGCAACGAACATTAGTATATAGTATATTCCAAGCACCCCACACACCATAAGCTCCATTAGAGAAGAAAGTTAAACTCCTTTTTTTTTTTTAATTAAAAAAAATTTTTTTAACTCCTTTTTAACACCAAAATTAAGAAGTGAACCCCCAGTGTGTTGGAATGTAGAAAGCTCTGTCTTTAGAAGATTTGAGTCCTTAGGTGTCTCCTGCTGTCTGCATCTGTCAATCTTGCTGTTCTCTCAAAAGCACAGGTTTACAGTTGACCAGTTATCCCAATAAGGCTTCTCTTTCCTAATTAGTCCAGCAGAAGTCCCAGGATTGAGTGTAAAGGGACCACTCAAAAATAAGTGGATTTTTTTTTAATATTCCCTGACTAATACTGTGGCCAGAGGGGCTAAAATTTGATAACTGACCTGCCTGGAATCATGGGTGTCTCCCTGTAGCTGGACCTGAGCTCAGCTCTACCCCAATGATAAGAAATGGTGATGAGGAGAGCTAATTCTGCAAAGGAAAATCAGTGTTTCTCCCACATTAAGGGTGGAGGAATGCAGAGTTGAAGAAACATCCACTACCACTGACTGACAGAATTTCCATTAGGAAGAAGAGAAACAAAAGAGCTAGAGAACCCATCTTTCTAGATCCAAGTCCTTCTAGATCTGGTCTGATCCTCCTGGATCTCTGCCTGGTATAATAGTTCCATGTCTGACCTGGTGACTGGCCCAGTCACTGCATGCAAATCTGAGGGATCAACAGGGCTGCCCTGGATGCAGGCGGTGACGAGGAAGGAAAGCTTAGTGGTCTCTGGATGTTTGTATACTCCCCCAACTTGTAAGGCTTATACAGGCCACGTTCCTATAGCTCAGAGCATTGTACCTTGTGACCTTATCCCAGGACTGTCTCCCATGGAGCTGCACAAGTACCTAACTGTTGTTATGGTGATGATGCGTCATAGTGACAGAGCATGCGTTGTCTGTCTGCTAGTGTGATTACCAGGGAGACATGATTGATATATTTCTTTTCTCCCAAAGCAGACACCCAGACTTGAAATGGTTGTTAATATAGTGGCTCTGGTTGAGTAGTAATTATTGTTGACCATGAGTAAAGGAGGCAGGGTGCCCATTTCCAAAGTTTATTTCCTTTTCCACACTCAACCAGTGCTTCATTTGAAAATACTCCCGGTAGAAACAAAGCCACCATTCTCTGTCCCTTTCCCTCTCTTTTAAGATACTAGAGTCTCAAGATAGTACACCCCTTTGAATTTACAAAGCTTTTCACTTGCAAGTGAACCTAGGCCACTGCTCTCCATCTATATGAACACTTTATACAAGGGGCATCAGGACACTGGTATTTTTTTTTTTTAAGTTCCCAGCTGTTTCTAGATACCCCTGATCTAGACAGTCTTCTGACTTGGCATGTCTGAATGTTCTAAGCCCTTCCATGATTACAGACAGGGTTGTCTGCCATCTTCTATTTATGTTGTATTTTTGTTATGACTTCCTGCACTATTTTGCAACAGCTGATTTGCTCGTTCACTTCTCTCTGTAAACTGTGCCCCTTTCAGGCATAGACTCTTCTTGTCTCGTTCATCTCTGTACCTTGAGCGCTTAACACAGCGTCTGTAACCGGGTGGATGTTTGGTAAACCTTAGCTGAACGAGTTGATTCTGTGCTCTGCTCTCAGAGGTGCTTGTTCTAGGCATTATTGTTATCACTCCTGTCTCATCAAGTCAGAAACTGAGGCTCTCAGATGTTAAGCGCTATGTGCAGAATCTAACTTGAACACAGAGCTTCTGGCCCCAGGGCCATTTTCCTCTCCAGAACATCATTCTTAATGGAAAGTAGATACAATTGCTGTTGTGTGTGGCTGAATCATATGAAATTATAGGATAAAATGGTCAGAATTTGCAGTTTCATAGGCCTCAGTCTAATAATTTTGTTGTGGACTTTGTTCGGGATTTGACTTTTCGTTAGAAGAAAGCAGTACCCACTAGTCAAAGCACATGGGCTGAAAATCTCAATGGGCTTAGTTGATCAGAAAAAAACATGTACTTAGAAGGCTGGTGAGCAGAAAATCAGACCTAATAGCTCCTCACAGTACAGATTTCAATAAAGTATGTTGTTGGATGAGTTCAGTTTAATGGCTGTGTAGACATCAACTTTCTGGATTGGGGATTTTCTCTGTCAGTGTTTGGGGTCATCAGGTAGAAGTCAGTTCTGTAAACTTGTGGAGCCACAGGATTATGGAGTCTCCACTTTCTCATGGAGTCTGATCACTGTATGAGGACTTAAATAACTGAATTTAAGCTTCTACGTTGCTGTGTGACATTACAAAACTCTCATCTCTTTGAGCTTCACTTTATCTGCCAAATGGAGAGAATAACTGTTATCTTAGCAGATTACTCTAAGGTCAAAAATAAGTATATTATCCATTAAAGGCCTTACAAACTGTAAGGTAGTGAACAGTCATCTGATGAGATTATTGTGACTCTTCCCCCACCTAGAACTGAAAGGCCAGCAGGCTCACTAAACCCAACATTAAAGTATAAATACTTGAATGAACAATCTAGAAGGCTTTAATGATAATACATGAGCATCCTCTTTTTTTTAATGTGAGGTCCCCTCTGGCATGAATACTTTGTTACAGTCAGTTCATTTCCTGTCTTTCCAGCAGATTAACTGCTTGTCTGAACTCCTAAAATAGGAATGATGAGCCTCCGAGGAGATGAAGGGACTCCATGATTAACTCATCTGTTTTTGTCTCTTGTAATGAGAAGTTACCACCACGCCCAGAGTGGTGTTCTTCTCTGAAGGGCTATAATTCTCACTTTATAGCTGGTGGCAGGTGGACACTCAGGCCGACAGTGTCACTGAAGAATTCACTCCCTAAGACCTAGAGGAAGAATGGCACGAGCAGTTAAGCAACCTTAAACATAAACTACTGGTCCTGTCTCTCTTTGTAGATTTCGGGCATTCCTGAATGCAACTTTGATAGTATATCTCAATAGGTCTCAAAGTCAGTATGCTGGACCTTCACTGTCCCCAGCATTGAAGAACTTGCTAGCAACACAGATTCTTGAGCTCCACCTAGACTTTCAAGATCACTAACTTTGAAGTTGGGCCTAGCAATCTATGTTGTAACAAACTTTCTAAGTGATGCTGATGCACATTAATGTTCGAGAAGTATGGTATATCTTACTGGACAGATCAAATCCATCTCTCTTTAGGTAGGGTAGGGATCAAATCGCAACATGTAATGTCTCCAGTTAATTCCTCTTTCCCTGGATATCTACTGAGAGTTCTATGTCGATTATGCTCAGCTATGTTTGTGAGACTTTACTGAGGGAATAGGTAAACGAGTGGAGAAAACTGGGTGAAAGTGAGACTCTAAAGTAATACAAATTTTAAAAGAACTTGTCACACTTAGTTGAAAAGAAAGACTCTGGGAAGTATAGTGGGATAAGAAAGTGAGGTGTGGACAAGACAGCCAAATGAACTGGTTCTTCTAGAAAAAGACAAAGAGGTAAAATCTGCATGCCCCTAGTTGTTTAAGCCATCAATTCAGAGTCACTTTTGACTCATTTTCTTTTCATCAGCGGCCACTTCCAGTCCATTAGCAAATCCTATCAACTTCACCTCCAGAATATATCATCACCTCATCTACTTCTCCAAGTTTATATTATAGCTGCCAAACCAAAGACATTTTTCTCCTGGGACACATCTTGCCTCCTAACTGGTCCCCCAGTTTCCACTCTTGTCAATGTACTTTGCACACGTTCAGAATTAGCTTAAAGCATAATTCAGATTAGTCACTTCCCCACCTGCTCAGAACTCTCCAAAGGATGTTCTTTGCATTTAGAATAAAAGCCCTTCTTCTAAACCTGGCCTATAAGGTTCAGACTCATCTGAACATTAACTGCCCAGTCTCATTTTCCATCTGCTCCTCCCATAATCTGCTCCAATGACAATTTTTTGGGTCACTTCCTCAAGTCTTCCAGCCATGTTCCTTTCTCCAGGCTTCTTCGCATACTATAACTCTGTGTAGGATGCTACTCTTTCAAAGCCCGCTCCTCTTTCTGCTTTAGGTCTCAGGTTAAATGAAGCATCTTCAGAAGGACTTTTATTAGTGAATCTGTCTCAAGTGACCTTTCCCAGATTCATTCAGTACATCTCCACTTCTCCTTTGGTTCCTGCTTAGTATTAATCACAGTTCGAGACTTGATTTTTGTTGTTATTGTTGTTGCTCATTTCTCCTCGTAAGACTTAACTCCTCAGAGATTGAGACCATGTATGTCTTACTCAGTTTTCTTTCTGCCCCTGCAACGGTGATGGTGATTGATCCATAAATGTTGAATCAGTGAATGGTGGCACATGATTCTTTAGACAGGTAGATAGACATTTATGTATTTAGCGGTAAGCTGTTCAGACAATATTTATTTAGGTGATGAACACAAATAATTCAAGAAAATATATGCAAATAGCTAAAACCATTATTAAGAAGGAATTCAGAGTGAAGAAAAATATGTGTTGGAGCTCAGTCCCCTGCATAATGCATCTCTCCTTTTATTTATTTATTTTTTTGCTACTGTAAGAGTGGCTCTTAGAAGGATATTTAGAAAGTGTTGCTTCATGTCGTGTAGTTACTCTTCATGTCGTGCCACTCTTACAATAGTAAAATAATAATAATAATAATTTAAAAAGCGAGAACTGACTCATTGGAAACGACCCTGATGCTGGGAAAGATTGAAGGCAGGAGGAAAAGAGGACGACAGAGGATGAGATGGTTGGATGGCATCACCAACTTGATGGATATGAATTTGAACATGCTCCAGGAGTTGGTGATGGGCAGGGAAGTCTGGTGTGCTGCAGTTCATGGGGTTGCAAAGAGTTGGACATGACTGAGCAACTGAACTGAACTTATTGATTTCAGTTGTCTGCTGAAACTGGCTCATCCTGGTTCATGAGAGCAGACTGTGAGCCTCTCTTCCTAATACCATGACCTCATGTTCCTAGTCTGAAATCTGTAATGGTGGAAGAATTTATTCCATGGCAGCTGACAAAAACTAAAACTCATAGTTTTTTTCCCCTAGAGAACTTGTTATTAAACATTTTCCAGCATAATACTGATAGCCATGTTTCTTAGGTTGTGATTCCCAGAAACAGAACCATCAGTGAGAATTTGTGAGAAAGTGATTTTCTGGGGATTATTCCAGAGATGAGGGGATAGTAGGGGAGTATGAAGATAGGACCATTAAGGGAAGAAGATAAAATAGGAATGTGAAATCAAGTAAAGCCCCACAGAGTTTTCCTTTGGCTGAATCCCAGGGAGAAGCTCTGAAAATAGAGCTGTCTAATCAGGAACTAGGTTTCTGGATTATTTGTACTCTCACCTAGCACTTATTGGTTGAGGACTTTCCCTTGAAGAACATGTAGATTCTTTGGCACTTCCTGTTTCTATGGGCAAAACAACAACAACAAAGAAAAAAAAACAAGTTCTGAGAGCAGGGCTGTGACAGAGACTCAGGTGCTGGTGTTGGGAGCGAGAACACCCCAAAGCCCATGCTGACAGCCTGCTGACAGCCCTGCTACAGAGCACCTCCAAATGTTTAGCTTTGATTCCCTTACCCAGGAATATGGAGGTCTGGTGGATAAGTAACTGTGGCACTGGACCTCAGATTGTGTAGACTGACAAGTTCCCAGGTGATGCCATTAACACCACTCATGAATCACTTTCAGGGGTCAAATGCAACATTGTGCTTTACATTATTTTGTACCAGAAGGCCCAGTTTTATTTTGGATATTCAAGTTGACTTTCATGGAATCATGCTTTACAAAAGAGTTTGAGATAGAAGAAATTTCCAAGAAACACTTGACTCAACCATTGAATTTCCTCAAACAGTTTATCACTGAGGTCAGCCATTTTGTTACAGTACTTTAGGTTAGCAAGGGAGGTTTCAGATCCCTGGTACTTCTGGAACATAAAGACCAGGTGAGTACCTAACATTTTTTTGAGCTTGTCATTGGACCAGCAGCCAAATCTATTGTCCAGATACCAAAGGATGGTTCTTTTTCTCTATATCTTTTGGCTTCAAGTTCACACATCCATTCAATAAGCGTCAGTTGATCCCTTGTTATTTGCAAGTCCCTAAGGCGTGCTGGAATGCTAAAGTAGGAAGTGAAGAAACAACTGGAGTAACAGGCAAATTTGGCCTTGGAGTACGGAATGAAGCAGGGCAAAGGCTAATAGAGTTTTGCCAAGAGAACGCACTAGTCATAGCAAACACCCTCTTCCAGCAACACAAGAGAGGACTCTACACATGGACATCACCAGATGGCCAACACTGACATCAGATCGATTATATTCTTTGCAGCCAAAGATGGAAAAGCTCTATACAGTCAGCAAAAGCAAGACCGGGAACTGACTGTCGCTCAGATCATGAGCTCCTTATTGCCAAATTCAGACTTAAACTGAAGAGAGTAGGGATAACCACTAGACCATTCAGGTATGATCTAAATCAAATCCCTTATGACTATACAGTGGAAGTGAGAAATAGATTTAAGGGACTAGATCTGATAGACAGAGATCCTGATGAACTATGGACGGAGGTTCATGACATTGTACAGGAGACAGGGATCAAGACCATCCCCATGGAAAAGAAATGCAAAAAGGCAAAATGGTTGTCTGAGGAGGCCTTACAAATAGCTGTGAAAAGAAGAGAAGCAAAAAGCAAAGGCGACAAGGAAAGATATTCCCATTTGAATGCAGAGTTCCAAAGAATAGCAAGGAGAGATAGGAAAGCCTTCCTCAGCGATCAATGCAAAGAAATAGAGGAAAACAACAGAATGGGAAAGACTAGAGATCTCTTCAAGAAAATTAGAGATACCAAGGGAACATTTCATGCAAAAAGGGGCTCAATAAAGGACAGAAATGGTATGGACCTCACAGAAGAAGAAGATATTAAGAAGAGGTGGCAAGAATATATGGAAGTACTGTACAAAAAAGATCTTCATGACCCAGATAATCACAATGGTGTGATCACTCACCTAGAGTCAGACATCCTGGAATGTGAAGTCAAGTGGGGCTTAGAAAGCATCACTATGAACAAAGCTAGTGGATGTGATGAAATTCCAGTTGAGCTATTTCAAATCCTGAAAGATGGTGCTTTGAAAGTGCTGCACTCAATATGCCAGCAAATTTGGAAAACTCAGCAGTGGCCACAGGACTGGAAAAGGTCAGTTTTCATTCCAATCCCAAAGAAAGGCAATGCCAAAGAATGCTCAAACTACTGCACAATTGCACTTATCTCACACGCTAGTAAAGTAATGCTCAAAATTCTCCAAGCCAGGCTTCAGCAATACGTGAACTGAGAACTTCCAGATGTTCAAGCTGGTTTTAGAAAAGGCAGAGGAACCAGAGATCAAATTGCCAATATCCGCTGGATCATCAAAAAAGCAAGAGAGTTCCAGAAAAACATCTATTTCTGCTTTATTGACTATGCCAAAGCCTTCGACTATGTGGATCACAATAAACTGTGAAAAATTCTGAAGGAGATGGGAATACCAGACCACCTGACCTGCCTCTTGAGAAACCTGTATGCAGGTCAGGAAGCAACAGTTAGAACTGGAAATGGAACAACAGACTGGTTCCAAATAGGAAAAGGAGTACGTCAAGGCTGTATATTGTCACCCTGCTTATTTAACTTATATTCAGAGTACATCATGAGAAACGCTGGGCTGGAAGAAGCACAAGCTGGAATTAAGATTGCTGGGAGAAATATCAATAATCTCAGATATGCAGATTATGCCACCTTTATGGCAGAAAGTGAGGAGGAACTAAAAAGCCTTTTGATGAAAGTGAAAGAGGAGAGTGAAAAACTTGGCTTAAGACTCAACATTCAGAAAACTAAGATCATGGCATGTGGTTCCATCACGTCATGGGAAATAGATGGGGAGACAGTGGAAACAGTGTCAGACTTTATTTTTCTGGGCACCAGAATCACTGCAGATGGTGACTGCAGCCATGAAATTAAAAGACGTTTGCTCCTTGGAAGGAAAGTTATGACCAACCTAGATAACATTTTGAAAAGCAGAGACAATACTTTGCCAACAAAAGTCCGTCTGGTCAAGGCTATGGTTTTTCCAGTGGTCATGTATGGATGTGAGAGTTGGACTGTGAAGAAAGCTGAGCACCGAAAAATTGATGCTTTTGAACTGTGGTGTTGAAGACTCTTGAGAGTCCCTTGGATAGCAAGGAGATCAACCAGTCCATCCTAAAGGACATCAGTCCTGGGTGTTCATTGGAAGGACTGACGCTGAAGCTGAAACTCCAATACTTTGGCCACCTCATGCGAAGAGTTGACTCGTTGGAAAAGACCCTGATGCTGGGAGGGATTAGGGGCAGGAGGAGAAGGCGACGACAGAGGATAAGATGGACGGATGGCATCACCGACTTGATCGGCATGAGTTTGAGTAAACTCTTGGAGTTTGTGATGAATAGGGAGGCCTGGTGTGCTGCGATTCATGGGTCGCAAAGAGTTGGACATGACAGAGTGACTGAACTGAACTGAATTGACGGCATGCTGTGCTTCATGGGGTCTCAAAGAGTCGGACACGACTGAGCGACTGAACTGAAGTGAACTGAAGGAATGTTTTGTTAAGAGAAGTGAATCAAGTGAAAAAGAATAGACATGTCTCTTGCTTTCTGTAACTTTATCATCTAGTGTGTTGACTTATAGAAGTAACTGGAAACTGTTTTCAAACTTATCAAACATCTTCAGTGTTTAATATGGGTGTTTAATGATTGACACAGCTTGAATTACCTCCTAGTTACATTTGTCTTGTGCAACCAGCTTGAAGATGTGAAGTGGGTGCCCATGACACAAATTCCACAAAGAAATAAAGTAGAAAATTATTTTTAAGCCTTGTCATTGGTTATGGGAAGGCATTGATGCTTTTTTTCATGCCAGCTATACTCTTTATTTTTATATTCCTCAATGAATGCTAATAAGACATACCAGTGCAGACTGCCTTAGGCAGGAATAAATATTATGTGCTTGCAGTAATTAATTTATGGCACAGTGCAGTCAGTAGGGTAAAGTGAGTTTGTGAAATGCTCAGAGTACTTGACAGCTTCTTATTGAAGCAGAAATAAAATGTAGTCAGTAAATGGTAAAAGGCTGAAGAAAGTGTTTATCACCACAAGGGTTATATTAAGTAGTTGGAGTACTTTCCTACTTAGCCTAGAGGTTATGCATTCATATTATTACAATGTGAGTGCAGTATTTTCTAAACAAAACAAGTAAACAATGGAGCAAAAGAACAGTTCATGAATATATTCTTTGAAAATAACTTTTCACTACCAGTATGCAAATGAGCTTCTAGATAAATTAACCCTTAAGTGAGTCTGCCCAGAGACCCCATCTCAAGTATTTTGCTTCAAATACATTGAGGCAACAGTAGTTCAGAAAATGCCATTTCATAGACGTACAGATGGTTTTGCAGGTAGTCATTGTTAGGATAATGATGCGGACTGTTTCCAGAATCCCCTGCCTCTAGGAGTGAGGTTTTGTTGGTGGTGGTCTTGCTGTTTTCTTTTAGATTCTCCAGAGTGGACCCTGTGTTGGAAAGCCTAGTTAGTGCAAGTAGTTTGAGGGAACACACATAAGAGAAAGGGAGTGAAGGAAAAAGTGAGGCAAAAATACTATTTCAGGGTATGTGTCGCCTCAGCTGGAACCCACAGGGACCTCTGCATTGTGTATCATGATGCAGAGTTAGACTACCTTGAGACAAGGGGCCCAGCCTTTTGTACCTCCAGCAAGTGGGGAGCGTAGGAACTCTTTCGAGTGAGGTGGTGCCTCTTGGGCAAGGACAGCTCTTGTTTTGGAGAATTGGAGAAGGAGGCAGCCGAGATCTAAGACACAGAGGAGCTGCAGGATCGTGCCTGAGCCCCTCTGCTTATGGCACAGACATCACCCACCGTCTTCCCCTGGGAGGTGAGAGAAGGAGAAAAAATGACAAGTTGCTTTATGGACTAAGTGCTGTAACTACAATATAACAGCAAAACTGATGACCTTGCATTGATCAGAAAATCTTGGCCACAAGACTGCTTTGGTTCCTGGTGTTACTGTTAAACTTTTCCTTCCTAACTAAGTTAACAGTTAATCCCATAATGATCCCAGGCTTCTCTGATCAAGTCTTGGCATGAAATGCTCCAATAGGAGATAAACGAGTGGTTACAACACTGGGGGAAGTTGACCAGGGAAGAATGAGCTCATGCATTGGATGACAGAATTGGGTGGGGGCAGGGGTGGGGGGACAGATGAACTTTTGGTCACAAGGTGGCACTACTACTGTGATGAGCATATCACTTCCTTTCTCTGTAGGAATCTTTGCAAACCCAAGTTGACTCCTCCCATGTTGCTCAGACTTTGCCTCAGTGATGGCTGGAGCTTGAAAGCCCTGGTCTCAGCAGGGTGACTAACACTGACATCAGCCATCAGCCACAGCTGTCCTGAAGAAGAGCCTGGATGACAATTTTCTGTGGTCTAGAACATGGGCACAAGCTTGGGGAAACATGGATGGATGATCCTGTTTTCTTTGCCCACTCTCTTACAACGTAGGCTTTCCCTGCCTTTTTCAAAGTCACTTGGGGTTACCAGTGTCTCTCTTTGACCAGCCTTCAGGTGCTGCTCAGAGGGACGTGGGTCAGTGCCCTCTCCTGTATTCCTCTAGTTGGTTTTGAGAGCATCTAGAACACTAGACACCATGCCTTACACTTGATCCTTGACTTCTTCCCTCTGTTTGTTCTCTGTTGTTCCTTTCACTCTTTTTCCTTATATTTCCTTATTTTCTCCCTCTATCCTTTGTTACTTTATCTTCCACTTCTATTTTTTTGCCATCACTCTGCCTTCTTTCTTCTTCCTCTTATTTATTCCCTATTTCACCATTTTCTCCTCCCCATTTCATATGTTACATTCATCCTGACATTTGCCTTCTCCCCTCTTGCCTGCTGTCCCTTCTTTGACCTCTGTCCTCCTCACCCTTCCTTCTGCTCATCCTTTTCATTTTACATTTCACATCTGCCCTCTCTCTTCTGTCTTCTTCCCTCTCTGGTTTTCACAGCCCATCTTTGAGTTCCCAGGTAGTCAGGTTGCCTGCCAGTCAGATGGGCTCCTCAGGCTCCAGTCTGACCCAGAGGCTCAGCACAGGGACAAGGCTTGTTGTATTTATTAATTCAGTGAAAGTGATGCAAGCACATGATCAAAATGTGTAATACTTCAGTAGAAGGCACTGGGGATGTGCAAGGCAAGTAATTTAGCAGGGCTCTGGACCTCCTTCCAGACTGCTTAACACAGGGTCAGTAATGTTGGCCCCTAGCCTGCCAGGGTCTCTGTGTTTTGGGTGAGCAGCTCTACAAGGCTTAAGGATTATTTTCCAGATCCTCCAATTCTTGGTTCATGGCATTCTTTGAAGAACTCACATCGTGCTGGTGTGAGTTCACCAACCCCATCAGCCAGCTTTGAGAAAGATCTGTCTCCACCGCTTCAGTCTCATCACACATAGCATCTGTCTCTCATGCTCCTTTGGCAGTCGGAGGGTTTGATGTATTATGCACCTCGGAATATTCAAAAGATTATATAACCACCAGGCTATCAAAACCAGGAGACCAGAAATAATGGGAGCATCTTTTTCAAGGACTTTTTCCTCAGTTCTGATGTTAAGGAGGACAAAGGTGTTTGCTAGAGAATTTTAGACAAGCGTAAAAATACACAGTCACAGTCATAAGTGTATGTTGAAACCTCATACCATTGTAAGGATTGACTGTGTCAGTTTGGTTGAGTGGAAGTGGAAATATCTTTCACTTGGTTGAGAAGAGTGGGAGTAAGAAATATCTTCTGACAAAGCCTCCCACAATCATTAATCAATTTTGTGATTCATCAAAGATCTGTAAATTGTTGAGGGTATTGCCAGAGAGATGCGGTTTATGTGTGAAGAGATGAAAGCAGAGGATAGTGTATCTTTTAGTGACACGATAGGGTGATATGTTAGCCCCCAAAGTGAGTAGATAGAGGGAAGTGATGCAAGTCATATTTTCATGTTGTTGATTTATTCACCCAACTAGATGAGTAGTGATTTTTATATCAGAATGCCGGTTGGTTATCCTAGGAAAGCATCATCCCATGGCATACCTTTCTCATTATATCAGTGCACTTATTAAGCTATTGAGTGCACTAATTATAAGCTAATGAGTGCACTAATTAACACAGAGAAGCTCTTCTCACTAGTAAGCATGAAAGAGCTAACTAACTCTAGGAAACTTACACAAACTTAGTGGTTTGTGGTATGAAGACTGGAAGTTCAGAGGAGCACAGCATCGGAAACCTAATGGGGAAGGTTGCTTGCTGAAGTCAAGGAAAGATGCTTATCAAGATTTGGACACCTCCATATACTACTCTAAAAAGCCAGTGTAATTACCTTATATTGCTGCAAAATCTTTGTTTACTTGATAAGCTCCGTCCCTCGGGTCTAAGGGTTATTATAGCCAAATCAACTCTTTGGATATCTCAGAATGTTCAAACATAGACAGTGTATGAACTTTGGTCTCCTGCAACACAGGTATGCCTCCAGATGCCAAAGAAATTTCAATCTTCATTTCCCTCTGCAGCTGTCAGCTGTCTCTTCTATTTTCAGCATTTACTTTCAGAAGAAGAAAGGTAGCTGCTTCTTCATTTGCATACAGACCATCACAGCTACTCCCCAATGGTCCCTATGGCCACCAAATCCACATCTTTTTACAAGACCCCTCCTCTAGCCAAATGTTCCAGTCTCTTCTGACCCAAGTGCCCAATATCTTGAGAGAATACTTGATTTGCTCCACATTGGTCATCTGACTATGTCTGGCCCAATCACCTGTGACCAAGAGGTGGAGTCACAGGCACACACATGACTATGTTCATTCATTTGGTAAAGGGGAGATTAGTTCTCAAAAAGCGTGGATGTGGCTGGATGGGTACTTCCAAAGATGTTTGCTCAGGTTTGAGACAAGGAACAGTACCAGAAAGATGATCGAGGGTTGGAATTGTACAAGATAAGTGGACCTGTAATCCTATCCAAATTTAAAAGTAACATCCTGAGGGGCCTGATCTCTCAAAAAGTATGAAGGTTGTACACAGATTTTTTTAATTTGTAGAAATTTACCATAATCTTCAAGATAATTTCTATTTGACAGTACAACTGCCAATTTAAATCTGTGTGATGGTTTTAAGTGGATGCTAATGTTTATCTTTTCTGTTCACTAAGTTCAATGTGTTTTAAAAGATCATATTGAAACATAAACACTACTGCCAATTATTTGATTCCTATGATTAAAAAGCTCTTTTCTCTCAATATATAAATTTAATTATCTTTTCATTTACCAGCTCTCCACTTTCTTCTTGAAGGAAATGTGTCTAATTTTCTGCCTTTCAGGTTGACTTCTTGCTGTGCCAATAGCTTTTTAAATAACCAAAGTGACCTACATTAAACCCTGAGGTATGAATTTTATAAATAAAATTTATAGCTCTGTCATCATTGCCATTCATTTAAGCACACAAACCCATAACTCTTCCTTCTCTAGCCCAGGCCAATCAGTCACCAGCTCCTGCCAATTTCTCTTTCTTGATGTCTGTCAAATCCATCTCTTTCGATATCTCTTTCCTTCAATCCTCTGTGTCCAGTGCTGCTTCAGGAATATTCCCTGAGCACAGGTTTGCTTTTGCCTGTCCCTTCTGCTAATGCACTTTTAAAGATTCAACACTGTTTTCAGAACCAGACCTACTTTGATCACCCTTTTCTTTGAGAATATTCCTACTGCTTAGCCCTCACTCCCCTACCTATCCGTAAAAAAAAGCTGAAAAAACAAATAGAATGAAAAAGAAGAGTGAAAGTCTGGTGTAGAATTGTGTCTAGTTAAGGTAATAAAGCTAAATTCTTCCAGCTAAATGAGGGAAAACCCACCGGCATTTATCTGGTTCCAGCTGTTTCATATTCTTCCCTTTTATATCAACATACTGGTCTCTGAAATGACTTCAGAGCCTTCCAGTGGCTTCTGAATGGGTCTGCCTATAATTTTGCCTCCTTATCTATCATGTATTACATGGTTCCATTAGGGTATGAATCAGAGGCGAGAGTGCCGGATTTGATTTAAAAGCTTTTCCATTTCTCCTCTTAAAATTCCTCGTTCTGTAATAAATGTTAGTTTGCATTTGCTCATAAAGTTATTTTATGAGGAGGTGTTTTGCAGTTTTTTTGTTGTTTTTTCCTCTGTGGTTCTAGAAGATAAAATTTGATATCTTTTTTTTCTTGTATAGTCCTTGTGCACATTTAAAGTTTTTCTTCAAGAAAGAAAAAGTAAATTTACAGAAATAAATTAATGTGTTCTAGAAAAGAATTAGAGTCAGAAATTGTCCATGGCATCTGGCTTGTGGTGAGATACATGTATCTGCTCTTGAGCTATTAGGCCCCAGTTGGTTTCCTAAACTCTCCCTTTGTGTTGGGGGTATGCATAATCACTGTGTAGATAACCCGTTTCTGGAACCCTCAGTTCTCCTGCTTTTCTGACTTCCTAGTTTGCAACTCTTGTAGAATGCATAGCGTCTCCTGGGGATCCCCTCAACAAATATCTATTTTGAGCACCTACTTTGTTCCAGGTACTCTTCTTGGTCCCAAATCTAATGGGAAGATGCCCATGGAAGAGTTGAGGTTTTACAGACTCATAATTGAATACTAAATCCATTTCTCAATAAAAAGTTAAAATCTTTACATGTTGTTTAAACATTCTCTGTGCTTCTGTGAAAATGGGGGATAATAATAAAACACTAGCCGGAAAGAACTTGACCTATAACGCCTGATGGTGGTGGTTTAGTCACTCAGTCATGTCCAACTCTAGTGACTCCATGGACTGTAGCTCACCAGGCTCCTCTGTCTGTGGGATTTTCCAGGCAAGAATACTGGCATAGGTTTCTATTTCCTTCTCCAATATAACCCATAATCAACATATTACCAGGGACTTCAGCCTTTATTTATCTTGGAATTTGTCAAGTAGTGCCAATGCTAGGTGGATGCAAGCTGTGGTCTAGGTTTTCCTATAAAATAAACAGGCATTAACTGAGCCCCTACTCTGGACTAGAGACACAACTAGAAGAATGACACAGACGCTTCCTTCAGGGTGCTCACAGTTTATTGGCTGCATGGAGGGAAGAGGAATAGAACACCTATATTAACAAATAAATGTGTGGTTCAGGATAGTCTTGTCCTTGTGCATTTTCATTCCTTTCCATCTTACTCCTTGATGGAGGTGGAGGGTCTTTTAGCATAATAACCCTGGGAAGTTATCATGTGAAAGGTGATCATAATTTCTAGTAATAAGGCTAATATTATTGTTAAAACAAGCAAGAACTAACCTTAACTGAGCACTTATGTATCAGGTACTCTTCTAAATGCTTTATATTACCTTTTTTAGACTCATAATTTCTTCATGGAGTAGGACTTTTCATTATTTTCTTTGTAGTTAAAGAACCTAAGACACATTAAGTAACTTGCTTAATGGTTCAAAAGAGAATTTGTCTTGTAAATGTGAATGCCATTTCAGCCTTGGATGCCTAAGGTAGAGGTCTTCCATATGGGATGGTTTGTTGGAGCCATAAACTTGTATAAGGGCAAAGGGGTAGATTCTCACAGCAAGTAATGAAGGGAGAAGTGACTTGGGGATGCCCCATCTAAAGTGGGCAGTGTTTGGTCAGAAAAGGATCCTCATGGGAACAATGGAGAATATCCTTTGATTTGGATGCTAAGTATGTTTGAGTTTTGCGGGAACTCAAAATTCTTTCTTTCTGGTATGAACCCTCCGGATATTGCAGAACATGAGTCTTCTCTATCATCTTCCATCCTAAGTCCTAACATAAACCTTTTGAGGGAAAGGCTTACAAGGAAATGATCAGTTTTACTGGATGAGTGGGTTTTGAGGTAGGGAAGTCTTCTTGGTGGAGGTTAAGCTGAGTCTTGGAAGGTAAGTAGATAACTTGCCAGCTGCCCTTATGTGTGCATGCGTGCATGTATGTCACTTCAGTCCAACTCTTTGTGACCCTGTGGACCATAGGCCGCCAAGCTCCTCCATCCGTCACATTCTCCAGACAAGAAACTGAAGTAGGTTGCCATGCCCTCTTCCAAGGAATCTTCCTGACCCAAGGATTGAACCCATGTCTCTCACATCTCCTGCACTGGCAATTGAGTTCTTTACCACTAGCACCTCCTGGGAAACCCAGCTGCTCCCACCACCCCCCTAAAAAATAATAGGGATAAAATGGGCATTCCTGACAGAGAAGTCAGTTTGGGCAATGGTACATAAGTAGCCGACAGTCTTCAGAGGAATCGCAGGAAACTTCACTTGGTTAGACTTGTCCTGCTGGGGTGATGTGTCTGGAGGTGCTGGCATGTACAACCTTGTAAGCCATGTTTTGGAGTAAGATATTGGGAGCTGTTGAGAATATCTTAGCGGAGGGGGTAACTGGTCAGCTTTGGTTTATGAGGGTCACTCTGGCATGATACAGGGGTGGCTGGAAGAATGAGGCATCATGCTTCTGCTTTGCTTCCAAATCCTCTCTCCATATAGACATGCAAAGTGGAGCTCCTCTTTACATTCATCCCTTTGAACTTATCTTGAAAAGATCAAAGGAGAGGACAGATAGCTAACACATGCATTTGTGCCTTTGAGCTTCTCAGGAAAATGACAATGGAATGAATATTGTTCATGCAACAGATGGAAGATCACTTGTAGTTTATATTTACATCTGTGAGAAATCTGAAGGATTGAGTGGTTTATCAGTACTTCTGTTGCATGTGCTATAAAAATCCACTGGCTGAATCAAGGCTCAGTGACAATTATGAAACCAGAATGCACTAGTCTATCTCATCATTTATTATTTAATTAACAAATATCAATTTAGTATTTACTATTAATATATGTTGAGTAGATGGTGTACTATGTGCTGTGGGGTATGCCGTGATTATCACAAATACTAATAATACCAGTAATAATGTAGTGTGTGTGTGCTAGGTCATTTCAGCCATGTCTTTCTCTATATGGCCCTATGGACCGTAGTCTTCCAGGCCAACATTTATGACATCATAACTTGTATCAGTCATTTTGCTAAATGCTTTACATGGGTTACCTAATTAAATCCTTCCCCAAAACACTAAAAGTTAAGTGTCACTATTATTTTTATTTTATTGATGAATAAACCCAGAGAGAATATAGTAAGGGGACTGGGGTTTGAAATATGTCTAACACCAGAACTTGAACTTTTAGTTTGATACTTAAAGGAATTTAGATTCTCATTGAGGAGATGAGCCAATAAAATGGGAAATGATAAAAATGTCATAAGACAGATACAAAATGATTGTAAATGGGTTCAGAACAGATAGGTGACCACATTTAGCTTGGGAAGATCAGGGAAGCCTTTGTGGGGAGAGAGTACTGGATCTTAGATTGGATTTCTCTAGAGGCAAACCTTGAGACAAGGACTGATGATTGGTTTATTTGGAAGATAATCCCAGAAAGCATTGTCAGGGTCGGGGAAGTAAGGAGGGAAGGATGGTAATAATGAAAATGTTCTAGAACTGGTCTGCACTGTGGATCACTGAGGCTGAATACCAAAGGGGACTCCAGAGGTAATATGTTTTTGTTTTTGTTTTTTTTTTTCATTTATTTTTATTAGTTGGAGCCTAATTACTTTACAGTATTGTAGTGGTCTTTGCCATACATTGACATGAATCAGCCATGGATTTACATGTGTTCCCCTTCCAGATCCCCCCCTCCTGCCTCCCTCCCCATCCCATCCTTCTGGGTCTTCCCAGTGCACCAGCCCTGAGCACTTGTCTCATGCATCCAACCTGGGCTGGTGATCTGTTTCACCCTTGATAGTATACTTGTTTCAGTGCTATTCGCTCAGAACATCCCACCCTCGCCTTCTCCCACAGAGTCCAAAAGTCTGTTCTGTACATCTGTGTCTCTTTTTCTGTTTTTCATATAGGGTTATTGTTACCATCTTTTTAAGTTCCATATATATGCGTTAGTATACTGTATTGGTCTTTATCTTTCTGGCTTACTCCACTCTGTATAATGGGCTTCAGTTTCATCCATCTCATTAGAACTGATTCAAGTGAATTATTTTTAATGGCTGAGTAATATTCCATTGTGTATATGTACCATAGCTTCCTTATCCATCCGTCTGCTGATGGGCATCTAGGTTGCTTCCATGTCCTGGCTATTATAAACAGTGCTGCGATGAACATTGGGGTGCACTTGTCTCTTTCAGTTCTGGTTTCCTTGATGTGTATGCCCAGGAGTGGAATTGCTGGGTCATATGACAGTTCTACTTCCAGTTTTTTAAGGAATCTCCACTCTGTTCTCCATAGTGGCTGTACTAGTTTGCATTCCCACCAACAGTGTAAGAGGGTTCCCTTTTCTCCACACTCTCTCCAGCATTTATTGCTTGTAGACTTTTGGATAGCTGCCATTCTGACTGGTGTGTAATGGTACCTCATTGTGGTTTTGATTTGCGTTTCTCTGATAATGAGTGATGTTGAGCATCTTTTCATGCGTTTGTTAGCCATCTCTATGTCTTCTTTGGAGAAATGTCTGTTTCGTTCTTTGGCCCATTTTTTGATTGGGTCATTTATTTTTCTGGAATTGAGCTGCAGGAGTTGCTTGTATATTTTTGAGATTAATCCTTTATCTGTTGCTTCGTTTGCTGTTATTTTCTCCCATTCTGAAGGCTGTCTTTTCACCTTGCGTATAGTTTCCTTTGTTGTGCAAAATCTTTTAAGTTTAATTAGATCCCATTTGTTTAGTTTTGCTTTTATTTCCAATATTCTGGGAGGTGGGTCATAGAGGATCCTGCTGTGATTTATGTCAGAGAGTGTTTTGCCTATGTTCTCCTCTAGGAGTTTTATAGTTTCTGGTCTTACATTTAGATCCAGGAGTAGTAATATGGAACATACTTAAGAGCTATGCCACCCCCTGGTGAGGAAGCTGAGATATTCATACTCCTATGATAATCTTTTATTGACTGGAGGCTGCTTCTGGCTTTATAACTCCCAATCATTTCCAGCCAGCCCTAGGCTCATGCCCTTAAGGCAGGGAGTATCCAGTGCTTTCAGTATGATGAGGTTGGAATGTACTGCAATGATGACTACTGAGGTGATACGGACCAGGTACCCTTAACATCAGCTATAACATTTGAACTGCAGACACCTCTAAAGAAGGCAAGATATGTAGTCTTTATTTTTGTCAGCTGTGCACTCAGTTAAAAATCCAGGGCTCTACTTTAGAGTCGCAAGGCAAGAGCAGTCATAGGAAAGCAAGAAACAGTCTTCTGCTACAGTGTTGCCCAGAGACTGGTTCACAGGGAGATTTGATCTATACAAGAGAAGCCAGAAAAGTTTTCCCTGAAGAAATATTTACTAAGCTGAGCTAAGAAAGCTGAGAGCAATCACGGGTATGTGCACATGTGTGTATCTGTGGATGGGATGGTGGCAGCAAAGGCTTGAAGCAGAAGAGGGCACAGCGAATTGGGAGATCTGAGAGCAAGGCAGTATGTCAGGGGGTTGGGAAGAACATGGTGAGGTTGGAGAATGAGGGGGTGGGGTCCGAGCAGAGCTGGCGTGCACTAGGCTGTGGGCCAGAGGCGCTTAAGTATCCCTCGTGAATAAGGTGTTACTTTGACAAAGCTGACAGCATTTTTACAGAAGAGACTGGAGTTAAAGGAACTTGAGGTGCCATAGCAGGAGGTAGTTGTGATGCATGAATGCGATCTGCCATTCGGTGCCCCTGAAATCACACCAGGTCAGTGGCTATCTGTGTTAACAGGATGCCTTTGACTATAAAGAAACTTAACTCAAATTGAGTTAGGCAGAATGGAAAGTCTTGCTTAGATGCCCAGAGAGAGGCGTGTGGTCAGGCCTCAGTGACGTGGGCTTTGGCTCTTCTCATGCTGTCCTCCAGGCTTCCAAGATGGCCCCGCAGGTAAAGAATCCACCTTCGCTGCAGGAGGTGTGGGTTCTATGGGGGTTCTATGCATGTTCCCTGGGTCAGGAACATTCCCCTGGAGAAGGGTATGGCACGCACTCCAATATTCTTGCCTGGGAAATCCCATGGACAGATGAGCCTGGTGGGCTACAATCCATGGGGTCACAAAGAGGTGGACATGACTGAGCAATATTTGGATTATACTATCCTTTGGACACTTCTTTCCTCTGTTTCAATCTTGTTCTCAGCTTGGCTTTCTTCATAATTGTAAGGTGGGCAAGGTGATGCTTTTTCTAGCAGAAGAGAGATAATCCATCTCCCTAACCATAGGATAAGGGTTCTTCTTAATATACTGCCCTACATGGACCCACCCCTGGACCAGTGATGATTACCAGGATAATTTCCAGGGCAGATTGGCTCAAGCTGGAAAACCACTCACCATAATGGAGAACAGGAGTACCAAAATTTGCTCTGACTATGGATGGAGTTTTGTGACATTGTACAGGAGACAGGGATCAAGACCATCCCCATGGAAAAGAAATGCAAAAAGGCAAAATGGTTGTCTGAGGAGGCCTTACAAATAGCTGTGAAAAGAAGAGAAGCAAAAAGCAAAGGAGACAAGGAAAGATATTGCCATTTGAATGCAGAGTTCCAAAGAATAGCAAGGAGAGATAAGAAAGCCTTCCTCAGCGATCAATGCAAAGAAATAGAGGAAAACAACAGAATGGGAAAGACTAGAGATCTCTTCAAGAAAATTAGAGATACCAAGGGAACATTTCATGCAAAAAGGGGCTCAATAAAGGACAGAAATGGTATGGACCTCACAGAAGAAGAAGATATTAAGAAGAGGTGGCAAGAATACATGGAAGTACTGTACAAAAAAGATCTTCATGACCCAGATAATCACAATGGTGTGATCACTCACCTAGAGTCAGACATCCTGGAATGTGAAGTCAAGTGGGGCTTAGAAAGCATCACTATGAACAAAGCTAGTGGATGTGATGAAATTCCAGTTGAGCTATTTCAAATCCTGAAAGATGGTGCTTTGAAAGTGCTGCACTCAATATGCCAGCAAATTTGGAAAACTCAGCAGTGGCCACAGGACTGGAAAAGGTCAGTTTTCATTCCAATCCCAAAGAAAGGCAATGCCAAAGAATGCTCAAACTACTGCACAATTGCACTTATCTCACACGCTAGTAAAGTAATGCTCAAAATTCTCCAAGCCAGGCTTCAGCAATACGTGAACTGAGAACTTCCAGATGTTCAAGCTGGTTTTAGAAAAGGCAGAGGAACCAGAGATCAAATTGCCAATATCCGCTGGATCATCAAAAAAGCAAGAGAGTTCCAGAAAAACATCTATTTCTGCTTTATTGACTATGCCAAAGCCTTCGACTATGTGGATCACAATAAACTGTGAAAAATTCTGAAGGAGATGGGAATACCAGACCACCTGACCTGCCTCTTGAGAAACCTGTATGCAGGTCAGGAAGCAACAGTTAGAACTGGAAATGGAACAACAGACTGGTTCCAAATAGGAAAAGGAGTACGTCAAGGCTGTATATTGTCACCCTGCTTATTTAACTTATATTCAGAGTACATCATGAGAAACGCTGGGCTGGAAGAAGCACAAGTTGGAACTAAGATTGCTGGGAGAAACATCAATAGCCTCAGATATGCAGATGACACCACCCTTATGGCAGAAAGTGAGGAAAAACTAAATAGCCTCTTGATGAAAGTGAAAGAGGAGAGTGAAAAATTTGGCTTAAGACTCAACATTCAGAAAACTAAGATCATGGCATGTGGTTCCATCACGTCATGGCAAATAGGTGGGGAAACAGTGGACAAAGTGGCTGACTTTATTTTTCTGAGCTCCAAAATCACTGCAGATGGTGACTGCAGCCATGAAATTAAAAGACGTTTGCTCCTTGGAAGGAATGTTATGACCAACCTAGACAGCATGTTAAAAAACAGAGATGTTACTTTGCCAACAAAGGTCCATCTAGTCAAGGCTGTGGTTTTTCCAGTGGTCATGTATGGATGTGAGAGTTGGACTGTGAAGACAGCTGAGCGCCGAAGAATTGATGCTTTTGAACTGTGGTGTTGGAGAAGACTCTTGAGAGTCCCTTGGACTGCAAGGAGATCCAACCAGTCCATCCTAAAGGAGATCAGTCCTGAGTGTTACTGAAAGGACTGATGCTGAAGCTGAAACTCCAATACTTTGGCCACCTGATGAGAAGAGCTGACTCATTGGAAAAGACCCTGATGCTGGGAAAGATTGAGGGCAGGAGAAGAAGGAGATGACAGAGGATGAGATGGTTGGATGGCATCACCAACTTGATGGACATGGGTTTGGGTGGACTCTGGGAGTTTGTGATGGACAGGGAGGCCTGGCGTGCTGTGATTCATGGGGTCACAAAGAGTCAGACACGGCTGAGTGACTGAACTGAACGGAATCAAGAATCACTTCTGGAGATGAAGATGGAGTTGTAGAAGCAGAGTGGATTCCTACGAAAATAATTATTTTGAAAGGAGGAAGGGAAGAAAAATGATGCTAGGCTGATGATAAAAAATATGTACTCCTCTACTACTTCAAAATAGCCACAGGAAATAACAGGACTAAAAATTAAGGGATTTCAAAACATAGCTTTTCTTAAGTATGTTTATCTGAGGCATCGTGGTACTGCAGACAAAAGCCTAGACTCTGAATCTGAACATTGGACTCCAGAGCAGGGCTGTGCCATTTAACAAATGGATCATCTTAGACAACTTAAATTTTAAGGTAAACACTAATAATCATCTCTGCCACAGAGTTGTGCAGATGCTGAAATTAGATGATGTTTGTGTAAATCTAGAAACAGTGCTGAGTTCATGATAAGAAACCAATCAGTTGAAGCTAGTGTTATCACCTCCTTGCTTCGTACAAGATACTTCTCTGCCAGTTATGCTGAGATATAGCAAGAACTTGTGATATGATTGGGAATTCCTGCCTTTAAGACATCTTTGGGAATTGGTAAAATTAATATATATTTAAAATGACTCCTTCTAAACGATCAGTTTATAAATCTGGGTTTTGAAATGTAAGGAAGGCATTAAAAAGAGCTTTCCTGATATGAAAGCATAACCAGGCTATTAGTATTTCCTCATGTAAACATTACTGAGCCCCTTCAAGGAACAGATGGGCTTAAATATAAATGGATGAAGTGATAACCTAGGTATAATCAGTGGGATGGTGTAACGACACTGTTGTTAGACTGGGGATGCATAGATTTAGAGAAGACCTCAAACACCTATCACTGCCCAAAAATCATTATAGGAATCAAGTCTGGGGAAGCTAAGAGAACTTGCTTCATAAGGATGATTTCATTGCTTATGCTAAAACACATTCAGCCATTTTGTAGTTGTGCAAATCTCTCTCCTGAGAGAATGAGAAGATTTTTCAAGGCAGCTAAACCCACAGAACTGTTAAAATGGAAATGAAATTAATGATACAGTTTTTTATATTCTCTCACATTCATTGACAATAAATCACATGAAGCCGCAGCATCTTTGCATTTATCACACAATGGTCTTTCTTCCTAATGGCTATACTTAACATCTTTCAGTACTACAGAAGTAGATTGATTGTGTAGAGTCTGGGAAAAGGCAATATTTGCTCATAAATAGTATCAGAGAATCATGCCCACACTGTGCAACTGACATGTGCCTTTAGGACTGCTGGGAAGGGGAGAAGTTTCAAATGGGAGAAGTACAGGACATGATCCATCTTCCCTTATATGTTTTAGTTCATCCGCTCGATGAAAGTGCACTATTCTATTGTCAACACTGTGAGGAAGGTCAGGTTGAGGGGACATCTATCTTTTTGTCTTTTCTTGCATAAATTATATGGAAAAGTGAAAGCTGATGCTTCAGGCAACTCAGGGGCTCTTGAATGAAAGTGCATTAGCCCTGAAGGAAACAAATGAAAAAAAAAAAAAACCTCTAAAAATGGTAAATATTGTTTCTGCTGATGTACTACTCTTTAATTTAAAAACATTTTGTGAGAGTGTCCTGGGCATCTCCCAACCAGAGGGCCAGCGTTAACCCAGATACACAGGATAAAAGGCTTTTTTCTCTTGTCCTTCTTAGTCTTTAGAGTCTAAACTGCTCCTTTGTGGAATCTGAGCAAAGATAAAGAAGTTTGTACTGGGACAGAAGAGTGAAATCATTTTGAAAGTGGTAGTGTTCACCCAAGGCTGTACTTCTGTAGCCCAGGGGCGTGTGTTCCCTGGGGCTCTGGCCGTCTGTGCCTGGTGATACAGGAAACCTCAGGATAAAGTTGAATGTATTTTAGTGAAACATTTGTTCTACTTGAGGGTTGAGTGAGTGAGTGAAAGTCACCCAGTCCTGTCCAACTCTTTGCAACTCCGTGGACTATACAGTCCATGCAGTTCTCCAGTCCAGAATTCTCTAGGTTGCCATTCCCTTCTCCAGGGGATCGTCCCTACCCAGGGATTGAACCCAGGTCTTCCGCATTGCAGGCAGGTTCTTTATCAGTGGAGCTACCAGGGGAGGGTTATTATATCAATTAAGAATACATTTCGCTGCAAGTAACAAAAACAGTGGCTTAACCAAATAGGAGTTTAATTTACTTCTATTAATATAACAAAAGTACTAGCATTTGAAAATTGGTGCTTTCAGGGACTCATATTATTCCTATCTTTTTGCCCTCAGCAGCCATCCTTCAGCTGTTCTTTGCATATCAGCTTTTGTTCTGCTTCTTTCCCTAGTGGCATTGCAGTATGGCTGCTGTACTTCCCGGGACCAAGGCTGCATACAGATAGGCAGTACCAGCTGCCTCTAGTTTCTTTGTAAGGGAAGAAAAAGCTTCCCACGATCCTCCCCCTAAAGGTTCCACTTCACTCCCAGTTGCCAGAATTGGAACAGGTTTCATTCCTACTTCTAGGGCCAATTACACATCAGAAATAAGAATTATCTTAGTTGGCCTAGACTAGTAATGATTCTATATTTGGGGTTTATCACACCACCATCCTGCAAAGAAATCCAGTTCTGTTAATGAGGAGAAAGTGCCTATTTCTTTGTTACTCAGTTAATGAGGTTATGCATAGGCAATAATTGATATTTTAAAAGTTCTAAAATAAAATAAGCGTACAAAGTATAACAAGTGACAAATTGCATTATATTTGAAGACAATATTTACAGAAATTAGATGCTTTCAGCATGCATTTCAACTTGCTTTATTATGTTGTATAACTGACCTTCCTACCCCACTGCCCTTGTCTGATCCACTTCCCACATAGTAATAAGGTGATCTTTGAAAGGTGTAATCTGAATATGCTGCTCCATTGCTTAAACCCCACCAATATCATCCCAACAGTGTTGGGATAAAGTCTAAAGTTCTTATTGTGACTTTGAAAATCCCTCGGAGTCTAGTCCCAGACTCTTCTCTCACCCCAATTCATGTCACTCCCCCCAGTCACCTTCGAGACCCCTGTTGTACTTGCTCAGTTCTTCACCAGAGCCAAGCAGTCTTGCCATTGAACCTGGTATATGCTGCTTTCCCTCTCTGGGTCCCTCTACTCCCACTTACTATACTTTATTTCTGCTGGATAACTTCCAGCCTTCGTTACAACTGTTGCTTCTTCTGGGATGCCTTCCTTGATGACCCCTGACAAGATTTGATGAATATATATATATATATATATATATATATATATATACACACATACATATATATCCAGAAAAATAAAAACACTAGTTTGAAAAGATGAATGCACCCCAATGTTCATAGTAGTAGTATTTACAGTTACCAGGATATAGAAGCAATATTAAGTGTCCATGAACAGCTGAATGAAGAAAAATGTGGTATATATACACAATGGAATACTATTCAACAATAAAAAAGAATGAAATAATGTTATTTGCAGCAATATGAGTGGACTTGTAGGGTATTATGCTAAGTGAAATAAGTTAGAGAAAGACAAGTACTATATAATATCACTTCTCTATGATATCTAAAAGGTAAAACAAACTAAGGAATATAACAAAAAGGAAAAAGACTCACAGACATAGAAAACAAACTAGGAGTTACCAATAAGAAGTGGAAAAGGGGGGCAAGGTAGGGGTAGGAGATTAAGAGGTATAGACTACTATGTGAGAAATAAGCTACAAGGATATATTGTACAGCATAGGAAATATAGCCAATATTTTATAGTAACTGTAAATGGAGCATAATCTTTAAAAAAAAGTGTGAATTATTATGTTGTATACCTGAAACATAGTACTGTAATCAACTATGCCTCCATTAAGAAAAAGGTTCTGGTGACCTTAATTTTTGCTTTCTCAGTACCCTCTTACTGCACGTAGAGGTTTTTAAATATATATATTTATTTTATTTGGCTGTGCCAAGTCTTAGTTGAGGCTTGAGGGAGACTTAGTTGTGGCATGCAAACTCTTAGTTGCAGCATGTGGGATCTAGTTCCCTGACCACGGATTGAACCTAGGCACCCTGCATTGGAAACAGGGAGTCTTAGCCACTGGACCACCAGACAAGTACCTAGAGGTTTTTAAAATTTATTTTGTTTAAATCAGAGTCACTCTATGCTTTTCAGGACATAGAATTTTTTCCATCTTACCTACTTGGTCCACCATTGGTTTCCTACTGCCTATCATATTACCTGGCACTCAGTAGGCGTTCCATAAATGTCTTTTAAAATTTATTTTATTTACTTGTTTCTGGTCACATCATGAGGCATGTAGGATCTTAGTTCCCCAACCAGGGTTCAAACCCATGCCCCCCTGCAGTGGAAGCAAGGAGTCTTAATCACTGGACTGCCAGGGAAGTCCCTCCATAATGTCTTGATATTTAGTTACTTGAAGTTTGTGTAAGTACTCTCAACTCACATATTGACAGCTTGCTAATTATAAAGGGGAAGCTTTACCCCTTCCCAAAAAGTTTGAACAATAAAACCCAGACGTTAAGAAAGGCAAGTATCGTATCACAGGCATTTGGCCATTTGCCAGATACAACCCCAGTGCCCAGTTGATCAGGAAGGTTTAGCAGGAGATGAGAATTTTATCACAGCTACTCCTAAGACAACCACCTTTTTCTTCAATTAATAAGGCTTCTATTTTGCTTATGACTTGTTTTGTAAAGATGCCTGTCATCTCATATTTAAGGATTTGTTGCTTGTTTTGTTTCCCTTCAAGTTTACAAATAAGAGCACGGGGCCTAGAATACTCATGAAGCTTGTTTTGCTTCTCTGAGCTCTCTCAGTTTTTTTGGTAGGTCTTGTTACCATCAGTCTCAGGCAGACAGAAACCATGTAGCAGGAAAGATCATGCCTGGGAGCTCTAAGGGACTGGCCTTGTCATTGGTACCTCTGGATTCATGGTTCATGTTTCAGAAGGAAGACAGGCAGAGAAAGGAGTCTTCTAAGCACCCAGATTCAGCCAAAGCTGACCCTAGACAGTTCCTTGAATTCTCAACTTTTCAAGTCAGTAAATGTTTATTTGTTTGTTTTGACTGTTTTCAGTTGAGATTTTGGTCATTCACAAGTGAATAATGAATAGAATATTTGGAACTGGGGGATATAATGGTTGCCTGGCTAGGAATGTCATCTTAATCTCTGACCAGTGGTGAGAAAGAGTTATTTTCACCTAAACCACTGAGTATTTTATTATCAGAAAAGAGGGGAAAGAGGCCAGGGGACAAAAACACAGAAACAAAGGTATTGAAGGGAGCCATCTAAGTTCCTGAATGCGCGGAGCTACAGAGAAAGACTGACCCAAGAGGCCTCTGATCGCCAGCTACAAGACTCTGATAGGGCCGTAACTCCTGCAGCAGAGGCAGTCCACATCCTTACACACTTGGTGCCTCCAGGGTCCCACAGGCCAAGCAGCTGCGCCACCTTCATGCTCAGCTCTCACTGGGGCAGAGCTGCCACAGGCAAAAGAAAGTCTTGCATCTATGCACACAGGGTCACTTCGGTCATGTCCAACTCTTTGCAATCTTGTAGACTGTGGCCTGCCAGGCTTCTCTGTCAGGGAGGGGGACTCTTCAGGCAAGAATACTGGAGTGTATTGGCCAATACTGGTTGCCATACCCTTCTAGAGCACTGTATTTCCTGCTGCCCTAGCCGCCAACTCCCCTGAGAACTTGGTGCTGCCAGAACTCCTGTGACACAAGCAGCTGTACCACCTCTACCCTTGGCCGTCATAGGGGCGAAGCCAAGTCCTCCACAGCAGCCTCAGGAGCAAACCCCAGTGGACAACCCACCTGTAGAGGTGGAAATAAAACCACAGTTGAAACCCAGGGGCAGTGTGGCTAAGGAAGAATTCCCAAAACCTTTCCACCAGCTGTACAAGCTGCAGATTAAATCCACACAATCAACTAAGCAGATTGTGTTGATGGAATATATAAAAGGTCATCGAGAGCTCCCACAAAAGAAAACACACTAGCTCTGATAGCTGTGGACACTGGAAGCAAGAATGCACAGGAGCAGGACCTGTAGGATTAGAATCTGAGCTGCCCCCACAGCAGGTCCAGAGACCAGCACAGTGTTGGGAGGGCATTTGGGGGGTGAGGTGGACTGTGACTCCCAGCGAGGGAAAGGACTCTGACAGCAGTGACTCAAGAAAAACATTTATAATTCTTTTATTTATTTATTTATTTATTTTTTATTTTTTTTTATTAGTTGGAGGCCAATCACTTCACAACATTTCAGTGGGTTTTGTCATACATTGATATGAATCAGCCATGGATTTACACGTCTTCCCCATCCCAATCCCCACTCCCACCTCCCTCTCCACCCGATTCCTCTGGGTCTTCCCAGTGCACCAGGCCCGAGCACTTGTCTCATGCATCCCACCTGGGCTGGTGATCTGTTTCACCATAGATAGTATACATGCTGTTCTTTTGAAATATCCCACCCTCACCTTCTCCCACAGAGTTCAAAAGTCTGTTCTGTATTTCTGTGTCTCTGTTTCTGTTTTGCATATAGGGTTATCGTTACCATCTTTCTAAATTCCATATATATGTGTTAGTATGCTGTAATGTTCTTTATCTTTCTGGCTTACTTCACTCTGTATAAGGGGCTCCAGCTTCATCCATCTCATTAGGACTGGTTCAAATGAATTCTTTTTAATGGCTGAGTAATATTCCATGGTGTATATGTACCACAGCTTCCTTATCCATTCACCTGCTGATGGGCATCTAGGTTGCATCCATGTCCTGGCTATTATAAACAGTGCTGCGATGAACATTGGGGTGCACGTGTCTCTTTCAGATCTGGTTTCCTCAGTGTGTATGCCCAGAAGTGGGATTGCTGGGTCATATGGCAGTTCTATTTCCAGTTTTTTAAGAAATCTCCACACTGTTTTCCATAGTGGCTGTACTAGTTTGCATTCCCACCAACATTGTAAGAGGGTTCCCTTTTCTCCACACCCTCTCCAGCATTTATTGCTTGTAGACTTTTTGATAGCAGCCATCCTGACTGGCGTGTAATGGTACCTCATTGTGGTTTTGATTTGCATTTCTCTAATAATGAGTGATGTTGAGCATCTTTTCATGTGTTTGTTAGCCATCTGTATGTCTTCTTTGGAGAAATGTCTGTTTAGTTCTTTGGCCCATTTTTTGATTGGGTCATTTATTTTTCTGGAATTGAGCTGCAGGAGTTGCTTGTATATTTTTGAGATTAATCCTTTGTCTGTTTCTTCATTTGCTATTATTTTCTCCCAATCTGACGGCTGTCTTTTCACCTTACTTATAGTTTCCTTTGTAGTGCAAAAGCTTTTAAGTTTCATTAAGTCCCATTTGTTTAGTTTTGCTTTTATTTCCAATATTCTGGGAGGTGGGTCATAGAGGATCTTGCTGTGATTTATGTCAGAGAGTGTTTTGCCTATGTTCTCCTCTAGGAGTTTTATAGTTTCTGGTCTTACATTTAGATCTTTAATCCATTTTGAGTTTATTTTTGTGTATGGTGTTAGAAAGTGTTCTAGATTCATTCTTTTACAAGTGGTTGACCAGTTTTCCCAGCACCACTTGTTGAAGAGGTTGTCTTTTTTTCCATTGTATATCCTTGCCTTCTTTGTCAAAGATAAGGTGTCCATAGGTTCGTGGATTTATCTCTGGGCTTTCTATTCTGTTCCATTGATCTATATTTCTGTCTTTGTGCCAGTACCATACTGTCTTGATGACTGTGGCTTTGTAGTAGAGTCTGAAGTCAGGCAGGTTGATTCCTCCAGTTCCATTCTTCTTTCTCAAGATTACTTTGGCTATTCGAGGTTTTTTGTATTTCCATACAAATTGTGAAATTCTTTGGTCTAGTTCTGTGAAAAATACCGTTGGTAGCTTGATGGGGATTGCATTGAATCTATAGACTGCTTTGGGTAGAATAGCCATTTTGACAATATTGATTCTTCCAATCCATGAACACGGTATATTTCTCCATCTGTTTGTGTCCTCTTTGATTTATTCCACCAGTGTTTTATAGTTTTCTATGTATAGGTCTTTTGTTTCTTTAGGTAGATATACTCCTAAGTATTTTATTCTTTTTGTTGCAACGGTGAATGGTATTGTTTCCTTAATTTCTCTTTCTGTTTTTTCATTGTTAGTATATAGGAATGCAAGGGATTTCTGTGTGTTAATTTTATATCCTGCAACTTTACTATATACATTGATTAGCTCTAGTAATTTTCTGGTAGAGTCTTTAGGGTTTTCTATGTAGAGGATCATGTCATCTGCAAACAGTGAGAGTTTCACTTCTTCTTTTCCTATCTGGATTCCTTTTACTTCTTTTTCTGCTCTGATTGCTGTGGCCAGAACTTCCAACACTATGTTGAATAGTAGTGGTGAGAGTGGGCACCCTTGTCTTGTTCCTGATTTCAGGGGAAATGCTTTCAATTTTTCACCATTGAGGGTGATGCTTGCTGTGGGTTTGTCATATATAGCTTTTATTATGTTGAGGTATGTTCCTTCTATTCATGCTTTTTGGAGAGTTTTAATCATAAATGAGTGTTGAATTTTGTCAAAGGCTTTCTCTGCATCTATTGAGATAATCATATGGTTTTTATCTTTCAATTTGTTAATGTGGTGTATTACATTGATTGATTTGTGGATATTAAAGAATCCTTGCATTCCTGGGATAAAGCCCACTTGGGCATGGTGTATGATTTTTTTAATATGTTGTTGGATTCTGTTTGCTAGAATTTTGTTTAGGATTTTTGCATCTATGTTCATCAGTGATATTGGCCTGTAGTTTTCTTTTTTTGTGGCATCTTTGTCTGGTTTTGGAATTAGGGTGATGGTGGCCTCATAGAATGAGTTTGGAAGCTTACCTTCATCTGCAATTTTCTGGAAGAGTTTGAGTAAGATAGGTGTTAGCTCTTCTCTAAATTTTTGGTAGAATTCAGCTGTGAAGCCATCTGGTCCTGGACTTTTGTTTGCTGGAAGATTTTTGATTACAGTTTCGATTTCCTTGCTTGTGATGGGTCTGTTAAGATCTTCTATTTCTTCCTGGTTCAGTTTTGGAAAGTTATACTTTTCTAAGAATTTGTCCATTTCATCCAAGTTGTCCATTTTATTGGCATAGAGCTGCTGGTAGTAGTCTCTTATGATCCTTTGTATTTCAGTGTTGTCTGTGGTGATCTCTCCATTTTCATTTCTAATTTTGTTAATTTGGTTCTTCTCTCTTTGTTTCTTAATGAGTCTTGCTAATGGTTTGTCAGTTTTGTTTATTTTTTCAAAAAACCAGTTTTTAGCTTTGTTGATTTTTGCTATGGTCTCTTTAGTTTCTTTTGCATTTATTTCTGCCTTGATTTTTAAGATTTCTTTCCTTCTGCTAACCCTGGGGTTCTTCATTTCTTCCTTCTCTAATTGCTTTAGGTGTCGAGTTAGGTTATTTATTTGGTTTTTTTCTTTTTTCTTGATGTAAGCCTGTAATGCTATGAACCTTCCCCTTAGCACTGCTTTTACAGTGTCTCATAGGTTTTGGGTTGTTGTGTTTTCATTTTCATTCATTTCTATACATATTTTGATTTCTTTTTTGATTTCTTCTATGATTTGTTGGTTATTCAGAAGCGTGTTATTCAGCCTCCATATGTTTGAAGTTTTAACAGTTTTTTTCCTGTAATTGAGCTCTAATCTTACTGTATTGTGGTCAGAAAAGATGCCTGGAATGATTTCAATTTTTTTGAATTTTCCAAGACCAGATTTATGGCCCAGGATGTGATCTATTCTGGAGAAGGTTCCGTGTGCACTTGAGAAAAAGGTGAAGTTGATTGTTTTGGGGTGAAATGTCCTATAGATATCAATTAGGTCTAGCTGGTCCATTGTGTCATTTAAGGTTTGTGTTTCCTTGTCAATTTTCTGTTTAGTTGATCTATCCATAGTTGTGAGTGGGGTATTAAAGTCTCCCACTATTATTGTGTTACTATTAATTTCCTCTTTCATACTCGTTAGCGTTTGCCGTACATTTTGCGGTGCTCCTATGTTGGGTGCATATATATTTATAATTGTTATATCTTCTTCTTGGATTGATCCTTTGATCATTATGTAGTGTCCTTCTTTGTCTCTTTTCACTTCCTTTATTGGAAAGTCTATTTTATCTGATATGAGTATTGCGACTCCTGCTTTCTTTTGGTCTCCGTTTGCATGAAATATTTTTTCCAGCCCTTCACTTTTAGTCTGTATGTGTCTCTTGTTTTGAGATGGGTCTCTTGTAGACAGCATATATAGGGGTCTTGTTTTTGTATCCACTCAGCCAATCTTTGTCTTTTGGTTGGGGCATTCAACCCATTTACATTTAGGGTAATTATTGATAGGTGTGGTCCCGTTGCCATTTACTTTGTTGTTTTGGGTTCACGTTTATACAGCCTTTCTGCATTTCCTGTCTAGAGAAGATCCTTTAGCATTTGTTGAAGAGCTGGTTTGGTGGTGCTGAATTCTCTCAGCTTTTGCTTATCTGTAAAGCTTTTGAATTCTCCTTCATATCTGAATGAGATCCTTGCTGGATACAGTAATCTAGGTTGTAGCTTATTCTCTTTCATTACTTTCAGTACGTCCTGCCATTCCCTTCTGGCCTGGAGGGTTTCTATTGATAGGTCAGCTGTTATCCTTATGGGAATCCCTTTGTGTGTTATTTGTTGTTTTTCCCTTGCTGCTTTTAATATTTGTTCTTTGTGTTTGATCTTTGTTAATTTGATTAATATGTGTCTTGGGGTGTTTCGCTTTGGGTTTATCCTGTTTGGGACTCTCTGGGTTTCTTGGACTTGGGTGGCTATTTCCTTCCCCATTTTAGGGAAGTTTTCAGCTATTATCTCCTCGAGTATTTTCTCATGGCCTTTCTTTTTGTCTTATTCTTCTGGAACTCCTCTGATTCGAATGTTGGGGCATTTCACAGTGTCCCAGAGATCCCTGAGGTTGTCCTCATTTCTTTTGATCCTTTTTTCTTTTTTCCTCTCTGCTTCATTTATTTCCACCATTTTATCTTCTACCTCACTTATCCTATCTTCTGCTTCCGTTATTCTACTCTTGGTTCCCTCCAAAGTGTTTTTGATCTCATTCATTGCATTATTCATTTTAAATTGACTCTTTTTTATTTCTTCTAGGTCTTTATTAAACATTTCTTGAATCTTTTCAATCTTTGTTTCCAGGCTATTTATCTGTAACTCCATTTTGTTTTCAAGATTTTGGATCATTTTTATTATCATTATTCTAAATTCTTTTTCAGGTAGATTCCCTATCTCCTCCTCTTTTGTTTGACTTGGTGGGCATTTTTCATGTTCCCTTACCTATTGGGTATTTCTTTGCCTTTTCATCTTGTTTAGATTGCTGTATCTGGAGTGGGCTTTCTGTATTCTGGAGGTCTGTGGTTCCTTTTTATTGTGGAGGATTAACCCAGTGGGTCGGTTTAGACGACTGGCTTGTCAAGGTTTCCTGGTTAGGGAAGCTTGCATCAGTGTTCTGGTGCGTGGAACTTGATTTCTTCTCTTTGGAGAGCAATGGAGTGCCCAGTAATGAGTTTTGAGATGGGTCTATGTGTTAGGTGTGACCTTGGGCAGCCTGTATGTTGACGTTCAGGGCTATGTTCCTGTGTTGCTGGAGAATTTGCGTGGTATGTCTTGCTCTAAAACTTATTGGCTCTTGGATGGTGGTTGGTTTCAGTGTAGGTATGAAGGCTTTTGGACAGTCACTTATTACTTAAAGTTCCATGTAGTCAGGAGTTTTCTGGTGTTCTCAGGTTTTGGGCTTAAGTCTCCTGCCTCTGGATTTCAGTTTTATTCTTCCTGCAGTCTCAGGACTTCTCCAACTATACAGCCCTGATAAGAAAACTTCTAGGTTAATGGCTAAAAGATTCTCCCCCGTTAGGGACACCCAGAGAGGTTCACAGAGTTACATGAAGAAGAGGAGAGGGAGGAGGGAGATAGAGATGAGCAGGAGGAGAAAAAGGGGTACTCAAGAGGAGAGAGACAGATCTACGCAGCTGTCTGTTCCCAGAGTGTTCTCCGTAGCCCAGTCACCTACAAAGATTCACAGAATTGGAGTGGGAAGAGAAGGGGAAAGGAGGAAATAGAGGTGTTCTGAGGTAGAAAACAGAGAGTCAAGATTGGGAGAGAATAATATTTGGTTTAAAAATAGGGCTTCTGTGTTTTTTTTTTTTGTAAGGTTATAGTGTATTGAAAATGAAAATTAAGGAATAGTAGAGGAGTACTAGAGGACTTTAAAAGAAATAAGAGAAAAAGAAAAATAGAAAATAGAAGAGAAAAAGGAAAGAATAAAAAGAAGAAAAAAGAAAAAAAAAAAGAAAGAAAAAAAAATTTTTTTTCCCCCTAATTACAAAAATCATAAAAATCTATGGAAATGAAAGTTATGGAGTAATGGGGGAGTAATAGGGGATTTTAAAGGAAAATAAAAGAGAAAAAATAAAAAAGAAAAAATAAAAAAACAAAGAAAAAAAAAAGGGAAAAAACTAAAATTATATCTAGGAGTTTCTCTGGAGCTGTTGCGGTCAGTGTGGGTTCGGCTCAGTTTCAGATAGCTCCTCGTTCCAGCTTACGCTTCTCGATATCTACAGGCTCCTCCGGTGTAGTCAATGTTTCCTAGAGGGATTTTAATCTGTTGCACCAGTCCCTTCTGAAGCGGTTCCCTTTGTTTATTTGGCTTCTGTTTGCCGGTCTCTTCAGAGCCTCATTTCTGCCCTGACACAGGCGGGCGGAGGTGGACTCTTATTCAGGTAGCTAGTTCCGTCGCTCTGCGGGGAGGGGCTGGCTCTGCAGGGCGGGGCTGGCATTGTAGGGACGGGCTTGCGCGGGGACGGGCTGGGACTGCCGGGAGGGGCTGACGCTGTGGGGACGGGCTGGCGTCGCGGGGACGGTCTGGCGCTGCCAGGAGAGGCTGACGCTGCTTTCTCTGTCTGCGCTGCTCAGGCTCCCGGCTGTTCTATATGGAGTGCGCCCCACGCTGCGCGAGGTTCCAGCCCTCGGGTGTTCCACAAAAGCGCGGAATGAAAAGCTGCGCCTGCTCTCTGTGCCTTCCCCGTCAGAGGGGTCCAGGCAGCCAGGGGCTTGGTGGGCGCACTCTCCACAGGTGTGGCGCACCCACTCCCTTCCGCGGACCCAGTCTCAGTTTCCGCTGGCGCCAGTCGGGTGCGCGCGCCTTCTGCCCTCCGCGTCCCCAGCCCCAGTCCCCGCCCGCGCCGGTCGGGTGCCTGCGCCCTGTGTCTCGCCGCGACCTTCCCCTCCCCCCTGCCTCCTGCCTCCGGCGGAGCTGGGCCGGTCCGCAGCCTGCGAGCTCCTCTCTGGACCGTCTCGGTCTCTTTGTTCTGCGAACGGCCGGCAGTGTGTTCGGGCCGGTTAATTTACTCTCTCTCTTTTGGTCTCCCACAGTTCAAGTTGGCAACTCACAGAAGCTCCCTCCGATTGTCCTCAGGGCACTCAGGCCCGGACCCTACCCCAAGCAATGCCGCCTAAGACTTCCCGGGACGGATCACCGTCCTTAGCTCTTTTGTCTCACTTTTTATCTTTTATATTTTGTCCTACCTCCTTTTGAAGACAATGGGCTGCTTTTCTGGGCGCCTGATGACCTCAGCTAGCGATCAGAAGTTGTTTTGCGAAGTTTGCTCTGCGTTCAGTTATTCTTTTGGTGAATCTGTAGGAGAGAAAGTGGTCTCCCCGTCCTACTCCTCCGCCATCTTGGCTCCTCCTCCCCAAGAAAAACATTTATAATTCTTATGTTTTGACTTGTTCTATGGATTCTTTTGAATTTTTTTTTTCCTCCCCCCACCCTCCTCTGTTGTAGATGTTGATTTTATTGGCACTAAGAAATCCAATTAAGCTTTTGAGCTTTTTTTTTTTTTTCTGAGTCACATTTTTTATTGTTGTCATAAACCTCTGCCTCTATGTTGGGCTTTTGCAGTTCTATGGAGTTTTCCTCTTTCTCTCTCTCTCTCTTTTAATTTTAATTTTTAAAAACAATTATTATTTTTCTACATTTATTCCTTTGTGTGCTTTCCTACTGTTCTTTTCCCTTGCAGTTAATCTTTAATGTATAAAAATTTTCTTTATCTACCTCTATTTAACTTTGCATATCTATTCTTTCTTTCTCTCTTTTTCTGTCAACATATTTGTTAGTTTTATTTTCATTGCTTTAGTCCCCAAATGGCACCTTGCTTTAATTTTGTTTTCCAGTTTGTGCTTCAATTAGGTTTGTTCTGGTAGATATAATTTGTAGTATCCTTTGTTTGCTTGGTCAATCTGTTGTACATTTTTCTGCTGGACTCTTTTGATTTTGCTATTGATCACTCACCTAGAGCCAGGCATCCTGGGGTGCAAAGTTAAGTGGGCCATAGGAAACATGACTACAAACAAAGCTAGTTGAGATTATGGAATTCCAGTTGAGCTATTTCAAATCCTGAAAGACAATGCTGTGAAAGTGCTGCACTCAATATATCAGCAAATTTGGAAAACTCAGCAGTGGCCACAGGACTGGAAAAGATCAGTTTTCTATCCAATCCCTAAGAAAGGCAATCCCAAAGAATGCTCAAACTACCGCACAATTGCACTCATCTCACACTCTAGCAAAGTAGTGCTCAAAATTCTACAAGCCAGGCGTCAATACTTTGTGAACCATGAAATTCCAGATGTTCAGGCTGGATTCAGAAAAGGCAGAGGAACCAGAGATCAAATTGCCAACATCTGCTGGATCATTGAAAAAGCAAGAGAGTTCCAGAAAAACATCTATTTCTGATTTATTGACTATGCCAGTGCCTTTGACTGTGTGGATCACAATAAACTGTGGAAAATTCTGAAAGAGATGGGAATACCAGACCACCTGACCTGTTTCTTGAGAAACCTGTCTGCAGGTCAGGAAGCAACAGTTAGAACTGGAAATGGAACAACAGACTGGTTCCAAATAGGAGAAGGAGTACGTCAAGGCTGTATATTGTCACTCTGCTTGTTTAACTTATATTCAGAGTACATCATGAGAAACGCTGGGCTTGAGGAAGCACATCTGGAATCAAGATTTCCGGGAGAAACATCAATAGCCTCAGATATGCAGATGACACCACCCTTATGGCAGAAAGTGAGGAAAAACTAAAGAGCCTCTTGATGAAAGTGAAAGAGGAGAGTGAAAAAGGTGGCTTAAAGCTCACCGTTCAGAAAACTAAGATCATGGTATCTTGTCCCATCACTTCACGGAAAATAGATGGGAAAACAGTGGCTGATTTTATATTTTTGGGCTCCAAAATCACTGCAGATGGTTACTGCAGCCTTGAAATTAAAAGATACTTATTCATTTGAAGCAAAGTTATGGCCAACCTAGACAGTTTATTAAAAACAGAGACATTACTCTGCCGACAAAGGTCTGTATCTGTTCTTTTCTGTCTGGCCCCCTCTCAGCATCATGTTTTCTTCCCCACACCCCAGATTTATCCACCTTCTATATATTGGTAATTCATTTTGTCTTCTGTGCAGTATTTTTTGAGTACAGTACAGCATACTGACATTTGGGTTGTTTCCAGTTTGAGCTCTTTTGAATATGGCTTCTATAAACATTGGAAAAGACCCTGATGCTGGAAAGATTGAGGGCAAGAGGAAAAGGGGGTGATAGAGGATGAGATGGTTGGATGACATCACTGACTCAGTGGACATGAGTTTGAGCAAACTCCAGGAGACAGTGAAGGACAGGGAAGCCTGGTGTGCTAAAATTCATGGGATCACATAGAGTCGGACACAAATTAGTGACCAAACAGCAGTTACAACAAATAAACATTATAGACTGATGTCTTCTGTAGGTATGTGTTTTCATTTTCATGGGTAAATACCTCCTCTGGAAAGTAAAGTGGAAGTGAAAGTCTCTCAGTTGTGTTGGACTCTTTGCAACCCCATGGTCTATAGTCTGCCAGGCTCCTCTGTCCATGGGGTTCTCTAGGTAAGAATGCTTGAGTGGGTGCTATTCCCTTCTCCAGTGGGTCTTCAAACACCTTCTCTAGGTTATCATAATTTTAAAATTCTCAGTGATTAAAATGAAAAAAAAATTCAGTAGTTTCATTATTTTAAACGAAGATATTGCTATCATGATGCTCCCTTTAAAACCTCTATCAATTTAGAACAAAATTTAAAGAAATGTTAGTACTTTGGCAAAATTAGGTTCATCAAGGCATAATTAAGTAAATCACATACTTATTAGCAGTGGCAAGTGATTGTAATCAAATCAGTAAATAACCTAAACCTACCAAGTGAAATACACAGTATCAGCAACTGTGGGATACACATAAGTACAGTTGTTTGCATCACGAAAGACTCTAGAGTCTAGACGGGAACAATGTATTCATGTGACTCAATCAGAGACATGAAAATAGAGATGAAATCCTAAGCTGTGTGGTATACACTAGCAGTGATTCAGAAGATCAGAGAGGGTGGATGAGGAACAGTGATTATCAGTGTTGCAGCTGTAGATTCCAGAATGAAATCGTTGCAGAGGAGGAAATACTCCAGCCTCTCTCCCCAAAGCAAAGGGAATTTACTGATTCATTTGGTCAGAATCTATCCCTGGGTCAAAAAGATCCCCAGGAGGAGGGGATCTTCCTCTTCCTCAAGAATACTGGAGTGTTCTCATCCCTCCTTTTAGCACAGCAACCCATTCTAGTATTCTTGCCTGGAGAATCCTCATGGACAGAGGAGCTTGGCAGGCTACAGTCCACAGGCTTGCAAAGAGTCAGACATGACTGAACTGACTTAGTATACAGTCACAATCTCAGTAGTGTGGCCCTGTGGGCTACTGGTTACTACATGACAAAAAGACAAAAGCCAACATGTATCTCACTCTCTCTTTGTTTATGCAGTTGAATGAATAAGACATGGGGCTGCTATGAGATGTGGGTCATCTCTCATTATGTGGACCCTGCAGGGATAATTGAGTATTTTTGGATTTGGATTTGTGAGATGTTATACTAGCTTTCTTCTCAAGGCTAGGCTGATATTTATCACAGACACTCAAATATATATATGACTTAGATAATTTATTTGGATTTCTGGTTTACTTCCCTCTTTGGCTTTTGTCTTCCTGTTTCCTTATTTTAAAGAAAAGAGACCATAGCAAAAATCAACAAAACCAAAAGCTGGTTCTTTGAGAAGATAAATAAAATTGACAGACCATAAGCCAGACTCATCATGAAACAAAGAGAGAAAAATCAAATCAACAAAATTAGAAATGAAAATGGAGAGATCACAACAGACAACACAGAAATACAAAGGATCATAAGAGACTATTATCAGCAACTATATGCAAATAAAGTGGACAACTTGGAAGAAATGGACAAATTCTTAGAAAAGTACAACTTTCCAAAATTGAACCAGGAAGAAATAGAAGATCTTGACAGACCCATCACAAGCATAGAAGTTGAAACTGTAATCAGAAATCTTCCAACAAACAAAAGCCCAGGACCAGACAGCTTCACAGCTGAATTCTACCAAAAATTTAGAGAGGAACTAACACCTATCCTACTCAAACTCTTCCAGAAAATTGCAGAGGAAGGTAAACTTCCAAACTCATTCTATGAGGCCACCATCACCCTAATACCAAAACCAGACAAAGATGCCGTAAAAAAGAAAACTACAGGCCAATATCACTGGTGAACATAGATGCAAAAATCCTTAACAAAATTCTAGCGAACAGAATCCAACAACATATTAAAAAGATCACACATCATGACCAAGTGGGCTTTATCTCAGGAATGTAAGGATTCTTCAATATCTGCAAATCAATCAATGTAATATACCACATTAACAAATTGAAAAATAAAAATCAAATGATTATCTTAATAGATGCAGAGAAAGCCTTTGACAAACTTCAACATCCATTTATGATAAAAACCCTCCAGAAAGCAGGAATAGAAGGAACATACCTCAACATAATAAAAGCTATATATGACAAACCCTCAGCAAACATTATCCTCAATGGTGAAAAATTGAAAGCGTTTCCCCTCAATTCAGGAACAAGATAAAGGTGCCCACTCTCACCACTATTATTCAACATAGTTTTGGACGTTTTGGCCACAGCAATCAGAGCAGAAAAAGAAGTAAAAGGAATCCAGATTGGAAAAGAAGAAGTAAAACTCCCACTGTTTGCAGATGACATGATCCTCTACATAGAAAATCCTAAAGACTCCACCAGAAAATTATGAGAGCTAATCAATAAATATAGTAAAGTTGCAGGATATAAAATTAACACACAAAAATCCCTTGCCATCCTTTACACTAACAATGAGAAAACAGAAAGAGAAATTAAGGAAACAGTACCATTCACCATTGCAATGAAAAGAGTAAAATACTTAGGAATATATCTAGCTAAAGAAACAAACGACCTATATATAGAAAACTATAAAACACTGGTGGAATAAATCAAAGAGGACAAGAATAGATGGAGAAATATACCGTGTTCATGGATCAGAAGAATCAATATAGTAGAAAATGAGTATACTACCCAAAGCAATCTATAGATTCAATGGAATCCCTATCAAGTTACCAATGGTATTTTTCAGAGAACTAGAACAAATAATTTCACAGTTTGCATGGAAATACAAAAAACGTCGAATAACCAAAGCAATTTTGAGAAAGAATGGAACTGGAGGAATCAACCTGCCTGACTTCAGTCTCTACTACAAAGCCACAGTCATCAAGACAGTATGGTACTGGCACAAAGACAGAAATATAGATCAATGGAAAAAAATGAAAGCCAGGAGATAATCCACGAACCTATGGACACCTTATATTTGACAAAGGAGGCAAGGATATACAATGGAGGAAAGACAACCTCTTTGACAAGTGGTGCTGGGAATACTGGTCAACCACTTGTAAAAGAATGAATCTAGAACACTTTCTAACACCATACACAAAAATAAACTCAAAATGGATTAAAGATCTAAATGTAAGACCAGAAACTATAAAACTCCTAGAGGAGAACATAGGCAAAACACTCTCTGACATAAATCACAGCAGGATCCTCTATGACCCAACTCCCAGAATATTGGAAACAAAAGCAAAAATAAACAAATGGGACCTAATTAAACTTAAAAGCTTTTGCACAACAAAGGAAACTATACACAAGGTAAAAAGACAGCCTTCAGAATGGGAGAAAATAATAGCAAATGAAGCAACTGACAAAGAATTAATCTCAAAAATATACAAGCAACTCCTGCAGCTCAATTCCAGAAAAATAAACGATCCAATCAAGAACTGGGCCAAAGAACTAAACAGACATTTCTCCAAAGAAGACATAGAGATGGCTAACAAACACATGAAAAGATGCTCAACATCACTCATTTATTAGGGAAATGCAAATCAAAACCACAATGAGGTACCATTTCATGCCAGTCAGAATGGCTGCTATCCAAAAGTCTACAAGCAATAAATGCTGGAGAGGGGGTGTGGAGAAAAGGGAACCCTCTTACACTGTTGGTGGAAATGCAAACTAGTACAGCCACTATGGAGAACAGTGTGGAGATTCCTTAAAAAACTGGAAATAGAACTGCCATATGACCCAGCAATCGCACTCCTGGGCATACACACCAAGGACACCAGATCTGAAAGAGAGACGCGCACCCAAATGTTCATCTCAGCACTGCTTATAATAGCCAGGACATGGAAGCAACCTAGATGCCCATCAGCAGACGGATGGATAAGGAAGCTATGGTACATATACACAATGGAATATTACTCAGCCATTAAAAATAATTCATTTGAATCAGTTCTAATGAGGTGGATGAAACTGGAGTCCGTTATACAGAGTGAAGTAAGCCAGAAAGAAAAACACCAATGCAGTGTACTAACGCATATATGTGAAATTTAGAAAGATGGTAATGATAACCCTGTATGCAAGACAGCAAAAGAGACACAGATGTATTGAACAGTCTTTTGGACTCTGTGGGAGAGGGCGAGGGCTGGATGATATGGGAGAATGGCATTGAAACATGTAAATTGTCATATGTGAAACGAATCGCCAGTCCAGGTTTGATACATGTCATGGTGCTTGGGGCTGGTGCACTGGGATGACCCAGAGGGACAGGATGGGGAGGGAGGAGGGAGGGGTGTTCAGGATGGGGAACACATGTACACCCATGGTGGATTCAAGTCAATGTATGGCAAAACCATACAATATTGTAAAGTAAAATAAATTAGTTAGTTAAAAAAAATAAAGAATAATGTGGTATAGAATCTGAGTCCCTTGCCATGATGCCATTTATATGTCACCCATACATTCACTACTTAAATCTAGAAATAACATAAATGTTTTTAATGAGGAGTTGGAACAAACTGTAGATTTTAAAAAAGATACTTATTGACTGCACTGGGTCTTAGTTATAGCATCAGTTCAATTCAGTTCAGTCACTCAGTAGTGTTCAACTCTTTGCAACCCCGTGGACTGCAGCATGCCAGGCTTCCCAGTCCATGACCAACTCCCAGAGTTTACACAAACACAGGTCCATTGAGTCAGTATGCCATCCAACCATCTCATCCTCTGTCGTCCCCTTCTCCTCCGGCCTTCAATCTTTCCTAGAATCAGGGTCTTTTCAAATGAGTCAGTTCTTTGCATCAGGTGGCCAAAGTATTGGAGTTTCAGCTTCAGCATTAGTCCTTCAAATGAATATTCAGGACTGATTTCCTTTAGGATGGACTGATTGGATCTCCTTGGAGTCCAAGGGACTCTCAAGAGTCTTCTCCAACATCACAGTTCAAAAGCACCAATTCTTCAGTGCTCAAATTTTTTTATATTCCAACTCTCACATCCATTCATGACTGCTGGAAAAACCGCAGCTTTGACTACATGGACCATTGTTGGCAAAGTAATGTCTCTGCTTTTTAATATGCTGTGTACGTTGGTCATAACTTTTATTCTGAAGAGCAAGCATCTTTCAGCTTCATGGCTGCAGTCACCATCTGCAGTGATTTTAGAGCCCCTAAAAATAAAGTCTGTCACTGTTTCCATTGTTTCCCCATCTATTTGCCATGAAATGATGGGACCAGATGCCATGATCTTAGTTATTTGAATGTTGAGTTTTAAGCCAATGTTTTCACTCCCTGCTTTCATTTTCATCAAGAGGTTCTTTAGTTCTTCTTCACTTTCTGCCGTAAGTGTGGTGTCATCTGCATATCTGACATTATTGATATTTCTCCCGGCAATCTTGCTTGTGCTTCATCCAGCCCAGCATTTCTCATGATGTACTCTTCATATAAGTTAAATAAGCAAGGTGACAATATACAACCTTGATGTACTCCTTTCCCAATTTGGAACCAGTGTGTTGTTCCATGTCCAGTTCTAACTTTTGCTTCTTGACCTGCATACAGATTCCTTAGGAGGCAGGTCAGCTGGTATGACATTCCCATCTGTTTAAGAATTTTCAACAGTTTGTTGTGATCCACACAGTCATATGCTTTGGCTATTCAATATGTTGCAGCATATGTTATCCTTAATTGTGGCATGCAAACTCTTAGTTGATGTGAGATCTAGTTCCCTGGGCAAGGATCAAACCCTGCATTGGGAGAATGGAATTTTAACCATGAACCACCAGGGATGTTCCCTGTAGATGTTTTAGACTGTGGAAATTATAGTTCCATGTTTACTGTTACTACTGGAACAGAGTTATAAGACTAAATAAGGGAGAAAATAACCAGAGGTTTAAAAAAAATCTTGTGGAATATCTTAATTCTTAGACATTGGTAGCACATTTCAGAGTCCTTACCTTTAATTCCTGTAATTGATTTTATTATTTCTTATAGAGAAGATGGGGAGAGGTAGGAGCTCAGCAGACGGACTGTTTATGGAATCTCATCGAACGTTTTCTTTTCCTTTTGATTTCCTTCTAATTGAGAAGGTCATGCTCTACCTTTCCCATTGAATAATTGGTTCAGACAGAATAGCAGGGGTATCATTGTCTCTAGTTAGCAGTTAAAATTTAAGATGAAAAAAACATTGGCAAATGTTTTTCACTTTCTACTTCAACTTTATTTTGTTGTTAATGGCTGTCCAGAGGACTCCATCGAAAGGTTAGGCACGGGCTCATGGGAAAGAGCATTGAAATTGATTTGTGATGTCTGCCACTAAGCTCAGTGTGAAAAAGCGTTGAGATTGATTAGTGATGTCTGTCACTGGTGAAAGAGTGGTGCACTTTGACTGCTGTTGTCACTTCATCTGAGCCCTCCAACCCGGATGACAGCTTTTCTCTAGAGTCCCAGGAATCATCTCCCTTTGGAGAACATCCTTTCAAGAAGCATTCAAAGGGTAATGATCATTCATTTTCTGAGAGCACTGCAAGGTTTAAATGCAGATGCAATTTGAGGGGCACCTTGGAGGAAAGCACATCCCAGTGTTAGGCAGGTGTGACATTAGTTTGATGTCTTGTGCTCCCTTTCACTGCTGGAGATATTTTTACTTCTCTCTCATGTGCCACAAGAGCAACAACGGTATTTGGTTCAAACAGAACCTTTTTATTCAAAGGCCTCACACTGTAATGGGTAAAAACTTGGAAAATGCCTGTGGGAAATTAGCAGTGCAAGTAGCGTACTCACTTTCAGCCTATTAAAATCATCGCGAACCTTATAAACTGAAGGATGTTTTGCTCCCAAGGGTCTTCCTCTTTGTTGCTTCAGTTTTTAGAAGTAACCCAAGAAAAGTCAACACAGAACCTGGAAAGATTCCAGAAAAGTTTCATCCAACAGATAAAATTCAGTTACCTTCTTTTATTATTTTGTTTCCTTCCAAAGCCCATGGATCATACCTCACTGTTCTTTGTGCAAAACAGTTGAGAATTACCAGTAATTGGAACTATTTACATTCAATGCCATTGTGAGAGAAGCAGCTTTATTATATTACAAGGGAATGATTAATATGTGACAGAGATTAAAGATTGCATCACAGTGGGTAGGCCTCTTCTCTGATCTGTCATTTTGCTGATTACAAAGGCATGCAAATTATATAAAGAGAAAAATTATTTTCTTTTATGCTAATTTTAGTTCAGCCCACCTGCACATTAACTCATTTTCAATTAACTGGTGGAAGGTGGCTTATAATAGTTTCTCTAAGGTAGATTTCTACCCCCCTGACATCAAATATAGTTGTATCATATCCTTATTTCAACCTTAGTTTCAGTTCCTTCCTTATTTTTTTTAATACCTGTTCATTTTTAACTGCTGAAAGGAGAAAATTCAACCAGCTTACATGAGCTATAGAGATTTAAAGGGTGTTGTGACATGATATGGATAAGGTAGAAGGCTTGTCTTCCCTGAGAAACTTAAGCAAGTGAAAGCAACCTTCTTGGCTGCTTGACTGTTGTAGTATTTCTGTTTCCTAGGCTTGTGTCTATTTTCAGAGAATTTTGAATCCCTAATGTTGTGAATTGCACATAATATTAGTACCCTCTTTTGCCTCTATCATAGGCCAGGTCTAGATGCAGTAAAGATAAATAGTTTTAAATTTATTTCCACTGGAGAAAGACTGGAAGATCACATCCAATGTCAAATTCAAGCAATTGGTGGTTGGTTTCTATGTGACTAAGTGCTATATGACCAAGTCAAGATTCAATGGAAGACTAGGATCAATTAATGATGTCTGCTGTGGGAAAGTAGAAAGCAGTGGTGACTTGTGGTAGGGGTTACCATCCTGGCATTAGTAGTCTTCTGTTAGGTCACAAACCTCTGAGGGCAAAAACTATCTGTAATTCTTTTTCATAGACTCATTTTCAAGCACACAGTAGCTCCCCCGTCAGATTGCTAAAGACATTGGGCCTGGAGTTAGGTCGTGGCTGTCTGTCACATAGTATCTCAGTGAGTGGGCAAAATATCAACTTACATGTAGTTCAGTTTCTTCTGCTATAGAATGGCTGTAATATGAGTTTTTAATTCATAGGATTATAATGAGTGTTAAAGGAAATAATGAAATAATGATGCATACACAAAGCTTAGTGTGGCACCTGGGACATAAGAAGTGCTCAAGTAATGGGTGCTTGAAATAATACAGGAAAGAAAAATGTTGCAGCATCTCTAGTTCAGTGTTGATTTTTTGTTCAAAGCAAGGAAACTGAAGGAAAGATCAAAAACAGTCATGCTGTTTATAATTCAAAAGTTTATAATTCAAAACTCATCAACCATTAAGATTTGGGTCTGAACCTTACTATTCCAGGTTTTAGTAAATGTGAGGAAATTTCAGAGTTGTGAGAGCAATAAAGGGATGGGACAAGAGAGCTGCAAATAATTATTGGCTTCTGTGGGAAAGTTGTTTTCTGTGATCATGCCTGTCTTTTATCCATTTAGGCATATTCACAAATATGATATCAGTGTGAAACAATTATTTGTGTTTCCTTCTTTGACAGTCTTAAGACAGGACAATCAGGCAGGATAGTTTTAACTAGAGTTTCGGGACATATCAATACTGCCAACCCTCCTAGCTTCCTGACTCCCTTTCACCCATAGACACTGCCTCGTGCCACTCCCTGAGCTTGGATTTTACAGGCGTCATCTTGATCCTCTCTGTAGACCTGTGAAGTGAGCACTACCAGTCTCCTTTTACAGATAGGGGAACCAAAGCGCAGTATGATAAACTATTTCCCTTACTCGAGGCTCTGTTATTGCCAAGTTCCAAATGGCTGCTGATTCTGCTGTAGACATCCCAAGCCAATCAGCTGGTTTTGGGAATACAGAGCAAACACAGATCACCTGACCATGCCGGCCTCCACTTCCAAGACAGACAACTATTTACCTGTTTAAGTTTTCTGTGTGTTATCATCATCATCATTATCATCTAGAGATAGGGATTCAGTGGGTCAGGTGACACGTTAAATCGGTTTTGGACATTTTTGTGCAGAACAGTTTTCATAAGCTTGATTCTGTGGTTCAGTGTTGGTCTTAGGTCAGTGTTTTGCAAACCATTATGTAGATGAGGATCACCTGGGCATCATACTAACTGGCATCAATTCCTAGGAGGTGGAGCCTAGGATCTGTGCAGAGTAGGAAGCTTCCAGACAGTGTTGGTCCTGGTGAGTGAGCATTGCACCGTGAATGTCAGGGGCTTAAGCAAGGCTTCCTCTAAATGCTTCCCACTGGAAACTTGTGTCAGAATATGCAGACGGGAAGAGAGTCTGTGTCACTGAGTTTGAGAAGCAACCCAGGGATCAGCCTGTTTAACAACCATCCAGGTGATCTGACTCAAACTTCGCTGTGGACAAAGCAGCTTTTGCCTCACTCACACCACCATTAGAATCACCTGGTGACTAATATCCTCAGCCTGTGAGGACCCTCCTTCTAAGGTTCAGATCTTGAAGAACATTCAGTTCTGTGGCTTGGGGAGGGAACGCGTCTTGTCCGGAACCAAACACAGTGGAGAAGAGTTTTGAGCATATTTGGAGACTTCTGGAGAAGAGATGGGGAGAAGAAACAGACAGTGAGTGAGAGGATGGAAGAGGAACCTGAGCATCATCACCGGGAGGGACCCGTGAGCTGCCCAGTCCACTGGACCTGCTGTGGACAGCTTGATCCCCTGAGAGGAGTGCAGAGGCCTCTCCACTGGGTGTCCTGGATTCAGGAAGACAAGAGGCCCCTCTCGTGCTCAGACAGGTAAGGTGTAAGCTCCAGTGGGACAGTGGTGTGGACTGCTAACTTCACTGAGGGCTCACAGACTTCTAGTTTCTAGTCTTCCCCACACTGGGACCGCCTGCCTTGGGTTCTTGTTGGCCACAAACTAATTGACAACATGCACAAACATAATTGGAAATTGTGTTCTGAAAACGGAACTATCATAACAATCCCCTGCACTTGTGTGTCAACCTTTTTTAGTCACTTATTTTCTTTTTCCCAGCTTTTACACACATGCCACGTGTTTTTTTATAACTTTGGTAAGACATTTCAGGGAAGAGTTAGACTTATACTAAGCTCAGTTTAAAGTTTCAGTAGATTAAAAAAATAATGGAAGAGAGATTTGTGTGGACAGTTTAAAGGATAATGGTTTAAAATAACAGCATGATAATTAATTAGATGAGAGATAGTAAAAACACTTCATCTTTTCTGCTAATCCCGAGTCAGTTACTGGTTTGCATGGAGAACTGTGTGGGAAGGATTCTGAGCTGACATCTGCACTTAAAGGAAAAAGTGCTGTGATTGTTTTGTGACATTTATCCTGGAATTCTGAAGCCTGGTGACATGTTTGCTGTGTCTAACTCACTGCATTTAGCATCCAGCATCGCATTAACAGATAACACGCACTACCTATTTGTGCATTGGGAGGGCAGCAGGTAGAATGAAAATGCAAAACTGTTCTGAGGAACATCTAGTCCTCTACAGCCTGTGAGTGTAAGGCAGGGTGGAAAAACTTACTTCTGGAGGCATCCTGATAGTGGATCTTTTAGGCAGATGGGGCCAATAGTCTCTACTGCAGCAACTTAACTAACTTTGTAGAAGGAAAAGTTCCCATAGGCAATGTGACATAGACAGTGGTGGTCATAGCTGTGCTCCAATAACAACTGATGTCCAAAAACTCGTGGTGGCCCAGATATGACTCATGGGTCATAGTTTGCTTACCCCTGGTACAAAGAGTTCTTAGGGAATTGCTGTATTATGGACCATTTAGATGCTAGGATTAGGGTAATAAGGCACAGCTGATTAAGGAGGTTTTAAATGCCAGGGGAGCCTCCTCAGTCTCGCCCATCCTGCCTACAGTGCATGGTGCATATGTTGCCCAAGATTTATATTTCATTATGAGAATTGCTGTGTAGTTTCTGGATCAGGTATATTGTAAAAAGGCAGCAATAGTCAAGAGTGTTCTGGCCTTTGGCTGTACTGATGGAGTTTCTGTAGCAGACAACGTCAGCGGTATCTGATGGGCACGGAGTGAAAATAGCAAATGGTTTAGCTGACTGTTATCTCATGCACTATTAAAATATTCAGCTTGTCAGTCAACTTCGCTTTGGAGATTGCCTTATTATGGATTTTTTTTCTCTCCATAGCATTCTTGCTTGAGTCTGAATATTTGCAAATACTCAAAACAGAATGGAATTCCTATTAATTTTTTATTCTTTTTGGCTTTATTTCCTAAGGCAGTTTAGAACTGCTGGGCTTTCAAGTGTTTTGGGGCTTTTGGAAGGTAGAGGTGTGATTGACTGTGGTAGCTATTTTTATTGCTTTTAAGTTCTTGAAACTGACATTAATGAAGAATGTTTAAATATTATAATAATGCGTACTAAGAATGGTTTCAGATTTGTTTTCTAATCGCAGTCTGAGTGAATATGCAGTAGATTCTGTGTCAGTGTGCTTTAGTATGCCTGGGGATTTGGTGAGGAGGGGCCAGTCTTCCCCACTTTGTAATTAATACCCTAAATAAACCCTGGTGTTATGTTTAGGGTCTGGCTCTAGTGAGGTGATGTTATGGAGTTTAAGAACTAGAACAAAGAATAGGATTCTAGCATAGACACTCTTCTAGAGGGAGAAGGGATGCTCAAGGTCAAGGTCATACTTCGTGGCTAGTCTTATCCCTCATTCTCCATAGAACCCAAGGTATGCCTGTAAAATGCAGATATCACTGAGAGCTCTATATGTTGTCTTCTGGAAACCAGAGCACCTCAGTATCTGGAAGAAGGCAGTTGTCAGCTAATATCCATGCCCTTCATTCTCCTTATTTTCTTGCCATTTACCCTCCTGCCTCCTCTCTCCCTGAAGGAAATGGCAACCCACTCCAGTATTCTTGCCTGGGAAGTCCCAAGGACAGAGAAGCCTGGCAGGTTATAGTCCATGGGGTTGCAAAGAGTCGGACATGACTTGGTGACTAGACAACAGCAACTCCTCTCTCCCTACACCCCCACAGGCTCACCTTCCAATGGTCCTCCCTACTGCATCTATCTGTTGAACTAGCTTACCCCCAAGGACAATTCAGTTCTTGGCGCAAATCAACCCCCCTAATTCCCATTCTTCCCCTTCTCTTTCACCTTCAACTCCATCCATGAGATTCTGGAACCCATTGTATTCTTAAATTTGACATGTTCCTATATTCTTAATTTCATGAAATCTAATGTTAATCAAAAATCTTTATTTCATTCTTGGGCAATGTAGAGACCTTAAAATATTTAAATCCTACTCACTTCTGCTTGGCTTATGAACTTCTGTTGTTCAGTATTTGCATTTTACCTTATCTTTTTAACTCCAAAGCAATTTTTACTAACTTACAGAGTCAAAGTTTGTTTGAATTCACCCACATGTTCACTGACTTCCCTTGCTCACCATTCATCATTTGCGTTTCACATATTTCTGATTTATTTGTTCTTCCCCAAGTATGCATTTTAGAAATTCCTTTAAGGAAGGTGTGTTGTGGTGAACACTGTATTGGTTTTTCTGAAAATAACACTGTATTTTTTTCTTGAGAGATATTTTTGCTGGAGATACAGTTCTGGTTGCAAGCTATTTTCTCTCATACCTTTGAACAAGATATTCTAGTGTAGTCTGGCTTCCATTCTTGTAAAAGAGTCTTCTGTCAGTCTAATTATTAATCCTTTATAGGCTGTTTTTTTTTTAAGCAAAAGTGAGTAGGATTTAAGCATTCTAAGGTCTCTACTTTTATTAGTACCTTTTTTCCTTCAGTATTCCATAGTTTTATTACAAAATATCTAGCTGCGAGTTTGTGATTTACTTTCTCAGATGCCTTGTCCTTTAATCTGCAGATCCGTGCTTAATTGTGAAAAATTGTCAGTCGTTATCAATCTATCATGGGGAATGGTCCATGTGCAGTTAGATAATGTTCTCCAGAATGTGTGGTATTTTATATATGTCAGTCGGGTGAAGTTGGTTATAGTTCTGGTCAATTCTTTTTCTCTTATTACTTACAAAGCTTTATAGAAAGAACACATCTGGGTATCATTCTATTGGTGATGACAGTTGACCAATACTCATAAAGCATAACTGTTCTTGAGTAGCTAATAATTATCAAAGATGATTGTAATTGTATAATACTGAGAAGTATAGAACAAAATATGGTTCCTGGAGGACAATTGCTATACAATATTGTGTTGGTCTCTGCCACATATCAACATGAATCAGCCACAGGTAGACATGTGTCCCCTCCCTCCTGAACCCCCTTCCACCCCCTCCCTATTTCACCCCTCTAGGTTGTCACTTAACACTGGGTTGAACTCCCCTGTTTCACATAGCAAATTCTCACTTGCTGTCTATTTTACATGTTGTATTTGTTTCCTTGCTATTCTCTCAATCCTGTTCAGTTTTTTTGATGCATGTTTTACGTTACTTTAATTTTTGATTTTTTTATTGGAGTAGAGTTGGTTCACAATGGTGTGTTAGTTTCAGGTGTACGGCAAAATGATTTATTTATACATATTCATATATCATTTTTCACATTCTTTTCCCAAATAGGTTATTATAGAGCTTGGAGTATAATCCTGAGAAAGACAAATATCATATGATATCACTTAGGTTGATACGTGGAATCTGAAAAAATGATACAGGTGAACTTCTATGTTACCACTGCTTTTTCTGTCTGCTTTGTCTATCATTCATTGAGAGAGAAGTGTTAGCCACCAGCTGTAATTGTATCTTTTTCTCCTTTTAGTTCTGTCAGTTTTTCATATATTTTGAAATTCTGTAATGTGCATACACATCTATTTATGTCCTTTTTATGTACTGATCCTTTTTATCGTTATGAAATACCTTTTTATCCAGAAATTTACCTTAATCCAATGTCTAATATGTCTATCTCTCATATAGGTAATCCAGTTGTCTCATCTTTAGTGCTTGCATGCTTAATCTTTTTCCATCTATTTACTTTTAACCTCTTTGTATCTTTATACTTCAGCTACATTTCTGGTAGACAGCATTTGTTGTAGTTGTGATTTAATACTAATTGAGACAATTTATCTACTACTGACTGTTGGCCCAAAAGGTATAACCAGCCTGATATAATCTCTTTATCTTGGAGATAAGAAAAAGTGTCTCACTTGGAGAAAAAAGTGACCTGGTCAGGATCATATACCTAGTAGCTGTAGATATGAGCATAGAATTTAGGTACCCAATGCTTAAGGCAACACTTATCTCATGGATATGCAGACCTTGTTTCATCATTTGTACTGGAATTAGGGGTTCCTCAGATATCCTACTTTTGGTTTTATTTCCAAGGATTATTTTCAAGTAAAGGTCAGTAGGATAAGAGCCATTGTTCTAGATTAGTTGAAAACCTTTGGCTTTGGGTGCTTTTGTGGCTTACTCACAGGGTCCAGTTCTTCATGCCAAGAAACCCCTCTTACCACTTCAAAGATTTTAGATAACTCCAAAACCTCTGAGATTGAAACTTGGCAGTTCCAAAGCCAAATGTTTTTCTAAAGAAAGGGAGAAAAGTCAGCTCATGTGCACACTCAGTCTTTGACCCCTTTTGATGTTTCCTCTTTGAGAATGCAGATATTCTTGCATTTCAACCTCTCAGTACCCATAGGGTACAGCAATTTCCCATGAAGCCTCCATCTCTCATCACATTTATTTAAAACAGTAAAACACTTTACAAATTCTTCCCACACATGAAGGGTCTGCTCTTTGGCTTGTTAGAAAAATAGGGATGGAAATTAAAAAGAAAAATTCCTGAAATGGTGTTGGAATTAATGAAGTATTCAGAATCAAGGAAATTCACTTAATATTTTACTTAAGTCTGCATTACTACAACTGAGTTACAAATGAATATCATCCCTTATGCATATATTTAGGTTTCAGTTGATGTACCATAAATTCTTAGAGAAAGCTCAATCATAGAATAAAAGACACCTGATTTTTGCTTTTCTTCCTTAACTACTAAATGGTCATTTGATCTCAGGTAGGAAACTTAACCTCTTTGGGTCTCAGTGTCCATATTTGTTAAACATGATGTTTGGAATTTTCAGCCTCTGATATTTCTTCTATTAACACTATTTCACTATTTCAAGACTGTTTAAACAAGACCAGTGGTACTTTGTTTTTGTATAATAATTTCTCTACAACATATAGAAATAACTACATTTTGTCCCAAGCTGAAATTATGATTCCTAGAATTTCCTCTAATTTTTTTTTCCTTTCTGTGTAGCAGGTTTTTCTCTCCTAAATTCAATGCATTGCTTTCATGATTTTATACTACTGCTCAACTCTCTTTACTTGCGCATTTTTGTTTTCTGTGATATGATGTACATATTAGTCTGAATCATGTTCAGAAAAAAATATTTTCTACTAATTTTCTTTGTCCTGTCATTGACTTTTCCTAATCAAGTTGACAAGTTAGGCAATTATCTGTGCATCACATGGGGCAGAGGATGGTGAGTGCCACAGATAAAGTCTATTGATGGAACATTGCCCAATGATGTGTGAGTGCTGAGGGAAAAAAAAAAAAATATATATATATATATATATATACACACACACACATATATATGTGTGTGTGTATATATATATGTATCCATCTATCATGTAGTTTGAAATAATGATCTCACATTATTTTGAAGGCAAATCATGGTGATCAATGTGAACTTTAGAAGTAAGCTTTGGTTTGAAACTTCACTGCTACATATTAGTTTGAAATCCAAGCCATAGAGAACTGGTTAACCTTGCTGTGTTATTGCTTCTCTATGCAAACAGAAATAACAAATCTAATTTTGCATGGTTTTCTTCTTGTTCAGTTGCTCAGTCATGTCTGACTCTTTGCGACCCCATGGATTGCAGCATGCCAGGCTTCCCTGTCCTTCACCATCTCCCAGAGCTTTATCAGACTCACGTCCATTGAGGACATGATGCCATCCAGCCATCTTGTACTCTGTCATCCCCTTCTCCTCCTGCCTTCAGTCTTTCCCAGCATCAGGGTCTTTTCTAATGAGTCAGCTCTTTGCATCAGGTGGCCAAAGTATTGAAGCTTCAGCTCCAGAACTAGTCCTTCCAATGAGTAGTCAGAATTGATTTCCTTTAGGGTGGACTGGTTTGATCTCCTTGCAGTCCAAGGGACTCTCAAGAGTCTTCTCTAACACCACAGTTCCAAAGCATCAGTCCTTTGGTGCTTAGCCTTTTTTATGGTTCAACTCTCAAATACGTGACTATTGGAAAAACCATAGCCTTGACTAGATGAACCTTTGTTGGCAAAGTGATGTCTCTGCTTTTTAATATGCTGTCTAGGTTGGTCATAGCTTTTCTTCCAAAGAGCAAGCGTCTTTTAGTTTCATGGCTGCAATCACCATCTGCAGTGATTTTGGAGGCCCCCCCCCCCCCAAAATAAAGTCTGTCACTGTTTCCATTGTTTTTCCATCTATTTGTCATAAAGTGATGGGACTGGATGCCACGGTCTTAGTTTTCTGAATGTTGAGTTTTAAGCCAACTTTTTAACTCTTTCAGTCTTTCCCATTTTGTTGTTTTCCTCTTATTTGTTTGCATTGATCACTTAGGAACACTTTCTTATCTCTCCTTGCTATTCTTTGGAACTCTGCTTTCATATGGGTTTATTTCTCCTTTGTCTCCTTTGCCTTTAGCTTCTTTTCTAAGCTATTTGTAAGACCTCCTCAGACAACCTTTTTGCATTTCTTTTTCTTGGGGATGGTTTTGATCACAACCTCCTGTAAAATGTTATGTGCCCAGAGTTCTTCAGGCACTCTGTCTATCAGATCTAATCCCTTGAATCTATTTGTCACTTCCAGTGTATAATCATAAGGGATTTGATTTAGGTCATACCTGAATGGTCTAGTGGTTTTCCCTCCTTTCTTTAATTTAAGTCTGAATTTGGCAATAAGGAGTTCATGATCTGTGCCACAGTCAGCTCCCAGTCTTGTTTTTGCTGACTGTGTAGAGTTTCTCCATCTTCAGCTACAAAGAATGTAATTAATCTGATTTCAGTATTGACCATCTGGTGATGTACATGTGTAGAGTCTTCTCTTGTGTTGTTGGAAGAGGGTGATTGCTATGACCAGTGTGTTTTCTTGTCAAAACTCTGTTAGCCTTTGCCCTGCTTAATTTTGTACTCCAAGACCAAACTTGTTTGTTACTCGAGGTATATCTTGACTTCCTACTTTTGCATTCCAGTCCCCTATGATGAAAATGATGTCTTTTTTCAATGTTAATTCTAGAAGGTCTTGTAGGTCTTCATAGAACCGTTCAGCTTCTTTGGCATTAGTGGTTGGGTCATAGACACATTGAATCATTTGCCTTGGAAATGAACAGAGCTCATTCGTTTTTGAGATTGCACCCAAGTACTGATTGTTGACATGGACTAAATTTTTTGGTGTAGCCCCTTTTATTCTTGAACACACAGCTTTCCTAGAAGGTTCAATCTGGTGCTATGTGCTTTGCCTGTCAAATTGTTCTCTGCAACTTCCAGTTCCTGAGGACTTGACCAATGTGTCCAGCCTCCTACTTGATGTTGTGTACTTGAAAGTTGAACAGGTCCCTCAGATCTCACATGGATAAAATAAAAATCTTGGTCCCTCAAACCAGTTTCTCTGTGGAGGTATTTCAGAGAATCTAGCTTCTCAAGTCACATTTCTAGGGATCATCCTTATATTTCCTTCCCTTCACCATTCACATGTAACTCATGAGCAACTCTTGTTTTGCTGTAATAATGTAATCTGAAGCTTTCTCTTCCTTTGTATCTAGGCTTTAGTCACTTATCTGGACAAAATTAGCATTACCTGTAACTTAGACTTCTCTGTGACCTGCCATTTTTTCCCACTTCTATTCTTGTCCTCTTAGCAATCCACTCTTCTTATTCTATTTATCAGAGTGATAGTTTAAGAATGAAAACCTTATCCTATCACTTCAGTGCTTAGAACTCTTCAGTTACCTCCTATTGCACTGAGGATAATAACTAAGTTTCTTCTTCTAGCACACAAGACCCCACTTGATAAGATTTCTGCTGACGACTGCTACCTGAAATAAATGCTTTCTCTCCTTTCTGCACTCTCATACTCTGGCTGTACTGTGGGCTTTCCCTTTGCTCTTTTTTCCTTTTTCAGTAAGCCATGCTCTTTAAGGCATCAGAGCATTTGTACTTCACAGTATCTTAGCCTTAAATGCCATCTCTAGGATCTTTGCAGAGCTGTCTTCTTCTATAAAAGTATTCCAGAAAATTCTGAACACTGAAAGAATCCATCAGAAACTGATAAAATAGTTATCCAAAGGGTGGCTGGAGAATAAAAGGGCCTAAATGTAACTGCTCTGAATTTATTGTTTAATATTTTTATTTGGAAACATGTAAATTTAAAACCAAAGTTTTGTCTTTGATAAATGTCATACCTAAAATTGAAAACAAGCAGACACTCACAATAAACATTTAGAAAATGAGGAGGAAAGCAATTGTACCCAAGACCAGGGAGCGAGCCACTGGTGAGCAGGAGGCTAGGTGACTGACTCTCAAAGCTCCTTACAAGCTAAGAATATTTTCTATTCTAGTAACTAGTTTGGAAAGCTGCCTAACATATGGGGCCTTGATTTTTGAGTCCTCAGGATGGTATAGCCTTTTAATAGGCTGAATCAGTGAGATAAAGCAGGCCTACACCAAGGCTTTCTGGGACCTGCCCTAATAAAACTTTAAAGCAAGCCATAAGCTGTTTCAAGGTAACCTGAGTGCTTGGAAGTAATTCATTACTATTTGAAGGAATAAAACTAAGTCCAGCAACTAATGACATGAAATATCCAATGCTAAGCATTCAATCAAAAATTACTGGGCATCCAAAGTAACAGGAAAATATAACCCATAGCCATGACAAAAACCACTTAACACAAACATAACCAGGAGTAATAGGGGTGATAAAATACCTACCAGATGTTAAAATAGCTGCCAGAAAATGAGTTCCATATATTCAAGAAATTCGGAAGAAAAAAAATGAAAATGATGAGAGAAATGGAAGATATAAGTAGTTCATTAAGCTAAATACATAATCATCACATGACCTACTCATTATCCAAGAGAAATGAAAACTTCTGTTCATTTGAAAATCAGTACTCAAGTGTTTATAGTGGCTTCATTCCAATATCCAAAAACTGGAGACAGTGCAAATATCCATCTACTGTTAAATGAATAGATAAAGTCCGGCACATCTATAGAGTGACATACTATTCAAAAATAATACAGAATGGAATACGGACACATGCAACAACATGGATAGACTTCACACTGACAATTCCAAAAGCCATTTCAAAAGGCTGCATATTCTGTGATTTGATTTGGGGAAAATCAAGAGCTATAGGGATGTAAAAAAAAAAAAAAAAGGAGTTTCAGGAGCTGGGAGTGGGGGAGGGCTTGATCACAAAGAAGCACAGAGCAGTTTATTATGGTGATAGAACTGCTTGTATATTGATTTTGATGTTTTTAGGAATATGCATTGTCAAATCGAAATGAGATGCAAAAAGGTGAATTATAAGTTATGTAAATTATATATCACTAAAGCTGATTTTAGAAAATAAACATATAAAGTTTGGGGGAAAAAATGGGGAGCAAATGGAACTCTCACTCATTCTTGTTGAGAATGCGTTAGCTATACAGCCGCTTCAGAGAAAAGGGAGTTTCTTATAAAGCTTCACATAAATTTGCCTGGCAACCCAGTAATCTCACACCTATATATTCACCCAATTAAATAAAATTATAGACACACAAAAACTTATATGTAAGGACTTATCATCACTTTATACTATACAGCAACATAAACAAACACAAAAAAAGCAAGCAAAAACCCTGGAAAACCCCAGATGACCACTAACTGGTGAATAGATAAATTCTGTGTATGTAATATGTGCGTGCACACACACACAAATACACACACAATGAAATGCCATTCATTAATAAAGATAGACCATGTTGTGTAATTTTTATTATATAAATTTCCAAAAAAAGAAAGCCATCTAAAATAAACCTTTGGAACTTGACAGCAAATCAGAAGACAAGGATGACAGTGGTATGCATGTTCCTTAAAAGAGCTAGCATATGAAAGCAACCCAGATGTCCATCGGTAGGCGAATGGATAAGAAAGTTGTGGTACATACGCACAATGGAATATTACACAGCTAATAAAAAGAACACATTTGAGTCAGTTCTAATGAGATGGATGAAGTTGGAGCCTATTATACAGAGTGAAGTAAATCAGAAAGAAAAACACCAATACAGTATATAAATGCATATATATTCTTGCCTAGAGAATCCCATGGACAGAGGAGCCTGGTGGGCTTCCGTCCGTAGAGTCGCACGGACTTGGACACTACTGAAGCAACTTAGCTTTCATGCATGCACTGGAGAAGGAAATGGCAACCCACTCCAGTGTTCTTGTCTGGAGAATCCCAAGGACAGAGGAGCCTAGTGGGCTGCCGTCTATGGGGTCGCACAGAGTCAGACACAACTGAAGTGACTTAGCAGCATGGAATTTAGAAAGATGGCAATGACAACACTATATGTCAGACAGCAAATGAGACACAGATATAAAGAACAGACTTTTGGACTCTGTGGGAGAAGGCAAGGGTGGGATGATTTGAGAGAATAGCATTGAAACATGTATGTTACCATATGTGGAATAGATCACCAGTCCAAGTTCAATGCATGAAACAGGGCACTCAAAGCTGGCGCACTGGGACGACCCAAAGGGATGGGATGGGGAGGGAGGTGGGGGGGTTAGGGCCCAGGGGACACATGTGCACCCGTGACTGATTCATGTCAATGTCTGGCAGAAACCACCACAACATGGTGAAGTAATTAGCCTCCAATTAAAATAAATTAATTTAAAAAAAGAAAGTGGTATGCATGTTAAGTGAGCATGTACAACCTTGGGATAATGGAATTATTCTGTGATTTAATTGTGATGGTTTCTGAAGAATTTGAATGTTAAAATCCTGTCAAATGGATAAACTTCAAATGGTTTGTTTTATTGTTTTTTAGTCGCCTCATTAATGTTGAATAGAAAATGGGAACAATGACAGCTAACTGTATAAAAGCCACACAGATTCAATGATTTCATGTAGATGACTTTTAAATTAATTTGACTACACATTATTGGGCTTCCCAGGTGGCACTAGTGGTAAAGAACCCGCCTGCCAGTGCAGGAGACATAAGAGATGAGGCTTCAACCCCTGGATCAGGAAGATTCCCCCTGGAGGAGGGCATGGCAACCCACTCCAGTATTCTTGCCTGGAGAATCCCATGGGCAGAGGAGCCTGACAGGCTATAGTCCATAGGTCGGGAAGAGTTGGACACAGCTGAAGTGACTGAGCATGCATGCACTCACACATTATTAATAAGAGAAGTTTTACTGTCTCTGAACTTGAAAACAAACTAGAATGTACAAGCCAATGAAACTAAGTGAATATAAATTGTTAACATATCCACAAAAATAGAACTGTTTCAAGTGATTTTTGAGAGACTAGTGACTGTATTATTTGTGAAATGTATTATTTTTATTTTTTACTTAGTTATTTTAATTGAGTCATTGATATATAACATTGTATTAGTTTCAGATATACAGCAATATAATTGGATAATTGGATATTTGTATATATTGTGAAATGATCACTGCAATAAGACTAGTTAATATCCATCATTACACGAAGTTACAGTTTTTTTTTTTCTTGTGGTGATAACTTTTAGGATTTACTCTGTAAGCAATTTTCAAATATGCAATACAGTATAACAAATTCTGGTCACCTTGCTATACCTTACATCCCCATGACTTACTTATAACTGGAATTTTGTATCTTTTGGTCATCTTAACCAATTTTTTAATCTACCTGGTCTGTATCTGTGAACTTGTTTTTCTTTGTTTTTTAATTTGTTTTCTGCTTCCATGTACAAGTGAGATCATGATAACTGACTTATTTCACTTAGCATAGTGCCCTCCAAGTCCACCCATGTTTTCTCAAATGGCAAAATTTCCTTTCTTTTATTGCTGAATAGTATTCCATTGCATGATATGTATGTGTGTGTGTGTGTGTATATATATATATATATATCTCACATCTTCCTTATCCATTTATCAAAGGATGTAGGTTGCATCCACATCTTGGCTACTATAAATAAAGATGCACTAAACATGGGGGTGTGTATATCTTTTTGATTTAGTGCCTCTGTGAGATATATGTCAAAACAGGGACACAATTTTCAACAGCACAGAATAATTTTGTTTTTAGGAATTACGTTGGTTTTGCCATCTTGAAACCATAATATTTAAATTACAGGCTAAAGTAAGTAAACAGTTATGCAATTATAATTGGAAACAAATGGATTTCCAATGCAAGACAAAAGTACAATTATAAAATTTAAGAAAATATTAAGTAAATCTTTTAGGGCCTAATTTGAATTTGATGTCTCAGTATTAACTCATAACTTTTAAAAGATGATTTTGTTATCATTACTTTGGAAAAGCTTGGAGGTGCTAACTTCTCAGGGCCAGTGATCATTCCTAGCATTTCTATTTTATTCCATAATAGCATATCTGATTCAAGGAATTTAGGTTTCTTTGGAGAAATGACTGATTTCACCTCTGGTGCAGAGAATGCTCTGGGTGTTCCTGGGATATCGTAGATGTACTTTCCAGTCCAGATGTACTGGAAAGCTGAGAATATTTAAAGACAAATGTGGTCACTAAAAAAGACATAGAGCCAGTTTAAGATGCTCCTATAGTCCACAGTTGATTTAACTCAAGTAACAGTAAGAATAATTTTAATTAATTGTATTGTAGCATTATTAACATATAAAATAAGTCCATAATCATTCTCAAAAAAGAAAAATCCAAAGTAAAGCCAAATAGTGACAGCAATTTAAAAATAGGTTTTAAAATTATTATTTTATATTGGAATAATTAGTTCCACATGCAAATATCTATTCTGTTTTAGAGTTTTAAATAAAGAGATACTTATTCTGCCTCTCTTCTGTCAGCTTCATGTCAGGGTGATTGGATGAAAGCTCCATTTCTTCCTTTTTTTTTTTTTTATTTAATAGATGATTTCTTGAATAATACAAATAAAACCAAAGAGAAACAAAACAGACAGATGATATTTTGAATTACCTAGTGAAATGTTAAGGTCATCAGGGAGCGTCACCTAAATCATTTTATCAGTGAGTAATTGATAAGGAATCACGTGTGTGTGCTGTGTCGTGGGCTTCCCTAGTAACTCAGGTGTGCTGTCTCTGTGTACTCTGCCAGTAGCACGTCAGAAAACGTCATTCTTCAAAGGCAAGATCAGGCTGTCACTACCTTAACCTGGAAGGTTTGGGGCTGGGGGAGATCCAGATGTTATGTTCTTTTTGACATTATGTAATAGGAAAGTGAAGTTGCTCAGTCTTATCTGACTCTTTGTGACCCCATGGACTCTAGCCTTCCAAGTTCCTCCATCCATGGGATTTTCCAATCAAAAATACTGGGGCAGGTTGCCATTCCCTTCTCCAGGGAATCTTCCTGACCCAGGGATCGAACCCAGGTCTCCCACACTGTAGGCAGACTCTTCACTGTCTGAACCACCAGGGAAGCCCATGTAATAAGAAGAGCACAGCGTTACCAGTCAAATACTTTTCCCAAAAATATCTAACTTGAATCCAGTCTGGGCTTTACCCCTTACCTCTGGTTTATATGAAATGCAGGAGAAAGGACACACACACAGACACACACACACCTTGAGGCAAATCCAGAACCTGCCCAGTATCTTTAACTAATTAATACAATATGGGGGGCAAAGAGGAAGAATGGGGTGGCAGGATGCTTATAAGATTAAAAATGATATAACCTATTGTAAAGATTGAACCTTATTTGAACAAAGCAGTTATAAAAGACTTTTGAGGGACAGTTAGGGCTTCCTGGTGGCTCAGATGGTAAAGAATCCACCTGTAATTCAGGAGACTTGGGTTCTATCCCTGGTTTAGGAATGTCCCCTGGAGAGGAGAATGGCAACCCACTCCAGTATTCTTGCTTGGAGAATCCCACGGACAGAGGAGCCTAGCGGGCTACAGTGCATGGAGTCGCAAAGAGTTGGATGTAAATGAGTGACTACACTTTTTCTTCTTCTTAGATTAATATGATGCAGGAATTTGATATTTAGAAAATGTCTCTTGTGTTCAATATGTTTATAGTGTTGTGTTAGGTAAGAAAATGCCCTTGTTTTTCCAAGATTACTAAAGTATTTGAAAAATGAAGCATGTTTATAAATTACTTTAAAATATTTAGTCAGAAACATTTTGGAAGCATGTGTGGTAAATACTTTCTATACTTTGCTGAACCTTGAAAATTTTCTTAATAAAAACTTGTAAAAAGCCATTTATAATTTTCCATGGTCACCATATCCAATTATTTCACCCCATCACCTCATTATCTCCATGGCATTAACCAAAATTGTCCTATATTTTATTTTCTGAGGATTCTGACTTCCCCCCACCCCCACCACCAGAATGTTCATTTGGTTGAGATTGGGGGCCTCTTTGTTACCACAAACCAATATAGTTCTGAGAATGGTGCCTGAGACATAGCAGGCAGATATTTTTTTTTTAAGTCAATTAAAATAGAACACATTATGAATGGATAGTTTGAGGAAGATTAGGAAATATGAAGAAGAGTGAGATATAAGAATTCAGCTGTAGTAATTAGGCAGTGAGATACCCCCTAAAGACTTTACAGGGGGGCAGTGATGTAACCCAAATTATATGATATCTGCACACAGAGTGTGATCCTTGTGGATTGCTGATTTGCAGAGGAAGCAGGGCAGGAGGGCAGCAGGTCTCCTTGAATTCCCACCAAGGTTTTGTGACTTACAGGTAAAATTTTATGGGACGGCTTAGAGTGGTGTAATGATTCCTGTACCTATAACCTGTGTAAATGTTAAATTGAAAGAGACTTCTGAATTTTTCATGAAAAGTTGATGCAAGAAACTGATTTCATCCCAACTTAACCCAAGTAGAGTTTCTGATTATTGACATTATTGACATTTAATAATAGTCCCTTGAGACACACTGTTAATTTTCTACAGTTGTAACATGTCGTATTTCATATCTCCCCAAAGATACCTTCCATTCTCTTTCAATGTTTCTTGAGAGCATCTGTAACTAATTAGTTCTGCTTTATTCTTTTGATTCCTCCTCACACAATGAAGAATAGTATAAAAATGTGTTGTTTTAATGTCCCAGCTAACAAACTTTTCTAATTGTGTTTTATACATATAAATACCACAAATTCTGTAAAATCAGTGAGTTAAAGGATTACTGGGTCATTCATATAATGATCAACGGATAACGGTTCCTCCTAGCTCCAGTATTCCGTATTTCTAGACCCACTTTCTTTAGGACACATGTCCTAGTTAATTATATCAGACCATACAAGCTGGCACTTGTGTTATACATGGTCCAATCATGATAACTTCTGGGCCATTGGCCTCGAGAAGCCTGGACAGCAAGCAGGAACTTTTCAAATTGTACTGAGAGTTCAGCCTAGTAAATTAATTATTGAAGAGTCACTACCAAATGCTGTTGACTTGTGTGCAGTTTGACAGGCTTCTGTAACATCTAGTCCTTTCAGGAAAGTAATTCTGTAAGGAAATTGCTTGCAATAGAGGTTGTGGGACTCAGCTGGGTGACAGACATGTCATGACAATCAATATGGGGACAAAAAAATAAAATGTTAATGAAAGATTTGTTCATGCACAGGATTGGTATTTTTTTTTTTGTAAATGCTATTTTACTTCCATCAAGCACTTTCCAGCCAAAAGCTGGGTATAAGCTCACTGAAACTAAACTCAAGGTGACATTTCTCATTTCAATTATTTCCTAAAGTGTCTCCCTCCTCTTTTTTCCCCACCTCTTGTCGAGAACTGCAGGCAACATAATGAAATACTCTGTCAACTACAGAGTCTAGGATCTGGAGAGGCAGGAAAGAATTTTGTTGAGTTTTCTGAATATAGAATCCATCCTACTTTGAAAGTCAGTGTGAGGCTTTGAGGAGGAGCTTGACCTCAGAAAAAGCCATTATCAAGATAATTTAAAAGAAGTCCAAAATTTCATTTAGCAAATTAGCTGCTGGTGAATGGACATTTTCAAGTTAAGAATCATAGGAATAATTATCATAATATCTAATGCTTACTGATACTTTGCTAAATATTGTTAAAGAACACAATTTCTGAAGAATTGGTGCCCATTTGTAATCAATCATGTTTATAGATCTAATACACTTTATTTTTTAATGCTTCTTTTGTATAATATGAAAAATTATTTTCATAATATGAAAATAAAAATTCATAAGGGGGCAATAAGAATAATTACTTGGTGCTTCTCCAACCTGTTGAACTGTTTCTGAATTGGCCATTTTGACTGAGTTGAACAATTAATAAGAACTATCTTGAAGAGCTGTCTAAGGGAATTAAGCTGGTCACGTTCATTGAAACAGATAGATGGCACTTCTCTTCAGAAACATGAAATACTTGCCAGTTATTGCCACTTTGATCTATTTCCCAGAGACTCTTAACATTCTGATTTTTATCTTGGTTTTAAATGGATGAGAATTGCTCATTTTGCTGTGGAATGCGCCAAACAGAATCCATTATTCATAGTCTTTAACAACTAAAGATGGCATATTTGATTAATAAGAATAAATACAACTTTGGACTGATCATGGTATTTTGTTAACCTCAGTCTGAGCTCACAAAAACTCAGATGAGTGACCAGGAGGTGTGAGAGTAGACAGTATTCCAATGGAAAGTTTCTTTGGGGACTCAGGTTCTAGGTGGTGGCCTGGGATAAGAGGAGTGAGAGATTAGGAGAGAATTTTCCCTCCTTTCCTGCCCTACCTCTCTTTCTCTCATTGCTCTTTCCTCCTCTTGGGTAGACAGAATAATGACCCATCAAAAATGTCCACATTCTAGCCCCAGGCCTATGGATAAATTACCTTATGTGGCAAAAGGGATGTAGCAGGTGCAATTAAATTAAGGCTGTTGAAATGCTTTAGAGTTGCCTGGATCATCCAGGTAGGCCCAGTGTAATCCCAAAGCTCTTTATAAGTGGGTCCAAGTTGGAGGAGAGGTTGAAGTGATACCATCGCTGGAGAGAGGCCCCAAGTCAAGGAATGAGGGCAACTTCTAGAGGCTGGTAGAAGCAAGGACAGATTCTCCCCTGGAGTTTCCAGAAGGAACCTGGCCCTGCCATCATCTTGATTTTAGCTGTGGAAGACTGGTGTTTAGGCTTCTGACTTCTAGCTCATGCCATGTGGGATACATGTGAAGGGCCCGAGAGATGGGGCACAGACAGAAAACAGTAACTACTTATGCAGTTGCTTCGAAGGGTATAAGCAGGGGTCAGAGGAAGTGGAGACTATTACCAGGCTGGTTTGTGAAGGTCTTATGCAGGAGGTGACATATACATGGAGATGCCGAGACTGGAAAGTGGCTCCATGCAGAGGAGCTGTGCATGGGTTGGGGTGAGTAGGAGGTGGTGACCATCTGTCTGGATGGAAGTGCCAGCAGGAGGCAGGGAAGAGTAGGAAAAGGTGGTCCAGGCTGCTTTCTAAGAATAAGACTTGTCCAACCATAATCATCCTTTTAACCTCTTCCAGTAAAACAAACAAACAAACAAAAAAGCAACTCTCATACACAAGATTTAAAGCTCTCCTCTAAAATTTAGCTTAAGCTGCCAAAATTCTTGTTCTTCAAGAAATGGAGGTCTGATAATTGGCTTGGTTCCAAGTTCTGTTCTGTGTTGGGTAACACTATTGTCTGATGATATAAAGGGCTAAGAACCACAGAGGGCTGCCCGGGCTGGCTTGGCCTTAAACCCAGTAGTTAGAGTATAGCCAATGTGCATAGCCTGTTATCTCACGTTGGCTGCATAATTAGAACCTCAGTGGATGATGCAGGTGCTTATTTTCTGTCCTTTTTCCACCTTTATCTTAGCTCTCATTTGTATGTGAAGCCTGGAATAACAACACAGTCTCCAGAGACTTTACCTTCTCTTGATAAAAGTCTTTGACCCAGTTATGGTACTAGGGAAGGGTACTGAGACCACGTCTTACCCTCTTCTCTCCCTCTGCTCTTAACCCCATGCTTCGCTAATAGAAAGTTGAAGATAGAGGGAGAATCTTAGATAATCCAAGTCACTGAATGCTCCCCTTTGTCTCGTCCAGGTCTCTATGGCCAGTGGGTACTTTTTGACTTCATTGACCTGGAAAATAGCCTTTAAAAAAAAATACTGTTTTTGAGGGTTTGACTTATAATTACAACAGATAGTGAGGCAATGCATTCATAGTAATAGGAAGAACTGGGATAACACTTGAGAATGAATAAGATAAAATAATGAGTAATTGCTTTGTTTCTCGTATCACTACAATCTTAAAATTATCCTCTGATTTTTTGATTATCTGTCTCACCACCTATTTACTCCTTGACTTTTCCCGTTTATTCTACCTGCTTTCTCAAAGGTCCCTGATAACCCTCCTGGTAATTAAATTCAGTAACTTTCTGCTCCTCACTGTTTTTCATGTGGACATCACTTCCTTCTTAAACTATATTTCAGCAGTAGCGTCTCTGATATTTTATTGCCTTTTTTTTTTTTTTTTTTTTGCTTATTTTTCTGGATTTCCTTCTTCCTTTCTAAATATTCCTCCTCTGGCTCTTATTTTACCCTTAAATGCAAGAATTCTATTAATACTGAGATCTTCTCTTGATAACAGTTTCTTTTTTTTTTTTTTTTAATACTTTTGACCCAACTATGTCATATAACTGTCGTGTCTTTGTGTACTTTCTTCTCTCTAAAGCTAAACTCTGTTGAGCTGAATTTCTAGTTGCCTGTAATAGACATTTGCATCCAGCTCTCCTTCTGATACCTGTTAGCGTGTTGCAAAAACTCTCCGTAGATACAGCCTCTAAACCATTCTCTTCCATGACTCAGGCATGTAAATTCCTGTGTGTACATCAAGAGTGTCACATATCTTAAGTTCTAGGACTCCGAACAGTGGTCAGAGTTCTAGACCAGTGTTATATGAGCCTAGTAGGTCAGAGTCCGATGACCTAGTAGTTCTGTCACTGCAAGCTGCTAATACAACAGTCCTCTCTAGATTGATTTCTGGCAGGAGTTATATACAGTGTGAGTCACATAGAGACATATATTTGTTATAACACTGTGTCCACTCACAATGGATACATCATTGTACTTTCAAAAGAAGGGTCAACCCCACCGTGTCCATCCTTACTGGAGCGTGTCTTATTCATTCCCTTCCCTGCCTTCCCTTCCTCTGCTACTGCTGGCCAAAGGCTATCTAAGAAGACACGCAAGAAGTCATGAAGGCTTCCCCCACCTTTTCTTGCTTTGTGTCTTGCAAATGAAGGTCATTGGAATTTGCAGAAAATGGAACACAGTAACTTGGACTTTGTAGACATGGTCAGATGAGGATTGTGGGGGTCAACCATCCAGGGGGCCTGCAGCTATGCACTGCTTCTGTACCTCCCAGATAAGCTGGCCTTTTTCTTTCCCTAGGCTCTCTCAGTATGTTCTTTATTTTTGCCAATGGAATCACTGACCATCCAGTTACCCAAACTTTGTACTCTGGAGCTGCCTTTTCTTCTGGTTAGGATGCTATTGAAATACTATAGCCACATGGTAATAAGGATCTGTCTAAATGGCACTGAAGTCATGGCTGTGGAAATGAAGAGGGAGGGACAAGTACAGAAAAGAAATTAAGTGATGAATTTAATGAGACTTGAGAGTTCATTATGAAGTCAGGGTGAAAGAGAAGGTGGAGTCAGAATGCAATAATAGTTAACATCCATGGAAACCTTACTTATGTGCTGGGCGTTATTCCAAGTTCTACACATATCATCTCCATTAAGCAGTTGTAAATAGGTTAATGTTGAAGTTTGACCTGAACCAGCTGGTGGTATAAGTCAATGCCACCCTAAAGAAAATCCATGGACCAGTGTTGGTCCACAAACTGTTGCTATTGATCCGTGTCGCCCTGAGCATAAAAACTAAAAGTAAGGATTAGAAACTTTGATTACAAGATGATAGAGTGAGTTTATGTAATAGTACAATCCTGATTTATATGTTTTGTGCCTTTCCTATGTCATGCAATTCATTTTTTTTTAATTTAGGAAGGGATCATCTAGAGGGTGTCTTGAGCCTTAATCACCACCACCCCCCCCCTACTAAATTCATTGTTTTGTTTGTTTACTCTAAGTAGTAGTTACTACTCTTAGTAATACTGTTGATTGAGTCTCGCCTAAATAGTTTTTGTCTTTAAACCTTTTTTCATTGGTACCAAATGGTCCCACAGTTTTTAAGATAAATAATCCAAAGAGGTTTTATGGACACTCATAGTTGAGCTGGGTAAATGGGAAGAAAATATTGGAAGTTTGTTCAGTTTGTCTTTGAGGATAGGCTCAGTCTGGTCTATCCAGAACTGGGAAAGAGGGTGTTTTTTGTAAAGGTGGTGTGGGGTGTCTTATTACCACATTTGAGTCTGTTCATCTGAATTCAGTACAATTGAGTCCCCGCATGAGGATACAAGTCCTGTTCCCTGATGACCTATGGATCTAACTCTTCTTGACTTTGTCCTGGATCAGCTGGAAGGGGCCAGGATGACCTTTATGAGAAAGAAGAGAGCCTTGGAGACGAAACTCATGGTCTGTCTGATGATAACAGATACTTTCTGTTGAGCACTTGGTATATGTGGGCTTGTGTCCATAGATGGAATTAGCTACATAATCCCCAGCTCTCTCTCACTGGCCTTGAACCTGAATAGCAACTGTGAGCATCACTCTCTTTGGTTTCCTCTGGCTGGCTTTAATTATTTACATGATTTGTCTGACCCCTATAATGTCTAATATTTTTATAAGTTTTATTTTAGAAACAAATTTTGTATCTTAAAAACAAAAAAAACAAACACAAAAACAGTGCTACTTCTTAACACAAAATTTGATCCAGCAGGGGGTATAAAGAGCTAACTTTCAGATCTCAGCTCAGTCATCTACTAGCTGTAGCAGAGAGGTGGCTGGTCTCTATTGCTGATGGCCTCTGCTCACAATGGTGTGTTCCTGCTGGGAAGTGGTTATCCAGCCAGACATTATTACATTTTTTAGTTCCTCTGCATCTAGGTGGAACCATGTGATTTGTGCCAAGAAATAAAATGTGAGAGGCAATGATGCGTGTCACATCCCGACCTAAGAAGTTTCTAAGAATAGGGTATGCTTTCTTCACACTTTGTTACCTCTGTGATGCTCTCCTCAGCCATGTGTTGAAGGCTTTTGTTTCCTAAGATGCTCTTAACCTGGATTCCTGAGTAATTGCATGAAAATGAGCCTCCCAACCGTGACGGGACTTGCCTGACTGGAAGTATTTGAATTGGACTTTAATTGGAGGAAGAAATGCCCTTTTAATAAGTGGGTCACTGAGATTTTAGGACAGCCTGATACAGCTGTTAGCCTCTTGACTAAGATGTTGGCTGTGTGACCTTGGGTGGGTTACTTTGCATTTTCATGCCTCAGTTTCCTGATCTGTGTAGAATGGAGAGAAAAGTATAGTCTGCCTCATAGAGCTGTGAGATTTAAATGGGGGTTATTTGTATAAAAGAGCATCTGCCTGCCACATTGTAGGCATTCAGGAAATCTTAGCTGTTGTCCTTTGCTTCATGGTTATTTCATTAATGGAGCCAAGACTGGTCTTTGTGGAAATGGGACTCAGCCTATTTCATCCTCAGATCAGACCACAGAGCCAATGCAGTGAAATGTAATATCTCCCTCCTCAAATTCAAGTAACAGTAGAAAATTCACCAAAGTAGAAAATTTTATTGATTGTATTTTAATTTGCTACAGTTAGTTAGATAATTGAATTGGACTTTCTTGAAATGGTTATCAGCTCAGTTGTATCCAGCTCTTTGTGACTCCATAGACTGTAGCCTGCCAGGCTCCTCTGTCCATGGGATTTTCCAGGTAAGAACACTGGAGTGGCTTTCCATGCCCTTCTCTAGAGAATCTTCTCAACCCAGCAATCAAACCCGCGTCTCCCATACTGCAAGCAGATTTTTACTGTCTGAGCCATTAGGGAAGCCCGGGATAACTGAATAAGACTTCCTTGAAATAGCTGTCCTGTCAGTTTCTTATTTTTCTTGGGCTGAGCCTATCAGCCATCAAACGGATGGCTAATGAGGAAAAATATGTCAAATTCCACTGAAAACAGATACATCATATTATTCTTTTCACTGTTGAGCAGGCACAGTGCCATGGTGGGGAGTAGCCTTCGATTGTGTTGACTGTCTCTGGCATCTGACCCTCCTGTGACTGCCTTTATGTGGCACAGAACCTCATTACAGAGAATTTTCCATTGTGCAGCTTATCTAAGTGGTTGGAGCTCCTAGCTTCTGGGTCTCTTCACATTCCACCGTGCCCCCTCCTCTGTAGCTTCTTCGGTCCCCTCCGTGTTAGCTAGGTAGAGCCAGGAAGAAGCACTTGGGGAAGCACAGCCTGGCTGTTGTGATGGTGAAGACACAGGAAGAGGAGAGAGGAGGAAGTTTGGAGCAGTCAAACCCAGGAAACTCCAGCCATTTATAGCAATCTGTCCTATAGGGCAATGTGTACCAGTTTCTCCCTGTTGACACTGTGTGAAAACTGTGTCATCATTTCCGCTCAGACCCACCCAACCCCCCTTTGCCTGACTCACTCTTGCTTTTTTCCCTATTGATTGGAGTCCATATGCCTTCTTCACTGAATATAGTTCTTGTCTTGACTTAATTTAGTTAAAAAATCAACTCTGGCTTTACGTAAACTCACACGGAACCCACAAGTGGCTGACCCCCCAATCCATGAAGTATTTTTTAATTAAAGGACCACTGGGAGACCTGGGCCCTTCGTCAGGACCTAGAGCATATCCCTCGTGTCCCTTCCATCCACATGCTGATTTCTCCCCACATTCAGAAGGCAGCTCTGGAAGGAGCCTGTCAGCTTGGGGAAGGAAGCCAAGCAGATAATCAGGAAATCAAGTATTCCCCGGGAATGGGTATTTGGAGTGCAGCAAGTTCAATTTGCCAGATAATTTGCTTCCCACACTCAGCTTTACCTACAGCACAATGAAACACATTTCAATCTAAAATTGCCTCCTAACTCCAATCAGCATTAATTTAATAATACATATTCAACAGATATAAACACTTCCAATGACTGGAAAATGAGTACAGACCCACATATGTTTATGCTGATACTGGAGTTGAAATACAATTCCTTTCAGTGACAGCAATGGAAATGTTTCTCTGCTTTTCTCCCCCCTCCCAAAGGTGAAAATGCAATTTGCAAATTGCCGAGGGATTTCCTTATTGGCAGGGTTGACAGCCCTGGGATGCTTAGTTTTTCTGTTTGTTCACTAAGACTTTCTCTGCTGGACTTCACTGTGGTCCAACGACTTTCTTGTCTAGTTAGAAAGCAGTCTACCTCTTTTAGTCGGTCTCAGGAGGCTCAGCTTAATCATCAGTGGTGATTTTATTTTCTTCTTTGTTGAAGAAGATGGGAAACTAAGAAAGCATTAGCATATTCTTGCCACCTTAGGCAAGCGGGCTATGCAAAAGCCTTTAGAACCAAGAGAACATCCAGAAATGGGGAGACTCCAAGGAGTCCTGCCTAAAAGATACACTGCCCCCCCCCCCCACAGGCCTCAGGACATCCCCAAGTGGAGCTTCCACTCTGGGAAAAATGTGAAAGACCTAAAACTCCCCAGCAACTCAGATGGCTTTTTGTTGTTGTTAAAAGAAAGAGTTTAACAGTTGAAAAAATAATGAAAAGAAAAATGAGGCTTTAATACAAAAGCAAATGGTAATGATTGCAGCAGCAGGAGTTTTATACCTTTAACTCTTGTCATAGTCTCATTTTCACAGGTTAAACATGTGACCTTGATAGACATATAACGTGAACATGTGACAGTTTTACTTAACTCGTTCCTAAGGACATAGATGAGATGTTCAAGCTGATTATAAGAACAGTTGAGAAATTGGACATCTATATGAACTTAGAAGTGTTAGCATGAGTTTGCCAGGTTTGAAACAAAAGCTGATTAATGTATATAGAATAATAAAAACCTTAATGTATGGGGATATCTTTTGTACTGGGCATAAATTAACAAGTTAACACATAACTTTACAGTGTCTTGAGCTCCAATCAGATAGTAAACGGTTCTGTCCAACACAACGACAGTCTTCCAGAGAGCTAAATAGTTCCTTGCAAGCTTGTTAAGAGTGCCTTGGGGTGTCAGTGATGCAAAATGCCACTGTTTCCTGTGCCTCCCCTCGTTACCAACTGTTGGGTAATGATCAAAGCGGATTCCCAAGCCTTGGTCCATAGTCGCAATAGAACTTCGTAATCACTGTCTACATTTCTCTGGCTACTTCTCCTGCCAGAAGCTCCGCCTCCCCCACATCACTGCATGTCCCCAGGTCTCTGGACTTGAAGGCTGCATGGACTTTTCTCCCACCACTCCTCTCAGAGTCTTTTCTCTTCCCTCTTCCAACCTGGTGGTTCTTTCCATTTCCAATGTCAGTCTCACTAGATCTTCAGGCCTTTATGATTTTTTCTATCACAGACATCAGTCTTGTCTTTAAAGCTACAAATGGTCTTAGTGAACAAAATTCCATGGCAAAGACAGACAGATGGGTCAGGCCTAGAAGGCAAAGACTGAATTTTCCTTGGAGAAGGAAAGAGTCAGAAAAAAATAAGAATCCTCAAGCATTAGAGGTCGTTACTCCTGCCACTGACACAGTTCCCATCCAGCAGCAGGTATCTCAGAGATTCATGGCTCTGGAGATGTGACAAGGATTTGACTTTCTTGGGCCATTGGACCCATTCTGGTAGCACCAATGTTTTCCCCTTTCCTGTCTACCAGACATGGACCTTCTTGATCAATTCTTGAACTTAAAATTGCTTTGAAAAGTCCCAGTTCTCAGTCAGAAACTTGGTTAGATGCATTGCTTTTTCTTTTCCCATCCTTTGTTTTTGTGGATATATAATTATTATTAACCATTTTGCCTATTTATACAGGCACATCCTCCCATTGTAATACCAGGTTCTGATCAGTTAAGAAAAAAAAAAAAAAAGATTTGAAGCTGACATTTCGTTGGGTTTCTCATAGGATCTAAGATGGAATGTGTTTGCTGGGTGTAGATAATTAAAGACATTCCCCACCTTCAGTTGGAATCAGTAAGTGGGGAATTTGTTTACTTTTAAAATAGATCAGAGACATGGAACGTGTGTGGGGCTCTAGGTTGGAAGTCCTGAGCTGTCCTCTGAGGATTCTTACAGGTTTCTGTACAGCTTGGGTGAGTTCTGCAGACCCAGAGTGGGGAAGTCACCCTTAACCTTGAGTCATGCCAGGAGCTGGTGCTGGGAGGGGTGTGTGTGTGGGGGAGGCGAGGGGTGAGGGTTGATGGATGATTGGGGCAGCATGAAAACTTATTCTCCTATTTCTTAGTACATGGCTTGTTTGACTAATTGCACCTTATACCTAGAATAGTACAATTGAGAGTCATCCTAAACATTATTTTTGTGCAGTGCCTGAAGAATATAGTAGTGTTCATCACTGAGAAAGCTGCCTTTTTACAGATTTGCAAAGGTTCCTGGAGTGGGCTGTGAATGTTCCCTCTTAGCATGTGAACACTTGCTTCATTGTGGACAAGCTGCTGGAGGGAACTAGCCCACGCCCTTCCCCATGAATTCGGAGAGCCCCCTCCCCCATGAGTAGGGGGGTTGGGAAGAGGCCCATGGACTCATTTCAAGGGTCCCTGAGGGTCCTGGACTAGATGCTTATTTACGTCTTTTATCAAGAGCTCTGACACTTGAGATTCCCAGCTTCCATACTGGATTCATTTCCCTTTAGAGAAGCTGTGAGCAGGGGATGTTAATGTGCTCACAGGATCACCCACTGTCTTTGTAACCCACATTTGCTGTCCTGCGTAGCACTCACCACATGTGGCCTCTGGGTGCAGGTGTTACAAGCCAGGAGGCTTCTCCCTTTGAGTGCACTTTCATATATTTCATCAGAGGGCCTAGTTCATCCACCAGGTCGTGGATCCTAGCTCTTGCTGAGCTCAGGGACATGCAGCTCACATCTGGATTCTGTAACATTAGCCTCAGCCACCTCTGCCCTGCGTTTCCTGCTTTTTGATCACTTCTTTCATCCTGGAGATCCTGAGTTATGGCTCTTGACTAAATTTTGGCACACATAGCATGAGGTAGCCTGCCATTTCTCTGCCATTTCTCTTATATGGGGTATGGCATGCCCATATCCTGTATATGGAATGCATAAGCTTTTAGAATTTGTACAGATGGCCTCGTCATGCCTTAGGAATTCTATCATTTCTGAGATTTCTCATGAGAAGTAAGTGCAAGCTGCCATGCAGAGCAATGCTTCTCAAATGATCTGTGATGAAGGACCAGTGTTGTTCTTAAAATTTCTAAGCCATTGCAGATGAGACTAACTAAAACATATTGTAATTTTTGTTTATAATAAAAATTAATGAAATTAAAAACATAAAAAATATGAGTTCCCTTTTTAAATTCGAGATATAGTTGATGTAAAATATTATAGAATTTACTCATGTACAACATAGAGCTTCACAGTTTTTAAAGGTTATACTCCATTTATAGTTATTATAATATATTGGCTGTATGCCCTGTGTTGTACAATATATCCTTGTAGCTTATTTGTTTTATACCTAGCAGTTCGCACCTCTTAATTCCCTACCCCTGTCATGCCCTTCCCCCTCCCTCTACACACTGGTAACCACTAGTTGTTCTCTGTATCTGTGATTTGGTTTCCTTTTTGTTAACATTCACTAGTTGGTTTTATTTTTTTAAGATTCCACATATAAATGATATCATGCAGTATTTGCCTTTCTCTACCTGATGTATTTCAGTTAACATGAATAACGCCTTCAGTTCAGTTCAGTTCAGTCGCTCAGTGGTGTGTGTCCGACTCTTTGCGACCCCATGAACCGCAGCACTCCAGGCCTCCCTGTCTATCACCAACTCCCGGAGTCCACCCAAACTCATGTCCATTGAGTCAGTGATGCCATCCAGCCATCTCATCCTCTGTCGTCCCCTTCTCCTCCTGACCCCAATCCCTCCCAGCATCAGGGTCTTTTCCAATGAGTCAACTCTTCACATGAGGTGGCCAAAGTATTGAAGTTTCAGCTTCAGCATCAGTCCTTCCAATGAACACTCAGGACTGATCTCCTTTAGGATGGACTGGTTGGATCTCCTTGAAGTCCAAGGGACTCTCAAGAGTCTTCTCCAACACCACAGTTCAAAAGCATCAATTCTTCGGCACTCAGCTTTCTTTATAGTCCAACTCTCACATCCATACATGACTACTGGAAAAACCATAGCTTTAACTAAACAGACCTTTGTTGACAAAGTAATGTCTCTGCTTTTTAATATGCTTTCTAGGTTAGTCATATCTTTCCTTCCAAGGAGTAACCGTCTTTTAATTTCATGGCTGCAATCACCATCTGCAGTGATTTTGGAGCCCAGAAAAATAAAGTCAGTCCTATTAATAGCATAATACCCTCCAAGTCCATCCATGTTGTTGCAAATGGCAAAATTTTATTCTTTTCTAATGGCTGAGTAAATAGGGGCTTCCCAGGTGACTCAGTGGTAAAGAATCCACCTGCTAAGCATGAGACATGGATTTGATCCCTGGGTTGGGAAGACCCTCTAAAGAAGGAAGTGGCAACTCAGTCCAATATTCTTGCCTGGAGAATCCCATGGATAGAGGAGCCTGATGGGCTACAGTCCATGGGGTTCCAAAGTCGCATACGACTGAGCGGCTGACACTTCTGCACATAATGCATCTTCTTTATCTGTTCATTGGTTGATGAACACTAAGGATTCTGTATCTTAGCAATTGTAAATAATGCTGTGATGAGCATTGGGGTACATGTATCTTTTAAAATTTTATTAATTTTTAATTGAAAGATACTTGCTTTAAATATTGTGTTGCTTTCTTCCATACATCAGTATGAGTCAGCCATAGATATGTGTATGTCCCCTCCCTGTTGAACCTGCATCCCACCTCTCTAGTTGGTTATAGAGTCCCGGGTTGAGTTAGGGGTATGTGTGTCTTTTTGAATTAGTGTTTTCATTTGGGGGGATATATACCCAGGAATTGCTGGAACATATGGTAGGTATTTCTATTTTTAGATTTTTGAGAAACCTTCATACTGCTTTCCACAGTAGCTGCACCAATTTATTGTACATTTCCACCAGCGGTATATGAGAGTTTCCTTTTCTGCACATTCTCATCAGCACTTGTTATTTGTGGTCTTTTAGATGATAGCTATTCTGACGGGTATGAGATGATATCTCATTGTAGTTTTAATTTGCATATCTCTGATGTTGAACAACTTTTCATGTTCCTATTGACTATGTTTTCTATGGAAAACAAAAAAAAATGTTCAGTTCTCCTGCATATTTTTTAATTGGATTTTTTTTTTTTTTTTAAGAAACGTTGAGTTCTATGAGTTCTATATATTTTGGATATTAACTCCTTATATTGGTCATATTATTTAGTGTTTATTTTCTCCCATTCAGTAGGTTGTCTTTTTCTTTTGATAATGGTTTCATTTGCTGTGCAAAAGCCTTTTTTTTTTTTTTTGCTGTGCCAAAGCTTTTAAGTCTAATCAGTTTACTTTTGTTTATTTTTACTTTTGTTTCCTTTGCTTTAGGAGACAAAAAGTACTATAGTGATTTATATTAAAGAGTCTTTTGCCTATGTTTTCTTCTAGGAGTTTTGTGTTTTCTGGTTTTACATTTAGGTCTTTAATCCATTTTGAGTTTTTTCTGTATATGGTGTGAGAAAATGTTCTAATTTTATTCTTTTACATGTCACTGAACAGTTTTCCCAGCACTACTTACTGAAGAGACTGCTTTTTTTTCTTTTTTTGCAATTTTATATTCTTGCCTTTTTGTTCATAGATTAATTGACCATAAGTATGTGGATATATTTCTGGGTTCTGTATTCTTTTCCACTGATCTGTGTGTCTGTTTTAGTACCAGTATCTTAATGTTTTGATTACTGTTGTTGTTCAGTTGCTAAGCTGTGTCTGACTTTTTGCAGTCCCATGGACAGTACCCTGCCTGGCTCCTCTGTCCATGGGGTTCTCTAGGCAAGAATACTGGGGTGGGTTGCCATTTCCTTCCCAAGGGATCCTCCTAGACCAAGGATCAAACCCACATCTCCTGCACTGGTAGGTGGATTCCTTACCTCTGAGCCATCTGGGAAACCCTTTGATTACTGAAGCTTTGCCATATAATCTGAAGTTAGGGAGCTTGATTTCTCCAGCTCTGTTCTTCTTTCTCAAGGTTGTTTTGGCTACTTGTGGTCTTTTGTGGTTCCATACACATTTTAAAATTATTTGTTTTAGTTCTGTGAAGAATGCCCTTGATATTTTGGTAGGGATTGCATTGAATCTGTAGATTGACTTGGATAGCACTCATTTTAGCAGTATAAATTCTTTGCATCCTAGAACATAGTATATCTTTATATCTTTTTGTTTCATCTTCAGCCTCCTTCATCAGTTTCTCGTAGTTTTCTGAGTACATGTCTTTTATCTCTGTAGGTTGGTTTATTCATAGGTATTTTATTCTTTTTGATGCAGTACTAAATGGGAATTTCTCTTTCTGGTAATTTGTTATTAGTGTATAAAAGTGCAAGGTTTCTGTGTATTAGTTTTGTATCCTGAAACTTTACTGCATTTTTTGAGAATCTGTCCATTTCTTCTGGGTTATCCATTTTATTGGCATATCGTTGTTCATAGTAGTCTCTTATAAGCTTTTATGTTTCTGTGGTGTTGGTTGTAATTTCTCCATTTCTAATTTGATTGATTTGAGCTCTCCATTTTTCTTGATGAGTGTGGCTAAAGGTTTATCAGTTTTGTTTGTCTTTTCAAAAAACTACCTCTTAGTTTCCTTTATCTTTTCATTTTAGTCTCGCTCATTCATTTCTACTCTGATCTTTATGATTTCTTCCCTTCCACTAACATTTTGGGGTTTGTTTGTCTTTTTTATAGTTCCTTTAAGTATAAGATTAGGTTGTTTGTTTGAGACTTTTCTTGTTCCCTGATGGTACAAGCTCCCTTTTTATATTATTAGATCCAGTAAGCATAAAGTTGTTCTGTCATTTCTCTATGAAGTTTCACAATGCTTTATTCTCAATTTTAGTGCTTGCTGTAGAGTAGGAACAAATAACTCACAGACCAGCACTGTTGGTGGCCCGCGGTGTGAGTAGCTGTGACTGAAGACCTACGTGGGAACATTCCCAGCCCAGTGTGTGTATGTCCTGTTTATCCTGGAGGGTGAAGATGGTCTGTAGCTTTGACCGTGTTGTTAAAGTTGTACGTGCTTCGATCCTACTCATTCTTTCCCAAGTGGTTAGGACCCATGTTCAGAGAGTCCGTTTTGTGCAGTTAGCATATGGGAAGATATTCATGTATATAAAGATGAATCAAAACTTGAGGACTCTTGGGTTCCCTTGGAATGTTTTTGTAGTAATAAAAATTAGAGACCTTCACCATCCAAGACAGTCTTGATTTTAAGTCACCCATTATAACATTTTTGGTGAACCTGAGATTTTCCTAGCCTCATTGAAGTGACCCTAAATTACCTTACTTATAGCAAATGACTTCAACCTGTGCATTGAGGCATCAGTTTAAGGGCCCCTAAAATGAAGGAGGCAGAAATGGAGATTCAGTAGATGATCTAAGTCATCCTGTATTTTCCCAACATGCCAGTTTGAGAAGCTTTGAAAAGTATAGCTATTTAAATGTAAAGATATCTATGTAAGGGCTGATTACCTTAAAAAGAAGGAAACCGGTGACCTCTGCCAGGCATCTCAGATAATAATCCAAATATGGCATTAAAGGGAGGGAAAAAGGGAGGAGTGGGAGGGAAGGAGAGAAAAAAGGTGAAGCAGGAATCTGAAACTTTGCAGCAGTGTGTGTCCTTTGAAGGAGATATATTTTATCAGTCAGTGCTAATGTTTAGGTTCAGAAGCGTTTGCATTTTTAACTACATCAGAATGAATGAAATCCAGTTTTACTCTGAGGAGTACTTCTATAATGTTTAAAAAGTAATACATCATAGCATTAACTATGTTAAATGTATTTGCTTGTTGCCTGAAATTACCGCATCAGTCACAAAAATTGCAACTGGTTTGGTGTATAGACCAATTAAATGGAAGGATAATACCATTATCTGAAAAACTCACACAAAAGGAGCTATACAAAGATTAAGTTGTTAAGTTGTACAGGGAATTTGGGAGTATCATTAGAGAGAATTACCTAGTTTGACACGTTGCAGAAGAGGTGATTTTCTCTAACTAGCCTTACCACTCAGTAATACTTAATACAGGAGTATGCAGTGCCTGCATGGTTAGTGCCCTTACTCAAATAATTGCCCATTTCTCACTTAGAAACATGTTATGATAGAACTAGGGTAATAGATTGAGATCATGGAATAAAAGGAGTTATGCATTGAAGTTGGCAGTTTTTACTGGGTATCAGAATTGCCTGGAGTGCTTGTTAATAATGTAGATTCCAGGGTCACAGACTCAGATCTGATTCATCAGATTCTGGACAATGTAACCTGACATTGCAAGCATACCAGTTGAGTCTAACACAGGTGGCTCTTAGAACACATTTTCAAAATTACTATGGCTTCTTATTGTGTGAATGTGGAAATGAAGATACCTTAGCTGTGTGACCTTGATGAGGTCATTTCAATTCAAACATGTTGAAACAAGGCTGAAAGCACAGGTGTCTGGTTTGATATACACATTGAGAACTGCCTGGGTCTCTGGCCGACTCATATCCTTGTACATATCTTGGAAGCAAGCACATCTTTGTCATTATATAGCTGGTAGGATTTTCTCAATGCCAGGGATGACTGTAATAAGAAAAGTTCCTAGTAGACCAATCAAGGTTGCTTCTAAGGTTCTATTGGACTGAAATAGAATCTTAACATCTTTTCCATAGCATCTTATGGAAAAACCTGAGTGAACATTTTGGGCAACCCAACAGTTTAGTTTCACCATATCCAGCGACTGCCTTGGATTTCCGTAACCACAAACATAGCCTGAGAAGCTCGGGGCAGACAGCCTCTCCTGCCACTCTAGAGAATGAATCTAGAAATCACAAGAGGAGATAGGAAAGTTAGAGCTCATACCCAGTCCAGTTATCAATATGTGAAAGACTCAAAACCAAAGACATTCCCTTTTGCATCATCCCAACAACAATTCTCTGACACCAGCCAGGGGTCTAACATCTCTATTCAGTTATGACACTAACTACTCAGAGTTAGCACAGATCCTACAGGTTAAGGGTTCAGGCCTACAAGCCTGACCCTATTTCACATGGTAGCCCTAAGGCCTCAATGCCCCCCAAGCCATCTACACTTTTACTAGGCCAGCTATAAATTCAAAAGTTTCCATGACCCCCCTCTGTTACGACAACTGACAGAACCCAGGAACGAGCTGTACTTATGATTAAGTTTTTTTATAAAGGCTGTAAGTCAGGAACAGTCAAATAGAAGAGACACAGAGGATGATGTGTGGAGGTTCAGAGTTTCCATGCCCTTTCCAGGTACACCACCCACCTGGTATATCAATATGTTCATCATCCTCTAAGTTCTCTGAGCCTCAGTGTTGCCGAGTTTTCATTGAGGTTTCATTACAGAGGCATGGTTGAGAAATCACTGGTCACGTGATTGAACTCCACCTCCAGCCCTATCCTTTCCCCAGAGATTGAGGGGTGGGGTTAAAATTTCCCATTCATTAATCCTATTTGGTGTTTCTGTTGCCAGCCCCAAATCTGAGGCTACCTAGGGGCCTGGCTGTGAGTTATCTCATTAGCGTATGAGCTAAGAGGACTTTTACAAATAACTGAAGACATGCCTACCACTTAAGAAATCCCAAAGATTTTAGGTGCTCTGTATCAGGAACTCCAGACAAAGACCACAGATGTTTTTTCTTAGATCATATCTTTCAATTGTGTTTTGAATAAATTGTCAGAGAGGGCTGTTTGACTGATCTGGGGTGTTGTGAAAGTAGGCAGTTACTCTCTGGGTCTGGACTCTGGTATGGAAGAATATTAAAAATGATTATGTGTGCAGTTTACATTTATGACTATTAAAGAAGATGAGAAGCAAGATGATTTTATAGATTCTTTTGCAACTCCCTAAGTGCTGTTATGATGTATAAGGAAGAAAAGATTTATATACAATGGTACATTTCCCTGTTAGAAAAAAATAAGCTGTAATAACATCCAGTGGTACTTAACGGTTTATAATGTATTTTCAGAGACATCATAATAAGCTGATAACAATTATTCAACACAGCCTTGGATTGGGCTCCATGCTAATGTGCATGCTAACTCTGGCCTCTTTTCTGTCATCATAACTCTACTAGGTGGGCACTGTTATTAGCCCCATTGTGCTAATGAGGAAACCAAGGTGTATACAAATAGGTCAAGGTCACAAATCAGCATTAGCATCAGAACTTAAAACCTAGTTCATCTGAGTCCTGAGTCCTGCACTCTTCTTATAAGCCTTGCACTATAACCAGAAAGTAGAAGATAGTATCCTGATCTAATAACAAGGATGACCTGAATGTTTGTGCTTGTCCAGAAGGCTTGCTCTTTGACCTTGGGCAATTGACTTTTTAACCACCATTTCTCTTTTTACCTTGTTTGGTGGGCGCTGAGTTAGGGTAGACGCTCTCTGACATGTTGAGTTTTGCCACTTGTGATGTGATGCCCAAGTTTGGCTTCTGCTCTTATTTAATTCCTTGCATTCTGGGAGGTGTCATTTGTAAATCTGGAAGCTTGGAGGGTGAGGGGCATTTCCTTGAGAAATTTCCTCGAGAAATTCTAAGGCTAGTGCCTTCATATCCTTTAATGCTGTAATTTCTAGTTCCAGCATACTTAATGCCAACCTATTTATTTTCTCTGCTTTTCTCTGAATATAAATGGGGACCATTTCACAGAGCCATATGCACAGTGTAAATGCAGATATCAAAATAAACAGCATCCTGAGAAAACACCTTAAAAATCCGTAGACTTAATATTGCTTATACTTTTTCATGAATGATTGAAATCTAGGAGTATCTGGCTGGTGGTCTTTTTTTTTCCCCTCTCCATTGCTTGTAGAGCATAAACTTGTTCACATAGGCCTGAGGTTTTGCTTTCTGGGTCTTACTTCCTAACAGGGCTCTTCTTAGTTAAGTGGTTTAAAAACTCTGCACCTCAGTTTCTTTATGTGTCCAATTACGTAACATCTGCCTTTTGGGATTACAGAAGAATACAATGATAGCTTGCGGACTACTTGCTAAATGTTATTGACTTAAATCCAGTTTGAAGCTGCCTCTCCCTTTTTGCCCTTCCTCCTCCTCAGCCCTGCAGGCAGCCAGTGTGCAGGGAGGTCTTGGGTGGCCTGCTGGGCTTCCCTGGTGTCTCAGACAGTAAAGAGTTAGCCTGCAATGCAGGAGACCCAGGTTTGATCCCTGGTTCGGGAAGATCCCCTGGAGAAGGGCATATCTACCCGCTCCAGTATTCTTGCCTGAGAAATCCCATGGACTGAGGAGCCTAGCAGGCTACAGTCCATTGGGTCACAAATCGTCAGACACGACTGAGCGACTTAACACGTTTTGGGTAGTCTGTTGGATAGGAAGGTACCTCGCACTTGCTCTTGCTTGTTTCAGATCTTCCCCAATATGTCTCCTGTTTAGAGAGAAAATGAAACAGTCTTAAGGCTAAGTAGATAATCCGCCCCCCTTAGTGTATAGATAGACTTTATCTCCTTCTCAAAAGTTTTCCCTATAGACTTGCAATGGCTTCAGGAATAATACTGAGTTCTCAAGAGCCCTGATTAAAGATGACCCTACATCTTATGCCCTTAGGGTTAGAGTGTCCTGAGGAGAGCCCTTATTATGGGACCAGAGACTGCAAGGACCTCCAGGCCCTCAGCTTCCTCGTAGTGTGTCTGTTAACCGTGGCAGGTATGAGACAGCCAGGAATATTCTTGCTGATGCTTTGTCGTGAGGGAGCGTAGTCTAGTAAGTATTTGGATTTTGAAGGTAGATTTCCTGGATTAAAGCACTAGCTTTGCCACGACTGGCTTGATAATCTTTGTCCACTTACTTAATTTACCTCTGTCCCAGTTTCTTCATCTGTGCCTTGGAGTCAATAGTAGCTGTCTCATAGACAGCTAGAATGTCTATAGACAGGCCAGAATGTCTGACATATTTAAGACAACATGTATTTTGTATTACTCTTAATATTTGCACAGATATAATAAAGGAAATACATTTCCCTGTAACACTTTATACTTGATAATGAAGGAAACATCATTATGAGAAATCAGGAAGCTGTAATAACATTAAAGTTTGTAAAATGCTGTATTTAGACCAGAATTTCTCCAAGGGAGAGGGTTAAAAGAGATGTTCTTGGATTATATGAGGCCAAAGTTTATTTTTCTTACTAATTTTGAATTTGTTTTTAACATAGTTGAGAAATAGAAATGACATATTGAATCTGCCAGTCTGTGGGTTTGCTTGGGATGAGACCAAAGCCTGGGATAGCACAACACTCATTCAGTGTATGTGAGGGACCAGACAAGTCTCCTGTGGAGAATCTCAGAGTGTGAGATGTTCTTAATCTAATTATGCGGCTCTCTGAGTGTTTTGAGTAGTACAAGGAGCAAAAGAGCCATGAATTTTCATTGATTTGTAATGAGACGAGATTGCAGGCAAGACTTTTGGACTCTGTGGGAGAAGGCGAGGGTGGGATGTTCTGAGAGAACAGCATCAAAACATATATATTATCTAGGGTGAAACAGATCACCAGCCCAGGTTGGATGCATGAGACAAGTGCTCAGGCCTGGTGCACTGGGAAGACCCAGAGGGATCGGGTAGAGAGGGAGGTGGGAGGGGGGATCGGGATGGGGAATCCATGTAAATCCATGGCTGATTCATGTCAATGTATGACAAAAACCACTACAATATTGTAAAGTAATTAGCCTCCAACTAATAAAAATAAATGGAAAAAAAGTAATTTTGAAAAAAACTTTGAGAAGAAAAATGCCGTATGACGTAAATACTAATAAACAATTTTTTTAAAAATTTTTTGCCTTGTGTCATGCTTCAGTGATGATTCTTCTCCCAAGCGTGGTTCTTGATTCACTTAATGGTGAACACGCTAAGAAGAATCACCTTTATTGATGCTAACAGCCTGCTCGAGGGTAGAACTTGCTATTTCTAAGGAGTTAATAGTGCATCCCTGACCGACTGATGGATAGAGAAGGGTTACAGTGCAAAGTGTTGTCTACATTTACTACTTGTCTTCAGTTTATTCCCCAGATTATGGCTCAGTTCTTGGCTTGCCATTATGTCCTAGAGGAACAGCGAACAAGAAAGCCTCATCCATTGTCTCTTTGAGGGCTGTGACATAAACAGAGAGAGGGTGAGGGATGCTGGGTTCTATTTTAAAGCCTGTCTCTTTCTAAATGTCTGATTTTGAGTGAGTTATATGTTTTGCCTAAGCTTCAATGCTTAAGTAGGGTGACCTTGACCTAAAATAGACTGCCAGTTATTTCTCCAGCACAAGTGGGTTTATTCAAGGTCATCAAAGAGTTGTGGCTCAGGGTCTACAATGATAGTGACCCCTAGCAATTCCTTAGCAAAAATGGAGAAGGAGCACAGAGAGGGAGAAGCCTTTTGTAGAGGGGAGACAGATGTTGGGAGAGTCATAGTAAACAAAAAGTGGGCGCCTTTTCATTGGCTGAACTGTGACAGTCTCTCACTGGCTGAGCCCTTGCCAGCAAAGAAAGGAAAGTCCTTCTCTTTCATGTTGGACTCTGCTCTCCTCGTAGGGCATGAGAAGTCAGTCTGGCCTCCTGGCTCTGTTTTACTTAAGGTTTCTGTTTATTTTTACAATAGTAGAAAGTAGCCAGGAGTTGGGCCACTTGTTGCTTTATCTTGGCTCCAGTTTGGATGTGGCGATGTTTTTTTTTTCCTGTACCTTGCGATATTTTAAATATGAGGAAATTCCACACGGAACGTCTGGAAGTCCTTCTTATGTTTGAAACTTGGAAGAGGCTGTGACCTGGACCCCACACTCCTACGAGGCAGAAATCCACTGGAGCTGGATAGCCGCTGCCCTCTTTAGAAGCAGCATCCTCATGGTCCCCACTGGTCCTCCCTGGTCCAGCATCTGCCTCACCCCTGTAGGCAAGTGTGCTTGTGACTTACAGTGGACTCTTTCGGTTGCTCAAAACTTTTCATTTCTATCTTCTTCTTTACTTCAAGAACAGACTGTGTTTGCCAGGTAAGCAGTTGCTGCTTTAAGTGCTTAGAACTTTTTAGAATTTTCCATATGTATTGTATTGCTTTTCATAATTAAGACCAGGAACTTTTAAGTTCAGTTAGATTTTGTGTTTACCATTTTATATCTGAAATTATTGCCCAAATATTAAAATTGATGTGCCGTCTTACAAAGATTGGTTTGCTGTAACTTTGAAATAAGTGCAGGTGTTCTTTTTTCTCTTAAATTATCAAGGGAATCAGAGAAAACATAAAGAAAATGAGGGAAAAAGTCCTGGCACTCACTGTTATTTGCTATTGTGCTATCTACTACCTCTCCATTTTTAGGGAGTCCAGGAAATTGTAACTGATGGGGAAAAAGGCATCAGGTAGGAGAGGAACCTAACATAAGAGAAATAATATTAAAAAAAACTGATTAATAATGGGGCATTATTATTGCATATAATAATGTAGAGAGACTTTAAAAAACTGCTATGAAGTAGATATGGCACCCACCATACTCTCAATGTTAATTTCAAGATTCCCAAATTTAAGCAGTATGCCATAGTTTTAAGTATCTTTTTCCCTAGAAATTATTTAACTCTTTTAGGATTCACATAGGAAGAGTTTAATATCTGCCAAACCTCCTGTGAGATAACACGGTTTTCCTCATCTGAATATACGACTGCCCTAATCTGACTTTCTTAGGGAGTCTGTAGAGCTTGTGGGGAAATAATCATCAGATTGGATGTCAGGTAGAACCTAGCCCAAGTCCTTGCTCTGGTACTTGCTAGGATCACACACACAGAAGTCAGTTCCTGAGATGCTCAGAGGTTGTGTCTCTTCCTCTGTGAAAAGAGACAGTAATAGGACTTACTCATGAAGACCAAATAAAATAGTCTTTCTAAATCACATAGCATAGTTCTTCGCATAAGATAAACACACCATAAACATTTTGTGTTTTGTTTATGGCACAGAACACAATTAGTAGGATGTGAATATTCCTTCACTCCTGATAACTCTTGAGAAGTCATCATGTCTTACTGAAATGTTTTGACTATTGTTTGTTTTTAAAGAGTAGCCTGTCATATCTAATAAAAATGGGTTGATGCTGTGTTTCCTCATCCCTGGGACATAGTCAGAATTTAGGAGAAGATGTGTATTATGTTTATCCTTGCATCTGAACTATATTCTATCATGCAACAGTCCAGCCTATACTAGAGTGAAATATTTAGCAGACACTCACTGCTCATACTCGCTTATTTTCTGTTTACAAGATGAGGTGTTGACTCCCCTGATCCCACACCACCCCTGGAGTATTGTGTGAGGTGCTTGTTTCGTTGAGGATGATGGGGAGGGTTCCCGTGATACCAGAAGTTCTTACGAACTTGTCTCATGTCATCATATAGGCAAAAGAGTTGCTTGGGTCTTCCACCTTTCACGTGGTGGTTTTGGGGTCTGATAATTTTATCCCAATCTTTTGGGTTGCTACAAGACTTGAATACTTGGTAAATCACTATGCTGTAAGTTATTATGTAAGCTCTTAACATCTTAAACCCAAAGAGTCAGAAGTCCTTTAAGAAATGAAAATCAAGCATGTTGTTCCCTTTGAGACTCAGAGCCAGGACTTTGGAGAAAAGGATACAGAGAAAGGAAACCCCCAACTCCACGGAGAAATACACCAAAGCCCATGAAATCTGCTTCAGTGCAAATCAACACTTTTAACTTCAGCCTTTTAAGTTGCTGCTTAGTAACTAACTCAGCTTGATTCCTAACTTGACTTAAGGAAGGAGGGAAGAAAGTGATTGAAACATCCAAAAAGGCAAAATCAAACCATTCCCTCTTGGCTTGGATTCAAAGGAAGGCTGCATATTTAAATAATTTCTGTTTTTGTAGAATTATTGAAGAGATTTCTTTTTACTTTCTTTGCTTCTTCCTTTACTGTTTAAAACTTTTCCCTCCCCTTTGCGTTGCTGCTATTTATTATAGGTATCACATAGGTGGATATTTGTCTTTAGTGAAAGGTGCAGCCATCTATTGTGATATGTTGTCTTATTTCCTCCATGTTTTTATGTTTATTATCTATTAGTCTTTTTTATATTTTCTTTATTTGCCTTGTCTTTTCACTTATAAGATGAATACTTTTTGTTCTGTGCTAATTTAAGATTTCATCTGTGTATTTTTATTTTACTATTGGTTGCCTTCGTATTGTCACTCATGTTTAAACCTGTTTCAAACCTCCTACTTGAATTAACATTTTGTCTTGAAAATTTTGAGGCATATCTACTATGTGTATGTGTTAGTCACAGTCACTCGGTCACGTCCTGCTCTGTGACCCCATGGATTGTAGCCTGTAGTCTGGCAGGCTCCCCAGTCCATGGACTTCCCCAGGCAGGAACACTGGAGTGGGTCACCATTCCCTTCTCCAGGAGATCTTCCCAACCCAGGGATCGAACCCAGGCCTCCTGCATTGCAGGCAGATTCTTTACCACCTGAGCTGCCAGGGGACATAGACATATACTATAATGGAAATAATTATATGGTGCACATCTATATATGCTACCTAGATTCTACCATTCACTTTTTATTCAACCAAGTGCACAGTTAAGACATTTCCTTTTTGAAAATTTATTTGCTGTTTGCAGTAGTGCTTGAACATACCCATTAACTGGAAAAGTACCTTCAGGCTTTTTCAAGCCCCAACAAAAAGAGGTGGTTGAACTGTAGTGTGCCACAGTTACTAAATTTATGGAGGGAAAGTTCTAAGGACCATGAGATCCAGCCTGTCTATACAGCAACGTCACAGGTAATTCACTATCACAGTGCTGGGCCTTCTGAATCAACGTTGTGCTGCCTAGCGGAGAATTTTCAGTGTCTGGTGTGTGTCTTGAATTTTCAGTGTCTGATACTAAATTTGCTTATCATATGCAATTTGGATGTCATCTGTTACCATTTCCAGAAGAAAATGTAATTGATCTAGCTGTTTACTTTGATAAATTTCCCCAAAGTTGTTAATTTCTAAGTAAACTTCCAGATGGTTAAGTCTCAACCTATTTTTGTTGCTGCTGTTGTTGTTTGTTGCTTAGAAATCTCCCTTTTCTACTGTGTTTGTACTGAGTTTAGTTCATTTAAGCTCTCTTAACAGCATCAACATTGGTGTAATAAATCAGTGAAACATATTTTAAATTATATTATTATTACATCCAAATTATTATTCCCCAAACCTGGAATTCATCACATTGTAAAATGAAAGCATCTGGTTTCAAGATTTTGAAACATACACATACAGGTACACAAATAGTAAAACAAAGTTCAAATATGAGAATCATGGAGAAAAATAATTCACTTGTCAAATGTTATAAAAAGTGTCAAAATTAAATTATTTTATAATCAGGTACTATGGTATCCTATTGTCAAAAAGGTGACGAAAATATAAAAGGAATGTCAACTGAGGAAAGTTGTAGATGGCTGTCCTAATAAATCATCTGCACTAAAATAAATAAATGCTTCAGGAGCTTTAACATACTTCAGGACATACATAAATCTAAAACTCTTGGATCTTCAAGATTATGATGTTTTCCAGGTTATCATTCTGGGTCAAAGGTAGACTTGTTTTTTCTATGTGGCCTTCATACTGTGTTTTAATATAGCTTGTATAGCATCTTTGAACAATGGCTGGACTTAGCAGAAATATATTCTTCATTGAAGTGAAAGAAACAGTTGTCAGAGAAAGGGTCCTAAAGCAAGTCTCTTCTATACTTCTTCCTTCAGATCCATCCTTCAACTACTCTAATATTACATCTTTCATATTCTTTAAAGGTAGAATGCTTAAAATTATTGTTTGTATTGTTTGTCTTACTTCCTTATCTTGCCTGTATTCCTCCTCAACCTGTTACTAGTCTGGCTTTTGCATCCTAAGACCACAGAAACTGGTTCTCATCACTGAAGTCAGTCTTCTAATTGGGCACCACTTTGTCAGTTGACAGTTTCCATTTATAACCTTGCTTGAACTTTTTACAGTGTTCTATGATGTTGATGACACTTCTTGCTGCAATTCCTCCTTTTTGGAGTCCATGTTGCTGCTTTTTCTTGGCTTGCTCCTAATTCCCTGCCTGCTCCCTTCCATTCTTTCTCATAGCCTTTGACCAGACCCTTAAGTGATAGTTTTTCTTTCTGGATTCCATTCTAGGATATCTTCTCAGTCAACACATCATTCTTCAATGATGTCTTCAGTTCACTGCCACTGGCATTCATTTCTAAATCAGCAACTCAGACTTCTGTCCCTGAGCCCCACAGAAGCCTACTGGAATTACCTATCTAGGTATCCCCCGTGGCATCTGAAAGTCAATTTGCCCCCAGATAAATTTACCTTCCCTCTTCCCTCACCCTGAATCTACTACTTCCTCTGGTTTCATATTCCATTAAAGGACACCACTTTCTATCTTATGGTCTGTGGGGGAAGCTGGGGTCTCATTTGATATTTCTCCCTTTCCTGTGCTTTTCTTACCTTGAATAGATTTCCAAGTTTTCTTTACTCTGCTCCTACATATGTATCTTAAGCACCTATCACTTCCCATCACCCAAATCCCTAGTACCCAGCCCCCCACCATGTCAGCTCCATTTGACATGGAAACACGGGTCTAAATGCTCTCCCCATGGGCTTCCAGTGTTTTCTTCAGACTGTGTCCATTGTATGTTGCCGATCACAACTCTCCTCTGCTCAAAGCTCTTCAGTGGATGCCCACTGGTCTTTAACATGAGTCGTCATGCTTCAGCTGCTGCTTACCTCTCCAGCTCCCATCACTCAGCATTCCCTCTCCCTTCCCCACCGCTCTGCTTGCCATATGGCCTTTAACCATCCTGAATGTGGTTCATTTCTCTTAACCTCCTGTGCCCCCTTGATCCTCTGACCCTTTAGACATCCTGGCTCCTCCAGCTTTGCCCATTCCCACTCACACTCAATGGTTCCCGGACTCCCTTCAGGTCTTAGCTTAGGCATTACTTGTTTTGGATGGCTTTTCTAGGTTTTTCTTTTTAATGTGCATCTTTTTGGCATGCACTTTTCTGCATATCCTTGTTTACAACACTTTTCAAATGTATTATCTTTATCTGTTGCCTCTTCTGTATCTAAATTTCATCAAATGCCACTACTGATAAAATCCAGAAAAGAAGTCACTCCTAACATATCAGATGCATCATTCATATGAGGGACTGTTCTACAAGTGTTGCAGTTTGAGGATGAAATAAATTAACAAAATAACTGTATGGGGTACTGCACTATCAGTATTTAATACAGCAACTGAATGTGGTGGATGCTGTTAATACTACCATCCTGATGAGACTGGCATGGAGAGGTGAAGTCAACTGCCTAGGATCTCATAGCTGGAAGTGATAATACCAGTATTGCTGTGCAGGCAGCTGGATCTCAGAACCCACATTTCTGACCTGTGAGGGCTGGAGACTTTTGCATCTTACTGTCACATCTTTGGAATCTAGCATAGCTCCTGGCACACAGTAGGTACTAAATTAATAGTTGTGGATGGAAGAATAAGTGAGTGGTGTATCTGGACATTGTGTCAACGTCATCAGAGCTCATGAGTTGAAAATGCCACTGCCTCCATGTCTCATTCCTTCTCCGGTACCAGCCTGCTAGGGGAAGCTTTCCCAAGCACCTAACACAGTGGTTTTTCTTGCTTCCTCTCCAAGCATATAATACCTTATAGGAAACCGGGCAACTCTAATTGCCTACTGGCAGTATTTCCCCGAATGGAAGTTTATTCTTGTTTGCAAATGAATGAAACCAACTTTGGTTGACCCTGAAAAGGGGCTTCTTAGAAGGCTGTTGCATAGAATCAACAAGAAGAAGGGAGGTTTGCAAAACAGGCCAGAACCAAGATAACCTTAGAAAACAGATATGCATATGATCCCTCTGCCTGAACAGTCTTCATTAATTCACTTTAAATACTGTTGCTGGGCATCTTCTCCACTGATCTTTGTCTCTCAGTAGATAGAAATGGCTGTGTCCTCACAAGACTTTCTTCCCTACTGCGAGCTGCCATCTTGGAAATGTTTGTTGTCACTGGGTAATTTGTGTTGCTCTTTTAAGTCCTTTTCTTGAATCTCTAACTGGCTTCTCTAATTCTTGGGTCTTTACTGTGAGCTGGCTCATTCCTCTCATGTCCCACTTTCCACTATTTGAGGATTCTCTGAATATAACAATAAAGCAATCTGGATACCGTGTGGTCACCTTTGTTCCCAGCAGAAGTACACAGGTAGGAACAGTGCATTCTCTAAAGTTGCAAGGAGAGAATGATGAGTTGAAAGAAATCTTAGTGCTGTTATCAATTATTACTCATTCTCTTTTTTAAGTTAATTTTTATTAGAGTATAGTTGCTTTACATTATTTTTACTTTTATTTATTTATTTATTTTTTCATTTATTTTTATTAGTTGGAGGCTAATTACTTTACAATATTGTAGTGGTTTTTGCCATACATTGACATGAATCAGCCATGGATTTACATGTGTTCCCCATTGTGTTAGTTTCTAGTGTAGAGTTAAGTAAATCAGCTATGTGTATATATATCCCCTCTAACCCTCTTTTTAGATTTCCTCCCCATTTAGATCACCACAGAGTGCTGAGTGAAGTTCCCTGTGCTGTACTGCACGTTTTCATAAGTAATATATTTTATACATAGTAGTATATATATATATATATATGTCAATCCCAATCTCCTGATTCATTCACCTGCTTTCCTCCTTGGTGTCCATATGTTTGATCACTACATCAATGTCTTTATTTCTGCTTCGCAAATAAGATCACCTATAACATCTTCCCAGGATTCCACATATGAAAGTTAATGTATGGTATTGTTTTTCTCTTTCTGACTTACTTCACCCTGTATGTATCTCAAGGTCCACATCCACATCTCTACAAATGACCCAATTTCTTTCCTTTTTATGGTCAAGTAATATTCCATTGTATATGCGTACCACATCTTTATTCATTCCTCCATTTAAGGAATTCATTCCTCTGGTCATTTAGGTTGCTTCCATGTCTTGACTATTGTAAACAGTGCTGCAGTGAACATTGGGGTGCATGTGTCTTTTTGAATTATGTTCTTTTTTGAAGTTAAGGACTTGAGTCTGAAGTATTGATGATTCAATGACATCAACTTCTGCTGTGTTAATGAATCATATTCTATATATTCACCTATCATAGTGTGTATCAAGTAGCTGCTGTGTGCTGAACACTACCCTGGGCACTTGATCAGTAGGAAAGATGGTGCCTCAGCTTTCACAGAGTTTATAGAGCACATTAACTCACTGTTGTTAGTTGTTCAGTCACTAAGTCATGTCTGACTCTTTGTGACCCTTTGGGCTGCGGCATGCCAGGCTTTCCTTTCCTTCACTATCTCTTGGAGTTTGCTCAAACTCATGTCCATTGAGTCAATAATGCCATCCAACCATCTCATCCTCTGTCGTCCCCTTCTCCACCTGCCCTCAATCTTTCCCAGCATCAGGGTCTTTTCCCATGAGTTGGCTGTTTGCATAAGGTGGCCCAAGTATTGGAGCTTCATCCTCAGTCCTTCCAGTGAATATTCAGGGTTGATTTCCTTTAGGACTGACTGGTGTGATTCCTTGCTGTCCACGGAACTCTCAAGAGTCTTCTCCAGCACCATAGTTAACTCACTAGCAATCAGAAGTCAAGTGGGCCGATCAGAGAAAAACTCTTAGCAGAGGTTTCTAAAATCCAGAAGATTGATGTAGCAAAACATAATTCATTATTCTCTGTTTCAGAAGTTTGGGGGGAAAGTCACTGGATTCAGTTTGACAAAGACTTCACGAGCTCATTTTTAGTTTCTTTGCCTTGAGGGAACCCCCTCACTCTCTCCTCTGCAGGCCATCTCAGCAGATGGTCTGGAGCCACAAGTACAAGCCACAGGTATTTGCCAGGCGTGCTTACACAGAGAGTGGTTCTGTCCAGGCAGCTGGCCATCCGGACAATGCTCTCCGGTCCTCTCTCATGGAGGGTGGGGAGGGAGGAGGAGGCCACCAGGGAAGATCCAGAAGTGGCTTTCTGTCTTTCTTTCGTTTATGATCCTTTGCAAACAAGCTCTGACCACTTGTCACGGTCCAGAGGCAGAACCAAGGGACCAGCAGAATTCCTAGATGCTCAGAACAGTAGCTACCGGGCAGATCCACTGTCGGCCAAGTTTCTGGAGGTCCTTATTTCTCTAATACATCATTTCTCTTCCAGCAGAAGACACGCTGAATGTTTAAATCCAGAAACACTGGTCAGTCACTGCATAGCTTCAGTTCCCATTTGGGTCTCTTGCCTATTTCAATAGGAGGTAACTTCCTGACTGTGGTCATAGATTAAACTGCTGTTTTCCCCTACATAATGGGGGGTTTCAGTCATGACTATTACTATGTTCAGTAATAGTCTATTACTATGTGATTTGAGCTCTTCCCTTAACTACTCTGAACTTCAATGTCTACATCTCTGAAATTGGGAGGAAAAAACATCTCCCTCTTTAGCTGTTGATAAGATGGAAATTTAGTGTGCTTGAAAGCATTTGTAAACTACAGATTGCTTTTCAAATATTCATGCTGTAGCCACTCTTATGGCAATTAATCATATAATGAAGATGATAGTTAGAAACCTCAGGTATTACTAAAGTGAAAAAAAGATTAAAGGGTTGAAAGGAACACGACTTTAAATCAGGCATGAATTTAAACTATTTTTCTTATCTATAATATGAGGGCAGTGATATCTAGGTTACAAGGTATTATACCTGAGGATTAATGAGGTTAAATATAAGACAAAAAATAGATCTCTACTCCCATTTCAAGTCTGTGTAGCTCTGATTAAGTCACTTAACCTCTCTCAGCCCCCATTCCTTTATTTTTAAGAAGAGGATAATACCTATTTTTCATCACTGCCGAAAGTACACAATAAGATGATGTACAGAATGCATCTAGCCCAAAGTAGACTTTTTACAATTGTGAGTTTTGTTTGTCTTCCAGTGTTATTTGAACAGGGATAGCATTTCTGGAATCTTGTGATTGTTTATGGGGAAGGGGTGGCCCCACAATCCCATCTTTATTCTTCCTCAATTTTATGGGGATGATCTGCCCCTAGGAAGTTGATTACGGAAAGAAGGAATAGTTTTCAACATTATTGATGGATTCTCTTTAGCTAAACACTATGAAGAGATAACAATTAGTTGTGAAAATATCAGTCAGTGGTCCATTTTGCTATTACTGTCCAAGTCTCCTATTTAACTCTTCCCAATTAACTAATAAATAATCTTGGTGTCTTTGACTATTAGTCTAAAAAGCTTATGACTACAAGATCCCTCAGCAAGCATATTCAGTCCTCAGTTTTGACTTTTTCTGTAAGTTGCTATTGATATTTTTATTGTTTTATATAAACAAATTCAAGGCAGTTCAATGACCACTTCTCCCTATCACCTTAAAACAAGATAGAAGACACCAGGCTTCCAATGAAAATTTCCTTCTTATACCTAAGCTTCATTTACTTTCATGTTGCTCTTTTATGAAGAAGCTTCCCTAATAACTCACTTATTTTTCCCCTGTGTGTCTGTATTATAACCATCTTCTTAAACACCCAGTATCATAATTTTGTTTCTTAATCATTTCCCCTTTCAAGTTGTATGTAATTTGTTTCTACAAGAATAATAGGGTTTGTGAATTTCATCAGTTAAAGTACTTTTAGTTTAAGAAACAGAAAGAAAATGACAATTTTTTTTTTCTTTTGAACCATCTGAGAATACACAGGTAGTGTGCCTGAATACTTCAACACAGATTTCCTCCAAACAAAAACATTTTCCTTGTATAGAATAATCATAGAGTAGTCAATAAAATCAGGAAATTGATGTTGCTTCATTAGTAACATCCAATCCAAAGGTTCCATTCAAGTATTGTCAAACAACTCAATAACATCCTTTATAGCCAAAGGGTCAAATACAGGGTCACACAGTTGTCCTGTTCTTGTAGTCTCCATCAATCTGAAACAGTTCCTGAGTCTTTCCTTAAAACTTTTCAAGAGTTTAAGACAGTTATTTTGAAGAAAGTCTTGAAAATTAGGACTTGAAGCCTTTTGTTATAGATAGAACTAAGAAATAAATATATGTGTATGAATACCCACATTTACAACTCTGTTTCACTCTCTCAAACCATTAGTTATTATGCTTCAATTCCAGTCTAACACTAGAGTGTCTTTTTTTTTTTTTTGGCTATATGAAACTTTTAGTATTTTATTCATTTTCATAGTTTTACAGTATTAATAAAAATAATGGCCATTATAAATAAGTATAAAATGGAAGTTGATGAAAAAATAACCCCAAGTCTTCCTTGACTCCCACCCTCCCACCAAAAAACTAGCTAGTATATGGCAAATATCCTTTTCACGCATTATCTTTAGGCATATATTCACTTTCTGGTGGTGGATGGTTTAGTCGCTAAGTCGTGTCTGACTCTTGTGATCCCATGGACTATAGCCTGCCAGGCTCCTCTATCCATGGGGTTTTCCAGGCAAGATTACTGGAGTGGGTTGCCATTTCCTTCTCCACTAGAGTGTCTTTTAAGTGTCTTCTTTTTTCTGGATATGTAACTCATTTCCCCAACAGTAAGAAACCTGGCAGCCCATATCTTCTCCTTTATTGGAATCCATCTTTTAAACCATCTAGGACACCATCTTTCTTGCTTTGCCCACCTTTCTTGCACAGGCTTTGGTCCTAATGGCTTCTAAGAAAAGAAAAGGGGCAGACAGGTGGACTCGCTTGCTTCTAACTTCTTTGTTCATTGGCCTCTAACACACTATACTACCGTGGGTTCAATTACATGTGTATATCTGTCTCTTTCAGTCTCTTTTCACTTCCATGCTGTGATCAGCCTGGAGGTACCTGAAAATATCTTTTACCTCTTCCCTTCCTGTGATTGATTTCTGGATTCATACCATGTGTGAGTCATCCCTTCGCAGTCGAGTGCTGTCCTCTTTGAACTGTGAGCATCACTGAGTATCACCTCCTCGATACACTGTGTAATTTTTCATGTCACAGATCTCATACCCTCCCTTTTAAAACACTCACTGACTTCTCACTTACAACAGTGTTTTCAAACTTTTCATTTTATGTTTTATATTTTATGTTGGAAGCAGATGTTCTTTTTAAATGACATCATAGGTGGTGGATCCATTTAAAACATATAAAAGGCCTCTTTCTCATAGCAATGCAGCCTTTCAGGACATTCTGTGAGAATCAGTAGTCCACAGCAGGAAATTTTCTGCTCTGAAGCTGGTCCTCAATTGCATGGGATCATTTTAACCTTCATCTTGGATTCATGATGTGCCCTTATCGTTAATCTAAGGATTGCCTGGTGTTTGTTTATTAGTTTAGTGATCTTTAATAATGTACTGAGTACAAACCCATAACCCCAAGCATATGTAGCACCTTAACTTACATTAACTGCATGACTTTCTACAATACCATGCCCCCACGGTATTTCCCAGCTGAAAAGCCATTATCCCGAATCTCATGTTTATCAGTCCTTTTGCTTTATTTTTTAATAATTTCAATGGCTCTCTATATCTCTATAAAGTATATGTTTATATGTTTATAAAAATAAGAAGCATGATTTTAACTGGCTTTAACTTGCTAAAGTATATTGGTTTTTTTTTTTTCACTTAATAATGTATTGCTAAGATTCATCCAGCTTGTTTTATACCATTTTAGTTAATTCATTTTGACTGATGTCTAATATTCCTTTGGGTGAATATACCACAATGTATTCTACCAAAGATGTGCATTTAACCTAGTTCTAGCTTTTTTCCCCTGTGAGCAGTGCTGCTACAGTTTGCAATATCTCTTCTTGTTAAGTGTGGGTTGGTTATTTAATCTATGTATAAGACACGTACGATATATATGATACAGAGTTCACTCTAGTACAGAGTTTCTCATATGTGGTAATCTTGGCATTTTGGTCGTGTTAATTCTTGTTTTGGAGGCTATCCTGCGCACAGTAGGATGTTTAGCAGTATCCCTGGCCTCTCTCCACTAGATGCTGGAAAGCATGTGCAACCCAGTTGTGACAACTGAGAATAACCCCAGACATTGCCAGATATCCTTTCAGGGTTGAGGGGCAGCAAAATCACCCTGGCTGAGAAACACTGCTTTTGCAGCTAAAGCCAAGGGAGTTTTTCAAAGAAGTTGTACTAATTGGTATGATCATCAGGAATGTTAGAGATCCTGTGTATCTATATCCTCTGTGATGCTTGCTTTTGTCAGCCTTCTGAATTTTTGCTAATTTTTTTTTACATGGCAGCTTAGTTCAGTGACTCAGTCATGTCCAACTCTTTGACCCCATGGACTACAGCATGCCAGGCTTCCCTGTCCATCACCAACTACTGGAGCTTTTTCAAGCTCATGTCCATCGAGTTGGTGATGCCATCCAACCATCTCATCCTCTGTCGTCCCCTTCTCCTCCTGCCTTCAATCTTTCCCAGCATCAGGGTCTTTCCCAATGAGTCAGTTCTTCGCATCAGGCAACTTAACTGTAGCTATATCTCCAGCTACTCCCCTAGTCCTATGCTCTGATGACCAAGCTAGTCTCCATTGGTTAAGTTGGACCAATATACTCCTTTGTTTATTCATCCTGCAAATATTTGGACAGCAACTGCATGCCAAGATATGAAAATAGCACACTAGGCAAAAGCTACAGTGGTAGTAGAAATCGGTATGGTTCCTTCTCTCATGAAGCCTTCACACTGGTGGAGGAAACCAACGGTAATCAAATTGCCACCCTGTTTAACGAGACAGGATAGGAATGCAGTTCTGAAGACTCAAAATTGGATGATTTGGGTCAGTCAGAGACACAGAGAGGAACAGGAAGGACTGATATTTCTGAAGGGGAGAGAAGGAGAGGATTGTGGCATGAGGTGATGCAGGAGATACAGATGAGTGTCTGACCAGGCAGGGCCTCCTTCACCATGTACAGGAGTTTGGCTGGTAGCAAAAGAAATGTGAGAGGTTGACATAACAGAATGTCCCAGACTAGGTAACTTAAATGACGGTAGTTCATTTTCTCACAGTTCTGGAGACCAGAAGTCCAAGATCAGGAGGCTGTTAGGGCTGGTTTCCCTGGAGATCTTTCTTCTTGGTTTTCAGGTGGCGGCCTTCTGACTGTGTCCTTTCCTCTGGGCGTGCACACTTCTGGTATCAATTCCTCCTTTTATATCTACACTGGTCATATTGGATTAGGACCTCACCTTTATGACCTCATTTAACCCTAACTAACATGATGAGCAACTGAACTGAACTGCTTAAAAACTGTCTCCAGACGTGGTCACATTCAAGCTTAATGTGAATTTGCCTCTGACTTTCTATGAATTTGAGAGGGACTCAATTCAGTCCATAATGCCATCGAATTATTTGAAATAGGGGAATACCTTGATCAGTTGGTTATTAAAGAAAAACAAACAAAAAAACATATCACTGCTGGATGAAGGAAAATAGTAAATGAACAAACACTGTGGAAACCCACTTGAGGGGTTAGGGTAACAAGGATCGGGGTGGTGACAGACATGGACAAAGAGAATGTGATGAGAGATCCATTTAGAAGCTAAAGTTGACCTGACATCATGGTGGAGAGAGACTGGCCAAGAAAGAGGTGACACTGACAGATAACTGACCTGGCTTTGGGCAGCTGACTGCATTACGGAGCCAGCTGATGAGACTGGAGGTGGCTGGGAGGAAGCAGCAGAGCTCCAGGTCAGGGACAGATATGTGCAGCATGTGTCTGGGCTTGGTTCAGGTGGCTTCCTTTGCCTACAGTGCCACCCCCCACCCCTACCTTATTTCTCTCTTGTTCATCTTTAAGACCCACACTCAATATTGCTTCTTCCCCTCTGACCCTTTGATTTTGTCCTCTCTCCCCTCGCCTGCCTCATATCCTGCATTTATGGCTATCTGTGTTGATTCCTTGTTTATCCTAAACGGACTGAAGACGTAGTATTTCTTCCATCGGAATACAGATACTCTGTTTCTAGATCTCATCTGCTTTCCAAATGGGAACTTCCTCTAGACCAGGAAAATGTTTGGATTACCCTTTTATTGATATTTCTAGAATTTATCAGTATCTTATAAGGAAGTGAATAGAATGAGTTTTTCAGATTGTTTTCACTGCCAAGGGAGAACACTGTTCATCAGAAGGGAAGCAGGTTTGCCATTTGGGGAAATCAGTCCCCAGTCACAATCTACTCTGCTGATTTCTGGTCAGCCCTGGTCTTGCCACTGGCCATCTCCCTTCTATTGGCGGTGGGCAGGCCTGGCTTCCTTTGTGAATTTTTTTGCTCCTATCCTAGACTGTCTGCCTCTACTTCATCAATTCACTCATCCATTTACTCCTTGATTTATTCATTCATTCAATAATTCAGTCCTTCATTCAGTATTTAAGTCATAGGCCCACATCTAGGTTCTGAGAATATAGCAGAGGGAAAAAAATGATTAAAATATCGGCCTTACTGGGAAAAATTATACCCAAAGCTTGAGCAGAGTTTTGTCAGTGATTCCCAGTCCCGTGAAGAGTGGGGTCACTGGCTTTGTCATTCTCCTTAGCAGAATTATGGAATATATAAAGATACAAAGAGTTGATGGTGGAAGCTCTGAAAGGAAAAGAGCCTTTCCATCTCCATTTCTGGGATGGAGCAGTGGGGAAAGCTGAATGCTTATCTTTGGGAGTCATTATCCAGCGCCCAGGACATGCTCCCTGCCTTCATGTGACTTCAGTTAGATAACATTTCCCACTTCTCTGGTATCTGAGATGCTAATCTGTGCAAAGTGCAGGTCAGTCAAGGTCATATCTAAGGTGCTTCGTCTTTTATAACTGCTCATATCACACCTATGGACACATTGCGAAGTGAAAAAGAGGATGAGCTTTCTCTGTGTATAAATTCATACATTCAGACATCCCCAGATATTCATCATTTACATGAACTTCCATATTCCCTTCCAAATAGCTTAACAGCCACCTTGGTTTCTTGATCAGTCCTCATTCCTACTTCTTCTTGAGAGTAAAAGTCCGGTGAAAAGTAATCAACTATCTAACGGTAAAACCATTAAGCTTTCTTTAAAAAAATAAATTCTGCAGCAGTGATGCAATAAAAAGTAAGAGAGGATGTGTTCGCAATTCATTGAAGCATAAAACTGAATTAAATATCACAGTGTCTATTTTTTTTTTAATTTTACACAATGGAAAGACTGCTATTTAAGGCATTAATCCTTAAACAAAGGGGTACTGTCATGGTCCTGAAATAAAATCATGTATGTTCAAAGGTAAAAGGAAGCTCCAAATTAGAAAAATTTTAAATCATCTAGAATCCTCAAAGAAGATATACATATACATTTGCCCAGATTCTCTGAGAAGTAAGATGAATGCCTCTGAGCTCTGAATCCACAGTGTTGCCATTTTCTATCCATTCCTGTCAACTCAGATGGAAGTTAATACTTCACTCCTCATAGTATAAATCTCCCTCTCTGTTGATTTTTGAAATCAACATTACTGAGTAAAAGAATTTCCTTCAAAAACAAATAGAGCATGAAGCATGCTTGATAATAATATATTGGGGAAAAAAACCTTTCAGTTAGGAAAATATAACAGAAATAATACACCCTATAAATCTTTTTCTTGGTGGCATATAACTTGTGATGGGACCCTTTACCCTCACACCTCATTACAATAGTTTTTTTCCTCACATGACTTAATGTGCCTTGGTACAAATACCTGACAAAAGAAGAGAAGCAATAAACAAAGGAGAAAAGGAAAGATATACCCATATGAATGCAGAGTTCCAAAAAATAGCAAGGAAAGATAAGAAAGCCTTCCTAAGAGATCATTGCAAAGAAATAGATGAAAATAATAGAATGGAAAAGACTAGAGATCTCTTCAAGAAAATCAGAGATACCAGGGGAACATTTCATGTAAAGATGAGCACAAGAAAGGACAGAAATGGTATGGACCTAACAAAGCAGTAGATATTAAGAAGACATGGCAAGAATACACAGAAGATCTATACAAAAAAATGTCTTAATGATCTGGATAACCATGATGGCTAGATCACTCACCTAGAGCCAGACATCCTGGAATGTGAAGTGAAGTAGGCCTTAGGAAGCATCACTGCAAACAAAGCTAGTGGAGTTGATGAAATTGCAGTTCAGCTATTTCAAATCCTAAAAGATGATGCTGTGAAAGTGCTGCACTCAAAATGTCAACAAATTTGGAAACCTTAGCAGTGGCCACAGGACTGGAAAAGGTCAGTTTTCATCACAGTCCCAAAAAGGCAATGCCACAGAATGTTCATACTACCGCACAATTGTACTCATTTCACATGCTAGCAAGGTCATGCTCAAAATCCTCCAAGCTAGGCTTCAAGGGTACATGGACCAAGAACTTCTAGAGGTACAAGCTAGATTTAGAAATGGCAGAGGAACCAGAGATCAAGTTGCCAACATATGTGGATCATAGGAAAAACAGAAAATTCCAGAAAAACATCTACTTTTGCTTCATTGACTATTCTAAACCCTTTGACTATGTGGATCACAACAAACTGTGGAACACTGTTCAAAAGATGAGGATACCAGACCACCTTACGTGCCTCCTGAGAAAGCTGTATGCAGGTCAAGAGGCAACAGTTAGAACTGGACATGAAACAACAAACTGATTCCAAATTGGGAAAGGAGTACGTCAAAGCTGTATATTGTCACCCTGCTTATTTCACTTATATGCAGAGTACATTATGCAAAATGCCAGGTTGGATAAATCACAAGCTGGAATCAAGATTGCCAGGAGAAACATCAATAACCTTAGATGTACAGGTGATACCACCCTATGGCAGAAATCCAAGAGGAACGAATGAGCCTCTTGATGAAGGTGAAAGAGGAGAGTGAAGAAGCTGGCTTAAAGTCCAACATTCAGAAAACGAAGATCCTGGCATCTGGTCCCATTGCTTCATGGCAGGTAGATGGGGAAACAGTGGAAACTGTAAGAGACTTTATTTTCTTGGCCTCCAAAATCACTGCAGATGGTGACCTCAGCCATGAAATTAAAAGATGCTTGCTCCTTCGAAGAAAAGCTATGACACACCTAGACAGCATACTAAAAAGCAGAGACATTCCTCTGTCAACAATGTTTTGTAGAGTCAAAGCTAAGTGTTTTCTAGTAGTCATGTACGGATGTAAGAGTTGGACCATAGATAAGGTTGATTGCCAAAGAATTGATGCTTTAGAACTGTGGTGCTGGAGAAGACTCTTGAGAGTCCCTTGGACTGGAAGGAGATCAAACCAGTCACTCCTAAAGGAAATCAGTCCTGAATATTCATTTGTTGGACTGATGCTAAAGCTGAAGCTCTAATACTTCGGCCACCTGATGTGAAGAGCTGACTCATTAGAAAAAAAATGACCCAGATGCTGGGGAAGATTGAAGGCAGGAGGAGAAGGGGACGGCAGAGGATGAGTTGGTTGGATGGCATCATGGACTCAATGGATATGAGTTTGAGCAAGCTCCAGGAGTTAGTGAAGGACAGGGAAGCCTGGCATGCTACAGTCCGTGGGGTCACAAAGAGTTTGGCACAACTGAGGGACTAAACAACAACAGCAGTTCCCCAAACCCTGACTTTCTCATCTCTAGAAGCACTATTCAATGCAGATTATATTACCTCACAGATAAACTGTGTGGGTAGTAAGGTTAAGGCTATTTCATGAGAAGTGATGAGGAAGATCAAGGCTCTTGCAGATATTGGAGTTTACTCATGCTTGCTAAGCAGGAAGAAAATAATCACAGAGCATTAGGTAACTTACAGAATTTCTAGGAGGACCAGAACCTAAACTTAGACCTACATGATCAAGATCATGTGGCTGGGAGAGATGCCCTACCACAGCATGGACTGTTCTCAGTGAAACCCTACTCTTGTCCTTCATGTCACTTGGTAACAGCAATGCTGGGGACTCAGAAGAACCGTACACTTTCCCCATCATGCTTGGCACAAGATCCACCCTCTCTGCATTCTGCCACCTCCCTGTACTGGTCGTAATTAGATTCCAGTATGATGGAACTGTGCAGTCTGACTGAACCTAGATCACCTACACACCTTACTGCAAGCACATCTCGGAATGTAGTTCTCTATTGACAGGATGTCCTCCCAACAGGGGGGCTAGAGTGGGACCTGCAGGAGCCTACCTGCTGTAGGCGACTACATTTATCATGATATTTACCTATTTTCCAAACTCCCCCCAAATTCAGGTCCCTTTTATAAATTAAAGAAAAAATGGCCCATTGGAAAGAATGCCATTCAGCAATGTTAAACTTTACTTAATATACTTTGCAGGTATCTGTAAATATATTGACATGAAGAAGTGTTGGGGAAAGTATTTGCTTCAAAGAACTCATGGGTTCTAGATCCAGATACATATTTTTCCCTATCTAGTGATATTGGAAATTCATGTATTAAACAAATATTTGAGGTCTTTTTTCAGGCACCATTATTAGATAAATGCAGATGGGCATACCACAGCCTTGTTTATTGGCTGTGAAGTAATGCATAAGTACAGATCAGTGTGATAGGTGCTAATATCTGGGATAAGAATGATAGCATGGGAGCTTGCAGGAAGAAAAGCTCGTGCAGTCTTTGGGTGTCAGGGCTGACTTCCTGGTCCTGTTGGAAGTTAAATCTAAGCTGAAACCCAAATGCCAAGGTTGGATAAAAGTTAGGCAAAGATAGCTTTTGTCTGCTATTTCTTCTCTCCAGAACATTCTCCCAAGGAACAGAAGGATCTCAAAGGATAGGAAGTGTATATATAAATGTCCAGTGTTGAGAAGAAGTAGAAAGTGTTTGGGAAAAAGCCAGCACTTCTACTGGGTGGTATGAAGTGGGCTAGAAGTCAGAAGATTAGTCTGGGAAGGCAGTAGGACCAGTTCAAGATGGACATTGTATGTCAGCTCATAGAGCATGTACTATACTAGCGATGAAAGAGTGGGAATACCAGACCACCTGACCTGCCTCTTGAGAAACCTGTATGCAGGTCAGGAAGAAACAGTTAGAACTGGACATGGAACCACAGACTGGTTCCAAATAGGAAAAGGAGTACGTCAAGGCTGTATATTGTCACCCTGCTTATTTAATTTATATGCAGAGTACATAATGATAAACACTGGGCTGGAAGAAACACAGGCTGGAATTAAGATTGCCAGGAGAAATATCAGTAACCTCAGATATGCAGATGACACCACCCTTATGGCAGAAAGTGAAGAAGAACTAAAGAGCCTCTTGATGAAAGTGAAAGAGGAGAGTGAAAAAGTTGGCATAAAGCTCAACATTCAGAAAACTAAGATCATGGCATCTGGTCCCATCACTTCATGGCAAATAGATGGGGAAACAGTGGCTGACTTTATTTTTCTGGGCTCCAAAATCACTGCAGATGGTGATTGCAGCCATGAAATGAAAAGACACTTACTCCTTGGAAGGAAAGTTATGACCAACCTAGATAGCACATTAAAAAGCAAAGACATTATTTTGTCAACAAAGGTCTGTCTAGTCAAAGCTATGGTTTTTCCTGTGGTCATGTATGGATGTGAGAGTTGGACTATAAAGAAAGCTGAGTGCAGATGAATTGATGCTTTTGAATTGTGTTGGAGAAGACTCTTGAGAGTCCCTTGGACTGCACGGAGATCCAACCAGTCCATACTAAAGGAGATCAGTCCTGGGTGTTCATTGTAAGGACTGATGTTGAAGCTGAAATTCCAATACTTGTGGCCACCTGATGCAAAGAGCTGACTCATTTGAAAAGACCCTGATGCTGGGAAAGATTGAGGAGAAGGGGACAACAGAGAATGAGATGGTTGGATGGCATCACCGACTCAATGGACATGAGTTTGGATAAACTCCAGGAGTTGGTGATGGACAGGGAGGCCTGGTGAGCTGTGGTTCATGGGGTCGCAAAGAGTCGGACATGACTGAGTGACTGAACTGAACTGGACTGATGCTAGCTTTTAACCTCTCCCAGACCAAATATTTTATATTAGCTGTAGCTCTCTCAAATTAACCAGGAAACTACTCCCATTTTCACCACCACCGCCCCCCCCCAAAAAAAAAAAACAAACAAAAAAACCAAAATGGAGAATAAGAATTTATTAACTTGGGAAAGATAACTCACCAGATCCAAGGAGAACATTTAGTAAACAGTTGTAAGCAAGCCCTGGAAACTGCAACTGGGATATGGATTCATTACTGTTTGTCTCTGCCTGTCTCTCTATTCCTCTTTATGTTTCACTTTTATTTGTTCCTATTTGGCTTCACTCTAATGACAGACCTTCCTGATATGACAGATTAGGGGGCATCCAACATCCTGAAAATCACATCTTCTAGCCAATAAATCCTGTAGGAAAGGGATCTGGTTCTGTTATCTGTAAGTCAGTCTTAGGGAAGGACTCTAGTTGTCCCTACTTGTTCTATGACTTTCCATTTGGATTACTGTTAACGAAGGGGATGGCCAGCCCTGATTGGCTATAGCTAGGTCACATGTTTTCCCTGGGGATAGGTGGATGTTTTGTGATTACTCCATTAAAATCTTACTTGATAGTTTCTTTTCCAGTGGGCCACATGGCTTCTACTAACATTCTTGTAGCTTATTTTTCCCAACAGACATTAATAAAATACACCCAAGATACATTAATATTCGGTGTATTTGTTGTGGGAGTAATATACATTCCTGACCCATTGATAACAATTTTGGCAAAATGATTTTGTAGTACTTCTCTCTGTGGGAAATGTATACCTCTTTACTGTGTTGGTATCATATCTGGAGCAAGAAAGAAACCTTGGTTGTTGAAAACTATTGAAATTTAGGAGTTTGTTACAGCAGCACTGCTGAACTTAAGCCAACCAATGAAACAAAATTCTTCCCTCAAAATATTTGCATATTAAACCTATGGAAGGATGCTACTGGCTGTGTGGTCCAGACTTGGAGCCAGTTACCATCATTGGAGGGGTCAGGAATATGATTGGCCAGCTTAGGAGGTCACATGAGTAATTCTTGGACCAGTTAGGGATGGTTTAGTGATGGTGGGTCGGATGTGGGAAGTGCTCTTTTGACACCATCAGAACTTTATTGTATAGCAGTGGGGAAGGTAGAAGGTGGAGGGAGCAGAAAGTTTGGGGAAATACAAGAAGAAAGGAAGAATAAGTTGCTAAACACAGTGTATTCACTAGGATTTCCTCCTTCCTCCTCATTAAATGTCCAAGAAAAATCCCTACTTACCTCTCAGAGTTGCTAGTTCCTTTCCCCGTATGTATAGAAGTTTGTGGATAGGTGTCACTGAAAAGGTTCCTGGGAATAGATGATTTCATTTGGCCATTGGTCTTTCCTGAGTTAAGAGGCAGAAGTTAATTTCATACTTCTCTTCCTGGAGGCTGGGGCCACTGTGTGCTTTATTTTTTTTTTTTTTTATTTTTATCAAAGACTAAGTGAGCGTTTCATCTTCTTTTATAAACATCATTCACCCATTTTAGTTCCCAGAAGACTTGATAAAAGCAAAATCCGAACCTGAAAGAGAAGAAAGTCGTAGATCCATCCTTTCACCTGCATAAATATACCCCTGCCCTGTTTCCTGTCCCAGACCTGCCTTTACCTCCAGACTGGACACACCTGGGATAGGGTGTGTCATCCACACATTTATGGCCGTCTTACCTTGATGGCAAGTGTTTCCTTTAACAATTGTGCCTTTCAGAAATCTGCTGGACTGACTGAGGGCCAGCCACTGGTTTGTGCTGACATTTGTAATCAGGAAGAAATTGTACACTAATCTTATTGAAAACACCATTTAAAAAAAAATTAAAATCTGGGCCTTTGTATTGTTCAGTCGCTCAGTTGTGTCCAACTCTTTGCGACTCCATAGACTGCAGCACACCAGGCTTTCCTGTCCTTCACTATCTCCGGGAGCTTGCCCAAACTCATGTCCGTTGAGTCTGTGATGTCATCCAAACATCTCATCCTCTGTCATCCCCATGTCATCAGTTCAGTTCAGTTCAGTCGCTCAGTCATGTCTGACTCTTTGCACCCCATGAACCACAGCACACCAGGCCTCCCTGTCCATCACCAACTCCTGGATTTTCCTAAACCCATGTCCATTGAGTTGGTGATGCCATACAACCATCTCATCCTCTGTTGTCCCCTTCTCCTCCTGCCCTCAATCTTTCCCAGCTTCAGGGTCTTTTCCTCCTGCCCTCAATTTTTCCTTTGTGACAGAGGACTAGATGAACATCTTCCATTGTCTTGTGTTATTGAGATTTAGTGTCTAGCAAACGCATTTCCTTAGAACTGCCTTTGGGATTTAAAACATGAATTGAATTATTATTGTTAAAGTATAATTGAAGGCCTCTCTCCCCCATACACAGATCAGTGACTGTAATAAGCTAAGTCATCCTTATTCTTGAGCACAGGTGATCTGATGATGCAGAGTCCTCACTGCCGTCTTATATCTAGTGTTGGGTTGTTCCTTTTTGAAGTCTAGTGGGTCCACTACTGCTTACTGGGACAGAGCAACTAGAGTAGAATGGCATTGTATCTTCTATTGTTAATGATGTTCCTGTTGAACCCATGTGAGAACTAAAATTTCGAAGACTCTGTTGTATTTCTACTTGTTTTATCTACCCTGGAGAACTGAAACATGGTGAATACAATGTGTTTTTCCTTGTGCCTAGTGGGAAACAATATAGTAACTCCACATCCTTTGTTACAAATGGACAACTAAGCTCTAGAGGAAGAGAACATTCCTCCAGGAGGTGGAACCGAGAATGAGTAATGGTGGAGCTGGGCTAAAGGTCTCATTTCTCTGCCTCTTCTTTCTGCTGCACCATCATTTCCCAGATTGCAGGGGCTTCTGTTGGTGATCTTTGAGATGAATTCAGAGGGCCCCATGCTGAAACAGTAACTCCCTCTTCAATCCTCTTTCAGACCCCAAGTAGATCGTTTTAGTTCATTGTCAGACCATAACTCTGAGAATTCTTGCTAATCTTTGTGTAGCAGAGACAGTGAGCCTCATTAAATTCTGCTAGATTTAATAGCATAGCTTTGTTTCCAATGAATTTATTTTTGCAAGTTACCTTCTCTGTTTGAGAAAAGATACTGTTTTTATGTTTGCAATAGCTATATAAAGTTACTTTTCTAAAATAGAAATTTAATAGAAAGTGAGTTGATTCAAAGAAAAGCATTAAGAAATAGAGGTGGCATGGGGATATGGTAAGAACTTATATTTTCTCCAGGGCTGTCATTTAGGAAATATGCAGTTGCATTACATTTCTTTTCAAACAGGGTTTGGAAACAACTGGCTACCAGTCTTTATCACTTTTGTATCTTCTTCTCTTCCTCTCTCTTTCTGTTCTTCCCTCCCCTTCTCCCTCCCTTCCTTCCTTCGTCCCTTTCCAGTTTCTTAGGCCATGGACTAACTCCTTTCCTGATTGGCTGAATTCTATTCAGTCTTTGGGTACTTTACATGATCCTCTTAAGGCAACTCCTATCGTTGTAGAAGTGTTAAATAAACAAATACACAAGCAAGCAAATAAACCAACCAAAAGTCTAACAACCTTGATACATGGTGATTTTGCTTTGCTTTTAAAAATATGCATGTTGACTGGAACGTAGAGAAAAGGAAATGTGTGAGAACGTTGTTTCTCAGGATCTGCATTTCTATACCTTTCAGGCGTAGGTTCTCTTAGCAGCCTCTTGGATGGATGGTTCTATTGTGAAGGATCACTGGACAGAATGGTGCTTCTGCCGGCTCTTTCTAAAGCTTTCAGACTGCATGCCCAGGCTTCCAGGAATAGAGGTTGCTCATCTGCATTTATTAGGAAAGGCATGTTAGGTTGGCCCCTGCCATGGTGGCAGCACCAAAGTGCAAGTTCTCATTAACCCCAGGTCACTGCTGCTTCCGGAATGCTCACTGTTTGGCATGCTTAGTGGTGAGCCTGGTGCATGTGATATCTTGTGCAATCCTCTTGACATCTCTAGAGATTTCTATTCTTATTTTATAGCAGTGGAAACAGAGGGCCCACTTGCTCATATTTGCTCTTGTTTTCAGAGTACTTCATCCTTATGCGTAAAGCATGGCTAACAGTTCCTAGATTCTGTGCTAGGAATTCACTTATCACCCCCATCTAGGCTTTCAATAGTTAAGCAGTTTAGTGAGTACTCACATGTGCAAGAAAGCTGAGTCACAGAAATAAGTCATGCACCAAACTCTAAGTGACTCTGCAGCTGGTCCAGGACACATGCATGTAAACAGATCCATCATGATACTGTTTCCAGGAGCAGTTAGACAGAGGAAGACAGATTGAACTTGACCTTGAAGAGAGAAGAATGTAGGCCAGATAAAGAATACTTAGCCACCATTGTGTGTAGACTTTTCATGTCCAACGGCTTTAGCTGTAATAATGAGGACAATGACTATTTTTTGAATGTCTACTATGTGGTTTGCATGGTGTTGAAGACATCACATCTTTTAACTCATTGAAGACTATAACAGCTATGGGGTAGCTATTAGAATGCCAAAGTTTTATAAGAAACTAAGGGTTGGATCTGCTAGTCAAAGCTGTTGTTTCAGAAGGAAGGCACATAGAAGCAGGGAACTAAAATTTCCATTACTAGGTAGTTGCTGCTACAATTGAATGAGACTAGCTTTCGGAGTCTTCTGAGGAGATGTGTGCTGAGGGCACACCCCAGCCTTCTGGAAAGGAATGATTGGCATGGGTTTGAAGAGTGGAGGGCAGCGGTATGAATGATGTGTGATCTCAGAGCAAAGGGACAGTGTGAGTGGTGCATGCAGGAACTGTGACCAACAAATGGCTCCCTGAGAAATTAACTACATGCTGCTGCTGCTGCTAAGTCGCTTCAGTCATGTCCAACTCTGTGTGACCCCATGGACAGGCTCCCCAATCCCTGGGATTCTCCAGGCAAGAATACTGGAGTGGGTTGCCATTTCCTTCTTCAATGCATGAAAGTGAAAAGTGAAAGTGAAGTCACTCAGTCATGTTCAACTCTTGGTGGCCCCATGGACTGCAGCCTACCAGGCTCCTCCATCCGTGGGATTTTCCAGGCAAGAGTGCTGGAGTGGGGTGCCATTGCCTTCTCCATTAGACTAAATGAACCTTCCTCAAGCCCGCACCCCCATTTCAAAGCTGACCATTTCATGTCCTCTTTATTCTTCGTCCACTGACAAATCTGCTTGTCATCCATATACCCCTCTGACACAGCACTTTGCAATATATACCAGCCTTTTCCTTCAAAAGTATGATGTTGACCATTTCAGTTTCTGTAACCTGGAGCCTAAGCTCATGATTCAAATCCTTGGCCCTTTTTCCTGTCACTATGAAGTGTAGTTCTCTAATACATCCTCAAGAAATTGGTTACTTCTAAACATCACCCCCTAATCACCATAGAAACATAAGAATTAAACAAACTTTAAAAAAATCATCATTTAATTGTCTCTTGTTTATAAAGACAGCCTTTTGAATGTACTTGGCCTTGATTTGACAGGCATCATAACCTGTGATTGCATGTCTACTCATTTCATACTTGCAACTTCCCAAAGATGATTCCTGTGATCTTGGCAAAGATAGTGAATTAATTTGCATGTGTTAAAAAGGAACATATAAACCACATCCTTCTAACTAATATATGCACCATCAACAAAACGGATATGCACTCTGAGTGTTGGCCTTTGGCTATCCACTTCTGCCCAGTACAGGGGAGGTAAATCTCTCTGATTCAGGGTTAATAATAGGGACACACTTGCCTAAAGATTAAAGCCATATTCTCCTAAGAGCTTTCTCAGTAATACATTAAACATTCCAATTTCCATCTGTCAGTGCCTTTTATCTTAATTCTCATTTGGTTCCTATTCTGCTCATTTGCTTATTTTTCCTCAAATTCTTTTCTTGCTCATTGCCCTCTCTTGATGACAGGGTCCTGACCCGTTAAACTACATTTCCAGCTTTGTTGCTGATGCCTTCTGGCTGATTCAGCAAGGACAAGCACTAGTAGGGTATTAGAGGACAAGAAAAAGGAGGAGGCCAGGAGGAAGGGGAATGCTAGGGTATTTTCCCCTCACTGCTTGAGATGTAGCTTCCAGCCATGGTTGCTGCAGGCAGACCTTAATTTCAGCTCCTACCAGCTAGCTTCTCTCTGTGTGGGTAGGTATCTTCCAGAAATCTCCAGTGTGATATTTGTTTACACGGAGATACCGACTTCTGGGCTTCCTTGTCACCGTCTCTTACTCTGTCACTCAGCCCTAAAGGAGGCAGTGGCTTCTTCCATGTGCTGATCTCTGTATTGCTAACATTTTTTGTGTTTGCTTCTTTAGCTCCTCTAACATTATTATAACAATTCCTCATATGTAGTCTTCTCTGGGGAGCTATCTGGTGTGAGTTTTCTTTTCCTGCCTGGACTCTGATGGACATAGTTCCTGATTGAGAAGAGGGGAACGGAACTCAACATTGTACTGATTACTTGAAGTGCCATCCATGTCCACGCTGAAATCCAGACCTTCCTGGTTTGATATGACATCATTGACTAAATAAATGCAATACACTTCTCATGCCCCAATAGTGGTCTAGGAAAAATGGATAAGATGAATGATCTGAACACGAAAGTGTAAATACAGATACTGTTGGAGGATATTTATATAATCTTGGTGGAAAGACCTGCAAGTCTTCACCTCATTTTACAACTGAGGACACTGATGTTCAGTGGGGCTTCATAACACATATAAGAATAGAGACACCTAGAAATTTCAATCCTGAAAAAACAAGGACCTTGCTTGTCTCTCCTATTACTGTGTCTTCAGAAACTAGAAATATTTGTCTCATGGTGAGGTATTCTACATCACAGTGCCAACAAATGGTAGGATGAGAATGTATGTATAGTGCACCTAGCCTTTTGGCTTACTGTTTATCATTTGTGACTTCACAAGGATCTCAAGTGACTGATGCTGAAGACACGTGGAGTTATAGGGGACATCTGAGGGATGGAGAATCAGGACATCACACCACCGGTGGTGAAGTCAAGCAGGACTGTTTAGGCCATGGTAGGCTGTGGTTACCTTGGCGATTAGATACAGATGCTCCCTGGGTTACAAAGTACTCCACTTAGGTAAATGTGACTTTATTAAAAACATATATATATATATATATATGTATATGTCCATAAGAGTGTAGAAGGGATGAAGAGACATGAAAAAAAAGTTTGTCCCACCCCAAATACAAAGCAGATCAGAAAACAGAAGAGTATCTCTAAATTAAAAGATAACATTGAAGCCTGCTAACACAAGGTTTAGCATTGTGTTTTTTTTTTTTTTTTTTTTGTCTCATGCTGTTTCTGTTGTATCTATTTGATAATTATTTCAGGGTTATTTATATAGTTTGTTTTTTGTTGTTGCATTCTAATCATGGAAGAAAAATGGCATAAAGAAAGCAAAAGTACTGTAGCAGCTACAGAATACTATATATATGTGTGTGTGTGTGTGTATATATATGTATGTATGTATGTACACACACACACATCAAAGAAGTGTGATGTGATCAATCAACCTGATTATAATTTGATTATTTTATAAGTTTTTTTTTTGTCAGTGAGAACATTAAAAAAAGGAAAGATTCCATTTTTAAAGAAATTATAATAAGCATTTTCCACTTAAGCAATATTTAAAGTTGTGCAAGACCCTATGGACCTGAGGAGGCCCACAGATATTTAGTATATTGAAATATTTCTATGTTATTACCGCAGGCCACCCAAGACCCTCCTCCCATTGCTCCTGCCTTTGCTCCAGGTTCCAGAACTACCAGGGCCTCCAAAACCCTGCTTCAGCAACCTGGTTAAGACTCAGGTTGCATTGCTTGTTAAGTCTTTTAAATGTTAGCTCTGTAAGCATTTTTTTATAGATAGCAGAACTAAAGAATAATTGTGTGAGGGGAGAACAAGATGGTGGAGCGGAAGGTGGATGTGGAGTACATCTCTCCGCATGGATACGTCAGGAATACACCTTCAGACACAGAAGTGCACGCAGAGCATCAGCTGAGAGTGGACAAGAGTCCCTGACCAGAAGTATAGAATATATAGAACCATGCAAAACTCAGTAGGATGAAGGAACTAAGGGAAAAAACAGGAGTGTTAGTAGGTCTGGACCTGCCCTTGGCCACTGGGGGAACTGATGCAGGGGTCTGATCCCCACATTGGGGCAGTTATCTGAGTCAGAGGAGAAACATTTAAGGCTGAGAGTGAAACAGCTGATCTGTGGCAGCCTAAATGGAATGAGAATCAGACAGTCCTTGTCGCAGCCATACATCCCTGGACAGGGTCACGGGTCCCCTGGGAGATGCAGCGGCTAGGAGCTGGAGTTTAGGGATTGTGGAGCAATCCCAGGTTGAGGGCTGCTGTTGACTGCAGAGAGATGGATTGAGGGGATGTGAGGGAGGAGATTGTGGTGGGAAATGCCTGTGGAGGAAAGTCAGGCAGCCATGGAAGTAAGGCAGTACTGCTGAGTCATTCATTGGGGGTGAAGCCATCACCATAGCCTCTCTTTCTCCACTCGCCAGCATCGGCAACTGAACAACAGAGAGACTGGCCCATCAAATGCCTGACGTGCTGAACTACAGAGTAGGTCCCCACCCAGGGTGCTCTTTTAAGTGACTGATGCCCAAATTACAGAGTAGGACCCCAGCCAGGGGGGCCCCCTCTATATGTCTGATGTGCCGAACAACAGACAAGGATCCCAGGCAAGGGAACCCTCTAAGTTCCTGAACGGGCAGAGCTACAGAGAAAGACTGGCCAAAGAGGCCTTCTGAAGGCCAGCTACAAGAGGCTCAAAAAAGACTCTGATAGGGCCGTAACTCCTGAACTGGAAAAAGTCTGTGTCCTTGCACACTTGGCACCGCCAGGGTCCCCATGAGCCAAGCAGCTGCACCACCTTCACGCTGAGCTCTCACTGGGGCAGAGCTGCCACAGGCAAAAAAGTCTTGCATCTATGCACACAAGGTCACTTCGGTCGTGTCCAACTCTGCAACCCTGTAGACTGTGGCCTGCCAGGCTTCTCTGTCAGGTAGGGGGTTCTCCAGGCAAGAACACTGGAGCATATGGGCCAATACTGGTTGCCATACCCTTCTAGAGCACTATATTTCCTGCTGCCCTAGCTGCCAACTCCCCTGAGTTTCTGGTGCTGCCAGAACCCCTGCGACCCAAGCAGCTCCACCACCTCCACACCTGGCCCTCACAGGGGAAACCCAAGTCCTCCAGGGCAGCTTCAGGAGCAAAGCCCAGGGGATGATCCACATGCAGAGGTGGAAATAAAAATACAATTGAAACCCAGGGGCAGTGTGGATAAGGAAGAATTCCCAAAACCTTTCCACCCAGCTGTACAAGCTGCAGATTAAATCCACATGATCAACTAGGCAGACTGTGTCTATGGAATATATAAAAGGTCATTGAGAGCTCCCAAAAAGAAAACGCACTAGCTCTGATAGCTGTGGACATTGGAAGCAAGAATGCACAGGAGTAGGACCTGTAGGATTAGAATCTGAGCTGCCCCCACAGCAGGTCCAGAGACCAGCACAGTGTTGGAGGGCGTCTAGGGGGGTGAGGTGGACTGCGACTCCCAGCGAGGGAAAGGACTCTGACAGCAGTGACTCAAGAAAAGTATTTATTATTCTTATGTTTTGGCTTTTTCTGTAGATTCTTTTGGATTTTTTTTTTCTTTTTTCTTTTTATTCATTTTTTCCCCCCGTCTGTTGAGGTTGTCAATTTTGTTGGCACTATGAAATTTAATTAGCCTTTTGAGTTTTTTTTTTTTTTCTTAGTCACATTTTTTTATTGTTGTTGTAAACCTCTGCCTCTATGTTGGGCTTTTGCAGTTCTATGGAGTTTACCTTTTTTTTTTTTCCTCTTTTTTAAATTTTTACTTAAAAAATTTTTTTTTTCTTTTTTTTTCATTTATTTTTATTAGTTGGACGCTAATTACTTTACAATATTGTAGTGGTTTTTGCCATACATTGAGATGAATCAGCCATGATTGCTATTTTTTCTACATCTATTTCTCTGTTTGCTTTTTCTACTGTTCTTTTCCCCTGGCAGTTAATCTTTAATGTATATAAATTATCTTTATCTACCTCTCTTTAGCTTTGTACATCTGTTCTTTCTTTCTTTCCTTTCCTCTTAATGTATTTGTTAGTTTTATTTCCATTGCTTTATTCTCCAATTGGCACCTTGCTTTAGTTCTGTTTTCCAGTTTGCGCTTCAGTTAGTTTTGTTCTGGTAGATAGCATTTTTGGTTTCCTTTGTTCACCAGGTCAGTCTATTGTACTTAATTTTTGTTGGACTGTTTTGATTTTATTTATGGGTGTATTTGTATATGTGTATATTCAGTTACACTTTTAGTGTTGTTATAAACCTCTGCCTCTACATTGCTCTTCTGTAGTTTTGTGGAGTTTTCCTTTTTTTTCTTCTTTCTTCTTCTGTTTTTCCCCCCTCTTTTTTATAATTTTAATTTCTTTAAACCTACTATACTTTTTCTACATTTATTCCTTTGTTTGCCTTTCCTACTGTTCTTTTCCCATGCACCTAATCTTTAATGTATATAAATCTTCTTCACCTACCTCTGTTTAATTTTGCATATCTATTCTTTCTTTCTTTCCTTTCTTATCAACATATTTGTTAGATTTGTTTTCATTGCTTTATTCCCCACTTGGCACCTTGCTTTAGTTTTGTTTTCTAGTTTGTGCTTTAGTTAGTTTTGTTCTTACTGGTAAATATAATTCTTGATTCCTTTGTTCTCTGGGCAAATCTACTGTACTTTATTTTTGTTGGACAGTTTTCACTTTGCTTATGGGTTTATATATATGTGTGTGTGTGTGTATTCCAACATTTTAATTATTATTTGCCTGATTTTGTAACTGCCATTTTCTGGGGTTCATCTTTGATTTCTCATTTTTGGATATTTGTTTTAATCTCATTAATGCCATAACAAACCACTTGTGGAATCTTCATTCCTGACCAGAGATCAAGCCCTGAGCCTTGGAGTGAGAGCTTTGACTCTAAGACCCTAGACTACCAGAGAACTAACCCTATGGAATATCAAATTGTGAGAACTTACACAAAGAAAACCACTTCAGTGCAGGACCCAGCATCACCCAACCACCAGTAACACCCTATGCAGGCCGCCTCATCTAAACAACAAACAAAACAAAAATACAAACCAAATCATCAGTAGACAGGATTACCACCTCACTCAGCCTTACCCATCAGAGGAAAAACAAAGAAACAAACAAAAACTCAGCACAAGTCTCACCCTATATGAAGCTTACACAAACCACTGGACTGACCTTAGGAGGGTAGAAAACAAAAGGCAGAAAGAATTCAGCCATGAAGGCTGGGGAAAGGAGACCTCAAACATAAGTTAAAAAAAAAAATAATGAAAAGTCAAGGAAATATTACAGAAATGAAGGGACAGACTGGAAACACAGAAGCCCAAATAAGTGAACAGGGAATAGGCAAACTACCTGAAAAAGAATTCAGAATAATGATAGTAAAGATGGTCAAAAACCTTGAAAACAAGATGAAGAAAATGCAAGACTCAATTAACAAAGACCTAGAAGAATTAAAGAATAAACATACAGAGACAAACAACACAATTACTGAAATTGAAAATACTCTAAAAGAAATCAATAGCAGAATAAGTGAAGCAGAAGAACAAATCAGTGAGCTGGAAGGTAAAATGGTGTAAATAACTTCTGAAGAGCAGAATAAAGTAAAAAGGATGAAGAGACCTGAGGACAGTCTCAGAGACGTTTGAAACCATATCAAACATTTGAATTATAGGGGTCCCAGAAGAAGAAGAGAAAAAGAAAGGGTATGAGAAAAATTTTGAAAAGATTGTAGTTGACAATTTCCACAACATGGAAACGGAAATAGTGAAGTCCAAGAGGCACAAAGAGTCCCTTACAGGATAAACCCAAGGAGAATCATGAAAAGACACACACTAATCAAACTAACAAAGACTAAACACAAAGAAAGAATATTAAAAGCATCAAGGAAGAAACAACAAGTAACACATACAAGGGAAACCCCATATGCTTAGCAGCTGATCTTTCAGCACTATCTCTGGAGGCCAGAAGGGAATGGCAGGATATATTTAAAGTACTGAAAAGGAAAAATCTACAACCAAGAGTACTGTACCCATCAAGGATCTCATTCAAAATTGATGGAGAAATAAAAAGCTTTTCTGACAAGCAAAAGTTAAGAGAATTCAGTACCACGAAACCAGCTTTACAACAAGTGTTAAAGGAACTTATGTAGTCAAGAAATACATGATAAGAAAAAAAGATCTACAAAACCAACCCCAAACAATTAAGAAAATGGCAATACGAACATATACATCAATAATTAAATGTAAATGGATTAAATGCTTCAACCAAAAGACACAGACTGGCCAAATGGATACAAAAGAGACACATATATATGCTGTCTACAGGAAAACCACTTCAGATGAAAAGACACATATAGACTGAGAGAGGATGGAAAATGTATTCCATGCAAATGGGAAACAAAAGAAAGCTGGAGTAGCAATCCTCACATTAGACAAAATAGACCTTAAAATGAAGAAGATTGCAAGAGATAAGGAAGGACGCTACATAATGATCAAGGGATCAGTCCAGGAGGAAGACACAGCAATTGTGAACATCTATGCACCCAACATAGGAGCACCTCAATGCATAAGGCGAACACTAACAGACATAAAAAGAGAAATCGGCAGTAACACAATAAAAGGAGACTTGAACACCCCACTGTCACCAATTGACACATCATCAAAACAGAAAATTAATAAGGAAGCACAAGTCTTAAATGATATATTAGATGATATGTATCTCATTGATGTCTTCAGGATATTCTATCCAAATGCAGAAGAATACACCTTCTTCTCAAGTGCACATGGAACATTCTCTAGGATAGACCACATCTTGGGTCACAAATCAAACCTCAGTAAATTTAACAAAATTGAAATTGTATCAAGCATCTTCTTCTCCCACCACAACGCTAGGAAACTAGATATCAACTGCAGGAAAAAAAACTGTTAAGAAATACAAAAACATGGAGATTAAGCAACACGTTTCTAAATAACCAATGGGTTACTGAAGAAATAAAAAGGAAAATAAAAAAAAATTCTAGAAACAAATGAAATGAAAACATTACAACTCAAGATCTATGGGATACAGAAAAAGCTAAGAGGGAAGTTTATAGCAGTACTATCCTACCTCAATAAACAAGAAAACATTAAATAGAAAACCTAACTTTATAAATATAGCAACTGGAAAAAGAAGAACAAGAAAACTCCCAAAATTAGTAGAAGGAAGAAATTATAAAGATCTGAGCAGAAATAAGTGAATAAAGAAATGAAAGAAACCATCAGTTCAGTTCAGTTGCTCAGTCATGTCTGACTTTTTGCAACCCCATGGACTGCAGCATGCCAGGCTTCCCTGTCCCATCACCAACTACTGGAGCTTGCTCAAATTCATGTCCGTCACGTCAGTGATGCCATTCAACCATCTCATCCTCTGTCATCCCCTTCTCCTGCCGTCGATCTTTCCAGCATCAGGGTCTTTTCCAGTGAGTGAGTTCTTCGCATCAGGTGGCCAAAGTATTGGAGTTTCAGCTTCAGCATCAGACCTTCCAGTGAATATTCAGGACTGATGTCCTTTAGGATGGACTGCTTGGATCTCCTTGCAGTCCAAGGGAATCTCAAGCGTCTCCTCCAACATCACAGTTCAAAAGCATCAAACCTTTGGCACTCAACTTTCTTTATAGTCAAACTCTCACATCCATACATGACTACTGCTTTGACTAAAACCATAGCTTTGACTACACAGAACTTTTTTGGCCAAGTAATGTCTCTGCTTTTTAATATGCTGTTTAGGTTGCTGTCTATGCTTTCTTCCAAGGAGCAAGCATCTTTTCATTTCATGGCTGCAGTCACTATCTGCAGTGATTTTGGAGCCCAAAAACATGAAGTCTGTCAGTGTGTCTGTTGTTTCCCCATCTCTTTGCCATGAAGTGGTGGAACCAGATGCCATGATCTTCGTTTTCTGAATGTTAAGTTTTAAGTCAATTTTTTCACTCTCTTCTTTCACTTTCATCAAAAGGCTCTTTAGTTCTTCTTCATCTGCACATCTTAGGTTATTGATATTTCTCCTGGAAATTTTGATTCCAGTTTGTGCTTCATCCAGCCTGGAATTTTGCATGATTTACTCTGCACATAAATTAAATAAGCAGGGTGACGATATAAAGCCATGACACTTCTTTCCCGATTTGAAACCAGTCTGTTGTTCCATGTCCAGTTCTAGCTGTTGCTTCTTGATCTGCATACAGATTTCTCAGGAGGCAGGTCAGGTGGTCTGCTCTTCCCATATCTTAAGAAACTTAACATAATTTGTTGTGATCCACACAGTCAAAGACTTTGGTGTAGTCAAATGAAGAAGAAGTAGATGTTTTTCTGGAACTCTCTTGCTATTTTGATGATCCAGTGTATGTTAGCAATTTGATCTCTTGTTCTTCTGCCTTTTATAAATCCAGCTTGAACATCTGGAAGTTCTAGGTTCACATACTATTGAACCCTAGCTTGGGGAATTTTGAGCATTACTTTGCTAGCGTGTGAGAAGAGTGCAGTTGTGTGGTAGTTTGAGCATTCTTTGGCGTTGCCTTTCTTTGGGACTGGAATGAAAACTGACCTTTTCAAGTCCTGTGGCCACTGCTGAGTTTTCCAAATTGGTGGCCTATTGAGTGCAGTACTTTCACAGCATCATCTTTTAGGATTTGAAATAGCTCAACTGGAATTCTGTCACCTCCACTAGCTTTGTTCATAGTGTTGCTTCCTAAGGCCCACTTGACTTCACATTCCAAGATGTCTGGCTCTAGGTCAATGATCACACCATAGTGATTATCTGGATCATGAAGATCTTTTTGGTATAGTTCTTCTGTGTATTCTTTCCATCTCTTTTTAGTATCTTCTGCTTTTGTTAGAACCATACCATTTCTGCCCTTTATTGTGCCCATTTTTGCATGAAATGTTCCCTTGGTATCTCTAATTTTCTTGAAGAGATCTCTAGTCTCTCCCATTCTATTGTTTTTCTCTATTTCTTTACACTGATCACTGAAAGAACCAATAGTAAAGATTAATAAAAAAAAAGATTAATAAAACTAAAAGCTCATTCTTTGAGAAGATAAACAAAATTGACAAAACTTTAGCCAGACTCATCAAGAAAAATCGAGGAAAGAATCAAATCAACAAAATTAGAAATGAAAATGAAAAATTAGAAAAGAGGTTACAACAGACTATGCAGAAACACAAAGTATTAAAAGAGACTACTATGAGCAACTATATCACAATAAAATGGATAACCTGGAAGAAATGTAAGGATTCTTAGAAATGTTCAGTTTCTAAGACGGAACCAGGAAGAAATAGAAATTATGAACAACCTAATTACAAGCACTGAAATTGAAGTTGTGATTTAAAAAATCTCTCAAAAAACAAAAGCCCAGGACCAGATGCCTTCATAGAATTCTATCAAACATTTAGTGAAGAGCTAATGTCTGTCCTTCTAAAACTCTTTCAAAAAATTATAGAGGAAGGAACACTTCCAAACTCATTCTACAAGGCCACCATCACCATGATACCAAAATCAAAGACCACACAAAAAAAGAAAACTACAGGCTAGTATCACTGATGAACATAGATGCAAAAATCCTCAACAACATTTTAGCAAACAGAATTCTGCAACACATCAAAAAGTTCATACACTGTAATCAAGTGGGTGTATTCCAGGAATGCAAGGATTCTTCAATATACACAAATGAATCAGTGTGATATACTATGTTAACAAATTGAAAGATAAAAACCATATGATAATCTAAATAGATGCAGAAAAAACCTTTGACAAAATTCAGCACCCATTTATGATTAAAACTCTTCAAAAAATGGGCATAGAAGGAACCTACCTCAACATAGTAGTGGCCATATTAGATAATCCTATAGCAAACATTTTTCTCAATGGTGAAAAACTGAAAGCATTCCCCATAAGATCAGTAACAAGACAAGGGTGTACACTTTCACCACTATTATTCAACATAATTTTGGACGTCCTCGCTACAGCAATCAGAGAAGAAAAAGAAATAAAAGGAATCCAAATCAGAAAAGAGGAAGTATAGTTCTCACTGTTTGCAGATGACATGATAATGTACATAGAATACCCTAAAGATGGTACCAGATAATTACTAGATCTAATCAGTGAATTTAGGAAAGTTATGGGATACAAAATCAATACACACAAATCATTTGCATTTCTATATACTGACAATGAAATATCAGAAAGAGAAATTAAGGAATCAATCCCATTCACCATTGCAACAAAAGGAATTAAATATCTAGGAATAAATTTACCTAAGGAGACCAAAGAACTGTACACAGAAAATTATAAGAAACTAATGAAAGACAACATAAAGAGATGGAGAGATATTCCATGTTCCTGGGTAGGATGAATCAATATTGCAAAAATGACTGTACTACCAAAAGCAATCTACAGATTCATGCAGTCCCTATCAAATTACCAGTGGCATTTTTCACAGAACTAGAACAAAAATTTTCACAATTCATATGAAAACACAAAAGACCCCGAATAGCCATAGCAGTCTTGAGAAAGAAGAATGGAGCTGAAAGAATCAACCTTCCTGACTTCAGATTATACTACAAAGCTACAGTCATCAAGACAGTATGGTACTGGCACAAAAGCAGAATAGAGACCAATGGAACAAGATAGAAAGCCCAGAAGTAAACCCTTGCACCTATGGGTACCTTACTTTTGACAAAGGAGGCAAGAATATACAGTGGGACAAAGACAGCCTCTTCAAAAAATGATGCTGGGAAAACTGGACAGCTATATGCAAAAGAATGAAATTAGAACACTTCCTAATACCGTACAGTAAGATAAACTCAAAATGGATTAAAGACCTAAATGTAAGACCAGAAACTATAAAACTCCTAGAAGAAAACATAGGCAGAACACTCACTGACATAAATCAAGACAAGATCCTCTATGACCCACCTTCCAATGTAACAGAAGTAAGTCTTTACACATGAGACCTGATTAAACTTAAATGCTTTTGCACAGCAAAGGAAACTATAAGCAAAGTGAAAAGACAACCCTCAGAATGGGAGAAAGTAATAGCAAATGAAACAACAGACCAAAGATTAATTTCCAAAATATAAAAGCAGCTCATACAACTCAGTGCCAGAAAAACAAACAGCCCAATCAAAAAGTGGGAAAAAGACCTACACGGACCTTTCTCCAAAGAAGACATGCAGATGGTTAGCAAACACATGAAAAGATGCTCACCATCACTCTTTATTAGAGAAATGCAAATTAAAACCACAATGAGATCTCCTCACACCAGTCAAAATGGCCATCATCAAAAAGTTTACAAACAATAAATGCTGGAGAGGGTATGGAGAAAAGGTAACAATCTTGCATTGTTGGTTGGAATGTAAGTTGATACAGCCACTCTGGAAGATGGTATGGAGATTCCTTAAAAAACTAGGAATAAACCCACCACATGACCCAGAAGTCCTACTCCTAGTCGTATACCCTGAGGAAACCAAAATTGAAAAAGACACATGTATCCCACTGTTCATTGCAGCACTATTTACAATAGCTAGAACATGGAAGCGACCTAGATGTCCATTGACAGATGAATGGATAAAGAAATTGTGGTACATATACACAGTGGAATATTTCTCAGTCATAAAAAGGAACACATTTGAGTCAGATCTGATGAGGTGGATGAACCTAGAACCTATTATACAGAGTGAAGTGAGTCAGAATGAGAAAGATAAATATCGTATTTTAACGCATATATATGGAATCTAGAAGAATGATACTTAAGAACTTATTTACAGGGCAGCAACTGAGAAACAGACTTATGGACTTGGGGAGAGGGGAGGAAAGGAGGAGATGGATGGAAAGGGTAACATGGAGACTTACATCACCATATGTAAAATGGACAGCCAACGGGAATTTGCTGTGTGGCTCAGGAAACTCACACAGGGGCTCTGTATCAACCTAGAGGGGTGGGATGGGAAGGGAGATGGGAGGGAGGGTCAAAAGGAAGAGGTTATATGCATACTTATGGCTCATTCATATTGAGGTTTGACAGAAAACAGCAAAATTCTGTAAAGCAATTATCCTTCAATAAAAGAATTTAAAAAAGAATACTTGTGTGATAGAAACCTTACCTCTATGGTCTCTTGATGTTAGTAGTTTTGCACTATGTGAAGTGTCAGGGATTGAATTTGTCCACCTAAAATTTCAGTGTTGAAGCCCTAACCATCATTAAGACAGGATCTTTAAAGTTAAATGAGATCATATAGGTGAGGTCCTAATCCAATACAACTGGAGTCCTTCTCCAGAAGAGGAGGAAATGCCAAGAGCGGGTGCACATAGAGAAAAAGGCCATGTGAGGGTATAGCAAGAAGTTGGCCTACAAGCCAGAGAGGCCTCACAAGAAACTAGCCCTGCAAGCACCTTGAACGTGAACTTGCAGCCTCCACGACTGTGAGAATATCTATTTTTGTGGTTGAAGCCACCCAATCTGTGATATCCCGTAACGGCAGACTGAGCAAAGTAACACAAGTAGTGATAATTTAAGAGGGAAAATAAGTTTTCTTTTCATAATGTGAAGAAGAGCAAGCACCTAGAAACAGTGATAGGTCTGTATTATTTGCCATATTGTATGAAGATCCTGCAGAAGCACTTCTGGGCCAAGCAACATCTGGTGGTAGAAATTAGCATGATGCCATACACCAGGTCACTGAGTAGGTGACGTAGCTCTGCATCTCCTTATTACCTTCTGCTTGCATCCATCAAGTGTCCCAATAATGGAAGTTCAGTGATGGTTCTGAGACAGAAAGATAGAGGACATATTCCACTTGAGAAGAAAGAGTCACCCTTGGTTTTCTAACAGTAGCCTTTCAACCTACACTTCGTGATTCTTACTATGCCAACATGTCTTTTAATTTTTTAAATACTGATTTGACTTTATGTATGCCAGCTGACATGAATTACGCAACATTAACTAGCATCTTCCCTGGGGCAGTTGCTCAGTTTTATTCCTCCCTTGTGTATGAAATGTAAGTTGTGTGTATAAGCATTTATTCATTCTGATATACAGTGAGCATTCACAGTTTGCAAGCCTCTGTACTCATTTTGAAATGAATCAGATTCTTGCTCTTTAGTGGGCAGTATGCATTCCAGATATTTAAGACTTGTAAAGAATTGTGCTATCCAAAGATTAATTCCCTGTAGAGCAGTACATTCTGCCTGTATTGGCACTTTGCTAAGGAATCTGTTGGTCAGAGGTATAAATTACTTTCCCAGTGGAGGCAGCCACTGGGAGACCAAACCATTGATCAGACCACTGATTCCAGAGATCAAATTTTAGGTTTATCAAGTTAACCCTTGGATTTTTATAAAGATACTAAAAGGACTAGTTGAAAATGGCTGGATTTTATGTATAATTCAGTATGCAATATAATAATCCTTGCGACTAAGGACACACATTTACAGTTTCCTGTTCATTAAGAGATGGTGACAAGCTTTGGTGTGGACTGGTCAGTAGATTTCTCTTCGTTTCCTGTTGTTGACATTATGCTCTCTCCACTGTTACATCACTCCGTTCTTGTCCTTTCCCGTGTTCATGCAGATGCCATATTCTTGATGTGTATAACCCTTTCTTAAGCTCGTTTTTTGTTTGCTTGTTTGTTTAATTTGCTCAAAGCTCATCTGAAGCACATACTCTCATAATTATATTGCTAGGAGGAGTTTTCTTTTTTCCAGTTGTATGCTGTGAAATGCCCACTGCTAGATCCATGTTTCACAGAAATGGCTTTTACTGTGGTGGAAAGAGTAAGCTGAGATTGGATCTGAGTTACAGATGTGTTCCTCCCTCACTGGGCAAACTTGTGAGCACCAGAAAACATGTGATAGACTGATTTTCATCCTGTCTGATAGTGTAATTTACTGCAACCATTTCATGCCTGTCTCAAATCTACACCTAATACCATGATCATGGCGCCACCGGAATTTTGCTGTGCTGCAACTCTGATGTCCACTGTCTTAGCCAACATATGTAAATGTGGTTCAATATGTATTAATAGAGATCTTTTCTGATAGTTATTGAATATCTACTTTACTGTGATGGTTACAGGCAGTTGTGCAGTCCACGGGTATTCATTGCGTTTATTAAGCATCAGCCATGTGCTGGGCATTGTTACAGGTGCTATAACTAGTGTAGGGAACCAACAGCCAATCCCTCTTCTCATGGAGCTTATATCAGTGTGGATGTGGATCAGCCTTGCCCTGATGGGGTACTCTTGACTGCACTTTTACTTTTACAAATGTGGTACAGCGCCAGGTAAAGCTGTAAAGAAGAGTTGTGCAGATTAGGACTAAAATGGTTAGGAGCAGACTTCAGAGAGTCTTGAACTGTGTGAGAGTCATTGGTGCTTCTTTAGTTTTAATTTACTAGTATTCATATCAGTATTTTTCATATAATGAAGTAATAAAGATGGTGACATTCAGGACATTTTCTTTGGCCTTCGCTGGGCCAAATTAGCCCAGCGAATTAGCAGGGCTAATTAGCAGGTCAATCTGACACATGTCAATAGTAACTGATTTTTATGTTCAAGCAATAGCATACATCTACATACACATCAGTCTAGGCATATCTGCATAAAATGAACATTTGTGATTTCATATTTCAAGTATATGCTCAAGTAGAAAGCAAAACTCTGCATCAACTTGATACTGGCAAAACAGTTTGTTTTGTAGTTGATCTTTCTGGATATAACTGCTTTTGAATTAATTTATGTTTAAGTGAGACTCACAGGAGAACAAAAAAGTTGACATGAATCCGATAGAAAAATAAATCTACTCATTCTTGTGAAAGGACATAACTAAGTATGAAGTAAGTATGCTCCTTTTTCAGGATTATAGGCTAAAGAGGCAGTCAAGGAAGAGGATTGAAATTGAACACAAGCTGTCAGTAACAGAATGAAAAGGAATCTAGGTACTTTCCCCTACCAGATCTGTGCATCAAAGCCTTACGAGTAGGAAAGAGACTTTTTCTAGGCACCCTCTTCTATAGGAGAGTACTTCAAGTATTTGGAAATGACTGTCATGTCCCCTCAAAGCTGTATGTCATGTCAAAGTGAAACCACACACACATACATACACACAATTCACAAGTTGAATGGCTGCTTCTTTGACTAACCTTTACAGGATACCACATCATCAACATAGGTCACTGAATATTATCTATGAAGAGTCTGGCCTTTAATCATTGTGTCCCGTAGATGCCTATTGATACACATTTCTAGAACTCTCTAATACCCCCAAATCTCAGTCTTATTTCAGGCCTTCAGCTTGTTCATAGGTTTCTTATGGATGAAGTACATTGATTTTGCTTTTGAGTACAAATGATTTGTAGCAAGAACGTGACATTCCTACAGTAGATTAAAAATATGTTGAGAGCTCTGAGACTCTGGTCGCTAACTGGGAAGAATGGAGAGGTAGTTAGACAAATGTAGACTTTTGAAAAAGGAGAAATGGATGCTAATTAAGGAGTGCAAACAGCAGCTCGTTTAGGAAAGGGCCTGACATTGATTTCTCTTCAGTGGCGTGGAGGCGACTGGGCTGCAATTTTCACACTGTACTTGGCCTGAGTTGTTGGGGAGAAATAAAGTTGTTTGTTGATTAGCATCTGAAAAACCAATTAGTACTGAGTTTACTTGAAAAAAAAAAAAACAAGAGCACAATGTCAGAACCCTATGTAAGTGTTTCCAAGACTAACAAGCACCCTAGGACTAATAAGCTGGCCCTGAAATTCTGAAGAGTCTGAATGGGAACTTGATTTCTGCTCAAACTCCAAGGTCTCAGTCCACAGTTTGGGGCCAATGATTGCCTCTTTCTGATCACATGACTGTATACTTGTTATTCTATGCATGTTTCTTTGGTAAACAGTATTTTTTTGTGTTTATTTTTTATTATGTGCTTCTTTGTACCAACTTATTTCTCCAAATCTCTTCCTGGTAGCATAATGGAGAGAAAGAGGCCATGAATAGGGAAGAAAAGAAATCAGCAATTTCTAAAACATACCACGTGAATGACATTTCAAAGGGATTAATGTAAGGTCATATGAGGGATGATGTGTAAGGAAAAGTGAGTTTGAGAAAGGTTGGTTTACCCTTAGTTTATAGAGAGCCCTCAGTGTGTTAATGGACATGGGGGTTATCCAAGACAAGAGGGCTTGGGAGAATGGGCTACCTCCTTAATTTCTTTTTCTTTGTCCCCCGTCCTGTTTGTCTGTCTATCCACGTCCATCCATCCATCCAACAGATTTCTTTCATTCAATAAACGGCTGTGCAAGACCCTTGGCAGGGAGCTGGAATGACTTATTGTTGAGATTGAGAAGAGAATCTAAGGTTCTAAGCGAAAGAACCTTGGCCTGATCTTGGAGATTTTTTTGGACTTCCAGTTTGGATAGTTTGTCTGCTCAAGTGAGACTTTAGTTTCCTGAGAATAAGAAGAGCTGTTTTTCTTTCCTATTTGGCTTGGACATGCCTTCCTCTTGGAAGTATTAAGTGAAATGGAACACAGAGGCGGTTGAGTGGGCCCAGAGGAGAGGAGACTCAGATGGGCGCTGCAGTCTCAGTGGTGTTGCAGTCAGCATTTTGAGGGCCAGGTCCTGGGATGTGGGGGTGAGTAAGACACAGTCCTTGGACTGAACTCACGGAGCCCAGAGGCTGTCTGTTGCCCAACCAGCTGAGCTCAACGGGGATGTGAATTTGTGAACCAGAGAGAGACTCAGTGCAAAAGTTCTCACCATCCATCGTTGTCTGAGCTTGTCAGGTGGAGGCACGAAGATGGGGGACCCCTTGCCTTGTCCAGGTGAGCAAGGGCTGCACGTAAGGGTGATACAGCCATGGATTCTCAAATCCAGCTGAAAACTCAGCTCCCAGCCAGCAAACCCTGGCAAAAGACATGCACATTGACTCTTGAAATGAAATGTTTTCAAGCTGAGAGTTTAGTAGCAATAAAACCAAAAGTGAGTACTAGGGGCTTGCAAATTACAAAACACATGCAACTTCATTGTTATAAGCTTAAATAAATCAGTTACAGGAGGTGCTTCTAACTGGTCAAAACCGAAATAAAGACAGGAATATCTGTTGTCCATTCTGGGGGCTAAAGCAGAACTCCCCCATGTTCATCATGAGCCAGGTTACCCAGAGACACTGCCTCTGCCTCTAGAGGGAGAGGAGCGGGATCCATCACGGGCACACGTTGTCTTCTCCTGTGAAAATAATATATTACCTCTGGAATCCAGTGCCTGTTTTATTACAGTTTTTTATTAGGTTATTACGGAATGAGCTATTGTATATTAATCAAATTATTTCTCTTGGAAGAGTTTGGTTCTTGATGGATGGTTAATACCTCTGTAGGTCTTGCTGAAATACAGCAGAAATGCTGTTTTCTGGGGCACTATGAGTGGCTGGGAAGAGGGCGACTGTAAAGGTCTCCAAATCAGAAGATATCTCTAATTCCAGGATTTGGAAGTTGTAGACAGCCCTGTGACTGACATCGCTGGGGTTTTAATGTGTTTTGGTCCCCAAGACTCCATAAATCATCTTGGAATGGGCTGTTGTCTGCTTAGTGTTTTTGTAGGGTTTTCTAGAAAACTCCCCTTGCCCCTCCATGAATCTCTGCTGGCTCAATCTGTAATTCTACCCTCTCATCTTCAGTCTCGTAGCTGGAGGCTTTGGTGCCCGTGAAAATGCATATGTGTCTTGGATTTGGGTAGAAGACTGTTCACTGGTTCTTTATCCTATAGTATAAATGTGCTTCAGAGCAGTTCTCCACCTCAGTATTCCTCAATTTAAAAGTACACTCTGAGTTGTTAGGTGCTTGGGGAAATGTAAACAATCAGAGATGACCTCTGACCTCATAGAATCTTTCCATTTCAGTGGCTTTCACAGTCCTTTTAAATGGATTTAGAGACTAGAGGCCCTGGTCAAATCCAGACTGCTGTTTTTTGTAAACAAAGTTTTATTGGAACATAGCCGTAACCCTTCATTTGTATGTATTTCTATGGTTACTTTTGCATTAAAACAACAGAGTTGAGTTGTGGCAGAAGTCATAAAGCCTGAGAAGCCTGAAATGCTTACTGATATTTGACCCATTATAGGAAAAGCTTGGCAACTCCTGCTTTAAAATTCCCCAAACTGGAGCCTCATCCCAAAATATTTTAAATCAGTAGATCTGTGGACAGTCAGATAGACTTATATGCATAGACCTCTGCTGCAGCCTTATATGCACTCTTTCCATGAAGGGGTTCTGTCAGTTTTCCCTTTGATTTCTTTTTTCTTTCTTTCTTTTTTTTTTTTTTGAGCAATTTCTCCTCTCCTTCCCTCCCCTTTTCAAGTTGGGGCATGATCCTGCCGCCACAGTTGCCTGTCCTTTGTAATTCTCCTTGGGCAGTTCATCTCCCAACTTCCTCCACCCTCCTGGTATTAACTGTCCTTTGAAGATGCCCCAGAAATCTACATATCTGACCCTCACTCTTCTCCTAGATTCCCTCCCTATGATTCCCGTTGCCTGAACCGGAGGGCTCTCTGTTCAAATTTATGTCTGAAATAAAATTCATCATCATTTCCTCCAAGCCAGCTCACCCTCCAGACTTTCTAATTTTCTGTTATTGGTAACATCAATCTCCCTCTCTGAGATCTTAGTCATTAATAATAATGATCATATTTGCTTCAAATTTTACCTCTTGGTCCTGAAAAACAAATCTAGTTGAAATCAAGACCTAAGGACAAATAATGAAGGGTGAAGCTTTGTTAATAGTTTGCAAACTTTACCTGAGGTATAGGCCTTCTTAATTTTCCTATGGAAGAAAGGAGCAGAGAAGGAAATTAACCATGATCAGGTACCCATAGCAAGCCAGGAACTGTGTAGGCTACTTTTTCTACCTACATAATGCTCTTAATAATGCTATGAAGAAATATTTTTATCCTCATTTTATAGATGGAAAAGCTGAGTCACACAGACTAAGCAACCTTACCAAATGTCACACATCTAGTGGATTATGGTATTGGTAACTAGATCAAAGTTTTAAATGTTATTTCCCATCCTTTTGTCATATAGAAAAGCCAGCTTCTACTTATGAAGGATGTTTTGGGACTTTATTGAACTGATGCTGAATTTTCTTTTTAAATATAATATTATTCAAAAACCAACTAAAGTACATTGAGTGAATACTGACTCTAGTTTTGAGTCTGTTCCTGTCATGCTGAAAAGTACTAATAATAATAACACCAATAGCAGTTGATATTTACTGAAGAAGGTATGATGTTTTGGGCATCCTGCCAACCACACAGCATGGATATTTGATTTTTGTTTTTACTTTAACACTGTAGTGCTGATTCTTTGAATATGTCCATTTGATAAATAAGGACACTGGAACTTAGAGATATTTAATAACCTGTGTACAGTCAAATAGCTGGTAGGCATTCAGACTGCGAAGTTCTTAAACTTGTCATCTGCAAATGATGATATGTTGTTGTATGTTTAACAACCAGCACTATTTTTTTGAGGGCAGGATGATTTGGAGCACTCTCTGATTTCTGTGGTATAACTATTCCCAAGCTGGTTTGTTTCAAGCCATCAAGGTGACATCATTGCTTTCCAGTATACTTGAAAATCTTACAGTGGGCTCTGTGATCTTGTATTGACCAGGTTTGCCCAGAATCAGATACAGGTACTTTGATATATTGGGGAAGTTTATTAATGTGCTTATTTATTCACCATGCCAGAAAGGCTAGAATACTGGTGAGACAGAATACACTCCAGTGCCAAGAGGCTGGAGAGGATAATGGTGGCAGGATTGAAGGATGGTAAGTCTTGGAGTAAAAGTGAGATGTAAGCCTAGGGTCTTGAACAAGGGGAGACATTTAGGAGGTAGAGAGGGCCCTCTCAGTGCAGAATCATGACCAAACAGGGACTGTTTGGGATGCAGTGAGGTCACACTGACCCACTGAGCACAGAGAGTAACTTGGGAAGAAGAGTCTAGAGGAGCCCACTCAAAAGAGAGACATGCCATCCCAGTTCTATAGGAGTGAGTGTCTAAGATCATCTGCCTCCCTGGCAATCTGCAGTTTAGACTTTGAAGGAGGTAGAGACCACCCCATCCCCTCCAATTACACACATACCAAAGGCAGCCAGGGGCAGTGGTGTTTTATGTTTTTCAGTAGATCATTCCAAATACTTAGATTTATAAAATGGCTTTCAACCCAAATTCTCACCACAGTGGGATTGCTATTCATGAAGATTTGAATGATACATACTCAAAATTAGCTTAATTCCAGATATTTACAAAGACTTTCTATGCCCCAAATTTGAAATGAGATATATCCCTAATTTTTAAAAACATAATCCCCAACTTTCAAAGCTATCAAACCACAGAAAGTTAAGCCATGCTGATGTTCTCATCTAGTGTGTGCACCACTTGTGCCATTGAAATGGAAAGAATGTATTCTTCTCTGTTGGAATTCTTCATACCCTGGTGGCTTACGCACACCAACTATTCTGCAAGTGATATGATACTTAAGTTATAACATCAGTGACTATTAAAGTACAATGCTCTATATTATATGAAATAACTATGTCATCTATGCAGTAGCATTAATTTTAGCACTAGAAGAGACCTCCATAGAGTTAGTAAGCCTGGCTTGGAATTTGAATTTGATAAGCAGGTAATGATGTGCCATGATATTACCAGAGAAGCAAACATATTGCATAATACAAGAGATAATTCTAAAATGAAACAAAACAGCAGCAACAGATTTAGGAGAATAAACCAGTGATATGGTTTCAGATTTATGCTCAGAGAAAAATAAACATATTCCTTTCCTATATATTCTTCTTATTATTATTATGAAATTACTATTTAATAACAAAAGTTACTTTTGAATTAGCAGAGTTCTGGCTCATGTGAAGTCTTGGTGAATGGCATACCTCCCATGGGTGCATGCAAGCATGCATGCTAAGTTGCTTCAGTCATATCTGGCTCTTTGTGACCCCATGGACTGTAGCCCACCAGCCTCCTCTATTCATGGGATTCTCCAGGCAAGAATACTGGAATGGGTTGCCATGCCCTCCTCCAAGGGACCTTCTCAACCAAGGGATTGAACTTGCATCTCTTGCATCTACCTGCATTGGCAGGTGGGTTCTTTACCACTAGCGCCACCTGGGAAGCCCATGCTTACCACGTACATTTGATTATCAAGTCACAGAGCTCCCCAGAAAAGGCTCCACTCTGTGGCTTAGTCAACATTTTAGCAGTTTTGCCCCAAGTTGCCTTTCTGTAGGCTGAGGGTTAGGGTTATCATTACCGCTCATGATGAACCTGTGGCTCTGTACCTCTGGCAAAGACAACCCACATGTTTACAAGGAAAGCATCAGTAGATCAAGCCTGTCCATTCCTCACCTGAAATATCTTTATTGCAAAGAGCATGTGATAAGCAGTGTCTATAAAGGGCCAGGGTAGAGCTGGGCTTCACTCACACAGTTTGCAAGCCCTGCTTTTTAATCTGCTGTTTGTTCACCCCGTAGTGCTTCATTCTGGGAAGAGGCCAGTAGACAGCAGGCCTTGGGAGGGACGTTCTCTCCCTCTTGGCAACTCTTGGCACTTTAATTATTAAAGATCATCATCTTGGCTTGTTAAGAACCGTCAAAACCAAACTGTGCGATGACACCTCTGAGAGCAAGGAGCCCACTACCTGTGCATCTTTTCCTCTGTCCTGGCGTGTGTCATGATGCCTACTCTCACCCTGACTGCTGGATCCTTTTTCTATTAAATGTTATTCCCAAGAAAGGAATGCTCACTTGGCGCTTTTACTCCTTTATTTAAAAATTCTATTTCTGTACTAAAGATCTAAAGGAAAGGGTTCTGGCTCACTCACTCACTAGCCATGGGGAGTATGAAATAGACATCTTAACTCTGTAGATCTATTTACTCATTTGTAAAATAAGGTGTTGAGACTTGGTGCTGCACCAGAGAAAAGTGGGTCTCTAGGGATGTCCTGCGGAGCTCCATCTACCCCTCGTTTGCATCAGCCGGAAGGCATTTTCATCAGCCAGGCTGAGGATGTGGTGCTGAAAGGCACAGTGAGTATCTGAATGACAAAAGCAGAATAAAAAGACTGCAGCAGCTTAGAATGGTGGACTACCTTCCATAGGGGAAGCCTGTCTCTGAATATAAAGCTTCTCTGATGGTATAAAACAGTGTGAATGAGACAGGAAAGCTACTGCTTCAAAACAGTATCTTTCAGTAAAATTCAGGAGAAATAGGATGTAAAGTTACAGCGTGATATGACTTCAATAAAGAAACTTACATGATGTAAGCACATATGATCAAGGACATGGGATATGTCCAGATCAAATCAGTTCATCTCTCTGGACAAAACTATAATTTGAAAAGGTACCTGTACTCCTCTGTTCACACCAGCACTGTTCACAGTGGCCAGGTCGTGGAAACAACCGAAATGTCCACTGAGACATGAATGGATAGAGAGGATGTGGTGTATATACTCAGAATGGAATACCACCCGATCGTCAAAAAGGATGAAATATTGCCATTTGCAGCAATATAGATGGACCTAGGGATGATCATACTAAGTGAAGTAAGTCAGAGAAAGACAGATACCATATGCCACTTACATATGGAATTTAAACTATGACACAATGAACCTACCTGTGAAACAGAAGTGAACTCACAGATACAAAGTTGGATCATCGGAAAAGCAAGAGAGTTCCAGGAAAATATCTACTTCTGCTTTATTGACTATGCCAAAGCCTTTGACTGTGTGGACCACAACAAACAAATTCCCATCAAGAGATGGGAATACCAGGCCACCTGACCTGCCTCCTGAGAAATCTGTATGCAGGTCAGGAAGCAACAGTTAGAATGACATGGAACAAGAGAGTGATTCCAAATAGGAAAAGGAGTATGTCAAAGCTGTATATTGTCACCCTGCTTACTTAACTTATATGCAGAGTACATCATGAGAAACATTGGGCTGGAGGAAGCACAAGCTGTAATCAAGATTTCTGGGAGAAATATCAATAACCTCAGATATGCAGATGACACCACCCTTATGGCAGAAAGTGAAGAAGAACTAAAGAGACTCTTGATGAAAGTGAAAGAGGAGAGTAAAAAAGTTGGCTTAAAGCTGAACATTCAGAAAACTAAGATCATGGCCTCTGGTCCCATCACTTCATGGCAAATAATGGGGAAACAATGGAGACAGTGATGGACTTTATTTTTTGGGTTCCAAAATCACTGCAGATGGTGACTGTAACCACAAAATTAAAAGATTCTTGCTCCTTGGAAGAAAAGTTACGGTGAACCTAGATAGCATATTAGAAAGCAGAGACATTATTTTGCCAACAATGGTCCATCTAGTAAAAGCTATGGTTTTTCTAGTAGTTATGTATGGATGTGAGATTTGGACTATAAGGAAAACTGAGCACTGAAGAGTTGATGCTTTTGAACTGTGGTGTTGAAGAAGACTCTTGAGAGTCCCTTGGACTGCAAGGAGATCCAACCAGTCCATCCTAAGGGAAACCAGTGCTGAATATTTATTGGAAGGACTGATGCTGAAACTGGAACTCCAATACTTTGGCCACCTGATGTGAAGAAGTGACTCATTGGAAAAGCCTCTGATACTGGGAAGGGTTAAAGGTGGGAGGTGAAGGGGATGACAGAAGATGAGATGGCTGGATGGCATCACCGACTCAATGGACATGAGTTTGAGTAAACTCTGGGAGTTGGTGATCGACTGGGAAGTCTGGAGTGCTGCAGTCCATGGGGTAAAAGAATCAGACACGACTGAATGTGAGATGTTATATAAATGTGAGATGATATCTCACTGTGGTTTTGATTTATAATTCCTCAATGATGAATCATGTTGAGCATCTCTTCATGTGCCTGTTGGACATCTGTATGTCTTCTTTAGAAAAAAATGTCTCTTTAGATCCTCTGCTCATATTTTAATTGAGCTTCTTTTTGATGTTGAGTCATATGAATTCCATTGGAGAAGGAAATGGCACCCCACTCCAGTGTTCTTGCCTGGAGAATCCCAGGGACAGGGGAGCCTGGTGGGCTGCTGTCTATGGGGTCGCACAGAGTTGGACATGACTGAAGTGACTTAGCAGCAGCAGCAGCAGCATATGAATTCCTTGTGCTTTTTTGAGTATTAATCTGTTATCAAATGCATCTTTTGCAAATATATTATCCCATTCAGTAAGCTGCCTTTTCACTTTGTTGATACAGTTACCATTATCATGCAAAAGCTTTTTAGTTTGATGTAGTGCCATTTGTTTCCTTTTGCTTTTGTTACTAAATCATGAAAGTTTTTTAAGGAAGGAGACTAGCAGACTTTCAAGGATGGATGCTAAAATTTATTTCACAATATCTCTGGTTTGGATGAGTATATAGAAGAATTGTTGAGATGGTGCTGCTCTTGTAAAGGAGTGTTTAACAAGCATGCATTAAGCCTCTCTGGTTATCTGCTGGGATACTCAGCCCTTGGGTTACAGAGAAAAAAGACCTTTCTTATGGCTTCTCACAATAGCCTTGAAAAGTCAAACAAACATCGAGAAATGACATGAAAATATGGTATTTGCTGTGTGGCAGGGATGTACAAGAAGGGAGCATGGAATCAAATCCAGCACTTAGCAGGTCAAAGAGAGCAGTAACCCCTTCTCTCTCTTTTGTTATCTCAATGTGACTAACTAATGAATTTACATCCCAGAGGAGCTTCCTATGGGCCAGACGCTGTTCTATTTTTACTGTGTATTATTCACCTGATGCCATGAGCAAACTCATTGGAAAAGACCCTGATGCTGGGAAAGATTGAGGACAGGAGGAGAAGTGGACAACAGCGAATGAGATAGTTGGATGGCATCATCAAGCCAGTGGACATGAGTTTGAGCAAACTCCAGGAGATAGGTAAGGACAGAGAAGCCTGATGTGATGCAGTCCATGGGGTCACAAAGAGTTGGACACAACACAGCAGATAAAAAACACCAGCAAAAAATTTACTCATTACTCTCATCCCCAATAAAAGCATGGGTGGCTAGTACTATTTCTATCCTTATTTGAAAGCAGAGAGACATGATGCATAAGGATTACAGGTTGTAAATTCCTGACATTTGTTATTTTAAATTTTATTATGTTTCATAAATACACCAAACAGTAGAAAGATGGAAAGCAAGAAAGAAAATCCAACCTTTTCTTTATTTTATTTTTGGCTCTTGATTCTAAGTGACAGTAGGTCTTGCCATCAGCAGCTGATTGAACACCTCCCAAGCTGTCTCTTGATGCACAGATGGGGAATCAGTATTCTGATGGTCTTGCTCATGAGCTATTAAGTTGCCTGTTGGAAGGCCCCCAGCATACAAGCACTCAGAAAGTGGCACTTGCTTTCCTATTGCCTGTTGTGCGATCTTCACTCTTCTTTGCACGGCATTTATGCAGTCTGCCCCCAGATCCTTTTCCCACCTCATGCCTTGTACCTTTCAGTCTCTCTGGTTTTGTTCATGCCCTTTGCAGAGATGTCCACGTTGTCAGGTATTAGCTGGCCTTCAAGGCCCTGATTAGGGTACTAGCCTAGGGTACCTGATTGTGGGTACTAGCCTCTACCCATACCCTACCCCTCGCCATGAAGCTTTCCCTGAGAAGTTTTCTTTTAAGTGTTGTTTGATCACCTCCTTTTGAGAGATGTGGAAAGATAAGTAGCAGGGTTCAGAAGTAGATGTATAGGGATATATTGACAAAAGGATCCCACCCCTGAATCAGGAAGGTATTGCTGATTGTTTAGGGTGTGTTTAAAATAAAACTGAACTATGGATCATCTCTAGTTAGTATGATTTGGCCTTAAGAATTTTGGATATGTAAATATTTCTCAGCTATTTTTCCATAGGGAAGATTAAATATTTGATTTAACAATGATAAATCTTTGATAAAAAATTAAAAAACTAAGAGAAATAAAAATTCTCAGAAAATGTAGAAAAAAAATCCTGTACTTATATTGCAAAAATTATCTTGGAGAAGAAGGATCAATGTCTCATCTATCTGGAAGAGTGATCTGGGATTTTTCTTTTTCCATTTAGTTTTATGGGGCATTATCTTGAATGCACAGTGTGATTTGTACCTATAGATGTGATGAAAATAATTTAACAATGTTACCCTTTTGTTGTTATTCATTTGCTAAATCATGTCTGACTCTGCAACCTCATGGACTGCAGCACCCCAGGCTTCCCTATCCTTCACTATCTCTTGGAGTTTGCTCAAACTCATGTCCATTTAGTTTGTGATGTCATCCAACCATCTCATCCTCTGTTGTCCCCTTCTCCTCCTGTCCTCCATCTTCCCCTGCATCAGAGTCTTTACCAATGAGTTGACTCTCTGGGCCAGGTGGCCAAAGCATTGGACCTTCAGCTTCAACATCCATCGTTCTAATGAATACTCAGAGTTGATTTCCTTTATGATGGACTGGTTGGATCTCCTTTCAGTCCAAGGAACTCTCAAGAGTCTTCTCCAACACCACAGTTCAAAAGCATCAATTCTTTGGTGTTCAGCCTTCTTTATGGTCCAGTTCTCAGATCCATACATGACTACTGGAAAAACCATAGCTTTGACTATATGGACCTTTGTCGGCAAAGTGATGTCTCTGCTTTTTAATATGCTGTCTAGGTTTGGTATAGCCTTTCTTACAAAGAGCAAGTGTCTTTTAATTTCATGGCTGCAGTCACCATCCTCAGTGATTCTGGAGCCCAAGAAAAAACTGTTTCCAATTTTTCCCATCTGTTTGCCATGAATTATGGGACAGATGCCAGAATCTTAGTTTTTTGAATGTTGAGTTTTAAGCCAGATTTTTCACTCTCCTCTTTCATCTTTGTCAAGAGGCTTTTTTTTTTGTTCTTCTCTTTCTGCTGTTAGGATGGTATCATCTTCATATCTGAGATTGCTGATATTTCTCCCGGTAATCTTGATTCCAGCTTATGATTCATTCAGCCTGGCATGTTGCATGATGTACTCTGCATATAAATTAAATAAGCGGGGTGATGGTATACAGCCTCAATGTATTCTTTTTCCAATTTGGAAATCAGTCTGGTTTTAACTATTGCTTCTTGACCTGCATACAGGTTTCTCAGGAGGTAGGTATGGTGGTCTGGTATCTCCATCTCTTTAAGAATTTTCCACAGTTTGCTGTGGTTCATATAGTCAAGGGCTTTATCATACATAGTCAAAGACGCAGAGGTAGATGGTTTTCTGGAATTCTCTTGGTTTTTCTGTGATCCAGTGGATATTGACAGTTTGATCTCTGGTTCCTATGCCTTTTCTAAAATCCACTTCGTACATCTGGAAGTTCTAGCTTCATGTATTTTTGAAGCCTATCTTGTAGAAATTTGAGCATTGCTATGGATGATACTACTTAAGATATTTGTAGAAACAGATGTATAATGCTGTATCACTTTGTGATATCCTTGTTTTTCCATTTCTCTTTCACTATTGCTAATTGCTTCAAGAGATCAAGTTCTGACCAATGCTAGTGTGTCTTAAACACCTCTGACACTGGTGAATCCCTCCCCCTCGTCAAAAGAACATAACTCAAGTTCCAACTCCTCAGTAGACGAAGCATTTAACAAGGCATTGATCAAGTTAGTTTATTTTCATTTTGTTTGCATTTATAATTATCTATTTGTGGTCCATTGATTCTGGTTGTAAAGTTTTCTTTTGGAAAAATTTCTGGCGATTAGTGAAGTGATTTAAAGAAAACTATTGATTGAATGATAAAGTTGCTTAATAATCACGAATGAATGAATTTTGCAAGATGGGTCTGGTAAATGTCATGACCTTCTCCCTAGTCATGCCTCAGTGCCCCTTAATGCCATGCCCTTAAGCCATCCTGAACTTAGATGAGAAGAACGTGGAAAGTGTTCAGAGTTTTGAGGTCCGTACAGATTGGGGTTCTAAATCTACAGAGCCCAGGGCAATGCAAAATGAAAGTGAAGTCGCTCAGTGATATCTGACTCTTTGCCACCCCATGGTATGTAGCCTACTAGGCTCCTCCATCCATGGGATTTTCTAGGCAAGAATACTGGAGTTGGTTGTCATATCCTTCTCCAGGGGATCTTCCTGACCCAGGGATCAAACCTGGGTCTCCTGCATTACAAGCAGACTCTACTGTCTGAGCTACCAGGGGACCAGGAAAATGCAAAGGAGAACCCAGTTATCATTTTGCCTTAGAATGAAGGCAGAAGCAGAGATGAGAGATAGTCTTTCGATTGTATTCATTGACTGTCTAGATTCTGTTATTCCTGAGGTTGGTATACTTGTGAACTCTTGAAAAATTCAAGTCTGTATTTTGAGTTAACTGTCGATCAGCTTGTAGTTAATCCCTTGCAGTGAAGGGAAACCCAGTTTCCCCCAATGGTCACATCCTGTAAAACTCTAAGACTATCACAGCCAGGATAAGTGATACGGTTACATTGTGGAACAGCTTCATCAACACAGGGATCCTTGCGTTGTCCTTAATTAGCTGCATCCACCTCTCCATTCTGTTTCCCCACCCATCGCTGACCCTGCCACTCATTTACCTGTTCATTTCTCTAAATTTTGTCATTTCAAAGTGTTACATAAGTGGAATCATATCATATGTCATCTGTAACTTTTTTGAGATCAGCTCTTGAGATCTCTTTGAAATCCCCTTAATGTAATTTCTTGAAAATTCATATGATTTATTGCGTATATCTATAGCTTATTCCTTTTTATAGCTAAATAGTATTCCCTCGTGTTGATGTACTGTGGTTTATTTAACCAGCCACCCACTGAAGGACATCCAGATTCTTTCCAGTTTGGGGCTATTGTGAGTAAAGCTGCTAGATTAATTTGTGTATGGATTTTGGTGTAAACATAAGTTTTCATTCTTCTGGATAAATGCAAGGAGTTCAATTTCTAGATTATATAGTAGTTGCATATTTAATCTTTTAAGAAAACTTCTAAGCTCTTTTCCAGAGTGTGTGTGCCCGTTTTACGTTTCTGACGGCAATGTCTGGGCCTGTGCACTTTAAACTTTTGCCTAATCTGGTTAGAGGATGATGTCTTGCCTTCTCGCATCGCTCATTATCACTTAGCTCTTATCACAGTAATGCTGTATAACATATCATCCCTAGGCGTAGGTGACTGTAACTGTCTAATTTAGGCTGCATTCAATGGGGCAGGTTCTGATGGTTGGCTCCTTACTGTGGGTTGGGCTCAGAATTTCTCCATGATTTTTTTTTTTTTTGGTTTGTGTGCATACATAAACTACTGTACATTCCTTGTACAAGGCTGCTCATCAAAGCAATGTTTGTGATACACAGGAAGTAGAAAGACTTTAGTCATCTCTCACCATCATACAGTGGTGCATCATATACCAATTAAATTGAATGATTCTATACACACATACGTTTTTATCGTTGGTGGTGGTAAACATTCGGAGCAGTTTATTTGGTTTTAGACTTGCTCAGGGAGCAAGCAAGTGAGCAGAGATGAGGTTTACATATTTAAGCAGTCCAAAGAGTCTGGAAAGCAAGTGTAGTTTCCAAGATGCAAAGATTTGTTTGCAGAAAGCTTTGGAAGGTTGGCATGTTATTTTCATTCATTTTTAAAAATTTGCCCTCAAGCTACATTTCTGTAGCTAATTTTAAGGTTCTAATTAATTTTCAGGACCCATGGAATCTACTAGGAAAATTTAGTTTCCAAACAGCATGCAGTCCTAGAGAAAGATCCTTTTCTAAAATATTTGGATTATTCTTTTTGTTTGTTTCAAATGAGGTGTGTGTTTTTGGTTTTGTTTGAATCAGTCTGAAGGGTCATTTGCTACCTGTTGAAAGATCATCTCGAGTCCTCCTGGGTTTCTGCTATTACGCAGCTTCACTGCACATAGCAAACCTCTGCTTAAATCTCATCTTCTGATACCTTTTGGCTGAAGCAAGTCATGAAGCCAAGTTGAAAGTCAAGGGGTAGGGGAATTCATTCCCTCTCTTGTGAGATGAAAGTCCAGTCACATGGTAAAGGGTGTGGAAAAAAGGCAAAAAAAAAAAAAAAGAAGAAGAAGAAGAAACAAATTCCTTCTTCTATTGTCTAATCACTCCAAGACATTTCTCTTAGTCTCACATAACTTCTAATGCCCACATCAGTATTGCTCTTTGGTTCCTACCTACTAAATGTATCTTCTAGGACTGTAGTAAATTATTAGTAAGAATTTGTGCTCCTTTTTTCTTACAATATGTTTGAACCAACCACAAATGTGAGAGACTAGGCACATCCCAGAGTTCCAGAAATACTCTTACTTATATAAGCATATTCTGTATTATGAACCTTTGTTTTTCTGACTCCAGTCCCTCCATCACAATAACTAAATCATTATGGTTTACAAGCTTTATTCTGATGTTTTCAACTCATGTTGAATTTTATAAGACAAGATGATTTAGTTGGATGGACCTAAAGTAGATTTAGCCATCCTTGTTCATCACCTTGAATACATTTTTACTCAGTATTTACATTTAACTTGATGATAGGAAGTCCGTGTGGATGAGGATTGGTGTTATTTTCCCCAGTTGCTGGGACAGTCCCCTAAGATTTGCTTCTGAGATTTTCTAGTATTAGAGTATATGTCATAGTAGCAAATACTCTCAATTTGGGATGAGATTTCTAAGCTCAAATCCTTGATAAGTAGTTATTATCTATGAACACCAGTTTTCTCTTCTGTAAAACATAAATGATAATCTTTCATAGTATATGTGTGAAGATCAAATGGATTTTAAAAATATGTAAAACAGATTTTAAAGATGTCACGCCAGTTAAAAAGTGAAAGTTGCTTAGTCGTGTCTGACTCTTTGCTACCCCATGGACTATACAGTCCATGGAATTCTCCAGGCAAGAATACTAGAGTGGGTAACCTTTCCCTTCTCCAGGGGATCTTCCCAACCCAGGGTTTAAACCCAGGTCTCCTGCATTGCAGGCAAGTTCTTTACTAGCTGAACCACAAGGGAAGCCCTAGAATACTGGAGTAGGTTAAATACATTTGCTATTAATGTTGATAGTTTACACTTTAGAGAATGCCTTCTATCAGAAATGTGGCTTTGCTAGGCTTGGTTTCATGGTTCCCTTGGTCAATCTTCTAACTGCAAACACAGGAAAGAGATAGGACCCATAGTTGATCAAAGAAATAATCTGAGTCCCTGTGGGTAAAGATCTTTTCAACTCATGTTGAATTTTATAAGACAAGATGATTTAGTTGGATGGACCTAAAGTAGATTTAGCCATCCTTGTTCATCACCTTGAATACATTTTTACTCAGTATTTACATTTAACTTGATGATAGGAAGTCCGTGTGGATGAGGGTTGGTGTTATTTTCCCCAGTTGCTGGGACAGTCCCCTAAGATTTGATGGTTCTTCTAAGTATGATTCTGTGTCCTTGTGACAACTGAAAATTTTGTTTCCTGTGCGGCAAATGGGCTGCCTACTTTGTAAAACTTTCTTCAAGCCGCAAGCAGAAGCCTGTTAATGTCTTCGGAAACTGATATCCTCATGTCAGCAGGCCACTGGTCATCTTGGGGTTAGTTTCCCAACCACACAGTGTTTGTCTCCCTGCTGTTTTTTGTTTTTTAAGATAAATCTTTCTGTCTTCTGGGATGCCCTCCAGCTTTATTACTTTAGGAATCTATGAATAGGCTCTGATTTCTCTGTAGTTGTGCAAACAGATGGTTTGTGTGTCCCAGGGATTGTTGCAGCATGGTAACTCATTTTCCCACAGTGGGAGCTCAGAGCATCCATGACTCCATGTTGGTATTTCACATCACGGGATCATGGGTAAATTGTCAGGGCCCAAATCCAAGTCTGGTCAGTAAACACTGGATTTAGGTTTCCTTGCAATCCACTAGGACCTCTGAATCTTTCTCTACACTGATCCAGTTATTTGAAACTGGTCTAGTTTTTTTCCAACTTTGCTCCTCTTGATTTGTAACATTCTGTCTATTTTGGTATATCTAGGAAATGTCTTTTTGCCCAATAATGCAGGATTGTAGTATACTTTCAATTTTTTTCTTTAAGCCAATACTCAAGAAATAGTGAGGGACCAGTTTTCTGTTTGTTTTATTTTAATATCCAATCTATTACAGACTTATGAAATCATGAATTTGGATGTTGTGGCAGTTCTAGATTGCTATAATTCTTTTAAAATGCTTGCACTCAATTTTGCACATTATTTGTTTACATGCATGGATCTATTTCTGGGTTCTCTAATTCTGTTCTGCTGGTCTATTAGTCTATCCCTTTGCTGATTCTACACTGTCTAAATTACTATGGTTTTATAATGAGTCTTAATAGAAGCTAAAATGATCCTCTTATCCTCTGAACCAACGTTCTTTTTCAGAAATAACATGCCTGTTTTTGGACCTTTGCTCTTCCATGTAAACTGTAGAGTCAGTAGGTCAAGTTTTACAAAGAGTGTTAATAAAATTTTCACTATAATTTAATTTACTTATCACTTATCAGGAATAGTTTTGAAATTTTAAGTAATGTGTCTTCTGATATCAGCATGGTTTACTTAACTAGTTATTTAAGTTTTGAGTAAAGATTTATAATTTTCTCAAAATATTTTCTTATATATATTATATTCCTAAGTGGTTTATAAATTTATTGCTATTACAAATGGTATCATTTAAAAAGATGTTAGAAAATATACCTTCTAATATTTTGTGGCTGTTTTATAAATACATTGGGTTGGCCAAAAAGTTTGTTGGGGTGTTTCTGTAAGATATTACAGAAAAACCTGAACAAACATTTTGGCCATCCAAATATAATTGATTTTGGTATATTAATTTTATCTCCAGCAATGCTACCAAACTCACTAAATAAAATAATTTCCCCATACTTTTCTGTTTTCCATGCAGTCATGATTTGTGAATAATAATGATCTCTTTCTTGATTATTTATTTTCTTGTCTTATTGCAATTGTATTAAAGGATTGGATTAGTTTCCTGCATGGACCATAACAAATAGCACAATCTGAGTGGCTTAAAACAACAGAAATTTATTTTCTTACTGTCTGGAAGCTAGAAGTGCATAAGTATGTGTAGAGTCTTGATCTCTCTGAAAACTCTAGAGAAGAATGATCCCTTGGTTTGCCGGCATCTGATGGTGTTAACACACTTTGGTGGCAGAATATCTCTAGGCTTTGCTTCTGCCTTCCCTTGGTTTTTTCCTCTCTGTTCAGTTTTTGGAATTAGGGGACATTCTAAATCCAGAATGATTTCTTCTCAGAATCCATAGCTAATTATACATACAAAGACTCTATTTCCAAGTAGGGTCATATTCTGAGGTCCCAGGTGGAAATGAAATTTTTTTTAATGAATGAATGAATTATTATTACTATTTTTTGCTGTGCTGCATGGCTTGTGGCAGGATCTTGCTCCCTGACTGGGTATTGAACCTCTGCCCTCAGCAGTGAAAGCATGTGGTCCTAACCACTGGACTGCTTCAACCCAATACCAAGACCTTTACTGGGAAGAGAATAGAAATAGTAGTATTAAGAATACTTATCATAGTTCTAATGTTTAAGAGACAGCTTTGAATAATCCACAGTTAACCATAGTGTGAATTCTCAAGTGTGTGATTTTTCACATTTCCACTATTCTTAGTGGCATAAGCCTAAAAATCAGTGATTACCATAGTTTCACTGGTAACATTTTTTTCTTTGTGGTGCATCTTATAATAAATGATACCTCACATTTAGTAGAATGAAACAAATGTAAGTTTGCTCTGGGTTTGTCTTTGATGTCGTTAACTTTCAGCAGATTAAGAAATCCCTTCCTGTTTTTACCTTAATGAGAGGATTTTCATTTTGTTTTTCCTTTTAATCATGAATAAATGTTGTTTCACTAAATTATTTCTTTCTTCTCTTGACATAATTATGTGACTCTTCTTCTTCACTTTTGTTAATAGGTTAAATTTCCTTAAAAGATCATTTAAGTTTAGACTCACTTTCCATTCCTTTGCTAAGTCCCAGTGAGTTATATTATATTTTATAGGCACTGTTGGCTTCATTTCTACAAATTAAAAAAAAATCTGCAACATGTTCATGAATGAGATTGGCCTGTAATATCTTTCTTCATCTTGTTATTCAGGACTGGCTTTATAATCAAGATTATCCTTGGTCATGATGTATCATTCTTTTAATCTACTATTGAATTTAGTTTGATACTTTGTTGGGGATTTTTATGTCCATGTTCCTCTGCAATTTTCTTGTGATGTTTTTGTCTAACTTTGGCATGAGGGTGGTTCTGAACTCATAAATTGAGTTTGGAAATGTTCCCTCTTCTTGTTTTTAAAAAGAAACTTTAAGAAAGATTTGTATTAATTCTTCTTTAAATGTTTGGCAGAATTTACCTGTGAAGCCATCTGGCCCTTGGCTTTTCTTTTTCGGGTGGGGGGTATTTTTAAGTTTTTTTTTCTTTTTATGAATTCACCCTTATTTCTTACTGGTCTTCTTTCAGGCCTTCTACTTCTTCTTGATTCAGTCTTGGTAGGTTGTTTGTTTCTCTAAATTTATCCATTTCTTCTAGGCTTTCCAATTTGCTGGGGTATATTAATTCAAACAGCCCCTTGTGATCTGTATTATTTCCATGGCATTGGTTATAATGTCTCTTCCATGACTGATTGCAGATCAAAACCATAACGAGGTATCATCTCATACCTGTTAGGATGGCTGTTATTAAGAAAAAGAGAGAGTGAGAGAGAAAGGTTGTCATTATTGGTTAGGACATGGGAGAAAATAGTAACCTTTGAACATTGTTAGTAGGGATGCAAATTAGTCTAGGGAGTAAGAAAACATGCTGTTTCCTCAAAAAGTAAAAACAGAATGACCAGTGGCCCAGAAATTCTACTGCATATATATCTTAAGGAATTAAATCAAGATTCTGAAGAGAATTCTCATCTTCATTGGAAAATGGAAACAGCCTAAATGTCCATCTTTGGATGAATGAATAAAGAGAAGGTGGTGTATACATACTATTTGGCCCTAAAACAGAAGGAAATCCTGCCACTTGAGATGACATGGAGGAACGTGGAGGGCATTATGCTAAATGGAATAGCCAGGCACGGAGGGACAAATACTACATGACCGCATTTATGTGAGGAATCTAAAATAGACGGGGGAAGCCTGGCGACCATGGGGTCACAGAGTTGGACATGACTGAGCAGTGAACTGAACTGAAAATAGTCAAAACTCAAAGAAGCAGAGAATAGAATTATGGTTACCAGGACCTGAAGGAATGGAAAAATGAGGAGGTATTTGTTACAGGCTTCAGAGTGTCAGTTGTGCAAGATGAATAAATCACAGAGGTCTGCTTTCTCTACTTACTGTATTGTCTGCTATACACAGAGCAATAGAGCCTGTCATTAACAATCCTGCATTGTATATTTCGGAAATAGCTAAAGGGGGAGACTTTACATTAAGTGTTCTTATCACAAAATAATGATAATAATAATGATAAAAGAGGGTGGGAGGAAACTTTTGGTTGGTGATGGATATGTTAATACCATGGGTGCTGGTTTCACATTTATCTCAAAACTCATTAAGTTGTATATATTAAATATGTATAACTTTTTCCATGGCAGTTATACCTCAGTAATGTTTTAATATGACCATACTAACAAAAATCATTGATAATGTTCTCTTTTTTATTCTCTGAAAAAAAATTTATATAGATGGAAATTATCAGTCAGACTTTCATTAAAACTTGCCTCTGAATATATTTGGGCTTGTTTGTTTGTTTTCTTTTGGTGAGAATGTTTAAATATTTGTTCAGTTTCTGTAACAGATACAGAAGTTGAGGTCATCCTTTCCTTCCTGATTCAGATTTATTAAATTAGATTTTTTTAGGCACATGTCCATTTTGTGTTTTCAAATTAGCTAGTATAGAGTAAGAATTGTTCCTTAGAATTCCTGCTGCATTGTGTACAGAACAGACTTTGGGACTCTGTGGGAGAAGGCGAGGGTAGGATGTTCAGAGAGAACAGCATTGAAACAAGAATACTATCAAGGGTGAAGCAGGTCACCAGCCCAGGTTGGATGCATGAGACAAGTGCTCGGGCCTGGTGCACTGGGAAGACCCAGACGGATCAGGTGGAGAGGGAGGTGGGAGGGGGGATCGGGATGGGGAATACGTGTAAATCTATGGCTGATTCATGTCAATGTATGGCAAAAACCAATACAATATTGTAAAGTAACTAGCCTCAACTAATAAAAATAAATGGAAAAAAAAGTAGAAAAAAAAAAAAGAATTCCTGCTGCATTCCTAATGATACTTCTTTGATGGTTCCTAATACAGGTTTTTCTTCCATTCATTAATTTTTTCAGGCAGTTTAACTATGGATTTTCTACTACCTCATATCTTATCTGCCTCAGGTTTTAGCTTATTTTGTGCTATCTCCACTTTTATCTTTCTTTCAGGTCTGGTAGTTAAATCTATATAAATTGTCATTCTTTTTAGGTATTTTAATGGCTGGCTATATATTTGTGATATAAATATGCGATGCAGATATTTTACTTTTTGTTTCTCTCAAATTGTTACTTTAAAGGGAGGTTAATTGAAATAAAGGCTCTTCCTTATATTCTTCAAGTAGCTACTTATTGGTTGCTGGGTCTGTCAATCAACATAAATAATTACCCCTGAATAACAGTCTGTTCCCCTCCTCCCCATGTCTCCTTTAAAAGTGGTCCAGTTACCATTCAGATGCAATCAAAGTTTCCACTTATTCAGCAGCAGACTTCAACTTGAGTATCATTTTAACAACTCACTAGATCAGTTTCTTAGATCAGGAGTTTGACCTCTGTAGTCCCAGTTTTATTACTTGTAAATTGAAAATAGAGCAAATCTCACATGGTCATTGGAAGAGTAAAATTAAGTGATAATTGTTAGTTTGCCTAAGACTAGTCCTTCATATAGTAGATGCTCGGGATATGGTACTACTCTACCCCTGTGACAAATATCCTGTTATTACAGTATCCTGTTTTGTTTGAAAACAGTACATATGACCACGTATCCGTTATCTAGAGTTTGCCAGTAACTTAGTACATCATCTAGGTTTATAGGGATGAGTAGGCAGGGGTCATTTCTCTGCCTGTGCATATACTGATACATTGTAAAAAGTAGAAGAAAAATTATTTGACAGTGGCATTGTGAGATTCATAATCTTCCTTTTCCTTTAAGGATAGTGCTTTAGAGAGAGTTGAGCTCTGGTTTCCAGGGGCTGGGGTGGGGGAAATGGGAAGATGTTGGATAGGATGCCAGCTTTCAGCTGTAAGATGAATAAGTTCTGGGATCTAATATGCAGCGTAATGATTATAGCTAATAATTCTGTAATATATGCTTGAAAGTTCCTAAGTGAGCATGTCTTAAATATTCTTATCACAACATAGGATTGATAACTGTAGGATATGATGAAGACTTTAGCTAAGGCTATACTGGTAATTACACACACACACACACACACACACACACACACACACACATCTCTATCTCACATCGACACTGTGCACCTTAAACTTACCCAGTGTTCAGTTCTGTTCGGTTCAGTCACTCAGTCATGCCTGACTCTTTGCGACCCCATAGACTGCAGCACGCCAGGCCTCCCTGTCCATCACCAACTCCTGGAGTTCCCCCAAACTCATGTCCATTGAGTCGGTGATGCCATCCAACCATCTCACCCTCTGTCGTCCCTTTCTCCTCCCACCTTCAATCTTTCCCAGCATCAGGGTCTTTTCCAATGAGTCAGCTCTTTGCATCAGGTGGTCAAAGTATTGGAGTTTCAGCTTCAATATCATTTCTTCCAATGAATATTCAGGACTGATCTCCTTTAGGATGGACTGGTTGGATCTCTGTGCAGTCCAAAGGACTCTCAAAAGTTTTCTCCAACACCACAGTTCAAAAGCATCATTTCTTCAGCTCAGCTTTCTTTATAGTCCAACTCTCACATCCATACATGACTACTGGAAAAACCATAGCCTTGACTAGATGTACCTTTGTTGACAAAGTAATGTCTCTGCTTTTAAATATGCTGTCTAGGTTGGTCATAACTTTCCTGCCAAGGAGTAAGTGTCTTTTAATTTCATGGCTGCAGTTACCATCTGCAGTGATTTTGGAGCTCAAAAGATAAAGCCTGACACTGTTTCCACTATTTCCCCATCTATTTTCTATGAAGTGATGGGACCAGATGCCATAATCTTAGTTTTCTGAATGTTCAGCTTTAAGCCACCTTTTTCACTCTCCTCTTTCACTTTCATCAAGAGGCTCTTTAGTTCTTCTTCACTTTCTGCCATAAGGGTGGTGTCATCTGCATATCTGAGGTTATTGATATTTCTCCCAGCAATCTGGATTAATACACAGTGTTAAATGTCAATTATATCTCAGTGAAGCTTGGGAAAAGAAACAGAATAGTGATTTATAATCTCGTTTGTATCACAGACCCTCTTAGAATCATGTGAAATTCCTGGAGAGTAGGTTCCCCCAAAGGCACATTTGCACATTCTTATCATCAGAACTCCATATCTTTCGAAGGCTATCAATGAATGGAGGGGTAAGACTGCCTTGGTTAGAAAGTAACAGTTTTCTGTAAGGTTAGCTGCATGTCATGTATTTGACAGCACTGATGTTCTGATTCCATACAGACCAACAAATCCTGAGTTAAAATATGAGTTTGAAATGGACAGATAGATTTTTTGACAGTTATTCCTTTTGGTATCAGTCATAATGACCCTGAATGGAAATCAGAAACAGCTTATGTTTTCAGAAACAGAATATGAACACATTCTTCAACTGTCAGCTGCTCTGAGGCGTGCATCCCCTGTGAAGTCCCAGTGAACCTTACTTTGGATGCATTTAAAATGCTCAGAACTGTGCTCCTACCTCCCCTTTGCTCTGTGTTCCAGATTACCGTGGGACGACTCTGTGTAAAAGTGTGAGAATATACTCAGATGCCAAAAAATACTTAGTATGTCCATAAGAGCAGATTGCCCTTTATATTCGCTTCAGAAACAAATAGGACTTTTTTAGGCTAAAGGAAAAATAATGTGCACATCCGCATACACACACACGCACACCACCCCCCCCCCCCGAGGTAGAAAATTATGACACATATTTTGGCCTCAGGCTTAAAAGTAGAAAAATATTAGAATCCAAATTGTTCTCAAATATCTAGAACAATGGGATACATACAAGAAGGTACATTTTGAAGTAAATGTGAAGACTTGAATAAGAAAACAAAATCCATAGTGAATAAATATGTTAAAAGCTCCTGTTAAGAGGGGTGTGAAAGTGAAGTCGCTCAGTTGTGTCCTACTCTTTGCGACCCCATGAACTGTAGCCTACCCGTCTCCTCCGTCCATGGGATTTTCCAGGCAAGAGTACTGGAGTGGGCTGCCGTTTGCTTCTCCAGGGGATCTTCCCAACCTAGGGATTGAACCTGGGTCTCTGCATTGCAGACAGACACTTTACCGTCTGAGCCAGCAGGGAAGCCTGAGAAAGGTGTAGTGAGGATTAAATGAGAGGATACATGGAAGGATCTTTAACAAGTACCTGCAGGGTGAAGGGCACAAGTTCGTTATTAATTCCCTTCTCTTATTTTTTTAATTTAGAAGGCACTGGGGTCTAGCTTCTTTTGCTCTTTCTCAAAATACATTTTACAAAGTAAATTAACAGTGGAAATAATTTTGCTGGGAGGGAGTGGTGATCTTATCAAGTGAACTATGTCCTAGGATTTGCTAGAACTATCTGCTTGTAAAAAAAGTATTTGCCAGCTAAGAAAGACCAAATAAATGGAGTAGTTTCGATAGGAGCACAAATCATAGCCTTCTTAAGTCTTCCGGTATGACTGGAGATAGGATCCAAGCTCAGAGAACATGCAAAGGCAAAACCGGGCTTACCGGTGGAAGCCCTAAATATACAAGCAAAATGCTTGGTTAGAAGGGATTGCAAGGGATCAGAAAAGATGTACTTAACAGGAAATAAAGAATCTCTAATTTACAAATATCCTTCTTATACTCCAGGAAATTTATAAGATTAAAGAATGACCAAAAAAAAAGTCTCATTTGTGAAGAACTTAGATAAATGGTGGATGAAAGATCTCATGGTAATAATTGCCAAGTTCATCCCCAGCTACTATTAATAGATAGTTCTCTTGTGCAAATTCATGTCCTATAACACTGTTAGACATTTGTGGTTTTAATCTATTTAAGCAAGTCCCTAAAGACTTTGGCTCAAGGACTCTCTTAAAAGAATCAAAAGGCATTATTTTGTCAAAGATAAGAACACAAACTGATTGAAAAACCAAAATCTAATCCTTGAACATCCATTTGCTAGGTCCATGCCTAAGTCCTTGAACACCAAGTCTGTTTCCTTTTATGCTAATAGGCTTTAGAAGAGCCTGTGTTGCATCCATGGGGTTGCAAAGAGTCGCATACGACTTAGCGACTAAACAAAAACAACCTTATAGGGTGATGATGAGCTTTAAATGAGGCTCTACATATTTAAAGCACTGAGCACAGCATGTAGTATATATAAAGCTGTCCATATTAGCTGCTATTGTTTTTGAAAGCATTATGAATTATTTGACTAAGGCATCCTCAGCTGCTGCTGCTAAGTCACTTCAGTCGTGTCCGACTCTATGTGACCCCAAAGACGTCAGCCCACCAGGCTCCCCCATCCCTGGGATTCTCCAGGCAAGAACACTGGAGTGGGTTGCCATTTCCTTCTCCAATGCATGGAAGTGAAAAGTGAAAGTGAAGTCGCTCAGTCGGGTCCGACTCTTAGTGACCCCATGGACCGCAGCCTACCAGGTTCCTCCATCCATGGGATTTTCCAGGCAAGAGTACTGGAGTGAGGTGCCATTGCCTTCTCCGAAGGCATCCTCAGACCAACATGTAGAAAAACCATGTTGAAGGGAAGACAGAAGTCATGCAGTAAACAGGCTTATTTGTTGAAGCCTGAAAAAGTAAACAGTAACAGGATATAAATGAAGCATAAGATGCAGAAGAAAGGGTAATGTTCCAGAAATGCTAAAGTGAGAAAATTCATGGTCATTTCCAGAGGTGAATGGGATGAGGTGAGGGGTACTCAGAAGTGGGTACCAGAAGACACTCTCAGAGGCAGTGTCAGCATGGGCAGTTCAGAACATTTTGCCATCTGTTCGTTTTTATCAGAAATATTTGAAGTCATATTGCATAATTAAGATTGCTGTGACAAACAATTTTTAATGCTTTCATGTACAGTGGTATTTTTTCCCAAAGATCATTTCTGTTGTCTTAAAGGGCAAAACTAGGAAGATCCATTGGAAAATATAAATGATTCACCAACTCTCTATGGAGAACTGAAATAAATATTTATGTTGGTCATTTATCATTCATTTAATACTCAGGGGCTTATTATATCTACACTTACTATCTCTTTTAAATATCCCCATGTGAGTGATTTTTCATAGCAGCCTTAGAGAGGGGTCCTAACAGATGAGACATTTCTGCATCTTAATACCACTTTTGCTGAGCAACTACCTTCTATGTTTCAAGAATATGTATACTCTATTGATTTATGCACAGTGGACTTCTATGTTGTTGTACTGATTGATATGCCTGCTAGACCCAGAATCTTATAGAAAACCGCTTGACCTTAAAAATGGCACTTTATGAAACTGAGAAATTAATAAAATAAGAATCATAGGCAATAGTTTTGGAGTAAGGACTTCCATCATTTTGCCTTGATTGAATCAACAGCATCATCTTTTGCACTAAACCCTAAGTCAGTGCTTTGTTTATGATTCTCTATACTCATTCCATGTCTGAGCTCCAAATCCCTGCTTACCTCATCTTCCTGGCCTGGAATGCCCTGTTTACTTCACTTTTTAACCTGGCTAAATCCTCCTTAGATGCTTTAAGACTTAGCTGACTTAATTCAATGCATAATATTTAAATTATTTAAAGATTTGTGCCATGGACTAAGGTGAACCACCATGGATGTGTCAGTGAACAGGTAAGACTAATAATGTGCCGTGAGTAAAATTGAGAATCTTTTCACATATTTATTTACCATTTGAATATCTACTTTTATGAAGTATCTGTTCAAGTCTCCTGCCCATTATTTTATCAGACTTGATATTTTTTTATTATTCATAAAATTTTTGTACATAGTCTGGATATACATTCTTTATCAGTTATGCCTTAACAAGTATATTTTCCTATACGTTCTCTGTCTTTCTGTTTACATGGATAATATTTGTTCTAGCCAAATTGAGAATGAGTTGCATACATAATGAGCATTTACCCCTAAATATTGGGTTGGCCAAAATATTCATTCTGGTTTTTCTATAACACTGTACATAAAAACTTGAATGACTATTTTAACCTTATACTTCAGTGTGTATTTCCTAAGAATAGGGACTGTTATCTTACATAAACACAATGTAATTATTAATTTTAACATTTGTTTTTTAGTCTGCACCATAATAAAACACCACTGACTGGGAAGCTTAGACAAAATAGCTTTATTTTATTACAATCCTGAAGACTGAAGTCTAAGATCAAGGTGCCAGTAGGGTTGTATTTGATGAAAACTCTTCTTTTGTTGTAGATAACTGCTTTATCACTGCATCTTCACATGTCTTTTCATTGGTAGATGCCTCTTCTTCAAAAGCCACCAGTACTATGAGATTAGTATCCTAACCTTATGACTTCATTTCAAATCAGTTACCACTTAAAAGCCATATCTCCAAGTATAGTCACATTAGAGGTTGGGGTTTTAGTATATGAATTTCGTGGGCACAGTACAGTCCATATCAGTTGTTTAGTGTAAAATATCATTTTAATACTTTTATTGTCAACCTTTCCACATCCTTATGTATATCATGTGTCTATTTTTAAGGCATAGAGTTCTGTTTAATTTTTCAAATAAAGATTATTTGCAGTCTGGCAATATTTGTATTTTCAGGTCAGTTCAGTTGCTCAGTCGTGTCCAACTCTCTGCAACACCATGGACTGCAACACGACAGGCCTCCCTGTCCATCACCAACTCCCACAATTTACTCAAACTCATGTCCATTGAATCAGTGATGCCATCCAACCATCTCATCCTTTGTCATTCACTTCTCCTCCACCTTCAGTCTTTCCCAGCACGAGGGTCTTTTCAAATCAGTCAGCTGTTCACTTCAGGTGGCCAAAGTATTGGAGCTTCAGCTTCAACATCAGCCCTTCCAATGAATATTCAGGACTGATCTTATTTAGAATTGACTGGTTGGATCTCCTTGCAGTCCAAGGGACTCTCAAGAGTCTTCTCCAACACCATAGTTCAAAAGCACCAATTCTTCTGTGCTCATCAATTCTTAAGCTTTCTTTATAGTCCAACTCTCATATCCATACATGACTACTGGAAAAACCATAGCCTTAACTAGATGGACCTTTGTTGGCAAAAGAACATTTCTACTTTTTAATATGCTAAGTTGGTCATAACTTTTCTCCCTAGGAGTAAGCATCTTTTTATATCATGGCTGCAGTCACCATCTGCAGTGTTTTGGAGCCCCCCAAAATAAAGTCTGTCACTGTTTCCACTGTTTCTCCATCTGTTTGCCATGAAGTGATGGGACCGGATGCCATGATCTTTGTTTTCTGAATGTTGAGCTTTAAGCCAACTTTCTCACTCTCCTCTTTCACTTTCATCAAGAGGCTCTTTAGTTCTTCTTTGCTTTCTGCCATAAGGGTGGTGTTATCTGCATATCTGAGGTTATTGATATTTCTCCCAGCAATCTTGAGCTTAAAGTTCAACATTCAGAAAACTAAGATCATGGCATCTTGTCCCATCACTTCATTGCAAATAGATGGAGAAACAGTGGCTGACTTTATTTTTGGGGGCTCCAAAATCACTGCAGATGGTGACTGCAGCCATGAAATTAAAAGATGCTTATTCCTTGGAAGGAAAGTTACGATCAACCTAGATAGTATATTAAAAAGCAGAGATGTTACTTTGTCAACAAACATCCATCTAGTCAAGGCTATGGTTTTTCCAGTAATCATGTGTGGATGTGAGAGTTGGACTATAAAGAAAGCTGAGTGCCGAAGAATTGATGCTTCTGTATTGTGGTGTTGGAGAAGACTCTTGAGAGTCCCTTGGACTGCAAGGAGATCCAACCAGTCCATCTTAAAGGAGGTCAATCCTGGGTGTTCATTGGATGGACTGATGTTGAAGCTGAAACTCCAATACTTTGGCCACCTGATGCAAAGAGCTGACTCATTTGAAATGACCCTGATGCTGGGAAAGATTGAGGGCAGGAGGAGAAGGGGATGACAGAGGATGAGGTGGTTGGATGGCATCACTGATTCAATGGACATGTGTTTGGGTCAACTCTGGGAGTTGGTGATGGAGAGGGAGACCTGGCTTGCTGCAGTTCATGGGGTTGCAAAGAGTCAGATACAACTGAGAAAGTGAACTGAATTGAACTGAACTGCGTTTTGGACTCTTTTGTTGACTATGGTGGCTACTTCATTTCTTCCAAGGGATTCTTGCCCACAGTAGTAGATATAATGGTCATCTGAGTTAAATTCTCCCATTCCAGTCCATTTTAATTTGCTGATTCCTAAATTGTTGATGTTTACTCTTGATGTCTCCTGCTGTACTACTTTCAATTTGCCATTCACGGACCTAACATTCCAGGTTCCTATACAATATTGCTCTTTACATCGGACGTTGCTTCCATCACCAGTCACATCCACAACTGGTTGGTGTTTTTTCTTTGGCTCTGTCTCTTTATTCTTTCTGGAGTTATTTCTCCACTGATCTCCAGTAGCATATTGGGTACTTACTGACCTGGGGAGTTCCTCTTTCAGTGTCCTATCATTTTGCCTTTTCATACTGTTCATGGGGTTCTCAAGGCAAGAATACTGAAGTGGTTTGCTATTCCCTTCTCCAGTGGACCACATTCTATCAGACCTCTCCACCATGACCCAACTGTCTTGGGTGGCCCTACATGGAATGACTCATAGTTTCATTGAGTTAGACAAGGCTGTGGTCCATGTGATTAGATTGGTTAGTTTTCTGTGATTGTGGTTTTCAGTCTGTCTGCCCTCTGATGTAGAATGATAAGAGGTTTATGGAAGCTTCCTGGTGAGAGAGCCTGACTGAGCGGGAAATTGAGTCTTATTGATTGCTGGGGCCATGCTTAGTAAATCTTTAATCCAATTTTTTTCTTGATGGGGAGCTGTGTTCCCTCCCTACTGTTTACCTGGGGCCAAACTATGGTGAAGGTAATGAAGATAATGGTGACCTCCTTCAAAAGGTCCCATGCATGTATTGCTACACTCAGTGCCCCCAACCCTGCAGCAGGTCACCGCCGACCCACGCCTCTCCAGAGACTCCCGGATACCCACAGGCAAGTCCGGGGCAGTCTCCGGTGGGGTCCTTTCTTCTGGGTCCTGGTGCACAGGGTTCTCTTGTGCCCTGCAAGTGTCTGTTTCCCAGCCCTGTGTAAGTTCTGGCAGCTCTGTGATGGGGTTAATGGTGACCTCCTCCAAGAGGGCTTATGCCATATCCGATACTGCCACACCCAGAGCCTCTGTCCCTGAGGCTGACCCCCGCTGACCCCTACCTCCACAGGAGACACCCAAACACAGGTCTGTCTCAGCCTCTGTGGGGTCCCCGGGTCCTGGTGCACACAAGGTTTGTTTGAGCCCTCTGAGCGTCTCTGGCAGGAATGGGGCTTGATGCTAAACGTGAATTGGCCCCTCCTACCATCTTGCTCGGGCTCCTCCTTTACCCTTGGACGTGAGGTATCTCCTCACAGCCACTCCAGCGCCTACGGTTTTACTGGGATTTCTCTGACCTTAGACTTGAGGTATCTCCATACGGCCAGTCTAGTGAAGTGCAGCCACTGCTCCTGACGTTGGAAGTGGGCTATCTCTTCTTGGCTGCTCACTGCTCCAGGGCTTCACAGCCGCTGCTCGCACTGATGTATTTAGCACTTAATTTAAGTACCGACTCACTTAGTGTAAACCAGTAATTTCATCATTTTCAATGTTAGCCGTTGTTGTTTAGTTGTTGAGTCGTGTTTAACTCTGTGACCCCATGGACTGTAGCCCACCAGACTCCTCTGTCCGTAGCATTTCTCAGGCAACTATATTGGAGTGGGTTGCCATTTCCTTCTCCAGGGGATCTTCCCAACACAGGGATTGAACCCTCATCTCCTGCATTGGCAGATGATTCTTTGCCATTGAGCCACGAGGGAAGCCTATCAATGTTATACACCTATTCTATATTCCTTTTTCCTCTTTTTTTTTTAAAAAAATATTTAAGTATATTTCTATTATTTTACCTCTTTCCCTTACTACCGTATTGTTCATTTGTTGTTATTCTTTTAGTAATAATTCTGGAGAGTGTAATCGGTATGGGGTTCCCAGGTGGCGCAGTGGTGAAGAATTTACCTTCCGATGCAGGAGATCCAAGAGATGTGGGTTTGATCCCTAGATCAGGAAGATCTCCTGAAGTAGGAAATAGCAACGTGCTCCAGTATTCTTGCCTGGAAAATCCCGTGGACAGAGGAGCCTGACATGCTGAAATCCACAGGGTTGCAAAGAGCCGCACGTGACTGAGCAGCTAAGCGCACACACACATAGTATATGTACTTGTCTCATTAACATGTCAATCGATATGTTTATTTACCATTTCGTAGAAAATGTAATAAAGTCACTTAACCCCCCTTGCTTTTTATTTTATTCATTTAAATTTGTATATGTAGTGAACATCGTGTACTATAGTAGTTTTATACAGTTGATGTTTATTTAGATTTTTACAGAGTTTTTGGATTTTACTTCCCTTCCTATTAGTAAAATTCCTGGGTTTTTCTCTTTGTGTGGGTTTGCTGGTGAGTAATCATCTCCTTTTAGTTGTTTAAGAATATCTTTATCCCCTCTATTTTTGAAGGATGTTTTTGTGGAGTATGAATTCTAGTTGGGCAGTTCTTTTCTTTCACCACCTTGCACATATTCCCTTGTCTCTGACTTCTGTTACTTCTGTTGAGAATTCAGCTATCATTTTTGTTGTTCCTATGACGATAATGCCTTGGGAGTAATGTTAAGATTTGTTTCTTTTTCTTCGGTTTTCTACGTTTACTGTGAGGACTCATGGTTAGTTTTCTGCATGTTTGTCCAGCTTGGTGATCGTAGCAATTCTTGAATTTGTGACTTGATACCTTTGTGTTATTAAAAAAGATTCTTGTCTACATCTCTTCAAATACTGCTTATACAGCATTTTCTCTTTTCAGTATTTCTGATAATTCTAATAACATACATATTACAGCTTTTTCCTAATCCCATATATCTTTTTTCTTTAAATCCAGGCTAACACTTGTATTTCTTTTTCCAACTTATTAGAGTAAGGCATCTTATTTTAAATATAGAAGTGCATATTTGTCAACCCCAAACTCCCTAGCTGCCCTTCCTTACCACCTTTCCGCTTGCTAACCATGTTTGTTCTCCGTCTGTGAGTCTGTTTCTGTTTTGTAAATAAGTTCATTTGTGTACTTTTTAGATTCCACATATAAGCAGTATTGAATATTTGCCTTTCTCCATCTGACTCGCTTCACTTCGTATGATAATCTCCAAGTCAATCCATGTTGTTGCAAATGTCATTTAATCCTTTTTCATGGCTGAATAATATTCCATTGTGTATATCACAGCATCTTTATCCATTCATCTATCAATGGACATTTAGGTTGCTTCCATGTATTGGCTATTGTACGCAGGGCTGTAGTGAACATTGGAGTGCCTACATCTTTTCATACCGTGTGTTTTTCTCTTGATATATGCCCAAGAACGGGATTGCTGAATCATATGGTAGCTCTGTTTTCAGTGTTTTTAGGGAAGCTCCTTACTGTTTTATGTAGTGGCTATAATGATCAGTCCTGGGTGTTCATTAGAAGGACTGATGCTGAAGCTGAAACTCCAATACTTTCACCACCTCATGTGAAGAGTTGACTCACTGGAAAAGACCCTGATGCTGGGAGGGATTGGGGGCAGGAGGAGAAGGGGACAACAGAAGATGAGATGGCTGGATGGCATCACCGACTCCACGGGCATGAGTTTGAGTAAACTCCGGGAGTTGGTGATGGACAGGGAGGCTTGGTGTACTGCAATTCATGGGGTCGCAAAGAGTCGGACACAAGTGAGCGACTGAACTGAACTGAACTGATACCAATTTACTTTTCCTCCAACTGTGTAGGATGGTTTCTTTTTCTCCATACCTTCTCCATTATTTTTTATTCTTAGATTTTTTTGGTGATGACCATCCAGACTTGTATGAGATGATGATCTCATTGTAGTTTTGATTTTCATTTCTTTAATAATTAGCATAATTGAGTATTTTTTCATGTGCCTCTTGACCATCTATATGTCTTCTTTGGAGAAATGTGTATTTAGGTCTTCTGATTTTTTAAATTTTTATTAATTTTTTTATATTGAGCTACATGTTACTGTTGATCAGTCACTCAGTTGTGTCGAACTCTTTGTGACCCCATGGACTGCAGCACTCCAGGCTTCCCTTTCCTGTCCTTCACCATCTCCTGGAGTTTATTCAAACTCATATCCATTGAGTTCATGATGCCATCCAACCATCTTGTCCTCTGTCATCCTCTTCTCCTACTGCCCTCAATCTTTCCCAGCAATAGGCTCTTTTCCAGTGAGTCGATTCTTTGCTTCTTTACATCTGGGGGCCAAAGTATTGGAGTTTAAGCTTCAGCATCAGTCCTTTCAGTGAGTATTCATGGTGGATTTCCTTTAGGATTGATTGGTTTGATCTCCTTGCTGTCCAGGGGACTCTCAAGAGTCCTGCCCAGCTTTTTGTAAATTTTGGAGATTAACCCCTTGTCAGTCACATTGTTTGCAATTTTTTTTTTCGTCTTTTTAAAATATCTCTGCATTAGTTTTTGTATTTTCAACTGACCAAATTCTCAACTTAAAAATTCTCTCTTCAGCTTTACTATTTTTTTCTAATTCCATTTATTGGTATTTTTCAGTTTCATGATTTCCTTTTTATTCTTTTTAATAAATTACAATTACCTTCTGAAATCCTTTTTATCATATCATCTAATGTTGTGGGCTAACAGTTATTTTAAAATCTCTGAAGCTCCAATACTTCAGCCACCTGATGTGAGGAACTGACTCATTGGCAAAGGTCCTGATGCTGGGAAAGATCGAGGGCAAGAGGAGAAGAGGGCGACAGAGGATGAGATGTTTGGATGTCCTCACTGACTCAATGGACATGGGTTTGAGCAAACTCAGGGACATAGTAAAGGACAGGGAAGCTCGGTATGCTATAGTTCAGGGGTTCATAAGGAGTCAGGCACCTGAACAACAACAACAGTAGCTCCAATATATGAATCTCTTGTGAATATTTTATTTTACTGTATTTTATTGTTTACATTTTTAGCCATGTGTTGTTTTTCTCTTGTTTTTTAGCCATTTAATCATGACTCCTGATCTGTTGAGAGATTTTAGAAATCTTTTCAAGTAATTATAGAGAGCCTTGTGCTTAAAAATATCCACAAAGGCCTCTATGAAGATTTTGGAGAACCACATGACTTTCTTTTTTTAAGCCAACTGTTCCAGGAAATATCCAGTTTTAAAGGAGGATTCGCTGACACTTCAAATCTTCAATGCAAGTTGCTGATTCATGCAGTTTGAAGTTCAGAGAAATGTTTAAAGTTACAGCTTCCCAGGAAATAATCATGTTGATGTCAGAGGAAGTTTGTAGAGCTATGAAGAATTGTAATTACTTAGTCTGCTGCTATAAACTGTAGTCTGATAGATAAGGGACAGATTGAACAATGGGGCTGACAGCTGAGCTGGAATCGATCTTTTGTTTATAAAGCTAGCAGTGATGTATCTCATGCTATAACTTCAATCCAAACCCACATAAATATGAAATTGCTAAAGCAAAAGTAAGATGTGGGGCCAGCAAGTTAGCAAATGTGAGTGTGTGCAACTGTTTTTGTTGTTGTTATTGTTGTTGTTTTAAAGTAATTTATTTATTTTTTTGGCTGTGCTGGGTCTTCATTTCCGCATGAAATTTCCTCTAGTTGCAGCAAGCAGGGGCTTCCTCTCTGGTTGCAGTGCATGGGCTTTTCACGACAGAAGGTTCTCCTGTTGCAGAGCATGGGCTTTAGGACACATGGGCTCAGTAATTTCGATTCCCAGACTCTAGAGCACAGGCTCAGTTGTGATACACAGCATGTGGCGCTCCATGGCATGTGAAATCTTCCAGGGTCAGAGATCGAACCTCTGTCTCTGCACTGGCAGGTGGATTCTTTACCACTGAGCCAACAAGGAAGCCTGAAATTATATTTTGATTTTACAGAAAACCAAGTACATTCTTCAGATCATTTACTGAGTTGTGTCTGACTTTTTATGACCCCATGGACTGCAGCACACCAGGCCTCCCTGTCCATCACCAACTCCCAGAGCTTGCTCAACCTCATGTCCATCAAGTCAGTGATGCCATCCAACCATCTCGTCCTCTGTCATCCCCTTCTCCTCCTACCTTCAATCTTTCCCCGCATTAGGGTCTTTTCCAATGTGTCAGCCAAAGTATTGGAGCTTCAGCTTCAGCCTCAGTCCTTCCAATGAATATTCAGGACTGAGTTCCTTTAGGATTGCCTGGTTTGATATCCTTACTGTCCAAGGGACTCTCAAGAGTCTTGTCCAACACCACAGTTCACTTTTTTTTTTCTCCCAATTATTTTTATTAGTTGGAGGCTAATTACTTTACAATATTGTAGTGGTTTTTGCCATACAGTGACATGAATCAGCCATGGATTTACATGTTTTCCCCATCCTGAACCCCCCTTCCACCTTGTACAACTGTTAAAAAAAAAAGAAGTGTATCACCGATAGAATGTATACATTCTTCAGGACATCTTGTATTAGGTATTTATATGAAACTGCCTGAAAAATCTCATGGATAGAGGATCTTGGAAAACTGCAGTCCTTGAGGTCATAAGGAGTCAGACGCGACTGAGCATACACATACGTTACAGCATACTAGGACATAAACAAAAACACCAGCCAGTATACAATGTCATTATATTATTAAGTCATATATTGCATCAATCAAAAAATAATATTGGGACAATTTCTAAATAGTTTCTTACACCTAATAACTATTTAAAATGCTGTATTTATACTGTCAAATTTACCATATTTCATCTAAATTGTGTTTTTTTTTTCATTTAATCATCTCTTAAATCAGTACTCAGGTTGTGTGTCCCTTACAGTTCTTTGTAAATAAATGCTCTTAAATAACTTCTCTGTTTATCCATAATACATAGTTCATCTGGGAATATATCTTGTCAGTGCTTCCCCAAACTTGTAGTGTAGGATGATAGTCAAAGAAATGTGTCTTGAAAAACAGATTCCATTTGGGAAATGATACATGCTGTATTCCACTTCTGAAATTTAACAGAGCTTCTGATCAGTTCCACAGTGAGAAAGCCTGTCTCATTTTAACCCAGCTTTGCCCAAATTAAAAAAAAAAAAAATCTGACAAACTCTGCTAATAGGAGCACACTAGAGAATTCTAATCCAACCCCCCTCAGGCCAGTATTAGCACCAAATTGAATATTCAAAACCTGGGCTGAAACCCAGACTTTACCATTGATTTGTTGTATAAGCTTAGGCATAATATTGACTATTCATAAGTCTTGATTTTCTCATCCATAAAATGAACATCAAATCTTCTTTACAGGTTATGAGAACTAATAAAATGGTTTATACAGAGCACTCAGCATGGCCTGGCACGTAATGGGAGTTTAGTATATGCAGGATTAGCCCTGTGTTTTCACTGCTGGAGGAAGCATCATGCACTTTATTCTCCACGGTGCAAAAATGACCCCATCATACATGTATAGGCCATCTGCTCTCCATATACAAGGATTTAGAAAATCTTAATTGTTCGTAATTGTATAAACCTCAGTCACAGAGCCTTAATCTTCCCCGCTTGTCCTCACAGGACAGACTTCCTGACTTCAACTTAGCTTCTGAAGTTTTCCCTTCACTTCTTTATAAGTTGCTTGACATAGAGCATTGAGGGATGCATGAAATATTTGATAATTACTCATAGTGTATTTTTTCAGAGGCTCACTGAACCATCAGGCTAGAAGATTCCCACACTGATCCTTTGCACTCCAATAATGTTTATCAGTCAAGTCAGTCAGTTCAGTCGCTCAGTTGTGTCCGACTCTTTGCAACCCCATGAATCACAGCACGCCAGGCCTCTCTGTCTATCACCAACTCCCGGAGTTTACTCAAACTCATGTCCATGGAGTCGGTGATGCCATCCAGCCATCTCATCCTCTGTCATCCCCTTCTCCTCCTGCCCCCAATCCCTCCCAGTATCAGGGTCTTTTCCAATGAGTCAACTCTTGGCATGAGGTGGACAAAGTGTTGGAGTTTCAGCTTCAGCATCAGACCTTCTAGTGAACACCCAGGACTGATCTCCTTCAGGATGGACTGGTTGGATCTCCTTGCAGTCCAAGGGACTCTCAAGAGTCTTCTCCAACACCACAGTTCAAAAGCATCAATTTTTCGGCACTCAGCTTTCTTCACAGTCCAGCTCTCACATCCATACATGACCACTGGAAAAACCATAGCCTCGACCAGACAGACCTTTGTTGGCAAAGTAATGTCTCTGCTTTTTAATATGCTATCTAGGTTGGTCATAACTTTCCTTCCAAGGAGTAAGCATCTTTTAATTTAATAACATAATGTTATAGAAGAACCTGAAGTTCAAACAAGTTAAATGTGAACAATTAGGCAAGGAAAGGAAAACGTGGGACAACAGTTCCACCTGCCATGGAGCTTATGGCTTCATCTTTGGGGTTCATACATTGCACCTTTTTTAATGTTTGTATGATTTTTTGATGTAGACCATTGCACAAGTCTTTATTTGAGTTCGTTACAATATTGCTTCTGTTTTATGTTTTGGTTTCTTGTTCCTGAGGCATGTGTGATCTTAGCTCCCTGACCAGGGATCAGACCTGTGCCCTCTGTATTAGAAGGTGAAATCTTAACCATTGGATGACCAGGGAAGTCCCCATTGCCCCTTTAAATTGACTCTAAATAGATTACTTAAACCCTCAGAGTCCCAATTTCAATTTATTTGTGAAATAAATTTATTTCAATTTATCTGTGAAATAAATAGGTTGTATTATCTAATTCATTTTGTAGGGGTAGAAATGGATAAGGCCATACAGCCCCCAACATGAGTAGGATGCTTACCGTGGAGTGCCTCCCCCTGCTCCAGAAGTCTATTGAAATACTTTTATCCTGACCGCCCCCCCCCCATTCCTTCCTGAGTTCAAGTTCAATATGTACAATGCAAATTGAAAGAGCAGCTCTGGCAAGTGTCCTAGATAGAACTGATGATGCTGCATTTAGGTGAAAAGCATGTTATAGTAATTATCATAAAATTTATCCTCATCTCAGTGAGGTTCATTCTCAGAGAAAGCAGGACGAGGGGAAAGGCAACTTTCGATGTTCAGATGAATCCTCAGAGGACTCTATTCTCTTTGTAAGAGAGCTACAATTTATTGAGCAGCCTCTGTGTGCCAGGCACTGTGGTAAGAATTTTATTAGATTATAATTATTGCTCCCAGTGGTTTTTATAGAAATTACAATAGACAAGAAAAGAACTTACTACAACTCGGCATGGTGATAGTGTGGGAGGGAGAGGTTATTAATTCCAGAATTACCACAGCCTAATATTTACTGAGTGCTTTGCTATGTGACACATCTTATGATCAGAACCTACAACCTGGGCATTTACTGTTCCCTATTCTTTATTCATGAGGAAGCCAAGGCTAGAAAGGTTATGTAGTTGTACAGTGTCAGTTCAGTTCAGTTGCTCAATCGTGTCCAACTCTTTGCAACCCCATGGACTGCAGCGTGCCAGGCTTCTCTGTCCGTCACCAACACCCAGAGCTTGCTCAAACTCATGTCCGTTGAGTCAGTGATGCCATCCAACCATCTCATCCTCTGTCATCCCTTTCTTTCCCACCTTCAATCTTTCCCAACATCAAGGTCTTTTCCAATGAGTCAGCTCTTCGCATCAGGTGGCCAAAGTATTGGAGTTTCAGCTTCAGCATGAGTCCTTCCAGTGAATATTCAGGACTGATCTCCTTTAGGATGGACTGGTTGGACCTCCTTGCAGTCTAGGGGACTCTCAATAATCTTCTCCAACACCACAGTTCAAAAGCATCAATTCTTCAGCACTCAGTTTTCTTTATAGTGCAACTCTCACATCCATACATGACCACTGGAAAAACCATAGCTTTGACTAGATGGACTTTGGTTGGCAAAGTAATGTCTCTGCTTTTTAATACTCTACACATGGACATCACCAGAAATCAGATTGATTATATTCTTTGCAGACAAAGATGGAGAAGCTCTATACAGTCAGCAAAAACAAGACTGGGAGCTGACTGTGGCTCACATCATGAACTCCTGGTTGCCAAGTATTATTAGATCTCATCAATTCTTTCCCTCCCCACATTTAACTTCTCCAAAATTAGTGTGTATTTCACTCTCATTTTTTTTCCTGTTGATATATAAAATAACAGTGTCTCAAATATATTAAATTCAGAGAAATTTGGTGACTCATTTAATCCTCATATGAACTGTTGGAAAAGTATTATTAGCCTTACTTTTAAGGTATGGAAACTCAGGCATAGAGGTTTCAATGAACTTGATCAAGGGCAAAGAGCTAATAAGTGGTAAGGTCGGTATTCCCACAGAGATTGTCTAATTAGAGAGTTCCTGCTCTAACCAATGTAACTGTGGTGCCTGAAACAGACATACTTTTAATAATGTACAAATTAAAATTTGCCAGCAGTTATTACCAAATCATTACAGTTTAGCAAATGACATATTAAATTGGCTTGATTTCTGATTAATATCCCTTAATATTGTTACCAAAGACTACCACTGTGTCATCTCAAGAGTGAAGAAGATTGACAAGTGCATGAAGCACTGTGAATCTCAGAAAATACAACTGGGAATTGAGTTCCTCTGAATCTATAATGTGATGGAAAGTGTTCTGTCCCCACCAGCAATTAATTTAGAATAACTGGGTCCATTTTCATTCCCTCATTTGATCTTTCAGGTTGGGAACCAATGGAGTGAGTGTTACATACAAAAGAGATTCAGAATAGCCTTCAGAAGGGTGGGAACACAGTCTGGAAGACCCACCAGGGAATTTTCAAGGGTGATAGATGACAGAACTCAGCCTGTGTTAATGAGGACAAAGGGGAAGGTTAGCATTTATTTTAATGTCTTTGATGCTTCTTTTGTGTTAGGGACTTTCTCGACTTTAAACAACTGACCAGGACAGGAGGGCAGAGTAAGCATAAGGCAGAATTCCATGCCTTGGTGTCAGTAAATACTAGAAAAGGGGCCACTTGGATGAACCTGCTTAAGTATAAGAATTATACTAACTGGAATGATTGATTGAGATAATGGTTTGGTCCATGGCAGGACTTCCTTGGTGGCTCACATGGGAAGAATCTGCCTACAATGCAGGAGACCTGGATTTGATCCCTGGGTTGGAAAGATCCCCTGGGGCAGGGCGTGGCAACCCACTCCAGTATTCTTGCCTGGAGAATCCCATGGACGGAGGAGCCTGGTGGACTACAGCTTATGGGCGTCACAAAGAGACACGACTGAGCGACTAACACTTTCTTTTTGGTCCATGACTACTTGGGTGGTCTTTAAGGAAAAATAAATTCTCCCTCTTGGCCCATGCGGCCTGTTGTCACCATTGTCTTAGATATTTGCTAACAAATGTAATAATACTAGTCATATATTTTACGTTGCTTTTTAAAAAAGATGTTTGTGATGTTGTTTTCCAATTGTACTACTTTGTGTTTTATTGTTTATAGGTAGATACTGCATATATTAATATTTCCTTAAGGATATTCTGCTTTAGGTACAGATATGGTGTTGTCGGTGAGCTTTTACTGTGAAACAAACAACCCTAAAACTTTTTTTTTTCTAATTTACTTTATCTTAAAGTTTTCGTTTTGTACTGGAGTATAACCCATTAACAACATATGTATGTGTGCATGCATTCTCCCCCAAACTCCCTTCCCATCCAGGCTACCACATAAGATTGAGCACAGGTCCATGATCACTTTAAAAACAACATCTGCTTGTTTAATCCATGATTGTGCAGGTTAGCAATATGGGTTAGCTTTAGCTGAGTGTTTATTTTGGTCTCGTTGGTGTTACTCAGGTGCTTGTGATCAACTGTCGGGTTGCCTGGGGGCTGCCTCATCTCAGAGAAGTTCATTCCTGACAGCTCACCTCTATTCAGAGTAGTCTCTTGTGTCCTAGCTGGCAGTTTTCACATGGCAGCTGGTCAGCTTTCAAAGAGACTGAGTGAAAGCTTGCAGGTTTCCTCAGGCTCAGCCTCAGAACTGGTACAGTGTCGTTTCCCTCCTGTTGTTTTGACTGAAACTGATGACAGTATCAGCCCATCTTCAAGGATAAGGTAATTAGACTCTACCTTTTCACTGGAAGAACTGCAGATACACTTTGCAAAGAACAGGGAAGGGATGGAAAGCAAGGGCTGTTTTTTTCCGGACTGCCACACTTAATTCTTCACCTGTCCTGTGAGTTGATAGTCTTTGCTTCCTCTTCCTTCTTGGTACCACTCATGGGTTTGTTTTACCAGAGCATCTACTATCTGAGTTGTTACTGTTGTTGGAAGAAGAATGAAGAACACAAAGGCTGTGTTTTCCCAAATGAGGAACCATAATGCTTTGCTCCCTGATGGTGTCTATGACTACATGATACCTACAAGTAACCCAATCATAAATTCACCCTCTTCTTCCAACACACCAGGTTATATTAAAGGACTAATTCCAATATAGTGGGAACTCTATAGAAGATGAATTCTTGACAACACAAAGGGATGGGGACCTCTAAGATTTAAAAAGCAGTGGGAGGGTGCTAGGATCTGTTAACTCAGGGAAGAGGTGTTTCAGAGACAGCACAATTATACCCAGACATAAATTAGGCAAGGAGTTAAATTGGTTTTATTTGGACCAAAAGTTCTGAGCTGGTACCAAAAGTAGAAATTAAGAGAGTCAGATTATGCTTTATTATATGGGAAAAAAATTTTAACCATTAGGACTTTTTAGAACTGAAAAGGGTAGTATAAGCTAGTGGGTAATAGCATGATAAATCTGAAGTTAGACTGGACTGAGTTCAAGTACTGTTTGTCATGCTTCCTGTCTGTGATCTTAGACATGTTCATTAATTTCCCTCATCGGTAAAATGGGACTAGTAACAGTTTGTACGTTCTAGTATTATTTTGAGGATTCAGTGATAACATATATGGAAGTTCTTATTGTGACAGCTGTCAAGGTAAGCACTCAGAATAATTCAGAGTTAATAATAAAATTATATTTATGCCTGAATCTGACTAAAGACCTGTGAAGAACACGTCAGTGGAACACCAGGCAGTTAAGAATACTAGTCTCCTGGGTAATGAAGCCTGTCTATACTATTGGAAATTTTCTTCCACTCCTAGCAATTCAGGTAAAGAAAGCTGCTTTGCCTTCTGTCTATAAAACAGATTATTACTATTTTGGTCTAGGCCTAATTACCTTGGATTGTAACCTTATTTTCTCTTGTTGGAATAATCAATAATTCCCAGTATACAAAGATACCTACTTACAACCATGACTTTATCTGAAAAAAATCACTATTTTAATGATCATAACAGCTCATTTTCTTCTTTCTGGCCAACATCATTCTTCACTAGAGCATTGCTTTAGGTGACTGAGAAAAAATCAATCCAAGGGAGAAAATTTGGTGTCCACAGGAAGTCAGAGTAATGGCAGATGGTGCCGGAAGGGCTGGCTTCTGATTACTACTAGTCCACTGGAATGCGGCCTGAGATTGGAAACAAATTGTGCTGCCAACGGCTGCCTTAACAGTTTGTTTGTAAATTGGGGCTGTTAGAGTTGCAGGGCATTTCAGAACTTTTGCTGCATTCCTAATATGCTTGGAAGACTTGGATGAAAGATGCTAACAGCATTACTGGGAAGCTAGGTGATTTGCGTGATCACCTGCTCACTTGGCCTAATGTAAGCTAGGGATCAGGAGAATTAAGTTAGAGGGGGAAAAAAAATCCATTTCTTGTGTCCAGCTACCCTGCTTAGCTGGGTACCTACTCTGTACCAATAAGGAACTAATGTAACAATTCTTTGAATAACAGCTGCTGTTCTCAGGTATCTATATCTATGTATCAGTCTCTAATGCTGTGTCTACACCTACACCTTCATCTGTATCTATGTCTTAAGCTATATATATAATACATGCATGTAATATATATGTGATATATATGCATATATCATATATATAGTTAAGTCCTCCTCATACAAATGAGTTCCATTCCAAGAGTCTGTCCATAAGTCCAATTTGTTCATAAGTTCAACAAAGTTAGCCTAGGTACCCAACTAATACAATCAGCTATAGAGTGCTGTATTGTGATAGGTTTATAATACTTTTTACCCAAGTACTATGTATATAAAAAACAAATAAAAATGTTAATCTTACAGTCCAGTACCTTGAAAAGTACAGTAAGACAGGGCAACAGCTGGCACACAGATGCTGGCACTCACATCCACATCTTTGAAAGTTCACAACTTGAAGGTTCCTATGTAAGGGGCTTACTGTATATGTCATTTTATCTATATATTCACACATGTCACATATATAATTCATATCTATATATGTATAATAGTCATACCTATGAATAAATAATGTGGGAATCAATTTACAAAGGAGGCACAGTTGTTACCCAGTTCTAAAAGTTGCTTGTAAGAAGTAAAATGCTGAAATTGAATTACTTCAACAACAACAAAGGTTTGTATTTTGTGAGTGCAATGCTTTAGCTCTCAGATTCCTCACTAGCTAGAGCTGTACTCCTATCACTGCATTGACTAGTGTGGTAAGACAGCCCATCAGAGCTACTGCAAATTGAGAGACACTAAATGTAAAAGGCACACTGGATTTTGCAGACTTAGTGCAAATATGAGATTGAAAATACCTCAGTATCATTTTTCTGTTGATTTTAAAGTGATAGTATATTGAATATACTAGGTTAAAATGTTTGTATTTCAAAAGATTCTTATTAGGTTTTTTTTTTTTTAATGTAGCTACCAGAAAATGTAAAATTACATATTGGGCTTGCATTTGTGACTCCCTTTTCCATTCTGTTGGGTAGTGCTGAGCTAGAATTTCATACTCTGAGACCCTCCGACCCATGATATCAACAACCCCCTGGGAGCTTATTAGAAATGCAGACTCTTCTCTTGTCCCAGACCTACAGAATCAGAATCTTCATTTTGACAAGATTGCCAGTTAATTCCTTTTCACAGTAAAGTTTGAGAATCCCTGGGTCAGAGTGCATTAGAGCTTGTGTCAGCTGATTAAGAGCAAAGGGGTTCTTGACAGCTGTCAAGACCCTGGTTGCATCTCTGTGTCATTCTGACTTAAGGTTTCTTGGGTGTGTACAGACTGTCACTGTCACGGAACTTCTGTGACTCCCTGTCCGTGATTTTATGAAGGCGATCAATGGGGAAAGTGTAACTCAAGTAGCGGAAGATTTACTTCATGGTCAGTATTCTACACGGAGCTCTTTGGGGAAGCAGAATCTGTCAGTAGCTGATTTTGACTTGCTTTTTTTCCCCTGGATTGTCCTGCTTGATGATAATCAAACAAGGGCAAGGTCAGGTCTTCATCCTCCAGAATTTTTCCTTCTTCTTCTTTGAATCTCCACTCTGAGGTGAGAAAGGCCTGCCCTGACATGCTTGCCTCCTTCCTCCGGCCTCTCTCCCCTTGCATTAACCCCCCTAACTTTTAGGGCGTGTCTCCCTGGATGAAATCCTGATTACTGCTCTCTGTGCCTTCTTTGTCCGGGAGGATACACGGCCCATGGAGATAAGGGCTTTTTCTTGTTCACTTCTTCAGTGACTCACCTGCCCTGAGTTAGGCCACACCTCACAGGTTAAGGGTACAGTCCCCTCAAATGGTGCCCCCCCCCCCCCGCTTTAGACATCAGCTGCAAGTTTGGGGTCCCCAGGGCACTCTCACTTCTGACCTACTAGCTACAAAATTTGGGAACTCCTTCTGTATCCTCAGGTTTGAAAATTATCTGAATTATTCATAGAATTCAGGAAAGTGCCATATTCCCTATTGCAGTTGTTGTTTGTTTTTTTTTTTAATAGTAAAAGGATAGAAATTGGGAGGAGCTAAAAGAAGAGACGCAGGGTGAGATATGAGAGGGTTGTGATTGCTAAATCACTGTGTTAGCTTAAACTATCCAGGGGCCACCTCATGTCATCTTGCTAGCTTAAAGTCAGGGGTGGTCCAAGGGACTGCCCACAAGTAACAAAGACATTCCTCTCACTTGGGAAAATCAAAGGGTTTAGAGGTTCCCTCTTGGAAACTAGGGACAAAAGCTGGTCAAGTTCTTTAGGACAGTCCCTCCCTCTCCATCCCTAATGCCTGTCATAGAAGTTCCTTGCAGATACTTCACACCCTTTAAACATTGAGGTAATGAGCTCCCAGTGTCTGGCATAGACCCTGACACTAAGTGAGGACTTTATAGAGAAGTAGAATGATCATGTTCTGAACTCTTCAGGTAGATGAAACATCTCAGAACTTGGCTAGAGATTCAACCTTCTCAGCAAGTGGCCTTCTAATGCCTTGTAGAAGTGCAGCATTGTTCAACAGAGTTATTTACAGTAATGGAGATGAAGTCCATAAATCTTTACTATGTCTTCTAATGCCAGTGCCCTGTTAGTGGAGGGAAATCAGCTCCAAAAATGACTGCAAAATGGTATTTGAACCTTTTTCTTTCACAGTTAACTATTGACACTTAAAGCTCATTATACATTTTCAAGGAGAAAGAAAAAATACTAATTACTAAGACGTCAAACAAACTCCCATAAATTAACTTTCTTTTAATGATTACTGTGGTCTCATCAAAAATCGCTTTGTCAAAAAATGGTGGTTATAGAATTTTTTGATTCCCAAATTATTGGTTGGAATAACTCAAATGCTTCCTCTGTCAGTGGAAGCAGTGAAGGGAAAACAAAAAACAGGAATGAAAAACCCAGAATTTTTCAGTTTAAATAAGATTAAACTAGGCATGAGATATAATCAGTGGCCTAATGTCAGTTCCAAACCATCAACTATTTCTGTGAAAATGAAAGGCATGTAGGTGGATATAGAGAGTGGATTTGGAGTCAAGTGGAGAGTTGACTAAATAGAATTCTTAGGTTTATGGTTTGGGGGACAACTTCCCATTGCTTGTGAGTCTAGGTCAAACCTCATAGAAACTTTAGGACATAGAAATGAGCTGGTGCTTCCATGTTCATAAATCTGCAACCTTCTCTAGAACCTATTAGCTAAGTGATTTGGGGGTGAGGTGCCTACCCTCTGATGTCAGTTTCCTCATCTGTGAAATGGGAAAATAATTTCTCTCTGAAAATAGCATCTCTCGAACAGGATTGTTGAGAGGGTTCAGTAGGGCTGTACATGTGAAGCCCATCATGTGTGACTCTAAAGTTTCTAAAGTCATGTTCTCTATGCTTGAGGGTGAGTGAGTTTCTAGAAAATTTGTGCTTTCAGAGTTTTCCTGGAAGGTCCTGTTCTTGTTTTTGGTGGTCTTTTGCTAAGTTTGACAATTCTGAACAGCCCGCTTTACTTCTGTGGTTAGAGCATTTGTAGTATGTGTTTGTTTCTTCTTATCATTATTCACATATGGCAGATTCTTCACTTTGTACGCATGGTCAGTAGTTCAGGATGAAATGAAGAGCAAACACAGGAACCAGAGTCCCCTAAGGATTGTTTGCTGTGAAATAAAGTAACATGTCTTGTCCTCTTCTTTTCAGAAATGATGTTCCTTCTTCCCTGCTCATTTCCTTACAGAACCTCAGTTGTACAAGGGCTTCTGAGCAGGAAAGCACTTGGCTTACTGGTGCCTGTAGATACTAGGCAAGTTTCTTAACCTCTCTGAGTCAAAATTTCCCTGTACATGATGGGGATGAGAGTTCTTGCTTTACCCTCTATGGGGAATGACATGAGTCTTCTCTGCAGTGTCCAGCTGGCAGGGAGAAATGCCTTTTCCTTCTTAGCTTTCCTGTCAAAGGAGCACAGGCGCTGGCTTGGCCACTGGTGACTTTCTGTGTCCTCTTGACTCCCATCTAGATATGGTCAAATGAATCAATGGCAAGAGAAGCCATGGGTACCCTGGTACTTCTTACAGGATCTGTGATTCCTCAAAAATACTTTAGAGATATCCTGATACACGCTGTATGTATGTTAGTAGAGGTAGCTAGAATTTTGATCAGAGATTTACACTCTAGAGTGATCAACTAGCAATATGATTAGAAAAGCTCTGCTCTGAAGGTGCCTCCTGCAGAGGCTTAAACTATTCTTATTTCTGAGTAACTTAAACATTTTGCCCACTAGCCTAGTAAGTGAGTTTGTTGGAGAGACTAGTTGCTTACTAACATAATGACTGATAGAAATGAGCTCTCATTTGTGAAAGCAGCAAAATTTGAATGATGTAGTTTGGCTGAAATATCATATGTGTCATATATAATACATATATTATATATAATATATGATATATTTATGACATATATATCATATTTTCTGGTATTTGAGCCAAGCCACATAATATGCATACGCATGTGAATACACACACACACACACACACACACACACACACCTTTGCGGCATTTGAAGTAACTGAATGTCAACTGGGCTTTAGATGATATTAAAAAAATATTTCTTCAAGTCCTTATCTGTTAGAGATATGTATTCAAATATTTACAAATGGAATAATATTGTATCTTATATCTGGGATTTATTTTTTAAAACTATAACCACATTTTCTACCACAAACAAAAACAGATGACAAAAATCAAAAAGCAAAACGAAAAATACTTGGGAGTATAGATAAAATGAAATTGGCAAAATACAGATAGTTGGTGGCAAGGGGCATATAGGGAGTGGTTAAACTTTTCTCTATATATTTATATGTGCTATAAAATTCCCATTAAATATAATCTAATGAGGTCTCTAAGGTGAATCCTTAGGGAAGGTGTGAAGATGGTTCTGAGTCCAGTTTCAGGTGATTTCTGGGTGTTGATGCTGACATTAGGCTGACACATAATATCTCTAGGATATCGTTGTATCTGTTTCCAGTAGATCTTTCTGGAAATCTGGTGGTCATAACCTCTATAAGTACAGTGAGCTGAAACTGAAATAATTTATAGAATAGCTATACAAACTGGTTTGGCTCATTTGCTGACAGATGTTTGTTTTAAATGTGTGGATATGACAAAATTTGACCTGAGACTCATTTTTGCTGCAACTTAGTGACGAGGTGAGAGCCAGGCTTCCCTGGTGGCTCAGATGGTTAAGAATGTTTCTGCAATGCAGGAGACTGGAGTTCAATCCCTGGGTCAGGAAGATCCCATGGAGAAGAGAATGGCAACCCACTCCAGTATTCCTGCCTAGAGAATCCCATGAACAAAGGAGGCTGGTGGGCTACAGTCCATGGGGTCACAAAGAGTGGGATGTGACTGAGTATACTCAGTAATGAGGATATAGGTGGGTAGCTAAACTCTACTTCAGAGTCCCTTTGGTGGCATCAACCACCAAGATAGAACCTCAGAATTGTGCTCACATTGGGTTATGTCCGTTCTCTGCAGCATTGCTGAGACTGGAGGGAGCTGGCCTGGGGAGGTCTGCCCCATGACAGGGTAGGAAGGGGAGGAGTGGGGAACAGCATGGGCCCTCACAGGCCTTGGTAGAGACCACCACCTTGCAATTGGGCTTGGCTGTCAGGCGGAGCTGACTGGGGAAACCTGGCCTGGTGTCCGGAGTGGGACTCTGCAGAAGGGCTGGGAGCCTTTGGAGTCCAACAGGGGATGGACACCTCAGCTTCGCTGGGAGAGTTAAATCACACAAGGCTGCAACAGGACCCAGAACCCATCAGGAGAAGGTGCTTTATATGGAGAGGAATCCTAGCAAGAGTAAGGCAAGCATCCTTCCACTCCTACTCAGTAATGACATTTGATGACTGAAGCAATTTCTAGGGTGTGAGATAGGAAATGAAGAGCTGGGGCTTATCACCAGAGCTGGGGTTCAAGGTAAGCCCTGTGTTTATGAAAATGGCAAAAGCTCAGTTATCCTTGGGTTGTCAGGTCAGCATGAATGTATTATGTTGAGTCATTGAACTGTGTTCTTAAATCTCTCTTGGCTATTGGTCATATCGGTCAGTAAGGACCAAGGATACCAAGGGTTAGAGATACTAGATAAATTCCAGTAAGAAACTGCTCCCAGTTGCTTTTCTTCCACAGACATCTCACAGTGTGGCCAGATAATTTATTGGGGAGCTCGTTTGTGTTTTCTCTCCGTGGAGACCCCATTCTTTGAATGCCTTTTATTCACCTCCTTCTGCTTCAAGAGAAGTTATGTTGCTGAAACAATAGTGTAGGTTACATGCTACATGCTACATGCTGTGCCAGTCTTTTCCCTTTGGGCCTTTTTTTTTTTTGCCTTCAGACCAAGTTCTTAAAAAGATTATGCATGACCAAAGAAGGTGCTGCAAAGCTCAGAGAAAAGAGAACAGGGGTCTGCAGACCCTGTGGGCACTGGAGACCTGTGACTTGCTCTTGATGTTACCATGGAGAGATGAACGAGTCACAGGAAGTGAAATGTGGAATAAGCAGAAGAGAGTGCTAGGTGACTGCAATGGAAAACTATGCATATAACTTTCTGGGTTAAATGATTCTAGCCTTTGAGTTATTTTGCAACTCAGTACATTGTAACTAATAGTAATGCAAAATAATTCATGTCTATATGCATGCAAATAAATCCTGTCCAAATTGGGGGATCAGTTGACTTCTTTCCCCACCCCTTTCATTTATTTGTAAATTCATTTCCATATTTCTTTGCTCCATGTAAATGTATGCTCCTCTGACTTCTTCATACTGGTTGTAATAATTTTGCCTATCTCCTCATTAATCATGGATTAAGTAAAATCCTTAACATGTCTTCACTTTATATATGATTAAAAAGTAGAGTGGTGATTTTACCTTTTAACAAAATTTACACTTTAACAAGATGAGAACAGGTTAACATCTAGGGCATCTGGATAGTAGTCCATGGGAGCCTGTAGCAATCTTCCCTAAGCCACTAGGACTACTTGGTTGTCATTTCCTTTTGACAAATGTCTAACTGACCCCAGTAATTAAACGTAAGGTATCTAGTCTCCTCCCCTGCAATCTTCCTGTAAGAGAGAGTATGGTTTAGTCACAGGGAGTCCTGGAGAGCATCAGCATCTTATACAATGTTGGTAAACAGACCCAAGAAAGAAGAGCCAGTTCCTGAAGACTTGTTAAAGAATTCACGAGGGCAAGCACTCTGAGGCAGATGCACCAGTATTTTCATGGCTGGATCAGCTGGTGTTCTGGTGGGATTAGGTGACAGGAGTTCTGTGTGAAAGAGGAGGATTTCAGGACTGTTGTTCTGTACCCCACATGCCTAAAAGCCCTGTACTTGCCTGGCTTCGAGGTCCAAGAAAGAGGCCAGAGTCAGCCGCAGAGACATCCATGGTTTGATGGATGGGCAGCTTATATATCTGAAACAAGGTCCTGGAGCCTTTATTTACTCCACGGTGTGTGGCAGATGGCTGGCAGGACAGGGTGGCGATCTTTACTCCTGAGGTGTGGGAGTGTGGAGGTTACAGCATGGGGAATTGACATCAAGTTGGCTCATCAGTTACCAGCTATCAGAAGGTTACTCCCCTCACCACTGCTTTAAGCTATCATGGCGGAGAGGTTCTTGTCTAAAGTTTAGAACAGCCTCTTGCTGGGGATTAGGGGGTAGAGGGCGGGCACATATGTAGGAAGGTCAGTCATGTGAGTTGAGTGTAGATGAAGTAGGCACTGGTCCAGGGAATGTACAGAGAGAAAGGGAATCGCCATTTTGGGTAGTCTGATCACACAAGGACCAAAGAGGTCATCCCGACCTAGGATACTGCTCACAAGTATAATAAGCTACTGGGCTCCTCAAGGCCTTAAATGTTGTTCATTGTGGGAGGAAGTCCTGGTTCTATTTTTCTGCACTGCCCCCTCTGCCCCTACTTGTGTCCAGACACTACTCATTTCACTATGAAAAGTCCCTACTGTCATCCCTGTGCTACTTAGCAAACCCTTTATGTCCAGTTTACGTAAAGATATTTGAAGTACTTTTCATGCATCCCCTGGGTATGCCTTTCTGGTTAGGTCTGTCTTGTGTTGGGATCTGTAGGGTGTGAGATAAAGCTCTTTTGCTCACATATCTGTCACACTTCTTACTGATACCAGTTCAGGGCATTTCAGAAGGATATCTGAACAGAGGAATGCCATGACCATATGTCTCCTTTAGGAGAGTGTTTATGCCACATTATTGTCCATGTGAGTCTACTAAGGATTTTTACTAAAGTATGTCATCTGATTCAGCAGTCCTGGGGTGGGGCTGGTAATCTGCAATTTTAACAAATTCTCAGGAGGTGCTAATATCAGTCGTTGATCCCTGGAGAAGGCTTTGTTGATCCCTGGAGAAAGAGTCTAAAACAGAAATCTGCAAATATTTCCATAAAGACCAAAATAGTGATTATTTTCAAGCTCATAGGTCATGTAGTCTTTGTTGCTGTGTAACTCTACCATTACAGACTGGAAGCAGCCATTGACAATATGGAAATTAATTGGCTTTAATAAAATTTTATTAAAAAAAAACAAACAAACAGAATTTGTGTTAGGTCCATAGGCCTAATGATACTTCTAAGTCAGTCTCTGGCTTAGAAGTATCATTCGGACAGTAGGTAGTATATAGATGGATTTGAAGGATGAGGTGGGAATTGGAGACAGGTAGCCCAGTTCAGTGGAAGAAAATTTGACGAAAGCTTATGAATGCTTAGACAAAGACAGAGGAAATCGAAAGTGAAAGTAGAATTGATAGGACTTGACAGGGATCAACAAAATGGAAGAGCTGACATCAATATTGGATGGGTTTTCAGGTCCTCAAGTAATAAAATAAAGCATGACTTTTCATGGACACATTTTGGGAGGATTGGTTTTTGATCTGTTGTTTCCAGGATATGACAGCTTTTGTTACTGACATCCTTCAGTATTTATGAAAACCCAGACGGCATGATGCTCACATTAATGATAAAAAATTAGGGGGGAAAATATGAAATTTCAGGGGGAAAAATTCTCATGTCATTTAAATGTCCTTTCTACTGAAATATGGATAGGTTTTGTTTTCTGCATTAACTGCAATTCTATGAGTTAAAGAATTATATGCTATTTATTAAATAATTGAGTTTCTCTTCTACTCAGGGACTTCTGGTAGGTGATAAGGTATATTCAATAATAGGAAATATTACATGCCTATGGTAGTTATTTATGACTAAAAAGTGAACTTGATAGCTGCATCTCACACTTGAGAAACTGGGTATCTTTGGAGGGGAGTATAAAGCAAATACCTCTAAGTTAAATAGCAGAAAAGTTAAATTATATCACAATGCAGCATTGCACCAATTGAGTTCTACAGAATAGTTAAAAAACAAACAAACAAACAAACTTAGTCCTGCCAGTGGAAATTCAGGAAATATGAACTACCTTCTTTCAGCATTCAGGTTAACGTCATTATTATCCACAACCCAGTACCATTATGAAACCCATGGAAATGAAGAATCCCATAATAACATTTAATTTCCAGTTTATCTTCAGTTTTCCTAAACAGTCCCTATAAGATCTTTCAGAGTTTGTTTTAAAATCAGGATCTGACCAAATTTTATATCTCACATTTGGTTGTTACCTCTTTTAATCCAGTGTTCTCAAATCCCACTTCTGGTCTCCTGAATCAGAAATTCTGCAGATGTGAATATACGTCTGCGGTGGGGATTCTAATGCATGCTAAAGTGTGAAAACCACTGCTTTTATTCAGTCCTGATACTGTTTACCTTGAACTGTTCTTCTGCCATTTCATTAAATAACATTGACTATAATCTTGCTAATTATCTTGTTTAAGCACTCACAGTATATGTTTGTTTGTTTGCTTGTATGTCTACTTCTTGCACACTTACTTGTCCTCCTATTTCAAAAAATATTGAGAGGGATAAATCATGTGTCTTTTCCAACACCTTCCAAAAATAGCTCTGGGCTTGAATATTTCTTGCAAGTGCAATGGATCGTATCACAACCATTTCTTTGGGCTGTACCTTTTTTTCCAACCAAGTAAATCTCCTCTATTCTGTCTTGCTAGACTAGATTATTACCACTCTGGCTTTCTATTCTATTTTTCATTTCCAAGATGATTTTTTGTGGAGTATCTCTTGAGAACATTGCCCTTTTCTCTTTGGGCTTTATCAGCTCTCTGGTTATAGCATGAACTCATCCATTTCACGTACCACATTCTTCTGTTTTAAACTGTGTTTTATTAGAGGATTTGTTTTCAGTATCTTATCTGACCATATCATATCATATGTGGAAATGGAGTCTTTGTTCTCTTTGATGTTTTATTTTTTTTTCTCTTGCTAGTCTGTACCAATTCGCTTAGATGCCAGCTCTGAAACCTGTTTCTCTGGCATCTCTCCTGACAGTTACATTGAGTTTCTTTTTGCTTCAATTTGTAGGGTAAAGCCAGTTTACAGTTAATGTGTTTCTGCATTTTCACAGAAATCTGCAAATCTCAGCAGATTGTCCCACATATTTTTTTTTTTTAACCCAGGATGCAACAGCTGTGTGATACTTTAAAATGATGTCACCGCATATGAAAGCAGATCAAGGTGTGTATTCTACCAGTTATCATCCACTAAGATAAAGATAGTTGAACATAGTGCAAACGGAAGTGAAGGCCTTGTGAGACACATAAACATACAGAATTAGTAAGCCAAAACAAATGAGATAATTTTTATTCTTTCATAGGAATAACAAGTCATCTTAAAGGATAATTTTTATGTCCCAAAATGCAAAATTGTGAATCTCCTACAGATATAAAATGAGCATGTGTTAAAAAAATTTTATTGAACTTGTTATTAGCAAGTGAACCAGACAGCTATTGTCATAGACTCACAGGAGAAGTCTCAGAAGTACAATTTATATGAAGTAAAGGAAGGTTGAAACAAGTGTGCATGTGGACACCAAAATCTTTGTTTTCTGTGGGAAAGAGGTGAAGTCAACTGATCCTTTCCCACAGAATGTATTTGAAAGTCTGTAGATATGATTTGTTAAGCTGTAGTATCAGTAACATACATAACTTAGGTAATATAGCTCAAGGACAACGGAAGGGTAGAAGCAGACAGCTCTGAAAAATGGGCTTAAAAATACTGCTGTGTTTTGCAGTTGGGGACACCATAATCCTTTTTAATATTTCCAACTGTCCTTATGGTAATAGAATTAAAAAAAAAAAAAACTTGGTAGCTTGCAAGATTCTTTAAAATACATGTTTCTGAGCATGACCTCACACTTGTCAGATAGCGTGGTGGTGTTTTCTCATAGTCTGCCTCACAGAGATGCTTAGCACCTAGCATGGAGCAGGAAGGTGCCCAAACCATGTTGCTGTCCTGGAGGAAACAGTGTTGGCAGTGGTGAAAAGCAAGGAGCCTAGAATTATATACCATGGGCATCACTTTCCTTATCTGTACAGTGGAGACAAAATAGTTCCCATCTCATGGAATTCTGATGAAGAGTCAGAGATAATATGTAGCAGGTGCTGAGAACAGGAACTGACCCAGTAAATGCTGCCTCTTGTTGTTACCAACATGGTCCAAAAATAATACCACATCTTCTGCATTCAAAACCCACGTACATCCTCCACCCAGGATGGAGCATTGCATTGGGAAGGTTGATTATATTTTCAAATTTCTAGATTTGACAGCTCTGTTTTTATTTTTCCATGGCAAGGATCACGGTGGTGTATGAAGTGCAAATTTTGTTGCCGAACATAAGTTCATGTGCCAGAATCACAGTGAGGCCAAAGTGAAACCTTGGAGTTTGAAACAGAGAAAAGTTTGTTGCAGGGCCATGCCGGGAGATGGGTGGCTCATGTCCCCTAAACCCTGAACTCCTCAAAGGGTTTCAGGAAAGCACTTTGAAAGGCAAGGTGAGGTAGGGGCATGGTTGGTTGTTGAAAACTTTTTGTTGGTATCCTTCGTCCTTGCAGCTGCCCATGTAGGTCAGGTCATGATATTTCTATAAACCTCTGACTACAGCTCTGTCTCTATATGAATGGGCTCTTAAATATCAGACAATGGGCTCTCCTGTATATCTCAGGCTACGAACAACATTCTTTTAACAAAAGGTGCAGAGGCAGCATGACTAAGCAAAGGCAGGGGACACAAGGGTAACGTAAAAGAAACATATCTAACATGCAGTCAGTCTTGTTCTTCCATTTTACAGTTTCACGTTTCTGCCAAAGAAAGTTGAGAGTGGTCCTTGTGTGGATTTTCCTTGGGAATCCTTTCATCCCCATGTCAGAGGAGAACTTGTATTCAGTCAAACCTGAGCTATGCTGATAACCCAGTCCCTAGTACTTGATATCTGCTTCAGTGGAACCTGCAGGTAAAAGTTTCTGTTTGCCAGACTGACATTTCAGCCTTATGAGGACGATGGGAAAGAGTCCAGCAGATGCCTGTGTCTGGTCTTGGTTGTGAGCCATGGTCAGTGCTGTCTGCTTGCTCTCTCTCAGCCATCCTGAGTCCTTATACTGATGAGAATACATATGGACCAAGGAGTTAACTGAGCAGAGCTTGGATTTGAAGCTGGTCTGTCTGACTTTTATTATGGGACTCTCTAAGCTCTGCTGCTTCCTGCTTAGAGGAGTTATGTGGTACAGTAGATCCCAGATAAATTTCAGTTCAGTGCAGTCACTCAGTCGTGTCCAACTCTTTGTGACCCCATGGACTATAGCATGCCAGCCTTCCCTCCCCAACTTCCGGAGCTTGCTCAAACTCATTTCCATCCAGTCGGTGATGCCATCCAACCATCTTATCCTCTGTCGTCCCCTTCTCCTCCTGCCTTCAATCTTTCCCAGCATCGGGGTCTTTTCAAATGAGTCAGTTTCTTCACGTCAGGTGGCCCAAGTATTGGAGTTTCAGCCTCAGCATGAGTCCTTCCAATGAATATTCAAAACTGATCTCCTTTAGGATGGACTGGTTGGATCTCCTTGCAGTCCAAGGGACTCTCAAGAGTCTTCTCCAACACTACAGTTCAAAAGCATCAATTCTTAGGCACTCAGCTTTGTTTATAGTCCAACTCTCACATCCATACATGACCACTGGAAAAACTATAGCCTTGACTAGACAGACCTTTGTAGGCAAAGTAAGGTCTCTGCTTTTTAATATGCTATCTAGGTTGGTCATAACTTTCCCTCCAAGGAGTAAGCATCTTTTAATTTCATGGCTGCAGTCACCATCTGCAGTGATTTTGGAGCCCAAAAAAATAAAGTCTGTCACTGTTTCCATTGTACCCCATCTATTTGCCATGAAGTGATGGGACTGGATGCCATGATCTTAGTTTTCTGAATGTTGAGTTTTAAGCCAACTTTTTCACTCTCTTCTTTCACTTTCATCAAGAGGCTCTTTAATTCTTCTTTGCTCTCTGCCATAAAGGTGGTGTCATCTGCATATCTGAGGTTATTGATATTTCTCCCAGCAATCTTGATTCCAGCTTGTGCTTCATCCAGCCCAGCGTTTCTCATGATGTACTCTGCATATAAGTTAAATAAACAGGGTGACAAATACAGAGCCTTGATGTACTCTTTCCCAATTTGGAACCAGTTCTGATGTTCCATGTCCAGTTCTAACCATTGCTTCCTGACCCGCATACAGATTTCTCAAGAGGCAGGTCAGGTGGTCTGGTATTCCCATCTCTTTCAGAATTTTCCAGTTTATTGTCATCCACAGAGTCATAGACTTTGTTGTAGTCAATAAAGCAGAAGTAGGTGTTTTTCTGTAACTCTCTTGCTGTTTTGATGATCCAACGGATGTTGACAATTTGATCTCTAGTTTCTCTCCCTTTTCTAAATCCAACTCGAACATCTGGAAGTTCATGGTTCACATACTATTGAAGCCTGGCTTGGAGAATTTTGAGCATTATTTCACTAGTGTGTGAGATGAGTGCAATTATCAACTCGCAGATGGAAACAAAAGAGTACGTTCGAGGTCTAGTGACTGAACTCGCTTCATAGGCTTAGCTTCTGGGAATGGGACCTGAGTTTTGGTGAAAGAGCAGGCTTTGGTGCTCAGTACTTTAAGGGTTGGGATTTCCCTGGTGGCTCATATGGTAAAGAATCCTCCTGTCAATGCAGGAGACACAGGTTTAATCTCTGGATCAGGAAGATCCCCTGGAGAAGGAAATGGCAACCCAGTCCAGTATGCTTGCCTGGGGAATCCCATGGACAGAGGAGCCTGTTGCGCTACAGTCCATGGGGTCGCACAGAGTTGCACATGATGAGGAACTAACACTTTGACTTTTTGACTTTAAGTGTTGAGTGGAACTCTTAGAACTCCCTGGATCAGGCACTGTGAGGCCTGGGGTGGCCCCAGGAGGCTCTCACACAGCCATGGCAATATTGGCTGGAGCACTGGCAGGCCCAGAGAGCCAGCCCTGCACTGCATAGACTGGAGTGGCGAGTCTGCCTGAGTACCCACCTCACACAGCCCCAAGGATGGAGGTCCACAGAGGTCATCAAGGTGGCAGAAGGAAAGTCCACTGTTACCCTTGCTCTGAGAGCTCAGTTGCTTGTTCCCTTGGACTTTTGGAGCAGAGACACAAATGTTTCTTTTTCTAAGAAAGATAGTTACCATATATATACAGGAGTAGAAGACAGACACCTTGCATTATCACAGCTGGGGCTCAGAGCTGCTGTGTTTGATACCAAACCTGTATGTGTCTCCCTACAAATTTTGGCCACCTCTGTTCCTTTCCTTAGGCTCCAGGAACAAAGTGCCCCAGATAGAGTGGCTTTAAAAAGCAGCAGTGTATTCTCTCACAGCAGTGGAGGCCGGGAGTTCAAAATCAGTGTGATGAGCAGGATCATGCTCCTTCAGAAGGCTCAAGGAGAGGTTTGTGGCAGCGTCACTCCAGCCTCTGCCCTTCTGTTTACATGATTGTCTTCCCTCTGTTCCTGTGTCATCCCATGGCATTCTCTTCTCTCTGTCTGCATCCAGATTTTTGTTTTTGTTTTTGTTTTTTTTTCCTTATGAAGATAGTGATCCTATTGGATTAGGGCCCATTCTAATGACCTCATGTGAACTTGATTCCATCTGAGATACCATGCTCTCAGATAAGGTCACATTCACAGGTAATAGGGTTAAAACCTCAAAATACAATTTGGGGGGAACGCAACTGAACTTGAAACAGTGCCCATTCTTTTCTCAGGCTCCCTTTTCTTTTCCAGGCATCACGTTTTCACATAGGATAGTTGTTTGTTCTTTTTTCTCTACATCCATCCTCCCAATCAAAAATGCAGTTGGCCTACTGTGCATTAAGCATTGTGGTGAATTAATGTTCCGTGCAGGTGACAGGGAACCAGCCCTTGTGAACCTTCTCATTGAAGGAGAGAGAAACAATGCAAGTCAATAGATAGATGAAAGAGTCTCAGGCTGGACTTAGGAGGAAAGCAAGGGGTTGAAACAGGGCATGAGGGATGGAGGTGAAAGTCTAGGGTAGGCAGGAAAGATTTCTCTGAAGAGATGCAGCTGAAAGGAGATTTAAAGAACGAGAAGTCATCCATGGTGAGCTACAAAATAGTGGCTCAGGCCGAAGGAAAAGTGAGTGCCAGGCCTGGAGGCAGGGGCCAGCCGGCACGTGCGAGGAGCAGGCTGTTGACTGCTGTGGCCTAGGAGTTGGAGTAAAGCATGAGAAGACTTGGAGATTTAGGCAGAGGCCAGATCTTGAAGGATCATAGATAAAAAGTTGAATTTGAAGTCAGGCTAACCGCTGACCAGCATCTATCATAAGACCAACATTATAATATGATTAGCATACTTGTTATAATCATACTTGTTAGAATTTTTTAAGCACCTCCTGTCTGCCAGCCACCCAACCAGGCACTTCTCACACCTCATGACATTTTATATTGAATATAACCTCAAAAAGGATATACGATAGGAGTTCTTAGAGCCTTTGTTCACTCATAGAGCATGTGATGTGTTGCACACAAAAATACACATCCCTAGGAATGCCATGATGATCTCTGCCCTTGAATTGTACACAGTCTGATAAAAACATCTGCTAGCAGATGATCATGCTAATAGCTCAGGGCCAGGGCTGTAGATGTCCAACCACTCTGGGCTTAAGTTTACTACACACGTCAAGTGGGGAAGGCATAACTCCTCCTTGCAGGGTGATGGTGAATGTCAGGAGAGTCACCGGGTAAGAAGTGCCCAGGCCAGGGAGATGCTCCATCTCTGGAGGTCATTATTCAAGCCTTGCTTGTGCTGTGAGTGACACCTGCATGCAGGATACCCAGCCTGTGAGAGATGGCAAGACCCTTCAGGGAAGGGGAGATGGGAAAGGCTTCAAAGAGGAGTGAGCTAACCAGAAGGCACAGTGGGCATCCCTCAGGCAGCCAGGGAGGAAGAGGACAAAGATCCACTTTCCCTCAAGCCCTGCACGAAAATCTTTCTGATTAAAATCAAGTGTGAGTACCAATGTACCTGTGGTTTTGAGGGGAAGAGGCTTCACACTGTAATTTGACATCTCAACCCTGTATGATGCTTGGTAAGAGATGCGTTAGGATAACACTTGGCAGGCATAGTTCCACATTTAATTTTAGTAGCCATGAGAATAATATAGTAATCATGGGCCCTTTCAAAGGTTTTCTGTTTCCAAGAATGTACCATTGTCATTTATTTTTTTTTTAAGCATACATCCACTTGCCCTCTAGTGACAATATTCTGTATTTCACTCAGATTCAGAAAACAGGCTGCCTGCTGGCTCGTCCAACAAATTTTCTTTCTCTCAGACAGAGGCCCACTGCGAGTATCAGTCTATTAAAGTACAGGACACAGTGGCCTCTGTGAAATGACTTTACTGTCATCCCTAGGAGAACATTTCACAGTGGGAGCATTGCCCAGGACCTTAGACAGGAGATGGTCTCCTCACCTCTGCTTGAGCTGTTACCAGCCCCACCCCTACTCGAAAATAAGGCGTATGAAGGATTGTGTTTGCTTCACCACTGATGCCCAGTGTACGGAACAGCGTCTGGTGTATGGAAGGAAGCTGGTGGAAGACTGGCTGAACAGAAACTGGTATGCAGGTTGAAAGGCATCAGTTATGAAGCCCCTAGCGCTCAGTCAGGCAGAGAGCAGGTGCTTGACTGAGGATGGTGTCCTCCCTTCTCTGGCTCTTACCACGTCCATTTTTCTTTTGCCTTAGTCTTATTTCTCAGAACTGTTTTCTTGCCATCCTCTCTTTGGCCATTTTGAGCAAAAGTTTGGAAGGTGTATAGAGAAGAGAATTGAGAATGGAGCTGTTTTAAATCTGAAAGACAAGACCCTCAGCAGACCCTTCATTCTGGTTGATTATGTTTCACATTTAATCCTTTCTATAAACCAGTCTTCTCCAATCCCTGTTTCACAGACCCGTACCAGTCTGTGGCCTGTTAGAAACCAGACTACAAAGCAGGAGGTGAGCGGTGGTTGAGGGAGTGAAGCTTCCTCTGTATTTACAGCCACTCCCCATCACTCACATTACTGCCTGACCTCCACCTCCTGTCAGGTCAGCAGCAGTGTAATAAATGTAATGTGCTTGAATTATCCCAAATCCACCCCCCACCCCAAGTCTGTGGAAAAACTGGCCTCCATGAAACCGGTCTCTGGTGCCAAAAAGGGTGGGGAGCCCTGCCGTAAATCATCCGATTATTTCTCTCCGTGGTGTACTTTGGGGCTAGATCATGTGCACTTGGCACATGGTGAAACCTGGAAATCTAACTGGCCTGGCTCATAGTTTCCCACTGTTCAGCCTCCACTAACTAAGCAGCAACATCCTGGGCTTTCAGGAATGAGGTTAGCCAACATTTTTTTTCCCCTATCATCCTCTTCATAATTGTTTTGTTCCTTTCATTATAGTTGATTGCTCATTTCTGCTTTAAAAGTCAGGACCTTGGGGACCATGCAGATGAGAGAAAAGTGATGATGCTTTTCCCTGATGATGGCTGAACATGCCCACTATATGTCTTCAACTCCTTGTAGTTTAAACAAAACAAAACTGTATCATCTTCAAGTGCCTTAGGATCTTTCAGGCTGCGGAATAAGGGTGAGCCAGGAGAGGAAGGGAGCATTTCTTAGAGTGTCTTTTAAAGTCTTGCACGTCTAAGTCCTTGCTTAAACAGTAAACTCTTTGGAGAAAAGAGGAGATAACTTTAGAGTTCCTGCCCAGCATCTGAGCCCCTCAGAGTTCTATCAAGTCGGATATGATGCTGAATGGATCCTCTTTGAGAGGTGGGGGCCAAGTTGGATCCTGATTTATTTTTTTTGATCCATGATGTTCTCCAGCTCAGAAACAAGTAATGCTTCCCAGTGGGCAGAGGATGAAGTCTAAACTTCTTAACCTTGCATTTAAATGCTTTTGGAACCAACTACCAATTTATCTTTCTGACCCCATCTTCTAGTTTCTGTGGTGTTCCCATCAAATCATCCCCCCACTGGCCTCCAGCTCCTTCATGCTTTAAAATTTTAATTATATGTTTTTGGTTAGGGAAGGGTAGAGCTTTGATTGATGAAGAAGATATCTGAAAAGTACAAGACACAGTATTGAGAGTTCTATCTGGAATTAATTCTTATTGGTTATTGTCAGATTTCTTTCACTTTTTTAAAAAATACATGTCTATATATAATTACTGTGTTTACATATTTATTTACTCATAAAAGTGATGCAGAGAATTAAAAAAATCATATAGGAAATACAGACTCCAGAAGAGAGGAGGTGTTTACAGGTAAAACTGAAGGTTTTAAAATGATCATTGCCAATCCTGATTTCCTCTCACCTTCTCCTGAAGTAACCACTGTTTTCATTTTGTTGCATATCGTTAATTTAATAATATATGGTATTATTCTATGCTTATTTTAGTTCACATCAATAACATAATAAGATGTATATAATTCCATAATTTGCTTTTTTCCTTCAGCTGTATTTGTGGAGATCTAGCCAGGTTGTTCCTAGTAGTTCAAATTCATTGCCTTTAACTGCTACTCCCCACTGTATGTCTGTTTATGCATTCACCTGCTGGTAGGTAATTGGGCTGTTTTCTCACTTTTGCAAAGCTGTGAGGAAAATGAACGTGATTTTTCATACACATGTAGGAGTGTGTGTCTCTAGTGTGCCTGGACGTGGTAGGCTCATTTTATTTGCACACTTTTGGTGATCATGGAATCTGCTGAATTTCCCTATTCTTTTACTAGGTTACATGCCCAAATAGAGTGGACAGAGAAATGCATTTCTCAGATATTCTTTCTCACTTCTCTTAAATTACACAGGCATAGAATTCCCTTTATTCTCCTCTCTTCTTGTGGAAACTCATTCTCTTTATCAGGGTTCCACTGAGATAACATATATTGGGTAGTCCTCTCATTTGATGTTTACTGTAGATTTGAGCTATTTTTGACTTGTTCACGCCTCTGCCAGGGTGAGTCAGTCATCTCAGAGGGCACGTTGCCCACACACTCATTTGTATTCTGTATTACTGAGCTGCATTACTGGCCCCTGGTTTCTGCCAAATGTACCTAAGTCTGGTCAGGCTCCAAGTTTAGGTTCTAAAATCAGGTGAAGGAGAGTCAAAACCACTCTTGTCAAAAAATTGCTAATAATGTGCTATCTCAAAACAAGTTACACTTAACCAATCTCCCCCCACCCTGGCAGCATTATACCTAGTCAGTGTTCCTTTGATTGATCAACAAACAGGATGGATCCTATGTCTGATAAATATCTACTGTCATTTTTAAATATATTTCACTTAGCATGTAAGAGGCACAAATTCCTATTGTTAGTCACTCAGTTGTGTCCAACTCTTTGCAACCCCATGGCCAAGAGCCCACCAAGCTCTTATGTTCATGGGATTTTCCAGGCAAGAATACCGGAGTGAATTGCCATTCCCTTCTCCAGAGGATCTTCCTGACCCAGGGATCGAACCCATGTCTCCGGCATTGCAGACAGATTCTTTCCCATCTGAGCCATCAGGGAAGCCCCTTGCTATTGTTAGAGGCATTTGGAGATACAAGTGACAGTGGATATAGCAGATAAATACCCTCGTCTCTTTCTCCTGCTGGTACATTTGTGGTCATTTACTGGGTCAGATAGGGTCACCGGCACCTTCATCTGCCACAGCTCCAACACGCACACACGTGACTCGGGGCGCTTTGTGGAGTGACCGCACTGAACATGTTCCGTAATACTCGGGTGTGGCAAGGGGTCGGCAGCATGACTGGGACAGAAAAGCTCCTGCTGCCTGGGTTCTGCCTGCTCTCTCTGCCCCACCAAGAGAAAAGGATGAGATTGAATTCTTTCAAACATTTATTTTTTGTCCTTTCTTAAGGAAAAATCCTTACCCTGCTCCAACTTTTTCATTAAAAAAAAAGAGGAGGGGAACTCTTCTTAAATCATTTTATGATACCAAAATTATGATACTAAAATCAAAAGAATTAGAAGACTATAGACCAATATCTCTCATGAACAAAGACATAGAGGTCTTAACAAAATTACCAAATAAAATCTAGTAATTAAAAAGAGAGCATACGCCATGAGTAAACAGATTTATCTAAGGAATTCAAACAATCAAGTTTAGCAATTTTATTGTTAAGTTAATAAGACGTTGTTTAACATTTGAAAATCGCCTGATGTAATACACCATATTCATAGAATAAACTACAAAAATAAGTGAGCCTCTCAACACACGGAAAAAAACACTTGAAAACATTTATCACCCATTTATGATAAGAGGAAAAAATTCTTAACAAATTAAGGAGGGAAGTTCTTCAAACTGATAAAGTATATCTATGAAAATATCACATTAACATGATTTTTTTTAACTTGAAGTATAGCTGATTTCCACTGTTATGTTAAGTTCTGCTGCATAGCAGAGTGATTCTGTTATGCATACATAGGGATTATTTTTTATATTCTTCTTCCGTTTTGGCTTATTACAGGATATTGAATATAGTTCCCTGTGTTACACAGTCAGACCTTGTTATTTATCCATTCTATATGTAATAGTTTGCATCTACTATTCCCAGACTCCCAACTGATCTCTCCCCCTTAGCAAACAGAAGTTTGATTTCTATTTGTCTGAGCCTGTTCCTGTTTCATAAAGAAGCTTACTATCATTATTTTCAGATGGTATAATTTTGTGTGTTAAAAAAAAAGAAATCCTAAGGAATCTGCCAGATGTCTACAATTAACAAGCAAGCTTAGGAAGGTAGAAATTCAATTCACAGTAGTATCAAAGAAACAAACAAACAAACAAAAATTAGGAATAAGTTTATAGAACAAGGGCAAGAGCCATACACTGAAAACTATAAAACATTGCAGAAAGAAATTAAAGGTGTAGATAAAAGAGGCACATCCCATGCTTATGAATTGAAATTCTTAATATTGTTAACATGGCAGTTCTGTAATTCATCTATGAAAGTGAAAGTGAAGTCGCTCAGTCATGTCCAACTCTTTGCAACCCTGTGGGCTGTATAGCCTACCAGCTTCCTCTGTCCATGGGATTTTCCAGGCAAGAATACTGGAGTGGGTTGCCATTTCCTTTTCCAGGAGATCTTCCCAACCCAGGGATTGAACCTGGGTCTCCTGCACTGCAGGCAGACACTTTACCATCTGAGCCACCAGGGAAGTCTATAGTTCAGTGGAATCACTAGTGAAATCCCATCAGGCTATTTCTATCTAGGATATGTCTTGGGGTTGATTATACTTGGCTAAATTTAACAGATATCTTGTAGACTCCTTTAATACAGATTCAAACATTCTTGTATTTCTGGAAAGATTTCTCGTGTTCTAGTTTAAAGCATTCATGATTTTTCATGGTGGTAATAGGGAGTAAAATTATCCACCTACCATTTTATAGGAGATGCAGGTAGCACCCCAGGCATTCTGACATAATTGGCCTGAGATGCAATCTGAGCATGCAGGCTTTAAAAGCTGCTCAAGCCATTCAGATATGAAGCCAAGATGAAGAACACCAGATCCAAAGGAAAGTTGACCAACTCCAGCCCATCAGTGTCATAAGGGAGGAAGAATCCAGATCTGCTTTTTTTTCCCCCGAAATTGTTTTTCTCAGTTTGAGTTATAGCATGACATGTCCTAATTCACAGTCGTCTTGCACGTTTTAAAACAACACATGAAGTCTGGGTAGCTCCATGTCTGGCTGATACTTTGCAGCCAGTGTTCCGAATCAAGCTAGACAGATCAGAATTGTCTGATTGGAACTGGGATGAGATTAGATGGCGGGTTTTCAGAGTGTGGTAGATGGAAGCAGCAGTACCAGCATCACCTGGGGACTTGTTAGAAATGAAAATTCTCAGGACCAGGCCAGACCTACTGAGTCAGAGGCTCAATATGTTTATTTCAACCCGCCCCCGCAGCTGATTCTGATGTGCATTCAAGTTTGGCAGTCACTGGATTAGATTCCTTTGTCATTTCCTGCTTTCTCTCACTGTGTGGATAGTCGGCGGTAACAGAGGCAACCTATGGAAGAAATGAAACAAAATAGTAATCAGGACATCAAGATTCAGTTTAGCTCTAACTCTGCAGATATATGGGGTTGCGTGAGACATGGACCCTTCCTTTAAAACTGGCTTGGAGTCCATGTCAGGGAAAGCCAAGCCGATGGGGCGGTATTTTAATGTTTAGTGGATGCCCTACAGTTTGCAGTGTACATTAGGGCACCTAATCCAAGTTCACTGTCAGATAATACTATAGCACTTCACAGGTAGAATGAATACCTTCTACTAATAAAAGTGGTACTGATTCCTCACTCTTTTTCCTAATCATTGCTGTTATTTCACTAACATATAAACATACATAAGGACCTAGATACATATATAAGATATATATATGTGTGTGTGTGTGTAAGCATACATGATCATGTATGTTGTTGGTATTATTTTGAACAGTTATTTATTAGTTCTATTAAGAAAAAGACATCTTTATTTTACCTTCTTTTATTCCTTCTTAGATGTTTTCCTTTTTTATCCTTTTAGATCTAAATTTCTGACATATATCAGTTTCCTTCTCTATAAATAACTTCTTTTCACATTTCTTGCAAGACAAGTCAGCTGGCATCAAATTTCCTTAGTTTTTGCTTGTGTGCAAAAGTATTTCTCCCTCACATTTAAAGGATAGTTTACAGGATATAGAACCCTTTGTTCATTTTTGTTGTTGTGATGGGTTTTTGTTTGTTTATTTGTTTTTGCTTTCAGCATTGTAACTATTTCACTCCACTTACTTGCATGTTTTCTTGCATGGCTTCTGAGAAGTTGGGTATAATTCTTAGCATGTTCTTCTATAGGTATTCTTTATCTCTCTGGCTTCTTTCAGAATTTTTTTAAATTTTTGATTTCCTGTAGTTCAAAGATAATATATGCCTAAGGTGTAGAGTTTTTCTGTTTGTTCTGTTTTATTTGCATGTGTTCTATTGAGTGTTTCCCAAGCTTCTTGGCTCTGTGATTGGTGTCTGCCATCAATTTGGGGGCAATTTTCAGTTATTATTGTTTCAGATAGTTCTTTTCCTTTCACTCTTTCTTCTTCTTCTGGTATTCCCATTATGCATGTGTTCTACACTTTGTAGTTGTTCTGTAGACCTGGCATATAGGGTCTTGTTTGTTTTTGGTTGTTGTTTTTTTTTTCATCTTCTCTTTGCTTTTTAGTTTTAAAATATCTCTTGATATATCTTTTAGCTCAGAGATTTCTTTCTTGAGCTGCAGTCCAGAGTGGTAACGAACCCATCAAAGGCATTCTTCATTTCTGTTACAGTGAATTTTACTTCTAGTCTTCCTTTCTGGCTCTTTCTAAGGATTTCTGTCTGTCAGCTTACATTGAGCATCTGTTCTTACAAGCTGTCTACTTTATCCATTAGAGCCCTTAGCATGTTCATCATAGCTGTTTTCATAGACCTGGTCTGATCATTCCAACATCCTTGCCACATTTGATGTAGATTCTCACTCTGCCTCTTCAAATTGTGATGTTTCCCTTTTGCTATGCCTTGGTATATATTTTGGTCGCTACACATGATGTACCAGGGAAACTGCTGTAAATAGGCCCTTAGTACTGTGATGGTAACATGTGAGGGGAGGGGACACTTTCTAGAGTTCTGTGATGAATTCACAGCCTGTCTCTCCAGACCATGAACTGCACAAGAATCTCCCAGTTCTTTCTCCCCCTTAGGTGGTTCAGGATGGATAGGGTGGGCCAGAGATGGGTATTTCCCTCCCCCAGGTCAGTTAGGGTCTGATAATACCCCAGCATGTTTGTCTCTAGTGAATTAGTTTCCTCTGAGAATAGATCTCTTGAAGGAAGCAGACTGCTCTGGTGTGTTTCAAATTGTTCTTTTTCCTTTCTCTTTACCAGAAGCCTGAGGGGATTTTTTTCTCTGATATTTACTGTGGGATCTGGGTCCAGCCAGGGCAGCTAAATATCACGATATTGTTGAACTCAAATGACTGGCTGCCCACTAGGTATTTTCACTCTTGGAATTGTCCATACTGAGCCTTCAGCAATCTGTCAGTGACAATTCAGGTTTTCTTACCCTGGCATCATATTTTTATGAAAACCACAGGTCATTCTACTATTGATCTGGAGCTGAAAACCAATGAAAAGGGCAGTGGAAAGCCACTGAAAAATTTTAACCGGGGACATGACTTGATCAGATTTCAGTTTTAAAACCACTCTGCCTGTAGTGGGGAACTGGACTGGATGAGGACTGAGAACACAAAAGGAAATAGGAAGCTCTTGCCGGCATCAAGGTGAGTGGTGCTAGTGGTGCCTTACCAAAGGGAAATGATGGTTGAATGAATATGCAAATTTTTGGTTTTATCGCCTGTGCCACCTTCTCACTGATTGGAATGAGTCTGCAGGAGAGGAGTTTTTGAGCCCCAGGGACTGGAGGAACGTGAAGAGAGATGATGGTCAAAATGACGCTCAATTTGACAGTGGAGCTTGACTCATCAATGAGAAAAATAGGTCCAGTAAAGTCCAGAATTGAATCAAAGGGATGAGGATGGTGCCATGAAATCTTAAGAATCTATAGCCAGAAGGCAAAACAAGTGTTTTATGGGACTTGACCCTCTAGCTTTCTCTAAATCAACAAGGAGTGGGGCATGGCCTGGCGAAAGTGCTCTATTAGCGAGGCTTGTTAAGAGGTAGGGTGCCCAGTGGAATGAAGAGAAGATAATTAGGAGAGGGAACACTGAGAGGATGAGCGGGGCAGAGGCTAATTATAACAGAGGAGGTGTGGAGTAATTATAGGCCAGAAGAGGCATGACAGCAGTGGAGCCGTAAGCAAGGAGGCCGTTACAAGTCAAGTTGTCAGGGAAGAAGCAACAGGACCAGATGGCTGATTGAGAGGGGAGATCCACGGAAAAGGGGGCCAGGAGGACGTAGAACAATAACAGGGATGGGGCTGAAAGCAGGATGATAAGATGGGGAGTGAGTTTTGGCAGAAAGAGGAAGAGTGTGGTTTGCAGGCACATTTCCTTGGAAGTGGTGGTGGGTGAGAGTAAAGAAAGTGTCTGTTCAGATGGCAGCTAGAGGGAGGCATGGCATGGGGGCCGAAGGGTGTCCTCAAGGCAACAGCCAAGGCCAGGATGTGCCGGCTTAGACCCCATGTGTTGGCTCTTCGTAGTCAGCGTCAGTCTAGTACAGGGCTCCCTGGTCTCCGAAATCAAATGCCTGATAATCTGAGGTGGGATTGATGTAATAATAGAGATAAAATGTGCAATAAAAGTAATGTGCCTGCACCATCCTGAAACCATCCCTCTCCCACCCTTGGTCTGTGAAAAAATTGTCTTCCATAAAATTGAGCCCTTGTGCCAAAAAAGGTTGGGGATGCTGGTCTGGAACATACAAACTAGAGTAGGGCAGGGTTACCAAGATAAAAAAGGATGAACCTTTGTTATCAGACTTCCAAACAGACAAAAACAGAAGCTGGCATTTGTAATGTATGGCTTCAGTGAGAGAAATGCTTAGGCATGTGCCGACAAATTCTGGGTGCTGTCTGATTAGGGATGAAAGGGTGATGCTCACCTGCTTCTGCTGTTACTAATAGTAGCAAGGTTTGCTTTTTTAGTTCAGAGGTTGGCAAGCTATAGCCAGCAGGCCAAATCCAAGCCAGCCTCTCTTTTGGTAAATTGTTTTTATAAAACAGTCCAACCCATTCATTCACATACTATGTGTGGCTTCTTTTGTGCTGTAGCAGCAGTGTTGGTTAGATGAAATCAAGACCATATGAGCCAGAAACCTACAAGATTTGTTATCTGACCCTTAGCAGAAAATACTCACCAACCCTTCCTCTAGTTTATCCGGGTCTACACCACCACATGGCTCAGATAGTCTTAACTAATCCTACTGACCACCTCCAACAACCTAGTATCCATCTGTTTATTCTTGACCAGCACACTCTTTGTTCTAAACAAGCTTATTTAAAGTGCTCTGCAGGTTACATCACCTGACAGGTCACATGGAGCAAGTAGCTGTGCCCAGCATTCACCTAGCCTTTCTCTGAGTGGTACTGGCCCCAATCCTTTGCCAAGAATCAACTCTTTACCCATGAAGCTCAGAGTCCGAGTAAAGTAAGGAATGTTCTCTTCTTTCCTGGCATATGCGTGTGGGAGAGTTCAACCAAGGAGTTGCTGGGGGGAATTACTGGAAGAATTTTAGGGAGATTAGGTCATGAATGTGAAAGGCTCAGAAACCTGTGGTTGAACTGAACCCTGCCCAGTCTCAGGACTGCTGGTTATATGAACAAATAACTTCCTTTGTCATTTAATTTAGTTTGCACTGGGAATTATGCTCTAGGCAACATGATGAGTCTTCAGTGACTGATGCTGATGTAGTGCCTTGCCTTCTTCCCTATATGATGAGCCCGGGGGAGTTACAATCCCTAGCCAGCGACAAGCAGTGGGGGCTGTGGCAGCTTCTCCCCCTGGAGCCCCTCTCAGAGTGCTTCTCTGACTCGACTCTGATACCGTCTGTGTGGGCCTCCACCCCTTTATACTGCTGAGAGCTGCCGCTGGCTTCTGTTCCCCTGCATCATGGATGCTGGGGTTTGTTCTGGTCACTGTAAAGATGTTCTTCCTGTAGATTGATCTTATTGAATAGCTTAGCAACAGGTTTCACTATTCAGGTACTTGGTCCTTTCATGCAATTAAAATATATTTGCTAATTATTCCATGGTTTATAAGGATAAACAGCTAACCTTGGCAGATTGAGGGGTGGGGATTGACATTATTATGGAAGAAGTGTGTTAGTTGTTTAGTTGTGACTGACTCTTTGTAACTCCGTGGTCTGTAGTCTGCCAGGCTCCTCTATCCATGGGATTCTCCAGGCAAGACTACTGGAGTGGAAGGATATGGGGTAAATCATATGATGGAGAGAAAACCTGAGTCACTGGAACTTGAAAAGTACCGGGTCTCGGCAGCCCTCTTGGGCCAGTAAGCAGAAATGGGTGGACACGCTCTTTAGTGTCAGCTGTCGAGGTAAAGCCACTGTAACCCTCTTGTGTCCTATGCCCTCACTCAAAATCAGAGTTCCCAACGGAAAAGAGACTGGCCCAGCGTGGGTTCCATGTTGACCCTTTGGTTACAATAAAACAGGGGTGTTTGATGGACAGGCTCTTCAGAAGTGTATGCAGTAGAGAATGGGTGGTTATCCAAACGGGAATCATGGTGGGACTCCCCAGGAAAGGAAGACAGGGTAATGCACAGGAAAACAGAGGCCTGGTATAAAGCTTTGCTTGAATGCATCGGGGCCATCTTCAGTGACACTTTTCTCACTGGAATCAGTGGCTTTCTTAAGGATGCCTTAGTATCCCCTGGAGGGCTTGTTACAGCACAGATTGCTGGACTCCTTGTTTCCAATGTGGTTGCCCTTGGGTGAGGACCTGAGATTCTGTATTTCTAGCAAATTCCTTAGGTTTTTCTGATGCTGCTGATATGCTACCCAGACTTGGAGACCCACTGTGTTACATAAATGGTATTCTTTTTGTATATTGTCATTTAACATTTTTTCCCCTAACAGCCATGCATGAACACTTCCGCTATGAAAAAAATAGAACTCATTACATTCCTTGTTAGAACTCAATAGTTCTAACTCTGTCTGTAATTTGTGAATGATAGTGTGTGTGAGAAAGTGGGGTGCCTTTTTAATTGTCTTTGAATAGATTTTACCTTATGGACTTGAGGGAGTGTCTATGCATTCATCCAAGTACAATGTCCATGTTAAAACTTGGGAAGACAACCAAGTCCTGTGATGTGTTAGAATCTATCCACTTTGAGAGCTTCAAATTCCAAGTAACTACAGAGTTACCTTTTTCCTACAAATGCTTTGACAGGGTTTTAGGAGAAAAAGTGTTACTCAGTCTTTCCTCTGACAAGCTGCCCATTAACAAGATTCAATGCTATTTCTCATAGAAACAGGGAAAACAAGAGAGAGAGTTGACAGTGCTGCAAATGTTGGTAAATTTCTGATTGATTGATTGAAGAGGTTCATAGCCCAGGAAGGAATGCTGGATATACTCTGCTGGTACAATCCTTGAACATAATGTCCAGAGAGAGGACGTAGTCTGACCAAAAATCATAGAAAGTCAATGTCAGAAGTAGAACTAGAGTATATTAAATCATATATTTCTATAGATGTTTGAATGTTTCAGTGTGGAAAGAGAGAAGGTATGGTAAAGGGGCCCACAGGCATATTCAGTTGGCATAATAACATTCCATTCATGTTTATCACATGTCATCTACATGCTCATACACATTTATATACATGTGCATGTATGTGCACACAGTGAATATATTTCATGTGCTCAAGAGTAAGTGCATCCCAATATTTGCAATTGTTCTCCGTCTGACTACAGCAAGCCCTTTGTCCCCCTGACTCTTCCATCATTCAAGTCTCAACTCAAATGCTACTCCTCCAGAAAGACCTACATTGACTATTATGGTAGGCCGATAGCAAACATGTCCCTTATCTTATTCCTCTTAGTACCCCTGCTTTTTTTGCAATGAGGCTTTGCAGCTTCTTTCATTAAGAAGTGAAGTATATATCTTGCTCCCTTGAGTTTGAACCGGCATGTAGACTTTGACCAATAATATGCCACCAAGGTTCCAGAGTATTAGATACAGGCTTGCATGTTTCTCTTATTCTCTTGGCACCCTGTTTCCACCATATAAACAGGCCCAGATTTTATCCTGTTGGATTATGAGAACCACGGGGCCCGTCATCTCATTATCCCAGCTGATAGACAACATGTGAGTTGAAGCCAGCCACAAACTGATCACTCACCTGCCTGCAAATTCATTAGTGAGCCTAAGATTAGTCCTAACCAGGTCTAGATCAACAGAACTGCTTAGCTTACCCCTCAACTCATGTGAAATGAAAATTGCTACTTTAAGCCACTGCGTTAAAAGAAATACTTTCTATTTTAAGTCAGCATTTTCGAGGTGCTCTGTTACACAGCAGTAGCTAACTGATACAACCATCATTTCCAAAGGCCTCACTATGTCACCATTTTATGTATATTCTATTTCCTTTTCATGTCTGAAATTGATTTGTCTTTTATCTTTTTCCATAAGAATGTAAATGCATTTAAATTAGAGTTTATTTCTGCCATGTTTGCTGATGGATCTCCAGTGCTTAGAGCAATGTCTGGCTGATAGCAGACACTCAGTAAATATTGAATCAGTGAATATGCCTCATAGAGGCATTGCTTACAGATTTAATATCTTCCTAATCCTATTTTTCTAAGGCTTATTATCAGAGTTAAAATTTACTCTCAGGGAATCTATAACAGGAGCTAGTAGGACATGGCTTATCTTGTGTATATCTTGCTGGAAAATGCCAGCTTGAGAGATGAAATGAGATACCCTGGATGCACAAAGCCTGTCAGGGATAACTGCAGTATGCCCACATAACTAGTATTCCAAGTAGGTCATATCCAACTTTTTTTTATAGTCTCAGGCTCTTTCTGCTGCATTGGCTGCTGCTAAAACTTGGGAGGTTGGGGAGATACTGGAAAGATATTAAATATTTTAGACAGGGTTTCATATTTTCCAGAGAATGCATTGTCTGTGACACTGTCCATAGGTAATGCTATTTACTTCTTGTGTATTAAGAAGGAAATCCCATGGTGTGGCTGGTACAGACAAGAGCGTTAAATGTTGTAGACTGATGTTGCTGTTTGCTGCCAGTTGAATGTTTCTGACAATGTCTCTCTTCTTTGGGGTACTAAAGTCTGATTTTCTCTCCCTAGTCTGTCTTCATCCAGAAGCAGTATCATGTAGTCATTGAGAATCTTCACTTTGAAGTAGTTTTCCAAAGTTGGCATATAAACTCTGCTTTTAACAATTTTGGGGACCACAGGCAAATCATGTAGCATTCCTGTTTCAGAGGGATAATGATAGTACATTCCTGCAGGTAAATCTTCTAGACTAGAGCCCAAGAATATAGTAAAAGCTGTGTAAGTATTAACTGGTGATATTATTATTATTGTCGTTGGCATCCGTTATCAAATAATTTTGGACAAAATAGGAAAATGAATATAGAATCTGAAATCAGTTATCACATTCCTGTAGTAGCGTGCGTGAATGCTATGTCGCTTTAGTCATGTCTGACTCTTTGCGACCCCATGGACTCTACCCTGCCAGGCTCCCCTGTCCATGGGATTCTCCAGACAAGAATACTGGAGTGGGCTCCCATTTCCTTCTCCAGGAGATCTTCACGACCCAGGGATTGAACCTATGTTTCTTATGTCTCCTGCATTGGCAAGTGGGTTCAGTAGCACACCTGGGAATCCTTCCTATAATAGAGTCATTGATAATTATTAGTTTTAATGGTAACAATACTTACATTTGATTGCAGCTTACATTGTAGACAGGGCACTAAATTCTTTATATTCCCACCTGCTGAATTATTTTCTTGACCTCACACTAAGTAATGTGTTGTCCTTTGACAAATGAGACAGTCTAGGCTCAGACAGGTTAAGAATCTTGCCCAAGGTTGCACAGACAGTAAACCAGGATTCAAACCTAGGCAGGCTGACCTATATACTACCCAGTTTTACCCCTGGCTATCCATAAGAGAAACAAAATGAAATAAACTTGAAGTCACCTAAAACAAGAGACTACTCTTACGGAAAACAACATTTCTGTAGATAGAACACTGGAAAATTACCTCTGCAGAATGTGGTCCACTGGAGAATGGAATGGCAAACCACTTTAGTATTCTTGCCTTGAGAACCCCATGAACAGTATGAGAAGGCAAAATGATAGGATACTGAAAGAGAAACTCCCCAGGTCGATAGGTGCCCAATATGCTACTGGAGGTCAGTGGAGAAATAACTCCAGAAAGAATGAAGGGATGGAGCCAAAGCAAAAACAGTTCCCAGTTGTGGATGGGACTGGTGATAGAAGCAAGGTCTGATGCTGTAAAGAGTAATGTTGCATAGGAACCTGGAATGTTAGGTCCATGAATCAAGGCAAATTGGAAGTGGTCAAACAGGAGATGGCAAGAGTGAATGTCAACATTCTAGGAATCAGTGAACTAAAATGGACTGGAATGGGTGAATTTAACTCAGATGACCATTATATCTACTACTGTGGGCAGGAATGCCTTAGAAGAAATGGAGTAGCAAACAGAGTCAACAATAGAGTTTGAAATGCAGTAGTTGGATGCAATCTCAAAAGTGGCAGAATGATCTCTGTTCGTTGCCTGTTACTTCAGGTGTTTCTTGACTTCCTACTTTTGCATTCCAGTCCCCTATAATGAAAAGGACGTCTTTTTTGGGTGTTAGTTCTAAAAGGTCTCGTAGGTCTTCATAGAACCGTTCAACTTTGGCTTCTTAAGTGTTACTGGTTGGGGCATAGGTTTGGATTACCATGATATTGAATGGCTTGCCTTAGAAATGAACAGAGATCATTCTGTCATTTTTGAGATTGCATCCAAGTACTGCATTTCGGACTCTTTTGTTGACTATGATGGCTACTCCATTTCTATGGAGTACAGAATGAAGCAGGGCAAAAGCTAATAGAGTTTTGCCAAGAGAACACACCGGTCATAGCAAACACCCTCTCCCAACAACACAAGAGAAGACTCTACACATGGACATCACCAGATGGTCAACACCGAAACCAGATTGATTATATTTTTTGCAGCCAAAGGTGGAGAAGTGCTATACAGTCAGCAAAAACAAGACCTGGAGCTAACTGTGGCTCAGATCATGAACTCCTTATTGCCAAATTCAGACTTAAACTGAAGAGAGTAGGGATAACCACTAGTCCATTCAGGTATGACCTAAATCAAATCCCTTATGAATATACAGTGGAAGTGAGAAATAGATTTAAGGGACTAGATCTGATAGACAGAGATCCTGATGAACTATGGACGGAGGTTCATGACATTGTACAGGAGACAGGGATCAAGACCATCCCCATGGAGAAGAAATGCAAAAAGGCAAAATGGTTGTCTGAGGAGGCCTTACAAATAGCTGTGAAAAGAAGAGAAGCAAAAAGCAAAGGAGAAAAGGAAAGATATTCCCATTTGAATGCAGAGTTCCAAAGAATAGCCAGGAGAGAGAAGAAAGCCTTCTTCAGCGATCAATGCAAAGAAATAGAGGAAAACAACAGAATGGGAAAGACTAGAGATCTCTTCAAGAAAATTAGAGATACCAAGGGAACATTTCATGCAAAAATGGGCTCAATAAAGGACAGAAATGGTATGGACCTCACAGAAGAAGAAGATATTAAGAAGAGGTGGCAAGAATACACAGAAGAACTGTACAAAAAAGATCTTCATGACCCAGATAATCACGATGGTGTGATCACTCACCTAGAGCCAGACATCCTGGAATGTGAAGTCAAGTGGGCCTTAGAAAGCATCACTACGAACAAAGCTAGTGGATATGATGGAATTCCAGTTGAGCTATTTCAAATCCTGAAAGATGATGCTGTGAAAGTGCTGCACTCAATATGCCAGCAAATTTGGAAAATTCAGCAGTGGCCACAGGACTGGAAAATGTCCATTTTCACTCCAATCCCTAAGAAAGGCAATCCCAAAGAATGCTCAAACTACTGCACAATTGCACTCATCTCACACGCTAGCAAAGTAATGCTCAAAATTCTCCAAGCCAGGCTTCAGCAATACATGAACCTCGAACTTCCAGATGTTCAAGCTGGTTTTAGAAAAGGCAGAGGAACCAGAAATCAAATTGCCAATATCTGCTGGATCATCAAAAAAGCAGGAGAGTTCCAGAAAAACATCTATTTCTGCTCTATTGACTACGCCAAAGCCTTTGACTGTGTGGATCACAATAAACTGTGGAAAATTCTGAAGGAGACGGGAATACCAGACCACCTGACCCACCTCTTGAGAAACCTGTATGCAGGTCAGGATGCAACAGTTAGAACCGGACATGGAACCAAATATGAAAAGGAGTATGTCAAAGCTGTATATTGTCACCCTGCTTATTTAACTTATATTCAGAGTACATCATGAGAAACGCTGGGCTGGAAGAAACACAAGCTGGAATCAAAATTTCTGGGAGAAATATCAATAATCTCAGATATGCAGATGACACCACCCTTATGGCAGAAAGTGAAGAGGAACTAAAAAGCCTCTTGATGAAAGTGAAAGAGGAGAGTGAAAAAGTTGGCTTAAGGCTCAACATTCAGAAAACTAAGATCATGGCATCTGGTCCCATCACCTCATGGGAAATAGATGAGGAGACAGTGGAAACAGTTTATTTTTTTGGGCGCCAAAATCACTGCAGATGGTGACTGCAGCCATGAAATTAAAAGACGCTTACTCCTTAGAGGGAAAGTTATGACCAACCTAGATAGCATATTAAAAAGCAGAGACATTACTTTGCCTACAAAGGTCTGTCTAGTCAAGGCTATGGTTTTTCCAGTGGTCATGTATGGATGTGAGAGTTGGACTGTGAAGAAAGCTGAGCGCGGAAAAATTGATGCTTTTGAACTGTGGTGTTGGAGAAGACTCTTGAGAGTCCCTTGGACTGCAAGGAGATCCAACCAGTCCATCCTAAAGGAGATCAGTCCTGGGTGTTCATTGGAAGGACTGATGCTGAAGCTGAAACTCCAGTACTTTGGCCACCTCATGCAAAAAGTTGAGTCATTGGAAAAGACCCTGATGCTTGGTGGGATTGGGGGCAGGAGGAGAAGGGGACGACAGAGGATGATATGGCTGGATGTCATCACCGATTCGATGGGCATGAGTTTGAGTAAACTCCGGGAGTTTGTGATGGACAAGGAGGCCTGGCGTGCTGCGATTCATGGGGTCGCAAAGAGTTGGACATGACTAAGTGACTGAATTGAACTGAACTGATGGCTTAGAAGTTTGTGAGACAGTTCCACATCTGTGCCGATGTTCACTGCAGTCTGCAACATTCTTAAGAGGGAAATGGCCTTCTCTCTCCCAGCATCCAGGAAACCGGCATTGAAAAAACTCAGTCACTTATTTTAGTCCACAGCTATTAAGTGGCAACACTGTGAAATACTCCAGAGGCCCCAAGTTCAAGTTCTATACTGTTTTGATGGTGCTATACTGATCTAATAGCATTAGCTTATTGATATGAAATCTCTAATTTTCAGTCTGGGAGATTTTAGTTATATGCTGAAATTTTGTAGTTTAGGACAATAGGTATTCTTTAAAAGTGTATGAACTTAAAATATCACTCTAAAGAGGAGGTTAATCAGTTGTTTCAATCTGTTAATTAAAATCTTTAGGTCCTGCATCTATTTCATGGTCACAGTCTAATTTTATATACTATAGAACTATGTATTATGAAACACTGTTTAAAGTAGGTTTTAGGTGCAAAAGAATCAATATAACTTTGTAAATGGTGGTATTAAATACATTTTTTATTTAGGACTTTTCAGAGTTTCAGGTTTATTAATGTATATTATGAAGCTTTAAAATTACAGCACATAGCTTGACAAATTTATTTGGCCACAGAGCCCCCTAGAACAGGGGTTGATGAACTATAGCCCAGGGGCCAAACCCAGACTGTGGCTTATTTTTCTTTAGCCTGTGAGCTAATAATCTTTTTTTTTATGTTTTTAATGAGTTAGAAAAGGAAGAATGATACGCAACAGGCTGCAGATGGCCAAAAATATTTACTACCTGGCCTTTCCTTTAAAAAGTTTGTCAGACCAAATGCTGCCTTCAAATAGCATCATCATCATTATCATCTTGGCCACCATCATGGAAGTCTATCTCCAAGATGGCCATCAACAATCCCTTCCCCTCTTAGACCTACAGACAAGCCTCCCACCAAAGGTGATGGCCAGCGATGTCTGTCTCCCGCTTCTTGAGTCTGGGCTGGTCTGGGAGTTCTCTGACCAATAGACTATGGCATCAATGACATGCTGGCAGTTTTGGACCTTTATGAAAATGCAATTTCCACCACCAGTCTCCTGTCATCTTGGGACACTGCATGAAAAATCAATAGGCCCTCGGCCAGTTTGAAAGTGCTAGTGGCCTAGGCCAGCCCAGCCTTGCAGCCATTCCCATCAGGGTACAGATGTTAGTGAAAACAGACTGGAGCCTATAGGCAAGCCCAGATGCTTGGGAATATCAAGTGGCCCTAGTCGGGGCTGCATGCAGCAGTGTAATTGGCCAGTTGAGCCCTATCTGAGTAGACCCACATAAGATACAATAAAATAGTTGATATTTTAAGCTTCTGAGCTTAGGGAGAATTTTTATGACACAGCAGTAGATGATTGGAAGAAACTTCATGCTCACCCTCAACTTTCCCACCATTGTCACTTTTCCCACAATATTGAGGACTGGTGTCTCCTGACACTGCTGTTGAGAACATCTGCTGTTGAGAAACTAGCTCTCTTTTCACAGTTGTTTTCATTAATTTACACAGACCATTCCACAAGTAGTGTAAAATGAATGAGGTTTAATGTAATCATTACTTCATCAAACACCATCATCCGCAGAGGACTATGGCGGGTGTGATACACCTGCTGAGACAAGATAGTCCAAGATGAAGTCCACCTGCTTCATCTCCTATCTCCAACTAGATCTTGCTGCTTGTACCAGTATCTTGGAGTAGAGGATTTAAAAAAACTAAATCTATGTTATCTAGTTGTAGCAAAATCTCTGTAGGGAGTTATAAGATCACATCAGGAGGGGGAAAAAATAAAAAAAAGTTGTGTACACGTACACCAAAGCCCAGCACATCACAGATGCTTGGCGATTGTATCTTGCAGATGTTCATTTCAGATTTAGGAGGGCATCATTTCTTCACTCTGCACGTTGATATTTTCTCCTTGTTGATGATTCTGCTGCCTAAGTCTTGCATAAGCAATGAGGCACCCCAGTGGCTTGCTTTAACCTGTCTCTCTCCTGAATACAAGTTGTGAGCATGCCCACCATCTACAGAACCTCTCGTTTCTTGAGTTGCACACACATGCCCTTCCACAATCTAGCCCCGGCTTATCTCCCAATCTGCTGCGTGGAATTGAACGTCACTGAATCTTCCTTGTTTGTGGAACCTGATACGTTCTCTCACATCTCATGACTTTGCACATGGTATTTCCTCTTTCCTGAATGCCCAGCCCTGCCTTTCCATCTCATGCATGTCTTCTTGTTATGGCATTTCTAACTTCTAATTCAGTTCCTCTGGTTGGTTTTTCAGATGTGCTCACAGGGAGTCTGTCCCGACATATATACCACTGTTACAGTCCTTAGAGATAATGTGTATATTCTAGAGCTTATTTCGCTTCTCTAGGTCCCAATTTTTAACATCTGGGAAATTGAAATATGTTACTCAACTGTAGGTTAGCTGTGAGGTCTAAACCAGATACATTCGACTGGGCACCTGTCATATACTGAGGAAATGGTCTTCTGTAAATCTGGCTGTCTTGACTTTCTGTTTATGGGGGACTGTTTGCCCCTTCACCTCCTCCTCCTTCACCCTCAGAGCTGCTCTCAGCAGGCACTGTGCCCCTGTTGTCCCAGCTGCAGTGCCTGTCAGAGACCCAGGGCTTGGGAGGTGAATGTTGAATGCCAGTATTTTTTAGTCTTCTTACTCACTCTGACTAGTTACTGGCTTTTGATTAGGACAGCTAGTCACTCGTGGGAGAGAAGCATTAAAATAGAAAGATAACACAGCTGAAGAAGTGCCCCTGGGGTCCTGGCACATTATAATGTGCAGAAAACATCATGCTAGATGTGGTTATTTGTCTCTCTCCATGGATGGTGACCGTGCATAAGACCTTTTCTACTGTGAGTTCTGTCTCTTGGTGGACAGAGAAAGACACATCTAGGCCCAGACCCAGTTGTTCCTTCACATGATTCCATGCCTTTCTTGCAAGGAAGGAACAGTGAAGGTTGCTCACGGGTGTCAAATTTAAGAAGCTTCGCTTGCTCTATCCTTACCTGCTATCTCTTTTCCACCTACCTGGTATATGTTACAATAACACATTGAAGTACAACTTCATAGAGATGCTCTTGACTTCCCTATTCATTGATTGTGGAGTGCTGTTTTTGTCTTAACATTATTTATTGTGAATTTGGCTGAAGTTTTATTTACAATTTGTTCTTTATTGTCATTTGAAGTGACTTGTCATGGACAGCAATGACGGTCACTTAATACATGTTGGATTTGTGGGCAGAAGGCTGGACCTTTTGGTCCTGCATCACCCTTCAGAGAAGTATGTCTGGGAGCCTCACATGGCTGTGGAAAAGCAGAAGGATTCTAATCCATGCTGCAGTCCCCTTTAAAGGACCAAGAATGAGAGGGGTCTCACTGGGCCACAGACAACCAGGTTACTTGGACCCAGGGAAATGGGGATATTTAGACAAATTCTAGAAGATACTATTGCCCAGCACCTGGAAACTTCAGCCAAAATATCATGTAGTAGGGAGACCCACTAAAGCAAGATGTCTCTGTGAGGGAGTCACAGGCCTATAGGAAGTTGAGTTTGACTGCAGCCCCACCAGATGAGGTGACAGAGTCAGCATCCTAGAGAGCTTGTTGCCAAGCAGCCTAGAGAAAGTATCTGAGGTCGTTCATTGGACAGTCCTACTTATCTCCACCTGTATTTTTGCTGTTGTTTTTCCACTCCATCATTTGTATCCATAAATCCAAAGAAAGACTATCAGTGAAATATTTTTGATCCTCTAAGCATGTATCGCAAAAATCAGCCCAAATGGCTTGTAAACAAATGAATGAGTAAGAACCTTAACATTTTATAACAAAGGATACCATGAAAGAGTAGATTTTATAACAAAGGGTACCATGGAAGAGTAGGTTATAATAGGGATGGATTTGGGGGAGATGTCTCGATCTTTGAGGCCCTGTCTCCCAGTTTTTTCTTTCTTTCTTCTGTCTTTGATGTCCATAACTATCGTATTGCCTTCGATTTCTATCATACTGGCTTAGTAGTTTATCTGTGTGGATTATTGAATGTCTCTGCCTAAAGCAGGGCATTATTTCTAGGAGTAGAATGTACCTGGTTGTAGCACATACACACTGTCTAACCTAGTCGTTGGATTATACTGGTGGTCCCTGTATACCCCTCATAAACCCAGCTGTAAAGCTAGAAATTTTGCATATCACCCCCAATGGAGTAGCTTTGCAGATAGTTTAATTCTGGGATCTGGCTCTCAGCTGTAGAATGTCCTGAATTTTTCGTGGGCCCTGTATTTGGGGGATCAAGGTAATACCTCAGCATTAAAAAGGCTCAGAGCTTACAAAATGTGTACATTCTTTCCTGTCCCTCTTAATCTTTTTGTTTCTAAGGTACCTACGGTGATAGAGGGGAGGTACAACAAGACTCTTTTGGAGAGACCACATACCTACTGTTGGAGAAAGTTGAAGAACTTTAACTTGCATGTTGATATTTGCACCTAACTGTAAGACACAGGGAATTAAAGAAAGTCACTTTTAGGAGGAACCTTGAGGATCCTCTAGCCCAGTGATCCATTTCATATCTTCATCTCTCTCTGATCTGCTGCAACATAGTAGGCAACCGGTAAATATTTTCTCAGTCTATTGACTTTATTGTGTCCTTCTGACAGGATTGCATGCAGTTACTAATTGAGGTATGCCTGCCTTCCAGGGTAGTCTTCTCCATCCTCACAAATCCCAATTAGCAAGCTTTCCTTCTCTCCTATGGCTTCAGTCTGTCCATCTTAGTTCTACTTCTTAAGAAACTGAAAGAGAAACTCAAAGCTGATTTACCCCTCAGCTACATCCCTTTTAATCTTAGTTTTTCGAGAATTACTTTACTAGTCTTTCAGTTAGTGTTTGAAGTAATCCGCTCACGAGTTCTGTTATCTGCTTATGGATCATTTTAGTTGTTATCTATCTACACAGGCTTCCCCAGGTGTAATATCCCTTAAAGTGTAGCTCCAAATAGGGACTGGAGTATAATAACTGATACAGTGGTCTGTAAATCATCCTGAAGTGTGGAAGTCTGTGAAAATCTGGATGGTGCTGTACCTTTTTTGGCTGTCCAGGCATCAGTTGTATAACTGCCTTTTCCAACAAGCTTCAGATTAGGTTGAACCAGTTGATAATTTCTAAATTCATTTTTATTGAAATATAGTTGCCTTCCAAAGCTGTCTTAGTTTTCGCTGTATGGCAGAGTGAATCAGGTGTCAGTTCATTCAGTTCAGTTCAGTTCAGTCGCTCAGTCGTGTCCGACTCTCTGCGACCCCATGGACTGCAGCACGCCAGGCCTCCCTGTCCATCACCAACTCCCGGAGTTTACCCAAACTCATGTCCATCGAGTCGGTGATGCCATCCAACCATCTCATCCTCTGTCATCCCCTTCTCCTTCTGCCCTCAATCTCTCCCAGCATCAGGGTCTTTTCAAATGAGTCAGCTCTTCGCATCAGGTGGCCAAAGTATTGGAGTTTCAGCTTCAACATCAGACCTTCCAATGAATATTCAGGACTGATGACCATTAGGATGGACTGGTTGGATCTCCTTGCAGTCCAAGGGACTCTCAAGAGTCTTCTCCAACACCACAGTTCAAAAGGAGAATCAGCTATATGCATACATATATCCCCTCTTTTTTTGGATTTCCTTTCCACTTACGTTACCACGGAACACTGAGTAGAATTCTCTGAGCTCTAAGTAGGTCCTCATTAGTTGCCAATTTTATACTTGGTATCAGTAGAGTATCTGTGCCAATCCCAAGCTGCTAGTTATCCTCACCCACTCGTCCTCCCTCCCTTTGATGATTATATGTTTGTTCTCTACATTTGTGTCTCTATTTCTGTTTTACAGGTAAGATCACGTATACCATGTTTCTAGATTCCACATATATGCACTAATATATGATATTTGTTTTCCTCTTTCTGACTTACTTACTTACTTCTGTGTGACAGTCTGTAGTTGGTAACATTGCATTCTGTGGTGGTACATCAGTTATTAGAAGCAACCAAATCATGTTCAGAATGGAGTGTAATTAGCAAGGTGGATAGTACCTTTTTGTTTTTGTTTTGTTTTGTTTTTGCTGTGAAGATGAGGCATTACTCAAGTAATTGATAGATTTTTATTTGGTGGTTCTCAAAAGGGTCTTTATTCAAAAGCACAGTCCTTGTCTTAACTTCTGCCTTCAAGAGATGATTTAAGGCTGCAAGTGGCAGTCTTAACCATATGCCCCTTAACTTAAGAGTTTTATTACTTTTAATTTAAAAGATATGCATGAATGAAAGTGGAATCAAAGCTTGAAGGCTGCGGTGACTCTTACTGGGCTTCCTAAATTTTTGCCATCTCTAAATTCCTTTCTGGAGATTCTAAGAGTTAATCACTTCCCTAAACTCATCCAAACTGTTGTCTAAAATCATTTCCTTGTGGTTGTAGGACTGAGATTTCCATTTCCTTGCTCACTGTCAGCAGCGAACATGTCTCTGCTCCTAGAGACTGCACATGTGGCTTCTCATGCTTACCCCTGGCCCCCTTCCAGCAATGGCAGCTTGCATCCCCCTCAAGCTTCAAGTATGTCCAACTTCCTTATCTCTCACATTTTTAAAAGTTGAGCCAGAGAAAAATTCTCTATTTGTAGAGGATATCATGATGAGACTGGCGCTACCCAGATAATCTAAGATATTGTCTCTACTTTAAGGTCTTTATTAAACTTGCCGGTTCTCTTTTCCAAGAAAAGCAGCATGTCTCTAGGTTCTAAGAATGAGGACCTGGATGTCTGGGGAGGGGACATTTTTCTGCCTTCTCAGCAGTCCTGTCTTCCTCTCTGCCTGCTGGTGTGTTCTCTCTTTAACTTCCAATTCCAGCTGAAATGTCTCTTCCACTCTGCACACAGAAATGATGTTCCTACCTCCAGGAAAAATCAGTTATAGTCTTTCTGTGTCTCCTCAAGCCTTTGACCATACTTTTAGTTTTATCACATTGTTTTATTCCTTTTGCTGTATTTGCCTCGACCGTAGGGTATAGATGTTTTGAGGACAGAAATTATACTTGATTCATCCATGGATCCCCGTTGCTGAGTTCAAAGCTGGTGCATGCAGCAGATTCTCAGTTCACTGGACCAAACGTGGAGCTGTCACCCATATTCTAGCAATCCCATCTCAGTGACCTCTTAACTTCTTCTTTTTCACCTTTCCCTATTTTTTTTCTTCTGCTCCTTCCCACTACTACAAACCTCCCTGGAGTGTGAAATGTGTGTCTACTCTTCCATAAGGAGTGAATCAGAGTGTTGAGCTCTGTGCTTGCATTCATTCAGCCCAGTGTTGGGGATGGTATAACCATCCCCAAGTCCCTGCAATGCAAGCAAAAGAGAATTGGGATCTGTCAACCTGTGTTGGGCAAGCTGCACCCTTTTCTCATTTCAGGTCTTTTAACTCATCCTTCCAAGGACCTCTCATGATAGTTATGACCTTCCCCCTATTTCACTGAGGAAAAGGAACTCTGGAGAGATCAGGAGCTTGCATGACGTGCCAAGATGCTCAGTTGTTGAGGAAACGGATGCCATGAATGTAGGCCCTGGGGTTCTGAGTCGATGGCTGCTGCTTCTTACCTGACTCATTATTATGTTCACATTATTTTCTCTGCCTCCACAGAGACCCCTCGAGGGGCCTCCTGATGTCTTTGTCACTGTGTCAGGCAAGTGTGAAGTTCAAAGATGGCCTTCCCTGTTCCTCCCCATGCTGCACCTCGTGACTCCTGGATTCAACGACCTGGGTTCAGCCGGGTCATCACGTGGAGTTTCCATTGCAGTGGAGACCCGCGGATTCGGCTGGTTTTTTGGGCTCCACATTTCAATGCATCAAATGTGGTTTTGTGAGGTGCATGAGGAATCAGATAACAGAGCAGATCCTGGCAGAAGAGAGAGGCCCACAAACAGCATAAGCACAGGCCTGGTAGGTCTCCTCAGAGAAGCCCTTTCTGTGACCCCAAGCATTTTAAATATAGAAAAAAAGTGTCCAACAGAGAGGGAAGAAAAGAAAAGAACAAAAGGAGACAAGGGAGCACATTTTGCCTTAAGATACGAGATAGCAAGCTCCTGTTGGCATTTTGAGAGAGAATTGTAGCTTGGGTTTGTCATAAAAGATTCATTCACATTTCATTTCTCAACCTTCTCTGTCATAGGCAACTTTGAGCAGGTTTTTTATTTTATTTTTAATTTTAATAACCAGTAAGAAGTCATCAGGTTTTTAAGGCTGTGTTTCTTTTAATTTAGTTCAACTGCCTTTGACCATAGGTGCAAATTGAGTCATCCTCTACACAGCTGGTTACAGGTTCATGGAACTGTATGATCTGAGGGTGCCCCCCGGAACCCCATTTGGGAATGAGCTCATGTAATACTGGCTGCCCTGTTTCACTCTCACAGCCTGTTGCTACTTCCCGTAGAAATGATATACATTTTTATTGAGGTATTGTTGCTTAACAACGTTAGTTTCTGCTATACAGAAAAGTGAATCGGCTACACGTACATGTGTCCCTTCTTCCTTGAATTTCTTTCCCATCCAGGTCACCACAGGGCTCTGAAGAGAGTTCCCCATATAAAGCCTGTTCTCGTTCAGTTCAGTTCAGTCACTCAGTCGTGTCCGACTCTTCACGACCCCATGGACTGCAGTATGCCAGGCCTCCCCGTCCATCGCCAACTCCTGGAGTTTACTCAAACTCATGTCCATTGACTCAGTGATGCCATCCAGCCATCTCATCCTCTGTCGTCCCCTTCTCTTCCCACCTTCGTCTTTCCCAGCATCAGGGTCTTTTCCAATGAGTTAGTTCTTCACATCACGCGGCCAAAGTATTGAAGTTTCGGCTTCAGCATCAGTCCTTCCAATGAATATTCAGGACTGATTTCCTTCAGGATGGACTGGTTGGATCTCCTTGCAGTCCAAGGGACTCTCAAGAGTCTTCTCCAACACCACAGTTCAAAAGCATCAATTCTTCGGTGCTCAACTTTATGGTACGGCTCTCACATCTGTACATGACTACTGGAAAAACCATAGCCTTGACAAGACAGACATTTGTTGACAAAGTAATGTCTCTGCTTTTTAATATGCTGTCTATGTTGGTCATAACTTTCCTTCCAAGGAGTAAGTGTCTTTTAATGTTCTCATTAGTTACCACTTTTATATACATCAGTGTATATATGTCAATCCCAATCTCCCAATTCATGCCTACCACTGCTTCTTCCCTCCTTGGTGACCTTATATTTGTTCTCTGGTCTTTGTCTCTATTTCTGCTTTGCAAATAAATCCACCTATGCCATTTTTCTAGATTCCACATAGGAATGTAACATTTAAATGTTTGCCCCACAAATTTGCATTCACTGGTATTTACGGCATAAAAGGGAGAGATTAAACTGTTGAGTAGTTTAACAATCTGTGTGTCTAGCTTTGCAAGCAGCACAGTTAAAGGGGTGAGGTATTCATGAGAGGAAGGCCTGCTCCCAGGTAGACAGCAAATCTCGTTGGCTAACCTGGACAGAGACCAGGAGCCTGTGAATTCCATGCTCACTGATGCAGTTTCCAAGTTTTGTTCTGCGTATGTTGACTTTTAGGCACAATCCTTTGGAAAAATGGGAATGAACAGAGTGGGGAAAGAATCAGACTGAGTCTCAGGAATGGTTTGTCACTCACTAGTTGTGTACAGCCTGGGTTCAGGGACGTACCGCTTACTAGGGGCAGAGCTGGAATTAGGTTTTGTCTGAGTCTCCCATTGCTTATATGAAAAATGTGTATCATGTGGGAGTTGGATCAGACAGTGTGTGCATGGTAAGTTGCTTAAGTCATGCCCAACTATTTGTGACCCCATGGAATATAACCCGCCAGGCTCCTCTGTCCATGGGATTCTCCAGGCAAGAATACTGAAGTGGATTACCGTGCCCTCTTCCAGGGGATCTTCCCAGCCCAGAGATCAAACCTGCATCTTGTCTCCTGCATTGGCAGGCATATTCTTTACCATTAGCAGCACTTCTTCGGTATTTATTGTAACAAACTGATCTCCCTGACTTGTGTCTCTTATCCTTTTAATCTCTTCTGGTTTTAAAATAATCTATGGGATGATGTTCATGAAGCTCTGTCAGCTAGCTTTTTAAGAGTTTTAGATACTATCCAACTTTGACTGTTGCCCAAGTGTTATGGGTGCTCCTGGCTCCGGGACCAGGGCTGTGTTTGTGTGTGAAGCAAAGATGCCTGCAGACGAGGAGAGCGCGACTGGCTTTGCAGACTCTCCTTGGCCCCGAGAGCCTGTCGCGTACTGCCTGGGTGCTGCCACAGGTGGGGACCAAGTGCGCCTGTGTGACAGGAAATGCGCTGGATTTCCTAAGGAAGAGGAGGCCTTTGTGGAGTTGGATGGCTTCCAGGAACTCAATCACGTTGAAAGAATGAAACAGCGTTTTTAGAAAGAAAGGAATTCATTAACATGAACTGGAGGGTAGCAGTGGGGACCAGTACAAGGGGACGAGGCTGGCCAGAGCTGGGCAGACAGACTTGTGATCTTAGCATTTCTGACTGCCTGTTAGAGGCTCCCACCCAGACTTCACCCCATATACTGAATTATAAGTTCATTTCTCCTGTTGCCTCACCTCAGAGATTTTACCTCTCACTATTCAGCTCCTCAGTACATGCCTAGATTCCTGAGCAAATGTTCATGTCTCTCCTCACGGCTCTTCTGGAGTCTCACGTGCTGTCTGGAGGCAGGCAGACCTCATGCTGAGCTCCCGCTCTGCTTCTGGGCAGGGTTTTTGACCTGATTTTAAATTTCTTCATTCATAAAGAGGAAGAAAGGTCAATTGTGAGGATGATCCTAGAAGAGGATGCCATTTATTAAATGCTTACCTGAGGCAATAATTTAGAGTGAGCAGGACACAAAGATTTCCATTTAATTTATTAAAAAAAAAAAAAGCTGTGTGGTAGTAGACAGCATTATCTGCCTCTTATAGATGAGGAAATTTGAGGTTTACTACACTCAAAGTAATTTACACAGGTAATTGTAGAGCTGGGGTGGAGACCCCAGTTCCATAGGGCTTTAGAACCTGATTTTGGGGTGTTTTATTAGTTTCCTATGGCTGCTATAACAAAGAACCCCCAAATGGGTGGCTTATAGCAACAGAAATTTGTCTTCTTTCCCTATTCTGGGGGCTGGAAGTCCAAAACCAAGAGGTCAGCAAGACCAGGCTTATTCTGAAACCTAAAGGGAGAATTTTTCTCTGCCTCTTCCAGCCTCTGGTGTTTGTTGGCTGGCATCCCTTGGTGTTCCTTGTCTTAGAGATGGATGACTCCAGACTCCGATTTCCTCATCACACGTCTACCTTCTCCTTTTGTGTCTGTCTTATTGTAAGGACAACAGCAGTCCTGTTGGATGAAGGGACTGCCCATCCTACCCTAGTACAACCTTGTTTTAACTAATCACATCTGCAGTGACCCTATTTCCAAATGAAATCCCACTGAAGTGGTGAGAGTGAAGGTTTCAACATAGCCTTTTGGGGGATATGATTCAACCTGTACCAGTTATTATAGTGTTGAAATAAATCCCATGTCATGGGAAAGAAATTAAAGAATGCCCGTGAAGTATCTGACATGTAGTAGATGCCAGGAAATGCTATTTTCCCTAATAAGATTGTTTTAGGAGATAATACCTTAATCCCATGTGTATATATACACATTATATATACATCATATATATATACACACATTATTATACATTATACAATACACATTATTGTGTATTATATACACATTATATATATGTAATATATAAATATGTTGCTGTTAGTTGCTAAGTTGTGTCCGACTCTTTGTGATTCCAAGGTCTGTAGCCCATCAGGCTCCTCTGTCCATGGGATTTCCCAGGCAAGAATACTGAATGAATTGCCATTTCCTTCTCCAGGGGGATCTTCCTGACCCAGGGACTGAACCCAAGTCTCCTGCATTGGCAGTCAGATTCTTTACCACTGAGGCACCATATATGGGCTTATATATTATGGGATTTTATATATCTATTGTTTTTCAAAAGGTGGGAATCAGGGGTTAGATGAGTGGACATTGAGGAAACATTTTGAGGGCATGGAGCTTTTTGGATAACTTTAGAATACAATTACACCAGGAAGACAATAGCCCATTTGATCTTTACTTTTTAAAATAAACTTCAGACACTGTAACTATTGAACCACAAGTCCATTTCTCACGTTTCCTTCAGCAGTATTCTTGGCAAAGTTTAAAAAAAGAGTAAAAGCAAAGATGTGAACACTTTTCTTCCATCAGAAGATGAATTGAAATTGAGGCCTTCTATAAAGGGCAGGTATATAAAAGTTAGAGATGCATGTGATGCAGGTGGAGTTCTGCCATGGTCAAGGATGCATGGACCAAGGACTGAAGGACTACTCCAAAATAATTGAAAAATTTCACCTGAGATTCTGACTTACTAAGAATGAGGGAAATAGTCTGTTGCCCTATTTCTTAGAACTTCCTTTTATTTCCCTTTCACCCCAGAACTCTCTGTTCTTCTCTCTCGGCTCCCATCATTTCCTTTCCTGCAGCACTGGCCTGATGTCTCCTGTCCTCACCCCTCTGCCTTTCCAGTTTTGTCATGTTCTTTTGTGACTCCACATCACAAATTATAAAAGGTTCAATCTGATGATGGCAGAAACCTGAGTGAAAGTTCTGGCTGGCGAGAAACAAACTGGGTGACATTTACAAGCTTTTAGAATAAGCAGAAGAAAGGAAGCTTGGCAATAATCAGGCTTGTTTTGTCTCCTTGCATAGCACATTGAGTTACCTTGAGGTGGAGATCATGTTCAACTTGATTCATGTATCAGTTCTGCTAATTTTCCTGAAGGCAAGAAAGAGAGGACTATGTGGAGCACCACTGTGCAGGCTGTTAACAGTGTTTGCTCCGTGCAAGGCACTGTGCTAATCACTGGGGAATACTGTGTACTTTATACACCTTCACAGCTGCTCATCAAGTTCAAGGCTTGCACACACAGTGGGTTTCCAGAGCCTCCTGGGCATCATGTCCTCAGGGCCAGCCCAGAGCAACAAGAACCGAGAGACAAATATTGAGGTTGGGTGGATCCTTGTACCCAAGATTCACTGTTTAACTTGCAGAGATGTTCTTTATGTGTATGTCACAGGCTCTTGGATAGAGTTCATGAGTCACAAACTGGGACAAATTTTGAGAGAATTATTTAAAAGGTACAAGAATAAGATTCTAAAATAATTTCAACTGCCTGGAATAATGGGTCTAATGCAAGACTACATTTAGGAGGGATGACTGTAATTTCTTGAGCCCAGAGAAAACTTGGTCCGAAGAAAACTCTTAAGTGCCAAGTCCTGGAAACAGGATGGGGAGCATCGTTAGAAGCAGCACACTTAACCATGGTGTGAGCTTTCAATTTGCTATTGGTTCAGTAACGTTTATTCATTGGTGTCATGGCAACACACATGTCAATATAATCTGAGGCATCCTTGGTACTCACAGGATGGATCAGCTACTTCTGGGATGTTATGTTCTCTTTGTGCTTTATTTTTTTTTAATTAATTAATTTTAATTGGAGGATAATTACGTTAACAATATTGTGATGGTTTTCGCCATACGTCAATATGAATTGGCCACAGGTATACATGTGTCCCCTCCATCCTGAACCCCGCCTCCCACCTCTCTCCCCACTTTATCCCTCTGGGTTGTCCCAGAACACTGGCTTTGGGTACCCTGCCTTATGCACTGAACTTGCACTAGTCATCTGTTTTACATATGGTAATGTACATGTTTCAGCAATATTTTCTCAAATCATCCCATCTTCTCCTTCCACTGCATCCAAAAGCCTGTTCTTTTTTTAAAAAATCAATTAATTTATTTTAACTGGAGGCTAATTACTTTACAATATTGTAGTGGTTTTTGCCATACACTGATATGAATCAGTCATGGGTGTACATGTGTCCCCCATCCTGAAGCCCCCTCCCACCTCCTTCCCCATCCCATCCCTCAGGGTCGTCCCAGTACACCGGCCCTGAGCGCCCTGTCTCATGCATTGAACCTGGACTGGCGATCTGTTTCACATATGGTAATATACATGTTTCAATGCTGTTCTCTCAAATCATCCCACCTTCACCTTCTCCCACAGAGTCCAAAAGTCTGTTCTTTATCTCTGTGTCTCTGGTCAACCACTTGTAAAATAAAACTAGAACACTTTCTAACACCATACACAAAAATAAACTCAAAATGGATTAAAGATCTAAATGTAAGACCAGGAACTATAAAACTCCTAGAGGAAAACATAGGCAAAGCACTCTCTGACATAAATCACAGTAGGATCCTCTATGACCCACCTCCCAGAGTAATGGAAATAAAAGCAAAAATAAACAAATGGGACTGAATTAAACTTAAAAGCTTTTGCACAACAAAGGAAACTATAAACAAGGTGAAAAGACAGCCTTTACAATGGGAGAAAATAATAGCAAATGAAGCAACTGACAAAGAATTAATCTCAAAAATATACAAGCAGCTCATGCAGCTCAATACCAGAAAAATAAACAACCCAATAAGAAAATGGGCCAAAGAGCTAAACAGACATTTCTCCAAAGAAGTCATACAGATGGCTAATAAACACATGGAAAGTCTGTTCTTTTTGTCTGTGTCTCCTTTGCTGCCCTGCATATAGGATCTTAGATACCATCTTTCTAAATTCCACATATATGCTTTGATATACAGTATTTGTCTTTCTCTTTCTGACATATTTCACTTTGTGTAATAGGCTCCAGGTTCATCCATCTCATTAGAACTGACTCAAATGGGTTCCTTTTTATAGCTGAGTAATATTCCATTGTGTATATCTACCACAACTTCCTTACCCATTCATCTGCTGATGGACACCTAGATTGCTTCCACATCCTAGCTATTATAAAGAGTGCTGCAGTGAACAGTGGGGTACATGTGTCTCTTTCAATTCTGATTTCCTTGGGGTGTATGCCTAGCAGTGGGATTGCTGGGTCGTGTGGCATTTTTATTCCCAGATTCCCAGTTTTTTAAGGAATCTCCACTCTGTTCTCCATAGGGACTGTACCAGTTTGCATTCCTACTAACAGTGTAAGAGGGTTCCCTTTTCTCCACACCCTTTCTAGCATTTATTGTTTGTAGACTTTTTGATGATGGCCATTCTGGCCTGTGTGAGATGATACCTCATTGTGGTTTTGATTTGCATTTCTCTAATGTTGAGTGATGTTGAGTATCTTTTCATGTGTTTATTAGCCATCCTTATGTCTTCTTTGGAGAAGTGTCTGTTTAGGTCTTTTGCCAAATTTCTTATTGGACTGTTCATTTTTCTGGTATTGAGCTGCATGAGCTGCTTATATATTTTGGAGAGTAATTATTTGTCAGTTGTTTTGTTGCTATTATTTTCTCCCATTCTGAGGGCTGTCTTTTCACCTTGCTTATGGTTTCCTTTGTTGTGCAAAAGCTTTTAAGTTTAATTAGGTCCTATTTGTTTATTTTTGTTTTTATTTCCATTAAATAAATTGAAATATGTAGTTTGTCTGCTGGACAGGAAGCTCAGTGTCAGAGACAAAGGTGAGTCTCTAGTGAAAGAGGCCAGCTTTACCTGGAGAGAGAAGGCCATCTGTTGGGTGGCCACAGGTCAGAGGGCATATTCTGGCTTCCTGTGGGTCCAAAGGAAAGGACTAGGCTAAATGGTAGACAACATGATAAGATTTCAGTTCAGAAGGTCACTTACCAATGTGACTTGTATCATAACTAAGATCTTCCTGCCAGTTCAGATGTTGGGAGCTGTTCCTCCACCTGTTGGAAATGTGATGTTCTCCTTGAATTTGTGTACATGTATTCCTCTCGTTCCAGACAGTTCTCTTACAAGACTTTTATAATCATAAATGACTTAAGGTTAGTAATGATGAACAGATTTATACTGCAGCATTTAAAATATAAAGTTCAGTTTTACCTATTTCTGTTTTTAACTGTTCCTCAGTCACTTCCACTGCTGAGAGCCCAGTACTCCATGGAATTGCTCAGCATTCTTTTCTTCCCTATTCTGGCTCATCCTCTTTCTCTCTCATGTAGAACTATCTAGCTGTGTCTTTTCTTATCTGGTCTCCCAACAGATCCTGTCTACAGGTTCTCTCTCCTCATGTAACAGGCTTATCAAGTGTCTAGTCCATTTGTGCTGCTATGAGTGCTGGAAGACTGAATGGCTTGTAAATAGCAAGCATTTATTTCTCAGGGTTCTGGAGCCTGGGACATCCAAGATCAAAGTGCTGGCAGATTTGGTGTCTGATGAGGATCAGCTTCCCAATTCATAGGAAGCCATTTTGTCTGTAAGCTCACAGGGTGGCAGAGGTGAGGGAACCCTGTCATCTTATTCCTAGGGCTTCCCTGGTGGCTCAGAAGTAGGTAAAGAATTGGCCTGCTATGCAGGAGCTGTGAGTTCTATTCCTGGCTCAGGAAGATCCCCTGGAGAAGGAAATGGCAACCCACCCCAATATTCTTGCCTGGGAAATCCCATGGACAGAAGAGCCTAAGGGCTATAGTCCGTGGGATCACAAAAGAGTCAGACACAGCTTAACAGCTAAACAATAATAGCAGCAATCTCATTTCTGAGGGTTCTACCTTCATGGTCTAACCCCTGGGTAGTGTCCCATATGACCATTTGTCCCACATGACCATGAGTCATTGTCCCACATGACTATTATTCTCTCATGAGCACTGCACTGTGGATGGTCTCATAAGAGCTCAGTGTGGACCATAGAGCCACTTGACGGGGGCCACTGTTAATGCTGATTTGCATTACTCACTTAACAAGTATGTGTTGATCCTTCCTGTGTGTCTTCATGAGGATTGGGATGTGATTCAGGGCACAATAAGATAACACACATTCCTCAGGGAAATATATAGACTAAATGTATACTATTTGTTCAGTCACTAAGATGTCTCTGACTTTTTGCGTCTCCATGGACTTGCAGCACACCAGGGCTTCCCTGTCCTTCACTGTCTTCTGAAATTTGCTCACACTCATGTCCATTGAGTCCATAATGTCATCCAACCATCTCATTCTCTGCTGCCCTCCTTCTTCTCCTGCCCTCAATCTTTCCCAGCATTGGGGTCTTTTCCAGTGAGTCGGCTCTTCACATCAGGTGGCTAAAGTAATGGACCTTCAGCTTCAGCCTCAGTCCTTCCAATGAACACCCAGGACGGATCTCCTTTAGGATGGACTGGTTGGATCTCCTTGCAGTCCAAGGGACTCTCAAGAGTCTTCTCCAACACCACAGTTCAAAAGCATCAATCCTTCAGTGCTCAGCCTTCTTTATGGTCCAACTCTCACATGTGTACATGACTACTGGCAAAAGCATCACTTTGATGATATGAGCCTTTGTCTGAAATGTGATGTTTCTGCTTTTAATAGGCTAAGTTTATCATAGCTTTTCTTCCAAGGAGCAAGTGTCTTTTAATTTCATGGTTATAGTTACCATCCACAGTGATTTTGGACCCCAGGAAAATAAAGTCTGTCACACATTGGACTTGTGTTTCCCCCCAACAAATCCATATGTTAAATCTTCACCCCCAGTATGACCATGTTCAGAGATGGGTCCTTTGGGAGGTGATTAGGTGATGAGGGTAGAGTCCTTATGAATGGAATTAATGCTCTTATAAAAGAGACTCCAGAGTTCTCCCTTGTCTAGCACAGCAAATAGCAGCCATCTATGAATTGGGAAATGGGTCCCCACCAGATACCATATCTGCCAGCACCTTGATCTTAGGCTCAGAGCCTCCAGAACCATGAGAAATTCCTTTTGTGGCTATGCAGCCTGGTCTCTAGTATGTTTGTTCAATTGGCCCAAACAGACTCAGACAGCATATATCAAGGGACCTGTTCATTGTGTGTCTTTAAGAAAGACCTGTGGTGGGTGGTGGATATTTGGTGAAAAAGAAATTTAGTGGGCACTTGGCCTTACTCCATGGAAGGATCCAGACTTAGGTGATTTGAAGCACTGAAGCGTGTCTATATTCCTTTTCTTCCCTGGTGGGTCATAGGATTAAGACCACACTGGCTAATGTATCTCAGCGGCTTGGTGTCCTGCTGGTGTTCTGCTCTGTGGCTATCTGGTGATTATGCTTTCACGTTGTTTAATTACTGACAGCATTCATGCTCACAGAGCCTGCAGGAAATCTCCAGAAAGCTTGATGATTCCAAGACCTTACTTTTCCAGGAGAAAAGGCAAGCAAAGCAAAAAGATGGCTCTCAATTTTCTTTTCCTTTTATTGTTATGCAATGCCCCCTCTATGGCAAGAGACAATAGTAGAGATTGTAACTCTAGCAAAACTAGAGTCACACTAGTTTTCTTTTGTTTGGTTTTATAAGGCATGCCATTCTCCATTTGCATTTGTTTCTTAGAGCATCTTTAAGACATTAACACAGATTTTGTGTCTTAAAATAAGTAAATTTATTGTCTCACTGCTCTGGATCCCAGGAGTCTGAAATCCCTGGCTGAATCAAGGTGTCAGCAGGGCTGACCTCCCCCAGAGGCTCTAGGAGGAGAATCCCTTCCAGACCCTGGTGGCTGCCAGCATCCCTTGGCTCGTGACTGTATCACTCCATCTCCTGCCTCCTGATCACACAGCTTTCTCCTAGTCTGTGTATCAAACTCCCCTCAGTGTCCCTCTTACAAGTATACATGTGATGGCCTTTAGGTCTCACTGAGATAATCCAGGATAATCTCCATATCTGAAGATCGTTAATTCACCTACATCTGTAAAGACTGTTTTTCCACATAAGTTAACAGTTCAGATCCCAGAGATGGGGACCTGATGTCCTTTGAGCCACCATTCAGCCCACTCTACTAGACTTTTTTCCCCATTTCTTTCTTTCTTTTATTGTTTTTAACCATATATCTGTTGATGATTTTTATTTTTTTTTTGATGATTTTTAAAAAAATTTTTATTTTAGCTGTGTTGGGTCTTAGTGGAGGCACACAGGGTCTTCATTGTGGTGTTCGGGGTCTTTCATTGCAACTGTTGGGCTTCTCTCTAATTGTGTCACAGGGGCTTAGTTGCTCCGTGGCAAGTGGGATCTTAGTTCCCCCACCAGGTATTGAACCTATGTCTCCTGCATTGCAAGTCAGAATCTTAACCACTGGATGACCTGAAATTCTCTCCATTAGTCAGCAACCTTTCTGTGCCTTGAATTTAAGGAATATCTCTTGTAAGCAACTTAGTTTGTCTTTAAAAAAGAGAAGTCTGATAGTCCCTGTCTATTAATTGCCATATTTAGCTCATTTATGTTTAACAAAAATGCCCATTGAGGTATAAAGCAACCATCTGACTAGTTGTTTTCTGTTTATCCTACCATTTTATTTTTTTCCTCTCCTTTCTTGCTGCCTTCTGGAAGAATAAAATATTTTTTATTATTCACTGCATCTCCTTGTCAAAATCCCCCGTGTGTGCCTTTGGAGAGTGAAACTAATTTAGATCCAAAGTCATAGTTGCAAGGGCATCTGGGAAATGTATCTAGCTTTTCCTTCTGTTTAGAAGTTTGGAAGGGACTTGAGAGAGGAATTCCACAGTAATCAACACACAGATTGGGCTGACAAGGATGTGAGACTCTTACTTTCCCTGCCATCATTACACAACAAGAGTCACTCTGTGTGTTCAGAGTCTTCCCAGAATGGGACAGGTTGCTTGGAGGTGATGGATGGATGACTATAAGCCTGGGAATTGAACTTGCCAAAAGTAAACATCAGCATTAGGATACTTTGTATTTTTCACAATATGCCAGTAGTGTGCTGAGTGTGCTGAACTGTAGAAATGATTGTATGGCTTCTGTTTTGATTTTGAAGGCATGTCAGGATGTCTAGTCTAGTAAGGTAATTAAGTGGGAAGAGAGAACACAAGTCAGCAAAAGAAACTGAAAAATTCTTTTTAATCAGTAGGTAAGTGCTGCACTCAATATGCCAGCAAATTTGGAAAATTCAGCAGTGGCCACAGGACTGGAAAAGGTCCGTTTTCATTCCAGTCCCTAAGAAAGGCAATCCCAAAGAATGCTCAAACTACTGTGCAATTGCACTCATCTCACATGCTAGTAAAGTAATGCTCAAAATTCTCCAAGCCAGGCTTCAGCAATACATGAACCTCGAACTTCCAGATGTTCAAGCTGGTTTTAGAAAAGGCAGAGGAACCAGAAATCAAATTGCCAACATCTGCTGGATCATTGAAAAAGCAAGAGAGTTCCAGAAAAACATCTATTTCTGCTTTATTGACTATGCCAAAGCCTTCGACTGTGTGGATCACAATAAACTGTGGGAAATTCTGAAGGAGATGGGAATACCAGACCACCTGACCTGCCTCTTGAGAAACCTGTATGCAGGTCAGGAAGCAACAGTTAGAACTGGACATGGAACCACAGACTGGTTCCAAATAGGAAAATGAGTACGTCAAGGCTGTATATTGTCACCCTGCTTATTTAACTTATATGCAGAGTACATCATGAGAAACGCTGGGCTGGAAGAAACACAAGCTGGAATTAAGATTGCTGGGAGAAATATCAATAATCTCAGATATGCAGATGACACCACACTTACGGCAGAAAGTGAAGAAGAACTAAAGAGCCTCTTGATGAAAGTGAAAGAGGAGAGTGAAAAAGTTGGCTTAAAGCTTAGCATTCAGAAAACTAAGATCATGGCATCTGGTCCCATCACCTCATGGGAAGTAGATGGGGAGACAGTGGAAACAGTGTCAGACTTTATTTTTTTGGGCGCCAAAATCACTGCAGATGGTGACTGCAGCCATGAAATTAAAAGACGCTTGCTCCTTGGAAGGAAAGTTATGACCAACCTAGATAGCATATTAAAAAGCAGAGACATCACTTTGCCTACAAAGGTCTGTCTAGTCAAGGCTATGGTTTTTCCAGTGGTCATGTACGGATGTGAGAGTTGGACTGTGAAGAAAGCTGAGCATGGAAAAATTGATGCTTTTGAACTGTGGTGTTGGAGAAGACTCTTGAGAGTCCCTTGGACTGCAAGGAGATCCAATCAGTCCATCCTAAAGGACATCAGTCCTGGGTGTTCATTGGAGGGACTGATGCTGAAGCTGAAACTCCAATACTTTGGCCACCTCATGCAAAGAGTTGACTCGTTGGAAAAGACCCTGATGCTGGGAGGGATTGGGGGCAGGAGGAGAAGGGGATGACAGAGGGTGATATGGCTGGATGTCATCACCGACTCGATAGGCATGAGTTTGAGTAAACTCCGGGAGTTTGTGATGGACAGGGAGGCCTGGCGTGCTGCGATTCATGGGGTCGCAAAGAGTCAGACACAACTCAGCGACTGAACTGACTGAATCTGGGCAAAGACTTTTAAAAGGTATCATTCTGATACCTGATACCTCCCATTCACTGCTGATTTGATGGAGTTGAAAATACACTTTCTTTATTGTATCTGGGATGAGTTCTGCCTCCAGTTTGGATGGAAACAACATACCTCCATAAGTTGGAAACACACTTAATTTTGGTATATGGCAGATGAGAATGGACTAAAGCAGGGAGGGCAGAATTAGATCTGGGCTTGGTTCTGTTCCAAGACCGCTTGGCACTGAAATGGCAGCCTGATATGCAGCTTCTCATTGTGATTCCTCATGTGCAAGCAAAGGAGTTTGGCTGAATAGATAATTTGCCTTCAAACACAGCCCAGAATGAGAGCGAATATGCGGACAGTTGCTGCTACCCAGAGAGCAAGCAGGCTTCTGTAGCAGCCTAATGAGCTGTGCAAAATGGATCTGAGTGGTCCTCACCAGCCCTGGTATTTCCCACGGTGAGTTTTAGTTAAACAGCTCTCAGGGTGGCATGCAGTTAAGGAGGCTTCCAAACACAGCTTTGTGGAATGCTGCCTGCCTGGAACCTCTGCTCCACGGAATTCTCACTGAGGCAATCCCCCATCCAAGTTGACACACAAGTCTCTCCTCACCCTACATTTCAACACTTGGGGTAGGTTTTTCAGAACTTGATGTTATTTGACGATTTCGTGGGCTTCCCTGGTTGTTCAGAAGGTAAAGAATCTGCCTGCAATGCAGGAGACCTGGGTTAAATACCTGGGTCAGGAAGATCCCCTGGAGAAGGGAATGGCAACTTACTCTAGTATTCTTGCCTGGGGAATTCCTAAGTTTGTCTTATTGGTTGCAGTGATTTTGTGTCCTTAATAGTTGTTGCCACTATTTTCTGAGAAGTTGCTAGAAGTATGGAGAGTTTATATAACATTTCCCAGGACATAAGCTTGACAGATACTGTTTTCTCAGTCAAAATGCATTCCCAGTAACTTACTCCTGTTCTCTATTCTGTATGTTGGAAGAGGTCACATTTCAGAGGGGGCTAAGTGGTACATTTCTGGCCAAGAGATTGTAAGAACCTTGGAGAAAAGTTTCACTTACTGAATAAAAGGCAAATCTCAAGAATTTTATAGCTTTTCTGTTTTTACTGCTTAGAGAGTATGTGTATTGTCCAGAGATGCAGTAGCCATTTTGTGACTGTGCAGATTAAAGTTACACACATCAGGAACGCAAAGCAGGAAAAGCAAAAGAACTCTGGTTCTTAACATCATTTTTGACCAACTGCAACAGACCTCAACCTGTTTACCTAAAGAATTTATTTGGTTTCTTACAAAAGAAATCTATATATGTTGAGTTTTCTGTTGGTTGCAGCCAAATGCAATCCTGTTTCATACAGTTTGTTGAGTAGTTTAAACTTTTTTTTTCTGTATTCCACCTCTTTTATGTGGAGAGTCCATCAGTGACACAGCTCCTCATCCATTTTCTCCCATACATCTCATTTGCACACAGATACACACATGGACCCATTGACAGATCAGTTCCCGACCCTTACCACACCAGTGATTAAAATATTTTTAAATGTGTGTCAGGCGTATGTTATTTATGTAGTGCCTTAAAACATTTTGGGGAAAAGTATAATACATTTAAAACCAAAGAGTTTTGGGGTCATGCTAGATAGTACTCAAAAATTGGAAATGAGATTGGGCACCCAGGCCCGTGCTGGAGCTCTCCGACTCCAACACCATGCAGCTCAAGGAGGGCCCCTGCCTCGTCCTGATGGTAGATTCTGAGGATAACAGGGAGTTGGAGGCAGCCAAGCAGCTGATCCAGCCAATAGCTGAGATGATCATTGCCAGATACAAAGCCAAAGAGGAGCAGGCGCTGCCCCTGTTCTTTTGTGGCAGGGGGAGGATGACATGACTGACTCCCTGTGAGATTACACCAACCTGCCCGAGGCTGCCCTCTTACTCACCATTCTGGACATGTCAGCCTGGGCCAAGTACGTGATGGACATGGAGGAGATCACCCCTGCCTTTGTGGAGGCCTTTGTGAATGACTTCCTAGCAGAAAAGCTCAAACCAGAGCCCATCTAGTGGGGCCCCAGCTTCCCGGGACCTTATTTAAAACTCATTCTTCTCCTCCTGCCCCTGCCAACTTCCCAGCACCCTTGGACTTTTCCAGCATGATCCAAATCACACAACCCAAGTGTCCAAAAAAAAAAAAAAAAAAGTGGTGTGGGCATTTAAATTTTTAGTATGAAATTTTGAAGCATACACAACTGGAAACATTATACAGTGACCTCCCATTCACTACTTCATAAAATCATTCACTTAGATTTTGGTGTTTCTGCTTCATCATATAACTCTGTTATCACTTGAGAGCTAGGACCATGTCCTGTGTGCCATTTCCAACAATGGAATATAGAATCCTGTGCTAGTGAGGATTAAGGAATCTTTGAGAGAGAGTGATGTGCAACTCTGCCAAGCTCCCTGCAGACACACAGACTTCTGTTGCTAAGTCCAAGCTTGCTCTGCTTATCACACTACAGGCCAGTGAATACAAGAGGCAAGGTGTTGAGGCGAGGAAAACAACTTTATCCGGAAAGCCAGCTGACTGAGAAGATGGCAGAGTAATGTCTCAGAGTAACCATCTTGTTGTGGTCTGGATGCCAGTTTCTCTTGTGGAGTCAGAGAGAAAAAAGCAAGGAGGAATTAAAGTCAAAAGGCAGAATAGAGAGGAAGAGGCAGTGGGGAAGCAAAGTGAAAGGGTCTTCAATCTTGAAAAACATCACCAGCCTTTGGAAGGAGTGTGTTAATCTCTTCTATTCACAGGTGGCAGGATCAGATTATCTCTCTTTGAGCTGAGCTAAGGTACTTTAGTTTACAGTTAGGCAGAGGGGCAGGTCCTTTGAGGCAAGCCATTCTGCATGATTATAATAACAAAAGCAATAAAAAGCAACTCAAAGAAACAGTTTTCAACATGGAGTCAGATTTGGCTTCTTTGCCACACTTGGACTTGTCTGGGTATAGGACCACTGAGCTTAGAGATGGGTGTGGCTTTCCTGTTTTCCTGCCCCACCTGTTTCCATAGTCCTTCTAAAAGTGCTCTAAGTGTGGTTCTTCCAGAGCAGGATCAGCTGGACTTGCAGATTCTCAGGTTCCATTCCAGCACTTCTAAATCAGAGATGCTGCAAGTGAGCTCTCCAACCTGCCTTTAGCTGGCCTTCCTGGAGGGGCTGATTCTAGTTAGACAACTAGTATTCTTGAAAAACCAAACAAACAATATCAGGTGGTAGTGGCTGAGAACTTATATTACATATTCCTTCTTATAATTTGACTTGAGATAGACTGTGCACATTTCTCCCCCTAAAAGCAGAATCATGGGGGATAGTTTATGGCATAACACTAAAAAAGGAAAGTGCAGTCCTATGGGGGCCGGTGGATCTGTTGTAGACAATGTTCAACTCAACTGTCAGGTCTTCTTGGGTGTCGATTGCCATCATTAGTGTAATTGTGCTGGTTGTTTCATAAAATGCAAAGCAGCAGGCTTGCTAAATTAATATTTACACTGCTACCTCTGCACTGCTGATGAGCTGGCAACGAGTGTGGCATTCTACTCCGTATATGACAATTGAGGGGAATTCTTGTTTACATATCATTTGTCTTTCTCACTTTTTAGTTTCTTTCCAAGGAGAATGAGGAAATGAACTGTGTGTAATTCCAGAAGCCAGTAATATCTGTATTCCAAATGTTTGAAAGTCAGACACTTTGGCCCAGAAGATTTTACTCAAGGTAGGTGTATGTATATCCCAATAAGTCATACAAGTCATTTTTAAATTGAAATGAGGGGTTTTGTATGGAGAAAATATACATGTGCGTGGTACAACAACATGCGTTGTTGTTGTTTAGTTGCTAAGTCGTATCTAACTGTTTGTGACTCCATGGACTGTAGCACTCCAGGCTTCCCTGTCCTTCACCATCTCCCAGAGCCTGCTCAAACTCATGTCCATTGAGTCAGTGATATCATCCAACCACTCATCTTCTGTTGCCCCCTTCTCCTCCTGCCTTTAATCTTTCCTAGCATCAGGGTCTTTTCCAGTGAGTCAGCTCTTTGCATCAGGTGGCCAAAGTATTAGAGTTTCAGCTTCAGTAATCAGTCTTTCCAATTAATATCCAGGACTGATTTCCTTTAGGATTGACAGATTTGATCTCCTTGCTGTCTCAAGTGTCTTCTCTAGCATCACAGTTCAAAAGTATCCATTCTTCAGCATTCAGCATATCCAACTCTCACATCCATACATGACTAGCGGAAAAACCATAACTTGAACATATACAGACCTGTGTTAGCAAAGTGATATCTCTGCTTTTTAAAATGTTGTCTAGGTTTTTCATAGCTTTTTTTCCAAGGAGCAAGCATCTTTTAATTTCATGGCTGCAGTCACCATCTGCAGTGATTTTGGATCTCAAGAAAATAAAACCTGTCACTGTTTCTATTTGCCCTGAAGTTATGGGACCAGATGCCATGATCTTAGTTTTTTGAATGTTGCGTTTTAAGCCAGTTTTTTTCACTCTTCTCTTTCGCCCTCATCAAGAGGCTATTTAGTTCCTTTTCACTTTCTGCCATTAGGGAAGTATCCTCTGCATATATGAGGTTATTGATATTTTCCCAGGCTGTGTTTCATCCAGCCTGGCATTTCTTATGATGTACTTTGCATATAAACTAAATAAGTAGGATGACAATATACAACCTTGTCGTACTCCTTTCCCAATTTTGAAACAGTCAGTTGTCCCATGTCTGGTTCTAACTGTGGCTTCCTCACTGGCATAAGTAGCATTAAGAAATCTTAATGCTAGATTTATACATAGCTTTGTCAAGTTCCCTCTGGAAATATACACATGACCTTACCCAGGTATGAAACCTGAGCCTTATTCTGACCTGTGGTCAAGATTACTTCTATTCAAGAAGGAAGGAGCAGGAGCCCAGTAATATCAGAATTAGATGACTCGTTCAGGATTACTATTTAATAGAATCAGCCGTCTCAATTTTCCTGAGATGGGGCTTCCCAGGTGGTACTAGTGATAAAAAAAAATCTGCCTGCCAATGCAGCAGATGTAAGAGACCTGGGTTTGATCCCTGGGTCAGGAAGATCCCCTAGAGTAGAAAATGGCACCCCCAGTGTTCTTGCTTGGGAAATCCCAGGTACAGAGGAGCCTGGCAGGCTATAGTCCATGGGGTTGCAGAGAGTCATCTGCACACACACAGCCACACATACACACACACTGTGTCTCCTACATGTGAATGAGTTTCCTTCCAGAAGTTCATTCTTAAGTCCAGTTTTGTTCATAAGTCCAATTAGCCTTGGCACCCAGCTAACATATTTGGCTATATATCACCATACTGTAATAGGTTTATAATACTTTTCACACAAATAATACATAAAAAAACAGGCAAACATAAAAAATAAAGATTTTTTTTTTTCCTACCATACAGTTCCTTGAAAAGTGGAGTAGTACAGGACAACAGCCAGCACATTCATATCTTTGAGAGTTCACAACTTGAAGGTTCGTGTGTAGGTTACTTACTGTAGTCGGCTTCCCTGGCATCTCAGTGGTAAAGAATCTGCCTGCCAGTGCAAGAGATGCAAGTTTGATCCCTGGGGTGGGAAGATCTCCAGGAGAAGGAAATGGCAACCCCCTCCAGTATTCTTGCCTGAGAAATCTTACGGACAGAGCAGCCTGGTAGGTCACAGTCCATGGGGTCACAGAGAGTCAGATATGACTTCGAGACTAAACCCCCTACTCTAACTGATGGAGGGATGGTTAGGACCTATGCTTAGCCCCACCCTCTTGCTGCAGTGACCGGTTCATCAACAGGCACCTTTCGCATTTAATCCAGTCATGGTGAAGGTTAGGGCCTTTATCTGATTGTTGTTGTTCAGTCGCTCACTCATGTCGACTCTTTGCAACCCCATGGACTGCGTCACATCAGGCTTCCCTGTCCATCACCATCTCCCAGAGCTTGCTCAAACTCCTGTTCATTGAGTCAGTGGTGCCATCCAACCATCTCATCCTCTGTCGTCCCCTTCTCCTTCTGCCTTCAATCTATCTCAGCATCAAGGTCTTTTCCAATGAGTTGGCGCTGCACATCAGGTGGCCAAAGAATTGGCACTTCAGCATAAGTCTTTCCAATGAATATATTTCTCATATATACCTTGTGTGTATGTAGATGTATTCCTAATATATATTTATAATATTAATCCTTTGTTGGTGTATGTATTGTGAATACCTTCTTATAGGTGGTAGTTTGCTTGAACTTGCTTTAAAGTGTTTTTTAATGAACAGTACTCAATTTTAATATAATCAAAATGAATTGTTCCTTTCATGGTGATCCTTCTTTCTGTCTTCTGTAAAAAAATGTTTTCTACACCCAAGGACAGAAATATCCTCCTCTATATGTTTTTCTATGGGCCTTAAAAAAATTTTTTTTTGACATTTTTATCCTTAATCACTCTGGAATTGATTGTGTATAATATGGGCGAGTGCACTGCTTTTGTAAAATTTTGTCTGTGAGAAAGATCCATATGCACAATTCCATTTCTGGGCCCTCACTCTGGCCCATTGGGGTGTTGGTTTTTCTGTTGAGTAATCCATGCTAGAGGACCATGGAAGGTGAGTGATGTGCTGGGTGGGGATGGTTCATCATTCAGAATTCCTAGTATCCGTTCAATTCCTTATCCCTCATATCCACATTTTTCTTAAAACCATGTGTGGGAAGATTTAAAAACTACATCAATGTCTAAGTCTTTCTCCAAAATTTCTGTTTTAATCAGCCTTGGGTAGAGGCTGCAAATCAGTATTTTTAAAAAGTGCCAGGAAATTCTAACATCAGTGCAGAGTCCAGAAGAGGTGCTACAGAATTTACATCCAGAGATGATTTTACGTATGAAGCCAGGACATGCTGTGCTAGCTTGACATCTTAGCAGAAATCCACAGGATGGTTTTAAAATTAGCATTTCCCACTGATTTATAAATGTAGTGTGTGTTCATTGCAAAGGAAACAAAAGTACAGGAAAAACAAATTGAGTAAAAAATAATCATTTATATTTGCCTAGTTCATTTTGTATATTTTGTTCAGTTTACTTTGGCATATGCACGTGTATTAATATAGTTAGAATTGTATTGAAAATAACTGTATGGGCATTTTTCTATAACACTCTTAATTACTATAAATACTGTTTAAGAATCTGTCCTTATAGTAATTATTATAGTGTATATTTCATACAAATACTCATCTTGTAAAATCTTATTGTGGTTAGAAATTTATTACTTTATTTATGGTGATTGCAATTGCTATTTCAGGGATAACAGGACAGCATGTTCTGGGCATTACAATTGAACGTTTTGTCGTATTGGGTCCAGAGTCAGTGAGATCTGGCTTCTAGTCCCAGCTTTGAGTGTGTGCTAAGTCACTTCAGTCATGTTTGACTCTTTGTGACCCTCTAAGGACTGTAGCCCTCCAGGCTCCTCTGTCCATGGGATTTCCCAGGCAAGAATACTGGAGTGGGTTGTCCTTCTCCAGGGGATCTTCCCAATCCAGGGATTGAACCCATTTCTCTTAAGTCTCCTGCTTTGACAGGCAGGTTTTTGAGCACTAGCACCACCTGGGAAGCCCTCCAGTCCCAGCTTTGCTACTTATCAACTGCATAATAGTAGGGGAATCATTCTCATTTTTACTCTTGAAAATGAGAATAATATTAATCTCTCCCACATAGAGCTGTTTTTAAGATTAAGTGGGATGAATAAGAATCAGTTAACACAGTTCTAAGCACATACCAAGTACCTGATGAATTTATGCACAAAACGTCCAGGCAAGTGGCAAAGGCAGCCCACCTCCCTTGGCTCAAGGGCCAGTACGGTTTGCCTGACCAGTTTCTCTGGCAGTAAATGTTCACCGGAAGGGTAACAGTCACTGCGACGGACTCTGTCATTGTCCTGCTCAGTAGCCAGTGCAGAACTTGCTGGAAAGCCCTGCTTGTTTGAAGGAGAAGGTAAACAGTAATGTGCCAATTACTCTCATAGTGGATGTGGCTTGCTGGCTCACTCAAAGTTAGAATAACCATTCCCTGGGATTTCCTTTTCTTGTCCTAAATAGATCTCTGCAGTCAAGAGGCAAATGCAGTTTCTCAGCTGTGGAACCAGGTGTGTACATGGCTGGGCGTTTTCCTCCTTGGCTCTCCATGTGCTCTTGGAGCCCACAGCGTAACAAACACAAAGGAACAACAAGCAGAATAAAGAATTGGCATGGTACGACTTTCTAAGTGGAAGTGTGGGGGCTGTGGAGAAAGAGAAGAAGCTCAGTGGAGGAAGGGAAAAAGCTCACTGAGGAAAGGCCAGCTCTAAATTTGTGTATTTCTACAGTGAATCGGGTTGTCTTTCTTAACAAGATCACCTCTGGGCCAAAGTGAGTTACACTTAGATGCACAGTGGTTTCTTGAAATTCACTTTGGATTTTATGGCCTAATCCTGAGTGCTAAGGACCAGTATCACTCTCTGCAAAGGGACGTTATTTTGTTCTTCTGAAACCCAAGTTACTACAAGTTGATCTATAAGGCCATTCCCTCCTGTTGAACTTTGGTAACCCCAAATCTTAATCTTATCATCTGCATGGCCAACCTGTTTATTTGAAAATATAGACAAATGCTGTATACTAGTTATCTTTATTTACTTCTCCTGTGGTTAAGTTTTGGGGATGTGTTTATCATTTTACTACATTGACCTAGACTGCTATTTATTGAAGCTTGTGTTGCTTCTTTATTTTTCTCTTCCTTCTCGCATTCTTGCTATTTTGGATAGATAACTCTCTGAAAAAGTGTCTGAGATGGTTAGGTCTCAACTTCAATTATGAAGAAATGGAATGTATGGACTTAGAAGCAGCTTTTTTATGAGAGAATTTAGCACCTTTGGGTTAATATATGGGCTTCCCTGGTGGCACAGGGGTAAAGAATCCAACTGCCAGTACAGGAGATGTGGGTTTGATACTTGGGTAGAGAAGATCTCCTGGAGAAGGAAATGATCCACCTGCTCCAGTATTCTTTCCTGCGAAATCCCATGGACAGAGGTCCCTGGTGGGCTACAGTGCATGGGGTCGCAGAAGACTCAGACGCAACTTAGGGACTTAAATGATGACAACGGGTTAATAAATGTCTGTCAGCTACATCTTCATTTGTGGGCTAAGATGTGAGCTTTTAACAGGCTTGGCTGTTCACGTGGTTCCCTAATTTAAAATAAGTATGAAAGCAGCTGTCACTAAAAAGGGATAAACAACTAAAAATATTTATTGCGGGAAATAAAAAAGTTAACCAAAGTATTTTATTGATACATTCTTGGACAATATCACAGAATTGAAAGAGAATGGAAAGGGGAATTTTTCAGCAAGGTTGTTTCTCCACTAAATTGGCACATGAGCAGCAGGATTAACGAAAGTACTTCTTACAAACAGTAAAAAACATACATGCTCTTTTTTTTAAAGTCCTTATCACACTGATCAGTCATAGGGGGGCATGAACCAAACCTCAAGACATGAAAAATCCATATTCTTTCCTTCAAATAGTTTAATCATTATTAAAATTATTGCAAAATACCCATATCCTAATTAAAGTAACAAAAGGGAACACAAATACAAATATTGAACATAAATGAGTAACGTGTACTGTAAAATACATTACTGGCATGCATTCCCAAGATCAAGACCTCTATTCCGTTCAGCCAATACCTTTTTCCCTTGTGACCTATCTCATACCAAAGACAGGTAAGGTATACTTTTCTCAGCACAGTTTTTGGTCTTTAAATATCTTTTTTTTTGTCTTTAAAAAAAATAACATGATTTGCAGCGGTACTATAATCATAATGATACAGTCACGTACATACATTTTTTTCTTTTTAGTCTGCCGAGAGCCTTTTAAAATTTTAATCATTTCAAAGTTTTCCCCAAAGATTCCACCGTCTGAAAGAATAGGGTTCTATGAAAACAGGGCATTCGAAAACAAACAGTGAACCGAGGTACAACATTGGATGGCAAAGTGCAAAAGTCCTCACAAACTGTACAGAAAATTTCAAAACCTTGCAGCCTGGAAGTACAGACGTAGAAAGACTGGGCAGCCCCAAAAACGGTCATTGAGGTTCTCAAGGGGTTCACCCTCAAGAGCCTGGGTGGGACTTGAGTCTCAATGCTCCCTTTGGTAGGGAAAGTCCAGAGTTGCAGCCGAGTTGGCAGTGCTGATGCCAGTGACTTATTAAGCCAAGATAAAGTAAGAATATTTCATAAAGCAGCTGTGTAGGACACTTGGATCCTCTACCGTTGGTCTCCTGGCCGGGGATGCTCCTCTGGTGATGGGCAGCAGGCTGGACCAAAAGAGTCCAATGCCAGGTTGGGTGACAAAATAACTGAGGGTCGTCCTCCTCCATGGTTCCATGGAATGGAACAGGTTAGATAACCAGGTTATTATAACTGACATACTTCTTTTTTGCAGCAGGGCCTGAAAGATAAATGTGAAAGAGTCAGTTGTGACAGGGACTTTATTTACAAGGGTAGAAGCAGAATTAGATCTGTGATGGCTTTGGGTGCCAAGTCAAGATGGGACTGTGCAAATGGCGCTGGATTCCTTTGCCTAATTGTAGAATTTATTTGCTAGAATCTGCTGTGCCCAGCAATTCTGAAACCATCTGGGTTCTCTATTCTGACCTATTTCCAAACTTTTTTATGATCCACACCATTAGTAAATTTATCAGTGGGTCTCATGCTTTCCAATTAGCTTAAAGGACCCACCCATATTGTAGTAAATTTCCTTTTGTGATCTTCTCCCAGACCTCCTCATAATAAATGGCTCTTGCTTGGCAAAGGTCTGTCCTGGGTCACTGGAATTAATTTAGGTTGACAGTAGGCTAGACCAACCAGAATGCCTTCTCTGGTTTTGATTTACACAATCAAATTACTATAGATTGACTTTTATAGTGTTCTCATTAGTAAGTTGTAAATGGTAATTTGCAAAATTGTTTCCATCAAGGTTTGAAGCTTACTTAAATCTGCCAGGAATCTCAACATGCATAGACTACTTTGTTTTCCTTAAATGTAGACTACATTCTTTTTATATTTGGTGCAGTGAATTTAGGACTCTTGGTCACTGATTCACTCACTCACTCATTCATTCATTTCTTCGGTAGGTGTGCCGTCAGTTGCCTACCATACGGCAGACAGAAGACAAGGCACTGGGGGGCAGCTGATGAGCAAGTCATACCCTTCCCTGTCCTCCTGATGGAAACAAAGACACCGAGATCCCAAGGTATGTCTCTGCTCTATATTCTAGTTCCCAATATCAAGTCATACACATTACTGTCAAATGAAATGGTCTTTATTCATTAAATCTTTGTGGTTTTGCATCAGCTTCTGTTGGACACAAGATAACCATCACATAGCATTTACTGATGACTTTACTTACTGTTAGGTTGTAAATCTTTTGCTCATTTAACACAAACAGGTAGCAAGAATTCTTCAAGAACGTGGTTGTTGTTATTGTTGTAATTGCTTTACAATGCTGTGTTAGTCTCTGCTGTGCAGTGAAGTGAGCCAGCCATATGTATACATATATCCCTCTACCCATCCCCCTGTCTAGGTCATCACAGAGCACTGAGCTGAGCTTCCTGTGCTTTATAGTAAGTAGGGATTTCTGTGTGAATTCAGAGGCAAGGAGGAGCCACAGTGACATACGAAAAGAGACTTTGTACTTTGAGTAAGGCAGTCAGTGTGTTACAGAAGTATATACATTCATGTACAGCCTACAACAAAGCTGATCTTAGGTTCTGGATTAAATATTGAGAGTCTCCTGAGAAATTCTGATTTGAAGACATAGGCTTATTTCCCTATTAGATCATGTTGCGTTTATTAACTAAAACTAGAGGGAAAAGTATTATCTTGCTATATATAATGTAGATTTTCAATATAATTATATGAAATAGGGGATCCCCCAGAAAATTGGGTCATGAGGCTGGTCACTGTGCATCTTCAGTCAATAAATGCATGACTCTATTAATTCCTCAGTCTTCTAAAAATGTTCCCATTGTTATCACGGCCTTCATTGTCTTCAACAGTTCTTGGTTTGCAGTCATGTAGAAAAACTTTCTAAATATATGCATATATATATATATATATAACTTTTTTAACACTGAAGCTTATTTACAGTGTTGCATCTAGAAAACCCCAGCTTTACAGTTGCAAGAAATAGTCACAGCATGCCTTGTCAAACGCCCACATTGTAATCATCCTCAAGACAAAGGGAAGGAAAAGAAATAGGAAACCCAGAAGCTGATCCTGACCTAGATATCTGAGACTACTTCTTTGCCTGGTTATTTAAGATTGTTTTCTGTATAACCATAGCTGTCTAGTGGAAAAAGCCCAATGTATTTGAAATTCCTCAAACTTTTTACTATGAAACACACACACATTATTCAGGAGGAACATTCATTGTAAGAGTCTTAGTAGAAAGAATAAGTAGGCTAGAAGATATTGTCCATGAGTTTCAAATTTGAGCATTCATTTGCATTTAAAGATGAGGTCATAGTAAAAAATAAAAAAGAAATTTAAAAACCTAGAAGTGAGAATGATAAAGGGAATTCACTGTTGCCTGGAGTGGATTGTCTGTTGTGTTCTCTAGTAACTTTGAGATGAGGGCTTCTGATGCTGCGTTGGGCTCACCTGACCCAGGGTCTGATTGAGTTCTAGCCCTTACTCGAGGTGTGACCTAGACCTGTCCCATGATACACTGCATTTCTCCGAGCCTTTGTAAAATAGGTAGAATAATTATCACCCCGCGGGTTGTTAATGGCACAAATGTATGAAATATCCCAGCTTCTTGTCCGATAACACAATAACTGTCTCTTCAAATTACAAAGTTCCATATATATGCTTAGCACCCATGCATGCTTTCTCTGCAGAACAGCTTAGAAACTTGGCAGCAAAATAATAGAGTTGCATAAATCCTACCATGAGTATTTTTTTATTTTATTTGAACTTTTTGTTTTATACTGAAGTATAGTTAATTAACAATGTTGTGATAGTTTCAGGTGCATAGCAGAGCCACTCAGCCATACATATACAGGTATCCATTCTCCCCCAAACTCCCCTCCCATCCAGGCTGCCCTATAACATTTAGAAGAGTTCCCTGTGCTATACAGTAGATCCTTGTTGGTTATGCATTTTTTTCTCAGGTTGCTGTTATTCTTTACTTTTTCTTTTTTTCCCATTTATTTTTATTAGTTGGAGGCTAATTACTTTACAATATTGTAGTGGTTTTTGCCATACATTGACATGAATCAGCCATGGATTTACATGTGTTCCCCATCCTGAACCCCCCTCCCACCTCCCTCCCCATCCCATCCCTCTGGGTCATCCCAGTGCACCAGCCCTGAGCACTTGTCTCATGCATTCAACCTGGGCTGGCGATCTGTTTCACACTTGAGAATATACATGTTTCAATGCTGTTCTCTCAGATCATCCCACCCTCGCTTCTCCCATAGAGTCCAAAAGTCTGTTTCCTACATCTGTGTCTCTTTTTCTGTCTTGCACATAGGGTTATTGTTATCATCTTTCTAAATTCCATATATATGCGTTAGTATGCTGTAATGTTCTTTATCTTTATGGCTTACTTCACTCTGTATAATGGGCTCCAGTTTTATCCATCTCATTAGAACTGATTCAAATGTATTCTTTTTAATGGCTGAGTAATATTCCATTGTGTATATGTACCACAGCTTTCTTATCCATTCGTCTGCTGATGGGCATCTAGGTTGCTTCCATGTCCTGGCAATTATGAACAGTGCTGCGATGAACATTGGGGTACATGTGTCTCTTTCAGATATGGTTTCCTCTACTACTATTTAACATAGTTTTGGAAGTTTTGGCCACAGCAATCAGAGCAGAAAAAGAAATAAAAGGAATCCAGATAGGAAAAGAAGAAGTGAAACTCTCACTGTTTGCAGATGACATGATCCTCTACATAGAAAACCCTAAAGACTCTACCAGAAAATTACTAGAGCTAATCAATGAATATAGTAAAGTTGCAGGATATAAAATTAACACACAGAAATCCCTTGCATTCCTATACACTAACAATGAGAAAACAGAAAGAGAAATTAAGGAAATAATACCATTCACCATTGCAACAAAAAGAATAAAATACTTAGGAGTATATCTACCTAAAGAAACAAAAGACCTATACATAGAAAACTATAAAACACTGATGAAAGAAATCAAAGAGGACACAAATAGGCAGAGAAATATACCATGTTCATGGATTGGAAGAATCAATATTGTGAAAATGAGTGTATGACCCAAAGCAGTCTATAGATTCAATGCAATCCCTATCAAGCTACCAACAGTATTCTTCATAGAACTAGAACAAATAATTTCACAATTTGTATGGTTATGCATTTTAAATATAGCAGTGTGTACATGTCCATCCCAAACTCCCTAACTATACCTTCTCCCCATCCTTCCCTTCTGATAACCATGAATTCATTCTCTAAGTCTGTGATTTTGTTTCTGTTTTGTAAGTACTTTGTAACATTATTTTAGATTCCACATCTAAGTGGTGTGATATTTGTCTTTGTCTGACATTGCTCAATATGATAAGTTCTGGGTCCTTCCATGTTGCTGCAAATGGCATTGTTTCATTGGCTTGTGCTCAGAAACCTTAAACTCCTAGAATGACAATTTCTGTACTTTTCAGAGCACTGTCCAATTATTAGAGTATTTATTTTTAAACCATTTTGGCCTTATAAGTAAATAAAATAAGAGCCTATGTTGTCTGATAACTTTATTTGAACCACAATGTGATTTATGGCCCAGGAAAGAAAATTGCTTAGTTCAAAATAGTCGTGCAGTGAAATACTCAGTAAGGAAGTATGCTTTTTATTGTTAAGAATTTTTTTCTTTTATAAGATTATGAATTTGAAGGAACAATGAGTATTAGGCATGGCCCCTATGGAATTTTTAAAGCCATCTCTATCAGAAGTTCTGAAAGCAAGAGAACCTTTAGGAGCTGGTATTCACAATGAGACAGTGCTGCAGACACTGGTTTGGAAATGAATTACTAATTCACTTTTGCTAATTAAGAAAGCTCAGGCATTCCAACTTATTCTTGGTGTTCTGTCAAAATCAAGCTCAATTAACTTCAGTGAACTAGTTGTTTTCTTTTTAATTTTCTCTGAGCCTTTTTGTCCCACAAAAATTTCTCAAAGTTTTTTCTGTGAAATGTTTGTCACTCAGACTATAGGAAATAAAGGATAAGGGAAAAAAATGGAGAAGACATAATCTAATGGATATAGTAGGAACCAATGAATTATGGGAAACAGTGAGTAAGTAAAATCAAATAGGCTTGTTTTCTCTCGTCTACATTTAATTTCTTATTTTTCTTAAATAACAAGGAATTCAATACTTTGGTAACAAAGACCACATGTTTTACTGAGCACTTAAAAAAAAATTCAAATGTGTGTGTAGATATGGGTACCTGTCACTGTCAGGAAGCTAGAGACCTTCTCTTCCGAGTACCTAGGAAACGTGTCATACAACGTCATTGCTCCATATTTACTACTGTGTGCAATAATGTATGTATTACTTAATGTGTGTTACTATAGAAGGGCCTCTGCTCTCTGAAGTCCCTGTCAGCTCTGGGAGGATCTTAGGGGAAAATGGAACACAAAAAAATACATGGAAACCTCATGGACTTGGCCACCATTCTTTTTTCTCCCTGCAGTGTCCCTGTAGTGCTGTTATATACAAAACTAACCATTGTTTCAGCTCCTCAGATTTCATTTGTAAGTTAAACCACAGCACTATTTTTCGCCACTTAGCATCCAAGAAGGGCCAAAGTAGCCCAGCTAAAATTGAGAAATCAATTTTCAATTCTGACATGAAAGGAGTCAATGAACGTTTTAGTGTTTCTTTGAAAAGACCTAATTGGTGCTTTAAGATGTAGAATGTCAAGCACAGGTTTACACAGTTCTTAAAATGTGCATTTAAGGCAAAATATACAAACTCTGTGTTTTGAAACAGGTTTTTGCTTAGCAAAGCTGATGTCTAGGTAATTTGATTAAGGTCACATTGTTTGGCCTTGGAAAAGAAAGATGCACTGAAATACTGGATCACAGATTTCTACTTTTTCATATGCACTTTGCCCAGGCAGTGAGATCCTTTTGTATATTGGCGGTTTCAGTATATCATGGATCCCAGAATTTTGGAGCATGTTTTGAATGCAGTGCAGTGATTCGTCCAAGACTGAAGATGTGCATTAAAGCCCTTCTTAAGGGTAACATTACAAATAAGGTGATAGTGATAAAATAGTAGCAGAATAGTACCTAGTGATCCTGGATGAAAAGCTGGACCTAAAATCCAGGCCTTACTCTTTGGGGGCAGGAGTTTCACAAGTCTATTTATCCATCCCTTTATTTCATCACGTGTTACCAAAAGTTCAAGTGTGATAGTGGTTTGGCTAACAACTGGTGGCATGAAGGCAGAGAAAAGTAGTCTCTGTTCTGAAATAGTTTGTGGTTCAGTCCAATTCAGCACATATTTATGGAGCATCTGCTGTGTGTCAGACACTGTTACAGGCAGGGACAATATAGATACGTAATGTGGAGGTGCACTCTGTCCTTTGAGAGAGGCACTTACCGTCTACCGCAGGAAGGCGGATTGTTTCTTACAAAAAATAGATGCAGCCACTTCTTGTTAATGGCAGTTGTATCCTGTGAAGTTACTGCAAACACTGAGTTTGTAATCCATGCCTGAACGAAGCTTATCTAACAGGTTTCTTTTTCCCTAGAAGGCACATCTAACCTTTCCTTACTTAAGGAACCCTAGATAGCACTTCCAGCTTCCCTGGTGGCTTAGATGGGTTGGGAAGATCCCCTGGAGGAGGACAGGGCAACCCACTCCAGTATTCTTGCCTGGAGAATCCCATGGACAGAGGAGCCTGGTGGGCTACAGTCTGTGGGATTGCAACAATCAAAGGGGTCACAAAGAGTCTGAGCAACTTTCACTTTTCTCAGACAGCACTTTACTCTGCTCAGTGAAACACTAAAATCACCCAAAAAAGTACAAATACGTGAAGCACAGGGATTCAATAGACTGCAGGAGCGCACTGTTGTTTTTTTTTTTTTTTTTTTGCACATAAGAGCTGAGAAGAGGTAAAAATATCGCCCTGTTGACCTACTCTGAGACTTCATATGTTCGGTGGCAAATATCCCCCTGCCCTGCATAATACCCACAAACACTTGCAAAAACACTGCCGTGTTGCTTTTGGTGTTACAATCAGTTTCAGCAAATAGTTGAGTTTGCAAATTGGGGATCTATGAATAATGAGACTCAATACCATGATGAGGTCAGGTGATCTCAAACACCAGGGAAAAGGTGGCCAAAGCGAGTAGAGAGGGATTCGGGCAAAGAACCCTGTCCTCGGAAAGGTGGCCCTTGAGATTCAGAGGGGGATGTCATTTGAGCAGAATTTGAAAGGAGATAAGAGAGAAGCTATGCAGATAGTTGGGCCTCAGAATGATGGCAGGGGCAAAGCCCTGAGCGAAGCTGGCAGTTGAAAGGCCAGGGTGTCTGGAACAAAGAGTGAATTGTGTGTGGAGAATTCCAACCCTGCCAGGAGGTGATATCACTAATGTGCGCACAGAGGAAGATGGAAAATCTTGCCTGAGACACTTGGAAGAGGTTTCAAAGTAGAGGGAATACAGAATTGTGTCTTGAACAGTGAACTAGAGATATTTCCCTGCCTGGAGACATGGGTGTCAGGGCACCCTTCTACCTGGAGAGTGCCACATTAGTTTTTTCTGTGAAAAACTCAGGGTTTTGAGAGAAGAGAAAAAAGTGAGGAGTTTGGCAAGGGTTCACGAAGAGAAGAAAGAATGTTAGGAGAGAGATGGAAGGAAAGTTAATCTGATTGCCAAGAGTATTTTATGCTGGGTGTAAGGTTCTGGATTTTTGGATGAACTGTGAGCATCTTACCCATATTTGATAGAATGAGAGAGGTGGAAGATGGGAAGTGCAGGAAGGGAGATCAGTTTGGAGTTGACAGAGAGATGAGGATTGTGTTTGTAGTGAGTGGGATTCCAAGATGAAACCACAATGGGGCTGTCTATGAGCAAGCAGCTCCTAGGGCCACCTGTGCCCTTAGCACCACCACGCTGTCCTGGGGATGAGAACGTAGGCAAGAGCCTGTTTGGTCACTGTGGTGGGGAAGTATGCTTGAGGCCAGAGCTGTGCTGTTTGTTTTAATTTGGGAGTGGCTGTATGTGACATGACAATCAAGTTCTGTTGTGCTTGGTTCAGCTGACTTGTTTGGCAGTGGCTTAGAGGACCAGTGTGCTCAAAGGAGGGGAAACCAGAGAAGACTGTTATTCTTAGCAAAGGAAAGAGACAAAGGAAACCTTCACTTTTCTTCCTTCCTTGGAATCCAACTCAGCTTAACCTGTGGCTAAAAAGCAGGGCTTGCCAACTGAAGCTCTGTGCAGGTGGGAACATCCCCTGGACTGTATATTTGGATCCTGGCTTTGGAAGGTGGAAGGATTAGATCCTCTTCCAGGTGACAGAAGTCAGGAAGAGCTTCAGTTTACAGAAAATGCAAAGCACATGTCTACTAGGTATTAAACACTGGCTGCTGGGGATGCAGAGGGAATAAGACATGCCCCTATCCTCAAGGAGCACTCAGTCAGGTAGATCAGGTGCCCCTCAATATGCACACACATACATTTATCACAGGATGACTAAAGATGTTAGGTCTCTGGTTGGGGTCAGTTGAAACTGATGACAAGGGGCCTACTCATGTCTGTTTGCTGCTGCTGCTAAGTGGCTTCAGTCGTGTCCGACTCTGTGTGACCCTATAGACGGCAGCCCACCAGGCTCCCCCATCCCTGAAAAGAACACTGGAGTGGGTTGCCATTTCCTTCTCCAATGCGTGAAAGTGAAAAGTGAAAGTGAAGTTGCTCAGTTGTGTCCGACTCTCAGCGACCCCATGGACTGCAGCCCACCAGGCTCCTCCGTCCATGAGATTGTCCAGGCAAGAGTACTGGAGTGGGGTGCCATTGCCTTCTCCCATGTCTGTTTGATAGTCCTTGAAACTTCTCCTTTTGACTTTAGGCTTTCTGCCAGGCTTCTTTCTCCTTCCTTCTGAGATAATAGTGACGAGGAAGCTGGTAGCCCTGACCCGGTTTGTTCCCTGGAGCATGAAAGTCCTCTGATATTCATAGCTATTGGGTAGTTCTTCTAGTCCCCCAGTCAGAGGAAACTGAAGGGTTGTTTATTACAGAGAATGATCAAGAGTAATCACAAGTATTAGTTGAGGGAAGAGAAAAGAGACTTTGTGGTCACATAAAAGATGGATGGACCAACCATCCTATCTCTGAATACAGACAAGGGCTCCTATTGGAGAAATGGAAGGAATGCACTGGAATTTGGTCATGGTTGGGGTCTAATGATAGTGAGCCTAGTTCTCTAACTCTGTTACTCCCATTATCAATCATAACCACACACACCGTGCTTACTTACAATGGTTCCAGAAATTCTACCTTCATTGCTCTGTGTAAAAGTGCTTTCTCTCCCCTCCTTTTCTTAAACACATTGCAAATCTGTTCATTTGAATAGGGTGAATTGCGATTGGCATTCAAGTTTAACTCCTTCAGGTTCAAGGTATATGAATGTATTTAACAATCCCTTGGGATTTTTCTTGGAACAATAAACTGTGGAAAATTCTGAAAGAGATGGGAATACCAGACCACCTGACCTGCCTCTTGAGAAACCTGTATGCAGGTCAGGAAGCAACAGTTAGAACTGGACATGGAACCACAGACTGGTTCCAAATAGGAAAATGAGTACGTCAAGGCTGTATATTATCACCCTGCTTATTTAACTTATTTGCAGAGTACATCATGAGAAACGCTGGGCTGGAAGAAGCACAAGCTGGAATCAAGATTTCCGGGAGAAATATCAATAACCTCAGATATGCGGATGACACCACCCTTATGGCAGAAAGTGAAGAGGAACTAAAAAGCCTCTTGATGAAAGTGAAAGAGGAGAGTGAAAAAGTTGGCTTAAAGCTTAACATTCTGAAAACTAAGATCATGGCATCTGGTCCCATCACCTCATGGGAAATAGATGGGGAGACAGTGGAAACAGTGTCAGACTTCATTTTTGGGGGCTCCAAAATCACTGCAGATGGTGACTGCAGTCATGAAATTAAAAGATGCTTACTCCTTGGAAGGAAAGTTATGACCAACCTAGATAGCATATTAAAAAGCAGAGACATTACTTTGCCAACAAAGGTCTGTCTGGTCAAGGCTATGGTTTTTCCAGTGGTCATGTATGGATGTGAGAGTTAGACTGTGAAGAAAGCTGAGCACCGAAGAATTGATACTTTTGAACTGTGGTGTTGGAAAAGACTCTGGAGAGTCCCTTGGACTGCAAGGAGATCCAATCAGTCAGTACTAAAGGAGATCAGTCCTGGGTGTTCATTGGAAGGACTGATGCTGAAGCTGAAACTCCAGTACTTTGGCCACCTCATGCAAAGAGTTGACTCATTGGAAAAGACCCTGATGATGGGAGGGATTGGGGGCAGGAGGAGAAGGGGGCGACAGAGGATGAGATGGCTGGATGTCATCACAGACTCGATGGGCATGAGTTTGAGTAAACTCCGGGAGTTTGTGATGGACAGGGAGGCCTGGCGTGCTGCGATTCATGGGGTCGCAAAGAGTCGGATACGACTGAGCGACTGAACTGAAACTGGGATTTTTCAAATTTCAAATTCCTAATTTTAAATGCTTGGTTTACAGTCTTTCCTTCAATGTATTCTGTTTGCCCTGAGGCTGTCTAATGGATCTTTCCATAGTACCTGTACCTCTTTGAAGTCTTGGTTAGAGCACTTGGGGTATAACTTGATTGATTCTGATAGGAGACTGAAATTCCCGTTACTAGAATTCAGCAGGGGTTTGTGGAAGTGAACACTGAGTTGGATTCAAAGCACTGGGTCTCAAGAGACTTGATGGGGAAGCTGAAAGGTTGCCTGCTATCAGAAGGGATAAAGAGACTGAAGCTAGAAGACCAGGGACTGAGTGTTAGATGCTATTAGAGAATCATGTTGAACTTGGTTAGATGTGATAATGAGGTAATAGTAGAGTTGGAGAATGTCTCCATTTTGTAATAAGGTAAAATATTTTGGAGTAATGTCTCATGATATCTGATAACCAACTTTCAAATGGTTCAAGGCAGAGATACATAGATAGATATGCATGAATCAAAAATGGTAAAATATTAACAGTGGCTATCTTGGTAGTGGATTATACCACCACCCATTCAACTTTTTTGCATGTTTGAGAAGTTTCATGTCCAAAACAAAATGTATGCTTTAGCACTTTGCTCAGAGATAGTTCTACCTTTATCTTATAGTATCTGCCACTGAGAAGTTTGTAGTGAGTGGGATTCCAAGATGAAACCACAATGGGGCTGTCTATGAGCAAGCAGCTCCTAGGGCCACCTGTGCCCTTAGCACCACCACGCTGTCCTGGGGATGAGAACGTAGGCAAGAGCCTGTTTGGTCACTGTGGTGGGGAAGTATGCTTGAGGCCAGAGCTGTGCTGTTTGTTTTAATTTGGGAGTGGCTGTATGTGACATGACAACAATAAAAAGAATTGCAATAGTTTCCATGGCCTGGTGTAGAATTATATTGGTCATAATTCAAGAGTGATCATGAAAACCCCTACCAGCATAAAAGAACAGTGGGAAAATGTAAGGACATAAGAAGTACAAGGATAGCCATTGACCAACTGTATGACCTTGGGCAAGATACTGTCATCTCTCTGTGGCTTAGTTTCTTCTGGAAAATGGACCTAACAGTAGCATCAACCTCTAGGGTCCTTAGGAAGATTGAAGGTGGTAACATATGTAAGACACTCAGAATGTGCTCACATGTAATTTTCCCATGTGTAGCTATGATTAGTCTTCTCTCTGAGTGCACATAGAGAACTCCTCTCCCACACATAACACTGACTCGTTTGTGCATATTTTTTCTCTTGGAAGAAAGAATTCCTCCAAAGCAGGTCAAGCTGCCTGTACAATGAGACTAAACCCATTAATGACTGGATGCTTGTTAGGGTGCTGACAGCAATCCCTGAGGAGGTTTGAGGAGTGGTCAGAGCACCTGGTAGATTTCATCTGTTCCTTGGAAAAGGGACCTGTCAGGTCATTGTCAACATGTTGCCACTTCCATCCATTTGCACCACTGTCATCAGCCAGCATTTCATCTCTGCAGAAGTGCGATATTGAAATCCTGAGCTATGAGAGGTTTTATCAGTTACCTGGAGGGCTTGGTGTTTTCTACTGTGGCAGAAGTGATGGCTTTTTACTGTGCCAGACAGGCTTGTACACCTAATCAATGGTTGTTGCTACTCCTACAAACCGTCTCTGTCATCTCTGTGCAGTATTGGAGATGGTAATCATTGATTCCAGGGGCACTTATGTTGGGTTGTTGGCAAAATCAATTGCTGGAATTTTTAAACTGTGCATCTGTTAATATATTGCCTTTATCCATTTTTCCATTTTGATTGAATAAATTGGATCTCTACTGATGAGTGTCCTAAGACTGTCAGATTAGTTGAGATGAGTTCTCCTTTATTTATTCACTGCTCAGATTTGCAGTTTGGAATTGAGCTGTGTCTGCATTGATAAAGCGAAGATTGGCCCAAGAATCAAGCCAATTCTATCAGAAAGACTGAGACCAAAACTATCCTTGGGTAACTGTGACATATGAGTGTTTCTGACCTCTGGGTCCATGTTACCCAGGTTAGTTATGAAACAGACTGAGCTGTTATCACTCCATCACATTTTTTCCAGGCAGATTTTATGTATAAAACACCCCAAGTGACCTGTAATATCCCAAAGGGCATTCCAACTGAGTTGATTAAAGATGGAGTGGGGTGAGTCCTTATGGAAACAGTCAACACTGCTGAGTTGATGGGGCATGAACATTTTTTTTTCTTGATAGTTCTTCTTTCCAAGAAGTTGAGAAACATATGATTCTTGGACAAGGTATCAACAAGTCCAAACTTGGGCTCTGAATGTAGTAGCATTTGTTAAACATGCAATATGTACAAGAAAACCTCAAGCACCTAATATTTACAAACTCTTTAATCCTTCCAGCCAGCTGTATGAGGCAGGTACCAATATTATCCCACCTTTACTAAAAGGCTGATGCTGGGAAAGACTAAAGGCAGGAGGAGAAGGGGATGACAGGATAAGATGGTTGGAAGGCATCATTGACTCGATGGACATGAGTTTGAGCAAGCTCCAGGAGTTGGTGATAGACAGGGAAGCCTGGCATGCTGCAGTCCATGGGGTCACAAAGAATTGGACATGACTGAGTGATTGAACTGAACTTAAAAAAGACATCATGAGTTAGGGAGACTAACGAACACATCCTGTCATAATAAATATCCCCACCTTTTTTGAACTTTTGTTATTGATAGGGTGAGAGAGGTGGAACTGATGTCAGGGGTCATAGATCTTTCTCACTCAAATGTTTACCAACTATCTCCTCTCTACCAGGCAGAGCTGGACAGGAAGTTGCAAGGAAACTTCTCTGCAGCTCACTGCTTTCTGATCTTCAGCATCCGCCATCCCTTGATTTCTTTCCTGAAATTCCACGCCCCAAACCCCATGAGTGTTCTGCCTGTTGTAGGAGGCAGTGACTCCTGTAGGAGGTCTCGGTAATGACTGAATTGGAATTCTGGATACATAGATTTCAGGAGACTGAGAAGTATTCCTTTAAGCAGTGAGGGACTCTTGACAGCAAAGCCTGGTGGGGTAGGTTGTTTAGTAGTTCCCTCCTTCTCCCCAAGGAAGCCAGTGCAGAACAGATGTTTTGAAAAAAAGAAATGGGATGTTTGTTCAGGCTTAGAGGGAAGGTTTGAAATAGATGTTGTGATCACAGATCACTCTTTAAATTCAGAGAAAAGACGATGAGTGAGGACAAATGCTGAAGATCATGCAGACTTTGCCTTCCTCCAAAGATGAGAAAGATGCCCATTAGTGGTGTGGGAGATGATGTGAAGTTGGGATTAACAAGACGACTCTCATGTCCAAGTTCTGGGACTGAAATCCCAGCTGTGCTCTATAAGCCGTGATCTTGTGACAGGTCTCTAAGCCTCAGATTCCTTGCCTTTCAATTGTTTACAAAATCAAGATGGTGATACTAACGATGTTGGGAGGGTCTGTTGTCATGTGTTCATTAGCACAGTGTTGGACCTTTAAGAAAATGCTATTGTCACCACCACCACCACTACCATCCCCTCCACTGCTCAACGATCTTAAGATCAGCATTGAAAGCTAGTCAGCTCTACAAAATAATGGAATTCAGGAAAATGGTCCTATCTAAACTCAGCTGGCGTCCTGTATTTCACAGGATAAACCTCTTTCATAGGATGTCATTTAAACAAGAAATTCATGTGACACTTGAAATTGCCAACTGTGCTGTTATGTACTAGAGAGTTGTAAACTCTGAACTCAGTCTTCATTGCAAACCCTTAGACCCTTGGGGAGGAGCTTTCTGAGTCTGTGTTATACTGTGCAGGAGACTGTATTGTTGCAAAGAAAATATAGAAACACAGCGGGTAGATTTTCACATCATTTCAGAAAACAACAGTGGGCCCTGAGAGATAGGGTTTGCTAAAGAAAAATTTTAATTTCTAAGATATTCCTTTACTTTTGGTGACAGCAACACAGGAAATTCTTAAAATCTAGGCTGCTGCATTGCCAGGGAGAATAGAACTCTTCTTTTTTTTCCTGACAAGTATTTCCTGTTAACTGTTCTCTGAGATAGTGACTGTTTCCTGGGAGATGTCACCTCAAAGTACCGTGACAGTCACACTATTCCGCCACCATGACTACCTGTCTCTTTGGGGTAGAACAGCAATCAGTAGATAAACATTTACCAGCTTCCTAATATGAGCCATCTTTCATTATAGATTCTAGGACTGTGATGATGCACAGACATAGAAGGAATCCCCATAACCTTCAAAGAATGTCTGCTCTGGTAGAAAACCTAAACTATGTAGGCACATGCCAAGGCTGCCAACTTTAGCAAAATGGTCTCCAAAGACTCCACTGCTCTGAAGGCCATCACTTACTGTTAATCTGTCCTCCATGACTTTCTACTCATGGTGTTGTTTCCTGGAACAGATGTAAGCACCAGTCTGTCAACCAAGAGGTCCGGACCATTGACATGGTCCATAGGCCTTGCTCAAATTTCCACCCAAGGTCTTTTATGTGGGTGACTCCTGGCTTTTTCTTGTCCACCTACAGTCTTGGTATGCTGTTGGTATACTGTCTCAGTTTTCAACTCCCCAGTGTCTACATGAATTATTTCTTTCCTTTTTGACTACCTTCCATGAATGCCATGTTCTCATGTTTGAGGTCTCCTGGAGGCTTAGGATAACTGTTTCCTACTCTTTTTAGTGTTGTCTTATTCCAAGGCCTTCTCTTGTTACCTGCCTCTCCCTTACAATGATCAATCAGTTAACTATTAGTATTAAGGTTCTTTTGTCAGTTGTGAGGAAAGTGGACAGGGAGGGAAAGTGTGGGATGAAGTAGAACAAGAGTCATAAGCTGAGTAATATTCCATGGTGTATATGTACCACAGCTTCCTTATCCATTCATCTGCTGATGGGCATCTAGGTTGCTTCCATGTCCTGGCTATTATAAACAGTGCTGCGATGAACATTGGGGTGCACGTGTCTCTTTCAGATCTGGTTTCCTCAGTGTGTATGCCCAGAAGTGGGATTGCTGGGTCATATGGCAGTTCTATTTCCAGTTTTTTAAGAAATCTCCACACTGTTTTCCATAGCGGCTGTACTAGTTTGCATTCCCACCAACAGTGTAAGAGGGTTCCCTTTTCTCCACACCCTCTCCAGCATTTATTGCTTGTAGACTTTTGGATAGCAGCCATCCTGACTGGCGTGTAATGGTACCTCATTGTGGTTTTGATTTGCATTTCTCTAATAATGAGTGATGTTGAGCATCTTTTCATGTGTTTGTTAGCCATCTGTATGTCTTCTTTGGAGAAATGTCTCTTAAGTTCTTTGACCCATTTTTTGATTGGGTCATTTATTTTTCTGGAATTGAGCTGCAGGAGTTGCTTGTATATTTTTGAGATTAATCCTTTGTCTGTTTCTTCATTTGCTATTATTTTCTCCCAATCTGAGGAATATTACTCAGCCATTAAAAAGAATTCATTTGAACCAGTCCTAATGAGATGGATGAAGCTGGAGCCCCTTATACAGAGTGAAGTAAGCCAGAAAGATAAAGAACATTACAGCATACTAACACATATATATGGAATTTAGAAAGATGGTAACGATAACCCTATATGCAAAACAGAAAAAGAGACACAGAAATACAGAACAGACTTTTGAACTCTGTGGGAGAATGTGAGGGTGGGATATTTCAAAAGAACAGCATGTATACTATCTATGGTGAAACAGATCACCAGCCCAGGTGGGATGCATGAGACAAGTGCTCCGGCCTGGTGCACTGGGAAGACCCAGAGGAATCGGGTGGAGAGGGAGGTGGGAGCGGGGATTGGGATGGGGAAGACGTGTAAATCCATGGCTGATTCATATCAATGTATGACAAAACCCACTGAAATGTTGTGAAGTGATTGGCCTCCAACTAATAAAAAAATAAAAAATAAAAAAATTAAAAAAAAAAAGAGTCATAAGCTGTTAGACGTTGGAGTGAGGGGATAATTTGAAATGGTTAATTAAAGATAATTTGTTTAATCAGTGGTAATGGTTAATATTTGTAGACTGCTTGTGTCCAGCTCATCACATGAGTGGTCTGAGAAGGTGCTTTCTTTCTTCCCATTTTGCATATGGGAGAAGAGAGGTAAAGTAGGACTCCACAAACATAGAGCTAGCTAAGCCAGGCCATCTGACTTGAGAGTCCATGTCTGAACCACTGTGAACCCCATCTTGTGATAGGCTTTGTTCTTGCTCATCTCCTTTTAGAAAATTCTAAGAAATGGAAATATTATAAAGCAGGAGAGTGGAGAAAATGAATGATCGGGGTTTAATGACAGGTCAGGCCCCTCCAGCTGGCCTGCTCTAGCATCTCTATAGTTCCCCCATAAATGAGAACTGAGAAAATGTAGGAGGTTTTGAAAAGTGGAGAGCAGGATTCTGTTCATAGTGGACAGAATTTGCATTCTAAATACCCTTCTCCTTTCTCCCTGCTTCTAAAAAAGCTCATGCCTGGAAATGGAATCTCATTTCTGTACAGCACCGAGGCTTCTCCCTTGCTGGTGGTAATGAGCCATTGTATCTGGTGAGCTGCAGGTTGCCAGCAAATGTCCAGAAACAAGGACATATCAGTTTTCAACAGGACAATAGTTTGATTTGTCTCAGGCCCTTGTACTTGAGTCCAAGTTTCTAGCTTGTTATAATTTCTGCATTTGGACAATCTATCTGTTGCTTCTCTAAAGACCAGTTCAAAAGGTCATGGACTGAAACATCTATGATAGGAAAAGCCTTTGGCTGAATGGCTGACTCTTTTTGGTTTCTCCTGGTGCGGGGGGAATAAATATACCAGCAGTTGCTATCCGTTCTATCACTGGCTGTAAATTTTCCAGTCAACCTGATCTTTCCAAACCTGCAGTCAGCAAGAAGGCTGTGCTTTGCATTTATCTACTAGGAAAGACATTAGTCTTATTTCAATTATATTTTTAAGATCAAAGTTTTGGAAGTATTTTCTATACATTTTTCTGATGATTTCAAAATGAAAACTCAAATTGGCCCACTTCTAGTTCATCCATTTTTAGATAGGGATGAAGAAAACAGTCTTCAATCAGCATTTTGAGAAGAGTGATGGAAAAGAATGATCCATTTTCAAGAAATTAAGAATTCCAGGAAGATAATCAATGTTGTGAATTTCTACACTTTCAGTCTTTCTACAGTTAGCACCAGCAGTCTGAAAAATGAACCCAAAGCCCTTTCAGAACTCCCATCTGAGCAAAAAAAGATTAAATCATGCTCAACATGCTTCACCAAATAAACAGAGTGAAGTGATATGTTTTTGAAAATAAGAATTTCAACGGTAAGGAATGAAACAAAGAGAGGTTACCAGGTAACCCCGTCAAACTAGAAAATTCAATAAGCCTTGCGCACCCCTTCCCTTGCCCACTACTTAATCAGAGTGTTACTGGAATCAGTTTGAATGAATCCACTTACTTTTCAACTGGCTGTTTTGATGTCCTGTAAATACAACCCAAATATCCATTTCTGCAACAGAATTGACCATAAAAAATGAAATTATTCAACCCATGGGATTAGGGTATCCAAATTAACTATATTATGTATTCAGCTTGGACTGGGGCTGTTTATTTCATTGCATCTCAGTGTCCTCGGCAGCACTGCATGAGCAAACTCAGCTCTGTCCATGCCCCCTCTATTCCCTTTTCCATAAAAGCTTACAGATGCTCTCCTCTTCTTAATGTATGCCCTGGGCCTTGAGATGTTGACATATGAAGTCCTAAATATTAGTATCACTTTTGTGGGAGATGGCAGTGGATAATGGTCAATTTCCAGGTCCCCGTTCATATTCTGAAAAGCATTATTTTCTCTGTAGGCAGAAGAAATGGAAATGAAGGCAATCAGTGCATCCCAGCCCTTGGCTGGTTATGGAATGAGTGTGGGGAGTTGTTGGCCAGAGGAGCAGGCATTTTAGAATGGACCATAAAGAGGAGACAGCCTGTGCACCATAAGTGGGATGTGAATGGGTGGGGTGGGGGGTGAGGAGGTGTGTCTCCAATCCTCACATCTCTGAATTAGGAAGACGTCCCCCACAGCATGTGGGAAAGCTCTCTACTGGTCTAAGCTCCGGACTTTTGAACTCAACCTTGAGGTTTTTCTTATACCCTAGCACACAGGATAGGCTCAGTGGAAGGGGAGGGCCTAGTGGGTCAAGGGGAGATACTGGTGAAGAATTTGGTGGGAGGAATAACACTGAGGAGGAGAGCCTGGCCCAGCGGGGTGCCCTGAGGTCCTGCAGTTTGTTTGTAGGAGGAGGTAGAGATGAGCAAAGTGGAAGGGGCACACATGTGCATGCTTGCTCAGTCATGTCCATCTCTTTGTAACCCCATGGACTTTAGCCCATCAGGCTCCTCTGTCCATGGGATTCTCCAGGCAAGAATTCTGGAGTGGGTTGCCATTTCCTCCTCCAGGGGATCTTCCCCACCCAGGGATCAAACCTGTGTCTCTTACATCTCCTGCATTGGCAGGCAAGTTCTTTACCACTAGCGCTACCTGGGAGCTTCAGGCGCGCGCGCGCGCGCACACACACACACACACACACACACACACACACACACACACACACACACACACACACACACACACACACTATGGTGAGAGATGATGAAAAAATAGGACAGAAGTATATGATTAAAAAATTAAAAGAGAGCTGAATTTGTAATGTCTCGAGTTCTTTCTCTCAGCATGTATATGAGGGACGAGGTAATAACTGAGACTCTGGAATGGGACTGGAAGTCTGAATCCTTGCTCGGCCACTTCCTGCGTGATGTTGGGCGGTTCAGTTCACCCCTCTGTGCTTCAGTTTACCTAACTGTTCACTAGGAACACCAAGAGACACTATTCACTGAGGACTTCTTAGGATCACGTAACACTGGCACTTAGGAATCATTTAAAAAGCATTCACTGTTAGTATTTTATCAGTTCCTGATGAACAGGCAAGCAGCCTTCCATCTCCTTCGTTTCAGCTGGAAACATAGTATAGAAATAAATTACTTCAATCATAAGAGACAGGCCGCTCATTTAGTAGGAATTATGTAATGAATTCCTTTGTAAACTCATTTTGGAGCCATAAGCGATTCCTAAGTTCAGGTTTGCTTACTAAGGGACTGTGTGTAGCTTTTGGTTCTGGACGGTTCTTCACTTGTCTCCCCGACCTTTGGCATGTGTGGCGTTTCACTTGGCAAGTTAAAGCACAGTATGGTATGGGTTGTTCTGCTTGGGCAGCCGAAGTGTGTCTCCGGAGCGTCCTCCCTACAGATGCTCTGAGGGTTGTGTGTTGTTAGAGCAATGTGAATGTTTATTCAGATTTAACAGGGAACATTTGTTGAGCACCATGCTGTTGGGTTTGACCTCTGTAAGTAGCCCTATGTTCCTCTCCGTTGCCTCTCAATGCTACCAACCTCCCCAGGAAGATTGGTACCATTTCTGGGCCTTGCACAGACCCACCACCCAGGGGGTAGAGCTTCCAGAGGCTATCTCAAGATTATTCTCTGGGAAGGTGGCGGTTTCGATTTTCTTCTTCCCACAAGCCCAGAGGCAGGAACCCAGGTTCATCTTCCCTGCTCTGTGGCTTGTCTTATTCTTCCTCCACGGGGCCCAGAGAAACCAGACCAGGGGTTGCTGCCCAGGGAGTGCGGCGGAGCCAGGTCTTACAAGACACACTTCACAGATCTGTTTTCCTAACCTCCATCTTTGACAAAAGGAATCGCCCACGTGTCTTGACCTCAGTTTGAACATAAGAGTTGGTGATGAAGACCCAGGTGAGTCAACAAGCCATTGCCCTGCTGTTCTGGTGAGCTCTAAACACATACTCCCCTTAGCGACCTCTCAGGGAGTCTAGGTGATCCTCACGTGGCCTCCATCTTTCTCACTAGCCATCACTCCTTTTTCATTCAGAGGTAACAAACATATTTTCCTTACTCTGAAAGATTTTATTGTCAGTCAGTAATCTTTAATCATTCTTATTTACTCATGGTCAGCTAAGTCATTATCCCTATAGCAAAAACAGCATTTTCTTGTCACAGTCCCTTAAGCTGAATGGCATGCAGTGCCACCTCTGAGTACCAGGAACACCAGCATTGAATGTGTGGCCTATCGGGCTCTTAGAACGTTAAGATGCTTCCTTAGAAATGGGTATCGACCATAGTTAGTGTGCTGTAATGATTCCATGGATATAGCCACTTCACTACTTTAGCAAATTACATAATGGCCTCCTTCAGACTCTTCCGCCTAAGGAAGTATTTACCTCCAGACAGAGCAGTTGGGTCACAAGTAACGCTTACAGCTGACACAATTTATGTATCTTCAGAATTGCGTAGACTCTCCCCAAAAGATTTCAAAGGAGAAGGGTATGCAATGTTTCTCTGATTCCCTGAGATAAAGATTTATTGTATAGCCACCCCCCACCCCGCCCCTCCTTTAAACACACAGTTTCCTTTAGCTTACAAGGAACTTTTTTTAAAAAAAGAAATAGTCTTGTAAGCATGTTTTAAATTTGAAAACTTTTTTTTCCCTCAGAAAGATTATATAAATTAGTGAGGAGAATGTAGAATCACAAGAGCAGGGCTGACTACAAAAGAAATGGATAAAAAGCACAAGATGCACTGAAAGCCACAGTAACCGATGGATCCTGTGAGTTCTAGTCAGCCTACTGGCTGTTGGGGTGTAAATACTGAAAGTCCATGTTCTACTGCTCCAGTCCTTCGGAAACTCAGAATGCTGCCATTGGGGAGGCATGATATGTGATATCTATTTATTTTACCATAAACCAGTTTGGGCTAAAAGAAGTTCTTTTCCCACTGAAGTGGAGCATGGAGTCAGCACATTGGGAATCATACTGTCTAATTTTTAGGTGCTCTGTGTTTCTTAGAGCTGTTTACATCAACTTCTACCAGTGAGAGTATCAGCTTAATCCATGGAAAAGCATCCATTCTCTGCAGATTAGATGTGAAACATTTTGACCCCTGAATGTCCAGATCAAACTCAGCTTGAAATATTGTGAGTGAGGGTGACAAAATTCCTGGTTGGGATGTTCAGTGATAGTCTCTTCAAAACCCACAGCAGCAGAAGGTGAGAGGAATGGATCATTTCTCTCTGAAATGGAAAGGCATGTTTGTGGTCCTGTGAGAGCCTGGAATGCCTGTTTTTGGCAAGGAGAAGCTCAGGTTCAGCCGGTGCTTTGGCCAGAAACAGAAGCCACCAGCTGGGTAGCTGTTTGTCTGCTCTTGGCTTGGAACCAAGATCGATGTAGTATTTTTCCACCTGCGTGCCTCCATAGGTGGGAGCTAAGCCATGCAGAACCGTCGCCTCCACTGGACAGTGCTGGCTGTAACTGGGGATGGTGTCTCTTTGGGCTTGGGAATGAATGGACTCAGTTATAGCCTTTCAGGATCCAAGCAGCTCTTCACCAGAGGGGTTTCTGCACAGAGGAGAGAACGTGGGTTGGCGGCCCTCGGTTGATGCAGTCAGGCTGCAGGATAGATAAACAAACACACACATACACGAGTGTGAGGCGGACTGGGCAAGCAGACTGGTGTCAAGAGCACTTTTCATGCTGTAACGTGCCTGTGAACCATGTGGAGATCTTGTTAGACTGCAGATTCTGACCTAGTTAACGTGGGATGCAGCCTCAGTGTATGCGTTAATAGCAAGCCTGAGGTGAGGCTGCTGTTGTTGGCCCACCAATCCGACATTTCTGGAAATGTGCAGCCCTGTCAAGTTCTGTTTATCAGGCTTGACCTTGATGGCGCATGTAATTAAAAGGAGAACTTGCATTTCACACGAGACTGTGCAATTCATAAAAGTTGGTAGCTCAGACATGGACCCAGGTCGGATTTCAGTCTTTAGTTTGAGGTACCGAAATGGTTGCCACAATTCTCTAATCTTTGCTTCATATGTTTAAAGAGAACCTGTGCCAACATCCCATCCCCAAGTCTCCTTGGTTTAGTAAAGCATTCAGGATGAGTGCAAGCTTTCTGCAGGGCTCAGGTTCTAAGACGCTTTGTGCTGCCTTCCGACTTCATTCACATGGGGATTTGGGAGAGATGAGACAAGCCTGACATCTTACAAGGATTTTGCCATCCCAAGCTGATGAGGCGGGACACACATATCCTACTCAGTGAAGCAGAAACCTGAGTCAGGGGAAAGAAAGAGCCCAGCATCTTCTACTAAGCATTGCTTGTCTTGTAGGACCAACACCCCAGATTTCTTCCACCCTGTCATTTAGGGAGATGTTGTCTACTCTGGAATATCCAGGTTTCTCCTTCGGGTTTGGGGCTCTAGCCTGAATTATTGCTTGTGGTGCCATCTGGCAAGGACCCAGGAACATGAGTGACAAGGTGAAACACAGCACCCTGAAATTACCTTTAATGAAAATGACTAGTAATCTCCAGCGATTGCTGTGTTTTTGAGTGACAGGGTTGCACTGGGTGCAAAACCTTTTGCTGCAGCAAAATGGGTCCTAGGAAGTTCTCAAGTCTGAGAGTCTTTTTTTTTTTTTTAATGAAAATAGCTTCAGATCTGTGCCATTAGGCATTGTTTGGCCCAGATAATGAGGCTAATTATGGTTATTTAAATGTACTTCATAAGGAGATACACTGAATCTCTTTGAAAAATGTATGCCTAAGTTAGAAATGAATGCAATAATATGATTCTTATACTTAGTGCAATGGGTCAGCATTTAGAATCCAGAGGTCCCATCCCAGGGTCTGTCTGGATTCTTAGAACAACCACAGGTGACAGAGAAAAAGGGAGCTTGGGGCAGGCAGAAGGGAGTAGCTAATGTGCATCCCAAGGCTGAAATATGGAGAGAGTAGAACCCAGAATAGTCCAATGGTCCATCTGCACTGACCTATTTACTGCCCTCTGTGGATACCAGCTCCCTCTTAGGGAGAAAAAGGGGTTCAGAAATTATAGGGTGAGTGCCTGCTCAGTCACTTCTGTCATGTCCAACTCTTTGTGACCCCATGGACTGTAGCCCACCAAGCTCCTCTGTCCATGGAATTCTCCAGGCAAGAATACTGGAGTGGTTCCCATGCCCTTATCTAGGGGATCTTCCCCACCCAGGGATCGAACCTGTGTCTCTTATGTCTCCTACATTGACAGGCAGGTTCCAGTAGCGCCACCTGGGAATCCCAGAACCCCTCAAGTAAGTGTCTCTAAACCAATGCAGGGAGTTTGAGAAACACTGACCTGCTTATTGAAATCAGAAGCTTTCAAATTTGTTTAGAATCCTAACTCAAATGAATCCTACTTGGGAAGCCAAAAACAAACAATGACAACAAATATGTGTGTGTGTGTATATATATTTGTACATATACATATATATATATATATATATATATATATATATGTACACATACCTATTCACACACACACACACACACACACACACACACACACACATCAGAAGATGGAGAAGTTGCTCTGGTTGATACAGAGGAGAGGAGCCCATGCAGCAACCTCCACCCACCTTACTCTCTGGGCCACTTCCTAAAGACCCAATGCCATGTTTAAAACATGATTTGCAATGTTAAATTTAGATTTATATATATATATATATTTATTTATTTATAATAGTGATATTGCTATATAAATCATATGCAATGTTTTCTTTGAGAAAGCAAGCTCAACCCGATGTACCCTGCTAGGCACACCTGGTCCCAGGTACCTTCTCAGGCCCACTGGAGGTTGCTGAATGAGCTGGGGGACACTGTCCAACCCTAGGACATCAGATGTCATGCAGATGAACGTCTTCCGACCATCACTACTGACCTCAAAGTCTTCATCCCAGCTAACCCTCTCCAGGTGGATTCTTTGCTCCTGTGAATGAGACTCGGGCTAGCCATCCACACTCTCAACTTCCTGTTCCTATATTTATAAACGTAAGTGGCCCATCCTGTTTCCTTTCCCTCGGTCTCACCCTATGGACTGCGCCCCTCCTCCCTGGCAGTGACGACTCAGTCTTTGAGAACCAAAGCCAGTGTCACCTCTCCCAGGAAGCCTTCTCTGGTTTCTACGGGCAAAGCTAGGTCTCTTCTCCTCTCTGCCCCGAAGCACTGTGTGCTTCCTATACACAGTCATTCTACTGCCTTCTCGATTTGTCGCCATACTTGCTTGCTATTTGTACTATTACTTGTTCACTGCTTTCTGCATATCAGGTTTAAAAGTAATTCACTTTAAAAAAAGTAACTCGGCCCCATTCTAGACAACAATATGCATAAAAGCATATTCTTAACATTGAAAAGCAAAGAAACAAAAGCATGGAAACTACAACTAGATGTGTGTTGTTGGGATTGAAGGGAAAAAAATTAATCATTAATCAGAGATCTGGTGAGGCAGGGCTCCCCTGATGTCTGAGACAGTAAAGAATCTGCCTGCAATGCAGGAGAACTCGGTTCGATCTCTGGGTTGGGAAAATCCCCTGGAGAAGGGAATGGCTACCCACTCCAATATTCTTGCCTGGAGAATTCCATGAACAGAGGAGCCTGGTGGGCCACAGTCCACGGGGTCATAAAGAGTCACCATGACTGAGTGACTAACACACTGGTGAGGCAAGTATCATGACGGAAGAAACTATAAAATTCTATAATTCTGTAAAATTCACCAAGACAAGTGCTCCCTGAGATTCCCAATATTATAAGGACCCCTGAACTTCCATGGAGGAGGAAATGGCAACCGACTCCGTTATTCTAACCTGGAGAATCCCATGGACAGAGGAGCCTGGCGGGCTACAGTCCATGGGGTCGCACAGAGTTGGACATGAGTGAAGCAACTGATCACACACACACACACACACACACACACACACACACACCCTCATGGGGTCGCACAGAGTTGGACATGAGTGAAGCAACTGATCTCACACACACACACACACACACACACACACACACACACACACACACACACACACCCTGAACTTCCATTTTCTAAATGGGGAATTCAGTAACAAGCTTGCTTTACAGAGTGTGGATAATAAGGCAAATTGAAAAATTCACAGTGATATTGTGGTGCTAACCAAGGCTGAAGTCTGCAGAGAACAAAGCTGGGTGGCAAGAGGGTCTCAGCAGGAGCATACAGCACAAGAGCCACTTATGATTCTGTTTTAGAGAGGCCATAAGGGACAGAGAGGATAAAGGGGACTTAGAATGTTTGGAGCAGAGATGCTGTTGTTCACTCGCTAAGTTTTGTCCGACTCTTTGCGACCCCATGGACTGCAGCATGCCAGGGTTCCCTGTCTTTCGCTATCTCCCAGAGTTTGCTCTAAATCATGTCCATTGAGTCAGTGATGCCATCCATCCATGTCATCCGCTGTCAACCCCTACCCCTCCTTGTGCCCTCAATCTTTACTGGTATCAGGGTCAGCTCTCTGTATCAGGTGGTCAAAGTATTGGAGCTTCAGCATCAGTCCTTCTAATGAATATTCAGGTTTGACTTCCTTTAGGATTGACTGATTTGATCTCCTTGTAGTCAAAGGAACTCTCAAGAGTCTTCTCCAACACAACAATTTGAAAACATCAATTCTTCAGTACTCAGGCTTCTTTATGGTCCAGTTCTCACATCAGTACATGAATACTGGAAAAACTGTAGCTTTGACTATATGCCCTTTTGTTGGCAAAATGATGTCTCTGCCTTTTAATACATTGTCTAGGTTTGTCATAGTTTTCCTTCCAAGGAGGAAGTGTCTTTTAATCTTGTGGCAGCAGTCACCATCTGCAGTGATTTTGGAGCCCAAGAAAATAAATTCTGTCACTATTTCCACTTTTTCCCCATCTATTTGCTGTGAATTGATGGGACAGGTGCCATAATCTTAGTTTTTTGAATGTTGAGTTTTTAGCCAGCTTTTTCATTCTCCTCCCTAATCAAGAGACTCTTTAGTTTATATTCACTTTCTGCCATTAGAATGGTATCATCTCCATATCTGAGGTTGTTGATATTTCTCCTGGCAGTCTTGATTCCAGCTTGTGATTCTTCCAGCCTGGCATTTCACATGATGTATTCTTCATAGAAGTTAAATAAGCGGGGTGACAATATACATCCTTGACACACTCTTTTCCCAATTTGGAACCAGTCCGTTGTTCCATATCCAGTTCTAACTGTTGTTTCATGACTTGCATATATAGGTTTCTCAGGAGACACGTAAGGTGGTCTGGTATTACCAGCTCTTTAAGAATTTTCCAGAGTTTGTTGTGATCAACACTGTCAAAGTCTTTAGCACAGTCAACAAAGCAGAAGTAGATTTTTTTTTATGGAATTCCCTTGCTTTCTCTATGATCCAACAAATGTTGGTAATTTGATCTCTGGTTCCTCTGCCTTTTCTAAATCTAGCTTGTACATCTGGAAGTTCTCTGTTCCCATACTGCTGAAGCTCAGCTTGAAGAATTTTGAGCATTACCTTGTTAGCATGTGAAATGAGTGCTTGAACATTCTTTGGCACTGCTCTTCTTTGGGATTGGAGTGAACTCTGACCTTTTCCCGTCCTGTGGCCACTGCTGAGTTTTTCAAATTCGCTGACATATTGAGCATAGCACTTTCAAAGCATCATCTTTTAGGATTTGAAATAGCTCACCTGGAATTCCATCACCTCCGCTAGTTTTGTTCATAGTAATGCTCCCTAAGGCTCACTTGACTTTACACTCCAGGATGTCTGGCTCTAAGTGTATATCCACACCATCGTGGCTCTCCGGGTCATTAAGATCTTTTTTGTATAGTTCCTTTGTGTATTCTTGCCACCTCTTTTTAATCTCTTTTGCTTCTTAGTTAGGTCTTTACTGTTTCTATCCTTTATTGTGCCCATCCTTACATGAAATGTTCCCTTGATCTCTCCAATTTTCTTGGAGTTCTCTAGTCCTTCCCATTCTATTGTTTCCTCTGCTCCTTTGCATTCCTCACTTAAGAAGGCCTTATCTCTCCTTGTTATCTCTAGAACACTGCATTTAGTTGTATGTATTGTTCCCTTTCTCCCTTGCTTTTAGCTTCTCTTCTTTCCTCAACTATTTATAAGCCTCCTCAGACAACCATTTTGCCTTCTTGCATTTCTTTTTCTTGGGGATGGTTTAGGCCACCGCCTCCTGTACAATGTTATGAACCTCCATCCACAGTTCTTCAGGCACTCTGTCTATTAGATCTAATCCTCTGAATCCTTTTGTCATATCCACTGTATAATCGTAAGGTCATACCTGAATGTCCTAGTGGTTTTCCTTACTTACTTCAGTTTAAACCTGAGTTTTTCAATAAGCAGCTCATGATCTGAGCCAAAGTCAACTCTAGGTCTTATTTTTGCCAACTATATAAGAGCTCCTCCATCTTCCCCGGCAAAGAATATAACCAATCTGATTTTGGTATTGACCATCTGGGGATGTCCAGTCCTCCCTTGTGTAGTTGGACAAGCGTGTTTGTTATGACTTGTTTGTTTGCTATGACCAGTTTGCTAGGACCAGTTCTTCATAGAACAGTTCAACTTCAGCTTCTTCAGCATTATTGGCTTGGGCATAGACTTGGATTACAGTGATGTTGAATGGTTGCCTTGGAAATGAACCAAGATCATTGTGTCATTTTTGAGACTGCACTCAAGCACTGCATTTCTGCTCTTTTGTTAACTATGGAGGGTTACTCCATTTCTTCTAAGGGATTCTTGCCCAAAGCAGTAGGTATAATGGCCATCTGAATTAAATTTGCCCATTTCTGTCCATTTTAGTTCACTGATTGCTAAGATATTGATGTTCACTCTTACCATCTCCTGTTTGACCACTTCCAATTTACTTTGATTTGTGGACCTCACATTCCATGTTCAGAGACAGCGAGTGTCAGAGTAGTTCCAAGGCATGCTCTGGAGGCATCTGGCCTAAATGGTTCTGGAAACTTCTGGTGACCATAATGGTTCTACCATCTGCTGGTATCTTGTAGGTAATATTTTCATCTTTCCTTGAAATTGATGATGCCAATTAAAAAAAATAGGTCGAGTATCAGTGACTGTGCCAACTATGGAAACTGTTGGATGTCACTGAGTGGCAAGGTGTCCGCAGTGGTCGTGCTAAACAGGAAACCATCCTGTCTGTTTCCTTGTGGTTTTTCTTCAGCCAAATGAAGGAAAGACCTTAGAATCTGGCCCATTACCCGAAGCAAGGAATGACTAAATCAAGAAACTCAGAATTTGGAGAAATCAGATAAAAATGCTAAAACGGACTTTTCTTTTCAGTCATTTAAAAAACTGCACTTTCCCTAGTTGGCCACAGGAAGTAGGATTTTGAGGTCAGTAAAGAAAAACAGAGAAATTCTTATCGGAAGCTTTCTAACAGATAACAAAACTAATTCTGGGTAACGTGGAATCTAACCTTGGTTTGTGTAGTCTACTTTTTATAAGAAAAAGAGCATATTTGTACAAGTTTATCCTCTCATTTCAATGCAATATTAACTTGAACTACTTTTCTACTGCTAGTGGCATAAATTGTTAGCTTTTGATGTTATTAGCATATTATAAATAATTAAACCTTTCCAAAAAAAGAGGTCTGACCTTTTGTTATTGGATCCTGGGATGAAACCTTTGTTTGCCTGGGTGCCTCAGGCTATCCAGATAGTAACAATGTGATTTAGGGAATTTTGGGTCATATCAGTTGACCTGGAGACCGAGTTCAACCCTATGGTCAGTCAGTCAGTCATGCAGATAGAAGGGAGCCCTAATTGAAACTCTGAACAGCGAGTTTGGAGCGAGCATCCTTTGTTGTGATTGTGGTACATTTCTGCATCTTGACTCCATCATGGAGAGGACAGTGAAAGCTCCCTGTATGACTTGTCTCCTGGACTCCGTGCTATGTACTTCTTCTCTTGCCTGATTTTAATCTGTGTCCTTTTCACATAATAAACCATAACTGTGAGTATAACAGCTTTCAGCAAGGCTGTCTAGTAAATTAACAAGTCTCAGGGTGGTTTGGGGATACTCCGGGATTGCATTTTGTGTAAGAGTGGGGGCAGTTTTGAGGACTGCTCCCCCTAAACATTGTAACTGACCTAAACTCTTCACAAATATAAAGTAATACATAGGGTCATGCATATAATATAAAGAGGCAAACATATAGATATCTTCATAAAGTTCTCAAAACAGCTGGCCTTATGAATTGGGGAGATTAACCTCCACTTCAAAGCACAGTTAAGTGATAACAAATCCAACCAACTGAATCCAGGCACAGCAGTCAGTGGTTAACACTGGAGTGCAAGTTAGTGGAATTTCTTACAGGTGAAGAAGTGGAGTTGAAAGCCAACTAATCTTCAAATCTTGTTGCTTTCACCTCTGAAGCATTATCTCCTATTACTTTATCTCCATCACCATCTCTATAGTCAAAGCTAACATCATCACCTCAACCAATGGAATATCTCCAAACTAATTCTAGATGTTTACATGTACCTATTACTCCACACACTTGCTGAAGTGATTTATATTAAAAATATAAACTGCATCATATGTTCTTTGTATTCTCACTTCCTTTGCTTAAAACTTTTCAATGATTCTGCAGCAATTTTAGACCAAAGACTGATGTTTCTAATTTGTTCTATACATTTCTGTGTGACTTGACAGTTATTCAGGGGTCTTTATTGAGAACTACATTTGCCCTTGATCTCTTCCTTCTAGTCACACTGCCCTTGGTTCAGTCTTTTGTATTTGCCATGCTTCTACCACAGGGCCTTTGCACATGTTCTTCTCTTTGCCTGGAGGTCTTTCCCATCACTTTGTGTTACTGATGCCTATACATCCTTCATGTGTGCATGTGTGCTCCGTAGGCTGACTCTTCTGTGACCCCATGGACTGTAGCCCACCAGGCTCCTTTGTCCATAGGATTTCCCAGGTAAGAATACTGGAGTGGATTGCCACTTCCTCCTCCAGGGGATCTTCCTGACCCATATCTCCCGCATCTCTTGCATTGGCAGGTGGATACTTTACTACTGAGCCAGCTGGGAAGCCCACACATCCCTTGACCAAGCCTTAAAAAAGCAACTCTAAGAAAGTTGTGGTACATATACACAATGGGATGTTACTCAGCTATTTAAAAGAACACATTTGAATCAGTTCTAATGAGGTGGATGAAACTGGAGCCTATTATACAGAGTGAAGTAAGTCAGAAAGAAAAACACCAATATAGTATATTAATGCATATATATGGAATTTGGAAAGATGGTAATGATGACCCTAAATGCAAGACAGCAAAAGAGACATAGATATAAAAAAGCCTTTTGGGCTCTATGGGAGAAGGCGAGGGTGGGATGATTTGAGAGAATAGCATTGAAACATGTATATTACCACATGTGAAATAGATCAGCAGTTGAAGTTCAATGCATGAAACAGGGTGCTCAAAGCTGGTGCACTGGGACGACCCAGAGGGATGGGGTGGGGAGGGAGGGAGGCGGGGCTTCGGTAGCAGGGGACACATGTGCACCCGTGGCTGATTCAAATCAATGGATGGCAGAAACCACAGACTTCCCTGTAGCTCAAACGGTAAAGAATCTGCCTGCGATGTAGGAGACCAGGGTTCGATCCCTGGGTTGTGAAGTTCCTCTGGAGAAGGGAATAGCAATCCACTCCAGTATTCTTGCCTGGAGAATTCCATGGACAGAGAAGTCTGGTGGGCAACAGTCCATGGGGTCGCAAAGAGTTGGACATGACTGAGCAACTAACACACATAATACACACATGGCAAAAACCACCACAGTATTGTAAATTAATTAGCCTCCAATTAAAATAAACTAATTAATTTAAATGAGAAAAAAAAGCTACTGTTGATCTGTGTAGCTAGTACTCCTTGATCTTCCTAGTTCCATTTCTTGTTTGCAAAGTATTCTCATAGTTGTAGTTTCATATCTATTAGCCATAAGTTGATCATCTGCATCCCCAACTAGACTGGGTAATTTGAATTTGGGTGTTATCTATGGGTACTTTTAGGAAGAGCTTCAGGTCACTTTGAGGCAGGTGGGTTTCAGGCCGAGCTTTATTCAGATAGTGATGGTGAGGCAGGATGCTTGCAGCAGTCCATTGGGGACAGAATATTAGTTGGAAAGAGTGATGCTATAATAACATAGTCATCCAAGATCATGGTTCGCACCTAGGAGGTGCTTTCAAGTGTTTTCCTCCTAGTGGATTTTTCCTGAGTCACTCCTTTCAGAAAAATGTGCTTAATGTCCAGGGATAATATGGGTAGAGCAGCTGACCAGGGTGTTGCCACCTTGGGCTCCAGAAATGCAATGTCATGACACAATAATCCCTTCTGCAGCAGCCAGTTGAGGCCTGGGATAACCAGTAAACTGTATCAAGCCAAGGACAGGAAACCTGTCTGGGAGTCAGGGGTGTCCTTTAAGGCTTTCTGAACAGACAAGGAAATGTGACTGTCTCAGGTTCCCAAGGTGAAGCGCGGAGTAAATGAGTACCAGTTCTCCCCATTCTCCCAGGAGGCTTGGCCAGGGTGCTCCCCCACCTGGACATAAAGTTCATTGTATCATGCGCCACTTCCTGGGGAGGGCAGGAGCCCATGGAGCTCCAAGAGGGGGCCCTGTTGATGTGCCCAGGGAACCATGCATTGGGATCAACCGAGCACAATGGCCAGTGGGCCTCCTCACAGGTCCACATCTGTATATTCGACCCCTTTATTGGCATTCACACATGCATTGATTCTTCTGTCCGTTTGTGACTAATGTGCATGTTTGGAGGCATGCTAACGTGGTGATTGCTTTAACAGTACAAGTGCATCAGAGAATTAAAACATCACGATTACTTAAAAAACTTGAGAGGAGAAATGAGTGAACTGAATTCAAAGTGTGTTCACATTATCACAAGGCATTTTAGTATTACTTTTTTTTTTTAATTAAGAAGCTATTGTATTCTTTAAATATAGATTTGACTGTTACACAATTCTGAATTACTGTAAAAAAAAATGCTTTCAAACTTTCTATCATTGCCTCATACAAAGTTTTTCATTTATATTCTCTATTAAGAATTTGAAGAGATCATCATCAAAGTCTTAACTGGGAATTGTTCATAGCCATTTAGTTGCTAGGAACTATCTTTTCATGAAAGGAAGCCCAAATTTTCATTTAAAAAATGGAAAATGGCAGGTTTTCAAATTTGATACAAATCTAGTATTTAACCTCTTCTTTAAAGTTTTTTAATAAATAACTTATAAATAATATGGATTTTTAAATAAGTTTGACATAGATTCCCCCAAATCTTCAGTTTATCAAATATGCCTAATGAATATTATCTATTTTAACATGTGCCAAGACATGGAAAAGTATCATTCTAATGTATACATGGAATGTGTGAATAGTCTACTAATAGTCTTGCTGTTTTGTGTGCTGATCAGTTGAACCCAGCAGGGATGAGAGGCCTAGATACTGGCTGTGAGGAGCAAAAGACCTGCCTGCAATGCAGGAGACCTGGGTTCAACTCCTGGGTCAGGAAGGTCCTCTGGAGAAGGAAATGGCAGTCCACTCCAGTTTTCTCGCCTAGAGAATCCCATGGACAGAGGAGCCTGGCAGGCTACAGTCCATGGGGTCACAAGAGTCAGACATGACTTAGCAACTAAACCACCACCAGCAAAGGATATTTATTTTGGAGACAAGAGAATGTAAGGCATCAGTTTGGTTTTCTAACAACAGCTTTTAAGTTATTGGGGCTGAGAAATGAACTTTCTATACGTTCTCAAGACAAAGAATTTGGTATAAATTTTGTAGGAAACCACATGACCCTCACATATCTCAAAACCTTCCTGAGATGCATTTTGTGCAGGGGTCAAATTCAGATTATGGCATTCATCATGGGAGACCATGGCCAAGTGTAAATGAGTCATCTTTGTAAATACTTTAAGTAGAGAGTCTGTGCCTAGTGAGCATCTGAAGATGAATAGGAGTAGACCGGATGCTGGCAAGTTTCTTATCATAGAAGTATTCAAGCCTGTTATACAAGATCATATTTTGGGGGTAACATAGTAGCCATTAAATCTTTAATTAAGTGACCTTAGGTTTCCTTCCTTTGCTGAGACTCCCAGACTGGAGGTGGTGGTACCCTCTGGAATTACCACTAGGCTGTAAGCTATCCAGCAGGGAGGTCTCTATGTGAGATACTACAGTGGCCCCACGTAAGATTCTCTGGGTGAGAAGCACAGGGCCCTCGGAATTCTCAGGGAAAAACTTCCAGGAGCGTGTACCAGACTCACCCTGAGAACGGGTCAAAGTGCAGATGGATGGGCTCCAAGCCTAGGACCTCTGCTTCAGCAGGTCCAGGGTGAGGCCCAAGAATGTGCATCCCCAGGTGATGCGGATCTTGCTGGTTTTGGGACCACAATAGAGACATTCTACATGAGAGCAAGGGTCTCTGCCCCAGCTGCCAGTAGACTCACTGGGGGAGACATTTAACTCTAGCTGCCTGCACCCCATCCTAATGCAACAACCTAGAACCCGGGGTGGTGGGGTCCAGGCCTGGGTGTATGTTAAAAGGTCTCCAGGTGCTTCCAGGGGACAGCCAGTGCTGAGAACCAAAGCGTCAGAACATCTGTATTTCAGCCAGGGATCGTCTGAGCCCCCTTTCCTGGACTTCGATATTGGACTAATATTTGCATTCACTTTGTTATTACTGTCTTTCTCTTCTGAATTTTTTTTAATGTCACAGTGACATTTGAAAAAAACAAAAGTGTTCTCGTACTCTGTTCCAACGATGATAAGTCTTCCTCCTCCTAATTATTCCAGAGCTGACTTATTATTAGCAATTAGATGAAAATGTGCAGTCTGTAATTAAGATCGGTGTATAAGACAGTGCAGATGGGTCTTGAATATGTTATTATTTATATTTTTATTACTTTAGGTGCAAGTGCCATTATCCTTGTGAGAATAACCTAAAACACCTTGTAAGTGAAATTACAACTTGCCATATTTTTATCTTTTCTGCTGAGAGAGACAGAAACACTTTTACATAACAATAGCCAGTTGAATGACACCAAGTTTTCACAGTCACTATTTAATTTAATTATAAGGTGACTGTGAGGCTAGATTAAATGCTGGTGTCTAGTGGACTCACATCTTTCATAAGAGCTAGGCTTTTAAAGTCAGCATGTTTAGGGAAATTTGGGCATGGCTGGCATTTTCCTTCAGCATCCCTTCAGTCCATGCAATCCCAAAAGCAGTCCAAAGACTTTCACTGAGGGCATCACCCAGGAGCTTGTTAGACACATGCTGAGCTGATGCATCTCTGTAGCTGCAACTTAACAGTATCCTTGGGTGATCGCATGCACATTAGAGTTTGAGAAGCTCTTCAATTATTCCTTAACTGCTAGGACCTGGGACTGCACAAGCAGAAGTGTCCAGAATGAGTTACTTGGATTCTCTTTGCATTTTTGCTGAGGCTTCACTTTCCCCTCAGAGTGGAAGCTTGACTCTCAGTTAAATAGGAAAATCAAGAAGACACAATTTTCCTTTTCTTCCTCTGCTGCTACCCTCTGCTTCTACAGAATCCACGGGGTGGTGTTTATGTTAGTTGAAAGTCCTAGCGTCACCACTCCTGGTGTATTTTATGTATTAGTTCTCAAAGTGGACTGTCCAGCTACCACCCGCCAGAGACATTGCTCAGCAGTGAAGATGCAGCAGCAAGAAGGCAGAGAACAGCTCTTATCACCATAAAGCTAAGCATCTGGAGCTCGCTAACTGGAGATGGTAATTAGCAGACTGGATTTTCATGAACATACTGTGCTCTGTTCAACCTAGGGTTTGATTTCTGAACAATTCTAGTGAAAAGCATTTTCTTTTAGGGATCCCTGTTGACCAACCATTCACTTTTCAGGCTAAGAGGGAGTTTGCTGAATGAAGCTGGTTGGATTACACTCCTCCTCCAACTGTTACTGAGGCCGGAAGGGACGATGTGAACTAGAGACGACCACGGGTCATGTGTCTTCTGTGTGAGCTCCGAGGCCCAGGCCTCTGATGGCCAAGGAGGAGCCTTGGTGTTGAGAAGGAAAAGTATCTTCAGGGCAAGGCTGGGCAGCATGCCAACAAATGTCCCAACTGTTTTCCCGTCTAAGCCCCTCACTACTGCACAGCCCTTAGCACGCAAGTCCCACCCCACACCCAGCAACAGAGCCCCCAGATGGTCTGAGCAATTTTATGCTCCTGTTTCTCTGGAGGAGACGGGGTAGGGGAACCTCATTTTCACTGCCCTCTCGGGAGTTTATCCATTACTCTTTCTGGCTGCTTGCCTTCTGTTCTGTTAACATCTGTCTTAGAGGAGAAGAAAGTGTTTTCACTTTTGAAGCAAAGGAAGAAGTCACCTATAAAATGAGGGCTGATCCCCTAATCCTGTGATCTGAATTTCTTCCTGACATCTTAAAACTGCTTACACTCACACCAGCTGTCTGCTGCCCTTAAAATGTCACAAGGCATCACGCGGTGTCGCCTTTTCCCAACAGTGCCTCGCAGATGTTTGAGTTTCGATGTCTTTACATGCCTTTCATTAGTACAGAAACTGAACTTCTTGGTAGCTGTTTTTCCGTTAAAATGGCTGCTGTGTAATAATTTATCCAGTTTAATCAGAAATTTCAATTTGGCTCCAAATAAAAGGAGCAAAGCATATATTGCAGGGTATTTATGATTAAACCTATTTAATGCTTACGAAGAATCTGAAAGCTTAGCATTTTTCTTCAAAGACAAACTGTAAAGCTTGAAATTTCAAATTTAAAATTATTAGTCTAATGGCGGAACTTGATTTCACCATTCTACTTGAGAATCTTTTTTTTTTTTTTTAAACAAAGCTGTTGAAGAGACAGTATTCTCTATTACATCTTTTTCCACTACAGTGCAAGCCAGGAGCCTGAGATTATTCCTGGGAGTACTAGTATTGAAAGAGAGGCTTGGATCTCACAATTCCAGCATGTCACTGGGACCAAAGTGAGATGGGTTGTGGGGGCAGTTGGATACCTTAACGTACGTGTGAGAGGTCCACAAAGTGACTGGGACGTGCTCTTATAGAATGTGGGCCGTTTCCTTATCTCCAAGAAACACAAGAAACATCTCCAAGAGATCGCAAGGTTGGTGTGATCTCCCAAAGTCCTGACTGATTGATTCTCTTATCTCTTAAGTTCTGGATCAGAAGGGATACCTAGGACTAAGCATCAGCTGTATTTATGATCATATCCTGGCACCTTAGTTCAGGCCAGCCACCTCATGCAGCCTTGTAAGAACCTGATTAATGCAGTTATTCACATCCCCACATTGCCAGATGAGAGAGAGCTGAGATGGGAAGATGTTGGCCTCAAAGTTATGCCATGTCTGATTCCAAAGCCCTGGGTCCTGACCCTCAGATGGCTTTCTGTCAGAGATGTGTTGTTGGCTTTCTCAGAGATCGGGTTACTTTTCTTTAGGCAATCAAGTTATTTTTTTCCCAAGAGAATTCCATCTTCAAAACTACGAAGTAAGCCAGAAGCTTGCAACTGCATAGGTTCAAAATGGTCATGGCAGCTTTGTAAAGAGGGCTAAGAAAATGCTTCTGTCTAATCCTTCCCAATGACATGAAAAAGAACTCACTAGAAATCAAAACAGGTAATAGAAAAGAAGGATGCTTGAGGAATGGATATAATTGTTTAATTAGGTGGGTGTTTATCATGATGTACAATTCTCAGATCATTTTAAAACCATCTTTGGCTTTACAAAAGAAGTATCTTTATTGTAGAATATTTAGAAGGTTCATACACCATTTTTTTTTCCTGTTTATAAAATTGCTGTTCTGATCACAAACATCCTTGGCTTGAAATTGTGTGGTGCTAGCCATCTATGGGATCACACAGAGTCAGACACGACTGAAGTGACTTAGCAGCAGCAGTGGTAAAGAAACACACCTACCAGTGCAGGAGACATAAGAGACATATGTTCAATCCCTAGGTCAGGAAGAGCCCCTGGAGAAGGAAATGGTAACTCATTCCAGTAGTCTTGCCTGGAGAATCCCATGGACAGAGGAGCCTGGCAGGCTACAGTCCATGGGGTCGCAGAGTCGGACATGACTGAAGCAATTTAGCATACATAGAAACTTGGGGAGAAAATGTTTCCTTTTTTTTTTTCCATGATGGCCAAGTGTCCAGTAAATATTTATGCAGACATATACTCTCTGAATCTGACAGAACCACAACTGTGTTCACACTTAAACAGTGCCATGGGATCTGACATTGCAGCCTCTTAGGAAAACTGAGTGGTTAGTTTTCCTTCTTCCCCCAGATGCAGGAGCTTTCTTACCTAAAATGAAACTTGGAGTTCTGAGGTTTTGGATCAGAGATTGGCTGCTCTCCAGGGACCAGTAGGTGAAATGACTGCCTGGACTTGTCCTCTGTTCTTGTAGATTATCCTTTGCTATCTTTAGCTTTAGGATTTTTGACCATATAATTTATGAAGCCTCAGAACACATCCTGCTCCTAACCTGAGAACTCTGAAGTCTGTGTTGACTCCCACAGGACCTCCTGCCCTGATGCTTCTGCAAGTTATATATTTTCTTCAGCTCCTCACTTACTAAACCCCAGGCGGCACCTTTCCTTCTAGTCTGCATTCTCACAGCCTTCAGCATAGGCCTGGAGGATATTCACAGGGGAGCTCTGATAACGTTTTCCTGCCTCTCTCTGATCTCACCCATCATACGTTTGTCCAGTGATTCTTCACAGGGGCAGTTGGACCCCTGAGAACACTGGACAGTGTCTGGAGGTATCTCTGGTGTGCATAACGGCAGGATCGAGATGCCACAGGCATCTCTGTCTAGTGGACAAAGGCCAGGGATGCTGCTAAACCTTCTACGAACTTCACCCCCGACAGACAGCCCCCCACCGCAAAGAGCTGTCCAGTCCCAAATGTCACTGGTGCCGTGGTTGAGAAGCTCTGCAGTCTAGCTGGACTGGAAAATGGATCCTCCTCAAACACACCACATACCTATCTCTGGAAGTTACTACATTGGTCCGAATCATGGCCTCGGGGCCCAGACGGCTGAGCTTGTAACTGAATTCTCTACTTCCTGGTGGCTTTGGGGAAGTTACTTAACATCTCTGTGCCTCACTTCCCTGATCTGTAAAATGGGCCTAATGATGCATAGGTGAGGAAGTTCATACGATTAAATGAGCTAATAGACGTTAAGTATTTGGAACACCGGTGGGTCGATGGAAAACACTCAAGGTCTGTTAACACAGCACTGCTGATAGTACTGCTACCATTTCATCACTTTTCTGTCATTTTCACTTCCCCTCCCTCTGTCTGGAACACCCTCTCCCATGTTGCCCCATTCTTTAAGCCACAGTGAGAATGTCCTCCCATCACCCTCATGAGAGCCAAGGGCTACTTTGAACCCTTTTTCAATATTTATTTGGCTGCACCAGATCTTGGTTCCAGCACATAGGATCTTTACTTGGGGCATGTGGGATCTTGTTCACTGACCAGGGATTGAACCCAGGTCCTGCCTCGGGAACCTGGACTCTTAGCCACTGGACCACTGGAGAAGCCCTTAGCCCTTTTCACACACTTCTATCATGCATCCGTGTATCATGTCTAATAAGGCTAGCTGTTCTCCCTTCTCCTGTGGATGATATAATCTCCTGGAGGAGTGGCAGCTTGCTGTGTCTCCACTATATGCACCCAGACCCTGACAGCAGTAAGCACTCCATAAATCACGCGGGGTGGATTCAGTCAGGCTCCATTAGAAACACGACTAGTCGATGAGAAGAAGCGGAAACTTCTCCCTTTCTTTTCAGACTTAATTTAATCTCTTTAATCAGCCTCACAAGGCTATTTGATTAAATATAAGACACTTGGATTTAAATTGGGCTTCTGCGGTGCCTTTATCACCCGTGTGGTGACCGCATCGAAAGGCACCAGCTACAGTAGTGCCAGCCCATCACACACAGTACACACGTCTCCAGCTGCACCAGCCTCCTGGCCTTGGAGAGAGAAACGGCCTGCGTTTTTATCTGGTGCTAATAATTCTCTCCTCCTTCTATAGCCATCCATCTTTATTCTCCGTCCTGGCTGAGCTGTATACCTTTTCATAGATAAGGTGACCCAGTGGCTGCTCAGAGCTGGTGATTATCTACAGGAAAAACAAAATTTTTTCCAGATTGCACTATAATCTAAATCTTCTATAACAAGGGATTCTCTCTCTCTCTCTCTCCCCCCCTCCTTTGCTTAAAGATAAACTTGTCAGTCCTAAGATACTGCACTTCTTTAATGGAGGGATGCAGGGGTGTAATGGGGTCAGAATGGCTTCTAACGCCGCTTCCATCACTAAAACCTTGGCCAATTTTTGTAACCCCTGGAGCTGTTATTTGTGCACCTATAGATGAGGGTGAGGCCACCTGCTGCACTGTGATGCCCTGATGATGAAATAAGATGCTGTCTGTGTAAGTGCATGCTAAAACCCAAGTATAAAATGCTGAAATGTCATATCAGGGCAAGCTGACTGTAAGCATTAGCTGTTGATGTGATTTCAATTGTGTGGATTTTAAAAAAAATCTGTTTCTGAAACATAGACTCATTGATATTCTTCTATTGAGAGTATTTAGTACCCACAGTATCAATTTTGTTGTATTTGTAGTAGTTATTTTGTTTTGTTTGATTCGGTTGGCTAAAGAGCCTATTTGGGTTTTTGTATGATGTTTCAGGAAATCTGAATGAACTTTTTGGCCAACCCAGTTTAGAAAATTCTAAAGTAGGAAGGGAAAGTTTTTGCTTTCCCTCTCCCTATGCCACCCTTTTATATCTTGAAGTCTGGAAGAGCACTGGAAATACTGGGAGAGGTTTCTCTGCAGCAGAGCTGTAGCGTATTCAACCAGTTTGATAGAATGGGCCTGAGATTGAGGACATTTCACTGGCTATTGTTCCCAACTTCCCAAGCTAGTTTTACAGTAGACGTTCTCCCAAAATATAAATCGTCAGCAAAGACTCCTCTGGGTCACGTGTAACATCACTAACTGTCCATGACGCACATAAAACTTATACTTGTTAGAAATGTTAGACATCTTTTGCTTCGCCTTTGTTTTTCCTCTCACTGTCAAACATTCACAAAGCACCTGCCAGGCAACGATATCAGGGACTAACCAGAAATAGGACAAACAAGACGTGGCAATTTGACTCTAAGGAAAAGGACCAAGCATTTTCCAGCCAACATTAGAATTCACAGTTGACCATTCACCAATGAAACTTGCTTCCTGAGATGGAACGAAGGCCTGTGTCTCCATCTCTAAGTATTTAACTTGGCTTTTCTCTTTCCGAGCAGCATTGACATGACAGGTAAACATTCCCATCAGTCGCCTCTGAGTGGCGGTTAAGAAAATCATCCTCTCCCATAGCCACAGGGTTCTACTGCAAGGCATGTGATAGCTATGAAGTTGCTACCTGGCCTGCTTTTTGAGACGTATGTGCAACTATAGAATTAACAGATGCAGCAATTAAAAGAGTGTATGAAAGGAATGGGGAACTGTGCCAACTGAGAGAGAAACATTTTCAGAAAACCCTTTTTTTTTTTTTTTTTTTTTAAACTGACAATGATGATTGCATTTCACACTGGAAACCACTCTTGACTAGATGCTACAAAAGAAATGGACCCCACTGCTCCCAGAGAAAGTCTGAACACTGTTTTCACAGTCAACAGAGACTGCTGAGAACAACATATCCCTCTCTTATAAAGGAAGTTCTTATCCTCTGTTTTTCCTAAGCTATGGCTCAGCCATCCAGTAGACTTCTGTGATGATTTCAGTGTACCGCATCTTTGCTCTCCAGTAGGTAGACACTAGGTCATAGGTACTCACTGAGCACTCAGAATGTGCCATTGCAACTGAAGAACAAGTGTTCCACCTTATTTACTTCAAGTTAATTCATTAGCCACAGGTAGCTAATGGCTGCTGTATGAACCGAGCCGCTATTGTTTCACTGGTGATGCTCATAATAAGAATACCAACTAATTATTTGGCCATTATATACCAAGCATTGTGTTAAACATGGGAACTAATTTATCCTAATAACAACCCTACATGTATGAGGTAGTTAGTAATATTATACCCATTTTGAAGATTAGAAAACTGATGCACAGACAGTAAGCAATCTAGAACAGGGAAAAGTAGGGTTTAGTGTCTAGGCTGCCACTTCATAAAATCACGGTGCATTTTTAACAGCAATGGCCAACTGTAACAGAGGTTATTCAGACAGTTTTCACTTCCTGATCGGGTAAGAAGGCATGAAAATAGTTTCTCTCTTTGAGGACCTCCCAGCTAAACAAAATCAGAGTTGCCCTGCTGAGCAGTTTGAAATGATTGCATAAGGATGTGTCAATTCATTTTGCCCATGAAGGGCATGACCTGTGGCTCACGAAGTGCAGGAAAGATGACTATTAACCCAGCTTCTTATCTGGTGTTGTCATGGAGACTCGGCCTTAAACAAAGATGGTGCTATGTTTTCCGCTCCAATAATAGAGCTCAGCAATTAGCTTCATCTTTATTTAGTCCGTGGTACCAGTCTGGAAGAGTCTCTTGAGAGAAGACCTTGAAATAGCTTCTCACTGTGCTAGCAGACGGCTAGAGATGACTTCCTGGGAGCGCGCGTGGTGCATGCTGCTGGTGTGATGAACCTGAGTGTGTGTATATATATATATATGTTTTTAATTAGTGTTTTTAATATTCTGGAAAACACTCCACTCTGTAAGTGTCACCATCACACTAATGCCACACTGTACATGTTGATTATAAGAAGGGATTAAAAAAGGAAAGTTCCCAAACCTGAACGTGTATCAGAATCCCCAGGGAGGACTTTTAAATACAGGTGACATTTGATGAGCACCAGGTTAGGGGAGAAAAGATTTAAATTGGAAGCATAAACTAAAATGCATTTCAGATATCCTAGTGGCAGATGTTCTGCTATACATTGGATATTTAAATTGGCCCCTGGTATTTTCTTAAATATCTGAGTATTAACAGGTGGTAATATCAATGTAAACATTGCCACAATGGTGACCGTGTTGAATGCATTTATGCCAAAAGTTGGGACAGTAGGTTCTCTGTTATGAAAAGAAATGAAACTAAGTGTGTTTAAATGTCTATTCCCAGGTAGCTCCTCCGGTCTCTGATAGTGCAGTGATATTTTGGCTTTAAGGCACAGTTGCTCCTTAAACAATCAATACTAAATATGACAAGAGAAGATGCGGATTGATAACTGCAGTCAGAAAATCTGGCAGGTTTTTCCAAATAAAAATCAGATACACGTGGATGATTTGACAGTCTTGAGTTTTATTGTGTGGGTGTACAGAGGAGAAGGGGTACAAGAGATCACAGGGGAAAGGGTCAGATTGAAATCTCCAAATTCTTTCCTAGAGGGAAGACAAACAGAAAAATTCAGTTAATTTTAGGTAATGTAATAACACTGATGGCTAACTTTCAAACAGAGTTGGCACCATAGCCAACTTTACTGTCATATGAGGACTTCCCTGGTGGTTCAGTGGTAAAGAATGCGTCTGCCAATGCTGGAGACGGCGGGTTTGATCCCCAGGTTGAGAAGAGCCCCTGGAGAAGGAGATGGCAACCCACTCCAGTATTCTTGCCTGGTTAATCCCATGGACACAGGAGCCTGGCGGGCTACAGTCCATGGGGTCGAAAAGAGTTGGACATGACTGAGCGACTAAACAAGAACGACTGTCGTATGAAGGTGTATGTTACCGAAGACAAAAATGGAGACAGAGATAATCTTTTCCGAAGATCATCTTTGCCTGCGTGGAATAAACAACAGCACCTCACATGCTGCCTCCCTTTTGTCATTTATCTTGCCTCCTATGGGAGTCAGGACGATGCCCCACTGATACTACCATCCCTGCTTCTGTTCTAGGAGGCTGTTCTAGCCTCCTCCAGGAGGAGGCTGGCTTCCTCAGTAATAGATCACAGTAACTCATGGCAGGAATCTCTCCCACTTGATGGCACTGATGTCTTGACTAAATAAAGCCCCATGATATGATCCTAGTAGGCCAATATCTCAACTCCCATTTATGATATTTTCCCCTTATTTGGGAATATTGAGAGGACTGGTTAGTATGTAGTGAGGACCACCCAGGACCAAGATGGTTCTGGAAACTGGACAGAGTCTCCTCCACTCATTAAATGCATTGGTGGGCTGGGTGGCGAAGCTCCCTTGGGACCCTCAGAAGTAGGCAGCAAATACTTGCCTTGGCCAGTTGCCTGACTGAATGCCATTGCAGATGCTCCACTGTGGTCGGACTTTTCACCTGAACAGAAACAACAGCTCAAGTCTCAGTCTGGACTTTGGCAAACCATGAGAAATTAAAATGCAAATGAAGTTTGCAAACATGACAGAATCGAGGGAAAGAAGAATTAAGCTCTGGGCATGAAAATCTAACCCTAGGAAGCCAGCTTAATCAGATTTTCAGCTAACACGGACAGTAATGACCCTAGTGGCCCTCTTCTTTGTAGAGCTTTGCAGTGGCAGAAGCAGAAGAGAGAAGGAGCAGGTGATGAAGCTGGGGAGGGAATTAGCTCTACACCTTTGTGAGCCAGGAAAGTGCCATTTTTTTAATGCTAGCAAATCCTTTTCTGAGTTTAATTTCCTTCACTTAGGTTCTCATGCCAAACTCGATCACCTGATGGGGAGGTAGAGTCTGCTTATAGTCATCAAAATACGATGACCTGTGATTTTTACTCTGAACAGGCTGCACCCTGCCCAAGTATGTTATTCTGTGGAGTTTGATGCATTCTTAAGAGTTAAACATTTCTAACTCCAGAAGGCCATGTTCTTTAAGGCAGAAACAATAGTCTTAAATTTTTTTCAGACCACCAGAAGAATTCAATAGTAGGAGACATGACATTAAGAAGCCATATCATTCAAAGTACCATTAAGTAAAAAATACAAACCAAAACAAAACACAGCTTATTCTAAAATGGCCCTGGAAACAGATTACAATTTCTGCCCTGAAGGGCCTCTCTCATCTTCAGGAAGTTGAAGACCTCTAGAATCAACTAATGAGAACAATAAATGCTCATTTGACAGATTATGGTAGACTGAAAAATTTTGTCCTACTCCATTCAATTTTAGAAAAGTTTATGAGAAAGAACTCTGGCCAGGAAAGCCAAGTTCAGGCACATATTCATTGGTGTGTGAGTCACTTGAAATTGCTTTATGGTTCTGAGCCTCAGTTTCCTCATTTGAGGCTCCCCATGATAAATGGGGACAGTACGACCTGTTTTACTGGATGCTGAGCACTTTGTAAGTCTATAGGCGTAATATGGTGCAGTTATAACAACCATCAGAATGGATATTATTGTTATTGCTTTGAAGCACAATTCTAGGCCCTTTGATAATGAGATGAATGAGCCTGGCCCTTTGGGTTAGTTTTGTATTTGATGTAAGCTTGATAAATACCAGAGTATCAATGGAGATCCTAGAGATCTTATTAATTGATGTTGTTGTAATATCTCGGCCTATAAAGGAAACCAGATGTGTTTCACAAGAGAAGACTGAGTGATTCTGTTCCACTCAGCCATTATTCTATCACTCAAGACATACCCAGAAGTATTATTTGTACTTAAAATGCACTTCAGCTTGCCAGTCGGCCTGAAGTGACCTGTCAGAGTTAATCACATGGAGTGGTTCTTATATCAGGTGGTATGAGCCTAGCTGTCCCACAGCAGTCTTGCTGAGTGACTGATCGCCTTCTCTGTCAATTTCACCTAGCCCAAAGACTATTAATAACCCATCAGAGACCACTGTGACCCATCTGAAAAACAGAGCTTATGGTATTTAGAGAAAAGGTTCCTGACTTCATAGCAATCGAGATGTCATTCCTTCCAACCCCGATGGTTCACAGTAGACAAAAAAAAAAAAAAAATGTAACCATGAGGGAAGAGGGGAAAGAAAAGCCAATTACGGTGACACAGAGAGATGATCACAGACCGACAATGCCGCCTTATACATGCACAGCCCTTCATAAAGGAAGGTTTTCCTGTACATGGTTTCATGCCATCTCCACAGTGTCTCAGCAAGGAAAGCTTCCTCCTGTTTCACAGAAGAGGAGGCTGGAGGTGATACAGGATATGACTTATTCAAGGTCACAGAGGTGATGAAGCTTATGCCACTCAGAGTATCAGGGCCATGGTTAAGACCCTGGAGCAGCTTTCCTTATTCTTAGCCGGAGAAAGGAAACAGCACACACAAGGTCATAAGTGATATCAGGACCACAACTTACAAAGAATGGGATGGCTGACTCCTGTTATGTCCTCTAAACGCTTGGATCAGCTCAACAAGAAGAGGCTTTGGAATGATCTTCTCAATCCTCTTTGAGCAAGCTGGGGTCTCTAGAGGTTACTCTGAAAGAGGACAGAGACATAAAAGGGACTGAAAAATAATCTTATATTTGAAAAGAAAAAAAAAAAGACAATGAGAATATTCATGTGGATCATAAAGAGAAATAATGATTACCTTTGATTCCTAGAGAAAGTTAATTTAAAATGCATCCGAATTCCATTGTACAGCCAAAAAAAAAAAAAAAAAATCTGCGGAGCTGAGACATGTCTTTAGTAGCAGAAACCAGAGTCACCATCGCTTGCGTCCTGAGAAGATGCTCATTCACAGTAATTGGAAGGAAGAAAGATTGTAGAGATTAACTGACCTTGGTTTAGGACATGCTGTTTTCTTTTCAAATGCAAATTAAACTGGGGGTCTGAAACACAAACTCTGTTCTGAATGCCTGTCTCTGAGAAAATGCACTGAATATTTAGAAAAAAAAATTACATTGATCATGTTTCTGTTTTTACCAAATTAGAAGCTATTACCATTTAACTCAAGCACTTCGAATTCATTTCCAAAGATAACTTTGAAGTTGATGTCCCTTTGAATGAAAACTGGTTTCCGCAGTCCATACAAGGAAACAAATGGGCATAAAACTTGACTGGTTTCATCCACAGGGTAGCTCATCAGTAGGAACTGTATTTATGCCAGTGCAGGTATAGCGCTGACCATCAGTTTTAAGGGTTATCAATAAAAACACTGTTTTGAGACCTGTGACAACAGGGTCAAATACTGCCTTTTGTGACTTTAGAAATTTTATCTGGAAGACTACACCTCTGCTTGCTGAAGCTGTAGACTCGGCGCTTTCTTATTATTAATAACTCCTCTATGCTGTCCTCAGTCGGGCCTGACTCTTTGCGACCCTATGGACTGTAGCCTGCCAGGCTCCTCTGTCCATGGGGATTCTCTAGGGAAGAATAAGGGTTGCCATGCCCTCCTCCAGGGGATCTTCCCAGCCCAGAGATCGAACCCAGGTCTTCTGCATTGCAGGCAGATTCTTTACCGTCTGAGCCACCAGGGAAGTCCAAGAATACCGGAGTGGATAACCTACCCCTTCTCCAGGGGATCTTCCCAACCCAGGAATTGAACCGGGGTCTCCTGCATTGCAGGTAGATTCTTTATCAGCTGAGCTACAAGGGAAGCCCCACTTGGTAGGTATTTGTTGCCTATAGCATCCTGGGTGAGGCTGGGAGCCTTTGGTATGTGATACATTACACTCCATTCATGCCACAGACGTTTTCTGAGGCCTCGGTGTTTGCAGGCACCGTATTCACAGCACAGTGATAAACAAGTTTCAGTCCCTCTCTACACAGCCTCTGTCATCCTCAAAACCCTCTGCCTCAGTAGACAGTAATATCCCAGTCTCACAGAACTGTGATCCCATCCCATGACCCAGCACATTCTTTTTATCTAGGCTTCTTTGTGCTTCCTTGTTTCCTGCCTCCAGCCGTTTTTTGTTTTTTTTTTTTTTTTATTATGGCTGCCTAGAGGCCTTCATCTTTTAAGAACAGCTCAAACAAACCCCCCTGGGTGATGCTCTCCACACTCCCTCCTGCTACTTCTCCTAAGAGCCCCCTGTCACCCTGAATTGAAATTGCTTACCTGCGAGTCCTCTGTTAGATCTGAGGTCCCTGAGGGTACTGTCGGCTTCTCTTCCCCATTCCTAGTCAGTTTAGGGCTGACTCAGGGGAGCGGTGCTTGACAAACACTTTTCCGACTGACCCAACTTAAAAACACTCTTCTGTTTCACAGACCCTGGCCAGACGATGTGGTGCCAGGTTTCAATGTCAAAGTTGACATAGTTTTCAGGACTCCGGGGAATGATGTATGTGTTCCTTTGATGCCATGAACTAGTAGACATCCTAGCCATGTGGATTTTCATCCCATTCTTTAAGTCCAACCAAAGTTACAGAATGAGGAGGGCAGATAATTGGTTTTTGAGGGTGCTGAGATCAAACCCTGGTGAGAGAAATGGGGGTACTTCACAGAGCACTTAGGCAGAAAGAAATATGCTGGCAAGATTTATAGCTGCATTTATTTCTAAGGTGGTTCTATGTCAAAGGCCAGGGAACATATATTCCTTGCTAAGCTGTACTTATAGAGTGTTCTTAAATGGGATTTTAGTTAAAGGAGTCTTCAGTTAACTCAGGGTTACTGCCTTTAATGCCGAAGAGGAAGGGGGAGTCAACACATTACAAAAACTGAGATTGCACACTTCTGAAAAACTTAAAAATGTGAAACAACCCCATTGCAGAAATGATGAACAAGAAATTATAAAAAAACATAAATAATGTACACCACCATATAATACATTAGTGAACTGTCCATAATATTATAACCAATGTACTTACTCAGAACAATATACCTGGACAAAACAGAGTTCAGTACTATTAAGCAGACTGTAAGATCAGACTTGGGACTGTCCATATTTGCAAGGCTGAATTCAACTCAAAGTTTTCCAATCAGAAAAACCATCCTGTGGTATGAAAATGTACCTCCTAACATGACAACCCATTTCCTGATCTGGTGATGATGCCAGATTAATGGAGGACTTTTATTTATGTGTGATCAGTTTTTGTTTTTTGCTTCATTGAAGTTAAAATAAATACCACTAGATTGATAACACTGCAGAATTTCAAATTTAACACCATTCAGACAAGAGATGCAGACAGTGCTGAGTCAGGCGATATCTGATCTAAACTGTATCTGTCAAAGGAGAGTGTGTTACAGGGAAAGTGTTTTCAAATCAGGTTATTCAGTTCTGTCTGAATTTGAACCTGCTTCCTCTAAATCCCCAAAAGCAGATGTTTGATTTGCTCAATATCATGTGCTTTTGTTGAGGCATGGTGGCCTAAATTGAAGTTTTACAGAATTTCACTCTAGAATTGATAGGTTTTTCTTTACTGTTTTGTGGCCCTGAAAACAGGCACATAGAAATGGATTTGAATGAACAACATGACATGCCTTCTTTCACTGTTTGCCCAAGCTGTCCAGTCTCACTGGAACTTGAACGTGGTCATACACTCCCCTCTTTGAATACCTGTGACTTAGACAAACTTCCGTTCTCAATTATTTTTAAGTAACTGTGTAAGATGTTTATCATTAATTTAGGAAGCCACTTCTACAATCTTTGAATCTTCTTTCTTTTTTATTTTTTAAATTATGAAACTATGATAAAACATTTACAGAAGATTTGGAAAATACAGAACAAAGTTACATATAGTTCTACTATGTATTACAGTTATTTTTAAGTAGATGAATATTTTTAGTTAGTTTTAGTATCAAGCTCTCAAAAATTAATAGAATGAATAGACAGAAAAGTAGAAGGATACAGTAGACCTGAAAAGCACTGTTAACCAATTCATCCTAATTAAGGTTTATACATTTTTAAATTGGCAGAAAAGGTGAGCACTTAATCAAACTCTTTGAAACAAGAAAATCCTAGAGAAAAAGTTTATTTCTAAGCAGCAGATCCTAAAAGTACTTTTTAACCAGGAGGTTGACTTCAAACATTTTCATCTTGCACCCTTTAAAACAAAAGGCATCAGCTGAGAATGGAGGTAGGGAGAATTTTTAATGGATTCGGATTCAATCTATCATTTTTACCCAGGGAAACTTCCTTCTCATTTATGCTCAGGCAGTTTCATGTAAAAGGACTATTAAAGTGATGAGCTGCAGTGTTTTGACAAGCACTTGTACTGCAAAACTTGAAATCTCACTGGAATACAGTTATAAATTCACTGGGACAAAAGAATGCCCTATTTAAAAACTAGGACAGACCGTGTCGATATGGAAAAAGGGAATAGCTATGTGAACAATACATCTGAAATTAAAGACGGAGTTGCCGGCATCCATCTAAATCAACAGGAAATGTAATTACACTTTGAAAGTATTCTTGTCCTGTCTTACAGTTCTAAATGGATTAAAAGGAAAAAAATATTATTTGTACTCAGACTACCATTATAAAAACAAAGATGGAAAGAAGCATAGCAATGATCTGACAAAATGGTCCACGTTAGGAAAGAGGAAGACTAGCCCACATTATGATACAATATTTTCCCCTCCCGTGTCTGCTCTCTTACTTGAGATCTCTAGAGAGAAGTCCTTCTGTTGATTTTATAAGTATAGTAGGAGGTTTAGAGGAAAACAAAAGGGGGCCTTTTATTCAAAGCCACCCCATGAATTTAATGACTCTAATGTTTTCTATTGTTTGTTTTCCTTCAGTATGAATTGCCCTGACCAGCTGGACAAGGTTGCATGCCAAAGCAAGTGTTACTTTTCATTATTCTATCATATTGCTTAGGCTGAAACAGGGAGGTACTATTACTGCTACTACTACTATTTCATAGCATATATCCTTTAGTAAGGGCTCAAAGTGTATACTGGTTTGGGCAGGAAGTTTGTTCTCGTTTTTTTTTTCCATAAGATGTTATAGATAAGCCAGAATGAACTTTTTGCCCAACCCAACATAATCATCAATGGTGAGTCTGTAACAACTCTCAGAGCAGACCATTCCCATGCCTGTTCACACAGCACACAATTGACCATCTGTTCTAAGGTATAAGTTTGAATACCTGAGGTATTTAATGGTATTTCTTGGGTTTGACTAATGTTGAAATTTATCTTTAGACTCTTTAGGTCTTTCACTGAACCTCTACCTGCTTTCTCAGATAAGTGAAGGTGGTTCCTTGTTTCTCTTAGGCAGAATTATGAGTCCCATATCCTCTTTAATACATCATCAAGCCCAGCCAGCAAAGCTTTTCTATTTCTTTGCTTCAAAAAAGGAATCATGATTTGCATTTCTCTAATAATGAGTGATGTTGAGCATCTTTTCATGTGTTTGTTAGCCATCTGTATGTCTTCTTTGGAGAAACAATGAGGTACCATTACACGCCAGTCAGGATGGCTGCTATCCAAAAGTCTACAAGCAATAAATGCTGGAGAGGGTGTGGAGAAAAGGGAACCCTCTTACACTGTTGGTGGGAATGCAAACTAGTACAGCCGCTATGGAAAACAGTGTGGAGATTTCTTAAAAAACTGGAAATAGAACTGCCATATGACCCAGCAATCCCACTTCTGGGCATACACACTGAGGAAACCAGATCTGAAAGAGACATGTGCACCCCAATGTTCATCGCAGCACTGTTTATAATAGCCAGGACATGGAAGCAACCTAGATGCCCATCAGCAGATGAATGGATAAGGAAGCTGTGGTACATATACACCATGGAATATTACTCAGCCATTAAAAAGAATTCATTTGAACCAGTCCTAATGAGATGGATGAAGCTGGAGCCCATTATACAGAGTGAAGTAAGCCAGAAAGATAAAGAACATTATAGCATACTGACACATGTATATGGAATTTAGAAGGGTGATGACGATGACCCTATGTGCAGAACAGAGAAAGAGACACAGAAATACAGAACAGACTTTTGAACTTTGTGGGAGAATGTGAGGGTGGGATATTTCAAAAGAACAGCATGTATATTATCTATGGTGAAACAGATCACCAGCCCAGGTGGGATGCACGAGACAAGTGCTCCGGCCTGGTGCACTGGGAAGACACAGAGGAATCGGGTGGAGAGGGAGGTGGGAGGAGGGGATCGGGATTGGGAATACATGTAAATCCATGGCTGATTCATATCAATGTATGACAAAACCCACTGGAAAAAATATATATATATAATAATAATAAAAAAAAAAAGAAAAAAAAAAAAAAAAAAAAAGGAATCATGACCATTTTGGGTTTGAGACGGTAGAGTCATTCATTGATGTTTCTCAGTATATATTTAATGAAAAAGTAAACCAGGACAAATATTTTTGCTAAGCTTGTAAAAACACCCTCCTTCTCACCCAAGTTTTCCATATTGCCTTCTCAAACCATAGTATGAACAAATACATACAAAAATAAGCTCTCACCATTGAGACTTTTAAAGTAGCATGACCAGCACCAATTCTGCCATTATTGGATCTGGTTCAGGAAAGACATATATGCACACACCCAATCACCTGTTCTCCGGAAAATAAACCAGGCACGTGACCCAGAGCAGCCATCTACACTAAACTTAGCAAACATCGTCTTTGAAAATGCATTTCTTCGTATACATAGATTTTGAGGTAATCATGCACAGTTTTCATGGAAACATTTCTAATTCTCAGTGGAGACAAGAACACACAAATAAACAAAAAGTAGATCGTTTCTTACCTTTTGGAAAGCAGGCAAAAGCTATACTGTTGGTGGTATAGTGTACCAAGTAACAGACTTTTGTACACTCTTTCTTACTGGTGGTATACAGTCTACAGGAAAAGTAAATATATAGGTATGTATAAAATAAATGTGCACACAATATTCCTTTTTATTCTTTTTTCTTTCCTTTTGGAGAAGAGGCTGCGATAGAGACCACAGACATTAAGCCCACTCTCACAGCGGGGTCAGTAGCTTTTGGTAGACCAGTTGACCACAATTCAGGTACCTCTGAACATGGGAGTATGGGTGCCTTGCATTTGGGCTTTACTTGAACTGAAGCAGGTGAGGGAACCAGCTCCAAAATAATGTATCTACCTGCTCAGAAGGTTTTTTTTTTTCTTTCTTCCTGTTGATATCCTATTTTTTCCTCAGCCTAGACCTTTCATGCTGACCTGCATGATTATTCCAGAAGAATGAAACAAGTAACATAATGTGGAGAATGTCAGGGATCCAAACAAATGAACAAGCAAAATGAAACAAAAGCCATCACCAATTGACACAGCACAGGAGCATGTTCCAGAATTTTCTCAGCATTGTTACTTGGGTAGATTGTGGTGCCCTCATCCATTTTCTAGCAGTTGAGGGATTTATTGAGCAGCACAAGTTTATATTTACATATTTTCCTTAAGTATATGCAAATAGTAATTTTCAACAAAGGACCAGAATACAAACTTATATTTAAAATCTTATTATTGGCTTTCTGTTTCAGTGGTAAATGGCCATTCTTCTAAAATGTGCTTCATCACAATATGCTTCTTGTCTTAAACTAGTCTTTTGCACGGTGTGTGTCCAGCTTCTCTCTCCAAGTCATTTTATCGGTCATATTGCCCCATATCCAAAAAGGCGGGGTGCCCCAGCTGTCCACATTCCTGCCATCTCTAATCGCTAGGAAGCCACAGAGTAAACTATTTGTAACCATTCTGGGTACTTGAGCAGTTCCTCTGCACTAGCTGGGGCACTGGCTCAGAAAATGGATGGTTGTTTAGAACCAGGTAGCCTAGGGCTGTTCATTCTGTGTACTGCCATCCTTTACAAGGAAAGCATCTGATCAGAGGATAATTCACAGAGCATCTTCTGGTTCTGACCACTCCAGGCGAGGAAGGAAGCAGTTCCTACCCACCATCTCAATAAAGCCATGCTGCCTCAGTTAATATTATTCATCCAACTGGAAAAAGGTCTTGGTGGCCATAGATAAGCCAAGAACCAAGTCCTCCAGTTGATCTGGCATCTTCAAGTTTGCCATGAACATACACCTGCCAAGTCAACAACAGAAAGTTGGGAGAAATGAGCCTAATTCAGGACACAGGTGCGAGAACCAGAGGTTGAGATGCCCTTCTTCTTAGAGAAGGAATGTGGAGAAGGCTCCGTGGTGGCCAGATCTAAAGCTCCCCACATTAGGTCAGGCACTTGTGGTCCTCTAGCAGCAGAAATATGGCTTGTATAAATAAAAATACAGTAAGTGGCGGAGCTACACCCTTAGACCCCCTGCTGTTTTTCATCTGAGCTCAGAAACCAACCAGCATCGACCCAATTCTGGATATTCAATATGGCAGCAGTACAGAGATGCATGACAGTTTTTGAGAAGATTTACATTTTGTTGAATCCATGCAGAAAGAACTTTTTCTTTCAAGCAATGAAGTTTGAACTGAAGAGGCAACCTAAGAGGAAAACCAAACTTCTTGGGGAAAAATCAAGCAGTGCAGGGGCAGCTTTAATTTCTGCCCATATTATGCCAACACATTTGTTTTTATATGAATGTATACTTGCTGTATGGAGTTGGATGAATAGAAGGGAGCATGCACCAGATGACAAACTGCAATGATTAAAAATGAAAACACTGAAGATTGAAATACACTGAGACTAAGTGTTTAGGGAAACAAGAAGGTCGCTCATCCTATAAATTCAACATCCTCCCAGACACACTCCCTCAGAGAACAGTAGGCAGAACTCTCCCTTTGGAGAGACAGTCCTTCCTCAGGCCCGTGGTCTGTGCTTTTATTTGTTTCTTTTTAACCAGAAAGTTTTATTTCAGCCAATAATTTATTTGTCTCTGTTACCAAAGTTCAGGAGTTTGACATTACTTGGAGCTACATTCAGTATTAAGTAGAATAGAATAATAATATTCTCTCTCATCAAAACAGCCTTGTCTATTTTCATCAATTGAATTTTCACTACTGTTCTTTTTCTATATATACTCATTTTTCTATTACTAGGGACTGGTTTTCCAGATATAATGGTGATCTATGATGTACCATTCCCATCTTAGTGGCTCCTTAGGGGTCATTTAAAATAACTATAGGTTTGCATTTTTGTCTTACCTCACATATTTCATTCTGTTAAGTTGACTTTGTCCCAGTTCAGCATCATTGCTAAAACCTTGGGAGGTATTTCCAGTATGGGCTCAAACTGAGTGTCCCAGAGTGAAATCCTTGCTTTTATGACCTCTGGCTCTGCTCTCCGATGGAGTCCTCAGAGTCATGGATGGCTATTTAAATTTATTTAAAATGAAGTAAAAATTTCAAGTGTATTTCATCAGTTAAGTAGCCATATTCTAAGTTCTGAATCACCACATGTGACCAGTGGTTTCTATAGTGGACAGCACAGATAGAGAACATTTCCATCATTGCAGAAAACTCTACTGGACAGATTTTGCACAGAAAAGGTCTTCTGACTTTTCTTAAGGATCTTTGAGAGCTGGGTCATCAGAAACCCCAATGTTTGGAGGTACATGAATCTCCTCCTATAATTCAGCAAGTATCTGGGCACATTATTGATGGTTACTTTCAGGGAGTGTCTACACAAAACCAAAATAACTAAAATAATTTTAAAAACATCTTTTGGATTTACTATGAGACAAAGGCTCTTTTGGATTTCATCTTTTTCCCCCCCATCCTTGAACTATTTATCTTTATTCTGTGTAGACACCGAAATATCAACAATGACAAAACCCAACAGAACTTTTTCAAGGAAAAGGCATCAGATGAATCCCAAATAGAATGACTGTCGTGACTGACACAGGTAATTAAGATACTTGGGTTTTTGAGTTGTCAGATGAGGCCTCTACCCAGGCAGCCTTCTTTGAGCTCCTGTCTTTGCAGACAACATAGCAAACAGCGATGCGTTTCACAGCACATTTCACCAAAGAGTCGGCCACCAGACATCATTATATTCTGTATATGCAAGCTGGATTACCAAACAGAGAAGCCCAAAGAGTAATTTCTGCATTAGGATTATGACATATCACTCATGTTGTGGGAAAGAGCAGCAGAGAGCAGCAAGCATGGGTTTGGGGATCAGACCTGGGTTTCAGACCAAGCTCCCCTGCTATGTAGTGTAGGACTTTGTGATAATCTCTGACCTTCCTGAGCCTAGGGTTTTTCAGTAAAAGGACAATGGTCACTGGCCTACAGAGTTATCGGGAAGAGTAAGAGAGATCTCCCACCCAGAGCATTCTATTTAGTGCCTATCTCAAAGGATAGCAGATGTGTTTTTGTTATTATCAGGGTCATGTTAAAATGAACATTTTAACAGCCAGTAGCATACCCCACACAGCCTCAACAAGGGTAGATCCTCATCATTAAAGGTTAGAAACAGTAGAAATGTTGTTTGAAAGCTAGTTATTTTTAAGTAGTGCAGTATTAGATTAATTATCCCAATTCAAAATTTCTAATTTGATCATTAATGTTCAATACATATAGACTTTTGATCATGTTTTCTTTTTATCAGTATTGGGCATATGTTGTTAAATTTGTGTGTCTGCACAAATATAAATGTAAAACTGCTATTGGAACATCTTTAGGGTAAGGGTATAATGCAAATCCTACAATCAAATGCTATAGAAGTATAACCATGTAGTATATTTAACAATACAGAATACATATAAATATGCACAAATACGTTCACGGAAGTATTTTTATTGGCCAGTTGCATCTACCTTGTGGTGTTTGGTATGCCTTTAACCTTTTTACCTGTTCAGAAGTGGAAGAAAATTAACATGTAATTGACACACATGTCTCTAGATGCCGGAGACATGATGATGTGCTTATGATATAGATATCATTATCTCCATTTAATACATGAGAATGCTGAGCTTGAGGAAAGCTCAGTGATTGTCAAAGCCACACAGCTCGTGAGTGGAGTGGCTTAGCTTTGAACTGAGGTCTTTTTCAATCCGAAGTCTTTTCCTATACCGCAGTGATTGTCAAGTGATTCTCTCTCTGTTCCCCTTCCTGGAACTAACCATTTGTTCTGCACACATAAGAACAGAGCCTATACCTCCATGGTTTCTCTCTCCTCTTGCCTGTCCCCAAATCTCTTCTATTGAAACATGAAGGTGAAGCCCATGATGTTGGTAATGGGCCTTTGTTTCCTTGTCTACAGACTCTCAAGCATTCACTGTATTTATTCAGCTAACTATTGAGAAATGGATTGGACTGAGATCATGGATCTTTGTACAGCTGTTGTCAAAAGCTATCAGGGCCAAATTCAGTTGTTTGCTGGTTTTTTAAGATCTCAGTTGTAGAGTGTCAAGGAGTACCTCAGAGTATTCAGAACAATGGAATTGCTTTCTGCTTGGCAGTAAATCTTTGGGTACAACAAAATCAGGTCATAACTGGACAGTGTGTCTTGAATGGCTTAATGGCCGGCCCGAATCCCTCCTATAGTTAAAACAGGAAATATCATGAACACACCCATCTGCTTCATTCTACACACACTGAGTTGGTTCAATTGTGTCCGGCTCTTTGCAGCCCTATGAAGTGTTGTCTTGGAAAACAGATCCTGAAAGTGGTATGTTTAATCTGCAATTCACTCTTACCACCACAGTACTAGTAAAGTTTGCAACTGGGAATTTTAAGTATCTAAATCCGGCTAAAATTGTCTTTCTTTTTCTTTTCTTTTTTTAAACAAACTAGTGTCTGTATGTCCATCTTCTTTGAGGTCATTTGCAGGGATGGCTAAAGGCCATGCGGGATTTGCAGACAGGCCACAAAGATATAAAATCTGGCATTTCATCCTTAATCTCACCTCTAATACTTTATTTTTCATGGGCTAAAACTCCTCTGCAGTGATCTGGTAGATGCTTTCCCAAATGGGGAGGCCATTAGCATGGTGGTGTCTGGGCCTATATACTTGGATGGAAGTTTCCCTGTTCTATTCAAATATCTGATGTGATTTTTGTTTCTAGAAGGCTTCCTTAGTAAAGAATCATAAATTTCTCCACATTCATGTTCCAGTGGAAAGAAGTTATGCTTTCAAAGTTCTTAAATATTTCAACTTCATCCCTATTGCTACAGTTCAATGGGGTGTCTGAGGTTCCCCAGCAGGAAGTTGATCCCCTAAGAGGAAGGGAACAAGGAAGGTGACTCCATAGCTGTGTTGATGTCAATTGGAGGGCTTGGGACCAAAGGATAAGAAGCCAGGGATGGGGGAGATTTCACACATCTTAAGCAGAGCTTCTGAAAGCTGCTTCCCAACAGGGAGCAAAAAGAAAGTGGTGAGCACACTCTTAGGAGCAAACGGCAGCATTCGCCAAGGCGACCCAGCCCAGAAGACAAGAGCGCGCACAGCCTTTCTCCAAAGAAAGGCAAGCATACACCACATCTGCCAGAGCTTCCTGATGCAGGACGGGGAGACAGAAGGAAGGGAGAGGTACTTACTGTTTGGGTCTACGTTTTCACAAAGCTCTGTCTTGGCCTCACCGTTGGGTCTGTCACTGGGCTTGTGCGACAGCCGCGATGACATGGTGGCTGCCGTGACCACTGCCTTGAAACTTCGCTTCCGTTTCTGGACATTGAGTTCAGGGTGGAAAATGATGATGTACACTTTCGGCATGTATAGCATCCCCAGCGCCACTGATGCACTTAGGTTCATGGAGATTGTAAGCGTGGTGGTTTGTATGTAGAGCTAGGAGACAGAACACACAAGACACTCTTACAAATAAAGTGGCTGCAGAGCGAGGCCGGACGCCCAGCATGATGCCAGGCACGACTCTGACAGGCAGAGAAAGCACAAACCCTGGGGAGACAGAGTGGCTCTGCACATTTCTTGGAGAGTTTATACATAAATATCATTGATTTAAAGTCATAAGGTAGCTCCGAGTGTAGGTCTATCCTGGAAGTCTGCTTCATAGAGGTCCAGCGTCAACCTTGCATCAGATCTGAAGTACCTTTATTCAGAATGGCAACTGGATATAAAACCACGAAGGTCATATTTGCAATCTCGAGTAAGGGGTAGTTTTTTCCTACTCCCCAAACATTCACAAAACAATTAACATTACACAGATACCCAGGGACCTTATTTGAAAAAGTCATTATGTCAATATATGTATCTTTCTGTATTTTTTTTTTCTTTTTGGAAAGGGTTCACCTTCATCATGCCTGCAGAGTAGTGAGCTGAGTTTCCTTGGAAAGTAAGCCCTTCTTGCTTCATTCTGGTTTACAAAGCATTAATGGGCAAGGGATCAAGACCTAGTGATGTTGGCTTATACAATTGCTGTGAAGTGAAGGGAAGTCACTCAGTCGTGTCTGACTCTTTGCGACCCCATGGACAGTAGCCTGCACCAGGCTCGTCCGTCCGTGGGATTTTCTAGGCAAGAGTACTGGAGTAGGTTGCCACTTCCTTCTCCAGGGAATCTTCCTGACCCAGGGATCAAACCCAGGTCTCCCACATTCTAGACAGACGCTTTACCGTCTGAGCCCCCAGGGAAGTTGCTAAGGGGCTACAAAACCTCGCCCTGACATGTGTTATGTGTAGTTCAGATGGTACCCGTAGCTGTGCTTATATCCTTTTGCCTCTTGAGGATCAGTAGAGCCACCCATTCACTCATTCTTCACTGTGTTGAATCACTGTCTTGCCTAAAGTGGAAAAGATGAGGGTTGAAGCAGGTGGGGAACGGTAAGATCAGTATGAAAAAAGCTACAGACAGCTTGACTTGGTCCATTTGCATTTATGAAGTGCCTTGTCATGATTCATTGCCCACCATTCACTTAGATATGTCTGTGGTTTTCATGACTTCTAAAGCCTAGGCTCACTGTGAGGTGATGGGTGTGTTCCTTAACTTGATTGTGGAAATCAGGTCACAATATCTAAATATGTATATTACATCATCACACTGTACCTCTTAAAAAATGTTATATAACCTAAATATATGCAATTTGTATTAATCAGTGATAACCTCAGTAAAGCTGAAAATAAATGAATAAATAAAGAGGTAAAAAATAGGTAGATAAATAAATAAGTACATTTCAAGTACATTGAAAAGTTCAAGTGACCAGTTCCCACAGCCTTCTACATCAGTGGAAAACCTAGCCTCTTCACAATGCATTTGATCATGGTATTCCACAACGGTGTCTTCCTATGTGTCTGAGGATAAAATCCCCATCTTTAATGGGTTTTACAAGGGCCTGCATGGTCTTTTCCCTTGTCTGGTTTCTCAGACTAATTATCCACCACTCTCCTCACCTTTTTCCTACCTCTCTCTCTAGGATTTCATCCACATGGGCCTCCTTCAGTTCTTGAAGATGCTATGCTTATTCAACCACAGACTTTTCTACATGCATGTGTGTGACTTTTTTTTTTATTAGTGTTTCCTTCTGTGTGGAATGTTCCTCTACATTTTAGAACATCCATTCCAGCCTGCCTCCCCCATGACCTTAACTCTCAGCCAGCTTCTTTACCAACATTTGTTGTTCAGTCACTATGTCACTTCCAACTCTTTGTGACCTCATGGACTGCAGCACGCCAGGCTTCCCTGTCCTTCACTATCTCTTGGGGTTTACTCAAGTTCATGTCCATTGAGTTGGTGATGCTATCTAACTGTCTTGTCCTCTGCTGCCCTCTTCTACATATAGGCCCTCAAAACACTGTTGTTTTTAGGTCATTGCTGTCTGTCTGTAACTCTCTACCCACTAACCTGATCGTCTGACTGCCCGTCTCCTGGCCTGAGCCACAAGTTCAGTGCAGGCAGTGATGTTGTGCAGTGGTATCATCGTGTCTGCAGTGCTGACGAAGAGGAGGCGCTTAAGAAGCACACAGTGGATGAGCTCATGTGTTTGTATAAGGGGCACCTTTTTCCTCCTGATGACTCAGTGGTCATACAGCCTTTCTCTAAATATACAGGAATTACCATCAGATCTATTAGCTGCCTGGCCATTTCTGATCTTAGTTCTTCAATCTGGGTCTCTGGAGAAGAAATTAAAAGAGACTTTGCTTTTCATCTGGAAGGAATACTGTTTTCCAGCAAACATTAATTTGAATGTGCATGTTTCTGAATGCTTTATAGGAGCTGGCAGCCGCTCAGTGTATAATACATGACAAATGTAAAATATAAAGAAAAAACACTATTGAATTAATGACCCTTTTGGTTGTGAACTAGACCATATTTTTAAAGCTCATCTTTTCCTACTAGAATACCTTTAGACTTTCATGTCCATTCTACCCTGCTGCCCACCCTGTCCAAGAAAGTCCTACCCTGAAACAGAGGGCTATGAACTTAGGCATTGCTACTTTATCCTCCATGGCCACTGCCGTCATCCTACGAATGAGGGCTTTACAAACTATGAACGAGCCAGTCCAAGAAAGAGAGGGAGATAAACTGACCCATGGGATCTTAAGCTTTTCTTCTATTTCTCCACTCAAAAGCAAATTCTTCAGTTGAAGAAACCATCTGTAGTTTGTTGAGTTTATGATTTATATACATAAGTTGTATACTTATATACTTATATAAATATTTGTGCAGGTATGTGTATACATGCATGCTTTTTCTCAAGAAAGACTACTTAGTCATTTAGGACTCTAGTAGCAATGTTGCTTATTTTATGGAGTCTGTAATTTTGTTCTTTTCAAGCTAGAATCTATCAAGACTTTGATACTTGTTTTGACATTTTTGTAATTTCGGGTGACATTTCAGGAATCTGTGAAAACCAACAGGAACATCATTGACCAAATTTCTAAATCCTTTATGTTGCAGGGTGGTTAGGAATGAAGACTCCAGAGCTAATCTGAGTTCAATTCCCATTTACTTGCTTTGTGACCTGGGACAGATTACTTCACCTCTGTCTGACTTAGCTTCCACATCTATAAATGGGGATGATAACACGAGCCCACACCACCACCTCATGATGTTGTTGTGGTGATTAAATGAGATTTGTAAAGTAGGATAGGACCTAGCATGTAGTACTATGAAAGGATTTTTAAATAAGTTACATAGCTAGAAAGACAGGAAGACCCCAGTCTGCAGAGAACCCAGAGGTACTTGTTCATGGGGATACAACCCAGCTCAGCCCCAGGAAGGGAACTCAGTTGCTCTCTTCTTGGCCTTTGGTGGGATGCTTGCTTTTTGACTCTTGAGTTTTCACCCTAGCAGCCCTTTTAGTACAGTTTTTTTTTTTTTTTTAGCAAATTACATTTAATTTTATTTTTAATTAGAGGATAACTGCTTTATAATGTATTGTGTTGGCTTCTGCCATACAACTATGTGGATCAGTCATAAGTACATATAGGTCCCCTCTCTCTTGAACCTCCTCCCACCCCTCACTACCCACTTGAGTGAGGTGGATGAATCTAGAGTCTCTTATACAGTGTAAAGTTAGTCAGAAAAAGAAAAACAAATATCATATGTTAATACGTATTTATGGAACCTAGAAAGATGGTACTGGTGAGCCTATTTGCAGGGCAGGAATAGAGACACAGAGAGAACAGACTTGTGGGGAGGAGAGGGTGGGATGAATTGAAAGATCAGCGGTGAAATAGAAACATTTCCATGTATAAAATAGGTAGCTCGTGGGAAGCTGCCGTATGACGCGGGGAGCTCAGCATGGTAATCTGCGGCAGATTACAGCGTATTTATTTTTTAGTCTCAAGGCTATTCCTGTTTTATTCAATGCTTATTGTCAAATGAGCAATGCAGATTGTAGAATTACCCTGTTTGATTTTGGATATTTTGTACCATTTTGCTTTATCTTCCTTATCATTTCTTGAGAGATGTAAAGGTGTTAGTGGTCGATTTTGGTCTCTCTTACCAGCACATAGGGGTTCTGGCACATAGAGCGTTACTGGGGTCAGCTCCTCCCCTCCCCCGTCCCAGACTGCCCTTGTCCCATCTGGCTGTCTTCGGCTCATCGCCTCACCATAGTCCATCCTTGATGGCCTGAGCTCATGGGAAGGATGCTCCCTGCCTTGCAGTGTTCGGATACTTAAGCCTGAATTTTATCATCAACTTCAATGCATTTCCAGAATCCAGTTTGTTTTCCTTGGTTGAATGTGGCTTTCCTCCCAACCACCATGTGTGATCCAGCTTGTAGAACTAAGGAAGATGTAGGCGAAGGGTTCCAAGTCAGGTGGTGTTTTGCACATTACTCTACCAAGTAGTTTTCTGGAAGTCTGATAAACAAAACCTCTGGTTGTCAGTTTCCTCATTTGCAAACTGAACATAACAATAGTTTAGGGTTCAAATGCTGACTCTGATGACCTAATTCATTTAATATATGAAAAGTGCTTCTTACAATGCCTGGGAAACACATATACATGAAATGTGAGCTGCTAATATTTATATTCTGCCGAATATTTGTATCAGGATATTGGTGTGTAGACCTTAAGATAAGTCTTCCTTAGTATTCGCTGTCATATATTTTAAACTTTTAATGTACATTTTAGTAATTAACTAGAATGTAGGGTCTAAAAAGCCAGGCCTATTCATGTCCTGTCTGATTGACATGTACCAGCAAGTATACCATTAGAGACACAACTCTGTGCTGAATTCAGGGCCAGGCAAAGCCCAGCTAAATCTGCCCTGTGCATTTTCTCATCTTGGTCTAAAAGTTCATTGTCACATAAATGTGACTACAGAGCACCATGAGATGTCATTGTTGCTTTATAAATAGACGTAGCACTGAGGGTTATTGGAGTTCTCCTTCTGTAAGTATTGACTGCTAAAATACTAAGAAATTCAAACAGTCTAGATTTCTCCTGAACAACTTTGAAAGTTGCCAACTCTTCTGTGAAAGTTTCAGAATCAGTTTAATTGAAGACTGCTTTGAGAGATTCCAGGGCAAGTTAACGACCACATGCTATAAATTCACAGGTAGCTGTATTTTCCAGATAGGCTATGTGACAGAGACTTTTCATTTCCAGTGTTGGTGCATCATCCACTTATCACTGGCATTTTCAGTGAGATTGGTCACCGTCAGTATCCATGAGGGATTGATACCAAGACCCCCTGAGGATACGAAAATCTGAGGATGCCCAGGTCCCTTATATAAAATGATGCAGTGTTTACGTATGTGTACCCTCCTATACTGTAAATCATCTCTAGGTTAATTATAATACCTGATGCACTGTAAATGCCGTGTGCCATACCACACCTGCTGCTCAGTCATGTCTGACTCTGCAAGCCCATAGACTGTAACCCACCAGGCTCCTCTGTCCATGGGGTTTTCCAGGCAAGAATATTGGAGTGGGTTGCCATTTCCTTCTCCAGGGGATCTTCCTGACCCAGAGAAAGAACCTGCGTCTCTTGCATCTCCTACATTGACAGGTGGATTCTTTACCACTGTGCCACCTGGGAAGCCCAAATGCTATGTAAATAGTCATAAATACCATGCAAATGCTATGTAAATAGTTGCCAACATGCTGAAAATTCAAGGTTTGGTTTTTGGAGCTTTCTGGAAAAATTTTTTTCCAAATATTTCTCACCCGTAGTTTGCTGAATCCATGGATGTGGAACCCATGGATACAGAGGTATCCACAGTGGTGGACAGTGGTAGGTCACTACCAAGAAGCCACACAGACCACTGTGCCAGTGACAGGGCATTCTTTCTGCAGTCAGGGAACAACATTCTAGTGGCAGAAGGAACACAGTCTAGAATCAAGTGTATAAGGTGTCGACACTGCTCCCCAGTCCTTTTTCTCACAGTTTATACCTGGCCCTGCCTGCTTTGCCCCTGGGTATGTCCTTTGCTCACCTATTTCACCTCTGGTACCCTCTTTTGCATTTGATGTTCAGTCTAAAGTCTCCTTGTACTTAAAGCATCCCTATAACCCAATTTCCCCCATAAATCTAGTACTTTTATTGCACAATTTTGCATAGCATGGTGACTTCTAAGAATGCTTATGTCACCTTATAGCAGAGCTGATTGGATAATAAACTCACTGCCTGCACTTAACTAAATTCTGGTTGCACAATAAGTTCTACACTTGAAGCAAGTACTGGATATTAGAAATAGCCTTGGCATTCATAGAGAATAGTTCTGAGGAAAGCGATTATCTGTAGTCTGTTAGTTACCATCATCATCGTCGTCGTTGTTCTGCTATTATGTGTGGGTCTCTAGATCTTTATTTCTAGAGTTGAAGCCATAATGCTAGCTATCTTGTAAGGTTGTTGGGATCGAATTGGTGGGCCATTGTGAAATCCACAGGAGGGTGCCTAGCATGTAGAAACCACTCAACCAAGGCTGTCAGTATCAGTGATTGATTTATTAGCTATAATATAAAATGACTTGTTTTCTATGTTCTCTTTCATATCATCTTAGTACTAATACACTTTGAAATGATCATCTTTCTTATGGAATCCACTGAATAACAACCTATTTTAGGGAAAAACATCTCTTTAAGTTGGCTTCTATTTTGTTTGAAAGTCTGTTCAAACCCCTATCCTGTCATTGACTATTATGAGAAATAACCAATTAAGCGAATTCCCAGATGACCACTGAAAATTGGGACAAGGAGGCTTTCATAGAGTCTTTGGTAGGATGGGAGAAGTTTCATAGTTCTCATGACATCCCAAAGTCTATACAACAAAAATGAAAACTGTGTCTGATGTAGGTGGAATAGAGATGAAGGGTGTATTATTATCCGACAAATGTTTGGAACACCCATGTGTCTAAATTGAAATGCAAGTTCTTAGCAATTAAGACCAGTGTTTTTGATCCTTGCCACTTGGACCCCTTGGTTCCTAATTATAGAGTCACCATATTTGTGAGAAATAATAATGACACATGGCTGGAAATGAGACAAGGTGTTTTCAGTAAGACTTCCTCAGTTGTCCAGAGGGTCAACATGCTGAAGGCTTTTGCGCAGTAATGAAATAATGCATGATGATAAAAGGATTCAGTATAATGATGAGGAAAAATACTGTGTTTATCGGGAAAAGATACTCCCATTTCCTGGAGGGATGGTGTAATGGGAAAACAAGCTCTTTCTTGTTAGAAGTCATTTCAAACTCGGCCTTGGATTGTTGGTTGGTGACTGTGGGCAAACTACTTCACCTCTGACAAGTCAGTCAAAATTCAAACCCAAGAAATTTGTTACCAGGGTGTCTGATATAAAAACTCTCATTCTACCACTACCATAGAGATGTTCTGAGCATTTGGAAGATTAAAAGACAATATACTGCCTGGTGGCATGCACAAAAAATGAAAGAGTCTTTATTAGAGTACATGGCCCCGTCTTTGGCAGATAATTTTCATGCTGTTCTATTCAAACCTGTTATCTTTAAATAGGCAATTTTAAAGAATTGACAGGTAATATCTATAAAAGAATACAGGCACACATTCCAAATATTTTGGGACACACCCTGTGGACAGGTGTATGGCATGAAATTATAAATAATAGAGGCGACTGGATGATTATTGGACAAGACCTCGTTTGACTGTTTTGTTTTTCTCATTTAGTATCTCCAGGCAGACATGATGTTAAGTCGACACACAATCGCATTATTTCTTTGGAGGGACATAAGGACACACACTCCAGGTGAATGCAGATCAGTTTCTGGAGCATGAAATAAGTGATTGTGTCATGCTTGAAATCACCTACATCTCAGTTCTTTGCTCTCCTGATCAAAAGCCGGATGCTTTGTCTATGCCTGTGTCACGTCATCAGAGAGATGCTGTTATTCCAGTTGACCACATCCTTGGGAAGTTTGGGGTTTCACTCCCCATGTCATCCTAACAAGCCGTAGGCCGTCCTCGTAGCTAATTCTTCCAGACAGTCACTTCTGATTTTGCTGGGCACCAATGCGTACAGCCTACACACACTGATACACAGGACTTTTTCCCCCCATCACTAGCCCTGAAATCCCTCAATTTTGATTTCAAGCTTTTTTCCTCCTCCAGCTACAAGGCAGGAGTTTCAGTCTTTTATAGAGCCAACACTGGCACTGTCTGTCCTGTTGTATTATCTAGAAGGTTATTTACCATACCTGCTGGTTCAAGGGCCCCACAAATGTTAGGTCCCAGCCTGGTTGTGATTTAACATACAAAGGTGAACCCTTTCACCCTCCCCCACCCCACTGTCAGCCTGCAGAGACACATTTCTGCCAGATTTCCTGGCTCCCCAGGAATCCTTGGCCGTATTCTTTAAGACTGAACCTAACAGCATTTGTAGGAGGCAGTGTCAGATCCTGTCTTATAATATGAAAATACTGACATGTACCTCACTGGGGAACACATTATGTAACATACGATGATGTTCTGTATCACTCTGAAAGTAAACCAGGGCATTAAAAAGAAACAGCTGAACTTAACGTATTCCATTTCTAAAGCTGTCATTTGAAATATTCCACTTATAGAAGTGCAAAGCTGTCTCATCTTGCCAACTTTTAAAGTCATCTTTTGAGTTCTTGTGAACATAAAAAAGACAGGAATCCAATGAAAATACTGATGCTGAATTAATGGCTGAAAGAGAGAGACAGTTTTGGCATCTCTTGGGAATAGTTCACGTGTTTTAAGTTGGGCTTGTAAAGTGTTCATTGAAACTGGGCTGGAGTGTCACTGACAAGAAGACAGTGTCAGATCTTTATAAAAAGAGGGGTCTTATCTCAGTTTTCAGAGACATTGGCAATGACTTTCTGATGAACTTTGGCAGGTTTTGATCATCATCCAGCTGTCTTTCATCCTCTCAGATCTGGCTGTTAGTTTTGTCTGTCTTCCTCTGTCCCCTCTGGACTGTACCTTCCCATCTTACTGCTGACCTGTGGCAGCTCCCTTCCTTCCCTTCAGATTCTCCCTTCCCCTTGCATCAGCTCATACATTTCTATGTATCATTTTTGCTTCCCTGCTTTCCCACTGTCCCTGATGCAGCACTGTGGGTGTGGACAGGGGCAGGCTCCTCAACTTCTCTCCTGACTCAGTGGGACCCACTGTGTGCTGTGGGACCCACACTCAGCCAACAGTGGCCATAGCTGACGGGTCCAGCGTAGCGAGGACCTCAGCTGAGGTTTAGTTTAAATCCAACAGGAGAAAATAACTACAATCCAACTGCTCAGAAAATTGTAGATAAAAGGTTGTTCAGCCTGTGCCCTTTACTAGAATGCTGAGGGCTCTGAGACGGGGGCAGAGAAATAACACTCATCCTGCAGGAAGAAACGGAACAAGAGGGAGTGAGGAAGGCTGAAGAGTAGTGGCCGACTGGTTCATGGTTTGATCTTACTGTCACCAGATCCATGTTCCTTTCTTGTTGTCTCTGAGGTCCTGGATCATGGGTCTCAAAAGTACAGTTTCTTACCCACTCACTCCTGAGGGCCTGGAGTCTTGCCTCCGTCTCTGCCTCCTGAATCTGCCCTCTGAACCTGCCCACACTTCTTAGCGCACCTACGAGGGATTTTTGCAGGTCTCATTCGTCTTTAAAACTCAATGCTGAAGCCTATAGTGTTGGGGGCTCCAGCTGTCTTACTGCATTAACTCAACCTCCCGTGACACTTTGGATGAAGAGACAGTCGTTCATATGGCCCCAGGAACTCTGCAGGGGCCTCCTTCCACCTTCTCTCGCCTTATCTAAGTCCTTCAGATATGCAATGCACTGTCCATCCTCAAGACTGTTTCACATGCTGTTCCCTCTGCTTCACATGCGGTTCCCTCTCATCTTTTCCTGGCTCCCTCCTCTCTGCCTTTTGGGTCTCAGTCTTACTTCCTTCAGGTGGGCTTCTCTGACCCTCAAATGGAAACTATCCCCTTCCTCTTTTGCCTGCTCAGAGCACATACTATTGCCCTTCATCACATCAATCACAAATTAGGATTATTCACTTGAGTGTCTATTTAATAAATAAGTATCCCCTCAATAGACTGTCCTCAGGATAGCACAGACCATATATTTTGACCTACTTTACAGAGCTCCTGGAACATAAAAGTACTCAGTTCATAGCAGCTGGACAGATGAGTGAATACAATCTAGGACACATGTACTGTGCAGCCAAGAGCAGTGAAACATATGACAGGTACACTCGCACTGGAGTCAAAAGTTCTGGGTCTGGAGGTAGGATCTGCCACTTCCTAACTACTGTGGGTTCTCAAGTAGCTCACTTAGCATTTCCAGGTGTGGATAGTGATGCACCACGCGGTCACGATGGGCTCCCTTCCCAGAGCTCTGGCAGAGGAGATGACGTATAAGTGGTCCTGCCTCCTAAACCCTGAACCCATGGTCTAAGCGCCACCCTGGTACAGTTTATATGCACTGGACAGTGTAACCACATCCAGAGGCTGTTTGGTTCCAAACAGCTGCATTTCTTCCCATCTTTCTGGATAATTTTCCCTCTAGCAGTCGCATTGGCTTCCTGTCTTCCCCAGTGCTATAACTAGAGGCACTCCTCTGATCCAGTCAAAGCATTCAAAGCTTATAAACAGAAGATATAAAGCACAGATAAATCGTCCCCTATGCTAGGAACAGAACCAGAATACTTTGTGCATGTCAGGGACGGAGAGAGCATTCAGGAGTGAGCAATTCAAGGCAGGGACCATGTTTTAATTTATCTTGGCACCCTCATGCCTGGGACAGGGAGCAGGTTGCATATATGTTTGATGAATGAGATGGTCTTCACTCCTTTGACAAACCCAAGCCTATATTAAAGCCACTCACTCATCGCCACGTCACAGTTCATCATACACCCACAGCCACACTGGCCTCTGTCATTTCCCTGAATCTGCCCTGCTCTCTCCTGCCAGAGCGTGTGAGTGTCCGTTGCTTGGTCATGTCCAACTCTGCTACCCCATGGACTGGAGCCCACCAGGCTCCCCTGTCCATGGGATTTCCCAGGCAAAAATGCTAGAGTGGGTTGCCATTTCCTTCTCCAAGGCATCGTCCTGACCCAGGGATTGAACCCAGGTTTCCTCCACTGAAGGAGGATTCTTCACCTTCACTGAGCCGACAGCGAGGCCCATCTCCTGCCACAGGGCCTTTGCATGCACGGTCCCCTTTCCCTGCAGTGCTTCCCACACCACCTCCCTCATCTGTTCATTCTTCAGCTCACACTCCAGCATCACTTCCTCATCCAAGACTCTTCTAGCCAAGACTAGGTCTTTCCATCCTGTTATAGGCTCCCAAAGCAATCTCAGTAATTCACATTTAAACACGTGTGTGTGTGTGTGTGTGTGTGTGTGATTAGCATCTATTTCTGCCACCAGGAAGCATCTGCTTAGCTCACTGTCATATCCCCAGTACCTAGCACTGTGGTGGCAAATTCAAGGGGCATCGCTGATACTGTTAGGAAGGAAATATCGGGGACAGAAAGATAAGAGGTTATATTTGTGGTCTTTGGCTTTGTCTCTGGGTTATCCCAGAGAACAGACTCAGAAGGGTACCTGACAGAAAGAAGTCAATGTGCAATGTTCCTGTGGATTCCCTGTAAAAGGGGTTCTTCTCCTTTGGCCAAGGGGAAGGATGGACTGTGTTGTCCTGGGGCGCTGGTACTTAACCTCTTTACCCCCCATCATGTGTTCACTAGACAAGAAAGCATAACTATCAAGAGTGACCCTTTCAGAGACTGAAGCAACACTAAAAATCAACAACCCTGCCCTTATGGAAGGATGGGAGCTTTTCTTTCAAAAAGCATAGGCTAACGCTTAGGTCAGCACCCAATTGTCTCCTCACAATAGAAAAATGAAATGGTTGCCATGACAACTCAATGAAGTGTTCAGGCATTGTGTTTTGCTTTTTTTTTTTTTTTTTTTTACCAAAAAGTGCTGACTTTGACTTAACTACTAATGTATATGCATTTTGTTTGTTTAATTCAGATCCCTCCTGGAGTTTTTCTGAATCATCAATAAGTATCACTTAAAAAATTCACCTTTAGAAAGTGAAATGGCTCAGATTAGGATAATAGTGATGGGGGGTGGAGGGCGTGGCTGAAGGGGACAGATGAGAGCTACACTGAGAAGAAAAAATAAAAGAACATGTGGATGGACTGAATTGGGAAGAAAGAAAAGTAAGGGAAAAACCAAGGAATCACTTTCTTAATATTCTACCTCCTTTTATGCAAACCCCAAGTTAGAATCATCCTAAATCACACCAACACTATACAAGTCCAGAGCAGCTTTGAGCTCTCTTAAAAAAACAAATGTGTTCTCCCTTTTCCAAGCAAGGGTGACCTGGCTAAAAATATTTGCTAAGACTTTCAGTTGATATCAGCACAGTTCAATCCTGTCACTCTTCTGGAGTGCAAGGCCCCAGAAATTTATGCCAGCTTCATCTCCTCCAACCTTCATGAGCTCATATTCTAATCTAATCCAATCATCCAAAGCTAATCCTTCACCATCATTTACATCTTTGGTTAAGATTCTCTTTCCAAGCTTCTATACTGCATTTATTCCTACTTGGAATTCTCAATCGTCCCTTCTTAAGAAAATAAGCCTACTTTCTCTAGAAAGTGCTAAAGAGGCCCACAAAATGGTTAAATGACAATGCAAGTAGATTCTGTCAACAGAAAATGCCCAGGCTCATGTATAGAGCCATTATAACTTATGAAAAAAAAGAGGTCTATTGTTTCATCTGACTCTTGAAACCATGTCAAACTTTGATATAAACTAAGAAACATGCATGAATGAGTCTTAAAAAATAATTTTAGCAGCAAATTTTCTATTCCGTCTTGACTTATGAAATCACCATACATTATTTATGGGAGAAAGATAAAGCATGAAGTCTTCATGGCATGGGAGTACTATCTACATAGAATCCAAGTCCACAGAGCACAGTGTCCTGAAGAAGTTTCTGTAAAGGTTATTCTCAGTTATGTACAGGTACATATTTATCATCTTTAATGCAAGCCTTATCATCTTCATCAACTTCATAGGGCTGCTGCGACAATCAAATCAGCATCTCAAACCACGTTGAAAATGGAGATTTTCTTGTAAAACGTGGCTTTGTACTTAAAACTCTTTTTTTAAATTTACGGAAGTGTCATTGATTTACAGTGTTGTACAAATTTTTGCTATACAACAAAGGGATTCGTTATGTTCTTTTCCATTAAGGTTCATTGCAGGATACTGAATATAGTTCCCCCTCAACAGTAGGACCTTGCTGTTTATCCATTCTCTATAGAGTAGTTTACATCTGCTAATCCCAAACTCCCAATCCACCCCTTCCCCATTCTTCCTCTCCCTTGGTAACCACAAGTCTGCTCTCTCTGTCTGTGAGTCTGTTTCTGTTTTGCAGATAAGCTCATCTGTGTTGTATTTTAGATTCCACATGTAAGTGATACCATATGGTATTTGTCTTTTTCTGGCTTACTTCACTTAGTATGATAATCTCTAGGTTCATCCACATTGCTGTAAATGACATTATTTCATTCTTTTTTATCACTTCAGTTCAGTCACTCAGTCGTGTCCGACTCTTTGCGACCCCATGCATCGCAGCACGCCAGGCCTCCCCGTCCATCACAAACTCTTGGAGTTTACTCAGACTCATGCCCATCGAGTCGGTGATGCCATCCAGCCATCTCATCCTCTGTCGCCCCCTTCTCCTCCTGCCCCCAATTCCTCCCAACATCAGGGTCTTTTCCAATGAGTCAACTCTTCGCATGAGGTGGCCAAAGTACTGGAGTTTCAGCTTCAGCATCAGTCCTTCCAATGAACACCCAGGACTGATGTCCTTTAGGATGGACTGGTTGGATCTCCTTGCAGTCCAAGGGACTCTCAAGAGTCTTCTCCAACACCACAGTTCAAAAGCATCAATTTTTCGGTGCTCAGCTTTCTTCACAGTCCAACTCTCACATCCATACATGACCACTGGAAAAACCATAGCCTTGACCAGACAGACCTTTGTTGGCAAAGTAATGTCTCTGCTTTTTAAAATGCTATCTAGGTTGGTCATAACTTTGCTTCCAAGGAGTAAGTGTCTTTTAATTTCATGGCTGCAGTCACCATCTGCAGTGATTTTGGAGCCCCCAAAAATGAAGTCTGACACTGTTTCCACTGTCTCCCCATCTATTTCCCATGAGGTGATGGGACCAGATGCCATGATCTTAGTTTTCTGAATGCTAAGCTTTAAGCCAACTTTTTCACTCTCCTCTTTCACTTTCATCAAGAGGCTCTTTAGTTCTTCTTCAGTTTCTGCCATAAGGGTGGTGTCATCTGCATATCTGAGGTTATTGATATTTCTCCCGGCAGTCTTGATTCCAGCTTGTGCTTCTTCCAGCCCAGCGTTTCTCATGATGTACTCTGCATATAAGTTAAATAAGCAGGGTGACAATATACAGCCTTGACATACTCCTTTTCCTATTTGGATCCAGGCTGTTGTTCCATGTCCAGTTCTAACTGTTGCTTCCTGACCTGCATACAGGTTTCTCAAGAGGCGGGTCAGGTGGTCTGGTATTCCCATCTCCTTCAGAAATTTTCCACAGTTTATTTTTATAGCTGAGTAGTATTCCCTTGTTGTGTATGTATGTATATAGGTAGGTAGATCGCTCAGTCATGTCCAACTCTTTGCCACCCCATGGACTATAGTCTACCAGGCTCCTCTGTCCATGGGATTTTCCAGGCAAGAGTATTGGAGTGGGTTGCCATTTCCTTCTCCAAGGTAGGTAGGTAGATAGATATAAATATGTACATATCACTAATATTCTTTATCTCAGGACTGTGAGTTCCATGTACTTGGTTGCACAAATTGGAACTTTTAAGGGTCATTCTTAAACACCTGCTTTTCCTTCACATTTTCCCTTTATATGTAGTCTATTACTCCATTAGCTAGTGTTATCTGTAAAATACTTACGGAATCTATTCTCTTCCCACTGCCCCAACCCTTGTCTTAAATATGATTAACCAGTTAACACACTTAAGCACAGAGAACGGAGGGTACTATCTGCAAGTTCTCAGGTGGTAGATGTTCATGGTTGATGAAGATGATGGTGATGAAGATAATGATGCACTTGGACACTGTTCCTAGGGTGCTACTGTAGCATCCCAACTGGTTTCATTTCTTCCATTTCTTGCCTCCCTCTAAGCAGTACTCTTCAGAGTAACCAAGATGATCTCTATTAAAACTGAAAATCAGACAACCTGGTCCCCTCGAAATTGTCTTTCAAAGCCTTCCCCGCCCTATAGTCTCTGGACCAGCTACAGTCTAGCCTCTTGGTTAGTCTCTTGACTAAGATTTATCTGTGCTGGCTTCTTGGGTGCTTCAAGCTTATTTTCAACAAAGGGACTTAGCACACACCATACATACCAGTTTGTCTGCTCACAATGGTATTTTTTGCCTGACTTGTTCATCCAAATGACTCCTAACCCATCTTTGAGGTTAACTTCATATATTTTCCTGAACAGACTTTCTATGGCCACACCACTGCTCCACCAACTTGAATTTTCTCCTTCCATGATTCTCTCACATAGTGGTCTGTTTTATTATTATTTTATTATTCATAGTGCATGTTACAATCAGTGATCGTCAACATAATCATAGATTCATTTATCTCAACAGTTTCTCTCCTACAGGAATTTAAGGTTATGATGGCAGGAATAGACCTGTAACAAATGACCTCAAAAATATTTTTTAACTAAATAAATAAGGGTAACATTCCAGAGAATAATTTTAAAGTGAGGTACAAATAGAAGCATCCCAATGAGTAAAACTCTCTTTCTGAGCCATAAATACATTTTGAGTAGAAGTTGGTTCTTAGAGTGAGTACATTCAGAGAATGTTAAGTTAAAATCCTGAGTTAGCAGAGCGCTCGTATGACTTGTTCAGGGTTACAGTAATCAGGAACAAAGCTAAGATGTAAGTTGAATTCTTTTGATTCCACAGCTTATTTTACTACACTGATTTTCACATTCAACTAAAAAGCCTACCTAATAAAAGAGTAAATCACAGAACTGTTTAAATTTTCATTCTCCAAGGCTTTAATTGCCAATGCTTAGAAAAACAAACAGCTCTAAGTATTTCTACAGGGAACTGACAGAAAATTCCCTTTCTTGACCACAGATTGCATATTTGTGTAAGTATGTTTTCTATTTAAGTCTATATTCCCTACTAAGAATAATGAACAAACAGCCTCTGCATGCAATTGAAACTGTCCAATTTCCTTTGCCAAATCCAGCTGCTTGTCAAGAGGATTCAGTGTTGCTATCTTTTCCCCAAAGGTACACAGACTTACACCTCAGCAGATGCCCCAATGATAAAAGTGTGCTTGAGCAGGCAGAAAAAAGACAAAAGTAATACATAAATGGAATGTAGATATTGTCTGAAGCATGAACAGGTTGCAATGTCTGATGGTTCTGTCAAAGTGTTTATGAGAGAAAGCCAAGGGTAGACCAGTGACACTAGGTGTAGGGGAGGAGAGGGGGATTAAGCCTCACTGGGAAGAGACATTGAAATTCTGTGACTTGCAAGTAAACGCTGACTACCCAGTGTCCTTTGCTTTGTCTGGTGAGACAGTACTCTGTCTCCCCCCATCCACCGTCCAGCTGTTTATCTTACACAGAACATGGGATAAAGGACACTTGGCAACTCCTCTTCAGGAAGAGACTCTTGGTGCATAATACTCATAAAGAGACAGGCTGAAAGGAGATCCATCCTTGCAGTGGGAAAGGTCTAATCCTTTTATGGGTGTATAGTACAGATGTAAAACGCGGGCTACACAGACTAGAGGATGAGGCCCAGAACCAGCACCCTGTGGAAGGTGATCCAAGGATACAAGGAAGAGGACCAAAGGGGTTCAGTCTCCAGTGACCATGAGACAGACAGCCTTGGGTGGCTTCATATGCAAACACCTCTGCCCGTCGAGGAGCTGGGGGGACTAGTTGGCCAGGGGAGAGGAGACTCAGTTCAGACTTGGAAAATAGCTGTAAGCATAAGCAACTGAGCAGTTATACATCTTCCTGGACTCTTGAGAGGCTTGGTTTACAGGGTGTTACAGGGTGGACTATTCCACTTGTTCCTCCACTAGAAAGCTTCAGTGTGGAGCTAATACCCACCAGTGATGTTTCAGGACAAGCTTCCCTTGTGGTCAGAGAAGTGATGCTGTTTGTGTCACTATTAGGACTAAGACATACACTAAGGGTGTAGAAATGAGGTCACTGGACTCAGGTATCCAGAAACCTGAATTCTCATTTTTGCTCTTCCACTTCATAGTTGTGGAATTTGGGCAAGGCCATTTGTAAAGACATTTGTGACAGTGTATTGCAGTCTTTACCCTTGAACCTCAGAAAGTGCCTACTTTCTCCAACTAACAACAGGTAATATATTCTCCATTTTATGGCAAGAATTGAGGAAAGTTAAGACATGACTTGAATAAAATTTAAATTTTGAAATTTTGAATTTGTCATTTGACAAGCATTGTGTACAACTAGTCCTGTGCAACTTGTACAAGTATGAACAATGGATACAAGAGCTGCGGGTGGGGCAGGGTGTTAGGGATGTCATGCTGTCGTGTAGCAGGATCCCCTTTCAGGATCAACGGGAATCTGGATTTATTCCCCCAGATGCTGGGGATTCAGCTCTCAGCTGGTGGCCCTCTGCGGAAACTGCCTTGTCTGAGGAGACTCCTGCTGCCTCAGGCTCACCCCCTTCTCCTTCAACTGGGACCCCGTTGAGTCTGCATCACGGCCCCACCTCTCCTTTGGCCCAGTCCTCTTTCCTTCTGCTGGCTGGTGTTGGTACTGCCGAATAAACTTGCTCCTGTGCTCCTAGGGGGGCCAACCTGAGACTCGGTGTCTCACTTAGAACTGGAACACGCATCTCAGTTCTGATGCAATCAAGAGCATTTGTAATGCAACTCGCTCTGTAAACTCCTTTTGCAGCATACACCCCCAAAGACCCACTGAGAACTCTACAACATTCATAGTCCATGCTGTCTCACACAAGACCCAGCTCTCTCCCCAGAGCAGTTTCTCCAGATTCTCTGTTGACTCTTTCTTTTCTTTTCTTTAGTATAACTGCTTTACAACGCTGTGTTAGTTTCTGGCAAACAACCAAGTGAATCAGCTATATGTATGCATATATCCTCTCCTGCTTTAACCACCCCCCCCCCCCCCACTGTCCAACCCCTCTTGGTCATCACCTGCAAACAGGTTCATCTGTATCATTTTCCTAGATTTCACATATATGCATTAATATATGATTATGGCTTTTCTGACTTACTCTGTATGATAGACCCTAGGTCCATCCACAGCTCTACAAATGACCCAATTTCATTCTTTTTTTATGGCTGAGTAAATTTTTTTTTTTTTTTTACTACCTATTGACTGAAACTTTTCCCTCTTTCTCATCCAGATACAATGTAAGCACATACACTACATATATTTCCCCCCAGTTTTAAAAACTTAAAAAATGTTCAGAAACTCGGACACAGGATGAAGAACATCTGTACAGTCCTCACTGAGATCCGACCACATTGTTTTTTACTTCCTCTCTCTCTCTCTGCTAAACAATTTCAAAGCCATATACATTGTATTTTTTTTCTTTTTTATTTCTGTTCAGTTCAGTTGCTCAATCATGTGTGACTCTTTGTGAATCACCAAAAAATTGGGTATTTTACTGTATAACTACAATACTGTTACCACACTTAAGAAAACTGACAGTAATTCCATAGTGTCTTCAAATACACAAAGTCAAGTTCCCCAATTAAAAACAATGTTTCATATGATTTTTCTCCAGTTCAAAATTCAATCTAAGTTCATGCAGTACAATTGGTTATATTTCTTTAGATTCTTCCAGAGTGGTCCTCATCCTTTTGGTCTTTAAATAGCTTTATTGATGTAAATAATAAACTGCACATATTTAAAGAGCAAAACTTGATGTTCAGATACATATAGCCCAGTGAAATCATTGCTATAATCAAGATAATGAACACATGTTTAATCTGTCCTCTTAACCACTCCGCACCCAACCCCATCTTCAAACTACCACTGATCTATTGTTTAGTCACTGTGAATTAATTGTATTTTCTAGAACTTCACATAAAGAGTATCATAATATGTACTCTGGTATGTTGAGCTTCTTTAATTCAGCATCATTGAGATTCAACCATACTGTTGAAAGTTCAACAGTCTAGTGCTTTTTAATCCTGAGGCGTATCCACTGTATGGAAGTACTGCATTTATTTAACAATTCATTTGTCTGTGGACACCTGGGTTGTTTTCAGTGTGGGGCTACTATAAATAAGGCCCTTATGAACATCATACAGAAGACTTCATAAGGGCATATGTTCATTTGATTTTGCATGAACACCTAGGAGAGGGGCTTCTCGGGTGGCGCTAGTGGTAAAGAATCTGTTTACCAGTGCAGGAGACGTGAGGGACTCGGGTTCAATCCCTGGCTTGGGAAGATCCCCTGGAGAAGGAAACAGCAAGCCACTCCAGTATTCTTGCCTGGAAAATCCCATGGACAGAGGAAACTGGTGGGCTATAGTCCATGGGGTTGCAAAGTCAGATATGACTGAGTGCACGTGTGTGTGCATACACACACACACATACACACACCCCCACATACACAGCCCCCACACACACACCCACACACCCACCCACACACACCCATACACACACCCCTAGGAGAGAAGTGGCTGGACCATACAGTAGGTATAAGATTAACTCTTTGAGAAACCTCCAAAGTATATTCTCAAGTGGTGGTATTGTTTTAGATTCTTATCAGCAGACTACGAGACTTTCAGTTCCTCTAAACCTTCTCTGACAGTCAGTATGGTCAGTCTTCTTAAGTTTTAGCCTTTCTGATAGGTGTGTAGTAAAATCTCATATTGTTCTTTTCATTTGTAATTTACTGATAACTAGTGACACTGAGCAGATTTCATGGGTTATTTGCCGTTTGTGTATCTTCCTTGGTGACATCTGTTCATATCTTTTATCCATCTTATTATTGGCTTGTCTTCCTGTTGCTAATACTTGAAAGTTTTGGATTCTAGATCTAAGACCTTTAGCACACACATGCTTTGCAAAGAGTTTTCTCCTGCTCTCTGGCTTTTCATTCTCTTGATGCTGTCTTTTGAAGAGAAGTTGTTAATGTTGGTGAAGCCCAAATTGTTATTTGGTTCTTTTATAGATTGTGTTTTTATGTGGTATTTAAGAAATATGTGTGTAGCCTAAGGCCTCAGATATTTTCTCCTGTGTATTTTAAAAGTTTTATAGTTTTCAATTTTATGTTTACATCTATAATTTAGTTTGCATTATTTTTTTTTCTTTTTAGATATGACTATCATGCTAGCATAGTTTGTAAAAAGACTCTCATTTCTCTACTGCCTTACCTTCATACTTTTGTAAAGGTCAGTCATCCATATATGTGTGGGTTTATTCAAGGACTCTCTGTTTGGTTCTATTGATCTGTCTTTACACCAATATCACTCTTTAGTTTTACAACAATTTTTAAAACCAGATGGAGCTACCTCTTCGACTTTGTTCTCTTTCAGTTTTAGCTGTTCTAGATTCTTTGCATCTCCATATGAATTTTAGAATCAACCTGTCAATTTCTATAAGAAGTCTCTTGAAAGTTTGAGTAGAGTTAGATTGAATTTATAGCATAATTCAGGGAGAACTGACATCTTGACAATATTGGATCTTCTGTCCCATCAGCAATGTACATTTCCCAATTATTTCGGTCTCCTTTAATTTCTCTCAGGGATATTTTGTAGTTTTCAATATACAGGCCTGTCATACTTTGTTGCTTTTCAAGACAATGACTTTTGGGAAAGCCCACCCTGTCATTTTATAAAACACCCCATGTTTTGGTTTATTTTCTTTAACCAAGTTCAGGTCAGATGTAGCTGTGAGGAATACTTCAAGCTGGTGCTATAGGCAAGGGAGTGCGCCTGGTCAGGAGGCCACTGTTGCCAGGCTGTCCTGCCACTGGTGATGCTGTCTGATCCCACAGTTCAGACACCTGGCATCACGTAATACAAGTGCAGTTGACCTCTGTAACTGGAAAACCGTCTAAGAGTGTACACAGGGACAGGTGTTTAGTTTTTTAAAAAAGCTTAACTATGAAGTTTTACACTCATCCCTCGGTATCTCCAAACCCCGGACGAGCCCAATCACTTTGGAACTTCCCTGGTAGCTCAGACGGTAAAGGGTCTGCCTGCAAGGGGGAAGACATGGGTTCAATCCCTGGGTCTGGAAGATCCCCTGGAGAAGGAAACGGCAACCCACTCCAGTACTCTTACCTGGAAAATCCCATGGACAGAGGAGCCTGGTAGGCTACAGTCCATGGGTTCGCAAAGAGTTGGACATGACTGAGCGACTTCACTTTCACTTTCTTTTCTCGGTATCTGCAGGAATTTGTTTTCGGGACTCCCACAGATAACAAAACCTATAGATGATCAAATTTCTTATGTAAAATGGCATGGTACAGTCAACCCTCTGCATCTCGTGACAGTACCACGAAGGACAGATTGTATTTAATACTTCAGCTCTGATGTGATGTTTTATCTGTATTGTTTCTCGGTGAACCAGAATTCCAATATTCTTTTTAGATGAGAAGGAAGATGCTAATAGTTCCCTTACCTTTATTCCCTAAGATAATACACCACTAGGATAACTATACCACTAGGGAATGTTACCCTCACTCTGGTAGCAAACACCATGTGACTGATTAGGGGTGTGGGTCAGGCTGGAGGAAACCTGGGGTGAGCCCTCAGGACATCAGGATACAGGAAATGAAAACTTTCACTCTTTTTGAAACCCCCCTCAAAATGTTGACAATATATGTTCCGTTCTGATCTCAGGAAGATGGCATTGCTATGGAGTTGGCTGTTGATCAGTTCTATAGGTTTATGAGCTGTGACCTAATCTGCTTTGTTGGCCCCCAGTCCTCATTAAACACAGACAAGGGCATCACGTACTTAATGCTGGGGACTGTCTGTGAGTAGATAGGGCTTCCAATAGGTGATCGCTTTCTCTCCAGGCAGGATGAAATTTACACCCTCTGAGGTCTGAGGAGGACTCAGGTCTGGTACTCTTCACCAGGTTTGGTGCTGTGGGACATTACATATGTGATTGTGTTTAAAAATGGAAAAAAAAAAAAAAAAACAGTCACAAACTGGCTATTACTGAAGTCACAGAGGAATTCTTCAACTGGACATTGGACCCATCTTTCCCCCTCCTAGGGCATCATGTCCCTTGGCTGAAAAGTCTGTTTCTGCAGACTAGTATGTTCTCCAAACTGCATGCTACACGGTGTTTCTTCATTTCTTTTCATCCGTGAAGACCTGAGTCAACAGCTGTACTGAAAATTGTGGGGAAGCTGTAATATTTAATTTTTGCTCATGGGGAAAATTGCCAAGATTCAGCAAGTGACGGCTATTGTTCACCTCATTTGACTTGAATCAGAGCAGGTCTTGAAGGGAGACAGCTAGACAGAATTATGAACAATTCAGACAAGAGGTATTCAGTTACTGGATTGATGAATAGGAACTCCTTTGACTATTTAAAAATTTCAGTTTGCAGAAATTTAAAAATCTTTGCTATCAAGTACACACCAATGTTTTATTTATAGACAATGTGAGTGTGAATGTTTGTAAAAACTTTTTAAAAACGTGCATGCCTTATTATCTTTTCATTAATTAAAAAACAGCACCAGAAAAAAGCTAAAATGAATGTAAATAGAAAATAGATGGTAGTGCTGGAAGAGTTGAAAGACTCAAATAGAATCTAGGTCACATATTTTATAGTAACAATTTGATGATTTCACTTTATTTTTTGGTGTTTGCCATTCTGTGGACTATATGATAAACAATGATATGGATTTTCCTACAATATGTTAAAACTGTTTACAGACTCCCTTTTCACCCCAAAATACTCTTAAATTGTTTAGGCAGCATGTACCACAGAAGATATCATTAACTTTCTTTACATTAGCTCTCTCTCTAAAAATTGGTGAGTCAAGTTCACCAGATTTCATACTTCCTACTGCTGGGAACTCTCACTGTGACGAGGTTTTTTATTGAATGTCACAGATATAATAAGTTGACAAGATTAGATGAAGCAAACCAAAAGTACTGCCAACTTCTGTCTGGGCAAAAGGCTACCACATAATGTCACGGAGGTAATCTTTCATTTCCTAAAAGTGAAGAGTCCTGGTGTCTCGCAGTCAAGTGTTTTCCTCTCCTACTCTTTAGAATATTGTCTGTTTAAAAGATGTGTGTGTGCATGCGTGCTCAGTCATGTCTGACTCTGTGCCTCTCTGGACTGTAGCTGGCCAGGCGCCTCTGTCTGTGGGATCCTCGGGCAGGAACACTGGAGTGGAGTGCCATTTCCTATTCTAGGAGGCCTTCCTGACCTAGGGATCAACCTGGTCTCCTGCATTGGTAGGCGGTTTCTCTACCACTGAGCTACCTGGGAAGCCCATAAAAGATATATAGTGAGCATTTATTAGGGGATGGGGTCCTTAATACCATTCTGCCTAAATTCGTTAGGAATTGACTGAACTAGTTTCATACAGTTCACTCTGAGACCAAGCAAGATCTAACACTCCAGAGATTCACTTAAAGGTTCAGTTCAGTTCAGTCGCTCAGTTGTGTCCAACTCTTTGCGACCCCATGGACTGCAGCACGCCAGGCCTCCCTGTCTATCACCAACTCCTGGAGTTTACCCAAACTCATGTCCATTGAGTCGGTGATGCCATCCAACCATCTCATCCTCTGTCGTCCCTTCTCCTCCTGCCCTCAATCTTTCCCAGCATCAGGGTCTTTTCCAATGAGTCAGCTCTTATATGGGTGGTGCACACATGCCCATTCTTACTTCATGCGGTGATGAGGAGTGCCTTTGATGCACATGGACTTGAGAATGACAGAGAAACATCAGGAGTGTTACTCGTCCTGAACATCTCTGGCTCGGTCATCATTCTGTGGTTAAAGTCCTCGGAAATCTCACAGGTGGATGAGGAGTAGAATGATTTCCCCAAGTCTCCCTTAGCTGCTGAGCTGGAGAGATGCCTGGAGAAAGAGTCTGCGGTAACTGCCGACCTGGCCTGAGTATTGAGGCCAGTGCTTCTGCTCTTGGTGGCCAGGGTGTCCTCAGGAACCAGATAGTGTCGAGATTTTCCAGCTGCCCCACGAGTAAGGTGCTATCTGTCCTGTAGTTACTGGATGGAGCAGTTGGTGTCTCGGTCTCTCATCCCCGCCACCACCACCCTGGACTTCCAGGCTTTCTGAAGCATGAAATCTTCATTTTGAAATTCTATCCTTTTACCTTAGTGACTAGCAAAGTAGTGGATGCTATGTATTTATTTGAAAAAAAAAAAAAAAAAAAAAACTGGAGGAAATTCTTATCTCTTTTTTTTTGCCTTGATATTTCACAACTCCACCCTTCCTCAATGGAAATTAAATCGAGTGAAACCCTTTTTCCTCTTCCAAGAGCATGTTCCAGCTACTTGAAAAATTTCTTTTGCTGTCAACTGAGTACAGAGCACCACATGACATCACTAGTGAACCCTGCCCATGTGTTTATACCTAAGTTTACATATGATGAGAGATCTGTCATCCCTGTTGGCTTCTACTCAAGGTATTCTGATATCACAAAGGCATGACCCAAATAGTCACTTTTTTGGGAATACCACATTTCCTCCAATTCTATCTAGTTTCCTTTCTACTTTCAGAACATGTGTTTCTCATTTGTGGGAGTCTAGTGATAGTAGAATGGGCACAATTCCAGAATAACAGTACCCCTGCCAAGGGTATTTGGGTTTGTAAATAACACATTCTGTTGACACAGCAGGAAGCATGGAAAATGGGTTTACTTCCCTAAACAGAGACATATCTCTTGCTGGGCAGCCATTACCTGGTTAACTGCATTTGTTCCCATAAAAACACTGTAGATCTTCCTCTGTCAATTTCACAATATCCTTATACTTCACCCAAAGTAAATACTTACTATGTTTTCACTAGCACAAGTGTTCAAATGTCATTAGTCAATGCACATTCACTTATCAACTCAATCACTAGAGAATTATGCCCATTTTAGATCATCTGTTACTTCAGTTGCTATCCTGATATTTTAGGGTACAGTCTGAAGGCCCCCAATTATTTTGTGTTTCTAGAACCTCTTCTAGACCATTATTTTTTATGCTTTACTTTTTCAAGAAAAAATTTACTTTGCCTTCAAACATGGTATTATTCTCATACTATGGATTGTAAGTTGAGGTTCTTGATGTAACACAGGTATGGTCAGATAGTATGTATATATAACCCAGACCTGTGTTACCCATGGTTCCTTTATAAGGAAACCATACAAATGGATGCATTTAATTTTGGACTTCTGCACATGTCCAGACATTCTGGATAGGGCAAGGGTGAGTGTACTTCTGTTCAGGGTGAAAAGTTGTCCCTCTGGTTAGAATTCATATGGTGCTTTGGAAAAGCAGAAGGTCATTCCTAGACTCTTCCCTGTTACAAAATCCTTAGTATCCGATAGTCAGGGCAACTGGCAAACCTAAACTGAGGTTGTAACAAGGGGGGAGTCTTACCCCTAAATCCTCCCCAGTCGGTACTGCCCTCTCTTAGTAAGGCTGAAGGCAGAAACATGCACTCTGTAACCAACCAAAAAGTCAGTTGGAAGTGGCCAGTGCAGTGGACTGAATTGTGTCCTACCCCCAAATAAGTATGTACTTAAAACTTTAATGTTAACCTGATTTGGAAATGATCATTAATGATCATTTAGTGAATGTTAACCTGATTTGGAAAAAAGGTCTTTGCCCATGTTAACATCAAGGATCTCGAGATGAGACTATTTTAGGTTGAGTGGACCCTAAATCCAATGGCGAGTGCTCTTAGAAGAGAATACATGGGGATTCTGTTAATATGAAAGCAGAGATTGGGGTGATGTGTCTACAAGTCACAGAGTCAAAGAGGGCTAGTGGCCTTCAGAAGCTGGGGAGGGGTCAGGAACAGACCCTTCCTTGAGCTTCTAGAAGGAACCAGCCCTGCCAGCACCTTGATTTAGAACTTCAGGCCTCCCAACTATGGGAGAGTACATCGCTATTTCTATTAAGCCACCGAGTTTCTGATAATTTGGTGGCAGCTCCTTCATTTCAGGCTTCCTTGGTAGCTCAGACAGTAAAGAATCTGCCTGCAATGTGGGAGACTTGGGTTCGATCCCTGGGTAGGGAAGATCCCCTGGAGGAGAGCATGGCAACCCACTCCAGTATTCTTGCCTGGAGAATCCCCTGGACAGAGGAGCCTGGCGGGCTTGGGGTCACAAAGAGTTGGATACAACTCAGTATACACACCAGCACACCAGGAAACTAACACCGCTGATCTGGCGACTCATGCAAACCACAAGGGTCTTCATGGACACCATGTCCCTGGGACAGATTTCTCTTCCTCCCCCTCTTCTTGATGCCTTTCCCTTCCCTTTATTTTCTCTTCCCCCTCCTTCTTTTTTTCTTTGCCGTAACAGAATACCACAAATTGGGTGGCTTAAACAAAAGAAATGCATTTATCAGAGTTTGGAGGCTGAAAAGGTGCTGGCACCCAAATCAAGGTGCTGGCATATGGGTTTCATTCTTGGACCTTTTGTCTTGGCTCACGTGGGAGATCAGGTCCCCTGTTCTCTGTGCAGGCGGGGAGCAAGAGCAAGCTGTCTCCTGTAATCCCGTCGTGATGGCCCCACGCTTGAGAAGTCACCTACCCCAAAGGCCCTCATTTCTAAATACCATCACAGTGGGGGTCAGGGCTTCAACATGTAAATTTTGGGAGAAAGCACAGATAGTCCAAACTTATTTTCCTTTCTACTTCCTTCCTTTTTCTTCTTTGGGTCAACTCCATGGAGATATAATTATATACAGTAAAAATCACCAATTTCAAATGTATAATTGGATGGGTTTTCACGTATGCATGCAGCCATGTACTCCCACCACAACCAATATTTTCATCATCCCAGAAAGTTCCTCTGTGCCTGACTAAAGTCAGTTCTCTCTCTCTCTCTCTCTCTCCACCCTGCCAATTTGCTTTTTTATCTCTGCAGTTTTGTTTATACTATGATTTCATATAAACAGGATCACATAGCCTGCTGGTTTTGGTGTCTGGCTCCTTTTGTTCAGCATAATGCCTTAGAAATTCATCCATTTGCTTGTATGGATCAATAGTTACTTTAATGGCAGATTAGTATTCCATTGTAGGGGTAGACCACCATTTGTTTATTCATTCACCAGTTGGTGAACATTTGGGATGTTTAGATTTTGGTGATTATACATAAATCTGCTATGACTGTCTATGTATAATTTTGTATGGACATATGTTTTCATTTGTCCCTTTAGTTTGGTGGGTCTGGAATTTTAACAGTTCCTGTAATATCTAGGCTGGTGGCCCTTTGGCTGTATTTTGAAAGAAGCTTGCCTGAATCCTCTCAAGTTTATTCTAACTTTGATATTCTGTGAAGAACATTAAATAATGTTGATCTGGTATGCAGACTTTCCTCAGTTTGTCAATAATAGCTGTCTACTAAATATAGGCTGACAGATATCAATGATGAGAAATCAGTGTGAGAAAATCATTCCTTCTCTTGGATCAGGGCAGCCATCCCCAGGAAACCAGCCCCAAAGTATGCATAAAGTGCGAGGCTGCTGTGTCTTTGGAGTCCACTTCTCTGATTTCCATTAAGCATGACCACATGCCTTTCACTGACTTCCACCACTCTGCTGCTGTTGGGTCTTGGCCATGTGACTTAATTCCTCTGAGCCTCAGTATTTTCATAAAATGGGGGTACAGGTAACTCTGCTAGGATTGTTGTGTGTGAAATAAGACATATTTGAAGTGATACATATGATAGGAGGCTGAATACATCAGTTGGCATTTAGAAAATGGTTCACGTATAAGAGATCTTGTTATTACTTGAGGGGAGGGCGATCTCTCTCTCCCCTTAGCTATTCCAGCTTCCTTCCCCTCTTTTCCTCCTGCCCCTGCTGCATGGATTATACACAGACAAAAGAGAAGACCCAATGGAGCCTGCAAAATACCATGACTTTGGGAGTTCAGAGGGGAGGAGGCCAAGCTTACCTGCTAATGCTGCAGGCCTGGGTCTGTGAAATTTACTCAACTGTAAATTTACTCAACTGGTTCAACTGTCAGCCAACAGGGTGGTGGTTCGTTAGAGAAGTTCAAGAAACAGGCATGGTTTTTCCAGTTTGGAAGATGTTGATGAAAATTTCCTGCTCTTCTGCATCAAAGTTAACTATATATCTCATTCAGGTTTTTGACAACAATGAACCTCCTACACACACACACACACATACACACACACACACACGTATATTTCTTTCTGTGAATGTGTGAAATTTTAGCAGCCATCTACTGGTTTTTCTACATTACTTTGAAAGAACCTACCCTGGATGTTCTTGGAATGGGAAGGGTCCAAACCAGGCTTAAGCTGGGTCTTTAGCCATTTCATTTTACTTAAATAGGTCCATGCACAGAAACAGAAGTAGGCATGATTGAAGCAGCGGATAAGTGTCCCTACTTAAGTCCACTGACTTCCTTCTACGCTGGAAGAGGAGACGAGAGAGACAAAAGTGGGGAAAGGAAGTACATTTCTGGGCTTCTCAATCAGTAGAGATGATCACAAAGAACATAAATGAAGGTAGCCTGGTGGGATTATTTTCTACTACTGTCAGGAGTAAAGTAATGGACAGTATTTCATAGGAACAACAAGTAGTTTGCAGCTACAATATTTGAGCAATTACAGGTCTGTGCTCTGTGTAATGTACAATAATGTATACATTAGCTCATTTCAGCACCAGCAAATAAGCCTCAGATGAATGAGCCCCATTCCTCTGATGAGACCTATAAACTTAGAAGAAGGACCAAGCCAAGCTCTCCATTTTCAAAGCCCAGTTTTCAGCCTCTTTATTTAGAGGCAAACCAAAATGATGAAAAACAGTGTCATACCTATAACTCACCCAGAAAAAAGAACTTCTGGTTCCCTCCATTAGATACCTTATTAATTTAAGAAAAAAAAAAAAAAGTTTCTGGGGCCATTCATTCATAAAGTAAAGACAGAGAAGGGAGAAATAATGATTGGAGTTGGTGATGCTTTAATTACAGAGATTAAAGGACTCAACATAACAGCAATGGGAGTGAGTGATGGATAGAGCTGGTTCCACCTTCCTTTGTCATTCTTGTGTCAAGGAGGCAAGTTTGTTGAAAGGACAAACCCAAGTCCGTGTCCTGTGGCATTCTTATAGTATTAATTATCTTGCAACTTATTTGTGCGTTCCCTCTATTTCCACAAAGGTCTTTTGCAAAGATATTTTTAAGGGGCTTACCATATCTATGTAAGCTCAGAGGGAAAAGCCCAGAACACATAAAAATAGAGAATGGGAGGAGATGGTGAGAAGGAACCAAAGTCAAATGGAGGTAAAGTTGTGAATTGTTGGAGAAATAATGGTGACACCCCCTATCCAAAGGGTCACTGGGTAGTGGGGGCTTAAAAGGTAACTATTACTTAGCTCCATTTTTGCTACATTATTTATAATATTTTGCTACTATTTATTTTTAAAACATGTAGATTTCAGAAGCTATTGTGAAATGATCTGGCTTCTCATCAGCCCCCAGGTCCTTGAGCTGAGCCCAGGGCAGGTGTGTGCTGTATCAGCACTGAGGCCATAAAATGGGGGAGATGATGCATGTGATCCCCAAGAATGCCAAGCAGAGAAGACGCCATTTTCAAAAAGGATTCATCACAGTGTCTCTGTTTCACTGTTTTGGGAATATAAAATGTGATAAAAGGGTGGCAGCCATGATTTTGCAGAAATAAATTTATTTGTGTGCACGTCAGCCACACACAGTGCTACATGTCCATATTCCCAAGGCTGGTGTGGACACACCACTGGATCTTTGGGTACCATCACTGGATACACCTAGAATCATCTCACCATCATCTTTCCCCTTGTTTTTCTCTGTTGTTTCTTTATCTTCTTTCCTTTTGCCTTTATTTGTATCTTATCCTTGAACACCTCACACACTCCCATTCTTCATAGAAAAAAAAAAGATAGAAATGGAGCCTAAGGAAGGATAGGTACAAGCGATGAGCGTTAGAGCACAATTCTGAGTTTCTGGGCAGAGAAGAGAATGAGCGAAGCCAGGAGTGATGTCACATCAAGACAATTTAAGGCTTATTATTTTTTCCCCCAAATGTTGATCAAAGTGTGCTATTAAGATCTTGTCCAATTCCAAAGGGACGTGAGGCAGGCAGAGGCAGACAGGCTATGCAAAATATTTCCCATCGCAGGCCAGGGCTCACTGGTTGAGGCATATGCTGGGTAAGTGTGCTGCTCAGAGGAAGCAATCGTCTCTCAACCCCAAGTCCCACTTGTGTGGGCTTGAGATAAACTTGCCACGTGATCATCTTCTCCCTCTGAGTTGCTGTTTCTTCTTTGAAGTGAAGGGTTAAGCTCTGTTATCTCAGCCCCCCAACACATTCACAATGGCAGCCCATGGAATGGGCACCTCTTTGGACCAAATGTGCTTGGTTGAAATTCCCTCTGTGGAAGCAAGTAAGCATTCTTCACACAGAGTCAGAGCCAGGACTGGATATTCTTTCCTGAGGAAGTCTAATGAAATGTATGTAAATAATTCTCCCCTACCCACCCTCTCTGGCACTGGCCTTCTCAATTATGCAACGGGAGCCTTGCCAGCTCTCCCAATTTCTAGAAATTCACCTCTCCGGTCCAGTAAGACAGATAGTAAGAAGGCTATAAATAATCATCTTATTCCCACGAGTCCATAATAACAGAGAAGCTGCTGTTACAAACAGATAAATTGGCAGTTCATAGACAATGCAAATGAATATTGAAGGGTGTAACTTGCATGATGCCTTGGGAAGCAAAAGAAGTATTTCATTTCTTTCTTTTTTTTTGGAGGACTCAAAGGACTCCCCCCTCACTCCCCACCTTCGTTCTTGCTGTGGCTGGAATTCCTTTCCCAGCACAAGATCCATGGCCAGGTTTGTCTTTTTCATGTACGTGAAGGTAAACTCCATTAGAGAGAGAGAAACCCTTTGGGCCTCTCTGCTGTGGGATCCTGTCATTTATCCAGAGTAGACCTGAGCTGTAGGAACACCCTGTGCTATTTGAACTCGTGTGTTGAATGAAAAAGAAGCTACTTTTTTTCCTTCCCAGTTTTCTTTCAAAACACAGGAACTCCAGCCAGAGTTGGGGTGGGATCAGAAGACCCTGGCCTTCAATTTTTTTGGCATCCCTGCTATAATATTTTAAGGACCCCCAACTTTGTCTTTATGATGAATATTAATATGGACTTTGCATTTTCTCAGTCTGTTCTTAGAAAATGGCTTCTGCTCAGTCTCTGTAAAGTGGAAATGAATGCTGCACATCACCAGCAGTGCTATGGTCACTGGTACTGTTACATGTTAGAAACCAGGTTAAGGCCAGAGCCTCAGCAGGTGACCAAGAGAACACCGTTTGCAGGGTGAAAGTGGTATTTTCTTTGCTGGCACAAAGAATTATGGTGACGTCGCCTGTGGCCTGATGTGAAGAACTGTTGCCTTTCTTGTGTAATAACCAACAGGCTCAGTGCGGTGTGTACCATGTCAGGCTTAAACTGCACAGCTTGGGAGGTGGGCAGATGGGTCCTGTTAGTACCACCAGAGGTCAGAGGAGAGAGGGAGGCTCAGAGAAGTTAGATCCTAACGGAACGGCCTGTAGCCAAGGAGTGGCAGACCCAGAGCCCACACCTGGGAGTCTTCACTCCATAGCCTGTGTGCTGAGTGCAAGGGAGGTCCCGAGAAACACTGATAGTTGCTTAGGGTCACTGGCTTCAAAATATCATGAAAACATTTTTCAAACGGCCATATTTTCCTTATGCAGGGTAAAAGGTTTCCTCTCCTTATCGAATAAGCAGGATATGCAGACGTAAGCATTCAAATCAAAATAATGTAGGAGCAAACATAACAACAAATAACTCTCCCTATAATTAAGTCCCCACATTTTCCAGCTGAAGCCTGGATAATGATGTGCCATAATTATTATAACAATCTATTAGCACCACTATGAAATCAATGGCGATTACAGAATTCATATTGGCTTGGAACATCTCTCCTTGTTAAGGTGGCACTCCCCCATCCCCACTCCCCCTTTATTTTTTTAACCAGTAGAAGAAATAAAGTTGTATGGAAAATTACATATGCCATGTTATATGATTAGGGATAGTTTGGGGCAGGAACAATGCCTACAGTCTTTTTTGTTTAATTGAAGTAAAATTGATTTACAAAGTTGTGATCGTTTCTTATATACAGAAAAGTGATATTATATGTATATACATATTAGTTCAGTTCAGTCTCTCAGTCATGTCCGACTCTTTGCGACCCCGTGGACTGCAGCGCGCCAGGCCTCCCTGTCCATCACCAACTCCTGGAGTCCACCCAAACCCATGTCTATCGAGTCGGTGATGCCATCCAGCCATCTCATCTTCTGTCGTCCCCTTATCCTCCTGCCCTCAATCTTTCCCAGCATCAGGGTCTTTTCCAGTGAGTCAGCTCTTTGTATCAGGTGGCCAGAGTATTGGAGTTTCAGCTTCAATATCAGTCCTTCCAATGAACACCCAGGACTGATCTCCTTTAGGATGGACTGGTTGGATACCCTTGCAGTCCAAGGGACTCTCAAGAGTCTTCTCTAACACCACAGTTCAAAAGCACCAATTCTTTGGCGCTCAGCTTTCTTTATAGTCCACTCTCACATCCATACATGACTACTGGAAAAACCATAGCCTTGACTAGATGGACCTTTGTTGACAAAGTAATGTCTCTGCTTTTTAATATGCTGTCTAGGTTGGTCATAACTTTCCTTCCAAGGAGTAAGCATCATATCATGTGTATGTATGTATGTATGTATTATATATATATATATATATATATATATATTATCAATAGTCATTTTTACCTGAATATCCATGCTGCTTATTTCTGCATAGAAGGGCAAACTGACTCTGTGAACAATGTGATGGTGTAAAATAGTCATTTCATGAAGCTAAGCAAGAGGGCCGGTGTGTGTGTGGTAACTGCAGTGTGCACATATTCACTGTGTCGGCATTTCTCTGCTCCTCTGAACCACTTAACAACAAGCATCCTCCACAAGAAGGCAGACATTTTGTGTCTACTGAAAACTTTACAAGAAAGGTTTATTTTACCATGATAGTCTAATGAAATGCATAATAAGTCGAAGAGCATCTTGATTTCTTCAAGGAGGCTACTTTCTCTGTAGAGGGAGCCTGGCGCCGTCAGACACATGATACTGAGTGGTTGGGGTGAGAAGAAATTAACCAGAGACCCAGGCCCCTCTGACTTCAGTTCTCAGAACCCTGGTATGAGAATGAGCAAAACCCACTGGAATGCACTTGTCTGTGGATGCCATTCTCTGGCATTGGCACCTCCCAGGAGACCTAGTTTTGTGGCGTCTCTAAGCCTGTCACCTTGGAAGAAAGCATGCTTTGTGCACAGCTTAGCTGAGCTGAATCTGAAAACCTTTTGATATCTTCACAGGAGGAAACTTCTGTGCCCCGGCTGCGAAGGGAAACAGCCTCTTCTTGATCCTTATTGTGTCCTAGATCTCTCAGCCTTTCTTTTCTCTATTAAGTGTTTTTTCCTCCTCTTTCCTATCCCTCCCCACCAAAACAACTCTTTTCTGGTACAGGCATCAGAAGTAAAGCTACACATAGTTAATAATTTACAGTTATAGTCACAGTAAAAATAAGTTAAAGGGTTTTCTCTTTCTTTTCTTTGTCAGAACCTCCTTTGGGAGCTCTAAAAACACTTAGACTCAAAGGATAGAGAAAGATTACACATGGCTTTGGATTTCCTGCCATATAAATAAGTCGTGTCCTGTTTTATTTCTCGGCTGGCTAGTGAGCCAGCCTCATAAACTTATAAAATGGAGGTTAGGCCTAGTGAGCTTCAAAAGCCAGGGAACTCCCCTCTTGCTGAAATCCTCTATTTGCAGGGCTACAGACATAATAGCAGTACACATAATATGAATAACAGAAACGATTAAAATCCCAAATAGATTTGGAGACTTCTAATCTGTCCCCCTCGCAAACCTTATCTGCCACGTCTCCTTCAACAGCGAGATCATCTGTTAAAGCCACTGATGGTCCGTCCATCTCCCCTTCTCTTTCCTCATCCCCTTCACCATCCAGCAGCTTGCTCTGTGATTCCAGACCCACATCTCTGTCTCCTTAATTCTGTCTCCACTGCCACCATCATTTCTCTCCTGGAAGACTCCTGAGTGGTTTCCATCTTCATTCTTGCATCCTCTATGATGCAGGGGGAGGTTGTTTATTATTATTACTACTTTAACTTATGTAACCGCTACACTTAAATTCCTTCATCACCTTTCCATTGTGATTGCATTAAATTCCAGAGACCTCAGTAGGGTCTACATCATGCAGCCTCGCCCCCTTCTCTTCGCCTGCGTGTCTCAACACACTGTCCTCCTTGTTTGTGTCTCCAAAGAGTCCTTCTCGTCTCTGGTTGAGTCAGTTGGACAAGGAGGCTCAGTGGATGAGCTGTGCCAGGGAGCAAGGTTAGCAGAAGTAGAAAACTGCTTTCTGAATAACGGGAGGGAAGCAAAGGGAGGGGTATGCACCCTTCTCTCTAAGGTCAAGGATGGGGCTTTTCCAAAACTGACCTAGCAGGAGCCAAGGTCAGGCAGGAACCCCATGATCCAGGAGCAGGAGGGAAAAGAAGAGGTTTGCCCGGCTGTTCTGAGGGGACCCAGGTCCACACCCACCTCATCACACAGATTTAGGTTCTTCTTTCTTTCTATGTAGTCATCTGTCCATGTATGTGGCCAACTCTCATAGGGCAATGACTACGGGTGGATGAAGTGAAATAGCAAGGAAACATTGAGACAAGAGAAAGAGGCAGAGGAAGAGCACTTGAGCTGGAAACCCACCTCACCTCTAAAAGCAGCAGCTAGGAATGCAGGGCTGGACACGGGCTCTTCCTGCCTCACTCCTTGAAAATGAACTCCAGAATATAGACTTCACATGGCTCCCCAAGAAAACCCCACTCTGATTAGTGAAATCGGCTGTGCAATTATATGACTATAGCCTAAGAAAGTGTCCTTTGGACCAGAAACGGGGTTTCAATCCACAGCTATTTACTATCATTAGAGATTCTGAGCCCTCCCCGCCTTGTTCTGATAGATACACATACACACAGACTTATCTCCCCCACCAAAAAACAAAAAACAAAAAATCATTATGAAGCAGAGAGAACTCTGCGTGCAGCTTTATCGGGCTTGGGAAATAAGGCAAAGGAGGCTGACGAAAAATACTACCATGTGTTTGGCCCCAAGTGCCCTGCATGGCAGCAACAGGGCCTGTCAGGAAATTGGATATTGGATCTGACAGGACTAACTGCCCAGTGATGGCTTGAAAATGGACTGCGGCCCACCCAAGCAAACACATTTGGAGATAGGAAAAGCAACCAGTGCGACAGCTGGGACTCGGGGACCCTGCATTGCTACAGTGACTTTTCTTTTCTCATTAGATTGGAACCCGCTCATTAGATTTAAGTCCAGAAGCAAGAAAGAAAAATGAAGATGTAATATTCTGAGAGCTCTTTAACAGGGTTTATAAGGACTTGAGCAAAAAGACCCTAGGATTTAGAACAACCAACTAGATAGTCCTTAGACAATGGCAAAAAGAAAAAAAGAGAAAAGCTTCCTTAGGCATGAACTGAGGTTGTTAAAATCTGCCTCAGTGTCCTTCTAAATAGCAGGAGGCTTTGGACACTGAAAGGAAAACTGAGGTCAAATTGGGGAGGGTGCCCATCGGTGGAGCTACTGAGCTCATCAAGGAGTCCAGGAGGGTTCAAGTTCAGTCCTGTCTCCCAGCAGCACACACCCCACAGGTGCGGCTTCCAACACGGCACTCTGAGAGCCAAGTTAAGACTGAATGTCTCACAGCTCTGGGCCTTGCGGAGATCAGCTTGTCCATTGGGCTTCCAGGGTCTAGAAGACCGAGAATGTAGACTTGTCAATTTTATTTCATTTTTCTTGGGGTTGACAGCAGGGGATCCAACGTCTTTGGAATTGGCTTTGATTCCTCTTCCTTAGGTCAGGAAGGTGTGAGGCACAGGGATGTAGTCAGTGCTTCCTGAGGCCATGCCTCAGTTATTCCTCCTGCCTAACAGGATGAAAGGGTCATTCAGGGGAAAGAGAGCTGGACTTAGTGGTAGGAGCTCAGTCTTGGGGGGATGGAATCTCCCTCCCTTTTGTACCCCAGTTCCTGGCTGAATCCACATGCAGAATGATGCTTCTGCAGAAAGGCATGCCTGATGAGAATGAGGCTGGGAGGGGGGCAGGACTGGAGTCTGGCTAGAAATCCAGGCAGGAGGTTGACGTGTATGGAATTCAGCCAAGAACAAGCAGAGCTTTCTTCCCTCTGGACCCGGCCCAGAGGGAGTAGTTCAGTTGCTCAATTGTGTCTGACTCTTTGCAACCCCATGGACTGCAGCACACCAGGCTTCCCTGTCCTTCACTGTCTCCTGGAGTTTGCAGAAACTCATGTCCAATGAGTCGGTGATGCCATCCAACCATCTCATCCTCTCATTTCCCCTTCTGCTCCTGCCTTCTATCTTTCTCAGCATCAGGGTCTTTTCCAATAAGTCAGCTTTTCACCTCAGGTGACCAGAGTATTGGAGCTTCAGTATCAGTTCTTCAAATGACTGTTCAAGGTTGATTTCCTTTAAGATTGACTGATTTGATCTCCTTGATGTCCAAGGGACTCTCAAGAGTCTTCTCCAGTACCACAATTCAAAAGCATCAATTCTTCGATGCTTAGCCTTCTATAGGGTCCAGCTCTCACATCTGTACGTGACTACTGGAAAAACCATAGCTTTGACTAGATGGACCTTTGTCAGCAAAGTGATGTCTCTGCTTTTTAGTACACTATCTAGGTTTGTCACAGCTTTCCTTCCAAGCAGCAAGCATCTTTTAATTTTGTGGCTGCAGGAGACGGGAAGCCAAGCCATTTCCTCCGGGGGAAAAAAGAAACCATTTTCTTATAAACCAAGAAAATTACATAGACTACTTGGAGACTGGCAAAGTGTTACGGGCAATTTTCCAGATAACATGGGACCAAAGAATTACCTGGAGAAAACCAGATCATTGAGACCAAGGAACTTTCTATGGTAAATGACAATGATAAATGGTTCACACTGTCACCATCTCCTGCTGGCGTTCTAGGGACTGTGAGTGTACAGACACTTCAGAGAGTGTACACTGAAGTGTCATTTTAGATGGTTCAACATTGGAGGGATAAAGACTTAGGAGTAAAGAATGTTCCTCAGTTTCCATGTCTGTTAATATTCTGGGAACAAGTCTGGAAGGCAACTGAATTATTTAGCTAACTTGACAAAAAGAATAAAGAAAAATCATGTTACTCTTTGACATAATATATATCAAATGGGACCGGGAGATAAGGGAGGGATTGAGTCTGTGGTATTAAGACCTTTTCTGCAGATTGTAGTATTGGTGGATCTGTAGTCATGGAAACATATTCATGCATGTCTATAGCTGTATCTTCATTCTTTCTTGTATTCTATTGCTATCTCAGTCATGACATATACTTAACTGTACTTACAGCCATGACGAGGGTCATGTATATATGTTTTTATACATATGTGTGTGTGTGTGTGTGTGTGTGTATGAAAAATTTCTCTCCAAGGCCAGATTCTGAATCAAGATTCAAGACCAAGTAATGGCACTGCCCATTAGATGACCATCCAGTCACTCCTTACACAGGAAGAAGCCGACAAGGGAAGGGATATACAGCTCCTGTTCTTAGTGGGTAGATGGTCTTAAAAAAGAAATTGCCCTCTTTCTCTCCTCCTCAATGTGTAAAACACTTAGACATGGGGGTGCAATGATGATCATGATGATACTGATATTAATAGCTTCTTACTTTTATGCTTTCTGCTGTATAAAGTGCTTCCCACTCACATTATCTGACCCCTGCCACACAATCCTTCATGGTGTTATTATCCTCGTTTGACAGTTAAAAAGACAGACAAAAGAGCAAAGCTTTAAGAGAAAGTCCATAACTTGGTAGCCAGTGGACAGATCCTGACCCAGACAGCAGCAAGCAGCGTGTTGAAGAGTTGTGAATGAATTACAAACATTTAAAAGTCTCATTTTCATGTAAAGCTCTGGATTTCCAATCTCTCCTTAAAAAATTCAAGGCCAGGCCACCACTTCTCTGGAGCTAGGTAAGGATGACCTCTTCTACACAGGGCACGTGTGTGTTAGCTTATCACAGCCCCACTGTACCCTGCTGCCCACCACCGCCCTACTCTGTTAAGCTGTGTGCCAAGTTCCTGTGACCCCTAGAGTTTGTAACCAGTTCTCCAGAAGGATAACAAATTTACTTAAGATCAAATGGCTGATTAATGGTAGAAGTGAAAATTGAAATCAGAACTCTGGTACCAAGTCCATATCTATTTCTGGCTCTATGGAGTAGGTCTCAGAATGGCCTGGAATCTTAGAATTCTAGGTATGCGGTCTGAAAATCTGCCTTTTGAACAATCACCCAGCTTGCAATGTGACTCAAACACTAGACTGTTTGAAAATATCCAGAGCCCTGTCTAAGGAGTCTGGAGACCTAGGGTCCCCTTGGTCCTTTGACTAAACTAGTCTGCCTCTCTGTCATTGAACCCTCGAGTCTCAGTCACACAGAAAGCACTCTGCTTTCTGACTCTGGGTCGGGTAACATTTTGGGGACCCTAGCTTCATTCACTATCTGTGAAATGGGTTGAGGATCATTATATTTTCTATGCCACTTGGGTATTGTGAAAAATACCCTGTTTATTTATTCATCAAACATTTATTTTTTAAAAATTTTTCATTTTGTATTGGAGTATAGCCGATTGGGCTTCCCTGATAGCTCAGTTGGTAAAGAATCTGCCTGCAACGCAGGAGACTCTGGTTCAATTCCTGGGTCAGGAAGATCTGCTGGAGAAGGGATAGGCTACCCATTCCATTATTCCTGGGCTTCCTTTGTGACTCAGCTGGTAAAGAATCTGCCTACAATGCAGGAGACCTGGGTTCTATCCCTCGGTTGGGAAGATTTCCTGGAGAAGGGAAAGGCTACCCACTCCAGTATTCTGGCCTAGAGAATTCCATGGACTGTATAGTCCATGGGATCGCAAAGAGTCGGACATGAGTGAATGACTTTCTCTTCACTTTACATAGCCGAGTAACAATGTTGTGATAGTCTCAGATGAAGAGCAAAGGGACCCAGCCATACATAAACACGTATCCATTCTCCTCCAAACTCCCCTCCCATCCAGGCTGGCATGTAACATTGAGCAGAGTTCCCTGTGCTAGATAGTAGGACCTTCTCAGTTATCCATTTTTAATATAGCAGTGTGTACACTTCGATCCCAGAGTCCCTAAATATCCCTTCCCCCATCCTTCTCCCTTGGCAACAGTTAAGTCCATTTTGTAAGTCTGTGAGTCTGTTTCTACTTTGTAACTAAGTTCATGTGTGTCATTTCTTTTTAGATTCTGCATATTAGGGACATCATACAGTATTTCTTCTCCTTTGACTGACTTCACTCAGTATGACAATGTCTAGATCCATCCATGTTGCTGCAAATGGATAAGTAATATCCCATTATACATTCTTCTTTCTAAATGGCTGAGTAGTATTCCATTATATATATATATGTACTTTCTAATGGCTGAGTAATATTCCATTATCTATATGTATCGCATCTTTATCCATTCGTCTGTCAATGGACAGTTAGGTTGTCTCCATGACTCAGCTGTAACAGTGCTGCTATAAACACTGAGGTGCGTGTGTCCTTTTGAACCATGTTTTCCTCTGGATATAAGCACAGGAGAGGGATTGAAGGGTCATATGGTAGCTCTATTTGTAGTTTTTTAAAGAACCCCCAAACCCTTCTTTGTAATGGCTGCATCAATTTACATTCCCTGCAACAGAGGAAGAGGGTTCCATTCTTTCATCGCCCTCCCCAGCACTTATTATTTGTATATTTTTAGATGATGGCCATTCTGACTGGTGTGAGGTGATACCAGAATGTAGTTTTGATTTGCATTTGTCTAATAATTAGCGATGTTGAACATCTTTTCATGTGCCTCTTGGCCGTCTGTATATCCTCTTTGGAGAAATGTATATTTAGGTCTTCTGCCCAGTTTTTGATTGGGTTGTTTGTTTTGAAAATGTTAAACCACAAGAACTGTAATGCTTGCCTTAGTCTCTGAGGGTATAAAGATGCATGCACCTAAGGTTCTATGTATGTGCTCAGTTGCTCGGCCATGTCTCTCTGAAGCCCCATGGACTGTAGCCCGCCAGGCTCCTCTGTCCATGGGATTTCCCAGGCAAAATTACTGGATGCCCTCCTCCAGGGCATCTTCCCGATGCAGGGATCAAACCCACATCTCTTACTTATGTCTCCTGCATTGGAAGGCAAGTTCTTTACCAGTGAGCTACCTAGGAAGCTCAAGTTAGCTTGTATGTACACTGCCCCTATTTATTTGAAATCCTTAGGGAAACAAAAGGTATACATAAACTCTGTAAAATTTTCAAAGATAACTAAATACTAGATACTCAAAATGTGGTCCCAGGACCAAGTGTATCAGTACTTTCAAAGTGTTTGCTCATAATATAGTTTCTCAGGCTCAAAGCTACACTCAACAAGATCCCCAGGTTACTTCCATGCACATGGATGTCTGAAAAGCCCTGAGTAAGATTTTGTGTTAACAGTCCCAATGAACCTTCTTGTGGTCATCATTTCCATATATGTACTTAAATTAAGTTGTCACACTGTACAACTTCAGCTTACAAACTGTTATGTCTGTTACATCTCAAAATGGGGTTGGTGATGGAGGCTATGTCCCAAGATGTGTCTATTTTGGTTTATGGGTTTATATCATAAGGATCTTCAGATGCAAATAAGCTAGGAAGTAGGGAATATAAAGTATTTGGGATATCTACACGATGGCCTGCTTGGAAAATGTTGGGAGTTTTTAATGACATTTTCCCCCATCTTGATTTAAAATAAACACAGTGGGGATGTGGTAGAGTGTGGGCACATATATAAAGTTTTTTAAAAATGCAAAAAATGTTGTCTTCTGCCAATTCTTTATGCTGTAAGGACATTAACACTTTGTCTTTTATATGTGTGGTCAGTATTTCCCCAGTTTTTGTACTGTTTATAAAAATCTTCTTGCTTTTAGGTAGTCAAATTGTTGGTTATTATTTTCTTTACGGTTCTGATAATGCTGAGAACAGTGAACAGTGATCCTCAACTTTGATTACACTTGGGAATCACCTGGAAAGCCTCGACAACTACTGATGCTTGAGTTTCCCCCTTTTCTCTACCCACAGGTACCCTAATTTGATTAGTGTGGTGTCCTACAAAGCATCAAGGTTTTCAAAAGTTCCCTGGGTAATTCTACTGTGACATCAGAGTTGAGTACTACTGCTTCAGAAAGGCCTTCACAATAGCAAGATCAGATGACATTCACCCATATGAGCTTCTAATTGTTTCATGGTTTTATTCTATATCTGTTTCTTTAGTTTATGATACAGTCTTGGGCTCAAACCAGGCTATATTTGAACTCTTTGAATAATACTCTCAGCTCACCTTTCTCTTCTATTTTTTTTCCCTTTTAATTCCAACAGATACTTTGGTCTCACAGGCAAACTTGACATGACTTTTCAGTGTAGTCATTAAGGGTCAGAAAGTAACACCAGAGAAGTAATAAATTCTGGCCTCAGAGTTTGAGGAGGAAGCAGGAAGAACTGGATTTAGAAGAACTGGATATACTGCTTCATTTGCAGATAGCCACTGTTGGAAACTTAGCTTTTCACTGACTAAACTGGTGAATAATTAACCAAGTAAATTACTCAGTTTAGAGAGACTCAATCACAGTCTTGATAATAACCAACCAAATGGCCCAGAGGTAATGTCCTTCTCTCCAGAGCCTCTAAGAATCTGTTCTTGAACATGTGCTCTATAATTGATTCCTTCCTGAGTCTAAGGTGGTTTGTGAATGGACAGAGGGGCTATCACTAGCTAAGGCATCTCCTGGTAGCCAATGTCAGGCTCCACTTGAGAGGCAGAGGTCTTGACAGTGCCTTATGGAGCCCTGACTTCAGCTTGGAGACAAAGTAATCTGCCCTTTGTCCATAAACGCAGATGGCATCACTGCAGAAGGCTTTTAAGCCTTTGCAAGAGTTCTCTTGTTTTCTTTGTCCCATTACATTGCCACTCCCTCCTAAGACTTGAGTAGCTTGAAGTCCCAGGCTCTAGCTATTGCTATAAATAATACCTCCGCCTCCCTTTAGATTCACTGTCTACATAGACTAAAAGGCCAAACAGAATATATTTCCCTTCTAAATATTTGCTTGAGTGTCATTCAGACTTGAAATTCTTGAACTTCATCATATTCTACTGTTTGAGAGTAAGGAGAATTTTGGACATTTTAGTTTCAAATTTGTGATTGTAATACAGAACTTCCCTGTTGGCTCAGACCGTAAAGAATGTGCCTACAAGTTGGGAGTCCTGGGTTTGATCCCTGGGTTGGGAAGATCCCCTGGAAAAGGAAATGGCAACCCACTCCAGTATTCCTGCCTGGAAAATTCAATGGACAGAGGAGCCTGGTGGGCTACAGTCCATGGGGTTGCTGTGAGTCGGACACAACTGAAGCAACTTAGCAAGCAATGTCCACAGAATCCAGAGCATGGTAACTTATCTCAGGCATATGGTCATGTCAAAACGCAGAACTTTACTGCATGAGGTGTTGACGCTTTGCTCTCAGTTCTCACCGAATGTGATAAAGTGCTTCAGATATTGCTTTGCCTCCCTCTTCACATCATGCCTAATAAACCCATCATCTCTATAAAATAGCTCTCCAGTGGTTTATCGTTTCACAATAGGACATGCCATCCTGCTTAGGTGTGATCTTTTCTGCTGAAGTCATCTGGCAACCCAAGAAAGGAATTGATCATTTACTCAGTTTCATTCAAGAAATATGTACTGGGCATCCAATATACCTTAGAACCCAGTGTGGGGTATTGTGGAAGACAAAAGATAAACTGGTTAAAAACACTGCCTGTAAGGGGTAATTTGTTAGCAGTGGGACAGAAAGATGAAGGAAGGTAAGGATTTCTTAGAAGATGTGGCAGCAAGGTGCCCTAGGAGTTCAGACCCAGATACATAAACAATGACAAGACAAAATCTCAAAAAAAAAAATTCTGGGGGTTAAAAGAGATTAGACATCAAAGAGTACACATGGCATAATTGCATTTGTATGTTCAAAATATGCAGAATGAATATGTAAGTCAGAATACTAGTTATTTAGATAGGGTGCTAACTAGAAAGAGGGCTTCCCAGGTGTTTCAGATGGTAAGAATCTGCCTTCAATGCAGGAGACATAGATTTGATCGTTAGGTTGGGGAGATCCCCCTGGAGAAGGGAATGGCTACCCACTTGAGTATTCTTGACAGAAGAATTCCATGGATAGAGGAGTCTGGTGGCCTATGGCCTACAGTCCATGGGGTCACAAAGCACTGGACACAACTGAATAACTAACACAGTGAAACTGCAAAGAGACAAAGGGAATTTTCTTGGTTCTAAAAATCTGTATCTTGATATGAATGATTGTCCACATATGTGAAGTTCAGTTCAGTTCAGTCACTCAGTCTTGTCTGACTCTTTGTGACCCCATGGACTGCAGCACGCCAGGCCTCCCTGTCCATCACCAACTCCCAGAGTTTACTCAAGCTCATGTCCATTGAGTTGGTGATGCCATCCAACCATCTCATCCTCTGTCATCCCCTTCCACTCCCGCCTTCAATCTTTCCCAGCATCAGGGTCTTTTCTAATGAGTCAGTGTTTTGCATCAGGTGGCCAAAGTATTGGAGTTTCAGCTTCAGCATCAGTCCTTCCAATAAATATTCAGGACTGATGTCCTTTAGGATTGACTGGTTGGATCTTCTTGCAGTCCAAGGGACTCTCGAGAGTCTTCTCCAACACCACGGTTCAAAAGCATCAATTCTTCCTTGCTCAACTTTCTTTATAGTCCAACTCTCACATCCATACATGACTACTGGGAAAACCATAGATTTGACTAGATGGATCTTTGTTGGCAAAGTAGTGTCTCTGCTTTTTAATATGCTGTCTAGGTTGGACATAACTTTTCTTCTAAGGAGCAAGCGTCTTTTAATTTCATGGCTGCAGTCACCATCTGCAGTGATTTTGGAGCCCAAGAAAATAAAGTCTCTCACTGTTTCCAGTGTTTCCCCATCTACTTGCCATGAAGTGATGGGACCAGATGCCATGATTTTCGTTTTCTGAATGTTGAGCTTTAAGCCAACTTTTTTATTCTCCTCTTTCACTTTCATCAAGAGGCTCTTTAGTTCTTCTTTGCTTTCTGCCATAAGAATGGTGTTATCAGCATCTGAGGTTATTGATATTTCTCCCAGCAATCTTGATTCCAGCTTGTGCTTCTTCCAGCCCAGAGTTTCTCATGATGCGCTCTGCATATAAGTTAAATAAGCAGGGTGACAATATACAGCCTTGACATACTTCTTTTCCTATTTGGAGTCAGTTTTTATTCCATGTCCAGTTCAAACTGTTGCTTCCTGACCTGCATACAGATTTCTCAAGAGGCAGGTCAGGTGGTCTGGTATTCCTGTCTCTTTAAGAATTTTCCATTTTCTCCACACCCTCTCCAGCATTTATTGCTTGTAGACTTTTGGATAGCAGCCATCCTGACTGGTGTGTAATGGTACCTTGTTGTGGTGGATGCATGAGACAAGTGCTTAGGGCTGGTGTACTGGGAAGACCCAGAGGGACTGGATGGGGAGGGAGGCGGGAGTGGGGATCGGGATGGGGAACACATGTAAATCCATGGCTGATTCATGTCAATGTATGGCAAAAACCACTACAATACTGTAAAGTAATTAGCCTCCAACTAATAAAAATAAATGAAAAAAAATTTTTCCAGTTTGTTGTGATCCACACAGTCAAAGGCTTTGACCTATGTGAAAATTCATCCCAAATATACTTAGTATTTCACTTTGGTGTGTGTATGTGTGTTTGTGTGTGTATAATCATTCATTTAAAAACAGTGCTATAGCAGTTTAAAGGCAGGAGAAGTGGTAAACTTGCAAAGACTTAGGAGGCAGTGATACTGAGATGGGCCAGAAAAGGAATAGCGTTTAATAAGATCACTCCCATGGGATGACACAGAGAACCACTGCAGGGAGTGTCCATGGAAGGCTCAGCAGTTCAGTGAGTCTTGTGAGCACAGGGCGGTTGTTAAAGTAATATTTGCAGTAGTAGAGTTGTGGGAGGTGTCTGTCAGGTCAGCGGAGTGCCATTACTTCTTTGGGGGCAGCACAGAGACGTGACTCCATCTGTGCTTGGGCTTGATGAGTCAGGCCCCAGTGTGTCCCACGGCTGGGAGGAGGGTGAGGAGGTTGATAAAAATGACTGAAGAGGCTGCTAGAGTTTCTGAATAAGCAAAGGTTGGTGCTACACCTGTTTAATGAGCGCTAACTGCAGAGAGAAGGAACAAGTGTAATATGCTGGCAGAGGGGCTGTCTCTGAGTTGTCTGGTTGTGGGAGGTAAGGGAGACAGGTCAAAGGTTTTACAAGTCGCTGGAAGGAGGCAACAGCAAATGAGTAACACAGGAAGAAAAAGAGGCCAGAGAGGAACTGTTGGGCATCTTAAGTAAGAGAAAAGCCAGGGCAGGTGAATGATTACAATTAAAAAAAAAAAAAGGATGGATAATTCTCATTGAATATTGTTAGTTTCAGGTGTTCAACATAGTGACTGGATAGTTGTGGCCTGTGAAAGGCTCACTGCAGAAAGTCTAATTGACATCAGTCACTATTCATAGTTACAGGCTTTTTTTTTTCTGATGAATAGAACTTCTAAGATGGACTCTCTTAGCAACTTTCCGCTACGTACTTCAGTATTAGTAAGCATGTTTTGAATACATGGTCAGTAGTCAGCAAAGTCGAGCAGCTCAGACCAGAGGTTCCTGGGAGATTCTGCCACATATTTTGCTCTCTAGCTCCCTGGAATTCTTTGGACTTAAATTCCTTGACTGAGCCCTTGGATACAACTGATCCAGGAAGGAAATATAGCTGCATCTGTTGTTTCAACATTGTCTTTTTGTGCTGTGTTCCTCCTGATATCCTGAGGACTCAGTTTTTAAACTCTTCTGGGTGATATGAATATGCCTTCAAAGATCATCCCCTGAAACAGGCCTCCACCTTGTTGATGAAACCAGTCTCAAATCAGTGATAATGGCATGACAATCTCAAAAACTTGAGACACCCAAACACCAGGGTCATCCTTCACCAGCAAGAAAAAGGGGGCTTCACTTCCTGGAAAGCCTCACTGTTTTGAGGTGGGTGGTGTGGGAGAAACCTCAAGAATTGAGGCCACCGATCTTTATCATTGTCAAGTTGTGATCTTAGGCAAATCTTTCCATCTGGGCTTTAGCTTCCTCTTCTGACAGCGATAACAATGTCTGCCTTAAAGAGTTATTTTGAGTATCATCTAAATTAATCAGTGTCACAATGCATTATAAACCCCAGTCATGGGAGAAGACTGAATACTTGCTGTCCTGTCTCATCATGACCGAGTCCTATTATTTTGTGGTGCCTCTACTTCCTCTCTCTCTGACTGTGTCCCCAGAACAACAGGCAGGTTAGTCTTTTGCCAAGATGAAATTTGTGAATCTGCAAATTGACCTCACCTTCCACCGAAAGGGCCTCAGTAGAGTGAAGAAGTGTGGAAATGAGTGGGAGAGAAGTGGATAACTGTTGGACTCATAAGCAGATATACTTTTGGGGTGCGGGTTTCTTTCTCTTGGCCTCTTATACTGTGGCTGAGTTCTTTGAGATTTGCCCGGCAGAAGTCATCGGGCTTTGCTCAGGGGGACATTCAGTACCTGGACACTGCAGAGCTGTCAGGAGCAAACACAGCTTTACAAGTCTGATGAAGCTGATGTCAGAATTGTCAGATCAGGGTTCTGTGAATAGAGACTGCCCTGGGGAGAAGCTACTCAGAAGCCCAGCCTGTCGGTCTGGGCCTTGGGCTGTCACTGCTGGTTTTGTACTAGTTGTTTGCTGTCACTCGGACATCGGGTTCACATGCTGCAGTGACAGGGCAACACTGATGTTCCGGCTGGCCAGCCCTGTCACCTCGGCAAGTGGGCCCCTGAGGGCAGCTCCCACCCCCTTGGGTGGATTTATGTCAACTGACTTCCAGTCATGTTCGAAAAGCCCAGACAAAGCCATGCCAGGGGCAATTTCCGTGAACTGAGTTCTGTCTTTGTTGGTTTTCTTTGGAATTTCAGAGAGGCATCATGTCTAACTAATTTGCTTATTTATTGAAGTATAGTGATCTAGGGGGCTTCCCTGGTATCTCAGCTAGTAAAGAATCCACCTGCAATGCAGGAGACCCCGGTTCGATTCCTGGGTCGGGAAGATCCGCTGGAGAAGGGATAGGCCACCCACTCCAGTATTCTTGGGCTTCCCTGGGGGCTCAGCTGGTAAAGAATCCGCCTGAAATGCGGGAGACCTGGGTTGGATCTCTGGGTTGGGAAGATCCCTTGGAGAATGAAAGGGTACCCACTCCAGTACTCTGGCCTGGAGAATTCCATGGACTGTACAGTCCACGGGGTCGCAAAGAGTCGGACAGGACTGAGTGCCTTTCACTTTCACTGGAATATGGCTGACTTAAAATGCTGGGGCAGCTTCGGGTGCAGAGCTCCGTGAATCAGTTATACAACATCCATTCTTCTACAGAGTTTCTCCCCATGTAGGTTATCACAGCGTACTGAGTAGAGTTCCCTATGCTATCCAGTGGGTGCTTATTAGTTATCTATTTTATCTAGGGTGGTGTGTATATGTTAATCCCAATCTCCTAATTTAGCCTTCCCCCCAATTTTCCCCTTTGGTAACTGTAAGTTTGATTTTGAGATCTGTGAGTCTGTTTTCTGTTTGGTAAATAAATTCATTTGTATCATTTTTATTAGATTCCACATTAAGTGATATCATATCTCAGTTCCCTTAGTATGACCATCTTTCAGTCCATCCATGTTGCTATAAATAGCATTATTTCATTCTTTTTTTATGACAGAGTAATAATTTCATGCTATACATGTACCACATCTTCTTTATCCATTCATCCACTCATCCTTCAAATGGACATTTCAGTTATTTCCATGGCCTGGATATTGTAAATAGTGCTGCAGTGAACAGTGGGGTACATGTGTCATTTTGAATTATGGTTTTCTCTGGACATATGCCCAGGAGTGGGATTGCTGCATTATATAGTAGTTCTATTTTTAGTTTTTTTAAGTAATCTCCATAGTGTTCTCCACAGTGACTGTACTACTTTACATTTCCACCAACAGTGTAGAAGGGTTCCCCTTTCTCCACACCCTCTCCAGCATTTATTGTTTGTAGACTTTTTTTTTTATCCTTCATATTTCATTTAATGCTCTTTTGCCTTCTGACCTTTTCTTTATACAATCTAAATTTTAATCTCAAGTCCACTTTTTTAGATGATTTTTAAAAAATTAATTGGAGTATAATTGCTTTACAATATCGTGATGGTTTCTGTCATACATCAACATGAATCAGCTACAGGTGTTCATATGTCCCTCCCTCATGGACTTCCCACCCCCCCCCATCCTACCGCTCTAGGTTGTCACAGAGCACGAGGCTGCACGCTCTGCATCAGACAGACAGTTCCTCCTGGCTATCTGTTTTGCATATGGTAATGTTTCAATACTACTCTTTCAACTCATCCCATCCTCTCTTTCCCCACTGTGTCCACAAGCCTGTTCTCTATGTCTGCATCTCTATTCCTGCCCTGCAAAAAGGTTCCTCGGAACCATTTTCCTAAATTCCATATACCTGCATTAATATGGATAGCTTATAGCTATCCTTATAGCTCAGTTGGTAAAGAATCCACCTGCAATGCAGGAGACCGCAGTTCGATCCCTGCTTTGGGAAGACCCCCCCCGGAAAAGGGAAAGGCTACCCACTCCAGTACTTTGGCCTGGAGAATTCCATGGACTGTATAGTCCATGAGGTCGCAAAGTGTTGGACACGACTGAGCGACTTTCACTTCACTTCATGCATTAATATACAATATTTTTTTTTATTTACTTCACTCTGTATAACAGGCTGTAGGTTCATCCACCTCACTAGAACCAGTTCAAATTTGTTTATTTTTATGGCTGAATAATAATTCCACTGTATATATGTACCACAACTTCTTTAGTTATCTGTTGGCAGACATCTAGGTTGCTTCCATCCTAGCTCTATTGTAATAGTGCTGCAGTGAACACTGGGTCTTGTTGAATTATGGTTTCTCAGGGTATACGCACAGTGCTGGGACTGCTGGGTCATATGGTAGTTTTATTTCTAGTTTTTTAAGGACCCTCCATACTGTTATCCATAGCAGCTGTGTCAGTTTACATTCTTACCAACAGTGCAAGAGGGTTCCCTTTTCTCCACATCCTCTCTAGCATTCATTGTTTGTAGACTTTTATTAAAAATTATTTTAATTGGAGGATAACTGCTGTACAATATTGTGATGGTTTTTGCCATACAACAATGAATGAGCCACAGGTATACATGTGTTCTGCTCCCCATCCTGAAGCCCCCTCCCACTTCCTTCCCCACCCTATCCCTCTGGGTTGTCTTTTTGATGATGGCCATTCTGACCAGTGTGAAATAATACCTCGTTGTAGTTTCTATTTGCCTTTCTCAAGTAATTAGTGAGGTTGTACATCTTTTCAGGAGCTTCTTGGCCATCTGTATGTCTTCTCTGGAGAAATGTCTATTTAGATCTTCTGCACAGTTTCTGACTGGGTGGGTTGTTTGTTTTTGATATTGAGCTGCATGCGCTGTCTGTATATTCTAGAGATTAATCCTTTGTCAGCTGCATCATTTAAAAATATTTTGTCTCATTCTGCGGGTGATCTTTTCATATCATTTATGGTTTCCTTTGCTATGCAAAAGCTTTTAAGTTTAATTAGATTTTGTTTGTTTATTTTTACTTTTAATTGCTGGAGGAGGTGGATCCAAAAGCATATTGTTGCAATTTATGTCAGAGAATGTTCAGCCTGTGTTTTCCTCTAAGCATTACAGTATCCATCCCTATATTTAAGTCTTAAAGCATTGTAAGTTTATTTTTGTGTATGTATACCACATCTTCTTTATCCATTCATCTGCTGATGGACATCTGGGTTGCTTCCAAGTATCAACTACCATATATATAATGCTGCTATAAATATCTGCTGGTGGTGTTCAGTCACTAAGTCATGTCCGATCCTTTGTGACCCCAAGGACTACAGCACGCCAGGCTTCCCGGCCCTTCACTATTTCCTGGAGTTTGATCAAACTTAGGTCCATTGAGTTGCTGATGCCATCCAACCATCTCATCCTCTGTTGTCCCCTTCTCCCCCTGCCCAGCATCAGAGTCTTTTCTAGTGAGTCAGCTCTTCACACCAGGTGGCCGTAACTACTGGAGCTTCAGCTTTAGCATTAGTCCTTCCAATGGAATATTCAGGGTTGATTTCCTTTAGGATTGACTGGTTTGATCTCCTTGCTTCCCAAGGGACTCTCAAGAGTCTTCTCCAACACTACAGTTTGAAAGCATCAATTCTGTGATGCTCAGCCTTCTTTAGGGTCCAACTCTCATATCTATACATGACTACTGGACAATCCATAGCTTTGACTACACAGACCTTTGTTGGCAAGGTAATGTCTCTGCTTTTAAATATGCTATTTGTGTTTGTCATAACTTTTCTTCCAAGGAGCAAGTGTCTTTTAATTTCACAGCTTCAGCCACCATCTGAAGTGATTTTGGAGCCCAAGAAAAGAAAATCTGTCACCACTTCCATTTTTCCGTTTCTGTTTGCCATGAAGGCAGGGACTGGATGCCATGATCTTAGTTTTTAGAATGTTGAGCTTTAAGCCAGCTTTTTCACTCTCCTCTTTTACCTTCGGAGAGGGCAATGGCAACCCACTCCAGTACTCTTGCCTGGAAAATCCCATGGACAGAAGAGCCTGGTAGGCTGCAGTCCATGGGGTTGCTAAGAGTCGGACACGACTTCACTTTCACTTTCACTTTTCACTTCCATGCATTGGAGAAGGAAGTGGCAACCCACTCCAGTGTTCTTGCCTGGAGAACCCCAGGGACGGGGGAGCCTGGTGGGCTGCCGTCTATGGGATCACACAGAGTCGGACACGACTGAAGTGACTTAGCAGCAGCAGCAGCAGCTTTTACCTTCATCAAGATGCTATGAACTTTGGGGTGCATGAATCTTCTTGGATTAGTGTTTTATTTCCAGATATATACCCAGGAGTGGAGTTGCTGGAACATATGGTAGCTGTATGTTTAGTTTTTGAGGAACTCCATACTGTCTTCTATAGTGGCTGCACCAATTTACATTCCCACTAACTTTGTACAGAGGTTCCCTTTTCCCAACACACATTTTTGCCCACAGTTGTTAAAGCTTTTGATGATGGCCATTCTGACAGACGTGAGGTGATATCTCATGGCTTGTTGTTTTGGTTTGATTGTTTGCATTTCTCTAGCAATTAGTGATGCTGAGCTTCTTTTCAGGTGCCTGCTATTCCTCTGTCTACTTTTGAAAAATGTCTTCTCACATCTTCTGCCCATTTTAAACAACAAAATTTTTTAAATGATTATTTTTTAGTTTTTTTTTTAATATTAACAGAGTTATATGAGTTGTTTATATATATTTGTTTATGTATTTTGGATATTAACCTCTTGTTGGACATGTCATTTGCAAACATTTTCTCCCATTCTGTAGGCTATCTTTTCATGTTTTGAATGGTTTCCTTTGCTGTGCAAAACTTTTAAGTTTAGTTAGGTTCCATTTCTTTATTTTTGCTTTTATTTCTTTGGCCTTAGGAGACATCCAAAACATATTGGTATAATTTGTCAAAAGAGTGGTCTGCCTATGTTCTGTTCCACGAGTTTCATGATTTTAGATCTTTTATTTAGGTCTTTAATAGATTTTGAGTTTATTTGTGTAAATGGTGTGAGGAAATGCTCATCTGGTTGTTCTGTATGGTACTGTCCAGCTTTTTTAACACCACTTAATTACTGGGGAGACTGTTTTTTCTCCACTGTACAGTCTTGCCTCCTTTGTTGTAGATTAATTGACCATAAGTGTGTGGGCTTCTTTCTAGACTATGATTTTTGTGTGTGTCAGTATGGTTGTTATGATTACTATAGTAATGTTGCATAATTTGAAATCTGGGAGGGTCATACCTCCAGCTTTGTTCCTTTTTCTCAATAATTTTTTTTGGCACTTTGGGGTATTTGGAGTTCTATATGATTTTAGGATTATTCTTGCTCTGTGGGAAATGTCTTGGGTATTTTGATAGGGATCACATTAAATATCTAGATAACTTTGCATAGTGTATCCATTGTTAACAATATTTTTCTAATCCAAGAGCATGATTTAACTTTCCATTTCTTTCTATCATTTCCAATTTCCTTTATCAGTGCTAACATACTTTTCCGAGTATAGGCCTTTCCCCCTCCTTGGTTAAGTTTATTCCTGGTATTTTATTATGATGTGATTTTAAATTGAATTTTATTTTTACTTTCTTGTTCTGATAGTTTATTATTAGTGGATAGAAAAGCAACAAAGTTCTGTATAGTCATCATGTATCTTGCCCATTTGCTAAATTCATTTATTACTTCTGATAGTTTGCTACTAGAAACTTTAGGATTTTCTATGTATAATAACATGTCACCTTCTTTTCTTGTCTGATTGCTGGGGCTAGGACTCTCAATATGATGTTAAATAGAAGTGGCAAAAGTGTACATCCTTGTCTTAATTCTGAGTTTAAAGGAAAGGCATTCAGCTTTTTCACTGTTGAATATGATGTTAGCTGTGGGTCTGTCATAAATGGCTTTTACATAGGCATGTACCCTCTATATCAATTTTAATAAGTTTTTATCATGAATGGATGTTGAATTTTGTCAAATGCTTTCACTGAGTCTATTGAGATGATAATGTGGTTTTTTATGCTTCTGTTAATCTGGTGTATTGCATTGACTGATTTGAAGCATTTGATTTTGAAATACCTTGCACCCCTGGAATACATCCCAATTGCTTCAGGTATATGACTCTTTTATGTGTTATTGAATTTAGTTTGCTAATATTTAGGACTTCTGCATATGTATTCATCAGAGATTTGGCCTGTAATTTTTTTGGTAGCATCTTTGTGTGGTTTTGATGTCAGTGTAATGGTGGCCTCATAGAATGAATTTGGAAGTATTCCAGCCTATTTAAATTTTTGGATTGGTTTGAGAAGGATAGGTGTTAATTTCTTTTTCATATGTTTAGTAGAATTACCCTGTGAAACTATCCAGTCCTACACTTTTATTAGCTGGGAGGTGTGTATGTGTGTGTGTACACCAAATTTAAGTTTGTTACTAGTGATTGGTATGTTCCAGATGTCCAGTGCTACTTCCGCCTCAGCAGGTGGCATATTTCTAGAAATTTGTCCATTTCTTCTAGGTTGTCCAATTTGTTGGCTGTCTTCTAGGTTGTTTGGCATATAATTAGTATTCTTTAAAAATTTTTTGTAACTCTGTAGTATCAGTTCCTTCTCTCCTTTCATTTCTTAATTTGTTTTTGGAGCCTCTCTCTTTTCTTCTTGGTGAGCCTGGCTACAGTTTCACCATGTTTAGTTACCTTTCCACAATACCAGCTCTGGTTTCTTCTATCTGTCCTATTATTTCCTTCTGCTGATTTTGGGGTTTTTGAAGCTCTTCTTTTTCAAATTCCTTTAGGTAGTAGGTTAAATTGTTGGAGATTCTTCTTGTTTCTTGAAGAAGGGCTCTACTGCTATAAACTTTCCTCTTAGAACTGCTTTGCTGCATCCCACAGATTTCAGACTGTTGTATTTCCATTTTTCTTGAGGTATTTTCTGACTTCCTTACTGATTTCTTCATTGACCCATTGGATTTTTAGTAGCACATTGTTTAGTCTTTTCATATTTGTTCTCTTTCCATTTTTTCTTTCTGTAATTGAATTTTACTTTCATATTACTGTGGTTAGAAAAACCGCTTAATATAATCTCTGTAATCTGAAGTTGTTAAGGCTTATTTTGGCCTAGCATGTGATAGATCCTAGGGAATGTTCCCTGTGTACTTGAAACCAATGCGCATTGTGCTTTTTTAGGATTGATTTTTTTTTAATAGCTTGTGGTGCCTGGCACTTTAGAATTGCTATTCTCAGGGGCAGCTACTCAACAAAGGAAACCAGACATTCCTTGACTAAATGGCTGGTGGTGTAGGATCATTTTTTTAAGGGATAACCTATCAAGGCACTTTCTAACACCTCTCTTTTCGGAGATTAGGTCTTCTTGGGTATTTTTTTTTTTTTTTGGCAGGGGGAGCTGCAGATACTTTATTCATAATCTCTGTAGCCACTTTACACAAGGACTTCTGCTAACCGTTCTTTTGTAGTAGCTATTTGAAAAACACGGGATCAGAAATTTGGTGTGCCTCAGTTCATCTGGAATATTGTGCTGTGACCACCAACTTAAAGGCTGTTTCCATATCAAGGCAAAGGAGCATTTCAGAGTATGCTCTTTGAGGAAATTATTGTATCTTCTAGACAACATTGATTTTAGGGAAAAAACCACTACAATATTGTAAAGTAATTAGCCTCCAATTAAAATTAATTAATTTAAAAAAGGCATCTAGAATCTATCTTGAATGCCAAGGGTCTACTGCATATTTTTTAAAGGCATAGCTCCTGAAGACCATTTATAAAAACCTGCATGGTCTATCTTTCCAGTTGATGACTTTGATATATAGACAAGCAGATGTCTACTTATCATCTTGACTGAGACCTGACCCTTGAAATTATTCTATCATTTGTCATGGCATTTTTCTCAAGCAATTGTTTACATAACTTTTGGAGTAAATGTGTATTAATTTGCCATACATTTAGAGTGTGTTTATTGTGCCCAAGCACCATTGGGCTATAAGGAAAACAAATATAAATATGACAGAGACCTTGGCTTCATGTAGTTGAAGTACAGTGACAAAAAAAGGTAACCCCTGCATCACTGCCATCTCATCATGACTGAGAGAAAGTCTAGGAACTGGGGAGTGGGGCAAGAAAAGATGATACTAAATGAGTGAGGCTCAAGTTAAATACTGAAGGATAGATAGGAATTAGCCAAGTGGACATGATAAGGAAGTGCATTTCAAGCACAAGTTAAACATGCATGAAGATGAACAACCTATAGTTAAAATTTTCTGGTTGTGATAGTGTAGTGTATATTCAGAATGATAAAGTTGTCAGCTGTACTTGTGTGGCAGAATGAATTAGCTCATACATATCTGTAGCACCACTGGCCTTGGATCAGGATCTGGAATACTGTTAGAGGATTCTTCTGGGCCTCAGATCAGCATGAACAACTCCAAACAAGGATCTGAGTAATTATCTTCTAAAGATGCTCTATCGAAAGGCAGCAAGGAAGTCTATAGGTTTCAGCTGAGAGATAAATCTCATCTTAAACACTAATGACAGTCTCATCTAGGAGAACTAACTGAAGATGCCATTTCATTAAAGTGTGACAGCTCCATGCCTCAAAGTTCTTGATGGAACAGACACAGTGCCTAACATGCCTCAAGTAAGTTCTGCTTGACTCCAGCCAAAGTTTTCTTTAGTAATTTCAGAGACTGAATCTATGTATATCTGCTGAAGTAATTTCTCAGGATTTCCAAGTCCCTTTACTCGTTGCCAGTTGTTTTAGGATTTACAAATTCCTGGCTTCTTCCTTTCACTTTTATTCCAAGAAACTATCTATAGCTGGGCTGCCCTGCATGGTAGCCACTACACAGATGTGCTGTTTAAGCTTAAAAGTTCAATATTTTATTCCACCAATCACATTCTACGTGCTCAATAGGCATTTGAGTCTATGGCTACCATACTGGACAATTCATTTATAGAAAATTTCCATCCTCATGCTTGCATGCTCAGTTGCTCAGTCATGTCCACCTCTTTGCAACCCCATGGACTGTAGGCCACCAGGCTCCTCCAGGCAAGGATACTGGAGTGGGTTCCCATTTCCTTCTCCAGGGGATCTTCCCAACTCAGGCATCGAACCCAAGTCTCCTGCACTGGCAGGCAGATTCTTTACCACTGAGCCACCTAGGAATCCCACCTACCCATATCATAAGTGAAGTATGTTATGCTCTTCAGGAGGTCATCTATATTGATTTTCGTGGCTAGTATATTCAAAAGCCTGGACAATTTACCAGTTATCTTGCCAGATGACACATTCTGGGGCGGGGAGAGATACAACATTGGATCCCAACAATTCTCACCCTTCACGAAAATCTGACAGTATGTTTTAATAGCATATTCTTTCACTCTGCAATGGAAAAAAGACTGGACTGTCAATATTTTCTTTGCTGTTGTTGAGGACACAGGTTCCCAACTGACCTAGGGAAGAATAAGCTGATATGGACAATTTAGTAGATTATAAGCAGTTGTTGGTGAAAGAAAAGTTTTGATAAACCACCTGGTGTAGAATAAAACAGTTCTGAGCTGAAACCTAACATTTTCTTAAGATTACTATTACATTATTGACCAAGTCATCCAAATGTCACTCTACACTCAAAGAGAAATGGACCTCTGAGTATGATACCATACATGCTAAACACAATGTTGGAGTTTCCAATATATGATTTTATTCCAGATGAATTGAAGTTTACAAGGCTTTTGAACACTAAATTAACAGCGGCATCTTTGTGAATGAAAAGAAAGCATAAGATGAACTGGGATATTTTTTCTTAAGCTGTTGGCAATATCTATTATTACACATATACCCCAAGGTCAAGGAGGAGGACATATATCTATATCTATATATATCTCACCTAATTTGTGCATATATATATATTTCTAATTTTTATTTGAGTATAGTTGATTTACAATGTTGTGTTAGTTTCAGGTCTTATAGCAAAATGAATCAGATGTACATACATCTATTTATATACTCAATCTCTTTCAGATTCTCTTCTCATATATGTTACTTAGCAGAGTTCCCTGTGCTATACAGTAGGGCCTTGTTAGCTATCTAATTTTAAATTACTTTTATTGGAGCATAGTTGCTTTAGTGTTGTGTTAGTTTCTGCTGACAGCAAAGTGGATCAGCTTGTATGTATACATATAGCCCCTCTTGGGATTTCCTTGCCATTTAGGTCACCACAGAGCCCAGGACAGATTCCCCTGAGGTATATAGTAGATTCTATTTTGTACATAGTATCAGCAGTGTATACATGTCAATCCCAGCCCCCCAGTCCAGCCCACCCCCACTCTCTCCCCACTTGGTGTCCATACATTTGTTCTCTCTGTCTCTATTTCTTTTTGCAGATAAGATCATCTGTACCATTTTCTAGACTCCACATATATGCAGTAACGTATGGTATTTGTTTTTCTCTTTCTGACTTTTTCGCTCTGTATGACAGACTCTAGGTCCATCCACATCTCTACAAATGACCCAATTCCATTTCTTTTTATGGCTGAGTACTATCCCACTGTATATTGTACCATATCTTCTGTATTTATTCATCTGTAGATGGGCATTTAGGTTATTTCCATGTCCTGGCTATTGTATTTAAGTAGTTATGTGATAGGCATTGGGGTGTATGTGTCTTTTTGAATTATGGTTTTCTAAGAGTATGTAACTAGCAGTGGGATTTCTGGGCATATGGTAGTTCTATTTTTAGTTTTTTTAAAGGAAACTCCTTACTGCACTCCACAGTGGCTGTATCAATTTACATTCCCACCAACAGGGTAGGAGGGTTCCCTTTTCTCCACACAGTGTCTCAACTATTTATTGTCTGTGGATTTTTAAATGATGGTCATTCTGACTGGAGTGAGGTGATGTCTCATTGTAGTTTTGATTTGCATTTCTCTAGGATTTAGTGATGTTCAGCATCTTTTCATGTGTTAGTTGGCCATCTGCACGTCTTCTTTGGAGACATGTCTATTTACGTCTTCCACCCAGTTTTCGAATGGGTTCTTTGTTTTTCGGATATTGAGCTACATGAGCTATTTGTATATTTTGGAGATTAATCCTGAGGGTTGTCTTTCCATCTTGTTTATGGTTTCCTTGGCTGTGCAGAAACTTTTAAGTTTAATTAGGTCTCTGTAGTTTTGTTTTGATTTTCATTAGGAGGTAGGTCAAGAAATATCCTGCTATGACTTATGTTAAAGTGTTCTGCCTATATTTTCCAATGAGAGTTTTATAGTGTCTGTCCTTACGTTTAGGTCTTTTCTCCATTTTGAGTTTGTTTTTGTGTACGGTGTTAGGGACTGCTCTACTGTCACTCTCTTACATGTAGCTGTCCAGTCTCCCCTGCACCACTTATTGAAGACCCTTCTTTTCTCCACTTTGTGTTCTTGCCTCCTTTGCCATAGATTAGGTGAGCAAAGGTATGTGCGTTTATCTCTGCAGCAGTGTATTATGATGGTTATGATATTGAGATACTGACTCTGAAAGAAACTTCTTAATTCCCAGTCCTGGTTCACTGTGTAGCTTTGGGCAGGTGACTAAATCTTTCGAAGTCATCAGTGTCCTCTTCTATAAAATGACACCTACTCCACCAGGTTTTTAGGAGTGTTAAATGAATAAGAGCATAATTATGAATATTCTTAGGCACACAGTAAGTGCTGTATTTGTATATGCCGTCAGGAGCACAATGTCCTCATCAGGAAAGCCTGGCAGTACTTTTATAATCCAATTCACATTGAATCCTGGTGATCATTATATATACATGTGTGACCATTCTAGACATTGATGCCACCTTACCCCAGGATCTGGCAAGTATCCCCTTCAGAGTAGCCATCAGTTCAGATTTGTGGATGGATGACTGCTTGGTTCTCCCTTCCCCGGGTGATCAGTCAGGACACTGTTTGGTTTTGACTCTGTTTCTGTCAAAGTATAATCCCCTTTTCTATGTGTGGGTGTAATTAGGTTCATTCTATAAAACTCAAGACTGGATATCAATGCTATACATGATACTAAGAAGCCAGATTGTTTTGCTGCAGGGTTTTCTTGTTCATACACACACACATATATATATATGTGTGTCTGTGTGTGGTATAAAACTTACTATGTAGTCTCTTTAAAAAAAAGTTTAAAATGTGTTATATGCAAACTTCCATGATTAAGTCCAGGTTGAGGAAGGGAATGATGGTCAATAGAGCAGATGAATTTGAGAAATATGTAGGAAATACAATATTCATATGTAATAAGTTGTTTTTAAACAACAACAAAAAAAAAAACAGTCCCATTAAGCTCCACACTTAACTGTGTTAGTTTTAGCCCTGGAACAGAATCTTATACCAGAGAAGTGGGCATCTCTGGACCAGCACTAGTTAGTTCAGCTGCCAGACAGACCCCTGCCATCCCCTAAAGGAGAGCAACCTCGCAATAGCTGTCCTATTTTTCTGCCTAGTATAACATCTTTGTTCTTGCTCCTTTCTGCCTTCAGAAGTCTTTCATTTTCTACAGCTCCTTGGAGATCCTTTTGTCTTCTAGATTAGATGCTGCCTAATTCATGAATTATTCAGTAAAGCCAATAAGATCTGTGAAGTTTACCTAGTTGAATTTTGTTTGTTTACAGTTTGATGGCCGTGGTTGAATCTGAAGGAGACTACCAATGGCTCTGAGGACAATGGGAGACACAGACGTCTGTCCCCGTGAACCCTTCCACTTCTCTGGCTTCTCATCGTTCCCCAGTGCTGTGTGAGTTCCCCTCAGGTCTGAGCGCCTTGTGTAACTGGCTGTCCAGTCCTGGGTCAGCCTGGACGGGCGGTGGCAGGGTGCTCGTCCTCAGCTCGCATCAGTTCCAGTTACACATGGGAGCTGCTCTTGGAGCACCCCTCGGGCCTTCTCTTGGCCAGTCCCCAGGACCACCTCACTGGTGACTGCTGGTAGCCACACTTGCATCTTGTTAATGTGTACGTGCAAGAAGGGAATAATAGTCCTACTGCTAATGGGAATCTTAGAAGGCAAAGCTACAAAACCAGCAGGCAAGGCTTGAGCGCTAAAAAACCATTCGAGTGCTTGCCACCCAACTCTGACTCCCATCCTACGGTCAGGTGTTCACAGAATGACTTAGAGTGACGGTACGTCACCCTAACTCCAGGTACATTTTATTTATCCCAGCTGCCTTCCCCTCTTGGTGTCCACACATTCACTGTCTATGCCTGTCTCTCATTTCTCTTTTTCAAATAAGATAGTCTATAGTGTTTTCTGGCTTTCCTGCTGGCTCAGACGGTAAAGAATCCACCTGCGATGCAGGAGTGTGTTTGTGTGTATGTTAGTCGCTCAGTTGTCTGTGACTCTGCAACTCCACAGACTGTAGCCCACCAGGCTCCTATGTCCATGGGATTCTCCAGGCAAGAGTACTGCAGTGAGTTGCCATTCCCTTCTCCAGGAAACCTTCCTAACCCAGGGATCGAACCTGAGTTTCCTACATTGCGGGCAGATTCTTTACCATCTGAGTCACTAGGGAAGCCCACACACATATCGTTTTCTACATTCCACATATATGTGTTAATATACAATATTTGTTTTAGTCTTTCTGACTTACTTCACTCTATGACAGAATCTAGGTCCATCCATATCTCTACAAGTGATCTAGTTTTGTTCTTTTTATGACTAATACTCCAGTGTATATATCTTCTTTATATATTTTCTTTATCCTTTCTCCTGTAGATGAACATTTAAAACAACATACACTTTACAATCCCCAACACAGCAGCATTAATTGGGTATTAATTTGGCTCTAGAAGAACCCAGGCTTAGGCAAAGAAGTGAGATCCACACATTTTAAATAACTGAGTGCACCACTTTTGGGCACAAAGGCTCACCATTTTACGTCTAATAACTGAGGTCCTGGAAGTTGTCAGTATCTACCAAGACGGTAAAATCTTCCTGACACAATCTAGAATCACAGTGGCCATGTTGATGAATGCTCTGGGTCAACACCACCATTCACGTAAGTGCTCTTGAAAGCAAGGACTCCCAAGTCATACAGGATGGGACACTTGTTTTAATTGTCTTGCAGAAGTCTCCAGAAGACTAATGAGAAATCAAAGACACAAGAGGTACCTAGAACAAAGGACTGTAAGACTAACGTGACTCCTGTTCTCCTCTCTAGGCTCCTCACCTGAGCACTCGCAGTCTGCTTGTCTTCCACCTGAACTGACTTTCCACTCTGAAGAGGCTATAAGACTGAAACCAAAGTCCTCCAAGTAAGTGGCCACATAGACGTCCCCACATCAACCCTTGAAGGAGGATCCCTTCCCGGGGTGATGGGACTCTGAGGGATTCTCAAGTAAACGGCTACCAATTGCACCTTTAAAAAGCTAATGTAAAACTAAAATTAGTGGACAATCTTGTAAAGTTCTGGTAGATATTGGGGCTACGCTCTGCTTTAAACCTCAGTCATCTGGAGCTACAGATAGGGACCTAGGAAAACTGACAGAAGCTGAGCGTCCTTCCCAAGGTCCTCTCTCCTAAATATGTGCAGTGGCCAGGTGAGGGAGGAAGGAGAAATTTCACCTGTCCCTTTCTCTCTAAATCTTGGTTATCACTCTATATACACAAACACACAGATGCAAACCGAGATCTTAGTAGATTTTGTTGTACAATTTTAGCCATGAGGTAGGTGTGATACTGTAAAATTCATTAGTTTATAAAAGAACAGTTGGATACACATCTTCCCTCTTGTTTTTCTCATTTCCTGAGAACTTGGCAACTGTCAAGTTGGAGGCCTGGAAAGTAAGATCAGACAAATATGGGTTGTGTTCCATTTTTGGTCAGGGCCTACTCATCACTGCCAGCCCTCAGGGGAACTCAGTCTTGCTTTCCTTTGGTTATCTATGGGAGTGGCTCTGTAACCTAAGTTCTGGACCCTGGTGGGCTTCCCAGGTGGTGCTAGTGGTAAAGAACCCGCCTTGGCAATTCAGGGGACGTAAGAGACATGGGTTTGATCCCTGGGTCAGGAAGGTGCCCTGGAGAAGGAAATGGCAAGCCACTCCAGTATTCTTGCCTGAAGAAGCCCATGGACAGAGGAACTTGGCAGGCTACAGTCCATGGGGTCGCAGAGAGTTGGACATGATTGACTGACTAAACATATACACACACCAGAGTCAGAGGAAAATGCTTTTTAGGCCCTCTCCCCCCTAAGCCAAAATGAACCTAAGTACCTAGAGAGAAAGAAGTCATTCTAAAAACAAGCAGCTCTAAGTCTGGAATACAAGTGCTGCTTTTTTGCTTGCTTGTTTTGTTTTTCCATCTTAGTTGAAGGTCTTCTCCAGGATACTAAGAGGCGATTTGGGGATAAGGTAGGTGGGTGGGTGGGTCAGCCTAGGATGTCATTCAGGCTGCAACCCCAGTCTAAAAGTCTTTACCACAACAGAAACACAGTCCTAAAACCAATATCAAGGGCCACCTATCCTCCTTACCAATCCCCAAACCTCCCCTAGCCCTGGGGTCGCACAAAGTCAGAAGGCCTGCAGAGATTATAAAAGATCTGGACTTAGGAAACAAGGCCTTCTCGGGGGAACTTACATCCTTTCTCTGTACCTTCTGAGATGCAGATATTTTACCTGGTCTTCTCTAGGAAGGAAGATGATTCTTATCAGAAAGGGAAAAAAAAAAAAAAACTTGAAGAAGAAATAATGGTAAAAGAATAGCTATTTGAAACCTAGGCCTATTATAAAATCTTTGATTAGTGAAAAGTCTTTAACATCTAAGGACATAACCTTACTTTATTCCATCTGCCAAATCCAGAATTTGTATATCTAATTGTTCTTTTATAAACTAGTGAGTTTTGAATTATCATACCTGCCTCATGGCTAAAATTGTAAAACAAAATCTATTAAGATTTCTGTCTGCATCCATCTGTGTGTATGTTATGTGCTCAGTCATGGCTGACTCTGTGCGACCCCATGGGCTGTAGCCCGCCAGGCTCCTCTGTCCATGGGTTTCTGCAGGCAAGAATTCTAGAGTGGGTTGCCATCTTCCCAACCCAGGGACTGAAGCCAGGTCGCCTGCATTGCAGGTAGATTCTTTATGCCCTTGTATGCTATAGATGTGTGATATTTTCCTACATGCAGATGATATTACCAATGTTAATATGTAAAGAGCTCTGCTGAATTGGCCTAAAGACAAACACACATTCTATTAATCAAATATACTTTTAGAAATATAAAAACTCACACAAATACTTTCCAAGATCATGTGATCTAGGATAATCTTCAATAAACAAGCTGGTTTAAGCTTGATTTAATTAAAACAAGCATGCTTTAGAGTTAACAATATTAAATATAATACTTTTATTCTACCTAGGCTTACTAAAAATCCAATAAGCTCATGTAATGTATTATAGAATTTTTTTGCAAGAAAGGCAACTTAAGGTGATGGTTAGCTGTTTAATGTCTCATGAACTTTTCATCAGTATCTAAATGTAATTAAACAGAAATTTATAAGTAAACTTTTCAACAGTAACTAGGCTTTATGGTCTTTTCCAAGGTCTTTTCTGGTAACTTGGAACCCGAAAGTTGTATTGAAATAAGTCAAATAATGGATATTTACTGAATATCTAAATTATTTTCAAATACCATAAAATACTGAAACTATTACTGAATGTAAGTTTATCAAACTTATTTTTAGCTTCCTTTTACTGAGGAACTAAAGATATTTGGATCTAGTAGTAAACACCACATTGAAAAATGTATTATGATAAATATACTTCTGGAAATTATGAAATGTTATACACTTAACAATCCCCAGAATGCTTGTTTGACAGTCTACAATTGCTCACTTCTTACTTTATACCAGGAAGGACAGATTCTAAAGGATAAGACTTATAATCACTATATGGAATTATAATGACTTAGAAATAATAAGTATGAAAGGAAAAAACTGGTTGTTCCTAACTGAAAATAAAATGGGACACAATTTGAATAAACACAAAAAAAGTTGTAGAAGGTTTGCAGAAAAGAACTCTTGGGAAGGGACTTTTATGTGTGGTCAAGCTAGTTTGGAATGGATTAAGTTCACTGTGGAAAAATCAGAAATCAGAAAAATCAGTTTCCTCTCCATTAAAATGGCAAAGTGTACTTTTGGTCTTCTTTTCCTAAAGACTATGAAAATTTACCTTTTCAAAGTATTCTTCCTGGACTGCAAAGTTTTATATTTGACCAAATTAACTGTGCTTCATGTTATCTCTATTAGGTCTTGAATTCCTTAAGAAAACTCAACCTTCTTAATATTAAAAGAGGTAAGTTTTGCTTATAACTACATAATTGTTTTCACCTTTACCATCTTTTATTGTCATTTCAGTTAAGTAGATAATGACTGAAGTATTATCTAGTAATGATCTGTGATCCTATTTAATCAAATGTTCAAACTTTTTTGATATTTTCCCCAAACCAAATTTTAATTAGGGTCTTTTTTGACCTCAAACTAACTTTGATATTTCCCAGAGGATTCCCGGGAAATGTCAAGGGATTTGTTTCTCCTATGGTGAGATGTTAAGATAAATTAGGGTTATTTGATATGTTAAATTATGCAGGAAGCATTATCAAATAAGAAGTGACGCTAAACCTTCTTAGGTTATATTTGTGTGGATGCATGCTGTCAATGTTCTGAAACTGAAACATCCTAGAAATTTGATATGTTCTTGCATAATAATGTTATCATATTTTCCCAGCTATTACCTTAATTAGCCATGGGCATTTAAAAATCTTCCCTGGTGGTCTAGTGGTTAGGATTTGGCACTTTCACCACCACGGCCCATGTTCGTTTCCCGGTAAGAGCTTCCTTGCTAGCTCAGTGCTAAGTGACATAAGAGATGTAGGTTCAGTCCCTGGGTTGGGAAGATCCCCTGGAGGAAGGCACAGCAACCCAGCCAACCCAGCTCAGTGTTCTTGCCTGGAAAGTCCCATGGACAGAGGAGCCCGGTGGGCTACAGACCATGGGGTCACAAACAACGCAAACATGGACATTTTTAAGTCTGTTTTCATTTTACTCTGTGTTTGCAAAAGTCAAAGTCATGAAAAGGATCCTATCCTGTGCCAACACGGAGACCTCAAATCACACTGAGTAGAAAGGGAATTAGCTGACACAGAGGTAAGAAGTCAGATCAAGAATGTTTAATTTCTCCTTCCTCCTCTGATCATCCTTTTCCTACATCTTATATCGTGAAGGTCTTTATGATTCTTTTGTCTACTTTTACCACCTTGCTCGGGCCTCAAAGATAATGCCATTAGTCCCATATCTCAGCCCATTACAAGGGTGGGGAGGATAGTAATCCAGCCTTCAAACAACTGCTGGATTTGCCAGGATTCTGGTGGTTCTGTCAAAGCCTCAGGTTTCTCAAAAAAAAACAAACTCACCCTCTTTATCTTTCATGTTAGACTCCCAAGCCTGGGGAGCTTTGCATCTAGGCTCTGTACAAAGAAAGGGACACGAGGCAAGGAGAAGCACACCAATCCACCTGCGGTTTCACAGACCTTTATGCTTCACTGGCCTCCATAGCTGTCATCTTTCCAGTCCAGAGCCACAGACTCAAATGCAAATTACCAGGATGCCTTCATGAATCCAACTTTACTTCCTTCAGCAGATTCCTACTAAACTGACTAGTACGCTTACCTTTACTGCAAATGAGGCTATGATCAGAAACTTTTTCTTGCTCTTGGAGAGATTATAGAATCTGCTGCTAAAGCAAGAGCTGCCTGACAGAAATTCCCAGATTCTCTGCTCAAAGTTGTTCTTGATAATGCCACAGCCTTTCATTATTTCTTAACTAACCAAGGTGTCCATGCCATGGGAAACGAATACCGCTTCCTATGGTGGATTGATACCGTAAGGAAGTTGCCACTCAGCTCCATACTATCAGTGGAGTCTTTCTTTGGCTTGCTCTGATAGGCTTGGGACTTGGGGAGCACGTCTCTACAGTGCAGACACTGGGTATTCTGCTGATAATCCTCGTGGTCTCCCTAATGAAAAGCTTTTAAATGCATGTTCACAGCTGATAACCACCTCACAAATGATCACCCTGAGACTGGAACACGAGAAAAGGATCGAAGAGCCTGAGCAACATAAAGAATGTGGATCTGCCCTTGTGACCTCTGGATGCCACGGAGATTCGGCAAAACACTGTAAGAAGGAGCGGGGAGTGCTGATACCTTAAATTTCCATCACCTCTCTCAGACTGTGAGTGATTTCAAAGGGGGAAATAGGTAAACACAAGAAAACAGACACACAGTGGAGTTTCTTACCCTAAGTTCCACTTAAGCAAACCAAGACCTAACCTAAGGAAGGTTTTGACTCTCCTAGAAATGAATCTTCAACCAGTCCACCAGGAATTGCTGGATCCACTAGTTAGGTCATCTGCCTGACTGACCCCTGCCATCTTCTAAAGGAACCCCACAATAACTAGCTTGCTTTTTTGCCTAGTGTAAACTGCCACATTCCCAGCCACAGTGTAGGAGGATTCCCTTTTTCCACATCTTCTCTACCATTTGTTATATACCTTTTAATCATGGCCACTCTGAACAGGGCGAGATGGTGCCTAGTTATAGTTTTGATTTGCAATAACTATAATTCAAAAAGATGCGTGCACCCCTATGTTCACAGCAGCACTATTCACAATAGCCAAGACATAGAAACAACCTAAATGTTCATCAGTAGATAGATGGATAAAGATGATGAGATGTGTATGTATATATAGACATAAAACTATAAAAATCAGAATGGCCATCATCAAAAAGTCTACAAATAATAACTGCAGCAGAGAGTGTGGAGAAGTAGGGATGTAAGTTCTTGCAGCCACTATGGAGGAGAACAGCATAAATGTTCTTTAAAAAAAACTAAACATAGAATTACCAACTGATCCTGCAGCCCCACTCCTGGGCATATATCCAGAGAAAACCATAATTCAAAAAAGATACATGCACCCATGCATTCATAGTAGCACTATTTACAATAGCCAAGCTATGTAAATGACCTAAATGTACATTGAGAGATGAATGAATAAAGAAGAGTGGTACATATACACAATGGAATTATTACTCAGCCATAAAAAAAGAAGGAAATAATGCCATTTGTAGCAATATGGCTGGACCTAGAGATGATCATACTAAGTGAAGTAAGTTGAGACAGAAAGATAAATACCATATGCTATCACTTATATATGGAATCTAAAATATGGCGCAAATGAACCCATCTCTGAAATAGAAATGGAATCACAGACAGAGAGAGAATAGATTTGTGGTAACCAAGAGGGAGGTGGGTGGGGGAAGGATGGGCTGGGAGTTTGGGATTAGCAGATACAAACTATTACACATAGGATGGATAAGCAACAAGGTCCTACGGTATATAGCACAGGGAGCTATATTAAATATCCTATAATAAACCACAATGGAAAATAATATAAAAATAATGTATATATGTGAATAACTGAGTCACTTTGCTATACTCCTGAAACTAACCAACCCAACATTGTACATTGACTCTATGTCACTGAAAAAGTCATCTTGTACAGGTCCTCACAGTTCCTTCCCATCTGTGAGGCTGGATGCCGCCTGATTCAAAAATCACTGAATAAAACCAGTTAAGATCTTAAAATGCACTGGGATAAATTTTAAACAGGATTAATGTTAAATTGTTCTCATGGGCATAATTATTTCAATTACTGTTATTAACTGCCTTTTGAGGGATTCGTTTCTGTCACTGGAATAAAGCTTGACTGACCTCAGTCTGTAATCACTGTCCCTTACTGATGAGGTTCTTCCACATTGTTCCTGGTCCTACTCGTGTACGCTCTCCACCTACAAGCCCCTAACCTAAGAGAAACTTCACGCGAGAGAATGAGAATGATGATGGTGACTTACCCTCTATTCCACGTCATCCCTGCCAGATATATATTTGACATCACCGAAGAAAACCATCGCTCTAAGTTCAGTCATCTCTCTCCCTCGCTCACACTTCTCCAGAGCCTTCCCACTACACGTACAATAAACTACAAGCTCCCGCCATGGTCCATCAGGCCGCTGTGGTTCCCTCTAGGATCGCCATGTGCACCGACCCGCTCCAGCTCCATGAACACATCCAGCTCTGTCCTCTGCAGGGCTTCCCCACTGTTCTTTCTCTGGAACACACCAGTGTTATTCACTGTTACCTTCCTGAAGGCCTTCCCTTAAACACTACTTCCTTAAAGAGATGGTCCCTAACCAACTAAATAGCATTAAACCCCATTCTTTGCATTTCTCTCTCAACCAGTGTCGCTTTGTTTCCTTTGTCGTACTAATTATCATTAAAATATACATATAAAAATATGTGTATATACTTACTTATTTTTTATATTCTAGCCTAGTTATACCTACACACAACTGGATGCAGGGGTCACGGGATGGTATTTGGCCATGTCCACAGACATTTTTGGTTGTTACGACCAGGTAAAGGGGGATGCTAATGGCAAATACAGGGTAGAATCCAGGGATGTTTCTACATATCCTATAATGCACAGGACACCTCTCCCCCTCACAAACCTATAGAAGTATTATCCAACATAAAATGCCAATATTGCAAAAGCTGAGAAACCTTGGTCTAGTTCTACCACTGTATTGAAATGCTTCATGAAGGCAATGCCTTCCCTAGCTTATTTATCTGTGGACCCAGAACCTAGCAAATACCCTCTTGGATGCATGAGTGGATAATATTAAGGATAAAAAGGTAGGTGAAGTGCCTCAGAGCAGAAACTATCCAAACACAGAGACCTCACATTTTTCCTGGAATCCCATTCTGTTGGGATGGGTTCTGTCGAAATAAGCATCCTTGCTCGGGATTCTCCAGTTTTCCCCTTTGAAGTCTACTTCTACCTGAAGCATGACATTCCTCTGTTGGAATCCTTGTCATGTACAAAACTAGAGATATATAGCAAATACAGACTTACCCAAAGGTGAGGGCTGTAGGGCACAGACAAAACACGATGGGTACGGCCTGCTGACTGCCCCCTAGTGGTCTGATGCAGCAGTGCAGCGCTGTGGCACTGGAGGGGCCAATTGTATTCACACTGTCTGGCCCGCGTGGCTGAAAACACTAAACGTCTCTGACTTAGTGGCCAGCATTCGGCTACGAAACAGACTATGGGTCCAGAGGGGACCAAAGTGAGAGCTTCACAGTCATTTCCCCTTCTGTAATATCTCAGGGTTGCATGACGAATATATGTGGCATTTCTGCAGAAATCACCTCATCATTAAAAAACAAAATTCCTCTAGAACAAAAGTTTTTAAACTTTTTATGAAAACATAAATGACTCTGGACAGCCAATGCAATCCCAAGAAAGAAAAATGGATCTGGAGGAACCAGACTCCGTGATTTCAGTCTATACTACAAAGCTATAGTACTGGCACAAGAACAGAAATATGGATCAATGGAACAGGATAGGAAACCCAGAGATAAATCCATGTACCTATGGGTCAGTTAATCTACCAAAATCTGTTCAATAAATGATGCTGGGAAAACTGGCTAGCTACATGTTAAAGAATGAAATTAGAACACTCCCTAACACAATACACAAAAATTAACTCAAAATGGATTAAAGACCCAAAGGGCAGAGACTATAAAGTTCTTAGAGGAAAACATCAGCAGAAAACTCTTTGACAAAAATGGCAGCAATATTTTTTTTTTTGATCCAACACCCAGAGTAATACAAATAAAAGCAAAAATAAATAGGACCTAAGTAAACTTAAATGCTTTTGCACAGCAAAAGAAACCATAAACACCATGAAAATACAACCTACAGAATGGAAGAACATATTTGCAAATGAAGCTACGAACAAGGGATTCATCTCCAAAATATACAAACAACTCATGCAGCTCAATATCAAAGATAAACAACCCAACACAAACTGGGCAGAAGATATAAACAGACATTTCTCCAAAGAAGACATACAGATGGCCAAAATGCACACAAAAAGATGCTCAACATCACTAATTACTAGGGAAATAAAAAATACACTGCAGTATCACCTCACACAGGTCAGAATGGCCAATATCAAACAGTCTAACAAAAACTACATGCTGGAGAAGGTGGAGAAAGGGGAACCCCTCTACCCTGTTGGTGGGAATATAAATTTGTGCAAGACAATAAATAGAATAGTATGGAGGTTCCTTAAAATAAAAATAGAACTACCATATGATGCCATATGAAGTAAATCAGACAAATATTGTATGATAACACTTATATATATATATATATTTAGATTACACATATAAGAACTTATCTACAAAACAGAAACAGAATCACAGGCCTAAAAAACAAACTTATATTAACCATTACCAAAAGGGAAATGTGGGAGGAAGGGATAAACTAGGAGTTTGGGAGGACCGTGTACAGTCTAACACATATAAACTAGATCATCAGTAAGAATCCACCGCAGAGCACAGGGCACGCTACAGAACTCTGTCATAACCCACATGGGAAAAGAACATGAGACGGAATAGATGTACGTGTGTGTGTAACTAGTTCACTTTGCTGTACACTTGTAACTAATCCAATATTGTTAAGTCAACTATCCTCCAGTGAAAATTAAACTAAAAAATAAACTCAATTAGAAGCAAACACTCCTCCTTTATCTACTGGACTGTATATTTCGAGGTAACATAGATGACAGGACAGATATTAAAAATTAAATGACATACATCACATGCCCCCGGATGCCAAGTAACAATGAATGTGAAGTGCCCCCTCAGGGTCAACAGGATTCACCCAAACTTGCAAGTCTATGAAATTCAGAAATGGGACAATGTGCTGAACTCTTCTTAGAAACTAGTGTCCTGCTCTCCTTTCCATAAGGAGATCACTTGGCTTTCATGATAATGTCAACAAATTCTCAAAGGAAGCAGATGTCAGCTTCCCAAACTGGAAAGTTAGGATGGGCCCACCTTCTAATATATTCTAAGGGACAAGGCATATTTGCTTTCCTAGTTCCAAGTGATTTGTAAACATCTTCAGCACAATGAGAGAGCGAACATTTTGTCATAGGAACATTTTGTCCCTTCAGTTTCTGTCCTCTGGTCAGAAGGATGTGTAGCTAGTTCTGGCAGTGTCTGGGGAGGTTCACCCGAGATTTAGGTCATCACTGAAATGTGACTGGACCATCAGCGGTCTTTGTAAACTGGTGTGGATTTGGTCAGATGCTGAAAATATTGCGGCAGACCAGCCCATTCTATCATCACACTTCCCTGTGGCTGATCAAACATCACAGGGAAGATTCCTTAGTTTGATAGAAGAGGTGAAAATCCCTCCACCCTGTCATCTGTGTTCCTGTTCATGTGTCTCCCCTCACTCTCAAATTATTTAACCTTGAGCTTGGAAGTCATCCTTGTCATCTAAAATTTGGGGGACAAAAATTAGGCAGACTATCAGGCTTATGTATGACTGCACACCTCAGGCTACACTTTCCATGTCAGATTATACGAACAATATAACTTACTTTAAATACCACTTCATTTCTAACTCTGAAGAGAGTCTAATGATTAATTCAAATTAAACTACTCCAAAGCCAAAGTGGTATGTGTTATAAAACACGAAAGTGAGCTGGCTGAAAATTTTAATTTTCCCTACTTATTAGCTTTCTGCTCTGGGAATAAATTGAAGGTGTTAATTTCCTGGGTTTAAGATCTATTTTAAAATTCACCAGGCTGAGAGAGAGGCAGGGGGTGGGGGTGGGGTGGACAGAATGTAGAATAATTTTCTCATCTTTGAGAGAAAATTAAGAAACTTGGTTATCTTTTCAAAATTGGCTTCTGAGAGACTATTTTAGACTTTAGATGATGCTCTCTGGTTACCTGGTCCATATGGTACTTAACACAAGACAGATGCTTATAGCTCTAAGAGTTTTCTTTGGATTGAAGTGGACGCATACTCCAAAAATTCATAGGCTGAAGATCTAACCACGCCCCCCACCCCAACACTGTGACTGTATTTGGTTATAGAGCCTTTAAGGGGTTGTTAAAAATAAATGAAGTCATAAAGGTGGGTCCTAACCAGATAGGGATGGTGCCCAAAGGGAAAGGAGGAGAAGCCACACAACTCTCTCTTGATGAGTAGACGGAAGAAAGGCCACGTGAAAACACAGCAAGAAGAGAGAACCCGTTGGAAGTTATCCCCACTGGAATCCTGAGCTCAGAATCCTAGCTCCCAGAACTGTGAGAAAATACGTGTCTGTTGTTTAAGCCACTCTTCTAGTATTTTGTCCTGACAGCTTGAGCATATTATACACAACTCTTACCAACTTCTCTTATATTAAAAAGCAGAGACATTACTTTGCCAACAAAGGTCTGGCTAGTCAAAGCCACGGTTTTTCCAGCAGTCATGTATGAATGTGAGAATTGGACTATAAAGAAGGCAGAGCGCCAAAGAATCGATGCTTTTGAACTGTGTGTGGTGTTGGAGAAGACTCTTGAGGAGACTCCTTTGGACTGCAAAGAGATCAAACCTGTCAATCCTAAAGGAAATCAGTCCTGAATATTCATTGGGAGGATTGATCTGAGGCTGAAGCTGCAATACTTTGGCCACCTGATGTGAAGAGCCGACTCATTAGAAAGATGCTGGGAAAGATTAAAGGCAGGAGGAGAAGGGGACGACAGAGGACAAGATGATTGGATGGCATCACTGACTCGATGGACATGACTTTGAGCAAGCTCCAGGAGATGGTGAAGGATAGGGAGGCCTGGTGTGCTGCAGTCCATGGGGTCACAAAGAGTTGGACACAACTGAGTGACTGAACAACAACCTACTTCTCTGGTTTGATCATATGAGTACTGCACCATATAGGGCAGTAAAATCTCATTTACAAGATTAAATAATGAAAACAGTTGTCCAAAAGTCCACATATTTTAAGCTATTAAAGTCTTTTTCCTCCATAACAGAGTCTTCATAAATAACATTGTCTATTAGCCTACTAGAATCATACTGTCTTTTCTAGATTATTGCTATTTCTAGATATAGGGCTGCTGGAGATGTAGACTATAAATCCTTGTGTCTTCGTGAAACAGGACAGCAGTTGAGCGTAAGACACACAAAACACAAACTACTTAAAGGCCAGTGATCTAATGAATCAATGGAGATGCATAACTAAGTAGTCACTGTGTAGCTGGAATAATGCCTCTGCATCTTTCTAGAGGTGAGCATTGTTCTTTAGTTGCTCAGTCGTGTCCTACTGTTAGGGACCCCATGGACTGTAGCCCAGCAGGCTCCTCTGTAATTCTCAGGCAAAAATACTGAAGTGGGTTGACATTTCCTTCTTCAGGGGATCTTCCCGACCCAGGGACCGAACCCACATCTCTTGCACTGGCAGGTGGCTTCTTTACTGCTGAGCGACCACGGAAGCCCCGTGTCGTAACCTTCCCTCCCCGTGAATTCTCATCTCACTGTGGTCAGTGTGGGATGTGTGGCAGCAGCCCTGGCTTCCACCCACTAGATGGGCAGCCCTGCCCGCGTGTGACAGCTAAAGGTGTCTCCTGTGCGTGTGTGCTCGGTCGCGCCCGACCCTGCGACCCTGTGGACTGTAGCCCGCCAGGCTCCTCCACCCATGGGATTCTCCGGGCAAGACGACTGGAGTGGGTTGCCGATTCCTCCTCTGGGGAATCTTCCTGACTTGGGCTCAAATACCAACAAGGTGCAGTGGGACCTGGGTCAAATTCTAGGAGCTCACTAGGACTGCTGTCACTCCTGATCCTGCCACTGCACAAAGTGCTCCTCAGACAACCCGTGCTAATAAGTGGGGATGGATCACAAGTGCCTCCTCCTCCAAGACTTGATTCCACAGACTTGAGATAAACATAGAATTATTGAGTTGCAAGTGTGCTGAGATATTTCTGATCCAAATTACATTATTATACAGTTGAAAAATGTAAGGTGAATGAACTCACAGGACCAGGACTCCCAGTCCACACTTTACCTCTGCACATTAAAATATTTACACCCAGAATAATTTTAATATATACCTGAAAGGAGAACAGCTCCTTACCAGTTGGTAATGAGTCAAGCACCGAAGATAGGGAGAGGGAGAAGAAACAGGTGCAGTTCTTTGTAAAATCATGGCCTCGGCAAGCTGTGAAACACACCGGAGGCTACTGGAGAAAGGACTAGATCTGAAGTTGCTGGTACACAGTAGGCCTGCAGGAAAAGTGTGTTGGATACATCAGCTCATACCAATACTATAATGGATGTATGTGCTAAGTCGCTTCAGCCGTGTCTGACTCTTTGTGACCCCATGGACTGTAGCCCACCAGGCTCCTCTGTCTATAGGATTCTCCAGGCAAAAATACTGGAGTGGGTTGCCATTTCCTTCTCCAATAATGGATGTATACCCCACCTGTTTTTAAGAGGAAGGAACAGTGACCCTTGATGTTTCGAGGAAGAGTTGCCTCCATTCATTAAAAAAAAAAATCTTGGGAGCTGTGCTTTGGGGTTATAAAGTAAAATGGCAGGTGTATTCTGCCTGTGAGGAGGACATGAGTTCAGAGGGGTCAGTGGGCTGAGTGTTACTGCCTGAATTGTACTCCCCCAAATTTATATGCTGAAATCCCAACCCACAATAGATCCAAAATGTGACTGTATTTGGAGAAAAGGTTATTAGAGAACTAATTAAGTTACAATGAGGTCAGTAGAGTGGCCCTCATCCATATGATGGGTCTCCTTAAGAGGAGGAAATTTGGGGACAGACATACACATGAATAGAGAGAAGATCATGTGAAGATAAAGGGAGATGACCCTCTGCCAGCCAAGGAGAGAGACCTCAGAAGGAACCAACCCCACACCTTCCTTGCTGACCTCTAGCATCCAGGTCTGTGAGACGATGCATTTCTGATGATGAAGCCCCACCCCACCCGTAACTTGAGACGCAAGTGTTTCCAGCAAGTTACTGCAACAAGCTTCTGCCTCTGACTAGTTGAGATCTTGTGGTTTTAACACTGTGTGTAGATCTGTCATGCTGACCTTCCTCACCTCAAAAGGAACATTTCTCATTGTCTTGATGACTGTGAGAGGCTACTCTTTCTAGAGAACAATTATTTCCTAAGATATCTAACTTTAAGGAGCTAATGCCATTTGAAACAGAGGACATGATCCCTGATCCACATCCTCTGAAAGCCAGAGCATTCATCTGTATTCCAGGTGACATTTTTGAGATGAACTTGCCACCTTAGGTGTGTGCTTGACTTCAAACACACTTTGATCAATGTGAGAAAAAATTAAAATGACCAGATTTCATCTTGGTTTTGTATGCATTAACTCTAAGTGCCAAAAATAACATGGAGTATGCTTTATCGCTTTTCCAATCTGTGCACTTGATTTTATCTGAACCACGACACTCAGACTTGGAAGGATGGATTTCCAATTTATAGACAAGAAAGCTGAGGCTCAAAAGGTTACTCAAAACTGAAGAGCCTGGTAACAGCTGAGATAGAAGAGAGGTCCAGTGATGCTTCTCTGCCACTCAGCCACTGACCCTTTTAAACCAGCCAAAGGCAGGCAACAGAGTTATTACTTCAGAGTGTCTAGAAAAGGCAAACTAAAAGGAACTTCTTCCTTAGGCTCTTGGACTTCGGCTACTCTAAGACAATAGTAAGGTTAGATCCTGATATGACCAACTATTTGATTCTTCCTATGGGCTGAACTGCGCCCCAATTCACACACTGAAGTCTAAACCCTCTGATGCCTCAGAATGTGATCTTATTTAGAAAGAGGGCTATTGTGGATATAATTAGTTATGATGCAGTCATCCTGGAGTGGGTGGGCCTCTAATTCAGTAGGACTGGTGCCCTTATGAGGGCTTCCCTGATGGCTCACTGGTAAAAAATCTGCCTGCAATGCGAGAGACAGGGGCTCAATCCCTGAGTCGGGAAGATCTCCTGGAGAAGGAAATGGCAACCCACTCCTGTATTCTTGCCTGGAGAATTCCATGGTCAGAGGAGCCTGGTGGGACAGAGTCCATGGGTCTCAAAGAATCAGACAAGACTTAGCCACGTGCACGAGTGCCCCCATGCCAAGGGGGCATCTGGACACAGTCACGCATACAAACAGGATGCCAGGTGAAGAGGAGGCAGAGGTTAGAGTGTTGCTTCTACGAAGAACACTAGAGACTGTCAGGAAAATCCCAGAAGCTGGGGGAGCGGCAGCGAGCAGTGCGTGCCTCGGCCCTCAGAGGACCCAGCCGCGCCCACACCGTGGACCCCGCCTCTGGGCGGTGCCACCTAGTCTGTGTTCCCTTGAGTCAGTGTCCTTGCAAATGATACCGTCCTCACGCCAAGGATCTTCAGATAACGGTGTTAGAATTGCTAAGGGGCCTGCCTTCTGGACATTTCATCCTGGAGCATCCGGTCTGTCTACTTACCTCACAGAACTACTCTTTGCTACCAAACAGGATGGCTTGCTTCCACCCAGGACAATTAGGGAGTCACATGATCAGGTAAGGCTTGGAGGGGAGGGGCCCAGGGTGCCGCTGGAGGAGTCCCAGAGGAGAGAGCTGCCAGGGGAAACCGGCCCCTGAAATGGGCCTCCTTCCCCTCCTGTGCTAAGATCTCTGGATCTCCTGCTATCCTAAAATAGCTCCTCTTCTCCCCAGAGAACAGCTCTACGATGACCAGCAACATGCGCCCCTTGAGATGACCCTTCTTTAATGACAATATACAACCTGCACGCCCTCTGCCTTCTTGTTCTCTTTTAACCCTATGTCTTTGCTCACCTTTTTCCTCCTCTCCCCTTTGCTGATATTGTTAGTGAAGTGCCTTGATGCCAACAGACCCCTCTGGCCTAGGCCTCTCTTTGTGAGTCCTACCACTTGAATTGCCCACAGCCCATTTCCACTTGGACGTCCGATCATGGCTCCTGTGTGAACCTGTGAGCACAGCCCGGACAGAGGACACAGCAGAAGCAGACAGAGGGCTTCCCATCTCTTCTTTCTCCACCTCATGAGTTGTGCAGCCCTTGTCCTTGCAGTCCTTGCTCACACTTACCATCTATCACAAGCCAAGCTAATGATTCTCAAGGGCTCATTCAGCTATACAATTCAGTGATTTAAAAAAAAAAAAAAAATATATATATATATATATATATATATAAAACCCCTGTACTCATTGCCCTGTTTTATGCTAGAATTTCTTCATTTTCTCTGGCCCTTCAGATGTGGAATTTGGGGTTATTCTCATTCCTACTTTCTCCAACAAACCTTGTTCTTTCTTTGAAAGGTCCCTTGCATGCACGTGACTCAGCATTCCCAAGGCGCCACCTCAGAGCTGGCCCTGAACACAATGGGTGGCTACTAGAGGATTTGAAAGAGTCCTCCTGTCCTGGCAATGTTTCCACTGCCCGTTGTCGGCACTGACGTATCTAAGCAGGCCTTCCTAAAGCCCGACTTTCCGTTCCTGCTCCAATCTTCCCAAGGTTGTTAGCCAAGGGAAATACAGACTTTGAAAAGATGAAGAACAGTTGGGTTATAACTCAACCTATCTGCAATAAGAAAAAAAAAATTAAGATACACTCATGTTCACTGAGGCCCCCAAACTTTTCAGACCCTGAGTTAGGTACTCTCCATAATGGTTTCATTAAAACTTCATGACAATTTGGAAATAGTAGGTTACATCACTGTTGAAGTGAAGCGAAGTGAAGTAAAAGCCACTCAGTGGTGTTCAACTCTTTGCAACCCCATGGGCTATACAGTCCATGGAATTCTCCAGGTCAGAATACTGGAGTGGGTAGCCTTTCCCTTCTCCAGGGGATCTTTTCAACCCAGGGATCAAGCCCAGGTCTCTACAGATAATTTGCTAATAGCTTAAGTGAAAAGCCTGGAAGCTACTATATAGCACTTTCTAGACATTAAAAATTTTTGTTTTTTAATAATTAAATTTATTTATCTTTAACTGAAGGATAATTGCTCTCCAATATTGTGTTGGTTTCTGCCAAACATCCACATGAGTCGGCCACAGTTGTACATTAAAAGTTTTAAGTGTGAAAGGCATTCTGTAAACTGAACCCCACGTGGCGGTTTTGCTGGTGTTCTTAGCAATTCTTACAGGACAGTAGGATTACCACAACCAAGTGTAACGGCATTGTTATTCCAAAGCCAGACCTGAGTGATCTGTAGTTTTGCAGTTGCTGAGTGTGTAGGCACAATTACGATTTTCTGTGCGGGTCCTACTTCACATCCCAAGTCGCCGCCGCTCACGTGGCATGATCAGAGAGGCTGTCCTCAGCCCGCATGTGAAACAGCGACCCTCCGCTCCGATCTCTCACCCGCTTAACCCTTCTTCACGGCAGTCGCCATCAGCTCACTTTTGCATTTCTGTTGAATGTGAACTCTGAGGCTGTTGAGTCTGGTGTGTTGCTGTACCTAATTCTCAAACAGTCTTGTTAATTGGACTTGATTACCTCTCCTTATAAAGGGCTGCAACTAGGAGGGGTTTGTGCCTGTCCTGGGGGCTTTGGGCTTCAGTATCAAGTTCATGTCTTGCTGACATGGCTTCGCCAGCTCCCGCAGCCGCCTAGCAGTTCTGCCCGTCTTACTGAGCCTGCACTAGTTTGCTTTCGGATTTCACCTCCATCCCATCCTTGCTCAAACTGGGTCAGTTCCACCCTGCTTTGCGTCCCAGAACATCACACCCGTCGCCATAGCATTTGTCATCACTGTAATTTTCCACCTATTTGTGGGATGACAGAAAGAACCGCTGCGTCCCCTACCTGCCCACAGTTCCTGACAACAAGGGCCATGTCCATTTTGTTCACAGCTGGACCCTTCCTCAGGGTGTGCATTCAGTGGATATTTGTGGAAAGTACGAGTGAGAAAGCATGTGTTCAAAGCCAAGGTGCCCTCCGGCACTTTGAAAGAAAGGGCGGCACAGCACAGGCAGGGCGATGTGGGTGGGAACCTTTCATGCCCAGATTTTGCTCAGCTTTCTACCTGTGTACCTGCCACGGAGTAGGTGCTTAATGAATATGATCCCTGAATGACTGAACAAGCCGACACCCTAAAATCCATCCCTGAGCTATTCAGGATTCTCTGCTCTGCAGTTTTCAGGACAGGAATGATTCTGGTGTCTGATCTGGGGTTACTCCTTTCCAGGCATCAGTTCTTTTGTCTGAAAAATGGAGATTACCTGAGTGGATAAAGGAGATGTGGTACATTTTTTACAATGGAATGCTACTCAGCAATAAAAAGGAGGAAAATGGGGTTGTTTGTAGTGATGTGGATGGACCTAGAGTCTGTCATACGGAGAGAAGTCAGGAAGAGGAAAAACAAATATTGTATACTATCATATACACATGGAATCTAGAAAAACAGTATAGATGAGCCTATTTGCAGGGTAGGAATAGAAATGCATGTAGAGAACAGACATGTGAGCACAGGCAGGAGGGGAGGGCGGGAAAAACTGGGAGGTTAGGACTGACATATATTACTACTGACATATATATTACTATCGTGTGTAAAACAGGTAGCTAGTGGGAACCTGGTGTATAGCGCAGGCTGCTCGGCCCAGGGCTCTGTGATGACCTAGAGGGCTGGAATAGTGGGGTGGAGGTAGGCTCCAGAGGGACGTGTGTGTGTGTGTGTGTGTGTGTGTGTGTGTGTGTGTGTGTGTGTGTGTGTGTGTGTGTGTGTGTGTGTGTGTGTGTGTGTGTAGCTGATTCATCTGCAGTAGAGCAGAAACTGTACACAACATTGTAAAGCAATTATACTCCAATAAAACACATAAATGGAGGTTATCATACCTTCTTTCTAGAACTGTACATCTTAAGTGACATAACAGATCCAGACATAAACTTACAAAGCCTGATAAGGAGAGAAGGCTGCCATTCTAGGCTCTCCCCCAGATTTATCAGCAGAATGTAACCCCTGCAGACCCCTTTATCTTGAACTCAACTATCATGTCCCGGCTTCTCTTGTTGAAAAGTCCACCGGGCTTCCCGTGACGTCAGCACATAGCCTGGCTGCCACAGTTAGGCCTCAGTCGGCTTTCTCCATTATAAACTCCTATTTTCAGGAGCTCAGTGTGCTAGCGGAGACTCTGGTTTCATCATTTTCTGTAATTGCTGTGAGCTGTCACCTTCCAACACGTGAATGAAATCTCACATATTTCCTTGGTCTGAGCAGCCACAACCAAGAAACCACATTTCATTGATGGGAGCTGTTGTCTTTCATTTGAGAAGGCATTATAAAACTAAATAATGAAGAGAGTCCTGTGATGGGATATGGGTAAGAAAGACATGTTTTGAATATCCAAGCACTTCCCCTCCCTCTCACCCTCAGCTGCCAGGACTAATGTGATACACATTTTACAGGTACATGCTGGTGGACGTTATTTTCATCCATAATTCTGGCAGAGTCCACGTTCTGTGTTTAATTAACTGAACGACTTGAGCCATCCAATCCTTGTTTCTACTCATGTATCACAATTAGAGCAAACGGTAGCCATGGAAACCATTAGCTCCATCATAATTCTTAAAATGAGGATGGCTTTATTTTGGAGCCCATCAAGCACACAGCTCTGCACAGCATGTGTTTATGGTTATTGCTAAATGGAGATTTGGTCATTTTCGAATGAAATGGGAAGCTCCTCATTTCTGACACATGCCATTATAAGGAGCCTTTCATTTCACTCAGGTTTGCCAAGTTCTAATCATTTCCAGGTCCTTCCTATTTATGTTCAATTAGAGATATATTGAAGTTCATAAAAATAGATCTGAATTCACCATGGGGGTGGGGAAATGAATCCCTATTCTATGGTCTAACAAGGAGAAGGTAAAAATGCGTTAGGCTAATGCTGTGACAACCAGGACATTAATTATTCACCTGCTTCTTTGAGATGGGTTTTTCTCCTTATTCCTGTGAGGAAAGAATATTCATTTTGGTCATTTGACCACCAGGGTCTGCTCCACTGCTGGCAAGGAAACACAGGCACACTATCGAAATTCCGGACGAGGCTGTTGTAACGTTACTGGCAAGAGGATGGAATCTATTGCTCCCGAACAGGAATTGCTAAATGGGAGTTTTTACCTTTTGGGTCATTTTAAAGCAATTTCTGTACTCAATAACTGGATATCAGAATGAAGAGAAAAGTAACAGGCCACATGCCTCCACCAGCATATAAAAGTCATTTCAGGAACAGAGTCACATACATACAGGGATGGGGGTCATTTATAAAACTGGTGCTGGGCCCACGTGACAGTACACTGCCCGCTCTGATACAAACATCAGTCTTGAGGAGGCCCTGCGCACGCTCAGTGCTGCCCACGCAGACACAGCATCTGTCGGGTTAGCTCAGAAGCCTCGGCCAGCACAGCAGCTGACAATGAGCCTCGCTGGGTGGGTCCCTCTGGAGTGGTGTCTGGACCCACACCTCACGCTCTCGCTCTCTTCCAAAACCGAGCTCTTTTACTCCACTGAGTCACACTGGGGAGCACGCAGACCCTTGGTATCTTGCTTTTTGTCCTCATCTGACCTCCTGAAACCAGGCGGCTCTTGCCAAGCAAAGGCCAATGGTTTCTGAAGCCCACCCCTTTTCTCCCTTCCGTGTAAGTGCCCACAGGCACACTCTGCCATTGTGTTGCACAGTCTAATTCAGACATTTACTGACACCTGACATTTGAGTGACATTCCGACTCCTCAATTTCATCTGTTAGGGCCAATTTAGCCTTCACATTAGGTCAATAACCTAAACTGTTAGCAGGAGCTGCATCACACCACTCAGGAAAAAAAAAAAATGTGCCTTCAAATTATGTTTAATTACCTTCATTAAGGGTAACAGTACTGCGTGACACGTGTTTCCAAAGTAGGCAGACTAAGCCTAGTGCATCTCATTTCTTCAACATCCTGGGCTTTCTTACGCCTCTGTCCTGTGACCTTGTCCTCACTAGCATTAGAGTCCAAGGAAAAATCATCCACATACTCTCCAGTCTGATACATGACCAGTTTCTGAAAATACAGTCTCTGGACCCCCAGAGATGAAACTTTTACCAAGCAACATTCACTATAGGTTTGCATTCTCCAGCTGAACATGGGCAATTTCTTCTTGCAGATTGGTGCCCATGGTCAGGAAGACCGGACCGTCAAATGGCTTTTCTATGTTAATATCATGAAGGAGCTGTGGTCATGCCTGTCCCACTGTAACTGACACCTGTCAAGGTCTGTGGGTCTACAATGGCAAGTGGATGGGGGGTTGCTGAGAGCTCCCGGGAAATGTGTGAGGACCTGTGTTGGTGAGTTATGCGAGGGATTCTAGGTTACAGTCAAAACAGACTCCGGGAAATAATGTTCATCCCGATTCAATTCAACAGTCTACTCTTACTCTATATGCAACATTTAACTGGGCTCATTAAAGTCTCTTTGGAAACAGAAGAAGGGCTTAGAGATCATCGTAGTCAGTGAGCTTGTCTGAAAAAGACAAGTACCATATGATATTACATGTGGAATATAAAAAATGATACAAATGAACTTATTTATAAAGCAGAAATGGACTCACAGATGTAGAAAACAAAGTATGGTCACTAAAGGGGGGATGGGGGAGGGATAAATTAGGAGTTTGGTGTTAATATATACACACTACGACGTACAAAACAGATCAGAAGGACCTACTGTGTAGCACAGGGAATTCTACTCAACATTCTGTAATGACCTGTATGGGAAAAGAATCTGAAAAAGAATGGATATTGTGATATATAGCTGAATCACTTTGTTGTATACCTGAGGCTAATACAATATTTTTCCCCCAAGTTTAAACTTTTTCTTTTGTTTTGGGGGTATAACTGATTAACAGTGTTGTGGTAGTTTCAGGTGGACAGCGAAGGGACCCAGCCATCCATATGCATGTACTCACTCTCCCCCAAAACTGCCTCCCTTCCAGGCTGGCACATAACACTGAAGAGTTCCATGTGCTATTCAGCAGGCCTTGTTGGTTATCTGTTTTAAATATAGCAGTGTGTACATGACCATCCCAAAGTCTCTATCGCCTCCCCCTCAGCAGCCAGAAGTTTGTTTTCTAAGCCTGCTAACACAATATTTTAAATCAACTATATTCCAATATAAAAATTAAAACAAGAACCTACTTGAACCCACTAACAACAATAAAATCAAAAAACAAAAGCCTTGCTCCCCTGTCCCTACTACTTTGAAAACGGTAACTAACTGTTAAATTTCCTAACTGTCCCCTTTGACATTTAAGCACACAGCCTTTGCTATAGTTATTTTTGGCTAGCTAGACCCAGCACTTTTCTTTGAACAAAAGGCAGATACACAAAACGGATATGTGGGCGCAGAGTGGGAAAGGAAGGGCAGGATGAGCTGGGAGGACAGCACGCACACATGTGCACTGCCGTGTGTAAGACGGCTGGCGGGAAGCTGACGTGTGACACGGGGCGCTCGGCTCAGCGCTGCGTGATGTCCTCCAGGCATGAGGCGGGCGGGAGCAAGGTCAAGAGGGAGGGGGTGTATGTGTACTTAGAGCTGGTTCACTTCCTTGTACAACAGAAATTAATGCAACACTGTAAAGCAATTACACTCTAATAAAACAAATAAACAAAAAATCTTAAATAGGATTTAATGAATGCTACGGCAGTTCCAAAACAAAAGTCCTTTCTAAGTATTAGTTTATTTAATGATCATGCTACCCTACTTATGCAAACAGATATCACTACTTCTCCATTTTACAGATGAAGAAACTGAGGCCAGAAAGGTAAATGATTCACTCTAAATTATCTCTACTTCTTTCAGACAGAGATGGGGTTTGATTTTTGGCTGTAAATAAAATTAAAAAAAGGAAAAGTAATAACCATGTCAGCCATTGTGTGCCTGTCACTGAGATAAACATCCTGCAAGTGTTCCCCCGCCCCCACCACTGTGCATCTACTGAGGCCCAGCAGGGGTTGAGGGGTCACCCAGGGTCTAACTCTGCATCCAGGGCAGCAGGGTCGGACCAGCACTCTTCACACCAACACTTGGACCCCCTCCCCCGTCCCGCCACCACCATGCCCCAACGTACTGGGGTATTTGTTACCGAATTGAAATGATTCTGATTTACTTTTTAAAACCCATATCCTGTAATAAAGGGTGAATATCTGACATTGTTTGTCCAGAAAACTTCCCCTCAAATCTCTCCAAGATCTCGATTTCCAGTAAGTTAATATCTTAGGAATCTTCCTGCTTTCACTCTGTCATTTTGTTCTTCTGACTTTATTGAGCCTGTCTGCTCAGTCTCAGAGTTGTTTTATATTTCATTTTTTTCCTCTCCTTGATTTACTTTTTCTCCTTACTTGCAAGAATTACATATATATGGTTTATGTATATGTATGTATGTGTGTGTATATCTATGTATAGTTTATTGATTATTGCTTTTCTGATAAAGTTACTGCCTTCAAATATTTTTCAAATTTATTATATTTATATATATATATTTTTTAATTTTAGCTGCCTTATTTACTAGTTTCTTTTTTGTATAAGACATGAAATATGGGTTGAAATATTTTTCCTTCCATAATGGATATTCCAGCTCACTTCACACTCAGCAGAATATCCTAACTTCATGATATGTAATGACACTTTTATTATAAAACAAGTTTTCCCATAAACATGAGTCTCTTTCTGTGCTCTCTATTATGTTCACGTGAACTATTTATCACTCTTACAATAAGACCACAATAGTTTAATTATGTCCGCTTGTATGTATATCCTGCCATGTGATATGTAAGTCACTAACACTCCTTTTTCCAAAACTGTCTTATATTTTTCCAGATTACCTTTAAATCAGTTTGCCTAATTTCATTACAATTATCATCAGAATTGCATTGAATCTATAGGTGAATTTGGAATTGAATAATTAGTTCTGCTTTCCCTCCAAAAGCTTCTTTCTCAATTCATAAGGCATATTTTTAAGTTTCCTTCCTGAAGTCATTCATTATAGCAATAAAATACCACTCCTGGGCATACACACTGAGGAAACCAGATCTGAAAGAGACACGTGCACCCCAATGTTCATCGCAGCACTGTTTATAATAGCCAGGACATGGAAGCAACCTAGATGCCCATCAGCAGATGAATGGATAAGGAAGCTGTGGTACATATACACCATGGAATATTACTCAGCCGTTAAAAAGAATTCATTTGAACCAGTTCTAATGAGATGGATGAAACTGGAGCCCATTATACAGGGTGAAGTAAGCCAGAAAGATAAAGAACATTACAGCATACTAACACATATATATGGAATTTAGAAAGATGGTAACGACAACCCTATATGCAAAACAGAAAAAGAGACACAGAAGTACAGAACAGACTTTTGAACTCTGTGGGAGAATGTGAGGGTGGGATATTGCGAAAGAACAGCATGTATATTATCTATGGTGAAACAGGTCACCAGCCCAGGTGGGATGCATGAGACAAGTGCTTGGGCCTGGTGCACTGGGAAGACCCAGAGGAATCGGGTGGAGAGGGAGGTGGGAGGGGGTATCGGGATGGGGAATACGTGTAAATCTATTGCTGATTCATGTCAATGTATGACAAAACCCACCGAAAAAATAAATAAATAAAAAATTAAAAAAAAAAACAAAAAAAAACCGAACATAAATATTGTCTAAGGCAGGGTTTCTAAGCTAATCAGGGCCTTTAATTAGTAATTTTAGGCTTCCCATTGTGATGATCAAAACATTTTTGAGGTTCTCTTGTGTGTCCGATCTACTCCTTAAGAATTTTATTACACATATGTAGGAGAAACCAAATATACATATTTTCTAAGAAAATAAAAACATATGAAAAGAAGCTGCAGGATGCAGGAGTTCTTGAGTGCTGGATTCAAGAACTTGTGTGAGGAGAGTTCAGTGTGGCTGGAGTCCTGATGGGACCTGGCAGAGGTGGGGAAAGGAGCCCGGTCCTTACAGACCTACCGCAGATCTGCAGCGGCCTGTGCCGTCAGCAAGGCGTTAGCTCCCACAGGCTCAGGGAACTCTGGGTTAGCATCCCAGGCCCTCACGTTTCAGGAAGGATGCTGTATGCTGTGTGTAACAAGCGTACAATACACAGATTTATATACTTGAAAATACTCTAAAGTCATGAAGAAAACTTTTTTTTGGTGGGGTGGTCTTTAGAGTTCAAAGAGCTCTGTGCTTTTCATTTTAGAAACTTAAAAAAAATGTGTGCAAATTGTTGCCAGTGGTAAAGTCTGTTAGTGCAAGACATTGCATTTTCTACATAGAAAGTAAACTTTTAAAATTTTATCACAAATTAAAATAATATCTAAATAGAATAGCATTAAAAATTGCATTTTGGGACATTTCTGCTAAGAGCTTACAACTTACTTCAGAGCAACCCTTCCACTGAGAACAACAGAAAAAACTGAACAAAATTAAATATATTTTCACCTATCTATCTCTCTAATATATGTCTAAATATATTATCTAGTCAGTTTTAAGCACTGAAGAGCTAACAAGGCAGACAAGAATCCCAGGTGGATTATTTGAAGCCAGAAAAAAAAAAAAAAAAAATCAGAGTGAAGCAATCGTGGTATTGGGGCAGCCTTCCTCCCCTTACTATTTTGCTTTTCCTCAACAACCATATGCTTATTCTGGAAAATCCTCCTGTACATCCAGGCTTTAGTTTGAGACCTCTTAGTGTCGTTAAGGATGACCTAGGGAATCAGCTTAGCAGGGTTTAAAAGCAAGAGTCAGTCTTCTCTGGATAAAGTATTAGTATCTACTATGTCAACCTATCTGTACAAATTCTTCCATATAATGTCAGCAGGCAGGCATTAATTATTGGGTATCCAAGGTCAAGGCAACAGGACTGAAAAGGGATGACAACAATTTTAGTGCCTTTTCGGAATTTAGTGCATTAGGACAGAGCTCAAGAGAAAACAGATTTAGAAGAATTGTCAGAAGAAAATAACCAAAAGGAGAAAATTGTGAAAAAGAATGGTTGTATTAAGTCATTCTAAATTACTTAGAATTTCAGTATTAATGAAAACTGAGCATGGGGAAGACCTAATATGTAAAATTAGATAATGGGTCAGAATGTACAAAACTGATAACATATGATGGAGACAGTGATACAGATTTAAAAAGTGCTGCAGAACTCTATGGCAGGAGATAACACATACCCACACGCATGTATGCATGCACACACAACACACAATCGATGCAAACCAAAGAGGATATCTTAAAATAGGTAGAAAAAAAATAAATGCATATTACTTTCAAAAAGGAAAAACTATGGCTGAGTTCTCAACAAAAACAATAATTGATATATCATAAAACACTATCTTTAAAGTGGAACTAATAAATATCATAGGATGTCATTTACATGTGGAACCTAAAAAAAAAAAAAAATGGTACGAATGAACTTATTTACAAAACAGAAACAAACTCACAGACATAGAAAACAATCTTATGGTTACCAAAGGGGAAAAGGGGGAGGGATAAACTAGGGGTTTGGGATTAACATATACACTATTATACAGGGGCCTTGGGACCCACAGCACAGGGAATGCTACACAACACTTAGTAATAACCTATATGGGAAAAGAATCTGAAAAAGAACAGATACAGGTATAGTGTATAACGCAGTGTCATGTGTATTTCCATCAAATTTTAAAAAAATAAAGTGGAATTAAATTTCTCAACAGAAACTGAACTGTCCAATAGCATGACACAGACAGAAGGAAAAATGAGTTCAGATCACAGTTCAGAGATTTAAGAAGAAAAGAAATGTCAGAAAGAATACATAAATTGGAAGGTATAAATGAATCTTAAATGTAGTATACAACAATATTGACTTTTGTGGTATAAAATGCATGACAACAGTGACCTCTAAGTAAGGAAGGGAGTTCATGTAATTACTAGTCCAAGACACTAATACTATGAGAAAAAAAATGGTAAAGGTAATTATTTCTATTAGAATTTGATTCAAGATTGCCTGTTGTACTTTTAGGGGTCACTAAAAACCTGTGTAACAGAATGATGCAGGAAAGGGTGATGAAAAAGCATACATCTGTTTTATGTTCCTTTCTTGCTTTCCTCTGGATTAATCAAGAGTGACAAGAAGAGTAAAAGATCAAGCCTGCTAGATTAAATTATAAATAAAATCCAGCTACATACTGATACTTTAAATGCAAGAGGACAGAAAGTTCAAAGTAAAAGGGGAGAAGAGATATTCCTCTTGAACTTGGCCATTTACTCTAAACCATCTGAGAAGGGGCCAAGATTGGGGATTCTGGGTTTTTACCTTCCATCAGCTTCTTCAGTTTCTGCCATCACTACATCTACCAAGGAGTGAATGACAGAAAATGGGGGGCAAAAGGGATTTCTAAGTGCTGGTAATTAATTTGATTACCTATTTGGGCCCGGGTTATTTGTATGTACTCATTTTATGAATATTCTTTGAGATGTCCCTTTATGATTCAGGCACTTTCTTTAAATTAATCAACTTGTTGGTTTTTTTTTTTTAATTAAGGCTTTCTACAAGTTAAATGATCTTATCAGAACTTCTAATACTACAAAAATAAGTTTTCCCAGACTTTTCCTGTACTAGGGCCTAGGTAGGGTGTGTAGATTAATCAAAATTCCAACACATGATATTCATGTCACTAGTTAAGACTGAACATCACCGTCTTCTGCTATTCATGCTGTTTAGAAGGAGCCATAAAGAAACCCAGGCTGGGTCATCTACTTCCCTAGTTACAGATCACTTATACTGGGGAAAACACTTAAGTATGTCCTCCCTTGTTAAAGTTTCTATAAAGAAAGCTGAGCGCCGAAGAACTGATGCTTTTGAACTGTGGGGTTGGAGAAGACTCTTAAGAGTCCCTTGGACAGCAAGGAGATCCAACCAGTCCATCCTAAAGGAAATCAGACCTGAATATTCACTGGAAGGACTGATGCTAAAGCTGAAACTCCAATACTTTGGCCACCCGATGCGAAGAGCTGACCGACTAGAAAAGACCCTGATGCTGGGCAAGACTGAAGGCGGGAGAAGGGGACGAGGATGAGATGGTTCGATGGCATCACCGACTCGACGGACATGAGTTTGAGCAAGCTCTGGGAGTTGGTGATGGACAGGGAAGCCAGGCGTGCTGCAGTCCCTGGGGTCACAAAGAGTCGGACATGACTGCGTGACTGAATTGAACTGTTAAATTAAAAAGCTAAAAACATTCTGCAACTCCTAGGAAAAAGCAGCAACTCTGTACATTTGGAAGAGGAGGACCTTTTTCTTCTCTGCTTCCCTGCCCTGGGAGAAATGCTGGCCTTATGTTTATTTTCTGAGTGTCAGGGATGAATAATGCCACATATTTGGAGTGTTCATCAAATGCCCAGTCACCATCTGGGCTGAATTCTAGCTGCCTTTACAAATGTTTTGTCAGCTATAATTGAATCCTATTGAAATATGCCTGACATATGGATGCTCTCTGGTCAGGACAATGACTGCATAGGCTAAATGCTCTCCAGAAGGTGAAGGACAACAGTGAGGGCAGACCTTTCACTGGTCAAATAAACCAAACACTTTCACTGTCTAAGCAAAATCTCTCTCATCCTGTAGCCCTTGATTTCAAATCCATATTCACTCTGATGAAGCAAAACTGGCAGAATTCAACTCGGCTGATAAAATGTATTTTCCAGGCAAACTGAAAGGGTAAATACATTGGTAGATTGTTTATAAGGTCTTTACATCACATAAATATGTGAAAAAGACTTTGAAATAGTAATTATATATTCATATTCATACTCATATTGCTGATAATTACATGTTCATATTATCTGTTCATTAAAGCAACTCATTAATTTACTCTGAAAGAGTAATTGGTTCGAGTTACTGTGCATATTTGAAAAGAAATGAAATTATTCTTCCTTGAAGATAAGCAATGGATCTTTTACTGAATCTCATTGGCCCTCTCCACGAACTCATTCAAATTCATGCAGTTTTACTGAAGTTGTCTTCAAGATTCCTCCTTGGTGCCCAAATAAATGGCATTCTCTCCTCTAAATCTAAGCCTTCCCAGATATTAACAAATCTGAACAACTATTTCCCAGATCTCTCATAGTCACCCCTCCGCAACCGCTTCCACCTTTTATCTTCATTGTGCCCTTTGATGCCACAGGGACAAATCTGAGCCTCTGCTCCCTGACAACCCGCTGTCTATTTTGAGAAAGCTATTATGTCTCTTTGGCTGAGTTAAATATATCGTATTTCCTCCCTGAGTTAGAGCTTAGTTTTTCAGGGATCCTCTTAAACTCGGTCATTCACTTTAATCCAGCCCTAACTTGAGTCCAACCTACCCAAGGAGTTTCAGCTTGGAGTTTCCTGCTCAAAAGCAGGGGCTTCTCTTCACTCCTGATCACCTTAACTTAGCTCAGGACCTGGCATGTGGAACACATGTATTTCAGTGGTTTTAAATGCTTAGTAAACACTAATTCAATTCTGAAAACAGATTCTAGGAAGTAGCTACTGTTGTTGACACACCCAATTTATAGACGAAAATACCAAGACACAGTCGTTAAAGAAACCCGAGTAAGGGCATATAACCCAACAGTGGTGAGCGGGTATCAGGGTGTTTGAGGTCTGACTCTGGAGTCCAGGCTTTTTGCTGCTCAGCTACTCTCCAGACATCTTATTATCCTATACTCTTAGTACCATGAATATAGAATTATAATCCAGGTCTTTCAGAAGGATGTTAGAAAAGCATCTAGGCAAAGCCACAAGGGTAAAGGAGTGATTCTAAGAGAAGTCAAGGGATTTTAAGGCAAAAATAAAAACGTTAGGATCAAAATTCCAGGCTTTTAGTCCAAAGTTCTTTCTATAAAAGTCTTCATGAGAATTGTGAATATCTAAGAAAAATACAGTCCATTGCTTTTAAAAATTATTATGTATGATTGAGTATTCTCCAAGCCTAAAGCGCAGATGGTAAAGAATCTGCTGGCAATGTGGGAGACCTGGGTTGGAGACCTGGGTTTGATCCCTGGGTCGGGACAATCCCCTGAAGAAGGCAACGACAACCCACTCCAGTATTCTTACCTAGAGAGCCCCATGGACAGAGGAGCCTGGTGGGCTGTAGTCCATGGGGCCGCCAAGAGTCAGGCTTGACTGAGTGACTGACACTTTCAAGCCTAAATTATCAATAGTTCCTTTAAAATCAGTGAGAGAAAATCAAAGTGTTACCTAGAGAGGGACAAGCATGATAGCAGATTTCTTGTTGGAAATGATGCAAGTGAGAAGATAGTGGAGAAACCAGAATGCTATATGCAGAAACTAAGGCAAAATATTTTCAAGTAAACATACACAGAAAAAAAAAGTTCAATCACCAAAATGTCCATACTATAGAAAAAGTATCTTTTGAGAAAATTCTGTGAGCCATATGCTAATGATTTGTGTCCTTCCATGATCCACAGGGAAGTGTGAAGGGCAGGGAGGCCTGGCGTGCTGTAGTCCATGGGGTCGCAGAGTCGGCCATGACTGAGCAGTTGAACAACAGTCCACATGTCTAGACCTCTCAGGGCAAGCCTGGGACCACAGAACTGTGCTTCTGCGCCTTTCAGGGGCATATGCAGATTCTGACGCAGCAGGTCTGGGGCCAAGCCTGAGATTCTGCATTTCTCCCAGGTTCTCAGGGAGGCTTTGGGTCCGTGGGTCTACTTTAACAAGCAAGGACACAGCTGTCTAGTCCTGTGGGCTCCATTTCCATTTCCAGCTGTTGGGAGGCTGGGCCTCAGGAATCATGAAGACCCTGTCCAGCCTTCCTAAGTCTATGACATCTTCCTTCTCTTGGGCCTCTATTTTTATTTTTTCCTTTGGTTGACTCTCTGGTATATCAGGTGTGATTCCAATAGGTGTGTTAGGGTTGAGAAAGGCCTTACAAATGGGGATATCCCCAACCCTGCTTTGCAACTCTAAGGCACAGATGGCTTATCTATAAAACACAAGTAATCCCTAATCTACACTGGGTAGCCGAAAGGATCCTAAGGGTGCTGTTTATACTTTGACCCATTGTAGAAATTCAACAGATGCTAGTTTCAGTCCCCTCCTCAACAATACCACTCTCAAGTAAATTACAGGTTTAAGCACATAACCCACCTTTTCAAAAGTTATGCAGAGCTTACCAGCATAATTTTTAAATCCCACTCTAACCATTATTGTTACTATATGGGAGTATATAGAGTCTTCTCTCACTACTCTCCCCAAAATAAGATGCTTCTCTTCAATCTTTAAGCCCATTATAAGGGACCAGTATACGCAAAGCCACCTTAGAAAGAGAAGACCAAACCTAGAAGTCTAAGGCCAAAGATAACATGAGGCCAAAAGGCCCTCAGGGAATAAGAGAGACAGTTGTTCTGCCAGGTCAGCTTAGTGAAGGTACCATCTAAGAGCCAAATACTGAGAGGTATGTCCAGTTCTCTCGGCAAGAGTATCTAGACTGAGGAGAAAGTTACTAGGTTAACTCAACTGAAGCCTTTAACCATTCGGCCATCTGCTCCCACATCATTTGACTACAAGAAAAAGGACTCTTCGTGTTGAACTGGACGTGCTGGCTTCCATGACAGTTCTGTTTGACACTGCAAACTAATCGTCCACTAGTTCAGTTTTTATACATCAGTCTCCTGAGCTAGGATAGTTAGAGTGGACTTACTATAGAGGTGGGGATTGAATCAGATGGTCCCACAACTGACACAAGTGAACCTAGTTACACCCACCGATGAGCCCTATGGCGAAGACTAGACACAACCATGTGACCGACAGTGACCCGGGAGGCTCTGACCGTGGGAGAAAGAGAGCCACTCTCCACAGCGCGGCCACGGAGGGCTTCTCTGAGGAGGGGGCCTTCGTGTTTAGCCCGGAGGTATGAGAGCGGCTGAAGAATGCAGGTTCTGTACTTATCAGGAGGTGGTACAGAAGCAGTCAACATATAATAGGGAATGAGCATCATGTGACCCAAGAAATGGAAAGAGAAAGCTTGGGGATGAAGAAAGTGAAGGCTTTGACAACACAGTGGGTGAGCTTGGTTAGAATGGAGGCAGGAATGACACCATGTATCTTTTTGGCCTTTGAAATTCTAGACTTTCTACAAAGAATAGCGAATGCAGTGAGAAGCCATTAGAAAATTGTACCTGGGTAAATACATAATCTCTTGTGTTTAAAAAAAAAAAAAATCTCTCTCTCTTCTGTGGAGAAGGGAGGATGTTAGGGTGCAAATGGAGCTCCCAGTCCAGAGGGCGACATCAGTTGTGGGATTACAGATACAGATTTCAGAAAGGACTTTATCAGAGGCTATTTCACTGTCCTCAAAGGACTTTCTGCATCCCCATGGTTCCTTCCCAACTTCCTTGTGTCCTCCTCATCACACAGAGGTCTTTCATCTACATATCACAACTCAATGATCTCACACCCACCCTTCTCTACAAAGTAACAGACTCCTTGGTACAGTAATTACGATTAGCACTCACTATTGGCCAGGCACTGCTTCAAGGAATTTGGGTTGACTGATTCATTTAATCCTGGCAACAGTCCAAGAAGATAAGTACCATTAGCATCTCTACTTGGTAGATGAGGAATACAAGGTTCAACAAGCTTCAGTAACATGAACATTGTAGAATTAAACTGGGTGTGGCCTAGAGGAAATGTACAAGTCCTTTCTACATAGCATCTAGGATGCTTTGCATTCAAAAGCTATCTAAATATGTGAGAATTGACAGTACTCCTTTGGCTCAGCTGTGTCTAGGGAACAGAACACTCTCATTATATATTAAAAGTCTTTTTACACTATTTTGTTTTTTGTTTTGTTTTGTTTTCAGAGCAGGATGGTCCAAGAACTGTTTCCGCTAATGATATCCTATTGGTTATAGGATACTACACCAAACAATGTGATGCCTATAGGAGAAACCAAAAAACAAAATAAAAAATCTTTCACATCTAAGAACATGCAGCCTTGGGGAGGATCTGGAGGTTGTGGGAGACTAACGTTTAAATTTCTACAAGGACAACAGGATAGACCAGATGTAATGACCTGAATCATGAAAAGAAGAAACAAAATTTAAATATGCTTCTTCTGGACTCACACCTAACCCACTTTGTCTCCTTTGCAATAGCTGGTTTGCATTTTTCTGGTGTATTTCTTTTTGGTTAGGCCAACCACCCACTGAAAACTAAAAAATCCCCCCAAATACAGAACAGATCATTTAATTCTAAGGACTGGTTTCATGGCCATTGCTGTGTATTTTAAAAGAAATTAGAACATAAAAGAAAATGCCTTATGACATTGGGGAGATTAAAAACATACTATCTGGTTGTTTCATCTGCAAGGTAATTGCTTCATTTGACTAGATTAAACCGGTATCAGCATGGCTGTTGGAAATTCCTGGTAATGAACCGTCCTGTCAACTGGCATTGGGTAGGGGGTGGGGTTCAAATTACTTGGAAAAGCATCTCCATTATGGTTAATTCTTTATTCAGGAGACAATTCATGAGTGACTTTGCACATCTTTAAAGAATTATTCCTAGAGCTAACTACCACTATGAGGCATTAAAATCCTACGCTATTGTAGACTTAAAATTCAAGCTCAAGGCAGTTAGCCAAGAACTTGTCAAAGTGCCTTTCATTCAGTAAAAGAAATGCCCAATCACACTTGCTGGATGATCACCTGTCTTCTCACAAAACTAAAATATGTGCATCAGGCATAGGACAGCAGTACTGAGTCTATCTTGTATAAGTAAAACCAAAGTCAACTAAGAACCAGTGTTAACGGACTATGAATCTATGTGGTGTGAGCACATAGGTATAAATGGGCCACTTATATTCTGAACATGATTCCTTCTGGCATCAGTTATTTAGTATTCCTGGTTTAAGGGAGTTGTTCTTCAAGTGGATTCCCCAAGTTTGTTGTTTTTACTTGAAATCCAACACTAACAACTCTAGTGTGTTCTGGACATGACCCAACCATCAGATTGTATTGTTGGCGCTATGCGTTCCAACTCCCTTGACCATTTCATATACTGCCCCCTCTCCTTAAGACCTTAACACCTCCACCCCTAGCCTTCATCCTCATTTGATAACTTTCCATTCTAGTTCACAGGATAGATGCCACCAAAAAGACATTTCCACCATCTTCCAAATCCACATTTACTCACTGATATACATCTGTGCCCACAGACCCTGCTTCCCTCCTGGCGACAGGATGGGCCATCTATGCTCAGTTAATTGTTCCACTGGTGCCCTGGGGCTCATCTACTCTCTCCTACTCAAGGAAATGTTTCTGGCAGTTTCCACCCCACCCCCAGCCTGCCTCATCATCACTTTTCCTCTGTCCACTAAGTCTCCCCATCCACATACATATATGCCAATTCCCTCACTGCCTAAAATGCCATTTCCCAGCCTCTCTGGAGTTTTGGATATCTAGATCATTTTCTAACAGAGAATACTGTACTGCTAACTTAATTATGTTTGCCTCCTACTCAGAGACTGTATTTTCAAGGGAAGTGGAAAATCACTTTTTTATTGTTGCTTTTGTCTCCTTTAGACTCTGAACTTGACACTCTGTACACACTTTCTCCTCTTACAATCTTAAAACTTATTGAAGACTCAAAGGAGGTTTTATTTGTAGATTAAAAATATCAATATTTACCATGTTGGAAATTTAAAGGAAACCATTTTTAAAAGGCTTATATAATGATTCAGGTGATGATAGCACAGAGGACAACACTGTGTATTAAAAACACCTTAGTGATGATATACAATTAGTTCTGACCTCATGGACCTCTTGAGATCTGTCCTAAAATGAAGTGTCAGTTTGTCCAGAATTACAAAGAGCATGATTGACACCACTTGGAGGATAAAATGCATTTGCCCTTGTTTATGAGACCTGAATCTAAAAAGCTATAAATGTATTCAAATATTAATAAATTTCTTCAGCTATGGTACACTTCTTTTTTTCATGTACTGATTAACTCAATAAGCTGAAATATGTTTAATCTACCTATTTAATCTACCTAGGTGACAAATATTTCATTTTGCAAGACTTTCTATGCTTTCTGATGACCTTATTATGCCTTTGAAAGAAAGTGAAAGTGTTAGTTGCTCAGCCCTATCTTGACTCTTTGTGACCCTATGGACTGTAGCCCCCACCAGGCTCCTCTGTCCATGGGATTTTCCAGTAAGAATACTGGGGTGGGTTGTCATTCCCTTCTCCAGGGGATCTTCCTGACTCAGGGATCAAACCCAAGTCTCCTGCATTGCAGACACCTTCTTTAATGTCTGAGCTACCAGGGAAACCCTATTATGCCTTTGATTATTAAGAAAACAAAGATTTCTCACTTATAAAGAAGCTATATTTCTTTACAAATGGTATTACTTTGTATGCTTATGTTTTACTGTCACATCATCAAGAGTGCAAATCAACTCTAACAAAAAAAAAAAGTTTTCCACAAATGTGATTCTTAATGTAGGAAAAAGAGTAAAGCTCTCAGGTTATCTTTTATGCCTAAAACTACCGCTGAGATTTCAGAGAGCATCTAGAATCACAAAGATTTGCTCTCTCACCTTATAAAAAGAGAGGAACTAGAAATAGGTTCATTTGCTGTGTTACTATTTATGAGTCGCATGGGGGAAAGTTAACTTAGAAAAGCTGATGAGCCTTTCCCAGATTAAATTTGTATAAGGTCAGTGTTACAAATATTAATAATCAGAAATTACATGGTTTGTGGGCAGTTCCTAGAGATTCCCCAGTATCTTCACTCTGTATGTTTCTTTTCTTCAGACTTCTGCTTATGCTTTCTCTGGTGATAGAAGGCAAAAACAGCACAGTACAGACCCTGGTTAACAATGGCCCACTGCCTGTTTTTATAAATAAAGTCTTACTGGAACACAGACAAGCTCATTTGTTGACATGCTCTCTATGGCTGCTTCTGCACTATAATAGCAAAGTTGGTCACAGCATCACTTCTTTCATTTAAATCTAGCATTTTCTAGAACAATGGATTTTAATTAGGGATAAACAGCAGCCTTACCTAAGGAGTTTTATAGAAGTGCAGACATCTACGACCTACTTCAGAGCTACTGAATCTCATTAGTTGACATCCCTGCCACATTCTTGGTACATCACTGGTATCTTACATAAATTAGGTTTCAAAATTATTATGTTATGTATCCACATTGTTTACTTTATTTTCATTTATTGTATATAAAAGACAGGTAGCAGCCATTCTCTTGAGAGTAGCCTTAACCATGATTCTTAGAGATATCCTGTCTAAAACTTTTCCAGGATTAGCTTTTTCATCTGGCTTTACATGATACAGGAACAACCAAATTTCCTTGCCAGTTGCATTATTTTTGATTTGAACTTTCAATGGACCTTCAGGTTAACCACAGCCACTATAAGTCTTCATTTCTCTCTGACTTTTCCCTGAAGGCTTTGTAATCAGCTACAGACCTTCTCAGAACCCAGTGGGAAAGGGCTCTATCTGACATGGACAGTATCATTAGCACAACTTTCAGACCTTATCAAGATTTTCAGAACTCATCAATTACCAAAAAAAAAAAAAAAGGCAGCTTCATAAAGGTCTTACCCAACAGTCCAAATGGAATAAAAATTAATTACCTAGGACTGAATGGACTAATGAGATAAACTGTATTGTTTCTTGCTTGATGTAGCCTAAAGTCCTGCTTTTTGAATAGATAAGGTGACTCTTCCTCCTTAAGCTATTTGTAACTCAGAACAGATTCAGTAGGCTCTGCTTTTGTAAACAGAAATGAAACATTTGAACTGCTCTCTGATTTGAGCTTCTTCACTGACTCTCCCATCCCCAATTCAGAAACTTACTGAATTTACTTATTTTACATAACTGTATCATTATTTGCATAGATTAAATAAGAGTCTGTCCCCCCTTTTTTCCCCAAAATACATAGGAAATACTAGTTTTGCAACCAAAGCTTTGCCTAGTGTATTATTTTTGAGGATGATATTTGTTTAATCGAGTAGGGCAAGCCACATTTAAGGAAGTAACACTGACTTTTCTGGAGCCCTGGGGCTGCCCTGGTAGCTCAGATAGTAAAGAATGCACCTGCAATGCAGGAGACCTGGCTTCCATCCCTGAGGAAGGAAGCTCCCCTGGAGGAGGAAATGGCAACCCAGTCCAGTATTCTTGCCTGGAGAATCCCATGGACACAGGAGCCTGGCGGGGTGCACTCCATGGGGTCACAAAGAGTTGGACACAACAAAGCAACTATCACTTTCACTTTTCTGGAGCCCTCACAAGAAAAAGAGCTTGGTATCTGGCTTGAGAGGTCTCAGCACTGCGAGTGATAAGGAATGTCACTTTCTGGTAGGCCAGGAGGCCTAGAATAATTCAGGAAACTCAAGAAGAGATAAGCTTACCCAAATTTATAAATACTGAAGGAGAAATCTGGCAGGCTTCCCCTGCAGTATTGTAGCTGGCCTTCTGGGCTCAGAATGGTGAATGGTAGAGCCTTTCAAGGTCCAATCTGGGATTCCTTACAAAGACTTCCAACAAAGCAGACTTAAGCTGTTGCAGATAGTAAATTAACACTAGCTGCACCTATGTCAATAGCCAGGCCAAGCCTCATGAGCCCAGGCTTATTTGCAGTCAAGAAAAACTGGATAAACAGCAAGGTCCTCCTGTGTAGCACAGGGAACTATATTCAGTATCTGATGATAAACAATAATGGATAAGAATATTTAAAAAGAACCTATGTACATATGTATACCTGAATCATTTTCTTATACAGCAGATATTAACGCAACATTGTAATTCAACTATAATGATTTTTTTTTAAGAATAAACTTTTTTTTTTTGAGATTTCTGTGCTCCAAAGGGGAGAAGACTAAGAAAACCGAGATTATGCAAAATGATGACAAACTATGGAAATGTGTAATGGAAAACTATGCATTTTTAGAGCAAGCCCTTCTAGTTACCTGATGTGGCCTTCCATTGCCTTTCAGGTATCTTACACTCCATAACTTACAGTTAACTCACTAATATAAAATAATTCTTGTTTACAGACAAGGAGATAAGTCTGTGCAGTATTTCCAGGAGTGAAATTAACTTTTTCCAACCAACCCCCAACCCCGACCCTATAGCAAAAGCCAATTTTGGATCTATTTGTACATTCATATCAAGTTGTCTTTATTCCATACAAATTCGTGCTTCTTTGGTTTTCTCTTTTCAGTTGCTTGCGCTACTGGGTGAAGCAGCTATACAATAAAATGAGCATACACAGGAATGCTTCTTTGAAATTGCTGGCAAAGTTGGGCTTTTTTTCAAAAGTATCAAATTAACTTCCATCCCACCTCCATGCTTGATTAAAACTTATCACAAATACAATAATCAGGTGGAAAATAGACAAAATCCTTTCACTATAATTTACTTGCTAAAGGAGGGACAGGAACAGTGAATAAAGCAAGTATGTAAGTCTGATAGTGCATTTGAATGGGACAGTACCATAGGGAAAATACAAGATGCCACTGCTATGAACTGCTCTTCTGGAAACAATTCAACTGCACAGTTTTAGTCTCTGGGAGGCACCAAAACTCAGAAGGATGACTCTTTTACTCTAGTGCTATTTCTGCCCTATCAGGGCTCCTGGTCTCTGTGACATGTATCATGTTTCTTTTGTTGTTTAGTTGCTCATTCATGTCCGACTCTTTGTGACCCCATGGACTGTAGCCTGCCTGGCTCCTCCGTCCACGGGATCTCCCAGGCAAGAACACTGGATCGGGTTGCCTTTCCCTCCTCCAGGGTACCTTTCCTACCCAGGGATCAAACCTGAGTCTCGTGCCTTGGCTGGCGAGTTCTTTACCACTGAGTCACCTGAGACGTCAATATGTATCATAAAATAATATAAATTTGGCAGCAGAGGGCAGCTAGAAAAACAAATAGGCAAAGATGACCACTTCCATTATGGGACACACCACAGTAACCAGCAGTGACCTGCCTTCTCCCAGGTTACAAAAGGCAGCCCCAGGCTTGTGGATTCAAGATCTGACTGGACAGATTTTTCCCCCATTAAATAAGCAAAGGTTTGCACTTGAGCAAGGTGTATGTCTGGGTCTTCAGGAAAGAGATCTAAATAAACTCTTTTGTATTAACTGAAAATAGACAAGTTTGATTAAAAGGTACATATCTCGGCATTGGGATTCCCAGGTGGCTCAGAATCCACCTGCCAATGCAGCAGCCACAGGGGATGCAGTTTGACCCCTGGGTCAGGAAGATCCCCTGGAGAAGGAAATGGCAACCCACTCCAGTACTCTTGCCTGGAGAACCCCAAGGACAGAGGAGCCTGGTGGGCTATATCCCATGGGGTGGCAAAGAATCGGCCACAACTCAGGGGCTGAACAACAACAGCAATCTGAGCATTAGTGCCGTATTCAACAGTAGTTGTACCAGCCAGTTTCTTTCTGAGGTACGCATCTTTTTTTTAAGGAAATTGGATGTCTGTGATTTTATGTCTCATTTCCTACTATAAAAATTTCACAAGATAACCCCTCTTTTGACAGTAGATGCTTTGCTTGTCAAAGAACCTAAAACTTACTAGCTTAACCTACTCATTCATACCCTGCTGCCAACAAGCCTCTGGAAACAGTATATAGGTGGCTGGAATAATTACTCATAGTTGGCAATGATGGCAGAATACCGATTTTCTACAAAAAAAAAAAAAATCAAAGCACAACACTTGCAAGCTTCAAAGAATTTCACACTGACTACCAGCCTACCTTAGAGAATTCTAGCTTATAAAAGCATAATGTCTCCTGCAGTAACTTTCTTTATTATGAAACAGTAGCAGGCAAATTAACTCCAACGGCATCTTCATAAAGATTTCTACTCCAAAAGCGGAAATTTTGGGAAATCAATGGAAGGCTAATTAGGCATGAGTCATTCCCTGATGCTGAATGCCAGGACGCAGGGGACAAGACTGGAGACATGTGAATGGTCACCTCTGTGAGACAGCATCTCCCCTTCGGTGGCAGGCCTGCAAATCTGTACGTCATGATGAGGAGGAGCATGCTGCCTTTTAGACCGGCTCTCCCCTTATTGTCCTTGACAAAGATGAGTGCTGAACATACAGAGAATGGCAGCTCTTTGGGGTTTTGTTTTTGGTCTGCTAGTGTGAATTCTCTGATGAGCCTTCCTGAAGAGTTAGGAGTCTCTGCCTGTTGCCCACCCAACAGGTCTCCTTTCCTCCTTCCTGCATGGCCTGTTGTTTCTTTCCTTAATCTGCCCACCTCGGCTGCCAGGCTGGATTCTATTTGGTCTTACCCACAGCTACTGTTGGTCTAGGGAATGGCATGAATTCTACATTAGCTTCACAAGACTGACAGGGAGAATGTATTTACTGTGAATGGGATGAGGGTCTCTTTTTGCTACTGGACACAAACAAAGAAGCTGTCACCCTCAGCATCTTGTGATCTAGAATACAGACAGCAGAACACAACCACAGACAGAGGCTGCGCTCCCGATGGCCTGTGGAGACACTGACCACATTCTACCCAAAGCCTGGCCACCTCTGGACTTCATGAACACACATCTCTCTGGTTTTCTAGGCAGCTTGAGTCAGGTTTCTGTTCTTTGTGGCCTAACCATTTTAAATATACTAAAGGCTTAATATGCCTTTTCTCCAAGAATTAAACTTCAGCAGGTTATATCAGGGCTTCCCTGATAGATCAGTTGGTTAAGAATTCGCCTGCAATGCAGGAGATCCCAGTTCGATTCCTGGGTTGGGAAGATCCGCTGGAGAAGGAAGAGGCTACCCACTCCAATATTCTGGTCTGGAGAATCCCATGGACTGTATAGTCCATGGGATCGCAAAGAGTCAAACACGACCAAGCAACTTTCACAGGCTATATCAAATAACTAAATCTCTGAATGCTTTTTTTCCTCCAACCTTCTATCTCTACATTTTTTTTTTTTTTTTACTCAGTATGCAATTATTTAGCACCAGTAGTCTGCCAAAAACTTTGATACATGGAGCCAGACACAGCCCCTGCTCTCCCTAACTTATGGACTCATACAGACTTTTTTCAGCTGTGAGGTACCCAAAGGCCTCTGGCAATCTCGGGAGACCTGTGGACCTTTTCTCCTAATAGTGCCTTTAGATGCATAGGATAAGATACAGGACTTTACGAAGGAAGCAGATACATTAACGTTAGGAAAGTGCTTCTAAAACTGGGATATTATCAGATACATGCTCCCCTATCAATGCCTTCAATAATAAGATCACGGTGGAGGGTTTAATAGCCAGTAGAATTATGAAGTAGTGATGAACATCAATGATACACTTAGGTGGCTGCAATGAGTATAATGTGATCTGAATATGTATGTGAGTTTTTAACATGTGCAAAGACCCTGTGTCACGGCAAAACATTGCGAGTACTGGGGATTAAAGACAGAGTGACTGGGTGACAGAAAAACAGCAAACGGCTGTGAATGAAGTTGCATCAGGGAAGATGGGCGGCTCCTCTCTGTCCCGCTTATTCACACACACACACACTCAGGTGCGTGTGCGCACACACAGTCACGCACACACGCACACTTAAATAACTATAATAAGGAAATAGCATAAGAATTGGCTGAAATAGGACAGGAAATGACAATGAAATAATTATAGAAAGGAAACTGCAGATGCGGCTTTAGAAATGAATGGGCCTTTTCATCAATTCAGTTAAACACCAATTCTCTCAGAGTCACTATAATCTATAGTCAATTATAGTCAAAAAACCTTAATTGAGATGATATGGGCAAATTAGAAGACATTTTCTCAGTTAACCTAAGAATCTGAGACTTAAGATGATGGTAAAATCAATTTAATGGATGGGAAACTGATGCCCCGAGAAGAGGGATCAGTTGCTGGAGGCAACACAGGTAGACCAATGCAGAGCTGGCTGTAAGCCCTGGGCCTTTAATTCATTGTATTCTGCTGCTTCTGAACACCCAGTTCAACAGGAAAGGAATAACTAGGTCATTTGTGTTGCTAACCAAGAGTTTTTATTGACAACTAAGAGCTCCAAGGAGAAATTCAAACAGAATTATCAAAATTTCAGCTCGTCCTCCTGTCAGTCCCATCTCCCCACCTCAGCCCCTGGGATGGAGAATGAGAGTTTCATTTGGCGTGTCTCTCATCTAGCCTACGCTTTTCTCTGTGATAAAGAAAATCCATTTTCCACTAAATTAAAATTGCTTTTTCATCCTAACCAACACTATGCCCCTGGTACACACCAGAATAAAAATAAATTGATTTTTAAGTATCCACTGGAAGAAAAAAACAATAAGAAGCATAGAAATCATGGTGCCGCTGTGTGCCTTTTGAACAATTTAACTATGAGAACGAATTCCTTTCCTGGAGACATCCATTGTATCTCCACAGTGGCAACATTTCTGGGCAGTTCATCAGCTTCAGTAAAAACTTGAATTGTCCAGATATGTATCTTGTACGACCAATGCTAAATGACCTGTTTGCTTGAACTGTTGCTAAGCTGACAAAACAGCTGATGAAATATACCACTCTATCATTCAAAAAAAAAAAAAAAACAGGAGGGACTGGACTTTCAAAGGGTCTGAACAACCTTTAACTCCTCACTAGAAACACATATCCCCAATCACATATGTCAGGGTCTAAAAACCCAGCACCCAACTGCATGCCCCTGAAATAATAGCAGGTAGATAAGAACCTTACCTAGGGCTGCACAGGTTCAAGTTGCCAGTAATCTACTGGAACTTCGAGACACCAAGATCCTTTGTCAGTCACTCTCGTGTGTCCTTCAGACAATCCCTCCCCAGCTCCCACAGTCACGTAAAGACTGCTTCTCCATGTGGTGGTCTGCTAGTCACTGAGCCTGCCTTTTCCTTCTGACACTGAAGCAAGCAGAGATGTCCCTGTGCCAGCCACTGTGTAGAGAAGAGCAGGCTCCCGACTACTAGAGCTCACACGCCAGGTGTGAGTGCAAAAGCTGAATGCTAGTGTTCTAAGGACCAGATATTTCATCACTCGTTCAGGATACAGGGACTGAAGTGTAAACATATGCCCATTATACATCCTCAAGTGATGCTCTGAACCACCCAGGGCATGTACAATAGCTAGTAGGAAGGAAATGTGTTAAAATACATGTATTTGTATTAATAAATTATTAATTAATACATTATAATAATATAAATGTATTAAAACACTAAAGCTTCACAGTAAAAAGAAAAAGAACAAAACACTATAAAATTTCCAGTGTTTAATTTTTATGACAAACATTACTTTTATAATGAATAAAATCAAGAACAATTTCAAAAAATGATAAAAAAAAAAAGGTCATTAGTAAAGATATTGAGGTGCTCTCAGTGCATTATGGGAAACATAATTTACATGAGCCCCAATTAGATGAAATCAAGGCTGCCAATGTTGATGGGACCCTTGGGCAGGTCATTTCCAATCTGAGTCTCTGTCCTCAGATCTGCAGAGAATAAAATAAGTGGACCGGATTACATCTATAATTCCTTCCAGTTCAAATACCCTGTGAGTGAGAATTCTCTTCCAAGCGGCAAATATGAAGATTTAAGAAAAAAAAAAAAAAAAGCCCCTGCATTCTTGTCCTTCGCTTTCATTAACTCTAGATATCTTCATTATATTCAAACTGGTAGTTCTTCTGGAAAGTCAAATGCACATTTCAAGTCATCGCTGCTCCATTTTTAATACACCAAAGTCAATTACTGATTATTTCACTATTGATGCAAATCTGTATTTTTTTCAGCACGGACCAGCTCTTCCGCCCTGTCAGGAAGTACGTGGGTCTAGACCACTTTGAAGTGTGCCTGATTAACTACAGAACTGCCAACAGAATTTGCAGAAACTTGAGCAAAGGTCACAACTTCTAAAATTAATTTTACAGTTGTTCCAAGGGTTAAAAAGTTCTAGTCGGTATAAGGTCTTCTGAAGGACAACTTCTTGCTCAACTTTTTGAAAATCCTGTTAGTGGGATGGGGGGGTGAGTGGGAGGGAGGTCTGAGAGGGAGGGGATATATGTTTACATATAGCTGACTCACTTCACTGTACAACAGACTTTAACACAACATTGTTAAGCAATTTTACTCCTATTCAGAAAGACCCCGTAATCAAAGTTCATAAGCAAGAGACTCCTGGGATGGTAACATTAAGATGTTTTAAAGAAAGTACCTTTCTTCTGTTGGAAGGGTTGGGGGCGCTGTGTCTTCACTGACACGTTGGATAAGTGGGTGGGGAATATGAATTGTCCTGTGTCCCCAAGGACAGGTGGGTGGAGACAGCATACCCTGGGGGCAGAGCTGCAGCTTGCCCAGGTCCCAGGTCCTCCCTTGCACCTCCCAGACTCTCCGTGACCCTCCCCTGCTACTGCAACCTCTGAAGTCACGTGTTCTAGAAAGCATCCCTAGAGGACAGAGAGTCTCTGCCCAACCTCCATCAAACCTGACGTTGACACCAGCCACCGGGATGTGCGGACTGGTCTTCGTTCCCTAGGCTGGACTGAGTAGGTCTTTACATCTTTACATTAGATACTGATGACTGTAGAAGAGAATCTTGAGATCTAGACAAGGTACTGATATGCATGCAAATTTTACCGTTCACAAGGCTAAAACACCTGGCATCAATGGTCAAGAGGACTCTGTCCTCTGGCCTTCCTGACAATGAAGCTCTCTCTCTCTCTCCAGCTGTTGGGCGAGTAGGAAGCAGAAAGAGAAGGGAGCTCCCTACTGGCGCGGATATAACAAGGGCTCTGCTGTCCACCCCAGAACTTCCCTTTCTCTTATCTGTGACTCGTTCTGGGCAACCAGAGCATGTGCTGCTTCCATCCTCAGTCTCCCCTATCCCCGTCATCGGCCAGTGCTACGGGATCGATTTGTTGACAGCTGCAATTTTAACTTCTAGTGCCGGACATCATTTCAACACATAACACACTTTAAACATCTCATCCTCATGGAAACAAACACACAAAAATGAGCCATACCAAGAAACAAACCAATCTGAAGCCTTACTCTGAATACCATCTAATGCCGAGGTCCCCAACCTTTTTAGCACCAGGGACTGGTTTTGGGGAAGACAATTTTTCCATGGATGGGGGTGAAGGTAGATGGTTTCAGGATGATTCAAGCACATTACATTTATTGTGCACTAATTTCATTGTTTAGTTGCTAAGTCGTGTAAAACTCTTTTGCAACCCCAGGGACTATAGCCCACCAGACTCCTCTGTCCATGTGATTTTCCAGGCAAGAATACCAGAGTGGGTTGCCATTTCCTTCTCCAGGGATTGCATACTAGATTTCTAATCTGACGCTGCTGCTGATCTGACAGGAGGTACTGGTCAGTATCCTGGAGCTTGAGGACCCCTCCACATATGCAATAGAAGAAGTAATGTGCTAAAATCACTGTATCCAATTACAGTCAAGGAAGATAACTCACTAGTCCACTGGATAGCGGGGGTCAGCAAACTATAGCTCATGGGCCAAATGTGACCTGTACACCTAGCCTGTTTTTGTATGGCCTGAAAGCTGTAAAAACATTTTTTTACATGTTTAAAAACTTGTGAGTTACAAACAAGCAAATAACAACAATCATGCCAGTCTTATAATGGTCCCCTTGCTCTTCTGTTCTTTTCAGTTTTCTCACTCTGCAAGATCATTATCCTTACCACACAAACAATCAAAGACACCCACCCCTTCGAGCCTACCCCATTCTCCACCTACCACTGGGTTCTTTATAGCTATGGAATCATTGCAGTAAAGCCCTTTCATAGCATTTATTGTGCTCACTGATGTAACTTCCTATCTTCCCATTTTCCCTTGCATCTACTCTAATTAACTTTCCACTTCTGCTACTGCATCAGTCCACTCTCTGAGGTCCCCATTGTTGACCCCACTGCCCAATCCCATGAGTGAATCTTGGTTTCTGTTTTACTCCACTTCTCCGCAGTATCCGGCCTTTTACTCCTCTTCCTGATCACTTCCTCCCCTGGGTCTCTGGCAGATGGTTCTCACCCAGTTCTCTTCGCCTCTACCTGGATGTCCTTGTGCAGCTTCCCTGCTACCTCCTCCCCCTCCTCCTCTTCCTTAGTTCTAAATATCAGTACATCCTCAGGATCATTCCTCTGACCTTTCTGCTTAAAGACTAAATGATCTCATGGAGTTCTCAAGGTTTAATGCATCACTGGTAATTTGATAACCCCCAGCATCTCTCCTGGATTTCAGAATCATATATCCAGCCCTTCCTGACATTGTCACTATCTTTGGTGGGATCTCAAAGTTAACATGTCCAAGGGCAGCCGACCCTCACCAAGTCCACCCCTCCCCGAGTCGCTTCCATTTTAGGAAGTGATGCCGCCCTTTACCCAGCTCTTCACACTGACAGCCACACAGCTATCTAGATTTCTCCCTTTTGCTCAATCCCCATACAAAACCAGGGCCTTCCCTGGTGGCTCAGATGTTAAAACATCTGTCTGCCTGCAATGTGGGAGACCTGGGTTTGATCCCTGGGTCGGGAAGATCCCCAGGAGAAGGGGATGGCTACCCACTATTTGTGCCTGGAGAATTCCATGGACAGAGGAGCCTGATAGGTTATAGCCCATGGGGTCACAAAGAGTAGGGCAGGATGAGTAACTAACACATAAAACCAATCACCAAATTCTGTCTAGTTCATCTTCACATCTGGAGAAGGCAATGGCACCCCACTCCAGTCCTCTTGCCTGGAAAATCCCATGGACGGAGGAGCCTGGTGGGCTGCAGTCCATGGGGTCGCTAGGAGTCGGACACAACTGAGCGACTTCACTTTCACTTTTCACTTTCATGCATTAGAGAAGGAAATGGCAACCCACTCCAGTGTTCTTGCCTGGAGAATCCCAGGGACGGGGGAGCCTAGTGGGCTGCTGTCTACGGGGTCACACAGAGTCGGACACAACTGAAGCGACTTAGCAGCAGCAGCAGCATCTTCACATCTCCCTATCAAAATGACATTTTGTCAGCTCTTCCAGTTTTCCTCCAGAACCAGGTTCCTGTTATCTCTTACCTGAATTATAGTAACTGCTTCCTCATCTCCCCACCTCATCTCCCTGCTTCTACTTTAACCTCTAGAGCCTATTCTCTTTACAACAGTCAGACGGTCTGTGTAAAATGTAAGTCAGGTCACATCATGTCCTTGCTCAACATTTTTCAGTGACTTCCATACAATGGAAGTCGAACTTTCTCACCATGGCCCATACCATTAAACCATCTGGTTCCTGCCCCTCTTGGACCCTTCCTGCCTCTTTGCTCCTCCTCCTCTAGGAAGTGATGCCTCTGTCTCAACTCTTGTGCTTGCATTTGCTCATCCATCTCCCCCACCTCCATCCTCTGCCCCCCACATCAAGGAATATTCATAGCTCCTTCCCCTGCCTTGTTCTCTGCTCAAATGTAACCCCCCCCCCCGCCCCCGCCAAGGCTTCCCCTCTCTCAATCCCGTCATATCACAACATTTGAGCAACTGGTATTATATTACACGTTCATTTGCTAAATTTAATACGCTTCTCCTGCTCTAGAACTGAAACACCATGAGAACAGGTAACATGATTCTTTAACTCTTGTATGCCATAAAGTAGATGCCCAATGCCTATTTGGTGAACAAAAGAAACAAAGGTATAGGGGAGGGAAAGGATAAAGGGAAGTATTTGGTTCCTTAGTGTGAGTGAGCTGAACAGATCATGTTTACCCTCTGGATCCCTGAGGGTGATTGGTTTTCACCAATCACCAGAAAACCTGGTGATTGGTTTTCTCATCACTGATTCATCTTAAATATCAAGGCTCCTCTGTGAAGCCTTCCATGGCCATCAAATCTGAAGTTACACTGCTCTCTCTAGCTACCCTCTATCCCCCCTTTACCTGTTTTACTTCTTCAGAATACCCAAGACTCTCTGAAATGGTATGTTAAGATTTCTCTCTCACTGGAATGTAAGTTTTGCGAAAACATGAGCCTTGTCAATTTTGATCACTGTTCCCACAGCCTAGACAGGCACAAAAGTGATGTTCCTAAATACACAGTGAAAGAAGGAATGAATAAATCAATGAATGAACCAACTGACTGAATAGATCATTTCTTTGCAATAAAAGGCACCAGAGCACATAAGATGAGAAAATGTGGACTACATCAGAAACACACATGTACTCACACACACACAAACACACACACAGAAAGGTCCGCAAATAGATGGCGACTTTACCCCTCCTCCCACAATGATGTTGAGTTGACGCTTTTAACCCCGAGAGAGATGAGGCAACTCGCCATCTGCTGGTTTCTCCTAGATCATATATCTCATCTTGCTCGTGGTGGGAGGGTCCTGAGCATTGAGGAGAGACTGCAGATGCTCCAGCAGAGGCCCAGATGGTGCTCAGAGCTGTGTCTGGAATCTCCAATCAGCCAGGCTGCGGCTCGCCTCTGCTACCTGCTTTGATATGACACGCTTATGGGTTTCCAGGCCTGTCTAGGAGACAGGTTGGGGAGTTCATTTTTTTGGAAATGCACCCTGTTGTTAGTCCAGCCACTTCTGTGTTTACACAAAAGACATTTATAGGGACTTGCCTGGTGGTCCAGTGGGGAAGAATCCACCTGCCAATGCAGGGGACATGGGTTCGATCCCTGGTCTAGGAAGATATGATTTGCCGCAGAGCAACTAAGCCCATGCACCCCAACTCCTGATGCCTGTGTACCCTAGAGCCTGTGCTCTGCAACAAGAGAAGCCACTGCAATGAGAAGCTTGCACACCGCAACCAGAGAATGCCCACATGCCACGACGAAGAGCCAGCACGGCGAAAAATAAATAAAAAGATTTTAAATGTTGATAGGTGAACTCATTAGAAAGCCACTACAGTGTAATCCCTAGGAAGAGAAAAGACGATGTCTTGGTCCGCTCTGTTCTCTCTGCCTAGCACAGAGGCAGGACAGGAAGGACTGCCGGGCAGGCTGCTCTCTGTGCAGGTCCGCAGAATCCTCCTCACGGGCTGTGTGAACGGCAGCCCCTCCTCGGGGCCTGACTCATGGCAGGCAGCTGCTCTAGCAAATGTGCCGAGGGGGCTTCGGGGCAGGAAACCCTGGGAGGCGCCCCTGCTTTCTGGGAACTCTCTCAGGTGGCCACATGCAGGCGGGAGCGCCTGCAACACCCACGTCTTTTCAGAGAAGTGAGATGGTAACAGGTAGGAAGGCCAGAGGTCTCCAAGTGGCAGACTTTTTTTTCCCCTTCTCTACACAAAATTAAAAGAGCCTTCTTTTATTTCTGTGTTGACACAACTGGTTCTGCCTTGAACTAACCAATATGTTTTTCTGGTGGAAATGTTTTTCTTAAGCTATGTTAATGAAACTATGTATTTGCTTTGGAATCTGCCTTTCCTCAAAATGGTTCCTCCTAAGACTAACTTGTTTTCTTTTCTCAAACCTCGGGCTGATAATGGCTCAACAAACCAGTATTCATGTCAATTGTTTAAGGCTGCGGATGACATGCCTCGTGCCATCCTATCTCAAAAATGCACATAGTGGGCGAGGGGCCTGGTGAAAGGCTCTCAGCCTGGAGATGCCTCTCTTATCTGACTAACAGCTTGCTAACAGACATAAAACACCTTGCTAAAAATGAGAAGTGGGTATTCTTTCTGCCCACTTCTGATGTCTATGTCAGAAGCTTTCTCTCTCTTATACTTTAATAAAATTCTGTTACACCAAAAGCTCCAGTGGTCAAGCCTGGTCCCTGGCCCTAGATTGAAATCCCCCCCTCCGGAGGTCACGAATCCCAGCATAGCCCAGGACTCGCAGCGGCAACCTTTCAGAAGGCAGGACCAATTAGGGTCAGGAACCCTGGGACACTGCCCACAGGATCTGCGACTTCAGGGAGGCTGTAGAACCTCGCCTACCTAATTGGGCTGATAAAAACGGGATCCCCAAAGGTAGGAATGTGTGATGCTTATGTTGTAGGTAAATCACTTTTCCTTAATTTTATTCATTCCATGGACTGTGTCAAGGGTATGATTTCAAAAGTTCTACTGAATATGCAGATGACTATGAAGCCTCTATCTGGCCTCTCTGACCCTCCCCCTTCCCCTCTACAAGCAGTAAAAGTTGTCTTTCTACAACATACACTGGACAACATACTCGGAGGCCTCCTGTTGTTAGCCGTCCTGCTCTGAATGGATTCTAAAGTCCCAGCACTCTCCCTGACTCTGTCTCCCTACTTTCATCCTCTAAATGCCCCGCTTCTATTTTTCAAGTCAAGTCCCTCTCCTCTGAGGGACTCTGTCCACGCTGTTCCCTCTGTTATTTCATTTCATGCAGGTTGGAGGGTACCTCCCCCAAGAAGCCCTCCCTGATCAGTCCTACCTAAAGCAGAGTTCCTGAAAAGTCTACTCCAACCTCCCCTGTGTTTCTCCAATTTTCTTCTCATCATCACCCGTTTGTTTGCTTGTGGACTCTCTTACTTTTCCACCAGAATGTAGTTTCCATGAGGCCAGAGAACTGTCCTGTTTCCTGTTTTATTCCCCCAACACCTGGAAAAGTTACCTGCCACATAGTAGGCATTCAATAAATATGTGTGGGATGGATGAATGAGTAATATTGGAAACTGGAAACTGTCAAAAGCTCAGAGTGAATAAACAGAAAATCACAGGAAGCACGGCTGTGGATTTGGAACCGTTCTGTCACTGTAGCTACCTGATGAAGCTGCACTTAACAAAAGGCCAAAAGAGGAACACAGTGGGGCAGCTGCCAGAAGCAATGATTGCATCAAAACAGCATTTGAAATGCCAAATTCTTACTGTCAGATCAAAGCTGCAGAGACGCATGCATTGTAAAAAGACTCTCCAAGCAGTTATACGGTATTCGAATTACTGCATGATTACATGTAGGAGCCCTAGTGCCTGGTCCTAGGGATGAAGTCACCAGTCTGCCCAGCTCCGCTTGGGTTTAACCGCTTCTAGGCTGAGTTCCAGGGCAGGGTTGGTGCAAGAATTCAGTTTCTTGTGTTTCCCACCCACCCACAGTGGGAACATGGTGTGAGTATAAGTGTGTGACTATAGGTATGTATGGTGTGTAAGGGAATGAGGGAAGATGAAGGTTTTCTTATTAAAAAATAAAAATGTATATGTGTGTGTGTGTGTGTGTATACACACACACATATATGGCTCTTAGTAAATTTTCAAAAATGTATTCAGCTAGATGATGATACTGCTGATGCTGACGATGCTAATTCTTCAAACAAAAATATCCAAATTTTATGGAGCATATTAAGAAGAGGTGGCAAGAATACATAGAAGAACTATACAAAAAAGATCTTTATGACCCAGATAAGCACGACGGTATGATCACTCACCTAGAGCCAGACATCCTGGAATGCAAAGTCAAGTGGGCCTTAGGAAGCATCACTACGAACAAAGTTAGTGGAGGTAATGGAATTCCAGCTGAGCTATTTCAAATCCTAAAAGATGATGCTGTGAAAGTGCTGCACTCACTATGCCAGCAAATTTGGAAAACTCAGCAGTGGCCACAGGACTGGAAAAGGTCCATTTTCATTCCAATCCCAAAGAAAGGCAATGCCAAAGAACGCTCAAAGTACCGCACAATTGCACTCATCTCACACGCTAGTACAGTAATGCTCAAAATTCTCCAAGCCAGGCTTCAACAGTACGTGAACCTTGAACTTCCAGATGATCAAGCTCGATTTAGAAAAGGCAGAGGAACCAGAGATCAAATTGCAAACACCTGCTGGATCATCGAAAAAGCAAGAAAGTTCCAGAAAAACATCTACTTCTGCTTTATGGACTATGCCAAGGCCTTTGACTGTGTGGATCACAACAAACTGTGGAAAATTCTTCGAGAGATGGGAATACCAGACCACCTTACCTGCCTCTTGAGAAATCTGTATGCAGGTCAAGAAGCAACAGTTAGAACTGGACATGGAACAGACTGGTTCCAAATTGGGAAAGGAGTACGTCAAACTTGTATATTTAACTTATATGCAGAGTACATCATGAGAAACGCTGGGCTGGATGAAGCACAAGCTGGAATCAAGATTGCTGGGAGAAATATCAATAACCTCAGATATGCAGATGACACCATGCTTACAGCAGAAAGCGAATAAGAACTAAAGAGACTCTTGATGAAAGTGAAAGAGGAGAGTGAAAAAGTTGGCTTAAAACTCAACATTCAGAAAACTAAGATCATGGTATCTAGTCCCATCATTTCATGGCAAATAGATGGGGAAACAGTGGAAACAGTGACAGACTTTATTCTTTTGGGCTCCAAAATCACTGCAGATGGTGACTGCAGCCATGAAATTAAAAGACACTTGCTCCTTGGAAGAAAAGCTATGACCAACCTAGAAAGCATATTAAAAAGCAGAGACATTACTCTGCTGACAAATGTCTGACTAGTCAAAGCTATGGTTTTTCCAGTAGTCATGTATGGATGTGAGAGTTGGACTATAAAGAAAGCTAAGTGCTGAAGAATTGATGGTTTTGAACTGTAGTGTTGGAGAAGACTCTTGAAAGTCCCTTGGACTGCAAGGAGATCCAACCAGTCTATCCTAAAGGAAATCTGTCTGAATATTCATTGGAAGGATTGATGCTGAAGCTGAAACTCCAACACTTTGGCCACCTGATGCAAAGAACTGACTCATTAGAAAAGACCCTGATGCTGGGAAGATTGAAGGCAGGAGGAGAAGGGGATGACAGAGGATGAGATGGTTGGATGGCATCACCAACTTGATGGACATGAGTCTGACAAAGCTCTGGGAGCTGATGATGGACAGGGAAGCATGGAGTCCATGGGGTCACAAACAGTCAGACATGACTGGGTGACTGAAGTGAACTGATGGAGCATTTCATCTATTTAATATGTACCAGGCCATGACTGTATTGAGTATTTCACATAGAATAAAATGGATGTCAGACTGATCCTTTAAGAAACTAAGTGAAATGAATTTGCTCTCATACAAGACCCTCTAAGAGTTTCCCATTCTCATCTAACCCGAGTCCCACGTGAGTCGGAGCTGTGCTCCCTGTCCTTCTGTGCGTGTCTCCTACCATGCACCTCCTTACAGGTACTGCCCTCCCTGTTCTCTCAAACATTCCTGACTTCCTTCTGCCTGAGGTCTTTACAGTGTTCCTCCCTCAGCCTCAATGCTCTTCTCCCAGCTTGTGTAGTTTGCTTCTCTGCTCACGTTTATCTTCTCGGTGAGGCCTTCTTTGAGTTGTTGTTGTCCAGCCACCCAGTCATGTCCAACTCTTTGCGAACCCCTGGACTGCAGTACACCAGGCCTCCCTGCCCCTCACCATCTCCTGGAGTTTGCCCAAGTTCATGTCCATTGCATCTGTGATGCCATCCAACCATCTCATCCCCTGATGCCCTCTTCTCCTTCTACCCTCAATCCTTCCCAGCATCAGGGACTTTTCCAGTGAATTGGCTGTTCCCATCAGGTGACCAAAATACTGGAGCTTCAGCTTCAGTATCACTCTTTCCAAAGAGTATGTGGGGTCGATTTTGAGGACCTATGCAAAATCACAAATGCTGCCCCTCCCCCGATTCTGGTACTTCCTTCCCCCTTCACTTTGTTCCATATTACCTGCCACAGTCTGACATTCTCTACACATTCCATATATTTATTCAAAGTCTTTCTTCCATCCATTGGAACGTAGACTGATAAATTAACCTCTTTTGCTTTCTGCTGTTTTCTCACCATATACAACCATGTGTGTGTACGTGTGTGTATTGTATACATATATATATATATATATACACACAGACACACAGACACACACACACACATATATATCCCATATATATGGAATGTATATATGCACATATACATACATATATAAGCTCTAATACTTTGGCCACCTGATGCAAAGATCTGACTCATTGGAAAAGACCCTGATGCTGGGAAAGATTGAGGGCAGGAAGAGAAGGGGGCAATAGAAGATGAGATGGTTGGATGGCATCATCAACATGACAGACATGAATTTGAGCAAACTCCAGAAGATAGAGAAGAACAGGGAAACCTGGAGTGCTGCGGTCCATGGGGCTGCAAAGAGTCAAACATGACTTAGAGACTGAATGACAACATACACATATAAAAAGAATTAACCGATTCACTCCTCCTGGTAATCTTTTAAGATAAATATTATTGACATTCTCATTTTATAAATAAAGGAGTAGATGTACAAAATGGTTAAGTAATTAAACCAGGATAAGGATCATAAGAAACTACTATGAACAAGTACATACCAACAAATTAGATAGCCTGGAAGAAATGGAAAATTCCTACAAACACACAACCTACCAACAATAAATCATGACAAAATACAAAACCTTAAAGGATATATTACTAGTAAGGATATGATATCAATAATCAGAAACCTCACAACAAAGAAAATTTCAGGTCCATATGACTTCATTGGTGAATTCTACCTAACATTTAAAGAAGAACTAATACAAATTCTTTTCAAATTCCTCAAAAAATTGAAAGAGTAAACACTTCCAAGCTCACTTTACAAGGCCAGCATTACTCTGAAGCAAAAGCCAGACAAGGACACAAGTAAAAAATTATAGGCCAATATCCCTGACGAACGTAAGTGCAATCATTTTTAACAATATTTTAGCAACCTATATTCAATAGTATGTGAAAAGGATCACACACCATGATTAACTGGGATGCACAAATCAATCAATGTGATATATACCACAGTGACAAAATGAAAAATAAATATTGTATTATTATCTCAATAGGTGTTAGAAAAAGTATGTGACAAAATTCAACATCCATTTGTGATAAAAACTCTCACCAAACTAGGTGAGAGAAAACATCTCTCAACATAACAAAGGCCACAATGACAAGTCCACAACTAATATACAGAAAAAGCTAAAGTTTTTCCTCTAAGATCAGAAACAAGACAAGGATGTCCACTCTCACCACACTTTTATCCAACACAGTATGGGAAGAATTGCCAAGCACTTAGGCAAATGAATAAAAGGCATTCAATTTGGAAAGAAAGAAGTAACTGTGTCTATATGACATTATATTATAGAAAATTCTAAAGACTTCAACATAAAAACTATTAGAATAAACTAATTTAGTAAAGTCGCAAGATACAAAATCAATATAGAAAAAGTTAGTTGTGTTTCTATACACCATCAAACTGTCAGAAATAGACATTAAGAAAACAACCCATTTATAATTGCTGGAGGGAAAAACAAATAAAGAAATACCTTGGGATGAATGTTACCAAGTAGATAAAAATCTGTACATGGAAAATTTCTTCAGCTTCGAAAGCCTTTCTCTGTCCAACAATGTCTGGTCATCTTTGAAGATTTGCTTTGTCTTCATGCATATATTCCTTCAGTGAGGCTGATTTCTCTCATTCCTATCTATAAACCAACTTCCCTATGGTTTCATACTTTAGCACTTCTCACAGACATCAGTTTACATGACTCTCCCTACTTCTAAACAGTTTATTGAGGGCAGGGGCTGTATCTTACTTCAAAAGAGATTCATTCCTTTGATTGGTTATTCATTCATTCAACCCACAGAGGTTCACTGAGTGCTTACTAGGGCTAGTCACTGCCTGGGGTCCCAGAGATCCAGAGAAAAACTGGAGAAACCAAGCATATGGGTGAAAAACACATGAACAAAACAATAACCGACAGCAGGTAATGATGAGTGCTAGGAAGAAACAGAATATATCTGGGAGAGAACTTTAACTTGGATGGAGGAAAGTTGAAAGACCCCTCTGATATGTCTATAAACTGAGAGCTGCGTGATGAAAAAGGCAGCATGAGAAGATCCAGGTGACAGCATCTGAGACAGAGGGAACACCTGGGCAAAGGTCCTGGGAAGGAAATGGTCTCAGTGTGTTGAGGAGAAGAAATAAAATCAGCAAGACCAATGGGAATGGAGACCAGTATGGAGATTCATTTTAAAAAAATGAAAAACAAACAAAAAAAAACTAGGAGTAAAACCACCATATGACCCAGCAATCCCACTACTGGGCATCTAACCTGAGGAAACCATAATTCTAAAAGACACGTGTACCCCAGTGTTCACTGCAGCACTATTTACAACAGCCAAGACATGGAAGCAGCCTAGATGTCCATCGACAGATGAATGGATAAAGAAGTTGTGGTACACATATACTATGGAGTATTTCTGAGCTGTAAAAAGGAACAGATTGGAGTCAGCTGCAGTGAGGTGGATGAACCTAGAGCCCGTTATACAGAGTGAAGTAAGTTAGAAAGAGAAAAACAAGTATTGTATATTAACACACATATATATGGAATCTAGAAAAATAATACTGATGAACCTATTTACAGGGAAGGAATGGAGATGCAGACATACAAAACGCAGAGGGGGAAGGAGGGGGTAGAATGAATCAAGAGAGTAGCACTGGCATATATACACTGTCATGAGTAAAATAACTAGCTAGTGGAAAGCAGCTGTATCGTACAGGAGAAAGCAACAACACTGTAAAGCAATTACCCTCCAATCAAAAAAAAAAAAAGACTAAAGGGACGTCAATGAGCATGAAATGCATAGGACACAAGGATCAGAGAAATACGAAGGCACGAGATTATCTGTCAGGGACACAAAAACTGTTTTGGTCAATAAATCAGATTACAAAGATTCTTGGCTTTGCAGGCCATGCTAACTCTGCCACATCTACTCAAGTCTGCCCTTGTGGCATGAAAGCAGTCATAGGGAATATGTAAATTAATGAACATGGTTGTGTTCCAATAAAACTTTATTTATAAAAACAAGCAGCTGGTTGGATTTGGCTCATGGGCCATAGTCTATGGCCCTTGATTTAAGTCTCATAGGCTCTAAGGAAGTGCTTAAATACTATTCTAATTTTGATGGTGGTATGGAGGCAATAATAATAATTATTGTAATATTATTATTATTATTAATGAGAAGCCACTGGAAAAAAAATATATATATATATATTTTTAAAGGAGGTATATGATCCCCAGTTGTTGAGGTCTCTGGGCCTTTCATGTTACAGGCACTTAAATCGGCTGTTAAATAACAAGGGACATTGTAAAAGAAAAGGAAACCGTTTTAAAATTCTCTCTCCTACAATATCTAGCTCAGAGGTAGTAGGCATGGAGGGCAAAAAAGATGGTGCCACTGTTGGGGGAAAAAAAAAAAGACTTTCATATTTGCTGGTTTCAGTACATCTACTAAACTATTTTTTTCAGACCTGTGCAGTGGGAGGCATTGGATCCAAAAACTGACTGTTGGTTATAAGCCAAGCATTCAACTGGAACATACAGCTGAATGGAATGCACACACACATTAGAGACACAATTTTCAATTTTAGGTTACCTGAGGACCCATTACAGACACCAATGCTTCTGTATCAGGCAGACCGATTACCAGCATCGCCATTAAAAAATCATTTTCTTACATTTCCTTTTTTGTAACAGCTGCAGTGGGAAACTGGATTTTTATGACAAAATGATAGTCCCTTCCATTCCCCAATGCTTTTTTATTAGGATTGAAAATTTAACAAGCTTTCTTACAAATCTTCTGCATAGCTCTTAATCCTGAAATTAGATGGTGACGTCTCCTCCTCTGACATAGGTATTCCGAGTGTCCAGTTCAATTCCTGTGTCAGCAATTTGCCTTTCTTCTTCATGAGCTCTTGTGCCCTATTTTCACTAGTGGAAAATTTGAAGATTTTGAGCCCATGTCTCACTACAATATAACTGAGTAATGTCTCAATTTCAAAACATACAAAAATGCCAAAATCCTATACACTAATCCCTACTCCTAAATTAAATTTTTAAACTTTTTCTACTCAAATTAAAACATGTGGGTGGTTCCTTGCCTCTAGTTAAATTTCTTAAAATAGAAAAAAACTGTACAACATACTTCTAGATCTCAAGATCTAGAATGCTAAACAAGGAGATAATTATCTGATTACTGGGTTAAAACTAAGCAACTCATTCATCTGGCATGAGGCTCAGCGCCGGCAGCAGCCCTCACCACACCTACAGAGCAGCCTGGTGGGGTACTCCAACCTAGGCACTGGGCCGCGGCACTGGGAAGGTTACTGGAGAAACCCAACAGAACTGATAGAACAGGAAGGTAGATTTAGCCAGCCTACATATCCAATCTTGGAGGCGAAAACCCAATCACCACAAACTGATTTGGGGCTTTGCGTCTGTTCGCCAGAATCTCCCAGGTGTGAAAAACGGACTCCTTATATATAAATCAAGCCTCTTTGGAAACAGTTTTTAGCTTCTTGCAAGACAGAAATCAGAAAAGTTAGATCACTGTGTCAACATCCACAGTGAAGAATGAGTACAGGAAAGAAAATAGGCCTTTTTGTTTCATTCTTCAACTGTCCACCAAACGATTTTTACTGATGATCCTTTGTGTCTGAGGTTCTTCCCTCACATATAAAAAGGCTTTTTTTTTTTTTTTTTTTTTAAATTGGAGTACAATTGCTTTACACTGGGTAAAGTGTAAGTTTTGTGTAGGTTGCCGCTGTACAATGAAATGAATCCGCTCTACATGTATCCCCTCCCTCACGGGCCTCCCTCCCGCCTCCTCCTCCCTCCCACGAGGTCATCACCGAGAACAGGGCTCCCTGGGCTATGCAGCACTTCCCACTAGTTATCTGGTTTACCACGCTAGTGTCTGTATGTCAGTCCTTATCTCCCAAGTCGTCCCCCGAGCCCCTTCCCACCACAAGGACCACAGGTCTCTTCTCCATGCCTGTGTATCTAGACTTTTGAAAACATCAAGGAATTGCTAATTGAGTGGCACGGCCTTGTCCTTGCCTCCAAACTTCTCTTTGACTATTTGTGGCCCCCCCTCCCTTCTCTCATACCCTTATCTGCCTGAGACTCAAATGGGCAAATGTGACTTTTGTTCAATCAGAGGTGAAAAATTCCACATGAGCCTCTTCGAAGTCTGTAAGTGGTATGTCATTTGAGACTATTTGCTTCCTGATGCACTGACTCCCCAATGGTTTTATGTCCAAACCCAGTCAGACCTAGAGAGTCAAGTGCAGTGCTGAGCTGGGGGAGGGGGCAACCAAAGGCACAGGATAATAAGCTGCACAATCAGAGCGTGTGTAACTCCACAGCAGATGATGTGCACCCTGATTATCAAGACACTGGGTCAATCAGCTGAGGACAGCTTTATTCATTAGGAACCACTGCTTACAGTTCAAAACCCCCATTATCTTTGGAAGAAAACAGAGTAAAGGCAACATGCAGACAGTATTTCTAGTATGTAGATACTCTTCAAAATAAACTCTTACTACTGTCTGAAATATGTATCAGCTACCATTGGGCTTCCCTGGTGGATCAGTTGGTAAAGACTCTGTCTGCAGTGGAGGAAGCCTGTGTTTGATCCCTACATCAGGAAGATCCCCTGGAGAAGGGAATTGCAACCCACTTCAGTATTTTTGCCTGGAAAATTCCATGGACAGGGGAGCGTGGCAGGCTACAGTCCATGGGGTTGCAAAGAGTCGGACAAGGCACATGGCATAAATGGGATGAAGATCAAATATGTATTTCATTTTATAAACCAGCATATTACAACTATCATGCAGACCATCACTCACGAGCCACAAGTAATCTCTCTACAACCAACAAGGTCACATCTCTGCCCTAAAAATCACTGAAGCATACTTCCCTCTTCCCTAGAAAACAAGGTCAACCATATAGGATCCTTTAAGATTTCAGCTCTACCCACCTCTCCCGAGTTAACTCTTGATTTCCCTCTAATCCACACAACAGCCTCTACTTAACAGTTTCCCCAAATACATGACTATTTCACCTAGGTTCACCCTCCTGCCTTGACTTAAACAGAAATTTTTGCTAAGGGGAGCCTAGCATGGGAGGACACAGTTGTCCTTTATTGAGTACTTATCAGAGAGTGTTGACATGCTCTCTATACTCTTATTTATATAATTCTAGTTTTATTTTCAATGCAATTTCTAGTGTCAGCACTGGGCAAACAGGCCAATAGGTATTAAGTTTGGAAAAAAAGAAGGAAGAGGAGAGGCAGAAAAGGGTTTCTGTGCAAAGCAATTTTTAAAGGCTTTATTGATATATAAGGACCGCAAGAAGATCAAACCAGTCATTCCTAAAGGAAATCAGTCCTGAATATCCATTGGAAGGACTGATGCTGAAGCTGAAGCTCCAATACTTTGGCTACCTGGTGCGAAGAACTGACTCACTGGAGAAGACCCTGATGCTGGGAAAGATTGAAGGCAGGAGGAGAAGGGGGCGACAGAGGATGAGATGGTTGGAAGGCATCATTGACTCAATGGACATGACTTTGAGCAAGCTCCAGGAGTTAGTGATGGACAGGGAAGCCTGGAGTGCTGCAGTCCACGGGATTGCAAAGAGTCGGACATGACTGAGCCACTGAACAATGAACTATTACACAGTAAACTGCACATATTTGAAGTATGCAATTTTATGAACTTACACACACACACACAAAACCATCACCATGATCAAGAGATGAACACAGACATCACCCTCCAAATTTCCTCGTGCTTCTTGTAATTCTTCAGTACCATCCTCAACCCCAGCCCACAACTGATCTGTTATTACTATAGATTAGTTTGTATATTTAAAAGAAGTTGATACAAATGGAATCATGAATATCCATTCTTTTTTGAGCATGCCTTCTTTCACTTGGCATAATTATTTCAGATTTATATGTGGTGCTGGATGTATCAATTGCCCATTGCTTTTAACTGAAGAGTAGCACTCTATCTTATGGATAGACTGCAATTTGCTTATCAATTCACTCCTGATGTTTACTTGGATTGTCTCCAAGTTTGAACTACAAAAAATAAATCTACAAAAACATTCACTTGGACATCTTTGTATAGACTTATTCATTCATGTCTCATGGGTGAAGATAGAGGAGAAATGGCTAGGAGTATGGTTGGTGTGTGCTTTCCATTTTAAGAACCTGCCCAACTGTTTTCCAAAGTGATTATCCTATTGTTGACACTCCCACCAGCAGAGTAGGAGAGTTCCTGCCCCACAGCCTCGCTAGTACCTGGTGTCTTCAGTCTGTTGAATGTTGTGCTCAAGTGCTCTTAAACAAAGCTCGGAGCAGAAATAATTATACTCATTGTGCAGATGATAAACCCTAGGACCAGAGAGGTTAGATGACACACCTCCATATGTGTGATGATTAGATTCAGAGACCCACAGGAGGATTGAATAGGGAGGAATGGTCTTTCAGGACCAGAGGGCAACAGGGACCTGAACGACACCCTAGTGGGCCCAGTAGTATGATCTACGGTATGGGGACCTCAGGCCCCCAAGGCTGGATTTGGCAATCCTCTGACTGCTCATGAGTAGACCATGCTTCGTTGGGATTTCTTGTGCTTTGAGAAGAGCTGTTTGTGAAAATGATGAGTGGTCTGTGACACTTTTAGACTTGCCTGAGAACAGAGATTTGTCTGATTCTCCTGATCCTAGCTATAAGGGTGAGGCCTTGGTCTTTGTTACCAAGTGTTTCAGTGGCTGAGGTCTCAAAATGAAAGACTTCTAATGGGGAATCTGGGCTCCAGGGAGCGTACTGTGGGGAGAAGCAGACTCAAGACTCTAGCTGAGTCATCTTTTTAGCAGAAATGTTTTTCTTGAGTGAAACAAGGTTTGGACACTGTGTTCAAACCTTCAACGACTGGGGCCTTTGCTTTAGTGTACTAAGTTATTTCCTTACCAGTTCTAGCTCAGTTCAGTTTTGCATATGCTCTCCAGTTTTACCTGTCAAATGACCTTTTCTGGCTAAAGGAAAGGATGAAGATGGTGAAGGTGCCAACTGTCCTAGGTTTCTGCTCTTGAAATTAGCTGATGCATCATAAAGGGAGTCAAGAGGACTGTCCTATCCCATGCTGTTGGTACTACCAGATGTGCAAACAGCCGGCTTCAGAGGACTGTTAGGAGAGAAGCTCAGGTACCAGCAAGGTCACAGTAGGAAGCAGAGAAGAGATGGTTTCACAAACTTTTGATAAAGATTTGAATGGACAAGACTAAAGGGCAGAGGTAACACCTCAACCATGAGTATCCACACTCATCACAGTGTGGGTGGAAGAAGGGAGGGCCTCAGCATCATCTCTTCCCTGGGATGGTTCCCTCCACTGTGTTTGGATGTGAGGGGAAGGTATTAGAGTAAGCATTCCAGAAGGGAAAATAATAACTTTTATTTTAAAATGTGTGTGTGGGGCCGGGAGTATACTCATACATCTCGAGGTAGAGCCATCAGGCTGTTGACAATGATTGTCTCTAGAGGGTTGGATGATAAGAGCCCTTTCTTTCCTCACTTAGTTGCTATTTGAAAAGATTAAAAGTGGGCAATGTTACTTGCAAAAACCTACACACACAAAAAAAATCTGTATCTCTTTATTTCAGCAATAAAGCAGAATAACACAAAAAGAAAGATAAAGTAAAGCCTATTTACATATTCTTTTAATGTTCAAACCATTCAAAACACCGTTTAGACCTGCTCTATCTTTTCTAGTCCCTCAGGCTTCCTTCAAGCCAATGCCATCTTTTTATCCATGTATGACAATAGCTACTTAACTAGTTACCTAGTCAGCTCACCTCGGTTCATCGTCCAGTACTATCGCTGGGACTCACGTTCCAAGATATCCTATGCTCACATTCCTCTCACACTTGGAAACTTTCGATGGATCTCCATAGTTTTAACGACAAGGTTCAAACACAGCCCTTCACAGTTTGGCTTTGTTAATCTTCCACTTCATCATTATCTCTGTTTCAGAGTTTAGGCCCCCAAAACCGGAGAAGAAGGTGGGGGTTGCATCACAGGGAACAAGGGTTAGACGCTCAGTCATTCTTGTCTGACTCTTTCTGAACCCAATGGACTGTAGCCCACCAGGCTCCTCTGTCCATGGAATTCTCCAGGCAAGAATACTGGAGTGGGTTGCTATTCCCTTCTTCAGGGGATTTTCCAGACTCAGGGATTGAACTCAGGTCTCCTATATTGCAGGCAGATTCTTTACCATCTGAGCCACTGGGGAAGTCCCACATCACAGGGAAGGCCATGCCTAACTCAAAATATGCATAAAGGGAGCATTTCATCCTAAGAAAGAACACTGGGTGTTTCAGTTTACATGCTATAGTATTTAAAATTCACTTGGCCCACCCAAAAGATGTGATTCTTGCCAAAAGTTTGATGTGAGAAGGAAACATGGGGTTCACATTGTGCCAAATTTTGCCCATATGATGAGGTTTTAATTAATTTTTATTATTACACCCTCTCAGGTTTGCAAAGTCAAAATATCCTACGTGCAGTCTTATTTCCTCACTCCATAGACCATATGTTGAAATCAGTTTCCTTTTATTTATTCACATTGTATATAATTTCTTACTGGATTGTCTTAGCATTTCCTCTGCTTGTTACCTTCCGGTTCTTTATTGCATTTTTCCCGACACTTAACTGGAGGTCCCTTTCTCTGTGTGCCCATCTTGTACTTTTTGTTTGACAACTATAGTTTATTCTAAACTAGGTGATGTTTTTTGAAGGCCTGTGTGGACCACTAGCTTCCCGTTCCCATCCTGGAAGGATGGTGTCGTCTTTACATCTGCATCAGAGACCTTCACAGAGCACTAGGGGCATACTAGGTATTTCACAATAGTTCTTTCAATTGCTGAAAAACTAGGAGAAATTTTTAATCAATTCAAATAGCGCTGAAGCATAAAGTGATATATTACTTTCCAAGAGAACCAGGTCTTTTCCTTCCTGCATGGCACTGGGCAATTTTCAAAAAAGAGATGTATGATTAGAGACAAAAGGAAGACTGATTAAAACACATCCCATTTCCCTGACTATTCTTTGCCTTTAATCAGATTAATCTTAATGAAAACTGTTCAATGTCTTTAGCACAGTGACAACAAACAGCTCGATGGGAAGAGGTATCCGCAGTCATTTGTTGGAACCCAACACTAAGTCAGAAATAGCACATGGATGTCAAGCTCCTTCCAGTTCTGATGCATTGGTAGTGGTTGCCTAAACACTCTAACAATAAGGATTTTAAGACCACTCCAGGGTTTCAGGGGAAGCGTGCCATGACTGATTAGTGATGTCTGCCTTGGACATGGATTAGGGGATGATTACCTCCCTGCCTAGTATTTCTGATCCTGGGCTGGTCTTGCTTTGTGTTCAGATTCTGGGGTGCTATCTGCTATCAATGAAAGATCAGAAGGTCTGGTGTGTAGTTCCAATCCTTCAGGAAATACTTCCGGGGAACACATCTCCCTGCCTGCTCTCTTGTTATCTCTGGTTCAGGGCCAGTGCCTTGGGCCTAGCTTTTAAGGGCTCCAGTCCAAACTATGAAGTTGATGCTTTATTCAAACCTTTTGACTCCATACTTTGTCTCTGACCATGGATAGTATCTTTCTGACCTTTCGGTTCTTTGATGGAGCCCCCATTTTTTGGCATGAGAATTAATTTATTCCCAAACCTGCTTAAATTAGAAATCAGGAGATATTTAGAGAGTGTCTTTTGTGGATTAGAACAAAAATACTTAGGCAGGCCCTCTGATCTTTTTCTTTTTATACCAAGGTCTACTTGGCCTTTGTAGAGCAGATGGGTACAAAACTTGTCTCCTTGGCCATGTGTAAGAAATGAAATATTGGCTTACCTAGAAAGTTCTCCAGACAACTGGCTAAAAACCCCAGATAAACATAGCATCTATAGGGTTTCCCAGATTTGGGCAGGGTGACCTGTATCCTCCCTCCCTGGGTGTACACACAAGTCTTCATAGCCACAAGCCAAGCCAGTTTTCCATGAAAACCACCCAGCCTCTCACAGACTATCAGAGCATTCTCTAAAGAAGCTAGCTCTTGCTGTGCTATTGTTCTACCATTTACAGTGTTTCCTTGAATCATTTCAGTCACATAAATTTAATCCTTAGATAAGGAAACGTTATTTTATGGCTAGAGTTTCCCTCTTCCATCCCTGGCCACATCACAAGATTCTCATTCTAGAAGTCACAAGGTTAGCAAGGATAAGAGAAGATAATGGTCATATTCTGTGCCCTCCTTAACACAAGCAAAGATAAACTTCATGAGGGTTGATGTTTTGCAAGACAATGCTTCTATTCCTGTGCAAATGTACGTACTTGTACTCTATGCTGTGCTAATGAACTCAACTGATGAGAAGTTTCACAAAGACATCGTTATATAATCAAAACAAATCCAATTTCCTGAAAGAGTAAATAGTTATTACTGAGCTCATTGCTTAATCTTTCGTTTTTTGTGTGTCTTATAACAATGGAATTCTTCCATTTGAAATGCTTCAATTCTTAAATCTAAACAAAAATGGAAGGACTGTGATTTCGTATGTTTTAGGTTGGCAATAATGCCTTCAGTGTGATAGCTTTTTGCATTTTGCAATTTGCTGCCTTCCACAATTCAAATTTCATGGTTTCATTTTCAGAAAAAAAGATATTTTTAATTGATCACTCATGCTTCTCTAGCCATATGCCTACCACAGAGGCATGCACATTTTCATACAAAATTCACTGTTTCCATTTAGCAACTGAGTACCTTTAACTGTGTGAATCAACAGTGTAAAACATCACATAATCCATTGAGAATACACTAATAGAAATATATGCCTTCTAAACCTTGGTATACAAAGCACACTGCTTAAAGACAGCTTAATTATTCCCGTAATCCTGTTCTCCCAATGCAATGTCTTCTAGAACACTTAGAATCAGTGAATTCAAATCCTGAACACTTCTATACTTCTCAAGTTTTTAAATGGGTAAATTATACCCCTGGATCTTAACTGACAAGAATCAGAGTCATGACCAGAAATAATAAATGAAATGGTAGAGACCTATATTGCCAAATATTCATTAAAACAAAGCTCATCTATAGAACAACTGCAATGCTTCCTGCCTTTCATATTTCTCAAGCATAAATTTCCAAGAAAAAGATTTCATGTTTTTAACTTGCTGATTGGGTAATAGTTATCATATCCATAGACTTTGATGCTGCACATCAGTCCCCATAAACATGTCCATGGTTATCGACTTAGTGGCATACACTGCATTTCACTACTCTAACTGGTATGTCACTATTCCTCTGACCCATGGATAGATAAAGCAATGAAATGATATTCAAGTTGGTTTCACAGTACACATGCGTTATGAATTTGAAACACATTTCTGACACATACTATGCTCCTTGTGCATATATTTTAGAAGGACTTACTCTAAGAACTTCCTTTTATGACTCAAACCATAATCTGGAACCATTCACAGTCCTTGGTTTTATAATTCTATGTGGTTTCATTTTCATTTTAAAGACAGCCCAAACTTCTAGCTACTGAATCAAACCATTTAGGGGAAAGACATATTTTCAGTTGGAAAACCAGCCAAAGTCCACTAATCCCTTCTATGATTTTTACAGAGAACAGAAGTAACAATGTAAACAGTCAGATTCAACTAATTTGAGAAGCAAGGATATGTAAATTTGTAGACATTTCGACTTCAATCCTTGTTTTCCCCATCTAGGGCACTAAGTCCTTGACTGTTTAACAGGCTTCTCCAAAGTAGCATGGAATCGGGCTCCACATCTGATGTGCTGACATCTCACCAAGCTACACTAGTACTGTCTCTCTAGAGCATGCCGTGAGGGCTCAGCTCCAGTTCTGGTTTCAGCTGTACCAACAAGTCAGAGCCATCTTCAGTGAGTAAAGGACAAGACAGCTCATGAAGATCAACCTGTGAGGACTGCCCAATTTGCATATTCCCACAACCATACCTGGGTAGGCACAGAACTCAAATGTACATAAATCACGTTTAGAATCAACACTGTATCACTGCATGATTTGCCCACATTCAAACCTCCAGATCAACACACACTGATTGCATTAAAATTCAACATATTACAACTGCTAAACTCACCGACTCATATAAAACATGTAACTATATGATGGGAGCATGTACACTGAACATGCCCTGGACCAACAGAGTAAAGTCCAATCATTTTGAAAACTTTGAATTTTCATGGCTGAATATAGCTAATCCAGCTACATTAATTCTGTCATTTGAGACAATTAATGTACATTCAGCTGTTGGGAGCCTAGAGTAGAATTATAATCAAAGTTCTCCTATATCTACCAACTTAGAAATCCATGTAGATATAGATGTTGTATAGCTCACATACGTGACCCAATTCACAGTGACTGCCTACACAGCTGCTAGGAAGAAAGAGAGCAGGCAATGATCACCCTCATCCTTGGGAATAATGGACTATGTCCCTCCTCTCTTATCCCGAGGAAATAGGTATGAAAGAAGAGGGCGTGGGATATGAATGAATATGAAGGCTTAGTTGAGACAGATTATTTTATGCTGGATAATCTCTTGCTACACTGAATCACTCTAATAAGTTAACTTGAAAAGGCTTACCTTTGGTTGGTTTCCAGTGGAATGTATGTAGCACAGCTCAATGCAGGTTTTAGACTTCTGCAGCATCCATCTGTACTAATTCAGGATTTGTCTAGGCTTGGGAATATCATTCTACATTCTAAAACCTCTCGCTCTATACATTCAATCTGGTTTCAATATTTACAAAAAGAAACATGCTTTTGAAATGTGCGGAGTGGTGTGCGTTTTCACTTACCTTTTCTGCTGATTGAGCAGTGCCAAAAAAAATTGGGATGAAGGCAAGCCAAACTATACATGTCGTGTACATGGTGAATCCGATGGGCTTGGCTTCATTAAAGTTCTCTGGGACACCCCGAGTCTTGATGGCATACACAGTGCATGTGACCATAAGAAGGATGCTATATCCCAAGGAGCAGATGATCTGTAGGTCCGTAATGTCACACTTGAGAACCCCCCGGGCCTGTTCGGGGTTCATCGTCTTATGTTCATCATAGTCTATGATAATGTTAGGTGGGTCAACACCAAACCAAATGAAAACGCCGAGAAGCTGAACTGATATTAAACTGGAAGTGATCGCCAGCTGTGATGTTGGGCTTATGAGTCTGGGGGCTGTCACTGATTTCTTGCCCTGTTCAAATATGCGGTAAATCCGATTGGTTTTGGTCAAGAGGGCTGCGTAACTGATGCACATACCCAAGCCCAAGAAAACTCTCCGGAAAGAACACACTGCCACATCGGGTTTGGCTATCATCAGGAAGGTGATGATATAGCAGAGAAAGATGCCCGTCAACAGAACGTAGCTCAGTTCCCGTCCAGACGCCCGAACGATGGGAGTGTCATTGTAGCGGATGAAAGTGGCCATGACGAATATGGTGGCGATGATCCCCAACATGGCAAGAAAGACGGGGATGACAGCCCAAGGCGAGTGCCACTCCAGTTTGATGATGGGGATATCCTGGCAGCCGGTTCGGTTTTCATTGGGTCGCTGGTCGTAAGGGCAATGCTGGCATGTCATCTCATCAAACTGGTACTGGTAGCCGTCACAGGGCTCACAGGTCCAGCAGCAAGGGGTCCCCTTCTGTGTCTTCTTTCTTTGCCCAGGCTTGCAGGGCATGGTGCACACAGAGGCAGGGATCTCCCGGACTCCTTTACCCCACTGCATGTCCTCTATCTGCAGCGGGAAATAAGGAGGTGAAGCAGGCAGGTTAGTTAAGAGGAAAACACAAACAGTAATTACAGCAACATGTGAGACTTGACGAGGTAAACTAACCAACCCCAGCTGGTAGAAGCCACAACCAAGATTCAGCCCACACCACTCACTGTAGGATCCTCATTTCTCACTACTGTAGAGTGTGCCAAACATGCCTGATTATAAGAATCCCGGAGGTAGCTTTCAGTGGTATAATTTCCTGTTCCCATCTAGAACCCCAAAACAAGAATATCCTGAAAAGGAGCCTTTGGAGCTTTATTTTCAACAAACACTCAGAAGATTCTTAAAATTAAAGTCAGTGATTACTGACACGCTCTCTACTGCCGTCTCCTGGAGAATAAGTGCAAATGTCCCAAGTTAAGTTAAAAGTCTTTAATATGAAATGCTACATTCATTTCCCTTAATAGATACTTTTTTAAAAAGTGTTTTTTAAGTTATTTTGGATGATATGTCAGAGCTGGCCACTGCTTCTAAAATTCTGTAAGCATCACTGCCATTTCATTGAGAAGTTTCAAACTGAATGAACCTATTCTATTTCTCACAGAGGAGTGATAAGGTTCATTATCCAAAGTTTTAATTGTAGCTCTGGAAGCATTTGATAAGAAAATAATACAGTATGGAAACCTCTCAAGATTAACCATGTACCCATTTGAAGATGAAATTTAAACTAAAACACTATATCCTAGAGGAGGATGAAAGTATGCTTATCAATTAGAATACTGACTTTCTGGAGGAGAATTCATAATTAACAGTCTTCTGAGAAGTAACAGCATTAGATACAAATAAGAGCTTTATTGCTGGGATGAAATTTCATCTTTTCCAGCACAGCATCTATTATTTTTATTTTCCTGATATCAGTCCTCTGAATTTCACCCCCCACCATGTGCTTCTTGTGAGATATTGGGAGGTCCTTAGACAATTACTTGGAGGGGTTTTTACAACCCAGTATGCTGAGTCCCACTCTTGGATTTTTTCTGATTCACTTGGGACTAGGAGGGGACCCGAGTGTATATATTTCTAATTAAATCTCAGATGGTGTAGCTAGAGATTCTCTAGCCATCACACCTTGTAAACACTGACATATTTCAACCTCCCAGTCACAGAGACTGAATCAGGAATGGGGTCATTATGGCATGACACAGAATTTAACTTTCTGACTTTTATAGAGATTACATAGGATAAAAATCTTTGTTTTTGCTGGACTTGCAGTTTCCAGGATATAAAGATGTGGTGTGCATGGCTATATGAAGAAAGGCATTTGCCAGAGAAGAAGCCAATATAAAGGAAAGCAGAGCAGAGAGTTGATGAGAAAGATAACCCATGAGCCTGCTTAAGCTCCTGGATACAGCTGTGCCTGAAGCAGGTTTTTCCTACATTGTCTCATTATGTGAGCCAGGAAATTATGCTATGCTGAAATACTTTGAATTGTATTTCTACTACTTATCACCAAAGGTCCTGACTCTGGGAGCTGGTGATGGACAGGGAAGTCTGGTGTGCTGCAGTCAACGGGGTCACAAAGAGCTGGATGTGACTGAACTGAACTGAAGGGTCCTGAAGAATATACCAACTAAATAAAGAACTTCAGTATCTGTAATCTGCAAAGTGATTCACTTAAAAGAGAAAAATGCAGACTAAATTCCAATGAAAAAATTTGGCTGATAATCCCCATATCTAGTTAATTAAATTCTTATGATATTTGAGCTAAAATATGGATTAGAAAGATACTGGAAAGTCTGAGACTTTTTTTAAAAAAATGCCTACTTTTAAGAGATAAGGGGGGGTACTAATTTATTGCACAGTGAAATTCCATTGCTGTGTTAAAACAGGATGCAGTGTATTGCAGGGTGTGATACTTCCATCAAAACTTGAATGAGAACTACATTTAACATCTGAATCAAATGTAGTTAACTCTGGAAGAAAGAATGGTTCAAAAATTAAACTTTATAAAACATAACCTTCTAGTGGTTGAATTTAAACTTCAATCAGAGACCTAAGAATCTTCGGATGACTCCTATGAACTCATTTGCATGAGCACAAAGCCCAAGTCAGCACTAATAAATCTAACTAAATTTAAAACATAATCATTTCTTTCTCAGCATCATCATTTTTGAGCCAGTAAGTCACTGGCAGCTATCCCAAAGTCATAAAATTAAAGAAATAATTTGTAATAAAAGAGAAAAAGACATGCATTAACTTTACAAATGTCCAATTTCAAGAAGTGGGAGCCTAAAAAAATTGCTATTATTAATACAAATGTTTCCAAATGTCAAAGTAAAAGGCCCTACTCATGATCAGTAAGAAAGATTAACAACAACAAAAAAAAACCTTACAAATAAATTTCATTAGATAAGCTTGAGATTGCCTGATTCCAACACGAGTGGAAACTGAAATGTCATATGATTAAACTTGATCTATGGAACAGATGTAGGGCTCAAATATAAAAACAAATTATCATTATATGTAATATTTTAAAGCCAATTTCAAATGTTGCCAGCTTGCAACCCCCTCCTCCTTTCAAACAAAATGGTCAGCAAAGTTGAACAGATTTTCTTCCCTCAGACTTAACCAAATATATACAAAAGCTATAACCACAAACATTACATTGACTGATTACTTAATTTGTTTTCAATTTTCATTTAAAGTAGATCTCCACTCAATTTAATTGTATATACTAAAGCAATAAAGTTGCCTCTTTCTCCAAATGAACAAAAGTCTAATTTACTTGCTTTGACAACAAGAATCATTATTGAAAATATAATCTATGTTCCATAAATGGACCGACTAACCTTTAACAGCTCCAGTTAGTGAGAATTTTGTTAAAGTGATACACATGATTTGTCTATATCTCTACCTATCCACACAAATTCGGAGCCTTGTTTAATAAGAAGAAACAGTTAGCTGCAAATGCCCATGGGCACCTATTTAAAATTTAGGGCTATGGATTTGTTGTTGTTAAGTTACTCAGTCATGTCCAACTCTTTGCAACCCCATGGACTGCAGCACACCAGGCTTCCCTGTCCTTCACTATTTCCTGGAGTTTGTTCAAATTGATCTCCATTGAGCTGGTGATGCCATCCAACCATCTCATCCTCTGTCAAATACTGAACTATAATGTCAATTGACTTTGTCAAAAGGCTAGAAAGAATGCAAATTTGAAGTTTGTTCTGAACTCTGCAACAAAACTGTGTTTCAATTAGCCAGAAAGCAAAATAAAATTGCAGAAAGATGTGAAAAAAAAAAAGAAAATAGAAATCTCAAAGAGTGTCAGGTGACCAGAAAGGAGGGATTCAAAGCCCTGTGCCCACAGATGAACTCAACAGGAGGAAGACTTCTCTTCCCTGGCAAGGACTCAGCCAATGAAAAGCCACGGACCCTTTGCCCTCCAACTTCCTTTTCCCCGCTATAAAAATATTCTCCTTCCCTTGCTGTGAGGGGTCTTGCATGTGGCTTGCCATAGTTTCAGATTCCAAATTATAATTCCCTTGTTCAAATAAACCCATCTTTGCTGGAACAATGTATGTCAGTCTATTTATTTCAGGTTGACAAAGACTAGGAAAAAGGTTAGGATGGTCACCATCATCTTCTGTAGAAGACACAGTTCTAAATTCCCTGATAAGGATGCATCTTCTTCCTGGGCACCCACAGTTTATGGTTAGTGGAGACTGGATCAGCTCAGTAGCTGGCTCATGGAGAAGGCCTGTTGAGATCTCAGCTCTTGGCAAGAGAATAGAACTGTAGAGCTAGTACCATTAATTAACACCATGCATGGCACATAGATTTTTATAAGTAAGTGAATCAAAAGTTTAATAAAGAGAAAATTAGGCAATTCTGGCTAATGAAAGCAAAAATGAGTCTTTTGTGGTGTCCAAGCGAAGTGTTCTTTACTTTTTAAAGAAGAGACACGAAGAACTGACAGGCTGTCATCAGTCTTTGATGTATGCATTTGTGATACACGGAGCTGAAGCAGCTGTTTTGCCACCACAAAGAAACAAATGGAAAGAACAAAGCTAACATGCTGAAGATAGTAAAAGAAAACCAAAATGGAATTTGTATCTTTGATGGAGTTGAAATAACTTTCTAGCGTCAACATGGAGCCACTCGTCTACGGGGTGTCATGTTAGTAAGCCAACACTTGTATAACTTTCACATTCCTATAAACAAGCTTCATTCAGCCAGAAATGCAGTATGTCCACTTAGCCATTAGCCGATCCTCAAAGGCTAAGTGAATTCAAGAGATTCTCACTCCAAAAACACTATGTGGGCTGATCAGATAATTTTTATATGTCTTTTCCTTGTTCTTTATTTTTTATCCCATAGGAGCTTTCTACTTTCCACCCCATTTTTCAGTTCTCTGAAAGAAGACTGTCCACAAAGTGTTAAGTAAAGTGTGCTGGTACCACCTAAATTATCTTTAATCGTTTTTTAACAGTGGCATCATGATGTCAATCAAATGAAACCAATACTGGTACCATCCAACCCTGAATTGTGAACATGAAATGATAAACTTCCCTTGGTTAACCAATACCTCATGGGTACCCCACTCCTTGCAGTCAAACATTCTAACGAATACACTCTTTCTTATTTCTGCATCTGGTATGTGAAGGCCTGAGACCAGTGGACAGTTAGCCAATAATTCAAGCTCTTGCATGAGTAGTAGAGAGTTCCAGAGGAAAAGCAAACTTGTGAATTACATGTAATCAGAAACACTTGGCTTTGTCTTCTGAAAACACTCAGAAAAGAGGGTGGGGAAGACCTGGACTCAGAAAATCAGCTGTGACCACACTGCTTCTGGTTCACACAGAGACAATGAAAAAGCACCTGTCAGCTGAGGTTTCTTAGCACGTGCGCTGGCAAAGAAAAAAAGGGTCTGGCTCTATACTCCACAGGGGGTGCAGAAACCTTATAATCACTGGAATTTTAAAATAAAATCCAATGAGTTTGTGTCTTACTGCCAAACGCAGGAATCAAACTGAGTGGATTTTTATAAACACTGTTCAGTGCATCCATTTTTATCTAGAAGAGATCTGTTCCTTTCCTCGCACAGACTTTTTCTCTTTGAAAGAAAATTGTGTCACTCCAGAGATATTTTCTTCGGTGAAATTCTATTTGCATCTTTCCAGCACATACTCTGTAGAGCAGGCTAGCTGGTCCTTTTATTGCACAGTTCCCTGCAATATTATTTTTGCTTATTAATACCGTAACAGAATAAGCTAATTTAAAAAGAGCTTTCTATTAAAACACCATTTGTTCATTAAAATATATTTGTCCTGGCTAATATATGGAAAAATCTTTTCAGGAAAAATACACAGGAATGTGGAACATGTAGTACTAGAAAAGAACCAGCTTTAGTTTCCAGTGCAGAGTGGGTCAGGTGGAATGGCTTCACAAGGAGTTTTGTAGCACATCTATGTCTTTTTTTTTTTTTTTTGAGACTCAGTCCTGATTGTTAAACTTTAGGCAGCACGACTGGACTATAAAACAGAATTTCAGGACTGCTATAAACACACTTAATTCAGATACTACGTATTCAAAATGTGTAATTACTTGTACAATTCATCATTTTTAATGTACTCAAGGAAGAAAGTACCATACACTTGCTTCATAAAACTGTACATAAAAGATTAATACATAAAAGAGTATGTAAAAGATTGGCTTTTAACACTGGGCAACCACAGAGGGACTCAGAGTTTCATCTCACTATCAAGTCCCTTGAGCTCTAAGATGTAGAAAATTCTGTATTGTTACTGAGACATTTTTTTCTGATCAAACCGCTGTTCCCAAGCTTGCTTGTACATTTGAATCACTTGGGGGTCTTCTTGGGGCAGCACTGTGTTTAAAAGCTCCTCTGACAATATGTAGACAAGTTTGGGAACTGATGAACTATACTCTCTGAAGGGCTGGGATCTGGAAGAAAATATTTGTGTTGTTTAGAGAACCTAGTGACTGCAGGCTTCTATTCTTGACCTTACAATGCACTAGCTCTTTTAATGCACTTTTAATGAAAGTCTGAGAAGGTCACCTAAAATGTACAGTTATGCTCTTTTTATGATTTAATGGGAAAGTATGGAGCTGTAGTGGAATTACAAATTTCCACAGTTCAGAAAGGTCTCTAGACTTATGTTTCATAATGTTATTGGCTGAATAACAGAAAATGCCTACAGAGGCCCAGCACATAAACAAATGATGTGGGTGGGAGTAAGAAATAATTCTTGCTCCAAAAAACAAAGTCTAAAGGAACACAAATCAAATTATATGTCCATATAAATATATATTAAATTACACATCAAGAACAGATTTCACAACAATTCTGCCTAAATGATCTGCATTTACTGTTTCAATGCTTACATTTTCCTTAAACACAATGGAAAATGGGGTAGTTCTTGTTACATCTGCATAATTAAAAGCTCCCAGACTGACTAAACAGTTTACCCCTACAGTAACTGTAGATTTCTCTTTATCAAACCTTTCTATCCCTCTAATTACAAAGGGTTGACTTTACTTGGCTTCAGAACTTCCTTTTATTTATCTTTTCCCCGGAAGAATCAGCTTTCTGTGGAACCTCCAATATTTCACAATGTTGACACTCTTCAAAAATACCACATACTCACATGGCCACACTGAGCTAACACTAGTCAGCTAACTCTTTCGGAAACAATACTGCTAGGAGAGGAGCCATTTCCTTATAATTTACATGCTAACCACAAATCACTTCTTATTTAGTCCCACTCCGGGGACACAGTTCCCTAAATGATGCTTACCAATAAACATTAGGTATTTAATCTTGCTTTATTTATTAAAAACAACTGAAAGTAGGTTTTTTTTTTTTTAAGGACAGACTTAAAGATAATGTATAACATAAACATATTCACATATATGCCTCAAAAATACCTCAAACAAGCTTGTTCAAAACTGAACTCGTGATCTGTACCAGGGACTGGACAACGATGGCCCCAGTGAGCCAAATCTTGCCTGCCATCTGGTTTCATGAGTAGTTTTATCGGACCCCCATCACTACACTGTTCATTTACGTATTATCTACGGCTGACTGTAGGCTACAATGGCAGAGCAGAGGAGCTGTGAATGCAAGGCCTGTAAAACCCAACTTATTTACTATCTGGTCTTTTGTAGAAAACACTGGCTGACTCAGAGGAAATGAAAAGAGAAGAACAAAGCCCTAGCACATGGCAGCTTTATCAATCCATAAACCAGAAGTGGTGTCATCCTAGACCTCTTCCCTTCCTTTACTCCCCTCTCCCACATCCAAGTGATCAACAACCTGTGTTGGATTTATCTCTTGTCATCACGTACGTTAATTATTTTATCCAACAAACTGTATAGTAAGCAAGCTTCCTGGGTCAGGGGCAAAAAGAAGACAAAAACGAACACTTCTGAGAAATGAATTCTCTTTTCTCACCTTTGTTATCACACCTTCCCTGCAGAAGCATTCTGTGGGGTTTCTTGGCCTCCCTTTCCTGCTGGCATTTTCTAATCCCATCCTCTGACTACAGCTAGACAGATTTACGTGGAGATCTGACCAGGTTGTCTTTTTGTTTATTCCTCAGTGACTTCTTGCTCTTAGACCTGCTGGCGAGCGTTGTCTGTCAGGGACACACACTGGGTGGTCTCTCCCTGCTGGAGACATGAGGCCCATGACGCTTCCTGACCCGCAGAGACTCTTCCACTGTCACGGGATGCTCAGCAGCTCCTTGACCCACCCAACTCTTGCTCAGGACACCCACCTCCACTGGGCTGTTTCTCCTTTTATAACCTCTCCTGGATCTCTCTTCAAAGACTCTAGCACCGTTTGTAATTATGCAAATATGTGACTCATTAAAGTCCGCCCCCAACTCCTCTGTAAACTCCGTGAGGTCAGAGCTCCTGTCCATTTATTCAGTAACGGATGCTCAATATCTGAGAGTGGACTCAAGAGCCCTGGCAAGTGAAAAAGGTGAGAGAAAAGACTGACCCCTCCTCTAGAATTTCCTCAGCCAAAACTGCAGTTTTATGCACTTTTATTGTAATTAGATTTGATGAAAGGATCCATAAGGACTTATGTGAGTCTCATCTATTTTTTGTTCATTTAATACACACACATCTATAGAGTGGAAGTTTACACTTGAAATGTCCTTGGCATTTTGAGGGAAGAAAGGGAATTAAATCTGGGGAACTGAGTTGCTAGGTAGTGGAACATAATTAACACACCATGGAGAATGAAAAAACAAAACAAAACAAAACAGTCTGCACACAAGGACAAAACTGGATTTCAATAGGTCGCTGACTGTTCTCTGCACATTCTCCTCTGGTAAACTTAGCTACAGCTCAAAATAGAAAGAACAGGAGCTAGGAAATCAGCCTTTCCTGGGTTCAAAGGTGGGCTTCGTCTCTCCAGACACTGCGACCAATAGTGAGTCAACAATCTGGAGCATCTGTTGCCCAACCTTATTTGTTATGACTGAGACATTTGCTATAAAAGAGATAACATGTGTAAGGCAAGTGCCTGAGTAGCTTTCTAAATAATTATTATTTTTACTGGAATGTTATGGCTATGATATTTTGGTTTCAATGATCAACTTAATCCAGGCAAAAACTTCAAGATGGCCACTGTCAGGCCTTGCCTCTCTGTTGAGTTCTTATACTTAAAGTTGCATAGTATCAGCAACTAACGTAATAATGGCATTTCAGACCCTGTATATCTAAAACTAGAAGTATTGCTTTCCTTCTCATTGTCTAGATCTTACCACACACATCTTGGACTCCAACAGACATGGGTTCAAATCCTAGCAGAGTGACATTGGTCAAGTCATTTGAGCTTTCTGAACCTTAATTTTTTCATCTGTGAAATACAGTTATGATTTGTTCTTGTTCTTCAGTCAAGGTTGTATATTGTCACCCTGCTTATTTAACTTATATGCAGAGTACATCATGAGAAATGGTGGACTGGATGAAGCACAAACTAGAATCAAGATTGTGGGGAGAAGTATCAGTAACCTCAAATATGCAGATGACACCACCCTTATGGCAGAAAGCGAAGAACTAAAGAGCCTCTTGATGAAAGTGAAAGAGGAGACTGAAAAAAGTTGGCTTAAAGCTCAACATTCAAAAAACTAAGATCATGGCATCTGGTCCCATCACTTCATGGCAAATAGACAGGGAAACGGTGAGAAATTTTATCTTTTTGGGCTCCAAAATCACTGCAGATGCAGACATGAAATTAAAAGACACTTGCTCCCTGGAAGAAGTTATGACCAAACTAGACAGCATATTAAAAAGCAGAGACATTACTTTGCCAACAAAGGTCTGTGTAGTCAAGGCTATGGTTTTTCCAGTGGTCATGTATGGATGTGAGAGTTGGACTACAAAGAAAGCTGAGTGCCAAAGAACTGATGCTTTTGAAATGAGGTGTTGGAGAAGACTTGTGAGAGTCCCTTGGACTACAAGGAGATCCACCCAGTCCATCCTAAAGGAAATCAGTTCTGAATATTCATTGGAAGGACTGATGCTGAAGCTGAAGCTCAGATACTTTGGCCACCTGATGTGAAGAACTGACTCATTTGAAAAAAACCCTGATGTTGGGAAAGATTGAAGGCAGGAGGAGAAGGGGATGACAGAAGATGAGATGGTTGGATGGCATCACCAACTCGATGGATATGAGTTTGAGTAAGTTCTGGAAGATGGTGATGGACAGGGAGGCCTGGCGTGCTGCAGTCCATGGGGTCACAAAGAGACAGACACAAGTGAGCAACTGAACTGAACTGAACGATTCTTCAGTCACACAGTCCTGCCCGACTCTTCGCGATCCCATGGACTACCTCCTAGAGTTGAAACTGAGGATGACTCTATGGGGCTCCTGGAAAGAAAAGCCTTTCTGTGTCCCCTTCCCTGAATTCCAAAGGGCAGATTCAAACAGATGCTAAATAGGAAAGGGACAGGCTGCAGAGATATGGGAGGAAAGAATAGTGTAGCCTCAGGACAGCATCCTGGTTTCTCCTCAAGGGATACACGTAACAGTCTCCTGAGCTCTTCTCAGAACTAAAACCCCACCAAATGGAAAGTGTTAACTACCTGATGAAACTCCATTCATTCCAGAGAAAGTTCCAGGTCACCCATCATCATCTGATGCCAGAAGATCTCCTGATTGAAGGTATTCAGGCCCTTTGGGCACCTTAATTTTTATCAACAATCCTGCCCTTGACTACAAAATTCCTGACACCATTCCCCTCACCCCCATTTAGGACACAGTTTTTAGGGCACTAGCCCTCTGTGCCCCTCTTCACCTGGCAAATCAATAAATCTATTCTTTTATACTTCATCCAAAACTGTCTCTTAGGATGAACTTGGTATTGGATCCGGCTTCAGAATTAATGAGAAAAGTAATGTATGTGAAAGAGTATGGGCCATAGTAAAAAGCTGAATGAGCTATGTCTACCGCAATTATTATTATTAGTGACTGCACGGTCATCTTTGACACCCTTTCCACCTTGCTCCCCTGAAAAAATAGCAAAAGTTGTTCCAATTTATTTCCATAAACCCCTTTCCTCTTTGTCCCTAAGTGCTGCTCTATTAAAGTTGCATTATTGTGTTCTCTTAATTACTCTCTTTGATGTCAACCTTCCCTGTCATTTTCTTATTCCTTTTCTCAGCTTTATTTCTCCTCACTGTAAGTCACTACCTGAAATTGCCCACCTGGGTGTTTACGTCTGTGTTCATTTCCCTCCACCCAGCGAGAGACCACATTTATGTTGTTTCTAGGCCATCCTGTGCCTGGACTATCAGCTCACTCACTGGGCCTGTTTGTCAAGCTTTCTAATTCACTGGAGTCCTGAACAAATAATTCTTCCCCCTCCTGTAACATTTATTACGTCTCCTTTCTTTTCCCGCCTTTCTACTGAGACAGGAAGGGGGCAGGGTGCAACCTTTAAAAGAATGACATACACACTGAGGAAACCAGATCTGAAAGAGACACGTGCACCCCAATGTTCATCGCAGCACTGTTTATAATAGCCAGGACATGGAAACAACCTAGATGCCCATCAGCAGATGAATGGATAAGGAAGCTGTGGTACATATACACCATGGAATATTACTCAGCCATTAAAAAGAATTCATTTGAATCAGTCCTAATGAGATGGATGAAACTGGAGCCCATTATACAGAGTGAAGTAAGCCAGAAAGATAAAGAACATTACAGCATACTGACACATATATATGGAATTTAGAAAGATGGTAACGATAACCCTATATGCAAAATAGAAAAAGAGACACAGAAATACAGAACAGACTTTTGAACTCTGTGGGAGAAGGTGAGGGTGGGATGTTTCAAAAGAACAGCATGTATACTATCTATGGTGAAACAGATCGCCAGCCCAGGTGGGATGCATGAGACAAGTGCTCGGGCCTGGTGCACTGGGAAGACCCAGAGGAATCGGGTGGAGAGGGAGGTGGGAGGGGGGATCGGGATGGGGAATACGTGTAAATCTATGGCTGATTCATATCAATGTATGACAAAACCCACTGAAATGTTGTGAAGTAATTAGCCTCCAACTAATAAAAAAATTAAAAAAAAAAAGAGAAATATATAATTACTTCAAATTCAAAAAAAAAAAAAAAAAGAATGACATAGCCTGAGGATGTGACACAAACTGATTAGAAGCAAGTAGGTCCCAGATGGCAGATGAATGGATGTCTACTAGACCTTGAGCTGTGGTATACGCTCAAATCATTAGTAACACACCAGCAAGCTAAGTGACGCACCCACAGGCGCCATGACCCTAAAGGTCAAAAAGTGGGTGATGGCTCAATTCCTGGAAATCCCCCAAATAGCAGGAATACTCCTTCTACTCACTAGCCTATGAAGTTAACCACCCCTATAAACATGGACAACTCCATGCCCTGGGTCCTCTCTTGCTCCCTGAGATGGCTCACCTTCTGTCTATGGAGTATATTTCCTCCCTGAACAAACCCTTCTTTCACTTCATTATGCTTTGCTCTTGAATTCTTTCCTATGTGAATCCAAGAACCTATACTTAGTGGCTGTCCCAGGGGTATGGACATGATCTGGGATGTGGCCATCCTCTCATGCCCCACTCTTTTTCTTGCAGCACTGGATAAAAGTCACTGTTCATCTGCGATAGTGCAGATGCATCATTTTAGCCTTCAAGTCACTGCAAAGCAACCCCCTAACCCTTTCCTCCAGCCTCATCAGTCTCTAGCCCTCAACATCCATTTTTCTTCTAGTAAAGGGTTCTGCTTGTGCTTCTCTTCAAGACCCCATGGCTCCCTATTGGCATTATTTAGTTTATATGCATCATTTTATCTGTCATATTTTTCCCCTAATTCTGCAACCATTCAAATAACCCAAATCTTCTCTGATGCCTCCAAGCTGATGTCCTCTCTGATGTCCTGATGATATCCTTCTCTGATGTCCTCACTTTATTTGGAAATCTCTTGGCGTTTTATCTATACTATTCTACCTCTTCTACTTCCACTGGGATAATAGGGCTACTATGCATTTTTAAAAATCTCCTATAGAGCCTGAAATGTGGAATGGAACTTGGGCAAATTCTATCCCGAGAAAGATATAAAGGTATAAATCCTTAGGAGAAGATGCCTCCTTTTATTGCTGTTGAATGCTCCTTATTCTTCCTTTCTGTTTGAGCCTCCTAACTCTGACTTGCTTAAATATGACAAACTATACAAGCAAGAACAATAGAAGTCCTCCTATCCCTGCTACTAAATCTTCTCTATCTAGCTCAGCCATTCATCTTGGGTTTTCACACTCCAGGCAACTTGCAAATTGCTTTTCACCCACTCACCGGGGGTGAGTCATGCTCTCTGCCAGGTAAGCAGGGAAGCATGCTGATCAGTTAAGTTTATCCCCGGAGACGAGAAGAGCATTTGATTTTCTGTTTCCTTTTTCTGCTTTTCTTTTTCCCCCTTTCTAGTCCCCACCCCTACCCGCTAAGCCTCTGAATCTCTTGGTTCTATTTTCTGAACTAGAGGATAGAAACTGTTTTTATACAGATTATTTAGCACCATTATCCTGTATTTCATTCTGATGAATATGAGCACTGCAACATTACCTTCTGAACATAGAAAACCACACGGTTCAATATCACAATGTCAGGGGAGCCACAATGCATATTAGTTTATTAAAGACCCTGAGAAGTAATGCTATTAAAGAGAGAACATGCTTTAAGACAGTGCTTTCCAATTCATTGGAGTTCAGAACAAATAATTTTGTCCCCTCTTGTAACATTTATTATCTCCACAGACTGCAGAATCTGTATCCCTGCAGTAACACTGTAGGAAACAGTGACACTGGTTAAGTAATATTTTGATTGGGATTCTAGCATTGCCTTTCAGATCTTCATTATAAGACAAAGAAGCTCTTATTTTGCGTGGCTTTCAGATTTCTCTTGCATAACGTCTCCATGCCTAGGTTCACGAAATCCTTACTCACTGGCACATCCTCTCCCCTACTCAGTTTATCAAGACTAAGCCAAATACGTCTCCAGGTGAGCACCAAGTGAAGTCAAACTAAAAAGCCAACTTCTGTACTATAGAGACCTGGGTTCAGTTCAGTTCAGTCCAGTCGCTCAGTCATGTCCGACTCTTTGCGACCCCATGAACTGCAGCACGCCAGGAATCCCTGTCCATCACAAACTCCCAGAGACCTGGGTTACCACTCCCTGAGCTCACAAGTTTTGTTTCAGGGCACATACTGTCCAATGAAGAGCCGAACAGTCATCTCTTTGACACTCCATGTTAATCTAAGGAAACGTCACAGATAGTCGGACTCTTATGCTCAGTTGCCAGCTCAGAAGATGTGGTGGATGTGACATACTTGGGTAGGTGAGTCTTTGCTACCCTTCATACGACATCTAAGTAAGTAGTCACACACTGTTCCTGAATTTGTTCCACGCCCTAAGGAGTTCTGCAGAAAGCTCTTGAGATGTACGCGTGTTGATGGCTATATCCACAGGTATACCAAAAACATTAGGTTATTTAAGAAATCGAGTCTACTGTCTCACACACGTAGTTAGTCCACAAAGCTAAGAGCTAAGTGGCTTCTACCAAACAGCACGTACTATGGACTGAATGTCTGTGTTGGGGGGTCGGGGGGAGTTAGGAGGTGATTAGGTTGTAAAAGTGGAGCCCTCAGGAATAGGATTAATACCCTTAGAAAGGGACCCCAGAGAGTTCTTGTACCAGTTAGGAAAGAGGGAGTATACAGACATCTATGAACCAAGTAGCAGGCTTCAGCAGACACCAAATCTGCTGGGGTCTTGATTTTGGACATTTGAGCCTCCAGAACTGTGTGAAATCCATTTATTTTACAGTAAGTCACAAAGCCTATGGCATTGGGTTCTAACAGCCTGAATGGTCTAAGACTTATTTTTACATTGAGAAGTTAAGTTTTCTTTGGAAAGTGAGACAAATGAAGTGTTTATTTGATTCAGCTTCTATTTCCAGGACTGCTAGAAGACAAAGGAGATGAAAAGTACTTTTTCATCAAGAAAAGTACACACGAGACTACAGGGACTATTCTCTTCCTTTTATGCCAGGATTTTGAAGTTGACACAGGTGGGCTTTCTTTCTACCATCCTTCTCACACCTCTTATATTTCTCCTGGCTCATGACTCAAAGGCCATTTGCTGAGCCATCCCTGTGTCTCACGCACTACATTAAGCAATGACAATACAGACAAGACAGACAATGATTCCATTTCCCCCTAGAGGATCTTGATGTCATAGTAGAATATGCATGCAAACTCACTAAACTTCAGTATAATTCAAAATACAATTGTGGCCCAAATGGCCCTTAAGCTGTCTTTTCTAGAATATTGGAACAGAGTCTCTGAGGATGATTAAGTGTCTTTTAGTGGGAGCAGATGGGGAAAAGCATTCAGGAAGAGTGAGCAGCTTAAGGAAATCCAAGACGGCACTTGATTCAGTGATGGAGGTGAGGATGCGGGGCTATAAGTAGTTTAAGTTGAGAGCAACTAAGAAATAAAGAAGATAATGTTAGAGATGCAGGTGGGTACCAAATCATGGACTATCAGTTTACTCATTTTGAGTCAACAACTAGTCGCTGGCCACCCAATACACAAAGTGTTATTCATTAGGAGACAACTTGTAGACAGGTTGGTTAAGACTTCTGACCTCAAGGAAGGCTTAGGATTGGTGGGACAGCTGAAGCAACAATACAACAAATTAATAAAATTTATATTGTAACAAGTGTTCAGCTTCAGCATCAGTCCTTCCAATGAGTATTCAGGGTTGATTTTCCTTAGGGTTTATTGGTTTGGTCAGTGAGGCTGAAACTCCAATAGTTTGGCCACTTGATGCAAACAGCCAGCTCACTGGAAAAGACCCTGATTCTGGGAAAGACAAAGGGCAAAAGGAGAAGAGGGCGGCAGAGGATGAGATGATTGGAAGGAAACACTGATTCAGTGGAACATGAACTTGGGCAAACTCCAAGAGGTGGCGAGGAATGGGGAAGCCTGGTGTGCTGCAGTCCATGGGGTCGCAAAGAGCTGGACATGACTTAGCAACTGAACAACAACAAATGTTCAGCAGGAATGCAAGTGCTAGAATAACACTGGTGCCTTTACTTTAGAAAGAAGACGAGAGAGGCACAAAAGGTGATTTTTAAGTTGTGACCTGAAAGGTGAGGACACTATGGGAAGTAACAGGGCAGGTGTAAAGGCCCTGAGGCAGGGGAGACCTGGTGTGTTAGAACTGTGCTTCTCAAATTTGAATGTGCCAACAAATCCCTTGAAAACCTTGTTAAAATGCAAATTCTGCTTTACTCAGCCTGGGGTGGGCTTGAGAGTCTGAATTTTAAACAAGCTCCCAGGTGATGGTCCAGGTCTGGGAACCACACTTTAAGGCCAAAGTGTTGGAGGAAAAAAGTCACAGGGTTTGTCTAGAGCTTCGTGGTAAGGGTGGAGAGTGTCAGGATGCATAAGGTCAGCTCAAGACTGTCAAATGCCTCATTTGAAAGGATATGGTTAGAAGAAGGCTTATATTTTGTCCTCCTCCTTTCTTGGGGCAGGAGTGCAATGAATGTGGGAGGATCTTCCAGAAACATAAAAGAAAGTTCGCTTAGATCAAATTTCCTTTTGTTAACAATAGATTTCATGGAGAACAAACAACTGGTGTATTCTAACTTGAGATTTTGTATCCGTGGGATGCTTTTAGGCAAATGTACTTTGTCTGGGATGGATTTTGATAAATAAATCTGGAGTCAGTCAATTTATAGGGTATGAGTCCCTGGAAAACATCATGAAGCTGTGTACCTAAGTTTAAAATAATAATATTTCATGACTAAAACAGTTCTCACTTTTGTATACAGACCCATGTACTACTTAAAGATTTAATTTATTATCCTGGGCCAAAGTATGAACTTAGGCAAGAAAGGACCTGGGGAGTGATGCTGATACTTCTGGATCTCTCCCAAATTTGCCTGTATCTACAATTACTTTTAGTTATGAAATTAGGAGTAACGTTGATTACCGTGAAAGACTGAACAGTGTCCTCCTCAACTTCTTATGCTGCAGCTCTAACCCTGCAAAACAGCTGGAGACAGAGGAGATGCCTCCGGAACTGTGAGAAAACAAATGTTTGTTGTTGAAGCCACGCTGTCTATGTATTCCGCTACAGCAGTCCCAGCTGACTGGTACACTGGGTAAGATCACCAATGCAAATCACATTTGACAGTCTAATCCTTTGTGCTCACTCACCTATGCAGACAAGCTGAGAAATGATCCCAGAAGTGACGGATGGCTTAAAGCAATGGTCCTCTGCCCAGGACTTGCTGGGAGCTTTAGAAACATATCCATGCCCAGCCTCCACCTAAAGGGATTCTGATTTAATTGCTCAGGGACGGGTCCCAGCCATTAACGCATATTCACAGATTGATGATAATATCAGTTTGTGACCTTCCTGGCATTATAAGAGCGAACCCCAAACTGCAATCTTTGAATTCTCACCCATGGAACGGACATGCTGCCTGGGACCCTTTCCCAGTTGGAACTCCAGATGGGCTGTGACACGGGACTTCCCAGCACCATTTAAATCTGGATGTTGGTCAAAACCCAATTTGGTGATGTATTCTCCTCTCTCTCTCTTTTCATTTAATGTTAGTATATTGAAAGTAAGCTAGATAATTCTCTAATACATATTTGTACCATTTATTTGTATATAAGGAGTGGCTTATTTTGTTAACAAATCCTTTGAATCTGAGACGAAAGTGAAAACTTTCCTCAAAACACACATGATCCACACACATGATTCTTAAATGCATTAAGAATTCTGAAACAGTGGGTTAAATGATGTTTTTAAAGATGCTTCTGGAGAACCCAGAGGGACAGTAAGTATGATGTCTATAAATAAAAGTGGGACACGAACCTTAGATTTGTCCTTCTTCAGACTTGATAGGTGATAAATAAGAAGTAAAGTTTCCCTTTCCTTCAAACTTCCCAGTGTCCACTGTCAAAGCATCTGACTTTGCCTTGGATGAGGAGCCAAGCCTTCTGTAAGGGCCACAGGATCCTAGTAAGGCTCTGAGCACCAGGCCCCTTGGTAATTGCCCATTTGAATGACAAAAGTAACTGTTAATAAATGGGAGTTACTGAAAGGCACTCTCCAAGCTTTCTTGCCAACCTATGCATTTCTATGATAAGCCATTTGTTCACAGCTCAATTATTTTGTGATGTTTGATTAAACAAAATCAGCCCCCAAATAACTCTATTAGGGTTAATTGACATCTTCTCACAGGAAAATTAACCACTTTTCTGGTCATGCTCTTAATAACAAGCCTCCCAGACTGCAGTGGCCATATCTGAACACATGCTTGAGGACTGCTTCGAAGATTGAAGGCAACCTTTCAGATTGCTTCTGCAAAAGAGTTACCATGTCAGCAAATCAAACAATTATTCAGCCTTATAGACGGTGCTGCAATATTCATAAGACTTGGCAGCTAGGACTTAACTATTAAAGCGTCGTAATTAGTTTCTTAATGCGGGGCTTGAAAATGATAATAGTTTAATGCTCAGACTATGTCAATAACATTGAGGCAGCACAATTCACTGAAATATACGAACCCCTAATTCTCTTACTAAACACATGAGATGGAGATGAAATTAGCTTGGGCCTGTGTCAGACAAATAAGCCTTCTGGGCATAATAATGGGTCATTAATAACAATAACAGTAATGACTATTGTTATTATTTTGTTGTCTTCCCTCTCTGCAGGTTAAGTGCACTGAAATTGTGTAATTCTCCCATCACTCAGAAGCACTACATCAATGCCAGGTGCCCTTTCTTTTCCTTTCTTTCCTTTCAGGTCAGTATTGTGTGACAGGCAAAACCTCTTGAGACCTAAAACCTAGCCAGAGAATGGTTTATTTAGCTACAAACTATCAAGAAGACTTGCATTTGTCAACAGTACAATGTTTATGATTGAACGTTCACTCTATGCCAGGTATTAAATGCACCCTATTCCTAAACCTCATTAAAAACCATGCAAGGGGGGCTTCCTTGATGGCTCAGTGGTAAAGAATCCACCTGCCAATGCAGGAGACGTGGTTTGTTCCCTGATCAGGGAAGATCCACATGCCCTGGAGCAACTAAGCCTGCATACCACAACTGCCTAGGCTGTGTGCGCTAAAGCCTGGGAACCACAACTGCCGAGCTCTGCGCTGCAACTACTGAATGAAGCCCATGTGCTCTAGAGCCCTTGCTCCACAAAAACAAAAGCCGCCACAATGAGAAGCCGGTGTGCTGTGACCAGAGGGAAGCCCCTGCTTGCCACAACAGGGGAAAAGCCTGCAGAGCAACGAAGACTCAGCACAGCCAAGAATAAATAAATAAATAAAATTACACACACACACACACACACACACACACAGATTAAATAACATGCAAAGTAAGAATTATTTCCTGTACTCTGTGAATAAGGAAACTCGGGCTCAGGTAGTATGAATCTGAGTCCATAAGTTTTTAATTTACATCTTGTTGCCTTTCAAGCCACAAAAATAATGGACTTTTGAAAGTGTATTTCGCTACTCATCTTCTAAAAACTTAAGAGGTGCATAATCACAGACAATGAAAAGCTGGACCCCTTTCTATTCTTATAACCAACTTTGTGGAGGCAAATGCTCTTAGCAGTCTCCTGTATGTGTTTTAGTGGGTTTGCGAAAATATCTTCATTAATTGCATTGCTTATGTTAATGTCTCTGTGTGTGTGTGTATGTGTGTGTTTTCCAGGAGATATAAGAAGAAAAATAAAGAAGAGCTCTGAGGGGTTCAAAATGGCAATCATTAAATATTGATCCTGCTTCTTTGTAAGAACTGTTTTCTTCTTCACCCAGCTCTGTGGCCCTCTGAGGTTATGTGCAAATAGGAAGAGAGTGGCTGGGTTTGGAAATTGCTGGCTTAAGGGAACACAAAGGAGTTTTGCATATTCATGACCCTGCTCAGAATTCTTCTTAATATTACTAATTATAAATTATTTGAAGACTGTTAAGGAGCTCAAGTTTCTTACTGTTACCAAGTCTGTTTAATTTTGACTTAGTTACTGTGTTCATGGGCAAAATTAAGTTTCTTAAGAAAGCAAAGAGTTTTCACTACTCAGATATGTGTTTATACATTCCCTCCTCTCCCTGTTTCCCTTCTCTTCATCTCCCCTTCATCAATCTCTCCAGCCTGTACAGGCCAGAACACATCTGCAGTTCTATATGTCCTTGACCCTGGTCAGAGTATGTATCTTGTTCAGACACAGCTCAGATCACGTCACATGCACACTGCAGTCCCAAACCTCTTCCTCCATAAACCCAGGACATCTTGTTTCATATACCACTGTGGGATTATAACCAACACCTTCCTAAGCGATCACTGCAAATTTCTCAAGAGCCAGAAATCCATGCTGTTTCTCAGAAAACCAACATCAAGTAGGTACAGGTGAAACATTTTGTGCTAGAAAAGCCTATAGGAGACTGTGGTTTCACAAAAACCTGTGATCAAAAGCATATTTTTCTTATCATTAATTGTATGTTGTCAGGGCTTCCCTGGTAGCTCAGCTGGTAAATAATCCGACTGCAATGGAGGAGACCCTAGTTTGATTCCTGGACCTGAAAAGGGGACAGGCTATCCACTCCAGAATTCTTGGGCCCCCTGGTGGCTCAGTCAGTAAAGAAATCTACCTGCAATGCGGGAGACCTGGGCTGGAGCCCTGGGTTGGATCTCTGGGTTGGGAAGATCCCCTTGGGGATGGCATGACAACCCACTCCAGTGTTCTTGCCTGGAGACTCCCACAGACAGAGGAGCCCAGCAGGCTAACTCCATGGAGTCACGAAGAGTCGGTAATGACTGAGCAACTAAGCATAGCACAGCACAGGCCCGTCAGCAGATTTCTCTGGACCTTTTTCTGAGCTGATAGATGAGGCTGGTGTCTGTCTTACAAGGTTACTAGAAAGACAAACCAAGATACTTTAAAAGCACCCAAATGTAGGAGATGGTGAAGACACAGTAATTTATTTCCTTTTCTTTCTTTCCACTATATATATATATATATATATATTTTTTTTTTTTTTTGGTAAATTGACAATTTATGGCATATGTTCTAAACTTCAAAACTACTCCGTGCTCTCCCTCACCACATTTGGCACCATGCCTGTGGATGGCAAGGCTTTCTGTGCAAATCAGGAAGTCAGAATCCTTGGAGAGTCTATTGGACACTCCCTCCTTCCTGTCTTCCACATGTGATCCATTGTCAAGTCCTGTAGGTTTCACCATCCAAGTGCCTGCCAGAGCTGCCTACATTTCTCATTGTCTACCTCCATCTCCCAGACACTGAGCTCTCTTCATTTCTCATGAAGCCCTGACGATAGAAGCACCTCTCCTCTGGTCCGCAAACATCGACTCCACCCTCAAGACCCAGCAATCTTCTCTAGAGGCAGATCTGACTTAGTCACAGCAGCCCCACACTTCTCTGCTTAAAGTCCTTATGTGGGCTTTCATTGATCTGTAGTGAAAGTCCGTAATTCACGTGGTGGCCTCCAGCAGCACCTGCTCTTCTGGCCTCACCCATACACCATGGTCCCCTGAGGTTTCTTCAAACGCTGACCCACGTTTGAGTCCTTTGAGCACATTCTGCTCCCTCTGATGGACGGCCTTCCTTCCCCTTGTGCCTGGATAACTCCTGCTCCATCATTCGGCCGTCAGCTTCTTGGCCACCTCATCAAGGAAGGCATTCCTCATCACCCATGTCAGTGAAATCGCCTTGCAATGGACACTTGCACCCTCATTCATTTTTATGGTGCCGTTAGATACTTATATGAATGAGCATTTGACTGTCATCTGTTCTTCCTGCCAAGTGGTAGGTTCACTGAGGCCAGGGACAGTGTTTGTTTCATCATATGTCCTCATCAGCCAGCACAGTGCTGGGCATGAAACAGCCAGCCAGTAAAGACAAGAGTCAAATACTATGCCTTTTGAACCCTACTTCATAAGAGGTGAAGATAATTCCAACATACAGCCTAGTCTATGATGTCTCAAATGCCGATGCTGCTTTAAGCACTTAATCCAGAAATTAATTTTATAAAGTTTAACAGTACCCCTGGCCCTAGCAGAGTGTGCCTTTCATGCGGGTAGAAGGGGCAGACTTCTGACTCCATGGAGGGTCAGTTACATGAGTGACAGGAGTCTGAGCTGGTTCTACTGAGCACAAAAGGGAAACGCTCAGTGGGCTGGTGACTTGAGGGGCATGATCAGATTTTTCAGATCAAGGTTGGGAGACTAAGGAGCGACTGCAAGTGATCAGGGACACTGGGTCACAAAGCGCTTCTTCCCCCATGACATGTGACTGCGTGGAATGGAATGCAGTTCAAGAACCAAGAGTGCTAGTGTCTGCAAACACTTACTTCAATGGAAACCTTAGGTTCAAAGAGAGAGTATTCTTCTCGGAGAGGGGAATTTGTATGGAATTAGAACACAGCACCAAGGGCTGTCCCAAGATCTGGCAAAACTCTGTCTGCTGTGATTCATGATGGCTTTGAATGGAGGGCACGGTCCTAGGAAGCTGCAAGGAGGCCTGAGGTCCCTGTCCCCGCCCCGTGGGGCCACCTTCCTTCAGTTGAGTTTTGGAAAAGAGATTAAGAACTAAATCCACCTTCAAGGTGGGTCTGCGGTCCCTTCCTGCTATTATGGCCTCCCTGATATGATACAATATATGAATAAAAAGAAAAATCTTGTGCCTGAAAGCCTACTGTGGGCCAGATATTATGCTAATATTATTTACCTTAGTCCCCAGTCAATCGTCTGAGATGATCTTAACAGTAATAACAGGGAAAATACTAAGGCAAGCTCACATTTATTGTATAACTATTATGAGTGAGGCATAGGCATCGTCCCATGTGCTTTATACATATTTACATTGAATTATTACAACAGATCTATGAAGTATATGTCAAGAAGTATAAAGCATCTGGGATTTGACCCTACCTGCTATCAAATTAGCCTGCCACAGTCTTAGGGACACTGGCAGAAGATATGTGACCCCTGGGTTACGTCCTTACAAAGGCAGTTTACCATTCACAGTCATAGCAAGAGCTGGCGTCACATCATTTGCACTGGTTTCCCAAGACCCATTCCCACAGGGCAAGGTGTAGACAGCCAGATGGATGTTGCACATGCTCTGGGTTGCATTCCAAGGACAGAACCCTAATTTCAGGAAACTCCAGTATCTTACAGGGCCAACACACAAACATGTTCAAGCTCTGCAATGGACAGAGATGTTATTTTCATTATCTGGGGCAGAAAACAAATCCATCCCATGTTCCATATAAGGAGACTCTTATCACTACCTTCTAGAGTGTTCTCTATATAAATATCCTTGAAAAAAATAGTCTGAAACAAAAGCTGAATTTATCTGTTCACAAAACATGCCGAAATGTGAGAGATCCATGGAGATCTGTTTCAACCATTTCACAAACGTGTTAATAGGACCAATGTCACTAAAGAATCCACCCAGCCAACTAACTCATAACTAGGAAGATGATAAGGGTCAGACTAGCTCTACATGTCACACTCCCAGTCACTAAGCAACACTGCCTCCAGGTTTTTTTGAGCAGGAGACTAAGAATTAGAGGGACTGAGAAGTAAGTAGATGAAGGTTGTAAGTGTATGCATGAATTGAGACTTGATCCACAGCATCCAACTCGAGACCAGGTCATCTCACCCTCACACCACAGCTACTGACCAAACACCAGACCCCCATGAGTTTGTTGGGAGACCCAGGGCATTCAAGAGAAGCAAAGAAAGTGAAGAAAGGTGTGAAGAGAACAGGAAGCACCATTTGCTAAGGTGAGGGGAGGAGGCCCCATGGTGGAGGAAGTAGAGGAACACCAAGAGAGGGACTGATGGATGGAGGGAGGGAGGGAGGGAGGGAGGGAGGGAAGGAGGAAGGGAGGGAGTGGCCAGACCTGACTTTGGAGGCTGATTTTAACTTCATTGTCTTTAGGCCCTGAGCAGTCATCTGATTCAAAATGGAGATATCCATATGGACAGACATTTTGGGGAGGGACCTGCCTCCTCTTTTCAGATTAGCAAACCTGCCTCCCCTCCATCCATTTGAGAGCTGAGCATGATGGAAGAGCAACAAAGATTAGATGGCGCCAGCCATCAGATACAGGCTCTGTCCTAATAGACTTCTGAGGTGATGTCTACAGGCTCCCTAATGAATCAAACAACTCCCACAACGGAGTTAAAACTCAACATTCAGGAGATCATGATGTCTGGTCCCATCACTTCACGGCAAGTAGAAGGGGAAAAAGTGGAAACAGTGATAGATTTCTTTCTTCTTGGGCTCCAAAATCGCTGTGGATGGTGATTGCAGTCATGAAATTAAAAGACACTTGCTCCTTGGAAGAAAAGCTATGACAAACCTAGACAGCGTATTAAAAAGCAGAGATATCACTTTGCCGACAAAGGTCCGTCTAGTCAAAGCTATGGTTTTCCAGTAGTCATGTACGGATGTGAGAGCTGGGCCATAAAGAAGGCTGTGCCCTGAAGAATTGATTCTTTCAAATTGTGGTGTTGGAGAAGGCTCTTGAGAGTCCCTTGGACAGCAAGGAGATCAAATCAGTCAATCCTAAAGGAAATCAACCTGAATATTCATTGGAAGGACTGATGCTGAAGGACTAATGTTGAAGCTAAAGCTCTAATACTTTGGCCACCTAATGAGAAGAACTGACTCATTCAAAAACACCCTGATGCTGGGAAAGATTGAAGCCAAAAGGAGAAGGACATGGAAGAGGATGAGACAGTTAGATAGCATCACTGACTCAATGGATATGAATTTGAGCAAACTGCGGGAGATAGTGACGGACAGGGACATCTGGGGTGCTGCAGTCCATGCGATCATAAAGAGTTGGGCATGACGTAGAGACTAAACAACAGCGACAACACAAAGGAGAGTGAGCAAAGGGGAGGAACAGATAACTCATTAAGAATACAGATAAAAAGAAATGAGAAGGGCTACTGAGCATATGAAAAGAGCTCCCTGTCACCCAGAATGAAGTGAACTAGGAGTTAAATCCCCTGGATACACCATTGTACAGCTATCAGACTGGCAAAACCCAAAACTCTGACCACTCATTCACTCTGCTGGATTGTGGGGAAACAGGCACCCCTTAGGCTGCTAACATTATAAAAAGTTATAAACATTATAAAAAGTTAGCTATCATTGTACTACACAATAGCAGAAGACTGGATACAATCCAGTCAACAACTAAGCAACTGATTAAATAAATTAGAGCTCATTTGGTTAATGGGACACTATCCAGCTATTACTTTAAAAAATGAAGAAGCTCTGTAGGCACTCATATGGGAAGGTAACCAAAAACTATTATTAATGGAAAAATAGAAAGGTAGAGAAGAGTCAGTATATTATTTGACAATTTGTGTAATAAGGGAAAGGATGACCATCATCAAAAGCCATGTTTATATTACTTATATGTGCAAAAAAAGAACCTGAAAGTATGTATAAAAAGAACAGAAACAATACTACTGGTGGGGATGTTAGAAACATGGCAGACACATTCATAATTTTCTGTAAGTTCTGATTGTTTGCACCATCTTAATACATTTCTTTTAAAGGTTACATTTAAAAATGCAAACACTAAAACTTTATGATCAAGGATTATCTGTTCTGTAAGATAAAGTCTCAGCATTTGAGAAAGCTGGTCTTCACTAGGCAATTGCAAAATCCTCTGGCATCATCACTCATGGAAACAGACTGATTTTGCTATTTGAAAGTCGAGTGTGGATTCCACAGCTAGTTGCTGGATTTCTTTTCTCGTCTGGCCTTTTGTAAGTAAGGGGCCAAGATTTTTTTTTTCCCCCCTCTCTCTCTACTTGGTTTTCTAGACAACTTTTGGGAAAATCTTCCTCGAAGTTCTAACTTACGGTTGTGCTTCCTAAAAATAGCAAACATGCTTTAGCTGTACCTAAGCCTTCCTTTCCTCACACACTTGCCTTTCCCTGGAGGGATGCCTGCATGATTCTGATAAGCTTTTGGAGGGAAACACCTCAGTTTGTGGTATTTGATCATTTCCATGCTATAGACAGACAGTCTCACTTTGTTAATACGATGCCATGAGGTGGCATAGCATGCCCTTATACAGTATTTCCACTATTCAAATGATATAAACAGCCCCAAGCATAGAGATAAAAGTAAATGTAGTGAAATAATTAGAAATTGTAAATTTGAGTATTTATTATTTTTATTATAATTAACTGGAGAAGGAAATGGCAACCTACTCCAGTATTCTTGCCTGGAGAATCCCATGGACTGTAGCCAGAGGTTGCGCGAGTCGGACACGACTTAGTGACTAAACCACCACCACCAATTGTAAACCACCACTAATTGTAAGTCTGTGTCATTTCAGTTTAATAATGGTTGTTAAAAAACTAACCCACTAATTACTATAGCAATGCGAATCAAAAATAGAATGAGGTATCACTTCACACCAGTCAGAATGGCCATCACTAAAAGGTCTACGAATAATATGTGCCTGAGAGGGTGTGGGGAAAAAGGAACACTCCCACACTGTTGGTGGGAAAGTAAATTGATACAGCCACTATGGAGGACAGTATGGAGATTCCTGGAAAAAAAAAAACAAACAAACAATCTAGGAATAAAACTACCATATGACCCAGCAATCCTAGTACTGGGCTATACCCTGAGGAAACCATAATTGAAAAAGACACATGTACCCCAATGTTCATTGCAGCACTATTTACCACAGCCAAGATCTGGAAGAAACCTAAGTGTCCATGGAAACGAATGGATAAAGAAGTGGTAACATGCATACAATGGAATATTACTCAGACATAAAAAGAATAAAATAATACCATTTGTAGCATATCAACCTAGAGATTATCATACTAAGTGAAGTCAGAGAAAAACAAATATATGATATTACTTAAGCATGTAATCTAAAACTTGATCTAAAAGAACTTATTTACGAAAGAGAAATAAACCCACAGAAATAGGAAACAAATTTATGGTTATTGAAAGGAAAAGGGAGAAGTGGGATAAATTAGGAGTCAGAGATTAAAATATACATAGTACTATATATAAAACAAGTAACCCAGAAGGACCTACTGGATAGCACAGGGAACTACACTCAATATCTTGTAATAATCTATAATGGAAAAGAATTTGAAAAAGAATATATAAAAACAAACTCACTAATAACCTAGAAATTTAATAGGCAGCCCTCATGAGCTGGTACAAGATGGTAAGAATAAGGTCTCCCACACAACCGACCAGAGATCTCAAGGACACGTGCTCTCTCTACGCTCGGCTCACAAACTCTGGAAATACTGACTATGACACCCACACAAGCTGACTGGATGATAACCATCATCTTAACGTACCGAGCCCCACAAAGTTCTAGACACTGTGAGAAGTGCTTTTGGTCACGATTTCATTTTACCTTCACATTAACTGTACAAACATTCATCTCTGGGTTCCCAACGCAAAAATGGGGGGAGGGGTGGGGGGGCGTGGTTCTTTGGAAGGTGAACAACTAGCACTGCAGCCCAAGCCAGAAGCAAGCCTGTTCTTAACTCTCCTGTTTTGCTTCTCTAAAAGGTCTTCAAGGTGTGATTTAGATTGAGTTGGACAAATGAGAGGTAATTGCAGGTAGTCAAGGTAGAGAGAAGGATCAAAGAAATCTCAGACTGAGCAACAGCTAGCCTTGCCTCCCACCCTCCCCAGAAAACACATTTAAAAAAAAAATTATGTGAAATATTTTTGCCTCAGTTTTCCCATTTAGATAAAACCTAGATTTATTTTGGAATATTTCTCTGTCATGCTCTGGGGTGTTGGTTGGAATCATTTAGGATTCCAACTCGACACACCTTTACCTGTGCTGTTCTCCCTCATTCTTGCAACTTCCACCCATCTCCAGCACTCTGCTTTCCTGGGGTTTCCTTTTGGGATCCACAGTCTGGCCTTTTTTCCTCGTCCAAACTAGCTCTTGAAGAAAAGATCTGTGGCTATCCAAATGACTAGCCTGACTGCAAGTCACCTGCATTTTCAAAAGCCAAAGGAAGGGCGCTTCTTACAATATGTATGTGCCGAGGGGGGCATTTATGCCTGTATTTGTTTGTTTTCCTTACCATATTTTTCCTTTGGGTACATGGGGTAACAGATGAAGGAAGAGGATCAGCTCCCAGGCCAGCATTTGACAAACTCTGCTATACTTGGGAACCATCTGGGGGTCTCTAACAAACAGTGATGCCTGCCAACAGGGAAGGATCTTAAGGGCATCATGTGGAGTCAAACAGGTCAGAAAGAGAAAGATACACTTATGATCTCACTGACATGCAGACTTAAAAAATAAATAAAAATGAACTTGCAGAGAGCAGACTGGCAGTTGTCTAAGGTGAATGAAAGAAAGTAAAGTAGCTCAGTCGTGTCCGACTCTTTGCAACCCCATGGGCTGTAGCCTACAAGGCTCCTCTGTCCATGGAATTTTCCAGGCAAGAGTACTGGAGTGGGTTGCCATGTCTAAGGTGAGGGGTGAGCAAAATGGGTGAAAAGAGTCCAAAGAAACAAACTTGAGTTATAAAGTAAACTAGTCCCAGGCATGCAGTGTAGAACATGGGGACTATAGTAAACAATATTGTACGGCATAGATGAACGTTGCTAAGACAATAAATCTGAAGAGTTCTCCTCAAAAGAAAAAATAGTTTGTAACTCTGTGTGAAGATGGATGTTAACAAGGCTTATGTAGTGATTGTTCTGCAATATAGACAAATATCAAGGCATGTTGGACACTTGAAACTAATACAATGTCACATGTCCCTTATATCGTAAATAAAATAACACTAATACTGGGGTTCCCACCCTTGAATTTCAGATTTAATTGGTAGGAGGTTGGGTCTGGGCACTGGGATGTTCTGAAATTCTCTTAGTGATTCTTCTGTGCAGCAAAGTTTCGCAAACACTGTTCTAGTTACTGAAACTTCAGCCTGTGGATGCCTGCGCTGGAAGAGGCCCTCTCCCAGGGGCTTTCTCATCAACTTCACACAGGACAGACTCATTAGTTAACCCTTCAATTAATCAGACGTTCATGGAGCCCCCCCCCCCCCCCCCCCCCCCCCCCCCGCTTACTACCTGAGGTTTCATGGATTCACAAGGATTCAGATGTGTGAGATTCAGTCTGATTCAGTTTCCCAATGGCTCCCTGTTTTGAAACAAAATAAAACAAAACCTCCCCCCAAAATAGAATTGGTTTCTAAATAGCATATAACTCAGTTGGCAAAGCAGGATGTTTTTCAATGGCGTATTAAGTTACTCTAACAGAGGCATTTACATGCAAATAATTAATGGACCAATTACAAATTATTTGTTTTTGTTCATTAAGGCAGAAACACAATTTATTAAAGCAGAAACTGAAACAAAAGCTCTTATTGTACAAGTGATCCATAGTCATTATAGAAAAATTAGAATACAGAAACTCAGCATGTCTGTGGTGAGAAAAATAAGGCTAGGTTTTTCAGTATTCATTCAGTGGAAAATATGCCTCATTCAAGGTCAGTGTTAATTCATGAATTCAGAAGTTCCTGGGGAGAATTTACTTCTTGGGCTGCTTAGCCAAGCCAAGGTCAGCGGAAGGCTTTCTTTCTGTGGAGGACACAGTAGCCTTGATGCCACGTTACCTCCATTTCCCAAAGCAAGCTCTTTTGTTTATGTACTGCTGAGAGGTTTGGGTGGGAAGACCTGAATTATTCAACACCACCATTCGGGTAAGTTTATCTGGGACATATCCTGAACCTAGTGCTATTGTTTTCCATACTAAATCTCCCTGGCTGTCTCCACCCCAGTGCCCTGGTCAGGTCTTTGTAACAAGAGGCTCAATTATGGTCCGAGGGAAGGGCTGGTAGATGGCCACATGAAAGAGCAAATCCAGTAAAATGCGGAGTGTGAAAAGTCAATGAAAGTCCACTGTACTGTTCTTTCAATTTTTCTGTGTGTTTGAAAATGTTTGTGATGGACTGCTGAAGAGAAAGAAAAAATCTCATCTTACCCTGTTTCTGTATTTAGACTCTTATTGCACATGAATTAACAGTGATTGACACTTGTGGTGTGGTCTCAATAAATTTGTGCTAAATGAATAATGATAATGAATAAGAATTAATTAATAGTAACAAACAAGGAACCAGACACCAGACACTCTGTTGACTGATTTGTATTCTGTTTCATTCAATCCTCACATCAAAACTGTGAGGGAGGTGCTGGCAAATTCTGTGTTATAAAGAAGGAAACTGAATCTTGGGGAAGAAAGTTCAGTTCAGTGCAGTCACTCAGTCGTGTCCAACTCCCTGCGACCCCATGGACTGCAGCACACCAAGCCTCCCTGTCCATCACCAACTCCCAGAGTTTACCCAAACTCATGTCCATCGAGTCGGTGATGCCATCCAACCATCTCATCCTCTGTCGTCCCCTTCTCCTCCTGCTCTCAATCTTTTCCAGCATCAGGGTCTTTTCAAATGAGTCAGTTCTTCACATCAGGTGGCCAAAGTACTGAAGTTTCAGCTTCAACATCAGTCCTTCCAAAGAACACTCAGGACTCATCTCCTTTAGGATGGACTGGTTGGATCTCCTTGCAGGCCAAGGGACTTTCAAAAATCTTCTCCAACACCACAGTTCAAAAGCATCAATTCTTCGGCACTCAGCTTTATTTATAGTCCAACTCTTACATCCATACAGGACTACTGGAAAAACCATAGCTTTGACTAGACAGACCTTTGTTGGCAAAGTAATGTCTCTGCTTTTTAATATGCTGTCTAGGTTGGTCATAATTTTCCTTCCAAGGAGTAAGCATCTTTTAATTTCTTGGCTGCAGTCACCATCTGCAGTGATTTTGGAGCTTAAAAAAATAAAGTCTCTCACTGTTTCCCCATCTATTTGCCATGAAGTGATGGGACCAGATGCTAGGATCTTTGTTTTCTGAATGTTGAGCTTTAAGCCAACTTTTTCACTTTTCTCTTCCACTTTCATCAAGAGTCTCTTTAGTTCCTCTTCACTTTCTGCCATAAGGGTGGTGTCATCTGCATATCTGAGGTTATTGATATTTCTCCTGGCAATCTTGATTCCAGCTTGTGCTTCTTCCAGTCCAGTGTTTCTCATGATGTACTCTGCATAGAAGTTAAATAAGCAGGGTGACAATATACAGCCTTGATGTACTCCTTTTCCTATTTGGAACCAGTCTGTTGTTCCATGCCCAGTTCTAACTGAAGAAAAGGGACTTGCTTAAAGAATTGACCCTCAGAAGACTCAGACCTCACTCCCTGGCTTCATCATTCTTGTTGTTGAATTATAATACACATCCAGGAAGATACACAGATTGCAAATGTACAGCTAAGAATTATCCCAAGGTGAGCATATCCATGTAATTTGCATGCAGATTAGGGCTTCCCTGGTAGTTCAGCTGGTAGAGAATCGGCCCACAATGCGGAAGACCTGGCTTCGATCCCCAGGTTGGAAAGCTCCCCTGGAGAAGGGAACAGCTACCCACTCCAGTATTCTGTTCTGGAGAATTCCAGTATAGTCCATGGGGTCACAAAGAGTCAGACAACTGAGCAACTCTCACTTTCACCACCAGGGAACGGAACCTCCCAGGAATCCTCAAAGCTCCCAGTCCTTCCTCCCAGTCACTACCTCCCTGCCCCAAACTCTTCCCTCTCCTGATGTCCAAAAGCCAGAGATTCAACTTGTTTGTCCTCATTCTTTCTGTGTCTGAACTTCTGGGGCAGAGTTCTCTTTTTGCAAAGTAAGAGCATTCTCATCCCAAAGACTTTCTGGTGAAGAAGGGAGTTAAATAAACTGCTACTCCAGTGTGTCAGATGCTTTCACTTCTGCCTACAGAGGAAGCAGAAGTCAGACACTGAAATGAGACAGAAAAGGTGCCTGTGAGCAAGGGTATCACGTTCCACTCCTTGGCCAGTGCAGAGGTCACCAGACTCAGAACTGGTCCAACCAAGGATGCGATGAGCACTATTTTTCCATTCTTCCTTGCATGTATTCATTTATTAAAGAGTGAACAGATGAGGCAGGTGATACAGAGCAATAGGCAATTAATAGAGGCCCTCAATGTTGTCAATAGGAGGGTTAGGCATTAACTCATAAAAACATAGATCGGATGTGATTTTGATCAGTGTTATTAGAAGGTTCAGACTGGATTTTAGCAGAAGGAGCAAATATATGCATTTCTTACTTACTATGTAGCCAATATAAGACTAAGCATTTTCTTTACATTCTTCTCAATTAATCTTTTTGTCCATTTATTGACTCACACCTCCTCCCCATCCAATAAATCTCACTGTGCATTTCTTATGTGTCGTGTGCTGAGGAAATTTGTAAATAAGACACATATTTCTTGCTGATTTCTAGCTTACAATTTGGGACACACACTCTCAACAGGGGGCAATATTGCCCCCAAGGTGACAAGAATAGACTTAAAGGGGTTGGATTGATAAATCTGAGAAAGTTTCATAACCTTTCAAAGGACCACAATGTACAAACTGATATATAGAATATCTACGGTATTAAAATATCAAGGGGAAGAGAAAGCACGATCAGGAAAAAAAAAAAAAAGTCAAAAATACTCCATAATAGGTGGTTGTGAAAAACAGAGACACAGAGGCCTGGGGGAGAAGACAGCAATAAAACTAAATCATGCAAATTAGAACAGAAGCCATCCATGGGCCCCAAGAAGAGCCAAGTCTAAGTCCTCATAAGTGGAGGTGTGGAAGCGATCTCAGGTTGCCACCTAAAGGGATTCTTGGAGCAATTACCATCTTTTGATTTACTAATGAGATACTGTGCTCACTTAGGTTTCTAATTATCTAAGATCACTGACTCACCTGGTAGGCAAGCAGATCTGATTTCAAGCCAGTTTCTTTCTAACTGATGTAAGCCCAAGTGAGTATTTGTTCTCTGGTCTTACAAGGGACAGATCTGGAATTCTATCTCAAGTCTGTCTTCTCTGCACACCAAACATTGACTTTACTCCATCCTGCATGTAATCAACTAGGAACTTCATATCTAGGTGCCTTTTAGATGTAACTGTAGAATTTATATGATTGATTTTTTTAGTAGTGAAAAGCTCTGATTTAAGCAACAGCTAAGAGCCTTGCCAAACAGTGCACGGAGACTCACCTATTACTGGGTCACTGGGAAGGAATCTGTGCCTTTCATTTAAAGGGATCTCTATTTGGAAGTCTATTTTATCTGATATTTGTATTGCGACTCCTGCTTTCTTTCGGTCTCCGTTTGCGTGAAATATTTTTTTCCAGCCCTTCACTTTTAGTCTGCATGTGTCTCTTGTTTTGAGGTGTGTCTCTTGTAGACAGCATATATAGGGGTCTTGTTTTTGTATCCATTCAGCCAGTCTTTGTCTTTTGGTTGGGGCATTCAACCCATTTACATTTAGGGTAATTATTGATAGGTGTGGTCCCGTTGCCATTTACTTTGTTGTTTTGGGTTCACGTTTATAAAACCTTTCTGCATTTCCTGTCTAGAGAAGATCCTTTAGCATTTGTTGAAGAGTTGGTTTGGTGGTGCTGAATTCTCTCAGCTTTTGCTTATCTGTAAAGCTTTTGAATTCTCCTTCATATCTGAATGAGATCCTTGCCGGATACAGTAATCTAGTTTGTAGGTTATTCTCTTTCATTACTTTCAGTACGTCCTGCCATTCCCTTCTGGCCTGGAGGGTTTCTATTGATAGATCAGCTGTTATCCTTATGGGAATCCCTTTGTGTGTTATTTGTTGTTTCTCCCTTGCTGCTTTTAATATTTGTTCTTTGTGTTTGATCTTTGTTAATTTGATTAATATGTGTCTTGGGGTGTTTCGCCTTGGGTTTATCCTGTTTGGGACTCTCTGGGTTTCTTGGAATTGGGTGGCTATTTCCTTCCCCATTTTAGGGAAGTTTTCAGCTATTATCTCCTCGAGTATTTTCTCATGGCCTTTCTTTTTGTCTTCTTCTTCGGGAACTCCTATGATTCGAATGTTGGGGTGTTTCAAATTAAGGATGTGAAAAGAGACAAAGAAGGACACTACACAATGATCAAAGGATCAATCCAAGAAGAAGATATAACAATTATAAATATATATGCACCCAACATAGGAGCACCACAATATGTAAGGCAAACACTAATGAGTATGAAAGAGGAAATTAATAGTAACACAATAATAGTGGGAGACTTTAATACCCCACTCACAACTATGGATAGATCAACTAAACAGAAAATTAACAAGGAAACACAAACCTTAAATGACACAATGGACCAGCTAGACCTAACTGATATCTATAGGACGTTTCGCCCCAAAACAATCAACTTCACCTTTTTCTCAAGTGCACATGGAACCTTCTCCAGAATAGATCACATCCTGGGCCATAAATCTGGTCTTGGAAAATTCAAAAAAATTGAAATCATCCAAGTCATCTTTTCTGACCACAGTGCAGTAAGATTAGATCTCAATTACAGGAAAAAAAATTGTTAAAAATCCAAACATATGGAGGCTAAATAACACGCTTCTGAATAACCAACAAATCATAGAAGAAATAAAAAAAGAAATCAAAATATGTATAGAAATGAATGAAAATGAAAACACAACAACCCAAAACCTATGGGACACTGTAAAAGCAGTGCTAAGGGGAAGGTTCATAGCATTACAGGCTTACCTCAAGAAACAAGAAAAAAACCAAATAAATAACCTAACTCGACACCTAAAGCAATTAGAGAAGGAAGAAATGAAGAACCCCAGGGTTAGCAGAAGGAAAGAAATCTTAAAAATCAGGGCAGAAATAAATGCAAAAGAAACTAAAGAGACCATAGCAAAAATCAACAAAGCTAAAAGCTGGTTTTTTGAAAAAATAAACAAAATTGACAAACCATTAGCAAGACTCATTAAGAAACAAAGAGAGAAGAACCAAATTAACAAAATTAGAAATGAAAATGGAGAGATCACAATAGACAACACTGAAATACAAAGGATCATAAGAGACTACTACCAGCAGCTCTATGCCAATAAAATGGACAACTTGGATGAAATGGACAAATTCTTAGAAAAGTATAACTTTCCAAAACTGAACCAGGAAGAAATAGAAGATCTTAACAGACCCATCACAAGCAAGGAAATCGAAACTGTAATCAAAAATCTTCCAGCAAACAAAAGCCCAGGACCAGATGGCTTCACAGCTGAATTCTACCAAAAATTTAGAGAAGAGCTAACACCTATCTTACTCAAACTCTTCCAGAAAATTGCAGATGAAGGTAAGCTTCCAAACTCATTCTATGAGGCCACCATCACCCTAATTCCAAAACCAGACAAAGATGCCACAGAAAATGAAAACTACAGGCCAATATCACTGATGAACATAGATGCAAAAATCCTTAACAAAATTCTAGCAAACAGAATCCAACAACATATTAAAAAAATCATACACCATGACCAAGTGGGCTTTATGCCAGGAATGCAAGGATTCTTTAATATCCGCAAATCAATCAATATAATACACCACATTAACAAATTGAAAGATAAAAACCATATGATTATCTCAATAGATGCAGAGAAAGCCTTTGACAAAATTCAACACTCATTTATGATTAAAACTCTCCAAAAAGCAGGAATAGAAGGAACATACCTCAACATAATAAAAGCTATATATGACAAACCCACAGCAAGCATCACCCTCAATGGCGAAAAATTGAAAGCATTTCCCCTGAAATCAGGAACAAGACAAGGGTGCCCACTCTCACCACTACTATTCAACATAGTGTTGGAAGTTCTGGCCACAGCAATCAGAGCAGAAAAAGAAGTAAAAGGAATCCAGATAGGAAAAGAAGAAGTGAAACTCTCACTGTTTGCAGATGACATGATCCTCTACATAGAAAACCCTAAAGACTCTACCAGAAAATTACTAGAGCTAATCAATGAATATAGTAAAGTTGCAGGATATAAAATTAACACACAGAAATCCCTTGCATTCCAATATACTAACAATGAAAAAACAGAAAGAGAAATTAAGGAAACAATACCATTCACCATTGCAACAAAAAGGATAAAATACTTAGGGGTATATCTACCTAAAGAAACAAAAGACCTATACATATAAAACTATAAAACACTGATGAAAGAAATCAAAGAGGACACAAACAGATGGAGAAACATACCGTGTTCATGGATTGGAAGAATCAATATTGTCAAAATGGCTATATTACCCAAAGCAATCTATAGATTTAATGCAATCCCTATCAAGCTACCAACGGTATTTTTCACAGAACTAGAACAAACAATTTCACAATTTGTATGGAAATACAAAAAACCTCGAATAGCCAAAGTAATCTTGAGAAAGAAGAATGGAACTGGAGGAATCAACCTGCCTGACTTCAGACTCTACTACAAAGCCACAGTCATCAAGACAGTATGGTACTGGCACAAAGACAGAAATATAGATCAATGGAACAGAATAGAAAGCCCAGAGATAAATCCACGAACCTATGGACACCTTATCTTTGACAAAGGAGGCAAGGATATACAATGGAAAAAAGACAACCTCTTTAACAAGTGGTGTTGGGAAAACTGGTCAACCACTTGTAAAAGAATGAAACTAGAACACTTTCTAACACCATACACAGAAATAAACTCAAAATGGATTAAAGATCTAAATGTAAGACCAGAAACTATAAAACTCCTAGAGGAGAACATAGGCAAAACACTCTCCGACATAAATCAAAGCAAGATCCTCTATGACCCACCTCCCAGAATATTGGAAATAAAAGCAAAACTAAACAAATGGGACCTAATGAAACTTAAAAGCTTTTGCACTACAAAGGAAACTATAAGTAAAGTGAAAAGACAGCCCTCAGATTGGGAGAAAATAGCAAATGAAGCAACAGACAAAGGATTAATCTCAAAAATATACAAGCAACTCCTGCAGCTCAATTCCAGAAAAATAAATGACCCAATCAAAAAATGGGCCAAAGAACTAAACAGACATTTCTCCAAAGAAGACATACAGATGGCTAACAAACACATGAAAAGATGCTCAACATCACTCATTATTAGAGAAATGCAAATCAAAACCACAATGAGGTACCATTACACGCCAGTCAGGATGGCTGCCATCCAAAAGTCTACAAGCAATAAATGCTGGAGAGGGTGTGGAGAAAAGGGAACCCTCTTACACTGTTGGTGGGAATGCAAACTAGTACAGCCGCTATGGAAAACAGTGTGGAGATTTCTTAAAAAACTGGAAATAGAACTGCCATATGACCCAGCAATCCCACTTCTGGGCATACACACTGAGGAAACCAGATCTGAAAGAGACACGTGCACCCCAATGTTCATCGCAGCACTGTTTATAATAGCCAGCACATGGAAGCAACCTAGATGCCCATCAGCAGATGAATGGATAAGGAAGCTGTGGTACATATACACCATGGAATATTACTCAGCTGTTAAAAAGAATTCATTTGAACCAGTCCTAATGAGATGATGAAACTGGAGCCCCTTATACAGAGTGAAGTAAGCCAGAAAGATAAAGAACATTACAGCATACTAACACATATATATGGAATTTAGAAAGATGGTAACAATAACCCTATATGCAAAACAGAAAAAGAGACACAGAAGTACAGAACAGACTTTTGAACTCTGTGGGAGAAGGTGAGGGTGGGATGTTTTGAAAGAACAGCATGTATATTATCTATGGTGAAACAGATCACCAGCCCAGGTGGGATGCATGAGACAAGTGCTCGGGCCTGGTGCACTGGGAAGACCCAGAGGAATCTGGTGGAGAGGGAGGTGGGAGGGGGGATCGGGATGGGGAATACGTGTAAATCCATGGCTGATTCATATCAATGTATGACAAAACCCACTGAAATGTTGTGAAGTAATTAGCCTCCAACTAATAAAAAAAAATTAAATTAAATTAAAGAAAAAAATAAAATAAAGGGATCTCTAACGCAGAGCCATCCCCAGACCTGCATTTTATCTCCTGTGCCTGGCGCAAGTGCTCTCCCAAGGCTGCAGACTTTGGTGTTGTTTTATTGGCTCTTAAAGGTGTATCCAGCGCTTCCCTGGTGGCTCAGTGGTAAAGTATCTGCCTGCAGTGTCGGAGCCATAGGAGATGTGAGTTGGATCCCCAGGCCCAGAAGATCCCCTGGAGGAGGAAATGGCAACCTGCTTCAGTATTCTTGCCAGGAAAATTCTATGGACAGAGAGGCGGGCTACAGTTCATGGGGTCTCAAAGAGCAGGATACAACTGAAGTGACTGACCACACACCCACAAACGTGTACCCATAGAATCCCTTTCTTGTATTAAATCCTGGCTAATGTTCCCTTCATAGCCTCTTAATTTTTTTCCTTCATACTATCAGAAGTATATGTAACTTTTCTAGCTCCTGGACTCCCATCTTCCTGCTTCAAGGATGTGAACTATCATCTGTAATGGATGGACTTCCAGACCTGCAGCCTGGTGGCAAAATTGTTGAAAAACCAAACAGCCGAAATGTGCCAGCAAAAGTGAAATGCACACCCAAAGTTGCCTCAAGATAATTCTCTCCTCCAGATTTCTGGAGCAGGTGCATGACCTGAGGGAGAGAGGACTGCTCCTTTGGGAGCTTCTGGGTTGGCTATGACTTACATCTCTGCTTTCTGATAAATTCCCAAATCATCCTTCCACCATCACCTCCTCCATCACCTATGTCCCCGCTCTTCCTCCTGCTCCTTATTTGTTGAGCTGAGTAGGTACTATGACTAACCTCGCTCTCTGGACAATATAACAGAGACTTATAGAAAAGTCAGGGTCATAGAATAAGTGGTAGAAATGAAAGGTCTGTCTCATTTTAACCTCTCTGCTCTGAACCTTTTATATAAAACTGACTTCCAATAGAGCTGTGTGTTTCAAGAGAAGACCAGCTATACTTGCTTGGTACAGTATGCAAGTATATACTTGCATGCTATATACAAACTACTTGGTCTATTCCATACATACATATATACTATACTATACATACTATACTTGCTTAGTATAGTATGCAAGTACTATATACAAACTAAATACAAACTTATTCATTTACTTATTTCTTCATTCACTGATTCACTCAAACAGACAAACAACAAGAACAAAAATTGAAATTCTCATTGTGTGCCAAGCACAGAGCTACAATCAAGAACCAAAGACTCGAGATTTCTGCCCTTCATAGCATTTATATTTGGGAGGAGAGGGGCAAGGAGCAGAAAGTAAGCAGTAAATCATTAAATATTTATAAACTATTCTTAGGTATAACTGAAGTAAACTGTGAGAGAATAAAGAAAAATGGAATGATGAAGAGGAATAAGGGTCTGCTTATGAGACAGAGTAGAGCAGAAAACACATCTTAGAGGAGGTGTTATTTAAAACTAAGACCTAAAGATGGAGAAGAGAGTCATAGAAAAGCTGAGGGAGTATATTCCAGGCTGAGAGTAGCAAATGCAAAGATCCTGGGGTAGAAACTAATTTGGATGGTCTAGGAACTGAAAGATCAGTGTGGTAGCATACTGGGGAGATGGGCACTGGGTCTTGGAAGACCACTGATAACAGGTTGAATTTTGTCCTCCACAACTATATATGGAACCTCAGAATGTGACCTTATTTGGAAATAAGGTCTTAATAAGATCAAATTAGGATGAGGTCACACCTGATTAGGGTGCATGCATGATGAGTTGCTTGAGTTATGTCTGACTCTTTGCGACCCTGTGGACTGTAGCCTGCCTGACTCCTCTGTTCATGGACATCCTCCAGGCAAGAATACTGGAGTGGGTTGCTGTGCCCTCCTCCAAGGGACCTTCTTGACTCAGGGATGGAACCCGTGTCTCTTATGTCTCCTGCATTGGCAAGCGAGTTCTTTACTGTGGTAGCAACCCAAGGACAAAAGAACAGGGGGGAAAAAAAAAACAAGGAGGGCCTTGGAATGCAGGAATGGAAAATCCAGTCCCTTATCATCCTCCACCCCCCCACCCCCCCACCCCACACCCAAGTTGTAACTATTAACGAATTTCAGGTCCTCTGGAGCAATATAACCTGTCTCCCCCTCCTACCCCATACAGAGAAGGTATTTGCCTTACTCTTCCCCCACCCAGTATCCATGCCTCATCCAATCAGCAAATGACCTGCAAGACCCCTAACCGGCACCTTGTACGCTGGGTATAAAAATGGACTACAGACCCCTGTTCAATGGCGGCTCTCCTTGAGCCGGCCCGCTGTTCCAACAGCATCTCCCACTCTAATAAGCTGTGTTCTCCTCTCATTCTGCCTCATGTCTGGAAATTCTTTTCCAACTCATGCACGGACTGTGACATTTACCACTAGTGCCACCTGGGAAACCCCCAAATTGTTTATTTGGCTGTGCTGGGTCTTAGTTATGGCAAATGGGATCTACTTCCCTGACCAGGGACTGAACCCTGGCCCCTTGCATTAGGAGCTTCGAATCTTAACCACTCCACCACCAGGGAAGGCCCAAATACTGGGCTTCCCTGGTGGTTCAGTAGTAAAGACTCTGCCTGCCAATGCAGAAGACATGGATTTGATCCCTGGGTTGGGAAGATACCCTGGAGAATGAAATGGCAACCCACTCCAGTATTCTTGCCTGGGAAATCCCATGGACAGAGAAGCCTGGTTATAGTCCGTGGAGTTGCAAAAGAGTCAGATGTAACTTAGTGACTGAACAACGACAACTAATCAAATATGATCCATGTCCTGTGAAATGAAAATATCTCCTGCCATATCTATAAGCAAGAAATGCAACAGCCATCAGCAATTTCTGGCCTCTAAATGTGAATTAGGCCTCCCAAATCTGCGATCCAACAGATGCTGCCCCCGCCCACACAAATGAATTCAGTGAGCCCAGAGGCTTGCATCTTCCCATACACAGAATGCTAAATTCCTTGATACCTGATATTTGATGTTCAGACTGCCTGCTTCCTTTGTTACAAACTTGTATATAGTTGGACTTCCCCTCCTGCCTCCTTCCAGCAGTGAGTGTCTCAGAACTAACTGAGGTGCTGACTCCCAGGCTGCAGCCCTCATTTTTGCCCCAAATAAAACTTAACTCACAACTCTCAAGATGTGCATATATTTTTTAAAAAAACGATACAGGACAGACATACAACAAGAATGTCATGAAAGAGGCAGAGACTGGAAGGATGTAGCCACAAACCAAGGGATGCTGAGAATTTCCAGCTGCTATCAGAAGTTATAAGGCAGCAAAGAAAATTCCACCCAGAGAGAGAGAGAATGGCCCTGCTGACACCTTGATTTAGAACTTTTAGGTCCTGGAATAGTAAGAGATTACATTTCTGTTGTTATATTAAGCCCTCCAGTGGCACTTTGTTATGGAAGTTCTAGGAAACAAACACAAACTAAGAGATGTCAGGAAGGAATTTTCAGATTTTATTCTATGTGACTGAAGACAGGACAAAAAGGCAGTGGGGAATACTGGAGACTTGCAGTAGCTGAGAGAAAAAAAAAAAAAAAAGATGGTGCCTTGTTTGTTACATTAAAAATGGAAAGGGCTAGCTCATTTGTTTAATTGGAACCTACAGTTCTATGTTGGACTGCAGTAAAAACATAGGATAATTCAAGAGGACACATGCACCCCGATGTTCATTGCAGCCCTACTTACAATAGCCAGGACATGGAAACAACCTAAACATTCATCAAGAGGAATGGATAAAGAAGATGAAGTATATACAATGGGTTACTCCTCAGACACAAAAAGGAAAGAAATTTGGTCATTTACAGAGATGTGGATGGACCTAGAGACTGTCTTATGGAGTAAAGCAAGTAAGAAAGAGAAAAACAAGAATCCTATGTGAACGTGTATATGTGGAACCTGAAAAAGCTGGTACAGGTGATCTTATTTACAAAGCAGAAATAGAGACACACACAGAGAGAACAAATATATAGGTACTGAGGGGGAAAGGCAGGGTGGGATGAATAGGGAGTCTGGGAATGAGGTATACATACTATTGGTACTATGTATAAAATAAACTAATGAGAACCCCCTGTATAGCACAGGAACGCTACTCAATGGCTGTGGTGACTTAAATGGGAAGGAAATCCATAAAAGAAGGGATCTGTGTATATGTATACCTGAATCACTTCACTCTATAGTAGAGACCAACGCAACACTGCAAAGCGACTGCACTTCAGAACAAACAAACAAAAACAGACATAGGAACTGGCACTCGAAACCACTTTAGACAAGTTCTTAAAACTGATCCACAATTTTACCTGTAAAGTATGAATCACAGGCTTTCTATGAAGCTTTACTCAGTGCCTGGCACATAATAAGTGCCTAATAAAAGCTGACCGTTCTTGCTAATGTTAACATTATTACATCAGAACCTAATAAAGTCTGGTACAAAACTTAGCCCCCAAAGTGCATACCAAGTGAAACTTAGGATCAGAATGTTTGAGCCCAAATTACTATTCTCCTCTCTACATTTATTGTAAAAAAGCTGTATTTTATGAAATTGCTGATATTTGATCATTTTTGGATCAGTATTATTTCTTTTTATTGTCAAACAATATTCTATTGAATGGAAAGGCCACATTTATCCACTCATCAGTTGATGACAATTGTACTGTCTCCATTTTTTGGCTGTTATGAACAACAGTACTCTGAATATTCATGTACAAGTTTATTTGTGGACTTATGTTTTTAATTCTCTTGAATATGTACCTAGGAGTGGGGATGCTGGGCCATCTGGTAAACCCATTGCTAACCTTTGCAGAAAATGCCAAACTATTTTCCAAAGCAGTTGCTTCAGTTTACTTTCCCACCAGCAATATATGTGGTTTGTAATTTTTCCACATCCTTGCCAACACCTGTTACCATCCTGTCTTTTGATTACAGAGAGTTTTGTGTTTTTTAAATAGGGGTATAATAAGAAAATCCACTTTGCAAAGTTATTAAGAGGAGCAAATATGATAATAGATATGAAAATGCTTTCTAAATTGATAGTTGTCCTTATTACACCAGTGGAAGCAAGGAGAGGAAAGAAAATACAGGGAGTATTTCTTGCCTGTGCTACAGAGAAGCACAGGATATTTTAATAACTAAATAAGAGGAGCGATCTTTGAAATTCAATTCAGTGCCAATGTTATTTACAATTCTAATGAACTCTTAAGACTGAAAGAACCCTAACAATTTAAGCTTTTAACCTCTCCTTCTGCATTTCCTTCCCAGGCTATCAGTTACTGATGAGGGTCTGGGTTTAAAAAAAAAAAAAGTTCAGCAAGATGTTTAGAAGAACTTCCTGTAAGTTTTAAGATGAAAGGTACATTTTCTTTTTCATGGAATTGTGCACATTATTCATTCTAGGATTTTTTTTCCCCCCTAGAAACTTGAATCAAACTCTGCCAGAGGCCAGGGAATAAATATCAAGATTTGGGTTGGGTGGAGAGTGGGGTGGTCTGCCCTTTTATCCTGTTGCTCATTTCTCTGCTGACCTGGACACAATGAATGACCTCAGCAGATACCTTCAACAGCCTCTGTGTATTTAGAATCCCAGACCTCATCTATAAGAATCAACCATCTGAAAGTTAATTTTAGAGGTCCATGAAGAGGAACCAAACTCTGCATCATTTGATGAAGGGATGCTTAAATTGAGGGTGGAGGCTGCTATGCATTCCTCTCCAAAAAACAAAGGCACGGCACAGTGAAAATTCAGTTTTTCCGTCTACTCGCTGTAGTCATCTTTCAGTGTCATATCTTTTTGCCTTTTCATACTGTTTGTGGGGTTCTCAGGGCAAGAATACTGAAGTGGTTTGTCGTTCTCTTCTCCAGTGGACCACATTTTGTCAGAACTCTCCACCATGACCCATCTGTCTTAAGTGAACCTACATGGCTTGGCTCATAGTTTCATTGAGTTAGATAAGGCTGTGGTCCACATGATCAGTTTGATTAGTTTTCTGTAACTGTGCTTTTCATTCTGTCTGCCCTCTGATGGATAAGGATAAGAGGTTTCTGGAAGCTTCCTGTTGGGAGAGACTGACTGTGGGGGCAACTGGGTCCTGTTCTGATGAGCAGGGTCATGCTCAGTAAATCTTTAATTTTCTGCTGATGGGCAGGGCAGTGTTCCCTCCCTGTTGTTTGACCTGAGACTAAATTTTGGTAGAGGTAATGAAGATAATGGCGACCTCCTTCAAAAGGTCTTGTGTACCCACTGCCTCACTCAGTATCCCAGACCCTGCAGCAGGCCACCGCTGACCCACACCTCTGCTGGAGACTCCTTTCTCCTGGGTCCTGGTGCACACAAGGTTTAGTTTGTGCCCTCCAAGAGTCTGTTTCCCCAGTCCTCTGTAAGTTCTGGTGGCTCTATGGTGGGGTCAGTGGCAACCTCCTCCAAGAGGGCTTATGTCACACCCAGGTCTGCTACACCCAGGGCCCCTGCCCCTGCAGCAGGCAACTGCTGACCTGTACCTCCACAGGAGACACTCAGCCACTCAAGGGCAGGTCTGGCTCAGTATGAAAATGCAAAAAGATATGACAATGAAAGATGAACTCCCTAGGTCAGTAGGTGCCCAATATGCTACTGAAGAAGAGTGGAGAATAACTCCAAAAAGAATGAAGAGATGGAACCAAAGCAAAAACAATGCCCAGTTCTGGATGTGACTGGTGATAGAAGTAAAGTCCGATGCTATAAAGAACAATATTGTATAGGAACCTGGCATGTTCATGAATCGAGGTCCCTGAATAGAGGCAAATTGGAAGTGGTCAAACAGGAGATGGCAAGAGTAAACATTGACATTTTAGGAATCAGTGAACTAAAATGGACTGGAATGGGCAAATTTAACTCAGATCTATCTACTACTGTGGGCAAGAATCCCTTAGAAGAAATGGAGTAGCCCTAATAATCAACAAAAGAGTAAAAAATGCACTTCTTGGATGCAGTCTCAAAAATGACACAATCATCTCTATTCATTTCCAAGGCAAACCATTCCATATCGCAGTAATCCAAGTCTATGCCCCAATCAGTAATGCTGAAGAAGCTGAAGTCGAATTATTCTATGAAGATGTATAAGACCTTCTAGAACTAACACCCGAAAAAGATGTCCTTTTCATCATAGGGCACTGGAATCCAAAAGTAGCAAGTAAAGAGATACCTGGAGTAACAGACAAATTTGGCCTTGGAGTACAAAATAAAGCAGGACAAAGGCTAACAGAGTTTTGCCAAGAGAATGCACTCGTCATAGAAAACACCCTCTTCCAATAGACAATAGAAGACTCTATACTTGGACATCACCAGATGGTCAATACCAAAATCAGATTGATTATATTCTTTGTAGCCAAAGATGGAGAAACTCTATAAAGCCAGCAGAAACAAGACTGGGAGCTGACTGTGGCTCAGATCATGAACTCCTTAATGCCAAATTCAAACTTAAATTGAAGAAAGTAGGGAAAATCACTAGACCATTCACGTATGACCTAAATCAAATCCCTTACGATTACACAGTGGAAGTGACAAATAGAGGCAAGAGATTAGATCTGATAGAGTGCCTGAAGAACTATGCACAGAGATTTGTAACACTGTGTAGGAGGTAGTGATCAAGAACATCCCCAAGAAAAATAAATGTAAAATGACAAAATGGCCGTCTGAGGAGGTCTTACAAGTAGCTGTGCAAAGAAGAGAAGCGAAAGGCAAAGGAGAGAAGCAAAGATATTCCCATTTGAATGCAGAGTTCCAAAGAATAGCAAGGAGAGATAAGAAAGCCTTCCTCAGTGATCAATGCAAAGAAAGAGAGGAAGACAATAGAAAGGGAAAGGCCAGAGATCTCTTCAAGAAAATTAGAGATACCAAGGGAACATTTCATGCAATGATGGGCACAATAAAGGACGGAAATGTTATGGGCCTAACAAAAGCAGAAGATATTAAGAAAAGGTGGCAAGAACACACAGAGGAATTATACAAAAAAGATCTTCATGACCTAGATAATCACGATGGTGTGATCAACTCACCTAGAGCCAGACATCCTGGAATGTGAAGTCAAGTGGGCTTTAGGAAGCATCACTACGAACAAAGTTAGTGGAGGTGATGGAATTCCAGTTGAGCTATTTCAAATTCTGAAAGATGATGCTGTGAAAGTGCTGCACTCAATATGCCAGCAAATTTGGAAAACTCAGCAGTGGCCATAGGACTGGAAAAGGTCCGTTTTCATTCCAGTCCCTAAGAAAGGCAATCCCAAAGAATGCTCAAACTACCGCACAATTGCACTCATCTCACATGGTACTAAAGTAATGCTCAAAGTTCTCCAAGTCAGGCTTCAACAGTCCATGATCCGAAAACTTCCAGATGTTCAAGCTGGATTTAGAAAAGGCAGAGGAACCAGAGATCAAATTGTCAACATCTGATGGAACAATGAAAAAGCAATAGAGTTCCAGAAAAACATCTACTTCTGCTTTATTGGCTACGCCAAAGCCTTTGACTGTGTGGATCACAAGAAACTGTGGACAATTCTTAAAAGATGGAATACCAGACCACCTGACCTGCCTCCTGAGAAATCTATATGCAGGTCAAGAAGCAACAGTTAGAACTGGACATGGAACAACAGACTGGTTTGAAATTGGGAAAGGAGTACATCATGGCTGATATTATTACCCTGCTTATTTAACTTATAGGCATAGTACATCATGCGAAATGCTGGGCTGGATGAAGCACAAGCTTCAGTCAAGATTGCCGGGAGAAATATCAGTAACCTCAGATATGCAGATATGGCAGAAAGTGAAGAAGAGCTAAAGAGTCTCTTGAAGAAAGTGAAAGAGGACAGTGAAAAAGCTGGCTTAAAACATTTAAAAAACTAAGATCATGGCATCAGGTCCCATCACTTCATGAAAAATAGATGGAGAAACAATGGAAACAGTGACAGACTATTTTTCTGGGCTCCAAAATCACGCAGATGATGATTGCAGCTGTGAAACTGAAAGACGGTTGCTCCTTGGAAGAAAAGCTATAACCAACCTGGACAGCATATTAAAAATCAGAGACATCACTTTGCCAACAAAGGTCTGTCTAGTCAAAGCTATGGTTTTTCCAATAGTCATGTATGGATGTGAAAGTTGGACTCTAAACAGAGCTGAGCATGAAAGAATTGGTATTTTTGAACTGTGGTGTTGGAGAAGACTCTTTGAGAGTCCCTTGGACTGCAAGGAGATGAAACAAGTCAATCTGAAATGAAAGCAGTCCTGAATATTCATTGGAAGGACTGATGTTGCTGAAGCTGAAACTCCAATACTTTGGCCACCTGATGCGAATAATTGACTCATTAGAAAAGACTCTGATACTGGGAAAGATTGAAGGCAAGAGGAAAAGGGAACAGTAGAGGATGAGATGGCTGGATGGCATCACTGCCTCTATGGACATGAGTTTGAGTAAACTCCTGGAGTTGGTAAAGGATGGGTGAGCCTGGCATGCTGCAGTCCATGGGGTCACAAAAAGTCGGACACGACTGAGCGACTAAACTGAACTGAACTGCAGTCAAGCATAAAATCACATCTGATCTGCCAAGTCCCTGTTCTGATAACCTGCTTAATAACATAGGTTTATCCTGCATTTATTCAGTTGATTTTGTTAGGAAAGAGGAAAAACAAAAGGAAAAACAAAATCTGTAGGTAATGCTCCTCAGTCAATAGTCCTTCTGAATCCTTCAAAATCTCTGAGCTGTGTTTAATTACATGTTCTTTTTATCACATTTCTTTTTTTTTTTTCCTCTTTCTAGTTGCTACAGAGCCCTAAATCTGACATCTATCTGCCACTATGTAACAGTTCCTGATTTGAATATAATTTTACCAATACTTCAAAAACTTATAGACTTTTACCAATCAACAAAGCTGACTCAACTCAACCTGGATACTTCTCAGACTTGTGGAAAGAAAGGGCATTTACTGACACAGTTCCTCAGGTCTGGCCTATGTGCTCCTAGCCCAGAGGCAACAGTAGCCAAACTGCACCAGAGAAAATGCCCCTAAATCAAAATGCATCACCCACATAGGCACAAACCCTGGGTTGAGTCATGCAAACAGCAGAAACAAGGAAATGATAAGCCTAAACACAGCTCAACTTTGGATGCTGCCACTTGGCATATTCTTTTCAAATACTCATTTCATCTTGCCATGACTCTTCCAAAAAAAATTAAAATAAAACTCTGCAGAAGCTTTATTTTCTGTCATGTGGATCCAAATTGTAGATGGTACTGCCCTAGATCAGTGGTTCTTACATTTTGGTGGGGGTCCTTAACAAAATCTGTCAAAAGCAATAGACTTTCTCTTTTAAATATGGACGTTTACACCCTCAGGTGAAGCAGTTATATGAAACTGACCACCCCTGTGCCCCTTTCCCCACCAGCCTGCGTTTCAGAGAGGAGGAAGCTTCTCCAATCCACCTCTGGGGAGTAATCCCGTTCATGCATTGTCTGCATCTATCAGGCCTCCAGCACATTCTATGGGGCTGACCTGAGGTCTGAGCCATGAGACGACTGTTTCCTAGTGGCTCAGACAGTAAAGCGTCTGTCTACAATGTGGGAGACCTGGGTTCAATCCCTGGGTCGGGAAGATCCCCTGGAGAAGGAAATGGCAACCCACTCCAGTACTCTTGCTTGGAGAATTCCATGGATGGAGGAGCCTGATAGGCTACAGTCCACAGGATCGCAAAGAGTCAGACACGACTGAGCGACTTCACTTCACTTCACAAAAAAAAGCAAGGGCCTGTGGGCATTTGCATTGAGATCAAATGCAAGCAATCCACTTGCCTTTTTCATCTATTGCTTAATTTGTTGGAGAGTTACTCCCTTTGTCCTTCCAGTTCTCCAGCATCTGCCCCGGTGAACCGGCTGCTTGCCTCAAGTCACAGAATCATACACTCAGTTCCCAAAACAGCTTTTCATTAGAGCTGACATCCACCTTCAGTCTGCGTAGGTAGCTCTTCAGGGCTGGACTCAGCTGAGAGTCAAGAACCCTAACTTTTGTCAAGAAAGTGGATGCTATCAGAAATCAATCTGTCAAGGAATAAATAGTCAGAAGAAAGAAAAGGAGGAGGGGGGAAAGGGACATGCCAAAGAGTAGCTGGCAGAAAGTGGAGAGAAAACTGAAGCTCAGAGGTGTGAAGGTCACACTCCAGTTTGCACGGCTGACCTGCCCGCGTGCTGCCCTTACAAGTCCCCCAAAGGCAGAGGTGCTTGTCGTCTCCATGGCCCTGAGCTTCCCTCTGACCTCTCATGACATTCCCACAGCCAATAACAGTCACCCCGCAAGGTCCTACAACTACCAAGTGACCATCTCGGGTTTATTACTAAAAGCTATGCTGTTGCCTTCTGGTGCTCTGAAACTTTCCCCTACTTTGTTTCAAACAGAATTTTCATTTTTTTTCCCAATACCCATCCTCCTCCAGTTATCTCAGTACCGGTCCACAAGTCCTCTAAGTCAGTTACAGTTGTCCCATTTCTTGAAACACTAATAGTTGGGAGGATGCATAGTAACTACTTCCGGCTGAAGAGGTCCTGGGGTCTCAGGGAGACACCCAGGAAAGGTTTTGTCACTCTTGAAAAAGAGACGACGGGAAGAGATGGCGTGTGGTCCATTTCTGAAAGGAATGCCTGATACTCACACAATGACCCTGAAACAATGAAGGAGGTCAGTTGGAAGACAAATGACAAAACAAATGCGGAAAAGCAGCAAGGGGGGAGAAAACCTGTATCTGCATCCTAGCAATACTGAGATGCAGAATGAATTACCCCAACCGACTTGCCTATGGTCTTTACATTACACTGCAAAGAAATGCTTCTCCTATGCATTGAGTCGGCCTGAGTCATGGATTTCTGTTTCTTTCAGCCAGAGGCAGCTGATGGATTCACCACCTGAGCCATGTCTGGGTTCCCACATACTGTGTGTTATTTCCACTTGTCACATGGATGTCACGTAGACCATACATTCTGTAAGGACAAGGACCGTGTCTTCAACGTTATAGTCCCCACGGGACTGAGTGTGGAGCCTGTTCACTGTAGCTCCTTAATAAACAGGACAAATGGGACACTTGATATTTAACTTGTACTTTAAAGGAACAAACTTTTGAAAGGGAAGGACCAATTAACTAGCTCTGTGTGGCCTACAAAGACATCTCTAAGCCTCAGTTTCCTCATCTGTAAAATAGGTGATAGCAAAGAATGGTGTTAAACACCCATGATGAGCAGTTAGCTGGACACAGGTTCAAATATGGGCTCTGCAATATTCAGGGCAGATTTCTGTACTCCTCTGTGCCTCAGTTTCCTCCTCTGTAGACTCAGATAATAACATTTATCTCAGAGTGCGGTAGTGAGACTTTACTGAGATGGTGTATTTAAGGTATTTAGTAGTCTCTATGCTACTACTTAATGCTCAGTCAACAAACCCCTTGTGGGAGTTACTGTGTGGATGCAGTAAAATTTTATTCATAACGCCTGACATATAACAGGAAAGTAATAAATCACTAAGGAAGAAAGCACAGGGACAAGTCTTGGGTATGAGGTGGAGATGGACCATCTCCTATTATCCTTTGGAGCTGGGGGAAGCTGGCAGCTGAATGTAGACCGTGGAAGTATCTCTTACCTGTGGGAATTGACTATTGATTTCATTTTCACTTCGTTAAGTCTCCTATTGATTTCAACCAGGCCGAGGGGAAGATGGCAGTCGACCACTAAACAGACACTCCATACAAATCAAGACAGTCTTCTCTTCCTTCAAGATTGGGGTCTCCTCCAGGTTGCAAGGAAGGGCTTCCCAGTGGTAAAGAATCTGCCTGCAATGCAGGAGACGGGGTTCAATCCCTGGGTTGAGCAGATCCCCTGGAGGAGGAAATGGCAGCCCACTCCGGTACTCTTGCCTAGATAATTCCATGGACAGAGGAGCCTGGTGGGCTACAGCCCATGGGGCCACAAGGAGCTGGACACAGCTGTGTGACTGAGCATGCACACACAGGGTTGTAAGAGCCCGTTGGTGAGGCTGCACAGACTGCCTAAGAGCCTGGCTTCCTCCCTGTGCTGGGGTCAGCTTCAGTTGACTGTGGCCTTTAGATGCATTTCATCTTAATGGACAGGTAATGGTCACTTGAATATGGGACATAAATAGGATGGAATTTAAGAGAACTAAGCGACGTGCAAGGAAGATCAGAAGTCAGGAGGATTAGTAAAGGTTAAGACCAGACATATACCTAGTGGACCACAAAAGTGGTTCTTAAGGCTGCTAATTCAGCAGGAATGTGTCTGCCTCCTTGCTGTGGTCTTGCCTTTCCTGCAGGGTTCTAGCACCGTGAACAATTGATGATCCAGCTGTTACGGAAAGATGATGTGTCCCAAGGACAGCCCATCACACAAGTTCTTCTTACAATATGACTGACATCTTCTCCCTCAAGTGGTGAGATCTTTGTCCCCTCTTCTTGGATACTGGTCAGGGAATGGGATTGCCCAAGAAGACAGTTCAGTGCAGTTTCTCAGTTTTGTCCGACTCTTTGCAACCCCACAGACTGCAGAACACCAGGCTTTCCTGCCCATCACCAACTCCCAGAGCTTGTTCAAACTCATGTCCACTGAGTCGGTGATGCCATCCAACCATCTCATCCTCTGTCGTCCCCTTCTCCTCCTGCCTTCAATCTTTCCCAGCATCAGTGTCTTTTCCAGTGAGTCAGTTCTTCACATCAGGTGGCCAAAGTATTGGAGCTTCAGCTTCAGCATCAGTCCTTCCAACGAATATTCAGCACTGATTTCCTTTAGGATGGACTGGTTGGATCTCCATGCTGTCCAAAGGACTCTCAAGAGTCTTCTCCAACACCACAGTTCAAAAGCATCAGTTCTTCAGTGCTCAGCTTTCTTCCAAATGACAGAGTATAGTGGAAATGATGCTATACTTTTTTTTTTGCCAAGGCTGGGCCCTTACTATAGCTTCCGCCTATCTCTCTCAATATCACTCTTAGGATGTTTTTCCTCAGCAACCAGCAACCATGCTGCAAGGAAGCAAAACCTAGCCACAGACAGATTACATGGACAAGCCCATGTGGAGCAGAACTGAGGCCCCCAAACAAGAGCCAGCATCAAACACCCAAGCGAGTGAATGAGGCTTCAAAAGAGTCCAGTGCTCAGGCTCTGAGCTGCCCCAGCTGGTGCAAGGTAGAGCAGAGATGAGTTACCCCCTGCAAACTCTGCCCAAACTACAGATTCACGAGCAAATTAAATGTGTCTTGCTTTGAACCATGAAGTTTCAGAGTAATTTTTTATATGGCTTAGAGGTAACTTACTAATGAATAGGTCTCTTCCAAAACGGGGAGAAATATATCTCTGTTATTTGAGCCATCTATTCTACAGATTCTATTATAGAAACCCAAGCCAACAAATGCAGGTGCCTAATATTACTCAGGCACAAAAAGGTACTAATAAATTGTTCCTTGGCTCATCCAGAAATGATCCTATTTTTGCTTCACTGGTAACTTGGAATTATCTAAGACCTTTGACCTCTGACCCTTCTGCCCCAATTAACCATATACTGTTAATTGAATACTGTTATCTGAATTGGATATTAAAGTTAACATCAAAAGTCCCACCCAACAACGAAAGCTCTAGACCCAGACTACGTGATAGATGAATATTGATTTTCATAAAGGATATAATGGCAAAATTATAGTAAACCAGGTTTACTAATGCAAGGAAATACTCTTAAACTCTACTCAGAAGCCACCGGATCTCATGAAGAGCAGTCCATCTACAGGGAGAAAATGGTGGGCTGAAATGTCTACAGTGTCATTTTCTAGCTGAGCAAGTACCTTAATGTATCCAGACCTCAGTTTCCTCAAATTCAAATTGGGTTGAGAATAATGTCTCATAGCAAAGTTCCTGTGAAAATTTAATTAAGTGGGTTAATAGAGAGAAAAGTGTTCAAAATTATTACATGAATGAGAATTATGAGAGTCATTTTAAGAGTTTTTTTTTTTTTTTCTTTTTAAGAAAAGGATTAATATTAAAAATAGCCGGCTAAATCTTAACATTAGTCAGAGGTCTCATTTTCACTGAGGGAAATTAAGGACTTACTTCATTAACCTATGTTCAGAGGTATTACATGACACTTATTTTCCATTTACTGATAACTGTCTTGCTCATTTCTATTTAGGCGGCTATTATTTTAAATTCCCCTGGCTTCTCAGAGTTTGATGGGCTGATGTTAGGCTTTTAGTCAAAACATAAGCTACAGGAAACCAGGGCTGGTGGCTGGAGTATTATAATTTCTACGTTTGACAAATCCAATTGGTTCAGAGTTATTTTAATGAGCATTTTAATGTCAGAGAGTTAAAGCCTTAGTGAAAGGAGCCAGATAAAATTAGGAACGGCAGTCTTAGATATGGAATCTTTTCCTAGGAAGAGAGGAAAGATCAATGTGGCTAGTGTCTTTCTGTACTCTTGTTTGAAGCTGATCATACTTGAATTACACTATCTGATGGGAGCCATCTAGCTATGACAGGCAGACTGTCTCCTGCGGTCATCAGTCACCTGAAGTCTGCCCTTTGGGCAGCAGTCAGACCCCACCTCTGTCACATATCCTCTGGGTACTTCACTTAAAACTTGGGGATAAAAGAAGTTCTGGGGACTTCTTTCCAGTCTAGAAGTTGACTAGAAGTCAGTCAACTTCTATGGGGACGTCTATGCAGTCTAGAAGTCAGCATTCCAGTGCAGGGGGCTTGGGTTTGATCACTGGTTAGGGAACTAAGATCCCACATGCTGCGTGCTCTCCACACCCCCACCCCCCCCCCCACAAAAAAAAGACAAGAAGTTCTGATTCATTGGACCACTATGTACATGAATTAGAATAGTCCATGCAAAATGTGATTCCCTGGGCCACATAAGCCCTAAAAAGAACCAGCACCTAATATCAATAAATAATAACCAATGTTATAACAATCCTATCAAACATTCATTAATCAAGGCAGATAGCATTTATTCCTCATTTCATCAATATTTATTAATGTTTCATAACTACATGTGAAGTGAGAATGAAACAACTTCTGTGCAGTTAAAACAAAGCACAACAAAAAACAAGAATAACAAAACACTTGCAAGCTCCCACCTCAAAATTCTACCACCAGGGGAGGCGAGGGCACAGCTGGGGTCTGGGTGTGATTCTCACAGCCCTGGCTAGTCTGCTGTTTCCCTTCTCGACACGTCCTGTGACTGTGATGCAAGGGGAGTCACAGAGTGAGGAAGAATCATGGCCCCACTTGCAACAGAAACTTTGGATGGGACTGGCATACTCTGGGGCGCTGTGGTTTTCCAGGTGGTGGGTGGAAGAGGGGATCTGGAAAGAGGTGCCTATTAGAAACTCAGAATTAAGTTTCTCCAATTAAAACATGTTAGATTCCTATAGATAGTCACAAAACTGTTGCAATGCAAATAACAAGGCACTACGTCTAATAGGATTGGATTAAACCTTAGTGGAAAAAACGCTGAAGTGGAAGGAGCACCATGGAAGCAGAGGAAGAGTCAGATGGCTGAGGCAGGTGTCGGCTATACCCATCAAAGAACTTACAAGTGCCTCACGGGTAAAGAGCACCATTGAGGGGCAGATCCATCAGGTTCCCATGCCTGGGTACCACCCAACATCCAGGGCTTCTTACAGGCAGCTTTGGCTTTCCCTCTGATCAGTTTAGGCATCAACTGTACTGGGCACACTAACTTGAATGAAGCTGTTCCTGACAGTTGCAGTTCTCTTTCCGGAGCAATGAAATAACCATCTGATTATTATATCAGCCTCATTCCAGGGTCACTGCTCCCTACTTTTTGCAATGGGAGACACCCAGTCTGAGTTCCCTAAGATCCAAGACATGAGAAAGTCTGAGGGCATGGCTTTTCAAGGCTGAGAATCTAGTCCTTTGCTGTGGCTAAGTCACTGATTGCTTGTGAGTCCTCCGGGGGATGAACTTGGATTCCTTTGCTACATCCTAATAGCTCTACGAGTGTTCCACTGACATCCTGTGAGAAGAGACCAGGGATGCTACTAAACCTCATACAATGCAAAGGACAGCTTCCGTCATTCCCGCCCCCCGCCCCTCGCCACCCCACAACAAACACATCATCAATTATCTTGCTTACAATGTTATAGTCCTGAAGTTGGGAAACCATTAGTTAATGGAGAACATTTTTCTCTTTTTTTGTCTTCTAACACTGCTCCTGTGTTTCAGAACAACAAAACTACCACCTCTTGGATTCTGCAAGGGTAGCAATTACTTTTACATGTATTCTTAAGTCTCACAAGGTGCTTTGAGGTATCCATCGGCACCCCCACTTTATACATGGGGTGATTGAGGGTCAGGAAGTTTGAAGAACTTGCCTGAGGTCACAGAAGAACAAAATTCAAACCCAGATTTGTTTGATACACTAGATATCCTCTTTTAATCCAGATTCCTAATTCAGAATCAGGAAAAAAATGTCCAGCTAATTCTCAAATGGCAATTATGTTTTAGATGTATTAGAATCTGAGCAAAGTTTCAATGAGAAGGACTCTGGAGGATGAACTCAAGTGCTAGTGTCTTATGAAAAGTACTCCATTGGGATGCAGTGGGAGAAGGGTCACAAAGTCTCCTTCAATTGCAGTTCATACTCAGAGCAAAGCTGGGCTCCTCCTGGACTTAGATCGCACCATGCCATGATGTATGTTCATTATTACACTCTACAAATGACATGGTTGGATAGTTGTGACAGGGAAGTCCTAGGAGCAGTGCCCAAAAGCTTTAGGAGACTATTTGAGAAATCAATTATCCTCAGGGGAGTGGGTAGAAATCAGTTAGGATGCCGACTGGCTATAGCCATCTCAACCGAGGGCCCTTTGATGAGAAAACAAATTGGCCCCTATCATAGCCAACACTCGAGTTTCACCTCTTAGTAAATTCATGGCTCGTCATTTTTGTTTGACAAAAATCTCCAAATTTAGCTTTCATCAGAATGACCTGGGGAGCTTATGAAAGATGCAAGTATTTTGGGGTCCTGTCTCAGGGATTCCTATTCAATAGGAATCTACAATGTTAACAAGTACTTCAGGTAGTTCTGTTGCAAGAAGCCCTTATAATTATTCCTCTCAACCCATACTGAGCATCTCACTGTGAACCTCTGTCTCCAACCTCTTATTTTCATCCTTTTCTGGGATTTTTCAATAGGAAAATTATACATTTTTGTATGCAGTAGAATCCAAATATTTCTTCAAAGAAAAGGGACAAAAAGATAACTGAGTTGGTCTCTACATGCTCAGTCATGGAAGGGATGGTTTTGCCCCCACATGAAGTGGTAAACATTTTGTGAATCTGGGTGCAGGGTATGTGGTCATCCATTTCACCATTCTTAAGGCAGACACAGCACAGGAAGTAGAAGAAGGTGGATGAGAGGAAAGATAAGCCCTGGGTACGTGCAATAATTTTAATCTAGTGACCATTGGGGGAGGCAGTGGTGGTTGCTTCCATGGTTTTTAATCCACGTGGAGACATAACTATTTCTGGGCACTCTGTCCTTCTATAGAAACAGCAGGCCGCAGGTGAGAACGTGCAAATCCATGATACCATGGACTGCAGGGTCCTAATGGAAACACCATTTTTCAGACTTTATAGGTAATCTGTTTTCTGGGCAATAACCATCTTAGGCAGAATTCTCGAACGGCTTCTCTGGAATACTCCCAGGAGCTGAAAGCAATTCCCTACTCCCCGGACTCATTTATCTTCTCCAGGTACTGCCTGGCAGCCATCTGTAACTGTAAACAATAGTTCCATTTGGGACAATTAAAATTGATTTTCTATTATGCTCAAAACACTTCATTAGTATTCCTGCCTCTGTCACATTGATGAATTTTTTAAACATGGTGACCGCAGCGACTGTCTGGGTGGGGAAGAACGGCCCCAGAGTCCAGACCGGCCGGTCCCATGCTCCCCATCCTGCCTCATCTCCATCCTCCCCAAGAATGTCTATCTTAGCTTCTCCCTCTCAGAGCAACACTCGCTGGGGTTGCTCCCAAGTGGGCCCCTGGTTGGGTTAACATGTTGTCCACAGCATCAGAGGAAGGCATTTTAATAGAAACTGACATCATTTCGTATCCCGGACTTGAAGGAAGAATACCCACCAACACTTTGAAATTCTCTCCAACTCCTCAAATTCCCAAGACTCCTCAGTTCCAAAAACAATAAATAAAAAAGAAAAACACTACCTCCCCTCCTGCATATCCACTTCCTCCCAAAAAAGACTCCTCAAAACAGCTCTCTTCCTCTGGATCCCAGGAAGAAAGAAAATAAAGATTGAGTCACAACACATTCATGTCAAGGCCATGGGAAAATGTCAAATATTTCACATCATTATATAAAACACACACACACACTCAGGCTCATTTTCTCTAACAACTTCACATAGGCTCTACAGGAGTTGAATTTCTTTCAGAGAAACTTTGACTCTTATACTTGAAGGTAATTATCAAACTCACATCTTTCTATCACATTTAATATTTTTAATAAAACTTAATTTTTACATTTAAATTCAAGCCTGAATTTTTCAGGCTTGGAAGTGACCTACATTTCCTATCCTGTTTAACATGAATCTCTGAGAAAGAACAAAAGTAAAAATGTCTTTTGAGACCTGCTGCTTATAATAAGCCTTTCCATGGTCACTGATTGGATGCTTTTAAATTTCATGTTACTAACTCCTGAGCAGGGAGGCTGGACACACACCGAAGACAGGATGCTGAGTAGGCCTATGCTTCCAAGTCTGCCCTCCTCTCGCCTCTGGGGACAAGCACTGATGCCTCTGTGGTCTCATTTAGACATTGACAGTTTAGCTCCATTCAAAACTGATCGAAAGCAGTTTTAAAACTCGGTTGAAAATCAAAATAAATCTTTAAAAATGAAGTCCAGTGCCTGCCATGGTGCTGGGCTACGTGGGCATGAGATGGTGCATCTCTGGGTATGATCAGCTTGAACAGAACACAGCTGAAGAGATGGAAATTGACATCATGATGAATGGGAACACACTCCATAATGAGGAGTCCACTCAATCTTAATGACAAGAGGTCACGGTGCCAGGTATGTACTCACCACTGCTCAGCAGTCTCTGAATGTGACCAGGTAGCAAATAGCTACTGTTTATCTTTGGAAGCAGAAGGCAACGGGCTTAGCTATGATTTTATCTTGCTGTCGCTGTTCCAGTAGTGAACATCTGCTCTTTTTGCTAAGTCTCTTGAGGATGGGGATATTAACCAAGGTTCCCTCCATCCTCATCCCTATAGTCAAGGAGTGGGCATGGACCCTAAGCCACACAAACCAGGCTCCCTTTTACAGGAATTTGAGATCTTAGTGGAATAAAGATGGGGGTGAACAGATTTCCTCTGATGGAGGCAATGCAACTGACACCATCTGTTCCTTTCTGCCACCTAGATTTCCAACAGTATTCTGGTTTCTGAATTCCCTGAGCTCTGACTGCCTGACTTGAATTCCATACGCTAACTTAGGAATCAGCAGACTTCCTCTGAAAATGACCAAGAAGAGGCTATTTTAAGCTTTGCTGGCCCTAAGGTCTCAGTCACCACTATTCCGCTCTGCCATCACAATGCAGATATAGTCCCAGAAATCCATCAACAAAAGGCATGGCTGTGTCACAACAAAACTGTAGTTAGGGACACTTGAATTTGACTTGTGCGTACTTGTCACGCTGTCAGAAAATTGTGTTTTTATTTTGATTTGCTTTAACTATTTGCAAAGGCAAAACCTATCCTTAGCTTGTGGGCTATAAAAACAGGTAGAGGAACTGACTTGACCTGACCCCTAACTCCCCCTGGGCCAAGGCACTTCCCTCCACTAACTCCCTTCATTTTACCTAACCTAACTGCAGTCAGTTTCTCTTGCCTGCAAGGGAAGAAGTCTGACTCTAATGTGCACTGACTCCATCTGGATCTAAAGAACATTGGCTACAAGGCTCCCCAGTGAGTACTATTCAGTGCCTTCTTTGTTCATTCATGCGTTCAGCCTGTGTTGAGAACCTTTTATGCTCCAGGGACTGTATGTAGCAGGCACTAAGAATACGGCCGTAATTTAGGGCAACACCATCCTGTCTTCCTCAGGGAGCTTTCTATACCACAGGCATGGACCATCCTGATGGGAAACAAAGGGAGGGGTTTGAATTATCACCTGTGGCTGCACAGGACACTGTCTGGGAAGCTTGGATGTTCTAAAGGCATGTTCAGAGGGGGAAAAATATTACAAAGTTTTAAATGGCCAGAGAAAGCCCAGATAATTGAGCTTCTAGAAATAGAAATGACGTAAAGTCTACCAAAGGGGGACTTTGAAACATGAGTGAGAAGGTAGAGGAATAAACAATCAAAATCTCAAAAATCAGTGTAAACAAATGCATTCGATTTAAGACATTTTTAATAGTTAACCAAAGAAATAATATTAACAACTATAATAAAAATAACTATTAATAATAGTTAACTGGACAGGGAGGCCTGGCGTGCTGCAATTCATGGGGTCGCAGAGTCAGACACAACTGAGCGACTGAACTGAACTGAACTGAAATAAATATTAGTGATCACACTGGCTTACTTTCATGGTTTGCCAGGTGTGGACAGAATCACATATAATAAAGGAATCTTATCTAACATTCTTCCAAGATGATATAAAATTAATTAAGCAGAACCAAGGTTTTGGTTTTTCAAGTCCTTATTGATGGCTCCATATCTTTCTTATTTTTTTAAAAATTTTATCCCTTGATATTTAGCTTTGGGAACATCTTAATATTAAAGACAATCTCGCCAGCTGAAAATATAGGCCCATGTCATGTACTCGGAGGAAATGAACTGCAGCTGCCTTTTCTATCAAGCCGTTCTGAAGTAGAACTAAAGAAAGACTGCTGCTGGGTTGACCTTAAGACTGTCATTCTCTGGGCCTAATTAACTTGGGTGAATATACTTGTTCTCAAATGGATTGTAGCTAAAGTTGATTAGGAAGTGGCCTATGAGAGGACAGGTTGGATCTCCTTAATGTGAACCTGAGTGGTCCAGAGCGCTTTTCTTTCATCCTGGCATGCCAGTGTGGACATACCATCAGGTGGAGGTGGTGCTGGGCCCCTGGCCAGAGTTCAATAAACGCCTCGCAAGCAAGTGGAAATACTCTGAGCTGACTCTGATATGACATTATTGCTACCTTCACAAGGACTTTGTAGATTCTCAACCTCTGATTTCATTTTTCTCTCTAATCTTTTCAGAGGAAATGCCCTATTAACCACTTTTTCCAAAACAACTACTAATGTTGTTTCTTAGTTCTACTAAGTAGTAGTTTTGTTACTACTTTCAATCTACTAAAATGAAAACAGACCAAACACAGACGGCTAAGAATATCCTTAGCCTCACCACAGACCTGCTCATTAACAAAAGCAAAGAGAGTTAGGAAAATCATTTCTGAGAATTTAGTGTACCAGAAAACAAACTGACCCTCTTTTATACTTATATATACACACATGTACATATATACACATATGTATATGTATGTATTGGAGAAGGAAACGGCAACCCTCTCCAGTACTCTTGCCTGGGAAATCCCCTGGATGGGGGAGCCTGGCGGGCTGCAGTCCATGGGGTCACAAAGAGTCGGACACGACTGAGCGACTTCACTTTCACATGTATGTATACATATATACATGCATATAAATTATACACTAATATTCTTTAGCAGACAAATATTTGCTAAACACATTTTTTCATTTACATTTTTAAAATTTATTTTTAATTGAAGAATAATTGCTTTACAATATTGCATTGGTTTATACCAAACATCAACGTGAATCAGCTATAGGTTTACCCATGTCCCCTCCCACTTGAACACTGCTCCCCGCACCTCCCTCCCCATCCCACCCCTCTAGGCTGTTACCTAGCCCTGGTTTGAGTCTCCTGAGTCATAAAGCAAATTCCCATTGGCCATCTAGTTTACACATGGTAATGTATGTTTCCAGGTTACTATCTCTGTGCTTCCCACCCCCTCCTCCACCAGCCATGTCCGCAAGGCTGTTCTCAATGTCTGTGTCTCCACTGCTGCCCTGCAGATAGACTCATCAGTACCATCTTTCCAGACTCCCTACATACGCATTAGTATAAGATCATTGTTTTTCTCTTTCTGATTTATTTCACTCTGTTTAATAGGCTCTAGGTTCATCCACCTCATTGCTGCTGCTAAGTCACTTCAGTCGTGTCCGACTCTGTGCGACCCCATAGACGGCAGCCCACCAGGCTCCCCCGTCCCTGGGATTCTCCAGGCAAGAATCCACATCATTAGGACCGACTCGGCTGGTTAATATTCCATCATATATATGTACCACTGCTTCTTTATCCATCTGTCGATGGACATCTAGATTGCTTCCATGTCCCAGCTATTGTCAATAGAGCTGCAATCAACATTGGGTTACATGTGTCTCTTTCAATTTTGGTTTCCTTAGGGTATATGCCCAGTAGTGGGATTGCTGGGTCATATGGTGGGTTTTATTCCTAGTTTTTAAAGGAATCTCTATACTGTCTTCCATTGTGGCTGTATCAATTTGCATTTCCCACTAACAGTGCAAGAGGGTCCCTTTTCTCCACACCCTCTGCAGCATTTACTGTTTGTAGATTTTTTGATGATGGCCATTCTGACCCGTGTGAGGTGATATCTCATTGTAGTTTTGATTTGCATCTCCCTAATAATGAGCAATGTTGAGCATCTTTTTGTGTGTTTATTAGCCATCTGTATGTCTTCTTTGGAGAAATATCTGTTTAGTTCTTTTGCCCATTTTTTGACTGGATTGTTCATTTTTCTGGTATTTGTTTTCTGGTCATACAAGGTATTGACTTGGATGAGCTGCTTGTATATCACATTTAAATAAAAGAAAAACAAAACAAAACACCATTTGAAGAAACATTAAAGTTATACAGCTTTGTGGAGCAGATTTGTGTTTTCTCCCCAATATCTCAACTGTTATTTACCACTCCCTAGTTTAATCCTCACTTTCTTTCTGTATTTCCAACAGGGCTTATTAAAAATGTGATTTCTACTTCTAGTGCTATTTTATCATTCACAGGCTAACAAACATATTCTGATTTTGACAGTCTTACTACAGCTATATCCCTTACCACCTCCATTCACAAGGATCAATTATTTGACTTTTTACTTAAGTATAAGAAATTAGTAATGTATTAATTAAATATCTGAAAAGGAAGAAAAAAAAAAGCAGCCCAGTGTTTTTAGCACCCGGACATTCATAGTATCACTTTGGTCTTTAATATACTTGATAAGCATATAATACATAAGGCATTTTTTCTGCTTTCAGATACTACAAATCTACTCTTGGAAAGAGGATACGGGAAGAGGAGTGATTGCTCAAATTAAAAATCAACATACTATTACCAGAAAAATGCAAATAGGCATTGAATAAGCAAATGGTAACCAGAAATTATCTCTTTTCCAACCAAATTGAGACATAAAAATATTACAAATTATACCTTTTTTGAAATAAAACCAAATGCTACATTATATACTGTGAAATCATTAAAAGAGAAATAAAGTACACAGAAGTCTGAAGATAAGCAGTGTTTCCAAGAATCAGAACACATTAGCGACTGAACAACAACAAGCCTTGTCTCTATTGTAATTAGTAATATTAGTTGCTCAGTTGTGTCTGACTCTTTGCCACCCCATGGTCTGAAGCCCACTAGGCTCCTCCATCCATGGAATTCTCCAGATAAGAATGCTGGAGTGGGTTGCCATTTCCCTCTCCAGGGGATCTTCCCAACCCAGGGATCAAACCCAGGTCTCCTGCATTGCAGGCAGACTCTTTCCTGTCTGAGCCACTGGGGAGATCAAATAATAGTCAGTTCAACAGCTTTACTGCACCTATCCTATGTAAAGTGAGTGGAATCAGTTTTCCAGTTGGACTCTACATTAAGAGGGGATGTGGCCTCAGCTTTCATCTGCTGCCAGGTTACCTGGCTTTCGCTAGCATGTGCCCCTTATTAGAACCATGGTAGCCCTTTAGCCTGACAGATCTTTGGAATATAGCCAGTATTTTCCCAGAAGCAGCTTTCCCTAAAATACAGACACACAGGGTTGTAGCTGCTCTCTCTCAGGACTTCGTTTGATCCCTAGCTCCTCACACTTCTCAATGTAGAAACACAAACCTGTGCATGCTCAGAGTTAAAAGATGCGGTTGGTGTTTACGGACTCCGACAGCTGTGCCCTGAGCAGACGCTCCCTGCTGAGCCCTCTCCACAGTTCCTGCCTCCTAGACCTTAAGACTGGGCTGTTTACTGCCTGTTTCCAAGCCTGGTTCTCCAACCTTACAAGCGAAAACACCATTTAATTCTCTTTTGCCTCAACTAACCAGAGTCTGCGTCTACTGCTTACAATAAAATGTTCCTAGCTGACAAACCATTTCTTCAACTAATGTTTTTTAATTGCCCACGTCTGTCTGGCACTTTTGATTCAGTGATGGGCAAACATTAGGTCTCCGCTCACAGGAGCTCACAGCCTAGAAGAGGTGATTATGAAAACAGTGGTGAGGCTGACTGATAAAAGACAAGGGGTAGAAGACAAGGAAGAACAGTGTGTCCCTTTGGATACGGTGATGGGGAGATGCACCTGTGGGAGTAATGATAGAGTTCAGACCCAACCACAAAAAGGGAGGCAGTCATGTGACTAGCTGGGACAACAAGAGTCCACATGAAGGGTAGAATTACTATTAAATACAAAGACAGGAGGAAAGAAGTTGGCAATTTCCAGGTGAGAGGATGAATGGTTTGATCCAATCGATGGGCCCTGATCTCTCCTATCTGCCCCTGTAATCACCCGAAGCAATAAAATCCCCGGGAGCAAACCCCACTCCAAAGAAACATCTCCTTTTCTCTAAAATTATTTTAACACACCATTTTTATTTATTCTAAACTTGTTAGATACAGTTGAGGTTTGCTTCTTAGTAAAAAGCCTTTTCAGAGCCTGGGAGATGTCACTCTTTGTTTATATCCCACACATTATGGTCTTGGTAGGTGTCCCATAAAACAGGAGCAACTGAGATGCCAAGCACCCCTCCAGACCATATTACTGTTAGTCTGTCACCACATGTGGCAAAGAGGCTGTAAAGATGCTGCAGTGTTTCTCTCTATGGGTGGCCTTATCTCTGCATTCATTAATTAAAGCAATTAGAATGGAGATTCTTTATATATCCAATCTAGCCTGGAAAGGCTGACAGTTCAATCGGATTCATCAGCTAAGTCCCTAAAGTTACAATCTCTTATAATTAGCCATTGACCTCACAGTATTTAGCTAACAATGACAAACACACAGACCCTTCCAATCCCGGCTAACACTCAGAAATAACCACATTTAATACACTGCATTAGCATCAGACACAGAGGGTGCATGTAGCATACTACCAAGTGGAGGGTATCCCTATAGGAGATGATTAAAAGATAATGTTTCCAGCACAACTGACACATATTTTTTTAAAGGAATAATCACTAGAGATATGCCAAAGGGTGTGTAAGTGATCTGTCTGGTATGCTTCTAGAAAGTGATGGAACTCAAACAGATTGCATATGATATAATAAACAAGGATGTCTCAGGCAAATCCTGGAAAATGTCTCTCTTTTTCCTCCTGGTGGGGAGGCCACAGTAGAGGAAAATAAGAGAGATGAACATTATCTTCCCCTGTCCCCCGCCGTGGGAATTCTTCATTTGTTAACGAATTTTAAGAATTCTTTAGGCTGTTTGACCTTGTTAGAAATATTGATATAGGGGAATGTCTTTACCCTAGGAAAGCAATCGTGCCATTTGGGATGACTCTCACCTTCCCTGCTTTTTATGACAGGAACAGTAAGATCCTACAGAACCAAACAGGCTTCCCTGGTGGCTGAGAGTTCTTTACAGAACCCGCCTGCCAATGGAGGAGACATAAGAAACATGGGCTCAATCCCTGGGTTGGGAAGACACCAGGAGAAGGAAATAGCAATTCACTCCTGTATTCTTGCCTGTGAAATCCCATGGACAGAAGAGCCTGTCAGTCTATAGTCTATGGACTTAGCAACTGAGCATGCACATACAGAATGAATTACATACATCAGTTATTACTAAGTCTACATATGGACAAAGCAGCAGCAGGAATTTAAGGATCACAAGTCATAATTTACTATAAAATTGAATGGAAACCACCTAGTTATGTGGACTCTCAGTTTCATCATCTGTGAAACAGGATTTATCACACTTCAAGAGCTGCCTCAGAATTCAAATGGATGTTGATGAATATTCAAACCACCACCACTTCAACAAACAAAAAATCTTGTATTTTGCTTTTGATTTATGGCAACCAAGATTCTCACCCACTTGGGTAGCAGCAGCTATTTAGTGAGCAGGAGAGAAGCGTTTTTCTGGGGAAATACCAACATACCATACATTTCCTCTGAACCTCCTGGGGCACAAAACATTTCATGAGACAGAGATAACAGTGAGCCTATTAAAAAAGGCCAATTAGAAGCATTCAGCCATGCACACATATACACAAAAACATGAGAATTAATATTCACCCAGATTTCCTCTTTGAATCATACATTTTGGTTTGTTACTTGGTTTCGTTTTGTTCTACAGCCAGAAGGAACCCAAAGTTGATCTAATCCAAACGTTTCATTTTAATGTCAAAGAACTGAGGTCCCAGGAGAGGAATGGACTTGATAACTGCTTGGTGTCCACACACCCACTGCTCATAATGAACTAGAAAAAGGTGTTCACTTCTGTAATGCTTTTAGGAGTAATGCCTTCAAATGAGGATATATTCCAATGAGAAAGTTCCAGACGGTGAGTGGCCTGGACAAAATTCCTTCAGAGACAATAGAGACTATTAGTATGTAATTTCTCGATGTTTACTGAGGGCAGTCTGTGACCTAGGAGCTTTAGCACATTTCCACACTTCACTCTACAGCAATATGAGATACACTCTACATTTAAACTTGCAGAGATAAAAGATGGCGAGGCTTAGCAAGGTGAGGTAATTTGCCCAAATTCTTAGGTAGAAGCAGAACCAGGGTGAGCTTTCTCAATGGCTCAGTGGATAAAGAATCCACCTGCAATGCAGGAAACACAGGTTTGATCCCCATGTTGGGGAGATCCTCTGGAGGAGGAAATGGCAACCCACTCTAGAAATCCTATGCAGAGAGGAGCCTGGTGGTCTATGGTGCATGGGGTCGCAAAGAGTAGGACACAACTGAGCAACTAAACACACGCACAGAGCCAGTGGCAGCAGCTTTTGGCAGGAAAAGCTTTTGGCAAGAAAGGGGTCTCTGCAAGAGGTCCCCCTTTGTCATGTCACTAACCTTAAACCAGGTACCCCCATGCTCCACTTATCTATGACCCTAGCACACTTATTGAATCATTTGATCATATAATACTCTGCCTAACTTCCTGGTTCTTTCCATAGATCAAAGAGGTAGAACTGAAAAGTAAGTTAGTAACAGATGACAGATCTTTTCCTTAGCTTCCCCTTCAGTAATCTAGCAAACAAAGCACGTGAACAAGATAGCATCTAGACAAAGATCACGAGGCATCAGTCAGCCTGCACACAGGGGCTGATAGCAAAGACTCCAATCCCTTATCTCAGTGATTGAGTGAGCTGACTTCCCTGCTTCCTTTAAAAAGCTTTCGTGGTTGAAAAGAATCTTCAGAGGTGGCTTTTGGGGAAACACTGAGTCCACCATCTTCCTAGATCGTTAGCATTCTGCTTATTTGGCACTTTTCCATTCTACCGACATCTGTGGGTAGTGATTTTGTAATCGGTAAGCAGAGGGACCAACTTGATAACACCAGAATTTATGTCCAATTTTGACTCCAAATACAAGTACTCTCAATGATGCCATACAGACAGCATCGTTCACTAGATGAGGCAACGAGTTTCACTGGATAGAAAGACCAGTGGGAGTTGCATGTGAAGCCTATTCTACTTTTCTGTTCTATGATCAAACAGCAACCCTCTGTATGCTTTCCAACATTCAGAGCCAAGCACTTTCCAGTTGTTCACTTGTGCTATATTGCACAGTGCCTAGCACAAAATATATTCTCAATAATTATCTGTATAAGGAAAAATTGCAAAGTAAGTTAAAATAATTTAAATAAAACTGTAATATTTATACAGAGAAATCATTGTGAGCAAGGTGGTAAATCATACAGCAAAGAAATAGCTGCTATAATAGGTTGTTTCATTGTTCAGTCACTAATTTGTGTCCAACTATTTGCAACACTGGACTGCAGCACACCAGGCTCCCCTGTCCTTCACTAGCTCCCAGCTTCACTCCCAGAGTTTGGTCAAACTCATGTCCATTGAGTCAGTGATGCTATCGAACCATCTCATCCCCTGTTGCCCCCTTCTGCTTTTGTCTTTAATTGTTCCCAGAATCAGAGTGTTTTCCAATGAGCTGACTCTTCGCATCAGGTAGCCAAAGTATTATTGGAACTTCAGCATCAGTCCTTCCAATGAACATTCAGGGTTGATTTTCTTTAGGATTGACTGGCTTTATCTCCTTGCTGTCCAACAGACTCTCAAAAGTCTTCTCCAGCACCACAATTCAAAAGCATCAATTCTTTGGCACTCAGCCTTCTATATGGTCCAACTCTCACACCTGTACACCTGGAAAACCACAGCTGTGACTATATGAACTTTTGTCAGCAAAGTGACATCTCTGCTTTTTAATATGCTGTCTAGGTTTGTTGGAGGTTTTCTTCCAAGGAGCAAACATATTTTAATTTCATGGCTGCAATCACTGTTTAAGTGATTTTGGAGCCTGAGATAATAAAATCCACTATGCTTCTACTTTTTCTCCTTATATTTGCCATGAAGTGATGGGACCGGATGCCAGGATCTTGTATTTGTTAACGTTGAGTTTTAAGCCAGTTTTTTCACTCTCCTCTTTCACCCTCATCAGGAGGCTCTTTAGTTCCTCTTCACTTTCTGCCATTAGAGTGGCATCATCTGTGTATCTGAGATTGTTGATATTGATTCCAGCTTGTGATTCATGCAGCCTGGCATTTTGCGTGATGAATTCTGCATATAAATTAAATAAGCAGGGTGGCCATATACAGCCTTGATATACTCCTTTCCCAATTTTGACCCAGTCCATTGTTCCACATCCAGTTCTAACTGTTATTTCTTGACCCACATACAGGGTTTGGTTTCTCAGGAGACAGGTAAGGTGGTCTGATATTCCAATCTCTTTAAGAATTTTTCACAGTTTGTTGTGATTCACACAGTCAAAGGCTTTAGCATAGTCAATGAAGCAGAAGTAGATGTTTTTCTGAAATTTCCTTGCTTTCTCTATGATCCAATGACTATTGTCTACTAATAGGTAGCTAGTCTATTAGATAAGAATTTGGGCCTGTATTTGAGTTCCAGCTTAGTTACCCATGGGCTTCCCTGAAAGTTCAGTTGGTGAAGCATCCACCTGCAAGGTAGGAGATTCCAGTTCAATTCCTGAGTCAGGAAGATCCCCTGGAGAAGGGAACAGCTACCCACTCCAGTATTCTGGGCTGGAGAATTTCATGCACTGTATAGTCCATGGGGTGGAAAAGAGTCGGACACAACTAAGCAAATTTCATTTTCACTTTTCACTTTAGTTATCTACAAGTTGTGAGACTAAGTAACCTCTCTGAACTTCAACTGTCCAGTTATAATACAGAAGGATAAAGGTTAGCAACCACAGATGGCTATTGTGGGTTCATGAATATGATCAAAGCATCCACTCTGACACAAGCAATCAATAAACGGCAGTCTTGATCACTGCTCTTTTACCAGCTATGCCTATGACAGTGGTTTGCAGCATGACTCTACCAGGATCTTTTCTTACAAGGCATATGCTGTCAGTGTTCCCTAAGAATTTCAGAACCATTTGCTTTTCTGATCTTAAGACGGATTCCCAAAACGCACTTTGTTTCCTTGTTCAAAAGTGAAAGTTCTGATGTACAATTTTTATCATTTTTATCAAAGAAAAAGTCTCCGTTAAGACTAAAACAGAGATAATGATATTATCTGCTTTACAGACTTGTTTGAGAATCAGTGAATGACATGCTTGGATGGTGCCTGACACCACATCTTGCATACTTACTAGGACCAATTTTAAAATAGCCAACACCTTATATTAAGACCCTGACATGCCAAGTCCAATGTGTGTGGGGTTTTCTCTACACTCCCAAGCAATGTTTTGACACCAGCTGGGAGTCCTACAACTCAATTCTGACACTCCCTACCTGGAGAAATCATTGGACCCCACAGGTTAAGGACTCAGTCTTGCAAAACTCCCCTCTATCTCAGCTTCAGATGCCAACTGTAAGGTCAGGTTATTCCCTGAGTTTCTGATCACAGAGTTATAGATCTGGGGCTCCCATGACTTTTGACTATGCTTGGGTTCAATTAATTTGCTAGAGTGGCTAACAGAACTTAGAGAAACATTTTACTCACTCATGTTATCTGTCTATTAGAAAAGGATGTAACTCAAGAACAGTCATACGGAAGAGACGCACAGAACAAGGTACAGGGAACAGGAGTGGGTTTCCATGCTCTCTAGCATCTCCAGGTGTCCCTAAGCCAGAAACTCTCTGAACTCTGTCTTTCTGGGTCTTTAAGGAGACTTCATCATATAGGTCTAACTGACTAAATCATTGGCCATTGGTGATTGAACTCAATCTCCAGCTCTCCCTGGAGACTGGGCTTGGTAGGTTGGGTGGAGTAGGGCTGAGAATTCAAACCCTCTAATCACATGCTTGACTGCTGGGAACCAGCCCCTAACCTTTGGTGCTTTCCAAAAGTCACCTCTTTAACATAACCAAAGACACTTTTATTGGTCTCCTCACTCGGGATTCCCCAATAGCTCAGTATGTAAAGAATCTGCCTTCAATGCAGGAGATCCCTGTTTGATTCCTGGGTTGGGAAGATCTGCCAGAGAAGGGATAGGCTACCCACTCCGATATTCTTGCGCTTCCCTTGTGGCTCAGCTGGTAAAGAATCTGCCTGCAATGAGGGAGACATGGGTTTGATCCCTGGATTGGGACAATTCCCTGGAGAAGGGAAAGGCTACCTACTCCAGTATTCTGGCCTAGAAAATTCAATGGACTATAGTCCATGGGGTTGCAAAGAGTTGGACACGGCTGAGCGACTTTCACTTTCACTTTCTTCACTTCACTTAGGAAACTCTAGGGCTTTAGATTTGCTAGAAAGGAAGGGAAACCAAATATAAATATATACTTCTTATTTTAAATCACATCACAATTATTTAGTTTCTAAAATGTTAATTGGTACATCAGTTATCTTTTGCCTCATTAATTCTATGAAAAACAAGCTAAAAGAGAAAATCTTCAGTGGTTTACAATGACCGATATTTTCTTACTCTTATGGATCTGCAGGTTGACCAATTTGGCTGAGGTTGGCTGGCCTCAGCTGGGCAGCCCCATTTCATGAAATGGGATGGCTGGACTTGGATGTAGGCTGCAGGCTGAGTCTGATATTGATCTGTGTTTTTCTCATCCTCCTTGTACCAGTGGATCCCCAACACATGTTTATCTTATTGTGAATTTCAGGAGTGCAGCCATCAGCCAAATCATATCTCAGTCCAGTGACCAAAGCAAGTCACGTGGCCCAAAGCAAGCAGGTGGATAAGGGAGGTATATTTGCCTGAAGGGGTGAGGGATGGGAATGAAGATCTGATAACTACTCATCAAATCCATGACAGTTGGATTCCAAGCATTCACCAGTTGGATAGACCAATGTAATCACCATCATCCAGGATCAAGTGAACTTCCCTCCAGGCCTCCAGACAGCTAAACACATAGGATGTGGAGGACTGGATAAGGGCAGGTTCGATTCCTCTCTAAAGTTTTTGGCAGCCAGGATGCATTTGAAACTCCAATTAAGGAAAGTCAGAGCTTAGGGCACTGCACAGTGAAGCAAATGCCAATTCCCAGCTCTGATTACCATTGAAGGGATGACACTTTCAATCTACCTCAAAACAAAACCCATTTCTTTCCAGATCAGATGACAGGTGATACAGGAATACTGTGCAATTGATTCAATAGACTGTTTAATATACCGTGGACCAAAAGGAGGCCTAAACCCAAAGAGACAAGCATGCACATGAGTTTCAGAGTGAATTTAAGGGGGCACCTTACCCTAGTTTGTCAAAATAGGTTTGCAAAGATAGCTCGTAAGGAATAATGTGAGAGTGAAAGGGTGTGAGTTATAGGGAAGTGAGGGAGCACCATGTCTAGCACCTACTCTGTAATTAAAGTGTCTCATTTCGACTGGTGGCTGCTTTCTCAGGCTCAGCAGTTTTACCTTTGCAGTGGTCAAGACTTGAGCTTTAATTCCTAACTGTGATTGTGATGTATGATCCTTTTAAAGTAATGTTGAATTTCATTTGCTGACGTTTTGTTGAGGATTTTTGCATCTCTGCTTATCAGAGATACTGCCTGTAATTTCTTTTCTTGTGGTCTTCTTTTCTGGCTTTGGTATCAGGGTGATTCTGGCCTCAGAGAGTGAGTTCAGAAGCAATTCTTCCTATTCAATGTTTTGGAAAAGTTTGAAAAGGCTCGGTGTTAACTCTTCTTTAAATATTTGGTAGCATTCACCTATGAATTCTGGTCCTGGACTGCTGTATGGTGAGAGGTTTTCGAAAACGACTGATTCATTGGTCGGTTCATATTTTCCATTTCTTCCTGATGTGGTCATGGGGGAGTGCATGTTTCTAGGAATAAATCCAGATTTTTCTAGGTTTCCCACTTGATTGGCATAGAATTGTTCATAATATTTTATGATCTTTTGTACGTCTGTGTGTTTAAAGTAGTACTTGCTGGAGAGTAATCTCTCATTTCAGATTAGACTTTATGGATGTCAGCAGCATGACCATCACTGCATCTATAATGAGAGTGTAAAGGAATGTACTCTATCCGGGATCTTCAAAACAGAATCTCTAGACTGCAAGGGGTGGTGTTTGATAAGGGTCTTCAAATTCATAGACCAATAAGAGGCAGTATTTGTGCCATCTCCCGTTGAATCTGGAGGGTCTGTGACTTAGAGGAACAGAACATTTTGGAAGCTCCAGGTAACTCTTGAGGCAAGATAAGATACAGCCTGCAGCTTCTGCTGGTTTCTGGTTGGGGTGCCCTCTCTGGGAGGTGCCAGGTGCCATGTAAAAAGCCCAGAGATCTTAAGGCAGCCACACAGAAAGGCCGCATTCCAAGACCTCACAGAGAGTAAGAGATGCTCTAAGTGACCAGCTTTTTCATCCATACCCAGAACCAGACTTGGAGCAAAGAAGACTTCAATGTCTGCCAGCCCCAGGCACCACCTGTCTGCAACTATATGGCAGAATCTGAGTGAGACCTGTCTCACCAGACCTAGTCAACTTTAGATTCGGGGGCAAAGTCAATGATTTTTTGTTTTAAGTCACTGCTTCCCCATGATGCGTCATGGACCAATTAACCCAGATGAGATGGCAGTGATCCTATAGCCACTACAGTGGAAGAACAGGGCCAGAGTGGCCACAGTGGGTGGGGTTCTGATTGACTCTATGTCACTTAAAATAGCTGGCTTTCCTGCACTAGAATTCTATGTTGTTATTGTTCAGTTGCTAAGTCGTGTCTGACTCTTTGCACCTCCATGGACAGGCTTCCCTGTCTCTCACCATCTCCCACAGTTTGGAATTATTTATACATTTTTTTCATTTTAAGGAAACAAGGCTTCTACTGATCAAAGAAAACGTGTGAAAACTATTGAAACAGGTAATACTTCCAATATTTTCTAGATTCGCAGTTTCAAAATTAAAATTCACATTGAGTAATAGCAATGCCCGAATCTGAAGCTACACACTGAGTGCAAAGCGCTTTATGTACAATGAATCATTACATGTTCACCATCCCCACCAGCCCAGGATAAATCCACTGCAAAAGAACAGAAGCAAGATCTGAACCCAGATATCCTGATTTCAGGGCCCACACTTCCAATTAGAATAACAGAATAATACACCTAAAGTGAACTATACTGCCTACCAAGCAACAGTGTTCATACTGCTTAAGGACAACTGTGAACGAAGGCCACGTCCACTTGTAAGTTGAGAGGCTACTATACGACCCATCTGGCTTCTAAAATACTTCCCAACCCATAGCGAAGGGAATCCTCATACACCATTGATGGGAATGTAAATTGGTGCAGCCATCATGGAAAATAGTAGAGTGCTTCCTCACAAAACTAAAAATAAACTTGCCATATGATCCAGCAATCCCACTCCTGGGACGATGTCTGAATAAAACTGTAATTCAAAAAGATACATACACCCCTATGCTCATTGTGACACTATTTACAATAGCCAAGACAAGGAAATAACTTTAATGTCCATCAATAGATGAATGGATAAAGAAGATGTGGTATACATATGCAATGGAATACTACTCAACCACAAAAAAGAATAAAATAATGCCATTTACAGCAACCTGGATGGATGTAGACATTATTATACTAGGTGAAGTCTGTCAGAAGAGAAATACAGATATACAGTACCACTTATATGTGGAATCTAAAATACAACACAAAAACCTTAACTTTGAAACAGAAATAGACTCACAGAGAGCAGACTTGTGGTTGCCAAAAGGGAAGAAGGATAAGGGAGGGATGGACTGGGAGTTTGGGTTTAGCAGATGCAAACTATTATATATAGAGCTGATAAACAAGATCCTACTGTATAGCACAGAGAACTATATATATATTTATATATACATCTACATATGGATGTGTGTGTGTGTGTATATGCCTATACATACATAACATAAATATGTATATATACAAGTTCTGTATCAATATCTTATAATAAACCATAATGGAAAATAGTATACATATTATATATAATGCATATAAAGAATGGAAAAGAATATATATAATATGATTATACAAAATTATATATAAGAATATATATATTAATATATACAAAACACTTTAGTTTTCCGTTCAATTTTTTTTAGATGCAAGAGAAAATCATTTAACAAGGAGTATGTGGATATGCTCTGTATACTGAGTGCTACATGTAATGTGTAAGATGATCCTGAGACCACAAGATAAATCTAGATAAGCACTAAAATCTACAGACAATTGCTACATGGAGAGAAATCTAAGAATCAAAAGCATCTGGGGGGAGGGAAAGACTCATGAGGCCTAACAGACCTTGTCAGGTGGCTTTAGGCTCCACCAGAGACCTGGATGTGGTTTCTGATACATGGTGTGAATGCCCTGCCATGCTTCTTACTTATGGGCTCATGTCATGGCGTGGCTGTGATTTGCTGGGTCTGAACAGCTTTGAAGCACCTGAGGGTTTACCTACCGAGGCGACATAAATTTCACACACCACTAAAAATAGTTCACACCACACTATTAAACTTACATAAAAGTTGCAAAAAACAATGCAGAAAAACTTGATACTTTTTCACCAACTTTTCATCTTTTGGCAAATTCTTCATCATATCCTTTCTCTGTGTGTGTGTGTGTATCCTTTATACTTCCTTGTTTATTTTCTAAACATCGAGCATGGGGACATTCTCTTACATAACCACAGTACAGTTAACAATTCAGGAAATTCAACCAAACTCTTGCTGCTTAGGAAGTATATAAGCCATTTTTTCTTTTCTTTCATTTTTCTGTTTAACAGACGTTCCTCACTTTGATTGTTTCTGATGTTTCCTCATGAGAGGATTCCTGACTGGAATACTATAAGGATAACGATGTGTCCCTTCTCATTGTACTACCATATTCAGAGGCTCATGGTATCCACTTGCACCTGCTGATGATCACTCAGTCAAGATGTTGCTGGGCTTCTCTACTTTATAGATATTCCAGAAACTGATAAGTAATCTGTGGGGCGATACTGTGGCAGTACTAATGTTTGAGTCCATGATTAAGGGTCAGACCCCCATCTGCCTGGGCTTCCTTGGTGGGTCACTCGGTAAAGAATCTGCCTGCAGTGCAGAAGACCTGAGCTCAATCCCTGGGTCAGGAAGATAACCTGGAGAAGAGAATGGCAACCCATTCCAGTATTCTTGCCTGGAAAATTCCATGGACAGAGGAGCCTGGTGGGCTACAGTCCATGGGGTTGCAAGAGCTGGATACAACTTAGCAACTACAAAACCACCCCATCTGCCTATGGGTCTCTGATGCATAAGCTTCGACATTCCCCTACTGACAAGAAGGATGCAAGGTGAGCTTCATAAGAAACATTTGGGCAATCCCTGTTAAAAGAAAAGGTGGCAATAAAATAAGCATTTTTACTTCCTCTTCAGACAAGTTAAGATAGATACACATTTTCTTGTTCTTTTCCCACTAAGCAAATCTAGGAACTCTAGAAATAGTGCAAGAGACAATCAAAGGTGAAAAGAAAAAGATAATCTGGTTTGAGAACCCAGGAATGGCAGAAGGGCATAGTGGCAGACCATCTTCCACCCCTCTGTTCAATGGAAGGTGACCCAGACCCAATGTTACCCTATTCATGACCTTGTAATATTAATAGAAGACAGTCCAAACAAGCTTATTTCTCTGCCAGAGAAAACAGGAGTGCTTCTTACAACATCAGGGGAGTCTGATCCTATTGGCAAGGGAGGTCAATTGGGAGTCCCACCATATATAAGCCCAGGGGTAAACACTCAGCTTCCTTGCTGGATTAAGATTCCCCTTTCCCTGAAGAGATACTGAGGTGGGTAGGCATGCCAAACCAGCAAATGGGACCAGTTGTACAAGGGTTTGGTTCAGGAAGGATTTTTGCCCCTACAGGCCATGAGACTACTTTCCCCCATCCAGTGGTAATGGGTGGGTGAGGGGGGGATATATCTACAGGAAGCAGCCTGGTCCAAGAATCTGTGTCCCTGCATACCAAGCCTCTTCTCTTTCCTCCCCTACCCAGGGAGACCTGGAGAATGGGTGATCAGTAGGAAGATATAGTCACAGTTTTCCTCCAACAAGACATCTGAGGCCAGGCCTGGCCTGAGGAAACTTCTTCTTCCTTACCCAACACCATTAGGGACAAGTGGAAACTCAAGTAACACTTGGTAAAACAAACAGATGAAAATAACATTGCAAAAGGCGGCAAAAATGTAAACTGTCACTGGAACCACAGTTCATAGAAATAGGCCAAGAACCAACTGTTAAACCTTAATGCAGTAACTGCCAGAATAAGAAATTCAAGCAGGACCCAGAGTCTCCTAAAACAATAAACAAAATGCCCAGGATACAAGTGAAAATAACCCACCATGCCAAGAATGAAGAAAAGAGCAGCTCAAATGGGAAAAGACAAACAAGTGAGGCCAGCACTGAGTCAATCAGATGCTGAAATTATCTGACCAAGATTCTAGAGCCACCATCATCAAAATGATTCATTAATCAATGTTAGAATCTCTTTAAACAAATGATAGACTGAAATTACAAAAATAAAAAAAAAATACTCACAGAATAAGCTCAGGGGAAGATTGGAGAAGGCAAAGATAAAAACAGTAAGCTTGAGAGCTCATCAATACAACTTACCCAGTTTTAACAACAGATAGACAATAGGCTGAAAAAACAATCAACAGAGCCTCCGTCATTCACGGAATAATAACAAAACATGCTGTATGTGCATTTTTAGAGTCCAAGAAGGAAGGGAGAAAGGAAGTAAGGCTGAAGAGCATTAGAATAAATATTTGCTGAAAACTTTCCAATTTTGATGGAAGACACAAATTTACATATTCTCAGAGTTGAACTAACCCCATAAAGCATAAACCCAAAGAAATGCATGCCAAGACACATCATAATTAAACTTTCAAAAAATAAAGATGAAGAAACAAATTCTGAAAGGAGCATTTTCTATAGGAGAATATTGATTCTGAATGACAGTAAAATTCTCATAGATACAATGAAGGGCAGAAAGACATATTGTGCAAGTGCTAAAAGAGGAGAACTGTCAACTGTGAATTCTATACCCCGTGAAACTATGCTTATGAATGAAAGCAAAATGGAAACTTTCTCAGATGAAGAAAAATAATTTGTTGCTAACATAAATACTCTGAAAGGAAGTTCTTCAGACAAAAGTGAAATGACTAAAGAAGGAAACTTGGAATGTCAGAAATTAATAACAGAGTAGAAATATAGGTACACACACAGTAGTCTATAATTTTCCTCATAGATTCATAAGTCAGATTTGATAATTGAAACAAAATTTATAACACTGCCTGATATACAAGTCAATGATGTTTAAAAATGAGGAAGGTAAAGAGACCTAAACAGAAGTGAGACCTCCAAAACTCACTTAAAGAGGTAAATTGTTGACTCTAGTAAACTATAATAAGTCATGTATGTATACTGTAATACCCTAAATAACCACTATGAAAAATATACAAAAAGATACACTAAAAAGTCTGTAACTAAAGCTAGTTGGAATCCTCAAAAATGTTGAAGTAACACAAAGGAAGACAAGAAAAAAATAGGACAGAACCAGAGAAAGTAAATACAATGGCAGAATGAAGCACTAATATATCAATAATTATCCTTAATTTAAATGGCTTAAATATGCCAATCAAATGACAGAGATTGGCAGAATGGATAAAAATATGACCAAAACACATGCTGCTTAAAAGAAACTCACTTCAAATTCTATTACACATGCAGACTGAACTTAAAAGGGGGAATAACATGACAAGCAAGGGTTTTTAAAATATGGCTATATTAATAGCTGATAAAGCAGGCTTCAGAACAAAAACAGTTAGTACAAAGGAGAATGTTATAACAATACTAAAAGCATCAGTCCACCAGGAAGACACCATGATCTGAAACGTACGATCATCAAAAGAACAGAGCATCAAAATACATGAAAAAAAACTGATACGGCAGAAAAGTGTTGCAGATAAATCCACAATTACAGCTGGGGTTTCAGTACTTCCTTCTCAGCAGCTGGTTAAATAAGTAGACCAAAAAGCAGCACTGATATTGAACAAAACAAAAATAAAGTCAATGAGAAGGATCTAGTTAACATTAATAGAATATTCAACAAGAGAAAACTAGATACTTTTTAAAAGTGTCACCAGAATATTCACCAAGATAGACCATATCCTGTGCCATAAAACAAGTGTCAATAAATTAAGAATTAAAATCAGAGAGTTCTAGAACAACAATGGAATCAGAGAAGAAAGCTATAAGAGAAAGACAAGAGGAAAATCTCTAAACATGTAAAAAATTAAACAACCCACTTCTAAATAATTCATGGGTTGAAGGGCAAATCTCAGAGAAAATTTTAAAATATCTAAGAAATGAATGGACATAAGCTTGACATATCAAAATATTTAGGACATAGCTAAAACATTGCCAAGAGAGAAATCTGTAACACTAAATGCTTACTTTAGAAATGAGAAAAGTTCCAACTGCAAGGAACTATTAAAAAAAAAAAAAGAGCAAAATCAACACAAACCAAGCAGAAAGAAGAAGTAACACGAGTAGAAATGATTGGAAAATAGGGAATCTATAGAAACAAATCTATGAAACAGAAATCTGACTCTTCAAAAAAAAAAAATCACTTTCAGCAAAAGTAATGAAAATAAAGGGAAAATGCAAGTTAACAACATCAGAAATAAAATTAGATACATAAGAACAGATCTTGCAGTCATTAAAACAGTAAGTGAAGACAACCAACAACTTTACATTCCTAAATTCAGCTACTTAAAAGAAATAGACCAATTCTTTGAAAACTATAAACTACCTAAATTCAATTAAGATGAAATTGACAATCTGAATAGTGCTATAACCATCAAATAAATTGAATCTGTAATTTAAAATCTCCTGAACAAAGCAATCTTCAGGCCTGGATGGCTTCACAGAACAATTCTACCAAACATATAAATAAGAATTAACACCAATTTTATCTAATCTCTTCTAGAAAAAAGAAGGAAACGCTTCCCAGCTCATCTTATAAAGTCAATATTGCTCTGATAACAAAATCCTGCAAAGGCAATACACAAAACAAAAACTACAGACCACTATCTCTCATTAATTATGAGACCATGAATTGTTGTCAGTATCTTTGTATATGTCTTCAGTGGTCCCCAACTCTTGGCATCAGAGACTGGTTTCATGGAAGATAATTTCTCCTTGGACCAGAGAGGTAGGAGGATGGTTCTGGGATGATTCAAGAACGTTACTTTTGGTGTGCACTTTATTTCTATTATTATTACAACAGTTTCACTTCAGATCATCCAGGATTAGATCCTGGAGGCTGGGGTCCCCTGTACTTAAATACCATCCAAGTTCATTCTTCAATTGGTCTATGTAGTTCTTTTTCCCCCGCCTCTGGACAGGTGGGACAGTTTCTCTATTAGGTGTCTATTTTCTGATTGCTTCCTTCTAACTCTTTCTTTTCTTTTAGACTTCTAAGGTCCTTGTTTATGTGCTTTGATGCAGGCTTCACGTGAAATGATAATCTCTAGGCCCATCCATGTTGCTGCAAATGGCATTACTCCATTCTTTGCATGACTTCATAGTATTCCACTGTATATGTGTACCATATCTTCTCTAGCCATTCATTAGTTGATGAACATTTGGCTGCTTCCATGTCTTGCCTATTGTAAATGGTGCTGCTACGAACACTGGGAGGCATGTGTATTTTGAATTAGAAAGTATTTTTCTGTGGGTGTGTTTGTGTGGTAGTAAGAGTATGTATGTGTTTGAATTGTGATGTAAAACATGTTTCTTACTGTGTACCAAGGTAAAAAAAGTCTCCAGAAATATATCTGTGGAGACACTTTGATACTGTAAGGATGCTATCAGTACCTACTTCATATGGTTGTTTCTAAATGTTGCTAAATGTTAAACAGCTAAAGTACTTGAACCAACACCTGCACAAGGGGAGCAATTGTTGCAGGTTAACAATCACTAGTTATTAGTTATTGTTGGTATCAGTGTTACTGTCCTTCTGTCCCCAACTATGAGAAAGTGAAAGTCACTCAGTCGTGTCTGACTCTTTGTGACCCCATGGACTATACAGTTCATGGAATTCTCCAGGCCAGAATAATGGAGTGGGTAACCGATCCCTTCTCCAGGGGATCTTCCCAACCTAGGGATCAAACCCAGGTCTCTGGTATTGTGGGTGGATTCTTTACCAGCTGAGCCACCAGGCAAGTCCAACAATACTAGAGTGGGTACCCTATCCCTCTCCTGGGATCTTTCTGACCCGGGAATTGAACCAGGGTTTCCTGCGTTGCAGGCGATTCTTTACCTGCTGAGTTACCAGGGAAGCCCCCCATCTATATGAGGAGTATTATCTGATGTGACTCTAACTCCCTGTGTCTACCATCAGTGCCTTGTTTTAGAATAAAAAAACAAAGATCTTTCTAGATCAGTGGTTTCCAGAATGTAGAACAACAAACAGTAGGGAGAGGAGTCTGAAAAAAGACAACTAACTTTCTATTTTTCCAAGAACATAAAAACAAACAAGACAGCCTATCATCACCATCATTACCATCATCATTTCTTAAGAAACAAGAAAATGTCACAAATAAAACAGGGGGAAAAAACCCTAATAAAGTTAACCAGATACACTAAAATTTAATGAAAATCTTATGTATTACTTGTATTTCATTAGAGCAGAGTGAAACAAATTCTTAGATCAGGGTCAGATCAAGAAGAAACATTTAAAATCCACATTTTCACCTTGCTCTTGAACTCTCTCAAAAAGCTTAAAGCATTTGCTCAAACTCTATGAAACTCTGCCTCTAGAAACTTTCTGGAGGATTTGATCGCATATACCATATATCTGCTTATACACATAGGCACTTACTTATACATCTACTTACATCAACATGTTAAAGGTGCCTCAAGTTATACCTTCTATTAGCAGTTACTTGTGAATTGCTGGAGAAAAAAACAAATATTTAAGTATTTCCAATTCTCAGCTTCATTCTTACACAGAGACAGTCTACGAACATGGGTTAATAATCTATGCCAATAACTTCTTACACAGAGGCACCAGAAGTTCTTTTGGTGTTGTACCAAGAGACAAGTGATATGAAATGACAAATATAATCTGAACAGGTCTATCTCCCCGAAACTTAAGGACTGGTGATCTTAGAACTAAGCTCCCTCACCCTGCTGTATGGCATACTTCCCCAACGAGATGGCTCTACTTGATGTGCCCTGGGCACTCCGTGTAGGTGAGCTGAGAAGCTCATTAAGGAATATTTTGTTGGTAAATTCTAATCCTCCTGAGAGTGTATGCATTAAAAAAATGAACCTAAGGTAAATGAGGCTTATTAGTTATACCTACTGCTGTAACAAATCACCTCAACATTTCCTAACACAACAGATATCTATTTTGTCACATATTCTGTGGGTTAGAAATTTGGACACAGCTTAATTGGGTCCTCTGGCTCAGAGTCTGTTACCCTGACTGCTATACCAGGATGATAACTGGGCCTGTCTCTTCTGGAGTCTCAGAAAGGGGGTGGTCTTCCAAGCTCATTACGTGGCTGCTGACAGTACATGGCTGCTGAACTGAGGGCCTCAGTTCTTTCCTGATTGTCAGCGGGGAGCCTCAGCCCCTTGCCATGTGTGTCTCTTCAACAGGACAACTCACAACCGAGCAGCTAACTTCTCCCGGAGTAAGTGAGGGAGAGTGTGAGGCAGAACACCCGAGGCAGATGCCAGAATCAGTATGTAACCACACCTCAGAAATGAACATCTGCACCTTTGTCTAGTTTATCTGTTAGAAGTGAGTCACTAGTTTTGGCTGATGCACACAGGGAAGCAAGTGCTCAAGAGCGTGAAGCCAGGAGGCGAGGACCACTCAGAGTCACTGCAGAAGCTCTGCCACAAGAGACTGGGAGGCGCTATCTGATCCTAAATTTGTCAGCATTAGAGATCAGTGAAGTTGAGTTATAAGGAAACTGCATAAGCATATTAAACGTGGGACTATTTCTCTTCTGTTCTGATCCTACTGAATCCCAGTTCTAAGCACAGTGCCGGCAACATAACTCGAAGAAGCAATGCATGGAGGGTGTTCCAAGCCATGCCTCCTATCTGGGCCTCCCTTTAATCATCTTCACATCTAGGGGTTTGGAGTGTGTAATCCTTATTCTATGATTCTTCCAGATCTGGGCACTGGAGGAGACATATTTTCACACATTATGAGAAATGCTGTGTATTCTACGTAGGATACTGACATTATTCAATGTAGAGTAAGCCTCACAATATGGACAAATGGATTCAAATGGGACCTTGGACCGAATAAAAATATTACTACTAGACAACTGGACATTAAGATAATAATAGCACAACTGTCACTTTTAAAAAATTCCTTCTTCAGTGCCGTTTATGCCTCCAACACAGGAGACCTGGGGTAGATTCTTGGGTTGGGAAGATCCCCTGGAGAAGGGAAAGGCGACCCACTCCAGTGTTCTGGCCTGGAGAATTCCATGGATGAGTCCATGGGGTTGCAAAGAGTCGCACGTGACGAAGCGGCTTTCACTTTCACTTTTCAGTGCCATTTAAGTATATAAAATATTCCGATCCAATTAGATTTGAGAAAGTTCACACATAAAAATCAAACGTATCCGGAAGACAATCAAAAGTAAAGAGTGCTCCACTACTGTCAGTAACACACTGAGGCCTAGGTATGTCACATTTACATGCTATTCCTTTATGAAGTGCTTTCTCATAAAGAAATTGTTCACTATTCAAAAACAAGTTTGGAAAGAAACTGATTTTAGAGCCAGGTCTCTCAATCTCTTGATCAGAAGGTGTAAACCAAATACTGACTTTTTCAAAGGATGGAGCACATTCCATTATATTGAAAGCTGGTCAGTTGTGTCCAACTCTTTGTGACCCCATGGGCTGTAGCTCACTAGGCTCCTCTGTCCATGGAGTTCTCCAGGCCAGAATACTAGAGTGGGTAGCCGCTCCCTTCTCCAGGAGATCTTTCCAACACAGGGACAGAACCCAGGTCTCCCACACTGCAAGTGGATTCTTCACCATCTGAGTCACCAGTGCTTTTAATAGTAAGATTTTAGCAAGAGTGATTTTTTACTTTTAAAACAATAAATTATTTAAAATGTTTCTTTCCTCTTTAGCAGTTTCCTAACATTTATTTTGTGTGTTTAATAATTTCTAAATAGCATTATAGTACTTCATATGCAATTTATTTTATATATACATGTTATATTATATACATATATATGTATATTATATATGTATTATATATACACATACTGATATATTAATATGTGTGTAGACATAAGCATATACTGATATATCTTTGTCTACCTACCTACCTATATAGAGAAAAAGATAGGAGAAACTGTGAATGCTAAAAGATGTCTCTACTCTTTGGGATTTCCAGTTTAAAGTCATTATAAATCATTCTCTCACCTGGAATAATAAAAACCAAGTGGCCTAACTGCCTTTCCCACTTCTGTTCTCTACCTAGCCTCAGTCCCCAAACCAGTGATAGAATCCTAATTAAAAACCTTATGACCTCCCACTGTACTCTGATGGAAGTATAGACACTTCCTCCCAGGACCCGAGACACACTGGTCCTTGACAACCACCAGCCCTGTCACCTGTCTCTCCCTCCTGTTCACCTTCCACCAGCGCAGTGGCTACCTTAGCTCCTGGGACCCACCAGGGGCTGGCCTCCTTGAGAGTTCTGTTGCTTTCTCTTTCTTCCATCAAGTCTGCTCTGTACCCACATCAGTGTCTTCGCTTCTTTTCACTCCCATGCCAACTCACCTGTAATCTCCTCAAAGACGCCTGCCTTCCACCCTGAAGTATTCCTCTGCGTTGGATCACCCCATTTCATCGCCTCACAGCACCTGTGGTGAACTTTTAATGCGTTTACTGCTTTACGGCCACTTCCTGCACATCGGACCTCCCAGGAGGCTTTAGTGGTCAAGAATACACCTGCCAATGCAGGAGATGTAAGAGGTGCGAGTTCGATCTCTGGGTCAGGAATATTCCTCGGAACAGGAAGTGGCAACCCAGTCCAGTACTCTTGCCTGGAAAATTCCATGGGCAGAGGAGCCTGATGAGCTACAGTCCATGGGGTTGCAAAGAGTCGGACACGACTGGGCAACTAATTTCTCTGACAGCCCACCAATGCTGTGTTGTTCATGACAGAAAACCTACTCCCTCCAGTTTAAGGTTGAACCCTCAGTATTTAGAATCTTGCTTGAATTAACAGGTATTCAATGGATATCTAGTGGGTAAATGGATGAATCAATGAATATTCTGGGAAGAGATTCATATCATTCATTTTCTTATTGCTTATTTCCTTATTTAAGAAACGGGAATTCAAGAAATGCATACTAAGTCTTAACTTTGTTGGGAACACTGAGTGAGATGATTTAAGTAAATTTTCAATGGGAAGCCTGACACACAGTATGCATACAATAAATGTTAGTTCTTTCTTTTCTCTTCCTAAAGAATGCATAATTTGGTTAATGTCACTTATTTCAAAAAACATCCTCAGATAAGAGGGAACACAGGGATCCTCAGCAACAGAGGAACCACATCCTTAATGTGTCCCCAGAGCACTTCTGAGAGCTTGCTGGTTAACTTCTCACTAGTAAATGTTGCTCATTCTGTCATTTTTCTCACTTAAATGTCCTCTATCCCTAGATCAACTTTCTACCAGAGAAGAATCCAGTCACCCTAATTGCTATAAATGGTCTTCAAAGTTGGACTTTATTGTTGGCCTACACAGGGCACAGTCTCCTTGGCATCCTCTGGCCTCTCTGATCACTGCCTCTCCCCCAAATCAGAGAGTACTTCATGACCACCTAAGGACATGCTGGTCCCTTCTGTCACTGTCCTTCTTTAGGCCCTAACTCACATCTGTTCAGTTCAGTCGCTCAGTCGTGTCTGACTCTGTGACCCCATGGGGACGGCAGCACGCCAGGCCACTGACTCTCAATGACCTTTCCCAGTTTTCCCAGGCAGAGTTAAACTGCTGGTACCAACTCTCATGCGAATGGGTCACCTACGTATCAATTTCTTCTCCTATTTGCAGTTCAACAAGGTGGCATGTGATGACACTTGGAAGCAGTCAGGTGGCAGATATTTTGTCTAGGGCAGTGTCTAAAGATTGAGACACATTTAATCAGACTCACTGGGTTCACAGGGCCCAACTCGCCCGCTCTGGTGTGAAATATTAATTTCTAATTAGCAAAATGCTTTGACCTTGGAAGTGCATTCACAGCTCCAGTGCTTTCTGCAGCTCAGATCAGGGCAGTCTGCATGGCAGCAGCCTATATGCTCAGCCCAGTGACACTGCAAATCTTTCCTCCGGATCCTCTTGAGAGCCTTGAGCAGATAGTATGCATGGTCAATATCCACTGTAATAGACATGAGTCCTTTTCTCTCTCTGACAAAGCTTTCTGCTGCTAAATAATACTGAGAGCTTAGTCACAGTGATAATAACAATCATTAATCCTTTAAACAACCCTATTAGCTGGATATTATTCCTTCTTTCTCAACTGAGGAATCTAAGGCCCAGAGAGGCCATAAAAGTTGCTTAAGGCTTTGTAGTCATTATTTGACAAATCTAGGATTCCCAGTTCATCTCACTAGCTGCTTATCATATGCACTGAATTAAAGATTGACTTTGAACTTGATTTGAGAAAGAAAAAGACTGATGCAACCTGTGGCCTTCTCTCAAGCCCACCCACCGACTCACACCCTTTGCACTACTCTAATCTAGGTAACCATTCTGGACTCTAATGGACATAGTCCCATTCTAAAATGTGTCTCCTTTTCTAAATCTGTTTTTAAATTTATATAAGTAAGTAGTTATTTGACCATTATATTAATTATGTGGGCCAGTGTTTCTGAAAGTGTGGGCCACAGCACACCTACCTCAGAATTATCTCCATCACTAAATGATGTTGCTTTTAGTGAGTCAGAATTTTGAAGGTCGTTGTGGCCTCTGGTAATCTCGATTTCAACATCCATCCCATTCGTTCACCCCCAGCAGCATGTATGGCAATCTATCCGAATGTAAGGCAAAAATGGAAACTCTAGGACTCCCCTGTGGTCCAGTAGAAATGAATCCACCTGCCGATGCAGGGGACATGGGTTTAATCCCTCACTGAGGGACAGCCCACATGCTGTGGAGCAACTGAGGTTCTGAGCAACAACTCCTGAACCTGTGCTTTAGAGACTGCTCGGCAGCGAGAGAAACCACAGCAACTAGAGAACAGCCCCCACTCGTCACGACTACAGAAAGCCTGTGCCCAGCAGTGAAGATCCAGCACAACCAAAATAATAATAATAATAATAACTGAAACTCTAAACTCTATGTTTAACATCTCCTAGACCCAACCAGCAATAAGTCTTCAGCTCTCACAGTGGATCACTACCTCCAGAGTGCAAGCAGGGGAAGAAAATAACATTGATGGAGCATCATTTTGCAGCTTAGTTCTTTAGTTAACAATGCAACACATTGGTAAGTTGAATATTATCAGGCCAATTTCATATTTTGAAGCTCAATCTCAGAGTGGTTAAGTTGCTGTTAACACAGCTCTAAATCTAAAGCCCAGCTTAATGCCACTCACTGGGAGGCTTGTTTATGTGTAACTGAGTTCTCTACTGGGTATGAAGGGGCAGGCCCTTCCATTTTCCATACCCCACTCTCTGATTTCTTTTTCTATTATGTGGCTTGAAATCTGTATTTTCACCAGCTGCAACCTGTGGGAGACATTGCAAGGGCAGAAGAAGAACCCAATTCTGCTACCTTGAGAGGCCTGGCTGAGCTGCATGTTTAGTTTTCAATCCTGCCACCTGCGGAGGTATCTGGGCATGTGTACTACCCCGCTGGCCTCTGTGATGGATGATCCTATCTCCCCCACCTCTTCCGTGACTCCCCACAGTCCTGGCAACCACACTCTGCACATAGAAGACCTGAAGTAAATGCTCCTGACTGATGATGGCCTCTGTGTACCACAAGCCCAGTAGCCACCATGTCTTTTGAATGAAAGGGCCTGGTCCAAGTTCAGAAAAGTGCCAAGACCTTTATCCTAGAGGTCTGCTCCTGGGGTCATACACATTTCCTGAGTAGCAAAATAAGAGTAAGGTAAGAGTAAGTTAACATTTGTGTGAATCTAAAGCTCTTTTTCAACCAATTTTTGTTTTCCTCTTACTCACAGACCGGCCATGTGCAACAGTGGTTATGAGTGCAGACTATGAAACCAGAAGGCCTGGTATATGTATCACCTTCATTAATCACCTAGGCAACCTTGACCGACAATGTAGTTGAAGATCTGGGGCTCCTCATCTGTAAAATGGGGATAAAAACAGTACCTATCTAATAAATTATCCCCGAGAGTTAAACGAGATAGCACACAGCATGGTGGTCAGCATACAGTCGGTAATCAAAATGTTCCCTATATGACTAATTGTTATTAATCTAAGATCTCATGATCCTATGTGGTAGACATGGCGCTAGCTTCTTTGCACAGATTATCACAGAAACTCGATGAAGGAGGTAATTATAGAGGAGTTGTTTGTTATCCACTCATACTTGCTGGCCCAGGTCATCAGTCCCTGGTGGACAGTCCTGGTACATGCCAACTACTCTGCCAACAAGCTGACCCTGGCATTCCTTGTCACCCTGCTTGATGGTGGTTTCTGGCCACGAGTAGGTGGAAATGCTGGGGAGACAGTGTCCATGGAGCATCCCTCAGCCTGCAAGGCATGGGAGTTTGCAGATGAAGTCCCCCGGCTTCCTTGACATGATCCTAAGAATGTTCTAGACACTCTCTCAGAGTCTCCAGTGAGCTTTGGCTCCAGGCACTCACAATGATAGCCTGTCTGTAAACCCACTCTGTCTGGATCCCCTTCCTGACCTATCCTCTTGCAAGTTTACTGCCATCATCTCCTCAGTGCTTCACCCAAACCCTTGTCTCATAGTCTGCCTCTGGGGGAGGTAGCTCAGGACAGTATTGTTGTCCCCACTTTACAGGCGTATCCACTGAGGCCCAGAGAGGTTAACTGCCTTCCAGAGGTCGTACTCTTTTCTCCTCCATGATGGAACTGTTCTCTGGTCCTGGGCATATGCCTTCAGTTGTGGTTACAGTGCCCTGGGGGTGCTGAGTAGAATAAGCTGGGAATTAGGGAAGGTTCTGCAGAGACAGTGATGTTGGATCCACATCTGCAAGGACATACAGGCAACGGCATGCCTGGGGGAGGCAGGTTGAGACAGGACTCACATGCAATCATATACACAGGAATGATCTTGTGAGTTGTTAAAACACAAAAATGCCCTCCCCCAGGTTGGTGAACAGCACTGCCCTCCTCCCTCCAGGGTCCCCCTTCCTCCAGGGCTTTGCTAGGTCTGCCCACGATCCAGTGGCTTAAGGGTTAACAGAAGTAAGCAGCTCCCAGGACTCCTGTCTAGCAAGGACTGGTGATACTGATCTACTTCACTCATTACTCAATATTTGCAGTAGATGTTCCTGGAAGAAGGAGGAGCACAAGCAAAGATATTTACTGGTTAAACCCCATGTTTCTCCCCCTCCTTTCTCTTTTCAAGGCCCCATTCATCTCACAGCTGAAAAATAAATGTCTGTGTGATACGTTGGCCAACATAAATTTTTAATGCCATGAGCAATTACCCAGTCAGAGCCTTCCCCGTAGCATGAGAGCTGATGAAACAGCCCAGCGCTTAGCTGTGAAGACTTCCACCTAAGATGGCAGAAACATATGGTGTTTCAACAGGTCAGTAACTCCCCAGATTTCCCTCCAGTTGGCCTGCGAAAGACTAAGCCTGCAAATTCACGGTTACTGAAAGGCGCTATCAGTGTGAGGTTCGGTGATCTGAGCAAAGGAAAATGGCTGCAAGGGAAGTGCCAGCCGAAAAGATAAACAACAGTGGCCAAGTTCACGTTGAAACTTGGACAGCCGTATTTCTCACGTTAATGAAGTCACCTTTCCTGACACTTTGAGCTTGCTCTTCTGGGGGAAGGAATGAGGGCTTGTGATTAAAGACCAACACTTCCTTTGGATGCAACAACTGGACGTCAGAACCCCTTTCATATCATGCTGTAGCTTAGAAACTGATATGTACCGAAGTCTCTTGAATATATTCGTATGTGATTTCACTTTTTAATTGGAAGATACAGACTTTGCAGGGAGAAAGGGAAATTAGCAATCCCATGAGAAATGGCTGCAAAAAAAGGAGTCAAAGACATTTAAATTAAATTTCAAAAGGCATCTTTTAGAAAGAAACCCGGGATGACTCTTCTTTGTGCTGATCACAGTAAAGAGGAGGAGAACAGAAATAATGAAGATACACATCTCAGAAAGAAACGATCAACACGCGCGGCAGGCTGACAGTAGCCCCAAAGCTATGGCCTCTGTGGAAGGTTTTTCACTCCTAAAGAAGTTATTGAACACTGTTCAGTCTGTTATCTCTGGTCACGTATACATGTGTGTCTTTTGAAAATAACCACTTTGGATAGTAACTGGTCTCCAGTGATTCATTCTGAAAGCCAGGTGGAATCAGGGAATTAAAGAGGTAAGATGTCTAAAGTATACACCAGGGTTGGGAAGGATGGGAGAAGGATAATTAACACTACCTGAGTCTCTGTCTATGGAAAAATTTCCTGTCCCCACTCAGCTGTCTCTTGGGGTGACATTGTGCTCTGAGGCTCTGGGAGCTGCATTTTTCAGGGCAGCTGGGCACCTTACTCTGTTGGGTGCATTTTATGAATAAACTTCGGCTCAAGGCACTTCAGCCTGCTCCAATATCCTTTCTCCCTACACTGCAACTGCAAAGTTCTCTGAAATGAAGCAAGTTGCTTCCAGAGAAGAGATCCAAGGTTGGACTATTTGACCATTGTGTAACTTAATGTGTAAGCACCAGTTCGGTGTCTGACAAGTGCTGGGTGCTGGGCTCTGAGAACTTCACAGAGGAGGTAAAAGAAACAAAGCTGCCATGGGGAGAGGGGAAGCCCCTCTTGGAAGGAAAAGGTAGAGAAAACGTTTGATGCAGGTCTGTCTTTCCAAGGAAGCCAGAATGCCCTCTGGGGCCAGTGTTCAGTTCAGCAGTGGATTACGGCATTTTGACGGATGTGACAAGATAGGGAAAGGTCAGAGAGCGTGTGACAGATTCCAGACACTTTGGGGAGGGCTGTGTGACGGGAGCATGGGCGCTGGGGGAGACAAAGGCCACGGGCAGAGGAGGCAGGAGGTGAGAGGCGGACCCTCCTCCCTGACCCGGGAGGCAAGGGAGACTGGTGGGGATGTTACCACCAAGGAGAAACAAGGTCAACTCAGGTTTTAAGAAAAGCAGTAACAGATATAATAGCAGTCCACACCAACATCAAGTTGGCAAAGAGTTTGGGTTATATTATTGTATCAGTCATCATCCTAACCACTTTTCATGTACTTGAGTCTCATGACAGTCCTTTGGGACAGGTCCCTATGAGTCCTCTTTCACAGACAGGGAAAGTGAAGCAAATTAAGTGAGGTGAAGCAAGTTGAATGGTAGCACTAGAGAGTGGGGAAGCTTGGGACTGAAAAGGAGGCAGCCTGCCTGCTCAACCCTTGTGTTTTAACACTGTCATACTGCCTCTTCAGAGATGACCTATGTCAGCAGATATCTGTTAACATTAACCTACTAAACTCCTCTCCATTTTTTAGAAAGGAAAATTAAGGCAGAGAAAGCAGGTATGACTCTAGAAAGGTCACACAGAAGAATCCCTAGTATTTTCCTGTTTACAAATAACCCTCTCAGCCACTTTAGCTCTACTTACCTCTAATGACAAATTTAGAGTTGGGATCGATTTAAAAACAAAACAAAACAAAACACACAATCCCTAAATCCTGAATAGTCCATTATCAAAATGCTCATAATATTGGTTATTCCTAGTAAGATGCTTGATGGTGAAAATTTGCGAGGCTTTCAGGGAACCTTCAATAGTTTCACTATAAGACGCAAGCTGATGGCTACAAAACAGATCAGTCAGTCTTCTGCAGTCACATCAAGTGGGATGACACTCATTTGTGTAACAATAACAGTGATGAGAGAGAAGAGTTATTGGTTCCATCCCTTCTTGCCAGACTCCTGTTTTTATAATCTGGCACTCTTGATTGAATCCTGTAAACTGGCATTTATAGTCAAGGTGATCTATACTTTTAATAGAAAAAAAATTAACTATCAGGAAATATATACACAAATCATGCAACTGACTATTTACCAACTTTGGCGCGAGCTAGCTTCTTGTTGGAGCATAAATGATTTCAGGGCAATTTCAAAGAACCACTTACCTTTCCCATGCATATCCATCACTGTGTTAAAGCTCGCTTCCACGGCGTGATTTCAAATGGCAGACATCATGTTCCCTGCTAAGATAAAGATCTCCGTGTCCCATTCAGTTACTGTGAAGGCTGTTACACTATTGCCACATGATAAATCAAGAATGCCTTTGTTATTTATGAGAAGTTTTGCCTACTTGGTATTTTCCCACTGCATCTTTTCTGTCTTTCTTGCTCTCTGCCTATTACCTCTTCCTCACTGTCATAGCTAAAAAGGACTATTAAGTAGGGATATGAAAACACCCCCTACATTGATGAGTGGATGAATGTTTGTTCAGGAGGTTGTAAGGAATGAATGCTTATTGACCAGAGAGCTTGTCTGAATAGCGGGTGAGATGATTGCAAAACGTGAGACAAAGGGTGTAGTGAGACGGCTACTTCTCCTAGGCTCCCCTCACCCCATTTTCCAAGAAGGACAAAGATTTCTCTTTGGGCTCCATAATCAATCAGATGAGAGAGGGTAAATGTTGGGGTCGGAAGTTCACTGAAGCCACTTTTATACTTAACAACGGGAAACTGGCTGTGCAGCTGTGTAAAGACCAGCCAGATTCTGTTTCCAGGCGTGAGAAACACACTTTTGAATTTGTGCAACTGAGGGCTGGGCGGGGGGATGGGGGGATGCTGCTCATTTAGATTTTAGGGAATTGTTTACTACTCTCAACTGAAGAATCTTTTGGAGAAGTTGCCTGTAGACAGGATCCTATCGAATTCAGGACATTTAAAGATGGCATGAGCAAAACATCCCTGGGAATGGCAGGGCTCACCTGAGAAAACTGGGGGTGGGGGCCTCCCAGGTGCAGTAACCAGAAAAATGAATTCTCTTAGACGAAGGCCCCTTCTGAGGACAGACAATGCAATGTAAACAGGAAGGCTGTAATAGCACCGATTATGGGGCTGCCTTGCTTAAGTGACTTGAGTAGTTTAGGGTGACGTATGCTCAGTGGTTGTGCTATTTTGTTCTGAAGGGTGGGGGACAGTAGAAAAGGGAGAGAAGCTTCACTTTTCATTGTGGCCCAAGACACTGGAACAAGAAAGAACCTTGATGGTGGGGAAAAATGATGCCACCAAGTAGCCCACCACACCTCCATCGAGGATGGCTCTGAACGCAGATGGTTTATCAGAGACTAAAAGGATTCTAACTCTGTCTACCTCCTCAGAACAGATTGCCTGCAACTACCCACCTTAAAAGACTCAAGGAAAGTAAAACTGTCTATGCTAATGTGATTTTACAATCTAAGAAATTCTTATTCAGGAAGATAAAAGTTACAGATATGTATTTTTTAAGGTTTGTTTTAGGAACTTCCTGAAAATCCATCCATGTGCACAATATATCACTCCAAAAAAAAAATAAATTTCAATCAGAGTAAATAGCTCATTTTCAGGACCAATTATCACTCAATTGGGATATATTCTCTCATCAAACAAGTTTATGCTAAAAGACTTGCTTCAAAACCCTTCTCGCTGGATCTAATACAATACTAAAATATTTTGGACTTTGCCCAATTCTGATCAAATCTCCCCCACTGAAAGAAGTGCCTTATTCTAGAACCCCAAATTTCAAAAGTATCTGCCCTTAACCTCCCTCTCCTGAGACTCTACAAAGACTCTTTGAAGATGGTGGCCCCCTTACTGAGTAAACGGCAAACTCAACTTTGCATTATCAACAGACAACTTCGGTAGCCATGTCAGGGAGTCAGCAGTCAACAGCTTCCAAATTCCAGGCTATTCACTATGATGTTCTACTGTTCCATGACCTTCAGTACAGACCAGAGAAGGTCAGAACAAGGTAACATCCAAGAGTGGAATTTCTAGTTCATATGGCAATTTTATGTTTAACTATTTCAGTAACTGCCAATCTATTCTCTTTCTCTGCATTTATGCTTTGTCATTTGGAGAAATGATGCAATGAAAGCAAAATGCTCAAGATTGTGGAGGCTACACTTGGACAGGGCTGGAGGTGAAGAGAATTCTCCTTTAGAGCTTAACTAGGCCTCCTCCCGTGTTACTTACTCTTTTGTTTGGCAATCCTGAGGCCTCACTTGAGAGAGATTATGTCTGTTTATCATTAATTTAGGGTTCTTAATTCAGGGTTCTTCTCTAGGCTTTTCTAGGTATATTATGAGAACAGTTATCAAACAGATGAGCTCAATCAGATACTAAGTGTTAGTAGCTCAGTCGTGTCCTACTCCTTGTGACCCCATGGACTGTAGCATACTGGACTCCTCTGACCATGGAAACTTCCAGGCAAGAATTCTGGAGAGGGTTGCCATTCCCTTCTTCAGGGGATCTTCCCAAACCAGGGACAGAATACGGGTCTCCTGCATTGCAGACAGAACTTTTACCATCTGAGCCACCAACGAAGTCAAGACAGATACTAAAGATGCTTAAGAAAATCTCATACAAATCTTATCTGTTTACACAACTATGTTATCTATTTTAGATAGGCTTAATAATATATTTATAACATGGTGAATACAGGCAACATTTTGTAACAACTGTAATTGGAAAGTAACCTTTCACTGCGCCTTCCCTGGTGGCTCAGATGGTAAAGTGTGGAGTGCCTACAATGTGGGAGACCCGGGTTTGATCCCTGGATCAGGAAGATCCTCTGGAAAAGGAAATGGCAACCCACTCCAGTATTCTTGCCTGGAAAATCCCGTGGATGGAGGAGCCTGATGGTCTACAATCCATGGGGTCGCAAAGAGTCAGACACGACTGAGTGACTAAACTTTCACTGCACAAAAATATTTAATAAAAATATGACAATGATAGAGGTATATTGAAATTAAAGAACATAAAAATTAAAAATTAAAAGAATAATGAAAATGTGTTGCAAAGAGCTGATTCATTGGAAAAGACTCCAATGCTGCAAAAGATTGAAGGCAAAAGGAGAAGGGGCTGCAGCAATGGTTGGATGGCATTACCAACTCAATGAGCATGAATATGAGCAAATTTTGGGAGACAGTGAGGGGCAGGGAGCCTGGTGTGCTGCACTCCATGGGGGTTACAAAGAGTTGGACATGACTTAGTGACCGAACAACAGCATGAATTTTACAGATTTCGTAGAAAAACAAAGTTAGGTAGTAAAGAACAGTACCTAGGGAAAATAATCTGCCCCCTTTACCTGTCTCCCCACCAAAGATTTCCATATCTTAATTTCTTCATTTATCAATATGCTACAGCAAAAGAGACTTTGCACATGGAACAAGATTACAGACTAAAAATAAGATTATTCTGGATTATCTGGATGAGCCAAGGATAATCACATTGGCCCTTCAGAGTACAGGAGGAAGGCAGAAGAGTCAGTGGGAGATACAACCATGGGAGAGGAGGCAGGAAGCAGGGGAAGCATGAGAGGGACTTGACCCACCACCGCCAGCTTGGAAGGTGGAGAAATGGACACCAGCCAATGCATCAAGGTGGCCTCGAGAAGCTAGGATCAACCCATGGCTGACATCAAAGAAAGAGAGATCTCGGTTCCAGAACCAAAAGGAACTAAACATTGCCAAGGACCAGAACAAGCAGGACGCATATTCTCCCCTAGAGTCTCCAGAAACAACTCTGTTGACACCTGGATATTAGCCCAGTGGGATCCCTATGGGACCTGTGACCCTCAGAACTATAAGAAAAGAAAGGTGTGGTGCTTTATGCAACCAGGTTTCTGGAAATTATTTACAGCAGCAAGAAATATGACAAGAAGTATGACCATGAATCCCATATGCTCATTTATATCAGGAAGATTATAGCAATTCATTTTCAAAGTGTCCTTGTGAAGTAGCTGTTTTGCTTGGCTTGATTAGGTTTTAAATATACTAGGGGCTGGGGTTGAAGGATAGTGTATGATTTGCTTTAGCCACAAGTGGTTGAGAAGGTAGGGCTTTCTGATGCTATCCCACTTTATAAGACTATCTCACAGCATGTTGAAAACACTTCTAATCTAATCTCTACATTTCCATTTTAACATCATCATGTCACCCTTGGATTTTTGGCTTCCCAGAGCAAACGGTTAGGCAGAGGGTACATAAGCTCATCTTTTCCCTTTTCTAATTTTGGATTGGCAATAGCAAGTGAGAATCCCTGTTATAACATCTGAGCTCTCTAAACTCATCCTTATTATTTCTTCTTTCAAATGTATTTTGCCTGAGCTCCAAACCCAGTAAATAATGAAATTCAACAATTCCCCCACAGAACAAAGTTGTATATTAATAAACAAAAGTGATTTGCTGGAATGCCTACAATGTAAACAAGAAATAATGGGGGTTCAGGCTTCTGTAATGCACATGCTTATGAAAACATATTGATAATTATAAATACCATGCATTGTCTAGACATTCATAGACAGAACACAATTATACACCACTGGTTACAAGAAGAAATGCTCACAACAAAGGGTGATCTCGGTTTCTTTCATTTTCGGTATATTTCAGAATTTGCACAAATACATGTCTCCAAACAAAAGCACTGTCTTCATTACAGCAATTCTCTTTAGAAGACTGTACTTACTGACCATTTTTTTAAAAAAGCTGTTACATTCTTATGGCTGTTTTGAGTCACTGACGCCATTAGTATATTATTGTTGACTTTTGAAAAACAATTCCTAGAGATGATTTATAAAAAGTCAAGTATGTATGGAAACCAAATTAGTGGAAATAAGTTGAAATCTACTCTACACCTAGATTTAGTGAGTGAAATGAGATGCCTATGGGCATAAGGAAATAGATGAGGGAGCAGAGATTGGGGAGGGGGTCAGGCAATGGGGGACAGTAGAGTCTGTGGAGACACAGAGAAGTGGGAAGCCTTTACTGAGATCCAATTAGCTATGACAGCATGGAATAAAGGCATACTACTGCCTGATCTGATTTCGAAAAGAAAAGCCAAAAATAAAGTTATTCTTGCAAAATTTCTTGATTCTTAAAATATCAGCAAGGAATTAAGTTTTTAAGCACTCCTGCTGTTTGTATTCAGCTTGGGATCTGTAGTCTCAGGCTGCGTCGCAACTGGAAAGCAGTACTTACTGTACTGGATTTGTATGTGTCCTGTGTAAAATACCACAGATTCAGAGATGTTGACACATGGACGTAACTCTTGGCCCTCTGGTCTCAGGGTAAATGCCATCTTGTCAGAGAGGCCATTCTTGTCCCAGTTCACAGACCTAGGATCTGGGCCCAGCCATGACAGCCACGATCCTAAATCCTTTGCTGTTTTGACTCTTCCTCCAATGAGACATTAAAAACTAGATGGGTACGTAGGCAGGCGGTGGATGGAAGCAGTTTTAGTGGTCTGATTATCAATTCGCTTTCACTAACACAAACGTAGACATTCATACCCCGACATAATCCCTCAAGAACAGTTATCCCACCGTGTCCTCAAATAGCCACAGGGAGGTTTCTAAAGTGAAAAGTCAATTGGAAAAATTAAAACCAATTCTTTTATTCCTTTTCATCCTTTTTTTTTCCCCTCTATCATTCAGAGACTGAAAATCTATCTGTGCAACGTGAACTGGCTTACAGACCACATATACAATTCTGAAGAAACCTGTCTGGTGAACCAAGGTCTTAAGTAGATTCCTGAATCATACAGAATCGCTGACTGCAGTAGATTTCTGGGTACATCATCTCATCTATTCATGCAGTACGCACTGGGGATTCTAAATCAAAAATGACACCCTTACTCCTAAGTAATTTATAATATAACCTGTTTGTCTGCTTATCCACTCATCTATTTCATATAGAACAATCATTTTGTAAGCATCACACTAGGTGCAGGGGATAAAGAAAACAAAATACAGTTGAGCACTAGAAATTGACATTTTCAACAGTTATGTGATAAACTAAAGATATTAAATTATTATTACTTTTGCTATTACAGCTAACATTTGTTGAATATTCACTATGTGCCAGGCACTATTTTAAGTTTGTTACATATATTACTACATTTAATTCTGGCAATAACCTTATGAAATTGGTACTACTGTAATCCTCTACAGCTCGTAACTGATGGAGCGAAGACTCAGTTCCATTTAATCAGCCTGTAGCCCTGGTTACTAATAACAAAACTATACATTATAAGATATGAGTCATTTATTATGATGATCAGTGGGGTAATTTCATAAAAGCAGCCTTTAAACCGAAGTTAAAGAAGTACTAGATTTTGACAACTTACATATTCTTCTCTTTGGCAACATTACTTTGATTATGGCTATCCATTACCCCATATCTCATGTAATACTTTGTAAATTATAAGCATGATTAGACTTCTAAAACATTTTTACTGCTGTAATTATGAAACAATAGAGTGATTAGGAGTTTTATAGGCAGTAGAAGTAAGTATTGATTTGGGAAGAGATAATTTGATTAAACAGTGATTGCCGCAATCAACCGTACTTTTTGTCTTTAAATGCCAGTGAAAGACAAAATTCTAACCAGGGTGAAAGATTCAAATATTTAACAAAATTACAACTTTTAAAATTAATTTTTAATCACCTCAGTTTAATGAAATTTAAAAACGTCTGCTTATTAAGTGTAGACTGACATTTTATTTACCCCAGTTTGGGTGTATTAAAACAAAAACTTTTTTTTTTAAATTTTTGATTGCTGTAGTGAAATAGTTGTAAGTAGAAAAGTAAGACACTTAAGTTTCCTTCAGTTACTGATAAGGGAACAATCCAGAGAGCACCATAAATGGCTTTCAGGGCTTCCTACGTGGCAGTGTGGTAAAGAACCTGCCTGCTAATGCAGGAGACCTAAGAGACATAACAGACGCGGGTTTGATCACTGGGTTGGAAAGATCCCCTGGAGGAGGGCATGCCAACCCACTGCAGTACTCTTGCCTGGAGAATCCCATGGACAGAGGAGCCTGGCGGGCTACAGTCCATGGGGTCACAAAGAGTTGGCATGACTGGAGCGTCTTAGCATGCACGCAAAGGGTTCCTAGGGCTCAAAGGATGTCACCTCCAACCTAGGTTCTCTAAGCTTTGCCTCCCTTTCCTTGGGGCTCCTGCTCTGCGGCCTCCAAAAGTCTGCCTGTGGCTTCCTGTGAGAGGTGGTGGAGTCTCAGACTGGCTGACAGGCATCCGGTGGCTCATCCTAACTGCACAGTTTATTGCCTGTCATCACTATGAACGTGGGTGATGCGTTTAGGCTAAATCCAGTCTTGCCTCTGGATTTAGGAACTGTGCAAGGCAGACCACATGACTTAAAAGGAAGCTTGGGTGCTCTTCCCAGAGGGAAGAAGTGTGGCTGCTCATTGCAGAAAATTTCTACCATTAGAGAGATCATATTAATCTTACCACGGTTTTATATATTAATAACAGAAACAAACACAAATGCTTGGTAAGTATCAGGTACTATGCTAGTAATTGTACAAAAAAATAATTAAAACATGGATTCTATCTTTTAGGAGGTTTCAGTCTCTGACTAGAAAGTAAATTTAATAGGGAACAAATTTCTTAAAAAGTCCCCCACACACCTCAGAAGATTATAAAGGTGGACTACCCTGTAGAATGGCTGAAGACTAAGGTGCCAGGTAAAGGTTAAGTGATATTTACTCAATCTTCCATTTAAGAATGTGTACTTCACTGCAACTTCACTGTAGGAAGTTGCTTATTAAGGGTAGTTCTTAAAAAAAAAAAAAACTAACATTTTTGGATTTTAAAGAGTTTCAGCTAATTAGAAAAATTTATATCTAAATGTAAAAGGTATATCTAAATGTCCTACTAACTGCAAATAACCAAAAGGATGACAGAAATTTTGTTTCTAATATGCAAAATATATGTAGAGCTTATTCACATCATAAACGTATAGTTTTTAAAACTCTCTTTCATATTATGCCCTTATCCCCAACATATTTCCAACCTAGTTCTACATAGTATTGTGTTATTCATTCTAAAACACTTTTTTCTTTTCCATCTTGGGAACTATGACTTATCCTTCAAATTCCAGTTCAAATATATGTCAGTGCCTTAAACCAGCACCCATCTAAACCCTGTAAATGCTGCAATATGACGCAGGCAGTGCAAGCCTAGTGCTCTGGGACTACCTAGAGGGGTGGGATGGAGTGGGAGACGGGATGGAGGTTTAGCATGGAGGGGACATACGTATACCTATGGCTGATTAATGTTGATATAGGACAGAAGCCAACACAAAATTGGAAAGCAATTATCCTCCAATTAAAAAAAAATATATATATATATAATAAATATATATAAATATATATATATATATAATAAATATATACAGTGGAAATAAATAAAATAAACCCTGAAATGGAGTTTGTCTACTACAGAGCCCTGGTCCTCTTCTGGGAACCCCAAGTGCAGGAACATGACCCTTGTTTCTCCCAACATCTCCATCCTTCCTGATACCCTACAGGTAAGCAAGGGATATTTATTGCATTATTCCCTTGCCTGCTTCTCTGCCAGGAATAACATTTTCCAGAATCTCTGCGTGGTACTACACAAACCTGAGGCAAAAAGCAGAGTTCTTTCTTGTAGGGGTGGCAAGTGGGAGAATGAATCTTCCTAATGACTTCTTTCTGATGAATTCTGGTTGGAGAAGAAACACTCAAATAGCAAACGCTGTGGTCATCTGTTAGTCCGAGAAGAGGCAGGGCCTAGAGCTCTCACTTCAGCAGTGAGGACTCAGGGTAGCATTCAGGGTGGTAACAGACAGGGCGCTCTCAGACACCTAAATTCCAGAGGGTGGGGTACAGAATGCCAGGCAGTCTGGTCTATAACCCTGGGATCATGAGACTAAAACTTTCACCTCCTAGCTAAGAAAGGTATTTGCAATTACTGACCAGAGAGACAGCTCTCCTGAAAACTTCATTTCCTCGAGATGATCTCACTTGGGGCTGAAATAGTAGCCCGGAGTCTTTGTAAATGATAAGCATACATGTTACTTAAAATACTTTGTTTTGTCTCATTGACTAGGAGCAAGCAAACCTACCAAACTAAGTTTGCCAAAAGTCCACTCCCACAAAACTTGGAGCCGAATCAGAATAATTAGTGCAGAAGTAACATCGTGAGCAGGATGACCCTGGATGGATAGGACATGCCCACTGGACAGACCAGCAGCTGTGGCCTGGGTCTCCAGGTGAGACGGGTGGAGCACCCTCTTTCTTCGTGATTCCAATTAGATTTTATAGTATCTTAAGGAGTCTATAAAAGACATCAACAGGGTAACCGCTTTGCAAGGCTAGTTATCTCAGTGTTCACCCTCTGAATTAACCCAGTCTTTCAGGGGTCTAAAAACAGTCCTGTCCCTGGCTTAGCCATTCATAACTTTAAGGTGCATCCTATAGCAAGCATCAGCCACTGGGTTCAGCTGAGGAATTGAGGTCCTGTCCGCCCTTCCTATCATAACCTCTCAGCATGACAAGGAAGAATCAAAGCTGTTCCTATTTAGTGCTAAATCAAGCACAGATGCCTGTCTAGTTTCCATAAACAAAAATAAAAATTCAAAGAATACAGCTTGGTCCAACTTTCCAGGCAAATGAGACAGAATCTTTTAAGTTGGATGTTACTTGGAGTAGTTGGTTTGGAATTGTGACACTTTCTATGAGGTTTTCAAGGCCTCGGGTTCTCTGCTATTACATTTTCTTTCTTTCTCTAATGCATTTCAAGGCCATTTATAGGTTAACAACTTGCTTTAAAAAACAACAACAAAAAAAAAAAACTATAGCCCAAAACTCTTTTCTGAGCTTCAGGCTTATATCCGTTTCATTTTAGCCCTCATGGATTTGGGAAGACTCATTCAGGGTTCTCAATCTTCCCCTCCTGTTCCAAGCTGTCTCCCTACTCTCTTGTTAGAGCATCCACAGGGTTCCTCGAGCTATAAACCTGGGATTCACTCTTGATTATTTTCCTTCAATCCCAGTATTCCTGTTCCTTTACCTCCAGTACTAAATCCCAATTATGCTATTCTTCCTGTGATATATATATATATATATATATATATATATATATGCACAATTATAGTTGTATATGCATATACATATTATATATATGTGCATATATATATATAATGCATATATAAATGTTTCCACTCATTTCATTGTATCTCTGCTAGTACCACATTCTCTAAGCCAGTGGTTCTCCAAGTACTATCATCATAGCACAGGTACTCCTTCGAAAGACAAAAATTTGGGTCTCCTGGCACTCCCAGATGTCCTGAATCAGAATCCCTCGGAGCAGGCCCAGCAGATGTGTCTCTACAAGTGTTCCAGATGGTTTCTGTTGCACATTGAAGTGGAGAACCCCTTCACTAAGCCACCTACTCTGGGTCGACAACTGCAAGGTAGTCTTCATTAGTCTTTCTACTCCCATGCTTGCCCTTTACTATTCATCACCTTCTCGGCACACAAAGTAATATTTTATTCCTAATTCTGAGCCAGCCACTCCTTTGTTTAATATTTCCCCATGGTTTTTAAATGCACTCAGAATAAAATCTTTAAAATATTTATCGTGGTCTACCAGGAACGGCTCTGGCTCTTACCTACTGCCCTAACTTCTCCTCTCATCCCTCCTCCGCATCCTCTCCCTTAGTGACACCATCACTGTGTCTACTTCTGATCTGCTCCGTGGATCACTCATTCTCTCCCCATCGTCTGCTCCTCATCGGCAAGGTCTCTCTTCGCCATTCTTTCTCTCCTGCCATGCCTCTTACCACACTTTGGAGTTTTCACACTCATATCTCTTGTTTACCATGTAATGCTATTCAAGATCTTCAATTATGTACAGACAAGAACTATGTTTGTCTTGATTTCCATTGTGCACCCACTGCCTTATACAATGCTTACTGCAGGACAGGTACTTAAAAATACAAAAAACAAAACAAAGACTTGTTGAATGGCTGATAAACACAATTTGTATTAAAATACAAACCAAAGAACAACTTACCTGTCAGCTCACTGGGATGGTGGACCTTGAGAGGCAAAGAACTGAACAGATACAAGCAGAACCAGGTGGGACAATGTGCAAACGATGTAAATGGCCTCTCATGGCTTGACCAACACATCTCATGCACAATCCTCTCTTCTAAAAACCATAACCCAAGCTGTACCAGCCCCAAGATGTCTATTCTATGTGTTATGCTAAAAAAAAAACCCACACTCTCAATCATTTCCAAAGTGCCTCCTAAGGTCTACATCAGTAAAGGCTAATGGCATCATTTCCAGGTTTGGAAGACATTAGAAGGACTTCTCTGGGACAGTGCTTGTGATGGTTCATTTTATGTGTCAACCTGAATGGGCTATGGGTGCCCTGGTATGTGGTTAAACACAGTGATGGTGTTCCTGGCTGAGATGCACATTTGAATTGTTAACTGATTCAAGCAGATTGTCCTCCCCAATGTGTGTGTGCCTTAAACAACCTGTCGAAGAGCTGGACGGAACTAAAAGCCTGAGCCTGAGAGAACCCTCTTTCTCTCTGCCTGTCTTTGAGCTGGGACATCAGTCTTCTGCTGCCTTTGGACTCAGACTGGATCTTAAGCCATTGAGTCTTCTGGATCTCTGATTTGGCAACTGCACATCTTTGGACCTCTCAGTATTTATGATAAATGTGAGCCAATTTCTACAATCTATCTATCTATCTATCTACCTACCGACCTATCCTATTGGTTGCTTCTCTGGAGAACTCATAGTAATACAGGGCTCTGATGGACACAAGACAATCATGCATTGTATATATTACTATTTCCAAGTAGATCTCTGGATCTAAGGAGCCCTACCTGATTCATAAGCCCAACCCAATGTACTTGTCCACAGCATCCCAGGTGAACATTATATGCGAGCTCAAGGCCACATCAAGGAATCTGCTGTAGAACTTCTTGAAGTACAACCCCCCAGTCGACACATCTCAGAAAAAGAGGCCCTGCAGCATCCCTGCCACAGCCCCCTGGCTCCAGGAACCCAGCCACCAGGCTTGGGCCTGGACAGTTTACATTCTGTCCCAGGAGGGGAGAAAGAGGAGCTGTACTGGGCCCAGCCAGGGTGGAAGGACCCTGGCCCAAGTGTTCTTTACTCCTCAGGAAGACAAGCATATTCATTTAGACTAAACATTAATTTCAAATAGGGCATTTTAAGTATTATTAGAAGCACATTATTGAATATTGAACCTAAAATGGTAAGAAATTAAAACACAAATAAATAAAAAAGGGGCTGAAGAGCTGTCAGGTAACACTCAGGCAGGCACATTTCAAACTTCAGAAGAATATAAATGCTAACCAGACAAGGCCACTCCATGACTATGTGGGAACAAGACAAAGCCAGGCCACTCAGCCATCATGTGTGAAACTAGGACACTCTGCAACTACAAAAATATCCAGACATCTCCCTTTTCCAGTTCATGCGAGGTCAAACTGTTTCTCTATTAGTGACCATTCTTGCCCAGCTCTTATTCTCCTATCTCCTAGCTCAAAATCACCAAGACACCCAATCATTATATTGTCTCTACTTCCTAAGAATGGCCCGCCCCAAAACTGGTCCTTGCTTCCCAAAACCGCCTTAGAATTACCCGACTCAACGAATCTCATCTGAATGCCTCCACCCTGAAGAAGCTTTGCTGGCAGGAGTTTGTTTTTCATGTAGAGAGGTAAATACACCTTACTGTGTTTGACTACAGGTGAGTTCCTGATGGGTTTCCTGGTGAACTCTGACATAACCTTGCACAAAGAACTGGTCACCCACTCAAGGTCACGCTTTTGAATGAAAGAGAGGTTATGGAAATTAGCTAACACTGATATTACCCAGAGAACCTCAGTGTAAGTCAAAGTGACTCAGTAAAATGAATTAAAAGAAAAAAAAAATCTACAAGCAAATAAAGGAAAGGAGGAAGGAAGGAAGGAAAAATAATTTGAGCATGAGAAAGATCTCATGAAAGTACTGAAGTATTAGCTGGTACCTTGTTGGTTAAGCAACTAGAGCCTCAGTTTCAATGAGATGATTCACAGGTTTGCCCAGTACACAGTCAGGCATGAACTCCACACACAAGCTTGTCACCGCCGTCATCATCAGGGCTCTCACTGTTGCATTATTATGGTTATCAGTCCCTGCTGATGCTCTCAACAAGCTGCAAGTGCACTTGCGGATACTCATAAACATATCTGCCTCATGGAGCATATTAAAAACCTGCTCACTCATTTCATAAGCAAAGGAAGAAGGACAAGCAAAACTCACATTGAGCTGCAGTTCATCTGTCCACTGTCCGATCAGTCGGTAGCCGGGGTTGGTGGTGTTTGTGGTCTGATACTGGAAGATGTCGTAACGCCCAGGAGCATCCCCGTTCTTGTTAAACATGACTGGGGTGCCCGCGCTACCTGGGGAAGAAAAGACAATGACAGATATTATAGTTAAACAAGATTCCGTTGATCTCTCGTGCCCTGGTGAATAGTCTGAAGACCTGGTGATGAGCAAGGTAGGCTAGAGGTAGCCCTGCTATTTATCAGGTTCCCCCAACATGCTCCCTGAAACTCCTGGACAATTCATCACTATGCTCTGTGAATGCTCAGTAGAGAAGGTGGGAAGACAATCTGTTTCCCCCTTTGAACAGCTCAACTCTTTATGTCTTAAAGTATTTTATTCTACTTTGTCTTCTCTTGTAAGGAATAAAAATTAAATGCATTATTTTTCAGAGAAAATCTTAAGCTTTATTGTTGGTGTTACTATTATTATTTTAGTTTCTACCAAACACTAAATTGCACTCAATAAAGAATCAAGACATAATAAATATATTTTTAAAATTTAATACAAGAAAAACAAGCTCAAAAGTTCACTTAAATACATAGTTGAATACTGATTGCATTTAAAAGTATTTTTGGCTGATTATTTCTAATTGGCTTTAAATGATAAGCAGGCTGAAATGCTTAGCAGTTTGCCTGGTGAATGCTTAACAAACAATGGATTCTTTCTCAATTTTCTATTTGGGTCTTATTTAAAATGCCTATCTTAAGACTAAAAACAATTTTTGGAACAATTAGATAGTGAAGCCAATTTCAAAAGACTAATGCATTGTTTTGAAAAAAATATATAACTTGAAAGTTGGATATGAGTGAAAAGTTCCTTAATATTAACCATATGGAACAAGACACAAACTACATACAAAGAATAAAAGATGTGAATTTTAGTTACCTTACCAACAGTTACAGAAAAATCACCAGAAGTTTATAACTGAGTGCTATTTCTCTCATGATCTCTGAGAAATAGGAAAAATATCACTGGCTTCAGGGTATGTGACTACTGTCTGCTCTGCCTATGAGTTAATACATGATCCATATTTCCAACAGAAAACAGTGCTCTATTTCCTGCCATTTACAAGGAAGTTCATAGATCAATTACAGGCTGAAACAGAATCACTGAGAATATTTTGCTATTTTTAGAGGAGGGGCCAAGCAAATCTTAGGTAAACAGATGAAGCATTTTCAATAATTCTCATTAAAAATTTTAAGATGCTGATGGTGGCAGAGCTTTGCATTTGGCTAGTACTCATTAGCTTCTACAGAACTTGGGCCAACATGGTATTTGAGTTAATGACATGGATGAAAGAACTAAGGCATGTTAACTGAAGAGGAGAGAGAATGCTGGATACAGTAAGAAAGGATGTCTTCTTCAGGAAGGGCTTCCCAGGCGGTGCAATGGTAAAGAATCCACCTGCCAATGAAGGAGATGCAGGAGACTTGGGTGCCATCTCTGGGTCAGGAAGATCCCCTGGAGTAGGAAATGGCAACCCACTCCAGTATTCTTGCCTGGAGAATCCCATGGACAGAGGAACCTAGAAGACGATGTAGAGTCCATGGGATTGCAAAGAGTCGGACATGAATGAGCACACACACGCGTGCACACACACTTCAGGAAGCAAGCGTGATGCTGAGAGTGATCCCACACAAACGATCAATCAACCCAACAGTGAAGTTTAAAAAAAGAGTCCAGAAAGTAGGACAATATACTTGGTGACAAGAGGTATACAGAACTACAATCTGGGACTGACAGTTACCCCTGCTAGAAGAGACGGTCCAGCTTGTAGACAGGGTACAGAGGCAACTAAAAAGAACTCTACACTATCCGACAAGTGTCAGGCATGGACTTTTATGACACTTCTGCCTATTAAAAAAAAAAAATCAGAGCTTGTGACAGGACGTGTAATGGTCCCCCAGGCAGGTTCAAGTTCTAACCCCTAGAACCCGTCAATGTTACCATATCTGGCAATGAGATCTTGCAGGTGTGATTACATGAAGGATCAGGAAATGGGAAGGATTAACCTAGATAACCTGGGTGGGGCCCAGGGTAATCACAGGGGCCCTTATAAGTAAAACAGCAGGAGTCAAAAGAGAAAGATGTGAGGATGAGATGTGAGAACAAGAGGTTGGGAAGACACAAGAAAGGACTCCTGAGTCCAGGAGAGCAGGTAGACTCTAGAAGCTAGAAAAACCGAGGGAGCAGATACTCAGAGCCTCTAAAAGGAACCAGCTCTGTTTTCACCATAAGTGAAGCTCAGCGGGACCTGCATCAGACTTCCAAACTACAGAATTGTAAGGTGATAAACACATGCCGCTTAAGCTATTAATACCAAATATATGTCTTGAGTTTGAGCACACTCCAGGAGATGGTGAAGGACAGGGAAGCCTGGAGTGCTGCAGACCATGGGATCACAAAGAGTTGAACATGACTTAGAGATTGGATAACTACAATCAAATATATGGTAGGTTTTTAACGGTAGCAATAGGAAACTAGTACAGACCTGGAGGGCATAGAACAATAAACTTCCTAACTTTACAGGTGAGGAAGGCTACTTTAGGTTCAGAGAGGGCAAGTCACTTGCCCCAGGTCCACTCAGCTCATTAAACTAGCAGAGTACACAGCAACTGGCCTTAGAATTCACTAGAAAGGCTTTAAATCCCAGGTCTAACACTTCCTACATATGTGACTTGAATTAAATTATTCAGACACCCTCTACTTCTTATTGTAAGTAATAACACCTTTCTCAAGAGATTAGGGAGAATTAAATGTAATAATGTACACAAGGTATTTAGTCTTATGCCCTAAATGCTCAATAGATGGTCATTTTTAAAAATAACTTTCACTTTTATTATCGTTTTCTTTGCTAAAATCTCAAGACCAGATATGCATACATATGTGACTTTTATAATCTTTTGTGTGTGTGTGTGTGTGTGTGTGTGTGTGTTTATTTGGCTGCACTGGATCTTAGCTGACGCACGTAAGATCTTCTTTCTTTGTTGTGCTATGTGGAATCTTTTAGTTGCAGCCTGTGGGATCTAGTTCCCTGACCAGGGATTGAACCTGGGACCCCTGTATTGGGAGCGTGGAGTCTTAGCCACCGGACTACCAGGGAAGTCCTCACAGACTGATCACTTTTCCCAATGCATCAAAGTTGTCCCTTCTAACTGGTATTTAATTTAAATTTCTCCACTGGTGTAAACATTAAAAAAACATCTTCCAAACAGCAGGCTAGAATCCATTCTGGGAATGGGCATTCATCTATGAGTAACACTGATTTGATACCAAGAACTTGAATCAGTGGCTGAATCTGTGTGTGGCCAAGGGCCCCATTTCACTGTGTTTCTTCTCTGCTTCACCTAGACACTATCCCGAGTCCACAGAGACACCCCCTAAGCCCTCTCTGTGTAGGAATCAATAGAAGTCTTTCTTATTATTTTTCAGAAAGACATCACTATTCAGATACAGCTCTTTTCTTTCACATTGGATACTAGGATTCATGTGTGCTTTGCTATAATTCTGCAGCTTCTACTCATTAAATAATAGGTTGGGAGCTTTTCAGAGTCTGTGAGAGGACAGAGGAAGAATATCAGAGGCCTGGGGGCGCCAAAGGATCTCAGCCTACACGGTAAATATTCATGAGAAAGGTACAGACTGCCTCATCTCTCTCCCTCCTTACAATCCATTTGAGGAGAAATGATTCTTGTAGTGCCCTTTGCATGCTCATTAAAGATCATTCTTAAAAAAACATAAGGTGGAAGAGCTGAATATGTTGCCTAAGTGATGTGTAATGTATGGTGTGGCTCTGACCTTTTTGATGTATTCTACAATGCAACTGGCATTTTTTTATTTTTTACAGTCCCCCCTCACACTGCCCTCACACACACACAAAACTCCTTTTTAACATCACCCCTGAACTTCTTGAAAGAGAAAAAAGGGGATTTGTGTTCAATGAAATCTGTATCAAAAAAAAAAAAAAAGATCAAACAGCTGCAGAGGAAATTTATTTGATTAATAAATTTTCAAAGGACAAGTGATGCCCTGCAGAAGTGTCTATAAGGTATCAAGGCCAGAAGAGAAGTGTCCTAAGGTAAAGGAAGCAGGGCCACTTGATCAGAAGGGATGCTGAAAGGATGAAAGGTGACGGAATACATGCAAGTAGGAAATCTTCCCAGATGAGAGTATCCGAATGAAATTTCTTTTTTTTCCCTGGATGGAGAATGATTTGGGATGTAGGCTGCTCCAATGACAAAAGAGCCTTTTGGCATCAAAGCACTGACCTGATAGGCTTTCTCTTCTCTTTTCGCCAACCCATACACAGGTTTCAGAAACATAGCATTGATTTGTGTTCGTTACCTTTTACTGCTCAACAAACCACCCTGAGAGGGAGTGCTCAAAAAAGGACAACACGTATTTTGCAACTTGGGCAGGGCTTGGCACAAAAAGGGCCTCTATGGGGGCTTCCCTGGTGGGTTAGTGGTGGAGAGACCGTCAGCCAGCACAGGTGACACAGTTTTGACCCTTGATCCCAGAGGGTCACACTTGCTCTGGAGCAACTAAGCCTGGGCACCCCAACTATTGAGCCTGTGTTCTAGAGCACAGGAGATGCCACAAAAGGTGCCACCGTGATGAGAAACCCACGCACCGCAAGTGGAGGGCTGTCCCCGCTCACTGCAACTAGAGAACCACCTGCACGGCAATGGAGATCCGGCACAGCCAAAAACAAATAGATAAAATTATTTAAAAAAAGAAAGCAAAGAAAAAAGGGTCTCTCTGTTTCACTCGCATCAGCTGGGGCAGCTTGCAGGTCATATGGATAAGGGCTGATGCTGACTATCAGCTGTAACCTCAGCTGGAGCCAGGACGGGAACACCCACATGCAGCCTGTTTCTTAGCTTCTTGGTTTCCTCCTAACATGCTAGCTGTGTTTGTAATACAGAAGTCCCAAAAGAACCATGCAAAGGCCCTATAACATTTTATAGCTTAAAATTCACAGACTGCAACTTCTGTATTAGACACAAGCTCACCCAGATTTAAGGAGAGGGGACGCAGATTTCACCCTTGATGAAGGAAAGGTAATTACATATTTCAAGAAGACCACAAGAGATGCATCATCTTTACAAAATTTACCACAACCCAGTTTGTTTTCCGGAAAGTAATAACTAACTCTAGGTACAGACATACTTCAGATTAAATACTTTGCTACAGAGCAATTATCTACGATTGTGTACCCATGAGAACAAATTTGGTAAATTTACAAATACTGACATCTAGTTGGATGTGCAAACATTGAGATAACTAAAATTTAGGCTCAGGTCACTGCATTTATGCAGGATGCAGGAAAAGACGGCTAGAAGTCATAAAGACAAAATTAGCCATTTTTTCTGTTGGTACACAAGAGGAGGTTAAGTGCTTGGTGAAGATGTAGCAATACTTTAGAGCATTCTATTATCACTTCCTAAATTGATGCTTCTGTAAATTTGAAGGTTGAGGTTATTAAACTGTACTGTGCTTTTTGGAACAAAACTCCCAGGGGTATGAAAAATTCTGTACTGAAGTAACAGAAGAGCACAATTAAGCTTACTGCGATCAAGAAACATCAATATTTTTCTAAAATATGCAAAAGAGAGGTGACATTTTTTCACAAAAAAGAATCTTAACTTCTAGGTCTGTTGCTGTCATTTGCTAGCTGTGAAGTGTTGGACAAATATTTTCTCCTCTCTAGAATTTATTTGTCTAAAAATCAGGACACCAAATGAGTAAAAAAAAAAAAGTCATTTCTTTTCACCCCAATAATTGCTCACTTAAAGTGACATGAAAGCCACTTAACTAACTCTAACAGTCTTTTTTTTTTTTTCTGCTTTATAAAACTGCTGAGCCCTGCCATTAACAAATGTCACATGGCCCTGGAAGTCTCCCGCCTGTCCATGTGGCAGAAAGAATTTCCTCAGAAAAAGGAGATTATGTTGACACCAGAGCATGACTGCAATGACAACAGAGAAAGGGGACAAATTGGCCCTGCCTGTGCTCTCCCAGAGTCTGTGTTCCAAGATGGAATAGCAGGAATAAGCCCTTTCTCTCAAACACTTAATAAAGGTCAAGAAAGCAGGCCACAGAGTTGGGTACCCGAGGTAACAATAACAGCATCATCACGGCAAAACCACGTGGTTTTAAACACCAAGATTCTTAGTTTCTCTATGAATTAGTTTATCTGTTGAAAAAAAAAAAGAAGGAAAATAACCATACCTAAGCCATTTGGGATTATGACTATTACAGAGGCCAGTATATAAAAAAGTACTTAGGACAGTTTCTGGCACATACTTTTTATTTGGGACATAGACCGTGAGTCCAGTCAGTAACTCAGCAACTCTGGCTCATCAGCAGATAAGACCATCTTAACTAAATGAGTCTATAAGCACTCTACAGAAGAAGAATCAGATGAGAATCACCGAAAATATTCTCAAAATGACGTATTTTTTTTTTTTTGTTGTTGTTGTTGTTACTGGCTTCTGAATGGTGATGTTTATCTATGGACCAGAATACAAAATCCAGCAAATGACCCCAGGATATGTGATGAAATTTATATGTACCTGGTTCTGGGAAAATTATATACTTTAGGAGATTCTGTATGATGAGCAAGAAAACTACAAAAAGAAGATGATTTGTAGTTGAACTGTTTTTCTGGTTGTATTCATAGTCAATTTTGTCTCCATCTCAGCTTGGAAACTGTTGGTTCCCAAACTGGATATGATTTTTCTTCACCTTGATGCTAAGTAACTCCTGAATGATTGATCCAATATTGTGGGTTTAAATGCATTATTATTTAAAAGAAGCAAGAAGATTTTTTAAACCATAATCATCTAAACCAGAAAATTAACATTGCTATCATGCTATTTAAAACTAATCCACAGATGTTATTAAAATAACTGTCCCATTCATATCTTCTTTTGGTTTAAGATCAATGTTTCCACATAGCATTTAATAGTAACGTCTCCTAAATTCCTTCCAGTCAGGAACAATTCCTCCATCTGTCTTTCTCCTGACCTGGACACTTTTGAAGAGTGTGAGCCAGTTATGTTGTAAAATACCCTTCAATTTGGATGTCTGATGTTCTTTCATGATTAAATGGAGGTTATATATTTTTGGCAATAAGACCTCAGAAGTGATACTGTAACCTTTCTGGGTATCTTTTTAAAATTAATTTATTTTTGTTAAAGTATAGTTGATTTACAATGTTGTGTTAGTTTCGGGTACATGGCAAAGTGACTCAGTTTTATATACATAACTTTTTTCCCCATATAGACAATTAAAAAATACTTAGTTCCCTGTGCTATAGTAAGTCACTGTTCATTATCTATTTCATATATAGTAATATGTGTATGTTATTTCCAAATTCCTAATTTATCCCCTCCATCACCTTTCCCCTTCAGAAATCTTAAGTTTGTTTTCAAAGTCTGTGAGTCTCTGTTCTATATATAAGTTCATTTGTATCATTATTTTTAGATTCCACATATGAGTGATATCATATATTTGTCTTTCCCTGTCTCATTTGCTTCACTTTGTAGAATAATCCCTAGTCTATCCATGTTGCTGCAAATGGAATTGTTGCATTTTTATGGTTGAGTAATATTCCATTGTACATATCAATATATCTACCATGTCTTCTTTATCCATTCACCTGCTGATGGACATTTAGGTTGGTTCCATGTCTTGGCTACTCTAAACAGTGCTGCAATAAACGTTGGTGTGCATGTATCTTTTCAAATTATGGTTTACTCTGGATATATGGCCAGGGGTAGGATTGATGGATCACATATTATAGTAGCTCAATTTTTCATTTTTTAAGGAACTTTTATACTGTTCTGTATAGTAACTACACCAATTTATATTCCCACCAACAGTGTAGGAGGATTCTATTTTCTCCAAAAACTCTCTAGCATTTATTATTTGTAGACTTTTTGATAATGATCATTCTGACTAGTGTGAAGTGGTACTCACTGAAGTTTTGATTTACATATCTCTAATGATTTGTGCGTCTAGTCAAGGCTATGGTTTTTCCAGTGGTCATGTATGGATGTGAGAGTTGGATTGTGAAGAAAGCTGAGCACTGAAAAATTGATGCTTTTGAACTGTGGTGTTGGAGAAGACTCTTGAGAGTCCCTTGGACAGCAAGGAGATCCAACCAGTCCATCCTAAAGGAGATCAGTCCTGGGTGTTCATTGGAAGGGCTGATGCTGAAGCTGAAACTCCAATACTTTGGCCACCTCATGCGAAGAGCTGACTCATTGGAAAAGACCCTGATGCTGGGAGGGATTGGGGGCAGGAGGAGAAGGGGAAGAAAGAGGATGAGGTGGCTGGATGGCATCACCGACTCAATGGGCATGAGTTTGAGTAAACTTCGGGAGTTGGTGATGGACAGGGAGGCCTGGCGTGCTGCGATTCATGGGGTTGCAGAGAGTCGGACACGACTGAGTGACTGAACTGAACTAAACTAAATGATTAGCAGCATGTGACCCTGTTAAGTCTCATTATTGGTGACATTAACCTAGATGACTTGGTTAAGTACTGTGTTCCAGGCTTTTCTACTTCAAAGCTGCTCTTTTCCCCTTTGTAATTAATATGTTCCATGATGAATTACACTTTGAAGCTATGAAAATATCTTATTTCTCATCTTACTGTAGCCCCAGAATTTTAGCATCCATTGATGATTCTTACCTTAAGCAATTATTACTGAGGTCTTTGGTGAATTTTGTATCTCCGTCTTTGCATCCTCCCATCATGTTGTCCCTTCTCCTGCATTTATGTGTTCAATTATTTATTTCTATGAGCATGAACCCATTGATATTTATTATATTATATCAGTTCAATCCACTATTGGTCTAGAATTAGCTGGTGGGATCTTCTTCAAGCTGGTTCCTTTGCCCCTTCGACATGGTCCCATCAATTTTTCAGCACTTTCTTACTTTGTGGCACAGCATGGTTTCAAGCTCATCTTCTACTTGCCCTGCTCTGGCCCCTGAATTAAGAGTTCCACTAGAGATCCCTAGCTCTATTTCATTGGAGAAAGGCATTTATAAATAAGATGTGAATGAAGGTGCAGTTACTTCTATCAGGATGTCATCACTCCTAGGCACTCTCAGTGGACAGAACTAGACGTAGAGGTTTGTAGACATACAGACGTAACCTTATCCATTTCTGTATCTCTCCAACTGTGTGCATATACTGCATGCTGGTATAGTCAACACAGTATTACTTTAATTTTCCCCCATCCTTACTAGTCATTTCTCTCCCTGACAATGAGAGGCCTGATTCTCATTATCTGCAATATCTTTTATTAAATCGCTCAGTTCTCTTATGGACATAAATAAGCCTCAGAATTGTGGGAAAAAACATACTAACTTCTAGCTACTGTGCACTATCTGTGTACCACTCTTCCTATCTTCAGTCTGACAGTGTACAGTGAAATACTGTCTTCAAAAATTACTTGCATTCTTTTTTTTTCTCACCCCCTGCAGTATGGTTACACTGTTCATATGCACTATATTAGGTTTATTACAGTATAAAATTTTGCGTTATCCCATGTAGAGATTACTTTTTTAATCGTGATATAATTGACATTCAAGATGGTTAATTTTGTGTGTCAGCTTGACTGCAGAAGCCCTGACAGCGGGCAGAACTTGACTTCTGTGTATATATGAGGCTGTTCCTGGAAGAATGGTTAAAGTGAGCAAAGAATTGTTGAATTGCTGGACAGAATGAAGCAGGTGGCACTCCCCAATGTGGGCTGGCACCACCCAATCCCTAGAAAGTATGAAAAGAACCAAAGGCAGAAGAAGGGCAAATTCACTCTCTCTGCTTGAGCAGACACCCATCTTCTCCTGCCTTCAGACATTGGTGCTCCCAGTTCTCTGGCTTTCAGAAGCAGATCAGAACCTACACCACTGACCCTCTGACCCCAAGGCACTTGGACTAAAGCACCCCACTGGTTCTCTGGTTCTCTAGCTTATAGGTGGCAGATCGTGGGGGCATGTCAGTCTCCAAAACTGTGTTAGCCAATGCTCATAATAAATCTCCTAGTATATTTCCCACTCATCTCTACTCATTTATTTTAGGTAACCTATTAATTTGTACCAAAGTATTATACCTTGAGAAAGAAGTTTGTAATATGAGATCTTGGTGTTGCAGAAAATCATAATCATTATTTCAATTAATTTGAGTACCCAGAGCAACTGACCCTTCCTTTTCCTCTTATCCACTCCCATTCCTACTTAAGTTCACCAAGGAAAAAATTGGCCAAAAAAACTTCTATTTTAAGAAAAAGAGGGTAAACCATGAAAGTGAAAGTGAAGTCACACAATCATGTCTGACGCTCTGCAACCCCATGGACTGCAGCCTTACAGGCTCCTCTGTCTGTGGGGATTCTCCAGACAAGAATACTGGAGTGGGTTACCATTTCTTTCTCCAGGGGATTTTCCCTATTCAGGGATAGAACCTGGGTCTCCCATATCACAGGCTGACTCTCTACCCTCTGAGTCACCAGGACAGACCCAGGTAAACTATAACCCTCCCCAATTTATTTATTCATTTGCTCACTCACTGCTAAATAATACATTTAGCACTTATACAATCATTTGAAATGATATAATCCACATACTCAAGAGTAAGCCGTAATCTGACTACTTAACTGATGAAACACAGAATATCAGCACTTGAAAAGAGATGTCTAAATATGTTTAATAGGGCTTCTCTGGTGGCTCAGACGGTAGAGCGTCTGTCTGCAAGGCAGGAGACCTGGGTTCGATCCCTGGGTTGGGAAGTTCCCCTGGAGAAGGAACTGGCAGCCCACTCCAGTATTCTTGCCTGGAAAATCCCATGAATGGCGGAGCCTAATGAGCTCAAGCAAAATATATCACATGACCAAGATATTGGCATTTTGAAATATTTATTTAAAAATATACCAGATGATTATGTCAAATTTCTGTATTGCCAAAAAACTTAGATTCCACTAAGTTATGTATCACCCAGAGTTGCATTATTGGATGTTCTGGTTATCTGGTTTACCACATGTCAGCATATTAGAATACTGGTAAATATATAAGAACATTAAAATCATACTTGCCATAATGTGACTTCTTAGATTCATAAAGTACTTTGGTACCAATGCTTCACTGTCATTATGAGCAATTGTCAGTTTTACATATGATACTTCAGACATACTAGAGTTGTATGGCATTCTCTAGATGTTGCTTTCTAAAACATAAGCTCCCCATGTCAACCTGAGGGGGATAAAAAAACACGGAAACTCACCATTGAAATTCACATTGCGGATATACTTCAACAACTTCTTGCCCCCAGCTTGCTCCATCTCTGGACAGACACCCCGGTAGTCAGCACAGAGATCCTTGTTCATGTGGTGAAGGGCATGAGCCATTGCATACACTGCGTCAATCACAAACTGAACTTTACCCTCCTGCTCATAGTTGGAGTCTTTCCCAATTCTCTCCTGTCCTGCACATGGAAACAAGAAACACACACAAACATTGGTGTTGAGGAGAATGTCTCAATTTGCATTTACTTTCTTTTTTTTTTTTTTTTTTTATTAGTTGGAGGCTAATTACTTCACAACATTTTGCATTTACTTTCAACTCTGCTTAAGAAAGCAATGCTTTGAGGAATACAGTCCTGCAGGCCACATATCCACATTTGGCTACCACGTTTGGTTGCTTTGATGGTTTTGGGTATTTGCCTTTGGAGTTCATTACTGGATATTTGTTCATTACTGGAGTTCATTATTGGAGTTCATTTCTGAAATATCTGACAGATCTCAGAAGCAGCACTTCTAATGATCACAATCACAACCTTTGTAATATGCCAACATACTTTCCAAAACACAGTGGTCCCAGAGAATCAAGGGATTAATGGGATTAGAAGCTGGGCCACCACATTCAAATCTTCAAAGCTGACTTATTCTAGAAGGGTGATGGACCAAAAAAAAAGTAAAAGAAAACTAAATACTACCCCTGAAATCACTACCTTCTTCTATACACCTGCCATTCTTCCTATGTTGTCTCAGATGTTGGTATTAGTGGCAACTCACATGCTCAGACTGGAAACCCTGATGTCTCTATTTTTTTTTTTTTAATTCTTTCTTGTCTCTCAGTCCACCCTCCTACAGACAAATATCCAACGAATAGCCGAAACCTCTTAAAAAGTGAACAGTTTTGGGCACACTACAAATGTCCCATTTATGCTTCCTCATCTCCAATCAGGACACAATGCCAGGAGTCCCTCTGCATTCACTCACTCTTCCATGTTCATATTTCCAAACCACAGAGCTAATCACTTCACCCTCATGCTCAGAATTCTGCAATGGTTCTCCACTGCCTGCAAAATGAAATCCAAATACTTTCCCTTGACAATGGAGGATATTCATCACTTGGTTCCTCTCTGCCTAGTAACAGTAAGAACCAGCAGTGATTAAGTGCCCTCCACTGTGCTGAAAGCTTTAGATACATGATTTTTTATTTTATCCTCACTGTGTGACTTAAGTATTATTAGTCCTCATTATACAGATGGGAAAGCTGAGCCTCACAAAAATTAAATCACCTTCCCAAGGTCATGTATGGGAGCAGCCATAAAAACAACTCATACTTACCAGAACCCAGAAGCAACATTTCTTTGACTTCATTGGCCTTACCTCACCCTTTTCCTATAATTCTCTCTCTCTCTCTCTCTCTCTCTCTCTCTCTCACACACACACACACACACACACACACACACACACACATCATATATTTTGGGAAGATTCCCTGAAGGAGGGTGTGGCAACCAACCCCAGTATTCTTGCCTGGAGAATCCCAATGGACAGAGGAGCCTGGCGGGCTACAGTCCATAGGGTTGCAGAGTCGGACACTACTGAAGCAACTTAGCATGCAGGCACGCACACACACGACACACAAGTATGGCTATTTTCCCTGTAAACATCAACTCTAATGTTATCTTTGCCCAAGCTCTTTGCTTTGCCAGAAATGTCCCTCCTTGCTTTTGCTCATCATAACTTAATTCTCACTCCATGGCATAGTACAATTGTTGCTTATACTTAGCTTCTTGATCACAAAGATCTTCATAAAATGTTTCGAATCTTTATAATAAAATTAATAGTATCACTGCATTTTAATGCGCTACCAGACTTTCCTTTCCTCTTCACACCCATTACATCCCCAGCACTGAACACAGCATTTGTATCTGACAGATTCTAAACAACACGTGTATTAAATTAGTTATTTGTTAAGTACATGATAATACCAGGAACTCTTTTTAGACCTCCTGTCCCTCTGTGACAAATAGTTAACCACAGACTGAGTTTCACCTTCACAGCAGTACTGCCCAGACTATTTTCAATGACACATTTGTGTAGGAATGAAACAATAGGCATTCTACAATCCCAGTCCATTCCCCTACAAAACAAAGTGCTCCCCACAGCCATTGTGTTCAACATTATTCAATTTCTTTACTGAAAGACTGTTTTAGAGTATTTAACATAAAGCATAATTTCCAAGGAGGAAGCTCAGAATTTCCCCAAATAATGCGAATTCCTATTTTTCCTTTCAGAGCACACATTAGGATCTCAAATGGCAGACACTTCTGTGTCTCACATGTATACCAGTCAAATACCACCCAACCTCATGCTCCCTGCTCTTCACGGGGTCCAGACCTTTGCCGTGTGTTTAGAGCAGGAATCTTTTTTGGAGAAGATAAGGTCTGTCATGAATCCACACTGCTACCTCCAATTCAAATTTTAGACCACAGGGTTTTTACTTATCTCGACACTCTTACACTTCTTTTTTTTTTTTTTTAATGAGGAAAATCCTGGTTCTTAATGACACCATTACAACTATTTATCTCCTCAATTCTGTAATAAACAGGTAACATTCTTAGAATAATAATCATGCTAACCAACAGTCTAAAAATGTAGTGCAATGAACAGCCTTGGAAAAAATGTGTGTTTCTCAGTTATCTGAATATTTTGGTGATTTAGTCTGAGAAAGGCGATTGCTGTGTTCAAGAGTTTTTTGCTAAATATTGGCAAATCCCCCTCTAATGGGGTTGCACTAATTTGCTCTCCCACTAGCGAAGAGAGTTCATTTTCCAACAACTTGACAACTGAGCATGTCCTCAAACTTGGATTTCCGTCATATAAGTGAGAAATGCTGTAACAGTATATTTTTATTTGCATTTTTCTTACTACAGGGGAAGTTGAATATATTTGCATATAGTTCAAAGCTATTGTATTTATTTTATGCCATCTGTTTTAATTAAAAGTTAGTAATCTTCTTCTCTGTTTTAAAAACAGTTTTATTAATAAAGTATATTCATTCCTTCAGATTAATTTGCAAATATTTTTCCTAGTTTGTCATTTTTCTTTTACTCACTTTAGGTATTTTCTGCATGAAATTATATTTGATAAAAACACTTTAAAAAAAATCAATTTATTTTCTTGTTACTGCCTCTGGATTTTCAATCACAGCTGGAAAAAAATGTCCCATTCCCAAAGTATAGAATGTTTTTTATCCATGCTTTCTTCTAGCACTTATATAATTTTATTTTTTAAACTTAGGTGTCTCATCCACGTGGAATATATTCTGCTGTGCAATGTGAAGAATTAAAATTTTATCTTTTTTCATATAACTATCTAGTTATTGTAACATACATCAGTTCATCTTTTGTCACTGATATGAAGTGCATCCTTTATTATATACTGTTTCCATGTATCATTAGATGTATTTCTGGATTTTTAAAATTTATTTCATTGTTGTTTATTCATGAGCCAACACTACAGTTTCAGTTCTAAAGTCTTTATAACATATTTTATATGTTATGACATATAAAGTCTTTATAACATAATTTAACTTTCACTATAACTATTATTTCTCCCCCTCCCGAAATGTTCTGGTAGTTTTTGTTTATGTACTCAAATGAGTTTTACTAACTACTTACCTATCTTGAGAAGAGAAAAAAAAATGGTATTACATTTACTGGGTTTACATTGTATCTATATATGTTCTAGCACTTCACTTAGCTAGAACAAAAGTCTCTACAAAGGTAAGAATGCCCATTTGTGTCTTCCCATTTGCTCCTCTATTTTTGTTTCCTTTAATAGTGTTTTAAAATTTTTCTCACAAGAGTTTTGAGTGTTTTGTGGAAAGTTAGCATTTGGTATTTTACTTAGTTTTGCAATTATAAATATGGTTTTCTTTGCTAAGTACTTCCACTGGTTTATGGTTGCATACAAAAAAAATTATTCTTTGTTTTGTTGTGGCTGTTTATTATTTTCCAACTTTCTATCATGAAAAAATTTAAATGTAGAGCAAGGATGAAAGAATTTTACAGTCAACTCACTAGGTTCTCACATTAACATTTTACTATACTTACGGTTATAAGGCGATTCATTTTCTAATATTACTTTTATAACCTGCTACTTTACATATTTCTCTTATTTTTTATAGTACTTAAAAAAGGCAATCTTGAAGGTGTTATGACCATTATAAAATATACATTATGAAACAGGTTCAGACTAGTAATTCAAGACAGCAGTTTTTCAACTACTTTTATAAAGACATTCATATCAGATGGAACGCCTTGAAAAATAAATGCAATATTTTAAATGATGAAATACTTTATTATGTGTGAAACATTATAGGCTTTATCCCCCTTTTGAACAGTCAGTCACCAGAAAGATATATTAGCTTATTAAAGGCTGTGAGAAAAAGGTGTACATTTGTCTTTGGGGCCACTAGGACTTGAAAAGTGTAGCCTCATAATGAAACTGTGTACAAGCCCCTGGGTCCTTATCTTCTTAAGTAGAAGGCTAACTGAAGAGTTAATGTTTGGGAAATGTGAAGATGTAGAAACAAAGAATTGCTGTTGTCTGGAGAACTGGTAAGAATTTAGACTATAAATTTGCCACATAACAGAATCACTGAACTCCCAGTTACCCCAAAGATATAGACACAGGCCTGACACATAGTCCTAACCTGTTTTTACAGGAAGCAGACAACCTCCAAGTGAAAACTGCTGGCCACAAGTACATAGACCCAGACGGTTGAAACCAGAAGGACGAGGATGCTTGAAACTTCACCTTGATGCCAACCAGTCTGAGAATGATCCTCCAGCTGATCACGCCCTGCTTCTTGAACACTATAAAACTCCTCACAATCCTCTCACATGGTGAGGGCATTAACCGCTGTGGCCCTCTCTGCCTGCAAAGCAATTAAAGCTACTTTTTTCTTTTTCACCCAAATCTCTGTCTCTGCATTTCTGTTCAGTACCAGTGATCAGAGGCTGAGTTTCGGCAACAATATCAAGAAGATCAGAACCAGCAAGTTCATTAACAACAAAATGCTAACTTTATTTCCCCTACCGTGGTAAATGCAACTGTGCGCCAAGTTCAGAGTCTCTGGTTATTCATCTACCACCCTACCTCTCCTCCCCTAACTGAAGTCTGGTCTCTTCTGGTACCGGCGGCCACTGCAGGAGGACGGGCTTCTGGACCTTTCCTGAGCAATGCTCATTTATCTCAGGCAACTCAATTTCCTCCTCAGCAAGCACTAATTTAGGAACAGGCCAGGGTTACAATTCTACATGATGAGGTGTAAGAAAAGAGTTTATTGGTTCCACATACAAAATAATAAAAATGAACTTATTTACAAAACCAAAAATCAACCCATAGACACAGATAACAAATTTATGGTTACCAAAGGGGAAAGTCAGGTGGGGGAAAATGAGGAGTTTGGGATTAAGTGACGTGCATTACCATATATAAAATAGGTAAAAAAACAAGGACCTACTGTAGAGTACAATTATATCTATATAACTGAATTGCCTGCTCTACACATGAAAATAACACAAAATTGTAAATCAACTATATGTTGATAAAAATGTTAAGTGTATAGCGGAATTCCTGAGAAAGTTCATTTGCCCTCAAAGAGAGATGGAACTCAATTGTATCAAACATTTCACACACCCCCAACACATACACATATACAGGCACGCACATATATGCACACACACATTCTGCAATTACTCTAGTCATTTTGCAGTCCTGAGCCAATTACCCAGCATACAAATAACAGCAGAATAAAAATGGGGTAATGATGTGCAAATACTACTGAGCTGTGAGTTAGCCAAGCCAAGAAATACCCTACATTTTTTTCTAAGTGACACATTCAATAGCTTATCCATTTAACTAAAGCTTGATAGTCAATGTTTCCCAGGCTTATTTGAACACTGCACTTCTTATTCATGTACCATTTTACAACATCTCAAGGGACAAGCATAAGTATGCTTTCTCCCCAACAAAAGGGCAAAGAAGGGTAGTTTCAAGAAATATTTTTAACAATGTAGATTAAAATAGAAAAAAAAAAAGAAGGCATTTTCAATCAGTTCACAGTTAACACCTCCTTCTTTCAGGCTTTCTGATGAACTGAGATGTCGTTATATTCTTTTCTTGAATGAAGTTCATCCTTTTCCTCACATTTCCCAGGAAAGGGTTTGAGGTTTAGATAAAATGAGGAGAACTCTAAAGCATTAATTATTTTTTTTTATTTCCCCAGCATGCAAAGAAGCTTTCCTTTTAAAATCCCCTGATTTTCTGATGTATTTTTATTTTTACCCAAACAGTCCAGTATTTATCTTTAAATGCACACTCCTGTAAGCTTTTGTTGAATAAACTGTCAGTTGCTCTACACAAACCCTCTCACAACCAGAATTTCTAGTGTTTGTTCTGCTAGCAAGGTCTTCTCTCTTTAAAAGACCTGCTTATTTTGCCGATTTTAAGATACTATTTTCTCAGAATATGTGACTTAGGTAATCTGCAAGAGCAAACTATTAGGGAGAAAAAAAAGAATAGAAAATGTAAGAAGTTATGGATCTGAAATTATTAATAGAAACAATCCTATTGCAGAATTAAACTAAAAGAAAGAGGGGTTTGGGCTTAAGCAGGAAACAAACCAAAGATACTTGCTAGTGTGAACTGAGAAACCTACCAAAAAGCAGATATGAACAACTGGCCGAGTGTTTATCCTATGTTTCTAGGGGATGCATAAATTATAATTTTTATTTTGATTTCACATATTAATTGCAGTTATTTACATCAGGAAGACCTCTTAGAAGTAGACATGCTCGTTCAGACTGTGCTTCTAAACCCTGCACTACGCAAATACATTTTATTGACTGTAAAGCCACAAACTTAAAAATTTCTTGAGGCTAAAGTCCTGAGTGGTACTGTACATAATTAACTAAAATACTAATGCTTGGGTAGTTTGCAAATGATAAATGCTTTAACAAAAAGAGGAAAAGGATATGTCACAGAGAGAGTCGGGTCATATTCAAGTGGTGACAGAACTGCTAGATGCCGGGTAAAGAGGATGTAGGGAAAGCAGGGTGGATATCCTGGAGCACTAGAAAATGTTGCAGGTTCTCAAAATACTACAGTGACCAGGCAAGCCTTATGAAAATGCTACTGCATTCCCTCCCATAATTTAAAAATATGTAAATAACTACCTCAGAGAGATTTTCTTTTTTTCTCTCTCATGGGTAGAGCTTTCTCTTTATAAGATGAATGTCAATGGTAAAATAAAACTATTTTATGCAAATTTGTTTCGTGGTGGTTTTTTTTTTTTTTTTTTTTAACAGTGACCGCCCCCCCCGCCCCCCGCCGCCCCTGCTCCCTTTTCATAGAATCTGGTAACAAACCATGCCAAGAAACACCAGTAGAAGAAAAGTCAGAAGTTCTGGATTGAGACCAAAGGCCTTCAGTGCCACTGTGCCTCTGTTTGGAGCTGAGGCTAAGTAAGAACTGAATGAGTCAAGCAACTTGTGCAAAAGAACAATGGTGGTTTTTGTCATAGTGCAATAGGCAGTCTGCACTTACTATGCTCTTCCTGGGCAACAGTTCTGTGCTAAGCACTTTTCACAGTTTGATGCTAAAATGTCCCAACGCTTCCGTGGGTACCATTTCCTATCCCTCTGTTACTTCATTTAGAGATGGTTCACCAAATGGTCCTGTCCATAGCTGCATGTGGAAAAGCAATGAACCTGGAGCTTTCCCTTTGTTTCTATTTCCAACTTGAGTTTGGAGCCACAAATAATCTCAAAGTTCACGCTGGCCCTGAGTTTTACATCCTCATACTCCAATGACTGTTTCACTTGAGTTTCCTGAAAGGAGAAAATGGACAGTTTGTCAACCACCATCATAGTTTCCCCTGACCTTTTCTTGAGTGGAAAAGTTAATGCCCAGAGAAATTGCCAAAAAGCTGGCAGAGGAAAAGCAACAAAAGAACACAATAAAATAATTGATCCTCCACCTTCGATGACTAAATTGTGACTCAAACCACGAACATTATCATGCTCTGCAGTGAACTCAGAGTACCCTGCTATAGATTCAAAAACAACTCTAGCAAAAGAATAAAAGAATGACCACAAACCCTCATTTCTTACCATTTTCCATGGAGAATGCTTCCCAGAAGACCACTTAATTAGCACAGCTGGGTTTTTCTCTACACTTTCATTTTTTATTTCAAGATGGGTACAGGCAATGATGCATGCAGTGAGTCAACATATTGGGGCACGGGTAGGTTTTATACAATGCATCAGTTCAGTTCAGTTCAGTTGCTCAGTCGTGTCCGACTCATTGTGACCCCATGAATCGCAGCACGCCAGGCCTCCCTGTCCATCACCAACTCCTGGAGTTTACTCAAACTCATGCCCATTGAGTTGTTGATGCCATCCAGCCATCTCATCCTCTGTCATCCCCTTCTCCTCCTGCCCCCAATCCCTCCCAGCATCAGGGTCTTTTCAAATGAGTCAGTTCTTCGCATGAGGTGGCCAAAGTACTGGAGTTTCAGCTTCAGCATCAGTCCTTCCAATGGACACCCAGGACTGATCTCCTCTAGAATGTACTGGTTGGATCTCCTTGCTGTCCAAGGGACTCTCAAGAGTCTTCTCCAACACCACAGTTCAAAAGCATCAATTTTTCGGTGCTCAGCTTTCTTCACAGTCCAACTCACATCCATACAAGACTACTGGAAAAACCATAGCCTTGACTAGACGGATCTTTGTTGGCAAAGTAATGTCTCTGCTTTTTAATATGCTATCTAGGTTGATCATAAACTTTCCTTCCAAGGAGAAAGCGTCCTTTAATTTCATGGCTGCAGTCACCATCTGCAGTGATTTTGGAGCCCCCCCAAAAATAAAGTCTGACACTGTTCCCACTGTCTCCCCACAAGGTACCAACTTGGAAGGGACTGTAGTTCAGACCCAAGTTTCACACACCCTCAATGTGTTGAAGGTGTTCTGAGAGACTCAACCAAGGACTTTATTTCCAAGACAAGTCCGTTGTAGGTACCACCAGCAAAATGAGCACAGGGAAGACCAGTGCTTATGAAACTCACACAAGAAACCTTGATATACCAAACAAGAAGATGGGGCTTCTTAAAGGGCATAGATTCAGTTTCCACTTCTCACCTAGATTTCCTCTCTTCTGATTTCTTAGGCTAAATTTCTGTTTATACAGGTTAGGCTGCTTCTTGTACACAAATAGTAAATTTATCAGTGAAACAATCTTTCTGGCAATGACTACAAGAGTCAAGAAAAAGACACTTAAATAGGTGCCTTGTTTCCTAACTGACCCCTCTGCAGGAACCCCTTCATTAATAACATTCTACTTCTCTGAAATTCTGTTTATGCCATTCCAAGATTTACATTTAGGCTGAACTTTCAGAATGCTAGTCAATTTATTAAAAATTTATTTAAACATCAGGTGAAATACTGGGTCTCTACCATCATCACCAATAGCTACTAAAACTCTGAGGTGGCAGGCTGATGAGAACTTTAGAGACAATAGGTCAGGGGGATGATACTGGAACCATTGCTAATCTTTCTCTTTCCTCTCCTTCTCCTCTTCCTTCTCTTCCACCATCCTCTTTCTTTGTTTGTTTTAGAAATTATAAGTTATTTGCCTTAATTTAGACAATGACATTGTATTTGTGAGTTGCATGAGAGTATACAAAAAAAAATAAATTTTCAGAGTAAAAATTGAACATCAATTTAGCTTCTTTGCCCCCAGTATTTGTTCCTCCCTAAATAGAAACATTTTCATTTCTGATCTTAACATCTCACAAAATTAAAGGCAGATATCTGTCTTTGGATATGAGGCAATAGTAAATGTACAGTACCAACTGGTAAATGTTCTGTCAAATCAATAAACAGATTCCCACACAAAGAAAGAGAAAAAAAAGTGGGGTGGGGGAGTAGGGAGGAAGGAAAGAAAGGAAGGAGGAGAAAAAGTATGAAAGAAAGAAAGAAGAAATAAAAAGAAAAGGAGAGGAGAGGAAAATAAAGAGAAAGAAAGAACAGCATGAACCCTGACCAAGCTTTTGGATGTATTAACTAATTTACAGGAAGTACAGAAAATAAACATGTAAGTCAACATTGCAGAGAAGAAAGCAAAACTGAAATGTAAGAAATTCTACAAAAATAGTAAACAATCTCTTTTCTTCAACAGTAAATTGCAAAAGTTAAAAAAAAGAGTGGAGAAAAACATTTTAAAAAGTTTAAGAAGACTTCAAGATAAAAGAGAGAGCCAATGGAAGGATTGTGGGGAACTACTGTGTGTATTTGTGTGTTATATTAAGAGTATCTCTTAGAAAACATACTGAAGTATTAAAAACAATATAAATGTCTGGCTTTACTTTGAAATGGCCAGAGGCAAGAGAAAAACATGTGAACATAAACTGGCTGTATATTGACTGTTGTTGAGGTTCTGTGATGAATACATGGAGATTCACTGCAGCATTCCCTCTGCTTTTTGTGTTTATTTGAAAGATCACATGATATTTACAAAAATAACAAGAGGAGGAGAGAAAAACAGAGAGAGTAGGAAGAGGAGAAACAAAAGCGAAGGAGGAGGAAAGGGGGAGATGGGGGTAAGAAAGAAGAAGACAAGGAGGGAAAAGAAGAGGGTGGTTAAGGAGATGGGAAGAAGAGGAAGAAGAGGAAAAGGAAGACAATTGGGTTGAAGAAAAGAGGAAATAGGGAGAAAACAGAGGAGGTGAAGTCAGCTGCCTGGAATTACGTGCCAGACACCCACTAGAGCCAAGGGACACAGACGTGAACACAAAACCTTCTCACACTCTCCCTGCTCACAGCTCCACTCTGATACTTCTTCTGAAATGCAGAGCTTCCAGCTCGCACCTCAGGGCTTAGAGGGTGACTCTGCTCCCCAGGTATGTAGGGAGGAGCACACACAACCTGCCTGCCAGCGCAGGAGACCTAAGAGGCGCAGATGCAATCCCTGAGTCGGGAAGATCCCCTTGAGGAGGGCATGGCAACCCTCTCCAGTATTCTTGCCTGGAGAATCCCATGGACAGAGGAGCTGGGCGGGCTACAGGCCATGGAGTCACAAGGAGTTGGACGTGACTGAAGTGACTTAGCACACACACATGCATACACAGTACAGATACAAGCAGGGTCATCTGACTCCTAGGGTCCAAAGTCATTTCCTGAAGCAAGGTAAGCATGTTGTGGGGATGGAATGATTTCATCTCACTAGCATAATGCCTCTTTGCCTTGTGAGATGCAGAGAAACGGCATAAGGGAATTGATCCCATTAGGGGGTTTGAAAGGACTTGCAGGGATCATCAGTCCAATGAAAGTATAAATAAAAAGAAAGAGCCATGGCTTTTGAGCCATTTGAGTTCCATATCCAGTGCTGGTGACCATAGATAAAAAGGAAAAATGTATATATGTATGTGGAACTCCCCAGAAGCAAGTCTGGTTTTTAAGCATTGTTATATACCCAGAACTCCAAAAAAGGGGCTGGGGGTATAGTGGGCATCCAGAAAGGAGGAAAGGGTGAGCGAATATAGTGGAAAGGAAAGTGAAATAATAAGCAAGTAACTTTTGTAAAAAGGTAGAAAACAAAGATTATAATCATTTACCATGGATAGTCAATGACTGAGAAGGAATACCTAATTTAGGTGAGCAGATGACTGCAGACAAAGATGGTGGGAAAACAGCCGGTCACTAAACCCTGATATTTGGGATCTTTTACTTAAACAGGGTTCTTAGTTAAAGACTCTACTTATCGCTGTTCTCACTGGTTTCAATGAAGTTATTCAAGTAGCCATGATAAAAAAAAATACTGAGTTAGCTCTTTTTTCAAGGCAAGATTGATTTTACACTAAGCTTTATACATATGTACACATACCTTATAATATATTCTATTGACCATTTAATCATTATCATTCAGAAATGAAATAGATAGGTTTCTTCCTACTGAACCCTAACAACATTCATAACAGAAATAAAGTCGATACAATTCTCAACTTGGCAGTTCTCAGCTTCTCAGACAAAGGCTCTGAGCTTCTAAGAATATCACATGTCACCTGTAATAAAAGCCAAATATAGAACAGCTAAAGTGGTAAGGAAAAAAAAATCTTAACCAAGTAATAACCAGAAACCTGAAACTGACAGTTCAACAGCCAGAACACATGGGGTGATTTGGCTGAGGAGCAACTAGCTACATATCCATGCTACGGTGGAAGGGACTTAAGTCGTGCTGGGTGACACCCCTCTGTAGGCCAATGAAGGGGAGGTTCTTGATGTAAAGTCTAGAAATCCAGGCTTAGTTTAAAACGCATGTAGTCAGTATGATTTAATGAGAAAAAAGTCCTTCAAAAGCTCAATGTGACGGTACTTCCATCTCTCCTGTCTTCAGACCAACCATGGCAAGAGTGAAGAACATGGAGGCTGGTATCAGACATATCTGGGTTGAAATTCTGCCTCTGCAGGCGTTGTATCCATGACTAACGCATAGTTATATAACTCTTTATCAGACTACTTTACAAAGTTCAAGTTGTCTGGTATTCATAGAGAGTACTGCAATGGAAAACAATAGCTAACATTCATTATTTTCTATTCTCCAAAAACTATTCTAAGCACTCTACATGCATTATCTCTTTTAATTCTGACTCTCAGTTCAAACTGTGATATTTCTAATGGTGATACATTCTGAATATAGTGAAACACTGGGTCATAAATGAACTGTTTAATCAATTTGGACAAATGTGAAGCCCTACACAGAATGTTTTCATCACTGAAGAAAGTTACCCTGTGTCCCTTCACAATTAACCCTTCTCCCTCCACCATGAAGAAACCATTGACCTGTAACTTAATTTTGCCTATACTAGAATTTCATATAAAGACCATACAATATGCATTTTCTCTCTGCTTTCTCTCACTTAGAATAATACTTTTGATATTTATTCAGTATCACAAGCTCATTCTTTTTACTGCTAAGTACCATTATACTGAATGGATATATTAGAGTTTAACTATCCATTTTCCTGTGGATGGACATCTGGGCTATCTCTAGCTTGGGGCTTGTTAAGCCCCATGGAGGGTCTGAGAGTTTATTCTATGTGTAAGAGTTTAGCCTGCCACACTTGTGTGGACACTGGCTGAAGACGTGAGGCCCTGGTTCAGAGCTAGGTACAGTAAGAACATAAAGTGTGCTCAGAGTTCCCTCCTTACCACTCCCCCCACCTCAAGTCCAAGGTGTGACCAAGCACAGTCCAGGTACATGCTCTGCGTACAATGAGCTTATAGTAACACTTTCAAACTCTGAGCTTAGAGAGTCTGAATCTTTTATAAAGGACTTCAAGCAAACCTACCAGACCTTTTTTCCAGAGGGAGATATTATCTTCATATACTGACTAGGAAACAAACCATCCCTATGCTTCTTGATGGTACGCTATCTGTATCTTCCAAGGCCATTTGCTATATAAAAATATCTTGGAAAGATAATCAGTTCCTCTGCCCTCAGTATAGCAAAGGACACCAATAGAGGATTGTCCCCTAAAAGGTCAACTAAGAATAAAGCTTCTGTGAAAATTTCAGCACAAGAGTTTTGTGGCTATATGTTGTGACTGTTCTTGAGTAAATATTTAAAGATATTTAGGAATAAGTGTTGCTATATTAGAAGCTCATGAATGTTTAACATTTAAAGGCATCATCAGGTTCTAAAGAACTTATATCACTATATTTTAATAGCAATGCAGGCTGCTCAATATCTTCTCTGACATTTGATGCTATCAGTCTTTTTCATGTTATCTATGTGAATTAGAACCTCATTGTGGTTTAAAGCATTTCTAACGAGTAATGATGAACTTCAATTTCTTTATATGCCACTGACCATCTGTATTAGACATAATAGTTTCATGTTCTAAGTGTCTTAGAAGTTCAGCATCCCAGGCCATTCAGATTCTCTATCAAGAGTAGTACAACAGTCCAAGAGATCACAGGGTTAATGCCTGAAATATGGTTAAATGGTATTATTTAAGGAGGAGGTGTAGCCAAAATGCTTAAGTAAGAAGACCCTGAACTCACTTCTTCCCATAAGCACACTAAAATGATAGCTATTTACAGAACAATTTTCAATAAGAACAATCTGAAGATTAGCAGAAAATATTTTCTACAACTAAAGATATAAAGAAGGAATCACAATGAGACAGGTAGTAGGGGTGGAGACCATAAGTGGGGTCAAGACACACATCCATCCGGAGGCAGCCTACAAGTGGGAGGATAATCATAACTGCCTGGCATGCTGCAGTCCATGGGCTTGCAGAGTCAGACACGGCTGAGCGGCTGAGCAAGAACAAATCGTTTAACTGCAGAAAATTTTCAAAAGGAGTAATAGGTCTGAGCCCCACATTGAGCGCCCCAGCCCAGAGGTCCTACTCCAGAAGGAAAAGCAAAAGCCCCCAGGGCATATGGCTCTGAAGTTCAATGGAACTGGTGTATGGGAAAGCCAGAGGGCTATTGGAAACAAAGACTCTGCTCTCAAAGGGCGTGCACACAACCTCACACACTCCACAACTCTGTACAGACACAGTAACTTGAAAGGAGCCTTGGTCAGAACCACTCACTGATTTTGGAAAGCCTCCTGGAGAGAGCAGGTAAATGCAACTCTCCCAGGGATACACATGTTAGCAGGAACCATTTTGGGCAGATCATTTTACCACGAGGACACTGCTGCTGCAAGGGCCATTTGGAATCCTATTCTCTAACCTGTTAGTGCTGGGGGATTACTTGTCTAGCAGCTAGTAGATACCAGTCCTGGAATTCCTTGGACCAAGCAACCAGCAGTGTGGGGATCTGGCCCCACTAACCAGTGGGCCAACACCAGCCCTACGACCCCAGATCTCACAGCTAGCCACCTGGGACCCAGGCCACCAATGGCCTGCACCAGCCTGGGATCCCCGAGACTGCACTGGGGCCCCCAGTCTCATCCACCAGCAGGGCAGCAGTCTCCACATGAAGCAGTTCCTGACAGCCAACCAGGTCAGGCCAGCCCTGCCCACCAGCATACTAATGGTAGCCAGCTCTTCCACAACAGAGGGGCCACCCAGTCTATACAATGGGCACCCTGAGAGCTCTGGTGACTAGAGGGGAGAGTGAAACTGGATCCTAAAGAACATCTCCTACATGAGGCAACCTAGCCTTACATTGAAAAGATCTAGAAAAACAGCCACAAACAAAACTCAGTAGGTAGAGGGAAACTATAAAACTATTTTGCACAGTGAAGGGAACTATTAAAAAAAAGGCCACCTACCGAATGGAGGAAAAATATATTTTCAAGTAATATGCCTGATAAGGGGTTAATATTTAAAAAAAACCTCATACAATTCATCAAAAACAAATAACCTGATTAAAAAATTGGCAGAAGACCTGAATAGATATTATTCCATAAAGACATACAGATGGTCAACAGAATCATGAAAAGATGCTCAACCTGGCTAATCACAAGCATAATGAAGGATCACCTCATTATGTTTATTATCAACACCTCAGAATGTTTATTATCAAAAGATAACAAATGGTAAGTGTTGACAAGGATGTATGGAAAAGGGAATCCTAGTGTAAGGTTGGAAGGAAAGTAAATTGGCACAGCTACTACTATGGATAACAATATGAAGGTTCCTCAAAAATTATTCACCTTGCAATGCAGGGAACATTGGTTCGATCCCTGGTCTGAGAGGACCCCACATGCCAAGGGGCAATGAAGCCTGTGAGATGCAGCTGCTGAGTTCATATTCCAGAGCCCACATGCCACAACTAAGCCCACATACCCTAGAGCCCAAGCTCAGCAACAAGAGAAACCACCGCAATGAGAAGCCCACACACCACAACTAGAGCACAGCCCCTGCTTGCTGCAATTAGAGAAAGTCCATGTGCAGATACGAAGACCTAGCCAAAAAAATACACACACATACATACATACACACAGAGGACTACTACATGATTCCACTTCTGGATATTTTTCTGAAAAAACAAAAACACTAATTTGAAAACAGGTATGTACCCCTCCATGTTCATTGCAGTCCTTTTTTTTTTTTTGACAATAGCAAAGATATAGAAGCAAAGTAAGTGTCCATAGATAGATGAATGAAGAAGATGTGATATATACACATACAAACAGGCACAGCCACACACAATGGAATACTGTTTAGCCATAAATAAGAATGAAATCTTGCCATCTGCAACAACATGGATAAACCTACAAGATATTATGCTAAGTGAAATTAGTCAGACAGAGAAAGAAGATTATTATATGATATCCCTTATATGTGGAATCTAAAAAACAATTAAACAAACATTACTAGACAGAAACAGACTCCTAGATACATACCACAAACATGTGGCTGTGAGAGAGGTGGGGGTACTGGGTAAATAGATGAGAGAGATTAAGAGGTATGAACTTCCAATTACAAAATAAATGTTTGTTGGGGGTGAAATCTCTAACATGAGGAATAGAATCAATAACACTGTAATAACTTCATATGGTGACAGATGGTAACTAGAGTTATGATGATCATTTTGTAGAGTATACAGATATCAAATCATTATAACGTGGAACCAACATAGCGCTGTAGGTCAATTATAATAATTCAATTTAGGTATATGTATATAATTTGTTTTAAAATTATAATAAACTGCAGCCATTAAATTATACTTTGCAAGACCACAATAACCTCCAAATTCTAAACGTGATCCTTTGCCACATCCTTCAAGGAGTCAGTTAGAATGTAAGGTCTCTGTAGTGGTTTCCAAATGAGCTACAAGAAGCAGCTTATAGGTTGTTTAAATCATATTCTCCTAAGGTCATAAACTTTTTATAGGAAAAAGTTATGTGTAGTTTTTGTTTTTGTTTTTTTACCCTGTTTTTCAATGTAATGTTAATCCTTTCATGCCAGGAGGTGTCACTTCCTTGAGTCATTGTTTTCAAGAGTAAAGCAAAATGCTTTGATTCAAATCCCAATACTGCTAGACATTAGCCAAGTGACTTGGAGGAAACCACTCATCAGATCTTTATGAACTTTGTTTTTATCTTTCCTTTCACTTGACTATAAATATTAGAGCTCTGCCAACTCTGCTGAGTTGTAGGGATGATCAAATGACACAGGAGATACTAAAACAATTTAAAGACTCTAAAGTGCATCTCATAAAAAAGATAAATCAGTACCCAAACAGATGGAAAAAAAATATTTCACTTTGCAAGTTTTCCAAGAAAGGGAAACCAAAACAGAGGCAATATTTTAGTAGTTTTGCCAGTGGCTAAATAAATTAGTACAGTGTTTTAAAAAAAAAATTTTTTTAACTACACTTCAATTGTTCAAAAATTTTTCTACTCTCAATCTGCAATGATAAAAATAGTATTTTCATCATTTACTATCGATATTATTAAATACACATTTACTATTGCTTGTCTAATGCTTCCTATATGTTGGGCGTTGTACTAAACACTCTTCTTGGACAGGTGACCCTTGAATCATGTGGAGACTAGGGGTGCCAACCCTTCATGCAGTTGAAAATCTGCCTGTAGCTTATAGTCAACTCTCTGCATCCATGGTTCCTTGTTATCCTCCCATTCAACCAACTATGCATCGTGTAGTACCATGGTATCTACTCCTGAAAAAAATCTCCATATAAGTGGATCTGTGTAGTTCAAACATGTTTTGAGCAAGGGTTAAGCGTACAAGCTCACTTAGAACCTCTCCTTAAAACACAAAACAAAACTCTATTAAGTTCTTATTATCATTTACATTTTACAAATTAGGAAACAGAGATGCAAGCTCAGAGTGCTAGGCTTCATAGTTATTGAGCTGGCCAAAAAGTTTGCATTTTTCTGTGACGTATTACAGAAAAACCCAAATGAACTTTTGGGCCAATCCAACAGAATGGGGGCAAGAAACACAACTGATTTAAGGTGATTTAGTTTCAAAGTTCTCATTCTTTACTACTCCATTTAACGATTTTTGTAAATTCATCCTCAGAAAGTAATCCAAAAGAAGAAAAGAACAAGAGGTCTTAAGAGATATTTCTGAATGTGTTTTGTGTGTACTTGCCAACTTTGGAGAGCTTCCCAGGTGGCTCTGCTGGTAAAGAATTCACTGTCAGTGCAGAAGATGTGAGAGATGTGGGTTCGACCCCTTGGTCGGGAAGATCCCCTGGAGGAGGGCATGGCAATCCACTCCAGTATTCTTGCCTGGAGAATCCCATGGACAGAGGAGCCTGGCAGGCTACAGTCCATGGAGTTGCAAAGAGTCAGACACAACTGAAGTACATACACACACCAATTTTGGAAGTGATGTGAGTAAAGATTCGGCAAATTATGGCAAATAAAATCACTTGACTGTTACATGATATTTAAAATAATCAAGAAAACTAACAATAAGTACAGTATTTATAATCCACATTTTTTTAAAATTCAAAGTTACCTCAACAAGACTGTCAGAATTTCTAGTCCTGCCCATGCCTGCATTCCGAGTGTTCTCAAGGACTATAAAGGTCTTTTTCCTACAAATGACAAATCCAGGTCAGGAAGCCCAGCAACATCATCCCAAAGTCTTTCTTTCCATGAATGCTAATGAATAAGACAGAGCCAATGAGACAGAATTCACTATTTTAATAAGAGCTTACACACTCTGGTGTTAACATCAGAAGAAAGTTAGATATAAGTGAACAGTTAGATATGCTGTCCCCAGAGAAAGGAAGAAAGTTCTTATCGGAACACAAGCCTGGAGTTTATTTCACTGCAATCTTTCTCCATCAGACAAGTGAACCACTCTCTCAAGGACAATGGCTTTTCCTTTGTCTAAGGCCTTTCCCTTTTCTATGTGTAGAAAAGTGGCTCAATGCTTTAAAAGCAGACAGACAGAACTCTCTCATTTGGCCAAATTGACAAAAGACAAACCTATGGACCAGAGCTCCTCTCAGACACGCCAGTTTAGAACAGACACTCAAGAAACAAGCAAGAGAACCCAGAAGCCTGGAGTCACACACTTTTCTCAGGGGCCACAGTGGTAGCTACTCCTGGACTCTGAATGCTGGGACATTATAGCATATTTACTATGAAGTGTCTGTACCCTGGAGGGTGGCACAGAATGGAAGAAACAAATACTGACAAAAGCCTTTCCAGATGGCCAGACCTGGGTTTGGATTCTTTCTGGCTGAATGACCCAGAGCTGGAGGCAGAATGGAGCTCCTAAGCCTGGGCTGCCACCTCCTGCCATGTGAGCTTGGGCAAAGAGCTGCACCTCCCCTGATTCCATTTTCTCATTTATAAAACAGTGAAAAATAAAAACTCTAGCTATTTTAGAGAGTCGTTGTGAGGGTTAAAAGAGTTAATATGTGTTTCACATTCATCAACTAAAAGTTGGGGATAGGGAAAAGACAGTCTCTTCAGCAAGTGGTTTTGGAAAAGTTGGACAGCTTCATGAAAACCAACGAAGCCAGAAGATACCCTCACACCATGCACAGAAATAAGCTAAAAATGGCTTAAAGACTTAAATATAAGACATGACACCATAAAACTCCTAGAAGAGAACAGAAGCAAAACATTCTCTGAAATAAGCAGTACCAATGTTTTCTTAGGTCAGTCTCCCAAAGCAATAGAAATAAAATCAAAATATACAAATGGAAGCTACTCAAACTTAAAAGCTTCTGCACAGAAAAGAAAACCATCAACAAAATGAAAAAAAGCTACAGACTGAGAGAAAATATTTGCAAATGATGCAACCAACAAGGGCTTAATTTACAAAATTTACAAACAGCTCAAACAACTCAATAACAACAACACCACAAACAAAACAGCCCAGCAGGAAAAAAGGCAGAAGACCTAAACAGATATTTCTCCAAAGACAACATATAGATGGTCCACAGTCACATGAAAAGATGCTCAACACTGTTCATTATTATACAAATGCAAACCAAAACTACAATGAGGTACCATTCCATACCAGTCGGAATGGTCACCATTAAAAAGTCTACAAATAATAAATGTTGGAGAGGGTGTGGGGGAGAAAGGAATCTTTTTACACTGCTGGAAGTAATGTAAATTTGCACAGCTACCATGGAGAAGAGCATGGAGGTTTCTCAAAAAACTAAAAATAGAGTTGCTATATGAACCCACAATCTTATTCCTGGGCATATATCCAGGGAAAACCATAATCTGAAAAGACATATGCATCCCAACAAGCACTGCAGCACTATATACAATAGCCAAGACCCAGAAGCAACCAAAATGTTCACTGACAGGTGAATGAATAAAGATGTAGGACATATGCACCATGGAATTACTCAGTCATAAAAAAGAACAAAATAATGCCGTTGGCAGCAACATGCATGGGCCTAGAGATGAACATACTAGAGGAACTAAGACAGAGAAAGACAAGAAAGACAAGTATAATATGATATTACTTATAAGTGGAATCCAAAATATGACAGAAATGAACATATCTATGAAACTGACATAAACCCACAGACAAAGAGAACAGACCTGTGGTTGCCAAGGGTGGGGATAAGGAAAAGAGGGATTGGGAGTCTGGGATCAGCAGATGCAAATTTAGGACGGATATAAACAGCAAATTCATGAACCGTTCCATATTTTTTGGCTTCCCTCATAGCTCAGTTGGTAAAGAAATCCACCTGCAAAGCAGGAGACACCGGTTTAATTCCTGAGTCGGGAAGATCCGCTGGACAAGGGAAAGGCTACCCACTCCAGTATTCCGGCCTGGAGAATTCCATGGACTTGCAAAGAGTCAGACCTGAATGAGCAACTTTCACTTTCACTTTCATAAACAACAAAGTCCTCTTGTATAGCAGAGGGAACTATACTCAATATCCTGTGATAAACCACAATGCAAAATAATATGAGAAAATTATAAATACACACACACACACATATATACACACACACACAGTGTACATCTGCAACTAACACAATATTGTAAATCAATTCTACTTCAATAAAAATTTTAATTAAAAAAGTGAGGCTAAAAATGTAATTCCCATTTTGAGGATCATTATCATCTATGTCAAGTGCTTGGTCTAGTAGCTGGCATCTGGCAAGCATTCAATAAATATTAGTTACTATATTACTTTTAAAAAGACTCAAAATTAAAATCTTAAGTGTAACACTTGCAAAAAGCTGAAGGTTTTTGTTCATTTAGATTTGTATTCATCTACCATTTTTTTTTTTGTAGGATGAGACTGTCATTTAAGTAAGTACCTAATAAGCATTGATTATTTTATAATTTTCACTACTAAAGTTTTAGCCCTTGCTCTAATTTCTTCCTCATAGGATGTAAAATGTAACAATTTTCCATTTATGAAAATAACAATAATTAATGGAGGGAAAGATATGGTCAAAGCTGTGAGGTTGATGCATTCCTTAGGCCTCTGTTTCTGTGATTCTTTTTTCTTTTAAGGCAGGGATGGTTTATATATCATAGCTTATTGAATTTGGGGAATTTCTCATTTTTTTTTTTTACTTAAAATGGAGCACACGTCAACTCAAATAAATGCAGATCTTGCAGTTTTCTTTCAGTATCTTGTAAAAACCAACATAATGGAGTTATGAAACATTTAACATGTGCAGCACAATAAATCCTACAGAGCCCCTGATTCAATCCATTTGCCCAGGTTGATTCTCCAAATGAGAGATTCTGTTTCAGTGCTTGAAAGAGGCAGCAAGCCGAGCATCTTCAGGAAAACACAGGCACGTACCACCTGCCCCTCCTCTCCCAACCTAATCAATTGAATTGATAGGTTTTGTGCAGATTTTTAAGAATGGCAAGTAAAACTAATTCCTCAACACTGACTTATTAAACTTCTACTCTATGCCTGACCTGAGCCAGGTATACAAACCCCCCCAAAAACAAAACAAAACAAAACAAAAAAACTGAGTGTCTGGTGTCACTGAACCTGCACCAGAGTACAGGAGAGAGCTGTTCACCACAAACTCACACTAAGGAGGGTAATATCACAAACTGAGGCCAGTGACCTTCAGAAGGAAAGAAAGTGGGGAGAAGAGACAGCAAAGAGACTGACTTGATCATGGAGGAGTCTTTCTGAAGGGAGTGACACTCTGAGATGTGAAGTGTGAGTAGGTATTAACTAATCAAGCCTTGTATTGAGGAAAACCCATTCTAGGCAGATGGAACAGCATGTACAAAGGCCCTGTGGTAGCAAGAATTCAGGAGCATTTACAGAAATAAAGGAAGGTCAGAGCTGCAGCAACAGGAGATGGGGCCCTAGAGACCATGCTCAGAGCTTGTCTTCTTCCTGTGAACAGTGTATGGACACTGACATGTCTTAAATATCAGCAGGGACAGGATTAGTTCTGCACACACTAAAAATAGCACTGATTTAGGTTTGGGGCCCTTCTTGAGATTCAGTAACACTTCTGCAATCCCAAAACTTGTCCAAGGAAAGAGAGAATCTGTTGAAATATAGTCCATGCCTGAGGCATGATTTATGTAGTCAAGTTAACAGCGAGGCTGTCAGACATTTGAAGTCCAATAACTATTTGTCCTAATGATTTTTGTACACTTGTATCCACAGAAGGGGAACCTCTTCGACTTGGCTCTTGGCATAGTTTTCCTTTGATTCTTTGGTGGTTTAAAATTTAATTCTAAAATGTAGCCATTTGTTACAAACTTGCCTGAAACTTGCTTGTGACAGTTGCATTTTTCTCAAATGAAAAAAGCAACAGCATCTTGTAATTTGACATTTCCCTACCATAGAAAATTGCCCATTCCTGCCAGAGCATCAGACTACTTTGGTAGCTCAATTTATAACTGCTACTCTGATATTGGTATGCTTTCCCTTAAAGGTATTATTTTGTACTTTATATGGTTTCTCATGATTTCAGTCTCCACCACCTGTTTTCATAAGGTGGCAGGACTGTTTGCCCAACCCTAAAAGGACAGAGAGTCCCACCAGGATGAGACATGTCCAGAGAGAACTTTATAGTTCAGGCTGCAATTCCCTGTTGTGCGATTAAGCTGCTGATGAGACAGGACATGTGTATTTGTGTCTTTTTTCTTGGTACAAGCTATAGCTTTTCATCAACATAACAAAGTTTGAGCACAAACAGGAAAGTATCGCCCTGCTTTGAGCTCAGGAGAGGAGACAGGAAACTAGGTCAACTCACTTCTTCATTACAGCCATTTCTAAGTGAGGATCTGAGGGATCCATCCAGGATCATGATCAGAGGTGTTCTACTGAAGATCCTTTACCGGCTCTGTGTCAGCAAGTGAGGAAACTGCTGCATTAACAAGACCAGAAATTGATTCCCAAAGGAGAATGTGTCTATTTATGTCCTAAGGGTCTAGGAAGGCAATTAGGCATCAGAGGAGAAAGAGCACAGGGAGATATCAGCTGCATTTATTATGTGGTTGATCCCTTTGACCCATGCCTTCCTCGTCTGTATAATAGAAATAATAACCTCTTACAGACAGTCAGGGCTGTGGCAATGGTTTCTGCCAACTATTTAGGTTGGCAGAAATTAAATGCCCTTAAACACCCTTTTAAGGTTTCTTGGAACAATTCTTAACTGCTGTTTTCTAGTTTAACCTCTTATTTCTTTTACTGCACTAATTATAACTTGCAATGATTTTATTCATCTGCTTTTGGTTTTCCACCTGGCTTTTGGACTGGAATCGAAGCTCCCTGAGGGCAGAGCCTGTATCTTGCTTCCAGCTCAGCTGCTCACCCTATGCAGGCACCTGACACATATTTGTCAAATGAACAAATGGGGGATAGAACGTGAGAAAAAATGAGTGTGTGTCACCAGTTACTGGGATTATTTTTCTCATTAGCAACTATGTTTTCAGATAGGTCACACACTTGCTCCAAGGTTCAGTTCTGTTTTAATCTATAAAAGGAGGGTGATGCACATCTTGTTTATTTCACCAGGCTGATGGGGCACCACTCGGGAGGATAGAAACACATAAAGGTATACTGACCTGTGCCTAGTACTTTACAAGATCAAGGGTGTTTAACGCCAAGAGAGAAATAAGACTGACTATGAATATTAAAAAGGACAGGGGTTTTCAATCATGGGGGAGATGCTTTTTATAAAAACAAAGCCAAAGGTAACTTTAGTCACCACCACCCACCACCTTAATGGCATATAAACGCACTGCACATAAACTATTCCCACCAGGCACCATTCTATCGAATCCTGGCAAGTGAGACCATGTAGCAGGGATTACTGTTGTCCCCATTTATGGCTGAGGAAACATGGGGCTGAGACAGCTCAGGGATGTGTCCATGGACACAGTATGGGAGAGCGCTGGGGCTCACACCTGGCACTTAGACTCTGCAGGTCTCAACCACTTTTCATGCATCGATTAGTGTAACTATATCAGGCAGCTTGAATCCTGTGTTTCTACATAATAGAGCCCTGGGCACCAGGAGGGCAAACACACACTATTTGAGGGTGAGGAAATGGGAAGCCTCCCCGTGGGTTCACCAGATACCTCACCAGGTGTGACTGGAAACACTAAAATTAAGTTAGAAGTACCCCTGGACAGTTCTATCTGGATTAATACAAATGGTAGATGTTTATTTTGGGGGCACATTTTTTATTCTCTAGAAAAAATGAGTATGATGCTGCACACATTGTAAAAGCCTAAAATGCTTTTAGTACCAATATTTCTCTTTGGAAGGAGTAAAAGGAGGAAAAAAACAAGCTTGTATTACTAGAAATGCCTCCAAAGGAAAACTGTACTCCAGTCTAACTTTCTTGATGATACTTGATAAGTCATGCAACAGCCCTTTCTTAAACCTACTAGAATGAGTCTAAGCAGCCAATTAATAATACTTCTATTGCTTAGAAGAGGCACTTTGTTTACAAGGACTGTTGCTGAGATGACACCGATGCATTAATTCCCCTCATTTGGGAATTCCTTCTCATAAACTGCATAGCCTGACAGAGTTTACAAAATGTGGCAAGGCTGTAACTCCAGTTTTTAAAGCCATCGCCTATTGAAGCTAATGAGAAAGAAATGACACACAGCTCAAATAATTACCCCTTCTACCGTTTATGGAAATGGTTTTTGCCTGGATCCCCCTGGGCTTTCAATATGGTGTTCCAGATCCGCCGGATTTTGCATAGAATTCAACCTGGCTCTGTCCATCCCCTGGTGAGTTGTAGGCCTGAAGTACAATGGTGTGTGCTGCAGAACCCTTTTCATGCTTTGGAGGATCAGCGGCAGAAAGAAGAATCCATTTTTCTGCAGAGTGCATCTACACATGTCTATTTGAGAAGGCTGAAGGCAGCTAGCCTCTACCTTACACATCCGGTCAAGACTTGGGAAAATGGGCTTTATGAAGTTAGTGCTACACCCGCACTGTTTAGTAAACACAAGGGCCTGGTTTGCCATCCATGACTCCTCTAACTTTGCTTGTATGGATATAGTGCTCTCTGGCAATATTTTTGCTAAGGTAGGGGTTCAGCGGTAAAGAATCCGCCTATGATGCGGGATATGCAGGTTCGATCCCTGGGTCACGAAGATGCCCTGGAGGAGGGCGTGGTAACCCACTTCAGTACTCTTGCCTGGAGTGAGGAGCCTGGCAGTAATATCCTTACATATTTATATGTCATTGTAAGCTCCAAAGTTCTTATTCATTGCTTTTAAGAAGTTTAGAACAGAACACAGGAGGCAAAAAAAAAAAAAAAAACTGATTTGAGTTTGCATCATGTGGTCAATATAAAGCTCTGAGCTTCAGAGGTTGGAATCCTGGAGGATTCAAGACACACAGGGTTGCCACATGCTAAAGAATTACAAGGACATGGCTGGACCTAAGTTAGCATTCTCCCTCAGCCTCTACTAAAAGACAGTCAGGAATAGAAGATGAAAAGGAAGAGACTGAGTGGAAGCCTCTAAGTTTAAGGGGGTTGTGTACCCCTGGAAAGAGTCCTCGGCTCCATCCCTCCCACCTCGCAGCGTCAGGAGGGCTGGACAAGCCATCATGGTCAGAGCTGAGTCCGGAGAAGCTCTGAGATGGGGTCAGGGGACCATGCTGTGCTCACCTCCACATCTCCACTCCTAAGAGAGGGTACCACGTTCCTGGGAGTGGATTCCTGGGCAGGCGGGGGTCACAGGGAAATGTCAAAGGCCCAGAGCAAAGGGACCTCACAAACAACTCCAGTGCCCCCACCTTCATAGAGCCCCCTGTAACTAAGTCTCAACTACACTGATGTGTAGGAAGGAGGGACTCTAAAAAGACTGGTCAAACTTTTACACATAATTGGAATGGAGATGCAAAAACAAAATGACAGAAAACATTCAAAAGTGGCGTTTTTTGCACTGCTGGTTTTGTGGCCCTGAGTTGCACTTTTGTAACTTAGCTGGAGGAGAGGGTGCAGTGATCACCGCTCTCAGAAGCAGCCTTACCACGTGCCACTTATCTTCTTTCAAATTTACCCAGTGTCACAACTGACATACTTGATGAAAGATATCCACTGAAATCAGGCTACCCTTCTGTTCTAAAGTTCCTTTAGAAAGATAAACTTTCATATCTAATTGAATTAATAGTAAAGCCACAGACTCAGCATGGCCTTTCATATGATTTAATGCTCTGCTGAAGTCTTTTTGTCCGGCTAGTACATACAGGGACCCAAAACCATACCTATAATCATCTTTTATGAACGTGGGATTTTTATTCAATACTTCTATTCCAAAAAGTATTTAAAATATGTTTTCCAAGAACAATGATGACTTCAGATGTGACATTCAGGTAATTCTAATTTGGGTAATACTAGAGTGATTACCATTTCATCTAGCTAAATTTTATTAGTAAATTCACCCAAAGAGTTGCTATAAAATGCTGTACTATATCCACAAAGCCATTCTGAGATGATTCTGAGACATTTAACACATATTTATATTCATTTTAAAATGAATGGCAACATATAAAAATTCTAATAATCTGAAAAAAAAATTCTAATCTGGTTCATACTTATTAAATCACAATTAATCTGCATCAAACCTTAGTTTAACAAAGCAAAAAGGAATAAAAATACATTTTACTTTACTTCTCATCAAAATGGCTTCAAAAAGTCTTACAGCAACAGAGAGTAAGACATTATTTGTCTATAGCACTTTGAAGTGGATTCCTTAATCATGCTGAATAAATGAGGAATCACAATATAACATCTATATAACTATTAAAGGTCAATTAAGAATAGAATAATAAAATGACAGGGAAAAATAATTAGTAGAGTCAAATCCTTCCTCTCCCCACGCCCCATATATTCTCAGAGAATTTAACTTACTTCAGTGTAACTCCTTTCTCCTGATAGTTAACAGATTATATAGGCTTTCCCAGGCCTGGGTCCCGGGTAAAAATAAAAGACTTGAGAAATGCATGCTTTACGCTCACTAACAGCATTTTTTTTTTTAACACATGAGAAGGATATTTAATTTTTTTAACTTTTTATTTTATATTGGAATAGGCTTTCCTGGTGGCTCAGACAGCAAAGAATCTGCCTACAATGCAGATATCTTTCATCAAAGCCTGGGTTTGACTCCTGGGCTGGGAAGATCCCCAGGAGAAGGGAATGGTTACCCACTCCAGTATTCTTTTTTTTTTTTTAATTGGAGGCTAATTACTTTACAATATTGTAGTGGGTTTTTGCCATACACTGGCACGAATCAGCCATGGGTGCACATGTGTCCCCCATCCTGACCCCCCTCCCACCTCCCTCCCCATCCCGTCCCTCAGGGTTGTCCCAGTGCACCGGCTTTGAGTGGCCTGTCTCATGCATCAAACTTCGACTGGGAATCTATATCACATATGGTAATATGCATGATTCAATGCTATTCTCTCAAATTATCCCACCCTCACCTTCTCCCACGGGGTCCAAAAGACTGTTCTTTTTATCTGTGCTTCTTTTGCTGTCTTGCATATAGGGTCATTGTTAACCATCTTTCTAAATTCCATATACATGCATTAGTATACTGCATTGGTGTTATTCTTTCTGACTTACTTCACTCTGTATAATAGGCTCCAGTTTCATCCACCTTGTTAGAACTGATTTAAATGCATTCTTTTTAATAGCCGAATAATATTCCATTGTCTATATGTACCATGACTTTCTTATCTATTCATCTGCCAATGGACATCTAGGTTGCTTCCATGTCCTAGCTATTGTAAACAGTGCTGTGATGAACATTGGGGTACACGTGTCTCTTTCAATTCTGGTTTCCTCGGTGTGTATGCCCAGGAGTGGGATTGCTGGGTCATATGGTAGTTCTATTTCCAGTTTTTTGAGGAATCCTTACACTCTTCTCCATAGTGGCTGTACTAGTTTGCATTCCCACCAACAGTGTAAGAGGGTTCCCTTTTCTCCACGCCCTCTCCAGCATTTATTGTTTGTAGACTTTTGGATAGCAGCCATTCTGACTGGCATGAGATGGTACCTCATCGTGGTTCTGATTTGCATTTCTCTGGTAATGAGTGATGTTGAGCATCTTCTCATGTGTTTGTTAGCCATCTGTATGTCTTCTTTGGAGAAATGTCTGTTTAGTTCTTTGGCCCATTTTTTGATTGGGTCATTTATTTTTCTGGAATTGAGCTGCATGAGCTGTTTGTATATTTTTGAGATTAATTCTTTGTCAGTTGCTTTGTTTGTTATTATTGTCTCCCATTCGGAAGGCTGTCTTTTCACCTTGCTTAGAGTCTCCTTCGTTGTGCAAAAGCTGTTAAGTTTAATTAGGTCCTATTTGTTTATTTTTGCTTTTATTTCCATTACTCTTGGAAGTGGGTCATAGAGGATCCTGTGGTGATTTATGTCAGAGAGTGTTTTGCCTATGTTTTCCTCTAGGAGTTTTATAGTTTCTGATCTTACATTTAGATCTTTAATCCATTTTCACTAACAGCATTTCTTAATAGGGTTTTGCCACCTCCCACTCCCAATAGAGTGGCCTTTACTTAAACTATTAATTTTGACAAACAAGGTGTAAACACAACTTAAGGGTACTGGCCTCCCAAAACATGGATATTTACCAAAGTATACTCTTTGGCACCTGATATATATCCATGGTAAATATTGGTTGATTAGTGACTCAGATAGAAACTGAATTTGCCTATTGTGTGATTTGAAAGCATGTGTGTGAGCTAAGTAAGTAGCTTCAGTCATGTCCAACTGAATTTCAGACATGGGATTGGAATACATTTCAATTGTATTCCAACTGAAATTGGAATACATTAGATTTTTGCCACAAAACAAAAGAAAAAAATATATCACCAATTTATTCTTCCTCTGTCATCTCAAAAGAAGAACAAATCTCTGAAAGTCAAATTATCCCTTCATGGGATGATGGATTTCTAAATGCTGAGTTCCTTCTTTTCAACAAAGAGATAATTCTGATGAATCAGTATTTACAAAGTGACATTTGGCAGGACGATAATGTTAGTTAGACAAACGTCTGTGTGAGCCTTAAAATATGACACAGTGATAATTTTTATGGACTGCCACAAACAGGCACATTCAGATTTTCAGGACCTTCTGACTTTAGAGAATGGGTTTAGAAGCAAAGAGCTTGGGGATGCTACTAACCACATAGGCATATGATGCATCAGGGATAAACGGAACAAAAGTTGAGGCAGGAGGTGTTCAGCAAGTCCAAAGATGCTTGGGGACACTCTACAGTGTGTGTGTGTGTGTGTTTTACCCAGTCCTGTCTGACTCTTCATGACCCTATGGACTGTAACGTGTGTGTGTGTGTGTGTGTGTGTGTGTGTGTGTTTTACCCAGTCCTGTCTGACTCTTCATGACCCTATGGACTGTAACCCTCCAGGCTCCTCTGTCCACGGAATTCTTCAGGCAAGAATATTGGAGTGGGTTGCCATTCCCATCTCCAGGGGATCTTCCCAGCCCAGGGATTGAACCCGGGTCTGCTTCATTGAAGGTAGATTCTTTACCATCTGAATCACCAGGGAAGTCCTTCTGGTGCTGAAATTCCATAATCTTTGAGCCTCATTCCAGCATCCCATTTATAACAAAGTTGAATGCTGCCTGCCTACAAACTTGGCAACATCTCTGTACACTGCTGTCCAACGTGCACTCCAGTGAGAATCTCCTGTGTATACATACATGCTTATTCAAATCCTTGACTTTATCTTCCTGTTAGAATTTGATATACACGCCGATTTTCCATAGGACTGACATAAGGCAATAGGATCTTCATGACCCGCCATCCCCACATCCCAGGCAACTGCTTTGAGCCCAGAGCAGCAGACACTTGCCATTACTGAGCTATTACTGTGTAATGATATCACTTTAGATCCCCTGTTTGAGTGCTCTAATTTAATCCCCACAGTAACTTTGGATGTAAACTTTTCTGATTCCCATTTCAAAGATGAGGAAAGGCTTTGAGAGGTTAAGCAATATTTTCCAATCTCCGATAGGGATATAAAGAGAGAGCCGTAGAACACAGTCCTAGCCTCTTTCATGACAGTTTCACAGCCATTTGGTAGAGTGATTTTTCTGATATCAAGATGGCCTCAATCCCTTCTGCAGACACATCACTTCATCTATGTTTTTTTTCCTACTTCTTTTGACCTTGGTATCTCCACAAAAACATACAATTCCCAAAGAGCTCATATGCTGGCTTGGTCTCTGTGTCAGCAACATACTGGCGAGCATTAAGTGTGAACACTTACCCAGTAGGGCAGGGGTGGCAGAGTGTACATTTAACCTGAAAAAAAATCCCATCCGATCTTTCTTTTCATAGGTGACACATAATCTATAACGGACTATCTAAAAATGATGCACTCTGTTAGGTGTGTAGCTGCCACTATGTGCACGAGGAGATGGAACTCTTCCACGGAGCAGCGTGACTGGCATTAGTACCTGTCAGGTAGCGTTTGCGTTTTCTGTGAAGCTAAAAGCACCAACAAACCTCCCCAAGAGCATGGCCCCTTGGGGCAGGGCAGCCAAGACAACCAACAAGCAGGATGGGTCCCTGGCGAGTCTTAATTTATATCAGTGACAATTAGGCAACCTCCAGGGAAGGTGGCATGAAGAATGTCCAGTTCTCAAGGTTGAGAGATCTTGGAACTGGGTATCAGGAAAAGTTGGGATTTGCTTAAAATACTGAAGAATGTGGTAGCTTTCCTTGTTTGAAGGTGACTTTAAGCGCATATAGAAAATTTATAGGAATAAGAATTACATGGCTGTTCATGTAAGTTCCTATAAGAATCTACACACAAGTAACCCCACATTAAATTATAAAGCATATACAGTTTTTTTAATGATGATTTTTTGTTTAACAATTATTCTCCTTTTTGTGACTTTGTACCATCTTCGGTTTTTTAGAGCTCACTGTTTCCCCCTGATCTCAGGGACTTGCTCTCTCCAAATAGTTATGGATCCCACACCTCATCTTCAAGACTCATCTGACCAGATAACTTATGCAATGATCTTGAATGATCCAAGACTACTTGGAGCTAATAGAAAATAAGTAGCTCATGATGGCTACAGAGGCTATACATTCCAGAAAAAAAAAGGCACATGCTAGTTTGTGTCTGAATACTAGGAATGAATATTTCAAGACTTTCTTCTTCAGCAGAGACCAGTCACAGAGAGATATGTGAAGGGGGCTGTTTTCTGCAGTCCTCAGATCAAGACACCTACTAACTACACTCTCTGCACTGCCAGATGATTCAGCCTGCCTCCACCTCTGGTTGCTTCTTCCCCACGTGCCCATTCTCTTGGTGCTTCAAAATCTGATACCAACACAAGTTTTCCCTTGCATCACCCCATATCCTTAAGTGAACCAATGGCTTCCTTCTCCCATCCACTCTTTTCTTTCATTAAAACAATTTCTCAATACAAGAATTCTCAGTAATACAATTTATTTTTTCATTTCTCTCGATGTTTTCTTTCCCTGTGATCTAGCAAATCTCAGTCTGTTCTTTCCCCCATTTTTCCACTTCCAAGTTTCAAAGTGTCAGGATTTTTGAAATAGTATTTTGGGAATACTTTCAAAGAAAATACAAGTTTTGTTGAATTTGGACAAAGAAAGTATAAGAAATAATAACGAACACAGACCACCCATGTTGTTATAGTCAATGATGGGAAGAACGAAAGATACACTGATAGTGGTAACCTCTACCTTCACGCAGGATGGCATCTTCTACTGCAAGGTAAGTGGTAAGTAAGAAGAGAGAAGATATTTACATAATTTGGGGTCACAGGTAATTTAGCAGATGTGATCATAGATTCTTCACATGGAGGAAGCATGATATGAAAACACAAACACTGCTGTTTCTATTTCTGAAGGTAGTGGTTTGGATAATGAGCTTGCATGTTTTTATAAGCTTAAATTCTCGATAATCAGCACTAAAATATGACTGCAGACAAAACAGTCTGGTCAGAGTATCTACACAGACTGGAGATGGGTCTGAGAATGATCCTAAGGGCCATCAGAGCATTCAGTCCCCCTTTCAGACTCCACAAAGCATCAAATGTCAGAAAGAGCCAGAAAACTGTCATCAATCATTTAGATACTTCTAGCACATTTGGATGTCTCCTGTCACAGAGATAAATTATCCACATGTCAAACTAATTTTTCGGTTTCCACTTGAAAGCTTTGTGTCACCTAGGTCTAGTCAACATTGAATTAATAGTTTTTTCTCCCCAACCCCCTGCAACGTTATAAGGATCCTATTACTGACAACACTGTTGTTATACACTATGGTCTAGAGAATGTGGTTAATCTGATAGCCTAGGTAACTGAGTCACATATCCAGTTGTGTATTATACAGATTTTTCAAATCATTATTGTAACTCATGTCTCTGTTTATATCTTATCTCCCTTTCTTCGCATGCATACACACACCAAAAAAATCTCCTTGAGGAAAAGGTCTAAATTTCAGCATCCTCACACCATTCATGGTATTTTAGTACTGTGCTCAATATGCATTACTCTTCATTAATAGATGTTTGCTGAATGGGTGAATCTATAATATCTGGATGGCCAATATTCAAAGACCTACATTGCAGAGAAAAACTACTCATGAGTATACAATATGAACGTCTCTTTCTTGATCATACTAAAGACATTTTAGGGTTTGTGCTACCTCAAGGTTATCATTGCAAATGTTGAAGCCCACTTAAGCATAAAATTGGTGAATGTTATTTAATAGAGGGCTAGCTCGTAAGATGGTAGGATACACTACACACTTTTGCAAGATCTCCTACAATTTCCAGAATCTGAAGGATAAAGACCCAAATCCACACATGTCCCATTACAGCTTATTCCTTTGTCCATATCTTTATACATCCAGCCTTGACTCACACATTCGTCCTATTCTCTTGAGAGCATGTTTTTCTGCTTTTCAAGTCCTCTGAGGGTCCATCATTTTTCCTGCTATAAGCCCTGTGCCATGGTCTCTCAGAAACCCTCCAGTCTGTTCTTCTCCATTCCTAACCAGCCAGTGTCGACTCATCTTTTGAGAGAGCTTCTACCTTTAAGATGAGTAAAATTCCTTGATTATATGCCATACACACAAAATATTTACTACAGTTTATAATTATGTATTCATAGAAAAGTCACTGGAATAATGTTGATTTTTTTCCCCCTACTTTCTCTAGCAGCATGAAAGCATGGTTTACTTCCTTGGTTTACTCCCCATCGGATCAGGAGTACCTGGCACAGTGATGAGGAGAAAGGAGCCGCTCAATACATATTTGTGAATGAATCCATGGATAAATATGTGATTCTGCTTCCTGATTATGGACTACACATAAATAAATGGTAAACACTTGTGTTTCTTATTTAGAATACTTACATAAGGTTACATATGAGGCTTAGTGTCTCAAAGCATATTTTAAATAGCAGGTAACTCAATTTGGACATTATGAAAGTCCACTGAAATCCTCATTACTCTAACCCCCATGTACACTTTGTTTCCTTCATCAAATATGTTGTTTTAGCATTTTTAGTCATGTCTCTGCTGACAGTTCATTCTGATGCTGACATGGAATTGGTGAGAGATTTAAGCCTCTGTGAAAATGACTTTATACTCCTGGCTACAACGTGGACTAATATTTTTCCACGAGGGCATTCAAGGCAACATGACCCCTTTTGAATTCAAAGAATCAATGAAAATGTCAATTATCACTAGATGGACAGGCAGAAAGGAATACATTCTTGTCTGTAGTGATTTTGTCCTGCAAGACTTATGCTCCTGTTCCATTTTCTGAACAATCTAGTAAAATTCAATTTACTTTTTCAATTTGTCTCCAGCCAAGCTTCCTTCTGTCAGCTCTACAGAAATTTCAATGCTGGCCATGTACAGTAATAGGAGAAGGACAACAAGAATGAGATTACCTGTGCATTTGCGATCTGTGTCTTCTTTCTTTGACCCACTAATCGTCAACTTGCAGTTGAAGTTTTCCTCCCAGTATTCAGCAAACCATACGTTTCTTCGGTTGTTTTCAAGTGTGCGGGATGTAAAATAGGCATCAAACCCTAAACAGAGTTAAATGAAAAGGTCATTGCTTGCGGGGCACTGCTGGAACACTTGGAAATAAAAATACCAGTAATAGTTTTTCTTTGTTTTAGTGGACTGGATGCTTGCTCTTTTGTGTCAATCAAAAAACAAAAACAAAAGAAATAAGAAAAAGGTAAAAAATTCTAATGGCAACACACATGGCTAAATCTTCACTTCATTCTATCAGGCAGATGCGTGGCCAACAAATGACATTTCACAGTGAAATCTGAGTTACAGCTCTTAGCAACAATATGATGACCACAGCATCCCTTGTGCCTCTTGGGAACTAGACCAGGGACAAAGCATCTTTATCATCACCAAGATAATAAGTGATCATTTCCATACTTACTATGGACCAGACTCTGCTTGACATAGGTTCTTTCTTTCATTCACTGAGAAATGAAAGGTTGTTCTTTCTTAACAGCCTGTGTGGCAGCTGCTATCACTTCCATTATGCCAGTGAAAAAAGAGAGTCTTAGAAGAAATAAGGGTTTCCCTGGTGGCTCAGATGGTAAAGAATCTACCTGTAATACAGAAAACTAGGGATTTGATCCCTGGGTTGGTAAGATTTCCTGGAGGAGGGAATGGGAACCCACTCCAGTATTCTTGCCTGGAGAATCCCATGGATAGAGGAGCCTGGCAAGCTGTAGTGCATGGAGTCACAAAGAGTCAAATGTGACTTAGCAACTTAATATATTCATATGAGAAGAAATAGCAACATGCCTAAGGCCAATCACTATGTCATATTCTGCATCCCTAATCAGGTGAGTTATGACCTGTGATTATCATTCTAAGAACCTTCCTGCATTTAGTAAGGATCATTATGGATTTGACTTCCCAGTCAAAAAGTAAGTTTATGTAGAGATCATAGGTAAACTGACCCCAACATAAGTGTAAAGCTGCTTATGAAGAGCTTTAGATGAACAGACTTGAGAGTGTAAGTCCCTAGGAAATCTTTAGCTACCTCTTTAGTATGGTTCACCCTTAAATGGTCCGATGGTCCTGCAAGAATCAGATTGGACTCAGGATCAGAAGAGCGGGCATTGAATCCCAACTCCACAAACCTCAGTAAGTCCTGGAAACATGAACAAGTACCGGCTGCAATGGTCTTATTTCCCTTTCATTTACCTTTAAGATGAAAATCCCACTACCTGTTTTCCTCACAGCATCTTGTTTCCAGCCATGGTAAGAATTTGGAAACTCACTGATTTTAAGATCATGAACCACAGAAGGTGGATTTATTTTCACAGTAATTAAATCATTCAAAGTTAAACTTATTTAAAACCCTAAGCAGGGGGTGGAGCTCCCAACTAAATCTCACAAGAGGAGCACATTGATTTAATTTTATCCACCATTACCTTCCTGTCTCAATACACAGTAACCCCACTATAAGTGGAAAACTTGAAGTAAGCAAATGAGACAAAGAAACAGTAAAGAAAAAAGGAGATCACATAATATTTCAGGGAAAATAAAAATAATTGTCTACATCTCTTACTTATTTTCTAGGGTGTTGTCAGAACACGATATCCAGTCTTTCTATGCTCCTGACCTCATTGATTTGAGGTAATCGAGCTATAGCATCTGATCTCACCCTGATCTCCGTCTTGACAGACTCATGAGCTGCTGGAAGTCCCCTCTTGCCTCACTGTTCTCCCATAACCCTGAGACCAAATGACTGTTCAGTAAAATGACAATTCCTAAATAAAAGGAATCTTTGGGGAAAAGACCGGTGAGCCCCCCAAAGTTTCCAGGAATACTACACATACACCCTTGGTCATGTAAACACGTGCATCCACTCAACACAGGTGACTAAACTTTCATTTCTCTTTCCATCTTGGCCCCTCCACCCGAGGTGAGGGAGCAACAGTGGTACTGGTGGCCCCGACAGACCACACTTCCCAAGCCCCATGCCCTCTGACATCCCCTCTTATGGAGGTGGCTTCTTTGTCCGTGGACCATTGCCATGTATGATACCAATAGTCTGGAAAACCTTTACTCACTGCGCCTCTTCCTTGTGAGAGTCTCCTGCTTGGAATCCAGCTACCAGGCTCTAACAGGACGACAGGCTTTCCTGGGGTACAGGAAACTATGTGGAAAGAAAGGAGCCTAGCCAGACCCCAACCCTCTCAGCCAAGCCTCTGTGGACTTCACACCCCTGCTGCTGACTGCAGCAGAACCACTCGGCTGACACCAGCCCTGGTTGCAGAAGCGGGGTGACTCGTCTTCTCAATCACTGATAGCCGAGGTGGTTTATTTCTGCAGCCGCAAAGTGAAATGCGCCTGCCTTGGCACAGCACCCTGAGCCCTGCAACAACACACCCTTAAGGAAGAGACAGCCTCAAAAGCACACAAATAGAAATAAACTCTCTGGCCACATGCCACAGGTCTGAGCCTCAAACCAGACTCAGAAAAGCAACTTCTAAAATGGCTCAAATTGTTGCATCCATACCTACATTCCCCAGCTCAGAAGTAAACATCTTCAGAGGAATCCTCATCACTGAAAAAGTCCATCACTTCAAAACACCTCTCTCTTCAGCCTGTTATCTGCTAGAAATGCAAAGACATGCTGGGTCAGCAAGGACCAGGGGGCAGCTAGCAAACACGCTGGCGAGCATGAGAAAGCAGCAGGTCCCTCCCTCTAAGTGAGAACCAACAACTCCCAGAAAGCCTACACTCTAACAGAAAGCGGACGAGTAGCAGGCTTTCCTAGTCGCAACCGTCATCCCTTTCCTCACACATCAAGTTCACTCTCAGCTTCCTTCTCACAGCAGGGACTCACTTGTAGGCTGAACTTGGCTTTCATGCTCCCCAGGAATGAGCGACCAACTTTGCTGGGCATTTTATAAGATGCGGAGGTTCTGGGTGAAACCAAAGAGGCTGCGATTTTAACAAGCCCCAGGTGCTGTGTATGAAGCTCGGGTTTTGAGAAGCAGGGCTTCGCCAATCCTGGGTTTTTAACAAGCTCCAGGTGTTGCTCTTGTTGCCCAGATTCTGAGAAGCAGGGCTCGAGAGCGAGTCCGGAGTCTCCACAGCTGGGATCCAAGCGGGTTCAGCCCAATTTGTTAACTCTCAGCGTTGTTACTTTCTCAACCTTGAATGTTTGCCCTGGTTCAGATGCCAGGGTCTTCATTTTGCAGTTGAGACTTCTGCTTCGTACCATACCTTGCTCAGCATTGCAGGAGCCCTGCTTTGCCTCCCGTGGTCTGCAGATGGCTGGGGGGAGGTGGAGGGTGCTGGGTGACCTATGAGTGAATTTTCCTAGGCTCCGTTGCTGCCTGGAGCTCCTTTGAAGCCTCAAAGACTGTGTTCCTCACCTATGTCTCCAGTTAGTGCCCTGGACTCCCCACGTCAGGAATTTTAATCCTGGTGCAATGTTTTAGCCATTCTAAGAAGCTAACCAGAAATAGCCTTGTGCCTTTGAAATGGAGCAGGACCCTATGGTTCTTCTCACCTCATGTCCTCTGCCTGCTTGTGTCTGTAGAAGAACTTTACCCAAAGAGTAAGTTTAATCAGAGAAGTGAGAAAATGCAGAAGGAAAGGAAAACAGTCAAGCAGGACAAAATAATAATAGTTTAGTCATTAAACAAAGTCAAGAGCCTTTAGTTCCTCCTTGAGGGTTACAGATAATATTCTGAGCCAGGTCCTGTGAGCTGTCTTGTAGATACTGAAACCCCCACCATGTGGAAGAAGTTAATTACATGATGACCAGAGTGTAGCCATGACATATGCTGCCACAATTCTGAGAACTAGCCTCGACAAAATGGGATCAAACTGACCCTGGAACTAAAGATTAACTGTACTCAAAACAACTGAGATGATACCATCAGACCATGGTGTGACCAACTTGAAGACGACGGTCAGAGCTGACTGCGTGGTTTTTACATGTAGCCCCTCCTCTGCCTGTACACCCCTGAAACTCCCCTTTAAAAGCTCTTGCCCACTGATTGTCAGTGGAGGAGTTGGGCTCTGGACACAAGTCCGCCCTTGGCCCTGGTTGCTGGCCTCTGAAACAAAGCAAACTTTTCTTTTCACCAGTTGTGCCTCTTTATTGGATTTTGAGTGGCAAGCAGCCAGACCCCAGTTTTGGTCACATGTTAATTACCTCTTCTGAAGGCCCATCGCCTTCAAGGAAAACTCAGAGCCCTTAGCCAGGCACCAACATAGCATAAACTGGCTTTTGGATGGTTTTCTAGAGACTGGAACTGTTAACCCGCAGGAGACCTGCGACGGGTCTGCGGGTCTTTACAGTCCACTATTTGTAAAGCACTCAGCACTGCGCTGCTCCAGTAAAATACGAACTGTTGGTTCTTCAGTAAACACACTCATGCATTAAACATTTATGGAGCACCTACCCTATGACAGGCACTCTTCTCTGTACTCACAGACCTTGGGATTAAAACATACATGGCCCTTCATGAGATTAAGAGCCAGTCTGATGGAGAAGATAGACTTAACAAGCACCATTTAAATAAACATAAAATTACAACTATGATGGCTTCTATGAAAGAAGGGTACATGGTGTTTTGGGAGCACAGAGACAGAACTGTGTTAGGGAGTCAGAGAGGGCTTCCTGGAGAGAGTAGATATGTAGGTGGAAAAAAAAAAAAATGGAAAACCAGGGAGCAAATAAGAGCAGAGATAGGACATTCATTCACATGGAATAGCTATGCCTTAGGAATATCCCCTTCATGGATCACTGCCTTGTGGTGGCAAAGGGCTCGTGTAACTCAATGAAGTTATGAGTCATGCTGTGTAGACCCAAGACAGACGGGTCATAGTGGAGAGTTCTGACAAAACATGATTCACTGGAGGAGGGAATGGCTAACCACTGCAGTATACTAGCCATGAGAACTCAATGAACTGTATAAAAAGGTAAAAAGATAAAAAGATCTAACACCGAAAGATGAGCCCCCTAGATTGGAAGGTGTCCAATAAGCTACTGAAAAGAGTGGAGGAGAATTACCAATATCCCCAAAATGAAGTGGCTGGGCTAAAGTGGAAACAATGTTCAATTGTGGATGTGTCTGGCAATGAAAGTAAAATCTGATACTGTAAAGAATAATATTGCATAGGAACCTGGAATGCTAGGTCTGTGAATCAAGGTAAATTGGGTGTGGTCAAGCAGGAGATGGCAAAAGTAAATAATTGACATCTTAGGGATCAGTGAACTAAAATGGATGGAAATGAGTGAATTTAATTTATTATATCTACTACTGTGGGCAAGAATCCCATAGAAGAAATGGAGTAGCCCTCATAATCAAAAAAAGCATCTGAAATGCAGTACTTGGGTGCAACCTTAAAAACGACAGAGTGATCTCAGTTATTTCCAAGGCAAACCATTCAATATCACAGTAATCCAAGTCTACGGCCCAACCACCAATGCAAAAGAAGCTGAAGGTGATGAGTTCTATGAAGACCTAGAAGACTTCGTAGAACTAGCATCAAGAAACTAAGTTCTATTCATCATAGGAGATTGGAATGCAGAGGTAGGAAGTCAAGATACCTGGGGTAACAGTCAAGTTTGGTCCTGGAGGACAAAATGAAGGCTAACAGATTTCTGCCAAGAGAATTCCCTGGTCATAGCAAACACCCTCTCCCAACAACACAAGAGATGACTCTACATGTGGACATCACTAAACGGTCAATACCGAAGTTTGACTGATTACATTCTTTGTTGCTGATGATGCAGCAATACAGTCAGTAAAAACAAGACCTGCGGTTGACTGTGGCTCAGATCATCAGCCTCATAGCAAGATTCAGGCTTAAACTAAAGAAACTGGGGAAGACCGCTAAACCAGTCAAGTACGACTTAAATCAAATTCCCTATGAATATACAGTGGAGGCGACAAATAGATTCAAGGGGTTAGATCTCGTAAACAGAGTGCCTGAAGAAGTATAGACAGAGGTCCATAATACTGTACAGGGAGCAGCAAATAAAGCCATCCCAAAGAAAAAGAAAAGGAAGAAGACAAAGTGGCTGTCTGGGGAGGGTTTACAAATAGCTGAGGAAAGAAGAGAAGCAAAAAGCAAAGATGAAAGGGGAAGGTACACGCAACTAAATGCAGAGTTCCAGAGAATAGCAAGGAAAGACAAGGCCTTCTTCAGTGAACAACGCAAAGAAATAGAGGTAAACAACAGAAAGAGTAAGACTAGAGATCTCTTCAAGAAAACTGGAAATATCAAAGGAACATTTTACCCAAAGATGGGCATAATAAAGGACAGAAATAGTAAAGACATAAATGAAGAAGAGATCAGAAGAGATAAAAAGAATACACTGAAGAACTGTATAAAAAAAGATCTTAATGACCTGGATAACCACGATGATGTAGTCTTTCACTTAGAGCCAGACATTCTGGAGTGTGAAGCCAAGTGGGCCTTCTTAGAAAGCACTGCTGCCAATAAAGCTAGTGGAGGTGATGGGGTCCTAAGACATGATACTATTAAAGTGCTTCACTGAATATGTCAGCATATTTGGAAAACCCACAAGTGACCACAGGACTGGAAAAGGTCAATCCCCATCCCAATTTCCAAGAAGGGCAATACTAAAGAATGTTCAAACCACCAGACAATTTCACTCATCTCCCATGCCAGTAAGGTTATGCTCAAAATCCAGCAAGCTAGGCTTCAGCATTACATGAACTGAGAATTTCCAGATGCTCAAGCTGGGTTTAGAAAAGACAGAGAAACCTGAGATCAAACTGCCAACATTCACTGGATCACAGAGAAAGCGAGGGAATTCCAGAAAAATATCTACCTCTGTTTCATTGACTACACTAAACCCTTTGACTGTGTGGATCATAATAAACTGGGAAAAATTCTTGGAGAGATGTGAATACCAGACCACATTACCCTTCTATTGAGAAGCCTGTATGCGGGTCAAGAAGCAACAATTAGAATCTTGTATGGAAAAACTGACTGGTTCAGGGCTGAGAAAGGAGTACAATGATAAACAAGGCTGTTTATCATTATCTTGTTTATTTAATTTATACACAGAACACATCCCACGAAATGCTGGGCTGAATGAATTACAAGCTAGAATCAAGATCACCAGGAGAAATATCAACAACCTCAGACATACGTATGATACCACTCTAATGGCAGAAAGTGAAGAGGAACTATTGAGCCTCTTGATGAGGGTGAAGGAGGAGAGTAAAAAGGCCAGCTAAAAATGCAATACTAAAAAATACACACACAAACAAAAACTAAGATCATAGCATTTCGTCCATTACTTCAAGGCAAGTTGTAGGGGAAAAGATGGAAGCAGGGACATATTTCCTCTTCTTGGGCTCTAAAATCACTGCAGATGGTGACTGTAGCCATGAAATTAGAAGATCATTGCATCTTGACAGGAAAGAAGACAGTGTCTTAAAAAGGAAAGACATCACTTTGCTGACAAAAGGTCCATGTAGTCAAGGCTCTGGTCTTTCCAGTAGTCATGTACAGATGTGAGAGTTGGATCATAAAGAAGGTAGAGCATTGAAGAATTTATGCTTTTGAGCTGTTGTGCTGGAGAAGCCTCTTGAGAGTCCCGTGGACAGCAAGGAGATCAAACCTTAAAATCTTAAAAAAATCAATCTTAAAATAAATCAACCCTGAATACTCTTTGGAAGGACTGATGCTGAAGCTCCAATACTTTGGCCACCTGATTCGAAGAAAACTTGACTCATTGACAAAGACCCTGATGCTGGGAAAGACTGAAGGCAGAAGAAGAAGACGGTGACAGAGGATGAGATGGTTGGATGGCATCACAGATTCAATGGATATGAACTTGGGAAAACTCCAGGAGATGGTGAGGGACAGGAAAGCCTGGCATGTTGCAGTCCATGGGGTTGCAAAGAGTTGGGCACAACTTGGTGGCTGAGCAACAACAATAGGAATATCAAAATCATTCACACATTACACAGTATCCCAGGACAGCTGGCCTCAAAATCAACAAATATAAATGGACCATCTTCTATGTAAATGCTATCTAGTATTGCTACTAAATTCTAATAAACCAAGGCATAAATGTTTATCTAATGAATAAAATCCTGATGTCACACAGATTTATATTTGGTTATACAGAAAGTTGTACCAATAGTTATAATTAGAAAAATAAGCATTATATATATATATATATTTTCATTAAGTGTCACATAAATCCTAGAAAGTAGGTACTAAATTTAGGTTATTTACACTTAAGAGATAGAAACTAAGGCGCAGAGAGGAATTTGGGGTCCAAGTCTGGCTAATTCCAGATCCTGATGTTCCTTGCCATGTAAAGCAGTGAATCACTATTCTTTATATGAATGAATTATATGAATCACTATTCATATCATTGGGTGGTTCTCACAGTTGCCCTGATGGTGGGAAAGACTGAAGACAAAGAAGAAAGAGGCAGCAACGGTTGAGATGGTTAGACAGCATCACCAACTCAACAGGCAAGAATATGAGCAAACTGTGGGAGACAGCCGGGTTTCCCAGGTGGCACAGTGGGAAAACATTGGCCTGCCAAAATAGGAGACGCAAGTTTGATCCCTGGGTCAGGAAGATCCCCTGGAGGACGAAATGGCAACCCACTCCAACACTCTTGACTGGGGAAGCCCAGGGACAGAAGAGCCTGGCAGGCTACAGTCCATGGGGTAGCAAGAGTCTAACTGACTTAGCAACTAAACAATAACAACAACAACTGCAGTGCTGATAACACAGAGGTCAGGCTCAATGAAAGTCAGATTTGGTCTTTATTTATTTATTTTTCCCCTCAAGTTCATCACAGTTCACTAAGTTCAGTGCAGAATTCCATGGATAGAGGAGCCTGGCAGGCTACAGTCCATGGGGGTCACAAAGAGTCAGACATGACTGAGCAACTAACCACTTCCACTCTTTCATTACTACAGTCTCGCAATTTTACCTATATTTTTATTTGTTTATTTTTATCCTTTTTGCCATTGCGGAAGTATAATTGATTTAGGATGCTGTGCTGATTTCTGCTGTAGTGCAAAATGACTCAGTTCAGTCACTCAGTCATGTCCGACTATTTGTAAAGCCATGGACTGTAGCACGCCAAGCTTCGCTGTCCATCAACTCCCGGAGTCTACTCAAACTCATGTCCATCACGTCAGTGATGCCATCCAACCATCTCATCCTCTGTCATCCCCTTCTCCTCCTGCCTTCAATCTTTCCCAGCGAGTCGGTTCTTCATATCAGGTGGCCAAAGTATTGGAGTTTCAGCTACAGCATCTGTCCTTCCAATGAACTTTCAGGACTGATGTCCTTTAGGATGGACTGGTTGGATCTCCTTGCAGTCCAAGGGACTCTCAAGAGTCTTCTCCAACACCACAGTTCAAAAGCATCAATTCTTCTGCACTCAGCTTTCTTTATAGTCCAACTCTCACATCCATACATGATTCCTGGAAAAACCATAGCTTTGACTAGATGGACCTTTGTTGGTAAAGTACTGTCTCTGCTTTTTAATAAGTTGTCTAGGTTGGTCATAGCTTTTCTTCCAAGAAGGAAGCATCTTTTAATTGCATGGCTGCAGTCACCATCTGCAGTGATTTTGGAGTCCAAGAAAATAGTCTGTCACTGTTTCCATTGTTCCCCCATCTATTTGCCATAAGGTGATGGGACTGGATGCCATGATCTTAGTGTTTTGAGTGATGAGTTTTAAGCCAGCTTTTTCACTCTACTCTTTTACTTTCATCAAGAGGCTCTTTAGTTCTTCTTTGCTTTCTGCCATAAGGGTGGTGTCATCTGCATATGTGAAGTTATTGATATTTCTCCTGGCAATCTTGATTCCAGCTTGTGCTTCATTCAGCCTGGCATTCTGCATGATGTACTCTGCATATAAGTTAAACAAAGAGGGTGACAAGCCTTGGTCTACTCCTTTCCCATTTCTGAAAAATGATTCTGTGGAACTTATATACACTTTTTATATCACTTTCCTATTTTTTTTTTACAGAACAGACTACTTAAGTGTAGTCACAATAGTCACCAAGGTGCAACAGAGAGTCAGGAATTGAAGCAGAAATTAGTATAATTGTAATCTAATAATATATACATATAGATGTATATCTGTGTGAATAACAGTCAATTGATATTTTCTTCTCATTTTCTGAAAGCTCAGAAGAAAAGTGATCTGGACAGATATCCCTTTATTATTAGTTAAATTACCTGAGTTTTAAAAAGACTACAATTTCAGTTCACAGAAAACACAGTAAGAATTACACTTAGGAAGCAAGGTTATCTTTTATGTGGAGTTGATGACATGTTTAATATTAAATTCTTCTTTTGTTAGACAGACAATTTTAATTTCAGAAACTAAATCTGCAGGTGATGCCAAAGCAAATATCCCATTGGGTACATGGTGAACAGCACTCCTATAAGCCTGGAAGTAAACTAAGATCAGCATAGACATAATAAGCAAGGTTTTAGCTGGTATTACAAAACTACCTTTATCTGATTCTTTGTTCTTTTAACAGAGGTGCTGCCCTTAAACTCCTGAAATTTGCAGTCGAGACAAGAGTGTGCAAATCAATAGACACATAATTCATCCCAGGTAGTATGTTTGGGAGGTGACCTTTCCAGCTGAGACGGAAGAAAGCTCTCACAAATGTGTAGATGAAAGGAAAACTATCAGAGTGTCAAGAGGGGGTCAGAGGACACAGCTGCCAGCTCAGCCAGGGTGAAGCTGAGCTTGTCAGGTACTAATGGAGCTTCACGAGGCATCAGAAAGTGACCAGTAGCCTTGATTGCTGCCTTATCCACACAGCCCATGAACTGCAGGCTAGAACATCCCTGTTAGTCTACTTGGCAGGGAGGACCCAAGGCTTCCTATGCCACGAACCTGTAAACAAGAGGTGCTTAGCTCTTCCTAGTCTGCCTCGGACTCAGGAAGGGCGTGGTCATGATTCAGAAACACCTTTCCTAGCACATCACAGGGATACAGCACTAAGAGAAGAATGAATCAGCAAATAAAAAGAAGAGGAGAAAAGACAGATGGAGACAGAAAGAGAGAGAGGAGAGGGAGGAGAGAAAGAAAGAGAAGTGAGCAAGTAGAAGCAAGGACAGGAAGTCGAGGATGGAGGGGTGGGAAGGGATGATGGAGACATTGACAAGGAGAAACAGCAGGGAACTCACATTCTCTCCTTCTGAGAGGATCAATCACAATGATACATTCGGAAAACAAGTATTTGCTTTATACCTTCTTCTATTTCTATAAACCATTGTGCATTGCAGATAGGTGTGCTATCACTCAGCACTGTCGTGCTCTTTGCAACCCTGTGGATTGTAGCCCACCAGGCTCCTCTGCCCATGGGGTTCTCCAGACAAGAACACTGGAGTGGGTAGCCATTTCCTTCTCCAGGGGATCTTCCCAACCCAGGGATCAAACCTGCATCTCCTTTATCTCTTGCATTGGCAGGTGGATTCTTTACCTCTGAGCCAGCAGAGGTTACATAATTCACTGTAGTATGTTAAACTGTGGACCCCAAAAGATATGTCTACTTCTTAACCTCCTGAACTTGTGAGTATAGCCTTATTGGGAAAGCATTTGGACAGTGTCTACCTAACAAGAAGTTATACTACAAATGGAGTTAAGACTTTCGAGATGAGGTCATCCTGGATTATCTGTGTTGGCCCTGAAACCAAGGACAAGTATCCTCAACAGAGACACACAGAGGGGACACCCACAGAGAAAAGAACCATGGAGAAGACTGTGTGGGGATGGAGACAGAGACTGAAGTGATGCAGAGACTGAAGTGATGTGGCCACAAGTCAAGGGATGCTTGGAGCCACCAGAAGCTGGAAAGGCAAGAAAACATCCTCTTACACAGCCTTCAGAGGAGGATTTGACCATGTCAACACCTTAATTTTGGACACCTAGCCTCCAGAACTGTAACAGAATGAATTTCTCTAATTTTAACCAACAAGTTTGTGGTCACTTGTTTCGGCAACCCCAGGAAATGAATAAACCCATTTGTTGCTTTTCAGTCACCCAGTCATGTCTGACTCTTCGCAAACCCGTGGGCTGCAGCACGGAAGGCCTCCCTGTCTCTCACCATCTCCCAGAGTTTGGCCAAGTTCATGTCTTTTGCATCGGTGATGCCATCCAGCCATCCAGCCATCTCATCCTCTGACTCCCTCTTCTCCTTCTTTCCTCAATCTTTTCCAGCATCAGGGACTTTTCCAATAAGTCAGCTGTTCACATCAGATGACCAAAATACTGAAGCTTCAACCTCAGCATCAGTCCTTCCAGCAAGTATTCAGGGTTGATTTCCCTTAAGATTGACTGGTTTGATCTCCTTGCTGTCCAAGGGACTCTCAGGAGTCTTCTCCAGCACCACAGTTTGAAGGCATCTATTCTTTGGTGCTCTGCCTTCTTTATGGTCCAGCTTTTCACAACCATATGTGACCACTAAGAAGATCATAGCCTTGACTATATGGACCTTTGTCATCAGAACACAACCATAACAAGTCAAAAATCCCATCTGTCCTTCCTTCCAGCTTCTCTCTCATCTGAACGACATCATTTGTTTCCCAAATATGATACACTGAGGGCTTGTGGAATATATTCAACTTGTAGACATGCCCTTTCTATTTTGCCTCAGTATTTTAAAAGCCAACTAGAGAATCAGGAGAGTTATTTTTTAAGTCCAGATTTCTAGCTTTCCTTGTGAAGACAGACAGTCTGGGAACACAGACCCCATTCCTACAGTGGCAGCTGTCAGCAAGTGGTGAAGAACATCTATACCTGCAGGTGGCCTGAGCTCTTCAGCTCACAGTATCTGCCTCCTTGTCACTACCACCTCTGATGGTGTCTACCTGAGTGTCTTTTTATCATCAGTAGGATGGGTGTGGTTTGGTAGACACTGAGCTTTCCACCACCAAGAAAAGAGTCTCTCTTTAACACACATTGGCTGAATCTTGAGCAATATACAAACTCCACTGAAATCAGAAACATTATCTCAAGAACACATCCTTGAAAAAGCTACTCTAAAGTAAGGAAAGCTGGAAAAGCAGCAGGATATAAAATTGAAAGATCATTTATTTTCATATACACAAAAAAAATCACTAACAAAATGTGTCAAAGAGACAACCACCACTAAAATAGCTACAAAAAAATCACCTATCCATGAACAAGTATATCTTTTCATTTAATTAGGTTGACTTTTGTCTTTCATTAGAATTTTAAAATTCCCCTTATGTCTACTCCCTTGAAGGTAATTTGTAACTTTTTTGTGATCTTAATAGAAAAGATTAACATTTTCTTTTTCTAGAGCTGGATAAGCTGCTTTTAGCATTAATATGGAGAAAATAGAAAAACCAAGAGAACTCTGAAAAAGAAGAGCAAGTGTGCCTGAGTGTTTGGGGATGCTGATGAATGGAGGTGAAGTAAAGGAAGACAAAGCCTACCAAGTATGATATTGTGACAGCTGATTATAAACATCCAGGAAGAAAAATAACAAATTTGATACAAGACCAAGGAGATCAATGGACTGTTGGAATAAAACAGAAAGTCCAGAAATAGACCCAGGTGCATATGAGAATTTCCTATAATAAATAATAAAGGTAGTAATTCAAATCACCATGGGCAGAGTAACCGTTTAATAATAATCTAACAGACATCAACCTGTCGGGCATTTGTTGGTTTACAAACTTGGGATGCAGATGGCAAAGAGAGGCCAAAGAAAGAGACAGAGCACTTCTGTTTGGCAGGTGGCTGGTTTAATAAGCCAAGGAACTTACAGACAAGGCTGGTCTTGGGTGTCCACCTGCCAGAATCTTAAAAGTTGAGGTACAGGCCTTTAAACCATTCAGATGGTCTCAATTATGCCTTTCCTTCTCAAGTCTACTTCCTGGAAAATGGCTCCCACTGTGGGAATGGTAGGCCCAGCCTGAGGGTCAATTGAAGGTCAAATCCTCCCAGTAACCTCCTCCAACATAAATGTATAATGATCACATTCGACCTCAGTCAGACATTTAACACTGCATTAATCCACAAGAAATATGGGAAGCAGTGTATGGATTTAACTCCATGAATGTGGAGTGTCCAGTCTTCACAAGAGGAGGACTTTTGCACAGTTGTATAAACTGGGGATCCTTCACCCTTGGTTTGAGGTCACCTGCTGCGGGATGTCTGCGGTGGGTTTCCGCACATGTGGTGTGTTCTCGGATACTCTCTGCACTGGCCCTGCCTGTATCTGGGCAGTGCTGTGGGCAGACAGTTCTTTGTCCTCTTCTCCCAGAAACTCGAAGTTCCTGGCAGACAAAAGGCTGTGTCCTACTTATCTCTGCCTCCCCGATTCAAGTTTTTGTAAACATTTACTGAAGTAAATTGAAGTTGGAGACATGTAAATCAGTTTGGCAAGAAAATCATTACTGATCTATTGGGACAAATTTAGACTCAGCAGCGCCCACAAATTTGCCGGCTGTATCTACTGATGAGAGTGGTAGAAACCAGCCATTATTTTTGAAAAAACAAATAAGAATTATTGCAATGGAAATTATTCCACAAAGAACACAAATCCCGCGGGGAGCGTTTATGGATGAGGTGGAGGGAATAATGTTTGCAATATTATCTCACAAAATGCCTCCAAAGGGCTGTTGCATATTGTTTAATGAGAGAATGCCTGCCATCTTTCATTCCTTTAAACTGCCTGGGAAACAGAAGGGCAATTTATATAATCTGAGTATACTTATATGAGAAAGAATATGGGTATAAACGGCACATGTTAAATTGATATTTTAATAGTTAAAATGATTTAAAAGCAGATTCTGGAACTGGAGTTTGAGAGTTCAGTTCCTGACTTTGTTACTTGCTAGCTAGATGACCTTGAGCAAGTAACCTAATCAGTCTAAGTTTCTCCATCTATAAAATGGATGACGATGGCACCTACTCCACAGGATTGATGCCAGTCTTCCATGTGGGGATGTATACAGTGTTTACAACAAATTCATACTCATGGTGCAGAGTAAAAGTATAAATGTTAACTAAGTTAATAGAAAATTAACACACACATGCACATAGAAAGGGTGGTAACAAACAAGAAAAGGAAAATTGGGAAAATTAGAATTAAACACTAGGGACTATGCATGACATACTCAATTATCATGCATAGACCTGGCTTTGAAATCACATAGACCTGAGTTTGAATCCTGGCTCTGCCAAATAAGTTATTTTCTTCAACTTTTCTTATACTAATTTAATCACTCAGGTTTCAATTACTTGTTCTTTGTTGCTGAATTCTATATTTGTTCACTTAGTTATTTTTTTCTTTCATTCATTCATTCATTCCAGAAAAGACTTCAAGTGACACCTCCATTTTCTAATGTATAAAATGAGGGTGGTAGTATTTTCCTTACAGATAGATGTAAAGATTGAAAAATATTAAGTCAAAAACCACTATCATCTTAAAGTTGCAGAGTAAATGATGGTTCACTTTCTCTTGTTAATGCGTACAGTTGTTTTTTTTTAACTGAAGTATAGTTGGTTGTACTGTGTTAATTTCAGGTATACAGCAAAATGAATCAATTATGTAATTTTTTTTCAGATTCTTTTCCATTGTAGGTTACAAACTATTGAATACGGTCCCCTGTGCTACACAACAGGTCATTGTTGCTTATCTATTTTATGTATAGTAGTGTTTATTTGTTATTCCCAAACTCCTAATTTATCCTCCTCTCCCTTTTCTTTCCCCTTTGGCAACTATACATTTGTTTTTTTCTAGGTCTGCAGTTTTAGTATCAGTTATAGACTCTAGAAAGTAAAGTCCCTCATTGTTCTCCTATGCCATGTACAGTCACGTCAACTTCAAAACATGAGCATCCGTTGCTTTGAGGGCAGCTCAGGATGCACAGGTCAGTAGAGATGAAAGGTACAAGGCCATCCCTTTAGCAGATCCTTTAGGAAGTAAAGAGTTGAAGAGGTCAGCTCCAAGACGCCACAAGCTGATCCTGCAGTGTGTGAAATGGGTGGTGAGTCAGGGCATGTCAGAAGACCCCTGCTCTTCTTTCTGCTACCCAACCCCTACTATGAAGCTCAACTTGAAACCCTAACTTCACTGTTTCAACATCTGCACAGAACCCTGGTGAAGAACCTTACTCAGAAGCACCCGTCACGAAGATTACAGCATTACTCTTCGGTTTGGGCATTTATTGTCATTGCTCTAAGTTCTTGCCTTCCTCCCATCCTGTCTTCCTCATCTTCCCCTTCCTACATCCACACTATTTTATTTTCAAGATGTCCCAACTTTTCATAGCTTTCTCTCCTCCCCAGTAACAATGAATTTCAGAGCTGTGACACTACATTTGAGCCATCTTGACTGCATCAATCTTTACCATGACAGATACTCATACTACTTATCAAAAGTCACAAAAAAATGTGCAAACTTTTTTGCAAACTTTTGCTCTAGCAATTTTACTTCAAGATACATATGCTCAAAGAAGTAGAACATGCATTTTCTTTTTCAGAAAAAAACGTGTCAAGTGCTAGGTGATATTAAGGAATCTTTAATTTTTTCAGATGTAATATATAGCATGGTGATTATAGTGTTCTTATCCATTAGAAATGCATTCTGAAAATATTTTAGGTAAGAAGACATAATGTCTGAAATTCAATCTGGTAAGAAGACATAATGTCTAAAATTCAAATTCAATTGTACCTTCACAATAAAAGTTCAGAGGGGACAGTTATACCTGATTTGCAGGATACTGATGGCATTTAAAACTGGGTTATCAGCTCATGGGAGGTTATTTACATAATTTTCTATACTTTTATCTATGTTTGATAAATTCTGTAACAGAATATCTTAAAATTGCTATAAAAATGAGGATTTGAGCACTCTTAATAACAATGAAAACTTAGAACCATCACAAATACTCTGAAAACATGACTAAATGGTATTTATATGATGCAAGTATATGCAGTCATTAGAATTTGATGACAGGAACATATTCGGTTGGTGCAAAAGTAATTGCAGTTTTATACTGTCGACCTTTGCCATTTTATATGGGAATACATTCATAAATAAATGTGGTTATGTTATACATCACTTCAGTGCATATATTTTTTTTGCTCATGACTTAAATACTTGCTATCTGCTAGTCACTCAGTCATATCTGACTCTCTGTGACCCCATTGGCTGCTGTAGTCCACCAGGCTCCTCTGTTCATGGAATTCTCCAGGCAGGAATACTGGAGTGGGTTGCCATTCCCTTCTCCAAGGGATCTTCCCAACCCAGGGATCAAACCTGGGTCTCCTGCATTGCAGGTGGTTTCTTTACCGACTGAGCCTCCGGGGAAGCCCATTTGCTGTTTATTTTATATTTATTTTGGACTAGGGAAATGATGTTAGATGAAAAGCAAATTTCAGCGGTTTTCATATTTGAGTTCAAAATGGGTCATAAAGCAGTGGAGACAACTCACAACGTCAACAACGCATGATGTTGGCTGAGGAACTGCTAACAAACATACAGTGTAGGGCTGGTTCAAGAAGATTTGCAAAGCAGATGAGAGCCTTGAAGATAAGCAGTGCAGTGGCCAGCCGTCAGAAGTTGAGAGTGACCAACTGAGAGCCATCACTGAAGCTGATCCTCTTATAAGTACATGAGAAGTTGCCAAAGAACTCAACGTAGGCCATTCTATGGTCATCCAACATTTGAAGACAATTTGAAAAGTGAAAAAAAGCTCAATAAGTGGGTGCCTCATGAGCTGACTACAAAAAAAAAAAAAAAAAGGCTATTTTTTATTGGATTGTGATGTGCGACAAGAAGTGGATTTTATATAACAACTAGTGATGACCAGCTCAGTGGCTGGACCAAAATGAAGTTCCAAAGCGCTTCCCAAAGCCAAACATGCACCAAAAAAAGATCACAGTCACTGGTAGTCTGCTGCCCGGCTGATTCAATACAGCTTTCTGAATCCCAGTGAAGCCATTATATCTGAGAAGTATGCTCAGCAAATCAGTGAGATGCACCACAAAGGGCCAAGCCTGCAGCCGGCACTGGCCAACAGGAAGTACCCGGCTCTTCTCCATGACCATGCCCGACCTCACTTCACACAACCAATGCTACAAAAGTGAAACAAACTGGGCTACAGAATTTTGCCTCATCTACCATGTTCACCTGGCCTCTTGCCAACCAGCTGGCACTTCTTCAAGCAACTCAACAACTTTTTTTTTGTAGAGAAAATGCTTCAATAACCAGCAGAAGGCAAACAATGCTTTCCAAAAGTTCACTGAATCCTGAAGCATGGATTTTTAACCTACAGGAATAAACAAACATTTCTTGCTAGCAAAAATGCATTGATTGTAATGGTTCCTATTTTGATGAATAAAGATGTGTTTGAGCCTAGTTATAATGATTTAAAATTCACAGTCCAAAACCACAATTACTTTTTCATCAACCTAATATAACTTTAAGAGTATACCTAGGAACCAAAAACTCAACTTAGTGTGCTATATTAAAATTTTAAAAATAATTTGATAGTATGGCCATTTTTTATATGTAATACTCATCAAATATCAATAGTTGATTATTACTGGAGGATAGATGATGTTTATTTTACTTTAGCTCAACCATGTTTTCCATTTTTTTATATATTATGATACACTATATATATATAAAAACATATGTGTGTATATAAACATATATTTCATAAATATATACTACCAAAATATTAATATACACCCATTCCCCATACTATTCAGTTTCCTGCAAGAAATAATGCTTTGCAGAAGAACAGCTTTCCTCCAAGGTAAGTTACTTTCTGCTTCCATATATATCAGATTTTCACAAATACAATTTATGAATCTGTTATTTATGACTTTATGTAAATTATGCATAGTATATATACTCATGCCATCATTTCCTGCATCTGCAACCATAGAAGACATCACCAATCAATCATGATAAGGAGCCTGGTCTCCAAATCCTACAGTCAGTGCTTCAGAAAGCTAATGTTTATCGGGCTTTTTATAAGATAAATTTATGCACCATCCTTGATGAAGTGAAGTGAAATGAAGTGAAAGTCGCTCAGTCATGTCCAACTCTCTGCGACCCCATGGAGTCGGTCCATGGAATTCTTCAGGCCAGAATACTCGAGTGGGTAGCCTTTCCCTTCTCCAGGGGATCGTCCTGACTCAGGGATCGAAGCCAGGTCTCCCACATTACAAGCAGATTCTTTACCAGCTGAGCCACAAGGGAAGCCCAAGAATACTGGAGTGGGTAGCCTATCCCTTCTCTAGTATATCTTCTCAACCCAGGAAATGAACCAGGGTCTCCTGCATTGCAGGCGGATTCTTTACCAACTGAGCTCTCAGAGAAGCCTGCCATCCTTGATATGATTGTATATTTTCAAGCAATTGTTCCTGGAAATTTATTGTATATCAGTCTAAATATTTTTCTTATATATGGATACTTAAATAAATTAATGATAATACAATCTAATACTTAATAGTTGATGACATTGCTTGAAGTTTTGGCCTAAATACCTTGCATGGATTTCACATATTGGAGATCACATAAAAAAACATCATCCTCTGCTCTCAAAGAACTCTCAGTCCAATAATATATCTTAGAAAAGACTAAGGAAAACCATATGGTGCTTTTGCCAAATATAATATGCTAAGTACATTCACAAAATCAATGTAGCAGATTGTAGAGATTGTGGAAAAACAAGAATGGTAGAGTGTGTTGCAAACATTGTTTATTGATTAGTCAGTGTCTTTGACTTGATTTTGGACTTCCCTGGTGGCTCAGATGGTAAAGCATCTGTCTACAATGCAGGAGACCTGGTTTCGATCCCTGGGTCAGGAAGATTCCCTGGAGAAGGAAATGGTAACACACTCCAGTACTCTTGCCTAGAAAATCCTACGGACAGAGGAGCCTGGTGCAGGCTACTGTCCATGGGGTCGCAAAGAGTCAGACACAACTGAGCGACTTCACTTTCACTTTGATTTGATTTTATTGTTTGCATTAAAAAGGTGTTTTTTTTTTTTTTTTTCCCTTATGGCTCTTCAAAGAGTTTAGATTTCTTATGAGTTTCTACTAGGTCCCTAAGAGGCATTCTGGTAGGAGAGAAGAATTAGGTTGAACGTTTCTAAATTTCAAAGAACACACAACTAGATATTCTCTCTGTTGCCATCAACATTGAAGACCTGCCTTATGATTATTAGATCTCAGGGCAGTTCCTTCGTTACCTTTTTTAAAAAAGCAAATCTTCAAGAATCTACCAGAATTCCTTTTCTGTCTCCTAAACTCTAAGACCCTGTCTTAATTTCTATACTTTCTCAATATTCAGGAAGAAACTGGCAAGTAAGTTCTCACAGAGGTGGTTGGCCCTATTACCTAGCTAGAGAGGATCATATGAAATCAAAGACAATCATCAAGGATCTGCTAGGAAAGTTCTTGAATTAGATCCATCTTTCATAGAGGACAGCCTTTAAATTGGAAGGGCAGTGTTCGCCAGGACCTGAGGCTACAGATGCATCCACCTTGGACTGACAACAATGCACAGATCCTCGTGGGTACAGAGCTCCTCTTTCCAGGAACTATGCTCTGTTCTAAATGAGTGCTTGCAGAGTGTTTCATGTCTAGAACAGAATTTATATACCTGGCTATACACTGGACCTCTACTTGGACTCCAAGTCAGACCAACTAAATCAGAGAGTATCTGCTTGTGGGCTTAGACACTGACTTTCTAACTCCCCAAGTAACTCTTATGTGCAGTCTGGGTTGACAAAACCTGCTCTAGAATATTATCTGATTTGATCACTCAAATGTCCATTTTACACACAGCCTCAGAAGAGTGGTCCAAGGGATATCAGAAACAGAAGACAAGGTACTTTGAGTATATCTGTTTTTGCTACATGTATCAAGATTGCATGCTTCAATGTCTTCAGAAACATTAAATAAGTATTAAAGCATGTTGCCATAATTGACTGCATCTCAGTACCAGTCTTTGAAAAGTATCCATTATATGAAAGGTTTGCAAAATTTTAATCAACAATACCTTGATATATAAGGAGTATATGTATGTTTAATCAAGCTTCAAAACATTCTAATGAATGCAAGATCATGTTTGTTTTCATAGTAAATTTTGTGAACATTTGTCTAGCATATATGTATACATAATTATACATATAATTTAAATTATTAAACATTTTTGCACTACATATATAGTACAGAAATGTTTAAGAATTTTCTGAGTCATACTAAATTACCATGTTTACATTCATGTACATATATATGATTTTCCAACAATCATGATCTTAAATAATAATGAGTTTAACCCAGAGAAAACACTGCAGAGTTCAACAAATGGAATCTACCTATTTTTCCAACCAATGACAAAGCAAAAACCAGGCAAAGTTGTCAGAAAATTATTCTGCATCGTGGAAGCTTCACATTTTATTTTTAATAACTGTACAAGAACCACGTTGCCTGGTTACCATCTTCATTTTGTACTCTGATCTAAAAATGTCTCAGCAGCAAGAAGTTTTCAGTGAGCTCCTCACCTAAACTTATATAATCAAACATCTATAACAATCCAGAAGGAATTTTATTCAAAATGATATTCCATTTTCTTCCTAGTCATAGATTTAGCCACTGACTGAAGACTAAGTGAAAAAAAAATAATTTTGAGGGGAAGGGCTTTAGTGATGCTGATTGGTGAGACAGGGGAAAAAAGACAAGCTAAAAACAAGGAGGAGAAAACCTGGTAGAATAATCATTCTAGTGTCCCAAATATGTGACCATTGCTAGTTGAATTATTTGGAATATAAATCAAAAGGAGAAGAAAACATGTAGACCAGGAAAAGCTTACTACTTAAAATATTACCTAATACTTCATGACATAGGTGACTTTTATTTTGGGGTACTTTCAGGTTTTAGTAAAACTGTTCAATATCTTCAATCTTTGATTTCTCCCTTAGCAGCTCCTAATGCCTGCTATTTTGATATATATTTTCTGTGTGTTATTTACCATACTAATAAAGACATCATCCTTTCAGAAATGTAAAAACACCCTGAGAATAGCTGTCCCATGTGAATAAATGTCTTCATGTAGAGATCAAGTTCAGGAAGCAGATTTAGGTCATTTTATCCTTTCACCACCCATTACCAAGGTATTTCTGAGGTGGAGACATTGCATGCGGTATTACAATAAGAATGGTTATTTGTTCTGAACTCTGCTCTCCTCTGCTTTTGGGTTATATCCTATTTCTAGGAATCTACTTACACATTCATATGGTTATACCACATGTCCATTAACTGAGTTATGGTTGAGTGTCTAACTCAATCAGGGTCAGTCAACTTCCCTTTCTTAGGAACTCAAAATTGGAAAAGATAAAATCTCAATTTCAAGCCAGACTCCTTTAATAGTAGGAGGTACACTCAGATACGTTCCTGACAGCAACCAAATAGACTGGAAGGTTGAAACGGTTTGCTTCGCGAGAACAAAATGAGTCTATCAGAGAGGCTAAGAGAGAAGAAGCATGGAGATGATAATAATAATAATGAAAAGAATGTCAGGACTTCCTTGGTGGTCCAGTGGATAACACTCCACACTTCCAACAGAGGATGCCAGGGTTCAAAACCTGGTTGGGGAACTAGATCCCACATGCTGCAACTAAGAGTGCATATGCCACAACCAAAGAACTGCACACCACAGGGAGATGGAAGATCCCACGTGCCGCAAGACCCAGCACAGCCAAGTAAAATAAATATTTTTAAAAAGAGGAGGGTCTTGCATTTTCTATAGGGCTCAAATATGTGGTTCTAATCTGTTTCTAATACCTGGATATATTCTTTTCCCTTAGGTTCTATAAGACATCTCTTTACGATAAATCATCCCACTTCCTTTGTGCTTGGACAAATCCCAATGGGTATCTTCCATCGATTGCCAATTACCAAGGTTGTAACTAATATTGATGTTGGGATAAGTCAGATATGGATCTTGTTCTCAAGGAGACTGCCAAGCAAGAGGATACACACAGATAATTTTAACCAAAGGGAGAAAGTTTCAGAAGTTATAGAGATGAGATGATAGATAATTTCATAAGAACAAGCAGACATTCTGGCTCTGGTAAAGGTAGATCAGCAAAGTATTTTTTACCACAGTGATATCTAATCAATGTCTAGAACATGTCTAGAATGATAACCAACACTTTTTTTCTTTCAGTTTTTTTCCTAGGTAATTGGTGTTACAGGAGTACAAGTTCAGTTTTCTGCCTTTTGGTTCAGGCACAGAAATCCTTGCTTTTCCTCCCACTGTGGAGCACTGCTGGGGGGAGGGCTTCATGCTCTCTAGTTTAGCATAGCAATGGGATGGACTTAGTATTCAAACCATACGGCAATATAATAAACAAGGTGTCACCTTGAACATGATGCTTCCCACAACTAAATACGGTCAGCGCTGTTTGTACCAGAGCCCTACTGATGGCTTTCCCCTCCTCTAAGGAGCAGCCAGCATGTGAGTGCGATGGGAGAGCTTTGTGACTATTACAGGCAAAGCATGTGCCTGCTAACCCAGGTCAGTGGCATTATCCAAAGGAATACCTCTCCAGTTTAGTCGCCAGGGATTGCTCTTTTGTTATCTGAACTTCAAATGTGTCTTTGATGAAATCCGAAAATAGCATAATAGAGCAATTAATCACAGCAGACATTAATTAAAGCAAAAGGCCCCACAGCAGATAAATTATGAAAACATACAATACATAATCTTCACCCCCAAGTCACTTTCAGTCTTTGAAAGTAGATAAGAAAATACAAACAACAATACCAGTAATACTGAGGAATGTTTACTGAAAAAATATAAACCATTATCCTGGGCTTAGTGTTAAATGTGTTCCTTCAATCCTCACAAACACTGTATGAGTTAGCCACCATGATTATACCCATTTTGTGAGTGAATACACTGAAGCTTACATAGTGTAAATAAGTTGCCCAAAGGCTCATACCTAATGAGCAGAACCCAAATACAATCTGCCTCATTCCAAAGGGTAAACTCCCAGCCACGATGCAAGAAGAAATGAGAAAAGAAATCCATATAAAATGTTGAAAAGTGCTCCGTTAATGTTACAGGAATTCAGGGACAGAAGGGGAATGCCAGACTAGAGTTACCTGTATTTATACCATGGAGGAACTGTGATCTAAGTCCCACCTTGAAGATGCAGACTCATATACATAGGCAGGACTACAGATGGCAGAGGATAAAAGCAATAATAAAGGGGTGAGTTGGTTGTATTGTACGTGTTTCTGGGTGATGAACAGGCCAATTTGACCACAACGGATGCTTTATACAGAGAATCTTACAGAAAGATGCTATGGAATCAGATGCTAGAGGGTCATAAAGCCAAGGAGATGGGATATTATCTCACAAGCATTGTGAAGTCATTGAGGGTTGGTTCTGAAAGAGTGCATACCATGATAACAGAAGGACTTGCGGAGGGCTGCACTAGCAAGAGCAGGAGACAGGTTCTCATTGGTTGAGTGACAATGTGACAGAAGCATTCACATGAGAGGTCTACCATAACTCTTGTTGTATCCTGGAATATAAAACTATCATGTCCGTACTTGGGTGTCAGGGAAGATGCCTCTTTTGAGGTCATCAAATGGCAAAGGTAGACACAATATTTTAGTCCTAGCCTGTTTACTTGAAAACCTAGACTCTTAATTAATTATTCACTGAAAAAACACTAAGCAAAGAGACATTGGAAATCTATAATAAAAATTAACACTGATGAGCATTTGCTATTTATATTTCTATTACTATTTACTATTTCTAGGTTCTATGTGACATACATGAAATGATGTATTTAAATCTTCACAAAGACCTGACATATGAACTGAATTAGCCACGTTTTTCAGATGAGAAAAGTGAAGCAGAGATAGCTTGGGTCATTTGCCCATGGAGATGGGCAAAACATCCTATCATTTCTGGAGGAAATGGGGTTTCATCTAGATTCTCTGGTTCTAGAGTTTGTGCTCACTGTTCTCCTATGAGCCTTTCAATTACAGAGGCAATTGACCAACTAATGAGCATGTCAACTAGATCAGAAAATCTGATGGGTATAGATGGAAAACAAGAACCTGCAGGGAAGAAAAAAAGGATACTTGGTAATTCAATCTAGAGTTTGGGAAAAAAAATGGCTGAGGTTGAGCATAGGCTCAAGAATGACTTGAGAAAATAACTGGTTGATTGACTGAGGATTTTGTTTTAGAAAGATGTTGTGATTTCCAAATCACTGTGCTTTAGGTGATGGTTGAACCATGAAGGGAAATGCACTGAAGCTTAAAGCTATAGATTCAGAAGTCAAACAAATGCACATGATGCTTGGAACTGAGAGAAATAATATGTTTGAGAATTTAAAAAAAAAAAAAGGAAAAAAAATGTATAAAGAAAGGAGAATGGCACATGAAGGAAAGGAGCCATGAGAAAGGCCTGCATTTAAGAACATCAAAGAGAAACACAGGAACCATCAGTGGAGATCAAATGAAATTGTCAGAAACAAGCCGAGGCCCTGCAATACTTGTAGAATCTCACAGTTGGGTAAGATCTTGGGATCATCTTCATGAGCCTGTGATCTGCCACTCACATAGGACTTCAAGTTTAGAAGGTCTCAGTGCTTCAGTTTAATGCACATGTCAGTTCAGTCAGTTCAGTTGTGTCTGACTCTTTGCAACTCCATGGACTGCAGCACGCCAGGCTTCCCTGTCCATCACCAACTCCCGGAGCCTACTCAAAGTCATGGCCATCATGTCGGTGACGCCATCGAACAATCTCATCTTCTGTCATCCCCTTCTACTTCTGCCTTCAACTTTTTCCCAGCATCAGGCTCTTTTCCAATGAATTGGTTCTTTGCATTAGGTGGCCAAAATATTGGAGTTTCAGCTTCAGCATTAGTCCTTCCAATGGATATTCAGGACTGATCTCCTTTAGGATGGACTGGCTGGATCTCCTTGCAGTCCAAGGGACTCTCAAGAGTCTTCTCCAACACCAGAGTTCAAAAGCATCAATTCTTCGGCACTCAGCTTTCTTTCTCACATGTCACCATCTTGAAATTCTTAATAATTTTTGAACAAGGGTCCTGTTCTTACTTCACATTTCAGCCCACAAAAATATGTAGCCAATCCTAGGAAGATCTCAGGTCTGATCTTTTCCAATTCTCAGTCAATAAATTTTTCTTTAAAATTTTCCCATCTATGTGCCATCAAATTTCTCTATTAATATATCCATTCACAAGGAACTTGATTATCTTGGGGCTAGCTCCTTGCTGAGTGGATTCTTGGGCTTATAGGAACCTTTTTCTGTATTCCTATATGCTTATTTTGGTAATCTAAAATTTGTTTCTCTATAGTATGTATACAGTTGTCTTGGTCCTACATTTGAAGAAACAAAGTATAACTTTTAATTGTGTTGTTGTGTAAGTTCTTTCACGATTTACCTGATTTCTAACATTTTGCCCCATAAACACTCTATAATCTTTCCTGCCAACTGCCAAGAATGTGGTTAGCACATAGTAGGCACTCTGTAAATACAAGTGAATGGAAGTGGTTCTGAACCACTCACCCTAGATGGTTTCTCAATTTATTAATATTTATGGGTCAAGCCATCCAACTCAATGTTTCTGAATATGCATCATTTTAAATTGAAATCAATCTCCATATGGCAACCCCAAACGTTATTAGAAGGCAATGGTCATTTTTACACAGAATCTTCTCGTTTTCTTCCACTTTCTCTAAAATGATAAGCCGTGGAGTTTTTCCATCACGCAGGTCAGTTGTAACTTGGGTATGTGCCACATATTTGAGGCCCCATCTAACTAGGGGGGCCATCCTGTGCATCGCAGGATGGTGAGCGCCATCCCAGGTTTTCTACCCATTAAATGCCATCAGCATCTTTTCCACCACAAAGTGACAAACAGATGTCTCCAGACATCGTCAGATGTCTCCTGGGGGCAGAATCGCTGTTGAGTGGGAACCACTGATTAAAACAAAACAACTCTACACAATCTCTTTAATAGATGTACAGTATTTGCTTCACTGAATTATAGGTTTCTTTAAATCATCTTAAAAATGAATGTAAAAAGAATGAGTGTAGTGGATGACACCGTGTTTCTCAAGTTACATATGAATTTTATGATGCATGGAAGGATGGTAATTAAAATTTCAATATGGTAAACCTCCCTGAATAGGATAAGCCTCAGTTTCCTATTTATATGTTTTTTGTGCGGTTTTTTGGGTTTTTTTGGGGGGGGAATTATTCCTTATTCACATTTTCCATGCTCTTTAAATTGTCAATAAGAAAAAATGTTTTATAATCAGAGGAAAAAAATGTGTTTAAATTTTGAAATAAAAAAATTAACATGTGGATGGGAAGGGGGTAAAGCCTGACACATTCAAGGAAGATTAACAAGACAGATTCCTGTGTGACTCTGTTTCCCCTTTGTTTACATATAACTCATATCCTATAGTTTATAGGAGAGGGTCTTATGAAGACCATAGATAAAGAGGAAACATGATGGTTTGGGTTTAATCTTTTTTTTAACTAGGTGGAAAAATAAGGAGAAGAAGAGATGCTGAATTAAACTCTATACTTGACTTGGAAGAGAAAAAGACAAGTAAGAAAAGTTATTTTAAATATATTTTAAGAACAAACATGGACCATGTTTGGTGAATATGATGTGATTCAAATGAATAACAGAAAAGTAAATGAGGATGTTCAATGTCTATTTTGACTTTGTTTCTTCATTCAAAGAAAATTATACTTAGAGTGGGGAAAAAAAAAAATATATATATATATAAAATAGGAACTAAATCTCCAACCAGCTGAGGACAGACTAAGATTGGGTCCTGTCACTTTTAATGAGTTCAAATTTAGGTCCAGACCAATGATACTATGAATATGCTGGTAGGATTGAAGGAAGACTTCCAGAAACTGAGGACAACTCTAAGAATTCGAGAGTTGCCATCTCAGACAGAAAAAAGAAACGATTTCCCCTGTTTTAAACAGGATAGGATAAAGAAAAATGAATTGTAGAAAAAAATGATGCCATTCTTTGGAAAATCTCTACACTTAAATAACAAGTGATAGGTAAACACAATAAAATAATTTAATGGGTCTTGACAAACACAAGGTGCGTGGAGTTACTCTTTCAGTGACCAGGCAAGATATGCAGAAAAACATGTAGAACATTTTATGTGTCCTCAATGGGCATGTTCATTTCATTGCCATCTTGTACAGATCCCATGAACAGACAAAAGAAATGCTGTGCAGATGCAGACTATTACATAAGACAGATAAACAACAACGTTCTACTAAGGGGGAACTATATTCAATATTCTGTGTTAAACCATAAGGGAAAAGAACATGAAAAACAATGTGTGTGCATATGTGTGTGTTTTTGTGTAACCGATTCACTTTGCTAACACAACACTGCAATTCAACTATACTTAAATTTTAAAAAATGTAAAAAAATGCTGTGTAAATCTACCATGTGGAGAGATATGAGTAGGTTTACTCACAGATGACTGAACTAAATACTACTGTTGAATAATGATTCAAAACGGAGCACTAAGGCAAAGTGCTAGAAAGGACAGAGCTCTTGGAATCAGGCAAATCTGGGTTCACTTTCAGGTTCTATTCCCTCAGAGCCCTATGACCTTGGGAATGTCATTTAAATTTTTCTAAGCCTGGGTTTAGCTCTCAGGTAAGGGTAGCAATAATGACTTAGGATTTAGAACAATAACACTTTCCAACATTACATAAAATGGTACTGTAAAATATGTAGTGTCGAAGCTGAGGAAATTTCACCATTTGATTATTGCTATAATTATCATTACTGATACTGAGCATTACCACCGCTGCTACATCAGAGGAGAGGAAACTAAATGATATGTCACTGCGACCTCTCCCTGGTCTTGATCTTTTCATGGTTCTAATCAACAGCTGACTGAATTAGGACTTAGTTCATACACTGAATGTATTCTTCTGCAGTTGGAAATGTAGAAGAAAGCTAAGTGTGTGCTGGGAGACACACAGAGTCAGAAATGAATGAGATAAAATTCAGTGGAACAAATGTGCATACTCAAAAAGCCATTTTAATTGTATAATGCACATGAAGAAAACTGCATAAAACTTAACTGCATGGTAGAACGAATACTCATAAACCAAGCACCTGTGCAACCAACAACCACATCAAGGAGGATGCACTGCTCGCCCCCGGGACTGTCCCTTTCCCACTGCATGCCATGTTTTCCTTTATCATTTCAGCCTACAGGACACACCAGGTACAATGCAGAAATGCAGCATAATATTTTGAACTTGACATAAATGAAGCATACTTCATGCACTTAGTATCTTGCATCTTTTGATCAATGTTTTGTTACAATATGAACCGTCATTCCTATAGATGCATTCCATTATGGCTCATTTATTTTTATTATATAGTTTCCAGGATAAGCATGTATCACAGTGTTTTTATCCTTTCTGTCACTGATAGATGATTTAAGTTGCTTCCAATCTTTGGCTTTTGGTGACAAGAATGCTATGGATATTTTTGTTCAGGTCTTACAGTGCATTTGTGTGCATGTGGAAGAATAATCATAAAAATATATTACAGTTGTTATTTAAATTATTTTCTATTTTCCATTGCCAAGACATACAACCTAAATCATGCAAGTTAAACCTATTCTTTTGACACCTCTGTATATAAAGAGATATGTAGAAAAATGATTCAAAAACTTTAATGATAACAGCTGAACATATTTTATATGAACTCAGGTTTACCAATATATCTTGACAACAAATAAGTTCTTTTATTTTAAAATCAATATGTCTAATACATTCCTTTCAAGAAAACATAAATTATATTAAAATAAAGTCACAGTCTATATGATCAAATGGAACTGTTTAAATTCCCAGAAATATGTTTTTCCTTATTTTGATAAAGGATTTTTAGGGTATTGTTTGCATTTTTAAAAGGTGTCTTTTATTTCCTTCTTTACTCCTGAGGGGAAAAGTGAGCACTGAATATTAGTTTGAGATTTTACAGATGAAACAGTTTCTATTTAAAGGAAGTTTACAAAGGAAGGTTAAACATTGTCTTTTAAAGTAATTATTAGTTGAATGCATTATTAAAATATATTTGTAAGATATTTGATTTCTGTAGTAAATTCCTTTCTGATGCTTACTGGAAAAAAAGAGAAGGAAAGGGAAGGGGAATCAAAGGCTTTGATCGGTTAAAGGTGATACTCTCCTAAATGATCCCTTATATCCCAAAAGCAGTGAGAGTTTAGCTGTTTGACGGCTATGCAAACACTTGCACCATCCATCTGGGTATCCACCGAACAACTGTGGCTACTGGTGGTTGAGCAATAATAATATGGCTAGAGAAGCTTAGGTGTGCTGTAAATAGAAAATACATTCAAGATTCTGAAGACTTAGTTTGATTATATGTTAAGATGATCCTATTTTGATATATATGGGTTATATAAAATGAAATGTTAGAGATAATTTAATTTTTACTTTTCTTAATGTTATAAAATATAAAATTACATGTATGTTTGAATTATAATTTTATTGGACAGCACTGGTAGAAAGAAAATAAAATATTCTAAAACTTCATAGCTCTTTTCTGATTCATACATTTATTCCATTGTATTCCTCAAATGAATATAAATTTATTATTATTTTTTGGTCTGTAATGTCATAGAAGTTCATTTTTATACTTACAGTAAGGTCTAGTAGTTAACTTATTCCTAGTGAAAATTCTTTATATGTCTAGATATAAAAAATAAACTCTACAGAGCTAAAGAGAGGCTAGGAAAATTATAGTTCCACTTAAAAAGGTAAATATTAAGTTAATTAAAATAAATCTTGAGGTAGACTTCTCTATTCCCACTGTGGTACGGGTCTACTTATGTCTATTTCATTGGGCTAATTTTGGATGACTTAAATGCAAATCTGTTTCTGTTTGAATATCTTTGCCTTCCAATGTAGTGAAGAAAGTCAAAAGATTCATTTAAATAGTCTCTGGGGAAATCTATGACATTTCACATTGAACTGATTCTTGCTGGTTTATCTCAAATCTGTGTACTAAAGAGCAAACTTTATTGGATTTCAAAACATTTTATTTCACAGGTAAATACTACTCTACAATCATTCAGTAGGAAGGAAAGTGTATAAGCAGTAAGTGAATTTGTATCATTTTTGTATGGTTATGTACACAAGGTGTTATTTTTTAATAGCATGGAAGTGGCCTAAAAGCTTATTTTTTACTTTTCCCTGTTTGGATCGTAAAGTTTATAGTTTTGACTCCTCCACACACGATCATCCTGTCCGTTCCTATTTTTCCTATGTCCTCTCCAGTACCACGGTTCTGCAAACCAACCAAAGAAGCAGATGGAAAAAGAAACATAGCCACCTATTCGTCAGTCTGAGCAACTTTTAGGTGTCCAGAACTGTGCCACAAGTTTCAGGCATCTAGCTTTTCTTATATATCTAAATAAATCACCTTAAATTATTTTTCATGGAAAATCACAAAGCAAAAGGGGATATGGTATCTCTTATAGGATTGATGCCTTGATAACCAATAGCTTCATGCTGAAATGTGGGGCATGATAGTCCTTGACATTGTATTTGGGCTGTTCTGATATTCAAGACCAAGACAAAACATAGAACAGCACAACAGAAATCAGTGCAAACATATCACTGACTCGGCAGGGATAAAAGTCCCAGTTAAGTTCCTTTCCTTGAGACACGATCTGTGTGTAGTAAGGGCAGGGCTTCAGTGTGTGAAATGGGTAGTAAGTGAGCACTCCAAAGCCCTAGAGTATGCATTATAGTTTGGTGACTGAGATTTAAAGAATCCTTAAAGTGAAAAAGTGACACTATTAGTTGCTCAGTCGTGTCTGACTCTTTGTGACCCCATGGACCGTAGCCTGCCCGGTTCTCCCATCCGTGGAATTCTCTAGGCAAGAATACTGGAGCGGGTAACTATTACCTTCTCCAGGGGATCTTCCCAACCCAGGCATCGAACTCGTGTCTCCTGCATTGCAGGCAGATTCTTTACTGTCTTCAAAGTCTGCTTCCTTCATATAACTAAGAGGGAAGTCTTCCCAACCTTCCTATAATGTTATTTTAAGCTGCCCACTTCTAAACTAAAGAAGTAATGCTGGCTCAGATGGTGAAGAGTCTGCCTGCAATGCAGGAGACCGAATTCAATCCCTGGGTTGGGAAGATCCCCCGGAGAAGGGCAACCCACTCCAGAATTCTTGCCTGGAGAATCCCATGGACAGAGGAGCCTGGTGGGCTGCAGTTCATGGGGTCACAAAGAGTCAGACACGACTGAGCGACTAACACAATCAACAATAAAACCAAAGAAATACAGACAAATATCCATTCTTAGACCAACTTATTCTTTGCTATTCTGCTCTTCCTTTTGCTTTCCCCTTTTTATTCAAGAAACTTTTGAGTGTCTTCTCTGTGACAGTTATTATTCACAGTGAACTCAAACATTAGGGAACACAACAGATGAAAATCTTTGCCTCATAGAGTTTACATTCTTCTTAAGGATCCCAAAACAGGTTTTGTTGCTTGTAATAAATTCTGAAGGTTGGATGAGGGATAAGGAAAGTTCAAGGGTAAGGCAAACGGACACACCAACACTGCCCTCCTCTGCATCACAACCAGTAGCTTCTCTAACACAACAAAAGAAGAAAAGGAAACATGAGCCAAATTAAAAGAAAGATACAAACACAAACTTATCTTACTTTGCATCCAAAATACCTTCATACGTTGAACTCCACGGCAATCTAGAGGCAATAAGAGTCCACAAGAGAGCTTGGTAAATATGAACAAGTTGAAACTAACAACTTTCATTCATATCCGTAAGAACAAGGTAGATATCTCAATAAAGATTCCATTTTAAACAACAAAAGAAACTGTGAGTAACCTGGGGAGTGGGGGGGGGGGGGAGGCTGCTTTAAAAAAAGAGAGAGAGAAAGGAAGGATAATTATGGAGAATTTCATAAAACTATTGAAAAATGTGTCTTGGTTTTCTTATCTAAGGACTTGATGGTCAATGATTGTTATTTTGAGTTGTAGATTAAAAAAACTGATATAACCTACGGATCATCATCCTAGAAATAAATGGACATACACAAAGCTCTGTGGTATCTGATCACAGTAGTCTCTTCTGAGGTCCACTTATTCTCAACTGCATTATGTCAAATGCTCCTCTAACTCTGAAATTATTCTATTGTTTCAATATGAGTAGCATATAATGAAAATCACAGTAGTACTGAATATTTATGTTAATAAGATCCTACTCTTCTAGGCATTATACTAAACCCTTTCTCTACAATATTACATTAATCTCACAACAAACACACACTCTAGTCACTGTTACTGGTTCCACCTCATGGATGAGAACACTGATGCCTAATGAAATCAGGTGATCCAAGTAACTAAGTATGGTCAGGCTCTTTGGAAATGTTGTTTCACAGAACCAATTGATTTATCATTTGTTTTTCTTCTATCTAGAGATTCTGTCTCAGTTTATATTCATCCTCCTTTGTATGATTAATTTATGCTTGCCTCCCTAATGGACTATAATCTCCAAGAACAGAGACCTTAGCTGATTTTGTTCACCACTGAAACCCCACTGTTTACACACTATGTAGGACTCAGCTATCAATAAATATTGGCAAAATAAGTTAATGAATAGGTAAAAGAAGAAATGAATGAGTCTGTCCAAATTCGCATAGCTTTTGAGTAGGAAAGCCTGGATTCCTATCCAGATCTACTTGATCCCAGGACCACAGATACTGCAGACGAAACGACAAAACACATATATAAGTTTAAAAATATATACTATTTTAAGAGTAATAAGGTTGAGCATTAAAAAGAAATACACTAAATAACAGAATGAAACCAGGGAAGGAGACAGATGGAATGCAGAAACCTATGAGAGGTAAGTGAAATTGGCTCTGAGCTTTCCGCTGGCCAGAGCTGAGAAAGAAAAATGAATTCCAGTTCCAAATTTGAGTTTTTCTGTCACCTTATCCCTCCTCAATTATAACCTGCCATTTTTGAACACCTTATCTTATGACCTCAAAACACACAGCCTTCCTTTCACATTCTCTGCCTTAACACATCTCTTTTCACAGAATTTTTCAATGTTACAATGGAAAAATACCAGTTTCCCAAAGGTTACACCCTGCAAAGAGGAACAAAGCAGAAAGAGCAGAAACCTATCTGGCTGAGCAGTTCCAATGGGATGTAGTAAAATTCTGACCCCTGGGACTGAATCTTCATGGGCTAGAACAGTATTGGGGACACACTTATTTAGTTGCTTTCCCCTCTACTATCTTCAAGTTGAATTAGCATGGTCAAAATTGAGCAGAACTTGAAAGACTGAATGTTGCCACATGGATAGGCTAGAAGGGGCCAGGGGTCCTTTGTACTTAGCGTGGTACAACATCTCAGATCCAGACAGTTAATAATTCACTGACTTACCCAGTAGATGTTTATACTATCAGTGTGGGATGGATCCTAAGTCAGAGAAAAAGGAATACAGACATCAAGAGAGAATAAATGTGCAGGGCATCAACCTGATGGTGTACTAATTCATTCTCCATCAAGGTTCATCCATCAATATTTCAACTCTAGTCAATGCCTATGTGATACAGAATATCTTCTCAATAGAATATAACATGCTCTGAACAGAATATAATATGCATGGTACAAATTCTCTCTTTTCCTCTTGTTATTGACCTCCTAGCTTCAAGAGCACAGATCTTCCACAGCAGGATGTTAAGACTTCTTAACACTGTGTCCAAAGTAGATCATTCAAAGCACTGCTTGCATTCATTTGGGACACATCTAACATGCCTCTGAACAATACCATATTTCTCTCAAAGGGTAACCCATATTCATCTTTTTAGCTGTGAATATGAACTCTCACATTTCAAGCCAAGCCAGCCTTCCTTGCTTGTTCCTCAAGTTTCTTTCACTAGTTTTGAAACCTCATTTAGAGCAGCTGTGGAACCAAAGTTAGGTGCAAGCTAACTTTGTACTGCTTTCTCTCAGTGAGCAAAAAATTAGGGGAGAAGAAGGCTTAGAAAGCTGGGGACCCAAGGAGATGACAGAAGGGGAGGCAGCAGCGTGTGAGGTTGCATTGAGGAAACAGATGATGAAGACTCTGTATCAGCCTCTATGGAAATACTGCATCCCATACAACTACGGATGCAGAGAGTCAGAAGGGGCCAACTGGGAAACGCCGAACTAAAGATCAGAGATTTTTCTGCAAATAAAAAACTGTATTATTTAGTTAGCTAAGTGGAAACTTCTGATGTCTTTGAGACTCTAGATGCAAGGTTTCTGTATTCCATGAACACAACTAGTACTCAGTATTTTTAACTCTCCTTATATAATTTCTTATTATGTAAGTATTTCTATTTGGTCTTTTAGAGTAGCTGCTAGAATAATTGGACCATATCTTGCATCAAAAGACCTAGTTCACAACTTGCAAGGGATAGAAACACACAAGCGTGGCAGGGATTCCACCATCTGAACTCCCTTTAATGTTTTTCAATCCTAATACATTACAGTTTTAATATTTATTTCTGCTTCTGGTGCATGCAAGGACTAGTTTCTTCTGGCTCTCCTTCCCGCCTTCTTCTCCCTGGCTGTTCCTTCTGCCCCATACCACTCCCACCCTTCTTATCACTGCTATCCCTTGAGTGCCAGGCATCGTCTTTATGAGACAGGACTTTATGAGATGGACTTCCTCAGGGTAAAGTGATTAGCAATTCATTCCGTTTGGACTGAAACTCCAAGAATAGCAGGATGGTTAAGGGAAGAGGCTGGGCCTTGCCCAGACCACATATTTCTCATTCTCCAAGTCACAAGACCTACCAACCACACATGCACAGCAAAGCTCCTTGGAGGTCAAAGGGGGTAGCAATGCCAAGGGATGCTTTACCCATATGCCTTTGCATTAGAATCCATCTTGGCTAAGAGCTGCGGGCACACACATGGGAGGATCCTGAGGTATACCAAATATGGACTGTGAGCCAGGCAAATCAAAATGATTGGCCAAAGGATACACAGAAGAAATGCCCCATAAAAGTAAGTCAAAATGCTGCAAGGGCGTGACTCAGCGACTCTGAGTCTGCCGGTGTGTGTCTATCCATACACAGTATACATTTTTTCCTCTTAGTAATGCTTTACTTGTTTCACCATGTTCCATCTTTGTGGAAATTCTTTTCTGCAAAGGCGAAGCACCAGGGCCTTTGTCACTGAGCACCGGTCTAGTAGTGCCTAGAATCTGGTGCTTTCACCGCCATGACCCGACCTCAATCTCTGGCTGGAAACTCAAGCCCCACTTTAAGCCGTTGCAGTCCAAGGCCACCCGGGATCACAAAGTGCTTTATTAAAAACTTGATCTCACGCATTTCTAATAACATTCTACAAATGAGGAAATTCAGGTTCAGAGAAACAAAGTGACCTGCCCCGATTTAGACAGTCGGTGTGCTGAAAAGCCTCAGGCTCAAACTCAGTTTGTGCCGGTGTCACACCTCCACGCCCGGTGGCCAGGCCGCCAGTGCACGCAGGCTACTTCTCTTGAACTTTCGCTTGAAGGACAGTAATAGGGACTAGATTAGAAAAATCTCAGAGTTTTTCCCTCCCGACCAGGCAAATAGGAAGATATTGCCCTAGGTCAGCAGGATCTGCATAACGAGTTTGCCAAAGGAAAGAAAGAATGGGGTATACCTGACTTCTTTACATTTTTAAATAGATGATTTGCCCTTTTCTGCTAAAATATATTTGGGTTAACTTTTTCTAGAGCAGTGTTTCTCAACTGGGAGACATTTGTCCCACCAGGAGGCATCTGGCAAAAACTAGAGAAGGAAATTGGAGAAGGAAATGGCAACACACTCCAGTAATTTTGCCTGAAGAATCCCATGGGCAGAGGAGCCTGGCAGGCTACAGTCCATGGGGTTGCAGGAGTCGGACAAGACTTAGCGACTAAACCGACCAATCAGAGAAGGAAATGGCAACCCACTTCAGTATTGCCATTCCCACTTCAGTATTCTTGCCTGAAAAACCCAGGAAGCTGGTAGGCTACAGTCCATGGGATCCCAAAGATTCCGACATGACTGAGCACGCAAGCAAAGGAGACACTTGTAGCTGCCACACTTGGGGTGGGGTTGCCCATCTGGTGAGTCAGAAGCCAGGGATGCTACCAAACATCCATCCCACACTGCACAAGACCACCTCCACATCAAAAAATTATCTTGCCCCAAACGGCAATATTTCTGAGGTTAAGAACTACTGCTTCAGTGTCTATACATTAACCATGAATTATCTGAAAAGGAAATAAAGAAAATGATTCCATTTGCAGTGGCATCAAAAACAATAAAATACTCAGGAATAAATTTAATCACAGAAGTAAAAGACCCCTACAGATAGATCCTGGTTACAGCTCAGATGGTAAAAAAAAATCTGCCTGAATGCGGGAGACTCTAGTTTGATCCCTCAGTCAGGAAGATCCCCTGGAGAAGGCAAAGCAACCCACTCCAGTATTCTTCCCTGGAGAATTCCATGGACAGAGGAGCCTGGTGGGCTACAGTCCAAAGGTCAAAAAGAGTCAGACGTGACTGAAGTGACTGAGCTCAAACACATAATCAAAACAGCATGGTACCGGCATAAAAACAAACTCAGAGATCAATGAGACATTATCAAGATCCTTGAAATAAATCCATGCAATATTAATATATGACAAGGGAGTCAAGAATATATAATGGAGAAAAGATAGCCTCTTTAACAAATGATACCAGGAAAAATGAATTCTCACAAGTAAAAGAATTAAACTAGACCCCCATTTCACATCACTTACAAAAATTAACTTGAAATAGATTAAAGACTTAAACGTGAGACCAAAAACCATAACATTACTGAAAGACAATATAGAAAAACATCTCCTTGACATGGATCTTTGATAATTATTTTCTGGATATGACACCTAAAGCATAAGTGAACAAAATAGAAAATAATTAAGACAGACTACATCAAACTAAAAAGCTTCTGCATGGAAAATAAATGATAAACAAAATGACAAAAAGACAACCTATGAAATCAGAAGATATAATTGCAAATCATACATTCAATAAGAGGTCAATATCTAAAATATATAAAGAACTCATGACTGAATAGTAAAAAACAAACCAATTAAAAATGAGCAAAGAAACTAAACACATATTTATCCAAGGAACAAGATGCTCAACATCCCTAATCATAAGGTAAATGCAAAGCAAAACCACAATGAGATAAGGTACCACTTCATTCCTATTACTATAGAATACCTATCATCAGAAAGACAAGAGATAAGAGATGCTGGAAAAGATGTAGCGATAAGGGAACTTTCATGCAGTGCTGGTGGTTTTTTGAGGTGATAGAGCCACTAGAAAGAACAGTATGGAGTTTCCTCAAAATATTAAAAATACACTACCACTAGTTCGGTTCAGTTCAGTCTCTCAGTCGTGACCCACTCTTTGGGACCCCATGAACTGCAACATGCCAGGCTTCCCTGTCCATCACCAACTCCTGGAGCTTGTTAAAACTCATGTCCATTGAGTCAGTGATGTCATCCAACCATCTCATCTTCTGTCATCCCCTTCTCCTGTCTTCAATCTTTCCAAGCATCAGGGTCTTTTCCAATGAGTCAGCTCTTCACATCAGGTGGCCAAAGTATTGGAGCTTCACCTTCAGCATCAGTCCTTCCAAAGTATATTCAGGACTGATTTCCTTTAGGATTGATTGGTTGGATCTCCTTGCTGTTCAAGGGACTCTCAAGACTCTTCTCCAACACTGCAGTTCAAGAACATCAATTTTTCAGTGCTCAGCCTTCTTTATGGTTCAACTCTCATATCCACACATGACTAATGGAAAAACCACAGCTTTGACTAGACGGACCTTTGTTGGCAAAGTAATGTCTCTGCTTTTTAATGTGCTGTCTAGGTTGGTCATAGTTTTTCTTCCAAGGAGCAAGCATCTTTTAATTTCATGGCTGCAGTCACCATCTGCAGTTATTTTGGGGCCCAGGAAAATAAAGTCTATGATACAGCAGTTCCCTTCTTAGAATATATCCAAAGGAAGCAAACACACGACTATGAAGAAATCTGCAAACCCATGTTCACAGCAGCATTGTTAACAACAGCCAAGACATGGAAACACTTAAGATAAAATGGATGACAACTGTGATATGTACATACATACATGACTATTGTTCAGTCTTTATTTAAAAACAAAAAGAAGGAAGTCCTCCTATTTGTGACAAGGTAAATGGGCCTTGAGGGCATTATGTTAAGCAACTTAAGTTAGACAGAGAACTGCAAATACCAGATGATCTCATTTACATGTGGAATCTAAAAACAAAGTAACTCAAAGAGATCAGATTTGTGGTTAGGGACTTGATGGGGGTGGGAAATGGGAGTTCAGGGAGGGATAATTGGATTAAGGTGGTCAAAATTTACAAACTTCCAGTTATACGATGAATAAATATTAGAGATGTACATGATCACTATAGTTAACACTGTTGTATGGTATATATGAAGTTATGATAGTAAATCCTAAAAGTTTACATTACAGGGAAATCTTTTTTTTTTTTCTTTCTCTTTTTTCTTTTTTTGTTTCTGTATGAGATGAAGTGTGCTGACTAATCTTATCATGGTGATCAAGTCACAACATGCACAAGTTGAATCATTATGTTGCATACCTTATACATTTATCTGAATGTCAATTATATCTCAATAAAACTGGAAAAATAAGCTTAAAAAAAACAACCTGCTTTAGAACAGAAGTCAGGACATTGTGTTTTTTTTTTTTCTATGAAGAGCTATACAGTAAACATTTCAGGCCTTGCAGGTCATATAGTTTGTTAAGCTCAATTAGTTGTTACCTCAACTAGTTAAGTCAACCACTGTGGTATGAAAGCAACCAGAGGAGATTCATAAACAAATGGATATGGCTATGTTCCAGCAAAGCTTCATCATGCATACAGGCATACAAAGAAATGGGTGAGGTTTGTGCTCAGAGCCATACGTTATCAGTCTCTAGTCAAGAGGGGTTCTGAAGCTGCCTAACCTGGACCCAAAGGTGGCTGAAGGTCTATCTATTACACATATTCTCAGGAAGACTACTTTCCAGTAAGCAATCATTTCAACTCACAGTATCTGAGAATGCTAGCTTTTTGGAAACACTTCATTATGTTCTCCTTAAGAAACTCAAGGCTGTTTTGTGCAGGAGGAAGAAATGCGTGCCTGGCATGTTTTAGGGAGACAACCTGGTTTGAGGATCCCAGCATTTCTGAGTGGACAGTAAACAGAGTACCTGCAGCAATGGGCGAGCTAGCCAATGAGACGCAGGGGGCAGAGGAAAGATTCTGTTTGAAATGGAGTTGTCTGGGCCAACGGGTGAGAAACATTCAGACAGCTGGAACCACAAGGGGTTAGCTCCTGACTTGTGATAAAGCTGGTCAGCAGGAGACAGACACCAAGTCAGCGGGACCGTTTAATTAAAACAGTCCCACCTTTTATCTTTGGCATGCTTGGCCATTTTGAAAATGCCTCCACCTGCATTACTCCACGGCATCCCTGAGACAATCTCATCTCCTCAATAAACCTTTCTGAGCTAGAACTAACACGCATTTTAGGTTACAAAGGCCAGTGAGCATTGAGATTTTCTTTCAAGAAGATTTTGATCTCACAGGGAAGAAAGAGAGAGAACAATGGTGTGTGTTCAGGCAAAGAGCCCTTCGTCTGGAAGAGAATGAGGATGCAGTCTGGTTTTGGGGTGAGGGGTAGGGAAGATGGGGTCATAGGATTTTGGGCAGGTTGTTTTGCTTGAGTTGAGTGCTAAATTAGTGCATGAGAAGTCAATCAAAAGTGAGGGGTGCTGATGGCAGCAGAGAGAAGGAGAGTTTGCAGACACACAGAAAGCAAAACCATGGGGGTGAGAAACAACAGGACATGTGGTGTGTAACAGGAGGAGGTCAGGAAGCCCAAGATTCCCTTTGGGGAAGGAAATAAAATGAAGAGTGAATGTTTACATGAGAGTCAGTTCCCGATTAGTCTTCTGCTGCCATTAGAAAGGGTACACACTTTAGATGAATCTTTATATAAGGGACAGCACAGAGGTCAAATCTCAAAGCTCACGTCACAGTACAAACTTGGAATCTGAGGAGAGTGGAGGCAAGGAGGCCTGGGAGGAGGCTGCTGTGTCCTCCACACAAGAGAGGAGACAGGGGTAGATGAAAGGAGGGATGGGAACAGACTCAGTGAAAACAGGAGGCAACAATTTCAGGACCTAGAGATCCTCTCAAATAGGCAGGCCGGGAATTATCATCTCACTGAATTAAATAAGAGATGGTGAACTCTGAAAATTTTAGTTATTAATTCACTATCTCAAATATAGATGCTGAGGTTGAATTCAAGTCCTCTATCTCATGCCCTCCTTTTTCTATTTTTAAGCAACTATTTCCAGAGTTTCTTCATGTGCTAGATCTTCATGTGTTGTACCCATGTTGTGGGTCACTTATTTATATCTCATGCAAGGAAGTGTTTTTATGTGGACTCTTCCCAGCAAGGAATTTGAGGTTCATAGACACATGCGACATGCCTAAAACCCCAGAGATAATAACAAGAAGAGGCTGGATACCAATCTATCATGCTGCTTCTCCTGAAGAGCATGCCACGAGATGACTACTCTTCGAAGTGCACTTGCTAGCATGACAGTCACTGGGCACATGCGGCTATTTCAATTTAAATGGCCTAAAATAGATAAAATTGAAAAATGCAGCCCTTCACTCTTATAAGCAGCATTTCAGGTGCTCTGTAGCCACACATGACAAGCAGTGACCGAACAGCACAGCAGAGAGAGAAGCCACTTCATCTTGGCAGAAAGTTCTATTATTAATAAATAATGGGGGCTCCTTTGGAGTATGAAATTCCAAAGATGTATGCCTCATTTAAAATTGTTAAAGGAGAAGATTCAAAGCAGAATTCTGACATCAAAAAACCAGATCCAAGGGGCATCGGCTGCCATTTTATTTTCTGTCTCTTCATCAGCAGCAGAGACCCATTTGTGGATACGAGTTCCACCTTAAAACAAGAGAAAGTAGAGTGTGAATAAGAGACAGGAGTTTAGGCAAAGAAGTTCCGGGATTTTCTTATAAGGGTCCTGCTCCTTGGTGCTATGTTTATTAATGCCCTTTAAGGGAAAGTGGAGATTAACTAAAGAAGATGGATAAAGAAGGTCTACCTAACAGATACTATATGGGGGATTAAAGCTTAGCTTAAAGTATGCACATAATCTGATTTCTTTATATTAATATACCCATGTGTACATAATAAAATAAAACTGGCCAAATGAACATCATTTGAGATAATATCACAAACAAACTCAAGCTAACCAAACAGGAAGTCTTGGAAAGAAAATTAATGACCCAGTTTCTGGGTACCAAGAATAAAAGCTACTTGTGATATTGAAAGAAAAACTTGGCAAACAGGATTTAGAAAGCAAGGTATCAGTGGTAACCAAGATAAGGTATCACAAATAATTAAAGTATTAAGCAGATAGTGGGAGCTTTCCTTTGAACTATGAGGCTTTATTCAAAGTGTCCTTGAGAGAAAATGAAACAGTTTGAGTGCCTTCAGATTTCTTATATGGCTGGATCATAACTCCAAATTCCAGAAAGATTTCAAATATGCTGCTCTAATTATGCTTTCCAAATGGCAATTTGAATTATGTTGGCTTAGTGGTACATTATATAAGGCTTTTCTTTTTTCAAGGAAAATACATTAAATAAAAGGAGAAAGTATCTTGCAATTGTCCTCCACTGCCAAGGACATGTTTACTTGTAAATTAAAAAAAAAAAAAGGACTTCCTGCTCTCTTCTTTTCTCTCCTATCCCCCACTCTTAACACACGCCTATCACATGCATCATAAGTAAAATTTGATGCAGATCAAAACTGCTGTGGTAAGACAGGGTAGAGCCCACAATAGAGTCATGAAGTTTTCTCTGTCCTTGCTGAAGATTCCAAGTATCAGTAGTTACCTGTTTTGTATCAAAGTCCTGATTTCAGAAAGACCTTCTCCTTCTGGAGAGCTCTCATCCTGAGTCATTCTGATACAGGGCACAAGGGTGATTAGTTGTGGAAATGTTACAGCCTCTAAACTGGGAGCAGAGTGAATGGCCCACAGTGAAGGGTGTGAAGGTGTTCAGTACAGTTACAGCCTCAAAGATAGGCTGGGGTCTGATACATGCAGACTGTTTCCTACAATTCTGGTTCTAAGACCATGAGCCTTAAAGATAAGACATCACTCCTGACTCCATACCTGGATTTCTCAACATATGTTCAATGTCAACAGCGTCTGAACAACCTGAGGATACAAGGTGAATATTTCCAGCACCAGGAGTGTCTGAAATGCTTTAGGGGGTTGAGAAAATCCATGTATGCATACATCTTTACATTTCTGCCTTGCTAATATTTGAAACCCAACAAATTCTAATGTGAACCCTATCTTCTGCCCCCCAATATTCTTCCTTAGTTACCCCTCACTCTCCTCAGCAGCAGCACCTCCCTCCTACAGCGCCTATGCTTCTGCCCATCAGATCTGCCGATGTCTAAAGCTTCCACGGCATTAGGTGAGACCCCCACCTACAGCGACAGAGTCTCTGACTGGGTATTTCCTCCTCAGACTCAGACATCGCCCCACACCTCCCCACCTCTGGCAGGTCCAATGGCTTCTCTCCTCTTTCTGGGCATCTCTTACTTCTTTAGGATTATCTCCAACTGAATCTTCAGGGCCTTCCCTTCTAGGACACTGGTCAACATAAAACCAAGCCCACTAACTCACTGATTTATACCTTGGTTGATTCTGTTTGCTAAGTCTCAGTAACATCTTCCCTTTTCAAAACTCAATTCTTTCTACAAAGCATTATAGCCAAGAGGTTAAGTCCACGGACAGCTGTTTGAGTCAGGTTGACCTGAGTGTAAATCCAAGACCTACTGTGTGTGTGTGTGTGTGTGTGTGTGTGTGTGTGTGTGTGTGTATACACACACTGAAGGTGGGATGAGGCAGAGAGAGAAACAAGAGACAGAAACAGAGAGGGACACAGTGACAGAGGCAGAGAAATGTCTATTTCTCCCATAAAACACCGGGCTACCACTAGCTGCTGCCTCCTTGTGCATTGCTGAGAATTAAATGACCCAGTACAAGTAAAAAGAGCTTAATCTAGTCCCCAGCATACCATAAGCAATTAAGAATTATTAGCTACTACCATTAATCACATCTAGCTTAACAAGCCTCTATCTTGAAATACTCTTTCATGCTCAGGTCAAGGGTTATAAGCCACTTCCTGAAATTATTATCTCTCTTAGTTATGAATTAATTGTGGCTGTCTCTCACCAAGTTGTCAGCAACTGGAGAGGAGAAATATAATTTCTCTGTTTCCAAGATCAGTGCTTTCAAAGTGCAGTCTGTCTGTGAACTGCTTGCTACTGAGGTTCACAGTGAGAGGACTTCAAAATTTGAGAGAGCTTTCAGAAGCTACTTCAGTTCAGTTCAATCACTCAGTTGAGGTCCAACTCTCTGTGACCCATGGACTACAGCATGCCAGGCTTCCCTATCATCACCAACTCCTGAAGCCTGCTCAAACTCACATCCATCGAGTTGGTGATGCCATCCAACCATCTCATCCTCTGTCATCCCTTCTCCTCCTGCCTTCAATCTTTCCTAGCATCAGGGTCTTTTTCAACGAGTCAGTTCTTTGCATCAGGTGGCCAAACTATTGGAGTTTCAGCTTCAGCATCAGTCCTTCCAATGAATATTCAGGACTGATTTCCTTTAGGATGGGCTGGTTGGATCTCCTTGCTGCCCAAGGGACTCTCAAGAGTCTTCTCCAACACCACAGTTCAAAAGCATCAATTCTTTGGCATTCAGCTTTCCTCATGGTCCAACTCTCACATCCATACAAGACTACTGGAAAAACCATAGCTTTCACTAGACAGACCTTTGTTGGCAAAGTAACGTCTCTGCTTTTAATATGCTATCTAAGTTGGTCATAGCTTTTCTCTGTCATAGCCCATCAGAACAAGACCAAGTTTCCCCCACAGTCAGTCTCCCATCAGGAAACTTCCATAAGCCTCTTATCCTTATTAATCAGAGGGCAGACAGAAGCTACCTATAGTACTTTACTTCTATTTCACAGGAAACAGTAGTCTGCAATGGATTAAATTATTTAAAAAAAAATAGAGCTTTACTGAAGATTTGAGTTGCACTATCCTAGACTATGTAAATCCCACAGACAGATCTACAGTAGATGCTCACTGAATACTCAATAGGTTCTGAGTGAAGGAAAATTATTTAAAATAGTTCTTTACTTAGAATCTCTGTTGTTGCTCAAGTTAGCAGCATACACAGATAAACAATGAGTCAGACTTCTGAAATAAAATTCAAGACTTGAGATTTAAACTTAGATTAATTTATTGTGTCCTGAATTTCAGAATCTTTTAAAAAATTAATTTAAAAACATCTTCGACCGTGTGTAAGACACACTACCACACCACTACCTGAAGAATGAAAGAGGAATTATGAACTCTGATTTTAATGTTTGTAATATCAAACACATTCCCTGAAGGGCCAATCCTAATATTAATAGACACCACTCCTTCCATGAGGGAAAGTGAATTAAGAAGGCAAAAAGGGAAAAGACAGATTATTTCTGCCATTTAGTTATTTGCCCTTCCTTTGCTGTTTTTTTCTGGAGACATCTTTAACCCTTTCCCTTCCTCCAACTTGGATTCAAATCACCCAAGCTTGAGATATATGTGGATCTAAGGAATGAGTTGAGGGAGATGTTATACTAACATATGACATAATGGACATTGGGCAATTTATTATAGAACTTTCCATTGACTAATTGGGAGGGGAAAAATAATCCCTGATTATCAGCTATTTAAGTCTTGGCTTCAGATACCAAAATATCTTTCAGTTCTCTTAAAGAGCTAAAACAGCTTTTTTTTTTAAACTCAGGAAAGTAGACCTTTTCAACAGAAGTCATTTAATACATTATGTAGTCACCCCGTAGACTATGCTAGGCAGAGTGGCTATAATCAAAATTTTCCTTGCTGCTATTTCTCCCAGAGAAATTTGCTATGAGGAATGCTTATATATTTTCAGCTATTTCCTTTATCTACAGGATCCAATTAGTTCAAAATACAGACAAGAAAAATGTGAGAAAAGAAATGGTAAAGCAGAGAACATTTGTGCTATTCCATATGTATACTCCTTACCACATATTTCTCTAAGATGTACTTTGATCCTGGGATTGAGCACCTATAGTCAGTATTAGTGATAAAATGATAGAGGAAGGAAGCATATTTCCTTTCTTCAAAAACTCCAAACTGTAGCAAGATACAATAGAACAAGATGAATTGACAACTATTTAGGAAAATGTGATGTAAGGGGGGAATTATAAAATTTCCTCTGGGAATGACTGAAAAATTTACCCTGACATCCATCCCCTACCCTTTGTTACCAGATTTCCCACGTTGTGACTATGGACATGTCTACCCAGCTACACACTCTACTTCTCGGCTTTCCCTGTAATTGACTGTGACCATATAAAAGTTTCATCCAAGGGGATGTGAAAAGAAGTAAAGGTTGCCACTCTGGAAAGAAATGCACATGTGCCCTTCTTGTCTGGACCTCTTTCCTCTGTCCTCCTCACTGAACACAAGGATGGCCCATACATGAAAATACATGTTGACTACACCTGAGTCATCCCACCAGACCTGACTCACTCACTTCTATCCAGCTATATAAAGGACTGAGAGCTTATCTTGTTTAAGTGATCTCTTTATGGGGTCTCTTTATTACAGCAGCTTAACATATACCTTAACTAATATAAAGCCTGGGTCAGTTTTCCAGGTTCTGGGTCTATTTAGTGTAATGGATAATAGAGCATGCAGAAGCTTGTGGTGAAAGAGGAGATGGAAGTATGAGATAGGAACTGGGCCATACTGGATCCTAAAGTTATGTAAGATGTTAGGACTTCATCTTAAGATAAGTGTGCAACATGATTACGCATGTCCCTTAGAAAGAACTCTCCAGTTGAATTGTGGAATATGGGGGGAACTCTAGGACAGATAAATAAAAATAAGTGAGCACTAAAGATGCTTGGTACTTAGCAGAATTTTTGAAAATGGAAAAATAAGTTGGTGGGTTAAGAGAGAACATGGGAAACATTGATTACTAGGATTCTTTTTTTTTTTTTATTCAATAAATTTTTACCAGACTAAGCTATGCTAAACTGTGTTTGATGTTAGAAGTATAACTGGAATCAAGACTAGATACAGTCCCTGAGAGCAAAGGCTATACTTTTGCTACCAGAATAGTTCTCATCCATGTACAGTCCATCTGATCCTTGAAAACACCAGACTGCATGGCTTATTACCATCACACATTAACAGATTAGGACAAATCTCAGAGGATTTTTAAGTATCCTGAACCAAATTTGGCTTGCTTGTTGCTAAAGCCCATACTTTCACAAAGTAAATCATGCAACTTCTCATGGAATACCATGAGGCAAAGTAGGAACTAGGTAATTCCTATTTTCCAACAGTATATGATGAAGCAACCCAAAGTCATGTGCCTTATGAATGGAAAAGAATTAAATGATCCATTACTACCAATAAAAAAAAAAACTATTACAGAGTTCTATTTTACCTGTTTCCAACAAATAAACTCTATGAACTTAACTAACAAAATTAAAAAAAAATACAAAAATAAACCCTATATAAAGAAAAATCGTTTGATTTGTGAAGTGCTGAGGAATGCAGTCATGTGTCACTCCAGCTTTGCAAATCACTTCCATTTTTTAATTAGAGGCATGATTATAAGCTGTGGCTTGACAAGCTCACCATTATATTCCAGGGAGCAGAACTCCCATAAATGTCCTCTTACCCTTCTTAAGCACATCTCCAGGAAGGTGACAAACCCACTCAGGTAAAACATTTCCTTAAAGAGTGATGGTCTTCCATCTGATGTGAATCTCTTATGCTTGTTCTATTTTCTACAAGTAGACATTATTTCCAAGTAGACATGAATCAAGGTAAACTATAAGTGGTTAAATAGGAGATGGCAAGAGTGAACATACACATTTTAGGAATCAGTGAACTAAATTGGACTGGATGGACAAATTTAACTCAGATGACCATTATATCTACTACTGTGAGCAAGAATCCCTTAGGAGTAACGGAGTAGCCCTTGTAGTCAACGAAAGAGTCCAAAATGCAGTACTTGGGTACAATCTCAAAAACGATGATATCTGTTCATTTCCAAGGCAAACCATTCTCTCTGACAGTAATCCAAGTCTATGTCCCAACCACTAGTGCTGAAGAATTGAAGTTAAACAGTTCTGTGAAGACCTACATGACCTTCTAGAAGTAACACCAAAAAATATATCCTTTTAATCACAGGGGACTGGAATGCCAAAGAGGGAAGTCAAGAGATACCTGGAGCAACAGGCAAGTTTGGCCTTGGAGTACAAAATGAAGCAGGGTAAAGGCTAAGAGAGTTTTCCCAAGGGAACACCCTGGTCATAGCAAACACCCTCTTCCAACAACACAGGAGACAACTCTACACATGGACATCACCAAATAGTCAATACTTAAATCAGATCGATTTGTATTCTTTGCAGCCAAAGATGGAGAAGCTCTAAACAGTCAGCAAAAACAAGACCAGGAGCTGACTGTGGCTCAGTTCATGAACTCCTTATTGCCAAATTCAGACTTAAATTGAAGAAAGTAGGGAAAACCACTAGGCCACTCAGGCATAACATAAAGCAAATCCCTTATGATTATATAGTGAAAGTGACAAATAGATTCAAGGGATTAGATTTGATAGACAGAGTGCCTGAATAACTATGGACAGAGGTTTGTGACACTGTACAGGAGTCAGTGATCAAAACCTTCCCCGAAAAAAAGAAATACAAAAACACAAAATGGTTGTCTGAGGAGGACTTACAAATAGCTCAAAAAGAAGAGTAGTGAGGAGAGATAAGAAAGCCTTCCTAAGTGATCAGTGCAAAGAAATAGAGGAAAACAATAGAATGGGAAAGACTAGAGATCTCTTCAAGAAAATCAGAGATACCAAGGGAACATTTCATGCAAAGACGGGCACAATAAAGGACAGAAACAGTATGGACCTAACAGAAGCAGAAGATATTAAGAAGAGGTGGCAAGAATACACAGAATAACTATTAAAAAAGAAAAAAAAAAAAGATCTTAATGACTCAGATAACCACGATGGTGTGATCACTCACCTAGAGCCAGACATCCTGGAATGTGAAGTCAAGTTGGTCTTAGGAAGCATCACTACGAACAAAGCTAGTGGAGGTGATGGAATTCCAGCTGAGCTATTTCAAATCCTAAAAGACAATGCTGTTGAAGTGCTGCACTCAATATGCCAGCAAATCTGGAAAACTCAGCAGCGGCCACAGGACTGAAAAAGGTCAGCTTTCATTCCAATCCCAAAGAAAGGCAATGCCAACGAATGTTCAGACTACTGCACAATTGCACTTATTTCACATGCTAGCAAAGTAATGCTCAAAATTCTCCAAGCTAGGCTTCAACAATACATGAACCAAGAACTTTCACATGCTCAAGCTGGATTTAGAAAAGGCAGAGGAACCAGAAATCAAACTGCCAATATCCATTTGATCACAGAAAATGCAAGAGAATTCCATTAAAAAAAATTTACTTCTGCTTCATTGGCTATTCCAAGACTTTGACTGTGTGGATCACAACAAATATAAACTGTGGAAAATTCTTCAAGAGATGGGAAAACCAGACCACGTTACCTGTCTCCTGAGAAACTTGTATGCAAGTCAAGAAACAACAGAACCAGACATGAAATAAAGGACTGGTTCCATATTGGGAAAAAGGAATATGTCAAGGCTGTATATTGTTACCCTGTTTATGTAACTTATATGCAGAGTACATCATGTGAAATGCTGGGCTGGATGAAACACAAACAGGAATCATAATTGCCGGGAGAAATACCAATAACCTCAGATATGCAGATGATACCACCCTTACGGCAGAAAGCGAAGAGGAACTAAAGAGTCTCGATGAAAGTGAAAGAGGAGAGTAAAAAAGCTGGCTTAAAACTCAACATTCAAAAAACTAAGATCATGGCATCAAGTCCCATCACTTCATAGCAAATTGATGGGGAAACAATTGGAACAGTGACAGACTTTATTTTCTTGGGCTCCAAAAATCACTTCAGATAGTGACTGCAGCCATGAAATTAAAAGATGCTTGCTCCTTGGAAGAAAAGCTATGGCAAACCTAGACAGTGTATTAAAAAGCAGAGACATTACTTTGCCAACAAAGGTCCATATAGTCAAAACTATGGGTTTTCCAGTGGTCATGTATGGATGTGAGAGTTGTATCATAAAGAAGGCTGAGCACTGAAGAATCGATGTTTTTGAACTGTGGTGTTTGGAGAAGACTCTGGAGAGTCCCTTGGGCAGCAAGGAGATCAAACCAGTCAATCCTAAAGGAAATCTATTCTGAATATTCTTTGGGAGAACTGATGCCAAAACTGAAGCTCCAATACTTTGTCCACCTGATGTAAAGAGCTGACTCATTAGAAAAGCCCCTGATGCTGTGAAAGATTCAAGGCAGGAGGAGAAGGGGAAACAGAGGATGAGATGGTTGGATGGCATCACTGACTCAATGGACATGAGTTTGAGCAAGCTCTGGAAGATAGCAATGGATAGGGAAGCCTGGCGTATTGCAGTTCATGAGTTCACAAAGAATTGGACATGGCTGAGCAACTGAAGAATAACAAAGACATTATTTCCTTGATTCTCTTAAGCCTTTTCATAATTCTTAATCTACTTATTGTTTATTTCTGTGTTTTGAGAATTGATGCTATTTTATCATTAAGGGGTAGGTTTAAGGAATAATTATGGCAACTAATGTAGAATGTGAATTTTTGAAGGAAGGTTTGGATCAGCTACCAATAGGAACAATTCTACATGCCTGATTATCCAGACTCTCTTTAGAATTTTTTCAACTGTGAGTCTATTTTTTTGGTTTGCTTTTCCTCTCTTTTAGAACAATCATTCCATACTGCATTGTTAAAATACACTTGCATTTTGAGAACTAAGTTGTTTTTTTTTTTTAACTCAGGTATAATATTTATTCAAGGCCATCCCGCAATCCCACGCATATTCTCCTGTAGGATTTCAACTTCTTCTAAAGAAAACACAGAATAGAAAGTTAGAGTAAAGATTAATAGCAGTCATACTTTAGTGAACGCATTAAAACACTGTCCTAGTATTTTGTCAGGAATTCTCAATATATTCAGTAATGGAGTTGGCATATAAAATAAATTGATTCTTGTTGCATTCAGGTTTTAGATCAATACTACTCTTACAAATAAAAATAGCCTCCAAAAAGAGCCCAATAATATCAAAATCCATTTTCAAGATAAACTGTGAACAACAAATGTCTTTGGATATATAGCAGTGATGTTGTGCATGCTGAAAAAAAAAAGTTCAAAAAACAGAATGTCATGAAGGAGAAAAAGAGTAATGCATTATAATCCTAACCCTTCTTCAATAAGATTATTCTTATCTAGAAAGCATATTGAATAACCAAGTCAACACTCTTGGAGTAAGAACAGATTCATGTAAAAAATGGATGGACAAACCCTAGGAAACCTTAGGTAGCACAACTGTAGAGAGGACCTACACGTCACTTTGAACATAATTTTATTATATTCCTACAAGAATCCTTAGGGAGATTCATAGTAAAAGTAGGCAAATATACTTCCAAGATAATTTTGAAGTTAATTAAAATAACTCACTAAAAGTATAACATAACCAAGCACTATAATTTATCTGACCAGTTCCTACTACTATTTACTTTGATTAAATAGAAATCTTAATTTCCCATGGCTTTTGCTAACATTACTTTTAGAAGAAAGACTGAAATGATAAGACAGTCTTATGATATACAGAAGTTCTAGTCAATGTGATTCAGAACCCATGCAGCCATCTTCTCTTGTAGCTTTCTCAATCTTTTCTTCCATCTTATACAGTAAGATTACGTTGCAAATGATATATCTTACATAGTACAAGGTCCTTCAACACCAGAGAAAAACTGAAGTATTATTAAGTGATATACGTTTACAGGAAAATAAGGAGAGCTATTTTTGATAATTTCTAATTAGGCTAACATAGAACATGATTGAGAAAATTCAATTTCCCCAATTCACCACTTAAATCTAACCTACTTAAGAATGCTCTTTACTCAAAAAGTCTTTATGACAATGTGTTTGTGATATTGAAAAGAACTACTCCTATTTCTAGCAACATGGTGAGCATGCAAAACAACTACTGAAAAGTATTTAGTATTTTTTTTTTTACAACCACTACATACTTTTCAGTGGTTGTCAAAACAAAACAAAACAAAAACACTGTGAATGATATAAAACTTTACATTGAAAAAGGTAACTCAAAAGTTACACTGATGATTTTGATAGTGTAAAGACAAAGTGACATACATCAAAAATATACAGAAAATTGAAGACAGACATAAAGCTACAGAGGCCAGAGTAGAGAGGCAGAGAAGGTAATAGCAGCCAGATATAGGCCATGCTACTAAAGTCCTCTTGGGAATGAAGCTATGACTTTGGTCAACAGGAAGCAACAGGCTTCTGCATAGAGACAGAACTTGGAAAAGGTAGTTCCATATACTCAAGTAAAACGAAACAAAATTGGCCTCTCCAGTCCAGAGAAGTAACAAAAGAAAAATTTATCAAGCTTGTATCATATACTATATTGTAGCTTACATTCACTCTACTGATGGACTGTGAGATTCTCACACTGAGTATTTAACATTAAAACTTGTCCTGGATTGCTGATATTCCCAGACCCCTGGCAAATTACATACTAATCTGTTTTGTAGCCACACTTTCATAGAGCAAGTTATCCAGAATCTATGCACAAAGAGCAGACCCTACCAAAGAGAAGTTCACAAGCAAAAGTTATAAACCATGTAAGGGATTGAGAGTTGATGGAGAAGGCAAACAGTTAAACTAGCCCTTGATGAATCACATAATACAGTCATGTGAAACAAACTATAACATACTGAGCTTAAGCTATTAATGAAATAAAATACAGATATAAGATTTAAAAAAAAAAAACACAAAACAGAACACTGTGGGGAACAAGAAAGACAGACAGAAGAGAGAGTGACAAGCAGATTATCTGAGAAGACAATGAAAAAATACAGAAAATAACATTAACTTGAATACAGCAACACATAATAAAGGGTTAAATAGCAGATTAGATGCATAAAAAGAGGTAATACATTAACCAGAAAACGGTTTGAGAAAACTTCATGGAATTTAGCACAATGAAATGAACAGAAGAAAAAAATGAAAGTAATATTACCAGGCATGGGGATGGAGACACTATGAAGGACTTCCAGAAGAAGAAAGTAGGAACAGTATGGAGCCAATAGTCTAAGAGGAAATGACTAAAAGCTTCCTTAACTTTATGAAATATGTCAACTTCAATTTCAAAGAGCACACTCATTTAGACATGTAAACTACTTATGCATTTATCCAAGAGAAATAATTCTAGGAAAACAAAGGCACAGGGTGTGCCTTAAAAAATCAAAAAGAAAAGCAGATCATTCCAAATTGAAAAAGAATTTGACAGGCACCAAACCAATCACCACGTATAGAAGAACCAAAGAACTATAGAATTTTATCCCCAATGATGTGGAGAAGCAAACATTACCAGTTATTAATTTCTTTCTATACCTAACTAAATTATCCATCAAGGCATAGGAAAAGTAGGGGGGATTTTAGACAAAAATTACCACTGAGTTACCTTTACTGAAATAAATAAAAACTATACTTAAGGGAAAAAAAATGAGAGAAGTAGGTGAGCAAGGAGGACGCCAAAGAAAAGATGAGGAAGGAATTTTCTCCGTTCAGTTGCTCCGTCGTGTCCAACTCTTTGTGACCCCAAGGACTGCAGCACGCCAGGCTTCCCTGTCCATCACCAACTCCCAGAGCTTACTCAAACTCATGTCCATTGCGTCGGTGATGCCATCCAACCACCTGATCCTCTGTAGCGCCCTTTCCCTCCCAGCATCAGGGACTTTTCAAATGAGTCAGTTCTCCGCATCAGGTGGCCCAAGTATTGGAGTTTCAGCTTCAGCATCAGTCCTTCCAATGAATATTCAGGACCAGTTTCCCTTAGGATGGACTGGTTGGATCTCTTTGCAGTCCAAGGGACTCTCAAGAGTCTTCTCCAACACCACAGTTCAAAAGCATCAATTCTTCGGTGCTCAGCTTTCTTTATAGTCCAACTCTCACATCCATACATGACTACTGGAAAAGTCATAGCTTTGACTAGATGGACCTTTGTTGGTAAAGTTATATCTCTGCTTTTTAATATGCTATCTAGGTTGGTCACAGCTTTTCTTCCAAGGAACAAGTGTCTTTTAATTTCATGGCTGCAGTTACCATCTGCAGTGATTTTGGACCCTCCTCCAAATAAAGTCTCTCACTGTTTCCATTGTTTCCCCATCTATTTGCTATGAAGTGATGGGACTGGATGCCATGATTATATAAAAGGAATTTTCTATCATATGTTAAACAAAATTTTGGCTATAAATAACACTAGTCACAACAAGGACATGCATTAAGAGATTTATAAGCACTGGAATGTAATAAAAGTGGATACCAAGCATGGAATACGGAACTAGGTGGGCAGGTTACAGTCTTCAAAATATCTAGTATTATTTGATAGGAGAAAAGATGCACCAAATGATTTAAAATTTTTAAGTCAACCATGCAGTTTCAGAGTAATCAGTAAACAAAGAGAAATATAATGTACAACTTTCTAAAAGAGGAAAAGAAAAGGAATGAAAAAATGTTAATTCCAGTAGGAGTAGAAAAAGATAAAAAGACATATAAACTGTTGACTATAGAAAACACAAATGAAATTAAATCCAATAATCACAATTGAGTGAGCCCAATTAAATTTTCTACTAAAAGGACAGAGATGCCCAAGCTAACTTTTAGAAATCTAGATAGCTGTGGCTTACAGGAGACCTACATAGTCATAATATTGAACACAAAACTGAGAGCACCTATGTAAGGGACAAAACAGAATTTAAGGCAAAAATAGTTACCAAGACTAAAGTTATTAAAGTGATACGAAAGGCAAGTTTCCCAGGAAGAACAAGTGTTCTGTCTCTCTTAGGTAATACTGATGTGATTACACAGAGAAATTTGAGAAAAAAAAAAAAAAAAGACACATACACACACAATCACAATGGATCATTTTACCACATCTTTCTCAGAAACACAGTGATTACATAAATGTACCTATTGGGGGAAAGAAAGTTTGAGTGGCACAATTAACAAGCTCTATCCAGAGTATACGTAGAACCCAACTTTTAATAATATTTGGATAATACCTTTCTTTTCAGTCATGAGTGGGAAAAATCGTTTAGTAGATCTCATTTGTTTGCCTAGGAGATTACTGTCCCCAAAGGACTGGAATTCCTGAAGCTGAGGTAAACAACGGAACTGAATAATAAAGATACTGATGAGCAGCAATATTAGGAAAATATTTAAACATCACTGATTCCCAAAACCACTACTCTGTAGAACTCTGGAAACAATTTACATAATTTTTATGGTAATCCCAAATATTTTTACCTGATACATTAAAGTGTATTTTAAAATGTTCATTCTTTGTCATGTTTTATTTATCTTAACAGTATATTTGTATACTTTATGACTGTTTACTGATTTTAATTTCCCTTTTTTCAGATAACCTAAATGTATGAAGATTTTTAAAGTGTAAATTCCAGGGTTTATTTTCTGAGTATTTACTAGTATCACTCTCTTTTGTGGTACAAATGACCTGTGAAAAAACACATACAGGTTGATTCAAAGACTTATATCAAGTCATGGATCTATACTTTCTCTCTCTCTCCCTTCTGTCCCCCACTCCCCCATGCCACATACACACACAGATACTACAAAGGCATTCTCATCCTTGCCAATATTACGCAATTGAAAGTTAAAGATAAAATTGAGTTTTCCCCCATGTCAGAGTGTAACTAACACTGATCACTGTAAAACAGATCTATATTAACAGCCAGATTTCTACTGCAATTGATGTCTGCTAAAAATCTCAGTGACTGATAAAGACCTTATTTGCCTTGCCTACTAACTCACTTCTCATTGATTAGAGGAAACCCAGAAGGAGAATCCTGTTTGATACTGAATTCTGAAAAAGATGGAAATGGTAACTAATAGGCAAATGACAAGAATCATGGGGATAAACGCGTCACTTATCATGAAATTTATAATCTACTCTGTGAGTTACACAAACGTTTTCTTCATATCTATCATGGATCACGAGCTGAACTCATTTATGAGATGAGGATGCAAAGTCAACTTTAAAAATTGGGTTACCAAAAAAAAGTAACCAGAGAAGAGATGAGTATATTTCCTCGATAGAGACATTTAGTGAGAATATGGTTCAGTTATTTTTTAGGAAGTGTCTAATGAAAAAGAAAACTTGATAACTAACTGCAATACACACACAAGCATGCAGAAGCATGTGCGTGTGCACACGCACACACACACACACACACACACACACACACACACAGAGATAAAATGGTAAAAGCAAAGTCCCTAGATGCAAGGAACTGCTGTAAGTTAAAATTTATAAAACACTTGTACAATGTAGTAAAAGTCAAGCTCATAAATAAAAAGAAGTGACAAAAGGGACAGTCACCCATAAATACAATCTGTATTCAATAGAAATACATCACAAAAAGGCATTATATGGAACTTAAATTCCATAGGAAGTTAAAAAAATATTTGCATAGAAGAGTTCTATGCCAAAATAAGGTTTGAAAATAGGTTAAAGTTAAAGTGGTTTTTTTTTATTACAGGACCTTTCAGAGTCTTTGCAGTTTTAAAATCTATTATGAATCTTCCAGAAAAAATAAAAAGTAAATACCTAATTTCCAAATTATTTTGACTGGGAATTTTTAGAGTAGAGTTTTGAACACTAGAGCTTTATGAAAGACATTTAGGAAACTCTGGTCCACAGGATCACTGAATCCCTTCAACTTTTAAGAATAGTTATTATTAATCAAATGATGAAGTCCTGAGACTCCATTCATGCATTCTTGTGTGTGGTCCTAACTAACTAGATTTCTGCTAATAATCTCAAGTCTGTCCTTCCTTCTTTTAACATCATAGGGACTCTAGAATCATAATCTTCCACATGTGAAAGGTCATTCCTTTTACTTCTGGAGGTCTTTATAGATTTGTCCCTTTCTGCAAATTCTCCAAAGAGCATCCCTAAAGTGCTAATTTGATGTTCAACTTCCAGCCCTCTGAGGAGTTTGTAATGTGTCATCTTGGAATGGGTTGAAGGAAGACTCGATCCGTGGAGGATGGGGAGGAAGAAAGAGGGGAGGGATGGAGCAAAACATTGTATAGATCTGTATTTGAGGTCCTGTTTTCATGTCTACAGGGCCCATGCAGGAAACCAACATAAGGTAAGCAGTCTGAACATTGACTTCTTGGATTGAAAGCACTTTTTTCCCCTAGCCACGAACAGATGATTTGCTTATTACTTGCATTCCTCCAAACTTCAAACCTCCAAAGTCACAGATGGTGACAGCCATGAAATTAAAAGACACTTGCTCCTTGGAAGAAAAGCTATGACCAACCTAGACAGCATATTAAAAAGCAGAGGCATTACTTTGCCGACAAAGGTCTGTCTAGTCAAAGCTATGGTTTTTCCAGTAGTCATGTATGGATGTGAGAATTGGACTATAAAAAAAAGCTGAGTGCCAAAGAATTGATGCTTTTGAACTGTGGTGTTGGAGAAGACTCTTGAGAGTCCCTTGGAGTGCAAGGAGATCCAACCAGTCCATCCTAAGGGAAGTTGGTCCTGAATATTCACTGGAGGGACTGATGCTGAAGCTGAAACTCCAATACTTGGGCAACCTGATGTGAGGAACTAACTCATTGGAAAAGACTGCTGCTGGAAAAGATTGAAGGTGGGAGGAGAAGGGGCGATAGAGGATGAGATGGTTGGATGGCATCACAGACACAATGGACATGAGTTTGAGTAGGCTCCAGTAGTTGGTGATGGACAGGGAAGCCTGGTGAGCTTCATGGGCTCACAAAGAGGGACACGACTGAGTGATTGAACTGAACTGAAGTGCAATCTTCTTGGTCAGATTTCCAGTTTCCCATTTTTGATAAAGACATGAACACAGAAAAATGTTTCCTTATTGTAAGGGAAAGTGAGAGTGCAAAATCTGGACACCCAGTGACCAGTCAGCTTGAGCATGAGAAGGACTAAAATCGACAGAGTCTGTGATGCTCTGGTGGCACAGACATTGACCAAAGATGCTATTCTTTGCAGCAGGAAGCTATTTGGCTCTGTCACCAGCCAGGAAAACAGGTAGTGCAGCAAGCCATTCTGATTTGATTCTCAGAGATGCCAGGCATTCAGATGCTATGAGAAATCTCTAGCTTTTAAATATTGCCTCAATATTTTTGTAGCATCCTGGGAAAGAAAACATGTCTTCTCTAAGATTGAGATTTCAGGGTTAGGAAAAGGTGAGAGGAGAAATATAAGTCTTATGGAGATGGGGAGGAAGGGCAATTTTGGAAAAGTCTTTGCAATTAAGAAGTTCTGAAGTGTTTCAGGGTGAAAGAAAACTGCAAGAATGGAAGCCAAGTGGTGTCACTGAACTTCGTGAACTGCCTCCCCTTTTGTATTTTTCAAGGACTCTGTAAAAAGTATAAAGTTTCTTGTTGCTTATGTTTGCCTGTTTTGACTGCATGAGTCACAGCTTCAGTGGGGGGTTCCAAAAATGCATACATGTTATTTTTATGATGATGGAGAGGACCTGGTTCAGTTTATAAAGGAGCTGAGGGAAAGCTGGGGAAAGGATCCGGAACATGTCACCAAAACCGCATGTAGTCCGTGGGATGGTTTGAGCTTCCTGGGACACAAGATCAATGTCTTCTATAAGCTCTGATATCCAAAGACAACCAGAGGGAATGTCACTATTCTCTGATAGAAGCAAGGAGCCTGCTCCCATTAAAACCTCCTTTCGCTGAGAAGAAGAGATAAATATCATGCTGTTTACAGTGAGACCAACCAGAGTTTGAATCCTGGCTTCATTATTTACTGACTGGGAACTGTGAAAAACACTTAAGTTTCAGCATCCTCCTAACAGACAGAAAGATACATGTCCATTTGATATGGCTGATAAGAATATAAGGGGTGATATGTCTTCAATGATGAGGATTTAGTGCAATATCCTACAGATCTCAGAGATTATCCCTTAATCATTTGATCATATATATGTGTGTGTGTGTGTGTGTGTGTGTGTGTGTGTGTATTTACTTTAATGCTTTAAACTAGATGAAAATTGCTTGTAACTGAATCCATATAAATCATTCATATAATTGTGCATTTTTTGGTTTATTTTGGAATATAAGAACACCATCAGGGAAAAGTCTAACATGCAACAATATTAATGACAATTTAGCGTATTATCAAGCTGAATGTAAAACAAAAAAGAAGTCTTCCCTGGTGGCTCAGTGGTAAAGAATCCACCTGCCAATGCAGGACACATAGGTTCAAACCCTGGTCCAGGAAGATCCCACCTGCTGCAGAGCAACTTAGCCCATGCACCAGAAGTACTGATTCTGTGCTCAAGAGCCCGGAAGCCTCAACTACTGAGCCCACGGGCCTCAACGACTGAAGCGCTCACAACCAAGACCCTGTGCTCCACAACAAGAGAAGCCACTGCAATGAGAAGCCCGCGCTCCTTAGTGGAGACTAGTCTCCTCTCTCGGCAACTACGGCAAAGCCCGCACAGCAGCAAAGACCCAGAACAGTCAACAATAAAATAAATAATTTTTTTTTTTTAAAGAAAAGAAGAGCCAAAGAAATGTAGTAGACAATTATGGATTACTCTTGGTGGGATGAAGTATAAAATGATACATATTAGCAACGTCAAAAAGAACCTTTTCAAAGTCATCATAGAAAGCAATAAAGCACATGGTTATACTGCAAAGGAACATCAGGAACACTTGCAGTAAACTCTGAACAACACAAAACCACAGAGTCCTTATGTTTTATGACTGACTACTTGTACCATGATCAACGGTTGAGCAACAGATTCATATGCTGATTGATTTAGGATGGTATTTTTGACAACACAGGTGAAAGTAAAGATAGCATGCCGTGGAAAACTATAAGGTGTTTAAAAAAGCCGCTCTAGAGAGGACAACAAAATTGAACATAGAGATGTTCAGAAAACCTTTGAACATAATTATGGAAAGAACAGGAAGTACGTCTGAACTAATATACTATACGTAGATTAAATACATATGGAGAACAAAGTCAGTAGATTAAAGTGTATAAATAGATATTTGATTAATTTCATCTACATTCTTGATATTTACATACATAATTAGCAAAAAAATAATTTTTTGAATTGTGTTCTAGGGAACACAGAAGGTTATGTCTCATTAGGGGATTAATTATATATCTGATTTTGTGATTGGATCATCCCCTAAACCATTAATGCTTCCTGTAGGCCATACCTAGTCACAGTAATGAACTAGACTTATTGCACAGAGCCAGAAGACACAAAAATATCATGCTTCCTCTACTTTGATACCATGAGTTAAAAAATGCCCCCTCTCGTCAATGAATAGCTTCAGGACCTGAATGGCAGTGAGTCTCCATGTAGAATATGAGTGGAAAAGACAAATTCAAAATGAGAACCACTCCCCCTGTGCTTGAGGAATAGCTTATCACCTTATCCCCGAGTTCTGCAAGACAAGCTCACCAGCTGGGCCACTTTATGCTGCCAGAAAACAAGCTGACGTGTTCCCACAACCTGCAAGGGGAAAATTTGCAGTGGCTGGCCCGTTGATGAATAGAGGAAGAAATTTATGTCAAGCTTTCACCAAGGAAAATGATTAAGTAAATCAAGCTACAGCAAAAAGAAATAAAATGTTCATTGTGAGGAACTAAGCTGAAGAAAACCCTGAAACAGACTTTAGGAGCCTATCAGAAGGCATTCTGAGGGGGTGCTTTATGAAAATCAAGGGATAGAAAACAGTTTTTTTAAAAGGACCACACTCACATTTGTCCACCTGTATATGACCAAGATGAGGACTACAGGGATCACATGTCCCATCTCACTTGCCTTATGAAGGGCCATTTAATTAGCACTCACCACTAAGACATGAATGGAAGTGATGTGTATTGCTCCTGGGGCAACACTTTTAAGAAGCATGTGTATCTTGTCCCCATTTTCTGAATTTCCACAGGCTGGATACAGATGGCTATCAGGCTGGGCAGTAAGGATTCTCAGACTTGACTGTGCATTAGAATCACCTGGAGGGTTGTGCAAACACAAAATGCTGGGCCTGTTCTTCACAGCTTCTGATGCAGTATACCACAGATGCAGTGTTACAATGCGCATCTCTGTACATTTCCAGGTGGTGTGGATGTTGCTGGCATGAGGACCTCTCTCTGAAGACTGGAGGAGCCATGTGATGGTAAGGAGTCTGGGTCCTTGAGTAACTGCATCAACAAAACCAGCTGCTGATGATGGACACAGGTTTCTATTATACTTGCAACTTTATACACTGATAAAGCAGTCCTTGTCATTCTAAATAATATAGCAAGTGAATAAGCAATGTTCAAGCATGATGCTCATATTTAACTGGGACTTGAGGTAAATAAGCAAGAGAAGATATTTCTAGGAAGAAGAAATATAGCAAAAGAAAAAAAACAATGATGGGGGGGCTAAAAAAGGAGTGACTGACAGGTGACAAGTGCTTCTCTTGTGGCTCAGCTGGTAAAGAATCCATCTGCAATGCAGGAGACCTGGGTTTGATCCCTGGGTTGGGAAGATCCCCTGGGGAAGGGAAAGGCTACCCACTCCAGTATTCTGGCCTGGAGAATTCCATGGACTGTATAGTCCATGGGGTCACAAACAGTTGGACATGACTGAGTGATTTTCATTTCACTTCAACAGGAGACAATGGAAATGGAGGTCCTGGAATGGTTGGGACATGTCAACAAAGAGTAACTCTGCTGGAGAGAACAATTTGCATTAACAAGTGATGAGGATCTAAGTCTCCACATATAAACTAGAGTCCTTGGTAATGTAGCCTAGAAAGTCATAGATAGGAAATTTAACTCAAAAGAAGGAATTAAAATAAATTTATAAGGAAATAGTTCAACCAGGCTGTTAAAAGTTACTGCTTAGAAGAATAATATCCTGAAGTTTAGATTAAAGGGCTAAGGACGGGGAGCTCAGTGGCCCTGTAGAAGCCCATTACCATGACTCAGAGCCATTCAGATTTATTAGCAGGGTCTTTGTGACAAGATCACTTGATCAATTACAGCCTCACTTTCCTCTTCTGTAAAATAAGAAAATGACCTTTCAGGGTTGTTACAAGGATTACATGCAAGTGTGTATGAAAAACATTTGGCACAGATGTTTTGCTGTGAACCCACAGTAACTATGAGCTATAAGTCCAGAATTCAGATGGAAGAAATGGAAAGAATAAATTCAATATCAAAAGAGCATTTTGAGGACTCTGTAACCAACTACATATTGGAGAAGGGATGACTGGGACATAGATTAAAATTTTTAACCTTGGATGCCTACAAAGAATATGATAAATGATAGAAAAGCTGAAGATGCAAAGATAGGAGGATGCAAAACAATGACCTATTGTATTTTTGTTTGTTTGTTTCTGTTTTTTATTCTCTTAACTAATGTTCACATTTGGTCAAAAGTAGATTGGTGGACACCCCTGAACAAAATGGGCTGTTTGGATGTTTATATTAAATATATTACACACCTCCAAACATCCATGGCCAAAACAGGCCATGCTTGGCATACTTACTTGAAAGAAGAGCTCACCACATGGTAATTGGATTGACAGATTATCACAGGCCTCCCCTGTGCTCCCCTTGTAGTTCCATCAGTAAAGAATCTGCCTGCAGTGCAGACGACCCAGGTTCGATCCCTGGGTTGGGAAGATCCCCTGGAGAGGGAAATGGCAACCCACTCCAGTATCCTTGCCTGGAAAATCTCACGGAGAGAGGAGCCTGGTGGGCTGCAGTCCATGGGGTCGCAAAGATCTGGGCACGACTGAGCGACTAACACTTACTTACTTACCTATGATAAAAGATTTACTCCAAATGTCACTCACGGCACTGGAGAGAATATTTTCCACATTAAGATGACTCATCCCCAAGCATGTTTTGTTGGCACATGAGCAGATTCGCAAGTAACCCAAGAAGGGTTCAGAAAGTGGGCATATCCCCTTTGAGGTTACTGTGTGGTATACAGTAAGATCCAAATATCCATTTACACAGGGAACTGGCAGGTGGGACAAAGGTCCAGGCATGTTGTCACAAACTCAGAACCACTCTAAGGAGCAGCCGTGGAATATTTCCAAATGTGGGGTGATCACACTGTGGCAGCGACACTCCATTTAAATTTCAGAGCCATCCTTCTCTCCAAACATACTTGAGGGCTTCTTTGGAACTGTGATGACAGCTTATCGATTTCACCAAGTGACCTGGATTGATTGAAAACTTGGAGAAGCTTTAAACATTAAAAGTTCTTCAAGGGCGTTTTCCCCTGGTGGATGTCCTATTTGTTGTCAATGCAGTGTTTTTCTTCCACAACCCATCTGCCTGATCATTTTATCCATCTGGTTTCTTTCTGAAAGAGTATAGGCATCACAAGGGATCTCACTAAATCTAAAGCCGAAAGTCCCAAGGTAGGAGTTAGGAGTTGTACAGGTTTAAGATTTCATGTTTTAAGACGGACAGTCTTTCTTGGTGCCACTGCACAACTAGAATCCCCCATCTTATAAGAAAGTATCATATTAGATACAAAGGATGCAGCTTAAATGATAAAATTGCAAAAACTGGGAAAGATATTTTTAAAAAGGAAATACATACTGTGTCCTTTGCTCACTGGCAATACATTTACCAGTGGGTGCATTACGGCTCACTTAATAACAGAACAAGAATAGGAAGATCAAGAAAAATATGAATCTTATAATTACCCATTTCCAGAGGAGTAATAAATGAAAAAATGAGAACACAGTACTTTTTTTTTTCTCTCCCATACCAATCTAGACATTCCTGGGAGTCATTGTTCTTCCCGCATCACCACAGAATATGATTTTTCTCACAAGAAAATGATTCACTGGAGAAATCAAACTAGCCATCCTAGTGCAATTCATGGGATTTTTGTTGGTATTTCAACTCTTGGCTTAGTTCGAAAAATGAGAGTCAGGTCATCTACTTTCTACATAAACTGAAACCCGAACATCTGATCACTCTTGAAATTCATGAAATCCCACACTGAGAAAACTGAGGCAGCTTCTCAGAGCTGCTACAGTGGCACGTGACACTGGATACGGTGAAGGCTAACTGCAGACAAATAAACCGCTACCATCTGAAATCAGTGTGTCCACAGTACTGAAATTATCTAGGCGCAGAAACCATCAGTGATAGAAAATGCACTATAAGCATGTTCCTCCCTCAACTACAGTCGCCGTCGTTTAATTCCAATAGAACATAATGAAGGTCTGTGCTGCATACTGCTATGTGTATAAATGGCTAGATTAGTGGCTAACCATTAATTAGTAGCTTTTGCAAAATGTGGTCAATCTACTTGTGGGAGAGGAATATGGCTTGATTTACAGTTTATAATTACTTCTCTATATTGATATTGCTAATTATAATGTGTTTATATTCTGCTTAAAAGCTGCAACTATACCTTGCATTAATACATCAATATTTTTAAGGTTTAAAACATCTTGCAACACTCTTTGACATAAATTGCAGCAATAATTTCTTGGCTTCATCTCCTAAAGTAAAGGAAATAAAACCAAAAATAAACAAATGGGGCCTAATTAAACTCAAAAGCTTTTGCACAGCAAAGGAAACCATCAACAAAATGAAAGATAACCTACTGGATGGGAGAAAATATTTACAAATGATATAACTGATACGGGATTAATGGTCAACATATAAGAACAGCTGATACAACTTAACATCAAAACACACACACACACACACCCAATTAAAAAATGAGCAGAAGAACTGAATAGACATTTTTCCAAAGAGAAAATGCAGATGCTCAACAGGTACAGTAAAAGATGCTCAAGACTGCTTTTCCTCATGGAAATGCAAATCAAAGCCACAATGAGATAACACCTCATACCTATCAGAATTTGTTGCTATTTAGTCGCTAAGTTGAGTGTGACTCTTTTGGGACTCCACCAGGCTCCTGTCTTCTTGGGATTTCCCAGGCAAGAATACTGGGGTGGGTTGCCACTTCCTGCTTCCTGATCTGCTTCCTATATAGCAGATTAATTTCTCCCTACAACAATCATACATTCTAGATTCTTCATCACTTTCCATTTTATGCATTTTCTTTTTTTTTTTAGTAAACACAATTTGGTAAACATACAACTAAAGTTATGTATACATATAAAACCTCACAAGTCAGAGAAAAGCAGCTTTTGCGTATTTGCACGTTCTGATTTTAGGTTGAGACAGTCACCCTTTCAGCTGCAGCCTCTGCATCAGGGCAGTAAATCCACAAGTCTCTCACTCCTTGCCTGCTGTTTGCCATTTGTAGCTCAGCAACTTAAAAGGAGTATCATGGCCACTGCATCACTGTGGACACATAAGGAATGATGGAAAGAGTAAAGGATTTCAGATGACAGATTTCAATCAACATCACGAGAAATGCCAGTCATAAAACAATGCTGCTTTTTTTTTTTTGTGACAACACAATTATTTTCAAGCTCTCCCAGCATTTCTGAAAAGAAATATCCTGCTCTGCCTTTAACAAGAGGGCAGCATGGAAGAAGTTTCAGCAGTTTACTTTTTCTTCTTTACGACAAGTGTTTGCCTTTTTTTTTCTGAGCATCAATAACTTCCTCTCTTTGTCAATCAACTTCATAATCAAAAAACTCAAACAATGGGTAATGTAGTCTGTGAATTAACATTTCAAGTAAAAAATAATCTCCTAAAATATCTGTAAACTATGGTAACCTCTTAAATCTTAGTGTCCCCTGTGGCTGAAAGAAGCCAGACATCAAATGCATTTTCCTTGGAAGGAATGTTAATTCCCATAAACTAAGCATGTGAGTAAATGCCAAGTGCACTAACCACCATGAATAAATAATACTAGCTAACATATTTTAATGAACCTGTTAAGTCCCAGTCTCTTTAAAGCACTTAACATATTTGAACTCACTTAATTCTTACAATAACCCTGTGGGGGACGTTATTATTACCACATTTTACCTCTGAGGGATTTCAGGCACCTTGAAGCCTGATAGCTTGACCAAAGCCGCAGACCTCGTAAGTGGTGGGGCTGGCAATGAAGCAAGCAATCTGGCTCTGGAGCCTATGATCTCAACCCTGATAATCCTAATTAAATAAATAATAACCTAATTAAAAATCACAGTGTGATACCTGGCCAAGAAACGTTAGCAAAACCTAGCAACTTGTTGGAATCAGGAATTCTTTGGCCCCAGCCCAGTCATACAGTCAGGCAGAGTCCAAGCAGGTAATCTTGAGACAGAGCAGAGAAAAGACCTTGATGCTGGGAAGACTTGATGCTGGGAAGGCAAAAGGAGAAGAGGGTGGCAGAGGATGAGATAATTATTAGATAGCATCATCAATGCAATGGACATGAGTTTGAGCAAACTGGGAGATAGTGAGGGACAGGGAAGCTGGGCGTGCTGCAGTCCATGGGGTCTGGATGTCTGGTTGTTGGTGAATGACCACACCATCATGATTATCTGGGTCACTAAGACCTTTTTTGCATAGTTCTTCTGTGTATTCTTGCCACCTCTTCTTACTCTCTTCTGTTCTGTGAGGTTCCTACTTAACAGGTCAGAGATTGGCAGTTACTAAATCTGTTGTTCATCACGGATGTTTACATTTCCCCTCTCCAGGATAAAACAATGTAAATGGTTGACCTAAAACTGACATAATGTCATGGTTGAAGACAAGGGCTCTCATTTGTGAGGATGTCCTCCTTCTAACCAGGAGGAAACACGGATTCATAGTAACAGATGTTTATGGAAAATGTAGAATATTCATGATTGAACTGACTTGGGATGCTGTTAAGACATCCAAAAAAGATGAGTGTGATGCCATTCTTTCTCAGAAGAGCTTATCATTTTACAGAAGGAAGATTAAAAGTTATCCCAGTGACTATAATGTGAGACCGCTTATTCAACATGTAAGGAGTGTGTCTTGAATGTCTGAATATCAGAAGAAATATAATTATATTACTTTTGTCCTGAATATTTAAAATTATATTTAGGAAAGTTATTTCTCAGCTTCACAAAGATCCAGACTTTTGGATAACAATCTTTAAGCCAAAAATGTACTGTTTTTTGGCTTATGTCTTCCTTCTTTCGCCGTCCAAATGGATGTAAGCAGTGAGCTGTCACTGAAGGTGTTGTACACCTGATAGAATGTGTTCTTTGAGGTAGGTGAACAAACCTGACTCCCTAGTTATTTAGGGAAAACAGTGCCATACCTCATTTTTCCAAACACCTCGGAAGTTCTCAGCAAAGCTCATCAATTCACCTTTCCCATCCTTACTGAGATATGACTGACCTTGTTCCTTTCCATGAGGTAGCTCATTTTTCCTTTAACTCAATTCCTCTGAAATATGGAACTTGTAAGCTAATCTTGTAACTTGGAACTTGTAAGCTAATCTTCTAGATGCCATTAACTATTGTTCCAGTTGATTCTAAGAACCTAAGATGATAGAACTCAGAGAGGCCATCTTAAAATTATGACAGAGCCCTCCAGAAATTAACATTACCCTAACTCCACAGCAGGCGTTATAGATTCTATGAGAGACCAGTGACCATAAGACACCATATTTATGTGAAATGCCTATATCACTGAAAGCTTATACCCTGTGGACAATTACTATAATTACTGAAAAGATAGATTCCCCATATGTCTCAAGCTTGCCTGGTAAAAGGGAAAGGGTGGCAAGTCAGAAATGGAGCATAAGTTGGCACCTACTAACTGTCTTGATCTTTGTCCTTTTTATTGGTTTCCTATCTGTTATAAGTCTAGAGGCTACTCGAGTGACTTCTGAACAGTCACTATTACTCTAAAATTTCATAAGAGTTGAAATGGATTTTTCCAGTGTTTTTTTCTCAGAGATTCCAAGTATTTAACTATATCTCTGCCTGGCACATGCTAGAGATATAGCTCTTATGATCCACTGTAGATTATAAAACTATAATTTAAACACAATTTTCTGTGCCTTAAGGATTTTTTATTTTTAAATTGTTATTTTGTAAATTCTGAAGTTTTTTTCTTACTTATAGAGATGTGATGTATGGATGTGACAGTTGGACCATAAAGAAAGCTGAGCACCAAATAACTGATGCTTTTGAACTTTGGTTTGGAAAAGACTCTTGAGAGTCCCTTGGACTGCAAGGAGATCAAACCAGTCCATCCTAAAGGAAATCAGTCCTGAATATTCACTGGGAAGACTGATGCTGCTCCAATAATTTGGTCACCTGATGCAAAGAACTAACTCACTGGAAAAGACCCTGATGCTGGAAAATATTGAAGGCAGGAGGAGAAGAGGATGATAGAGGATAAGAGGGTTGGATGGCATCACCGACTCGATGGGCATGAGTTTGAGTAGGCTCTGGGAGTTGGTGATGGACAGGGAAGCCTGGTGAACTGCAGTCCATGGGGTCACAAAGAGCTGGACACGACTGAGTGACTGAACTAAACTGATAGAGATTTGAAAAGATAATAGTATGGGGTGTTGATTATGGGGAGCTTTTCTGGCCTGGAGAAGAGTTTATGAAATGATGGCAAGAGTGGTGTTCAGCTAGTGGAAGGTCAAGTTTCTAGGCCAAATTTTATTTCTACACTGATGAAAGCCAACAGAGACAATCTGCTGGTTTTGATCCTCAATTTTATAGTTGTGTTTGAGGGATGATGAACAATCATTATTCCCATGGTTATGTTCTCAAATGGAGAGTTTGTTAATTTTAACACCTGTGGAACAGTGACTCCAAGCGATACTCATGCTTTTATAAAGCATCCGTGATAATGAAATTCAAAAGGTCAGTGTTCTCTCGGTAGTCATAAGATGCTGCTCAGATTTCCTAAGTACCAGCTATGGCTGCTTATCACATGTGAAGATTCATGTGGGAGAAATGTATCCTTACTTGAAGGAAAGGATCTTTCAAAACTTTGCTGTTATTGACTCTGTTACAGATTCACAGATGACCCCAAGAGGAAAAGACAAAGACATAAATCCACAATTTCAAAGGGTATGTATGTTACTTAGAAAGGCTATTTGATATAGTGAAGATAGACTATTGCTTGTCTCAAGATGGATTATCTTTGACTATAACATATCTCCTCTGTCCTAAGTCAATATGACTGATATAAAGGGACAGATTGCAGAAGGCTAGAAGATGAGAATGGAGGTCAGCTTATAATCCTCACAAACCAACAGAGAAACTTGGGTTTTCTTTTGAGTAAAACAGAAGTCACTGGAGGGTTTCATGCAAGCTGTCCCTTGTATTATTACAGAATCATTGAAGACATCAAGTGCATCTTGGGCATTTGTTGTGCCTCTGACAGGACTAAGACAAGGCTTAAATATAGTACAAATTCAATACATATTTGACAAACTGTAACATGAAATTTCCTGGAGTAGGAAATGGCAACCCATTCCAGTATTCTTGCCTGGGAAATCCCATGGACAGAGGAGTCTGGTGGGCTACAGTCCATGGGGTTGCAAAGAGTTGGACATGACTGAGTGACTAAACATAACATGACACTTATGAGACATTTTGGGGTTCATTTAAGAAGGATTCCATCTATCTAAAGTGGATATTTCATGTCTCAATTTATGTGATTGGATAATGTTAAAATTATCTTCTGTGTTGCATAATTACCTTTCTTCTTCCCCAGTGGTATTCTTAGGTTTAATATTGGTTCTATCCTGTGTTTCCCAAACAATATCATTCATGGAACTAAATTCATGTATCATCTGTTCAGTTAGGTTCAGTTCAGCCACTCAGTTGTGTCCGACTCTTTGTGACCCCATGAATTGCAGCACGCCAGGCCTCCCTGTCCATCACCAACTCCCGGAGTTTACACAAACCCATGTCCATCGAGTCGGCGATACCATCCAGCCATCTCATCCTCTGTTGTGCCCTTCTCCTCCTGCCCCCAATCCCTCCCAGCATCAGGGTCTTTTCCAATGAGTCAACTCTTCGTATGAGGTGGCCAAAGTATTGGAGTTTCAGCTTCAACATCAGACCTTCCAATGAACACCTAGGACTGATCTCCTTTAGGATGGATTGCATGTGGACCACTGATTAATTTATTTTTCTAAAACAAACCACCTTTTATTCAAATAAGCCTATTTTAAAGGAAATACATACATGCATGTACATGTGTACATGTACATGCACATATACTCACACATGTATAAACATGTGTTAAAGGGAAACAAACCATGCATAGATGCAAATACAGTACTGAATATCTATGAAATCAGGAATGTGATATGCTCAGTTCAGTTCAGCCACTCAGTCATGTCCAACTCTTTGCGACCTCATGGACTGCAGCACGCCAGGCCTCCCTGTCTATTACCAGCTCCCAGAGTTTACTCAAACTCATGTCCATTGAGTTGGTGATGCCATCCAACCATCTCATCCTCTGTCGTCCCCTTCTCCTTCTGCCTTCAAATCTTTCCCAGCATCAGGGTCTTTTCAAATGAGTCAATTCTTTGCATCAGGTGGCCCAAGTATTGGAGTTTCAGCTTCAGCATCAGTCCTTCCAATGAATATTCAGGACTGATTTCCTTTAGGATGGACTGGTTGGATCTCCTTGCAGTCCAAGGGACTCTCAAAAGTCTTCTCCAACACCACAGTTCAAAAGTATCAATTTTTCAGTGTTCAGCTTTCTTTATAGTCCAACTCTCACATCCATACAAGACTACTGGAAAAACCATAGTTTTGACTAGATGGACCATTGTTGGAAAATAATGTCTCTGCTTTTTAATATGCTGTCTAGGTGATATGCTAGATATATCTTAAACCACATAAAATGCATGTGTTTAAAACTTTTTAAACCTTCATTTATATACACCTAAAATAATTTTATTGAAGATATACACATCATCCTTTCAGAAGCTATGGTCTTAATTGATTCACATGGCTTTATTCTGAAAACCTGTCTCAATTCCTCAAAGCAGGACAAAGAAAAGAGTAGCTGACCTGTAGGGGGCTGTACGTACTCAGAATAAATCAGACTGCAACTCCTTAATTACTGGCAGTATAGTTCCACGCATCCTGGGTCAAGCAGCCTCTGCAAGGTCCAATGATAGTGGGTGGCAGGTTAAAGCACGTTATGGGGAAACACGGCTGAAGGGACCCATGTGTTGAATGATGGATGGAGCAGCTTTCTGTCTCTCAGGCCTACTTGCAATGAGCATCTGGGGAATCTGTTCCTCTCCTCGCAGAAGCAGTAGCAAAGTAACGAAGTCCAAGGGAGAATTTGTCATCAGAATGTTCCTCTAGTGACTCGTGGCTTTGGTTTGGATATTTTGATGATGTCTTTGGTGGCAGAAGGCAGGATATGATTAGTAGTAATGTCATGCAGCGAGCATCCTTAACACAGGCCAGGTTATAAATATTAGGGGGCCTGGGATCTGGTTTTAAGTTCTTTATCGATGCTAACTCCCAGTAAACTTTAATTTATGTTCAGAAGGAAGAGAAGCTAAAGAGAGACTGGCAGGCCCAGTGCAATACAAGGTAGACGCACTGAACCATCAAACAGACATGACACATACCCAACCCCACAAAAAGATATTTGCAGTGTTCCTACCATGTGGAAACCTCAATCTGAGACATTGTAGAAATAAATCAGAAACCTGATCTATGAGGGGTTTACCATGTGGCTTTCTATATTTAATAAACTTCACATCAGAGAGAAATGCATTTAGCTAAAAGTCATAGAATAAATGGCTAAGAGGGTCATAAAAAGATAGCGGACATTTTTCTTTTTTTCCCTAACAAATATTCTGAAAACTTGAGTCTTAGGCCTGTGTTAAGGGTCAATGATATCATCAGAGATGAAGGTTTATTTAAATTTCTACTTCGCTGTCTTTACCACATTGGCTTAAGGACTCACAGGAGAAAGATGGCAGCACTAGGCATCATGCCCATGTATAAGGCATGGAGGCAGCTCAAGGTACAAAGGGCTGTGCTGCTCACATCTCCTGGGAAAACCCAGTTGCCTGGTACCTCTATGCAGCATGGAAGCTAAAATATTTAGAGGTGGCCTAGCTGGGAGAGACTGGCAGTGATTTGGGGCACACAAGTCAATAGTTTCTGTAAAGTTAAATCCTTCTTCAGAGATTTCTCAACTTGGCCAAATAATCAGGGTCTGACCAGTGTCAACAGTATTTTTGTCTTTTTGAACTTGATCTATTTTTTTGACTTTTTAATTTATTTTTTGTTGTTGTTGAAGGATAATTGCTTTACAGAATTTTGTTGTTTTCTGTCACACCTCAACATGAATCAGCCATAGATATACACATAGCCCCTCCCTTTTGAAACTCTCTCCCATCTCCTGCCCCATCCCACCCCTCTAAAATGATACAGAGCCCCTGTTTAAGAACCACAGGAAACAAAATCATGAAAGTGAGTTAGTAAATTTTTCCTAATCTGTTATCTTTGGTAAGTCAACCATGTACAATACAAGTCATTCCACAGGGAAACTTCTGTTAACCCTAGAGTTTAATTCAATGATTGTGGTTTAGACTGGATTTTAGGAGGCAATGCTGGGGTGTGATAGAAAACTGGGGGTTTCAGCATTTCAGAGCTCTGGGTTCAAACTCTGTCAATGGCAGCTAATAGCCCTGACCAAAAATCACAGTCCCTCAAAGTCCTGTTTTGTGCATCTATAAGATACCACCTTCCTTTCATAGCTCTCCTGTATGACTTACACTGTTCTTATACATTATTTAGAACACTGTCCAGCTCAAAACAGATGTTCATTAAATGACTGCTTCTGGAAATAGATGTGAGTTTAAAATCAGTTTGAATACACATGAGGATCACCTGGTAGATTTGTTTTAATCCAAATATTTATCACATATCTATATATTTATCTGATAAATATACATATAAATAAATATTAATATAAATATACATGATAGTTAAAAAGAACGAAATAATGCCATTGCAGCAACATGGATGGACGTAGACACAATCACACTAAGTGAAGGAAGTCAGACAGAGAAAGACAAGTATCACATGGCATCACTTAAATGTGGAATCTAATTTTTAAAATGATACAAATCACCTTATTTACAAAACAGAAACAGACTCACAGAAACAGAAAACAAACTTGATTACCAAAGGGGAAGGGTGAGGGAGGGATGGATTAGGAGTTTGCTATTAGCAGACACAAACTACTAAATATAAAATAGGTAAATAACAAGATCCTACTGTATAGCACAGAGAACTATATTCAACATTTTTGTAAGAACCTATGGTGGGAAATAATCTGAAAAAGATTATTATACCTATGTATGTATATTACACTCTGAATTACTTTGCTATACACCAGAAACCAACATAATACTGTAAATCAACTATGTTTCAATAAAAAAGAAAGAATCAATTATTATTAGACCTCTTTATCTAGTCAATCAGATAGGGATCAGGCATCTTTATTTTATAATAAGCTACAGTGGAGATTAAAGCACAAAGCTTGATGTGAAAAATCAAAGAGACCCAACTGTCTTTTCATTGTAAGAGTATTTTCAATGAGGGAATAGCAAGATGAGCTTTGGGGTTAAATGTAGCAAGAGAATTCTGCACTTAGATTACAAAATAAAGGTCAAAATTTTCAATAAAGAAATAAAAATATGAATGTTATCCTGAAGTTATAATATTTATCATGCTGATCCCAAGTGATTTTTGCATCGTTGAATTATATTCAATCTGAGGGAAAAGGTCCATAATAATGTTTTCTTTCTTCCTTCTTTTCATCCTTCCTTCCTTATTTCTCCTTTTTCCCTTTCTCTCTCCTTCTATCCCTCCTTTCCCTTCTTCTTTACTCTTTTTTTTTTTTTTCTTCCCTTCTCTCTTACTTCTTTCTCTGTATCTTTTTCTGGGGGCAGAGGGGAGTTACCAGTATCTTTGATTGTAAAACAGTGAGGGGGAAATGCACACCCAGGGGCTTCCCGAGTGGTGCAATGGTGAAGAATCCACCTGCCAATGGAGGAGACATACAGATGTGGGTTTGATCCCTGGGTCAGGAAGATCCCCTGGAGGAGGGCATGGCAACCCACTCCAGTATTTTTGCCTGGAGAATCCCCATGGACAGAGGAGCCTAGTGGATTACAGTCCATGGGGTCGCAAAGAGTTGGGCACAACTGAAGAGATTTAGCAGGCAGGCACAGACACCCAAGGTCTGGCAATGAGATACTCAATGCAATAATTTTTTTCCCTCAATGATTTTTTTTTTTCCTTTTTGATAAAATGCAATTTAAGCAATTAACAATGAATTCACAAGTATGTTCGGGATTATTATTTTTTGGCCAAGAGGTATCAGAAAAGCACTTAATTAATTAATTTAACAGTTTCTAAGGCACTTAATACATGCCAGGCACCATGATGGGAGTGAACAAGAAAGACCAATATGTACTCTCCTGAAGCTTCAACTCTAGCGCAGAACACAGAGAGACAGTCAACAAACGTTTACACAGACAGGTCCTTAAACATAATGGAAACCACTATTGTGGTGAAGAAAAGTACAGGTTCCTTAGAGACACATCAAAGAGGGACGGGCAAATTAGCTGTTAGAAACACTGAAGGACAGGGGACACATCGACCAATGCTAAACACATTGATCAAGGCTAAATTGTAAATGTGTAAATATTAAAGATGAGCTGTCTTGGAACTAGGAAACACTTGCAACCTCGAGGGAAGGTCAGCACACCTGGAGCTCAGCAATCCCAAGGGATGGGGCCAGATGTGGCCCAGAAGGAGGCAGGTCAAGTCATCCAGGGCCCTTTCGGCCTCGAGTGAGAAGGAGCCAAAATCTGACACCTCTCTTCTCAGTGACTTTCATGTCCCAATCAAATGTCATACAAATTATGGAAATGAATTAAAAAAATATTTTGCTGCTGCAGAAGGCAAAAGATTGAAAGTGCAAAGTGCATTTTAAATACTATTTATTATGTGTGCATAGATGGATACGTGCTAGGTCTTCTAGAAGGTCAGCTAGAAAGATAAAGAGACAATTGAATATCAATCAGATATGAAGACATGCAGAAAGATGAGGGCGGAGCAATGATGGGTGCATGCCTGGTGTGTAGATAAGTGGTTTTAGAGATAAAATGGTGAAGTAACAACTTAGGTAGCCCTGGTAACTGCAACAATAAAAAATTACATTTGAATATTTAATATGTGCTAGGAACTATGGAAAACTTAGTGTATTAAAAAGCAGAGACATCACTTTGCTGACAAAGGTCTGTATAGTCAAATCTATGGTTTATCTAGTAGTCATCTATGGATGTGAGAGCTGGACCATAAAAAAGGCTGAGCACCGAAGAATTGATGCTTTTGAGCTGTGGTGCTGGAGAAGACTCTTGAGAGTCCCTGGGAGTGCAAGGAGATCAAACCAATCAATCCTAAAGGAAATCAACCCTGAATATTCATTGGAAGGACTGATGCTGAAGTTCCAATATTTTGGCCACCTAATGGGAAGAGCTGACTCATTGGAAAAGACTCTGATGCTAGAAAAGATTGAAGGCAAAAGGAGAGGAGGGTGACTGAGGATGAGATAGATGGTTGGGTGGCATCACTGACTCAGTGGACATGAGTCTGAACAAACTCTGGGAGATAATGAAGTGCAGAGCAGCCTGGAGTGCTGCAGTCCTTGGGGTTGCGAACAGTCAGACATGACTGAGTCTGACTCAGGCATGAGTCAAGGCAACTTTCTCAAGCAATTTACATGTGTGAACTGTAAGCATTTTAAAGTAAAAAGCTACAATAAACAGGCTGTCACTGTAGGCAGGTAAGAGAAACTACTACTATTTCCGAAGTCCCCTCCGTCCCCCAAGTAGTAGGTCACAGTATTGTTTCTGCACAGCTGCCCGGAGGAGCCCCTCTCTCTGTATAAGTAGGGACTAAGCCTGTTCCCAGCTGGTGCACCGTAGTCCTGCTCTCACTGAAGACCATCACGAAGCGCAGGACCCAGTCAAATGAGGGTCCCTTAGGATAAGGCAAGGTCCCGAGAAGGAGAGTCATAAGATCTCAGCCTCCCCAAGCAAGTTTCACAGTAACCAGGAAGGACTGGATTCAACATGAAAAGATAAAAATAAACATTGTCTTATCACTCCAGGGGTTTGCCTTTGTTGAAAATGTTGCTCTGGGACTGGCTGTATAATGTATATTCAGCTGGAAAGTTCCTCCTTCTTTCAAAGCAGACTTACACACACAACTCGCTTCCCTCCATCCCCACTCCCCACCCCATGTAATCTTGAGCACAAGGCCGTGAATCTGGAGCTTGTCTTTACTTTTCCTCTTTTTCCATTGGTCTGTCTGCCTGTTTATTTCTCCACATGTGTCTCTCCATTTCCTCTCTCTATATATTTGTCTCCATCTCCCCTTTGATCACCATTCAACCTCTTGTTTTCTCAACCCCTCTCGGTTACCCTGTCACCCAGACCTCAGTCCCAACGCCTCTTTCTAAATATCTTTTACTTCTCTTCAATGTCTCTCCCTTTCTCCCTTGATACACAGAACACTTAAATTAAACCTCATTAACAATACAGCCAATAACTAACAAAAACATCCTCTGGAAACACCTTTACTGTTGAGCCCTTCGAAGAAAAAAAGGCTAGAGTCACTGTGACATATCACCATTCCCAGGTAAAAAGAACGTAACAGCAGTTCACCTGCAATTACACTGAGTAAGTATTCAGAACAAAATTAGCCCAACATTAAAAGAAAGGAGACTCTTACCCAATAACTATCATTTTAAATTTTAAGTAGACCTTGTATAAAACTGCTTGATTAAGCTCTTATTTTCCTTTCAAAAACAGTGAAAAAAGACTGGAGGGTCTTGTTCAACAGCCTTCCCTGTGGCTCAGTGGTAAAGAACCTGTCTGCCAATGCAGGAAACTCAGATGATGCAGACTCGATCTGCAGACTGGGAAGATCCTCTGGAGGAGGGCATGGCAACCCACTCCAGTATTCTTGCCTGGGAAATCCCATGGACAGAGGAGCCTGGTGGGCTACAGTCCATGGCTTCACAAAGAGTCGGACACAACTGAAGTGACTGAACATGCACACACTGTTGTTCAACATATGTTGGAACCCTTAATGACTGTGGTTGTCACTGAAATCTAATTTCAAAACTCTTTTCACTTTGCTAAGAATCAAGTACACTTGTGGTCTGGGGAGAATATAAGGGGTAGCTTGTTTTCCTTAGACAATGTAGATTTCATTTTACGAAAGATACAGTGAGCTGTCTGTACCCATGAGTTCTGCATCTGCAGATTCAACATGGTCTTGGATGTGAAGGGTTAACTATATTCCCCTAAGCAATGATGCATTAGGATGTGACACATGCTCCAGCCTGGTTTCCGTGTGGTTTCTCACCCATGAATTGGTTGAGGGAAATATTTCTTCATGGCCAAGAGGGAAAAAAAAAAAAAATATATATATATATATATATATATATATAAAACAAGCTAATGAAGTGAAAAGAAAGCCCAGAAACACCAAAGCTTTCATTGCTACATCATTTGGAAGGATAAGAGTATCCATATTAATTTTTTATGCTACAAATATTTAAATGACTCAATATGTAGTGATCCTTACAGAAATGCAGACATTGTCTTGTTTAACTTTGAGCAAGTTATGTAACCCACACATCTATTGTCTTGATCTATAAGATGCAGATAAAAGCAGTTCATACTTTCAAGACTGTATTTCACAGCACCTGGCATATTACAAGGGTTTAACAGGTGCACTGCTAATGCCATTCCTGTTATCATCATCATCACTGTCACAATAAATAGTTCCATATAATTATTTTAAAGCCCTATATATGGAGGAAGCTTTTTTGCAGTCTTCTTTGTTATTACTTTCAGAGCTAATTTCAAGGGAATCTTGTTTTTGTTTCACTATTGACTATGATCTTAATATTCTTAAGTTTTTCTTGGAATCAAACATTAATTTCACATTCACATTGACGTAATAAGGCCAGATATAACCTAACCATAACATACGTCACTAGCATCTTCATGAGTGATATTGACAGTCAAAACAATGAATTCAACATGTGTTTTGCAAATCTATGATCCTCAAAAGTGTTGGAAAAGTATCACCATTCTATGTTTCAGTTGGTGCATATATATATATGAGAGATTTTATAAAATCTTTCTAGAAACATCAGACAAAATTTTTAATGCTCAATTTATTCCTAAAAAGCAAATTCCCTGAGGTTAGAATAAATTAGTGCTCCAAATGTCAGTGTCAGGGTAGTCGACTTTGGGCAAATTGGTATTTGATTTAACAAAAACAACGGCCACAAACTGTAGTGTGTTACTGCTGCTGCTAAGTCGCTTCAGTTGTGTCCGACTCTGCGACCGCATAGACGGCAGCCCACCAGGCTCCCCCGTCCCTGGGATTCTCCAGGCAAGAACACTGGAGTGGGTTGCCATTTCCTTCTCCAATGCATGAAAGTGAAAAGTGAAAGTGAAGTCGCTCAGTCGTGTCCAACTCTTAGCGACCCCATGGACTGCAGCCTACCAGGCTCCTCCATCCATGGGATTTTCCAGGCAAGAGTACTGGAGTGGGGTGCCATTGCCTTCTCCGGGAGAGTGTTAGACTATGTGCTAAAATGGGAAAAGAAAAAAAATTGTTCTACTATGATTTGTTGTGTAAAGACAGAAAATAATATGTAACAGAGAGACCACAAGTAGAACAAAAAAATCTTTTTTTTCTAAGAAGGAAATTATTCCACCTTAAGTACTTATCAGAGGTTAGTTTTTATAGTCATCAAATAATTGAACTCTCTACTTAATGTACATTGCTATGTATATACACAAGTCGCAAGGCAAGTGAGTTTATACATATAACTACAAACAGAAATTCATCTGAACTCAAAACCTGTTAATTTTATCATTAATATCAGAAACTTATGAACTCCATAATACTTGTGAGACAACTCAGGCTTAGGTCATAAATAATCTTTTTCTAATACAGTTTGCATTATATAGCTACCACTCTTTGCATTCTCTGACTTCCCCATGCTTTTCCATCCATCTGAACTGCTTTTCTTTGTAGCTTTTTTTATGACTGCATCAAAAGCTCATTAAGGGGGCTCAATGACAGTGAGACATAAGATGATGGAAAAAAGCAGTAGGATACTTTGTTAAAATGGTATCTTAGCTGAAAAATGTGCAAGAATATGGATTTACCCAGTAAGACATGTTCTTCGAAATTAATAAAATGGGGATATTTGCTTCTTAATACAGTCTTTCAGCTTGAAATAGGAAATATCAGGAATGACACTGGCAGAGCACCATCAAACAAATGTTTATAATGTATCAAGGCATAAACACTTTGTGGTATATTCATATACCAGAACATTCCACAGCAATAAAAAGAAGTAGCTACTATTATACACAATAGTAAAGATGCATTTCTAAATCATTATACTGAGTGAAGGAACTCACACATGTACACAAAACACACATACAAAGTCTGATTCCATTTGAATATATGTGATTCTGTAAAGTTCAAAATTAGGCAAAACTGATCTTCTGTACCATCAATAGGGCTTCCCTGGGGACTCAGCTGCTAAAGAATCTGCCTGCAATGTGGGAGACCTGGGTTCGATCCCTGGGTTGGGAAGATTCCCTGGAGAAGGGAACGGCTACCCACTCCAGTATTCTGGCCTGGAGAATTTCATGGGCTGTATAGTCCATGGGGTCACAAAATGTCAGACACAACTGAGCGACTTTCACTTTCTTTCACTTTTCAAGATAATTCTATTTACATTAAGTGAAAGAGAAGACAAAGTTAATCTATTAGTCATAGGAAATGGAACCAAGAGGATTTATCTTGTGCGACAAAATTTTTTTTTTTTAATTTATGTGGTGGTTACCTTCATATGTGTATGTACATATATATATATATACATGCTGCTGCTGCTAAGTCACTCAGTTGTGTCCAACTCTGTGTGACCCCATAGACGGCATCCCACCAGGCTCCCCAGGCCCTGGGAGTCTCCAGGCAAGAACACTGGAGTGGGTTGCCATTTCCATTCCCAATGCATGAAAGTGAAAAGTGAAAGTGAAGTCGCTCAGTTGTGTCCAACTCTTAGTGACCCCGTGGACCGCAGCCTACCAGGCTCCTCCATCCTTGGGATTTTCCAGGCAAGAGTACTGGAGTGGAGTGCCATTGCCTTCTCCAATATATACATACACAATATTCACACACGTGTAGCTGTGTGTGTAAAATCATTGCTGCATTTAAGATCTACATATTTTCATCTATGCAAATTATACTTCAATAAAAAAGTTAAAAAAATAAGCCAACAGGATAGAAAGATAAATTAGTTTTTATAGGAAATGCACCTAGAGAACAGTGAGAACACAAGAATGTTTATTATAGGTCAACTTGGTCACTTTAACTTATCCTTAGCTGTGATAAGTTCAGGGAGCTTACTGACTTTTGTGTAGAATTTACTAGTAGTTTCGGAAAGGCTGGACCTAGATACTTCCAAGCAGCAAGTCACTCTTGGAGCCTTTTGCTCCACCATAGGCATCCTGGTTATCTTAGGATATACTCTGGTATCCATTAAAAATCAAAGGAAAGACTAGTCTCAGCTCTACCTTGATATCAAGTCCTAGAACCAAAATTCCGAAGGCTCAGGTTGGTCCCTGTGCTACCAGGAGAGCATATTCAGAGCTCTTTATGATTCAGTTCCTGCCAGTCTCTCCACCACTCACCCAAATTTCTTCACAACCTCCAGCTCTTTTTAATATGTCGACATGCCATTTGCTGCTTTGAGACCTTTGTAAATTGTAAATTCTGCTCTGGCTAAATGCAACACCTCAACTGCTTCTTTACTAGGTCAACTACTATTAGCCCTTTAAGGATTAATTCGTGTGTCACCTATTTTTGTCAGATAATGCCCTCTAACTGTTAGTGTTCACAGAAACCCCTATTATCACAACTCATCCTCTGACATTATTGAGGTAGGAGATGGATGGGCCCCTGGGCTGGACAGCTGGTGTTTGTCAAGTGTAGTAAAACTGAAGCTTTGTTTTCCCAAGACACTCCGAGGACAAAGCTAGTGGCAAGAGCTGAGCTCTGCTGAAGTAAAGAGATAAGATGACCATCTGAAAAGTCAAGGAAAACTTTCCTGATTTCACATATGCGGGAAGGCTCCTCGGGGGTCAAAAAGGGGGAGGCAACACATCCCATAATAGGTGATGCCAAGCTCCCCATAGGCCTTTGCACTGGAATCCATCTTGGTGAAAAGATATGTTTGAAAATGAAGAAGGATCCTAGTACAGGTTGGATGTAGGAAAAGAAACAAGATAATTGGCTAAAGGTAAACAAAGACCTGAAGAACTGCCCCATGTAAGATTTATCCGCCTCTTTACTGTGCTCCTTCTTATTAGAGGATGTCCACACCCTTTCTCTCCGGGCCTGTATTTCTGCCTTGTTTCAATCTTAAAACTGTTTCTCTATGTGTTCCCTGACTTGTGTCTCTAATAATAAACTGCGTACCGGTTTTTTTGTTTGTTTGCTTGCTTGTTTGTGTTTTTCTCCCTTGAAACACTCTTGCTTGAGCCAGGGCCACTCTGCTTCTAGCCTCCAGCCCCTAGATTAGCATTTAGAATTTCTGGTTTGCATTCATGCTACCCAGGTTCACTTCCTGGGCAGGGAACTAAGCTGACTTATTTCAGGATTGCTCAGTCACTCTGCAAGATTATTCTGATAATCTGATTTTTTTTTTTTAATTCTGATTTCCCAAATATACCAGGGGTACTTTTACTATGGGGGTGGCATCTTATCTCTTATCCCTAGCACTTATTAGGATTTCTGGGCTGTATTCAGCTGAAGTGTGTTGAATTTATGTTAAGTAAAAGCTTCAACATGCTGTCTTCTGCCAAAAGCTCCTCGAATCCAAAAGACAAACTGGTATTTCTGTCTAAAATGTGAATCTTAAGAAAAAAAAAAAAGGTAATTTTAGCAATTTTAAAAGGCACAGGGTGTTAAGAGGTTAGGGAAGCAATTTTCTAAGTCAAGTGACAAGCGTGAAAAGTCCTCTTTTACAACTGATTAGGAGAAGAAAAAAGTCTCTACTTAAATTTGGAAGGAGGTAATTTTAACTTCAAAATCTTATTTAACATAATAGTACATACCTAACATCAAGAACATGCTGAACTGGAGAAAAAAAAAAAAAATCTCTGCTCCTCCTCTTATCCAAGAAAGAAGAGATTATCAAACAACTAGTTTTTGTTAAAGAACATGAAAGAAGCCCCTTCAATCTTCTAATTTCTTTAAATGATTTTTCTTCCAGGCATCCTTATGGCTAAGTTAATGGCCCTTTGAATTCTCACTACAGATTTGCATTCATAGTTCTGCCTTTAATAGTTTCAAGGGCTTCTCTCTTATTAACACTTAACTCAAACTAATGACATTTTTAACTACTGTAGGTACAGTTCTTCACAGACCACAGGTGAGTTTGTGGGCTCCTGGGATAACCCCTCCTCCCACCCCCACCCCCCATGCACAAAGAAGGGAAATCTTATTCTCAGTCCATGGTGATGGAAGGAGGTAACGGATCAAGTCAATGTTCTCACAAATGGTGCTGTACACCTATGGCTAATTCACGTTCATGTATGACAGAAAGTAAACCAATACTGTAACACAATCATCAATCAATTAAAAATATATATAATAAAAAATAAAGTATAAAAGATCATATATACATGTAAGGATAATTTGAGAAAATAAAAATTACTTCCTTTTCCTTGTGATAAGGGGGAAAAAAGCAGTTAAAACTAGCTCTGAAAGAAGAAGAAAATTATGTATCAGCTTCATCAATTTCAAAGATAGGCTTTTCAAACTGTTAAGGTATTTGTGATTTTCTTCCCCTCCACTCGATTTATATATATCTGGGCTTCTCTGATGGCTCAGACGGTAAAGAATCTCTCTGCAATGTAGGAGACCTGGGTTTGATCCCTGGGTCGGGAAGATCCCCTGGACAAGGAAAGGGCAACCCACTCCAATATTCTTGCCTGGAGAATTCCATGGACAGGGGAACTTGGTGGGCTACAGTCCACAGGTTGTAAAGAGCTGGACTTGACTGAGCCACTTAATACTTTCACTTTTCCTTTCTCTCAGCTTCTGATTTTTTTACAGTTAACCTCTCCCTGATGACTTTTCTGTTTTTCTTTGGCGTCATCAACTTTTCCGCTATTCATTTCATTGTTTTCTAACTGTCCTGTACTTGAATAAAATTCAGATGTTAGTTGCTTAGTTGGTCCAAGTCTTTGCAATCCCATGGACTGTAGTTGACCAGGCTCCTGTGTTCTTGGCAAGGCAAGAATGCTAGAGTGGGTTTCCTTTTCCTTCTCTAGGAGAACATTCCGACCCAGGGATCAAACCTGGGTCTCCTGCATTACAGGCAGATTCTTTGCCATCTGAGTCACCAGGAAAGCCTAGATGGGTACTTCAAATTTGTTTCCATTTATTTAACTTCTGTCTCCAGTGCTTTTCTTTACTTGTGATTTCCTCTCTTTCTTCTTGTACCTGTTCCTCTCAGCAATGCTCTTGCCTTCATTATCTTTAACTACATTACACACACACACACGCATACTTTTGTTCAATAGCTTATAAGAGAAAACTAGAGCTGCAACATTTCTCACCAATCATTTTAAGACTGCTCATTTTCAATGTGAGAAAACTGGACTGGCAGAAAAAAATTTCCCAGGCTACATAGAGCCCTACCTTGATGGTGGTGTAATGTAAGAATTGATGCTGCTTAGATTCATATGTAAATTCACTAGCTCTGCATCTAGCGATACAGTTGGCGATGATTAAACCACATACACACACATACCACATATTTTCTATAAGCCAAAATATAATCAAGTTCCACACTACAAAACAAACGCCTAGAAGGACACTGCATCATGTTGCTAGAATAGAAAAATTACATGCCTTATGAAGTTCCCCTAAGGCTTTCACTCTATATGTCATGACATAACCTCATGTCCAAAACCAGCTTGATATTCTGGAGGACAGGATTATTACTTGTCTTATATAGTTATGCTATTTTTTGCCATTTACAACGAAATATCCTTTGAAGATATTCAAAAGATCTGGGTGACCATGTCTTCCTTCCTTGAGGTCAATGGAACAAAAACTGGAAGAGGGCAGTAGGAGCTTGAGGGGATGATATTTAACTATGAATACACTCCTCCATTTCTCTCTTAAACCTACTTTAACCAGGTTTTTGTTAACACCACTCAGATGAAACAGTTTGCAAAAAAAATCACAATGAACTCCACACCGCCAGGTTAAATGATCAAAGCTCCATACTTCTACCTGACTAAGCAGTAGTATTTTGGGGATGCTGATGAAAATCCCTATATTCTGAAATATTTTCTTAGCCTGGTTCCTAGGAAACAGGCTCACATTATTTTCATTTGATCTCACTGGTCAATCTACTTTCTCCTCTTTCCAACCTCTTATTGCTGAAATGTCAGAGAAACCATTCTTTGGTTCCCTATTATTCTGTATATCACTTCTTTCGGTGTCTCTATGTCAATGACTCCACGAAAATAATTCTATTTCCAAAAGCCTCTTAGAAATCTGAGACTCACATTCTCAATAGTCTACGTCATTTCTCCACTTGGTTATCTAGTAAATATTTTCAGTTCAACACATCCAAATTTTGTAGTTTGTTGACCTAAAAGTGGCTCTGCTGACAGTTTTTCCATCACCTCATGACAATTCCATATTTCCAGTTGCTCATGTAAAGAATATGCAATCATTCTTGACTGATATTTTTTTACGTCCAAAATTCTGTTGACTTTATTTTCAGATTGTATTTTAAACCCATGCACGTCTCATTATCTTCACTGCTACCTCCCTGTTTCACTCGACTATCGTCTCTCACTCAGTTTAACTGCATCAGAACCAGTCTCCTAGACTTCATCCTCGTTCCCCTGTATTTGAGAGTCAGTATTATCCTTTTTAACATATTGGACAAATCAAGCTATTCCTGTGCTATAATGCTGAAAAGATCTTCTACTTTAATCCTATAAAGTGATAACATTTTTTAAAGGCCTTCAAGGTCCTATGTGACCCAACTCTCCCATTATCTCTTGTTGTAATTCAACGTTTGTTTCACACTGGACTATAGCTTATCTAGAACACTGCATTAGTTTCAGGTGTACAACAAAGTGATTCAGTTATATATACACATATATCCATTCTTTTTCAGATTATTTTCCCCTATACGTTATTACAGAATATGGAATAGAGTTCCCTGTGTTATATAGTAGGTCCTTGCTGATAATCAATTTTATATATAGTAATGTGTAAATATCAACCCCAAACTTCAAATTTCTTTTGCATTCTGTTCCAGCCTCATAAGCTTCTTTGTTCCTCACACACACCAGAGATTCCCCAGTTCTAGCACCCTTGCACTGCTTTCTATGCTCTGTATAATCTTCACCCAGATATTAACTTGGATGGTCCCTTCACTTCCTTAAATCATTTATCAAATGTCATCTTGTTAATAAGGCTTACTCTGACCAGTCTATTTAACGCTGCAATGCTCCCACCACCACTGATGCGTCCCTTAGCCTTCTCTACTTTTTCTTTCTTTCTAGCACTTTCCAGGTGTGATGTGAGCAAAGTGGCAGAGTGGGCAGCTTCAAACACCTGTCCCTCAATTCAAAAACTGAAAACAACTGAAACTGTCAAAAGCAACTTTGCCATAACTCTGGAAGCTGATCAAAGTTTTACAGCAAACAATGCTGAATGCTAACTTAAGAAAAAGACCAGCTTGAAAATGGTAGAAAAGCTTTGTGGATTTTTTTTTTTTTCTTTTTCCAACCCCCACCCTGTCTCAGTGGCAGTCTTGAAGACCTGAAGACCACAACCCACATTCTTGGGGGAGACCCTAGTACATACCAGAGGGTGCAGAGAAGACTTTATCAGCAAAGTATTGTTTTTCTCTATTGTAGTCTTTCTGGACGCTACCTGAAGGACTGGTACAACATACTTCCCTCTGTTTTACCTAACCTGGGACTCATTCAGAGAGAAAAAACGGCAGGCATTGTTTATAAACATTATAAAGTGATTGGACAACATATAGTCACCTGGAGCAAATGATTATTATGAAAACATACAAGTGATACCTGAAACCCTGGGAGGAAAATCTGAAAGAGTACTTCCTTGGGAAATTAGGACATTAGCAAATGCCTGTGTAAACTAGAGGGGGGCGGGTTTTAGAAAGCCACATACATACCCAGGGCAGGATGGATGCCGAGAAAACTCACGAGACTTCCGTCTCTGATTAATCTCGAGGATCAGCACAAGCAGGTAGTGAAGGTTATGGCAAAATTGCAAATAACCTAGCTAAGTGTTAAAGGAATGTTTCAGAACAGAGCCACTCCACAAAGGCTGAATGTTATGCATTAAATTAAGTCTATCTCAAAATTCATATGTTGAAGTCCAAAACCCGAGCACCTCAAATGTGACCTTGTTCAGAAATGGGGCCATTATGAATGTAATTAGTAAAGTCAAGATGAAGTCTTCAGAGTGGATCTAATCCAACATGAACAGCATCCTTATAATAAGGAAAAATCAGAACACAGAGAAAGAACATCATGTGATGATGAAGGCAACTCAAAGGATGCCAAGATCGCCAGCAGATTATCAGAAGATAGGCAGCAGGCAAAGAACAGATACACTTTCATACCCTAAGAAGGAATAACCCTGTTAACACGTTCATCTTGGACTTCTAACCTTTCAAATTGTGAAAAAAACACATTTCTGTTGTCTAAGTCACCCAGTCTGTACTTCATTATGGAAGCCCTAACTCAGGGCTGTGAAAGGCATTTTTTTCTTGTTGTTGTTGTTTGTTTTGGTTTGTTTTAACTCCTGGCATTTAAGGAAAGTTTTGTCAAAATGCTAACTGAATACAAGCTAACAGAGCAGGCACTTCAGTGACTATACAAATGATAAAGAATAGTGTCTTCTTAAGTTTGGAGAAATCTCTGAACAAACCAACAACTTCAGCCTTCCACAAACAGGCACATCAAACCTGGGAAATGGGGAATCTTTATTCCAGAGTTATCACAGTGTAATATTCAAATGCCCAGTTAGCAACAAAAATACCAAAAAGTGTACAACAAAATAGGTAAGTCCAGCTTACTTCAAGGGAAGAAAATATACAAGCCATCCATTGGTATGCCCTAATGTATGCCCTAAAGTATGCCCTAATTAGTAAGACACTGGACTTACCAGATGAAGACCTTACATCAACTGTCTTAAACATACTCAAATACTTAAAGGAAATAATGAACAAGGAACTAAACACTAGGAAAATGATGAATATATGGAATGAGAATATTCAAAAAGAGATAGAATTTATACTGTTTACCAATAGTTAACACTATTATTTACCTATTTCTTATGTCTATCATATTATTATTACTCTCCTTTTGCTGTGCTTTAATCTCCATGAGGAAAGGAATTTTTGTTTCCTGGTTACCAGTACCTAATCAGTGCTTGACAGATAGGAGGCAGTCAACATTTGTTAACTGATTGACAATAAATGGTCTCTTCCACATTAAACAGCCCATTACCTATAGTTCTCTGATACAAAGAAACAACTTTGAAGTGACGACAGTGAATACAACTTTGGAGTTGGTAGGTAAAATAAAGAGGGAAATATACTCATAAAGTGAAAGTTTCTGAATGTGATGAGGTACAGAGCAAGGCTGAGGTGATGAGGGAAGGAACACATCAAAGGGAGATGAGACTGATGGTGAGACTTGAAGAACGTACAGTTTTTCTTAGAAGAGGGACACATAAGAGAGGCAAAGGAAGAGACAGGCATCTCTGTGAAGTAAATGACACTGGGAAAGAATGTAACTCAGACAAGATAAAGGGTGAAACAAGAGGGCTACAAGAAAGTGAAAGTGTTAGTCCCTCAGACCTGTCCAACTCTTTGCGACCCTGTGGACTGTGGCCCGCCAGGGTCCTCTGTCCATGGGATTCTCCAAGAAAGGACACTGGCGTGGGGTGCCACTTCCTTCTCCAGGGGATCTTCCTGACCCAGAGATCAAACCTGTGTCTCCTACACTGCAGGCAGATTTCTTACTGTCTGAGCTACCAGGGGTTATAAGAGGGACATCCTGATATTTAACCATATCCATCAAGTCATATACATGCTAGGTCTATTAGTAAATGTGAAAGTTGCAGGAAAAAAACAAAGGATAGATAATCCCATGGAACCCATGGGTCTCAGACACTGTGCTGAAGGATCAGATTCCAGCTGGGTGTGCTGCCCGCGAGTACAATCTGTGTTGTCATAAAGTGGGTAGGTGGTACCCTTTGAACTGCAGGAGTGTTGGCTGACTTTGCAGAGCAGACTAATTCTTAAAAAAGCAGAAATTCTTTAAAAAAAACATTAATGATTTGATCTATCTCTCTCTCTCTCTCTCTCACACACACACACACACACACACACACACACAATACCTGTATTTTCCAGATCAACAGGAAACGGTGCAATAGAAAGCCCTGGCATATTGTAGGCAGTGAAAGGATCTGATATGAATATGTGCCAGGAATCTAGAACAGGCTAGAGAGGCTTGAGCTGCTGACCTCCCTACGTATCATTCAAATTTATATTTTTTCAACCTGCATGGTATACTGGTGCTCTGTATCTCTTCTTCCTTTGCCACTTGTATCTCTCTGATTTACAAGTTGGTTCTTAAGGAAATGCACTTGATACTAATTATTCTAGTATGATATTTTCTTATTTGCATTTTTCTTTATCACCTGTCACCTCCACATTAAGAGGGCAATTCCAGGAGAGCAGGGTGTGATCTGATTGTAATCTGCTATATATCTCAGTTTTTAGATCAAGGGCTGATACCTTGCTAGAGCTTATAAACATTTATGACAGATTCAATGAAAAACATTGTCATAACACTGAACATGCAATATTCTCACTTCTCTTTCATCAAACAAGGTTATAGGTCTATTATTAATTATAGTATTGCTTAGAAATACTATTGTGGTTTAAGGTGATATTTTATTTCTTGGCATTTTCTGTCATTTCCCTAACAAAACTCTGTGATGTGTGTAGAACATTTCAGGTAATCAGAAAGACTAAAGTAGGGCATATATAAATTGGAGCCAGAAATATTTTCATTCAGCTCTTCATAGCTTTGATCTCTGGTTTTAGGAAAGATATAGAATGTCTTTATATCTTGAGCAAAAAAAAAAAAAACAAATGCATGAAATAACCAACTTTTTCAAGCCAGATCTATAGCACTTTTTGTCTTTTCTTACACACATCACTGATTTAATTCAAGAACCAAGCTGTGCTATAGACCCATTGGAAAATCCTCACCAATAGTCAGAGCCGTCAGAGTTGTCTTTGAAAATTCATCCTTTATTTTGTTCACTCCCTGATGCTAATGATTATGTCAGAGATGAAAAAGCCTGGCCAATGATCCTTGCTGGCTATAATTAGAAGATGTTTAGGACAGCCTACTCTTGGAGAAGCGGAGCACCCTAGAGGGCAGAGTGCATGGCAATTTGGCCATTTTGCTTTGAGGACTTGTTGAGGGCTGGAGAGGATGACTGGGGGACCCTGCTAATGCGGTAACAGAAAATAGAAAAATGCTCACCAGACAATACAGAAAGACTAAAAATCATGGAGCTGTTTTGGCTCAGGAGCTGCAGAAGTGCTGCCAACTCTAGAGACATTCTTTTATATCCCATGTAGAGAGCAGCCAAAGGGGCCAGCGCTGACCTTTCCTGGGCACAGTTGCTATCATTGTCTCATTCAAAACAGGGGGAATGACCCCCTGGGCTGGCAAGCACTGAGTCCCTGTTTTCTATAAATGAAGAATAAATACAAATAGAAGACAAAAGTTGATGAACATGATTTTCACAGGACCCATGCCCTTGCGAGCCCTTTGGCCTAAGGCAGTTTATTGTTAATTGTTCATGCAAATATAGAGATGATGAGCCAAAAGTTTAGATGCTTGCTGAATGTGTTCCAAATATGGATCTAATGGAAAAAAAACAAGTTGATTACTGATTAGCTTTTTCTTATTTCCATTTGAAGGTACAACATTATACAACACAGTCAAAGATTAAAAGGGATGTAATAGTGTTCTGAGTATTTGGATAATACTTCATCCGAGTGGAATCCATTATGAACATCCCCAAAATGAAAAAAAGAAAAAATAATAGAAGAGGAAAACATACTTGCCCATATAGAATATGCTCTATAGTTTCATTTCATATATTTCACAGCTGTGTTTAGAAACCTTAGTGCAACTGAAGGCATTTCTTTTTTCATTTCCTTAGGAGTGTGACACCAGATGCACAGCCACAATCCTGTGATCCCATCCTCTGTATTAGCGAACAAATCTCCACTCTGTATCAATGCACAAGACAACATGGGTAGACTGAAGCCACACAAGTCCTAAAGAGCCAAATGAAAAGCCTCGTGTTCTTTCTGGGTAGCAATGCAGAGTTTTGCATGAAGAAATGCTGTTCTGACACATTTCAAAAGTACTTTCATTGATAATAGCATTTCTTTACCATCTTGCTTTTGAGACCACATTTCTTTCTTAGCAGATTCAGGATGCTATGTGGTGTCTACTTTAACAACTTTGAGTATCCCTACACACATATGAAAATGTATTTTGTTTCAATAAATTGTATTAAGCTACTTAGTCATTTCCTAAGACATGCTGAACCTGGGTTTTGAAACCATGGAGTTACTAATATGCCTATGACGTGCCTACAGCTTGGGAAGAGAGGACCTCAGCACAGACCTTGTAATGTGCTTTGCTTTGGTCCTCACCCAAATCTGACACTTCATCCCTCTAGAGAGTCATCTGAGGGAGCTTCCTCATTCCCTTTTATCACATCCCATTTTCATCCTCAGACGCTGCCCAGACTTCAGAGTAAGATACAAATTTCTCAGTATAGGTTACAAGACCTTTCATGATCCAACCCTAGCCCACTTCTCAGCCATTTGTGCCAGGCCCTTATGTAGTATGTATTTTCTCCAGGCAGCCAGGCATCTGACTACTTAAAAACCAATTTGATCACCTGCCAGTCCAGGCCAAGATCAAGGCATCTGTGGTACAGTGGCACTTAAAGGATAAGTTTCCAGATAGAGACAAGTAAAGAGATGTTACAATGGTGGGGGCTATGGGAAGGTGCCATAAGAGCAACAGATGGAGCCCCTAACCAGACCTGGCTGGAGTACAATGGCTGTAGGTGGCTTCCAAGGAAAAATAATATCTAATCAGAGACACGCATGTTAGAAAGGAGTTAATCAGGCAAACAGTGTAGTGACCTCAACTGTAGGAGAGGGAAGAGTTTTCCCAGTGAGCATAGATGGGAACATTTTTGAAGAACTGGAAGAAGTTGAGGATGGCTACAAAGAAGGTGTGGGTTGCAGAATGAATCGTTTAGTTACGCCAGCATGCCCTGCTCCATCATTCCACTGTTCCCACCGCTTGGGTGGAGAGTAGAGAAGCTTCTCCTGGACCGATGAGCATGAGCACATCACTTTGTTTCATCTCCTCTCAGGCGTCTTCCACAACCAGAGCATCACCACCCAAGCTGGCACATTACTCACCCTAAACCATCTATTCTTCACTGTGTTTACAGCATTTCTATTGCATGGCCAACAACTACATTCTGATATATTTACTCAGCTGTGTACACTTTGAGGGTGGGATTTTTGTCCTTATTTTTCCAACTTAGCACAAAGCAAAGCACACAGTAAACACTTAAATTATTGAGTGAAAAGGAATAGAAATAGTTCAACTGTCTTTCCTTTTTGCAGCTCATCTGCAGATGTATTGGTCTGGTTTGGAAGATGGGCAATCTTCTTCAGACTTGTACTGCAATTAATTCAAAGCCTCTTCATGATCACATGGGTGATTTATGGGATTTTTATCTTCCTGAGATAACATAGAAAGGGGACAGTGACAAAACCACAACCTGGCTTGTTTAAAAAGCCCACACAGACCATGCAGCCTTCTAGGGAGAATTAATTAATTAGATTGCAGTAGAGACAGAATAGAAAGAAAGACAAATATTTGATCTTTTTTGAGTGAGTGGATAGATTCTTTTAACATGCAAAACACGTTTTATGAAATCTGTGGAGACCTGGCCCATGAGATAAGGAAGACAAAGCCCAATACCAGCAGACGAGTTTCTTTTCTTTACAGTGTCTTCTTTCAGAAGTAACTTATCTTTTCAAATTAAAGGAGAACATAAATTGTAATCAACAACTTTTGTTACATCAGAAAGATGCCAATAAATGCCCTCTCCTCCTTCTACCTCTCAAAGAATCCTTGTAGCTACAAGGAAGGCAAAGAGAAAGAAAAGGGGCAGGAAACTACAGAGAAGACACAAGGACAAAAGAGACCCAGGAAGGCAAAATGATGGTGATGCTTGGGACAGGTGATATGCTATATGATCCTGGAGACTGCAGGAGACCCCAAGAGGTAATGGGGGAAAGAATCCAGTGACTAAGGCTCCATGCCTCCTATGCAGGGGGCCCAGGCTTGATCCCTGGTCAGGGAACTAGATCCCACAGGCCACAGCTGAGAGTTCACATGCTACAACTTAATATCCTACGTGCCACAAGTAAGAGATGCTGCATGCTGCAACTAAGATCTGGCACAATCAAATAAGTAAACACATAGATTAAAAAAAAAAAAAAAGTTATCCTGCTATGGAAGCAATGACAAATTACAAAGGGGAAATATTCTCTCAGAAAATGCAGCTCACTTACGCATACTTGGACTGTGTTATTCTTTCACCTCTTATTAAAGATAATGATCTCACAGAAAGCTCTTGCAGCATAATAAAACAAAGATATATGCTAATGGTGATATTATTATGAGAATAACATGATCTTTTCAAGAGAAGACTATCAACTAAAACAACAGACCAGATATAGGTCTTCATTTGTATTTCACGGCTGGAAGTTTGAACAGATCCTGCATAAATTATGTAAAAACATCCAGTCCTCAAAGAGACTCATGCCCCAGCCACCCTACATGGCACCAACCACTCTCTCAGCAAATCATACTACTGACAAAACTCATACCTTCCACAGTTGCTCGTTTGGGCTGAATGGTGATGGCTCCTTCTGCAATATCTTCATGCTGGTGCAGTGGGTTGATTTTGGATCCCCAGCTGTCTGATCCCACCCAGAGAAAGTGGCCTACTTGATCAGCTCTTTTGGCTGCTGCAAGGATCTGCCTGTGGAGAGGAACATTAAAAAGATATGTTAATGATAAAGAGCAGCTATTGTACATATACATATTTGGAAGCAAGCAGAAGGAACACAAGGTACTATTTCTCAAAAAGCAAATAACTGGTAGTAAGCCAAAGGATTTACATTCTTAATATATAAAGAGTTATTGTAAGCCAATAAGAAAATTCAAGGCAGCTTGAGGAAAATAGAGTATTCAAAGCCAAAAGATAAAAGGAGAAATAGAAATAATAAGCTGCTTATTCACATGCATTAAAAGGGAGGAAAATGTTAATGAGAACAATATGCTAAATTCACTTCTTATTTTGGCCAAAATGTTGGTTTCGTTTTCTTTTGTGTCGTGAGTTTTGACAAGAGACTGGAGACGTGAGTACTCTCACCCACTGCTGGTGGTACATATCATTTCTGGAAAGCAATGTATCAGTCTATACGAAGCATGTTAAAGTACTTATTAAAATAAGCAGAGTTTCACATTAAGCTTGAAAAATGTACAATCCATCTTTATAAATTAAAATAGTATATAAATAGCAAGGGCAAGAAAAAAAGGAGGAATTAAAAAATTAAAAAAAACAAAAACCAAAGGAAATTGAAGAAATTAAGAAAAATTTTACCTCTGCTTACAGAATTCTAGAAATCAAGAGTGTGTTGCCCCAGGCAGAAAACAGCTTTTCTGGAAAAATCTGAACTACCCTAGGTAAAAGGTTCTGGATTTTGACATAGAGACATTTTCTAAGAGAATGGATACCTAGATGCCTGACCAGTCCACTAAGAGGCCTATCAGTTGACAAGTTTTGCCTATGTTTGTAGAATGTTCTTGTGTCTTACTCAAATGGGAACTGCCAAAAATGACCCATCATTGTGGAAAATCCACAATATAAAACAGAAACCAAATAAATAAGAAAAAGGAAACTGGTGTGAGGTATGGAGAAGAAAATAACCCCCCCCAAAAAATGTAGCTAAAAGAGAATCAGGGTCTCTATTATCAAGAACAAGAATGATTATCAAGAATAAGAAAGAAACAATAATAAAAAAGAGATCTTAGTTATTAAAAGTATGAAATTAAAATTATGTTAGAAGAGATAAAGTATAAAGCAAAGAAATATTTTCAGAAAGCAAAACAATAACAAAAAGGTATAGCATATATAAGAAAAGATGAGTATCTTAAAGAAAGAAACACAGAAAAACTTACAACCAACTAACAGTATTTCAAGAACAAATGTAAAGAGAAATTAAAATAATTTTACAAATAATTTTTAATGAAAAAAAAAATCCAAGGAATTGAAAGTATGGCTTTCCAAATTAAAGGGACTCACTCCCGTATTCCTGCCTGGAGGATCCCATGGACAGAGGAGCCTGGTGGGCTACAGTCCATGGGGTTCCAAAGAGCTGGACATGACTGAGCGACTAAAACACACACACATCCAGCAAATTAACAGGGAAAAACCAAACATGTCACAGAATTAAAATTTCTGGGAAAAGCGAGAAGAAAGCTTTAAAGGGAAAATTGGGACGCTTGGAAAGTAATAAGACGCAGAATATTACCAACCTCTCCAGAGAGAGAGAGCGAGAAAAAAAAAAAAAAAAGGATGACGGAGTAATGCCTTCCAAATTTTGAGGAAAAAAAATATTTGTAATCTAGAATTCTAATATTTAACACATATAGAATCTCTATACAAATAGAACTGGCATCTAGATAGATGGGTATGGATGGAGAGAGGGAGGGAGGGATGGATGGAGAGAGGGAGGGATGGATGGATTGATGGATGGATAGATATTCAGGGAATATTAAAGATTTTTCTATCCAAACTCAGAATCACAAATTCCTTGTAAGTTATGAGTTCTGTAACTTCTTAGTCACCATAGATAGTTGCTATAAATCATTTATTTGCCTGGGATGATGTAGTTAAAAATAAATATGTGACCACACCTTACATTTCCAACTAGTAATTAAGTGAAGAATATTTTTAGTCATGACCATAAAAAATGTTTTTCTTTAATTTATCCTTTACTAGAAAATTACTAGAGGGTACATTCTAGCAAAAGAAAAAAAGAAAAAAGAAACAAGAAACTAAATGATGAATAAAAATAAAAGAAATGGAGAGAGAAAGAAAACAAAAAAGCTAAAATAATAAAGACCAGCCTAGCTTAAAACAGAAAGATGGAGTGGGAGGGAAGTATACAGAAAAGCAATGGAACTTAGAGATTATTTTACATATATATATAAGCATATGAGAAAAGCGATAGACCTAGGACATTAATAATAAAATACTAAAGATAACTATGCAAGTTAAAAATATGTCATATTAATTTGATGAACAAAAAATCTACCCCTAAAATCATATCATGGAAGAAATACTTACTGCTGTAGTACATAATATTTACATGATCATAATGTCAACTCTGATTTTTGCTAAATGGAAATCTGATAGTATAATTCTGGGAAAATAAAGGAGGTATGAGACAAGTTCTATATAACTTAAGAGGAATTAATAGACAGTATTTTAAGTTAATGATTTCAAAATAGCAATACACGTACATTTCGAGAAGACCTAAAGAATTATTTTCAAGAATCAAAGTAACTGCTCAAGAAGAACAGAACCAGAGAGTGGGATGGGATGGAAAAGGATACTAGGGCTTTGCATAAAAAAGTATTTTAATTATATTTTTGTTCCTCTTAAATTATGTGCATTTATTATTTTCACACAATCATTTATACTCTTGAGTTAGATATACCATCTCTACTAACCTAACCAAAGGGTATGATCACTGATGCTGTCAAAATGGTATGTTCATTACTGGAGACAACCTAAATGCAGAGCACTAGGGAAGTGGTTAAAGAAATGATAGTGCCTCTAAAGGATGCATTAGAGACCAATGAAAAACACACATAGTCTGATTTCTGCAAGGTACTGTTAAGGGAAAAAAAAGTCAAATAAAAAAGACTGCAAATGATTATTTATTCCTTACAATAATAAAAACTGGCCTGCATATATGAATAGATGCATAGTTAAAAGTATAGGGTTGTATGAGAGCACAGAAAAATATGGATAATATGTAATTCATAGTTAATGACAGTTTTCATTGAGAACCTGCTGATGAAGTATGAAAAGGACGGGGAGAATCCAACTGAAACAACATAAGAAAGACAAACTGATATAAAAACAAGAAAAAATAAATATTCACTTTAATATGCTTACATAAAAGTGTGGATTAATTTATTAAGAGAAATAAGATTAAACTGTTTAAACATATTATAGTATTGAAAGTGAGATGTGAATTGCAAAAAATAGAATTCGAACTCTATGTGAATCTGATTCTACTGGGAAAAAATGATTAGAATAAAATAACTGCAAATGTTAAACAAGAGTTTTATTAGTGGTTATCTCTGAGTGTTAAGATACTAACTTTTATAGGGGATTACTTAAAATCATGGTTTGTGATTGTTCTCTCTAACCTTTCATTTTTTTAGATAATCAGGGGCAAAGTAAAGCTAAGAATTCCTTTTATTAAAATGCAACAACAAAAATATTTCCATTATTTTCCAATAGATTAAAATAGCCATGTAATATTACTTTCATAATCAGAAAAAAAGTGTCTCATGAACAGAATACACTCTTGTCTAACATTCAAATTATCAATATCCATGACTGATTGAGCACTGATCTTAGCTTTGAAATCTAGATATTAATGTCTTTTCACTGGTATTCTCCAGTAAAGTATTTGAAGTTAATGTTCTAAGAAATCTCAAAATTTCCCATCTACAGTGTAAATCTTCTGAGAAAAGAAATAACATAACATTGTGTGTTATCAGACATCAGTGGGCTTAAGCTCATGTTTTGGAAGAAACTTATACATGCACTTGATTTTTATTACTGTAGCCAAGAACTATTATTGCTATCGCTTCTATGACTCATAGTATACAGTGGTTCCAACACACATATGCCCATGCAATAAATGATGAGCATAGCTATTGAGCTGATTATATACCTTTTATTTATTTATTTTTTTATTATTATTATTTTTTATTATTTTTATTTTTTTTTTCCAGTGGGTTTTGTCATACATTGATATGAATCAGCCATGGATTTACATGTATTCCCAATCCCGATCCCCCCTCCCACCTCCCTCTCCACCCGATTCCTCTGGGTCTTCCCAGTGCACCAGGCCGGAGCACTTGTCTCGTGCATCCCACCTGGGCTGGTGATCTGTTTCATCATAGATAGCATACATGCTGTTCTTTTGAAATATCCCACCCTCACATTCTCCCACAAAGTTCAAAAGTCTGTTCTGTATTTCTGTGTCTCTTTTTCTGTTCTGCATATAGGGTTATCGTTATCACCTTTCTAAATTCCACATACATGTGTCAGTATGCTGTAATGTTCTTTATCTTTCTGGCTTACTTCACTCTGTATAAGGGGCTCCAGCTTCATCCATCTCATTAGGACTGGTTCAAATGAATTCTTTTTAATGGCTGAGTAATATTCCATGGGGTATACGTACCACAGCTTCCTTATCCATTCATCTGCTGATGGGCATCTAGGTTGCTTCCATGTCCTGGCTATTATAAACAGTGCTGCGATGAACATTGGGGTGCACGTGTCTCTTTCAGATCTGGTTTCCTCAGTGTGTATGCCCAGAAGTGGGATTGCTGGGTCATATGGCAGTTCTATTTCCAGTTTTTTAAGAAATCTCCACACTGTTTTCCATAGCGGCTGTACTAGTTTGCATTCCCACCAACAGTGTAAGAGGGTTCCCTTTTCTCCACACCCTCTCCAGCATTTATTGCTTGTAGACTTTTGGATAGCAGCCATCCTGACTGGCGTGTAATGGTACCTCATTGTGGTTTTGATTTGCATTTCTCTAATAATGAGTGATGTTGAGCATCTTTTCATGTGTTTGTTAGCCATCTGTATGTCTTCTTTGGAGAAATGTCTGTTTAGTTCTTTGGCCCATTTTTTGATTGGGTCATTTATTTATTTGGGAATTGAGCTGCAGGAGTTGCTTGTATATTTTTGAGATTAATCCTTTGTCTGTTTCTTCATTTGCTATTATTTTCTCCCAATCTGAGGGCTGTCTTTTCACCTTACTTATAGTTTCCTTTGTAGTGCAAAAGCTTTTAAGTTTCATTAGGTCCCATTTGTTTAGTTTTGCTTTTATTTCCAATATTCTGGGAGGTGGGTCATAGAGGATCTTGCTTTGATTTATGTCGGAGAGTGTTTTGCCTATGTTCTCCTCTAGGAGTTTTATAGTTTCTGGTCTTACATTTAGATCTTTAATCCATTTTGAGTTTATTTTTGTGTATGGTGTTAGAAAGTGTTCTAGTTTCATTCTTTTACAAGTGGTTGACCAGTTTTCCCAGCACCACTTGTTAAAGAGGTTGTCTTTTTTCCATTGTATATCCTTGCCTCCTTTGTCAAAGATAACCTTTTAACATTGCCAATTAAAACCTCACACTATCTGCGAATCAAGGATATTACAACCAATTAGGCATCATAGCTATTAGTAACAAATCTTTTAAGTGCCATGTACATGAAAATAAACATAGGGCCACCTTTATCATCGTATGACGTATTTTAAAATGTACAAAACATGTATGAAAATCATATATGAGATGATTAAGAGAAGAATGAGTTGACAAATCTGGAGCAAAAAAAAGAAAGTCATATCATAAAAACAAAGTGCTACTGCTGCTAAGTCGCTTCAGTCGTGTCCGACTCTGTGCGACCCCATAGACGGCAGCCCACCAGACTCCCCCGTCCCTGGGAGTCTCCAGGCAAGAACACTGGAGTGGGTTGCCATTTCCTTCTCCAGTGCAGGAAAGTGAAAAGTGAAAGTGAAGTCGCTCAGTCGTGTCCGACTCTTAGCGACCCCATGGACTGCAGCCCACCAGGCCCCTCCATCCATGGGATGTTCCAGGCAAGAGTACTGGAGTGGGGTGCCATTACCTTCTCCGAAAACAAAGTGCCTTGAATAACTAAATCACAAAGTGTAGAAGAAAATGCCCTAAGAGCAACAGAATCAGTATTTTGTAAGGAGAGAAATGACACATTTAAGGGGTAACAGAAATAGTTTCATGGAAAAGGGCATGTCTGAAAAACAGCCAGAATTTCAACAGGTAGAGAAGGAAAGAAGAAACATCATGAGCCAAGACTGTGATGGAGGAGCTGTTGGGGTCCACTGACGTGTCAGAGTCATGCGTTTTAGGTGGAGAACTGGGTGCATGAAGGTGGGTCTACATGCAAAAATAGGACCATATTTTAAAGCATCATGAAGTTCAGAGAGAGAGGCTTGTACTTAAAATTACTAAATAGTGGACACTACACTGGGCATTTCATACATTCATTCAGTGATGTTTATTGAGCATCCGCCACTAACTGCGCAATGTGCTAGGGGCCAAGGATGTGAAAGGGAGTCAGAAGGGGCATCACCTCCATCTTAATGATGCATGCAGACTCGCGGGGAATATAGACTCCAATTACATGATCAAAGAGAACAAAATGCCCTCAGTGACATTAACTGTGAAACCAGGCTGTTATGACAGATTTCCCAAGCTGCATTGTTTGGAGACATCTTTCAGAAGCAACACTACTGACAGTGCTGGAATGATGAAGTGGGGAAGGGAAGCATCCCAGCAAGCTGGAGGGAATGAGCAAAGGCCTGGGAAGGAAGAAACACAGGGCCCCCTCACCTGCAGCACACAAACCACGAGGGGGCATGGAATGAAATAAGGCTAAAAAAGTAGAAGTCCAGATTATCATAGAAAGAGTGTGAATGGATTTACTGAGGCGAAAACTGAGACCTCGAAGAGCTGAGGAGGGTGTGGGGTGGGGCTTGCCCAAGGTGAGACAGTGGTCATAGCAAAAAAAAAAAACAACAAAAAGACAAACTCTCAGGTATCTTGACTTGGGGTTAAATGCTCTCATTTAACAGCCCTGCCACCCATGGTCAGAGCTCAGGGCTGGGAAGATGGGTGGACTCGGGAGCAGCAAGGGGGACACACAAAGATGGGAGACACAGGACTGGCCGGCTGCTGGTGGGGGGCGGGGTGGTAATGGCCTGGACCCCTCAACCATGCCCTTAGTATAAGATGCTCACTTTCAAACTAAGTGATTTATTATTCGAACTATAAGACAGAAAGTTAAAAAATCCAAACCGAGCTTTTACATCTGCAGAGGTGTAAAGTGGCACCACCTCTTTGGAAGACGATATTCACATTTAGGAAAGCACACATCTTTGTCCCAGAAACTCCTTTTTCAGGAATTTATGTTTCAAATAGTTATTAATATAAAAAGTAATATATTTATGTATTATTATTTGCATTATGTTAATGTATCTATACATTGTAAAGGATGTGTACATTAATGTCACATAGTGGCACACACAGATTTGTGGAAAACAAAGTTCACCACAAGGCAATTTATAATTGCACAAGTCTGTAACCAAATGTCAATCAGTAAGAGAGAGGTTAGCTAAATTACAGCAAATACATAAAATGAAATTCTGTGTGGCTACTGAAAAGTACCGATGTTCATGTTCGGAGACCTCCATGATGAAAGAGTAAGCCCAGGTGAGATCGGGGGTAGAACAAGATAATACACAGTGTTCTACCATTTGTGCAAACATGTACACACTATCTCTAGAAAAATACACAAATATTAAAAAATACACAGTTGCATTACAAAATACAAAAATTACAAAATACACAGTTATTATTAGCATCTGGAAAGGAGAACCTGTTAGCTTGAGGACATGATGAATCCAACTTTTTTTCATTTCTACATTTTTCAACACCTTTTGATTTTTAAAATCAGGGGTAATTACTGTTTGTTCTAAAAAAAATGGTAAGGATTCTGGACCAAGGTGGCAGTGGTCAGGAAACAACATAGGGCACATCTGTATTCTATAAACAATTTCGAAGGTTAGCATCCCATGGCTTGGCCAAGATTGCAAGTAATGAGCTAAAAGGGGAAATCAAAGTTGTCCTCAGATTTTTTACGTCAAAGAGCATCAAGGTAAAGAGACAGAAGAAAAAGTGGACTAGAGAATGCAGACATATGACCAGCTTGGTTTTGAACATACGAAGTCCAAAGCAGAATCAATACTTCCAGAAATATAAGGCATTTTTCTTTTACATTAGAAGAACTATTCTTTAGGTAAAAGCCTGTTACATGTGTATATATATTTTAGTAAAAGAACCTTTGAAAGGTCCAGTGGTTTTCTCCTTTTACAAGTAATTGAAAGCATTTCTTTAGCAAATATGGGGGAAAATACATGACAGCAACATGCTGCTGCTTCCACGGTTCACTCTAACTGCTTCTGTCAGGGTAGAAAGTGCAAACGGACCTTGCCACCATGTAATTATCAATTTGATTCTATGCTATCTTTTCTCTTTCTGTGCCAGCACTCTGATCTTTCTGTCCCCTAAACTACAGCATGCATGTTACTGAATTTCACCAGGCAGCCTTACTTGATATCCTCATCGTTGGCAAAAAGGACGACGGCCCTGGAATTGGGGGTGTCCAGGAGCTGCTTGATAATTTTGTCAAAGTCAATGGTCCTGTCTTTGCGTTCCTGGGGGATTCTCACAGACTGGGCAATGCAGAGCCCACCTGTTCAAGAAAAGAAAGCAGAATGTCAATTAAGTTCCTGCAGAGATACCAAACGAACCAGGGAAAATAGACAGGGAGAAAGGAATTATGAATTCTGAGTACACAGCTCTTCCTTGGTGATCTTGCTGAATGAGGAAGGCTTGGGCTAGTAAGCCAAGTCCTGATCTGTCATTTATACTTGGCATGCCTTCCATGGTATGGCAAAGCCTCAATGCACTTGGAAACAGCCAGGGATGCCCAGGAATACCAATGATAGTGATTCTGGGGAGGTAGGTTTAGGGAGACAAACTGGATGGGAGGCATTTAAAATGAATGCAATATGCTACAAGAAAACTACAGTTAGCTACAATTAAAAAAAAAAAAAAAGTACTCAAAAGAGATAAAACTCATGTCAGTTTCTATTACTTTTCTGGTGTTTGCAGTCTCATAATTTTCCTCCTTCACATCCATCTCAACTTTCCAAGCTCACAGCCAATGGAATAAAAAATAAATAAATAAAACATCAATAAGAATAAGATCAACTATTATAAATCACAGTAATGAATCTTTTTTGACTACATGCTATATACTCAGCCTACAAATATGTGTTTTATGTATGTTACCTGATCTTAAAAACCTTAAAGGTGGCTAGCATTGCCCATTTCATGTTAGAAGAGAAGGGGATTAAATAAATGAATAGATGTATTTACTGCAGACTTCTCAAAGCTGTCATGCTATTAATTGGCTTATGATACGCAGCCGTTTACGAAGCAACTGATATCCTCCTCACTACCCCAACTCTTGCTTAGTAGTCACTCCCCGATGTGGTGTTTTATAAAACACACCTTAAGAAAGGCTGATATAGGCAAAGGAGTAGAGAGGATATCTGGAGGTCAAGCCCCAAAGGTCATCCAATGGGCAGAAGGCCTAGGGGCAGAGACAAGAGGAAAGCTTTGTTCTCTTTGTAACCTGGAGATATCCATAATCAATGAGCTTATATCCAAAGCACAGACAACTGTGTGGATGCTACCAGGTTTCCACAAATATAGAAAAATATAAACTCTAATCCAGAAGTGAACCTCCATTACATTTTAATCCATTATACTTAATCAGTGTCAGCTCTCTGTAAGTGGCTCTCAACCTTCAGTGCTTGAAATCACCAACGGTCCTTCTATAAAGTACACCAATACTGTCAGCCAACTTGACCTAACTGACATTTACAGAATAATCCCCAGGACAACAGAAGAGTACACATTATTTTCAAGTGAAAATGGAACATTCATTAAGCTAGGCTATCTTCTGGGTCATAACAGAGAAAAACACCCTCAAATTTAAAAGAACCTTATGACCTCAGACCATAAGAGAATCAAACAAGAAATGAATAACAGAGAGATAACAGGAAAATCTCCAAACACTTGGAAATTAAACAGCATACATTTAAATAACCCATGGGTCAAAGAAGTATCAAGAAATTTAAAAATATCTCTAAATGAAAACTAAACTGTGACATTTCAAAATGTATAGATTATAGCTAAACTGATGTTTACAGGAAAATAGATACAATTAAACACTTAAGTTAGGAAAGAAGAAACACCCAGAATAAGTAACCTAAGCTTCCACTTTAATAAATAAGACAAAGAAGAGCTAAATAACTCACCTCCCAAAAGGCGGAAAAGATCACAATGGTAAAATATCTTTTAAAAATAATGAAAATTTCAAATTCTGGAGAAGATGTAGAGTAACAGAAATGCTCATTCATTACTGGTAGAAACACACAATGGTACAAACAGTGTGGAAAACAGGTTGGCATTAAATGTTAAATATAAAGTTAACATATAAAGCAGTGGTTCCAATGCTAGATGTTTTCCCAAGTGAACTGAAAAGTTATGTTCACACAAATGTGCTCAAAATGTTTGTAGAAACTTCATTCCTAATCGCTAAAACTGAAAACAAGTAAGGCATCTGTTAACAGGTGAATGGATAAAGGAACCATAGTCCATGCAGGTGATAGGATATTTTTAGGCAACAAAGGGGAACTACTGACTCTCAGAAGAACATGAATGATTCAAAAACGCATTTTGCTAAGTGAAACGGTCACACCAAAAAGAGTACATATTATATAATTCTACTCATATGACATTCCAGGGGGCGGAAAGCAAAACCGTAGGGTTGGGAAACAGATTAGTGGATGTCAGGATTTAGGAGAGAGAGGAGGGGGTGACCACAGAGGGGCTGCAGAAGGGCAGCTGGGGCAGTGGATACATTCTCCATGGTGCGTGATGTAGAAACGCGGCTCTATCTACTTGTGAAAACCCTAAGAACAACATGTCACAATAACTGGACTTTACTGTGTGCAAAATCAACCACGATATTAGGAGATGCAGACTGTGACAGGTGAGGTGAATGGCATGAAGAATGTACCAGAGCATTTCACTGAAGGGGATGAGCAGAAGAGAAGTTGGCCTAGGTAACTTTTTACAATAGTGTACAACCAGCAACTAAGGATCAAGACAAGAAGAACTGCACATAAAATGGTGCTTGGATTTGTAAAATTTCCACAGGAGTTAGCAATACTGGAACAGCTTTCCGTACTCAAGTTGAACACAACAGGAAATGATGAATTGTAGGTAAGGGGAGGCAGGTTTTTCAGAAAGGTAAAGAATTTATATATAACCAAGAGTGTGGCAAGAATGGACCATGTGGTGTGAGGAAGAGTCAGATAAGAGTGCAAACTCATTGGACACGACTGAAGTGACTTAGAAGCAGCAGCAGAATGGTTTATAAAGAAATCCTTCCATGAGTGGGTCATTTCATACATAAATACATGTACACATGGGTGAGTATACATATATATCCTACCACGATCCACTGAGAGAGTCGAGAAATAATGACACTCCACAGCAACAAGCACATCTAGTGATACTGGTTTTGAAATACCATCTTTCAACCAAAGGTCTTTTGGAGAAATGGGTGATTCTCAAGTTGGGGAGAAGCATATAAAAGACAATAAGAAGGCAATAAGAAGTTCACAAAAGAGAAAAAAAAAAGTAAAGGGGGAGAGGTCAAAAGGACATAGGAGCCAACTTAAGAGAAATCCCAGTGAACAAAGCTAGAATAATATTAGCAACAAAATAAATAATGATGGTAATGAATGACTATCCAAAAACTACAATACATGCTCAGGAATCCATACTATTAAAAATGACCAAATCAAATCAATAAATCGGAAAGATGGGATGAATCTTCTTCACAGAAAAATCCAAACTAACAAATGTTGATGGCACAAGGAGGATGGAATATCACTGTTAGAACATTTAGAGGAAAAACTGCTGCATGGAAGGTCCACTGATGAGTGCTAAAATACATATGGGAAACTATAAGAAGACACTGAACATTTATACAGCTTAAAAGAATCTTGCTCCAAATCTTTACTAATCATTCAGGTGGTTTAAACATATGCCTACAACTTCTTTGATACTCTTCCTTTGAAAAGGTAGAGATTAATGTTTTTGCCCTTAAATGTAGTCTGACTTGGTGCCTCACTTCTTAAGAATATGGCAAAGGAGAAAGAATAACTGGATAGTGGAGAAACCCACTTTCACTGGACCACTAAGTTAACATCACTAGTGCTAAGTCATGTTGTTAACGTACCCCCTGAGAGGATGTGATAAGGGTACTCCCATTTGAATTTCATCCTTCCCCCAAACCCATAACTTTCATCTACCCATGAGAAAATGTCAGAAAAATCCAAATTGAGGGACATTCTACTTTTCAAAGTTCCTGACTTGCACTTTTCAAATTTGTCAAGGTCATGAAATAAAAGACTTAGACATTGAAAACTGGATTGGACCCCTGGACAGAAAAAAGACATTCATGCAAAAGCTCATGAAATTTAAATAATGTCTGTAGTTAAGAGTATTTTTGCATTGTTGATTTCTCAATTGTGATAAACTAGTTATTTAAAGTATTAACATTTGTGAGATGGGTCTGTGGGAATTTTCTTTATAACTCTTCTATAAATCTAAAATTATTTCAAAATAAAACTTAAATTTACATGTATATATTTATATATGTGTGTATATACATGCATGTGTGTGTGTGTGTGTGTGTGTGTGTGCGTCCCCTTCATGGATCACTGCCTTGTTGTGGCGAAGGGGCTTGCATAATTCAATGAAGCTATGCGTCATGCCGTGCAGAGTTACCGAAGATGGACAGGTCATAGCAGAGAGTTCTGACAAAACGTGATCCACTGGATGAGGGAATGGCAAACCACCCTAGCATACTTGCCGTGAGAACCTCATGGACTGTATAAAAGGCCAAAAAGATATGACACCAAACAATGAGTCTCCCAGGTCTGAAGGTGTGCACCATGCTACTGGGAATGAGCAGCGGAGAATTACCAATAGCCCCAGAATGAATGAAGCAGCTGGGCCAAAGTGGATATAACCCTTAGTCATGGATGCGTCTGGTGATGAAACAAAAGTCTGATGCTGCAAAGAACAGCAGTGTATAGAACTGGAATGTTAGGTCCATGAATCAAGGACAACTAGACATGGTCAAGCAGGAGATGGTAAGGATAAACATCAACATCCTAGGAATCAGCAAACTAAAATGGATGGGAATGGTCAAATTTAACTCAGATGCAGATTATATCTATGACTGTGGGCAAGAATACCATAGGAGAAACAAAGTAGCCCTCATAATCAACAAGAGTCTAAAATACAGTACTGGAGTCCAACCTCAAAAATGACAGAATGGTCTTGGTTTATTTCCAATGCAAGCCATTCAACATTACAGTAATCCAAGTCAATGCCCCTACCACCGATGCCGAAGTAGCTGAATGTGCTCAGTTATATCAAGACCTAGAAGACCTCCTAGAACTAACACCTAAAATAGATGTTCTGTTCATCATCAGGGATTGGAATGCAAAAGCAGGAAGTCAAGATACACCTGGAGTAACAGGCAAGTTTGGCCTTTGAGAACAAAATGAAGCAGGGCAAAGGTTAACTGAATTCTGCCAAAAGAATGCACTGGTCATAGCAAACACTGCTTTTCAACAACACAAGAGACAATTTTATACATGGACATTACCAAACGGTCAATACCAAAATCAAATTGATTATATTCTTGGCAGCCAAAGATGCAGAAGCTGTATACAGTCAGCAAAAACAAGACCTGAAGGTGACTATGGCTCAGATCATCAGCTCCTCATAGCAAAACTCAGGCTTAAACCAAAGAAAATCAGGGAAAACAATAGGCCAGCCAGGTATGACTTAAAGAAAATCCTGTATGAATTTGCAGCAGAGGTAATGAATAGGTTCAAGGGACTAGATCTAGTTAACAGTTTGCCTGAAGAACTATGCAGAGAGGTCCATAATATTGTACAGGAGGAGGTGAATAAAACCATCCCAAAGAAAAAGCAAAGCAAGAAGACAGAGTGGATATCTGAGGAGGCTTTACAAATAGGGGAAGAACAAAGAGAAGTGAAAAGCAAGGGAGAGAGGGAAAAATACCTCCAATTAAACGCAGAGTTCCAAAAATTAGCTCTAAGAGACACAAAAGCCTTCTTCAATGAACAATGCTTAATAATAGAAGAAAACAGCAAAAGGGGAAAGACTAGAGATCTCTTCAGAAAAATTGGAAACATCAAGAAAGCATTCCACACAAAGATGGAATAAGGGCACAATAAGGGATAAAAATTGTAGAGACCTAGTGGACACTGAACAGATCAAGAAGAGATGGAAAGAATATACAGAATAACTGTAGAAAAAATATCTTAATGAACTGGATTACTATGATGGTGTGGTTAGTCACCCAGAGCTAGAAATTCTGGAGTGCAAAGTCAAGTGGGCCTTAAGAAGCACTGCTGTTAATAAAGTTAGCGGATGTGATGAAATTCCAGCAGGACTATTCAGATTCCTAAAGGAGGATGCCATCAAGGTTTTGCATTCATCATGTAAGCAAATCTGGAAGACCCAGCAGTGGCTGCAGGACTGGAAAAGGTCAATCCTCATTCCAATTCCCAAGAAGGGTAGTACCAAAGAATGTGCTAACCATCAGACAACTGCACTCATCTCCCAAGCTAGTAAAGTCATATTTAAAATCTTGCATGTTAGGCTTCAGCATTTTGTGAGCCAAGAACTTCCAGATGTTCAAGCTAGGTTTAGAAAAGGAAGAGGAACAAGAGATCAAATTGCCAACATTCACTGGATTATAGAGAAAGCAAGACAATTTCAGAAAAATGTCTATCTCTGTTTCACCAACCATGCTAAAGACTTTGTGTGGATCATGACAGACTGTGGAAAAATCTTGGAGAGATGGGAATATCAGACAATCTTATTTGTCTCCTGAGAAACTTGTATGCGGTTCAAGGAGCAACAGAACCCTGTATGGAACAACTGATTGGTTCAAGATCGAGAAAGGAATACACAACAGGGCTGTCCACTGTTACTGGGTTTATTTAACCTATACACTGAGTACATCATGAGAAATGCCAGGCTGGGATGAGTTACAAGCTGGAATCAAGATAGGCAGGAGAAACATCAACAACCTCAGATATGTGGATGATACCACTCTAATGGCAGAAAGTGAAAAGGAATTAAAGAGCCTCTTGATGAGGGTGAAGGAGGAGAGTGAAAAAGCCGGCTTAAGGCTAAATATTTATAACAAAACAAACAAAAAGAACGAACTCTAAGATCATGGCATCCAGCCTCATTACCTCATGGCAAATGAAGGGGACAAGGTGGAAGTGGTGACAGATATCCTTTTCTTGGGCTCCAAACTCACTGCGGTTGGTGGCTGCAGCCATGAAATCAGAAGAAGATTGCATCTTGGCGGGAAAGCAATGACAAACGCAGACAATATGTTGAAAAACAGAGACATTACTCTGCCGACAAAGGTCCATATTGTCAAGGCTATGGTCATCCAAGTGGTTATGTATAGTTTTGAGAGTTGGATCATAAAGAAGGCAGACCACCAAAGAATTAATGCCTTTGAACTGTGGAGCTGGAGAAGATGCCCAAAAGTCCCTTGGACAGCAAGGAGAGATGAAACCAGTCAATTTTAAATGAGATCAAACTTGAATATTCACTGGAAGTACTGACGCTTAAGTGCCAGTATTTTTGGTCATCTGATACGAATGGACGACTCACTGGAAAAGTCCCTGATGCTGGGAAAGATTGACGGCAGAAGGAGAAGAGGGTGTCAGAGGATGAGATGGTTGGACGGCATCACCAATGCAATGAACATGATTTTGGGCAAACTCCAGGAGATGGTGAGGGACAGGGAGACCTGGCGTGCTGCTGTCCATGGGGTCACAGAGAGTTGGACATGACTGGGCGACGGAACAACAACAAATGTGTGTGTGCGTGTATCATCTATTTATCTAATCCATCTATACCTACCTGACTGTCGAGGTCTTTATGAATACTTATTTAGTAAGTAGTGAATCAGAGGCAGGAATCTGAATTTTTAACTAGAATTTTATCATGCTGGCTCAGATATTAAAGAAACTGCCTATAATGCAGGATACATGGGTTCAATCCCTGGGTCGGGAAGATCCCCTAGAGAAGGAAATAGCAACCCACTTCAGCATACTCGCCTGGAGAATCCCACGGACAGAGGAAGCTGGCAGGCTACAGTCTATGTGGTCACAAAGAATCAGACACAACTGAGCAACTAACAGACTTAGCCCAATGATGTACCATTCGCCTCCAGAGCTTCTCATCAGCAGGTGTGGGCGAGGCCTGTGAATGTGCACTTCTAACAAGCCCCAGGTGATGCTGATACTGTAGGTCAGGGGACCATATTTTGAGATCACTGGTCTAGGTGACATTGCTGCAGGTAGCCAGGGGATCAGATTTTGAGAAGTATTCTCTTAGGTATCTCCAAATTAGTTGTAGCCAGTTAATACAGAAGCAGACTTTATGCATGGGTATCCTCACCGAAACTTTTCAGGGAACTCTTAGGGCTTCCCTGGTGGCTCAGTGGCAAAGAAATTTGCCTGCGATGCGGGAGACCCAGGTTTGATCCCTGAGTTGGAAAGATCCCCAGGAGAAGGGAATGCCAACCCACTCCACTATTCTGGCCTGGGAAATCACATGGACAGAGGAGCCTGGCAGGCTACAGTCCCTGAGGTCTCAAAGAGCAGGACATGACTAAATGATTAACACTTACTTAGGATAGTGAGACAGAAAGAAAGAAGGGCTGGATTGTTGTGCTTTATCATAATGTTTCCACTGATGCAGAGACAGAACTAGAGAAATGTCCCTGGGTAATGGCGACTACAGTCTCAAGGCAGTAATGGCTCCAAATCTGGAAAATATCAGGCAGTAGAGATGGATGAAACCATCAGCAAACTGTTCTGGGGCTGCTGTGGAGAAAAAATGGCCACAGCATTCTCTTCTTCGGCAGGAGAAGGGGAATGATTCTGGATGGAAACTCAGCTTTTCATCAGGATTCATTTACAGCTGAGTGATTAGGCAAATCAGAGCAAACTTTTTGGTACCGTGATAAGTGGAGAGGCAGTCTGCACTTGTGGGTTTGGGGATCAGCCAATGCACACTTGGGGAACCCATGCATGGAGTTTCGTGACTGTAGAATTGAGATGCTCACCCTATCTTATAGAGAACTGTCCACAGATGAGTAAAATCAAACAACTCAACAGAGGAGAGACACTGACTATTAACATGGTAATGGGAATGGATGTGTTCATAAAGCTAAAATGTAAAATGCAAGGAAAATTGAAAAACAGAGGATGAGAGAGAAACATGCTGTTTTGATCATCTTCTCTTAGAAGACTTGAATGGTACCTGCTGGAAAAACAGTCATTTCATTTGCCTCAGACCCACAAAAGAATATGGCAGGATGAAAAATGTATGTATATCATACATAGGTGACTTAAACCAAGCATTCAATTCAGACCAACCATGCCCTGCCAGAAATGGGCCATTTTGAGAAAACTATTCGGGTCTTGTGTGTCTGCCAGCAAGAAAGGAAGTGGTCTAACACAGGCGCGCACACACACACCCACACCCACATGCCCTTCTACTGTTTGAATATGAGTTACTTTATTTCTCATTAATGGTGATAACCCAGCACCCTACACTCTCCTGTGACATGTAGCCACTTTTTTCATCTTAAGCTACCGCCCTATTGGATGCAAGCTTTCTATGGTTTGTGTTCTAGCTTAGTCACTCACAGTGGATTCAGATTTCTCTCTCTTACATACCTGATGGTATTTAGTCACCACAGTACATGAGCAATCTTTATCTGAGAAAATATTGGTTCAGCACCTTGAGTTTAAGAATCTAGCTTTCGAGGGATATTGCATTTGTGTGTAAAGACCACTTGGAGTTCGGCAGTGCTGGGTGCCATTGCAACTGCCATGTCACATTTGTGGAGGGGCACAGATGTGTAGGAAAAATCGGACAGTATCATCAGACATGTGGCACATGGAGAGACACGTCACAGACAGGACAACTCCCTTCTCGACATGTCAGCTCTGACTGAATAAGCCCACTGTCAGTAGCTTGAGGACTACAGGCCACTGAGGTCATGGAATTAATTCCAGCATCCCAGAAATCAATCTGCTTCTCAATTTGGAGCTGCAAAAACTGGTCAGTTTTCTGTCTGCCTGTGGTAGCAAGCAATCTATAACTGCAAGAGAAACTTCAGGAGTCAGGCCAAAAAGTGCTTCCATTAAACATAGTTTTCTCTCCCAAATGATTATACATTCTCTTCCATCTAATAAGCAGAAGCAATAGGAAAGCATTTAAAGTTTGCAACTCAATCCTGTCAGGGCTTCCACACCATACAATCCCACTGAGGATTTGGTCTCGTATTTAGATATGCCCAAATTCAAGTTAGCAAATATTTGTTGAGACTATACTCTGTCAAGGGTTCTCTAGGAATTATTTTTCTAAAGGAATATATAAAAGCAGTACACACAGACTTAGAGATGACCTTGTCACATTCTCTATTACAAACAGGGAAGCTGAGGTCCATAGAGTTTGATAGCAATGGTATTGATGACAGCAGGAGGACTGTCACTCACTGAGTCCTGTGTATGTGTCAGATGCCGTCCTAAGCGCTTTCTCTCATACTTGCTGGTCATATAACCCTATGAGGCAGGTGTGCTAACATTCCCATTTGGACAGGTGGAGACAGAGGCATTCTGAAGTAGCTCGTCCCAAGTAATGAACTCAACAACAGAGGAGTGCTAGGATGTTTGTCTTTCAAAATATACCTCTCAAATTATGGAGAGAGGATGACAAATATCATACGAGCAGAAAAAGACATACCTGACATATCGAATTAGAGGAATCACCAAAGGTGTAATGGAAGAAATTTAGCCTCAGATGGGAGGTTTCACATCTGTGCAGGGGGTCAGTGGAAGGACACTTAATGGAGAGAAGACAGAAGTCAAATTGGAAAAGTTATTTTTGGATAAGATCATCCAGCCTTGCCTTGTTTCTTGGCTCACTGATTCCTGGTTTTGCTCAGGGTGGATGTCTGGTCCCAAGTAACAGTTCATCACAGATTATACATAAATGGGCAGTTCTGTTTCCAAATCTGCCAGCCTCTTCTCAAGGTAGAAATGACCATGAAATGCAGGTAGGGGTTGCCAAGGATAGCTCTGGAAAAAACCTGCTCATTTTGAAAAGGAGAGAGAAAAAAGGAGAGGCTAATATTCCTCCTCCTCCAGGCTTTAGATGTTAGGTCTAGAGCTCTTACTGCCTTCTTGACACCATCCAGCCACAAGGAGAATAATGAACAACGATGCACTAAAAACAGTAAACCAGAAAGAAAGAACTAGAGTCCCTGAGCTTCTGCATGGTTGAGCAGAAGCCACACTGCCAGCAGTCACTTACCTCCTGGTATGTGAGAAAGCAGAGCCTGTTCTCACTTAATGACTAGCATTCAGTTTTCTGTCACTTGCAGTTGAACACAGTCCTAGCTTATCCTTGCCTTTAAAGAACTTCCAGCCAATTAAAAAGGACAGAAAATTCCTGACGGTGAAGAAGAGTCAAATAAAGGTAAGATGCAGAATAAAGGCCAGGAATCACAGTGTGGTGGCGGGGGATGCTGGGGCAAAGGGCTGACGGGCACCTGCATGGACCTGTGGGCACGGAGCTGGCCAAGGGGAAGACAAAGTGGGAGGGAGTAAGTTGCCGCATGGAAACATGGAATGGTACCCAGGGTCAGAGGAAGAGAGGGCAAAAAGTTTGATGATGGGGACACATTTATTGAAATAACAAGTTCAGGGTTCTTTATTTTTCATAGTCGCTAACTGTCTGCATAATCTTTCACAACACACATTCCTTTCTAGATTGAGAGGGCAGAGGATGGAAAGCAGGAAGCAAGGACGCTCAAATAAAATACTCAGCAGCCAGAATGTAAGGAGCATTGGGGGAGCTTGGATAGATGAGTTTGCCTGTAGCAAAGTGGAATGAAAATCAGTGGTTAGACTAATGGGGTTGGGGTGGGACTACACAAGACTTCATGAGACAAGCCAGAAGGAAGTATATGCTTGGGTGAAAAATCTTCTCCTCTGTCGCTGTCAGGGAGCACTACGTGTCTTGCTGAGAGCAGAACTCACATGGTGTCTGCACAAGGTAATGACAGGTTAATTCATCATATCTTTCAGCCAAGAAATGTCAGACCTCAAATCTCACTTAAACATGTTCAGCAATTTCAGGGGCATCGTTGTGCCTGAGAAGAATTTGCATCTTACTTTGAGAGACACTGGGATTTAAAGTAATCTTGAACAAGTCATGCATACTCTAGCTGGCTTGATCTGAGAACCCAGGGGATTTTATGACACTTAGTACAACCCTCTCGTTTTAAAGACGGTGACAGTGGCCTGGAAAGGGCAGGTGACCGGGCAACTCGGCAACAGAGATGATGCTCTGAGATTAATGTGATTTTCTTCTTAAATTTCAGATTTGACCCTCTCTCAGCTGGTGATGTTACCCTCTGAGTTACCCTCTTTGCCATTTTATAGCCACACATTCACTCGTTAACAGAAAACTCACCAAGCACCTGCCACGTACATCTTACTTTAAGTTGCTAGGGATAAAGAAATCAACATAAAAGACAAACATCCTATTCACTCTCATGGGGATGCATACAAATAAGACCGATTTTCTTCTTAATTCTCTTTCAAAACTGATGGCCTCTGAGAATGCTCTGAGTTTCATTAACAGCCAGCATGAAACATCAAGTTATCCTCAACAGCTGGTACCTTGGCAGGTTGTGAATGGGTTAATCAAGAATGTGCTCTGGTTCAGGAAGCCTTTGGAAGGCAAGCTGTTCCTTTCAAGAGCTAAGAAATTGGCTTAATTTTTGCAGTCACTGGTTTTCCCTGTGGCTTGAAGAGCCTTGGCCATCTGAAGCAATTGTCACTTGTCTCCAAGCAGCGACTCTGTGAGGCTGGTCCAATACACATCCCTGGACAGTAAAAAGGAGGTCAGCCATAGATTTCAAACAGGACTGGTATTTCCAAACCACTGTCAGCATTTATTCAAGTTCTCACTTGGCTGTGTATAGGGGAAATGGAGCAGACCCATTTTGTGATTCATTTTAAATCTTGAAAATTAGGGGATAATCGGATATTGTATCTGTGTGGAAATTCATCCAGATAATTCAAATTCAGTGGGAATTTAGGGCAGACATATGTATATACATATGTATATACATATATATGTATGTATATATATATATACATATGTGTGTGAAAACATATATATATATATATGTATATAAACTATTTTATTATTTCATTATATAACTAGGGCAGTGGTTCTAAAGATATGCTCTTACTTTTGTGAATTCTCTAGTAATCCGCATGTGCATTTCTTGCAGTACTCTATTGGAGTGATTTTTAAAATAATCTCCACACTACTAGTTTTCTGAATAAACTGACAATTCATTTCTGTCTTCAGAGTCTTCATCGTTTCTTTCACTAAAGTAGTATATGTCCTCATAATGACTCCCTTTATTGGTTCCAAAGCCTTTTTAATTTGTCCATTCTTTTTATTAAGATATGGTTGATTTACTATATTGAGTTAGTTTCAGGTTTATAGAAAAGTGATTTACTTGACATACAAACATATATATGTCTAAATACATTTATTCTTTTTCAGATTATTTTTCATATAGGTTATTACAGAGTGTTGAGTAGGGTTCCCTGTTCTATACAGTAGGTTCTTCTGGACTACCTATTATAGGTATATTACTGGGTATATATTAATCCCAAACTCCTCATTTATCCTTACCCTTTTCCCCTTCACTTCACTTTTTTCCCCTTTGGAAACCTCATTTGAACTCTTTTGTTCTTGTTGAGTTGCTAAGTCATGTCCAACTCTTGACCACCCCATGGGCTGTAGCACACTAGACTCCTCTGTCCTCAACTATCTCCCAGAGTTTGCTCAAATTCATGTCTGTTGATTCAGTGATGCCATCAACCATCTCATCCTCTGCCACCTCCTTTTTCCTTCAAGCTTTCCCAGCATCAAGGTCTTTTCCAGTGAGTCCACTTTTTGCATCAGGTGGCCAAAGTTATGGAGCTTCAGCATCAGTCCTTCCAATGAATATTTAGAGTTGATTTCCTTTAGTATTGACCGGTATGATCTCCTTGCTGTCCGAGGGATTCTCAAGAGTCTTCTCCAGCACCACAGTTTGAAAGCATCAATTCTTCAGCACTCAGCCTTCTTTATGTTCCAACTCTCACATCAGTGCATGACTATTGGAAAAACTACAGCTTTGATTATATGGATCTTTGGCAGAAAAGCGATGTCTTTGTTTTTTTAATATGATGTCTAGGTTTGTCATGGCTTTCTTTCCAAGGAGCAGGTATCCTGCACTGCAGGCAGATTCTTTGCCGTCTGAGCCACCAGGGAAGTCCTTGCAAGGAGCAAGTATCTTTTAATTTCATTGCTGCACTTACAGTGCACAGTGATTTTGGAGCCCAAGAAAATAAAATCTGTCACTGCTTCCACTTTCCCCCCATCTATCTGCCAAGAAGTGATGGAACTGGATGCCATGAGTTTTCTGAATGTTGAGTTTTAAGCCAGTTTCTTCACTCTCCTCTTTCACCCTCATCAAGAAGCTCTTTAGTTCCTCTTCACTTTCTGCCATCAGAGTGGTATCATCTGTGTATCTGAGGTTGCTGGTATGTCTCCCAGCAATTTGATTCCAGCTTGTGATTCATTCAGCTCAGCATTCCACATGGTGTATTCTGCATAATAGTTAAATAAGCAGGGTGACAATATATAGCCTTGTCGTACTCCTTCCACAAGTTGGAACTAGCTCATTGTTCCATGTCTGGTTCTAACTGTTGCTTCTTAACCCTCATGAAGGTTTCTCAGGAAACAGGTAAGGTGGTCTGGTACTCTCATCTCTCTTTAATAATTTTCCACATTTTTTGTGATCCACAAGTCAAAGGCTTTAGCATAGTCAGTGAAACAGAAGTAAGTTTTTTTTTTTTTGTCTTTTTCTGGAATTGCCTTGCTTTCTCCATGATCCAACAAATGTTGGCTATTTGATTTCTGGTTACTCTGCCTCTTCAAAACCAGCTTTTATATCTTGATGTTCTGGGTCCACGTACTGCTGAAGTATAGCTTGAAGGATTTTGAGCATAACCTTGCTAGCATGTGAAATGACAGCAACTGTAGTTTTCTTCTAAGGCATTATTGCCCACAGTTATAGATATAATAGTCATCTGATAAATTCACCCATTCCCATCCATTTTAGTTCACTGATTCCTAAGACGTCAATGTACAATCTTGCTATCTCCTGCTTGACCACATCTGATTTAACTTGAGTCATGGACCTAAGATTCCAGGTTCTTATGCAATAGTTTTCTTTACAGCAACAGACTTTACTTTTACCCCCAGACATCTACAACTGAGCTCCATTTCTGCTTTGGCCCAGCCACTTCATTCTTTCTGGAGCTATTAGTAATTGCCCTCTGCTCTTCCCCAGGAGTATATTAGACACGTGACCTGGGGTGCTCATTTTCTGGTATCCTATCTTTTTGCCTTTTCATACTGTTCAGGGGGTTCTCCAGGCAAGAACACTGGAGTGGGTTGCCATTTCCCCCTCCAGTGGACCATGTTTTGTCAGAATTCTTCACTCTGAACCATCTGTCTTGGGTGGGTATGCACAGCACAGCTCACAGTTTCATTGAGTTACACAAGCTCCTTCGCCACAACAAGGCTGTGATCCGTGAAGGAGATTTGAACACTACCAAGTACTAAAAGAGGGGGGAAATGTGGGGATACTCATACATTTTATAGATGAGAGGACAGAAGCTTGGAAATTGATTTGTCCAACCCCGCATAGCTAAAATCAGTGTCAGGACAAAACCCGAGGTCAGCTGATCCTCAGTCCTGCTGTGTCCCCACCAGCTCTCAGGATTCTGATGAAATGAGGGTCTCCCCACTGTTTCAACCCTTACTCTTTCCTCCATCATATTTCTCTAAGTGAATCAATAAACCAGCACAGATTGAACACTTGTAACCCCCATGACCTAAGTCTTCAAACTTTTCTATACAGTGAACATTTCTGCTAACTATTTTATAAGAGTGTCTCTTCACTTAAGGAATCAGTGCCTGAGATTTTAACTCAATTGTTACCCCCTCCCGCCAAAAAAATCACATCTCTCTTTGTATATCCTTAGAGGATAAAATTGATTGAGTGTTCATCCTGTCAATAGGAAAGGGATAATTGTACTCAGATCTCAAGGCTCATTCAGCATTGCTGATGGAATATTTAAATACATGGAGTTTATCTTTAGAAAAAATAAAGAAATCATCAGTTTTATATGATTAACTATTAATTTGGATAACAGTTTGCCATGGTGAATATCAAAATCAGACTTCTCTCATATGACCAGCTGTCATTGAAACTGTGACCTCTGAATGCTAAAAAAGAAATTAAACCGAACTTTTAGTATTCTGCTATTTCTCAGCATCTTTTTCTGTAGTTCTCTTCCCCATCCCCCTTTGGTGTCTCTGTTAAGATAGATCAGATTTGCAGCAAAATATTATTCTTTTGAGACTTGAAAGAGTACACATATCAATAAAAGACATTTTTTTTAATAAAAGACATTTTTGAAGAATTTGAGCATTTATCATTGTTAAAGGAACCTTGTTATTTATCAGTGTGTATGTCTGAAGCCAAAGAAGTGGAAACAAATGAATCCTGCATTTAATGGCTTTAGAAATATGTCACTCCCACCATTTTTCACATACTCAGAAGAAAGTCTTCCCCTCCCTCACTGAGGAGTATACATTTAAGGCTTTATGCCAGATAATGCTTCTTTAAAAAAAGAAAAAGAAAAATTGAAATATAGTTGATTTATAACACTGTGCTAGTTTCAGGTACATAGCAAAGCGATTCAGTTATATGTGTATGTCTTCTCTTTCAAATTCTTTCCCCTTGTAGGTTGTTACAAAATATTGAGTATATTTCCCTGTGCTGTAGAGTAGGTCTCTGTTGGTTATCTAGTCCATCGGGATTAACGTGCACACAGTTAATGCTTCTTTAAGCACAAGACATAAGGAGGATGCTGGGCCACACTAGGGTTTTCATCTATGTGACTAAAGCAGGTGGCTTTGTGTAAATGTTCCTCATGTCCCAGGAGATGACTGAATTATTAACAGTAAAGTAGTTAAGTAAGTGTTCATTGAGTTTTCCAAGGGTCTTGGATAGAACAAGACATGTGAAGTGAATTCCTCCATCTTCCAATTTACTGGTCTGCCCTTGGAGAAATCTTGTTTGCACTCAGTTTTCTTTAGAGCATTCCCACAAGAAGTCAAGTCACAAACCAGGCCATCAAGTTTGGGAAATCAGTACTTCCTGAGTTCTCAGGTCACTTAAGAGTGTGAAGAATTTACTGCAATAAATCTCTCCCGACAGGTCAGTCTATCGTTTGCAAATGAAATATGGGTTTATTGATAAGATTATTTTGACATATCTAATTCAACACCTTCCACATTATCAATCACTCCAGCTTTGATGAGGTGCAAGGCTTCCATCAAGAGTCAAGAAACAGATCCTTCTACAACCATTTCATAAGTTTTAGTCAAAGTTGTACCAGATAAATCCTAGGTCCTGTTCTAAGACGGGGATGTCAGTATTAAACCAGGATGACATTTTTTTTTCCTTCAATGCCTTTGCAAACATACTTGTTTTTAGTGACATATTCATTTTTTATTGTGATTTGATAATAGAAATGAACAATTTTTCATTCTTAAAGCCAGAGTATATTCAGAAGATGAGTGAGTAAAAATCACACTGTAAGGACCCCAATCTAAGAAAGAAGAAAGGAAGAGACATGCATGCAGATATTCTCAAATTCTAGAAAGAGATATGAGTGACTAAACAAAACATGACCAGTTTTTAACATGACCAGGTTTATGTTTTGGGTCACAAAGAGGAGAAAAAATGAGTAAGAGAGGATGAAGCATCACAACCCCATTTTACTGCATACGCAAAGGGCTAATGAAATTAAACAAATGAAATAAAAATTAATAAGAAGTCTGTATTTCAAGCATAAAAATAAAACTGAGGCTTTTGAAGCAGCTGGGCCTGCAATGTGCTTGCTTCTGGTAGGCAGAGCTACAGGTGAGTGTCAGAGCAACACCCACAAGGAAAGAATGTAAGGGAACAAATGTTTCCACCCAGAGCATAATAAGTCAGCAGTCACCCAAACCTCAAGTTTATCGATTGTGCCAACAATGCCAAATTACATGTTGAAATGTGATTGTACAAAATACAGTGCAATCAACCAGTGTTTAAATGTTTAATGCAAAATACTAAGAAAATGCATGTAATCTTGTAACAATGACTATGGGTTTTAATTTAGGCTGAACCAAGCAATCACCTTTGTGATGATGTGAGCTCCAAGCTTTGAGCTAGCTCTGTGAAATTTCCTTCCTTTAAGGGGAAGGTACATGTTGTATGTCACCCATATACCTTAATTAGAGACTAGGGTCAAATCTAGATTGCTACTTTTTTAACAGTGTTGTGAATTAGAATCAAATGAATGCACAGATCATTTGTATCTAAAGAGATGTTCTATATTCACACATAATGTGGATTCAACTCATGTTACTTGTGAACGACACATAGAGACTTCATTTCTAAATCCTGTATCCACACTGAAATCAACTGCAAGCTTCAGGAATTACTCAAAGAGATAAATAGGAAGAAGAAAATTCCTTGAAACAAGATGATAAATAGAAGAGTGGCAAGACATTAAAAAAAAAATCAAGAATCTTCTTTCCTTTCAAACCAAAGTTTGAGTTGTCTTATCAAAAGGGGGTTAGGATTGACATATATACACTGATATATTTAAAATAGATAGCCAATAAGCACCTACTTACGGCATAGGGAACTCTTCAGTATGCTGTAATAACCTAAATGGGAAAATAATTAGAAAAATAATAGATATATGTATATGAAATAACTGAATCATTTTTGCTGTACACTTAAAACTAACACAACGTTGTAAATCAACTATAGTTCAATATGAAATACAGATTAAAAAACAGAAGAGGGCTGCCATCACATTTCAGTTTTAAAAAGCAGTGGACTATGTAGAAGGTGTGTGTGTGTATGCTCAGCTGCTCTGTACTGTCTGACTTTTGCGACCCACTGGGCTGAGGAGTCCGCCAGGTTCCTCAGACCATAGGATTTTTCAGGCAAGAATACTGCAGTATGTTTCCATTTCCTCCTCCAGGGGATCTTCCTGACCCGGGGATTGAACCTGGGTCTCCTGCATCTCCTGTAGTGGCAGGCAGATTCTTTATCACAGAGCCACCTGGGAAGCCCCAGGTGGAAGTGAGGGTCATCTAAAATTTCAGTGGCCGTACAACATACACTGGGTCCTGCCTGGCCCTCAGGGAGATAAGGATTTACCTGGATGTTGTAAGCATATGTGCACTGCACCTTACAACATTATACCCAAAATTCTGCTACTATCCGTACACTTTTAGACTCTCTCTCCTTATAATTTACAGCCATGTGCTTTTGCAAGGGAAAGCACACTAATAATCCTGGGAGGTTTGTTATGCATTAGACTCTAATTGGTGTTTAGGTGTGACCTTCATTCAATAAAATAACCCAAGAACACGACAGGATGAATCAAAGGAATACTGAAATGGGGTGGTACACATGGCCAGGCAATAAGAGATTCACTATTTGCAGGGAATCTCAACAAGAAACAACAGCAAGCTATCTGTTTGTTCATTTGTTTGTTTTACAACCTTGGGCTAGCAATTCTTAACAATGGCAAGAAAAACATGCTCCCCTCCAAAAACCTTTGGTCAATGTAAATCAGGATCTGTCAAACTTTTTTGTAAAAGGTCAGATAGTAAATATTTCAGACCATGTAGGTCACGTGATCTCTGTTGCAGTTACTCATTTCTACTCAACTTAGCATAAAAGCAGCCATTTTCCCTAGACAGTATGCTTTTAAAAATGGTAATTTAAAAGATAATTATAAAAATAGACAGCTGAAAAACTTTAACACAAAGGTCAAAGTTTACTGACCACTCTTGGTCTAGGTTCTAAACACTGCAGTAACTGTTGAGTTTTGGTAATATATACATAAGCTTCAAATGAGTGCAACTTTTATCATTTACTCTTTTTAACAAACATCACCTACATAGAACTGAACCCAGAGAATCCCAAATTATGCATCTGCTCCTGACATACACAGATTCAAGTCACACATACACGTACACATTTCAGGAGTAAGTTCATTACAGCTAGGAATCATCCAAGTCACATTAGGCACAGTTCATACTTCCAATTCCTCTGAAATGAAGTGAAAGTTGCTCAGTCGGGTCTGACTCTTTGCAACCTCATGGACTATACAGTCCATGGAATTCTCCAGGCCAGAATACTGGAGTAGGTAGCCTTTCCCTTCTCCAGGGGATCTTCCCAACCCAGGAATTGAGCCCAGGTCTCCTGCATTGCAAGTGGATTCTTTACCAGCTGAGTCACAAGCGAAGCCCAAGAATACTGGAGTGGGTAGCCTATCCCTTCTCAAGAGGATCTTCCCAACCCAGGAATCAAACTGGGGTCTCCTCCAACTGCGCTATCAGGGAAGCCCACCAACAATTCCTCTAGCATTGCATATTCTCAGATTTAAAAAGTACATTTGTAATAATAACAGCACGATGATTGCAGACATGAAGAACCACTACACTTAATATTTCAATCCTGTTAATTGTTGTAAAGCAATGGATTAATGTCAATGACTGCTATCACTCACCATTTTATCTAATTTTATAGAAACAAAATTTCAGAAAGTGTTACAAAATATGAGCTACATTAATGAGCTGCTTTTGCAAACATATTTCAAGGGAAAATCTCCAAATGTGGAAACATTTGAAAAATTCATCTCAAAGAAATACAGACGCTGATGTTCTGACAACTTTTGTAATTTCATGAATTTTGCAATTTAGGGTTATCTATAAGGGTTTTACTATTTGTGTATTTATTGCTTCTTGTGGGGGAAAAATCTTTTTCAAATAAAATTAGTAAAAAGGGCTCTCTGATCAACTTTAAACAAATTCAGATTAACAAATCTGGCTAAGCTGTCTAATGAACATGAATATACAAAGAAGATCAATTTTTACAAAATAGTTAAATTCACTAAAGTTAAAGCCTGCAAACAGAAACTGGGATGCTATTTGTTACTGCAATAGGCCAACAGATATGGACATTTAGGATTTTTCCTTTTAGTAAAAAAGATGATGCATTTAAATTTTATCTTCTCTTACTGTTTTTCTATTCTATACTGTAATTTTATTTGTACATTTATTTATTACAAGCCTGTGTAGACATATGAATTGCAATAAATTAAGATTTTTACTGCTAGAATTTTTTCATCATTACTATTATTCATTTCATTTTATGATTATTATTGAAAATAATTTTGTCACATAGAGGAAAAAGCCATTAGAAATTTTATGAGAGTGTCAAATAGGCTAAGAACACCAAAGGTAAACGCACGTTTCTTTCAAAAATGGAGGAAAAGATGAGCAAGTGATTTTTCCAAGAGTAGCTGTGAGACAAATTAAGTCTGATTTCAAAAGTAAGTTTATAGGTACTTGAAAAGATACTCAACATCGCTGATTATTAGAGCAATGCAAATCAAAATACTACAAGGTATGGCCTCACACTGGTCAGAACGGCCATCAGTAAAAAGTCCCCAGATGACAAATGCTGGAGAGAATGCGAGTTCCCTTTACTGTTGGTGGGAATTTAAGTTGTTGCCGTCACTTTGTAGAACAGTATGGAGGTTGCTTAGGAAACTAAAAATAGAATTACAACATGATCCAGTGATACCACTCCTGGGCATAAATCTGGACAAAACTATACTTTTAAAATACACATACACCAAGAAACAAAAATAAATGAAATGTCCATTGACAGATGAATGGGTGAAGAAGATGTGGCATAATATATACAACGGAGTATTACTCAGTCATAAAAGAGAATAAAAATATGCCATTTGCAGCTACATGGTTGGACCAAGAGATGGTCATACTAACTCAAGTATGTCAGAAAGAGAAAGACAAATATCATATGATAACACTTATATGTGGAATCTAAACTATGACACAAATGAATTTATCTATGAAATAGAAACAGACTTTCAGATATAGAGAACAGACTTGTAGTTGCCAAGGTTAGAGGTGGTGGGGGAAGGTTGGATTGGGAGTTTGGGACTAGCAGATGCAAATTATTATTTATGGAACAGATAAACAATGAGCTCCTATTGTAAAGCAGAGATAACTATATTCAATATTTTATAATGGACCATAATGAAAAAAAAGTAGGTCTAATTATATAACATAAATATCCCACTACATCATAAGCAGACTATAAACAGAATATAACAATGGCTATGACTTGGAGCAAACCTGAGTTATAACATGGAAAGCCAGCCCTAGGTTTCCTAGCCAGTGCTCTATTGAGACTTGATTAAATATGAATTGCAGTAAAGAGACAGAAGGAGGTCACAACTTATAAATTCACCTGGTCCAACCTTTCCCAAACTATATCTCCCTATTCAAAGCAGATGACATAGCACTTCCTATTAATTACATAATACAGTACTGATTTCTCAGAAATCTGTCCATTTTGACTGTTAGCATCAGTTCTATGCACTATTGTGCCGATCTGAGTACACACACACATACACATATCACATACATGTACCACATACGATACACATCACACATATACACACACAGATATCACAAGCACACACCTATGTGTATCTCACACACACACCACACATACTACACAAATATACATCACACACCATCACCACATACACACCACACATTCTCAGTCCTGAACCCAAATATTCTGGTATTTTGGTAATCAGTATTTCATGACTATGTGTATCTGTGATTATGAGTTTTGTGATTTCTATTTAGCTAATTAAACCTAGGGAAATTAGTGTGTTTCTCTCAATTTCCTTCAAAGTTCATTTTCTATCACAACTTAATTGAGTTATGAGGCTGCAATAAAAACAAATTAAGATTTCTGATTATGTTCTCCTTCCTCAGAAAGATACTGACACCATTCAGTTCAGTTCAGTCGCTCAGTCGTGTCTGACTCTTTGCGACCCCATGAATCGCAGCACGCCAGGCCTCCCTGTCCATCACAAACTCCCGGAGTTTACTCAAACTCATGCCCATCGAGTCAGTGATGCTGACTCCGTAGTTTCAGTTATATTTGAACTGTCACTTTACAAAGGTATATACAGCACTTTAATTACAAGACCTAATCTTCTGAATTGCTTTGATTAGTATGCTGCCGGAATCAGCTTTCATGTAAAATTGGTTTTATTAGAATTTTAAAATAAATATCATGTCAGGAACCCTATTTATTTCTTTTAGAAAAACTGCTGAAGTGGTTTATGTATGTGAATAATTCTCTTTGTGAAATTTTTAACTTCCAGAAAAAATCCATGTGTACAACTTTGAAGAATCTCTCAATGATTTTGGCTCCAATAAGTTACATTTGTGTAGATACTCCTCTGAAATGATACTCTTAATAAAAGTATTTCTGCCAACTAATGCCCCGAAGCCTTTAAACTCAACTCTTATTTATACAATGAAATGCCTTTCCAAACTCTTCTCCCTGGTTGGTCTGCATTTAACAGTAAAGCTTAACTTCAAATTCTTTCTTTCTTTCTTTCTTTTTAAGAGTCAAAAGTGCTCTTTCATATCCATTAAATCAAGATCCCCTTGAGACATGGGGCTTGTCCTTCCTATACTATATGTTTGCATACAACTTTGGTGTCTGTCTTTATTTCCTATTAATAACTGAAAAATAAGATCCTCATCCAAACTTGAACTGAGAACTTAGTGTGTGCTAAGCTTTGCATCTAGCATTTCATGTGCACTATCTATTTAAAATTCACATTTTTATGAGGCTGACACCACTCTTGCCTTCATTTAACAGATGTGAAAACTGAAGCACAAAGAAGTTACAGAAAAAGACCCTTTTTCTGTGTTGTAGTTTACAGTATTAACATCTAACCCCAGCTGTCTGACCCTAGGACCCATGCTCTTGACATTTCCCACAACTCAGAACTCGGAATTAGAGAGAATAAAATCAAGGCCACAAAAAGTAAGTGGTAGGTTGAAAATGTGAATACCAAGTTTTTCAATGAACCAATCAAAACTGAAACAGAAGAGTAAACTAATTTGCCTACAATGAAAGGAATTTGAGATCAGGTCCAGTGAGGGAAACAGTCTACAGCTCCAAGCCCTCTGTCTGCTGGTTAATCCTTGGGCAGGATATAAAGGATGAAGGGAAATTCCTCGGGTCCACATTTCCCAAGTGAAGCTCCCTCTCTGGGAGAAGGGAACAGAAGAGTAATTTGGCAAACACATTTGGGGATTATTGAACAATGTTTCTCACTCTCAGTGTTTCATAATGTGACTTTAATATTACAAAGATTTTGACAAGTCCTGCATAAAAGACACCTTCTTGATTATGTTTAATCAGTGTTGCTCAGATTTGCTAGTTCACAGATCCTATTTGTATAGGTAGCACAATGATGCCCCAAAGATGTTCAATGCTTAAATCTCAGAAATGTTGATTAGGTTACATTTTATGGAAAGGAAAGTATAAGATTGTAGATGGAATTATGATTGTTAGGTAACTGACTTTGAGATGAGATTATCCAGGGGGCTCATTCTGGGTCACTCCATGAGAGAAAGAAGAGTCAGAGAGAGTTTCAAACGTGCTACACTATTGGCTTTGAAGATGGACCATGAACCAAGGAACGGAGTCAACCTCTAGAATCCGGAAAATAGAAGGAATCAAGCTCTTCTCCAAACTTCAGAAGGAAGACAGACTTGCAGACACCTTGGTTTTATACACCTTTTGGACCTTGGACCTTCAATACTATAAGATAATCCATCTTGTTTCCTATTGTTTTAAGCCACTGCTGTTAAGGTAATTTGTTACAGTGGTAAATAGGAAACTAATACAGCATTCTCCTTGCAACACTGAATGTCAAACTTAATTTTGGAAATACAAATCTAGTCCATTATCCTGGCTTCCACATCTTAAAAGCTTGTGGAAAATGGAATTCTGATGTTTCAATGTAGTTTCTCTAAAATGTTAATGTGAACATGAATTGTGCGGGTGTGTTTTAAAAATACAGATTCTGATTCAATAGGCCTGGGGTGGGACCTAAAATGTTGCATTTTTGAAAACCTCCCAGATGATACTGGTGCTGATGCTGCTGGCTGATATTCACATTTAGAGCAGCAGAGTTAAAAGTGTACCAAAAAAAGAAAAATGAAACAAACCCCAAAAAAACTCTAGCCTTCTTAGGGAAACTTTGGTAAAAGGAATCTCATGAAGTTTCAAACAGAAAATGCCAACGTGCAGAAAAACAATCAAGGAAATAGATTTGTAAGTATTGCTTCATCCATCAATGTTTATGACCCAGAAAAATTTCTACACAAAGGGGGCATAGGACAGAAGAAGCGTGAAGCACAAGAGGAGGTCTTATGAAATATTCTCAATTTGATCACAAAGCCACCTAAAATAACTGTTTAGCACTGTAAAAAGAATTAGATATACACAGAATAAAATAAAAGATAAAATAAGACTCTGGAAGTTTCTGCCTTATTCTCTTTTAAAAACTGTATTTTAAAACAAATTTTATCCCCAATGTTTCATCCTTGCTTTAGAAACACCCAAGAGGATGGAACCAGAAAGCCTCATCAATTATCTCACCTCTTACCTGCCTGGGGGAGGAAAAAGCGCTTAAGTAATATTGAGGATGCCAAAAAGAACCATTCTCTGCTACCTCGCCAGCACAAAAAGAACAGATGCTTTTTTTCTTTTTTCTTTTCAGAGTAAATTTAGCGTTCGTGAAAGGTGCCAAGTTAAAATCCCTAGAAACGAATGCATTCTTCTTACCTGCAAGTCTGGCAATGGTGATAAAAGCTTTTTCATAAAACTGCTCAGTCCCACAGGAGAGCTCATTTCTGGACCATTTCTACTTAACTGGTCTTTATATAAGGAGATAGAAATTACAAGCTCAACCATTAGCAGGCTGTCCATTGTAGGTACTTTAAAGATTAACTCAAAATACATTATTCTGTGACTCGAGACACCTTTGTTTCAACATTACCACATGTGTACAGTTTTGTAGAATTTACAAAGCGCTCTATAATAGTCAACACTTACTGTAAACAATTTTCTGAGCTCTTGCTACGTGCCAAGCATGACGAGGTTTTGTATCAGGGCTTTACATGTTTTATCATATTTACATTTCATGACAGTCTATAAATAGGTATCACCGCTATTTTAATTTTGTAGGTGCAGAAGCCAAAACACAGAGTCACCACATACATTACCACATATGTTGCCTATGGTCACACAGCTAACCAGCAGAGGAGGCAGGACTTTAATCGAGGATACCGTTCCAGAGAGCACTCATTTCATAATTATATAAGATAACTGCTGTCACAATTAAAAAAGACACAAAATTGTCTAAATGATGAAGCTGATACATAGGGAACATGGCATGCCAAATGTCATACACAGGAAGTAATATTTAAAGGCAGCGTTCTGCCTTTCAGAGACCAAGGACTTTCCAACTGGTCCAGATACAATGAGTCAGCATGCTGCCTTTCACTGAGTTTTGCTGGTGTAGATAGGTTCAACTTTGCCCATAAGAATAAGAAAAGCTGTGACAAACCTAGACAGTGTATTGAAAAGCAGAGACATTCCTTTGCCGACAAAGTTTCGTATAGTCAAAGCTACATTTTTTCCAGCAGTCATGCATGGATATTAGAGTTGGACCATAAAGAAGGCTGAGCTCCAAAGAATCAATGCTTTCAAACTGTGGTGCTGTGCTGTAGAAGACTCTTGAGAGTCCCCTGGACAGCAAGGAGATCAAACCAGTCAATTCTAAAGGAAATCAACTCTGAAGATTTATTGGAGGGACTGATGATGAAGCTGAAGCTCCAATACTTTGGCCACCTGATGTGAAAAACTGACCCACTGGAAAAAACCCTGATGCTGGGAAGGATTGAAGGCAGGAGAAGGGGATGGCAGAGGGTGAGGTGGTTGGATGGCATCACCGGCTCAATGGATATGAGGTTGAGCAAGCTCCAGGAGACTGTGAAGGACAGGGAAGCCTAGTGTGCTGCTGTCCATGGGGTCACAAAGAGCCGGACACAACTGAGTACCTGAACAACAACAACATCAACAAGCCTTTTTACAACTAATGAGTATACAAAGTGGTAAATGTTTCTGACTTTCCAATTAGACAATAAATTAAGTTTTATTTTAACAGAGAAAACACACCTATTTCTGATGGGACCATCCATGCCTTGGAAGAAACTCAGGCTGGTGAAGTTCCCTTGTGGTCATGAGGTCCCCTTCCTGGCACTGGACCAAGAGAGAAGTTTATAGGAAAGAACATGGGCCATGGTTTTCAGGACCAAGATAAACAGTCCAGATGTGACCATTTATTTGATAAAACTGATTTCCTGCAGGAAAAACCACAACGACAATTCAAGAGGCATTTCATAGAAGCAGTTCTTTGGGTTGAATGAATACAAACCAACCAAAGCTTGCTTTCTCACTTACATACACCGGCACAGACACACACATGAGGAAATATGAAGTCCTGGAGAAGCATTCGCACCATGGATATGGTGTTTAGCTGAGTTTTACAGGAGTGGAGCTAAAAAGGCATGAAGTCAGGGTGGCCACTCCCCACTTTCTCTTTCGGGCACACCTTACAGCTGCTTGCTGTCTTACTTTTCTACCTTCTTTCAAGTTTATACTCCCATCTCCACAGAGAACTTCCTCTGCTTCCTCATGGTTTCTGGTCCCTCATAACATGAGCTTTCACACATCTGCAGAAGGCACACAGCCTTCTTTACGGTCCTACTCTCTCTATATACTCATATAGCTTTGACTACACCTTAGCCTTCCCAAAAAAATAAATGAAAACTGTGTTTGATATGTCTTATTTACTTTGAAATGACTCAGTTTATATTCAACTCATTCAGCAAAGACCTGAGAATTCCCTTTTCCAATTATATATTAATATTCTTGCCAATTCTACCTTACACTTTTTCACAGTACATGCCATACATGCTTTGAGCTTGCTCATATACTTGTCTTACCAACTGCATAGTGACAATATTATAGCAGCAATCACAACTTACTCATCGTATGTCTTTAACACCAAGTAAATGCCTATATAAATTGGTGTTCAATAGATGCTTGTCAGATCAATAGTAAATAAATCCAAAAGTCTGTATATTAAATAATCAATAAGTAAGTTAGAAAGAAGAATTGAAGAAAGGAAATGAGATGGTCCTTTAAGAAGCTTAACAAGATGAATGAAAGCAATGATGTCACTTACTTTTTAAACATAAAATACTATTCAGTTAATAATTATATATATATTTTCATTTATCTGAACACTGGCTTGCTCAAGTAAGACAAATTGTAGTTTGGGGTTTATTAAATTTTCATTTTTATCTTATATTTAGTTTAACCATGATAAAATTAACGATAAAAACAAAATCAAACCAAGAGCATAATACTGCTTAATTAACATTTTTTATTTGGAAATTGCTTTAGGGCATCTTCTATTAAACATGACCTTATCATTTTCAGTATATCTTAAATATACCTTTTATGCATCTTTTCACTGCTAACAATATTTTTGCTAAGTAAATCAAACTCCCCATAATATATAAATGCTATTGTAAACTTAATTTAGAAATAAAAATGCTATTCAATAACAACTGAAAGGCAAATATTAAAAAGACAAGATATCAAAACGAAAAGTGTTTGTCCTCACAGTAATATATTACTTAGAATTCTTAATATCTTGAAAAATCATCAATTATTACTTTGTCTTATAGTAGCCTAAGGGAAAAAAAAAGAGATTCAAATATAACATATATGTATCACAATCATCTTTCTTAGCTAGTAACTATAAAAAATGCAAAACATGCCAATATCTTCCTGTCCATTTTCTTTCCTCTTCATCTTATTCTCTCTCAACTTATTCATTTTTAAAGTCTTATTAAAAGAAAACCATAATAACATAGACAATGCAATAAAAATATTTAAAATGTATAGGAGCAAATATTTCTTCTTAATGAATAGATATAGATCCAGACAGCTAGATTCATACCATTTGAACATTTATCCCAGGCCACTACTGACTGCTTCAGAGTATCCATTCTGGCCAAATGTGGCCAATAAGAGATACTCATCTTTTACAAAATAATGTGGACAGTAAATAGAAATAGATTCTGTTTTAAATGGTCGTAGCAAAATAAAGCACTGGAAATCTTCTTCTAGCTCTCACTTTTGTTCTGTTAGAAAACTGTCTGGTTCATGAAACCTAACATTCCAGAAGTCGCTTATCCACATTAGGGAGGCAAGCCAAAGACTTTATGTGGTAGAAAACATGAGGATAAAATTGGACTCTAGGGTTGTAACTGTTCCTTTTATACGTCAAATTGACTGGGGCTCGGGGTGTCTAGATTAAATATTATAATACACACACATGTACATTTGCACTGCTTGTGTCTACATATTCATTGGAGCCCAAGCAATGAGAATTTTTTCATGTGGTAGATTAAGCATCCTTCCTTTGACTGGACTAACTACGGATTGTAATATTGTTTTTCATTGGTTCAAGTTCAAAACAAACAACCCTTATAACAAAACCTAACTGTTAGCAAAGCTGGCAAGGCGCTGCCCTTTTGTAACGGAGCAGGACCCTAAGGCCCTTGTCCCCCATCGTGTCCTGTACCTGCCTGTCACCTGTGGAAAACTTTAGTCGAAGAATAGCTTTAATCAGAGAAGAGAAAAATGCAGAAAAAAAAGGAAAACAGTGAAAGTAGACTCAATAATAATAATAATGCAGTCATTAAGCATAGTCAAGGACCTTTAGTCTTTCTCAGGGTTACAGATAATATTCTGAGCCACATCCTTTATAGGATGAGCCTGTCTTATAGACACTAAGACACCAGCTGGAGAAGTTAACTACGTGATGCCCCAGAGCATACCCAGGACATGAGCTGCCACAACTCTGAGACCCGGCCTCAGCCACAAGCTGACTGTGCTGTTTCTGCATGTAACACATCCCCCTCCCCGCCCTCCCCTCGCTATAAAAGCTCTTGCCCCACTGGTCGCCAGTGCAGGGGCTTGAGTGGTGGCCTTTGGACAAATGTCTGCCCCTCCCCCCCAAGTTACCCGCATCAGAAATAAAGCAAACTTTCCTTTCCATCAACCTAGCCTGTGTATTGGCTTTTGAGCAGTGAGCAGCCAAACCCCGCACTCCTTTTGGCAACACTTGTACAATAAACCAGTGATCCTTGAGCTAACAACAATATAACAACAACAATAATAAATAATATGCCATATTACTATACCAACAAAATATTTTTCTATACTTGATACTGTGTATGTGGTTCTCACTGTACATTAAAAAAAAAAGTCAAAAATACTTAGGCATTTATAAATCAAAAGGGCTAGGGCTATATTTCAGTGGGTCAAAAAGATGAGTAACTGATCACGTGGCCTCACTTTTGGTTTGAGCTAGTCTGAAATATAACCCATAAAGTACATGACCATTAGAACTCTAAGGGTATATTCTAGCCCTGTATCTTAGCAATTGATCCTGCAGCAATTTTCATCTCAGACAGTTATGGAGCATGCACTAAGTCCTTCGTCAGACAAGAAGTCAGAACTACATTACAGATTAAGTCCAGTATACAAAGAGGCTCCCACCTAGGGGAGCCTGACATAGGACACTCTTTTAGAAGTGCATCTTGGCAGGGAATCAAGGGAAAAATCAAACAAATTAGCCTTTTGTAATTAACTGTGTTGGGATGGAAGTCACACTTTTGTAAGGGAGATACTAAAATTTAGGGGTTGTTCATTTTCTCTTATATCGAGGCAATGTGTTTACAATAAAGGGACAGGCATTTTTATACCTACATTTCATTAAAGAGGTAGTGGTTAAAACGAGAAATTTAATAGTATGGTACTGCATCATCTGCAATCACCTAAAACATGCCCTCCGATACAGTCCTATGACATAAGGTTACATTCTCAGTGGCAACTCATGGGAAGTTTAGGTCAAACTCTTTTTTTTGTTTGTTGTTTTCTGGCTACAGGTTTATTCAACACAAAACAATCCCTTTCAAGTTTACTGAGGTGGCTGACCACGTCCACAACCAGATCCGCCTCTAAACTGGAATTCAGTTGCTGACCCAGCCCCAGCCTTGGGTTTCTTGTTGGCATCAGGGGGCATGGCGCTTTGTAGGTGCCTCTGTCGACTTCCCCTTGTGTGAATCTTGCAGGTTGCTCTCCCTCCAGACTGTTGGGCCGTGGTCGGCCAGTCTCAGGACGGCTGTGGCGCGGGGTGGCAGGCATGATCTCAGTGGGCAGGTGGAGGTAATTGCGGAGATACTGGATGCCCTCGTTGGTGAGGTACCAGTAGCAGTGCCTCCAGGCAAACTGTTGCTTCACATGGCCTTGTGATTTAAAAGACTGCATGGCTTTCATGACATGACGATTGGGCACGTTCTTGTCTGCTAGTTCGGGGTGCTTAGGCATGTGGATATCCGTCTTGGTCACCATCACCCCCTCCTTAAAAAGAAGTTCATAAATGGCAATCCGGTTCTTCTTGGGCACCGACACTGTGATGGCTGCTGTGTCCGGGGCTAGAGCTTGAAAGGACTAGGTCAAACTCATGATCTCCAGACTGTGCGTCATTCTAGCCTTAGTTACTCAAGCAGAAATCGATTATGTGTGTTCTCTGGCCTATGTCATTTGGAAGTTGAGACTCCAAATGAGTTGCTTTACATTGTAAAATAATGTAAAAATGTCTGAGAATATGAGAGCAAGAGGAGAAAAGGTCATGGAGGGGAGAGAGGAAAGAGGTGGGGAAGAAGGACCAAAAAGATGATAATGGAGAAATAAGAGGAAGCTGGCATGGAAACATAGTGATTGTATCCTAACTATATCCTAACCACTCAGAGACGGCTTTCCTCCATAAAATGTGTATATGATTTAAAGCTCTCTATGTCTGTCTTCTCCATGAATCTGTCACAATATTTAAGAGTTCTGCTTCCTTAATTCTTTTAGATGGGGCTGAGAAAGACCTTGTTAAAACAGGAACACAGATCTCTCAGGAAGGATACATGAAGCAGTTATCAGCTGCCAAGGGTGCAGCACAAATGTGATGAGATTCGAAAGGCACTCAGCCAAGACGGGCCTGAAAACACAGGAAGCAACTAGCTCAAGTGGCTTTGTTGTTGTTGTTGTTGTTGTTGTTTTAACACTAACACAGGGCAGACTGAGGATGCATTTAGGTTGATAAGAGTGTTTCTTGAACTTGGAAGTCTGGTCCTCTGTACTCCTCAGCTGGGGACTTTGACATAGTGTGATTCCTGAATCGGGGAGTCTAGGGTGAGGCCTGGACTATTTCTAACAAATACCAGGTGACGAGGAAGCTGTGAAGCTGTGAGGATAAAGAACATGCAACTTGGAGAGGGAACCATTTTTAAACCAAGCTGAAAAAAGAAAAAAAAAAAAAAAAAAACCAAGCTGAGGTGTCACAGAGAAGATCTCTGAATAGATAAGAAGCCATGTAATAAACTGAGAATTGGGGAAAAGTAACTCAAAGAAAATGAGGAAGTGCTGAGAAAAACTGATGTCTTAAGATGACTGCTTCTTAAGCATTCATGCTTATCCACCAATGTCTTTTTTGTCGATGCTTCACTACACACACTAAAGATACGATGGTCCCCAAAAGACCATCTTTGATCACAAAAGGCGCATTCTAGCTAAACACCAGTGGAGAACTAATTCAGTTTTCAAACCTTCAAGAAGAAAACACAAGATTTAACGCAGCAGTTCTCAACTTATGGTCCCATATAAGCAACATCAGCATCGCACGGGAACTTGTCAGTGAAGCAACTCTGGCTTTATCCCATATCTACTAGATCTGAAAATCTTGCGGTGGGATCCAGGGGTAGGCACATTAAAAGCCTTTCAGGTGATTCCAAGGCATGCTAAAGTTTGTGAAATATTAACCTAAAGGAAGGGTAGGAGTTAATGTGCAAAAGACCGGGTGGAGGGGAGGGAAGGATAGAAAGAAAGAGGTGAGAAGATGTTCCACAGCAAGAGAACTTGGATCAGGAAACAACAGCCCAAAGGCTGATTTTGCTCTTATCTTCCTTAGGCAGCAGAAAAGTCAACTTTGTTTTGAGAAGGAGGAGCAGGTCTTTTTCATGCATTTTCATCAGCCTGGTGCCTAAATGCCTTTGGTTTTGCAACTTTGGCTAAATCATCATAGGAGAAACAGTTGAAAAATGGTACTCAACTCTTCAGGGAAGTAGTTCTCAGCCTGCCCACATATTAGAAATACCCTAGAAGCTCTAAACAGATGCAGGGGGTGAACAAAGAACAATTAAACTGGATATCTGCGTCTGGGTCCAGGCATCAAGTTTTTCTAAAGCTCCTCAGATGTTTCAAATGAGCAGCAAGTGTTGACTGAAGCACCGTTTACTTTGAAAAATCAGAGTCAGCAAAGTTATACTTCTGGTAGAATATCTTTGCTGTTGCTTAAGGCAAGAAACAAAAGAAGAGGGTGGCTGACAATGAGATAGCTAGATAGCTTCATTGACTCAATGGACATGAATTTGACCAAACTCTAGGAGACAGTGAAGGACAGAGGGCCTGGCAGTCCATGGGGTCGCAAAGAATAGGACACAACTGAACAACTGAATAACAACAAAAAGGCAAAAAAGAATACAGGAGTGTCCATTTTGGCTTTCTTGTTCAGGTCTCTTCTTTTCATACTGGGAAAAGTTTTCTGTTAAACTGTAGGTGTATCTTCTTGAGCACAATGAATCATGGATCCCACCATACAACTGTAGTAGAAACCATATGCTTCCATGGAAGACAGCCTGGTTTAGAAAACATCCTTCCTTCTAGGTCATCTGCTTCTGATTATATAGGGGTTCGTTCTGTGCTTTCATTTCTTTTGAGATAGGTCACAATCCCAAATTGTAGATAACTGATAGCAATAGGAAAGTTATGACCAACCTAGATAGCATATTAAAAAGCAGAGACATTACTTTGCCAACAAAGGTCTGTCTGGTCAAGGCTATGTTTTTTCCAGTCGTCATGTATGGATGTGAGAGTTGGACTGTGAAGACAGCTGAACACCGAAAAATTGATACTTTTGAACTGTGGTGTTGGAGAAGACTCTTGAGAGTCCCTTGGACTGCAAGGAGATCCAACCAGTCCATCCTAAAGGAGATCAGTCCTGGGTGTTTACTGGAAGGACTGATGCTGAAGCTGAAACTCCAATACTTTGTTCACCTCATGTGAAGAGTTGACTCATTGGAAAAGGCTCTGATGCTGGGAGGGGTTGGGGGCAGGAGGAGAAGGGGACAACAAAGGATGAGATGGCTGGATGGCATCACCGACTCGATGGGCATGGGTTTGAGTAAACTCTGGGAGTTGGTGATGGACAGGGAGGCCTGGCATGCTGTGATTCATGGGGTCGCAAAGAGTCGGACACGATTGAGTGACTGAACTGAATTGAACTGATAACAATAGGAAATAATAATCTAGTCCAAAGACATGCGAATATATGGAAGTTTTATCTGCTGGAAGTTTTATTGACTACCCCTCCCCCTAGACAATTTTGCATCCACGTGCAAGCGTATTTCAGTATTCTTGATCTATAAATTTGTCTGTTCTTTGGTTCTCCTCTGACCTGGTTGTAACATCACCCAGGGTCCTCTGCTAATGCTTAAATAAAAACTTCAATGGGCTCATTTTAAATCTGTATGAGACTCATGATTTCACCTTTATTGAAGGATTATATTTAAACACAACTGACTCTAAATTAGGGGTGAAAACATTTGAGAGACATGGGCTCATGAGGAGTCTCTATGGGGTCCAATGGAAAGCCTCAAGCAGTATTTACAACCAATGGGCCAGTGTCTATTCCTTTCTTTCCCATACTCTGCAAAACTAAGCTCTCATAACAATACAATTCTAACCCCCTGCCTCTGGATTTCTCATTAGAATATCAATTGATACAATTTTCTCATTAACCCATTTTACACTTTAACATTTCAAGGCCTTGTGGTAACAGCATGGTTTCATTATGGGAGACAGAATATTCTTCCTAAATTTTTTTTGCTAATAGAGAAAGAAAAACAACAAGGAAAACTTCAGCTTTCTTGTCTCCTTGCTAACCAAAGGTAGTGAGGTGGGCCTAATCAATAGTTGCCAAAATTAACATGGGACTTTTAAGTTCCTATAACCAGTATCCATCAGTGCATTGCAGTTTTCCACAAAGAAGCAATTTCCAACCTTTTTCTTTTTTTTTTTTTTACTCAAATAAAGGAAGAAATACAATTAACAAATTCCAAAGCACAATAAGTATTATGAGTTTCCCTGAAACAACAGACAAAAGCACCAGAGAACAATACCCAATTTCAGCAAATACCTCCCCTGTTTGGAAAACTACCAACTGCTATTACAAAACCAATTAAATTGCCAGTTAAGACACCAAACGGGCCTCCTACAATTCCAGAGTCAAAGGATCAGTTCAGGGGATGTAAAATAAGTTCAAGTTGCATTTGGATATTGAATAAAACTTATTTTCAAAAGAGTTACCTCTGTTGAAAAAAAAAAATGAATCGTTCAAGTTTAAAAAGCGAATGTGGTTTTATGATCGGAGGTTCAAGTACATTCAGCAACTGGAAAGTGATACAATGCACAGTTTCTGTTTAGACTGTCATAAAATAGGTACATTTTACTGGGTTTCACAGAGTTTATGCCAAAAATCCTAAGTTGAATATTTTCTGGATTGAAAAAATACAATAAAATAGAAATCATTTTGTTTGGTAAAAAAAATAATAAGTAAGTAGGCACATTGTTTTCCTTACATAAGGTTTTCAAGGGTGAGTAATAACAATGCTCAAGCATTTCTAATTCACAGAGATTTGTTTGTTGCATGTAATTTCTGGGTACAACTCTGGTCACATGCAAACAATCCTTACTGATGGCACTTGGGCTTCCTTGCAAAAAGCAATTTCCAGCAGCCTCTGCCTCCACGGAGAAACTCCATGTTCCATGACATGATTTTATTTTTCAAGACCAGTTCTTGTAATTTCATGCAACAATTTAGGTGATTGTCAAGCATGGTGTATTCAAACTAAATGCTTTCTTTTGAAAAGTAACACTTTGCTGTACTGAATTTTTCAATTTTTATCCAGAAAAAAAGTGAGTTTTAATAGCACTGTCTTTAACTTATATTTTAGACTTTGTTTTTCCTCTTGAACAACAGACTAGTATTTTTCTTTCTTCTAGTGTATTATTATACCTATCACACCTTCCTTTGGTCATTTCACCATGGTGAGATATATCAGAGCTTCGTTCTCTCCCCACCCCACTCTCTTTTTCTTTTCTATATTTTTAAAACCATTTTTAACTTTTCACTTCATTGTTGTGGAAACAAAGGGCTCAGAGGGTTACCCAGTGACCCTGGCGTCAGGATGGAAACAATGCCCCATACCTGGCACTGACCACTGTCTAGCTCAGGGGTCCTAAAGCAACATCAGATGGCCAAACACCCTTCCCTGTAACCTCACCTGGCCTCCCAGAGCATTTCTTAGGCTCCAAAGTCACTGTGGACCGTGACTGTAGCCATGAAATTAAAAGATCGATAAAATGTGAATAATAATATCCATCTAACAGGATTATCATCTAACAGGAGTATGTCAAGGCTGTATATTGTCACCCTGCTTATTTAACTTATATGCAGAATACATCATGAGAAACTCTGGGCTAGATGAAGCACAAGCTGGCATCAAGACTGCCGGGAGAAATATCAATAACCTCAGATATGCAGATGACACCACCCTTAAGAAGCGAAGAAGAACTAAAAAGAATCTTGATGAAAGTGAAAGAGGAGAGTGAAAAAGTTGACTTAAAGCTCAACATTCAGAAAACTAAGATTACGGCATCTGGTCCCATCAGTTCATGGCGAATAGATGGGGGAAACAGTGGAAATAGTGACAGACTTTAGTTTTTGGGCTCCAAAATCACTGCAGATGATGACTGCAGCCATGAAATTAAAAGATGTTTACTCCTTGGGAGGAAAGTTATGACCAACCAACAGCATATTAAAAAGCAGAGACATTACTTTGCTGACAAAGGTCCGTCTAGTCAAAGCTGTGTTTTTCCAGTGGTCATGTGTGGATGTGAGAGAGTTGAATTATAAAGAAAGCTGAGCACTGAAGAATTGATGCTTTTGAACTGTGGTGTTGGAGAAGACTCTTGAGAGTCCCTTGGACTGCAAGGAGATCCAACCAGTCCATCCTAAAGGAGATCAGTCTTGAATATTCAATGGAAGGACTGATGTTGAAGCTGAAACTCCACTACTTTGGCCACCTGATGTGAATAACTGACTCATCTGAAAAGACCCTGATGCTGGGAAAGATTGAAGGCGGGAGGAGAAGGGGATGATAGAGGATGAGATGGTTTGATGGCATCACCGACTCAATGGACATGAGTCTGAGTAAACTCCAGGAGTTGGTGACGGACAGGGAGGCCTGGCATGATGCAGTCCATGGGGTCACAAAGAGTCGGACATGACTGAGTGACTGAACTGAACTGAACAGGATTATTATGAGTTATGATTATAGAAGAGTCTGGCAGATTATAAACACTTTCTATTTTTAAATAAGTAAATCACAAATAGACTGTTGTTGTTTAGTCACTAAGTTATGTCTGACTCTTATGACCCCATGGAATGTAGACTGCCAGGCTCCTCTGTCCATGGGTTTTCCCAGGCAAGAATACTGGAATGGGTTACCATTTCCTTCTCCAGAATCATATAGGTACTTCCTTTAAAGGTCTGCCCTTAATTTAACCTGAAGTCAATTGAAAAATCCAGACTCAAATGGTTTCCATTCCAAATATGCTCAGAAATGGCTAGGGTGTTATATCCTAGTAGAGAGGCAGCGGGGCTGTATCATTTCTGATCCCCTATCTAGCATAGGATTTATGTGAATGTGGCCTGAGTTCTTGGGAACGAATTCACAAATACCCAACTGCGCATTCACCTAGAAAAGGAAAATGTGCCTGCTGAAAAGCATACCAGTGATTCGACAATTAAATTTGAACAACTGCCTCTTCACCAGTCACTACATGAATACTCTCAATGCATACTGGGAAAAATACATACAGATCCAACAGAACGCAAAAAAAAAAAAAAAATTATTAACTACTCACTAATAATCAAGTAAACATTCACTAGCAGGTTTGATGCAAGCTGCCTTAAATACATTCACCAACTTGGGCCACCTTTACTTGACAGTAAGGGAACTGAGCCCCAAAGAGTGACTCTAATATGTTTTGACACATCTAGTGCCAAGAGCTTTTCATTTATTCACACACTTAGTCATCACAGTAATCCTCAGTTTACAGAGCTGTGCACTCAACTTCAAGAAGTCACTGAGCTAGAAGCTGGCAGAGTCTGTATTTTAGTCTCAGAGACTCCACTGCTTATGGTAACCATAACCAGAGCAGAGCCTTAGCCCCAGCCTTTGGGATGCAGACAACAAGATGCAGCCTCTGTTCATGGAGAGTCAGTTCATCTCCAAGTCTCAGCTCTGCATCAGCAAAACGAGAGGAGCACAGTGGAGCATCTCAAGGGACTTTTGTGCAGCCAACGTTCTGTGATTGCTGGAAATCAGAACCGCTGACCAGAGCCCTCCCCATGAGAAACAGTGAAGGGTCAGAGCTGTTGACTACCTCCAAAGACCACTTCCCTGTAGATTTCCAGCCACAACCTTTCTCCGGGATGCCCCCTTCATTTCTAACATCCTATGAAGCACAGGGCTCCTCCATGTGGCTTGGGTGTTTCCAAGACCTCTGTTTCACAAATAAAGTAACATTCTTTAAAAATTGCAAAATGTATCAAGCAACCAAGGTGGGCTTTGGAATTCCAATTAAGCAGCGGCCTGCTGCTATCCAAATGCTCTAGCAGAAAAGAGGTAAAAAAGAGATTTCAAATGATGGATGAAGAGCTATGACCACAAATGGATCATTTACACTGTCAGCTTCGTCTGCTCCATCTGGCTCCAGCCTAGCATAGACCAGTGCCAATACTGTTCATCTGGAACCTGCTGCAGGGCACACTCATTCTTTTCCACACATACCTTAAGAGAGTCTGGTAAAGTACTTTTACAAAACCCATGGGGATTTCAGTCTTCACCTTGGATCACCACATTTCCATATCCTTTATTTCTTGCTCTCTCAGCACCTCTGTGCAAGATCTGGACTCTCCTTACCCCTCAATGGCCCTTTTGTCATATTCCTTTCCTTCTGATTATTTCTAAGCTCTTAGAGCAACAAGAAAACACTCAATGTACAACACAGATTTCCTTGAAACAAAATAGGAGGATACAATGGTGATGGCCAACACCCCTAGTCTTAGAGTATATCAAGGGGTAAACTAGGAGCTCACAGCCTAAACCTAGGCTGGCTGCAAGAATTTTTTATTTATACTTTGTCTTCACGGATTCAAATTAGTGTTCACAACTTCAAAAACTGGAATGTTTTTGGAAAAATCTAGATTTATGGTTCTTCCTGGAGAACGAGAGGACTTCACCAATGGGTCGCTTTGTCCAAGGGTGAATAGGAGTTTCATTTCTAACAAGGATGTGGACCCTCCAGTTGCCCTTGTTCATACTACTTCCCATTGCTTTCATTCTCTGTCTGCTTTTCTTGGCAGTTTTATCGATTTAGATTCTAGGCCGTTAGGTTTTTGAATTTTTGCATAAAGCCTACTTTCTCAACCTGATCACCTGTTCCTTGGTCCTCTACACTCTAGGTTTAAGCATGCTTCGCTCCACCTCCAATGACCCTAGAAGACACAATACAAATGGACCGAGTAGAGAAAGCCAGCTAAGAAATAGGGAAGTGGTGCACTGGGAAGACCCAGAGGGATCGGGTGGAGAGGGAGGTGGGAAGGGGGGACGGGATGGGGAACATATGTAAATCCATGGCTGATTCAGGTCAATTTATGACAAAAACCACTACAATATTGTAAAGTAATTAGCCTCCAACTAATAAAAATAAATGGAAAAAAAAAAAAAAAAAAGAAAGGTAAGAAACAGGGAAGTGCAGACAGAGAAAGAGAATAAGCTGGCAAGGAAATACAATGTTAAATAATGGTTTAACAAAATTAAGTAAATAAAAGTGGTTAAATAATGGGCTTTGAATCATGCCACCATGTCACTCACTGCACCTGCCTGAATACCGTATTTTCTGGGCCTGAGTAGCCTCAACTGGAAAAATATATGATGCAAATGTGCACTAACTACCTCACTTTTAGGGATAGACTATAAGGATTAAATAAAAGGTTTTGCACAATACTCAATACATGGATGGCTCAATCACCAGAAACTAAAAAATGCAGAAGAGCAAGAAGGTAGCTGGATAATAGTCCCTGTGATTTCCTATGAGAAGCCATTCAATTACAAAAAAGAAGAGGGGAAGGAATGAAATTTTGTACAGCTATAAACTTTTCAACATGGAAATCCCTTGTATGGGTCAATGAATGACACTTAAATGTTCACAGGACTGTGATGGGATCTATGGAAGAGGCTACAGGTGGACATGTTAAATCCAATTAATACTAACATGAATGGTTTTGCAAAAGCATTGATTACCTTAGTTAGTTATTAGTGATGAAATTGGTCTCCCACCGCTAAGTTTTTACCTAGGCTTACTTGGATTTGAATAAATAACCTCATGGAATAGAGCTCATAACTCAATTATTTATTTTTTTCAAGTGAAGTATAGTAGATTTATAATCCTTGTGTTAAGTTTCAGGTGTACCAAAAAGTGATTCAGTTATATACATGTGTGTGTGTGTTTGTATGCATATATATATATATATACACACGTACATATTCTTTTTCACATTCCTTTCTGTTATAGGTTATTACAAAATACTGAATATCATTCCCTGTGCTATACAGTAGGCCCTTGCTGTTTATCTATCTTATACATACTAGTGTATATGCTACTAACTGTTAATTTATCCCTCCCCTCCCTTCCACTGTGGTAACCAAAAGTCCGTTTCCTACATTTGTGTTCATTGCTCAGTTCTTATCCTTGTGGGGGAAGGAGGAAGGAGTGGAAGCTAAATTAGAGCAAACACAGCTTTACTCTCTAGATACTAGCATCCAAGTGAGGTACTGAGCTTCCTAAATTTTTTGACAAGAAGTAAGCAAATTTTAGTGGCCATTCATAGGGATTTGCTCTGCTAGTTAACATGCTAGGTTACTCTTGACCAGAAAGATTCTTAATCTCACATGGTCAAGATATCCTCAGAACATGCCTTTATGGATAAGACTGAAGATAAAATAAACACTGTGCAGATGATATATTAATAACGAAATGGAAATGCCCCTTTAAGAACACACTCTTGATAGCAGAGAGGCCCTCCATAAAAAAAACCCTATAGGCCCCTCACTCAACCTGCCCCTACCTCAAAGGCCTCTCTCATTTAGGACTTCCAAAAAAGAACCTGATAACTAATGAAGGAGTGACTTGCATTACTCGATAGACAGATCCTTAATGTAAGACATGGGAAATGGGGGAAGTAATTTCATGTACAATCCACTTCCACTCGTCCAAGCCTTCGCTTATGCAGATACTCTGAAATGACACCCTCATCTTTTCTGGCAAAATCTACTGTTGAGATCTAGCTATCTAATTAAGGCGTCTCAAATTCCCTGAGAAATGTAATCACTCTATCTTAGATTCTCTCAGCAACTTTTAGCAGTCTTCACCAGAAATTTATCAAATTACTACTTATTTATTGAATTGTCTCTAAACTAGATGATAAATTCTTCAAGGATAAGAGTCACGCTTATTTAACTGCATTTTCAGAGCCTAGAATATTCCTTAGGACATAGTAAGTGCTCAGCAAATGGTTCCTGGGCACCTTTCTTTAGGAAACTGATGTCTCTTATTGAGTGTGTGTGTGTGTGCATGTGCGCATGTGTGTGTCTGTGTGTATAGAAAGTCAACAGTCTCACACACAAAACAACCATCATTTTACATCAAGTGGGTCACCTCACTATAAAAACTCCCCAAACTTCTAACTAGAGAAAACCACAGAGGCACTCCAGTTACCATCAAACATTTTTCTCTGATATTGAAGTGATAAAGTGGTGAGCAGGTAAGCTTTTCCATTTATTTAAAAGTATTCCTTTAAACAAACTCCAAACAGAAGTAATTCTTATTCTTTCATTTATCCACTTGAAAAATATGTATTTACCATATACCTACCATGTATCAGGCAATGATCTAGGGACTAGACTAAATAGGACAGTCCTTTTTTCATGGTGATTTCCCTCTAACAGATGAAACCATAAATGAATGGTTTTATGTTTTATTTAATGAATGTTTTATTTAATGAATAAAACAGAGAATTTCCTAGAGTAGTAAGTGTGATCTGATGTTTGAGCTTATCCCTTGAGAGTAACAAGGAGATAAGCATGCAAAAATCTCTGAAAATATTGTTCAAGACAGAGGAACCAGCCAGGCAGGGGTCGTGAAAGCAGATAAACATGGCACGCTGGAGGAACAGAGAAGAGGTCAGTACACAGAACGAGGGGCAGAAAGGATGAGGCAGGAACATCCGTATTAGGCCTGTGACCTAGTGAGGGATGCACATTTTTTGTGTTAATGGAGCAATTTATCCAGGGGAGCGGCATGGTTTGATCTGCAGTTTTATAAGATGACTTCTACAGCTCTGTAGAGAAACAGACTGTAGGGAAACAAGAGTGTAAACTCGGAAACCCCACAGGGGAAATCTGTGGTAAGTCATTTGGGGATGACATTTTATAGCTGGTTAGTGTGCTTTGCAGAATGCAGATAGAAGCTGGGTTAATTCTTAAAAAAAAAAAGCTCTCATCAACATTGTCTTTAAGGGAGAAATCAAACTATTACTGCTAGAAATTTCACCCAACCAACTTCTCTCCATCATCTTTTGTATTTGAAAATTTATGGTTTAAACATGTTGAATGACATAACTTGCTTTTAAACCATTTGTGGTTCTGTTCTTTGAAAATATTGAAACAAACCAACAATGTTGCCAAAGCATGTAGTTTAAATGGAGATATTTCTGAGCACCCTTGTATAAAATATCAGCCTTAATTTAAAGTCATACTTGAATAGTCAAGGTAATGTGTTGATTTCTTATTTTCTACACGAAGAATCTGACAAACGAGAAAGAAGTGGGTAGACTATTTACTCCCGGAGCTGAAAAGGCAGTGGCCCCTCTGAGAGTTAAATGAATATCACAAGACAGAGACTAGTGGAGACAGAATTTAAAACCAAATGTAGCTCCCGAGTCTAAGTGCTTAATGTCTACATTATGGTACCTCTTCCGTTTCAAAAAGGGCCTTGGACATTTTTCTAATGTGGCCCCTTCTTTAACTGGTGAGAAATTGAGATTCAAAGACAGTAGGTCTCCTGCAGAGGAAAAACGAGGTCTTTTGCTCCTCATTGACTAGTTCCAGTAAGCATGGATGCCTTATGAAGACCAAACTTATTACTTCATCACCATGAAAAATTTTGCTGAGGAAGGTGGAGACAGGCCACTTCCTTGGAATAATAAACAGAATATTTGTTCTTCCCTCAAAACTGATCCAGGAAAGGATCAGATGAAATTGAGTCTTACCTGTTTATCATCTGTAGAATGCTTAGAGGTTTGAAGGTAAACCCATTAATAGCAATAATTAGAGAAGCAACAACTATATTATTTCCATGTGCTGAGCTAGGCTTGGTGCCTTTTATACATGACTTCAATTTAATCCTCACAACCATCTCATGAGGAAAGTACTCTTATTATCCCAATTTTACAAAAAAACTAAAGCTCAGAGAGGTTAAACAACTAGCCCAAAGTCACACAGTCCATGGCATCATTAGAATCTGAGCAGTCTGACTCGAGCAGGGCTCAGCTGACTAAGCCTACGGACCACATCCAGCCTACTCCCTCCCTACAAATCAGCAGACGCAGTTTGGGACACAGCTGAGCCCACCTCTTCCTTCACTCTCATGGCTGCTTTTTGAGCTACAATGGCTTAGTTGAGGAATTGCAACAGAGATCATATTGCTGCCAAGGCCAAGATATTTACTATCTTGCCTTTCACAGAAAACATCTGCTGAACTGGAGCATGTACTCCGAACATTCTTTAAGAAACGCTCATTGGCTGCTTACAGTGTGGGGGCGCAGTTCTGGGTGCTTTGGAAGTTCAGTAAGCAGATGGATACCCTTAGGGAAGTGATACCCTAAGACCTGCTGCCTCTTGATCAGATCTGCCTACAGAATTTGTGGAGTAGAGTACAAAATGAAAATGGAGACCTTAAAGAAAAAAAAAAAATTTATAGGTTCCAAATGGCAACAGCAGAGCCTTAAAGCAACCACGGGGCCCAGCAGGATGAAGCTGGCCCTGCTCCTTATTCAGCCTTGATAATACCATCTGTGAAACCACGGTGCCCAGGAGAGCCTGGCATGGTGATCTCCATGATTAAGGAAGGGACATGATTCTTTCCCACACCTCTGGTCCTGGGTGACTACTGGAATGGGGGAGAAGGCCATCTATATGGGTCACATACCATAAGGGGTCACAATATCAAAGCCATATTCCTTACACTCAGCAGTGCTAACTCTCTGATCATCTTCCTTTTTAAAGCAATACTTATGTAGCCATCATTTGTTAGATTACATAAACGATGAACAATTTTGGTTTCACATTCTGATCCAATCAATTATCTTATAATAGGGTAATGAAACAACTCAATTTCCACTTTCCATAATTGTCTATTTCATGATGAACCTGAAGTGAACACTTATAAAGCATTTTCTGAGAGGCCTTTCACCCACTGCCCAAGAAATCCTTATGGGGATCCCTCAAAAGGCTGGGGGCACTTCAGTCTAGTCTGAAATGGTCAGCAAAATTTTTAGAACAGTTTTAAAGCCCTACCTCTGGAGTTTAATGCCTGCACCTGAATCCTTACTCTGCCACATCGTAACACTGTGACCTTTGGCAAGGTCCTTAATTCCTCTGTGTCTCAGTTTCCTCAGCTGTGAAGTGGGATTCGAAATACAACTGACTCATAGGGATGCCTTAAAGGATTAAATGAACTTAAATGTGTAAAATCCTTACAATAACAAATGCTGAATACTACCTAAGTATTCATCACCACCACCATCCTCACCCTCCTCCTCCTCCTCATTTCCTGCAGATGGAACTAAAAGCAAGAGATTATAAACTAAAATATCTACCTAGGTCTGCATAAATCAATAAGGTATGAATGCAAATAAATGAAGTTGGTACTTTAAAAACAGAGTGGCAGGCAATGCTTATAATGAAGAATGCATATCTTCTTCTGAAGGATCATCAACCACTCAGGTTTATAGCCAGTGAGACCAACTCTTTTTTCCTGGAAGGCCAGACATCTAGATGTTTGCAAGAAATCTTCAAGTTTTCAATGTTGACAATGAATTCAATTTCATTTAAATACCCTAGGCAGGTCAAACAACATCTAACCTCATCCTCTAGTCAAACATTTTGCAAACTTTGCTGTGTAACAGCCATCAGATTCTCAAAGGGGTGCGAGCTCCAGAAAAGAGTGAGAACTCCAACTCTAGAGCACCAGTGAACCATCAACATTTCTCAGCCCAGGGAAAACTGTTCTAATTCAGAAGACCTTCTGAGATGGTGTGGAGCTCTGCATCCAGAAGGACACCAGGGTGATGGGGGAAACAGGTGAGAAGGAAAATACAACTTGTTCGCTTTAATACAGTCATTTCTATGCAAATAAACAGAACCCTCTCAAACTAGCTTCTAGCACCAGAGAGCTTCCTTTCTACTACACATTCTGTTTTCTCTGCCTGATTTCATACCCATAGTCTTTTCTTCTCTCTTTCAGTATCAAAAGTTAACTGAGGAAAGAGTTATAATTTAATCTGAATATAAGTCAGGCATCTTGCATTGATTTTTACTTTGGAGGATGGAGGCAGAGAGCAGATTCCCTGTGCTTCCACCCTCAGTTAAAATATTTACTTCTGATAATTGAAAAAAAAAAAAGCCCTCTGTCCTTTGGCTAAGGGAAATTATTCATCCATTTTGGGCCTCTCACTTCTAGCAACAGAAATGGGATAGTAATAAATCTCTTTGATAATTCATTCTTGAGGGCAGGTTATCCATATGACTTTTGATACATACAAAGGGTTTAAAGGTATTAAATCTTAGTCCAGGGTCACTCTACTTGCAGGATCTATTATAGGATCAGGCACACAAACAGAGTTCATGGAATAAAAAGGTGAATGTCGTGGGAGTGAATCCAACTAGTGGTCAATTTGCTCTGAATATTATTGCACCGCTACCATCTAAGCCAAATAGTGGCCTACACTGGTTCTCTATTTCATAACAAGTTATCACAATTAAAATACAAGAACCATATAGCCTAACACTACTTTAATCTAAACATCTGTTTGCTCTGTTATGATTACATTCAAATGATCCAAGCATACAAGATTTTGATCCCATTTGGTATTTTTTCACATACTTGTATGCATATTGTCATTCTATCGCCACATTGTCTTTTGTGAAAAGTATAACAATACCCTCACATTGACACTGAAACCCTAGGAAAAAAAAAAAGATGATTTAAGGTCAGGCTTTGAGAGGATAATTATTCTCTTGACTCCTAGCTAAGTACACTTTTCTCAGTAAATGAACCACATTCCTTTTACCCTTTCTTTGGAAGCATTAAAATTCTCCTGGCTTCTTACATTTTTAATAGCCCCTTGTTGAACTCCATCACCTCTGCCTAACTCCCTCTCAGTGTATCATTAGTGAAGACCTAATAACATAACATTTACCTTATGTCTCCCAATTGCCTACAGAATAATATTCAAATTTCCTACTAGGCTTCGGAAGGTACTTCAAAATCCAGCCTGAGTCAGCCTCTTTACCATCATAATCTCCAACATTTGCTTTCAAGTTCCTTCCAATCTTGCCATATTGATTTTCTCTCCATCTTTCTCTTTCCTAAGCTTCCCTAATTGGACTCTCTTACTTGTAATCAAGTATATCATCTAATACATTCATAAGTACTAGACTTACTGCAACTTCCAAAGTGCATACCATGAAAGGGTTTCCATTTCTTTTTCCAGTCTCCCAGATTGTTTTCTTTTTTTTAATTTTTTCTGAATATCAGCAAATGTTTACTGTTTACATAAATGCTTATTTCTACAGTTAGTTTTAGAAGATAAGTTCATTCTTTTAACTACTTTTAAGTGCTTCCTGCCAAAATACAAAAGTAAAAGTATGTCCTCTGGTTCCTAATCACAGTCGTTACCAATTATAAGGAATGATATAATCCTTTGAAAGAATCAGCATAAAGGAAAAAAGAGTATTTTGATTTTTTTCTTTGTAGCTGTAATTCTTTCAGGATATCTAGTTTCAGTGTATTGTTCCATCAATATCTACTCTCTTTTTCTCTGTAGAATATTTAGCTGAGCCCTTGACAAAAAAGAATAATGTGAGTAACTTTTGGCCAAGATATACGAGCTTGAGGATGCCCACAATCTCCGGCCATGTGATAAAAGGGAAAGAGTATTCTTTTTCCTTCTCATTTCCCCCTTCCTGGTTGGAATGCAGACCTGTGGTGTGCCATCTTGATTCTTGCTAGTGAGGGTAATGCCCTTGGCATGGTAAACAAGGAAGAATTAGAATGAGTCTCTAATGACTTGCACACAGAGTCACTCAGACAGCAGTGAGACAGAAATGTACCTCTCTCTCTTGTGTTTGTTATGTTTGAACTCTCTCACACACAGTTGTATTTATAACAAATACAGAAATATCAATCCTTGAGTATTTACACAGATTTTTCACATGGAAAATTCAGGAGGAAGCAACCACATTCTAATGTGGTGACTTGTCTATAACAATACTTTAAATTTTGGTGATTAAGAAGTGATATGTCCAGTCATGCTCTTTTCTGCCTTTAAATCTATTTATATTTCCCTTATCAGAATTGGTTTCTATTTTATTAAACCATATTTAAGTTTTAATATCACAAAACACTATGGTTTTGAAGATAAGCATCAAAAATGTCCCCTACCCACATTTTCTAATTGTCTATATGTATGTGGCTGATAACACAGAGGATTATTCTGTCCATAATAATATTGAGATACCTTTCTCTCTCACTGTTCATTTACCTTCACTCCAAGAAATGATGGGCAATTGTAAAAGCTAAATGGAGCCCAAGAAACATATGTGAGGAGGTCTGCAGACGACAAACTAACTGTTATTCTCCAGAGTCTTTCTGCCTTTATTTTCAAGAAGGCTGGGGGAAAGGGACAGTTAGGGAGTCTGACATCAACATGTACACACTGCTGTATTTAAAACGGATGATCAATAAGGATCCACTGTAAGACACGGAACTCTGCGCAGTGTTATGTGGTGGCCTGGATGGGAGAGGAGTCTGAGGGAGAATGGATCCGTGTGTAACTGAGTCACTCTGTTCTGCACCTGAAACTGCCAACCCTGTGATCGGTTATACACCAAGAGAAAATTAAGTTTTTCAAAGCTGGATAACTGCTTGGAATAAAACAACCTAATGACAGGTAATTCCATGAATACATATAATTTATCTTTTAGTGTAGGTCACAAAGCCTCTTTGAAAATTTCAAGAAAGCTATGGAAATTCTATCTCTGCACAACTACATATCAATACACACGTGCACTTAACATTTAATTTCTTAAAGTCGCTTCACAGACTTGCAGAAGACCAAATGTGAATTCCAGAGTAAACACCTAGACTGACATTTATTTAAATATCTGTATCTCTATTTTTATCACTATCTATATATTTGTCTCCTAGATTTTTAATAACATAGTATTTAATAAACTATTGTGTTCTCCTTATGATCTCCACTTATATATGATGATAAAGGTGATAAAAGCAATAAGAGGAGCAAAGCTGTCTGTACTGATGACCTTCTACGCCCTAGGTACTAAATACACCTTATCTTATTTGACCTTCAAAATAAATATCTTATGTAGTTAATTTACACACAATATATGTGAAGCATAGATCATTTTTATGGCTGGTCAAAGCCTTCACCCTATAAAAAGTGACATATTTAAAACTAAAATCATTTAATATGGAGCCAGAACTCAAAACCCCCTTATTATGTTGGATAAAATTAACCTTACTGGTTAACTGTATATCAAAAAAACCTTTTTTTAATTGAATGACTTCCATGTTATGTAATGTACAGAATTTTAAGTTTCAACAGGTTTTGACAAACATAATCAAGACCAGGAGCATTTCTATCAATCTCCCAAATCATCTTTAAACTCACTTTCTCCTCCAAAGTCAGGTATTACCCCGAGTTTAATCACCACATTTTGGGTTTAACTGTTCAGGAATGTCATAGAAATGAAATTATTCAGTATGCCTTTTTTATGTCTGACTTCTTTTATCCCACAGGTTTTCAAGATCCATCCATCTGGATGTATGTATTGGGAGTCTGTTCCTTTCTACTGCTAAATATTATTTCCGTGTATGAGTATAGCACAATCCTTACTGTCCTTTTTTTCTTAATGAACATTTTTCTGTAGGATATCATCAAAACATCTAATTTTGATGATTATGAGTAAACCAGCTAGCAGCATCTAGGTTCAAGTCTTTAAGTGAACGCAGGCTTTTGTTATTTAAAAAAAAAAAAAACACACACACAAATCAGCAATGACACAGCTGGGTTACAGACCTGGTATTTAATTTTGAAGGAAAGTACCAAACATATTTCTAACACAGCTGTACCATTTTATATCCCCACCAGTTATATATGAGTGCTGAGTTTGATATTTTCAGAACTGTTTTGCTTTAAGTATTAGTTATAGTATTTTTTCAGTAAAAAACTAGTGGCTCGGGTGGCTCAGATGGTAAAGTGTCTGCCTGCAATGTGGGAGACCCAGGTTCAAACCCTGGGTTGGGAAGATCCCTTGGAGAAGGAAATGGCAACCCACTCCAGTACTTTTGCCTGGAAAATTCCATGGACAGAGGAGCCTGGTAGGCTACAGTCCATGGGGTCACAAAGAGTCGGACACGACTGAGTGACTCCACTTTCACTTTTCACTTTTAGTATTAGCCATCCTGGTGGTAGCAAGCTGGCAGGTCACACAGTTTTACTGGCCTTCCCCTGATGATAATGACACTGCGGGTGCTTTTCACATGCTTATTTCCCTTTTGTACATTTTCTTTTGTGAGGTTTCATTAAGTCTTCAAACTTTTCTCTGGATTATGTCTTTTTTATTATTGATTTGCAGGCATTCTTTCCTCCTAAGACACAATATATACAAGGTATTTATACACAAGGTTTGACTGGCCTTTATGATGATCAGAAATTTTAGCTTTGACAAAGCCAAATTTATCTATTCTTTCTTTTCTTTTATAATTAGTGTTTTTTATATCCTAAGAAATATTTGCTTACCCTAAGGTCATGCACGTATACTATTAAGTGTTTTTTTTTTTCTTGTTTCAAAGAGCTTAATAGTTTTAATGTTTTTGCTTCTGTTTAATTTTTACGTACGTCGAGAGGTTAAAAGTTGAAGATCATTTAAAAAATATAGAGAGATATATAGTTTTTCAAGCAATATAAGTTGAAAAGATTTTCCTAACCCTACTGAACTATCTTGGGGCCTTTGTAGAAAATCTGTTGACATACATGAGTAATGGCAATTTCTGGACTCTATTTCATTGATCTCTTTTCCTATCTGTATGTCAATGTGATAGTCTCTCAATTACTGTAGCTTTACAATACGTCTTGATGTCTGGGACTGTAAATCCTCCAAGAATATTCTCCCTTCTTAAGAATGTTTTGGCTACTGACTGTTGTAGTCCACTTGCATTTTTATATAAACTGTAGAATCAGTTTTACAATCTCTGCACAAGAAAGTCCTTCTGGGAATTCAACTGGGATTGCACTGACTCTATAGATGACTAGAAAATTGACAGTGATATCTACCAGGAAACGATTTAATGTCTCATCCGTGTCTCATTCAGACTCACATGGTCCAAACTGGCCACACCTGTTACCAGTCTATGAGAAAGGATTTAGATCAGGTAAGAACTTGTCAGCAGGGTATAGTGCTGTTCAAAGTAGAACTTAATGTCTATTTAAATAGCCATCCAGGAATGACTGTCTTTGATCTACAAAGTGATGATGGCTGGGGTGAAAGGAGACACAATCCCCACTGTGGACGTGAGGTTCACTTTCCTTAGAAGCTCTAAGCACACAGGAGCCAATGTCTCTTGTAATAACTTCATAGACACAGTATCTAGGGCTTCTTCCAGAGATATGCCACCTCACTAAAGGAAGTCCAAATTTAAGGCTTTCCTCCAGCAATTTATAATGCTTCTCGGGTAGAGGCAATAAGCTAATTGCTTGGGGTTACAATTATAAAAAACAGTCCCTGGTGGCTCAGATGGGAAAGAATCAGCTTGCAATGCAGGAGACCTGGATTCGAGCCCTGGGTCGGGAAGATCCCCTGAAGGTGGAAATGGCAACCCACTTCAGTATTCCTGCCTGGAGAATTCCATGGACAGAGGAACTTGATAGGCTACAGTTCATGGGGTCACAAAGAGTCAGACACAGCTGAGCAATGAACACTTTTACTTTCACAATTATCATATCACTGGTGCTTCAACTCTTTCACATTTCCAAGGGAGAAGAGATAGAAAACTGCAGAAACCTCATAATTTTTTGTATTTCTAATAAAGTTTCATTGTAGTTAGATACACACTCTGTTTTGGGAACAAATGTATGTTCTAACACAGAAGGAGAAAGGATTTTATTTAAAATGCATTCAAAGGCACATGAACAATATTATGTCTTTCTAACAATGAGCGACTTCAATTTCTCCAGTCATTTATAGTTTCTTTCATTTCTTTCAGCAATGTTTGAAATCTTCAGGGTAAAAGTCACACACATAATGTGTTCAATTTATTACGAAGTAGTTTATTATTTTGATGTTATTTCAGAGGACACTAACAATTTAAGAAACTCACAAGTGAACAATTTACTACCACTGCAATTTGTATTTGCCCATATATCAGAAGCCCCTAAACAACTGTTAACATTTTTGCTTCCAATAATTAATTGTAAAGAATTTAAGAATATAAGAAAATCATGATTTTTATTACTGTTTACATTTTTAGTGTTCTTCACTCCTTTCCAAAGATCAAAATTTCTATTAGGCATTATTTTCCTAGTGCTTATAGAATTTCCTTTGTCATTTCCTCTGGTGCAAGTTTGTTGAGATTAATTCTCCAAGTTCCACGTTCATTTTTGAAGTGCACTGTATTAGCCAGGGTCCTCCAGAGAAACAGATCAACAGGATATGTGTACATATATGAGACACTATGATGGACTGGCTCAAACAGTTTGGAAGCTAAGAAATTCCATCATCTGTCATCTGTGAACTGGAGGCCCAGAAAAAGCTGGTGTTGGAATTCTAATCCCAATCTGTGGTCCTGAGAACCAGGGGAGCCCAGCTCAAGTCAAGAGACTTGAGAACCCAGAGAGGCCAATAGTCTTAAGTCCCAGTTCAGGTTCAAAGGCCTCAGAAGCATTAGCACCAGCATTTGAGGAAAGAAGAGGGATACTTCAGACCAAGAAGCAGCATAGTGCCCTCCCCCACTTTCCCGTTCTTTCTGGGCGCTCATGGAATTGTGCAATGCCCACCTGCAGTGCGCAGGGCTGTCTCCATTACTCAATGGTTCAATGCTAGTATCTTCCAGAAAACTCTCAGGGTCACACCCAGAAATCACATTTTATCAGTTTTCTGAGCATCCCTTAGCCCAGTCAAGTTGACACATAAAATTAACCATCACAGCTATTTCTTCTGGATCTAGGTATCAAGGTTTATGAGTTTTCTTACATTTTTTATTTTATTTCCAATTCAACATTTTAAGGATGTTTTATTATTCCTCACAAGAAGTCAGGCATTGCTGATCATGTCTTCCCTCCCCCCCTTTTTTTCTCACATCTCTCTCTGCCTACTTTCAATATGTCCTTTTCTTTGGTGTTCAGCAAGTGACTATGATATGGTTAGATATGATTTTCTTCTTCTTATCCTGCTTGAGGGTCAGTAAGAGGCTTTGATCTGGAATGTATTGTTTTCTTCATTTTAAAACATCTTTGGCATTATTTATTCTGATATATCTTCAACTTCTTTTTCTCTCTCCTCCCATTTTGGAAATCTAAACAGATATACATTATGTAACTGGATATTATGTCATAGCTTTTTAAGGTTTTGCTCAGCTGTTGTTGTTTATTTTTTTTTTTCCCAATCATTTGGGCTTCCATTAGTTGATTCCTATTTGCCTTTTTTTAAGCTCATTGAACAAACGATCTATTAAGTTCAACATTCTGCTAATCTCGTCTAATAAATTTATGACTTTAAATATTCAATTTTTCAGTTCTAGCTTTCCATTTAGTCATTTTAATTGTTTTGTATTTCTCCTGATTATAATATAAAGTTTAAGTGATAAAGAAATCTGAAAATGTAGGTTTCAGACTACAGAGAATATCTGTTATTTTTGCCAACCATCCAGTTCTCTGTCTTTGGGACATTGTAGTTTTGCTTTGCACAATTACCTTTTCCCCATTTGAGTCAGGCTCACACTCTCAAAAGGCAGTCAGTCACTCTCTGAGGACACTCATTGATTTAGGGCTGGGCTCATGTTCCATTCTGAAGCAATGAGATGTGAGATTTTCTGTAGAAATCCTGGGAAGGAGCTTCTCATTCTTGTGGAAGTTTAAGCTAAGAGCCTGAAAAGTCTGGAATTGCTGATGCCACTTTGCTGCCATCAGGACACTGTCAACCTCCTGAGAATGCAGCCAACAGATGGTCGGCACACTAGACGGGAACCAGTGCAATTAAGGACTGATGATATTCCCAGGGAAGCTGGATGCACAGCACAAGTCTCAACTTGATCTATGTTGATGAGGCAATAAATGCCATTTTAACCTAAGCCAATAGAGACTAGCCTACTGGTAGCTCTGTTACCAGGTGAATTTAGGTCAGAGCTTTGCGAAATGATACATTATGAAGTGTTAGTTGCTCAGTCATGCCCAACTCTTTGCGACCCCACTGACTCCCGCCCACCAGGCTCCTCTGTCCGTGGAATTCTCCAGGCAAGAAAACTGGGTGGGTTGTCATTCTCTTCTCCAGGGGATCTTCCTGACCAAAGGATCAAACCCAGGTCTCCTGCATTGTAAGCAGATTCTTTACCATCTGAGCCACCAGGGAAGCCCAGTGTATTATGAAATGTTTCATAAATGAATGGAAACTATGCTTAATATTAATCTTTCCACCTTTAGGGAGGCCAGAAAATACTTTCAGTCACTGGAGGCCCTGGGCTGGTCAGTTTTAGCCACTAATAGTCTCAAAAGATTATTCAGTTTTGTCATATGCATATCATTATCTTCTATCTGTATACTGCTATGAAAATGTTTGTAAAGCACTGCCTTAAGCAAACCATTTAGTATATCTAACTTCACTTTTATAATATGAAAAATGAGAAAGAGATCTTTAATGGATTTTTAATCTATACAATTTTATGACTCCACGTTGTCAGCCCTGTCTGCAAAATTTCAAGGGCAAAGTCTGAAAACATATTGTACAAGCATGAAGGGAAAGGGGTTATGTCAACACTGAAAGAAACAAATTAAAAGGCACAATTAACAAATGGAAAGACATTTAATGCACAACCCTGGAACACTCAGGGGGACTAGAGATGAGTTTGCAGAAAAATAATTCTAAAATGTATCAGTGTCCCTCAGCTGAAACCTAGATGATCTGTGGCAGAGCCCAAGTTTGAGAAAATCTACACCCCAAAGTCTTTTTTTTTTTTTTTCCAGTGGGTTTTGTCATACATTGATATGAATCAGCCATGGATTTACATGTATTCCCAATCCCGATCCCCCCTCCCACCTCCCTCTCCACCCGATTCCTCTGGGTCTTCCCAGTGCACCAGGCCCGAGCACTTGTCTCGTGCATCCCACCTGGGCTGGTGATCTGTTTCACCATAGATAGTATACATGCTGTTCTTTTGAAATATCCCACCCTCACATTCTCCCACAAAGTTCAAAAGTCTGTTCTGTATTTCTGTGTCTCTTTTTCTGTTGTGCATATAGGGTTATCGTTATCACCTTTCTAAATTCCATATACATGTGTCAGTATGCTGTAATGTTCTTTATCTTTCTGGCTTACTTCACTCTGTATAAGGGGCTCCAGCTTCATCCATCTCATTAGGACTGGTTCAAATGAATTCTTTTTAATGGCTGAGTAATATTCCATGGTGTATATGTACCACAGCTTCCTTATCCATTCATCTGCTGATGGGCATCTAGGTTGCTTCCATGTCCTGGCTATTATAAACAGTGCTGCGGTGAACATTGGGGTGCACGTGTCTCTTTCAGATCTGGTTTCCTCAGTGTGTATGCCCAGAAGTGGTGCTGGGAAAACTGGTCAACCACTTGTAAAAGAATGAAACTAGAACACTTTCTAACACCATACACAAAAATAAACTCAAAATGGATTAAAGATCTAAATGTAAGACCAGAAACTATAAAACTCCTAGAGGAGAACATAGGCAAAACACTCTCCGACATAAATCAAAGCAAGATCCTCTATGACCCACCTCCCAGAATATTGGAAATAAAAGCAAAACTAAACAAATGGGACCTAATGAAACTTAAAAGCTTTTGCACTACAAAGGAAACTATAAGTAAGGTGAAAAGACAGCCCTCAGATTGGGAGAAAATAATAGCAAATGAAGAAACAGACAAAGGATTAATCTCAAAAATATACAAGCAACTCCTGCAGCTCAATTCCAGAAAAATAAATGACCCAATCAAAAAATGGGCCAAAGAACTAAACAGACATTTCTCCAAAGAAGACATACAGATGGCTAACAAACACATGAAAAGATGCTCAACATCACTCATTATCAGAGAAATGCAAATCAAAACCACAATGAGGTACCATTACACGCCAGTCAGGATGGCTGCTATCCAAAAGTCTACAAGCAATAAATGCTGGAGAGGGTGTGGAGAAAAGGGAACCCTCTTACACTGTTGGTGGGAATGCAAACTAGTACAGCCGCTATGGAAAACAGTGTGGAGATTTCTTAAAAAACTGGAAATAGAACTGCCATACACCCCAAAGTCTTAAACTTGCCAAAAGCAGATACTCAGTCTAAAGCCCGGTGAACACTAAGGTTTCCATCATTTGAATAATACTCACCATTTTTTAAATAATTGCATTATCATCTGTAAAACAGTTGCAAAAATAAAGGCAACAGCATTCAAATGGTCTACTGCATAGGGCAAGGAGTAGTTTGAATGTGGTCATATCAAATTTCATGGAGAAACAACCACTGTATGATGTGGGAAGAGATTTTAACCCACACACTAGCTCAACTCTGTCATTTTAACGATGAGAAGGACCATTCTCAATGTGATCATTTTCTGATGAACCATATAGGTTCTCTGGCCACTTTTCCCTCCACCACGGTTGTCATACACACCCTGTAAGAGATCCCATATTGTGAACAGAGGGGTTCCTTGGGAAGTAAACAGCACATCCTATTTCTCTGGACTGTTTAGCTCTAGCCAGTCACAGAATCATTATTTAAGTTGACATCTTTGTTTAATCTTCTTCTGATGCTAAGATACATCCAGCAGGGAATCAGATAAAAAGATCAAGCACAAAAAGGGGTTATAACAGCTCAGTTGGTGGTACCAGTGCCTGTTCACTTTTCTCAGAAATAAAGATGTTGTTTCCATCCCATTACACTGAAGCTATAAAAAAAGTTCCATAAGTAAAAACCAGGGATTTCAGCAGGGGATTTGGGGGAAAAAACAGGCGTAGTGATTGGCGCTATAAGCCGGCACTGCTGAGAAACTTGCTCCCAAGGCATGATGACAGAGCTGGGACCCTTAAAAGCCAACAGATCTCGGGAATGCTCTAACATGCAGCACAAGCATCTGTGCCTACTCAGAAATCAGGAGAGGTGCCCTGGAAAGCTGGTCAGAGAAACCATGTGACTTACTCAGCTGGCAAATCTGAAGTACCACCAGCTTCCGAAATCTCCCATTTTTCATACTGACAGAAGATTGGAACAACTTTAGAAATTCAAGATCTGCTTACACCTTCAATAACCAGCTCACCAAACTGCGTAGTCTGGTATTTATCCCAGCATCCAACTCACAGTAGGTAAATAATCTATCTTAACTGAGTATATTTAACACAAAAGTAAATAGTGTTGCCTTTAAGTTTTCCTTTTCCTTGCTTTATCTCAGGCTTGTGGGATGGTCTTATTCAATAATTTCACAGTTTTTAAAAATTCCTAAATTAAACTTAAAAAAGCAACTTCCTATATAGGTAGTTATTGTATAGGTAACCTTATTGTATAGGTTATCAATAATGCCAATTATGAGTATTACATTAATTGATATATGTAAATCATTCAAATAGTGCATGCCACATATAAGCATAAATAATTATTATAATCATAATTATTGACAGTACTGTTATCATTATTCATGTCTGTAATTCATATAGATGCCTTCATTCACAACCCACACAGAAATCAAAGCAAACCTTTCTGATCAAATGAAGTCATGTGCTATGTCATTCATTGATTAAGGTCCTCTCAAATTTGAAATCAAATAAGGAAAGTCAACATTAAGCAGAGCTTGGCTGAATTACATTTTAATGAATTCGATAACCATATACTGATTACTTATGTGCCAGAAACTGTGCTAAGAACCATTTGAGAAAGAATGAGTGAAGGAATAAGCAGTATGAGATGAGACTGAAATTTTGCAGAAAAGAACTGGGAAAAGGTAAAACATTTTTAATTTTTTTAACATCCTGTATCAATACTAGAAGTGGGAGACTTAGGCTGCTAATGGATATTTCAGGTTTGAGAGCTGAGGGAGATATATTGTCCTTCTTACAAGCTAGACCTTCAGTATATGCCAACATTTAACCATATATTAATAGTTATGTATAATTAATTATTATATGTAACTCCCTCATCCATATTTCAAACTACTGCAATGTCTTCTTGCAAATAAAAAAATATTTTTGAGGTTAGAGACTATAAGTCAGTAGGTTATATTTATTCCCAACAGACATATTTATTTGGTGCATCTTAAAATTGGGAGCTTTAAGATTTAAAAATAATAACTTAAATGTCCATCAACAGAGGAATTTATAAAGAACCTATGGAACATATAGACAATGGAATATTACTCATCCACACAAAGCAACAAATCTGTGTCACTTGCAGAGATGTGGATGAACGTAGAGACTATCATACAGAGTGAAGTAAGTCGGAAAGAGAAAAACAGATATTGTACAATATGGTTTAATATGTGGAATTTATAAAAATATTCCAGATGAACTTATTTGCAAAGCAGAAACAGAGACACAGATGTAGAGAAAAAACTTAATGGATACGAAATGGGGAAGAAGGGGTGGGATGAACGGGGAGCTTGGGATCGACACATATACACTACTGATGCTACGTATGAAATAGACAACTAACGAGAACCTACCCCAGGGCACAGGGGACTCAGGGTGCTACAGTGACCTAAGTGGAAAGGAAATCTAAAAATGAGTGGATATATGTATATGTATAGTTGACTCTGCCTTCAATCATTTTTCAGTCTTCAAGATTGAAAGCAGGAGGAGAAGGGGACAACAGAGGATGAGATTGTTGGATGGCATCACTGACTCGGTGGACTTGAGTCTGAGCAAATTCTGGGAGTTGGTGATGGACAGGGAAGCCTGGCGTTCTGCAGTCCACGGGTTCTCAAAGATTCGGACATGACTGAGCGACTGAACTGAACTGATAGATTCACTTTGCTATACAGCAGAAACTAACAACATCATAAAGCAGCTGTACTTTGATTAAAAAAATCAATAGAAAATATGTCTAGATGCTTTAAAAAATTCCAGGATGGGGCAGTAGAGGGCTTGCATGGCCACAGTCAGCTGAAGAGGAACTTTTGTCTTTGTTTAGTTGCTAAGTTGTGTCCAACTCTTTTGCGATACCACAGACTGACTGTAGCCCGCAGGCTCCTCGGTTCATGGGATTTCCCAGGCAAGAATACTGGAGTGGGTTGGCATTTCCTCCTCCAGGGGAATCCTCCCAACCCAGGGACTGAACCTGCATCTCCTGTGTCTCCTGCATTGGCAGGTACATTCCTTACCACTGAGCCACTAGGAAGCCCTGAAGAGGAATAGCAGCCCCCTTATTTACAAAAGGTTTGTCCTCTGCAGGGTGTCAGAGCCCTACCTCACCCCATGAAAGTGCATGCACTGAGCTCACTTCATTTGCTTGTATTACTTGCTCAGTCCATCCAAACATCAGACCTCTGCCCTATATCCACAGATTTCTAACACCCCCTCGATGACCATGATGCAATGCAAAGTTAATGAACCTTTAGTGCAGGGCTTCTCACTAACACAGCTCCTTGCAAGGTTCTACACCTCATTTTATATATGTGTCTATATCACTATCAGTATTTATTTTATGAGGCCTCCCACCACCAGAACTAAGTTTCAATTCCATACCACCAAGATCTGCCTCTGCTGGCTCTAAGAGATTATCAAACTAGAATGAAAAACTCACCACCACCACCACCACCAACAAAAAAACCATGCTAAAAGATTGCTGCCCCTCCTTGCTGCCTACAGATGTTTGATGGAAATCTACTGGGAAGAGTGGATATCTGCTCTTATTAGGCACTATCTCTAGTAGGGTATGGAGAATTAATTGATAAAATGATAGAGTGTCTTTACTCAGGATGCTTGTTAAAATCTGGATGATTGCTAGCAGCAAAAAGTAATTGAAAATGTGATCAAAAGTTACAGTCAGGCTTCTTGGTACAGTGTGTGATGCTCTGATTTCAGAAGAAAGGCAGAACTAACTTGTGAATTGAAGCCTTGAGAGAAGCCTTCAGCCTTTCAGCCTTATGCTGAAAGAAGTAGCACAAAGCGTTAACCCATGTGCTTCCTCCTCTCAGACCTTGGCTTTTGAAAACCAGTTAAATGAACAGTATCTCTTAAGAGTCCTCAGGAAAATTCTCTAGATTAAAAAAAAAAAAAAAATATCCTTCTCTACCTATAGTGCCCAGGGTCAGAAATTATATTCTTAAGAGATGGTGGTGTGAGTTATGGATATTTAGAAGGATGTTCATAGAAAATTCAAGGGCTAGGGAGGGGGACTCCTAGAGTAGAAATTAACCTAGGGGTTAAGTCTCAGGAAGGTTCTGCCTCTGTTGAGCTCCACAAAACCTAGAATCAACCCAAAGCAGACAAAGCCAAAATAAAGGCAGAATTGATACAAGACAGTAACACAGATTTCAGATCAGGGGTTCAGCAAACCATGGCCCATAGAGTAATGTCTGGATTCTGTAAATAAAGTTTTCTTGGCACAGCAACATCCATTCATTTAGATATTGACCATGACTATGTTTGCACTGCAACAATACACTCCAGTAGCTGTTACAGAAGCTGTGTGACCCTTTGAGATAAAGTCTGCCCACACAACTCCTATTCAGATCGTTGCTTCACTTAAATTTGGACAGGTATGAGAAGAATAGCAAGGAGAGATAAGAAAGCCTTCCTAAGTGATCAATGCAAAGAAAGAGGAAAACAACAGACTGGGTAAGACTAGAGATCTCTTCAAGAAAATTAGAGATACCAAGGGAACATTTCATGCAAAGATGGGCACAATAAAGGACAGAAATGGTATGGACCTAACAGAAGCAGAAGATATTAAGAAGAGGTGGCAAGAATACACAGAAGAACTATATATATATATATATAAAAAGATCTTAATGACCCAGATACCACGATGGTGTGATCACTCACCAGACATCCTGGAGTGTGAAGTCAAGTTAGCCTTAGGAAGCATCACCATGAACAAAGCTAGTGGAGGTGATGGAATTCCAGCTGAGCTATTTCAAATCCTAAAAGATGATGCTGTTAAAGTGCTGCACTCCATATGCCAGCAAATTTGGAGAACTCAGCAGTGGCCACAGGACTGGAAAAGGTCAGCTTTCATTCCAATCCCAAAGAAAGACAATGTCAAAGAATGTTCAAACTGCTGCACAATTGCACTCACCTCACACGCTAGCAAATTAATGCTCAAAATTCTCCAAGAGAGGCTTCAACAGTACGTGGTCTGAGAACTTCTAGATGTTCAAGCTGGATTTAGAGAAGGCAGAGGAACCAGAGATCAAATTGAAAACATCCACTGGATCATAGAAAAATCAAGAGAGTTCCAGAAAGACATATACTTCGGCTTTATTGACTACACCAAAGCCTTTGACTGTGTGGATCACAACAAAGTGTGGAAAATTCTTAAAGAGATGGGAATACTAGACACCTTACCTGCCTCTTGAGAAATCTATATGCAGGTCAAGAGCAACAGTTAGAATGGGACATGGAACAACAGACTGGTTCCAAATTGGGAAAAGAGTACATCAAGCTGTATATTGTCACCCTGCTTATTTAATTTATATGCAGAGTACATCATGCAAAATGCCAGGATGGTGGAAGCAAAAGCTGGAATCAAGATTGCCAGGAGAGATATCAATAACCTCAGATATGCAGATGACACCACCCTTATGGCAGAAAGCGAAGAACTAAAGAGACTCTTGATGAAAGTAGAAGAGGACAGTGAAAAAGTTGGCTTAAAAGTCAACATTCCAAAAACTAAGATCATGGCATCTGGTTCCATCACTTCATGGCAAATAGATGGGACAACAGTGGAAACAGTGAGAGACTTTATTTTCTTGGGCTCCAGAATCACTTCAATAGTGACTGCAGCCATGAAATTAAAAGGCACTTGCTCCTTGGAAGAAAAGCTATGACCAACCTAGACAGCATATTAAAAAGCAGAGACATTATTTTGCCAACAAAGGTCCATCCAGTCAAAGTTATGGTTTTTTCAGTAGCCATGTATGGATATGAGAGTTGGACCATCAAGAAAGCTGAGCATCGAAGAACTGATGCTTTTGAAGTTTGGTGTTGGATTAGACTCTTGCAAGGCTCTTGGATTTCAAGGAGATCAAACCAGTCAATCCTAAAGGAAATCAGTTCTGAATATTCATTGGAAGGAATGATGCTAAAGCTGAAGCTCCAATACTTTGGCCACCTGATGAGAAGAACTGACTCACTGGAAAAGACTCTGATGTTGAGAAAGATAGAAGGCAGCAGGCAAAGGGGACAAAAGAGGATGAAATTGTTGGATGGCATCACCAACTTGATGGACACGAGTTTGAGCAAGCTCTGGGAGTTAGTAATAGACAGGAAAGCCTGGCGTATTACAGTACACTGGACTGCAACGAGCCGGACGTGACTGAACAACTGAACTAAACTGAGAAGGAACAGTGGTAGGAGAAATTTCCCTTATTCAGAACCTATTATATTCTGGATACTGGCCTACATGCCAGATGAAAGCTATTCATTTCATACTTAAAATCAGTCTATAAGGTAGGATTAGTCATATTGATATTTTACATAGGAGCAAACTACCACACCCAGAAAAAGAAACTTTCCACACAATTTGAAGAATGCTGTGTTGGGTATCATTTTGATCCACTTCTGTAGTGTGAGCAATATATCCTTTAATACTGTGGGGGTGGATTTTGAAGAGAAGAAATGGGGTTTTATGTTTTGGGTTTTTTTTCCTACCACCTGGGGTGGCCCCAAATTGCAAAGGACAGAAAAAAGAGTAATTGTCTACCAGACATTCTGTGGGATCCCCAGCAAAAACTACTTAAAGTTGAAGATTTCTTAAGACAACTGCTAAACATCAACATCAGAAAGGGACTGGGGACAAGAGAAGTGTCAAAAGGGAAAGGACAGGGGCCTCAGGATTCTGCTTAAATTCAAGCGCTGCCCCTAATGACCCTGTGACTGGGGCAAGGGGCCTCCTCTGAGCGTGAATGGAGATAAGATACTATCCTCTGAAATTCACGGAGGACCAAATAAGTGAACTTTGGTCCTCACAGGCTTGTACATGAAGAAGCACTTAACTATTCCTTTTTAAAAATTAACAGCATCGGTGCCTTGTGTGGCTGAGAAGGAAGAATAAAAGGAAGAGAGCTCCCTGTATCAGACAGCTGATGCTGTGTAACAAGCCGCCCCAAAGCAGAGCGGTTTGAAACAACAGGCATTTATTGCTGCTCAGGAATCTGTGAGTGGTTTTGCCAACCTGGGCCAGGCACGGCTGCCCTTTTAGGGCTGGAACATGGGTCTGTAGTCAGCTGAGTTAGAGGCTGGGACTGGATGTTTTAGGAAAGGTATGGCTCATCTGTCTGGTGGGTGGCTGGCTCTTATTCTGACAAGTGTAGTAAGTGAGCATTGGATCTCTCATCATCTAAAAGGCCCATCTAAGCTTGCTGCTAAGGCATCTGGGCAGAGTTCAAAGATAGAAAGTAAAAGAAGGCAATGACTCTTGCCAGCACTGGAAACCAGCATTTTGTCTATTTCCAACATACTATAATGGTCAGAGCAGGTCACCAGGGCAGCCCATATTCAAGCAGTGGGAAAAATTCGCTCTCCTGCTAAGAGTTACTATCAATTCACATTGCCTGAGGCGTGGCAACAATCAATGCTCCCCACCTCCTCCTTTTCCTTCTTTTGAAAAAGGAAAATGCTAATATCCATCCACATTTGTAGTAAAGGTAAAATGAGACAAGATATTTAAAAGATCTAAGTGCTGTGTGGCACATTCTAGGCACCCAGTAAGTGAATCTTGCTGCCTTTGCTGTGTTGCTCTAATCTATGCACTATGATTCATTCAAACGTTTTCTAAGTAGGTCGTATTTTCCTTTCAAAGAACTTCTGAGCTCCAGATATAGTTAATTCTGGGTGAGGAACAAATTATATGTATATTCTTCTCACCTAGTTGAGAAATGATGACTATTATCTGTGTAGGCAGCTCAAAAACAGGCTATGTTTCCATTGAGAGTTGAATGCATTTGCACCTTTCCTATGACAGTGGTACGCAGAGAAGCAAGATGAAAATGCAAGATAAGGGACGCGCTGGGCCTTCCCGTGACTGAGGTCAGATGTCTGGAGCTGCGAGTATAAACCATATCACAGTCCTTGAGGACTGGAGACGAAGCCCAGTCACTACTTGAGCAGCATGGGCAGCCTGGGAGTGCTGACCAGCACCGCCATCCGTGTAGGTGGTGGCCAAATTACTAGCATAAACATTTCTTCAGAGAAGCTTAAGAAGCAAAAGAGTCTGTACCCATCCATGTACAGAGAATGCTATCTCAAATACACTGAGTGACTTGGCTTACATATTAGGAGCTGAACAACACTATTTACAGGAGCAGAAAATTACAGAAGCACAATGCATGAAGGACTATTACAAAGACCCAGGACATCCACATCCAGGTAGAAAGGAGGGACAGAACTGGCTGTTCCTGCTGCTTACTGCCTGGCTGATTGGTAGCAACAAGAAAGGTAACATCAGTTTAAAGCGAAAGGCTTTAAAACCTGGTTATCTAACTTAAAGACTGAAAAGTGTATTCTAATAAGGGAGGTGCTTAGATACTAATCAGGTATCAATATGGATCTAGAGTAGGGTCACATAAATGAATATTATGAAGAATTCAGTCTCATCATAGGCAGTACAAAGAAAGATGAATGTCATATTACAGGGGCTGGGCCTAAGATGAGTTTAAAAAAAAAAAAAAAAAAAAACACTTCTATGAGTTTAATGAAAGAATCTTTGATCTGACTCCTTTCAAGAATAATAAAGAGGAAAACAAAACATCATTTCTAATGAGGAGTATATACTGGAAAAATGTCACAAACCTTTTTCTTATCTGTTAGGTTAACAATTATCCCTCAATAATTATTTTAGGATTTTTTGCAAATCCCAAACGGTTGCACTATTTTGCAACCAAAGAGTGTCTGTAACCTAATGATCATTTCCTCAAAACATAAAAGAAAATATCATCTTTTGGTGTTGCCAGGAAAAAAAAAATGTGGAAAAAAGTATTTTCCCCCAAGAAAGATTATTACACTATGTCATATAAAGAATCAATCTTAGATACTTGATACATGTGTCATTAAAGGACATTTGTTAAAGGATGATTTTATTGAGTGTGTTCTTATAGACTAGGCCCAATGTTAAGTACTTTATGAGCATTATCTTATCATAATCATACAAAGATGATATGGGTACTGTTGTTAATGGTTAAGAACCTGAGGCCCAGAGACATAAGTAACTCATCAGAAGAGATGCTGATGGTAAATTGTAGAGAGGGGAACCCAAACCAGGCAGTAGGAATCCACTTTAACCACTAAAAGTGTTTTTTTGTTTTTTTTTTATTTTACATTTTAAGTTTATACTCGAGTATAGCTGATTATGGGCTTTCCAGGTGGCACAGTGGTAAGAATCTGCCTGTCAATGCAGGAGATGCAAGAGACCCGTGTAGGTTAGATTCCTGGGTCAGGAAGATCCCCTAGAGTATGAAATGTCAACCCACTACAGTATTCTGGCCTGGGAAATCCCATGGCCAAAGGAGCTGGTGGGCTACGGTCCATGAGGCCGCAAGAGCTGGTCATGACGGACTATCACATGCACACACACAGCTGATTGTAGGTCATTATTAATACTAACGAAGCAGGGATATATTTTCTGATGAATCGCAGAATGCATGCTAAAAGGTCAAATTTGGGTTCCATTTCTAAAACTTACCTTATTTTTCAGAACTTTATTAAAGCATTACTTCTGCTTAAATATGACATAATTTCATTTTCCTAAATCCCATTGTAATTTGCATCAGGATTCCTTTTCTTTGGCTATTATAAAGGTTTCTATTTTAAACATTTAAAAGTGTTATGGTAATGCTTGGGTTTCCCTGATGGCTCAGATGGTAAAGAATCTGCCTGCAGTGTGGGAGACTGGGTTCGAAACCTGGGTTGGGAAGATCCCCTGGAGAAGGGAATTGCAACCCACTCTAGTATTCTTGCCTGGAGAATTCCATGGACAGAGAAGCCTGGTGGGTTACATACAGTCTATGGGGTCACAAAGAGTCAGACATTACTGAGTAACTAATACACACACACACACACACACACACACACACACACACACACACACAGTACATTTACAGGATAAATTTCTGGAAGTGGAATTAGTGGGTCACTGGGTGTGTGCAGTTGTAATTTTAATAGATATTGCTGAACTGCCTTGCAGAGAGCTTGTGTGATTTACTCTCCCCCTTCACAGTGTTCGATGATGCTTGTTTTTCTAAATCTTGCCAACACTGTGACATTAATCCTTTTGATCTTTGCTATCTTACAACAAGTACAAAATGGTAACTTAATATGCATTTTTGAATTATGGATCACATAAGCATCTAACTCACATGCCTGTGTGCTCAGTTGTGTCCGACTCTTTGCGACCCCATGGACTGTAGCCCACCAGGCTCCTCCGTCCTTGGGATTCCCCAGCAAGAATGCTGGAGTGGGTTACCATTTCCTACTCCAGGGGGTCTTTCTGACCCAGGGATCAAACATGTCTCCTGCATCTCCTGCACTGGCAGGCAGATTCTTTAACATTTGAGCCACCTGGGAAGCCCATGAATATCTAAACCAATAATTGAAAGGCACTTGAAAAAAAAATGTGTTACAAATATTAAACTATGGTGAAACTAAAATTAAGACCCTCAGGGAGAAATTGCAGGAAGAAAATTTAACATGTTCCAAAATCCTTAAAAATATCACGAACCACTTTAGGATATGATACATTGCTCATGGTGTGAAGTATTCAAGAAAAGATGAGGTAGCCTCTCAAAAGGAATGTTGAAGCTAAGAAGATAGTGGGAAGGGGGTGGGCTTGATGGCCTCCCTTCAGCCAAGAAATTCCATGGAAATCCCATTATTGGGTTTACTCACTGCAGTTTGGAGTCATTTTGTAAAAGGAAGGTTCTGACTTGATCAAAAGTCATGATACTTGCGAAAACTTAATAGAGCAGTTCTAGCCATTTCACACTTTTCTTTCCTCCAGGACAATGACTCCCACATAATGGATATTCATTAAGTACCCATTACTCTATTGCTTATAGTTTGTACAATTACAAAAAGATCATAGAGTCTTTCAAAACTCCTATTACAGATTTTTATTCTCCTCGCACAGATTAAATAAGGTGGAAGACTTTAATTACAATAGCTGGTACAATCTGATATCATAATCATAACTATATTTTTCTCCAAGTTCTATCCACACATTTTCCAGCAATTATAGCAGTGCTTCCTTCCCCCTGTATTAGAGAATTAGTCATTGATGTTTAATCAGGGGAAGGATCATAATTAATCAAAGTGCCCATTCAGAAGAACTTGCCAGTGGTCAGGAAGACATTTTAGCCTTCCGACAAATCTTATCTTGGAAAGCTGAAATAAGCAGATTAAATAAATTGTGCTTTCTCAATTCAAAATGTAATTCTCTAACTTCAATTACAAAGTTTTCCAGAATTCTAAACTAGGACATATATATTCGAGTCTCTATTTCAAGACACATAATCAGATTCTGAAGCAAAAAAAAAAGTCAGAACCAAAACTCGGTAACAGCTTTAAATTTGTTCAACATAGAATTATTTTAACATTACCCTCCCTATAGTTTTGAAAATAAGAATCTGTATTCAGACAAGCTCTTAATTTACTGAGAAATCCCATTAGGGTGCTCATATGCCTCCATAAATATCCAGATTTCACTATCATCTGAAGATTCACAGAAAGGAGTCACCTAGAAAGGACTGTGATAATGCTAAGTCAGGAGGCCGAAAGTCCATCCTAAGCAACCAAAATTGAGTCCATCAGGCCTAAGCTAGAATCTTAACTTGGCTTCTTAGTGGTTATAGAGTCTTCATCTGCAAACTGGCACTAATAAAAGTAGCTACTGCAGTCAGGTAGGTGAGCAGGTAGATTGAATTATAAGAATTACAGCTGACAAACCACTCAACATGGTGTTTGGCACATGGCAAATGCCTCCACATATTAGTTTTTCATCATGTCACTGTAACAGAGTCCCACATACATCTCTCAGGAATTACAAGAACTTCAAAATGACATTGACTGACTCATACCCCTTCCAAACAAACTGACGCTGAGACACCCTTCCCTTTTTACTTCTCTTCTTACCCTCTGATACTTCAGTCCATTTTCTTCCACTTCCATCTAGATTATTCTCACCTGGTCTGGTCTAGAAAAAGTCTATAGTGGGCGAAGGGAAGGTAAATACTCAGACTTTATCTCCCTACTTTTTATCATATCTCTGCTCCAACTTCTATGATAAAAAGCTTATTCCATTATGATGAATATATGTCAGTACGCATTTGTTCACACTCATACAGTATTAGAATGAACGAATCATCATGTAAACCATGGACTTTGGGTGATTATAATGTGTCATTGTAAGTTCATCAATTGTAAAAAACATACCACTTGGGTTAGGGATGTTGATAATTGAAGAGGCTACTCATGTGTGAGAGCAGGGGGTAGATGGGAAATTACATCTTCTCAGTTGTGCTGTGAACCTAAAACTTGTCTTTATAAAGTCTAAAATAATTTAAAGCATTAATCAAATAAGAAAAAAAGCTCAGTCTGACTTGGAAAAGTTGCCCTATGTTTTGTGAAAAATTGATGTACATTTTGGTTCAATCCAGAGCCAACATTGTGAATTTGGCTTTTTTTTTTTTTTTTAAACAAGATCTGAGTGAGAAAAGATGTTGGAAAAGTGAGAAAAGATGTTGGAAGAGACTCTCTCCATATTCAGGAGACAGCTTTTTCATGTCTCTGCACTGTGCACATATGCTTGTATCTCCCTTCTGGATCGTCACTTCTTGAACCTCTTACTTGTGCATCAAAAACATCTCAAATGTAATCACATCCATAAAGTCTTTCCTTTCCTGCTTCCTTACAGTCAGTCACTTACTCCTCTGTCTGACTTGATTATCTATGATACACTTCTGTCAGTGTAGTGTTGTAGTTATTCGTTCACATCCGTCTCACCCAGCAGCTCACAGGGGTTTGGGATTCCTTTCTGTCATGGGCCCGGGCGCAGCATGACTGGTACAGACTGGGTCCAGATAAACGGTGAACTGAGGCCCTGCCCCACTAGAGGGCAGTATTAAGGGGGCAGATTTAGAGCCTGGTTGTTGGTTAAATCCAAATCTGCCTCTGGCTAATTGTGGAATCCTGGGTAGCTACTCAAACACCAAATGCCTTAGTTTTCCCATCTGTAAACAGATGATCGTATCTACCCCTCAGACAGGTTGTAGGATTAAATAAATGAGCGCAGGGAGAGTCCTTAGCTCGGTGCCTCCCACATAGTAAGTGTTCAGTAAACGCCACCTGCTACGGTGACTGCTGTCGCAGCAGTTGCTATGGTGATTTGCCTCTTCAGATCCTCACGTCACTGCCCAGGAAGATCCCAGCAAAGATGCTTCCATTGGTTAGCCCTGGAACTTGGCCAATACACAAGGTGTTCCAGGAGGGAAAAAATACACTCCCAATTAAAAAATGACTTCAGATAAAAATATTTTAGAATGCCATCTGTTCCTATGCTCACATGGCCAATTTCATTAAACTCTAAGGAAGTATTTAAGTGCTGATATTGTATTATGAGACACCTTTCAATTGGTTGCTGAGCTTATCTGAACAATTTTTGTAGGGCACATGTTCTTTGGATGGCTTATGTATGGAACAAGAAAACTGACTGGAAGCTAAGAATCACTAACTCACTTGCCAAATGCTTAATTCAGGCCTTACTCCTAGGACCTTCCAAAAGGAGGGGTGACATCCAGACATTTTTTTTTCCTTGCAGTACTACCTACCACAGTCCTCCTCTTTTCCTCTGTCTTCCCACTCCCCTCCCCATAACACAGACACGATTTGTGACAGCTCCATGTTTAAGCCTATCGCTCGGAAGGTTTCCAGTTCTGATGCACATAAGGAATGAATGGGTGAGTATAAGTACTGTTGTGTGTGGTCCAGTTGAGGTGGTAATGACCCATATCACCATCTCCCCACTAGGAGATTCATAAATGGACCACAAAGCATCTTGAGCAATAGCCACTTCCCAGAATTACACCTACATTCACAGCCCTGGTTCACTCCATTATTTTTCTCCCGTGAGGCATGCTTAATGCTGTCTGTAAATTTTTTTTAATACATATTTTAAGTTTTTTCAGACTACTGTCTATTCACAAATGCTGTTCAGAAAAAAATATATAAATATATATAAAAATATATCTATATACTGTGTGTGTGTGTGTGTGTGTGTGTGTGTGTGTGTGTGTTCTTACACAAACCAAATCTCTTTGAAAGTTCTTTCAAGCACTGGCCCATATCCAACTTCTATTGTATGGCTGAGTTTCTCCTTACCTTCCACTGCTCTCATTAACTTCAGAGGAATCTTGAACATTTACAAGAGAAGCACCAAAACTATATCAAATGCCTCCTACTGAAAAATGAACCTTAACTCAGAGCTGAACCCTAAAGAGCAGTTCTGGCACATACTTAATCCGATGACAATGATTCACGCAACTTCTACAGAAGAGCAACCTGGTGACCTCTGATAGAGGATGCAAGAAAAAACAAAACAAACACAAAAACCTGCATTATATGATCTTGGCTGTTGTTAAGATATGTATTACTTTAAAGTGATAAGCATCTCCATGGTGCCTTTTCTATATTAATTTTTAATTCAAGTGCTGGGTATAACATTGTGCTTGTTTCTGTTCTAAAATGTGTGAACCTGTATTTATATCATTATTAATTTAATCAGTTTGAGTAGGTAATTTCTTTGCTACATAAGGGTTCAAGTAGAAGGTGGGAAACTGCTGATACATGGAGTCTAGAAACATAAAGAAGCATTAAACATCTGTCAACCAGAGAAAAAGTGTGTCTAGGGGAAGCTGAGTGCGGAATGGGAAGAAGTTCATTTGTTTTTCTCTCTTGTTTAAATGAATATCTCTTAGTCAATGCTCAAAAGGTTATTTATGGTAAAAATATTGATAGTTCTATACAGTAACCTGCCTCTCATTTGTCTGCTTCACTGTCATAAATTTTAAGGCTAGAAGGTAAATACAAGACCATGCATTCTCCCACACCATCCCTCAGTTTAATAATTGAGCCCAGGAATATTATGAGACCTCTTCTAAGGGGTCATACGAAGTGAAGGGTTAGTCGCTCAGTCGTGTTGGACTCTTTGTGACCCCATGGACCGTAGCCCTCCAGGCTCCTCTCTCCATGGAATTCTCCAGGCAAGAACATTGGAGTAGGTTGCCATTCCCTTCTCCAGGGAATCTTTCTGACCTAAGGATGGAACCTGGGTCTCCTGCATTGCAGGCAGATTCTTTACCATCTGAACCGCCAGGGGTCACAATTGCCATCAGGGAAATTATTCAATCTACTTATTCTCACCCCATGAATCCTTCCAGTGAATGATGCTATGAAGCTAAAAGAAGACTTTGATTTCTATTCCTTTGGGGTAAAAATACACATTTACTCCTATGTCAACATTTGTCAGATTTTTAGATAAAAGTATTAATCTGTGTGCTGTGTGCTTTATCACTCAGTTGTGTCCAACTCTTTGTAACCCCAAGGACCGCAGCCCACCACACACCTCTGTCCATGGGGATTCTCCAGGTAGGAACACTGGAGTGGTTGCCATGCCCTCCTCAAAAGTATTAATATATCACACTAGTCAACAGGGGGTTGACCACATCTTCATCTTATCATTATCACAGCTACTAGCATTTCCTGTTCTAGATATTCAAATCATAGATATTAATACCATCCACACCAAGAAAATATGGAGATATTCAGTCATACAACATACTTTGTAGCAGAGCCATGATTAAAAGCCAGAATACATGATTCTAAATTCCTTGAGCCTCTTGTGGAAATGACTCCACCATGAGAGTGAAGAGCATGGTTATGGAGTCCTCTGTTATTCTTGCCTGTCAGTGTCCATTTCCACTTTTTTTTTGGGAAAGCCCATTAGATTATGATTTGGGAAACTCCCCCTCTCCTTGTGGAAACATTCTTAATGCAGCCAGAGCTGGGCATGGTGGCCTCACAAAGGCCTCCACTGCTGTGCAAAGGATGGGAACACGATCCAAGCTAGCTGAATCATTCACCCTTGCCCAAGAATTTAATGTTTTATTTCAACAATGCAAGATTTAGAGGAAATTCTCCTTAAACAAGGGCTCAAGACTGGATTCCTGAAGATGCTGTATGCTAAAATTCCTAAATCCTGTTTCCCCACTAATGAATTAAGTTTTTGCTAGTGTTAGAGTCAGTATCTATTTCTTACTGCCAAAACCCCTGTAACTTATATATACCTGGGCATTTAGCTTAAACATAGCTATAATGAGTGTCTGCTGTCTTATTTATTGATATAATACCCAGCATTAACCCTTTTCCCCACAGGTTATCAGCACTTCTCCTTATCTACTCTTGGTCCATGTGCTGCAGCTATAAGGTCAGTGATGAAAATAGGACATAAATTTGTAACATCAGAGCTAAAGACAGGTATTTTTTAAGAAACATATTAGGAAGAAATACCTTTCTGCTTATTGAGGTAAATGGAGTGACTGTGACTAAGTGAAGACTATTCATTGTAAAGCATATGTAAGACAATGGAAGAGACCTAAATCTGACAAAGTATTTGAGCCCAGGGGTCCAACAATCCCTAAAACAAGGAACCACCTTGGATTTTTGTATTTTCTAAGAAATTATATTTCCTGCCTCTCTTTTTTTGTGAGTTGTATTTATGTCACTTACAACCAAAAGAGTCTTATCTGATATGATAGCCAGTGAAAATTTCACGATCTGGTTCCAATGCTAACACATGGCGGTGATGCTGCCCTTTTATGCTTTTTAGGAATAACTGTGACTTTAAAAAAAAAAAAAAAAACAGCTCCCATTTGTTGAGTTCTTTGTATTTTTTCAGTGATAGGCACTTTATTTTGACATTTCATTTTAAAAGCAGTCACATCTGCAGGCTGGAAGAAGGTAGTATTACTATTCCCATGATGTATGTATTACTATTCCCATGAGAATTTCAAGGGAAACAATAGTATTTCATTTAAAGTTGTGCTGAAAAAGGTGGGCACAATCCTAGGTCTCTGTGATCACAATGACTGTACTTTCTGAGGGACAACATAGTGAATTAAATGAGAAAACAAAAAGATGTCAGACACACTAGGGGAGGCACTCGAGAGGCAACAGCTATATCACTGTCTGCTAGAACGCCAGCAACGATGTTGTACAGAGTTGCCCAATTATTCTAGAATGAATGATTGTCCTTTGTTTCAAATGCCTGAATTATAAACATTCATTCACATGAATTGAATTTTCATGATTTCCCATGGATTAGTATAAGTGGTAAAATTACAAATGGCAAAATGTAACTCAAAAAGAAATCATTATATCTAATACAGAAAATGATTAATACATGACTAAATAAGACTTCTATAGTTAAACAGACTATTGCAGGAGACACCTTAATAAATATTGAAATAATTTAAATAAAAATTACAACCAAATACTACAGATGGGATCTATTTTCTTCTAATAATGGACAGATAATTCGTTAACTTCCAGCAAGTCTTAGTTAAATCAAAATGACCTTGAGAGTGCCCTTTGAATATGCTTAGTGATAAGTGAAATTTATTTTTGGGAACAAATTAGAGCAATGACACTCTTAGGCTTTGTATGGTTTGATCCTGAAACAAATGTTTGTGATGAAATAATAAAAACCCTTAAAATAGAGTTTTATTATCATGCAAATTCCCCAAGTACAGACTCAAGAGTGTAACACAGCATGAGGACTTTCACAAAAGCAAAGTAGATAAATGAGGGAATCAACTGAACATAAAGAAGAAGAGCGCAGGAGGCTCCTGTGTTATATAATTTCAAAGAGAAAAATTCAAACTCTTTTGATGACCTTCTGTTTTGGATACACACTACAGTGACGTCATGATATGAAACCTTGTATAATCTCTTCCCCTTGAGTGCAGACAGATAATTTAAATCAATAGAATAGGGCGCAGTTACTGGGCATATCACGCCTATGTTTACATATCATAGGACTCCTTCTTAGCACACTGGAGTGAGAGACCCTTCAGCTGGCCTTGAAGAAGTAACATCCATGGAGAGATCAACATGGGAGGGAGCTGTCTTGGGTCTCAGACCATGGTGGCCTCTATCTGACAGCCAGTAACAAGCCAGGGCACTTAGTCACAAAGCAACAAGGAAATGAATTCTGTCATCAACTTCAGTGAGTTTGGACTTGCATTCTTGCCCAGTCAAGTCTCAGACGACACTCCGGCCTCGGCTGACACCTTGAATGCAGACATGTAACTTTGCCCTGACTTGTAACTTAGCGTATCTGTGAGGTAATAAACATGTGCTGCTAAATTTATGGTAACTTGTGACACAGTGACAGAAAACTGATCTACATTCTGTTCTGAAATTCGTGTTGTTTTATATGTTGGATGAGTCTGAAGACCTGACATATCATAGGTAAAGAGCAAATATTTAACAAGTGAATGTCATTGTTTTTGAAGCCATATTTGAGAATACAACCTTACCAAGAGAAGGCACCAGTACTTTTCATTTCAAAAAAGACCATGAAGATCTTAGGGCATGATATAAACTTTCTAAACTGCTGACCAGTGATTTTGCTATTCTCATAGAGAGCCATATAAATAGTCATTACAAGAGGATTATCAGATGAAGCTGATGTTCTAGGTACCATTTGTAAACTATTGTTTGAGCTACAGAAATTCAGAATCTCCCTTCAAAGAGTTTATGGAACATCACTATCACATAAATGAGATAGTTAAATATATGTATTAATTTTTAAATCTATTCTATATATGTTTAATTTACCAGCAAACTTATAATAAGCTAAGAAAATAATTACCTTGCCAATTTGGTCATTTCCATTTCTAGCTAATTGATTCAGTTAACATATAGAAGAAATTACACCAGATGCTGCTAAATTTGAGTAGAAAGCATGGTTACATATTGCTAAAGATGTTGTATAAATAAACTGGTATAAATATCTTAAAAAGCAATTTGAAAGGTATGAGTGAAGAATCTGATGGTAAAATTACACTGTAATATATTAATCCTACTCTTTCTTAAAATATATGTGAATAAAAAACCCAAAAGTAACATTAAAATGAAAATATTAATTTTAGTATTTCCTATTAATGCAAAGAGAAAACTACAGTGAGTCATCAGGGAAGCAATTTATATATTATGGTACACAAACTACCGGGATATTATATAAAATAGCTATAAAATTATAACTATCAAAACTAAAGAAAAACTTTAATATTTTAGTACACAATTTGTAATATACAAAGCATAGCAGAAGGACACATAAGGCTGAACAAAACTATTGAGTATGGGATACATGAAATTCTTGATATTCAGAAATAAATGGTGACTTAGGTGTATGTGCCCACCCCTCTGTATGACTTTTCCCCTACTTCCCACACTATACACACTGCATCAAATACACATCTACCACACTGTCAAAACTCTATAAACGTGCTTTCCAGGTGGCACTAGTGGTAAATAATTTGACTGCCAATGTAGGAGATGTAAGAGACGTGGGTTGGATCCTGGGTTGGGAAGATACCCTGGAGGATGAAATGGCAACCCACTTTAGTATTCTTCCCTGGAGAATCTCATGGGCAGAGGAAGGAGCCTAGCGAGTTGGACACAACTGAAGTGACTTAGCACACAGGCATGCACAGAGAAAAAAGTTCCTCCATAATTGCTGGCACTGAAAACATATCCACAGAGTTTGAGGTACTTTGCTTGGATCAGTGGTTTAGAGAACTAAAGAAGTATAATTTGCTTAAGGATCACACTCAGTAGTCTCTCTTCTTTTCTTCCATTTCTTAAATAGGAAACAGACACTGGTCAATAGGATTAGCTGTGGAATCCACAAGGACCACTACCTTGCAGTTATCTCCTATTCTCAAACAGCAACTTTTGATGTAGTCGCTCTAGGATGATCCAAGCCAAGAAAGACATCAAAGAGAAAGCCAAGAAATAATCCCTGAGACAAAAATAAAAGCAACAGGAAAGAGATAATGACTAGCCATACTCTATAAAATAATGAAGACCCAGTTAAAAATAAAGGTATAAAAAATAGATAATAGAGTAACTCTACCAACTTGAAGAAGAAACCATGAAGAGATCAAATTCCTTTGCACAGTAGCTTGCAGCTGCCTCCTCAGTCTCCCAGCTAGAAAACTCCTACAATGGCCATATGTATTTCTATTATCGGGCTCTCCATATTAAGTTGCAACAATAACAACAAAAATTCAAGAGCGTGCTTGTGGGAAATGATATGGAAAAAGGGAGTTTTCTTGCTATGTTTGTAGGGAAGATCAGACCAGAATAGACTTCTCCATGTACAGAAGAATAAACCAAAAATATCCAAACCACGAAAAGCTTCTGTAAAAAGGGATGACTATATATAACTCAAGAATGAGAATTTTATTTTTGAAAAAACAATTCCTTATGGGGAAAAAGGATATTACAGAGACTATACCCTGTGATTACAATAAAATTAGAAGATAGAGCATGAAATGAGAGATGAACCATGGGACAAAATCTGCTGATACTTTGCAGAACTAAAAGTAGTAGCCCCGGAAGCAGTGAAGAAAATAAGCAATATGATAGTGGAGATGGAAGCTTAAGCATTCATCCAGTTCCATCCAGAAGGAAAAAAAACAAGGACCCATAAAATAAGAGTTATGAAACTGAAGTATGAATATCAGAAGAAAACAAAAATTGAGATGTTGGCAGTCCTCAAAGACTAAATAGAAGAAGTCAGATAATGATTAATGAATAATACACAAACATTTTCTGAGTATAGATGCAAATTGGAAATATTAATAGCAAAAAGTCACACATACAATTATATCAGCATTTATTTTCAAGAACAAGTATCTACATAGAAAAATACCATAAATGATAGGGAAAAACAAGTTGTTTCCCCTCCAACATTAGTTTAATAATATGAATTAAATTATGAGAAAGAAACTGACTCCAAAATTCACTGTCCAGATATGCTGTCATTTATGTTGATGGCAAGAAATAAATATTCGTACACGCACATATCCAAGTGCTAAGAAAACAAACTGGATAAAATTACTGAAGGACTGGCAATGAACCCAGAAATAATTTTAAAATAAAATGAACTCTAATTAACACTTGTGAAATGTAATGCAAATTGCAAGATCACACCAACAAATCTAGGATGGAGTAGTGTGTAAAAGGAAACTGAGATCAAGCTAATTTCACTGCCTGCTGTATTAATTTCCTATTGCTGCCACAATAAACAACCACAAATTTAGCGTTGTGAAATGATATCCCTCTATTATCACCTAGTTCTGTAGGTCAGGAGGCTGGTGGCCTTCACTAGTTTGTTTTGAGTCACACAGGCTGAAATTCAGGTGTCAGCAAGGCCGGCATTCCTTTACGGAGAGTCTGGGGATGACTCTGCTTCACGGCTGTTGGCAGAATTCAGTTCTTGGTGGTTCTATGACTGTGGTCCTGCTTTCATGTTGGTGTCTACTGAGGGGTCAATCTTAGCTCCTGGAACTGCCACATTTCTTAGGTTATGGGCCCTCTCTCCATCTTCAAAACCTGGAGTTGAATTGAGTCCTTCTCATTCTTCCCTCATAGCTCAGATGGTAAGAATCTGCCTGCAGTGCAGGAGACCCAGGTTCGATCCCTGGGTCGGGAAGATACCCTGGGGAAGGAAATGGCAACCCACTCCAGCATTCTTGCCTGGAAAATCCCATGGATGGAGGAGCCTGGTGGGCTGCAGTCCGTGGGGTTGCAAAGAGTTGGGCACAACTGAGCGAATAACACGCACATGTCCTTCAGATCCTCTCCGATCTATTTTAAAGATTTCCCTTCTGCCTCATCTCTTCTCCTCTCCTTCCAGACATGTGTCCCTGACTAACTCTTCTGCCTTCCTCTTCTGTATGTAAGGGCTCACATAGTTACATGGGACCTCTTCAGAAAATCTTTGACCATCTACCTAGTTTAGTATCAACTCATGTCATTTGCAAAATCTCTTTACAGCACCAGTTAGTGTTTGAATGATCAGAGGACAAGAATCGTGGGTGGGGGAGGTGGGGGCAGCTTGAAATCCTGCCGATCACATCTAGTAAAGGAAGTATTCAGATGTATCATCATACTGTTAGCGATGATTCATAAATATAACTTCAAGATTTTTTTAACTTAAAGGTAATTATTATGAAATTTAAAAATAGGATGTCTCCTTCAAATCATTCAAGAGATATGAGAAAGCAAACCAGATAGCAACATAGTTAAAGGAGAACAGAAGGAAGTAAATATGTAACAAAAACATTAGAGAGAAATAAAATTTATTATTAGAGACAATGTGTGAAAATAAGTGCAAAATATAAATATAAAAATACTAGATGAAAATGTGTAAGGCTATTTAAATAACCACAGAGTGAGAAGCACTTATGATATAAAATACAGAACCCATGTAAAAGGAGATTGGCTATGCCAACTAAATAAAGAGAAAACATCTACATATCAAGAAACAAAAATAAAAGACACAGTGCAAAACTATTTGTTGCACGATTCCTACAAATCCAAAGTGGGGGAAAAAAGCTCAGTGGAAAAATAAGCAAAGGAAATGGATGGAGCGTTAGAAAAACATACAAAATTTTTTTTTTAAACATTTAAACAGCTGTTCAGCTTTACTCATTAGAAGAAAAATAAAGATTGAAACAGAGATTCTATCTTTAGCCTGTCAGAGCAGTGAAATGAGAAATGCCTGATGTGTATTTTGTAAAGGAAACATCTCTTACATTGCTGCTCGGAGTTAAGATGCATATAACCTCAGAGCAGGGTGACTGAGCAATCTCTCTCTCTCTCTCTCTCTCTCTCTTTTTTCTCTTTTTAAAAGAAACTATTTTAGAGCAGTTCTGAACTTATAGAAAAGTTGTGAAAACATCTGCAGACACCTCACACCTGATTTCCCCTGTTATTAGTATCTTATATAACTATGGTGAATGTATCACAACTAATGAACCAGTATTGATGCTTTGATGAAAGTCCACACCACACATTATTAAGATGTCCTTATTTTGTCTAATGTCCTTTTTTCTGTTCTAGATGTATCAGCTAACAATTTTAGTCAGTCAGCATGCCTCCTTAGGCTTCTCTTGGCTATGGTGTTTTTTTAAAACTTTCCTGGTTTTTGATGACTTCGGCAATGTGAAGAGTACTGAACAGGTATTTTGCAGAATGCCCCTCAGTTGGGATTTGCTTTTTTTATTTTTTAATTATTAGTCTGGGTATGTATTTTTGGAAAGATGATTGCGAAGGCAAGAAGTGTCATTCTCATGATCTCATATTAAGGGAATGTACTATCAACACAACTTACTGCTTTTCATCTCAGTCACCTTAATGAAATAGTTGGTCAGGTTTCTGCACTATGAGTTACTCTTTCCCCTCCTTGTCACACTGTGTTTTTTAAAAGAAAGTCACTTTATGCTGCCCATATTAAGGAATGGAGACTGATGCTCTTAACTCCTTAAAGATGGAGTAGTTAGAGAAATTACCGCATTTGGAATTCTTTAGTGTGGAAGATTTTTCTATTCTTTTCCATTTACTTATTTAGTAAGCCATTTATTTACATCAGTACAGACTGATGGATACTTACTGTACACTTCAGGTTATAATCTGATACTACTTTACTCATTGTATTGCTAAGATGTTTATAAATTTGGCCATTGAGAACTCTCTTCATTGGTTCCTGTGTCCCATTTATATACTCCTATTGTTGTGGCTTTTTAAATTTTTGAGCACTTTAAAAAATTTATTTTTTTAAACTATAAAATGATTCAGACTCATTTCATATATTTTCTGCTCCAATCATAAAATCAGCCATTTTCCCAAGGAGGCTTGGCTCTATTTATTGGAGAGTCGTATGGGGACCAAGACTTGGGTGACAGGTACATTGATGTTACTGAGGTGTAGCTGTTTCCAGGTCCTCTCAGCTGACACGAACAGAGCAAGAAAAGCGTGTGTGTGTACACTAATTCAAATTTATAAAATTAGCTGTAAATATTTCTACATGTAACCATCCGTGACTACAATAAACTAAACATGAATTTATACTGATGCCTCCAACTGTACTCAATTACCATGTTATTTACCATAACATCCTATTTTATCAGTGAAAACAATGCCATTTAAATATAAATACATATCCAACAATTTCAATCATACAGACCGATTCATACATGTAGAAAATGACATGCAAAAACACATTGATAAGAGTCAAGATGTGAAAATAAGAAATATTTTTAATTTCAGTAGGAATCAAAATAATGCTAATTGAGGCAGTATCTTGTGTTACCTAAGATATTTTTGAGGCTGAAAAACACTGATAATACTCACTAAACTGATGTTATCTGTGCTGTTCAGACTGTAAGTCCATAAGAGACTTCTGCAGGGGTGTGAAAATGTACATCAAATATTTAAACATATGTATGCTTTTCAATCAACAACTGAATTTCTAGGAATTTATGTTAAGGAATAATCTGAGATTTTTGAAGGCTTACCCACAAAACTGTTACAAAGTCAGTCACATCTCAGTCACACATGGTCACAATAAGATATAAACTTGAGTTATACAATAGGATTTGGCTATATATTCTGGTAAAGCCATATAATAAGCATAATACTATAGTGTACTTAAATCACAATTTTAAAAGAAATACAAATCTTGGATAAGAAGGATATCAGGATGACTGCAGTATTGTAAGTTCTAAGAGAAACATCACAAAAATTACATAATGTAGGGTTTATTTTATTTGTAAAAAAAGTGTATGTTTTATACATACACATACATACATACATACACACACACATACATATATATCCCTATGTACATATGAACAACCATTACCTTTAAGTTTAGGAGTTGTAAGTCATTTTAAATATTAAATATAACTTTGTTATAAAGTATTTTTTCATTTTATAGAAACATAAAAATTTTAAAGATTTCATAATGTGCACATATTACTTTTGCAATTAGCATATACATATGTGTAAAGAAGAAAATCCTCAATAAAACATAAATAATGGACTATGAGTGATTATGGTTTTCACAATTCTATTTTTATTTCAATGTCTTTTAAAGGAAATAAAAAAGTATAACAGCCTCGGTGATTTATAATTTTTTCCTTCAAACTTTAGGTTTGGATAATCATTTCCATTTTAAAAAGTCTGTAGTAAGAACCTGAACCTGAATGGAAAAATCAGTTGCAGATAATAAGGTTGAAGAGGACAGCCAGGAAGCCACAGGGAAACAATCATAACTCCATACTCTGCCGGCTGAGTGGGAATTAGGTCAGTCAGCACACATGCAAGTCAATACTCCACTGGAACAAAAATAACTTGCCAGAATCCCCTCAGCAGGCTCACTGGTGGCCCCTTTGTAATGCTGTAGAACCTCTAAGCTTCCTATCTCAGTCTGGCATCTTAGTCCCTCATTTCTCTTTCAAATGAGCTCTCTTCTGTTAAGAAAGGCATTTTGACTTTTTATTTTCTCTTTTTTTTTTTTTCCTCAATTTCAGCAACAGTTAAGCAGACAAATGACCTTGCCTAAAGACAGGAAACCATTCCCTCAGGATGCAAAAAGTAAATGATGTGATTATATAAACTACTAAAAAACATTCCATCTAGCGGGTTATAGGGATACCTGAATCATGTATCAAAGATTGATGTCTCCAATGACATGAATATCCTAACGTGGTGATGGAGCAGGATTTAGTACTGGCATATCTGATACTATCTCTAAAGCTGTCAGTTGGGTCACACAGACACACACACACCCCCTTAAAGTTGAAAGATGCAGACTTTCAACTTTAGCAGAAACATTTGTTATCAAATTTCTGCAAGAATAGACAGCATTTTGTTTTGGGTATTATTGATACTAGTACTGCATATAAAAGAATGTGGCCACAAAAAGATGTGCTATTTTTTAATTCTCAATGAGACTTTAAAGCAATCTCAAATTCTATGTATCATTCAGAACTGAGGCAATCTCATCTCTTCACAGTGTTGGCAAGGACAGCATTAAAATACTCTGTCTTCAGTTGTGGTGCGTACTTATTTTAGAGAAATAATATTTTTAAAATTCTACACTCAAAAGTCTATCATGCGTCCCTTTCAGATCTGGTTTCCTCAGTGTGTATGCCCAGCAGTGGGATTGCTGGGTCATATGGCAGTTCTATTTCCAGTTTTTTAAGAAATCTCCACACTGTTCTCCATAGTGGCTGTACAAGTTTGCATTCCCACCAACAGTGTAAGAGGGTTCCCTTTTCTCCACACCCTCTCCAGCATTTATTGCTTGTAGACTTTTGGATAGCAGCCATCCTGACTGGCATGTAATGGTACCTCATTGTGGTTTTGATTTGCATTTCTCTGATAATGAGTGATGTTGAGCATCTTTTCATGTGTTTGTTAGCCATCTGTATGTCTTCTTTGGAGAAATGTCTGTTTAGTTCTTTGGCCCATTTTTTGATTGGGTCATTTATTTTTCTGCAATTGAGCTGCAGGAGTTGCTTGTATATTTTTGAGATTAATCCTTTGTCTGTTTCTTCATTTGCTATTATTTTCTCCCAATCTGAGGGCTGTCTTTTCACCTTATTTATAGTTTCCTTTGTAGTGCAAAAGCTTTTAAGTTTCATTAGGTCCCATTTGTTTAGTTTTGCTTTTATTTCCAATATTCTGGGAGGTGGGTCATAGAGGATCTTGCTGTGGTACATATACACCATGGAATATTACTCAGCCGTTAAAAAGAATTCATTTGAATCAGTCCTAATGAGATGGATGAAACTGGAGCCCCTTATACAGAGTGAAGTAAGCCAGAAAGATAAAGAACATTACAGCATACTAACACATATATATGGAATTTAGAAAGATGGTAACGATAACCCTATATGCAAAACAGAAAAAGAGACACAGAAATACAGAACAGACTTTTGAACTCTGTGGGAGAAGGTGAGGGTGGGATGTTTTGAAAGAACAGCATGTATATTATCTATGGTGAAACAGATCACCAGCCCAGGTGGGATGCATGAGACAAGTGCTCGGGCCTGGTGCACTGGGAAGACCCAGAGGAATCGGGTGGAGAGGGAGGTGGGAGGGGGTATCGGGATGGGGAATACGTGTAAATCTATGGCTGATTCATGTCAATGTATGACAAAACCCACTGAAATGTTGTGAAGTAATTAGCCTCCAACTAAAAAAAAAAAAAAAAAAAAAGTCTATCATGCACACATGCACACATGCATACACACACACATATTCGCTTCCTATGAATTAAGAGTACTCTCATTATTGCCAGGAGAAATATCAATAACCTTAGATATGCAGACAATAACAATCTAATGGCAGAAAGTGAAGAGGAACTAAAGGGCCTCTTGATGAAGGTGAAAGAGGAGAGTGAAAAAGCTGGCTTAAAATTCAACATTAAAAAACTAAGATCAAGACCTCTGGTCCCATCACTTCATTACAGACTTTATATTCTTGGGCTCCAAAATCACTGCAGATGGTGACTGCAGCCATGAAATTAAAAGATGCTTGTTCCTTGGAAGAAAAACTATGACAAACCTAGACAGCATATTAAAAAGCAGAGACATCACTTTTCTGACACGGGTCTGTATAGTCAAAGCTATGGCTTTTCCAGCGGTCATGTATGGATGTGAGAGTTAAGAGCATCGAGAAGGCTGAGCACCAAAAAACTGATGTTTTCATACTGTGGTGTTGGAGAAGACTCTTGAGAGTCCTTTGGACAGCAAGGAGATCAAACAGGTCAACCCTAATGGAAATCAACCCTGTATATTCATTGGAAGAACTGAACTGAAGCTCCAATACTTTGGCCACCAGATGTGAAGAGTCAACTCACTGGAAATGACTCTGATGCAGGGAAAAACTGAGGTTTTGAGGAGAAGGGGACAACAGAATATGAGACAACTGGATGGCACCACTGACTCAGTGGACATGAGTCTGAACAAGCTCCAGGACATAGTGAAGCACAGAGAGGCCTGGAGTGCTGCAGTCCATGGGGTCATAGAGCCGGACAGCACTGAGCGACTGATGCTAACATACGATAACAGTGCAAAAGCAGAAAATTCACACCTTGTGCTTCCCCCAGCTTCTAAATGACATCACTGGCACTCAACCACCCGTTAAGTAAGTTGTGTTTTCACAAACTGAATAGATTAGCAGAAAGAGATAAGTTTCCAAGGCCTTCCTAAAACCTTTTGGAAATAAAAACAGAATCAGATCAGGGAAAACATTCACTTTGTTATTTTAAAGAGATCAGAAAAATTTAAAACCTTTAGACAGACATAGGGCTAAAATAAACTTTTTTTTTTTTAAATGGTGACTATTTGACAATTCTTATTCTTGTCCTGTGATATGGGATATCTTTGCAAGGTTTTCCAAAAAAAAAAGACACCTGGAAGGGAATCTCCCAGTTGATATCAGACATTCACTTGGTGGGAAAGTTGTGCTTCGGCTAATTTTGCAACGGCTGTGTTGAGGGTAGTGAGTTAGAAGCATGATGTCTAGTTCTTTAGCATTTCATTCACAAGGTCATATGCACAGTTTTTAAGGTTTATGAAACACTTCTATGCATACTCACATCTTAAATATATGCTAACAAACTTCTGAGAGTAGAAAAGACATTTAACATTAGCATCACTTCAAACACACTGAGGAAATGATGGCACAGGTAAGCTCCTGGCTGGGGCTTGCCTGGAGCCAGGAAGTAATAAGCATCAGAGTCAGGACACAGGCTTCACTTTTGACATTAAAGTCTCTGTTCTTTCCAACATATTAAACAATTCCGAATGCTCAGCAATGCGTGATTACAAGGTTTTGCCCAACTTTTTAAAATCAGAGCTTTAGGGTACAAATCTTAGGGAAATATGTATTTAATCAATTTACAAGGGGGCTTGTATAAGACTAAGCATGTTACCATGTGAGAAAAAAATTTTTTTTTTTTTTTTGGCAGAGGTCATTTTTAAAACACATAAAACATGATTTTATGAAATAGCAAATATGTTTTCTCACTTCGAAAGAAGTTCCAATGGGGGCATATGATCATTGACAAATGAGGCTTCGAGGTCTTTCTGAACACTAATGTCAGACAAATCCTGGGATGTTTAAGAAATTTAATGTTACAAACTCTGAAACCTTCTCAGGTAAAGTCTGTAGGTGTTTGTATAACTATGTCGAGAAAATGAGAACAAACAACAACAACAAAAAATCAAAGCCAAGATTTCTTTTTTCAATGACTAGCAAATCATACTCTTTTCTTCTGCATGGATTTTTCAAACCTGGCAGCATTTCCTTTCCTTCTAGTCTACCTCAGGATGATTTATGAGATCTCTGAAATCTGGCTCAAGATGAAATACTTGTTGGGCAATTAAATATTTAGAGGTGTGAAGTCTGAAGCTCAGGTACTTGTCCACATGTGTAGAAGAGCTTGTGACTCGTTTCATTTAACTTGTTTCATTCAACAAACATTTACATGCCAGGCACAAACTCAGGCACTTGAGATATAAAGAAAAGTGGAACACAGCTCCATCCTTCAGAAATTCACAACATAGGGGGAAAGACATGTGAAAACACATAGAATGACCTATAAGAGCGGAGGTTCTAAGTGCAGGGACTTTGACTTTGTTTGCTGCTGAATCTTGGAACCTAGAGTAGCACCAGGAACAGAGAGGGGCTCAACAAAGATTTGTGGAGTTAAGACTTTGAGAAACAGTAATTTCTTGTCCAATTATCAGACTGTCACTAGACATGATAAGCTTTTCTCACTTTCCTGTATGGTATATACTTTTGACCTCTACATTCATTGTAGAGCCTTGTAGGTGACTTTCCAAAACGCAGTTCAAACAGTATTTGACTCTTTTGACTATGGGCTCCTATCCCCAATAACCACCACTAAGTGTTTTTTCCTCCTCTTTCATGTGATCTTTATGAACATAGCTAACTATTACTGAATGAGGTTTTCAGGCAAAAGTATCTTCTTTGAATAGTACTCTTTGTTTAAAAGACAAGAATGGAGATATTGCCCAGTAATGAGACACTTACTAAAGAATTACTTATAGGCTCTTTGCTTCTCTTTACTGGAAGATAAAGTGATGAAATTATGCTTATCCTGTATGATGGATGCTGTAGTGAGCCACCTAGATTCCTTTCAGGACCAAGACTCTCATTCCTCCAGTGGCCAGAACTGTTGGCAACTGATGGCCCCCCCAGAATTGTCCTTGTCCAAAGTCATGCCCGCTCCCCAGAGACAGCCCACACTTAGTTGCTTGAACATGTATTAGGTTGGTGCAAAAGTAATTTCAGTTTTGCATTGCTGAACTTTTCCATTTTGATATTTGAATACATTCTTAAATAAATGTGGTTATGCTATATATAATTTTAATGCATATTTCTTGCTTTATTTTTTTTTGCTAATAAAGTATTACTTGCTGTTTATTTTATATGTATTTTAGACTATGGAAATGATACTAGACAAAAAGCAAATTTTGATATTAAATGATATGAAAAACAATTTTCTTTTTCAAGTTCAAAATGGGTCCTAAAGTAGCAGAGACAACTTGCAACATTAACAGTGCATTTGGCCCAGCAATTGCTAATGAACTTATAGTGCAATACTGGTTCAAGAAATTGTCCAAAGGAGACATGAGACTTGAATATGAGGGACACAGTGGCTGGCCACTGGAAGTTGACAACAATCAACTGACAGTAATCACTGAAGCGAATCCTCTTACAACTACATGAGAAACTGTCCAAGAATTCAGTGTCGACCATTTTATGGTCATTAGCATTTGAAGCAAACTGGAAAGGTGAAAACTTTCCATACATGGTCGCCTCATGAGCTGACTGCAAAACAAAAAACCTTGTCATTTTGAAGTGTCATCTTCTCTTTTTCTGTGTAACAGCAACAAACCATTTCTCGATCAGATAGTGACATGAGACAAAAACTGGATTTTATAAAACAGCCAGAGACAGCCAGCTCAGTGGCTTCAGAAGCTTCAAAGCACTTCCTAAAGTCAAACTTGCACCAAAAGGTCACAGTCACTATTTGGTGATTTGCTGCCACTCTGATCCACTACAGCATTCTGAATCCTGGCAAAATCATTACAACTGGGAAGTATGGTCAGTAAATCAATGAGACGCTGAAAGCTGCAGTGTCTGTGGCTAGCATTGGTCAACAGAAAGGGCCCAATTCTTCTCCAAGACATGCCAGACCACATGTCGCGCGCACATCCAGTTCTTCAAAAGTTGAATGAAATGGGTTACAGAGTTTTGCCTCCTCTTCCATATTCACCTGTCCTCTCACCATCACTTCTTCAAACATATCAACAACTTTTTGCAGGGAAAATGCTTCCACAACCAGCAGGATGCAGAAAATGCTTTCCAAGAGTTTGTCAAATCCTGAAGCATGTATTTTTATGCTACCGGAATAAACAAACTTATTTCTCGTTGCCAAAAATGCTTATTGTATTGGTCCCTATTTTGATTAATAAAGATGTGCCTGAGTCTAGTTAGAATAATTTAAAATCCAGGATCGGAAACCCTAATCATTTTTGCACCAATCTAATACCTCAAGGCAGGGCATCTTTGAAGGGCCATCCTCGCCCAGAGCCCACTATGGGATCATATGAGGCTTTCACTGGGACTGCATGGATGCTCAACCTCTTCCTCTGCCCTCCTGTTCCCTTCACTTCCTAACAAGTGTCCCAAAGAGTTCTTCCCAATAAACCTCCTGCACACACATCTCTATCCCATAACCTACATCCCAGACAATCCAACCTTGTATTAAGGTTGTATATGGTTTTTGCATAACTATAAAGTCACTTCACATCCCTGGGCTTGGATTTTATTCTAAGTGTAACAAGAAAAGACTGAAGTGGGTGGACTACAAGGGCCTCCCTACCCATAAAGTTTTATGAGTCTACCATTCAATAATGTTAATATGAGACAAATGAGTGATAAATTCCATAGACTTTTTGGAAGAAAGAAATCATGATTATTATCAATCTTGTAGGGGAGTATTTGGCTGCTGCTGCTGCTGCTAAGTTACTTCAGTCGTGTCCAACTCTGTGCGACCCCACAGACAGCAGCCTACCAGGTTCCTCCGTTCCTAGGATTCTCCAGGCAAGAACACTGGAGTGGGTTTCCATTTCCTTCTCCAATGCATGAAAGTGAAAAGTGAAATTGAAGTCGCTCAGTCGTGTCCGACTCTTAGAGACCCCATGGACTGACTGCAGCCCAACAGGGTCCTCCATCCAGGGGATTTTCCAGGCAAGAGTACTGGAGTGGGGTGCCATTGTCTTCTCCAATATTTGGCTAATATTGTTCAAATCCAATTTTCATATCAAGATGACACAAAAAATACCTCAAAAAGATAATCCTCTAACAATTTCATTTCTGATTTGTTGAGCTGATATATAAAGGAGATTTCCTTGATTTGAGCAAGAAATGATGGAACCAGCTAGAAAGTCTCTCACTTGGAGCTTAGCGAAAGCATGGGGAAACAAACATGTAAAAAGGGAACAGAATCAAGATGGTGAAAATCCAAAAAGGCCTCTAAACAGTTAAATGCTTTGGACCAAACTGTGCAATGCAACAGCAATCATCACTGCTATAATGCTACCAACAGTCTCCTCACCCTCAACTATCATTCACTGGACAAGCAGTATGTGCCAGGCATTGTACTGAGTCCTACTTAATCATGAAAAATAACTTGGCAAGCTTGTTTCCTTCTCCATTTTTGAAGATGATAAAAATGGAGTCAGAGAGACTCAGTCACTGGCCCAAGGGTCCATGACAAGTGACTCCTTGAGCTAGGATTTAAGTTGAATCTGTCTCTATGACTTGTTCTCTTTCTTCTTAGCTGTACCACTTCCTGGAGGGCAGCGTTCAAGCCAAGGAAATATACTGAGAGACAAGTATGTACCAAAATAAAAACACCACGCCACAGAGGATCCTAATGTGATTCGTTTAACCAAAAATACTGGAATCTCAGTAATCAAATACTATAGTCTGATTGGGGTAAGCTATGACAGCTCTTTTAGGTGGTTTAGGTTGGATACACTATAGACTTCATAAGATCTTCATCAGAGAAAGGGTGGTGTGTCCTTGCAGGGATACACATGTGTGCATGAGGAATGGAAATCAAACTGCAGTATCTTCTCAGTGCCTGGCACATAATAGATATATGATAAATATTGATTTAATTGTTTAAGATACGGCTTACCACTGAATCTCCAGGTATTAGCACCATAAAGATATTCACTCAAATAATGGTTACTACTTGACTGATGAAGGAATGGATAAATAAAAGAACAAAACTGTAGAATGTTCTTTAATCATTCATACTCAACTCGAGCCAGGTAATTTCTCCTTATCTTTTGGTTAGAAAGTATCTTTCTCAGAAATATCCTCCTTCATCCCTTCCTGAACTCTCAAGAGATAAGGTTGTTCACTCATGGATTCTGTAGCATTCTGGACATTTGTCAGTGCTCAAAGTTTGCAATTATATATTTGAGTCAATATTTCATTAAACTTTTAATCTTTAAAGTTCCTTTAAATGCTACACACACTTGTTCTCTTTTACCCATTATATCTCTGGAAATGAGCACAATTTATATCACATAGATTGCACTTAAAGATTTATTGAATAGTTTATGAATGGGTGTAAAGAGTGGATAAATGGAGAAAGACAGAAAGAGACAGAAAGGAGGACGAAATGAAGAAAGAGGGGAAAAAAAGAAGAAGAAGAAGGGAAAAGAATCAGGGAAACCAAGTAGGCATATTGCTTTTCTTACCACTGGGTAAAAATGAAAAAGTTGGAAAGGATCTAAATCTCAGTATAAAAAATAAATAAATAAAATAAAACAAAACTCAAAAGAAGATTCGAGACAATGAAAGAGGACAAGAGGAGTTTGGAAAATGATGCTTCATTGAGAAAGGGGGGATTAATTTCATTGTTTGATATACAAGAATGCTTCTTCAGTTAGGAACCTACATAATTTGGGAAGTCAAGATTATGGGCTTCCCAGGTGGCACAGTGATGAAGAATCCACCTGCCAATGCAGGAGATGCAAGAGACATGGGTTCAATCCCTGGGTCTGGAAGATCCCGTGGAGAAGAAAATGGTAACCCATTCCAATACTCTTGCCTGGGAATTCCCATGGACAGAGGACCCTGGAGGGCTACAGTCCATACAGACATGACTGAGCCGCTGAGCATGAATGCACAAAGTCAATTCTGGGGAGGTAGTTTAGAAGGGGATGTGCCTGCCTATATGCTGAGGGAATGACATTTGTTAATTTGGAAAGAACAGTTGCTAGCCCCCCAAAAGAAGTTAGTCAAAAAATGATCAGAGATCCAGGGAGCCTGAAGAACAGTCAGGGAAGTCAAGAGTGGGAGAGTTTTAATGAAAGCAGCCATGCTTAGTGATGTCAAAGGCAAGAGCTGGGTCAGGAAGAAGAGCTGGCTCCCTCACATTCCTCATTAATCATGTCTGCTATTAAATTCAGTGGGAAGCCTAAAATGCAAAATGAGTTTTTGTCCATACTTATTTTGTATAGCTATTCCCAGATGGTATGCAAAATCATATCATATTTTCTCCTGGGTGCCTTTTTTTTTTTTCTTCCAGAAATTCAGAAGGCTAATTTGGAATACTGGGAATTTATTGGCCCTTTTAATAGGTTTACATAAAATTCAGTCTTCAAAACAGATCCTACCTCTGACACTCACAGGTGATTGATTTACCTTACTTGTAAAGTTCTTACCTGCCTGGTAAGAACTACAGCCAGGCTTTACCAGTTATGGGTTCAAGGCTCTAGAAGCTCTACTCAGAAACATGCAATGACCGTCACCAAGTTCAGATTCTCTCGGTGTCTGTTCCTCTTCCAACCTGCATCAGAATTCCAGAGGGACTGGGCCTTCCCTATAAACAATCTGAATGGGAAGTCCAGTAGGAGCTTCTGCAAACACAATAAGCACCCCAGCAGCTCTGCATGTGCATTGCAGTTTACAAAACTACAACTGGATTTACGCAGAACTCACATTTGTGCATTGCCTTTTAGAAAGCTTCGTCAAATCATACACACATTTTATCAAAGGTGAGGTGCTTTCATCAAATGTGGAAAAGTCTACTTTTTTCCTTATTCATGCTAAATATCATACAGTGTAAAAGCCTGAACACCTCAATAATGAGCACAAATAAGCACCTAGTGGATTATGTATTTATTTGTGGAGCTGTCTTTTCACTTGGGAGTAAAACTGTTGAATAATATTTCTCTCCTGATTCAGCACCACCAGGGGTAAGAGACCTCTCCATTTGATACTGGAATGGTTTCCATTTTTAATATTGCATAGCCTCAGTTTTATTTACTATTTATTCAATTATTCATCACACCAGCCTTCCACCAAAGTAACAATGGTTTAAACTTTATAAGGTGCAAAACAGAACTGAACACTGTAATTCCTTAAAAACAACAATACACAACATGTGCATAGCTGTTCATACCACTGTATCATTGTGTCTCATCACATCACACTCCTGGAATACGTGAGCCGAAAGCAGAGTGGTCATGGAAGGCTTTTGTGGTGAATATGGTCCTCAAGTTTCACTCTGATGCTGAGATATTCAGATACTTCATTTTATACTATATTTCTTGAATACTCCTTCTATTTTTGGAGAGTAGGATTTTAAATTAGAAGGAAAGTTCCATTAAAATCCCATCTGGGATGCTTTCAGCATTTTTGTTCTTGCTTCTTAAAAACATATTCCTTCCATAACACCTGGCCTATGCTTCTATATCCCTGCACTTCCTAAAGCTTATCAGTTAAAGAACATGTGTATAAATATGTGTGTGTGTATAAGGGCTCTACATTCTCAATAACACATCCTCTGATGATAATGCAAGCCTCGTTTGCACGCTGAATGGCACACAAAGGTTTATAAGATAGTGGTGGGAGTACTTTGGGTACATTTCTAATGGCTGTGAAGCTACCACAGCTAAGAGATGAGAAGGAGCAAATCCTCCATTTGTTTAAGCTGATAATACTTGTGCTGGCTTGGTGCAGCCAAAGCTCTTTGAGAAGTTTCTTAGCTAGGATTCCTTGACTCAGCACCCAAGCCACTTAAAATTATCTCGAAGAATGTGGCAACAGTTAAATGCAAAGAGGTGTTGGATGTGATCGGACTGCGAATGGCCTGATGAAGAACAGAATCCGGAGTAACCTGAAAGGAAACACTTCATTAGCATGCCTAAAGGATCCTCTCTACAAAGGTAAGAGTGAGTTAGTACATGTGAGGCCATCTTGCTGAGGTTTACTCTCTGGGTCTTTTCACTTCAGTCCTCTTGTCCCTTGTTCCTTAAAGTGAGATGACACATCTCTCCTACCAAGTTTCAACTACTGCTTCTCTGTCTTCCTGCAAAGCACTAAAATGAGAATTATCCTTTGAGTCTCATGCCAACCAATTATAGCTTCCTCTGTTGCCCCAACTCATCTCCTGCCCTGTATTATGGTTCTTGGCTAATCTCCTTCGCATTCCATGTTCACCAAACACGTTACATCTGGTTCATACTCTGCCCCTTCAATCTTGAACACTCACTCCCAGATGACTTCTATCTACCTTTAAACTACCCAGTCAAGAGGCAGCTCCTTAGTACCATAGGTTTTTTTTTTTCCTTGTACATGCAACATTGGCTATACATGCCACAGTGCAGTCACTAATTGGCATTTGATATTTTTTCAGCTTCAAATTAAAACACCTAGACCTCTGACAACCAGCCTCATGTTCTCCAGCTTTCGAACTCCCTTGCTTACAGCACAATGACTCTGGAGGTTGAACCCCTTCCCTCATGTCCTACTCCTTTATCTACCCAACATAGGTCTTTTATTTGATTCATTTCCTCATTCAACAAATCCTTTCCATCCTAGTGTTTGCCAGACATCACTCACCGCTGGGAACCCAGTAGTAAGTAGTATAGATAAGATACCTCAATTTGCAGAAGGTACATTCCACCATGATAATGTAGAATCGTGGAATCACTTGATTTCTATCTATCACATCCTCCTGGAAAAAAAAATTATCCAAGACTATGCTGAACGTTTGTTCTTTGTTTCCAACCCTGATGCCTGAGCGCTGTTAGAGAAGGCACACTTCAGAGCAGTCTGGAGTGAGGTCACCATTCGGTTAAATAAAATCAAAGAAAATAATCTGTCTAGTAGGACTGTCAAAGGATATAACAGTAATCACCCTTGATGTCCTAAATTCCCCACAGAGCCCAGAAGAGCCCTGTGATGATAAAATGATGGTGGTCTGTATTCATTACAGTGAGGATTGTGTGACAGACGCCCTGTGGGCAAGGCTCCCTGGTGCCTACGCCCTTCTGCACCTCCCTCACCTAGCACCATGCCCGGCACACAGAAGGTGCTAATGGAAACTTGAAAACTACATCTGTACCTCACAGATGAGAAAACTGAACCAGAGAGAAGCTCGGTAACTCTCCCAAGATCACACACTAGCAAGGACAAGCCAGCAACCTGAGGACTGGAATTCCAGACCACCTTGGTCTTCAGGCCACTGCCCTGAATTCATGTTTCTGCGTCACCTCGTCACAGTCACCACTAAGGACGGGAAGCCCAGGGAAGGTCAGGGCCAAGTGCACTTTGCTCTTTTCTAGTATCACTGCCATTTGAAAGGAAAGAATAAAAGAGTAAAGGAGTGAACCAATAAATAACATGAACAACTGAATCTCTGGAGATACATAAAATGGGGAAGGAGTACTAATTCTCTCCGAATCTGAGGAATAATTGTGGCTAAATAATCTGCCTTCCAAGACCGATGCCTTGTCCTAAGTGTTTTCTCTGTCTTGTCACATCTTAAGGCAATTGTACTAAGCATAGGACTTCCCTGGTGGCTCAGACGGTAAAGCGTCTGCCTTCAATGCGGGAGACTCAGGTTCAATCCCTGGGTTGGGAAGATCTCCTAGAGAAGGAAATGCCAACCCACTCCAGTACTCTTGCCTGGAAAATCCCAAGGACAGAAGATCCTGGTAGGCTAGAGTCCATGGGGTTGCAAAGAGTCGGACATGACTGGGCAACTTCACCTTCACTTTCTGTCACTAAGCATAGAAGGTCCAGCATATCTAAATGACCCACTAAGAACACTTGTCCTTTGTGCTTCAGATATTTCTTCAAGAAAGAAACAGGTTTTGAGTAAATAAATCCCATTTTCATGGTTATAATTGCAGAGACATCTGAAAGATAAAATGTGCCATTTTCATCATGTTTTTGAAGAGACACAGCAAAGCTGGTATGATCTGGAAAGAGAGCAGCATAAGCTGAAATGTATGCTGTGAATGTCTTAAAAATGTTAAATATCCACTATCATTCTACTGCTTCCTATTACAGAGTTTAACATCCTACACATTTACTGTTCAAAGCTGAAGCCAAGGAGACAGAAGTCTTAGCCTGAGGCAGAAGCCTCGATTTATGGAGGCGCTGTTATAAAGAATTTGCTTCTTGAATTTGGGTGTTAGAATATTTTCTCAGTTTATGCAGGTCCATGATGTGGTTGAGGTGATGTGCACAAATGGGATAATGGACAGGATATAAAAAGGGAGCCTGTGGATGGAAAGGAAAGTACGGTAAGAGAAGATGGAGTGAAATGAAATCTTAATTTTCCAGAGCAATAGTTGGCCAGCTCAGCTCTATATTATATCCACCTGGGCCACTGCAAAAACTCCAGATAAACAAGCCCTGCCCTAGACTGCTGAACTCAGACTCTCTAGGAGTGGGGCCCAGTCATCAGTATATTACCAAACTCCCCAGGAAATGTCAGAGTTAAGCCAAGGTTGAGACCCACTGTTCCCGCACCTCTAATGGAGACAGCTGCTAGAGAGTGGGGCTACAGAAGCTCATTTATGCAGTGATGAATGTGTCCTTTCATCTTCTGCATGCTCCCTAGACAACCTTTCGTTCTCTCTTACTTTCTTCTATTTCTCTTTCAGGTTACATTTAATTTGTTCATGCTCACTTTCTTCATCGATTTTACTCTCTCTTCATGCAAACAGTCCATATGGAAGTGATTTCTAAGCCGAAATTTCTACTTCACTTTACACAGGTATCTTGTCCAGATTTTCAACCAAAAAAAACTTCTCTGGCACTTCCTCTACTGAAGCCTTTCCTGGCACCTGGGGCTTCTGATTCTATTACAAAGCCAGCTGTTTGGAAGCAAGCATCCATTAGAGCACATCAAATGATAAAAGAAGGCTGAAATAGCTTCAAATTTCCTTTACATCACCTTGTTCTTGAAACCAATTACAGTCACACTATCACAAACTGGGCCCTGAAATCTACCAACACTTATGAATTTTCTCTGATGCTATCTCTCCCTTTTCTTTTCTTGCAAAGGTTTAGTAGATATATAGACTCTCCTGTCTCGCACCTCAGAATCTACAGGGTTATTTTTTTTCTGGTCCAAGATGATTCAGCGTCACCATTATTAGCACTTGTTATACATGCCAGGGAATAAAAGAGGTTGGCTTTTCAGGTCATGAAGCTTGTTTCATGAAATCTGTGGCTTATTAACTATATAAAACTTGATTTCTTTTCCAGGAAAAATTTTTAACCATGGGCAGAGAGAAAGTACACATGATGTAATTTAGTTGTGCAATAAATTAGGTTGGCTTAATTTAATGATCAATTATTAATGAATTAGTAACAGACAAATATATTCCACAGATTATCCCTAAACTTTCTTTTAGCTAATAATGATAGCATCTTTCCCACTGAACATTTTATACGAGCTGCTAACAAGTTGCCAAATTAGCAGATTTAAGTTTCATTACCTTTTGATTTCCCTATCTGTCTTGTAATGAGAGATCTAATGAGCAAAGACAAGGCTAGGAAGAGGCAGTGAGAAAGAGAAGGAAAAAATAGAAGCAAAAAAGACTAAGGAACATAGAAGCAGGTACATTCCAAGTCGCACTCACCAAGTTACACCAATGAGGACTGTGTTACAGCCTCCTCTCTTTATTAAAAGATTTCAGTGTATATTCGCCTCATGAACCAAGACTCTGATACCCTGAGGTACCTGGAGGAAATTTAAGAAGGATTTAAAGACACATAACATAACTCTAGCCATTCTTACTTTCACCAGGATGTTTAAATAAACAAAATAAACAAAAAATGTAGGCCCATCAAATGAGTCTTCAATGTGGTGAAAATGAGCAGATTATCATTTACTTTCCTTTGCAGAAATCATCCTTATGGCTGATTTATTAGCCCTACATGAAAATCATGATCATTACTCTGTGCTCACACCTTGGTTTGACCTTCTCTGCCTCCCTGCAAAGGGTCACCATACTCGCGTAATTAACCATGCACCATCCTGGTTGGCTTTGTTGTATATTCAAACACTGAAGTCATCCTCAAAGAGTTACCACTTCAGAGAATATTAAGGTCAATGAGTCTTGTTAATGAAAAGCAACTTAAGAAAAAACAAAGAGAAACATGATGTAAAAGTATGGCATAAAAATAGCACAGCTTACCAGTCCCACTTAGTGTCTGGCACCTGATGAATTATGTGTCCCTGAACTAGTCAGCCTCAGGGCTGACTCTCCATTCCCTAATGCCACTAGGAAGGTATGTTGACTGGTTAACCTAGCTATGAAGTTGAAGTGAACCATTTTATGGCCCTATTTAAAGATCTTTCCTAAATTATTAATTCAAAATTATAAACTGCACTGGAAAATGCTGACACTAAACTGAATGTACCATTTGCAACCCAAGAGTCCCAGATCAGTACCTTTGAAATGATTACACTATTATTTTTAATATGTTTCTGAAGACTACAACCAATTCACCCACATTGTATTAGCATTGATGTTAATTCAGAAAGATAGAGCATGGTATTTGGGAACAGCTGTTTTACACAATTGGGCATCCCAGGTGGCACAGTGGTAAAGCAACCAATGCAGGAGATGCAAGAAATGTAGTTTGATCCTTGGGTTGAGAAGATCCCATGGACTAGAAAATGGAAACCCACTCCAGTACTCTTGCCTGGAAAATTCCATGGACAGAGCAGTCTGATGGGCTACAGTCCATGGGGTTGCAAAGAGTTAGACATAAGTGAACACACGCACGCACACACACACACCTTACACAGGTAACACAATAACAACAAAAAAGAGAAGTTAACACTGTTGGGAGTCTAAAACCCAGTTTCATATTCTTGTGATTCAATCTGAATATACAGAACATACATCAACACCCTTCCACATTACTTTCTTCTTCCGATACTTAATTTTAAAGATAATATTTAAATAAATCACCCAGAAAGCAAGCTGATTATCAATTATTTACTTATCAAGAGCCAAGCCTTTTTAATTTTCAATGAAATAGTTATTCAGATGAAAAACGCCTCAGAAATCCCCAACATATTGACCCAGAACATACATTTCATATATTTTCCCTCTTACAAACTTATTTTTAATATATGTAATTATTAATGAATTCATTTATAAACAGCATAAGAAAACACTGCTCTATAATTAATGCAGCACTAGATCTAGTATTTTTCTATTTCTATTAAAAAGCAAGGGAGTTTCCAATGATGGAGAAGTCAGTTTATGATGTATGACACAACCAAGAACACTTCTGACTTGGCCAAGTCCTCCTTCCAGTCTCGATACTGGTTACGTCTTCCCAGAGCTCATTTCTCCATGCTTTCATGTATGTGTCCATCCTTCCCTGTGAGGTAGTCTGTGCACGTTAGGGAGACCTGCCCTGATCTTCAGACCTGATGCGGCTAAGTGCATCCTTCTCTCTTGGCAGCGATGGGCTCAGGAATGCAGGGCTAAGCCAATGAATTTCATGAAATTTTCCTGGCTAAAGGGACTGGTTAAATAATTGGCAGGTAACCCAATATTGGTCAATGTAACTTACTGGACTATTGCTCCAGGCACTGAAGAACACATCTCCTTGTTTCTAACAGAGAACTGTTGGAAGTGACCATCTCCTCTCAACTTTGTCTCCTGGCATGAGGCCCAGATCCTTGAACTTCTTCCTTTAACTGAAACTATATATTCCCTATATTAGGTGAGTTTGAACTTTCTTCTTTCCCACCATTCATAACCCAAACACTTATACCCTGACTTCCTCTAAAACTAAAAAGTCTGGCCCTTAACAACTCTGTATTTCTTTCAGCACAGTTCAATTTCATCCTTCCCAGCAAGTCCCCCCGCTTGTCCTGGAATCAATATAACATCCAGTATAAAAATGTACAGTGGTAAGAATAAGAGCACACAGGAGCATCCATTTCCTGTGTATGACTACACAATATTTGGTATATTACATGATGCCTAACATATTAGGAAGTATTACTATATTAATTTTTTTTAAGTCTGGACTCAAAAAGAAATGCATTTTAAAAAAATCAGTAAGAAACACTTCTAAAATGACACTAGCCTTCTAAGCAATTATAGCTTAAATCCAGATTGTGGAAACAGAGATTCATGTACAAGCTCAAAGTTCCATAAAGCTTCAAAACAATTTTCTAAATCATTTTTATGAAGATTTTTGATTCAAAAGGTCTGGAATATGTTTAAGATGGTGATTATATCTTTAATATCACTGAAAATCAGAAGTTGTAATTTTTATAAAAGCAGCAAAAGAAACTTTACATGTGTGTTTTTGTCTTAAAGTATGTTGTATTTCGACTTGGGAGTATGGAACTGACAAATGACAACAGCAAAAGTCTGTCTGAAACTTCACCTGTATGGAGGTATTAAGTGGAAGAAGACAGCATATGACCAGGAAAACATTTACTTCCTACATAATCAGAGAGTGGAGAGCAAGATAACCCTGAAAACTATATGTGACTTGGCACAAAATGACTATGAACTTTCCTAACTGCCAACAAACTAAAAAGCACTACTGAAAAACACACATCCTCAAAAGTCTCGCTCCTAATATCAGGGTAGGAAGAATATATGAAAGTTTTAGGAAAGGTTAGTACAACAAGAAAAACAGATGCTTGTACCTTATCTCTTATCCATCTATCCTTTAGCCTATTAGTTATGCATTAGACCAGGTGAAAAACTCTGATATTATTAGATTAATATTATTACTGATATTGATATTATTAATAACTAGTTATAGATTCCTAGGCAAGTATCTTAAACTTGGTATGCCTTCATTTCCCCACCTAATCAATGGGAATGATAAGTGCATATGAAGGGATTATCTAGTGTGTCATCTTAGCACTGGCAAGAGACTGACATAATGTCTTCACAGCAAAAATTCAAGAAAGATGAACTGCAGTCATTATTCTTAACGCCTGTCTCTAGACTGGCAGCAGCCCACTTGTAGCTCCTACAGAGAATCCAGGTACAAAGAACTGAGTGACTGCCCCAGGGAGAAAACATCCTTCCTAAGACAGTACTTCTGGTTCTGGTATATAAGCCATGGACACCTTTGATAAGCACAAAAATGTCCTCTACTGTTCTAATAGTTTCTGATATTTCAAAATAAGTTCAGAATGGGAATTAGATGCAAATTAAACCAATTATAAAATCATGTGCATTTTTCCAAAATACCATGCTCCTCCTTCAAACTCAAGATATTCTAACATCCCTCTAAAGTGTGGTCCTCCATTACAAATATTAGAATCACTCCAGGTGAGGCAATTTATTAAAGTGCGAATTACTTCATTTCTTCTGAAGGAAGATATAGTATGACATGGGGAGAGTTCTGAGAAACTTCAGTGTTTGTAGTCACTTAGGTAAAAGTTTATACACATTTAGATGTGCTAAATAATAATCTGGGGCATTGGTTCTCAAAGTTTCATTCCTGGACCAGTGGTATTAGCATCACATAGAAACTTACTGAAATTACAAATTCTTGGACCCCATCTCAAACCTGCAGAATCGAATTCTAGGGGCAAATCCAGCAGTCCCTGCTTTCCAGGTGATCGTAAAGTTTGAGGAATGCTAAAATTTTGAGAACTACTCCTCCAGGGTCTTGTTATGCAACATGTGGTCCAAAAATAATGCTTGGGCATCACCTGGGCGCTTTTTAGATATCAGAAATTTGGGCTTCATCTCAGTCCAAGGAAATCAGATTCTACAATTCAACAAGATGCCCAGATTTTTTCTACACACATTGAAATCTGAGAAATCAGGGACTAAGGAAATGTTTTTTTAAACTTCCATTAAAGTAAAAATATATATAACTTCCCAAGTCCCTTTCCTAGAGATTCTGTTTCTGAAAGTCTGGGATGATTTTAAGATTTTATATTATATACAACATTAATACCAGATAATTATATCAGAAATATTAAAAAAAAAAATAAAGCTTCAGAGAAAAATTCCTGGGCACCACCTAAGTGATGAATCATTGCTCTTTATCAAGACTTCTCAAGCTCCACACTGTAATGACTTTGAGCTAGGAAATTCTTTGTTGTGGGGATATTCTGAGCTCTGTAGGAAGTTTACTGATATTCTTGGCCTCCTCCCACTAGGTGTTGGTAGCAGCCTCTCCACTTATAACAATTAAAAAGGTTTCCAGACATTGACAGGTGTCCCCTTGAGGACAAAATCCCCTCATCCTCCACTGAGAGCCACCATTCTAGAAGAAAATGGTTGCATTTATCTATTACTGTGTGATATTCTACTCCAAAGCTTAGGAACTTAAAAGAACAACCATGCAGCTGCTCCTGTGGGTCAAGAATTCAGTAAAGGGATGGCTGAGTGGCTCTTCTATTCCATGTGGCATCAGCCCTCAACACTCCCTCAGTTGCCTTCTGGTAACAGCTGAACTGGAAGATGCATGAATACCTCATTCACACATCGGGTCTCTCGGACCTCTCTCTGTCCACGTGATGCCTCAGCATTTGTCAGTGTGAACTGGATTGCGTTCTAGCACCATGGACAGATCCCCCAAGAGAGTAGAAGGTTCCAGCTCTCTTAATGGTTAGGCATGGAATTCTCACAGTGTCATTTTCTCTATGTTGCAAGGATCAAAGCAAGTCACAATGGCAGCCCAGATTCACAGAGAGGCTCACAGACCTTAACTATTCACAGTTTTGGAGGAAATGACAGCAGTCACCTTTGGAGACTACTTGCCTCAGTGAAACTCACACAGACAATCTACTTTAACAACAGGAATGGCCATACCCTATTTATACATTTATTACAAATTTTTATAGATGATGCATTATGGAAATACTTTTTTATGGCTTTTCCATTTCACTGCCTCCATTCTAACCCCATTCCTCTTTTGACAAGTAAACTTTTAGAGTTATAATACATAGACTATAAAGAATATACAACTAAATTGTAGAACCAGGTGAGTTTTAAATCTTGGATCAAGATATAGAAGGTTATCAGTATCCCCAGAGGCCTACCAGTCATTTATTCCCTCCAAAAGAAACCAATGAATTACATCAAAATAAATTAGATTTTTCTACCTTTTCAATTTCATATAAATGGAATCATAAACCATTATCCCTTTATGTGTGATTTCTTTTGCTTAGCACCTTGTCTAGAGGATTCATCCATGCTGTTTTGTGGTAAACTTGTCCTTCATCTCTTCTCTTCACTTATCTTTTATTTCTCAGCTATATTAACAGTCTTTAAAAGCTAATTCTACAACACCTCAGATGAAAACTCATCATCAGCTCTACAGATTCTCTACTACTTTCAAAATAAATCCATGGCTAGCCTCCACAATCTCATACCAATCTTTTTTTAAAATCTTACATTACTCAACAAACAGAATACTCAACTGGGTCTCCCATAATCTTCAACTTCCACCAAATTTTCATTTTCATTCAGCCTCCCTGGGTCTTAGAATGGAAAAACTGATTTCCATGGTCCTGAGTTGGCTGGGCTTTTGATTTTGAATTTTTAAATACTGCAGTGACTATATATTCTGTTAGCTGATCAGTAAAGAAATCATAACCCAAGAAAGTCTGTGTTGTTTCTTGCTAACCTGGAAGAAACACTGAGGTATAAAGTATTTTCTCTTGAGGTAGAGGTATCACCTCGATTTCAAGCAGGGATTTTGAAAATATAAAATTTGGCTGAGATTTCAAAGATATAAACTGATTAGGAACAAGTCAAAGAGCAGAACTCAAGGGAAAAAAAATACTAAACAGAGGTCACTATGAATGGGATGACATCATCTTGAAGAAACTCTCATTCTTCTATACTAGGAATACATCAAGAAAAAGAGTACTGCTTGAATCTCATAATTACAGCTTTGGAGGAACCATGTATTAAAGAACTGAAGAAATAAGAGAAGGTTAAGGGTCCAGAAAGAAGCAATAAACATTGAGGGAAGTGTAAATTTTTATTTTGAACATGAAGAAATAGTGGCAATGAGAGATGTTTTTGATTATTTGAAAGTATGTTCTTCATGTGCTCCCATCACCAGTGGTGGGAGGTGGCCTGACTTAAAGTTTGCTCTTAAGTATGCTTAAAGTATGCTCTAACAACATATCTTCTCAGACAGGTAGCGCTAGTGGTAAAGAACCTGCCTGCCAATGCAGGAGACATGAGAGACCTGAGTTCGATCTCTGGGTCAGGAAGATCCTCTGGAAAAGCGTATGGCAATCCACTCCAGTATTCTTGCTTCTTGGAGAATCCCATGGACAAAGGAGACTTGTGGACTACAGTCCATAGGGTTGCACACAGTCGGACACGACTGAAGGGACTTAGCAGGCAGGGACACTAATAACATATTCCCAGATGCTGGTCACCATTACCCCTACCATAGTTTGGCCTCAAGCTAAACTCCAGGGAGGGAACACAGCCCCACCCATCAGCAGAAAGTTGGATTAAAGACCTACTGAGCATGGCCCTGCCCACCAGAGCAAGAGACAGTTTTATCCACAGTCAATTACTTCCACCAGGAAGCTTCCACAAGCCTCTTGTCCTTCAGAGGGCATACACAATGAAAACCACAATCACAGAAAACTAAGCACACTGATCACATGGATCACAATCTTGTCTAACTCAATGAAACTAAGAGCCATGCCATGTAGGGCCACCCAAGATGGATGGGTCATGGTGGAGAGTTCTGACAAACCATGGTCCACTAGAGAATGGAATGGCAAACCACTTCAGTACTTTTGTCTTGAAAAACCCATGAAAAGTATGAAAAGGAAAAAAGATAGGACACTGAGAGATGAACTCCCCAGGTTGGCAGGTGTCCAATATGCTACTGAGGAAGAGCAGCGAAATAGCTCAAGAAGGAATGAAATGGCTAAGCCAAAGTGGAAACAACGCCCAGTTGTGAACGTGTCTGGTGGTGAAAGTTAAGTCTGATGATGTAAAGAACAACACTGCACAGGAACCTGAAATGTTAGGTCCATGAATCAAGAAAATTGGAAGTGGTCAACAGGAGATGGCAAGAGTCAACATTGACATTTTAGCAATCAGTGAACTAAAATGGACTGGAATGGGTGAATTCAATTCAGATGACCATTATATCTACTACTGTGGGCAAAAATCCCTTAGAAGAAATGGAGTAGCCCTCACAGTCAACAGGAGTCCAAAAAGTGGTACTTGGGTACATTCTCAAAAACAACAGAATGATTGATCTCTGTTTGTTTCCAAAGCAAGTCATTCAATATCACAGTAATCCAAGTCTATGTCCCAACCAGTAATGCCAGAGAAGCTGAAGTTGAATGGTTCTATGAAGACCTATAAGACCTTCCAGAACTAACAGCAAAAAATAGATCCTTTTCAAGATAGGAGATTGGAATGCAAAAGTAGGAAGTCAAGAGACACCTGGAGTAACACAGAAGTTTGGCCTTAGAGTACAAAATGAAGGAGGGCAAAGGCTAAAAGAGTTTCACCAAGAGAACACACTGGTCATAGCAAACACCCTCTTCCAACAACACAAGAGAAGACTCTATACATGGACATCACCAGATGGTCAATACTGAAATCAGATTGATTATATTATTTGTGGTCAAAGATGGAGAAGCTCTAAACAGTCAGCAAAAACAAGACCAGGATGTGACTGTGGCTCAGAGCATGAACACCCTATTACACAATTCAGATTTAAATTGAAGTAGGAAAAATCACTAGGCCAATCAGGTATGACCTACATCAAATCTCCTGTACTTGTACAATGGAAGTGACAAATAGATTCAAGGGATTAGGTATAATAGACAGAGGGCCTGAAGATCTATGGATAGAGGTTTCTAATACAGTAACAGAAGGCATTGATAAAAACATCCCCAAGGGAGAAAAAAATGCAAAAAGGGGAAAACGGCTGTCTGAGGAGGCCTTACAAATACCTGAGAAAAGAAGAGAAGTGAAAGGCAAAGGAAAAAAGGAAAGATATACCCATCTAAGAGCAGAGCTCTACAGAACAGCAAGGAGAGATAAGAAAGCCTTCCTCAGTGATCAATGCAAAGAAATAGAGGAAAACAATAGAATGGGAAAGACTAATCTCTTCCAAAAAAATTAGAGATATCAAGGGAACATTTCATGCAAAGATTAGCACAATAAAAGACAGAAATGATATAGACCAAACAGAAGCAGACGATATTAAGAAGAGGTGGCAAGAATACAAGGAAGAACTATACAAAAAAGATCTTCATGACCCAGATAATCATGATGGTATGATCACTCAATTAGAGCCAGACATCTTGGAGTGTGGAGTCAAGTGGGCCTTAGCAAGCATCACTACAAACAAAGCTAGTGGAGGTGATGGAATCCCAGTTGATCTATTTCAAATCCTAAAAGATGATGCTGTTGAAGTGCTGCACTTAACACGCCAGCAAATTTGGAAAACAGCAGTAGCCACAGGACTGGAAAAGGTCAGTTTTCATTGCAATTGCAAAGAAGGGCAATGCCAAGAATGTTCAAACTACTGCACAACTGCAATCATTTCACGTGCTAGCAAAGTAATACTCAAAATTTCCCATGCCAGGCTTCAGCAGTATGTGAACCGAGAACTTCCAGATGTTCAAGCTGGATTTAGAAAAGGCAGAGGAACTAGGGATCAAATTGCCAGTATCCACTGGATCATAGAAAAGGCAAGAGAATTCCAGAAAAAATTGATTATGCCCAAACCTTTGACTGTGTGGATCACATAAACTGTGGATAATTCTTCAAGAGATGGGAATACCAGACCCCCTTACCTGTCTCCTGAGAAATCTGTATGTAGGCCAAGAAGCAACAGTTAGGCCCAGACATGGAACAATGGTCTGGTTCAAAATTGAGAAAGAAGTACATCAAGGCTGTATATTGTCACCCTGCTTGTTTAACTTCTATGCAGAGTACAACATGCAAAATGCTTGGCTGGATGAAGCATGAGCTGGAATCAAGATTTCCAGGAGAAATATCAAATAACCTTACATATGCAGATGATACCACCCTTATGGCAGACAGTGAAAACTACAGAGCTTCTTAATGAAAGTGAAAGAGGAGAGTGAAAAAAGTGGTTCAAAATTCAACATTCAAAAAACTATGATCATGGCATCCAGTCCCCTCCCTTCATGGCAAACAGATGGGGTAACAATGGAAACAGTGACAGAGTTTATTTTCTTGGGCTCCAAAATCACTGCAGATGGTGACTGCAGCCACGAAATTAAAAGATGCTTGCTCCATGGAAGAAAAGCTATGACAAACAAGGACAGCATATTTAAAAGCAGAGACACTACTTTGCCAAAAAAAGGTCTGTCTAGTCAAAGCTATGGTTTTTTTCAGTAGTCATATATGGATATGAGAGTTGGACCATCAAGAAGGCTGAAGACCTAAGAACTGATGCTTTTGAACTATGGTGTTGGGGAAGACTCCTGAGAGTCCCTTGAACTACAAGCAGATCGAATCAGTCAATCCTAAAGGAAATCAGTCCTGAATGTTCATCAGAAGGACTGATGCCGAAGCTGAAGCTCCAACACTTTGGCCACCTGATGCAAATAGCCGACTCATTAGAAAAGATCCTGATGCTGGGAAAGATTGAAGGTGGGAGGAGAAGGGGATTAAAAAGGACAAGGTGATCGGATGGCATCACTGACTCAATGGACATCAGTCTGAGCAAGCTCCAGGAGCTGGAGATGGCCAGGGAAGCCTGGCATGCTGCAGTCCACAGGGTCGCAAAGAGTCAGACACAACTGAGAGACTGAACAACAGATGCTGGTATATTAACTAGAAACATCAGCTACTTGGGCCCCTTTTACAAAGCAAGATTCTCTAGTTCTACCTCGTAATCTACCGACACACATGGGACATGGTTCTAAAGAATACGCTGTGTTTTGTCTTTTAAGCAAGGGCCTAGGCAAGCTCTGAGACCTCTTTCATTTCAAGAAATACCTACGTCTTATGGTGAAAAGCTACATGAAAATGCTTGTAATTATAAATACGACTATGACAAGTGTAATGAGAAAAGAATGAAGCTTAAAGTGAAGATCTTAATAAGATCAAGAACATCTCCACTCAAGAAATGGCATTTATGCTGAGACTGAAAGATAGGGAAGGGCTTTCCAGGCTGCAAGTAGGATGAAGAGCATCTTCAGCAAAAGGAAGAGCATGTAAGGAGGCCCCAGAGTGGGGAGAAGACATGTGTTTGTGAGGAACTGAAAGAAGGCCTGTGTGTCTGAAGCAGATGCCTGGTCCAAGAGGAGAGTCAGGGAGGAGCCACATCATGCTCTGGGTGATGTTTGACTTCACGCATCATTTTTCCCAGGGATGTGGTTAAACATTATTCTGGTGTTTCGGTGAGAATGTTCTGGTTGAGATTGACATTTAAATAAGTGGACCTGAAGCAAAAGAGACTGTTCTCCATAATGTGGGTCAGCCTTGTTCAATAGGTTGAAGCCCTAAATAGAGAAAAAGCCTGATTCCATTTGGCAAGGGAGAGCTCAGTCAGAAGGCCTTTGGCTTGAACTGCAAGGCTGGCCCTTCCCTGGATCTCCACTTCACTGACTCACCCTTTAGATCTCAGACCTACCAGACTTTTATATTGTATATACACATATCCTATGGGTCCTGCTTCTCTAGAGAACTCTGACTAAGACAGTAAGACTTAAGATTCAAATTGGGAGCCATTGCAGACAAATGCTGTTAGCAAATACTGACCATCACATATTTAGTCTGCACACTTTTTTTTATCCTAGTAGATCAGAACAGACTTCTAGAAAGGACTACCATATTCACAGCCTTCCCAAAGTCCCTTTATCCCTTTAATATTCTCTGCTATGCCCTTTATAGCTTTGCACCCTCCTATTATTTAATAAAGTCCAAACTCAAAGTTTCTGCAGCTGCCTGCTTTAAAGCTTTTACTGGACAAACCACAAAAATACAGCTGCTTTGAAGCCAATTTAACTCCATGGCCCCCAGCATACCAACTACACAGCTTCCAAATTCCAAATTTCTTTTTCTCCAGAGTTTGTATGTGGAGTATAGTGGAATGGCAAGAAAAATTCAGTCCAGGTCTTGAGTTAAGACAAACATCAATTTATTTTCCTACTAGAAATAAATCTGTAAAGAACTTTCTTTGAATTAGGGTCCACAGTGGGGGGTTTCTTGTAATATCTTTTCCTGGCTTCCATCCAAGGGAAGCCACACAAACTAAATCAAGTGTGATAGAGGGAGCCCCTCTGGCTCATTGGAGCATGGAGGGAAGTCAGGATTCTTCTCAAAGAATTTACACAACTCAAATAGTAATAATGGCTCTCAACTTTCTTACTACACAATGCCTGCATGACTTCTACTAAAGAAAAAAAAAAAAAAGACAGCATTTAAATGTTATCACCATCAAGTGTATTTTGATAACCTACTCTTCACAATGTGCCAGGCCAGATATTAGGGATTGAGTGACTGACTATGTACACCATTCCTTCATTCATTTCACAAAGACATGATGGATGCAAAGTCCCTTGCAAGACTCTGGGGACAGAGCAGTGAAGAAGGAGAGATGAAACATGGATCTTTCCCTCTTTCACTGGCTCCTCTTTTTTTTTTTTCTGGAGGAGTGAAGGAGACTATAATATGATAACTGAGCCAGGTAATTTCAGAAAGCAATGAGTGCTGTGATTGTGATCATAAAAAGAATAAACACTTAACATACAATTTGTGCCAGAAACTGTACTAAGCAGTTTGCTCACATGAACTCATTTAACTCTCATCACACTCCGTGAGACAGGTACTATTAGCACCTTTGTTCAACAGATTAGGGCACTAAGTCAATATGATGTAAGTAAATTTGGCTGAAACGAGGTAGAGCCAGGATCTGCTTTCTGACTCCAGAGTCTGTGAGCCTCACTTTCACGCTCCATTGGGTGCTGTGAGAGGAGGACACTGGGCTACCACATTAGATAGGATAACCAGAAAAGTCCCCCTAAGGACTGACGTTCCTTCTGAGACATGACTGGTATGAAGGATCCAAGGACTGAAAATGCCCGAGATGTTAAATAGACATCTGCCACCAATAACATCAGCTCTCGTTTTTGTAATGCTCCTCATAAGTCGAACTCCGTGGTAAGCTCACCCGTAGGCTCCAGCCTATCCAGTTCTCACACCATTCCTACCAGGCAGTTCTGCCTCTCCTCTCCCCATTCTCAGGAGGAGAAAAGAGAGACTCACAGAAACACGGAGAACTTGTTTTGAATCAGCAGAAGACAAGGATTGATTTTACTTACAGACTCTGGAAAAGTCCGAAGACTATATAAGGGAGTGAACTGAAGACTACAGATTGGAAAAGGCAAAGTCATGTAAATGAACAGAAAACATATTTAATACACAGAACTAATTTCTCCATTAAATAAAAGAGATGAAATAGTTGGCCTACATGAGGATGTTTAAAGCAGAGAGAACATCTCTTTTTGAAAAGGAATAAAAGAGAACAGAACCAAACATTTTTTGAGTATCTATTCTATATCAGGTACTGTGTTCCATGCTTTCTGGAGCCAGTGGATTGTAATTTTTAAACTTCAAATAGTCAAGATAGTCACTAGCAGATCAAGGTCCTGAGGTTAAATTCACATTCATGGTTGTCATCGCACCAACCCCTGGTTCCCTGAGGTTTCTTCTAATTGTCACAAGACTAGTCTCTGGTTTCACATGCATTTGTGTGTCAAAATTCCTATACTTTTGTCATAGCTTATATTTTAAGTCCTCCTGAGAATATTGCTCCTTACTTTAATAAATTACCCCAACATATCCTGGTAAGTGTATGTGAATGAATGAGAGAGAGAGAGAACAAGAAAAAGAGTACAAGAGCAAGAGACAGGGAGTAGAGACAGAAGGGAGGGGATCTCTCACACACACACACACACACACACACACACACACATGCACGCACGCACACACATGCACACACACACACACAGAGAATGGATGTGAATGGGTATGTCACAAAGTATCTGAAACGTCAGGGATGTTTCAAAGATGCAATACCCATATATTACCATTTGCTTGCCCCATTAATTCACAGCTTTATTGTAACTGTTAATTTGTAATGACATTCGGGTCCTTGGAAGAAAATAGAAGGAATGAGAGGTCCACTGAATTCTTGACCTTCCCAAAGTGGTCCAATGGTCAACAAGGTTTTAGGTTCCATCACGGAGCTTCCAAAATAAAAATAATTTAATGTCTTAATTATTCCTAAGTGCTGATAAGATAATTAATGAAAACAAAGAAGCAACTTAAAGTCTGTCTCTGCCTATAAATAAACTCACACAGTCAGATATCAGTAACCTATTTCATTGGAAAAGACCCTGATTCTGAGAAAGATTGAAGGCAGAAGGAGAAGGGGATAACAGAGGATGAGATGGGGATGGCATCACTGACTCAATGGACATGAATCTGAACAAACTCTGGGAGACAGTGAAGGACAGGGAAGCCTGGCGTGCTGCAGTCCATGGCGTCCCAAAGAGTCAGACATGATTGAGTGACTGAACGACAAATTTCCTTTTTCTGTGATGTTTCTTTTTTTTTTTTTTTCTGTGATGTTTCTTTAGTTCATTATATTCATTCCATTATCAGCCCATCCAGGAAGCTATCCATTTTTCTCTAAACCAACACTCACTAAGCACCTATCCATTCCAGGCCCATAATCTTAACCAGAAGTGCTGTTATAGGAATCATAAGCTTGTAGGTGGTGGCTGAGGTCATGGGCCTGGAAGCAATTTCCCAAAGAAAAACAATCCAGTTTAAAAAAAAAAATGATGAGGGTCTAAGACAGAGCCCTGAATAATGCAGACACTAAAGCATAAATGATATAGGGAAGAAAACCCAGAATAAATGGACAGAAAATTAGAAGAACAGAAAAGGCATAACATTTTTTAATAAGAAAGGAGGACTAGGTAAGATGCAGTCAGATGAAAACTGGATTGGTCCAGAGGATTAGGTACCCAGGAGGTTATTGGAAGGTTTTATCTGTGACATCTCAGTGCAAGGCTGGAGATAAAAGCTTGATTACGATGGGTTGAAAAGTGAAGGGCAAACACTCAATAGAAACTGTAATCAGAGATTATCTACTTGAAGAGTCTGGCTGTGAAGAAAAACAGAAAGGGCGAGCATTAAAGGATATTTCAAGTCAAAGGAGAGTAGCCAGTGTAAGACAGAAGTGACCTGAACGCATGCTCAGACGGTGGAGGGGGAGAGATTTGGAGATGCAGGAGGGCGAGCAGGGGGTCAGGGGGCACTCCGATCAAGAGCGCAGAGGCAGAGATATGTATGCTCTCAAGGTGAGACACACTCTACCTTGGGTCCTGGAAACAGGATGGAATTACATGTAATCCCCTACATGTTTTTTTTTTTTTAAGTGTAAGAACAGAAAGGTGAAGAAGAGCTCATCTCAAAATGCTGTTTTTCCAGGTGGCAAAGGCGAGGTTTAAGCAATTACTCAGGAGAGTGAGGTACAGGCTTCCCTGGTGGCTCAGATGGTAAAGAATCTGCCCACAATGCAGAAGTTCTGGTTGCGATCCCTGCGTCGGGAAGATCCCCTGGAGAAGGGAATGGCAATGCGCTCCAGTATTCTTGCCTGGGATACCCCATGAACAGAGGATCCTGGCAGGCTGCAGTCCATGGGGTCGCAAAGAGTCAGACACGACTGAACGACTAGCCCACAGGAGAGCGGGGCAGAGAATCTGAAGAGGCTGGGGCATGTGTGGCAAACCTATGCTGGAGAATGGGGGAGAGGGCCAAACAAGGACACTGAGAATTACTGAGAAGACACAGGAGAAACACTGGCCTGGAGCAATCTTCAAACTTCCTCACTCCCCAGAATCACCCAGGCTCTGGTTACAATACAGATTCTTGACCTTCAGCCAGATCTACGAGTCAACATCCTCAGCAGAGTTCTGGGGATTAGCGAGAGGTCTAGATATTTCTGATGATCAGTCAAGTGTGAGAACACTGTGGAAAGTTTAGATGTGATGGAGCCTGGTTAGGAGTATTAACTGTGCCACATGAGTTCACAAAAGGTATTTTTATAGTATTGCTTTAATTGATACATAGAAAAATTAGCGAGAGGTCCAGATATTTCTGGTGATCAGTCAAGTGTGAGAACACTGCAGAAAGTTTAGATGTGATGGAGCCTGGTTAGGAGTATTAACTGTGCCACATGAGTTCACAAAAGGTATTTTTATAGTATTGCTTTAATTGATGCATAGAAAAATTGGCACGTATGAATTTTAGCTCATTCATAAATTTTTATAGTCACAACTACAACAGTTCTATCAGTCTCCATCCCCCATAAAAAGCTAAATTTTTCTTTGCAGTCAAATTCTCTCCTAATCATGAACTTCTGATAATTGATCTGTTTTTCATTTCTATAGTCTCACCCTTTTAAAAAATGTCATATAAATGAATCCTAAAGTATAAGCTTTTGAGACTTTGTTTCACTGAGTATAATGCCTTTGAGATTCAGATAAGTTTTTGCTTCTGTCAATATATTTCCTTTGTATGGCTGTGTGTGTTAGCCCCTCAGTCATGTCTGACTCCTTGGGACCCTATGGACTATATGCTGCCAGGCTCCTCTGTCTGGGATTCTCCAGGCAAGAATACTGGAATGGGTAGTCATTCCTTTCTCCAGCGCATCTTTCTAGCCCAGGGATCAAACCAGGGTCTCCTGCATTGAGGAAGATTATTTGCCATCTGAGCCACCATGTTTGATCTGACTAGTATACTATCCAGACAAGTAATTGTCAGATGACTGACTAGTATTCACATATATATAGGTACATCACAATTTGTTTATTCATTTACCAATTGATGGACATTGCCAGTGTTATCAGCTTTTATGACTATGAACAATGCTACAGTGAACACCTGTGAAGATTTTTGTATAAACATGAGCTTTTATTCCTTTAGCATAAATATCCAGGAGTGAGATTTCTGCAAGGATGATGTCTTTTTTCATTAGCAAATGATTACTGAATCGCTGTTGTGTATAAAATGAAGTTTTAACTGTCTAGATATAGAGGACTTATCACAAAGTTGAAAAAGATGCAGAATGTCCTTCAAAACAAAGTAGGAGATATAGACATACACACAGTTATTACAAAATATTGAAGGAAGGGTTGAGAGGCAGTGGCTCCAGATGGAAGTTATACCTATGGGTTGAATACCAAGATATTCAACTTCAAGGCTGGTGTGATCATATGGAAGGACCATCTTCTGTTTTCATGGTCATAGTTGACACTATAGGACCATGTAGGCTCTAAAGCAATAACCAATCTGAATCAAGTAAAAATAAAAATAAAAACCTCATAGAGATATTATTGTTCACAACTGTATCAAAGGATTATCATATAATATGCAGTCAGTGAAGGCTTGGTAAAGAATAAAGAAGATTATATATAAAATAAATACATATCTTGGACATCAGAGGGCATGACTATTTCAAAAGAGGTGGGAAGGTAACAATGAGAGCTGTTTGTCATTAGTGCTGTAGGAAATGAGATCAGGTGCACTTTCATCATTTTTATGATGTGAAATCATGGTTTGGGGGTGATGGGAAATAGATTCCCACACATGGGCCCAGCTTTTGTCAGATGTCTGTCTGCCCTCTGGCGAGGGTGAGAGTGGAGCTGCACCTGTCCTTCCCCAAGTCTAGCAGAATGTGTCACTCAACAGCACATGTTACTTGAGGATTCCACCCTGACATTGTGTGCGGCATGGGGATTCTCATAGGGAAAAAAGAACCATAAGTAATCTTCTTGCAGAAGAGGCAGCCACCAATCAGTAACAAGCTTGCAAAATGGTGATTCCTAGAACCTTGCCCCACACCAGAAATCAAAAGAACTGGCACAAAAAAAGCACTGTGTTAGTATGAATGGAGCTCTCCATAAACAAATCAACAGAATAAAGCAAATGTATTTAGGAAGTAAGAGGGAAGGAACCATGGTCTGTCAGATCTTGCTCCCACAAGGGGGAAAACAAGAGAGTTCAGAATTTCCCTTGGCTTTAAAAATAGGCCCAGGAACCCATGTGTCTAAAAACAGCAGGTGTCTGTTTTGAAATCTGCTTCTGAGTCTTTATTTTTTATAATAAAACATCCGCTTGGGATTGTTACCAGAAGACACATTGTATGTGGAGAATAACTACTGGAAAGACTTAAGTTGGTCAAGGAATAAACTGGCTTACATGAAATGAGGCCGAACACCTGCTTTCCCCTGATCAACGTGCTTCTAAAAATTGGACACGCTGGAGAGGACCACGAAGGACACACAAAGGATATTTGCAAAAAGCACTCACGGATTTGTTACTTGACTACAGCGTAATCACAATCGTGACCAGGCTTCTGCTTTAGGACAGAAGACAGGACCAATACAGACAGGAGGACTCTTATCAACATTCAACAACCTCTCAGAAAAGAAAAAAAAAAAACAAAAAACAAGTTGCTCACCATGAAAACTGTGAAACATATGTGTGCGTGTGTATCAAATACTCAGTGTGACAGCCTCAGCAAAAGAGGTACTGTTTAGTCATTCTAATATGATGCTGGAGCAATCACTATTTATTCCTTGTTCTTCAATGTGACATTTCTGTGATGCTTTATGTTTGATTCATGACCATGAAATTCCAGAGTCCCTGAGAAGCACATAGGTGCACGAATTATTTTCATTACCGTTTCTGCCTGACTGATAGACACATATTTCAGATTCACCCAGAATACCAGCTCTTCCCATCTTCCCTGCTATTTATCCCATCATATAAGACAAAAGATTGAGGCCATTGTGCTTCTTGTCTCTCTTCCATCCATCCACAGCCAGCTGTTGATAAGCCCCATAAATGTTCCTTAGGATATTTTAAGGCAATCACAATATAAATAGTGGTAACTATAGCAGTAGCAGACAGCTTTTACTGAGCATTTACTACCTGGCCAGGCAATGATCTTAAAGCTTCATAGCAGTAACCTTCACTACAAGCCAAGAGCTACATAATCCTCATTTGGGGGAAAAGTACATGAGACAGGATAACACACTGCTCAGTATCGTAACTGGAATTTAGGGAAGTCAGAGGTTCTAGGAGAAATGAGAGAAATACGGGAAAATGGACAGCAGAACGTAGGTGAGATCCAGGCTTTTAGTTTCCAACCCACCCTCATTCGTCATCTCCCCATTTATACATGTGTATGTGTGTGCACTTAAGGCATACATGTGTATAATTACATACATAAATGTGTATACACACACACAGACATGATCTATGTGCCACTATATGGCTCTGGTTTTACTGTTATGGGAAACAATCAGCTCCCACCCTGAGAAAAAGAGCGCGCACAGAGCTAAAGATCAGACCAAACACAGATCAGTGGCTGACCCCCCATCTTACTCAACCAACAAGTCAGAGTTCCGAGGCTTTTATTTCTCGGTGAGGCTACACAACCCATTGTTGTTAATGAAAAGTAAATAAAAGGGATATGGGTCACCTCACAACAAGGTTTTTAATAAGCAGGTTGCTCTATTTTTCTTTTCACTACTTGGACACAATAATGATGAGATCCTACAGAACCTAAGAGCCACGGGAAGAAAGGAGACTGGGCATCGCAATCACCATGAGGGAGGGGACCAGCCACCAGAAAGCATGCGTGGGAGAGAAGCTACTGTATTGAGCTGCTGAAACAGACTGCTCCATTTGTTACTGCTATCTTCCCTGCCCTTACACATTCAAGTAAACCTTTTACTCCAGTATCTTTACTCATCACTCCCTATCTCTTTCACCTGCAGAGACCAGGAAACCCTTTTCTGGTCAGATAACAAATATTTTAGGACTTGAGAGCCACAAAAGTTCAGTGTTTCATATTCTATTTTTAATTACCCTTTAACAATGTGAAAAAAAATCTTCCCTTGAGGGCCCCACAAAAAGAGGTTGTGCATTGGATTTGGCCTGCAGGCCATAGCTTGCCAACCCCTGACTTAGAATATTCTGTCACACTAAAAGTTAAATTACAAATCATACTGCAAATTATACTGCATACCCACTTGCAAAGTTCTTTGGACATATGCTTCCTGTTTCTCAGCTGTAAAGTTTTCTCCCACATTTTTGGCTCTTGCTCAGGCTGGTAATGCAGACTCCCCATTTTACTTCCAGTTACCCCCCAAAACAAGTCATCTCTTCATTCCCCACTACAAACAAATCTCTTTTCCGCTACAAACAAGTCTCTGGTTCCGAGGTTAGACCTCCCCTGGACAGCACATATCTAAGCTTCTGCCCGTGTTCAATGCCAAATACAAGAGCTGCTCAGCCAATCCAGGGCATGTCTTTCTGCCGCTATAAACCTTCACCAGGAAACTTTGAGCCTTCTGTTTTTGTTTTTCTTCTAAGTTAATGAGAAAGAAGCCCTGCATCACACTATTTAGCACCTAATTTTATTCTTGGGAATCTACTCTGTACATTATCGATTGAGACTGCAGCAATGCATGTGTCACAGCCCCTGCCTTTGAGAAATGAATGAAGAACTAGAAAAACCAAACAAGTTGTTTCTGTTGTTTAGTTGCCAAGTCATGTCCAACTCTTTCATGACCTCCTGGACTGTAGTCAGCAGGGCTCCTCTGTCCATGGAATTTTCCAGAAAGAAAACTAGAGTGGGTTGCCACTTCTTTCTCTAGGAGATCTTCCTGCCCCAGGGACCAAACCGACGTCCCTGCATTGGCAGGTGGATTTTTACCACTGAGCCCCAGGGAAACCCATAGAAAGACCAGGAGGCAAGGATCATACAAGATTGTAAGCGATGACAATGGGAATCAGAGAGTAGCCTGGGAAGTATACAGATAATAGTTCTCTCTCCTGCCGTGTCTGTCTGATTTCAAAGATACACCTTGGTCCTAGCTAGGAAAAGATGGTTTGTGCATGCATGTATGCGTGTGTGTTTTCCTCTCTTGCTGAGGGAATGAGAAGCATTCAGTTGATGGAGATACAAGAATTCAGACCAAATCAGTGGTTAATTGTGGCTTACATATATGAAGGCTGTCTTACACACATTGGTACCCTGGAATAAAATAAAACATTATTTATAATTATACTAGCTCCAGGAAAAGTTTGAGATTACTAACAACAGAAGACTAATTAACAGCAGGATCATTAAAATAAAAATGGAAACATAATATAGTCCAAGGGAAAATGTGATTATCTCAGACAGAGGAGCTAAAGAAGGTTATTACAATGGTGTATTAAATATTTTCCTAAGCTAGACAGTAACCAACACAAAACACACGAAAATACGCAATAGAGAGCAAGAGACAGATAACACTGTCTGACAAAAGAAAGAGAATCAGCCAACTACAACAGCTGAAATACTTGGTGAGGTTTTTTTTAATAACTATGCCATGGACTTTCAGATTTTAATCAATCTCACTAAAATGTATTTAATGAACAATTAGGATTGACACCAAGGTGTTCAGTTCACACTTTTCTTGGCAGTAAACTTTCAATAGAACTTATTATCTGGATTTGATTCTCATACCAAGACAAATAAAATGTTCATATATAATATTTAAAAGGACAATTCTAGAATAAAACATAATTTTGAAGTACCTATCCATACTTGAATTTCCTAAGGGAAAAACAAACAAACAAAGGACATGTCTCAAGCCCTTAACTTTCTCTTGACTTTAAATGACAGAGTGTTAGAGCAAAAAGACAAACACAAAATCTGAACTGTTGATGATCTCTGAACCCGTTACTCTGCTTCAGCATTACTCTGAATGCCGACAGATCTAGGAAGGCCTCTGGCAGATGCCACATGGCTGTTCTCTAAAAAGTCCATTCTCCACAGAATGACTGGGAAACAGGCTTTTGTCTCCTGTGTACAGAAGACATATTCTACTCCAGCAGAAATGAGCAAAATTTTCTTAGGAAAATTACAGATCTTCACTTGTAGTTTTAGTTAGACCGTATAACTTCCACTGGAAAAAGTGAGAAAGGACAGGCCAAAATATCCTCAGAGACACAATTTCCTGGAAAGGCATCTGGTCTGGCCCCACAGATATGAGTTTTGGCACGATTTGGGAACTCTGAAGAATGGTAAACAGGTACCCCCAGTTGGTGACATCGGGATCTCATGTGTTGGCGGTATCAGAATTTCCTAGAGAGTTTGGTAAAGCAGATCACTGAGTCCCGTTCCCAGAGTTCCTACGCTAGTGGGTGAGATGTGAACCCCAAGAATGTTGCATGTCTCACAGGACATCAGTGAGGTAGATGCTCAGGGACCATACCCAAGAGCTATCTCAATAGTGCAGTCCTAGGATGCCTGGACAGCCTCTCTTATGAAACAACACTGCTTTTTAATGAGCTCACTCTTAGTGGGTAGGAGCAAAACAGCTACAGAAGTCTAATTAAAATGCTCAAATAGCATTGCATAGTAGGATCTACTGAACACTGAGGAAACCTGGCCAGGATGATTATTTACTATGGAGCATAAATTGTCTTCAGTTCTTCTCTGAGGTTTTTAATTAGCTAGCAGACTCAGACAAACTTCTGGGCATAACAACAACCACGGCCAAAAAAATCATTTCTCAACTTCCTGTGTGCCCTGTGACACATAACCAGCCCTTCCAAACTCCCTGAGAAAGTGTGAGGTCTATTTTGGGAGAGGTGAATATCAAAGGATAAAAGTAGAAGCTATTTTCCTCACCCTGATTATAATATGGTCTAATAATTAAGGCCACTGTACCTGCATTCACAGAGACAAGAGTTCAAATATTTCCTTCAGCATTTACTGAATTTGTCAACTTGGTGAAGTCTTTGTAAATTTCCTAAGCCTCTGTTTCCTTATCTGTAAGATATTGGTAATAACCACTTAACTCATAAAAATAATACAAAATTGCATGTCTTTTAAAGAGAACTATAAGAAAGCCAGAGACTGAGAGAAAATATTTGTAAAAGACACATCTCAGGAAGGACTGGTATCCAAATATCAAAAGAACTCTTAAAACTGAAAAATAAGAAAATAAGCCAGCTGATTTACAAATGGGCCAGAGACCTTAACAAACATCTTACCAAAGATAATAAACAGATGGCAAAGAAACATAGGAACAGATGCTCCACATCATATGCCAAATGCAAATTGAAACAATGATGAGATGAGATACCGCTGTACTCCTATTAGAAGGGTCAAAATCCAAAACATCGACAATACCAAGTGTTGTTAAGGATGCCGAGTAACAGGAACTCCCGTTTATTGCTGGTGGGAATGAAAAATGGTATATCCACTGTGGAAGGCAGTTTGACAATTTCTAATAACACTCAAAAAATCTTTACAGTGATTCAGCAGTTGCATTCCTTGGTATTTACCTGAAGGAATTGAAAGCTTAAGTACTCACAAAATCCTGCACAGTAATGTTCATGGGAGCTTTATTCATAATCGGCCCACACTTGGAAGCAAGATGCCCCTCAGTAGGTGAATGGGTAAACTGCAGCACATCCAGACAATGAGTTATCAAGCCACAAAAAGACATGGAGGAGATGCACATGTGTATTACAAGAGAGAGAAGCCAAAGTAAAAGGCTAGGTATAGTATGTTTCCAACTATATGACATACTGGAAATAATAAAACTATGGAGACAGCAACAAAGATCAGTGGTTGTCAAGAGTTGAGGTGGGAGGAGAGATGAATTTGCAGAACACAGGATTTTTAGGGTACTGACCGTACTCTGTACGATACCATGATAGATACATGCCATTTATATATTTGTCCAAACCCACAGAATATACAAAACACCAAGAGTAAACTTTGGATGACTATGATGTATCAATGTAAGTAAAGCAATTATAACAAAGGTACAGCTCTGCTGGAGAATGCTAATGAGAGGGGAGGCTGTGTATGTGGGGGTAAGGGGCGTACACCTTCCCTTCAGTTTTGCTGTGAAACTAAAACTACTCCACGTTTAATTAAAAACATAGATAACGTGTTAAAACACTCAGTATAGTGACTGAGACACTAAATACTCAACGTTTTCCTGTTTATTACTACTATTGTTGACAATCAGGTGAGCATAGAATATCAGTTAAGTAGAAACACAAAATGAAGTAAAAATGGATCAACAATAAGAGCTAAGAAGGCAGAATAGAACTGGAAAAGAATAATGTAATGGGTATCTATCACAACATAGTCTGTAAAAACAAACATATTTGAATATATAAATATTCATCATGAGCAGATTGTTTAAATATATCAGCATTCATGAGGTGAAATAGCATATGGTCATTAAAAATGATAATGTAGTTTTAATTTATTTATGTGGAAAAATACTATGATGCATTGAGTGGGAAAAAAAAAAGAGTGTACAAAATAGAGGAAGAGATGCACACAGAAAGTCAAACAGAGAAGAATTATATCAGAATGCAGTTATATTCCACAATGGTAACAGTATTTATCACTGAACAACAGGATAATTAACATATCTTACATTATTATGTGAATATTTTCCTTTATAATATAAATGTAAAAGTATATATAGTATACTCCATCATATATATACATATGTGCATATATTTTATGGCTGTAATTCACTGTTTTTATTAGGATAAAATAATAAAACTACTTCTATTTTGGAAATTGATACATAAAACCAATTAATTCAGCTAATACAAGGAGCTCTATAAAAAGACAGAGATCACAGTAGGGGAACAGTTCTTTAGAGCAGGATATATGTAGACAGCCACAAGTTTTTTCTTTTCTTTTTATTTCTTCAAAAAGGGGACAAGACTGTTTTCCATATGAAGCTGCATCTTCTACTATAAAACTGCTACTGAGTACGCTGTGCCCCTAAGACAACGGCCCTGCCCCTGGTCTCTCTCATTCTACTTTATATTCCTTCCTCTCATCTTCTCTCCCCCATAATCTCTCCCCACTGCCATAAGATCAATCACCTAAAAACACAAATCTAATGTCACTCTTTTTACCATATATGCTTATTAGTTTTATTTCTTTTGCATGTGTGTAAAGTTAATTTTTATTGATATGTATTTAATATATAACACTGTAACTTTAAGGTAAAGAACATGCTGATTTTCTACATTTATAAATTGTAAATATTGCTACTGTAGAGATAGTTGGCACCTCTCTCATGTCACATTATTCTCATTTCTTGTCTGTAATACAGTAATTAGGGTCTAGTCTAACAGAAAGTTTGACGATTATAATATTGTCTCTCTTCATCGTGCTGTGCATTAGATCTCTAGGACTTCTTTATTACTAGTTGAAAGTTTATACCCTTAAGAAACATTCTTCCCTGTCCCCAGTCCTTGATAACCACCATTCAACTCTGTTTTTTTTACAAGTTTGGCTTTTTTATATTCCAGATGAAAGTGATGCTATACAGTTTTCTCTTTCTGTTTTATCTGTCTTCCATAGCATAACATCCTCAAGGTCCCTCCACGTTGTCAAAAATGGCAAGGTTTCCTTTTCATTGCTAAATGATACCCCATTGGGAAAAAAAATACACACACACACACATCTTTATCCATTCATTTGTTGACAGATGTTAATTGTTCTAAGTGGTATCTTCCAGCAGGGCCATGTTTCCAAACATGACATTCAGGACAACCCATTCTCTGTCTTCAGAGTATTATTTTTCCCATCAGTTCAACTCAATGCATTATCTGAAATTTCTTATTAAATTTCTTTTCCTCCCTAAAGACTTTCTCAATTTCTCCACCCTGAACTGTTTTGTTTCTTTGACTTTTTATCACACTGCATGTGTGTGTACTCACATGGTCTTTGTTAATGGCACCCACAATAACCACGTTGAAAACAATGGTACAAATGAAAATTAACATTAAGTGAGCACTTACTTATTTCCAGGGCTTCCTTTATAGCTCAGTTGGTAAAGAATCCACCTGGAAAGCAGGAGACCCCGGTTCTATCAGGAAGATCCCCTTGAAAAGGGAACAGCCACCCATTCCAGTATTCTGGCTTGGAGACTTCCATGGACTGTATAGTCCATGGGGTCGCAAAGAGCTGGACACGACTGAGTGACTTTCACTTTCACTTTACGTAGGTCCAGCCCTAAGACGAGACCTTCTCTTCATCACTACTTCTCCAATTTCCATTAAAATATAAAATTTCAGGTATTAAAGGCATGAAGCATTTTTCTCCCTGGTACACAATTAGGAAGTACAATACATAAGACTTAGCTATGGATTTTTCATCAACCAGTGTCTTGGTCTTTGACATCAAGACACTTGATTTGACATCACTGACACTTATCCTTGAATGCTCATTGGATTTATATGTGGAACTTTACAAATTATGGATGCTCAGGTACAGCTTACAACTAGAGAACCAGACTCTCTTGGAATAAGGCAGATAGATAGATTAGATAGATAGACAGATAGATCTGTCTACCTATCTATAGAAAGAGTTAATGAAACCCCTTAATAGCTTTATTTGGTTGATGAGAATTTTTAATCAGATGATTAATATCACCCACACTTCCCCTGTAGAGCTAACTCTACCATTTTATTCATCTATTTTTTTTTTTTTACTATTATTAAGACTTTATTTTTTAGAGTGGTTTTACATTCACTACAAAGTTAACGGTAAGACACAGAGATTTACCATATATACCTGGAGATTACACATGCATAACCTCCTTCCTAATCAGCATTCCCCTCTAGAGGGGTACATTTGTTACAACTGATAAATTTACATGGACACATCACAATTATCCAAAGTCTATAGGTTACACTAGAGTTCACTCTTGGTATCATATATTCTATGGGTTTGGAAAAATGGTAAGATACATACCATGTATACCATTACAGCATATGAAATGTGTCCACTGTCCTACAAAGGCTCTGTTTCACCTAGCCATCCCTTTCTTACCCCAAGAACATGTATTTTAAAATTCCCTTTGACCCAGCTTGTTTGAGAGTCACCTCACCATGCTATTCTGCTATACTTACCAAGATGTGATGTGATAGGTTGAATTATACTCTCCTTGAAAACAACTTAGAGTTCAAAACCACTGTTTTCTTATCTTTTAACATATTTCCCACCACTGTACCTAATCCTAGCACAAAGTATGGCCACAGAAAAACCTACTACATAAAATCATACATGATTTCATAAAATAGTCTATTTCCCTGTGAATATCAGCAACAGAAGACATTATCAATGAAAGAATTCCATTGACTTTAGAGAGAATTCTTTTACCATGAACATGATTTCTTACTATTGGTGAGATTACAGAATAGTTTTTCTTCAGGAAAAAAAAAATTGTTACAATTAAGTGAACCTTTCCTACTTGAGGAATTGGAAATACAAAGTGACTTTGAAGAAGTTGGTGCCATTTCTGAACTTGATGTTTAACAAGAGCTAAAAGCAGAACACAAACTGCTAATTTATTGGGTGGCAACTTCATCCATTTTTTTCCCCTGAGATCTTTCTTCCTTTATTATCGGGAAACTAAAGGTAAAAATATATAAATAAATAAAACACACTAAAACAAAAGCAATCATGTCCAAAAGATTTTTATTGAAGCAATAATGTTTAAAATGTATCCAAAAAGATACCAAAGGGAGGAAAATCTGCAACCTACAACAAAATAACTAATTGCGGGGTAGCTAGTTTGACAATGCTTGGATAATGGCACATTAAGGGGTGAAAAGCTTTAGGCTATCTAAAGGGTAAAATATATTAAAATGTTCTTTTATTTAAATAGGGTGATTATTGCATTATCGGTACATTCTGAGAGGTTTTTTATTACCTACACAATTCTCTACCTTGAAAACTGAAGGTATATAAAAACAAGGACAATGAAGTAAGTGGGAAAAAGATGTAAACATTGAGAATAGTCATAAGCAGAATAAAACCACACCACTTTGGGCCTGTGCCATTCTCTAGCTGCGAACTCAGATAAGAAAATAATAGATTGATATCATATCACATTAGTCCATTAGACTAAATTCTTATAGTTTTTCTTAACTTTTGTGTAATTTAATATTGCTTTAAAAGCTGGGGCCAAAGACATTTTCCCTATAAGAAATGTCAAACACAGCTTATAAAAGAAAGGTTTTTGCTGTTGTTGCTACTTTCAACATTTTTTAAGAAACACAAGAAAAAAGGAAATTAACAACTGTCCAGGTAGTTAGGGCCAAAAATCTGGAATCTGGATTTTGAAACCTTGGCTAAGGCTCCAAAATGATGGGCATTCAGGGAAAGAAAACATTTAAAGCCTGGGAAAAAATGGATCTATGCTAAAGAGAAACAAATCTAACTGAGGGGGTCTCTAAACTAAAAGGAAAAGTGTAGGGTGAACACAGCATGACAAATGTAAGAAAGCAGTGCATCCAATCATTATGGAGGCCACCAGGTATGGTAAGAAGAGAAAGGAGCACCAGCTTAAGATGTCTATGGTAATTTATAATGGAGGAATGGAAATAAATTTGAAACTATATTTAATACCTTCTATGGTCCATGGGGTCGTTAAGAGTCGGACACGACTGAGCAACTTCACTTTCACCTTTCACTTTCACACATTGGAGAAGGAAATGGCAACCCACTCCAGTGTTTTTGCCTGGAGAATCCCAGGGACGGGGGAGCCTGGTGGGCTGCCGTCTATGGGATCACACAGAGTTGGACACGACTGAAGTGACTTAGCAGCAGCAGCAGCAGCATGACTGAATAGCCGGGAGAAATAGCAATAACCTCAGATATGCAGATGACACCACCCTTATGGCAGAAAGTGAAGAGGAACTAAAAAGCCTCTTGAGGAAAGTGAAAGAGGAGAGTGAAAAACTTGGCTTAAAGCTTAACATTCAGAAAACTAAGATCATGGCATCCGGTCCCATCACTTCATGGGAAATAGATGGGGAAACAGTGGAAACAGTGTCAGACTTTATTTTTTGGGGCTCCAAAATCACTGCAGATGGTGATTGCAGCCATGAAATTAAAAGGCACTTACTCCCTGGAAGGAAAGTTATGACCAACCTAGATAGCATATTAAAAAGCAGAGACGTTACTTTGCCAACAAAGCTCTGTCTGGTCAAGGCTATGGTTTTTCCAGTGGTCATGTACGGATGTGAGAGTTGGACTGTGAAGAAAGCTGAGCACCGAAAAATTGATGCTTTTGAACTATGGTTCAGACCATATGGTTGGAGAAGACTCTTGAGAGTCCCTTGGACTGCAAGGAGATCCAACCAGTCCATCCTAAAGGAGATCAGTCCTGGGTGTTCATTGGAAGGACTGATGCTAAAGCTGAAACTCCAGTACTTTGGCCACCTCATGCGAAGAGTTGACTCACTGGAAAGGACCCTGATGCTGGGAGGGATTGGTGGCAGAAGGAGAAGGGGATGACAGAGGATGAGATGGTTGGATGGCATCACCGACTTGACGGACATGGGTTTGAGTAAACTCCGGGAGTTGGTGATGGACAGGGAGGCCTGGCATACTGCGATTCATGGGGTCGCAAAGAGTTGGACACAACTGAGCGACTGAACTGAACTGATGATTGAATATTCCTGTCAAAATATAGATAATAAGTAGGGACTAAGACTGGAGCAGGGGGGAAATAATTCAGCAATTACTGAAGCTTTGCTTAATTGGATTCATTTATTAAAAAATGATCCTGGGGGACTTCCCTGGTGGTTCAGTGGCTATGATTCTGTGCTCTCAATGCAAAGGGCCCAGGTTTCATCCCTGGTTGGGGAACTAGATCTCACATGCTCTGACTAAGACCCAGCAAAGTCAAATAATAAATAAATTTTAAAAAATGATCATGGGATGTTTTGCTCAGTTAAAAACAAAATGACTTGTTAGAAACAGAACTTAAGTAGCAGATGCATTAAGGATAAAATAGATTGGCTTAAAATAAAAAATTCAAAGGTAACAAATAGGAAAGAAAAGTTAAATTAACTAGAAGCAAAAAGGTATTAGATGCAGACTCCTAGTCAGATGGGATACTTCTTAACTTGATGACAGGTACAGAAAACATATTCAAGAGTAATGGGAGACATAAATTTGACAGCCATCTGCTAGAGGGTTTCCTTGTTAAAAAGAAGCATCTGTAAATCCCTGGCTTGACTCGTGGTCTATTGGAAAAAAGGAATCTGAAATTTGTGGTCAGATTTTAGGGTTCTGGATTTGAACAGCTCTTCAAATTAGAAGCTGTGATGGGAATGAATTACATCTCTGAGAGGTAATTGTGTCATGGGTCTGATTTGCATGCATGCTCAGTCTTGTCTGACTCTTTGTGATCCCACGGACTATCGTCCACCAGGCTCCTCTGTTCATGGGATTTCCCAGGCAAGAATACTAGAGTGGGTTGCCATTTCCTTCTGTAGGGGATCTGCCTGACCCAGGGATCGAACCCACATCTCCTGCACAATCAGATGATTCTTTACCACTGAGCCATCTGGGAAGACCCTAATCATTAGGCAAATGCAACTCAAAACCAAAGTGAGATATCAATGTAAAAGTTTTCTACTCAAGCCTTCTTAAAGCTGCTAATAAGGAAATGTACAGTGAATCTCTGAGTTGTGAATAAGGTATTGAAGACTCCTCAAGGTTGTTTCTCAGGTAAAGCAAGGAAAAGAATACAGAAGTAAAACTGTTTTTTTCCTCTATGATTTGGTTGTGTCTGCATGAACTGAACTAAATCCCTAGCTACATCTGTTCTCCCTTTAATGTGACAGAGCTTGTGTTATGTATAAAGTTTAAGATGAGCCTTACACATCTTACTCAGCACTAGATATATTACAACTCCCAAGTCACCAAGAGGAGACAAGGAGAAGGCAAGTTACATGGTGTCTACATGGAAGAAGAGTTCAACCAACTCTTGTTAAATTCAAACAGGTCACTTCAGTTTAACAAGTTAGTAGATAAAATTGATCATCTTTCTTGGGGGACATGAGGTTTCTTCAACTCCAGTGACTGTTTTGAATTTAAAATACAGAGTAGAAAAGAGAACCAGTAGTTAATCTCTGTAATCTACAAAAGGCAATCATGAAGAAAACCAACACACAGGCAAGCTGGGCTTGTCCACTAGAAAACCCAGATTTAGTCCCCTACTATATTTCAGATATAGTAGAGTCACTTCCATGAATTAAGTTTGTTTGTTGAAACAAAGATAATTAGGAGGAGGGAAATTAAACATGGCAGATGCTTCCACTGGCTTACGCCCTGTGGGGAATGTTTCCTGTGAGTATCCACGGGGCGAGGGGTGAGGAAGCCATGAGTCTGGCATTCCCTCCACAGGCTTCAGATACTGAGTTTCTCTGACCACAGTGAGCTGTCTTAAGTTAGATTCTAGTGTATCAAGGTATTTTTTAGCTATCATCCCTGAAACAAACCAAACACGGTTAATTGGTATTCCACTGGATAATAGGTATCTGCTTTAACATTAAGAAAAAAAAAATTGTGTTAGACCAACTGAAAGATGGGTCCATCTGAAACTTTCATCCTTCTGTATGGGATTCTCAAGGATAATTTTGGCAGTATACAATTCCTGCCTCATGGGCTGATTCCCGACCTAACCATTTTACTCGGCTCATCTGCCTGTACAAACCCAAAGGCTTAGAGGAGAGGAATCAGAGCTGGGGCTGTGGTGTGCTCATGGGCTAAGCACTGAGATATTATTACACAGCTAATGTCTAGCTAGTGATCTACATGGATGGGATTATTTAAGGCAGAGCAGGGCCACTTGGCCATTTAAATTCAAAGTGCAGAAAAGAAGGAAAAGTTTGGTAATACAATGTAAAATAAATGATGTATAATAAGTCAGGAAGACAATGGCAGGAATGAGGTCCTGATGAAGACTAAAAAGGTTTCTAAATCAATTTTTATCTTGGTCTTTGCCCAATACATCAGAGGTGTTGCCTTGGGTAATTTCAATTAACTAGTAAATGTTCTTAGACATTCTGTCTAGACTTTCTGATGCCGCAATATCACTTTGGTTTCAATAAAATGCAGAGAAATTATGCTCAAAGAAATCCTGCTTTCACATTAGTTGAAAGATACACTTACAAAAAAATGTTAAATTCATTAAAGAGACATCTGCTAATAAGGAAGGCAATTAATCAACAAACCTGAGCAAAAGCAAGAAAGAAATTAAGCTAAAAAGCAAACTAACATTTAACACAAGGCTGTATATTTTGAACAAGATGTAAAAGGAATTATTTCTGAGAGGAAAGGACATAACTATTAAAATGAAAGTTTTTATTTAAAGCTATTTTAAAAGTTAGTTTCTTCATTTGTGACAGAATTTAATCAAACTTGGGAACTTAACTAATAATTAATTATAGGTAATGATAAGAAAGTGTCACTTTTGTGTCCTAAGAGCATACACGAACACAAGTGGTTTAATAAGCAGTAGGATTAAAAACACATTATATGACCACATTCTCAAAATGTAAAAACAAAAATATTATTTCTCTTTTTTTCTTTCCTTCTTTCTCTCCTTCCCTCATTTTCTCTTTTCCTTCTCCTTCCTTCAACTACTAATCACACACTGTTAATGGGATACCCAGAGAAATCAGACATTGGTCTTTCTCATTATAAATGTAGGGGCTAAATAAATACCAAGATGACAAACATAATTACTATATTTGCAAACAGCTCATATTCAGGACGTAGAATAAGACTAGTACCTAAGATAAATAGAAAAGGTACCCATCATTTTAGAACAACAGAAAACATGCCCTGGTTGTTCAGAAGGAATGGATGTTATTTCCACTTTGATATTTCAACTTCCAAGAGCCCTAAATGCTATGCAGATTGAGAAAGCTAAAGCTGCAGAAGTTAAACGGCCTGCTCGATGGTCTTCAAACAAGCAAACGAAAAGCAGCACTGAGACCAGAATTAGGGAATTCTAGCTTAAGAATTCCTAGTCTTTCCAACATTGACTCCTCAGGACTTGAACTGAGGTTCAAGTCAACTGGCTGACTCCTCATGTGTAGAGATTAGAAGTTAAGAAGGAAGCGAACCAAATAAGCACAGAGAAGGCTTTGGAAAATGTTGGGGTCTGTGTTGAGAAGAATGACAAGTTCACACTCACTTTAACTTTGATTTCATTGAATACACGCTAGGTAAGAAGTTAGGGACAAGAATAAACAAAGCTTGATCACAAGATTAGCTTCTATGTTTCTTTAGGCAATACTGAGTCACAGAACTTTGAGTGACATGAATAAAGATGATTCACTAAATCACGAGTGCAAAATGGAAGACTGGTTGAGCTAAATGGCTATTAGTTGAGGTAAGGACATGAGTAAACACAGCCAGTGTGAAGACAGAAGGATGGAGTGTGACCAAGATATAATTAACTCAAAGTTTTGGCCAGTAAAACAGCTCAAAGAAACAAGAAGTGACATAGGTGGAAAAATAACTGCAAGATTTTCAGTTTGAGTACTTGGGAAGGTTATTTTTAACTATCTTATTTTTCTAGGAGTCATTAAAATCACTTAATATTTAATAACTCTTTAAAAGAAGAGTTTGGTTTTGCAGATAAATTTAGCTTGGTTTTGCAGATAAATTTAGCAGGTCAATTCCATTTGTTCTCTTCTTTGAAAGATACAGATGAAAGGATGAGCTTGTAAAATTGCAACATGAAGTGTCACATTTTGTAGATTTGATTTTTTAAATCTAATCTACAAATGTAAATCCATTTTTTCTAAGTTTTCCATGTCACAGGATATCATCTTAGTCAAGCCAAAGTCAAAATCTGAAAACACATAGAAATGATTATAACTAAGAATGCAAATATAAAATGTATCAAATGCATGTATTAATATATGAATGATTAAATGATAGAGTAGGTAGATTAGATAGATGGGTAGATGGATGGACAGACAGATAGATAAAAAGAGATATCAACAAAGACTGGCCAACAATGAAGATACCACTTCCTTTTAATGATTTTGTGCTGACTCCTCAGGCGGGAATTTGCTGTACGGCTCAGGAAACTCAAACAGGGGCTCTGCATCAGCCCAGAGGAATTTTGCTTTACTTTTGATGATTTTTACTGATAAAATTTCAAGTTGATTTACATAGTTATCCATTATTAAATTGTTTTCATATTTTTTCCTGAACACTGAATGAAGCGCTAAACTAAGAAGTGATATGGTCTTCCCTGGTAACTGAGTGGTAAAGAAGCTGCCTGCCAATGCAGGAGATGTGGATTCGATTCCTGGGTCAGGAAGATCCCCTGGAGAAGGAAATGGCAACCCACTCTAGTATTCTTGCCTGGGGAATTCATGGACAGAGGAGCCTGGTAGGCTATAGTCCATGAGGTCTCAGAAGAGTCAGATACAACTTAGCCACTAAACAACAACAGCAAGAAAAGATATAATCATCTCTTTCACATTACAAGCAAAGTCCAATAATGTTTGTTTCACTGAGACACTAAACAGTATCAATGAATCTTAAAAAATAAATTTAAAAATTGCTAATGATTATGGAATCCTGGCAATCTTTGAATACTGGGCTAACGATAGATGTAGGACTATGATATTTGCATAGAATAGGACTGCTGAGAGCAGCTGCTGGCGGCATTGCAGAGCTGTCTCTAGCTGAATACAGGAAAGTTATCATTTTCATTCAAGTTCTCAAGAGTTTAAATATATGTTCCAAAAGCAAAACCGAAAACATCAATTAAGAACCAAGTTTGACACACACTTTTCCTGGTTTCTTCCCAGGCTTTTCCTTTTCCAATCTCTTCAGTGGAATTTAGTCCCTGATCTTTCCCCTTAATCAAAGGAGTGGATCATTTATATTCTTAACACTATGCTGGGACGTTTCATATGTAATATACCACTGTTTTTCTTTATGAATCTATATATTAGATATTATTCCCATCCTCATTTTACTGAAAAAGAAGTTGTGGCTTAGACTACACAGCAAAATTGGCTGACTGCCTGCCAAAATTTCAAATTCCTCTTTACACAGGCTAGAGTTGTCCAGATGACATCTAGCCAGTCAACAATTATATTTGCATCCAGGTATGACCATGTAACAAGTTTTCACCCACTGAAGGTAAAGATAAAACTTTTAAGAAGCAAGCAGATCTCCTCCTCGACCCCACTGTGCCAGCTGAACACAGAAATCTCTGAGAAGATTGCACAACTACAGATAAAAGGAATGAAGACTAAGGAGTAGTCACCGAGGACTCCCATATTGGACAACAGCTAGAAATTAACTTACACTATACTCTTATATACAGAGACTTCAGGGTTTGTTTGATATAAAAGCCAATGCCCTAACTAATACAGGGCTTCAGTATAATTTCCAAGGTCAAAGAGCAAGTAAAGATGAGAGCTAGGACTGAAACATATGTGATTTTAAGACATTAAATTTTTTTTTGAATTTTTTAATTTATTTTTTATTTTTTTCATTTATTTTTATTAGTTGGAGGCTAATTACTTTACAATATTGTAGTGGCTTTTGTCATACATTGACATGAATCAGCCATGGATTTAGATGTATTCCCCATCCCAATCCCCCCTCCCACCTCCCTCTCTACCCAATCCCTCTGGGTCTTCCCAGTGCACCAGGCCCGAGCACTTGTCTCATGCATCCAACCTGGGCTGGTGATCTGTTTCACCCTAGATAATATACATGTTTCGATGCTGTTCTCTCGAAACATCCCACCCTCGCCTTCTCCCACAGAGTCCAAAAGTCTGTTCTGTACATCTGTGTCTCTTTTTCTGTTTTGCATATAGGGCTATCATTACCATCTTTCTAAATTCAAACTGGAGCCCATTATACAGAGTGAAGTAAGCCAGAAAGATAAAGACCAATACAGTATACTAAGACATTAAATTTTAAGCACATTCCTGGCAAATAGTTCTCCCTAAATCACTGTTATCAGTACCATCCTTAATATTTGTAGTGGTTTCTCATTATTTATAGAATAAATGTATGACTCAACTCTGATTTGACCTGAGCCAACTTTTCAAAATCATTTGCTACTTGCCATTTCTCATCCTGCATTCAAATAATTCTACACTATTCAACATCTTTAAACACTGTGTTTTTTTTTAACACTAAGATTTTCAAGTGATTTCTCTTGCCTGGAAAGACTTCCTCCCCACTCCTAACCTTAGCCTTATTTCGATCCTAGTCACCCTTCAAAATGGAGATTAAATGTGACTTTCTCAATGCTGCTTTCTACCTGCCTCAACAGAAATAGTTTTCTTACTCTGGTCATTCAATAGAAATTCAACAGTTCAACCATGAAAGACTGTATAATGTTTACAATGGTTGCAGCAGGCATGAGTTTCCATTTTACAGGAGAGCAACATCAAAGACAAAATAAACCAGGACTTGGTATCAATTGGCACAAAGGGGAGTGTAGGTTTCTAAGTCAACTGATTGAAAGGAGGCCTGTCTCAGTCTAGAGTAAGAAATCAGTCTTCCATGGGGTCATGAAATTTGAGCCTACCTGTGAAGCATGGGTAGAATTTACTTGGCAAATGCCTAATTGATGATGCTGGGGGAACTGGGGAAAAAATTCTAGGCAGAGAGAATAAGATATGTTTAATCTTAAAGTCTAAAACAGCATGGCACATCTGAGGAATGAGAAAGGCCAGGATGATGAGGACACAAATAAGCAACACAGGAACAAATGACACTATGCTAAGCCAGGTGGCAGTCAGATCACTAAAGGGCCTTGCAAACATGAAGATTTTTATTTTTATCCAGTGAGGATTGGTAAATCACCGGACAAGTTTAGGAAAGAATAATGTATGCAACATGTTGTATAAGGTTCTTACGGGTGTCATATGGATCAGTGAGACTAAGTAAGGAGGTGGAGAAAGTAGCTGGTAAGCTTTTGCTGTAGTCCCCTATAATGATCTCAGACATTCCATTGATCTGGACCAGGATAGTGGCAGCAAAAATGGAAAGAAGTGGTTGAATCTAAGAAGACTGTAAGGAGTAAAGGCAAGATAGATAATTTGATTAATTTGAATGTAGTTAGTTATATTCACCAGTGACTTAGTAACATTTCTGGGTGAAACAGCAATTTAAGACAGGAGCTCAGAAGCCAAACTAACAGCCTGTGTTCAAATATTGGCTCTGTCACTTGCTAGCTCTGTGATCTTGGACAAGTGATGATACCCCAGTAGCTTCACCTGGAAGATAGGGAAAATAGTACACACCTTAAAGACTGTTTAGGATACATATCTTCTATATGAACTATATATACATATATATATATATATATATATATATACATACATATAGTTCATATTTATTATTTTTACTATGATACTATAGATGTGTATATATTTATCCTCCCCTGGTAAAATGCTTATTTTCTTAAGGATGGGATTGCCATAGAAACATTATCTGAATCTAACAGAGAATCAATAGAGATACATTAAAAAGCTACAGTTTATTATATACATCATTTTTCTAAAATTTAATCTAATGGTACCACTGGGTTTAGTTCTTCAAAGGAAGTTTCTATTTTCCCAGAGAACTCAAAATTCTTACTACCATGCCACCAAATACCCAGAATGTGTTGTTTCCAAAACTATAACACTAGAAATTAAGTTTATTGCCATATATACAATGCCCAATGATGTTATGTTGTGATAAATATATAACATTGTACTATATAAGGGGGGGGGATAGAAGACTATGCTATGATTATCATGGTGATCTGGGGACTGTGAGCTGCAGAACATGTGAGCATTGTTTTGAAAGCTTCTAACGAGAAGAAATAGACTGGTTCAGTTCTGAAAAAAATAAGCAAACATCATTGAAATTACTGTTCCATGAACTAAAGTCACAGTGTCACATAAACATGACTGGAAAATCACCAAATTCATTTCCTTATCTCTAGAAGAACTACAGGTAATGTATAAACGACAGAGGACTGTGAATCCAGTGATTTCATTTAAGAATTTTAAGTGCCCACCTCATCACTTTGCTAATCCTATTCCCTTCCAGATTTAGCTCTCAATTTTGTTACTTAAAAAAAAAAAAAAGTGGAGTTTTACCATTTCAAACCCCAGAGGGAATTCTTCGGGTGTTTAACAGCTCATGCCCTACTGACACTGTATTATTTTGAAAACTGTGCTAAAACAATGTGTGTGGAAATGGAACACACTGACAATTTCAAGTACCAGCATGGAAGTCCTTTTCCCACATAAGTGCTGAAAGATACATATTTCTAGCAAGAATATACTCTAAACCTACTGCTGCACCGGGAGGGCGTGCACAGGGACACTGACTACTGCTTCCACTTCACTGCTGATGGACTGCTTCTGGGGGAAGCTGCATAGAAGCTTTGAACTGTGAAGCTTTCCTGACTGCACACGACCCTCACTCGGCAACATATGATGCACTTGGCACTGACTTGACGCTGGTTTCTAAGGAGGAGGTGCTGTTTCCACTTCCTAAATCAGAGTTGTCAACAAGTCAGGCTGCTGTAGTTCAGGGAGCACATGACAAGGACCGAAAAGCTGAGCCTGCATGCAGCTCTCTTCCCTTCTGTTGATTCACCACATACCCTCCAGCACCTCTGAGGTGAGGACCTTGTGTTCTTAGGGAGGATGATCCAGCAGGGGATAGACAAACACATCACTGCATAAGTAACCACATTATAAGCGTAATGTGTTCTAGAATTAGAACTCCGTGGTGTATGACACCTATTGGTAAGGGGTGAATAGTGCCCTGCAGATAAGGATCTGTTGGAGTTCTAACCCACAGTCCCCCAAAATGTGACCTTATTTAGAGACAGGCTCTTTAAAGAGGTGTTGCTACTGCTGTTCTTCAGAAACTAAGTCATGTCTGACTCTTTGTGACTCCCGTGGGCTGCAGCACACCAGGCTTCCCTGTCCTTCACTATCTCCCAGAGTTTGCTCAGGTTCATGTCTATTGAGTTGGTGATGTCATCCAACCATCTCATCCTCTGCCGCCCCCTTCTTCTTTTGCCTTCAATCTTTCCCAACACCAGGGTATTTTCCAATGAGTCAGCTCTTATAGAGGTAATCGAGTTAAAATGAGGTCATAAAGGTGGGCTCTAGTCTAATAAGACCAGTGTCATGAAAAAAAGAAACTGGGTCACAGGCACATGTGCACACATCACAGGGGAGACAATGCGAACAGATTCAGGAAGAAGACAAGTATCTCTGAGTCAAAGAGAGGGGCCTGAATCAGACTCCTCCCTCACAGCCCTCAGAAGGACTCAATCCTGCCAACACCTTGAATTTGGACTTCCAGTCTTCAGAACACTGAGACGATACACATCTGCTGTTTAAGCCTCCCAGTCCGTGGTACTGCATTATGGCATAACACAGGTCCGGCCCCCAAGGATAGGAAACAGATAGAAAGTAATTATTCCAGGGGTGGGGAACAGAATTAAACTAAATTGGCTGAGCTCTGGAAAAATAAGCAAAGATTATTGAAATTACTATTCTGTGAATTAAAGTCATAGTGTCACAGAAATATGACTGGAAAACCACCAAGTTCATTTCCGTATCTCTAGAAGAACTATAGGTAATGTATAAATGACAGAGGACTGTAAATCCAGTGATCTCATTTAAGAATTTTAAATGCCTACCTCATCACTTTGCTAATCCTACCCCCTCCCAGAAGGCTGGGAATGGGAGTATTTCAGCACATATAAGACTCTGAAGGACAGTCAGACCTTCTGGAGTTTAAGGACCAGGAGAAAATGAAAGGAAAAAAGATGTGGGAAATGGGTGCTGAAGCCAGATCATGAAAGGCTATGTAGGACTCACTAAGGATTCTCTTTGGAGCGCTCTCTTTTTCTTGCATTTTCTCTGAGTCTATAAAACAGACCATCCTTAACCTTCTCAACTAAGCCGAAGCAGTCAAACTTCCATAACACTTCCCTGAAGTGGGCATATTTTCTGTATGCTGCTAACTTGCTTCAGTTGTGCATGACTCTTTGTGACCCCATGGACTGTAGGCTGCCAGGCTCCTCCTGGAGTCCATGGGGTTCTCCAGGCAAGAATACTAGAGTGGGCTGCCATTTGCTCCTCCGGGGGCTCTTCCTGACCTGGGGATCGAACCTGAGTCTCCTGCAGCTCCTGCATTGCAGGTGGATTCCTTACCATTTTCCATATGCTCAGTCCCATTTGTATAATCCTGCTATGTGTGAAGCTGGTCTAGGCTGGTTACAGTGTCACTTCCCCAGCTTCCTTCACATCTAATGTCTATGTGTGTGACAAGGATCCACCAATTAGGTTCAACTCTGTGACAATTTGTCTCAGATAAAGCAAGGTCAGGGGAAGAAACCTCCACCCAGAATCCAAGAGTGAGGAAAACGATCTGGCATCTGGCACTCAGGGATGCTAGCACTTTTAAGAAGCAATCTCCACATTGGTAAAACCACAACTGCTGGGAAGCGATGCCCCTGGCATTTCTGAAACTGCAGCCATAACCTTTACTCAGGTCTTGTCGGCCAGTTAGTCATCAGACCGCTTGCCTGGTGTGGTTTGGTGCATCGCTCTCCTAGAAAGCTGTCCTCCAAGGTGATTCCCCATGAATCACCTGGTATCTATGTAATGTTCCTTCTACCAAAAACAGCTATAATCTGCTTTTTATAACCAAGAACCTTAATAACTGACTTGCTTTCCTAGTTGCCCCAAGGTGGGGAGGACAGACCTTCATCATGCTGACATAGGTTCTCATGTCATTGGTTCTCAGAGCTTGGTCCTCAGACCAGAAACATCCAGGAAGGAGTTAGACACAGAAATTCTCAGGCACTGCTCTGAACCAACTGAATCAGAAACTCTAGGGATGGGGCCCTGAAGTATTTGCTTTAACAAGTTGTTTAGGTGATTCTGACACAAACTAAAAGTCACAAAACATTGTCCTTTTTATCCTCCCATTTTAAATACTTTTTTTAGGTATTAAAAATGTCTTCCTTCCTATCAGATTCCAAGCTTCCTGGGGGAACCCCTGTCTTATATGTATATCCTCAGTGTTTAGATTCAACTGGCACAGTTGTTTAATGATTGGCAAAGAAACATTTCTCTTATTGTGTCAAAATGAGCAAATCACTGCCTCAGGAATCCTGTCTACCATGTTTGTATCATAAGTGGATGCATGAGAATAGACCCTTTTCCTAAGAACAATGTACAAGACAATAGTACATGGATCAAATACATTATGCAAGACAAAACTAATGTATATTTTTACCTGAGGTTCTACTTATGTTCATTGCTATCTGCTACTGCCTCATTTACCTTTCAAAGCTCAGATAACATAACTCTTTACATCTCACTCAAGGATATAATTTTAGAGTTCTTCACACTACCTCACACCCAATTTTCTTTTTCTTTTTTTTTAAATTTAGTTTGTCTTGAGGTTTAAGGACTCAATTTAAGTAAGTACTGTTTCCACCAAGCAACCCCAAGATGGAACCGCCTAGTTGAAGCTGGGAGCTCCTCATAACAAGAAGGTATTAGGTGGGCAAAGAGTTGGAGTCAGTGTTGACTGGAATGAGGAACCTTTATTAACAAAGAGACAAAAGGGTACTTCTGCAAAATGGATGCCCTGTGGTATTGGACAGAATCCCCAGGAAAACCTATAGCTGCTGTGTACTTCCACTTCCAGAGAGAAAGGCTTCCAGCAAATAATCCCACCCCTATACAGACAGGACTCTCTACAAAAGGGAAGCTCTGATGGGGATAAACTCTAGGCAAAGAAAGAGAAAGGGGATCAGTTTAAAGGGAAAGCAGGAGAGGTCCTGGCAGGGATGTGGCAGGGAGCTCAAGTCCTGAATACAAGATGTGGCTTTACAAGTGGTTTATAAAGCCTCTGAATATATACAGATCTAGACAAAAATGAAGGTATGTAAGAATATTCATACACATGAAGAATGCAAATACTGTTTCTTTTCTGTTCTCATTCTTTCTCTCTAGGTAACACAAAGGTGATTATATTAGACCTCAGTCCACTCTATGCTAAATATCAAAACAAGATGAAATCCTACCATGAAGCAGTTGCTCATTAACCTGAGGAAGTTATTCCATAACATCACTTCTGAATGTAGTCACTCAGTACCACTGTGCATTTTCTCCCATTGGAAAAAGACAAATAAATGTTTAATGTTGTATGAATATTGAAATTATGTTAACAGGAATGCATTTAAATGGGGTCAATAAGCCACAAAAATGAAGATCATATAACAATCACCAAAATAACAATGGAAACCTAATTGCACATTTATAAAGTGCTAGGTGTTGTAATAAATGTTTTATATAAAAAGGAGGTGCTTATATATTCTCAGAATCTGCTGGGGTGGAACACAGGAGGCACTCTTGGGTAGATCACACTAACCTCCTTTTCTCTGAGAACTACCACCATGATCCTGATCTGAAAAGGAGTATCAGATTTTAATTGGTCCAGTCTCTTAGGGATTTGGACTTTTTTTTTTCCCTTGAGTATGACAGACTCAGTCATTGTTCCTGATATGATAAGATTCTAAAAAGAAGACTCCTGAGCACCTACTGCTAGAGGTCCTGATGCATCCTTCCAGGAGCTACTTATTCTAATCTGCCTTGATTACTATGACATAGGCAAGTATTCTTTCAATAAATTCAACATTTTCTTTAAGTTGGTAAAAATCAACCTCTGTTATTTGCAACCAAAGAACTCTTTCTTTCTCTGTTTTTTTTTTTTTTTTTTTTGACTGCACCACATGCGACATGTGGGATCTTACTTCCCAGACCCGGGATCAAACCTGCACCTCATGCAATAGAAGTGCAGAATCTTAACCACTGGACCTCCAGGGAAGTCCCAAAGGACTCTTCACTAAGCACAAAATGGCACTTTGCAAAGACACATTAGGGATATTCGAAAATCTGCAGACTTCAATGTCAGTAGGGCTTAGAAAAAGTACTGCTATGATCACCGTATTCTGATTAGAGATGGTATGTCAGCAGCAGCATAAGAAACTAACAAGTTTCAAACTTGAACGCTTACTGTGTGGCTGATGCAAACCACACTTATTAGGGATGGTGTTTCTGACTTAGACAATATTTGTTTAAAGAAGAGAGACTACTATAGCATTTTTGCTTAGAGTGGTGACTGGACATATTTGACTGAAAACAAAATCACATTCTTAAGATTCCATTAACAACAGAATAGTGACTACTACAATACAAAGAGTCATGCTGTCTGTGTTATTAAAAAACTGTTCTTTTATCAGTCTGTTTGAGGTATAATGAGCTTCCATCCCATTCAGCTGGCCAGAGCTTACTTTACTCTGTAATAAATGAAATAGAGTAAAATGCAGAGGTTGCCATGATTTACAAGGCATTTCATTTAAACACAAAGAGTCAAATTTTATTCCCTTCCTCAAGTCAGATAAATGCCAAGGCAACATGGGCATTCATTATTAATAAAGCAAACTGCAGGAATCCTGGGATGATGTGCACAATGGTGACTTCTGCACTGCCCAGGGACTGATTCAAGCAGAATCATTTTCTCTGATGGATGTCAATGCCATCGAATGACATCTGTTCGTTAATAAGCAGCTGCCCTGGAATTGGCTTAGAAAATGCACGGATTTGGTGTCCATGCTCTCGTGGTTAGAACAGCAGGCTGAGTCCACAAGAATTTCTGGGCGAGAGTCCCAGGTCTGTTACTGTCACTTCAGTCTGCCTTGGAATGAAAGTCTTTATGACACTAAAACTGCCTCCTAATTTGCACAGAGGCAGTGGCTAGGGAAGGGCAAGGGAGGGGTCACACCCCTTTGTCATCCCAGAGAAAATGTCTCCTGTTAACTATTGGATTACTCATTCATCAGCTAATGTGAGGGGTGGGCAACAAAAATACATCAATTGCTCTTATTCAAAATGCTTGTTAAGGCTACTGGCTCAACTGGGAACATAATTCCTTGGTCCTCAAAAATATTACAATGACAAAGGCATATGGACAGGGACAAAGAACTTACTAACGCCAGTATCAGACATTTAGGAAAAATGTTTTCCTATTTATACATAAGGATAAATCATTAGAGGAAAAACGTTGTAATATTTTACAAATTCAAATACCAGGTCCAGCACCTTGTCCCTCAGTGTGGAAAGACCGCTAAGTATAAAATTATACAAAATTTCTCTGCCTCAGTTTCTCTTACTCTTAAAATGGGTGATAACCTTTAGCCAAATCAATGAGCTTCCCAAATAACATATTAAGAATAATAAGATAAAGGAAAGTTAACTTTTATATATAGGACAAAAACCAAGTTTTCCTCCTTTCTTGACATCTTCAAATACTTCAAAATTTAAAACTATTTTAAAAGCAAAACTGAATTTGCAATTACTGTGAAAATTCATGAAAATGAAAAAATAATTGGCAATGCCAAATAAATAATATAAATGTTGGCATCAGAATATAAATTTGGAAAGCTAGATGGCTCAAATGAAATTTTAAACATTTCAATTAGAGCTTTAAAGGAGTTTATCATTAATATATGTTTTTAAGTAACAATTCCTAAAGAGACTGTTGGAACCAATACTTTTCCCCCTAATGTTATGATCATAAGTACCTAAGTTCTTATATTGTGTTAAGTATAGATACTGAATTTACTAAGTGTCAGTTCAGTTCAGTGGCTCAGTTGTGACCGACTCTTTGCAACCCCATGAACCACAGCATGCCAGGCCTCCCTGTCCATCACCAACTCCCGGAGATTATCCAAACTCATATCCATTGAGTCAGTGATGTCATCCAACCATCTCATCCTCTGTTGTCCCCTTCTCCTCCTGCCTTCAATCTTTCCCAACATCAGGGTCTTTTCAAATGAGTCAGCTCTTCGCATCAGGTGGCCAAAATACTGGTGTTTCAGTTTCAACAGCAGTCCTTCCAATGAATACCCAGGACTGATTTCCTTTAGGATGGACTGGCTGGATCTCCTTGCAGTCCAAGGGACTCTCAGGAGGCTTCTCCAACACCACAGTTCAAAAGCATCAATTCTTTGGCACTCAGCTTTTGTGTCACAAAGAGTCAGATACAATTGAGTGACTGAACTGAACTCAACTGAAGACATTCCTTCCTCAAGCTCTTTAAACATTGTTGTTCCTTCCACCTGGAATAATCTCTCCCTAATTTTAAAATGGCTCGGTTCTTCACTTTATTCATCTATTGTTCAAATATCTCCTCTTTAGAGAGGATTTTCCAACCATTCTATGTAAAACAACATCTTACATGGACTCCTTTTCCTCTCTCCCTTGACTCTCTTTTATCTGCTTATTGTTATCTTCACCTAGTAAAATAAAATCCATGAGGATAATGACTATTTAACACTGATAACTCAAGAACTCTAACAGTAATGAGCACAGAGCAGATGCTGACATTCACTAATCATTTGATGAATAAATATATACTACACTTGATCTTAGCCAAAAGGCCGAGAAGCGATGATGATGAATAAATATAACGGAAAGCTACACTTTCAGTTCTATACTTGTTGAAGAGAAAGGAGGGGCTGCTAGTTACACCTCCTGAACAAGACTCTTACATTTCCATTTAACTATGATCAGGAAGAAAACATTCCTTAATACTACTGGAGACAAATACCCAGGCTGCAACTTTTATCGAGCTTATCTGGCCACCCCTGAAAGCCCGCCCTAGAGCAGTATACCCTGTGACACCATTCACATGGATTGGACCTGGGCAATGGGTAACTGAGAGACAGGCCCGGTCATTTCATATGCGTATCCTCAGTCTACCATAATTCAGAGCAGCAGAATTTTGGAAGAGGGAGAAGATACGGAAAAAAGGAAGGATGAAAGGAGTGTTTTTGTGTGTGTTGGGGGGAGATTAGAAGAATGGGAAGAATGAACATGGGAGTAATAGAACTGGAAGTAAATGTAAAAAACAAATAAACACTCCAAAAATGTCTTCTTAGGCCCCTCACAACTCAGAGAGCTCTTTCATCTCTATTATGACACTCCTCTGTTAAATTCTCTCTTCAGTTTGTCCAAGGTAATCTCCTCTCATTCTTTACTGAACTTTACTTCTAACCAGTACCTCTCTTTCAAAGCCAATGATGACCTCTGTGTTCATAAATCCAATCATCAATTCTCAGGTCTGGTCTTGTCTGATTTTCAGTTCCTCAATCTCTGCTTCTTGGAAACACTTTAAACTTGGTATCTGGGGCACCAAACTTCCTGGCGTTCTTTCTACCTCTTCAGGCACTTCTGAGTCCATCGTGCTGGATCCATTCCAATTCTAGACTTGTAACTATTATACTGGCTCAGTCCTTCAGTGTCTTCTATGCTAAAGTGATTATATCCCATCTTGTAGCATTGAATACCATTTATACCCTCATGAATTCTCAAAATGAGATCTCTATCGTGAGCCTCTCCTCTTAGTTCTAGATTTGTACATTCAAATTCTCACTCAGCTTTCCCACATGGATAAATAGAAGGCATTTGAAATTTTACAAGAACAAAATAGGGCTCTAATTTTCATTCTTTTCCCCAAACTTGCTTCCAACACTTCAGTAAAAAGGCACCAATTAGTGTCAACATCCAATTAGTTGCATACAACAAACATCACTGATTCATACTGAATGTCATTCAAACACCGTATCCCAGTAATTAATGAATACTATTAGCTCTACCTTGAACCAAGTATTTGTCACCATCTCAAACCATGTACGTTTACCTTCTCTAAAGCCATCTGGGTCCCCCATTATAATGCAAGCATCAAAAGTGAAAAGACAATACCAAATTCATTGTTGTAGCAAATAACTTTCATAATTGCCAAGGAGTGATCCTATTTGAATATTCTACAGTATTCGCAACAACTGCACTGTGTTATGAATTGATCTGTGATTACTAACGGTTACAAAGTCACAAGAAGTTCTACTTCTACAGTCAGTTGTCCAAATTTATAATCAAATGAAACCCCAAATTTCAGTTAGGGGTTCACTGAAATAAAGAGGCATGAAAAAAAAATGAATAAACTCTGTCTTTGTTTCTCACTGATCTATCCCCAACAAATAATTACATGTTTACTTTTTTCTCATCTCTCTAGAATGTACAGGAAAGGTCTAGTTCTTTCTCAGCTCTGACATCCAGAACCATTCTTGACAATCAATAGACACCCAACAAATATTTATTGAATATATGAAAAACAGAAGTAAAAGACAAGGATTATCATTATTTTTCTCTTTATGCTTAGGATTGTCGTTATAGCAGCTAATGTTTATAGGACATCTACTCTATGACGAGTACTACCTGCAAGCAATTTTATGCATTGGATTAGCTCACTTATTTTGCATAAAAGCCTTTGAAAGAAGGAACTAGTATTATTTCTGTTTTATAAACAAGGAAATGGATCCGTTATGAGGATAAGTGACTCACACATTTCACTAATGGGCAAAGTTAGATTTTCAATGTAGGTACATCTGACTTTTAACCACTCTCTTAACTGCTATGAAACAAGAATATATGAGTGCTGTACCAATGTTTGGGGACATGATGGAAAATGGGGGGGGGAGCGGGTGGGGAAGGGAGAGGAGGAGGTAAAAATGGATGCCAAGTATTGAGTATTTCCCCATATCCTTGTAGCAGTCTCTTCATTCCGCCAAAGAACGAGACCAAAGAACTAGAATAAAATTTGATTTTTCTCCCTAACTAAGCCCCCTTCTCTTTGGAAAAAAATAAGTAAAAGAGAAATTAGTATCACCCCCTTCCCTTTTCTGATGAGTCTACTTAGAATCGGAATGCTGCAAAAGCTAAAGCAAGTTGATCTTGAATCAGGTACTAGTTCTGCCCTATGAGATAGAGATTTCACCTGAAGCTTAGTGGTTTACTGCTTCTCATGATAAATTTTTTCTTCTTAATTTAGAGAAAAAATATTTATTTTTGATCTCCTAACTTAATAGAAACAATGTGCTATTGGAACTATCCTGGTTCCAAACATGTATCATTTGTCTATTTTACTCTTAATCTTTCTGTGACACACACACACACACACACAAATCTACAAAAATCTACTTCATGTACCGAATATATTTAAAAAAACTCTTTAGTCTATGGGCAGAATTAGTTTAAATTTCAATCTAAAATATAATTAAATTAGGTCTTGCTTTAAAAAAAAATTCAACAACATTGATAAAAAGAAAATTCACTAATTTTACAATCTTTAAATTATAGTAAAATTCAGGCATCTAAAATCCATAAATATCCTTGCCCTTTTCATTCAAATCTTCTGTAAATCTCACCTCTCCAGAGAGCCTTTCATCCCACCTGGCGTAATACTAGGGACAAGCTGCCGTGGCAATCTGGTAGAGAAACATGTATTCCCTCATTTCTTTTTTTTTTTTTTGTATTCTATTTATTTTTATTAGTTGGAGGCTAATTACTTTACAATATTGTAGTGGTTTTTGCCATACATTGACATGAATCAGCCATGGATTTACATGTGTTCCCCATCCCGATCCCCCCTCCCGCCTCCCTCCCCATCCCATCCCTCTGGGTCATCCCAGTGCACCAGCCCCGAGCACTTGTCTCATGCATCCAACCTGGGCTGGTGATCTGTTTCACCCTTGATAGTATACTTGTTTCAATGCTATTCGCTCAGAACATCCCACCCTCGCCTTCTCCCATAGAGTCCAAAAGTCTGTTCTGTACATCTGTGTCTCTTTTTCTGTCTTGCATATAGGGTTATCATTACTATCTCTTTAAATTCCATATATATGCATTAGTATACTGTTAAGGCTGGTTTAGGTGAGAGTTTATGATGAAGTAGAAAACGTTAACACTAGGTTTAAACAAGTGTTTATTTAGTATTTAACATTTTTCATGGCACGGTGTTAGAAGCTCTGGTCAGCATATGGATTGAGGGAAACACCCAAGAATTTTCATGTCTTCTTTATTATTTTTAGTATCTGTAGCTTCCCTTGAGTAGTTCATAATCTTTTGTATCCTAATAGTGACAACATGAAATAAGTACTGCTACACGTATGTGTCTAAGCTCCAGAAACCAGACACAGGAGGGGAGACGAGCAGAAAAGAACATACTGAAGAAACGTCACTGAGGGATTCTGCCAGTCACCTACGCTTGGTGGGGGTGGGTATTCCGGGCAGAAGAAACTAGCTGAGTCAAAGCCCAGAGGGGTGCAATATTTGGTGTTTGGGGACAGGCTTGTCCAGGGAAAATAAAGGACAAAGGAAAAACTAAGCCAGTGGCCAAAAGAAGCTGAGAGAAGGGGAAATAAATTTAAACCGGCAGTCTTCTTTCTCTGCATCATCCTATGCATTGAACTTTGTTCTGTAACAGAATAACTCACACCTAAGTGTTTGCATTTCAATTCTATACATGCTTACTCAGATCTTGGAAAAGTGGTTATGTGTTTTAAATACTCCTCTTTCACACAGCATTTTCTCAATTGAGCAATTAAAGGTAGGTTCTATGAAGCTAGTTTTACTAGAAACTTTTCTGTCTGTAATTGTCTTTCACAATTTTTGAAAAGTGATTTATTAGGTTTCATACCAAACACAACCAGAAGTTTCTCATCCCTATACCAGCATGCAGTGGGTCCTGTCATTTCCTTCTCAACAAGTCTCATTTCTCCTGGGCTTCAATGTTCAGAATGTCCAGTCACCTTATTAAATTCATACCCCTACAGAGAAGAACTTAGGAATGAACCCTGTCTACTGGTACTTCTACATTTCAAAGAAAGTTTATTTATTCCTATTATCAAAAACCTGCAGCCACAAAGATTGGCTTGGAAGAGACCTGCGATTGTAAAAAAAAAAATGAAATAGCATTTCTTTCTCCAAGCTGCTCAGCATAAATGAGAAAAACCCATTCTTATCATGTAAAAATGCTCTTCTTGACCTTTACCATCAGAATGAGTGCTCAGATACTGTGGGATTTTCCAGCAGTGGTGATAAATTGCCCCCTACTCGCATTTCTTATACCTCAAGTCATGGGGTAAAGTACAGCTAATTGGATCACCGGATGATTGGAATCTGACTCTTAATGAATGCTGTCACAGATGTAAAGCTTGGAAAATTGCATTCTCTCTCTCTTTAGAAAGCCAGTAGTTTGGGGAATTCTCTACAAATATTTAAGTACTTAATGATTTCTCTTGAGGATCTGTTTAAAGGAAAAGGAAAACACTTTTATTTCAGAAATTTAACAGAATTGCTTCAACTAGAACATTTTACAATATGCGTGGTAAGACATTACCATATCATATACGGCAATGTGCTTTTGTCACAAACGCCCTACTAATTACTGTTTGGATATTAAGATCTGATGTTTACCTTAGATATCTATAATAACTCAAAAAAACTGTCTGGCAGAACTGTCAATCAACTGCAATGGAATGGGCACATTATCAATGGCAGAGCACTGGTTTGTTGTCTTCTTGGAATCTGAGTTTGGAGAACAGGACTGAAGGCTTCGATGGAGCTGGAGCTGATTCACCCTGTCGGTGGTGCCCCAAAGAGGTCATCACCTCCTTCTTTTTGGGTTTTTAGAGTCGCTTTTTACTTGTCTGTTTTAAGCTTAATTCCTTGTTCTTTCCTCTAATTCCTTGGGTTGCTGCATAACCTTCCAGGTAGAGCCCTCTTTTTCTTTTGCATCTATCACTGGTTTATGTTGCTTATACTTAGCTTTTTTTTTTTTTTTTTTTTTAAATTTGATCAAATTATTTAAATAATACTAAACAAATAAAAACAGCAACAATAAAACCACAATGATTAAAAACAACTTTCAAAATAACTAGAAGTCCTACTGTTATGACTCATGGCACCAGCTCTGTCTCTGTAGAGCATAATACAAGGTCATGACATAAAAATTGAAACAGTATTTCACTGTGAAGTAATGCATGCATTTTACACTTAGGAGGATGACTTCAAGGCTAAAGTTGTTCTCTGTACACACTCAAATGTAAATAAGGTTTTATGTTTTCACATAATAGATGTGAATAGAGGATGAATTTCCACTTTTAAAGGAGTGGATACAAGCCAGGTAGCAAATAATAATTATCAGCCAAAAGCTGGTCAAACTGGAAATCAGACAGCTCAGTAGAAATGTCTTATGTTATTCATCCAGGTTGCCACCCAAAACCATTACTCTAATATAAATGCAGTGTTCTAAGGTGGAGAGAATTTGTTTAGAGAAAGCAAGCTACTGCTAAACCTTAGTTTACAATGTATAGGAAAACTGAAACTTTGTTTTGTTCAATAATATTAAGGGAGCACCTAGGAAAACCACTGTACTCCAAGGAGAACATTAGAAGAAGGGAAGGGGTTTATTACCAGAGTCCTTTATCTCCTGATTATTCTATACTCCATACCCTCCCTCCTCATTTTCAGTATCTTTAGTAATTTTCATCACTGATGCTTAACCTCCAACCAGCATCTTCTGTCTGCGTTTCTGTCTGTCTAACCAATAAGAAATTCTATTTAGAAATTTTAAGATGTTTGGGATAGAGTACTACAACTTGGTTGAGTGATCTATACTGATTTAGCAAAACATACAAAATAATGGTGAAACATGTGAAAGTTGATCCAGTAAAATTTCTTCAAAAAAACAGTCACTTGCATTGACATACATATTTTTATTACAAAATATGCTCGTTCTAGCTTTTCCTTTCAATTTAGACTAAGGATACCCGAGTAAAACTCATATTCAATTCTTTCAAAATATAGGAGGAGTGATGTTAGCAACATGGCTAAGTAAGACATCCCACATCATACCCCTCCCTCAGTAAAAACAGTTCGTCATCTATCCACAGACAAAATTGTCTTTGTCAGTGGGATCCAGCACAATACATCAAGGGACTCAGGGACCAGTCATGCAATGAGTAATAAGGGTACAGACCTTGGACATGAACCCTACAGTGGCCCATTAACTGAATACAGCTCCCCTTGGCCATGGCCCATGAGCCCCTGGAGGACACTGTCTTAGACAAGCTACCACAGACGATTAAGCCCTTGCTGGAAGTTCAGGTTTTCAGTGGAGAAGTTCCCACATAGCCGTGGAGTGACAAAGTATGTTTAGATGCACTAGAGAAGGCAAGAGAAACAGTTCTACTTTACTCACATCAACTGTCCTTCATGGAGGCACAACTCAGAGCCAGAGGAAAGCTCCTCAGCCCGTGGTTTCTCCCAGAGGGTGAGGGAGAGCATAGGAGCGAGCACCCAGCTCACTACGTGGGACATTTCTAAAAAGGCCCACTGCTATCTCACTCTATCCAAGTACTGAGTTTCAAGACTCGGAGGATAAAAATATGCTGGGAAAGAGGTATATGGGACTCTTAAAAGGCATTAAAGGGATACAGGTCCTGCTAAGTGCATCACAGACACCATCAAGAAGTCTACCCATGAATCGCTGGGGACAACTTGCCTACAGATCCCCTTTATTGGCTCATGGGCACTCCCCAGTGCTTCTTGCACCTCATCCCACAAACCCTCAAACAAAGAATGGCTCTCTATCTGTGCTCCTGATGATAGCAAGTGTGATCTTTGGCAGATTATCTAGTAAATTTGCATATAAAACTCATAAAAATATGTGGCCAGGGAGAGACCACAAACTTGAGCTTAAGCTCCACCCTTAGGAAAGCAAAAGGGAGGTTGCCAGCACCCAGCAACCTGGGTTGAAGGAAGAGAAAAGACATATAAGCTTAAGAATTCTGCCACAAGAGGGAGCAAGAAGCATGGAGCAGGCATATCCACAGAGGGACTGAAAAGGTTCAGACTTCCTATCAGGAGTGATGGCAGGTATTTCTTCCCTGAAGTCAGTCAGCAATGACTAGAGGGGCTACTGCTACAACAAATGCAAATACAGCACTGTAAGACTTAAAGAAACGTATAAAATAACGGAAAGATGACACTATTAAAGGATCACAATAATCTTCCAATAACCAATCCCAAAGACATGGAGATCTACAACTCATCCACTAAAGAATCCACAATAGCTATTTTGATGAAGATCAGGAAGCTACAGGAAAACACAGCTTGATGAACAAACCAACAAACAAAATACAGAAACAAAATGAGAGGCCTAATAAAGAGAAATCATAAGAGAGAACCAAATAAAATCCAAAGTTAAATAATACAATGAATGAAATAAACAATGCAACTGAAAACATCAATAGCAGAATAAATCAATGAGAAATAAACATCTCTAGACTAGAAGACAGGGACTTCGAAATTATTCTGTTTATAATTGAATAAAGAATAAAGAGTGAGGAATAAACAGAATAAAGAATGAGGAAAGCCTATGTGATCGATCTATCAAATACCATCAAAAGAAGCAATATATGAATCACTGGAGTGTCAGAAGATAAAAAGTGGAGAAGAGGGTAAAAAGCTTATTTTAAAAATAATGACTCAGAACCTCCCAAATCTGGAAAGAGATTTGGATATCCATGTTTGTGAAGTTCATAGGTTGCCAAACAATTCAGCTTGAAGAGATATTTTCCAAGACACATTATAATAAAACTGTCAAAATCAAAGAATTTTGACAAGGAAAGAATCTTAGAGAAAATAAAGTTTGTAACTTACAAGGGAACCTCCAGAAGATTATTGTCATATTTTCCAGCAGAAGAGATTAAGAGGACAGGTTCAAAGAGATGAGAGGGAAAAAAAAGTAAACCAAGAATGTTCTATCCAGCAAAACAATCCTTCAGAAATGAAGAAGTGATAAAACCTTTCCTATGTAATCAAAATCTGAGGAACTACATAACCACCAGATCTGCCTTATAAGAAATGCTGAAAAAGAGTTCTCAAACCTAAAATTAAAGGAAGCTAATATTAAAATGTATAAAAATATACAAGATACTAGTAAAGGTAAGTAATTAAATTGAAGTATGTAGTCAAATTTAGGATATTTAATACTGTAATGTGGTGGTGTTTAACTATCTAACTCTAGTATAAAGGTCAAAAATTTTTAAAAATTTAAAAACTATTGCTGTAATAATAGGTTAATAAATACATGATACAAAATAGGTAAATTATGTCATTGAAAATATAAAAGAGTGAGGAAGTAAAAGGTAGAATTTTCTATGCAATTAAAGTTGTGTTGCTATCAGTCTAAAAAGACTGTTATAAGATGCTTTATATAAACCTCATGGTAGCCACAAAACAAAAACCTACTGTAGAAAGACAAAAGATAAACTAAAGAATCAAAGCTACTATGGAAAATCAGCAAATCAGGAAGGCAGTGAGGGAAAAAGGAATGAGGGAACTATAACACATCCAGAAAACACTCAATAAAATGAAATTAGTAGTCTTTACCTATCAATAATTACTGTTAATGTAAATAATAAGTTAAATTATCTATTCAAAAGGCGTAATAAGCAAAATGAAATGGCAACCTACAAAAGTTGAAGTCATTATCAGGGTTAAAATCCAAAATATATATGAAAGTCATGTAACTCAATAACATACAAACCAAGAAAAAAAAACAGTCTGATTAAAATATGGATGGAAGAGCTGAATTTGCATTTTTCCAAAAAAGATAAACAAATGGCCAACAGGTACATGAAATGATGTTCAACATCACTAATCATCAGGGAAATGAAAATTAAAACCACAATGAGATAGCATCTCACATCTGTTAGAATAGCTATCATCAAAAAGAGTTAGAAATAACAAATGTTGACAGGAATGTGGTAAAAAAAAAGGAACTCCTGTGCACTGCTGGTAGGAATATAATTGGTACAACCGCTATGGGAAACAGTATGAATGCTCCCCAAGAAATTAAAAATAGAACTACTACATGATCCAGCAATTACATTTCTGGGTATATGTTCAAAGCAAATAAAATCAGGATCTCAAAGAGATACTGCACTCTCACGTTTCCTGAGCCGGGATAAACAACCTGAATGTCCACATAGGGACAGATGAATAAAGGAAATGCGGTATACACACACACACAAACAATGGGCTATCACTCCGTCATCAGAAAGAAGGAGATCCTGACATGTACAACAATCGCTGATGGACCTGGAAGCATTATGACAAATGGAGTAGGTTAGAGAAATACGATTACTACCTGATATCACTTGTATGCGGAAGCTTAAAAGGCTGAACCCAAAGAAACAGAAAGTAGAGTGGTAGTTTCCAGGGGATAGGGAGGTGGTAATCAGGAGATGTCTGTCAAATGGTACAAACTTTTGGTTATTACGTAAATAAGTTTTAGGGATCTGAAGTACAGCAAGATGATTATAGTCAATAATACTTTATTACACACTTAAGAGCTGCTGAGAGAGTACGATCTGCTGTTTTCACCACAAAAAGAGACGGTCACCGTGTGAGGCGACAGATGCTGACTAGCTCCACTGTGGCAACCATTTTGAAATATTAAGTGCCGAATCATCAGGTTGTCCACCTTAAACTTGAACAACATTAAATGTCAATCATATTTCAAGAAAGCTGGGGGGAAATAGAGTGGGATCCCAAGAGATGAACGATGTAACCCCTAAAGCAGGATGCCATCTGTGAGTCTACTGTAAGCCATTCCAATCTCTACTTCCGACCTTAATTATCAGTAACTGCTGAACAAAGCACCCATAAGAACAGACTGACAACACAATTTATACCAGTTAGTCAAAAGTGTGCAGTAGAAATTTGTATGGAAATACAAAAAACCTCGAATAGCCAAAGTAATCTTGAGAAAGAAGAATGGAACTGGAGGAATCAACCTGCCTGACTTCAGACTCTACTACAAAGCCACAGTCATCAAGACAGTATGGTACTGGCACAAAGACAGAAATATGGATCAGTGGAACAGAATAGAAAGCCCAGAGATAAATCCACGAACCTATGGACACCCTTTGACAAAGGAGGCAACAATGGAAAAAAGACAACCTCTTTAACAAGTGGTGCTGGGAAAACTGGCCAACCACTTGTAAAAGAATGAAACTAGAACACTTTCTAACACCATACACAAAAATAAACTCAAAATGGATTAAAGATCTAAATGTAAGACCAGAAACTATAAAACTCCTAGAGGAGAACATAGGCAAAACACTCTCCGACATAAATCTCAGCAGGATCCTCTATGACCCACCTCCCAGAATATTGGAAATAAAAGCAAAAATAAACAAATGGGACCTAATGAAGCTTAAAAGCTTTTTCACAACAAAGGAAACTATAAATAAGGTGAAAAGACAGCCCTCAGATTGGGAGAAAATAATAGCGAACGAAGCAACAGACAAAGGATTAATCTCAAAAATATACAAGCAACTCCTGCAACTCAATTCCAGAAAAATAAATGACCCAATCAAAAAGTGGGCCAAAGAACTAAACAGACATTTCTCCAAAGAAGACATACAGATGGCTAACAAACACATGAAAAGATGCTCAACATCACTCATTATCAGAGAAATGCAAATCAAAACCACAATGAGGTACCATTACATGCCAGTCAGGATGGCTGCTATCCAAAAGTCTACAAGCAATAAATGCTGGAGAGGGTGTGGAGAAAAGGGAACCCTCTTACACTGTTGGGGGAATGCAAACTAGTACAGCCGCTATGGAAAATAGTGTGGAGATTTCTTAAAAAACTGGAAATAGAACTGCCATATGACCCAGCAATCCCACTTCTGGGCATACACACTGAGGAAACCAGATCTGAAAGAGACACGTGCACCCCAATGTTCATCGCAGCACTGTTTACAATAGCCAGGACATGGAAGCAACCTAGATGCCCATCAGCAGACGAATGGATAAGGAAGCTGTGGTACATATACACCATGGAATATTACTCAGCCATTAAAAAGAATTCATTTGAATCAGTTCTAATGAGATGGATGAAACTGGAGCCCATTATACAAAGTGAAGTAAGCCAGAAAGATAAAGACCATTACAGTATACTAACACATATATATGGAATTTAGAAAGATGGTAATGATAACCCTATATGTAAAACAGAAAAAGAGACACAGAAGTACAGAACAGACTTTTGGACTCTGTGGGAGAAGGCAAGGGTGGGATGTTTTGAGAGAACAGCATCGAAACATGCATATTATCTAGGGTGAAACAGATCACCAGCCCAGGTTGGATGCATGAGACAAGTGCTCGGGCCTGGTGCACTGGGAAGACCCAGAGGGATCGGGTAGAGAGGAAGGTGGGAGTGGGGATCGAGATGGGGAATACCTGTAAATCCATGGCTGATTCATGTCAATGTATGACAAAAGCCACTACAATATTGTAAAGTAATTAGCCTCCAACTAATAAAAATAAATGGGAAAAAAAAGTGTGCAGTAGAATTTGTACTAAGTGCAACACCATATTATCAGGATTTTAGAAAATAACACGTGTGATCCTTTTATAGAGCTAAGTATTAAGTACTTCCCCCCACCAAGAAAAAATTAGACCAGAAGAATCTATGATTTCTGTAGCCTCTAGGATTAAGACATTGGTAATAACATATTTCTATATAATTAGTCACCATACACCAAAAGTTCTATAGTTTTAATTCTGACAACTTCAACAGAATTAAAACCAAGGGAATTTATCTTCATTAAAAAATATACCAGGTATGTCACTGTGATGTTGATTTTTTAAACTTTCATATTTAAATCCAAAAGATCACCAACACTCTAGGAAAATTAACCTGTTTTTTTTTTCTTTTTACATGTTGACATGTTTAGTAGGCATCATTTATTTCTAAGTCCTTTTAATAAATACCTTGAATTTTTCTTGAGACCTTTATCATTATTATGATGACTTCACTTGTAATATTCCCCCCTTTATGGAAATACTATGTTTTAATCTGTGTACTAGTTTTTCAAAGGATCATCCTAGTACTATAGCTTGTACACTGTGGTGACATCCCAGTAATACCAACCTAGAAAGGAGCCTGCTTGATAATTAATGCTGACTCTAACATATTAATGCATTCAATGGAATAATATCATCTAATGATTGTTGGCATTATGTTTTAAGTGCTTGCTATTCATGAGTAACAAGAAATGTGAAGAATTGGGAATAGGCAAATTTGGAGCCATAAGTGGTCCAGGACCTCAGTCAGTCAGTGCAGTACCTCTTCAGGATGGCTACTATTACTGCTGAGATACTGATCATCTAGCTGTCTTCAGTTTGCCTGGGGAGCACTAATGCAACTGATAAGGGGCTTTGTAGAATTTCCTATAATCTCTTGAAAGATCTAACAGCAGGGGTCTGTTTGCCAAATAAAAGGTAAACAGATCTCTCTCTGTGCAGGTCCCGAAGAAGCTACCCTTACAGGCATCAAGTTGTTCAAAACACAAAATAATTTAGGAAGATTAAACTCCAGTAATAGATATTTTCCAAGGAGCCATTCATCAATTTAATATTTCCTGGGCTGGAGTACCCATCTATTATTCAGAACTATCCATTTGACTAATTCCAGTACCTACCTCCTTGCCTCTGCTTTGATAAGCATTGCCATTTTTCTACATGGGTGTCTGAACTTGCCTATTCCAATGTAGAGGAACACTCTTGCAAAGGCAACCAAAAAGACAGCCTTGTTTCGACTCTGACCACCCCAAGTTTCAGTTAGAGCACTGAAATTACATTGGAAATAACTGTTCCTTGCTGTGTATAGTCTTGTGTGTTAGTTGCTCAGCTGTGTCTGACTCTTTGCAACCCCATGGACTCTAGCTTGCCAGGCTCCTCTGTCCATGGAATTCTTCAGGCAAGAATATGAGTGGGTTGCTATATAGTGTTAGTGGGACTCAAAATCAAAATGTCCTACTTTCACACAAGCAAAACATAGATATGCCCCATAAGCACTTAGGTTTCATATAGTTTCCTCCAATTCTATAAGCTAACTAATATTCTTCCAATATTTTCTCTCTTTTGCTGACATTTATTAAAACCTATAGGATTCAAAACTGGGAGTCTCTTCAAATGAGCATTTTTGTAAAGACTGGGAAAAGAAAAGTTCGTTTGAACGCTAAATGCAGTGTCACTCAACAGGGACAGTAGGTCAGATATTCTGTCTCTGAAGTTCAGTGGTATAATGATAACTACTGCAGAAGCATGATTCTCTTTCCTTCCACTCAACTGACCAAAAAATTCTATTATTAAAAAGAATTTTCTATATTTGAGTCTCCATTCCTATATAAAAAGATGACCTATGTGCCTTTTCACTACATCTTTAACTTTGATGCCAGAATCCCATGTTCTTTTTCCCCTCAGCACATGCAACATATGGTAACCATATTTAAGTCAACGAATAAAGGAGGGCTTCATTTTGTATTCAGATGTTTTCACATTCCTCCATATTGCTCAACTGCAATGAAGATAGGTGGAAGAGATGAGGAGGACTTGCTGAGAAACACTTTTTCATTGCATTTCTACATGCAGTGAAAACAATCTGTTATCATCCACCTTAGTCCCACATCAACAATGATGGTCTATTGCCCAGGAAACCTATCTTTTTCAATCAAGGTGGATTAGGATCCTAGAATTCTCTGAACTGAGAGAGGCTAATTTTCACAATGAATAGGTGATGACTTTGCAAACCAAAGCAGCAAGATGCTGGCTCTCAGTTACCAAAACAGTTAGGGCTGGAAGCACAAGTTCTTAACCCCAAAGCCAAACCATTTTCTGCAGTACTTTTTATGTTGAGTGAAAGAGCACTCTCCATTTAGAAATCTGAGTCAAAATTCTTTCAAAGTGATTCTGTTTCATTAGAAACATTTAAAATGTTATATGCTATTAAACAATTTTCTCTTTGGGTTTTTTTTACATGACAACCTCTTCCTAAAATGTCACTCACTACCCCATTTAGAGCAGAGTTCAGCTCAGTTGCTCAATCATGTTCGACTCTTTGTGACCCCATGAACCGCAGCACTCCAGGCCTCCCTGTCCATCACCAACTCCCAGAGTCCACCCAAACCCATGTCCATCGAGTCAGTGATGCCATCCAACCATCTCATCCTCTGTCGTCCCCTTCTCCTCCAGGCCCTCAATCTTTCCCAGCATCAGGGTGTTTTCCAATGAGTCAGCTCTTCGCATCAGATGGCCAAAGTATTGGAATTTCAGCTTCAACATCAGTCCTTCCAATGAACACCCAGGACTGATCTCCTTTAGAATAGACTGGTTGGATCTCCTTGCAGTCCAAGGGACTCTCAAGAGTCTTCTTCAACACCTTAGGGCAGTCTTATCTGCTAACTTCTATTTACTCACAGCATACATTACTCAAAGAAAGTATTCAGACATGCACTGTTTGAGTGTAAGACATACCACCAGATGCTTTACCCCATTTTTCTCTTCTCATAAATTTATTATAGCATATTAATGATAACTTTGAAAGCTAAAATTGGAAGAAATTTCCAACTGCAACCTTGGAGTTATACTATTATATACTATTATACTATTTTACTATACTCTTAAACTCTTATAATAGTATACTCTTATACTATTATAGAGTATTTTAAAATTCAGTGTACATATATTGAGCCTAATCTCTGTTGGACATTATCCTAGATACAGAGTGCCTGAAGTCAAACACAACATAATTCCTACCTTCAATAAACTTACTAAATAAATGAGTTCTAAAATAAATGAGTCATGGGTATGAAATGTACATACCCAGTATGGGGAAGACAGTCGGTAACTATGTAATATCTTTGTATGGTGACATGCTATATGTAACTAGACTTGTCATGATGACTATTTTGAAATGTACAGAAATACTGAATCACCACATCATATGATAGGAACTAACACAGTGTTGTAGGCCAACTACACCTCAAAAATAAACTCATAGAAAAACAGGTCAAACTTCTAGTTACCAGAGGTAAGGGATAGAAGGAGGGGGAACTGGAGGTGGTCAAAATGTACAAACTTCCAGTTATAAGATAAGTAAGTATCAGAGTTGTAATATACAACATGAGAAACACAATTAACACTGGTATATGTTATATATGAGACTCGATAAGAGATTAAATTCTAAGAGTTCTCATCACAATTAAATTTTTTCTATATCTTCAATTATGAATCTATATGAGATAATGGATGCTCACTAAACTTATCATGGTAATCATTTTGTGATATATAAAAGTCAAATCTTCATGCTAAGAAAAAATAAAAATAAACTCACATTCAAATGGGAGAGGATTAGATAGATTATAATGATTACAATGACATGCAACAAATACCATGAGAGTTATGCACAAAGTGTTATAGAACTCTTAGAAGCAACACTCAATTACATTTATGAAGGTAGAAGCCAAATAACATAAGCAAGTCTTTCTAGATTAAGTAGTAAAATACTGACTGAAAATTATTGTAGATGATCTACAGAATCAATGGGGAGACCAAGAAACCGAAGTCAAAAGATGAAACAAAGGGTGACTAGGCTGTTAGAATCAAAGGTAAAAAAAAAAAAAACAAAGAAAGTACCACAGGGCCAAGTTCGCTGGGGCCCTGCTGCTGCTACTCTTGGAAATGGGAAGTAGGAGGTTGTGCTCCCACTGCCATTTCATGCTAGATAGCATGATTTTACTGCCCCTGGATCTACCCCTGGATCCTGGATACTTCTGCTGCAGCTGCCTATCAATAAAATAGAATACCACGGTCCCTCCTTTGTGTCTCTAGCTCTTGATCTACCTATGGCAAGAATGCCTGGGTATGTTTGATGAGCCAAGGCTAGGTGATATGATTGTGTCCTAACTTCAGAGGAGCCTAGAACATGAAATTCTGGCCTTTTGGCTCTACCATGATATGCAGCCTCATTCTCTCATTGTGACTTGACAATTGGTCAATCCCACTACTTTATTCATGGAGAGGGACTTTACAGTGCTGTGCTATTAAAAAATAAAAAAGACACATGTATACACTGTGATCCAAAACAAGACCGTGAAGGGAGACTATGCCAGGGATAACTTTTTTCAGGGTGTTAGGCTTTGGAAAAAGAGTTAGCTCACAGTCCAGGCAGAAAGCAAAGGATTAGCTAAGGCACAGAATAACCTGACACCCACAGAAGGCTGACTGTGGTAGGACAAGAAATGTATACATGGGGGCTTGGAGTAGAATCAAAGGTGACAGGCATAGTATGGAGTAAGACTGGTGACCACATCAGGTACCAGGTCAGAAATAACCTATTCTCCAGGCTAGCCATCTTTTGCTTAATCCTATGGAGTAAGGGAAGCCAGGGACAGATAACAGAATTTCTGCATTTATTTTTTGGTGAAAAGATGATCATCTTAGTTAAACAGATCCTATATTGGAGCTGACCTGGAGGCATGGATAGCTGAAGCTATGTACCATTAAGAAAAAAGTGGGGCTCAGAACTAAAGGAACTGTAATGATAGTTGGGGATAAGGGACATACACTCAAGACATGCTAACAAACTGGGTGTGGGTTAAAATCTGAAGTACTGTGTTAACCACTGAAGGTCCAAAAATTAAAATGATAAAGCTTCGTCTTGAGGAACTTAGTTTCACTTTAATCACAATGGGAAATGAATGATATCATGAGAGTGCTTGGGATTTTGCGTTTTGAAATTAAGTCCTTATTCAACACTTGTAATTTAAACTGGGATCACTGAACAGTTCATTAAAGAAACACTCCAAGCAGATATTAGAATGTCTCAGAGTTTTCTATATTGATCATGATATAGATAGAGGCAAAACAAAATTGGAAAACCCTCAAAGTGAGTGTAGAAATATAGACGGGTATATTGTGAATTACAGCCCTGATGCATCATGCTGCTGTAAGTTTTGTGTGGGGGTGGTAACAGGGAAGAATGCAGTAGAGTTAGGGTGGGGGTAACTGTGACAAATCTAAGCAAACAGATCTAGGATATAATTTTTGTGGCTCACAAATCAAATATTTATACATTCTAAAAATTATATATCATAAGGGTTTCCTCTACATGCCATTTTACTCCCAATAAGGGCAAATGGAAAATACAACTGTTCATCCTTTTCTCTTTCCTTAGCAAATATTTACTGAATGATTTCTATATGCCCCAAATTAGGCTAGATGATAGGGTTCCAAGGCAAAGCCCTTGACCTCACAGAGGTTAGTCAGGTGGGAAAGATCGACAACACAGCCAATGAAAGAAAGCATTGCATCTGGGAGGGAGGGCGGAGCAAAGGATCCTCTAATGAGAACCAAATCCTACAATGAACAAATCCAACCTGTTCCTGAGGTTAAAAAAAAAAAACAAAAAAACTGAAGGCTGAATAATAGTTACCATAGGCAGTTAAATCTTCATCTAGTTACTCTAGGTAAAACCATTCTAGGTCAAGCTGCTGCTAAGTCGCTTCAGTCATGTCCAACTCTGGGCAACCCCATGGACAGCAGCCCACCAGGTTCTTCTGTCCATGGGATTCTCCAGGCAAGAATACTGGAGTGGGTTGCCATTTCCTTCTCCAATTCTAGGTCAAGAGAAAGTACTAAATTAATTAAAAAGTCTAGAGTTTACCTAATAATTATAAGACCAGCTGAAATAAGTGATTAAGTGATCAGCATGAAATACCAAAGGATAGTTCAAATATTCTTTCTGGTTTTGAAAAGTTGATATATCTCATGACACCATGGCAGTAATGAAGCATGACTATTTGTGTCACATTACGAAGCAGTGGTCATGAGATTCTCCTGAAAATTGTGACAAACTAGAGTAGTTATATGTGATGTCCTTGCTCTCATAATCCTTGACCCAAATTTGGTTCAAAAGCTCTAGACTATATTACTGGACTATATTACATGATCATAAGCACTTCTTTTGACCCTAACTTAGAAAAGAAGTCTTTATATCTAATTTATGCTACTTATTTTATTATGCTGACCTGAATTCTAAAGCACACTGGGAGTGAATAGGCTCTCATTCTGTGTGATATTAAGCAATAAATTGCTTTTGTTGATATTGCATGTGCAACCATTCAAATAAACAGGGCAATTTATGCAAATATAACTGTTTTACAAAAATCTCATCATCTGAGAAAATCATGTTACAGTCCTCTCTGAAAGTTCAACAAGGAGCAGCATCCATGCATATTTAAATATCCCATGACTATACATGAGAGGAGAATTATTAAGGTCTTCTCTGGCAGCATAGAGAAACTGTATATAAACTTTCATGTCCCAGACAAATTAGATGGCCCCTTGTTGAAGGGCAGCTTTCTTTTCTGACATCATTGTCTTGATTTGTTCTCTCAGAATCTAACAAAGGAGCATGCATCCCATGTTCTATGCCTACATGCATGGTGAAGATCCTTTAGGATCCAGTTTTATAAGTAGCCTTTGCTTAAAGACTTAAGCCTAAAGTTTGGAACTGAAACACTTTGAAAGAGTGCAACTTTTACAGACATTTATAAAGAAGAACCACAATACTCAAACTGTTTGAAAGAATGGAAGTAACTCCTTGGAACCTTCCAGCAGAACACAGAAACATTATCCTTGCTGTCTCCACTTACCCTCACATACACACACACACCACATGAAAAGGTCAACACTTCGTTTTCTTGGTATGCTTCTTATACAATGAAAGCATGTTAGTAAGAATAGCAACTCAGCTGTATTTTATACACACACACACACACACACACACACACACACACACACATATACATACATAACCTTTCAGTTACGACTAAAGGCAAGTGTTATCTATCACTCCAGTTATTTTCAATCTTTTCAAACTCAAGCAATAACTTCAATAACATCACTGATTTATAAGAAACTAGTGTGGAACACTAATAATTAGGCATCACTGGGTGTTGTGTTTCCCATACAGGATTTAATTTATCTTACTCTCATTAATCTCATTCTCTATAAAAGGAATCCGAGACTTGGAAAGTTCAAGTACGTGTCAAACATTACACAGAATACAAGTGATGGAAACCATTATCCAAATCCAGGTCTTTCTGATAGCTTTGCACTAGCTTATCTATATGCCACACTACCTCTCCTTACGTGCACCTTGACTTGTGTCTTTCTAGAGGATCAAGTTCTAGAACTAGCAAAGAAAAAAAGTAAACTCTGAAAATTACCCTTGAAAGTTACCTAAAATTCCCTAAGAATGTATACTTTACTGAAATTTCAATAGGGCAAATTTTTATAATCCTTTTTACTTCGAATTAGCATATATTGTTGTTCCTCTGAATGCCAGAGAAGGTAGTTGGAGTGTTCTTATAAGTCGTGGAAAATGAATATTTACCTCTATACACTGGAATCACCTTTGGGCTGGCAACATGCTCACAATATGAGCAGCCCACAGAAGGGACACCCACCTAAGAAATGATGGAATCATGCTTCCCATCTTAAGTTTTTTCCTAAGAAATACACATACTGAGTGAGCAGACTTGTCACATACCACTTCAATTATAAGTTCCCCTCCTCTTATGTCCTCCTTTCTTGGGGAGAGAGGAGGGAGTTTAATGCTGAGGGCTCTGTTAAACACACAAATGAATTTACTTAAATTCATTGTACATATGGTGTGGTTCCAATGAAATTTAATATAAATGCATGTCAACTATCATAATGAAGAACTTATTGCAAGACATTACCTGAACTCACAGTGTTTTCTGGCATTTCTGCAGCTGGCTTTTTAGTTACCCTCATACCCAAATTGAAAGGCTTTCAGATTGAAGGGTTTTATCCCAAATGGCTGCCAATAATTTTATTTTGGGCTGGGTCACTTCAATGTATGATTAGCTAAAATTATAAGTTGGGGAGTTCAGATTATATTACAAGGTCCTTTCCTTTTTGAAGAGTCACATACAACAGACTTTGTATATGTAAAGTTTTCGCCAAGTGACACCAGGAATAAACAATCATTGGAAACTCAGCACTGACCTGTTATAGAATACAGACTTTTATAAAGGCCAACATTTGTCTTGATCCTCTCCTTTACTAAACAATCAACATGATTTTGGCCTTTTGAACACTGCACATTTTATAACTAAGTGGGTAATACCCTTTGCTTTGTCCAGTACAAAGTTCAGTATTAAACTTTAGATTCACCTGTGGAAATTCTGTAGAACAAGATGGTATCTGAACTTTATTTCTGAGCCTTATCTTACTATTTTACCCATATTTTCTCTTCATTTTATCCTACATATTGGTTATTATGCCCATATTTTAGATATGTCTTTAAGTCAGCCTCTAACATTATTTTCACTAAAGCAGAAGTCAAAGAAACAAAGAAAGAAAGAAATGCATGGTTATCAAAAGTGGTTAGGCTGTTCTCTCAAGATTCATGAATTCAGCTGTTAATGAGTCTTATAAATCACAGCATGGAAGACACAGGCCAGAGTTAAGACTTATCTCTTAATCAGAAAGTTTCTCACTGAATCACTCCAGAAATGCTTCCCTTAGAAACAGAGTAGCTGGGAGTACAACGGTGACTCAGAAAGACAGATTCTCTTTTAAAGTCTATGGGGCAAGACAGAAAAGGACAGCAACAACGAACTAGGCTAACCCGTGATAACTGGTATGGGAGCGGGCCCTGGAAACACAAGACCACGCTGACAGAGCCCAGAAGGTTTTGTATACATGTTCGTATGAACCTAGAAATGGCATTAGGGATGAATCCTGTAAACCATTAGGAGCTATGCAGTCAAAGGTGCTAAGAGTGACATATTTCAGCCAGAAGGAAGAGCATAAGAATAACCCAGCCCTCCAGTGACATTTTCAAATTGGACATAATGATAAGACACTGAGTAAGAAGCACAAGATTCATAAGGAAGTCATGGCTCCCTTCTTTCAGCAGCCATGTACAGACACACCATCCACATGCGGGAGCATCACATGCCTGAGACTGTGATAGTCTGTGATAGACCATCTATAGTCTACAGCCTATAGATAGTCTATATATAGAGACTGTAGATAGACTATTGATAGTGTATAGACTTTCACCTACAGACTGAAGGTCAAACGCTCCAATCCATGTCTTCAGGATTTATGGCATCTATCCTCATGAGAAGGACCTCTGCTTCTATCACTCTGTTTGTTGGCCTTACAGTTAGTTAACTATTCTGATCAATGACAGTTTGGATAATATCCTTACCACCAAAACCGAGGACCAGACTTTAGCCTAAAAACTTTTTAGGAATATCGAAGCATGAAATTTTTCAAAAAAATCTGTATTTACTAGATTCAGCATTTCCGTACGGGGAAGCCAGCATATACATTGTCACGATTCTTAAGTTTGAAGATTATGTCTCATTTTTACAAAATCTGTCAAACATTTGAACCCATTACCTTCCATTTTGAGTTTAATAAGCAAACATAAAAGAAACTTCTCCAAATGCTATCTAATAGAACTGCCTCAAAAGAATCTACAGTTTCAAAGGATATCTAAGTACACTCTACTGCTTGGATAATTCACTTAATTTGTTTTGGCCAAGTCATTCAGAGCCCTCACCATTACTCACCTTCAAAGCACAGTGTAACTGTAATTGGGTTTTCATAATTTAAACAATTCTCTTCATTTTGGAGAGGGGCAAAGAGGAAGGATGCATGAAGAGGCATATTTAGCCACATTTGCTTATTTTCCTTAGACATAATGTAATCCACACTACCAGCTATTGCACAGAAGTCAGATGGCAATTTTAGTACCTATTATTTTCCTCTACTTCTTCCACTTTTAAGGGATTTCAGTTTCACAGCTTTGAAAATATTATCTTCCAAACCACAATGTGCTATAAATGAGGACTCTGTAGATTCACTTCACAGGCAATGGGGAATGTGAAGGTAGGAATAGGGTTATTGTCGATAGTGTTCACTAATGATTGAAAGAAGCCTAAAGCCACAGACATTTAAAGAGGGTCATCTAGATCACTGTGATCTCATCCTACCTGCCTCTTTGGATATCTGGGTGAAGGATTCCACACCTTTCTCTCCGTAACTTCCTTCCGATGCGAGAGTAGACACGTAATTCCAACCCAGGGCCTTTACAATGTCTACCATGGCCTGGGCTTGAAAGGAATCGGGAGGGACCACACGCGAGAAGAAGTCATAGCGCCGGTCATCACTTAACTCGGGTGCCGTTGATGCATAACTAATCTGGGGGATCTGAAAAGACAAGAAAGCACTACATGAGGGCACACCATCAAGATGGGGGAGATTCATTTGTATTTATGACAATTTACTTAAAATACAGGTCTTGAGCTCCAAAGAGGATGTGTGTTTGCCAAACACTGCACGAAAGTGTAAACCACCTAAATGCAACCAAATGCTATTTTTGCGTTGTGACCTTTTATTTTTCTCCTCTTGGAGAAAGGAATGGGAATGGAGTGGGAATTACTTACATCACAGTTGTTAGGAAAAAAACATATATAACCATTCTAACATTGTGAATCATGCTTTAGTTACTATACACTAATACAAACAAAAGACAGGACAGCCTAACTGTTATATAAAGGTTGATTTATTTGACATATCTTGAGAATGTTTGTGGATGTAATCAGCTATCTAACATTAGACTCAGTGCTGATCACCTGTGAGGAAATAGCTAAGCAAGCTTCATGCATTATTTATTTTTCACAAGAGCCTTATGAAGTAGATCACTAACTCCCTAAGACCAAGGCAAGGGAGTTCCCTGCCCCACCATCGCTTCAATGGCTTATGCACTTTGGAAGGTCTTTCTCAAAATTTTCTTAGCTTCCATTTGGATGCTGAGAGAGACTGACAGTCTTGATTGAGTGACAGTGACCTCTGATTCCCATTTTTTTCCCTTTGCAGAATTATCTGACCCTCAGCTTCATATGTGATTAACCAAATGCCTCAAGAATTCTAGAACTTGTGTCTATATGGGTCATCCTATACCAAGTCCCTGGTTCCAAGAGTGCAGTCTAATGAACAGAATATTCCTCTTGGCTGGCAAATACCTGATATACTGATCTTAGTTAAAGTCAATTACGCATATAGAAAGAAGCCTAGGAAAAAAAAATGTTTACCTGGGATCACAAATATACTAGGGAAAAACCTGAAGCAGCCATAGATGAGGAACATACCTTAAGGTCTAGCTCCAGGATCTCTAGAGTAGTTGTTTTTACAATGCAATACACTGCAGTTCTTTCTCTTAACAATAGCATGCAGTAGACCATGATAGGTACAATTTACCTATTTGTAAGAATGACCCACTTCTACAAAAGTCTAGTTGTAACTCTCCCAGGATTTATCCCTGCTGTAGTGTAAGGTTATCTCATGTATCTAAAAACTAGTTTTGATCTTTTCTCAAAGACCAACAGTCCAACTCTTTGCCCCAAAGATATCAAAACTATACTCAAGTTAATTCTTTGAGCCCTGAAAAATTCTACCCAGTACTAACGTATTTTTCTTTTTTGAGGGCATTTGGCCTAAAGCTTACCCAGTTGCCATTGTTTAAAGCTGGCTACCACTTCTATAAAGCAAATTTCTCCACCAACCTCTCGAGGTTAAGCATTATAGTCAGGTCTTGTGGTCCCAACAGTATTGCATGCCTGCTCAGTCACGAAGTCATGTCTGACTCGTGACCCTATGCACTGTAGCCCTTCAGGCCCCTCTGTCCACGGGATTTTCCAGGCAAGAATACTGGAGTGGGGTGCCATTTCCTACTCCAGGGCATCTTCCCTACTCAGGGATTAAACCTGTGTCTCCTGCATAGGCAGGTAGATTTTTTACCACTGAGCCACCTGGGATAGTGACTGCAGCCATGAAATTAGAAGACGCTTACTCCTTGGAAGGAAAGTTATGACCAACTTAGACAGCATATTAAAAAACAGAGACATTACTCTGCTAACAAAGGTCCGTCTAGTCAAAGCTATGGTTTTTCCAGTAGTCACATATGGATACGAGAGTTGGACCATAAAGAAAGCTGACTGCCAAAGAATTGATGCTTTTGAACTGTGGTGTTGGAAAGTCCCTTGGATTGCAAGGAGATCCAACAAGTCCATCCTAAAGGAGATCAGTCCTGAGTGTTCATTGGAAGGACTGATATTGAAGCTGAAACTCCAATACCTTGGCCACCTGGTGCAAAGAACTGTTTCATTGGAAAAGACCCTGGTGCTGGGAAACACTGAAGTTGGGAGGAGAAGGGGACGACAGAGGATGAGATGGTTGGAATGGCATCACCAACTCAATGGACATGAGTTTGGATAAACTCCAGGAATCGGTGATAGACAGGGAGGCCTGGTGTGCTGCAGTCCATGGGGTCGCAAAGAGTCGGACACGACTAAGCAACTGAACTGAACTGAGACACCTGGGTATAGATGACCCACCATTTCCCATGCAGCCTGTCCCTGATGCAGCGATCTATGACCACTAGGGGCAGGCTCTCCATTTCTGACTCAAAATCCAAAGCCAGTTTTGAGAAAGTCTCCAAGTCTCCTGATGGTCTTCATCTGAGTAATTTCTCAATTACAGCGGGAATGAAGAGCAGTGGAAAGAAAATGGGATTTTGTATTTAGAATACATGAAGTAGGAGCCTGATGTTTCTGTTCACTTGTGTTTACTAGGTGAGTATTTCACTTCATTGAGTTGGTTACATTATTAATTAGTATAAGATTGCATTGGAATAACAAATGGACATTGCTTAGTGTGATGCCTGGAACAGTGTGGGCACTTAATACATGGGGTATCAACAATCAAAATAGAGAAAATCATGTGTTTTCTTAATATATTTACCCATTCTCTACATTTTACTTCCCATTTTCTCTGTGACACACTAACAAAAACATTTCACTTACTGTCCTAAAAAATGTTTACATGTTCCTAGTATTATTGCTTTAGAAATAATATTTACTATTTATTTAACTCTTCATCATGTAGCAAGAATAGTCTAAAAGTTTAGGGAGGGATTTTGTTTTATTCATTTATTTTTGTTGAAATATAGCTTATTTACAATATCATGTTAGTTTCATATGTGTGAAGTGAAAGTTGCTCAGTTGTGTCCGACTCTTTGAAATCCCATGGACTATACATACAATCCACGGAATTCTCTGGGCCAGAATACTGGAGTGGGTAGCCTTTCCCTTCTCCAGGGGATCTTCCCAACCCAGGGATCAAACCCAGGTCTCCCACATTGCAGGTGGATTCTTTACAGCACAGTAATTCAGATACACACACATACACACACATCTATGTGTGCATATACAGGGTTTCCCCCTTGGCTCAGACAGTACAGAATCCGCCTGCAATGAAGGAGCTGTTGCTGCTGCTGCTGCTGGTGCTAAGTCGTTTCAGTCGTGTCCAACTCTGTGAGACCCCATAGATGGCAGGCCCCCAGGCTCTGCCACCCCTGGGATTCTCCAGGCAAGAACACTGGAGTGGGTTGCCATTTCTTTCTCCAATGCATGAAAGTGAAAAGTGAAAGTGAAGTCACTCAGTCGTGTCTGACTCTTCACGACCCTATGGACTACAACCTACTAGGCTCCTCCGTCCATGGGATTTTCCAGGCAAGAGTACTGGAGTGGGGTGCCATTGCCTTCTCTGCAATGAAGGAGACCATGGTTCAATTCCTGGGTCAGGAAGATGCCTTGGAGAAGGTGAAGGCAACCCATTCCATTATTCTTGCCTGGAGAAATCCATGGACAGAGGATCCTGGCAGGCTATAGTCCATGGGATATACACACATAAATATATTCCTTTTCAGACTCTTTTTCCTTATAGATTAACACAAAATATTGAGTATAGCTCCCTGTGCTATACAATAGGTCTTTGTTAGGTATCACTGAAAGTTCTAAATGCATCCCCTTATCTAACCACCAGTAAACATCCTTCATTATACTTTTTATACTACACTAGGGCTTCCCTGGTGGCTCAGATGGTAAAGAATCTGCCTGCAATGCAGAAGATCTGGGTTTGATCCCTGGGTCAGGAAGATCCCTTGCAGAAGGAAATGGCTACCCATTCTAGTATTCTTGCCTGGAGAATCCTTTAGGACAGAGGGGACAGTCTATGGTGTTGCAAAGAGTCCAATATGACTGAGTGACTAACACTTTCACTTCATGTCATACAATTATTAAATCATTTTATGAAAGAGGAAATTGAGTCTTAAAAGTAGAATATAAGCTTGCTTCAGGTCACAAAGTTGTAAGATAAAGCCATATTCAAACTTAACATAACCCAATGCAAACTTATGAACTCTTAACTATGATACTTTGCTAAATTACTGCTAAAACTTTTTATTAATAAGCATAACAAAAGAAAGAGTAGTATATTACTGGAGTGTAAGTCAAGTTTCCTGCACAGCATGTACTATAGAGCCACTGAAAATAATCTTACAGGTCACTCTTAGACTGTTGTTCAAACATTTTATTTAGGTGCCTTATTAAAGTTTATACAGATATGTGAGTAGATTGAGTATCCTATGTTTCATTCACGGGTCATAAATTTTAAGTGAAAAAAAAAGTCAACTGAATAAAGGCTTTGGGCAAAAATTAAAGGGAAGGAACAAGAAAAATACCTTTCTTACAAGAAATAAAAGGAGAAGAAGCCAAGCATGGCAGTACAATTCCATCAATTTCAACTTGGGGAAATGCAAAATCTTTGTGTGGTTGCACAGATGCCTTCCTTGCCAAAATCCTTTTCTACCTTTGAAGGAGGGCTAATAAAGATACATCCACCCTCTACTTAAATTTGCATTTATGTAACTGCTGTAAAACATTGCAGCTGTGAGATGCCTCCAACACAAATACATTTTCTAAACTGCACCCCAAATTTTAGTAATGAAAATCCTAGTGTAGCAGATTTATTTCCTCACTACCCTTTGAAAATGGTTGCTGTCTATGGTTTATCCCTTCCATTAAAAATAAGAAACACCTACTGGCTTAAGACTCACAGGGTTCCTTGACAATCACACACACACATCCTATATTCAGTTATACATATCTGCATATTATACATATAATGATGCTAGAATAAGGAATGAATGAATAAACAGATTTCATTTCTGAGATAAAAATATGGCCATATAAAGAAATTCCCAGCAGCAATAAGAGATGAAGAACAGTGAGAATGTATGTAACCTATAAAATATCCTATTAGTTATCACCTGTTATCCTGTATATGTAATTACCTGTTTGAAAACAAATGTTTAAGCCAACAGAATGTTTGAAGTGCTTATTATACCTGGTAGCTGAAACTGACCAAATTCTTACTAGTCATCTTTAGTGACTAACTGACACACTCCCCTTGGTAAGATATACCTTCTTTTTCTGCTATAGAAACTCTACCCTGTTGCCGTCTCTTTCAGAAATGCAGAACTAATCTTTTGATGAGGACAATTTAGTATAATCACACTTCTGCTATACAAAAATAATCCCATCTCCCTTTGAGCTTTCCTTTCTCTAATTTAAAAACCAAAAACACTTTTCATCTTTATCATAGGACTGCATTTTCATCTCATTGCTATTCTTTTAATAAAAATTTGCCCATCACACAAGAATGGTTATATTAATGATGAGTGCCAAATCAGGTTAACAACATCTCACACCTCAAAGTTATCATTCAAAAATCTATGTAGAAGTTAACTTTCCTGACCCTTTTTAAACAGTGAAAACCAAACAGAAAAAGAAATAAAAACCATAATCCTTCAAGTCAGCATGTGTAAAATTTCTCCAGTTTGTGTATTATTCTTAAAGGAAGAGAAGAAAGGCCCAATTCACTCTATTTAACTTTTGAAATATTTATGCACATTTAAGGATTCTATGACAGCTTCCCTGATGGTTCACACGGTAGAGAATCCGTCTGCAACGCAGGAGACCAGGGTTCGTTTCGTGGGTTGGGAAAATCCCATGGAAAAGGGACTGGCAACCCACTCCAATATTCTTCCTTGGAGAATCCCCATGGACAGAGGAGCCTGGCAGGCTACAGTCCATGGGGTTGCAAAAAGTTGGACATGATTGAATGACTAACACACACCAAGAATTTCTATAAATCTAAGAAAAACACGTTAAGGGAAAAATACTTTCAAGATAGTTAAAATGGATATGTAGATAACTTACATCTTCTCCACACTGTAAAAAACTTTCAATTCATCAATATTTGTATCTCACCAACCCAAGTGATTGGACTGTAAGGAGATCCAACCAGTCCATCCTAAAGGAAATCAATCCTGAATATTCATTGGAAGGACTGATGCTGAAGCTGAAATGCCAATACTTTGGTGACCTGACACAAAGAACTGACTCATTGGAAAAGACCCTGATGCTGGGCAAGATTGAAGGCAGGAGGAGAAGGGGACAACAGAGGATGAGATGGTTGGATGGCATCACTGACTTGATGGACATGAGTTTGGGTAAACTCCGGGAGCTGGTGATGGACAGGGAGGCCTGGTGTGCTGCAGTCCATGGGGTTGCAGAGTCAGACATGACTGGGCAACTTAATTGAACTGACTGAATACAAGTGATTACATTGACTGAATTATGTAGGTATACTGTAGCTGGAATCAAGTTTGCCAGGAGAAATATCAATAACCTCCAATATACAGATGATACCATCATTATGGGAGAAGTGAAGAGGAACTAAAGAGCCTTTTGATAAAAGTGAACAAGGAGGGTGAAAAAGTTGGCTTAAAACTCAACATTCAAAACACTAAGATCATGGCATCTGGTCCCATCACTTCATGGCAAATAGATGGGGAAACAATGGAAATAGTAACAGACTTTATTTTCTTGGGCTCCAAAATCACTGCAGTCATGAAATTAGAAGATGCTTGTTCCTTAGAAGAAAAGCTATGACCAACCTAGACAGCATATTAAAAAGCAGAGACATTACTTTGTGAACAAAGGTCTGTCTAGTCGAAGCTATGATATTTTCAGTAGTCCTCTATGGATGTGAGAGTTGGACTATAAAGAAAGGTGAGTGCCAAAGAATCGATGCTTTTGAACTGTGGTGTTGGAGAAGACTCTTGAGAGTCCCTTGGACTGCAAGGAGATCCAACCAGTCCATCCTAAAGGAAATCAGTCCTGAATATTCATTCGAAGGACTGATGCTGAAACTGAAGCTCCAATACTCTGGCCACCTGATTCAAAGAACTGTCTCATTGGAAAAGACCCTGATTCCAGGAAAGACTGAAGGAAGGAGGAGGAGTGGATGACAGAGGATGAGATGGTTGGATGGCATCACTTTCTCAAAAAACACGAGTTTGAGCAAGGTCCAGGCGCTGGTGATAGACAGGGAGGCCTGGTGTGCTGCAGTCCATGGGGTCACAAACAGTTGGACACGACTGAGCAACTGAAGTGAACTGAACTGAAGGAATCTTCGAAAGTTAAATTCTACCCAATCAGTGGCACACATCAGTCACGAAGAGGCGCTCAAGGCTCCCTCCTAATCTCTACCATATTTGCCCTAGAAAGCAGGAGTGAACTGATGGGTTATTTTGGAGCACTAGTTTTCTTTGCTAACAAGTGTCACAACTTATTAAAATTATCTGTTTGTTGTTCACATCTTTCCTGAGTGTACTGGCCCCCGTGGAGGGTAAAGACCTTATTCATCATTTTATCACTACTAGACACACTGCACTGTGTATAGAATATGAACCTTATCATCATTTACTGAATGAAAGAGAAAGCCAGTAATGAATGGAATAATCCGGAGGGAACAGAGTCCTTCATGCACAGGGTTGGTCTGACCTTAGGGACCCACAATACTTGTGAGTGGTCCTTGCCTGCAAGCAGTGGCTTTGAGGGGCAATGACAGTCACAGCAGCAAGCACTGTTCTTACTCTTTCTTCTTCCTGGCACATTTTTCCCTTGGATTCCCTTCTTCATCACTGGAAGGTAGGACATGCTGACACAGATGGTGCTCAAAGATAAAGAGACCTAGGGAGTCACTTAGGGACTGTTCATTCTGTTTTTTTTTTTTTTTTCCCCCTCTTATGGCTGAGACTGGACAACTCCAAGCAACATACACCACAGTACCCAGAGTTCAGGCTAACTCTGCAAGACAACCTTGCTATGAAGCACTTTCACTTTCCAAGTGTTGACAAGATAGACTCCTTCTAAATTTAGTTTTATTCCATAATCACTCTAAAGGCAAAGGGATCCCATGGGCTTGGAAATACAGTCCTGCAGTGATCATCTTAGTCTCAACATCTGTCAAAAATCCAAATCCAGATGTGAACCAGATTACAATAATATAAATACTTTAAAAATCCAAATTTTTCCTGCCACTATTTTGACACAAACTTGATTGCCATAAAAAAAGTAAATGCCTAAGTATTTATAAAAATGAAAAAACCATTTCATTTACATATAAAGAAATCAAAGATCAAAAATTGCTTCACACATTTTGAGCTTCTTGTTTATGCTATAAGGGCAGTGCTTATAACAAAGTCAGTCACCTGGGAACTTCTTACTTTTGAAAAGGTAAATGAGGTTTATGGTTCCATGTTCCTGGGGAATTTGCACAGTTAAGAAAGGCAATCCAAAATGTACTAACACTTGTTCCAGAGGGCAGTTTCCACAAAACTTGTAAAAGGCAATTTTTTGAAATATCGTAAGCAATTAAGATAATGCTTCAGTGTACCTATTGAGATATTAATGAACTCCCAGTGGGGCACTATTAAATTCACAGTCGGCAGTAATTCTACTCTTAGTTCTTATTAAGCTTTATTGATATGGATTCCCCCTAAAAGGAATAAATGGTCAAATAATCCTTTCAGGTTCATTCTTTGAAGCATCACTCTCCATGATTTATATGTATATCTTCCCTAGATAACACCTCTTGTCACATTAGGATGGACGAGTTTCAATTCTGATTTTTGATAGTGTTTCTTTATTTCAAAGTACTGAGGAATGACTAATACTTTTGAATGCATTTAAACTCTGGAATCTCACTCAACTTTAAATTACTCATGACACAGATTATCATCAAATATTACAGCACTTTTTCCTTTGCCTTTTATTTCTTTAATTGCATGACACCAAATACCTTCAATATTCTATAAGTGGTAGTAACCTTATTCTTGAAACCAAGTAATTTTATGCATAGATTGCAAGGCCAAAATGTCTAATGCATATTTCAAAGAATGTTATTTTTATTATAGATTGATTAAATATCTCTGTTTACCAGGCTTTTGGATGTGCAATACTTTACATGTAGAATTCCATGGAATTCTGAAACTCCCTATAATAGACATGTGCTTCCTAGGTGGCATGGTAAAGTATCCACCGGCCAAGCAAGAGATGGGAGTTTGATCCCTGGGTCGGGAAGATCTCCTGGAGAAGAAAATGGCTACGCACTCCAGTATTCTTGCCTAAAGAATCCCATGAACAGAGGAGCCTGGCGGGCTACAGCCCAGGTCATCCAGTTCAGGTCTTCTGGTTAGGGTCATAAAAGAGTCAGACATGACTTGGTGACTAAACAACAATATAACAGATATACCTATTACCATAAATAGTGACTATGTTGCCTTCCACATCACTGAATTCCTGTAGTTTACATAGAGATGATGGCACAGAAGGGTCCAAATGCTTTGTGTGACAAAAGCTGACCCAGAAAAACATAGGATTCCTTTAGCTACGTGGTTGACAGAGGGAGTCACACGACATGATCCAGACCAAGGTGAACGAATGAGAGAGATGCAGTATTGAGGCAAGGTCAGAATTAACAGACAAAAGAAACATTCTTACCGAAATGTCTGAGAGAAAATAATATAAGCCTATGGTTAGTGTTGACAATGAAGATGATTTTGCTGGGAGAAAGGAGGAAAACCTTCACATCCCACAGGTGGCAAATGTTAGAAACAACGCTGGAGATAAAACTCTCTCCCCATTTCTTTTAAAACACGGAAGATCAAGAGAAAACTGTCATTCAGGGGTGGTTTATAGTAGCCAAAACAGAACACCTGTACCTGCCATCAGGTCAGACAAACTCTTCAGGATGATTTCTCTATCCATAAAATGAAGCTAATCATACAAACCCAAGATGTACCTCAGGGAAAACATGAATCATTTCCAAATGAAAACGGTACATATCATAGTCACATATAGGGCTGTTCTGTCCGGTGCTATCTACTTAGATAGGCACTCTGGTTACAAGTGTGTGAGGGGTTGTGTGTGTGTGTGTGTGTGTGTGTGTGTGGCATTAGGCAGCAGGGATGCAGTTCGAAATTGCTGTGGTTGAGAACCCCTGGGCATGAGGTTTGCCAGGGCCAAGAGACCACCACAGTACAGCAACGTGGTCACAAAGTGCAAATAAAAGATCTTCTTTATTGTCTTGTGGCCTCTCTCTCTATCTCATCTGTTTCTCTTTTCTACCTGCTAATTTCCCCAATTATCAAAGCCCAGTGTGTTCCCAGCCACCTCAGTCATCTGGTCTCTCAGGAGAGAGCACAATGACAACGCTCCCAAAAGGCTCAGTCCTTTACAGGGATGCAGCCAGGAAACTCTTAAAAGTGAAGAAAGTGCTTTTCAGGAGAGAATGAAATTAAATCTAAACTTATTTTCTGTTTGAGAACCACTGCCACTTTCCTGAGTACATTATAGTTAAAAAAAAAAAAAAAAAACAACACTTGATTATTATGGATGGTTGAAAATGAAGCATTATAGTTAACTGAATATTTTAGCAAACTATGAGCTAGCCTTTATGTGAATTCCAGTTGTGAAGAAGCAAGAGCATAATAAAGAGCACTAAGAAATGCTACTGAACATAAAGCAATCTTCTCTCAACGATTCTGAAACCACTTTGAGGGTTAGGCTCTGGCAAGCTGCAGGCGCAGACTCCCATTGTATAAGACTACAGATAGAGACATTCCAGAAGGTGAAGTCAAATCTGTGCTGATCCTTTGATTCCCTGAAAGAGGCTTACTTGACAAACATTTCTTATTTACTTTTTCCCCTCAAAAAAAAGAGGAAAGCCATGCTGCCTATTTTAGCTTTCATATGGCTCAAATTCCAAGTAAAAAAGAATTTGATGACTATGTGTTAATGCAAAAAAGATAATTCACAAGAGTTTTTGCACAGCAAATAATTCCTATTATTTAATTCAGATAATGCAAAACTACAGAAGAAGGATATGACCATTTTTAAGCTGTAAAATTAAGAATCTATAGACATAATAATTAAGGATATAAACCAGTAATAGATGTCTGACAACCTAATACATAAACATAAACATATAAGTACCTCGCACACACATATATATATAAATATGTGTATGTGTGTATACGTACAAATATATATGCAACTATAAAAGTACCCAGACATACACATGCTTATAATACACACACAGAGACATACACGAGCATATTATACACACACACACACACACACAGATACAGACTATGAAGAAAACAAAATGGTTAAATAAGAGAATGACTTGGAGTGGTACCATAGAGAGGTAGAAGGTGAAATCTGAGCTAAGTAGCATTTTAAAGCCTCCAAAGTGTCCTAAAGCATAGACAGACAGACAGAGACACACTCATAGAAAACATCCAAGTTATTCCAAAATATATATATATGCAATTAAGTTTATCAGACCAGATACATTTTCCAGGCCACTTTACAGACTATTTACAGTAAATACATTTATTTACCACTTTACAGACTACTGCATTTACTTCTCTGTGGTCTTCTCTTATTTATATATAAGCTTATGTACATGTCTGAAATAACTGCCTTCTATTTTTGCTTATTTAAATCCTAATACTGCTTCAAGATGCAGATTTATTATATGCAAACTGCTTTGTGGAATTTCCCCTGATCCTCTCCAGCGAAGCAAAGAGTTCTCCCTTGGGTCCTCCATCACTCTTTGCTGTTATTCAACTCTCATCCCATTTTTATTATTACCATTGTTGCATGCTACCAGATTCCATGAGGAAAGCAACTATGTTTTCTTTTATGTATCTTATCAGACACATCATGTACGGTACAGATTTGCAGAAATATTGAGGTGTCATTGGTATATGAAAGTCACTAGTGACTATACTTTGGGCTACAAGTAACATTATAGTGACATACATTGCTCAATTATTAGTGAGTTGGAACCAACAAGGACTTACTGTAGAGCATAGAGAACTATACTCAATATTTTGTAATTACCTATAAGGAGAAAGAATCTGAAAAGAAAAAACAGATACATGTATATGTGTAACTGAATCACTTTGTGTATACCTGAAACTAAAACAACACTGTAAGTCAACTATACTTCAATAAATAAATAAACAAACAGTGACTTAGAAAATAAAATCACAAAATAAATCTGGATGTACCTGGTTTTCAGATTGGTTTAGTGACTCAGCCATGTCAGGGAGTTAGATTTTTTCACTGAAGTTCTCTTAACCTTTGTGTCAGATTCATAAGGTGATTCCTGGTGCTTTAGGCATCACACTTCACAGGACATTAAGATAAGGAAGGGAGGTAGGACGTCTCTGGTGGCCCGGTGGTTAGAAGGCCACCTAACAACGCACAGGACGTGGGTTCGATCCCTGGTCTGGGAAGATTCCACATGCCAAGGAGCAACTGAGCCCGTGAACAATAACAACAACAACAGAGAAGGAAGAGAGAGCTCTGGTAGACAAAGTCCTTCTCTTTTATCTATTGCATTGTTGACCAAGGAGATTTTATTTTGAAATGTTCCTCTCCTCACCATCTTTGCCTCATGTATCATTGGCTGAAACTTCATCACACTTTCATCCCTACTCTAAGTGATGATAGCCATGACTGACTTATGTTTCATCCCCTGAGGATGGGTTTCCTCTTCCTATGGGGAAAATCTGGATTCTCTTCACAGGAAAGAAGATAGATAAGTGAATATTTGGCAAATAAATAATTGTGTCTCATGGCAAGAGACATAAAAATTAACTTGAATTTGACATACTTGCATCATGCAAGAATTTTTTTTAAAAGAATGCAAAAAAATTCCCTGAATGCATCACACATTGTTACTCACATATGACAGAATATAATGTGTGACTTTTTACATTTGGTCTACCATCCTTTTGTTCCACAGAATCATTAGATTATAGTCTTGTTCCCCAGAAACCACTTTGGTGGGGGAAACTGGTCTAAATCGAATACTGAAGGGTCACTAAGGTGAGAACAACTCTGAGAAACTGGAATTTTGGAGAAGACATGACCAAGAGATGTTTAAACTAACTGGAGGACAGAAGGCAGTTTTCCCCAACAAAGAAGCAAAGAAAAGCCTACTCTGGAGAAGAGGAGGATAAAGACAAAAGTAGAGCGTGATGAAGAAGTAGGCTTCTTCTGAAGAAAACAGAGAAATTTGTATGGCTTGATGGTAGAATCCATAATTCCACTTAATTTATAGAAAAGGATAAGATAAGATGATGAAGTAAACTTAATGTCTACTTAAATTTCTTTTGCATCTTCTTTTATTATAGTAATTATTCTTATAGGCTAATAAAACATGAAACATCTTTGTAACATCAGTGATGGCACTCTTGAGAGAACAGTTAGGTGACACATAAACAGAAATTCCAAGAGTTATTATTAAGTCCCAAATACCTCCAGGGTAATAATTAAGAGGCGCCTTCACTCAAATACCTGCATCTCTTAACATGGATGCAATCAGGGAAAATGTCAATGATTCTTCAACGAGGTCTCTGGGATGAAAGGTTCACATGGTTCATTTGGTATTGGAAGCAGGCTATTCCCTGCCTTAGGGGCAATAAGGAATCTGTTGATTTTGTTCATAAGGAACTCCAGTGCCTGCAGATCACAGGGAATGGTGAAAGAAGCAAAGCTGAACATTTGTCTATTTTCTCTCAGCGCATCTTCCTAGTCCCTGGATGGACACAGAAGAAGAGAAAAGGGAAAACAAACAGTAAAGGTTTGGAATGGTTATGCTTTAACCAGACACCCAAAATACTGGTGAAGTTCATCGAGGATTACTAGAACTTGATATAACAGCTGTTAAATACTTGAATTTATATTAAACAGAAATGCAAACAGCAAGCCAGTGGGCTTGTAATGGTTTCTGTTCCCATGTCCTTCATTGGCCCAAACACCTCCCTCTAGAAATAAAATTATTTCTCCCACCCCTATTTTAGCTGCAGCTTTTAGAACCTAGAATTAGGAGACTCAGTTAAGTATGTATGTGACAAAATACTTACTGTAAAATTCTCAAGATACTGTTCTGGGTGTAGTAGCCTGATAGGTTCTCTTCACAGTACATGGTCAGAAATATGTATTTGTTCCAGAATTTACCATTTTTAAGATTCCTTCCCTATATCCTGCAGCTTCTGCTATCACATTACCTGCTACCATATCATCTTCTAATTACCATGATTGCATATTTTAACATGTAATTACATTTGAGGTTGACTGCTGCCTGTGGAGACTAAGGATGAGAAAGAGAATGTCATCAATGGAGCACTACTAGCTGGGTGTTAATGCAGCTGCTTCCGGAAAGTGAGATGGAAGTGTCAATCCCCTCCACACTGCATGGATTCCCAGTAGAGGCAAGCTTCGGCGAGACTTCAGCATTTTGTCCTCTTTTTGATCTTTTCTTTAGAAGTCACGTTGCAAGGACAATGTTTCTCAAGTGGTCAAGGATAGGATGTTAGTGCTAATGGATTCAGATCTCTACTTTTACAGAAGGAAATGATACTCAGAGAGGGCCAGTAATTTATCAAAACACACACTGTCATACAGTGAGTGGGAAAGGACTAAAATCTTTGTTTGACAAGGTCCTACAGTGATGCTTCTAAGATTTTCTACTGTTCCAAGTGTTCGGTCCCTCTCTGTATTATATTTCAGAGTTAGTGTGACATTTTGATTTTTAAGCAGTAAGAATTACGAACCAATGTGAGTTCAAAAACAGAAAATCCAAAATAACAGTTGTTCAACATGTATTTCTCTCACATGAAGTAAGTTGATAGGTAAAGGTCCAGAGCTGCCATGACAGTCCCATGGTTTCCAGGGACTCAAGCTCTTTATACTTCTCTGTTTCATCATCCTATCAAGTTATTTCCATACCCAAGGCCACTTAGGGTCCTGAACACTGTCAAAGCTCCAACAGCCATAGACTCATTCCAGACAGAAAGATAGAAAAAGACAAAAGGGCACCTTTTGCAATAGGAAAAGGAGTACGTCAAGGCTGTATATTGTCACCCTGCTTATATAACTTATATGCAGAGTACATCATGAGAAACCCTGGGCTGGAAGAAGCACAAGCTGGAATCAAGATTGCCGAGAGAAATATCAATAACCTCAGATATGCAGATGACACCACCCTTATGGCAGAAAGTGAAGAGGAACTAAAAAGCCTCTTGAGGAAAGTGAAAGAGGAGAGTGAAAAACTTGGCTTAAAGCTTAACATTCAGAAAACTAAGATCATGGCATCTGGTCCCATCACCTCATGGGAAATAGAAGGGGAGACAGTGGAAACAGTGTCAGACTTTTAATTTTTTGGGCTCCAAAATCACTGCAGATGGTGATTACAGCCATGAAATTAAAAGACACTTACTCCTTGGAAGGAAAGTTATGACCAACCTAGATAGCATATTAAAAAGCAGAGACATTACTTTGCCAACAAAAGTCCGTCTGGTCAAGGCTATGGTTTCTCCAGTGGTCATGTATGGATGTGAGAGTTGGACTGTGAAGAAAGCTTAGCGCTGAAAAATTGATGCTTCTGAACTGTGGTGTTGGAGAAGGCTCTTGAGAGTCCCTTGGACTGCAAGGAAATCCAACCAGTCCATCCTAAAGGAGATCAGTCCTGGGTATTCATTGTAAGGACTGATGCTAAAGCTGAAGCTCCAGTACTTTGGCCACCTCATGCAAAGAGTTGACTCATTGGAAAAGACCCTGATGCTGGGACGGATTGGGGGCAGGAGGAGAAGGGGATGACAGAGGATGAGATGGTTGGATGGCATCACCGACTCAATGGACATGGGTTTGGGTGGACTCCGGGAGTTGGTGATGAACAGGGAGGCCTGGTATGCTGCGATTCATGGGGTTGCAAAAAGTTGGACACGACTGAGTGACTGAACTGAACTGAACTGAACTGAAAGTCCTTGTATGGCGCCTTTCAAGCTTTGCACACAACACTTCCATCTGTATACCAGTGTCCAAAATAGTTTCATGGTAAACCTAATTGCTGGAAAATATTTTTGAAAAAAAAATGTAGTCATTTATTGGTGTACTTTGTCTTCCCAAATAAAACTGAGGTTTATCCCTAAGGAAGTAGAAATAATAGGGAGAGAGTGACCACCACCTGCCACAATCTTGAAGGATGGATGAGTTGGCCATGTGTGGCTCCAGGGCAGGAACTATTAAGTAGATACAGTTGACAATTTAGGTATGATTAAATCAATCTTTAAACAATTATTTACAAGGCAAAGAAAACAATCAACAGTCAATAATTCCCTAATAGGGTACTCACCATATATTGACCACAGGTGATAAATAATGATGGCAGCCCTTCCATTAGGATTAGCTTAGAAATAACCCCCCCACACAGTACTCCTATTTACATGAAAACTTTCCAGGCACTAAATTTGTGTGCTTCTAATGGCATGACCGACTCAATGGACATGAGTTTGAGCAGGCTCTGGGAGTTTGTGATGGACAGGGAAGCCCAGCGTGCCACAGTCCATGACTGTACAGTCAGACATGACTGTGTGACTGAAGTGAACTGAATGGCATGACCTTTATTTATAACTCCCCAATTCTTCTGTTATGAACATCCATGATATTAATAAAAGTGTTCAAGGTTCTACCATCTGAGACTGTTTTAAAAAATGTTATGATATGGGAAGTTTAATTACATATATATATTTGTTTTTTCAAACTTCAACTTAAAGACAACTTGGTGCTAATTCAGTCAAGTTTCTGGTTCTTTCCAGTGATAATGTCCCTCTATGGATTGGAGAAGGAAATGGCAATCCACTCCAATATCCTTGCCTGGAAAATCCCATGGACAGAGGAGCCTGGTAGGTTACAGTCCTAGGGGTCTGTAAGAGTAGGGGTAGGGGTAGGGGTTGCAAAGAGTTGGACACGGCTGAGCGACTTTTCACATGGATTGAAAAGATAGCTCCTTTAACCTTCGCCACTTTGAGCAATTAAGATGCAATTCTTGATTTCTTCACTACCAGTGGCAGGAATACACTTAAAGCTATAAAACATAGTTTCAAATGAAAGATCCATGCTATCTGGTTATCATTATGATCATGCCATGCACCCTGTAGCAATGAGCTATGGGTGTTAGGTATCTGGTTTCCAGCAGTCAGACTCATGTTTACATTAATGCACAGAAAATAAAACAGAAATAAAATGTAATTTTCCTGCTAAAATATCAAAGCTATAAAGACATATCTCATTTCTTACAGGGAATGGATGTACTTTTTTAAAGTCACAAATCTTAAATGGTCTCAAGATCAATAACTGTAAGTAATTTTTTCAAAGTGAAAGAACTATGATGGCAGGTAGAGAATTTCTTCTAATTTCTATTTAATACTTGCCATCTTGTTTTATATCTGCCAGATTTTTTAAGCAAAGGATCACATACATTTATTTTTCAACTTTTCCAGTCTTCCCTTAGCCATCTTTTAACTCTATCTGTCTAATATTGCATTGTATGTGCTTCCTACTTAAAACAATCCTATTCACCCAGACTGGCTCTATTATACCTCAGAGAAAAGGGTTCACTTTTCATTCTGATCTTAATCTACTGCCACAGTAAAATCAATAAGCATATTAAGGAATGCTGACTTCTCTACTTCAGACAGAGAATTCACCTAAAACTTTCCAAATCTGAAAACTGACCACTGGAGTTTGGCAAATAATATTGTAAATAAAACAAATGTGAGAAAATTCCACACTAGTCACTCTTAGGTTTTGAAATATTTGTACATATCCCATGTGTATGTGTGTGTGTGCTTGTGTCTGTAATGTAATACTTACTACCTTACTATTTACTATTACATAATTCAGAGTTTATGTCTTCCTAGTTAGTATAAGAAAATAAACCTAAAAACCCACTTATACTCTAAGAAATATTTTAACTAAAAGCTTTTCTAAAGAACATTAATAGTGGAAGGAAGCCATGAACAAAATGAAAAGACAACCCACAGAATGGGAGAAAATATTTAAAAACAATATGACTGACAAGGGATTAATCTCCAAAATATACAAACAGCTCATGTAGCTCAGTATCAAAAAAAGAAACAAGCCAATCAAAAATGGGCACAAGATCTAATTAGACATTTCTCCAAAGAAGACATACAGATGGCCAAAAATCATATGCAAAGAAGCTCAACATCACCAAGTATTAGAGAAATGAAAGTTAAACTACAATAAGGTATCATCTCACATTGATCAGAATGATCATCTCAGAATGATCGTCATTAAAAAGGCTACAAACAATGTATGCTGAAGAGGATGTGGAGAGGAGAGAACACTCCTACACTGTTGGTGGGAATGTAAATTGTTATAGTCACTGTGGAGAACAGTGTAGAGTTGGTTAAAAAACTAAAAACAGAGCTATCACATGATTCAATAACCCCACTCATGGGGATATATCCAGATAAAACCATATTTTGAAACATGCACCCCAATGTTCACTGCAGCACTATTAACAATAGCCAAGACATGGAGGCAACCTAAATATCCATCAACAGATGAATGGGGTAAAGAATATATGATGTATGTATACACACACACACAAATAAATACATAAAATGGAATATTACTCAGCCATAGAAAAAAACAAAATAATAATGCCTTTTCCAGCAACATGGTTGGACCTAGAGATTATCATACTGAGTGGTCAGACAGAAAGACAAATATTATATGATACCCCTTATATCAATATGTGAAATGTAAAAAAATAAGATACAAATGAACTTATACACAAAACAGAGGCAGACTCCCAGATACAGAGAGCAAGCTTATGGTTACAAAAGGGGGAAGGCAAGGTGGTAAATTAGGAGTTTGAAATTAAATATACACTATTCCATATAAAACAGACAATCAACACGCGCCTATTGTAAAGCAGAGGGAACTCTACTCAATATTCTGTAATAACGCACATGGGGAAAGAATCTGATAATGAATGAATATATGTATATGAACAGAGCTTGCTATATACCTGAAACTAATCCAACACTGTAAATCTACATATTCCAGTATAAAATAAAAATTTTAAAAAGTGAAATAGGAAGCAACCACCTTGAATTTAGCAGTTGGTAGTGCCAAGAATGTGGAAACATTAGGTCTAATTTGTGTGAGATGATACAGTATTGTTGTTTGACCTGGATGCTCTAATCCGTTTTCTCTGTAGTGAGGGTGAATCCAGCCACAGTGATTGGTTTGATCCTTTCTCTGATCAGCTCTTGTCACTGAACACTTCACTGGACCCATTGTGTGGACAACATTAGGGACACCAAGAGATGTGATCTCTCTTTAGGGGCGAGAGAGCTGTGACAATGCAAAAATATACGAAAGATGTCTCCAAATACAAAAAGGAGAGTCCTCTCCAAATATCTTCTTTGACCTTCTCAGTAGAACACCAGAATTCCAGGTAATTCCACAAGTGGCAGCATTTTTCAGTGAAGTGATGAACATGATGACAAGCACCATGTCAGTCTGGAGCAGTCTGCAGTTTCGGCCCACTGCCTACCTTTGCATGACTCTTCTGAAGCAGAAGGTTTAGATAACTGAGATTTACTCAACCTGTTGGAAGACGCCTATGTGCATCTTGCTTCCAATATCTCAGAGACAAGGTGTGCAAACACATTAAAAAAAAAACAAACTACAAATTCTATGACCATGAGAAAAAATAGGGGAAAGTCATAGAGGGGAAAGAGAGAGTGGAAAATGGAGAGCTTAATAATGGATAAAGAAACAGAAAGACAGAGAAGAAGAGAAATAGAAGAGGGAGAAAAAGAGAGAGGAGGAGATTAACTCAAACACTTTCTTAAAAAGACAACAACTTCTATCTTGGGAGGTTTAATATTTTGTAAAGTAAGGATCCTTTCAAGTTCCCCATGCTGTAAACAAAAATTAACTCACTTACCCTCCAAACCTCACATGGTCCTGGAAACACTGAAAAGTTATAAATGAAACAAGAACTGGAAATCAAGATACTCAGGCATTTACAAGCCTGATCATTCTTTCAGCCACCAAATCATGACTCCATCAAAGCTGACAAACTGTCAGGCTTCCTATGTGACTGGTGGGTTCTCACAGCCATTTAAAAAACAACCTGTGCTGTCTAGAGCCTGGCAGTGGACACATCCAGGGTTATTTTGAATTCACTGCTCTCTGAGTGTTGCACATTTGACCTCTACTGACTATTTAGAAGTGGGAGTTTGAGTGCAAAGTTATAGTAATAGATGGCACTTTCAAAAAGGCAATTTCAAATCTTAACAAACTACCAGAGCACCAGCCTATTCTGAGACAGAAATCACCGAGCCCATCATTAGTCAAGTCCAGGGAAGGGTAGAGGCAGTCTGAGCCTCCTGAGTAACCTTCCCAAACAGCACGTCTTCACAACCGGCCAGCATCTTGGAGCTGTTTCCAGGCTGACTTTCCTTGGCTCCCAGGCTGTCCTGATCTTGTGCACTTTGCAACAAAGAGATTCTGTTTTTCTATTCTTCGGTTCCCTGACACTGCACAGAACAAATTATAATTAGGAAACCACCTGAAGGGAAGGTGACAGTTCAGTTGTCAGTTGTCATGGATAAACCCACTTCTATCCATACAAGCAAGGCAAGCCTCTCACCTTCAAAACAGATACAGTGCGGACGCTGTCGTTAGAGGTTCCCTGCCCCGAGAAGGAAGCAGTCACAGAGATGACAGCAAGTACAACGGAAATGTGAACAAAGGGAGGACTCCCTCACTGTAGGTATTTTTACTGCCAGTCTGATTCTAACATGGCATGGAGTGACGTGAAAACCACCGCACCAAGTGTCCCTTATAAGGCCAACTCAGAGCTGGCATGTCAGCGTGCTGGACGCAGAAATAAATGAGAGCTACTGTTCAGAGGACAGACAACAAGCAAACAGGTAGCTTGTGGTGGGAACACTTCACAGCTCAGCTGCAGTATGAGATTTTAGCTCAGAATGGATTAAGGAGATGCTACAGCTTTCTTACCTTTAGTCATTTGGGTACAAGCTTTAAAAACCTGTTAGCCTAAGGGATTTTTTTAAATCTCAGATTATTTTTGCCCACAACGGGCAATCTTTGTTCTACGCATGCTCTATGAAAAGCCCAGAGAGTGAAGTACATATGACTGGGATGAGGCAAAAATAAAGGAAATACTGTAAGTAAAACAAATAATATTCATTTTAGGCCAGCATAGTCCATCTCATATACAAAAGGCAGCACTAGGTTAGCCTGTGCGACTGTATCATGGGTGTATTTAATCATTATATTAAATAGTCTCTTTCCTGGATCTGTTTTCTTTCTAAAAGTTGTTCCTTTTGAGGAGAAACAGCCCTGGATTGAAGTCAGTCTGTGAACAAATGTCTGAACCACCTCTCTGTTATTAAACAAAAGCTTAGTTGGTATAATCCAAGAAACTGAAAACAAGCTAAATTTTGCTCCTAGTAATACCTATCCTGAAAAATAAATGAGTTTTTTATTATTAGATAATTTAATCAAAATTATTCTGGACTAGCCAGGTTCCAGATCTTGTCTCTAATATACCTCCCATTCCAAGTCTTAATTTTTCCTCATTTCCGGATTCTCTAGAGCTCTCCTTTAAAAATATCAATAAAAGGGCCTGCATTACCACATTTCTTCAAATCTAAGCATTCTATACTTGTAACTTTCCTGAAGTCAGGGTGATTCTTCAATCATAATGTTGTCAAAATCAAGGTGTACGCTCACAGGTCAGAGGTATAACTTCTGATGTAATAATACCTTTTATTTCAACTATACTGTTAAACGCCATGAAAAACAACCATATTCTTGGCAGCTCCGTCACAGGTAATTAGGTATTATACTACAGGGCAAGCAGTAGCAGATTAGGGGGTGAGGAGAAAGGGGAGAAATACACCCAAAAGTGTTAAGATTACAACAGATGATAGGTCAAGATAAGGGTGGGACATGAAGGCATAGGAATGGGTCCAGGCAGGAATATACTAAAAAGAGAAGTATAGTGAAATGGAGACACCCAAACTCACAGACAGTAGGGCAGGACAGGGAACTGATCTACAGGAACTGATGGCTGGATCAAAGTCCCAGCAGACAAGACGTAAGCGGCCAAGATTTTTTTTCCCCCCCATGAGGCAGAGGCATTGACATTGTTCTTTTAAAGACAAAGACAGGCCCAGGAAACACTGAGACCCAAGGGTGATGGCTGCATTATTAAGGAGCCTCCACTAGAGTGGCCAGTGAGGAAGTCACAAGGATAATCCCCGAGGTAGTGTATTTCAGAAGAACGAGGCATCCCACTTGTTTAACAAGGGTGCACAGTGGACACTCAGGTATGGTGACTGACTGTCGCTGTTTAAACACATGAATTTCCCCAACTCCATTTCCCCCCAAGTCATTGATCATCCTCATCTAAGTAGGCAAAAGAACAGAAGAATGCATTCACAAATGTTTGGCAAACCTTCCTTTGCCGATAAAGAGAAGTGAATCTGAATAGAGGAAGAGAAAGAAAGAGGGAAAAAGAATACATCATGGGCAAATTATGTTTGTGAATCATGTATTCACCACTGACACATTCAAAGATGAGCTGTTTCTTATTACAGTGATTCCAATTTACCAATTTCACTTTGAGCAAGGGTGCATAATTTCCATATGTTTCTCAACAGGGAAAATGGAACCCTTTCAAAAATTCCCAGGGCTGCTTTTTTATAGCTACTGGGTTGTTCCTACTGCTGACATTCAAGGTTAAACAGGTGCCCCTCCTCACAATAACATCCTTGCTAAGAGCTTATTAGTTGCTTTCACTCTTTGATTTACCTGAGACTTAAAAGCTAACTATTAATTTTGAAAAGTAATTTGTATCTAATGGCAGGAATCTATCCTGACAGATGTTTGCTAAATAACATGTGCTAGATGCAGAAAACATCCTCTTACTATAAGCTTCAATAATTTAAAATGTTAGCACTGAAAATATCTTTTGGTCGTATTTTCAAAGTAGAATAAAAGTTAGATAATTACTGTATAGGTAAGTTAGCCACAGTTTTCAAAGCATTTTTACCACCATTTTCTGCAAAAGTCATTTTGGTGAAATATGTAGTTTTACCAAATTATTTTGCACAGTTTAAAGAGCTAATCATACTAATCACATATAACAATATTTTGATTAATTCTTAATATGTGTCTTAGTCATTTTGTCCTTTGGAGTAAGGGTTTCTAATCTGTTTTGACAGCTTACCAGTTTATTATATGCAGTATTCAGTGAATTTCAAATGATTACTTTGTACAATGCACACATTTCGTTCTTTATGGTTTATTACTTCTTTAGACAGGCTTCCCTTGTGTGAGACAGTAAAGAATCTTCCTGCAATGGAGGCAACACAGTCTTTAGGATAAAGAACTTTATATTTTGGGACAATGTAGTAAATGTAAGATTGTACTGCCTACCAACATGTCTGCAGATGGACTGCTAAACCTCACCTTCCCAAGCAGGGACACCCACAGCTATGCATGCTACATTTCTGCCCAAGCTTGGGTTTGGTCACCACGGGTTGCTATCATTTTCAGCATTATCCATAAATTCCATCTCTGCTCCCTCATTGGTCTTTACATTTTAGTAGTTTCATGTGCCCTTATATCTGCAGATGTTCAGTGTATGTTCAGTTGCTCTATGAGGATCTTTTCACTGGGACTGAGTGGGAGACAGAAAAGAATCAAAAATAGGGGGAAGTGGGGGCTCAAATCAGAGCCTGGTTATAAGGGTATCTGTGAAAAAGAATCCACACCTGAATATTTTCAACAGACTGATTTTTTTTTAAATTCCCCTCTCCCCATATGTTGAAATCCTAACCATCAGAGTTTGAGGAGTTTGGGCCTTGGAGAGTAACTAGGTCATGAGAGAAGAGCCCTCATGAGTGGGGTTAGTAATTTGAGAGAGAGACCCAGGAAGACCCCTCGTCCCATCAGCCATGTGGTCACACCGAGAAGACGGCCCTCTGTGAACCAGGAGGTGAGCGCTCCCCACACTCCAAACCTGCCAGCACCTCCATCTTGAACTCAGCCTCCAAAACTGTGAGAAATAAATTTGTTTTTTGTAGGTTACCTAGTCTATGGTCTGGAGAAGGAAATGGCAACCCGCTCCAGTGTTCTTGCCTGGAAAACCCCATGGACAGAGGGGCCTGGCTATCTACGGTCCACGGGGTCGCAAACAGTCAGATACAACTGAGCAACAGACACACACCGAGTCTATGGTTTTCTGTTACAGCAGCCTGAACTAAGACGATACTTACATACACCAGAATGGGGCACAGATTTCACAGAGAGTGCATCATAAAACTTCCAGAAGGCATTCACACATTCATCAACAAATCTACACTATAACAGGCAAAGTAACAGACATCATTCTTTAAAATGGATGAATGGGTAGATGGGAAATGACAAAAACCACACAAGCAAACTAAAACTAGAGCAAAATTCAAATGGTCTGGCTTTCTATACATGGCAGCTGCAGCTAATGGCCATGTAGTCACTCCTTTTTAATGTAATCTGTCATAAGATACCTTGAGTTTGGGGGCCAAGTCCAAAAGAATATCACTGGCAGTAGTGGAAGGACCTTATGATGCTATTTTCACCTAGGCTTCACTCAGTAAATACTGACCGAGCTCTGTATGAGTCAGGAACCCTGCTAGGACTGGGAACATGGAACAGCAAAGGAGAGTGATATGTGGGTTTGGAGAGAGAATGGGAAGAGAAAGTCACAATAATGGAACATGACGAATGCTGAGATACAGTAAAGTACAGGATGTTAATGAGGGCAAGACGGAGGGCAAATAAGCTTTGATGGAGCTCAGTGACAATTTAAGATTCTCTGCTGCTTGAGTTTTATCATCCCAACTGTCCTAAGAAAAGTTATTTTTCTAGGAAGTTATAAAGGTAACCTTATTGAGGTCTAAGTATAAAACTGGCTCCAGGCATGTAGAATATTACATGGGTTTTAAAGATTATTGGTCAAATGAATACTTTTGATCCAAGAAGCTAATGGATTTGAGGTTTTGGCTGGTATTAGAAATGGCAAAAAGTCTTTGATCCACACATGTGGTTGGAAATGTTGGCATATTTAATGTGAAATATATATATATATATATATATATACACACACATACACACACATTTGTTGATATGGATATATGGGACTATATATATATATACACACACACTATAAATATACAAATATATGCATATTACATGTATAATATTTGCAATACATCTAAATACATGCAGTAGAATCAAGGCATAATCTTATAAAATTATCTACTAAAGTCAACTGCTACACAATCTTATTATGTTCCCACAAAACTATAACTGTCTGATAGAAAATGTTTAGTATCTAAGGGTATTAGGGTATCAGGGTATTGGGCACTTCTATAGCAAGAGCAGTATGCTGTGTAATCCTTTGAGAAACATTAAATTAATATTGATGATGATAGAGCATGAGCATTAAAAATCTTCCCAGCTTTTCACTACTTAAACATGTTAGCTATACTAAGGTAAACTTTGAAAACTATCTACCATTCAAGTGTGAATTTGGGAGGCTGAGATCTTAGACATGCATAGTTCTAGTCTCCCATACAAAAACTTCAATTTTTCCACACGTGACCCAGAGTTTTTTTTGTTTTTTGTTTTCCTTGCGATATGCTTTCTGGTATATGAATATCATGATACAATGTGTATATCAGGACTTTCCAGCTTTTTTGGTTTGGTTACCCCTTTCTTCTTAGCTCTGTCCACCAGAGACAAAAATCTCAAAGGTCTTCAGTACTGTTAAATATTACTGGAGACTTTTTGTGCTTGCTTATGTTATTTCTCAGTCTCTTGGGATTTATTTGTAAGAAAGACTGTGGAGAAAAAAAAAGTCATCATTTGCCACCTTAATGAGAGATTGTCCTCTCTAGAACTCTTACAAGAAAAAACCACCAACAGTGTAAGAGGGTTCCCTTTTCTCCACACCCTCTCCAGCATTTATTGCTTGTAGACTTTTGGATAGCAGCCATCCTGGCTGGCGTGTAATGGTACCTCATTGTGGTTTTGATTTGCATTTCTCTAATAATGAGTGATGTTGAGCATCTTTTCATGTGTTTGTTAGCCATCTGTATGTCTTCTTTGGAGAAGTGTCTGTTTAGTTCTTTGGCCCATTTTTTGATTGGGTCATTTATTTTTCTGGAATTGAGCTGCAGGAGTTGCTTGTATATTTTTGAGATTAATCCTTTGTCTGTTTCTTCATTTGCTATTATTTTCTCCCAATCTGAGGGCTGTCTTTTCACCTTACTTATAGTTTCCTTTGTAGTGCAAAAGCTTTTAAGTTTCATTAGGTCCCATTTGTTTAGTTTTGCTTTTATTTCCAATATTCTGGGAGGTGGGTCATAGAGGATCTTGCTTTGATTTATGTCGGAGAGTGTTTTGCCTATGTTCTCCTCTAGGAGTTTTATAGTTTCTGGTCTTACATTTAGATCTTTAATCCATTTTGAGTTTATTTTTGTGTATGGTGTTACACGCCAGCCAGGATGGCTGCTATCCAAAAGTCTACAAGCAATAAATGCTGGAGAGGGTGTGGAGAAAAGGGAACCCTCTTACACTGTTGGTGGGAATGCAAACTAGTACAGCCGCTATGGAAAACAGTGTGGAGATTCCTTAAAAAACTGGACATAGAACTGCCATATGACCCAGCAATCCCACTTCTGGGCATACACACTGAGGAAACCAGATCTGAAAGAGACACGTGCACCCCAATGTTCATCGCAGCACTGTTTATAATAGCCAGGACATGGAAGCAACCTAGATGCCCATCAGCAGATGAATGGATAAGGAAGCTGTGGTACATATACACCATGGAATATTACTCAGCCATTAAAAAGAATTCATTTGAACCAGTCCTAATGAGATGGATGAAGCTGGAGACCATTATACAGAGTGAAGTAAGCCAGAAAGATAAAGAACATTACAGCATACTGACACATGTATATGGAATTTAGAAAGGTGATAACAATAACCCTATATGCAGAACAGAAAAAGAGACACAGAAATACAGAACAGACTTTTGAACTTTGTGGGAGAATGTGAGGGTGGGATATTTCAAAAGAACAGCATGTATACTATCTATGGTGAAACAGATCACCAGCCCAGGAGGGATGCACGAGACAAGTGCTCCGGCCTGGTGCACTGGGAAGACCCGGAGGAATCGGGTGGAGAGGGAGGTGGGAGGGGGGATCGGGATTGGGAATACATGTAAATCCATGGCTGATTCATATCAATGTATGACAAAACCCACTGGAAAAAAATAATAATAATAATAAAAAAAAAAAAAAACTAAAAAAGAAAGAAAAAACCACATTAAATCAAAACAAAACAAATGTCATGTAAACACATTTTACAATGGGAGGAAATGAGCTATGTAAATCAGAGCTCCCATCATAGTGAAAGGGGAGCTGAAGTCATCTTCTAATATAGGAACCCAATTTTTGCTCTACTTGGAATAAATCTAATCTGAATTCATCTACAAAATAATGAAACTTTTCCTGATTAAAGGTAGAACAGTGGAAAAGCTGACAGGAACAATTAGACTAACCATTTAATACCCAGGATTTGGTGTAATGTGAGTGACCACATGGAAATATCCATTCTCAGATTATACATGTTAAAGCCTGTTTCAAATGATCCACCTAGAGTATTCATTGTGTATCCCAAATATCTAATAATGGTTAAAACAGCAAAGTAAATTTGACAGTCACCTGCTTTTCTTCTGTCCAAGCACCGTCCCAGATTTCTAAGCTGCATGCACTGCAAGCCTAACGGTGTCTGTGACATCTCAGGAGGCACAAAGGCCTGTAAGAACAGCTTCCTCTTACCTGGCAGGTGTACAAGTTCATAGAAGAGGTTCAGTAAAATCATCATACAATGTTTCTCAAGGGTCCAGTTTTGAAAAATTCTAGGGAGGCAAAAATAAACGATGGACCAAATCCATCCCTAAAAATGTGAATGTATCATATGGGAAAATGATAAGAGAGAATTTTAAAGAAAATGGGGGAGAATGTTCTGCAGAAGTCTATATGGCATTGGGACACTAGAATGATATAACTGGTCATAAACATGCAACAGCACACACATACATACAATTTCTAATAAGGGAATAAACAACAGAATGGCTGGGAAATTCAACTCTTTTTTTTTTTTTTTTTTAATTTAACAAAACTCTGTAGGAAAGATGTTGCTAGGTCTTAAACCCAAGAAACTGGAAAACTCCCAGTGACTTAAAAGAGGAGAAAAGAGAGATTAATTATTGCTTTAAGGCAAGCCAAGATATTTATAAATGTTACACTTCTAAGAAGTAAGTGTAACCTCCCATGTAGTATGCAACACAGATGTACAAAGATTTGGGAAGGTGAGCATGTTGATATTCTTATGATTAAAAAACAAACAAACAAAGAAAGAAAAAGCTTTCTGGTTCTCAGTGTTTTAGGATCTAAAAAGCCAAAGAGTATCTTTAGCAAGTTTCCAAAAGTTCTAGTTCATCATCTGCAGGCACAGTGTCACAAAAACCACACAGAAAGATGGCATTTTTATCTCATCATTAGAAAGGAGGAATCCGTTTTTTTTTTTTCTTCATCCTCTTAATTTTTTCTTTTTTATGGGATTTGGAAGGAATGAGCTGGTCCAACACCCAAATCAACCACATATAATGCCACTTGATAAGAAATCAAAAGAAAACAAGTGTTTCCTACAATTTTTTAATGTGGCACAGCAAAAGGAAATACTAGATTAAATCATATTCCTTATCTCAAAAAGGTTTACTATACTGATAAAAGTTCTGAGATTTTACAGAAAATTCTATCTTTGGAAAGTATTTTTCCTTTGATGGAAATTTCTATTTTTTGTAATGTGTGATTATTAAGTTTCTTTCCTATACATACAAGGCTCTGGGCCTTCTGCAATCCAGCAGAAGATAAATCAAAATGGTCCTACAGGTATGCCGATGGCAAGAAACAGGGTTTTAGCTTTAGTAAGTAAAAGAAGAAGGAGAAAAGAACTTAACCCTGGGTGATTTCTATGAGCCAAGTGTTCGGAGAAACCTCATTTACTCTTGAGTTCAAACATGTGAGTGGTCACTGATGTTCCAGTTTATAGTGACATCACTGAGGCCTATAGTGACCAAGGATTTGCCCAACTTCACACAGTGGTAAGGGTGGAATTGGGGATTTTAAACTAGATTTTCCTAAATGAACTATCACATTCTTTCTTCCTTGAACTATGGAGTGACTGAGGAACTGAGTGGGGAAAATAAAGGCAGTGGAGGGGCAATGCACTCAACTCCAAGTCTTCTGACACCTGGGAGGATACAGCTTCAGGAAATGACTTAAGGCACCCTCATGAAGGAATCAGATGCCACCCTCCACTGAGAGCAAGTTCTACAAAGGAAAGGTTGTCCACACAAGATCATACATACAAGTGGTCCCTGTGTGCTTCCAAAGAAAAGAACAGAAGGTGAAATGCTAGGTTAGGTTCAGAATCTTACTGAAACCAAAGACCTTTTGGAGCAAGAACTGCATTGTTATTTCCTCTTTTCAGACATTGTGAGAAAAGGAGGAGAAGATAAAAAGATCAGGCATTTTGATCTGGACTTGTTTTTTCCACCCTGAATCCCATGATGATGGAGATCCCAGGGGAAACGACATAGCACCAAGCTGAACACTGTGATTCTTTTCCCTGCAATGCTCTCCTGGTGGTGCTCCTCTACCTCCTCAAGTGGACTGAAAGCTCCTTCAAGACTGGGACTGATTTCCCTCTGTATCCCCAAAGGTGATCAGGTTGCCTGTGCTGAAAGGTGTTGTCATCTCCACTGCTCTCCCATCTCCTCTAATTCCTTCTTATAGTTTCACCTTAACATGCAAAATCACACTGCCAAAGCCAAAGCTTTATTATCCAACTTGGGTTCAAGCCTTAAACTTAGTATATTAACTGATAAAATAATGAGAACTTCCCTGGTGGCTCAGTGGTGAAGTATCCACCTGCAAATGCAGGAGATGAGGGTTTAATTCCCAGGCAGGGAAGATCCCCTGGAGAAGGAAATAGCAACTCACTCCAGTATTCTTGCCTGGGAAATCCCTATGGACAGAGAATTCTGGTTGGCTACAGTTCATGGGGTCGCAAACACTCAGACATGACTCAGCAACTAAACAACAATTGCTGGGTACAGCAAATAATCCATTTCCACAATCACAAGTCATTGAAATATTGAATAGTTAGGAAGGGCCCATTTACTTTCCAATTGCTTTTTCAAAAGGCATCCAAATTATGAGTACTGTGTTGTGTTGATGAAACTGTTTTACAGCAAAATGAAAATTAGTGAATTATCAAGTGAAAGTCACTCAGTTGTGGGCGACTCTTTGCAACCCCATGGACTACGGACTACACTGTCCATGGAATTCCCCAGGCCAGAATACTGGATTGGGTAGCTGTTCCCTTCTCCAGGGGATCTTCCCAACCCAAAGATAGAACCCAGGTCTCCCGCATTGGCAATTCTTTACCAACACTGGCATTATATAAAAAGAAGCAGCAAACTAGAGGATCATCTGAAGAAAGGAGGTTTAGATTTTTCCTCCCAAAGACCAACGTCTGTACAGTAACTGGTGTAGAACCATTTTTTCTTGGCACCACTTCAAGTCACTGCTTTCCTATTCTATCCAGAAGCTACTGCCTTCTTGTAAGGGCAAAGCAATCACATGAGTTCAGTTTAGTCTCATACCCTGTTGTCTGCTTCTCCTCCTGCCTTCAGTCTTTCCCAGCATCAGGGTCTTTTCCAAGGAGTCAGTTCTTCGCATCAGGTGGCCAAAGTATTGGAGTTTCAGCTTCAGCATCAGCCCTTCCAATGACTATCCAGGATTGATTTCCTTTAGGACTGACTGATTGGATCTCCTTGCAGTCCAAGGGACTCTCAAGAGTCCTCCAACACCACAATTCAAAAGCATCAATCCTTTGGCACTCAGCTTTCTTTATAGTCCAACTCTCACATTCATACTGGAAAAATCATGGCTTTGACTATATAGACCTTTGTCAGCAAAGTAATGTCTCTGCTTTTTAATAGGCTGTCTAGGTTGGTCATACCTTTTCTTCCAAGGAGCAAGCATCTTCTAATTTCATGACTGCTGTCACCATCTGCAGTCATTTTAAAGCCCAAGAAAATAAAGTCTCTCACTGTTTCCATTGTTTCCCCATCTATTTGCCATGAAGTAATGGGACCTGATGCAATGATCTTAGTTTTCTGAATGTTGAGTTTTAAGCCAACTTTTTCACTCTCCTCTTTCATTTTCATCTTTAGTTCTTCTTTACTTTCAGCCATCATGGTGGTGTCATCTGTGTAGCTGAGGTATTGATATTTCTCCCAGCAGTCTTGATTCCAGTTTGTGCTTTATCCAGCCAGCATTTCACATGATTTACTCTGCATATAAGTTAAATAAGCAGCATGACAACATACAGCCTTTATGTACTCCTTTCCCGATTTGGATCCAGTCTGTTGTTCCATGTCTAGTTCTAACTATTGCTTCTTGACCTGCATACAGATTTCTCAGGAGGCAGGTAAGGTGGTCTGCTATTCCCATCTCTTGAAGAATTTTCCATAGTTTGTTGTGATCCACATAGTCAGAGGCTTTGGCATAGTCAATAAAGCAGAAGTAGATGTATTTCTGGAACTTTCTTGCTTTTTTGATGATCCAACAGATATTGGCAATTTGATCTCTGGTTCCTCTGCCTTTTCTAAATCTAGCTTGAACATGTGGAAGTTCACGGTTCACATACTGTTGAAGCCTGGCTTGGAGAATTTTGAGCATTATTTTACCAGTGTGTGAGGGGAGTGCAATTGTGTGGTAGTTTGACCATTCTTTGGCATTGCTCTTCTTCGGGACTGGAATGAAAACTGACCTTTTCCAGTCCTGTGGCCACTGCTGAGTTTTCCAAATTTGCTGGAATATTGAGTGCAGCACTTTCACAGCATCATCTTTTAGGATTTGAAATGCCACTTATTTGCAAATACAAGGCAGTTCACTCTTAAAGATATGAATAGAGATAGACAGTAAGAGATGGTGAGGGGCAGGGCTAAGTTTCAGAGTCAGATCACTCTATGCAAATTAGTGGTTTTCTACATATTAGCTGTGTTTTCTGCACCCCAGTTTCCTCATCTGCTTAAGGGCCATAATGACAGTCTGTATATATTCAAGGAAGTAAATATAAGTTGAGTATGCAATGGTGCCTAAAAAAGCAATAAAGCCTTGGATCAATGTAAGCTGCACCTCAGTTATCACTACAGTTTGTGATTTTAAGCTTAAGGTGAAACTGACTGCCCCTCAAGTTAACTATCCATTCTAAATGGGAGGAATTCTTTTTCCTGCCACTTTGTTCAGACTGTCCAAGTATCTGCATCAAACACAAAAAGCATGCACCTGTGGAATATACTGATAAGAAGTCTAGGAAAGAATGTTCACAACTCTTAAGAACTTAAAATCCCTACTTCCACAGTTGCAGTTGTATTGCCAGGAGCCCTGTATAATAGCCCTCTGAAGTGGCTGTGATCAGACACTTAAAAGACAATGTATAAACAAGACAATTTCTTGGTCCTTTTTGTGCTCGAAGGAAGTCATGCCAGGTTATTAATTTACAAGAGTGAGATGTTTCGAGGAGGTTGAAAGACTCATTTCAACTCTGGCAATATACATTACTGATTCAAGTTTTCTCTTACCAAACTTTCCATTTGTTTAGAATTATCAGGACTGTTTCTAGAATAGGGTAGATGCATTGCATTCCATTCTGGGCACTCTCTTAAGTAGTCAGAGCCCAGACATCATTTCACTAGGTGATCTAAATGACACTGTTACAGTGACCTGTTCTGAGCAACTTTCTAGAACAGTCTCCAGGAAAGACCAACATTTGTAATAGAGTAGCCCTTCTGAAGATTTGATGCTTTCGAACTGTGGTGCTGGAAAAGACTCTTTTGAGTTCCTTGGTAACAAGGAAATCAAACCAGTCAATCCTAAAGGAAATCAACTCTGAATATTCACTGGAAGCACTGATACTGAAGCTGAAGCTCCAATACTTTGGCCACCTGATGCAAAGAGCCAACTCATTAGAAAAGACTCTGATGCAGGCAAAGACAAAAAGCAGGAGGAGAAGGCAACTACAGAGGAGGAAATGGTTGGATGGCATCACTGATTGTTAGGGAAATTAAATAAATATTCTTGTTTAGGCTTCAGAGACAATGCGGAGCAGGCCTCTGACCTTGCTTCTAACCTGCCTGGACACTGCCCTGACAGGGAGTGATTGTGACTGTCTGCTGTGAGTGCAAGACTTGCAGCACCACAGAGATGATGGGGGAGGAATCTGGTGATTGTTTGGCCCCTGGGGGGGACCTGGGCAACCCAGTCCCAGGCTTAGCAACATTCCAAATTTTACAACCCTTATGGCAGAAAGCTAAGAACTAAAGAGCCTCTTGATGAAAGTGAAAGAGGAGAGTGAAAAAGCTCGCTTAAAACTCAACATTCAGAAAACTAAGATCTTGACATCCTGTCACATCACTTCATGGCAAACAGATGGGGAAACAATGGAAAGAGTGGGAGACTTTATTTTCTTGGGCTGTAAAATCACTGCAGATTTTTGACTGCAGCCATGAAATTAGAAGACACTTGCTCCTTGGAAGAAAAGCTATCACCAACCTAGACAGCATATTAAAAAAACAGACATTACTTTGCCGACTAAGGTCCCTATTGTCAAAGGTATTGTTTTTTCAGTAGTCATGTATGGATGTGAGAGTTGGATCAGAATGAAGGCTGAGTGCCAAAGAACTGATGCTTTTGAACTGTGGTGTTGGAGAAGACTCTTGAGAGTCCCTTGGACTGCAAGGAGATCAAACCAGTGAATTCTTTTTTTTTGTTGTTTTGTTTTGTTTTGTTTTTTTATTATTATTATTTTTTTTTCCAGTGGGTTTTGTCATACATTGATATGAATCAGCCATGGATTTACATGTATTCCCAATCCCGATCCCCCCTCCCACCTCCCTCTCCACCTGATTCCTCTGGGTCTTCCCAGTGCACCAGGCCGGAGCACTTGTCTCGTGCATCCCACCTGGGCTGGTGATCTGTTTCACCATAGATAGTATACATGCTGTTCTTTTGAAATATCCCACCCTCACATTCTCCCACAAAGTTCAAAAGTCTGTTCTGTATTTCTGTGTCTCTTTTTCTCTTCTGCATATAGGGTTATTGTTATCACCTTTCTAAATTCCATATACATGTGTCAGTATGCTGTAATGTTCTTTATCTTTCTGGCTTACTTCACTCTGTATAAGGGGCTCCAGCTTCATCCATCTCATTAGGACTGGTTCAAATGAGTTCTTTTTAATGGCTGAGTAATATTCCATGGTGTATATGTACCACAGCTTCCTTATCCATTCATCTGCTGATGGGCATCTAGGTTGCTTCCATGTCCTGGCTATTATAAACAGTGCTGCGATGAACATTGGGGTGCACGTGTCTCTTTCAGATCTGGTTTCCTCAGTGTGTATGCCCAGAAGTGGGATTGCTGGGTCATATGGCAGTTCTATTTCCAGTTTTTTAAGAAATCTCCACACTGTTTTCCATAGCGGCTGTACTAGTTTGCATTCCCCCAACAGTGTAAGAGGGTTCCCTTTTCTCCACACCCTCTCCAGCATTTATTGCTTGTAGACTTTTGGATAGCAGCCATCCTGACTGGCGTGTAATGGTACCTCATTGTGGTTTTGATTTGCATTTCTCTGATAATGAGTGATGTTGAGCATCTTTTCATGTGTTTGTTAGCCATCTGTATGTCTTCTTTGGAGAAATGTCTGTTTAGTTCTTTGGCCCATTTTTTGATTGGGTCATTTATTTTTCTGGAATTGAGTTGCAGGAGTTGCTTGTATATTTTTGAGATTAATCCTTTGTCTGTTTCTTCATTTGCTATTATTTTCTCCCAATCTGAGGGCTGTCTTTTCACCTTATTTATAGTTTCCTTTGTAGTGCAAAAGCTTTTAAGTTTCATTAGGTCCCATTTGTTTAGTTTTGCTTTTATTTCCAATATTCTGGGAGGTGGGTCATAGAGGATCCTGCTTTGATTTATGTCGGAGAGTGTTTTGCCTATGTTCTCCTCTAGGAGTTTTATAGTTTCTGGTCTTACATTTAGATCTTTAATCCATTTTGAGTTTATTTTTGTGTATGGTGTTAGAAAGTGTTCTAGTTTCATTCTTTTACAAGTCATTGACCAGTTTTCCCAGCACCACTTGTTAAAGAGGTTGTCTTTTTTCCATTGTATATCCTTGCCTCCTTTGTCAAAGATAAGGTGTCCATAGGTTCGTGGATTTATCTCTGGGCTTTCTATTCTGTTCCATTGATCTATATTTCTGTCTTTGTGCCAGTACCATACTGTCTTGATGACTGTGGCTTTGTAGTAGAGTCTGAAGTCAGGCAGGTTGATTCCTCCAGCTCCATTCTTCTTTCTCAAGATTACTTTGGCTATTCGAGGTTTTTTGTATTTCCATACAAATTGTGAAATTCTTTGGTCTAGTTCTGTGAAAAATACCGTTGGTAGCTTGATAGGGATTAACTCTCACTGTTTGCAGATGACATGATCCTCTACATAGAAAACCCTAAAGACTCTACCAGAAAATTACTAGAGCTAATCAATGAATATAGTAAAGTTGCAGGATATAAAATTAACACACAGAAATCCCTTGCATTCCTATATACTAACAATGAACAAACAGACAGAGAAATTAAGGAAACAATACCATTCACCATTGCAACAAAAAGAATAAAATACTTAGGAGTATATCTACCTAAAGAAACAAAGGACCTATACATAGAAAACTATAAAACACTGATGAAAGAAATCAAAGAGGACACAAACAGATGGAGAAACATACCGTGTTCATGGATTGGAAGAATTAATATTGTCAAAATGGCTATTCTACCCAAAGCAGTCTATAGATTCAATGCAATCCCTATCAAGCTACAAACCAGTGAATTCTAAAGGAGATCAATCCTGAATATTCACTGGAAGGACTGATGCTGAAGCTGAAACTCCAATACTTTGGCCACCTCATGAGAAGAGTTGACTCACTGGAAAAGACCCTGATGCTGGGAGGGATTGGGGGCAGGAGGAGAAGGGGACGACAGAGGATGAGATGGCTGGATGGCATCACCGACTCGATGGACATGAGTTTGAACAAGCTCCGGGAGTTGGCGGTGGACAGGGAATCCTGGTGTGCTGCAGTTCATGGAGTCACACAGAGTCAGATGCATCTGCATGACTGAGCTGAACTGGAGTTTTACAAGACAAAACAAACAGCATTAACAGGAAACCAGGCTTGCAATTTGGTCACAGATTGATGATTGCATCAGTTTGTGTCTGTCCTGGGATTATAGGTGGGAACCCTGAAATGCAATCCTTGAAGTCTTACTCATGGAACAGGCGTGCTGACTGGGACTGTTTACCAACTGGGACTCTAGCTAGATGTGCTGTGAACAGGACTTGCCAGCGCTGATTAAGTCTCGATGTTGGTCAAAACCCAATTTGGTGATGTAGTCTCTATTCCATTTCTCTTTTTGCTTTAAATTAATTATCTGATAAATATTTGTATTATTTATTTGTATATAATGAGTGGCTTATTTTGTTAACAAATCCTTTGAGCCTGAGACAAAAGTGAAAATTTTCAGCAAAACATTGATTCAATGAACATGAGTCTGAGTAAAGCCCTGGAGGATTGTGAAGGACAGGGAAGCCTGGCGTGCTGCAATACATGGGGTTGCAAAGAGCTGGACATGACTAAACAAATGAACATTAACAGGCTGGAAAACAGATATAAGCTTATCATCCACGGGCCTTTTAGAGATCCTAATCTGAGAAAAGGGCTCTAAGAAATATTCCTTAGCATCCACTTATCCGCTCACAGTTGGCACAAGGCACAAAAATGCCTAAAATTTGAAGATGGTAAGTTTCTGCTCAGAATTACACTGGAGCAAAGGGCCTTGAGAGAGATGCTGACATGTACTGAGCAACTAGAATATTTCAGGCACTGACTCAGTTATTTGGCACACGCTGTCATAAACATTCTTTATGAAACTTCAGCAAGTCTGTCAATGTGAGTTTCATGGATATGGAAATCACAAAGTAGAAAAATTAAGCAATTTGCACAGGGATATGGAGCAAGAAGCTGAAGTAGACTATAAAGAAAGACTGTCCAATCCTCCTCAAGTCCATGAATCCTAAAATCTAACACATGCTTTGTCATCTGAAAGAAGTTCAAGAAATTCTGGGCCACATCCTAGTGATGTGACTTTGGATCAGTAACACAGACCCTCTGTGACTTGGGATCACCTTTGTGGGAGGTAAGATATCAAAGATTCATGCTACGTGCTGCCTCTCAGCACTTGGCACACAGCCAGTGCTTATCAAGTGGTGGTTTTCACCACCTCATCCATCCTCCTTCTCATGAACAGCCAATTACAGGGAGACATGGGGAGATGGGCATGCCATGACCAGGAGAGGGTGAAACATGAGCTGGGGGCAATGATGCTCAACAGCTGGGCCTGAGACCGGAAATGGTCAGATCACCCTGAAACAGGCTGGAAACTGGAAAGTGATGATACTTAGTTCAGGTCCGATTCTGACTTTTTTTCCCAGACTCTCAGTCTTGTACTCACAACTAATTAATTAGTGATATACTCACAGCTTCCCCAAAGTGCAGAGTTTTTAGGCATGCCAAAGACACAAGTTCTGGGGTGATTCCAGCAGAACCAGGTAAATCTGGGGGGTGCGGTTATCAATTAGCCCTTTTTGTTTATACCAAGACAGATTAATTAGCCTGGTTGATACTATTTCTGGCTTTATTAGAAAAGAAATCCTTGTCTCTTGCAGAAGGAGACTGCGTTTTCTAGATGTGCACCTTTATTTTATTCATATGAATTAATTCATACAAAATAAATCTGTTAGTTTTATTTATACACAAGTATATAAACTTTACTTTATATATATAAACTTTATTCTTCTGAGTTTTAGAACAAAGTTCCTGAGTTTATCAGGGAGTCATCAAATGTGAGCATATAAACTCAGACCTTAAGAATTCTGGCCACATATTGTAGAAGAGGTTTTAATAGAATACAGACTTTCTGTCATCATTGTTGTTATTATTATCGGCAAAAAAGACTCTGAAGTGAGGTATGTGAATGAACTCAACATCTTCAAGACGAGCTGTGTTCATGTGATGACCTTGTTGCTTACTGAACTCTTAAAGTGTAACAGCAAAACAAAGATTTCCACTTCTAGTAGTTATGTGCTACTGTTCACATCTGAACTTCAGTAACCAAACCACTACAAAAAAACAAAAAAAAAGAAAAATCCTTGTACTCCTAAATGGTTTTCCCAGATTTGAAGTTTTATTTCTAGTAAGTTGGGTTCTTACAGTATTTTCTATGACATATCTGGTGAGAAAAGATTCCGGTCTCTACTTGTCTAAGAGACAATATGCATAGTTACTAAATTCAAGGCTTTTGAAATAAGACAGATATGGGTTGAAAATCCAAACCCAAAGATCTAGTATATCTTTGGGAGAGTACTTAATCTATAAAAGGAGGATAATAAGATATTTTACAGAGATGCTATCATTAAAATTAATACATGCAAACCACTTATTAGAATGTCTAATGAATATTAAGTACTCAAATGCCAACTGCTATCTTCCTTTTGTGTTTCCCAGGTGGCACAGTGGTAAAGAACCTGCCTGCCAATGCAGGAGACTCAAGAGACATGGGTTTGATCCCTGAGCTGGGAAGATCCCCTGGAGGAGGACATGGCAAACCACTCCAGTATTCTTGTTTGGAGAATTCCACAGACAGAGGAGCCTAGTGGGCTACAGTCCATGGGGTCACAGAGTCAGATATGACTGAGTACACACACACACACACACACACACACATCTTCCCTTTAGCCATCATCATGGGACGGTCAACTATTAACAGCTTGCACAGGATCCTGGTGATAGCTTATGAGCTTGACGGGTGGGAGCCTTACTGTAACTCCTCACATGTAATTCCATACACTGTAAGATGCACCATTGTCCTTTAATACACCACTAAGAACAGAAGGAAAGTTATGACCAACCTAGACAGCATATTAAAAAGCAGAGACATTACTTTGTCAACGAAGGTCCGTCTGGTCAAGGCTATGGTTTTTCCAGGGGTCATATATGGATGTGAGAGTTGGACTGTGAGGAAAGCTGAGCACCGAAAAATTGATGCTTTTGAACTGTGGTGTTGGAGAAGACTCTTGAGAGTCCCTTGGATAGCAAGGAGATCCAACCAGTCCATCCTAAAGGAGATCAGTCCTGGGTGTTCATTGGAAGGACTGACGCTGAAGCTGAAACTCCAATACTTTGTCCACCTCATGTGAAGAGTTGACTCATTGGAAAAGACCCTGATGCTGGGAGGGATTGGGGGCAGGAGGAGAAGGGGACGACAGAGGATGAGATGGCTGGATGGCATCACCGACTTGATGGACGTGAGTTTGAGTAAACTCTGGGAGATGGTGATGGACAGGGAGGCCTGGCATGCTGCAATTCATGGGGTCACAAAAAGTCGGACATGACTAAGTGACTGAACTGACTGAAAAACAGAATCCCCCTCAATGCAGGAGACCTGGGTTCGATCCCTTGGTTGGGAAGATCCTCTGGAGAAGGGAAAGGCTACCCACTCCAGTATTCTGGCCCGGACAGTCCATGGGGTCGCAAAGAGTCGGACACAACTGAGAGACTTTCACATGAACAACAATAATATAAAATGCTACAAATAGGCTATGACACATGTTCTTATCACTTAGAATTGTTTTACATTTATATGCAGTCTTATTTCACACTTACTGAAACATATTTTAATCACATACTTTTTTTGGTGTATGCCTTCAACTGTGAAAAATGAAGTGGTTAAGGTATTTCTAAATGGATAAAAAAGATGTACATATGTAAAATGGAATACTACTCAGTCATAAAAAGAATGAAATAATGCCATTTGCAGTGACACAGATGGGTCTAGAGATCGTGATACTAAGTGAAGTCAGAGAAAGACAAATATTATAAGATATTGCTTACATGTGGAATCTAAAAAAATAAAAAAAGTACAAATTAACTTACTTACCAAAAAAAAAAAAAAAAAATAGGGTAACAGATGTAAAAAGTTACCAAGGGGGGAGAGGGATAAATTGGGAGATTGGAATTGACATATATATCACTATTTATAAAATAGGTCACTAGTAAGAACCTGCTGTGTAACACAGGGAACTCAACTCAGTTCTCTATAATGACCTGTATGGGAAAAGAATCTAAAGAGGAGTGGATATATGTGTATGCATAATTGATTGAGCGTGCTGTACAACAGAAGCTAACACAACATTGTAAATCAACTATACTTCACTAAAAATTCATTTAAAACATTCCATCACATGCAAGATCCAAAGTTCTCTATCACTTTTACCCTGGGAACCACCAACGTCTGTGCTCTATTATATTCTACAGAATTTTCATCTAAGCTCATTTCGTTTAAGTGTTGCTGCTAGGACTCTCCAATGTGACCAAATTCAGTTTTGTCTCTTTCTCTAGTGAATCAGGGCAGGGTGTTCCCAGGAGATGCAGGTTCGATCTCGAGGTCAGGAAGAGCCCCTAGAGAAGGGAATGGCTTCCTGCCCCAGTATTCTTGCCTGGAAAATTCGATGAACAGAGGAGCCTGGTGGGCGCAGTACATAGGGGCACAAAGACTTGGATCAGAAAGTGACACACAACCTAGTGAATCAGAGGCCGCTGTTAGTGAGGGAGCTTCTGCTCAAAGTTGGTACTATTGTTCCACGTGTTACCAGCAGTCCTGCTGAGACGGTCACACCAGTCAATGCTGACTCTGACATTTCTTTCCTCTATGTGAGAGGTAGAACCATTTCTCCTGCTTTTGGTGGCACTGTTCATTACATTGCACCAACATATGTGGAACCAGTCATGCACACAACTCAGCTGAGCTGGAGACAGTGAAAGCTCAACCTGGCTGCAAACATAGGAAGGTAGGCAGCTGAGTGACAGTTCCTACCTACCAGGCCAATGACCAGAACTTAGTAAGCAGCTGTTGGACGCATTTCATTGTCAAAGATTTTAAAAAATCAAAAATCTATTTCAAAAAATGATAAAATATGAAAACTCAATTGGCAAATTATTAACAGGGAGCATATCCCCCTCCGTAAAAATGACCTCCTGTTATTAATTCATGTACAAACTGCATAACCCTCACTTCCTCTGAGATCTGCACTTTGCCCCATATAGTATTAATAGCTTCCACAACCCCCCTGCCTTTTGCCCTCCTGCCAACTTAAATTTCAACCTCATCAATGTTAGCCTCTTGCCAAAAATACTGGGCAAATTGAGCAACATGCTTTTTACAGAAAGTCAGTCTCAGGCTTAACCTTAAAAAGCCCTGAAATGGGGCTTTCTGGAGGACAGATAATCTGCTCTGCTTCTTAATCCAAGGTTCTATTTACATACCTGTGCTCATTTTGAACAAAAAAAAAAAAATGGAGCTGTGTTCCAATCTTAATTTTTCAGCTGAATGAGTTTTTCACACAGTGAAAACCACTATGTAGTTATGATACATGTACTTTTCTGAATACATATTATAATTTAATTAAAATCTAAAAATAAAAAGGTCTTGAAATATTCTGAAGAAAAATACAGGGAAAACATGGCAATAATCAAATATATATTTATTTTTCCTATTTAATAACAACAGATCTAGTTACAACTATAGTGATTCTTTAAACTGAACCTCTCGCTCATTCAAATCTAAAGTGAGGGGTAAGCCTACCTCTCAGCCACTCCTGTTAAAAATGGGTTACTGATATTTTCTTCCATTCTCTCCCTTCTCCCTGTCTTGAATCAATTTCCAAGTCTCACTGATTTGATTTCATAAATGCATCTTGACTTGGTCCTTTGACTTTTATCCCTAGTATCAGGCCCTCATAGTTTCCTCCCTGGACCTCTGTAACAAAATAACTTTAAAGCATTCTGGTCTCTAGTCTTGACTACTTTCAAGCCATTGAGTTGCCAAGTACCCTGAAGGAATCAATTCAAGTGCATGCTAGGTCCTGCTTAACAACCTACTCTGGGGACCCATCCACGGGGCAGGATCAGCACTGCGCTTGAGAGACAAGAACCTTTATCAGGTCCTGGTCAACCTCTGCAACCTTCTCAACGTCACTCCCTGCCTTGCAGTTTAACCTTAAATAGATGAAGCTCCCCTTATACCAGGCCATTTCTCTATCCCATGGCTCCACTCCAGCTGCTGCACTGACTTGAAACAGGATTCTTTACCTTACTCCAACTCCTCTCCCCATCCCCTACCCACATCCCTTCTTCTTAGGCTCACTACTTGTACTTCAGCTAGTATCTCAGATATCATCTTCTGGAAGAATCTTTCAAGGACTTTTCACTACCCATGTTGTGCTGAATGTGCCTCATCTATGTTCACTTTCAGAGTGCATACACTTCTGTGGATCTTCTCATTACTTGCTGTTGTTTATTTATACTTCCTCCCCTGTGCCACCCTCAAAATAGTCAACAAATATTTCTATACATCTTGTTCACTCTGTCACTCTCAGACTAGCATCTGGTACTTAGTAGGTGATCTATTAATGCTTTATGAACTGAAATGAACACAAGACGATTCACTGAAATGGGAGGCTGCCTCTAGCAAGAATTAATTTGCAATAATTAACCTAAGGCTAAGCAAGTTAATTTAATTAGCTCATTCTATGTGTTTGTGAGATTTTTTGGCATGTTTCTTATTCATTTCTACAAATTAGTGCTATATTTTACATCAGAGTTTCCTATAAGGTATACGATATAATCAATATGCCTATAGTATGAATTGGTTGAACATCATGCACTGAAGCCTTTAAAAAGTTTTTGCCATAAGCAAAACCTGTTGGGAATTTAGGTACAGTATTAAATTACTTGGCCACTAAATGATTTTCCACAATCAATGGACTGAAGTTTTACAGCTTCAACGTTTCAAAATAAATAATGAGATTTAGTCTCCAGGGTGAAAAACCCTCATGTCCCACAGAATTTTTTTTTTAAATACTGCTATTTACAGTCAGAGGAGCAATGAAATGCATTTGTAGATAGAACAGTTTGGCTTTGATTTTTGTTCATCTAATTTAAGGGAAGCTAAACTGATTTAATTTAAAAGTGGGAGATAAAAACATGAAAAAAGAAAAATCCATTCTAGATGAGAAGATTGCATTTATAATGGGATCATGGACATGCTCTTCACGATGGTGGGTAGAATGGGGAAATTGTCATAATTGCATGCAATGGTGTTATCTTTCTCTAAATTAGTATTACCTGCACCCATTTCCAAAAAGATTAAATAAATACACAGATGGAAGTTTCCTTTTACTGGCAAGTGAATTGATTCATTTGTATAGCAAGCCTTTATTTTTAGCATGTAAAACTGAATATAGCAGACGAGATGAAAGAGAGTCCAACCTCCCCCGTGCTCACCTGAAACGGCAGAGGAGAATGGTAGAGAATGTCCTGAGGAGCATCATATGTGGGCCATTGTTTGTCTATTTCTGAACAGTAGGCTTATGGCAGTGATTATTTTTCCTATAGATAATCACATGTCTCAGCAAAATACAACCAACAAAACAGCTAGACTTAAAAACTTCTGGGACTGACTTTAAATTCATGTTGTGGACAGTAGTTTGGCAGGGTGGAGGGAGGCAGTAAAACATTCAGAGATGGCACAGAATTTGGTTAAATTAATAGCCTTATATCAACAATATAACAACATAAAGTGCACAAATTTAACACAGAGAATAGCTTCCTTGGTATCTCAGTGGTAAAGAATCTACCTGAAAATGCAGGAGACGTGGGTTCGATCCCTGAGTCAGAAAGATTCCCTGGAGAAGGAAATGGCAACCCACTTCAGTATTCTTGCCTGGGAAATCCCATGAATACAGGAGCCTGGTGGACTGCACTCCACATGGTGGCAAGACAGACATGACTTAGCAACTAAACAACAACAAAACAGAGAATAATCGTTGGCTTCTGATTTTTGTAAGCATCTCTCTCTCCTCATAGCTTTTCTTGATGATCAAACTTCAAAGTAACCACTTTCTTGAACTCATTTGGAAAAACGAATTTAAGAATGTAGCCTCCTCCCCATTCTATATCAGCCCATCTTGTCCTCAGGGCATGGTCACAGACGTTTACTTGGGTGTCTGTCTACTCAGACCTTCATCACCTCTCAGTCCCTGAGATACTTTTCTAAATTAAAAAAAAAATAAGACTTAACATTACTCTTGCGGAAAGATACTGCATGAAATCTCCAATAGTGTGCTACCTTTGAGAAAAATTTACTCATGAATTCTGCTACTATGTATATTGAGTCAAATCATGGTATAGAAATCTGGGGAGATTTATCTACATTGAATCCAAGTACCTGACATGACTGGCAAGTTCCTTCCGAGAGCAATAAACTAGGATATTCATTCCACTGAAGCAGTCCGCTTTAGGAGCATGTGCTTCTATCACCTCAGCCATAATGAACTGGACCAGGACACCGCCTGCTGGCCCAAGGCAGATGGCAGAGCCCAGTATCCTCTGTCTACTGGGCATCAGAAATCCAGTGGGGACAGTCTGTAATGGACGGGGCACGGCAGCACCCAACTTTCCTCTGCCATCACCAGGAACACAGATGTAGAGAAAGCATAGCACAGTGATAGAGATGCAGAGATCTTGAGAGGACAAGAAAGAAAGAAAAATCGGAAAATGAGAACCGTGGAGTCTGAGGTGCAGAAAAGTCACAACACTGTTTCTAATGGAAGACAAGATCACTTTTTCCTCAGAATCAGAGGAGCAGGTCTAGAGTCTATCACAAATCAGCAACGTTCCAGGATTCCTCAGAACCTAGCTGTACTGGCTCTAAGACTCCTTCGTAACGCCCATCACTTAAGGCCACCAGGCCATATCACTCCGTTTCTGCAGTCAGACAGCCTAACATAGTTCCCTTATATGCTGCTGACAATCAATTTTTACTCAATGGTTTGCTGAACACTATATCAACCAGCACCTACTTATAAAGTTAAACCAGCTCCAATCATTGTACAAAACCATTTCCACTAAAAATGGTACTGCCCGAGCAAACAACCATATTGCTTGTAACAGTGAATAACAAGAGGAAAATAACTATCCCCCAAAGGCTCACAAGTACCTCTTCTCTACCTGCACACAAATTGTTGTTCTCTCTGCCTACCTCAATTTCACTGTCAAGCATCCCATAATATTCAAAAACATGTCCTGTTTTGGTTTTATTTAAGTTCTTTGAAATTGAGTCTTTGGCACTATCCTGCCACTTAAACCAGCATAGTAACAGGCCAAGTAACTCCTAGCTTGCCAAGTCTAGTGTTTGGGCTTTTTAAAATAATTTTTTATTGAAATAGAGTTGATTAAAAATGTTGTGTGAGTTTCAAGTATACAGCAAAGTGATTCAGTGATACACATATATAAATATAAATATCATTTTTATATTATCTTTCAATATAGGTTATTGGATACTGGAGTTATTGATAGGTTATTGAATACTAGAGTGGGTAGCGTGTTCCTTCTCTAACAGATCTTTCCTGACCCAGGAATTGTACCAGGGTCTCCTGCATTTCAGGCAGATCCTTTACCAACTGCGATATGAGGGAAGCCCATATAGGTTATCACAAGATATTAAGTATATTTCCCTGTGCTATGCAGCAGGTCCTTATTGGTTATCTCTTTTACATATAGCAGTGTATATATTTTAATCCCAAGCCTAGTTTTTATCTTTTAGATACTATCTAGCCTGTCCTTCTGGTAGTACGGTAAAAATGACCACCTTTTCCTTTCTGAAATGCTTCAAAAACTGTTAACTTCTTGTAAACACATCTTGCCAAACTATCTGCAATTAACTGCATTATGAACAACATTTCACTGACAACTAGTTTATCAGTGTACCTTCTGAAAATATAAAATGTCAAAGCTACTGGCTCTACTAAAACTTTGAGCCCAGCATCTGTTACATAATATTCATGGGTGATTAGAGCTATTTCACAGGATATTTTTCCAGGGTTGAACTCTACTGTGGCAAATGTCTACTATGTCTCTTTGGTATCTCACTTAGCACAAGGTACACTGATATATATGTTGATGTGATAATTGACATCTTTGTTGTCCTCAGGAAATGCCTCCTTAAAAATACATCCATTCAAATAATAGATTTGTGGCACAGGACCACTTGGGAAAACTGGGGTAGACTTTACTACAAAGTCTATTACAGTTAGAATATTGTAATATTTGCTGAATATTCACTCAACAAACATTTACTAAGCTCCTACTAGGCAGCAGGCACCTATCTAACTACTGAACAAAATAGACTGTATCATCCAAGAGTGAACAGGAACAAGGAATGTCTGTTTATCTCTAAACCATTTGCTCAGTGCCTAAGAGAGGACCTCCATTCCAAAGGGCACTCAGTAACGCTTAGTTAAATGAAAGAAAATAAATACAACATGATCTAAGTCTGTCTTGTCTCATCAACACTGTCAGGCTAGCATGCCCTCACTCTGTATATCACAGTCCCCTGTGCCTAACATCAATCTAAAAAGGTAACTCCTTCCTAGCTCAGTGCCTTAACGACAGTGGGTTTTGGTCACCATTACCTCCCTAACAAACCACCAGATTTTGCACTAAACACTGAATCATTCGTTCAGTGAACAGAGTGATTTTCTCTAGACATTTGCTGAGTGTTGTCTCAGGCAGACAATACTGCTAGAGACTTGCTTATTACCTGCGAGTTACACACAATCTGTCTCCTCGTAGCCATTCAGTAAACGGGTGAATAGAAAACACAATATGTGTTCGCTTTAGTCCAGATTACCATTCCAATTTCATTCCACAAATAGTTTGTCAAGTGTCTAAAAGTAGCAATGACAAATGCAGGTGGAACTAGGTCACTAGCAGAAATCAAATGTGGTCCAAATAACAGAACTGAAATGGACCTAGTGCCAAATTAATCCAATTGTAGCCTTTGCTTCAGCTGGATCATCCTGTGTGTGTTCCAACTCAGCTGTTGCCATTATTCATTTGTTGATTACTGGCCCATTCTTGGAAATGCATAGGCATCCCATTCATTTGGAGCTTTGTTTTCCTGAAAATTATCATCTGCATTTGGATTTTTTTTTTTTTTTTTTTTTTGATAGTTGCCTAACATAGAGTTGTCCAAGCAGTTTGAAAACTCAGGCATTTGACGAAAAAATAAATGCACCAAAAGTGTGGCTAGTAAGGAAACTGAATGGCTTCAAAAAAGAACAAAATTACACTGTTGGTGGGAATGCAAACTAGTACAGCCGCTATGGAGAACAGTGTGGAGATTTCTTAAAAAACTGGAAATAGAACTGCCATATGACTCTTTATATTAAAGAAATTTATACTGACCTTCTCCAATTTCTTTTAATTTCTCAAAGATTTAAATTTTGCACAAAATACCTGACATTTCTATTTTAGATTTAAGTCACTAGTTTTAGTTTAAAAGCATGTTATTTGGTAAATATTAACTGAGTGAATGAATGCACAGAAAAGTAGAAATGAGTTGAATGGGGAACATAAAACCTATGTACATTTTCCAAATAAGGTTTCCGAGAAATTAATGACTTTCCAGGCAGAATTGTACTATGTAGTTTGAATTAAAGAGAAAATGTCAATAAAGACCACTATTAATTCCAAACAAGGGACATTTGAAATCAAATTCAAGCTATTCCAATATTATTGCTAAGTAGAAGAAAGTTGTAACATTGATTTTTAACATATTATCATGAACACTGAATAGTAATCAAAATTCTCTCTTTTAAAAAATCTCAAATATTATATCTAAAAATTCATTTAAGCTATTCCCCCACTCCATTCTAAATGTTTGCCCTAACTTTACTATTCCACTTATCTCAAATTCTTGAAATAATTTAGAGCAAACAAAGGAAATGAAGGTATAGTAGATGTGACAGCTGACAAAATCAATGAATGAGATTTTATCAACATTTCCAAGATCTAAAAAAAATTTGGTTTTGTTTTTTTTAGTAAGTGAAGAAAGAATAGTTTACACAACATAAATCTCTGACAGATTTAAGACAGAGCTTGTTGGTCTCTAACACTGCAGGTGTCAAGTCAATTTAGTCAATTGAATGAGGCTGGAAAGACCAACAAAACACATGGAGGATGGTCCAACAGTTCTAAAAGTAACTCCGACAGGAGGGACCTGGGAAACTTGCTATAATATGACTTGGGTCATGGCGCCACTGCCTGTGCTCTAATATGAAAGAGAGAGTTCAGAGCCGGGAGGATGACCTCAAAGGAGACAAAACTGACACAGGTCAACTTTGCAGCTGGATCCCTGGGTAGACAGGTGGTTACAGACACAGGACATCAGCGATTTTCATTCACTCTAGATAAGCAACTAGTTCTAGGCCAACAACCCATACCTGGCCATCCTAAACTATGGAAAATATTGTTTCTATACATGTTAAGATTCTTATTTTTATTACATCACTGTGAAGAATATTAAACAATATGTCAGGATTTAAAGTCTGAATATCTCAGAAATATGGAAAATGAAACATATAAGCACCTATTGATAACCCTTATGCCTACTTGGCAAGAGTAAAATAATAACTTCATGCATATGGAACAAACTATGAAACCACAAGCTATTAAATGACAATATGTTAGGTACTTACAGTAGTATCCAAAACATAGAAATGTATGTTTTTAAAACAATCTTTATTTGTGATAAAATATTCCTAACAAAATTTATCATCCTAAAAAATGTTTAAGTGTTACTTCAGTGGTGTTAAGTTGCATACTGTTGTGCAACCAATCTCAAGAACTCTTTTGATCTTGAAACAAATATTCTATACTTATTAAATAATAACTCCTCCTTCCTTGCTCCCTCTAACCCCTGGTAACCACCATTCTACTCCCTATCTTCATGAAATTGACTATTCTAGGCACTTAATTTAACTGGAACCATGGATTATTTTATTTTTATGTCTATATTATTTTGCTTAGCATAATGTTCTCAAATTCAAGCCACAGTGTAGCATGTGTCAGAATCTCTCTTTTAAGGAAGCAAGGTAGGCATAATCAATCATCGGGAAAACCACCAATTCCTGGTAACTGGCAACTAACCTTTTTAAAATTCAAAGGATGGTGAAAATAGTCTTACTCTACTCTTCTCTTCTAGTAGCCTTTCAATCCAACTCATATTCATTGGATGCACAAGAAACAAATTGTATAGCTTTGAGATGTGAAGTCACCCAAGATTTGAGAATTGTTTTTGCAGCGGTAGTCAATGGAACATGATTCATACAGTAACTTTTATAAACAGGAAAAAAATAAAGGCAAACAGATTATGAAAGTGCAGTGTATTGCTCAGTGCCAACTGCCAAAACAAAATACCTCACTCTGGGTGGCTAAAACAACAGAAATTTATTTCCTCACAGTTCTAGAGGCTTGAAGTCTGGGATCAGAGTGCCAGTGTGTTCAAGCTCTGATGAGAGCTCTCTTCCTGCCTTGCAGACAGATACAACCTCACTGTATCCTCACATAGCAGAGAGGAACAGCAAGCTCTCTGGTGTCTCTTCTTATGAGGGCATTTATCTCACCATAAAGCCTCCACCCTCTTGACCTTATCTAAATCTAACTATCTTCCAAAGCCTCCATCTCCAAATATTAACACAATAGGTATTAGGATCTCAACATATGAATTCTAGAGACACAATTCAACCCATAGTACACTACAGGAGAATTTATGAAGCTACTGAAAGATAAGAAACCAATGCTGAAATTTTAAACATCTGTAGCAATAAACCATAATGGTCATGGACTAGGTATATTGAAAACAATGGCACAAACAATTTTAATTTGGTGGGCTCTATATTTCAGGAAGTATTCATGAGAAGTACATCACAGAAGTGAAGAACAGGAAAAAAAGAAAAAGAGATCAAAGGCTAAGGAGCAGCACATAGGCATGGTGTGCAAAAGATATGCAATGAAATATAAAAACACGTTTGATTGAGGAGGCATGGCATAGAAGGCTGAATACAGAGAGAAAGTTTGGCCTGTTGTATCCCTGTTCCCTAAAGGAATGCACTGTTTTAGGCCTGCTCATCATGGACTTGAGACATAAGCTCCAGGTCACTGAATGCTTACGGGCAATCATGAGCTTGCCTCTGTTTAAAACTCTACCTCTCAAATCTTTTTTGTTTTTGTTTTTTTTCAATTTCCTTCATTTTTTCATGATCCCACTTTGATATATTATCAGTAGTATTTTTTTTTCCCTGACTAGAGATCTTTTCATTCTCAAAGCATAGTTTGATTTGCTTTAAAAAAATAAGGGATTATGGAATTATTTTACTTGTTAACATTCAATGCTGAATGAAGTTTGAGCTGGCAGGCAGCAACTACAGGATAGTGCTCTTTGTTTACCCATTGTCCCCACAAGAAGTTAAGGAATGTTAAGAAGATAAAGAAATGACATCCCAGGCTAAATGCACGGTACATATCAGCAACCAATTTCCAGAAGGACTAAGGTATTAGGACCCTCATAAGACTAGTTCAATTGTAACTGTAGGTCCACAAATCCATTCCTTGAAAGAGTTATGCATACAATGTCTGAAGCATCCACGATAATAGCAAAGACTTGAAAAGAAAAATCCCTAGGAGATCTCAAAAAATGAAATTAGAGTGAGGTTCAAGAGGGAGACACTGCATATTGAAAAGTTCAATCTCTAGGTTAGGGCTTCAGAAAAACAATTGCACAATGACATTAATCGCAACAAATTTGCATAATTTAATCTTAAAGGGTTGTTAAGGACTTGTCAGATGACAAAACTAAGGCTTAAAAATTTTCACTTTCAAAAATATTATTTCAATAGTGGAAGACTTCTCACATGTACTGGACTAAAACTCCACAGGTAACAATTATTACATGTGGTCAAAACATTAAGGACAAAATGCTCGACTATACTGGAAATTTAAACAGTACGTGGATTTCCAGATGTTCAAGCTGGATTTTGAAAAACGCAGAAGAACCAAAGATCAAATTGTCAACATCCACTGGATCATCGAAAAAGCAAGAAAGTTCCAAAGAAACATCTACTTCTGCTTTATTGACTATGCCAAAGCCTTTGACTGTGTGGACCACAACAAATTCTGGAAAACTCTTAGAGATTGGAATAACAGACCACTTGACCTGCCTCTTGAGAAATCTGTATGCAGGTCAGGAAGCAGCTGTTAGAACTGGACATGAAATACAGACTGGTTCCAAATAGGGAAAGGAGTATGTCAAGGCTGTACATTGTCACTGTGTTTATTTAACTTATATGCAGAGTACATCATGAAAAATGCTGGGCTCGATGAAGCACAAGCTGGAATCAAGATTGCCAGGAGAAATATCAATAACCTCAGATATGCAGATGGCACCACCCTTATGGTAGAAAGCAAAGAACTAAAGAGCTTCTTGATGAAAGTGAAAGAGGAGAGTGAAAAAGCTGGCTTAAAACTCAACATTCAGAAAACTAAGATCATGGCATCTGATCCCATCACTTCATAGCAAAGAGATGCGGAAACAGTGGAAACAGTGACAAACTTTATTTTAGGGGGCTCAAAAAGCACTGCAGATGGTGACTACAGTCATGAAATTAGAAGACACTTGTTCCTTGGAAGAAAAGTTATGACCAACCTAGACAGCGTATTAAAAAGCAGAGAAGTTACTTTGCCACCAAAGGTCTGTCTAGTCAAAGCTATGGTTTTCCAGTAGTCAAGTATGGATGTGAGAGCTGGACTATAAAGAAAGCTGAGCACTGAAGAATTGATGCTTTTGAACTGTGGTGTTAGAGAAGACTCTTGAGAGTCCCTTGGACTGCAAGGAGATCCAACCAGTCCATCGTAAAGGAAATCAGTCCTGAATATTTATTGGAAGGATTGACGCTGAAGCTGAAACTCTAATACTTTGGCCACCTGATACGACGAGCTGACTCACTGGAAAAGACCCTGATGCTGGGAAAGATTGAAGGCAGGAGGAGAAGGGGACGACAGAGGATGAGATGGTTGGTGGCACCACTGACTCAATGGACATGAGTTTGAGTAAACTCCAGGAGTTGGCGATAGACAGGGATGCCTGGCGTGCTGCAGTCCATGGGGTCGCAAGGAGTCCGACACGACTGAGCAACTGAACTAAACTTAACTGATACTGGAGAGTGACTAACACCAGGTAGGAACTGGAGTTTCTGGAAGAAAAGAACTACTCTGGTTGAGGTCAGTGGTCCATATGGTTTCTCACATGGGGACCCTGCCCAGTTTATACAAGGAATATCTACAGATGTCAGAATGCCTGGAAAATGAGGAGGAAGGAAGTTTCCTGAAAAGGGTCCCCACTTTTCATTCATGCATTACAGCTAAAAGAGCCTCCCATTCTGTATAGTTTTATAACATAAGGAAAGAAGAAAGAAATCAGATTATGGATGTAAATTTAAGAAAAGATAAGAAGTCAGACAAATAGAACTCAGTGTTGGAACCCAAATATATGCAGTATCCAGGCCAGAAAGGTGCAATATCCAAGTATATTGAAAACACCAGCCAAAAAAATCTTACTTTGGTAAACTCAAATCCCTGCTGACCCCTAAACTGGACTTTGTGACTTACAAGACAAACTAAAATCATCAGATAATCGGACATATGCGAAATGGGAGTCTCAAAAAGAAAGGAGTGAGAAAAAGGCATAGAAAGCATATTTAAGGAAACACTAGCCATGTATTTCCCAAGTATTTAAGCATGACACCTTAACCATAGATTCAGGAAGTTCAACAAATTCCAAGCATGATTAAAAAAAAAAAGAAAGAAAGAAAATCACACTTAGCTACATCATAGTCAAAGTGCTACAAACCAAAAATGAAAAAGAAAATATCAAACGCACTCAGAGAAAAACAGCACATTATATAGGAGTGAATACTGAGTTTTGAAGAAACATTGCCTTCTCTTCAGACAATGTCAGCCAGAGTATACTGAATAGACTTGTTAAAGTCTTGAAAAAAGAACATTTAACTAAAATCTCATATTCAGAAATTAAAAAAAAAAAACCATCCTTGTGAAGGCAAAACAAGCACAAGCAACAACCACCAAAATAAAATATTATCAGACAAACAAAAGCTAAGATGGTTGGTTGGCAGCAGAACTGTATAAAAGAAATTCAAGGTTTTTTTTCCAGGCTGAATGCAACAAGGAAAGAACATAAACAGAAACTGTAAATATGTGAGAAAACAAAGACTCTTTTTATTTAGTTGCTGCAAAAGATAACCGCTTAATGCAAAAATTTTAACATTGTATTATGGAATATATAATATATGTGGATGTGAAATAGTTTGCAGAAATTTCACAAAGGATAGGTGTAAGTTAAGTGAATGTATAATTTTGCAAGTCTTTTCTATTTTATATGAAGTCATACAATACCATCTCTACATGGACTGATAATTAAGGATGTAGACAGCCAGTTCAGTTGTTCAGTCGTGTCCAAATCTTTGAGACCCCATGGACTGCAGCATGCCAGGCTTCCCTGTCCATCACCATCTCCTGGAGCTTGCAAAACTCATGTCCAACAGGTTGGTGATGCCATCCATTTCATCCTCTGTTGGCCCTTCCTTCTCCCACCTTCAATCTTTCCCAGCACCAGGGTCATTCCCAATGAGTCAGTTCTTCGATTCAGGTGGGTAAACTATTGCAGTTTCAGCCTCAGCATCAGTCCTTCCAATGAACACCCAGGACTGATCTCCTTTAGGATGGACTGGTTGGATCTCCTTGCAGTCCAAGGGACTCTCAAGAGTCTTCTCCAATACCACAGTTCAAAAGCATCAACTCTTTGGTGCTCAGCTTTCTTCACAGTCCAACTCTCACATCCATACATGACTACTGGAAAAACCATAGCTTTGACTTTGCAGACCTTTCCTGGTAGCTCAGAGGTTAAAGAGTCTGCCTACAATGCAGGAGACCTGGGTTCAATCCCTGGGTTGGGAAGATCCCCTGGAGAAGGAAATGGCAACCCACTCCAGTATTCTTGCCTGAAGAATCCCATGGACGGAGGAGCCTGGTGGGCTATAGTCCACAGCGTCGCAAAGAGTCGGACACGACTAAGCAACTTCAGTTCAGTTCAGTTGGTAAAGTAACGCCTCTGCTCTTTAATATGCTGTCTACGTTGGTCATAACTTTTCTTTCAAGGAGTAAGCATCTTCTAATTTCATGGCTGTAGTCACCATCTGCAGTGCTTTTTGAGCCCCCCTGAAATAAAATCTCTCACTGTTTCCAATGTTTCCTCATCTATTTGCCATGAAGTGATGGGACCAGATGCCATGATCTTAGTTTTCTGAATGTTGAGCTTTCAGCCAACTTTCTCACTCTCCTCTTTCACTTTCAAGAGACTCTTTAGTTCTTCGCTTTCTGCCATAAGGGTGGTGTCATATTTCTCCCAGCAATCTTGATTCCAGCTTGTGTTTCATCTAACCTGGCATTTCACATTCTAATCTGATTATAAGTTAAACAAGCAGGATGACAATATACAGCCTTGACATACTCTTTCCCAATTTGGAACCAGTCTGTTCCATGTCCAGTTCTAACTGTTGCCTCTTGACCTGCATACAGATTTTTCAGGAGGCAGGTGAGGTGTTCTGCTATTCCCATCTCTTTAAGAATTTTCCACAGTTTGTTATGATCCACACAGTCAGAAGCTTTTGCATAGTCAATAAAGCAGAAGTAGATGCTTTTCTGGAACTCTCTTTTTCTATGATCCAATGGATGTTTTCAATTTGATCTCTGCTTACTCTGCCTTTTCTAAATCCAGGTTGAACACCTGGAAGTTCACAGTTCATGTACTGCTGAAGCCTGGCTTGGAGAATTTGGAGCATTACTTTGCTAGCATGTGAGATGAGTGCAATTGTGCAGTAATTCGAACATTCTTTGGCATTGCTTTTCTTTGTGACTGGAATGAAAACTGACCTTTTCCATTTGCTAGTCATAAAAATATAAGTAAAAAACAACAAAAATTTAAAGCCAAAAGCCATGAAAACAAACCATTAGATATTTTATTAATCCAAGAACAGGTGTGAAAGGAGGAAAAGTTCAATTTGAAAAATAAATATGATAAAAACACTACAAAAATGGTAGATTCAACAATATTGATGATTATATCACATGTAACTGTACTTAATATTCAACTGAACTAAGTACAAAATACAGCCACAATTATATACTGTCTAACAGGGGTCCCCAACCTTTTTGGCAACAAGAACTCGTTCTGTGGAGTATAGTTTTTCCATGGACTGGGGTTGGTGGTGATGGTTTGGGGATGATTGAAGCACATTACATTTATTGGGCACTTTGTTTCTATTATCATTATGTCAGTTTCACTTCAGAGAATCAGACAAAAGATCCTTAAGGTTGGAGACCCCTGGATAAGACCTGCACTTTAACTAGAAGGACAATAAGAAGTGGGAAAGATAAATCATGCGAATAGTGAGCACAAGAAAATTGATAGTCTATAGTCACATCTGACAAGTCTACAAACAGAGAAATGCAAATTAAAACCAAAATAAGATACAAATACACATCAATCAGAAAGGCTAAAATTTAAAGGACTGGCAATATCAAAAGTTGAAGTAGCTATGAAACAATTGGAACTCTCACCCACTATTTATTGGAATCAAAAAAATATGACAACTACTTTGGATGATAGTTTGGCAGTTTTTTTTTTTCCTTTAAATATGCCACCATATAGCCTAGTAATTTCACTCCTGATTATTTACCCAAAAGGATGAAAACACTGTCCACAAAAAAGACTTGTACACAGAATGGCTTTTTCACAATAACCCAAAACTAAAATCAACATAAATGTCCATCAACTGCAGAATGACTAGATAAATTGTGGGCTATTTGTAAGATGGCATATGACTCAGCAATGGAAATAAACTCTTAAAGCACACAACAATACAGATGAATAAAACCTATACTAAGAGAAAAAAGAAAAAAACTACATGAAGCAAAATAGCCTAGACCCAAAAGAGTGCATAGTATATTATTACCTTTATGCAACTTTAAAGAATAGGCAAAACAAATCTACTTCAATAAAAATCAAAATATGACTTGCTTTTAGGGGTAGGGATTGGTCTGAAGACACAAAGATGCTTTTTGTGTTGAAGAGGATGTTCTAAATCTTAGAAGGTGTAGTGGTTCTCCGTCTTGGTAAGACAAACGGTCAAATGCTTATGTGGGAACAGACATTTATGAAAACACATATTATTTTACTCTTAGGACCTGAGAACTAAAAAAAAAAAAGACCTGAGAATTTCACTGTATGTAAATTTTTCTAAAATGAGAAAAATCATGTTTCTGAATCATGATAGAACTGAAATTTTAAAGCTCATCTAAATTCAAGTTTCATACTTTTTTTGCTATTCCACACTGCACTTGCTAACATTACACTGAGCTAGGGATTTGATACTACAATTTAGGCTGGCATTTTTGGCTTATCAAAGAATTTCCTAGTTTTTGTTTAACAGCAACATCTTCCCTTCATGTATTTTGTTTTTCCATGGAGGTGGGGGTGTGGGGGAAGAACTGATCCCTTGGGAAACTGCATCAAGTTTTTTTTTTAAAACTGCAGAGGTGCCAATTAACACAGTTTCAAGAAATGCCTGAATTTGAATTCCAGAGAGATGTTCAGTCCCCATATTACCAAGGATGCAGTCCATGAAACACCAAGTAATTTTCTAAAGCTGGTATTTCAACAATCATCTAAAAGAAATGAAAAGTACACAAAAATATAAAAGTTCATGAAGTCAGCATGTTATAAAATTTTAGGGTCCTTAACTCTGTTCCATTTTCCTATTACACCTACACTGAAAATTTAAGTGGGTTAGTGCCTATGACATTCTGTGGAGAAATTAAAGACTGCATATGTTTCTTTTTGTAATTAAACCTGTGAACTTTTCTGCTGTCAATGCCTTTCTTCATTCCTTGTGTATGTATTTATTCATTCATTCAATCACAACAGTTGCCAAACTATTACAATAAAAGAATATGAGGGCTAAAACAAGTTCAAGAAGAAAGAAGATACAGATCCTGGCCTTAACAAACTCAGAGTCCAATAACAGTTAACTGTAATCAGATAAAGATGTTAAAACTTTTTAATAAGTGCTAGAAGAAAGAAAGCTTCCTGAGTATCACAGAATATATTTCACAGCTACTTAAGCATGCCTGTGTTTGTACACTATTTCTCAAGGGAAGAAATAAAGCAGTGTTCATCTAACATGTATACATGTGAAGTCTCATCTCTTCCTCAAATGAAAAGTACACCATATACATAGTCAATCACCATAACGAGCTCAAACAGACTGTGACACCTTCTTGCAGTACAAAGTCCATCCTATGGTTATTACCCATCTTTGTTGTTGTTATTGCTCAGAGACTATGTCATCTCTGAGTGTTTGAGACCCCTTAGACTGTAGCACACCAGTCTTCTCTGTCTATCACTATATCCCTAAGTTTGCTCAAACTCATGTCTATTGTGGAGAAGGCAATGGCACCCCACTCCAGTACTCTTGCCTGGAAAATCCCACAGACAGAGGAGCCTGGTAGGCTGCAGACCATGGGGTCGCTACAAGTCAGACACGACTGAGTGACTTCACTTTCATGCATTGGAGAAGGAACTGGCAACCCACTCCCGTGTTCTTGCCTGGAGAATCCCAGGGATGGAGGAGCCCAGTAGGCTGCCATCTATGGGGTTGCACAGAGTTGGACATGACTGAAGCGACTCAGCAGCAGCAGCAGCATGTCTATTGAATCAGTGATGCCACCCAACCATCTCATCCTCTGTCACCTCCTTCTCCTCTTGCCCTCAATTTTTCCCAGCATCAGGGTCTTTTCCAATGAGTCAGCTCTTCCCATCAGTCTATTACCCACCTTAGATGTTTGCTTTTGTTCAATTTCACCTAAAAGCTGTTAAAATGTACAGCTTTCTCCACCAGAGCTACAATTATAGGCTCATTGAAGAGTAAAACCAAAAATGAAGGACACAATTTCACCCTGAATTTCTTCTTCAGTTGTCTTCCCTGCTTTTTAAGAAAGTGAAAGTGAAGTTGTTCAGTTGTGTCTGACTCTGTGTGACCCCGTGGACTGTAGCCTACCAGGCTCCTCCGTCCATGGGATTCTCCAGGCAAGAATACTGGAGTGCATTACCATTTTCTTCTCCAGGGGATCTTCCCAACCCAGGGATCGAACCTGGGTCTCCCGAATTGGAGGCAGACGCTTTAACCTCTGAGCCACCAGGAAAGCCCTGCTTTTTAGTGGACCATATAAATATGTGGAACACAATATATGAAATTAACTCACAGGTAAGAATAAAATATCTGATTCTAAATTTTAGGATTGGTGGACATTTCTTAATAACATCATTATTTGTTTAATAGGTTAGAAGTGAACCTAGATGGTACTAGTTTATCTACAGAATTATATAATATAAAACAGCGAATTAGATTTTCAAGGTAGTCTAATCCATCTTTCTACAGATTTAGGTTTTACTGTTATTATTTTAACATGAGAAGGACTCAACAAATATCTACTAGATTTGAAATTCATTCATTCACCCAATCATTCTAAGTGCTATGGATTACACTACCCGGCATACCATTTCAACATTCATGACACATGAAGTTGAATCACTAGAAGACGGAAACAGCTGTTACTAGGGAAATAAGGGAATTCTGTAAAGAATTTAAAAATCATTCTGGGGATTCAGTTTCAATTTTGAAATTTAACAGCTACTTTGAAAACACAAAATGCATACATTTCAGTCTTTATTTTGATTTTGTCCCTTTGCCACTTTAATGTTTGTCACCAGGGTGTAATAGCAGGGATTATATAATACATTGGACTTTCATCAGTAACCCGTCTCCTCAAAGAGATTCAGTGGTTTCCTATGAACTTCTACATGCCAGAGGAACAGCAAATTAAAAGAATGCTAGGTACTGCCTAAAACAGTAAAATGTTCTAAGAAGAAAAGGGTGATTACAAGTGTTAAATGAGGCAGAGGAGTCATGAATTTTTACATGTAGACTATGCCATGGCATTTGCCAATTGAGAAGTTCCAGTGACTTGTCTTTCTGGAGTTATTTCTCCACTGATCTCCAGTAGCATATTGGGTGCCTACCGACCTGGGGAGTTCATCTTTTACTGTCCTATCTTCTTGACTTTTCAGGCTGTTCATGCGGTTCTCAAGGCAGGAATACTGAAGTGCCTTGCCATTCCCTTCTCCAGTGGACCACATTTTGTCAGAACTCTCCACCATGACCTGTCCATCTTGGGTGGCCCTACACGACATGGCTAATACTTTCATTGAGTTAGACACGGCTGCGGTCCATGTGATTAGATAGGTTAGTTTTCTGTGATGGTGGTTTTCAGTCTGTTTGCCCTCTGATGGAGAAGGATAAGAGGCTTATGAAAGCTTCCTGATGGGATAGACTGACTGAGGGAGATACTGGGTCTTGTTCTCATGGGCAGGGCCATGCTCAGTAAATCTTTACTGGATGTGACTGGTGATGGAAGCAAGGTCTGATGCTGTGAAGAGTAATATTGCATAGGAACCTGGAATGTTAGGTCCATGAATCAAGGCAAATTGGAAGTGGTCAAACAGGAGATGGCAAGGGTGAACATCTACATTTTAGGAATCAGCAAACTAAAATGGACTGGAAAGGGTGAATTTAACTCAGATGACCATTATATATACTATTGTGGGCACGAATCCCTTAGAAGAAATGGAGTAGCCATCATAGTCAACAAAAGAGTCTGAAATGCAGTACTTGGAGGCAGTCTCAAAAAAGACAGAATGATCTCTGTTCATTTCCAGGGCAAACCATTCAATATCATGGTAATCCAAGTATATGCCCTGACCAGTAATGCTGAAGAAGCTGAAATTGAACACTTCTATGAAGACATACAAGACCTTCTAGAACTAACAAACAAAAAAAGATGTCCTTTTCATTATAGGGGACTGGAATGTAAAAGTAGGAAGTCAAGAAACACCTGGAGTAACAGGCAAATTTGGCCGTGGAGTACAGAATGAAGCAGGGCAAAGGCTCATAGAGTTTTGCCAAGAGAACACACTGGTCATAGAAAACACCCTCTTCCAACAACACAAGAGAAGACTCTACACATGGGCATCACCAATGGTCAACACCAAAATCAGATTGATTATATTCTTTGCAGCCAAAGATGAAGAAGCTCTATTCAGTCAGCAAAAACAAGACCGGGAGCTGACTGTGGCTCAGATCATGAAATCCTTATTGCCAAATTCAGACTTAAATTGAAGAAAGTAGGGAAAACCACTAGACCATCTAGGTATCACCTAAATCAAATCCTTAATGATTATACACTGGAAATGAGAAATAGATTTAAGGGACTAGATCTGATAGAGAGAGTGCCTGATGAACTATGAACTGAAGTTCGTGACATTGTACAACAGATAGGGAGTAAGATCATCCCTAAGAAAAAGAAATGCATAAAAGCAAAATGGCTGTCTGAGGAGGCCTTACAAATAGCTGTGAAATGAAGAGAAGCAAAAAGCAAAGGAGAAAAGGAAAGATATACCCATTTGAATGCAGAATTCCAAAGAATAGCCAGGAGAGATAAGAAAGCCTTCCTTAGTGATCAGTGCAAAGAAATGGAGGAAAACAATAGAATGGGCATGACTAGAGATCTCTTCAAGAAAATCAGAGATACCAAGGGAACATTTCATGCAAAGATGGACTCAACAAAGGACAGAAATGGTGTGGACCTAACAGGAGCAGAAGATATTAAGAAGAGGTGGCAATAATACACAGAAGAACTGTACAAAAAAGATCTTCACAACCCAGATAATTATGATGGTGTGATCACTCCCCTAGAGCCAAACATCCTGGAATGTGAAGTCAAGTGGGCCTTAGAAAGCATCACTATGAACAAAGCTAGTGGAGGTGATGGAATTCCAGTTGAGCTATTTCACATCTTAATAGATGATGCTGTGAAAGTGTTGCACTCAATATGCCAGCAAATCTGGAAAACTCAGCAGTGGCCACAGGACTGGAAAATGTCAGTTTTCATTTCAATCCCAAAGAAAGGCAATGCCGAAGAATGTTCGAACTCCCACACAATTGCACTCATCTCACATGCTAGCATAGTAATGCTCAAAATTCTCCAAACCAGGCTTGAACAATATGTGAACCGTGAACTTCCAGATGTTCAAGCTGGCTTGAGAAAAGGCAGAGGAACCAGAGATCAAATTGACAACATCTGCTGGATCATCGAAAAAGCAAGAGAGTTCCAGAAAAACATCTACTTCTGCTTTATTGACTATATCAAAGCCTTTGACTGTGTGGCTCACAACAAACTCTGGAAAATGCTTAGAGACTGGAATACCAGACCACCTGACCTGCCTCTTGAGAAATCTGTATGCAGGTCAGGAAGCAACAGTTAGAACTGGACATGGAACAACAGACTGGTTCCATATAGGGAAAGAAGTATGTCAAGGCTGTATATTGTCACCCTGCTTATTTAACTTATATGCAGAGCACATCATGAGAAATGCTGGGCTGGAGGAAGCACAAGGTGGAATCAAGATTTCTGGGAGAAATATCAATAACCTCAGATACACAGATGACATCACCCTTACGGCAGAAAGCGAAGAAGAGCTAAAGAGCTTCTTGATGAAAGCGAAAGTGCAAAGTGAAAAAGCTGGCTTAAAGCTCAACATTCAGAAAACTAAGATCAGGGCATCCTGTCCCATGACAGGATGGAGAAATTTTTATTACAATTATCTTTAGTATAATAAATAATGTACCTGGTCTTTGTCCACAGTTTCTAGCAAAAGCATTAAAAACCACTGGCACTTCCTGAATGATGGGAGCATATTTGTTGTGCAAATGAATGACTAACAGTAGACCCCTAGCCAGTTTCAGGATGGAGGTTCATTAGCCGAAACATAGGAGTCGAGCACTGGAACTTTGGACCATCTCAGCCTCCGGGAAAAGAGATGGAATTTGGAGATTTAGTTTAGTCCTGTGGCCAATAATTTATTCAGTTATTCTTATGCAACAAAACTCCAATCAAATCTGAACGTCAGGACTCAGTGGAGGTCCCTAGTTGGTGAACACACTGTTATTCCTGTAGGGTGATGTACCTTGGCCCCCAAGGCAACGAGCACAGAAACCCTGTGCTCACTCCAGCCTTCACCCTGCATGAAATTCTTCAAAATAACTTTGACCACTGAGTATAACACTGTCCTGAGTTCTGTGAGTGACCCTAGAAATCTGAACCTGATGGAGGATGGGATTTACTTATTTACTGGGGTATCTCAGAATTGTGGAAGACCTGGAGGCCCTCCACATGTTGCTAGCATCTGAAGGAAGAGCAGTCTTGTGGAAGACTGAGCCCTTAACTGCAGAGGTCTGTGCTGACTTCTGGTGTTAGCATCAGAGTCATACTGCTGTACACCTAGGTGATGTTAGCCAACAGGGCTAGAACAGAATAGAACCTGAAGAAACCAGCCGGCTTAGATATCTTTAGGATGGAGGAGACAAGACTATTTTTGAAGGCATGATAAAAGAAGTTTATACAGAAGATATTTGAAATATATTCATAAAATAACTGATTCACATAACTACAAAGTTAATACATTATTTTCAAGAGCCCTGGTTTCAAGTAATGGAAAGCATATGTGTGTTATATGTGCATATAAACACACAAATATTTTATATATAGTGTAGGTATATTTTACTATGTATATCATATGCAAATATATATGTGTGTGTGTAAAATATATATGCATGTGTATATACTTATATATACATCTACATGTTTATGCATACTTATATGCATGTGCATGCATGCTAAGTCACTTCAGTTGTTTCTGACTCTCTGCAACCCCATGGACTATAGCCTGCCAGACTCCTCTGTCCATGGGATTCTCCAGGCAAGAATACTAGAGTGGGTTGCCATGCCCTTCTCTGGGGATTTTCCCAACCCAGGGAATGAACCTACATCTTATTTTATCTCCTGCATTGGCAGGAGGGTTCTTTACCACTAGCACTGCCTGGGAAGCCACATATATACACACAAGAGCTCAATCCCCTACGTGCATGTATATATATATATATATTTATCTTTTTATATAAATATATATGTATATGTGTATATATGCATATAAATATATATGTATATGCAACTACATGTATAGACACACATACATACACCCATACACATACATACATAAAATAGGCACATACACACACACACATATTCTCAAAGGGTAGAAGATATTAAGTAGTTTTTTCCAGAAATGACAGGAAAGCCAGAAAGCAGGTGTAAAAATTGGCCAGAACCTTGTCAAAATAGGGATAAATTAATGTCATAAGGAAGTAACATCTATTGCTTGAATTACCACCAGCATAGGATATGGATGCCTGTCACTATAACCACAACACTCCTTGGAAATTAGCTGTTGCAGCTAAAAATGACTTCAACACTGAGGTTTTTGATTCATGAACTTCCAATTCAAAGCTTGGGACTAAATGAGCCTCATGGACTCATGGGCTTTGAACTCATGTTCATAAATTGCAAAGGTCTTTAGCCAAACTACAAGCAAAGCAATTTTGGCTTCTTTGGTGGAAGTCAGACTTTGCCTTTCAGCAATACTCATGTGGTTTAGAATTTCCTAAACATAAATGAAAGCTTATCTGCCAAACAGCCAAATATCACAAATCTTCATTTTCTTTACAGCTCAATGCATTCTGTGTGCTAAGTCGCTTCAGTTGTGTCCGACTCTGTGTGACATATGGACCACAGACCTGCCAGGCGCCTCTGTCCATGAGATTCTCCAGACAAGAATACTGGAGTGAATTGCCATTCCCTCCTCCAGGGGATCTTCCTGACCCAGAGATCGAACCTGCATCTCTTATGTCTCCTGCATTGACAGGTGTGTTCTTTACCACTAGCACCACCTGAGATCTGGAATAGATAGCTTCAAAATCCAAAGTTCACCTGAAATGCAACCCCTTGAAAGTCCTCAGCTCTTCAGCTTTGTTCCAAATACTTTCAGTATTTTTATAAACATTTTCAAACAAGTATCAAAGTTTAAAAATATTTACTGAGAACACCCATGTTATTTATTATCTGTTTCTACCATTGGCATTTTATCATATTCCCTGTCACAAACTTGTTCTTTTATCCATCCATCAATCAAAGTTACTTTTCATGTTTTCAGAGTAACCTATAAATGTCAGTATACTTTCCTCTAAATACTTCAAAATGCACATAATTACCTAGTTTCAATATTTTTAAAAATTTATGTAACATTCACATATACTGTAAAGCACAAATTCTGAATGATGTTTGTCAAATTCTGACAAATTCATACACCTAATGTGATTCAAGAGATATATAACATTACAATCACACTAACATTATAATCCTCTTCCCAAAGCTCCAGAAATAATTATTATTTGATTTTTCCACTATACTTTAATTTTGACTATTTTAGAATTTGATGCAAAAAGGAATTATCCACTAATTATTTTTAGGTAAGACCTTTGTTTTTACTAGTATTTTTGGTTCTTAATAAGTCTGCTACTTTCCTTTGGGGCTTCCCTGGTGACTCAGAGGTTTTCCTTGAGAAAATGAGCATCTTAGAGGATCCAAAGAGAAGTTGGTTAAGAAATTAAACCAGCAGCCAGAAAGAAATATGGCTAAGCAGACACAAAAAAGAACATTTCCTCTGAAACCAAAATGTTGACCCCATTCATTAGGACATTCTGTACTTTTATTTCATCTCTGTATTCCATGAAGATAATATAGAATATATTCTATATGAAATATGAAAAGTCTTTATTGCCAATAAAACAGAAAACATTGACTTACGTTCCAAGCAATCAGTAGAAAAGGATGCTGTTTTGCCTCTCCCCAAATCTGAGGCTCCCCAGAATAGATACAAGCAATGTGAATACATTCTTATTGTACAAATGAAACATTCAAAGCAAAGGAAAAAAAGCAGAATGACAGACATTATACTTGGTCATTTCTTTAAAAGGGGCATCAATTTTGTGATAAATTCCCCACTGAGGGCTGCTATGAAAAAGAAAGTGCCAAGTATCAAGTTAATGAGTTTATAGATGAAGTAAAGCCACTTAGTAATCTAAGCAAAAGAGTAGAATCTAGGGACTCATTGCTTCTATTTCTCCATGTGTCACATAATTAAAGTTATTTACCTTTTTTGAGAGATTTAGAGATGATTAATTAATTTCTTGAAATATGCTGAAGGTGAATCCTTTTCCTTTCAGCAATTCTCTTCTTTCTGCTTACAAGATAGGACATTTCCTGAAATTAACACTAGAGACTGGAGAGATTCCACTAAGGCAACCCAAGAGCATATTACAGGGGACAAGTAACTAAAACAAAAGGGATGGAAAAGACTCTCCAGATTAAAAAAAAAAGTGTTCAGTCTCAATTGAAGTAGCACTTTTCTATCTTATTCATCAAACATTAATAAATGTTCTTCCTGCACTAAACACTGCAATGCATTAATTAATTAGGAGACTCGTGATTAAATACAGTTCTAATATTTTTTAACATTTTATTCTAGACTATGTGCAAAGTGAGTTACATGTATGATTTAATTTCCAAAATTTATAGTGCTTCTAATACATTTTATTATTCCCATTTTACAAATTATAAAATGGAGCCTCAACAAGTTTAATTATGTTGCCCCAATTTATATAGCTAAGTAGCAGAGCCAAAATATAAGCTCCATAGCCTATAATTTTAATTATACTTCCTACAAAAGCTATTTAAAGTTTTTCCATGTGATAATTAACTTTAGGCAAAAGTGTAGCCCAGATGGGAGTCCATCTGGTACAAGGAACATAGTATTATATCTGGGAGAAAGGCGACATATTTTAAGCCCAGTTCTGCCATTACCTACCTCTTCAGTTTTGGTCAGTTAATTCTTAGTTATCTATCTGTGAACTAAGAAAATGGCCTAGGAGATTTCCTAAGTCTTATTCTGAGTCATCCATGGGATAGAAGCCATTTTCTGTATAAAATGGTTTTGTGTCATAATTTGGCCTAAACCTGGTATGCATAAAGTGGTTTTTGTGGTCAGTTATGTAGGCTGGATGTAGACCACTGAATAACATAATGTGTCACACTTGCTCTTTGCTTTAAGGAATCGTGCATTTCTTAGCCTGTTTCACTTGTCTACAGAGCCATCTCCACTACCTGACATTAAATTGGTCATCTATTTATTTACTGGCTATCTCTTTCACTAAAATGAAAGCTCTCTGAGGGCAGTGGGCTTATTTATATTAGCTCCTGCTGTATCTCTCACATCTAAAATAGTGTTGGTTGACATTTACTAAGCAGTTGCTGAATGAATAAATCAATGAGAGAGAATGATTAAAGAATTCAATATCAAGCTAAACTAGCAGTATATAGCAAGAAAAACAATATATATATATATATTTTAAACTCCTATACTTGGGCTAGTTTGCTCTCTGGTTGTTAGTCTCTAACTACATTGATATAAGTGGGATGGCAGAGAAGACAATAACTGTAATAGTTCATGGTACACAGTAGGTACTCAATAAAGGTTCCCTGCAGCTTAGCATAAAACTCTACCCGGTTCCAATATCTCAAATTTTAAAAAGCAAAACAGCTACTTAAGCAAACAGTATAAGAATCCCCTCTTTTCTCCCAACACACACACACACACACTCTCTCTCTCTTTCTCTTTCTCTCTCTCTCTCTCTCTCTTTCCCAGGCCATAGACCCAGTATTATTTAACTTCTCTATCTTTGTCTGACTATATGACCTTGGAAAGTCAATCAAGCAAACTGGGCCTTAGTTGCCTCACTGAAAAACTAAAATTATTTTAATCACCTTAAGTTTCTAAGTGAAAGAGAGTAAACGGCAATGTTCTATACAGCCATCCTAAATCAGAGTTTAAAGAGTCAGTAATTTCTTTAAGTTTAATACTGGGAGAAAGTATGGAGGGCCCACCTTTCTGCTTAGCCCCAAATAGTCCAGTGGTACTTTTATAAACTTGACTGCCATCTTTCTTACAAGCACTACCCTAATATTCATTCTTGGGCACAGTAATTATCAGATCCCTGGGATTCGTTCAGAATCTCAAGTGATTTATGAAGGTATTGAATGCCCACATACAAAGGAGAGTGTAACAGCTGAAAACATCTACACAGATAATAATGGAAAGGAACTTATTTGAGTTTGCATGCTAACTGTCAGTCAGCATTCAGCCATTAATGTAGATGATCTTACTGGACCACTTCCAATAAACTATTTTATAGAAAAATAAACAGAAGTACAAAATGGTAATCAGTTGTCTAAAAACACAGAACTAGCAAGTAGTGAATTTCAGAATGAATCATGAAGTTGCAGCGAAAACTTCTGCTGTTAGGACTATGAGCACAAGAACAAATATGCCTAATTTAAGATCAACTAAAACTATATCTATTAAGCATTCTGTCCTGAAGGTGACTGATTTAGGCTCAGAAAGAGTTGATTTGGGCACTTGTAACTAGATGCTGAACTGTTCCATCATTGTCTCATTGATTCCTTTACTCTATGGCTTCAAAGAAGTTTTACTTTTCTATGTATGCTTCCATTTTACCAAGGAGAAAATCGAAGTTCCACGTAGCAAAGTGACACCATGTGACTGGTCAGGGGTTGATAATTGCAAAATTCATCAGGAAAGAGCTTGCCTACATTGTCCTAAGGCAAAAAAAAAAAAAAAAAACCCTTACCTAAAGTATAAAGTAGCATAAGTAGCTATTGGATCATTCAGAGCTTCTAAAATTATTCTGAGTTGTTAAACTCAGCCTGTACCACACTGTCAAAAACACTCACTCTTGACATTAAAGGCCTGACTTTAATTAAGTTATTTATATAGGTTTTATTCCAAATGTGTTTGTCAAAAAGGCAGAACATATCAAAAACAAATTGTGAGATTTTGCTATTCACTACTGCATCTCTCCTCCTGCACATAAATGATTTAATGAGATAATGGGACTCTAGATGAGAGTGCAAATCCAAAAGGGAGCAGATGCTGCCAAAAAGGTCATTTCTTGATGCCTGTAGCAAAGGGAAATGTTCAAAATGGACTAGCATCAACTCACCAGGAGGTACTTCATAATGTGCTGTGTAGCCATTTATAAGGTGTTTTATGTGTTGTGTTTGACAAAGATAATAAACATCTTCTATCAAATGGCAGAAATAACGTCTTGTGCTTCTGCTACCTGCTGTGGTATCTCTTTATGTTCCTACAGGGACCTTGAGGATGTATAAGTCCCAAGAGTTACCTTTAGTTATCAGCATTGAACAAATTCATCGGCTACTCCATCACAGGTACCTTCTGGCAGGTCGCCACTGGACCCATAGATGGATCCTTTTGATACTTACGAAACTGCACACATCCTCCATCTTTCAGAACAGCTGAATAAATTACTTTTTCAGGTCAGTCGCTCAGTCGTGTCCGACTCTTTGTGACCCCATGAATCACAGCACACCAGGCCTCCCTGTCCATCACCAACTCCCGGAGTTTACTCAAACTCAAGTCCATTGAGTCGGTGATGCCATCCAGCCATCTCATCCTCTGTCGCCCCCTTCTCCTCCTGGCCCCCAATCCGTCCCAGCATCAGGGTCTTTTCCAATGAGTCAACTCTTCGCATGAGGTGGCCAAAGTATTGGAGTCTCAGTTTCAGCGTCAGTCCTTCCAATGAACACCCAGGACTGATCTCCTTTAGGATGGACTGGTTGGATCTCCTTGCAGTCCAAGGGACTCTCAAGAGCCTTCTCCAATACCACAGTTCAAAAGCATCAATTCTTTGGTGCTCAGCTTTCTTCACAGTCCAACTCTCACATCCATACATGACCACTGGAAAAACCATAGCCTTGACTAGACGGACCTTTGTTGGCAATGTAATGTCTCTGCTTTTTAATATGCTATCTAGGTTGGTCATAACTTTCCTTCTAAGGAGTAAGCGTCTTTTAATTTCATGGCTGCAGTCACCATCTGCAGTGATTTTGGAGCCCAAAAAAATAAAGTCTAACACTGTTTCCACTGTCTCCCCATCTATTCCCCATGAAGTGATGGGACCAGATGCCATGATCTTAGTTTTCTGAATGTTGAGCTTTAAGCCAACTTTTTCACTCTCCTCTTTCACTTTCATCAAGAGGCTTTTTAGTTCCTTTTCACTTTCTGCCATAAGGGTGGTGTCATCTACTTTTTACATAATACAAATTCCACAGGATGTTCCAAAATAGGAAACATACAACGTCAGTATCTTGGGATATATAATTACAGGTATATTTAGTATTTTAATCACTTATAAGAGTTAAATTTTCATGTTCATCTCAACATGTCTGTATTATTCTATTTCTTAACCTCCATGCTATTTTCTTAATTTACTGCTTGAAAAAGCTCTGTACTATCCCATAATAGTTTCTTTCTTTTTTTTTCAAGAAGCTAAATTCATTTTCCTTAGAACTTTAAAGGCTTATTGCTGACCTTGAGTTAGAAGCTACCATATGCTAAAGGATCATTTTCTCAATCTAAGAATTTATTGTCTTTTCTTTTTTTTACTTTATTACCTATCACTAGTTACTAGACTGAGTTCCTTAAAGACAACAGATGGCAAAACTAAGAGTTCTGTCTATAGAATAATGAAATCTTTTTTTTTTTAATCTTTGATTTGGAATACTATCAATTCCCTATGGCCATATTGGAATGAAGGAGAATGCAAAAAAAGAAAAAAGAAATATATATGGGCTTCCCACATGGCACAGTGGTAAAGAATCCACCTGCCAATGCAGGAGATCCAAGAGATGTGTGTACACACACACACACATACATCTACACAGACAACCGAATCACTTTGGTGTACTTCTGAAATTACCACATTTTAAATCAACTGTATTTCAATAAAAAAATTTAAGAAATTAAAAAATAAATCAATATTAAGAAAAAAGTATACCTGCCTATAGACATGATAAGAATAATCATACAGTATCAATGAATTAATCAGTTATCAGAGCTGAGTGGCAGTAGGTCAAAGTCTTCAGTTTAGAAAGAGGTGGGTGGAGTCTTCTAGCAGCGTCACAGTTGAGAACAGTCTTGTTCCCAACTGAATGAACACCACGTTCTGGAAACCTTCTTGTTTCCTACATCCATCCCCTGTTCCATTTCCAACACCACTTCACTAAAGCCGTGATTACACCCATATAGCCTCCTAGCAAAGCTCTGTGTCCACTAAGCTGACCACAGTTCACCAGTAAACCCTTCAGACCATCCTCCTCACTGGCTGCCCATTGTTCACACACAAAAACAACCCAAGTCCTCATGATAGCATTGCCATACATCAATTCCACTCAACATGTGCCTACTCACTAAACAAACAACAAAAAAAAAACCCCACTTACTCCTTATAATTCATTTAATTTCAATATTAATAGAAGATTTGGCTTTGTCTTCCATGATTGCTCTAGTCAGGCCTATCTCAGCTCTCCCTGAAATACAGTTATTTTCCAACTTTTTGATGTGGTATCTTCCTCTTTCTCTGACAATTCCAACACAAGGTCTTTGAAGATATAGTACAGGTTCCAAATTTTCAAACAAAATTTAGAAGTCAATTCATAGTGCCATGCTCATTCCTGACTGTCTATGTCATTCAATTTTGAGATCATTTATTTTGCTGCTCACTTACTGCCTTCAATTTTAATTTTCCAAACTATAAATCCCCCCCCCCCCAAACTCTGCTTCAAGAACTGAAACAATATATACAATCCTTTTGGTTTTCTCACAGCTCACAGTCAGCATTAGCTGAACCAATACTATTAAGTAAGAATGAATATGTTTGGAGAGCTGTGAAAGGAACACAAACAGCCTTCAAAAGAAGTAGATACACAAAACAGCTTATTATGTGGAACCCACAACTGATTCAAGAAAATTATATAGTAAGTCTGTACTTTTACCTTTTTCACTGATTTTATGACTTGATGTTTTCCTTATAATATTTCTTTATCCTATTTTCTCTTCTATAGATTCTATGCTATGCCTGGTGCTACTGAATTCTGTGAGTAATTAGGTGAATACTCTGAAATAACTCTAGCAAATGAAATTAGAATTTCCCAAAAGATATACATTTTATCAAAATCACTAGGAAACTGAGAGTTTATACCAAAAGTAATGAAAAGTTCACACAATTTCTGTAATTGACATTTTCTTTTGGTTGTGGAAAACTGACCTTTTATTTCTGAGCAAGAGCAGTAACAAGTTGGCAAATGTGTAAGTTCTTACTTTTATCAGTGGTATGTGCACACAAATACATCATCTCAAGATGTTATCTTCACCAAATAATAAGTTTAGAGCATTCAGAAAAGTCTTAACTAAGTTCTTAAAAAAAAAATTGTTTAAAACAAAAAAACCTTTTTCCATGCTCTACATGTAGCTCTAAGAAGTAGCTTCCCATTCTCCAATCTTTCGATCAGAAGGATGCCAGGATGGAGAGGATCATCATAGGAACCACCTATGTAGGGTATTTCTACTGGGATGAGAAGTCAGTAAAACTGCGGGATCCACCATGGCTTTGGGTGACTTTTAGAGGTGGAAAAAAGGAATAAAGGGGTTCTCTCAACAGCTCACACTCAGAGTTTAAGTGTAGAAACTATAACCATGAGCTTTCCGAGCCACATACTTAGATAGCTGTGACTCATATTATCACTGCCACAATGGTAGCCACTAAACAAAACCCCCAAACCCATTTATTTTAAGTAAACATCATTTATAATGCACCCACTTCTGCCACTTTCAATTCCATGTAAATTTCAAATTCTTGACTTCATAATCCATTTTAGATCCCTACTGAAAGATGTCTTAAAGATTCTCTTAGCTTTTCCTGCAAGATATATTTCAGCAGTATCCTCCCCAAAATCAGATTTTGGCAAGAAGAAAGGATGGACATCCATAAAGGATGAACTGACTTTTTCTTCCATCCTGAGGCCCCTCTGTAGGGAAGCTCAGGCCTATGTGCCAGGAGTGGGATAATGGTGTGGAACCCTTATCAAATGGACTGAGTAATGGAAATTAATGGTTAACTTCTGTGGACCACTTACAGGTTTACTACTAGTTACTATACATTGGGCTTCGCTGGTGGCTCAGAGGTTAAAGCGTCTGCCTGCAATGCGGGAGATCTGGGTTCAACCCCTGGGTCAGGAAGATACCCTGGAGAAGGAAATGGCAACCCACTCCAGTATTCTTGCCTGGAGAATCCCATGGACGGGGGAGCCTGGTAGGCTACAGTACAGAGTCCACGGGGTCACAAAGAGTCAGACACGACTGAGCGACTTGATTCGCTCATTCACTCACTCACTATACATTAGTCTTCTCAGTATGACCATCACCTAAGGTTTGTCATTATTATTTTAACAGATCATGAAAGAAAAGTGAGGTTCAAAGATGTCAACTGCTTTGCCCAAGGACACATAGTTATGAAGCAGTAAAGAAATCAGGCCTATCTGACTACAAAACTTATGGCTTATTTAGCTGTTGTGTCCAGGAAACCATGTTGTATCTCTAATAAGTCTTAACTGATGTGGCCAAATAGTAGAGTGTTTTCAGAGCAATATTAACCAGGTCATGTACAACCTTTTTCATAGGTAGGCAAGATATCATTCCTTTGCTACAGATAATGTGAGAAACCCCAGTGCTACAGAGTCCTTGTACTGCCTCTGTAATACATCTTCCCTAGGCAGCTCGTAGCTCTGAGATCATTCATTCCTCATTTAACCTCTTTCATCAAAAGAGTATTGACTTAAAATAATATTTAAAATTTTGGTGTTTTGGGTCAAATTACCAGAGAATAAAAAATATTGAAAAAATTCCTATCTTTCTTTATCCTCAGCTGTCTCTCTCAGGTTCCTACATAATGAAAGTTTTCTTCTCTCAGCTGTAAATGAGCTTGCCTTTGTACTAACTATCAATTGGAGAAAGGTCATGCTGGCTATAAATAATCTTTTATTTAGGTTGAAAAAAACTGAGTCTCTTCCAACATAGAAGATATACAATCACTTAGCAGAGAGCTTGGCCCTCATCAGATAGAACCATCAGTCACATCCAAAAACTTAATGAAATTAAGAGAACTGTTTACTCAGAAGACAGAAGGGATACATTCCACAAAATTTAACCTCTCAGGAAGGTTATTTTCTCTAGAAAACTTGGAAAAACTCTCTTGGTTAACAAAACCTCTTAATCATTAAAAAGATCTCTTAGGTTTAAAAAGAAAAGGAATGCCTATCAATCAGATATTTGGGAGTGATTTTTTTATAGCCCCTAAATTTACAAAGCAGGGTTTTCCACTTCTATTTACTTTCATTCTGGCCTTCTGTAATGCCTTCCTTTATTTAGCATTCATTGCTTCATCCAGGAAATGTGCCTGTTTCATGTCCTTATTTATTTTTGGAAAGAAGGCCCAGGATAGCAACTACACCAACTGGAATCATGATTAGCTGCAATTTTGAAACAGGAGCCCGACTCCCCCATTTGACCACAGCCAGAGGGGGTTTCCCCAGGAAGCAAAGTTTCCTGTTCTGAGTTCTTGAGCCTGGATTTCCTCTTTCTATTATTTTGTGTTTTAATTACACAAGCCTAACAATAAAGGACACATATGAGGCTAACCCCTTATTCCCTTCAGTTCTCAGACACAGGCTAGGCCCTTTGCAGCCTTCCGTTGTAAGCAGCTCCTAGATCTCCTGGGAGCGTCTCATTTTGAAAAATGAGCGAAGTGCTGAGTAGATGAGTTAATATCCAGTTGTGAGCAAGGTAATACTTAAAATCCTTCAAGTCAGTGTTCAACAGTACAAGAATCAAGAACTTCCAGGTATACAAGCTGGATTTAGAAAAGGGAGAGGAACCAGAGATTAAGCTGCCAACATTCTTAGGACAATAGAAAAAGCAAGGGAATTTCAGAGAAAACACCTCCTTCTGCTTTAAAATCTTTGACTGTGTGAATCACAACAAACTGTGGAAAATTCTTAAAGAGATGGGAATAACACAACACATTACCTGCTCTTGAGAAATCTGTATGCAGGCCAAGAAGCAACAGTTAGAACTGGATATGAATAATAGACTGGTTCAAAATTGGGAAAGGAGTACATCAAGGCTGTATATTGTCACCCTGCTTATTTAACTTATATGCAGAGTACATCATGTGAAATGCCAGACTGGATGACACACAAGCTGGAATCAAGATTGCCAGGAGAAATATCAACAAGCTCAGATATGCAGATGATACCACTCTACTGGGTAAGCAAAGAGAAACTAAAGAGCCTCTTGATGAAAGTGAAAGAGGAGAGTGAAAAAGCTGGTTTAAAACTCAACATTCAAAAAACTAAGATCATGACATCTGGCCCCACCACTTCATGGCAAATAGCTGGGGAAAAAGTGGAAACAATGACAGATTTATTTTCTTGGATTCCAAAATCACTGGACAGTGACTGCAGCCATGAAATTAAAAGATGCTTGCTCCTTGGAAGAAAAGCTATAACAAATATAGACAGCAGCATATTTAAAGCAGAGCCATCACTTTGCCAACAAAGGTCCATATAATCTAAGACATGGTGTTTCCAGTAGTCAAATACAGATGTGAGAGTTGGACCATGAAGAAGGGTGAGCACTGAAGAATTGATGCTTTCAAAGTGTGGTGTTGGAGAAGATTCTTGAGAGTCCCTTGGACAGCAAGGAGATCAGACCAGTCAATCCTAAAGGAAATCAGTCCTGAATATTCATTGGAAGGACTGGTGCTAAAGTTGAAGCTTCAGTACTTTGACCACCTGATGAGAAGAGCTGACTCACTGGAAAAGAACCTGATGCTGAGAAAGACTGATGGTAGGAGGAGAAGAGGGTGACAGAGGATGAGATGGTTGGATGGCATCACCGACTCGATGGGCGTGAGTTTGAACAAACTCTCGGACATAGTGAAGGGCACAGGAGCCTGGTATGCTGCAGTTCAAGGGGCTACAAAGACTTGGGCATGACTTAGCAACTGAGCAGCAATCCAATTGTGCCCAAGTCCTTCCAATCAAGAGTTATCTGCACCGGAGTCACCAGGGTACCAGGCAACTATCACAAAGGACAAGAAATATTTCTTTGTAAATACTTCCTTTCCTTTATATATCCCTCACTTTTACCTTCTAGAAACCCAATGTTCTCATGTAGTTCTTCACTTTAACAAAAGTGTTGAATGCTGAAATTCAATTGAGCATGACTGATTCATGTTTAAGAAGAACATGAACTTGTGCTCCTAAAAGGCTTTGTAAGTCTTAACATTTATAGACACAAATAGATTTACACACTACACCCTCACATGCATATTTATTGGTCCTTATAAAGCACCACTTTGGAAGGCCATCCTAAATAAATTCAAAACCCAGCCAGTCACAAAATGCAAGATATCTATAGACACAGTATGGTTCCAGGGAGCAGAACTAGGAGTGAAGTTAAAAAGGCTGCACTGGTTCAATATAATAGTCTGGAAGGTTGTCTTACATTTTTAAGAGTCTACAGTCTTTCTGGATTTTCCTAATAACTAACATAATTAGAGCGGATATTTTTCAGTACATTTGAAGAAAGAGTTAAACAACAATAGCAACAGACCCGAATTTTACAATGGTGAAATTAAAACTCAGTTCCAATTCCTCATGTTTCTCCAAAAATACCACACAGCCCTTTACTGCTTTGCCCAGTAAAAACTAACATATTCATTGTTCAACTGAGTGTTAAAAACACAATGCCTGTAAAGATAACTGATTCTATGTTTGTCCTCCCAGGGGACATTTGTATTTTTAAAAAGGATTATAACAATGTAAACTACACATACTGAGAGAGAAAATGTGAAGAGCAATAAGGAAACACCATCTGCACCAGAAAAGAAATCACTCAAATTTAAACAGATCCTCTCTTTTCATTATGATCTCAAATTTAATGAAATGTTTTTAGCCAACTCAACTATATACAGTCAGCACACACACACATGTACATTATATATATATATATATGCGATAGAATATACATATCATTAATTTCTATCTATAATATTTGTTCAGCTAAGGTTGTGCTTTAAAAGATATACAAATATATGGTGGCTTAGAGGGTAAAGAATCTGTCTACAATGCAGGAGACTTGGATTCGATCCCTGGGTAGGGAAAATCCCTTGGAGAAGGGAATGGCAGTCCACTCTAGTATTTTACCTGGAGAATTCCATAGATAGAGGAGCCTGGCTGGCTACAATCCATGAGGTCACAAAGAGTCAGACACAACTGAGTAACTAATATACATATGTGTGTGTGTGTGTGTATATATATATATGTATATTATAGTTTTATAATATGTATATAAATAGATTTATACATTTATTACTTCCACTAAAGATTCATGAAAGTTTTATTTTAAACATCTACTTGTGCCTTCAACATTGCCACCTTTGTTTTCACTACAGCATGTGTTGTAATATATTTTCTAAAGTAAATTATCTTTCTTTTTTGTTAAGATGATTTTTATTCAATTTGAGTATACTATTCCTAAAAATGTTATCCCAAGATAAAACATGGAGTTCTGTAATATGAGAGAACACCATTTTTTTTGAACCGACCCATGAGTATATAATCATTATTGCTACAAGGTAACTACTTACTACTTTGAAAAGTGAATTTGAAGACATGTTTGTAATGACACCAAATACCTATGGCTGTGAGGTAATATTTTCACAAGTATATATCAAATCTATCTAAATTTTCTTTTTAACATTTCTCTGTGGTTGTTACATAACCTGTGTAAATACCCAAAATGAGCATTGATTCAGGTTATTTTGGGCTCCCTTGTGTTCTGTAAGCAGTGTAATATTCCTCTAAATAAATAAATTAAGAGGGAGCCTTACATTGTGGGAGCGCTTGTAAGGAATTCAATATGAGCTAGCACCTTTATTTCAGGGCTTATTATTAGAAGTATTATTATTTTGAAACCTCATCAGACAAATTGGCATTGTAACAGCCGTAAAACAGCAGAAAATGACCACAGTCTCTTATCTGGGCTAGACACTTTCCAGCCAAACTGCAGAGGGCAATATCCTGTCATCTCACTTTGAAAACAAAACAACCCTGCCACAACCCCTGTCCGTATTTCCAACTAAACCTGAAAGAGAACTTTGCACATCCAGAGAGGAGACCATGCTAGAGGTGTGCAAAACATACCCATCAGGGAAAGCATGTTCACAACATCATTTCTGAGTCTCTCCACACACTGAACAACAGAACAGAGTCACCTCACAAAGCCGGAGCAGCAGCATGGAAGTGCAAGTCAGGGCACCGCCTGAACCAGATGCCCGCTGCATGTACAAACAGCTGATGTCAAGGTGAAGCAGCTAAGAGCTAAGCCAGGCGTGAATGGAAAAGTTACAGGGCACAGAGAAATGCGGTTGCAGAATACATGAGGACAAACAGGAACACCCAGGAGCACACAGAGCTAGCAGTTATTAGATACATAAGGATTAATGGATCTCTCATCAAGGAATCAATTTCAGCAAACTTTTCACCCAGGAAGGAACTTTATCCTTACCAACTTAAAGCCAAGTCATTACAGCTCAAAGTTTGCCATAACAATTTTTATCACGTACTTTATCTTCTTAATTATGCACACCACATATTGTTTTATATCTGACTCATAAATTTGCATCTTTAAAGTATGCTGACATTTCTATTGGGTCTGAATAGCCTTTAATGACTTTTAAAAACTGAACAAGATTCATGTTTCCAGACTGGGTCATTTCCACCTCTAGATGAGAAGGTAGATATTTCGGTCACTGACACAGTTCCTCAGTAAGATACTGAAAGGACCACTGAAGACCACCGCCCCCCGCCCAGAGATTTTTAACTTAATAGTTACCACCTAGTATGACAACCACTTAGCTCATACTTAGGAACTCAGCAAAAAAGCTAGTTGACAAACAAGGACCTATTGATAGCACAAGGAACTATACTCAATATCTTATAATAATCTATAATGGAAGAAAATCTGAAAAGGAATATGTGTGTGAAAGTTTATGTATGTAACTGAACCACTTCACAGTACACTTGAAACTAACACATCACTGCAAATTAACTATACTTCAATTAAAAATATAAAAATTTTTAAAAAGCTAGTTGCACTGAATACATCTTTGTTAAATTTCCAAGAAACCAAATATATTTCGTTTGAGAGTTTACTCTATTTTCCAACACTTCCTTCTAAATTTGCCACTTTTGAAATTCTGGAGCATCAAAATTTGTCAGAACCATAATTCAGGACAGAATTATGCAAGTACTCCTGCTTACACTTAGGTAGATAATAATGCCATGAGTTTAGATTCTTAATTCTGCAACAAGTTTTAATACAATCATTCTATTACAAATTTAGGCATATGGTGAATTAAAAAATAAAAATTCAATGATTTCAAGATAAAGAAAATCTACTGTATTTTAAACAAAGAGGAAATTGGATAACATGATACATGATTTGGGTATGTGAATTTTGTAAAAGAAGAAATTACGTATTACTATCCAATATAACTTTGAACCTGGGCTCTTCAAAATTAAATTGATTGGTGCAAATTAGGCCTAGAAGATTTTGAAAAGGTCTGATGTGAAACAGACTTCACAGACGATTAAGATCCTTGGTAGGATCTACATAAAAATGCCACACTATGGACTTCTAAAGCAACCCAGCCCCTCAGCAAGCTATTAAATCAGATACATAGTGCTACCCGAGGATATGAAATGTTCATGACACCTTTGTCTTTCAAAGTAATCATGGAATGATTTTCACTTCTGGGCTCATTAAAACATACTTACACATTTAAGGGATTCTATTAGGTGATTCACAGCATATGACAAGTTGAAGGAATTCGTCTCAGGAGAAATTTCAGAATTCACTTTTCCTTTTGAGCTAATTTTAAAAATGCTGCCCTAGATAGTTCTTTAATCTCTGTAGGCCCTTTTCTAGTCTCACTTCTTGAATGAAAAAATTCCAGAATAGCAATATATCGGTCTCCACATAACATCTTACACAGATTTATTAAGAGAAACAGAACTCCACACTTCAATATCCATCTGCCTACTCAAAAACCACACTTGAATGTCTAACGGATACACTGAAATGAATATAGCCATAACTAAACTGATCCCATTCCAAATGTTCCTCGAGATTCTCCTCTCATCATGTGGTGACTCAATTATACCAGTTACTTCGTTCAAAAACCACATGATCACCCATTTCTCACACACACTTTACAGAAAATCAGTCAATTCAATCAGCTCTACATTCAACATATCGGGAATCTGACCACTTTTTAACTGCTTCTAAAGACATTAATGTCCAGGAGCAGGGCTTCCCCACTGTTGCTGAGCACCAGTATCTCCAGGAAGGCTTGTTGTTACAACACAGATTCCTGGGCCTCACCAACCTCTAGAGTCTCTGAAGTTTGGAAAGTTGGGCCCAGATGATGTTGATGTTGCTCTGGGATACACCCTTGAGAAAGACCATCATAGACTAAATTGCCAGTATCTTTTACCTAGATTGATAGACGCCTCTCTGCTTTCCCTTTTCAGCCCCTGTTCTGCCAACTTTTCCCTCCAGAAAGTAGTCCAGATGATCTGCTTTAAATCCAAGTCAAATTATGTGACTTCTCTTCTTAAAAATCCACCCATGACTCCTATCTCAGAGGGAAATCTGGAGTTTCTATAATGACCTAGATTATAGCTCACTATACAGCACCGTGGCCCCTCCTGCCTCTCACCACTGAATCCTCTCCAGCTGTACTGGAAGATGCTCTGGGAATACCCAAACACGTTCCCATCTCAATGCTGCTCAGCTTGCCGGTAGTTCTGCCTGCAATACTCACCCTCTGCATTTTGGCAGGCTGCTTTCCCTGAGAATGTGCAAATGGCACCCTACCAGAATGGTTTTCCGATTTCCTCTTAGCATTCCCAGAGAATGTATTTAAAACTTAGTAAATGTATTTAATTATTTCCTGTCTCCCCACATGAAAATTTAAGTAAACACAAGAGTAGAGACACGGCCCATTTTGTTTATTGCTGGATCCTCAGTATCTAGAACAGTATCTTCTTACACACAGTGGCCGCTCATATGTTATAGGAAAAACAGTGAAAAAATAAATAGACATAGCCCTAGAAAAGGAGTGATGGATTAATGTAAGATTATTTACTGTGCATTGTATCAGGCACCATGATGGATCCTTCCCTTATGGCATCATTTATAGCCTTACAAGAACCATGGACTGTAGGTGTTTTTATGAATAATACTAAGAGTATAAGAGGAAAAGAGGTTTTTCCAGTGTATGGATGTGAGAGTTGTACCATAAACTTGAGTGCCAAAGAACTGACACTTTTGAACTATGGTGTTGGAGAAGACTCTTGAGGCTTCCTTGGACTGCAAGGAGATCAAACCAGTCTGTCCTAAAGGAAATCAGTCCTGAATATTCATTGGAAGGACTGATGTTCAAGCTCCAATCTTTTGGCCACCTGATGTGAAGAACTGACTCTTTAGAAAAGACCCTGATTCTCTGGGAAAGATTGAACGCAGAAGGAGGAAGGGATGACAGAGGATGAGATGGTTGGATGGCATCACCAACTAGATGGACTCAGGTCCATCATGTTTGAGACAGCTCCAGGAGTTGGTAATGAACAGAGAAGCCTGGCGTGCTGCAGTCTTGGGGTTGCAAAGAGTCAGACACGACTAAGTGACTGAAATGAACTGAACTGAAGAGGATAAGAGGAGGACTCAGAAAAGACACATAATTACTTTGAAAAAAAACAAAGGCCCTCAGATTGGGAGAAAATAATAGCAAATGAAGAAACAGACAAAGGATTAATCTCAAAAATATACAAGCAACTCCTGCAGCTCAATTCCAGAAAAATAAATGACCCAATCAAAAAATGGGCCAAAGAACTAAACAGACATTTCTCCAAAGAAGACATACAGATGGCTAACAAACACATGAAAAGATGCTCAACATCACTCATTATCAGAGAAATGCAAATCAAAACCACAATGAGGTACCATTACACGCCAGTCAGGATGGCTGCTATCCAAAAGTCTACAAGCAATAAATGCTGGAGAGGGTGTGGAGAAAAGGGAACCCTCTTACACTGTTGGTGGGAATGCAAACTAGTACAGCCGCTATGGAGAACAGTGTGGAGATTCCTTAAAAAACTGGAAATAGAACTGCCATATGACCCAGCAATCCCACTTCTGGGCATACACACTGAGGAAACCAGATCTGAAAGAGACACGTGCACCCCAATGTTCATCGCAGCACTGTTTATAATAGCCAGGACATGGAAGCAACCTAGATGCCCATCAGCAGACGAATGGATAAGGAAGCTGTGGTACATATACACCATGGAATATTACTCAGCCATTAAAAAGAATTCATTTGAACCAGTCCTAATGAGATGGATGAAGCTGGAGCCCCTTATACAGAGTGAAGTAAGCCAGAAAGATAAAGAACATTACAGCATACTAACACATATATATGGAATTTAGAAAGATGCTAATGATAACCCTATATGCAAAACAGAAAAAGAGACACAGAAATACAGAACAGACTTTTGAACTCTGTGGGAGAATGTGAGGGTGGGATATTTCAAAAGAACAGCATGTATACTATCTATGGTGAAACAGATCACCAGCCCAGGTGGGATGCATGAGACAAGTGCTCGGGCCTGGTGCACTGGGAAGACCCAGAGGAATCGGGTGGAGAGGGAGGTGGGAGGGGGGATCAGGATGGGGAATACGTGTAAATCCATGGCTGATTCATGTTAATGTATGACAAAACCCACTGAAATGTTGTGAAGTAATTAGCCTCCAACTAATAAAAAATAAATAAATTAATTAATTAAAAAAAAAAACAAAACAAAGGCGGGACCTAGGATCCTGAGTCAAGTCTGTGTGCCTCTGTAGCTTAGACTATGCTTTTTTCATTGAACGAGATTAATTCATTCGGTGAATATTCTGAATGTCAAATGTCAATACTTATCTAGGTATAGGGCAGGTAAGGATAATAGAAAAGGAGGAGGAGGAAGAGAGTAGGAAAGGAAGAGGAGGAGGAGTGTGGGGAAAAGGAGGAGGAGGAAAGGTTGTTTCCATTTTCAGTCTGGTAGAGGGGAAAGACCATATAGCCACCATGTATTTTGAGGTCTAATTACAGGATGAGATGAAGCTAATGGAATACTATAGTCTAGGAGAGTACATCATCTAACAAAGATGACTATGCCATATTCAGGAATGTAGATTGGACTTGTTACAGTCCAGTTGCCTAGGAAACAGCTAACAAGAGATGCCAAATAAGTAGGATTATCTATTAGTGTGAAGTCAGAATGAAAACCCAAATGACAACCTCCATGTTGAACTTGTCATAGGTTAGTTAATAACTTCATGGTTACAAATGCCATTTCCAAAGCAAAGTGTACAGTGAGCAGAGGACCAAGTGTGACAAAGGGAATGTCGAGGATTACAAAGCCCACAGGAAAAGTGCTTCATGAACAGAAAAATACTTAAGAGTGTTGAAAATACTGAGTGACTTAATATGACCAATCTTTGACCTTAAAAACACCAAAGTGGTTGGTGACTACGTTTTCTGATGGAGTTTTGTGAAGGAAAGAGCAGTTTAGAGAAGTTTGTGGAGTGAACGGGAGGGTAAGAAATGGAGACACTATAAATACTAGAAAACAGGTGACAAAGAGTCTGCATAGGGATGTCGCTGAGTAGTTGTTTTTAGAACCTTGCCTGTAAGGGATAGAAAGAGTAAAGGTGGTTACATTAAGGAAATCCACAACTCTTTCTTTCACATAAATACCATTTGTCAAATAAACTGGCATCAGGCTTTCTACATGTAATAACAAACAAGCTTTTTATTTTTGTTTTCGAGATCTTACTCTGTATCATCTATTAACTCAAGTTACCACAAGCAAGCAATGAAAAAAAAAAAAAATCTCAGGATTCCAAGAGGGTTTAAAAAATGCCAACAGGGAGTAGGCCTAGATTTTCCCACTCACAGAAACCATTTACTAACTCACTGTTCAAAGTGCAGCTGTGTTTGTTTAAACCTGTGCATATGTTCAGTGACCCTACTAAGCTGTAGCCCTCATCACTGCAGGACTAAATACTACTCATCATGTGTATGTGTGGTCAGTCACTGCAGCTGTGTCCGGCTCTTTGCAACCCTGTCAACCATAGCCCATCAGGCTCCTCTGTCTATGTGATTTTCCAGGCAAGAATACTGGAGAGGGTTGCCATGCCTTCCTCCACGGGATCTTTCCAACCCAGAGATTGAACCTGTGTCTCCTGCATTGCAAGTGGATTCTTTACCCCTGAACCACTGGGGAAACCCAAATACTACTCATCATTCAAGGGCAGTTTGATAAAATACCTTTCTATATTCCACTAGACTCTAAGCTCTCTGAGAAGTCCTAACACAGTCACCATGAGCAACCATCGTGGAGGAGATTATCTCAGCTCTAGCCTTGCTGGAAGTCCTTTAGAGTATCATCTCAACTAACCACAGCTAAGCAGTCCTGGTCAGCAGGTATTCTCACCATCACCATTACTGACCCGAGGGTTTCTCTGACTAGAATGTGCAAACTAATACCCTGAGGAGCTTGTTCAAATGCAGATTCTTAATCTATAGATCTTGGGCAAGGCCTGAGATTCTGCACTTCTAACTATTTCCTAGGTGACACCCACGGGGTTCTCACTGAGGCATTAAACCAAGGCTCAGGGTGTTTACATAACTGGCGTGTTCCCACACACCTGCATTGATTCCAGAGTTCATCACCCAGTATGATTCCAAAGCCTGCACTCTTCAGCGGGATTCAGTACACTGCAGTCCACAGGCAGGCCTGGAACACAGCCAGACCCTGCTACCGAAGCATTACCTGCGTCTGTGTTCACTGATGCTGCAGATGGCAGAGTTGAGTTGGCTGAGACCAGACAACACAGCCTGCGAAACCTAAAATGTTTACTATCAGGTGCTTTTTTGAAAGAGTTTTCCAACTTCTGCTCTTAAGCATCGCCCTCTGTCATGTTAATTTTTAGTTTTATAAATTCTCAGAACCAGATATATAGAGAGTGTTTTAAAACAAATGATTATGATCCATTCAGTTTAATCTAATAGCTCCCAATCGATCACTTCATATCATTTTATTGGCAACTCTTACGAAACATAGTTTTCTACTTTGTGATAAATGTATCTAGCATTTGTATGATCATCTCTGAGTCGTCTTTACAGTGGGGTAGACTTGCCTAAGCAGTGGTCCAGATGGTTGACTGGGGTACAAGAAGAAAACAATGGACTTTCTTCATTTTGTCTTATTATATTTAAATTGGTGTGTTCATATACACTTTAGGATTATCCATACTGTGTATTACAGTGGCCTCCTCAGTAAGTACTGAATGAGTAACTGATCTATATTTGCATTCTCCTCCTGCCCAGCAGAGGGCCTTGTACATAGAAGAAACAGTAAATTTTCACAAAGTACTCATTCATTTAGCAAAAGTTTTTCTTTCTTTTTTACTTTAACATCCAAGATGTAATTACTTTCATTAAGGTTTCAGAATCTGGGATGGAAGGATACAGCCAGAATATAAAGTCACTTTGAAGCATAGGAGGGAAAATTCTCTCTTCCAGGCATGTGGCACAGAGAACTGCTAAAATAGGTTTGCGGTGGGACCAGAATATTCAATGAAAGACTCTAGAATATTCTGTGAAAAGTCATGTAGCAATTCAGGCCTTTGAAGCAGGACGACTGGTAGTGAGAAAAAAGGTCAAGGGAAAACCATCCATGTGGAGTGAAGGAGGGTAGAGAATGGGCCTCACAGGCACGGAAGTCAAAGGGAAGATGATCCCGGCAAAATGGCACCTGAGGCTGACATCCCTGAAAGCAATAGCTGAGGCTGCCGCCTTACTTTACTGTTAAAATCTTCCCCTGACTGCCTCGGGTGGGGGGTGGGAGGGTCGCATTCTGGCCACGGATCATGAGGGCAGTCCCTCGGACGGCTGTCACTCTGAATGCTCCAGTCCTCATCCTAAAGCATCAATTTTCACTGCAAACTACCGCAGAAGATGCATCTGAGTCCTTCTTGACTCCAGATTCTTTGCAAATTCTTTTTGCATAAATCTCTGACTGGTGCCTTTTTCATCTCATTTGCCTCTTTCCCCTGGGATCAAATTACAGAAACAGCCTGGCTGAAGGAGGATCTGCCAGAGAGGGGTTTCTGCTTCAGTTCTCCTCCTCCAGCCACGGTGCTCTCTCCACTGAGCCGCAGTGAAAATGCTGATGAGCAACTCGTGGTTTTCATTCTTATGGTGACACGTTTAGTGAGCATTGACTGAAATAATCTACCTTCTGCAAAACAGGGTGTTAAAAGCTGCTAACTGGCTCATGCTCTTAAATTTTGTAACAATATTGCTAGGTAGACATTAAATCCACTGAAAGAATAATATAGATTAATTGAAACCAGGATGGTCTTTATTCTACATTGGTGGTATTCAGATGCTATAACATAAAACACCAGTTTTTAAAAAGAATTTCTCCTAAATGTTATTGATCATTATTTGTATAAACATTAAAAAAATAAAGTCCTAGAAATACAAAATGAAAAAATATATAAAATAAATTTTAGATTTTTAAAAAATTATTATTAGATTCAACACACATAAAATTACTGTCAAATTGTCATTACAATTTTGAAATATTTATTCTTTTTTTAATTGTAGTAAAGTTGATTTACAATATTGCATTAGTTTAGGTGTACAGTAAAGTGATTTGGTTATACATAATCATATTATGTATCTATATTCTTTTTTATTTCTAGTCCATTATATGTTAATATAATATATTGAATATATTTCCCTGAACTATACAGTAGGACACTGTTTATCTGTTTTATACACAGTAGTGTGTATCTATTAATCCAGTACTGCTAATTTACGCCAGCTCTTCTTTCTCCTTCGGTAACCATAAGTTTGTTTTCTATGTCTGTGAGTCTATTTATGTTTTGTAAATAAGTTCATTTGCACTATTTTTTAGATTCCACATACAAATTATATATATACATATATATGTATCGTGTAACACTTTTCTCTGATTTACTTCACTTAGTATGATGATCTCTAGGTCCAACAGTGCAATAACATAATAGTAACAAACATAACTGGCACAAGTCCATGTGGTTCATCACACTCTAAGTGGTGCTCCCTACATCACACAGAGCTGAAAGCAATGTTTCACCCACTACGTCTGACAAAGGACAAAGAATGCTTCCACTCTTAGCTCCTACTGGTCACCTCTCTGTGCCTTGTGATTCAAACAGAATTATTTAACTTCATGTTGACGGTTATAAGACTAATTGGATCTGAATGTGAGATCTAATACTCACCACTAATGCAACTTTAGGCAAGTACATCAAATTCTAAGACCCATTTCCTTTTGGCTACAAAACTGCGAAGGTAAAATGAAGGTAAAATGCTTAGAATACACTTTAGTACACTGGAAACACTCAGAATGTGTTTTTGGCTACAATATTAACTGGAACAACAAAAACCTCTTTTCCTCATCCCTCTCCTCTTGTCACATGTATTGCCTTCTCAGTGGGGCTTTACTTGTCAACACTATCCAGTGATCTTTCTCTTTAAATTGCCACAATGTGTATTTTTATTTTATCTTCATGATTTAGAAAAAATCCAACAGTAAGGGAACATTTATGAAATGCTTCATCTCAATAACATTTCCCTTGTACCTCTTTCAGGGCACTGAGACAGCTCTTGTCTAAGGCAGGACACAGTCTCTATTTAGATGGTCTATTTCTTACAGATGAGAGCAAGAAACCATGACGACATCTTCCTCATCTTAATCAGGAGTGCCTCATCTACCCTAAACCTAGTCAGAGCTCAGTAAATACTTACTAAGGTTAAGTCCCAATAACCTGTCAAACTTGGAAATTTTCTCCTTTAGGATGGACTGGTTGGATCTCCTTGTAACCAGTCCATCCTAAAGGAGATCAGTCCTGGGTGTTCATTGGAAGGACTGATGCTGAAGCTGAAGCTCCAGTACTTTGGACACCTCATGCGAAGAGTTGACTCATTGGAAAAGACCCTGATGCTGGGACGGATTGGGGGCAGGAGGAGAAGAGGACGACAGAGGATGAGATGGCTGGATGGCATCACCGACTCGATGGACATGGGTTTGAATAAACTCCGGGAGTTGGTGATGGACAGGGAGGCCTGGAGTGCTGCGATTCATGGGGTTGCAAAGAGTCGGACACGACTGAGCGACTGAACTGAACTAAACTGATCTACAAGGGACTAACATGTAAGTCTGACAGAACTCAAGTGTCTTTTTTTTTTTTTTTTTTTTTTACGTGCTCAGCTGTCTTTAATCAACAAATTCACAGGGAGAAAAATGTGTTGGTTTCTTAGGAGATGGTCAGTTTGTGACTTTTTTAATATGGATCTCATTAAGAATGGCCCAAACAGCAGAATTCTGAATAACTGAAAGTCGGAAGGCTGAAATGGGGTTTAGGCTGGGATCCACCATCCCTTCCGCAACACCGTTTACAAATTTCCCTATTCTGAAATAGCCATCTTCTAATCGTTTGTCTTTGGTTTCTTTGCTGATTTCCAAACCTTCACTCTTCAAAGGCAAAACTTCCACAGTTGTGTTGAGCAGAATATCCCCTGGATGTTCCTGGTTGCCACTATGAAACAAGTGTCTTTTGCATTAAATGAACAGGGGGACTTTGTTTCTTTTTCTATAATGAACCTTTAAAGTATCCCATAGTCATTTGGATACCAAAGATTTCTTGAAATCTGGCCAGCAGTCATGAAGGGAGGATTATAATTGTTTTGTTGTTCAAATAAACAAGAAGATGGTCTACTTGTTTGTAGAACTAAGGTCTAGAGCTGCCTTGGAACAAGGGGCTTAACCACTCACTTGTCATGAATACTTTCCAGCTCTGGGGATTTAATGGGATATGAACCATTATTTTCAAACTGTATTGCCATTAGCTAATCAGCACCCATTTTGACAAGATAACAAGTGTAGCACAGAGATGCAACACTTTGAGATATAAGAGGCAAAGTATTCAAAGCACTTTCTTCATATCACAGATCCATTTAACTATTTTATCATCTTATCAGTCTGAAAGGATCCTTACCACATTGCTTATGCATTTTGTGTATTTGTTATTAAAATAGTGGTTCTTGACTATTTGTTACATGGAATAAAAAGAAATATAAAAGATAAAAAAATATTTTTGTAGTCCTTGCTACCATATAAAAATATATCTCATTAGCTATCTTGAGGTTTACTTAGTAGAGGAACCATCAATCTCCCCATTTGACCCCTCATGTCCTTCTTAAAGGCCCCTACAAAAATCAGAGGAAAGCACTCACATTGAGGGGTGTTCAGTATCATGATCTAAATTTAATCAGACTTCAGCCAGGGTGATATGATTCAAAAACCAAGAAGGCCCTCAAACAAAGATACACATTTTGAAATCCTAAGAGTGTCAGCATCTTTCACAGTTTTTTGGTACAGAGTATTAAAGGACATTTTCAACTTTAGTAACTTGAGGTGAGACCTTTAGGTACAACACAATCCACCAGATACATGAACTCATAGACGATAACTTACCAGAAATACTAAAGGGTTGATGGACTTAAGAGACTCGCCCCTATGACAGATGCTTAAGTTTAGGATCACAAACAAAGCAGGGGGTGGTGGGGGGAGGGATTATACCGACATCAGACCCACATACAAGAGATGCTACAGGTTATTTCCAAACAGAAATCTCACTTCACAGGAACTGAGCATCTTACTGTCACCTAGAGTGATCCAGGACTACTAGCAGGAAGAAATCTTAAGATATAATAGGAATTTATCCATGAAAGGGGAAGACAGATTTCTTCTTTTCCTCACAGTTGTCATGGTAACAATGGGGCTGAATTTAACATTTCACTCAATTACTTTTTTCTTTGTTCTCTGGATTAAGCGACATTAAGTAAATATTAAGCATTATTATAAATCAGTAGTGATGCTTCTGTAGGTTTAACATGACCAAATGGAATTCATTCCCATAGGAATTTGATAATAACTTCACGCATCAGCTTACTGCAGAGGCAGTTTCTTTAGTCACTGATTGATACCAAAAATAATCCAATTGTTGTCAAGACAGTAAATCTTGACATGACTGGTATGATTCCAAATCGATAAAAATTGTACATACTTAAAGCAAAGGACCTGGTCTTTCTTTTATGGTTCCTTTTGTGACAGATCTTTCTATCCACAGGGGGAGGAACAAAAGGTTTTCATCTATTTCTTAGACACAGCTCATTCTAATGCAAAGGCAGTGAGTCACGAAACCATCCCAACACTTGAGGAGAAAACACTGAGCAAACTAACAATGTTTAGAAGGTAGAGGAAAACGTTCCCTCGCCTCTGGAAGGGTTAGAATACCCTTCCTCCCTAATAAGGAGGACAGAAGTAGGGAGTTTTGTCCAGACGAAACTTGTTGTATCTCTCAAGTCCTAGATGTTCCTTTGAGACATGTGAAAATGTTATCTTAACAGTGACAGAAAAACGCCACCTATTTGATTCCCATCAACTTTTTCCCCTAAGATAGAAATACTCTACTGGAAAATGGGAAGCATCTTTAAAAAACACTCAGAGAGATAAACGGGTCTAGGGAAGAATCTAACAGAATGGGACCCACTAACTGTTTAGCTCACTGCAGAATATGAAGCTGAGTTTTTTAAATGAACACTCTATTTTTGTGAAGAATGAACATTTTGTCTCACCAGAAGATCTAAAATGGAAAACTCTCAGCACTCTTGAAATGGTTAAGTCATGGACAATAATTTCAAAGGCAAATTAAAGAAAACAAATGGTCATTTGAGTGATGGTAACCCAGTTGACCATTCATAAGCCCAGTGTCATACTGGTACTGGTTGGGGGGGGGGATATATATATATATATATATATTTTTTTTTTTTAATCAGTAGTCTTCTATTTGATGTGCAAAATTTTCATTAGTGCTATCTATATCTCTCTCAGTTCTTCTACCCCTCAATCATCTAAACTTGCATCCTCATAATATTAAAAAGGAATTATGAGCAACTGTCTGTATTAAGTCATTCAGAAGCTCTCTCAAGGTACAAATTACCATGGGAAAAGGGAGAAAAATCATCTTAATGTCGATTATATTCCCACAGTTTTTTTTAATTAATTTTTGTTATGTGTCTGATTATTTCCATCAAACCAAAGAACAGATTTTACTTGAAAAACAATTATGTACTTCCATTGGGATTTACATACTATTGTATTTTTCTGTATCATTGACTATTAAAATATAGTAATAGCAAATTAATTTAACTTCTAGCATTCATTTGGAATTTAAACAAATCTTTATTCCATAAGGACAAAGTGTAAGCATTTGGAGTATGGATTTAGACACTACATAGTCTAAAACAGGTGAGTTCCCCTTTTCCTCAGCTATCCAGGGAATTTTAAACAATACAGTTTAGAAATGATTACTCTTATAATATATATATATATATTATATATATTATATCTATATCTATATCTATATATATATATATATATATATATAGAAAGAGAGAGAGAGAGAGAGTTGACCATTTTCTAAAACATTTATTAACAAGATATTATCTTCCAATGTTGTGTTAGACTTTGAGGATATTAAATATTTATTGAGTTATGAGAAAGTCTGCTCTTCCTCCATCTCCATACATTTTCCCAAAGGAGACTTAACTCATCTTCCCAAAGGAAAATATTGTGATTAATCTATAACCCTCACCCTCAGTATCCACTCCTCTTCCTTGTCTGTGGAAAAGTGAATCATCAGACTGTTATGAATGCAAAACACTTGGAACTCCACTGGGGTAAGTCACCTGTAGGAGAAAATTGGTGTCTCAAGGCCTAACACAGGGTCTACCATGTTGCTCCCCTACGTTATCAGCTTCTTGACTCCATAGAAGTGTTTTATTTGAAAGTTTCTCCACCATCTATGAGCTTTCGGCCAGTTTGTTAATCACTCTATCCAGACACCCACACTGACAGAGGTATGGGACCAGAGCACCAGATCTCCATTGCCACATGTGTGGATGTGTGGTCCACACAGCCAATGAGAAGTATTCCTAAAAATCACACATACCCACTGGAAGAAAAACTACCTTTTTACTCCAGTGTCTAACCTGGGCATGTTAGGCAGTCTCTTTTTCCCCTTTAATACTTAATCCTCACCCTGCTCTATACCCTTGGAAGCTGACCTCTACAGCCTTCACCAAGTGGATTCTCTTACATTCAGGTGGGTTTGGCACATAGGAGGCACTAGAAGATGAGAGGGATTGAAGGAAGAGGCTGGACTCGCCACTCTCAGTTCTCTCTCCCTGAACTGCAGGTTGGTGGTGGCTGTGTGTTTCTACTGAAGTCTGCAGCTAGTTTGGTGACCCCCTCTTGTAACTGCAGCACTGGATGGTTCTGGTAACCAATTATGCCACTTGTTCCTTCAGTCTGTGACTGCAAAATTCTCACCCACACCGCCCCACACTGCCCCACCACCCCTAGTAGCCATCTCTGAACCTGCCTGAAACTTGCAAAGCAGCTTCCTCATTTAAGTCTCTTTAACTGTCACTTTGACCATGCCATTTCTTTCCTGTAGCTTTCCTGTATTCTAGACTGATATGTATGTGTGTATGTGTGTGTGTGTGTGTGTGTGTGTGTGTGTATACATACACATATATATGCATGTATGTATGACAGACATTATGAAAAAAGGCCTTAGTCTGAAAATGCAAACTTTATCCACCTTACATAAAAAGCCTGCATTCACGCTAAAATCCAGCTGAGAGAAGTCCAGTTAAGGGATGGAAAAAAGTGATAAATACCTAAAAGCAGTTTAAGCATGGCTACAGGTATGTCTGAAGTCAGGTAAACCCCTGAGCATTCCAGTGATGTGATTTTGTACATTTCCACTTTCTCTGAGGTTAATTTTTGATTGGGTTTGTGGCACTGGCACCTGAAAAGAATATAATGGAATGCATGCAGTGCTGAGAACTTCATACTCTGCAACATCAATAAAAATTACACGGTTTATGAGAAAAAGGAGGTCTGAGGGCAAAGCATTCAAAGCTTATACAATTATAACTCTGTGTCTCACTCACAAGCAAAAATAATCCTAATAAAATACCACCTCATTTTTTTAAAACACACTGTAATTTCAACATAAATAAACTGAGATAAGCGATGTTGCACAAAATATTATCAAGATAGATACATGGGTAGCTTCCCTGGTGGGTCAGTTGCTAAGACTGTGCTCCTAATTCAAGGAGCTCTAGGTTTGATCCCTGCTCAGGGAACTAGACCCTGCATGCCAAAACAAGACCTGGTGCAGCCAAATAAATAAACCTTGCTTTAAAACAAGAGTATATAATCAAAACTGGTCCTCGGAAAAGTCTATAATATGCTTTGGGTATACAGGAGAGTAGAATAAATGCCCCACTGTTTACTGTAACCAGCTCTGCTAGTATACTTCTGTTTAACTACTGCTACTAGATGGCAAGAGTCTTCAACAAGCTGGGGGGAAAACTGTGTAAATCAAGGTGACTTCCATATTGTGCTGTCATCTTTATCCTGTTTACAAATAACTTATGGGTTAATTCACATCTCAGGAGCACGTGCTGTACCAGAATAGACTGTAACTCTACAGAGCCATCATTTTTTCCATTTGCTCAGTTGTTCTGCTGATGATTTAGCACATACATTTATTTTATCAGTAATTACATTTTAGTATTTTAAAAGCACACCTGAATTTGTTTTTCATTTCCATGCAATCTCCCAGTCTTTGATGATTTGTCATAAAGACTTCTTTCAGCATCATAAATGCAATATCCTGATGCATCATGAATGAAAGTGAAAAGTGAAAGTGAAGTCACCAAGTCATGTCCAACTCTCTGTGACCCCCATGGACTGTAGCCTATCACGCTCCTCTGTCCATGGGATTTTCCAGGCAAGAGTACTGCAGTGGGTTGCCATTTCCTTCTCCAGATGATCTTCCCGACCCAGGGATTGAACCCAGGTCTACCACACTGTAGATAGACGCTCTACCATCTGAGCCACCAGGGAAGTCCTCATGAATGAAAAGATATCTATAATGTTTTATTCCCTGTAACAACCACATCACCAAGTAGCAGTTGCTATAAATAGGTTGAGGTGTGGGTCAAACTGTTCCTTTGCTTTAAATGAAAGATGATATATTTATATCATAATTATTATATTTCATTGTAACCAAGATGGATAACAGAAACAGAAGTTGAGATATCATGGCACAAACCCATTTTTTCCTTTCTTTCTAGGCACAGAACTAGACTATGGTCCCCAGGCTTACATGCAATGAGGTATGACCCCATGATTAAATTCTGGCCCATGGAATTTGGACATAAACAGCATGTCATCCTTCCAGACTTGAACCACGGATGCCTCTTTCTGGCCCCCATGCTCTTTTCCCCTTCTCTCTTTGCTGTCTGCTGGCAATCAGAGTATTCTAGGGAGTCATACATTAAATATGGCAGACCCTCTGTCAGCTTAGTCCCCTGAATGATTGGGTGGGTAAGAGGCTCTGAACCTATGGACCCACCATTTTTTATTCTACATGAGTTAGAAACCAGTTCTCATTGCTTTAAATCATAGAGACTTCCAGATTCATATGCTATAACACCTTTTGGTGCCTTAACTAATATGCACAGCTTCTGCTGGACCTCATTAGGTTCGTATTCAAAAACTGAAAACTCAAATGGAGACCCAAAAGGTAACTTTAAAAAAAATTTTGTATTAATTTGCATGTAATCCAGCACTTAAGTGCATGAGGAACAATCTGGGGGCTGATCCAGCAGGGAGTTTCAGCTACTTGCCAACAGGTTTCTTTCTTCAATTGATGTGTTTTAATCAAGACACTTTTGCTTATAAGGATCATAAACCTTTCCAAATTATCTCACAAAAAAGGAATCATTTTAAGGTATACGGAGTCTTACTAAATTTATGGAGAATGAACTTTATGCAAAGAAGTCAGGATATGTCAGGAACTGAAAAGTCTATTGCTTATTAGGTGCAGCTATTATTTTTTTTTCCTGCTTTTTCCACATGTCCACTACATCATTTCTCCAACCACTACCTTCCCCTGCTTACTCACCAGGCTTATGGTTCAATATGGTGTAGGGGAACATTTTACCACCCTAAAATGCATTTCTTTGGCATGATTATTTTAGGCTGATTATTTTTAAGAAACAGAAGACCATGAAGATTTTATTTATACCTTCCCCTTAACTGCCTAAAGGAATTTAGAAAAAGGGCCTTTTTTCCAGGAAGCAAACTATAGACAGAGGTAACTATCGGCATATATCCAGAGAAAACTAATTTCAAAATATGCATGCACCCCAATGTTTATGGCAGCACTATTTATAATACCCAAGACATGGAAGCAATCTAAGTGTCCACTGACAGATGAATGGATAAAGATATGGTACATATATAAAATGGAGTATAACTCAGCCGTCAAAAAATGAAAAAAAAATGTCATTTTCAGCAACATAGATGAACCTAGAGATTATCATACTAAGTGGACTGTCATACATAAAAAGACTAATATGCCATCTTTTATATGTGAATCTAAAAATAAGTTATACAAATGGACTTATTTACAAAACAGACATAGCCCCACAGACTCAGAAAACAAACTCAGAGTGACCCAAGTGGAAACAGTGGGGGTAGGGGCTGATTAGGAGTTTGGAATTAAAATGTACACACAACTACATGTAAAATAGATAAACAACAAGGGCCTTCTGCATAGCACAAGGAACTTCACTCAGTATCTTAGAATAACCTATAATGGAAAAAAAAAGACACTCAAAAAGAATATATATCTAATACATGAAGATTATCTCTGATTCAGTGAGCCCTGTATACCAAGCCTCATTCAGGTCTTAATTGCCCTACTGGTGTGTTACTTTATAGACCAGCTGGTCTTGGCAGGAGAGGGTCAGGCCACAAGATTAGGGGGTGTGTGCAGGATAAGAAACAGTAGACTAACCTAGGACAAAATGGCAGCCTTATGAATTAAATTGTGTTTGTGCTGCTTTGTGAAGGGGAGACAGGAAGCAAATGCTTCATAGTGCTCTTTTCTTGGTATGGCCCTGGTGTTCATGACTCCCCAGAACACCAACAGAAATCAGACGGCCCCTCAGACAACCATTACTCATCTCAATTACAGCTTTACTACAGTTTTTCAAGGGACACTGCTAACCATAAGTTAGCCCTCTTATAGAACTATTCCTCTATGAAGAGGCACAGAAAAAATAAGTATTTTGCCAATCCCTCTTATGTACTATGCTTGGCATATTACCTAAATTTAAGTTTGTTGATGATATCTAATACTGATAGAGATTCTGGTTTTGAACAGATTGACAATTTCATAGAATTGAGATGTGAGAATACAGGTTTAGACACATATGCTAAAAGTATACTTTGTACTTGAAATTTTCTGTTGCTTATTACCATTATCAAATTATGCCCTGCTGTGCCATTATCTGGGTCACATTCTTCAAAATGGAAAACACTCTGGATTGATTGGAACAATTAAAGGTAATGAATTACAGAAACCACATTTTATATTTCTATTTTTTCTAAAACTTAGTGTAATATTGTACATATAGTAGATACTGTAATGAAACTCTGTGGCCCTACTCTGACTAAAATGGTACACTATTTCCTTCATATTCATTGGATATATATATATATATACACACACACACACACATATATAGTGTGTGTCCAGTGATATACACATGTTCAAAATATATTCAATATGAAGCTTTCTCCTGTCCATTAAGTATCCATCTCCAGATTCCCATACTTTTTCTCCCTCATTGTCTAAAATCCTTCTAAGCTGCTTGATTCTTACAAAGTTAATTTATGTAAGAGTTCCCCTACCATCTCCTTCCTGAAAGACCCATTTAACACACTATATACATAACAATGTGGGAAATTTGCTATTACCATTTTAAAAGGCTGAGTTCAAATCTCACCTCTTACATTTACTCTTAGATGGATAAGAAATTTACTTAACTTCCTTGAGCTTCAGCTACCTTGCTTCAAAACTCAATAGCAGAAACAATGCTGTTTTTTTTTTTTTTTTTTTTTGGTAGGTGGGCACGTGGGATTAGTAAATGAGATTTGGACATGTAAAGAATCCCATATAATAGTTCCTATTCCTCTCTTTTTCTGTCAAATAGCATTTATACCAGCCAGCATTAGGATCAAACACACAGCTTCTCATTAAATCTATGCTTTATCATTTTCTTTGCTGAGGAATCTAATTCATGTGCAGTCCTGGCTGTTTCCATAAAGGGAGATCGAGATATAAACTTTTATTCTTTCCTATCACAATTTCCAGGTCTTAACTGGGAGGTAGAGTAATGTGATGACTAACAATGACCAATCTCAAGTTTGAGCATCAGCTTACTATCTGCAGAGACTTACTACACAAGTTACTTCAAGTCTCGGTCCCTACTTCATTTATCTGTAAATGTGCAAAATGTTAGTGACATTTTCTATGAAAAATTAAATGTTAATTATATGTTATAAACTTTGAACAGTATCTGACACATAGCTAAAGCTCTAAGAAGGCTAGCTATTATTACTATAACTGTTAGTAAAATTATTATTGTGATGTTTTATAGCCAACAGCAGTCACTTTATAAGTACTAAAGAACAATTCAACCAATATTAAAGGGATGTAGCCATATCATGTTGATTTTTCATGTAAAGCCTTATGAGATTTATCTCACATACCCCAAATGCTCATATGAGGGATGTGATTTTTCAGGAGTCCGGCCTGCATATAAATCTGAGTATTTTTATGAAAGCACATTACAAAATGCCTGTAGTAACACGACAGTGAATTCCAAATAAAGCTTAAAGGGCATTATAAAACATTCACAGAAATAGCTTTGGAGAAGGCCTATGGATTCCATAGCAAAGTGTTGTATAAATTAGTCACCCAGTATGACAGCAGGCACTGTGAAAGGGGATGATGCATCTCATGTGATATGGGAAAATTGCTTGAGAGATAAACAATGATACACCTTGTAAATATAAACATATGCTTCAAAGACATAGCCTTTATGATTCCCCATTTTTTTCTTCCCTACTTTTCACAATAAAAATAAGGCTATTTTTTTTTCATTTATAGACACAGGGAAACATATCTAGGCAGTAAAGAAATAAGCATATTATTTTCCTTTGACATGATTAACCCAAAAAGGCACATCTGAATCATTGTAATGTCAGTGGCTGTATCAAACAAACCCCTAAACTGGAACAGCTTATCAAAACCAAGGTTTGTTTGTCATTCTTGTAACAGTTCATTAAGGATGTTCCTGATTCACGGGCAGCTCTCTTGCCCAAAGGGATTGCTTCTACTGTGTAGATTGGTGACTCCCACAACCACTGCCTCGTCTGGGCTCAGCCAACAAAGGAAGCGAAGAGAGAAAACACACATTTGTGTCTCACATCTTGTCCCTACAACGCTATATCCCTCTACCCTTACTCAGGTAGCAGAGCTTAGCTATACAGCCTCCCTGAAAAGCACGGAAGCTGTGATGTGAGAGCGCTGGCAGCTGTAGCGTGGGTCCCTCCGGACAGCCCTTCTCCGTGGTTTGACACCAAACCACAGCCCAGGAGCCACGGTCTCGGAACCTTGGCATCTTGGTCTCCTGCCACCCGTAGACCAGCTAAATGCTCTAAAAGAGACGCTTGCACTTTTGAGCCCAAGGGTTTTGCCAATAGTTTAAAGACAATAAAAGGAAAGAAATCAAGTCCAAGTGGAAGAGACCTCCTAAGAAACTTAGTTCCATCTTCTTAGATGCTGTCCTTCTTTCCCTCAAATAACTGTAGTATACAGGGAAAGAACTGAGGCTGGATTTTTCCAAGTGTATGTACACTGTCCACTTTTAAGAAAACTATTTTAGCAAGATTTAGGTTACATTTTGAGAACTCTAGCAATCTTCTGGCGAATATTCAATACTAGTCATGATCAATGACGAGTGATCAGAACTAATATAGGCAAACCTCTTAATCTCTGGATATGTCTTTTTTCTTATATCACAGTGAAAAAATCAAATAAGAAGTTTTCTAATGACCTTTTCCAATTATAATCACCTGTAAGTTGAACAGTAGTAGGAAATGAAGGAGGAGAGTATATAAAAAGAGGCAACCTATATTCACTCTTTAGGCTCAGCTCAGAGACATGAAACATTTTGCTGTGGAACATTCAAAAATTAAATTCAGTCTCAATCTTGTTTGGATTCACTCTGTCTTTCTTAAATTATATAATATTAAAATACTGGTGAATGTAAAACTGAATAAATGACAACATTGGCAACAATCAAAACTGCAGAGTCATAAGCACCTAAAAGCATAAAGGCATGATGAAAAACAAAAAAACCTCAGTGGAACCAAACAGAGCCAAGCCTTTCCAAACCTTACATTCGGTATTGATCAATGTAAGATCCTAAATTACGCAATTCACATGGAACCAAAAGCTTTAATGTCTCTGTTGACTGCTTCCAAATGTAAAATGCACAGAATATAAATCTATAAATAAAAAAATATTTAGTTGACATTTTCTAGAGTTAGTTTGCAGACATTTTTATAGATGGTTACCTAGAAATATAGGTAGCTCAAAGAATAATTGATATAATCAATCATCTCACAAAGGCCAAGCTTCTGGATTTCAATAAAAGGGGATCTGAATTTACAAAATACAGAATGCTCAGTGTGGTTATACTCATAAAAGTTAAGATCCAAACGACTCACTCTACTTCAAAGGAGGCTATCACAGTATGCCTGAACATCTTGTTGAGACTCAATTTCTCCAACTGGAAAATTCAAATTGGAAAAAGATTATCTATCAGTTCCTCTAACTGAATCATCCCAGTCTTCTAAAGCATACACGCTGTAGATCATATATTCTCTAGAAATACCACAGTATATTTTTCTTTGCAAAAAGCAATGACTTGCCAAAATTCAATTATTAAAAGTAAAACAGTCTGTTAGAGACAAAGTTTTTGAGCATTTTATCTACAATGTGGATGAGAATTAATTATTGAGGGAAAAGGTGACAAAATGTATCAAAAACCAGTCAAACAACATCTAAAAAAGAAAGTTAACCATCCATATTTACACAGTTAGAGATAACCACTGCATTACATTTGCACTACACTAACTTCAAATGAAAAGTGAAAGTGAAAGCTGCTAAGTTGTTTCTGACTCTTTGGGACCCCATGGACTATACACAGTTCATGGAATTTTCCAGGCCAGAATACTGGAGTGGGTAGCCTTTCCCTTCTTCGGGGATCTCCCCAACCTGTGGATCAAACCCTGGTCTCCCAGATTCAAGGCAGACTCTTTATCAGCTGAGCCACAAGGGAAGCCCAAGAATACTGAAGTGGGTAGCCTATCACTTCTCCAATGAATCTTCCCAGCTCAGGAATCAAACTGGAGTCTCCTGCATTGCAGGCAGATTCTTTACCAATTGAGCTATCAGGGAATCCCAGCTTCAAATAGGTTATTTGAAATGAAAGATAAAACAAAAGATATATATAAATACAGGAGTAAACAGATTTCAGAGGTAATACTCAAAACTATTGCAATTAAATGAACTTCTCAAACATTCCCTTAAGTGCTTGAGAAACCTTTATTTGCATAGAAACAACCCATATGTTAATTGAAAATCATTCCAATCTACTAATTCAAACAAGTTTCCTAGGGAATCTATCAAGACAAAGCTTACTTCATCAGTATAGCTTTTCATACAAACTGGTCTTGAGAATTGAACTTCTTTAATATTTTCATTAATTGACATAATTATACAGACTTCTGAAAGTCAAATTAGTATATTTAATTTAGTATAGAAAATTAAATCAGATTAAAAAAAAAGAAAATGACATTTTCAAAACCTTGTAACAAATAAGGACATCTACGAGGGCTACAGTAAAATCAAGCACTAAAATAGACTAATATAACAACTCAAATTCAAGTCGGTGATGTAACAAAATATTATACTAATTTTAGGGAAAAATAATTAAGATTTGTGTCTCTTTGTTACCTCACTATTTGAAAAGGGATACAATATTTTTAAAAAATATCTTGAAGTCATATCTAATAAAAACAGATAACATGGCACACAGAAAGTTTTCTTTAGAGATCCCATAATGATTGAGTTGGGGTAGAAAACAGAACCCAACGAAAAAAACAGTCATTTTCCAGATTTGCTTCAAAGTCGATCTACTCATGGGCTGCTTCTCTCTTGAACAACTGGGCATAGTTATTCCAAGGTGAGTAGCAATGGGGACCTTTTTTTTTTTTTCCCCACACTTTAAACATTTTATTTTGTATTGGGGCATAGCCAATTAACAATGTTGGGGTAGTTTCAGGTAAACAGCGAAGGGCCCTTATTTAACAAAGCCTACACGACTGAAGCGACTTAGCAGCAGCAGCGACGACTCTCCCGGTCAACAATAAGAGGACCGTGAGTGTGTGTAAATGCAGAATACATATATTTAATTTCCTGATTTTAATGTGTAAAGATGATAGTCATTAAGCATGAATTGAAGATAATGGTACCACCTATAAAATAAATGATTCAAATAAGGATGCAACCAGCTTGTTTGGCAACCTAAGAGTAGAATAGACATTTTTCCAAAGATGACACCTCAATGGCCAACAGGTACATGAAAAGGTGCACGATATTATTATTAATGAGATAAATACAAATACAAATCAAATGAGATAAATACAAATCAAAACCACAATGAGACAAAATTTCACAACTGTTAAAATAGTTATCATCAAAAGACAAGTGTTTTTGAAAAGGGAACCTTTGAGAACTTTTTGGTGGGCACCTAAATTGGTGTGACCATCATGGAGAATAGCATGACAGTTCCTGAAACAAATTAAAACTACCATATGATACAGCAGTCCCACTTCCGAGTAGGATATCGATGGAAATGACAACAGGATATTAAAAGAGACTGGCACTTCTATGTTCATCACAGCATTATTCACAGTAGTAAAGATATGGAAAGCATCTAAGTGTCCATTAATAAACAGATGGATAAAGAACATGTAAGATATATTTTACAGCCATTAAGAAAGAAGAAAATCTTGCCATTTGCAACAACACAGATTGATTTTTAGGTTATCAGGTTAAGTGAAATAAGCTACACAGAGAAAGGTAAATACTGAGTGGTACCATCCATAGTATTCTTCATATGCAGGATCTATAAACAAAAGAAAAAGTCAAACTCATCAAAACATAAAGTAGAGAAGTGGTTATCAGCAGTTGGAGATAGGGGAAAATAGGTAAAAGTTGGTAACAGAATATAAACCCACATCTATAAGATGAAAAAGTTCTTAGGATCTTATGTAAACATGGTGACTACAGTTAATAACACTGTTTTCTAACTGAAATTTGCTAAAGAGTGTACTAAAATGTTCTCAGCAAAACCAAACAAATAAAACATAAATATGAGATAATAAATACATTAATTAACTTCATGGGGAAATTCTTTCACTATATATATATAAATATATATACATATAAATAACAATGCACACTTTAAATATCTTATACTTTTACTCACCAATTATACCTCTATAAAGTTGAAATTTTGAAAACTGTCACTGCTTGCAGATGACATGATATCACACACAGAAAATCCTAAAGATGCTACCAGAAACCTACTAGAGTTCATCAATATATTAGATAAAGCTGCATGATACAAAAAATCTCTTGCACTCTAATATGAAAATGAAAGATCAGAAAGAGAAATTAAGAAAACAATCTCATTTACCACTGCATCAAAAATAATAAAATATCTAGGAACAAACCTACCTAAAGAGGTAGAAGACCTGAAAGCCACATGATGCTGATGAAAGAAGACAGAGACAGATGGAAAGACACACAATGTTCTTGGATCGGGAGAAACAATGCTATCAAAATGACTATACTACCCAAGGCAATACAGATTGAAGGCAATCTATAGATTGAAGACTGCTGCTGCTAAGTTGCTTCAGTCGTGTCTGACTCTGTGCAACCCCATAGATGTCGGCCCACCAGGCTCCCCCGTCCCTGGGATTCTCCAGGCAAGAACACTGGAGTGGGTTGCCATTTCCTTCTCCAATGCATGAAAGTGAAAAGTGAAAGTGAAGTAGCTTAGTCGTGTCCAACTCTTAGTGACCCCAAGGACTGCAGCCTACCAGGCTCCTCCATCCATGGGATTTTCCAGGCAAGAGTACTGGAGTGGGGTGCCACTGCCTTCTCCAAGATTGAAGGCAATCCCTACCAAATAACCAATGGCATTTTTCACAGAACTCGAACAAAAAATATTTTAAATTTGTATGGAGACACAAAAGACCCTGAATAGTGAAAGCAATTTTGAGAAAGAAATACAGAGCTGGAGGAACCAGGCTTCCCAACTTCAGACTATACTACAAAGCTACTGTCATCAAAACAATATGAACTGACACAAAAATAGCAAAATAGATCAATGGAATAGGATAGAAAGCCCAGAAATAAACCCATGCACCTATGGTCAACTAGTCTATGGCAAAGGGATCAAGAATACACAATGTTGGAAAGACAGTCTCTTCAACAAATGGTGCTGGGAAAACTGGAAAGCTGTACGTAAAAAAAAATGAAATTAGATCATTCTTTAACACAACCCATAAACACGAGCTCAAAAATGGATTAAAGAACTAAGTGTGAGACTGGGCACTATAAAACTCCTAGATGAAAATATAGGTAGGACGCTCTCTGACATAAACTGCAGCAATATCTTTTTTAATCCATCTTCCAGAATAATGGAAATAAAAACAAAAATAAATAAATGGGACCTACTTAAACTCAAAAACTTTTGCACAGCAAAGGAAAATAAACAAAACAGATAACCCACAGACTGGGAAAAAATAGTTTCAAATGATGTGACGGACAAGGGATTAGTCTCCAAAATCTACAAACAGCTCATGAAGCTCAACGTCATCAAAACAAACAGTACAATTGAAAAATGGGCAGAAGACCTAAATAGAAATTTCTCCAAAGAAGACATACAGATGGCCAAGAGGCACATGAAAATATGTTAAACACTGCTAATTATTAGAGAAATGCAGATCAAACTACAATGAGATATCATCTCACACCAGTCAAAATAGTTATCATTAAAAAATATCATCTCACACCAGTCAAAATAGTTATCATTAAAAAAACAACAAATGCTGGAGAGGGTGTGGAGAAAAAGGAACCCTCCTACACTGTTGGTGGGAGTGTAAGTTGGTACAGCCACTATGGAGTGCTGTATGGAGGTTCCTTATAAAACTGAAAATAGAACTACCATATGACTCTGCAAGCCCACACCTGGGCATATATTCAGAGAAAAACATGGTTCAAAAGAATGCATGCAGTCCAATGTTCACTGCAGCCCTGTTTGCAATAGTGAAGACATGGAAGCAATCTAAATGTGCATCAACAGATGAATTGATAAAGAATATGTGGTACATATATACAATGGACTATCACCCAGAGCCACCAAAAAGAATGAAATAATGTCATTTGCAGCAACATGGATGGACCTAGAGATTTTCATACAGAGTGAAGTCAGACAGAGAAGCAGAAACATCATATGACATGCCTTACATGTGGAATCTAAGAAGACATGATACAAATGATCTTATTTACAAAACAGAAACACACTCACAGATTTAGAGATCCAAATTATGGTCACCGGGGGAAGGATGGGGAAAGGAACAGTTAAGGAGTTTGGGATGGATAGGTACATACTGCTATATTTAAAACAGGTAACCAACAAGGGCCTACTATATAGCACAGGGAATTCTGCCTAACATTATGTGACAGAAATGCTAGAAGACATATGCCTAAGTGATAGAAGCCAATCTGAAAGGCAGCCTGGATGTAAGGGGAGTTTGGGAGAATGGATACATATATGTATGGCTGAGTCCCTTTTCTGTCCACCAGAACCTATCACAACATTGATAATTGGCCATATTCCAATAAAAAATAAAAAGTTTAATAAAAGATAAAGAAAAGAAAAGAAAAAAAATGTGATTTAAAAATTGGCCAAAGGCCTTAATTGATACCCCAGCAGAGAAAATGGCAAATAAGCATATGAATAGGTGGTCCGTGCGGGAAATGTAAATTAAAACAACAGTGAGATATTACTATACCCCTATTAGTGTGAGGCCAATATCTAGAACACTGACAGCACCAAATGGTGGTGAGGATCTGGAGCAACTGCAGGCTCTCTCATTCATTCTCAATGGGAATGCAAAATGGTGGGCACACTCTGGAAGGTAGCTGGGTGGTTTCTTAGAAAACTAAACATACTCTTATTATATGATGCAGGAATTCTGCTCCTTGGTGTTCACCCAAAGAAGGTACATAAGTATGTTCACACAAAAACCTGCACAAGCGCATTTATAGCAGCATTACTCGAAATTGCCCAAACTTAGAAGCAACCAAGATGTCTTTTAGTAGGTAAGCAGATAAATAAACTGTGGGGCATCTAGACAACAGAATATTTGACACTATAAAGAAATGAGCTATAAAGGCCATGATAAATATGGAAGAACCTTAAATGCATATGCCTAAGTGATAGAAGCCAATCTGAAATGCATGCCATTCTGAGAAAGGTAAAACTGTGAAGACAGTAGAAAGATTTATGAACGGCAAATAAGAACATGAAAAGATTCTTAACATAATTAAGCCTTATGAAAATGCAAATGAAAACTTCAGTGTAATACCACAACATACCAACTAGGATGACTAAAATTAAAAAAAGAAAATTCAAGTGTCATTGAGGATACAGAAAAATGGTTACACATAAGATACTGGTTGGAGTGCAAAATGGCATAGCCAATTTGGAAAACAGTTTAGTTTAACCCTCTTGTAAAAGTACATGCACACTGAACATAAAACCTTGCAATATAAAGCTAGATATTTAGCCAAGAGAAAGTAAGACATATGTCCACTCAAAGACTTGTTAAAAAGCATTTACAACAGCTTTATTCTTAATATTCAACTGGAAAGAATCCAAATATCCATCAAGTAGTGAACACGAGTACCCACAAACCATGGTGTCTCTAAACAATGCAATACTGCTCAGAAAAAGAGAAAGCTTCATGGTTACCTAAGTCCTTTGGATAGTTCAAGGCTGCAAAGCCACGGGGAGGTCTGTGCTGACTGACCTGTGCAATAGGATATCTCTTCACACTCCACACTTTTCTAACTATGGAATTTTCCATGAACCAACTTTCTCAAAATACTGTTTTATTTCATTTATGGAGAAGGATCAACTATAGGAATAGAAAGCAGACCAGTGTTTGCTAGGCTCTAGGGATGGGAGAAGGGAATTGAATTTAGAGAGATGTCAACACAAAAATTTGGAGGATGATGGTAAAGTTCTATAATTTTGAATGGGGTGGGGATTTAGATTTTCAAAACTTACAGAATTATACACTAAAGCTGATGATTTTATATGTAAATTATGCTATGATTAAACTAATGAAAATAGAAGAAAAAAGTCAATGAAAGTTAAATTTCAAATACTTAGATTTGGATAGTTCTCAAAGAGTCCAACAGCTAAAGTATAATATGGAACTTTTTTGGTACTCTTCTTAAGCAGAGAACTAAGCAACATGGATAAATAGTTTTGACCAGCATGGTATCTCAGGTAATGAAGATGTCAGATTAAAAATCAAGACAATCAAACTCCAAGGTAATCAATCATTTGCAACAATCATTAATTTAAAAAAAATACATTTTTGGTCAAAATATTCTGTGACTTAATAACTGGGAAGCTCCAAAATTAGCCACTAGGAGCAAAGTATAAGAAGAAAGAGAATTTCTAAAGCAGTGAGATCACTCTTTCCTAACATGATTAACTAATTTATTAGGTTAAGACTCTGCTTCTGTGAAGGAGGTGGGGAGCAACATCATACCTTCTGGCACAAAGAATTAAAAATTAATTCACATAAATATCTTTTACAGCTGAGCAAGTTAATTAGATTAGATGTATTTAGTTCCTAAACTATTAAATAAAGTTGCACATTGATGTTGAGGTTATACGTTGATCTAGCAGGTCAGCATCTCTTCCTGTTTTCATTATCTACTCTGAATCCTTCTAGAAATATTGTTCTGGCTGAAATCAATAGGAACCACTGCAGAACACAAGACATGCTCTTGCATTAAAAAGGTATTTTAAGTTGCTGACTTCATCTGAATCTCTAAAAAACTGAAATCAATCTGTTAAACTATGGGCACAAGGAGATAGGAGAAAAAGAAAAAGCATCACGGTTACCTAATTCCTTTGGACAGTTCAAGGCTGCAAGGCCACAGGGAGGTCTGTGCTGACTGGCCTGTGCAGTGGGAGTCTCTTCACACGCCACACCTTTCTAACTATGGAATTTTCCATGAACCAACTTTCTCAAAGAATTTTCTTCAGCAGTAGCTTCAGTTAAAAGGAAAAACTCATTTAAGACTCAAATGCTTATGTGTTCCACAGCTAAACTCTTCAAAACATTCAGATTTTCACATCTGGAGATGTGTGGTCTGAGGGCCTGGAAGACAGAAGGGAAAGTACTCATAGATCACCATCTTGGCTCCAGCTTCACCATTATCTTCCCTTACAATTCGTTGGAAACTTTATACTCACGTTGAGCTTGAGCAGGAATTTATGCACTTCTACTCACTAGACATGAACCACCCTGAAATTCAGGCCAACCACTATTTTCAATGAACAAATCAATCTCACAGGGCTGTAGTAAACATCAAATGGAAAAGTGTCTGAGCATTTCTGGAAAGTTTAAAGGATTTTTGATAAGGAATTTTCCTCTCCAAGATGATGCTTTTGATTCTGCATACTTTGTAAACTCCATGTTTCCTCAAAGGCAAACACCATCAGATTTTTACCTTAAATTAAATTAGCCATCTTCAAACTCTAAGAAAATGTGTGTATGTACATGTATACATGTGTAAAGGTATGTAGTTTCTACATACATAGGACATTTTATAAAAGGGGAAAATTAAATTCCAATACTTTTTTACCCACACTTTCCTGAGGACCTTTCACATGTAGACACATTTAACCCAATGTAAAACAAAAAGAGTCCTGACTTCAAAACAACTGAAAGTTTCTTCCAACTGGCATCTAATTGATGAAGAATCAAACACTGTGGAGAAAGGAGAAACATCATTTAATTCTACTTAACAACAAGACATTCTGGGTGCTTTTCTATTCTAAATTCTGGCAGAAGAATATGTTACATGAGCAATATTCAATATGAAAATACTTTTGTACAAATTACTGGAGAGTACACCAAAATGAAGTTATGGATTTCCTCCCTGCATTTTGCAGGTTATAATTTAATTTGCCCCTGAGGTTCTTTGCTGTACCTCTGGGGAAAAAAAAATGTGGATTAACTTTCCAGAACTTCATTAGATTCTTCTAAAGAATCTACTTGGTCACTGATCCCTATTCAAATATTTACATTAAGAGAGGAATCTGAGGTGACTATATTGGGAAAAAAGAAAACTGGGTTTAGAGATAAAACTATCATGGATTTAAATTTCAATCCCAAGCTAAGCAGCTATGTGACTTTGAGAGTCCCTAAAGATTTTTAAACCTTGATTTCTTCTTAAGAAGAATGGGATTCCCTTATGAAATGTCAGTGAAGCTGGCATTGAACAGTTTGATGCATGGAGGCTTTTGGTTCAGAGCCGACCTCCACATCAGTTTTCTTCTTTCTTCATTAGCAGAAGTCTTCTGTCTCACAAAAAAACCACCTGCATGAGGTCCACAGAAAACCCTAATAGTCTTGAAGGAGTGGAGCATGAAGAGACATCCCGTTGCATGTATCACTCAGCACAGACCTCCCATAACCGGCCACCCTCACCCCTGTTCTAATTCAGCACCAACCTCGCAGCAGGAGAGCCATTTACACTCAAACCTCACCATGGGACTTGTCTGACCAAACCCTCCAATGGTTGTGATCCTGAAGAGACAAAACTCTGTAGTAGGGGGGTATCTCTACTTCCTGTGTCCACAGCTTCTCACACTGAACTAGGCTGGTGTCCATTTTCTGGACAAGTCAGAGATCTGCCTCCTCTGTAAGAGAATCTCTATACAAGGAGCTTACTCTGCATGGGACACTAGTCGACCCCTCAACCATCCTCCCCTTAATTAACACTTAGCAGTTAGTTTTCAGCTCAGTAAAATCTGAAACAGGAAGGGGCCCTGAACACCTAGCCCGCCAAGTTCCCATCGCATACTCCTTCCTCTGCACGTTTCTCAGGTTATCATCCCATGGTTATTTCTGTGGGATAGCTTTAGTAACAGCCGCCTCCCTCATGGGCGTGTTACACGCTGTGTGAGAAAGCAGTGTCTGGCTGGGTCACCGTTCATGTCAGGTGCCTACCAGAGGCTGGGAGCAGAGCAAACTCTAAGTCAACACTTGTTTAACGAGTGAGTGTGAAAAGAATCCGTGGATGTGGATGAGGGAGATGCTTCACTTCTTTAGTATGTATTTAACCCCTGAATTATCACACTATGGTAATTCACTTATACAACTTCCAGAAACACACTTTGCTTTATCTGAGGAACAGAATTCTTAAGAGAAAGAAATTGTATAGGAGAATTAAAGCTTGTCTTTTTATTTTTTTATTTTTTTAATTTTTTTATTAGTTGGAGGCTAATTACTTCACAACATTTCAGTGGGTTTTGTCATACATTGATATGAATCAGCCATGGATTTACACGTCTTCCCCATCCCAATCCCTGCTCCCACCTCCCTCTCCACCCGATTCCTCTCGGAACATCCCACCCTCGCCTTCTCCCACAGAGTTCAAAAGTCTGTTCTGTATTTCTGTGTCTCTTTTTCTGTTTTGCATATAGGGTTATCGTTACCATCTTTCTAAATTCCATATATATGTGTTAGTATGCTGTAATGTTCTTTGTCTTTCTGGCTTACTTCACTCTGTATAAGGGGCTCCAGCTTCATCCATCTCATTAGGACTGGTTCAGATGAATTCTTTTTAATGGCTGAGTAATATTCCATGGTGTATATGTACCACAGCTTCCGTATCCATTCATCTGCTGCTGGGCATCTAGGTTGTAAAGCTTGTCTTTTTAAACCTACAAATCTTATTTAATTCTAATTGAGTTAACACACCCCAAAGCTGCTGCTGCCGCCTTTTTTTTTTTCCCTTTGAACTGATGACCTGAATCTATTTTGGTCAGCAAAACAAAAATACAAGCATCAATTTAGCATAAATTTCAATGAACTCTCATTTAATGAGAGAACATCAGACACTGATTTTAATGACAAGATATTGAATTTTGTGTGCATGTCAGTATAGACAATATCACAATGAATGAGGAAGAAAAAACTATGCCATTCTCCCCTGGCAGATGCTAACCCAACTCTGAGTTATAGGCTTTGACATATAAAAAGACAATGGCTCAGTTATGCTTGGATCAGGAGCGAGAAAATTTGGAATGTAATCTGTTACTTTGCTTATCTCTTCTGCTTGACAATGTAAGTCAGAGATAATTAAAAATATAGGAAATCAAACATTTGTGGACTTTAATATTCCAAGAACTTGATGCACACATTCAGCTGTGTTCCATTTCATTGAATGTTGAACTCAAAATAAAGATCATTAATTATGTCCGTGTCAGAGGAAGTTATTTAGCATCCAAATCTTCACATTGCCAATACTTAGCATCAAGAAAGTGCAACTGAAAAGAAATATAATTAAGCAGCAAAGGTCTGAATTACATTGGTAGAATTGAGAATTTGAAGTCTCACAGAAATTTTCAAAATAAAGATAGAGATTTTTAAGAGTAAAATCATCTTTGGAAGCAATACAGATACTCTGTGAAACATCACTCAAGGTTTATGATAATGGTGACCCAAAAGTTCTTTCCAGAATCTTCACTAAACAATGACTCTACATTACAGTGAGGTCTTTCTATTATTACTAAAGATTAAATCATCTTTAGGTAGAATCCAGAACATAGTATTCCACTAAGCATCAGCTCCCTAATCGGTGAGATTTTCACTAAATAAGAGAGACCAGTTATTCATTTACAATGTGACTGCAGCCATGAAATTAAAAGAGGCTTGCTCCTTGGATGAAAAGCTATGATCACCCTAGACAGCATATTAAAAAGTAGAGACATTATTACTTTGCCAACAAAGGCATGTCTAGTCAAAGGTATGGTTTTTCCAGTAGTCATGTATGGTTGTGATAGTTGGGCTATATAGAAAGCTAAGTGCAGAAGAATCGATGCTTTTGAATTATGGTATTGGAGAAGACTCTTGAGAATCTCTTAGAATTCAACAAGATCAAACCAGTCAATCCTAAAGGAAATCAGTCCTGAATATTCATTGGAAGGACTGGCTGAAGCTGAAACTCCAATACTTTGGCCACCTGATGAGAAGAATTGACTCATTTGAAAAGACCCTGATGCAGGAAAAGACTGAAGGCAGGAGTAGAAGGGGATGACAGAGAATGAAATTGTTGGATAACATCACCGACTCAAAGGACATAAGTTTGAGCAAGCTCCAGGAGTTGGTGATGGACAGGGAGGCCTGGAGTGCTGAAGTCCATGCAGTCACAAAGAGTCGGACACAACTGAGCTACTGAACTGAACTGAATGTATGCCTTCTTTATCAAGATCTGAAAAAAGTTCTGGCTGAAAATGTAGAGGCCTGGAGGTTTATCCTGACTTTGTCACTTACTATCTGCGACCTTGGGCAAGTCACTTCATCTTTCTTGCTCTTGGTTTTATACTGGCAGGAGAGATGGAGGTTGGATTGAACACTTCAACAAACCGCCAAGCTCTTTTTAAAGTCAGACACGTATTTCCCAGTCACATGGAAGCTCTAACCATTCACACTGGATTTGAGCGACAATTCTCTAGTATTTATATGTTTATTGTGTGTTACAGTGTTGACAAACTATTCCTGTAAAATACCAGATAGTAAATACTTTCAATTTTTTAGGCTACAGAGTCTCTGCATAATAATTACTCAATTCTACCATTGTAGAGTAAAAGCAGCCATTAAAATACATTAGTGAGTTGTTTTCCAATAAAACTTTATTTACAAAAACAGGTGGTGGAACAGATATGACCCATATACTAGATTTTTCCAGTCTCTGATATGTACCACGGCAACTACAATGATGGATTTGCAGATAAGAAACCTCAATTCCATCCTTGGACCTGCCCAAATGGTTCAGACATATGTAATAAATATTTCTATATCTCTTTTCAGAGTTCATTCTCTTATCCTTCAGTCATTCTTTGTTTATATACTATTCTGTCTTTCTCTTTCTTTATAAAAACCACTTCACTGCCCCTACAGATTTACTTCCCAGAATTTATTAGAACACAGTTTGTAACAAAAATGCAATACTTTCTGGCAATGATGGATCCAAAGGCTTCCATGTCAGATTATTCTTTCCAGAATCTAAATTTCATCAATCAGATAAAGTTTTGCCTCTGAACTCTTGCAAAAGAATCCATTCCTTCTCTCTTCAATCATCTGCATCTAGATTTGCTCACTTACCTGACTTTATCCCTCAGAATAAATCTTTAGGACAGGACAGCTAGTTACCCACATAAACTCCACCTCTTCAAGAGGAGTGCAATGTGCAAAATATCCTGGAAGAGACAAAACTGCAGACCAGAATATGCCACATACCTGGCTGTTGCTAAAGTCTGAAAATGACACCAAGCAAAGGCAAAATCTGAAAAAAAAATATCCACCTTCCCATATCAACCTCCAAGTGCAAGCAAAATGCTACTAACTTTATGTAGTTTCTCACGTTGAAGAAACACTGATATTTGACAGAAGCGATAAATACTGTGGCATGTTAATTATCTGGAATGAGTCACGCTGCAGCTCTACATACTCTAACTCTGCTAGCTACTCACAATCACGACCTCAAACTCACCTTCAGACCAGTTCAGGTCAGTCGCTCAGTCGTGTCTGACTGCGACCCCATGAATGGCAGCACACCAGGCCTCCCTGTTCATCACCAACTCCCGGAGTTTACTCAAACCCATGTCCATAGAGTTGGTGATGCCATCCAGCCCTCTCATCCTCTGTCCTCCCCTTCTCCTCCTGCCCCCAATCCCTCCCAGAGGACCTTAGGGCCTTGTTTAAGAAACTCTACAAACAGTGCAAATAGCAACAGTTTCAAATCCTAATGGGATGCTCAAAAGCAAGGTCTCCTGCAACACCCTTCTTAGTGAGGGACAGCAGAAAGGAAAAAGAAAAAGAGGGAATCTACCCAGTTTTTTCAGAGCATTGTGTGTGTGTGTCTGTGTGTGTGTGCGCACAAAGACACACACATTCAGCCACTCAGTTGTATCCAACTCTTTTCAACCCTATGGGCTACAGCTCGCCAGGTTCCTCTGCTCATGAAAGTTCCCAGGCCATAATACGGAAGTGAATTGCCATTTCCTCCTTCAGGGGATCTTCCCTGACCCAGGGATTGGACCTGCATCTCCTGCATTGGCAGGCGGACTCTTCACCACTGTGCCAGAGAGGATTACTCATCAAACACTTGAGTGAGTTTCTTTGAGTTGTTAAGGCCTGCTCTATCCTAAGAAACACACAACAGGCTCAGGAGTCAGACAAATCTGATAGAGAGGAAAACGCAATGCTTTGTCCAGTCACCAAACTGAGAAGGGACATTAATAGACAAGTGAGGGAAAACCCCATGAGACCAGTGCCCAACCACATCAGAGTAATGTTGACTTTTACTATGCAGTGCAGGAATGGAGTAGTAAGTATAACCAAAAAAAAAAATGAACATGTTAGAAACTTAGCAGTGTGGTAAATAGTGAGAGCAGTCTAAAACGCCTCCTCTTCTGTGGCTGCATCTGGCTAGTTCACTGATTCCTCTTTCCTCCTCATGGTCCTAAAGAGCCCCAAGTTCTCCTCCATGTAAGGTAAATCCTTGAAGTGTGAGGTTTCTTGCATTCTTTCTTTGTTGCCCATGCACATGCAGAAGATTCAGGAAGAGGTCCTGTAAGATGTCAGTATCACAACATGGAAGGCACCTTACATTGCAGGTTGTCTATTGATACATCTGATTAGAATGTGTATACTTTGATGTTACATCATGGAGATTTTGTGTAATTTATTACAGCTGAGGTTAGCAGTTGTAACATAAAATTTAGGAAATTCAACCTTGCAACATTTCTCAGTAACGGACAAGGACAGATTACACGTCAAAAGCACACCACCTTTTACCATATTAACAAGTGGTCACAAGTGCACTTGAGAATTGTTCTTACACAACTTCATTTATTTGTATGTTTGATAGTTGAACTTCCATACTAAAACCTAAAACTAGAAAGAAAAATTGGCTATTGATTCAATGATAAGTATCAATGGAATGGAAATTAAATACTTCAACTTATTTCATGGCAAACTTTGTCAAGACATAAGAATAATAAATGACCTGCAAATTGGGCTTTATAAAATAAATATCAATTCAAGTTAACTGAAGAGATGGGAAGAAATCTTTATGAGCGAGAGTGATCTTTACCAGATAAAGTTCATTCTGGAACTTTCTGAGAACTTACAGTTGAAATTGCTCATTCTTGTTTAGTGTAACTTAAGGAATTTAGTTCTCTGTTAGCCAAAATGAAAAACCTCACAACTCATGATCACTGGACAGAATACTCAGAAGAATGTTTTTTCTCATCAGTGGAGGAGCAAGTATCTCTTTACTTAGCATTGATCCGGTTTCACCTGTCAAAGCTTAAAAGAAAGATGAAAAAAGAATCAAAACTGACTCCAGGCAACTTAAGTACATCCTAGAACAAAGCTCAATAATATTTATAAAAACATAAAAAGATCCAGAACTCAGTAAGATAGATTCACAAGTTTGGATAACCAATCAAAAATTACCAGATAAAGGACATATATATACTAAGCCTCAAACTAGCATCACACTCAATGTTGAAAAATTGAAAACTTTCCTTCAAGATAAGGAACAAGACAAGGATACCCACTCTTTCATTTTACTCAGTATAGTACTGGAGTCCAAACCAGAGCAGTGAGAAAAGAAAAAGAAATAAAAGGTATCCAAATAAACTATCTCTAATGGCAGATGACATGATTACGTATGTATATATATAAGACTCTGTCAAAAAAGTGATAGAACTAAACAAATTCAATAAAGTTGCAAAGTACAAAATCAATATACAAAAATCAGCAGCATTTCTATACACTAATAATGAACTATCAGAAAGAGAAATTAAGGAAACAGTCATGTTAAAATTGCATCAAAAATAATAAAGCACTTAGGAATAAATTTAACTAGGAAGATGAAAGACCTGTATACTGAAAAGACCTGTAAACTGAAAAAAAGACATGAATGAAAGAAATTGAAGACACAAATAAGTGCAAAGCTGTTCTGTGCCCATAGACTGGAAGAATTAATTTTGTTAAAATGTCCGTATTACTAAAAGCAATGCATAGATTCAAGGCAATTTACAATTGCCTTGTAAATAATTTGAACGCCATTTTTTTGCAGAAAAAGACCAAAAAAAAAAAAAAGCCCTGACATCTGTGTGGGTCCACAAAAATCTCAACTAGCCAAAGCAATCTTGAGGATTGCAGGAGTCTTCACACTCCCTGATTTCAAACTATGTTACAAAGCTATGATACTCAAAACAGCAAAATAACTGTCATAAACAGAGACACAGTGATCAATGAAACAGAACAGAAAGCCTGAAATAAACCCACACATATATGGTTAAATAACTTACAAGCGAGGAGCCAAGAATATACAATGGGAAAAGGATAGTCTTTTCAATAAATGGTGTTGGGAAAACTGGACAATCTCATGCAAAAAAAACAAAAAAATGAAGACAGTCCACCATCTTACACCAAACCCAAATATCAACTCAAAATGAATTAAAGACTTGAACATAAGACCTAAAGACATAAAATTCTCAGAAGAAAATATAGGAGGCTAAGTTCTTTGACAAAGACTTGGTAAAGATTCCAAAAGCAAAGTAAACAAAATAAAAAATAAACAAGTGGGTCAAAAATGATTATTTATACTTAAAGAAAATTATATATATATATATATATATATATATATATATATATATAATTTTGATCTACAAGGAGGAGGAAAACCAATCAATTGGAATCAACCCAGGGATGATACAAATGACAGAATTAGCAGACAAGGTCATTAAAACAATTACTATAACTATATTCTATATGTTCAAGAAGCTAGAAGAAAGACTATTCATCTGAAACACAGACTTGGGAGACTGGAGAAAAAGATGCACACAATACTTCTAAAAATGAAAACTGTAGTGTCCAACATGAAAAATGCACTGGATAAAATTTAAAGTAGACTAGAGACCTCTGAAGAGAATGTTTGAAGATTTCTTAAAATGATAACTCTGAGTCAGGGGTTTGGAATGAGACTCCTATGCATCTCTTAACATGTGCCTGATGCAAACCACGTTGCTGGTCTCAGAACAATCCTTGAAGTAGCAAGGGACCAGAGTCATATTTGATACCCTAGACAACAGAACTAGGCAACAAGGTTAGGATTATAGGGTGGCAGAAAGAAGGTAGTATCATGAAACACACTCCTCAGTGGAGCAGTGAGGTTTTTGTTAGAGGTGTTGAAAAAGTCATCAGTATTCAGTCATGTTGTAGAGATGATGGAACTACAATATTTCTGAGATTCCTTGTAATGCTAAAATTAGATGATTCATTAAACTGAAACATCAAAAAACATGTTTTATAAACTCTCAGTATTGGAAGGCGGCCATAGAAAGGCTACATTGGCCTAGTGAAAACAACACAAGGGCTGGCCATAGGTTAGTGAATAACTTCACAGATGAAGGCAGCAGCATCCATCTACCCAACAGATATTTATTAAACCATCACTGTGTGCCTGGTATTGGAGATAAAGTAACAAATATGACTGGCACTCCAGAACTTGGCAAATCCATCATTTTTAAAATGCCATGGATAGGACCAGGAAAACTGGACATGCTTTCCTACCCATAAATACTGCAAAACATTAAATATCAAAGGAAATACCAGTCTTCATATTCACAAGAGCCATTGAGCTACAAAAGACAGATGAGCTACAACAGATCAAGTCCACAGTTGGGGGAACAGATTGTAGTTTCTCTAGGAATTCTCAAAGAGGTTTTTGGTTTGTTGTTTTTTTCTTTCCCCTAGTTACTCTGTCAGAATTACAGAAGAATGACATTTCTCCTGAACTAAATGTCAACTTTGAATTGATTGACACTTCCTAGGTGTAAATTATCTTTTTTGCTTTCTCCTATCACAGAACATCCAATGTTATACATGTAACATGCATTTGCTATAGTGTCATCTTTGCAAGTAAAACGATACCACTATAGATTTATTAGCATATGTATTGCTCTAATTCCCTGAAAGGAAATAAGCTGTCACAAATGCTCAGGATAAGGAAGGTTACTTTTTCACTTCATTGAACTTCATTAGAGAAATAAAGACATAAGTGGAATTTCTTGATCCATATAATACCTGTCACAAAACATAAAAAAATACTTTCTCATTTGAGATTAAGTCAATTTTCCCCATGTCATCTGCCTTCCTTTATGGCTAGGATAACCATAAGTTGCATGTCACCACATGACAGGAATTTGGGAAATGTGGAAGTCTTGGATTTACCCCAAGTATTTCTTAACAACTTGTTCCTTCTTCAAAGGAATCATGCAAATTCCATAATTACAAGCTTATAAGAAACCCAACAAGCTCAGCTGTCATTTTCTGATACTTTGAATCGAGAGACTTTTTTTAAACAGTGAGCCAGTGGAGCATAAAGCAGTAGTCGGTACTCCTCGCATGTATCATAACCACCTGGAAAACATGTTGAGTCACAGATGGCTGGGCTTTCACACCCAGAGATTCTAATTGAGAAGGTCCGGGATGGAGCCTGGGAGTCTGCATTTCTAATTCCCTGGTCATGCTGCTGATGCCTTCTGGAGACCCTACTTTGACAACAACTGGCATAAAACTTAGGAACATGAGTGTTGGACTAAAATAAAACAGTTTGGGTATTTATTAATCATATGATCTGCCTCCAACCCCCCTGTGCAAGTACTGGCTAAGCCTCAGCTTCCTCATCAATAAAATAAACATAATAATTGCATTAATGCCTTTTTTTAAGCTAATGAGAGAATTATAAAGAAAAATGCTTGTAACAAATTTATCCTTGCATGGCAGGATGTAGGCGTGAATGAATGTTAGCCAACCCACCATCATTCATAGCAGTTGATCACACAGATACTAGCTACACAGCCTCTGGGGAAGGAGAGCCTAGGCCTCTGGGCCAGGTGAGTCATTTCCCAGCTCCTTACTGAAAGAAGTTCTTCCCTTCCTACCCATGAGCTCTGACTCTCAAAGCTAAGCATTTTCTTGGGTAGCAGCGAGTCAATGAGCTTTGCTTTTCTTTCATCTGTTGATAAAAATCTTTTTGAGTTCAAGGACATAAGAAAGGGAGAGGAGAATTGGGCAAATCTGTCCATAGTTGGCAGGAGAGTAAGGCTCAGTGCAGAAGGAGGATCCATATTCTTAAGAAGACTGACCTCTCAGGCTGTGTGCTAATGAATGCCTTGGAGCCTCCCTTCCAGGCTCCAGGAGGTTGGTTGGGATAGCTTTTTCAAATACTACTCAAGAGAGTTTAAGTTTATATAGGGGCACTAGGAATTGGATAGGGCTTCCCAGGTGGCTCTGTGGTAAGGAATCTGCCTGCAATGCAGGAAATGTAATTTCTATTACTGGGTCAGGAAGATTCCCTGGAGGTGGAAATGGCAACCAACTCCAGTATTCTTACCTGGAGAATTCCATGGACAGAGGTACCTGGCAGGCTATAGTCCATGGGATAGCAAAGAGTGGGACACAATGGAGCATGCACACACTCAGGCATTGGACAGCCTGGTCCCTGAGGGCAGAGCTATCAAAAAGCTGCAGTGGATCAACACATCTTCAGTCAACATATGGGTTTTGAAATGTGAGGAGAAAACTTTTATTAGTTTGAAAGAATTTTCTTATTAACTGAAATAATATTTATTGTATTTCATCAGCATAAGAGTAGCAGGCTAAAAAAAAAAAGGCTGTCTCTAATGTGGAAAACAAGAGTTTAGTTAAATTAATGTAAGAAAGCTTGAGTACTTTACATTTAGAATACATTTCCATGTTTATGAGGTCTGAGTTTATTATTTAATAACTAGAGACTTGAAACTCTGCTTAGAATATAATTTCCCCTCTGTGGTTTCTATGACTACTCTCTTTTATCTTATGAACTCATTGTAGTCAGATGTGTGACTGTTGCTGCAGTAACAGCATCTATTTCTTGAGGAAATTAGAATATTTGAAACAAGTAAAACTTTCCTGTTCCTATAGGCATTTAGCACAGTATCAAATAAACTGCATGCTTTTTGGTTCCTTCTTTCAATCAGATATGGTGTGTTTCAATTTCTTTTCAGTTCTTTAAGAGGTGTGGTAAAATATTGTATGTCTCTGTAGAAGGGCACCCTGGTTCCAATTGAGGTGAGAAAAGTAAAGAGCTCATGCTGATCCAGCACTTCCTGTGTGCCAGGGGCTATTCTGAACACTTCATGTGCATGAACCCTCTTAAAACAAGATCAGGATACAGTTTCATTATTTTTATTTTCAAGATGAGGAAACTGAGACAGGATGAGGTTAAATAGTGTACCCTAAGGTTTACTGGTAGTAAGTGACAAAGCTGCTAAAACCTATGCGATTCCTCACAACTTAGTAATGTACAGAGCATGTGTCTTCTAACTTGATAAGCACAACTTTGTTTTTAATATAGGTAACATAAAGCCCACCAGAGACTCATCAGCTGAGTCAGCCAGTAAACGCCAAGTAAAATATTGATGTCTTTTCATCTGGTTGGGGAAAAAAACTCATATGGCTATTAAAATCTTCCTAGATATTTATCCAAGGCCAAAGTATCCCTAGATACTTGATGAAGCATCATTGTAACTATTAATAAACACTGCAACACCCTAAGCCATCCATCTACTGATTACTCACAGTGCTGGGCCATCTTTATTTCAGGTAATTCAGGGGGCTTACAGGTTAGACTGTTTCACATTTGGAGAAAATCGACGCTCAAGATAGACCACTCATGCATGGCTCCCTCATTCTCTCGCCCTCCCTCATTTCATAAATTTCCAGAAACTTTTTGGCCAGAGCATTGTAGATGGAGGGATTTGAAACATGGGACAGTTCAAGATTTATCTGAATCTTATTCAAAATTGGTAATAGCTTGTTAACTGCTATTCACTCTGTTAGAAAAAGCAATAAAGATGTTTCTATGTCTTAGAAAAACGATGGTTTAAACTGCAAAATTATGACACTAATGAAGAAAATAAAGTTTGATGTCATTTCTGTATTAAATGGAAATTCTAGTCATTTAGTAAAATGAAAGTATAGAAGATTTTAACAAAAAAGCTATTCCAATAGAATGTCTGTTTTATAGATCAATTAACTATTCGTTAAACTCTAATTGTGTTTTGCTTTACCTCTCCCCCGTTCCCAGAGGAAATTCTTCACGAATCAGATACACAAGGTAGAGATTCCATAATCATCTCCTAGCATGGTTATCTAGATGCTGTCCTGAAGACTATGACCTCCGGAGCTTTTCTCATTTTCAAAATTATCATTCAGACAGTGTTCAAGCAATATGAAGCATGTTCTAACCCCAAAAGACAAGCAAATTCACTTTCATAAATAAAATTAGCCATGGAAATTACATCTGAATGACCTTATGCTTTAACGTTCTTACCTTCTGCTTTTGTTTTCAATTCTACTCTAAACCAATGGCCACAACTCAGTTATCAGCCTCTTCTTTATCACCCCTTTTCAGAGATATTTATTGTACAAACTACAAATCATAATACAATAGCCTCTACAGTGCGGGCTACACCAACATTTGGCTTGGAGTTTGGTCAACCTAGATTTATGTCCTTCTCTGGCTTTCTGACCTCAGACAAGTTAATTCAGCTCTCTCATTCTTAGTCTCATTTTTAAAATGGGGGTACTAAAAACACTATCATTTGTGGTTAAGAATAAACAAAATGATGCAAGTTAAAGGGAGCAAAACATGCCACCCCAGCATGGGGCTGTAGTCATAACTTTAGCAACAGAGTCTAGTATGTAGTACACGTTCAATGAAATGCTGCACAAAGACAGAAATAAATGGAACAGAATAGAAAGCCCAGAGATAAATCCACGAACCTATGGACACCTTATCTTTGACAAAGGAGGCAAGGATATACAATGGAAAAAAGACAACCTCTTTAACAAGTAGTGCTGGGAAAACTGGTCAACCACTTGTAAAAGAATGAAACTAGAACACTTTCTAACACCATACACAAAAATAAACTCAAAATGGATTAAAGATCTAAATGTAAGACCAGAAACTATAAAACTCCTAGAGGAGAACATAGGCAAAACACTCTCCGACATAAATCAAAGCAAGATCCTCTATGACCCACCTCCCAGAATATTGGAAATAAAAGCAAAACTAAACAAATGGGACCTAATGAAACTTAAAAGCTTTTGCACTACAAAGGAAACTATAAGTAAGGTGAAAAGACAGCCCTCAGATTGGGAGAAAATAATAGCAAATGAAGAAACAGACAAAGGATTAATCTCAAAAATATACAAGCAACTCCTGCAGCTCAATTGCAGAAAAATAAATGACCCAATCAAAAAATGGGCCAAAGAACTAAACAGACATTTCTCCAAAGAAGACATACAGATGGCTAACAAACACATGAAAAGATGCTCAACATCACTCATTATCAGAGAAATGCAAATCAAAACCACAATGAGGTACCATTACACGCCAGTCAGGATGGCTGCTATCCAAAAGTCTACAAGCAATAAATGCTGGAGAGGGTGTGGAGAAAAGGGAACCCTCTTACACTGTTGGTGGGAATGCAAACTAGTACAGCCACTATGGAAAACAGTGTGGAGATTCCTTAAAAAACTGGACATAGAACTGCCATATGACCCAGCAATCCCACTTCTGGGCATACACACTGAGGAAACCAGATCTGAAAGAGACACGTGCACCCCAATGTTCATCGCAGCACTGTTTATAATAGCCAGGACATGGAAGCAACCTAGATGCCCATCAGCAGATGAATGGATAAGGAAGCTGTGGTACATATACACCATGGAATATTACTCAGCCATTAAAAAGAATTCATTTGAACCAGTCCTAATGAGATGGATGAAGCTGGAGCCCATTATACAGAGTGAAGTAAGCCAGAAAGATAAAGAACATTACAGCATACTGACACATGTATATGGAATTTAGAAAGGTGATAACGATAACCCTATATGCAGAACAGAAAAAGAGACACAGAAATACAGAACAGACTTTTGAACTTTGTGGGAGAAGGTGAGGGTGGGATGTTTCAAAAGAACAGCATGTATACTATCTATGGTGAAACAGATCACCAGCCCAGGTGGGATGCACGAGACAAGTGCTCCGGCCTGGTGCACTGGGAAGACCCAGAGGAATCGGGTGGAGAGGGAGGTGGGAGGGGGGATCGGGATTGGGAATACATGTAAATCCATGGCTGATTCATATCAATGTATGACAAAACCCACTGGAAAAAAAAAAAATAATAATTAAAAAAAAAAAAAAAGAAAAAAAAAAAAAGAAAAGATCAATGCAAGCTTAAGTCACATATGTCTTCTTCCTGGAATTAAAGAAACCATGAAGATTTCAAGACAAGGACGCTGAAAAGGTGGCTCTGGAACTAGTCTCTGAAACTGTCTCATACCTCTGAGACTTCCTCACTTCCACATGTCTATAGGCTCACGAGAAGGCAGATCACAGTCATGATAACTCCTCTTAAATTAGGTCTAAAAGAAAACATGATATTTGGGTTGTTCCTTGCAGACAGTACTTTTCTTATGCAGCTCTTTGTACAGACCTTGAAACAACATTTTCTATTCTTGTCCTCTTCTGAAGGTGACTGCGTTTTATTCCTATGGGATTCTAAGTTACTGGATAAAGATGCTGCACTGTCATCTTCCCTAACTGAGCAGCCAGAAACTCTAACTAGACTCTTCTGATTTCATTTTTTTTTTTTCTGCATCTATTTCAGTGGTCCAGAGTTCTGGTGTTTCAGGTACTGTGCATCCATTCTGTCAGAGAGGAATTTTCCAGCGACAAGTGATGCTATCCTCCCTGCTGTAGGGTAAGCCCACAGTCCCTCAGAGGGTACCACTGCTCAGTCCCAGAAAGGTTGCCAGTGCTAGGACTCACACCTCCACATGTTCTTCCAACTGCGTACCCTGGGGCCTCCCCATGAACCAAGGGAAGATCACCATCCATGAAGCTGTGTTCTCCGTACAAGTCTGATTCAGGTCTGTATCCTCTGGCTCCTTCCTTTCTCTGGATGCCTTGTACTTCCTTCCTGAACATCGGAGAGGCCTCCCTCCATCCTGCCATGCTGTCTCTCAGCCACATTAGCTCAGGAGAGGGCAGAAGATCAACACAGACATCAACCGTCCACCTGAAATGGACTTGGCCAGTCCTGCCATAGCTGCACTGGATACTGCTTACTGTACACAGATGATGGGACTTTTTATTGTCCTTCATTTCAGGCATATGTTCCTGGGCTCTGAGATTACAACTTTTAAAACTGAGAAGAGATTACCACTAGTGATGAACCTAGGGTTCTCAAATTACATGGCTACTGAACTCTGGAAGAAGCCATAATATTCTCGTTTTATTATTATTTTTATGCTTTATTCTAAAATAGCTGTAAATCAAGTAGAAATACTTCTATTTGTGAGCGTTACCTGTTCAGTCAATGCTTTAGGGTTCTTTTTTGATAATTCAAATGTAAGTCAAATATTTCAGTGTTTTAATTGTTCTCAAATTTCTTTGATTATCAGAAGTACCTGTGGCAGCTTCTGATACACAGATTTCTAATCCCTACCAGAGGCTTATTAAACTTCTGGAGATGGGATCAGAAAAAAAATTTTCCCCCCAAAGATGTTCCCCTGAGTGACATGGGTAATGAGTCCAATTTAGGAACAAATGAGCAATGATGAATGAGATAATTCAAGGCACTTGGCAAAATCTTACCCAGAGGAAAATCACCCCCTTGGCCTACCCTTGGCAGTGGGAGATGTCTTTCAGAAGCATTTATAAATGGCTGAGCTGTGAACAAAGTACCTTTCAAGGATAAACCTGAGAATATATATGTTAAGCATGAGAGAACTTTAGATTTGCAGTTATATGTTGGAAGTGTTTACATAAATAGTATTGCTTTTGATATTTATTACTAAGTAATAGCACAAAACAGTGAAAACTGGACTTTAAACTCTTTTTTTTTCTTTAACAGGTCATGATAAGTTTCTGTATTTTGTGAGTTGAATAGCATATCCCCAGATTCATATCCATTCTGAAACCTCAGGAAGTGACCTTATTTGGAGTTAGGGTCTTCCCAGATACAATTAGTTAAGATGAAGTGTTACCAGATTAAAGTGGGCCCTAAACTCAATGACTGGTGACCCTGTAAGAGGAGAGACACAGAGACATGGATGCACAGACAGGAGAAGTCCATGTGGAGAGAGAGGCAGAGACTGGAGGGATGTGTCTTCAAGCCAAGGAATGTGGAGGCTTGTTAGCAACTGCCTGAAGCAGGCAGAGAGGAACGGGATGGACCCTCCCCGGTACCCTCCAGAAGGGACCAGTCTGCTAACACCTTCACTTCAGGCTCCCAGCCTCTGAAACCATGAGAGAATAAATCCCCACCCAGTTGTGATAATTCCTTATGTCAGCCCTTGCAAAGTAATTGGCTGTAGAAGTGGATACATTGAAGGGCACTGGAAAGACCACTGCAGTGAGGAAATGGAGTCTAAATTCTAATCCCAGTATTGTCCAGTATTGTCCTTGGCTCACTTTTTTTATTTTTTTAATACTTTGAACACATTACTTACTGGATTCTAATTGCCTCACTTGCAAAATGAGAAAATGGAGTAGAATGAGATGATTTTCAAAGAATTTCCTCCAACTCCTTGTGATTCACAATCTGAGAGCATCTTTTAATTATTTTTGTATTACCACTCTTTCACTAGCTTTACCAGTCACTCTCTACTCACAACACAAACAACAGTTTCTCAGAACAAATAACTTGAAACTCCAATGTCTATCTGCTCCTGCTTTTAAAATCACTCTAGGAAATCTGACTGAAAACACACTTGGGAAGATTTTCACCTGCTGGCAAGGAGAGAGGGTCTGTCTCCAAGTGTACTTCTGGTCAACTTTCTCCTAAGCAAAGGAGCAATAATAATAATGAACATCTATTGAGTACTTACTAGGTTTTAATCGTTTAAGTGCTTTGTTCATATTGTCCCCTTTAATTGTCCACAGTCTTATGGAACTGAAATGAAATATTATAGAGGTGGGGCTTCCCCGGTGACTCAGTGGTAAAAAAAGAAAATCCACCTGCAGTGCAGGAACTGGAGGAGATATGGGTTCTATCCCAGGCGGCCAGGACCATCCCCTAGAGGAGGGCATGGCAACCCACTCCAGTATTACTGCCTGAAGAATCCCATGGACAGAGGTGTCTGGCGGGCTATAGTCCATAGAGCTGCAAGGAATCAGACATGACTCATGACTAAGCGTGCACAAATTATGGCCTACTCATATGTAACCAACTAACTCGCAGGATAGATTCCAGGGCATATAAGCATAGTTCAGGCTTAAAGTCACATGTGTCCACAGTTATTTAATCAGTCATGTTTGGGGATGAAGTACAGATTCTACATTCCTCTCCAGCAGAAGGCCTACATACATTTTAGACAGCAAAACCATAATTTAAAGCATAAGAACTTATTGTTCCACAAGCTGGTTTACCCAACTGACTCCCAGCTGACATCTATGTGAGATGTCTTTTACATATTTTAGGAGATCAGATACTTCCAATGCAATATTCATCTGCAAACCTTTCCCTGAGAAAGAAAAGCACTGTTACCAGTTCCCTGAATGCATGTTAAGAGTCCAGGGGGATTGACAGAGAAGGCATAAGTCAGAAGGTCCTTGGCCAAGTCACTAAATTTCCCCATGCCTCTGTTTGACTGATTGACTTTCATCGTATATTTACCAGATGCTTATTTGTGCTAGGTCTGGTGCTACATACTAGGGATAAATTAGTGAGCAAAATGGAAACAAAACATCTGGTATACTAGAGAAACAAAAAATTAAATAAAGTTATCTACTAATATATTAACACATCAACACAAAATTAGCACATGATATTAACAATATCAAGGACTATCAAGAAAAAGTGTATGCGGTAACATTCTAAAAGAGACTCCAGATTTCAATGGAATTCAAGGAAGGTCACTCTGAGGACATGAAAGTACCATGCAAGTTAAGTGAAAGGGAGGAAAGGTTTGGAGGAGTCTTATGTGGGAAGGGACTTGGTGTTTTGAAGGAAGCTAAAGCAAGCAAACATAGCAAAGTTGAAAGCAACGAAGAGGGAGACATGGGATGAAGTGACTGCATTTTTATCCTGAGTTTAATTTACACATATTGAAATTTTTACAACTATAAAATGAGCAGAGTGGCATTTATTTTATTGTTTATTTCCTACGTAAGGAATAAAGCAACAGTGTTTATGAATATGCCATATATATACATGTCATACAAAATAAGGTATTTCTTGCTATAAGTGTTTTTTTCTGGTAAGTACAACATAGAGTCTCCTCTTTCTTCTGTATCAAGAACTTCCGAAGAGAGCCAAGAGAGAAAGATGCTTTAACACTACACTTCAAGAGAGCTAGAATTCTTGGTAAACCTGATTCTGAATCATTTGCTTCTAAATAATAGATGCTAGACAATTTTATGACAGGCATATTAATTATTCATTTGGATAATTTAAATTGATTTCAAATTATACTATATCATTTTCTATTAAATTTCAATAAGACTGCAAGAGATCCATTAAATTCTAAGTCATTATCATTAATTTTCATTAAGATGAATGGACACCAAATATATTCCATCTCTTAAAGTCAATGATTTCCAGTATTGGTTTGATCAAATTACTGTGACTATGAGCCAGGTCTTGGCTGTGCCCTTCACAAATAACAAGGGCTTTTGGATCAGAAGGCAAGCCTTCTGAAATATCCAACACATGCATCCAACAGGGTGGCTATTATGTTAGACTTACTATTTTAACACCCTTTAGTAGGTACAACAGAAAAATAACACATATTTAAAGTGTTCAATTTGGTTTTTTATGACATAGTATATAAGTATCAGAAAACCACCACAATGAGCACTATTCATAATGGCCAAATGTGGCAACAACCCAAATATCCTATGATATGAATAGCAAAACATAATGTGGAGTCTGAAATTCATACACCTGCTACAGTGGGGATAAACTCTGAAGCATGATGTTATGTGAAATGAGCCAGATACAGAAGGACAATATCCGTCACTTCTCATAACTTCCTAGTTGCCCTTTGGGAACCCATCTTGCTTACCCCTCCTGCTCTGTCCTCCCTATCACTCACAAACCCACAGGCCATCGCTCATCTGCTTTCTGTCACTAGAGACTCAACTGCATTTTCCAAAGATTTCCAAAGATTTATACATCACAGATTGTATGCCTGACTTCTTTCACTCAACAATTATTTTAATATTCCTTATCAGTGTGTGCTTGAGAGTTCATTCATTTTTAACAGCTTAGCATTATTTTATTGTGCATATAACACAATTTTTTTAATCCATTTACCTGTGGATGTATACTTGGATTGTCCCCAGTGTTGCAGCTAGAAGTAAAACACTAAGAACATTTAAGTACAAGTCTTCGTAGAGATGTATGCTTTCTTTTCTCTTGAGTGAAAACCCAGGCGTGGAATGTCTGGGTCATATTGTAAGTCAATGCCTAACTTTATTACTGCAGTAAAGCATACAAAACAAAAAAATTTTCATTTTAAGTATTTTAGGTGTACAATTCAATGGCATTAAGTAAATTCACATTGCTTTGTAACCACCATTACCACCATTTATCTTCAGAACTACATCATCTCAAACTGAAATTCTGTACCCATTAAAAATATCTCTGGGTTCTCCCTTCTCCCGCCCCCTAGAAATCACCATCATACTCACCCCATAAATGTCACTATTTCAGGTACCTTATGTAACTGGAATCAGGCAATATCTGTCCTTGTGTGACTGGCTTATTTCATTTAACCTAATGCTTCACAGTTCATTACCAGTGGCAGGTGTCAGAATTTCATACACATTTTGTTCATACTTCAAAAGACATTTGGGCTGTTTCCACTTCTGGTTATTGTGAATAGTGCTGCAATCAACGTGGGTGTAAAATATCTGTTTGAGTTTTAGCCTTCAGTTCCAAAAGTGGAATTTATGGACCATAGGGCAATTCTATGTTCAGTTTTTCGAGGAACTGCCATCCTGTTTTACACGGAGGCTGTACCATTTCACATTCCTCCAGCAATGTGAAAGAGTTCCAATTTCTTTCTGAACATCTGACTTTTTAAGAAACCACCAAGCTGTTTTCTAAAGTGGTTGCATTATTACACATCTCATCCAGCACTTCCTACTTCTCTATATCACTGCAAACACTTCATATGATCAGTCTTTTTCATTTTAAAGATTCTCATAGGTGTGCAGCGCTATTTCATGGTGTTTTTATTTTAATTTGCCTTTCCCTGATGACTCACTGTGTTGAGCATCATTTTCTGCATCTACTTGTGCAGCTAGCTGACATGACCACAGGGATCACACCTTGTTTCCCATCCCTCAGGAAGATCTGTTCTTACCTGCCTGATTTTCAGGGTCTTAAAAAGCATTACTTTATTATATGTAGTTTCTTTTTCTTAAACATTGTTTCAGACAAGGGCATAAATCTGGTACCTGGTACTCCATCTTGGCCATAAGTGGAAGTCTGGATTGACTATTTTTGAGCCAAAGCTGTGATTATATGAACATTTTTAAACTAACATATGAGTACATTTCCTCACTCTGGCCTTTTAAATTAACTCTTGAATCAACCTGTAAACATATTGTCAAATGTATCATAAATACTATACAGAGCTAATGCCTTTTTACTTTTAGTGCTTTCAAAACTATCAGCAAAGACAGGTGTCCACTTACAAGAGGCTTAGAAACTCGGCAGAAAAACGAGAAACAGTTTTTATATGACATTGTAAGTTAGAAGTCAGGTAGATACAAAATATTTAGTAAGCTGACTTTTTAATTTACTGTTCACTGAGGTTTGCTCTGCTCTGTGCTAAGCAGAGGGAGAACCAAAATGAAAAAAGATAAGTTCCCTGCCCTCCAGGAGCTTACATTCCAGTGGAAGGAAACAGGAAATACTTATACATGATCATGTTAGATAAGCAATAGAAGAAAATAAGGTAGGATAATGGGGGAAATAAGATTTGGGAGGAATAAGAGTGACTCTTTAGTCAAATAATTCCTAAGACCTAAAAGGTGAGAAGGAGCCAGGAAGTCAAGATTTGGAAGTCAAAGTGTCAGTCACCCCAGTCGCCTCTGACTCTTTGCGACCCCATGCACTGTAGCCCACCAGGCTCCTCTGTCCATGGAATTCTCCAGGCAAGAATACTGGATTAGGTAGTCTTTCCCTTCTCCAGGGGATCTTCTTGACCAGAGACTCAAACACAGGTCTCGTGCATTGTAGGCAGAATGTTTACCATCTGCGTGACCAGGGAAGTCCATGAGCCGCCAGGAAAGAAAAGCCTCAAATCACTAATCATTAGAGAAATGAAAAAAAAAGAAAAAAAGAAAACCACAATGAAATATTACCTCGATATCTGTCAGAATGGCTATCACCAAGAAGATAAGAAATAACAAGTGTTTGTGAGATTATGGAGGAAAGACATTCCTGTGCACTGTTGGGAATGTAAACGGGTGCGGCCACTATGAAAACCTACCCTAATATGGCGGCTCTTACAAAGTTAAAGACAGAACTAGCTTATGATCCAGCAATTCTACTTTTGGATATTTAACCAATGAAAATGAAAACACTAACTGGAAAAGATATATACATTCCTGTGTTCACTGAAGCACTGTTTTACAATAGCCAAGACATGAAAACAACCTATCAACAGATGAACACACACACGCACACCCAATGGAGTATGATTCAGTCCATTTTTGACAACATAGATGTACCTTGAGGGCATTATGCTAAGTGAAATAAGTTGGAAGAAGACAGACACTGTATAATCTCACTTATATATGGAATCTGAAAATAAACTCATTGAAAATAGATCAGATGTGTGGTTACTAGAGCAGAAGGCAAAGGTGAGGTGTAAGGGGAGGGATGGAAGAATTAGATGAAGGTGGTCAAAACACACAAGATAAGTATTGGGGGCATACTGTCTAATATGATAACTATAGTTGACACTTCTGGATGGTATATATCAAAGTTGCTAAAGAGTAAACCCTAAAAGTTCTTCTCACAAGGGAAAAAAAATTTGAGCATATCTATGTGAGATAATGGATGTTAATTTATCTTTTTGTGTTGATATGTGTTGATTCTTTTGCAATATATGTAAGTTAAGTTATTCTTCTGGATACCTTAAACTTACACAGTGCTACATGTCAATTATAACTCAGTAAAATTGAAAAAAAAAAAAGATTGGAGGAAAAGCAAATATGTTAGGAGGAACAATTTGGTATATTCAAGGAAGAGGAAGAAAGACAATACTGTTGAAGTAACTGGGAGAGGAGTCTCCAGTGAGACCCTCATATTCCTCTCCAAGGCTATCACAGGAATATGAAATTTCTCTAAGCCAACAGAAAATCACTGGGGTTTGGGAGAGGCTAACCAATTAAGTGATGACAATCTTTTAGGTACTTTTTGTCTCCTCGCCCTTTTAAAAGATGATCCCACCTTCCACATGAATGGCCAACAGTAGGGAGAAACAATAATAAATAAAAGAAAAAGCAGAAACAAGGGTAAAGGCCAATTTGTGTGTTAATGCAGAGTGCTAGGAAGGATGATGAAAGAACATAAATGAGCGAAGATGGCTGGATAAAACCAAAAGGTAATGGTGTGATCCTTAGCAAACTGAAGAATACATTCCTAGTCACAAAGAATGATTGCCACTTCATTCTGGTTAATTACTGACACTTGAAATATAGACCAAATATTGCCAGCTACTCTACTGCTTCAAGGGTCCAGACACCCAGATTTTTTAGACATTCTAATTCTGTAATACCTTATGGAATGCCTCAAAATGTCTGTACGAAAGGATAGTACTATGGACCAACAGTTTGTGGTCCCTGGTATCAGCTGATAATACAAAAGAATTTAAAGGCTGGATGTAGGTATCTGGGAAAGGAGAGACTGAAATCTGTGTTGTGAATTTTGCAGATTAAAAGGTGACTGTGAGACAGATGATGGGGCTAAGGAATGGCTCCATGGAAGAGGTGGAATTTGTGGTGACCCTTGTAGGCTATGTGTTCTGTAGTGGCAGAATATCATGGGGAGGGCATTTTAGACAGAAGCCACAGTTAGTGCCAAATCAATGAGTTTCAAAAACCCAAGAGCTGTTGGGATTAAGATGAGTCAACCGGTCAGAATGAGGAGTTTGATAACAGAGTACAAGTAAATCAAACTGGAAAGGTAGGTCAAATACATGAATTTGGGTAGCTATGGAACTCAATGTAGACATGCTATAAACTGATCCTATATTTTCCAATGAGATGCAGTCAGGGAATAGTGACTCAACAATTATGCTCTCTTAGCAACTGTTGCATTAGATGTTTAAATCAACTGAATGAAGGGCAAGAGAGAACTTGCTGGAGAAAAACTGAGTTGATATGATCAATGATTATTTTTACATGGGTATAAGTTCTGAGTATGCATTTTCATAAATGAGAGATTTTCCTCCCCTCTTCTAAGTGCCAGGAGGAAGTTTCTCTTTTAGATAGGCGTCATGGTGATAAATACTCCAAATTGTGTGATTAAAGGCACACTTAATCTCTTTTTCAAAAACAGCAAACTCCCAGGGCTAGAAAAGCCCTTGAACCTTCAATGCCATGAACCCTCTGGCCCTACAGTATTTATAAGCAGGAGAGACTACAGGAACATCAAAGAGGCCTTTTATTTAGGATCCAGCCATCCTCCTTTGAAAGAGAAGCCTAACACTATCCATGGTGTGGTTATTTCTTCCAAACGGAGTTGATCTGCCAAGTGCTGAGTCATCACTCCTGATCCTACTGCACAAGGTGCCTGGCCCTGAGAGGTAACGATCTCAGCTGCTGCCTAGAGTGCACCCCAGCTTGCCTCAGACAGCAAGGCTGCAAGAGTCATGTTTCCCAAATCACCAGGCTGCGTCAGGTCTCATCATGCTCTCCAGTATGACGGCTGTGACGCTGCCATAATCCAGTTCTGCCTCCACCTGCTTTGTGCTTGGAGTATGAAGTAGGTAATCACCTCTGAGAAAATGCAGGTTAGTCACTGTCAGAAGGTAGGGGGATGATAAAGAATCACAAGGATCATCTAGCTGTATCTTCTTAGTCATACAAGGCTTTGCAAGCTAAGTATTGTGAGCTATATAAGGGGTTTAAATACATTAGTGCATTAATCCTGGCGCTAGAGACTCCTACTGCTTGTAACTAAATGGTAGATCCCCGTGCAGGGTAGGATTTGCCAAATGAAGATGCTACCAATGCCATTCTCCCAGTCATGGTCACCTGCTAATTCCCTCTAACTAGATCTCTGGGTAATGAGGCTTCTAGAAAAGCACAGGAGGCTGATGTTAGAATAAGATGGAAGCAGAGCAAGCAACCCTGTAGGAAGGCCAGAAACAGAAAAACCAGGAAGGATCCAGAAGCGAGAAAGAGGGCAGGGGGTGCACCTCTAATCCTGTTCTGAAAACATACTCACAGGAACAAAGGCATGACTCGGGAGATGATGGCCCAGCCTTTAAAGAGATGACTGGGAGGAGTTCAGGGGATGCTGCAACGTCATTTAAAGATTTGTACCAGCTCTGTGTACATGGGGAACTTTATGGTGAACAGAATATACTCCTCTTCCAAAGGGGGCCATGCCCTAAATCCCTGGACACATCTGTCAATAGCAATGGGAATTAAGATTGTAGATGAAATTGAGGATGTTACTCAGCTGACCTTAAACAGGGGAGATATTCTGGAAGGTCCTGGTGGGTTTACCGTATTCCAAGGGCTGCGTAAGTGGAATAGCGAGGCAGAAGAGAGCAATCTAGCGATACAATGTGAGACAGACCGGGGCAGTCGTTGGCGGCTTTGAAGACAAAACAGGGGCCATGAATAGAGATAGTCTCCAGAAGCTGGAAAGGTAAGAAAACAGATTCCTCCCTACAGCCTCTTGATGGGAGCACAGCCCTGCCAATACCTTAACCCAATGCAATTCACTTCCATTTATGGTGTTCAGATGATAAAATAATTTACGTGGTTGTAAGCCTGTAAGTTCATGGTTATTACTTAGAGCAGCCATGGAAAATGGCCCATGAGCAACTGCATTACAATAGCACTTTTATGTAGTGAGATTCCGGGAACAAAGATAGTTCTACAGAGAAATGTTCAATAGCCCCCCAAACAGAGTAATGGTAAAATGATGCCTAATGGACAGTCCTTTCTGGGCTCAGCTCTTGCTCTGCGCCCCCACACACTCTAGTCCTGTGGCCACACCAGACTGTCTTTGGGAATATGTCCTCTGTTGTAACCCTGGGGTGTCTATTCATACTGTGGGCTCTGCCTGGGATCCTCTCCCCACCAGCTTGTCCCCGAAGTTCTCTCTTTGTGCCTGGCAGTCCTCAATTTCTCACCATCTCCTCTACGAGGCCCTTATGCCCCCTGTCTTCCCTCTCAGGAAAAAGGAACTCTCTCTCTTCTGTGGCATGATGGTAATATCAGGGTATAGCAGATTAGTTTGCTTTACTTGGGGACCAAAATGACTCCATTTGGTTTGGTGGGTTTGGGTTGGTTGCTGTTTCTTTGCCAACTAGCAAGAAGGTTTCTACTACCCCTCCCTCCTGGAGAAGGTTTAAACATTAAGACTGCTCTGACCTACGTAAGAAGAAACTAGCTTTTCTATGACTAAACTTTCAGTTAAATAGGTCTCTTGTTAATAAGACAGAAGGAAGATGCGAGGAAAGATCACCTCTGAAAGAAATAAGAAGAGGTGGTAAGATATTCTGAGAGTTAAAAAGAGCCTGGAGAAGAGACACTATCTGAGCTATCTGAACAAACTGTCCAGCAAGGAGGTGGGCCTGCTGCTCTGGGATAAAGGCCTGTATGGTCCAGTTACTAGAGGATCACAGAGCTGGCGGGAGACAAGAAGCTGGGCTTCTGTCACCAACATGTCCAACGAAGACTTTTACCAACATCTCACTGCTCTGCCCTCAGGAGGGTACCACCCATTCTTTTGGTGCCATTCTGATTACCCCATGGAAACAATTTTAGGGCCAGCCCTAATCCAATATGATCAAAATGGATAAAACCATACAGGGAGAATATTATGTGATGACAAGCAAACACTGAGATGCTGCAGCTGCAAACCAAGGAAATCAGGTATTACCATTTGTCACCAGAAGCTAGAAGACAGACGTGAAATGGACTGTCACTCAGAAGGTTATAAACACCTGGATTTGGACTTCTAGGCTCCAGAACCATGAAAGAACAACTTTCTATTGTTTTCAGTTCAGTTCAGTGGCTCAGTCGTGTCTGACTCTTTGCAACCCCATGAACCACAGCATGCCAGGCCTCCCTGTCCATCACCAACTCCCAGAGTTCACCCAAACCTATGTCCATAGGGTCGGTGATGCCATTCAGCCATCTCATCCTCTGTCATCCCCTTCTCCTCCTGCCTTCAATCCCTCCCAGCATCAGGGTCTTTTCCAATGAGTCAACTCTTCGCATGAGGTGGCCAAAGTATTGGAGTTTCAGCTTCAGCATCAGTCCTTCCAATGAACACCCAGGACTGATCTCCTTTAGGATGGACTGGTTGGATCTCTTTGCAGTTCAAGAGACTCTCAAGAGTCTTCTCCAACACCACAGTTCAAAATCATCAATTCTTCGGTGCTCAGCTTTCTTTATAGTCCAACTCTCACATCCACACATGACCACTGGAAAAACCACAGCCTTGACTAGATGGACCTTTGTTGGCAAAGTAAAGTCTCTGCTTTCTAATATGCTATCTAGGTTGGTCATAACTTTCCTTCCAAGGAGTAAGCATCTTTTAATTTCATGGCTGCAATCACCATCTGCAGTGATTTTGGAGCCTAGAAAAATAAAGTCAGCCACTGTTTCCAGTTTCCCCATCTATTTCCCATGAAGTAATGGGACCGGATGCCATGATCTTAGTTTTCTGAATGTTGAGCTTTAAGCCAACTTAAAGCTTTTTCACTCTCCTCTTTCACTTTCATCAAGAGGCTCTTTAGTTCCTCTTCACTTTCTGCCATAAGGGTGATGTCATCTGTATATCTGAGGTTATTAATATTTCTCCCGGCAATCTTGATTCCAGCTTGTGCTTCTTCCAGCCCAACGTTTCTCATGATGTACTCTGCATATAAGTTAAATAAGCAGGGTGACAATAAACAGCCTTGATGTACTCCCTTTCCTATTTGGGACCAGTCTGTTGTTCCATGTTCAGTTCTAACTCTTGCTTCCTGACCTGTATATAGGTTTCTCAAGAGGCAGGTCAGGTGGTCTGGTATGCCCATCTCTTTCAGAATTTTCCACAGTTTATTGTGATCCACACAGTCAAACGCTTTGGCATAGTCAATAAGTCAGAAATAGATGTTTTTCTGGAACTCTCTTGCTTTTTCTATTGTTTGGAGCCACCCAGTTTGTGGTACTTTTTATAGTAGACCTAGGGAACTAACAGTCTTGAGAAGGAAGTCTGCAAGTCAAAAAAAGAAGAGATTCCCCAGACACCGAGTGAGCCCCGGTTTTTGCTGCTATGGCTGCACAATGTCCTTCATGGGGTCAAGTTACTTTTGCTTGCCTGGGTCTCTTCCTTAACAACAACAACAACAAAACTTGTATTTTACAACTGCATTGGTATGATGATTAATGTTTTAAGATCATATATTCAACCATTCTCTTTAACCTAAAAGTTCAATTTCTTCCTGTGGATCTTCTTAAAAATATTATTTTCTTGGGCTCCTAGATGTATGCAGCCTCTGCCCCAGCACTGACTGAAGTGAAACGTTAGTCATTCAGTCAACTCCGACTCTTTGCGACCCCATGAGCTGTAGTGCAACAGTCCCCTCTGTCCCTGGAATCCTAGTGGGTCACCATACCTTTCCCCGGGGGATCTTCCCAGCCCAGGGTTTGAACCCAGATCTCCTGCACCGCAGGCAGATTCTTCACTGCTGAGCCACCAGGGAAGCCTGCTGAATGATTCAGTCCTGACTGCTCGCTGCACAACCTGACAGAACTGGAACTCTCTGAGCTGGGAGAGCGGTTCATGACGTCACCACACAGTCCGCAGTGTTCCTGTGGCTTTTTTAGAGTTTTCTTTCAGACAGGATTGCATTTGGCTAACTACATGGTTGGCACTGTGTGAAATGTATTTCTGTGTGAAAGGCTCTCAGTGCTATGATGCAGTGGGCAATGCTGAGGTCACACCAAGTTTCCAGCAGTGTGGTGCGCTACAGAAATAACATACAGCAGATGGCAAGTATTCCACAGATTATCTTTAATAAGCAGAAAGATAAGAACACTTAAACAAAACTTGTCCTAAAACCTTTTAAACCAAGGTTCCCTCTAAGAGTTCCTAGACAAAGTTTACCTCTGGTTCATTCGTCAGAACTGTTCTTCCTCCCCAGAGGCCTGTATAGAACTGCGACAGTGTTTCTGGAGGTTCAGCCTGCAATCCACTGACAATTTCCACACAAGTGACTATTTCTAGGTAAGACAGCACTGCTGTAACTCAAAGCCTAGTAAGTTGTTCATTTGCTTAAGGTTCCTTTTGATATACTAAGTGGATAATTGTGAGCTGGCTATACCTATCCCCACCCTGAGAAAGAAAAAAGGCATCAGTTAAAATAGTGGCTTTTTCTCCATTACACAAAATTGCTTCTCAGTGTGTTATAAGAAGGTATTTATGAATTAATTGGACAATCTGTGCATTTATATACTTTGCCTAAATGCCACAGGGAACATACAAGGGAAATAGAGAATTCATCACCTTAAGGACTATATAGTTGTTTGAGAAGACAGAGAACATGCAAATATTTAACAGCTTGAAAATAATGACTTGGTCATTATTATCACATTTATATTCATATGATCAGTGAATCAATAAAAATTTGTATCTGGGAAACACAAAATTTGACAGAGTTTATTACGGTGATCTGACCTAACCACTTTGCATGTATCATTTTAAAAGGAACTCTGGTCCACTTTCCCACTAAACAACTTTATCTAGAGTCATAGCTGGGGAAGTTCTCTCCCTGACTCTCAGAAACTTTCCGTTATATAACTTGGCCATGAGCAAGCTAATGAAAAGCTATGTTCTGTCAACCAAACTGAGCATTTTTAGACAAGAGATAATATTTTTATCATGAGTTTCCCAGCATCTGAGGAGAGTTTTGCATGTAGTAGACACTCAGAAAAGAATACATCAAAAAGCATTAATAAACTAAAATTCCATATTTACATACAAGGTAATCAGGATGATATTTATGATGTATTTAGCCTAAAAGGGGGCGTTAGGCAATAGATTTCATAATTGCATTCCTTGGGATTGTAGTTCTCAAATTTTAATGGATGCATCATTTGTATAGATAGCTTGTTTTAAATTCAGGCTTCATGAGAAATTATGATTTCATAGGTATAAGGTATGAGGCAGGAATCTTTGAACACAGAAGTCCACTCTCTGATAAACTTGAGAAACATTATTGTAAACAGTGAGGTCTTCTTTGGTGCATCTGATTGTACATCCAGGTTATGATTTACTCTTTAGAAACATACCTACTTTCTACACTGAAATAATGATTAGAAGAGCATCATAAAACTTAATTCAGCAAATCATGCAGCAGTACAGTGCTTCTGAAGCTTTAGTGTGCACATAATTACCAGGTATCTTGTTAAAATGCAGATTGTCACTGAGTCTGATGTGAACTTGGAATTCCACATTCTGAAAAGCTTCCAGTTATATCCCTCAAGGTGATGAATTCTCTATTTCCCTTGTATGTTCCCAATAGCATTTAGGCAATGTACATAAACACATGCGGAGGATGCTGGTTCCAGGGAACTCACACCTTGAGTAGTAAAGATGTATAGGATCTCTCTCAAATGTGATACACGAAACACCAGGCTTATAGGACACATCTCACCAAAAGTGCTCCTTGGATGAATAAACACTTTCAGGGCTGTATGCTACAACTCACTCTTGGAGATACGGTTATCTCTGCTGTAATATACATTAAAAGTGGTAAAGTTATGCAATGCATTGCCACAATTTTAACTTCACAAAATGTATTTTAACCATTAACTTCCCAGAAATTGGCATTGTCTAGTACAGGGGACATCTCTTGTGCCACTCAGAGCTGCTCAGTCCCACCGCTACTCCAACCATAGCTGCAACAACTATTTCCTCTCGGCTCCCAATCTGTCACAAGCTCGCCGATAGCACACAGCATCGTTCCTGCCACATATCTGCTCACTTCCTGCCCAGGGTGTGAGCTGCCCAAATGCTCCAGCAAAGGACCACAGTGGAGCCAGCTTGTCCCATGGGCCTAGGCAACCCAGACATGCAGGCCATCCTTTCCCAGGGGATGATGGATAAGACCTTTCTCTGTTCATCCCAAGGTAAATACTTTTCAGGCATATTTAGCAAGATTCCTCAGAAGGTGCCATGAGGTAAACACCACAGAGCCTGTAGGTGCTGACCATTTGATAATGCATCTTTCCCCCTTCTCTTCTACCCTTTCCTCACTCCAACTCTATGCAATCATTTCCCAAATAAACTGGCATGAAATGCATCTAGTCCAAATTCAGTTAAGCTCTAAGTATAAAATACACACCTGATTTCAAAGATTTTGGTATAAAAAAGAACAGAAATGCCTTCTTAATAACATTATATTGATTACATGTTGAAATGCTATTTGGAATATATTCAATTGTGATCTTGTGATTTACAGTAAGAAATGTGTATTTGGTCTTCATTCTCATTCTTGTCACAGAGCTCTTAAAACCCTCGGAATTCCCTAAGTGCTAAGGGTGATAAAGATCAAAAATGTGACTTTTGTTACTGAAGCCCCCCTTCAACCCCATCTGGAGTTTACGTTAATGAGGTAACTCAGAACAGTCTCCTAAGGGGGCTGGTTATCAGGCAACCAACCTGGTAACTAGAGCTTTTGAAATTTCAACTTCCCTGGTGTCCACCACATCCCCTCAAAGAGGAGGGTTTTAGATACTAAGTTCCCTTACCAATGTCAAAAGATTTAATCAATCACGCCTATATAATGAAGCCTCCATGAAAATCCCTGAAGTACAGGGTTAGGGAGCTTCTGGGATGTGGAACACATGGAGGTATTGGGAGGGCGGCACAGCGGAAGGAGAGATGGAAAGCCAACCCCTCCCCAACACCCTGTCCTGTGCACCTCTCCCATCTGGCTATTCCTGAGTTCTATCACTTCATAATAAACTGAAAATCTGGTAAATAAACTCTTTTTGTGAGTTCTGTAAGCCATTCTAGCAAATTATTAAACCTGAGCAGAGTGTTTGGGAACCTCCCCCCTGCAGCCTGTCAGCAGAAGCACAGATGACAACCTGGACTTTTGAGGCAGTTCAGTGAATAGGTGGAGACCAGTCTTCTGGGACTGAAATCTTCACCTGTGGAGTCTGTGCTAAGCCCACATAGTGAACATGTTGGAGAACTGCTTGATGTTGGAAAAGTTCACACACATCCAGTATCAGAAGTACTAAGAGGAGAGTAGAAAATGGAAATAGAGGGCTTCTAAAACTATAATTTCATCAGCTAAATAAAATACATGGTTAGAGTCTTACCTGGTTGTTTTTACTCTTTTTTTTTTTCTTAAAGAGCATGGCTCCTAGAAACTTAACATTAGATATGTGGTTCTCATTTATGTTGGCTAGCACTATTGTCAGCTTTGTGGACCATGCCACACCCTTCCAGAAAACTGCCTCTTTATTAACTCACAGGTAGTTATTAGGGTGCTTGAAACCAAAGGACCCAGCCAATAAATCTACCAGGACAATAGATAAGAGATGATTATGTAACTTTTCATTTTATCTCCATTTCTGCCCATTCAACCAGCATTAACCCAGCCATCAGGAAGAACAAAGACAAATCGTCCTTCTCAGTCATTCTCTAGGTCAAAAATTCTGGTTGCAAATTAGACTATGTGAGCAGCTTTTGGAAATATTCTGATAAGGGGAACTCACTGAAGACCAAGTAACTCAGGACCTCTGGGGAATGAGCCCAGGAACTTCCCATGTGGTAATAATGTGCAGCCGCTGAAGAATCAGTGGCAAAGCCTGTCTAGACAGCTTGTCTTATCCACATTGGATGTGGGGAGATATGACTATGAACGACAGACTCCAGGAACACCATTACCTTTCCTGTAGTTACTTATGAACATCAAATGCTCTGAAACTTTTTTCAACTTCTATAAGATTCTGTTCAACATTAATTAGCAAAATTGACTTGAATTAACATTGTTTAAACCATTACTGTGAAATGCTAAACACTGTGTTTATTTATTGACTTAGAAGAAAGGGGCCTCAGATCCTCCTCATTAGAATATCTTTGTCCAAGGGACATCTAAATGCTTTCTGGCATCAATTAACACAGCTCCAGCTAGTAGACTAGACAACTAACAGTTTCCAGTAGTCTGTAGGTGTTTGTACTTAAGCAACTTAAACAAAAGTTTTCATTCTCTTCTGGGTGTGAAGAGAGAATTTTCCCAAACCCTTGTCTTATGTATTGTATAATTATTAAAGCATAACATCAAGTGGTTATCTCTTTATAAAGGCTAAAAGTTGCTCCTTAATTTAGTTAATTGTCTGGAAAGATGTGAAAACATCACTAATCTTACAAAAGTAACAAATCTCAAGTTTCAATTTTTTTAATGTATTTATCTTTCACAATATACAGAATCTAAAATTATATTTATGACTGGAAGTTTCCATACCCTGGACCAGTCACTCAATCTCTATGTGTTTCATCTCCTCCCCTCAAAAACAAAACAGAAGTAACTACCAAGAAGATAGAAAGATACTTCACTTAGAGTGCTATTGTTGATATGTAACCAGTAATATTATTATTACTTTTATGTGCATGTGCTCAGTCATTTAGTCATGTTTGACTCTGTGTGACCCCTCTGGACTAGCCTACCAACCTCCTCTATCCATGGGATTTCCAAGGCAGGAACATTGGACGGGGTTGCCATTTATTTCTCCATATTACTATTACAGTCAAGTTCAATTCTGTAGTTTTTCAGTGGTCAGAATTATGACAAAAAGAAGGAAAATAATTTGCCTAAGGTCACACATTTAGCTTCTAATGAGCTAGTCTGTATTTCAACCCAGATTTCAAACCCTAAATTCACTCCTCTCTCCTCTTCAGTGATATCATTCACTTCCATGGAAACTATGAGTTAATAATTTTTATGGTTTTAAGCTGCTAAGTATTTTTGTTAATTTGTTGAGCAGCAAGAAATAACTGATACATTATTATTCATCTGTGTTCTCTAAAGACTGAAAGCACAGGATCTAAAAGAGGATGTATTAATACATTCATTCAATTACGTAGTCATTCTCACATCCATCCATTTCCCATTTATTGAGAACCTACATTTCAGGTGGTTTCCAGATACTGGGGATACGATAGTGGAATATAATGCAGACCTTCTCCTTATGGAAGTTACAGTCAAGGTAAGTAAAGCAGTTCAGTTCAGTTCAGTCGCTCAGTCGTGTCCGACTCTTTATGACCCCATGAATCGCAGCACGCCAGACCTCCCTGTCCATCACCAACTCCCGGAGTTTATTCAAACCCATGTCCATCGAGTCGGTGATGCCATCCAGCCATCTCATCCTCTGTCGTCCTCTTCTCCTCCTGCCCCCAATCCCTCCCAGCATCAGGGTCTTTTCCAATGAGTCAACTCTTCACATGAGGTGGCCAAAGTACTGGGGAGTTTCAGCTTCAACATCAGCCCTTCCAATGAACACCCAGGGCTGATCTCCTTTAGGATGGACTGGTTGGATCTCCTTGCAGTCCAAGGGACTCTCAAGGTCTTCTCCAACACCACAGTTCAAAAGCATCAATTTTTCAGCGCTCAGCTTTCTTCACAGTCCAACTCTCACATCCATACATGACCACTGGAAAAACCACAGCCTTGACTAGACAGACCTTTGTTGGCAAAGTAATGTCTCTGCTTTTTAATATGTTATCTAGGTTGCTCATAACTTTCCTTCCAAGGAGTAAGCATCTTTTAATTTCATGGCTGCAGTCACGATCTGCAGTCATTTTGGAGCCCAAAAAAATAAAGTCTGACGCTGTTTCCCCATCTATTTCCCATGAAGTGATGGGACCGGATACCATGATCTTAGTTTTCTGAATGTTGAGCTTTAAGCCAACTTTTTCACTCTCCTCTTTCACTTTCATCAAGAGGCTCTTTAGTTCCTCTTCACTTTCTGCCATAAGGGTGGTGTCATCTGCATATCTGAGGTTATTGATATTTCTCCCAGCAATCTCGATTTCAGCTTGTGCTTTTCCAGCCCAACGTTTCTCATGATGTACTCTGCATATAAGTTAAATAAGCAAGGTGACAATATACAGCCTTGATGCACTCCTTTTCCTATTTGGAACCAGTCTGTTGTTCCATGTCCAGTTCTAACTGTTGCTTCCTGAGCTGCATATAGGTTTCTCAAGAGGTAGGTCAGGTGGTCCAGTATTCCCGTCTCTTTCAGAATTTTAGATTCTGATTGATTCTGATTTAAATTCACATTCCATCCAAGTACTGCATTTCGGACTCTTGTTGACTATGATGGCTACTCCATTTCTTCTAAGGGATTCCTGCCCACAGTAGTAAATGTAATGGTGGTCTGAGTTAAATTCACCCATTCCAGTCTATTTTAGCTCAGTGATTACTAAAATGTCAACGTTCACTCTTGCCATCTCCTGTTTGACCACTTCCAATTTGCCTTGATTCATGGACCTAACATTCCAGGTTCCTAGGCAATATTGCTCTTTATAGCATTGGACCTTGCTTCTATCTCCAGTCACATCCACAACTGGGTATTGCTTTTGCTTTGGCTCCATCCCTTCATTCTTTCTGGAGTTATTTCTCCACTGATCTCCAGTAGCATATTGGGCACCTACCAACCTAGGGAGTTCCTCTTTCAGTATCCTATCATTTTGCCTTTTCATACTGTTCATGGGGTTCTCAAGGCAAGAATACTGAAGTGGTTTGCCGTTCCCTTCTCCAGTGGACCACATTCTGTCAGACCTCTCCACCATGACCCGTCCGTCTTGGGTGGCCCCACACGGCATGGCTTAGATTCATTGAGTTAGACAAGACTGTGGTCCTGTGATCAGATTGGCTAGTTTTCTGTGATTATGGTTTTAGTGTGTCTGCCCTCTGATGCCCTCTCGCAACACCTGCCATCTTACTTGGGTTTCTCTTACCTTGGACGTGGGGTATAAAGTAAAGCAGTAACTACACAATAAATGTCTGATAAATGAGTTGAGGTAGAACATGGTAAAGTAAATTTTAGCTGATATTAAGTTTTTTACAAATATGCTAGTGTAATGATTCAGTCACACTGATACAAACTGAACTGATTTTCTTCCCAGGTTCAAAAGAAGCAAGAAAACCTAGAGCAGAGTCAGAAGCTGGTGGTGATGGTACCCAGGCCTTTGGTTTGTTTTAATACCCTTGTATACTAATACTTAGGCAATGGTGATCAAGAGATGCAACATTACTAAAACACAGGCATTCAGACCCCACATGTATGCAAATACAAGTACATAAAAGACCACTATGGCTGTACACATATTCTTTAAAAAAACAGAATGTGATAAAAATTTTATATATAATCATCAATATTCTAAACTACAAGGAGGATCAAACATGTAAACATTACAAGGAGAAAAATCCAAACTGTGGGAAAATAATGCAGTTTCTTCCACTAATTAATATCAAGAAAAGTAAGAAAATATTGATAGGTTAAATTTTTTTAACTTATAATATATACCAACCAATTACAACTCATTGCTTTTATTTAGCTCTCAAAAAAAAAAAGAAAGAAAAACTCTTAAAAGAGAAGGCAAAAAAAGATACACATTTAAAACTTTAAGGAAAATTATGAAACCATTATGAAAATTTGAACACTGAGTATATATTTGATGATGTTTAGGGATCATGATGTTTTGACCAAGATTTTAAAAAGTCCCTGACATTTAGAGACATCTACTGAAATTATTATGGATGAAGTAATATGATAGCTAAACTTTGCCTCGAAACAATCAGGTAAAATGAAGAACAGGGACAAGAAAGACCAGGGACTGATAAATTTGGACTCTCAGTGATGAGTAAATGGAGTTTCATTAAATATTGTTTCCTGATTTTTTAGTTCATGAGGCTTAATATCATGAAAACAATCCAATTTAAAAAAAAATGGGCAGAAGACCTAAGCCAAGAGGCACATGAAAAGATGTTCAACATCCCTAAATACTAAAAAAATGCAAATCAAAACTACAATGAAGTATTAGTAAGATCACCTCACAATGGTCAAAAGGGTTATCATCAAAAAGTCTACAAATAGTAAATGCTGAGAGGGGGTGTGGAGAAAAGGGAATCTTCCTACACTGATGGTGGGAATGTAAATTGATATAGCCACTGTGGAGACGAGAACGGAGGCTCCTTATAAAACTGAAAGCATGCAGCGGTCATACTAAGTGAAGTAAATCAGAGAAATATCATATGTTATCCCTTATATGGAGTATCTAAAAAGAAGTGATACAAATGAACTTATTCACAAAACAGAAATTACAGACTTACAGAAAGAACTTATGCTTGGTGGGGTGGGGAAGGATGGGGGAAAGGGACAGCAAGGGATTAACATGTACACGCTGCTATGTTTAAAATGGAAAACCAACAGGGACCTACTGTATAGCACAGGGAACCCTGCTCAATGTTATGTGGCAGCCTGGATGGGAGGCGAATCCAGGGGAGAATCGATACACATATATGTATGGCTGAGCTCTTTTGTTAAGGGAAGCACACTGACTGAAATCACCCACCTTGACCAGACACCATAGTCCATTTGCATGAGCTGTTTTCGACAGAAGGTCCCACTAAGGAACATGAAACTAATAAGCCACCACCAACCGCAAGAGTTTGGGAAAGGTCAAAAGGAGATACCACATGTCCGACCACCTCCCAGAATCCTTCTTGCAGGCATCCACCTTGGCTGAACCACCAGAAAGGACTCTGCATCAGAATGATTGGCTAAAGACAACCTGGAAACTAATCCCATCACCATAAAGCCCAAGATTGCCAGCCACGTGGCAGAGCAGGTCTCCTGGGGTTCCTTACCCTACTGCTCACTGCACGGGTGCCCTTTCCCAATAAAATCTCTTGCTTTGTCAGCACATGTGTCTCCTCAGACAATTCATTTCTGAGTGTTAGACTAGAGCCCAGTTTCGGGCCCTGGAAAGGGTCCCCCTTCCTGCAACACCTTTGCAGTTTACCTGAAACTATCATAGCATTATTAACCAGCTACACAGCAATACAAAATTAAAAAAAAAAAATTAAAAGACTAAATACTGCTTTCTGTTTTTATATGTTTTTGGAATAATAATGAATTTTTTTAAATAGGATATTTCCATTAAAACTCTGGTTTTCAAATCCTCTTAAAAGATACCCAAGGATCAGACAATAAGCAATTGGACCTGAGAGCTGACAGAACCGTCTCAAGTTGACCATGACCTCATTGCTTCCTGTGCCTTTGCTGCACCAGCTTCACTCCTGTATGTTATATTCTGGGCACTAAGTGTATTTGATCTCTAGGGAAACTAGACATTCCTGCAGCACCACCTTGGAAACCAAAGCTGTAATTTGGTGCTCTAGCGGCCAGGAAGGAGAATGCAGCCCAAGACACAGCTCACAGGCAGGGTTAATCTGGTTTCAACATTTTAACCTCTTTTTGAGGTTAATTCAAAAGCTTTATTTTAGAGGAAAGCTCTATTCGAGTAACTTTCATTTGCAAGACAAAGGACAGAATAAAAATGAAACACCAGACACTCAAATGGCTGATTTGCTATTTCCTAAGGCTTTTGTAGGAGCTAAAATATAAAATGATACTTTTCCTACTGTTTCTATTACAGATTCACTTAACATTTTAAAATCTCTTTTTAAACCTTCAGGACTGAAGAAAAGAGACTCCAATTATAATACCAGGCCTCTTAGTACAGGAAACTCTGCCTTTTTCTGTTTCTAGGTTTGCTTTCAGTTGTTAGTCAATTATAGGAATAAGTTTTTGATGTTTTTAAATGGATGTCATTTTAGATAAAACACATTTTTCTCTGTAAAAATCACTGGCATTGAGTAAGTGGAAAAATAGGAAATAATTACCCTGTCTGTTCTCTTCATTAAACTGGGGGAAAATGGATGCAAAGGCTAAAACTGGTCCCAAAAAAGCATCTCATGGTGGTCATATACCACTGTATAAAAAGCTCATTTAAAAATTAAGATAGTTAGTGGAACAATGTATAAACGCTTTTAAAGAGAAAACTCGACACTAAGAACATCAGAGACCAATTAACTAAAGATAACAAAGTTTTTATTTTCTTGTATTTGCAGAAAGTTCTTCTATACATTGTTCTCCAGGGGATCATCTCAACCCAAGATCGAACTTGTGTCTCCTGCTTGGCTCTTTACCACTGAGCCACCAGGGAAGCCTCCTCATACGTAAAAGAGGAAGGGGTATGGGGGTTTCAATTATGTCCATGCTAATACTGTTATTTATAATTATTAATAATAGTAATAACATTAATACATATGCCAGGTACCATTCTAGCTGCATGTATGAATCATTTATTTCACATAACAATTTTATAGATTAATTATGGTTATTAATCTCTCTATCTGAACATTTATGTCAGATAAGAGAACCAAGGTTTTGGGTATAAGATATTCATAAACTGTAGAATTAATTAGGAAGAAAAACAGGATACGACCTAAGAATCTGACTTGACATTCTAACCATTCTGACAGTTTTGGCCTATGTGCACTGCTCTGTTTTTCTTAAACTAAGTTATCAACCATGTGATTCAAAGGATGTGGAAAACCCTTCGCCCCTGACTCTGCTTCTGCAGTCCTTCTCCTGATGGGGCAGTGCTGCAGGAAAATTTTGTGTTTGTATTTCCTGATCATTCTATGGTCTCAGATATCCATAATTTTGCCCAACAAATTCTCTGCGAAGAGACTGAACTTTGAAAGAGGTTTGCTGCCCCTCCCCACTGACTCACCATCTCCTGCTGCAGGTGCAGCTTTGCAGGTGTAGCTGGAAAGCCCATTGTTTTTAATGCTGAATTTAGAGAAAGGGTTCCTTTGATAAAGATCCAAGCAGGTAGATGTAATTTAGAGTATCACTCTGGGTCCTAGTCTTTTGGAACAGAGTCTAAGAACCCATAAGCTGCTCAACTACCAAAAGAACTGCATCCAATTCCATAGATTTATCAGACTCTCAAAGCCCATCTGAGGGCCCTCCTAGAGGTCCTCAGACTCTTGGGTAAGAACTCTCGCTCTTGTGACTACCCCACACGCAGTGTCAAAAACACATCCACCAAGTCTAACCACTGAAAGCAGGCAGTACACACAGGGTCAGGCACACAGAACGCGTATGCACCTGGCTCTGCCACCTACCAGCTCTGTGACCGTGAACAAGCTCTCTACAAACTCCAATCCCCTCATCTCTGAAGTTGTCTTAATTCTAGTTACCATATCACAGTTGTTGGAGGTTTAATTACATAATGTGGTTTAATGCTTAACACAGTAAATACTCATGAAATACTTATGAAAATGGTAAAGACAGGATGATACAGATGTTTTTATCACTATGACATGATGAATCTTACCAAGGAAAGGCTAAGGAGGCACCAGTTGTTTCATTTCTGGGGACAGAAAAGTAGAAACTAGCTTAAATGAATAAAGCAGCAACTATTTGCTTTGGACTAAACAAAGGCCTTCATGACAGCAATGATGAATTCATATTGATACTATTCCTTTAAAGAAGTCACTAGATACGAATAATAAAGACTCATAGTTTTGGAGATGGTCCTTTCATATTCTTTTTTTTTCATTTCTTTTTTTATTATTTGGAGACTAATTACTCTACAATATTGTAGTGGTTTTTGTCATACATTGACATGAATCAGCCATAGATTTACATGTATTCCCCATCCTGATTCCCCCTCCCACCTCCCTCTCCACCCGATTCCTCTGGGTCTTCCCAGTGCACCAGGCCCGAGCACTTGTCTCATGCATCCAGCCTGGGCTGGTGATCTGTTTCACCCTAGATAATACACATGTTTCGATGCTATTCTCTTGAAACATCCCACCCTCGCCTTCTCCCAGAGAGTCCAAAATTCTGTTCTGTACATCTGTGTCTCATATTCTTTATTTAATCCAATCCTAACATAAATTTTCTGATAGTTATTATCATAACTGGCATTTTACAGATAAGAAAACTTGAGTTTGAGAGAAGTCAGGTGTTTTATTGACATTCATACTACTGATACATAGCACAGACAGAATTGGGATCTTATCCCTTAGTTCTGAGCTCATTCTGAGAGAGGAAGAGAGAACAGGACCACAGAGGAGATCAGAGGGTAAGGTGACCTGAGCTCCCTAAAATGGGATAAAAACTCAACACTTCATTTTAAATTGGAGGTACACACTAGTATTTGAGGGGAACAACATCATCATTCAGTAGGGATTTTTCTCTCTGCAAATCATTTTTCTTTAACAAGATGGCATTTTAATTTTGTTTCCTTTTGTTTGTCTGTTGGAGGTGATGCAAATTTCCCAACAATTACGTTTCTCATTCATCAGCTTTCTCCTGGTTAAGAAGAGTTCTTCTAATTAAATGTAAACACATTTGGCAAATCTGTGTAGTAGTGTCCAAAGGTCTCCCATGATGATGTGAGCTGTCATCAGAGTCCACCTAAGTGTTTGCTTTGAATACCAAGTGATTTCCATAAAGCCCAGGCCCTACACAAGGATGAGCTTGAATATAATCAACTAAGTAGTCCCTTCTTGACAAAGACAACAGAAAGTTGCAAATTTTGGCTTCCACTGAGGTGTCAGGATATTGTGTAAACGTTTCAAAGCCAATTAGTCCTACAATGACTTCTGGATTAGAGATACCTTGTCAAAAGGAGACAATCCATGCACTGTAAAGAGGATAAAGAGGCCAAATGATGACTGTATTTATTTTTTCCTTTTTAACTGAAGTATAACCAATCTCTTTTGCACAGCAAAATGACACAGTTATATACATATACACATTGTTTTTAATATTATTTTCCATTATGGTTTATCCCAGGAGACTGAATGTAGTTCCCTGTGCTATACAGGAGGATTTTACTCTATCCATTCTATTGCATTTATCAACTCCAAACTCCCAATCATTCCTTCTCTATCCCCACTCGCCCTTGGCAACCTCAAGTCTGATCTCTATGTCTGTGAGTCTGTTTTCTAGATAAGTTCATTGGTGCCATATTGTGGATTCCATATATAAGTACAGTACTTGCCTTTCTCTTTCTGACTGACTTCACTTAGTATGAGGATTTCCAGTTGTATCCATGCTGCTGTAAATGCCATTATTTCATTCTTTTTATGGCTGAGTAGTATTCCATTGTGGGACTTACTCAAACAGAAGCTTTTGTACAGCAAAAGAAACCACAAAAAAATGAACCGACAACCTATGGAATGGGAGAGATTATCTGCAAATGATGCAGTCAACAAGTACTTAATCTCCACAATATATATAAACAACTCATACAACTCAACAAAAATAACAAAACCAACCCAATCGAAAATGGGCAGAAGACCTTAATAGGCATTTCTCTCAAGAAGACATACAGATAGTCACAGCAGGCAAATGAAAAGATGTTCAATATCACTAATTATTAGAGAAATGCAAATCAAAACTACAATGAGTACTTCCTCACACTGGTCAGAATAGCCATCTTTTAAAAGTCTATGAATAACAAATTCTGGGGAGGGTGTGGAGAACCCTCCTACACTGTTTGTGGGACTGCAAGTGGGTGCAGCCACTATGGAAAACATTATGAAGGTTTCTCAGAAAACTAAGCACAGAGTTACCATATTACCCAGCAATCCCACTCCTAGGCAGAGACCCAGATAAAACTGTAATTCAAAAAGACACATGCACTCCTATGTTCACAGCAGCACTATTCACAACAGCCAAGACACAGAAACGACTTAAACGTCCATGAACATTTAGGTTAAATGTCAGATGGATAAAGAAGAGTTTACTTATTTTTTCAGCTGCATTCTTTAAAAAAAAAAACTAATTTATTTTAATTGGAGGCTAATTACTTTACAATATTACAGTGGTTTTGCCATACATTGACATGAATCAGCCATGGGGGTACATGTGTCTCCCATCCTGAACTGCCCTCCCACCTCCCTCCCCATCCCATCCCTCACGGTTGTCCCAGTTCACCGAGTCTGAGCGCCCTATCTCATGCATCGAACCTGGACTGGCGATCTATTTCACATATAGTAATATGTATGTTTCAATGCTGTTGTCTCAAATCATCCCACCCTCGCCCTCTTCCACAGAGTTCAAAATCTGTTCTTTATCTCTGTGTCTCTTTTGCTGCCTCGCATATACAGTCATTGTTACCATCTTTCTAAATTCCATATATATGAGTTAATAAACTCTATTGGTGTTTTTCTTTCTGACTTATTTCATTCTGTATAATAGGCTCCAGTTTCATCCACATCATTAGAACTGATTCAAGTGCATTCTTTTTAATAGCTGAGTAATATTCCATTGCATATATGTACCACAACTTTCTTATCCATTTGTCTGACGATGAACAATTAGGTTGCTTCCATGTCCTAGCTATTGTAAACAGTGCTGCAATGAGCATTGGGGTAAATGTGTCTCTTTCAATTCTGTTTTCCTCAGTGTGTATGCCCAGGAGTGGGACTGCGGGGTCATATGAAAGTTCTATTTCCAGTTTTTGTTAAGGAATCTCAACACTGTTCTCCATAGTGGCTGTACTAGTTTGCATTCCCATGAACAGTAAAAGAGAATTCCCTTTGAGAGATGTTGAGCATCTTTTCAAGTGTTTGTTAGCTATCTGTATGTCTTCTTTGGAGAAATGTCTGCTTAGTTCTTTGGTGCATTTTTTGATTGGGTCGTTTATTTTTCTGGTATTGAGCTGCATGAGCTGTGGTATATTTTTGAGATTCTTTGCCAGTTGTTTCATTTGCTATTATTTTCTCCCATTCTGTCTTTTCACCTTGCTTATAGTTTCCTTCATTGTGCAAAAGCTTTTAAGTTTAATTAGGTCCCATTTGTTTATTTTTGCTTTTCTTTCTATTACTCTGGGAGGTGGGTCATAGAGGATCCTACTGTGATTTATGTCAGAGAGTGTTTGCCTATGTTTACCTCTAGGAGTTTTATCGTTTCTGGCCTAACATTTAGATCTTTAATCCATTTTGAGTTTATTTTTGTGTATGGTGTTAGGAAGCGTTCTAGTTTCATTCTTTTACGAGTGGTTGACCAGTTTTTCCAGCACCACTTGTTAAAGAGATCATCTTTTCTCCATTGTATATTCCTGCCTCCTTTGTCAAAGATAAGGTGTCCATAGGTGCGTGGATTTTTCTCTGGGCTTTCTATTTTGCTCCATTGATCTATATTTCTGTCTTTGCGCCAGTACCATATTGTCTTGATGACTGTAGCTTTGTAGTATAGTCTGAAGTCAGGCAGGTTGATTCCTCCAGTTCCATTCTTCTTTCTCAAGATTGCTTTGGCTATTCAAGGTTTTTTGTACTTCCATACAAATTGTGAAATTATTTGTTCTAGTTCTGTGAAAAATACCATTGGTAGCTTGATAGGGATTACACTGAATCTATAGAGTGCTTTGGGTAGTATACTCATTTTCACTATATTGATTCTTCCAAATCCATGAACATGGTGTATTTCTCCGCCTATTTGCATCATCTTTGATTTCTTTCAGTTGCATTCTTATTGTAATTTGCAGACATCATTCAAGCAAACATTGTTGCATCTAGCTATGATACATGGTAAGGCTGTGACATCTTTCATTTCCTTGTTACATCATGAATGCTTGGCCTCAAAAAAATGATAATTTACCTTAATTTGAATGCAGGACAGGAAGAGAGGGAGTGTTTTGAACATTTCTTGTATTCCTAGTTCTGAAGGGATAATTGGGTCAAGGATGAAATGTCCTCAGTGTGAACTATCAGTTAATGAGTAAATGGATTCCTCCCCAATATTGAAACTTGTTAAACCTGCAGTTTCAGTTTGGATTTAATTTGAAGCCAGTGTCAACTACTGTATGTAACTTAGTGTTTTCTGTCTCAAGAAAGGAAGAACCAATGCATGAACTCGAACTTTTGTGGGTCACCAGAAAATTTAAAACCTTTTTCACATGCTGGGAAAGATTGAAGGTAGGAGGAGAAGGGGATGACAGAGATGAGATGGCTGGATGGCATCACTGACTCAATGAGTTTGACTAAACTCCAGGAGTTGGCGATGGCCAGGGAGGCCTGGCTTGCTGCAGTCTATTGGGTTGCAAAGAGTTGGACACAACTGAGAGACTGAACTGAACGAGTAATATCAAAATTTCTAGTAAGAGGAAAATGCACACCAAATTTTTCAGAGCAAACTCAGACAGGAGTTGGTAATTGCAAACTTTTTATTTTAAGCTATGAGGCTACCTAAAGCCATGACGTGCAGTGGTGGGAACTGGGAAAGTAAAGATAACGTGAGATAACTAGTGCTTAGGGACTTTGAATTATTTCAAATATTGAGAGGGATTTGCTATTAGACTTGAGTCTCTGAGTTCGTAAGATAACAGATACTAGCTTTTTGGGGGGTGTATGATATCTACTACGGGAGAGTTAAAATTACAGGGTGGATCTCAAAGACAAATAATATCAATAATCAATATTTCTATTAATGCTTATGCTATTTTATGTAAACTATGCCATTAAATCTTTGCAGTCACCCTACAGAGTAGGTGCAGATATGGTTTGATTGATGGGAAACAGAAGCTTAAAGAGCCAAAGAAACTTGATGAGGGACACACGGCAGCTTTAAATGGCAGAGCCAAGAGTCAAGGGAAGGTCACCTGCCCCATATATGAGCCCTCTCCTCACTAGCCACACTGTCACTAAATCATTTAAGAAATCTCATTTAAGCTGCAGAGCCAAGTTGAAATAGCTCGGTGCAGTATATTCAATCTACCCAGAAATAATTGTCACGTTAGCTCTATCAAGTTGTCTGTCAAGATTTATTGCTATTCTTAATAAATGGACCCTCATATACACCTTGAGATAGTCTGCATGGTTTGCAGTTATTTACACAGGTCTTTAGTGGTCAGTATTATTTGTCCACTCTTTTGAACGAGTTACCTCTTTTTTATCCTTATATTTTTTCTAAGAGCCTAACACACAGTAGGTGCTAAGCAAGAGCTTGTTTAACTAAATTCATTAGAAATACTTTAAGTTAATGAAGTAAAATCAATGTCCCTTTTGCCTTTTTGGTGTAAATATATATATATTCACATGAGTACAGGCATTTTTTTATAAATTATTTTTCTAGTTATGAAACTTAATGAGTATTTTCAAATTTCTCCTCTGAATATGATTTACTGTGTCTTCTATTATTATTATGAGACACTGAATAACAAACTTATGATGAAAAGCAGAAAAGATATAACAGCCACAGAGACTATAGCTACTAGTGTGGCAAGACAATAACTTTCCCTTTGACCTTCCTTGCATCTAGAATAAAAAGGCTAAGACAATTAGATAAGCAATCTCTTTGATCTGAAGGAAAGATGCACATCAAGTCATCAAGAAATGATATTAGCAGGAATTTATCCAGTGGACATTCATGCTGATGAGATGATGGTTCACAGGAGATAGAGCCGTGCTCTTCACACACTTTTTGCTGATCTAATTGGTGTGACTTTGAAGCTCAGGGTATTGATTCAGCTTCAGTAAAAATTAATGATCCACTTAGTTTTCTATCTGTTATCCTATCTATCTAGAAATTATAAAGGCTACAATATACAGTAGACCAGTGGTTTCTAAATTCCTGGGGAACTCTTTCAAAATAAAGATCCAAACCCTACTCTTCTGAAATTCAGATTAGCTGATATAATGGATTTGGAGGGCACAGCAGGGGGAGAGTGGGAGGGTCGCCAAGTATCTATTTTTTCCTGATTATAGCATTTCATGTTTCCTTTGAGGAATCCTGCCTCTGCTGTGGGGCTTCCTGGATGGTTCAGCAGGTAAAGAGTCCACCTGCAATGCAGGAGACATCAGTTTGATCCCTGGGTCAGGAAGATCCCCTAGAGGAGGAAATGGCAACCCACTCCAGTATTCATGCCTGGAAAATCCCATGGACAGAGGAGCCTGGCAGGCTATATTCCATGGAGTCACAGTCAGATACAACTTAGCAACTAAGCACTCCTCCTGCATCTCAGTGATGTAGTTTGGATGGAACCGACTCTACTTTTCATTACATGAGCGGGCACATGCACAGCTCTGGCCAGTTAGAGCAATGCTCTCTAATGACCACATTGCATGGCTCAGCAATAAGAAAGTGAGACTCGGTAGTGAGCTCCTCGTGGGAGCTGTTAGGAAACAGACGCCCTCTAGTCTAAGTACAGTGTGAACATAGGAAATAAGCCTGCTGCTGCCTATAAGATGAGCCAGCAGAGTGCCAGCAAATATTCTGGTGTCATTTTTGATCCTTCTGGACTGTCCTACATCTGAAGTAATCCTGGATTTTTACATTTAAATTCAATTTTGGATACTTACTAGTGCAACAGTCATAACTAACAATGCCTAAAATCATCAGTTTTTAAAAACCATACAAACCTTTCCAGCTGAGTTTTATGATCAGCCAAATTAGAAAACCACTATATGAAATATTTTAAAGAAGCATATCTTAATGTATCTTCATTCAAATTAGCATATTAAGAATGAATATGTTTACTCATAAAATGGACACTTCCAGAATTTTAAAGATGTCAGAATTGGATTACAGAAAAAAATTAATTTATCAGACTCTTAACATGACAACAGAGGATGAGATGGTTGGATGGCATCACCGACTTGATCGACATGAGTTTGAGTAAGCTCTTGGAGTTGGTGATGGACAGGGAAGCCTGGCGTGCTGCAGTCCATGGGGTTGCAAAGAGTCAGACACGACTGAGCGACTGAACTAACATGTTGCCTAAGCATCATAAATGACTCTGCCAAAGGATGTGGATTCCCTTCTCTTGGCTGGAAGTAAAATCAACCAATGTCTAGTTGGTTAGATCTCCTGGGACGGCCGCCTCCACCTATGAGAGATTCTTCAGGTTTACAAAGAAGGAAATACTGAGTAAGACTGTAAAGCCCTTGGTCCTTACTGGCAGTGGGAATGATGAACCACATCTAGTCTTCACTGCTTCACTATGATGTGGAAATCTGGCAAACATCATGAACTACCACCTGGATGTCAATCTCAACAGCCAACTGACTGTAAAATGTGGGCCTCCCCATGTGTAAAAGGTGTACAATCATAGTGTTGAGCATGCAGTCTTGTGTAAGCCATAGAGGACTATACCTGGGTATGGCAAACAAGGGCCTCTGCTATTCACAACTCCAGTCAGCCGACTGAAATTGACGTATAGTGATTTGTATATTATATATTTGTATATTGTATAACTGTATATTGATTTGTCTGTCCACTTTCTGATGTATTTTTTAGAGGCATTTTTCTGATTTAAAAAAAAAGGCATCCAAACCTGTTGTTATGTCCCTAATCCAACAACACAGTGCATTTTGTAAATTAGAGCCTCATCATTATTTTGAAACACTAGACATGGAAAAAATGTGATTGGATTTTAAATCCATCCACATTATCAAAACAAATTGAAAAGAAAGAGCTGTTATAAACTTTAAACCTAATTTGATATAATTCTTAAATGGGTATAAGATGAATTTGATTCTTCTATTATCTACTCTTGTGAATGAAGTTTCTTGTTAAAGATGCTTATCAAGAATTTGAAGAGATCATCATAAAAAATGTCTTGATCAGAAATTTCATGTAACAATTTCAAGCATTAATCTAGTTCTTAAAAATAGTTTTGTCCTCAAAGGACAGTTCAAGTTTTTCATTACTAATAAGTTAAACAGATTTTATTTAAAAATTTTATGCTTTCAGTATTATATATCTGTCCTATTACTTTTTATTCTAAAAGTTATACTTAAAAAAGGATATTTTCACCAACCTCACTTGTACTTTCAGACCCTTGCAGTTAACCTCGGTACACTGGAAACGCACACTTTGGGTTTTCATTTTTACTGTTACAGCCAGTCTCTTACTATGTGTCCCAGTTATCCTCAAGTCTTATTATTCATTTACTCATTCTTTCATTCTGTCACCGCTTTTATCACCTATGGCTACATGTATCACTATGGGATAGTGCATAAATGACAAACTGGACTTCTATAGCTGGATCATAAAACTTTATGTGGCTTCTGCCATGAGCCCTTTGGAATCACTTATTCTGGGGGAATCCAGCTGCCATGATGTTAAGATGTTCAAACTTCCCTTTGATGTGGTCCAGGTATCAAGGAATTGAAGCTTCTCTCCTACAACCAGCACTAACCTGCCAGGCATATGAATGTAGCATCTAGTAAGTGACCTTTCCAATTCCAACCAGATCTTCAACCTCAGCTGACAACTTGACTAAAGACTCTTAAGAGACCCTGAATCAGTTAAGCAACTTTAACAATTCCTAACTCACAGAAACTAGATGAAATAATAATATGTAGTTATTGGTGCTTTAAGCTACTACTTTTAAGGGGGAGATTGTAACACAGGAACAGATACATACACCAGTGCCTTGGATCATTATTATAGTACTACATTACATTAATTACTGCCATAATAGCAATCAGTCTGCACTTATCTAAAATTGCAAAAGAAAACAAAATTGAAGCATTTGCTTGACGGAGACCTAGAGTCAATCACTAGTTCAGTCATTCATTTCTACACATTGGTCTTACAATGAGAAAATTCATAGTAGTTTCCCAGCAACATCTCAGACTCTTGTATATTACAATTTTCTGAGGCCTATCCAGAAATATTATATCATTGTAGAGAGTTTTATGCAAATAAATGTCTATCTACTGTATGTGTTTAATGCAGAGCATTGTAACTTTTAATGCCCCTTCCGTTAGGCTAGGGATCACTGGTGATTTTTCACATCTCTGTTATCTTCAAGCAGCTAATAGAGTTCTCTCGATAAAGTCGGTATTTAATAATGTCCTTTCATTTATATACTCAAAATATATTTAAGCATTTTACATGTGTATATTAGTGATTCTTTGTTAGTAATCTGTATGTCCAAACATCATGCATTATGTTAGATGGTGGAGAGTATAAAGGTTATGATTTAATGACTGACACTGCCTGCTTTTTGTTGAAGGACAGGAAAGCCTGGTGTGTTACAGTTCATGGGGTCGCAGAGTCAGCAATGACTGAGTGACTGAACAGCAAACAACCTGCTAGGCACATGAGTCCGAATTTAACTATCAGAGCAAACCTATCGTTACACTGTTTTTCACATGAGGAAACTGAGTTTAATAAGGACTATGCAAACTTTCCCAAACACAAATCTGGAGAGTAGTAGAGTGAGATTAGAAATGAGGCAGGTCTGTCTGATTACAGGTCCATGCTTCTAACCACTAAACTGTCAAGGTATGAGCCTTTCTTCAGAATGCTTTTCCCACTTGTAACCTTTAAAACTAAAACAAAAGATATGTAAGCAAGGCTCTCAAACTATCCAAAATGTTTCCCATTAATTAAAATGGGATATTGAGGGTATAATTTAAGAGTATTCCCATCATTAATCAAAAACACATAAAATTAAAATGAATTATCTCAAATAATTACTGGTTTGGAGGACTCAGTGCATACTGTAATAACTGTCCATGCACTTTGAGTCCACATGCCAGTGGAGCTTTTACCTGCCAGGAGACTACAATTCGTGTTCGGTACAGAGAAAAATTTGAGGCAGGTCTAAAATGTGAAAACTTAAGTTTTAAAATAATTGTTTTTTTATTCAAAAGAGTTGGTCAAAAGACAAGTTAATACATGACACTTTCATTGAGCATAATTTGTTTAAAAATAAATTAATTTCAAAGCCCTTAATTCAGTTTTTAAAAGTGAAACCATTCTAGTAACTCAATTTATCTGCAACTTATACTTTTTTTAACTCAATTTAAAAGTTAATCTTATTGTATTTTAAACTCTGAAACAATCTATTCTTTATATATGGAAAAGCCTGTTTGCTGATTTATATATATATATATATATATATTTATCTATATATATATATATAAATTTGGTCTTAAAAGATCCACAGATAAATTCATAATTAACTAGCTTATTTATAAGTTATACATAGATAAAAGTAACATATATGGTCCCCTTCAAACTACATCATAGTTATAGATACACAAATATAGCTTTTATAAACCTTTACATGACTGAAAATTCTCCCGTAGTTTCTTTTTTTGTTGTTTTATTATTTATTTCTTCATTTTGAGTTATTTTGGCTGGGGTATCAGTTATCATCACCAATTGGTTAGAACTTTCTGAAAAAGGCCATTACTGCATTACTCATTACTGTATTGAATATTGCCTAATTGATAATACCATGGGGTGTACTATATTATTTCCCATTATTGACTCACTTTTTCCTCTTTATTAACATATCCTCTTCATTAACCCACACTGGCCAATGGAATGTGAGCAGAGGTGTCATAGGTCATGTTCAAGCAAAAGTTTGGCTCTGTCCCTTGCTTTCCCTACTCCATGGAAAAATGCCACCCCAAACAGTGAACACTACATGAGCCTAAATTCCAAGAAAAAGATCTGGAAATGCCTAAGTCAGTACAAAGTTTCTGGCCTATTCTGGGTGTAAGGCCAGAAGATCTCTGGGTGTAAGCCACTAGGATTTCAGGACTGTTATTTAAAGCAGTTGATTGAAACAATCATTTTCCAATAGGGCTATTGTGCAACTTAAAGGAGATACAATCTTTGAAAGGCAAGAGACAGGACCATGTATTGAATGTGCACCATCCCATTTGTTTCAGGCAATACTACATGAGGTAGGAATCTGTATTTGTTATACACACAACAGAACTGAGATTCAGAGAAACTAAGTTGTTCCAAACCACAGAGTAAACAAGTAGTACATATGGAAATTAAACTTAGTTCTAGTTACTTCAACTTTTTGTTCATGTTTTTCCTGTTACAGTTAGAAATTGCAAAATGTGCTTTGTAAAATGTCAAACTCTGCATCATTATTTTTGAAAATATTCATATTGATGAAAAATTGTTATAAAAACTTCAACATGAGAAAATAGATCTTGAAAAATACTCTGTAAGCCACTCTGCTATGTTCATATAGTGCATAATGAATTCAATGTAGTTTATTACCGAAAATGTATGCTATGTTCCAAAGATTAATTTAAAAACAAAATTAATATTTTTTATTTCAAATAATATATGTAATCATATTAACTTATGCTATCAATATATTAAGCCAAAGTTTCTAGTAAAAGGAGATAAAATAAACTATCCCTGTAGAAAAACAACCTCATTCATAGCACGGGACTAAGAAAACATTAGTTGTCCAATATGGCTAATAAAACCAGGTTTAAAACAAAAAAAGACAGAATATGAATAACTATGGACATATTAAAATTTTTACTGTTAATATAGTGAGCAAAAAATAATTAAAAACAGGATTCAAAAATTACTGGCATATGTTTTTAGCACTGTTTATAATTGCCAGGACATGGAAGCAACCTAGATGCCCATCAGCAGACGAATGGATAAGGAAGCTGTGGTACATATACACCATGGAATATTACTCAGCCATTAAAAAGAATTCACGTGAATCAGTTCTAATGAGATGGATGAAACTGGAGCCCATTATACAGAGTGAAGTAAGCCAGAAAGATAAAGATCAATACAGTATACTAATACATATATATGGAATTTAAAAAGATGGTAACAATAACCCTATATGCAAAACAGAAAAAGAGACACAGATGTACAGAATAGACTTTTGGACTCTGTGGGAGAAGGCGAGGGTGGGATGTTCTGAGAGAATAGCACTGAAACAAATATACTATCAAGGGTGAAACAGATCACCAGCCCAGGTTGGATGCATGAGACAAGTGCTCGGGGCTGGTGCACTGGGAAGACCCAGAGGGATGGGATCAGGAGAGGGGATCGGGATGGGGAACACATGTAAATCCGTGGTTGATTCATGTCAATGTATGGCAAAAACCACTACGATATTGTAAAGTAATTAGCTTTCAACTAATAAATGAAAAAACAAATAAATAAATAAATAAAATTACTGGCATAAGTTTTTGTTTTTAATCAGAATTTCCTACTTACTATGTTCCAGATATATGATACATATATACATATTTTATTGTGAAGCCATTTTATCTGGATTCAGACTGTTTGTAGGCCAGACAATTAAGTGCATAATTTTCTTCCCTCATTGCCTGTGCTTGCCTCTTTCCCTGGATCTATTTGCCATGGATTTTGATTCTGCTGAATAAGACCCTTCTAGCTCCCATTAGGAATCCTTGGCTCAGACTTCATTTTGCAAGAAGCAGGAAATCAGCCACATAAATGACAGGAGATAAGACATAATGGCTGAAGGGAAGAAGATACCCTTGGCCTTTATATCAGAAAATGTGAGGAATGGAACAAATTTGGCTGACATGACTCTCACTGTTAATGTAAGGAGAAAATCCAATGCATTTTTCTCACCAAAAAGATATCCAATAGTTGAAAGGTTGACTAGGGGAAGCATTTTTTTTTTTTTTAATAAGGCAGTTTGGGAGCCAATTCACAAATGCAGCATCACCCAGAGGACCACTGATTAGTTCACAGAAAGCTGAAGTTTACTGACATGACAATCACACTATACAATCACTCAAAACCAGATTGTGCATTTATTATACAATCCTTCAGAAATAATTTCTCTTACTTTAGTTCATTAAATAATTCATTATAAATTTTATTGAAGTATACTAAGTGTGGAAAAGGACATATGTTGCAAATATGCAGCTATATGCATTTTTACAAGGAGAGCACAACTGTACAACTGGCAATGAACTGAACAAACAGAAAGTCACTAGTGTCCCTGAAGCCTACTGGGGGCTCTTTCTGGACCTCAAAAATTATCACGTGAACTCAAATTTCATTTTTAATAGGGTTTAAGTGAAATGGAAGAAGTGAGAAAACCTCCTTCTGACCCCTGGTTGGACACACTTTTTTTCCCTAGGTGCTATTCTCTCACCTTCACCATATCTGCTCAGAGAGGCTTTCTTTTGGTGTTCTTGTCTGTGTTTTATTTTGATGAAAATTTCTAAGTGTTTGTACCACTTAAAAATTAGCTCTTCCATGCAATTTTTATGTCACTATTTCTTTGATTCCAGATATGACTCAGATTAAGCAAAGATCTAAACCCAAATCAATTATGCATGGTGCCTTTTAAAAAAAAGTCTCATAGAGAAACACAAATTACCACTGTATTTCTTCAGATCTCAAAAAGAATTCCTTTGATATAGCAGTATCATATCAGACAGTATAGCCTACGTTATATGCTGCTATAACAAACTCAAGAACTCAGTGGCTTACAGCACATGTTATTAAAATATGGTCTACAGGATGGATTTGGCTGCTGCCCACTTTTACAAATAAAGTTTTATTGAAACAGAACCATGCTCTCTCTTTTTTTTTTTTGACTTATTGTCCCTGACTACCTTTTTCCCTGACTACTTTTTTGCTACAATGGCAGAACTGCATAGTTGTGGCAGAGACTGTATGACCTAAAAAGAGTCAAAAACATTTTCTTTTCTGTCTTCTTCAAAAACATTTGGTAACCCATGCTTATAGCAACAAAGTTTTTCACTTAGGTTTCATGAAGAACACAGGCTGAAGGTCATTCAGGGTGCTAGGATGAGTGAGTCTCCATCCTTCTGATGCCAACATGGAACAGCCAAAGGAGAACAGAGCATGGGTAGGTGTACCAACTCTTAAACGCATCTCTTTCACTTACTTTTCATTAGCCAAAGCGAGTCATGTGACCCTGACAGACGTCAAGATAGTAGGAAGTGTAACCTGAGTGCTCTGGGTAGAGACAACCGAAAGAATAACTGCACATCTTTAAAAATCTACTTCTTGTAAATCCATGGCTGATTCATATCAATGTATGACAAAACCCACTGAAATGTTGTGAAGTAATTAGCCTCCAACTAATAAAAAAAAAAAAAAATCTACTTCTAAACATACAAATACAAAACTCAGCAATCCAGACACACAATTTCACTATGAAAGAGCTCAGAAAAATACTAAAAGGTATTTTTTAAGCATCTACCATATGATCATTAAAAAGGTGGCAAAAAAATACTTTACGTCACTATCACTGGTCAAAATACACAAAAATAAAAATCATACTCTGCAAGAAGTTGACTTCTCAAAAAAACTGTGACGTTTCAGATTAAAGAAAAAGACTGTATGTCCAGGATAAACATCCTACTGGTGTCTTTTAAACAATTTCTTTAAAAATTTTCAACAACAACAAAAATGAACTTTAGCTTTCCACTTTAAAAATTGGGATATTATGACTCATTGAAAGTCGCTCAGTCGTGTCCAATTCTTTGCACCCCCATGGACTGCAGCATGCCGGGCTCCTTTGTCCATGGAATTCTCCAGTTAAGTATACTGGAGTGGGCTCCCTTCTCCAGAGGATCCTCCCCACCCAGGAATCGAACCAGGGTCTCCTTCACTGCAGGCAGTTTCTTTACCAGTAGAGCTACTAGGGAAGCCCCAATTACCCATTGGGTCATTTTTAAAAACTGGTGTCTCCATTTTATGGACTCTTAGCATATTGTTAATAAATTCCATTAAAGAAGACAAACACTGTTTCATTTACACAAAAGCAGGCAGAGAGCATGAGAATAGCAGAATCACCTCCCCTCTCCCTGTGAACAGGCTCACATCTCCTTTGCCAGAAAAAAAAAAAAAAAAAAAAAACCACATTCCTCCTGTCACCTCCCCACATTTGCGCCCCACTAATACTACTTCTTGACCATCAAAGTCTCTGGAAGAGTAATTTACAAAACAACCCAACCCAACAGTCTCTTGCCTGTCAGAGAAAATAACCCTCAGAAATATTTTACCTTGAAAAATACCTCTTTTCATGGACTCCAAAGGCCCAATATGTATCCCCCATTCTTCTTTTATCTCAAAATAATTCTGTCTGTATCCTGTATTAAACTTTTTTATAATTACATTTACTAAGATGTTACTCACTAAATTTCCACTAATAAACTTAACGTTATTGTCTATTCTTGACAACACTTTTCATTTTAGGCAATTGCCATCTCTATGTGACTGACTCCCAAATCTGCAACTTCATGCTGCAACCCATTTCCAAATTATCATCCCCCAGCAAGTGATAGAATTTTCCACAGTTTATTGTGATCCACACAGTCAAAGGCTTTGGCATAGTCAATAAAGCAGAAATAGATATTTTTCTGGAACTCCCTTGCTTTTTCGATGATCCAGCGGATGCTGGCAATTTGATCTCTGGTTCCTCTGCCTTTTCTAAAACTAGCTTGAACATCTGGAAGTTCATGGTTCATGTATTGCTGAGGCCTGGCTTGGAGAATTTTGAGCATTACTTTACTAGCGTGTGAGATGAGTGCAATTGTGTGGGAGTTTGAGCATTCTTTGGGATTGCCTTTCTTTGGGATTGGAATGAAAACTGACCTTTTGCAGTCCTGTGGCCCCTGCTGAGTTTTCCAAATTTGCTGGCATATTGAGTGCAACACTTTCGCAGCATCATCTTTCAGGATTTGAAATAGCTCAACTGGAATTCCATCACCTCCACTAGCTTTGTTCATAGTGATGCTTTCTAAGGCCCACCTGACTTCACATTCCAGATGTCTGGCTCTAGGTGAATGATCACACCGTCGTGATTATCTGGGTCATGAAGATATTTTCTGTACAGTTGTTCCTGTATATTCTCTTCTTAATATCTTCTGCTTCTGTTAGGTCCATACCATTTCTGTCCTTCATTGTGCCCAACTTTGAATGAAATGTTCCCTTGGTATCTCTAGTTTTCTTGAAGAGATCTCTAGTCTTTCCCATTCTGTTGTTTTCCTCTATTTCTTTGCATTGATCGTTGAGGAAGGCTTTCTTATCTCTCCTTGCTATTCTTTGGAACTCTGCATTCAAATGGGAATATCTTTCCTTTTCTCCTGTGGAAGAGATGGGAATACCAGAACACCTGACCTGCCTCTTGAGAAACCTATATACAGGTCAGGAAGCAACAGTTAGAACTAGACATGGAACAACAGCCTGGTTCCAAATAGGAAAGGGAGTACATCAAGGCTGTTTACTGTCACCCTGCTTATTTAATTTATATGCAGAGGACATCATGAGAAACGCTGGGCTAAAAGAAGCACAAGCTGGAATCAAGATTGCTGGGAGAAATATCAATAACCTCAGATATGCAGATGACACCACCCTTATGGCAGAAACTGAAGAGGAACTAAAAAGCCTCTTGATGAAATTGAAAGAGGAGAGTGAAAAAGTTGGCTTAAATCTCAACATTCAGAAAACTAAGATCATGGCATCTGGTCCCATAACTTCATGGCAAATAGATGGGGAGATAGTGTCAGACTTTATTTTTGCGGGCTCCAAAATCACTGCAGATGGTGATTGTGGCCATGAAATTAAAAGACGCTTACTTCTTGGAAGGAAAGTTATGACCAACCTAGATAGCATATTAAATAGCTGATACATTACTTTGCCAACAAAGGTCCATCTAGTCAAGGCTCTGGTTTTTCCAGTGGTCATGTATGGATGTGAGAGCTGGACTGTGAAGAAAGCTGTGTGCTGAAGAATTAATGGTTTTGAACTGTGGTGTTGGCAAAGACTCTTGAGACTCTCTTGGACTGCAAGGAGATCCAACCAGTCCATCCTAAAGGAGACCAGTCCTGGGTGTTCACTGGAAGGACTGATGCTGAGGCTGAAACTCCAATACTTTGGCCACCTCCTGCGAAGATCTGACTCATTGGAAAAGACCCTGATGTTGGGAGGGATTGGGGGCAGGAGGAGAAGGGGACGACAGAGGATGAGAAGGCTGGATGGCATCACCGACTCGTTGGACATGAGTTTGGGTGAACTCCGGGATTTGGTGATGGACAGGGAGGCCTGACGTGCTGTGGTCCTTGGGGTTGCAAAGAGTTCGACACGACTGAGCGACTGAACTGAACTCAACTGAGCAGGTAACAGAAAATGAATTCATTTCTGCCTCCCTCAGTCTGACTTCTTACTGACTTCCTTCCTTGTGTTAGGGTATAACGCAGATCACCCAGGTTCAAAACCTTTATTCCTATATCTCCTTCCATGTCTAATCCATTGCTAAGCCCCGTCAGTTCCAGAACCATGATTTCCTGTTTTATTCCCCTTGCCAATACCTTTTTTGGACCAACATAATTGAAAATTTTGAACACTGCAATATACTCCTGCCTGGTTTTTCCGTGTAGAGTCTCTACAGCACCAGGTTATCCTTTGTGACACGAGATTACTTCTTCCAACATGCTATTATATTAGGTCAAAACTATTCAACTACTAACCACAATACAAACCATCTGGTTAGACATCTAAGGCTTCCTCCCTCCATCTCTTCTCCAGACCACTTACCCAACACATACCATATATTTTATGGCATATATTAGCCAATCTGAATTATTGTCTCTTGATTTTCCACTCCCTTGCCTCTCCTCAATCTGTTCATGGCCCTGGGAATGCCCTTCCCTGATACCAACCATGTCATTAAGTGCCAAGGCTTGTATCATTATGAGACCTGCTCCTTTTTGACACCTCTACCGGCTTCCTCATCCTTAGTTCACTTTTCTGTCTTTCCCCGCTCTGCTCTGTGTCCCAGGAAGCTGACCTCACTCTGCATTATCCAACCTCCCACATCAGCCAGGTGTGAGTTGGCCTTGGCCAGTGGGATGCGGCAGCAAGAAATGAGAGGGTGGGAAGAGAGACATCTGGAGGTACTTCTCCCTCTCTCCTTGTTTGAGGCCATGTTTTCAGGCAGTGGCTGCTTTTCCTGATGACGCCAGCTCCTGTGGAGCAGGTCTCCTCCATCCTCCCTCCTCACCTGGCTTCAGGAAACCATTTGCTCTCCTGGCCACTTTAGGGCTAATAGCTTCTTGTGATTGCTGCTTCTGCAACCTCAACATTCGTTTTTAGCTCCCTTGAACCCACCCAGACCTCTAAAAATAGTTTCTTCATTAAAGTTTTTTGAATCATCTGAGTTGGATTCTGTTCCCTGTTGGCAGCCTTATTGATATGAAGCAGTGACATAACCCACTCATGAGCCACCAAAGGCAGTTTCTTCCCGTTTTGTTGACCTATGGCCAGTTCTGCATTGCATTTCTGTTATATGTATGTGCAAAGCATCTCTTCCATTTGACTGTAAGTGGTTTCTAGTTAAATATTTATCTTTGAGACTCCAAATAATCGACCGACTATCTGGCACATACAGAGACTCAATAAATACTTGTTAAATTGAGTTTACTGAACAGTAGTAAATAATGTCACAGAACACACAGCACAATAGACAAGGCCTGGAAAGAATATTAAGAGCAATTTTTTGACAAACGCCCATTTTCAAAACTAACATACATCTGTTTGTGGCGACACTCGTAATCTCCCAGTATCCCGTCTTTCCACTTCTGCCTTTGTTTCAGTGACAATACCTCCTCCATCTTCCTGTTTCCATCTCTCCAAATCCTCTTTCAGTCTCCCCTTAAATGACAAAATTAAGGAAACAAAATGTTTATTAACATGTCTATATTAACTTTGAAAGCTGGGATAATAGTAATAACTTTTACATGTCTTGGATGTCTGGTATTTGGAGGAAAAAAGAACAAATATATATGTATTTTTTCTATGTAATTCTTAACTATAGTCTCCTAATCCAGAATTAATGGACCTTAACAAGTAAAATTTACTCATTTTTGGATCCCCCCCCCCAAAAGAATATGTGAAATTGTACCATTAGATTTGTTTGCTTGCTTTGAATTTCTTTTCTCCTCATGAAACTTTTAAATATCAAAGAAGCAAAGGACTAAAGTGTATGGCTAGACGACCTCCATCATTCACAGATTTTGGCAAAATAAAGACCAAATCCTGAATCCCGCCACCTGCCTTCAGTTTCCAAGGAATTCAAGATAAAAGGGGAAGCTGGGAAGGGCTTGCCTGTATCTAGCTCTCAAGAAATCCAAGGGATGCCCCCCACTGGCATAAACAATTAACTGCTCTGTTAAGACACAGACTGTTAGGAATGAGGGAATATAGGTAATCAAAGAGGAAGAGGGAGAGTCAGCTGGCATCTTGTGCTCCAGGAAGTCACAGAAAAAAAGCAACTTAGGGATGGGAATCTCTTAAGATAATCGAAGCAACTGCTATTCACATTTCTGAATGTTTAGCCAGTGTTCCAGGAGAAGACAACATTAGCACATCTGAGTCTTCCTCTTTTATCCTGGAAGTTGGATTTCTGGTCATGCATCCCAAGAGGACAGTAGCTTTTCTCACAGGTCTGTTACACTGATGACTCTATTGGGTAAGTGATCAATAGGACCCCAGCGTCCCTCGAACCAATAACACTCCTGAAGTCATGAGTTATTGACTTTTTTAACTTAAATTTTGGAACTTCTACCTATCCACATTCACTCCTGGCTTCTTTGGTTTGGACAATTCCCCTTACAGTACTTTGTGGTTTTAGATATCTTATGTATTTGTCATCATAATTGTTAACAGGTGTATGATCCAGTGTAATGATTTGGAAAAAGGGAGAGAGGTCCTGACAGGAAGAAGGAAGTCTGAGATAAGCTTCAGTCTTCCACTCATTTATGGTGGACAGCAACATAGCAGAAAAAGGAATAAAATACTGGGTCCTTCCCCTAACCAGCTGTCACCACAGGCAATTCACCTCATCTAATGACTCTGAGTTTTCTCATTTATAAACATAATACAGTAGGCTTTAAAATTTTTCATATGTTGCGGAGTTACTATGCTATGTTGATCTAAGTAGTATTAATAGCATGAGTAAATCCGGTCAAGTATATAAAGTGTATTAAACATTAAAATGATATTCTTCAGGTCTAAAGAATAATCTTTCAAACTGCTTTTGGAACATATAAACACCTTCAAAATGATGTTTCTTATGTGTATTCCACAGACTGCTACCTCTAGAAGCTTTGTGTAGAAGGGTTATTTTGTTGATTTACTTTGAGAAATATGGTATATCCTCCCCATCTCATGACCACTTTGAGAGCTTCACAGCATATCTCATTTAAGAAATCCCTTCCTGAAGAAGTGTATTTCAATTAAAATCTCATTTTAAAAAGTGACAGGAAATCAGGAGCTTTATTTGGCAATAATATCTATTAATATCTCAAGAATCAACTTGAGTCTTTGGGAAATGCTGCCTTAGGAACATTTATTTACATGGTCTAACAACAATCCTATCTTTCATGTACATGGAGTGAAAACACTGCCAACTTTCTTGATAATTTGCAATTCAAAAGACAGAAAATATAAATGATTTGGAACTCACAGTCCAAATGAAAAACTTGGCACAGTATGAGAATTTCCTGTTTGGAAGATCTACAAATGAAAATTATAATACCTCAATCTCTAACACTGTTGTATGAAATAGAAAAAAATTATATGAAACAATATAAAGCTCTGTTTGGAAAAAATACAGTAAGTACATGTTATTCTGTATACTGAGCTAGAGTTGAGAAGTGCTGATTCTTTAAACTTTTACAGTTGATAATTATAAGAATAACATGTAGACCTGTCATTAGGAGACTCAGTCAGTAAGAGAATAAACATAGTGCTTTAAGAAAGATAATACCTTCAGTGACTGGACAGAATTCTCAGAGAACACTGGGTTCATCTGGTGCTTGCTGGAACTTCTGATGATCACTCAAAAAGGTCCAACTGCTAAATCCGAAAAGAGTGGTCCAAATGACCATGACGACTGATGAAAGCTTGAATTCCTGTAGCTCCCCTAAGTGCCAGACTGATTCTTAGAGCAAATTCAAGAAGGAAAGCAGTCTAACTCTATGGGCCTTTAAGGTTACATTGTTCTTCTGAAAAGAAGCAAAGGTACCAAAAAGATGATCTCTGGTTCCACAGTTACCAACCTGGCCCAGACCACTGTCAGGTCTTCCCTGGACCACGTCCACAGCCTTCTTCAGTCCTTCTTCTTCCAGAAATCTTCCCACATTGGGCCCTAATACTCTCCTCTTTATATAGCACTCACTGCTATATTTTAAACATGGTAATCTGATCATGCCCCTTTCCTGTGAAAATCTCCCTACCAGCCTCCCACTGCACCTGGGAAATAGTGGTACAAGTCAGGAGCATGAGTTAGCCTGGAACAGCTCTCAAACGCCCCCTCAGAGTCCTTCCACTCCTCTCCTCCTGTTCCTCGAACACCTCTAGCTCACTCAAGTTTCAACTCAGCTGGCTCCACCTTAGAGAAGTCTTCCCTGCCCACCTGTTGCAGGGAGGAAGCCAATTCTGACTCCCTGTTGGAACTGTTTCTTTGACTTACTTTGTGTTGATTTTGTTACTATAATCATACAGAATGGCCTGCCTCAGAGAATTCTGCCCCTCTGCCTGTTAAGCTAGAGTGCCTTTGTTTAGAACCCTGTCCACTTGTGGATGGCAGGAAGGAAGGAATTAAATACATCCCCTGCCTGAGGCTTGCCATTCTAAGATATGTTTGAAGAATAATGGCCTTTTTACTTTGCTTCCTAACCTCCCCTCGTCTCTGATCTATAACAGAACCTGGCATCCAGACCCCATATGATGGTTATTTCGAGGCACTAGCCTGCCATCTTCTTGGTCTTCCAGCTCCCTGATTAAAATCTCTTCCTTGCCTCAAACCTCATCTCTCGTAATCACTGGCCTATTGTGCAGTGAGCAGAGCGAGGTTGGACTCTGTAACACACTTTGTTTAAGGTAATATCAGCTATCTTCAATAAATTTATCAAATTTTAATTTCTTTGCAGCAGTGACAAATTTTAAAACTGTTTTCTTCTTACTATTTGCCTGTTGTCTGTCTCCCCCACCACTAGAATGTTAATGCCCTAAATGTAGGGAAATTGTCTGCATTTTTCACCATTTTGCTTTGGGAACTCTTGTGTGTCCTTACCACATAGCAAGTATCCAGAAGCAATTGTCCATAAGGTAGAAAGGAAGGCTAGAAGGAAGGAGGGGAAAAGGCAAATAGGGAGGGAGGTGAAAGGAAAGGAAGGGAAGTGACAGATGGGAAAAATAAACTGGAAAAACAAGTTTAAGAGGGATGGGGAGGAGACAAAACTGTATCTGAACGGGTGAAGAACTAAGTAACACAGGTCAGGATTAAATTTGGAAAAATACATCATGTATTAATTAATTTAGCATTTATTAAGTGCTTACAAAGTAACAGGACTTATGCTAAGTATGAGATGAAAGGCCTAATACTCCTGGGCTAGGAGCTCACTCACTCACTAGAGAGAGTAAAAAGAGGTAAATGACAGAGGGGTGAAGAGTGCTAAGATGGAAACATGAAAAGAATGGCTGTGACACTCAGAAGAGGATCTCTGACCCTCACACAGAGTTCACGAAGCCAGTGCAGGTTTCCTGGAAAAATGGCATTCTAATGAGCACACAGACGTTAGTCATGCGAAAAACTGCAAGGGTCTATTCCAGACAGAGGATTCAGAGGAGAGGCAGCAAAGAGTGCTTAGAAAACCATCATGGTTAATTCCATGATCATGAAATAACTAGTCAGGTGGGAGGCCAGAAGCCAGGTGTGAACCTCAACAAGAAGACCCCATAGCAAGTGAGGAAAACAAGTAATGAGTTTTGGGAATTAAATAAATGCTTGTGGTGGGATTACTGGGAGTTTTGAAAGGCCCTAACTAGGTGAACATGAGTCTTGATGACATCTCTGGAGAGGCTCTTCTCACACATTATTTTAGAAAAATACTGAGGTACCACATGTATCTTTATAAATTTACCCCTTTGGTGTCAAGCCCCTTCCCAGAGTTGACACTTGCCCTTGGTACATACAGACCAAAGGACTTGTGCCAAGACCTGCATCCCTTTCCTTCCATGTCAGCTGTGGAAGAGTGGAAAGGGACATGGAGCTCAGTGGGCAAGCAGGGATCCACGGTCTACCTTTCATGAGCCCTGTGACACCGAGCAAGGCATGTAACCCTTCAGTTTCTCCGTGTATACCACAGAACCCATCAGGTACACCTACAAGCATGTGATAGGGATTAAACACCACGATGTTGTGGGAATGGTTTGGAAGTGTACCCTGACAATGTGATGAATGAAAAACACAGGGAGGTGTGAACCTTGCTTCCAGCAGTGGCCCCAGCCTCTGTGGTCTATCTGAAGCTGAAGAAAAAGATGAGGAACTGAAAAGGGCTGCTTTTCTTCCATAAGAAAAGCATACACAAACTGTTTGGCACACGCAGACCCATCATCATGAAATGCATTAAGTCAGCAGCCTACTTTCTAGGTCTCAATGGGGAAAGACTTAATTCCAGTCCAGAAACAGCTTCTCAACAGTCTATGGCCTCACTTTTCTTGCACTTTATTTTCTGGCCTCAGAACCATCATCAGAATGTGCAGCATACCAGAAGGGCTGTCTGACAATTTCCCTCCATAAAGGTTAAAGAAAACATTCAGGGTGACTGCAGTATGCAGAAGAATGTCTGTTCTACCACAAAATAGATGAAGATGTGTTCTCAGTGGGTATGGAATGTGTGTGGGGGAATGAAAGGAGCTTTGGGAAGAAAAAAATTAATTTCTGTATCACAGATACAGCACTTTTTACTATGATTACTATGAAATTCCTGGCAATCAATCATTAATGAAAATAGATTATGGATGAATTCAATAAATGTTGATGGAATGAAATCTATCTATTCCTTAATAAGGACTGTCATTTTAACACATCGACTTTTAAAAGAATTAGGGAATACATATGAGACAGAAGGATTATCAATGGAAGAGATTTTAATTGTACTGATGAAATATTCCTTTTCTCCACTCTGCTTTTTGTCATAAAAGAGGTCCTTGGACAGCAATGAGATCAAACCAGCCAATTCTAAAGGAAGGCCTGATGCTGAAGCTGAAGCTCCAAAACTCTGGCCACCTGATGCGAAGAACTGATTAATTGGAAAAGACCCTGATGCTGGGAAAGATTGAAGGCACGAGGAGAAGGGGACAACAGAGGATGAGATGGGTGGATGGCATCACCAACTCAATGGGCATGAGTTTGAGCAAGCTTTGGGAGCTGGTGATGGACAGGGAAGCCTGGCGTGCTGCAGTCCATGGCGTTTCAGAGTCAGACACAACTGAGGGACTGAACTGAAACTGGTGAAACAGTAATAATAATACAGGTATATTCATTGAGTGATTGGATTTATAAATCACTTTCTTAACCATAAGGGTATACTGTCCCCAATACAAGGTACCAATTTTAGCCAGGTTCACTGGAGATAATTGTTTAAAGAATATCTAAAGGTCCTTAAATACCAAATGTGGTAGAGAAGCAAGAGAAATATTTTTGAACAGGTGAGCTTTGATTTGTCCTTCAAGTTATGCCATGAAAGTGTCCACCTGTCATTGTCCTATGCTGGTAGAAGGTCTTTGTTCTATGATAAGAAAAGAAACCATGCAAGGGTGATTTTGGTAGTTTTATGGATTAAATGAGGCAGTCTTTTTTGTAAAATCATTTTTTGGCACTGAGAAAACAAAACGAAAAAAGTCACTTGAGAGTAGACCTGTAGATAGAGTTTAATGTATTTAAATCTCCAAACAGGAATTTTTTAAAAGTGGGGTTCTTCCACAATGTTTAACTTGTAGATGAAATGCACTCTTCACAATGTCAAGCCAGAAAACAGAAATACTCCACAATGATTTACAGGTTTATAATGCTCCACTAAATCATGAAAGTTTTTTTTTTTTTTTTTAAAAACCTCAAGCTCATTTTACATATGACAATTATGCTAAACAATGAGATTCTCAGTAAACACCTAACTCACAAAGTGTCACTGTTGTGTCCCTTTAGTACTCTTGACAAATCACCTTTCTGAAACCATTAAGCAGGGTAAACCCTTCCTTCTACCAACCCACAAAGATTCCTAATCACAGAAATCCTGAAAGTTATCCTTGGTGGGTTTATGTCAGTTTGTGTTCTACTTCAGTATGCAAATGCCAGATTTAATTTTTCTTGAAAATGAAACTATTATCCTGAAAATTAACTATTCATAACTTATCATTTCCCTTTTTATTAATTAACTTGGCAACTTTTCTTCCCAAATATTCTTGAATAGTCAGAGACATGTATCACTTTTTAGTGGTTTGTGCTTGGGCCTAAATTTTCTAGCCTATTACTTCTGCAATCCTTCATTTTTGCCTATTCAGGACAAGGATAAAAATCAATAAAAGTAGAATTTCTAAAAGAAGATTAGAGACGACTTGATAATCAAAAATAATTAAAGAATAACTTTTCCCACCAATTTGTTTTCAAAAGCCAATGTGAACAATTCCATTTTTGAGTATTTACTCTAGGAAAATGAAGAAGTATATGTGTGCAAAATCCTGTATATAAATATCCCTAATAGTTTTATGTATAACATCCTGAAATTGGAAACGACCCAAATGTTCTTTATGGATGAATGAATAAACCAACTGTGGTATATCCTTAAATGGAATACTACTCAGCAATAATAAATAAGCTAGAAATGCACACAACTTGGATGAATCTCAAAGGCATTATGCTGAATGAAAAATGCCAGTTTCATACTGTAAGCTTCCATTGATATGAAATTTTTTATAGTGATGAATAACAGATGGGTGGTTTGCTAAAGGTCAGCAGTTGGAGGAGACTGATCATACAGGGCTGACATGAGGGAGGATTTTTCTGGACGGTAATAGGACTGTTTTGTTTCCTGACTGATGTTTCCACTGATCTATACATGTATTAAGTTCAAAGAACTATATACACCAAAATCAGTTTCACTGTGCCATAATTTAAGAAGGAAAGTTAGAGGAAAAAAATGTCTTATAGTTGGTTTTAACATGCTATGTTCTATTTTCTCCCCACTGACTTCCTTGTACCATGTATCCTGACAGATCAAAATATAATTTCAATAAAAAATACACAGTTCTGTCCTATAGTCTAGAAAACCTGAGGCTATCAATTGGAGGGAGATCAAGTGACCAGAGAATCACATGTGAGGGATACAACTTCCCTCCACAAAGGAGAACAACAATGTACCACGTAATTATCCTGCAATGCAATTTTCACACCCAAGACAGACCAACACCAGCCTTTGGAAACAGACAATTATTTATAAGAGGAACGAAGGACACTTCTGGAGCCTCATTTAAATAATTTTGGGCAGGGATGGGAAGATGCCACTGTCTTCTTCCAAGGCCCTTATTCACCTTCAACAAAGAAAGTGCTGGAGGAAAACACCCACAGTGGGGAAAAAAAGCCCAGAAATTGTGGTGAATTACATAATATGCTTAAATTTAGCCTGTGCATGTAACTATATTAGATTTTTAAAGCCAAGATATTTTCCCCTAAAAGAACACATCTGAATTATAAATGAATCACACATTTATTATTTAAGTATCAGAAATATGTAATCCAGAAGTCAGCTGGGTCCTAACATCCTTCAGAGTTTTGGTGAAACTTTAACTGAGCTCCATTCCATGACTTTCACAGATTCCTGCCAAGACTCCCTGTCTGTATTCACCTCTGTATCCATTGCTTCTAACTTAGTTTTGTTCTAAGGCAGGTTAAAGTTTAGCTCAAGCAAGGCTTTGCATCAGGGAAAAATCCCTTCCTAAGATAGCGTTTTGTTACGTCAGTAATTTCACCAGCCTATACTGCACATGTCATGCAGAGGATCCATCTCCCCCAGTCTATAGCCCTTTTCTACCTCTCCAGCTTCAAGTTTTCTCTCCATGTTCTCTTGCTTCTTTTCTGGGGTAACAACCAACTCCTCTTTTCTCTTCCCAGTAGGGAAACTCACTCAGGACCTATATTCTTGGTGGGAATTACATGGGGACAGCCACCATGGAGAAAAGTATGAAGATTCCTTAAAAAACCAAAAACAGAACTATCATATGATCCTGCAATTCCATTCTTGGGCATATATCTGGAGAAAACCATTAATTTGAAAAGATATCTGCACCCCAATGATCATTTTAGCACTATTTATAACAGTCCAGACATTAAAGCAACCTAAATGCCCTTAGAAACAAGAATGGATGAAGAAGATGTGATACATATACACAATGGAATTATTACCCAGCCATAAAAAAGAAAAAAATAATGCCATTTGCAGCGACATGGATGGACCTAGAGGCTATCATACTGAGGATGTCAGACCTAGAGACTGTCAGACTAAGTATGTCAGACAGAGAAAGACAAGTATGATATCACTTATATGGGAAATCTAAAAAATAGTAAAAAGAACCTGTTTACACAATGGAAATTGAGTCAAAGATGTAGAAAACAAACGGTTATGGGGGGGTGATAAATTGGGAGACTGGGGTTGACATATACACACTATTGCATATAAAACAGGTAACTAATAAGAACCTACTGCCAAGCACAGGCAACTCTACTGAATACTCTAGTGACCTATATGGGAAGAGAATCCCAAAGAGAGGGGTATGCACGTACATATGCATGTGTGCGTATACACATTATATATGATTCACTTTGTTGTTCACTAGAAACTAACACAACATTGTAAATCAACTACACTTCAATAAAAGATAACTTTAAAGAAAGTGAAGTGGATACATAAATTGGGGTGTATTCATAAAAGTTATTCACTTTTTGAATGAATGCTATTCGAGAATAACAATAATAATGCACCCACCACAATAAAACGCAAAGCATTTGTATGTACCACAATAGCAACTGCAAAGCCTCATTTCTGCCTTTCCACCACTCTCAATGGTTGATGTACATTATGCTCCATTTTGTAAAGGAGGAACGTAGGGCTCCAGGTGTCAGGACCAGGACATAGAGAAACCAAAACTGGGAAAGCCATCCTCTGGCTCTGTGTCCAGTCCCAGCTCCCCATGAAATGTTCCACCAGTACATCACCCTGTTGCAGATGCAGACTTGCCACTGAGTTGCCCTTTCAAGAAGTAATTTGCTGTCCAAATGCAAGGGCTGTGATTTGCTAACAGTCTCTTTGTTGGCTTCATCAGGATCCCCCTCAGCTTTTGAGCTGAGTTCAAGCTATTCTAGATGCAAACGACTGTACAAGGGGGTGGCACAAGGACACCCCCATTTCCGCTGGGCATAAGATACTTCTAGACACCTGCCTCTGCATCAGGGCTGCCCACTGGACTGGCACAGATGCCTCTGACCTAAGACCCGGTCTGATGGCTCCCCCTGCCCATTCTTGACTCCTTTCTTTTAGTCCCACAGGTTCCTCTATAATAGACCTCTTGCACTACTATCTTCATCTCAGATTCACCTTTTAGAAAATCCAAACCAGCACATGCCAACAGATGATACCCAGTGGACCCGAGGGGTGGCACTGTGTGGATAGCAAGTGTAAGCAAGGGACCTCACCAGGTATGCTGTATCACATATTTCTGACCAACTCCTCAAAAATGAGGCTTTTTTTTTTTCTTCTTCACCTCATCTTCTGCCTTCTTTCAGAAGACTTAGGGACAAAGAAAATCAGAACTCTCTCATTATGGAAAAAGAGTTTTCCACAGGGCTGAAAAAGTTTGAGGAAGAGGCTACACAATGAAAATCTAATTCAGAGAAAAGTCACAGGAGTATTTTAATAATTGAGTGCCTTTCTGCTTTGGGATTCCAAAAACACTTCAAAAGGGAATGGTACTGTATGTTCTGACATCAGTGAGGTGAGAAAACATAATTTAATGCAACCCACATAACTCTTGAGTTTGTGCTGACAGTAAAAATCTCCTTTACAAATTTAGCTGGAAAAGATGACAGGCATATTCAGATACCTCAAATACAAAACAGAGACAATAACAATGATACTTGCTTAGTGATGTGAGGATTAAATGAGAAAATATATTGTAAGAAGTTTGGTACAATGTTCGATAAGCATTAGTTGCTATTATCATTTTTACACTAAAGAAGTACAATAAAAACTGTCCTTTAAAAATTTCATTTCTAGGTTTTACTTTTGGTTTCAGTAAAATGTCTGTGATGACATCTTTAGAAGTTGATACTTCAGTTTTATTCAATGGGACCTTTCACTTCATTTCTTAAAGGGGTTTCTTGCACATCCTGTCTCCATTAAGTGAGTGAATGAATGAATTAATTAAAATACATAGTAAAAAAAAAAGGAGAATATGGAGCTAAATATACATAAATGCAAACATATATGGAAGCTAGTATTCATATGTCTAAAATGTATTGAAGTTAAACATTTTGCAATGCATAATCTTGAACTAATTTTTTCCCCTTGTAAGAGACACCTTTGGAATAATGAGTTTGGCCTAAGGATTAAACACCAGTAATGTGGCAAATGCCAATATCTTTATTTTGATGGTGATACTGAGCTTTTGTAAGAGTTCTTGTTTGTGAGATCTAAAAATATTCACGGCTCAGCTGGACAATAAAAAAAGGCTGAGCACCAGTCGATGCCTTCAAACTGTGATGCTGGAATAGACTCTTGAGAGTCCCTTGGACAGCAAGGAGATCAAACCAGTCAATCCTAAAGGAAATCAACCCTGAATATCCACTAGAATGCTGAAGTTGAAGCTCCAATACTTTGGCCACCTGATACATTGGAAAAGACCCTGATGCTGGGAAAGACTGAAAGCAGGAGAAGGGGACGACAAAGGATGAGATGATTAGATGGCATCACCGACCCCATGGACATGAATTTGAACAAAATCCAGGAGTGGTGATGGACAGGGAAGTCTGGCATGCTGCAGGCAATGGGTTCACAAACAATCAGGCATTACTGAGCTACTGAACAACAGCAACATGGGCATTAGGAGGCAAACTCATTTTCAAATGGTTCTCAATAAAAATTAGTTCTTTAAACCTTTTAAGTTTACAACTGTTTCAAAATAATAAAAGGCTAAAATATCCAGTACATTTTTACTTCTTTTATGTTGACTCATATGGCTTGAAGCCAATGCTTTTAAAATATGCATACTGATTAGGATCTATTAAAAAAAGCGTATCACTGTTGTTATTGATGTTTATTTGTTTTAAACACAAGAAATTACCTTTGAAGACCAAATAAGAAGTTTGAACCCAGTGATTTACCTGGGAGGCCTGGCTAACTCTGGTTTGACAGATAAACAGCCCCTAATTATACTGCAGTGATTTAGACATTAGATCCTGTCTGTAGATCAGAAAGCAAAGTCTTGGGACTGGCTTCAAGGGGCAAGGCTGTCTTTCTGAGGCTGAAAGATGCGTTGATTCCTTGCTTGCTTGGGACCAGGTAGAATACAGGAAATTTCTCTTTTGGATGATGTACCTAGAATTGTCATTTTACAAAAAGATGTACCTTCTGGCCTAGTTCTCTTCTCAGGGTGGAGCGAGTCGGGGGCTTGTCCACTGTGCTTCTTACTTTCCTCAGGAGGAAGCTGCTCCCACTTCTTAGGAAAGGATACTTGTGTTTCTGCTTTACACCATCTGAAGGTGGCTTGAAGAAAGTGAGAGCTGACAATTCCAGTCATAGCCAGTATTTGCTCTTGCTGGTAACTCCCTAGTGCTCTAGGAAATGCCATGTGCAAAATCTGTTTGAGGATGGGGACCTACTATGCCCTCAACTAATTATCACTATCTTGCTCTGAAGTCTCAGTATGGGTTGGAATTGTCAACTTCCCAAGAAAAGGAATGGTCAGGGTAAAATCACGGTAGTGTTTCATAGATTCCCCAGGAACTCTCAAGAACTGATGAATTTCCTTTTATCCAACTCATTCATTAATTCACACATGACTTACTTTACTAGGTCAGAAAAACAGGTCTTCCACAATCTACGATATCCCCATTACTCCTTCTAAGGTCCTAAATGAGACATGAGCCACAGAGGGTAGATTTAGAAGTCCTGAGTTTGAGTCCATGTTCATGAATTCATTAACCATTCACTAACCTTGTGACCTCAGGAAATTTAATAAACCTCCTTGAACAGTTAGTGTCTTCATCTATATAATGGAGTTAATAGTGACCATCTCCCATGGCTATTTTGAAGATGAAAAGACATTATGTGTGCAAATATTTCTCCAAACTGCCAAGGGCCATACTTACTTATAACATGACCTACTTTATTTAGGCAGATACATATAATTCTTATGACATTATTATGATATACTACCTTACCCTGCCCTGATGGGGCCAACTTTTAAAATTATAAATTTCAGAAATTAAAAAAAAAGAAAAGCCACCACAACAAAAGGACTGTTTAAACGTTTAATTATCAGGTCACCTAGAAACCAAAGCCCTCTGGTTTGTAATGTTTACTGATTTCAGTGGTTTAAGTATACCCATCACAATCAATTTCAAGCAACCAACATGACATCATTGACACTGGAGTTGAGAAGAAATGGAAGTAATTGCTAACATTCCATCTTTGGCAGCTTTCACATACAAACTGGACATTTTGGTGTACTCAAGAAAATTGACAGCATGGGCCCGTATCTCACCTAACAGCAATCATTTCCTGTTAAATGTGTGGCATGTGTAGCAGGATTAGGCTTTCTGCTCTGGGACACGTTTCATCATGGCTCAAAAGACAGAAGAACCTTTTCAGTCAGCTGGCACCTCTTGACTGCAATAAAAACCTCCCCGGAGCCAAAGGAACTCAAAAGTCTTGGCTATTTCTTTAAAAAGAGAAGAGGACTGAGTAAATAATGAGAACAAAGTATCACAATAAATGATCCTGACAATGTAGCTAACATTAGAATAGGTTATTTTTAGCTAGATATTGTGGCCAGCATACTAATGATCCAATTTCATTCTGTTAACAAGACAGTGAAAGAGGTATGGTTATTATCTCCATGTTCCAGATATATACCCTATGTTATGGGTTGAACACCAAATCCATAACATTAAGTCCTCACCAAACAGTAAGCCCTAACCCCAATACCAGAGAATGTGACTGTGCTTAGCAATATGGTCTTTAAAAAGGAAATAGATGAAAAAAAAAGGTCATTAGGGTTGGTCCTGATTCACTATGACTGGTAACCCTATACAATGAGGAAATTTGGACATGGGGATAGACAGGTACATGAGGAACATGACTGAAGAGACACAGGAGGAGGTGATGGCCAAGGAATACCTAAGGCTACCAGAAGATAGGAGAAAAGCATGAAAGAGATATATTTTTTAGGACCTTCAAAGGAAGTCCTTTGCCTGCCTGCCAGCACTTTGATTTTATTTAGATTTCTGGGTTTCAGAACATGAGACAATATGTTTCTGGTATTCTAACCCCCACAGTTTGCACTGCTTTGTTAGGACAGCCCCAGGAAACCATACATTAAGTTTCAGAGAGGATACACAGATGGCCTTAATGCATATAGCTATCAAATTCTTAACCTGACATGAATTTGTTTTTTTAACAAGTATCAATGCTCAGATCTTCTTACCATCCCCCCTTCTCACCCAGACACTGATTAAATCACCTGGGGGGGCACACTAACAGGGGATTCTGGGCTACAGCCAGGACTGAGAACCACGGTAAGAAGTGATACAACGGGGATCCCAACCCAGGTCTGTCTGGCCTCCACACCTGCCATCAAGATAATGCACCGACATCACACATTTTACAAGTTTTTTCTCTGGCCTCCACACCTGCCATCAAGATAATGCACCGACATCACACATTTTACAAGTTTTTTCTTTTAAATTTGTTCCACATCAGTATCAAACACCATCCATTCTAATCGATTACACAGCTAAAATACCCACCCCCAAAACAGTATCCCTCTCCATGAATAGCCAAAATACAACAATTTCTGTGGTATAGCTATATAAACTCATTTCAACTTCTATACACAAGTGAGAAGACACATATCTAACAATAGAATCATCCAACTACAGGAAGTCAAAGAGAGCTTACTATGGTTTAGCATATAAACAATCCCTATAGTGATTACTAGTATTGGTTGAAAGCAAGTAAAATGCTCTAGTCACTATGCTACAACACACTCACATACCTGATAGTACTTAATCAATTTTAATTTTCATTGTAATTTTTCAAGCTATTATCATTCCTCCTTAGGGGTGAGACTCTGGAAGTTGAAAATGGTTAAGCCTCATTGCCAAGGGTCAGATAAGTTATAAATGACAAAGCCAACACTGATGCCCCAATGAAACTCCTGCTCTGGCTACAACATCTGGGTTCCGCGTATTTTATTTATTAACAATTACAGAAACTTCTCCTTCACTGATCAGTTACTGCCACCATTTCCATTATCTGACTTTAAAAATTTCACCTTCCTCTCTGACAAAGTTTGGAACTTTCTAACAGACACACTGATTTATCACATATCTTGAAGTTAAAAACAGATTTCCATCTTAAAAGGTGTCTTTGCATAGTGAGGATAGGAAGATAGGGAAATGGTTGTACAAACCCATTTTTTAAAATTCAAGTATAGTCGAATTACAATAATGTGGTACGTTCAGGTGTACAAACTGTTGACTGAACCCAATCTAATGAGCAGTCTCTGGAAAGTCCACCAGTCAGTAGAATCTGGCTCTGCCCTCCTTGGACAAGAAATGTAAACTCCAAAAATACAGGACTGTCCATGCATAGCTGGAGTCCCCAGAAAACACCCTAGCTTAGAAAGTCTCTATGTTGCTAGTCCGACCTTACATTCTTACATTTTTCTCCCACTATTTAAGGTTATTCTATTTTGCTTTGCAAAACAGTATAGCCAGTTGAGAAGGAGGATTATATTGTCACAACTCTTTCACCTTCTGCCTACTCTTAATTATGTGGCATGATCAGTTCAGTTCAGTCGCTCAGTCGTCTCCAACTCTTTGTTACCTCATGCTGTAGCATGCCAGGCCTCCCTGTCCATCACCAACTCTCGGAGTTCACTCAAACTCATGTCCATTGAGTCGGTGATGCCGTCCAACCATCTCATCCTCTGATGTCCCCTTCTCGTCCAGCCTTCAATCTTTCCCAGCATCAGGGTCTTTTCACATAAGTCAGTACTTTGCATTAGGAGGCCAAAGTACTGGAGTTTCAGCTTCAGCATCAGTCCTTCCAATGAATATACAGGACTGATTTCCTTTAGGATGGACTGGTTGGATCTCCTTGCAGTCCAAGGGACTCTCAAGAGTTTCCTCCAACACCATAGTTCAAAAGCATCAATTCTCAACACTCAGCTCTCTTTATAGTCCAACTCTCACATCCATACATGACCACTGGAAAAACCACAGCCTTGACTACTCAGACCTTTGTTGGCAAAGTATTGTCTCTGCTATTTAATATGCTGTCTAGGTTGGCCATAACTTTCTTCCAAGGAGTAAGTGTCTTTTAATTTCATGGCTGCAGTCACCATCTGCAGTGATTTTTAGAGCCCAAAACAATAAAGTCTGTCACTGTTTCCACTGTTTCCCCATCTATTTCCCATGAAGTGATGGGACCAGATGCCATGATCTTAGTTTGCTGAATGTTGAGTTTAGGCCAACTTTTTCACTCTCCTCTTTCACTTTCATCAAGAGGCTTTTTAGTTCTTCTTCACTTTCTGTCATATGGGTGTTGTCATCTGCATATCTGAGGTTATTGATATTTCTCCTGGCAATCTTGATTCTAGCTTGTGCTTCTTCCAGCCCAGCATTTCTCATGATGTACTCTGCATATAAGTTAAATAAGCAGGGTGACAATATACAGCCTTGATGTAGTCCTTTCCCTATTTGGGATCAGTCTATTGTTCCATGTTCAGTTCTGTTGCTTCCTGACCTGCATACAGATTTCTCAAGAGGCAGGTCAGATGGTCTGGTATTCCCATCTCTTTAAGAATTTTCCACAGTTTGTGGTAATCCACATAGTAAAAGGCTTTGGCATACTTAATAAAGTAGAAATAGATGTTTCTCTGGAACTCTCTTGCTTTTACGATAATCCAGTAGATGTTGGCAATTTGATCTCTGGTTCTTCTGCCTGTTCTAAAACCAGTTTAAACATCTGGAAGTTCAGGGTTCACATACTGAAGCCTGGCTTGGAGAATTTCCAGCATTACTATACTAGCATGTGAGATGAGTGCAATTGTGCAGTACTTTGAGCATTCTTTGGCATTGCCTTTCTTTGGGATTGGAATGAAAACGGACCTTTTCCAGTCCTGTGGCCACTGCTGAGTTTTCCAAGTTTGCTGGCATATTGAGTGCAGCACTTTCACAACATTGTTTTTCAGGATTTGAAATAGCTCAACTGGAATTCCATCACATCCACTAGCTTTGTTCATAGTGATGCTTTCTAAGGCCCACTTGACTTCACAATCCAGGATGTCTGGCCCTAGGTGAGTTATCACACCATCAAGATTATCTGTGTCGTGAAGATCTTTTTTGTATCGTTCTGTGCATTCTTGCCACCCCTTCTTAATATCTTCTGCTTCTGTTAGGACCATACCATTTCTGTCCTTTATTGTGCCCATCTCTGCATGAAATGTTCCCTTAGTATCCCTAATTTTCTTGAAGAGATCTCTAGACTTTCTCATTCTTTTGTTTTCCTCTATTTCTTTGCACTGATCACTGAGGAAGGCTTTCTTATTTCTCCTTGCTATTCTTTGGAACTCTGCATTCAAATGGGTATATCTTTCCTTTTCACCTTTGCTTTTGGCTTCTTTTTTTCACAGCTATTTGTAAGACCTCCTCAGACAGCCATTTTGCTTTTTTGTATTTCTTTTTTGTGGTCTGATGGTGGAGATTAAAATGATGCCATTGAAATACACAAGTTCTAGGAGCACAATGCCTTGAATCTGGCTAGTACTAGTAGAATCGCAGTAAATTTGTATTACCATCACAAACACCTGGGCTGGGAAAAGCCTAAAGGGCACTTAATACAATCACCAAACATAGCAGTACTCACTCTAGGAAGATCCTGAAAAATAATTCTCCTCCCAAGTTTGAAAATCTTTCAGATCACCTTGGCGCAAACGATAGGGTTTGGTGACACAGATGATCAAAGCACTTTCTGCTCAGTGTGGGCAGTGTTTACCATCTCTAGTGTGACCTGTTAGTGGAAATGCTGAAAGGGGCTCAGCTTCCTTCCTTCCCCTGTCTGTTACCAGCAGAGCCTTCCACTGATGTAAGCAGGACCGTGCTCACTTACTCTCTCCAGAGAGCAACGAGCAGTGGTTGTTCAAGCAGACAGAAATCGGGTTGGGAAGGATGCGCAGCAGCCCACGATCTCACGTTTAAGGGTCTCCTTACAGCGCCTACTTGAGCTGTCCGGTGCAGACCAGAGGTGAGAGTGCAAGGTACAGGACAAAGCGGTCGAGTCAGAGAGAACCAGAGTCATGCTCAAGCAGCTTCCCCCCGTCCCCTCTGCTTCACCCTCACTGGCTTCCAACCAGCTCCTCTCTGTGGCAGGTGGCAGGCTCCCCCACCCCAGGTCTTAGACACAGAGTTCCCACCGTGGGGACCTTTCTTCAGCTACCTTGCCACCAGACACAACCTACTTGTATCCCTCTGATCTCAGCCAACACCCCACTTTGTCAATGAAGCCATTTTAAAAGATACGCATCCCACCCATGTGTTTCAGAAACTTACTTAACATTTCCCTTATAGCGCTTACCTTTTGTGCTTGTACATATGTGTGATAATTTTATTTATATTGGTTTCCTTCATTAAATGATGGGGTACACACAAGTATGGTCTGTTAATATATCATTCACCTCCCAAGTTCCTATCATATAGCAGATGCTCAGTAAATATCAGCTGAATAAATCAATCATTGGGCCATGTTAAAATAGGTAACATCAGTTCAGTTCAGTTCAGTCGCTCAGTCGTGTCTGACTCTTTGCGACCCCATGGACTGCAGCATGCTAGGCCTCCCTGTCCATCACCAACTCCCGGAGTCCACCCAAACTCATGTCCATTAAGTCTGTGATGCCATCCAACCATCTCATCCTCAGTTGTCCCCTTCTCCTCCCGCCTTCAATCTTTCCCAGCATCAGGGTCTTTTCAAATGCATTTAACTTAATTTTAATATGACTTAAATTGACTATTCCATGAAATATCTGAAAATCCAGAGAAGAAAAATATTAAAAATAATTTGTTCACTGTGAATATTATATATAAATGCACATATTTTTAGACAGACACAAGTACAAATGCATACACAATACAAACATATTATAGAGAATTTTATAATATGTTTATGAAATTAATAACTTTAATAAAATCTTCCCAAATCAATATAGATGTACATCATCATTTCCAATGACTCAGTGGTATTTCATTATAGGGAATTAAGTTAACCAACCTCCCTTCTAAGACTCTCAGGCTTTATAAAATGGAATTAACATCATAAAATGGAATAGAATACTATGCAGCAATTAGAAATGTTCCCTTTTTGGACTAGGTTTTAGAAAATAAAATTAATTCGATATAATGGAACATTAAACAACAATTAGAAACACAACTGACATTCAGATTGCATATAATTTATCACAGCATTTAAAATATTGCCTTTAAACAAAAAGGAATGTTTAAGGGTATAGAGCTCTTGAAGGATTATTATGGTAGTCATCCAAATAGCCACATTTAATGTGAATTAATTTATCAGTCACTTCACTTAATGCCACTTAGATAAGAGTTAGTTCATAATTGAATTAGAGTACATATGAGGCCAAGGGTAAAGGGAGATTTAAAGTAATTCTGAAGGAGAGAGGAGGGATGAAGTTTACATTCACTGGTGGTGCAGTTGATGAAAAAATATGTCAACAAAGAGTGCTTTCATGGGGTCTTGAACAGGTAAAAAACGAATAATAAAGTTTCTCTGTTTCACAATTCTCAAAGGACAAGGTTCTAAATTAGCAACAGCAAAATTAGAAGTCGGATTAATGTCTTTTACATATATTAACTGAGAAGATCTTTACAGCACCTTTACAATGTAGGTGTGGCAGGCTTTATCATCTCCATTTTTAAGATAAATGAGACTGAAAAATGGTGATACACACACACACACACACACACACACAGAGAATATATACTGAAATATCATTCCGCCTTAAAAATAAGGAAACCTTGCCATTTGCAACAACATGAATGAACCTGGACAACATTATGCTAAATGAAACAGACAAGACATACAAAGGCCAATATTGCATGATCTCATTTATTTTTGGAACTTAAAACAGTCAAACTAATAAAAACAGGACAGAATAGCGGTTACCAAGGGCTGAGGTAGATGGAGGAAATGGGGAGATGTTGATCAAAGGGTAAAAAATTTTAGTTACAAGACGAGTAAGTTCTGGAGACATAAAATATACAGCATGGTAACTACAGCTAATAATAATGTATTGTATACCTGAAGTCTGCTGAGAGTAGATCTTAAGTATTCTCATCATAAAAACAGAAAGGTAACCCTATGAAGTGATGGATTAATTGCATTAATATTGTATTAATTAAGTTGATTTTAGTCATTATTTCACAATGTATGTCAAAATACCATGCTGTACAGATATCTTACATGTATCCATTCTAACTTATCAATTATATCTCAATAAAGCTCGATAAAAATTAAGTGAGGTGCAGCTGAAATAATATTAGAATTCTAGTTTGCATCTGACATTGAACCTCATGTCTATGACTACAGAGTTCTTTTCACAAATTTGTCTCAAAACTTTTTTAAGGTTGTCTGAAATCCTGAAAGGGCTTGAAACAGAAAAGACATTGAGGTTTTAAACATTCATGTTGGCATCTAGAAAATTAAAAAAGAAGTGGTGTTAGCAGGATTGAGAAAGCAAGAGAAGTGGTGAAATCCTTGCAGTGTTTAGGGTTCAATCCTCCTCTGACTCAGGACTGAAGTCTGATAACCATTTGCACATATATTTTTCTGCTTTCATCCGTACATGGAATGAAACTCATCATGGTTCTTTCTCACCAGCTCATCCTCCAGCCTTCTTCGTATATGAAAACAATTTCATCATCTCTCTCCCTGTCTCCAAGGTATCCTTACTCTTTGTGGGTTATCATGGAACAATTCAATCCAATTCATTTTGACAAATGGTGCTCAGTGACTCCTGTACGCCAAATACGGAGCTTGGCTCTGACCTCTACAGGCACCCAGTCTAACTAGTGAAGGTCAAGGTAGAGAGGACCATGGTACTTCTCTGGTATTCAGATTTTCCTCAATGATGAACTGATCAGAAGCATGAATTTGGGGTCAGAGTGGCGGCAACTGAAGTAAACGAAGGCCAGATAAAACAGACATTTGGAAGAAAGCATCTGTGGCACCCAGTGAATAATCCAACATAAGATCAAAGGAAAGCAATCAAAATTGACACTGAGGTAGGGAGAATGATATGCTGCTGTCAGATCCCAAGAGGTCTGGATGGGAAGCCTACGTAAAAGAACCATAATGAGTTCAATTTTCACCTGATGCAAAAGCATTAAAAAAAAAACTGAAAATGGTCATCAGACAGACACCATGACTCAAGACAAGGAATGACAGAAACAAATCTTTTAGGATTATTAACATAGAAAATACAGATGAAGATGGAAAATTTGCTGATTTTGGAAGGATGAGCAGAGTTGAAGACTGAATCTTTTATATATGTATATATACATATATAACACACATATATAAAATGTGTATAATATATATTATATACAAATATACATATAATCTACATAATATATAAAGATTACATATAATATGCATTATATATAAAAACATATACATAATATACACTATAAAGATTATACATATACTAATGCATTGTATAAAATTATACATAAAATGTACATTATATATAAAGATATACAAAGATTAGATATAATCTGCATTATATATAAAGATATATGAAAATTATTAGCTATATATTTTTAAGAGAAGCTTTTGTTGACTAAAAGAGAGGTACTGATTTGGATTAAACACTGAATTTTAGGACACATCTTTGTTATGTGTTAGAAGTAGTCAGCAAAGAATGGATCTGACATGTTGGAGAAGTAGGGCAAGTAACCATGGGAGGCAAGAGGAAGTTTGAAGAGAAGGCGATGCTTAGCAGTGTCAAAAGCTATCAAGAGACTTTTAAATTTGATGTTTAAGAGGCTATTGCTGGCCTTGAAGATAGCAGTTTCATTTGAGCCTTGAGTAAGGAAGTGGGGGTAGGGCTGGTAAGTCAGTGATGACAATTGGGAAGCAGCAATTATTGAAGGTCTTCATAGAAATCAAATGATGAAATGAAGGTAGTTGCTTGAAGGAACTGAAGTGTCACAAACAAATGAGTATAAAGTAGAAAAAAATGCCAACAGAACTACAGCTTGGCAAAATCTGATATACATACACATTGTAAATTTTAAAAAAATAAGCTTTCTAATTCATCTGAGTGTATTCTTGATATTACTGTTTATTTCACCAAAATTAGGACACTACCCATGTAAATCATATCATTCTCTCACAAAAGAAACAAAAATTCTACCAATTAAATTATGGTCCTTATCAATTGTGAACTATGCCCTTACTTCAGAAATGCCCAAGTGTGTGTGTGTGTTAATTTTAGGACTATCACTTTTATTTTCCAGTTTATGACTCATTAGCAGGGACATATATTTTTTGTGCAATAGTCTACCTGTACATTCTTGTATTTCTACCCATCCAAAAACACCTGGATTCTGACAACACTATTACACAGATGTTTTTAATTATAAAGTAGGTACTTGGGGTTGCTGAGCTCAAAAAAGCTGAATATCTGTCAGTAAAAGTTCTTAAGAACCTTCAACTTTTGAGTTTTCCACATGGTCCTCTTTTGGAAAATCATTTACTTCTCTCCTGGCAAAACTGCAATGCTGAGACAGCAGTTATACCCACTTTGCAGAACACTGGCTATCTGAAAACATCCCCAAAGAAAATAAGGGCTCCCAAAGTTTTAATAGCCTCTTTTTAATCTTATTTATAAAAGCTTCAATTACACACTGCAGAAGAAGGAACTGAACATGGGTCCTTTGGCAGTTTTTCAGAGATGAAGGCAGTTTTCCCCCTGCATTTAACCTTGAAGTACACTTCCTCACAATCACTTCATGATTGATAATAGTGGGAGACAAGTAAGCAGCTTATATTTTAAAAAGTAAAATGATTACCGTATTCATTTTTTTTAAGGAACAAATTCTCTCTACTTGATCCAGCTGTTAGGCATCTTAACGAAACCTGAAACTACCTCCTTCACTACTTCGGGGATGTAACTCACTCTGCATTATGACACAAGGATCAAGAGCAAGAACTCCAGTCAGTTCTGGGTTTGAACCCCAGTCTTGGCACCACTGGTCTTGTGAATCTAGTCAAATCACTTGTGCTAATTGAGCCTTTTCAAGCTAAACCTCTTTTCACTTATACATTAAGTGGGTCAATTGGATGAGAATAAATATATGTCCCCATTACTAATCATTATGAGTTCTGTCTTCACAGGCTGTTGAAAGGTGTTTTAATATAATCATGCTTCTCAAGTTTTAGAGAAGGGAGAAAGGAAGAGGGCAGAAAAAGTGGGGGAGGGAAGGAAGAGGGGAGAAAGAGGAAAGGGAAGGATGGATGGTATAGATGGGATGGACATATAAGCAGAGAGGAGAAGCTGTGACTGACAGAGGGTAAGAGGCAGGAATTCCAGTCAGTGGGGAGGTCCACTGAGACACCAGTGTGAGCAGTCTGAACACTTGTGCATTTTTCTCAAGACATATTCTACTATTTAGGTTCAGGTGTCTAACAGATGAAGAGTTAGAACAGAGGTGCCAGGAAAGTGGAATAGATGGAAAAGAAGTCAAGGAATGAAAGGTATGATCAAGGCAGTGACTATGAGGAGGGTTGTAGCTACTGAACTGGGAAAGGAGGAACTGATATGAATGGGTTATTAGGGATCTGAAGCAAATTGGAAGAGTGAGCTTATTTGTGTGATATGGAAAGAGAGGGAGCTGTGAGAACAAGAGATGCTAGCAACAGGAGACTTGAGAAAGGCACTCCTGCCCATGACGGCAGGTACATCCAAAAAAAAAGGCTCAAAGTTGGTGCAAGAGAGGGTCATCAGATGTGCAGAGGCCAAGAAGCTGAGAGAATGGGGTTTAGGAGCAGAGCCCGGCATGTTGTGAAATCTCCAAAAACAATGTCAAGAATAGGGACAGAAAGATAGGAGGCTGCAGGCAAAAATATTCAGAAATTGAGGAGAAAAGAATGAGATTTAATAGCTGATTATGACAGTCAGGATAGTACAGTTTGTTGGCACATAGTTCACATAAGCTCAGTTTTTCTTTTTCTTTTTTATAATTAGAAAGATGTCTTAGAAGATTAGTGGAAGAGAAAGAGAAGGACAATCTAGTCTCTAAGCTCTACAACTGTTATCCTTCTCTTAGGAGACTGTAAGGAAAGCTGTGCCATCTGAGGAAGCTGGTTTTTTATTCAAGCCAGAAGATGAAGAAAATATTGAAGATTAGGAATTTTGGTAATGACAAACTATATATTCCAAAGGATACATAAGAAACTATTTTGAGAGTGAGGATTTGGAAAGACATGGGAAGTTAGATCAGATCAAGATGTTTAAGGGGCTATGGAGATAAAATTCAGTATTTAAATATCTTGAATGCTTGGACTCTTCATAGTTACAAAGTAAAATTTAAATAAAAGAATGGTAAGAGTAATCCTGTTGGTCTTCTGGGGGAAGATGAATGAGTGGCGAAAACAGAGACAGGGAGAGAAGCTGATGTGTACTGGTGCGAAGTGCTGTCTATACACCACACCGGTTGGCTTTCGAAATGCTTAATAAAGCTGAGGTCGTGGCCGGGAAGGAAAAAGTTTATATCTATTTGGACCATAGAATTGAGGTGGGGGGTACTTTATTAAATCCAAGAGCATAAATGTATCAAAAAGAGTGGAGGACAGGAATCAGACAGTGTGAAGAGGCTGGGGAGAGAGGAGGAATGGATTGGGTGTGGGTTGTCCTTGAGTCATTGCCTGGAGGTGAACTACCTTACAAGACAGAGCAGTGGGGGTGAAAAAAAAAAGAAGACAATGCTGGGGAGTATAGATTTACCTAATGCAAGGCTGGAATTAATTACTTCAGGCAAAATCTGTTTAGGAGCATAGGAATCTATCACTCAGGAGTGTGAAAAAAATTAATTTCCCAGTAGAGACACTGCATTTTAAGCTTGCCATAAGGGAGATGAGTGTTGATGGGGTCTGTATGATCGTGGGCTGATGATCCATAACATATATAGTCATAAAGATAAATGGGTTCTAAACAGATCTGGTGATAGATTCTATTTACACTTCTGGTGCTTCTGATCAAAATGGTTACAAACTAATTTGAGGGATATATGTTCTTTGCAATTAAAGATGAAAACCAGGCCCTTCAATGAGCCCTTATGGAGTAATACATCGTCTTGTAGTAGCATCATGCTATTGCCACTTTTCAAGAAGCACTGTTTGCTAGAATCTTTTCGTAATTTTACAGATAGTCATAAGTGTAAAGTAATCAGGAGAAAGCATTTAGAGAAAAACTTCATTTATTTGGCATGATTGGGGAGTAAATGTTCCTACCTTATTAGTTAAGTCAAAAATCCCCCTGGAGAATCCAAACTTTAAGGAAAATAATCTGTTTTTAATAGACTTCTTTTACACTGTGCTGTTTCTTTAAATAAGGCAAAAGAACATAATTTAATCCTTTCCTGATTGCTTAGACTAAGCAGGCTAGAATCATGTCTGAAAGCTAGGAAATGAAGGCCAAGATACTTAAATTCCCTAGACTTTTTCTATAAAATCAGTATGAATTGTATAGGGTCCTTATGAGAATTTGACAAGATAATATAAAGAAAGCTTAACTCCAATTCTGTCACACAGAACACAATCAAGGGTACCTATGATTAGTAGCTTGTCAGATCAGTATTTTAATTAGTAACATCAAAATCTGTCTCCACTCCAATCAAATGATGGCATCAGATCATATGAACCTGGACAAAATGACCCTAGACTGAAGTTTTAAATTGCAGCTTCATGTTTTTTCAGAATCTTCACTCTCTGCTGCAGCATCTGTGCCTATACACATCTGCATTAATTTCTTTTCTCTTCAACCACTGGATCTTCTGCTTCTAATATATTCAAATATAAGAAACTTGATACCTGAATTTACAAGGACAGTGTGAACTAAGGAGAAAATAAATTCTGAATGAGAGCCCCAGGGACTCTCTCATAAGCAGAGTCATGGATGCTAGCATATGAAATTGGTGACATTCATGGTGGTTATTGTGAAACATTTCTTGAACTTCATTAATCTCAACTTTTCAAATGGTTGTCAGGTTATCAGTTATATAAAGCCTAGATCACTGTCATAACCACTTATTTAATGATCAAATGTATTAGAGCACCTAATTTGTTCAAGACATGCTGCTGTGCTAAGCATAGGAATGCAGTATTAATGAGTTAAGTCCTGTTTTTAATTAGGGAGGCTGACCAGAATCTCCACCATTGTAGTAGTCTAGGATTGGCAAAGAGAATCAAGCTTAAGTTATTTTACTTAGATGTGAGCTTTCCAGAGGAAATGATATTCTAAGTTGCTTAAGTAAGAGTTAGACAAATAAGTGAAGAGAAAGAAAGGGGCATAGAGAGTGCCAAGGTCCAGAGGTAATAAAGAACTTTGGAAAAATTGATGACTATAGGTGAAACAGAAAATGGAACAGGAGGAAAATACTGAGTCATAACACTGAGTGTATACATTAAGCAGGGCCATGGGTATGCAGGCTGTGTAAACCATAATGAAGATTCTGGGTTTTTTCCCTAAGGATTATGGAGGGCTATTTAAAAGTTTAATCTGTGAAGTGATATACCCAGGCTTATACTGAGTATATCATGTTTGGAAGGTCATTTTTATCCTAACCACAGGAAATGGATGGAGAGTATAAGTCCGGGGAAGCAGTGGGGTCGGGGCGGGGGGGGGGGGGGTGGTAAGGGAGGGCAGTGAGCCCACTGCACACTGGCCAAGGGACCAGATCACAGTGACCCATACTTGATCATGGGCAGGACCAATGGTAGGGATTTTCAAGAGAGAAAAATGGTAGGACTTGACCAACAGAAGAACGGGAGTGAAAGAGAGGCAGGTGCCAAGGCTGACTTTGTGTTGCCCAACTTCCCAGATAAGGGACCACATTAGAAAGAGAAAGTTGAGAAGTGAGACTCAAAATGTGCCAAATTTGAAGTACATTAGAACTATATAGTTATCGATGAAGAGACCTAAAGGTGAGCCAACTCTCCTTCTCCAAACACCCAATACTGTATGTGCCCCAACCTCTTAACGCTGCTGCATCAGTCCAAAGTCCTGAAAGTATGTCCCAGCAATCCCACTCCTAAATTCTTCACCAAGGTGAAAGTATACCATCCAAAGACTTGTAGACAAATACTTACATAGATTTATAAATGAATGGAATCAACTACTGATATTAAAATATGGGTAAACCTCACCATCACGCTGAGTAAAAGAACCCAGAATAGAAAAAAAAGAGCATGATGTCATTTTGATAAAATTCCAGATGTGACCTAACATAGAGTGAGCAAAGCAGAGAGAGAAGAAGGAACTGCAAAGCTGCACAAGAAAGCATTTGGAATGATATTATTTGTATTTTGGTTGCAATGATGAGTTTGTTGGTCTATACAATTATTAAGCCTCACACTGTTTAGTATGAAAGGAATGATGCATTATATATAAATTAAACCTCAATAAAGGTATTAAAAAGTCAAACTGTTTGACTGTTAATCAGTGAAACTGATCACCTACTTACATTCAGGTTGGCTCTCAGTTCCTGTTCTATGTTCATCATAAACTTGTTTAATCATTAGCAGCATACCTGCTTGCTTAACGTCCTTCTATCCATATGGATCGCCAGCTACATGCCAAAAGAGATTAGGCCCCTTTTGCTCCCCGTGTTTCGTACAAACCCAACTCATTGAATGAAAAGGTGAAGCATGATGGTCTAAGTTAAGTATCTGGGAGAGTCCCCTCCTGTCAAATCAGGTTCTCTAAGGATAGGGCAACAGAGGGTAGATGTGGGGAAAGGTGTCTGCTACTGTGCTCCAGTGTGGAAGAGAGGGACGGGAGTAAACAGGAGAGGGCGAGAGATAGGTAGGAAATAATGCTTTAACTTGAGACACTTGCAGAAACCAGTTTAAAAAAAAAAAAGAATCTACATGGTGGTGGAATACAATCTAAAAATAACTGTGCAAGTTGTGCTACCTATGGGACAGCAAAGAACAAAGTTCACATTTTAGGAATGGTATTGAAGTGCAAGTTCAGAGGGAGGTTCTGTGCATGTGTTAGATATGGTCCTCAGGGAACAGCCATTCTGGAATGAAGTGACATTGCATTGCTCTGGGATTTCACGGTCATCCAGTTATGCTCTGAGCTCCCTGCTCTCAGGAAGCTAGCAGGTTAGACATTTTAATCAAGAAGGGAGAGCTCTGAGTCCTGGGAGATATTCTTGTAGCTCAGAGATTAATTTTAACTAAATGGAAATGGTTCATGAAATAAAAGCAAGATTGAGCCTTTATGGAAAATTTTAGGACTGTACATGGCAGCAGTCCCAAGATAAAACACCAGGGTCCAAAGGTAATCTTAAAGAGATGCTTGTAGGGTCACTCAAGGCAGTTGCAATGACCTACCATGAAAAATAAAGTCCTAATGTGCAAATCTTTATGCTATATCTAAATATACAAATGGAAGGTTAAATACTTACCTAGCTATTTTTAGATGTTCAATTTGATGAAAAGGATGTTATTCTTAACATTTTTGTAAAGCCATCAAAATTTTGTAAATGCATAGCATTTTAATTGAATTGATGTTTATTTGGCCATTGTGTTCCATACCACAGAGAGCTGCAAACTGTAATTTAAGATATAATCAATTCCTGCCTTCAGGGATTGGCCTCTCCCTTCAAAGAAAGTAGCCCCTGTGTTACCTGAATAAAACATAGTAACACACTTAAATGACTGGAATTCTGTGATTTAATACTCAACTAAAAGATATGAATAGTGCTTCAAGGGAATAAGAATACAGACCTATGTAAACAGTGCAGAACAAGTAACTCTGCATAGAAGCAATGGGCTTTGAGGTTATTCTTGAACGGTTCTTAAAACGGGAAAGTGAGGTAAGACAGAGAAGGGCATCCATGCAGGAGAACACGAGAAGGAGCACAAGAGAGACACCAAAGAAAGCTCTCAGGTTTCTCTACTTGTTAAAAAAAAAATCATATGGTGCCTGAATTTATCCTAAGTCTGAGAAAAATATCTGGACATAGTACAGCTTCTCTATAATGTTGCAATGATCTAACCTGAATTAGAAACCACCTGAGGACAGAGGGAGGGTAAAAAGGCATCAACTCCTCACCGTCTGCCACCAATACCCACTGCAGACATTGTTCATGGATTAAAATCCCTTTGGTTTGTGGACCTCAGACTGGGGCTCCCCAGGAACATGGTGTTCCATAACACAGGCTAGTGTTATTCTGGATTTATTTTTATGCTAATTTTAAACTTCAGTAGCAAGAGATTCTCTAGCAGGGTACTAAACATTAAAATGGAATGAGTCTTTACTAATGACTTTAAAATAAACTTGGGTTAAGGATTATAAAATTATAGATATTAGTATTTCCCTATTGTGTGATGAAAGCAATCCATACCACACCATGTGTTAACAAAATATCACCACACACATTTCAAGATGGTTTTCTTCCATAATTCCAATGGCCAAATCCTTCAGGAAAAGAATGCCATCCTCTTCTTAAATAATAATGTTATATGTAGTACTATTCTTCACATTTGCTTAAGGATTTATTTCCTTGTTTCATCTTTTAAGGTTAAATATAACAGATCAAGTAGGAGGCATAATCAATATGAGAGGAAGATCAACTTGCCTAGGACCACAGATACTACAAAAAAAAGAATTTTAACCCATATTTACAGGTTGTAGGCAGGATTTCATGTACTTTCACATACCTTACAATCACTATATCAACTGTGTGAAGGGATTATAAGCCCCATTTTATGGATGAGGAGACTGAGGTTCAGTAAGATTAAAAACAGAACATGGATGTAAACTCAAGTTATCTGACCCTAATCTCAATATTCTGTTTCTTCTTTACAATCATTGTGATTAAAGTAATCTTTACTAGGTACATGCTGTATGCCATCTTCCCTGCAAAGCGTTTTTTTTATATACATGTCATTTCACTCCCACCATAATGTCCCTTCAAAGGAAAAATCACTGGCTAACACCCACAGATTCAGAAACAAGTTTATCAAGGTCACACAGCTGGTAAGTAAGCAGAAAGAACTTAAATTACAAGTTTACTACCAATACTCTACTAATATACTCTGGTACCTCTTAAAGGCAGCATCTTTCATCACTTTCATCCAATAGCGAAATCCTAAAAGTGAATTCAGTTACAAGTATTCAGACCTTAATCTATGTGATAAGAGAGAAAACCCATTTTTTTGGGGTATCGGACAGCAAGCACACATTTAAATCTAATTACAAATTAGTTACAAAAAAATAATACAGGTTTAAATTTTTCAATATATCATCCCCCTCCACAAGCAGGACACTTCCATTTCAGCTTAATATCCTAACCTTAATTAGCAATGACAAAAGCCTCAGTTATGGATTGCTCTCTATATATGCCTGAGGTCATGCTTAGCACTTGATATAAAATATCTCATTTAACCCTCACAACCAGACACTATGAAGCCTATGATGTCTTCGTGCAAGTCAACCCCGACAGGTACTAACCAATCTATTAAGGGGAGCAGAGAAAATTCTGGCCCACAAACATGTTGGAAGCAAATCATCTCTTCCTTTCACACAGAAGCCACATTTCTGAGATTATTCTGCAGTCACCTGGAGAGAGGTAATGTGTGGCTTTGATACGAATGTGGGAAATAGGCTATGAAAATAAACCCAATGTGCATTGCTTGCTGTGCCAGAGAGACCTCTCTTGACAGCACAAATGGATAAAATATTGAAGACGTAGTTAGACTGCTGCCCATGATTGGAGTTGGAGGTCTGGAAAAAAATAATTTTATGAATCATGTATGTCAGAATGGGGTAAAAGGCCAGAGATCCTTACTTTTGTCAAGAGATGTTGGGCAATTCAGCACAGAGCTCGCTTGCCTCCCTTTGTTTAAAACTGTTTCCAGACATTAGCTTGTTAGAGCTGCATGTCCCAGCACTTCCTACACCTAGCCCTTGTGAAAGGCATATGAGCGAAGGTCATGAATGCCACTTCTGGATTGAGGTGATGAAGTTCAGAGCCTCTAGAGCCTTTTCTCTTCTGACTTCCAATGAACTATATTCCAAAAGCTTGGAGGCCCTAGGAAATAGCAGAATCAAGACAGAGAAGAAGACTGGATTCTTGCTTCACTTCATGGAGAAAAGTTCTCAGCAAATCCAAAACACCATGTTGGATTGTTATGCAAACAAGAAGTAAGCCTTTTTAATGTTAGATTACTAACAGATAGAGATTTGTTATTATATAACCCTAATTTAATGCAGAAATGTGAAAAGTCTTTATTTCATTAGGAACAGATGTTGTATTGTGCAGTCAATTATCCATTGTTATCAGAATTTTGCATCATGACTACACTGGGAAAAATCAAATGGAATTGTGAAACTTCATTTTAGCCATGAATGTGTTGGTAAAGAGAGTAACATAGGACAGACAGGCATATGTTCCTGTTAACTCAATTGTGTATGCTCTCATACGCCTGATCCTAGCTAAGACGGAATATAGGAACGGCATTTGCACTTCCTATCTGAAACAAAGAAAAGAAAGCCAAACATATAAAGCAGATTTTTCAGGAGACTGGGTATCTATCAGCCTGTAGGTCCGTGATCCCTAAGAAGGACACAAATGTGGCAAGCCCAGGGACTGCACCAGCTTGCTGACTGACATGACCTCAGAGCAGGGAAGGGGAGACAGGGAGAACCTGGCAGGCTTTTCGAATTGAGAAGATAAGGCTGAGAGTCTGGAGAGATCAAAGGCATTACAGCTGATAGAATAGAAAATCAGAGAGGAGAAAACTCCAGAGATAGGCCAACATTTCTCTCCAAACATCTAGAAGAATACTGATTAGAACATGCCTGTGAAGCATGCATCAGAAAGCACAGAAAGAACAGTGCAAAAGAATTAGTGGTAATAGAGCCAGGTGTACACAGGGCCTGAAACAGCGCCAGTTCTTACTATCCAGGGAAAGATTCAGCAGGGCCCTGCCTCACTTGTCTGTGAAAATTAGCCCTAAATCAAATTTAGGGCTAGACCTTTCCCAGAACTTTTAAAAGCAACACCAGAAAGAATGGAACTATTCTGTGTAACATAAATTCATTCCAGGAAAAGTTTCAAAAATATTCAAAACCAAAGATAAAGAACAGACTGGAGCAATAGAAAACACATCATAGACTTAAATTTAATCATATTAATAACAGACTTAAACCTATATTCATAATAATTCATAAAGGAAGCTGAGGGGTTATTGTGAGATCAGTCCAAGTGGATTTCCGAGCTCAGAATATTATCAGGGATAATAAAAATCATTTCATAATAACAAATGAATCAATTTATTAACAGGACATAATAGTCCTAAATATCAACAACACACACAAAGAAAAACCCACAGAGCTACAAAATACATGAAGCAAAATAATCAAAAGAAGGTAGAAAAATCAATAAGGACATATTAGACTTTTACAACACTTTCAACTAGTTGACCTAATTGACATTTATAGAAATATTCACCCAACAATAGTAGAATGCACATATATAAACTTGAAACATTTATCAATATAGACAATATTCTGGGCCATAAAACAAGCCTCAGGAAGTTTAAAAAGGATTCGAGTTCTACAAATTAGAAATCAGTAACAGAATAGCCTCTGAAATAAATCTCTAAATATTTGTAAATTTTAGCGCACTTTTAAATGAACCATTGATGAAAGAAGAAATCAAAATTGAAATCAAAATTGAAAACTATTTTGAGCTAAATATCAATAAAGACAGAATCCATCCACGTTTGTGGAATGCCACTAGAGCAGTACTTAAGAGGAAATGTACAGCAGTGAATGCCCTTATTGGAAAAAGAAAAATCTCAAACCAAAGACCTCAGCTTTCACATGAAGGGACCAGAAAAAGAAGGGAAAATTACACTCAAAGTCAGCTTAAGAAAGAGGATGATAAAGGTCAGAGTGAAATCAATAATACAGAGAACAAAACAAACAAAAAAAACATGTTAATATCCATGTGACCACAAATCGAATTCTGGAGGGAAAAAATCAATAAAATTGGTAAGCTTCTAATCAGACTGAATGTAGAAAAAAGAGGGAAGATGTAAATAACCAATATCAGAAATGAGAGGTAATGTAGATTCTACAGATTTTTAAAAGGATAATAATGGCATATTATGAATATACTTTGCCAACAAATTGATACCTCAGATAAAAGTTACATGTTACCAAAGCTCCCTCAAGAAACAGAAAGTCTGAACAGGTGTGTATCTGCTACATTCATCAAAACTGTGGAGGAAAAAATCTCACAATAAAAACTCCAGGTCAGATAAATTGATAAATTCTTCATTGATTTAGCTCATTCAGCTAAACTGATAATTCATTCAGCTTCATTGATAAATTCTACCAAGTAAATATTTAAAATAGAATCAGTACCAATTATACACAATGTCCAGAAAATTGAACAGGAGGAATGCTTTTCAACTCATTCTGTGAAGCCAGTGTTACCCTGATATCAAAATCAGGAAGGAAAGAAAGTACAACACACTTTCATTACAAGAAAGTAAAACTGCACATCAACCTCTCTATACATACAGTAAAATTCTATACCAAATTTTAGAAAATAAAATCTAACAATATTTAAAAAAACACCAGTTATCATGAAAAAATTCATGCATTTTTATTCTGAAAACATAGGGTTGGCTTAGCAATCAAAAAAAAAAAAAAACACTGTATTTAATATATCAACAAACAAAAAGAAGAGCCATAAAATTATCTCTATAGATGTAAAAATCAATTAACAAAACTAACATACACTCCTAATAAAAGTTTTTAGAAAATTAAGAGTAGGTAGGCCCTATGGAAAACTTACAGCAAACATCATACTTAATGATTTAAGACTGAAAGTTTTGTCTCCTAAGTTCAGAGAAAAGACAAGGATATGATCCTTTACTACTTGTTTTCAACACTCTTCTAGAGATTCTAGTCACTAATAAGGCTAAAAAATAAATAAGAGGCATCCACTGTAAAAATAAAACATAAATAAAAAAGTTTAAGAGTTACTCCCATATGATGCTATAAGAATAAATAAGAAGCATCCACCGTAAAAATAAAACATAAAGTAAAAAGTTTAAAAGTTACTTTCATAAGATGTTACTTCCATAGGATGTAAAAAGTTATTTCCATAGTATGTAGCGGTTAAAAGGAATAAACTATTGATATATGCAATAGCATGGATGAGTCTCAATTATTCTGAGTAAAAGAAGTTGGACAGATAACTGTGTCAGTCCTTTTAACATTTTAGAAAATCTACAGTAATAAAAAATGTATAAGCAAGCTTTTGTGGGTGTCTAGAGGATAACAAAATGAATCTACAGTAACACACAAAAATAAGGAAACTTTGTGGGTGTTGGATATTGCAGTGACAGGTTTCACAGATTTAGTCACAAGTCCAAACTTACCACAGTGTTTATTTAAATTATGTGCAATTTATTCTATGCTACTTATATTTCAAAAAGCTGTTAAAAACCAGGCATCATTTTCTTAAAACCTCATAACCTTACTGTTAGTAACTGCGGTAGTTTTGCCTCTTTACAAAAACAAAACCCACACTCCTGGGGAAGGGGAAAGTAGGGAGGAATCCTAAGAAAGAGCTAAACATATTCAGTAGAATAGAATTACGAGCATGAGCAGTACCTGATGCAACACGGGTAAATGAAGTGACAAAAACATGGATTGTATCCTTAAAAGCACAACCTCTATTATGCAAATATCCACACTGGGCAGGTAAACACTCAAATATATAATAAGAAAGGATAAAACCTTTTTCTCCTGATTATTCCACTCACAAGACTACAATGATACTTGCTCAACTGTATAATAATGTGTTAACCTCTGACTCCCCTCAAGACTGGGAGAGCCTCTAACATAGTAATAATGACTTCACCTTTTCAGCTCAACACCCAGATCGATACCAAGTATAGAATCCACAGCAATATTTTCTGAATATATGAAACAGTATGTAAATAGATGAATACATGAACACAAGTATGAATAAATCAGTGGAGAAACTAGAGTATACAGAGAATAAAAATGATTGCTTTCATATCAAGACCACACAGATTACTCTCCATTTGACTTGAGAATACATTTTTGAACTTAAATTTAAATGTAGGCATGCCTAAATCAATTCAAAATCGTTCAAGTAAGAGAATTAAGTCAAACCATTAAGGTTAAAGAAAAAAGCTTCTCAATTTTGTTCTTCATCCTCCAATTCTCTCCATAAACCTGCCTTGCTTAGACAAAGCACCAACCTAATTTGAACTGTCCTTTTTCACTCAAAATTGTGTTCCCTTTCTGTTGTGTCAAGTAAAAGATAAAGAATAAATACTTTTTCCACTCCTGAGAAGCTGCAGGTTTAATCTCGATGAAGAAAGGGTAAAATAGAGAAGTTTGCCATATTGGGTATTACTTTCAGTGTTCTTCAAGGCTGTTTTAAGTCACATAACTAAACCAGAAGGTCTCAAGCAGTCTGATTAGGTATACAGTCTCGAGTCATATTTGTAACTGGGACATGAAATGATGACTCACTCAACCCTTGGGGCTCCCCAGTGAAGCCTGGGCTACCTGGAACCCTTGAACTATTCACATCAGCCACAAGTTTCCCAGGAAGGTTACCCAATAGAGACAAAGTCAGATCAAAAGTGGTCTCGAATGAAAGACACAGTGACTCCACACCCATGGGTCCAAAGTTCGCGCCTCCTCCAATCAGTGGGCGTCAATTTCCACAGCAGCAGTAGTGAGGATGCCAGTCTCACCGAGAACACAAGATTTCTAGAACTGCTAATGTTCCACAGCACGGATACTGCAGCTCAGAGGTGGGAGTTCAGGGAGACCTTATCAGCATGGGTTTAGGTAGTTACCCTCTGTCCCTGTCTTGAGGTAAAGATATGACTTCCTAGTGGATGTGGAATCTCTACCATAGCCTGTGCCTTCTACCATCCTTTTTGGGAAATACTACTAACAGCAACCACAAACTTGGATAGAATTCAATCTCATACACATTATCTGATGATTCTGCAATGAGTCTTTGTGTGGCAAGGAAATAAGAGAGAAACTAGATTCTTTTAAAAACATGATCATGTTCGAATGATTGTAAAATTAAAATTTTCTTATCTAATGTGACCATCAAAAATTGAAAGATAATGTTACTAAAACATTTGCATTAGAATTGTAGTCACCACTTGAAGAGTAAGAGCTGGTAGAAAAGCTTATGTTCGTGGAAGCAAGCATAAGTTTCTCACTAAAAATCCTGACACTACAGGATTTGAAAATTTTATGTAAATTATTTGATATCTTTCCCAACAGCTTATACTTTATTTTAGCTGATTATTTTATATTTTTATTTATATTAGACTTTTTTTTAATATAAAGGATATACAATTTTTACAAACCTCCATTAGATCCCCTCCAGTTTATCCTACTACAGCATACAAGTATCATTTTATAGGAGTTCCGTGAACCGAAAATAGTAATAGTACCCAACTATATAAGCATCACGTTAATATTCACAATTAGATAATGTGTTCTAGATTTGAAGGGGCCAGAACTCAGAAGATACTCCTAACCTGCTGATTAGGTAGAGATTCAATTTAAGATTATATATTCCCTAGATGACACAAATAAAAAATAAATACCAGTCTAATGGTAAGATTTGAAATCTATAATTTCATCTGGCAATGCAGTCCTTAAGGCAGCAGTCGCTGGTGTTTCATGCATTAGTTACCTACCACAGAGCTTTTCAACAGAGAATAGAAATTAATCTCATACTGCTCACTACTGTAAAACTTACATTTTTCATGACACATGCAGAATCTGAAGATTTATAAATATGGAGTAGATATGCTTTCCATTTAAATGTGGCATCAATCTATTGCTCCGAGTCAAAAATAATGCAAACAACTCTGGTTAAAAAAGAAAAATCCCATATATATTTAATTTTTGCTGCTTGTTCCTTTTTCTAAGGTTTTTTTTTTTTTTTTAATCTTGCTATATAAAGCCAAGTCAAAGTGTTCTTTATTCAAAGAATTAGATTTTTTGATTGATGGTGAGGTAGAGAGATAAGAATATTAGGAAGCTGGACAACTGGATATTTCTGATTACAACTCTTTTTCATTTTTTATTTTTTTGGTTGAGTGTGGAACAAGTCACTTCTTATTTGAGCTGGAGTTTCCTTATCACTAGAATGAAGGTTTGCACTATTTCTTGAGTGTTCCTTAGAGCATCATGTGACTCTGTGATTCTCACTTGTACAAAAACAGATATTTAAATGTAAGAGTATAAGATTTAAGTATTCATGTAAGTATAAATCCTATAAGTATTTATGCTAGTCATAAATTCAAACACAAGGAAGGGATTTTATACACTGAATTATCCTGAGTTTATGCCATGCTGCCACTAATAAACAGCAAGTTTCCTGACAGGGATTCTATATTACTGGATAGCAATGCAGTAATCTTGGGATTGGGAGGCAGGTTTGACCTGCCCTTGTGTAAGGACCCAACTTTCTGATGAGGCACCTACTCTGTCTCCTATTCATCTTTCCATCAGGCTTTTTAAATATTAAGTAAAAACCTCATGGTACACAGTTTCCCAGAAGTGGCCCGCATTTGAATGGTAAAATTTCAATTAAGAAACTTGAAAATGGACCATACACAGCATACCCTGTGGACATGTTCCTCTCCCCACGTCTCTCCTTTTCTCACCGCCTAGTGATCGAAGTGATTTTTATCAATGGTGTTGAAGCCTGACTCCTGGGCTGTCTTATTATTTTTAATCCCTGACAAGCCCACCATAGTTATCCAACTCTTGTCTAGATTTGCAAGTCCTTAACTGCAGACCCCAGGATGAGTGGGAGACACAGCAGCTAGCCTGGAAGAAACTGTACAGAAACCAAAGACTTTTTATTTATGCAGCTCTGTGCATTAATTCTGGATAAGCGCATGACAGAATGCCATATGTGTGAATTTTATTTGTCAGGTGTGGTGGTGGTTGGGGAGAGGCTGGTAATAGTTATGCTAGGCCACACTGCATTATAAAAATCCGGTTAATAAACGCAATTCAGTTCAAACTGGTCAATTAAGGGGGAAAATGCAGTCACTCAACTTGATAATTCTACATGGTACAGTAAGTCAGACACTTCACTAAAATGAAAGCAAAAGCAGTTGAAGGATGTAGAAGAAGGTTTTCTTTAAGGCCCACTATGTTTTCCTTTAGTTCCTAAATGTGGGAAGCAGTAATGCATGGTACTCAGGCCACCGTACTCACCTGATCTTGGAGTCAGGCAGCTAATTTGCGTTCTGGCTGAACAGATGGATAGCTTATCATAGACAAACTCTTAACTTTCCTTCTCCTCAGTGTCCTTCCTTTTCCTCAGTGTCTTCATCTGTAAAACGGGGATATTTTTGGTACTTACTTCTCGAGAGCTTTGTGAGGATTAACCAAACTAATCCATGAACAAGAGACATGTTGTCTACACAGTAGGCACCCAATAAGTGACAGGGACTGTGTTTTTGATTATGAACATGTGATGACATGTTCATGATAGCCATGATGCCATGTGTCTATTCTTTATCATTATATTGTGATTACACATCACATATAATGTATCTCCTTGTTCTGAGATTAACATAGCCTCTTTGGGAAACTGCCAAGTGGCTCTACGAGTATTGGTGAGAAACATGTGAAGAACTCAGAAACAAACATGGAATTAAGATGACCACTTCCAGGAGCAGTCTCTGAAGTGTGTCTGACTCATAGAAGGGATGCCCCCATGCACTTCCCACTGGGAGAGAACTTCCCACGGTTGCCAATCGGGATCATTGTCTATTGGTTCAAGTTAACCTGAAAGATCCTCAGCAGTTTAGATCTTCTTAGCTCAATATTTCAGATTGTTTATACCTGTGATGTAGTTATGTCATCAAAAACAAAACAAAACAAAACAAAAACTAGCCAGTGACCAGGGACTTCAGGTTTCCGGTTGAAGCTACAGGAAATCAGTCAAGCTCAATGTGCTTAAGACATTTAGGTTAAAGAGTCTGCTCTGTAAGAGCATTCTCACCCAAGAGCAACCTGCTGTTGCTGCTAAGTCACTTCAGTCGTGTCCAAATCTGCGCAACCCCATAGACGGCAGCCCACCAGGCTCCCCCGTCCCTGGGATTCTCCAGGCAAGAACACTGGAGTGGGTTGCCATTTCTTTCTCCAATGCATGAAAGTGAAAAATGAAAGTGAAGTCGCTCAGTCGTGTCCGACTCTTCGAAACCCCACGGACTGCAGCCTACCATGCTCCTCCGTCCATGGGATTTTCCAGGCAAGAGTACTGGAGTGGGGTGCCATTGCCTTCTCCCCCAAGAGCAACCTAGATATTCCCATTTACTTCTTTCCTATTTATCATTCTTTTCAACAGGTGGATTCCCCAATTGTAAACACAAAGAAAGCATTTGATCAGAGGCAGCTAGAAGTGATTGGTGATAATTGGCATTTAATGGCTCAATCTCAAATTTAGTTTCAGTTGTGTTACTAGAGAGATTTTTTTTTTTTTTTTTTTTTTCAGATTCCTGCTTTTAGAGTTTGGCAGAAGACAATAAAAGACAATAAAAACCATGACTTTCTCACTTTTTTTTCTGATGTTTTATTATGTAATTATTATGTATTAAGTAATATGTTCAGTATTTCCCCAGAAACTTATAAGGCCCTTTAAGTGGTATATTTGTCATTTGCCACTGACTAAAATGACCAAGTGACTGATAGTTAATAGTAAGAAATCCACTGTTGATAGGAGCAAAGGATGTGTATCGAGATGTTCACTAAAGCATTGTCTACAATTGTGAAAATGAAAACTGCATACATGATAAACTGTATAACAATACACACAAAGTATTTACTACTACCTGGACTACTATTAAACCATTAAAGTAATGATATAGAAACAAAAATTGTGGGAAAAGGGGTTTATGATACTTTTAAAACAGTACATTTGCTATTATTAGATTAGGGGATTTAGTTATTATTCCGGGCCCAACCAGAAGTTCAAAAAAAGAAAAAAAACACACATAGTAATTTGAGCATGGAAAGTGGGAAAGTGTAATGATAAAACTATTAAAGAGGCTTAGAGTAAGAAAGAAATGATTAGCAACAAAAGCATTCCAAAACATACAGACTTTGAAGTAATAAAGAGCGGGCTTCCCTGACGGTCCAGTGGTTAAGAATCTGCCTGTCAGTGCAGATGGTTCTATCCCTGGTCTGGGAAGTACATGCCGCGGGCCAACTAAATCCTTGCGCCACAACAGTACAGAGCCTGCACACTAGGGCCTCTGCTCCGCAACAACCCCTGCTTGCTAAACTAGAGAAACCCCATGTGCAGCAAGGTAGACCCAGCGCAGCCAAAAGTAAATAACTAAAACTCGCAAATAAATAACTTTTAAAAAGAAAGAAAAGAGAAGAGCCACTAACCCCCAAGCTGAGAAAGAAGACCTCCTCCCTGCCCGGACTGAGATCCAGACATGGTTGAAGAGAGCAGGCCTGTGGCTCACTGGACGGTAAAGAAGTTGCGGTGGTGGAACTTTCTGGAAGTACGCCCTCCGTAATTTGCTGGAAATCCAGCATCTAGGGTTCCACAAAAAGCTGTTCATGACGAGATTTCTCACCTGAGACACCACTCCAAAGGAGAGGCGGAGGGAAGCTGTTGTGCGGGGCTGGCCGCTGAAGCCGCCTTCCGGAGAAGTCCTGAGCCCGGAGCAGAAGGCCCCGAGTCTGCGGGAGCGGGCGCCGCAGACCGCCGGGCGCCTTCCCGGCAAGCACCGGGGCGGCCGCGGCGCCGGGCGCCTTCCCGGCAAGCACCGGGGCGGCCACAGACCGCCGGGCGCCTTCCCGGCAAGCACCGGGGCGGCCGCGGCTCCCGTTCTCTGCGAAGCGCCTCAGGTGCAGGCTCTGAGGAGAGCCAACAGCACGCCAGCTGCGGCAGGGAAAGCTATGTAAAGGGCCCAGCAATTCTCACACAGCAAGTAAAAAAAAGAAAAAAGGAAAAACTGAATTTCAAACTGAGGCTGAATAAATAAAAAGACTTGAAACAATATTGTACACATGAAACGTATATACTGTTTATACAAAGACTGCTTCAATAAAATTAAATTGTGAAAGTGTTTGTCACATACTTAACTAGTGAAATGCAAATCCAAGCAATAAAATGCCATTTTTGACACACACAAAAAAGACACAAAGTGTATATAGTATTAAAATGTTGACAGTGTCTCTCTTTGGGTGGGAGATTACCAGTTCATTTCTCATTTTTCTTGGAGCATTGCCGTAACCAGCAATGCACATGTAAATAGATTTCCTATGCACAAAAATAAAATACAGTCATCAACTGAGCTCCCTGATAAACTCAATATTCACTCAATAACTTTTACTCTACATTTACTTACAACACAAAGTTTAAGTACAAATGCAATGTGGATGCTGCCTATTAAAGGGATTAGATCAGTCTTACTCATTTTGTGAAATCAAGAAAAAGGATGATGCAAGCGTCTCAATCAATTTCTCTTTCATTCTACCCAAAGCTCTCTCTCACTGGAGGAATAATGGTCAAATTCTAGTCAACCAACTCAACACATTCAATATATCTTACAGGGGTATTAATTAGTGCATTGTTCTGTGTGGAGGGGTGGCAGGTACAGGTGAAATAAGTGTAGTAAATGAGGAACCAAAGAGGAACAGGGTTACACATTTCTGCTTCTGCCTGTAGGTATCACACACGTTTGTACAGAACTGCAATCATGTTTGGATCCAGCTAGAGCCTGGATACAGTTCTCCTTTACCAACCCAACAAGGAAATTGCTCTATGTAACATGACTGAATCAAGGCAAATGAACATACCTGGGGGAAGTGTTAAAGTCCTACACAAAGCACTACAGCTCTCTCAAGTACTATAATATAATTACAAAAGCTTTTTTTTCTTTTTTAATTTTACTGTTGCATTTCAGTCTACCTTCTTGTATTTTATTACACTCTACCTTATTTTACATGTGATTTAAGGAAGTGTTTTGCTCCATACTTCCTTGATCTATCCCTCCCATTCTTCCCCTTTACCTTATAAAAGAATAAACAAATATTTCTGCCAAAAAATTCTCCAGCTTATTTGTAAATAGCTTTAACCTTAAAAGGACGTGTTACCTCCTATTACCATCAATATATTACCTAACAATATCACTGATGCTATAAGAAAGTTAGTGCTTTATCTAAAACCATCTTTTATTTTAAAAATCCCTTGTTGTACTATAATAATTTTGTTTTATTATCCCCAAGTCCTATATTTAAACCTAAAAAGACAAACCCAATTTTACTTCTCTGAATTAGTCTACTGTAACCACATGTACTCTAACTGTAGGAGATGCTTGAGCAATTTTCTACTTAAAATTCTGAAAGACTCCCGTTCATAATCCCCAATAACCCTTTTGCAAATGACAAGAACTTTATCAAGGCCACTAAATCAGAACAATCAGCGGACATGTCAAATAAAAAGCAATACAAAGGGTTAACACTGAGATCCTCCTTGAGAGAAAAGCTCAATTGAGTGCCTCTGTAGGTAAGATATCCAGTGTATTTCCTTTAAAACGTTTTTAGGGCTCAACTACAAATACATGTTAATATACCTTGCTTGATTAAAAAACAAAACTTTAATGGTGCTAGTGCTAAGTCACTTCAGTCGTGTCCGACTCTTTGTGATCCCATGGACCATAGTCAGGCTCCTCTGTCCATGGGATTCTCCAGGCAAGAATACTGGAGTGGGTTGCTGTGCCCTCCTCCAGAACTTTAATGATGGAAAATATCAAATTCAAACAGCACAATTTGCAGTGTTTGATTCTCCTTAAAAGTCTGTGTTTACATTTTCTTACTTTTCAACCTTGACATCTTTTCTGGAATGCTTCCCCAACAGCTGTCCCCTGATCCAGGCAGTAAAATTTCCTTATATCTGTATTTCTTTTTTTTTTTTTTCCACATTGCATCATAATCATTTATTTAATCAACTTTCTCCTTCACTAGGATATGAGTTCTGTGAAGCCAGGATACATGTTTTATTAAGTTTGAATCTCCAAAGTTTAGTGGATTTGCTGTTTCAACAAAGTGAAAGTGAACGTCATTCAGTTGTGTCCGACTCTTTGCGATCCCATGGACTATATGGTCCATGGAATTCTCCAGGCCAGAATACTGGAGTGGGTAGCCATTCCCTTCTCCAGGGGCTCTTACCAACCCAGGGATCAAACCCAGGTCTCCCACATTGTGGGCAGATTCTTTACTAGCTGAGCCACAAGGGAAGTCCAAGAATACTGGAGTGGATAGCCTATCCCTCCTCCAGTGGATATTCCCGACCTAGGAATCGAACTGTGGTCTCCTGCATTGCAGGCAGATTCTTTACCAACTGAGCTATCAGCGAAGCCCTGCTATTTGAACAAACATATATTAAACGTCTACTCCCTCCTAGATGTGTGTGCTGGGTATAAGATGGCTTGTCAGAAACAGAGAGATGATTCTTGAGCTCACAAAATTTAGAGTTCAGTGAGGGAAACAGTAAACTCACAAGTAAACATTCTAACAAATAATTACAAATTCATACAAGTTCTATAGCATAAAGGAGAACAATTCTGCAACATATACTAATCTAGGGCAATTTCTTAGGATAAACAGGACAAGGCCTCCCTGCAGAAATTTTTTGGAGTATATGAGGCTCAGCATAAGGGAACAGAGTATGTAAAGTTTCTGAGTCAAGGAGGACTCAGCAGGAATAAGTGGATGAGTGAAAAAATAAATAAATGATTTGGAAATGAACACTGCAGCAACATGATGGAAAGTTGAAACATTATTTGTGTCTCTAATTAGCTTATAAAAAACAAGGAAACTGAGCTTGAGGATCACCTTCCCTTAAGTTCTGCATGTAACTCATCCTATTTCTATTCTGTCGTCTTTCACCCAAGGCAGACACTGTGTATCATTCGTGGCATTTTTTTCCTACAAGCCTGGACAGAGTGGACAGAGCCTTAAAATTTTCTTAATTTTCTTTTCTTAATTCAGTGCTCTGGCAGTCACTACTAATCATTCAAAACGGACACTCAGTATGATATCCTTTTGCCCTTCCTCATTTAAACGGTTAATACCATTTTCGCCTAATGAATAAGCAGTCTGATACCAGCTTGAGGGAAACAAGAGCCAGCAAACTGAGCCAATATATGTATGCGTGTATATAAAAGCAGTGATGGTTGTAAATGGATAAGAAGACTGGCTCATTATAGGTGCTAAATTGATAGGGGTGATTATAATGAATGTGATCATGTGATGATGAAGGTGACGATGGTGGGAAAAGATAGGGCATCCTAGTAACCAGTGGGAGCAAGCATTTGAGGCTATTCCTGCGGGTGAGAGAAATGACTGAATGTAGAGATACTGCTTTCCCTTTGTTTCTGAGAACATGTTGGCTGTGATGTCCCAAATAAAAACTGTAATATGTGAAAGTGATTTCTTATACACGAAAGTGATTTATTTCACGACATCATAGTTTTTACTTGGGACAACACAACTAACATCTTCTCAAAAACAAAGGGAAAGCATTATCTTCATGCTACAATGATAAAAGATCATGAGAAAAAAGTATATGGGATTGGAAACTAGTATCTAGTATCTTGACCTAATTCTAGTTCATTTAGAAGTGAACACTCATTAGCTCCACTGACTTCACCATTGAGTCCATGTACAGAACTCCAGCAAGTCAGAGTCAATCAGTCTAAAACACATTGCTTTCTTTCCCCCTACCTGCGCTGACAGAACCATGCATCTCAGGTATAAAATGAAAGCATTTATAATTTAGTAAGAGCTAAACTCAGAAGTACTCTAATGCATTATTAAGGTTGAAAAATCAAACACTTAGAAACCAAAGAGATACAAAGGTTTAGTTCCTATGATGACATTAAGTGGAAATGCATTGCTTCTACTACATGTTGAGAATCTCCACGGATATGAATTGATACATATTAATTGAGACCTAGCCACAGGATATAGCCACCAATTCACCTAACCCTTGCCTGCTTACAAGTTCTTCTGAATAAGATCTTATTATATATTGTTTCAGTTTAGGACTGTCTACATTGGGCAGAGTAGTATTCCTGAGTTATAGTAATAATCATCACTTTGTCTGCTTTTTGTCAGTTCTGTGCTAGGCCTTTTACATATGTTATTCATAATACATACAACAACCCAGTAAGGACTGACCTGATTTCCACCTCGCAAACGAGGCAACTGCAGTTCAGAGAATTTAAGGAACTTGTTCCATTTACATAACTCAGAAAATGATAGGGTTGGGATTTGAATGCAGTTCCGTCTTCCTCCAGAGAGAGCATTCCAGAGCTGATGTCATTTTCACTACCCTTCATTTGCCTGCACATTAGTTTTATTTCATTCCACAGCCCCACGTGGGTTAGGGAAAACTAGAGGATCACCCCAGACACCACATTTGTAGGGGCCTGCCTTTCAGAAGGGAGAGTATGGGTTGTCTGTAGGGGGGAGACTTGCTGCCATTGGATGCTACTAAGGCCTAGGGCTTGTTGAGCCTCCACCAGCCCCGAAATCTCTCTGACAGCACTTGAGCGGTGTGTGTGATCAACACTTCCCATCCTCCCTGTGGCTACATATGCTGATTAATTTTTCTTCGTATATAGATGCACATTTTAACAAGCCACTTGTAAACAGGACCAGATGTAGGGTCCATTTCCTGCCCCAGCCACCGTATTGAAGCCAAATACCCCCATCTATATACTCACTGAGTTTTATCTCACAATTACAGACAGTATGCACTGTGAGTGTCAAGCATGAATAGATTGATAAATGCATTATCTCTTCTCCGGGGGAAAAAGAGAACACTTACTGGGTGATAATATGGCAGGAAGTGGGCTGTATCATCTTTAGAAACAGGGTACCAAGGTATAATTATTCAATTTTAGCTACATCCCCTTTCACTGGTTTCCTGATTCTCATTTCTGTCCTGCGTGGTTCATGAAAGACTGATTCATTTTTACAGAGATCAGGCCCTGCATCTTACTGCCATCCTTGGTAGACACTCCAAAGTAACTACAGAGATGAGCAGCTGGGAATGGGGGGAGGCAGGCAGGGAGGCAGGGAGGCTGAAGCAGGTGAATAACAGGGCCAAGGAAGGAGGACAGAAACTCGGTGCCTGATTAAAGACAAAATGGGCCCTTGTGCCAACTAGATGCACCGTCTTCATGTAACTGGAATGACCCCTGTCCCCACACCTCCCTCGACTACACAGAATGCTCTAACTCTCTTTATTGACAGCTTGGCAGGTGCGGAAACAGCAGTATCACACCGAACAGAACAGGCTGATTGCTGCGGACACCGCCGTCCCTCTCCAGTGTTTCTTGGCTTTCCAAGCCAGCCGTGTGTGTCCTGTGTGTACTCTCCCTTTCTGGCAGAGCCTAGGTGTGGCAGATATTAACCACACACCTAAACGAGGCTCCTAATGAAACGGAGCAGGACCCTATAACCCTTCCCACCCCCCCAAGTCCTCCGCTTGCCTTTTGTCTGGAAAAACGTTAGCCAAAGAATAAGTTTAATCAGAGAAGTGAGAACATGAGAAAAATGCAGAAGCAAGGGAAAAAAAAGAAACTGGGCAAAATAGTAATAGTTTAGGCAGTAAGCAAAATCAAGGATCTTTAGTTCCTCCTCAGTGGCTACAGGTAATATTCTGAGCCATATTATACTGTGAGCTGTTGGAAACTCCCCAGGCTGAGAAGTTAACTACAGAATGACCAGACTGTAGCCGCGAGGTAAGCTGCCACAGTTCCAAGAACTGGCCTCAGAGAAACAGGAACAAACTGACCCTGGGCTGAAGCCTTACTGTACAACAATCAAGATGACGCTGATCAGAGCAATGATGACCAATTTCAAGACGGCTGTCAGAACTGACTGTGCTATTTCTGATGTAGCCCCTCCCTCAACCTATAGCAGCTCTTGCTCTCAACTGCTGTGGGTGGGAGTTGACTGTTGTACAGGCGGATACCTTCCGCACACGTTGCTGGCACCTAAAATAAAGCAAACTTTCCGTTGCATGAAACTTGTCTTTTCATTGGTTTTTGAGTGAGGAGCAGCTGGACCTCACTTTCAGTTACACTAACAGGAAAAACAGATAGAAAAAAAAAAAAAGATTTAAAAATACAATAACTAGCATTTTATATACCCATTCAAATAAGAGGAACCTAAAAAGCAGAGACATTACTTTGCCAACAAAGGTCCATCTAGGCAAGGCTATGGTTTTTCCAGTGGTCATGTATGAGAGTTGGACTGTGAAGAAAGCTGAGCGCCAAAGAATTGATGCTTTTGAACTGTGGTGTTGGAGAACTCTTGAGAGTCCCTTGGACTGCAAGGAGATCCAACCAGTCCATCCTAAAGGAGATCAGTCCTGGGTGTTCATTGGAAGGACTGATGCTGAAGCTGAAACTCCAATACTTTGGCCACCTCATGCGAAGAGTTGACTCATTGGAAAAGACTCTGATGCTGGGAGGGATTGGGGGCAGGAGGAGAAGGGGATGACAGAGGATGAGATGGTTGGATGGCATCACTGGTTCGATGGACATGAGTTTGAGTAAACTCCAGGAGTTGGTGATGGACAGGGAGGCCTGGCGTGCTGCGGTTCATGCAGAGTCGGACACGACTGAGCGACTGAACTGAACTGAATGACTGTGAATCATAAACAAGTTTGTGACAAACCCACCACTTATTAGCACAGCATGCTCCATTTAAAAGGGAATTTTCTAATGGTAAATATAACAGAATGCTACAATTACAAACTTTCAATGACTGCAATCTAGGGAAAAGCCAGATAGTGATAAATTGGAGGGTAAGAGAAGATTATCACCTGTTTAACTAAGCTTCCATTGATTCTATCAAGTTGTTTGCCTGGCAGTATCTGGGTTATGATGCAAAACTTGAGAAGAATTCATTTTTCCCCTATCTAAATGCTTTTAATTGCAAGCATTCATTTTGAAAGGTATGTGGCACTTTGACTGGCAGAAAAGGATCTGCTTGACAACTACTAATTAAATTAATAATAAATAATATTTATCATTTACATAATCATTTTCATATTTAAATCATTTCACAGATTTTGTTTACTCATATGCTGTGATGCATATACGGAATATCAATGCAACTTGACTGCAAATAGTGTTATGATATTTCTGTGAAACAAGCCCCAAATAGTAAGTTTTCATTAGAAAACTGTGGGCCTTAAGCTTATCTATATTGACAAATGTTAACAAATCATTAGAATTTCATTTTTCAGTACCTGAGGAGGGGGGCAGTATTGAGCAACTATCAGAGGAAAATTGAACTGACATTTCAGCAAAACACCCAGTTAACATCAAAACTGCAAAAATATTCAGAAGAGACAGAGGTGTGAGGCAACAATATTAATGAAAGCTGTATTAAAGTAAACGTCTCTCTCTCTACCTGCCTACCTATCAACAGGGTGAAAACAGGAGAGCAAAACAAATGAAATAGAAACAATCGATATAGTTGTGAATGTAAAGGTCTGAGTGCAGATTTTTTCTTAATTTATTTTTTTATTGAAGGATAATTGCTTTACAGAATTTTGTTGTTTTCTGTCAAACCTCAACATGAATCAGCCATAGGTATACATATATCCCCTCCCTTTTAAACTTCCCTCTAATCTCCCTCCCAGTCCCACTCCTCTAGGCTGATACAGAGCCCCTCTTCGAGTTTCTTAGCCATACAGAAAATTCCCATTGGTTATCTATTTTACACATGATAATGTAAGTTTCCATGTTACTCTTCCCATACATCTTACCCTCTCCTCCCCTTTCTGCATGTCCACAAGTCTATTCTCTATGTCTGTTTCTCCACTGCTGCTCTGTAAGTAAATTCTTCAGTACCATTTTTCTAGATCATATATATGTGTTAGAATATGATATGATATTTATCTTTCTCTTTCTGACTTACTTCACTCTGTATAATAGGTTCTAGGTTCATCCATCTCATTAGAACTGACTCAAAGATATTTCTTTTTAGGGCTGAGTAATATTCCATTGTGTGTAGGTACCACAACTTCTCTATCCATTCATCTATATGTGTATTTCTGCATTGTCTGTTGTAACCTCTAATTTTGTTGATGTGATTCTTTCTTTTTTTCTTATGAGTCTGGCTAAAGTCTTGTCAATTTTGTTTATCTTCTCAAAGAACCAGCTTTTAGTTTTATTAATCTTTACTATTATTTATTTCATTTCTTTTTCATTTATTTCTTCTCAGATTTTTATGGTTTCTTTCCTTCTACTAATTTTGGTTTTTGTTGTTGTTGTTGTTGTTCTTCTTCTTTCCCAGGTGTTTTAGGTGTAAAGTTAGGTTGTCTATTCGATGTTTTTCTTGTTTCTTTAGGTAGGATTGTATTCCTATAAACTTCCCTCTTAGAACTGCTTTTGCTGCATCACATAGGTTTTGAGTTGTCATGTTTTCATTGTCATTTGTTTCTAGAAATTTTTTTATTTCCCGTTTGATTTCTTCAGTAACCTATTGGTTATTTAGAAACATATTGTTTAATCTCCATGTATTTGTGTTTCTTACAGTATTTTTCTTGTAATTGATATCTAGTCTCATAGCATTGTGGTTGGAGAAGATGCTTGATACAATTTCAATTTTCTTAAATTTACTGAGGTTTGACTTGTGACCCAAGATGTGGTCTATCCTGGAGAATGCTCTATGTGCACTTGAGAAGAAGGTATATTCTGCATTTGGATGGAATGTCCTGAAGATATCAATGAGATCCATCTCATCTAACGTATCATTTAAGACTTGTGTTTCCCTACTAATTTTCTGTTTTGATGATCTGTCCATTGGTGTGAGTGGGGTGAAGTCTCCTACTATAATTGTGTTACTGTCAATTTCTCCTTTTATGTATATTAGAGTTTGTCTTACGTACTGAGGTGCTCCTATGTTGGGTGCATAGATCTTTACAATTGTTATGTCTTCCTCTTGGATTGAGCCCTTGATCATTATGTAGTGTCCTGCCTGATCACTTGTAATGTTTATTTTCAGGTCTATATTATCTGATATGAGGATTGCTACTCCAGCTTTCTTTTGCTTCCCATTTTCATGGAAAATATATTTTTCCATCCTCTCACTTTCAGTCTATATGTGCCTTTAGGTCTGAAGTAGGTTTCTTGTAGACAGATTATATATGGGTCTGGTTTTTGTATCCATTCAGCCAGTCTGTGTCTTTTGATGGGAGCATTTGATCCATTTACATTTAAAGTAATTACTGATATACATGTTCCTATTGATATTTTCTTAATTGTTTGGGGTTGATTTTGTATTTCTTGACTATATAAGTCCGTTTAACATTTGTTGTAAAGCTGGTTTGGTGGTACTGAATTCTCCTAACTTTCGCTTGTCAGAAAAGTTTTTTATTTCTCCATCAATTTTGAATGAAGTCCTTGTCGGGTACAGTAATCTTGGTTGTAGATTTTTCCCTTTCAGTACTTTAAATAAACCCTGCCATTCCCTTCTGACCTTCAGAGTTTCTGCTGAAAGAGCACCTGTTAAATGTATGGGGTGTCCCTTGTATGTTACTTGTTGCTTCTCCCTTGCTGCTTTTAATATTCTTTCTTTGTGTTTAGTCTTTGTTAGAGTAATATGTGTCTTGGAGTGTTTCTCCTTGGGTTTATCCTGTATGGGATTCTTTGTGCCTCTTGGACTTGATTGATTACTTCCTTTTCCATGTTGGGGAAATTTTCAACTATAATCTCTTCAAAAATTGCTTCATACCCTTTCTTTTTCTCTTCTTTTTCTGGGACCCCTATAATTCGAATGTTGGTATGTTTGATATTGTCCCAGAGGTCTCTGAGACTACCCTCAGCTCTTTTCATTCTTTTTACTTTATTCTGCTCTTCAGAAGTTATTTCCATCATTTTATCTTCCAGCTCACTGATTCGTTCTTCTGCTTCAGATATTCTGCTATTGATTACTTCCAGAGTATTTTTAATTTCAGTAATTGTATTGTTTGTCTATGTTTATTCTTTAATTCTTCTAGGTCTTTGTTAATTGATTCCTGCATTTTGTTTTCAAGGTTTTGATCATCTTGACTATACTTTTTCAGGTAGTTTCCCTATTTCCTCTTCATTTATTTGGACTTCTGTGTTTCTAATTTGTTCCTTCATTTGTGAAGTATTTCTCTGCCTTTCATTTTTTTTTTTTTTTTTTTTTAACTTTATTGTGTTTGAGGTCTCCTTTTCCCAGGCTTCAAGGTTTAATTCTTTCTTCCTTTTGGTTTCTGCCCTCTTAATGTTGGTTCATATAGGGTAGATTTGTGCTGGACTTTTTGTTTCTTTCCTTGTTTTTCCTCTCATGGGCAAGGCTGAGTGAGGTGGTAATCCTGTCTATTGATGATTTGGTTTGTATTTTCATTTTGTTTGTTGTTTAGATGAGGCAACTTCCCTGGTGGCTCAGATGGTAAAGCGTCTGCCTACAATGTGGGAGACCTGGGTTTGATCCCTGAGTTGGGAAGATCCTCTGGGGAAGGAAATGGCAACCCACTTGAGTACTCTTGCCTGGAAAATCCATGGATGGAGGAGTGCGATAGTTTACAGTCCATGGGGTCGCTAAGAACAACAGGATTGAGTGACTTCACTTTCTTTCCTACACAGGGTTCTACTGGTGGTTGGGTGATGCTGGGTCTTGTATTCAAGTGGTTTCTTTAGTGTAAATTCTCACTATTTTATACTCCCAAAGGTTAGTTCCCTAGTAGTCTAGGGTCTTGAGTCTGTGCTCCAACTCCAAAGGCTCAGGACTTGATCTCTGCGAATGAGTCAGAGGTCTCAGCTCCAAGTCACTGCTGCCTCTTACTTGCTTTGGGATTTGGATAAATTAAGGTCTTAGTTTCTTCATCTATGAAATGGGTTATTCATGTCTTGTCTTTCAGGGCCTCCAACCTCACTGCTCCCTCAGGGGATGGGGGTGGGGAATGAAAGTTGTCACAGCATCTCCCTGCAAGGGCCCTCTCACAGTGGAGATGGGAGGGCTGCTGCATTCCTGTCCGCATCCATCCTGTCATGCTCTCCTCCACCTCTTCTTTTCACTATATTATCTTCTGCTCAGAGGGGTGGGTGGGGGTGGGAGGCTTAGGAAGTGAGGAGACATTTGCAACTTTTCTTCACTCTTTCTCTGCCTCCCCAACCCCCATCAACCTTGAAAAAACACTGTTGAAGGGGGCGAGGTGGGGAGGTGGGGGGAGGGGAACACAGAGGGAATCTGGAGAGGTGATGATAGTCCTTTGGAAAAATGATCAGAGCACACACACACACACACCCCTCCGCCCCAAACAAAGCTATCCTGAAAGAGGTGAAAAGGCATGGGGTGGGGTGGGGGGTTGGGGAGAAAGAGAAGAAAAAGTCGCTGGTCAGGAAACTTCAAGCGCAGATCTGAATGTAGATTTTTAAAAACATTTTCCATATGAGTGCAAGTTGGATGTTTGAACTAGTGAGTACATATGTAGCAATGTATTCTGATTTCACAGAAATCTAGGTACCATGGCATTTATTGGAACATTATTTATTAAAAAAGAAAAAAAACTTGGACATAATTTGTTTCTAACAATATCACATTATTTACACTGATATCAAACATTGAAATATTAAATAAATTTTAAATCATCTAGATGAGGAATGTTAGATCATGTGGGAAACTGTTATGATAGCATTAGGAGAAAATGTAATAGAAATAAAAATTATATAAATAGTGCATCTTAGTATTATTAATGGGCATAAAATATAAGTATATATAAATACATTTATATAAATATATATGCATATATACATGGGCAAATGCAAACATGTAAAAGATAATAGTTATCTCTGTGATGACCTAGAGGGGAGGGATGCAGGCTGGAAGGGAAGTTCAAAGAAGAGAGGAGATATATATATATATACACTTATGGCTTATTCAAGATTATAAAGAAATTATCCTCCAATTTAAAATAAATTTAAAAAATAGTTATCTCAAAGTTCTGCAGGTGAATAAATTTTTACATTGGATGAAGTGTTAGAAGACTTGACATCAACTTCTAAACTTGAGATCATATTTCCCTTTTAGACCTAACTCAAGTGGGTCTTAGGAAGTATCACTATGAACAAAGCTAGTGGAGGTGATGGAATTCCAGTTGAGCTATTTCAAATCCTAAAAGATGATGCTGTGAAAGTGCTGCACTCAATATGCCAGCAAATTTGGAAAACTCAGCAGTGGCCACAGGACTGGGAAAGGTCAGTTTTCATTCCAATCCCAAAGAAAGGCAATCCCAAAGAATGCTCAAACTCCCACACAATTGCACTCATCTCACATGCTAGTAAATTAATGCTCAAAATTCTCCAAGCCAGGCTTCAGCAATATGTGAAGCTTGAACTTCCAGATGTTCAAGCTGGTTGTAGAAAAGGCAGAGGAATGAGAGATCAAATTGTCAACATTTGCTGGATCATCAAAAAAGCAAGAGTTCCAGAAAAACATCTATTTCTGCTTTATTGAGTATCCTGAAGCCTTTGACTGTGTGGATCACAATGAAAAATTCTGAAAGAGACTGGAATACCGACCACATGACCTGCCTCTTGAGAAATCTGTATGCAGGTCAGGAAGCAACAGTTAGAACTGAACATGGAACAACAGACTGATCCCACATAGGGAAAGGATTACATCAAGACTGTATATTGTCACCCTGCTTACTTAACTTATATGCAGAGTACATCATGAGAAATGCTGGGCTGGAGGAAGCACAAGGTAGAATCAAGATTTCTGGGAGAAATATCAGTAACTTCAGATATGCAGATAACATCACCCTTATGGAAGAAAGTGAAGAAGAACTAAAGAACCTCTTGATGAAAGTGAAAGAGGAGAGTGAAAAAGTTGGCTTAAATCTCAACATTCAGAAAGCTAAGATCATGGCTTCTGGTCCTGTCACTTCATGGCAAATAGATGGGGAAACAGTGGAAACAGTGGCTGACTTTATTTTTGGGGGCTCCAAAATAACTACAGATGGTGATTGCAGCCATGAAATTAAAAGATGCTTACTCCTTGGAAGAAAAGTTATGACCAACCTAGACAGCATATTAAAAAGCAAAGACATTGCTTTGTCAACAAAGGTCCATCTAGTCAAGGCTATGGTTTTTCCAGTAGTCTTGTATGGATGTGAGAGTTGGACTATAAAGAAAGCTGAGCGTCAAAGAATTGTTGATTTTGAACTGTGGTGTTGGAGAAGACTCTTGAGAGTCTCTTGGACTGCAAGGAGATCCAACCAGTCCATCCTAAAGGAGATCAGTCCTGGGTGTTCTTTGGAAGGAATGATGTTGAAGCTGAAACTCCAATACTTTGGCCACCTTATGCAAAGAGCTGACTCATCTGAAAAGACTGATGCTGGGAAAGATTGAGGGCAGGAGGAGAAGAGGACGATAGAGGATGAGATGGTTGGATGGCATCACCGACTCAGTGGACATGAGTTTGGGAGGACTCCGGGAGTTGGTGATGGACAGGGAGGCCTGGTGTGCTGCAGTTCATGGGATCGCAAACATTAGGGCAGAACTGGGGGACTGAACTGAACTGAACTATAATAATATAATCTTCAGTTCAGTTCAGTCACTCAGTCGTGTCTGACTCTTTGCGACCCCATGAATTGCAGCACACCAGGCCTCCCTGTCCATCACCAACTCCCAGAGTTTACTCAAACCCATGCCCATCGAGTCGTTGATGCCATCCAGCCATCTCATCCTCTGTCGTCCCCTTCTCCTCCTGCACCCAGTCCCTCCCAGCATCAGGGTCTTTTCCAATGAGTCAACTCTTTGCATGAAGTGGCCAAAGTATTGGAGTTTCAGCTTTAGCATCAGTCCATCCAATGAACATCCAGGACTGATCTCCTTTAGGATGGATTGGTTGGATCTCCTTGCAGTCTAAGGGACTCGCAAGAGTCTTCTCCAACACCACAGTTCAAAAGCATCAATTCTTTGGCGCTCAGCTTTCTTCACAGTCCAACTGTCACATCCATACATGACCACTGGAAAAACCATAGCCTTGACCAGCTATCTGGTTTAATAATCTTTTTAGTTATACTATAAATCAGGTAACTGATTTGAGAAGGTCACTGAGTTTGAGGACATATTAAATGATAGATTCATTTGACAAATACTTACTAGGGATTGTGCTAAGGGCCTGGGATCCCATGGAACAAAATGCCAGCCGAAGTGATTCTCTTTAATGAAACAAAGTATGTAGAAGAGAGCATTGACCCAGGGACCAGGGAATCCTGATATCATGGCCCCCAGAAGGGTCACAAAGGAAAATTTCAATAGTCTTGGAGTCTTTCCTAAATCTTTGCCAATGATCCAGGTCTAAAGGTTTTGGGCTTAGAATTCCTTTTACTGAATGGTGAGCTGATGTGGTTTTACTGCTTATATTCTATAAGTTCATTTAATCAGTGTCTTATAGCCTCCCAAAGTATTTTCATATATATGACTGGCCAGAATTTAAAATGAAAAAATAATTTATGTTGCTACTTTTCCTCATTAAGTTGCCATTTTAAGAAGCAGAACTACTGTCAGAAAATCCACTTCTCTAATACCTTAGCCATAGTATTTTAACATATGTTCTCAATATTTACTGTGTATTTGAAACACCTTATTCAGATATCTCCAGAGAAACAGAATCAATTGGAAATATATTATAAATACAATATAAAATATATACACATATATGTAGATGCATATAATTGCTTTAACATATGTAATTGATATTAAACATGCTATGTATTAAATATACTTGTATATTAAATATAAGCTGGAGAATTAGGAAAGCCAGTGGTATAGTTTTGAGAACTGGAGGGCCAATGTGTGAGTCACAGTCAAATGGAAGGAGATAGGAACAAGCACTCAGGCGGAGAGAGCCAGCTCTCCTTTCTTCTGACATTTTATTATTTTTCAGGCTCCCAATAGATCAGATGAGGCTCACCTACGCTGTGGAGGGAAATCTGCTTTACTCCAGCTACCGTTTGAAAGGCTAATCTCCTCTGGGAACACCCTCAGGGACCCACCCAGAAATAGTTTACCAAAATACCTGTGTATGCCATGATCCAGTCAAGCTGACACATGGATTAACCATCACATTCTCCAAACCTTAAAATTTACCAGTACCTCAATCCAACTCCAAGAAACTCACATTTAATTGGTGCAAATTACAGACTGGGCCTTAAGATGATCAAAAGCTCCCCAGGATATTTTGATGAATCACCAAAAGGTAAGAACCATTTACATCACAGAACATGTCTCTCCCAAGGAGAAATAAAAATGCTTCTCACTTTATTTTCATTGTTGATGCTCTAGGAGGTATTGGTGTACCTCTTTAAAGTGACTTCACAGTGTCCCACTGTACCCCATGTAGTCATTTAATTTATTTTCAAACAAGTCATTGTAAACATGTGCCTCCAAATGTGATGAAACTCAATCCAATTATTTTTGTCCAATATGGTAGCAGATGGGTAGAATTTGTTTTATGTTCACCATGTTGTATGGTAGGCATAATAATTCCCATGTAGAAGGTGAATTGAGACTCAGAGGAAAATAGATGTGCATGCTGCCACAAAGTGAGCAAATCTAAAAAGCAGGGGAAGGTCAAGTGTTCTGATCCAGTTTAAATAAGTGGTTTTTATTGTTATTTTATTTACTCCACAGTGATACTATTGGGGGTGAGCAGGAAAAAAGTAAATGACTCAAAATGCAGTAGGCCTATGAACAGGAAGGTTAGCTAGCATCCTTCACACAAAAGACCTGATATATATTCAGCCATTGGAGAGGTTTAGTCAGCTGTGTTTACAGTCCCACAAATGGAAAGAAACATCATGACAAAAGGAAATTCTATGAATCCAGGGAAAAACACATCAAATTAAATAAATAATTCATAGGAAGAGCAAAGATCACGGAGTTGGCTCTGATAACAAAATATCTAAAATAACTGTTGATGTGTTTCTCCAACCACTCAGGCTGCCAGTCCAGGTGCAAAGGAAAATAAATAAGACTATTATAGATCTAGTAAAAGTTAAACAGACAATAAAAACCAACAGTGGAGTTGAATTTTAAGTTGGTGATTCTTTGAACAATCCTCAAATGATTTCATTTGCTCTGTTAATGCAATATCAAAGCCATTTTAGAAGTAAAAGAACATTTTTCTACTCGCTAGAGTTTAGGCATAAATCCTCGAACTGTATTAAATATATGCTTCTAGAATTATAGAACTATAATCAAAGAAAGAATTACAATTATTTCTTCATTTTACAGGTGAGAAAACCAAGGTGATAAATGATCATGTCGTGGGTTTAAAGTCCACATGTCATTGGCCAAGACAAGATTAGAATACAAATATCCCTTCTCATCTTCACTTTATTATTCAACAGTCTACCCATTCGAGCACAACTAATGAATGACTGTTTGAAACTTGACCATTCCAATGGCGGTCAAATGCCATATTTCAATAGCACTGCCGTTGTTTTGAGACCAGAATATTAAATAACTGGCAGTCATGTTCTGAACTTCTTTCCAGATGAATTGTATGTTAAGCTCTCTTTCAATATTGATTTGTAATATACTTTCAAGCATGTTAATCTTCCTGTGGTGTCATCTTAAAGTTCTGAGCTACAAGCATGCTGTGTGCTGTGTGCATGTGTGTGCAGAGTCGTGTCTGAGTTTTTGCGACCTCAAGGACTGTAGCCTGCCAGGCTCCTCTGTCCATGGGATTTCCCAGACAAGAATACTGGAGTGGGGTGCCATTTCCTTCTCCAGGGGATCTTCCCAACCCAGGAATTGAATGAGGGTCCCTTGTGCCTCCTGCACTGGCAGGCGGATTCTTTACCACAAAGCCACCTGGGAAGCCCCATAGTTCCTAAAATCTGTGATTTTCTGAAGGATATGGCTGTCTCTACCACATCCACCAGCTAAACTACTGCCTCTGTTTGTTGCTAGAAAGAGAAAAAATAGTGGATAAACTTACAAGTGAAATCCTGTGTTCATTTTTTACCGAAAAACAGAAACCTATTTGATTTAGAATCCAAACTCTAGAAACATACATAGGGCTTAAAGAAATATATGATATTGATTGATTTGCGGATATTAAAGAATCCTTGCATTCCTGGGATAAAGCCCACTTGGTCATGGTGTATGATTTTTTTAATATGTTGTTGGATTCTGTTTGCTAGAATTTTGTTAAGGATTTTTGCATCTATGTTCATCAGTGATATTGGCCTGTAGTTTTCTTTTTTTGTGGCATCTTTGTCTGGTTTTGGAATTAGGGTGATGGTGGCCTCATAGAATGAGTTTGGAAGCTTACCTTCTTCTGCAATTTTCTGGAAGAGTTTGAGTAAGATAGGTGTTAGCTCTTCTCTAAATTTTTGGTAGAATTCAGCTGTGAAGCCATCTGGTCCTGGGCTTTTGTTTGCTGGAAGATTTCTGATGACAGTTTCGATTTCCTTGCTTGTGATGGGTCTGTTAAGATCTTCTATTTCTTCCTGGTTCAGTTTTGGAAAGTTATACTTTTCTAAGAATTTGTCCATTTCATCCAAGTTGTCCATTTTATTGGCATAGAGCTGCTGGTAGTAGTCTCTTATGATCCTTTGTATTTCAGTGTTGTCTGTTGTGATCTCTCCATTTTCATTTCTAATTTTGTTAATTTGGTTTTTCTCTCTTTGTTTCTTAATGAGTCTTGCTAATGGTTTGTCAATTTTGTTTATTTTTTCAAAAAACCAGCTTTTAGCTTTTTTGATTTTTGCTATGGTCTCTTTAGTTTCTTTTGCATTTATTTCTGCCCTGATTTTTAAGATTTCTTTCCTTCTGCTAACTCTGGGGTTCTTCATTTCTTCCTTCTCTAATTGCTTTAGGTGTAGAGTTAGGTTATTTAATTGGTTTTTTTCCTGTTTCTTGATGTAAGCCTGTAATGCTATGAACCTTCCCCTTAGCACTGCTTTTACAGTGTCCCATAGGTTTTGGGTTGTTGTGTTTTCATTTTCATTCATTTCTATACATATTTTGATTTCTTTTTTGATTTCTTCTATGATTTGTTGGTTATTCAGAAGCGTGTTATTTAGCCTCCATATGTTTGAAGTTTTAACAATTTTTTCCCTGTAATTGAGATCTAATCTTACTGCACTGTGGTCAGAAAAGATGACTGGAATGATTTCAATTTTTTTGAATTTTCCAAGACCAGATTTATGGCCCAGGATGTGATCTATTCTGGAGAATGTTCCGTGTGCACTTGAGAAAAAGGTGAAGTTGATTGTTTTGGGGTGAAATGTCCTATAGATATCAATTAGGTCTAGCTGGTCCATTGTGTCATTTAAGGTTTGTGTTTCCTTGTTAATTTTCTGTTTAGTTGATCTATCCATAGTTGTGAGTGGGGTATTAAAGTCTCCCACTATTATTGTGTTACTATTAATTTCCTCTTTCATACTTGTTAGCGTTTGCCGTAACTAAACAGACATTTCTCCAAAGAAGACATACAGATGGCTAACAAACACATGAAAAGATGCTCAACATCACTCATTATTAGAGAAATGCAAATCAAAACCACAATGAGGTACCATTACACGCCAGTCAGGATGGCCGCTATCCAAAAGTCTACAAGCAATAAATGCTGGAGAGGGTGTGGAGAAAAGGGAACCCTCTTACACTGTTGGTGGGAATGCAAACTAGTACAGCCGCTATGGAAAACAGTGTGGAGATTTCTTAAAAAACTGGACATAGAACTGCCATATGACCCAGCAATCCCACTTCTGGGCATACACACTGAGGAAACCAGATCTGAAAGAGACACGTGCACCCCAATGTTCATCGCAGCACTGTTTATAATAGCCAGGACATGGAAGCAACCTAGATGCCCATCAGCAGATGAATGGATAAGGAAGCTGTGGTACATATACACCATGGAATATTACTCAGCCATTAAAAAGAATTCATTCGAACCAGTCCTAATGAGATGGATGAAGCTGGAGCCCATTATACAGAGTGAAGTAAGCCAGAAAGATAAAGAACATTACAGCATACTGACACATGTATATGGAATTTAGAAAGGTGATAACGATAACCCTATATGCAGAACAGAAAAAGAGACACAGAAATACAGAACAGACTTTTGAACTCTGTGGGAGAATGTGAGGGTGGGATATTTCAAAAGAACAGCATGTATACTATCTATGGTGAAACAGATCACCAGCCCAGGTGGGATGCACGAGACAAGTGCTCCGGCCTGGTGTACTGGGAAGACCCAGAGGAATCGGGTGGAGAGGGAGGTGGGAGGGGGGATCGGGATTGGGAATACATGTAAATCCATGGCTGATTCATATCAATGTATGACAAAACCCACTGGAAAAAAAAATAATAATAATAATAAAAATTTAAAAAAAAAAAAAAAAAAAAAAAAAAAAGAAATATATGATTCCTCACTGGAATATTATGGCTGGAGAAATCTTGTCTAACCAATGGAAGCACAACCTTAGTCACTCAGTACCCTAAAAAGGTGGAGGACCTCACTTAAAAGAAACAAGTGACTATCCTGGCTAATGGAAACAGAAATTTCCAGCTTACTTGCTTTCATTTATCTCTATCCTATATACTGATCTGTTTGTCAGGACGTCGGTGTAAAAGGCAAATGGGTAGGTGAGAAGGATAAGTGGGAAGATAAAGAGGTTAAAAGTACGAGCTACATGACATGGACAAGTTACTCAGCCTTTTCAATCTACCATGGGCACCTCTGAAAAATGGAGAATAAAACATAGACAGATTTTCTTCTCCTTCCACCGTGCTTTCATCTTCACATGTTTGGGGCGGGGGGAATAGGAGATTCAGTGACTTCCCCCTCCATCCTATTCTTAGAAGAGGAGCTGCTAACATTATTGATCAATAACCAGAACACGTATGGAGCAATGAGAATTGTCACATTTGAAAGTGACAAACCTGTCACACGGTTCTGTCCCAGCAGCTCAGCCTATGATTCAAAACATAAGGCATATTAGCTTAGGCTTGTCCCAAGACCTACTCATCCATGATTTGGGGGTAAGAAAAAGAGAGAAGGAAACCCTCATTTAGAATTCCAAAATGAGGTCCAGAGGTGAGCTCATTAATAATAAATAATACTTCAATCTTTTCTGACTGTTTTTTTCTTGTGCATGGAGCTCTTGGCTGGAATCTTAAACATCCACTTCACAGGTCTGTTATGAAATAAGATACGGCATATAAAGTGCACAGTGCAGTCTCATGTGCAATAAGTCATCAAAGGATATTATCTAGATAACCTTGGATTTGCATTTAAACATTTGTTATTAAATCAGTTTGTATGGGACTAGCATCCTGAGCCTCAGGATAAAGTAGATCCATGTGGGTTAATAAAGGAAAGCTCTTTGAATTTCTAGATGGCAGGTCATGCTAACTCAGATAAGTAGAAGCTGGTGGCTGGGCATTCCCTCAGGACACAAGTATTGACAGAAGGAGGACTCAGGGTATAGAAACCAGCACGGCAGTGGATAGTAAACCATCACCCAGCACAGGCTGCCTCTTGTTAAGCAGAAAGCTTTCATGCAAATTGTTTTCTGAATCATTAGCTGTCATCTACCCACATCTCTCCTCCTGCAGCTGTTCTTTCTGATTTTGCCTGCAAACTTTTCACATCAGGCAGGCTCCCAAGCTAAACAAGTTGCCTCTCGGCAGCCTTTGTTCCTAGGGGCTAGAACTGAACCACACAGATAAGTCAAAGTAAGGATGCAGCATGGACTAATACATGCTGAAGGAATAGAATCCTTCAAGCTAAAGTGATGAATGCTTTTGAAAGTAATTTTCATGGTGGTTCCTATGAGAATGTCAGCCAGTATCCAGAAGTTATATGCTGCAATTTTAAAATTATCTGCCTCCATAGACTTTTCTAAAGCTTCTATCAGGTAAGAAGTATCTTTTTAAAAAAGTAAGAAAATATTCTAATGCAATTTTTAAAGGCTACTTTCCATTTACAGTTATTACAAAATATTGCTTATATTCCCTGTGTTACAGAACACTTCCTTGAGCCTCTGTTATACCCATAGTGTGTATCTCCCACTCCCCCACTCTGACTTCTATATTGCCCCTCTCCCCCAACCCCACTGGTAATCACTTGTTCCTTCTCTATATCTGAGTGTGCTTCTTTATGTTGTATTCACTAATTTTATTTTTTACATTTCACATATAAGTGGTATTACACAGCATTATCTCTCTCTGTCTGACTTCACTTAGCAAAATGCCCTCCAGGTCCATCTGTGTTGTTACAAATGACAAAATTAATTTCATTAATTTTTGTGACTAACATTCCATTATATATGTGTGTATATTCATATATGTTATATGTATTATATATGTTAAACATGTTTTATATATTATGTGCTTGATATACACATATTATATACATACAATAGATGGCTTCCCTGCTGGCTCAGATGGTAAAGAATCTGCCTGCAAGGCAGGAGCCCTGGGTTTGACCCCTGGGCTGGGAAGATCCCCTGGAGGAAGATGGAAACCCACCCCAGTATTCTTGCCTGGAGAATCCCATGGACAGAGGAGCCTGTTGGGCTACAGTCCACGGGGTCACAAAGAGTGGGACACGACTGAGCGACTAAGCGCACCGCAAACACACACACACATATCTGTTGATGGGCATTCAGGTTGGCTCCATTTCTTGGCAATTGTAGATATTATTGCTGTCAACATTGGGATGCACATATCTTTTCAAATTAGTGTTCTTGGGTTTTTTTTGTTTTGTTTTGTGTTTTTACATATAACCAGGAGTGAAATTGCTATGTCATATGGTAGTTCTATTTTTGGTTTATCAAGAAACTTCCACATTGTTTTCTACAGTGACTGCATCAGTTTACATTCCCACCAGAGGAGTGAAAGTGAAGTGAAGTCGCTCAGGCACGTCTGACTCTTTGAGATCCCATGGAGCCTACTAGGCTCCTCCATCTATGGGATTTTCCAGGCAAGAATACTGGAGTGGGTTTCCATTTCCTTCTCCAGGATATCTTCCCAACCCAGGGATTGAACCCAGGTCTCCCCACCAGAGTAGCATATGGGTAATCTCTGTACCTTCTGCTCAATTTTATTGTAAACCTGAAACCTAATGAATTATTTCCCAGGAACATCAGCAAATAAGACCATGTATTTAAAAAATACTTTTAAGGCATAGTAAATATTTGCTAAAAAAATTCAGAAACTCACAATCTCATTTGGGGAGATTAAATCAGCAGAAACTAAGCTTCACCTTAGTGAGATTAGATTTTAGCAATTTAACTGGTTGAGAAATTAAAGGCAAAATAGTCAAAAGTCCTCTCTGAACAAGATAAGGTACAAGGAAAGGAAGGATGGATATTTTAGGCAAATCCCAATTCTCTATCCTGGCTGAATATAGTTCAGGAATTAAATAACTTGAAATTGTATAAAAAGTGCCTCAATTCGTAGTCCCCCTCTAAAGCTGAAGGTGAGCTAAATCTAAATCAAGCAGGCAGAGGCTCTCACTATCTTATATCTGAAATCAAAATGTTAATGTGTTTTTTTTTTTTTTTTTTCAGAATCCCTCTTGCCTGGGTGCAGAAGAAGTAGCTGATCAGTGCACCTAAAGGTAAAACAGAAAATAAATATGAAAAGAATGTTTTCATATAATTTTGAATTTAAAATCTGAATTGTATTTCTTTAAAATTCTCATTTATTCCCACAAGCCTTCAAAACAAAATTAAAATTAAACTATATTAGAGCAGAGGGGCCGAAATTTCTAACCAATCAAAAGGTTAAGGGGTGCCTCATATGCTGGTTGAATAAAGTTACAAATCCATAACCAGACTCAGCCAGAAGATTAAAGAGTGCTGTGGTCACTTGGTATAGAGAGGGGTCATGGCAGTTGATTTGATTTATATACACTTTCCTATATAATAATTTACCAAATTTGCCCTGTGCCAGTTTCCATGCTTATTTAATCTCTATCGAATGACTACTGTGAGACATGTTTAATCATCATTCCCAATTCTAAGATGTGGAAACTGAGGAAGGAATTAGGGGTACATCCCAAGTCACAAATTTTGTCAGCCCAAATGTCTCCAGGTCTATCTCTCTAAACTGTATAAGAGTATTTTTTTTCCAATTTCCCTCGTCATGTGAGTCTTTCATCTTCAACCTCAGTTGACCTCTGCTATGCACTGAACGATGCCTTCTGACATTCTAGAAAAGCTTCACCAGTCTTAGCAGAGTACCTGGCATCTAACAGGTGCTTTGTTAAGTGAATAAGTTAATAAACATATAAGAGAGCATTACAAATGCCATTTAATAGATGGAGAAACAGGCTCTAAAAGGTTAAGAAACGTCCTTCATGTAAGGGATGAAGCTGGAATTCAGTTCTAAAAGCGAATGAGACCAGCCTCAGGACGATCTAAGTTATCTCCATCAGGATACAATCTGCTAAGACTGAATCTCTCACTAGACTCTAAGAAATATAAAGGAGGTCTGAGGTACCTAATGCACTTCATTTTGGGTAAATTTTTCATTTATGCAAAAATGCTGGTGTGAAGATGGACTAAAGGCTTCAGCTTTCTCTGCTGGATTCCCCGCTGAACTGCGAGTATTTCTGTGATGAAAACTTGCCTAACTCACTGAATGACCTTGAGGAAGCAGCTTTGCTTTACAGCCTCCGTTTTCTCTTCCGCAAAGTACCACTGACAGGAGGTGTTCCACCTGCCTCACAGAAATGCATTTATAAAGCACTTTGGAAAGTATGAATCTTTCTTCAAAAGCAAGCAAATGTTATTACTATTGGTCTCCTTAAAAGAAACCTTTCTATGGTGAAGAGAAACCTTAGTTTATTGACTGTGCAATTCAATCATAGAAAATTTAAGGCAGAACATATATGGTACAATAATTCCAAGTAAATCCTTCTAATAATTAAGTAAAGTAGTCAAAATTCTTTTCTGGACTATTTTGATTTACTGTGAAAGGAATGCCTTTAGAAGGTGTAGGAAGTTCAGATACGGAGCCTCAAACTCTAGATTGTGACGTGACATTTTTTTCTTGAACTTCTGCTGCTGGTCTTGCTATCAGTTCAGTGGCAATGTAATATATTACTGCATTTCATTTCTAGGCAAGAACATTATTTACTCACAGGAGAAATACTTTCCTGAGGAAAGATTGTCTTTGGGAACTTTCAAGGACATTTGAGAAATGCTTCAGCCCAAGCCACAAAATTATGAGCATTTGTTTGTGCCTCTCTGTTCCCAGGGAACCATTTTTAAAAATCTTTCATTTAAGTTTATTGCAAGCATCCATCTTCCCTTTCCAAAAAAAAAAAAAAAAAAAAATAGCAATTAAGACAACTTCATTGACTTTCAGTTTCCCTAGGTGTCATTTTATAATGCATATATTTTAAACAGTTCATATCATCATTTCCCCCTCTTTCAACATTTTCTTTGTTGTCTCTCTACCTAAAATTTGAACTTGTATGGAAAGTTTTATTTGTCACTTGCATCTTACTTTGAATAAATCTGGTATCAATATTCAATATTATTGAATTATTTTTATTTTTGTCAGCCTATTTCTAATGTAGCAAACTATGGCTAAAAATGCCATATAATTATATACAATATCTAATATTTATATAGAGACCATGTAGTGAACATAAAAATCTTACCAAATCCTTACCAGACCCTAGAAAGTAGGTACAGTCAACCTTACCATTTGATAGCTGAGAAAACTGAAACATTAAGTGGGTAAGTAACCTGTCTGAGGTAATACAGCTAGGGATTAGCATAGCTGGGATCCTTTTGAATAGAGTCACTAGGAATACATGAAACTCCTCAGTCAAAAGGAGACAACTAGGTCTAAACTGGGGCAAACCCTAAGAGTTCCTTACACTGGTTACCTAAAATCAGCCCTATCTTGCAACATTCCCTTTCTCCACCCAGCTACCACTTTTTTTTAATCATTCCTTTTTTCCCCCGCCTTACATTTCAAGGCTGAAAATAGTATAGACACATAGTATAGGTTATAAATGAGTGAATATGTGAATTAATAAAGTTTCATCTTCCTGTACTTCCCCCATCACCACCATCATTTAGTAATGCAACGCTTCTATCTCAGTTCGAATTGTACGGACACAGAAGTCTTTTTTTGACCTCCCAAAAGCAAAGGAGTTGCTTTTATAGCATCATATGTTTATTATTCATTTCACACATTTGTGTGATTCTCGAACTATATATTTGAAACTATTCTCTCTAAAGGTAACTCTAGTCCTAGTTGTGCTTTCTGAATGATAAAATTCATGACTCCAGGGCCTATGTCTCTTTTGCTCATCACTGTAGTTTCAGTATTTGATGCATGATAAGTATGCAGGAAGTGAACTGAATGAATGGATACAGGATTTTGTAAGAATAAACAAATGACTGGATCAATAAATTTGGTTCATCATAACATGAACAACAGTGCCATGTTAAACTTTTTCTCTGCGTCTATAACAGAAACTCTTCTCACACAAATTTCCTGTTTCCTGACTACACCCCAGCTGGAAGAGAGAAAAACCAATCAAGGTCTGACTTTCTCATTATGTACAGGCAGGCTGAAGCTGATGGGTTAGGTTGAAAAATCAGGATTATTTAGGAAGGATTTTGCTTCTGGATGAACTACATATAGAACCAAGTCTTAGGTAAAAACAATCTCCTTTTAATACATTTGGGAGAAGAAAATGGGATGATCAAGCCTATTATTTATGATATTTAACTCATTGTCCCATTTCTGCATCCGTTTTCCATAAATTTGGATGTCTTTATGCCAAGTTCACCCAAACATTTACACCACCAAGAAGAATAGTGAAATATCAATGGATATTTGAAATTTCCCAAATTTAACATAGAACACATTAGCATGAACTTGTAAATTTAACATTCAAGTTCATTGGCATGCACAGAACCCAGTGACTTTTGTTAAGGTTGGAAATTTTATGACTGCATGAGGAGATGAACACTGAGAAAGTTCTTCCTATTTTAAAATCAGGGCATTAGAAATATTTTAATGAATCACATTTTTGCATATCTGCCATCTAGGTGACAGTAAAATTCAACATTTACACATGAGATTTTTAAAATATTGTGCATGTATACTGTATAGTGCTATAGAATATAAGTTGCCCCTATATCTCCAAGATATAATATGGAATTAAACAAACAAATGGAACAACAAGAAAAAATCAACTGTAATATTTTGACTCCTCTTAACTGTAAAATAATTATGTTCAGAAAAATTTAAAAATTGTATTCTGAAAGGTATTTAAAATATTAATGGCTGTTTTTACATACAATTCATCACAAAATCAGAAAGGTGAAAATCCATTGTATATGTTTAAGGAAATATTCATCATGGACCTCATATGAGGTCAGTGCTTACTGGCTTCCATCTTGAAATATGCAGAATTTTTTTTTTTTTTAATTTCTGTCAAACACAACGACCCAGCTGCCATAAACAAGTTATGTGAAAAGAAAGAGGGGGCCAACACTCATAGGATTAGGTAGGACTAGGAAAAATTTTCTTCATTCTGTACAATGTCAAAGTCATATTTATTGAACACTCACTAAGTGTGAAACACTAAGAGATTGAAAAAAATGTATAACATATACTTTAAGGCTTCAAAGAGGTTTTACTGTCACAGGGACATTAAAACATGAAAGTTAACTAGCCTAATAACGAACAGTATATTATCATTTTTGATAACAGTATGTCAAATCTGTGAATTAAAATATATTTCTTTGGAATCAATATAAGTTGCTGTTATTAAAGATTGACAACCATTTTGTATTGAGAATTTTGTTGAAGCAACCTATGAACTTATTAATGGTTATCGATTGATTGACTTATCTTGGAAAGCAAACATTTTCTTAAAGTCCAGTAGTAAATGTAGAAAAGTAAAGACCACATAGAATTTAGGATTGTGAAGAATTTGAAGGGACTTCCTAGGCAGAGAAAACCAGGATACATTAGAATATAAGAGAAGTAAGAGAACTTATACTCCAGATAACTGACTGCAGTTGGGTAAGTGGATATTTTCTGTATGAAAGAAAGAAGTGGGGGAGAACTACCAGAAGTAGATTTGGAGGGATTAGTATATAAGTATCTTCAATGCCAAGCTAGGGGATTGAGATTTTATTTGGCAGGATGATTTGGAAGGATGGCATGCCTGGGGAAACCAGGGTTGAGAAGTTAATTGGTAGTTATAGTCAGGGACTCAATCATTCAGCCTGGATGTGTAATTTTTCTATTGCAGGAAACTGATCAGAAGAGAGGTTGGATGGAAGACTGTGACTGGCTAAAGATAACTTACCCTTACACCAAAATGACTAAAACCCTAAACTGTTAATGGCACAATCTCCTGGCTTGACTAGAACACCACTTAACAAATAGAGGATGAAACCAAAAGGTTCATTAAACCTAAACCTAGAAGTGGGGAGAAGGGTGGGAAGGCTGCAAATAGTCAAAAATTTAATACTGAAAGGAGGACTAAGGACTCCAGAGCTAAGATTTGAAGAAAAGATAAGAATAGAAAGGATAAGGCCGGAAACAATTAATGTAGCTATGTTTTCATATAACAGGGCTTCTTGTCATCCAACTATTCATTACCTACATCCTAATTTCAAGACAACCATAGATTCCAGCCCTTCTAAGTTAGCACCTGTTCATTTTGTTTCAGCAAATTAGCCACTGAAGGATTCACAACATAAACATTAACACTATATAACAGAAATAAAATTCAAATCAACTGTAAAGTGAAATTCTAAATTTTAAAGATGTAATATTATGAAGCCATTGTAAATAATACCAGAGCTCTGCTGGAATAAACAGACAAACCCATTGACAAATGAGGATGCATAGTTAACAATTTAAAAAAGAAAGAGATACAATAAAAGTAAAAGAAAAAAAATGAGTATTAAGTACTTAAGAAATGACCTTGGAAAAATTGATGAATTTTTACCAAAATTAGCCTGTTTGACTGTGCTGCTAACATTAAGCATGCAGTGAAGGGCAAGGTGGTGTTCCACAACTCAATTTTGTTGAAATAATCACTTAAAACAAAAAATATTTTTAAAAAATTCTAGCAATTACAATTTAACTTAAATTTTATTGACTATAAAGAGAAAATGTACTGTATTTATTTATATAATAACATATTGACATAAATTTCAAATTAAAATTATTTTTAAATGTATTTTCAATAATTCTGTGGTCACAATTTACAGATGATTTTAATTGTCTGGCTTTTTTTCTTTCTTGTACCAATCATCCATGAAAAATAAGGACTCGTTTACTTATGTAGGATTTATTCTTAATCCAGATATCAGATCTAGGTCCAGTAGACAAAATTTTAAAACATTTTCTAATGTAAAAGGTACTTAAAAATTTAAAAATTCCTAACAGACTAGCAGTCCAATTATAAAATCAGCTGATTGATGGGTAGTGAGCATTTTCTTATCAAAATACTCGTGTACAGCAGAGTGAGCCTGTAGCGTGGATACAGTGTAGATTTCCATACGGGAAATTGGATGAGCTTGCCTGTGGGCCTGAATCCAAATGCTGAGATTTCAATGGCTTAACTGAGACTAGAACAGCATTTTCCAAAGTTGCTAGAAACAAGAGTATTTAAAATGTTCCAGTGACAAAGGGCTGTAGAGCCAAATAAAATTTAAAAACACTTCACTTAACAAGGAAATTTACAGTGCATATTATGGTTCATTCCATGTCTCAAAAGTCCTCCAATCAAGAAGCATGCTTAAATTTACAGAACCCAGCATTTCTAAAATTTATTCTACTCCAAAATTCTTTTTCTTTTCTTTCCCTCCTCCCTTTTTTCCCTTTTTTGTTCACATCACATTCACTAATGTCCCACAGAAGTCTTGGTGATGTTCAAGATATTTTAAAACCTTTAAATGAAGGCACTAAACAATCAGAAGGCTATGGACTTCCCTGGTGACTCAGACGGTAAAGCGTCTGCCTACAGTGTGGGAGACCCAGGTTCAATCCCTAGGTCTGGAAGATCTCCTGGAGAAGGAAATGGCAACCCACTACAGTATTCTTGCCTGTAAAGTCCCATGGATGGAGGAGCCTGGTAGGCTATGGTGTCACAAAGTGTCGGATAGGACTGAGCAACTTCACTCACTCATAAAACTAGAGTTATTTAGATTGCTATTTAGAGGAAAAATCTGGTTTAAAACTGAGATCTTAATAATCTAATGTCATCAATTTAAAAAATTTCCTTAATTATCAGTTTTGTTTTTCTTTATTGATTACCATTGCTGTATAGCTGATATGATGCAAATCAATTCAAAAAGGTCTTATGCATGATGTCACATGTTTTCTTTCATCATAACCATTTCACTAAATCTAAAAGAATCTTTTAAGAAAGGCAATAATTTAAAAAAAAAAAAAAAAAGAAAGGCAATAATTTTAACCTTGGAAGGCTCAGTTCTAACCTCAAAAAAAACTTAAAGAGAATTTTCAAAACTAAACTAAAAACTGAAAAAATAAATAAGTAGAAATAGGCCAAGAGCTAAACTAGGAGACAGGCTTTCCTAGTGGCTCAGATGGTAAACAATGCAGGAGACCCAGGTTCAATCCCTGGGTTGGAAAGATCTATGGAGAATGGAATGGCAACCCACTCCAGTATTATTGCCTGGAGAATTCCATGGACAGAGGAGCCTGGTGGGCTACAGTTCATGGGATCACAAAGAGTTGGATACAACTGAGCAACTAACACACACAATAACCACGGACTAGTGATGAGTCTCCTTAACTCCAATCCTCTCTATTTCTCATTGTTGATTTATTCTACTTTTCAGAAATTATTTTTCATAAGAATTCTTGATGACCATGAGAACCTAGAATTACCTGTTTTACCTCTATCTCTTCCTCCCATCTACCTTCCCAGTAAGGAAGCTGCCATTATCCCTCTCTATAGATATGATCATGGTGGATCAGGTCCCAAAGAGACCAGAACCAGAAAGACTCTGTTCTGCAAGGTGTATGGTTTGTTTTGCTACATCTTGGATCCATTAGTTGGTTTAAAATAAAAATTGACATGCCTTTTCAAGGATGAAGCTGAGTGGTTGAACCAAATTTCTTATAAACAAGGTGACAAATATTTCCCCGTGAGTCTTTAATAGGTCATTTCTTAAAAATTATTTTTTTTATATCCTGTAAATCTATATATTTATATAAACACTAGCTATTATTCCCAATGTCTATGTTATGGATGGAAAATAGGATTCTTCTTGTGTCCCAACTCAAATCAAACAGCAATGCAGCGTTTGTATTGTACAAGGTTTATATTGCACAGTCCTATTTATATTCTACAAGGATCCTGAGGTCACGTCTAGATCCAATGGGGAAAAATGTCATAATAAATTAGTAAGGACTTAAATGAAGATGGAAGGGAAAAGTGGTGGCATATGTGCTAGGCATTTATTTTCCTGCCTGAAGTTATTTCCTCATATGTACAGTAAAAAAAAATCACAATGTTAGCTAGTTCTTATGTGCTACAATCCACTGACCATCCATCCACTCATCTAACATTTTTGAGGACCTAATCTGTGCCAAGGATTCTGCTATTTTCCTGTTAATCAAGTGAAAAATACAATCCCAGGTCTTTCCTGTAGGAGCATGAAAAAGATCCTTGAATAGTAAGTGACACAAGATAATAGCCAAATAGCTGGTTTCCTTTATTGGGCATATGAGGGGTGGAAAGCAAAGAGAAAAATAGAGTTGGATAGTAATATTATCATTGATTTTTTATTTGAAAGCGAAAGTCACTCAGTCGTGTCCAGTTCTTTGTGAACCACGGACTATACAGTCCATGGGATTCTCCAGACCAGAATACCGGAGTGAGTAACCTTTCCCTTCTACAGGGGCTCTTCCCAACCCAGGGATTGAACCCAGGTCTCCCGCATTGCAGGCGGATTCTTGACCAGCTGAGCCACAAATTAAAGGACAGGCTTAGCAGCTAGAAATAAGGATCTCATTAGATGGCTACAAGAGCCAGACACTTCAAAAACTTTCCCCTAAACTCTCAGTTCCACTTTCATTTCATGGAGAGACAGGTTGGTAAGTCGGAGGTCATGCTCTTGTATGTTCACAACAGGGATGATTTAAGGTACTGGGAAGCTCCCTCTGGGCTGCCACCTAATGTCATAAGATTGTGAATCATGGGAGGATATAATGACTTGGGCAACTTTCTTTCTTGCAAACATGTACAAGATGGATGATGAATAGTATTGAAGTATAATATATGGTGCCGATCATGAATTTAAATTCTCTCAGAAATGGAGGAGAAACAATTAGCAAAGGGCATTCTTGACTTAGTTGAGCAGCAGTGCATCTCTGACTCCCGAGACACTCATTTTTAGCAGTCAGGCCACAAGATGTATCTTTAATTTCTGCAAAATCAAGTTCTAGCTAGAACTAATGGGAACATGATCTTAATGGATGTCTCGTGTTTCTCATGAAGTGTGGCTGCAGAATTTTATGGAACAGAGTCAACAAAAAAGATGGGTCCTCTTTTATAGCATTTTTGTATCTGGTCAGTCTTCTCATTATCATAGTGCCCTAGTAAAAGGACACTTCAGGGATTGTGTGAGGCCTGGTACAGTGCATTTTTACAATCAGAGTGGATCAACAAATGGAGAATCACATGAGAGAAAATAAGAGGCTAGGGGTGCTGTTTCTGGCTCTGGCATCACCTTAGAGAATGACCTTGGCAGAATCACTTTAACCTCTTTGAACGTCAGTTTTCTCATCTGTGAAGTGAGGGAAGAACATCTACCCCTTTACTTCCTCTCAGGATTATTGGAAATTAAACAGATCAGGGCTGTAAACTGAAGTATATTGAGCTCATGAGGAAAAAAAAGAAGACATCACTTAAGTATATAATATTCTTTTTAATCATTACTAATTTCCAAATGTGAAGATAACCTTGTTACAAAAACAAAACAAAACAAAAAACTATGAAAGCTGATTGTTTTTTTTTTTTTTTTTGAAACAAAAGCTCAATTAGCAACCCTGCATTAAAAAAGAGAACTTAAAATTCACATTCCAACCTCCTTCCAGAAAGAAAGACTCCCAAATTCCTTCCAATTTCCTAAGATTTTTCACTGGAATATTTTCTAGTTATTATTATAGTTATATTCTTTATAAAATATTAGTTACATTTGAGACTTTCTATTGTACAATTTGGCAAATACAAGGAAACCTTCTTTCCAATTCACTAACAGAAAGTAAGGAAGAGAAGAAGAAAGAGAAGGAAAGAGGGAGGAGTAAATAGAGAACAAACCCACATGACTGAAAGAAACTGATCTGAGACAAAACAATTTCATAATTTAAAATACTATATAATACAAATGAAGTTAAAGATGCGTTTGCCCTGGATACTAATGGGATTTCCTGGATACTGTCCTATATTTCCCTATTTTAATGAGACAACCAGTCATAGAAGGGCTCTATCTACTAGCAAACTATGAAGTAAATAATCTTCATTTCTCCATCATTTTTTAAAACTAAATTGACTTTATCCCTTCTTATTTCTCTCAAACTCCATTCTTAAACATAGAAAATAGCATCTGGAACGACAGAATTAGAGATCATTCGTTAATTGATGATTTTCAGGTTCTTCATATGAGAGATATGAATTTGGATCCAATAACCTTAAAGTTTTCTATAGTTCTATTAGGCCATGGTGTTAGAGCACTGTTTATACTTCTTGCCAACAATTTTTAAATTAGAGATCAAACCGAAGAAAAATATCATACCAAATAAAGATAATAGAGAAAAGATTATGATAAAAATTTCCTTGTTAAAACTAGAAGTAAAAAAAACACTCAATACAGTATTATTCAACAGAGTTTTAAGGTATATTAAAATATTATGATAGGATGTTTCAAAAATGATAGTACAATCCCCTTTCGAAATCCTCACCCGTAGGTCATCACTTCAGCATGACTGGGGTTTTGGCATACTTGCAGATGATGAAATAATGGTAAATGAGCATGACTGCTTAGTTGCCATGGACTAACCTATTTGTTTTTTTTGTTTGTTTGTTTTTTTTATTTTTTTCAGTGGGTTTTGTCATACATTGATATGAATCAGCCATAGATTTACACGTATTCCCCATCCCAATCCCCCCTCCCACCTCCCTCTCCACCCAAGAGAACCAGGTGCTCCCGTTGCTCAAGCCAACCACCAAACACGTATGAGTGAGGCTTTCTATGGCCAGCACTCACTCAGCTGATTGATCAGCTGGCTAAAGCTGTATGAATGAGCCCAGATAAAACCAAAAGTAAACACTACCTATTTGGGACAGGATGGATCCAGTCCCAAATTGCCAAGTAATTGTGATTTTAAGCCACTAAGTTTTGAGGTAGTTTGTAATACAGCAAAAGTTAACCTATACAGTAATATGCTATAGTCAAGTGGGTGTATCCTTGAGAATGCAAGGTTAGTTCAGTATCAGCAAATCAGTTAAAGTGATCATGTATTAGTTAAATAAAGGGAGAAATCATATAAACATTTTTTAGATGGAGGGGATAAAAAGCAATCCCACGAAGTTCAAAGTCTATTGGATAAGGTAAATTTTATAAAACTAGATCCAGATAATAACTATCTTTCTTTGATAAAGGTTATATACCAAAAGTACATGGCACATACACACATTAACAAAAATTATTATACTCCTAGGTTTTTTTTTTTAATATTAGCAATTATTTCAATGGGAGAATTGAGATAAATATTTCTAATGTTACTGATCTATTGCAACTGACCTTTTGGAACTTTGCAAAATAATGAGATATGTATTGAGAAAAAAACAGAAAGAGAGAGAAAGTCTAGGCAAGTATAAACTAGAATGCCGTATTTGCAGATTGTTTTGATCATGTATTTAATTGGGAACACAGGAAAATCAGTAAGCTATTATAGCTAAGAAGAGAGTTCAACATAGGGGCTGCAAAAAATTAACACACCAAAATCAACTGTGTTCCTCATTAGCATCAATAACTAGATATAACACAAGGTGCATTTACCATAGAGTATGGCACTTCACCTAAAAAATTTTGCAGAAATCTTTATTTTAATATTTAACTTAAATCTTTAACTATTTAACTATTAATCTAAACTAAATATTTAACATAGTTAAAACTTTAACTCATGAATAAAAGAAATATATACCATAGGTGTGAAAGAGATGATTTACTATAATAACATAAATTTTCTTATATTAATCTATAAATATAACTGTAATTAATGACTAACCTCTTTTTTTTCTTGATGGACAGCATAAAAAAATGATTCTAAAATGTATCTGAAAGAATTAAGCTATTCATAGACTAAGGTAGTTTTGGAAAGTAAGCTCAGAATGGAGAACATGCCCTACACATTAAGATATATGGGGAAGTCATGATGGATAAAAACAGTGTGATAACATTTGTAAGAAATGGCAAACAAGAAAACACAACCAAACAGGTAGCCTAGAAATAGAGCTGAACACAGATGAGAAATTGGCACATGAAAGAAATGACAACATAGTCCTGTGGAGAAAGTTGAATTATAACTTTTGGAGAAATAATGTCATTATATAAAGAAATATGAGATTGGATCCTAACCTAATGATATCACTTATGTTGTGCCCAGTCTTAGAGAGCTCACTTAATTTTCATAAAAAAAATCTTTAATAAAGTATTATTCTCAAGGTGAGAAAACTGCCTAAGAAGTTCATGATGAAGCTGAAACTTAAACCCCCTGAGTGTGTCCTCAGAAATCATACTTTAACCATTATGCTATACAATTCTACCCAAAAACAAAACTAAAATATAAAAGTTTTAATATCTAAATGTGAAAGATAAAATCTAGAGAGAATAAAACAAATTGCAATGTAACATATTTGTGATCTTGGGATAAGAAGTGAAATAGATCTTTGAACAAACAGAAGCACATACAGTATAAAGCAAAAGTAATGAACTTAACCAAATTAAAATTAGATATTTATAAATATTAAAAATTTGGATTAAAAATGGGTAGATGACCTCAATAGACTTTTCCAAGAAAACATATTGATGGCCAATAATAGAGCTCAATATCACCAATTATCAGGGAAATGCAAATAAAAACAACGAGATATCACCTGTCAGAATAGCTATCATAAAAAAGAACACAAATAATAAACCCTGGTGAGGATGTGGAGAAAAGGGAACCTGGGAGCACTGTTGTAGGAATGTAAACTGATGCAGCCACTTTGGGAAACAGTATAGTGGCTTCTCCAAAATTAAGAATTAAACAAGCAATTCCACTCCTGGGTATATATTTGAAGAAAACAAAAACACTAATTCAAAAAGATGTAAGCACCCACCCACTGTTCACAGCGGCATTGTTTACAGGAGCCGAGATATGGAAGCAACCTCGGTGTCCATCAAAAGTGGAATGAATAAAGAATATGCGGTATATATGCAGGGCTTCCCAGGTGGCGCTAGTCGTAAAGAACCTGCCTGCCAATACAGGAACCATAAGAGATGAAGGTTCGATCCCTGGGTCAGGAAGATCCCCTGGTAGAGGGCATGGCAATCCACTCCAGTATTCATGCCTGAAGAATCCCACGGACAGAGGAGCCTGTGGGCTCTGGTTCATAGGGCGGCAAAGAGTCAGACATGACTAACGTCACTTAGCACACACACGATATATATACACAACACACAACACCAACACACCATGGAATACTGCTCAGCCATAGAAAATGATTAAATTTTGCCATTTGCAACAACATAAATGGCCCCAGAGGGTACTATGCTTGGTGAAACAAGTCAGACAGAGGAAGATACTGAATGATATCACTTACAGGTAGACTCTAAAAAAATAAAACAAATGAATGAAAACAACAAAACACAAACACATTCACAGATACAGAAAATAAACTAGTGGTTCCTAGTGAAGAGAGGGAAGTGGGAAGGGCAAGATACGGGCTGGGGACTAGGAAGTACACACTAATAGTATAAAATGAATGAGATACACAGATACGTTGTAGAGTACAGGGAATATAGTGAATATTTTTAATAACTTTAAATGGAATACAATCTATAAAAATATTAAATCACTACATGTACACCTGAAATTAACACAATAGTGTAAATAAATTATACTTTAATAAAGAATTAGAAATTTATGTACAGTAAAAGATACCAAGCAGATTTAAAAACAACTGCTGCATAGAATACATATACATTATAATAAAAATAAATAACTGAATATCTGAATACAAAAACTTCTACATCTTTAAATAAAGACACAGGACATTCAACAGAAAAATGAACAAAGGTCTTGAATAAGCAATTCATAGAATTCAGAGGCAATTCATAGGAAAACATGAATAGCAAGAAAGTATATATGAAGACAACTTTTCTAGAATCAGAGAAATGCAGAATTAAAACACCTTATTTCATATGAATCCACACATGCCAAATTTCCAAAACTTAAAATGCAAATTAACATCATGTGGTAATGAAGGATATGGAGAGAGAAACTGCAAGTATTGCTGGTGAGACAAAAATGGCACAGCTATTCTGGGGAGGAATCTGTGAAATAAGGCATGTATAATACACTCACGTCTGAGTGTAATCCCTAGAGAAACTCTGCATGGTTGCTCAGGGAGACATGTGGAAAGACTGTGTTAATACTTTAAGGTTGACATAAAGTGTTGAAAACAATCTAAGTATGTATCACCAGGGAAGGATAACCAAAACTTGGTATTGACATATGGTGAAATATTAGACAGTGGCCAGAGCAATAACTTACACGGAGTGCCACAGGTAAATTTTAAAATGATAATTTTGTGTAGAAAGAAATGAACAGTAGGATGTGATCTGTAGTCAATATTACTTTTGCAAAAATTAGAAAATACAAAACAATTAAGTTTTTCAAATGTATACATATGTTTAAAATAACTATGAAAGATGAATTGGGAAACTATATATTAAATGGCCCAAATGGTGTTATAAAGGGAGGGAGAAAGGAAATAAATCTGGCAGAAGAATGTCAGGACCAAAACAAATGTTAAAATTCTGGAAAATAGAGTGATTATACACATTGATGATAAAGTAACATGTACTGAAGCAATGGTATGTTTTGTACAAATGCCTTAAAAACAACTAAAAATAATATTTTAAGATTTATAAGTATTGCAAAAATACTTAGCATTATTGCAGTAGGTAGTAGAAACATATAACCTTTCAACCTAAATATAAGGCTGATAAAATATCATCATTGTTCCCATGTCAACCATGCTAAGGAAGCAGTGAGAAATCAACTTTTAAGATAGATTTTTTTCCCATTTATTTTTATTAGTTGGAGGCTAATTACCTTACAATATTGTAGTGGTTTTTGCCATACACTGACATGAATCAGCCATGGATTTACATGTATTCCCCATCCCGATCCCCCCTCCCACATCCCTCCCCACCTGGGAAGATAGATTTTTTTTAACAGTGAAATATAAACAAAGAAACAAAAAAACCCAACTGCTTATACCATGAAAGGAGAAAAATCACTTGGAAAAGTGACAGGAGAACTCTCTGGGGACAATACTTAACATCAATTTCTTCAAAAACAGAAATTTAAGAAGCCGCTTTTGATTTGTTTATACAATTTCTAATCAGCATGTTGAGGAAATACTGGGCCCATCTTAACCCAGAAGCAAACAAAAAGTTCTGACTCTTAAAATTCTAAGCTCTAAAATTTAAGTGTGTGCTGGTGTATATGTGTGTGTATGTGGATGATTGCATGTGTTTTCAATAAACTTAAGAGTACAGAAGATGCATGTTACTACATCATAATAATTCTTGAACAATCTAACTGAAGGTCAGTAACAATAGATGCCACTTGGATGGGCCTCCAAACTCTTAAGTAATGTGCAGATCTGGTTTGACAATCATGTTCTGCTTTTAGTCATAATACATTTTTATATTCTTGTTCGTAGCACTGAAATACTAACAAATATTTTGCAGCTGCTAAAATGAACAATGGGTCAGTAACCTATAATTTGAAAAAGACTGCCCAAGTATTCAGGGGAATAAAATCTAGTTCTGGGTTTAACCTGGATTTTAGTTCTAGTTGAACTTGGGTTTTCAGCAACTCTATTTTTTTCCCCCTGTAAACTGCAGGTATATACCAGTATAATCCTAAAAACTTGTGACTTTGGGCTTCAGGGGTCTAACCTTTCTCTCTACGTGACTGAAAGTTACAACTAGATACTAGACCTTTTCTGTCTTCAGATAGAAGACATCAGCTTGCTTTTTGGATGGTTGTTATTAAAAAAAAAAAAAATGTGCAAAAAGCTAATTCCTTTTGCTAGAAGATAAAACAATTTCCCCGAACATGCAATAATAGGAGGCAATACCATGTATTGGAAGTATGTTATGAGATATCTGGAGGTTAACAGCTAGGTGCTCTGGTTGAAGTATATAGGTTATTTCATACATACATGTATAATGTTAACTCACTTTGTAACAAAGCCTTAAACATGTCATATGCAAATTCGTTTTTCTGTCTAGTTTAAGCCCAAAGAAATCCCCATTAATCTTGTCTCCAAAGAGAAAATATAAAAAATTATAAGATAAAGAAGTTCTTATCAAGCATGTAAAAACTAGAAATGTACTAACTAGACAAAAAAGGTAGATATCTAAGAGAATGTCCAACAGGTAGAAACTTAAGAGGACTACAGTGAGATTGCAAGGCTGAGAAAAAATAAATTATTTCTAAATGAAAAATATAAATGGAGATAGTATAGATTAAAACCAGAGGAAAAAAAATTAAGACTTACAAAATACGAGTCAATACAAAGTTAAAAATCCATTAATTTTACATTATTACCAAAGGCTTCACAAAAGATCTCATAAATATCACAAGTTAAAACAAAACAAACAAAAGCCCGAATCATTGTTTTCCCCAAATTGTACTACTAACTGCTTACTACTTCAGTGGTAAGAAGAAAAATTATCTTCAAAGAGTTAAACTGTATGCCTATCTATAATTTAACTCTTCGGTGGATCTAGTTATATAATATATATGATATTTTTTAAAAGAAAATATTTTTTGATTGTTTATTTTGGCATCTGTCACGCAATTCTTGTTTAATCAAATAAACTACCTTAGTTTATTTCCAAATAAAAATAGATGCAAATATACTACATTTCAGGTCATTCATTTTAGACTTCTAAGCTAGAAAATCTCAACCTGGAGAATAAACTTTACTTTTATTGAGTGAACAAAACTACTTTCCAGTTTAGGAGAGAAGGAATTATCCCATTTTAGTAGAGGAAACTATTAGGAAGATACAAACAGAATTATCTTTGCCTAGTGCTAAGGCCAGAACTACTGTGAATGTTCCACCAGATCATGTAAAAGTTGTTACCGTGCTGGCATTCACAAGCCTGGGCCATGGTGTGTTAAATAATAATGTATACCTTGCCGTGATGCAATGCCTTTGGGTCAAAAAGCTTTCACTTGCATTATTCCATTAACCTCACTGCATTGTTATGGGAAATGTGTTTATTTTTCAAAATGACATTGAAATATATCCTTAAAAGAACACTTTAGATCCCAACAAGATTCTCTTCTCTTTCAGCCAACACATTACCTTTTAGAAATCAATAGACTACTTTTCATCATCACATTACCAAACTGTACCAGCTAATAAATGTTGATGTAATTTTTCCTAAACTGCTGTCTCCTTAAATTTCTATGCTGTCTTCTTCATCCTGCCTTCTCAAGGTAAAGGTTATCTTTCCAGTCTTTTTAGGGGTGTCAGGATTATGGATTTTGTTCATTGTTAAAGTGATATTTATGATCATAAACTAATGTAAATGCAAAAATATCCCATATTACTCACCAGCTGGTTGATTTAAATCACTTGCTTTTAAAACACCTTTAGTGTCTCCAAATAGTTCAAATACACAGAAATATAAATTTAGGATGATGTGGCTTTTCGGCAATGCTTTCTTTTCAGGCTGTAGCCTACATGAAACTTTATATTGCATCCTTGCTGCTGTTGTTGTTCAATCTATAAAATCTCTCTTAAAGGCCCCCCGAACTGCTTGTAATTTAAACTTTTACTTTTGGTGACTCACTGCTTTTAAATTCCTATCTTTGACCATATCTCCCTTCCAGGGGAATTTATGCAGACTCTTAACCAATAACTGCACTACTCTTTACCTCTGTTTATGGATTCTTATATGAACTGTTACCTCAGTATTCTTCATTGCTCAAAATATTTTGTTCTTAGGAACTTTCCCTGAAAGTAAGTCCATGCTATTTCTGACAGGCAAACATTTGACTTCTGAAAGAAGACTTTTGAAAGTGCATAAGAGTTAAACTGTATGCCTATCTATAATTTAAATGCAGCACTAAAAATCTTAGTGACCTTGAATAAAAGACCCTTACCATTACAGGTAATCTCTTTCGTTAACTCCAAAGTGAACTTTTGATTAAAACTATGAGCATCTAGGTGTTACGTACTTTTGTACCAGTTTGGTTAATGAAACTCTCAAAAATCCATCAGATTTTCATTATTTTTATCATTAGCTTGTTTGTGTAAAATAAATTATCATTTATAAAGGTAGCATGCTAAGTCTAAAGTGCAAGTGTTGCTAAATAGCTCAGTCATGTCCAACTCTTTGCGAGCCCACGGACTATAGCCCACCTTGCTCCTCTGTCCATGGGATTCTCCAGGCAAGAATACCGGAGTGGGTTGCCGTGCCCTCCTCCAGGGGATCTTCCCAACTGAGGGGTTGAAACTGGGTCTCCTGCATTGCAGGCGGATTATTTACCACTGAGCCACCAGGGAAGCCCTGTGAAGCCAGAGTTCTCCTTTATTCCGGCATCTAATCCTTGTAAATGTTACTCACGGACTCATTCTTTGAAGGCCTATGAGTGGCCTGGGCTCTTACTGATTCTCCCTTTTGGAGTCTTCCTAGCTAGGCTTCCCCAGTAGCTTTCAGAGAGTTTTGCCCCTTTCCTGGTCTTTTTAACTTCTAGAGACCATAGAACTTTCAAAAGATATCATACCAATACTAATGTTACCACATACCCTCCAAAAAGCTCCAAGTTCTCCATGCCTATTCATTAATACTTTATCAAAATGTGTTCAGTGGGATACTTTCAGACATCTTACACATTTTAATAGAGACATGCCCTGTTTAAGACTGGCATGTTCTTTAAGGATTAAGTTCCTGGCACATTTTCCTTCTGACATTTCCCTCACAACTGAGCCATTGGCTATTTTTTCCCCATAGAAAGATAGAAAAGAGAAAAGAAAGTTAAGTGAGAAGAGGTAGTAAATGGACCAGCGCAGTATTGGACCCATAATAAGTATTCAATAAATGGTAGCAAGTATTTGTCTCCTTATCATCATCACTTTAGTTTATATGTATTACAAACTGATTACTGGACTCAACTCTTATTTGCATTTCTCATTAGATCCTCAGAGCCACCTCAGAAGAAACCACACTTTACCTCATTTCACAGGTTGGGAGATTGCTGGCTACAAAGTTTAAGTACTTTAAACTGAAATCACGTAGTCAAGAAATGGGGAGAAGGAAATGGCAACCCACTCCAGTGTTCTTGCCTAGAGAATCCTGTGGACAGAGGAGCCTGGTGGGCTGCCGTCTGTGGGGTCGCACAGAGTCGGACACGACTGAATCGACTTAGCAGCAGCAGCAGCAAGAAATGAGCCTGTATTTGTCACAATTGCTTGCCCATGCTTTGATGTGATAACACAACCCATTGTTTACCCAGCTTCACCAAGATATTATAATTTTTTTTACTCTTATTCTTCTCTCTCTTTTTATACTGTCAGCGTCACCAACCCAGTCAAATTTACTTTTAATTTTTCAGTCTTAACAAAGGGAGTAGAAGGTGGGAATTGAGGTTAAGGGAGGAAAGTTTAATGTTATTCAAGGACTAACTTCATCTTAACTTCCAACTGTCGTCTACCCATTATCTAGAGTATCTGATACTTCTTCCATTTACCTGACTTTTTGTGTCTTTTTGCCATTTGTGATGAATTTCTCCATTTTCCTTGGCTCTTCACCAGTGCTTACTTCATACTCTCCATGAGAATTCAAATCTACCTTTGAAGCCCAACTCAAATACCAGTTTTGCCCTAAAGTCTCCTGGAGCTACCAAGTCAGAACTAACCACTTGTTCCTCCATGTTCCTGCAATAGCAATGAGGTTCGAATGGTCAGTGATTTTACAGCTCACTAACCACGTGAGGAATATTCCATGTGGGGAATATAGCCTGTTTGCCCTTCCAGATCCTTTCTTCACCCACCTCCATGCTCTGGATGGCATGCATGGCCTGTCTTATCACATGTCCTTGTTCTGGCTCTGTTGGGGCTCACCTATGAATAGTTCCAATAAGAGGCTATAGAGAATGACGGAGGGGAATTAAGTCAGGGTATAAATTCTTGCCAAATTGCTGGGAGTTGGCTGCACTCCATCAACTAACATACAGAGCTTCTCTGTGAGGCATCATGGCACCTTTGGGGAGGCAAGTCTTCCTTTCCCTTTCCCCTCCTATAAAATAGCCACAGTTTTACTGAACCCAGGGCACTATACTAACTCTTGATTCTCTACATTCAGCTCAATTTATTCTTACTGATGTACCTCTTATTTCCTGCTGAGAGCCTGTCTGATGAATTTCATAATATATACTTCTAAATTGTTAATTTTACAAACCATGTTATTACAGTTATTAGAAGAATGTCTTCAAGGTTGTGTCAGTAAGATCTCATTGATGCTCATGGTAACAGCTAGAGTTTACGGAACATATGGTATGTTTTGCTCACTCCCCTGAGTGTATTGTGTGCATTATTCTACTTAATTAAATTGCTATTAGCTAAGCAAGCAGCACAGATGATAAAAAGTCACAGAAGTAACTTGTTTATGGTCACGCCAGTGTCTTAGTGGAGTTTAGGACTCAGATCTGTCCTAAGTCTAAACCTTCAGTTCTAGGTCTGAGCAGTGGTTTCCAAACATGAGCATGCATCAGCTTCACTGGGAGAGCTGGCTGAAACAGCTACTGGGCCGCACCCCAGAAGCTCCAAATCTGTAGGTCTGGAGCAGGGCACAAGACTTGCAATTTCTCACAAATTCTTAGATGCTGCTGATATGCTGGACAAACATCTTTCTCTTTGGAGGGAGGTAATAAATTCAGTCTTAAAGAGTCAATCATGGGACTAAGTATTTAAGAAAGAAGAGTTGTTCTCCAGGAAGACAGGAGGAAATGAACATTCTAAGTATAGGAAATGCTCTTTCATGAAACTTGCAAAGGGAACTTAAAATTAACAGTAAGATTTGATTATCCAATGCATACAGAATAAATATGGGGTAGTGTGCGTGCTCAGTGGGGTCTGAATCTTTGAGACCCCATGGACAATTGACTGCCAGGCTCCTCTGTTCATGGAATTTCTCAGGGAAGAATACTGGAGTGGTTTCCTATTTCCTCCTCCAAGGTATCTTCCCAATCCAGGGATCGAAACCGCGTCTCCTGCATCTCCTGCACTGGCAGGCGGATTCTTTGCCATTGAGCCACCTGGGATGAACTCTAAAATGGGAAGCCAACATTTGCTGACCACAGACACACCTTATTCAGTACACATACTTATTGGGCATCTCCTAAAAGCTAGACAGTAAGCATCAGAGCTACACTTATACAGGTGTAGATAAAGAGCCTGGTCTCATGCTTCAGATAGTGGACCTCAGCTAGACAGACTGAATTATGGATAATATTTTGGTTTTACAGTGTCTCGAGAAAAAATATATTCACAAAAGTGAACCAGAGGTCAAATGGCAAAAGACCTAACCTCAAACTCAGTGTTAATTTCATTAAATGTTAGGTAAAAAATATTTTACTTGCAGAGATAGCCTCTGCTTAAAAGATATAATAGTCCTCCAAATGTATTATATGAGCCAGCTTATAAACCTGTGACTTTTTCTAGAAGAAATGTTGCTGTCTTTCCCAAGAAGGCAGAAGTCGGGGTCAGGGGTGGAAGTCATTTCATCATCAAAGGCAAAATCTGGTTCCTACTGCTCAGCTCCAATTCACAACCTTCTAAATGGTTTCCAAACTAAGTAATTTAGCAAAGTGATGATGAAAAAATGGCCCATTAATCTTATGCTGAGTGTTATAATTTAACTCTGGGGTTAGCATAAGAAAAAATATTATTTGCATTGATTAGAAATATGCTTTATGACTGCATACATTATATACTCAGAACATTTTAAAAGTATTGGCTGGGCTGACATGATGAACTGCACAGGAGTACTTCTAGATGGCATCTCAATGCCATCTGTTACTCACATCTTATAGGTCTAGGAATAAATATGCATTTTACTCAGTGTGAGATCTTATTCCACACACCAAAATATTTTTGTTTTTATTCAGTGTTTATAACCACAAAACTATCAGCTAAGCATCATTTAGAAAGTTCAATGGAAGTAAAAATGTATTAACTATCCAAATATTATGCCATTCCTTCACTTAACTGAACCTATTATAATGATCTGGCCACCCTATGAGAATCTATTCATTAATTCACTCAACTGTTCTGAGGTTTATTTTGAAGGACTTAAATGATGGCCTGGTTTGTAGGATCCAACAAAAAGGGTGCAAATTTTTCTCCTACAAGCTGTGTGACCTTGCCTGAGTGATTTAGTATCTCTGAGCCTCACTATACTAATCTGTAACAACAATAATAGACCCCACGCTGTAAAGCTGAAGCAAAATAATAATAATAATAATAATATGGTAATGTATTTTGGCACAAGAGAACGGTTAAACTGATGGTCATTATTTGTGAATACGATGGCTAAGATTATTGAAAACCTGTTGTGTGTGAGGTGCTGTTCCAGGAGTAGAATTTTAAGACTGTTCTCCACCTTTATCCCAGCTTTACCTCTATCCTGCCATGCACTGGAAAAACATACTGTAATTTATAGGAAAAGGGACCACTCCAGTGACATTTTTGTTGTACCAAGTGTATAAAGTATACAACAGTTACAGGGTATCTTTTGGACTTCTAGTTATAAGGAGTCTTTTGGACCTCTAGTCTTTTGGACCTACTAGAATAACTCTAGTAGATATTAATATCTGATAGATATCTGAAACAAGATCAGGTCAGTGATGTTGGTACCCTCTCTGGCTCACGAGCCTAGGGTGGAAACACATTAAGAGAGGTGTTCCTTCCCCACCCCTGTTAAGAAGAACCCTCTAGAATAATGACAGTCTTAAACAGATTACTATGCTGCTGCATGTTACAGAATCAAAGCAGTGTACAAAGCAAAGAACACTGGCCTCTGTTATACTTGCGAGAATATACTCACCATGGTGAGCACAAATATGAACAGACCATATTATACAAATCTTTTTAATATGTATATATTTGATAATAATTTTTTCACATAAATCTACACAACTGCACACACATAATCTACACAACTGCATATTTAGTAGTGAGAATAAGTGAACTATGTTTGTTTCTGAAAAATTGCTAGGAAGGATGGCTATAAATCACTACTATTTGAACCTAAAACAATGTAGTTCACTCATTGGTCCCCACTCCTGAGCAGTTTTAAGACAGAAAAAAAAAATAGATGTAAATATTTCTTCTCTGCCATAATACAACATCACTTAAGAAATGTTATTTTATTACATAGAAATGAAATTTGCTTTCTAGATTTTTTTTCCTCCTGTGACTTTGATAGCATCCTCATCTTTGGAGATTCAGATCAAAAGTCATATTAATATCCTAGGCTGCTTATTATGTGAATTTACTGTACGTTGTAATGTCAATAGCAAAAGAAAAGGCAAAAAAGCAGAGGGAAATGAAACAGGTGTTCTCAACGCCTCTCTTTACTAATGACATTTCCCAGAATTCAGTGGGAAGTTATATCTGTAAGTGGAAAGATTTTCATGGTGAAATTTTCATAATTTTTTTTTCATTATTGAGGAAAAAAATAAGTTTGATCTTACCATTACTGAAAAGAAGTTGTGGTAGAAATTTCTGCTTCTTAGATGTGCCCTAAGACTACTATTTACCTAATGGAAGTCGCATGGAGGGGGAAAAAAATGCACTATTTAAAGGAAAAGCTAAGAGAGTAATATTAAGATAGCTCCTTATTCCACCAATGAAAAGATACACACAGATTTTCCACTTTACACATTTCCTTCTGCCTATTTTCTTGATCCTGAAAGGCATATGTAGGGTCTGATGAGTTTGTCAGTAGTCTATAATTACTAGTGTTCTTAAAATAGAGTATAAATAATAGGTCATGTGCAAAAATTCTGTGTGAATATACTGCTATACCTCAGAAATCACAAACAAGTAAATATTAGGAAATACTAAGAGGGATTAACAACACAATGGATATATGCAAATGATGACAAGTATTTCATATTTGTGTGTCTTTTTTCTCCCTCACTCCTACCGAGTTCCTAAATAATTAAGGGAATATACTCACAAATGGTAAGCATGTTTGGATGTTTAACTTGTATTTGTGGGAAACAGCAAAGAAAACAGTCCATTAGGTCAGATATTATACAAGAGATGAATAAGATTAGAGAAGGGATTGGAATTTGTGTTAGTTACTCAATAGCTACCCACTCCAGTACTCTTGCCTGGAAAATCCCATGGACAGAGGAGCCTGGTAGGCTATAGTTCATGGGGTTGCAAAGAGTCAGACACGACTGAGCGACTTCACTTTCACTCAATAGCTAACCTATCACAGGTAGGACAGAATAGTGCAATGTGAAAATATACTTTTAAAGAACTTCTCTTAAGTTACACTACTATCTATAAGGATAATCACACTCAACTACTCTGCACTTAACTCCAGAGCTTCTGAATTAGAAGAGGTCAGAAGTAGATACATGTTTCATTGCTTTGGCAACATTTACGGGGCTCTGCAGCTTCCCAGGTGATACAGAGGTAAAGAATCTGCCTGTCAAGCAGGACACACGGGTTCTATCCCTGGGTTGGGAAGATCCCCTGGAGAAGGAAATGGCAACCCATTCCAGTCTTCTTGCCTGGGAAATCCCAAGGACAGAGGAGCCTGGCGGGCTACAGGTCATGGGATCACAAGAGTCAGACATGCCTTAGTGACTGAGCACACATGTAAATAGCTCTGCATCAGGCAATACAACTCCTAAGATCACAGTCTGGGAATTTCAGGAAGAGCTGAATTGTCCAGGTCTCTCTGTTCTACCACCCAACTGTGGGTAAATTCCCCACCCCCCTCTTTTTTTAAACCTGAAGATACTGGAATAGTATTTCCTACTTCATGAGGTTATCATGGGGATAAAACATCATTAGCATAATGGGCTTTTCGCCCAGAAGACACTACTGATGTTGCCACCACCACCATCACCATCATGACTGATCAGGAACACACTGCCACACGGGAGTTCAGCATGCCCTGGGCCATACACAACTTTCCTAAGGACTCATATTCTATGTCGGGTCTTAACATCGTCAAATAACAGGAAATATATGTCCTTATGCCTTTTATTCTGTAGCTAATTTTGGCATCTTTCACCTCTTTCCACTTATAGCTTTGTTTAGCATATTCTTGTCACCCAAAAGAAAAGCTGCTTTGCAAAGAGAGGAACAACGTGTCAAGTAACAAAGACAATGAGTGAAGTCTTTCACATCCTGGACTGTCCACTGTAGAGCTCTGCAGGCCTCTGGGTTGGAAGGCCCTGGTCTACTTTACTTATCTACAATAGGTGAAGGGATGTGGTCCTTAGCATGTGGTCTGTGAAACAGAGGCAGCTGCAGGTAAAATTACAACAGAAGCAGAACTGGCTTTAATTCTTCCTTCTTAGGTCTTCTGCTTCTTGTTCAGATGTACAAAGAACTTTCCTGCCCTCTGTCCCTGCCAAGGCGATGTTATATATCTGCCCTGATAAGTAGGTCACCACTATATATCAGGAAAGGTCTTATAGTAAGCATCAGGAACCAGATCTGACTAACAAGATCAGAAAAGGAAACTTTTGGAAAGTCACCGGTTAAGTCTTAGTAACTAGCAGCAGACGAAATAACAGGAAGCCAAGGCTGCTGCTGCTGCAATTATAGAATCAGGCCAGAGTGATGTCCTAACTCCCAACTGGTCTTGCTTACCCAAGAGGAACATGATACAAAAGGCTGACCCAGCACTGCCATCCTTGATTCTTCACACCATGTATTTCTAATTCAAAATCCAGGACATGGATACAACTGGTCAACCTGAGGTCACCTGACTATTTCCCATCTTTAAGTGAGTCTGAGGATAAACAGTGCCTCTGACGTTTTCAGCTTGTATAACAGGAAGAAAGCTCTGTTTCTCACCAAGAGTCACAAAGTGGAAAATTCCCCAAATAGAGGAAGGAATTTTAGATCAGATGCTTGGAAAGTTAAAAACAACAACCACAAACAAATGCAGATGTGGCATTAAAGACATGGACTTGTTAAGAACCTATATTTGGAATAACTCAGACCTGAGTTCACGTCTTGAGAAAACTACTTAATCTTGCTGAGCTTCAATTTTCTCTAAAGGAAAAAATGCGGAAGATGATATCCACATGTAACTTGTAGATGTATCCACATGTAACTTGTAGTACAAAAGAAGGAGTGCAGTCCATGAAAAATACCTGGCACATCTTAAGCATTTTCTAAAGCTATTAATAGTATGTGCTATTACTGTTACTTATTACATAATTTATTATAAAAATTAACACTAAGTATTAATTAATGTTAATGTCATGCTAAGTGTAACACTTGTGATCTCAACCAATTATTTGCTGATTCAACACAACATGTGTCAGAAAATAACCTGCCAGTATATTTTTTTTTTAACAGGAAAAAATATCTGAGACTTAGAAAGTATAAACAATGTGCTAAAAGTCACTCAGTTAAGAGGCAATGGAATATTATTAAGCCTTAAAAAATAAAGGAGTTCCTGTCATTTGTGACAATATAGATGAAACTGGAGTGCTTTTGGCTCCAAAATCACTGCAGATGGTGATTGCAGCCATGAAATTAAAAGACGCTTAGTCCTTGGAAGGAAACTTATGACCAACCTAGACAGCATATTTAAAAGCAGAGACATTACTTTGCCAACAAAGGTCCGTCTAGTCAAGGCCATGGTTTTTCCAGTGGTCTTATATGGATGTGAGAGTTGGACTGTAAAGAAAGCTGAGCACCGAAGAATTGATGCTCTTGAACTGTGGTGTTGGAGAAGACTCTTGAGAGTCCCTTGGACTGCAAGGAGATCCAACCAGTCCATCCTAAAGGAAATCAGTCCTGAATATTCATTATAAGGACTGATGCTGAAGCTGAAACCCCAATACTTTGGCCATCTGATGTGAAGAACTGACTCATTTGAAAAGTCCCTGATGCTGGGAAGGATTGAAGGCAGGAGGAGAAGGGGACAACAGAGGATGATATGGTTGGATGGCATCACTGGCTCAATGGATATGAGTTTGGGTAGGCTCTGGGAGTTGGTGATGGACAAGGAGGCCTGGCGTGCTGCAGTCCATGGGGTCTCAAAGAGTCGGACATGACTGAGCGCCTGAACTGAGATGAAACTGGAGGCCATTATGCTAATGAAATAAGCCAGGCAAAGATAAATCCTGAATGATAATGATATGTGGAATCTAAAAGGAAAAGCGTAAAACTCATAGAAACAGAGAGTAGAAAAGTGTTTGCCAGGGGCTGGGAGGTGGGTAAAAAAGGGAGAGATTGGTAAAAGGATACCAACTTTGAGCTGTGGGATGAATACAGTCTGAGGATCTACTGTAAAATGTAGTGACTGCAGTCAGTACTACTGCATTGTATAAATGAAATTTGCTTAGAAAGTGGAAACTGAGTTCTCACCAAAAAAATAAAAATAAAAAATAAAAAAAAGATGAGGTGCTAAATGTAGTAACTAACATGATGGGAAGGATCCTTTTGACTACATATATCAAATCATCATGATAAATACTTTGAATCTCTTACAATTTTGTCAATTATACCACAATAAAACAGAAAAAAAAGAGGTAATAAAGGTGAAATACCAACCCAGAATTATCTAGCTCAAAATACCATACTCTTAATCACTACAATATTGTATCCCTCAATATGTTGTAACTAGAAGATGCTTAACACAAACAAAACAAAAAAATTGTATTTATTCTAACTCCAGCCCTTAGATACTAATTATGTGGTATACTTTACTTCTAAGTACAATGGTATAAGGTGTATAATTCTTGCTAGAGAACATAAAAGTCCCTGTGGGCATCTGTAGGATAAACACAGCAGGAAATGAAATCTCTTACCTCCCAGCCCAGAGTTGGATTCTCCTTTACTTTCGAGTTGGCTGTCCTTTTTTTCCTCAATAATTCAGGAATAACACCTTTCCCACATTTGCACTGGTCATGGAAATCTATATTTCCCTGTGTCTACTGAATCTCCGCCTAGCTTCTCATCACCCTGGAATCACCATGCCAAAGATCATTTATTCCATTAATATAAATGATACAGGGATAGAAGTAAGGGATATATGGAGAATATTGGAGGAGTCCAGACAACTTTCTGAGATACCTAAGGACTGCACTCTCAGAATAAATTTTAGAGTTCCAAAAATAAAGAGCAATGTTTGGAAATAAAATTAAAAATGAAGCTAACAACATCTTCAATTAACCAAATAGTCATTATGGGCCAGGCTATATACTAGGCACGTGATGAACATTGGTGATCAACTTTCTGCAGTCCTTCAAAGCATGTAATATTATTTTCTATTTCATATAAAGGTTACTGACTTGCCCACGATCACATAGCTAGTCTACAAGAAAATGAGGCCAAGTTTCAATGGTTAAAATGGTAAGGGATATTATAATTAGAAGATTATGGCTAATCAAGTAAAAATATTCAAAACTGTCTTAATATAATGTTAGGATTTCTTTAGAAGAACTTGGATGCCCTATGAATACAATAATTGTAGACCTTATCATCTCTTTAGCTGTTAATAATACAAATCTACTTTACTATTCTTGGTGACAAGGAGCTAACCACTGATGACGCAGCTTCTTCAGTTTTTTAACAGCTCCGGGGTGAAATGCAGCAACACTTTACAGCCTGCAATGTCATCTAGTTCCACCTGGGTGTATAAAGCAGCACAAGTAGCCACTGCTCTTGACAAATGGATACAATTTCAGTTTTTCAAAATATGAGTGTCAGACTCATTCATTGTATCAGATAGATCTGTCAAGTGGCTTTGCCCATTTACTAATGGATGGCACAGTGCAGACACATGCTGGGTCATTTAAAGGACTCAATGTCACTTCATTGAGTGAAGTGATACTGTCATCAGGATCATTGGTATTGGCATTTTGTCACACCATGACTTTGAGGACTCTGTGGGGATGTCCAAGTCCCCAGAGCATGGACCAATCACCTCTGCTCATTCTCAGAGGGGACCAAGGATGAATTCCTGGACTTCTGAGTCTACTCATCCTCCCTGGAAACACATACTAGACAGGCTGACTGGGTCAAGTAGGAGCCCCAGAGTTTAAATTTCTAGTTGTTTTGGAGGAAACAGAGGCTGTGCCCACTCCCATAAACCCTCATTCTTGCTGTCAGCCTATCCTGGCCTTTTCTTGCTGATATTAGTATTTCATGCTAAAAATTAATTTTGTTTATCTTTTGATGGTCACACAACCTCAAATGCCATTTTTTTAAATAAATAAGGCAACCCACAGAAGAGTGTAATTTAGGGCCTTTTCTTCTGCAGACCCCACCTACCCTATAAAATCTTCCATTACTGCATCATGGAGACTATTGTCCCTTTCCAAGGGGATAGATTCTTTCCAAACATAAGGTGAAATAAGGACTGACATTTCCATACTGCCCAGAAGGAAATAAATTGATTACAAAATGCAAGAGAATGACTGATTTTGCACATTTGATGTTTTCATTAAAGGGTTTTTGAACAGACTTGAAAATGTTAAAGTTCAACATACACAAAATAAAAGTTAGTAAATTAAAGGGAAAAAAAACTGCATTTATAACAAACAAAATAAACACACTGATATGTAAAAGATTGTTATAAATCAATGATGAAAAATGGATAAAATTCTTAACAGCCAATAAAGATATAAAAATATGTTCAATCTTGCTATTATTAGTCAAAGAAGTAATAAAATAATTCAGGTATCATATTTTACTCACTAGAATGACAAATTTTTTTAAAAAATTGATACTATTATTGATATTGGTATTGGTATTGATACCTCTGGTACTGGTGAGTGTAAGAAATCTTACCAGATGTTAAATTGCTAGTGGAAACAAAAGGCAAGGTAACCATTCTGGAAGACAATACTTCTGTATGCACCAGAAATGACAAGCAGCCATTCAAGTTCTAGAAGTCCATTCTAAGTGAATAAACAAACAAATGCTCAGAGACAAATGAACAAAGATGCTTCTCTCGTTATTTAGCAAAACATGAATAATCTAAATTTTGAGAAGAAAGGACTGGTAGAATAAATAATAGAATGCTGCTCAACCATTAAAAATATGATGCAGATTTCTACTAGGTGATAGGAAATCATGAGTATATTACTAAACAAAAATATGTTATTTAGAGCCAATTTGTAGTTTGACATAACAATTAAAGGTGGTTTATGATTGAATTGCATTTCTATGCACACCTGTCACAAAAATTCTGAAAAGATACCCTCAAAAATGTTACAGAGGTGATTTATCAGAAATGGGATTGAGTTTACTTTTCTTTTCTTTAAATCTTTCAATTTTGGGGTTTATGCAATGAGTTTATATTATTTTTACAATTAAAAATATTTAAATTTACACCAAGAGGATTTAAATTCCTCCATATTCAATTTATTTTGCACCTTGGGTCAGGGCATTTGTGCAAAAAAAAATGTGTATATAAGCTCATTTTTTCTTTGTATCAATCTAAATTACTTTTCATAAATTAACTGTTTTAGGTTGGCAAAAGTTTCACATTGTAAAACTGTCAGGGATTGAGTATTCTATTATTAAAAACATTGGAAACTTTGAAATAATTTCTTTCACAATTTTCATGTGATACTGAAAGGTGAGGATGAACTAGCAGGATGAAAGGAAATAGTAGCAGTCATTGTGAACTAGGAAAGAGAGGCAGTTTGTATTCTTTTACAAGGCAGAAGCCTCAAGTGTCAGCTCATACTAATGCAGTTGTGTATATCTCTCTCTATATATATGTACATATACACATGAATACATATATGTTTGCATGAATTATATGTGTATATACCACACACATACTTAATCTAGTCTTGGACTAATTACTCATTGTGGTAGAAACAGTCAGCTGTTGGCTACATTTTACTTAGGTCCTCTAGATTGGCGAGGCATCACTAGGACCAAACCAGGAACAATATTGTCCATGTTCACTTGCATCTGGTATGGTTTTGTTCTATAGAATGTGACCAGAGGTGACATGCAGAGTTTATGTCTGAAGGGTAATGAGTTGATAAGTGTAGCATGAAACTTCCTGTCTCCTTTCCCTTTTAGGACAAATGTAGAGCTACATGATGAAGGTGGTGGGTCCCACTGAGCAGAAAACTGACCCTCAGACTGCCGAAGTCAATATTGAACTTCTGAGTGAGTAAGAAATGAACTTCTGATGTGTTGCTCCACTGAGGTTTAAGGTTTATTACTTAGTTTAACTAATGCATTTTTTTCTTTAAACCTCATTTGCCTTTAAAATATCTGTAAAATAAAATAAGTTTCTTCCAGTGTTTATATATTTCTCTTAGTTGTTTAATTCTCAGAAAGATTGCATGTATTTTACCTTTTTAGTTAGTAAAAATTTTTTTTTCCCACAAAGACTGGTTCTTCAGGAAATGGATAAGTCAAAGCAGACCAGTTGCTTTAGTTTCAGATGGCTGAGTCCAAATATGAGATGAGAAGAAGGGTGAGGACCCAGAGAACACTCCTGACAAAAGACAGAGTGACAGACAACATGCTGAGGAATGTTTAGTAATAACAAATTCAGATGGGAGAAATGGATGGCACTGGAAAGGAAATTTTGTGAAAACATATAGCAAAGACATGAAATGCCTTTTCGTCCCTAAATGGATTTTGTTTCAAAGAGATGCATATCACTTGTACGTGCACCATTAAACTTCTCTGTCCACTTCTAGAGTTTTCTAAATCCTGGACAGGACATCTGCAGAAAGAGGCTGTTAATCCAAGATAATCAACTCCGAGTTACTAAATTAAGATAGAAATGTCCTTTACCTTGAAGAGTTTTCAAAGAGATTTTAGAAGAAAGGAGCTCTCCAGGGGGTTGTGCAATTATATAACTGTACCCTTTCTAAGAGGCTATTTACAGATAAGTAATGTTTCCTCTCCATTCTTTAAAGTAAAATATATAACAAAATAGTTGGGGGATAATATTTGTTTGAGGGGGGAAATCTGTGCAGACACTGCTAATCAATGCCACTCTTTTCTTATTCCTCAGTATCAGAGTCCTGGTTTAGGAGACCCCATTACCCTTAAGGCTACGGTGGCCAGTTAAAGCCCTAGCTGAGATATCTCTAAGAGGAAGTCTGCTGATCATTTGTGGCAAATAATTTGCTCCCTGATTTAGAAACTGCCTTTTTAAAAAAATTATTATTACTTAATTTCTTTTTCACTTTTCTTTCTTCCTGCTCAAATGGTTGGAACACTCTTAGAGATTCTGGAGTCACTTTGAAACTATGTGGACCACAGGGACGTGCTAGAGATGTGCGAGCTGGAACATCTAAGCAACTCAGTCCCCTGGTGACATTTCTCAGCAGCTGGACAAACACTGTAAGGACTGTATCCAAACTTCCAGCTACACGTAGAAAGTAAGACAAGTCATTCATCCACTTTCTGTTAGTTACTAACTGATAGGGAATTCTAACCTTGGGTTTCTAGAACCCTTCTCAGAACCCCACAGTCATACTCCTGTTCCAGACTCCTGATAAGCAGACTTGCTTAGAGATGTGTGGGGAGGGCCCATTCTTCTGGAAGGCCTAATACTTCCTCCCCCAACTGCTGCCACACACACACATACACACACACTCACACACACAAATAATAGTATTTATGTCTGCTCATCCTTCTATCTACACTCAGAGACCAGTGTCCCAGGAAGCCTTCAGTGACAACCTTTTACCCCTCTCTACATGCAGAACAGTTAAGGGTGTGGGCTCTGGAATCAGGCTTCCTACACTTGAATTCTTAACCTGTTACTTACCAGTTTAGGACTCAGGCCAAGTAATTGCCTCCTCTGGGTTCTCTTATAAACAGGAACACTAAGTAGCACCTATGTGCCTTAGTGAAAGGATTAAATGAGCAAATGCAGGTAAAATTCTGGTAACTTTTCTTGGGTCTACCAATTCCAGCTACTGATTTTACCTTTGGCTAATTTGGAGCAAAGCCCATCTGCTCCCCTGTGGTTCTCTGTGCCTGTGCCATTCACAACACATACCATCCCATACTGTGGAGTTCTGAAAGGTGGTTCTCAACATGTGCCCCCTGGGCCAATAATATCAGCCCCATCTGGAAACTGGTTAGCGCTCTGGCACTGGATCTCAGCAATCTGTGTTGTGATAACACTCTCAGGTGAATTTGATACACACTGAAGGTGGATGACAACTGAGAACATCTGTCTGAGACTCTCCTAATGCATTCACCAAAAGGAGAGTTATGGGACTTTACACCTGATCAGTTGGAGAAGGGGTCTTGTAATTGCCCTTGTTAGCATGCCTGTTATGATTCTTCAGCACATTAATGTTTGAGAATTGCTGCCATTTTGAACTTGTGATTCACTTGTTTTCCCCCCTGCCCCTTGTGAAAGAGAATGCAAGAAAGGTTTGTGAATGCTTTTTGCTGTTACCTGCATTATTGTTTTTATTATGCTAATTCTAGAATCTCTAGTGTATAGAGCAATTTCAGGCACAGAGTAGTGGCTCATTAAACAGATATCCCAAAAGTCTTAGTAGAACGTCAAGATGAATTTCTTCAGGAAGAGGGAAAATTGTCATTATATGCAGATGATATGGTACAATATATAGAAAACCCTAAAGATACCACACAAAAAGTACTAGAACTGATGATTGATTTCAGCAAGGTAAAAGGATACAAGATTAACATACAGAAATGGGCTGCATTTTTTTGCACCAACAATGAAATATCAGAAAAGGGATGTAAATGTAAAGAAACGATACATTTTAAAATCACAACCCCAGAACTAAAATACGAAGGAGGTGAAAGATTTATATGCTGAAAACTATAAAACATTAATGAAGGAAATTGAAAATGATTCAAAGAAATGGAAAGACACCCCATGCTCTTGAATTGGAAGAATTAATATTGTTAAAATAGCCATACTACCCAAAGTAATCTATAGATTTAATGTAATCTCTATCAAATCACCCACGACATTTTCACAGAACTAACATAAATAATCTTAAGAGTAATATGGAATCATAAAAGGCCTATAATTGCCAAAGTAATCCTGAAGAAAAAGAACAAGGCAGAAGTCATTACCACCCCAGACTTCAGACAATACTACGAAGCTACAGTAATCAAAACAGTATAGCATTAGCACAAAAACAGACATAAATAAACCAGAAATGAACTCACATACCCACAGCCAATTAATCTTTGACAAAGGAGGTAAGAATATACAATGGGGAAAAGATGGTCTCTTCAGCAAGTGATGTTGAAAAGGTTGGAAAACTATATGTAAATCAATGAAGTTAGAACACACACTTTCACCATGAATGAAAACAAACTCAAAATGGCTTAAAGACTTAAACATAAGACATGAAATCACAAAATTCATTAAAGAGAACATAGGCAAAACATTCTCTGACATAAATTGTACCAGTGTTTTCATGGGTCAGTCTCCCAGGGCAATAGAAATAAAAACAAAAATAAACAAATAAAAAAAAAAAAAAAAAAAAAAGGAGACATAATCAAGCTTCCAAGTTTTTGCACAGCAAAGAAAACTGCAAACAAAACTAAAAGACAACCTACACAATGGGAGAAAATATTTGCAAACAATGCAACTGACAAGGCTTAGTTTTCAAAATACACTAATTATCAGAGAAATGCAAATCAAAACTACAATGAGGTACCACTTTACAGCAGTCAGAAAGGCCATCATTAAAAAGTCTACAAATAACAAATGCTGGAGAGGGTGTGGAGAAACGGACACCCTCCTACACTGTTGGTGGAATGGTAAGCTGGTGCAGCCACTGTGGAAAATAGTATGGAGATTCTTCATAAAACTAAAACTAGAGTTGCCATATGAATCAGCAATCTCACCCCTGGGCATGTACCCAGAAAAAGTCTATCTGAAAAGATAACATGCACCTTTGCTCACAGCAGCACTACTCACAGTAGCCAAGATATGGAAACAACCTAAATGTCTACTGGCAGATGAATGGATAAAGACCATATGGTACATATATACAGCAGAATACTACTCAGCCATGAAAAAGAGCAAAATAATCCCATGTGTAGGAACAAAGCTGCAATGATAGAGTATCATACTAAGTGAAGTAAATCAGAAAGAGAAAGACAAATACCATATGATATTACTTACATGTGGAATCTAAAATATAACTCAAATTACCATAACTAGGAAACAGAATCAGGGATATAGAGAGCAGACTGCTGGTTGCCAAGCGGGAGGGTCATGGGGGAAGGATGTGTTGGGATTTTGGGATTAGCTTATGCAAACTATTATATATAGGATGGATAAACAACAAGGTCCTACTGTACAGCACAGGGAACTAACTCTATTCAATATCCTATGATAAAACATAATAGAAAATAATATGAAAAAGAATGTATATATATATATACATATGTATGTATAACTGAGTCACTTTATATCAGTAATTAACACATTATACATCAATAAAAATAAATTAAATTTAAAAAAGATTAATTCCTTCAGAAGAAGTACCATAGATTCATAAAAAAGTACCATTGTCAAGTTTAAAATTTTGAATTTCTTTACCACTTCCTTAGTTTTGATCATCTTGAATAACATATTTTAATATTGACTTTTTAAAAGAAAATTGTTTTCCTACTTTCCTATCTATCCTTAGATAGAAATAGATAACACAATTAAATATTTATTTTTCAGAAGTCTCAAAAGTATAAGGGAAATGAAGGCAATTACACCTTTTTCATGGTTTGGGAGGCATGTTTCTATTACTTCTGATGATATTAAAGATCAAAACTGAACTAAGACATTTGAGACATACTGTATCCATATTAAATGATTTTAATGTTTTGTAAAAGAAGTAGAAATATTTTCTTCAGCAAACATATTATATATATAATAACCATAAACATAAATTTACCAAAAAAAGCAAGCTATTGAATTAAATCTGATTGGTTATTTCCCTGCTGTATGAATCTGCTAATAATTTCATTTACTGCTTGCTAACAGAAGCACATATAAATATATCCTCAAATTTTAAATTTAAATATATCTTCAATTTTAAATCATTCATATATATGAACAAGTATATACACACATATAACAATTGCTTATATATATATATGGACAATCATAAATTAAGAAATGTATACCTGGTGGCATTTTTCCCCATGATTTCTAAAGAATACCATTGTCTACTATAGGCAGTGGTATGTCAGTCTACTTTAAAGGTTTTTTAATTAGCATATTTGAGAAACCATTGGTTAGCCAATGATAAGTTTATTGGGGGAGGCTCTAGTAACAATATATATAACTCTCTCTCTCTCTCTCTCTCTCTATATATATATATATATATATATATATATATACATACATATACTGTTAAATATATTGTCAAGAGTTTATCTATAGAAGAGATAAGAATGTATTTGTTTGGTTTGTGGAAAGTAGTGGTGGCTGGCAGGTAGCTGCAGGCTGATGACATATGAGACCCATATACACGTAGAACCAACAAGCCCACAATTGCATCCATTCTCTATATCCAAATCCAAAGCCTTTATATCATTAATTGCAGGCAAAATGATAAGGTTCATTTGTACTGTTATACCATGGGATCAAGAGGCCTGTGAACCAATGTGAGTATGTCTTAGTTTTATCAGAGGAGGACAAACCAGGCTTCCATCACCAAGCCCCCTTCCATACATGGCAAAAAAGTCCAAGGCTTCCCTGAAGCTGTGGGAGAGTCGATTGAAGGGGTGCTCACTCCACTGTGATGCCTAAAATGGCTTTGCACAGAGAGAATTCCAATATACACTGAGGGAATGAATGAGTGAATTGGTGTCATAAAACAGGCTAATTTAAGGAAAATTCCATTCAACAGGCTGGCAGTCCTCCCTACCCATCTCAACTGTTAAGACTGTAAATCAGATGAAAATTTAATTCTAAAAACTTAGAGGTGAGGAAATTTTAGAAGCTATCTACTCTCACAGAGTTTTACAACTTTAATTTAGTGATAAAAATCACTAGAAGTGCTTTAGAAGTCAGAGACCCAAGTCCAAATTCCATATTTTAATGAGCAAATAACTATTTCTGAGTCTAGGTTCCATGCACATGCTCTATAAGATACCATAACAATACATACTTTCATTGAATGACTACCAGGGGATTAAATGACACAACCCATTAGCAATGGTCAACTAGGTAATTTTCACCTAGTAACCATTCAAGACCTTAGATCGCATGCATAGGGGAGAGATGAAAATAATACTCAGGGACTGACTCGTTTCCCTGTGGCCTCAGTGGTCATAATGACTTTCTTCCATTCAGTTTACTCCTCTCCTCACTAAGACTAAGAAGGAGGAGGTGAACAAATTAGGATAAACATTTTGAAATTGGTTTTATACTCCTCGAAATAATGGAATTATAGAATTAAAAAAAAAACTCATGAGTTCTGCAGAATATGATAAAACATTAGTTCTTTATGTTAGTTCTCTACAAAACCAATTCATGGCCTTAAGATGTGCTTTCCCACTCAACCCCATCAATACCAGGCTCAAATATCATTGTAAGTAGAAAAGTCAACAAGATGTAACCAAAAAGCTAAGTTATAAGCCAGTGAAGCCACATAGGTTTGATAGAGAAAATTCAGATGTATCATTCTATGTAAAACTAAGGTGATATGAAGAACTTAATCTAAAAGATATTACCTGAAGATCCATAACCTCTATAATAATCCTATAAAAAGTAACCATCTAGAAATTTATTTAGATGCCTTTCCTGACAGGAAAGTACTTTCTATATAACTTTTAATGTAGTATTGATGAGAACAATTCAACAAAATTCAAACAAATATCTGCAGATGCCCTATAAGAAGAAAAGCACAGAGTGAGATGTTACAGGGGTATAATTGGACTTCAGGATGAGTAAGACCCTATACTTGACCTCGATAAACCAGCATTAAGGAGAGTGGATGAGTCATGTACAGAATGTCAGAATTCAAAAAGGCCAAGGCAAATGCCAAAAGGAACACGTGGGGATTCTTAAGAAGGAAAGAAAACATTGGTTAGCTCATTCTGGAAAGGCAGAAGAGACTAGGTTGCCTTTGTCTTTGAAGAGGTCACTTCTCCCTACTAGTCCTGAGGTCACGATGGCATGGGCAATAGAAGAATATGGGGATTGAGAATTGTTTCTACACTAACTTGAGTGGAGGGAAGCAGACTTAACAAGATGTAGTGTTGATAGTATACTAATATTTAAGGGTTCTTGAAGTCTGAGAGAAAGAGATTTGGATTCCCTGCCTTCAAGTTTCTTACATTTCCAACACCTCAGTGTCTTTATCTGAGAATTGGGGATGGTGATAATGTCTCCTGAGGTGAGAACAACACCATATAATGAATACGGAGGGCTGAACGTGGCGCCCAGCACACAGAAAACACTCAGTAAGCGAGTACCATGACAGTAATGGCGGTGATGATGGAGGCAGTGCTGTGTTGATTCCACTTCCAAAACACACTCTGACTGAGAGAGTGTTAAAAGCACCTTTGGATTCATGAGGGTTTCTATAAAAGCAACACTTGATAAATGTTAGCTGGTTGTCCAAATGTTTATGTGCAATTTAAGAAAAGAATGGGCCTAGGATTTGCTCAGCTACTTAACAAAATTAGGAGTGGTAGTAGTCAATGAAGTTACAACTTACTAAGTTCTTACTAAATGCCAAACAGTGTGCTGAACACTTTCAAAAGGATTTTTCACTTACTACAACAAGGCTATATGATAGGTCTTGATAATGTCACTGCTCTCTTTCAGATTTCAGCTCAGGCTTACAGGACTTACAAAAGCACCTAAGGTCCCATCACCAGCCTAATGGAAGTGAGTTTAAACCCACTTGTCTGACTTGTTCTTAATCACGACAGTAGGAAATTAAGCATGCTGCCCTTTGCCTGATTCTCCATCTGAGTCCTGAATATTTCCCTTAGCCCCTGAGTGAAGATGTCCTGAATATTTCCCTCTTTTGACCTCACTTGGCTTCAACATCCAACTTCTCAAAACAGGGATTGTTTCGATGAATGGCAATGAATGCAGTGTCGAGGTTCGGTCACCTTGACGACTAGGGGTCAGAATCAGTGAAAGAAAATGCTCTGTGATGGAATGGTGTTTATCATCATTTTATAAATGTGGATACCGAGGTTCAGGCAATCAGGTAAATTTCCCAAGCTCATACAGTTAGTAAGTGGAAAGTCAGGATCTGAACTAACATCTACATTCCTAACCATCATGCATAACCAAAAATTCCAATAATACTCCCCCATAACCTACTGCTACACTCCAGACTTAAATATTCCAAGATCAAGAAAGAGGAAAGTTGGACTTACTGTTCTTAAGTGAATTTCAATCTTTTCAAAACAATGTACTTGCTCACAAGATGCAGTCCCCGTGATAATCTTCTCAACCAATCATCAAGAAACAGGAAGCAAAGATTCGAGTAACAGTATGTTCCTACTTATGAGGAAGATGGGACAGTATGGTTGACGCTGGGCTTAACTGTTCCAGAAAATGTGATCAAAGTAGGCACAAATGCTGATACATCTTCCCCACTCACCGAAGCCAACAGCGAAATTTCATTTCCATATTGCTCTTCGTAGTTCAACCCTACTTGTGCCTGTCATTCATCCTCTGGCCTCTTCCTGTCTCCATTTCTGTACAAAAAGCTGCTACGTTGCTGCTCTCTGATATGAAAGGGGTATGTGAGGAGAGGGAGCCATGGTACCTCAACGTCTATTTTTTTTCATCTTAATTCTATTATGCCAACTCCACTGAACTTAATTATAGTGAATATAGAATTAGACAATTACCCTCTGTTCTATTCTTCAGATGGTATATTTTGATAAAATTTACTACATGCTGCTCTCTCCTTGAACACTAGATGAACACTAGAAATGGATGTGTTGATGTAAAACTTGTTATAATTACAATTAAAATATAGCTTACATAATGATAGTGTTAACATAAAATTATAGATGTGTGGAGACAACGTGGTCATGCATTTTTTAGTATAAGTACATGCCTAGACCAATAGCTGCTAGTGGAATGAATATGGAAGGGAATTTTGGTTAAGCCACAAAGTCTGTTTAAGGACTTGCAGATAGCTAAGGGGAACTCAGAGAGGCCTGGCGTGCTGCAGTCCATGAGGTCGCAAAGAGTCAGACGTGACTGGGCGACTGAACAACAATTAAGGGGAACTCAAAACCAGTAAGATAATATTTCCCCCTGTCAAGTTTTCAATTGCACAGTGAAGGGAAAATGTGAAATGTCTGGCAAAATTGTTCAAAGTAGGTACCCAAATGGAAATGACAAGTACAATTTTCCCTTGAATATATAAGTAAATGCTTAAGTTCTCATTTATCAGTGATACAAATTTTCAAGTGAATTTGATGAATCATAAAATAATAATTATATATAAAGGTATGTAAGACTGCATTGATCTAGATAGTTCAGAATTACTTCTATTTAAAGAGGTACTCTATCATAACTAACTTAAATGTTACAAGACACAGTTTCAAGTACAGTAGCAGTGAAAATTTGGAGACTGAAAGGTTTATTCTAAACGTTTGTAGTCATGGTGTCTTAACTAAAACAACTGTGTCACAAATATTATTCCTAATAAAATAACTGTGACAACATTTTATTCAGTTTTACTGCAAAAACAAAAAAACTATAGGTATTTCATTTCATTTCAGATTGTTATTTTACCTAAGAGTTGTTAAAAGTGTTGAGAAGACAGTGTTAACTACATGATTTTATCTTTAAAATAGCGCTTCCATGTAACTGTTCTTAATATCTCCATTTTAGTAAAATGTATTTCTAGCTTAGACCTTTCATCAGAACTGTAGACTTGTGTATCTGACTCTGTATTCAGCATCTCTACTCGGATGTGAAGAAAAATACTGTCTTATACCTCCAAAACCTTTAATCCCCTAACAAATGCTCTACCTTAAACTTCTTCCATTTGATGTGATAGTGACCACACCTTTCTAGTTGTGCAGGCACTAAATCTTGATTTCTCCCTTGACCCCTTTTCTACATTCTCACATTTAATCTACCAGGAAAAGCTGTCACAGTCTTCCCGATGCACCACTTCTGAGAACACTGGCCGTCAACATCCTGGCACATGGACCTCACGGAGGCTATAATTGCCTCCTGAGAGGCTCCCTGATTCCGCTCTCTCCCTCATCCTCAAGACCACAGACAGAGTTATGCTTGTCAAACAAGAGACAGATCATGTCACACCTTTGCTAAAACCCTGCCTCTGGCTGCCTACATTTAGAGTAAAAGACAAAACGCATGTGACGGTCTCCCAGGACTTACCCAGTTCGTTGGCCTGACCTCAAGTCCTCCTGCTGTGCCTTCCTCCCCACTGACTAAGTTAGCCGGGGCAGCCTCCTTGATATTCCTCCAACCTGCCAGGCATACTTATGCCTCAGAATTTGGGCACTGGAGTGGTCCCCCCCTAATCCATTCTGACAACTCCCTCACTTCAAGTCTTGGCTCAAATGTCAACTTATGAAATCCAGCCTGACTACCCTATTTAAAAATAGAACCCACCTGTACACCCCTCTAGCACTCACAACCAAGGCTTTTCAGTGGCTTCAAATTCTTTTCTTCACCCCATAGAACCCATCAACTTGTGACAAAGCATAGAATTTATTTATAACATCCATCTGTTATCAACAAGAGCACAAGAAAAGAAAGGTGGGGAGAGAGAGAGAATGCATAAAGGCTCTTGTCTAATTTATTCATTGATACGTCCAAGAACGTAGAACAGTGCACAAGGAGGGTGCTTAGTATTTCTGAAAAATATATAGATGAGGAAACTAGTAAGTAGTAAAGTTCAAAAAGTTTAAATGATTTCCTCAAGGTTCTACAGCTAGAAAAGGGTCACCATGGAATTCACACTTGGGGATGCCTGACTTCAAATCTGTTAGTCTATCTGCTAAGTACACCAAGTCCATGCAATGAATGATACTTTTTAACCAGCACCATGGAAATTCTCAGTCCATTGAATAGTACTGATAAAATGTTCTCTCTCTCTCTCTCTCTATATATATATATATATATGTATACACACAGATAGATAGATAGATATCAATTTAAGCAAAGGAAACAGAAGAGTAGAATTCATGGATTATTATGGTAATTTTACAGTAGACTTAGCAATAATGACATTTAAGTAGCAATGATATTTAATGGCAGCATAATAATAATAATAAAACAATAGCACTTAAATGTATTAAACACTAATCACACGCTCAACTCGATGCCAAACTATTTCCATGCGTATCTTGTGCAATCTGTATGATTATTCTTTCAGACGTGCTTTATGTGTAACTCCATCAGGCACACTTCTCTTGTTCCCATTTCAAAGATAAGGAAGTTAAAGAGAGATGTGACATCTGTTTGATTACGATGAGGCTGGTAATAAGTCATGAGTATGAATTTAAATTCAGGTCTGTCAAACTCTAGAATCTGATTCTTAATCTCTACATGAAAATTCTGATACTTCCTTTGATAAATGCATGTTTTCTCCTGGAAAACATCCCCCATTATATCTGCCTGTGCTAATACCTTCAGAACACAGTCAAGTTTAAAACATGGTAAAAATGTTTAAACAGCGCTGTAACAAATAGAAATATTTTCAACCGAACAATAACACAAAGAGGCAGGCTGAGCCCTTGGCAGTGGCTCCATTGCTATCTTCCATCCAGGATGAGAAAAGGAATCAGCAGCCTCAGAGTAAAGAAAGCACAAAACCCAGAGACGGAAGACTCTGCAAATGACCAATTATAAGACTATTAAGGCGCAGCACTTTCATAGTAAGAGACAAAATAATCCATTAAACTGAAAATTCTCCTACCCTTCATTCCACGGCCCACACAAACATTAATGTTGCATTTATTAGGATATACTTTCTGTGCACTATCAACCTGACTTCCAGAAATTATATTAATACAGTCCCCTTGCATTGCACATATATCTGAATGATGGATTCTCTCACTTGAGGTTTATAGAAAGAGTGGAGTGAATGAAATAAAGTTTAGGAAGAACTATCATAATCCATAATGAATGGGCACTGAATCAGGACAAAAAGAAACATCTTTTCTCATTTATTTGAATGAAAAGTCTACTCTATATTTATTGCCTCTGCACAGGGCTAGCTACCTGTTGAATAATGGAAAACAAGCATATTTTCTTTGGAGATAAGGATTTGTGTGCTCAAGTTTCTATTGGCATACAGAATTAATCTTGCTATAGAAATGAAATAAAACGTTATTTCTTTCTGGAAGTAGATTTGGTTAAGTAATTAGCAACTCTGATATCTTTAAATCACTATAGTTTCAGGGTTGGCAAATCTATGATTATTTTAAGCATTTCTTTATTGGTGCAACAGTTGAGCAGTGCTCATAGTGACTAAAACCAATGCACTGTCAGACAAATCTGAGATGAATCTAGACTTTGCCACTTACTAGCTATGTGACTTTGGACTGTGAGAATCACTTTCTTCAGACTTACAGTGTGATTATATGTCCTTTGCAGAACTACTGTCAGAACTAAATGTACATGACACAGTGGCTCACAGTAAGAACTCCAATGAGTACTGTGGTCATTGCTAGTAATATTGAAAAGAAATTAGAACTTTTCATAAAGTGAGATATGTTTCCTTTATCATTGTAATTATGTATCATTTTACTTTTGACTTTATAACTTAATAACTTGATCCAAGAAACACTTGGCAGTAAATATAACTGAAAGAAAATTACTTGTCAAGCATGAAATACTATAATATTAAGTGTGCAGGCACAATACTCTTCTCAGGTAATTATTTAACCTGCAAAAATAGGTTATTGTCGTCTTCTTCTTAATTAAGTACATTGAACATATATATTTGCTGTGCCAATTGGCAAAAGGTTCATTAATTTATTAGTCTAACTACATGTTGCATAAATGTCTTCTAAACATAATCACATGTGTATTTTAGTTGGGAAAATGTGTTTGAGCCTGTTCTTTTTTGCCTATTTAAGTTAAAAGAGGGTGAGAAGTAGAGCAGGCTTAATGTACTTTGTACTCCATTATGCCATGAAAATGCTTCTGTGCTCTGAAGACACCAACAAAAGACCTGCTTAAATGATAAGAATCAACTATTGTCCTAAAGCTTCCAAATAGGAGGGCTGTAGGCTGCAGTTTATATCAGAAGTATTTGCTCTCTTTCTCAACTGCATCAAGATGGGAAATACATGATCACAAATGCTTAAAAGTGAAGTCGCTCAGTCATGTCTGACTCTTTGCAACACCATGGACTGTAGCCTACCAGGCTCCTCCGTCCATGGGATTTTCCAGGCAAGGGTACTGGAGTGGGTTGTCATTTCCTTCTCCATAAATGCTTAAAGTAAAACAATAAATGTTGGAGAGAGTGGGGGAGGATGTAAAGTTTCATGTATCTCAAACCTGGGCTATAAGGATTTTCCTGAAACAAAATATCAGTTATTATTTTTTACCTAAGGAATGTCAGTGAGCAAACCTGACATTAATGAAGGAAATTAGCTCTTTTAGCTATGACGCTTTCAGTTGAACATGGCTGAAAACAAACTCAAAATCATCAAAGGCAATTTGAAAACAGAAACAAACAAGAACAACCTCAAGGGACAAGTACTGGAAATTCAGGGGTGCTGCCAAATATTCAGACAAAGTTGGATTTGGGCGTTCCGGAGTATCAACAGAATTCCAGCTTTCTCTCCATCACTCAGCCCTGCTTACCTCTGCAAGACTTTATGTTACAGAAGGTCTCTTCTTGTGCTGGATGATCACTGGGAGTCCCAGAGACATCTCTCCTTAGCTTAGAAATTCCACAGAGAAAAGACATTTTTTTCCCCATCCTTCTTTGAGAGAAGTCTCAAGGAGGAGTCCGAGAGACTTAGATGCCCACACATGAACCGATCACCTGCTGTGACTCATCCTGGGGCCAGCGAGGAGGCAGGATGTCATTATCTGGCAGTTCTCCAAGAAAACCCTGCTGTTTTTGCAAGATGAAAGGGGAGAAGACGTGGATAATGAAAACTGTATCTGCTTCTGTAAAATCCAGAGTCCCCACTCCCTGCCCTGTGTCATATGACCACGTAGGAAGCTGACCCAGGAGGCAATTTTTTCCACAATAGCCTTGATACATATGACTAAGGCACACAGTGGTAGAAGAACACAAGAAAAAGTTTGAGTGGTGAAATCAGCTAGACCAATATTAACTAAAATAGCTGTGTGAAAAGATCATTAAAAAGTTGCCCCAAATTCACTCAAAGTTCAAAGTTGGAGCTGGAAATACAACATCATGGAGCATGATTTTCTCCAAGCTAAACTGTGACACAGAGATTAGAAACTTCAGTACATCTTTAAAAAATAAGAAGTATCAGATGAGAAAAATGAGGCCTGGAAAAACTGAATGACCTAAGGTAACACAGCCAATTAATGGCAGGATTGAGACTAGAACACACTTTGTGTAATTGACTATGGTCTTTTAAATCCATGATACAACTTGTATACATAACAAAGAGAGCATTTATAATTTGCTAAATCCTAAATGTTTGTGAAATTGAAGTAATCCATTATCTCAGTAATTCTTGAAGAAAAAAAAATCCAAAGACATTTTTAGTTGTATAAGTGTATATATACATATATATGTGTGTGTGTGTTTATATATGTGTGTATATGTGTGTGTGTGTGTATATATATATGTATATGTATACCCATAAAATACTTGTGGAGGTATCTTCAGTTATAGTATGTGCCTGTCTCTATTCCTTCCCTTTCTGCTCTTTTAAAAAATGCCCCTTTAAAAATTGCCCACTCACCATCTGTTAGGTAAATTTGCTGAAACACAGTAAATGTGGAGACAGAAATTGTTATAGAGACTCTTCCAAATGGCACTGACACCTATATCTGTGAATTTTTTTAAAGAGTAAGTTAGAGTTGTTTTTTTTTTTTTTTTATTCCCACTATAGTAACACCACATTATCCTAGGTGCCCAGTTCTATCAATTACATAAGCTGCAGAAAGAGAGAGAGAGAGAAAGAAGCAAGAGAACCTTGTACTTATGTATAAAATGCTGCCCCCAAAGATTGAGATTATACTCAAGCATCAATGAGCAGAAGGAAAACACAAATTTACAAATGCATTTCATTTATGGTACCAGGGCCACAGGTTTAGATTTTCAATATGCTTCCACAAGGGTCAAGTTGACCACTTTGTTCTATCTAGTTGCTCCTGAGAGAACAAAACAACTGAAACAGATGCCATTCAATTCCAAGTCTATATCTTAGACCATGTCACTGAACATGAAATATTGTTCATCAGAGTCAGGACGTAGCAAGAGTAATTTATACTCTCCGAGTGTTTGCTCTCAAGTCAATAGCAGAGAAGCCTTGAATAAAAACGTTCCCATTACTTTCCACTATAATATATCTTACTTATAGCCCATGAAACAGTGGTCAGAGGAGATTTATTCTTTGGACACCACATTATGTAAGCTCTTCACTTTTAAGCCATCCCCCACTCTGTGATCATTGTTTTAAAATATGTTACTCATAGTCAATATTAATTTACATTTAATCTTTCTTAGCATTAGGAGAGTATTATTTTGTACAGGCTCAGAAACAAATCTCTAGAAATGCCTCCCTGATGCTTCTTTCAGGCTGAAAATGCATTGCAGGGCTGTTGCAGTGACTTAATTCTAGTTGGCAGAGCCGGGGCCACACACTAATGTCATTAGCCTCAAATTCCTGGATTTGAAAGATCCACTGGGTATGATTCCTGCGCTCTGACATGTCACTGACTAGCCAGCACAGTCCGCACACAGAGGAGAGAGAGCACTCGCTCAGCTCCGGCCCACCAGCAGGCAGAGGAGGATTCCAAGTCCGAGACACTATTTACATCTGAGTACTCAGTCTTGCCCTGGTCCTCATTTTCATGAAAGAACTTCATTCCAGGCTTTGCTGGCAGCTGCAGCATTTGTTACATCTATTACTATCTTCTTCTCCTTCCCTCAACCCTCAGTGCTTAGCCCCCCCCCCCCCATTTAAGTCACTAAGTATTCCTTCTCCCAGCCTAGAAGTTTATCTCACCATAAATTTTTATCTCAAATGATTGGTGTGGCATATTCCCCACAGCAACCCATGGTGACCAGGCAAAAGAAAACTTGAATCTCTGGAGAACTAAGAATTCAATCATTGAGAGGAGTTTCTTTTATATAGGACAATCTTAATTGAGCTGAACTCTGCAATCTCAAGGAAGACTCACCTACCATTCTTTTCTTCTCTCCCCAAAGTGACTGCGCCTTTGAACAATGGGTCTGTGTTCCACTATTTTCTCTATTCATTTTGCAGTTTTACAGAGGCTGGGAAACTGGGGATTGCACTTGCACACCAGGAGTTTCTAAGATCACATGCAAGGGGGGAAAAAAAAGGCTACTGGAAGAGACTGTCGGAATCTATGTCTATATATTTAAACGTGGGCAACGGTTAACTGGGATGGCCACACCAACGCTCATACCCAGCCCACAGCACAAGCTACAAGTTGGTGCATCCCTCCTACTATCGGCCTCTTCTCAATAAATACAGGTGAAAACTGGGGGTTCTTTTCCCTCAGCTGTTTAGTCCAACGTGAATAGCTGCAATTTGCAAATTAGAGGAAAATGACAGTGTTTTCTCTGAATGGTTTTGGTCCCAGCCCACACTGCTAACGCTGGCGTTCAGTTCCTTTCCTTCCCAGCCCAGGGAATGCGGGGACTAAACACAAGGCAAGCCTTTGCTTTTCGTGCAGCTGCCTCAGGTCCACACACCAGAGAAGGAATCAGCTCCCCCTGGAATCTTTTTCAGCAAACACAATCCGTCAGCCTAGTCTGCAAGCTCTCTCTTGACTTGAAGATTCACTCTGTTTTAGACAGGCAGGCCCATCTGCAGTACTGCCCAAGCTCTGAGGAAAGAGAGAAACAGGCAGTAACATAATTAATAAAAGAAAAAAAAAGTCAAAGAGCAAATGGGCCTTCAACTCCCAGAGCTCCAGTTAAAATTCTGTGAGTCACCTCTGTGGTTTTCAGGCGACCTCTGGCCTCATCCTCCTTACAGGACTGCCTCCTCAGGTTCTCTGGCTTAACCTCAGAGGTAAAGAAATTGCTTCTGGGTTTTGCTTACAACAAGCCAGGCTCTTCTTGAACGCACCAACTCAAAGTGAAGGCTTCCTCCCCAAGCACTTTAGGGTTTGCAAACATCTAAAGATCTTTGTGAGGGCATCCCGGCATCCCGGGGAGGCACTAGGGATGCTCACAGGATCAGAGGACCCATCCCAGGCTGCAGCCATGGACAGGCACCCCTCTTACTGGCACAGACACAAACTTCATACTCCTGGGAGCAGATGGGGGTGATGGCTGGACTCTCACCTGGAGTCCCCTCCAGAAACCCAACACTCTTAGGGAAAGGCACTTGAGAGGGAGCCAACTCTCTAGACAGGGTGAGCATAGGGGTCAGACAGAAGATCTTGAGAAGATTGAGGGAGTTCTCTCCCTACTACCTGGCAGGGAGAGAACAGTGCATTTAAAAAAAGATCACTTCCAGATAGAGATCAGCAACAGCAACAACAAAAAACCTTGGAGATAAAGGTAGAGAAGGAGAAGAGAGGCAGGAATTGAAAGGGGGAATTAAAAATAGAGGAGGGGGGGGGGGAAGCACGGAGAAAGAGACACGAGGAGAGAAAGAGAGACGGTGAGAAAGACAGAGAAACAAGGAAAAGGGAACCTATAGTCACGCGGACCCTGAAATTCAGTTTCTTAATTCACAGCCATCCATTTATACCCAATGCAGCACTCGAGCCCTGGGGCTGAGGCTCCGGGAGCAGGCGGCGAGAGAGAGCACTGCAGTAGACTAACCAACCCATCGCTCAGCTGCCCCATCCGCCTTCTCCCATTTTCGCCGTCGCCCTCTTGCACCCCAACAGGAGGACCGCCCAGCCTTGCTCAGCGCACCCTACTGCCTCCCTCCAGGTGCTTTCTCGCCTGACTCTGAGAATCGTCCTCAAAGCCCAGGATTGGGTTGGGGGGTCGCGTTAGGGAGGTCGTGGGAAAGGATGGGCGGAGGGAGGAGGCAGAGAAAGCTATTTTGTTTCGCAGTTAGCATGAGCTCATCTCTGGGCTCCGAAAGGCAAGAGTAGAAAGCTGATCGCCCAGCTCCTGCCAGTGGCTGGATTGCAAATGCAATTTAGACGGTGCAAACAACTGCCCAGAGCAAATCACCTGGGGGTCACGTCTGTGTGTGGCCTCTCCCCACTTGGGGGCCGTCCCCCTTGTCTTCTGCCCGATGCCTTCTCAAAGACAGGCTACAGGTCGGGAAATCCGACCTGGGAGAAACGGCAATGAACATTCAGATGTAGGTGAAGACCTAGCCCTCGGTCTAAGAAGTGCCTCCCTAATCTTTTCTCGACATTTTCCTGGGGAGCTGCGTCTTGCCGGGTGGCCTGGGGCTGGGAAGCTGGGAGTTGAGAAATGCCCAGTTTCGAGGCGTCTTCTCATTTTTCAAATTCCTTGCGCTTAACCGGCTCTCACAGGAGCCTGGCACTTTTACGAGCCAGTTTTTGGACCATATTTCACTCTAATGCAAACCCATTTAAATCATCGCCTTGTTTTTCGCAGATTGCTTCTTGCAAATGGGGCCATAAATCCAGGATGTCAAGCCGGATGGAGTGGAGCGCGGACAGGGGAGAGATGGAAGGGAAATGAACCCAGCGGGGGAAAGTACCTCCTCGCGTGGGGTGGGAGGGATTCGGCAGGATCTCCAGGGTGGCAATGAGCGAAGGCTGACCTGACCCCGCGCCCCTCAGGTCCAAGCCAGTGTTTTTTTAGGATTAAGAGCTCGGGGAGCTATAGCGCGCTCTGCCCCAGAGGGAGCACCCCCCTACCTGGAAAAGCCTCAGGATGTTGGCTACCATGATGGAGACCGAACTCCCCGAAGCCCCAATCACTCCAACTACTTTCTCCGGCTTGACGAAAACTGGAGGCTCGCCGTTGGTGCAGCGCACGTCGGAGGTGTCCTTCTGGATGAGCGCCTGGACGAAAGTGAGCGACTGTTCGAGCGCGTAAGTGTCCCTGGAACAAGTGTCCAGGATCCGCGCGCCCAGCGTCACGTTGGGCAGCAGGTTGGGATCGCTGTTGATCTGGTCCAGGGCGTAGAGCATCGCTTCCAGCCTGTGGATCCCGTTCTCCCTCTTGATGTCGCCGCAGGGCACTCCGCTGGGACCCTTCGCGTGCACCGGGAACAGCCCCCCGAGGGTGACGTCCCCCTCGATCCGGATGGAGTGCGGGGCGTACATCTCCTGGCCGCGCGCCGCCGCCGCCAGCGCGCACAGGAGCACCTCCAGCACGCAGCAGGGGAACTTCATCAAAGTCAGGACGCGGAGCAGCTTCCCCAGCTGGACCATGCTGCTCCAGCGGCTGCGGCGGCGCTGGAGGGGACGGTGGCGGGCTCGCCGGGGTTCGGGCTCCTTGGGGTGAGCTCCTCGTGGGAAGCCCAGGAGCTCCCGCTGGCGAGGACGGTGGGGGCACCCGGGGAGGGGCAGCCGGCGAGGGTAGGGGGTCCCGCGGCGCCTGCCAGCTTGGGGTGCCGTGCGCTCTGGGGTTCCCCAGCCGGCGCGCCGCGCTCGCGCTCCGCGGCTTGCAGCTCGAGCTCTCCAACAGCCCAGCACTAGGGAGAGGGCACGGATTGCTATCGCTTTAAATGGTCGTTCGGCTCCCTCTCCTCCTCCTCCCACTCCCTCCCACCCTCGCTCTCTCTCCGGCTCTCCCCACCCTTCTCAGAGCCCGCCCTCCCCACTGGTTTGCATCATCACGCAGGGAGGGGCTGCGTGAGGAGGTAGAGGGGGGGAACGGGTGGGCGGCTTGGAGCGGGGGGACTGCCTCCGATTGGGAGTTTCGCGGTCCCCAGGGAATCTGGGGATTGCAGGTCGCAGGCGAAAGCTGAGTTCCTGCTCCTGTCTCAGTGGAGAAGCCTCTGGCTCGCCCGCTTGCACTGACACGCACATTCGAGGCACGGGTGGCATCGGCCCCGGGACAGGGCGGTGCTGTCTGGGCTGACTGCTCCCAACCCTGAGGTCGGGGCCGGAGCTGTGAGCTCCGGGAGGATGCAAGGTAGTTGCAAGACGCTGTGGTCGAGGCTGAAGAGGAGTAGGGATACCCTAGTCTCCACTGCTAATCCCTCTGTACCAGTTTTGCGTAAGAAAAACACACATACACACAGGAACCTGATTTATGACGTAAAGAACCTTTAACCAGAGACTTCTCTGGAGCCAGGCACTGGGCTAGCCTGTAAGGAAAGACGACAAGGAGGAGAAACGTTAGGAATGAAAGTGCAGCCTTGGTCTACAGGGGTTACTGTGACCGGAGCTGGACGAACTAACCCTGATCTCCAGCAAATCCGTGGCGGATTCACTCCTTTTCTTCCTCTCATTGCAAGAGATGGAACAACGGAGAACTCTGAAGAGCGCATCTTCTTCTCTAGCGCTGACAGGTAGAAGGCTCCCTCCTACCCACGTCCAGCGATGCTCTTGGGCTGGTGTCAGGTTTTCGCGGACAGAAAATAGCAAGGAAGAAGTGACAGAAGGAGGAAGAAACAGGGTTAGACAGAAATCTCCCCATCAATCCAGTATGGTATTCTTTTTTTTTTTTTTTTCTGACTGAAGATGTAGGGGGAGGAGGGAGAAACAGGATGCCAGAGCAGTTTTTAGTGCATTTAGAAAGCTGTTTTTCAAAGGTGTTCCTTCCTTCAGGTCCAGCCCAAACTTGGCCCGTTAAAGCAACAAGTGGCCCTAGTTCCTGCTTAAGGAAAGGCAATGTCTCTGTCCGTGGTACCAAAGTGTACTCCATATGGTAAACTCAACTCTTGCTGTTGCTTACTGTTGGAGGGCAGCAAAACCATCTTACATTAAATCGAGGGTGGAGAGAAAACCAAAAACAAGACTATCTTTTTATTTTAATGTTAATGTTCTAAAGAAAACTGTCCTTGTACAAAACACACACATACACAACACATAAACCTAAAAAGTCAGATGAGTAGCTGTATCTTCCACCAGTCACCTGTGTTACTTTGGCATGACTGTTCCTGTGTCTGGGTTTTAGTTTCTCCATTAGTAATATAGGGAAACGGAACTGAATGTTGTACAAGTTATCTTTTAACTCTCAAATCCTCTGTTAAAAATAGGCCACGCCCCTTTGGCTATGGTAGTGTTTTTAGACCAATATCCTTTGTTCCTTTATGTGTCGGAACACCTGTTTTCTGCTGCCCAAATGACATCAAACATTTCCTGATACAGAGGACTTATTTTTTCCTTTTAATCACCTATTTATCTTCCTTCTAGGGACAGTCCAGTCCATTAATTTCTTTTTAGATATTGCCCCTCCTGCAGGTTTCAGTATTTAAAGTTTGAGGAGGAAAAACAAAAAATCTTCTGGTTACAGTGATGAGTTCAAGGATGTGAACAGAGGGCAGCCATAGTCATGCATAGCTAATCCTTGGACTCCTCGTGGATCAGCTAGGATAGCCACACAGAGCTACCACTGCCCAACAGACACTTTGCCAGAGTTAGAAGAAAAAGGGACCCCTTCCCTGAAAATGCTTTATGTATATCTTTTGTACAATGTTACACTATTTGATTTTGTATATTTTACTGCCATTTTCAAGGGGAAAGTACCATAATAAATATAAGAATCTACCCCTGTATACGGTGTTATTATCCATCACTCATAGATGTGATGCTTCATAAAGTGTACGTAAGTGCCACCTTCTGTTGTGATGGTCCTGCCTCCTTCCAGCCGTCCTGGAGCTGTGAGGGTATAGTCCTGTAGCTGTGCTAGAAGCTGCTACATAGGCAGGGAGATATTTGAATCCTCTAATGAGAGATGCCAGAGAGGCGAAAAGGAAGAGAGAAGAAGGGCTGAGGAAGAGAGAGATAGGGGCCTGATTAAAACACATGAACTCTTGGATCCACACGTGCCTTTTTTTCCCCAGTTATGTAATATTTTCTTTCAGCTGTTTGAAGTCAAAAATCCTCTTGTAACTCACCTATTCTACTATATAGGAACAAGAAGGGTGGAACAGGTAGACTCGGTATCCTCTTAAGGTAGAATTAGCTAATTTGGGAAGGGGGGAATAAGCAAAGCAACAGAAAGGCATACTTGGGAACATAAAAATGGTGATCCTAGTATTTAGGTATCAGTACCTCAGGCTATATTTGACAGAGGCTATATTCTTATTGAGTTTTAAATTTAAGGCTATTTATTGGGAACTTGGTGCCAAAAATATATTTGAAGAGCTGTGTTGCAAGTAATATCACTTGATTTTTCAGTTGCCCATGTAAAGATCTATATTCTCCTCTTCCATTTCCAGCTCACATCTTGCTGCTGTTCAACAAATAGTTCTTGGCTGACTATTGAATGTTACCTTATTCTGCACTCAGTCTCCCCAAACATCTGGCAGCAATCATTATCTTCTTTTTATTGCAGTCATCTATGTGCATGTTTTATTTCCCTTGCCAAGTTGTAAGATCCTTGAGGGTAAGGGCTGGGTATTATTTATCTTTTTATCCAGGACAATGTTCAGAATGGTGTTTTATACCTAATAAGCACTCATGTGTTGAATGAATCAGAACTGGTTTTGCCATTTCCCACTGCTTTTCTGTCACAGTGACAGAAACATAAAGTGGGCAGAGCAGAAATGATGGCAGATAAATTGTTGTCCTCTTAGTCACAGAATGTACTTCCTAGAATGTAAAGGATAATTAGTAGATTTTGAAATAATTTTGCTTTACAAAAATTGCATAAGATTGAAATACTATAACTTTGTGATCAACTCTATAGGCAGGCTTAATTGGTTCTTCCTGAATCAAGTGTTTATAGCTGGCCCAATAACGGGGGCCATCATCATTGTCATAAGCTGGTTGAGGATGGTCAGGACCTGAGCAGAAGAGTAAGGGTGACTGCTCCAGAGAAACAGGAAAGTGATGCTGAACTTGCAAAATCTTTGTATCTTCAGCCACAATGAGTGCATAGGGTCTGGAACTTAACAGGTGATATAGAATTTGTTTTGTTTTGTTTGAGATTACATAAATGGAAAATCTTTGTGTAAGAGTGATTAAAACTTGGCCATTCGTTGTTTTAGTGTCTTATTCAATTAAAGAAGAATCTGGTTTTAAGCACAATGATCATAATTATAAAGTGTGTCCACAGGCTTGGATTTGTGTAGTCATTTATCTATCTTCACTGAGAGATTAATAAAAATGAAAGTTAAGGACTCAATCCTAACTTACATTCTTACCATTGTATTTTGTTAATCATCTCACTTTTATTAATTTTCTTTGTTGTTCTCCATGCCCATCATTTTCTGTAGAAAATAATGCCTCCATTTTCAATTCCTCCTCTGTTTAAATCTAATTTGTAGTTTACAAAGTCTTCCTTCTTAAGTGCTGCTACTCCTGCTACTGCTGCTAAAGTACTCTGGCTATTCTTCTATTCTTCCATCCTTCATGTAGGTCTCCATTCACAGCTTTTTGTTTTCATAGCTTTTTATAAAAATACAATCTTACATTTTTATTGCATTACTAGGTCAAGGTCACCTTTTCTTCGAGAGAGAGAGAGAGAGAGAGAGAGAAATAGAAAAAAAATTTTGATTTTAACTGTTTTACTTTCCTGTCATATTTACTTGTGGTAGACATCTGTATCACTGACTCCATCTATTTCCTGATTCCATCTTGTTAAGGAGCTTTAGTTTTGTACATTCCCTCAGTTGATAGGGGCTGGAATATTCCTTATGTTCCTTTAGTAACCTCATGAGCTATTTCTCTGCTAAAGAACTCCTCCAGATCTCTATGAGCTGAGGTGGAGCTGTCAACCTTAATACCTCACGTATCCAAACTCTGGTGTGGGCACACGTCTAGTGTTGGCAAAAGTGAGTCCTCTCTCCCATTGCTGAAGAGTTTGAGGATAGGTAAAGGACCTGAGATTTCCCAATACTTAGATAAGGCAGATCTGTTCCTTTTGATTTCTTACTTATGAATATAGAAATGGGGGCTTCCAGAAGCTGTCTTTTCCATCACATGGATAAAGCTCATCTAATATTAAAATCCACCCATAAAAAGAAGAACATCAAAGATACAGAGAAAAAAGGGGAGCCCTGATGAGTCATCTGAGACTCTGCATCCAGCAATGCCTGAAGCTGTAATTGTCTTTGAACAGTCCATTTGTTCACCAGTATATTCCATCCCTCACTTAAGCTAGTGATTCACTCCAGTTGAGTCTCTCAAAATTGAGAATGCTAATTTAGGTTGCCATTGATTAAAAATAAGCAGATAATTAATAAATTGCTACTGAGTCTTATAATCCTGTCAGAATGAACTACAGAAAGTTTAAATCTCTACAATATGGAGTGTGTAGTGGTCTTAGAGTCACCACTTAACATGAATCCAGGCCTTAAGCATATGATAGAAAAAGCGATATGGCAGTGACTTCAAATGACCAGTTGAGTGGGAAGTAAGATTAAAACTTAAGAAGACTTCAGTATAATGGGTGAGTTTTTAAATTATCTTAAAATGACAATTTATGTTTATCTCATAATCAAATGAAAACAGAAAAACAATGAAGCAAAGTCTATGGGATTCAACAAAAGCAGTAATAAGAGAGAAGTTTATAGCAATACAGTCTATTGTAGAAACATGAAAGATCTCAAATGAACACCCTAACCTTACAATTAAAGGAAAAAAATAAAAAAGAATAAAACCCACAGTTCGTAGAAGGAAAGAAATACTAAAAAACAGAGCAGAAATAAAATAAATGAAATAAAGACTAAAAATAGAAAGATCAATAGAACTAAGACTTGGTTCTCTGAAAATATAAAATGGACAAATCTTTAGCCAAAATCATTAAGAAAAAAAGAATAAAGAAAGAAGACCAAAATAAATAACAAATGAAAGAGAAGTTACAACTAACACTACAGAAATACAAAAGAATCATGAGATTACTACAAATAATTATACCCCAATACACTGGACACTCTATAAGTGGACAAATTTTTAGAAATGTTACAATCTCTTAAGATTGGACTAGGAATAGAAAATATGTACAGACCAATCACCAGTAATGACACAAAATAAGTAATAAAACACTCCCAGCTAATATAAGTCCAGGACCAGAGAGCTTCCCAAGTGAACTATTTTAAACATTTAGAGAAGAGTTAATGCCTACCCTTCTCAAACTCTTCCAAAAAACTGCAGAAGAAGAAACACTTTGAAATAATTTTCTAAAGCTAGTTTCACCCTGCTACCAGACCAGGCAAAGAAACCACAAAGAAAGAAAATTACAAGCCAATAACGCCAGTGAACATAGATGTAAAGTTCCTCAACAAAATATTAGCAAATCGAATTCAGAAATACATTAAAGGCATCAGAAACATTAATCAAAGGAGATTTATCCTGAGGATACAAGGATGGTTCAATATCAGTAAATCAATCAACGAGACATACCACATAAACAAAGTAAAGAATAAAAATCATATTACCATCTCTACTATGAGATACTGAGATTCCTTGGTAACTCAGCTGGTAAAGAATCTGCCTGCCACGCGGGAGACCTGGGTTCGATTCCTGGGTTGGGAAGGTCCCCGGGAGGAGGGCATGGCAACCCACTCCAGTATTCTTGCCTGGAGAATCCCCATGGACAGAGGAGCCTGGTGGGTTACAGTCCGTGGGTGGCAAAGAGTCAGATATGACTGAGTGACTAAGCACAGCACAGCACTGTGAGATAAATAAGTATTGTTTTTAAGCCACTAAATGTGTGGTGGTTTGTGACACAGCAACAGGAAATAAATATAAACAGCTAATGTAAAGATCTTCAAACATTTTAGGGAAATATGAATGCAATGAGGGGAGAAGTGAAAAATATAAAGATAAGTGGAATGTCTAGAGCTGAAAAATACATTATTTGTAATTCACTGCATGCGTGTAACAGCAGCTATGCACTGCAAAAGACAAGAAAGATGAACTTGAACACTGTTCAAGATAGACCATATATTGTTCTATAAACAAATCTCAATACACTTAAAATGATTGAACTCATTCTCATAACAATGGCATTAACTTGAAAATCAGTAACAAAATTATATCTAGAAAATCCTTTAATATTTTATATTTAAACAACACATATTTAAAATGAAATTTAACTCACATTTTTAAAAACCCAGATAAATTAGAATATATTTTTAAATGATTGATAATAAAAAAGTCTGTCAAAATCTGTTTACCATAGCTAAGGCAGTTCTTAGGGAAAGATTTACAGCTTAAACCCTGATAGTAGAAAAGAAAACATACATTTAATTCAATCTTCTAAACTACATTAGATAATAGAAAAGTAAAATAAATTATATATAATTAAAAAGAAAGAATAGAGTATAAATCAGTGAAACAGAAAAGAGCAAAAAGAGAAAAACCAGTAATACCAAAAGCCGCTCTTTGTAAAGACCAGTAAACTGACTATTTCTAAGCTGGCTAGATTAGGAAAAAAGAAAGAAGAGAGAGTCGACAAATGTAAATAGAAAAGGCATCAATGTAGATCCTAGACTCATGAAAAAAAAAAAAAAAGGAAATTTCATGAAAATTTTTATATAAAAAAAATGATGTGAAATAGGCAATTGAAAGATGCAACTCACCACAATTGACTCAAATAGAAAGAAAAAATCTAAAAGCTTTATGTTTGTTAAATTTCTTTTGCAGTGGAAAACCTTCCCATGCCTGAGACTGGTGGTCTAAATGGGGATTAACCGGAAACAGGCTTGAGAGATGTTGTTTCTGCTGCTGCTGCTGCTGCTAAGTCACTTCAGTCGTGTCCGACTCTGTGTGACCCCATAGACCACCAGGCTCCCCCATCCCTGGGATTCTCCAGGCAAGAAGACTGGAGTGGGTTGCCATTTCCTTCTCCAGATGTTATTAGGGAAATAAAAATATTCTAAAATGGATAGAATAATATGTTGATGTTGTATAATTTAGTAGTTACTAGCAATGACTAACTTTTACCCTTGAAATCAGTAGATTTTATAAGTAAAATGTACCTCAACAAAGCTGTTTGAATAAGATAAAATAAAGTAACATATAAAAAACACTTCTTGCAAAAATTCTAGGTTCAGATGGCTTCCCTTGATGAATTTGATCAACAATTTAAGGAAAAATGTCAATCTTACATAGACTTTCAAAAAATAGAGAAGAAGGAATTAGAAATGAAGAAAATTGCACAAAACATATATTTCATAAGGAACTTGTGGACAAGAAGATTATATACACATACAGATAAAGGATATAGAAGTTCACTAAAGAAAATACACAGACGGCAGTAGGCACATAAAAGATGTTCAGCTCCATTAGTTTTAGGGATAAGCAAATTAAAACCATAATGAGATCCCACTACCTATCAGAAAGGTTAAAATTAAAAAGACTGATCATTTTGAGTATCGGAAAGGATACAGCAGAACTAGTACTTACATACACTGTCAGAATGCAACACGGCACGACAACTTTACATAAGTTGTTCTCAGTCTCTTATAAAGGTAAACATGTGCTTATCATTCAGCCCCACATTTCCACTTGTACCCAAGGAAATGACAATGTATGTCTACACTATTTCTGTATACATGTTTATAGTCATATTATTCAAAATAACTCTAAAATGTTAAAAAACCCAAATGCCCATCAAAACGTTAACTACATGTGGTATGCCCATAGAATGGAATGCTACTCAGCCATAAAAAGGAGCAAACTAATATTTATAACAGATGTATCTCAAAAATGTTAAAGCAAGTAAGAGAAGAAAGACAAAAGGGAGTGTCTGTAATATGGAACATTTTATATGAAATTCTAGAAAAGTCAAAATTAATACTCAGTGATAGCAGACCAGCCTGGGTCTGAGAAAAGGGGGTGGACTGAGTCAATAGGAGTATAAAATACCTTTGCAGGGTGATGGAAATGTTATACATATTTATTTGTGGTGGTTTTTCTTATATAAAGTTTTGTACTTAGTTTATATATTTATAAACTCACCAATCTACATATTTAATAAGTATATAGTTTTTTATCTAAATTATACCTCAATAAAGTTTATATAAAATGTTAAAATCCCATTATCTCGGCAAACTTTTCAACTCATCCATTTTTGTCATCTATAAACTGAAGAATTGTGTTTTGTTTCTTTTGCTCACTGACTTTTAACATTTCTCTTAGTATGAACTATGTGCCATGATTCTTATAATTATTGATAAAATATAAACTTTCATAATGTTTCCTCATGAACTTTTATACTTATATTTACGTTGCTTCTTGCAAAACATTTCCCTATAAATCTAACAGTGGTTAATATTATAACTAACACTTTAAAAAAGGGATTCATAAAAGCCTTTAGATATCTCTTTCAAATACTTGTAACATCTTATTTAGGATGATAAGCCCATACCTGTCTCGTTCCTACTTCAGGTCTGCTCTTAGAAATCTTTGAATATAAAATGGCATTTGGTTCTCTTGCTTTGCATTCTTGCTCTTTGGAAGATGGTATCCCATGATTTTATCCACAATAGTATTCTCTAAGTCAACTTTGTCACATCATGTCAGCCTTTTTCACATCTTGTCACACTCTTAGCTGTCATAAAGGCAGCTGTTGGTTTCTTGTGATTTTTTGGCAAATCTTCTTTTCTTAGATTTGCTCAACCTTGTCTTCTTACTTATGGGTCAAAGTTTCAAGTCCATGGGATGGTAAAGTCTGCATTACCTTGTTACTCCAGTCAGGAAAGATATATGGAGAGAAAGCCAATCAATAAAAAGTAACCTCTTAGAGTCAAGCATAGTTAACAATGTGGTTATTTATTTCCAGAGCAGGTCAAAATTGTGTATGACTGCTAGAGTCGGGGCACTTTTGACTCAGGGGCAACTGAAAGGATTCTTTAGGGACTCTGTGAAATCAAAAGATTAAATTAAGACAAAACAACTTTAGAGGGCTGATGGAAATGTTCTGTATCTTGATAGGGATAGTGGTTACATGGCTAAATATATCAGTCAAGAGTCATGAATTCACACACAAAATGTGTGCATGTTCTCCATGAAAAGGTTAGTAACTACTTTACAAAGAGTAACTTTACAATGGAGAAACAGGTCAAACACTACCTCAGCCAGGTGATCAAGGTTAATATCAACACTGATAGGCCACATTGATAGTATATATTTTTGATGTTATGTGATAAATTTGGGACTTTACTTTTGTGATCTCTTCCCCCAAACCCATAACCCCATTCTAATAGTGAGGAAAATATCAGAGAAATGCCAATTGAGAGACATTCTACAGAACACCTGGCCAGTACTTCTCAAAGGAGTCCATGTCATCAAAAACAAGGAAAGCCTGAGAAACTGTCACAGCTAAGAGGAAACAAAGGAGACATGATAAATAAATACAATGTGATACCCAACTTGACACCCTGGATGGGATCATGTAACAGAAAAAAATGCACTAAGCAAAAACTAAAGAAACATGAATAAAGCATGAACTACAGTTAATAATAATGTATTAGTGTCATTTATTGTGACAGATTAATATGAAATGCTAATAATAAGAGAAAATGAATTTGGGGATTTCATAACTCTCCTTACTATCTTTGCAACTTCTCTGTAAACCTGAAGCTCTTCTCTTAAATAAACAGGTATTAAAATCATTTTGAATGAAAGATGAGTATATAAAAATACATAGGAATTAAAACATATCCGTGAAGGAGGCAGTGTTGTTGTGATAATATAATATATTGTCAAAATCTGAACATGTTTTGAAGTAGAAGAGGATGCTATTAATAACTGTATGAGTACAAGAGGCATAAACTGAGATGTATGGTCCCCTTAAGTATACAAAGTTGTATTAAACATCCAAGTTCTTGTTTCACACTTTCTGCATTTCAGCCCAATCTGCCACTTGCTAGTTGAGTAAATTATTTCACCTCACTGAGCATTATTTGCAATTTGAGAAAGAGAGTAATATTTACCTTATAAAATTTGGGAGAATTAAAAGAGATGATCAAATTAAAGAGCTTACTTAGCACATGCCTGGCACATAATCAGTACTCAATAAATGGTAGATGACATTTGAGTATATTTGGACATCAGTGAATTTTGCTGAGGCATGCCTGCATAATTACACCAAATCCTCTCTGCTAATGTATCCTCTTTTTTTTTTTTCATCGTAACTGAATAGTGGTCACACAAATATTTACTCTGTAATAGTTAGCTCAGATGTGCTTTGACAACTTTAGGGTCCCACCCAGGATGTGTTAGGAGACTGAATGACATTTACAGTCATAATGATGAAGATTACCATCATCACCATCATCATTATCTTTTCTTTTAGGAAACTCTCACTTCTCCTTATCTTGGTGGGTCTGTCAGTATCATGGCTCCAGCACTCAGCTGCTCAAGTAGTACATGGACAAAGCTGAGGCACATCCTCTAATATACAGAGATTGCTCCAGAAATGAGTCTAAGACCAAAGCAGAATCAATCAATGTCATGTGGGGGGAAGAGGTAAATTTACCTTTGGAATCATGACTTCTAATGACATTAATGTAGATCTGCTAATGGTCTTCTTTGCAACAACGTGAAAAGACATTCCCTGAGAGTGTCAGAAACCAACACAGAAGCAACTCAGAAGCAAACCCAATTTAGAGGTAAAGAGGAAGACAGAGTTCAGGTGCCATGGTTTGCACTCCTGAGTCCAGCTGTGCCTGAATGCCTCCCTCATGCAATTTTTTTCCTACTTAAGTTAGTTTGACGGAGAAGGCACTGGCACCCCACTCCAGGACTCTTGCCTGGAAAATCCCATGGATGGAGGGGCCTGGTGGGCTGCAGTCCATGGGGTCGCTAAGAGTCGGACACCACTGAGCAGCTTCACTTTCACTTTTCACTTTCACGTATTGGAGAAGGAAAGGAAATGGCAACCCACTCCAGTGTTCTTGCCTGGAGAATCCCAGGGACGGGGGAGCCTGGTGGGCTGCCATCTATGGGGTTGCACAGAGTCAGACACGACTGAAGTGACTTAGTAGCAGCAGCAAGCTAGTTTGAATTGTCTGTTCTGTTACTTAGAGTGAAGAAGCCATAAGAAATAGAGTGAATTTTCAGTTACATTCTACACTTGCCTACAATATAATAGTTTTCATAGTACTCACAGTTTCTGGAATTGTTTATCATTTTCCCTAATAGAATGACATCTTAGATAAAGACTGAGGTTCAGAGACTTGGTGTTTAGCAGGTTAGAATCCTTCCTTTTTGGTTGATAATTTGCCAGTGTTGGCTGCATAAATAAATTATACAGTTTTTACACAGGTGAGCTGAATTATTGACCCTTCATCATTAGAATTTGCAAACAGTAGGTAACGAGAAGGACACAGTCTCTAGCTTGATTCCGGACATTTTCCTCCTCCATTATCATCTCTGTTTCAATCTGTTATGAGGTCATTTTTCTCTGATGCTTTACTTGTCCTTGAGGAACAGGTCTTGCAAGATAGCACACACCTACTCTTTATTTGTTTATTATTCTTGCATTAAAGTTCAGGGGGCTTTCCTTGTTGTTTTGTGTTAGTCTTTCATCTGTATAGCTGTCAATTTATCTCCCTGAATTTATGATTCCTTGCCCAAATTTCCCCAGTGGGAATATTCTCCATACTTAGCAGATCTCTTTCAGTTGTAAGTGATGGCAACCTAACACAAACTAGATGAAGCAAAAGCAAAAAAAATAAAAAGTGACTTTGTTGACTTATGTTGCTGGATGTTAACAGGCAACCTGAGGTTTAGATATAGCTGGATCCAGGTGTTTAAAGACATCTTGAGGCTCTTTATCTTCCAGGGTCTGTTTGTCTTTGTATCTTTTCTCTTGGTGACTTAATTCTCTCCTGTTGTAGTCAGGCTCTTTGCATTGGAAAGCAAGAAAATCAGTGTCCCAGCTACTTTACAACATCATTACAGGTCAAAACCCTAAGGAAACAGATATCTCTATGCCAATGACCAAAGAACAAATATAAAAACTAAAAGAGTAATCTTGTTGGGCAAAACTGAGTCATGCTTTATACCAGGAAGTAATCAGTCACTATGGTTGAGAGACTCAACAGAACCACGTGGGTCATAAAGGAACAATTTTACACTGGGATTAATAGTTGTTCACTAAATACAAAGTAAAAGAAAACAACCAAAAAATGATTCCCTTTTATTGTAACTAAGGGAAGCTGATTTACAGCTGTCCTTGGTTTTTGGTAGGGCTTCCCTGGTGGCTCAGATGGTGAAGAATTTGCCTGAAATGTGGAAGATCTGGTTCAATCCTGGGTCAGGAAGATCCCCAGGAGAAGGAAATGGCAACACACTCCAGTATCCTTGCCTGGAGAATTCCATGGAAAGAGGGGTCTGGTGGTCTAGAGTCCATACAGTTGCAAAAAGTTGGATAAAACTGAATGACCAACACTTTGACACTTGGTTTTTGGTAGTAAAGGAGTAGGTTAAGAACAGAAGCTATATAGAATGCTATAGAGCACTTCTCAAGATAGCCCTTTCTTCATGACTTTTTCCATCTTCCATTCTAAGACACATTCAGGCACCACAGTGGCAAGCTTAAAAACACCATCACTGGTGGTCCAGTGGTTAAGACTTCAGGCTCCCAATGCAGGAGGCCTGGGTTTAATCCCTGGTCAGGGAATTAGATCTCATATGCCACAACTAAGAGTTTGCATGCCTCAACTAAAAGATCTCACATGCCGCGACTAACACCCTGCACAGCCACATAAAATACATAAATGTTGAAAAAAGTCACCATCACCATGCTTTCCTTTAGAGTTTGACTACCTTGTCCAGACGTCAAAGAAAAATATGTAACTCTTCTGCCTATTACTTATAGGGTCACATAAATTAAAAAAAAAAAGTTAAGAACTGTGTTCTATTAATTAGAATATTAAACATTTTTTGACACATCATACTCACCAAGCATACAGTCAACTCTCTTGCAGCCCACTTCATCTCCTTGCATTAAGGTTTGTTTCCCACACCTGCCTCACTTCTTAACAGCCATGATTGTTTTCCTTAAAATTTCTAAAATATCTCAATGTACTGCTTAAAACCTTGGAACAAATGTCTACACACAATAACTAACATATGGTAAGATTATCTTCAGCTTGGTGTCTCAGCTCTGATCTGGACTGTACACTCTCTAGAGCAATGGTTCTCAACCAGGGGTAATATTGCTCCCTGGTGGAGATTTGGCATTGTCTGAGGCATTTCTGATTATCATGACAGAGTAAGAGACTGTCATGTCTTCTTGAATCTGAAGGATTGAGGCCAAAGATGTTGCTAAACATTCTACAATACGTGGAACAGCAAACAACAAAACAAATGTGTCAGTCCAAAATTTTAGTGCTGAGGTTGAGAAACCCTGATCTAGATGAACAGATTTTGGAGAAAATTTTATTTCCTTACTTAAATTTTTTATCATGTCCAACATGCAGAATATAAACAGGTAAAGAAATACTTACTTGAGGGAAAAATACAGTAGCAAGAGTAATTATTGATGATTGTAATTTTCTTTATAGCTCTTTTCTTTCATCCTTTCTCTTTTTTCAAGCCATCATGTCCTATAATGGAATTTCAGTTGGGTTCTTAGATCTGTAATAGAACAGAAAAGTGAAATAAAAATCAGAAAGCATTAAAATACAAGAAACCATAATCCTAGTTCTTATTATATCTTTTAGTAGAGTCATGACTTGGGAGAATCACTTAATCCCTTAGAAACAATTCTTCTGACTTCAATATGAAATATTTATGTTAAATTATTACTTTAAAATAAAATGTTCATCTACTAAAGAAGAACACAATGTAAAAAGAAACCCAAAGAAATGCTATGAGGGGAAAAAACCGAGAACCCAGCAACTCTACTATTTTAGCTTAACTTCTCGTTCCACAATGATCCTGAAAGTGGGATTCTTCTAGATTTACTTTACTAATCACAGAACTCAATGAATTATATTTTCCTTTCCAGATCTAATGTTTAATTACTAAATAGATCAAGCTTTATCTGTCCTATAATATTTTATAATATTTTGTTCTCTATCAAGAATTAAAGTTTGACCTAATAAAATAACCAAATATATCCTCTTAGAAACCATCAAGTAGTAAGATTTCTGAGATAAACAGAGAGGAATCTTGGCTGCTGCTGCTGCTAAGTCGCTTCAGTCATGTCCGACTCTGTGCGACCCCATAGATGGCAGCCCACCAGGCTCCTCTGTCCCTGGGATTCTCCAGGCAAGAATACCAGAGTGGGTTGCCATTTTCTTCTCCAATGCATGCATGCATGCCAAGTCACTTCAGTCGTGGCCGACTCTGTGCAATCCTATGGGCAGCAGCCCACCAGGCTCCTCTGACCACAGGATTCTTTAGGCAAGAATACTGGAGTGGTTTGCCATTTCCTTCTCCAAGGAATCTTGGAGTGTTATCTAATACTTAAAATCTCAAGAAAAATGCCCATCTAGTGCAGGTGACATTTTACATGAGGGTGCCATTTTGTTTCTGCCAAGTTATGTGAAAAGGTGGCTTATTCAAGACTTGCCTAAAAGGGACAGTGCCAAAATGCCAAGTTACAGAGCAAACCATGTTCCAGAAACAGGGACAAGTGATAGAAGATCACTCCCTAGAGCATTCGCTTGATATAAGAAAAAAATGTCTCACAGCAAAATACTTCTGAATTGAAAAGAAAATTTAAATTATGAAACAAAATTTTCTTTGTTAACCAGTGGATTCCCCTAAGTATGTTTATGCCAAAACTTTCAAATAAGATTTTAGAGTACCAGAAAATGAGCAGGAATATAGGACCTGTAGAAGTTCCTACTATGAATTTGTTCATCTTTTCTGGTTTGTTGGATATAATTGTTCATAGTTGTTTCTTATATTCCTTTCCATTTGTGTGGCATCAGTTGTAATGTGCCCTCTTTCATTTATAATTTTATTTATTTGAATCATTTTTTTTTCTTGATCAGTCTAGCTAAAGATCTGTGTACTTTGTTTATCTTTTCAAAAAATTCAACTTTCAGAGATCTTGTGTATTTTCCTGTTAGCCTCTCATTAATTCATTTTTGCTCTGATCTTTATTTCTTTCCTCCCAGTAACTTTAGTTATAGTCTGTTCTTCTTTTCCTAGTTTCTTTAGGTATAAAATTAGTTGTTTATTTCAGATCTTTCTTTTTTCTTCATGTATGTATTTATTACTAAAAACTTCCCTCTTAGAACTGCCTTAGATGCATTCCATAAATTTTAGTATATTGTATTTTCATTTTTGTCTCAGGAAATATTTTCAATTTCTTTTTGACCCACTGGTTGTTCATTAGCATGCTGTTTAATCTACACATATTTGTTAATTTTTTTTTTTCAGTTTTCTCCTTGGTAAACTAGGAGAAGCTACGGAACTGGGAAAATGTCTATTTTTATGCAATTGTGGGTACAAAAAGGCATTTGATATGATTTCAATCTTAACTTTTTTCAAAGAAGAAAGTCAAACAGGTACATGAAAAGGTCCTCAGCATCTCTAATCACTGGAAAAAATGCAAAACCACAATGAGACACCATCTCCTATCTGTCAGAATCGCTACTATCAAAAAGGAAACAAGTGTTGGCAAGCATGTAGACTAAAGGAACTCTACTGCACCATTGGTGGGAATGTAAATTGGTGCAGACACTATTGCAAATTAAGTGGATTCCTCAAAACATTAAAAACAGAACTACTATATGATCCAGCACTATCCTTTCTGGGTATACTACAAAAGGAATGAAAACAGAATCTTGGAGAGGTGTCTGCAGTCTCATGTTCATTGAAGCATTGTTTACAACAGTCAAGATATGGAAACAGCCTAAGTATCCCTCAACAGATGAATGGATACAGATGATGTGAGGTGTGCGTATATATGTGTACAGTACGGTGATTTTAGCTAATAACACTGGTTAATATACTTGAAATTTCTTAGACCTTAAATGTTCTCACCACAAAAAGTAAACGCATTATATGACATGACGGAGGTGTCAGCTAGTACTATGGTAGTAAACATTTTGTAATATATAAATCTATCAAATCAACACACTTAAACTTTATGTCAATTATACCTTAATAAAGCTGGGGAATTGTTTTAATTCCTGATCTTTCCTTCCCTTCTTTATTTTTCTATTAGTGTTAAACAGAACACTATTGGTTATTTCTTTTAATTCCAAAAGAAAACCTCCCAAGTGATTAATATAGAATATTAATACAAAAACTTTTCTTTTTTTTCTTTTTTAAAAGAAAATAGATGACCAAGTATACCCCCTTGTGAATATTTTCCATTCACATTTAACAAATAAATTTTATTAAATCCTGCAGCAAAATTAACTTTTTAAATGTTCTTATGATATTTCACAGCTGAGCTCTCCCCCAAACTTCTCCTTTATATTTTTCAAGTAATAGCAATTAAAACCTGTGAAGCTAGCAGAACGCATTCTGGAACATTGTGGACTTCTATTTATTTATTTATCTCCTTTCCTCCTCTTCCCTTCTTTTCAAAATTTTTTGCAGTCTTCACTGTGGCTCATAATATGTTACTCCCTTTGTGGCAAGGCACTTTTGCAAGAATCCCCAGTGATTCTGAATGCCTGATTTTACTGGCATCTTTTTTTTTTTTTTCCAGTATTTAATTAAAATGGGTTTATTATACATCAAGCCACCTTCAATATAAATCAATATATGTTCACTTCCCCAAAATATGCCCCCCGCCACCTTTTTGGCTACTTACATCTTTCTTTGAAATCCTTAACTATTTTAGCTTTTGTGACTGTAAAGAAAATAGAAAAACTATCAGTTCAGTTCAGTTCAGTAGCTCAGTTGTGTCCGACTCTTTGCAACCCCATGAATCACAGCACGCCAGGCCTCCCTGTCCATCACCAACTCCTGGAGTTTACTCAAACTTATGTCCACTGAGTTGGTCATGCTGTCCAACGATCTCATCCTCTGTGGTCCCCTTCTCCTCCTGCCCCCAATCCCTCCCGCATCAGGGTCTTTTCCAATGAGTCAACTCTTCCCATGAGGTGGCCAAAGTATTGGAGTTTCAGCTTCAACATCAGTCCTTCCAATAAACACGCAGGGCTGATCTCCTTTAGGATGGACTGGTTGGATCTCCTTGCAGTCCAAGGGACTCTCAAGAGTCTTCTCCAACACCACAGTTCAAAAGCATCAATTCTTTGGTGCTCAGCTTTCTTCACAGTCCAACTCTCACATCCTTACATGACCACTGGAAAAACCACAGCCTTGGCTAGACGGACCTTTGTGGGCAAAGTAATGTCTCTGCTTTTTAATATGCTATCTAGGTTGATCATCACTTTCCTTCCAAGAAGTAAGCGTCTTTTAATTTCATGGCTGCAGTCACCATCTACAGTGATTTTGGAGCCCCCCAAAATAAAGTTACTGGCATCTTTTAAGTCATATTTTAAGTTTTCTGCAGTATATGTGAAACTTCCCATCACTTACTACCTGGTTCTTTGTGTCCCTCAGTTTTCAAGGACCCATTTATCATCTGACTCTCATTTCTTTTTTATGTGCTCTTTTCCCCTTAATACTCTTTGTTTCATCTTACAAAATACATCTTCATCAGGACTCTATCATTAGTTCTATTATTTCTTTTGTTTTATCTTCTTGTGTGATCTCAATTCACTGCATGCCTTCAGTTATAACTACTGTATACTAAATGCCTCTCGAATCAGTATCTCCAGCCCAGACTCCAGTCCTGAGCCTAAGAATCAAATTTTCAGTGGTTCCCAAATACTAGTATGGCTCTTACAGACATTGGGGAGGAATTTTATATTTCATTTTTTTAAGCTCAGCACTCATTAATGTGCCTTTATCACTACACACACTTAATATATGTTAGTTAAATAAAAACTTTCAGCCAAATTAACTACATGGCTTAATAATGTATCTGAAATCTTGAAGTTGATTTAGCTTGCCATTGGTTAAATAACTTAATTTCTTTGGCTGTCAGCTTCATCTGAAAATTGTAGAAGATAGATGAGATAATTGCTATGGTGCCTATTAGCATTACCTTTCTGTTTCTGTCTCTATTATCTCTTTTAAAATGAAAAAAAAAAAATCTTGTTAAAAAAACACCTACAAGAAAAGCCTTAACTAAGCAGTTATGTTGTTTCAGTTTGAATGCTTTCATTTAATAAACTTCTCTGAGTGCCAAATATTAATATGTGTCAGGTACCTGGCTTGCAATTTTATTAAGATGAATAAGTAATATTAGGTATAAGCAGAAAGATAATTCTAAAGAATGTGAGCTACATTTCCATTTTCAGCCTTATATTTTCTCGCAAATGAGTTAAAAAAGTATTCCTCAAAACTTAATTGCAACTAAAAGTAGTTTGGAAAGTGAACTAAAAAACTCATAAACTCATTGTTAACGGTACCACTAAAGAAATATTTATACTAAAATAGGAGTATATCTACCCAAAGAAACAAAGGACCTATACATAGAAAACTATAAAACACTGATGAAAGAAATCAAAGAGGACACAAACAGATGGAGAAACATACCGTGTTCATGGATTGGAAGAATTAATATTGTCAAAATGGCTATTCTACCCAAAGCAGTCTATAGATTCAATGCAATCCCTATCAAGCTACCAACGGTATTTTTCACAGAACTAGACCAAAGAATTTCACAATTTGTATGGAAATACAAAAAACCTCGAATAGCCAAAGTAATCTTGAGAAAGAAGAATGGAACTGGAGGAATCAACCTGCCTGACTTCAGACTCTACTACAAAGCCACAGTCATCAAGACAGTATGGTACTGGCACAAAGACAGAAATATAGATCAATGGAACAGAATAGAAAGCCCAGAGATAAATCCACGAACCTATGGACACCTTATCTTTGACAAAGGAGGCAAGGATATACAATGGAAAAAAGACAACCTCTTTAACAAGTGGTGCTGGGAAAACTGGTCAACCACTTGTAAAAGAATGAAACTAGAACACTTTCTAACACCATACACAAAAATAAACTCAAAATGGATTAAAGATCTAAATGTAAGACCAGAAACTATAAAACTCCTAGAGGAGAACATAGGCAAAACACTCTCCGACATAAATCAAAGCAAGATCCTCTATGACCCACCTCCCAGAATATTGGAAATAAAAGCAAAACTAAACAAATGGGACCTAATGAAACTTAAAAGCTTTTGCACTACAAAGGAAACTATAAGTAAGGTGAAAAGACAGCCCTCAGATTGGGAGAAAATAATAGCAAATGAAGAAACAGACAAAGGATTAATCTCAAAAATATACAAGCAACTCCTGAAGCTCAATTCCAGAAAAATAAATGACCCAATCAAAAAATGGGCCAAAGAACTAAACAGACATTTCTCCAAAGAAGACATACAGATGGCTAACAAACACATGAAAAGATGCTCAACATCACTCATTATTAGAGAAATGCAAATCAAAACCACAATGAGGTACCATTACACGCCAGTCAGGATGGCTGCTATCCAAAAGTCTACAAGCAATAAATGCTGGAGAGGGTGTGGAGAAAAGGGAACCCTCTTACACTGTTGGTGGGAATGCAAACTAGTACAGCCGCTATGGAAAACAGTGTGGAGATTCCTTAAAAAACTGGACATAGAACTGCCATATGACCCAGCAATCCCACTTCTGGGCATACACACTGAGGAAACCAGATCTGAAAGAGACACGTGCACCCCAATGTTCATCGCAGCACTGTTTATAATAGCCAGGACATGGAAGCAACCTAGATGCCCATCAGCAGATGAATGGATAAGGAAGCTGTGGTACATATACACCATGGAATATTACTCAGCCATTAAAAAGAATTCATTTGAACCAGTCCTAATGAGATGGATGAAGCTGGAGCCCCTTATACAGAGTGAAGTAAGCCAGAAAGATAAAGAACATTACAGCATACTGACACATGTATATGGAATTTAGAAAGGTGATAACGATAACCCTATATGCAGAACAGAAAAAGAGACACAGAAATACAGAACAGACTTTTGAACTTTGTGGGAGAATGTGAGGGTGGGATATTTCAAAAGAACAGCATGTATACTATCTATGGTGAAACAGATCACCAGCCCAGGTGGGATGCACGAGACAAGTGCTCGGGCCTGGTGCACTGGGAAGACCCAGAGGAATCGGGTGGAGAGGGAGGTGGGAGGGGGGATCGGGATTGGGAATACATGTAAATCCATGGCTGATTCATATCAATGTATGACAAAACCCACTGGAAAAAAAAAAAATAAAAAAAAAAAAAATAAAAAAATAAAATATGTTCACAATTTTGAAATGTAATAAAATTGACCCTAGTTACAAGTCTTAAAAGACAGTCTTTTTAAAATTTTGTACTATGTTAAACATTAGATATTTCATTTTGTGTTTGCTATAAATTTCAAAAAGATAGAGGGAAATCACAGAAAATATTTGCCTAAAATTGATCAGATGTGCCAGAAGGCAAAATAATGACATCTATTCATTATCAGAGTTACGAGATGTTATGAACGGGCCATTTGGCACACAACGGTTCATAAGCGAAAAAAAAAAAAAAAAGAATCCATAAAAGCATTGGATGCCATCCTGCTCACAGTATTTCAGAGCTACATATATGAATCAGAACTCTCAGAAGACCGAGAAATATTTAAATTTAACCCTCCAAACACTGTAGTGAAGGACATTAAAAAAACAAAAAATAGTAGCTGATGTAGACTGACAATTAGTGATAAGGACACATGCTTTTATCCAGATATTTTTACATCTTTAAACCTGCTCTAAACTATGCAGTAAAATTTTACATAAAATACTGAAGAAAACCTGGCATAAAAATGATTGACACATGGGAGGAAGTTTGGGGGAGAATGGATACGTGTATATGTATGTGTATATATGTATGGCTGAGTCCTTTGTTGTCCACCTGAAACCATCATAACACTGTTAACGGGCTATACTCCAATACAGAATAAAAAGTTTAATTCAAAAATAAATAAATTAAGAAGATTATTGAGTAGGGAATTCCTTAGAAAAGCAAAATAAAGGCATGGGGGCCAATTTTTAATAGGTGAAACCCAGGGCTTTTTTCACTGGCCCAGTGACCTGGGGGGCCAGTCCCAAAGGACTCTTGTTTGGGCGACCGTGGTCGCTCAGACAGTAAAGGATGCCTCAGTGCTAAGGACCTGGGTACGATCCCTGGATTGGGAGGATCCCCTGGAGAAGGAATTGGCAACCCATTCCAGCAGTCTTGCCTGAGGAATTCCATGGACAGAGGAGTCTGGAGGGCTACAATCCACGGGGTCGCAAGAGTCTAAACCACTACCCGGTGCTTTTACTTTCTGCGCGTGGTGGGATTTACCACATAAAATACGGATGCTTGTTTGCCGTCCTCTTTTAGGCCCTTGTTGCATTGACGTTCCAGTCATTATTCACCTTGATCTTCCCAACACGTAGCTGAGTAGGTGTCCAGGAGAAGGGGCTTCAGAAAGCTACTGAATTCAGTCAAGCTAAAAGAAAACAAAAAAGAAATATAAATATATGCATGATTGATATTACAATGCAAAGATGTGTTTAAATATGGGAGAAGCCCTTTTAACTGGCCTCAATTTAACTAAACACTTGGATTAACTAAGAATCCCAGTTTTCTTTGCAAAATTTATAATTTACATTCATCAACCAAGGACTGCTCTAGGATACTAACTGATGCTCTAATACTCTCCCCTTCTAGCTACCACCGGATAAGCTGCATGCTTATCAAGAATAATTTGTGTTTCTTCTTAAATGTTCCCCAGGTGTCTTTTTTTTTTTTATTGCTTCTGTTATTTATATAATATCATGGAAAATGACCATGGAAAGAGCAGTTCTTTTGAAATCTATGCTTAAAGGTTTCAAAATACTTAAGCAAGTTACAAACAAAGTCTTGAATTATGTATAGAAAAACATAAATTAAAAAAATCAGGCAGTGGAATATAAAATCTATGAGGATTAGTGTTTTGGGTCATTTCACAAATATGTTTGCATTCTCATTTCACTAAAAAAAGACAAACAACCTGGAAATTAAAGATAATGTATTATAAATACAGTTTATACAAGATAAGTGAATTCATGTTTTAAAAAAACCAAAAACAGCAGTAAAAAACAAACAAACAACAGTAAATGCAGCCCACTTCAAATTATTGAACAATAAAATGAACAATAGTTAACTTTATGCATCTATACTGAACATTTTTAAATGACTCCATCTTTAAATTATTTCTACCATTAATTGACCAATGAGGCCAATCAGAGTAAACAGGAGACTTCTATTCTGTTCAAACTAGGCATAATATATGATATGAGATATCTATTTTTAAAATACCTTCCTAGTACTTCTTCTTACTGGTAAGCTGATTTCTTTCTTTATATCCATTCTACCATGAAGGCTTGGCCATGAAGTATATTACCTGAGGTAAAAATAGAGCAAGTTCAGCCCAGAATATCACAGTCAGTGTTCAGCTTCAAGTATCAAGGTTGACTTTTTTTTCCCTATTGGGAAAAATATTCATACCCTAATTATGCTAACAATAATTTCAGAATCTCAAAATGCCAAGGGATCTTGTACCTAGCAAGGTAGAAGTTAGTATTGGATTAAAAAATATTAATTAGGTATGTATTTTAGTTAGTGGTCTCACAGTCATTTATATACAACCTTTTAAAAAAAACTATTCTTGCAAGAAAGGTATCTAGAAAATTATTTTGCTTTGGAGGTCTACTTTTTAAATTGTATGGTGATGCCTCTTCACTTGCCAACTACCCTGAAAGTTCTTCCCTCTGAAAAGGATTTGCTGCCTGTCATTTTCACCTAAGGAGAGAGTGGCTTGATATGTTTAAGATGGGATTAAAGATGAGAAGCTGTCAGGTCTGCACAGAATGGCAGAGAGATCTAGAAGGCCTGGTACAACCCAGTGGAACTGCTGAGCACTGAGAGACAAGATTGCCAGGAGGTTAAGACCAGCATGCTGAGGGAACAGGTAGCGTTGGGATGAATGCTTGACGTGAACAGTCTATGCCAGGATCTGGAAGGCAAGCATTTCTGAAACTCAGAAGATCTGAAGCAAAGGAAAATCAAGATGGAGCCAGTTTACTGGGGAAAGGGAAACACTGTGTTATGAACAGACTATGAGTTATACCAGCTTTAAGATACTTCTGCAGCAGGTGGAGCAAGATGTGAAACCATGGCTTAGAGTCTAGTTAAGATCACTTATGGGTCATCTAGAATATATTATGTCAGGAAAAGAAGAACATGCAGACAATCGGCGACTTCACCAAATATATGGGCACAAATACGTATGTCTGCTCCCCTAGAGTGGGTCTACATGGGGAAGGGAATGATGGAACACCTATGAGATGAGATCAACAAGCTTGACAGTAAGTGTAACTATGACTCACTGAGTATTCACCTCATAATGAGTTACATTCTCTTAGAAAGTTTAAGGTTTCCTGAAGTACACTTAAGGAAACATAGGGATGTTATATTTTGTTCTTTCCACATTTGAGTGGAAGCAAATACACATATACACATACATGGATATGTATACATATATATAAAATATATATACATATATGTATATATAAAAAATATGTGTATTTATATAAATACATAATATATAAATTTATATATATATTATATATAATATATACAAATATATATACTATATTTATATAATACACATATACACACACACTTAAAGATATATACATATACACTCAAAGATATAAACATACAATTCTAAGAATAGAACATAAAAGTATCTGGGAGAAAAACCATTTTGACTTCTTTTCAGAGAAAATAAATATTTACTGCATTGATTCTATGGAAATGTGCATGAATGAAAATGTGGAGCTCTTGTTTTTGTTTTACTTATTAAAATGATTCATGAGCCAGTTTTGAAAAATAGAAACTCTTTAGTATATACCCTCAAAATGTTTTTAAACAGTAATAAGAATTTACATCCCAGAATTAATTATTCTGATATATGTAAATATCAATAGCCTAAAAACATATGGCAGTACTAGAGTTGTGGAGAATTATTTTATGTTTGAGATTAATTCTGGTCTCATTTTCTCATTTTTCAAAGCTCATGGCTTATGAATCAGGCTGATGAATTCAATAAGAATTACACCATGTTATAGCAAGGCATATTATTGAAAAATTCTATTTTTGATAAAATAGGTAGCATGCTCCAAATAAATTGGACTATCTTCATGAGAGCATAAAAGAATATTTTAAAGAATCAAATGTTAGCAAATCAATATATTCATCAAGTTACCAAAAAAATTTTGACTTTTCACCCACAAAAATGATTACTTGAAAGAAAAAATTTAAAAAAAATATTCTAATCTCAGTGGAATAGAATCATCTATGTGCAAGGTCCCAACTTTGCTAACTTTTTTCTTAATTACCCATTGTTTAAAAAAAAATTCCATATGATGCTGTCACATAGAGAAATGTAGCAGTGAACTCGAAATAAATTCAAAAAATGTAAATATGCTCTTCTTTAAAAAGAATATTTTGGCTGTGATCACTTTCTCCTCAAAGTCTTCATTTTAATGGTGCTTGTCTATTTTTTTTTTTTTTTTAGAATATATGTAATGCTAAGTCAGTTATATCCTATTTGGCATAAGTAAGAATTCCAGGGGCTTCCCAGGTGGCCCTTGGGTAAAAAATCTGCCTGCAATGAGGGAGATGCAGGTTTGATCCCTGGGCTGGGAAGATCCTCTGGAGAAAGGCATGCAACCCATTCCAGTATTCTTGCCTAGAGAATCACATGGACAGAGGCCTGACAGACTATAGTCCATAGGGTCTCATAGTCCAAAGAATAAGACATGACTGAAGTGACCATGCATGCATGCATGCAAGAATTCCAGGCTAATTCCAAAACAATCAAAAAGGAATACAGTAATTTTAAGAAAGTTAAATTTGCCAGAATGATTTTTTTTTAACTTTTTTACATTCTCATCAATCTTTCTAGACAACAGATACAACATTCTCTAGTTGAAATTTTACTTTCTTCCGAAATACATTTTATTCCCTGACTTAAAGTGGAAATAAAGGCTTATTTTTTCACTAATACTACATGGGGACTTCCCTTATAGTTCAGTTGGGAAAGAATCTCCCTGCAATGCAGCAGACCTGGGTTCAATCCCTGGGTCAGGAAGATCTCCTAGAGAAGGAAATGGCAACCCACTCCAGTGTTCTTGCCTGGAGAATCTCATGGACAGAGGAGCCTGGTGGGCTACAGTCCATGGAGTCACAAGAGGGACATGATTGAGTGACTAGACCACCACCACCACATTTTCCAAGTAGTCATGGTCTCCTATGAGGTCAGTAGAATAGTTCAGAAGTATAGCATGTTGTACTGACTAGGGTCTCATTATAGCTATTAAAGTCAATCATCCTCCACCCCCACCTCAGACGTTATGTATTCAAATTTTACTAGGTATTAGCAATTAGACCTTGAATAAAATGGAAACCATTCCGGTTCTCATGGAGCAGAGCGACAAAAAGAAGAGCACAATTAAAAAAAAAAAACCAAACAAACCTTATTTTAATAGTTCTTAGATGAAAATGGGATATCGAGGCTGTTAATATCTGAAGGTAAGATGGGGGGGACCCATTTGAGATGAGGTGCACAGGGAAGCATCTCCAAGTAAGAGACACGTCAGGTAGGACATAAACATAAAAAGGGACTGATTACAAAAGAGGCTATGAAGGTGGAATAAACAAAAAGAACAGAGAAAGGAAGACAAAGAAAGACTGATAGGAAGGCATGCAGGTAAAGGAAGAAAATAAAAAAAGAAGGAAGGAAGGGAAGAAAGAAAGAGAAAGAAAGAAAATGATGGTCCATCTGAGGGAAAGCGTGATGCTAGGTGTTGGAAAAGAGATTGGAGCACAAAACTAAAATAAAAAGAGAGTTGCTGCAGTGATGAGCAAGGGGGAAGTGATACCAGATGACGCTGGAACACCAGTCAGCAACAAGGACATGGTAGTCATGAGAAGGCCTTGCTGCAAAAATGTAAGAGCTGCTCATTTTTGAAATATCAAATGCCTGAGAGGGCAAAAAGAAATGAGTTCTTGGTCATGATTTAAGACTTCTGTGGTCACAACCTTCCAATGTATTAGAATCCTTTCTAGCACAAACACTTCTCTGCTCTGTCTAGCTTTGATCCTCTCCCTACCATGAATTCCTAATAACAAAGCCCACTCTACAAGCACGGTAGAGTGTGTATGTGTGTGTGTGTGTGGGGGGGGCCAGTTCAGAAAATAACAGTATGTTTGCTTTTTTCCCAATAGGAACAAGAATGTTCTGAGGTTCAAGGGTCCAGGCATGTACAGTAAAACAGATTTTCTTTGGCTCACAGGGCAGGACCACCACCTACATCTACTTCATGCTTCTCCTAATTGTGGTCCAGAATAGCCACAGGCCATGAATTTTAACAGCTGTGTTTTGGTCCTATAGTTATATAATGACTGCCTCCACAATTCTTCCTCTTCTCTGAAAAACTGAATCCACAGTCTAATCTCCTACCTTCCTTGGGTCAACTAGCAAACATAGTTTATACCTCATTAATAATTTTTACTTTTTTTTTCATTTCTCCAAATGTCACTTTTCTAAAGAAGAGAAGCTGAAGGCAAAGGAGAAAATGAAAGATATACCCATTTGAATGCAGAGTTACAAAGAATAGCGAGGAGAGATAAGAAAGCCTTCCTCAGTGATCAATGCAAAGTAATAGAGGACAACAACAGAATGGGAAAGACTAGAGATCTCTTCAAGAAAATTAGAGATACCAAGGGGACATTTCATGCAAAGATGGGCACAATAAAGAACAGAAACAGTATGGATCTAACAGAAGCAGAAGATACTAAGAAGAGGTGGCAAGAATACACAGAACTATACAAAAAAGATCTTCATGACCCAGATAGTCAAGATGGTGTGATCACTCACCTAGAGCCAGACATCCTGGAGTCCGAAGTCAAATGGACTTCAGGAAGCATCACTACCAACAAAGCTGGTGGAGGTGAAGGAATTCCAGTTGAGCTATTTCAAATCCTAAAAGACGAAACTGTTGAAGTGTTTCACTCAATATGCCAGCAAATTTGGAAAACTCAGCAGTGGCCACAGGACTGGAAATGGTCAGTTTTCATTCCAACTCCAAAGAAAGGCAATGCCAAAGAATATTCAAAATACCACACAATTGCACTCATCTCACACACTAGCAAAGTAATGCTCAAAATTCTCCAAGTCAGGCTTCAAAAGTATGTGAACCAAGAGCTTCCAGATGTTCAAGCTGGTTTTAGAAAAGACAGAGGAATCTGAGGTCAAATTGCCGACATCTGTTTGATCATCGAAAAAGCAAGAGAGTTCCAGGAAAACATCTACTTCTGCTTTATTGACTACACCAATGCCTTTGACTGTGTAGATCACAACAAACTGTGGAAAATTTAAAGAAAGGAATACCAGACCACCTTGCCTGCCTCCTGAGAAATCTGTATGCAGACCAAGAAGCTACAGTTAAAACCAGACATGGAATAATGCACTGGTTCCAAATTGGTAAAGGAGTACGTCAAGGTTGTATATTGTCACCCTGTTTATTTATTTAACTTATATGCAGAGTATAACATACAAAATGCCAGGCTGGATGGAGTACAAGCTGGAATCAAGATTGCTGGGAGAAATACAAATAACCTCAAACACGCAGATGACCCACTCTTATGGCAGAAAGCAAAGACAAATTAAAGAGCCTCTTGATGAAAGTGAAAAAGGAGAGTGAAAAAGCTGGCTTAAAACTCGACATTCAAAAAACAAAGATCATGTCATCTTGTCCCATCACTCCATGGCAAATAGATGGAGAAACAGTGGAAACAGTGACAGACTTTATCTTCTTGGGCTCCAAAATCACTGCAGATGGTGATTTCAGCCATGAAATTAAAAGACACTTGCTCCTTGGAAGAACAGCTATGACCAACCTAGGCAGCATATTAAAAAGCAGAAACATTATTTTCCTGACAAAGGTCTGTCTAGTCAAAGCTATGGTTTTTCCAGTAGTCAACATGGATGTGAGAGTTGAATTATAAAGAAAGCCAACCGCTGAAGAATTCATGGTTTTGAACTGTGAAGTTGAAGACTCTTGAGAGTCCCTTGGGCTGCAAGGAGATCCAAACAGTCCATCCTAAAGGAAATTAGTCCTGAATATTCTTTGGAAGGACTGATGCTGAAGCTGAAACTCCAATACTTCGGCCACCTGAAGCAAAGAACTGACTCACTGGCAAAGACCCCGATGCCGGGAAAGATTGAAGGCAGGAGGAGAAGGGGATGACAGAGGATGAGATGGTTGGATGGCATCACTGACTCGATGGACTTTAGTTTCAGACAGCTCTAGGAGTTGGTAATGGACAGGGAGGCCTAGTGTGCTGCAGTCCATGGGGTTGCAAAAGGTTGGACACCACTGAGCGACTGAACTGAACTGAACTGAAAGCAGAGATTATTAAATAAATTATTTCCAAGAACACTCAGAAATGATTGTATTATCAGAAAGTTTTAGGTGGAATTCAATTCTGAGAAATGTATGAATTTCTGGAAGGGGTCAAATCATGATGAGTTCCTAATTATGGCGTTTTAAAAATTTGGCATTTAATAAAATAAATTAGAGGTTCAACTTGTTTTTGGAGAAAAAGAAAACAAAACAAAACACAGTTACTGGAAGCACTATAAACTGGTACAATTAATAAAAGTTCAATCATTCAAGGTTTTTTTTTTAATCTTTATAAATAATAAAAATTATTATAAATAATTATAAAATATAACATGTTATGAAGTTCCTTTGTATTCATTAATTGTATTTACACTTAATAACCACTGGAGCTCAGCAATATTTCATTAGATTAGTTTTCATTTTGTTAGGTCAGATTTCAGTATCTAAAAGATGAGTACCGTAACTGTAATTTCTACTAATGAAGACATTTAATTTTTGGAGACCTGTTGTCTCCCCCATTTTCCTTCTAGTGCTTTGTTTAAGTTATTTCCCATATAAGAGGATTTCCCACATAAGCTATTTCCCACAAAGTCTGAATTAGGGTAAATTTTAGACAAAAATTTCATTTCAGATACGCAATGAAGAATATGTTCTTAAAATTGTCAGCAGCAATAAATGAAATACAATCAGAGCAAACAGCACGCTGAGTTTGCCTGTCCTTTATGTGCACTGTTTTCATCTTTCCCACAGTCTATAGGTGTCTCTACGGAGGCTCCAAATAAATCGTTATGTAGTCTTAGTATTCCAGAAATTACAAGGAGCAAGGAATCCTCAATGTCAAGATTTTTTTTTTTTAACTACATAAGAACTGAAGTCTGATACAGTCTTTCTCTCTCTCTCTGAATGTGGTTCCCAACAGAAAGTCAATGTGCACTTCATGCCTAGGCTTGATCTAAGCAATTACCTCTTGGCTGGAGTTGGGATGAGCAGATATTCAGGTGACATGGCTACAGGACGCTGAGAATAGAGTGGCATTTGGTGATTAAATTAAGCAAAACACTTATCTTCGATTCAAGGTTCTGTCATGTATTCTGGGATGAGTTAAGAAATTAGTGTGTTCCCTTTCATTTGTTGAAAGGGTGGGTGAAATCTCCATGGGTGATGTTTCTTTAGGAACTGGAAAATTCACTACACCATAGGATGGCAGCCATCCTAAATTGTTTTTAAGATAAATTAACTTGGACAATATCATTGAAATTTCTGCCTCAGTTGATCCAAAAGCAATGACAGTTTGGATCACAAAAGTATAAATTCAAATGTATTTGAGTTAAGAGGCCTCATAATCACTAATAGAAACTTCAAAAATATTTTATTAATGCAAGAAAGGTGCCTAAAAGATTTTATGCTTCTTTCTAATCAAGTTGTAATGCCCCTTCTCCTGTTAAATACTCTGAAAATGATATGCTAGCAGTCATTCACACCTTATAGTGAATTAGAGTCATCATGTCTTTCCAATCAAGGGAATACAGGATTCTACTGAGAATGCATTAAGAATTTGTCTCCTAATGAGGAAACCATAGAAAATGGAAAACAAAAAGTAGAATGGGAAAAAAAAATGAAAAAAAAAAAGAAGGAACAAGGAGGTGGGAGGGTAAAAGTACTTCAGGGTAATGAAAACAATTTTTTTTTTGAGCATGCAAACAGTAGCAAGAGTGGTGCTATTAACTTGCATGCCCTAATGCCCTTTCATTCCTGAGTCTCAGTCAGGGTCGCAGATCAACTCTAAGATGTGTCCTGAAACATCTACTCTGAATTTTCTTGTTACTTTGGGCTCCTTCATCATTTGCATCAGCAAAAGATATAGAATTAGAGATTCAACTGATAATATCAAGGTAGCTAGACCATCAACACATAGTTTTGAATTTCCCAGTACGTTTGTGATTCCATTGCACAAACAGTAACTTTCAGAGAAAAGACTTTGTGAATCAAGTATTAAATTCCTGGTACAAACAGAAGACTTAGAATGTTAACCTAATTTGCTTTAAACACTAGAACAATAGAACAAGAAGCCTTTTTAGTTCTAGCTATCATCAGAATCGTTCCTGGGTTGGACTTTATGCTGATGAATGAACTGTCCCCTAGTCCCGTGCCCAACCTCGAGCAGGAAGGGGGTGGAATAATGTGAAAATAAGATTTATCATTTAACCAGCACAATCTATTATTAATTATAACAACATTTTAGGTTGTCCTTGATTTCAGTCTGCATAAAAACTGCATTTCCATTAACAAGCAATTATACCAAAAATGTCATTTATTTGTACTATGACGTGTTTAGAAACTATGGATATAAATATAAGGGAAACATAAGGATATTTAAAATATTTTTTCATCTGAGAATTCTGAACTACATTATAAATTATTGCTATTGTCCAGTGTAAAACAATACAAACTAAAAGGATTATAACTAATTCATCTAAGTCATATTCTCAAGTTGGAAATTAAAATCTTCTCAAATTAGAAACACCTAACTTGAAAAAATGCAAAACATTTTCTAAATAATCTTATTTGCCTTCATATCACACTGTGATATTTTATCTTCTATTTTACAAGAAAAAAATGGTCTCATTTCTATTGTAAATTTTACTCACTTCTATTATCTAATTTTATCTTCCTAACATCCACATGCTAGACTGAAAAGGCATTAATATTTCCATTGTATATGGATAAAAAAGAGGCTAACTGTGTGCTTTTCTCAAAGGCACATGAGAAACTGGAAGATTCACATTTAGATTGTGGATCTCCATCTCTAAGGCCAAAGTTTTGGGTTTTTTTTTGTTTTTTTAATCAAATCACAAAACACAGAAGGCTATATGACTTGCTTAGGACATTGTCAGAGCAAGAACAAGGAAACAACATTTCAAGATTTCAACTTAAGTGTGTATAACAATCACTGAGTTCTGATCAAAAATGCAACTTACCAGGGTTTATTCCCAGGGATTCCAATTTGCCAGGTTTGCTTGAGGCCTAGGAATCTGCTTATTTAACAAGATTCAACATTTTCTGATAATGATGGACTATAGACTGCAAGCTGAGAGACAAATGGCCCTGCCACCCAAGTCACAGTTTATAGTTTATGAATCAGAGAAGCAAATTTGTTGTGAAGCCTAGAAAGTTTCTATGGTTGCCCTATAGAATTTACTCCACAGAGGATTATCTTCCTGTAAGATATCTACATTTGTATCATTTCTGTATATCAATGACAACTATCTGACTGTTAAATAAATCTTACCTATTGTAACATATATATGCAATAAATATATCAAACATGCATTATACATTATATTTTAGATATAAATGTGTTAATATATTTATAAATATATTTCATTAATAAATGTATATTTCTATATATATTTATTTTATTACTTTTAATATATTTACCTCCTGGAGAAGGAAATGCCAACCCACTCCAGTATTCTTGCCTGGGAGATCCCTAGGCAGGCTATAGTCCATGGGGTCACAAAGAGTCGGACATGACTGAGCCACTAAATAACAGTATATTTATAATATTTTCATATTATATATTTATTTAAAGCAGATAATGCTTTCTTTTAAGAGATACAAGTTAGTATGGTCTGAACACTCTGTGCTTTATAAACATTTTGCACTATATATAAATGTTTGCAGTATTTAATTCCTACAACAGCCCTCTAAGGTCTGTGCTGACACTATCCTGATTTTTCAGATGAGGATACCAATGCAGAGAAAGTTTAAATGACTTGCCCAGGATTCCACAGCTTGATACTGGGGGAGTTGAGATTTAAGCCAAACAGCTTAGTGGTTAAGAGTAAAATGGTATTTATACAGACCTAATAAAGTGTTAATAAAATGCAAGAAGTTACAGTAAAAGAAGAAAACTCCACGTATCAGAAATATTTCTACTTAAGGTTCACTTCATATTGAAATGAATAGGGACTATTCCTTGCCCTTTGGCTTATATTGAGTTTACTGCCCTACTGCTGCTGCTGCTAAGTCGCTTCAGTCGGGTCTGACTCTGTGTGACCCCATAGATGCCAGCCCACCAGGCTCCCCCGTCCCTGGGATTCTCCAGGCAGGAACACTGGAGTGGGTTGCCATTTCCTTCTCCAATGCATGAAAGTGAAAAGTGAAAGTGAAGCCGCTCAGTCGTGTCCAACTCTTCGAGACCCCATGGACTGCAGCCCACCAGGCTCCTCTGTCCATGGGACCCTCCAGGCAAGAGTACTGGAGTGGGGTGCCACTGGCCTCTCTGAATTACTGCACTACTACATAGGAGCAAAAAAAAGAAAAGAAAAACTGATAAATGTACACTGCATTTCAAGAGTAAAACAGCACCATTTTTTTTGTTTGTTTGTTTTTAAAAACTTAGAAATTCGACAAGGCTGAAGTTTTCACCTCTTACACAAGGGAAAGAGGTGAGAGTGAAATACCTATTTCATTATCATAAAGAGGTAGAAAGTGCTCTGGACTTGAAATCAAAGCTGTGGTTCCCCAAACCCTTGTTTGCCAGATTTATGCACTACAGTAAGACATATTTATTTCTTTGAGTCTCATAAATGTGAGTTTTAAGCACACTTATACTAGATTTGGGTACTGGTTGAAGTAACACATATAAAATTTCTGGACAGAGCTTATTTTCCACAAATGCTTCATAATTCTGATTTCTACCCTAGGATTCCATTGATTAAGAAGTTAGCTTTCAGGAATATAGAAAATTTTTTTGGAGATAGAAGATAATGTTCCAAGGTAGACCTTTTTCCCAGAGCAGATTCTGTCTGAAATAAAAATTTGTAATCCATTGCTTACAAAACAAAGTTGGTGTTTACTTTTAATTTTCTCTTAAATTTGTAAGACTTGATTTCTTTTAAGAATTCCTTAGGTTGTAGGGATTGTATGCAGCTCTATTTTTGCTACCAGATATAGCACTTCCAACCTGACAATCATCAGATCACCTCACTCTCACTATAACTTTGTGAGATAATTACTACTATTCCAAATTTCATAGTTTAAAAAACTGGGATTCAGGAAAGAAAAGTGATGTTCTGCCATCAAATTCTGTTCTTCCCACTATCTGATAACCCAGGGTTCTGAAGTCCATGCAGCAGAAATCTTTTCTGGTTAAATAAGTGGAACATGATTTCTTAAGAGGCCCTTGGGTATCTTCCAGGACTTCTAGGATATTGGCAATTCAGGCCAGTGACCATCATACCAGGAGTGATATCTAAAGTAAGGCAGCCCTTCCCATAGCTGACAAAAAGGCCGGGAAAGCTAGAGTCTGGGTATTTTAGCTGCAGTAGCGAAGGGCAGGCTTCCCTGGTGGCTAAGTGTGAAGAAAACACCTGTAATGCAGGAGACCCAGATTTCCTCCCTTGGTTGGGAAGATCCCCTGGAGGAGGGCATGGCAACTCACTCCAGTATTCTTGCCTGGAGAATCCCATGGACAGGGGAACCTGGCGGGCTACAGTCCATAGGGTTGCACAGAATCAGACACGACTGAAGTGACTTAACACGCATGCATGCATGCAGGGCAGGCTCTGCCTCATAAGATAGGTGGTATACCTAACTCCAGAAAGGAGGTTTAGATGCTGGGTATCCAAAAACTGACAAGATGCACCATATATTATATTTGAAACTAAGCTTGTGTGCAAACATGAAAGAAATTAATGCAAGATGTTTACATTAATGATTTTTCCTTCTACATTTAAATATTGTTGTGGTTCAGCAGCTCAGTTGTGTCCAACTCTTTGTGACCTCATAAACTGTAGCATGCCAGTCTTCCCTGCCCTTCACTATCTCCCAGAGTTTGCTCAAACTCATGTCCATTGAATCGATAAGGCCATCCAACCATCTCATCCTCTGTTGCCCCCTTCACCTCTTGCCTTCTATCTTTCCCAGCATCCGGGTCATTTCCAGTGAGTCAGCTCTTTGCATCAGGTGGCCAAAGTACAGGAGCTTCAACTTCAGCACCAGTCTTTCCAACGAATATTTAGGGCTGATTTCCTTTAGGATTGACTGGTTTATCTCCTTGTTGTCCAAGGGACTCTTGAGAGTCTTCTTCAATACCAGAGTTCAAAAGCATCAATTCTTCAGCATTCAGTCTTCTTTATAGTCCAGCTCTCACATCTATACAAGACTACTGGAAAAACCATAGCTTTGACTATACAGACCTTTGCTGGGAAAGTGATGTCTCTGCTTTTTAATACACTGTCTAGGTTTGTCATAGCTATTCTTCCAAGTAGCAAGTGTCTTTTAATTTTGTGGCTGCAGTCACCATCTGCAGTGATTTTGGAGCCCAAGTAAATGAAATCTGACACTGTCTCCACATTTTCCCCATCTATTTGCCATGAAGTGATAGGACCAGATGCCTATAAATATTAAAGTCATTTATATACAATGACTAAATGTATTTGTGTGCTTATGTGTACATATGTGTGTGTAGTGTGTGTATATATATATATATACACACACACACAATATCAGTGTCCAGCCATTTCCCAGTTATTGGTTAAATACATAAAGATTATGACAAAGCAAACATAGTTTGGCATTTAAAGAGCTGAGGTTTAAGTACTGATACCTCCACTTGCTCTGTGATCTTGTTCAGGTTACCAGATCTCTCTAAGATTCGGTTTCCACATATAAAATGGAGATGTAAATACATTCATCAAAGAGAGTAATAAAGATAAAACTACAGTACTTCAATGCATAGTACATAAGGTGTTCAATATTTGGAAGCTTAAAAGAATAAAGCGAACAGGACAACGTATTATTTTCAGCAGACAAATTATATAAATATAATCATTGGAGCACTATCACATTCAAAATGCTTTGTGAGAAGAGGAAAAGATCAGGGAAGACTCCACTAAAAAGGAAAACTGATATTTGGGCTCAATCTGGAAAGGCAATTGATACAATTGTTAATAGATATTGAAACACCTGCCACATGTGGGGAAGACTTAGGAAGACTTGGAATACTGCCCACTTTCTGTGTGCTTTTTAGCTCTCAAACAGGAAGTAAAACTTGAGACGTTGTAACTTCTAGGCCTATTCCAACTCTGACCTCCTGTTATTACTATTTAGTCTTAGGCTTTAAATCATCTACCGTTGACACCATAAATCTGCAAAATTTTACTTTCAGGCCAGAAATAAGTATCCAATGGCTAATGTGGCCATTTGGGTCTTATTTTTATGATGTTGAAGTTCCTTTTATCAACTGTACAGCACCAAGAGAGATGGCTGCCTCTTCTTAGCATCATAAACATCCTTTCTCCTCCCAGTATGACTTCTGGTAATGTTGCATGGTCACGATGCAGTAAATGTTTACTGAGAATGACATGAATGCTTTTTTTTTTTTTCCCCAAACAAAGCATGATTTTGAGAGACATTATTAAATATGTAGTTCATCCTGTGGAAAATGCATGACACTCATGGTCACTCAACAAGGAACAGTCACTCAACAAGCGACAGCTGATTAAATGAATTAATATGCTAATTTAAGTGTGGGACAAAGTTGGACACAGATCAGTGTACCAATTCCTGGATGAGTGACAGGGAAAAAATCATTCTTTGCTATAAACAGTCTCTCTTGCTTCCTAAAAGGACATATATTTTATATTTCTGAATGGAGTGAGGATGAGAATCCTGACTGAAGAAGCCAAGAGAGATGATCTGTTTAAGGATAGGCAGTGTGTGTGTGTGACTGTGTGTGTGTGTATGTGTGTGTGTGTGTTTTGGGGGAGGAGAGAGGTGGGAGGGCAAAGAAAGCTGCAACCAGCTACAGTGACTGCAAAGGCTGCAGAGAAAGGAAATAGAAAAGAACTGTTTGTGAAAAGGTGAGGTAAACAGAGGAAACTTGAAGAAAACTAGGATAATTGCATACAGTCTGGCCATATGGTGTCTGACATAGATTGCTTTTCATGGGCCTTCATGGAATAGTCAGTAAAAATATCAGTCCTATTTAACACAATGTAGCATTGGCTGTTCCTAGGATGTGTGGGAATGCTCAGGTTTGCTTCTCAGAAGGCAGGGAGAGCACAGGTTGCCACGTTCAGGATGTGCATGCTAACAGCGCTGTCTGCTCCAGGCAATCCCACAGACGCCAAGCTCGTGTGCCTTTTATACCAGCTTTTTTGATTTTTAATGTTATTCAGCTGCAAAATAAAAAGTACTAAATTACTCTGCCCCCCACACCTGCCTCTCTCCTTCCACAAAGACACACAAATCTCACCACACCGTAACACTTAACCAGTGCATCCCTAGAGGGGCCGTGCTGGTCAGAGACAACAGAGCTTTCACCTAAAGCCTCCTGAATGTCAAAGAAGCTTTAAATAAAATGAGATGGAAGTGGGAAAGAACCATATGAAGGGAGTGTTTACTTTGAGATTTGCACTCATATTTTAAGCTTTTTGCATGTGTCAACAAATATTACAGCTATCTGACTTGGAATCAGAATGTTTTACTGAAGAAAGGATGAGTAGTTTACACATTTTTAAAACAAAATATGTACTGGAAAGAGAGTTGCAATAAATATTTTAAAATACTAGATTTAAGCATGTGTGAATCAGCAGCTTAAAGACAGAATGCTAATATAGCTACAATAAATTCAAATTAAGTCCACCTGTATATTTGCTAACTGATGGGCAAAGTGGCTAAACATCCCAAATTGTTTTTAAAAAAATCTAAAATAGAATGGATGTCAGTTATTTAAGATCCAAGAGAAGAATGAAAAATTTTTAAAAGCACATTTATTGGATAATCTATGAGAATCTCACTCCATTGAACAAATGTACAAGCACATTTCTGCATGCAAGCTATACATTTTGAGAAAGAGAATCTTTTGGGTGATAGTGTTAGCTTTGCTGCATTTATACAAACTTAAAAATAAAATGATTTATTTGAAAAATATATTTTAGCTCAACCTTTCCAGTTATTAAGACTCACCCTGTCTTCCTAAATATCTCAAATTAGCGATATCCTACTACTCCTTTTATTTATTTGTTCATCAAATATTTATCTACATGGTACTGCTGAAGCATTTTGCATAGCACCGATACAACACAAACAAATAGATCAAAACTCTCTTACCTCTTAAACTCACTAGATGCCAGGACAGATAGAAAGGAAAATAAAACACACACAAATGAATATTTATTTAATAACTTTCTATGTGCCTGATATTATTATATATACTAAAGGTAAGGAAACACAAATGCCCCATTCTTCATGACCTTTTGTTAAAGAGGGTTTATTAAGTCCTAGAATGTAAACTCATGGAATGCATTATGAAAAACAAAAATAAAAAATGCTTTACTTTCTATGTAAAATATTACTGAATCCCAACTGAAATTCTTCAACAACTTATGCTATTGCTATAGTATCCCAAAAGATATTGTACAGTGCGCCAGAAAAGAAGTCAATCAAGAGTCAGAGGTCACCTCTGACATGAGGTTAGGCTGTGCCATTAAGGTGAAAGTGTGAGTCACTTAGTTGTGTCCAACTCTTTGTGACACCATGAGTAGCCTATCAGGTTACTCTGTTAATGGAATTCTCTGGGCAAAAATGTTGGACGCAGGTTGTTATTTCCTACTCCAGGGGATCTTCCCGACCCAGGGATCCGATCCCAGTCTCTCACTTTGTGAGCAGATTCTTTACCATCTGAGCCACCAGGGAAGTCTTTATGCAATGAGGTCAGTAATTTAAAATACTAGGTCCCACTTTCTTCATCAGTTTTATCTGTAACGTGAGAGGATGGGTCAAATATTATCTAAGATCTCTCTAATACCAAAGTCAGTGTTTCTGAAACGATAGCCTTCATCCAATTCAAACTTGTCAGTTGGGATAACTTCGAACACTAAGGGAGCCACTGAGATCTGAGGAATTTTCTTAACACAACATAACTGAACCATCCTAAATGACATGGGGACTGTAGTGGCAAAGTAACTGTCTTGCCAATAGGTCTGTTTTTGTCTTCATTCTTTCCATGTAAAGCTCAAAAGGTTTACTCTTCTTAATTTATGGCTATTACCAAAAAAAGAGAGATTTGATCTTTTTCTATACATAATGTGTTGGCACTTATTAAGATTTTCAAACTGAAAAGTGAATGTGCTTTTATCTTTCACTGATTTGGGTAAGTTTTCTGAACAGTATCATTTAAACATATTTACTCAAAGGGTGGGCTTACTTGGTGTCTTAGCAGTAAAGAATCCATCAGCCAAGTAGGAGACGTGGGTTTCATCCCTGGGTCAGGAAGATACCCTAGAGTAGGAAAATGCAAGCAGATCCAGTATTCTTGTCTGGGAAATCCCATGACAGAGGATCCTGGTGGGCCACAGATATTGGGGTTGCGGAGTTGGACACAACTTAGCAAATAAACAACAATAGCAACTCAAAGGGTGCAGTAGCAAGGATTGTAAATACTCAGCAGAGATTAACAATAGATGGCTGGACCTAGCATTCCTGTTTTGATTCCCCTTTCTTGCCATGAAGACTATGTCACCTCTTTGTAACACTTCTCAGACCAATTACAGATCCTTCTAGATGTAATAATTCCAAAGTCCTTGAGTGTTAGAGTTGTCAAGTCATTATTATCTTCCAGAAGTATCCTCAACCACGTGAAAATGCCAAGCCTGGACCAGGCTGACTCATTCAGAACCTGTCTGTTCATAAACCACCCACCCCTAACATGTGGAACTCCAAGACCAAGCTGGAGACTCCCACACATCAGACTCTGGTTAACAAAATCCAACCCACAATGTAACACTTGCCAGTGACAATATTATGACTGTAACTCACGCTTTTTAAGTGCTGACCACAGCACAATGAGATTTTACTTTGTGATATTTTTATGACTTATTCTGATGCCAAGGTGAGGGAAGCAACAGAGAACCACGGATGGTCACGGATGGTCACGAATCGCTGGTAACTGGCCTTTTCTGATCTGCTTCCAGTGTTCAGACCTGAGACACAATTCTCTAACCTGTATGGAAAGAAATAATGATCCCATTCATTAGTTCTAAGTAATAATTCATAAAGTCTGAACTATGTTACTGATCATGTGTATTTTTTATGCCAGCTTTATTTCTGCAGGTAAGTAACAATCCACTTAATTACAGAAATAAATCTGTTATGCCATCACCATGAACTTGAAAGTGATAAAAAAGTTTAATAAAATAAACCCCAGAAATAGACACTCAATTAGATGCCATTCTTTGGCTCCACCACTGCTTTATTTTAGTTCTTAAAAGACCTTCTGACCCCCTGAACATGGCTGCCCAGTGGAGATAATTGCTAGTCCTTCATATTAGTAATTACCTTTCTGAGATGTCTTTGTTATAACTAATTTCTTATTAGTTCCAGGCTCTTTGTCAGGCAGCCTGAACTCTTGTCTTTATTGTATATTCTTTTCTCTTTCTCCTGCCACTTTCCCTCTCTCTTTTCTGCTATGATCTTCCTGTCCTAGAAAAGGTAATTTCACACATACTGAATTACTGCAATTTAGGTCAGAGAGACCAGGAACCATGAAAATAAGATCTTTATTTAGAAAAAAAGTTTCTGATCTATTTCTCCTGTTAAGCTTGTGAGAGTCTCACCTTCTCGTCTGTTATATTGTGAAAAAGACACTTTTAAAAACTCCTGAGAGGCACAAATATGCTAGCATCTTTCCATAAACTGTTTAGGGTAAGAATGTATCTTAGGAAACAAAAGTTTCTGATTTGGAGCCTTCTTTTCATGTCATTAGGGCTTCCTGGGTGGCTCAGTGGTAAAGAATCTGCCTGTCAACACAGGAGATGCGGGAGGCATGAATTTGATCCCTGGGTCAGGATGATTCCCTGGAGGAGGAAATGGCAACCCACTCCAGCATTCTTTCCTGGAAAATTCCATGGACAGAGGAGCCTGGTGGGCTACAGTCCATGGGGTCACAAAAAGTCAGACTTAGTAACTGAGCTGTGACTTGGTTCAAACCATATCTGATCATTCACCTTTATATGCTAAAGTCAATGGGAGGGGGGCAGTTAGTGTGCTATAATTATTCTGGTTTTCCAGGTTTGTCAAGGGAATTATTTTCAATGGTTAAGTTTTATTTTGCTTTTGTTCATGAATATCCATTTATTATCTGTGGGAAGGGATGCATATATCCTCATACACTGTGCTGACATTCTTCCAAGACCTTTGCAAAGATTATATCATTTTGTCAAACACAACAATCTTATTTCGTAAATGAATAAACTGAGATTTTGAAAGCTCAAGCAACTTGCCGAAGATTACACAGCTCAAAAGTGCTGCCGTCAGCACTAAATCCTCAGGGTGGACAGTAGAAGGTCCTACGTCACTGCTTGTTTCGTCCAGCTCTACCACTACCCGCCACCAAATGACTAAATAGTGTGACTGAGTCCAAGTCCACAAACACTGCTGAAGGCCTATAATGGACAGACTGCAAGACCAGAAGCTGTAGGGCATGCAGAAGGGGAGGAAAAGAAACTCGCCGGAGGCAAAATTCTCTAAAGAGAGGAAAAAGAAGTGAACAGAGAAGGCCATTTCCTGCTTTCTGACTGACACCCTGGTGCAGGCAGTGTTTACTCTTTACCCTGGAGGGACAGCCACTGACCGACAGATGAGGCGGTTCGCTCCATTTTATTTTTTGCAAGACTTTAGTCATATCTTTCCAGCAGATGCCTCAAGACTCCATCAAGGGCTTTACAGCATGCAAGCCACCTTACGATATTAATGTTAAGATAGCTAGACGAGCAACATCTCTACAGGACATGTGAAAATAAGATGTAAAGAAGGAAACAGATCTTGAATTAAACGCATATGACTCTGTTGCCTGCGAGGAGGCAGTGCTAATGATTTCACATATATCTGAATGTAAACTGGGACTCTGAAACTTATGCCTGGTGGTGATCCAGATGTTGCTCTGACTAAGGTTAAATGAGAAACCTCTTTCACAAAATGGCATATTTTACCCCTTAATACAAATTAACTGAAGTGCCTAGTCTATGTGATGTCCTATCCTGAGTACCAGGGGTTCAGAGGGAAACACAAATTATCCATGGTCTTTCCATCAAAGGGCTTTCATGCATGAGGGAGATAGATAATAAGTATATTAATGCACGAATGCAAATTTAACTATAGGTGATGCTTAGGACTATACTGAAAGGTGTTAGTGGGAAGTGAGGAGGTAGTGAGAATAAAGAAGTGAAACTACTTTAGGTTGGTGAGTCAGTGTCTCATTTGCAGTCATAGCCTGAATTTTTTGTCCATTTTATATGACCATCTTAACATACACTGTGCAGTGATGTTTGGTGTGTTTTGAAGGCACACCTGGTGTATTTGTTTGTGACCTTTTTGATCTGCTATAAGTGTTTGCCCTATCTGGAAACTCTGTTACTAGGTCAAAGGTTCAGGACCAGCCTGCTTCAGATACCTTAATCTGAGTAACTAAGAAGCCAATGAAACAATTTACTTTTTAATTCTGATATATCTACATACAGCAAAACCAAATTAATGTTCAGCTTAGCAAGAAACATCAACTCAAGCATACTTTAAAGTTTATGAGAACTTTTAAATAATGTCTTTGACTACTCAGCATAGAATTTAGCACAGATTATATTTTAAAATTGTCATAGCAAAAAAAAAAAAAATTGTCATAGCAAATCTGAACTTGTATCAAGAATATTCTAAGTATTTTTTGAAGCCAGTGATAACATTATGATGTCCAAATCCTATACCATTCATATGTAAATCAATATAAATGTAATTACATGAAGTACATTTTCTGTCAAACCCATTCAGTTACAATGCATATTTATTGTAGTACAGTGAAATAAGAAAAAACTAAAAGGAATTATTGGTCATTCCCACTCTGAGACCGGGCAGGTGGGAAGTTCAGTCAGAAGATATGGGATACTGCTTTCCAGTTAATTCATGACACTTAGAAGCTAAATCCCTGTGTGTGTGACTCTTTTCCTATAATACAATTTTAGAAAAGGTTGGTAGTAAGGGAATAAAGAAATATTTTTAAAAGATTAAAGTTGGGTTAATGTCAACATTCTAGAAGAACCCAAGAAACATTTGACAATGATAAAATAATCGAGTGACATAATCAACACTATTTTTTTTTGTTCTGAAGTTTGAGGGGTTTAACTTATTAATCAAATTACACAAACTCTTTTCTATCTTTTCATTAAAAATAAATATAACCATAGATGATACAGAGGAGAAATTTACAGTCTCTAACATCCTAAGTTACACAGTTCAAGTTGCAATTGTCAGCCCTGAATATATTTTACAATAAGGGCATAGAGTTAAAATCTTAATAGATGATAATATATCAGGTTGTTATGGACCAAGCACAAGACATTTCCACTAGACTTCTGAAAATAGCCATTATATTGGTGGTCTTCTCCATACCCCACTATTAATCAGAAATTACTGCTTGATGTTTCCTACAGCTTTAGATAGGGAGACAGAATCTTTTAAATTCATGATTCAATGTTCAACATTCTCGTTGATTATTTTAATCACATCACACACAGAAGCGCTTCAGTCATCCAATATTTCCCAGGAGACACAGCCTCAATTGCTATCTCTAATCTTTTTAGAGCACCCTCTTTGCTACTGTTCATTAATTAAACATAGTTTTGCTGATGCTTCTTTTGGCTGCTGTTCCTCCAGAAATGCCCAATCTCTTGTCATCACATCTTTTTCTTCATTGTAACCATACTGGTTCATCATCAATTATTTTTCTCTTTCAGAACTATTTTCTTCTCTTGTAATATTCTTTGATGACTTAATAAATCTTTACAATCAAGTTCCACCTCATTTATTCAAATTGCCATCCTTCAAAGGCACTACTGATCTTTCTTTGTAGTCATTTCCTTATTCCCCGAAGGAGTTTAAGGCTCCAACACCAACTACAGACATATAAAAGTAAGTGCCCAGATTCAAGAGCAAAATTTCAAGCCAAGAGACGTGTTCAATATCAATATCAGTGTCATCCAGAAAGTGTCAGGAGCTACGGTAATAATACTAATTTATTCATTTATTTTCATTCACAGAGAGATGAGGGTGTATGTTCTTTCCCCCTGAATCTTCATTTGCTGGCAACTGTGGCATAAGTAACATTATTTGACTCTTGAAGCTAGATTTACAAAGCCACACAGTCTCTGCCTGGTACTTCTGTGACACTCACCAGTGAAACTAACCTACTATGTACGTAGTCTGAATGCTCTGAGGTGATGTCCATGCTGTGAAAAAGCCCAAACAAGCACCCTGCAAGAAATGAGCACACCAGTTTGGGTTGAGTTCACTACCAGCCATCTGAGCTGGCCATCTTAAAGTGGATCCCCAGTCTCAACTGGAGATGACCTGGCTATGCTGTAGGGAGCAGAACCAATCATCCCAACCGAGACCTGCCCAAAATGCAGATTCAATAACTATTGCTGTTTTAGTCACTAAATCTTGGAGTAGCTTGTTACTCAGCAGTAGATAACTGATACATCCTAGACTTCAGAATATTTGCAGCTTATACTGGAAGACAGAAAATACTACCAACTTACAACATCTATAATAACATATTTTGATATACACAACGTTTTCATGTAGTTCATTGTGTTTGGGTCAGTGGGGTAAGAACAAACACCCTTGGAAATCACGTTTCCAACTGAAACTCCCTCTGTGTGTGAAACAGAGACAGCTGTTTGTTCTTCACAAACTTCACTGTCATTTACTGGAACACATGACGTATAAACCTAGGATCACCGTGAGCATGAGATTTATATTTGCAATTCAGTTATGGCTCTGACCAAAACTTTGGCATTCAGAAAGCTCCACAGAGTCAGAGAAACCAGCAAATAATTTGATCTTTTTGCCGCAACACTCCTCCTAAGCCTAAACCTAGTCATAGTCCATCAATCCTACTGCTGGGAAGCTTTCTTTTTAACTTCCACACCTGAACTCTAATAATAATGATGATTATATTACTATTGTACTGCAACTGCTACTAACAATGATACATTTATTGATCAGTTGTTGTTGCTCTTGTTCAGTCACCCAGTCATGTCTGACTCTTTGTGACCCCATGAACTGCAGCACCCCAGGCCTCTCTGTCCCTCACCATTTCCCGAAGTTTGCCCAAGTTCACGTCCATTGCATCAGTGATGCCATCCAGCCATCTCATCCCCTGATGCTCTTCTTCTGCCCTCCATCTTTTGCAGCATCAGGGACTTTTCCAATGATTTGACTGCTCCCATCAGGTGACCAAAATACTGGAGCTTCAGCTTCAGCATCAGTCCTTCCAACGAGTACTCAGGGTTGATTTCCCTTAAGATTGACTGGTTTGATCTCCTCGCTGTCCAAGGGACTTTCAGGATTCTTCTCCAGCACCACAGTTTGAAGGCATCAATTCTTTGGTGCTCTGCCTTCTTTACCGTCCAGCTCTCATAATTGTACATGAGCACTGGGAAGACTGTAGCCTTGATTACATTGATCAGTTACGAACTACTAAATATTTTACTAAGCATTGTTCATATATTTTCTCACTTCATCATCAAGAAAGTCTATATAAGAAAAATGCTAGTGTTATCAACATTTCATGGAAAAGGAAATTGAAACACAGTAAAGTGAACTCAGTTGCCCAAGGCGATCCAATCTGTGAGCAGTGGCACTATGTTAAAACTCAGATAGCTTCAACCTGCAACCTGTACTCTGAACCACTGCGTGCCTTGTCCTCTTTTGTATTATGGCAAAGCCATTCTAAGTTCACTCATCTTAACTGCCCAATTGATGGCTAGTTCCTAAGGGCAAGAATCAAGACGTGCTCACTATTTTATCTGTATAACCAATAGTGAAGTGCATGGCACAAGAATGGTTGGTATTATGTAAAAAGATATTACATAAATGCACGGCAGGATGAATTGCATATGTTTTTTCTCCTTCTTGGACTTAATATCCTCATCAGGAAGATGAGGATGTTACATTAGGTGGTCAGGAATATCCTTTTCAGCCCTGAAATTTGATTATTCTTTGACTCATACTACCTTTATGTGAAACAGGAACTGAGTATTTTCATTGCCTTATCCCTAGAGCAGAAAATAATATGTTTCATAGGATTGTACTGGCCTCTCCTCTTAGCACTGGGGTTTCCTACTTTAATGAAAGGAACCATTCCTTGAAGATCCTTGAGAGGTAGCCAGTTGAAAGAGACATACCTTTGTTCCTGGAGACTGGGGAGAAATAGAAAAATCGTCAAGGCCCATAGGGCTTGGCAGTTCCCCGGGCAGACAGAGGTCAGGGTTGGGGTACCATTATCATTGCCACTTTGGGTCTCTGTGGTCCTCAGGAACAACTCATCTAGGCCTCCTCATCACAAGGTGACAGAAATGAGAAGCTGAAGCTCCTTTTGCAAGGTGGCAAAATGAAGTGCACATTTTATAGCCTAGCTCTTGGAATTTGATATATAAAGGCTATGGAATGCTGAGTTGGCTTTAGGAGGGAGATGATCTAGTTCTGTTACCTAGTCTAATTTTGCTTTTTTTTTTTTTTAATGGAGGGAAGAGGAGGCAGGTATTAAGTTCATTGCCAAGCAAAATTGCTCAGCACAACCTTCCCTGTTCGAGTTCTCACAAATGAGAGGCGTGGATCTCTGCCCCAGATTCTCTGCTCCATTTAGGTGTTGTAGTCATCACATCAAAGTCTTTATTTTTTCCTCTCAGAAATGCTCATGTTTTTCCCCTCGGCCATCAGTGGACTACTCTCCCATATAATTTACCTGGGACTTCCTGGGTTGTCAGGCTTTACTATTTCCCTAGCAATGACTTCAGAAAATGATTTTGTATCTACAAGATACAGTTCATGCCCTCCTTTTCTTATTTTATATTCGTGCCAAGTTGTCTGTAAAATGAGTCATTTCCCTTACTCACTAACATGGTAAAATGAAAATTGTCATCTTTGAGGGAAAGGAAAATAGCCTAAATGAGGAGAAACTGTGTATGACTAAAGGGTTAATATCAATATATGACACTTTGACACTATAGATATTTAAGCATTTTCCCTGTGTGTAACCACAACTATTATATAGTATCACACTCCTATTGGATCTGCCTACTGTACTATTTGACTCTTTTCTTTTCATGTGTCAAATATACATTCATTTTATTGCTCACAGTTTGGTCAACTCCTGGAATGTGTACGTCTGCTATGATCCTCACTGCTCTGTGATTTCCTGGGGACCTCTCCTAGATTTATCTTACTACACATCCTAGCGGACCCTTGTAAATACTGACCCTTGGTATCTGTCATTACAGTGATGACAGACAGAAGGGTTTTTGCAGAGCCTGCCAAGACAAATCATTCTCCCAGGGTTACCCAACTTCCTGGCTCACATTAAACTTTGGATGTTGGCCAATTTCCTCCAAACGAATGTGAGAGAGTATCAAACTTCTTTTTTTGTCCCCTCTTTGTTCTTTGACAAAATCATCTAATGATCACATTGTCCCTCCTCTGTTTCCATGTCTAGTAACCCTGAGGTCACCTTGATTCAGATTCTTTCTTTGAGACGAACATTAGTTAGACTGTTAGGAATTCACGTATGTGTAACCTGGCACAGAGATTTATAGAAAATCTGAATGACAGTCACACACTGTCCTGAGACTTTGGTTTCCCTCACTGCTTTAGTGCCTTCAGTCTGTCTCACTGTGTGGAAACACTGAGCTTCCTGCTTCTTTCTAACCTTCAGTGGTTTGGTATCTTCGATTGCTTAGTCTCATTATAAGATCTGAATACACAAATCTCATTTACACCTGTCATGCAGAATTACAGAATTTTTGAAACATGTGAACAGTCTCTTTACTGCTTGGCCTCCTTCCAAACTGCTATCTTCCTTTCTTCCATTTATTCATTAGACATTTATTGAGCACTTATTATGAACTGGTATTGTTACAGATACTATGGCTAATTTGTTCAACAAAAGAAATGAGATTCCTGGTATTTGTATTTCTGGAAGGCAGGGATAGGAGGAGATGGAAATAAAAGAATAAACTATAAACAAGATAACCATTGAAGGAATGAATTATCTAACAGCAATTGTAAAGGATAAATGTAACAGAGAGTGATTGGGGGTAGTAGAATGATTGGAAAAGACTTCAGAACTGAGTTGAAATGAGCATGAGAAGGAAGGGAGTTTCATCTTTTAAAGGTGCTAAGACAGTAAATCTTAAAAGTTTTCATCACAAGGGAAAAAAATGTGTAACTTTGCATGGTGACAGATAATAACTAGACTTACTGTAGTAATCACTTAGCAGCATATACAAATACTGAATTATTATGTTACATACTTGAAACTAACATTATATGTCAGCTTTATCTCAATAAAAAAAAATGAGTTAGTCATGCAACCAATACTTTATAATAAGAACATATTCCAGGCAAAAGGAGCAGCATATGCTGTGAAGGGAAAAACCTGGCTACAGAAAAGAAGAAAAGAATACAATGAAAATGAGAAAACCAAACTTAAGAGCAGAAAGGCATTGCATCTCTTCCATGTTACCAAAGGTTAAATAATTAGTAATCATACACTAAAGAGGACAGTGCTGATCTATTTTTCCTATACATTTGTTTCATCATGACACATGGTGGAACTCAACTTAACCCATTAAATACTGAACCAAAAATCTGTGAGACTGCAATCAGCTAACAAGTTTCGTATATATAGTTCTATTATTTTTCCTCAGCATTTCCTTCTTTTTGAACTTTCTTTCATAAGAATATATCTTTGATTTCTGCAGACGCATGAGCATGTGATACAACATAACTAACAGCAGAGTTTAAGAATCAGGAGATAGATCAGTCAAATGACCAAATGTCATTTATTCTAAAGTGCAGTTATAGAGTAGAAAACACTGTGATGTATTTATACAATAGAATGAAAATGGCCAAAGTAATGCTATAAAAAAGAATATGAATGACTATCACAAATGGTGAATTGTTAAAAGAAGACAGATATAAAACCATACACACTATTACCATTCAGTTTATTTGACGTTAAAAGTAGACTGAACACATAATTTTCGAACACATGTGAATGTGGTAAAACTATATTGTTGTGCTCAGTCGCTAATCCACATCCAACTCTTTGCAACCCCATGGACTGTGGCCCTCCAAGCTCTGTCCATGGGATTCTCCAGGCAGGACTAACGCAGTAGGTTGCCCTTCCCTTCTCCAGGGGATCTTCCCAACCCAGAGACTTGAATCCAGGCCTCCTGCATCCCCTGCACTTGCAGGTGGATTCTTTACCACTGCACCACCTGGGAAGCCCTGGAAAAACTATAAAGAAAAGCAAAGAAATAATCAAGACGCTTAGAGGAAGCATAGGAGGGAGGGGAAAAGGAATGGAGTCAGAAGTGGGCTGGGTTAGTCAGCGTTTCTTGGAAGCAGGCAATTACCCATCCACTGCCCTGAGTGGCAGGTTCATGGCTGTTTTTTTTCTGTTTTTTTTTTTTTTTTAATTTTATTTTTATAAATCACTGACTTGCATATCTTTTATGGCAGATTCATCTTTAATAATTCCAATTTTCAGAATAAAAATTGGTTAAAAACAGAGAATAACACAGTTCTTATCACACAATAAAGATTTCATTCATTAGAACAGATGGTATTACTAGTTTAGAAATACATTTCTCCTCACTTGTGAAGGGAAGGATTAAGTGAAATGTTTAACCTACTGAGTCTACATGTCTACTCTGGACACGGTTTTCTGAGTATAACAAGAAATCCAGACTTATTTTTGTCCAAATCAACATTTGGAAATAATCATACATTTAAAAAAAAAAATGTCAATGCTAGAGTAGTTTAAATCTTAGTGTGTGTTCCATAGCCACCAAATTTAATTTATACTTTGCATTTCTTTACATGTGCATAACTAACAGTTTCAGCAAAATAGTTTGGGCTGTGTCTGTTCTCTCTGCTTGTCTAACACTGGAATGGAAGCAGGGCCCTTTCTCGTCCTGAAGACTGGAATCCTTGGAATCTGCAATACTACATGGCACACAGCAGGCAGTCAAGAACGTTTGTGGTTCTACTGACTGAAGTCATCCTATTACAGGGCTCTTGGTACTTTTATATTAATGAGTTAAAAGCAAGAACAACTGTTGGAATAGACACATTCAAATTCTCGGTGATGACTAATAGTTACTGGCAGGGTCTGTAACAGTGGTGCTCCTATAAGGTCAATAAAGATGGGGGCACAGTTAGATGTCACGACAGAGCCTCCCTCATCTGTAACCACGCAGAGCACCACTGTTTCAGACCCTACCAACAAAATGATTTTTAATAGCTTGGCTGAGCCTGCAAAGACTTATTCACTTTTTTTCATCCAGGCTATACACCCTTCCCCACTAGAAAGTAGGTGAAAGAAAGAGACTGAACTGGCATTTGAAAGAGTTTTACTCTTCTTCTTTCTAAGTCATCCTTTAGCGTGACCAGTATCAGTGAATACTTTGTGTTATGAAACCAGAGAGTTACAAACATGTAACTTATGTTTTTGCTTAGTTGTGAGGGCCTAGAAGCATGCACACACACACACAGAATAAGAGAGAGAGAGAGAGCTTATTAGAGTTTTTAGAGAATTTCTTAAAACAGTCAACATTTCAAACAGATAATAATTTTGCTGGAAGACTAATATTTATTGTCCCATAGTGCTGGGTAAATTTGAAATTACAACCTCAACTCCTTGATTTGCATCAATAAAGAGATACTTCCAAGAACCTTTCTTTCATATCAAAACCTTAATTTGTCAAAGCAAACAATATCTATCTTTCTGTAAATGCTTATTACATTTTGGACTATTCCTAAACCGTATGTTCTGTCTTACTAAAAGCCAGCTATAGACATGTTGGCCATTCAAGACAGGAGATTTTTAAAATTTTAGTATTGTCAGAAGAGTGTGTAATTTCCTCTATCTCAACACAGCAGAGATTTGAAACAGCGGACCAGTGTTACAACTCAGTTATAGCTCAGAGTTTTATTTGGCATTGGATAGTACACCCTCAAGGCGTGAAGGTGGGCAGATCCCAAAGGAGAGGCCTCAATACACTTGGCTTTCTCTTTTTATAGGTTCTGTCTCCTGCCCCCTGAGCATGCCCTATGCAAATTGGGCTATCCAGGAAGAGGGCTTGCTTGTTTCACCTGAGGTTCTCGCTCTTGTCCATGGATTCTCTTTTGTTCGTTTTCTTTCTTTCTTTCTTTCTTTCTTTTTTTTTGGTGGGCTTTTCCCTTTCTTTGTCTTTTAGCCACCACCATTTGGACTCTTTTTTCCTATTCTAACTACCTAGCAGTATCCTATCAAAGTGGTTAATGATCACCAAGAACTGGAAATGGTGGATATTCTGCCTCTGTGATTCAAACTAGAGCTCAGGCAACCTTTGGCATAATCAATAGATAAAATAACACTGGGGTGGTTTAAACATGGAAAAACTGGTTCAGGTAATGTGGTTTAGCAGAGAAGGCAATGGCAACCCACTCTAGTACTCTTGCCTGGAAAATCTCATGGACAGAGGAGCCTGGTAGGCTGCAGTCCGTGGGGTCGCACAGAGTCAGACACGACTGAAGCGACTTAGCAGCAGCTGCAATGTGGTTTAGAGTCAAATCACGGAAGTACTGAAGATTCAACAGAGTTAATGAATACCATGCTACAGTCTCCATAAGGGAGCCAACAAATATGCAGCAAAATCCTGAACTGCAGCTTTGAAATAAAGAGCTTAATGTAATTCAATGCTTATTGGTTGCCTAGAAACTAACTTGGAAGCAGGTTGGGAAGGGAGGACTACAAAACATGAAGGGTTCATAGGTTTAATAAGGAAATTATTAACTCTGAACTGTGGCGCGATATGAGATATATGTTCTCCAGTGTTCTCTCCCACGAGCCCCTTAATATATTAAAGGGCAAAGTCAAAGGGTGTGCAGAAGAGGCTGCTACAGAGTGACAGAACGGTGGTTAGGGCTCCAGGCGGTCTTTGATAGCAAATATCATCATATTCAAACCTGCTGTCACTGCAACCAGAGATTATCTCCCCTTCTTTTGACAAACTGCATCTGAGGCTAAAGCTTGCTTATTTAATTTTCCTAAAATATCTTTCTAGAAATATATCACTTAGGACTTGGTTATTACATGAAAAATGTCACCATTTAACTAGATTACTAAGGATGTTAAGCATTTAGAAAAGGACAGGAAGGGGTGAGAGGAGTGAGTTGGAAGACAGTTGAATAGCTTTTACATTAAGAAAATTGAACAAGCTGTGAAATGGGGCTAGTTTTTAATTTTTAATTGAAAACCACATGTTAAGGAGTCATTGATATCACTCATATCGTTGTTCATTCATGTTGTTAGTTCAGCTTCCTGTTTTTATTTACATATAGAAACTGAGGAGCTGATGCCCAGGTGGCAATTGAAGAGGTGTAATTTTAGCATTTCCTCTAAAATCATTAATAAATAGCCCTCTCACTTTAGCATAGTGCATACACAGGAGATACCATGCTTCAGCATCTTGGCTTAAAAGAGTTGCTCAGGGAGGACATATTTTACCCTAATTATTTTTGACGGGAATTAGGTCAGATTAATTAGTTTAAAATTCAGCTGAACAACAGTGTCTTTGCTAACTACTTTAGGGCGTATACATAATTCACTTACAACAGGATGAAAAGGAAAATACTAGGGGGAAATGCAAACTCTGACCCCTTTTGTGGACAACTCATTAAAAAAGGTCTCTTTATGACCTAAAAGGTCACAAAGGGAGCAGAGAGTATCTAGAACATTTAATTCAGTATGAGAACAAAAGTTTCTTTATAGAAATAACCATATTTATATATTTTAAAGATCAAACCAGTCAATCCTAAAGGAAATCAGCCCTGAATATTTACTGGAAGGACCGATTCTGAAGCTCTAATACTTTGGCCACCTGATGTGAAGAGCAGACTTACTGGAAAAAACCCTGATGCTGGGAAAGAGGGAAGGTAAAAGGAGAAGGGGGCGTGGCAGAGGATGAGATGGTTTTATAGAGTCACTGACTCCATAGACATGAATTTGAGATAATGGAGAGGGAAATGGCAACCCACTCCAGTATTCCTGCCTGGAGAATCCCGTGGACAGGAGCCTGGTGGGCTGCTGTCCATGGGGTCGCACAGAGGCGGACACGACTGAAGTGACTTAGCAGCAGCAGCAGCAGCTGGGAGATGATGGGGGACGGGAAGCCAGGTGTGCTGCAGTCCGTGGGGTTGCAAAATGTCAGAACAGCATGTTTTAAGAAGCAATATTTAATATATTTAATATATTTTAAAGTATACACTTAAAATAGTTTAGAATATATGTGCCAGAGTAAGACACTGAGTGGTTAAGAACTTGGATTTTAAAGAAAAGATTTTCCAAGCTCAGCCCCTTGCAAGCTCAGACTCTGGGCAATGTACATACCTCCTGAAGGCTCACGCTGCCCTGTTAAACTAATAATAGCATTTAGCACCTACTTTATGGCTTGTTGTCAGACTTAAAATATGAGCTATGTAAACCACAGCAACTGACAAAGAGTAAGTGATATTTATTAGGTATTATAATTTCTATAGTAACATGGGAAATTAAATAAATGTTTTCCTACACACTTCGAAGCTAGTCCTAAAAATACCTTTAAAATGAATTATATCATTTGGCTTGGACTGCATTAGAAAAACCCCTTTAAATTTAGGTTCAAATTTCTACAGGGAAAGATGTAGATTAAATATACATTGATATTAAGCAAAAGTCAAAATTGTCCAGGGGCACTCAGGCTGATAGGAGAGCAGTGTGTATCACTTGTCCAGAGTCCTATTCAGGTCACAGGAAGCATTTCTAAACCTTTGATTTGTGAGAGAAACCCAAATAAAGATTTTTTTTTATATGAAACCACCTGAAATTTAAACACTTTCTCACAGACAATTTTTTTTTGAATAATCATATGAGACAAACTTGTTCTCACATCAGTTTTTATTAACTGAAGTATTCTAGAATAAATTAGGGATCTGGGGACTCATAATCCAGCACTTAGAATTGACTAGGCTAATATACATGCATAAATATTAAATCTACAAGAGAGGTATTTATTACATGCAGCATCTCACTCAACTGCCTGGCCAAATTCTCTTTTCCCCTCCATGAACAAGCCACAGGACTAGTATCCCATGCCACAGACTATACTGTAGAAAACACTAGATCAGATTTCTAAGGTATCTTTTCTATTCTATAAAACCATGTAATATTATTATATATAACTGTAATCACTCCATTTTAGAGTGCTATGCATTAGAATTTTTATTGATCCAATTAAAATGTGTTCAATCATACCAAAAAAAATAAAATAAAATGTGTTCAATCTTTAAAAAAAAAAAAAAAAGAAACATGTAAACTGAAGACTAATTTTGTTGACGAAACAAACTAGTTTCAGCCTTTGTTACAGAGGATCACTTTGACTTTCTTTTTAAGAGCTTAAAAATTAGATGGAGTAGAAGCCATTAAGATTGATGACATCGAAGGAAATAGAAATATTTTCAAAATGTTGATCCAACCTGAAAAAATACAACTTGTAACACCATCTGCATCAGCACCATCTATTTTGTTGCCTAACACATATGTTAACATGATTGTCACTAATTTAATTTACATGTCTTTCTTGAAAAACAACTGAATACTGAAGAGAATCCATGCCTTGCCAGACACGTGAGGCGTTAAGTCTGGATGGTACTGATCATATTTGGCCAAGAAGATGCTTTCTTATTTTCCATGAAGGAACTGTGTGTCTGAATTCTATCATTTATCTACATGGACAAAATGTCAATAGAATCCTTTGACTATTGTAGGACAAAACTCAGCTATTAAAGTGAAAAAAAGGAAATACGTGTGGTTAGCGTGGAGCAGTAAAAAGAATGCAACCATCTTAAATCACCAAGCGGCTGATTGTAATAATCATCAGAGACTGGCCATTCCCAGTCTCATCTCTTCTCTTCACTAGAGGAACAAAAGCTTATGAGGTACTGAGTCTGAGAAAATCATAGATTCTCATAGATCTTCGTGGATTCTCATGGATGCTCTCATTTCTCCTCATTGAAGAGCTACCCAAGTTGGTTGGCTGTGAATGAAATGCACAGAAACATGATAATTAAAATAACAACAGGAGCACTAGCATCTTTGGGGAAATAAAGGAGGCAAATAGACGTCTGCTCATTTTGCTTTTGTCTCTCGGGGGGTAAATAAGTGGCAGCTTGCTTTTGGTAAGAGCTAGCTTTCTCAAGCAAACAGGCTCACCGACAGGAAAGCTTATCTTTTCAGTAAAAAGAAGACGTAAACTTCTATTCCTTCATAATCTAATGCTTTTGTTAAACGATGTTACAGTACCTAGGTCCCAAAATAATTATGGGTTGAGCCACAGGAGCAGAAGGGATAATAGTTCAAGGTTATCAGAGTGTTTTCTCCTGTTAATGATGGATCAATATCATTGTTATGACATGTATATTTACCTTGTGTTATGATTAATACATAGAGTGTAATGACCCTATTTGACAATAATGGTGATACTGACCAGGAGAAAGATGATATTACTACAAATAGTTCTCTGATTAAGCAGATTGTTGGGGCAGGGATAGGTTTGTAAAATTTACTTGTAGTCATCATGCTGCCATTAGTGGAAGAAGTGTTTGTAGGCCATGGACTAAAATTATATTTTGGCTATGAATATTGGTCATTTGAATTAGCCAGGCAAAATCATATATTAATAGATGATATGAAGCTGTGGGCAATTATTAGGACAGTAGTTCCCATGTAACTTCAAGGTGTTTGGGTAAGGATAGCTACTATGACAGGTGCCATCTGGTTAACGGAGGAGCATGTGATAAATTATTTTAAGTTAGTTTGGTGCACAAGAGATTGAGCTCGCAATAATTATTCCTCATAAAGTCAATGTAAGGAATGGTTACTTCGTTACGGGGCTCACAACATTCTGTGAGCATACCACATCACCACAGTATACCACAGCCACCAAATTCGAGTAGCAGGGCTGCAAGAATCACGGGTCAGGTAATAAGGGCTTCTACATGCAATTTTGGCATCATAGGTGCAACACACGAAGGGACATTTTACCCATAATTGCTTTCAATATATTACTCACCAGTCTTGTGAAAATATTAGATCAAGAGTTAGGTATTTTTGGGGCTCAGTATTATATTGTGAAAATGTTTAGTGAGCCTAGAGTGTTTTGGATAACACTAGTGTGACTAGAAGTGGGAGGGATGCTGCTTGTGTATAAAATAAAATAGAAGTCTTGTATGAAGTCATTCTGTCTGGTACCCTCAAGAAGCAATAATAACTAATGTTGGGACTAGTGTTACTTCAAAAAAGATGTAGAATAGAATCAGTTTCATAGCCTTGATTGTTAAGATTAGAATTATATGTAGGGCAATTAACATAGTGGGGCTTCCCAGGTGGCTCAGATAGTAAAGAATCCTCCTGCAATGCAGGGGACCTGGGTTAGATCCCTAGGTTGGGAAGATCCCCTGGAAAGGGGAATGGCTACACACTCCAGTATTCTGGTCTGGATAGAGGATGCTGGCAGGCTACAGTCTGTGGGGTCGCAAAGAATGGGACATGACTGAGCAACTTTCACTTTGCTTTATACAGTGTCTTGTTCTGCTTTTTCTCTGAGCCAGTGATTCTTTACACAGGTGTAATTGGCTAGCTCTGAGTGTAAGTGGTAAGTTGTTACAGTTAGTAAAGTTGATGACAGAGTCAGAGATGATTCAAGAAAAGTCAAGGCTGTTGTCATTAAATTGGTTAGGAAGGTGAAAGTGAAAGTGTTAACTGCTCAGTCATGTCCAACTCTTTGTGACCCCACAGACTGTAGCCTGCCAGCATCTTCTGTCCATAGAATTCTTCAGGCAAGAATACTGGAGTGGGTTGCCATTCCCTTTTCCAGTGTATCTTCCTGACCCAGGTACAAACCTGGGTCTCCTGCATTTCAGGCAGAATATTTTACCATCAGAGCCACCAGGGAAGGTTAGAAGGGAAAGACTAACAAAATTAATTAGTAAGCTGTAAGTTGTGATGTTAATTCAAATTATATTGTGTTTTGATAAACATGTTAGCAGCATCAGTATAATAGTTGGGATAATAATTTTTAACATCGGGGAAGGTTGGGATTTTTGTAAGCAACGCTGCAGGTGCTTGATGATATTTCTAGCAGGGAAAGGTCAGTTTTCATTCCAGTACCAAAGAATGGTCAAGCTGCTATAAACTGCGCTCACTTCACATGTTAGCAAAGTAACGCTCAATATCCTTCAAGCTAGGCTTCAGCAGTATACAAACCGAGAACGTCCAGGTGTACCAGCTGGATTTAGAAAAGGCAGAGAAAGCAAGGATGAAATTACCAACATTTGTAAGAGCATAGCAAAAGAAAGGGAATGCCAGAAAAACATCTACTTCTGCTATACTGACTACACTAAAGCCTTTGACTGTGTGGATCTCAACAAGCTGTGGAAAAACTTAGAGATAGGAACTCCAGACTACCTTGCCTGTCTCCTGAGAAACCTGTAAGCAGTCAAGAAACATCAGTTAGAAGCAGACATGGAACAACAGACTGGTTCTAAATTGGGAAAGGAGTAAGACAAAACTGCTTATTTAACTTCTATGCAGAGTATATCACGTGAAATTATAAGCCGAATGAAGCATAAGCCGGAATCAAGAATGCTGGGAGAAATATCAATAACCTCAGCTATGCAGATGATACCACTCTAATGGCAGGAAGTAAAGAAGAACTAAAGAGCCTCTTGATGAGTGTGAAAGAGAAGAGTGAAAAACTTGCTTAAGACTCAACATTCAAAAAAGATCATGGCATCTGGTCCCATCACTTCACGGCAAATAGATGGGGAATGGAATTTGTGAGGGAATGGAATGGAAAGAGTGAGAGACTTTATTTTCTTAGGCTCCAAAGTCACTGCAGATGGTGACGGCAGCCATGAATTTAAAAGACACTTGCTCCTTGGAAGAAAAGCTATGAGAAACCTAGACAGCATATTGAAAAGGCAGAGACATCACTTTGCTGACAAAGGTCTGTATAGTCAAATCTATGGTTTTTCCAGTAGTTGTGTACAGATGTGAGAGTTGGACCACAAAGAAAGCTGAGAGCCGAACAATTGCTGCTTTCAAATTGTGGTGCTGGAGAAGACTCTTAAGAGTCCCTTGGACAGTAAGGAGATCAAACCAGTCAACCCTAAAGGAAATCAACCCTGAAGAAATCTTGAAAGGACTGATGCTGATACTTTGGTCACCTGATGTGAAGAACCGAAAAGATCTGGAAAAGACCTGGATGCTGGGAAAGATTTAGGGCAGAAGGAGAAGGAGGCGACAGAGGATGAGATGGTTGGATGGCATCACTGATTCAATGGACATGTGTTTGGGCAAACTCTGGAAGATAGTGAAGGATAGGGAAGCCTGGCGTGCTTCAGTCCATGGGGTTGCAAAGAGTTGGACATGGCTTAGTGACTGAACAACAACAGACCTTCCCTGGTGCCTCAGTGGTAAAGAACCCACCTGCAATGCAGGAGGTACATGTTCCATCCCTGGGTCAGAAAGATCCCCTGAAGGAGGGCATGACAACCCATTCCAGTATACTTTCCTGGAGAATCCAAAGGACAGAGGACCCTGGCAGGCTGCAGTCCATAGGGTTGCAAAGAGTTGGACGTGATTGAAGAGACTGAGCACGTATGCACACATGCAGACATAGTAGAGAAGATATTAAATGGGGCTGATATATTTATAGCCCTATAAGAAAAACTGTGAATGCTGGAATAGCATTTATATAGACAACAGATACTCAGTCATTATGAATTTGATCATAATGAGTCAAAATCATTTGTTTTAATTTAAACTAGTTATCATTTTTGGTTCATTCTGATCCGTTTTGAGTTCACTCACAAGCTACACCTACTGCTAGTAGTGAGATTAGACTTAGTGGTAAGATGAGTGTTGTTTTTAGGTTGATAGTTTGGGCTGCTCAGGGCAGGGGTAGAAGCAGGACAATTTCTTGATCAAGGAGAGAAATGCAATGGCTACCAGGACAGTCTTTATGGAAAATCCTTTTGGGGTCAAATCCACATTTATAAAGACTTGATTTTTTTGTATGTCTTTAGTTGGGAAAGTCAGAATTTGCCGAGTACAAGTATTAAAGCTAGTTAATATTTTAATACATTAAAGCATGTTTCTGGTTAATGCTAATATGAGGCTTATTATTCTTTTCAGATTATACCAAAACTGATTAGAAGTCAACTGTATTAATTGATACTAAAAGAATAGGACCCTCATCAGTAAATGGAGATGTATAGAAATAGCCATACTACGTCTACAAACTATCAGTATCAGGCAGAGGCTTCAAATCTGAAATGACTTGAAATTTTAGTTGTCACAGGCAGCAGACAATTAGGGGAAGTAGAGTCAGTGATCACTTCTAGGCCTTGGAGGACTTTGGTCATGAAAACGGTTGACCCACATATTCCGTCTGAGATTTTAAAGTTGTTTGATAATACTCTGAGGCTTGCAGTAGGTAGAGAAACATGCATAATTTCCTTCTATCCAGCTGTTCTGAGATCAGGTAATAGATGCTCCAGAGGCAGTAAGACAGGTGTTGAGAAGTGGTACATCTAATGGGTTTAGGGAGCGAATGCCTGCCAGAGGTCAGCAACTTCCTAGTTCAAGCAGAGGGGCAAGACTTGAGCAATAAAAACCTCAGAAGAAGCCAGTAAAAAAAGAGAGACTCTGAAATAATAGAATTATGCCATGTCAACATCTTTTTTTGAATGAAAGTTGTGACAGCCTTGAAAAGTGCATTCCCTGGTGATATCTCATCATCATTGATATACTGTTTAGATACTAGTTTATCAGCCCAAACATAATTAAAAAATTGAGCTAAAATGGACTCATTTGATTAGATTGGACATTAGGAGAAGGGCTAAGAGCACTCCTGTAAGAGATCTGGGACAAGGATTTACTATTAATATATGATATTCATGGATTTTGTGAGTCATTATGTGTTTTTCGTGTAGGTAGAGGCTTACTGTCGGGGTAAGCATGTAAGCTAGAATAAGGCCTACCACATGTTCAAGAACAGTGAGAAGAACAAGACTAACAAATGTAACGAGGGTTGTGGGAGGGTTAACACTTACTAGAGTCGAGTATGCTCCTCTGATTAGGTGAACTGACAGGTGACTGGCTGTGATACTGTCCAATTAGTTGTAGGGTTAAGGCTATTGATTGGATAAATAAGCTACTAGTTTCAATAATTACTAGCATAGGGATAAGAGGGATTGGTGTCCCATGTGCTAGAAATGGGGATAGAGATGCTCTTGATTTATGGCAAAAGCCAGTGATTACAGTGCCTGCTCAAAAGGAATCTCTGGGCCTAAGGTAATTGAAAACTGCATAGCAGGTATTGGATGGGTTTGGTAAGAGACCGAGTAAGTCTGTTGAGCCAATTAATAAGTGATATAAGTACTAATATTCTAGTTTGCTCTCTATAGCTCTGGATGATCATTATTTGTTCTGATATAAGCTGAATTAGTCATTGCTGAAGAGAAATTATGTGGTTGTTAGTCAATTGGTTGAGTGTGGGGAAAAATGCCCAGAAACACAATAATTCAAATAAAAACAGTCAGAGCTAGTATTGTTGGGGTAATGAAAGAAGCTAATAGATTTTTGTTCATTTTGTTTTTGCTTCTCAAGGGGTAAATACAAGGTAGCTTTTTTTTTTTTTTTTTTCATCCAGGGAGCTCTCTGGAGAGGAAAAGCTCAAAGAGGAAAAAGCTAGTTTTATCACTATCAGTATCAGCGTCAATACTTTGTACACAGTCTTTGTACTTCTCAGTATCAACCAATTGTAACTGATATTATAGTTGCCACTGGCAGGGCCAGCAGAGCCCAGAGTCTAAGATGTGGAGTCTGAGTGAGAAAGATACAGATGAAAATCTCTTCTCCTACAATATGCCTTGATACAATGTTACTCTAAAATAATGGAGGATGTTATTGTTGATATGAGTGTGGCTTTTATCTGTATCAAATAAAACAATCTAATTCTAAATTTGAAGAGCTTCCAATTGAAGTAGAGAACATTAACATAGAATATGAGCAAGTAAAACCAGAAGAAACAAATATTGTTAATAAACTTTGCATTGTAATATTTGACTACATTCCTGATTGCTTTTATAGTTAAGAAATACGAACACCTGCTGTTTCTTGAATGTGAAATCTGAGTTGAACTACGTTAGGTGCTTTATATACACAATCTCATTTAATCATCATAACATCCCCCTAAGGTAGGTATTACTATAATCTTCATGGTAAATATGAGGAAATTGAGCTTAAAGGAGTTCAGTATTATTCTCAAAGTCCCCCGGATGGTGATGCTTAAGCAGTGATAGCAGATACTGATCTCAAGCAGATTCCAGGATGTAGCGCCTTATATCCTTCTGCCCCACTGGAACCCACACTACACCATCTAAATTTGTTTGGGCATGTTTAAACCAGCTGGCTACTGTTATGTACTGGCAAGAAAGGACAGAGGGGGTATGGCAGCTCATGTGATGGCAAGTGTAGGAAAAGCTCATTTGTAAGTGTGGCCCCATGGATCTGGGCCACCACTAGAGGGCAGGCTAACATTCAGGCATATTTCAGTATTTTTAGCATAACCAAAATGCACAGAACAGAAAGCAGTACCTTAATTTGCCCCCTTCCTCATATCCAAATGTAAAACAGAATAGCTCTTTGGAAGAGTATTTGGTAGTTTCTTAGAAATTTCTTAATAAACATATACTTAAAACACAATCCATTCTTTTTATTGCTGAATTGTACTGTATCTTCATTCAAAAGTTGATAGATGAAACACTTCAACAAAGCTTCAAAAAATTAGAGATTGGAGCATGTCAAGGGTGATATAAGACATTTACTCAAGCTGCTTCCTTCCTAAAACATTCACCCCTACCCACATTCTGCTGTAGCCACCTCCACCCCTTCCAACTTCTTTTAAAAGATTTGTCTCTGCTTCATGTCTCTTCATCCTCATCTCATATTCAACTCTCAACCCACTGCAATCTGGCTTCAGCCCACATTATTCTACTGAAACTATTCTTGACAATTTGTTATGACCTCCTTTTTTGTTACATGTACTAGGTGTATTCCAGCCTTCGTCTTTACTTTCTTTCTCAACACTTTTGACCCTGTCGACCATTCCTTCTCTTATGTCCATTCTCTTTACATATAACTTGTGACATTTTATGCTTTAATTTTCCTTCCACACATGTGGTTACATTTTCATAGTCTTCTTTCTGGGTTCTCTCACCTCTGTCCATCTTTGATGTGCTGATACTACTTAGGCTTCTATGTGAGATTCTCTTTTCCTTTTACTTGAAGGTGGGGCCGGCCAGAGAACTATCTACATAAAAATCATCAGATGGGATTCTATTTGTCAAATATGCAGATTTGTGAGCTACATCCTATACCCACTCAATAAGACTCTGAAATTGGTACCCAGGATTCTGAATTTTATCATGTCTCCTGGGTAATTCATCTGACTCCAAAGTCTGAGAATCTTTTCAGAATCTTCCTTGGGTAATATCACCTATTTCCATATGTTCAATTACCATCTACCTGATGAAAATTATAAAATTTTCATCTCTAGGTCATTCCTGAGCCTCAAGGTCCATAGATCCAAACTTCTAATAGTCATTTCAGTGAGAAGCATAAAACCTTTTATGCCCCCAGATGATTTTCTCCTTCACTTGCAAACTTCTCCTCTGGTTTCTATCTTTGGAAGCAGAACCAGCCACCACTGCTAAAGATTCTAGAAATCTAATTAGCTTTCCTGACCTCATACTCTCACTCTTCTCTATTTATAAATAATTATGAAGCTCTCTCAATTTAATCTTCTGAAAACCTGATGATTCCATCTCCCCTTAGTGGTATCCAAGTTGAAGCTGAGCATGTCTCTCACCTGGAACCATGACAGCAGATTCCAAAAAAGTCCCTGAGCCTCTAGACTTAGGCTCACCTGTCTGTGATTTTTTCTTCACATTGAAATAACTTTTCTAGAATGTGAACCTGGCCAGACAACTTGCATATTTAAAACCTTATTACAGAATCCCAAAGCTCTTAGAAGGATGGTCATGCTTCCATGATACAACCTCAGCTTACTGCTTCAGTCTTCTTTATTATCTCCAGTTTCTGCTTTATCTTTTTAAAAATTGTGACTTTTAAGTCAAATTGAACTTCTCTCACTGCGTCAAACACCAAATCCTCTTTTTGCCTCCATACTTTCACATATTATGCTCACTGTGACTGAAAGTTTCTTCTCCATCTTTTTGCCTTGTCTGACTTCTACTAAGGCTTCAGGTATCACCTTCCATGTCACTTTCCCATGGAACTCTCTCTGACCACACTTTCCTTAATTCAAATACAAGGATGCTGAAATGTGGGAATTTAATATGCTGCACTGACCCCATTATAGGACTTAAAATGCTGCATTTAAGTTTCAACTTACTTAACCTTTCCTCCGCTAGACTCTAAGTCTACTGGAGGCTGGAATCACATGACCATAACTTAGACCATGCCACTATGTCTCTACTGAATAATTCAACAGGTGAACTGCTTTTTAAAAAGTAACCACAATCTAAAAAAAAGTGTTATCATCTTATATTTTTAGCTTTGATATAATTGGAATTAAAAATCAAGGCTGGGAAATTATGTTCTAGATTTTCAAATGATAGTATGGACATTATTTTAATATAATATTTAGATTGTTAAGACTGAATAAATATAAATTTATTAATATTTTAGGGAAAAGTATTAGGCAGTATTCACAGCTTCAGAGTCACCTCACTATGAGCCATAAAAATTATATAAAATTCTTTTCACACATTTGGATGTAAGAAACATCACTATAAATTTAAGCTATTTAACATTGTATTCCTATTTAATAGTACAACAAATTGGAAAAAGTTATTTAAATAGACATGAAAGAGTCTTGTTCAAGGTTTTTTGTCTCTGTTGATTCACCTTCTCTAAATGAATGGCATTTAAAAAGCTATAATATTCATTCCCTTATTTGAAAACATATTTTCCTCCTCTAAAACCAATGTTTTCTTTGTGTTTGTATGTGTGTGTTTAACCTCTGTAGATTTCAGGATGACCTCTTCACTGGCAATTTCAAGGTACTTCACTTATTTTTGCATGTGGGCTTTTCAAATATAACTAGACTTCTTTGAACTTTTGTATTTGAAATCCAGAAAGCAAATTCTCCTAGGGTTGCACATTAGGATTCTTCGGCTAGAAGCTTAGACTGGATATGCATAAAATCAAATATTCAAACCCTAAAAGTCTGTTTTCATGCTTCCTCCCTCAGTGGCCCCTCTGTGGCAAGCTTAGTTCTGGACAGCTCCTTCAGAAAATGGCCAAGGTGGGGGGATTCATCATAAATCCAAACAAGGTGTTGTTACATTGTCACATCTTGACAAGTCAGAGCTACACAACTTCAGAGGACATTAGTATACCCACTGGGATATAGAAATTGATGACATAACTGCAAAGTTAATTTCTGCCTTTGTATAAGTGCTGAACAATTGAAAATGCAAATAATGGAGTTTGGAAGAATAGTCCCTTCACTTACTAGCTGTGTGACCCTAAATCAAGGAAGATAATGTATATTTTTAATGAACATATATCAAACTAAAAATCAAGTGTGACTTAAATATAGTACAAATGACATCACCCAGCCTGAAATTGAGTTATTTTGAAGAGCTGGTGTGAGAATCATGTAAAAATGTGAGATACAGTTCAATATATTAGCATTCTCCCCAGTATTGCACACTGTTCTGGTTAGCACCAATGGCTGCCAATGACAGGAACCTGCACTGCCTAGAAGAAAGTGTCATAATATCAAACAACAGGGCAGAATTCCACCAAGTAATACTGAAGGTTTTTATTGAGGAAACAGAAGAAGAAAATATGAAATAGTAGCAGTTTCTTTGCACAAAAGCTGAGTAAAAATTGTTACCCTCAGGGTAAAAAAAGTTTGCTGAATTGGGAAATCATACCCCGAGCTGAGAGTTTGGGACATTTGTTCACAAACCTATTAACTTTTCTATAGCTTTACATTAAACATCACAAGTAGTTTATTCCCTTACCGTCTGGGCCAGTAGGCCAAATTCTGCCCTGAATTTTTCATTCCTATATTCCCTTTGGCTGTTTTCACTGATCTGTATGCCCTTTCTCAACTAAGAGTGGCTTTATTCCCCCCTTTCTAATTTTCGGAAACATCTCTGTGATCCTTGTGACCTTTCAGTGAGGGATGTTCAGCCCAAAGGGGGAGAAATAATTCTGTACAAGGACCTTTGTGGTGGTTGGCAGAGGATATGAGAGCTCATATCTGTGCCCTTGGGTGATGATGTGCCCATGGGGCACCAGGTTTCTCATCTGCTCGTCTGTGAAATCAGGATGGTGGTAATAATGAAGCAACTTTCATTTACAATATCTCATTTAATCCTTTGCACATCCTTATATCCCTATGAGGAAGATAACACACCCTGCAACATTTCATAATGGTATTATAGAAATCTGCAGAGGTGAACATGAATCACTGAACCAGTCAAAAACTTATTTAAGACTGGAGGGAAAAAAATTGTTAACATGCAACAAATATTTCCTGAGCAATAACCATATGTTTACCACTGTATCTACACAGTAAGGATGAAGTAATGAACAAGCTATCATAGCACACACTCATCTCCTTAGCAAGTTGACATACGAATGAGACTGGAGAAAGATTGACAAAGTAGGAAACCAAATAATGAAGCAGATGATGTAGAGAAGGACATGGCACTGTGGAGATGATAAAACAGGCAGTGGGATACACATGCGTGGGGGTCTTAGAGACACCATAATGATTAGGGAAAGCCTTTCTTAGGCAACATTTTTTCTCTATCCTGAATGATCAGAGGTTGGAGGTATGTGCAGTTCTAAGATAGGTGACTTGTAGAGAGAGGAAAAAGACAGACTATAGAAAGATCTGATCTTTCTGATGGAGAGAATGGAGAGAATGACATTTGAAGAAGGAGTTAGACAGGAGCCAGTTCATATAGGATCTCACAAGATCCTATTACGAATTAACCAAGTTAAATTCAGATTTTTATTCTAACTACTTGTAATCAATAATTGGAAAGATACATAGGAGTAACAAGATCTAAGTTGTTTTCTAAAACATGTCACTCTGTGGGCTATGTATGTCAATATGGACTCCCTGGGGGCAAATGTAACAATGCAGAGAAGCCACTTAGGTAAATTACTAGAGTTCAGGTCAAAATTATGGTGTTGTAGCCTAAGATGGCTGCCATGGAAGCAAATATTCAGTTCCAGTATACAAGTAAGATGTAGCTTATGGAACAGCTGTGGAGGACGGAGAAAAGAAGACATATTAGAAAGTGCCTAGTATACATATATTTATGGAATCTTGTCCCCTTAGGATTGAAATAGAGCTTAAAATTTAGGTAGTCCTACCTCTTTACATTGCATGAAGAAGCTGAAATTCAGAAGCCAAAAGTGATGAATTATTTTGCAATACACAATTAGATAAGGCCATAACTAGTGACTAGATATATTTATTACATACCAACCTGGGGTATCCGCTTTTTAAAAAAAAATAAAGTTTAGTTAACTAACAATATTGTGTAAATTTCAGATATATAGTAAAGTGATTCAGTTATATATATATATGTGTATATATATATATTATTTTTCAGATTTTTTTCCATTATCGGTTATTACAAGACTCTGTCCTATAGAGTAAATTCCTGTTGCTTGTCTCTTTTACATGTAATGGTGTGTATATGTTAATCCCATACTCGAGATTTATCCTCACTTTTCTCCCTTTGGTAACCATAAGTGTGTTTTCTATGTTGTAAATAAGTCAATTTGCATTAATTTTTAGGTTCTACCTATAAGTGATATCATATAATATTCGTCTATATCTGACTTACTTCACTTAGTATAATAATCTCTAGGGCCATCAATGTTGTTGCAAATGGCAATATTTCATTCTTTGTATGGTTGAAAAATATTCTACTGTATATACATAGCACATTTCTTTTATCCATTCAACTATTGATGGACATTCAGGCTGTTTCCATGGCTTAGTTATTATAAATAATGTTGCTATGAACACTGGGATGCATGTATCCTGAATTAGAGTTTTCATCTTTTCTGAATTTATGTCTGGGAGTGGGATTGTTTTATCATATGGTAGCTCTATTTTTAGTTTTTAAGGGAACCTCCATTTGTTCTCCATCGTAGCTGCACTAATTCGTATTCCCACAGCAGTGTAGGAGGATTACTTTTTCTCCACACACTCTCCAGCATTTATTATTTGTAGACTTTTTGATTATGACCATACTGACTGGTGTGAGGTGATAACTCACTGGAGCTTTGACTTGAATCTCTCTAATAACTAGCAATGTTGATCTTTTCATGTGCCTCTTTGTCATCTGTATGTCCTCTTATGCATCACTCATTTTTTTTAATCACAATTAATTAAAAAGCCTTAATTGCAACATACACAAAAGACAGGTTTTAACTTTGTAGTATGTACTTATATAAAAGTATACAGACATTTACACATATATTCCTTTACTCAGATATAAATAAACATTGCTTGAAAGTATTAAAATGATCTTAGTCATTCACGTGGGCCCAAAACTCAGTCTCCCTATTTACCATGTGGTGTTTAGATTACAACATAGACTGTTTGCGCTGTATGCTGTGCTTAGTCGCTGACTCCTTGCAACCCCATGGACTGTAGCCCACCAGGCTCCGCTGTCCATGGGAAGAACACTGGATTAGGTTGCCATGCCCTCCAGGAGACTGTCTATTCTCCCACAAATACAGAATATATAACAATAACTTTCTATTATTATATAATGATTTTCATTCTTATTGTAAATATTCAAATGACTTTCACTTTTGTACATATCCCACTGGATTATTTTAAACATTCTTCATCATTTGTAAGAGCTCTGTATATGTTAAACTCATTACCCTTTGTCACATACATTGCCCTACGTATTACAACCAAGATAGTTTTTAACAAAATCTCAAAACAAAATTTAATTATGTGCTATCTTCTCATATCCTTCAAATTTGTCTCAGATATTCTATATGATTTAAACTTCTTGGATTTTCATCAATCTGGATCAAATATTAGAATTTGGTAGAGTAACACTGAGGCCACAGTAGTGAGTACTAGACATGACTTTCAAAAACTTCAGAAGAAACTCCTAGTCTTAGGCAAATACCACACCAAGGTTCACCTTGCTTTCCTGAAAATGGTGATTATGGCCTCAGACAGTTATACCCATTGGTAGGAAGATACTCATTGCATAAATCTTCTTCCTTCAACTGGGCCTGCGTCATCTTTGCAAACAGGAGATGACATATTATTAATGAAAGCTAGTGAGGAAAGCATTCTTAACACTACAAGGTTACTAACTTCAGAGCCTAAACTAAAATTCATGAGAGGTTGTCAAAGGCATGTTATTTACATGATTATATAACTCTTTATGAACAGCAAAACTAATTGTGTTGAATAATTATCAGACCAAAATATACAGTTTTCAACTTAATAAGACTCTGGACTTAAAATGAAGAAGCCCTTCTTCAAAAGAAATCTGCATGTTGAACTGTTATTCTCTATATTTAAGAAGTATTAAAGTGTGTTTATACATACATATTTTAAGAAACTCTGATAATGAGGAATGGTTCTGTCATTTCCTAACAGTTTTTGTGTAAATTTCATATACTAGCAAATCTCAATACATCTGCTATTAAAAGCACAAGTGTGCCCCCTTCTGAATAAATGAAATATTGTGTCCTATATTTGCTCTTAAAATAACAACCACCCTCCTTTCTGGACCAGAGTAAATGAACTTGGGCAAATACCAGAGGCAAGTTTTAAGACTATGTTTTTCTAGAAATATTTATGATTGGAGGCATTCTAAATAATATTTCCATGATGTCTGCTTTGTCTATTTATATTTGTTTGTCCTTTTTCCATAGTTGAAATCTAAAATAAAACACCCTGCTAAAATCAAACAAATTTCATCTTGTTCTGGACAGAGAATGAAAGGCTAGATTGTTATAACTCAGAATGGAGTTGAAAGAGTTGGATAGAGTTGGCATCTCTTAGAAACTGAAATACTGATAAAGATGTCAGTAGAAACGCATTCTACTGTAACAATTCCATTTTGGTTTGAAAGAGAGAGGCTACATAAGCTAAGTATTCATGTTGACTTTAGGTTCTACTTTGTTCTCTCAGTTTGCAACTGGGGAAATAAAGACTTAGAATGACTACGTGGTTTTTGGAAAATCATTTAATGAACAAGTCATTCTTTCCTATCCTCAATCTAACGTTCTACCTATGGTAAAACACTGACCCAAATTAAGTATTCTTTTAGTTAAACATACGTGATGGATTCCATCTTTAAATTCCTTCATCTCAATTTAGATTCTCCTTTTTATCTCTCATCCAATAGATTCAGAGCCAAACAATTTTTGATAAAAATATGGCAACATGTTTGATTGTTGATATGAGTAGTGTGCTACTTGACTATTATAAAATGCTATGGAAATAAAATGATGATGACAATGACAGCAGCAATAGTTATAATAAAATGATAATAAAATGAAATGTTATGATCAAGTCCTAACACTATTAGAAGATGACAGTTAAATGATATCTTAAATTATATTTATACCAAGTCTTAAATCACTTAAATGATTGCATAAACTTCAAAATAAGTTTTTCAATTCTTAGTCACGAAATATGGTCCTCTGTCTTATTTATCCCATTATAGCAGCAAAAATAGCTTACCTCCTTTTAAATACAGAGGTGGGCTGATTAAGCCTATAGCTACTGTGAACAGGTTTCAGTGGAATGGGTAGGTAAATCAGTTATCTTCCTTTGAATATCCTATAATCTCAACACATTATAAAACAGACAGATATTGATGAAATTTACATAAATAGATAAGATTTTCTCTCTTCAGCAAACTTTTAATTTCTTGGCTATTTGACATAGGTTGAATATAGTTTTTCACATAGCATGTGAAAATCTATATCCTCTATGTCAATATATTCTTATTTTTTCCAATGCATTTCAGAAATAAGCAACTGCAGATGGTATCAGAACTTTGGATGAAACAAACATAGATCCTTGAGTGGAATAAATGCGATCTATCATCAACTCAAATTCTTTTCTCGTCCATGATACTACAAAGATCCTACATGGTAGAATCTTTCCACCAATATATTTGTTACTAAGTGAAGTCTTTAGAATACTGCATTATAAACATTTATAGAATACTGAATCTTTAAATTGTTGTCCTCAGTGAATAAAACTGACTGATAAAAGCATATTTGTAAATGTCTAATGCCATATGGCTTACATTTTTGCTAATGATCAATCCCAAGATTAAATCAATTGTTGGACAACTAGCGTTATAAAACCATGAAATGTTTACACTGACTCCCTTATTTTCTCCCAAACTCACATCACTAACTTGTGCCAATATTTATGCACATTTAACCCATGCTCACTCCTTCTTAGTGCAAGATTAAACTCATCAATTTAGATTCAGAGTGACAACCTATTACTAGGCCAATGTATTAATTTTCAAAGAACACATATCAAATCAACATATATAAAAAGCTCTTTGATTGAATTAATAGGCATTGTACCTTCATTTCCAAAATTATGTTCTCAACAAAACATACACTATGATGATCATCAACTCATAGTCATTACTGATTATTCATAATTGTGCAACGAACCGTCTTGTAAACAGCAAACATAGTTCTTATTTAGAGAAACTTTAAACATTCAGACTAGTAATTACATTGAATAATAGCTTAATTTAAATCATAAAAGACCTCTAGTGGATTATTCCTTCTCCACTATGTGATGTTTCACACAGAAAGGAGCTATACATTCTCATGAATAAATATGTGCATCGAATAATTAATACTGAAAATAAATGCATTGAAGAGAACAGTGAAAATAAGCTGAAAATATATTGCAGATATTGAGTCCAATATTTCCATTGCCACTTATCCCCACTTTCACCCCATACGGACACCACTTATTTCCTCGACCTTTGAAATACACCATGTGTTTTTCATCTAAGAATTGCTGAAATATGAATATTTTGAATACTTGTAATACCACTATATTTTTGTCAGGATGTTTCATTGATTGTTTGACTGAGGGTATATACTGCATTGATCAGTGTGGCACCTTTCTCTTTTTAGGTAACTGCAAATCGTTTTTCTTTTTTGAATTTGGTAACTACAAATCATTACATATCCTTGTGGTCTGTGCCTGAGTGATCAGGCCTGAGACAAAGACCTGTATAATCAACTTATTCCATTCCTTTGACTATAGAGATTGGTTCAAGGATGCACACCAATTAAACTAGTCAAATCTCATTAGGGCATTCCAAATTAAAACAGCAGTACATCTCTATACATTTTTTAAAACAGCTAAAATCTCAAACAATGAAACAACAGCTAATGGCCAGGATGTGGAAAACAGGAACTCTCATTCATTGATAGTAGAAATACAAACTTATATAGCCACTCAGAAAACAGTCTAGCAGCTCTTTCAAAGTTAACCATGGTCTTACAATACCATGGAAATGATATGCCCCTTAGTGTTTATCCATATGATTTGAAGTTTACATCCATGCAGAGTCTCACACAAATGTTTATAGCAACCTTATTCAAGACTGCCAAAACTTGTTGTTTAGTCACTAAGTCATATCAGACTCTTTTGCAACCCCTTGACTGTAGCCCCCCAGGCTCCACTGTCGAGGCGATTCTCCAAGTAAGATGACTGGAGTGGGTTGTCACTTCTTTCTCCAGGGGATCTTCCCAACCCAGGGATACGGCCTGGTCATCTGCATTGGCAGGCAGATTCTTTACCACTGAGCCACCAGGGAAGCCACAACTTGGAAGCATTCAAGGTGCTCTTCCAAAGGTAAATGGATAAATTGTGGTATTTCCATACAATGGAATATTATTCAGCAATAAAAATAAATGGACAAAAAGATATGGAACAAACTTAAAAATATATGGCTAAGTGAAAGAAATCAGCCTGAAAAAATAAATAATTTTCAATTACAATTACATGATATTCTGTAAAAAGCAAAGCTATCACTTGTTGCCAGAGACTTAGTGGGAGGGCGGGAAGGACAATGAACAGGAAGTGCTTTTAGGGCAGTGAAACTATTCCTCATGACACTGTAATGGTGAATACATGACATGGTGCATTTGTCACAATCCATACAACTGTAAAACATGAAGAGCGGACACTTGTAAACTATGCACTTTAGTTAATAATAATATATCAATACTGCATCATCAATTATAATAAATGTACCACATTAACACAAAATGTTAATAAGAGAAACTGTGTAGGGACAATATATGAGAACTCTGTATTCTCTACTCAATTTATCTGTAAATCTAAAAACTGCTCGAAGAGAAGGCTTGTTAATTAAAAATAGCAAATGGTCCAATGAGTCACCATCTCAAAAACTGTTATGATTATTGGAAAAAGTCCATTAAGGACTACTTAGGAGGATTTCCCTGGTGGTCCAGTGGTTAAGAATCTGCCTGCCAATGCAGGGGATACAAGTTCAATCCCTGATCTGGGAGGGTTTCACATGCCTCAGGGCAACTAAGCCCATGTGCCACAACTACTGAGTGCTCTGCAACAAGAGAGGTCGCTGTAATGAGAAGTTTGTACACAGCACCATAGACCCAGGTCAGTTCAGTTCAGTTCAGTCGCTCAGTCGTGTCCGACTCTTTGTGACCCCATGGACTGCAGCACACCAGGCCTCCCTGCCCATCATCAACTCCCGGAGTTTACTTGAACTCATGTCCATTGAGTTCCAACCATCTCATCCTCTGTTGTCCCCTTCTCCTCCCACTTTCAATCTTTCCAAGCATCAGGGTCTTTTCAAATGAGTCAGTTCTTCACACCAGGTGGCCAAAGTATTGGTGTTTCAACTTCAACATCAGTCCTTCAAATAAATATTCAAGATTGATTTCCTTTAGGATGGACTGGTTGAATCTCCTTGCAGTCCAAGGGACTCTCAAGAGTCTTCTCCAACACCATGGTTCAAAAGCATCAATTCTGTGGTCAGCTTTCTTTATAGTCCAACTCTCACATCCATATACATGACTACTGGAAAAACCATAGCCTTGACTAGATGGACCTTTGTTGGCAAAGTAATGTCTCTGCTTTTTAATATGCTGTCTAGGTTGGCCATAACTTTTCTTTCAAGGAGCAAGTGTCTTTTAATTTCATGGCTGCAGTCACCATCTGCAGTGATTTTGGAGCCCAAAAAAATAAAGTCTGTAACTGTTTCCCCATCTATTTCCCATGAAGTGATGGGACCAGATGCCATGATCTTAGTTTTCTGAATGTTGAGCTTTAAGTCAACTTTTTCACTCTCTTCTTTCACATTCATCAAGAGGCTCTTTAGTTCCTCTTCACTTTCTGCCATAAGGGTGGTTTCATCTGCATATCTGAGGTTATTGCTATTTCTCCCGGAAATCTTGATTCCAGCTTGTGCTTCATCCAGTCCAGAATTTCTCATGATGTACTCTGCATATAAGTTAAATAAGCAGGAGCTTTTCAAATCCTAAAAGATGATGCTATGAAAGTGCTGCACTCAATATGCCAGCAAATTTGGAAAACTCAGCAGTGGCCACAGGACTAGAAAATGTCAGTTTTCATTCCAATCCCTAAGAAAGGCAATACCAAAGAATGCTCAAACTACCACACAATTGCACTCATCTCACATGCCAGTAAAGTAATGCTCAAAATTCTCCAAGCCAGACTTCAACAGTACATGAACTATGAACTTCCAGAAGTTCAAGCTAGATTTAGAAAAGGCAGAAGAACCAGAGATCAAATTGCTAACATTCACTGGATTATTGAAAAAGCAAGAGTTCCAGAAAAACATCTATTTCTGCTTTATTGACTACGCCAAAGCCTTTGACTGTGTGGATCACAACAAACTGGGAAATTCTTAAAGAGATGGGAATACCAGACCACCTGACTTGCCTCTTGAGAAATCTGTATGCAGGTCAGGAAGCAACAGTTAGAACTGGACATGGAACAACAGACTGGTTCCAATTTGGGAATGTAGTACATCAAGGCTGTATATGGTCACCCTGCTTATTTAACTTATATGCAGAGACCCAGTACAGCCATTGATGAATGAATAAATACATAAAAAGACTACCTGAGAGCTATCACATGAAGTAGGGCCTGCTCATAATCAAAGCCAATATGGGCAAAGTAATATGAATGGTAAGAGAAGAGAAAAGGAGAGAGAGAGAAAGCCTCCTGGAGGCCACCTGTGCTTGAATCCAGTGCTACCCCTAAAGTTAAAGTGTTAGTAGCTCACTCGTGTCCGACTCTTTGCAACCCCATGGACTGTAGCTGCAAGGTTCCTTTGTCCATGGAATTCTCCAGGCAAAAATACTGGAGTGGACAGCCATTCCCTTCTCCAGGGGATTTTCCCAATCCAGGGATAGAACCCAGGTCTCCTGCAGTGCAGGTGGATTTTTTTACATCTGAGGCACCAGGGAAGCCCATGCTACCCCTCAGCTCTTCAATTATGTTAGCCAGTAATCCCCCGTGTGACAGACTGAGTTGGATTTTCTGGCACTTGCAGCCAAAAGGTTCCTGAATAATATAAATTCTATGGACACTGATCAATATCATAGTGCTAGCTTCGGATTATGAGTTAGAATCCAGAGATTATTTTTAGAGTGGGAAAAAGAACAATTTCAAATATTATGATGAGAGACCTCCAGAAACTGACTTAAAGACAATGAAACAGATTTTTGTCTAAGCAGTGTTTCTAACACTGGACATGGCAGAGCCTGAGATGGTCGATGGATCTGCCTCAGCAACTGCTGTGGACAAGAGAAGGCAACAGGTGGATGGAGATAATGATTAGACAAGGCTTCAAACTCAGAAACAAGACTACTTATTTATTTACTGGGCTCTTTGCAAGTACCTCTTTGAAAAAAGGTTGAAAACCATTATTTTTGGAACATGAATAGCTCCCAAATTCAGGGAATTTCTAGTTCTAGGAAAGGCCTCCAAGGGAACCGGCGATCAGTGCTGAAACACCTGAATAAGAACCAGAAAACTGATTTACTGATAATTTATTGATAATTTATTGTTTACTGATAATTTATTGTCACTGGGTGCATCAGAAAACTTGACTACTTTCTTGGAAGAGATAATCAGTCTCTACAGGGAGAGGGGAGCATAGCACCTTGGAAGATCCATTCTGATGTCACCAAACAGCAGAAAAAGAGAGAAGAGATATCTCTACAGAAATGTTATGTGGGCAAGGACCAAACAACACTGATCTCAGTGTACACCTTGTAGACCAGTACCCTGATTTTATGCAGGATCACTTAAGGTGGCCTATCCAAACTGTTTCTTTGTAGCATATTTTATTCCCTGGTACTTCACAGAGTAGCTGAATGAATGTGTGGAGCCCTGGAGTTGTTCAAACCAGTGACCTTGCTGCTGTCACACTGACATCATAGTTCAGTCTACACATCATCGGTCTACACAGTACCATCGCAGGCAGGTACTGCAGTCTCAATGCTCTGCGGGTAAAATGACCTCCTAGCAAAATAACACTCACGGTCATCTTAGAAATCCTCAGAATATCAGGACATCATTTTCCAATCTCCCTTCATCATTTCCTGCACTCCAAATCTTCTCTGAAAACCTTCTGAAATATTTATTTATTTTTTAAATTTGGAGGTTCGTTACTGTTCAACAAAATTCTTGTTTTCTGAAAAACTATTTTTGTGTTTATTGAAAGAAGCATATGGCTATAAGAATATAATAACAATAATCTTCATTATCACCATAACTCACTGCGGTGCTCCAGTGTACTTCCTAAATATATAATCCCTTTTCATAAGAGTTTCTAATTTCTGAATAAAACATTGATTTATATGAATAAATACCTTGATTTATCTAAGGTATCCTGAGGATCTGTCTCCCAAATATCTGTCTACTTATCAGGTACAACTGGCAATTCTGCCAACTGGGATTCCTGCTGCTAAGTGGTTCCCCATATTGTTGTGTAGGAAGCAATCGTGACACCAACTTCTGAGCTAACCATGGAAATAGCAGATCTCACACACACCTACTCTCCACAAATCATCACGGACAGTTTCCCTCTTTCATTTATATATATAAAAAAAGGGAACAGATGATTTGCGTTACTTGAGGAGGTGGAGATAAAAATTCTCCAGTTATTTCTCATACATCACAGCCTTGGAAAAGGTTTCAAGAAAGACTGGAAGCAGAAATGAATAATTTTGGACTTAGATCTTGCCTCTACTGCTTTCTCAAGAAGGGCACATAATAAGAATGTTTTTCCTTTCATCTCAGAGTTCTGGCAAATGCTTCAGAAAATGAGGATTAATCCAATTGCTAAGAAACAGTTTTTAGTTATAGGAAACACAGAAAGCAAATTTTATGAGCATTCTGAATGATTTTTTTGATGTTGATAATATTGAAGTTGGAAAAAATGGCAAGCTAAATCTCTACTTTCTTAGTAATTGCTGCTGCTACTGCTGCTAAGTCACTGCAGTCATGTCCGACTCTGTGCGACACCATAGAGGGCAGCCCACCAGGCTCCCCCGTCCCTGGGATTATCCAGGCAAGAACACTGGAGTGGGTTGCCATTTCCTTCTCCAATGCATGAAAGTGAAAAGTGAAAGTGAAGTCGTTCAGTCATGTCCGACTCTTAGCGATCCCATGGTCTGCAGCCTACCAGGCTCCTCCGTCCATGGGATTTTCCAGCCAAGAGTACTGGAGTGGGGTGCCATTGCCTTCAGCTACATTTAAAGGCCAATGCACTTTTTATAGAAGGATGCATACTTTGATAACTGCACATCCTTCAAAGAATAGTTTCTGATAGATTGACCTGTATGATAATTCTGCCACAGAAGTCCTTTCTCACTAAACATATTTATGAACATGCTTATTCATCATTATACCTAAATCGAACCCACGCTGTAGCTCAGTTTTCATGCATAAGATTTCAGCTTTTAAGATAATCATTTGCAAGTTTAAATAAGGTCTTGTACAAACCTTAAATAAGGTCTCGTACAAAAGCAAGTAGTCAGTTTGGGCTGTGCCACGTTTTGGATTTAAATTCTATATGCTTATAACCTTCACGCTCACACACATGATTCAAATGCACTCCTTTACAGATGGACACTGGTAGTTTAACTGTTAGATGGGAACATTTACATATTATAGGAGATGCCTAGACATGAAGTCAGGGGCTCAAGTCGTGATTGAATGAGATACAAGACTCTCACCTTAAAGAGAGGGGTATGGTGGTCCGGATGATGTCAAATAAACCAAGGCTAATTGTGAAGCAGAAGTGGGTGTTTCTTTTTACTAACTAAACTAGCTCCAGCATCTGGAGGGTACAGCCAGTTCCCAGTGGAGTTCAAACACCAGTTTTTGAATGATAAGATTCTTTGGGGGAATTGTCCTTGTTCAAATGTTATACATAAAGTAAGACTATTTCAATATCCATAAGCAGCTCACTGTTTTAAATTTGCTTGGCTAAATTTATAAAAGTGAGGTTGTACCGTAAGACAGATCGAGGTGTCCAGCACTTGGAAGATTCTCTCATACAATAAATGACCTTTCTATAGCCATCCCCGCCATGTTCTGGGACACTGACTCCCCTGTACACATCATTATGGAGAAGCAGAAAGAGTTTGTACTAGAAAATTTTATAGTTTTTGGCCTTGCCCCTACTAACTCATATGTAATCCTTTTGGTATAAGGTCAACTAAGTGAAATCCACACAGAGCAGATAACTAATATTATTCCTGTGCTTCTAAATGGATGGAATGGAAGAACATCCATTTATGAGAGAAGCTCTTCAGATTCCATATTTCACACTTCAGTTTCAAAGAATGTCTCTAGTTTTACACATTCAGAATTTTCCTAAAAGAGGCATGAAGAATGACTGAACCCTATGACATTTCCTTTGGAGTATTCTTGGGCTGTGTGGAAAGATCTCATAGATTACATCATGTAGTCCATTCAGTTTTATAACTGAAGTTTCTTTGGCCCAAAGAGGTGGACTTAATCATCCTCCAAAATTTCTAATCCTGTAGGCTAGAGCCCAGTATACTGAATCCTTAATGAATCCTTAACTCTAAACAGTGAATGACAGTATGTGCCATTCTGCACAGTTATTTATTAGCTGGAGGTCACTGTATGAGGCTCAAAACAAGAAATAGTAGACAAAGGGCAAATTTGTTTATAGTTCTTTTGGTTAAGATATTCCCATTCATAGTCAGAACACCCCAGTCTATAACCTAGCTCTGCCACTTACTCACTGAACAAGTTTACTTAACCTAATTGTGCATCTATTTCCTCATCTATAAAATGGAGAATTTAGAACCAACTTCCTAGAGTGTGTGGTGTGAGGGATCAGTAAGGGTAAACATGAAAGATTTAGCATAGAAAATACACAATGTTTACCCATTGTGACTAGTATTATCATTATTAGTTCAGTCTATTAGTAAATAAATATACTATAGCAGAACTTTCTTGAAAATCTTTGTGCCCTTTATGTAACTTCCTATCTTCATTCCATTCTCTTTCTATTCCACAATAAAAAATGTCATCTGAAAATATATTGTCTGTCTAAATTGCATGGGCCTAAACAGTATAAAAATTTCTAAGAAATGTGCATGAGGATTTAATTGTACAACATTCTATAAAACCCACAAATGAGAAAAAAGCAGGAATGTAATGGGGGGAAGTGTACTCAAAAAGAGATGACCAAAATATCTCTTTCGAGCTTGATACTGATTTTTTTTTTTTAATCAAATGGCTCCTGAGTCTAGAAAAGTCACAGCAAATGCCTCTATTGATGACTATTTAAATTACCTCTACAAGAGAAATACTAAATGATAAAGCTATTGAGACCCTCTAGGGAAACTATTTCCTGCAGAAAATGATGACTTCATGAAAATCTTAAGCATGAATTCAATCAACAAAATGCATACCTCTACAAAGTAATAATTACGAAGCTGCTAATGAACTTATGTTTGCAAATAAAACTAGAATAGCTGTCAATCTGGGGTACTTCCCTGGTGGTCCAGTGGTTAAAAATCTATCTTCCAATGCAGGAGACATGGGTTTGACCCCTAGTTGGGGAACTGAGATTCCCACAGACCATGGGGCAACAAAGCCTGCATGCTGCAGCTAGAGAAAACCGCATGTGCCACAACAAAGACTCAGCACAGTCACAAAAAAAAACAAAAAAAAAAAAAACCTGAAATAATGCCAGTCTGCATAACATGTGATACAAAATCTTTTCAGGTCACAAAAATTAAATGTAACCAATATAATGTGCTTTATACCACAGTTTAGTACCATACCTCAACCCACGCTGTCTGTTCCAGGTGGCATGGTGGTAAAGAATCCACCTGCCAATGCAAAAGACACATGAGTTCGATCCCTGAGTCAGAAAGCTCCCCTGGAGAAGGGAAAATGGCAACCCACTCCAGTATTCTGGCCTGGAGATTTCCCAATGCAGGCAGATTCTTTAACAGCTGAACCACAAGGGAAGACCACAACACATATTTGCATGCCAAAATAAAAAAAAATTGCTGGGGTTGTCTCTTGTTGCCTGTTTCCATTTTTGTTTTTAATAAAAACCCTTGGTTCAAGCAGAAGATCTATTGAGGATTGCGCATGATAAAGTTGAAGAAAATAGTGGCATTAAGAAAAATCAAAGCAATGGATAGTTATAAACATTTAAACATTTTTTGTGTGTAAATTACCAACATCCATTGTCTTAAAATTTGAAAAATGTTCTTACTGAGTCACTTATTTCCACCTCTCACAGCCATTCTAGAATAAAGTTTTAGAGCACAAGACTCCAGGTTCAGACTTTAGGTTCTACTCTAGTTCAACTATTTTTGAGATTAAAATCTCAGTTTTCTCATGTTTAAAGTGAGGTCAGTATTAGTATATATCTTGTAAAATGATGAGCATAATGCCTGGCAAGTAACTAAGCATGCAAATACACATATAAACTGATTGTTTTTCCAGGCAATGTTCAAATGGTATTTGCTCAGCAAAAGTCAACTGGCTTTATAGTTAATTCAAACCAATTAGTTTTTCTGGCTCCCACTCTCCCTGACTATTCAGACCTTGAGATTTCCCACATAGTAGATGTTTAAGATTTAATTCATAACAATTATTTTCACTACTTCTTCCTTATTTAGACACTGAGAGTGAATTTATTTGTATACATGTATGTGTGTATTTACTTATTTGCACTGTTTCACACACTGTCCTGCCCCTTCTATCACTCACATAAATCTTGGGGATCTGCCTCCTTTGCTAGCTCTGTAAAATTCTATTGGTGTCATGTAGGACTTTTCAACCTTGATATTATTGCTACTTGATGCTGGGTAATTCTTTGTTGATGAGGCTATCTTGTGCATTGTAGCATGGTTAGCAACATCCTTGGCCTCTAACCCAAAATATCTTCACCCCCTTGTGACAATCATCAGTGTCTCCAGATGGTGTTAAATATCCCATGGGAAAGTGAAGTGAAGTGAAGTGGCTCAGTCGTGTCCAACTGTTTGCGACCCCATGGACTGTGGCCTACTAGGCTCCTCCGACCATGGGATTCTCCAGGCAAGAATACTGGAGTGGGTTGCCATTTCCTTCTCCAGGGGATCTTCCCGACCCAGGGATCAAACCCTGGTCTCCCGCATTGGAGGCAGATGATTTAACCTCTGAGCCACCAGGGAAGCCCATGGGAAAAACACCCTTAACTGAGAATCACTACTGTCATATACTAGTTAATCCTATGTTTTAGAATTAGAAAGTCAGTTCTACCCAGTTTTTGACCACGGCAGACTTTCAATAATAAGTTGTGAAAATTATGGCTGAAATTATATAAAAACCATTTCACCTCTTCAGTCCTTATTTTCCTGGTCTCTAATGTGAGAAAAATGAAGTACTTATTTTTGGTCTTTAATGGGATTTAAACAGATAATAATGTTAGCTATTGGATTTAGTTTGGGTATCTGAAATAGAAATCAGATAGGCTTGAACTTCCCCGATGTGTGAGAGATAAAAGGTCAGGACCCGGGAAACTGAAGCCATTGGCCATGGTGCAAGTCTGGCTCCGGAAGGATGGCTGGGTAAAAGTGCCCTTGGTTGCCATACAGTCTAGAAGGTCTCAGCAAGACTGAGGGGGTGTCCGAAGCCACAGTCAGCCCTCATAGCAGTCCCGCCTGCCTTCGAATCCCTCCTGTGCTTAGTCCTCACGAGAGTCATCCATTGTGGTGGTTGGTGCAACCACCATGATGGATACAAAAGCTCAGAAGCTGGGGTCCTTGACGAGTTACGCTCCTTGTAACTGGAGGTCTGGCAGGTGCATGGTCATGGATGTCATGTACTTTGCACAATTCTTCAAGTAGTGTTAAGATCTTATTATTACTGTTCTTAATTACTATTTTCATTACTATTACCAGGCTTACTCATTTGCCAATGACACTATGCGGCAGCCCCAATGTCCCAAGCCCTCTTTTGAAATTCTATAGCACATATTGTTCAGATCACTTTCTTGGCATTCATTAGATATCTCTATAATGATGTCTAGTATTAACATATCCAAGATTAATTAATTAATTAATCCAAAATCAACATTCCCCAAACAGCACACTCTCAATCGCCCTACCCTGGCCCAACTGCTCCTTTCCCAGCCATTACCAGTTCATAATGGGCCCCATCACACATCCAGTTGTTCAACCCAGAACTTAAAGATTCATTTTTGGCTCCTTTCACAGGACACACCCTATTCATAAGTAAATCTAGTCACTCGGCTTTTAAAATAGAGCCTAAATCCAACTGCTTCTCTATTCCCCATGTTCAATCTTTCATTCCTTCTGCCAATGATCATTTCTCTCCCTCTCCTTTCCAAAGTAAAAACTTGCATGGAGAAATAAATGATTAAACTGCTTGGGTGGAAGGCCTAACATTGTTACCTAAGCCAGAAGCTGGCAAACTTTTTCTTAAAGGGCTACAGAGTAAATATGTTCTTCTTAGGTCAACAGGCAAAATCAAATAAACTATGTAGATACTTCTATAAACATTTAAAACATAACCATTTAAAATTGTGAAAATAAGATTTGGTTGGGGCCACCATTCGCCAACCACTCACCTAAACCATCATCTCTCGATAAATAGGTCATCTCACTTCCTCCTTGAGCTCTGGCAGTATAATCCAGCGAAGAGCCGGATGATTCTTTCGTAATGTAAATAAAATAATTTCACTGCATTTCTCTCAACTTCTATAACTTCCTGTGACAACTGTTAGAGAATCTGAAACCCTCACCTTGGCCTGTGAGGTTCTGTAGGTTTGTCTCCACTTCACTCCGGCAGTCTGCTTTCATTGCCCACTGCACTGCCTCCTGATTTTCATCCTGCAGGCGTGCTGGGTCTGGGGGTTGCCAGTGCTGCTCACATGCGCTGCCTCAGGGCTTTTGTTCTGGTGATTTCCTCTGCTCTTCTCTGACAGGGCCACCTCACACACATCTCTGCTAAAAGAGAAGCTTCTCCTTAATGCGCTATCCAAAATGTCCCTCCTCTTTCACCTTCTCTCCTCTTACTCTGCACTGTATTTCTTCATAACACTTATTATTGGCAGGTAATATGTTCATTTATTAGTAGTCTGCCTCTTCCACTAGATGTTAGCTGCAAAACTAGGGGAATTTGATGGTTCAGAGGACATATCCATGTTGACAATGACCAGAGAGTACTCCAATATTTTTTGAATAACCTAATAATGAGGGTTTTATGACTTTTTAATAATTCACTACATTGTCTAGGATAATTCCAAGTACCTTAGGGGTTTGAGTCCCAACTTTCATTTCTCTCTATTCTTTTACTAAATGTTTATCACCATTGATCCCATAGAATATACCTCACAGTTCTTTTCTTTCTTTCAGTAAAATAGATACATTTCTCTTTTTTTTTTGTCAATAGAAAAACAAGCCTTTACTATTTCCTTCTGATAATAAAACCAGTGATTACTGAGGAGAAAATGTATAAAAATAAAATATAGAATAATTAAAAATTCCCTAAAATCCCATCCAAAGATACAACCAGTGAATTGGTTGATCCAGTCCTATAGTGTTTTTCTATGCACAAATTATATCATTTTATTTGAATAAGAATGAGATCATACTCTCCATAATTCCTTAATACATTCTGGACTTTCTTTTTAGTTAACACCAGGTCTTTAATATTTTTCTTTGCTAACAGCTTAGAATTTGAGATTTTGCCTTCAAAAATAAACAAGGAAATATAGAAGTCATTAATTAGGATACCTTTGGATTAAGAGTGCAGAGGTGACAAGCATGGCATTTTTAGTGAGCAAGAGCAGATGACATTTGGGAGCATGCATGGGTAGATAGTGAAGTCTAGATGAAGTCGAGAGAAAAATGTCATCTGTAGTTTAATAGACCACCTAAAAGATGCAGATTAACACTCCGAATTTCACATGAGAAGAAATGAGATCAAGCAGTATAATAAAAAGAAGCAGCAAAATTACAACGGAACAGTCAAATGGATATGCTTTTTGGCAATAATTGTGAAAGGTCTGGAAATGAGAAAATGGAAACAGCTAGTGGCTGCTCTATAAAGAGAAAATAAACAAGATTAAACAGCTCAAGTTAGAGCATGATGACTTCTTTAACAATCTGGAAAGGGTTTTGAGGAACATTTAACCAAAGACAGATACTTTATGTGCAAAATTAAGGTTAGAAAACGTATTCTCTGGTTAATGTGAAGTTACACATTTCAAATGCAATGTTATTGCACTGTACAACCTAAATTATTATTGCTAATATCACCTTTTCTGGGATCCTTAATTTTTAGTTAGAGATGTCAAACATTTTCACAGAACAGAAGTGATGCACTAACAAAGTAGAATAATATAAAAAGATTTTCACTATTTTTTTAAACAGGGTTGTTCAATTGGAATCATTTCTTGCTTGTATGGAGTTATTAGGGTTTATACTGACCAATCTTCTTGCTGTGCATTTTCTTTAAAATTTCATTTGCTTTCTGCTAAGATGTTTAGTCTTTAACTAGATTTTATCTCTGTTCAGTTGTGATTCTGAGTGATTCTAGTGTAATCCTTTGAGCCAAAAGCTACTGCTGCTAAGGCAGTACTTATGATATGCTCATAATCCCCATTTCAGATGTGGCTTCTCTTTATTTATTCCCTCCTTATCTGTTGGAGCTGTGCTGAAACATTCTGAGTCTCTTTAAGTGAAGGTATACGCATCATGTGTGGAACCATACATCAATCTCTTCAGCATAGACTTATCCAAAGGAGGCTTTACAATTTATGACATGACATCTTATGTGTGTGTGTATATGTGTGCTCAGTCACTCAATTGTGTCAAACTCGTTGTGACTCCATGGGCTATAGCCCACCAGGTTCCTCTAACCATGGGATTCTCCAGGCAAGAATACTGGAGTGGGTTGCCATCTCCTATTCCAGGGCATCTTCCTGACCCAGGGAATCAAACCCACGTCTCCTGCAACTTGTGCATTGGCAAGCAGATTCTTTACTACTGGGCCACGCCACCTGGGAAGCACTATGATGTCTTACAAAGCTATTGATTTCCCTAAATTCATTCTGGTTACTTTGAAATTCAAATATGTTCTCAGTGTATAATCAAAATGAGTTTGAGGGTAAAGTCAAAATATACTAACTAGTTTAGCATTTATATGTGTAAGACATCCTCACCCTGCATCCCTTATATTTCTCAACGGCAGTGACTGCTTTTTTGGGAGGATTATCCCCTGAATTTCAGTAACCTGAGTTACATGGAATTTGATTTTGTGTGGAATTTTCACCTTTGGCTATATATGGTAACTATAACTTACACTGCAGTAAGTGTAGATGAGACACTATTTAAGCACAATTATTAATTTATTAGGTCCTTAGAACAGGAATAGATACTATGAGGAAGCTGAGACTCGGAGAAGTTAAGTAACAGGCTCAAAGTCATATAGGCAGCAAATGGCAGAACCCACAAAAGAATAAGACAGTCTGGCTCTACTGTCCATTCTTTTAGTCATTATGTTCTATTGTTTCTTATTAAATTATAATAATTGATCTTACTGGTCATTAGCACCTCAGCTGCTTCAAGATTAAAAGTGTAGCAAGGGGAAATAGAAATTGACCCCACTTAAAAAGTGCTCTCAAGGCATCAAAGGTTAGTTTCCTTGAGACAACAACTGTGTTGAATATTATTGGTGCCTGGCCCATGGCAGGAACTCATTTAAAGGAGAATGAATCCATTGTTTACAAATACACAATAAGTGCCTGGTATGATTAAGCATAGTGCTAAGATGTTGTCTAGATAAGCCAAAGGATGTTCCTATCCTTGAGGAGTTTATACCCCAGTGAGAGACCAACAATAAATATAGGAAAAAAAAAAAAGTTCACAAGCCAATATTGGATTGTTATTATCTCTATGAATAAAATAAATAAGAGTGATTATCTGAGAGGGTTGGATCTGATTTAAAAGAGAATACTCAGAAATGGCTTCTTGGAAGAGAAGCTTTTGAGAAAACTTGCTCAGATCTTGAGCAAAGATCTGAATAGCAAAGAAGCAGTCTTACTGAAGGAAGGGAAGAGGATCTCAGGCTTTAAAGAGGGGATCCTCTGTACATCTGTGTCTCTTTTTCTGTTTTGCATATAGGGTTATCGTTACCATCTTTCTAAATTCCATATATATGCGTTAGTATACAGTATTGGTCTTTATCTTTCTGGCTTACTTCACTCTGTATTAAAAAATATAAATAAATAAAGAGGGGATCCTTTTCCTTTCCTAAGGAAAGGAAAGAAGGAACAACTGAAAGAAGCAAGATTTAATAGAAAAAAATGAAGATGCAGTCAATGTTCACAGTATGGTTTTTATGAATCATGATAATTATTTTCTCATCTTCTATTTCTAAATAGCTGTGCTTCATTTAAAAGTTTACTGTTTTTCTGGAATTGAGCTTCAAGAGTTGCTTGTATATTTTTGAGATTAATCCTTTGTCTATTTCTTCATTTGCTATTATTTTCTCCCAATCTGAGGGCTGTCTTTTCATCTTACTTATAGTTTCCTTTGTAGTGCAAAAGCTTTTAAGTTTCATTAGGTCCCATTTGTTTAGTTTTGCTTTTATTTCCAATATTCTGGGAGGTGGGTCATAGAGGATCTTGCTGTGGTTTATGTCGGAGAGTGTTTTGCCTATGTTCTCCTCTAGGAGTTTTATAGTTTCTGGTCTTACATTTAGATTTTTAATCCATTTTGAGTTTATTTTTGTGTATGGTGTTAGAAAGTGTTCTAGTTTCATTCTTTTACAAGTGGTTGACCAGCTTTCCCAGCACCACTTGTTAAAGAGGTTGTCTTTTTTCCATTGTATATCCTTGCCTCCTTTGTCAAAGATAAGGTGTCCATAAGTTCGTGAATTCATCTCTGGGCTTTCTATTCTGTCCCATTGATCTATATTTCTGTCTTTGTGCCAGAAAAATAAATGACCCAATCAAAAAATGGGCCAAAGAACTAAACAGACATTTCTCCAAAGAAGACATACAGATGGCTAACAAACACATGAAAAGATGCTCAACATCACTCATTATCAGAGAAATGCAAATCAAAACCACAATGAGGTACCATTACACGCCAGTCAGGATGGCTGCTATCCAAAAGTCTACAAGCAAGAAATGCTGGAGAGGGTGTGGAGAAAAGGGAACCCTCTTACACTGTTGGTGGGAATGCAAACTAGTACAGCCACTATGGAGAACAGTGTGGAGATTTCTTAAAAAACTGGAAATAGAACTGCCACATGACCCAGCAATCCCACTTCTGGGCATACACACTGAGGAAACCAGATCTGAAAGAGACACGTGCACCCCAATGTTCATCGCAGCACTGTTTATAATAGCCAGGACATGGAAGCAACCTAGATGCCCATCAGCAGATGAATGGATAAGGAAGCTGTGGTACATATACACCATGGAATATTACTCAGCCATTAAAAAGAATTCATTTGAACCAGTTCTAATGAGATGGATGAAACTGGAGCCCCTTATACAGAGTGAAGCAAGCCAGAAAGATAAAGAACATTACAGCATACTAACACATATATATGGAATTTAGAAAGATGGTAACGACAACCCTATATGCAAAACAGAAAAAGAGACACAGAAGTACAGAACAGACTTTTGAACTCTGTGGGAGAAGGTGAGGGTGGGATGTTGCAAAAAAACAGCATGTATATTATCTATGGTGAAACAGGTCACCAGCCCAGGTGGGATGCATGAGACAAGTGCTCGGGCCTGGTGCACTGGGAAGACCCAGAGGAATCGGGTGGAGAGGGAGGTGGGAGGGGGGATCGGGATGGGGAATACGTGTAAATCTATTGCTGATTCTTGTCAATGTATGACAAAACCCACTGAAAAAATAAAAAAATTAAAAAAAATCATAAAAAAAAGTTTACTGTTACTCTTAAAGACTCTATGTCTCAGTTTCTCTTTTTCACCTAAAACATGGGAAAACAACATAGGTTTTCTGTGTTATATGGGTTGTATGGGGATTGCAGAAATTATTAGAAAACATAAATGTGGCTATAGAAGGCATAGCAGCAAAACTGATCATGAATAAGGACTACTCTCAATTGTTATAGTCCTAAAATGGTCTCTTACCACTTTTCATCCCGATATCTGGGAAGATATGGTCCAGAAGAACAAGATCTTTTTGAGTTAATGCATCTCCTACAAAGGTTAGTGATCCTGATAACTGACAATGATGAGAATAGATGATTTCCCAACGTCATTCAAAAGAAGTCTCTTAGAGACCGCTGATTTCATTTCATATTGTCACTTAGAGTCTCATTAGTATGTCCCTTTATCCATCAACTTCCTTGATATGCCATGACAACAGAATAATTTACAGCAACCCTTTGTCTGACTCACAATGAATTCAAATTCACTGGAGGCATTCAATTTGTGCTCTTGTCAAAATGCTTCTGGAAACAGAACTGTCTCCACCTGACCCCCAAATCTTTCATGTGCCATTACCTTACAAACAACACTTTAATTCTCTTAAACTTTGCAAAGCATTTTCAGATTCTTCGATTTATTTGTTCAACTCAAGAAAGGCTTACTATGTGCAAAGCACAGAGCTGAGGGTGGGGAAAACAAGGAAGAAAGTATGGTCCTGCTTAACAGGCATCTAACCAGAAAAGGCTGAGGCAGAAGTGCTGAGCAGTGGTATTGACAATAATTCTTAAAGTGCAATCCTCACATTTTGTGGATCATAGGCAATTAAAGTTATATTGTTTAATTAAAGAAATGGATGTTGGGAAATCAAGCTGGAGAGTAGACATCATTCTCTCTAAGGCAATGACAAAAAGATAGCAGGGAAAAGCTGCTTAGGCAAAGCAGATATGCTGGGAAAAGCTGTTTGCACAAAGTCCTTTTACCAATGAAGAAGGAATTCATAGGGCCAGGACTCCATCTCAGGTCTGTCCGTGCTGATCGTGCTCAGCTCCCTCTCCAGTGGACTCTGAACTCTCTGCTTAGTGCCTGTGGGAACGACAAGGGAAGGATAAGACCCCCTCCAGACAGGGGAATCTTGAAGATCACATCCAGGTTACTCATTTCCTAAGAGGAAGCATACCGTAATCACCCCTGTCTCTGGACAGGTCATAAACTTTTTCCATATCTATCAGGATGTAATCACAGGCTTATCGATTATTAACTGGTTGGAATGTAACTGCGGGCTTATTGATTATTGACTGTTTGAACATATAACATGTGAATGATGGGGTAGGTGGTGGGTTTGGACACGTACACATGGGGTACGTGGTGGGTTTGGACACGTACACATGGGGTATAAAAGATTTTCACAAATGCTGGACGGGGTTCTTGGCTAAGAGGAGACTCTGCCTTGGGCCCGCTGGTGTAATAAACTGCACTCCACTATCTGCATTGTCCTTCTGAGTGAGTCTGTTTCCCGGAATGCGTGGCTATAACATTTGGTGCATTGACCAGGAAACTCCTCACTTTGAGGAGACAGGTCTCATTTGAGGCCACCCCGAGGCTTTGTGGCTTGAATCTCCTAGAGGGGGGAAGGCGCCTCGCCCCTCTGGAAGAATTCAGCCTTACAAAGCCCGGTTTCTTCGCTTTGGCAGGTAGTGGACGGCAGCAGGGAACTGAGCGCTCAGGTGAGGAGGAGCCCACCCGGCAGGGTGGAAGAGGGGGCCTGATCACCCCCCTGGGAGGGACCAGAAGGGAGCCACATAGGAAACTGGTTTGGGTTGGTGACAATAGCTGCTTGGCACTCAGGTCGACGGCCGTGCCAGGGAGAAAGAAAGGGAACTTAGGGTTTAAGAAGGCCAGTCAGGAGGTGTGTCCACGCCGTCCTAGGGAACGTGCCGAGCTGTCGCCACAGGTTTTTCTTTTTTACAAAGAGGATATCGATTTCTGCGTGCTCGTATTCTGCCCTCCCCCAGGAGGTACCCATCTGCTGTGTGACCCATCATCTCCCCTGCCAGTGGAGACAGGAAAATTGGCTTCTCGGGAAGGCCCTGGGACGTGGGAATCCAGAGGTAAGAAAATGGGAGGAAGCGGATCTAAGGCCACTGTATTGGAGAATATGATTAAGAATTTTAAAAAAGGATGCCATGGAGACTATGGGAAGAAAATGACACCCTGCCAGCTCCGTACCCTTTGTGAAGTCGAATGGCCTTCAATGGGAGTTGGCTGGCCATCAGAGGGAACTATGGACTTAAATCTCATAAAGGCAGTCTATGCTATAGTTACGGGAAAGCCTGGACACCCTGATCAGTTCCCGTACATAGACTCTTGGCTGGGAATAGCCCAAGACCCCCCCCCCCCCCCCCCAAATGGGCCCATTTTTATGCTCATGGCGGGGAAGGAAAAATCTTGATGGCCCAAAAGATAACCAAGGATGAGAAGGAAATTTTACAGGACCCTGAAGGAGATGAGCTTCCCCAACCGCCATGTTGGATGATGGTTCCGCCAGCTAGTAACACCGTGGCCACCGGAGGAAGCAGCCAGAGACCGGTAAGCCTCCCGGACTCCTCAGCGGTCCCGACAGCTCCACAGGTTGTAGAGCCGCCCTCCCGGCAGGCTCCAACCTTAACTGGAGGGACCATGAGCCCACCGGACTCTACCACCTCGGATGCTGCTCCTACGTTCCCTAAACTCTACCCTCCACACCCAGTAAGTACTCCCGGGCAAGGGGGAGGAACCACTGGAATGAAACAAAGGCTCCGCTCTGCAAAAGAGCCAGAGGAAAAAATACCCTTGCAGATGCCCCTCAGAGAAGTTCAGCAACCCCCAATGATAGGGGAGGATGGTAATTATCACCAAGCTCCTGTAACCTATTACTATCAGCCCTTTTCATCAACTGATATACTGAACTGGCAAAAACACACCCCCTCTTACTCGTTGGAACCCCAGGGCATGACTAGACTAATGGAGACTATTTTCCACACTCATCGACCAACCTGGGACGATATAATGCAATTACTATCATCCCTCTTCAGTACAGAAGAGAGATACAGGATCAACGCTGAGGCAAGGAAATGGTTACAGGAGATGGTCCCTGAGGGCACTGCTAACCCAGAGAGGTGGGTAGAACAAGCCTTCCCCATTGACAGACCTAACTGGGACTATAATACAGAGGAGGGAAAAATCCAATTAGAAAGATACCGGACAGCGATTATACAAGGGCTTAGAAGGGGAGCCTGGAGGCCGATGGACATGTCTAAACCGGCCGGAATAGTTCAGAAGGGAAACGAGTCACCCTCCGAATTTTACGAGAGTCTTTGTGAGGCCTACAGACTCTATACACCCATAGATCCAGAAGCTACGGGCTCCCAGATTGTTATAAATTCGTCATTCATCTCGCAAGCATTTCCTGACATAAAACGAAAGCTTCAAAAGACCGAGGGAGTTCTATCCATGTGTAGCTCTCAGTTGATCGAGATAGCAGACAAGGTGTTCCGGAATAGGGACACGGAAATAGAAAATAAATAGGGGAAGAGGTATAAAGACGAGCAGAGGAGAACAGATGAGAGGTTTGCAATGTTGGCTGCTGCGCTTGGAAAGTCTTCCGGAGACTTTTCCACCGCCAAAGCAAAGAAGACCCCCCTAGCTTCGAGGTCAGGACAGCCCTCCAACCGGTCCCAACGGAGGCCACGGGCTCCATTACAGCCAAATCAATGCGCCCGATGCCGCGGGTTTGGTCATTGGAAGAATGAGTGCCCAGAAGGAAGAAGGGAAAATAAATCCCTCCCAGTTGCAGAACTCACTAACATAGAGACTGAATAGGGATGCCGGGGCTCAAAGACATCAGGTCCCCGAGAGCCCCTGGTAACTTTAAAAATTGGGGACCAAGACATTGACTTTATGGTGGACACCGGGGCAGAACTGTCTGTGGTAACTAAACCCATGGCATCACTGTCTAAAAGGACTGCTGCTGTAACTGGGGTTTTGGGAGAAGAAATGGTTAAGTCGTTTTGCCAGCCCAGAAAATGTCAGATGGGAGGTCACCAAGTGACTCATGAGTTCCTCTATATCCCTGAGTGCCCAGCACCCCTGCTGGGGAGAGACTTACTCTCCAAGCTGGGAGCACAAGTGACTTTCTCTCCTGAAGAGAGGCCCACTTTTCGCATGGGCACAACTACCTACTTACTCTCCCTCTCTCTGCCCCCTCAAGACGAATGGAGGCTACATGAGCCCCCTGGAGACAAACAAGACCAGGCAACAGAGTTGGAGAGAAGGCTGACTCAGCTGTTCCCTGAGGTCTGGGCCGAAGACAACCCCCCTGGGCTAGCCAGACACCAAGCCCCTGTAATAATAGAACTCAAACCTGGCTCAATCCCGGTGAGAAAGCGTCAATACCCAATACCCATAGAAGCCCGAATTGGGATTCTGCCTCACATCAACAGGCTAAAACAGGCAGGCATCCTGGTGGAATGTCAATCAGCCTGGAACACACCAATCTTGCCGGTAAAAAAGGAAGGAGGACAAGACTATAGGCCTGTGCAGGATCTCAGATTGGTCAATCAGGCCGCTGTAACTCTGCACCCGACCGTCCCAAACCCCTATACCTTACTTAGCCTCCTCCCACCTAAGACAAGGATCTATACTTGTTTGGACCTCAAAGATGCCTTTTTCTGTATACGCCTAGCACCTGCATCACAACCCATCTTTGCCTTTGAATGGGAGGACCCCATCGGAGGCAATAAGCAGCAGCTCACCTGGACTCGCCTCCCACAAGGATTCAAAAACGCGCCAACCATCTTTGGAGAAGCCTTGGCCTCGGACCTGGAAACTTTCCAGCCTGAAAGGTATGGATGTTGGCTCCTGCAATATGTGGACGACCTGTTGCTGGCCGCTGAGACCTGGGAAGAATGCTGGGAAGGGACCCAAGCACTCCTCCAATTGCTGGCAGAAGCGAGATACCGAATGTCCAGGAAAAAGGCACAAATCTGCAAGGAGGAGGTAAGGTATTTGGGGTTTGTCTTAAGGGAAGGCACAAGGTTGCTGGACCAATTTAGAAAGGAAGTAATTCTGAGGCTCCCCACGCCTAAGACTCGGCAGCAAGTCAGGGAGTTCCTAGGGGCCCCTAGATTCTGCAGGATTTGGATTCCAAGGTACTCTGAAATAGCCCAGCCCTTATTTGAGCTCCTGACAGGGCCTGAAGAAAATCCTGTAAACTGGACTGAAAAATAGCAGGAAGCCTTTGAGGAGCTAAGGCTAGCAACCACCTCCACCCCCGCCTTAGGATTGCCAGACCTCACCAAACCATTCACCTTATATGTGACTGAGAAAGATAAAACAGCCATGGGGGTTTTGACTCAAACCTTGGGAACGTGGGACAGGCCAATAGCTGATCTTTCAAAGCGACTTGATAATGTTGCCACCGGTTGGCCTGGCTGTCTGCGGGCAGTGGCCGCAGTCGCCTTACTGGTACGTGTTAGGAAAAACGCCGCGGGAGGAAAAAAGCCGCCACTAAGGACCGGTGGTAAAGGCCTTTTATTAAGCGTCGCTCTCGGGCAGAACTCCCGGGGGCTGGTGAGTGAGGAGACAAAGGGAGTCTGCAAGGTATGAGGGGTGGGGAGGGGTTTTATAGTCCGGGCAGGCATTCAGGCCAGGTCTTTTCATATAAGGAAGAAAGCGCGGGCTACAGCGGTGGTCAGTGTCCGAGGGCTTTATGTTGGTACCTGATTGGACAAGGCTGCAGGGGGCCAGCCCCTGGAAGTTTAGCCAGCCTCCGAAATTTGCCTTGCAGCACTTTCCCGGGGCATGCTCCGACCTTTCAGTACGTGAGGCCACAAAGCTGACTTTTGGCCAGGACCTGATCGTAAAGGTCCCACATGAAGTCAACACCCTCCTTTGAGGAGACCCCCACAAATGGCTGTCAAATTCCCGGATTATTCAATACCAGGGACTGCTATGTGAAAACCCCAACCTCCGTATTGAACCTTGCCAGGGTTTAAACCCAGCAACCTTTCTCCCAGTGGGAGAAGGAGGACCCACTCACGATTGCAAGGAAGTCTTAGAGGAGGTCTATGCTAGCCGTCCAGACTTCCGAGACAGGCCAATTTCAAATCCTGACTGGACTCTGTATACTGATGGCACCAGCCTGGTAAAGCTAGGACAGCGACTGTCAGGCTATGCTGTAGTTACAGAGAGGACTGTTATAGAGGCCGGCCCCTCGCCACAGCACTGGTCAGCCCAACGAGCAGAGTTATGGGCCTTAGTCCGGGCACTGCAGCTGTCAAAGGGCAAGAGAGTGAACGTCTACACTGACTCCCGGTATGCTTTCGCTACACTCCGGGTACATGGGGCGCTATACTGGGAGAGAGGGCTTCTAATGGCCAATGGAAAGAACATTAAGAATAAGGAAGAGATCCTGATTCTGTTAGACGCTGTCTGGAGCCCCACGGAGGTAGCAGTCATGCACTGCCATGGGCACCAGAAGGAAGACACCCCACAGGCTCGAGGAAATAGGCTGGCTGATGAGACCGCCCGGCGAGCAGCCGAGGACAGGAAAGAATCCAGGGAAATCCCCATGAGGACATTTGTCCTAGCTGAGCTACCCGAGCTGGCCCTAGACTCCCCGACATACACCGAGGCTCAGAACCAGCTAGCTGAAGAGGAGGGAGCCACCAAAACAGAGAAAGGATGGTGGGAACTGCCAGGTGGTAAGCTACTAGTGCCTGAAAGGATGGCCCCCTCTCTGGTGAGCCAAGCTCATCGTATGACTCACCTAGGACATGACAAACTGGAGGACTTGATCCGAAGGTATTTTCTGGTTCCTCGCCTCTCCTCTCTATGTAGAACGAATCCCAAAATTGTAACGCCTGCTCTCAGATTAACGCCGCTCCAGGGTGCAGACCAAAACCCCCAGGCATCCAATTAAAAGGTACCCTTCCTTTTGAACATCTGGAAGTGGACTTCGCTGAGATGAAACCATATCGCCATTTTTGTTACCTGTTGGTCTTGGCATGTACATTCTCGGGATGGGTGGAGGCCTTCCCCACCAGAACTGAAAGAGCATCAGAAGTTGCTCGGAGCCTGCTTAGGGAGATAGTTCCTAGATTTGGATTCCCCACCAGCATAGGATCAGATAACGGGCCAGCCTTCATATCGGATCTGATACAACAAGTAAGTAAAGCCATGAAGGTAAAATGGAAGTTACACACTGCCTACCGGCCTCAGAGCTCTGGAATGGTAGAACGAACTAACCGGACACTAAAGGAGACACTTTCTAAATGGATTATAGAGACTGACTGTTCCTGGGTGGATTTACTTCCCATGGCCTTGCTCAAACTCAGGATGACCCCAAGGTCCCATGGCTACTCTCCCTATGAAATTGTGTATGGGAGGCCTCCTCCCATAAGAAGACAGGTAACAACTGATATACTTCAGGTAGGAGGGGACGGGATATCACAGCAGATGGAACAACTAGGTAAGGTAATTAATCAAGTAACTAAGTTTGTGCAAGAAAGAATACCATTCCCCTTGGGGGAGCAAATGCATGAGTTTATACCAGGGGACCAGGTATGGGTGAAAGACTGGAAACATGACTCCCTAGCCCCCCGGTGGAAAAGTCCTTATACTGTTGTTTTAACCACTCCTACCTACAAGGTGCAGTTAAAGTTGCAGCCATAGCACCTTGGATCCATCACATCAGAGCGAAGTAGGCATACAACACTGACCCAGAAGACGCTGAGTGGACCACCCAGAAGGACCCCACCGACCTATGGGGAACCAAGATCATTCTGAAGAGGAAGAAGAGAATGAGATCCCGGACGAGCCCTCTACAGGATGGAGCTGGGTAAACGAGTCCTGCTGCTCGGCCTCATCAACGCAGTTCTGAACCTGACCAGTGTTTGCACAGGACAACGTCTTCATCTCGTGGGCACATTCTTACGCGAACTTCCACAACTCTTCCAACTGTTGGGTATGTGGGGCCATGCCCCTGTCAGTAATGGACGGACTCCCCTGGTGGGTATCGCCACTCCGTTATGGGGACTTTATACCACTGTGTTCCTTCTTAGAGCAACAGAAAGGAACTTTTCTCTCTCTCACCAATCATAACCTTTCTTTGCTCTCCTGGTGTAAGAAGAAGCCATCAATGGGCCAGGGACATAGGGTTACATTTAACATGAACACCAGCCTTACGGAAGTAACAAAGGCTTATACCTCATATATGAAAAATAAAAATGAGAAGGGTTCTCTTATAAAAGGGGGACAGGCCTCCCGGTACCTTGAGCAATACTACCAGGTCTGGGATGAATATTTCTGGATGACTCCTGAGAAAGGACAGTTGATTACCCCTGCTACTATTTGCCGGGAACAAAAAGAACAGAAAGTTGGATTTGGACACCACCCCCTAGACCCAAAAGAATTAAAATATATGGGTTATTTGCCCCCTGAACAATGTAAACAAATCTTGGAAGTTACCTATCACCCCAATCAGTCTGTTCAGTGGCCCGGTTCTGACTGGAAATATAATCCTGGAATCCGCTGGGTAGCCCCCAATGGGACCCAGTGGCTCTGTGGGCTTAACTTATGGCCATGGTTACCAGTTGGCTGGGTGGGGCGTTGCACATTAGGGTTTGCTTTCGCCCATGGCAGTATTAAGCCTGGCCTACACCAGCCTCCAGTAAACCTGCCTTATCTGCATGCAAGATGGACACGATCTGTGTTCCAATGGTATGACTATCTTGCTGCCTTGTTTGTACCCTCTGTAGGGACAACGGATATCATGGTTAAGGTAGAGGCCTTAACTAATTTCACTAAACAGGCCCTCTTAGACAGTACAAAAACCATTCAAGCTTTGAACGAAGAACAAATTCAGATGAGGAAGGCAGTAATTTAAAATAGGATGGCATTAGACATACTCACAGCAGCCCAAGGAGGGACTTTGGCGAATGGTGTGTACATCCCTGACCTGTCTGGAAATGTATCTACTGCCTTGAAGGATATGCAAAATCAAGTGAAAGCCATGTCTAATGAAAATATTCCCTTTTGGACTTCAGTTCTCTCCTGGGTAAAGGGAGACTGGTGGAAAACCATTGTAACTGTTGTTATAGTAATCTTAATCATATTGCTTTGTGGGCCCTGCTTCCTACAATGTCTTGTGAATTTTGTAACCCAGAGGTTGATAGCATTCTCTCATGTGGGTGGCAGGAGGGCTAAGGTACAATATATCTCAATGAGTGATGCTCGTTATGGAAACTAAGAGCATCAAGAGGGGGGAATGAAGAAGGAATTCATAGGGCCAGGACTCCATCTCAGGCCTGTCCGTGCTGATCGTGCTCAGCTCCCTCTCCAGTGGACTCTGAACTCTCTGCTTAGTGCCTGTGGGAACAACAAGGGAAGGATAAGACCCCCTCCAGACAGGGGAATCTTGAAGATCACATCCAGGTTACTCATTGCCTAAGAGGAAGCATACCATAATCACCCCTGTCTCTGGACAGGTCATAAACTTTTTCCATATCTATCAGGATGTAATCACAGGCTTATCGATTATTAACTGGTTGGAATGTAACTGCGGGCTTATTGATTATTGACTGTTTGAACATATAACATGTGAATGATGGGGTAGGTGGTGGGTTTGGACACGTACACATGGGGTAGGTGGTGGGTTTGGACACGTACACATGGGGTATAAAAGATTTTCACAAATGCTGGACGGGGTCCTTGGCTAAGAGGAGACTCTGCCTTGGGCCCGCTGGTGTAATAAACTGCACTCCACTATCTGCATTGTCCTTCTGAGTGAGTCTGTTTCCCGGAAAGCATGGCTATAACACCAATACTACCAGAAACTCACCTTGTGTCAGGAGATATAGTGGATACTGGGGGTACTGATAGTCTAATTCAATGCAATTCATCAGATTTAGACACAGAATACTATGGGAATGATCTAAGTTGCCTGAAAATGTTGGGCTGGTCAGAAAAAGTGTCCCAGGGGAGTGAAAATTGAAGGAGTGGTATGTGCTGGATAAAGATTGTGTTTAGCACTGCCTCATATTCAGTACTTTTCTGTCCATTTCTCAAAGATGTATAGGAGACTATGGTTACAAATTCTCACAGTTTGGAAATGTCCCTTCAAATTCACACTTGTTAAAATCTTAATTAAAGAGCAGACAAGCAACTCTAGTGTATGCATTGTTTTAAACACCTAATATGTGTCAAAGTCAGTGTAAGCAGCTTTAATATATTTTCTGACTTGGCATCCATTGGTACAAAGGTTTGTAAAATGAAAGTTGAATACATTTCTGCCTTAGCAAATAAATATTCACAGTGAACATGTTTTGTTAATGACTAACCAACATACATAGCCTGCTGTTTGTTATTGCCACATTCAATTTTTGTTTTACATATAGAAGTAGCAAAATGCCCAAAAGGAAAGGAAGTGGAGAAACTGAATTTTAGTCTAAGACCTACACAGAACTGTGTGACCTTGTGCAAGTACTTCTGCTCTGGGTTCCAGAGTTCTGTTTCGTAAAAGGGAGAACCTATGATTTCAAAGTATTCTTTCAGCAGTATGTCATTATACATGACAAGACATGAAACAGATGTAACATTTAATGATTTATAAACAGAGAGTTAATGTTTCTTCTTTCCTTCCCTCTTAGTCTTAATTCTTTCTTCCCTACTAAAAAAAAAAAATCATCTAAACTTACAGATTTTGGATAGTGCTTTAGAAAAAAATACCAGATAGTTGTAAGTTATGACCACTTAGGATTTTTCCACATTCACTTTTAAAAAAAATAGTGATCATAAAATATTTATTTCAGGAGCTTTTCTCTTAAACACAGAAGATTGTAAGAGGTGGTATAACAGAAAAGCAAGTGGATGTTGTAGTAACATAACAAACACACACACATAAAGTCCATGAACACACACATTCCTAGGCACAAATGCAACAGCTATCTGCTAAACAGGGACAAAAGAACAGGGGCCTTTTCCACAAGTGTAATTGTCATGTAATAATGGTCACACTACTACAAAGACAATGCACAATGTCTTGTGCCTGAGAGGTGATTCAGCTCCTACCTACATAGTTTTATCTTCATATAAAAAGCAACAACACAAAAAAGCAAATGAAAATCAAGAGGCAATGTTTCAGCAAAACATATTGCTTTCTAAAATCCTTCAAACAATAGTTTAATCTTATTGTCTGTTTCAACTCTTTCAAAATCATTTAGTCTTCCTTCTGGGCTTGTCTACGAGACTGCACAATGAAGGCAAGAAGTCTTTGGAAGGGAGAGATAACTAATTTCTGACTTCTAAATAATGAACACCGACACATTTTAAAACTATTTCCCATATCTTCTTACATTTTCGCCTTTATATCTTCTCCAAAATAATGTCTTTGAAGAGAATGACAGTCAGTAAAGGGATTAAATAGCACATTTCTTTCAGACTACTGATGCCCGTGTCAGAAAGAGACTATAGAGTGCAATATAAATCAGCTGATGCTACGAGTTATGAGAAAGAGTTGGTCTTGTTTATATATCTGAGATATCAATAAAATGATCAAAAGGAGGCAAACAAAGTCAGTATTACAGTGAGGATATATTTGCCAAAGTCTAGTCTCCAATCTCCATGCTATCTTCTTGCCTTTTCATGCTAACAAATCCCTAAACAGAACACAAATAAAGCCTCTGAAGCTACAAAGTATCTCACATGTCTCCCCTCCCCAGCCATCAATTCTATTCCAGCTCTCACAACATGAGCCCTGGGAAGACACCCAGAATCTAACAAAGAGAACCAAGAGAAAAGGAGATTTATGTTTAAGGTAGACAACCACAAAATAACTGCAGACACCAAAACAGAACTATTCAAAAGACACAGCAAATGAGAAATCCCCCACTTCAGGTTTCACAGAAACACACTGGGTGAAAGGAAAGATAAAGAAGAGGGGAAAGTAAGCTTATTTCTTTGATAAGCTAGCCTTACTACTTCTGGCTAGTTTAACAGGATAAAAATTACTTCTGGGAACTAAGGCCCCTCATTGACTATACAGTGAGAAATACTGGAAAATTGTTTCAAATTTTGATTGAGCAGTTTACACAGCATCATTAATTTTACCAAGTCTTTTTAAAACCACTCTCATGCGTTATAGAACTGACTTAAATAAAATTAAAGACACTTCAAATTTTTGTACACTTGATTACTATAAAGCAAAACCTGTATGACAAGTCATAAGTGAAAGACAATCATAAAATTAAAGGCCATGAAGGGAAAATAGTCTTCGGTCTACTACCCACAGTAGGCTCAGGCCCTGGTCATTGAAGAGAGGTTGGCCCTCCTTCCCCTTTCACCAGAGACCTACTGGTTGAAGCTTAGCAACTGCCTGACTCCTACCATAGCCAAGTTCGAGCTCCCAAGGTGATGTCACTGAACATAAATGAGAGGCGATGCAAGCAGTCGGCTCTTGTGATATCTAGAAGGCAGCTTCAATACACCGCTGCCTTGAAGTAATCAGAAGTGTAGAAAGATAACTGAACCAGGAACATTTCCCTTATTATCTGTTTCTATGTAATTTAATCCCATTTATGATACTACTTGGGACATAGGATCATGCCCCCAATTCTATTATTCTATCACCAGTGGTCTGAATGCACTTTGAAAAAAAATAAATCTTAGGTCACCTCTTATTTCAAGGCCTGATTTCTCAAGTACAGTTGCATATGATGCTTGGTCTACTTTCTCTGTTATACTAAATTTGATCTATCTATAGAGAGTACAGCCATGAAATTGAAAGATGCTTACTCCTTGGAAGGAAAGTTATGACCAACCTAGATAGCATATTAAAAAGCAGGGACATTACTTTGCCAACAAAGATCCATCTAGTCAAGGCTATGGTTTTTCCAGTAGTCATGTATGGATGTGAGAGTTGGACTATAAAGAAAGCTGAGCGCCGAAAAATTAATGCTTTTGAGCTGTGGTGTTGGAGAAGACTCTTGAGAGTCCCTTGGACTGCAAGGAGATCCAACCAGTCCATCCTAAAGGAGATCAGTCCTGGGTGTTCATTGGAAGGACCGATGTTGAAGCTGAAACTCCAATCCTTTGGCCACCTGATGAGAAGAGCTGACTCATTTGAAAAGACCCTGATGCTGAGAAAGATTGAGGGCAGGAGAAGAAGGGGATGACAGAGGATGAGATGGTTGGATGGCATCACCGACTCGATGGACATGGGTTTGAATAAACTCCGGGAGTTGTTGATGGACAGGGAAGGCTTGGCATGCTGCAGTCCGTGGGGTTGCAAAGAGTCGGACATGACTGAGCGACTGAACTGAACTGGACTGAACTGATATAGAGTACCACAAACAAAGATACCAATGTTGCAGGAATAAACATCCATTTTAACTTGGTGAATACAACATAGACACAAACTGAAAGAAAAAAACTACACTAACATCTTTAATCTGAACTCTTCCTCTATGGAAAGGAAATGGGGCTTTGTTCTCTGAATTGATCAGAAATTTTCAAAAATGTTGGCATGAGACAAAGCTTGCAGATAAGAAAACATATACATATTTTTTGCTTGTTCAGTTACCCCACTTATATTGTGCATCTTCTTTAGACTTCCTTGTACCCTTCCAGCTACTTTTCCTATTGTGTTTAGACCAAAAGTAAATTTTAAGAGAGTTTTGTTTATTTTGATGAATCCTGATGGCATTTTCAGGCAGCAGAGATACAGGCCCCAAACGACACAGCTGAGAATAATGAAGCTCTTACATTAAATCAAAAGGCTCATGATTTCATCTCAACAATGCAGATTCAGCAACTAAGACCTTGAAAGCATCTCTATAGAATTCAAATGAGCAAAAGCAGAGATGGAAAAACGTCCTGAATTTCTTCAGAATGCCACATCAAATCAAATAAGATGAAAATTACCAAAATTTTAAGATCCTGATGTTCTTTTAAAGGATAAAGATTCAACGGCATCCAAAAATGAGATGTGAACATTCAGAATATAGTAGGGTAAAACTTTGTCCTGTCGTTTCCATTTTATGAATTTATGTAGAGATTAAATTATTATAGCCTGCTTCAGCTCCCAACCAGTTCCTCAGGAATAGGGGAGAACTGTAAGGGTGATTTAAGGAAGCATTTACATCGACAGAGAGAAGGCATAATTCGTCAGGGGAGACTCTTCTACTTTCTTATTCTACGTAACGCTCAACTGAGCTGACATTTTAGCAAGTTGAAAGGCTTAGCTGTTTAAAGAAAGGCTTTGAATTTCAAAAAATGGGGAAAGGGATGGTGAATAATGCCTTTTAACTCTTCTCCCTCATCCTCATCTTCCCTGACCACAGATGTCATCTGCTGCTGATAACCATAAAAACCTCCCCTTAGGCTGAGGTCCATGGGACCCACGCTTCTTCCTCTCTGTCCACAATAGAAAACAGGTCATCCACTCCACTTGATAATATTACCCGTTAAATATTTCTTCTATTTCTTGTGTCCTCTCAATTTTCTAGTGTCATACCTTTAGTCAGACCTTTATCATTTCTTGCCTAAGCTAGTTAGCTCACTACAGTTGCAGCGACCACAGAATCCCACAGTAAGTACCTCTGAACGCTGAGCTGAGTCTGACTGTAGCATTCTCCTGCAGAGAGGACCTCCACAACAGCGTGGTTTTCAAGTGCTCAAAGATGACACGCAAGACCAAGGTGAACTGGTCCCTGCCTACCTCTCCAGCTTCATGTCTTACCATTCCCCTCTTGAACTCCATCCTACAAGAGGGCTCTTTTCTGGCCCCTGTGCTTAAACTCCCTTTTTTGTGAGGCTTTCCCCCTCCTCCTCTACCCTAATTAGTAATAAAAATAAGGAAATAGTTTATATCAATATTGTTCTTACTATGCTCCACGTACTGTTCTAAACATTTAATACCTAATCAACACTGACATGCGTGAGCTATTTTAAACACACCATTAAAACTGCGTATTTTAAAATGACAATTTTAAACAAAGAGGTAAAGTAACTTGCCCCTGGCCCTGTGTCTATGTAAGTTTTAGATTCTGAGCTTCAATATAAGTGCTCCAGCATTCTGCAACATTGTGTCTTTACTCTAGATAAGTTCAGTCCAGCTTTTCTGACTCAGAGTCCCCATCTCCACCCAGCAAGGTTTCCCCTTTTCCACTCTCCAGAGGGAGGTATATGTTCTTCCTCTTTGTTCATGTAAGTCTTTCTACAAGTTCATTTGCCACACTGTGTTATCATTAATCATTCATGCACCTCTATACCCTTCAAGATCATCAGTGACCATGGCTCATTTATTTTTTATATCCCAATGTCTGTCATTCAATAAATGAAAGTTTAATGTAAATGTAAATAAATATTTTACATTAAATAAAGATATCTGAGGATTACAAGGCACTTCAGAACATGACATTTACATGTAATTCTCTCTTCCACTATTTTCTATACAAATACTCCCTGTATTGGCATAGATCCAAATCTTAAGCCAATATCTGTTGAGTGAATAAAAAGGTCCATGATGGGGTTTTAATGAAAACTACAGTCTTTGCAGTAAATATTTAGACCATTCTAAAATAAATAAAATATCAAATTAAATCCGGATAGACCAGAGCCTCTGGGTTAGATACAGCTTGTGTACAATTAAATATTTGGAGGATTTATTAGCTGACCTATATAAATGGGCAAATTTAAAAGTCCTGCTTCAAATATAGACAGGTAAGCCTTTAGGAAATCGTTATTTAATAACCGCAGTTTAGAAAAAAAAAAGATTCTATTATAAATGAAACATTCTCTGCCACTTTAAAATACAGTTGTATGAATAAGCTACAGATTTTTGTATATTAATTTTGCTCCCAGTCATCATTCTGAGTCCTTTATTTGGTGTAATAAGTTCCAAACTGAATTTCTTTCATTTTTCTATTATGCTAGATCTTTTGCAAATAATGATAACATTATCTGGTTCTTTACAATTTTTAATGCCATTTATATTTTTGACAATGGACACTTTTGTGTCCATTGTCTAGCTTCAATGGAAAGTTATAATATCTTCCCACTAGGTCAAATATAGGCATCGAAGGAATGCATACTTACATATGCATATATTAATTTTCTATCTTTTGTGTCCAAAGCAGTGACTTTCATTTCATCTGTTTATAATACAATCATTTAAGGTTATGTATATTTTCTCTGGGCACTCTTTTAATTGTATCTCATAAGTTCCCTTATATAATTTTTATTTGTCACTTTTTAATATATCCTGAATTCTTTTATTTCTCTGCTGATCTAAATTAAGAAAACACACTCTCCTGATCTCTCTCTCTCCATCCATCAAGCCCTGTCTACCTATGCTATTTTCTCTCTCTCTTTCTTGTTCTCTCTCATTTATTTTACCAGGTGGTCACCCATTATTTCTAATTTTGATCTTCATTTCTAGCTTCATTGTACTGCGGTTAAACATAGTTGCCTATAATAGGTCTATTCTTAGAATTTCTTCTTTTAATGAATATTTAATAGGCACAGGCAAATTAGGTACACTTTCCTTCAGAGTCTAGTTAGTTTATATTTAAATCATATCAAATTTACCAATTTGTCATTTAGTCTTTTGTGTACTTAGCTTTTGTACACTTGATCTTTCATGGCCAGAGATAGTTAAATGATTGCCTCCTATAAGCAAATTTGTTTAATTTTCATTCCTTTACTGTGCGTTTTTGTTCATGAACTACTCTAACTGGAGTTTTGCTTCCCCTGTGTATTATTACGCTTCTTAGGGCTGCCCTAACAAAAATAGCACAAACTCATTTATTTAGAACAACATTAACTTTCTGACTTTCAGTTTGGAAGGCTGGAAGTCCAAAATCAAGGTGTCCACAAAGCTACATTCTCTCTGAAGACTCTAGGGGAGGAGCCGTCACTGCTTCTTCCTAATTTCTGGCAGGTGCTAGCAGACTCTAGTGTTCCTTGGTGTGTGGTAGTTTAACAATCTCTTCCTCCATCTTCATACATCCATCTCCTTCCATCTGTGTCTTTGTCCAATGGTCTCCCTTATAAGAACAACAGTCACTGGTCCATATGGTCAAAGCTACATTTTTTCCAGTAGTGATGGATGGATGTGAGAGTTGGATTATAAAGAAGGCTGAGTGCTTAAGAATTGATGCTTTCAAACTGTGGTGTTGGAGAAGACTCTTGAGAGTCCCCTGGACAACAAGGAAATCAAACCAGTCAATCCTAAGGGAAATCAACCCTGAATATTCCTTGGAAGGACTGATGCTAAAGCTGAAGCTCCAATACTTTGCCGCCTGACACAAAGAGCTGTCTCAATGGAAAAGACCCCGATGCTGGGAAAGATTGAGCGCAAGGGTAGAAGGAGGCGACAGAGGATGAGATGGTTGGATGGCATCACTGATTCAATGGACATGAGTTTGAGCAAACTTCGGGAGATACTGAAGGACAGGGAAGCCTGGTGTGCTGCAGTTTATGGGCTTGCAGAGTCAGATACGACTTAGCAATTGAACAACAACACTGGATCAGAGCCCACCTTAAACCAGTATGACCTTACCTTAACTTGATTACATCTGCTAGACCCTATTCCCAAATAAGATCACATTCACAGGGAGAGGATTAGGACTTGAATATATCTTCTCGGTGGGCACAATACAATTTACAAGACTTTCTCTATCACAATCAATGCTTTCTGCTCTGAGTTATCTTTGTCAATATTAAATCTTGCTTTTCATATATGTATGCTTAGTATGGTGTTAAAATCCTTTTAATCTTTCTGATTTAGATTTAGCACACATATACAATACTACTTGACTTTTGCTTTGTAGTTGACTGAGGTTCTTTTCTTTTAATAAGTATAAGCCATTTAGATTAAAATATATGACTTATATTCATTCCAGCATCACATGTTGTGTTTCCTCCTTTATTGCTTAATTTTTTTTTCTAAGTTTTGTAGAGCTCTTTGCTTTGTTGTGCGTTGGGTAGCTCACTATGCTTCAAAAAGTTTCTATCTTGTTTTGGGACATACTAGTGTTTTATTTCACAACTGTAACATTATTTTTTATGTGTAAACCTTCTATTTTGTAGACACTAGGGCAATGATGGTCTAATAAATGTCCAATTCTCCAACATCAGCTTAGTGGTACTACTTTAAGTCTTATTTCTTCTAATTCTTATTACACCGTAAAAGATACTCAATCCCAATTGTTTGAATTATCAGATATAAATGAGACTTTGAGACTTCTGATTATAAAAGATGAATCTTTTATAATCTTTCACTACCATCTAATTCCCCTCCCAACTTTCATTAGTTATATTTTATTTATTTGTTGCCATTTATTCACATTATAGACCAGAAATGTGATTCCAGGAGTTGTTTCTTCTTTAGTTTTCAAGTTACACAAATTTTAGGTTCACTTCTCTCCTTCCGTTATGGTGTCTCTATTCAGCTTATGTTCAACTGAGCTTTATCTTTTAACTGTTTCTTTAAGGTGTGTGTATATAGGAAATACATTCTCATAATGCTTGCACAATCAAAAGTACCCGATGTTGCCTTTCTAGTTCAACTGTCTGTCTGGTTATTGCTTACACTTTGTTTCCCGCAGGGTTGTAAGTTTATCTCTCCACTGCTTTCTAATGATATATGCCAGTCTGATATTTCTCCCTTATAAGTTATTTGACCTTTTTGCTGGAATGCCCAACAAGTTATACCCTTATCTTTAAAACTGATAACTTTGCTAGGTTGTATTTCAGTTTTAACCATACGTTATTGGTTTTTGTTGAGGCATGATATGGTTTCAAATCTTTTGTTTATAAAATATATTCTTGAATGATATTCTCGAAGATGATTTCAGTTCCAATCTTGGTGGAAGGGTATTTTTTATTCAAGGATACAAAACGTATACTGGCACTCCTTTGTTTTCAGTATCTATCCTTTTTCCCCTGTAAGTTAGTCAGTCGTGCCTGACTCTTTGCTGCCCCATGGACTGCAGCCCACCAGGCTCCTCTGTCCATGAGATATTTCCAGGCAAGGATACTGGAGTGGGTTGCCATTTCTCTCTCCAGGGGATCTTCCCAACCCAGGGATCGAACTCGGGTCTCCCGCATTGCAGGCAGATTCTTTACTGAGTGAGCTAAAAGCTAAGGTTTTCCCTATAACCCTATTTAATATATTATCAGTTTCCAGTCTGTGTGTTCACTGTCTTGCTTCCATAATTTTCACTGTCCTTTAAACTGTGCGCACTGTACCTGAGATTTTTGTTTGCTTGATTTTGTTTTGCTTCTTCAATTAGGTCTCCATTTATGTGATGGTTTTCTTTTTCTCTTCCCATTCCTTCCCAAAACTCTACCAATTCAGCTTGTTTCTACTGTTTTCATCTGTTTTTACTGGAACATGATAATTTCTTACCTGAAATCAAATCTTTGTATCAAAAATTTTAAACAGCTTTTCAGACATTGGAGATATCACAGGTTTGGTTCTAGACCAAAGTAATAAAGCAAATATCTCAATAAAGCCAGCCACACAAATATTTTTGGTACCCCAGTGCATATAAAGGTTATGCTGCTTATACTATACTGTGATCTATTAAGTAAGCAATAGTGTTATGTTTTTAAAAAATGATGTGTGTACCTTAATTAAAAAACACCTTATTGGTAACCTTCCTCAGAGTTTTCAGCGAGTTGCCATCTTTATGCTGGTGCAGGGTCTTGCCTTGATGTTGATAGTTGCTGACTGACCAGGGTAGTCATTGCTGAAGAGTGGGGGAGCTGTGGCAATTTCCTAAAATAAGGTAACAATGAAGTATGCCATATCGATCACTCTTCCTTTCATAAGTGATTTCTCTGTAGTTTGCAATGCTACTTGATAGCATGTTCCCCATATAGAGCTTCTTACAAAACTGGAGTCCATCATTTTAAACCCTGTCACTGCTTTATCACTAAGTTGATATAATATTCTAAATCTTTTATTTTTTCAACAATCTTCATGGCCTCTTTACCAGGAGTATATCCATCTCAATTTTCTTTGCTCATTCAGAAGAAAAAACTTTATATCCATTAAATTTTATCATGAGATGGTAGCAATTCAGTCACATCTTCAGGCTCCACCTCTAATTTTCATTTCTCTGTTATTTCCACCACATCTGTAGTGTCTTCCTCCATAAAGTTGTGAACCCCTCAAAGTCATTCATAGGTTCAAATCATCTTGATGATTTTTTTTTTACCTCTTCCTATGAATCATAAATATTCTTAATGGCACCTATGAAGGTGAATCCTTTCCAGAATTTTTTCAACTGATTTTTTTCCAAATTCATCAGATGAATCCACCATCCATAGCAGCTATAGCCTTACAACAGTATTTCTTGAATAATAAGACTTGAAAATCAAAATTACTCCTTGACATGGGCTACAGAATAGAGGTCATGTTAGCAGAATGAAAACAACGTGGATCTTGTACATCTTCAGAGCTCTCAGGTGCACTCTTAATGAGCAGCAATATTTTGAAATTTTCAGTAAACCATGTTGTCGACAGATATCCAGTCATCTACACTTTGTTGTTCCATTTACAGAGCACAGGCAGCGTTTATTTAGCATAATTCTTAACAGTCCTAAGATTTTCAAAGTGGCAAATGAGAACTGACTTCAGCTTTAAGTTAGCAGCTGCATTAGCCCCTAACAAGAGAGTCAGGCAGTCCTTTGAAGCTTTGAAGCGAAGTACTGACTTCTTTTCTCTAACTATGAAAGCTCTCAATAGCATCTTCCTCCAGTATAAGGCTGTTTTGTCTTCACTGAAAATTTGCTGTTTAGTGAAGACGTCTTAATTAATTACCTTAGCCAGATCTTTTGGATAACTTGCTACAGTTTCTACACCATCACTTGCTGTTTCACCTTGTACTTCTACATTATGGAGATGGTTTTACTTCCTTCAGTCTCATGAAACACCATCAGACAGCTTCAAACTCTTCTGTGGCTTCCTCACTTCTTTCATCTTTCATGGAATTAAAGAGAGTTAAGGTCTTTGGTGGCTCAGATAGTAAAGAATCTTCCTTCAACGCAGGAGACCCAGGTTTGATCCCAAGGTCAGGAAGATCCCCTGGAGAAGGGAATGGCTACGCACTCCAGTATTCTTACATGGAGAATCCCATGGACAGAACCTGGCGGGCTATAGTCCAGGGAATCTCAGAGAGTCAGGCATGACTGAGCGTGTGTGTGTGTGCGCGCACACACACACACACACACACACACACACACACACACACACACAGGTCTTTTTCTGGATTAGGCTTTAGTTTAAGGGAATTTTGTGGCTGGTTTGATCTTCTATTCAGACTACTAAAACTTTCTACAAATCAGCAATAAGGCTGTTTCACTTTCTCATCTTTTGTGTCACTAGAGTAAGCACTTTTATTATCCTTCAGGAACTTTTCTCTTCTATTTAAACTTGACTGCTTGAAGAAACTTAGCTTCTAACCTGTCTCAACTTTTGGCATTCTTTCCTCACTAAGGTTAATCATTTCTTGCTTTTGACTTAAAGGGACAGACATGTCAATCTTCTTTTCACTTCAACACTTACTGGTCATTGTAGGATTATTAAGTGGCCTAATTTCTATATAGTGTCTCAGGGACTGGAAAAGCCTAGGAGAAGGAGAAGATGGGTAATGGCTGGTCAGTGGAACAGTCAGAACACACACATTTATCAATTAAGTTTGCCTTCTTAGCCAGATATGGTGAGTGATGCCTCAAAATAATACTAACATCAAAGTTCACTGATCATACATCACCATAACAAATTCAATAATAGCGAAGAAGTTTGAAATATTGTGAGAATTACTAAAATGTTCAGAGAAACACAAAGTAAGCAAATGCTATCAGAAAAAAAAAAATGGCAGCAATAAACTTGCTCAATGCAGGGTTGCCACAAAACTTCACTTTGTAAAAAAAGCAGTACCTGCAAAGTGCAATAAAGTGAAGTGAAATCAAACTGCTCTGCCTGTATTCGAGTCCATAGCCGTATATTTGGTCACAGGTCTCACTGTGCCCATTACATTTTTCTGACGTGTGTTCTCTGTTTGCCTTTTTCTTTCCACCCTCTTCAGCCAAAATGTCTTTACATAGATATGCTGTTTCTTCTGAATTATTGTTTACTCTGAATTAGGTCAGTCCTTCCTAGATCAGCTATTTTCTGGATTTTATATTACAGAGAGGCCAGGGCTGCAATGTCTCTGGTTCAGAGTGGAGTTTATTATGGCAAGAGAGAGAAAGAGAGTGAGCCCCAGAGTGAGAGCAAGACAGAGAGAAAGAGGTAGTTTAGCCTTTACTTCCCCCCATCTTTCTTCTATAACTTAGCTCACATACAGACCACTCCCAGTAAAAATGACACGGGCTACCTGATTCAACACCCCCTACTCTGCAGTCCCTGACGCTCTGTGGTGTCAAGTTTATAAACCAGGAAGCTGTGCAGCAAATTGTACATCCTGATCTTTTTCTACAAAATATTGCTGTTTTGGCCCCTTGGTATCCACTGGATTTGGGAGCTGCTGCCGAAACACTGCTTCCCTTTAGTGCCTTCCTGCCCCTATCAGATCCTTTCTTCACATTGCACTTCTTAATGATCATTCTGGGATTTTTGTGATATGAGGTGTTCGGGTACCTGCTACTTTGTGGTTTTGTCTCTTTCGTTTTCTGAGTTTTGTTTGTTTGTTTTTCTGTATTAAAAGGATGGAGGTATCTTCATTTTGCCGTTGTCTGCATTACCTTATTGATATGTTCTGTGTCCAATTTTCAACACATTTACTTAGAGCCTACTTGAAGCCAGGCATTGCTTTAACTGCTGGTAGCAAAGTAGTAGGAAAAAACAAACCAAAAAACAAATATGCCTCGTCCATTTCCCTGACCACATGAACTAAGAATGACTAATACAAATAACAAAATAATTTAAATACATGACACTCTCTGTCCATCATGTATTTGACTTGACCTAAATAAAATATAACTTCAGTAGAGAAAAATTCACAAGCACACTCATACCAAGACTAGGGTACCCAAATACCCTAACAGCCTCCAAATGAATATCCCTGACACCTTGGTCAACCACAATTCATTCTTGAAACAGGCAGAGACATATTATCAGATAACTCATTTCTCTGCCTAAAAATAAACTTCAAATAATTTTGAAAACTATGCTATTTCTTCCTGAGGGGAAAGTTATGAAATAGAAGGTAAATAAAAAAATAAATAATGCTTTTAGAAAAAGAAGTATTCAGTCATCTTGTTTCTAAATAGTTACAAGATGCACCTTCTAGATTGTTCGTGGCAGATAATATGCACTTTATTGATTTGTCATCTATAAAAGCTCCAGGATACAAAGACTCATTGTAGATTCCCCTATGATAATTTACAAGGGTTTGGCTCTTACTGTTTTTTTTTTTTTTTTTTCCTGCCAGTTAAAAACTGCTGGCTGCAACTCAGATTGTTGAGCCTTCTGGCATCTCTAGAAATTTTCTTGTAGTTCCCTGTACCCCTGGATCCTTATTGGGGTCAAGCCAGACCCAGGCATCTGAGAAGAGGGTAAATATAATCAGGTGATTAATCTTTCTAATCTACTGCTGCCATTTTCCTTTTAAAGAACTCTCAAGGTGATTTCTGTTTGTTTGCTTTTGTTTCTGAGAGCAGTGTAGCAGCAGTGACTCTTGAAATGCAATCCCTTTATAATTGAAATTAAACAAAAAGGTGGGGGGGGGGAGTTATTTCTGACAGGAAATGATGTCATTTGAAAGTCTGCCCTGGACAGTAGATGATGATGGAGGATTTTTCTCCCATCAGTGATGTGACCTTAAAATTGTACTATATAAATTGACAGGGCACTTCAATTATTTTTTTTTTCTGTTTATTTTCATTATCATCATACAAGGCTAATAGTAATGGGGATAATATTTATTATTATTTTTATATTAGCTTTTATTATTTATCTGTATTTTTTAATCTTTAAATAATCTATTATTATGTGAAAGGCAGTCAGTCGTGTCCGACTCTTTGAGACTCCATGGACTATACAGTCCATCAAATTCTCCAGGCCAGAATACTGGAGTGGGTAGCCATTCCCTTCTCCAGGGGATCTTCCCAACCCAGGGATTGAACCCAGGTCTCCTGCATTGCAGGTGGATTCTTTACCAGCTGAGCCACGATTATTATACTTGAGTGCTTACACGGTGCCTATGTACGGTGCTGCATGCTACACAAGCATCGTTTCACTCAGCTTCACAACTGAAATAATTAGCCTCATTTTAGAGATTAAAAAGCCAAAGCTGACAGGGAACACATAAATTCTTCAAAGTTGAACCGTTACAGTTTCTCATGGCAAAAGTGTATTCACATTCATGTCTGTCAAATACTCAGCCAGACTTTCTCAGCTGTTACTATGTACCTCTGTTTTAGTTCCAGAGGTTCTCACTCTGGACACTTGGAATAGTTGGGCCCATTTTCAGGATTTCTACACAGTAGGCTGGGATAAAGCCAGGAATCTATACTCTCCAGACTCTGTTCTGACAACTTTCAGAATCACTGTTTAAGAAATCTCTTCAGTAATATAAAAATTATCATTAAAGTTTTGTATCTCTCTACTAAACTTATTTTTAAGGTAAAATATTTTCTTTAAAATATAAAACAAGGCAGAGAAATTTCAGAAAATGAACTGTTTCTCATCTCACCAACCAATGTTAGCTATTTTTTTTCATATGTTGCTATTTCCTTCTGTTTTACATACAAGTATATGCTTTTCTGGTTGCTGTCTCTCTTTGGCCATCTGTAACAATGGTCCATATAAGATGTTACAGAATAATTTTAACATTTACTGTTCTATGATAAGTAGTTTTAATTTTATCATATAGGTCCTTATAAAGCTTGCATCAGTCAGAATACTCCAGTTGCAAGAAAACAAAAACTCAAACTGGCTCTTATGAAAATGAGGATCTATTGGTTAATATATTAACCAATAAATATTTAATAGTCAATAAATTAAATGAGGATTTATTGGTTAATAACTGAGAACAGAGTGAAACTGGATTCAGAGACAGAACTCCATCAGGCCTTTCTCTCTCTGTCTTGTCTCTTTGCCCCTCCATCTCCCTGCTTCAGACTGGCCTCCTGTATTAATTGCTTCTTGCACTCTTTTGGATTTTCTCAGGTTCTCAGGCTGCTTGTTCTCATGATTTCCTTGTGGCAAGAACCATAGCCTCCTACCTTAAGAATGCAAGGCATGGAGAAGAACTAGATTTCATGCTTATTCCAGAATGAAAAACCTTTTAGACTTTGTCTTGGGTGGTGTGCCCATACCCTGGACCAACCCTGGTGGCATAGCCACCAAAGGTAAAGTTTTGTGATTTACACAACCTGGACTCACATCTACTCTTGAGGCCAGGAGATAATATGCTATCATTGTGATCCTCCAAAACCACAAAACTTGAGGAAAATTCACGGCCTAACCTTTTCCACATGTAAATAAAATGAAAATATATGTGTGTTGATAGAAGTAAAACAGCTAAACCAAAGAGTTAAGAAATTTTAAGGATTTCATATATCTCTTAATTGTTTACAAAAAATAGTCTACCAATATATACTGTTACAAGCACAGTTTCAAGGTACTGTTTTTACCACCCCCCTGCCATTTTTCACTATTTTCTTTTAATACCTTATAGTAAATCATCTGGTTATACATAAACTGTAAAAAGAGTGCCCAGTCATTATAGCAGTCAAAATGTTTAAAAGACCATGTAGTTTAGTAATTAGATAATTCCTATGTATATTCTACTTGTGATTATTCATATTTATTTTCTTCTAACTCTAAAATGCTATATATACTGTATATTTATTAGTGACATTACATCTGGCATAAATAAAATTCAATTGTGTAAATAACTGTTTCTAAAATTATAAATAACACTGTATTTATTTATTCCATAGGATGCATTATTTAACAGTATGACTTCCTATGATATATATGATTATATATAACATATGCAAATAGATTATACATAACAGAAAAGAGAAATCTGACCTGAAAAAGAGATAAAAAGGATTAAAAGACCTGGTAAGGTTTAGATAGGGCTTCCCTGGTGGCTCAGATGGTAAAGAATCTGCCTGGAATGCAGGAGACCAGGGTTTGATCCCTGGGATGGGAAGATCTCCTGGAGGTTGTGGTAACCCACTCCAGTATACTTGCCTGGAGACTCCCATGGACAGAGGAGCCTGGCGGGCTATACAGTCCATGGGGTCGCAAAGAGTTGGACACACCCGAGTGAATATGCACAAGGTTTGGATAAATTAAAAATATCAATATGTACTCAGGCTGTGAAATACAAACAACACAAATATAATTTTCCTTTTGTCATAAATTTGTTAGAAGTCTCTATGTTATCTTCCTCAATGCCCAGTGGAAATGATATAATGTGCATATGTAAGCAGAGATCAAAATCTACATACTAATAACCAATTAAAAACATGAAGACTCTGAGAAAACTGAAGGATTTAGGAAAATTCAAGGACTCAGTACAAGTTATGAATATTAAACAAAAGTGACTTAAAAATATATATGGCAATAGTGATTTTTTTTTTAAAGGAAGGAATCAATTTCAAAATAGGCTTTCATTCTCCAAATATTAGTAATAAAAATATAAATAATAATAATTATAATCAACTGCATGAGTCAGATTTATAAAAACCTTTCTATGATAATATACAAAAGGAGAACATAGTATTAAATGTAAATCATGCACAAGTTACGAAATCATGCACAATAATATTCACACACACCTAAACTGCAAAAAATTAAATAACTTCTACTCCAGTTTTTTGGTCAAAACATAAACTGGCAGTCACAGATGGTTTATATTAAAAATTAAATAATTTTTAAAAATAAAGAGAAACTATGATAATATAAAGGTTCTATTGAAATATAGTCTTTGATATTTTAATACTTTTATTAAATTTTATTTTATTTTAATAATCTTATTTATGTCTATTATACATTTACAAATGGAGTCATCTTAAAACTAGGATTAAAAATTGCTAGACGATCATCAGTACAAAAGATAAAGAACAAAACATAAAACTCAGTAGGGAAATAAGTTACTGATGTGAACACACAGACATGCAGACACGGACAGACACAGAGACATACACACGGCCACTGCTTCAGGATATTGCTTCATAACTGTGAATTCCTAAAACCTTTTTAAATAGAGAGGTCAAGTTTGGACGATGACCATACTGGACCACATCACCCAGTTGGAACAGTCAAGCTGTCTAAATTTAGTTGGTTCTCTGATTCTGGCTATTCCCACCTCCAAAAAAGCCTGAGTGAAAACCACTTAAGTAGCAAATTATATACCAGTACTCACCAAAATATTAAAATTATATTCAGAGTATACAGAAAAAAATTTCAAAACTAAAAAAAAGAGTAAATCAAAAGAATGCATATGGCAATCATTTCCTGATCAATTGCATAATCCATTAATCAGAATAAAGTTAAAATATCTTATTGGGCAACACATAACTTCTATGAAACAGAATATCACAAAAATTAAAATTTGAGCAATTCAAACAATAAGGAAATAAATTGCATAAATTACTAATAAAACTGAAACAGAAGTTCCTGCCTACAAGATGTCAATGTGATAGAAAACTTTAAATTCTAGTAATTTTTATACTGTTATACCACAGTACTCTCTGGACTGCTATCACCGAATTTGAAGTGTGAAGTGAATGACCAATCACCAGCCACCCACTTTTTTGCCTTTAACAGATGAAGCAAAATATTAATATTATAATTGTTTGATTCTATCTTCCTAATGATGGAAAAAAGGAAACAATTGTTCCTAAGATAACTTTTTTTAAAGTTCTTTTACAAAGACTTCCTTTTTAAAAACATCAATTTCCATGTCTCATTTTTTTTTTTTTCTAGTCTCTTAAAAAAATTTAAAAAGCCCTAATTTGCTCGTCTTGCTATAATTGGTCCTAGTAGACTGGGGAAGGCCAAAACTTGTATGAGGGGTCCTGAGAAACAAAGAAGGGGTGAGGTGAGTAGAAACAGTAGGCACAGACATTTTCAAGGATTTTTATCATAAAGCAAAACAGAGAAATGGGAGAGTAGTCAGAAAAGGCTGTGGGGGCTTAGAATGGAATTTATTTTTAAATAGATGAGCTAGTTTATGTTTGATTGTTAGAAGTAGAAAAAGGAGTCAAGAATGAGAGGTCACAGCATTCCTTGAATAAGCACAATGAAACAGATACAATGTATTAAACACTGGCTTTATCTAACAGGAAATGCAAGAGGGGCACTGGTAAATTAGGTCAAGGGATGAGGAATACATGGAGGAAGTGACCCAGAAGATGGGATGACTATCTCTCTATCAACGTGAGAACAGAAGGAGGAGACAGGACTTAAATGTGTCCTCTCAGGTAATTACCTCTCAGCAGGTAATTATCAGGAAAATGTGATAAGGACCAAGTTAAGATCCATTGGTAGAAATTTAAATGGCATCAGTCAGTCAAGCTGTTCAGCCATGTTCACTGATCAGATGTAGACATGAAATGAGTAGAAATTTAGACGGAAGGAGAGTTGGGACTTTGCTAGGATAGCACACTAGAGAATGAGGTATAAGGGAACAGCGGGTATATGCCAAACAAACACTGTCATGGGCCATAAATCTACACCAGAAAAGGAGAGAAGAAAAACATGAGGACCAAGTGCTAAAACTTTCATTGAAATGCTGGGGAGATGGAGTGGATGCTATTAACAGATTTAGTTCAGTTCAGTCACTCAGTCGTGTCCGACTCTTTGCGACCCCATGGACTGCAGCACGTCAGGCATACCTGTCCATCACCAACTCCCAGAGCTTACCCAAATTCACGTCTATTGAGTCGGTGGTGCCATCCAACCATCTCATCCTCTGTTGTCCCCTTTTCCTCCCGCCCTCAATCTTTCCCAGCATTAGGGTCTTTTGAAATGAGTCAGTTTTTTGCATCAGGTGGCCAAAGTATTGGAGTTTCAGCGTCAGCATCAGTCCTTCCAGTGAATATTCAGGACTGATCTCCTTTAGAATTCACTGGTTGGATCTCCTTGCTGTTAAGGGACTCTCAAGAGTCTTCTCCAACACCACAGTTCAAAAGCATCAATTCTTCTGTGCTCAGCTTTCTTTATAGTCAAACTTTCACATCCATACATGACTACTGGAAAAACCATACCTTTGACTACACAGACCTTTGTTGGCAAAGTAATGTCTCTGCCTTTTAATATGCTGTCTGGATTGGTCATAGCTTTTATTTCAAGGAGCAGGTGTCTTAATTTCATGGCTGCAGTCACCATCTGCAGTGATTTTGGAGCCCCCCAAAAATAAAGTCTGTCACTATGCTCTTCAGTTTAGTTGCTCAGCCGTGTCCGACTCTTTGTGATGGTTATATTCCCTTAATTTAAAAAAAAAAAAAGAGAAGCTGGAGTTCTGAGAAGGAGACATGGCCCAGCTGCAATGAGGAACAAGGAGGATATTGATCCATTACGCTTCTGATTCTGGGCAGTGAAAGATATGAGAAGAAAATTATTACCTCAAAGGACTGATGAAACACCAATACTTTGGCCACCTGATGCAAAAAACTGACTCATTTCAAAAGACCCTGATGGTGGGAAAGATTGAAGGCAGGAGGAGAAGGGGACAACAGAGGATGACATGGTTGGATGTCACCACCAACTCAAAAAGAAAAATAGCCACCACTGCATAGGTCTACAGAGGAAGCAGAGAGACCTTAGGAGAAAGCTGGTTTCAGGTAGAGTAGGTATGACTGACAAAAAAGGCAAGTTTGCTGATGATGAACAGTGGGTCCCAGGGTGCAGAGTGGGAGAGACTGGGGGTTTCCAGATTGGATCTGAAAAATGATCTTAACAGTTTAAAACATTTTTCAGGGAAGTTGCAAAAAGAATTGTGCACATATCCTTAAATTTCATTTTAAGCAACAGATGCAATTAGGAATAATTCTTTCAAGGTTTTTATGAGAACTCTGGGTTCACAAACAATGCCATTTTACTGTTGAAGGCTTCTAAGCATTCAGAGAAGGACCTGTCTATTGGAGCTGTCTTAAGTGAACTAATGAATGAACATTTGTTTAAAAGTCCCAAATTCCTCCCCTTTTGTACACAAATGTTGTACACTGGGCACAACATGATTCTTAGTGAAAAAGAGATTTAGATCTGATAGAATGTGTGTGGTGGGAATTTCACAGAAGCGTATAAAAGAAGTATTATTTTTAAAGAAGAAAGGCATAATATACTGACCACCAGTTGGCGTTTTCTTAGCCTTTTGTTTTCTGAACTTTTCTTTTTTTAAACAAAGCATTAAACCTTAAGAAGAAGTTACTTATGATTTTGGCAAAGTGCCTGCGTGCTAAGTCACTTCAGTTGTGTCTGACTGTTTGGGACCCTATGCATTGTAGCCCTCCAGGCTCCTCTGTCCATGGGATTCTCCCGGCAAGAATATTGGAGTGGGTTGTCATGCCCTTCTCCAGGGGACCTTCTCAACACAGGGACTGAACCCGCATCTCTTATGTTTCCTGCATTGGCAGGTGGGTTCCTTACTACTAGTGCCACCTTGTAAAGGGCCTAGTATAAGTCTTATAGTTTAAAAATATTAGAAACTTTTTCTTCCCAAATTTTATAAACAGTAAGTAAAATTCACCCTTAAATCTACCATATCACTACTATCATTTTGGAATGAATTTTTATTATTTTTTTCCTCTGCATAAAGATAATGTTTTTCAAATTGGCATTTTAACTGTAGACAGTTTCATTTTTCATATTTTACTTTGTTGTTTTATGTTATAGTTTATAACTTGACTTTGTACACCTTTCCCCATGTCATTTCTTAACATCAAACTCATCGTTATTTTGTAAGGACTGTGGAGCTTATTATGGAAAATCATTTTCCTGTTATTTGATAGTTTGACTGTTTCCCATGTTTTTTCTATTATAAAAAAGGCCACAAGGAACTTCTTAATGTTCTGTAAAGTGTCTCTGATTATTCCTTTAGATTTTAAATTCCTAGAATTGGAATTCTGAGGTCATAGGAGAAAAGATTTCTTGTAAATATGACTATTTCCCCCTCCAAGCTTTATCTATTTTTAAAGTCAGCCATTGTTTTAAAGCAGGTCACTGTTATTTATGGCTCTTTATTCTAGCTAAAAAGTAGTGCCTTAACTGGAAATTATTTCCATAAGGGCCTTACAATTAGGCCTACAAATATATCTATTAAATTTATAAATAGTCTCATTTCAGCAGCTCCTAAACATCAGAAGAATCATGCTCTGTCTCCAAAGAGTTCAGAGGCCAATGAGAAACTTGTCCTACCCCTCGCCCCCCCAAAAAGCTAGGAATTAATTCAAATAAAAATGGAAGCTTTATTGCATTTATGCAACCTGACAGCTAACCTCAAAATATTATTTCCTTTGGTATCTGCAATTTTATTTTTTACAACAAAGCTTTTGGTTTTAGGACACAAATAAGACATTGCAATTTATTGCAGAAGTAACCATTTACCTGGTGTCAGTAGGCTGGGCCCATTTTCAAAAGGAAATTAATGATAAACTTCAATTTGAGGCAAGTCAAAGCTACATATATATTATGGAGCTCATTTCAAAAAATGACACAAAATTAAAATGAAATAGCCTCTAAAATTTGAGAACCCTTGGGCACAGTAAATCTTAGTTATAGGAGAAAATGAAACATCCTATGATAAGATCAGGTCTGATAAGATGTAATAAAAACATGAGTCATGATACATAAGGTCAGAAGGATCAATATAAAATGTGAAATGAACGCACAAATTGCCTAGTCGTAGACACCCAAAGTGTTTGGAAGTGACAGGGGAATTAAATCGCAAGTAAAGATGAATATTAAATGAGGTTGAACGTGCAATACATCATTCCTAAATCTACCTAGGTATTCCTAAAATGTGTGTCATTTTTTTCCCCCTGGAAATAACTAAGATCTAAGCCAAGGTTAAATAAAAAATAAAGTGAGAACATGGTCATCATGAAATTTAAACAGTGATACTGTATATATGTGAAGGGAAGGAGATGAAAAAATATGGTGTCTAGTAGCTGTAAAATACAGTTAAGAGAACCACAGATATTTATTCTTGTAAAACACAGTCTAACTTACTGACTTACTCTTAATACCTAACCTTGAAAGTGTTATGGAAAAATCTGCAGGAACTGGAACTGCCAAAAACCTACTGAAATAAAACCATAGAGCAGCCTGACATTTATCCCACCCAGACCTCTGACTTACATGACTCTTTAATGAGCAAGAAGGTACATTTAAAATTTTTCTGAAACACATTTTCTTTGTAGTACAAAGTGCCATGGAAAGAGAAATAGCCTCAAAGCTTGTCCTGGGTGGCATTCAACTCTGTCTTTGCTGCTTGCTAGCATATAAGCTGAAATAATTTCCAGATTCCTTTGAGCTTCAGTTTCCTCATTTGTGAAATGGAGATGAGTCTCATAAATGCTGACCAAGTGAAAACATGAAATGTTATTACTGGATAGCTTTCAAAACCCATCCATTTCTTTTCCCCCCTGCCACTCCCTAACCTCTAGTGACTGCAGAAATATGAACTGATCTTAATTGAGCTGTTCCTACCTCTAATTTGTGGTTAAAATCAGTCTTTGAGATGAAATACAAAAGGGAAATGGAGGTGACTAAAGATGATTAATGGTACGAACTTTTAAATGCTGCTTTTCAGGTTCTCTGAAGAGATAGAAGAGGTGTTATTATACACTTTTCTTTATACAAAACCTGAGGCTCTGGGTGACAATGACTTTGAGATCCATGTTCTCCTTCTCATGCTAATATTGTATCTTATATGGTCTATATGAATAATGAGGTGATGTTTAAAAGTTCATTAATATTTCTTTCACTTTTTATAGCATCTGGCATTCACCTTATTTCCAGCCTTTTCTGGGTATTTGTCTGGTTAATAGAATTTACTATAGAAGAAATGCCAAAAGGAAAGTACTTCTACTGACATTCACAATTCAGTAGGACAATAGCCTTGAAAACCAAGCTATTGTCCCCATAAAAGATTTGCTAAACTACTTTCTCTCTTCTTTCCAATTCCTGTGACTGACCTAGTTAGATGCATTGCAAGAATCCCTCACTGTATAGAGATAGAGGCCTCCAAGTTGCACAACTCCAGGAGGGACTATCCTCATGATATTCATTGGTTTTCTCCAGAAGATGCCATCACATGAAATAAAATCTGAATAATATGCAAGGACATACTTCTGTACCCCATTAGGGTTAGCTGGAGTCAAGAAGATGAGATGGAAATAAAAGGAAAACAATTTTTGCTGCTCACTTAGGTGGGGCAATGGGGAGTGGAGGGGAGAGGAAGGCATGAATGGACCAGATGTGGGTGTCCCAGCAGGGGAAGTGCTCTCCATAGTTTAGGAAGCTGTGGAGGCCAGGGACTCTTGCCTTCACCTACTTCTTAATCTGGCAGGATTAATAGGCTGCTCTCACATTCATGTGGAAAGCAGAAACATGAAAGCCGAGGGCTGCAGATGGTTAGTTTCCTAGGTTCTCTGTCCTTGGGTCTGTTGTGGAGAAGGCGTAGCCAAAGCAGCTGAACATGAAGCAGGGACGCTGAGCAGAGGAGGCCACCTCGGTTCTTGCTCCTAGAGCTGCAGGCTACACGGGATCACAGTCAGACAGTCAGATGTGGGCAGCACCAGTGAGAGCCTGAGTGACGCTGAGGTAGTCAGAAGGCCTCGCATGGCCCTGTCTGCATCCAGAGAAAAGGTGCTGACCGCAGCCCTGAACCCAACAGGGCTGGCCGCTCCAAGAGGACAAGGGGCACTGCTCTGGAGGCCAGAGAAAGGGAAGACTAGCAAGGGGAGCAGAAGCACACCCTCCCCTCATACCTAGACACCATCTTTAGGAAACAGGGATGTTTAGGGTAGAACAGTCTTTGAGAGAGAGTGGGAATAAAATTCAAATACTCTAGCAACTTGAAAATATCTTAGATTACATATTGGATACATTTTTGTATTAATAACCAGAAGATCAAGTAGTAGGAGACAAATACAAATAGTTACAATATAGGAACACTGCATTTTTCCTTCATATACTTAAGCTGAGTAAGAAGTGTATGAGAAATGCTACTCCCTATAAGGTGTTCACAGTTTACACTTACACAACTCCTAGAGTTTATAAAACATCTGCAAGTAAGTTTTGATTTTAGAATCAGATTATCAAGCTAGAAAATATGTGGATTTCACCAAGTGATCTGAGATTTCACAAGGTGAGAAAAGTGGGAAGGAAAGATAAAATTTTGAGGTAAGTTAAAAAAATCTTGACATGGCAGCATAATGGCCGAGATCTTGCCTTGCTGCACGTGGAAGCTCGTCATGAAGCTGCTGCATGTATCTGTACAGCTCTGAGGTGGAAATGCAAGATCAGGGAACCAAAGTCAGACTCTGGAATGAATATACTCACATATATACATATACGTATATACGTGTATATGTAGGTGTGTGTATACACACACACAGTACACATACATAAATATATATGTGCGTATATATATACATATAACTATGATTATATATACATTTTTTCACATACACAAACATTCTTGAGTAAAATTATATAATTCAAAATCAGAAGGCAGAGGATAGACCTATTCAATAGGAAGGACATCGACAATACACTTACTATGTTGTGTGGGAAAAGACGTTAGATGTCTAACATATCCCTCTTTTCCTCATGCACACATTCCAAATGAATTCAAGATAAGAAAATAAAATGTAAAATGCTAAAACAAATACATATATGATTAGAAGGAAGTGTTCCTCTTTAAGAATGAAACAAAAATGAGACGTGATGAGCAAATTAAATACAATTAAATGTATTAAATTTTAATGTAATTAAAAAACAGAATTTTTAAGTTAAAAAAAAAAAAACTCCTATATGGCAAATAAACACCATAAACGACTTAAAGTACAGATTGGCAAATGTTTTATAAATACAAAAGCTAGAATTTGTTGGAATATATATTAGTGCAACCTGTTGCAAGGCAATTTGCTTATAACAATCAACATTTTGATTGAGGATACACAAGTTGTCTCCATGCACTTACACCAAGACAATATTTTGAGAAAGAAACAGGGATTTTAGTGAGAGAGGTACAAAACTAGGGATCTGCATTCAAGAGAGGCCAATTTTTCCTAAATGCACTGGCTTATTGATTTAAATATTTCTTACTAATAAGCAAGTTCATTATTAGCTTATCACCTGGATGAAATATCCCTATAAATGCATAAGGAGATGCACAATGACAAGGAGTGGACTGTTTAATAGGAAAAATAGCTTTCACCTGTTAGTTACAAAAATTGAGGTAGATCTCCGTCCTCAAATGTTGACAGAGTTCAGTAACATGTTCCTGCATCAAAGGAAGCACGTTGTAGAAATGTATAGGTGGTATAAACAAGTTTCATTAACAAAGGAGAATACAAAAGCCATTATATACAAATACCCTGGTGGCTCAGATGGTAAAAAATCTGCCTACAATGCAGGAGACCCAGGTTCAATCACTGGGTGGGGAAGAGCCACTGGAGAAGGAATGGCAACCTAATCTAGTATTTTTGCCTGGAGAATTCGATGGACAGAGGAACCTGGTGGGCTACAGTCCATGGGGGTCACAAAGAGTTAGACACAACTGAGCAAGCATCTAACACTTTCACTTTCATATACACACACACACCTAGGTGTGTTGCATATGCGTATAAAATTTAGAATAATCTTCACCAAGCTTTTAACATTGGTTACATGTGGGAAGTTAAAAATGGAAGGAAGAAATTTCTATTTTAATCCTGACTTCTTTCCTTTCATTGTTCTCCTTACTCTCTATTTTTTTCTTCCTTCCTTTCTTCATTTTTTGTTTGTAATTTAAAATATGAAAGGGGTTGCTATTTATTTTAAAATGTAGTAAACAATCAAACATATTTGTACAACAAAGCATGGTATATTCTGTACGTTGATTAGAATCACAATTTAATTTCAGAAAAATTAGTAAACACACTCAAAGATTTAGTCTCGGTTGAAGGTAGAAGTGGGGGAAGTTTGGGAAGAAAAGTTGTCAAGACATGAATAGCAGCTAAAATGAAGCATTTAATTTACTTCATTTGATTTGTAACTCAACAACCAATGTGACTTCTTTTATTATCCAAAATAAATTGATTAAAATGAACAAAAATATAACTCATCTACCTATTTTTAAAGAACATTACAGCATACTGACACATGTATATGGAATTTAGAAAGGTGATAACGATAACCCTATATGCAGAACAGAAAAAGAGACACAGAAATACAGAACAGACTTTTGAACTTTGTGGGAGAATGTGAGGGTGGGATATTTCAAAAGAACAGCATGTATACTATCTATGGTGAAACAGATCACCAGCCCAGGTGGGATGCATGAGACAAGTGCTCGGGCCTGGTGCACTGGGAAGACCCAGAGGAATCGGGTGGAGAGGGAGGTGGGAGGGGGGATCGGGATGGGGAATACATGTAAATCCATGGCTGATTCATATCAATGTATGACAAAACCCACTGGAAAAAAAAATAATAATAATAATAAAAAAAAAAAAAAGAAAAACAAAAAAAAAATAAAAATAAAAAATAAACATCTCTCTTTGTACCTATTACCTAGGCAATTCTGAATTGAAAACCAAGTTTATGTTTCAGCAAGCAGAAACAAATTTGTCTGTCTTAGATTGGGTTCCCTAGAAGCAGACTCCAAGACTAGGATGTGATTCTGGTGAATGTGATTTACTTATTGAAGAAGTGCTCCCAAGGGAGATTAGTAAGGGATTGTGTAAGGCCAGCAGAACAGGAAAGAGAGGGAAGCGCAACAAAGATGAAACTGTAGGCAAAGTCTCTCAGAGTTTGCATGTCCACTCCTGCAAAGGCTGCAGGGCATTAAATTAAACTCAGTTATCCAACTCCAGGCAAAAGTGCCTGGGCTTTCGGTTATTCATTGACTAAGGGCCCCTGCTTGAGGAAGGGTCTGGAAAGGAGGGGAGATAGTTCCCAGTGACTCTGTAGCATGTGGGTAAAGGAATTTCAGGAACCTGAGGGAAGCAGTCCTAACAGAAGTGCAGGTACAATCTACAAGCAAAGCAAAGTTAAGACAGGAGAAGGATGCATCCAAAAAGAAACCTGTATCCAAGAAGATCTGGACAGAACATCCATAGTACTCACTCCAAAAGGGATTTTATTTTATTTACAAATACTTATCCATTTGTTCAAAATATTGAGTTGAACAAAAGTCATCTCCTTTCTCACACTATAGGGCAAAAAAAAAAAAAAAAAAAAATCAACTGAAGAAACCTGCAGAAGCAGTGATTCTAGTTCAGAGAGGTTTCTAAGAATTCCCAGGAATGCATAATAATTTAACAGCTCCAATTTAGTCAGACGAACGTTTAAAGTTCTTAATATTTAATGGATTTAGACTTTTCAGTTCTAAGATAAAAAGAGCAATTCAGCTTCCTGTTATTACTTTGCTTCAAGATATTTTATTTTTCAAATTTTAGCATTCTTTTCAAAACTCTTAGAAACTTAGTGGAGAAAGAGTACACTTCTTTAAAAAAAGAAAACTCTAAATATTTCACAGAGGTAATTCCAGTTATTTACTCTTTAATTATTCTAATGCATCTCTGGACCCTAGGGGAAATGAATCCTTTCACGTTGATCTTACATAAAATCAACATTGTGTTTCCTTAGCACAACTTAAAGGAAACAACTTAAAACAAGCTACACCCAAAGAAGGAGATTAAGTACTCAGAGTCCCCGTGAACTAGCTGTGGTATCATTAAACTTGGCCTCATTTTCTCCATAGGACCCTGACATTCTTATACATTTCTCCTCTGTAGCCTTCAGCAAGTTTCCTAAGCTCTCTTGGCCTCAGTTTCCCTATTGGTTTTCTGGTAGGGCTCGAGCACACAGTAGGCATTCAGGAAATACATGCTCAAGGAGTAGATGGAGAATTTATCAACCTTATTTAGAACTCTGTACCTTAGTGTCTACGGCTCTATATATCTAAAATATATTCACATATTTTTTTCCTATCCATGTGTTACTAGCTTTCTATTGCAAATATAGTGGCTTAAAGCAACACATATCTATTACCTCACAGTTTCTATGGGTCAGTGGTCTACACAAGGTTTCTAGCTGAATCCTCTATCAGGATTTCACAAGGCTACAATCAAAGGCCCAGCTGGGCTGCACCCCTTTCTGGTGCTCAGGCTCCTTTTCCAAGTTCACGTGGTTCTTGGCAGAATTCAGTTCCAGGCAAGAGTGGCACTTAGGTCTCTGTTTTCTTGTTGTTTATTAGATGCTGCTCTCAGCTCCTAGAAACCACTCACAGTTCCCTACCATGCGGCTGCTTTAACAGGTCCTCCCTCAACATGGCAGCTCGCTTCTTCAGAGCCAGCAAGACACAGACTCATCCCACAATCTCATATCTCACTCCAAGCTACTCTGCTCAAAATTGCATACACACACACACACACACACACACACACACACACACACACGTCTATATGGTGAGAATGACTTCCTATTGCTTTTCCTATATTCAGTGGGTCAGAAGCAAGAAGACCATAGGTTCTGCCCACACTCAAGGGAAAGGATCACACAAGAAGGGTTCACCTTCATTCATTGGGGGTCATCTTGAGGAGCATTTGCCAAACTATGCACATTGTGTTGACTTCAAAGTCAAATTCAAGTCACAACATTCTTCTTTGATCACCAAGCACTGGAGTCTAAATAAGACAGAACTAAGCATTTATGGAACTAAAGAGCCTCTTGATGAAAGTGAAAGAGGAGAGTGAAAAAGTTGGCTTAAAGCTTAACATTCAGAAAACTAAGATCATGGCATCTGGTCCCATCACTTCATGGGAAATAGATGGGGAGACAGTGGAAACAGTGTCAGGCTTTATTTTTTTGGGCTCCAAAATGACTGCAGATGGTGACTCTAGCCATGAAATTAAAAGATACTTAGTCCTTGGAAGGAAAGTTATGAGCAACCTAGATAGCATATTAAAAAGCAGAGACATTACTTTGCCAACAAGGGCCGGCCGGTCAAGGCTATGGTTTTTCCAGTGTTCATGTATGGATGTGAGAGTTGGACTATGAAGAAAGCTGAGCACCAAGGAATTGATGCTTTTGAACTGTGGTGTTGGAGAAGATCTTGAGAGTCCCTTGGACTACAAGGAGATCTAACCAGTCCATCCTAAAGGAGATCAGTCCTGGGTGTTCATTGGAAGGACTGATGCTGAAGCTGAAACTCCAATACTTTGGCCACCTCATGCAAAGAGTTGACTCATTGGAAAAGACCCTGATGCTGGGAGGGATTGGGGGCAGGAGGAGAAGGGGATGACAGAGGATGAGATGGTTGGATGGCATCACCGACTCGATGGACATGGGTTTGGGTAGGCTCCAGGAGTTGGTGATGGACAGGGAGGCCTGGCGTGCTGTGATTCATGGGGTCGCAAAGAGTCGGACACGACTGAGGGACTGAACTGAACTGAACTGAAGCATTTATGTATGGTGATATTCTTCACCATCTGTCATGTTCTCTCTCTTTCACACACACATCACATCATATGTGTGCACGCAGGCTAAGTTGCCTCAGTCGTGTCCAACCCTTTGTGACCCAATGGACTGTAACCTGACAAGCTCCTCTGTCCATGGGATTTTCCAGGCAAGAATATTAGAGTGGCTTGTCATTGCCTTCTCCAGGGTATCTTCCCAACTAAGGGACCCAGGAATAGAACCCCAAGTCTCATTCTCCTGCACTGGCAGGTGGGTTCTACATTTAGGAGTAAATGCTTAATGGGAATTGCTTGAGATTCCTTTAACCTGGAATCTTGGAGATACTTGTAATCTTTATATGCCCTTTGGTCATACTATCCAAACATCAGCAAATGATGCTAAATTTTTTGACAACATAGAATCCTTACTTTTCCCCCATTCATAGTCTTCACTCTATTTCAAACCTCAAACATACCATGTCTGAGAAATGCTTCAAGGTTTTGCTTTATGCTTTTAGTCTCTGCCAAACACAGGAAAGCCAGCCCACATTGTGTGTTAGTCACTCAGCTGTGTCCAGTTCTTTGAGACCCTGTGGACTGTAGCCCACCAGGCCCCTCTGTTCATGGGATTCTCCAGGCATGAATACTGGAGTGGGTTGCCGTTTCCTTCTCCAGGGGATCTTCCTGACCCAGGAATCAAACCCTGGTTTCCTGCATTGCAGGCAGATTCTTTACCATCTGAGCCGTGATGGGAACCCTCCCTGGCAATATTACCACACAGTGATCTCAAGTAATCTACACATAGCACACGACAGATGTTTTCTTCACAGAAAACATTTTAAAGCACTTAAACATCTCATCCTTTGACCAGCAGATGTATAAAGACTAAAAATAATTTATATAATATGTTTTGTTTCGGTAACAGATAAACTAAAATAACATTTATAAAAAGTCAAACAAAACATAAAGTGCCAAAAAAAAAAAAAAACATAAAGTGCAAGTACACATTAGAAAAGGCAAATTTTATGATGAACTAAAAGAAGTACATAAAACTTGTTTTTTAAGACATAAATACAAGATTAATTGGAAATTGCTTTTTAAATTTTATTAAAATTAATATGTGTAAGAAAACCCATATTTTTACAGATTAGAGTGTAGAACATGAAAATTGCTAAAAAACTGTGTGTTGTCTATAATCTGCTGTGGTCTAAATGGATAAATGGTTCTACTTGGTGTGCTGGTTTCTAAGGCTGTCTGTTGAGTCTGACACAACTCAAGTCAGTCCTTCACATTAAAGAAGCTCAACCTAGATACTGCTGTTACAAAGTTCTATAGTTAGAATGTTAGAATTAAATTTAGAAAGGGGGAAAAAAATACCACAGCACCTATACACCACCTATGGCTAAGACCTATACAACTGAACACAGTGAACAAAGCCTGTTATTTTCTTTCATCTATGTCACAAGCATTATGCTTAAACTGAGGTTTTTAGACATGCAAGAAACCTACTTGTTGCTAACTTCACAGATTTGAAATATATGAATCTATTTATTCTCCTCTTTACTTAACAATACTGGGCCATCCTGGTGCCTTGCTGAATTTTGGGGAAATCAAGCAAGGAAGTTTACTGTTCTGATGATTCCCAAACATCCACTTGGTGACTAAAATTTTATTTAAAGTTAAAATGATAAAAAGGTAGATTTGTTAACAAATTAGTATGTCTTGCCCAAGGAAGAGTACAGAAATAGAATAATCAATTCTCACACTTCCATAGTTTAAACAATATCTCCTTTATAAACATGCATTATTAAGAACTTCAAACTCCTGATGATTGAATGGTGTTTTAACATATGACTGTAGTAGCATTTCTTTCCTATGATTAAAGAAAAATAATCTTCCAGACACGCTATCAAACTGCAGCTAAATCATTCTGTATAGTTGAAAGTGTTCTTTAATAATTAGGAAATATCTATGTGCAGGTCAAAACTGAGGCATCTAATGACATATCCTAATAACTCTTCATGTGTTCATTCTATTTTGTTTTGTTTACTATATCATGAGCAATGCTGACTATACTTAGTATATCAAAAGCAATACTTTTGTGACTTACAAGGCCCATTTTTAGAACAATGTTTGCTTTAGTTAAATATAACAATGTTTTAAAGGAAGTTCCCAATATTCTCTTTAGATGTTTCCTCTGACTGGATTATTAACTCAGTGCCTGATTCAATTTACTTTCTAGGTTCTAATATCCAAGCCTCAACAAGAACCAGCAATTATTCTCTTCAGTAGAACTGCTGCCATAAATAAACTACTAAAATGCCAGACAAACAGAAATCATGGCATCCAGGAGTACTATCACCAACCTACAGATGTCAGCGTGCTTGCTCTCGCCACACAGATTTTTCTGGGAAATGGCCCTGCCCATCCCCTCACACTTCACAGCCATATTGTGTGCCTTGTGATGCAACCTGCTCCTTGGCCTCCACAGAGCTGAGGGGAACAGTCATCAAAAGTTGAGCTCTCTGTCGAGTGGCTGGCATCTGAAAGACATGAGGTAGGCTGATCCGATCACCTCGGAATTTGAACTAAGAAACACAAAGAAATGGGAACCAGAGACCAGGGCATAAAGGAAGAGGACAAGACGGAATAATTGCTGCAAAAGGAAAGAAAAGGAAAAGAAAAATTCCAAGGAAGCCATGGTATGTAGGTAGTATGTCAAGAAAATAGAGAAACAACACTGAAAGTGTCCCTGTGTGTTCCAGGAAAAAAAGGAAGAGAGGAGCCAGTTCATGGATTTGCCAGTTCCTGAAGGTTCCTGAAGCTTCTCACCTATGGGTAACTTCATAATAATTATTTCTCCTGCTTTGAAATTTTTTGACTGTCTCTGTTTTACATAACAAAAACAATAACAAGAATTTATTTTAATACTAAAGTGTTGGTGCTATATATAATCAGTACAACAGGGGTAGTAACCAACCTGAATGATTGCTGAATGTAAAATCCACTGCTAGCACATCCTGGCTTAGTCACTCTGATAATACCACGTAATATGTGCATCTCTAAGTCAGAGTAGGTGAAAGTGAAAGTTGTTCAGTTATGTCCGACTCTTTGTAACCCCACGGACTATATATAGTCCATGGAATTAGCTAGCAAGAATACTGGAGTGGGTAGCCTTTCCCTTCTCCAGGGGATCTTCCCAACCCAGAGATCGAACCCAGGTCTCCTACACTGCAGGTGGATTCTTTACCAGCTGAGCCACCAGGGAAGCCCATGAATACTGGAGTGGGTAGCCTATCCCTTCTCCAGTGGATCTTCCCAACCCAGGAAGCAAACTGGGGTCTCCTGCATTGCAGACAGCTTATCTACCACCAGAGCTATCAGGGAAGTCCAATAGGTAACATTACACAAACCAACCCATGTTCACCTTTGCCTTTGCAATTAGTGCAAAAATGATCATGAGTTCAAAAGTACCAGCAGGATTCCAACCTAGACCACTTTGATTTTAATGCGATATTAATTCTAATTGGAGATTAGATTATAAAACAACTAGCTGACATTTATGGAGTGCTTAACAAATGCCAAATACATCATTTAGTCTTTACAGCAATTACTTATTTTAAAAAAAAATTCTATTATGGGTTCCCTGTAGAGTTGAAGAAACTGCCAGTCTGAACAGCTGGTTCATGGTCATTCTGATGATATATTTTGAAGTCAAGTTTTAGTGACAGTCTAACTCTTCAGTTACCATTTTCAGCTATGACACTACACGACCCACCACTATGAGATAACACTCACAATATCACCTCCAAAAAGTCTGACACAATGCAGGCAGTTGGACAATTACGTATCATCACAGTAGCCACACAGAATTCTCAGGGAAGGGAGGCCCTGTTCACATCAGTCGACTGCTCTTCTGAGATCAAGAATAAATAGTAAGTGCCAAGTTCATTGTGAACCTAACCTGGAGTTGCTACTTGTAGGCTGATGTCTGTGGTTTGTGGGACATAATGTTAAGACATAATGTGACAAGAGGGCTCAGCTGACCCTGCAGTCTCAGAAACTTAGAATTGTTAGCAACCATAAATCACCTGGAATATCTGAATCATGAGTCTAGGGCGGGCAGTGAGTGCAGATCAGTTCAGTTCACTTCAGTCCAGTCACTCAGTCATGTCTGACTCTTTGCAACCCCATGGACTGCAGCACGCCAGGCCTCCCTATCCATCACCAACTCCCGGAGTTACTCAAACTCATGTCCATTGAGTCAGTGATGCCATCCAACCATCTCATTCTCTGCCATCCCCTTCTCCTCCTACCTTCAATCTTTCCCAGCATCAGGGTCTTTTGATATGAGTCAGTTCTTCATAATAGGTGGCCAAAGTATTGGAGTTTCAGCTTCAGCATCAGTACTTTCAGTGATTTGCTTTAGATTGGACTCGTTGGATCTCTTTCCACTCCATGGACTCTCAAGAGTCTTCTCCATCACCACAGTTCGAAAGCATCAGTTATTTGGTGCTCATCTTTCTTTATAGTCCAACTCTCACATCCATACATGACTACTGGAAAAACCATAGCTTTGACTAGATGGACCTTTGTTGGCAAAGTGATGTCTCTGCTTTATAATATGCTGTCTAGCTTAGTCATAACTTTTCTTCCTAGGAGCAAGTGTCTTTTAATTTCATGGCTACTGTCATCATCTTCAGTGATTTTGGAGGCCCCAAAATAAAGTCTCTCACTGTTTCCATGTTTCCCCATTTATTTGCCATGAAGTGATGGGACCAGATGCCATGATCTTAGTTTTCTGAATGTAGAGTATTAAGCCAACTTTTTCACTGTCCTCTTTCACTTTCATCAAGAGGCTCTTTAGTTTTTCTTCACTTTCTGACATAAGGGTGATGCCATCTGCATATCTGAGGTTTTTGATATTTCTCCTGGCAATCTTGATTCCAATCTTGTGCTTTGTCCAGTCCAGCACTTCTCATGATGTACTCTGCATTCAAGTTAAACAAGCAAGGTGACAATATACAGTCTTGACGTACTCCTTTCCTGATTTGGAACCAGTCTGTTTTTCCATGTCCAGTTCTAACTGTTGCCTCTTGACCTGCATACAGATTTCTCAAGAGGCAAGTCAGGTGGTCTGGCATTCCCATCTCATTAATAATTTTCCACAATTTATTGTGATCTACACAGTAAAAGGCTTTGGCATAGTCAATAAAGCAGAAGTAGATGTTTTTCTGGAACTCTCTTGCTTTTTTGATGATCCAGTGGATGTTGGCAATTTGATCTCTGGTTCCTCTGCCTTTTCTAAATCCAGCTTGAACTTCTGGAAGTTCACGGTTCATGTACTGTTGAAGCCTGGCTTGGAGAATTTTGAGCATTATTTTGCTAGCGTGTGAGATGAGTGCAATTGTGTGGTAGTTTGAACATTCTTTGGCATTGCCTTTCTTAGGGATTGGAATGAAAACTGACCTTTCCTGTGGCCAGTGCAGAGCTTTCCAAATTTGCTGGCATATTGAGTGCAGCACTTTCACAGCATCATCTTTCAGGATTTGAAATAGCTCAAGTGGAATTCCATCAACACTAGCTTTGTTCATAGTGATGCTTCCTAAGGCCCACTTGACCTCACATTCCAGGATATGTGGCTCTAGGTGAGTGATCACATCATCGTGATCATCTGGGTCGAAAGATCTTTTTTGTATAGAATAGCTCTTCTGTGTATTCTTGCCACCTCTATCGTAATATTTTTTGCTTCTGTTAGGTCCACAATGTTTCTGTCCTTTATTGTGCCCATCTTTGCCTGAAAATTCCCTTGGTATCTCTAATTTTCTTGAAGAGATCTATAGTCTTTCCCATTCTCTTTTTTCCCTCTGTTTCTTTGCATTGATCACCGAGGAAGGCTTTCTTATCTCTCCTTGCTATTCTTTGGATCTCTGCATTCAAATGAGTATACCTTTCCTTTTCCCCTTTGCCTTTCACTCTTCTTCTTTTCATAGCAGTTTTAAGGCCTACTCCAACAACCATTTTGCCTTTGTGCATTTCTTTTCCTTGGGGACAGTCTTAATCACTGCCTCCTGTACAATGTCACAAACCTCCATTCATGGTTCTTCAGGCACTCTGTCAGAACTAATCCCTTGAATCTATTTGTCTCTTCCACTGTATAATTGTAAGTGATTTGATTTAGGTCATACCTGAATGATCTAGTGGTTTTCCCTACTTTCCTCAATTTAAGACTGAATTTGGCAAAAAGGAGTTCATGAGCTAAGACACAGTCAGCTCCCGGTTTTGTGTTTGCTGACTGTATGGAGTTTCTCCATCTTTGGCTGCAAAGTATACAATCAATCTGATTTCAGTATTGACCATCTGAAGATGTCTGTGTGTAGAGCCCTCTCTTGTGTTGTTGGAAGAAGGTGTTTGCTATGACCAGTGCATTCACTTGGCAAAACTTTATTAGCCTTTGCTCTGCTTCATTCTCTACTCCAAGGCCAAATATGCCTGTTACTCCAGGTATTTCTTAATTTCCTACTTTTGCATTCCAGTCCCCTCTAATGAAAAGGACATCTTTTTTGGGTGTTACTTCTAGAAGGTCTTGTAGGTCTTCATAGAACCATTTAACTTCAGCTTCTTCAGCATTACTGGTCGGGACATAGACTTGGATTACTGTGATATTGAATGGTTTGCCTTGTAAACGAGTGGAAGTCATTATATCATTTTTGAGATTGCATCCAAGTACTGCGTTTTGGACTCTTTCGTTGACTATGATGGCTACGCCATTTCTTCTAAGGGAATCTTGCCTACAGTAGTAGAAATAATGGTCATCTGAGTTAATTTCACTCATTCCAGTCCATTTTAGTTCGCTGATTTCTAAAATGTCCATGTTCACTCTTGCCATCTCTTATTTGACCAATTTCAAATTGCCTTGATTCACGGACCTAACATTACAGCTTCCTATGCAATATTCTTCTTTACAGCATCGAACTTTACTTCCATCACCAGTCACATCCACAACTGGGTGTTGGTTTTGCTTTGGCTCAATCTCTTCATTCTTTCTGGAGTTAGTTCTCCACTGATCTCCAATAGCATATTGGGCACCTACCAACCTGGGGAGTTCATCTTTCAGTGTCCTATCTTTTATCCTTTTCATACTGCTCATGGGGTTCTCAAGGCAAGAATACTGAAATGGTTTGTCATTCCCCTCTCCAGTGGACCATGTTTTATCAGAACTCTCCACCATGACCCATCGATTTTTGCTGGCCCTCCATGGCATGGCTCATAGCTTCATTGAATTAGACAAGACTGTGGTCCATGTGATCAGATTGCTTAGTTTTCTGTGATTGTGGTTTTCAGTCTGTCTGCCCTCTGATGGAGAAGGATAAGAGGCTTATGGAAGCTTCCTGATGGGAGAGAATGACTGAGGGGGAAACTGGGTCTTGTTCTGATGGGCAGGGCCATGCTCAGTAAATCTTTTATCCAGTTTTCTGTTGAAGTGCAGGGCTGTGTTCCCTCTCTCTTATTTGACCTGAGGGTTAAGGTGGAGCTAGTGAAGATAACGGCGGGACCTCCTCCAAAAGGTCCCAGGCAGGCACTGCTGCACTCAGTGCCCCCAACCCTGCGGCAGGCCACCGCTGACCCACGCCTCTGCCAGAGGCTCCTGGACACTCCCGGGCCAGTCTGGGTCGTCTCTTGTGGGGTTGCTGCTCCTTTCTTCTGGGTCCTGGTGCACACAAGATTCTGATTATGCTCTCCAAGAGCCTGTTTCTCCAGTCATGTGTAAGTTTTGGAGGCTCTATGGTAGGTTAATGGCGACCTCCTCCAAGAGGGCTTATGCCATACCCAGGTCCACTGCACCCAGAGCCTCTGCCCCCACAGCAGTCCACTGCTGACCCATTCCTCCTCAGGAGACAGATAAACACAGTTACGTCTTGGTCTCTGTTGGGTCTCTGTGTCCTGGTGCCAACAAGGCATGTTTGAGCCCTCTGAGCATCTCTGGAGGGTATGGGGTTTGAGTCTAAATGCGATTCTGCCCCTCCTACCTTCTTGCTAGGGCTTCTCCTTACTCTTGGACGTGGGGTATCTCCTGAAAGTCGCTCCAGTGCCTTGCAGCCACCGCTCCAGCGCCAGTGAGTGCAGACCACAGAGTAAAGAAGCTATTACAGAAACTGCATTTTTTTTCAGTAAGTTGTTTCCACAGTTTTATGAATAAATACACTGACCTTCACAGAGTTGAAACAAAGATGGTCAGAAGATAAATATCCATGATGTACTAGATACATTCTACAGTGCTTAACTAATAATAGGAATTTGCTCAGATAACTTAAATATATAATGATGCTCTCGTATCTAATATTATTCTTAATACTCATTAAGGAAAAAGAGTGTTATTTTCCTTCCAATTTAACATCCTATGGTCCCTGAACTTATTATCTTGGACAAGAATCAGATAAGCTCCTACTCTCTATGCAGCAATATGCTAAGTACCCAGGAAAATGCAGAAATAGTAACAAGTAGCATGCTTGCCTTTCAAAGCTTACATTGACCCACTGTTAGTGATAGCTTATGGTGAACAGTGTTGGATTCTTGATCCCCAAAGATTTAACTTCAGGACCAGGGACCAGGCTTGATCACACAAGAGATTTTGTGTAAAAGAGCTTTATTAAAGTATAAAAAGGAACAGAGAAAGCTTCTGACATAGACATCAGAAGGGGGACAGAGAGTGCCCCACTCACTAGTCTTATCAAGGGAGCTATATACTTTTTAAAAATTAGTTATTACAATAAATCAAAAGAATGTCTCAATGTTGTACAGATTTTACAAGACCCATTCCCACGATTTACATTTTAAGATAACAGGATTAGAACTTAACAATCACTTTACTAGACCCACTACAAATCATCACTATGAACTAACATCACTATGACCAAAGCTAGGGGAGGTGATGGAATTCCAATTGAGCTATTTCAAATCCTAAAAGATGATCCTCTGAAAGTGCTGCACTCAATATGCCAGCAAATTTGAAAACCCAGCAGTGGCCACAGGACTGGAAAAGGTCAGTTTTCATTCCAATCCCAAAGAAAGGCAATGCCAAAGAATGTTCAAACTACTACACAATTGCTTTCATTTCACACACTAGAAAATTAATGCTCAAAATTCTCCAGGCCAGGCTTCAATGCTACATGAACTGTGAACTTCCAGATGTTTAAGCTGGATTTACAAAAGGCAGAGGAACCAGAGATCAAATTGCCAACATTTATTGGATCATCAAAAAAGCAAGAGAGTTCCAGAAAAACATCTACTTCTGCTTTATTTACTATGCCAAAGCCTTTTACTGTGTAGATCACAATAAACTGTGGAAAATTCTTTTTTTTAAATTTTATTTATTTATTTATTGGGAAAATTCTTAATGAGATGGAAATACCAGACCACCTGACTTGCCTCCTGAGATATCTGTATGCAGGTCAAGAAGCAACAGTTAGAACTGGACATGGAACAACAGACTGGTTCCAAATCAGGAAAGGAGTACATCAAGGCTATATATTGTCACCCTGCTTATTTAACTTAAATGTAGAGGACATCATGGGAAATGCTGGGCCAGATGAAGCACAAGATTGGAATCAAGATTGCCAGGAGAAATATCAATAACCTCAGATATGCAGATGGCACTACCCTTATGTCAGAAACTGAAGAAGGACTATAGAGCCTCTTGATGAAAGTGAAAGAGGACAGTGAAAAAGTTGGCTTAAAACTCTACATTCAAAACAAACAAACAAACAAACAAAACTCTACATTCAGAAAACTAAGATCATGGCATCTGGCCCCAACACTTCATGGGAAGTAGATGGGGAAACTATGGAAACAGTGTCAGACTTTATTTTTGGGTCTCCAAAATCACTGAAGATAATGACAGCTGCCATGAAATTAAAAGATGCTTCCTCCTTGGAAGAAAAGCTCTCACCAATGTAGACAGCATATTAAAAAGTAGAGACATTACTTTGCCGACAAAGATCCATCAAAAGGTCCATCAAAGGTCCATCAAAAGGTCCATCAAAAACCAAAGTCAAAGCTATGATTTTTCCAGTAGTCATGTATGGATGTGAGAGTTGGACTATAAAGAAAGCTGAGTGCCGACAAATTAATGCTTTTGAAATGAGGTGTTGGAGAAGACTCTTGAGAGTCCCTTGGACTGCAAGGAAATCCAACCAGTCCATCCTAAAGGAAATCAGTCCTGAGTATTCATTTGGAGGACTAATGCTGAAGCTGAAACTCCAATACTTTGGCCACCTGATGCAAAGAACTGACTCATTTGAAAAGACCCTGATGCTGGGAAAGATTGAAGGCGGGAGGAGAAGGGGATGACAGAGGATAAGGGGGTTGTATGGCATCACCGACTCAATGGACATGAGTTTGAGTAAACTCAGGGAGTTGGTGATGGTCAGGGAAGCCTGGCATGGTACAGTCCGTGGGGTCTCCGTGGGGTAGCAGAGAGTCAGACAGGACTGAGGGCTGAACTGAACTGAACTGAAGCAGACCCACTCCCATAATATACATTTCAAGATAACAGGATTAATCAGATTTTCAAGAAGGAGAAACTGCCCTCAAGCAGGAAACATTGTTGTTATATAAAATCCTTAGTACAGAGTTTAAACTGAGTTGTTTTGTTGTGTAATCATCAGCTCTGGGCTTAAAAGAAAAAAAATGTTTTATGTGACTAAGACTAAGAAAGGTAGGAAAAAGAAAAGTTTGTCCTTTCCTCCTCCTTGAGAATTCCAGACCCTTATCTCCTCCTTGAGAGCCCCAGATCCCTTTCTCCTCCTCCGGGACCCCAGACTTCTTATCAACTTGTCTAGGAACAGACTCTCTCATTACTACACACAGCTGCTCTTAGGAAAGTATTTCCAACAGCGTTCACTCATTTATTCACTCTTTCAACAGTGTGTGAGTGTCTCCTTTGTACTACAAGCAATGCTAGAATTTAAAGCAAAACTCAAATTTAAAATTTTTTTTTAAAAATTGAGAAGTCAGTGAAATGTATAGAAGTACCAGTGAAATATCTAGAAAGTCTAAAATGAGATATCTGCTTTCCTAGGCTGACAAAAATGAGAGCTTATCCAGATTAAGGGAATTCCATCAGGGAGCCTTTATAATAGGGGGATTCTCTCTTTCACATGAGTATCTGGTCTATTGTGGGAGACAATGTGGTTAGTCTATATGCTAGTTATCTTTGAAGCAATGACCTCCTATTGGGATAGTAAATTTAGACTGGTTAGTTTCGATGACGATACATACTAAAAACAACTGCTACCATCTTCCACAATTCAGCTCAGTTCAGTTCAGTTCAGTCACTCAGTCATATCCGACTGTTTGTGACCCCATGAACCACAGCACGTCAGGCCTCCCTGTCCATCACCAACTCCTGGAGTCAACACAAACCCATGTCCATCAAGTCGGTGATGCCATCCAACCATCTCATCTTCTGTCGTCCCCTTCTCCTCCTGCCCTCAGCCTTTCCCAGCATCAGGGTCTTTTCAAATGAATCAACACTTAGCATCAGGTGTCCAAAGTATTAGAGTTTCAGCTTCAACATCAGTCCTTCCATTGAACACCCAGGACTGATCTCCTTTAGGATGAACTGGTTGGATGTCCTTGCAGGCCAAGGGACTCTCAAGAGTCTTCTCCAACACCACAGTTCAAAATCATCAATTCTTCTGCGCTCAGCTTTCTTTGACAGAAATATCATTGAAAGTTGGGGTATGTGGTGAGAAACTACTAGTCTGCCAATGATTGTATTAATTGGTTTACAGTATCTATTTGGTCAGATTATCTTTACTTATAAAATAATATTCTAGTTCTTCACAGTGACATAGAAATAGCCCCATTAATTTTGTTCAGTCTAGTTAATTTGACTGTGTCTCTCCTCCTGTTCTAATAAAGTAGATCTTGCTATTATCCCTATTTTCCTAAGGAATTCTCAGCAATGAGAGACTAAACTTCTCCTTTTTCCTGGAACTGAATGCTCATTCCTGTTTCTTAATTATAGCTCCTCTCCATCCTTCTTTCAAGTTCAAAACCTACTTTTTAAAAAAAGGATTTCCCCAAGTCACTCTAGGTTATATCAATCTCATGGTGTCTTACTGGGTTGATTGTCAGTATAAAACATTTTTAGATTGGCCATCTAAAGATAAACATAGTAGCTGTCTTGAACTGAATGCTTACATTTCCTTCAAAATTCATATGTTGAAATCCTAATCCAAATTTGCCCTCATGATTAGGGGATGGAGCTTTGGAGGGCTAATTAGATCTTGAGAGTGGAGCCCCCATGAATGGGATCAGCGTCCTTAAAAGAAAGGATATGACTGCTTGCTTTCTCTCTCTGCTCTACTTCATGTGGGGATACAAGAAGAAGACAGCCATCTGCAAACCCAGAAACAGGCCTTCACCAGACACCAGATCTGCTAGTACTTTGATCTTGGACATCCAAACTTACAGAACAGAGAGAAGCAATTTTATTTTTTTGTAGGTTTAAGCCACCCTATCTATGGTATTTTTGTTTCAGAAGCTTGAACTTCTTAAGACAATAGCATACTTTTTTTATGTGTTTATATCTTCGTGCCACAACTAACTGACTTAAAGTTTACCAGAAAGCATTAAGGCACATATATATTTTCTTAGACTCTTTGTGCTCATGTACACATACAAAAAGTATCACAAAATTTGGTCACCTGTGCTACTGTATAAACTCTTCATGATCTGGAGGACCGTTATTAAATTACTCAGTCAGCCTTCCCTTTAGTTTGAAAATACAAATTGTGATGACATTTCTACCTAGTTCTTTCTTTCCAAAGATGATCTAAGTTACAGATTTCTTAACAATTAGTAGGAAGTAGATTCTGAGGCTCTCAAAAATAATTTAGGGGAAAAATGTCTTAGCAATAGAATATGCCATTGGAATAGTAATAACAACAGTGCCTAAGGAAGAATGGAAAGAACTTTCAAGGTAGACTATTTTTGTAAAATTAAACTCACACCTGTTTTTACTTTGGCCTGAAGATAAATATTCTCTACTAATTTAACTTTTGAAAGAACTCATTAGATTACAAAGACAAAGCACCAGATGAGGAGAAATGAATGTACGTTACAGTAACTTCTGCCATTTACTCTTTATAGGACCTAATCAGGAAACTTTTTAATAATTACAGAATGTCAGAACTGCAGTACACAATCTCTGTGATTCTTTTCTCTTATGAAATTTAATGACAAAGTAGTTCCAACTGTTAGATCTCGTATATCTATGGTTACAAGGAAAAAAAAAACAACTGAAAAATAATATTATTGATTTTTCATATTGACCTCCATTCACAAATTTTTTTAATGTGGTAAGAACATTTAACACACAAACTACCATCCTGATAATGTTTTAAGTGCACAAGCAGTGTTAACTATAGGCATAACATGCTACAGTTGATTTCTAGAATCCATTTTGTATAACTGAAATTATATATCCACTGAAGAGCACCTCCCTATACCCCCCTTTCCCCAACCCCTGATAACCACCAACACACTCCCTGTTTCTTTGAATTTGCCTATTTTAGATACCTAATATAAGTGGTTCCAAATAGGAAAAGGAATACGTCAAGGCTGTATATTGTCACCCTGCTTATTTAACTTATATGCAGAGTACATGATGAGAAACGCTGGGCTGGAAGCACAGGCTGGAATCAAGATTGCTGGGAGAAACATCAATAACCTCAGATATGCAGATGACACCACCCTTATGGCAGAAAGTGAAGAGGAACTAAAAAGCCTCTTGATGAAAGTGAAAGAGGAGAGTGAAAAAATTGGCTTAAAGCTCAACATTCAGAAAACTAAGATCATGGCATCCAGTCCCTTTCCTACTTCATGGGAAATAGATGGGGAAACAGTGGAAGCAGTGTCAGACTTTATTTTTTTGGGCTCCAAAATCAGTGCAGATGGTGACTGCAGCCTTGAAATTAAAAGATGCTTACTCCTTGGAAGGAAAGTTATGACCAACCTAGATAGCATATTAAAAAGCAGAGACATTACTTTGCCAACAAAGGTCCATCTAGTCAAGGCTACGATTTTTCCAGTGCTCATGTATGGATGTGAGAGTTGGACTATGAAGAAAGCTGAGCGCCAAAAAATTGATGCTTTTGAACTGTGGTGTTGGAGAAGACTCTTGAGAGTCCCTTGGACTGCAAGGAGATCCAACCAGTCCATCCTAAAGGAGATCAGTCCTGGGTGTTCATTGGAAGGACTGATGCTGAAGCTGAAACTCCAATACTTTGGCCACCTCATGCGAAGAGTTGACTCATTGGAAAAGACCCTGATGCTGGGAGGGATCGGGGGCAGGAGGAGAAGGGGACAGCAGAGGATGAGATGGCTGGATGGCATCACCGACTCGATGGACATGAGTTTGAGTAAACTCCGGGAGTTGGTGATGGACAGGGAGGCCTGGCGTGCTGCGATTCATGGGTCGCAAAGAGTCGGACATGACTGAGTGACTGAACTGAACTGAACTGAACTGAATATAAGTGGAATTATGCTCTATTTTTCCTTCTGTGACTGGCTTATTTTACTTAACATAATGTCCTCCTGGTTCATCCATGTTGTTGCATATGGCAGAATTTACTTCTTTTTAAGGCTCAGTAATATTTCACTATATGCATATATCACATTTCCTTTATATGATCATTGGTCAATGAACATGGAAGTTTATTTATATCCTCTGGCTATTGTGAATAATGCCACAAGAAACATGGGAATACCAATATCACTTTAAGATCCTGATATCAGTTCTCTTGGATCTATAACCTGAAGTGGGATTACTGAATCATATGATAGTCCTATTTTTAACATTTTGAGGAATCCCCCTATTGCTTTCCATAGTAGTTGAGTGATTTTACATTCCTGAGAACAATGTAGAAGCATTCTAATTTCTCCATAATCTTGCCAATACTATTGTTTGTTTTATAGAATCTCTGATTAGCAAAATCCTTAACTAGCATTTAAAATCTTAAAGGACAGCTTTCTACCATTTAACTACTTTTGGGCCAGCTTCCCTTTTAATACATAGGTTTAATGAATGAAAGGAGTTTAGCTGACTTGTTTTTTCAAAATACTTCTTTCAGTAACAATCTGTATGATTTCTCCCACATTGTAGAGTCCTGACCTGTGGCTCTTAAGCTCATTCTAAACCCAGAACAAAATCCATTCTCTGGGGGGAGGGAAAAAAAGAAAAAACACTGAATTAATATCTTGGATATTCAATATTAAAATGATTGAATGGATCCTGCTTTCTAACATGGAATCCAAACTCTGTACAAACCTTTTTTCATTAAAGGAGTTGTGAGATTGACTTCTGGGAAGCTGAGGCCCACCTGGTCAAGGACAGCTTCAGCAGGCAAAGGGTCCCTTTCTCTACGTGATCTCTTGCCCTGCAGCAAGCTATGCTGGACTTTTTCACCTGGTAGCTTGCAGGGATCCAAGTCAGCAAGAGAAAGATGGCAAAGTCTTCCAAAGCTGTGGCTTAGAACAGGTCCCCTGTCATGTCAGCCATATTCAATTGGCCAAAGCAGGTCTCAAGCCACAACACCAGCCCAATTTATGAGATGGGGAAATAGATTCCTTGATGGAAGAAATGATGATTTACACTGAAGATAGCATAGATAGAAGGAAACAGTTGACCACTTTTATAATCAGTCTCCTACATGGCACTTTTTCTCATTCTGTTTCACACATAAAATCCTATCTTGATACTATATTCTGAGAGACTAGTACTTTTGCAAAGTTGTCCTGACTCAATCTAAATATAAAAGTCTAACCTCTGAACTCAATCTCCATGGTTTGTTTCTTATGACTTAAGCCAGACCTTGCTGATTATTATTTGGTTTTCACCTGATCTTTTCTCATTGCTGTGTTCTCCACTAACTGTGCTCCACATGCCTATTTGGTCTGTGAGAACTAGGTCCAGTGATATCCTCTAACACAGTAACTTCAGCTATTTTCTTGGTTTCAGTCATGTCTTGTGATGAGCCTCTATTATGGTAGTAGCAAAACCATCAGCACAGTAAACAATTTTAAAATGGCACTGACACAAAAAATACAGGGCAGTGATAGGTAAAGGAGTTAAACTGAAGACAAAAGCAACAAAGCGTGATGACAGGGTACATTCCAGTACAATCTGCACTAGTAAGTCCCTGAGATGGAAAGAAAGCATGAGATAGTTATGCTCATGTCACTACTGCCAATCACTATTTCTACAATAACATGTGAGGAGGGAAAGAACGTGATCGGATTCCTTTAGAAACCCTCAAGTCAAGACTGAGGTAAGATAAAACAGATAGACCTGGAAGAAAGAATCAAATTAGCCTTTGTAAGTGCCAAGCCAATGATGATGCTTAGTGGAGTCTTTCTTTGGTTCTAGCACCAAAGAATAACTGTTATTGAAAACTGGAGATTTCATTTTTAAATTATAGAGCAGCTGTCAATTCCAATATGGAAAGGTAGACAGCTGGGAGCAGCAAAAAAGCAACTATTTATTTATTTATTTATTTTTGTTGTTCAGGAGTCTGAACAATTTGGGTCTAGTTATGTTTTCATCATGGACTCATTTTATCAGAAACTTCTGACCTGAAATATGCCTGCCTAATGGTTTTATCATGGTGAAACAGAAAGTCATTTTCAGCTGGACTAGAGAATCACTGATCTGAACTTCAAGGATGCAAGTAGATATAATGACATTTATTATTCAAAGAAGAAAATATTTATAGATAATATATTAAAGAAGGAATTTGCTAAAGGGAAGAGCTTCAGTGTTTCTTTTTGGGCAATGATGACTGGGTGACTTGGTAACAATTCAAGGTTGAAAACAGAAAAATGAAACTACTAAATGAAGACCCAGTCAGGATCATGTTAGTCAAGATGATGTAGCCAGGCTACAGTAAAGAACATAGAGGTCAAGTGGGAAAATGGGGAAGACAGAAACCAGAAGGAGAGGCCAGAGAAAATGCATGCTTCACAGACCACCAGCACAGAAACAAGCATTGACCAGTCTCAAATACTTCATGGTCAGTAAGAGTCAGGGCCAACACTTTGCCTGCCCTGAACTCTTGAACACTTACAGTAGGGACATTGGCAACTTGTGAAATCTGTCAAGTCAACTAAACACTGACTATCAAAGACACAAATATTTTTAAACCAAGAACAAATGAGCTTCTAAATAAAGATATGATATATAAAAATGTTTAGAGCTTATTAATTCATATTTTTTAAACACAACTGATTTAAAATGATGCAACTTTTGGTTAACAGCTCTTCTAAATCATTCATAGTTTTTCATACAAACTATTTTGCTTTTCACTTAATAACAAATTATGTAAGAAAGCCCCAAGATTTGAAGAGAAATGAGACTTCCTGTGTTGCCTATTCTTTAAAAAGCACCTCTTTACTAGCATGACAATAGTATGCCTTATTCTCTTTCCATTTTATAACATATGAGAATTTCTACCTCAGGGTTTTTTTCTGTCTAGAACATCTGTTATTTCAGAAAGAACATTATAGAGCAAAATTACTCAAGCCAAACCCATTCCCAACTCAGTAACAATAAACTATGACTCTTAGGGAAAAAATGTTTTCAGCAGTCCATGGAATAATGCAATGACATTTTAAAAAGTCTTAACACAATTTAAATTTCTAACAGTACAATCCATTTGTGTATGTGTACTAAATGACTATAATCATTTTCCAGAATCTTAATTTATTTCACTGTTTGATTAAACACTGTGTGATGCTGATAACCTTTAAAAAGGGATTTTCTGGTCTTTAATGGAATAATTGGTATCAGTGTGTGATTAAAATATGCATAAGTAGAGAGGACTATGATTGGGAAAAGGTTCTGAATATGCTTTCATTTGAAATATTTCTCATCATCATCTGTAAATTAATATATGTCTTTCTTATTCTTGGTTCTTTGTCTGAAACTGAGAAACATATCCACTACAAAGAGTACATTTTGATTTCTTTATTGGCTCAGTATTGAGTTCATGATTAGAAAGAAGAATTTATTTTCAGATCTATAATGTTCAGGTTACAGCTTTTTCAGACACATTAAGAAAAGCATGATATTCCTAGTCTTTATATATATATTTTTTATCAAAATGACTTAAGAGTTTATGTGTTTATGCCTAAGAACTACAAAAGAATGCATAAAACTAGAAATAATCCATGTGTCAGAACAGTGAAATTAGTGAGAGGACTTTCCTTTCTTTCAACAAATCATTTTAAGAGTTATTGGAATACTGATTTCATATGAAAAATAAACTATTTGCAATAGGACCCCCAAATCTAAAAATGTTCATTCTGTATGAATTGTTTTAAAACTGCAAGCAACTATTACACAGTTAAAGGAAATGAGGAGTTCAGTTTTATATTGCTAAAATAAAATGTGTAGGCTATGTGTAATGAGGAAGTAGGCAGAATTAAGTTGTTTATATATAATTTAAGCTTATTTTACAGCAAATTAGATTTCCAGAAACTTCCATACAGCAAATTCCCAAACACTGAAATAAAAATTAGAAAAATGGTATAGATGATCTTACTTGCAAAGCAGAAATAGAGACACAGATGTAGGAAACTAAAGTATAGATACTAAAGAGGAAAGTGGAGGGGAGAGGGTGATGAATTGGGAGATTGGGATTGACACATATACCCTATTGATAGTGAGTATAAAATAGATAACTGATGAGAACCTATTGTATAAAGGAGGGGATTCTACTTAGTGTTCTCTGGTGACCTAAATGGGAAGGAAATCCAAAAAAGAGGGAGTATATGGCTGATCCACCTGGTTGTGCACCAGAAACTAATATGGCACTGTAAGCCAACTATACTCCAGTAAATAAAATGAAAAAAAAAAAAAAAGACAAAACCACAAAACTCAGAGCCAAAAATCTTTCTCCGAACTGTTACGTTACATCTGTATTCTTTCAGAGTCTACTAACTTCCCAGTAGCTTATTATTCTCAGTAAAATTTCCTATCTAGTTGTCAAATTTATGGCAGATTAGAAACAAAGAATGGAAAAATTTGGGGAAAAGACATAAGGTGGAGGGGATGGTGAAAAATGCAAGGGAAACAATAGCTGACACAGGGGTCAGATATAATGGGCTATATATTAAATCATCACCATAAAAATAGCAATTGCAATAATAACTAATTTTACCATGTGACTGTCACATTTCTTTTATTCTGTATAATTTTATACTATAAATTAGACATAAGTGATTTGCATAGGTTTTTTATTCCATTCCTCACAATAAACCTGTGTGAATATGACCCAGCAATCCCACTTCTGGGCATACATACTGAGGAAACCAGATCTGAAAGAGACACGTGTACCCCAATGTTCATCGCAGCACTGTTTATAATAGCCAGGACATGGAAGCAACCTAGATGCCCATCAGCAGATGAATGGATAAGGAAGCTGTGGTACATATACACCATGGAATATTACTCAGCCACTAAAAAGAATTCATTTGAATCAGTTCTAATGAGATGGATGAAACTGGAGCCTATTATACAGAGTGAAGTAAGCCAGAAAGATAAAGACCAATACAGTATATTAATGCATATATATGGAATTTATAAAGATGGTAACGATAACCCTATATGCAAAACAGAAAAAGAGACACAGATGTACAGAACAGACTTTTGGACTCTGTGGGAGAAGGCGAGGATGGGATGTTTCGAGAGAACAGCACTGAAACATGTATATTATCAAGGGTGAAACAGATCACCAGCCCAGGTTGGATGCATGGGACAAGTGCTCCGGGCTGGTGCATTGGGAAGGCCCAGAGGGATCAGGTGGAGAGGGAGGCGGGAGGGGGGATCGGGATGGGGAACACATGTAAATCCATGGATGATTCATGTCAATGTATGGCAAAAACCACTACAATGTTGTAAAGTAATTAGCCTCCAACTAATAAAAATAAATGGAAAAAAAAAGATAACCTACAGAATGAAAAAAAGAGTTTGTATATCATTTTTTTCTGATGAGGAGTTAATATCCAGAAATACTGAAAGAACTACAACTCAACAATAAAACAATCCAATTAAAAAATGAATAAAAGATTTGATAAAATATTTCTGCAAAGAAGATATACAAATGTCCTACAAGTGCATAATAGGATGTTCAAAATTAGGCAAATGCAAATCAAAACTACCAGGAGATACCACCTCAAACCCATTAGGATGTCTATTTCCACTTTATATATGAGGACTCAGACTCAGAGAAGGTAAGTAATATGCCGAAGGTAGCAGGATTAGCAAGCTATAGAGCTAGAATATGAATTCAGATATTCTGACCTAAGAACCTGCCCTCAACATATTAATGGTATAATTGTGATTAACACCTTCTGTGCAAGAAAGGCCGTGGATATCTTTACAAAATTATTTGGATTAAAAAAGGCAGTGTGAAGGGCATAATGTTCACTTATTTAGAAAACCTACACATATAAGTGCACATATTCTCATCAGTGGTGCATTGCTGTTTCTCTTCACTAGCTCACTAATTTTTACTTCGAAGTTAAAACTGAACTCATGTTGAAGAAAATTAAATGAGATTTTCAACAAAATGTACTTACAGTACCCAGTATTTTTCTTTCCAGACCTTTTAAATTCTTCAAAAAAATTTAAGAAATGGGATTACAGTTCTCTCAAGGGGTTTTAATAAAGTCTAAGTAGATGTTCTGGTATTAGCTTGTAAAATGCTGAGTCAAAGACTAAGGGTAATTTAGTCTTGAGAACTTTTAAAAGAGTTATACAGTGAAGTCACCTCAGGGCCATATCCTATCTGCTAGTTCTATCTTATTATAAGCTTTTAAAAGAAAATACAGTGGGGTTTTCTCTCCTTAGCCATATTCAGAAACTGGTAATAATAAAAGTATGGTTGGCTGTGTTTGCACAGTTGAAAGTTTCTCAAATATTAAAGCTTTTTGAAGTGTACCCACCAGATAGGCCGAAGTTCTTTGCGCATTGCTCTGTTTAACTTTTAAACCCTTGCATGTAAGGAAGTGAACTATCTCATTGGAGTGGATTAGCTTCAAAATTCACTGTGTTGAATAGGTAATATTTCTAAGATGCCATTTGCCTGGAGTTTCCTGCAATATATTCTGAAATCTTTGCAACCAATTACCTTATGTCTGGCTGAGCATCTTCAGAAGAGTGTTTGTTAAAAAAAAAAAAAAGACAAATAAACAAATAAAAATAACTTTCTCTTACAGGTAAGAACATAACCTTAGCTCATTGCTCTCTTAATTCATTGGCACTGCTCGGATGACATCAGGGCACGTTTTACTGATAGAATCACTATGGTCAGAGGTACAGGAGTCACTGACACACAGGTGCATCTTATTTCAGTTGCGTCCAATATGTAATTAAAGCAGGTATCCACAGCCAAAGAGATACAGTAGAGCCTGACCTGAAAAGGAATGTAAACATACATGACCTGATTCCTGAGAAGGAAAATATATGGACATAAATAACAAAATTTAGTGTGAGCAACTGAACATTTTTGAGCTCCAACTGAGTTCATCCAGTTCATTTGGTTATCAGAAAGACACAGAGACAAGATCTTACAAAGTCTGAATTTGCTGCTGTCACTGACACTCATGTTGAGATCGAGGTTATACATTGTTACATGCATACAGTAGACAAAACTGGGCATCGGAACCATGAGTGTGTCCTTGACTCTTTGATGCCTCAAATAACTCATTCTGCAAACTGAGGGAATTGGACTATTTTGGTGGCTGAACTTTTTTTTCTTAGAATCAGAAGCTTTTGTGTGTGTGCTTCATTCATTTGTTAGTTTTTAAGGAGGTTTTTATATGGAAACATCAGAAAAATATAATTGGTTACACAGAAATGACACTGACTGAATTAGAGTGGAACTCAGGGGCTCATGCCATTTAAACACCAAGGAAGCCTCCAGAGAAATATGTGGCAAAGAGGAAAACTATGAGACTGAATAATCTCAAAGGCTTATGATTCTGAAATTAATTTTCCTTGGAAGAAAAACAATGACAAACTTAGACAGTGTATTAAAAAGCAGAGACATCACTTTGCCTAAAAAGGTCTGTATAGTCAAAGCTATGGTTTTTCTAGTAGTCATGTATGGATACGAGTTGGACCATAAAGAAGGTTGAGTGCTGAAGAACTGATGCCTTCAAACTGTGGTGGTGGAAAAGACTCTTGAGAGTCCCTTGGACAGCAAGGACATCAAACCAGTCAACCCTAATGGAAATCAACCCTGAATATTCATTGGAAAGGCTGATGCTGAAGCTGAAGCTCCAATAATTTGACCATCTGATGCAAAGAGTCAACTCATTGGAAAAGACCCTGATGCTGGGAAAGATTGAAGGCAAAAGGAGAAGGGGACAACAGAGGATGAGATGGCCGGATGGCATCACTGACTCAATGGACATAAGTTTGAGCAATCTCCAGGAGATAGTGAAGGACAGGGAAGCCTGGTATGCTGCAGTCCATGGGGTTGCAAAGAGTCAGACACAACTGAGTGACTGAAAGACAAATGAGCTTTAATTGCTGTCTGTTATATCCATCTGCTCTGATTTCAAAACCAAACCTGTATAAAGAAACAATAAAGTTTGCCACTTGCAGCCTGGATACCAAAAGAGCAATCATTTCAAGTGCCACTTTTGAGGTGCCATCATTCTGGGATTAAACTATCCATCTAAGCTATAATCTCAATTAAAATATTTATATCTTAAAAAATTAATTTATTTATTATAATTGGAGGCTAATTACTTTACAATCTTGTGGTGGTTTTTGCCATACACTGACATGAATCAGTCCCCAGTATACATGTGTCCCCCTGTCCTGAAACCCTGCCCACCTCGCTCCCCACCCCATCCCTCTGGGTTGTCCCAGTGCACCAGCTTTGAGTGCCCTGCTTCATGCATCAAAGATGGACTGTTCATCTATTCCACATATGGTAATATACATGCTTCAATGCTATTCTCTCAAATCATCCCACGCTCACCTTCTCCCCCAGAGTTCAAAAGTCTGTCCTTCATATCTGTGTCTCTTTTGCTGTCTCACAGACGATTGTTGTTACCATCTTTCTAAATTCCATATATATGCATTAATATACTGTATTGGTGTTTTTCTTTCTGACTTACTTCACTCTGCATAATAGGCTCCAGTTTCACCCACCTCATTAGAACTGACTTAAATGTATTCTTTTTAATAGCTGCGTAATATTCCATTGTGTATATGTACCACAGCTTTCTTATCCATTCATCTGCTGATGGATATCTTAGTTGCTTCCATACCCTAGCTATTGTAAACAGTGCTGTGATGAACTTTGGGGTACATGTGTCTCTTTCAATTCTGTTTTCCTCAGTGTGTATGCCCAGCAGTGGGATTGCTGGGTTGTATGGAAGTTCTATCTCCAGTTTTTTAAGGAATCTCCACACTGTTCTCCATAGTGGATGTGTTAGTTTGCATTCCCACCAACAGTGTAAGAGGGTTCCCTTTTCTCCACACCCTCTCCAGCATTTATTGTTTGTAGACTTTTGGATAGCAGCCATTCTGACTGGCGTGAGATGGTACCTCACTGTGGTTTTGATTTGCATTTCTCTGATAATGAGTGATGTTGAGCATCTTTTCATGTGTTTGTTAGCCATCTGTATGTCTTCTTTGGAGAAATGTCTGTTTAGGTCTTTGGCCCATTTTTTTATTGGGTTGTTTATTTTTATGGTTTTGAGCTACATGAGCTGCTTGTATACTTTTGAGATTAATTCTTTGTCACTTGCTTCATTTGCTATTATTTTCTCCTATTCTGAAGGCTGTCTTTTCACCTTGCTTATAGTTTCCTTCATTGTGCAAAAGCTTTTAAGTTAATTAGGTCCCATTTGTTTATTTTTATTTATATCTTTTTTAAGAGACCAATGACTTTTGTTAATTGACATCAGGACATACTAGTAAATTGAGAAACATTATCTGAGTTTTATAAAATAACTCAGGTTTAGATTCTCAGAAACTTGGGATTCCAAAGAAGAGATGCTTTAGTTGATGTGGGAAGAACCTCTAGGGAAGTCTTCAGAACTCTAGAATGAACAGGCAAATTTAAGGACATGTTGGAAAGGAAGAGTCTTGCCATGGGACTAACTCTCACCTAAACCTCCTTAGAATCACATGAGGCTTTTTTAAAACAGTATTGTGCTCAAACTCCATCCCAGACAAGTTAAATCTGAGTTTCTAGTGGTGTCCCAAGACAGAGGTGTTTTACTTTGTTGTCTTTCCCATAAGGTCTAATTTGAGAATAGCTGCATATTTACAAAAGGTTTTAAAGATAATTCTGAGAATGTTATATATATTCTATTTTGTCGATTTTATTGACAAAAGTTTATGTTCTAATGTCAATCTTCCCTGTTTATCACCTATTATTAATATGATGCATGTGTTATAATTAGTGTGTAAGAATGATACATGATTATTAACTAAAGCCCATGCCTAATTTAGATGTTCCTAGTTTTTACCTGACGTCCTGTCTCTGGCCCAGGAATCCATCCAGGACACCACACTACATTTAGCTGTCCTGCCTCCTTAGGCTCCTCTTGGTTGTGACAGTCTCTCGGACTTTGCTTTTTAGAGATGACTTGGACAGTTTTGAAGGGTACTGGTCAGATATTTTGGAGAATGTTCCTAAATTGAGATTTGTGTGTGTTTGTTTTTGTTTTGTTTTTCCCCACATTTGGATGGAAGTTTTGGGCTTTGGGAAGGAAGACCACAGAGGTAAAGTGTAATTCTCATCACATCACATCAAAAGGATATGCCATCAACATGAGCCTACAATTGATACTGACCTTATCACTTGACTGAGGTTTATCAGGTTTCTCCACATAAAGTTACAATTCCTTTGTTTGTTGATACCACCCTGCTTTGAAGGAAGTCGCTATGTGCAGCCCCACTTATGTGGAAGATGGTTAAGTTCCACATCCTTGAGGGGGGAATAGCTTCATAAATTATTGAGAATTCTTCTACACAGGAGATTTGCCCGTTTTCTCCCATATATTTATTTGTGTATTCAATTATTTATTTCTATTAGTATGGATTCATGGATATTTAATTTATACTTTGGGCTATGGTCCGGTACTATGTTTTTTGTTTTGCTGCTCAAATTATTACAAGGTTGGCTACTGAGGGCTCTTTTATTTGGCTCCTGTGTCCCTTGTACATACTCGATCATTTTGTCTTTTTGAGCTCCAGACTTATCTTGCATATTCCTTGCCCTAGGCTTGCTGCTGCTGCTGCTGCTAAGTTGCTTCAGCTGTGTCCGACTTTGTGCAACCCCATAGATGGCAGCCCACCAGGCTCCTCCATCCCTGGGATTCTCCAGGCAAGAATACTGGAGTGGGTTGCCATTTCCTTCTCCAAGGCATGCAGGCTTAGGATCAGTCATTTCTCTAAGAAGCCTTGTTCCCCTGCACTGGGGAACGACATTGGAAACCATCAGTGAACATAGGGTTCTGAGGTTTCCAAGACATTGTTGCTTCCAGGTCATCTCAGAGGACAGAGCTAGAAAATAAACATGTATATTATTATCCTGTAAAAAGACATGTATCTATATTGAAATAAACATGAGTTCATACTGATGTCTCCAACTCTAATTTTATTATTCCATGGACCATTCTAGCCTTCTCACCTCTTTCCTATCTGCAAGCCTGCCACCCCTACTAGCTGTGAAAAACTTGGTTGCAACCACTCACCATTTACTCACTTCATTGTTCACTTCTGGTATGCATGCATAGAGCGTTAGCAGTTGTTAACCTGTGCCTCTGTATAAAATCACCTACTAGAGTGCAGTGCTTATTATGTTCAGTTCCCATTGCCTTTATGTCTTTTATCTCTGTTTAAATCTAAAGTTACTGTTTCCTCCACCTCCTTCTGTGTGGTTATACATTCATAATACAGTTAGATTCTTTGTTTACAGTCTGCATTTCATCTTGGGAGTCTCTGAATTAATTGATTTTTTAAGTCTGCATACATTATATTTCAGTGTTTGAGCTGTAAACTTATGTGGGTTTTGACAAATGCATAGTGTCAAGTATCCACCATGAAAATACCATACAGAATATTTTCACAAACCTAAAAACATAACGTGTGTGTGTGTGTGTTTAAAAAGCTCATCAGCATGCATGCAGAAGTAAGAAGCACTAGATCTTTTCTGTCAAGATCAGGTTCTATATATCCAAGGTCTTAGTTTCAGTGTTTTCGCATTTAGAATCTGGAAGACCAGTGTGCTTCTTTCTGAGTGACCTTGCCAAGTTAGCTTATCTCTCTGTTTATGTAATGGATCCCACATGGAGCATTATAACACCTTCCTTGGAGCTGTTGAAGGACTTAAATGGATTACTGACAGCAAAGCACATTTACAAAATTGGAAAGGAGCAGATATGTAGTAAATGTTAGCTATTATTATATTGTTCTCATTATTGCTACTTTTATTCAAGATTTACTCCAATCTAGTTTGTCAGTGATGCCCCACAGATTATTAACATGCCTATCAGAGAAAGAGATAGACAGAGAGAGAAAGAGAAACAAAGAGAGGCAGAGAGATAGACAGAGAGAGTCTTCTCTCTTAACTCTTTTAATTCATAGGCATTCTAGGTCATGCATTAACTAGGTTGCTGTCCCAGAGAATCACTTGGGGTGACAGAAAACTTATGAGCTCCAGTTGGCCCCTCAGTTATTAAATTAAAATCTCTGATGGTGGTAGTGGGACAGAAAAACTGGTTTCAGGGTTGTTTAATGATCTTATGACTTCAACATGTCACCAAGTTGGAGAACTACTAGACAGAGTGGGAGAGTTCCTCTTACTCCAACGCCTTCATTTTTCTGACTCAAGTTTGAGGGGAAAAAAAAAACACACAACTTCAGAACATGACCAGGAAAACAGGAAAAGCAGCCTGGCTGAAAATGCACACGAGTCATAAAAAAAGTGATATTATAGCTGTGATGAGTAACTTTCCCTGATTTCCAGCTTGTTCCCAAATCCAATTCTCAGTACTGTGTTTCATTCAATTTGCTCAATATAGCTGATGTGAGGGCAACTTAAGTACCTGTCACCATCAGGCTTTCTGGAGCAGGATTTCCGTTTTCTACCTTTTCCCTGTTTCTGATTCCAGATGGTAACTATCCACCCTCTTGAGGGCATGTATTGATGCCTCAACAGTTATTGTTAAAGCATTCCATTTGTTTCTGACCATTTCACCTGCCTGGGGACAAACATATATTTTCTCTCTTTCTTCTCTTCTCTCTCTTCCCCTTCCCTCCCTTCTTCCTTCCTTTCCTTTCTTCGTTTACTTCAGCACTTCCCAAACTACTTTGAAATAACTTATTTTAATGTAAGACATTGAGAGATTTTGAAAATCAGCACTGCCTTGGTCAAATAGCTTTCAGAAAATATCAGATCTTCTCTCTAACACTTGCAGAACATGTTAGCTTATTAAAAGCAATGTGATGTTCTCCAATATTAATCTATTTATACTAAAATTTCCATATATAATTTTTAAGGAACATTTGGGGCAAGGATGAGAGAGGATGCACACTACTTATTAAAAGGCTCTGGTCCATGATACATAGTAGCAAATAACACGAAAACAATATAAATTAAATATTGCATACACTTCTCCCCGAGTGGTGCAGTTCAGTGCCCCTTATAATTTGAAACCCATTTTTTTATACTCAAAACCCTATTCCAACCTACTTCATACGTTTCAGAATCAATTTGTAATTAGGCAAACAACTTTAAATCTTCATATTCAAATTTTAGTTTACAACTACCATGTTTAGGCATTTGCATATATGCAATCTCATCAATTTCTTTACATTAACTCTGTAAAAATAATCCTAATATAAAATGAGGGGGAAACAGGCTCAAAAAATTAAAATATGAGCCTGAACCAGAATTCTTAGCCTATAGAATTCGGCAGCCAACGCAGGAGATGTAGAGATGGGGTTTTGATCCTTGGATCAGGAAGATCCCTTGGAGAAGGAAACGGCAACCCACTCCATATTCTTGTCTGGGAAATCCCATGGACAGAAGAGCCTGGCCGGATACAGTCCATGGGGTTACAAAGAGTAGGACACGACTTAGGGACTAAACAACAAGTCTATGCTGAGGGCTGACCTTTTTGTTGAAATATGTTCAGCAGTACCCCAAATTCTACACACTACATGCTGGTAGTACCTCCATTCCCCAAACTGTGGAAACCAAAATGTCTCCAAATATTGCCATATATCCCCTGGAGGACAAAATTGCCCCAATAATTGAGAACCAGTGGTTTAACGACATACAGCAAATAAAACGCCAAAGTCAGCATCTCTAGTCTTCTGTCTAGACATTTAGCTGCTTCTCAAAGATAGTGCCTTTTTAGTCTAAGACCTATGCTAAATGTCACTGTCATTAAATATGCTTAATAAAGGACAGAAATGGTATGGACCTAACAGAAGCAGAAGATATTAAGAAGAGGTGGCAAGAATACACAGAAGAACTGTACAAAAAAGATCTTCACAACCCAGATAACCATGATGGTATGATCACTCACCTAGAGCCAGACATCCTGGAATGTGAAGTCAAGTGGGCCTTAGAAAGCATCACTACGAACAAAGCTAGTGGAGGCGATGGAATTCCAGTTGAGCTATTTCAAATCCTAACAGATGATGCTGTGAAAGTGCTGCACTCAATATGTCAGCAAATTTGGAAAACTCAGCAGTGGCCACAAGACTGGAAAAGGTCAGTTTTCATTCTAATCCCAAAGAAAAGCAATCCCAAAGAATGTTCAAACTACCGCACAATTGCATTCATCTCACACGATAGTAAAGTAATGCTCAAAATTCTCCAAGCCAGGCTTCAGCAATACGTGAACCACGAAGTTCCAGATATTCAAGCTGGTTTTAGAAAAGGCAGAGGAAAAAAAAAAGAAAAGGCAGAGTAATCAGAGATCAAATTGCCAACATCTGCTGGATCATCGAAAAAGCAATAGAAGTCCAGAAAAACATCTATTTCTGCTTTATTGACTATGCCAAAGCCTTTGACTATGTGGATCACAATAAACTGTGGAAAATTCTTCAAGAGATGGGGATACCAGACCACCTGACTTGACTCCTGAGAAACCTATATGCAGGTCAGGAAGCAACAGTTAGAACTGGACGTGGAACCACAGACTGGTTCCAAATTGGAAAAGGAGTACGTCAAGGCTGTATATTGTCACCCTGCTTATTTAACTTATATGCAGAGTACATCATGAGAAACGCTGGGCTGGAAGAAGCACAAGCTGGAATCAAGATGGCTGGGAGAAATATCAGTTACCTCAGATACGCAGCTGACACCACCCATATGGCAGAAAGTGAAGAGGAACTAAAAAGCCTCTTGATGAAAGTGAAAGAGGAGAGTGAAAAAGTTGGCTTTAAGCTCAACATTCAGAAAACTAAGATCATGGCATCTGGTCCCATCACTTCATGGGAAATAGATGGGGAAACAGTGGGAGCAGTGTCAGACTTTATTTTTTTGGGCTCCAAAATCACTGCAGATGGTAAGTACAGCCTTGAATTTAAAAGATGCTTACTCCTTGGAAGGAAGGTTATGACCAACCTAGATAGCATATTAAAAAGCAGAGACTTTACTTTGCCAACAAAGGTCCGTCCGGTCAAGGCTATGGTTTTTCCAGTGGTCATGTATGGATGTGAGAGTTGGACTGTGAAGAAAGCTGAGTGCCAAAAGATTGATGCTTTTGAACTGTGGTGTTGGAGAAAACTCTTGGAGTCCCTTGGACTGCAAGGAGATCCAACCAGTCCATCCTAAAGGAGATCAGTCCTGGGTGTTCATTGGAAGGACTGATGCTGAAGCTGAAACTCCAATACTTTGGCCACCTCATGCGAAGAGCTGACTCATTGGAAAAGACTCTGATGCTGGGAGGGATTGGAGGCAGGAGGAGAAGGGGATGACAGAGGATGAGATGGCTGGATGGGATCACTGACTCGATGGACATGAGTTTGAGTAAACTCAGGGAGTTGGTGATGGACAGGGAGGCCTGGCGTGCTGCAATTCATGGGGTCGCAAAGAGTCGGACACGACTGAGTGACTGAACTGAACTGAATTGCTAAACCATTTCTAAAAAGCCATCATCTTTATTATATGATGCATCATCTCTTTTTGGTGAAGTACTGCACTCAAGTACAACTTGCTTTGGGCCATGGGAACACACAAGAGCCGCCGGTTCTTGCCTTGCAAATATGTGATGCTGATACAAACTGAAATATCCAAATGAATCAATGATACAAGTAAAACAGATGGTAGGTCTGTAATTTCATTTCTGGATATACAGCCCAGCATTATTATTAGAGCTCTACAGGGTAATGATCTCCCAGTGTATGTGCCAAGTTCCAAATTGGCTTCAAGCTTCTTTATCATTATTAAATCCTTCAAAACAATGATGATGATTAGATTTTCTTTATCTTTCTGGCACTTTGTTTTTGTCTTCTAAATGTTAGCCAGATGTCTGTCTCATAGATGCTTCTTTCTCTCAATCATGGGATTTCTTGTCGTTCTGCAATCTCAGTACAAGTCAGTTTCCCTAATTTCCTCATTATCTGCATCATCTTCATTCTTCTTTTTAAAGTTGCCAGTTTGTTGTTGTTGTTGAAAGAAAATCCCCATATTCATTTTTTCTTTTTATTCACAGGTATTTGTCCCATCAATAAATCACCTCCTCCTTGCCTCTGAGGAAGCTGAATGCCCAACTACTACCTTATCATCAAGTGATAATACATGATAGATAGATAGACAGGTAGATAGATAATTTCTTCTTAATGTAATCATTTAAAAATTCTGGGCTAATACTTTCTACCAGGTAGTTTTCTTAGGTAAAATTCTTAAACGGGTAGAAATATCCTGTTAAATCTCATTCAATCAAGGGGGGGAAAAAAGAAAACAAAACCCTCAACATTGAAAAAGGCATCTATACCAATCCCAGTAGAAAGAAGGCTATCTTTTATGAAATAATATCCAAGGGATTTAGAAAGTGGGCTGTTCCTCTCTTCCTCCTACTCCATAACTTCTTTAAAAACCTCTCTCTGTTGTCACTATTTATCTTCTTAAAGATTGATCCTTGCTTTTAATAAGCACTGAGATCTCAGAAGTCCATGGCAAGAGTGAAAATACATCTTTTGGGGACCGCTTTTCTTTTTCCATTTTAATTTATTTTACTGAAATATAGCTGATTTACAATATTATATTAGTTTCAAGTGTACAACATAGTGATTCAATATTTTTGAGATCATGCTCTCTTTAAAATTATTACAAAATAATGGTCATATTCTCTGTGCTGTACAATATATCCTTTTTGCTCATCTATTTTATACATATTAGTTCGTATCTATGAATCCCATACACCTGTTTTGACCTTCCTCCTTCCCTTTCCCCACTATTATCCACTAGTGTGTTTTCACTGGGCATCCCTGATAGCTCAGCCGGTAAAGAATCCGCCTGCAATGCAGGAGAACCTGGTTCGATTCCTGGGTCGGGAAGATCTGCCAGAGAAGGGATAGATGACCCACTCCAGTATTCTTGGGCTTCCCTGGTGGCCCGATGGTAAAGAATCTGCCTGCAATATGAGAGGCCTGGGTTCAATCTCTGGGGTAGAAAGATCCCCTGAAGAAGGGAATGGCTACCCAGTTCTATATTCTGGGTAATTTCTGGTAATATTCCAGAGAATGCCATGGACAGAGGGGCCTGGCTGGCTACAGTCCATGTGGTTGCAAAGCGTAGGACATGACTGAGTGACTTTCACACTCCTTTTCTATATCTGTGAATCTGCTTCAGTTCTGTTACATACATTCATTTTTTTTATGTTTTAAAATCCACATACAAGCAATAACATAGATTTTCTGTTTCTCTGACTTACTTCACTAAGCTTAACACTCTCTAGGCCCATCCACACTGTTGCAAATGATAGAATTCACTCTTCTTATGGCTGAGTAATATTCCTTTGTGTATGTGAACATACCACATCTTCTTTATGCATTCATCTGTTGGTGGACACTTGGCTATGGTATCTTGGCTACTGTAAATAATGCTGCTATGAACATCGGGGTGCATAAATCTTTTTAAACTAGTGTTTTCATTTTCTTCATGTACATAACCAGCAGTAATCATATGGTAGAACTATTTTTAGTATTTTGAGAAACTTCATACTTTTATTCATAATAGTTGCATCAATTTAAATTCCCACCAACAGTGTACAAGGTTAAATGCCCATAACAAGGGAGATTATGTCCTAGAATTATAGAATCATACAACTGAGCCAAACATAAATCTGAAAACTTATCTCAATTAGCTTTAGCTTATTAACCAATTTATCTGTTTAGCATCTAACCCAAGGCCAAAATCTATTCCTTATCCCCCTCATTATCACCCTCTGCTTCTTCTGCTTCATTTTTCTCAACAGCTCTCACACCATTTGTTATACCATCTATTTCACTGGGACTTCCCAGGTAGCTCTGCTGGTAAAGAATCTGCCTGTCAATGCAAGAGACACAGGAGGTTCCATCCCTGGATATTGAAGATCCCTGGAGTAGGAAATGGCAACCTGCTCCAGTATTCTTGCCTGGAAAATTCCATGGACAGAGGAGTCTGGTGGGCTACAGTCCATGGGGTCACAAAGAGTTGAACGTGAATGAGCACAAACTATTTTACTTATTTGCTTACTTCCCTTCTATGCCATTATACATAAATACTATGAGGGCAAAATTTCTGTCCAATTTGTTCATACATAACTCTAGTTACCCAGAAGATTCCATGATATATAATAGACTCTTAATAAATATTACTGAGCAAATGAGTCCCATACAAGAGAGCTGACAGGTTCAGATGCTAGTTGAACATCTGTGAGAGTGAGCTTACTGTCTCAGAAACATGGCATTCAACTGATGATCCGTCTTTACTGTTGTTGTCTTAAGGCTCTTTTGTACTACCTCAAGGTGCAGATGAGAAGTAATATGTCAGGAGGAAATGTAACTACAGCTCTTGGTCTGCATATGATTTCTAACTAATCAATGAAAGATTTCTTTCATCATGGCTTACATTTCTCACTGTCCCCATTTTACTGAGCAGAAGCTTCACTTAGTCACTCAGGAATCTAAATACCTGCAATATTAAGACTCAAAGCATCGATTCTCTATAAGCAAGGGCCAGAAAGTATGTTCACCACAAGTATGTGGCTCAATGACTGAAACTCATAGTAAACATTGAAAATATACCGAAATGGGCAAACTCTGCCTTTCCCCACTGTTAGAGAAAAATATTGTCATCTCACTAGCTTACTGAAATTAACATTTATTGCTAGCCACACAAATTTAGTTGTGGAATAGATGGTCTCCTTCCATCTTGTAGCTCAGAGATGTCCCTATAAAATAATGGGGTTGATATAAAAGATATCTTTTGGCTTCTTACCCAGCATTCATATTTCATACTTAATCTAGCATGATGAATTTCCATTTGTAGAGCAGCCATGCAGTTTGGTTGCTATTGGGTGTACTGCCAAATGAAGGAGTGGACTCTGACTAAAGTATATAAGTGCATTCCATTTTCTTGTGATAAAAAACGCAAAGAAACTCAGAAGGAAGGAAATATTGCAAATAAAGAGTGGAGTAACGGAAAGTGATGTAATCCTTCAAGAGTTTTTTGAACCACTAGATCAAGCCTTACCTGAAATCTGACTTCTATTTGAACTATTGATTCATAGAGAGCATTAATTCCCTCTTTGCTTAAGTGAGTTTGAATCATGTTTCCTGTTGCTTGCAGCAGAAAGAATTCTGACACAGATGATCTAACTGACAAAACTTCCAAAATCCCTTTCAACTCTAAAGTTCTGAGCCTCTGTTTATTTGTCTTCTGATTGAGGATTACTCAGAATTAAAAGCAAAATAAATTCAGAAGTGCTGCCAAAGACAGAGCAAGAGTACTCCAGAGAGATATGGCTGGGGTGAGGAAACCTTGGCATAAAGCCTCTCTGAAGGCACATTCTTCTGAAGGGAACTGATTTATGTTAGGCTGATGTCTGCAGTATTTTACAACTGCAATGGCCAATAAATAAAAATAAATTGTTTCTGTCAACTTACCACCTCTCTTATCATGAATGGAAGAAGTGGAAGTGCCTGATCGTCTAAAAATTACATATAGGTCAACTGGGGCTCCCCTCCCACCTTCTCCAAGGAGGAAAGTCATTCTGTATTTAAAGTATGATACATCATGTTAACATTACTGACATTCAGCGATGACCAAAACTTTTAACAAGCTTAAAAATGCATTTCAATTGTACAATATGATGATGTTTACATTTTAGGCATGCAACTGGGAGACAGGAGGCACTTGTCTTTCTGTGTGCTTAAGTGCTAATGACACCATAGCACACAACTTCCTACAACACTATTATAGGCAAAACTATATAATAACTGAATAAATCTCTTTTCCTCATTTTATATGCAGATTTTAAAAGTTTTTCTTTTTCAATTGAGCCAATATGTCTTCAAACCTCATCACTAGCTCATTGCTGCATTCAATTTGTAATTTTTAAATTAAATAAAATTGGATCCTGCTTGCTAAATTATTTACCTTAGTTCCAAAAGAATGAGAACCTTAAAGGAGGAACACATTGGGATAGTGTACTGTTTGACTACTAAATGCTGTGCTTAAAAATAACAAATTTTGGAGCTTATTTTCAAATAATGATTCTACTACTTATGAGCTGTATGACCAATGACAAGTTATTTTATCCCCTCAGTGCCATATTTCCTTTACTCATAAAACAGAGATGATAACCATAATGTCCCAAAGAGGATGAAATGTGTTAACACAAACACTTAGAACATTGCCTCATACAGTTATTGCTCTTTTAGCTCTTGATACCACATTTCCATTTGTGGTAGACTTTTATGAATTTACTTCACTTAGATAAAATACAATTATTGTTGGAAAAATGTAAAGTGGACAATCATACAGTGGTAGGTAGAAATGAAAAAATGTCAAGTGCTGTCTTGTTCAAAAATAAAATAACAGAAAGAATACAGGGAAAGCAGAAACTGAAGAGCAAATATTAAAGAATGACATGAAATTGATGAAAAATATATATTTTATGATTCAGGATGTAAAACAATCCAAGCATGAAAAATAAGAAGTAATTCAAATCCAGGTTCATGACAGAGAAACTTCAGAATATTTCATGAATCTGAAAAAAAAAAAATCAGAAAAAGTGGAGTTGAACTTTAAAGGCAAGGAAAACTAAACTCACCTCAGACTGTATCATGCCTCTATCCCAGGCACTGTGCAAATCCACAATAACCACTTCACGGTACCAGCAGCAAAGAAAGCCAAGACACCAATTCAGGAAACAGTTAGAGGTAAAGTATCAGGGTTTGGTGGTTCATTATCTGGGGGGAATGAAGGAAGAAGAAGGGACGAAAGATGATTGTGAAATGTTGATCCAGCAAACTCAGGAAGCTGTTCTTCAAGACAAGAGGAGAGACAGTATGTGGCTAAAAGGATCATGAGTTCTCATACAAACTCATGAGTTTGAGGAAATCTAAGAGAACCCCAAGCTAAAATGTTTTATGAGAAGTAGAAAATTGAATCGGAAGCAAAGTTGAGAAGCCAAAACTTTTTAGAAAAGACTTAGTACTTATCAAAATAGACTTGCTAAGTAAAGCTGTGAGATGAAATAAAGTCACCAAGAACACCCACTGGAAATGAAACACACCAAGGGGGAAAAAAAAAAAACCAAACCCTGGGAAAAGCCTATAGATAAATCATGAAACACACAGAGAAAGCAGCAACTCAAGAATTAGAAAACGAGGCAAACTCAATGTCATATAGATTTAAAGAATAAAGAGCTTAGAAAAGTGTATGGTTATATGCCAGTTAGACTATAGGAAAAGGGAAATTCAACTTTAATCATAAGAAACTATAGAATTTGCAGATAGCTCAGTTCTGCAATTGCTTATTTAAATAGCTTAGGACTTCCCTGGTGGCACAGTGGTTAAGAATCTGCCTGCCAATACAGGGGACACGGGCTTGATCCTTGGTCCAGGAAGATCACGCATGCTGTGGAACAACTAAGCCTGTGCATCAGAGCTACAGAAGACCATGCATCTAGAGCCTGTGCTCTGCAACAAGAGAAGCCACTTCAATGAAAAAAAATGTGCACCACAACTAGAGAGGAGCCCCTGCTCCTGCTCGCTGATAACAGAGAAAGCCTGCGAGCAGCCACGAAGACCCAGCACAGTGACAAATACATAAACCAGTTCAGTTCAGTTCAGTTCAGTCGCTCAGTCATGTCCGACTCCTTGCGACCCCATGAACCACAGCACACCAGGCCTCCCTGTCCATCACCAACTCCCGGAGTCCACCCAAACCCATGTCCATTGAGTTGGTGATGCCATCCAACCATCTCATCCTCTGTTGTCCCCTTCTCCTCCTGCCCTCAATCTTCCCCAGCATCAGGATCTTTTCCAATGAGTCAGCTCTTTGCATGAGGTGGCCAAAGTATTGGAGTTTCAGATTCTCATCAGTCCTTCCCAGGACTGATCTCCTTTAGGATGGACTGGTTGGATCTCCTTGCAGTCCAAGGGACTCTCAAGAGTCTTCTCCAACACCACAGTTCAAAAGCATCAATACATAAATAAATAAATAAAAATAGCTTAAGATGGCAAAGATGCAAGTTTTGCAAATTTTCTTCTCTGCCATCTATAGCATGTAAGAGTGACTTTCAGATGACCCACTTCCAGATGTAACGTGCATACACGATGATTCCCAGTAGAAAAAGAGGCATGTTTCATTTATGTCTTTTCTGATTCACGGGAAATCCTCCCTAGAAACAGCCCTCCCAGCTGCCCACACTCAGTCTGCTTCACAGCTCACTGGTCACAACACGGTAAAATGATTTTCCCTGAACTAGTCAATGATAAGGAGGACAGATTTCACCTAAGGCTAACTTAAACTGATAAAGATTCATCATCTTTCCTGGTCACATGGTCTTGCAGGACTGAACCAAATTGGGATTCTGCCAAAAAATTAAGTTGGGATCAAGGGGTAGTTTTAGATAAGAACCAAGAATGTCCCCTAAAATGGTAAGTGGTATTAAATAATACACAGCAGTTAACAAGTTAGAAATAACAAGAAGTCATTTGTCTAATTCTTTAGACAGATGCTAATTAGATTTCTTTTTGTACTCTGGGCACCTGGGAATGTATGAAATACGAAGATGAGTACAGCACAGCCCCCACCATTCAGGTGTCTGTGATTCTGAAAGACAGGTATGTAGGAAAATGATGGGATGGAAGCCTAGGTGGTAGAAATACAATCTGGTTATTTTATCAAGAGAATTACAACACAAATATCTATAGAACATATCTACAGAAATGATTTTACTCAAAAATAGTATAAAAATCTATTTGTGTACATTATATCATGCAGAAAGCCAAATTTCTATGCAACTATTTTTCTGGGCCTAAAATATTTAGGGTTTGGATTAGACACATTTGATTTGGAAGAAAGGAAAATCAGATGGAAATTTCTCCTTGATTAAATGACTTGCTTGGTATAGTACCTGCAAGTACAGGTACTGAGTGGAGAATCCATTAAGGAAATTATAAATTACTGTGGACATGGAACCGCAACTAACATACCAAAGGGGAAAGAGAGCTAAAAGTCAGGTGTATGCAAATGGAAAAAGTCATTTCACCTTTGTAAGTCAGACTGATAAGTGTTAATCAAGTCTGAATTAAATGACTTGCTTGGTATAGTACCTGCAAGTACAGTGGAATTCAATTTGAGAATATACACCTGCCATCTCTGCAAAGTTTATTTTAGTTAAAAAAGAGCTTGTCTTAATGATAGTTAGCCTAATGTTATAGTGAATCAGGGTAAGCAAACATTTTCTGGTAGTGGGTTTATAGGAGAGGAAAAGCAAAGAATGTTACCAGTCATGTGTTACGCAAAGTTTCTCAAGACCTCATGCATCTATGTCTGAATTGGTAAGTATAGATGAGAAATAACCTCTTATTTCTGACTTACTAATTGCTGTGTATTATTTCATACCACTTACCATTTTAGGGGATGCTCTTGGTTCTTATCTAAAATTGAAAAAAGAACCAAAATTCACAACTTTGGATATTCTGTTGTTGATGTTTTGTTCAGCCTCACAGGGTTCTCATTTTTTAATCATTAGTAACAAACACTTTATTGAGAAAAGTTAATTTTTAATCACCTATTAATTAAAAAAAAATTATCCCTGTCATCTTAAACCATCCAGAAATGGTTTGAGAGTAAATTTTCTGTTTTCTCCTTAAAGTTTAACATTCAATTTACTTCTTTGCTACATTTAAACAATTCCCAATACATTAGCACAGTTACTCAAATTTGTTAACATTTATAAGTGTGCCAAAGGTAAACTATTAGGCAAATGACAATGTGGAGTTCTTTAGGAAAAAAATCAAATAAGAAAATCCTGACCTCAGCATCCAATAATATTTGTCCTTGTTTTGTTGGACGAGTACACAGAATTCTAGCGGAAGTCTCTCTGAGTGGAGAATCCATTAAGGAAATTATAAATTACTGTGGACATGGAACCGCAACTAACATACCAAAGGGGAAAGAGAGCTAAAAGTCAGGTGTATGCAAATGGAAAAAGTCATTTCACCTTTGTAAGTCAGACTGATAAGTGTTAATCAAGTCCGAAGTATGGTCATGAGCTAGTTTCTTTAAATGAGATATGTTGGCAGCTGTCTAGCCATTCACCAATCACCAAAATTCATGAATATATAACTGGGCTAAAATGTACTTAAAGGTGGATACTATTCAATCTAAATTTTCAAAAAGGAATTCCCAAGCCCTGTGCTGGAAATTCATTAATTCAGACAATAAATATTTATTATGGGACTTGCTTACATTCATTGTGATACTGCTGAATTCTAAACAGGGATTCCCGGTAGTGAATGGAGATTTAGAGCAACACTGTGTAAACAATGGTCCACCTCCATTACCACCTTTGTGGAAAGAACTGGTCATATGAGCTTATGTGTAATGAGCAATGTGCAGAAGGAATGAAGTCAGTAGACTTGTATATTCCTTCATTACTGAGAACCTTCTATGTGAAAAGCATTATGAAAACAAAATATCAGTGCAAAAGGCAGTAACAGAGCAGAGCAAAGTAGGCATCCAAATAACCTTCATAAGGTAAACAATAAGATTGCCTAAGAGAGGTAGGCAGTACATTACATCATTGGCTCCAAACTTCATGTATTTCTGAATTCACAACCTTTCCATAGCCTCATCCTGGGGCCATATGACTTTGGGCTCTTGATTTTGCACTGACCTGTGGCCAACCGGTCTAAGGTATATGAGCAGTAATGATCATATGACCATACTGAGCATAGACTTCAGGAAGTCTTTTATGGTTCTGTCTTCTTGTGCCTCATTTAGAAACACATTTAGATAGCAACCTAGTCATTATCATGAGAAATACATGCAATAGTTAAACTGATAGTGTTGGAAGCAGGAAGACCAGAGTCACATGTTGTGAGCTGCAGACTTGCAGTATGAAGGATTGCAAGGCTGTCTGAAACCCAGCCAACCCACAGACGTATAAGCAATAATAAACAATTATTCTAATTAGCTGAGTGTTGGGGAAATCTATTACATAGTATTATTTTCACAAAAGCTAACCAATACAGTGCACCAAAAACAAACAAACAAACAAAAAACTACACAGAAATTTAAAAACCAGTTACTTGACCTAGGGAGGGGAATGTAGGTGGTTTTGCTTTTCAGGATGAGCAAATAAGAGCTTAGCCTTTTGAAATAGGTGAAGATGGATATTTCATGTTTGAAGAGAAGTGTGTGAGAAAACACATGGGAAACAGACTAGGCCTTTGCAGACTCAGAAAGCAATCTGGGAATAACATGTCTCAGCATAATTCTCTGTTTAAGTTCAGGAAAGGAAGCTGGAAGAGGAGACAACTGAGAAGGATTTGGGATATTTTCCCCCTCTTTCCTCCTGCCAAGTGACCTAGAACATAACTTTCTCTTTCCAGCATTTCAGTGGGATCTGTCTTGCATCCTGGCTGGAACAGAAGTGAGTAGTTCCCAGATTAAACTGTAGATTCATAATACTAAGAAAAAGGCTCTCAGACATTTAATGTGGAGATATGCTTCCCTGGTGGCTCAGACGGTAAAGCGTCTGTCTGCAATGCAGGAGACCTGGGTTCGATCCCTGAGTCGGGAAGATCCCCTGAAGAAGGAAACGGCAGCCCACTCCAGTACTTTTGCCTGGAAAATCCCATGGAGGAAGGAGCCTGGTAGGCTACAGTTCATGGGGTCGCAAAGAGTCGGATGCGACTGAGAGACTTCACTATGGTATTAAGGATAATTATATCATATTAAAATGGTACTAAGATGGTGACAAAAGTAAATTTATAAAATATTTTGCAGCGAGTATGAAGTTAGATATGATTCATCACCCCACTGGTCAGAAAGGACGAATAATCTTTAACTGTTTCATAATACCTGCCTCTGAGTGCTCACAAGAAACTCCAAACAATTTATGTATAATTATGCCATCAAGGTGAATATGATGATAGTGGTAACACTAAATTTGGGAAAACTAAAATTAACTTTTTATAAATAATCTTCAATTAACTTACATTGGATTTGTTTTCATTTTTATCAGTCTAATTTTATTGATGCCTGCATAATTTTAAAATGCCTGTAAGAAGTTACCTGGTTTTAAGTTCTATGAATGTGATTAACACACTATTTTGCGAGTGTGTGACGTAGCACCTTTAATGAGAATGCTGTTCAAACAAGGCCTCAGGTACTCCTGTGCAGAAGCTATGCACTGAAAGTAAATTAGGCAGTTTAGAAAGTGTTTCTACCCTTTTAGGTTGCTGTTGAATTTGGAAGTTTGAGGAAGCAGTCTTGTTTATTTGCGACAAGATGTAAAAAAAATTGGCAGATAATTTCAAATGTGTTTTTGGTCACTATTGTCAATTTTCTTCTTCTTTCTCTATAGCTCCCACATGTAGGCAATAAATACTTGATACAATTGTAGTATAAATATTTCAGATTCCCATCAACCCAACCATCAAATACAGTGGAAAAGTGCATTTTAGCTTTTCTTCTAACACACTCATTGTTCAGATTGCCCTCTCTCTCTCTGTAAACTACTTTGGACAATATTATAGGGCAGAAAAGATAGTACGTCAGTTTCAAACCTTGGCTACAGGAAGTATTTTACAGAGGTCTTTCATTACTAAATTTACTTAGTAATCTCTTAATTTACATTTTCATGCTATATGTATATAACTTCTTTGGATAGTTGTACATATGCCAAGGAACACCGTGTCTCTCCTTAGACACACTTTTCTTTCTTCCACAAAATTTCAGGATGATATTCAGTGACATAAAGTTACACATATGCATTATACCAAGCATGGGAGATATCAGAGGCTGGGTACTTTCCTGGATCATAGAGAAGCACTGAGAAAAGATGAATCACAAGGATCCAACCTAATGGCTGTCTTTGACTGCTTGCGTATTTCTTGCCATTGGCACAACTATATGGCAACTCAAATTACAATTAGCATTTGAACGGTCCTTAAAATCAGGCAAGGGTGGGATGATTTGAGAGAATAGCATTGAAACATGTATATTACCATATGTGAAACCAGTCCAAGTTCGATTCATGAAACAAGGCACTCAAAGCCGGTGCACTGGGACAACCCAGAGGAATGGGATGGGGAGGGCAGTGGGAGGGGGGATCGGGACAGGGGGACACATGTACACACGTGGCTGATTCATGTCAACGTATGGCAAAAACCACTACAATATTGCAAAGCAATTGGCCTCCAAATAAAATAAATAAATTAACTTAAAAAAAAAAAAAAAAAAACTCCATCTCTGTATTTACAGTCAGTGGCTGTGCTGCACTGGAAAAAATTATCATTTTCAAAGGAGACTCAGAGCTAAAGCAACAATAGCAGAGAAAAAAGGTTCTTTGATGGAATAACCTTACTTTCCTCTTTGTAAAAACGTTTAGGAAGGGAATTAGATACCAATATGAACTCCACTGAATGGAGTGAGCCCCTGTGCAGCTCTCAGACTTAAGTCTTTGGCATCCCCAGGGAGGAAAGAATGGCCCATCAGTACATAGAGTCACAGTAATTTAGACATAAAATAATGTCACCTTATTTGTAACCAAAGATGATGAAGGAGAACATAACTATAGCAAATGCCAGCAGGTATTTCAGTGGCAATCCTTGCTGTACAGAAAAGGAGGTGAATGCGGTTTCATCTCGCTAACATGTAATTTCAGCATGCATTTTACAAACATGGCAGTGATTTTTCCTGCTTCAGGAACATCCCACACCCTACACCTGAAACAGATACCACCACCACACACAAGGAAAAATAATTTATCCTCTTGAAAAATCTGTTGTTTCAGAAGTTAAAAAAAAAAAAAAAGCAGGAGAAAGTGTGAACAAAGCTGGCTTCATGGGGCGTGTCCTAGACAGATCTGTGAATACACAGCAACCTTCCTACTTATTCACTAAATACCTCCCAATCATCAACATTCCATAAAATAATTCATCTTGTTTTGTTACTCTGAATGAAATTCCACCAAAAATAGATCATTCTGGGTTAATAAAGTGTTTCCTTAAAAAACACTTCTGAAAGTTTTGTCAAGCATTACTTTCATATTCATGCCACTCACCGTAAATGCTTATTTAGAATTTTGACACTGTGAGCTGCTACATAGGACAAGAGGTGACTCATTCAGATTGTTTTTCTTCTCTCTACTGCATGAAGAAGATAAACTGTTTTGTCTTGCCATTGTTTGCTTCTTGAATGACCATGGATAATATAAAGACGAGATTCCATTAATTATCTAAGGTAATTATCAAAATTACCCCTATGATGTAGTAACTTAGAATGATAATATGTATTATCTTATAGTTTTGGTTGGTCAAATGTGTGGGTTAGCTGAATATTTTAGCTCATGATCTTGCAAGGGAACTCCCTGAAATCAAGGGGTTGGCTATGGCTACTGTTTCATCCTAAGGCTCCTCTGGGAAAGGATCTCCTTTCAAGGTCCCTTACATGTCTCTGGGCAGGATTCAGTTGCCTGTAGATTTTTGGACTGACAGCTTAGGGTGCTCACTAAGCTTCTGGCTGGAGCTGCTCTCAGCTCCATGCCTCGTGGCTTCTTCACAGGACAGCTCATATTACACCATGGCAGGTTTACTTATTAGAGCAAGCAGGTGAGATAATTCAGAGAGAGGATACCCAAGATTTAAGCCATTAGGTTTTCGTAACCTAATAGTTGAAGGGACAGCCCACTGTTTCCCCATATTTTATTTGATAAAAGCAAGTCACTAACTCTGGCATACATTCTAGGGTGGGTGGGGGACAGGATCATTGACAATCATTTAAAAGCCCTTCTACTACAGAGAGAGTCTAATGTATCTGGTTTCCTTCAATGATAACTTTCACAAAACTATGGTACATTATGATAATTAGGTTAGTGAAATTGACAGTATTCACCAATCTTACTCAGAATTTCCCAGTCTTACTCATACTAATGTGTGTATTTAACTCTATATAATTTTATCACTTACGTAGGTCTGTGTATCCAACACCATAGTCAAGATGTAGAGGACATGGCATAATTCCTTCTACAGGGGGATCCTTAGGGCTGCTAATTTATAACCACAACTCTCTCCTTTCTAACCAGCCCCCATGTCATTTCTAACCCCTGGAAATCACTAATATATTTTACCCAGTTAAAAAAATGCTGTCATTTAAAAAATGTTATATAATCATAGAGTATATGTTCTTGTAACCTTGCGGGACTGGCCTTTTTCTATTCATCATAATTCCCTAGCGAACCATCTAAGCTATTTGCATCAATACCTCTTTCCTTTTTATTGCTAAGTAGTTATTTATGGAATATATGCACCATAGATTTCCATAACCACTCACTTGTTGAAGGACAGCTGGACAGCTTTCAGTTTAAGAGTTATTATAAATTAAGCTGCTATGAATATTTGTGTACAGACCTTTTGTGAACATAAATTTTTACTTCTCTGGGATAAATGCCAGGCATAACTATCATTAACTATAAAATTCAATTAATGGATTTTATAGTAAAATGTTTAGTTTTGTAAAAAACTGACAAACTATTTCTCCAAATCGCTATACCATTTCTCATTTCCACCAGCAATATATGAAAGATCCAGGTTTTCTGCATTCTTGTCAACATTTATTGTTGTTTATTCTTATATCAGCCATTTTGTTAGGTGTATAGTGACATTTCACTGCAGTTTTAATTTGAATTTAATTTGATGGCTAATGATGTTAAATACCTCTTCATGTTTTTATTTGCTATCTGCATACCCTCTTCAGTGAGTGGAATGTCTCTTGATGTCTTTTTTTTTTTTTTTTAATTTGAACTGTTTTGTTGTGTTTTAATGTTGAGTTTTTGAGAGTTCTTTGTATATTCCAGATATTAGTCTAGTGTTAGATATATGTTTTGCAAATATTTTTTCCTGGTCTTTTCATGTAACATGTCTTTTCATCCTCTTCATAGAAACATTCATAGAATAAATGTTTTTAAATTTAATAAAACCCAATTTATAAAATTTTTCTTTTATTGGCTGTGATTTTGTTGTCAAGCCTATGAACTCTCTGAAGTGAAGTGAAAGTTGCTCTGTCAGGTTCGACTCTTTGTGACCCCACGGAATATTCAGTCCATGGAATTCTCCAGGCCAGAATACTGGAGTGGGTGACCTTTCCCTTCTCCAGGGGGTCTTCCCAATCCAGGGATTGAACCTAGGTCTCCTGCATTGTAGGCTGATTCTTTACCAGCTAAGTCACAAAGAAAGCCCCTAGAACTCTCTGCTTAGATCTAAATCCTAAGTATTTTCTCCAATATTTTTTTTCTAAATGATTTTATGCTGTTAGTTTTACCTGTAGGTGCACCACCCATTTTTTGCTAACTTTTGTTTAAGGGGTAACATTCAGGTTGAGTTTTATTATTTTGTCTATGAATGTCCAATTATGCAGATACTATTTATTTTAAAGCCTGCCCATCCTCCATTGATCTGTCAAAAGTCACTTGGGCATATTTATGTGGCACTATTTTTGGATTCTCTATTCCGTTCTGTTGATCTAACCATTATTCCCTCTGCCAATACCACAGTGTTCTGAATACTGTAATAATATAATAGCAATAAGTATAGAGTGAGTCCTGGCACTAAGATTGTCTTAGCTGTTCTACGACTTGTACCTTTCCATTTACATTGCAAAACAAGCTTGTCTATTCCCATTTAAAAAAACGCTGAAAGTGCATTAAGTCTACAGATAAACTTTAGGATAATTGACATTTTTACTATATTGAATTCCCATTCTTGAACAGAGAATGTTTCTCCATTTATTTAGGTCTTCTTTGATTTCTTTTACCAATGTTTTTAGTAATCAGCATACAGAATCTATACATGTTTTGAGGTAAACCTAACATTTCCTTATGCTTTGGATGAACGTAGATAGTATTGCATTTTTAAATTTGGTTTCTTCATGTTTATTGATAGAAATATGATTGACTTTTATGTATTGATCTAGTGTCCTAAAACCTTACTGAGCTTACTTATTAATTCTGAGAATTTATTTATTTTTTTTTTTTGTAGATTATATTTCTACATGGGCCGTCCCAGGTGGTGTTCATGATAAAGAACCCGAGTGTCTGTGCAGGAGACATAAGAGACCTGGTTCGATCTCTGGGTCAGGAAGAGCCCCTGGAGGAGGGCATGGCAATGCACTCCAGTACTCTTGCCTGGAGAATTCCATGGACAGAGAAGCCTGGTGGGCTACAGTCCATAGGGTTGCAGAGTCTGGAAGTGGATATGTTTATATTTCCTTTTTTGATCTGTATGCTTCTCTGCAGTGTCTAGAACCTCCAGCACTATACTGAATATGAGGAGTAAGAAAGGACATCACTGCCTTGTTCCCCGTCTTAGGGAAAGCACAGTCTTTTACCATTAAGTAAAACATTAGTGTTTTACGGCTGCTCTTAATCAAATTGAAATAATTCCTTTCTATTCCTAACTTTCTAGGAGTCTTTAACATGTATGGGTGTTAAATTATGTCAAATAATTTTTCTGTGTCAACTAATAAGATTGTATGATTTTTCTTCTTCAGTGTACTGACATGGTGAATTATATTGATTGTTCTCCTTTTCCATATTTTCTTCTTCTTCCTCTTCCTCTGTTTCTGCTTATTTATATCTATTTAATGTTTTTTCTTTTAAAAAATATTGAAGTATAGTTAATGTATATTACAGGTGTATAGTATAGTGATTCATAATTTTTAAAGGTTATATTCCATCTATAGCTATTATAAAATATTAGCTATATTCCCCATGTTGTACAATATATCCTTGTAGGTTATTTAATATAATAGTTTGCACTTCTTAATTCCTTACTATTATATTGCCCCGGAGAAGGCAATGGCAACCCACTCCAGTACTCTTGCCTGGAAAATCCCATGGAGGGAGGAGCCTGGTGGGCTGCTGTCCATGGGGTCGCGAAGAGTCAGACAGGACTGAGTGACTTCACTTTCACTTGTCACTTTCATGCATCGGAGAAGGAAATGGCACCCCACTCCACTACTCTTGCCTGGAGAATCCCAGGGATGGTGGAGTTTGGTGGGCTGCCGTCTATGGGGTCGCACAGAGTCGGACACGACTGAAGTGACTCAGCAGTAGCGGCGGCATATTGCCCCTCCCTCTCCCTGCTAGTAACCACTAGTTTGTTCCATCTCTAAGTCTGCTTTCTTTTTGTTATATTCACTAGTTTTTAGATTCCACATATAAGTCATATTATACAGTATTTGTTTTTCACTAACATTTCATTTATTATAATACTGCCCAAGGTCACCCAAGTTGCTGTGAATGGCAAAATTTCATTCTTTTTTTGTGTGGTTGAGTAGTCTTCCATTGTATTTCTATATTGTCTGTGTATATATTGTGTATATATGCACACACCACATCTTTTTATCCATTCATCTGTGATGGACATTTATGATGATTCCATATCTTGGCAATTGTAAATAATGATGCTGTAAATATTGAAGTGCATGTATCTTTTCAAATTATTGTGTTTTTTTTTTTTTTTTTTTTGTATTTTTCAGATATATGTCCAGTAGTAGAACTGCTGGGTCATATGGCAGTTCTACTTGTAGTTTTTTTGAGAAACCTCCATACTGTTTTCCACAGTGGCTACATCAATTTACATTCTCACCAACCAGTGTTTGAGGGTATTCTTTTCTTCACATCCCTGGCAACATTTGTTATTTGTGGTCTTTTTTATGATAGCCAATTTGACAGGTAGCAGGGTAATAGCTCATTGTGGTTTTAATTTGCATTTCCCTGATGACTAAAGAGATTGAGCATTTTTCCTGTCCCTGTTAGCCATCTACATTTCCTCTTTGTAAAATTGTTTATCTGTTCTGCCCATTTTTAAAAATGGGTTGTTTGTTTGCTTTTTATTTGGTGAATAACATTGATTTGTCTTCAAGTTAACCGATTCCTCTGTTTTATTCAGTCCACTACTGCGTCTACTCACTGAGTTATTTTTTTCTGATACAATATTTTCCTTTCTATAATCTACTTTTGTTTCTTTTAAAATAACTTTTATGTTTTTGGTGAAATTTTGTATTCTTTCATCAGTTTCCAGAGAATTTGTAACTGATTGTTGAGTATTTTTATGACTGCTGCTTTAAAATCCTCATCAGATAATTTGAACATCTGATTCATTTCAGTTTGATGCCTGTTGGTTGATTGCCTTTTCTCATTCAAATTGTCCTTTTCTTGGTTCCTGATATGATGAATGATATTCAGCTGAATCCTGTGGCAAAGTCGGGACTCTACTCAAATCCTTCACTTGAGCAGGTAGCCCCCTTGCTTAGATGTAACGTGCTGCTCCTCCTGTGTTTTGTTGGGTGGGTTCCTTATTATTCTAATTTTCAGATCCTTTGTGGTATTAGTTTAGTCTTACACCCCTGGGACTTCTACTGGCTCTTGCGAGTGTTTCTTAAGGAGGAAGCTAAGAGATTTATTCAGGTGGGGCAACTAGGTGTCCCTTGACAGAGGAAAAGTTAGCAAAGAGAAGAAATTCCCTAGCCAGATGCCCATTTGAGGTTGGGTCCCTGTATAAATGCTGTTCTCTCTACAGCTGCCCCAGTATCTTTGCTATGGGTGGAAGAGGAGAGTTTCAGTCCCAATGTGAAAAGAAAAGACCTTGTGAGTTTGACACTCTCTACGGCTAAGTCTCTCCTGCCAGTTCTGTATGTCTGCAGTGGCATCACCCAGGGCATGCAGGAAGTCTTGGGCTTACAGGGGGCATCTCTGTTGAGAGTTCACTATGTTAGGATCCCCATGCTACAGGGGAACTGGAAAGCACTCCCTGGATCAAGTGACGGCATGTGCCCCACACTTCCTCAGGTGTCACTAGAAGAGAGTGGCAAGGAGAAGTCTCCAATCAGTCTGCTCTTGTAGTCTCTCTTACAGATGCTATCAACAGCTTTAGTATCTCTGGGGAGGACAGAGCTTCGGGTCTGGTGGGAAGGGGAATGTTTTATGGGTTGCTTGTTGTTAGTGGATCTCCAAATAGATCCGTTAGCCAGTTTTGTCAGTTCTGTTTTCCATGGTACTCTAGTCCAATTTGCAAGAGGAATGAGCCTACTTGTGCTGCCTTTTTAGGTTGGGGGGTCAGAAAATGCTGAGTTCATTTTTTTTTTCCTGTTGAATAGGGGTCATAAGACACTCTGTGCTTTAATCCTGAGATTCCTAATCAGTTTTCCCCTCTTACCACCTTTCAGAAATCTCATTTAGTGGCCTCTTATACTACTTCTAGCATTTATACTTGTATTTGTGCATGCTCAGTCACTTCAGTCATGTCCAACTCTTTGTGACCCTATGGACTACAGTCTGCCGGGTTTCTCTGTCCATGGCATTCTCCAGACAAGACTAGTGGAGCGAGTTGCCACGCTCTCCTCCCGGGGATCTTCCCGACCCAGGGAATGAACCTGGGTTTCCTGTATCGCAGGTGGATTCTTACCACTGAGTCACTTCCTTTACCGGGTAAGCCCGTAATTGTATTTAGTTGTACTTAGACTCTTTAGCTGGAGAAGGAAATGGCAGCCCACTCCAGTGCTCTTGCCTGGAGAATCCCAGGAATGGGGGAGCCTGGTGGGCTGCCGTCTGTGGGGTCGCACAGAGTCGGACACGACTGAAGTGACTTAGCAGCAGCAGCAGCAGACTCTTTAGAGTCCCTTGGACTGCAAGGAGATCAAACTGGTCAATCATAAAGGAAATCAGTCCTGAATATTCATTGCAAAGACTGATGTTGAAGCTGAAGCTCCAGTACTTTGACCACCTGATGTGAAGAGCTGACTCATTGGAAAAGATCCTGTTGCTGGGAAAGATTGAAAGCATGAGGACAAGGGGACAACAGGGGATGACAGAGGACGAAATGGTTGGATGGTATCATTGACAACATGATCATGAGTTTGAGCAAACTCAGGGAGACAGTTGATGGACAGGGAATCCTGGCATGCTGCAGTCCACAGGGTCACAAAGAGTAGGACATGAATGAGGGGCTAAACAACAACAAAAAATTTAAACAAAGGAGAGAAGCAGGAAGAAGCAGGTCTATTCCATCTTCCCCTGACCTTAATAAATTCATAATATGTTTTATAAACATACTTTGCCACTCTGAAGATTGTTCTTAATATTTAAAATTGTCTCAGTAAACATGACATATAAGCTGGGTATGGAAAAGATGTAGAATCAGCTTTTCTCCCTCACCTCTATCAAATTTTAGGGTTGCCAAGACAAAGAGAATTCATATAAATAAATCCACAATGAAGAATCCTAACATTCTTCACAAAATGGAGCTAACTTTGTTACTATGTAATTAGATGGCAACCCACTCCAGAGTTCTTGCCTGGAGAATCCCAGGGACAGAGGAGCCTGATGGGCTGCCGTCTATGGGGTCGCACAGAGTCGGACACGACTGAAGCGACTTAGCAGCAGGAGTAGCAGCAGCGGCGTGTAACTCTGTAGACATTTTATTTCCCTATATGTGCGAGGCAAAAAATTCTGACAAAAGAATAAGAGATTGAATAAATTTAACTGTTGTCAGGTTAGCGGGTCAGAAAATGCTGAGTCCAGATTCTCTTTTTCTGTTGAATAGGGGTCATAAGACACTCTGTGGCCGTGTTTATCCTTTAGTCCTGAGATTCCTAATCAGTTTCCCTGTGTAACAAGTTAATGTGTCAAATAAAATATGCTACACTTAATTTGTATTATACTGGCAATCCTAATTGACTCTACAAGATGGCCACATGTAATCAACTCTAGCAAATTTCATCCAAGAGAACTACTGAAAGAGCTACATAGAAAAGATTTTTAAGAAAAATATGCAAACATTTGTGTTTCCAAATAGAGATATGACACCTAATGGCAAATGTAGAGGAGCTAATGTATCTGTTGATTTAAATTGATGGATGGTTTAGAAGAGCTAATGTATCTGTTGATTTAAATTGATGGACGGTTTCGACTTTCCTGCTCAAGATGAAACAAAGGTTTCCTCCCTGACTGCAAAGTTGCAGTAATCCAGCAGTGCAAGCGAAGTGTGGCTCAAAGGAAGTTGTTATAGCACCCGCGGAGTCTCAGGCTTTGGAAGTGGCATTCATGATGACCCTTACATACTTGTATCATATAAACATGCAAACAGTCAGGTCAGAAGCTGAACATTTCATGGAAAGCATCAGATTAGGTTGTTAAGTTGAATAGTGGGGCCCCCAAAATGTCTATATCCTAATCCGAAAAGCTTTGAATATATTGCTTTACATGACACAAGGGATTTTGCAGTGCTCATGTTAAAACTCTTGAGATGGAGAGATTATCCCAGATACTTGGATGGGCCCAGCATAATCATGAGTCATTATGATGGAGATAGGACAGTCAGAGTCACAGGAGATGGGACATCAGAAGCGTGGTCGGTGTGATAAAATGAAGGGACAACAAAGCAAGGAAAGCAGGTGGCTTCTAGAAGCCAAAAAGGCAAGGAAATAAATTCTTCATCAGAGTCTCCAGAAGGAACACAGCCTTGCCAATGCTTTGATTTCAGAAGTGTAAGACAGTAGATGTCTCTTGCTTCACATCACTAAAATTGTGGCAATTTGTAACAGCGGCAACAAAGAAAACTAACAAAGCACCCCAGTGAGTTTGTCTCAAATGATGTTCAGTTGGAGTTTCATCATATCTTCCTTTCCATTCCCTTCCCCACAACCCTAATGCTCTTTTGGCTCACTGTCAAATGAGAAGGAAAAAAAAAAATTATAGAATTAGTTTTGGAAACTGAATTTTGCTGCTAAGAATTTTTCAAAGCTCCTCTGAAGAGACAAATGAGATTTTTAGATGAAGGAATTTGTATCTTTGAATGTATCTGTGAGTGCTAAATTTTCTCTACTGATTATATATATTATGTATGCGTGTGTGGTGTGTGTGCTAAGTCACTTCAATCATGTCTGACTCTTTGTGACCCCATGGATTGTAACCCGCTAGGTTCCTCTATCTGTGAAATTCTCTAGGCAAGAATACTGGAGTGGATTGCCATGTTCTTCTCCAGGAGATCTTTCCAACCCAGGGACTGAACCCATGTCTCCTATGCCTCTTGCATTGGCAGCTGTGTTCTATACTACTAGCACCACCTGGGATGCCCATATACACACAATACACATAATACATACATATGCACTATACTTATAAGTATATAAGTACATATATAATTGTGTCATACTTATATGCATACATAAGTATATAAAATTATTTAAATATATAAGTAAATATGCTTAAAGTACATATATTGTTATGTTTATATAGTATATACTATTAACATGAGCTCCATGTAGGCAGGGTTTTCTTTTGTGTTCACTGCTGGGTTCTCAGTATGCGAAACAATGAAATTTGTTGAACAGTGAAAAATTAAGTTGAACTGAAATGCAAACTCTTGCACTCTGTCCTGAGTTAGCAGGCATCTTCTAATCTCAAACTCATCAGTTAAATCTAGTGCTTCATTTTTTATTATAAATTATCCTGACTTTGTATATGACTTGTAACTCAAAATTGTAATCTAATACATATAGTTTGGGGAGGTCTTTAAACATTTAGTTATATGGTAATTGTTGACAACTTTCACTTGGTTGGGGATCAAAACAGAGGTGAGATCCATACTAATGAAAACATGATGTATACTATCCTCTACAAACATAACAAAACAGTGGCCCAGAAGGATGCCAGAGAGGGTGGGGTACATCCCAATGTTTTTAGGAGGGAGGGATTAACATTCAATATTCAATACATTATGAAAAATTGATATAGATCAAATTCCATTATATCTAAACCTTTAGGGCAAGTGAAATGTTTGCTCTGATGAAAGTCTGTCATGAAAACACAGCTGGATATCACATTCCCAGATGGAGAGAAGCTAAAATATTATCACCCTCTTTGGTGAATTTACCAACATAAAAGATTACATTTTAGCAGTGTGAGGAAGAGAAGGTTTTTATATATACGTGTTCATTCTTTACCCCTTTCTGTTCTCCAAGTTCTTGGATCATTTTAGCAAGCCCACTGCTCTTTGCTTTGGGTGATGGAAAACCTACTGCTTCTTTCCTAGATAGGTTCTTGGAATTTCAGAGATGAGGGGAAATAGGAACAGAAAAGTGAGAAGTAATTACAACTTACTGAAATACAACATGCACAGTTAAATACTATATTTAGTATATTTACCTCATCATCTTTTACATTGACACTAGAAGCATTTACCAAAAAACAAAAAAAAAAAAAAAAAAAAAGAGAGAGAGAGAGAAAGAGAGTGAGAGAACCAAGTAAAAATAAAAGGCTTTTGTAGAAGTTACTGAGTCAAATGATAAAAGTATTTTAATGTCATATGTATAAACTACTTTTATGGTAGCTTTCTTTAGTTCTCATTCTAATTATATATTTAAAAGAAGGAGTGCAACTACTGAGGATATAAATTCATTTATATACTCTAAAAAATCAGTTAATCAAAATACCTAGATATATAACTTAATACACACATAAAATGTTCTGAAATATCCTCTCAATTAAGATGACAAATTTCAAATAAATGTTTTATTGAATGTTATTTTACATTAAACATAATGGTGCAAAAGTTTGTGCCTAGAGTACTATCAGATTAGTTTGGATTTTTCTTAAACATTATCATTATCACTTCCTTTTCTCCCCTCCCTTTAGTGGCTTCCTGAGATGTTTAGATGAAAAAAACAAAGACAAAGTAAAAAACAAACAAAATACAATTTAACTTGCCCTTCATCGATTCACCTGCTGTCTTATTTCCTTCCCTGCTCTGTTCTTTCACTTTATCTTTCCTCCTCCTCTCTTTTTCTTTCTCTCTTTTCCTCTTTTTCCAAATAGACAATAAGTCCTTCCCATGTGGGAGGCACCATTCTAAGTCCTGATGGCACTACAGGGGATAGGACAGTCAGGGCCTCTGCACTCAGGGAGCAGTTGTAAAGAATGTTTATCATGGCATTCATTATGCCAATGAATAAATGTTTAACAGAATGAACAACGCTAAGCTTAAGCCAACAGACCCCAAATACGGAAGTTAAGAGCATGATTTCCAGAGCTGATTTCAATCTGGGCTTCACACCAAATCAAGCACCAACTTTTGATAAGTTACTTTATCTTCCTGAGTCTATGTATTTTTCAACAATAGACAAAAATTGATAATATAATGAAGAAGAATGATAATAGCTGATTTATAGTTTCACCTGGAAGACTAACTGACATTATAATTTTAACTTTACAACTGGATGTTGTAAGAACTCAACAAATGTTAGCTACTATCATTACCCTTTGTTGTTACTATTGTTGTTAAAGGTTGGCTGCAGTAATATATCAATACATTGAGAACTACCAACCATCTTCCTGTGACTTGTGATAATTAATGGTTTTAATGACCAAAAATTATTCCCTTGGAATCAAACTGGCTTGGAATTGGTAACCAGGATACCTGGAAATGGCCAATAGAATGATTTTTCTTCCCAGTGCTCTCCTAAATTAAGGGTAGGAGAGTGGTGTTATTATAAGTCAGTGTGTGACCTCATGTGTGTGTACAATCTGCTGAGAGGAGGGAGAAAGCAATGCCCAGGCTGGCAGCCCTCCAGAGCCACGTGGCATTCACACAGCACATGCTTCCCAGCTCCTGGCTGGCTTCTTGTCTTGCCTGCTTCTTTTCAACCTGACAGGAGTCGATAAAGCATTGCAGAGAACAAACAGGATGTGCAGAATAAGAATGGTGATGAAGAAATTGAGAATCCTGAATCATACTTCAGTCTGGTAAATAAAGGGCAGACCATTCATTCTAGGATATGTACTTATTTTAAGCTCTAATTAGTATTACTGAGTCTCATGCAAGAGGGAACATATGAAGCAAGGATTGTAACTTGGTTAATTGTGACAGCATCAATGACCCAGGGAGCAAGAACAGGGGAAATAAAGATGGCTCGTGAAATGAGTCACTGCTCAATCTTATGCTGCTATTTCCACACAAATACTTGTCCGGATCCTTTCATGCTCATTACTGAAATTATAATGAAAGATAAATGAAGGATGCCCACACAAAGAGTTCAGAATCACCATGGTTATTACCTAAAGGAAAATGATTTACATTTCATTGTAGCAGTATAATATTCTATTAAAGCAAAAAGAAAAGGGAAAAAATTGTAGGTCATAGAGGAAATGACTTATGAGGAACATATGATGTAATACAAACAGTCCTCTACCAGGAATTAGGGATCTGGTGGAAGTTTCAATACATTTCTCACTGGCAATGCGGCCCGAGGCCACTTATGAAAGAAAACCTCTGACGCACAATGCCTTCATGTGTCCAGTGTGGGAAGCCTTTAAAATCTACCTCTTATTTCTCAAATGAATTTGTGCTGATTAAAGGAGAACCATATGTGGTTCTCCTCATAAGCAGCCATGAAGACATTCATAATGCACTTAACTAAATTCCATTTATTTGGAAGTACACCTTTATCAAAATATAGTTTGTTTCATTTTTAATCTGTAGGTCCTGACTCTTAATGGACTTGTTACTGCTATGATTCTGTGTTGATAGAGTCACCACTTCTATCCCCTTCCTCGTCCTCTGTTTTCTTCTTTGAATGAATTTCCCTGGAAATATACTGAACTCTAAGCCCCTTCTACTCTTAGAGTGTGAAGTATGAACTAAGAATGAGCAGCACTGTTATCAAAGGGGAGTTTGTTAGGTATTCAGACTCCAAGGATCCTATCCAACCGCGCGGAATCCGACAATGAATCTTTCCTCTTGACGAGATTAAGTATGAGGCGCTCTACTCTCATGCCATTTGATGCTCCCTTGACTTTGAGCTCATCGGCTCCAGAGCTCGGCTGCTGATAGAGTAGTAGAGATCCCAAACAAAGAACACAAGCTATTAAAGCTGAAAAGGGCCTCTCCAGTGGTCCAATCCAGACACCACATTTTATGGGGAAGGGAAAAACCTAAGGTCATAGTCTTTCTGAACCAGTGCAGAACTCAGATCTGCTGGCATGAGTCATGGGCGCTTTTCAACAACATCATGTCAGTAAAAATTTACATTGCTACTGAGCTTTTTCATTTTCTTTTTCCAGCCCTAGAAAAGTTAATCACAGGTTCCCTGGGTCACCTTTGGTCTATGGAGTCTCAAGCTTTTGTGCATGTACTTATTTATAGTAGAAAGCAATCATGACCCACTCATTAGAGACCAAGGCCATCTGGGTAGTTCGAGGGGTGGCTTGACTAATTCTGAACCCTCTGCCTTTGGCTCCTCAGTTATCAAGTAGGAGATGATTCATCTCTACAGAGACCTTTGACAGTCTTAGCTGAAAATAACTTCTGAGAAGTGCAAAGCATTACTGTGCCCTGCAAGTGAAACTACACCATTCTCTCAGCTCTCTCCGTATCTGGAACTGAAACTAAAATTAGCAGCTGCCATTGGTCTCTGCCATACATCACCCCTTGGCTTATTCCCAGGGACACAGCCAAAACCGCTCTGCAGATTCTTCAGTCTAAGCACATGGTTCTCTGTGGAAGTAACAGTACCAAGTAGAGAGAGCAATACATTTGGGGGTTAGAATTTCTAGGCTTCAGCCCCAGTTTCTCCACTTACTAGTTGTGTGTACTTGGGTGCTAATCCACCACTGTGGGCTTCATTTTCCCATTTTAAATGGCCTTACTACTACTTATGTCCCTAGATTTTTTTTCCCCTATGTCCTTGCTATTGATATTCTGTCTTTTCCATGTCCCCTTGGCCTCAGTGTAGTGATCACTTTCCTACTTCCCCAGTTTCCATACACTCCTCCCCTTCTCAGACCACCAATTCTCCATACTAGTGCCCATGAAAGTGAAAAGTGAAAGTGAAGTCGCTCAGTCATGTCTGACTCTTTGTGACCCCAGGGACTGTAGCCCACCAGGCTCCTCTGTCCATGGGATTCTCCAGGCAAGAATACTGGAGTGGGTTGCCATTTCCTTCTCCATGTGCCCATGAGGCCCCTGGAAATTGACTCTACTCTTAGCTCCTCCAGAAAAATGTGTAGCCAAGTCAAGTACAAGAGCACACACATGTTACACAAGGAATTTACCTGATGTCTAATCACTGTCTACACCTTTATCCTTGCCCTCACTCCACAGTCTATTCTCAAAATCCTTCCCCTTTCTTACATCTCCCCATCATGCCCAAATGTGTGAGTGTATTCTTCCGTAACAGACTCTGACTGTAACACTCTGCCCCAAACAAACACAGGGCTTGTTCCCACACCTTCTTCAAGTGCCTGCTTACATCTCACATTTTCACTGAGGTCTCCTCTAACCATCATAGTTAATACTGCAACCTGGTCCCACCTCACTCCCTTAGTTATGCTGCTCTAAGTTTTCCTTTTCTTTTCTTAGCATATATCACCTTCACACACTACAAGAAATTAATATCATGTGAATATCATGTTTATTGTACCTCTTCCCACGATACTATAAACTCTACAGAATTAAGAGAGCTTCCTCTGTTTAGTTCTCTGGTGTATCCCCATCAACCAGAAGAAAAAACAGCACATCATAGAAACTCAATAAACATTTGTTTTATATAATCAAACAAATTAACCTTTGTGAATATTTTTTTAGACCTGGAAATTATAAAGAAAAATATATCCTCACAAAAGTTTTCTATACATTAAAATACTATTTTATTTGCCTAACAATATTTACCAAATAGTTGGTTAGTAAATGTTATTTTCCTCTCTACTCTTTATAAGCATCTTATAGGAAATTTGGCAGGTTGATATCAATTATATTTGGGAGGCTAGTTTATTCGTTTCTGCCATCTTTGATATTCGGGCAATCAAAATTCCACATGGTCAGGTGAATAATATATGTTAGATCTTGCATAAAATGTCAGTATATGATTATTTCAAGAAACACTCATTCTAGAATATGAATATAAATGCAGAAATAATATGGGGAGATCAACTGAAAAATGAAAAAATTACAATGAAATGGATACAAGTGCTATTTAACCAGTGTTTAAGCTGAACCCCTAATGTATGTTACCCCATGAAGCAGGAAGATGACAGATGAGCAACCAAGATCAAGGAAGCAGTTGTTAGGATCCAGCATGGGAGTTACTTGGATCTAAGTTTTCATTTGAGGAAATTCCATCTCATGCATTCTCAGGGCTTCCAGAAGAAGTACTGAAGGTTTGTCTCCCTTTTCCTACAACTATTTTCTCTTTCTATGCAGGAATGGGTCAGAACCAGAGAAAAGAAACACCATCACTGATAATTAGGAGATCTAACATAGACTGCCCAAACTTCTGGAAATTTTTTGAGTCAAGGGCAAAGGGTATATTACCTATAAAGCACCTACCAGCTTAACTTATTCACAGGGAAGGGATTATCCAGGTGAGATTTATGGGTGAGAAAAGAGTAGACACAAGTTGCTTTAAGAAAAAGAAGCTTATAATGTCTAAGACTGTTCTGGGCACACAGAAGAGGGAAGAGAGAAGCATGTGGGTGGTAGGAAGAAGCATAGGGTAAAAGGAAGTGATGCATGTGGCTAGAGGAAGTCCTTGATAACAGTCATTTTTTATAGTTTGTGTTTTGCTATTTCCTCGTTTGTTTTAACTTTATTTCTGCTAATTTTTGTCAACTAAAGGCTCTTTTTAACAGTGTAATGTAATCTTTTTTTCTCATTGTTTTTAGTTTTCAGTGAAAAATAGACAGTTTTTCCTTCTCCAAGATTAAAGCAGAATTTAATCATTTTTATTAATACTAGTATTAGTTTACATTTTATAATTAAATCAATACTAATAAGTATTTATTTAAAAATAATAAAACTTTGCCGTGTACTAAGAGTAGTACATGAACAAACCCACGCAGTCCTTATTACAATACAGAGTTGCAGATTTTATCTATGTATGTATAAAAGGGGGAATTGAGAGCCAGAGAAAGCTGCAGTGTGGCATAGCCAGTATTTCAGCCTACCTCTGATTCTGAAATATTTAAATATCATTGGTAGTTTGGTTTCCTGAAAAACACACATTTGGAAGAATAAATTTATGGGGGTGAGCTGGTGATGCATGAGAAAAGCAATAGGTAGTGCTATTTTATGAAAGAGAGAGATACAATATGACAAATTAAGTTCTACAGAATATTATATTGCTTTGATTTGTATATTTTCTCCCACTCTTGCAATAATTTATAAACGTGATTTTTCTTTTTATTTCAGTGAATCTAACAATTTGCCTAAGAATTAGGATTTGTCTTTTCCACTATTATCTTCCACTAATATCATTTCCATTTGTATATTCTGATAAGTATTGCCTACATTTACTTTCAAGAGGAAAACGATCTTACTCGTAGCAAAACCTCAAAATAGATTAAAGAGTTTCTGAAGGCATATCTCAAAATCCAGGCTTATCCACTATGCTCAGAGTTTTAGTGGGATAAATCATACATAATGCAAGAGCAAAAGAGTTAGGAGAAAGTTCAGCAAAAATTATTTGAACTTCCATTAAGAGAGTGTTTCAGCTGTCTCTCTCCTCCATCACACCATTAAGCACACTATTATCATTAGGTCTCTTTGTCAGTTTTAACAATTTTCTTTTCATCTAAACACCACTTCATACTCTGACCCAACAAATGCAATTCTGACCTCATTAACTTGGTTGGTGTTAACCTTGGAATAATAAGTTAAAACTACCCTTCAAATGCACTGTGAATTTGACTCTTATTTAAATCAGGGAGCTGAGTTTCTTTGCCATGGTCATAGGCTGTCCTTTCCCAACAGGTCAGTGAGCATGTCTTGGGAACCCAGAATCTCAGTGAAGTCACAGCAGGGAATAAGTGGGTATTCAGTCTTACTCAGTACTAGAACAGACAAAGAAGTAAATGATCTTTTCTGTAATGGAAACAGCTCCTGCTTAGAAAGTAGAAGATCTACATTCTAATTACAGATATTAATTTACAATTGGATATGGACAAGTCATTACATTATTTGTTATTCTGCAGAAAAACAAAGGTATTAACTTGAAGGGCCATAAGGCTTCTCCAGTTAAAAGACACCAGCAGACATCTGAGGCTTGTGCTGATCCTCTTTCCAAGACAAGTGCACTCATCCTCCAGATGACCTGCAAGTTATGGTTAAGTTTGTAACCCTCTTGGGGAAACTGTCCTTGATCAAGTAGGGGAGATGCCTTCTGGCAGGTAAAGCAGGCTTCCTGCTTTACCTTCAGACGGTACAACAGCAGTGCAAACTATGTTTCAGACTATCCTTCAGCCCCAGACCAAAGAAAGACTCCAGGTAAGACCATGTCAGTTCTCATCCATTTCCTCTCTACCCTGCTTTCCTCATCCTTATGAGGCTGCAAAAAAGCACTCTCTGCATAATCACAGTGCATCCAAATCCCTGAATTCAGGTGCTGCCTCTAAAGGACTCAAATGACAAAGGATCTTCTGCTTTGCTGATGATTTGCTGAAATAAACGTTTCAGAGGAAGCACTTAATAAATTAGTTATCTCACATATAAGTTTAGAGGTTAACAAGACATTTCAGGCAATGTCACTTTAGACAGGAACTAATATTCATGGAAAGTCAAGGGCAGATTTCATAGAGAAAATATATTTGAGCTGCCTAGAAAAGTGAATTCTAGGAAAAAGACATGCCAAGCAGAAAAAAACAGCATTTGCAAAGGATGAGAGGCATAACAGAAAGATACTTCTCCAGAAATGAAGACATAAGAATATAGAGAAACTTTTAAAGTACAGTCACATGGTAGGAGAGGACAAAGGGGCCAGGTCATTATGGAAATGACATTATATTATATTATTAAAATTTGAAACATATTGCACCTAATATTTCTTAAGACTTTACTCTGTGGCAAGTTCTTGCTCACTATTTTCAACCTACCAATATATCCATTCGATCACCACAAGAGACAAATATGTTGGTAGCATTGTGTTTCATTTTACAGATGAGGAAACTAAGGCACAAAAAGTTTAATGCAGATGGCACAGTTATGAACACAGGCAGACCCTGGATAAAAATGCTTACACTTCAAAGACTACCTTGTAAACCTCTGAAACATGATGGTTTCCCATAACCATTTACAACATTTATGCCACAGTAATGAATTTGGAAGAAGAGGAGAAAGGATTAAAGGATATTAAGCACCTTAGTTGTATGATTTTATACAGGTTAGATAAAATTCATCCTGATAGTATTTTTATTTGAAAGTTCCATCAAATCAAATGGAATCAATGAAACTAAGGAGATTAGGAAACAATTGAGCATTTTAACCCTAGAAATAATACAATGAACCTTGGGGTTGCTGTTACAAAATATTGTAACTGGAAGGCTGAAACAATAGACATTTATTCCTTACAGTAGTGAAGGCTGGACATTCAGAGGATTTGGTCCCTGGGGAGAACCTTTTTCCTGTCTAGAGAGGGCTGCCTTTTCACTGTACCTTCAGATAAAGGAGAGAGAATCTCTTTTTATAAGGACATTAATCTCTCATGAAGAATCCAAATCATGACCTCAACTAAACTGATTACTTCCCACAGGCACCACGTTCAAATATTATCACTCTGTATGCTATGGCGTCAACACATGAGATCCAGAGGGACACGAACACATAGTCCACAGCAGACCCTTAGCCAAGTGGCTGTGGGGATAGACCAGAGAGGAAGGATCTGAGGATAATTATGAATTTTCTCCTCCTGGGAGAAGTTTAAAATAATAGCTATGTGCATTTTGCTGTTATAAGGTCATCTGATTTGGCAAATAAAGATAAAATTCCCAGTTACATCTGAATTCCAGATAAGTGAAGAATAATTTTTAGTGTATGTTCCAAGCAATATTTGGAAAATATTTATACTGAAAATCACTTGTTTATCTGAAATTCAAATTTACCTGAGTGTACTACTGAATTTTGTCTGGCAGTCCTAGTCTGGGGCCATATGTGGTTTTAGTGTTTGGGCAGCAACACCTGCACAAATATCTGAGCAAGGGCAGCACAAGTTCCCCCTCTACCACCACACAGGGAATGTAATGGAAATTGCTTTCTCTATGGTCTCAAAACTCCAACATCTGCCAGGTTTACAAAGGGGAAAAAAACAAAACCCTATCTACAAAATAATATTTTGATTTCTCCAGTTTAGTAATGTATTTAACCCTGTTCACAAAATGGCATTAATGAGAAAACAGGTCACAGGATTGCATCCCTTGAGGTCTAGTTAGCAATGAAAAGAAAATGACATTTTTGCAGCTGAAAAGGATCAAACCCTAATTCTGTGCAATGACGTTCTTTTCAGATGAAGAACTGGAGGCCCCAAGAAGTTAGGAAACTTATCAAAGGTCACACAGTGAGTGGCACTGATCTATGACACCCACTGTGCCCCATCAAATATAAGCACTTTATCACTTAATCCTCATCACAATGCTGAGAGGTAGTGATATTAACACAACTGTATATGTGTGAAAAGAATCTAAGCAAAGTTAACTCATTTTGCTTGAGGAAGCAGGACTGAAAATAGCAGAGCTGAGATTTGAAATGAAAACTGAACTCTGAGTCTATTCTCTCTAAGTCTTCACAAAATCAATCTCTCTCCCTAGCTCCCCCTCTTCCTCCTCCCCAAACCCACCCCCACTTACACACACACACACACACCATTCACCAGGCCACCTTGTCCACAATCATAACATGTTTCTGCTATAAAGTGCACCCCCAAAGAGGTTATAACAATTATAGGTTTCTTAACACAAACTGAGTGCTGAGACAAAAACATGTCATGAGTTGGACTAGGAGAGTATCATACTACACAGCTGTTCAGACTTCAGAACCAGAGCATAATGATAAGGTTAGCCTGTGACTTTTCCATTAGAACACTTGTATTCTGTAATGTTTTTTCCTCAATGATATTTCTACTTCATTAGCATAGCTTTCCATAGAGTATTTGAATTGGGGAAGACTTGAGAGTCCCTTGGACTACAAGGAGATCCAAGCAGTCCATCCTAAAGGAGATCAGTCCTGGGTGTTCATCGGCAGGACTGATGTTGAAGCTGAAACTCCAATACTTTGGCCACCTGATGTGAAGAGCTGACTCATCAGAAAAGACCCTGATGCTGGGAAAGATTGAGGGCAGGAGAAGGGGACGGCAGAGGATGAGATGGTTGGATGGCATCACCAACTCAATGGACATGGGTTTGGGTGGACTCTGGGAGTTGGTGATGGACAGGGAGGCCTGGCGTGCTGCAGTTCACGGTGTCACAAAGAGTTGGACACGACTGAGCAACTGAGCTGAACTGAACTGATTTGAATTATAATATTGCCTGCATTTTTAACAGACTTTTGTTTATAAATCACTTTTAATTTCACAAAACCTAAAGTTAGGAAAGGCACAGAAATTTCCCATATACCTCTTGGTCACTTCCCACAATCTTGCTCACCAACACCCACCAGAGTAATGCATTTGTTTCCACTGAAGAGTCTGCATTAAACCTGCATTGTCACTCAAAGTCCATAGCTTACATTAGGGTTCACTGTTGGTGTTATATATTCTACAGGTTTTGACATATATATAATGACATATCCATCTTTATAGTTATTGCCTGAATTTCAATTCCATTTCTGAATTAGCAATTGCAAATCTGATTAAAATTGGTCTCAGAAAAGAGAGCGTCTTTACACACTGTCAGAAATCTTGGACCACAAGGGAGTTAATGAAATGTTTGAGTAGGAATTCATACAAGTTTGTAAAGTAACTGATACAAGCCAGCAGTTGTAGCTTTGACCATCTCTGCTAGATTTCCAAACATTATTTTAAAGTTTGCTTCAGGAAATGTATATGATGTTACAGTATTAAGTAAAGAAACTTAAACATATAAATAATGAATTTCTTGGAAGTCCAGAGTGAATCTAAATTGTTTCTATGTTAAATATTAATCTGTTTTACTAAATATTATCTTGTTCACTCCATCCATAGCTCTTCAGGCACTCTATCAGAGGTAATCCCTTGAATCTATTAGTCACTTTCACTGTATAGTCGAAAGGGATTTGATTTAGGTCATACCTGAATGATCTAGTGGTTTTACCCATTTTCTTCAATTTAAGTCTCAACTTGGCAATAAAGAGTTTATGATCTGAGCCACAGTCACCTCCTGGTCTTGTTTTTGCTGACTGTATAGAGCTTCTCCATCTTTGGCTGCAAAGAATATAATCAATCTGATTTCGGTATTGACCATCTGGTGATGTCCATGTGTAGATTCTTCTCTTGTGTTGTTGGAAGAGGGTGTTTGCTATGACTAGTGGGTTCTCTTGGCAAAACTCTGTTGACCTTTGCCCTGCTTCATTCTGTATTCCAAGGCCAAATTTGCCCGTTACTCCAGGTATTTCTTGACTTCCTACTTTTGCATTCCAGTCCCCTATAATGAACAGGACATCTTTCTTGTTTGTTAGTTCTAGAAGGTCTTGTAAGTCTTCATAGAACCGTTAAACTTCAGCTTCTTCAGCATTATTGGTTGGGGCACAGACTTGGATAACTGTGATATTGAATGGTTTTCTTTGGAAACAAACGGAGATCATTCCGTCATTTTTGAGATTGCATCCAAGTACTGCATTTTGGACTCTCATTGACTATGATGGCTACTCCATTTCTTCTAAGGAATTCTTGCACACAGTAATAGATATAATGGTCATCTGAGTTAAATTCACCCATTCCAGTCCATTTTACTTCACTGATTCCTAAAATGTCGATGTTCATACTTGCCATCTCCTGTTTGATCACTTCCAATCTGCCTTGGTTCATGGACCTAACAATCCAGGTTCCTATGCAATATTGCTCTTTACAGCATCAGATTTTACTTCCATCACCAGTTACACCCACAACTGGGTTTTGATTTTGCTTTGGCTCTGTCTCTTCATTCTTTCTGGAGTTATTTCTCCACTGATCTCCAATAGCATATTGGGCACCTACCGACCTGGGGAGTTCATCTTTCAGTGTCCTATCTTTTATCCTTTTCATACTGCTCATGGGGTTCTCAAGGCAAGAATACTGAAATGGTTTGTCATTCCCCTCTCCAGTGGACCACGTTTTATCAGAACTCTCCACCATGACCCATCGATTTTTGCTGGCCCTACATGGCATGGCTCATAGCTTCATTGAATTAGACAAGACTGTGGTTCATTCATTTTTTGGGTCTCCAAAATCACTGCAGATGGTGACTACAGCCATGAATTTAAAAGTTGCTCCTTGGAAGAAAAATTATGACCAACCTAGGTAGCATATTAAAAAGCAGAGACATTATTTTACCAACATAGATCCATCTAGTCAAAGCTATGGTTTTTCCAGTAGTCATGTATGGATGTGAGAGTTGGACTATAAAGAAAGCTGAGCGCCTAAGAAATGATGCTTTTGAAATAGATGTTGGAGAAGACCCTTGACAGTCCCTTGGACTGCAAGAAGATCCAACCAGTCCATCCTAAAGGAAATGAGTCCTGAATATTCATTGGAAGGACTGATGCTGAAGTTGAAACTCTAATACTTTGGCCACCTGATGCAAAGAACTGACTCATTGAAAAGACCCTGTTGCTAGGAAAGATTGAAGGTGGTAGGAGAAGGGGACGACAGAGAATGAGAGGGTTGTATGGCATCACTGACACAATGGACATGAGTTTGAGCAAGCTCCAGGAGTTGGTGATGGACAGAGAGGCCTGGCGTGCTGCAATCCATGGTGTTGCAAAGAGTCGGACATGACTGAGTGACTGACCTGAACTGAACTAAACTGGTCTTGTTCACTACAGATGTGTGAACAAGATAATCTATCAGGGAAAATACTGAATCTTATATTCACTACAAATGGAAGGATGACCTTTACATTATACTTTCTTCTAAAAAACAAAATTTCAACTTAGGAGGTTGACTTGTAATAAATATGACTTTTATTAATCTAAAATTTCTTAAGGCTAGATTACTTAAGTAGAGCATTCTAGCAAGCTCACATCAGTCAGCTCACTTTCAATATATGAATGGAACAAAAGACACAATTTTCTTGATATTGGCTTTAAAAAAATTAGTTTTGAACTGTGTAACTTTATCAAATGTTCATAAAGAGTTAAAGTTTCTCAACCTCCCTTTTCCTCCTAAAACATAAAAAAAAAAAAAAAAAAAAAAAAAAAAAAAAAAAAAACTTGCATGGACTTAATGTCCCAGTGTCTGAATATTTGGAGTGCTAGTGAAATTTAAATGAACCCAGGTCATGCATTAATGTGTGTGACTCAAGATTCTGTGAATAAACTAAAGTGATGTAATTATAAAACATGAGTGCTGATAGGATTAGTGGTTATTCACCCTTAGTCCAATTATTAACAGATGGCTATATCCTAGCCATTGAAAAGCCCCATTGAGTGTATCACCAAAGTGTATCTCCAACCCTTCCATTTTTCCCCAACACCACTTCAGCTTCTCCTGTCCAAACCTATCATTCTCTGGCTTTCAGCAGTCTCCATTCCTCCTCCTTTGCAGAGTCCTAGTCTGTCCCAGATTGATTCTGTCTATGTCTACTCCTAGTGAAAGCTTCATAAAATACATTTTGGATCAGTTTCTCCCTTAAATCAAAAACCATTCACTGCCCTACAAGCCCCAAGAGAGTTAGCCCCTGCTTAGTTAACAATGGTCGTTATACCATAGCCAGGTTTTCATTCACTGGACTCCAACCACCCTGGCCTTCTCTCTGATCATTTCACTTATCACAATCTTTTCTGTCTCAAGGCATGCTGTTCCTTCTTCTGTTCCTTTGCCACTTGGTTACTTTCTACTCATCCTTCAAGTCTCACCCTAAATGTCTTTTTCCCAGGGTATCCTCCTGTGACTCTTTAGCAGGAAATTCAGGTATTCACTCTACAAGCTCTCATCATACCCTGAACTCTTCCATTAAAGCACCTGATGTTAATTTTACCCAAACAGTGATTACCCTGAGTATTTGTATAGTTTCTTCCACCACTAAGCTCTCTGAATCATTATTGATTCTTCTATCACATGGTATTCAAGCTTGGCTGAAAAGTAAAAGAGAGATTTAAAAAACCCTGACGCCTGACCACATCGCAGATCAATTAAATCAGAAATCCTGGGGGCTGGCATGGTTAATGTTAATTTAAAAACTTAACATTTTATTTTTTGTTTTATTTTTAAAAGTCTCAGGGTGATTCAGATGGAATTTGAGCTTTGTTGTTGCTCAGTCGCTCACCTGTGTCTCTTTGTGACCCCATGAACTGCAGCATACAGGAATTAAAGTTTAAGAACATGTGAATTCACATAATATTTGGTGTAGAGTAGATGCACAAGAAACATTTATTCTTCCAAAGGAAGGCTAGATTGGGACTATAAGGTTACCAGAGGATCAAAGGGAAGCAAAGTAAGTAAGCAAATTTAAATGTAATAGAAATTGTTGAAGAATCTTCTATGAATAATGTTAAGCTTTGGTCTAAAGGGTGGAGATAAAAATAAAAATTAAACATGATCCCTGTCATCTAAGAAGACACATCTTAGTGTAGTTATATTTGACAAGTAATTAAAGTAAGTAAAACCAGGAAGAGAATGTAAGAAATTTGTTACAAAGGAAAGAGTAATCTCCCAATAGAAAAAAAAAAAACAAAACACAAAAATGTTTTGTTGGATTGTGGAGCAGGAAAATTGAAGAGGTATAAGAATTGGGGCCACCTGCACCTACATAGTTGAACTCACACAATTGTGAACTGAGGGCACCTCTGTCAACAGACTTCACCGTTTGTTCAGGGCATGACACCTACAATGTAAGATTGCAAAACAATAGATATCTTCCCTGTTTGCAGGAGTAAATTCCTACAGACGTACATATCTGAACAAAAGGTTTGCCCATCCTGGCAAAAAGGGTCTCCTACTGGGACTTTAGAGTGTTCACCTGGGCAAACAGTTCTTTTGTCAAACTCAGTTGAAGTCTCTCTTCTTGCTGTGACCACCAGTGGTAAACTATTGCATTATGAACTTTACTGTTGTTCAGTCCCTACCCCCTGTCTGATTCTTTGCAACCCCATGAACTGCCGCACGCCAGGCTTCTCTGTCCGTCACTCTCTCCTGGAGTTTGCTCAATTTCAAGAACTTTTCCCTGTCCTAATTAGTTCCCCGTCTTGAAACGCCTGACTTAAGCTAAGTAAGCCCAGATATCAAAACTCTCTAAATCTTCTGCTGAACTCCCCACTTTGAATCTACTAAGATTCTTTCAATTAATCCTAAGAATAAGAAATCCTTTCGAAAAATCCATTAACATGGATCAGATTCAAAAATTTGTATCCTTAGAAGAAACCATCCTTAATAAGGACACTGTTTCTCTGTGTGACTGCAACACAGACAAATAAGAGAATGATTATGATTGGGGTTTAAATTTTACTTCCAAGCCAGGGCTACAGGGCATGTACATAAAAATTCAACAAGATGGGTATAGTGACACATGAAAGAAGAGATCTCATCCCCAGCTGCAAGAGCCCTCTGCTCTATAGAAAGCAGACAGGTCCATTTTAGACAGTGTCTCAAAGCACACCTATCCTTTCTACTGGGAATGCTTAGGCCATACACAATGCTGCTGTCTGTAGTTTTTGGAGAGCACTTTTTTTGAGTAAAATTGTCAAAATAAAAAAATAATCATAACAATAAAACTACAAAGAAGTGGAAAAAACAAAATCCCTCTACTAAAAAATTACTAATATTTCTACATCATTTCAGATATTGCTTATGCAAATAAAATAGTTTATTTATATTTTGTATGTATTTATGGATAAAGGGATGATGAATGAATAATGCTGGTGAACAGATAGACAAAGAGATAGTCAAACTGATAAAATGGAGTCACTCCACAACCACTTGAAAAGTTTGCAAATAAATGTTGTTTTGCTTGATTTGACATTATGAAGAAGATACTGAAGAGAGAGGATCAAGGAATTACTGAATTATAAGTACTCTTCACCATAAGAAATAACCTTTCTTAAAGTATCCCTCTAACTTAACAAAAATGTGATTTAAAATAGCAAGATTACATCTGCATATGTTTACTAACACTACATGATTTATGACAGGAACATAGCTGTTCAGCCAGTGATTTGGGCAAGAATGGTGAGTGCTGAAGATAAACATGGTATCTCTCCCCGTGTCTCACATGCATGCTTTGTTTGCTGGCACACAGTAGGGGCTGACAAAATTCTTAGAATGGATCAGTGAGCATCTGGAAAGAGAGAGACTATTGCAAGCTTTATGTAGTTTTGTTGAATTAATTTTTACATTTATTTTGACCTTGGGGAGTGGATTACTTCAGGGGTCCAATTTCTAAGTCCTTACCAACATGACATGGTAGCAATAAAAAATTTGGAATTTAGAATTTTTATTTTCTTTCTTCTATTTTTTACACATGTGATCTTGGGCCAATCAACTTAACTCATTAAGTGATAATTCCCTCAGCTTCAAAACTGAGGACTATTGGGAAGACTAAGTTATATTATAGACCCTAGAACAAGTTCTGAAATATAAAATAATCTCAATAACTACTGTTATAAGAGTGCTATGGATAATCTGAACAAGTATCTATCATTATACTGTAATTGATGAAATACCTTAAGATAATACTTCCAGACAAAATGGATTCATTTCTCTCTCCACATTGGGGATGAAGAAATGTGTATTAAAACAGGCAACATTTTGAGATTCTAAAACTAGAAAGTAACTATGTTTCAGAGTTGCTTAATACAAGAAATTCAGGATTTGAACACTGTATGGAACATTCATAGACACATTCCCTCTGACTGCACTGGTATTTTGCAAATACATCAGCGATGTCAGCAACTTGTACATCAGAAATGTCTTCATTATTTTTTATAATATCAAATAGTCTGTTATAAAATTATACCCCCCCCCCAAAAAAAATTATACCCCCATCATTCTCTAAAATGATGTAAAACTTGGTATATTTAGTTTAAATATGAGTTACACTTTGAAAAGAACCTTAAAGATCTAGGCAAAGCTTCCATTTTCTGTTCTTAGAAGCTAAAGATGTGAAAACATTGCCAGGTATATGCTCTCTGGGTTGGTAAGATCTCCTGGAGTAGGAAATGTCAATCTGCTCTAGTATTCTTGCCTGGAAAACTCCACAGACAGAGGAGTCTGGTGGGCCACAGTTCATGGGACTGCAAAGAGATGGACACGACTGAGCAATTGAGCAGACATTCACATATATGAATTCAAGGAGAGGATGTCATGAGATTTCCCTCTGGAAAAACAGTTCTATTTTCTCCTCAGTGATAACTCATATAAAACAATCTGTAAGCATTGCATGTCTATGCTCTACCCTGTCTCTTGAAAAGGCCAGAGTCCAATGCAAGCTGTAGCAAGATTGGAGCTGACTAAAGAGTGCACTGGGCGGGGGAGAGAAAGAAGGAGAACGGCATTCACTGCAGAACTGGACGAACCACAGTTTCTTTACCTTTGCTGTCTCCTATAACCTTCCCCACAGTACTGAGAACTTCTCCAAAATGCAGACCAGAAAGAGAGCTTCAGAAAAATTAATAATCTTCACAGAGGCAAAACTCAAGTTGTTTTTATACCTGAATTAGCACTCAAATTTTATTACTAATCCAGGTCACTTCCTACTATTCCACTCTGACTCTATAAAAGGAAACAATACTCATAAAATGTCCACAGCTACCTATCATGATAATTAATAAGGAAAATAGCCAGCCAAATATAGTTTACTCCAGTTAATAATTTATGTAACCAGAATTTAATTTTTGGCCTGGCTGATTATAAAGCTCATTCTATATTACTTATGTATCCTTCCTTTTAAATTGTAAATATATAAGCCCCATAAAACTAGGGAATGTATTCCTGAGTTCACTCTTGAAATTCTGGCACCTGGCACAGTGCCTGTCATGGAATTTTATTTTCAGGTAAATGCATATTAAATAAATATAAACATTTGAGGACTTGGCATCATTGAGTCCCAGTTGAAAATGAGTTGATGTAGTTGATGTAATGTTCCTTGAAGTGATTTTTACCTCAACTCATTAAACTCTCTCTCTCTCTCTCTCTGTGTTTCTTTCTCTCCCATTGCTGACCTGACCACAGACCCAAATTAGTTCATAATCTAGAGGAAAGAAGTGATACTTAGGCTCCCTTGAGATCCCAACCCAAGTGAAAGAACAAGTAACAGGAAGGGTTTTTTCCATTTTCAAAATAGAACATCTGTTACTTGTAGAGTTGGATTTAAAATGTACCTTGGATGGAGAAGGAAATGGCAATCCACTCCAGTATTCTTGCCTGGAAAAGTCCATGGACAGAGGAGCCTGGCGAGTCCATGGGGTCACATGACTGAGCATGCATGCATGAAGGTGGAGGGAGATGGGTTGGTAGCAATAAACTGGTAGAACTAAAACATAAAATAAAATAAAATGTACCTTGGAGGGTGAGCAAATTTGGGCTTGTTACTCTTTTTTATGTTCAAATCCAGAATCCTGGGATTCTCTTCTGGAAGAGCAAATCTATAGGCCTGGAAAACTTTGGCCTGCCTCTGTTGGCAGGAAGAGGATATGAAGCTTAATCAAGTCTATCTTTAGGTACTTTGCTACCGTGAAGAGTGGGAAAAAGAAGAGAATGAGGGACCAGCTTTAACTTTAGAGAGACAACTGAATGATTCTCACCAGTATTACGCATACCTTTTCCATGTGAGTGGTGAAAGGGTACAAGGGGGTTGTAGATCTCCTCTCCATGGGAAAGAGTAAAAACCCTGTCCCTTCCATGAACATAAACAGAAGGAGGTCGTATGCTAACCACTGTCCGTACGATGTGAGGAGAAACACTGGAAATGAATAAATGGAGAAGTAGAATAACAGAGAAGACATGTGACTTATTTTGAGTGCCTTTTAAAGCTGGCTGATCTACACATGTTGCTCAAGTTTTCAGCTATTTCTGCCTCTTTTGTCATGTGAGCTGACAGAAGACAGCAGGTCAAAGCAGTCCCAGTGGTGCTTGGGAAATGTAACTAGGTGTCCTCAAACCCTGCTGTTAACTAAGACTTTTATGATGCAGTAGGCTTTAAAGTAAAATAAAGCAATCCCTTTAATTTACACTAAGTAGGGTAAACAGATTTTCAAGTGTAGCAATTTGGGCTTGTGGGCAGGCAGGTACCACTAGAGAATGATAGAGATAAAACAACGACAGCTGGATAAGACAGCCTAGAAAGTGTCTCCCAAAATAGCTAAAACCTTGGAAATAGCAGTCTCAGGGAGTCTAAGCTTAAGACAGGATTCAAGGTGATCAGAAGTGGGTATTCAAATAGCAATCTACTTAGAAGATTAGCACAGAATTAGTTGAAAAAAGAAAAAATGTGTGGTTTAAATAGATGTTATTTAGAAGCTATTCCCATAATGAGTTATCTACTTTATTGTTCAATTATATTTATGTCCTGCTACTTTAACAGGTTTATGCTATGCCTAATAAAAACTCAATACATGGTTGATGAGTAAATCTCTAATTAAAAATCATTTTTCTCTTACCTCTATGCCTAAGGAACAGAATCTGAATCTGTTATAACAATATACCCTGGGTAGAAATCTGGAGATAAAGTAGATAGATTTTTGACAAGGACAGTGACTGAAGAAAGAAACAGATTTGAAAGATTCCAGGGTAAGAAACAAGGGCCATGATGACTTAGGGAGAAGGGAAATTTTGTAGGATTTTGGGTGGGTGCAGTGAGGAAGAAGGAAAGCTCCAGAATGATGGCCAAGTTTGGCCTGAATAAATGGCTAAACTATCAGTTCTGTCAAAAGAGGGTTACCTAATTTATAATGTTTGACACATCCCTTGTCACACAAAGGTGCTCAACTGCTTGAACTGATTTGAATTTATATACTAGTGCCAATAATGACGGAGAAGGAAATGGCAACCCACTCCAGTACCCTTGCCTGGATAATCCCATGGCAGAGGAGCCTGGTATGAAAACATAATTAATAGCAGTTTGTGGTGAGAGGCAATAAGTTCATTTTTGTACATGACAAATTTAAAGTTCTTATGGGACCTCTGAGAGGAGCAACCCAACATCCAAGGAGCGCCGGCTGTGCAGGGGCAGGAGGGCCGAGAGGAGCTACTCCAAGTTCAAGGTCAGGAGGGATGGCCGTGAGGAGATATCCCTCGTCCAAGGTAAGAGAAACCCAAGTAAGATGGCAGGTGTTGCCAGAGGGCATCAGAGGGCAGACACAGTGAAACCATGATCACAGAAAACTAGCCAATCTGATCACAGGACCACAGCCTTGTCTAACTCAGTGAAACTAAGCCATGCCGTGTGGGGCCACCCAAGATGGACAGGTCATGGTGGAGAGGTCTGACAGAATGTGGTCCACTGGAGAAGGGAATGGCAAACCACTTCAGTATTCTTGCCTTGAGAACCCCATGAACAGTATGTAAAGGTAAAATGACAGGATACTGAAAGAGGAACTCCCCTGGTCGGTAGATGCCCAACATGCTACTGAAGATCAATGGAGAAATAACTTCAGAAAGAATGAGGGGATGGAGCCAAAAGCAAAAACAATACTCAGTTCTGGATGTGACTGGTTATAGAAGCAAGGTCTGATGCTATAAAGAGCAATATTGCATGGGAACCTGGAATGTTTGGTCCTTGAATCAAGGCAAATTGGAAGTGATCAAACAGGAGATGGCAAGAATGAATGCCAACACCCTAGAAATCAGTGAACTAAAATGGATGGGGATGGGTGAATTTAACTCAGATGACCATTATATCTTCTACAGTGGGCAGGAATCCCTTAGAAGAAATGGAGTAGCCATCATGGTCAACAAAAGAGTCCAAAATGCAGTACTTGGATGCATTCTCAAAAATGACAGAATGATCTCTGTTCGTTTCCAAGGCAAACAATTCAATACCATGGTAATCCAAGTCTATGCCCCAACCATTAACACTGAAGAAGCTGAAGTTTAATGATTCTATGAAGACCTACAAGACCTTTTAGAACTAACACCCCAAAAAGATGTCCTATTCATTATGGGAGACTGGAATGCAAAAGTAGGAAGTCAAGAAACACCTGGCGTAACAGGCAAATTTGGCCTTGGAATATGGAAGGAAACAGGACAAAGGCTCATAGAGTTTTGCCAAGAGAACACACTGGTCATAGCAAACACCCTCTTCCAACAACACAAGAGAAGACTGTACGCATGGACATCAGCAGGTGGTCAACACCAATATCAGATTGATTATATTCTTTGCAGCCAAAGATGGAGAAACTCTATACAGTCAGCAAAAACAAGACCAGGAGCTGACTGTGGCTCAGATCATGAACTCCTTATTGCCAAATTCAGACATAAACTGAAGAAAGTATGGAAAACCATTAGACCATTCAGGTATGACCTAAATCAAATCCCTTATGACTATACAGTGGAAGTGAGAAATAGATTTAAGGGACTAGATATGATAGACAGAGTGCCTGATGAACAATGGATGGAGTTTCATGACATTGTACAGGAGACAGAAATCAACACCATCCCCATGGAAAAGAAATGCAAAAAGGCAAAATGGTTGTCTGAGGAGGACTTACAAATAGCTGTGCAAAGAATAGAAGTGAAAAGCAAAGAAGAAAAGGAAAGATATTCCCATTTGAATGCAGAGTTCCAAAGAATAGCCAGGAGAGATAAGAAAGCCTTCCTCAGTGATCAATGCAAAGAAATAGAGGAAAACAACAAAATGGGAAAGTCTAGAGATCTCTTCAAGAAAATTAGAGATACCAAGGGAACATTTCATGCAAAAATGGGCTCAATAAAGGACAGAAATGGTATAGACCTAACAGAAGCAGAAGATATTAAGATGAGGTGGCAAGAATACACAGAACTGTACAAAAAAGATCTTCATGACCCAGATAATCATGATGGTGTGATCACTCACTTAGAGCCAGACATCTTGGAATGTGAAGTCAAGTGGGCCTTAGAAAGCATCACTATGAACAAAGCTAGTGGATGTGATGGAATTCCAGTTGAGTGATTTCAAATCCTGAAATATGATGCTGTAGAAGTGCTGCACTCAATATGCCAGCAAATTTGGAAAACTCAGCAGTGGCCATAGGACTGGAAAAGGTCAGCTTTCATTCCAATCCCTAAGAAAGGCAATCCCGAAGAATGCTCAAACTACCACACAATTGCACTCATCTCACATGCTAGTAAAATAATGCTCAAAATTCTCCCAGCTTCAGCAATATGTAAACCGTGAACTTCCAGATGTTCAAGCTGGTTTTAGAAAAGGCAGAGGAACCAGAGATCAAATAGCCAACATCTGCTGGATCATTGAAAAAGCAATAGAGTTCCAGAAAAACATATATTTCTGCTTTATTGACTATGCCAAAGCCTTTGACTGTGTGGATCACAATAAACTATGGAAAATTCTGAAAGAGATGGGAATACCAGACCACCTGACCTGCCTATTGTGAAATCTGTATGCAGGTCAGGAAGCAACAGTTAGAACTGGACATGGAACCACAGACAGGTTCCATACAGGAAAAGGAGTGCGTCAAGGCTGTATATTGTCACCCTGCTTATTTAACTTCTATGCAGAGAACATCATGAGAAACACTGGGCTGGAAGAAGCACAAGCTGGAATCAAGATTGCTGGGAGAAATATCAATAACTTCAGATACGCAGATGACACCACCCATATGGCAGAAAGTGAAGAGGAACTAAAAAGCCTCTTGATGAAAGTGAGAGAGTGAAAATGTTGGCTTAAAGCTCAACATTCAGAAAACTAAGATCATGTCATCTGGTCCCAACACTTCATGGGAAATAGATGGGGAAACAGTGGAAACAGTGTCAGACTTTATTTTTTGGGGCTCCAAAATCACTGCAGATGGTGACTGCAGCCATGAAATTAAAAGACACTTACTCCTTGGAAGGAAAGTGATGACCAACCTAGATAGCATATTAAAAAGCAGAGACATTACTTTGCCAACAAAGGTCAGTCTATTCAAGGCTATGGTTTTTCCAGTGCTCATGTATGGATGTGAGAGTTGGACTGTGAAGAAAGCTGAGTGCCAAAAAATTGATGCTTTTGAACTGTGGTATTGGAGAAGACTCTTGAGAGTCCCTTGGACTGCAAGGAGATCCAACCAGTCCATCCTAAAGAAGATCGGTCCTGGGTGTTCATTGGAAGGACTGATGCTGAAGCTGAAACTCCAATACTTTGGCCACCTCATGCGAAGAGCTGACTCATTGGAAAAGACCCTGATGCTGGGAGGGATCGGGGGCAGGAGGAGAAGGGGATGACAGAGGATGAGATGGCTGGATGGCATCACCGACTCTATGGACATGAGTTTGAGTAAACTCAGGGAGTTGGTGATGGACAGGGAGGCCTGGTGTCCTGAGATTCATGGGGTTGCAAAGAGTCAGACACGACTGAGCAACTGAACTGAACTGAACTGAACTGAACTGAAGCAAAGAGGTCCCACTGCCCGTTGCATGTGTACAAATGGGGCAAATGAGGGAGAGAGTCTAGATTTGTAGACATGGTGCTGTGAGATTGCTGAAAGCAACACAGTAAAATGAGAATATGTAAACTGAGAAGAGAAGAAGCAGACATTGGAATATCAACATTTAATCAAGTGAAAGCTACCTGTGATGGAGAGAAGGGTAGGTTAGCCAACAGGAGAAACACCAGGGCAATCTGGTTTCACAGAAATCAAGGTGGAAGAAATCATGGAGAAGAGAGTACTCAACTGTGTATTTTGCTGGATATAAATTTTATATTAGTTTAAAAAGCTTAGTCTCAGGCATCCTTTACTAGTTTGTTTTGGCTTAGATCGTCTGTCTTGTAAAGTGTCATTGCCTCTGCGGGTGTGTTGAAAGGTCCGCAGCCTCCAGTGGTTATGATCATGGAGAACTGTAGGATTTATGGACTAGAGACTGTTTTGTTTTGTTTTTTCACATAGTACATGCTCAACAAAACTGAACTGAACTAAATTAACTGCTCTTCAGTCACAAACAACTGTTTTTTGTAATGCTCTCTTAAGGCAAAGAACATTGGCGTAAAGTGAAGATCCTGTGATTACGCTGGTAAAACAGTCAAGATAGTTTGCTTGAAATATTGATCCATGTTCCGATCATTTGCTGACTGCTAGCTATGGCATTTTGAAGCTCACAAGATCAGCATCTCTGCCCTCCCTTCCATTCAGTGCTTGGCTGTTCTGGTAGGGATACAGGCCAATAGTTGTGCTTAGATCTGAGTTTATGATCAATTGTTTCTTTCTTCATAGTACGTTTTCTTTAAAAAGTCAAAACATGCATTCTTACTGTAACAAGCCTTTAAAAAGTTGCCCGTAGTGTGCCTTGACAATAACAGTTCTAGATTTCTATTTCTACTCTACCTCTTGGACTTGCATTATCTTTTGTAGATTTTCTTTTCTCCTTATGACAAGAAAATGTTTTTTTCAGACCTCCAGAATCTTGAGAACGCCACAACATCAAGCACTGGGTCTTCAGAGATGCATGTTTAATACATGATTGCTGACCCTTCCTTGCAGCTCTCTATCACTTTCTTGTTTCCACTCACCCGACTTTGGAGCCCATCTCCCTCAAGCTACATTCAGCCCTTCCCAGTTCCACCCATAGTGAGGGACAGGGAGGCCTGGCATACTGCAGTTTATGCAGTCACAGAGAGTCAGACACAACTTAGCAACTGAGCAAACCCCACCCAACATTTTCCAGTGGCTCCCTGTCTCCTTAATCTCTACTGCCCATTTATTCTCCTCGTAAAATTAAGCTTCTCTAAATTCTTCACTTATGTTTTACATTGATATGCCTTATCATTTCAGCGAAAGTAAAAATCCTAAAAGGGAAGGATTCACCAAGAAGAAAGAATGAAAACCATTGATGGATTATATTTTTCTGTGTCTTTGAAATTCCAAATTCATTTTCATTTTCAGCATATGGTTCTATCATATGAAGTGAAATATTAATATGTTTAAATATATTATTTTGTATTATATTTGTGACTAAATCTATTGAAGCTTTATTTACACACACACACACACACACACACACACACACACAAATGCTTATGTTCACAGTTCCCTAAATATACCGTATTTTAGAAATGCAAACATTTGTATATTGGTAGTTACATTATTCCACTGTTTCACTTATTTGACTGAAAAAAAAAAGAAAATATTTGCCTTCTTGTTAAAAGGAAGCTAAATAAGAAACAAAAGTTATTTTTAAACTATAAAAATTTACATCAGAAGGAAAAAAATACATATGAGAGGGATCTAGGAATTCCAGATTTTTCTCATGGGCATGGCAAAGAGAACACTAGAATCTAATTGGAGTTCTGCCACCTACCATTCCTACGTTTTTGGAGAAGTCATGGAGTCTATATTCATGATACTTAAGGATGCTGTCAGAACCAAACAAGATACTGTACCTAAAACTGCTTTGTTTACTTTTGTGTTCATCCAGAATTGTAGTGAGTGGAAATTACTTGGATTACGTAGAAACAAGTATATAAAGAAAGCTCCAGGAGAATTTTCTTTTATTTGTTTTTCTGATGAGGTTCTAGACTATGATCCAATACATTATACAACCTCAAAATGCACTAGTTCACTGTAGAATATACTGAGTACTTTTATTCAAAACCAAATCATGTTACTCATCTGACTATAATAATTCAAATATTTTTGAATTAAAAAAACTTCAGATTAGAATACTTAAACACCTGTAACTCTAGCCATTGGTGCCAACATGTCAAATGAAGTTAAATGCATCTATCTTTCTTGCACTTTTCACCATTGCTCACCAAATGTCCAACACAGTAGTGTAAGAAGTATACTAAACTTGATTGTCCTTGTTGCTGTTAGGTCTCTAAGTCATGTCCAACTCTTTGGGCCCCATGAACTATAGCCTGCCAGGCTTCTCTGTCCATGGGATTCTCCAGGCAAGAATACTGGACTGGGTTTCCATTTCCTTCTCCAGGGGATCTTCCTGACCCAGGGACTTGACCTGAGTTTCTTGCATTGCAGGCAGATTCTTTACCACTGAGCTTTCTGGGAAGCCCACTAAATTTGATGGCATAGTGAAAGTCACTCACTAGTGTCCGACTCTTTGCAGCCCCATGGACTATAGAGTCCATTGAATTTTCTAGGCCAGAATACAGGAGTGGGTAGCCTTTCCCTTCTCCAGGGGATCTCCCCAACCTAGGGATCAAACCCAGGTCTCCCACATTGCTGGCAGGTTCTTTACCAGCTGAGCCACAAGGATAAATGAATGACCAGATGAATGACATACAGAAGTTATCGCACAGTGAGGCAATGAATGCCCTAAATGATTGACATGAATCACTAGGCTGTTAAGTGGCTTGGAATGATCACCTCACAGGTCGCTAACTGGCCCACCTCTACTCATTTTTAAAGCCCCAACAACAAAAAATAACTTCCAACTAGAAAGCTTCTGAACCTCAGTCAGGACCTCTTACTTGGAACCATTATATACCTCTAAGAGCACCTGTCATCCTGCATGGTTAGACCACAGAACCCTTGGAGGAGGATCTGTGCATTTTAAGCACCCAAGAGCCTGGGGCCATGCCTGACACACACAGAAGGTCTTAAAAAAACAAACAAACTAAAGAGTTAATTGAATAAAAGTGTACCTTAAATTTCACTTAAATTTCGTATTGAATAAAGACATTAATAATTTACTCTTCCAGTAAATAAAGAAAAACAAAAACCCATCAATCAAGTAATAAGCTCAGTAGAATTGGCAAGGAAAAAGAATAAAAGAGCCAGTCTTAGTAGAGTTGAAAAGCAGATTCAATCATTTATTTTTCTTCTGCATTTAAAACGTTTGAGAATGCCATTCTCAGAAAATCACTATGAACGTTTTCATTTATATAACACGAAAAGCCAGTGTGTGTTTTCTTTCTGTAATTTTTAACATATTACAATCACCCAAGGAACTCCATTCAGTGGACCCCACCACATCTTTTCTTTCTAAAACCACAACTCACAAGCTGAGAAAGTAAGTTCCTCCCCTTCCTCCTTCGAGCGCAAATAATATGAGGGCAGGGCTTTCTCATTTACTAAGTCCACTGCTCCTTCCTCAGCACTTTGAACTCTATCTGGCACAGAACAGATACTCATTAACTAACTGTTGCTAGAATGACTGCCTTCATATTTGAAAATAAAGTCATAAGTTCTCTCATTGGAAAAAAAAATTCTTTGTTTTCTAAGTATTTGCTCTTTTTCTTGCATGACATCTAAATGTAACCAAAGACAGTTAATAAAAAAAAAATTAAGATAGCTGTTAAATTTTATATATAATCCTTCATTCTCTTTGCTCCAATTTAAATCTGAAAATACATATTAAGCATAAGTATCCTAACTAAACTCAAGAAGATAGAGGCAATGTCTTCAGATTTATTGATTTTAAAATCAATGTATGACTTGATTAAGTTTGTTTATAGCTTTTTTGTTGTTGACCAGGAAGTTTTAAGCATATTTAATGCTTTCATTTGTAGCTTAACTTTTTCTTCACTGTAAACATATTAAAAGGTAAGTTATATGCAGTGAATCCATAAATAATCTGAGTCCTCTCAGTTCACTTAGCCTTCCCATAGATATGTATCCTTCTAGCACTAATCTTTGAATTATATTCAGAACAATGTTGATTAATATAGAAGTCCTAAAATTAACTACTTGGCTAGTGCAGGGTTTATAGAGGTGAATTCTGGGTGAAATTTCTAAATTATGTGTTGTTATCATTGAAAATATTAAGTATAAGGCAATTTGCCCTCTGTTGCCATACATTTCACAGAGCTGCTAAGTTATTAACACATTGCAAAAATAACTGCAATGACATTTTTTAAAAAATTTCTAAACATCTGGAATATTTCAAATACACTAACAGGTACCTAGGGAAAAATTCATATATGTACCACACCATATCTTCACTTTGCCAAATTTGTTTCAAAACTGTTTTTAATGGACTAGACCTTCACAGGTGTAGCTGAAGTTTTCTGTGACCTGCTCCTCGATCTCCCACTTCCTCCAGCACAGCACTCACTATACTGAATGATGTGATTATCATTACAGTCTATATTACTTATTTACAAAAACATTGCTCCCTAATGTTTTCACAAAAACGTTACAATATATTGCAATATTTTTCTTGTTAACTTTACATAAACTACATTTATAATAGGCTCGACATAGAACAAAACCAATAAATGTTGCTAGTTTTTTTTGCCCTTTTGCCTTGGGACATGCTTTTGTTCTCTCTTGACACTGCATTTGAGATTTAGTATGTTGAGACATGTAGTTAGGATTAATTTCCTTTAGCTGTGTCATCTGTTCTATGAAGAGACGATCAGACCTTTCCTATCTGAGAACATCTTTTTTCTTTCTTTCTGACAGCAACTCCTGGGCTCCAGACACCAGCTTAAGAATGTCCCTCCCCCAAGAATACAATCTCTTTGACAAGCTTACTGGTTTTTTAAAACACTGGGTTTGCAGAGAGCAATTTTTTTTCTTGTAATTTAAGTAATTTCTAGATGTAGAATTATTGGTTCCATTTAATAAACACGAGATAATTTAGGGCTTTTAAAGTGATTATTAAAAAAAAGGTGATTATTGTATATTGACAATGTAAACTAAATAAATACATGAAAGAGCAAGTAATAAAAAGACTTTCTAATAAACATATGCATTGTATTTAATTTTTTAATGCAAATAATTCCATAATTAAGTCCAGGGGACTTCCCTGACTTAGCGCTAGTGGTCCAGTGGCTAAGAATCTTCACTTTCAATGAAGGTCATCCCTGGTCCGGAAACTAAAAGCTTGAATGTCACAACCACAGTTTCTGTATGACACAGCAAAGATTGGAGATCCCACATGCCACAGCTAAGAACTGGCACAGCCAAACAAAATAAGTAAGTATATATGTAAATATATGTAGTTATTTATTTAAATCTGTATATGTTTCCCTGCTCATTTACTAGGGAGTTTTTCTTAACTCATGCTATTAACAGAACTACTAGGGTAAAAATGGTTACAATTTTTGGTTACAATTTTACTTATCAGATACTACACAATTGCTGTTCAAGTTGGGTTTATCAAGTTACATAACAGACAATAGGGTCTAAAATTCCCCTTTCTAGACACACTTATCAACTCCTGGTACAGCAAACATTTAAAATATTTTACTAATTTCCTAGATGTGATACATTATCTCACTATTTCTCATATATTTCACCAATTTCTTGTGAAGCTGATATCTTATCAATTATTTATTTGTTAGTCCAGTATGGTCTCTTCTAGAAACTGCCACTTCAATTCTTGCTTGTCCATTTTCCTATTAATTATTGTCGGGCTAATTTATGGAATTTCTTTGTAAATATTAAATATTGATCCTATATTGCTTATATGTGTTATAAACATCTACTTCTAGTTTGTAACTTGGCTATATATAGGGATTTTTTACTGAACGGGATATTTTTACATGGATCAATATGTCAACTCTTATACTGGAGGTTTGACTTTTATATTTTCTTAAAGAAATTCATCCCTATTTTAAGCTTATAAAGATTATCTTACATTTTATTTTTAAAATTTTAACATTTTATTTACATAATTAGGTATTTGGGTGCATGCATGCTAAGTTGCTTCAGTCATGTCCAACTCTTTGCAACCCTATGGACTATAACCCATCAGACTCCTCTGTCCCTGGGATTCTCCAGGCAAGAATACTGAACTAGATGACCATGCCCTCTTCCAGGGGATCTTCTTGAGCCAGGGACTGAACCCATGTCTCTTATGTCTCCTGCACTAGCAGACAGGCTCTTTACCACTAATGCCACTTGGGAAGTCCCAATTAGGTATTTACCTACATGCAACTTTTTGCATGTAGATTTTGTTTTGTTTGAAATATACGGATTTATTTATTTATTTTCTACATGGATAGCAGAGTGCTTCCATCCAGATGATTTATTTACTAGTCCATTTTTCCTTCAGTAACCTATAATGCCATCTCTATTATGTATCACATTTACATTCACATGCAGGCAACAGCATTATTTCCTTGGTTTAAAAAATCTAGACCAAGAAGATAGTAAGTTGTTTTAGTCAGCTCAGACTACTATAACAAAATGCAGGTGTCTTAAAAAACATTTATTTCTCATAGTTCGGAAGGTTAGAAAGGTGAAGATCAAAGTGCCAGATTCAATGTCTGGTGAGAGCTGATTCAAGGAGGCAGCTGGCTTCCTCCCAGCTTGGGCTTACATAGCCTTTCCTCCATGTGTGCTGGTGGGAAAGGAGGTAAGTCTCCTGTCTCTTCTTCAGTTCAGTTCAGTTCAGTCGTTCAGCCATGTCTAACTCTTTGCGACTCCATGGACTGCCGCACACCAGGCTTCCCTGTCCATCACCAACTCCCGGAGCTTGTTCAAATTCATGTCCATTGAGTCGGTGATGCCATCCAACCATCTCATCCGCGGTCATCCCCTTCTCCTCCTGCCTTCAATCTTTCCCAGCATCAAGGTCTTTCCAATGAGTCAGTTCTTCGCATCAGGTGGTCAAAGTTGTTGGTCAAAGGTGTTGGAACTTCAGCTTCAGCATCAGTCCTTCCAATGGATATTCAGGTCTGATTTCCTTTAAGATTGACTGGTTTGATTTCCTTGCAGTCCAAGAGACTCTCAGGAGTCTTCTCCAACATCACAGTTCAAAAGCATCCATTCTTTGGTGCTCAGCTTTCTTTATGGTCCAACTCTCACATCCATACATGACTACTGGAAAAACCATAGCTTTGACTAGCTTTCTCTTCTTCTTATAAGGCTTTCTCTTCTTTCATAGCTTTCTCTTCTTCTTAAAAGGACACTAATCTCATCATGAAAGACCACCCTCATGACCTCAACTAAACCTAACTACCTCACAGCAGTCCAGCAGAGGCCCTCCAACCATCACCCTGGGGGCTAGGGTTTCAATACATGCATTTGGAGTTCATAACATGATGCTCAATAAATGTTTTCTGATGTAGTAAATAGTGATTTAAACTGATTCTCTGCAGGAGCCTATTACTGAAACATCTTTTAAAATATTGTTTCCCTCTATGAATATAGAGCTAACCCTAGTTATAGAGAAGCTGCACCATTTGGGCATTTAGTTTACAATGTTCTAAGTATACACATCTGGGGAGAGAAAGAAAGAAGGCAAGAAACAAGGATTTAAGTAGTCTGAGTAAGGCTGCCTGCCCTTCTGTGCTCTAAATATAACCAGGAGAGAAGTGAACAGGGAGACACAAAGTGACTGTGTCTAAACGGGGTGTCATTTCTAGGAACCTCTCTCAAGGTAATCATCTTGTAGTGTGTGCAGAAAGTGAGTCTAGTTTAAAGACAAGCATTTTTCATATATGTAATGCGTATTTTACTTCATAGAACTGTACACAAGTCTATTTAGACTGCACTTTATGTTCAACTTAATGGATTTCTAAGGGCACTGTTTACTAGACACGGTTTTCGCCCTAAGTGCTGAGTAAATCCTCGTTGCTGAGGCAGATACTACTCCACTCTAATCAGCGTGTCAACAGAACATCAAAATAGCCTTCTTTAAACACAAGATCGAATAAAAAGCAGCTTTTAGTCTTCACTCGTAGATGAACCAAGAGGTGCAGGGATAAGAATGCCTTCTGAAATAAAACCAGCATGTCTTAGTTTCCAAGGTCAAACACAGGTAAACCAGGACACTGACAACCTGGAAATAGAGCTTCTGTCCACCAGCAACAACTGGGCAACAATCTGGCCCTTTCCTCCTGGATGGAGAAATGAGTTTGCTGACATTGTGTTTGTTTCAAGACCCAGAAAGTGCCAAATACTATAAAGTCACAGAAATGAACATGACAGGTTATGTTGTAAGGTCTTCTTGAAAGGTGGCAGACACATTGAATATGAAAGTGTTTGGCTCTACCAAGAAGTGAGTTTCTCAAAGCAACAGAGAGAAAGACTCCAGGGACAATGGTACTGTTGAGTAGTGATTCCTTTAGGAAAACTGTGTACAAACAGAGCTTTGCTGATAGTGGCTGCACCTGCCAATTCCGTGTGTGGCTAACTCACTTCTGATCACATCTTGTATTATTAGCGTGTTACATCAGGAACTTAATCCGGTCCAGCAGTGGTTCTGTGGTGTTATCCAGATAATCTAATTTCATCTGAAATGCTTCAGTGGCTTATCTCTCCAGTGGTGAGTCAAATTGGAAAAATGTTTTTCCTGGCTATTTATAATACCATAATAATTGCTTACCTGAGGAACTGGGAACAGAATTCATCCCCCATTCTTTAAAGCATTATTCTTTCCTGAATCAATCACAGGATAATAGGGCTCTCAGAGATCATCAAACCCCATAATTTGGACAAGAATCTGAAAAGCAGAGGCACTGAGTAGCTGACAGTTACCATGCTAAGAGGCAGAGCTTGTCTAAATGCAGCCCTCCTAAATCTGAGCTCAGCATTTGTATCCACAAAGCCAAATGCCAATAAGTTAATCAGGATCCGATCAATGCAGCTATTTTCTTGCTTAAACAATTTACTACTTTAAGAAACTAGGTATCTAAAACTTTGTGCTCCTAAGAGTTTAAATGGAAAGGCAAAAGAAAAAAGAAAAAGTGTAACTCAGATTATCTGTAGTATTCTGTTTTAAAATGGTTTTAAAAAAGGAAACGACCATAAATGGTTAGCAGGATTCTGCACTAACTGGGTTTCCCCAGGTTGGTTATTATTTCAGAGAGTATCAGGTTCTACAGGGACAGTCAGGTCTCAGCGGCATGGAAGACAGGTGTACAAATTTTCTGATTAATAATGACAATAATAAGAAGACTAATAATATGATAGCTAACTTTTATTGAGTTTTTTTTTTTTTTTTTTTTTTTTTTGCCACACCACGTGGCATGTGGGATCTTAGTCCTCAGACCAGGGATTATACCTGTGCCTGCTACAGTAGAAGCACAGAGTCCTAACTGTTTGACCACCAGGAAACTCCCTATTGAGTTCTTATTTGTATCTAAGTTCTATCTATCATTTAATCCTTACAATAAACCTACTTATCTGTGAGAAAACTAAGGTAAGAGGAATTTTAAACCATATGGTGGAAAGAAGTGAATCTAGAAATCCCTCCTTACAAATTACAACTTTAACCACTCCGCACTGAGATTATCCTTTACAAAAACAGGAAGATGGAATTCAGAACTCTCATCTTCTCTGAATTTAGAAGTTTAGTTCACAAAAGATGAATTTGCTATCTGGCTTGCTGGTGCCCTCGAGGAGTTAAAAAATTCTTCCAAGGTAGAAATTCCCCTGAAGGGAGTAATTCAGACTGGGAAATGCAGACCGATATGTGTAACATGAAGGGAGATGAGTTCTTTCTGTTGCAGTGTCGAGGATGACACATCACACAGCATCCTGTCTGCATCCTGTGGACAGCGGCATCGATATGATACACTCAGAATACATAAGGCTTTGAGTATATGGGACAGATGATCACATAGCAATTTACACAGAGACATAGACTTGTCTATTGTATATGACAGGGGCTGCTTAAGTTCTCAAAGAAAACATTCATTCTTCTTCCTTTCTGAAGAGTGCCTTTCTCATCTACTAACTTCATAGTTTCAAATACAGCTGTGTCCTTCTCAAATGTCATCAATGCCACCCCAGGTCACTGGATCTACTTGAAGGGCTCAAGAGACCTTCAAATTCTCAAAGGTGTCTCATGAGTATAAGCAGAAGGTCCAACTAGTATTTGAAAGGGGATGAGACAGTTTTCATTCTCTTTAAAGATGACTACTCTAAAATATTGTTAGAGAGTTGCTAGTGATCAATACACTGTTGATGTCAAGGCAAATAGGTGCAGAGTTTAGAGGTGTCTATGAGAGGCCTTCTATCCCTCGGAGTCAAAAGTAAGGAAATGATACCAAATATACAGGCAAAGTGCCAACCTCAAAGCCATATTACATGTGGTTGGGTAAAAATGAAAATGTGGACTGTCCAGAAATGGGAACACTGTGAAACATATATGGTACATTCATGTTAAGGAATACTATGTTGTCAGTAAATAACACACTTAAAAAGGGAAAACAGTAACAGATAACAATAAATATTATCTTCTACTATTTTTGTAAGTTTTATACTTTTAATTCTAATTTTCTCCTTTTTCTTCCTCTTGATTTCCTTTCCTTTTCTACCCCATTAATTAAAAAGAAAAAAAAAAAATACATCGGAGGAAGTCTGGTAGAAAATATACCAAGATAGTGAAAGGAGTTCTCTGCGAACTTGTCATTATTATTTCACTTTAAAGAGGTGAAAAGTAAGGATCAAAAAGATCCAATGACTTTGCCCCAGGTATGTTGTTTGCTATTGTTCAGTGGCTAAGTCCTATCTGACTCTTTGTGATCCCATGGATTACAGCCTGCCAGGAACCTCTGTCCATGGGATTCTCCAGGCAAGAATACTGGAATGGGTAATCATTACCATCTCCAGAGGACCTTCCCAACCCAGATATTGAACCCAGGTCTCCTGTACTGCAGGCAGATTCTTGACCATCTGAGCCACCAGGGAAGCCCACTTTAAATTAAACTCATTTTAAATTAATGAGTAGACCTGAAAATACATTCAGGTATTCATTCACTCATTTGCCATATATTTATTGAGCACCTTTGGTATCCCAGGTCTTGTGCCTGACTCCAGAATACAAAAATCAATAACACAGACCCCACTTTTAAGAAGATCACTGTCAAGTGAAACATGATATATACTAGAGTTGCACACATATGCTATAACTATAATGATAGTGCTATGTCTGGGTATGAATTAAAGAGGCATGAAAAAAAGTAACATCCTAAGAAGGATTCCTGGAGAAGGGAATTCCTTAGTCAAATTGTACAGTATTAACAGATGTTTATGGGGGCAGGGATAAGAAAGAACATTCCAAAGATCAGGAAAACATCGAGTTCAAAGTGAAGGGCATCATGTGATGAATTTTCCCAGCTGGAGCAGATGATAACAAAACTTGTTCGCCTGCTACACATCAGATGTGAACCACTAGAAGGAACTGGCAAATTAATGCTTATATTCATCTTCACCATGTATTTTCCATAGCTGCTAGAGCTCTCAAGAGGTTACATGAAAGATTGCTTTAGTGGGACAGCCGTGATACAACAAACCGATTTGGGCAAGATATCCTGAGGACTTGAATTAGGGCATATAGTGGCAGGGATAGAGCAGGAAAAACAAATTTAAAAATTAATCAGATTAATCCTCATGATCAAAGGTATCAGTTCAGTTGTTCAGCCGTGTCCATCTCTTTGCGACACCAGGGACTGCAGCACACCAGGCTTCCCTGTCCATCACCAATTCCCGGAGTATACTCAAACTCATGTCCATCATGTTGGTGATGCCATACAACCATCTCAGCCTCTGTCATCCCTTTCTCCTCCTGCCTTCCATCTTTCCAAGCATCAGAGTGTTTACAATGAGTCAGTTCTTCACATCAGGTGGCCAAAGTGTTGGAACTTCAGCTTCAGCATCAGTCCTTCCAATGAATATTCAGGACTGATTTCCTTTAGGATTGACTGGTTTGATATCCTTACAGTCCAAGGGACTCTCAAGAGTCTTCTCCAACACTACATTTCAAAAGCAACAATTCTTGAGCACTCAGCTTTCTTCATAGTCCAACTCTCACATCCATACATGACTACTAGAAAAACCATAGCTTTGACTACATGGACCTTTGTTGGCAAAGTAATGTCTCTGTTTTTTAATATGCTGTCTAGGTTGGTCATGGCTTTTCTTCCAAGGAAAAGTGTCTTTTAATTTCATGGCTGCAGTCACCATCTGCAGTGATTTTGGAGCCCCCCAAAATGAAGTCTCTCAGTTTCTATTGTTTCCCCATCTATTTGCCATGAAGTGATGGGACTGGATGCCATGAATTAGATTTTTGAATTTTGAGTTTTTAGCCAACTTTTTCACTCTCCTCTTTCACTTTCATCAAGAGGTCCTTTCCTCACTTTCTTCCATAAGTGTAGTGTCATCTGCATATCTGAGGTTATTGATATTTCTCCTGGCAATCTTGATTCCTGCTTGTGCTTCATCTAGTCCAGCATTTAACATAATATAATCTGCATACAAGTTAAATTATCAGGGTGACAATATGCAACCCTGGCGTACTCTTCTCCCTATTTGTAAGCAGTCTGTTCCATGTTCAATTATAACTGTTCCTTCTTGACCTACATACATATTTCCCATAAGGCAGGTAAGGTGGTCTGGTATTCCCATCTCTTTCAAAATTTTCCATGGTTTATTGTGATCCACACAGTCGAAGGCTTTGGTAGAGTCAATAAAGCAGAAACAGATGTTTTTTGGAACTCTCTTGCTTTTTCAGTGATCCAGCAAATGTTGGCAATTTGATCTCTGGTTCCTCTGCCTTTTCTAAAACCAGCTTAAACATCTGGAAGTTCATGGTTCATGTACTGTTGAAGCCTGGCTTGGAGAATTTTGAGCATTACTTTTTCAGTTTGTGAGATAATTGCAATTGTGCAGTCATTTGAACATTCTTTGGCATTGCCTTTCTTTGGGATTGGAATGAAAACTGACCTTTTTCAGTCCTGTGGTCACTGTTGAGTTTTCCAAATTTGCTGGCATATTGAGTGCAACACTTCCACAGCATCATCTTTCAGGATTTGAAATAGCTCAACTGGAATTCCATCACCTCCACTAGTTTTGTTTGTAGTGATGTTTCCTAACTAAGGCCCACTTGATTTTGCATTCTAGGATGTCTGGCTCTAGGTGAGTGATCACAACATCATGGTTATCTGGGTCTTTTTTGTATGGTTTGTATGATCTTTTTTGTATAGTCCTTCTGTGTGTTCTTGCCACCTCTTTTTAATACCTTCTCAGTCCATACTATTTGTGTCCTTTATTGTGCCCATCTTTGCATGAAATGTTCCCTTGATATCTCTAATTTTCTTCAAGAGATCTCTGGTCTTTCCCATTTTAGTGTTTTCCTTTATTTCTTTGCATTGATCACAGAGGAAAGCCCTGCTTCATTTTGTACTCCAAGGCCAAATTTGCCTGTTACTCCAGGTATCTCTTGGCTTCCTACTTTTGCATTCCAGTCCCCTATAATGAACAGGACATCTTTTTTGCTTGTTACTTCTAGAAGGTCTTGTAAGTCTTCATAGATCATTCAGCTTCTTCAGCATTATTGGTTGGGGCATAGACTTGGATTACTGTGATACTGAATGGTTTGCCTTGGAAACGAACAGAGATCATTCTGTCATTTTTGAGACTGCACCCAAGTACTGCCTTTTGGACTCTTTTGCTGACTATGATGGATACTCCATTTCTTCTAAGGGATTCTTGCACACAGTAGTAGATATAATGATCATCTGAGTTAAATTTGCCCATTCCAGTCCATTTTAGTTTGCTGATTCCTAAAATATTGATGTTCACTCTTGTCATCTCCTGTTTGACCACTTCTAATTTACCTTGATTCAAGGACTTAAGATTCCAGGTTCCTCTGCAATACTGCTCTTTACAGCATTGGAGTTTACTACATCACCAGTCACATTCACAACTGGGTGTTTTTTGTTTTTTATTTTTTGCTTTAGCCCCGTCTTTTTATTCTTTTTGATGTTATTTCTCCATTCTTCTCCAGCAGCATATTGGGCACCTATCAAGCTGGGGAGTTCATCTTTCAGTGTCCTGTGTTTTTGCCTTTTCATACTGCTCAAGGGGTTCTCAAGGCAAGAATACTGAAGTGCTTTGCCATTCCCTTCTCCAGGGGACCATGTTTTGTCAGAACTCACCATCACCTGACCCTAAGGCTCCACAGTAACCAGAGTGGGGGATGAGAACGTGCTGCCCCCTTGTAGATTCTCCCTGAAACTACAAGCTTCCCACCAGGGTTAATCAGCCCTTCAGTGCTAAGCTTCCCTGGTGGCTCAGATGGTAAAGAATCTGGCTGCAATGCGGGAGGCCTGGGTTCAATCCCTGGGTTGAGAAGATCCCCTGGAAGAGGGCAGGGCAACACAGGCCGGTATGCTTGTCTGGAGAATCCCCAACTAAGGAGTCCATGGTGTTGCAAAGAGTTGGACTCGACAGAGTGACTCAGCACAGCACTCTCAGCCCCTGACATTCAGAAGGACTGAGGAGCTCTAAACAATACCTACCCTCAAGAAATGTCCTGGGCTGGGCATTGGAAAAAGAGTTCAAAACAGGGCCCACTCTTCCAGAAGGTAAGTACATGGTACCCACACAGTTTAAGAGAAAAAGGACATGATACAATACCTCAAATCGCTACTTTTTAATGAAATGCAAATCAAAACTACAACAAGGTATCACCCCACACCAGAGTGGCCATCATCGAAAAGATTACAGAGAATAAATTTTGGGGAGGCCGTGGAAGAAAGAGAATTCTCCTGCAGTGTTGGTGGGAACGTAAATTGGTATAGCCACCATGGAGAGCAGTATAGAGGTTCCTTAATAACTAAAAAGATAGCTACCACATGATCTGTTAATTTCACTCTGGGTGTATATCCACAAAAAATGCTAATTTGTGATAATAACTGCCCCTCAACATTCACTGTAGCACTGTTTGCAACATCCAAGACATGGAAGAAACCAAAATGTGCACTGACAGATGAATGATTAAAAAACATGTGGTATATACATATAATAGAAGATCACCCAGCCACAATAAAGAATGAAACAATGCTATTTGCAGCAACGTGGATGGACTTAGAGATTATCATAGTAATGAAATAAGTCAGACAAAGACAAGTATCATATGACATGCAGAGTCTAAAATAAAAATATGATACAAATGAACTTACTTATTGAACAAAAAGAGACTCACAGACTTAGAAAACAAGCTTATGGTTATCAAAAGTAAAGGGTATGGGGGTAAATTAGGAGTTTGGGATTAATATGTACATACTTTCTATGTATAAAATAGGTAATCAAGAAGAACCTACTCTCTAGCACAGGGAGCTCTACTCAATATTCTCTGATAGCCTATATGGAAAAGAATCTGAAAAAGAAATGAATATATGTATGTGTATAACTGAATCAGTTAGCTGTAAACCTAAGACTAACACAATATAAATCAAACATAATATAAAATAAAAATTAAATTAAAAAAGATTCCATTGATTATTTCCTTCTCACAAGATATACAATGGCTTGTTATTTCTAAGATACAGAACGAAACACATAACTGATATGTGAAAAAGCTAAATAAATTTGAACTAGGTCATCTATTTAGTGGTTTACCTTCAATACCTAGTTAATTGGGGACTTCCTATATAACACTTATGTATCTTATTTTGTAATCAGAGATATTTTAAATTTTGAAACTTGTGTATTTTTCAATTCTATGAAATACCTTTCTTTTTAATATCATATAAAATATAATATCTATAAATTTATTGCAACAAATTTGCAAAATATCTTCAAAGCCATACTGACCAAATCTTGTTTTCATAAATAAGTAGGCCATACAATTCAAAGAAGTAAAAAATAATGATATGGGTGAAGATTTGGAGAGAAGAGAACTCTGGTAAATTGTTAGTAGGAATATGAATTGGTGTAGCCACTATGGAAAACAGTATGTAGGTTTCTCAAAAAATTAAAAATAGAACCACCATATTTCTGTGTGTTTATGTGAAGAAATGAAATCACTATATTGAAGAAGCACTCCCGTGTTTGCTATCACATCATTTACAATAGCCAAGACATAGGAACAGCCCAAGTGACCGTTGAAAGATGAACGGATAAAAGAAAATGTGATACACATATACAACAGAACATTAACTAGTCATAAAAATTTAGAAAGTACTGTCATTTGCCACAACATGGATGGAACTTAAGGGAATTACCCTAAGTGAAATAAGTGAGACAAATAAATTCAAATACTGTATGATTTCACTTACAGGTGGAATCTTTTTTAAAAAATTGAACCCATATATACAGATATCAGATAGTCATCAGATGTCAGATTTGGGAAGGGTGTGTGTAAATGGGCGAAGAGGGTCAAAACGTACAGAATTCAAATTATTAGTAAGTCCATGGATGTAATGTACAGCATGATATCTATAGTTAACAATACTGTATTGTATACTAGAAAGTTGCTAAGAGAGTAAAGCTTAAGAGCTCTCATCAGAAGAAAAAAAAAAACTTTGTAACTATGTGTGGTGCTGGGTGTTAACTAAACTTATTGTAGCAATTATTTTGCAATCTATACATACGTCAAACCATTATGTATACACCTAAAAATAATGCAATGTTATATGTCATTTAAATCTCTGTTAGAAAAAAAAAAAATCAGACAAACCCTAACTGAGGGATGCCTGACCAATATTCCTTAAATTGTCAAGGTCATGAAAGACAAGAAAATCGAGAACCTGTCACAGCCATGAGAAGCCTAATGAGTCTTGACAACTAAATGCAATGTAGTATACTTGGAATCCTGGGACAGAAAAAGGACATGAGGTAAAAAGAGATTTGAATAAACTATGGACTTTAGTTAATAAAAATAATGCCTCAAAATTGGTTCATTTATTGTGACAAATGTGTACTACTAATGAGAAGTTAATAATAAGGGAAACTAGGTATATGGTATACAGGAACTATTTATACTACCTCTGAAATTTTTCTATACACCTAAAACTATTCTAATTTTTTAAAATTTATTTTTAAAAGTTCACATGCATTTTGACTCGTAAATTCTGCCTCTAGGAGTTTTACTCTAAGAAAATACTGGAAATAGGCATAAACATGTTAAATACACATAAATTCATCTTTGCAGCATTGTGGAAAGCAGGGTGAGAAGACTGGGAAGGAAGCCAGAAATTTCCAACAGGAGTCAGTAAACTAAATCATGGTACATCATGGGATGGAATAACTTGCAGCTTTTTTAAATTGTGGAAGAATATTTTTAATGACAAGAAAATTCACCGATTTACGATTACATTTCTGCATGACTATTACACTTCAAAGAAAACATATTGAATAACTCTAAAAAGCAATAATCTTACCATTCTCTTAGTGTATGGTTTTATCATTCAGATGTGTGGTTCAGATTTTCAGACTGGAATGCTAGTAAAAACTGACAGTCAAGCATTAAACTGTAGAATATAGTTACTTCAGCTTTTTATGTTCAGCCCTTGGCTACTCTCCCGTCAGTCACATCTCTAAACTATGGCTTAAGGAAGCGAGAATTAATATAATTAACAAAAGAGGCCAATATTATGAGCATCATGAAGGAAGAAAATGAAAGAGACAAATTGATAATTAAAAAATTGTCTAAACATTCCTTGAATAAACCAAAACTTACTCAATGAAATTTTAAATTTAATCACATAACATAGAAAGAACCCAAAAATCTACTCATTCAAAAACATTAATTACTGAATAAATAAGATTTTAACAAAGAATATTCTTTTTCTTGACTTTAGTTAGGGTCCATGTGTGTATTTACTCTGAGAAGATTTACTGATCTACAAGCACTTTTCTGTATTTATGTTAACTTCAGGGAACACATTTAAAAGCAAAGTATTGAAAAGTAAATATGGTTGCAATTTCTTTGCATGGTGTGGATCCCAGGTGAAGAAGAAAACATTGAAGGAATTCATATCAAGTTAAGACACAAAAGAACTCACAGGTTTATTCCCTAAAGTGCAATTACGAAAGAAAAAGTTGTGTGAACAGGGATATGACAAATAACATCTATTTAGAGAACTTAAAAGAAATTACTTTACTGTGATTAATGCAACTGCAAGTCTTTACCAAGATAACTTTCTATGATGATGGAAATGTCCAAATCTCCATTGTCCAATGCAGTAGCCACTAGCCACATATAGCTGCTGAGCATCTGAAGGGTGGCTGGTGTGATTAAGAAGCTAACCACTTTAATTTAATTTAATTTAATTTTAACAGTCATACTTGGCTAGTGGCTACTGAATGCACAGCACAGCTAAAGTAAGCAAAGTGAAACCAAATTTTAGTCTTTATTTTCAAGTTAATAAAGCCATAAATACTGGAAAAAATAAAATAAAATCCCACCCTTCAGTCTCCATGTCCTCTAGTCTGAATTACCTTGTTACTGCTGATAAGAACTGCATGGCTGACCATTTACTCCCTGAGAGAAGGGAACTGACATCGCTTATAAGTTCAAAATGACATTGCCAGTGAGCTTTACTTTCTAATGGAACAAGTGCTTTCTAGTTAAAGGGGTTTCTCAAAAGGTCTAACGATTTACTGTCATGAAAATATGTTTTGTCATCATTTTTCTCTTTCTTTTTTAAAATCAGTAATACGCTACAACTACTAGAAAGTTATTTACTTGTTCGTAAAAATATTGGGACAATAATCACAGTGTCCCTATCTCAGGCCCGACGAAGCTAGAAATTTGGTTATAAATGTCCAGTGTTCCAATCGCACACTAAATAATTTACCATTTGACTTTGTCTCTCTACTATGACCTACTCTTATGTTATGTAGCAGTACTGAATATTATGATATGGTATTGTGATACCTATTTAATTTTCTGTCTTCTTCACAAATCATAAGTATCCGAAGTCAGGGGTTAGTTGCATTTTATTTGCTGTACACATATGCAGTTTAGTAGTATTTGCTGGCTAAGATGAATGAAATAAATCATGAATATTACTAAGTTAACGACATCACTTTTTGTTATCATTTAGTCACTAGGTCATGATCGACTCTTTTGCAACCCAATGGACTGTAACCCACCAGGATCCTCTGTCCTCAGGATTTCCCAGGCAAGAATACTGGAGTGGGTTTCCATTTCCTTCTCCAAGGGATCTTTTCAACCAAGGGATAAAACTGGAGTCACTGCATTGCAGGCTGGTTACCACTGAGCCACCAGGAAAGCCACCTAAGTATATCACTAGAGGGGTGAAAAACCATGGACATATATAATTCTAATTGCATTTAAATTCACTTGGTTGCACCTGGAAGAAACAACACACTCCTCTCTAACGCCCCTGTCATATGAAACAAGAGAGGGAAAATAGGGTACAAGCCTAAGGCAAAATGTAAGAGCTGAAAATTAGAAATTTCCCCCAAAGAGATATTTTATATGTTTGCATATATAAACCCTTCAGATAGAATAGGGGTCTGACAATTTTGTTTAATGGCCAGATTGTAAATAGTAAATATTTTAGGTTTTGCAGGCATAAGATCTCCATCCTTGTGGCTCTCTCCCTCAACTTGCCTTTAAAAACCTTACCCTGAAATTCGTGGGGGAGTTTATGTCTTTCTGGGATTAGCCCATACTCTTGGTTTGTAGTAAAGGCTGCGCTCTCCTTCACCACAGCTCACTGTCGATAGATTGACTTTACTAGTGTGGACCAGTGGACCCCAAAGTTTAATTGGGTAACTCTTTCTGGCTTACTGAGTGAATTCCCCATTTACATCTTCTTTGTAGCTGCATCTTACAGGCTTAAGAACATCAGCTCACTACAGAGCACTTAGACAGAATGTATGCATTATCTCAATACCTTCAGGCATTGTCAGTACTTACATATTCAAGCACAGAATAGTTAGTCTCCTAGAGAACTTCAGTTCTTCAAGAAGCACTGTAAGATGGTTCTAAGATAATCCTTTAATTTTGAGAGAAGGAAATGTCTAGAAAAAAATATAGTGCTACCCACAGAACAATAATAATAATATATAAAAGAGTGGCTAAACAGAAATCAATCTTGTTTTTTTTTTTTTTTTTTTTCTTTTTAGATTGCTAAAATTGCTAAAGTGGTTAAGGTAGCATACAATTTTTCTTTTTGAAGAATTTTGTCCAGTCTGACAAGTAAATAAACGTTTAAGTCTCTCTCTGCTTTTATTGTTGCCTAAACAAGAAATGGAAAGTAACTGCAGTGGGTTTAAAACATATTAGTTTCTTTCTCTATAGGAAATACACCGTGAGAACACTTTATAGATGAATTGTACCTCTGACTGAACAGAAAATGGTGGACTAGCTTCAGTTTTGTGGAAATGGATAATCTGTCACAGTTCCTGCCCATGGGAAAAATGAGAGCCCAAAGGAAAACTAATGGAAATCCTTATGTTTCTAACAGGGATAAAATATGAAATAAAAAAAAAAAAATATGAAATCAACATTTTTGCTGTACATAAAATATTTAAAATATTTTTTAAAAAATTCCTAAGTTATAAGAAGAATGCTATCATCATCAAAGAATGCTTACAGAATTTCTTGATTCAAAATGTACCACTTCTCAGACTTCAAACCATATTATTTACCAAAAAAAAAAAATTCTTTTTAAGAGGGCTTCATTGTTGCCACATACCTTTCTGATTATCTATTCTTTATTATTACTTACTGTTGCCATTAGTTATTATTTTTTTTGAAATAAATATATAACATTCATGGAAATCTGCTTTATATATTGCATAGATATAGATATATATAATTTTCCTTTCATATCTTATAATCTGTAAAATGCCAGGTCAATTTAAAGACCATGTAAATGTTAAATGCTCCTATGACAGGAGTATAAAGTACAAGAGGTAAATATCCCCAAACTTCAGAATAAAAACATAATCAACTGGTGTCCATTTATGGATTCTAGCAACAAATCTCAGCCAAAAAGTTTTAAATTGGTTATTTAAAACATATTTTTCAAAAATTACAGAGAAAAAGTTCAAAAACATTGCTAGTTACCTAATTCCAAATTTGAAAATGATAACAAAGCTCATATGACTTTTTTCTTTAGACAAGAGCTAAGCTCTACTATACCTCTTTTTTAAAGATTAATAAAAAAACACTTTTTTCTTTTATAGTGTTTAAGTTACAAATGTATGACAACATATTTACAGGAGATTTGGAAAATACAGAACAAAGTTACATATAGTACCACTACATGTTATAGTTACTTATATTACAGTTATTTTTAAGTAGATAAATTAGGATTTTTAGTTGGAGTTTCAATATCAAACTCTCAAAAATTAATCAAATGAATAGACAGAAAAGTAGAAGGATACAGTAGATCTGAAAAGCACCAATTCAACATAATTAAGATTTATACAATTTTCACTCAACTGCAGGATACAAATCCTATTCAAGTTCCCATAGACTGTAAATCAGAAGACACTGGAACATATCCAGGGTCATAAAACAAGGTGCAAAAAATTCATGGTCTAAAGGTATTGAAATCATACAGAGTCTTTTCTCTAATCACTGTTGAATTATGTTAGAAAAATCAATATCAAAAGATATTTGAAAATACTCCACATATTTTCAAGTGCATTGTGACATTTACCAAGAGATCTTTGATTTAGCCATTGAAAGCCTCAATAAAGTTAAAAGTGAAAAAACACAGAGGGTGGCTGCAGAAAAGAAAGCATTTAAATGAGAAATTAATATCAAAATGAGAAATTAATATCAAAGAGACTTTAAACACCTCATGTATTTTGAATTAAATGTCCATTTTTAAATTATGGCTATATCTAAGGAAGCCGTAACTAGGAAAATTAGAAAATGTTTGTAACAGAATATAAATGAAAAGAGAATTCATCAGAATTTGTTACATGCAATTGAAGCTGCTCAAATGCAAATAAATACATGTGGAATCTTGAACAAGGTATGAAAACAAGTAATGGACTCTAGTCTAAAATTTCATGAAATTTGAAAAAATCTGTATTTTAGTCAATAATACTTTATCACATGTTAATTTTCTGTTTTCTTTTTTTAATATTTTTCAATATGTATGATTTTGTCAAGTTTAGCTGGACAGGAATTTCCAGTGAATCCTGATACAAGAATTTCCCTACTTCTCCCACTCCAAAAAAATCATAAAATATTAGGTTACAAGAACTGAAAAGTCTGGGCTTAATAAGCAAAAGTTTCTAGATTTAATTTATTCTGAAAAATAATTGTGCCTATAATACACTAGGTTTTTCCTATAACTCCTGTAGTTGCCATTTTGGAAGTTATTAGAGGAACATAATTTTTCTCAATCTATTTGAAATTTAAAGACTAAGTACATATACTTTTGATAATTATCCTTTGCGTTATTTTGGTCTCTGTCTCATATGCTAATATAAGCTGATTAAAAGTACACCAATCTTAAAGGAAAACTGATATTCAACACTTTCTTCAATACTCTTTGTATACAACTCATTGTCTAAATTTCTCTTTGCTAAAATTAACCCTGGGCACTTCACTGCTGTGAAGGTTAAAATTATTTTGAATATATTCATTATGCATTTTCTATATTTAGGATATATACTCAAAATCATTATTTTTTCATATTTATAAATCATATTTAAATATATTTTTGTTCTAATTATCAATCTAACCACTTATGCTTTAAATAATGCCAAGGGGAAAAAATTGTTTAAAATTGTACATTTAGAGCAGCAGTATCAGCTGGGTACCAGACAGGCTGATATTTAGTCTTTCTGAGAACATAATAAGATATATAACATGACAAGTCAGACTTTTATTCTATTCTGACGGAAGCATTATTCTTCAGATATATCTTGGGCAGGTTCCCTCCAAGTTTTCAGTGTCAAAATTTTAGGCTTTATAAGCTCTCTCTCTCCCACAGAATTCACGGGTTCTGAGACCACCCCAGAAACAAAGTGCACGTCTCTCTTCTTGCCTCTTTGCCATCTATAGACGGTCCTGAAACTGGACATCAGTGCTGGTAACAAGTGAGAACAGAGAGAAGAACACTTCTTATTCCTTCCTCTTCCCAAATCTATCAAACTTAAGTTTTTGTTATGCTGCTTTAGTCAACTTATGTCACTCTTATTTGTTGGACAGGTTAAAAATAAATACGGTAGTGATTACTGAAATAGAACGACAAACTAAACATCAATCTTTAATCTTCAATTATGAAAAAATGTCCATAAAATACTCATTAAGAGATCAGGACTCCCCGGATACTCTAAGAAATGAGCTCATTTGTTCCTTATGGGAAGTAAAGAGGATTGCCCAAGCACAACTTTTTTTCTTTTAAGGAATAATTGTATGATTTGCTATGTGCGTACATTTCCAGATCTTATATACTGGCCCAAAGGAAAAGAACACACATTTTGAAGAATTTCTTTGGAAAACATGTCTTTGTTTAGAAATGATGTTTGCTTTCTTTAAAAATATTTCTTATACCGAATAAAGAGAAATCTGCCTCTCAGGGTACCAAATGTGGTAAGAGACTTGTGATTCTTTATCACCATAAATCTTTGAAAAATGTTAGGAATAGGGCCAAACACTTTCCTTTTGACATTTGAATTGTACCTGATAAACTGTAAAGAGAACCCCCTGTAAGGCAAAGACACCTCTATGTGATCTACCCTCAATCATCAACAATGAAGGTTTTAGAGCTAAAATGGTTAATACTACAGGGGATCTCCCCTTAAAGGAGAGAGCTTATATAAGTATGAAAATACCCACTTATTGCTTGTTTCTTTATTTGGAGGGAATATAAGTTCAATTCAAAGTGTAGTCTAACATAAGGAGGAGGAGGCAGCCCCAAGTTTCCAGAAATGAAATACTTTCCCTTTCACAAATGAAGAAACATAAACGAGAAGTTTCTTCAGGACAGCCCCTAGCCCAAACGTTTACCCCAAGTCTAAAGTTTCTCAAAGACAAATGAAATATTTTGTCTTAGAACTGTTAGAAATATACCAGAAATGCCAATCCAGTATGGGAAAAAGAAAGTTCAACTGAGATTTAAAGTAAGCATTTTATAGGTGGTAACCTAAGATAGATGAACAATTTTCCATGCAATGCATTTTTTTTTTTTTAACATATAACTGCTAAGCAAACAACTGAAACAGATCCTGATATAAGAGAAATAAAGGCTCAAGTCCCAGGAAGACTATAGTCAGCCTCTACCGCATTCAATTAAAGACACACTCACAGCAAAATGTGAATTCTAGATGTAACTTAGAAACAGAACTATCCCTTCTTTCCCCAGCTTCAAGACCTTCCCTCTCACCATAAGTCTTTCCTATTTCAGGTCAGGACAATGATGTCCACCTAGATACTCAAACTCCCAAACTAGAAAGCATCTAATTATTCTCTTCCAATAACCATCTACCAGAACTCAAAGAAGATGTTTTGGGTAGCATTTAAGTTTTTATTATCATAACATCAGAAAAAAATTGGTGATCATCAACTTATTTCATACTCTACTTATAAAGTAGTTCTCATAGATGCCATAAACACATTAAGTTTATCAATAAGTAAATGATTTTTTTGTGAAGTTGTCAATTTTTCAACTAAAATTCTGTTTCCATCCATGTTTCCTCTAAAATAGTCACATTTAAAAGTGTATTTGTATGAAATTAAAACATCTGTTAAAGTTTGCCAGGCTTGGAATAATATTTTTAAATGTATTATAATATAAATGTTAGATTAATTTATTTTTTATAGATTAATTATGTTTTATTTAATCTTCATGATTTACATTTTAAAGGTTAATAATGACTAACACAAATGATACCCTAAAGTCAATTAATGTTATATGAGTAGGAAAAGTACTTGTCCAGATACAGTTTTGAAAATGATATTATATCATTATCTTTTTTGAGTTATGAATCATATTTTTCTAAATATTTATACATTTGCAAAAGAGCAGTGTTTATTTTTCCTTGTCAGTGAGGTACATTTTCTTCTTCTTTGACAAGACATAAAATGAACCATTCCAATTCACGAGTCATGAGCTAATCATTTTTAAAAGATAGCTTTAGAATACAGCTTCAAGTAAGTTTCCTCTAAAAAATAATGAGTTACTATCTCTTAGAAACTTAGTCACTAAAGTATACACTTCTGAGAATAGAGACAAGGTACGAATTTGCCTGAAAACACTCAATGATATCTTTCACTATTGACAAACTAATTATGTTGTACGTGAAGTGTCTAAAATTTTACTAAATGGCTTGTGGAAGCTCTAAGACTGATCATTATAAATTCTCCTTTCCACCGGGAAAATGTAATGTTCTATGTGCTGAGGTATAAAATGAATCATTTGACATTTGAATTTGTAATTGTATTGGCAAAATTGATTCCAGCTATTTCACATAAGAATCCAGAACTTTTCCAAAAACCTGGAGACATATGAAATGAAATGTGTTAATGTCACATTATTACATACAGAACTGGGGAGAACAACTTTCAAGTAATTTATGTGGGGAAAAATACCCAAAAAAACATAAGTGTTCATTTGACCAGAAAAGCAACATGAACCACTGGTGAGAAGTACGTTAAAAGATAATTTCCGAGAAAGAGTAAACCTATGGCTCTCACACAGATATAAAAAGGAATGCATGTTAAAAATTTTATTTTACTTGTGTGAGATGAGGGAGTCAGGAAGATGTTCTAACTGAAGGAAGGGAAAAATCAAGAACAAAAATCCATATGGAGTGAAAGAATGTTGAAATGTGGACAAAACCAGCTTTTTCACAGGAGAAAAGTATTCAGTTAAAATCACTACTGGACAGAGAACAATTTATATATCTACTGGTTACCTACAACTTACAAAGAGCTACAAGATAGGTCAGAGACAATAAACAGAGCTAGAATTTGATAATCAAGAAGGGAAATAAAAGAAGAATGCAAAGTTTTACACTGAATACATTTTTTTCTACATACAAACTTAGATTAATATAAGTAAAGGCTCAAATTCAAGCGAAACTACTGTTACCCTGTACTTCATGGGAGAACACATCTAAAACAAAATATAAATTATAGACATATTAAAAAAAAAAAAACAGAACTATTTTCCTCATCTCCAAGACCTTTTTTCTCACCCCAAGTCTTTTCTACTTCAAGTGAGGGTGGCATTGTCCACACAGCTCCTCAGATCCCCAACTAGGAAGCATTCAAGTCTTCCCTTTCAGTCACCATCTACCCCAAATCTAAGACAAGACCATTTGCATCATTAAGTCCTGAGAGCTGAATAACTTATCCTGAATTGATCTTTTTTTTTTAATTTCCACTATCCCAAACCCAGTTTGAACATGATACTCTCTCTTCTGGTTTATCGGAAGCCTCTTACTAGCTGCTAGCCTCTGTTCTTACTTCCCCACAATCCATTCTTCTTAAATCAGTCAATGTGTTTCTTTTAAAAACTCAGTCTGCTTGGGCCTGGTGCACTGGGAAGACCCAGAGGAATCGGGTGGAGAGGGAGGTGGGAGGGGGGATCGGGATGGGGAATACATGTAAATCCATGGCTGATTCATGTCAATGTATGACAAAAACCACTACAATATTGTAAAGTAATTAGCCTCTAACTAATAAAAATAAATGACAAAAAAAAAAAACAAAACACAAAACCTCAATCATATCAAGTCCCTCCAAGCTTAAACCAGTAGATAGCATTAGGATATAGAATAACATCCAAATTCCTTTTATGAGGCATCTTAAGGCCCCAGAATATCTGTCCCCACTGATGCTTCTAAATTCAGTTCTTTCCATTTGCCCTCTCATTCAACTGTGTCCATATTTATTGAAATTATCTTTATCCTTTGATCATACCAGCCTGACTCCCATCTTTACATGAACTTTTCCCTTTATTTGGCTCACTCTTGTCCCACATTTTTGAATGCCTGGCTCCTATTATGTCTTTCAAAGGCAATTTCCTCAGAGATAATTTCTTCATACATTCCATGTAATATAATGTTCAAGAACATGGTTTTATTTTTTTTTCTTTTATAGAAACTTACTGCTGAGTAAAACTAAATTATTTAATTCTCTGAATATTACTTATTCTCCTGCCCTACCCAGCAGATCGCCTAATTTCAAGGATTGTATCTTGTTCATGAGTGTAGAAAAATACACAGTAAGATTCTAATACTGTTTGCCATCAGTCAATATTAGTTGAGTGAATTATACATTTTCTCTTTCTTCATGGTAGTAGATAAACTAGATTTTTCTAAAGGACGATGAGTTGAAAGTTCTAAAATTTGTGTGATAGATAAGTTCAGACTATTGAGGGGAGTCTGGTTTAGAGAAAAGAGAAACTTAGATCTGCAGGTATGTTGGCTTTAGGGCTAATGGGGAGGAGGAATTAGATTCGTTTTCTATCAGCATCTAATTCAAGATTTTAGCTGGAGTTCATTTTTTAAGAAATCAGAATAAAGTCAATGCCGGGGAAATGCTGATAGTAAGAGAAGGCCTGCTACACAGCAGTGAGAGCTGGAATAACTGACTTCACTTTAGGCTGTGTATACATCTGATGAAGAAACACCAACCTTCCTATTTGTTATAGGGAGATAACAGTCTTATATTCTTGCTTTTACTGTGTTTAGCTGTATAGATTCAAAGAGATTATTTATGATGATATACTTTGATAAATGAACTCCTGTGCTAACATGAAGCACCACTGTCATTAAACTCATCACTTAATCCTGCAATGGGATCCACAGATGCACAGAGTGAAAATATATGCCTCCAAATAACAGTCATAAGGTAAACTTATTTTAAAAATGATATCTGGGGAGTTTTCAATTACTGTGAACTTATGCCCCCAGTCAAACATCATCCAATTCCCTAGAATCATCCAGATGTCTCCTGAAAAGGCTTCCTCATTTGCCTCATTCTTCCAGCTTAACTGATGGCTCCCACCCAGTGTAATCACTATCAAAAGCCATATGTTGGTTTAGGCAACAACAGACCTTCATAGATCATTTGCTAGATTCTCCCTTTCCATAAATATTTGTTTTCTTTTGTTTCTAGCAATAATACTACCCAGCACTGTATAAAAACTAGTTACCATTGATTGAATAATTGCCAGGTGTCAAGCACTGTGCTAAAAGCTCAACATGCTTTAATAATGATAAGAACATTTGATACAGACACTGTTACAAGTGTTTTGCAGGCATTATTAACTCATTTATTTCTCAAAAAAACCCTGTAAGACAGATACAGTCTTCCCAAATTTACAAGTGAGAAAACTGAAGCATGTTAATATTCCAGAATATAAGAGCATTCACAGAACTAGTAAGTGGTGAAGCTGTGATGGAAGCTCTTAAAAGTCTGGTTATAATGCTGGAAAGCAGCTATTGCCTTTCATAGAAAGATATTGAGATTAATTCTCAAAATTCTGAAGTGACTGACCCTATTGCATAGGCAAAGACTATGTGAGAGACCAAGGACTCTGTTAAAGTAACCAGATTAGGTCCAAGGTGGAATCACTCACAGGCTAAGCTCATGTCAGCGAACCCAAGTTTACCTAACTTTCCTACTGGGCTCTCCAAGAAAAGGAAGGTCCAGGTCAACCAATCAGAGCTTTCCTGCTTGCCTGCTTACATAACACTAATCCAGCTCCAAGACTTACCCCTCGTTCCATATAAGGAAAGGAACTCCGCTTTAATTCATTTGCAGTACTCCTTCCTTACCCTGTTCATTCTGATCTATAAAAATCTCTCACCTTGTACTGCTCTTCAGAGCTCCCTTCCACCTGCTAGATCAAACAGAACCCAAGACATGAATCGCTGAATAAAAATCTACTAGGTAAGTAAATTGTCTGTGGAGAATTTTCTTTTAACAGCTCTACAGCGGTCCTTTCCACATCCATGATCTCAGCTCTTTTACATGCCTCACGTGCTTTATATTCTAAGAGAACACTGTGACCTCAGTTTCCCCAGGAAAGTGGCTCTTCTCTGCCTAATCGTAAGGGAAAGCAGGGCTAGAATCAGTAATGCTTCCCAACAAATAGTATTAACAGTAAAGCGTTTTAATTTCAGCTGATCATTCATTCTACTCTCAATATTTTCAGGGGCAAATATTAAGCAAGCTGTGTGGGAATGACACACATTGTTTCCATTCAAGTCCTAACGGGATCCGTGTGCAACACTTCTCCCTCCAAAACAGCTCCCCTGCTCCTCTTCTAGTGAATGTTAGCATCTATGATGTGTCCTGTTTTACCTCTGCATTCCTGGTTTGAGACTGTTTTCTGGAAAAAAAGCTTACTACGAGTTCCTGGAAGTAAGAATTATGAACTCCCCAAGGTACAAGTGGAATAGGAAACTCACAAATTAATCCAATATTTAATTTGTTTTTTCCTTTTTCTCAGAGATAATAAAAATTAACTGTTCTCACAAATATAATAACTGAATACCCAAGACAATATTATCAAATAATACTGCCTTAAAATATACCTAATAGAAGCGTCTCTTGATTTTTTTTGCTGTCAATTAAAAGTTATTAAGTATTAAGGAAATATTATTTCATTTTTATTCTAACATGTTTTATGATTCCTGCTTAATCACATCTCCTTCTAAAAATGTATCTGCCTTTTTTAGAGACAAAGGCTACCATGTCCATGTTTTATTTTATACATCACAGTTGATACTTTGCTGGGTCATACTTTTTTGGGCTGGACTAAGGAACTTGAACCAATAGACCGGCAGAAGTCTATGCTTTGTGGAGCCTAGTTCAAAAATAGGCTTCACCAGTCATATCTTTCCCTGGGAATCTGGAAGGGTATAATTAAGAGATGAGATAAGTAGAAAAGGTAACAAAGGAGCTCTTGAATATAAAGGCAATAATTACTCTCAAACCCTGTACTTCTCCTATGGCAAGGTTTTTCAACTTTGGCACCATTGATATTTGGGGCTAGAAAATTTTTATTTTATACTGTAGTATAATTGATTAACAATGTGTCAATTTCAGGTGTGCAGCCAAGTGTTATACACACACACACACACACACACACACACACACACACACATATCTATTCTTTTTCAATTTCCCCCCATTTAGGTTATTACAGAGTCTTGAACCAAGTCCCCTGCGCCATACAGTAGTTCCTTAGTGGTTATCTATTTTAAATACAGCAACATTATTATTATTTTATTGAGGGCTCTTACTTGGTACTTTGTACCATGTTTAGCAGCATCCTTGGACTCTACTGACTGGAAGCCAGTAGATATCCTTCGGTCCTGACAATCACAAATGTTTTCTGACACCGTCAAATGTCCCCTATCAAGATCGCTTTCAGCTGAGAATCACTGCCCTGTGGATCTTGAACCAGTAGATCAATATACTTTAGAAATCAAAAGGAAATTTTTAGTAGCTGTCATTACGGTAAAGACTTCCCTGGTGACTCAGACAGTAGAGAATCTGCCTACAATGCAGGAGACTGGGGTTCGATCCCTGGGTCGGGAAGATCCTCTGGAGAAGGGCATGGTGACCCACTTCAGTGTTCTTGTCTGCAGAATTCCATGGACAGAGGAGCCTGGCAGGCTGCAGTCCATGGGGTCGCAAAGAGTCGGACACCACTGAGCCACTAACACTTTCACCTTCTTTTCATGGTAAAGCCAGAATACAGCTTGGAATTAAAAACTGGGATTTCTTTCAGGACTTCCCTGGTGGTCTAGTGGGTTAAAACTGCAGGCTGGAGTCTGAAAATTGCGGGGGGCACAGGTCCAATCCTTGGTCAGGGAACTAAGATCCCACATGCCCTATATGCAGCCAAAACAAACAAACAAAAGGATTTTCTTTCTTCCCCTCTGAGCTGAAACGACTGAGAGACAGAAAGAACAACAGAATGAGAATATGAATGAATGGTAAATTCTTGGCAGTCCAGGTTCCAATTTCCTCAATCATATTAGTCATTTATTCCCAAATGAAGGAGTTGCTCTGAGAAGAAAAGAGGAAAATGCTTTCCTTTCCCCAACAGAGGCAAGGCTTCCTATTTTATACATGAGATTAAATTACAGGTTAAAGAAAAAGGTGTGCTGTAGAAAGGGAACAAAAGAAAATCTACAAGCAGTAAACAATGCAAATGGGCAAGCTGGACAATGAAGAAAATCAGAGTGAGCAGGTGCATTCCAGAGGTTGGAATGGGGAATAGAGTGGATGGACAAAGAGTATCAAACACTCAGAGAGGCAGCAAAATACTTCTCCCAATGATTAAGCTTTCAGTTCCAGTCAAAGTCCATATGTCATTTTAACCACCATTTGTCCCCTGAATTAAGTTGACTAAATTCTTCCTCGTTGCAACCAAGAGGACCAGATTTAAACACTGATGCTGCTATCATTAGTGAGAAGACAAAAGTAACTAGTCAATAATGCTGATCAGAATCTGATCCCATGTAATTTTTTAAAATTCAATTTTAATAGCTAAAAGGCAGCCTTGGGTTTTTTGGTGGATTTTTAAAGCAGCTTTGAGAGAAAAAGAATACATGGCATTTTGCATCATTCTTTACATCCACCAAGATCATAAGCAGCTTAAGGCCATGAGATAACTTCCTTTCCTCTACTGATTTTTCCCTTTTAGTTGGGTGCATTTCTAGTAACTTCAGTTATTTATATTTCTCTATTACATTTTTGTGAAAACTGCTTTTCTCTGCCAGGTTTGTATCTACTTCCTACACCTTTAAAGTAGTTTATTTTCTTCTACAGTTTTCAGTCCCTCAGAATACCTTTTCTAAACTTCCTGAATTGTAAAAAACAAAAACAAAAACAATCCATTCTGAATTGAAGTGCTATTATCATGGTTTCTAACTGGAAGGAAAAAAAAAAAAAACAAACCAAAACTACAAAGACAAACAGGCTTCAAGATTCATATTTTTAAAACAATGACCAGGTATCACCATGTGAACCACAATGATATGGCAAACTAAACAAAGAGGACTTTTCCTTACCCACTCTCCTCAATGCATTAAATGTACTATCCTTACCTCTTTTTTCTTCCTTGTATTATTAATTCACCTTTATGATGGCAAGCATTAAAAAAAACAACTTCTTTGTTTGCCATTATACACCTTAAGCAATGAGTTAACTAAAGAAGTGAATGCCCCTATTATTTAAAATTGCTACTGAAACTTATAAGTAAATGAAGTTGGAATATGAGTATAAGAATTTTAAAAGCATGGGAAACATTAAAAATAACCCAGTTCATCTCCACTGTAGATGGAACAAATACATCTCAGAAAACCTTGCTCAAGGCCAAACAGTAAGTAGTTCTGTTGGCTGAACCCTGGGTCATTTTACTCTAAATATTATTAACTACTCTCTGGCTCTATCGTTATAATTCACTGTCTCTACATCTTTACTCAGTCATACACGCCACCAGGTTACTAAAACGTACACTGAAGTCATTTAAGTTCTCTAGCAGGCAGGTTCACATTGAACCATCCTAGACATCATGAGGAGAAAAATAGAAACTAAAGCTAATATTTATTATATATTTATTATCTACACTGTGTCAGGTATCTGGCTAAGAAATCTACATGCAAATATCCTATTTAATAACCAAAAGATTTGCAATCTATGAAGGAGGCACTGAAAGTTTCTTATTCAGGGTTCGGCTGTAAAGAATAGAATCTTCCTTTGACACCTGAAGAAGAAAAAGCTTGTAATCAGAGAGAGGGGAAACAATAGATCCCAGACTGAGGTTCTGGCCACACCAGGCTGCCACAACAGCTCTTGCCCCTGCAATGGTGAGAAAGTAGATTCTCAAATCAGGAAGCGCCACTGTAGCTACTCCAGCCACTGAACCACTTCTGCTGCCGTCTGCACCAGAAAATTCCAAAGCCAGGTCCCAGCTCGAATGTGTGACTTGCAGAAGTAAAATCATCCAGAACCATAGCTCTAAGGGAGCTGCGGAACGCCCTGAAGCGACTGGAGAGGTAAGAAGTCCAGGCGGCACACAGGAAAGCAGCTGGAATGAACTGTGCAAAATGAAATATAAACAAATCTCCAGCAAACTCCAAATGCTTTTGAAACAATGTTTTATCCTTGGGATCAAAATTCCAAAAGGTATAATACTATCACTTTTATAATAAAACAATAAAAATTAATTTGAACACAATAGCACATTGAAGTAGAGAAAGGGTTCTCTAGGAGAAAATTGCAATCTGGAAAAAAGAAAAGAAGTATTTTAGTTTCTGAGTTAATGTCACATTAATATAAGTCTAACTTTTGGAAGTAACTTGTAATTACAATCATTTGTTTTATTTATTATTTTGCAATTTTACCAAAATGAATTTAGTACGAAGTTAGGTCTTGGATAGCTGCCATCCACACTAAAATGAACAATAATTAAATTTGTTATTAGTGTTTTTAAGAGCATGCTAATGTTTCTCATTAAATACTGGATGGGTAGTTTCTCAGTCCAAGTTCCATGGTGGATACATTTCATTATGTGTATGTTGGCCGGGATGCTGGCAAATGACATGGACCGTCCTCCCAGAATACTCATGGAAATGAAATGTGTGCATCCTGAGGTGAACTCGGTGAGCACTTAATGAAATCAACAAAGACCCTCCTTGTCAAGGGTGACTTTAAGTGTGTGTAAACAATCCCCACCTCCATAAGCAGGATCAGGTGATTTTACCAGCAGTGATTCTAGGTGGAAAAACACCGCTGGTCTGCTGTTCCCATTGAGGGAGATTGTTCTTAGTTTTATCCTTGCAACAAAGCTAAGGATTATGCTTCATTAGGGAGTCTCTAGTGAAGAGATGATGTTTCATTTGCTCTCTTGCCATCCATCACTGGGTTCAGAATTTTTAGTTCAAAATGACCACTATTCACTCTTTCAGATTACTTCTAGTTTACTAAATGTGTGTCTGCTCTGTACTATTCTCGATGGAGCTCATTCTGTGTATGTTTTCAGAACTTTTAAACACTCATCATTGAATGAAGATTAGGAAAAAGTCATTTGCATTTCCTCCAAAGAACAGCAACTAGATGAGTGATAGATCCCAGAGCTCAGATTAATAAATATTCAACCGTCCTTCTGGATCATTAAGGGGGCAAATCCCAGCTTGACAGGGACAAAGGTAGCGTACAAAGGGACCCGGTTTCTCTGGTTAAGCCCTGTGAATTTCATTTTACAGTGTATGCAAGAATTACCAAATATTTTATTTTCATTCCATCAAATTATATTCAGCCTCACAAGCTTATTGGGCTGGTAGGAAATTCTGATCTCTGTCATGACTGGGTGTATCACCTTCAGGGTTCACCCATAATTTAGGACATTTTAGAGAAAGAACTTCATCTTGTAGTCTTCTATGGCCACAGCTGAAATCCTCTTTATACAAGTTCATAATCTAACAGCTATTTGATTTTATGCCATGTATGCACCCAGGGATGTATGCTAAGATTAGTAACCTCTGGAAATCTACCTTCAAACTGCTTCTCATTCCTTTCAAAATCCTGTCACCTTCATGGTGCATCCCCCAAAATTCCAGTTCTAAATATAGGCACTTACTACCATCTTCTCAGGAAGCTGGACCGTTAAAGACCAAAACCCAGGAGAAGAACATTATCTTCCAGGAAATTTCCGCAAGTTAACATTGAAATACAAGCCTCTCTGAGACAAAAGAGAATAAAACGTGCTAAGAGAGTTTTGCAAAACGTGACTGAGGAGGATCCAGACAAGGAGAAAAAAATTAGGAAGAATTATTTCCATACATTATTCTGAATACTTTCCATGTGGCAGACACTGTTTCAAGTGCTATATTTGAATGATTTTTGCTAAGCTCTCAAGATAATTCCCCAGTGAGGATTAAATGAAAATCAGTAATATGTGCCAAGCGCTATTCTAGGCACATCTTAAATATCATCATTTCATATAATCTCATAACAACTCTATCAGGTAGGAACTACTGTTATGACCAAATGAAGAACTATGGCATAGAAAGATTAAGTAAGCTGTTGAAAAGCAGTCAGTATATCTTTATGGAAGTTTTTTTTTTTTTTTTTTTTTAATGGGACTTTGGGCCTTAAGCACTTAGAAAATAGAAAAAAGATAAAGGCATTTTATTTTTATTTATAAGACAAGTATTTCAAAGTTATTCCATCCAGGGCTACATGAATGGCAGAGTGGACAGTGTCTCTGTGCCAAAAGATATGCTGTCATAGATCAGAAAACAAGGATCAGTCTCAGGTGTGAGGTAGTTTAACAGCTATTTTGTCCCAACGGCCATTAAAGTGAATACAAAACTGACTCATCATAGCAGTGATTTCACTATTCATACTTAATTACATAACTACCCTTATAAAACACTAAAGGAAACATGAGGCAATCTAAATAAGCTATAGAAAATTATAGGTTCCACATAGATTTAGGAAAAAGAATGGCAGTGGTATCCAACTCCTGAAGTTCAGATAATTCTGCTCTTGGTGTTGGTAGGCAGGGGTGTTGGATATGTGAAAATATGCTGGAGGGTGAAGGACATGTGTCAGCATCTAAAGGAGGCTGGGATCACCCTGTCAGTGGAGGTGTCCAGAGACATCACCATACATTCACTTGGGAAAAGGGGAAAGCACTTTGGCCAAAACAGAGTTAGTGAACCACAACAAATTGCAGATGACCCTAACAAAGTAAACAGTAATGGTGGAAATACCAGCAGAGGCCAAATTATGAGAAACCTGAATATTTATTACCTTTAGACTTGCTTATATAGTTTACAAGGCTCACTGTAAACATCATCTTTTTTTTCAATTTTGCATATAAAAGTGATACATGTTCCTAATGAAAATTTTAATCAGTAATTAAATGTATGAAAAATGAAAGTGTTGGTAGCTCAGTCATGTCCAACTCTTTGCGAACCCATGGACTGTAGCCTGCCAGGCTCCTCTGTCCATGAGATTCTCCAGACAAGAATACTAGAGTGGGTTGCCATGCCCTTCTCCAACTGATCAAATAAATTAAAAAAAAATCATTTGCATTTACTTCTAAGAGCTAACTGCTTTAATAAAATAGGGTATAGTCTCCTAAACTTTGTACGTACATGCGTACACATGCAAACATATATTTAAATTCTCAAAATAAACTTATGTTTAATCTAAAACCCCTCATAACTTGCTCTCTTATTTAACAATCCATCTTGGGCATTTTTCTATGTTAAGCCAAGTAGATTTATCTGCTGTAATAGTTACATAGTATGCCACTTTGCAGAATAGCATTATTGGTTCAACCAAGTCTTGGTTGATTGAAATTTGAGTTCACTGGCAATTTTGGATAGTCGTAAACATTTTAAAGAAAATAAATCATTTAAATACAACTATAAAATATTTTGCAGATGAGCTGTCCACTCAGGGCATTCATACAGACTTGTATGGAAAACTAAAAACTTAAGGCATTGTGACAGAAGATGATTTACCAAAGGAATCTTTAACTTTTTTTCTAATTACAGATTCCCTCTGAAAATCAGATCAAAATCTGCATACAGTAATCCCCCTATTTATACAAATTCCTTTCTAAGAGCATGCTCATTAAGTTCAATTTTATTGTTAAGTCCAATAAAGTTAGCTTCTGTGTGCATGTGTGTGTGTGTGTGTGTGTGTGTGTACATGCTTGGGCACACACTCAGACTGTAGTCTGCCAGGGTGGAGTAGGTTGTCATGTCCTACTCCAGGGGATCCTCCCAAGCCAAGGATAGAACTCGTGTATCTTGCATGCCCTGCATTAGCGGGCAGATTCTTTACCACTGCACCACATGGAAGCCCCTAAAGTTAGTCTAGATATGCAATTAACACAGTTGACTATTAGTACTGTGCTGTAATAGGCTTAAAATGCTTTTCACACAAATACATATAAAACAAACATGAAAAAGAAACATGTTAAGATGAAAGAAAACATATTTACCTTCACAGTACGGTACTTGTACAGAGCCACAGCTGGCTCATGGGGGCTGGCACAGGGTGAACAGGCAGCAAGACTTACTGATCGGAGGAGAGAGAGGAATGGGAGAGCTAAAGAAGCATCAGCACTGAAATGGAGGGGAAGCTGCAGTTTCACTCATGCCTGATGTAGATGGCACAAGTTCAGGTTCCTAGCTGGATTCAATTCTGTCTACCCTTTTGAAAAAAATGATGCAGTGAAGTCTGGGTAGTAGCTCCTTTATTTTTCTCATCATAGATAACACAGTAGCACTGGACTGCATTCTGTAAAGTTGCAACAACCTTCATGTACCCTGGTGCATTCTGGCCCTGTGTCTCAAAATCTAACAGTGCCTCCTCAAATAAAGAAAATCCCCTTGCCTTTCCTGCATTGTGAACCTCTTAGGTTCTCTAGTTACTTCTTCTTACTCTTGTTTCTCTTTGTCTTTTCTCTGGGCCTCCAATTCCATCAGGTCTTCATGATTAAGCTCCTCTGGTTGCACAGTAACAGTACTGCACAGCAAAGTACCCAAATCACAACAAGTTGTGGAGGATGCATGCACGTGACAATGTGCATCAGACATGCGAACTTACTTATGTGAATGGACATGGGAACACGCATTCACATTTGAAAGTTTGAAACTTCAAGGTTCATGAGTAGGGGGCTTACTTTACTTTCTTCCCAGAAAATTGTAGTAGTTTCCATTCAGCTTCAGGGATTAAACCCTTGAAGCTTTTAAGTGGAGAAGTATTATATTGTACCATGTATTATAGAGAGCCAAGATTGCAGACAGTGAAAATAGCTGATTATTGCAAGTGCTTAATTATGGTGCCAAGAATTAGAAAAAGGGGGGAAAGACTGATGAGATATTAAGGAAAACTATCAACACAATTTGATAACTGATTGCACAAGAAGAGTAAAGGGGAGTATATACTTAAAAGTGATTGCAAACTTTTGACTTGGGGTGAAACAATGATGGCTTTAATTGTCACTTGACAACTTGATCATGTCAGAAAGAAGACACACAGGAAGGTTGGAAGGAAAAGAGGGAGGGAGAGGAAGAAAGGAAGAGAAGAAAAGAAAAGGAAAATAGTTCTAATGTTACATGGTCAAGAAAATAGGAAAAGTAGTTACATAATTAAGGCAAATTATTTTTAAAAGAACCAGGACCCTACAAGAATCTGATACAAAGGGGGAATACTGCTGCATGGAAGGGAAATGCTCTCCTTCCAAGGAGACATTTTTATTTACTTAAAATATCAAGATGCAATAGAATTCTCTTCTAACAAGTGCTATGAACCATTAGGTTTCAAGGAGGTCAAACAAAGAGGGTCCTACAAACTACACCTACATTTTCTGAAAGGAACAGAAATTGAGACAAGCTGAAAGGAAACCATTTCATTGATCTAAGGTTATCAATAATTCACAGAGAATGATCAAAAACTGGCCACCATACTTGATCTGTAAATCAAAGCTATATCACATAGCACAATGTTGCTCTTCATCAGCATTTTTATACATTACAGTGCAACTTTTACTCTGTGCTTCCAATAATAAAATATACTGATATGGGATCTGGTTGCAGTTTCTAAGAACAAAATCCCATGAGTGGTTCTAAATTATTAAATGCAATTTAAAAATGCAAAATGTTCATTTTTCTTTCTTCAAAAAACTTCTACATATTTTGTTTAGAACTAAATGGATGGCATTAAGGTTACAAATTAATGATTAAATATCACAAAAGCAGATAAAATGGACCTGATTCAGGTAGCTATGAGAAGAGTAGTGAGGAGATAGGGCATGGAGGGCTACAGAGTTTATGGTTCATCACCATTTGTTGGAAACCAACAATCAATAGGCTATATGACTCTGACAAAGATGGGAAACATTTTGAGCCAATACTTACACCCACACGCACAGATAGCTGTGAAACGAAGAGAAGCAAAAAGCAAAGGAGAAAAGGAAAGACATTCCCATTTGAATGCAGAGTTCCAAAGAATAGCCAGGAGAGATAAGAAAGCCTTCCTCAGTGATCAATGCAAAGAAATAGAGGAAAACAACAGAATGGGAAAGACTAGAGATCTCTTCAAGAAAATTAAGATACCAAGGGAACATTTCATGCAAAAATGGGCTCGATAAAGGACAGAAATGGTATGGACCTAAGAGAAGCAGAAGATATTAAGATGAGGTGGCAAGAACACACAGAGGAACTATACAAAAAAGATCTTCATGACCCAGATAATCATGATGGTGTGATCACTCACCTAGAGCCAGACATCCTGGAATGTGAAGTCAAGTGGGCCTTAGAAAGCATCACTACGAACAAAGCTAGTGGATGTGATGGAATTCCAGTTGAGCTATTTCAAATCCTGAAAGATGATGCTGTGAAAGTGCTGCACTCGATATGCCAGCAAATTTGGAAAACTCAGCAGTGGCCACAGGACTGGAAAAGGTCAGCTTTCATTCCAATCCCTAAGAAAGGCAATGCCAAAGAATGTTCAAACTACCACACAATTGCAGTCATCTCACACACTAGTAAAGTGATGCTCAAAATTCTCCAAGCCAGGCTTCAGCAATACATGAACCGTGAACTTCCAGATGTTCAAGCTGGTTTTAGAAAAGGCAGAGGAACCAGAGATCAAATTGCCAATATCTGCTGGATCATTAAAAAAGCAAGAGAGTTCCAGAAAAACATCTATTTCTGCTTTATTGACTATGCCAAAGCCTTCGACTGTGTGGATTACAATAAACTGTAGAAAATTCTGAAAAGGATGGGAATACCAGACCACCTGACCTGCCTCTTGAGAAACCTGTATGCAGGTCAGGAAGCAACAGTTAGAACTGGATATGGAACAACAGAATGGTTTCCAAATAGGAAAAGGAGTACGTCAAGGCTGTATGTTGTCACCCTGCTTATTTAACTTATATGCAGAGTTATCATGAGATAACTCTGGGCTAGATGATATGCAGAGATATCATGAGAAACACTGGGCTAGATGAAGCACAAGCTGGACTCAAGATTGCCGGGAGAAACATCAATAACCTCAGATATGTAGATGACACCACCCTTATGGCAGAAAGTGAAGAGGAACTAAAAAGCCTCTTGATGAAAGTGAAAGAGGAGAGTGAAATAATTGGCTTAAAGTTTAATATTCAGAAAACTAAGATCATGGCATCTGGTCCCATCACCTCATGGGAAATGGATGGGGAGACAGTGGAAACAGTGTCAGACTTTATTTTTTTGGGCTCCAAAATCACTGTAGATGGTGACTGCAGCCATGAAATTAAAAGACACTTACTCCTTGGAAGGAAAGTGATGACCAACCTAGATAGCATATTAAAAAGCAGAGACATTGCTTTGCCAACAAAGGTCCGTCTAGTAAAGGCTATGGTTTTCCAGTGGTCTGGTAAGGATGTGAGAGTTGGACTGTGAAGAAAGCTGAGCGCTGAAAAATTGATGCTTTTGAACTATGGTGTTGGAGAAAACTCTTGAGAGTCCCTTGGACTGCAAGGAGATCCAACCAGTCCATCCTAAAGGAGATCAGTCCTGGGTGTTCATTGGAAGGACTGATGCTGAAGCCGAAACTCCAATACTCTGGCCACCTCATGCCAAGAGTTGAGTCATTGGGAAAGACCCTGATGCTGAGAGGGATTGGGGGCAGGAGAAGAAGGGGACAACAGAGGATGAGATGGCTGGATGACATCACCGACTCAATGGACATGAGTTTGAGTAAACTCCGGGAGTTGGTGATGGACAGGGAGGCCTGGTGTGCTGTGATTCATGGGGTAGCAAAGAGTCGGACACGACTGAGCAACTGAAATGAACTGAACAGCACAGTAGTTTGAATCATCTTTTTAGACTTCTGTTCCTTTTAGTAGTATTTCTCTCACTGGAAAGATTCACTATGAGATGATATTAACTATTTCTCAAGTACTTGCTATATTTCTCAAGTACTTGCTATATTATAGTATGCAAAGTCTCCAAAGGTGTTTTTAGGGCCAGAAATTTGTGTAAATCCAACATGTCTTAGCACTTCCAATTGTTCTTCCTCACCTCCCACTACCTCATAGTCAGCAATGAGGTGATAAGATCTGCACCCAGAAAGCTTTTTCCCAAAACTGCTGTGAGGTTACCTAGTGGAGGACGTGACATTGTGCCTGTTCTCACATCTTATGAAAGAGCTACTAAAATACCCTCAGATCAAAAGAGACAGGTTTGTCTTTTTATAGTAATCTTTTCTGATTAAAATAATTCAATTACAGAAATCACTGAGTACAGGTACTTTCAGTCTAAGTAAACTTAAGTTTGTGACCTTTCCTGGGTGTCTGAGGTACCATAGGTACTACTGATAGCTGGGGATGAGAAGGGTGGCGTCAATTTAACACTGTAAAGCTAGGGGACTAGCCACAACATTGCCCTTTCTTCTGACATCATCTAAAGAGTCTAGGCATTTCCCTAATCACCCTCACTTTTGACACAAATTACAAGTTCAGAGATCCCCAAGACCACTCACAAGTTACATAATTTTCTAGAAAAACTGACAGATATCAATGAAAGTTGGGGTCTTCCCTGATGGCTCAGATGGTAAAGAATCTGCCCACAAGGCAGGAGACCCAGGTTTGATCCCTGAGTTAGGACAATCCCCTGGAGAAGGGAACGGAAACCCGCTCCAGTAGTCTTGCCTGGAGAATTTCATGGACAGAGGAGCCTGGAGGGCTGTAGTCTTTGGGGTCACAAAGAGTTGGACACGCCTGAGCGACTAACGCTTTTCACTTTTTCACTGAAAGCTATTATACTTACGGTTATAGTTACAATGGAAGGATACAGATTAAAACCAGTCAAGGGAAGTGAGACAATTGGCAGAGTTTAGAAGATCTACACACATGGATCATCCAGCTGTTCTTTCCTGGTGAAGTTATGAATAGTGTTAATTCCTCTCACCAATGATGTGTGCTACCAGACATGAAGAATTAGAACTCAGGAAACATCACATAAGCTTTGGTTTCCAGAGTTTTAACTGGGGCTTAGTCACAGACCCAGCTGACTGTCTCCTAAAAGACTGGGTCAGGGAATTCCATAAAACACATTATTGGGAAACCAAAAAAATGGAAAGATGTACTGTAGATTAAAGGATTATATTCTTGTAAATTTATAAAGCTGATAATTGTACTATGATGCAAAAATGTAAGAGGATATCCATTTTCTTAGGAAACACACACTGACCTATTTAGGGATAGAGGGTAAAACTACACGTGTAAATTACCCTAAAATTGCTCAAAATGTTATATGCATAGGTAGGCATATATATATATGTACACACATAGTTATTTATATACATTGTGTGATAGACAAACATATACACACACGTACATATATGTACATATATGTGTGATGTGTATAAGTGTGTGTGTATAAAACACATATATGTGTATGTGTATATATATGTGTGTGTATATATATACATATATATATAAGAAAGAGAGGAAGACAAAGAAAGACAGAGAGGAAAATCTGGAGAAAGAGAGGGAGAAAGAGAACAGATGACAAAGTAAATTGGCTACAGTGATAAAATAAATAAATTTGGGTAGTCTTCTTAAACAATAATTTTTCTTCATACTATTTTAATTGCAAAATTTGATAATTCAAAACTATTTTGAAATAGTGTAAAATAGTTTAAAAAATCATCTAAAAATGGACAGAAAACACTATTCTACTTCCAATCTTGTTTCAAGATGAGGCAATAAAATATCCCTGTATGAGTGAGGCTTTTGGTTGCAGGGAATGATAAAAACTCAAAGGAGCTCACACACTAAATGGAAATAACAGAACAGGAGCAACATCAGGCACTTTGAATCTATGAATTCCAACTATGTCACAGAATTTCACCTTTGTCTCTTTCTCGAATACCATGTCCTATGTTACCTATTTCCTCTTTAACCCTCTCAGATACTTGAAATCCTTGTGATAATAAACATGGTCCCTACTGACTCCTAGATTCAAGTGATGCTTATGGCTGTGATTTCAGCAAGAAGATTCATATAGTTCCTAAAAATTCCAGAAAACAAAACAAAACAAAAAACAAATTTTCTAGGCTTTCAATGGTTTTGCTTAAGCAACTAGGATGAAGCACCATGGACAGTGTGTGGTGCTCTGATTAGCCAGGTCTGTATCACATGACTACCTATGAGTCATAACAGGGTGAGGGCCATGGGTGTCAATCACATAGAAACTATCTGATTTAGAGATGGACGAGTGGTTCCCAAAAGAAAATGAGGAGTTCTGTTATTATACAAGAATAGGCAAACAACAAAAAAGAAAATCCCCATGACCACCATTCAAAGGATTTTACTACCCTATCACACTCCATATTCTCTTACCTCTTAACACCTTTCCTTATGGCAGTGTCTTTTGTTGAGCCTGGGAAAGAGGGTTTATATTACGAGGCTGCCCTCAGTAAGAGCTCAAGGTCTACTTACAAGTTCTACAAAGACCCACTCTGTGAACACAGTAGCCTGAGGGCTGTAGGGGTTGAAACTACAGGACCTGAGGAGTAGGCAAACCATTAACTCCACAGGCAGAGGCACCTGAACGGTTCTTCCCAGTGAAATTTATGACATTCACGAATTCACAAGCAGTCTGAGATATTTCCTCTTAAATGGGGAGTCCATAAAACCAAAGCTTCTGGGATGAGACGTGCAAGTAGTTTATTTCAATTGAAAGTTGTATTGATTTTAACATGCACTGGTATTACATTTAACACACAATGAGTACATAATATATGAATATTTAATGATCATTCAAAATACATTTAAACTATCAAATATGCATGAATAAATATCTATGTACTACCAGAAAAACAGAATACATTTGCCAAGTGAGTTGATATCCTTTCTTTAGCAGACTGAAATATTCATCTCAATGCTACTAATAGGATGTAAACTGATTTAAACAAAAACAACTTTTTGAACTTATCAAGGAACAAAAAATTGTTGCCTGACATATCAGTAAACAAAGGATGTTGCAGCCTCAAGCCATCACATTACAGCAGCCTGAGAGTGAGCCCTGAGGGAACTTAGGATGCTAACGCACAGGATATGGGCCCCAGATATTGAGGTGCATATTAAAGGAATGATTTCAAGGAGCTGTCTGACTTTTGCATCTTCATGTACAAAGAAAAGAAGCAAAACAGATTAAGAAGAGCTGGCAAGAATATATAGAACTATACAAAACAGATCTTAATGACTTAGATAACAACAATGGTGTGGTCACTCACCTAGACATCCTGGAGTGTGAAGTCAAGGGGGCCTTAGGAAGCATTACTAGAAATAAAGCTAGTGGAGGTAATGGAATTCTAGCTGGTGCTATCTAAAATTCTAAAAGACGCTGTTAAAGTGCTGCACTCAATATGTTAGCAAATTTGGAAAACAGTAGTGGTCACTGGACTGGAAAAGGTCAGTTTTCATTCCAGTCTCAAAGGACAATGCCAAACAATGTCCAAACTGCCATACAATTTTACCTTCAATTCACATGCTAGCTTAAAGTCCTTTGAGTTAGGCTTCAGCAGTATTTGAAACAAGAATTTCCAGATGTACAAGCTGAGTTTCAAAAATGCAGAGGAATCAGAGTTCAAATTGCCAACATTTGTTGGATCATGGAAAAAAGTAAGACCAATCCAGAAAGACATCTACTTCTGCTTCATTGACAATGTTAAAGCCTTTGACTATGTGGATAACAATAAACTGGAAAATCCTTAAAGAGATGGGAGTATCAGACCACTTTTCTTATCTCCCGAGAAGCCTATATGCAGGTGAAGAAGCAACAGTTAGAACTGGACATAAAATTACTCATTCAAAATTGGGAAAGGAGTGCCACAAGGCTATTTATTGTTACCATGCTTATTTAATGTATATGGAGAGTATATTGTATAAAATGCCTGGCTGGATGAATCACAAGCTGGAATCAAGACTACTGGGAGAAATATCAGCAACCTCAGATATGCAGATGATACCACTGTAATGGCAGGAAGTAAAGAAGAACTAAAAAGCCTCTTGATAAGGATGAAAGAGGAGAGTGACAAAGCTGGCTTGAAACTCAACATTCAAAAAACTAAGACCATGGCTTCTGGTCCCATCACTTCATGATAAATAGATGGGGAAAAAGTGAAAGCAGTGACAGACTTTATTTTCTTGGGCTCCAAAATCACTGTGGATGGTGACTGCAGCCGTGAAATTGAAAGACACTCCCTGGAAGGAAAGCTATGACAAACCTAGACAGCATATTAAAAAGCAGAGATGTCACTTTGCTGATCAAGGTCCATATAGTCAAAGCTATGGTTTTTCCAGTAGTCATGTATGGATGTGAGAGCTGGACCATAAAGAAAGCTGAGAGCCAAAGAACAGATGCTTTCAAATTGTGGTGCTGGAGAAGACTCTTAGACAGCAAGGAGACAAGTCAGTCAATTCTAAAGGAAATCAACCCTGAATATTCATTGGGAAGACTGTTGCTGAAGCTCCAATACTTTGGCCACCTGATATGAAGAGCCTACTTATTGAAAAAGACCCTGGTGCTGGGTAAGATTAAGGGCAAGAGGAGAAGGGATGACAGAGGTTGAAATGGTTGGATGGCATCACTGACTCAATGGACATGAATCTGAACAAACTCTGGGAGATAATGGAGGACAGAAGGGCCTGGTGTGTTACAGTCTGTGGGATCGTAAAGAATTGGATGTGACTTAGCAATTGAACAATAACAACAATACAAAGAAAAATGCTGTATTCCTCAACTTCTGAGATACCTCGTTTTCTTTAAATAACAGCAATCTTTTGATGTTCCAACTGCCTGCTCTTTTTTGAAAACTCCTATATATCCCAGTTCCTCCTTTTCCTCTTGCCAGCAGTGTCTCAGAGCTATCTGAGATGCTGTGTCCCTGTCTTGAGTCCTCAGTTTTGCCTATCAAATTTAATATAATTCTCAAATTTAAGGTTGTGCACTTTTTATCAGTTGACATTGTTAACATGACACTTTTGTCAGATAAAAAATGATTTAAAAACAATTCTTATAAAGTCCATTATTTGCTGGCTGAAAAGCCAAAAACCTGTTTTTAGCAACTAGTAAAATGTTTTTCCAAAGCAGAAACCAGTAAAAAAACTTTCTATACTAATAACCAACAACTCTAATCTGCAATGCAATAATTATTTCTTTTTTCCACAAGAGAGCACTTAAAAAATCTCTACCTAAATGCCAGATATGATAGCATATGGTAACAGTCACTGGCTTTACAGAAGTAATTACCTAAATGCTGTCTTAGAACCAGGGAAACAAAATTACTCTTATCTCCAACTAAAACATTTTTGTCTCAAACATTTAATCTTAAAGTTCCCAAAAACAACAGTGTTTAGGGGGCAAAAAGATTAATGAATAACAGTAAACAAAAATTTTGTGGTTAATAAAACATAAGGGCAAATTTTCCCACCTCACAATGGATGCTATGTGTATTTTTCCTCTGTCTATAACTAAAAAATTGAGTATATAATCCTGATTTCCTTTCTCTCCATTTTAGCTAAGCTCTGGGGCAATAAATAAGAATATTCATGGAACTGGGGAAGTTTGGAAAAATGATCAATCTTTCATATTTTTCTAGCCAGTTCCCATATTCAATATCCTGAAATCTACATTTCACCTGTCAGTTCATTCAGCATCCCTGCAAGACTTCTGAAAGATGGTCACTAATCATTTTCAGAATGGAGACACAGATGAAAAGGGTAGATAAAAAAACTCCTGGCACTGTGATTTGGTACAATAGGAATGGTTCCTCACTCAGAAGAAATAACCTAATTTTAATTCAATAAATATATTTATTTTATTGGACCTATCACTTACATGCTATGGTCAAAGTCCCCTTGTAATTAAACAATCCATTTGCTCAGGCAAAGGATGGCAAGCTACTTATGCAGAAACTTTAGCACTGAGTACAATGAAATTGTTGCCATCTCTACATTGATTGATGACACATGAAGTGGACTGTCACAAAGAGCTCTCTCCTTTTGTCAGAACAATGGTAACTAGCTTAGGCAAATAAATAGACTGGCTTCATCCAAGATCTTATTTGTAGTACAGAGAATCCTGAACATTCAGAACAATGGGAAGTGAAGAGAAGATATTGAAAAACAACGGAAAGGATAGAAAGAAATTTGCAAAATTCACAGGGATACACATAATGAGAATGAACAGGCATGAACTTGGAAGAGGCGACTGACTGTTTCTTCAGCCGGTGATCATGACAAGGCTGGTTATTTTTTTAACTATAAACTACACACATGTTTTATGTACTTTCAGGTGTATAAATGTTTCATAATAAAAAGTGTTAAGAGACAGAGAAACACAGAGGCAGAGACAGAGAGCAATACAGAGGGACATGGAGAAAGACAGCCAGACACACACAGAGAAAGATCAACCCAGAGACCTAACACATTCCTTCGCAGAGTAGAAACATTCCATACATGTTTACGAGAATGGATACTGGGCGACAAAACACAGCACTGAGTCTTCTGGACTCACTCACTAAATATACTTGTTTGTTATGTTTACAGACATCTTTGCAAACAGATGGGGGTGAAATGTTAAGAGTTTGGAAAGATCATATAAATAGCCACAAATTAAAGACAACTTTAAGAAGAGATTTTCTATTTTATTTAGCATAAATAAACATTCTTTACTATTATACTTTGTGAAATAAGTTTTGCAGAGAAAGACAAATACTGTCTGATATCACTTATATGTGGAATCTAAAAAATAATACAAAAAATGTATATAGTAAAACAAAAACATGCTCACAGATATAGAAAACAAACTACTGGTTACTAGATAGTAGAAGGAATAAAACGAAGTTAGGGGCATGGGATTAAGAGATACATACTACTATGTATAAAATACATAAGCAACAAGGATATACTGTATTATATGCAACAGGAAGTTACAACCACTATCTTGTAATACATTTTAATGGAGTATAATCTATAAGAATACTGAATCACTATGCTATACACATGAAACTAACATAACATTGTAAATAAATTATATTTTTAAAAAGTTATTAGCTGCTTAACTTGTTTTAGAAACCCACAGTAGATAGAGCTTGTGTAGTCATGAAATGAAGGATGTCATCGATTTTCAATATTTTGCCTTTTTTAATCAAGACTTCTGAATCTTGCTTTCCTTAAGGGCAATTTCTTTGATTTATTTTCTTTTCTATCCATTTTCTTTTCTTAGTGACTTCTTTTTGTCTCAAGGCTTTAAAATTTTATCTTTTCACTAAAATCTTTCAAATATATATCTCCATCTGAGATCTGCCTGCTTATCTCCAGGCTCAAATATTCTATATGACCTTGTCATCTGGATGTCTCACCGACATCTCAAGTTGAATATGTCTTAAACAGAGTCTCTACTCCCACTCCATTTCCAAACCATTCCCCAAAAAAGAATAAGAAGAATCTAGGAGACATTCTTCATTTCTTCTTTTCTTGAACTCTCACATTCACTGTCAAGCTATATCTGGAATTAATCTTCTCCATCTCTTCTTCCACCACCTCTGATAAAGCTTTGACATGCCACCCATATGTTCCACAGTTCTATAAATCAAACTAAGCCACATCATTCCTTTACCTATAAAGGCACCATGTATTTCTATTGCATTTATGATAAACACAAAAGTAAGGAAATGCCTCCTCAAAATCCTACATGAACAAGCTACTGCTTGCTTCTCCATTTAAATTCATCAAGTGTTTCCTTCCTATGCTCAAGTTATGCAAGTCTCTCAATTTCCAGAACATATTATTGTCTTCTAGAGGCAGCATCTTTATGGCTCAAATTTTCTCTGCTAGAAGCCTTATTCTCCAGACTCTCTGTCTTTCTGGTTTCTTTCATTATCATCTCCTTCTACAATCATGCCCTGACCATTCCATCTGAAACAGCCTTTAATTCCCCACTTTTCATTAAATGAAAAGTGCTGGGAAAGACCCATGGTACTACTATTTTTACTCAACATTATTCTGACATGTCTAGAAAATGCAATACCAAAGAGTAAGAAGCAATGACTTTTTTATAAAGCAGCAATTAAAAAATATAAATTTATGTACTAGAAAAAATGATTCAAATAGCAAGTAGAACTTCAAACTACACAGAATTAAAATTAACCACAAAACACTCAAAACAATGTGAAGCAAACCATATAGATTTTTGACAGATACATCATAATCTGAAATAGGAATCTTAATAGCAGAGAAATGTAATTTCTCCTCAAACTTATTTATGAATGTAGTAATTTTAAATCAAATTTTCAATGGGATTATATGAAGGATGTTTGGCAATTTTAAATTAGTGTTTACTTCTTACATATGCAAGAATAGCAAAGAATATTTAAAAGTTCAGTTCAGTTCAGTTCAGTCACTCAGTCGTGTCTGACTTTTTGCGACCCCATGAACCAAAGCACGCCAGGCCTCCCTGTCCATCACCAACTCCCAGAGTCCACCCAAACCCATGTCCATTGAGTCGGTGATGCCATCCAACCATCTCATCCTCTGTTGTCCCCTTCTCCTCCTATTAAAAAGTGGTTATGACCAATAAAGTAACAAAATGTCTATAAAGCTACAATAATTAAGCATGAGATTTGTGTAGATATACAAACATAAATGTCAATAAGATAGAAAATAAAATAAGTATCTACCTATCAGAAAATTTAATCTTATAAAACACAGGCTAACTTTCCAACCTTCAAAGAAGAATAACTATTGAATATATTGCAAACAAAAAGTTGGTCATTCATTTTGAAAAAATATGCATGTTCTTACACATGCACACACATGCATATATCTCAGTCTTTTCTCATGCCATAAAATTTATGAAATTCAGATGAATGAAGTATGAAAAGTAAAAAATAAAACCATACAATCTTTTTTTTAAGTTACAGGGATATTTGGGGAGACACCATAAGGTGTCTCTTTAAAAAATACTTGGATTGAGGAAAAAGTAAAATGTTCCATCAGGGCTTCCCAGGTGGCACTGGTGGTAAAAAGTCCACCTGCCAACACAGGAGTCACAGGAGATGCAGGTTTGATTACTGGGTCAGGAGTATCCCCTGGAGGACGTAATGGCACCCTACTCCAGTATTCTTGCCTGGGAAATCCCATGGACAGAGGAGCCTGGCAGGCTAGAGTCCATGGGGTCACAAACAGTCACACATGACTGAAGCAGCTGAGCACAGATAATGTTTCATTAAAAATATTATACATTAACAAAAATACTATTAATATTTACCTTGTAGGATTATTGTGAAAATTAGATGAACTAATGTAAATGAAATTTAATACAGAATCTCATAAACAGGAAAAATATCTGTTACTTCTCTTCCACAAGTCACTTCAGCATTTCTATGATGTACCCAGGAGATAATTTTCCCAAAATAAGGTAACTGTTGCCACGGCAACTGAAAAGCAAACAAACAAAATCTGTGTCGGCATACTGGCTTAGAGAGTTCCCTGCATCCCCAAAACAAAGACTTCCTCTTATATTAAGAGTTCTAACTCATTTATTTTTCGTATCCAAATGGTTTTATTTATAATTTGTTTGTCACTCATATTAGAAAATAACTGAGCTTGCTCTAATTGCTGTATGTGTCCTGAAAAGTACATAATATTAAACTTATCAGGTTAATTATTTTAAGTGTACAGTTTAGTAGTGTTAAGTATATTCACAAAATTGTGCAATAGAATTCTAGAACTTTTTCATCCTGTGGCCTTGCAATTCTATATCAACTAAAAACTGTTTCCCTGGCCAGTGCTTTCAGCAGTCATCTTTCTACTTCCTGTTTCTATGCCTTTGAGTACTTGAGATACTGCATATGAGTGGGATTATACAGTATTTGTGCTTTTGTGACTGCATTATTTTGTTTAGCATGATGTCCTTCAGTTTACTATGCTAGAGCATGTAACAGAATTTCCTTCTTTTTGTAGACTATATAATATTTCATTATATAGTTATATGATACTGTACATATTACATAATAGTGTATGTGCATTCCATTATACATATATAATATTATATATTAATAATGTGTGTATGTATATACATTATATACATGTATAAACATTATATACATAAAATTATATGTGTAATGTATATAATACTTATAATACATAATGTGTATAATGTATACAATACATATAATACATATTTATATAATGTAACATATACATTATATAATATTGTATGTATATTCTATATTTTCCTAATTGATCTATCAGTTAATGCACGTTTGAGTTTCTTCTACCTCTTGGCTATTTTGAATAATGCTGTCATAAACAGTGGTGTGCTGTAATCTCTTCAAGATCATGATTTGACTGGAGGTAGGATTTCTTGGTCATATGCTAACTCTTTTCAAATTATTGAGGAATGTGCACTCATAAAAATGATTTTTTTTCTCATGTTATGTTTATTTCAGACTGATATCTTTATATATTATCGGCATACTATGCATGTTTTGTTTTCACTCCTCTTCAACCTCATGTTTGCTTAGTTTCTGTGCTATTTCATTTCTTCTTGCCTAATGTGTGTAACTTTGTTCAGATTTCCTTTATCTTCTGATATAATGGAGATTAATTTTGATTACTACATTTATAACTTGCTGGGCACTTACTTGTCTCTTCTGAGTTACAACTGGATAGATGGATTTTGCAGGCAGTTTGCTCTTCCATAATATGTGGGGATGTAGGAGAGAGGAAAGTCAAGAACTGTTTTTAGCACTGTGGGTATTGCTTTTGTTGGGAGAGACTAAATCTCTATTATCTTTTCTGATGACTTAGATACCTTCTGACAACATGCACTCCAACTGGATATAGCTCTGCTTCTTGGAAGAGGAAATCCACTGCCCATTCCGCCTACCATCATTACTAGGAAAGCTATGTCTAACTAAAGAACTTAGACTGTGATCAGAAACATTCAAATCCTCTCACTGACATCTATTTTTACACTTTTCTTCCCATGAACAGTTCATACTAACCCCTCACACTCAATACAGTAAAAGAAGGGGGGACACAATGCTTCCTTCTTTTGAGATTTAAAGTTAGAATTTTCTGGATTTTATCAACTCATCAATGCAGATGCAAAATATGGTATCTATGACTGAATATAGCACAATACCACCCTGAAATTTCCTTTATATCCTTGGTCACTGCTATTATCTGAATGTTTGTGCCCCAAATGCACACCTAAATTCATATATTAAAATCCCAATGTGTTAGAAAGAAGAGCCTTTGGGAAATGTTTAGGTCATAAGGGTGAAGTGCTTAAGAATAGGATTAGCATTCTTATAAAAGAGATTCCATCTAGCTTCCAGCCCTTCCTGCCACATGAAGATACAATGAGGACAGTCACTCAGAAGAGGGTCCTCACCCAAAAATAATGGAACCTGATCAATGACTTGCATCCTCTAGAACTATGAGAAGTAAGTTTGTTTTTTATAAACTACCCAGTCTGTGATAATTAGTTATAGCAGACCAGATGGAAAAAGATGATAACTTTCAGTAAATTATCATAATAGGTCATGCTCTACTTCTTGTTTGATAGTTTCTATTTTTTGTATTTATTTGTTTGTGTGTAATTTTGTTTGTAATGGTGGGAGACGGGTTATCTAATCTTCCCCATTTCAGTTCAGTTAAGTCACTCAGTCATGTCCGACTCTTTGCAACCCCATAGACTGCAGCACAGCAGCTTCCTTGTCCATCACCAACTCCCGGAGCCTACTCAAACTCATGTCCATCGTGTCAGTGATGCCATCCAACCATCTCATCCTCTATCGTCCCCTTCTCCTCCCGCCTTCAATCTTTCCCAGCATCAGGGTCTTTTCCAATGAGTCAGCTCTTCACATCAGGTGGACAAAGTATTGGAGTTTCAGCTTCAGCATCAGTCCTTCCAATAAACATTCAGGACTGATTTTCTTTAGGACTGACTCGTTGGATCTCCTTGCAGTTCAAGGTACTCTCAAGAGTCTTCTCCAACACCACAGTTCAAAAGCATCAGTTTTTTGGTGTTCAGCTTTCTTTAGAGTCCAACTCACATTCATACATGACTACTGGAAAAACCATAGCTTTGACTACACTGGCCTTTGTTGGCAAAGTAATGTCTCTGCTTTTTAATAGGTTGGCCATAGCTTTTCTTCCAAGGAGCAAGCATCTTTTAATTTCATGGCTGCAATCAACATCTGCTGTGATTTTGGAGCCCCCAAAAATAGTCTCTCACTGTTTCCACTGTTTCCCCATCTATTTGCCACGAAGTGATGGGACTGGATGCCATGATTTTAGTTTTCTAAATGTTGAGTTTTAAGCCAAATTTTTCACTCTCCTCTTTCACTTTCAGCAAGAGGCTCTTTAGTTCTTTGTTTTCTGCCGAAAGGGTTGTGTCATCTGCGTATCTGAGGTTATTGATATTTCTCCAGACAATCTTGATTCTACCATATGCTTCATTCATCTGGGCATTTCACATGATGTACTCTGCATATGAGTTAAATAAACAGGGTGACAATATATAGCCTTGACGTACTCCTTTCCCAATTTGGAACCAGTCTGTCATTCCATGTCCAGTTCTAACTGTTGTTTCTTGGCCTGCATACAGATTTCTCAGTAGGCAGGTTACGTACGTGACCTGATATTCCCATTTCTTGAAGAATTTTCCACAGTTTATTGTGATCCACACAGTCAAAGCTTTGGCGTACTCAATAAAGCAAAAGTAGATGTTTTTTTTGGAACTCTCTTGCTTTTTTGTTGATCCAGTGGATGTTGGCAATTTGATCTCTGGTTCTTCTGCCTTTTCTAAACCCAATTTGAACATCTGGAAGTTCACGGTTCACGTACTGTTGAAGCCTGGCTTGGAGAATTTTGCACGTTACTGTGCTAGCATGTGAGATGAATGCAATTGTGCCGTAGTTTGAATGTTCTTTGGCATTGCCTTTCTTTGGGATTAGAATGAAAACTGACCTTTTCCAGTCCTGTGGCTACTGCTGAGTTTTCCAAATTTGCTGGCATATTGAGTGCAACACTTTCACAGCATCATCTTTTAGGATTCGAAAGAGCTCAACTGGAATTCCATCACCTCCACTGGCTTTGTTCATAGTGATGCTTCCTAAGGCCCACATGATTTCACATTCCAGGATGTCTGGCTCTAGGTGAGTGATCACACCATCACAGTTATCTGGGTCATGAAAATCTTTTTTGTATAGTTTTCCTGTGTATTCTTGCCACCTCTTCTTAATATCTTCTGCTTCTAGTAGGTCCATACCATTTCTGACCTTTATTGTGCCCATCTTTGCATGAAATGTTCCCTTTGTATCTCTAATTTTCTTGAAGAGATCTCTATTCTTTCCCATTCTTTTGTTTTCCTCTATTTCTTTGCATTGATCATTGAGGAAGGCTTTCTTATTTCTCCTTGCTATCTTTTGGAACTCTGCATTCTATGGGTATATATTTCCTTTTCTCCTTTGCTTTTCACTTCTCTTCTTTTCTCAACTATTTGTAAGGCCTCCTCAGACAGCCATTTTGCCTTTTTGCATTTCTTTTTTCTTGGGGATGTTCTTGATCACTGCCTTCTGTATAATGTCATGAACCTCCATCCATATTTCTTCAGGCACTCTGTCTATCAGATCTAATGCCTTGAATCTATTTGTCACTTTCCCATCTAACTATACATTTTTGAGGAAAGAAGAGTGAAGACCCAAATTCCATATAGCATTTGTTCTTAGAAATTAAGTCTCTCTTTCAAATACCTCAATCTCAGACAAAATTGCAGAACGACCTCAAACAAAATGGGTTGTAGTTATTACTATTTTCATATAGACAAGTTCACACTTCTGTTATTTTTTGCTTTGAAATAATTAGTAAATAAATTGTAGAAAGGTCAACAATACTTTCCTGAGTAAATATATGACATTGGTCATAAATTCATTTTTACACATGCTTGCCTGGACTATTTCAACTGCCCTCCACTACAGGCATAGCCTGGAGATATTGTAGGTTTAGCTTCAGACCATCACAAAAAAGTGAATATCACAATAAAGTAAGTTACACAAAACTTTTGTTTCCCAATGCCTATAAAAATAATGTTACTTCATACTGTAGTCTATATTTTCAGTTGCATAAAGTATGCATCTATATTATATAAAAATGTACTTGCATTAATTAAAAAATACTTTGTTGCAAGAAAAATGATAACCACCATCTGACAATGTAAGACTGGCACAAACCTTCAAATTGCAAAATCAACAATATCTGCAAAGCACAATAAAACAAAGTGCAATAAAACAAAGTATATATGCCTATATGTCCCCCCAAAAGCTTTGCTTGACATATTTTAGTACATATATTTACTAAAGCCTACACAAACTTTGAGAATATTACATTCATATCCCTTGGCATTAGGAATGAAATATTTATTATCACATTCATCTTTTATTAGTTTGAAATCTGACATTTATATCTCAAAAGACACTTAAAAGTAAGCTCTCCACTATTTTTTAAACTCTTTTCTCATGCTATTTAAAAATTGTAAACTTCATTAATGAAAAAGAGAAGAAAATTAGGTAATTGCTCTACTTAATATTTGTATAATGATTTATTATTATATTTGCTTGCATGTAACTCCTTTTAGAGTTTAATTAATCCCACTTAGTGTTTAAGTATCCTATATATCTGCCAACTGGAGTTCAATTTCTAGTTGCTGTTTATTAGCAAGATAATTGGGCTTATTACTTAAGCATGGTGCCTCCCTGGCACTCAGCCCAGATGGGATATTTTATATGTATTATGTCTGGAAAGGAAAGTATACATTTCCTGAAAAGCAGATGTTTAAACAACATTAAAACCTTGATTTTTTTTTTTTTTTTCAAATCACCATAATGCACCAAAGTGGAGCTAGTGTTATGTTAATGTAGAGGAACCAAATGCATTAAACTCATGAGCTAGAACACCTTCTTTTAAACTGTTAAGTTTATGTTTGCTATTCTCTCAAATAATTCTACGGTTTTATTTATCTACACACATTGATATAAATATTTCTGAAGGTGTTTTACATTTCAAGCTTAGTTGGTTGAACTATGTTAAACCTACTTACGAAAAATAAAATTTCAAACTCTTACTAAGTTTTCTTGCTGAAGATTTGCCAACTTTCCAGTTTTAAGTACATAATTTATTTTGAGATACACAAGTAACAGATTACCAAAAGAAAAAAAAAGACTTGGAGTAAAGGCTTGGAGACAATTATGTTAAATTTCACCTCTAGGAATTAAAAGTGGAGGACTGACAGATCAGCTGTATAATTTCTTCTTTGCCAATTCCATCTCATTAGATGACAGACAAGATTTCGAGAACAAGCTTAAAATAAAAATTATGCTAAAAATGAGAGTACATAAGCATGTGACTTGAATATACTTTAGCATGGCACATAAAACTCAGGGCCATCATATTAAAGTCAAATAACTAAAGGAGAAAGGACTTTAGAAAGTCTAGAATGGGTCTATATTCAGTTGTCAAAAGAAGGTGTCACTATGCACAGATATATAATCTCTAGGACATATCAGTGACTTTCCTAATATAATAAGCACTTATTAAACTGTAAGTTTTTAGCAGCTGGGAAAATAGTAATTCATCATTATATTCCCAGCATTGAGCAAAATATTAGAATACTGGAAGAGACTTATCAAATGATTGCTGAATGGATAAACAAATGGTGAGGAAATTGATAAATCTAGCAGTGGTACATTGAACAGCTACTGCTTAAAAGCTTAACTGACTTGTAATAGAACTCAAATCACCAAAATGAATGCCATTTTTACCATAAAATGAAATCCTTTTAATTGTATAATACCATATGATCATTTTAAGCTACACACTCTCAAAACAAAGAAATAATGGAACAGGCACATTTTAATAATGAGGTCTCAATACATAAGAGTAATATGCATTTGCAAAAGCATCCAATGTAATAATAATTCGCAATTAAAAAAAATCTTTTAGAAACCCACTTTACTATTGGTGAGATGGAAATAAAGCTTGAGAAAGAATCTATTTATCTTTTCTTTAAAAACCCATTTGCCCTTAAAATGCAATGATTCTTTTGACCATTGTGCTGAATTTATATGTACCAAAAAAACCAGACCTCAAGGAGAAAAGAGAATACATTTCTCTTTTCTCTCCTCTTATCTTCTTTCTCTTCTTCGTAAACTCAGAAGCACAGAAGATAAATATAACATAGGAAGTTAGAATAAAATGTCTCCCTAGGACTTCTAAAACACTTCAGCAAAATGAAATAGAATTTCTCTTATCCAGTATGTGTTTCTTCTCTTCTTTGGCTTTAATTTTATTTTTGTATGCCCTTGTTTCTATGAGCTTTACCAAACTACTTAAAATATCAGTAAGAGTCTGTATGACACCTACAGTTTAAAAATACAAAAAGTAATGGTACCTTTTTCTCAAAGCTCTTTTGTAGACTTTAATCCTTAGATTTCTGTCATACCTAAGCAGACTCATACCACATACAGTGTGGTTTTACATCATCAGTGATCTTTGACAATATGTAATAATAGTTTTTTTTTTTTTTTTTTTTAACACATGGACTGATCCAGGAAACAAGTAAGCTGAATACTGAAGACAGGGATTAGGAGTCTCAGACTAGATAGTGAAAGATTAATGGGTACCAAACTTAAACTTTCCTACAAAAGGGAAGCAGAAGAATAATAGACTTAAATGTAAAAATTGGTCTGACATATGACTGTATAAAGTTTCAATGGGTACCTCAACTTCACATACATGTCCTGTAGGTTTGGTAGGTCTCTTACTGGCTTCTATAACATGTTAGACAGACAGACCATGGCATGGAATAACCAAGTAGAATGTGTTTACCAGAAGAAGTGTGCTTGCTATATGATGACTTACTCTGTGCATCCTGGCATACCACTGGTGACTTATATTTGCTGAAGAACACTTTTCATGTCATGGCACTTGTGGTAATTTAAGACTTCTTTTTCAAGGGGGCAAAGATCCCAGAATAACAAGATGACAAGCATAGCAACTTCTGATAGGTAAACCTATGCAGAAGCTAGTCCTACTCATTTGGACTAAGCAATATGAATGAAAGAAAATCTCTGACTTTAGATACATTGAGCTAAGACATCATTTACTGTGATGATGGGTAATTCTCTAAGCCTCTGTTTGCTCATTTTCTTGTTATGAAAATTAAATGAGAAAATACACAAAAGTAGACATAATAAAAATGGAAAAGTCCAGTAATGGTCTTCAGCAGCATCAAGTAGCATTCATGATGTTTCTACTACTCCTAAGGTATTGAATATATGAAATTTCTACTACTCCTAAGGTATTGAATATATCATGTACAAGGAAACATCTCAAACTCAGGATAATTTTTATTGGAGGAGAATATTTATCAAATGAAATGAAGAGAATGGATTCTGTGCCACAACATTTAAATACAGTCATTTGTTACTTGGTTTTATTCCTCTAAATAACAATTCTAAAAGCCTTTCAGCAAGGAAATAAACTTTCCAGAAAGGTAATAATGAGAAGTAACAGTCAGGATGAATATAGAAAACACAGTCAGCCAAAGAGAGTATGTCATTTTTTTTTCAGTTGTGTTTATATATTTCAATAAATAGCCTGCAACATTATTATTATTCTTATACAAATAAAATATGGTCACATAATCTACTAGTGATATTCAGCTTCAGGATGACATACATGCACCATAACACAGTTTGTAGTGAAAATAAAATTGTCAAATGGTATATGAAGAGAATTCTTTACATTATATTGTAACCATTGCACTTGCTTTATAACTGTTATTTTCATACATGTGATCAATTGTAATAATAAACTTGGGAGACAACTGTAGTGTCACTTGAAAATCTTTTTTAAAAAATTAAACAAATGCTACAGGATCTTCTCTAGATAAGAAACAAAGAAAAGGTTTATAAACTCAAACCCAAAACAACAAAGTAAATGGCAATGGGATCATACTTATCAATAATTACCTTAAATGTAAATGGGCTGAATGCCCCAACCAAAAGACAAAGACTGGCTGAATGGATACAAAAACAAAACCCCTATATATGCTGTCTACAAGAGACCCACATCAAACCAAGGGACACATACAGCCTGAAAGTGAAGGCCTGGAAAAAGATATTTCATGCAAATGGAGACCAAAAGAGAGAAGGAGTAGAAATACTCATATTGGATAAAATAAACTTTGAAATAAAGGCAGTGAAAAGAGACAAAGAAGGACACTACATAATGATCAAAGGATCAGTCCAAAAAGAAGATATAACAAATATAAATATATATGCACCCAACATAGGAGCACCATGATATGTAAGGCAGATGCTAACAAGTATGAAAAGGGAAATTAAAGTAACACAATAATAGTGGGAGACTTTAATATCCGACTCACACCTGTGGATAGATTAACCAAACAGCAAATCAGCAAAGAAAGACAAACTTTAAATGATACAATGGACCAGTTAGACCTAATGGATATCTATAGGACATTTCATCCCAAAACAATGAATTTCACCTTCTTCTCAAGTGCACACGGAACCTTCTCCAGGATAGATCACATCCTGGGCCATAAATCTAGCCTTGGTAAATTTTAAAAAATTGAAATCATTTCAAGCTTCTTTTCTGATCATAATGTGGTAAGATTAGATGTCAACTACAGGAAAAAAAACTACTAAAAATAAAAAATATGGAGGCTAAACAACATGCTTATGAATAACCAACAAATCACAGAAGAAATCAAAATATGCATAGAAACAAATGAAAATGAAAACACAACAACCCACAACCTATGGGATTCAGTAACAGCAGTGCTAAGGGAAAGGTTCATAGCAATACAAGCTTACCTCAAGAAACAAGAGAAAAATCAAATAAATAACCTAACTTTACACCTAAAGCAACTAGAAAGAGATGAAATGAAGAACCCCAGGGTAGGTAGAAGGAAAGAAATCATAAAAATTAAGGCAGAAATAAATGAAAAAGAAACAAAGGAGACTATAGCAAAAATCAACAAAACTAAAAGCTGGTTCTTTGAGAAAATAAATAAAATAGACAAGCCATTAGCCAGACTCATCAAGAAAAAAAGGGAGAAGAATCAAATCAACAAAATTAGAAATGAAAATGGAGATATCACAACAGACAATACAGATATACAAAGGCTCATAAGAGACTACTATGAGCAACTATATGATAATAAAAAGGACAATTTGGAAGAAATAGAAAAATAGAAATTATTTTCTATTTATCTTAGAAAAGTATAACCTTCCAAAACTGAACCAGGAAGAAATAGAAAATCTTAACAGACCCATCACAAGCACAGAAATCAAAACTGTAATAAAAAAAAATCTCCCAGCAAACAAAAGCCCAGGACCAAATGGCTTCACAGGTGAATTCCACCAAAAATTTAGAGAAGAGCTCACAGCTATCCTACTCAAACTCTTCCAGAAAATTGCAGAGGAAGGTAAACTGCCAAACTCATTCTATGAGGCCACCATCACCCTAATACCAAAACCAGGCAAAGATGCCACAAAAAAAGAGAAAATTATAGGCCAATATCACTGATGAACATAGATGCAAGAATCCTCAACAAAATTCTAGCAAACAGAGTCCAACAACATATTTAAAAGATCATACATCATGACCAAGTGGGCTTTATCCCAGGGATGCAAGGATTCTTCAATATTGGCAAATCAATCAATGTGATACACCACATTAACAAATTGAAAGATAAAAACCATATGATTCTCTCAATAGATGCAGAGAAAGTCTTTGTCAAAACCCTCCAGAAGGCAGGCATTGAAGGACTATACCTCAACATAATAAAAGCCATATATAATGAACCCACAGCAAACATTATGCTCACTGGTGAAAAACTGAAAGCATTTCCCCTAAAGTCAGGAATAACACAAGGGTGCCCACTCTCACCACTACGATGCAACATAGCTTTGAAAGTTTTAGACACAGAAATCAGAGAAGAAAAAGAAATAAGAGGAATCCAGATTGGAAAAGAAGAAGTGAAATTCTCACTGTTTGCAGATGACATGATCCTCTACATTGAAAACCCTAAAGACACCACCAGAAAATTACTAGAGCTAACCAATGAATATAGTAAAGTTGCAGGATAAAAAATTAATACACAGAAATCCCTTGCATCCCTATACACTAACAATGAGAAAACAGAAAGAGAAATTAAGGAAAAAATTCCATTCACCATTGTGATGAAAAAAATAAAATACTTAGGAATAAATCTACCTAAAGAAACAAAAGACCTATATATAGAAAACTATAAAACACTGATGAAAGAAATCAAAGATGACATAAACACATGGAGAAACACCATGTTCATGGGTTGGAAGAATCAATATAGTGAAAATGAGTATACTATCCAAAGTAATCTATAGATTTAGTGCAATCCCTATCAAGCAACCAGCAGTATTTTTCACAGAACTAGAAAAAATAATTTCACAATTTGTATGGAAATACAAAAAATCCTCGAATAGTGAAAGCAATCTTGAGATAGAAGGATGGAACTGGAGGAATCAACCTGCCTGACTTCAGACTATAGTACAAATCTACAGGCATCAAGACAGTATGGCACTGGTACAAAGACAGAAATATAGATCAATGGAACAAAGTAGAAAGCCCAGACATAAATCCATGCACCTACGGACACCTTAACTTTGACAAAGGAGGCAAGAATATACAATGGAGAAAAGACCATCTCTTTAACAAGTGGTGCTAGGAAACTGGTCAACCACCTATAAAAGAATGAAACTAGAACACTTTTTAACACTATACACACACACAAAAAAATAACTCAAAATGGATTAAAGATCTAAATGTATGACCAGAAACTATAAAACCCCTAAAGGAAAACATAGGCAAAACACTCTCTGACATTAAGCACAGTAGGATCCTCTCTGACCTACCTGTTAGAGTAATGGAAATAAAAGCAAAAATAAACAAACAGGACCTAATTAAACCTGCAAGTTTTTGCACAATGAATGAAACTATAAATAAGGTGAAAAGACAGCCTTCAGAATGGGAGACAATAATAGCAAACAAAGCAACTGACAAAGAATTAATCACAAAAATATACAAGCAGCTCATGCAGCTCAATACCAGAAAATTAAACAACCCAATCAAAAAATGAGCCAAAGAAATAAACAGACATTTCTCCAAAGAAGACATACAGATGCTAACAAACACATGAAAAGATGCTCAACATCACTCATTATCAGAGAAATGCAAATCAAAACCACAGTGAGGCACCATCTCATGTGGGTCAGAATGGCTGCTATCCAAAAGTCTACAAACAATAAATGCTGAGAGGGTGTGGAGAAAAGGGAACCCCTTACACTGTTGATGAGAACACAAACTAGTACAGCCATTATGGAAAATAGTGTGGAGATTCCTTAAAAACTTGGAAATAGAACTGCCATAAGACCCAGCAATCCCACTGCTGGGCATATGCACTGAGAAATCCAGAATTGAAAGAGACACGTGTACACCAATGTTCATCACAGCACTGTTTACAATAGCCAGCACATGGAAGCAACCTAGATGTCCACTGGCAGATGAATGGATAAGAAAGCAGTGGCACATATATATAATGGAATATTCAGTTCAGTTCAGTCACTCAGTTGTGTCCAACTCTTTGCACCCCACAAACTGCAGCACACCAGGCCTCCCTGTCCATCACCAACTGCCGGAGTCTACCCAAACCCACGTCCATTGAGTCAGTGATGCCATTCAGTCATTTTATCCTCTGTCGTCCCCTTCTCCTCCTGCCTTCAATCTTTCCCAGCATCATTGTCTTTTCAAATGAGTCAGCTCTTCGCATCAGGTGGCCAAAGTATTGGAGTTTCAGCTTCAATATCAACCCTTCCAATGTAATATTACTCGGCTATTAAAAAGAACACATTTGAATCAGTTCTAATGAGGTGGATGAAACTGGAGCCTATTATACAGAGTGAAGTAAGTCAGAATGAAAAACACCAATACAGTATATTAATGCATATATATGAAATTTAGAAAGATGGTAATGATGACCCTATATGTGAGACAGCAAAAGAAAATATAAAGAACAGACTTTTCTTTCCGTGGGAGAAGGTGAGGGTGGGATGATTTGAGAGAATAGCATTGAAACATGTATATTGCCATATGTGAAATAGATCACAAGTTCAATGCATGAAGCAGAGCCCTCAAAGCCGGTGCACTGGGACAACCCTGAGGGATGGGATGGGGAGGGAGGGAGGTGGGAGCAGGGTTCAGGATGGGGGACACATGTACACCATGGCTGATTCATGTCACTGTATGGCAAAAACCACTACAATATTGTAATGTAATTAGCCTCCAATTAAAATAAATAATTAAAAACTTTTTGATTGCCATGTCATATTCTTATTTCTGCTTTGCCCTCATGATTGGCTTGTTGACATTCTATGCTATATTCTGTGACAAATAAGATGCTTAAATTTCAATTGCTATAAAATAAAGTCAGACTGCTTGAATTCCAAAGATCTGGTTTTAATGTTAAGACTGGCTCCAATGAAGATGAGCAGGTATTCTAGGCTCTTATTTTGTCCATAGAAATTCAGGTTCAGGCAGTGCTTCCATTTCTGAATTTTCATTTTCTCAAAGGCACAGAGTGACCACCTTCTAGCTGTTCACTCAATCAACATGAAGAATTTTACTCAGTCTGGACATGAATGTGATAGAGAAGGAATAGAAATTCATATGCTAAAATGAAAATCCCTTCATGAACAGAACAGATGTCAAACATTTAAGTAGCAAGAACTCACAAAGAAGGACAAGAGTAGCTGATATAACCAGTGATGTTACTTCATGATTGCAGGGATAGGTGGGGTGGAACAAAATTAAGAATTCCTTTGAGAAGTAATAATGATTTTGGTGATTATAAACTCTTCACTGAATTAGTGTGGACTTTGGACAATATCTGATTACAACACCCTGGTATCATTGAAAGTTTAATTAAAATCATTTATAATTTGTATTCAATTTAGAACCTTTGGGGGGTGTGTGGCAAAGCAGGTGATGGTGTTGTTACACATGAACATTTTCATATTCAAATTTGAGTCTACAGTATACTTTAATATATACCTGAGATCACTAGTGTATCAGCTCATACAACAAAAACATAAAGCCATTTTTAAATTCCTGCCCCATAAATCTTATGCCCTTCACTTTCGGGGTGAATTGACCCCTTATTTCTAGATCAGTCTTAATGCAGGCATTTGGGATGCATCCTGTCTTGAGGCAGACATAATTTAAGGATTCTGAGGTCAACAGTTTAGGAACTTATCAAATTTGTTCTAACTTTGTGTCCATAATTGGTAACAGAATTGTTATCCTATTTCTGTTAATCAGACCCCACCTCATTCTACAGTGTCATTTTTTAATCTGTGAAATATTTTCAATAAAAGAATAATGATGGTTTTCACACACTAGAAAGATATCCATGAAAGAAATGTGTAGAATGAACTGAAAGTGGGAAAACTAAGGGGCAGAGACCATTGGGAATGTAAGGTATAAATTAGAATAATGCAGCACAGTAGAGACAGAAAGGAGATGAGTCAGTCAGAGAGACATTGAATAAGGCTGAATAAAAATAAGCTACTTAAATGGACACTAAAAGATTGTGGGTCAATATAAAATAGTATTTTTTTCAAACCCAAACTGGAAAAGATTGCAAAGGGAATGAAAGAGGAGGAAGAACAAAGAGCCAGTACTTAGCAATTTCGTGACAAATGAACAAGTACTCAAGCACACTTTGAACTAGTATTGTTTTTGTTGTGGAGTTTGTGTAAAACAGTTTAATTTGATCATGAATTGATTCCCTATGACAAAATACTTTAACAACTATGTTCCTGTAGTGATTTTAGATGTTGTAAATTCAAAGGTGAATAAGAAGCTGCTCCAATGCAGATATCACAATCTTCTGAAAAATGGTCCAAACTGAGGCATTTGCCCACATAATTCAGACAAAGTAAGTTTCAATTAAAGACAAGACTGTGTTTGGCTAAATAGCTCACACTGGCTTTACTCTATTGATTAGACTTACTGCATAATGATTTGACCCTTGACTTCACTTTGCTTGTGTTAGACACAGTCAATAACGTGGTGGCAAGACTTGCAATCAAAGCTTTGGAAATAACGGTACTGATTGATCAAAAGTGCTAATGTATGTGAAAGTACCTTGCAAATTGTAAAATACTATGTAGACAAAACTGTCACTGCTTTCTCTTCAAAAATAATTTACTATTTCAAATACCAGACTACCATTCAAAACATCATTTTGTCATTTGGAACTGGCTTTGTAAGTTGTGGTGCCAGAAAGTAAAGTATTTCATTGCTTTCTGGCAGACGTGTAACCTGCACCTGCAATAACATACATTACCCACTCTGATGGTTTATTCCATGTGTCAACTTTCCCTGGCCATTGCATGCTTAGATATTTGGTCAAACATCATTCTGGGTGTTATTGTGACTGTTTTCAAGTGAGCTTAATACTTAAGTCCATGGACTTGGACTAAAGCATATTACTCTCCATAATGTGGCTGTGCCTCATTTGAGCAACTGAAAACCTGAAGAGAACGAAAGGACCAGCTTGCCCTGAGCTACAGAGAATTCCCCAGAAAACTGCTTTTAGACTTCATCTGCAACACAGCTATTACTATGGCAGACTTCATACTCAAATGCAAACATCAGCCCTCCCAAGTCTCCAGCTTGCCCATCTTCAGACTGGAACTACAACAATAGCTCTCTTGGGTCTCCAGCCTATTGGCCTATGTTTCAGATTTTATATTTGTCAGCCATCATAAGCTCTTGAGCCAACTTCTTATTATAAATGTCTTTAACATATAGTCTATCCACTGTCATTTAATGATTTATAATAAATATATAGTTGGTCTTCCATCTTTCAGCCAGTTTCTGTCAAGAGCTCCTAAAAACATTGGCATGCCCTAAGAGATTCAGAGTGATAAAAGTGTCTTGATCTTCATAACAAACCCCTCTCAACCACAACTGGGTTTATGCTAATGAAATGACTTTTAGAAAGCAGGAAAAGATGAGAGCTAGTTGCCAAGGCAACCTGCTAGGTAAGTAATTGGAGAACTGGACTTTTCAGTCCCACTCCTCTAATCTCCAGGGAAAGTAGATGGACTGAAGGGTGAATCAATCACCAAAGGCTAAGGATATAATCAATCTTGCCAATGTAATGAAGCCCTCATTAAAAAAAAAAAAAAAGAAACAAACAAACAAAAACAAGAATGGATTTTGGAAAGCTTCCCAGTTGAACTAGAAATCTGGGGAGAGTGGAAGCTGAGAAAGCATGGACGATCTGCAACTCTCCCCCATTCTTAGACTGATGCATCTCTTCCATTTGGGTGTTCTTGTGCTGCTGTATTCTTTTATAATAAACCAGCAAACCATTAAGGAGAATGCTTCCTTGAGTTCTGTGAGCTGCTCCAGCAAATTAATTGACTCAAGGAAAAAGTTATTAGAACCTTTGATCTTTAGCTAGTCAATCAGAAGCTCAGGTAGCAACCTGAATCTCTGATTGGTGTCTGAAGGTGAGGAGAGGAGAAGGGGACAGTCTTGTGAAACCTAGTACTTAGCCTGAGGGATGTGAAACTATCTATAGAAAGTGAGTTAACTGCTTGGTGGAGTGAGCCCACAAACAGGTCATATCCATAGGTCCTGTTTGTTTCTCAAGAGAACCTTAATACATCTACTCATCTTAACAAATTTAGGGCATAGACAGATGCCAAAATAATAGCAATAATAAACACAAAAATACAACAACATTTTCAATATGAAAGATTAATAAATATTATTTCATAGTAAATAAAAAATTAGCAATTAAAACACATGCAACCACAGCACTGGCATGGGAGGTCAATTTTTCAATCAATGTTTTTAAAACACACTTGGGAGTCCACCTAAGCCAGACCTGTACTGTTGTGAGTTTTCCAAAGACCACTTAAGTTCTACACTTAGTAGCAGTTTAAATTTTAGTGACATATCAAAAGTTGCTTATGAAAATGATACAAGAATTCAGCTAGGCAAGAGATATGGAATATACACATAAAAAAACCAAAAGGCCAAAAATGGCTTATGAGATTTAAAAAATTATAATGGACAAATATAAAAGGAAGCATTAGTATTTCATTCTTATCTCAATAATATTTATTCCTTTTTTTCACTGGACTTAGGTTTTTATCCCAGACTATACCAACACAAAATGTATCATTTTAGCTTCTTGGAAACTGCCAAAAAATGCCAAATACAAATGGAAACCACATTGTGAAATGGGTGCTAAATAAAAACCACTGTTTTCTCTGAAATGACTATCTTGTAAATGGAAAAGCACTGTTATTGCCTAAATTAAAAAAAATAAATGATTTACTAGTATTGTTCTTTAACATCTGTTTATTTTATTTACTTTATTTTAGATATAACACTATAAATGTCAAAATATAGTTTAGAAGGCTTCCATATATTTATTTTTTGAGACACAACTTTGTGAGTAGTTATTTTCATTGTAAAGATGAGGAAAATAGGAATTAATCTTCTCAGGCAGCATACAGTTGTGCTCACACTGTATTTTAGATTTTGAACCCAAAATGTCAAAGATCATTCACTACAGTCATTCTTAGCTCCCTTGTTAGACTCAACCCACGTTAGATGAGCTCTTGCTCCCTGTAAACTACCACAATGATGTTGGAGAGAATAAAGAAGCACAAATAATCATTCAGGGTTTCCAGTGATATACAATGAATGCAAGGAAAGTAAATCTTTCTGAGAAGGTAAAATCATTAACAAAACTAAAAAATATAAGAAGAATGTTTTTAAAATGTTTACAATATGTTTTCATCCTTCAGTAATGTGATTTTATTCCTTGATGTTTTGAGATAATTTTTATACCATGGGATGAGAAAGAGAGAACAGACAGAATTCAGAAATAAGCACTGTAGCTTTGGCTGTCAGTTTCATTAATTAGGAATAGAGGGTATCAAAATCCTTAGATGGGATAAGGAAGGTGCCAGAAAAGGATGTATTAAGAAAGTAGCCTCAATTCAGTTTGAAATCTGAAGCTAAGAGATGATTTAGGACTTCAGAAGCAGTGCAACCTGAAGCCCGCTAAAGATATAACACAGATAGATAGGTAAATGAGTAGTATAGATTAGTGGTTCTCAGACCACTCAGGAGAGCTAAAGCAATAAACTTTTGCTTCATCTCTCTCTCTCTCCATCAAGGGTTGGAGGACGGGACACATCCTTACTGTTCATATATCAATTCCCTCCCTCAAGTCAGACTTAGAAAGAACCAGCCATCTCTTTCCTTCTGATTTTTTTTCTTTCCCATCTCAGCTTATTTTTTGTTTCCTCTCTACCTCCAACTTTGAAGCCATTTTATGAACTGTCAGGAGTCACTGGAACCGCCATTAAAACAAAAACAGTCTTTCTTGGTTATAAAAAGAGAGAAAGAAAGAGAGCAAAAGAGTGAGAGTGACAGACCAGAACTAGTCTATGAAGACGTTTTCACTGGTCTCTAGCCAAATGACAATCATAAGAACAAAGCAGTACAGTCTGTATAATGTAAAATTTATTCTGTGTTTTCCAAGACAATTTTGGTGATGAAATAATGTATTTCATAAAGTTATCAAAAGTGTAAGTGAAAGTTGCTCAGTTGTGTCCAACTCTTTGCGACCCATGGACTTACAGTCCATGGGATTCTCCAGGCCAGAATACTGGAGTGGGTAGCCTTTCCCTTCTCCAGGTGATCTTCCCAACCCAGGGACCAAAATCAGGTCTCACGCATTGCAGTCAGATTCTTTACCAGCTGAGCCACAAGGGAAGCCCTAGAATACTAGAATACCTATCCCCTCTCCGGTGGATCTTCCTGACCCAGGAATCAAACTGGGGTCTCCTGCCTTGCAGGCAGATTCTTTACTAACTGAGCTATGGTAAATGTTTTATCAGAAATGATCTTTAAAAGAGTATCATCAACACTTATGTGATCTCCATATGTATGTGTGTGTGTTTGTGTGAGGTGTTTATTTTTGACAAATTGCATTTGTTCATTAAATCACAAGCTCAGAGAACCAGTGATTCAATACAACTGCTATGCTTCTTAGGAGGTAAGGGCTATTTAGATCTGAGGGGTCAGAGGCAGCATCAAGGAAAAGGTAGGAGGTAACTAAAATAGGCTGGATTTAATTATGTGGAAACCAGACAGAGGACATTCTAGAAGAAAGCAAGCTGGTAAGAAACATACAATGACTAGTTTCCTATTTTAAAGTAGGGGGGGAAATGGGCTAATTTAGCTTGAGTAAAGGATGTAGTGAGATTTAAAGTTGGTGAAAAGTAGGCCCAAGTTGATTAAAAAAATCTGAATGTCAAGCATCAATAATTAAACTTTTAGAGTTAGTCAACTCCACTGCTCACAACTGAGAAAGAAATAGGCTGTAAGAAAACAAAGGCACTGACTACAACATGCTCTTTTGAGAATTTTAGTAATTAAATGGAAGGAGTTAAAATGGAAATTCAAAAGATATAGGAAGATTGAGAGAAGGCTTTGCTAAAATGGGAGAACCACTATTAAGAAAGAGCACCACTCAAAAGTGTGAAACTACAAAATTCATTGCTTATGAATTGTCTCATGTAGCAGAGCAAACTGATCTATGGAGCTTGGGGGAACAGTCTGTTTTGGGGCTGAGTTGCTTATAGATGTGGAAGTGTGGAGGAAGACTGAGGACTTCAGGGACATGTTTTGTGTTGGTGTCAGACAGCTTTGATTGACTGAATATGTTTTATTTGCTTGTTTGGCAGTTAACTTGTTATTATGGTTATAGAAAAATCAGCCTTGCCCTAACTATATGGCAACTTTATTCTCACCATTTTATAGCCCAGACTTCATATCTTTCTTCCAAGTGATGAAAGGTTGGTTCAATCACCCCCTTCTTTACCATCACCTATCATACAGAAGCTTAGCTGCTACCACACTAGTCCCCAGTGCTGTGCTCCATAACTTGTTCCCTGTGTCATCCTCTGATTCATCCTGCTACAAGGAAGATTCCATGATGTCAGTGTCCGGCCCAGTCATCTCTAATAGTTCATAGTTCCATATAACTTAAAATTTTCAATTTCTCCTTTCTCTACCTTTCATGATGAAGCCCAATCCAAACTGTTCAGGTTTATCTCCTGCTACCCCCTTTTCAGTTCAGTTCAGTTCAATCACTCAGTTGTAGCCGAATCTGTGACCCCGTAGACAGCAGCATGCTGTCTCCTCCCTGTCCATCAGCAACTCCCGGAGATTGCTCAAACTCATGTCCATTGAGTCAGTGATGCCATCCAACTATCTTATCCTGTGTTGTGCCCGTCTCCTCCCACCGTCAATCTTTCCCAGCATCACGGTCTTTACAAATGAGTCAGTTCTTCGCATCAGGTGGCCAAAGTATTGGAGTTTCAGCTTGAACATCAGTCCTTCCAATGAAAACGCAGGAATGATCTCCTTTAGGATGGACTGGTTGGATCTCCTTGCTGTCCAAGGGACTCTCAAGAATCTTCTAAACACCACAATTCAAAAGCATCAGTTCTTCGGTGCTCAGCTTTCTTTAGAGTCCAACACTCACATCCATACATGACCACTGGAAAAACCATAGCCTAGACTATCCGGACATTTATTGACAAAGTAATGTGTCTGCTTTTTAATGTGCTGTCTAGATTGGTCATAACTTTCCTTTCAAGGAGCAAACATCTTTTAATTTCATGGCTGAAGTCACTATCTGCAGTAATTTTGAGCCCAAAAAATTAAAGTCAGCCACTGTTTTCACTGTTTCCCCATCTATTTGCCATGAAGTGATGGAACTGGATGTCATGATCTTTGTTTTCTGAATGTTGAGTTTGAAGAAAACTTTTTCACTCTCCTTTTTCACTTTCATCAAGAGGCTGTTTAGTTCTTCTTCACTTTCTGACATAAGGTTGGTGTCATCTGCTTATTTATTGATTATTGATACTGGTGATTGATAATTCTCCCAGCAATCTTGATTCCAGCCTGTGCTTCATCCAGCCCAGCATTTCTCATGATGTACTTTGCATATAAGTTAAATAAGCAGGGTGACAGTATATAGTCTTGACGTACTCATTTTCCTATTTGGAACCAGTCTGTTGTTCCATGTCCAGTTCTAACTGTTGCATCCTGACCTGCATACATATTTCTCAAGAGGCAGGTCAAGTGGTCTGGGATTCCCACATATTTAAGAATTTTCCACAGTTTATTCTGATCCACACAGTCAAAGGCTTTGGCATAGTCAATAAAGCAGAAATAGATGTATTTCTGGAACTCTCTTTCTTTTTCAATGAACCAGCAGATGTCAGCAATTTGATCTCTGGTTCCTCTGCCTTTTCTAAATCCAATTTGAACATCTGAAAGTTCATGGTTCACATATTGCTGAAGCCTGGCTTGGAGAATTTTCAGCATTACTTTACTAGCGTGTGAGAGGAGTGCAATTGTGAAGTAGTTTGAGCATTCTTTGGCATTGCTTTCTTGGAGATCAGAATGAAAACTGACTTTTTCCAGTCCTGTGGCCACTGCTGAGTTTTCCAAATTGCCTGGCATATTGAGTGCAACACTTTCACAGCATCATCTTTTAGGATTTGAAAGAGCTCAACTGGAATTCCATCACCTCCACTAGCTTTGTTCATAGTGATGCTTCCTAAGGCCCACATGACTTCACATTCTGGGATGTCTGGCTCTTGGTGAGTGATCACACCATCGTGATTATCTGGGTCATGAAGATCTTCTTTGTACAGTTTTTCTGTGTATTCTTGCCACCTCTTCTTCATATCTTCTGCTTCTCTTAGGTCCATACGATTTCTGTCCTTTACTGAACCCATCTTTGCATGAAATGTTTCCTTGGTATCTCTAATTTTCTTGAAAAGATCTCTATACTTTCCCATTCTTTTGCTTTCCTCTATTTCTTTGCACTGATCACTGAGGAAGGCTTTCTTATCTCTCCTTGCTATTCTTTGGAACTCTGCATTCAAATCGGTATATCTTTCCTTTTCCCCTTTGCTTTTCACTTTTCTTCTTTTCACAGCTATTTGTAAGACCTCCTCAGACAGCAACTTTGCTTTTGTGCATTTCTTTTTCTTGGGGATTGTCTCATCCCTGTCTCCTATACAATGTCACAAACCTCCATCCAAAGTGCCAGTTCATCAAGCACTCTATCAGATCTAGTTCCTTAAATCTATTTCTCACTTCCACTGTATAATCATAAGGGATTTGATTTAGGTCATATCTGAATGGTCTAGTAGTTTCCCCTACTTTCTTCAACTTAAGTCTGAATTTGGCAATAAGGAGTTCATGATCTGAGCCACAGTCAGCTCCTGGTCTTGTTTTTGCTGACTGTATAGAGCTTCTCCATCTTTGGCTGCAAAGAATATAATCAATCTGATTTCGGTGTTGACCATCTGGTGATGTCCTTGTGTAGGGTCTTCTCTTGTGTTGTTAGAAGAGGGTATTTGCTATGAACAGTACATTCTCTGGGCAAAACTCTATTCACCTTTGCCCTGCTTCATTCTGTACTCCAAGTCCAAATTTGCCTGTTACTCCAGGTATTTCTTGACTTCCTACTTTTGCATTCCACTCCCCTATAATGAAAAGGACATCTTTTTTAGGTGTTAGTTCTAAAAGTTCTAGTATGTTTTCATAGAACCAATCAACTTCAGTTTCTTTAGCATTACTGGTAGGGGCATAGACTTGGATTGCCATGATATTGAATTGTTTGCCTTGGAAATGAACAGAGATCATTCTCTCATGTTTGAGATTGCATCCAAGTATAGCATTTTGGACTCTTTTGTTGACTATAATGGCTACTCCTTTTATTCTAAGGGATTCTTGCCCACAGTAGTAGATATAATGGTCATCTCAGTTAATTTCACCCATTCCAGTCCATTTTAGTTCCCTGATTCCTAAAATGTTGATGTTCACTCTTGCCATCTTCTATTTGACCACTTCCAGTTTACCTTGATTCATGGACCTAACATTTCAGGTTCCTATGCAATATTGCTCTTTACAGCATCAGACCTTTCTTCTCTCACCAGTCATATCCACAACAGTGTTGTTTTTACTTTGCTTCTGTCTCTTCATTCTTTCTGGAGTTATTTCTCCACTGATCTCTAGTAGCATATTGGGCACCTACTGACCTGGCGAGTTCATCTTTCAGTATCCTATCTTTTTGCCTTTTCATACTGTTCATGGGGTTCTCAAAGCAAGAATACTGAAGTGGTTTGCCATTCCCTTCTCCAGTGGACCACATTCTGTCAGACCTCTCCACCATGATCCGACCATCTTGGGTGGCCCCACACGGCCTGGCTTAGTTTCACTGAGTTGGACAAGGCTGTGGTCCATGTGATCAGATTGGCTAGTTGTCTGTGATTGTGGTTTCAGTCTGTCTGCCCTCACGCCCTCTCTCAGTGCCTACCGTCATACTCGGTTTCTCTTACCTTGGATGGGGTATCTCTTCACGGCTGCTCCAGCAAAGCGCAGCCACTGCTCCCTACCTTAGATGTGGGGTTTCTCCTCCATAGGCTACCTCCACAGATAGCCTATGCCCTTCAAGGCACCAACATAAAATCCTAGTTAACTTTAATCAAAAATATAAAAATCAGCAGACAGTTACTTATATAAGTTAAGTGAATGACAAAGACTCATTGTGGCTAAATTTTGGTTTCACTGTAGGCTAGCCCAGCTTGGTAAGACATTCTTATCATACATGTAGTAGATAGATGGGTCTTTTATTTATTTATTTTAGCATCTAGATCTCCCTCCCAAAGCATCTCAATAGTCAAACTATTTCCATTGTGTCCAGTATACAGCATAGGTTGCATAAGAGTTTGCGGCAAGAACAAACAAACAAATAAAATAATAATTCACTGGCCAGGGAAATAAGATCCCACATGATGTGTAATAAAGCCAGAAACAGATAACAAACAAAAAAATCAAAACATCTTTGTAAAATTATTTTTTGTTGGAAAAGTTACATGAAAAAGGAGCAACTGAATTAACTTAGAAAGTATAAGGTAATTGAGCCAATAAACTTAAAATTTCAGAGTATAGAGAATCACCGAGTCAGAAAAACCCAAAGATGAGATCCAAAAGCCATGTATCCCAGTTCCACAAAATCAAGAGTCATGTGATAAAATAGCAAAATAAATGGTTAATTATTGGGATCATGTATTAAGAACATGATAAACTGCTTTATAGAATTTAGACTATGTCCTTAAATAACACAAAAAATTAGCCAAAACTCTCAGAAAAGGGAAGTCAAATTACTTAAGTCACATGTCAGTCACTGAAACTAATCTGGCTCAGTATTTCTGCTTTAAAACTATTTTTAGATACGGTGAGAAATCAGGACACCCCAAAGACATCAAGCTAAACTTTAAAGATGCTAAATATTATTCCTTATTTCTTACGCTCCATCTGTTTTTACTGGCATTTAAAAGGCAATGGATTAGGTAAGGAAAACCATATCTTTTGAACCTATCCTATTCTTTGTTTGTTTGTTTTAATTTATTTATTTTTTAATTGAAACTATCCTATTCTTTACACTAACATTATAATATCAACTAAGTCTGAAGGGTTAACGATTAAACCATTGAATGCCTACTCAGTGCCATGTATTTTTCTGGAATGGGAATAAAGTAATGAGAAAAAAGGCAAAGATAAAAGCAATAAACTAACAAAAAGAATAAAACAGAAATCACTCTCATCCTCAAAGATTTATATCCTAAAAGATAATTAATAATCTTAAGAATATATAATCATATGAATACATGATTATTATGAATGCTGTGAATAAGAAATAAATCATGCAGTGCAAGAATTGACCTAATCAGGGACTCTTCCCTTGAACAAACTCTAGGGTAGACTTCTCTGAGCCTCACTAGGACTTGATCTTGAATATATCCTTAAAGCCCCAGTTTTAGAAAGAATCCTGCTAAGTTTTTTTTAGCCAAAATCCCCCTGTTTTACATCTGGTCAAATTCCTCATCCTTCACCATCCTCTAGGCCATGTCTTATTATCTGATAAGCCTAACATGCTTTCAAACAATAATCTGGTAGTTTAGCTTAGACAGAATTGACAGAGAGGAGCCTGGTAGGCTACACTCCATCCATAGCATTGCAAAGACTGGGACACAACTGAGCAACTGAGCATCCTTACTCTAATTAGTTTACTCTTAATAATTTTCATCCTCTGATACCCACCCTACTTCTTTTTTTTTTTCCATTTATTTTTATTCCCCACCCTGCTTCTTGTTTATAAACCGCCACTTGTCCATTTTGTATTCCGTACTGAACCAAGTTCTATACTGAGTCTCTTGTCCACTATTGCAATAGTTCCTGATAAAAATATGTTTCACCTTTTAAACTACTGTCAGACTCTGGTTTTTCAACAACATACACAGGTCCTGAGAAGGCAGAGGTTATTGTATCACATTGAAAAGTTGTCTCTATATTTTTGTAATAGCACAAATATGTTTAACGGGATTGGCAGGAATGTGTATACTATTTCTTCAGGTTAAATCAGGCCCTACCACTGCTTTGTAAATAAAGTTTTCTTGGAACACAGTCACATCATTTTTTTTACATGTTTTCTGTGGCTGTTTCACCTCCTAAAAAGGCAGTTGGGTAGTTGTGACCGAGAATATGTATCCCACAAAACCTGAAAGAATTACCATGTGGCCTTTTGCCAAACACTGTTATAAACTCTTAATCAGGTATAGGAAACAGTGATTTCATGAGATTGCCAAATTGTGCAAAACCTTGCCTGCTTTGGGACAAATGTCATCAAGGAACTTGTGACTAACTTAAACACTTGCTTTCTAGAAACTTACAGTTTTCTTAAAGATTAACAGAAGCCTTTGTTAAAACAAAATTGTAAGCAGACTACCAAAATGTAAATTAGATTGAAATCTAATTGTGTTGCTTAAAGCAATGCAAGGAGGTCTCAGATCTCTCTGCCTAAATAGTGGGTCAATCCTTCTGGGAAAAAACAAATACTTTAGAAAATATTTCCCTAGACTGCAGAAGGTATCCTATACTTCCGAAGGAGCCACAGTTATTTATTTTCCTGGAAAACTTTTAAAAAAATTTTCTCATGCAGAGAACTTGAATTAATAATATGATCATCTATATATTGTACAAATGCTTTACCTAGATAATGTGAGTGTGTGTGCTTATAAACTTCTTTTACAGAATTAATTTTACATAAACTGCAGGCATCATGACTCTACTTCTAAGTTTTTTAGGACTGGTTCTCTTAAACTAAGGGTTTCCCAGGTGGCTCAGTGGTAAAGAATCTGCTTGCCAAGGCAGGATATGGGTTCAATCCCTGGATAGGGAAGATCCCCTGGAGAAGGAAATGGCAACCCATTCCAGCATTCTTGCCTAGAACATTCCATGGACGAGCCTGGTGAGCTACAGTCCATTGGGTCACAAAGAATCAGACTAAAGTAAAGACATTCTTTTACATAACAAAACTATCATTATCACATCACAAAAAATAATTAGCAACAATTTTCCCTAATATCTAATATACAATTCATATTCAGTTTTTTCCCATTTGAATTACAACTCTCAAGCTCATGCATTCCATTTCTTTAAGTCCATTTTATCTTTATTATTCCATGACAGGTACACATTTACTTTTTTTGTTTTCTTGTTTTTGTTTTATTTCATTATATTGACTTTCTGGACAGACCAAAACAGTTATTTTGAAGAATATTCTACACATCTCATTGTGATACTTTTTAATGTGTTCATTCTTTTTGTATTTCCTGGAAGCTTAATTTATTAAAACACATTGAATAAAAAAAATCTCACGAGGACACAATAACCCTTTTAGGAAAAACAGGAGAAGAAACACAAAAAGAAAATAAACACTCCAGTCTCACTGGAGGTGATTATTACATCCATTTCTTACTCTGAAAATTTCTAAACAAAGGAAAATAAGCATTCAGCCTGCTTTTAGAAAGAGCAGCATTTTATCCCAAACAGATGAGAAAAGTGCTTCTTCAGAGGAAATTTTAGTCAATAAATGCAAAAAGAGAGAATTAGAAAATCACCATTCTGCAATACCCGGGGAATCATTAATTGAGGAAAGTACAATCAAGAGATGCTAAGACTATTGGAAGAAAGACTGTTGCACAACCAGTCATTAGCCTAGTACCAAAAAAGTTCCCACCCACTTCTAGGGTACTTACTCATTACAAAGGTAAAACTACAGCTTTAGATAGAAAAAAATTTGGTACCACTTTAAATTATACAGTCAAAACTAATACCACTAAAAGTGAGGCAACCTGATTTTATGTCAATTTGATGTGATTCTCTAAAACACACAGGGTCACCTATGAAAGGTTCTTGCCAAAATTTTTTCTTTTTACCTGAATGTAAAGCCTTTAGACTTAACTATTAATTCTTCTAATTAGGTGCTTGATGAAACAGTCTCATAATAACAACTTGATAAATTTTTTTTTTTTTTTAAGTTGCAAGTGTACTTGAAACAAGGATCAATCATTCTGCTAGTGGGCATGACTATCGCAGCTGACCTAGGAATTAACTGAGAACCGGCACACTGCAGGGGAAAGGACAATGAACTGTGTGTAAGGAATCTCATGTTTGTACTCAGACAGACTCTTTTCCGCCCTGCGGAAGTGTGGCTATCACAGCTTCTTCTCAGAGCCTGTTCTTCCAGTGATGAAATAAGTTTGAGTAACATACCTCTCATGTTATGCACCAAAAGTCCATGACTTTTAAGTCAGAGAAAACAGTCTTACACACACAGTTTAGTGTAGTGCTTAGGAGGAGGCGGTTGAGATCCTGCCTGCCAGGCTGTGAAATTCCAGCTCCAGTGCTGCCACATCCTTTCTAAGCTGCAATGATCCATAAAATAGAGATAAGGCAATTACATTACCTATTTCATAGGGTTGTTGTGAGGATTTATTTGGTTAATGCATCTAAATGCTTAAAAAAATGACTATTGCAACATAAGCATTAGATACACATTATAAAGCAAGAGAGTTCCAGAAAAACACCTATTTCTGTTTTATTGACTACACAAAAAGCTTTGACTGTGTGGATCACAACAAACTGTGGAAAATTTTTCAAGAGATGGGAATACCAGACCACCTGACCTGCCTCCTGAGAAATCTGTATGCAGGTCAAGAAGCAACAGTTAGAATCGGACATGGAACAACGGACTGGTTCCTTTGCCAGATCGGCAAAGGAGTACACCAAGGCTGTATACTGTCACTCTGCTTATTTAACTTATTTGCAGAGTACATCATGCGAAATGCTGGGCTGGATGAAGCTCAAGCTAGAATCAAGATTGCCAGGAGAAATATCAATAAACTCAGATATGCAGATGACAACACCCTTATGGCAGAAAGTGAAGATCTAAAGAGTCTCCTGATGAAAGTGAAAGAGGAGAGTGAAAAAGTTGGCTTAAAACTCAATATTCAGAAAACAAAGGAACAAAGGTCATGGCATCCGGTCCCATCACTTCATGGCAAATAGATGGGGAAAGAATGGAAACAGTGGCAGACTTTATTTATTTATTTATTTATTTGGTCTCCCAAATCACTGCAGATGGTGACTGCTGCCATGGAATTAAAGGATGCCTGCTCCTTGAAAGAAAAGCTCTCACCAACTAGACAGCCTATTAAAAGCAGAGACATTACTTTGCCAACAAAGGCCTGTCTGGTCAAAGCTATGGTTTTTCTAGTAATCATGTATGGATGTGAGAGTTGGACTATAAAGAAAGCTGAGCACCGAAGAACTGATGCTTTTGAACTGTGGTATTGGGGAAGACTCTTGAGAGTCCCTTGGACTGGAAGGAGATCCAAGCAGTCCATCCTAAAGGAGATCAGTCCTGGGTGTTCTTTGGAAGGACTGATGCTGAAGCTGAAACTCCAATACTTTGGCCACCTGATGAAAAGAACCAATTCACTGGTAAATACCCTGATGCTGCGAAAGATTGAAGGCGGGAGGAAAAGGGGATGACAGAGAATGAGACAGTTGGATGGCATCACTGACGCAATGGACATGAGTTTGAGTAGGCTTCAGGAGTTGGTGATGGACAGGGAAGCCTGGTGTGCTGCAGTCCATGGGGTTGCAAAGATCAGACATGACTGAGCAACTGAACTGAACTGATTACATTATTATTGTTCATCTAACATTATTCAAAATCATTACTATATTTTACTTGAAATGAGGTCTGAATTAAGACCATGCTGGTGGCAATTACACTTCAAAGTTACAAATATTGTTGAGGTCAATGTATTTGTCATAAAAGGCATTTGAGACAATAGTTAAAACAGTGCACCAGGCTCTAGGCTGATTTGAAATCTGAAAATCATTTATACCCTCATTCTCATTTTTATTAATATTCCTCTATTACAGAGTCTAGAAAGCTAAGCTGTAGCAAGAGTGACATTCATGCTAAAGTGACATACATGCTAAAAGAAGTCAGTGGAAATCAACAAGTAGAGCATCTAGCAATGCTTCTGAACAAGAGAGACACAGCTAGCTTCATTCTTTTGTCCCTTAAAATGTGCCATTCTTTCTGTCTGAAACAGACAGAAAGCAGCCTTGTTGAGAATAGGAAGTCAAAAAACACAGTCTTTAAGATGGCAAAGGGCACAGATATAAGAGCTGGATCCCCCAATGACACCACTGAACATCCACAGCAGTCAGCCTGCAAGATTTCTTATTATGTGAAGAAAGTAACTCCTTATGTGTTTAAACCACAATTTATCTGATTTTCTATCACTTGTTACTAAGGACAATTCTAACTGATAAACTTATTTGATTTCATTTTATGTTGTAAAAACACCAAGAGGGAGGCAAGATTACTACTTTCTGTTAGACATGTAGTAAAAACATTCTTTAAAAGCCTTGTTTTGAAAAGACCTATAAAGATTAAGTTTATCTTAAACTTTCACTGAGCTTTAAAACTTTATTTTGCTGAATGGGTTAAGAGATCATTATCTTGCATTCTAATTTGTATACTCTTCAACAGAAACTGTATCAGTAGCAAACTGAGATGGGCTAATAACAAATAACTTATTTTTAAGGCTATTACAATCATCATTGCCTTATTAGATGTTTAAGGACTATGAAAAAGGTCTGTTGAGTTAATGGAGTATTTGCAGGAAGATAAATAAATATTTTAATGTGGCCTATGAAGTGGCCTTCTGGCTTACTCCTTGGAAGGAAATTGATGACCAACCTAGATAGCATATTAAAAAGCAGAGACATTACTTTGCCGACAATGGTCCGTGTGGTCAAGGCTATGGTTTTTCCAGTGGTCCTAGAAAGCTGAGCGCCGAAAAATCGATGCTTTTGAACTGTGGTGTTGGAGAAGACTCTTGAGAGTCCCTTGGACTACAAGGAGATCCAACCCGTCCATCCTAAAGGAGATCAGTCCTGGGTGTTCACTGGAAGGACTGATGCTGAAGCTGAAACTCCAATACTTTGGCCACCTCATGCGAAGAGTTGATTCATTGGAAAAGACCCTGATGCTGGGAGGGATCGGGGGCAGGAGGAGAAGGGGATGACAGAGGATGAGATGGCTGGATGGCATCACCGACTCGATGGACATAAGTTTGAGTAAACTCTGGGAGTTGGTGATGGACAGGGAGGCCTGGCGTGCTGCAATTCATGCGGTAGCAAAGAGTTGGACACGAATGAACGACTGAACTGAACTGACTGATGGATTGTGAAGACTTTAAGAATTGTCTAAAAGATAACCTCCACCCTGATAAAAGTAATCAGTTGAGGCAATTTAACAAAAGGAAATGTTGCCAGTGTATAGATAATAAATGTATTTATCACTGGGTCCTGAAACATGGAGTCTACTCTCTGGTGTGCTTTGGATAACTGGACAATCGCTCCTTGCTAAATTAATACGTTAACCCTCTTCATTTTCCTTATGCTGCTAAGTAAATATAATAAAACAGGCTTGTTAAAACTCATTTTTGAATAAAATTCAAAACAACTACCACTGCAAAAATGCCAAAAGAAATGCAAAGGCACCTTCTATTGCTTGAAGCATTTTTCAGGAAGCTTACTGAATTTCAAGGAATTAGTTTTATAGCTACAAAGCTTCCTCTACTTCTTTCCCTTAAAGTTTCTGTCCTCAGTATACTACTGTAAACCACAGATTTAAATAGAGTTGCAGAAATCCTTCTTTGGTCAACTCACTTCAAGACCTATAAATAATAGAATCACCATCTAAATACATTCATTCACAAATCTCTTTTGATGTTAAATTTTCAGCAGTATCCTAAGTCTATACACCATAAGATTTTGAAGGAATTATTTAAATTCTAGAGCACCCCAGAAACTTCAGAAAAGATTAACAAGAGAACAGAATACAAATGTATTTAATATAAGTTGTACACAACACGGGAGCCTTCAAAAGGAAATGAAGACCTGATGAAATGTTTAAACCTGAGCATTTTTATTCGAAGCTTGATGAAGAAGGGGAAGTCATCAAAAACATGATGGGAAAAACAGATATGAGCTAAGGGTGGTAAAGGCTTGCCTGTCTATCCAAGAGACATAAAAGAAGCAGATTCGATCCCTGGGTCAGGAAGACCCCTTAGAGGAGGAAATGGCAATGCACTCCAGTCTTCTTCCCTGGAGAATCCCATGGACAGTGGAGCCTGGTGGACTACAGTCCACAGGGTCACAAAGAATCAGACATGACTGAAGCAACTTGGCACACATGCTCTCCAGGGTAGTAAATTCAAGGAAACAGTACAGCCTGCTTGCTCGGATTCTTCTTGGACATCACTCCATCTTTGGAAGTAAAAAAGCTGCTTTACGCTGGGAATAGGGAAGGCCTCACATGATAGCCTACTGACCAGTTTCAGAAGGGAAGCAGGAGGCCAGACTGTCTTTACACAACTAGTGCTTTTCAAATTCCTTCATTTTAAAAGATTCAAAGTGCCACATTTTGGGGTAGTGTGCTCGAACCCTATCAAAGTCTATTTTTGAGAGGGCCACAATTGAGTGTGTATTTAAATTGTGCATTTTGAGAAGATAGACTGTTCTGGCAGATGTAGTAGTTAGTCCAAAGACTCTAAGGCGAGACTGCAGCTGATGGGATTTTAGAAACAGAACGAGGGCATGACAGCTGGACCAAGGCTAGCAGGAAACAGTATGGTAGAGAACAGGCGGGGTGGGCCTCCACCAGATTGTGTAGGCTATGAAGAGGTGAGAGATACTAGAGTGTCTCACACAGGGGAGAAATGAAAACTAAGATGTATGTTGGAAGAACCTCTCCTTGCTGAATATGGATGCTATTATGGGACTAACTTATAGGACTACTTATGCTGAAGAGCTTGTGTATGTAATGGACTGTACCCAAAGTTTGGTATAGAGCAGGAATCCAACAAATATTAGCTCATTACTCTCTTTCTGTTATGATGATGCAAGACGACAATGTATGCCAAAGCAATACAGAGGAATGTGACCATATTTTTCGAATCTGTTTAAATTGCCTTGCCTTACCATAAAAGTAACACACTCTCATGTATACAATTCACAAAACTGTGAAGAACTATCATAAAGAAGAAGAGGAAGACCTGCAACCATAACTCCTTCTCCCAAAGACAACTGCTAATGGTAGTCTTTTCCTTCTAGACTTTTTTTGTGCAGTGATATCCATATAATTGAGCTCACCTTATATGCACATCTTTGTATTCTGTTACAGTTTTCTGCCTTAATTAAAGTAGTTAAGATTTAAGAGTTTATTAGCGCTCACAGAACCTCTTTCTGGAAGCAATGTGCTATGCAAAAGCAGGATGATCACTTGTGCAAATTTAACATGTCACAAACTGAATGTGCATGCGTTCCCAGTTAAGTCTCACTTCAGCTCTCAGATGTATGGAGGGCAAACGAGAATTTTTATACCAATTTAACAGATAGGTAAAGTGAGACTTCAGCGGCTAATGAGAGAAGCTACATTTCAAATGATTGGGAAAGTTCAGTTTAGCTCTGTTTTTCTTCTTGCCCACCGAAGGTCCCCCCAAGCCTCCCTGTCATCTCTTCCCTCTGTTCATCCTAACATCTCTTCTACTCTGTGTACTTTGGGGCCTCAATATCGACCCACATCTGCATATCATTAAAAATATGGACTCCCAGGACTCAGAACAGATCTAATGATGCAGAACCTGCATTTTAAAAATACCTTTAGATGATTCTTTAAAAATTGAGGTTTGAGGAGTGTGAAGGTGATACATTTTCATTTCTTTGTAGAAAGAGGCTAAAAGGACCAAGATAATTATATGGTGATCACTCAGTCTTATTCTATATGCTGAACACAAGAATTTATGGGTTTCACACAAAAGACAGGAAAAATAGCAATTCTGAGCTAAAATAGTTCTATTTGGCTATATATTTATTATTCCCTAAAATTCAACATAAAAATGAGTCCCTCACTCACTTAGCTAAAAGCCATTAGCTGAAGGGGTCTGCAAATCTTACATTTTGAAAATAATGTTCACTTGCAGATAGACTAATTCACATGAAAATGACACATGTGAATAAATTTTCATGTCAACAATGATTTTATTAGCAAAACCCTAAATGTAGTCACAAGGGATTGGTTAGGACAGTTATCATATATCTATAGAATGGCAAACTATTTGGTCATTTAAAAGGATGTAATGTTATGAAACAGGCTTCCCTGGTGGCTCAGGGATAAAGAACCAACCTGTCAATGCCGGAAACACAACTTTGATACCTGGGTCAGGAAGATCCCCTAGAGAAGGAAATAGCAACTCATTCTAGTACTTTGCCTGTGAAAACCCATGGACAGAGGAGCCTGGTAGGCTATAGTCCACAGGGTCACAGAGTTGGACATGACTTGGTTACTAAACGAGTAACAGCGATAATAACATTATGAGACACCCTCTCAGGTGCTGTTGAGTGAAATCGATCAAGCTGCTTTATTCATGTATGTATCAAACTATAAAGACACAAATATGACTGTAAATATATAGAATATTTCTGGAGGAATACACAAGACACTAGCAACTTATTTTTGTGAGAGTGGAGCTGAGTGACTTAAAAACAGAAGAGAAACTTACATTTTACCATGCACGTTTACATTTTTTGAATGGCATAAAATGTGCATATATTATCTAGTCTATCATTTTAAATAAACACCTATAGAAATAATTTTTGTTCTGATCAAGGGAAATGGGGGAAGCAGTAATTATCATGAAAATAATCATTGAATGACTTAAAAGCAGAAAATAGTAGAAATGGAGCTCAATTTGCAATTTAACAATCCATCTCTACCATTAACTAGCAGAGCAACTAGTTATTTTCAAGTCTTAGTATTTATTTTATTTATTTATTTTTTATCTTTTTTTCAGTATTTATTTTAGAGGAGAGCAAACTATCTCTTCCACTAATCACCTTACAATGCTGTAAAGATAAAATAAGGAAATACGTGGGGAAATCCATTATGAATTGTAACATGCTATACAAAATTAAGTCTGTGTTATTGAGCCTGGATGCTTAATGTTTTGATATTCTCTAAATGGAACCACATCAAATATTAACCACCTCCATTATTGTTCCCCTCCAATACAATCTACATTTAGGTAATAAATGAGTCCTCCTGAATCACAAATCTCAATTTGAATCTGCCTAAAAAAATTCCAGAAACATGTCAAATTTGTTTGGCATTCCAGGCTCATAGTGACCCTGACCATTGTACAAAAAACAATATAGTTTTCCTTTTATTATTTTTTAATAAAAGTTCCAGCCCAAGGGTTTTATTTTCTTTGCCCCTAAACAGTACCCTCAGTTTTCTGATGTCAGGTTGTTAGAGTTTAGTTTGTGGCAAGGATAGGAAGAATCTGCTCATTCTCATACCAAACCAGTGTACATGGATTTTGTGAGGTAAAACTGGTGGAGAGGACAGGTGATTGTGATGATGATGATGTTGTGACACTATAATCTATTCCCTTACACATGCTAGCAAGTGGCAGATGAAGCTGACCTGAAATAATCTTTTAAATGTCTCAATTTCTATCTTACCCCAGTGACACCTAAGAGTCTAGAACAATTACAAGAGGGCATGTTTTGTGTATTCCTCCTAGATTATCTATTCTTCTTTCTCTGATGGTGGAAAACATATCCATCCTTTAAGGACCATTTCAAATGCAATTCCTTTCAAGAATCCATTTCTAGTGACCTCAATCCAATGCTACTTAGCCTTCTGTGAATTACTACTATATATTCTTATTTGTATTATGAAATGTCACATTCTCATGTGATATAACTGAGTTATATTTTCTTTCCTAATATAGTGTCTGCTATATGTGGTCAAAATTGTGTCTTCTTCATTTTCCTATCAGTAAAAATATTTCATATTGAGTAGGCATTCAAAAAATTTTAATTCATCACATCAGTAAGTAAAAACTCTCCCCCAAATCCACTTCAACCTACATGATAAAACAATTCAGTCTATAAATGAAAAACAACTAACTACAGAAGGAACACATTTGATCAACAAAGAAATTGCCTTTATAAAGACCTCTACTGCACTGGGAATTCATTTCCTGTAGCTATCCTGTTACTGAATTTTGTTCAAAAAGAAACACAACCATTTGTACAAACTAAGGTAAATTATTCTTTAAACTTGAAATACATACAAATTAGCAGATTATTTTCAAACAGCTAACTTTGCTTGGGTTCTTATTTGCACCTGTTTAGAAGTTCATCCTCCTTGCATTCATGCATCTATTCAAAAACCAAATGCTCAAAACAATTTAACAAATATAGAACAGAGATTTTTGTTTCAAATTGGAATCCCAAGAGAAGGGGAAAATTACAGTGACATTAATAACTAATGACTCTATCAAAAATTGATTTGAGACAAATTAACAAAGATGAAAGTCAAATTTAGACTCATTTAGTCTGTCTAGAAGAATCGAAGGAGAATGAAAGCCAATAAGTGCTAAAATTTCGAGAGAAATTACACACTTAATTCATAATCTCTACACTTATTTTGAAATTACTTCAGTGAGTTTTTTTTTTAAATACACCAAAAGGTATAGATGATTTTTTAACCTCTTTAATATAAAGACAGTTAACATTCATCAAGTTTCCATATTGAGCTATTCAATAGAGGTATCTGATGCATACCTGACCCTCACATAGTTTCATAGCTTTAAGCATGAGAGACTGAATGGACTTTGAAATAGACAAATGGAGAATTAAAAACAATTTCTATCCCTTTGGCTGGTTATGATTTTACTAAGCTTTCAACTGGCCATTTGCTTGGCCATCCACTCATTTTTTCCAAGTTTCTCAGGTTAGTCATAACTACCTAACTACATAACTCATACCTCAACTTCCCTTTTGATTTTCCTAAGGAAGTTATCTCTTTCCTTACAACAAAAAGCGGTACTCACTCCAGTCTGCAAAGCAATTTATTGTTAGGAAAAGGTGGAACTAGGTTCTGAAAGAGGAATAGCCTGAGTGTCTGGCCTTCTAGGAAGCAGAAACAGATTGTCTTTTTGAAGATACAAACTGTTTGATGAATGCCTCCCTTCATCGATGAGTTTCTGGGAAAGAGTACCTAGTTATCCTAGTCCTTCTCCCAAACCCATCCCCCTCATCAAAGTCAAAGTTGCTTGACCTACAGTTAAAAGCGTACCCCACCTGTAAGGGGTATGAGAGCTTCCCAGCTGGAAGGGAGAGGACAAGCGTCTACTTCCTCTCTGACCCAAGCACCCTTCCATTTTCTCAGAACCTTTTCTTACAGGCACATAAATCTCAGATTACCAGTAAAAGAACCTTTCGGACTTCAAGTCACGAAAAATAGCTCGCACTGTTAGGTCTCCTTGCCTTTGCTCACATGGTTCACTCCGACTGGAAAGCCCTCAATCCTGGCCTGGTGAATTCCATTCTCAGTTAAACCTAGTTCAAATATCAACTCCTCGGTTACGGTAATGGGTGCTCAGGCCTCTCAAAGAGGAACTCAGTCCTGCGCCTGAGCTTCCGAGTGCAACCTTCCTCCTCGTGAGCGCTCGCTAGCTCTGTTACACTTAGTTGTGCAAGTGGCCGACTCCTGAGCAGAACAGTGAGCACGTTGATTACACACGACTTTGTGACCTTGTACAGCTCCACATTACGCACGGTTCACAAATGTACTCTGAATACAGAATTTTGAGGATGAAGCCCAAGTTCCCGCGGCACAAGATGGAGCAGCTCCTGCCGGGGTCAGGCCAGCAACCCGAGCTGAGCTGGAAGTTCCTTCAAATGCTCCGCTTGACCAGAAATGCAGTATATCCTGTCAGACAACTCCCAAAGCCAAGCCAATTCTGTGCTCTGTTCTTCTTTCCTTATTTCCGGAGCTTTCCAAACAAGGCCTGAGAACTATGCAAATCGCTCAGACCACTTCAGCATAGGTGCTTCTGAGGTGCTAGAAAGTCCCCACTGGCCCCAGATCCCGCAAGAAGTGCGCTTCCCTGCTCCTGAGGTGTAGTCCCCGCCCAGTCCCTTCCCTTACGGGTGAGCTTCCCTTACATAAAGGACCTCAAACTCTACTAAATTGCTTTAGTGTTGTCATTTGACAGCGCTAAACTGAGAAGTTCCTTACAGACACTGTCTGATTCTAGTCTGTGGAAATATTATATGTAATTACAAAATCAGCACAAGTTTAAAAATTGAGGGATGAACTAGAGGCCATTTTAAGACTTAGTTTGAATTACTTAAATATTTCCACATAATTAATATTGTGATGGTCACAAAGTAAAAAAGAAAAGAAAGAACGTATTAGGAACTCAAAAGCCTCTAGGCTAAACTTTACAAAAAAAAAAAAAAAGACCCCAAATATTCTTACCTCTTACAAACATAGTATATGATATGGATGTTAATGTTATAAAAAGACAAGATGTAAAGGAAAAACAGAATGATGAACACAAAATATGAAGAAAAAAGTAAATTACTCATATGTGCAGGAAGTAACATATAAATATCTAAGAAAGGAATACAAAAAAATCTTAGTTGAAAAGAGAAATTTGTACCCAATAATCTAATGCAAATAGCTACTTTTCCTACCTGCTTAAGGTAAATTGCAAAGTGGCTAGTTCTTCAGAATTCTTAGAAGTATGACTGCCCAATTATTTGATATTTAAATTTCTTCACTCTTTAATATGTCAAATTTATTTGTCCCATTTTGTCTCTCCAATGAGATTTTAAACTCTGTGAAGATAAGCACCATCTCTTTTTGTTCTGTGGTATTCTGAAAATCTGAACATTCTAAATGGGTATAAATTCAGAGGTCCTCTAAAGCACACAGGGTTATTATTGCCTTATTTCCTCAAAATATTACAATATGACTATTATTATCAATTTTTAATTTTAAGATCACCTCCAAGTAATCTGAACTGCCCTGAAAATCTTGTGTTTGTAGGATACTCATTTGAAATTATCCCCAGGCAGGCTACCAAAGTACTAAGAATGATAAAAATAACAACAATAACAACAACAATAATATTAAAAAGCAGTAACGAAAACTGGGAAAGTCAATAGAACTACTGAAAAGGAACTCCAAGTGTATATTTATAGTTCATTTGAATTTAATAGCAGATTAGACTTTGAGTGGTTACTGTGTGTTTCAGCAATTCTGCTGATAAACATTAAGAGGGAAAAAGCAATTTTCTCCAGACAAACATAGATCTTTGACACTAACTACACTCTTACTTGCACATACATGGTTTAGATTAACTCATTAGCCCCTTAACATCAAACAGATCTGTGGTGTTTGAGTATTAATCACCTTCATAGGAACTCACACTGAATACCTACTTTGAGGTGACTAGTAACTCAGTTATTGAGTTTTAGTCCACTTCAGTGACACAGTAATTGAACTACAATAACTCCATCTGACTGTGGAAAATAATTTTGAATTTAGTATTACCACAACTTTACAAATTTGGATAAATCAAGTATAAATAAATAGGTACATATTAATTTAATCATAGAAACAGTTGTAAATTTTTATGTTCAAAGCAAACATACAAAGTTGAGTTCATTTTATGTTGTCTGAATCTAAACACATCATGGGAAGATTTTTTTTTTTTCCTGACCATCTAGATATTAGTTAACCCATTTATTGAGTACCTGTTACATAACCAACACTAAACTAAACATGAGCCCTGATCAGGGTGGATTATAGATGAAACGACCAAAGGTATCTTAAAGCTAGAAACCTTAAATTTTTAACAGCTAGACTCCCTATTCACAAGGCACAGTAGAGCCTTAAGAACTCTTTCAAGTCGATTTTGATCTTGGAGAGTCCAGATTATGTTAACCTCGCCTCAGAGCAAGACTTGATTCAGACCTCAGGCATTTCTGACCTTGATTAAACCTTGGCATCTCTGGTTGGATTCTCAGTCAGATTCAGCAGTAAACAGTAGGTTGCTTGTAATCTCTTTCATCTTGCCCTCTTCCTTTTCCCTTTCTTCCCCACTGAAAGAGTAGTCTGCTCATGACAAGGAAAAATAAGTACATTTTCTCATAATTTTCCTCTTTCATAGGCCTCTTCCTACTGGCTGTGGGCCCACAGCATATTGAAAGCCTTTGAGAAATGCCTCACACCCTAGATTCTGAGTCAGCTCTTGTGATTACCTTGCAGACCTCAGTGTTGGCAGAGGCACTTCCTTCCTGCACTCACCTGCATAATGGCAGCTACTTTCCCCAGGTACAGAGCTTATCGAGTTTGAATCCAGGCTCCCCTGGCTGCTTCTGTCTCTAACAGATGGGTAGTCAGCCACGGGTGGTTCTGTCTCAGCAGCCAAGATCGACTTGGCCTGCCTCAACGCGCTGGTGTAGAATATTGGGAGAAATGACCAACTGCACTGCCACTGAAGAAGGCTGGCTGGAAACATGCCTGTTTTCAGCATAGAAGAGATTTTCACTCCACTGTGAACAGATACTTTTAGATGATTTATGTCAATAAAAACCTGTATTTGTTTTTGCCTGTCCTAGTATGTCTTAAGGCCTGGATGGCGGCGGGGGTGGGGCTGGGGGGTCGTGGTGGAAATGGGTGGCGGGAGGATAACTGAAGTTCAGAAATGGATAAACAATATAGTTTTAAATAGTCCAGAAGGGAAATATGAACTACTAAGCATGGCACTCTTATTATATTCTAGTCCTATTAAACTTGACTGAACCAAATGTTCTTCCTTTCTCTTTCTTCTCCTTTCCTGACATTTATGTTTTTGTACAATAATAATTTACTGAGAGATGAACTTGTACTAGTTCTTCCTTTCTTTTTCCATCTCTTCATTGCAAGCTAGAAGGCAGGCCCTTAGTCACAGATTTTACAGAGTGGAAAACAGAAGCCACTTAAAGTTAAAATCTCTTTTCCTGTCTTTCATAAGAACTTTTAAGAAATAAGACTAGTGAGTTCCTTCAAGGGCAGGAAGAAGAAACATAGATTTTTTTTAAAGCTAAAAAAAAAAAAAAAAAAAAAATGGAGATCAGGTAAATAAGAAAACAGGACAAATAAAATGGGTTCCTTAAGTCTTGGGAGCAATATCTCAGGGACTTAATTTGGTATTTATGAGAAAGTTGGAGCCCATGCACAGGAACTTCTGTTTTTCCCATAATTGCCTTTTCCCCAAGCACAGTATCAAAGCAGCAAAGTTATGACTAGTGACACCAAGGAGAGTGGTACAATGGGCATTTCACTGACATCATGGATGGATGCCCAGTGACCAATGGTCCTATTGATGTGTCCAATGTCATGACACTGAAGAGTCTTCAGCATTTTCCACAATTCTGGGCAAGTCAACTTCAACAATACTTAATATTACTTTTCCTATCAGGGGATTCCCTTGTGGTTCAGAGGGTAAAGCGTCTGCCTGCAATGCGGGAGACCTGGGTTTGATCCCTGGGTTGGGAAGATCCCCTGGAGAAGGAAATGGCAACCGACTCCATTATTCTTGCCCGGAGAACCCCATGGACAGAGGAGCCTGGTAGGCTACAGTCCATGGGATCGCAAAAAGTCGACACAACTGAGCAATTTCACTTTCACTTTCCTATTAGCTAATGGTAGGGAATGTTTGAGTCAGAAAGATTTTTAATTTTAAAAAACAGGTAAATTGGACTTTCTTGAACATCTGAGTTTATGGATTATGATTTGAGTTGGGTGTATCTTTCTGCTTATAGATGATCATGATAAAGGTCTTGAAAAGATGGGGGATACTGTGGTTTTTCTTATAGATGAGGTCAGTAGCCCTTGCTCACAGAACATCCCTTCATATTTTCATTGTCATTGCACTTTGTTGTCAGTGATGGTTTATCAAGAAAGCTGTGGTTGGAGCCTAGGCCCTGGAAGAGCCCCCACTCCCAACCCCCTCTAATCTCATGGGATGGTTGCTCTATGTGGCAGAATCTTCTTCTACATGAAAGGCATGTTGGGTAGAAAAGGGAAATGGTCCCATATGAGTTGATATTGCAGGATATATAGAGGGAAAGCCCCCCTTTTCATACATACCAATGTCAGAGGACTTTACTCTCTCTAACCTCATTATAAAACTTATATTCTTGACTAGTTGGTGCTTCTAGCTTATCTAAGTTTGCAAGTGGTGCAAAAACAAGAAGTCTTGTCTGGAGAAGGACTTCAGAGGTCACCCTGCCTATCTCCCTGCCTCCAGGCAGATTAGCACCTAAACCAAGCAATTCACAAAAGTACTGTCTATTTTTAAATGGCTCAAGAATCAGCATTATGTAACTTCACTTTGGTAACCCAGTTTAATGTTTACCAAACTGTCGCTAAATCCATCCTTCACAAAATGTAAAAAAGTAATAATAATAATAATAATAATAAGAGGAATGAGAATGATAAAATGAAATAAACCAAAAGAAACTGTGCTCTAAACTCAAGGAGGCTGCTTATATTAAACTGCCCATCAGTCCATTTTAAGCTATGCTTTTTCTTGGGCAGAGGAGAGGCCAGGTACGGGGCAGTCTCTGGGGCTTAGTACTGCCTAGACTCTGGTCCACTACAGCAACCACAGCCAACCCACCCCACCCCACCCCTGCCTTAGTTGGTTGAGTATTGCCACTTGCCCTTCTTCACCCCATGCTCCAGTTCCTCCCAATGCACTTAGATTCCCAGGTCACTCGTTCATGCATATATTCATTTACCTCTTTTATTTTTTTTACATTAACCCTAAATATTCTAACTCTTATATTGTCTAAAGTTATCTTATTTATTTTGCTTATTTTTCACTCTGTTCTACTTGATCTAACTTCACTTCTACTAAATGGAAGTTTCCAGAAAACTAGGGCGGTGTCAGATTAGTTTATGACTATCTATCCTATTGATAGATTATCAATAGGAAAATAGCAGGTGTTAAAAAAAATAGCAGGTGTACATCAAATATTTTTAAATGATAGAATAAACTGACTAAGATGCTGATACATTTTCCAAGCACTATTAAGTGTCTCATTTGTACAAAGCACTTGTAGATTTTAAAGATGTGTTTATGTCAGTACTTACAACCCAGGCAAAAGTTAAAACATGATCTAGTTTGCTCTAGGTGAGAGATAATTAAGGAGTTCAGAGATGACATAATCCTAATGAATCCTAATGGGCTTCCCTTGTGGCTCAACTGATAAAGTCTCCACTTGCAATGCGGGAGACTTGGCTTTGATCCCTGGGTTGGGAAGATCTCCTGGAGAAAGAAAAGGCTACCCACTCCGGTATTCTGTCCTGGAGAATTCCATGGACTATATAGGCTATGAGATCACAAAGAGTTGGATACGACTAAGAGACTTTCAACTTTCACTGAATCTATCTTGTGTAATTTCTATTCTTTTTCTTATACACATTGCTTTGACACTCAGGCCCCACTTTTGCACTGACTATGGCAGCATAAATCCACAGTCTCTTAAGAAATAACAAGATTTGTCTTTGCTTACACAATCACTTGTGAGACTTCTCTGAAGGATGTCCAGAAAGAAGAAATTCTATCTGTGGCAGATACTATGTCATCTTCCCTTCATAAAGAAGGGAAAGTATAGCTGGTCAGTCAAACCTTCAAGAAATCCAGAGTCTCAGGAATGCCCCATAGTTATACTTCAGAATAATTCATAACACCTGACATGTACATTTTTCATATATCAGACATTCCACAACTTGGCCAATAAAATGATGTGAAACTCGTTTTCATCCATCCAGAAACTCCATCCAGAACTTGTTCAGCTTTAAAAAAGATCTTGTCTAGCTTAAAAAATAATCAAGAGACTATCTAGAACTCAAATTCCAAGAAGGACTTCCAATACTTTCCAAAATTGATAATACATATATTACTTTCTCACAGCCTCTGCACCAAATAAGCATTGAGAACAAGGGCAAGTTAAAAGAGGTTAACTCTTCCTGCAAACTGCTACTGTCTGTGATATTTGTCTCTTGGTTGGAATGACAGTAACCTAGTGAAAACTCATACCAATTTTAAGGAAATGTTAAACTCTTTCCAAGGGTCTATGAATGATACATCTTGAAACATAGAAACCTTCGCGTTGCTCATTGAGGATTCTAGTCACAGAGAAGCTGGTAGTATAGTCAGCATAGTATTTCCACCAGAGTGATAAATCAGTGATACAATGTGAGTGTACATGCATCCACCTTGAAAAGCAGAGAAACAGTGGAGGAAGCTAGTCCTTTTTAATCTCCCTCTTAGAGGAGGTTTTACATTCAATTGGATCCAATTATTTTCTAAAACTGAGACGGTAGACATCTGATTCTTGCACTTTGAGCATGTCATTTAATTCATTACTACTCTGAACATGGGCAAAGAACAAAATAAGGAGTTATTTTGAAATTCTAACCCAGTATGCTTCAAATGGTCAGAAGAATAAATATCTTGGATAACATTACAAGGAGTACACAAAATATACTTCTCTTTCTTACAAACTTTATCAACAGCCACTGCTTATCAGTTATGTAATACAGTCATATGGACTTTCTAACAGTTTCTCTCTTTTGATATATGAATTCACAATTAAGATACTTTTAAGAGTCACTTCATAGCCCATCGGTTTTATCTACCAATTTTCATGGCCTAAAGCAGGACTGGATGAAGAACATGCTGGAATCAAGTTTGCCAGGAGAAATATCAATAATCTCAGATATGCAGATGACACCCCCCTTATGGCAGAAAGCAAAGAAGAACTAAAGAGCCTCTTGATGAAAGTGAAAGAGGAGAGTGAAAAAGTTGGCTTAAAACTCAACATTCAGAAAACGAAGTTCATGGCATCTGGTCCCATCACTTCATGGCAAATAGATGGAAGTGGAAACAATGGAAACAGTGACAGTGATTTTTGGCCTCCAAAATCAGTGCAGATGGTGACTGCAGCCATGGAATTAAAAGACACTTGCTCCTTGGAAGAAAAGTTATGACCAACCTAGACAGCATATTGAAAAGCAGAGACCTTACTTTGCCAACAAAGGTCCATCGAATCAAAGCTATGGTTTTTTCCAGTAGTCATGTATGGATGTGAGAGTTGGACTATAAAGAAAGCTGAGCACAGAAGAATTGATGCTTTTGAACTGTGTGGTGTTGGAGAAGACTCTTGAGAGTCCCTTGGACTGCAAGGAGAGCCAACCAGTCCATCCTAAAGGACATCAGTCCTGAACATTCATTGGAAGGACTGATGCTGAAGCTGAAATTCCAATACTTTGGCCACCTGATGCAAAGAACTGATTTATTTGAAAATACCCTGATGCTGGGAAAGATTGAAGGTGGGAGGAGAAGGGGTCAACAGAGGATTATATGGTTGGATGGCATCACTGACTCAATGGACATGAGTTTGAGTAAACTCCGGGAGTTGGTGATGGATAGGGAGGCCTGGCGTGCTGCAGTCCAAGGGGTCACAAAGAGTCAGACATGACTGAGTGACTGAACTGAACTGAACTGAAAACTGAAAAGGGGGATGAGAATGTTTAAAAAGCATCTTTTGGGCAAATATTTGATTTCTCCCTCTTGTTTTGGCAAGGAAAATTTATCCAAACATTTGATTTATCTACAAGCTTTTTTTGTTTTTCTCAAGTGGGTGCCATATAATATTTAGTTAAAGCTTTTGCTTCATTTTAATCATTTTTGATCTCCACTTTTGTTTTTCAAAAATGTGATTTTGTTGGCCATTTCTTCATTGAACTTTCCTTTCTTTTGGCTTCTGCCCTACAAACATCTGGATTCTTCAGGGCTCTTGGGCATTCTTCTTAGTACTCCTTCTGAATTTAGAGATCATTTCCTAGCCTCTTCCCTAATGCTCATATTCAAAGCAGAGTGTATAAGCATCACTCATGACCTTCACTCCAGAAACTCTAAACTCTAATTCAGTGGGTTTGAGTAAGAAACTAGGAATCTTAATTTACATGGATTCTGTGTGAGATAGACACACTTGGCCAAGATTGGGAACCCCCCTGTCTTGTTTTCAATCTTTGATGTTATCACAACTTTTTTGTTTGTTCATTTTTACAATATCTCCTTTATTTTAGATTCTTAAATCCAAGTCTTCAAGCCTCATCTCTAATCTAAGTTCCAGGCTTCATTTTCAAGAGGGTACTGGACTCATTCATTGGACTATACTACTACCCTCCAAAAGAATATATTAAGTGCATAGCATATACCAGGTACTGTGAAACCCACTTTACATACGTCATCTCAAAAATCTCTTGAGGTAGAAGTTCTTAGTTGCATTTACCAGATCAGAAACTCTACCTCAGAGAGGTTCCAGGGATCACCCTATATTATATAATATTAAAGGAGTCTATTGGCTGGATTTTTTTTTTCTTTCCATTAAATAGTACCTTATACACAAACATAAATTTGATTCTGAATTTCTCCTTCTTCCAATTGATTCATTTTCCTAAATTTCACTTTTTTCCTGTGCATATTCCTACAATTTTTGTAAATGTATACTAGAACATTATTATGAGTTAAAAATTATCTCATGTCATGCTTCCAACAATATTTTGAACTAAATACTATATTACAGATGAGGAAATTCAACTCAGAGAGTGTGCATATTATGTCCAATACAATATACAATGGCAGAGCTGAGACTTGCCTGAACTCTCAGCTGTCTTTCTCAACCAAAATGCCGCACTTAGTAGAAAATAAGGACGCTGCTGACTATCAGGAATAATACTGAGCAGTAGTCAAGGGTGCCTGACCTAACTCTGAAGGCAAAATGTTAAAATACCCAACTGTTTCATAAAATTCAACCAGTACACATTTGGGAAGGAAACATGACATACCATAGGATTAAAACACAGCACTAAACTCACTCATTTTACTAGAGTTTTACACATTTTATCATGTGTATTATGGCTATTGGAGATGAGAAAATGAGCTCCAGAATTTTTTCAGAGTGAATAACTCTTTTTGTAATTGTATAACAGGGATGCAATCATTTCAATATTTTCCAAACAGAATCATCAGGAAATACACAATAAACATTATGATTACAAAGGAACTAAGAGGTTTTTCTGGTAGCTCAGCTGGTAAAGAATCCACCTGCAATGCAGGAGACTCCAGTTCAATTCCTGGGTCAGGAAGATCCCCTGGAGAAGGGATAGGCTACCCACTCTAGTAATCTTGGACTTCTCTGGTGGCTCAGCTGGCAAAGAATCTGTCTGCAACGTGGGAGACCTGTGTTCGTTCCCTGGGCTGGGACGATCCCCTGGAGAAGGGAACAACTACCCACTCCAGTATTCTGGCCTGGAGAATTTCATAGACTGCATAGAGTCCATGGGGTCACAAAGAGTCAGACACGACTGAGCAACTTTCACAGAGGATCCAATGATGACAACTGGAATATTTTAATAGAGTTCCTGATTGTGTTTGTATTTGAATCTTGAGGAAAAAAACCTGAGGATGATTAAGAGGTTCAGTTCAGTTCAGTTCATGTGTAAATTAGAAGGGCAATTGATTTTTAATGAAAATCACCATTAGGCATGATTTGTTCATAATGTCTACTAAGACTCATTCACAAGTTTACTATGTAAAGAAACCAGGCTATTTCAGAAAGCTTATTATGTCTTAACATATGAAATGATTTTAGGTCTCAAACCATTGGTGAAATTATTCATCTTTGGAATCTGGTATGCCAAGGAAAAAAACATTTTTTTTCTTCAAAAATTCCCATTTTTGCTTTCTTGTAAATCATTGGTGCTATCTTAGTACATGAGAAGACAGATAATGCAAAAAAAAAAATTCAATTATTTTTCCTGTTTTGCAAGTAATCTTGATATAACTTATTCCTGGAAAATGGAATTATTTTATCTCCAAAAAAACATAATCATTTAATTTGGTCCCCCTATCAGTCTTTCAGGATCTATCACCATTTTACTTGATGAAGGATTTTGTTGTTATGTTTGTGTATACCCAGAATACTTCAGTATTGCATATGAATGGCTTGCTGGAAGGAGTTGACTTTGCCCAGGAAGAACAGAGATGTTACAAAGGTAAAGAAAAAAAATATATATGTGCAGAATGTTCACTACCACATTGAAAATTATATGATGGGGGAAAAGAAAAAAAAATAACTAATGCTGATAATATGTGTTACTAGGTTTTCCCTTCTTAAGGAAGTGGCCATGACTTCTTTTTCTTTGCATTTTGAGCAAGTAACTGTGCTTAGCAAATACTCAGTAAATACTGGGTTGAAATACTTAAAAAAATACTATGTGTATTATGTATTTTCTCAAACTGTCTTTGTAACATGTTAATATTATTACATTGATACCTTCGAACTGTGGTGCTGGAGGAAACTCTTGAGAGTTCCTTGGACAGCAAGGAGATCAAACCAGTCAATAACTAAAGGAAATCAATCCTGAATATTCATTAAAGGACTGACGATGAAGCTCAAGCTCCAATACTTTGACCACCTGATGTGAAGAGTCAACTCTTTGGAAAAAAAACCTGATGATGGGAAAGATTAAAGGCAGGAGGAAAAGGGGACAAAAGAAGATGAAATGGTTGGATGGCAGCTCCTATTTAATGGACATGAGTTGAGCAAACGCCAGGAGATGGTAAAGGACCAAGAAGCTTGGCGTGCTACAGTCCATAGGGTCACAAAGAGTCAGACATGACTGAGCAACTGAATGACAAAATATTATTACATAAATGAGGAAAGACACTATAATAACAAATATGCAAAAATGATGTATACTATGAGTTCAGTATTAGGTGGACATCCATAACTCTATGAAAGGGCTATTGAGTGTGTGTAGCCATTTCAGTCATGTCCGACTCCTTGTGACCCTATGAACTGTAGCCTGTCAGGTTGCTCTGTCCATGGGATTTTCCAGGCAAGAATACAGGAGTAGGTTGTCATTTCCTTTTCCAGGGGATCTTCCTGACTCAGGGATCAAACCTGCATCTCCTGCATTGCAGGTGGATTCTTTACCACTCAGCCAACTGGGAGGTCCAGCAAGGGCTATTATTACCTTCCTTTTCAGATGAAACAACTGAGGAACAGAGAGATTTAGCATTTTAGTGAAGTCCCACTCCTAGTCCCTGGCAAAACAAACAGTACCTCTTTTTAAAACTGTGCTCTTACTTTGCAAATTATTTGTACAAATAATTTTTTAAAATATTTTGAATGTTCTTTCTCTTTTATTTCTAGCACCCAGGGCTGCATTTCTTACTCTGAAGATTCCTCCAGTGACAAATAAAGGAAAAGGAAATTCAAGCAAGCTGCCACTGCTGATGCCACTGAAATGTCAAACCACGAACTTCTCCTCCCTGTCTCTCTGCAAATCCCTCATCTCCCAACATCATTTTTCTTTTTGACCTCTTTTCTTTAAATGTGCCTCCTAGTCCCCCTACCCTCATACTCATTAAACTCACGAACTCATCATCTTTATTCACTAAAAAAATAGAGACCCCAAAATTTGCTGAACTCCCCAAATGAGTATCCTTTGGAAAGAACAGAATCAAGACAGAGAACAGCACTTCTCTATACCCAAGAGAGCTTTACTGCATCATCACAGGCATGAAAGGAGAAAAAGTCCTCTCTTCAACAGCACCAAAACAACTAGAGTTATTCTGCCTCCCAAGATGAGACACAGGGGAATATGTGAATAGTATCTTGTCAGTGTGACTCAGTCCCCTGCATTCTGAAAACAAGTGTTGTGCTGATTCTAAATATTCAAGAATCAGGCCTGCTGAGGTGTGTGAGGTAAATACAATAGCTCCTGAAGGAAACAGCTATCATTTTCCTTCACAAGTGAAGTGGTTTGCCAGCCCTGTCCTCAATTCAGAGGAGTGTAGAGTTTGACCCTCAGAAGTCATCCCGCTAAAAAATTGGCAGGCTTCTCTTCAAAATAAATGAATGAGGATCTTGGATGTTCCCTTATTTCTTATGATGAAACATTTTCCAGGAATTAAGAAATCTTAACTTCCTATGACCTATATATAACACCTTGTACACCACTGTATTTGTAAAACTTACCTCCCACTTCCAGCATCACAGAGACCTATTCACAAAAGATAAAAGTTTACTTTCTTAAGGCAAAATCCATCATCCTTTCTGTTACTCCTCCCTGTAGTTTGTCCTTAGTTTCTTATGATAAAACTATTTTCCTTAACCTTGAATGTAACAGGAGAAAGGTCAGTTAGCACTCTATCTACAAGCCAGACAAGTGTTGTTTGGATTCTATTTTCTGCATCCTAGTTTGATTTTCTAAATGTGTTTTGAGAATTAACAGAGAATTAACTGATCACTTGGCTACAGGGAGAACAATCTAATCAAATAATGAAGTGATCAGCTTTGTCCTGTTTCAAAGGGGCCACTTAATACCTGGACAAAACGTAAATGAGCTATTACTAAATTTACCTATCCTTCATTTTCTAAGGGCTTCCATTATTGTCATACCTTGATTGTACAAACTGAACAGTACAAAATATTATCTTCCTGTTGAAAACTGGCTCATCAAGATTTCAGGCAAAAATTCAGAGATAGTTCACACACCCACTGCTTAGTACGATCATTTCTGAGATGGGTCCTCATGTCTGCTAGGCAGTGATTATAAACGACATCGGAAAGAGTGCTGATAAAATACAGTGGGGACTGCCAAGACATTTGTCATGGAGTGCAACTGGGTAACAAGAGGAAGTGATATACATTGAATGCAAATAGAAACTAGCATGATCAAAACCAAATAATACAATGTACACAGAACAGATGGAGCTGACCAAGAAAGAGAGCCTTAGACAAATTAAGACATTGGGTGGGCTCCTCTTCTTTGTTTGAAGCTCACCATCTTCCATAAAGCAATGGATGTGTGCTGAACGGCATTAACATCCTTGCATTTAATCATGCATAACTGATTTTTCAAACCTCTTGCTTCAAGCAAATTCCTTCCAAAATGTTGTTTGCTTGTATTTAGCTTAGTTTTGTTTTTGCTTTTTTCATGGGTGGAGTTATTACAGTGGCAGATTAGAAAGGTAACATAGACCTTGTGTATGTGAATTTTATGGTTTTCAGGGTTTTCTTATTCATATGAGAGATAGTATGGCATGAGAAGGCTGCAGATAGGGAGATGAGTTAATGATATGCTTAATGAACATACAGAAGTACTGTTGATTAGTCAGGTAAAGATGAAGTTTCTAACTGTGACCTGACAGAGTTCTGCCAAATGCCTGACTTGTTCAGTATGACCTTTTTTGCAAAGCTTATCAAATGGGAAGATACCGTAAATTTGGGAGAGATACAAAGAGCTTAGATACAAGAATTAAAACCAAATCTTCCAAACTGGGACAAATGAGATGAATAACATAAGATAACATTTAACTGAGGGAGAATATAAGGACATTAAGCTAGAAAATTATAGTAGTGATATTATTAAATAGCTGCTAATATCAACTAAGCAAACACAAAAGGATTAATTCTTATAACAAGACAGTGAGGTGAATAATAGGGCTTATTATATTCCTACATTTCATGCATGCATTTTTGACAGCATATCTAGGAACTAACATGGAGAAAAATATTTCCTTAAAAGGCAGAGCTTATATGACGGTTTATCTAATTAAGAATGTACTTAGCAAAGTATCTTTTAAAGCACTGTACAATAACTGTGTAATCAAATCATTACCAAAGAAAAAGCAAAGACATTCCTATTTACTTGCTTTATTGAATTTGTTTAGTTCAAAAACATCTGATATTATAAAACACGCCCTTCATAAAATAACATTTTTTGATGTTTCCAAATAAAATGTTTAAATAAAAAGTTTTTTCTTTTGCCTTGAGGGCATTTATTTAACAATTCTGTGTGTGTGTGTGCTCAGTCGCTCAGTCCTGTCCAATTCTTTGAGACCTTACGGATTGTAGCCCACCAGGTTCCTCAGTCCATGGAATTTTCCAGGCAATAAAACTGGAGTGAGTTGCCTTTTCCTGTTCCAGGGGATCTTTCTGGCCCAGGGATTGAACTCATGTTGTGCCTCCTGCATCGGCAGGTGGATTCTTTACCATTGTGCCACCTGGGAAGCCCTTTAATAATTCTAATCTTGTGCAATATTTTATATGTGTGCATGTGTATGTTGACCTAAAACTCAATATTTATTAGGAAATGTGAAATAAAATCTGGTATCTAGAAACCAAGTACTGTTGTCTTGTTTGGGGAGAAAGCATCATTAGTTGATCCTGTCTGGGGAAATGTTAATCACCCACCTCTCAGTCACTGGCATAGAAATCACAAGTTGCTTTTTAATTCAGTTTACTTTTTCTATTATAGCCAAAATAGCAGGGGAGCTTTTCTGATCATCAGCAAAAACCAGCAAGCCTCTTGTTTAAGTATCTTCCCCTTTTTCTTTATAAATGAAACAAATGCCCTATGGGAGAATGTTGGCTCTTTGGTCATAAATCATGTCTTTCTCTTCCAGAAGCAACTTTATGTGAAGATGCAGCCAAATTTCACTCTGAATCCCGGGTGCTTACCAACAGTGGTGGTGACATTTTTTTCCTGGAGGGAATTAAATTTGCCTTCACCTCGCCCTTCAGAATGATGCGTTTTCCCTCTCAGCAACTGGTGGTCCTGGCGGACCTCCAGCCCTGAAATAAGGTGATGCAGCACTATGACATGTCGTATGGATTTTCTAGAGCTGTCTCCCACACTGCACAGGGTAGCTTTCCACTGCTGGCCAGGGCTGCGAGAGAAATTGTGGATGGAATATGGACAGAATCCTTTCGAGCAGGGGGCTGTTTTCACGGCTGCCTTGTTGACTGAGATGTGTTCTGAATTAAAGCTTCTCATCGTGCTGCAACATGTCAAGGACTTGTGCCAGAGGGGCGAGACTGATCCAGATGGAATCGTGAGAGCAGTTCCTCCCCTTTCTGGCCGGCAAGCAGAGTGGACTCGGCATGACTGAGCTAGACCAACAGATCAAACTGATACCAGTCAGAGTTCAGAGCCTTCTCTTTCCTAATGAGGTTACTCGCTCAGCCAAAATGTGTTTGTTTACAGAGGGGTGCCCTATTGCCCTATTTCCCTTCCAGTGTGAGAGGTTTGATGAGGTGGAATCCGTCTGCTGGAGTTCTTTCCTTGTTTCATCCAGCTCAACCACACCCAGCCTAAGCGCATCTTTGTGTGAAATAATGAGACCTCAGGGGAACTTGTGCATTGCTTTCCTGCTTCTAAGTTTTTCCTCACAATAAATCCTGTTTTCTATTTATACCCCATGGCACTCCGCTGTGCACACCCATACCTAACCAATACTGCATAACAGCTTGACTTCCAGGGTTGTGAGCATTTTAAATTCATTCTACTGGTTGACTTTACCAGCGACCTGGAAGTAAGCAATGGGCACAAAAATCTCGCAAAACCCTTAGGGATGCTGAACAAGGGGAAAGTAGTTGAGGGCATATGACTTGAATATTCTTCCCTCCTTTTTCTCTTTAGATCCTTCTTGAGTTCTTCCTTTTCCTAAGTGAAGGAACTGCAAAAAAAAAAAAAAAAAAAAAATACAATCCAACTGGATTTAGAATTGGCCTGGGAAAAGAAGCTGAAAACAACCTCAATTCCTCTTCTTTCTTTTTTCTCCAGCCCTAAAGGGAGATACCACATACACCCAGAAATTTGGTCCTATACTTACAAACCCTTCATGCCCATTGCTAACTGAGTACTATCTACCTGATTCATGATTATAAAGGACATATTTGTTTCTGCTCTTGGTCGATTGTTGGATGTCTCTCTCCAGTATTCATAAGATAGCCCTTCTCATCTTGCCTCCATTGGTACCCATCTGTATATGAAGCAGATTTCTGTGAAGAAATTTGATAACCTGCTAGGCAGTGGGGAAAGACACCAGATAGTATCAGCAGTAGAAATACTGGCCAAAATTATGGATATTGTGGTTGGGAATTTAGGTTTCTCTCTGCAGATTTTTTTTTTTTTGATTTATTCTGCAAATATGTAAGAATTTTCATTATTTAAGATAAGATAGAGTTTTTACTTCAAGCCCCCTGGTTGCAAAGATAGCTGTTGCTCTGTAAATCAACACAGGATTATCTGCTTTCCTCATCAGGCTGTGAGTCTGAAACAAAATACCCTCATCTTCACTGAAGACAGTGCCAACAATTCATCTTAATTTTGTATACTTTAAGTCAGTTTTCCAAGGAAAATACACTGGAAAATATATGGTATGAAGAGGAATCATTACATAGCTAAAATCACAGAGATAAATTCTGCATATTTATTTGATTTATTTCCTTAGATGTTTATTTTCTTTCATAAAAAGGTTTTATTTTGAGAAGTTCTATATTCACACAAATAGCTAATCATTTGCTTCTAAATGGCTCCTCATATTTTTCCAAACTGAAAACAAGTTCTATAAGAATGTAAATATATAAAGCATTATTTATATCCTACACATCAAGTTTAGATTATAGAATTTAGTAAAATTTAAAAATTTTAGTCGTATCGTGTTAGTCAACAAATGTAGAAGACTGCTTGATTTTTGATGTCAAGAAACTTAATCAGAGAAGTAAAAACTGAGGTAAGCTTGACAGCTAAATTTGAACTTGGCTAATGTTCACAGAAATGTAAATTATTTAGATTCTTGAATAATTTTTCTGCTTCTCTATTTTTGAATCTGTTACAGTTTAAATAATTTAGTAAGCTTGGATTAGATAAAATCTTAAATGCTTAAACACATATATTGGTTTGGATTTAAAGGGTGGAAACGAAACAAGTCAGTATGTAAAATTATGCATTTGAGGATCTTTCTATTAACCTTGGGAACAGAATGGTAAACAGATGCACATAAACAGGTTTTCTTATCATCTTTCTTGCTGTGGGCATTAACTAACCACTGGTTCTTTACCACAGATAAGATATTACATTTGGAAGTGTTAATAGTCTCTATGGAACATTTTACATGACTACAGATATGGGCTAGGAATTGTCTACACTCTCTGAATTATACATTTAATTGTGATATATACAGAAAGATAAGAAGTAATAATGCATAAAAATTGCAACACTTTGCATTTATAGAGATATATGCATTATTCCATTTCAATTAGACAAGTACTGAAATTTACATATTGCCATTTACCAATAGAAAAGGAATCCAAAATAATAAAGAATAGAAATGAATAAATAGTTCAAAAGTTCTGAGTTCCTGGAAAACTTTAAACAACAGACTAACTCATTTCACCCAGCAACTGTAACTAAAACTGAAAACATAACTTAATTTTTTTTGTCCATGTACAGCTAAATGTCACAGAGTTGGGTTTACATTTATTTACCAGTTCATTGTCCTGAGGATTTTATTTTCCTCATGACAATAAATTTTTACATAATAATGGTTAAATAGCCTCTGTCATGAACCATCTATTTATTTGAATCAGTTTTCCATTATTTCATTCTCTTTCAACAAAAATAAACATTTAACAACCTTTTGGATATCTGGCACCCAATTCAACATAATCAAGCTGAGAACAAAATCTTTACCAGACAGAGTGGAAAGCTGAGCCAATATCCAGAGAATAAACACAGGATAGATAAATATTTAGAATAAGTCAGGTCTCAAATTTAAGCCTGACTATATACATAAATGTGTTCCTTTTGGACATTTTTAAATGATTTTTCACTCCACTTTAATAGTAAAAATCATGGATCAAGTAACATAAGTATTGTAACAGATTTTTTTTTTCCCCCTCATTTAGTGATTTTCTGCCAATGTAAGTTTTCCTATTAGTTACAATATGAAAACATTTCTTTAGTCTTTATCATCTGTTCTCGACAAATAATAGCTAATAGCTGCCACTTGCCACTTGATAAAGATGCTAAAAACCTCATATCATACAGGCACATATATACACAGATCAAAGATTATAGATTTGAGCTCATGTTGATAGCACAGAACATACAGATTCAAAAATTAGAAAGAGAGAGAGAGAAGGAAAGTATATTTGGCTATTTGGTCAGACTATGTGTGTGGAATATTGATGACAGAACATTTGACTGTTGCTTTAAGCCAGGCCTTCCTGTTGAAATACAGGATATATAAAATTAAAGCATATTTAAAGAAATGGAAACTATAAAAACATGCATGGTTTTAATCAAAGTAGAGAAATATTACATTCTTCCAAAAAAGAAATTCTGTTGGTGGCCATGTAAACATAATACTAATTTTGAATTTAATAAATGATCTTCATGTTTGACATTATTAACATTCAGGGCCTACTTATTTCTGTAATCAGAAAAACATTGAGTACTTTCTGAGTACAAGTTATTATTCTGGGAGAATAAAATATAATGAAAATCAGTCTCTCACCCTGTCTTGAGGAGGATCATGGCTACATGCAAAACAATAGAAATTGAGCACAATGTGTTCAAGACTAATGTCCAAACCTAAACCTCAGAAGATAAGTTAACAAATTGTGATGTCAACAGATAGCAGAGCAGTCAATACAAAACCATGTTTAAAAGGACACTGTTACCTTAAAATATTTCCAACTAAAACACAACATAAGAAACCACATTCACAAAGTGAATCCAGTTCTATTAGATAAGTAGACGAATAGGTGAAGAAAATGAAGAAGGAAGGGAAAGGAATGGGGGAAAAAAGGAGAGAAAAGAGAAGAAAGAAAAAAATAACTGGAAGGAAGGAAGCAATGTTAGCAATGTTTAACCTGTGAGATTATGTGGATTTTTACTTGTTCTTTGTACTTTACTATATTTATAAAACATTCAAGACATTCTTACAAAAGTAAATTAAATAATAAATTCTAGACAAGAATTGCTTACAATCCCTTTACCAAATATAAATAAAAATCAGTAGTTTTCTTTTTCATATTTTGTCTTTTTTCTATATAAATTAATTCATGTTTTATATATGTGAAAAAATTAAAATTAGAGCTTTATATTCTTCATTTTTATTTAACATAGAACTTGAGATTTGTTTTTTCCTTAGGATTTTGTTGTTGTTGTCTGCTTTTTCTGTATCTCTTTCCTATCACCTCCATTTCTACACCATCCCTACCAAACAGCTTAACAGTTGGGATGAGGTCTTCATTCCACACCATTCACTCTCCTAATACAGACATCTATTTGTGTTTGTGAAGTATGCACAATCACTTGCCTATTTTCACATTTTTACTCAGCTCCCCCTTTTTTTTACTTTTTTGGACATTATTTTTGATCAAAAGATAAACTCATTAAATTTATAATCACAAAAAATATTTACTGAGCTTCTACTGTACACTGGAAACTCAGGTAGCCATGGGGCCACAGCATGAACAAAAGAGATGAGTCTAAGCCAGGATGGTACTTCCTAGGCTCCACTGCATGAATGAACCACAATTTATTCAGCAATTCCTTTAATTCATGAATATTTACTTCTTCCCCAATTTTTCCCCCTTGATTTGCCCTTATAACCAGCACTGCACTAAACATCGTTTTACACACACAGAATTTTGTATTCTTGTATTCTCCATGCCTTACTTTATAGTGACTTTACGTCATTTACTTACTCAGAAATATCAATTATCATTCTTTTTAAAGATACAATTGCAGAGCATACTAGAGCTATTAAGAATATGTTAAAGGACCTCTAAGGAAGTAACTAAAAAAAAAAAAATGTACAGGTTTTGAGGTCATTAGGTTCCCATCTGCAAATGGTACCAAACATAACAATTTATTGTCAGTCAAAGTACAGGAAGCATTAAACCTAAAGGAGACAGCATCCACCCAGGTGCAACAAAGGGCAAGGCACTGACTGACCAGGAGGAGAAAATAGTAGCAGGTATCAAGCTCCAATATTAAAATATAGAAAATATTTTAAATGTATATGATATTTTGTTATTGTTTAGTCACTAAGTCATGCCCAACTCTTTTGCAACCTCAGGACTGTAGCCCACCAGGCTCCTCCATTCATGGAATTTCCCAGGCAAGAATACTAGAGTGGGTTGCCATTTCCTGCTCCAGGGGATATTTTGACCCAGGGATCGAACCCTTGTGTCTCCTACACTGACATTCAGATTCTTTAATGTTGAGCCAATGGGGAAGCCCTTCTATGCTGTACCACTGTTAAACTGAAGATATATTTCAAGAATGTCTTAGGCTGTCCAGATCTGCTCCGCAGCCAGCTGAATGCCACCAAGTGACGTCGTTTGATACCACAGGAGCGCAAGTCACCTAGCCCTGTCCTGACCGACTGACTCATAAGATTTAGTAAAATTGGTTGTTTTGAATCACTGAGTCTTTGAGCAGTTTAAATAGTCCTTATATATGCTTGTGGTGTATGAGTTGGGCAATCATGGAAAATATTATTCAATTCTATCAAAAAAGCATCTGCCATCCATTGTATCATTTTGACATTTTATTAAGTAATTTTTTTATCATGACTATCAAAGAGGGAGAAAGAATGCAATTAATGCAGCTTCCCTACTAAGTGCTAGGTACTTTATTAGTCTTTTTCATTTTATCATCTTATTTAATTATTACCCACTATACTATCATGTTATAATCATGTGTTATAATCATGATTACCATTTTACAAGTAAGGAAATAGGATCTCAGAGGTTAAGTAACGGTGGAAAAAGCAACAGAATTGAGATTTAAAATTAGGTTTTAATTCCAATATCCTGTCCCTCAAACTACATCTCCTAAGAAAGTTTCTCAAACACTTGGGTAAGAGAGATAGCAAAAATAATTCCCCAGCAAAAGAAATAACAATATGGTGCATGGCATTGTGGATAGCCATGCATATTTGTTCCTTGGCGAGTGTTACTATGTCTCATGTATAAATCTCATTACCTCTCTCATTGTCCATAACACATACCAACTGACATGCACACGTGTGTGTGGTCACTTCAGTTGCATCCAACTCTCTGTGATCCTATGGACTGTAGCCCACCAGGCTCCTCTGTCCAAAGGATTCTCCAGGCAAGAATACTGGAATGGGTTGCCATGCCCTCCTCCAGGGGATCTTCCCAACCCAAGGATTGAACCCACATCTCTTATGTCTCCTGTATTTGCAGGCAGGGCTTCCCTTGTGGCTCAGCTGGTAAAGAATCTGCCTGCAATGCAGGAGACCTGGGTTCGATCCCTGGGTTGGGAAGATTCCCTGGAGAAGGGAAAGGCTACCCACTCCAGTATTCTGGCCTGGAAAATTCCATACAGTCCATGGGGTCTCAGAGTCAGAGGAGACTGAGCGACTTTCACTTCACTTCACTTGTTTACCACTAGCACCACCTGGGAAGCCCAACTGATATGCATAAAGCTTAATTTAAACTTTAAGCTTCTCGGTCAAGACTTACAATTCCTTGGAATGTTTACCACTGCTACCACTGGAATGGTCCCAGTGAAGACTTCTCCTACATAAAAGAGATGCATTTTATATTTACATTAAATAAATTAATCACACTAATATGTGTAAACCTAGAGCAGACTCAGCTCCTTCTGCAAATACAAAGAGACCAGGTTATGTAACTTCTCAAGCCACACGCAACAGGAAGCTTCCAGAACTCCTTCTCCCAAGTTTTTTTTTTTTTAATCCTCTAAAACCTTGCAGAAATCTTCTAGATATTTAGATGAAAATAAATAAAATGCAAGAGATGGATAGGTGGGACTTGCACTTTTCTCACATTTCATGAGAAGAGAAGCATTCACACTTTGATATGAATCCCTGAAAGTAGGAAACTTTACTCAGAATAGTCATTAAATCTCTGTAGAGGAAAAATCCCTGACACATGTTATGGGTACAGGTTGAGATCTTTGCAAATCATTGCATTCAATAATGCTCCAAATCACTTTCATTTTACTAATGAAATGATGACAGGAGTGGGCTATAAAAGGGGAGAGGTCAGTTAGAATCGATGACTAGCCAAATATATATAATACAAACCTCATTCTTAGCAAGACTGTAAAGGCCTTCCATGATGGGACTTCCCAGTGCCTCATGTATACGTGAAAACAGGAATGTTAAACCCAGGACACCCACCAGTCTACTGTTCACTCCCCTCTCCACAGGAAATGGGTTGTTAGTTTGTTGAGTCTGGGGCCCTTTCTGCCAGAATCTCTGCAGTATTTAGCACAGAACCTGGCACAAAAGAGATAAACGATGCTTGGCTGAATGCACTAGAAACAGCGATAAATCAGACAAAATTTATAATTCAATAACTGTTGAGATACTCCTGAAATGTCCCAGGTAAATACAAAATGTGTCATTTTAGGATATTGCCTCTTAATAATTTCACCAAAATAAGATGAAGAGCTAGTGATAGTAGAACATCTATGCCTGATAAAAATTTTATTTGATTGAATGTTTTCTTTCATTGAAAAGAAGGAGATGTAGAGTTTTCAAAAATGAAAAATTATTCATGTAATTTCATGTAAAGTTTACAGTCTACTTCATAGTATACCCCATGATTTGTTTTAATATAACAATTTCATTTTTCAATATACACAAATGATTTAACAACCCCTTACTTACACAAAAGTTTAACTATGATTGGCTCTTCAAGGTTTTTAGAAGAAGTAATATATTTCCACAGTGAGATGTTTACTCAGGCTCTGGTATCAATGAGTATCAGGAGGTGGGGATTTGAGATCTACAGAAGTTAATATTAGAAGTACAGCATTAGCAGTTGAAATCTAGAGGAGTGAGGAGTGTCCTCACGGAAGATGATGGGCACCAGCATGGGGTTAGACTGTGCAGCCACTGGCTTGGTCTGGCCAGTGTGACTAGCACACAGCCTTAGTCTTTTAGAGGGAAATGACTAAGTCACTGTTAAAGTTGGAGATAATAAGACAGTTTAGCCTCTATGGTCTTACATTAGCTTTACTCTTTTATGTTACCTACCTCTGTGAGTATTTAAGTCTAAAGTTTCTGGTTTAAAATCCCCCACAAATGAACTCACTACATGAATATATTTAACCAGCTAAGAAATGCTCATAGTTTGTCTAAGCAAGGCAAACTTCTAAGCATGGTGGGGAAATAGGACAAAATAAAAGGTACAGTCAGGAAACAGCATCTATTACATCACTGTAACAACTACAAATTAGAAATGCTGGCTAAAAGCACAATATATAGATGACAGTTATGAAGGACATCACAAAACTATACAATATAAATAACACTACAATATAAATAATTTGGATAATAAATCCAAATCTGTGTTAATGTTAAATTCAGAAAGCAAAATAATCCAAATGCAAAATATATAGTTCAAAGTGAAAGAAAAGGCTCATACTGGTGAAATGTTAAGAGAGTCAATGATGTGTTTAAGAAAATGGTAAAATGCATTTCAAAAACAGGAATTTCATAGAGTAGACTATTCATATAAATTGTTAGACATGTGATAGTTAAATACTTTTAGTAGCAAGTGGTTAATGGGAAATGTAGACTAGCATAATGAAAAGAGAGAGAGCAATAAATAAAGATAGAGATGAGAGAGGGACATTATTAGCTTGTGTAAATAAAATATCAAAAAACTCCCCCTTCAGGTACGGCTTGATCAAGAAACTAAACCAATGTTATCAAAGCCAAACCCTATTTCTCTCATCTCTCTGAACAGCTTGTCTCTTTATTGGTTTCATCTTTAGATATAATTTTCCTCTCATGAAGGCAAGATGGTAAGATAAATTAGAGTTTCAGGTTTATGTTTTCAAAGTTTCAAGTTCAGGGATAAAGAAAGTAATCTCTTCCTCAAAAGTTCCATAATTGGCTTTGACAAATTCTGATTTTACCTTTCTCTGGCATATCAAACATTGAGAACTGGGGCTGTGATGCTCTGATGGCCTAAGCCTGAATTACATAGTACCCAGGAATTGGTGGCAGAGTCAACCATGAGAATAAAAACTGCATTGGTTGAAAGCGGAATACAATTAGTTCCCCAAAAACTATTCCTTTTACTGTTACTAGAAAAAGAAAAGAAGGATGCTTAGTAGCAATTCAAAGACATCACTGCCATTAAATTTTACAAAGCCTTGAATATTATCACAGAGAAGTTGTGGGTTTTGTCCTATATTTAATAGCAAACAAGGAGAAGATGGGCACTATAATAAAAGGTGAATTAAAGAGAATGAATCAAATAGCAACTAGAAGATTGTATCACAGACAAATTCATTGGATGTTCTTTCTAGCAATTCTGATCACACTCCATTAAAAAAAAAAAAAAGATGGGAAATTATGGAGAATAAATACTGCATAAAAGAATATCTTTGACATATCACTCCTGACAAGACTAAGCCAAATGTTATGGAGATAAGTAACTCTAGAATAAAATATTAAACCAATTTCTCTTATTTGGTTTTGATTTAAAGTTGCACTAAGCAAAATGATTTATCTTCTGTCCAGAAATAATAAATCAAATAATTTTAATGGAGTAAAAGAGGAGAAAAATGGGAGATTCAGGGGAATCAGTTATTTGTCAAAATGTAAACTTAAGCAATAATATTCCAAATTCTCTCCTCATTGGCTGATTTCATTACATTCTGTCAAGCTGAAAAAAAAAATCAACACAACAAAGCAAATCTCTGTCACAAAAATTGGGCATTATGATACCAGGAATTAATGGAGGGATAGAATAATTGTAGCACATCAGACAGAAAACTAGTTCAATACGGACTCAACTTCTAAACTGAAAAAAAGCTCAGAGGGGAAAGGAAAATGAATGTCTCCAACTTTGTATCTAACAGAGTTTACCTATTTTTCTTCGAGTCATGTATTATGGAAGAGGCTCAGAAATATTTTCGATGCATGAGTTAATAAAAGAGGATGACAAGATACCCTAAGGTGGGGCGGGGGTGGGGGGAGGAAGTGGCACTACAATGCTGCTGACTGTTGAAAGTCAACGTACTGGATCTAGAGAATGTTATGAATTTCTTCTTATTCCTTCCTTTGCTTGTATGGGAAGGCATCAAGGGCCTTCCCATTCACTGTATCTGCCTTAGACAGTTTCTCCATTCTACCACAAGGTTTCTGATCTCTCTCAAGAATCAAGCTGACTTCTTTAGCCTTCTCCCCTGACTGAATATCAATGTGGAGAATATTTTTATTCAAATTTCTGCTAAATGGGGGAAAACAGATCATAGACTCAGAAATTTTATGTTAATTTTTGGTGAAAATAGTGTTTTTTTCATTGTTGTTTCATGGGTGAATGCTAAATTTCTAGAAGATTAAAAATAATAATCATCATAACTGTTAAAGCCAAACAGCATCTGCTAAAGTTATAGCAGCAACACCAAGAAATCACAGAAGTGTCTCAGGAGCAAAAAGAGGAGAATGCTATAAGGAAAAAGCACAATCAAGCATGCTGAGTTTCTCTGAGAGAGTCAGCAAGAATAGTGTGATCCTTATAACTGATCACATGAAGGTCATTGGATTTTGACAAAAGGAATTCCAATAAAGTGTGGGGCAAAAGTCCTATTTTAACAAGATTAGGAGTAAATGGAAGTGAAGAACTTGATACATTTTATAAAGAATTATTTCTGGAAGTTCAGCTTTAAATGAAGGCCGAAAAAGTAGTGCAAATACAGAAGAGAGATATAAGGTCAAGAGGAGGATCCATTCTCTTTGAGTTGATGTTGTTTGTTTATTGTTGCCTTTGTTTAGATGGGGGAGGTAGGAGTCTTTATAGTCTGATAGGAATAATCCAGGAGAACAAGGGAAGATTCAGAGACAGAACATATAAGCTGAGTAGGAAAGTATTCTAAGTGGGTTTAACTGGGGATAGAAGAAAAAGTGAACACAATGAGGGGAAGTTTGGGGACTTGGTGGAAAGATATGGAAAGCAACAGAAGATTTCTTTTGTTATTGAAACCATATAAGGAAAGCTGATAACCTAAGGGTGAGGAATGGGGAAGAAGAAGGAGTTAAAGATAACTTTACATTTTTAAGTGGTAAAACCACCATGAATAAAGAGAGCACCAAGATTCATTCTTGAAGAGGTAATAATCTTTCAGTGTATTTAGTTAGCAATGCCTAAGTGACATCCAGGTACAGTTAGCCAAGTTCTCAGAAATGAAATATGACAATGTGAGAGAATTATCAGGACTAAACATTCAGATTTGTGATTATCCAGGCAGAGATAAGAGTTAAACCAAAGAATTAGATGACACAGACAAAGAAGGCAGGGAAAGAGTAGAAAAGATGAACAAGAACAGAGCCTTTGGGAAATTTCTGTACTTATGGAATAGAAGCAAGAAATTGTTTCAAAGGAGATAGAATAGTGGTGCCTAAGAACCAAAGAATTGTTTTGTGGACCTAGGAACACATAGAATTGTGATGTGACAGAGAAACCAAACAGTACTGTCCAAAAGCTAAAGAAATGCAGAGGGAAAGACCAGCTAGGTAATACCACTGGATTTAGCAGGTGCAGGGTCATTTCAAGAAACTCACTAGATTGATATGGGTAATATGTCCAACTCCACAAATTAATCAATGTTTGAAAGGAAGTAATGGTTGTCAATTTCTTTTGAAAAGTTTGACCTTGGAGAGAATGGGAGAGCTAGACTAGTAGTTTGAAACGGTGGCAGAATCAAGAAACTTAATGTATTAATGGGAGTGAAAGACATAACATAATTACAGGATGAAATGAAATGTCAGGGGAAAGACAGAAATTGAAAACATCAGTAAGAATGAAGATAATGGATAAAGTGAGCCTTCCTTCCCTTCCAACAAAACATGCTTTGGACCCATCTTACCTGTAAAACTCTTCTTAGAACCTTTCCCAGTTGTGGAAAAAATGGGGCACAAGAGGATGGCCCTATCTCAGGTCTCTAGTGAGTATCTTGGACATGCTGCCAAGGTGGCTTCATGCAAAAAAAATTCAAGAGCAAACTATAATAAAGTGAAAACAAGTTTATTTAGAGAGACGCACACTCCAGAATGTGGGCCAAACTCAGAAGGCAAAAGAGGCCTAAAATGGGGTGGTAGTTAATTTTTACAGGCTGTGTAATTTTATAGGGTGATGAGTGGGAGGAATATTCTAACTACCTGGGAGGAGAGGTGGGGATTCCTTGAACTGAAACAACCACTCATATTTTTGCCATTTATGGTTGGTCTTAGAACTGTCATGTTGTCTGTGGGTGTTATTTAGCATACGCTTACTCCTTGGAAGGAAAGTTATGACCAACCTAGACAGCATATTAAAAAGCAGAGACATTACTTTGCCAACAAAGGTCCATCTAGTCAAGGCTATGGTTTTTCCAGTGGTCATGTATGGATGTGAGAGTTGGATTGTGAAGAAAGGTGAGCACCGAAGAATTGATGCTTTTGAACTGTGGTGTTGGAGAAGACTCTTGAGAGTCCCTTGGACTGCAAGGAGATCCAACCAGTCCATCCTAAAGGAGATGAGTCCTGGGTGTTCATTGGAAGGACTGATGCTGAAGTTGAAACTCCAATACTTTGGCCACCTCATGTGAAGAGCTGACTCTTTGGAAAAGACCCTGATGCTGGCAGGGATTGGGGGCAGGAGGAGAAGGGGACGACAGAAGATGAGATGGCTGGATGGCATCACCGACTCGATGGACATGAGTTTGAGTAAACTCCGGGAGTTGGTAATGGACAGGGAGGCCTGGTGTGCTGTGATGATTCATGGGGTCGCAAAGAGTCAGACACGACTGAGCGACTGAACTGAACTGAAGGTATTCAGGGTGACAAAGGATGAGATGGTTGGATGGCATCACTGGTTCAATGGACATGAACTTAGGCAAACTCCAGGAGACAGTGAGAGACAGGGAAGCCTGGCATGCTGCAGTCCATGGGGTCGAGAAGAGTCATACATGACTTGGAGACTGAACAACAATGTATTACAATGAACATATGATGAGACTCAAGGTTTACGGGAAGTCAAATCTTCCTCCATCTTGGACCTACTCCTAACCAGTTCTAACTGGTTTTTGTGGTATCCTATTCTTCTTAATGGTTGTATCATTCTTTCAATGGTTGTACCCTGCCCCTTTCCTTCCTATCTCACCCCCAACATCTGATGACTTGTTGATACCCCTAATTTCCTCCAAGTCAGGATGAGATTTAGGACATATTTGCATGCTGGTCCCAGCCTGGATGATCTTCATGCCTCAGGCTTCATTTCAAGTATTTCTTTCTGTAAAAGAATTTTTTCCTACAACACTCTCTGAAGTAGTGTAGGAGTCATACCCTATCACAGCATATTATTTATTTTCTTGAGAGAACTTATCAAAATAAGAAACCATTTTTCTTTCTTGGTTATCTCCAAGCTTTATGAGAGGGAATCTGTTCCAAACAGCAGTGTAATTTGTTTTGCATTATAATAAGCAATAAATCAACATTTGTAGGATAAAGGTAGAGAAGTGGAACTTATAAAACTAAAGAAGGAGTTCTCTTTAGAAAAAAAGAGGAACACTTTCTTTCCATGAGAAAAATTGATAGCTGTAATTGTTAGAAATTTTGTGGTAGATAGGAGCAATTGTAAGGCAACTCAATTTGATACGGTAGGAGGCAAGGTAATCTGTTAAAATAATATCCCAAATTCACGGGGCTTTTTTGATTTGCCAGTTACTGTGTTCAGTACTTTTCAGCAATATCCCACTTAATCCTCACAACAGCCCGTGGGTGGCCCACTGTTCTCCACATCTTGCGGTTAAGGCAGAGAAGAGGAGATGCAGCCACAGTCACCCAGCAAGAAAGACGCAGGACGGAATCCAGGCTTATCCTAAATCTCTCCCTCTTACCCATGATGATACACTGTAAGGTGTGAGGAGAGTCCAATCAGACTTGGAGACGTAAGGCAGCAGAAAACCTTAGGCACAGTTGCACAGCAGAATGTTTCCAGAGTCAGGATTGAGTTAAGATAAAGGAAAGATTTTGAGTGGCTGTCCTAGAGCAGGGCCATAAACTGGGGCTGTGTCTCCCAGAACTCCCTTCCCTATGAAGTGCTAGTCACAAAGAGACACTGTGTGAGAGGGGAAGGCGGGAGAGAAGCCTCGTGGGGTCTTCACCAGCCTGCCAGCGAGAGGAGGGCACCCGCGCGCGCTCAGCGCCGCGCTCGCCGCCCTCGACCTGACCCGGCGTGGGGGCCGCGGCCCGGTTTCCCTCAGCCCAGTGCCGCCAGCACCCTCGGCTTCTGCCGGAGCTCCCCCTCCAAATGCCAAGTGACTAGGGGCAGCCGCTGAGGCACCAACCAAGGCCGCAGCTCCTCCAGCATCATGTCTCCTCCTCCCGCGTTTCCGGCTCCTGGGCTAGTGAGTGTTGCTCTTCATGACTCAGAAGACCGGCCTCTCTTGCAGGCCACCCACAGGTCTGAAGGCGAGGCTTTGACGGTGGTGAGAGGCCGCGGGAGCCAGCGCCCGCCCTGTGGGTGCCCTGCTGTCCTTGCTCGCTCCACTTTCCTTCTGCTCTTCCTTCGGGAAGGGCTTGCTCTGCCAACTTCAGCCCCAGCGGGAGACACAGAAGCAACAGGGATACCTGGCCTGTTTGGCCAGCACCACAGTGGCCCACGTCACAGCCCTATAAGAGATCCTATATTCTATATCATTCTTAGCATTTTTGCTTCTTATTTTGTATCATTCCTAACATTCTTGCTTTTCAGCTAGTAGCTTTCAGGACAAAAAGGCCCGGTTGTTGGAAGAAAGCATGAAGCCAGCTGACGCTTGTGCTACTATCCAGCACTGATCTAAAAAATACAAGTAATAAATAAAGAAATAAAAAATCAATGATGGACAAGCCCTGCGAAGGAATTTGACATATAAGAACAGCTGAAAGACAAAGTGAGTTAAGGAATTCTGTATACATTTCTTCATAGCCCTGTGTGGTGTGAGCTGCTTTGTCACACAACATCTTTTCTGAGAAGTCCACCCTCTAGACCGTGTTAGATATTTCTCCTTGCATTGTCCCTGAAATCCTAATACATTGAACTCAAACTGAACATTTACTCCTCTGAAGCTGACACCTTTTATTTCTCTAGCACCTATCCTAGAATCTCAGAAAGAAAGGAGGAAGGGTTGTATGGCAATTCTATCTCAATAAAACTGGGAAAAAATAAGGAAGGAAGTGGAAGGTGGGGAGTTCTTTCTGTTAGTTTGTTTGTTTCCCACTCCTTTCATATCATCTTGCAGAATATCACACACCTGTAGGTACTCAGTAAATTCTTTGTTCTAAAGTACATATGTCCAGAAATTACAGTACAATGAGGTCTTGCCACATATCTCATAGCTATCTTTGTTTTATGTTATTACATTCCACAGGGTACTCTGATCACAGTACACTCTTTAAAAGTACTTTGTTGTTTTACAAACTTTCTTCTCAAATGTTTTCTAATCCTCATTGAAAAACAAAGTCAATTATGTGTAACTCATTTAATTAACTTGGCCATGAAAATGAAGTGAATAAACAGTTAGCAGAAAAAAATAAATATGCTATAAAAAGAGATTTAAGTATATATTTTGTATCAATACAAAACAAATATAATAAACTTTGTGTAGATAAGTAATACATGGAAAGCAAGGCATCTGCAAATATCATTAATATCTTAAGTAAAATGAGGAAATCATTTATTATAGTGAACAGTTTATATGAGGACATATAATAACAAGACTCCAAAATGTGAAAATATTATAATTCTGCTTTAATGTTACGAATTCATGGCCATTTTTACATGCTGTTTTAGTCAAGTTAAGCAAAAACAAATAGCTTAGGTGAGCCTTTAATATTATTTGTGTGTGTGTGTATATATATATATAAAACCATGGACTTCCCTGGTAGCTCAGTCAGCAAAGAATCCACCAACAATGCGGCGGGCGGGGGGGGACCTGGGCTTGAACCCTGGGTAGGGAAGATCCCCTGGAGAAGGAAATGGCAACCCACTCTAATATTTTTGCCTGGGAAATCCCATGGACAGAGGAGTCTGGCAGGCTATAGTCCATGGGGTTGCAAAGAGTTGGACACGACTGAGCGACTTCACTTCATTTATATATATATTATTTTTAAATAAAAATATTTTATAAAATAAAATTTTATAAAATTCATGTTTTTATACATATATAATACATAATGAACCAAAAGTTAATAAATATCTGAGGCATGCAATTAAAAGATAATATATGGTATTGAGAATCTCAACCACATACATTTACTAAATACATATTGTTAAACACATAATATGCTATTTAAAAGCCCCAAATTATGCACAGTATCTTCTCCCCAGTTTAAATCCAAATGCCACAAATGATAGATATTTAATGGTAGGACTAACCATAAAACAAAAGATATACAGCTTGTCAGACAAAATTGAATTGAACCTACTGATGTAACTTGGAATAGAAAAGTGGACAGGTTTATGTGGATTTAAAAAACACAAGGGAGAATATATACCGGAGAGATGACTCTCAGGTGGAACCACAAAAAGGCACCAAAGAAAAATGAGCATCTATGAATAGAAGACTGATGGAAACTTCTCAGGATAGTTGCCTGGAGAGTTATCTGCAGGTTATCTTATGGATGGTCCTGCATAACTAGTGAGACACTTCTTTTCTCTGCCTATAGAATTGGTTCCTAGTCAGTGATCTAAACAGAATGTGCTTTAAGCAGAGTAAGTTATTTTCCTGGGAGGCATCTACTCTGTGGATGCTGAAGCTGTTGAGAGAAAAGTGAGTCACAATAACTTCAAACCTACAAGAGATATCCAAAGAGAAATGAAGGGAATTCCAACTTTGGTGGGGAGGGTAAAACATGTGAAAGTACTTTACTCATAAAGAAGATACTTCTTACTTGGGTAATTATATGAGTTCTAAGCAAATCCTCCTACTCCAAAGGAAAACACCATTAAAAAAAAAAAAAAAAATCCTGACAATGGGTCAGGTTTTCCACTTACACAGAAACCATAGCAACTTACTGATCCATTCAGTGAAACAGTATGTTAGGTAAACAGACACAGCTGTCTAAAACAAATTTTCACTACTTACCCATAAAAATATATATAAATGAGCCATATATATAATATACATTATATATATATAAACTTCCCTGGTGGCTCAGACGGTAAAGTGTCTGCCTACAATGCGGGAGACCCAGGTTCAATCCCTGGGTTGGGAAGATCTCCTGGAGAAGTAAATGGCAACCCACTCCAGTATTATTGCCTAGAAAATCCCATGGACAGTGGAGCCTGGTAGGCTATAGTCCATGGGGTTGCAAAGAGTTGGACATGACTGAGTGACTTCACTTCACTTATATATAAATATATATATATATATATAATTTTAAAATAAAAATATTTTTATAAAACAAAGTTTTATAAAATTCATGTAATTTTTATAAATATATAATGAACCAAAAATTAATAAATATCTGAGGCATGCAATTGAAAGATGATATAAATTATTGATATAAGAAGAAACATACAATGCAACAAACAGGAACTTAAGATTCTAATTTATATCTTCAGCATGATCAAGATAATGTGGTCTAAGTGAAAAAAAAAAGAGCATATTACCATGAAATTGAATAATTCAGACAACTAGATACAGTCTTTGAAATTAAAAATATGTTCTTGTAAGTGATTTATTCTTCTAGCTATGATAGTATAGCTTATATTATATCATATGAATTCTTAAAATATAAACTACCATGAAAGAGGTACAGATATGAATCTTCGCGAAAACGTGGAAACGCTGCTATATAGCAGCCAGGGTGTGAGAGGCTATAATCTAGAAACAAGGGGAACTCACTAAGTTGAACCCAAAGTTCTGTACACTGCTTTCCCCTTTGGGGGCATTTACTTATTTTTGGTACATGGATGAGAAACAGGAAAATGGACAGCTTCTAAGAGGCAAGAAACCAGAAAAAATTTTGTAAAGTACTCCAGGGCAAGGAGACAAAAAAATGGAGTTTAGAGACATGAAGGTAAATAGGGCTTTATTACAGAGAAGGTGGAACAAAGAAGTTAGTCCAATACATGTCAATAATTTCATATTTAGGCATTTGCTTATATTTAAGGTGCACAGGGCAAAACAATAAGAAATCACACAGAAAATAGCTATCCAAAATAGTGAACTTTTTGGCAGACCCAAAGTACTGGACACAGAGAAACTGAAACTCAGTATTTATCATGAAGGAGAATCCTAGTGAATATTACATGCTCACATTTGGAACACCTAGAGCAGAAATCCCCAACCCCCGGGCTGGAGACCTGTACAGGTCCACAGTCTGTTAGGAACCAGGCCACACAGCAGAAGGTGAGCGGCAGGCAAGCCAGCCACTTGCCCATTCATCTGTTGCTCCCCATCACTCACAATGCTGCCTGAACCATACATCTATCGATGGAAAACCTGTCTTTCACAAAACTGGTTCCTGGCGCCAAAAAGGTTGAGGACTGCTGAACTAGAGGATTACATCATCAGATTAAAAGACTAGAAAACACTCTCCAGTTTTTAATTGGGCTCAGGTAATCTATTCATGCACTATTTGCCAGATAATAGAGTAAATTCTCTCTAGAGGAATTAAAAACCATCTATATCCTCTATCATTTCTATATGAAATACTGGCATTTAATAAAAAATTGCTAGGCATACGAACTAACTCAATGAATGAGTGTTTGTATATATATATATATATATATATATATATATATATGCACATATATGCATACAAAGATGAATGAATATGTGAATGAATGAAGAGGGGAAAAGAGTGAACACAAATGGAAATGCAAATAATATACACATTGTAGTTATCAGGCTTAATTAAAATAACTCATCATTTCAAGAAAATAAATGAAAAATAAAAAAGAAAAGAAGTGATTTATAAAAGTGAATCAGATTCTATATGAAAGGATTCAAGTGGAAATTGTAGAAATAAAACTAAACTAAGTTAAAACAAGAACTTAGTATATCAGTTTACCTACTGATAGCAGAAGGAATAAGTGAACTTAAAAATACATTGCCAGTATATATCCAGACTTGACATGGAAAGCAAAAAAGATGGAAGACACATGAAAGAATGTAAGAGATTTATGAAGCATAGTGAATACATTTAACATATATGTAATTTGAGTCTCAGAGAAGGCAGAGGAGAAAGCATGGAAAAGAAACACTTAAGATAATGGCTATGATTTTTTAAGGCTGATCAAATGCATCAACCCACAGATTGAAAAAATGCTAGAACCCAAGTAGACAGAATAAATAGAAAGTAAATGACAGTAAGGCATGTCACATTAATATTTTAAAATTGTTTAAAATTAAAGAAGCACTCTCTAATAGAAACAAATAAAACAATATCTATGACTTTTTAAGAAGTAAAAAAAAATTGAGAGTTGAGTTTTCAACATAAAAATGGAAGCTAGAAGACAGCAAATCATTATCTTTGACTGAAAGAAAATACTTGTCAATTCCAAAACACATATTTATGAAATAATAACATTACTAGGCAATGAAAAACAAAGACTGCTTTTCTTCATTAATCTTATTTTAAAGTGTCTCATGCAAAAGAAAATTATTCCATCTGGAAAACCAGAAATAGAGGAGGGAATAAATAGTGATTGAAAATAAGTGAAAGTGAAGTTGCTCAGTTGTGTCCGACTCTTTGCGACCCCATCGACTATAGCCTACCACGCTCCTCCATCCATGGGATTTGCCAGGCAAGAGTACTGGAGTAGGTTGCCATTTCCTTCTCCAGAGGATCTTCCCGACCCAGGGATCGAACCCGGGTCTCCCACATTGTAGGCAGATGCTTTTCCGTCTGAGCCACCAGTGATTGAAAGATACTATTATGTTCAGTTCAGTTCAGTTCTGTTGCTCAGTCCAGTCCGACTCTTTGAGACCCATGGACTGTAGCATGTCAGGTTTCCCTGTCCTTCACCAACTCCCAGAGTTTACTCAAACTCATGTTAATTGAGTTGGTGATGCCATCCAACCATCTCATCCTCTTCCCCTACTCCTCCCACCTTCAATCTTTCCCAGCATCAGGGTCTTTTCAAATGAGTCAATTCTTCGCATCAGGTGGCCAAAGTATTGGAGTTTCAGCTTCAGCAACAGTCCTGCAAATGAATATTCAGGACTGATCTCCTTTAGGATGGACTGGTTAGATTTCCTTGCAGTCCAAGGGACTCTCAAGAGTTTTATCCAACACCACAGTTCAAAAGCATTAATTCTTTGGCACTCAGTTTTCTTTATATACCTTTATGTGGGTAAATATAAATGAAAATTGACTGTAGAAATGCTTATAATGTCTACTGGGGAATAAAATATATAGAACTAAAATGCATGATAGAACAACAATGACAAGTAGCAGGAAGATGATAAATGGAATTGTCTTGGAAATGAAGACTAATTATATTAAATTATGTTAATTCAACAATAATCATTTTAATATCTAAGAAGTCAATGAAAGAAGAGTAAAAAGAATGTATAAGTAATGACAATAGAGGAGAGTGGAGAAATAACAATTTATACAAAAGAAGGCAAAAGATAAAAAATTAAAGAGAGGTAAGAGAGATTGAAACTAAATAGTGTCTGTAAATAAAATAAATACTCCAAATAAAATATGAAATTTTCTTCCTGGATAAAACTGTAACAACAAAACAATCACAGAAACAAATTACATGTTTCTTAGAAACATACACTTTAAATATGATGTTCCGAAGGTTGAAAATAAAAGAATGTAAAATGACATATTATGCAAAGAAACACTAAGGACAGCAACAAGAAACTGACTCAGCTATACTATCATAAATCCAGTGACATTAGGTCAAAATCATTACAAGAGGTAAAGAAGCACACTTCATGTGATAGAGTATGCATTACTTTTTTATTAGTGTAAAAATTTACCACAAATATAGCAGCTTAAAATAATACACATTTATTTATCTCACAGTTTCCATGGATTAGAAAGTCAGGAATGGCTTATTTGAGTTCTCTGCTTTAGGGTCCCAAGACACTAACTAGTAACAAAATGCTATCAGTATGTTTGCTAGACTTCATCCTCACTCATGAATAGGACTAATGAAGAATACGTGCCTTCATTTTTGTTTGTCTGGAAATGTTATTTCACTGAATATAGGTTTCTGTGTTGGCAAGAGTTTTCTTTCATAGAAAGTTGTCTATATTAGAATGCTTCAGAGGAACAGAAGCAATGAGATAGAGAGATGATAGATAGATAGATAAATAGATAGACAGATAGGAATGTAAGAGGAAATATAGGTACTCATTTTGTTATGAAAGCTGACAAGTTCCACAAGCTGGAGAATGAGGAAAATCCGTGTTATAATTCAGTTCAGGTCTGTAAGTCTGTGAATCAAAGGGCTGTTAGTGTAAGTCCTAATCTGAGTCTGAGCACTTGAGAACCAGGAGCATTCAGATCCAAGGACAAGAGAATATGGATGACCCAACTCAAGCAAAAAGAAAAAAAAGAAATCACCCTCCTTACATGTTCTGGTTCTCTTCCATCCTCAACAAACTGAATGATGCCCACCAGCACCAATGAGGGTGCTATCCTTCCCTCAGTCTACTAATTCAAACGCTAATTTCTTCTTTGGTTACTCTCATAAACATATCCAGAAATAATGTTTTCCCAGCTGCATTGGCATCCCTTAGCCCAGTTAACACATAAAATTAACCATTACCATACCATTTCATTATCTTCTAGCCAGGGAGGAATTTGCTCATTCAGGTTGTCGGCAGAATTTATTTACTTATGGAAATAGGAAATACATAGGACTAAGGGTTACAGTTTCTCAATGGCTGTTGGATAGAAACTGTTGCCAGTTCCCTGCTATGTGGCCCTCTCCATAGACAGCTTCCTCTCCTTCTAGAAGAGGCCAAAAATTCAGTATAATAGAAATCACATGTATTTTAAAAAATAAAAGGGATTTCCCCGGCAATCCAATGGTTAAGACTCTTCATTTTCAAATTCGGGCTTCCCTGGTAGCTTAGCTGGTAAAGAATCCACCTACATTGTGGCAGACCTGGGCTTGATCCCTGGGTCAGGAAGATCCCCTGGAAAAAGGAATATCAATCCACTCCAGTATTCTTGCCTGGAAAATTCCATGGACAGAGGAGCCTGGCAGGCTACAGTCCATGGGGTTGCAAAGAGTTGGACGTGACTGGGCGACTAAGCACACACTTACAATGCAGGGGCCGCAGATCCTTGCTCAGGGATCTAAGATCCAACATGCCAAGCAGTGTAGCCAAAAAAGAAAAAAAAAAAAAATACACACTCTCTCAGAGATCATACAAAATGAAATCATAATGTGTATTTTTAAATTAATATGAATTTTTATATTAGATTTTAATTGGTTTGCAAATTAATTTCAACAAATATGAAGACACTGAAAATGTCCAGAGTATTATCTTTGCATGGAAATGAATTAAGTTATAAATCAATAACATCATCATTATCATCAAATGAAGAAGCAGACAAGGGTGAGAAGAGGGGAATTTGAACTAAGAGGACGGGGGAGAAAGGAGGAGGATTATAAAGAGATCCTCAAATATTTAGAAACAACACATTTCTAAATGACAGATGGATCACAGAAGAAATAAAAATGTAAGTGAAAAAACATTCTGCTCTTGAATCATACTGAAAACACAATATATCAAAGCCATTGAGATAGAGATAATTCTTTGTAGAGGGCTATTTTTCAGTTTAAATGTATACATTATAGAAGAAAGGATGAAAATCAATTATAACAAGTTCCATCTCAAGAAATTATATTTAAAAACAGAAAATGAATCCATATAATTTGTATAAAGAAAGATATAATAATGGTAAGAATTGAAATTTATAAGATAGAAAATAATAGAGCAATTAAGAATAGTAATACAGACAAAAGATGCATGCTATGCTTCAATGAAATTCTTATGTAAAATTACATTATGAAATAATAAAAATGATAAATAATAAAATGTCAATCAAAAAGGTAATGTCTATAGTAACTCAATTATTTCTAATTGTCTTGATTGATTGCATTAAACAAATGTATTCTTTGAAACTTGAACAATTAAATGAAAAGGAAATTCCTAGAAAACTATCAAACTGCCCTCTACAAAACACAGAAAAGCTTTCAGAAAACTGAAAAGGTAATCAAGTGTATCTCCTGTATATTACCCTCACTCACACAAATGCAAAGGTCATCAGGACATTTCATAATTTATTTTTACCAAATCTGCCAATTTGGTAACTGTTTCAAAAAGGAGGAAGGAAAAGAAAGCCAACTCTTGCACATTCATTTTGTAATTCTAGCAATACTTTGAAAGGAAAATTGGAAAGGAAAAGTGTCAAGAAAAGAAAATATAGAGCAAACTCACCTATGAAGACTCATGTAAAATTTTTAAATTTACCTATGCCTTATTTAAAGTCCGAAATCTTTACACTGTATAGATTACACTGTATAAAACAAATTAATTTTAAAAATGCCCCCAGTAAAGAATTGGAATACTGGGAAGAATAAAATGAAGTTGCCTTCAAAGGAAGATAACTATCTTCAGGGCTGAGTTCCTGTAAGGAAATCAGAAAATATTACTATTAACCTAGAATTCAGTTCTTATGAATATTAGCAATCAAATGTGGGGACAAGATAAATATATTTTCAGGAATTTTATGTTTCAGAAAGCTTAACTTTTTAAAAATAAACTTGAGCCTCTGGTGGGAGGAACCCTGGAAAGAATAAGAGAATAAAAAGACATGAATTACAAAACAGTTTCCCCACCCCCTCACCCCCAGCTTTATAGCCAACCTAGGAAATAATAAGTCCAAATGAAAATAGAAAAATAGGAAGGGAGATTCATCACATAATGAAAAGATAAACATATATTTCACATAGGCTTTGTGATTTAGGATTTCTTTTCGTTTTTTGCAACTACTTTCATACTTGCAGAGGATGAAATGGTTAGATAGCATCACCGGCTCAGTGGGCGTGAAACTGAGCAAACTCTGGGAGACAGTGGAGGACAGAGGACCCTAGCCAGCTTCAGTCCATGCAGTTTAAACAGTAGGATGTGACTTAGCAACCGGAAACAACAACAATGAGAGCAACATACTTCTTGTTTGAATAACTGTCAAAAAATAATAATATTTGCAGTATTACTAATTTACTTCAATTTTTAGTATCACCTCAGACCACAACATAAATGAATCATGATTACAGGTAAAAGATGGACAGAAATTTCTGTCTTATGTCAGGTATTGGAAAATTGATAGAAAGTGTTTAAATTGATTTCTCAAGAAATAACTCTAACTCCAGTGTTGAAGTTTATTGCTTAAAGTTCAAAACAGAATAAACTACTAATGATAAAGATAAAAACTATTATAAAACTAAAACTATTAAGGCCTGGATAAAGGAAAAGAGGTCAGGAATAAGGTATTAAAAAGTTTAATAACTCTTATGGGGAAATGATATATATTGAAAAACATGGATAAGTCATGTGACCAGACGTTTCTATATATTTCTTATTGTCATTGCTGATGACCAGAGAAAATAATACATTATTTCAGGGGACTGTGGTAGAATTTACTTGGAGGGAATACATACGTTTTACTTTTATAAAATATATTTTTGCATCTGCCTCAGGATATATTCAGTATTTATTTACCTGTTACTCACTATAGGTATTCAAGCACTTAGCGTGTCTTAGGATTTAAACTTAAGGTGGAGAATATAAAATTAATTAGGTTATAATTATTTATCTGTTTTTTACTAATTTTATTTGGAGAGTAAAATTGAAAAGTGTGAAAAGTACTGCAGGTTTCAGAAGTAGAAGTTACCAAGTAACTTTATTGACACTATTTTTGTTCTCTAGCCATTTGGAGGTAAATTCCTTCCAAGACTTTTCTTCTTTGTGCTGCACACTCTCCTTTATGTATCTTTTTTTGTCACATTATTCTTAGAGCAGTTACAATGTTCTAAAACCTTCAGATACATTAACTCATCCTCACAGGAATCTTTGAGAAAGTATTCATTAGCCCCACTTGAGAGATGATACTGTGAGGCACAGAGCTTAAATGACTTATTTTATAACATTTCAAAATGGGAAGGCCAGGATTTGAACCCAAGCAGACTAGTTCCAGATCCCATGGACCTAAAAACTGCATGTTTCTATTATAGAACAAAATCTAAATGTTATATATTATTATTGCCTATACCATTCCAAGCCCCATCAGTTTGCCGGTATTAGTAAAATTGATGCCCAAAATGGAATGGATGCTATTCCAGGGGTAGTCTAATCCAGAAAGATTAAAATTAAGACACTATTGTCCTCATTTTGAACACTCATCTCTGATCTCATCTCTGATGGACTTTCGTGTGTGTGTGGATAGTTTCACCTGCAATGAACTTCATGTTGTTAATTTCTCATGTTTTTCTTTTCCCCCTTAAGATTCATCTCTTTGATCCTGTCCGTGGATATTTTACACCCAAGTATGCTCATCTTTCCTTAAAATATTTTTCCTATTACTGGCTGAGGTATAAAATCAGTGGCTAATCAAGGTAGCAAAACTTTAGTTTTTTTGGTTAAAAACCTTGACTCTCAAGTCAGACGGATTGTGCTCAAATTCCAACTCTGTATACCTCAATGAATCTCAGTTTTTTATCAGTCAATCACTGCTACTAATTGTGTAGGGGAACCATCTCATATCTCTGATGCAATGTTGTAAATACTTAATAAGCTATGTGTCTAAAATTGCACAACTAATCATTGAACTTCTTTCTTTTGGGTGGTACTCTGTTGATGGTATAAGGTAATGATAATAACTCTAATGGGTGTTTTTCATTATCATTTCTAAACTAGAGGAAATTTGTGCAGCATCTGAGATTTTTAAAAATATCATAGTACATAAAATATTGACCAATCATAGAAGATTCTCAGTGAGCATATTCCAAAGCAATGAAACCAAAAAGAGTGGGTAGATCTAATATCATCTGTCTTTTTCCATGTCCCTTCTTCTGTTCCCCAGGTTTAGTAGCAACAAGGAAGGAATTGCTCTCTGTTCCTGGGTGGGCTTTATTTTTAGCAGATTCAGCAGGAGATCAAGGAAACTCTCCTTCCTCAAAAAACCATCAACTCTTTGCATTGAAAGGGACCTCAAAGCATATTCTAGTTAACTCTCTACTTCATGGCTACATTCCCAGGACATCACCTATTTCTTATTCTCAATCCCACAACACAGCTTCTATATACAGCCCCAAACCTGTATGCAGACCAAGAAGCAACAGTCGGAACCAGACATGGAACAACAGACTGGTTCAATTTTGGGAAAGGAGTACATCAAGGCTGTATATTGTCACCCTGCTTATTTAACTTCTATGCAGGGTACATAATGCGAAATGCCAGGCAGAATAAAGCAGAAGCTGGAATCAGAATTGCTGGGAGAAATATCAATAAGCTCAGATATGCAGATGACACCACACTTATGGGAGAAAGCAAAGACAAACTAAAGAGCCTCTTGATGAAGGTGAAAGAGGAAAGTGAAAAAGTTGGCTTAAAACTCAATGAATATTGAATGAAAAACTAAGATCATGGCATCCGATCCCATCACTTTATGGCAAATAAATGGGGAAATAATGGAACCAGTGACAGACTTTCTTTTCTTGGGCTCCAAAATCACCACAGATGGTGACTGCAGCCATGAAATTAAAAGATGCTTGCTCCTTTTAAATCCATAGAAGAAAAGCTGTGACCAACCTAGACCATGTATTAAAAAGCAGAGACATTACTTTGCTAAAAAAGGTCCACCTAATCAAAGCTATGGTTTTTCCAATAGTCATGTATGGATGTGAGAGTTAGACCATAAAGAAGGCTGAGCACTGGAGAATTGATGCTTTTGAACTGTGGTGTTGGAGAAGACTTTTGAGAGTCCCTTGGACTGCAAGGAGATCCAAGCAATTCATCCTAAAGGAAATCAATCCTGAATATTCATTGGAATGACTAATGCTGAAGCTCAAGCTCCAATACTTTGGCCTTCTGATGTGAAGAGCTGACTCACTATATGCTGGCAAAGATTGAAGGCAGGAGAAGGGGATGGCAGAAAACGAGATGGTCAGATGGCATCACTGACTCAATGGACAGGAGTTTGAGCAAATTCCAGGAGATGGTGAAGGACAGGGAAGCCTTGCATGCTGCACTCTATGGGATCACAAAGAGTCAGACACAGCCTGGAATATTAAGTCAAACTCTCATAAGTGAGACAAAAATTGATATTTTTAAATTAGTTTTGCAGCAAAAATGATAGAAGAAATGCAATTTTACAATTTGAATATAAATTTGTGGCTCTGATTTTTTTTGGAGGGGTTTCATCCTTCTGAGAAATTGATGAGTGCTCCAGAGTCCTTTCCCATAGAGAAAACTCAAATGTATTTACATATAATTCTATATACAACTTGAGGGAGTTTAGGGAATTCTTTTAACCCATCTAAGGAGTTTAGGTAAAAAAAAAAAAAAATGACCTGTAGTTCTTCTCAGAGCAAATGTTTGTCTGCATACCCTTTAGCATCTTTTAGATAAAAACATCCAGCATAGGTTATTACTTTGTATTAAAATACTTCATTTCCCTGGAATTGCACAAAGATCTTTACGATATCTGGTTAATGGACAGAAACCTCAAGTTAGCTCAATCTAAGGGAAAAAGCACATTAGAAATACATCAGCTGATATGAATGGTTTTGTAGAGCTCAAAAAAAAAAAAAAAAAACAAAAACAAGACAATGGTGCATGTCCAATATTCAGGTTATAATATCATCTTACTGTCCCAAAGCTCTCCACACTATGAGATCACAGTGATCACTTGCTTGTGGTAGCAGACTTAAAAACATCCTACGTCCCTACATGGTGGCCTGTCAATTACCATCAAGTAATTTACACAAAATATTAGAAATTGCCAATGAGTTCAGGGAGGAGTGACAGTGAACTTTACTCCCTACTGTAGGAAATGGTGGAAAATTAAAGTTGCTTTTTTAGTGTCTTCTTGTTGTTGTTCTCCTGTTGTTGTTATTACTTTTCTTCATTGGTTTTAGAAGAGTCAGGAAAGGCATAACTATGTTCAACACATTTGGGGAAATTCTATTTTGTAGGCAGATTGCTATATTTTTTGACTTGAGATGCTGTCAGCCTGACTTATGGGAAAGGGAGGTTGGGCTGAATATTCCTTAATGGGTGGTAGCTGGGAACGTAGTTTTCCCAAATGTGTTAAGGATATAAGATATCCCTTGGGTCTTGTTAAACTTTCAATTCCATTTATAATAAAGATAGTTCAAAAGAAAAACCAATGTAGTAAAATTTTATATTATTGTACTGCGCAAATTCATATGAAAAATCAAAGCATGGGTCCATATGAAAATGCAACTTGGATATCTATCAGTTTATCACCCACCCAACTAATAGTGCCTTCAGAAATTGTTTTCTGAGCATTTTTTCATATCACTTCACTCAATGATAATCAAATAAGTAATAAAATATCCTGCATTCATATATTTTTCCAAAGTGCTTTTATTAATATGGTCCCATCTGATCTTTATATCAATATTACAGGATTATCACAGGTTACATTTTCCCTTGGATAAAGAGATTAGCAAGGAATAGTGTATCTTGTACAGGAATGGTGTAATGATGCATTTTCTATAAGTCATATTAAGCATATTTACCATAAAATTATTTGGGGAGGAGGATCAAGATGGCAGAGTAGGAGGACATGGTACTCACCTCCCCTGACCAACACATCAAAAACACACCTGTGGAACAATTCTCATGGAAAACTAACTTGGAACTGGAAGAACTCCGAAACAGCTAAATCTGCAAGAAAGATCTCCGTGTGACCAGGTAGGATGGACCAAAAGGCACTGGGTCAGGACCTGTGCCCCTGGGAGGGATCTGTAAGGAAAAGAAGTCTACAGGTGTGGACCCTTGCTCTGGGGAGTGAGTGGGTCTAGTCACAATCTGCACAGCCTAGTTCTGGGATTCTGCACAGAACAGACAAATACCTACCCTACTGGAAAACCCACTGAGGCACACGGAGTGTTGGAGAAACCTCCACTGCACTCTCAAGGAGCGTGCACATGCGGCGTGCCAACAGCGAGGGCAGCGAGAGCTGTGCCTGGGGCTGCCTCCCTGCTGTGCTTACCAACCCAGGTCCAGCCCACTCCACACCACACCTTGGGGCGAGATTATGGTAAAAACTAGGTCTAGCTATGCAGGGACAGACTAGGGTGCCTGGGTCATGATCCAGGTGGAGACACGGAGTCCACAGTCACTGTGTAGGGCAGTGCCACAAGAACATGCCGTGGCCAAGCACTAAATTGTGAGCTCCCTGGGAGAGGACTCATCTAGCTATACGGGGACAACCCTGGAGGGTCCGGGGTGTGGGCCAGGGGAGGTCACAGTGGCCACTGTCAGCACCTCCGTAAAGTGGCGGATTGTCCTGTCTCTGATCACTCCACACCACAGCTCAGCACTAGATCTGGGGCAGAGTCCTGGAAGGAGGCAGCCCAGATCTCAGAGGGCAGCACAGCCACCTCAGTTCCTGAAGCCACAACACCCCAACTGCCAGCCTCAGCCTAGCACTAGATCTTGGACCAATACAACAGAGAAAGGGAGGTGATGTGGGGCTGCTTCTGAGCAAAATCACAAAGCTGGTGCCCATACTGAAACCAGATCGCATGCCAAAATATTGGACTCTGTTTACACAGGGACGCTCCTACATAAAGACACACCTTCAAGACCAAAGTAGGTAACTGTTTCTCCTAAAATCACACAGATAAAGTAAAACGAAAAAGCCAAGGAACTACTTTCAACAAAAGGAACAAAATAAATGCCCTGAAAGAACAAATAATGAAAGAGATCTCACTTATCTACTAGACCTCGTTTTCAAAAAGGAGGTAATAAAAATTCTAAAGGAATTTAAAAAGCATTATTGATGGAAATACAGGCCACCAATAAAAATTACATAACTCAATTGATGAAATAAAATCCAATCTAGAAGCAGTGAATGAATAGCAAGCTAAATTCACAGAACAAAGAAGCAACCTTGAAGACAGAATAAGGGAAATCATCCAAACAAATGAGATTTATGGGGTAACACAAACCATGTCTAAACATAAAGGGGTTCCAGAAGGAAAAGAAAGAGAAAGAAAAGATTGGAAATGTATTTGAAGAAATTATGGCTAAGAACATCCCATATCTAAAGAAGGAAACAGAGATCTTGATATAGAAGAAAACAGGGTCCCAAATAAGATGAACCCAAACAGATCCACACTAAAAACATTTCATAACTAAAATGGCAAATTTAAAGATAAAGAGAGGATTCTAAAGGCATCAAAAGAAAAACAAAGAGTCATTTACAAGGGAACCCCCATAAGGTTATCACCTGATTTCTCTGCAAAAACTTTGCAGGCCAGAAGACAGTGGCATGATATATTGAAAATCTTGAGGGAAAAATCTGCAACCTAGGGTATTCTACCCAGCAAGATTATTATTTAAAAGGACATCCACCTCTTGTTGTGAATGTGAATTGATGCAGTCACTATGGAAGACAGTATGAAGGTTCTTTTAAAAAACTAAAAATAGAGCTACCATGTGAGTCAGAAATTCCAGTCCTAAACATATACCTGAAAGATGATGAAAATTCTAATTCAAAAAGATACATACACCCCAATGTTCATAGCAACACTATTTATAATAACAAAGACATGGAAACAATCCAGGTGCCTGTCAACAGACAGTTGGCTTAAGAAGATGTGGTACATACATACATGAAATATTACTCAGTCATAAAAAGAATGAAATGTTGTCATCTGCAGCAAAATGGATAGACATAGAGAATATCTTAATAAGTAAAACAGATAGACACAAGTATTATATGGTATCACTTACATCTGTAACCTAAAAAATACAAATGTGTCCATATAAAAAACAGCAATGAATTCAAATACATAGAAAACAAACATATAGTTATCAAAGGAGAGATATCAAAGGGGTATATATAAACTAGGAGTAGAGGATTAACATATCTGTATATAATCTTTTACTATATACACAGGAATCAGTATTCAATGTCTTGTAATTGAATCAGTGTTCAATTCAATATCTTGTAAATCCTGTAATGGAAAACAATCTGAAAAATGTGTGTGTATTATATATATATATATAATGTATATTTATATATATATATATCTGAATCACTTTGTTATATATCTGAAAATAACACAGTATTGTAAATCAACATATTTCCTTTTTTTTAAAATCAAACTGGGGAAAAAATGATGCTTTTATGACCCTGTTATTCTCTTCCATAAACTACTGCAATAGAAAGGAAAATTTAGGCGGGACATCTTATTTTTAGGGGCAACAGCTGTTCAGAAAATTAAAAATAGCACAAGATAAGACATCACAGTAAACATATCTATCTCAAGGAAAATGGAGAACAATTTTTGTTGTTAGTTCAAGGAAATGAAAACTTAAACCTACTTCTTAGTTAATCAGTTTACTCTTCATAATGAAATAGTCCTGAAAGAATTAGAAAAACATGTGATATATTTGGTATGCATACTGATATTATGTTTCCTTCATTCATATAAGCCATTCCTAATTACCTCAGGCACTCCTTATAGAGCTCAGATTCAGCTTCATGGTTCTGTGCAACATAGGCAACCATCATCAGTGGATGAGAATTCCTAAGTGAGGTAAAGCTGTTCAGTCATTCCCTTAAGTAAATGTAAGTTTGCAAGTTCACATAGTGTGACCAGTAGACTCTAATTTGTATAAATCACCCATTCTCTGGAAAAAAGAAAATGTATTTTACAGAAGTTGATAATAAATATGGGTTTGTGAATGCTAATATTATGTGTGTGTGTGAATCTCTCAGTTGTGTCTGACTCTTTGTGTCCTCATGGACTATAGCCCACCAGGCTCCTTTGTCCGTGGAATTCTCCAGGCAAGAATACTGGAGTGGGTAGCCATTTCCATCTCCAGAGGATCTTCCCGACCCAGGGATCAAATCCGGGTCTCCTGCATTGCAGGCAGATTCTTTACTGTCTGAGCTACCAGGGAAGTAGACAATAAATTGACTAATCAACCGAAACAAAGGAATAATAGGAATTTTTTTCTCTCTCAATATGTGCTTTTTACTTCAGGTCCAGTTGGACAATGAAGCATGGATGTGAATAAACCAGATTCACTCATGCAAATGTATGCTTTGCTACCCTATATTTATACTTGCATATAATATTCATAATTACTATATGGTTTCCATAACACAGTAAGGAACTAAATTTAGGTCACCAAGACGTAGCTTCTTCTTTATCAGACGAAACTTAAGGGATTTCATAAGCACAGACCATGAAGTTGTTTAATTTTTTCCATAACAGAAATAGATAGACTAGCTGAAGGTGAACAGTTGAATTTAGTCACTCCCTAACATTTTCATCACAGGGATCAGATCTTCGGGCTAAGTCACTTTAGTCATGTCTGACTCTTTGCGTGGCAACTATGGACGGTGCCAGGTTCCTCTGTCCATGGGACTCACCCGGCAAGAACACTGGAATGGCTTGCCATTTCCTCCTCCAGGGGATCTTCCTGACCCAGGGATTGAACCCAAGTGTCTTGCATCTCCTACACTGGCAGGTAGGTTCTTTACCTCTGCACCACTTGGGAAGAGCCAATTTAACGCTAGGTCACTCCTAACACTATTGCTAGTAAGAAGCAGATCATACACATTCTATTTTTCTTGAATGGTATTAGTGATGATGCCAGGAATAATCTAAACAAAAGGCTGTGTTTTTATTGTAGGGGTTCCCAGGTGGCTCAGTGGTAAAATAATCCACCGGCCAATGCAGGAGACACAGGAGACATGGGTTTGATTCTTGGGTCAGGAAGATTCTCTGGAGAAGGAAATGGAAACTCACTCTAGTACTCTTGCCTGGAAAATCCCAAGGACAGAGAAGCCTGGAGTGTTACAGTCCATAGGGTCACAAAGACTCAGACATGACTGAGCATGCACATCTAATTTTATTGTATTCTTGGGGGAAAAAAAAGTCAAAGAAAATGTTAATGCTAATAAGTGCTTTTAAGTCCTAGTGAGAATCTTCCATAGAGATAAACAATATTATATGTTAATTTGTTTACTAAAATGTATTTGTGAATTAAATTTCCTTGATTTATTTGCACTCTGTTCTCACAACACCCGATACATAGTCTAGAAATCCTTCTTAATTCATTGATTAACATATTTTCTGTATAAGACGTAAGCACCAAAAAGGAAAAGACAGTATGATATTTTTTTCAAAGTTTGAGCACTTTGAATAGTTCTGACATGCAGTCAAATTTTTAAAAAAATTTAGTTATTAATACATAAAAGATAAAAGAATAGATTTAATAACAATTTGCAAGTAGTCAGTCACCTCTGTTATATTTGTCTTCTCCTCCATCAGGAAAAGCAGATTGCTTAACCTAGAGAAACAGTTCAAGATATTTTAAAATATTGATTAAAATAATGATAAAAATTAATTATGAAAAAATTTGTTATTCAACAGGTGCACGATGTGCAATGAAAATTAATGCTCTGAGTTAATGGGAGATGATTTTATACCTTCTCTTCCACTGAGTTGTAGAGTTGGATTTTCTTGGGATATTATTAATATATAAGATGCTGCATTTCCCTGTCACAGCAAGATGGATTATTGTAGGATTTACTTGTCGGGCTGTGAAATGACCCAGAGCATTAAAGCAGCCCAAGCACTGATTTCTGAAGGGCCTCATTGCCTTCAGTGTAGGATATGAGGAATCGTTGCTCGGTATGTCAGTGTTTTTTCCTTAAAATGCTAATCCATAATTTAAAGTGCACATATATACATGCATATGTTCAGAGAGATAATAAAAACAAGAAAGGGATTGATAAAGAAATACAGCAAATATAAGGAACATGGATAACTAGACGACCACAGGGAAATTACAAGTGGTTTGGAAGTAGTGAAACAAAATAAAAGAACATAAAAACAAGTATAATGAATCAAATGATTCATATTAAAAATCCAATGTCACCCTTTCTGAAAGTCCTCAAGTCTAATCTTAGTAAATTATCAGTTTGGTTTTTCTATAGAGCACCTATTTGAAAGTTAATTGTCAAATTTCATTGTTTATCTGGGAGATGATTGGATTTGTGCAGTAACGTAAGAAACATAATCACCTTCATTTCTGTTATTAGCAGCCTACAGCAAAGAGAACAAAGAAATGTTAGTTAATATTTTTGTTTTTCATTTTAAATGGCAATATTGACTTCAAATATAGCATGCTTACATGTGTATATAAAAACACTGACTATGGATAGAAACTGGTTTATGAATGCCACACATAAATGTAGATCTGTAGAAAAGAACACTTGCAATGTGTCAGAATGTTTGTTGTCATAGTTATAAAAGGTATTTTGGGACTGAGCAGGAACTATGAACAAAACAGAGGCTGTAAGTGTAAGGAAAATTGGTAAAAATGATGACCTACAACAATTAAGAAAGTAAGAGTTTTAGAGAACATATAAGATTATCTAAATTGCGGTCCAGCCAGGAAGCTTGTTAAAAGGAATAATAGTGTAATAGAAAAAGCCCTGAACCTTGGATAAATCTGGAGTTGGATGCTATCGATAAAGTCAGCACTTAGAAATTGTGAGACCATTCACAATTGCTTCTTTTGTCTATGTTATGGGATTTAGGTTCAAATAAAATAATACGTAGGTAAAACACATAAGGGCTTACTTGGTGGCTCAGACAGTAAAGATTTTGCTTGCAATGCAGGAGACCTGGGTTCAATTCCTGGGTCAGGAAGATCCCCTGGAGAAGGGAATGGCTACACACTCTGGAATTCTTTCCTGGGGAATTCCATGGACAGAGGGTCCTGGCGGGCTACAGCCTATAGGATCACAAAGAGTTGGACACACCTGAAGTGACTTAGCACGGAATACACATAAACTCTAGGACATACGAAACATGTTAGGTATAGGGATATGGAGTAGTAGTCGAGAATGTGATTTCTGGGGCCATTCTGTGTTATTCAGCCCTCACTTTCACCATATAGAAGTGATGAAGCTAGTTAGTAACTTAAATTTTCTCCTCTGTCATCTTTACCTAGACTATAATCAGTTCAAATAATGATTAAATTAAATGTCATGTAAACCATTTATAATAGTATCTAGTATAGTAAGTATTCAATATTAGTTATGATTATTCATTTTGCTACAGGCTGTTAAAAGCAAGAATAAAGCTGATTATATTTTTTTAACTTTCTACACAAATAAAAACATAAAGATGTTGGACAAGTAACTTTCAAATGGAAGTGCAGTAGAAAATAGGTAATTTAGCTCAGAATTGAGGACATTTAGTAAGAGCAGCACTAGAGTGTTAAATATGCATTATTTGATTCACTGTTCTGTTTTTGAAATATCTATTTATTTATTTGACTGCCTTAGTTGTGGTACACAGGGTCATTAGTTTTGGCCTGTGGCATCTAATTCCCTGACCGGGGACGGAACCCAGGTTCCCGGCATAGGGAGTGGGGAGTCTTAGCCAGTGGACCACCAAGGAAATCCTTATTTGGGGCAATATTTGTTTTGTTTGATTCTGGTTTAACTACACTTCCAATTCACTTTTTATTTTTCCATTCTGGTTGAAGGAATGTCTAATTGGGCAATATTGTGGTGGTGGTTTAGTTGCTTCAGTCATTTCCAACTCTTGTGACCCCATAGACTGTAGCGTGCCAGGCTCCTCTGTCCATGGGCTTTTCCAGGCCAGGCTACTGGAATGAATTGCCATTTCCTTCTCCAGGGGATCTTCCTGACCCAGGAATTGAATCTGGGTCTTCTATATTGCAGATGGATTCTTTACCAATTGAGCTACTACAATTATGATTGAGCAATAATTAACTCAGTCATCAAGTGTGGCCAAGATAACCTCTGATAATACAGATACTGCAGAAAAAGTTACAATTGGTTCTTGTTTCTCTCTACAGTCATGGGAGGGAAACACAAGAAAAGGAGAGTAGAGAGATACACATGATAGAGAACTTCAAGTTAGAACCTACAGCTCTGTCTCCCACCTGGGAAAAAGTTTGTACCCTTGGAACATCCTCTCATAAAGTTAGTAAGTTCTGAGGGTCTGGAAGAGAGCATGTTGATGTTTCAGGGAAGGGTGACAGACCATAGCAAAAGAGAAGGTTGCTGGGCCTTGGGTTATGAGAACCATATGCAGGCTATGGTTACCACTTTGGGATTCCACTCTCAACCCTAGAATTGGTTTAGTCAGAGTCATCACTGCTTTCCACTGCAATAGTCATGCACACACAAACACACTCTTGTGCATCTGTGCATGGCCATGGCCACACACACTTATGTACTCAGGCATGCGTGGAGATGCATGTACTCAGAGATGTGTGGACCTGGAGCTGTTTCAGCAATAAAGTGCTTCCATAAATGAGACAAATATTAATTTATCAGTTTGTCAATGTTCTATTCTGATACCTTGACATTCACTGACCTGCAAACCAGATGACTTCTTTATTCTAAGAAACCAGTAGTATGTAGACAAATTTTATGTAAATTATCATGATCACTGCATTTAAGGTGAACACTCCTTGATTTCCACTTTCTTCTTCACAACCAGTCTCCTACCTACCAGTGCTATACATGAGAGTTGCATGATACTAAGGGGAATGAAAATAAAACATCTTTTCAAGGGAATGTTTTGTAATAATAAGAATCAGTGGGAATCTCAGTCAAGTCACTGAAGTTTAGAGAATAATAAAGGAATTCAATATATTTTTAAAAAATGAAAGTGCCAAATAACTTTTTTTTGTTTCCTTTTTCACATGCAGTGTAATCAGTGAGCTGTGAATGACTGAGTTATCAGTCTGTCAGCAAGCTCCCCTGTATTACAAGCAGAGAAAGTCAAGTAGAGATAGAGCTTTCTTACTGAAGCGTTCACATCCTTACATTGAACACCAAGTATGTTTATATTTCAAAGGTAGGTCTTTTGAAAGAAGAGTTAAAATAAAACATTCCTAAAACATAAGATGTATTAGACCTTGCACTAAACTAGCCCAGGTTTCTTTCCTTCCCTCCCCTCCATTCTTCCCTTCCTTCCTCCCTCTATTTCTTTCTCCCTCTTTTTTCCTACCTTCCTCTGCTTCTTTCTTGATATCAAATGTGAAAGAAACAGTATAACAAAAGAGAACAGGACAGGCATAATCCCTGGAGTCAGGTGGTCTTGGATTAAAATCAGCCCAACATTGACTACAGTGAAACCCTGGACAACTTGAACTTGCCAATCCTTGCTGCCCCATTTATAAAAAGGGACCACCCTATTGGATTGCCCTGAAAATTGGATGTGCCCATGCTTAAAACCTATTTAGCATCCCACATGGGAAACCCCCAGAACATTTCAGTTTACTGTTCTCTGAATTAAGAAGCTCACTCAGAGATACCCCAGGATAATACTACATTAACTTTGATACCTTCGTGAACATCACAGTCATGATTAGAATGGCTCAAACAATATAGTCTTCAGTGAAAAGTCACAGATATCAAAGGAAAGGAACATTTTTTAAAAAGTCTACACTGAAATTTTGTTTTATATTTAGATAAAATCTGACAAGAACAAAGAACAAAAAGAAACTATAAGTTACAAAGAAATATGAAGTCAAAATTTGGCAGATATTCAAAAAATTTCCAGCATCTAAAGTAAAATCTGTCTTCATGAAGGCTTTGATTTTTCATCATCCAAGCCCAGAATCCTCTGTAACGGAAAAATTGTGAGGAAGATATTACACAGAAGCAACAGTCAAGACAGCTCAAGTGACACTTGAGTAATAAGGTAATAAGGAGACATGTTGCTTGAACTGTGTACCATTTGGCTGAACTGTTGTAACAGGAAGATAGAAGATTTCAGGGAGCTGGATAAGGCATTCACTGCTGACTGATTAATGCCTACAATTGTTTGCATCATTTTAAGAAAATCTACACTCAAGTTTGCATTCCCTGAAAAACTCATGTGAATATATATTGATGTCCTTTTCCTCATTCTGTTTCCTTTGGTTTGAGGGATATTCTCCTTCCACAGTGTGTGAGTTCTTCTTCATTTCTCAGATGAAAGTGAAGATGTCCTCTTTCCTATATTACATTATAAGAGCACATATTCTCACTGCAGAAATTTACTTTTTCATCTTGTGTCCCAGAGAATAAGATACCAATACTTGTTGATCATCTCCAAGGAATAAGAACGGGACAGGAGCTATTCTTTCCCCAATGCTTAGTTCCCTCATGCTTGACAGTTTATTGAATAAAAGAATCATAGAATGAATGAATGAAGAAATAAATGAGATGTCAGAGGACACAGAATACCAACTGTGCTAATCAAATCTTCGACTCTCTTTTCCACTATAGGTCCCAGCACATCTATTCCTAATGCTCCCTCTCCTGTAGATGGGATTAGGAGAGTAACAAGACTCCTAATGATTTTCCAGGAATATCCTTAACATTTCCCTTATATTCTTCTTAAAAGATGCTACTGCACCAGACTTACAATGTATACAAAAAGAACACTTCCCAATAAAATAAGGCTTGCCCCCTACTAAACATTTAATTTTGTAAAGATTCATTTAGATTTTTAAGAAAGAGAAAGAATGTAACACTTTTAAATAGCTACTTGTGACCATTAGTGTAAAACTTGAAAATTTTTGACTTTTTAAATATTTATTTGGCTGTGCCAGTTCTTTGGTGAGGCATGCGGACTCTTTAGTTGCAGCATATTTGATCTGATTCCCTGATCAGGGATTGTAACCCAGGCCCCCTGCTTTGGGAGTGTTGTAGTCTTAGCCACTGGACCACCAGGGAAGTTCTATGATTCGACTTAATCAATTATAAAAATTATGTTGATATATTTTCATAATGTGTTCTATTATACAGTCGTGTTAATAAGCATAAAGTGTTTATCAGCCCAAATAATTGTTCCACACAGTTACTGAATTCCTCAAGAAATTCACACGTAGAAAACCAAATGAACTAAATCATCATTGTCCTCATACCTGATATAAAAGTAATAAATCATCTGATATGAAACATAAAAACCCTGGAGTCATAATATAATGCTTAACTTTTATTTCTCAGTTGCTTTCTCTAGATCACTGAATTCAGAGGGTCCTTGATCTAAATTCCCTTTGATTAACAACAGTTAATTAACAAAAATTGTAAAAGATACTAGAGGTCGATGATTTTTAAATATACAGACTCTTAAACCTTATGCTTGTCTAGTATTTCTCTATGTTTGTAGCTCTTTCTGCGTGAACTCTTTCTTGCACTCAAAACACATCATCCCAGATTTGCTTTTAGAGCAACACTGGATTCCGTGTCTGGCTGAGTAGCCATTTCTACTTCAGTGAACAATTTAGCTATCTGTCTTCTCATCGGCAAACATTATCTTTCTTTTCAGCCTATTAACCGTGGTCTAATGCTTCCGAACTCTAGTGATAAAGTTCATTCTGACTGCATTCTAGGAAGTAAAGGAAATAATTGGCAGCTCTTCTTTCTGCCAGTTTTCTGATGAGCTGGAATCTGAGCTAATGGTCTCAGTTCATGCTTTCCCTTGCAGGTTCTTTTTCCAGAGCCATAAATTAGCATGCTGTTAATTCCATGGTCCCCCGAGTTGCTAATTTTGCATCTCTGAAGTTTTTGTAGATCCAAAGTGTTTGGCCATTAAGTAATATATACTAGCTTCAAGAGCATTTCTCCTTGGTAAGCTCATGTTCTGCATACAAACTGATGCTAAGGGCAGCTGCTTGACTCATCTCATCAAACATAAATTCAGTATCCAAATGTCCTTTCGCCCTAGTTTCTCTACATAAATAATTCTGCATATGTCTTCATTGAAAATTAAAGTAGGTTTCCATGATTGAGACTAATTTTTGTATGTCAAGGATATTAATATGATATTAATTTCAAACTTACTTTTTTTCCTTATTAGTGTGCCCATGAAAGACTGCTTTAGTGATTCAATTAACAAGCTATTGTTGATATTCAAACAATATTTTGGGATTTTTTAAGCTAGATTTTGAAAGTGAAATGCATTAAGGTCATCTTGCTAAGAATTTTATTTTTTATTCTTATTTTTATTCTACATATAAATTTATTTCAGTGATCTCTTGGTAAATGACTCCCGTTGATTTTCTGTGCTCAACTCACAGCTGTACTAATGAAATGAATCAATGTACAAAGTATAATACACAATATAGTGGTGAAATGGTCCCAGAAAATGGAATCAAGAAACTCGGATATGAGCCTTAGTCAATAATATGCTGGGTTTGTTTCTTATTAAAATGTATGTATTTCTGTACCCCAATGTTCATAGCAACACAACTTAAAATTGCCAAGATAGGGAAGCAATGGAAATGTCCATCAACAGATTAATGGATAAAGAAAGTGAGATATATGTATATATACACACACATACACAGACACAATACAGGACTATTCAGTGATTAAAAGAAATGAAATTATGCCATTTGCAACAACATGGATGAACTTGGAGGGTATTATGCTAAGTGTAAAAAGTCAGACAGAGAAAGACAATTACTGTATGATGTCACTTAAGCATGGAATATAAAAAATACAACAAACTAGTGAATATAACAAAAAAAATTTGTTCTTCACAAAGAACAAATAAATAGAAACCAGTGATGTGAGGAAAGGAGGAAAGAAGGGAGAGGCAAGGTAGGGGTAGGGGATTAAGAAGTACAAACTACTGTATATAAAATAAGCACATAACACAGCCAAAATTTAATAATAATAAATACACTGTAATATAGCCAATATTTTATATTAACTATAAATGGAGAATAACCATTAAAATTATGAATCACTATATTGTACACCTATAACTTATATAATATTGTACATCAACTATACTTCAATAAAAATAAAATAAAATATATATATTTCAAAGGAGAAAAATCTAATTTTCTTCAAGGTGTGATTCAACTTCTGGCAAGAATCCCTAAGACACTTGCAGGGGGTCTGGAAGGTCAAGGTTATTTCTTATGACAGTACTAAGACATTATTTACTTCCTTCACTCTAATTGTCTCATGAGTATATAGCAGAGGCTGTGAGACAGGAAGAGAACATACAGAAGTTGCATACAGATAGTATTACTTTGATAGCTGAAGGTATTCATATTTGAGATTTGAAAATTTTTAATTTATAATGAAGGAAAAAGAGATCCACATCTGGGATGACACTATGAGTAGCCCCTCTTCCCTGCTCCCCATTGAAACTGAAAATTACAAAACAACAACACAACCACTGGAAGCCTTTGAAAATAGTGCTAAGAGCAAACATCAAATGAAGAAATACTAATTCAAGAAAAACTATGAAAAAATAGTAAGAAAGTTTGAGTTTGTGGTGTTTGAATCAAGACTGTTCCCTGTCTCATCTCTGCCACCTCTTTAGCTCAGGGAAGTTGAAATTCTACTTTAGACTGTTGTAGTCCGAATCACAGGGTACCCTGTCCCTCCAGTTCCCAGCCAGAGGGCTTCATTTCTGAAAGGAACAAGACTTCAGCATTCCTCATCCTGCCCCCAGGTACCTGATGCTGAGGTTAAGTCCCACATGATTGCAAAAAGGTGATAATTCCTTTCTTCTACTCAAATCCCACTGGAGGCTGTACCAGATACAATACCACTGAAATGCTGGGACCCTGCGAGCCCTTCCCCTGGCTCCTGAGGAAATAGTTCCACACCAGGAGAGGCAAGATGAGAAGACCTTAGACTTCTGCATCTCCATCCTATCAGTCAGGTACTGAGTTGGGGTGTCATTCAGAGGTAGGCTTGCGACTGTTCTGACTCCCAGCTCCAGAGCCTGGCTTAGAGGTTTTACATTGGAGAGAAGGAAGCCTCAAAACAGAGTTCTCAATCTCCTCCCAAAGGAACTGACTTCATTTGCAATAGATTGTGGAGAAGTTTAAAGAACATTCAAGAACATCGGGGGTTGTATTGAAAGACAAATGAAAGGATACATGTGGATCTAATGAATTTATAGCCTAAACTCTAAATTGACTAGCTTGCAAGAGAATCAAGGAAGAAGACAGATTAGAGAAGTGCTCCTGGCATCAGAAAAAAATAACACTGAAGTTTGAAGCTATTCCTCTGATGTGTCATAATCCAATTGGATTGTTAGAAAGGAATTTATGCTCCAACCATCAATGTTGAAAATAACAGCAATCTCAGGCAGTTAGTGGGTTTTAACAACTAGGTGTATTCAGGGAAGCTAGAGAGATTTCATTATGGTTAACTTTCCATGGTGACAAGGTGTAAACCATAAGCTGCACCTTCCTAAGGGGCAGTATCACAGACTTAATTGACTGTGGGGGTAGGTGGGGGATCAACTTTACTAAAATAATCCAGACAGTAACTAAACAGATAAACAAGTAAATAATAACAAAAAACCCAGGAATGGGGTGAGACTAGTATCCAGAGTTATTATTACATGTTATTGAAAATGCCCAGTTTACAGCAAACAAATTTAAGAATATGAAAGGACAGGAAAATCTTCAGGGAAATGTAGGACACCACTAATGCAACAATATCTGCATAATAGATCTGGAGGGAGAAGAGTGAAAGAAAGAAGAAAAAAAATTCAAAAAACTAATGGTTGAAAGCTTCACAGATTTATTATAAAACAATAAATAACCTAGAAGTCTAGGCTCAGTGAACTTCAAGGAGGTTAACACAAAGAGATATCAAACATTCATATCACAGTAAGATCAGTGAAAGTCAAAGATAAGAAGTAAGCATTTAAAGTAGCAAGAGAAAAAGGATTCTTCACTAACAAGGTAACGCTAATATGATTAATAGCTGACTTCTCAGCAGAAATGATAGAAACCAGAAGGCCATGAGATTCATATTGAAAGCATTCAAATGGAAGCAAACAAAAAAAAACAAACAAACAAAACCCCAACCTTTCAAGAGAGAATTCTATATTCACCAATATTGTCTTTCAAAAATGAAGGCCAAATAAAGACTTCCTCAGATACCAAAAATGAGACAATTTACTCCCGGCAGACTTACATTACAAGAAAATCTAAAGGCTAAAAGCAAATGACTTCAGATGAGAATTTCAATATATTCAATACATGTGGGAAAGGTAATTATGTAATTATAAATGACATTATAAATATGTATTTTCTCCTTTCTTCTCTTATTTAAAAATAATTGTATGCATATGTATAAAATTATATGTATATAATGTATTTTATCATTGGGCCTAAACATATGGAAATGTAAATATGTGTAATACATTTGTCAATAATGACATAAAGTAGATGGGTAGGCACAAAGCTGTAATGGGCTAAGGAGATATTAACAGATAGTAAAGCAAAAGTTATAATAATGTGCTGTTGGGTTTCTAACAGGAATAGATATAATATTTATAAAAATAATACCACAAAAAGAGGAAAAGGGCAATAGAGCTATAAAGAAGTAACATTTCTATAGGTAATTAAAATTAAACTAGTATAAATCTGAAACTGATTCTTTTAAGTTAAAAAGTATTTCATAAATCCTAAAACAATGACTAAAATATATATTCAGAAAAACAGTGAAAAATATGAAAAGAGGCTCTATATATTTAATCATCAGGGAAATACAAAGTAAAACCATATGAGATATGGTTCCATGCCCAATACGACGTCTGGATTTAAAAAGTGAGGTGAAAACAAGTGTTGCTGAGGACATGGAGAAATTAAAAAAAAAAAAAATCTCATATACTGCTGGCGGGAAAGCACAGTGGCACAATAGGCTTTGCAAAACAACCTGGTCGTCCTTCAAATGGTTGCGTTTCTGTTTAACCCAAAATTCTAGTCCTGGGTCTGAAGTGAAGACAGAAGAGCCACACAAAAGCTTGTTGATGAATGTTTATAGCAGCATTATTCATAAAAGCCAAGTGCTAGAAATACCATAGATGCCTATCAATAGGCCTATACCTATAGATATATTAACTGACCATAAAAAGAATTACAGTACTGTTACTATGTTATGCAGCAGCCTGGGTGGGAGGGGAGTTTGGGGGAGAATGGATCCATGTATTTGTATGGCTGAGTCCCTTTGCTGTCCATCTGAAACTATCATAACATTATTAATTGGCTATGCTTAAATATAAAATAAAAAGTTAAAAATAAAGAATTGAAGTGCTAATACATGTTACAACATGAATGAACTTCAATAATATTATGTTAAGTGAAAGAGGCTCTTCACAAAAGACCATATCCTCTATGATTCCAATTCATGTGGGAAATCCAGGATAGGGAAATCTATCTATACAGACACCAAGTTGATTAGTGATTGCTCAGGGCTGGAAGTGCGGCTGATAACGGTGAAGGGACAGAAAAGTGGTAGCTAGAGGTTATGGGATTTCTCTCTGAGATGATGAAAGTATTCTAAAATAGATGATGGTGATGGATTTCCATATTTGTGAATATATTAAGAAACTTTGAATTTTACATTTTCAATTCAATTACATTGACTTCTACATTTCAAATATGTTCACTGTTCAAAGAGATCCTGTGGACAAAAACTTTGAGAACTGCTGACCTAAACTGCTGTGAACCTTGTAAACCTTGGCTTCAAGACTTTCAGCTGGCCATTGGTAGAAGCATAAAACAATGACCATTAATAGACATGGTTTTCCAAAGTAGAGCTTCAGTCTTTTCTTTTTTTAAAATTTTCAGTAAATACTGACCAGCCTTCAAAAGAGTTGGGAGGCACTTTCTGGCACTAACTTTGCCCTCTACATACTTTCTGAATTGAAGAAAATACTTGTCTTCTCTGAATCTCAGTTTCCTCTTAAAAAACTGAATCCAAAGACCTCTGACACCCTTTCCAAGTGCTCATGAAATTATTCCTTCTAATTAACATGCACTTTGACAATTAATATCTCTAGATTTTTCCCCAACCTCATGTAACACACACAGATCTAATAATACTAACTTCTTTGTTCTATGATTTAATCTTTAATTATGCTTCACTGATTCAAACTTTAATTCACATAATGAAGACCAAATTTCTAGCTCTATATTCAACAAATTATTTTAGAATATAATTAAGTAAAAAGGTCATGGTGATCACAAGTAAAATCTAATTGCTGTCACTGAAGAAGGAAATGTTCATAATCATTCAGAAAATAGTCGCTCATTCAGTGCTTTAGCTGTTGGTGTCATATTAGGCCTTTCAAAATCTGATGCAGGAACTTGCCTTTTATGCTCGTAAAATTAAGCTCTGTATAATTAAAATAAAGTAGAACATGGCATAAATATAGGACTAATTCTGGAAAGGTTATGATAGAAATGTTTTCCACTTACTTGATGTTCATTTACATGTGTTCATGATTTGAAATGTGTTCATGAAAACATATTATATAATCACTTCAACAAGGTTTAAAGTATGCATAAAAAATCTTCCATTATCCATTATCTATCACAGAGGAGAGAGACATTAAAAATTAGGTTATGATTGGCATGGACAATAGCTGAATTGGAACTAGCCCTAAATTTCCTAAAACCAAGCTTTATGCTACATACACTACAGCCATTTTTGGTGCTAAAAATTAAATTTTAATATACAGTATACATCTGAAATAATAGCTAGTAGACATCTCCCATAAAGAAACTTAGGTATTAGATTAATAGACAGAGATAGTGATGACTCACTGAAGAATTTGTTTAAATCTATAAGCATCATTTAGCAAATGACATGGTTTATATTTATTCTCATGTTAACTACTAATTGTTCAAAGTTTTAGGAAGAATGAGTTTATTTTAGTTACTATTATAAATAAACAATCATAAGTCTGGATGATTTATACACATACTGGTGTTTCTAGACATTTTCTAGATTTAACAGTTTTTAGTAACATGGCAATACTGATCATGAAAATGTAGTGTAGCACAATTAATTCTGTGGCGCTAGAGTTGTCAAAAACATTTGGGAGATGCTGAATTTCAGTATAGAAGCTAGTATGTATTAGCATTTTAAAGACTTCAATATATCCTCGCTTTTATAACGTATTTATTTACTTCAGGGCTACCAGACCTAGTATGAACTGGCCCCTGCCCACAGTTCTCACCACTCTACCCCTTGCTATAGCAGTAAGAATGTTATACATGAAGCTCTTCACTGCTTCACTACTGGCCATAAAACCAAAGACCAAATATATCTATGTCTTGAAGTGAAAAGATGCAAGACCACGTGGGACCTGCCCAGAGTCCACTTTTGTCAGCCTAATTCTCAGCATCAGGGATCATAAAGTAAAACTAGATTTTTTTTTATTGGAAAGGATTACTGGAGTGTTGAAAGGTCCACCACAGTCCCACAATGATGGAAAGGAGTTAGGCGCTTCCAGAGAAACCAAAGACTGATTACACTGCACCAGTGACTTCACCTGCCAGTAAGTCTCCTGACGAGGTATGAAAGTAGAACTAGGAAATGGTAAGGTAACCATCCAGGAGGCATCCATGCATGTGTCCATCAAGAACCGGAAAAGTCAGCAGTGGGGGAGGAGGTGGGGGTGGCCCTCTGTGCTCTGGGCTGGATCTTTGAATGAGATGAGATGAGACTCTTTTTGTGACTCAGACAATCAGAAAAAAATTTGAAACCTATCTGAGGTATCATTCAGTTTCAGCAAAAGGATCACAGTGAGAGAGCAACATTGAAGAAATTGGGGAAAATAAAAGTTGTTTTATGCTTCTAAATAGAGTTCAGCTTGTTCAGTAAGATGGTTATGTCATGATGAAGAGGCTGTTTTCTTAGAGAGTATTTCACCATAGAAAGTATAGACTCCACTTCTCTCAATTCCTAACGCAAGAAAATGCTAAAGGTCTCAGGGCCACTGCACATGCTCACATGTGGACTGGAATGCTCAACATTTCTCTTCCTTCCTCCAGTTCTTTATCTAATAAGCTCCTACTTGATCTTCCAATATCGACCTGAATATCAGCCCCTTGGAGAGGACTTTATCAATCCTCCTTTCCCAGTCCAAAAATATCTTGTTATTCATTCACTCTCAGAGTGCTCTGTATTTATACTTCATGATATTTATCAAGTGTTTTTCTGTCAAAATGTTCCTAAGCACATATTATATTTCTATATATAGGTACAGTAGACCAAGAGAAACGCTGCAAATAATGCATACACTAGCAGTTAATCACTATTAACACATATTAGCCCACATTAGTTCTGCAATTAAGACCTCTGGGTAAAGCTTTAAAGGCCTCTAGGTAAAAGAAAAACAGACTGGTTCCAAACTGGGAAAAGAGTACGTCAAGGCTGTATTTTGTCACCCTGCTTATTTAACTTATATGCAGAGTACATCATGAGAAATGGCGGGCTGGATGAAGTACCAGTTGGAATCAATATTGCCGGGAGAAATATCAATAACCTCAGATATGCGGATGACACCACACTTATGGCAGAAAGCAAAGAACTAAAGAGCCTCTTGATGAAAGTAAAAGAGGAGAGTGAAAAAGTTGTCTTACTCAACATCAGAAAACTAAGATCATGGCATCTGGTCCCATCACTTTATGTCAAATAGATGGGGAAACAGTGGAAACAGTGAGAGATGTTATTTTGGGGGGCTCCAAAATCACTGCAGATGATGACTGCAGCCATGAAATTAAAAGACACTTGCTCCTTGGAAGAAAAGTTATGACCAACCTAGACAGATTTTAAAAAGCAGAGACATTATATTGCTGACAAAGGTCCATCTAGTCAAAGCTATGATTTTTCCAGTGGTCATGTATGGATGTGAGAGTTGGACTATAAAGAAAGCTGAGCGCATAAGAATTGATGCTTTTTAACTGTGGTGCTGGAGAAGACTCCTGAGGGTCCTTGGACTGCAAGGAGATCCAACTAGTCCATCCTAAGGGAAATCAATCCTGAATATTCATTGGAAGGACTGATGCTGAAGCTGAAACTCCAGTACTTGGGCCACCTGATACGAAGAACTGACTCATTGGAAAAGACCCTGATGCTGGGAAAGATTGAAGGTGGGAGGAGAAGGGGACGACAGAGGGTGAGATGGTTGGATAGCATCACTGACTCAATAAACATGAGTTTGAGTAAACTCTGCGAGTTGGTGATAGACAGGGAGGCCTGGCATGCTGCTGTCCATGGGGTTGCAAAGAGTTGGACACAACTGAGCAACTGAACTGAACTAAGGTAAACCTTTAATTATTAAATGTGCAAAAACTATGGAAAACTCTTTTTTTCCTTTTCTGTGAATTGACTGGAGAAGTCTGGAGTTAGTGTCTGTGTACTCAGTAACCAGAGTGCTTTCCTGATGGCTCAGATTTAAAGAATCTGCCTGCAATGCAGGACACCTGGGTCCAATCCCTGGGTTGGGAATATCCCCTGGAGAAGAGAATGGCTACCCACTCCAGTATTGCCTACCCATTGCCTGGAGAGTCCCATGGACAGAGGAGCCTGGCGGGCTACAGTCCATGGGGTCATAAAGAGTCAGACACGACTAAGCAGCTAACGCTTCACTGCACTTCATAGACATAACCAAAGCAATTGCAAGAATTAAATATACGTATGCATGCATTGAAACAGTACCATTAGGAATTGTAAGTTGCCACTTCCATTAATTTGGTTCAATTTTACTCATTTTTTGTTCTTTCCCAAAGTTGCTGAACTGATGTCTATAAAACACACATCTGGACATGTATTCTGCATCCTAAAAACTTCCCACAGCCTCACATGGCCCTTGAGAAGTCCCCTGAAAGACACTGAATGTCTTTCAAAGACTGGCTTGAGTGCATGCTTTGTCCTCAACATTTGCTACTGTACTCAGTGCATTCAAAAATTGTAAGTGGGGACTTCCCTGGTGGCCCAGTGGTTAAGAATCTGCCTCCTAATGCAAGGGATGCTGATTCAATCCCCAGTGAGGGAACAAAGATCCCACATGCCCTGGAGCAACTAAGCCTGTATCCCACAACTACTGAAGTCCACATGCTCTGGAGCCCAAAGGCAACAACTAGAGGGTTCACATGCCACAAGAGAAGATCCCATATGACACGCAAAGATCTCATGAACCGCAACTAAGACCCGATGAAGCCAGATAAATATCAACAAATAAATATTTTAAAATAAATGAATAAAAAATAAAAATGATAAGACCACTGAACAATAACTATTTCCCTGCTAATGATGATAACCTCTAAGCATTTCTGTAGTTATTTCCCCTACCATACCTTGACTTCACCTCACTTGATTACTGATTAATAAAACTTCCTTGAGTCCCCCAGCAGATCTGATTTAACTTTTAGATGTTGGGAACTTATAAAGAGAGTGGGGGTAAAATTAAATACAAAATGGACATGAGACATGAAAATTTCCTGAGCAGACAAAACCATTTAAGCCATGTAAACAAAATAAAACCTAGCTTATTTCATAAACATAAGCAAAACTTCACAAGTTATTTCCCATAAATGCCTCTGGCAATCATAAAAGAAACTTAAGTCATCATTTTAAAAATGGCATGGTAGCATCACTTTTAACCTAAACCCTGCCATCTACAAAACCTTCATTGTAATAACCCATCATTGTAAAGATTAACAACATCCTCATTTTCACTTTATAAGTCATCCTATAACTTAATGCCCTGAACTTCTTACCATTCTTTGGATTTGGAAAATCACAAACTGTTTTTGCATGCAAAATAAACTCTTACTAAATACTATTTATTGATTTGCTGATTTAAATTTTGCTATTTCTGGATTTTTGACAATGGAAAAAACAGATATCAAAAAGAGATGTAGAGGCACTTCCCTGCTGGTTAAGATTCCACCCTAATATGCAGAGGGCCTGGGTTTCATCACTGATCTGGGAACTAGATCCCACATGTTGCAGCTAAAGATGCCTCATGCCCCAACTAAGACCCAGCACAGACAAATAAATAAATAAATAAATAAATACAAAAAAAAAAAGAGATGTAGAAAATTTCCCTTCCTATTTAATAGTGACTAAGCTATGGTTTTTCCAGTAGTCATGCATGGATGTGAGAGTTGGACAATAACGAAAGCTGAGCGCGAAAGAATTGATGCATTTGAACTGTGGTATTGGAGAAGACTCTTGAGAGTCCCTTGGACTTCAAGGAGATCAAATCAGTCAAACCTAAAATCAATCCTAAAGGAAATCAATCTTGAATGTTCATCGAAAGGATCAATGCTGAAGCTGAAATTCCAGTACTTTGGCCACCAGATGCAAAGAACTGACTCATTGGAAAAGACCCTGATGCTGGGAAAGATTGGAGACAGGAGGAGAAGGGAATGACAGACGCTGAGATGGTTGGACGGCATCACTGACTCAATAGACAGGAGTTTGAGCAAGCTCTGGGAGTTGGTGTTGGACAGGGAAGCCTGGCATGCTGCGGTCCATGGGGATGCAGAGTCAGACACGACTGAGTGATTGAATTGAATTGAACTGAACTGAGATACGAACTGTCCTAAGCATTCAATTTCTTTAATGAATAACAATCATCTCCATGGTATTTCTTGCCCTATAACTGTGAATATGCCCAATATGCCACATGATTTCACCTGTTTTGGAGATGTGAAAAATGATTCCTTTAACCTGATTGGTAAAGATAGATTTCAGGACTTTATCCTTGGCTTCATAAACCCTTCAGGAAATCTGATTGGAACTTTGATATTATAGTATAGCCTGACTCAAATAAACCCAGTCCTTGAAGGAAAGAGTATGATAAAACTCTACAAAGAGATACTGGCTTTTCCAGGCCTGTTTGGCTTTTAGATCAAAGATAAAACTCAAACAGACTTTTACTATAAAACTGTTTCCATAATCCTGTTCACTAGCTTGATTTTAAAACATACTAATTGGTTTGTCATAGAGCAAACCAAAACAGCACATCACCTTATTAAACTAGTGCTAATTAGCTATATGACATTCTATTTAGTTCTCTAAATTATGCCTGGCAATGCTAGCTCAAATCTGTATGCAAACTGATATGTAATTCTGTAACAGGAAATCAGAAAAAAAAAATGGCAAAAAGTTATATTTTCCAATTTACTACCAATGTGAGTTGAGGAAAATTTATATCCTTTTTGAGTATTAATTTCCTTTTGTGCATGCTGTGAAAATACGACTGTCCTAAAACAGGGTCTCTCACTCTTGGCACTGTTGTCACTCTGGGCCAGATAATTCTCGGTTGTCAGGAGCTGACTTGCATGTTGTAAAAGGATTAGCTGTACCCCTAGTCTCTCCCCACCAAGTGCCAGATGCATTCCCCACAGTTATGTCAATGAAAGATGTCCCCAGACACCACCAAATGTCTCCAGGGGAGCAAAACTGTCCATGGTTGAGAATCACCATTCTAAAGAGTTGTTAGGAGGACTTTTCAATGTGTCTACTTACCAATGAGAGTCTATTACATATATAGCCCTAAGACAGCCTGGGTGAGCATACACAGACAGATCTCCATCATGACAGGACTTACAGCCCAGGGAATTATGTGCATGCATGTTCAGTTGCTCAGTCATATCCAACTCTTTGTGACCCCATGGGCTGTAGCCCACCAGGTTCCTCTATCCATGGGATTTCCCAGCAAGAATACTGGAGTGGGTTGCCATTTCCTCCTCTAGGGAATCTTCATGATCCAAGGATTGAATCCACATCTCCTGCGTCTTCTGCATTGGCAGGTGGATTCTTTACCACTGAGCCACCTGAGAAGCCCAAGGAATCACACCTGATAATTAAAACACACACATTTCACCCATACCTGACATACACACACAGTTAATAAGAATTTGCTATAACTTTTAGATCTTCTATTAAAGAAATACACCTTGCATTTATAACACTAATAACTGGAAAGAAAAAGAATGAATTATATTTAACACACTATTTTGATACCTAATGGGATATAAAGCCTAGTATCAAATATTAAATGAGGAAACATACAATAGGTGAAGAAAATCCTCTTCTAGTACTAAGGCAGTGTATCACAGGGCCCTAGAGTAAATGTACAGGCTCCAGTTAGCCTATTTCATGTTTTGAAATAGACTTTAGTTCATTATTTTAGACTTGAAAAGATTCAGAGTCACTTTCCTTGCAATTTGTGCAACATGAAAAGCCTAATCCAAACAAGAAAAAGGGAGCATGATCATTTGGCAGTTCTGTGAGATACAGTTCTATAAAGCCTCTCTGAACTTGTAGTTTTCATTTCCTGTTTGCCCTAACTAGATGTCAGGTTTTCTACCTTTGAACTCTCTTGGCACTTGGATTAAAATGTACTTATCACATTCTACCTTGAATAATATTTTATAATAACTTATGGTTTCTGTAAATTATAGATAATTTATATTTTTCATAAATTAGAAACAATTTATTTTATAAATTATAATAAGTTACAATTTAAGGTAGAATGTGGTGAGTGCCACCCACAATCTTTAATCAAACTGCCAACAGAGTTCAAAGGTAGAAAACGTGACATCTAGTTAGGGCAAACAGAAAATGAAAACTACAACTTCAGAGAGCCTTTACAGAACTGTATCTCACAGAACTGCAGAATGATCATGCTCCCTTTTTCTTATTTGGTTTAAGGCTTTTCGTGTTGCACAAATTGCAAGGAAAGTGCCTTTGAATCTTTTACCATTTCAAGTCTAAAATAATGAACTAACAGCTATTTCAAAACATGAAATAAGCTAGCTTGAAATAGTTCACGTGATTAAAATGTGTTCTGTTTTTCTGTTACTGGAGGATGATTTACAAAATGAAGTAGCTATAGGTCATGTTTCTAGAAGAGACAATTTGTTTTTCCCTTTTACCTAGCATCTTTTTATGGGACTATCTCTATCTTGCCTCAATCCATGCAGGTGAAATGGAGTTAATTTTACTCCTGGGTTCAAGGGTTAGATACATAAAGTGAACCACTGGAGTATTCCACCTTCTTGGACTTGGTACTGAGCTTAGAAGAACATTTAAGCCCCAAGAGGGATCTAATTGGAGTTGATTTCATAAAATTTGTTAAAAGTTTATGGGGATGCTGGTCTCTTTTTCCTAGAGTTGAAATATGTCTGAAGAGTTTTTTTTTTTTTTTTTTCCCCCCCTGGGAATAAAATGCCAACAGAGTAGAAAGCAGAGGCTACAATCAGAGGAAAAAGCCTCTTGATGATACACAATGATACAGATCCTGGATTTGGTATTGTCTGAATGGGAGTTATTCCTTGAACTGTCTAGTTATATGAAGCAAACAATTCTCATTTTGGTTTGAGTTGGGTTTCTGTATTTTGCAATTTAAAGAATTCTGATGAATAAATATCCTAATTATGCTAAACATTTACTTAGGTTGCTTTTCAACATAATACGATGTCGTGATTTTGATGAGACTCTAAATTAAAAAAATGTTTTAGATAGAATGATGTCTGAAACTCAGTAAATCTTGACTGAAAGAGCAAATGCCAATTGGGGATAAAAGAGTATTCGGTTCAGTTCAGTTCAGTCACTCAGTTGTGTCCGATTCTTTGCAATCCCATGGACCACAGTATGCCAGGCCTCCCATAAAAGAGTGAAAATTAAGTAAATTAAACAACAGGCTTCTGAAACATTATAAATCATAACTATCAGAAATCACTGAAATTACAGCCCCCAAAATACCATACAATATAAGAACTTTGGATATCTGTTTTCTCTTGTTTATTCCTTTTTGACTGCATGGTTCAGTTAACTTTACAGACTATTTTCTACTTACCACATGATAATGATAATGATACCTGAACCCATATGGCTACATTAGTTCTTTCTCAGTTATCCTCACTTAAGATCCTTCATAGGAAAAACAATCCTAGGCTTTTTAGGAACTGATTTATCATCCTTTCTTACATGTCAATAGGTTATCCTTGCTGAAAAGGTCTTTCGATCATTTTTTGCATTTGACTCCAAATTAAGTGAAAGGGCTACTCCTGGTGATAGGCTGCTTCCACTTTGCTATAATTCTGCAAAATATAGGTTTTATATTCAGTATTTTGGAGACAGTTCTATTTCTACATGTTGGCATCACATAGTAGAAAGCCAAGAAATAGCCAGAAAAGAATGTCAGATATCACCCTACCCTGCACTGGTGGAATAGATTCCACTCCAATGACAACAGAAATCATTTGTTTTCCAAGTTCTATGCTGGGGGATATGGCAAGATAGGAGGCTTTAAAAATTGCATAACACATTGTTCCAGTCTTCAAAGAAGTTAAAGTTACTGGAAGAGCAGGATCTTAAAAATGATTTGCCATTAGAATTACCAGATTAATCACAGCTTGTTAATGTGGTGTCTCAAAGCTAGTAGCTGATGAGCATATTAAACAACAGGGAAACTGCCTTTCTCAAGCCTGAGAAGGAGTAATGGAAAATTTCTATGCTATGTTTCATAACATCTCACAGAAAAACCCAAATGAACTTTTTGGCCAACCCAATACATTTTGGCACTGAAAATGCTGCAATATAGTCTGACTGAAAATATAAAATGACACTTCTGGTTGTTTTTTTTCTTTTTTTAACCCTTCCTTTCTCCCTTCTTTGCTTGACATCATTTTATTCATTGCTTTAGGTACTCAATGGTGACTTCCCTGGTGGCTCAGATGGTAAAGTGTCTGCCTACAATTCGGGAGACCTGGGTTCGATCCCTGGGTCAGGAAGATCCCCTGGAGAAAGAAATGGCAACCCACTCCAGCATTCTTGCATGGAAAATCCCACGGATGGAGGAGCCTAGTAGGCTACAGTCCATGGGGTCACAAAGAATCAGACACGACTAAGCAACTTCACTTTAGGTACTCAATGCACTTATGAAGCAACAAAGTATTTGCAATATGCCAGGAACTATGATAGACTCTGGAGATGTAAACAAGAATAAGGCCAGAAACTTGTGTTCAAGGAAATAAATTGACAGGTACAACCACCAGATAGAAAACTAAATATATTGCAAAGTGCTACAAGTTCACACAGAGGAGTGCACCAAACTCATGGTAGCAACAAAGACAGAGTGATCAGTTAGACAGAAGATGGGGTAGTGGGACAGAGTGAGAATTGCTAAGAAAGACTTTAGGCCACAGTTTAAATCAGACCTTAAACTCTTGGCAAATCCTCAGTGTGAATCATAATAGAAGTTCAGAAAAAGGATACATCATAGCCTGCTAGATGGATAAGATGGCATTTGAGACCACCTTAATGGGAGGAGATAAATATAGGCCTGTAGATATAGAATAAGAGGAATTTCAGGCAAGGAAATAAAAAGAGAGTTGGAAAAGACAGAAGCTTTATAAGACACGCAGAACTCATTCTGGCTAGGCACCAGAGTTTGTGAAACGCGGTAGCAGAAGTTGAGGAGGAAGGGTACAGTGGGGCCAGTACAAAAAGAACATTCAGTGTCTTTTGATGGAGTTTTCAAGGGTCATAGGGAACTATGTAAAGTTTTTAAGAAGTAGAGAGATATGTGTGTGCTTTATATAGATCACCTCAGCAACCTTTAGAAGAATCAAAGAAAAGAAAGGAACTGAGATGAGAAGACAAATTTGTTGCAAAAGCTCCAGGAAGAGTGGATGGGAGCACGGACTAGAGAGATGGGGCTGAGAGGAGGGTCCCAGGTAGGGGACATGATAGTGAGAGGCTGGACTTGGGGAGTGACTGCATCTAGCTGGGATGGAGAGAGCACCAAGGTTTCAGATGCTGGCAAATTAGTGGATGGTTTTGCAGTTAAGAGAGATGGTGTAGCACGAGGGAGGCACATTTGGGGTGGAAAAAGCAGAGCAACAGATTGCTGGCACTCTACTAATATGACAAACACACAGGGACTCCATGGTGAACATCCAGTTTCATTTGATGTCTTAGACAATTTGGCTGGAAAGTCCCAAGGCTGATTTCTTTAATCATCTCTCATCCATTTTGCAAGAGCATCTGCATATACCACTGTAGCTCTTACACTATTTCAGACAGCATCCCTCACTCAAAGCACTTAAGTTGTAATCACTTAAGTTGCTTTAGACTAGATTTCAGAGACCACCAACATCCTCCAGCCTCTGGCCTCATTCCCTTGCTCTGCCTTTTATGCTCTTCCTCTATCTGGGAAGCGAAGCCAAGAATGGATCCCTTTGTTCACACAAGTAAGTTACAACACCCTCTGGTTCCCTGAGTCTCTCCGCTGCTCTCCCAGGAAGTTCATTCGTAATTTCCACTGCACAGATGCAATGTGCTCCCTGAAAGGAGTCTGGAATGTACAATTTTCTTCATCTGGTAGCTCATAAGGGTGATACAGGAAGGAAGGGCACCACTCAAAGTGATAATCCACAGACAGTTTCACCACTGAGCATTCCAAGCTCCATTTCTTAAAAAGCCTCATAAAGCTTTATGATGCATTAAGTAGACTGAGCAGTAAGGAGCATAAGTCTAGTTTTAACCATCTCAGGCTAAAAGGAAAATGTGAAAAATTTTATATTTTCAAACGTTATCATTTTAATCTTTTTTTTCTAGTTTTTGATTATATAAAATATTACCATACCTAGACACCTGTTTATTGGTGGGCTGGCACCTAGGGGCTAAAGAGCAGTGATAAGTATTTATAGCATACACACATACATAATATATATGCATATATGTATATATCTCTATATATAGAAGTCACTTCAGTCACTTCAGTCGTGTCCTACTCTTTGTGACCCCATGGACTATATAGCCTGTCAGGCTCTTCTGTCCATGGGATTCTCCAGGCAAGAATACTGGAGTGGGCTGCCATGACCTCCTCCAGGGGATCCTTCCGATCCAGGGATCAAACCCGTGTCTCTTATGTCTCTTACGTTGGCAGCCAAATTCTTTACCACTAGTGCCACCTGGAAAGACATATATATACATGTATATACATGTATATATATATATACACACACACACAAATTTGACATATGTGTATATATATATATATGTCCCACAGAATATTACTTGCAATGTCATAAGAATTCAACAAGTATTAGCAGCAGACTCAATAGCTCCTACAATCAGTTCTGATCAATAACACAATACAATTATACTAATATTGAAAGTGGCATGATGGTAGGATTAATGGATATTTTTTCCCTGTCTCACTATACTTCCTCAGACCTTGTTTCATCCAAGTAAGCACAGAGACTGGAAACTAAGTGTCCAAGTCACACAATTTCAACAATTCCTCAATCCATTATTTTAGATAGCGTGATGTCTATCTCTCAGTTGCTGGACTCTCAAAATTCAAGACATTGTCAGACAACTAGAAGACTGGCGGACTTGCAGTCTAATACTAGTTATTTTATGAAGTGAAGCTCTTAAACTTGAATAAATCAATAGAAATAAAGGAAATGACAATGTATTCTAAAAAGTAATTAGCCTCCAACTAATAAAAATAAATGAAAAAAAATAAAATAAAAAAAATAAAAACTACTTCATAGCCCACAGCTTACATGAGTACATTTTTCATAACTCAGATAAAACATATACTCTTCCTTGCTCCAAACATCCTTAATAAGAAGATTTAATCTTATTTGAAAACCAGATAGTATTTATGGCCAGCTGAAGAAGAATATGTAATTTATTGTGTGAAGTCACATTAGGTTTGAAAAGTCATTAATCCATTCAGTACTTGAATGAGTAAGGATCATGGCTGAGACCAGAAATACCTACGTTATTTTAGCCACCTAACCACAAGAGAGAACAGTGAGAAAAATTATTCTGGAGTTTTCACTGTCTACTCATCTAATCTCAAAGTGAGAAGCAATTTGTTGACACATTCATTGTGACTCAGAGAAAGCAAATTTTATGATCTAAACAGACTACTGTGTAACACAGACCTTTGTAACAAACTTGCATTTATATTTTCAGTATCAAAATGTGATTTAGGTGCCCTAGATGATCAAACAACCTTATATTTTATATCTTGTTGTGATATATGTTTGACTAGTTTATAAGATATTTGATGTTGAGTCTTTGGTCAGAAACCCAACTCCCAATGTTAATACCTTTTCTTTGGCCAATGAAATGATTTTAAGTGTGTAGCCAAGGAATTAATTGTACAAAACTATGAGAACTTCTACCCTGAGATACCAATATAGGTGGCTGGTCACAGAGACACATCTGAAAAATTCAAAGAAAATCTGATGAAGATGAAAAATACATCCCACCAACTGGACTTTTTGTTCAGTTGAAGAAACAGAACAAACCAAGCTTATAAAATGCCCACGGAGTGAAAATACTTATGTGAAATATACAGAGAATTAAAAGAGGAAAAAGCAAAAACAAATGTATTTTGAGATATGCATTTAGCTACAGATGATAAATTATCAGTATCCTGTACAATAAGACAATACTACATATACAGTCAATGCATTTAGATGTGACAGAAATTACTCTCAATGGTATTATGCAGCCTATATGAGAGTACAATACTACAAAACATTTCAGACCTTTAATTACGCTCATTGACACTAAAGCTGTAATTGACTGCTCTGCCATGGAAAACTAGAGGGAGAGGTGGGTGAACAGATGGACAGATGTCTATTTTGTACTCTACTGGCTCCTGTTCAGTGAATGGTAGTATACTAATAAAGTGCTCAGAGGACTTCTGCCTCCATCTGCTCTTAATAAAAATAAATGAGGCTCTGAAACAAGCACGTGCTTTTGGAGTTTCTGCATGAAACCCTTCGATAACACATGAGGAAGTAGATGGGTTGATCTAAGATGACTGCTTACAGGTTGTGACAGGCCCACCATCCTGTAGCCCTTGCCTCCCATTCCCTGGTCCCAGAATGGTGCTCCCTCTTTCCTGGCTATTTATCATGAGAAATTATCATGCTTGGGCATCCTTAATGGCCTCTTAGCCCCACTGTTCCATGGCAAGTAATGAAATTAGATGAGTGCTGCTCAGTTTAGTGAGCAGAGACTTTATGATTCTCTCATGTTTGGGGAAATAAATGTTTATGAAACTCCTCTTACAGTCCATGAGTATGCAGCAAATTTCATTAATAGTTCTGTGTCTTCCATCCCCTTTACAAGATTTTGATTGCCGTCTCCCTGCCATGTCCCCACCCTGGTAGAAACTAGACCCAGAGAGAAAGAAACTGCAGATTCCTCGTTACAACTGGTCAGACATGTAAGGCAGGGGATACTGATCCCCTGCTTTGGAGGGAAGTTCAGTATTGCCACTGTATGCAGGGCATTGAGGTCCCATTAACTTTTGCCCAGCAAAAGGGGTAATAAAAGTGGGCTAAAAAGCATTTCTCCAAAGCAAAATGATTAAAGTTTCTGTGGTAGATTATTTTGGGCAATATCTGTTAAACAGAGCTGCTGCTTTTAAATGGTCTATCTCTCAGAGATCATCCTTGGAGGTTAATAAAGAATTGCAAAGATGCTTTAATGGGGATTCAAAGGTAGAGACTTCTGCTATTCAGTGTGGATAATAATACTTCAATTAGCATTTATCTCTTCCCCGTTTGGAGAAAAAGTGCTGAATTAGTTAAAAAGCAGAATAAGTGAATAGATATTACATGAAGATAATTTTGAACTCAATATTTGGAAGAACTTTCAAGTATTCAGGTTTTCTCAAAGGTATATGAGCTAGTCAATTCCCATCATATAGGATAACCCAACACAGTCATTGTTCACTCGGTAGGGATATTATAAAAGAAGCATATCTTTTGTAGTTGTTCAAATATAACATTGCTTAAATTTAATATTAACATAGCTATTACTCTCTTTCTCCCTATACACACACAGACACAGACATAGAAACACACACACACACACAGGGTAGTATGGATTGACAAGCTCTGTAAAATTGTGATGTTATAAAGACAAAGTAAATTGCCAGGACCAGGTATGTTTTAGTAATTTGGAAAGGTGCTGACTCCAAACTTGGGCTAAAATTTCATTCAGGGGGCAAGAAATAAAGAGTGGCCCTTATGTGACTATGAGTGTATAATAACCATCTTTCCCCCCATTCTTCCCTTCTGGAAACCACAAATTCATTTGCTAAGTCTGTGAATCTGTTCCTCCTTTGTAAATAAGTTTATTTGCATCATTGTTTTTTAGATTCTGCATATAAGGGATATCATGTTGGGATGACAAATACACTCTGCTATATTTCAAACAGATAACCAACAAGGACCTACAGCACAGAGAGGGAACTCTGCTCAATGTTATGTGGAGGCCTGTATGGGAGGGCAGCTTAGGGGAGAATGATACATGTATATGTGTGGATGAGTCACTCTGCTGTCCATCTGAAACTCTCAGCATTGTTGATCAGCCATACTTCAATATAAAATATAAAGCAAAAATAAATAAATAAATAAATAAAATGGCCCTCTTTGTCCATTCTTGCATTAAGAATGTGTTGAGGGATAGGTATTGGATATACAGATGTAAAAATAATTGTCACTTTTTTCTCTCTACCTACCTATCGTCTATTTATTTATGTCTGTATATATTTGATCCTCTATGTTCTATCTGTGCTCTAATTATATCTGTGTTCACAGTATCTATTCATATGCACATCTATGAACACAAGGCTAGAGCTGTAGAATCAGAGATAGGATATGCAAATACGGACGACTCCTTAGTTACTACTGGTAACTTGATACCTGGAGAAGTCCTGCTAGAGTCAAAGCTAATTCACTGAAAATAACAGAACTAGGAAAATCAAAGAGAAAAGGAGCTTGTTCCCTGATGGTGCTGCATGTAGATTTCACTATTCCTCTGCACTTGTGCTTGTATTAATGTTTAAACCATTGCTAGGAGTGTTTTTGATGATAGCTGAACAGAAATTTTATCCTAACTGATGCAATTGATGAAGTACAAAGTAATTTTGGTGGCTACCTTTCATTTGTTAGCATGGAAGAGAGAAAGCAATACAGGAAGACTCTACAGGAACACTAAATAACATCCTCACATTTTGATACATTGCAGGGTGCACCTTATTGTAGGTAGAAGGGAAGGTATTAAGGGAAAGAAATTATAGGCAAGCAAATAAAAAGCTGCAAAGAGTTCCAGTACAAACTGGTAATGGGGAAGAATTTTAGCAAGAGAGAAAAGGTAGTATTTCTCCTTAAGTTACTAAAAGAGCTGTTAAAAAAATGCCCTTTTTTTTGTTGTTGTTTTCCTTTGCAGGAAAGCAAAAACAGAGAAGATGAGATAGAAAAAAAGGGAACAGAAGGAGAAAAACATAGAGGAAGCCAATGATCACCCTTGGATGTAGATGGGAGCCCCTGAAGCCTCTCTATTCTGGACTTAGCATACAATCTACACTTCCTTAGTCCCTGGGTAGTTAGGTATCCCAGCGCCAATCTCAGGAACTCCCAGTACCCCAGGGAGAGGCCTTAGGATTAGATGCTGAGGAAGTATTTGTTGCACACAGGGCTGGGTTTGCACACACATCAACTTTACTGTAGTGGAAACCCAGATTCATAGGCTCTATGCATCCTTGTAGGAAGATAAGGAAATTCACTTGGTTTTCAAAATAAACCAGTCATGCTACTTTAGAACCTGCATTTCTAGCACAAAGAAAACAAAATTTATTAAAGTTTTTACTTTAGTGCCACCTGTGCTACTGGATCATTCTTCTGGCATGTGTGCTAGTTTCATACACTGAGACCAATATAAACAAGTATATACTTTATAGGATTACAGATATGTGCTGCATTTTATCTTATCTTTATCATGCTTTTCAAATATAGATTAATTTCTTCTTCAAAGAATGTAATAATAGGCTACTATATCATACTCCAGTACTCTTGCCTGGAAAATCCCATGGATGAAGGAGCCTGGTGGGCTGCAGTCCATGGGGTCGCTAAGAGTTGGACACGACTGAGCGACTTCACTTTCACTTTCACTTTATATCATACATGCGTGCTGCCTGTGTGCTAAGTCACTTCAGTCGTGTCTGACTCTTTACAACCCTATGGACCATAGCCCGCCAGGCTCCTCTGTCCATGGGAATTCTCCAGGCAAGAATACTGAAGTGGATTGCCATGCCCTCCTCCAGGGGATCTTCCCGACCCAGGGATTGAACCCACATCTCTTACATCTCCTGCACCGGCAGGAGAGTTCTTTCCCACTAGAGCCACCCGGGAAGCCCTACTATTCCACTCCAGTCCTCTTGCCTGGAGAATTTCATGGACAGAGGAGCCTGGTGGGCTACAGTCAATGGGGTTGCAAAGAGTTGGATATGACTGAGTGACTGACACACACAGTATATCATACACAAATGTTCAAAAAGTAGAGAAGAACTAAGAACCATTTTTTTCTTATCTCAAATGCATCTTGAACAGGTCACAAAATCTTGCAAAATTTGAGATTCTTCACTCACAAAACAAGGATAATTCTCTCTCCAGAAATAAAAGAAGTATTGACAAACCAATAACATATGTCTGAGATATATTTTACAAAGGCATACTATAGTACTTAAAAGCTAGGATTTGGATTCAGACAAACCAAGACACAAGGTAGAATAACTAGGAAGTTATTTAGCTGCCTTAGGTTAGTTTCTTAATCCCTAAAAGGAGGTCAATATTACATAAATGCTTACAGAATTACCATGATGATTCAAAGAGGTAAATATTTAAAAACGCCTAGTAATAGCGCCAACTTTTAATAAAAGCTTGATGAATGCCCACAGTCACTGATGGGGTTCTTCAGGTTCTTGCCTTGATTTCAGTTAACTCTCATAATGACTAAACCAAAGGTTGGAAATAACTTGGAAAAATCAATCCACAGAACATTTAGGATAATGCATTTCCTACAGCTTGGATATATGTAATTTGAAACAGCTGAGATAGCAAAGCACGGAAATTGAAAATAAATTCTTGGCAGGCTTGGTGTTAGAACCTAATTATAAGTTCTCAATATGGCACCAAGGTCTGGAAGGAAGGTGAAGAAAAGGAAGCTCTGTGTATGCTTGATAGCAGACTTCCACCCTGAAATCTCTCAACCATCCCAAAGCTGGTATTTATTTGTAAATAGTTAACTAGTAGTATATAGGAAAAGCATAATCCTTGCAATGTTTTGTATTTCAGAAATCACTCAGTTGTGAAAAATCCTGCAAAGGTGACATATTTATAATTGTCCCATTATATTACAAAATAAATAATAACATCTAATACTTAAAGATTATTCTTTAAATTGAATACATATTTGCTCTTTTTGCTAATTACAATGGTTAAACCATACATGAGCCTGTCTGCCTTGAGCCCAAAGGAATGCTGAAACTTTAGATAATTAGGGTGAAGACACATTTAGACACACAAATAATACTTCCTAAATAGAGAATTCTAAGAAATACCTGGTTGTGAATCCAGAATGACTTACAGAAGATTAAATTTTTTGAGATGACTAAAGAAATGCATTTCCCATTCATTTATCTGATATCATTTGTTGACCTGAAACAAATAGATTTCCTCCAACAAAGATGGATTTATTCAGGATTGGCAGAGAATTGCAACTTGAGGTCTGCAACTATGGCCAGTCATATGCAAGTTCTCCACACAGCAAGATGAGAATGCATTTATAGAGAGGAAAAGGAAACTGGGAGGACAGGCAACAAAGAGTCCATGGCTTTTCATTGGCTGAGTCTTTGCAAGGAAAGAGGACAAATCTTTCTTCTTCCTGCAGGGTATGAGAATCAGGGTATGAGAGGTCCCCTTCTGGTCTCCCAACTCTATTAATTTATTAAATAATTAATAAGGATTAATTAAATTTATTAGTTCTTCACACATTGGTAGATGATATAGGTTAATATTTACTATTGACTTGGAACCTTAAAAGACATGAGCTAAAACCCTAGCTTTATCTTGTACTGGCTGAGGACATCAATCAAGTTATTTAACCTTGGAATCTCAGATTTCTCATCTGAAAACAAGGATGATAAAACCCACATCATACTGAGCTGAGCTCCCTGTGTGATCTAGCAGATTGCCACTAGCTATCTACTTTACACACGGTAGGGTATACACATGTCAATGCTGCTCTCTCAACTTGTCCACCCTCTCCTTCCCCTCCTGCATCCACAAGTTCATTCTCGATGTCTACGTCTCTGTTCCTGCCCTGCATTAGGTCCATCAGTACCGTTTTTCTAGATTTCACACACGTATGTGTCGTTGTACAGCAGAAACTAACACAGCATTGTAAAGTGATTATACTCCAGTAAAATGATTTTGAAAGATTAAAAATCAACACTATGATTAGGTTATTATGAATGCCAAGTTAATATGTAAGTCATGTGCTCAGCATGTACTGGTGTAAAGAAACCACTTAAAAAATGACTGATTAAATGAACAATTCTTGTTACCTCTTTCCAAAGAAAAACATTTTTTATCATGCTTGTTTTTTATGATATATATATATATATATATATAAAATTCAAAACCATAAAACTCTCCTACTATTTCAAAATAGATTATGTACATTCTGACTACCTGAGGGAATTTGAAAATAAATATTTATCTGTAAGCCAGTGCAAAATAAGTGGACCAACACTGAAAGTTAAGCATATTAATGAATGTTAAGAGATCTGAAAGTCTAAATGTGGAAAAGGAGTACAAATAGAACAATAGGCTCTTCCACTTTCTCAAAAACGAGACCGAGAAATCATATTTAGAGATGGTAAGAAGACAATATGTATAGGACAAATTACTAATGTGAGATAGCATAACATTGCTTTCAGTTCAGAACTTCCTCCTAAGCATAGAGGGCTAAATCCCCATGGGTATTTCCTGTTATTCTAGCTTAAGAAGACCTTTCCTGTATTAAACAAGAAATGACCATTTATCTCCTGTGGGGGTTGCAAAGGGCATAAATTACGTAAATTTCTAAAGATCCTGACTGGTTTAAGGCAGAAGACCTACCTAACAATTTGGTCTCTGGTAAAATTAATTCACAGTGAACAACAGAAAAATTTAATAAATATTATAAATAAGACTAACTACAATATGTATTAAGAGAGTGCTGCTGCTGCTGCTGCTAAGTCGCTTCAGTCGTGTCCAACTCTGTGCGACCCCAGAGACGGCAGCCCACCAGGCTCCCCCGGCCCTGGGAGTCTCCAGGCAAGAGCACTGGAGTGGGTTGCCATTTCCTTCTCCAATGCATGAAAGTGAAAAGTGAAAGTGAAGTCGCTCAGTCGTGGACTGCAGCCTACCAGGCTCCTCTGTCCATGGGATTTTCCAGGCAAGAGTCCTGGAGTGGGGTGCCATTGCCTTCTCCATTAAGAGAGTAAGTGAGTATTAGTCGTTCAGTTGTCCCTGACTCTTTGTGACCTCAGGACAGTAGCCCACCAGGCTCCTCTGTCCATGGAATTCTACAGACAAGAATACTGGAGTGGTTTGCCATTCCCTTCTCCAGGGGATCTTCCCAACTCAGGGATCGAACCTAAGTCTCCTGCATTATAGGCAGATTCTTTACTATCTGAACCACCAGGGAAGCCCACATGTTAAGAGAACCCAATAGGAATGAATGGGCTTCCCTGGTGGCGCTAGTAGTAAAGAACCTGCCTGCCAAAGCAGGAGACATAAGAAATGAGGGTTTGATCCCTGGGTCAGGAAGATCCCCTGGAGCAGGGCATGGCAACCCACTCCAGTATTCTTGCCTGGAGAATCCCATGAACAGAGGAGCGTGGCAGGCGACATTCCATGAAGTCACAGAGAGTCACACATTACGGAAGCAACTTAGCACACACCACACACACACACTCACACACACATACATAGGAATGAACGTGCCTTTTTGTAAAAAGTTTTGATAATACAATTAGGGGGCATGTGACTGAGACATGACACATGGAGAAACTGTCATGTTTATGTGAAAATAATGTTTCACTCGAGGGAATTCACTCCAGGGAATAAAAGAATGGCAAATGTACATAGAGACCCTAGATTCTGGGTCACGAACACCTGCAGCTTTGAGAGGGTAATTTAACATCCACATCTGCAAAAGGGCTTTGCTTGTGACTCAACTGGTAAAGAATCTACCTGCAATGTGGGAGACCTGGGTTTGATCCCTGGGTTGGGAAGATCCCCTGGAGAAGGGAAAGGCTACCCACTCCAATATTCTGACCTGGAGAAAACCATGGACTCTATGGGGTTGCAGAGAGTCAGACAGGACCGAGTGACTTTCACTTTCTTTCATCCACATTCTACATATTTTCTCTTGAAGTTCTGAGCACTGAGAAGAAGTTTTGCAACACAGATCTCAAAGAGTCTTAGCCTCACCTCCTCAGGCTATTCTGTGTTGTTTCTCTTGATACTGTTCTATAGATTAATGCTACTTTAATACAGTTCCCCCATCACTTATTACTGGTCTTTGACAAGAAGAAAACTTCAGTAGAGAAAATAAATCAACTATATCACTGAGCATACTGTTTAGTTAAATTGGATTTTTCTTTTTTTTTTTTTTCCGTTTTTTCCCCTAATTATTTTTATTAGTTGGAAGCTACTTTACACTATTGTAGTGGTTTTTGCCATATATTGACATGAATCAGCCATGGGTTTACATGTGGTCCCCATCCTGAACCCCCCTCCCGCCTCCCTCCCCATCCCATCCCTCTGGGTCACCCCAGGGCACCAGCCCCGAGCACTTGTCTCATGCACCCAACCTGGACTGGCGATCTGTTTCACACTTAATAATATACATGTTTTGATGCTGTTCTCTCAGATCATCCCACCTTCTCCTTCTCCCATAGAGTCCAAAAGTCTGTTCTATACATCTGTGTCTCTTTTTCTGTCTTGCATATAGGGTTATCGTTACCATCTTTCTAAATTCTATATATATGCATTAGTATACTGTATTGGTGTTTATCTTTCTGGCTTACTTCACTCTGTATATGGGCTCCAGTTTTATCCATCTCATTAGAACTGATCTGATGAAGGAAGAAGTGTACTAACTTATATCTTGATTCAAGGTTTTTATCTGGTGGTGGAAGACTAACAGTTCAGGGACTTTGAATAGAAAAGCACAGATTATTATTTAGGCAGAAGCCAGAGGAAAAAAATAAAGTAGATTAAGAACATATGTTCAGCATAGTCACTGACGAAAATTTTAGGAATGGTAAAAAACAAAGAGTATGGAATAACTCTAGCCATTGACTTCTTTTTACTATCAAGAAAGCAATTCAAGAAGAATCTGCCTTTAGGTGCTTAACCATAAGCTCCTAACAACCATGTAAGTTCTACTCTGATCATTTATCAACTGCTGGGTACTACGCTCAGCAAGTGTTCCTACTTGAGATCTCAAGAATGCATTGTAATATCTTCTATTGGCAACTGCCTTAGATTCTGCTGGCTTGTTCCTTTTGGAAACCACTGCATTCTTTCCTCCAGAAATGATTAACTACTTAAATAAAATGTTCTGTGTTCTCTTCTGTTAACTGTCAGTATAATCTTTTGTACCTTTGACAAGTTTTCAGGGGAGCCTCAATTTGGGTATTACACATCCAAATTGATCCAATCAATTTCTAAATTGCTGAAGTGACAAGTGAACATAGAAACTTGTTTGTGAATAAACATGATAATTAATGACAATCAATGGGACAGTTCAGTCAAGTAAATCTTAACCGTATAGCTTTTACTAACAAACATTTGTCAAACTGTATTGCTCAGCAAACTAGCTTGCTTCAGGGACTTATTAAGAACCCAGTTTTAACAAAACCGTTGTCAAAAGAAAGCAAACAAAAAATATGTCTTCCAAGAAATTCAAGGAAATGGTGTCTGTTTGAAGACACCAGGTACAGAATTACTGACAGAACTGTAACATACATCCATTCTTCATACATAAAACTCATCAGCTCATAGGGGAAAAAAAAGAATGCCTTGCTCTTTTCCTTCACTAAAAAATAATCCTACTACTAGCCTTACAGGCTTTACAATATGCATCTTCCTAGCTCATAAAGTTTAGAATTATAGACATAAAAATTCTTTGAAATCAAGATAATATAGAAAAATTGCATGTGATAAAATGAATTGATTCTAATTGGATTTAATTAGAAATGAGCAACACATTAAAATGAAATTATCCAAGATTATTTAAATTTGTTTTATAATGAAAGATACTTAAGTTTTTTTTTTTTTAATCATCTGTTTTGTTTCTAAAGGATATTTACCATAAGAATAAATTACAGTTATTTGATCTGTCTTTTCTTGAATAAATCTTTTCACAATTATAATGGCTTTTTTCCAGCTGGTACCTTAAGAACAAGTTTTTTCACATCCCTGAACTGTGGTGTTGGAGAAGACTCTTGAGAGTCCCTTGGACTGCAAGGAGATCCAACCAGTCCATCCGAAAGGAGATCAGTCCTGGGTGTTCATTGGAAGGACTGATGCTGAAGCTGAAACTCCAATACTTTGGCTACCTCATGCAAAGAGTTGACTCATTGGAAAAGACCCTGATGCTGGGAGGGATTGGGGGCAGGAGGAGAAGGGGACGACAGAGAATGTGATGGCTGGATGGCATCACCGACTCGATGGACATGAGTTTGAGTAAACTCCGGGAGTTGGTGGGAGGAGGCCTGGCGTACTGCGATTCATGGGGTCACAAAGAGTCGGACACGACTGAGTGACTGAACTGAACTGAACTGGATGTTAGCATTGGATTTTGAATTTGAATGGTTGATTTAGTAAATGCATCTCCATTGATATTAGACATCATGAAAGAACTCTGAATCCAAGTGCACTTTTCAAATTTCTTACAAAGCAGTGACTGATAATTACTATCCTAATTATTCAAAAGCAATTATCTCACCAAAAGTTGGTGTTTTCCATTTTAAAAATGGCCATTTAGTTAATGTTTCAGTGGCCTTATAAATACAATAATATAGTCTCAAGACCAAAACCTGGGATGTGAATTCTGGCCAAAAGACAGAATGGTGGCTAGGGGTCAGATCAGACAGTTTACATACAAAATGTTTTTACAGGTTTACAGTATCCCAGAGTCATTGATAATATTATCCCATTTAAAAATAAAGCTCAGGGAGGATAAGTTATATATTTTTTAAAAACTAAAAAGTTGTAAGCGCCAACTTTTATAGCACTTTTAATAGGCCTTCCTATGGTTCAAGGGAGACTAACACTCTTGAGAAAATAGGGTTGAAATAGCATGTATTAATGTCAATATCAATGAAATGACCACCAGAGAAGCTGTCTAAATCAGCAGGCAAATTGGCTCCTCCTAAAAGTTCAAAATATGGGACACCTACAGACAGCATGCTCACAAGGAGAAGAGGTTAGCATCTATATGCTTTGTCTCTCCTTTTTGAAGTCACAGTTCAGACATGCACCTTTACACCACCTGTAGGGTAAGGCCAAACCAGGAGTTTTACTCTAAGGGAACACGTCACAGGATGGAAACAAGGGCAGTAGTGAAGAAGTAGTCAAGACACTGTACTAAGTTTTTACTCCCTTCTCATATGTAATCCTCACCAAAGCACCATGAGGTATAATTAATAGTATCTTATTTACTAATTAGAAAAATGAGATTTAGAGAAGTTAAGTAATTTGCCCCAAGTCACACAACTAGTAAATAATGGAGCTGGACTTTCAATTCAGTATCTGAAGTAGTATCTAAAGCCTAAAAATGTGCAGAATGATAGGAAGCAGCATCCTCAGGAAGCATCCAGCCATCCACACATCTAATGCAGTGCATGTGATCACCACTATAGATTATACACAGATGGATTTGAAAATAAGATTCTCTGATAATTGGAAATTCATCGCATGGAAACTAGCATTTGATGTGAGGGTACCCAGCAGCAATACTGTCTCACATACATTATTATCAAAAGAACAGCAGACTCTCTGGCCAATTTCACAGAAGCCCTCTGTCAGGGCTCTGACAATTTAAAGAGATATTGTGGAGCAAAAGAAACATGGGTTCAAATCTGCCACTCACTGGAAATTAAAAAAAAAAAAAAATCATGGTAATAAAGTATCTAAACTTGGAAATAAAGGAAGAAGATGACAGCCCATTTTGTTATACTAGAGCACTGTCTGTGAAGGAGAACATAATATGCCATCCTAAAAGATGCCACTTTTCTTTTTAATATTTATTTATTTATTTGGCTGCATCATGTCTTAGCTGTGACACACAGGATCTTTTGTTGTGTTGGTTGGGCTCAACAGTTTCTCTGCATGCGGGCTTAGTTGCTCCGTGGTATGTGGGATCTTAGTTCCCCAACCAAGGATCCAACCTGCGTCTCCTGCATTGCAAGGCAGATTTCTAACCATTGGACCACCAGGGAAATCCCAAGATGTCACTTTTTAAAAGCTATTTAAGGAACAGCTGGTATATCAAGGACGCTTTGACCTTCCTTTGTTCCCCTTAACACAGTAAGCATCTCCCTTCTGAAGAGTAACTTTCATACCAGGAGGGGAGAAGGCATCCTTATCACCAGAAAGATGGAATTTGGGATTGAGAAGTGTGTTTTAAAAAACAATAACAACAACAAAAATCCTTGTTATTTCTTCACTAATTCACTACCCCAAACCCAAATCCCTTTGTTCTGTCAATTCCACATGTTTATCACTTCCTTGTCTAAAATTTGTCAAGTCTGCCTACCTTGGTCACTTCTTTAATCTCATATTTTATGAGACTCTCATACATACAAAATTAAATTCATTTTCTTTTATTAATCTGTCTTACACCAATTTAATTGTTAAATTGTTAGACTAGCCAAAGAACTTAGAAGGAAACAAAGGAACAGTTTTCCATCCTTACACTTAGTAAACCTACAAAAGGTTTCTCTCTTCTTTCATTTCCTATTTGTTATTCATTGCAGCTCATAGTCTGAAGGTAGATGTAAATTTGCAGAAAGTTAACATGCTGCAAACAATTTTAACCAAGAGAAAACAAATATTTTTGTTTCGTTGAAAAACTCCCTAAAAGTTACATTCTTATCCTCTAATCTTATAGGACATTCACTAGTTTTGTAACTGTTTTTACAATCTTACTTTGATACTCATGTGTGTGTATGTGTGTTCTCAGTAGTGTCAGAATCTTTGCGACCCCCCTGGACTGTAGCCTGCCAGGCTCCTCTGTCCATAGGATTTTCCAGGCATGAATACTGGAGAGAGTTGCCATATTATTCTCCAGGGGATCTTTCTGACCAAGAGATTGAACCCTCATTCCTTGCATTTCCTGTCTTGGCAGGTGGACTCTTTATCACTGCACCACAGGGAAGCCCAAACTGATTGCAATCATTTTGGTCTCTGGATTCCTCCTTTGAGCTAGTTTTGTCTTCCTATTGGTTCTATTATTAATGATCCAAAAAAAAAAAAAAACTTTAACAAATACTTTTATCTATATAAGAAATATGTGTTTTAATTTTTTGAAAATCACACAGTGACATTATTTAACCCTCAGAGTCTTAGTTTTCTCATTGCAAAATATAAATAATAACTTCCTCAGACTGTTGGGATGATTAAATGAAAGATGCTTCCATTTCAGTAGTCAGTGCTGATTAAATGTTCTAATATAATAAAAACTGCCAGGCTTCAATTGTATGTGAACCATGAACTTCCAGATGTTCAAGCTGGATTCAGAAAAGGCAGAAGAACCAGAGACTAAATTGCCAACATCCGTTGGATCATCAAAAAACAAGTGAGTTCCAGAAAAATATCTACTTCTGTTTTATTGACTATGTCAAAGTTTTTGACAGTGTGGAGCACAACAAACTGTGGAAAATTCTTCAAGAGACAGGGATACCAGACCATCTGACCTGCCTATTGAGAAATCTGTATGCAGGTCAAGAAGCAACAGTTAGGACTTGACATGGAACAATAGACTGGTTCCAAATTGGGAAAGGAGTACGTCAAGACTGTATATTGTCACCCTGCTTATTTAACTTATATGCAGAGTACATCATGAGAAATGCTGGGCTGGATGAAACACAAGCTGGAATCAAGATTGCCTGGAGAAATATCAATAACCTCAGATATGGAGATAACACCACCCTTATGGCAGAAAGTGAAGAAGAACTAAAGAGCCTCTTGATGAAAGTGAAAGAGGAGAGTGAAAAAGTTGGCTCAAAACTCAACATTCAGAAAGCTAAGATCATGGCATCCGGTCCAATCACTTCATGACAAATAGATGGGAAAACAGTGAGAGACTGTTTCTGAGGCTCCAAAATTACTGCAGATGGTGACTACAGCCATCTAATTAAAAGATGCTCACTCCTTGGAAGAAAAGTTATGACCAACCTAGACAGCATATTAAAAAGCAGAGACATTACTTTGCCAACAAAGGTCCATCAAATCAAAGCTATGGTTTTTCCAGTAGTCATGTATGGATGTGAGAGTTGGACTATAAGGAAAGCTGAGCACCAAAGAATCGATGCTTTTGAACTGTGGTATTGAAGAAGACTCTTGAGAGTCCCTTGGACTGCAAAGAGATCCAACAAGTTCATCCTAAAGGAAATCAGTCCTATATATTCATTGGAAGGACTGATGCTGAAGCTGAAACTCCAATACTTTGGCCATCTGATTCGAAGAACTGACTCATTTGAAAAGACCCTGATGCTGGGAGGGATTGGGGGCAGGAGGAGAAGGGGATGACAGAGGATGAAATGGTTGGATGGCACCACTGACTCAATGGACATGAGTTTGAGTAAACTCTGGGAGTTGGTAATGGACAGGGAGGCCTGGTGTGCTACAGTCCATGGGGTCACTAAGAATTGGACATAATTGAGTGACTGAACTGAACTGAACTTAACTGTAATATTAATAGCAAGGATTATGATTGTAACTGTCATTGTTACTATTTCTTTTGTTATTTTTTCAATGCAAATTATGGAATATGTGTATATTTGTGGTTTGAATGAATTCATCTTTGCAAAGAATTAGTTGGGTAAACAAGAAAAGATTGAATTTAAGTTCTCTGATAGTTAAGGCAGGGAATCTCAAATGCTTTATAGTCAAAGATCATTTTTTAAAAAATCCTCTCCATTTTGGCAATTCTGTATGAAAAAATAAAAATAAATTACTTAGAAAATGAGATAAAAATGACATAATACCAAATACTCTTATTTTAAAATTTATTCATTACCATAAAACCATTGTTGGTTTCCTATAAATATGTAAACGTTTGATCTCAAATTCTTAACTTCTTTTGCTGTAAACCATTTGTAAACAGCTTGGGGACTAGCACTCATTCACAGACTATATACTTGGGGTAGAAACGGTGTAAGATTCACCAGATAATGAAGTGATGCTCCTTAGGACGAAACGATCAGCTCTATGACATTAACCTCCAGCTGCCACTGACACTAACTCAATATGCTGGGATCATTATATTGTCTCTGAATTTCACGCTGGCACAGACAGCCACATTGGAAGCCTACGATGAGCAGAAATTAACTCATATATCACCAGCAACATATTCTTTAGTTTTAAACTACAAAGTCAGAGTAAATAGGAAGATGGTTTACACAAGTGAGAGCAAAGATAAATGAATGGTGTCTGAGCAGCTAACATGACCACCAGGCCTGAATGACAAGCACACCTCTTTTGCCTGATGAATTAAGCCCTGAAGACAATGGAATCCTGGAAAGGAAAACTTAAAATTTGCCTTACTTTATATTCTCCTTTAACCTTTGAATCTCAAAAAGAGATTAATTTGGAGTCAATTTCTGTTTGCATTACTTGCTTTGTCATGCAAATGTAATGCTGGCCTACTTTGCCTTTTCTTAATTAGGGGTTGAAGAGCAAATGTTTCATCCATTCTAATGCTACCAGCTTGTCATTTACTCCCCCACCCTCAACCCACTTTCTTTCTTAAGATTTTTCTCCTTTGGGCAAGGTGTTTCAGTTCAGTTCAGTTCAGGTACTCGGTCGTGTCTGACTGTTCGTGACCCCATGGACTGCAGCATACCAGGCCTCCCTGTCCATCACCAACTCCCAGAGTTTACTCAAACTCACGTCCTTGAATGAGTCAGTGATGCCATTCAACCATCTCATCCTCAGTTTTCCCCTTCTTCACCCACCTTCAATCTTACCCAGCATCAGGGTTTTTTCAAATGAGTCAGTTCTTTGCATCCGGTGGCCAAAGCCTGGCGTTTTCAGCTTCAGCATCGGTCCTTCCAATGAATATTCAGGACTGATTTCCTTTAGGATGGACTGGTTGGCAAGATGTTTAGTTATATGTTAATAGTCACCAGCCTTTAAACAAAGTGCAGTTGTATAATGCACTTGTGAAAAGAGCAAAGGGTTTAGCTCCTGGGCCAAGAAGTGCAATTAGAATCCTAACAGGAAAGCTTTTGGCCTAGCCAATAAGCCAGACCTTCAGTAGGCCATAGTCACTGTTTGAACTCTCCAAGGAAAAGCAATATTGAAAAAAACATTCTGTGAGTTAGGTGGTTTGATTCTATTAACTATGATTCTAAATATAAATAAAGAAGATCCAGGTTTTTCTGAGTTGATATCAGAAGCAAAGTATCCTATATCACAACCAAGGTTATTTTTAACTACATATGGTATCTTATCTTTCCTTGGAAAGTACTCATTTGTAAAAATCAAACAAAAAAAAAAGAGAACAACTTCCTTGTTTTGAGTTAAAATTGATTCCAAAATACCTCAAATTTTGCCCATTGGTTACCATAACAATCTTTTTTTTTTTTTTTTCTTTGGGGAGTAGGTTCTTGCACTATGTTGCCCTCAGGTGTCACAGTGGTAAAGAACCTGCCTGCCAATGCAGGATAGGCTTGAGACTCAGGCTGCAGAGAACTTCCTTGTCTGAACTAAAATTGAAAGTATCTGAACTAAGCATCTGAAATAGATGCTTAAGTATTTGTAAATAGCCTTGATCTGCTATGTGATTTATTCTCTGTGATAAATTAACAGACATGATAAAAGACCAAGATGTCTTCTGTCCTAAACTCAAACAGACTTTGTTCATAGTACTCAAGCCTAAGAAATTACATTGTTCCTATTTAAACTTCATCTCCTTCATTTCTAGCATTACATAAATAGGCCTTTTAGGAATATTTTGGGTCATAGTTCTGTTACTAATAAAGGATCTAGAGAAGTGGAGGATTACCTAAGGTGAGAAAAATGATTTAACAATGTGTGTGTGTGCCTAGTCGCTCAGTCGTGACCAACTCTGTGACCCCACGGACTGTAGCCTGCCAGGCTCCTCTGTCCTTGAGATTTTCCAGGCAGGAATACTGGACTGGGTTGTCATTTCCTACTCCAGGGGATCTTCCCAATCCAGGGATCAAACCTGCATCTACTACTCTGGCAGGCAGATTCTTTACCACTGAGCCACATTTACTATCTGGCCCTTAAGCCAAAGTGTACTGATGCTTGCTCTATATCATAAATTCTACGAGAGAATAATCTTCTGAATAAATACTGATGACAAGCTGAGAAACATGGATCAGTATTAACTTTCAAAAAGAGGACAATTCACAAAAGTAAAGAAAACAGACAGGTTAGTAAGTCCCTAAAAGTTGAAGACTGGACAGAGAAGGACTACACAAAAAAAGCACACAAAATTCATTAAAAATGACAAAAGAAACATAAAGTGTAAAAAAAGGTTTCATTTTTTAAAATATTTTTGAAAGCTTTGCTTCATCAGTTATCACCCTAAACCTAGGTAGGTTTCAAGTTTCTTGAGGAAAAAGTGAAATATTCTTTTTACTGATTTTTTTTTTTTATTGGAGTATAATTGCGTTACAATGTTGTATTAGTTTCTGTCATACAATGAAGTGGATCAACTATACGTATTCATATAGGCCTTAGTTTAAATTTTATATGGCCTTCATCCTCTGAGCCTTCAATAAAACGACACTCAAACATTTAACAGAACAAGCTGGACTTCAGAGACTCTTCTGGGCCAGAGCCAACCTGCCAAACTCACACCCACTGCAGCCCACTGGATGAGGTGAGGGGACAAGACAGAGGCCCTGATAAACCCAAGTCATGAGACAGGTCATGGCGGAATGCACCGGCAATTCCTGGTGTATTTCAGGAATTGGAATAATCAGAGGAAGCCTGCAAAGCTGACACTGTGGGCTTATTTTGACTAGGGCAGCTGGAAATATTCCTTCTTGTCTATTGCACCCTCTCAGAGATGAGCCTGGCAAGCCACTTTGTTTCCTATTTGAGTCAGGAGGGTGTGATGATGACCTATTTCTTAACTTTTCTTTTGTTTGACATCAGCAAACCTTCAATGCCTCTACTGGGACTAGAAATCTAAATGTCAGAGGAAGACCAAAAGCAAACAGCCTGATCATGACTTGATGGAAGGGTGAAAGGGGGTTATAGTCTACTCAGTAACTGTATAAGCTTTAATAAAGCCAGACTGCAAGTATGTACTTAAGGAGAGCAATTTTACTTATTTTCCCGTTAGCGTAAAAAGGAAAAACAATAACCCTGCGATGGTTAATTTTACTGACGTGTCAACTTGATTAGGCCACAGTGCCCAGTTGTTTGGTCAAATACTAAATGTTCCTGTAAAGGTATTTTCTAGATATGACCCACATCTACAGGTAAGTTTAAAGCAGGTTACCTTTCATAATATGAGTCTCATCCCAACAGCTAAAGGCCTTAGGAACAAAGAGTTAGGTTTTTGGAAAAAGAAGGAATTCTGTCTTAAGACTGCAACATAGAAATCCTGCCTGAGATCTGAGTTTTCAAGACTCAAGACTGTACACCATCAGTTCTTGCTTGAATTTCCATCCTTGCTCAACAGAGTTTGAACTTCTTATCTCCTACAACTGTGCAAGCCAATTTCCTAAAATAAAAACCTTTTTCTCGCTTATTCATATTAAATTTACTTTATTTCTTAGATAACCCAAATACCTCTGGATTCTCTTAAAACTGAATTATAAAGGTAGGGCAAACTGTCCAAAGACAGGAAGAACCTTGCAATAAAGACTTCCATAAGTTATAACAATTATTAAGCATGTACTCTTAGGTTGCTAACTAGGCTAGAAATGGAGATCCAGTCCTGACTAGGAAAGTTATTCATTCATTCATTTTGTCAACTAATATTTGTCAAGTGCTGACTGTATGTCAGATAATATTATAGGCACTGGGGATACTGCAGTGAATGAAATGATAAAAAAATCAATCTGCTTTCCATGTTACTTGTGATCATCTCTCATGAGGGCAGATAGCTTGGTCTGTTTCAACTAATAAAAATAGATGGAAAAAAAATGAAAGCAGATTGAAAGCACTTTTTAAAAAATTTAATTACATGCAATTGGAAAGTGTCTCAATATTGTTAAATTGAAATTTACTAGATTCTCCGAAGTTGATTCTATACTTGGGTTTCACATAAAGGACTATCAGGAAAAGGAAAACTCAAGGATAACTTCTCACTGACCGCTCGCTATTCTTCCATTTTCAACAAGCAATGCTCTTCTCAGGCACATACATGCCTTGCACATAAGAATATGTGTCTTTGGGCAGAGCATTTTGTGCTACTTCAGGCAGAAATAATCTATTTCTGCATGTTCCTCATCCATCAAGTCAGAGATAGGAAATGAGAAGAGGACTTGTAAAAAACATCGAATCAGCAAGTTTTCTTAATTTTCTGTTACGCTTCTACTGGAGGCTATACATATTTCAGTGCTGTCCAGAGACTACTTGAGCAGTTGGAGTGGATGGTGTCTGGGGTCCCTTTCCGTATCAAGAGTCTATGATTCGAGTTGTTATCATAGGATTTTGCTTACTGTATATTATTATTCCTTATCTATGAGATAAAGATTATCTATTGGGATACTTTAAGTTAAGAATAAGAGATGGTTCAGCTAAAAATGTCTTAAGTAAGAAAATTTAGTATTTTGGGTAAGAGATCAGAGGTAGTTATTAGGGTTGGTTAATTCAGTAGGTCAACTATAATAGTTTGTTTTTTACTTTTCTGCCCTAAATATCTCTCCCATCGAGTGTGCTCAAGGTTATCAGCTATCTGTAGTGGTTTCAGGTATCACACATGGAAAATTTAAAGGCTGCAAAAAACAAAGAATACAGCCCTTCCTGAGGCTCCTCTTAAAGAGTGAGGAAAGCTCTCCCAGAGGTCCTAAAACTATATGCCTTCCTTCATGTTGGCCAGAAAATACATGTGCCCATTTTTAAGCCAGTCATTGTGAAAGGAATGAAACTACTAGGACTGGCTTAAGCGAATCCTGGATTAGAAGATTGACAATCTAAGACTGTGCAGCCTGTAGAACTCTAATTTCTGGAAAATAAGACATCAGAAAACTTTCTGAGTATTAGAAAAGAAATGGGGTGATTTGTTGCCTGGAGACATGACAGTATCTTCAATTGAATATTATGTATTTCTGGAAAATAGATATATATTCTAACTAGGATGACTGGCACTCAGAGTTAGCAGCATCAAATAGTGGAATCACCGGGTGGAAGAGGGAGTTGGAAGTAAATACTGAGGTTGGAATCCACTCACAAAGAGTCTGATTTAATAGCACTTAAGCACAGTCTAAGATGTCACAATTTTTAAAAGCCTCCAGGTGATTCTGATATAAGCAAAGTTGGAGAAACACTGTTCTAAAGCAGCATTTTCAAGCTTTAATGTGCACATGTTTCATCTAGGAATCTGGCTAATCACCTGAAGATCCTGATTCATTTAGTGGCGTTTCTAAACATCTCCTAATGATGCTAATGCTGCAGGTCACACTTTAAGATGCAAAACTCTAATTTCATGGCCTCCTGTAGTCTGTGGTCCCATCATAACGACTGTTGTGTACGTAATCTGGCTGGTGCATCTGAGATCTCAACTCAACCTGACTTCTTACAAAAAGCTAGAAAACTGTTCACCCCAGAGTAGGTATTTCATAACTGTTCATTGAATTTACATTTTTGAATATTACAGGAAGCCTGTCTCTGAGTGGTAGTGTGCGACAGGTGGACCATGCTTGAAAATGGAACTCTGAGGTTCCCAGATGAGAAATTCTAGACCATACCATAACAATTGATTCCATTTGACTGCCTGTGGGCTTTGGTGGGGGACAATTGGTTAAGTTCTAGAGACTGTGATGTTATGTGGAAAGCCAGCCTAAGTGTTCACACACAGATCTTACTTTCACTTAGGAGACAAGCTGCCAAAAGTGATTAGGTGAGAAGTAGCGGTTAAAGCCAAGTCTGGATGCAGACAGGTGCCTCTTTTCCCTCTGGCAATTTGCAGAAGATAACTTTTTTTTATTATTTTAATTTTTATATTTGAAGGTATGCACTAGCTTGCATGAGACCCAGGAGGGACAATGAAAAGCTATTTTATATTAGGATGACCATGATCGTCCTTGAGTAGCTCAATAGAGCAAGGTATGGCTTTAAAGCATAAATAGTCTGCTCCACCGCACAGGGAAGCCAAGGAGAATACAGCCGTTAGAGACACCTGTGAGTGGCAGTGAATTATTCTCCCACATTACACATGATAGTCACCCAGAAACTGAATCCTTGCTGCTTGCCTTTGCCCTGCTCACAGCAATGTAACACAGGACAGAATATCCAAATACTTCACTCTCACAGAAGTGTCAGGAATGAGATGCTGTCCTAACATGTAATTTTGTCACCTGCAGGACTGGCTGTTTCTGAACTGCTTCTAGCCGACATAAGCAAAACTTGACGCAAGCTGTGTGGGGAAACGCATGACTACTTAAATGTACACGTGTCTCCAGTTCCACAGTTGTCCTTCCAAGCTGTATTTATCTTGGCCACCAGCGACAGTGCTATTGTCATCTTTTAATTTTTCATTTGAAAAGAAGCTTCATTTTCAAATCCCTGGGCTTAAAGAAGCTGAAATACTGAGCAAAAGTAAAATGACAACTAAACTGCAAAAAGTATATTTTCTTTTAATAGCTGGATCATACTTTCCCAGAGGTAACTGGATGAGTTCATCAGCTTGCCTCCGGCCAACGTGATAAATCCTTTCTTCTCCGCACAACCAACTGGCTCTCTCAGTTCTAGCCCTGCTTTAGTCCTTTCGCTGTCTCTCTCTGAAATGCAGTTCATTTTTGCACACCCACGCTTGTGGGTTCTAGAACCCATGTGATGGTAGGCTGGGAGACACTGGCTGGGGCCACCCTTTCTGGATTTGATTCTGAGTTTTGAACCATACTAACTGGTTACTACCACCTTTTGTGATTCAATTTTCCTACAATTAAAATCTAGCTAATAATCTGTACTAGGCTGTTTGAATATTAAATTATTTAATGCATGTAAATTTTTCTGAAGAATGCCTAACATACAGAAAATGATATTACATGTAATTTTTTTTATCATAGTGGTGAGATTTGGTGGTTTATTTTTTCTCTTCTTAATACATATTTTTGCTCTCTCCAATTTAAAACAAATGAATATTTTTATAACATAAAAATTAAATGTATATATTTATTATATGTGCTTCCCTCATCGCTCAGTCGGTAAAAATCCACCTGCAACACTGGAGACAACGGTTCATTTCCTGGTTTGGGAAGATCCCCTGGAGAAGGGATAGGCTACACACTCCTGCATTCTTGGCCTTCCCTTGTGGCTCAGTTGGTAAATAATCTGCCCATAAGGCAGGAGACCTGGATTCAATCCCTGGGTTGGGACGATTCCCCTGGAGAAGGGAAAGGCTACCTACTCCAGTATTCTGGCCTGGAGAATTCCATGGACTGTATGGTCCATGGGGTTGCAAAGAGTCAGACACAACTGAGCGACCTTCACTCACTCAAATTTATTATATATTTAAAATATATGTAAGATGTATAATTACATATTATATAAAATATATAATTACATATTATATATATAATTACATATATATGTATATATGCATGTTGGTTAGCTACACACACACACACACACACACACACACACGTTGGTTAGCTATTACTGCCTAACTCACTATCCCAAAATCAGTGATTTAAAAGCCATTTATTATCACAGCTCATGGATATGCTGGTTGAATGATCTTAGCCAGGCTCACTCATGCATCTGAGGGTTGGCTGAGGGTTCTGTCTCAGCGTTGGCTTGGTTGTGCGGCAGGTCTGCTCTGCACATCTCTCATCTTCTCAGGACCAGTGGGACAGCCCAGGCAGTCCTCCTCGTGGCAGTGGCAGAAGCACAAGAGAGCAAATAGAAACATGCAAGACTTTTTGGTGCCCAGACTCAGAAGGAGTAAATGGCTGTCCCACTGCTATTGAACCAAGGAAGCTACATGGCCAAAATCAGAATCAAGAGCCAGCTTTTTATGTGAGAGAATCTGTAAAGATACAGAGAAAAATGATGGATTGTATACGTGAAGACAGGAAAACTGAGATGGAGACCACTATCTTTCTGAGCCTTTCAAAGCACCAGCTGGAGTTTACTATTACCCTATCACGATGAAAGGATTCATGACACTTGGAGGCACATGCATCTGACTTCAAACTGCACACAGTTACTTGAAAACTACACCACTATGGCAAGTCACTTCACCTCCCTGAATCTCAGCTTTCTGTTTATAACATGGACATAAAAATAGTGCTAGCCTCATTATATTTTAAATAATGAAATGAGGCAATCCCTGTAAAGTTCATAGAAAGTGCTGAAGGGATAAGGGATAAGGATTGTGAGGACACAGTAAGTGCTCAATATTTGCTGACAGCCTTGGTGTGGTTTAAAATCTACATCTTCAGTAAAGCTGTCACAAGCTTCCCAAACAGAACTAATGTTTTCCTCTGAAGGTCTTTACTTCAGTCATCACTTCTACTGGTCATCTGACATGCATCACATACAGCATGGCTCTGCGGTTATTTAGGTACCTTTCTCACTGGCCTGCGGCCTCCCTAGGTGGCACAGTGGTGAAGAATCCACCTGCTAATGCAGGCCACACTAGACACTCAGGTTCGGTCCCTAGGCCGGGAAGATCCCCTGGAGAAGGGAGGGGCAATCCACTCCAGTATTCAGGCCTGGGGAATTCCATGGACAGGGGGCCTGGTGAGCTATAGTCCATGAGGTCACAAGTAGGACATGACAGCATGCACAGACTACTCCTGCTACTACTCACTGGCCTGTGCATTTCTGGATGGGCAGAGACCATGCTTCACGTATCTTTGGAATCCATAGCACTTTGTATGTCTTACCACAGTTATAATGCCATGAACAGTTTTTCTTTGACAGTGCTGTTATAGCCAATACAGTGTTTTCTGATTTGATTCTCTCAGTGTGAGATACCAGGGGCAGACTTTAATCCCCATTTTATAGATGAGAAAACTGAGGCACAAAGACTTTTTAACACTTGCCCCAAATCACATGATATGTGATATAAACTTCATTCAGTTTTATATCTGTGACTTTTACCCTGTTAACTTTCATTGTATATACACAATATGGATTTATTGATGGAAAGAAATGAAGTTCAACAACACTGCAAAAACAATTTTCAGTAGTCAACACTAAAGAGCACCACGAAATCCAAATTTGGATAGTAATTTTTCCAGCAATATGTTCAGGAAAAAAATTGAGAAAAACAACGATCTTAGGTTTTATTTGGTTTTGTCCTGCTTTTTTTTTTCTGCCTTATGCAAAATCACATAATTTATTTGAATTTATATAAGAGATAAAGTGATGATTAGGTTACTAAACACCACCTTTTTTGCTTAATTCAAGACAGAAAAGCAAGACAACATTTTTTAATGTTCTTTAAATTTCAGGTATCATTTTTAAACTGTACAATCATCCAACTGAAGGGAGGCAGGTTGCAGGGGAGAGCAAGCTTAAACCTGACATCTGAAAGATTGGAACCTCATGAAGAATCATTCTTTCTCATACTTAATCTTATGAGTTAAAAGGCTTTACTCTCTGGAAAGGGAATAACAATCTTTCTTTGGTCTATCTCTTCCTATCTCCCTCTAGAATTTGTTTTCATTTCTATTATAAATCCGTTGACTATTAAATCATGGCCAGGCATATGTGTATATGTATATATATAGATATGTATATATATAGATATATATATATATAGATATATACATATGTGGTATCTATCTATCTATATATATATACACACACACACACATATTCAACTGCATGTTCAGGGTTTCAGAACAATTCCTCTTAAATAAATACCTATTTTCTCAAAGATATTTCAACTTGAAGCCTAAAGAAGGCTAAACCTTAATATCTAAAACCACCTAAAAGATGATGTGATTTGTAAAAACTTTACTATAAGGAAGAATCAAAATTGGTGAAAAATAAAACATTCTGCATAGATATATTTTTGTGTTGAAGGGCCTGTTTACTGGAGTAATAGCTACATAGGTTAAGTGAATTTGCAAATCAAACATTTATCTTCTCCCACATACTACAAAAGGCTGATAAAAATGTATATTTAATCCCAGAATCCCAGAGAGAATCAGAGAGTGAAAGCAGGAGAGAAAGAGAAAAAGAATTTTACCCTGTATAGTCAATATTCTAATTTATAAAATAATACTTCCTTTTAGATTATGATTCACTCTGATGCCAAAGCAATAGATTGGTTCTTTTTTCAAAAAAAGTTCTACTCTGCTGGACTGGTGTAGTACCCCAGAAAATTAATGAAACATATATTTAAATGTTAGAAACCAAAACACCTTAATCTTGATCTAAGTCACTTGCTCAGTGCCGAGAATGATCCTGGCTCACAAGCGGTTTTCTTCCTGCCAAGTTACTCGGGCCTGTACTCTACACCAGGGACTGCCAACCCCCCAGTCACAGACTCCTAGTGGCTTGTCAAATTAGAGCAAGTAGATTGTGAATCTTCTCACCTACCAAGTAGGATCTAAAAGAAAAATAAGTCGTATATTCTGCTTATGTGTCTAATTTTTATAATAATGTTTTAAACTCTCTTTTAAAATGAATGATTATAATCAAAAGATATCCATGAAACAACTTGATATTAAAAAACTAGACCAGTAGATTAGAGTCCAAAAATTTGAATAATGACTACCATAGGCATCCCTGGCTGCTGCTCTAACCAATTTCTGATCTATGGAAAATGGGGTTAGCATAATGGCCCTATTGTTAAATCACTTGTGTTCTATTTTTCATAATCAAATAATTGTATTCATTGCTTATATTTTTCCACTACCTTTTCAAAAAGATTTTTTTCCCCCTCAAGCAACAGAGCAGGAGGACCTTTCTATGTACCACATTATCCCAGTGGTTTCTTGAAACTTTAATGATGTGGCCTCAGGGATGATGAGATTTCATAATATTCTACATCCATCTTCAAAGCCACTTTTCACTTATAGTTTTCAATAATCAAAACTTGACAATTTTCATATGATACTTGCATTTGTTATAGAACAAAAATATGTATTTCTCCCTTTAAATTTTTATTGGGTATTCATTGTTTTATAGTACCGCTTATAATTTTTTCAGACTTTTGAAATTTATTGTGCTCTAAGTACCTATAAAGCAGTCTTTTCCTGACATGTTTGCCCAAAGATTTTATAAAGCTATAATACAGATAGCATTTTTATCAAAGTAAAAATCAACACTTGTTCAGAATACCACCACAAACTAAGACTTTCTTCTGAAATTCTCTTATGCATGACCCTAAACTCATAGATTTTATGTAATTACCTAACAGTAGTAACAATAACAAAATCATGTGATCATCTAAGTAAGTACAGAAAGAGTATTTGACAAAATTCAACATCCTTTCACGATTAAAAACTCTCAATGTATTGAGTATATAAGAAACATAACCTAATAAAGACAGCTCACTTGGTAAAGAATCCACCTGCAATGCAGGAGACCCCTGTTTGATTCCTGGGTCAGGAAGATCTGCTGGAGAAGGGATAGGCTACCCACTCCAGTATTCTTGAGCTTCCCTTGTGGCTCAGCTGGTAAAGAATCTGCCTGCAATGCAGGAGACCTGGGTTTGATCCTTGGGTTGGGAAGTTCCCCTGGAAAAGAGAATGGCTATCCACTCCAGCATTCTGACCTGGAGAATTCCATGGACTGTATAGTCCATGAGGTTGCAAAGAGTCGAACACGACTGAGTGACTTTCATTTCCACTTTCAAGACAAACACCAGCTAACGTCATACCCACTGGCTTTTACCAGTTGTTGAAAGCTTTTCCTCTAAGATCACAAAGAAGAGTTCCCATCTTCACTACTCTTATTCAGCATGATACTGGATGCATTAGCCAATACGCAGTCACATTAAAAAAAAAATCATCAAAGTGAGGAAAGAAAAGTAAAATTGCCACTGTTTGCAGATGATACAATCTTATACACAGAAACTTAAAGACATCACTAAAGAAAGTTAGAACTCACCAGTGAATTAATAAGCAGGCTATAAAACCAATATAGATAAATCAGTTGCATTTTCATACACTAACAAACTATCTGAACAAGAAATAAAACAATCCCTTTCATAACATGCCCAAAACAATAAAATACTTAACATAAATTTAACAAAGAAGGTAAAAACCCTGTACACCAAACACTGTAAGACATTGAGGAAAGAAACTGACAAATACATAAATAAATGGAAAGATATCTATGTTCATGGATTGGAGGAATTAATATTATTAAAATGTCTGTACTACCCAAAGTGATCTATAGATTCAAGGGAATCCCTATCATAATGCCAATGACATTATTTCACAGAAATAGAAAAAACAATCCTAAAATTCATATAAAATCACATAAGACCTGGAATAGCCAAACCAAGCTTGAGAGAAACAATGGTGGAGATACCACATTTCCTAATTTCAAACTATACAACAGAGCCTCAGTAATTAGAACAACATTGTTTTGTTGGAAATGACATAAAAACAGATTCAGAAGAAGGGAACAGAAGTGAGAACCCAAAGATAAGCTTGTGCTGATATGGTGAACTAATATTTGACAAGAAAGCCAAGAACATTTAGCAGGGAATGATAGTGCTTTCAATAAATACTGTTGGGTAAATTGGATATCCTTACACAAAACTGTGAAAATGAATGTCTATATTACACTGCTTGAAAAAAAGTAACTCAAAGTAGATTAAAGACAAATGCAAGGCTCAAAACCATCAAACTCTTTGAAAAAGACAGGAGAAAAGCTCTTTGACATTGGTTTCACAATGATTTTTTTTTTTTTTGATATGATGCCAAAAGTACAAGCAAGAAAAGCAAAAATAAACAAAGGAGACTATGTGAAACTAAAAAGCATATACACACAAAAGAACCAATAAAATAAAAAGGCAACCTCCAAAACAGGAGAAAATACCTGCAAACTATATATTGCAATTAAGGGTTAGTATATATATGAAATATATTCATATATATATATATATATATATTCAAATATATATGAAATATACATCTCAATAAAAATACATACACAAAAGAACCCGAACAGACAGTTTTTCAAAGAAGATATACAAATGGCCAATAGGTACAATGAAAAGATGAATAGGCCAATGAAAAGATGCTCAACAACACTAATCATCAGAGAAATGCAAATTAAAACCACAGTGAGATATCATCTTACACCTGTTACAATGACTATTAGTAGGAAGATAAGAGAGAAAAAAGTACTGGTGAGAATGTGGAGAAAAGGAACTCCTTGTGCACTGCTGATGGAAATGCAAACTGGTGCAGCCACTACTGAATATAAAACAGGTTCTTCAAAACTAAAATTAGAACTAGGAGATGATCCAGCAGTACCATTTCTGGACAACAGATATAAAAGTGATGAAATAACTGAAAGATAGAGTTGCACCCTTATGTTCACTGCAGCATTATTCACAAAACTCAAGACAAGGAAACAATCTAAGCGTTTGCCAACGAATAAATGGATAAAAAGGATGTGACAAATGCACACACATACACACACTGGAATGTTGTTCAACCATAAGAAGAAAATAAAATTCTTCCATTAGGGGAAAAAAAAAAAAAACAAACTATGACCAACCTAGACAGCATATTATAAAGCAGAGACATTACTTTGCCAACAAAGGTCCATCTCGTCAAGGCTATGGTTTTTTCCAGTAGTCATGTATGGATGTGACTGTTGGAAACCAGTCCTGAATATTCATTGGAAGGACTGATGCTGAAGCTGAAACTCCAATACTTTGGCCACTGGATGCAAAGAACTGACTCATTTTAAAAAGACCCTGATGCTGGGAAAGATTGAAGGTGGGAGGAGAAGGGGACGACAGAGGATGAGATGGTTGGATGGCATCACCGACTCTGCAGACATGACTTTGAGTAAGCTCTGGGAGTTGGTGATGGACAGGGAAGCCTGGCGTGCTGCAGTCCATGGGATTGCAAACAGTCAGACATGACGAAGTGACTGAACTGAACTGCTATTAGCAACAATATGATGGATTGTGAAGGAATTATGCTAAATGAAATAATTTAGATAGAAGGCAAATGTGATCTTGGTTATATGTGAAATCCAAAAACATGGAAGTCATATAACAGGAGAATGGTAGTTGCCTCAGGTGGGGTAAGGGTAAATGGACGAAGGTGGTCAAAGGGTAGGAATTTCCATTTATAAAATGAGTAAATTTTAGGAATCTAAGATACGTTGTGAGGACAATACTTAACAACATTGTATGTTATATCTAAAAGTCAGTAAGAAAATAGATGCCAAAATTTCTTTCCACATACACACAAACACAAATGGTATTAACTGTGAAGTGGTGGATGTATTAACTATTCTCATTGTGGAATCATTTCCCATTTGATATGTCTATCAAATCATCACACCATATATATTAAAATTATACAATATTATAAATTATTTCTCAGATAAGCCATAAGGAAATAAAGTGAGGAGGATTTACTTAAACAAAAGGTATCACACCAGGAAGACCAGAATGTAAAAGAGATCGGACAGAACTGGAGAAACTTGGAAAGCACATGTCTTCATACAGGGAACCTGTTCTGCTTTGTTTCAGGTAAGTGTTTTTATAACTTTTGATTCTTCAAGACAGTTCATTAACCCAGTTTTCCTATAAAAAGTAAGAAAAACCTTCATTCTGCAGAAATTATATCTAAATGATTGAGTCTGCAATTTACCAACTTGTCACTGTTATTTTCGACACTAAATTCTCCAAGACCCTATGGAGGACCAGATAGCTAGTCACATAGGGAGGCCATATAGATCACTTCACCACAAGAATAAATCTGGAGACTTCAGAAAAAATCTTCAACCTTCCAACTTGGAAGAGGAATAAGTCTATATGCCAGTTATGCTTAGAAACGTTTGTTTAATACTCTAAGCTTTGACATTGTTGAGTTACATAAGACTTTACTTTTTTTTTTTTTTTTAATTTCTACTACACCTGGATGCCTTCTTGTGATTTTTGATAATCCCTTTATGAATTTTTAGGTTAAGTGGTTTGGAATAAAGAGTTGTATAACATCAGAAGAATGATGTATAAGTACAAATTAAACCAATAATAATGAAAAGTTGCATGTCAAATATGCCCCTCTCTCCCTACAGACACAGTCAAATTATTTTAGCTTATAAAATAAAAGCCATCTTTGTAACAGATTTTATATATCACAGATATCACTTAAGGAGGACCTCTAGGGCATGCTGACAAAATGTATTTTGAGTCTGTCCAGTATAAAAATTTATGAAAAGCTAAAATGTAAGTTATCCTTTGTCACTGCAATAAATATTTTTAAGGTTAATAATTTTCCTTGTTAAATAAGAGTGTTTATGTCATATGAACACTAATGAAATGTCCAATCACCCAGTGAAGTATTCTGACTACCTATCATCAAATAACTAATCAGACTGTTGCATCCTCCTTTTTTTTTTTTTTGCATCCTCCTTAAAATAGTTAATAAAACCACTCAAATTAACTGTTCCACATATGCTGCAAAGAACCTCTTGGTGTACAACAGAATACTGTTTATATGATGGATTCTTCCATTGAAAATGAATAGTTTGCCCAAGATCAAAGCAGAAAAAGGAAAAAAAAATTTAGAATAAAAGCATCTAAATCGGAATAAAGTTCTATTGCCGCTTAATAAAGTATACATCCTTTATATCTCCCAAAGCATTGCTGAATATAAAGAAATTATATTCATATTTTGATCTAGAAGTACAAAAGAAAAAATGATTTATAAAAAACTGACAGTTGCTTTTTTAGTGTTTTATTAGAAGTGAATGAAAATACTCTTTTATATTCTAGATTTTTTCCAAGTCCATGTGGTGAAAAATATTTTAATAAAAATTATTTCTTAGAAAGGCTCTTTATAGCTGATGATTTCATTGTTGATTTTTTAAGTATATGAGAAAATGTAAAACATAAAACAATATGATTTTCAATAAATAATTCTTGGTAGTTGTATTACAAAGTAATTTGCTACAATAAATTTTCATAGAAATTGTCACTTTATGTATCAGAACATGAAAGCAATTTTCCCATTTTATTTAATTATACAGGAAAATATTTTTCTTCAGGATAAAGAATCACATTTTCTTATGTTATTTGTCATGTCAAAATATATGTTATTTTCTTACGTCTATTTGTCAACTTCTGAATTTACAAATGCAGCAAAGGAATAAAGCATTTTTCAGAGAAGACAGCTTTGTTAATATATCTATTACTACTACTAATCTCAATGGTAATGATATTCATAGTAATAGAAGTTAACTTTTATTGAGTGTTATGGAACTGTTCAAAATGCTACACATATATTAAGAGATATTTGTGACATTTTTTAAAATTACTAGACTTTATTTTTTAGAACGGTTTTAGATTTACAGAAAAATGGAGCATATATTACAGAGTTCCCAAATATCCACTTCACACACTCATGTAGTTTCCTCTGCTATGTCAGACCTATAGCAGCATGATAAATTCGTTACAATAAGGAAGCTACTTGGATACATTATTATTAACTAAAGGTTACAGTTTATGCTAAGGTTTGTTCTTTGTATTGTACAGTTTTACGGATTTTGACAAATTCATAATGTCATGTAGGTATCATTACAGAATTGTACTGAATCATTGTTCACTGCCTTAAAAATTCCCAGTGTCTCCCACATTTTTCATCTCTCCCCAGACTCCTGGCAACCAATGATCCTTGCACTGTCTCCATAATTTTTCTTTTTCCAGGTGTTATATTTGTTGCAACCACTTAGTTTATAGCCTTTACAGACTGGCTTCTTTTGCCTAAAAATATGCATTTAAGCTTCCTTAATGTCTTTTTGTCACTTGATGTCTTATTTCCTTTTTATCTAGATATATATTTTACAGGTATACCACAATTTCTTTATACAAATTTGTTACTCCCAGTTCTTGGCAATTATAAATAAAATTGCTATAAACATTTATGTTCAGTTTTTTGTATGGGTATAAAATTTTATCTTGGTTTGATCAGTACTAGAATATGATTACTGGATTTTATGAGAAAACTATGTTTATCTCTATAAGAAACTATCCAGCTGTCTTCCAAAGAGGCTGTATATTTTAGCCTTTGACCGGCAATGAATACAAGTTCTAGCTATTCTGCATTCCTGCCATCAGTTGGTAAAGTCAGGTTAATTATTTTGTTTTTGCTTTGTTTAGCCATTCTAACAGGTGGATAGTGATAGCCGTAGTTTGTTGCCACTTTAATTTGCAATTCTCTAATCAGAGAATTTTGAGTTGATTAGAATAAGCTCATATGGAGTGAACTTGTTTTCATATAACATCTGAATATCTTGTTTAGTGAGGTATCTTTACAGATCTTCTGCCCATTTTTAAATTGGGTTGTTTGTTTTCTTATTGTTGAGTTTTAAGTGTTATTTACATGCACTGATTATAAGTACTTTATCATATATTTATATATATACATGTATATACACGTATCAGATATATACAGATAGAGGATAAGTCCTCTCTCTATATATGGAACTGTGTTTCACATTTCTGTCATGGTTAGTAACTCATAGCAGCCAAAAGTTTAACTTTATAACCAACTCCAATGACAAGATATATCATTGCCTTACATATCAGCATACAGAAAAATCAAAGATACTGGTGGAAATTAATTTAAAATTCTTCAATTTGAGGACAGAAGAGAATGCTAGAATACAGACATATGGGATGAATATTGAATTTATTTTAACATCTGTATAAACATATTGAGGCTATTGTATTCTAATTGTACTTTGCATTTGTCATAAGAAAAATGATGAACGTGTCTTGTATGCTCTATGAAAAAATAGCATGGAAAATACAATTAAGTTAACAGTTAAAAATAACAGATTTTCCTGTGAATCACTTAAGAAAAACAATGTGACTATAGTTCTCGACAAAGCTCTTAGAATTACAATAACCATTTAAATAGCCCAATAAATAGTATAATCTTCATGGAATTTAAGATTATGTGTCAATAAGAAGATCTGGAGTAAATAATGTAGACTTTGGATATGCCTCTATTTTGCATATTTATGGGCAAACATAAAAATTCATTTTGAATGAAGCAATAGGCAAGTAATGCAGGCAACAGTTTCAAGAGGGTTTTACATTAATTTAAGTAATTATTAAACAGAAAATAATTAACACTATTTGTTGGGTAGGTGGCTCAGTGGTAAAGAATCCACCTGCCAATGCAAGAGACATAGGAAATGCAAGTTCAATTCATTGGTCTGGAAAATTCTTTGGAGAAGGAAATGGCCACCCACTCCAGTATTCTTGCCTGGGAAATCCCATGGACAGAGGAGCCTGGAGGGGTACAGTCCCTGGGGTTGCAAAGAGTTGCTCAGTCGACTGAGTGACTGAGGGCACACTGAGCACTCACATTGAGTATCATGTAAACAACAGAATAAGCTGAGTCACTTTGCAGATGAGCAGTGAAGAAGCAAACCAAGCTAAAGCACAGATTCCACTTAAGTTACAGAAGGTTGTGATTACAGAAGTATGACCTTGAGAAAATTATTAGGGCTCAGTCACATCATCTGTAAATGGTGATGATTGGGATGAGAACATATACATTTTTATCAGTTAAGACTCTGGATTGAAAACAACATAATAAATCAAAATTGCATTGATTTACTTACAAAAGGGAATTAATTACTTTTTGAATAGTAACTCCAAAAGTCCATCTATTTTCAAAATCAGTTGGCTCCAGAATCTTGAATAATTTCATGAAGAATATGCCCCACCTCTTTGCCCTGATTTCTAGTCCCTCCAAATGTCATCCTTCTGTCTTTTTAATCCCACTAGAAAGATAGCTTCTGTTTCCAAATGATCCCACAAAAGACATGAAGTTATTTCTCATTAAACATTTCTTGAGGCATAAGCTTGCATCTGCACCAATCTCAGTAGCCAAGGAGATGATAGAGTCTAATGGGTTCAATGCTGTACACCCTTGAGGATGGACAATGTAAGGATCTGCCCTCAACACTCTGACTGAGAGTGATGAAGAAATGATATATTAGCAGAAGAGGGGTGCTCAGTGTTGTAAGAAGGAAAGCTCAGGAGGCAAAAGCAGTTACAATTCACTACTGTCTCTAATAACGCTTCTAGATTTTACATCCCAGGCTCTTTATTCTGAACCTCCTACTTCCATTCCTGCAGTTGATGAAGGAGAACAGCACACAGGGGTGATACTAGCAGAATCTCTTCTATGCCGTATAGACCATCTTTGGATCATCACAGGCACATGGATGTTTCTACATATTTAGTACACCAGATTCTCTGTCAACATAGAAGGCATGCAGTATTAAATGGGCTATGCAAATCATTATACAACCACTAAATCCCAATTTTAGCAAAGTACTAGAAAATTTACTATCCCAACCCATCAATTTAAAGCCAGTTCCATTCCATAGCACTGGTTTACAAAACATAGTTCTGTGTGTGCTAAACAATTGACAATACATCTGGAAAAAAATAGGGAAATGTCTAGGAGAACAGGGGTTGGGAAAATGTGTTAGACCCAAATGCATTACACTTACCTATCAAGAAGTGGTCTTCTTCCTTTGTTTAGAAACTGAGACTCTTAAGGGAGAGATTTTTACTATTCCTATTGATTCTTACCCAGTGATTCTTAATGGGCTAAAGGGGAAATTGTGTCTCTTGTGAGGACATTTGCCAACACATGGAAAAATTATTAGTTGTCACAACTATAGTAGACCCTACTACTAATATGCAAAGGACAGAAACTATGTTGTTAAACATCCTACACTGCACAAGACAGACTCCGAAAACAACCAATTACCTTGGTCAAAATGCAACAGTGCCAAAGTTGATAAATGAGGCTTAACACTACTTTTTAAAAACCCTCAGGATACTTCTCACTGATCTAATCCAGTTTTATTTTACCCAGTACTAACTATTAATTCCATCAATGGAGGATGATCTCTAGTACTGCTGACCAACCCAGAAAGAAATATGTGTGTATTTTTAACAAAATAACGAAAGGGACTTTTCATTTTAAAGTGCTAATAAATGGGAAGAAATATTTCACATTCCTGAAATACAAGGAATATTTTCATGGTCAGAGGTTAACATGAAATAAAAGGGATAAAATCCTAATTGGGAAACTGTCAGATCTTGATAATTTATAATGAATCACTCATTCTATACACAGGAGAGAAGTGGCTTATACAGAGTGAAACACTTATATTCTATGCACAGGAAAGAAGTGGCTTACAGGGAGTGAGACACTTATAACTGGGGACCTGAATGGGGTAATCAAACACTTTTTATTTTAAATTCACATTATTTCTAAACTTCTCATATATCTGAAAGATCAGTCAGGATATACAACTTATTTTTGTGAGAGAAAAAATTTTCTGAGCTGCAAAATCTGCCACTATGGATTAACTCCACCACTGACCAACTCCTTTTGAAGAAATTAAAGAAAGACTGATCTTTAGTAAGAAAACAGTTCTTCAATAACTTATGTTTAAATATTTAAAAATGAAGAGTTAATTCTAAGGAAATTTTAACTTCTCTTGTAAGTTCCAACCTTCACATGACTCACCACAGACTCTTGGTAATTATTCCCCAAATCTCATCAACCCAGATCCTCAAACAAAACCTGTGTCCACTGAGAACATTGTTGAAAGAGGTAACATTGTACTAGTAAACGTATAATTTAAATTTATGTTCCTATTTTCTCATGTAGTGGGATCGGTGCTTAGACAAATACTTTCACCACTACTGTACAGGTATGAAACAGTGAATGGGCTTCTAAGGGCTGAAAGAATAAATGAACCCATATTATTACTAGGCACCTATTAAGATTGATACGTCTAAGAATTCTGTTTCTCTTCAGAACTCTCTTTCATTCTCTTTAAGACGTTTTAAATGAGTCAGCTTTCCCAAATATTTTATAGGTAATCAGTTTACTCTTAACATAAATCTAATATCCAGTTACACTCCATAGTGGAAAAACAATTATCTTTAGAAAGCAGTGAGTATGAAATTGAAGGTGACATAATGTCACTTAGAAAAGTGTTTCTCCAGATAAAGAAAATAATTACTGCACTATTTGCTTTCTCTAACCCCACTTAACCAAAACACCTAGAAAACCAAAGGTTATCCTCCTTAGAAATCTCAACACTGAGACCAAAGCTTGCCTTACTGTAGAGACATCTATTTGTTCAAAACTTGCTGTGAATTTCTCAGCAATGTTTTTCTTAGAAGTGCTTTCAGAGAAAGACCCATCACCCAAATATCAAATATTAAATAATATTTGTTAGTGCATCAACTATATTTTCATTGTAGCTCTTAGAATGATAATTTCAGTGTATTAATATTAAAAAGTATTTTGAAGAAGTGTATTGAAGAAGTATTTTGAGAATGTGTATGAACAAAACTCACTGTACCCTCATCTGCCTGATTCCCTATATTGCTTTTGAAAACATGGGATAAAATCAACTATCTTATTGTTCACACTCCTTATTTGTTGCAGAAAACAAATCTCATGTTAAACTCTCATGTTAAATGAAAGGTGAACAATGTGAAATATTCTGTATCAAATCCCATACTCCTTCAAAAAGACATGCACAGCTGGGAGATCCTCAAAGTTGGTACTGTGTTTCATGCTGTAAATTCTATAAAAGAAACTACCCGTTGGAATGCTTCTGATAATCTGATAAAAGGAGAAGAAACAAGAGGATTAAAAGTTAAGAGACTATCACTTTAAATTAAAAAACTATTATGTCTCTGATTTAAAAAATAAACAGACAAATAGAATAAAATAGCTGATCTGTTCCCATTCCTAAGAGAGAATAACAATTACAGCTAAATCAATCTACTGTCAAAGGAAAACATACAATCCATACTCCAGCTGTATTTAATTGAGTTGGGGGGAAGGAGAATAACTATTTCATTAAAAAATAATAAAAATGTTTCACTGGCCAGCAAGGAGTAACCTGGCATTATTGACAAGGAATAACCTGGCATTATTGACTTAGCCACTGCGACCCTCATCTTTCCACTGCATTCAGCTGACCTGGCAAAATCACACAGAAATGAGTATTGTGGTACCTGAAATGGAGGTCTCAGCAGGGGAGATGTTTCTCTTCTCCTACTGTGAAAGAAATACATAACTGTGGAAGAGAATGAAAAATAAAGCTGACAGAACCAGGCAGCCACCATTCTGCCTGTTCAAGTTCAGTAACCCACTCCTGTGATAAGTAACTTTGGAGCACTCATTTTTTTTTTTGTACCATTCAGAGCTTATGTGTCTTAATTTGGGGGAAAAGAATAAGAAGCAAAATATAAAAATATAATCTAGTTTTCAGAGTAGTGATGTGAGGACATGACCCTACACACATTCGTGTTGCCAAACCAGCAACACTTGTACAACAAAAGTATAATTCTGTAGTGGTGTTTGAACACAATAATGGTGAGTGAATACAAAAGAAAGAAAATAAAGAATAGAGACACATCTATAGACTGATCTCTGCAATATCAATAGTGTCTGTTGCTCTTCTAACCCTGGAACTCACTACCAAGAGTTGCCTGTGCATGAAGCAACTTAATAAGAAATCAATGCCAGCAATTCAACTGCTAAACTTTGTAATTTTTATCTGAGGCTCATATTTGAAACCACTGGTTGCCTTGTTCTGCTTGTAACATGTTTATATGATGCCACTGTTGCTTTCTAACAGTCACATAGACTGTTAGCTGTATTTGCACTTCAGTGTCCATGGAGATGACTATGTATATCTCTCAATATTCCTATTCCCAACACTCTACAAAGTGAATTTTATATGTTTACATTAGAGCTTCGCAAGCCATTTGTAGTCAAGAATCATTTTCTTTCTTTAAATCATTTGTTTTATTGAAGTATAGTTGATTTACAACGTTGTATTAATTTCTACTGTACAGCAAAGTGAACCAGTTGTATTAATATATATGTGTATGTGCATATATAAAAATATATATTTATATACATATATGTGTGTGCATGCTCAATTGCTCAGTTATGTCTGACTCTTTGCAACCCTATGAACTGCAGCCCACCAGGCTCCTCTGCCCATGAAATTTTCTGGGCAAGAATACTGGAGTGGGGTTTTCTTCAAATTTAGAAAAATTTCAACCTCTATTTCTTAAAAAAAAAAATTCTGTATCCCTTTTCCTTTTCTATATTCAAAGATTCCAACTGTAAATATATTAGGGTGCTTAAAGCTGTCCCCACATATTACAAATTTACTTTTAGCTTTTTCTCTTGGTGTTTCATTTTGGGTCATTTCTATTGCTATATCTTCAAGATTACTAATCTTTTATTTGCAACACTTACTATGTTTTTAATATCTTTCAAGGGTATTTTTCATCTAAGACATGGTAATTTTCATGTCTAGAAGTTTGATGTATATTTTTTTTTATCTTCCATATCTTAACGTGTTTAATCTTCTTTACTTTCTTGAACATATGCAATAAAGTTTCAGTAATCATTTAAATGATACAGTAACTCTATTATATGTTAATTTGCTGGATTAGGTTTGCTGTTTTAAAATTTCTCCTCAATGTAAGTTATATATTTTGATTTTTGCATGTATGATGATTTATTGGATGACCCCCAAAACATGAAATTTTCATTTTTGGGGGTGCTAGTTATTTTTGTATCCCTGTAAATGTTTTTAAGCTTTACCCTGTATAGTATTAAATTTCCTTGGAAACAGATTTATCATGGCAATACAAGAACCACTTTTGGCTAGAGTTAATTCTTTTCTACAATGGAAACAAATCCTTTGGAATAACCTACCAATATCTCATGATTTATACATTTCCCAATCTGGCTGGAGGAAATGGGAACTATTTTCAGCCTATTTGCACTTTAAGGATTCTTCAAGAGGTGCTTTTCCTGGCCGTTGGGGAGTCCCCTCACATGCGTGTGTTACCCAAGCTCCGCTGGAGAGTAGAGCAGGAGCCTCTGACAGCACCCAGGGTTCTCCATCTGCAGACCCCTTTCTTCTCCAGCACTCTGCCTGCAGAAGGGTAGTCACTCTGGCTTCTGCCGGCTCCCAAATCTGTCTTCTCAACCTAGGGAGGTGTCTCCATGCATTTTATGATCTCTTTCTGGGTAGAAAGTTAGGGCAACTGTGGAGCTCATCTCCACAATTCCTCACTTAGGAACCACTGGCCTTCACTGCATAATAATCAATGTTTCAAACACTGCTTCATGTATTTTGTTTCTCTTTGTGGTTCCTGATAAAAGGATAAATCTCTCTGCTGTTGTTCCATCTTGATCAGAAGCAGAAGTCCCTCCTTATGTGTATTTTATACCCTAAATATTATCCAGTTCACCTAATAGTTATTCTTATAGGCATCAAGTTGTGGATACTATTAAATAAAAGGTTTTGTTAAATTTATTCTATAGCCATAGATTTATTGCCATTTGCCACAGTGATACTAAATGTGGTTAAATTTATATAAATGTTCCCATATATATTGGAGGAAAACATGTCATGTACATTTTTATACACAAAGATGAATGAATCTACAGTTTTATGATTAGCCATGTGGGAGATTTCTCTGTTGGTCATTATAAACATTGTTAATAATATCTCAATCAGATTAAAAAACCTAGGTTGCTTGATAAGAGACATTTTCCAGCTGGTTAGTCAAACTGAATCTGTCTTAAGATGTCTCTGGAATAATATTTATAATGTAATATACATTAAAAATGCACACACATCATTTGTATATTATGGAACTTTATCTTTAGCTGCCAACAGGTCCAAAATTTAAAAAAAAAAAAATTTAAGGATTTCCCCCACATATTATTTATTATAGACAGTATAATTTTAATAATTTAATTTTTAAGTTATAAAGCCCAAATTCTCTGATGGGTACCCATTTTCTCTTTATTTCATGTAGATCTGATTTTTGCATCCAATTATACCATTGAAAATACTTTTGTTAAAATTACAAATAAATGTCATACTGTAAAACCCAGTGGAATTTTTTCCCTTCCTCTCATTTAGACTTTCAGCAGCAGTTGATATATTTGATCACTAATTCCTTTGTGGAATACTCATTTTCTTTTGGCTATGATATTTCTCATTCCTGTCTTTCCTACTAAATCTCTGGGTTCTTTCATTATGTTTCCTTAATTATTATTAACAGGTCTTATATTTGGAGAAGTTTTAGGTTCACAGAAAAATAGACAGATAGCATGTAGAGCTCTCAAATAATCCCCACACGACACTGCCCCTGTTTATTATCACTTTTCATCGCTGCAGTACATTTGTTACATTTGGTGAATCAGTATTAATATATTACTACGTGAAGCCCATGGTTTATATTAAGGTTCTCTCTTACTGTTGTATAGGCCTATGTACACTGTGCGATGTCATGTATCCATTACAGTATCTTATGGAATAGTTTCACTATGCTAAAAAACAAAAACAAAAAAACCCTGTGTTCCACCTATTTATCTCTCCTTCTTCCTAAAACTCTGGTTTAACCATTGATCTTTATGTCTTTATAGTTTCTCCTTCTCCAAAATGTTGTATAGGTGGATACATTATGTAGCTTTTTCACATGAATCTTCATTTGAGTAAATACATTTATTGTCCTCCCAAATGCTGGGTGAAGAATCTTTGGAATCATACTTAGCTATAACTCTTACTCATCATCGATATAAGATGCATTATTTATCCTAGTTAGGATACCTCCAAAATATTTATTGAATCTTTTTACTTATGCTACTGCCTATCACTGGCACATCTCTTGTGTACTAATACAATATTGTTTTGTCTTAAAAGTCTTCCTTACTTAAACTTCGCTTCCTCTCCAATACATTCTCTACTGAGCATCCAGGAAACTCTTCCAGAACTGGAAAACAGATCTAGCTCTTTCTCTGGTCAAAGTATTTATATGCTATCCCATTTGCTCTTATATAGAAGGTGAAATCCATAACATGATCGATAAGCTCCTGTATGACATAGGTCCTCTCAGTCTCTCCAGGCTCACCTTTCACCAACTTTTCCCTTCTTTTCAAACTGCTTTCTTTTCTTGCAAGGTCAGCATTTTTTCTGATATGGGTCATTCTTTAGGTCAAGAATGTCTGAAACATTCTTTCCTTTTCAAAAAAGGTAATTCCTTCACAGAAGACTCAATTAATTCTCCAAAATAAATTGGTTTTTCCTGGTATCTTCTACAGTCACAATATGTACTCTTCCTTCATAGCACTTTCTCTCTCTCTCTCTCTCTCTATATATATATATATATGTTTAATTTATTGATTCTGGAACTCTAGGTATTTGGGTATATATTTAGATAATTTCAAAGGAAATTTTTTCTCCCAAAGTTTTCTTTTCAGTTCTGTTACCCTATCGCCATTTCCTTTCTCCAAAAACAATTCTTTTCTACCTCTTCCTGTATATCCTCTACATATATGCAAACATATGTATGCACATGTCTGCGTGCATCTGTTTGTATTAGTGTCAGTCTTACCTACTATATTTTTAATTCCACATGGTCACAGTCAAATTGTTTTACTCACCTTTGTACCCTTTATATGCCTGTATAAAGATGTTCTCCATAAATAGCAACCATGTGTTCAATGTGTGCTCATAAAACATTTCTTAATAGATGTCTCAGGTAAGGTAAGAAGAATAAGTAATAATTAACTAAATGAGGATAGGGTAGAAGAGGTTATTGGTGAGGAAACATTAGATAATACATACAGGCTACAAGTAAGTATGTATTTTGAGAATGGGGAACGTGGGTTGGATTAAATTCAATGGAGTGTTAAGGAAGAAGCTGAGAGTAAGTAGAGGGTATATCCTGAATGACTCAATGAAATAGAAGTGAAATTATGCTAACATTCATTTCAAATGGTCCCAATTAATTATTCATTAGTTATTCATTCATAATGACGCTTGTTGGATGGCATGGTAGACATAATAAAATTCCAAATGAAAGTGGGAAACATGAGCGAGATTAGATCAGTGAGAGTTAAGTTAAAAAAAAAAATAAAAATGTATCCTCCTGCTAACAACATGCTAACATTTACAAATCCAATATTCTCAGTGATGTTGGAAGGCAAAGATGACACCATACAATTACCTGTGAACCATGCCAATGCAGTTGACATGAAGAAATGAGATAGAATTAATTTGCTTATTCATGGAAATTAACTGGAATAAAATGGTAAAAATTATGTATCCAGAGCCAATTCAAAATTTATTTCACATGAAAACTTAAAGGCAAAGAGAAAAGACTAATAAGATTAATTTCCTTTTCTTTCTACTTCTGATTGAGAACAGAGACATTCAGGAACAAAGATCAGAATTGCCAGGGTCAGCCACCTAGCTGGTGACATTGTTTTAACAGTGTTACCAGATTATAATCTTGGTGAATGGCGTTTCACATTTGCTTACTAAGTCTTAACAATGCCTCATTTTTTCAGCATTCTTCAAATCCATCCATCTCCTTACTCCCACTATCAATACTCCCCTTCCACTGTACTTTGAGGTATAATTGGGACAAATGTCATGGTCTCCTCACTGCTCTAAACTCTCTAATTTCCACTGACCTTTCTAAAATGAAAATCTAATCATCTCACTTTCTGCCTTAAAATCCTTCAGTGGCTCTTTCCATTGCCATTAGAATACAGTTCAAATGCCCTGGCTTGCCTTTAAAATCCTTTTTGAATGAGTTCAGAGTGTTTCTTCCAACCATTATTGAGAACCATACAGAGAGTTCTTAAAAAAAAAAAAAAAATAGAGCTATTTTATGATCTAGCAATCCCACTCCCAGACATTCATCCAGAGAAAATCATAATTTCAAAAGGTACATTCACCCCAATGTTTACTGCAGCCTTATTTACAATAGCAAACACATAGAAGCAACCTAAATGTCCATCGACAAAGGAGTTGATAAAGTACATATATACAACAGAAACTCAACTCAGCCATAAAAAAAGAAAAGAATGAAATAATGCCATTTACAGCAACATGGATGGACATCGAGGTTATTATACTAAGGGAAATAAATAAGACAAACACAATTATCATGTAACATCACTTACACATGGAATCTAAAAAGTTAATACAAATGAACCTTACTTAGAAAACAGAAACGGACTCACAGACTTAGAAAACAAACACAGTTACTAAAGGGGAAAGCTTGGGGGAGGGATAAATAAGGAGGTTGGGAATAACATATACACACCATCATGTATAAAGTAGTTAAAGCTATGGTTTTTCCAGTAGTCATGTATGGATGTGAGAATTGGACCATAAAGAAGGCTGAACACTGAAGAATTGATGCCTTTAAGCTGTGGTGTTGGAGAAGACTCTTCAGAGTCCCTTGGACACCAAGGAGATCAAATCAGTCACTCCTAGAGGAAATCAATCTTGAATATTCATTAGAAGCACTGATGTTGAAACTGAAACTCCAATACTTTGGTCACCTGATGTGAAGAGCTGACTTATTATAACAGACCCTGATGCTGGAAAAGATTGAAAGCAGGATGAGAAGGGGATGACAGAGAACAACATGGTTGGATGGCATCACTGACTCAATGGACATGTTAAGTAGCTAGAATAGGAAAGAGGAGTCCAGAATGGCCGTGGCTAAAAGACAAGGAAGGGATAAGCCCATGAAAATAGAACAAAGGAAGATTTGAGGGCCAGAGTGAGGACCTCAGGTAGAACAAACAGCACTCCTGGCTAGCCCAACTTATATAGTGCAGGCCCAGGGGGAGGAGAAAAAACATATAAAAAGAGGATCCAAAGGGCCAGGGGTCTCTCTTGCTCTCTCTCTCTCTCTTTTCTCTTCATGTCTTTTGGGTAAGCATGTCCTCACACCTCGAAGATGTATTTTCCTTTATTTTCTAAATAAAACTGAGCTGTAATATGGAACTGTAACACTGATCTGTCTGAGAGCTGTGACACGGTCTGTCCAAGGGCTGTAACGCTGGTCTGTCGCTTCAAATTTTTGTTGTGATGAGACAGAACTCAGGAAATTACACACTCCCCTGACATCTATGGTGCCGTGACTCCGATTTAACCTGGCTGAAACAATCCCCGCGTGGCAGTGGGAGCTGAATGCAAAGAAAACCCAGGGCAGGGGAAGTGACAAGCAGCCCAGTGTGCTGGAAACCAGGATAGCACAAAACATACTCCGTAGAAAGCTCATTTGCTCGGTCTCGGATTCCAGAAGACCTCCGGTTAAGGCAGGAGGTCCTCACTCCAATGGCTGGAGGGACACATACCTAACAAAATCTCAATTCCTTTACAGTCTCTCGTTTCTTGTTTCCTCGAACCCCCCATGAGCAGGCGAGTGGCAGCGGGTGCAGTTGAGGGGCTCTGGAGAGGCTACTCCTCAGTGAGTCCTGAAGGCTCCACTATCCTCTGTGCTCTAGTAGCTGTTACCCAAGCCGGTGGGGGTTCTTCTGGCTTTAATCTTCTTTGCACCAAGGATCAGGCCAATGAAAACTGTGAGCACAGGTCAGGTATTTCGCAGATTTTCCAGCAGGTTATGAAGGTGATTCCTTGGCATGTTTTTCCCACTGCTTTTTCCTCCCGTCCTTCAGCTCTTCTCTCCCTGGGCTTGACCCCAGCCAAAACCAGTGATGCCTGGCTTTAAGACCTACTGAAGCTCAGGCTTTGATGTCTCATTGCAAAAATTCAGTTAGAGACACAGTGATAGGTAAGAGGTGGATTTGTTAGGATTCAGAGAGAAGCACACCCCGCAGGGTGTGGGCCATTGCAGAGGGCAAGTGCCTGGGCCATGGAATGTGGTGTGGCTAGTTTTTGTGAGCTGGGTAAATTCATACCCTTATGAGTGGGAGGATCATCCCAACCACTGGGGAACCACCCACTCCTCTGTCTTTTGACAGTGCCTTTGGAACTGTCCTGCCACATGGGTGTGTCATTTAGTTTGCAGATTGGGGATCAAGGTTTAGTTGAATTTGACTTGTCATCTTGGACCCATTTGATTTTAATCGGTTTATGTTATGCCCTTGTGCTATGTTATTCTTTCAAAAGTGGTGCCCTGCCCCCTTTCCTCCTGTTTCATGCTCTTTTCCTGAGCTCCGTCCAGGCCCACAATGTGGCCTATACAACCTTCCGGTGGGACAACCAGAAAACAGCTGGCCCTTGGGAGGGAAATACTGTATAATATCCAATCCCTCTAGATACTCAGGCCATCTGTTGGCATCCCTTCAAAGGCAATTGGGCTTCCAGGGATAATGTTTGCCACTTTGAGAGCTAGCCCTGAAGGCCGTTTGGGCCCAAACCCTTACCACCCTTCTCCTAAAGTTACACACATACTTTTGATGTGTGTAACTTTGATTTGATACGCCTGGATCAAATCTCCACTCCACTTTTACGGAACATCTGGTCTGTTGCCTCTTACCAATTTGTCCTTAAGCCAATTACTAACTCCTACAACCAGGACCCTGCCCCCTTGTAGGCAACATTGCTCCATCCCGCCTATTATTAAAAATACTCTTAATGCCCCTAACAGGGCTGGATAACCTATTTCTTTGTCATTACTTCTGTTATTACCTAAAGTGGGTCTATGACAATGAAATGTTTACCACCGGAAACACCCTAAACTGCTCTTATAGAGGACTAGGGGAGGAAATCAGTGATTTACAATCCCTTAGAGCAGCAAGAGGATAAGGCTTATGACTGTTTCACCAGGTTCCCAGTCTCAGGGCACAGGCTTGGATTTCTTTACATTGTGATATCTATTCCCATCTGCAGGGAACAAACTGGCAATGAGTTAAAATGACAATCCCTTAATCCTATCCAGCACTGGTTACGCTGGAGGCCTTGGGGATGCCCAACTCCAGTCTGGGGGTCCCAGGAGGTGGACCTGCCTCAACTTGCCTAGGGATCCAGTCCTTGAAAGGTTGCCAAACCTCAGCATGTTTGGGGATCCCCTAGTCCAGGGGTCTCAGGAGGTCGTCACACCTCGACCCACCTAGGGACCCAATTCTTAGAAGACTGACCTGCCTCAACCTGCCCATGGATTCGATCTCCAGGAGGCTGTCATACCTCAGCTTGCCTGGGGATTTGCACCCTGACCCGGGGACGCCTGGCTCTCAGGTTGCAACAGTACTGGGTAGGATAAACTTCAGAAAGACTCACCCCTAAGGAAGTCCACCCATGGAAATAGAAGGAAGCCTATTGCTTGTGGGTCTGTGCCCAGTCTCAGTAATAACTCAGGAGCCCAATGATAACCCCATTGCCTTTCTGGAAAGGCTAAAAGAGGCTCTCCAAAAGTTTACCAATCTGGACTTAGACTCTTATGAGGGACAGGTGATTTTAAAGGACAAATTCCTGCCCCAATGTGCATCAGACATCAGGATAAAGTTACAACAGCTACAGCAGTAGGACCCTGCTGCCTCTCTAGATGAGATGGTCCAGACAGCCACCAACACCTTTTATAACAGAGAACAGGAGAGGGAGGCCAAGGCCCAGGAGAAGGAGAAAAGGCAAGAGACAAGGCATGCCCAGATGCTGGCCACCCTCCAGGGAAGCCCTGTGGCAAACCCTGAGTCCTTGAAGGACAAGGCATGAGGCAAATGCCTAATCTGTAGACAGGCGGGGCATTGGGCCAAAGAGTGTCCAAACCGTGACATCTCAACTGTGATGGCTTGCTATAAATGCCATCAACTGGGACATTGGGTGGCACTCTGCCCTTGGGACCCAAGAGCCTCAAGGTCAAGTGCCAAGCTTTCCCTCATAATGGTTCAACAGGACTGAAGCAGCCTGCTCCAGCCAGCCCGCCTGTCACAGATAACCATCATGGGGCTAGAGCCAAGGGTGCAACTGGATGTGGCAGGTAGGTCCTAGAATTTCTTGGTTGACACAGGGGCTACCTCCTCTGTCCTGACCTCCTACTCCAGAGCCTTCTCCTCCCAAACTTGTACTATTTTGGGTGCTACAGGAAAAACAATTATGAAAGATCTACCCGAGCATTTCTTTGTTGCTGAGATGGACAAACATTTTCCCACCAGCTCCTAGTGGTCCCTGACTGTCCTCCTCCCTTATTGGGAAGAAATCTCCCTACCTTTGAAACCTTGCAGCTATTGCAGTCCTGATAGAAGATGCTTTAAAACTCTCTTTTTCGAGCAAACTATTTTTACCATCCACCAAGTGAAACACCTCCTACGTGGGAGAGGCCATTTATGGATGTCTGATCAAAGAATTCTCAGATATTGAGTAGTGCTGATAGAAAATCCAGGCCCTTGTGAAGTTCTTAACCCAGTCACCCTGCTGCGTACCCTTGAGGGCTCTCTCCTCTTTCACTCTTGCCTAGAAACCTTGGACCACTGGACAAAACCCTGAGAGGGATTGTTGGAAGATCCTCTGACCAATCCTAAGGAAACCTGGTACACTGATGGAAGCAGCTTTGTCTTGGATGGGAAAAAAGAAGAGCTGGATATACAGTAGTCTCCAATTTTGACCATAGAGGCTAAACCTTTGCCACCAGGTACGTCAGCCCAATTGGCTGAGCTCATAGCCTTGACTTGAGCTTTAGAGCTGGGAAAAGCAAAAAGAGTAGCCATTTACACTGATTCCAAGTATGCCTTTCTGGTGCTACATGCACATGCTGCTATTTGGAAAGAAAGAGGCCACTTGACCACCCGAGGCTCCCCAATCAAATACAGTGATCAAATCCTTAGACTCTTGGAGGCAGTCCATCTGCCCACTGAGGTTTCAGCCTCCCATTACAATGGACACCAAAAAGGGAGCACAGAAGTGACACGAGGGAACCAAACACGAGGGAACCAAGAGAGCAGCATTACAGAACAATGACCTAATAGAGGTTGCCACCTTAGTTCCACAAATTTGCCAGAAGTTCCTTCATATACTGAAGGTGAGACTCTCAAAGCTAAGAGTGAGTGCGTTCAAGAAGATCATATGGGGTGGTTCCAAAAGGAGGGACTCCTTTTTCTGCCTGGGAACCTCCAATGGAAATTGGTTAACTCCTTATATACCACCAATCATTTAGGGGAAAAGGCCATCCAAAGATTGCTAGAAAGGTCCTTAAGAGGAACAGGCCTCCAAACGACTATAAGGCAAGTGCTCTCCTCTTGTCCCACTTGCCAATTAAACAACCCCCCAGGGAGCTTGAAGACCCCAGCTGGCCCAGCCTGTCCAATGACCTGGGACCTACCGAGGAGAGGACTGGCAGATGGACTTCACCCAGGTGCCAGTTTCTCAAGGGTATAAATACCTATTAGTCATGATAGATACATTCACAGGATGGATTGATGGAGAAAGCAATGGCAGCCCACTCCAATACTCTTGCCTGGAAACTCCCATGGATGGAGGAGCCTGGTAGGCTACAGTCCATGGGGTCACAAAGAGTCAGACACAACTGAGAGACTTCACTTTCACTTTTCACTTTCATGCATTGGAGAAGGAAATGGCAACCCACTCCCACGTTCTTGCCAGGAGAATCCCAGGGATGGAGGAGCCTGGTAGGCTGCTGTCTATGGGGTCGCACAGAATCGGACATGACAGAAGAGACTTAGCAGCAGCAGCAGCAGCAGAATGGATTGAAGGCTTTCCCACCCGGACTGAGAAAGCTGAGGAGGTGGTAAAAAAAACTCTTCCATGAAATCATTCTGACATTTGGTCTGCCCAGGTCATTACAAAGTGACAATGGGACATCATTTACCTCTAAGGTCACCCAAGGGGTCTCTAAAGCATTGGGCATTACTTATCTCCATTGTGCCTGGAGGCCTCAGTCTTCAGGAAAAGTAGAAAGAGCCAACAAATTCTTAAAATCAGCAATAAAAAAGATAACCCAGGAGACCTCCCTGGGATGGAAGGAGGTTTTACCAATAGCTCTCCTCCACACCCGTACTGCCCTTAAGGAACAGGTTGGTCTTAGTCCTTATGAGATGCTATATGGGAGACCTTTAGTTTATGTCAATGACCTCTTCCTAGATCCAGAGGCTCAGACTCTCCAGTCTTATACCATGGCCATTGGGCAATTCCAACAGGATATAAGCTTGTGGGGTGTCAACCAGGACCCAAAAGATTCTAAGGAGTCACCACTATATGCTCCAGGGACTCAAGTCCTAATTAAAGTCTGGAAAGATGGTTCCCCAAAGGCTCAACTCCAGCCCACATGGAAGGGCCCCTACCCTGTAATACTTTCTACCCCCAAAGCAGTCAAGGTACCAGGACACGACTCCTGGATTCACTACTCATGAGTCAAGCCATGGAAAAAAACAGAAGAGAACACTCAATACACCTATGATTCCCTGGGAGATCTCAGATACCTATTCAGAACTACAAATGAGTGCCATTCTAATGAACACCCCCAAAATCTAGTTTCTGGGGTATAAGATTTCTCAGGACAGCTCTAAACAACCAACACAGCTTGGCAGGGGTTGAACTCCAAAACAGACAGGAGATAGATATGATCCCTGAATAAAGAGGAACTTGAGCCATCCCAGCGATGGGAATTTGGAGTTGACTAATGCCCCCTACTAGCCCTTGTTATGCCATATTGATGCTGTGTATGATTGCTCCAAGTATTATCAATTGTCTAACCCATTTTGTCTCTGCCCTGGTCAACAAACTATAACATGCAGTGCCAGTTCAACTAGGATACATAAAACTACAGCCAACGATGGAAAATATCACTCACCCTTAGATGGACACTATTTTAAGGACTCTGAGGCCTGAGACCAGCAAGAGGGGGAGACCCAATGCCCCTCGCCATCCCAGCTCAGCAGGAAGCAGCCAGAAAGACCTCAGCGCCCCTATTTCCAAAGATTTGGGCCTTCCATCTTTGAGGATGGAATGTTAGGTAATTAGAATAGGAAAAACGAGTCCAGAATGGCAGTGGCTATAAGACAAGGAAGGGAAAAGCCCGTGAAACTAGAATAGAGGAAGATCCGAGGACCAGAGTGAGGATCTCAGTTAGAACAAACAGCATCCCTGGCTAGCCCAATTTACATAGGGAAGGCCAAGGGGGAGAAAAAACATAAAAAGAGGAGCCAAAAAAAAAAAAAAGGAGCCAAGGGGCCAGCGGTGTCTCTCTCACTCTCTTGCTCTCTCTCTTGCTCCCTCTTCTGCTCTCTCTCCCGCTCTCTCTCTTCTTTTCACGTCTTTTGGGTTGGCATGCCCTCACGCCTTGAGGATGTATTTTCCTTTATTTTCTAAACAAAACTGAGCTGTAACACAGAGCTGTAACACTGATCTGTCCGAGAGCTGTGACACGGTCTGTCTGAGGGCTGTAATGCTGGTCCATCGCTTCAAATTTTTGTGTGATGAGACAGAACCAATGAAATTACACACTCCTTCGACAGACATGAGTTTGAGTAAGCCTCGGGAGATGATAATGAAGGACAGGGAAGACTGGCGTGCTGCAGTCCATGAGAACACGACTGAACGACTGAACAACAAATATATAAAATAGATCCTCAGTAAAAGGACCTACTGTATGGCACAGGGAACTCAAATTTTCAGTTCTCTGTAATAACCTACATGAGAAACAATAGATATAGGTATATGTATACCTGAATCACTTAGTTGCACCCCTAAAACTCACACATTATAAATTAACTATACTCCAATACAAAATAAAATTTTTTTAAAAACCCACCTTTTTCTGAGATCTAGCCTCTTTACCCCTCTAGTCTCCTCTCTTTCTCTTTCATTTCTCATCTTCTGCTCCAGCCAATGTGCTCTACAACCAGTAAGTATATGTACATACCATTTCCTCTGCCATTCACCGTATTTCTCCATTTCCTTTCTTAAAGTAATATTTGCTCATTCTTTAGGATTTTCCTTAGATGGAGTCTTTCCCTGAGAATCCAGGGCTTTGCCTGTTATTCTTCCTCATATTCACAAGACATTCATCAGTGTACATTCACTTGTCTATTTTGACTTCTCACTATTCTAACTGCAAGCTCCCTGTGGGTAGACAACCTGTCTTATTTATCTGTGTAGTTTGGGGATATACCTTCATGCCTGACGGATACAGGTAAAATTTAAAGCAATTCATGTTGAGGTGAGGTTGAAAACCTAAGGAAAAATGCCCAAATGTGCAATTTTGACTAAGCGTGAGTTGCCAAACACATTCCATAAGAGGCCTTATATGGTGTCCACTGCCACCTACTCAAATAATATGTATCAAGTATTATGATTCATCCTATCAGTAATTTTCTAATTTTTAAAAAAATATTTTAGCCCCATATTTCCACAAATTCTCAAGAAATACAATAGGAAAATGTATTTATTCTTGCATGTTCTTTGTGTTAAGGGACTGGGGCCAAAGTTAGTGAATTGATAATGTAGGTTCTTGACAATCAATTTGTTGAAAATATATTTATAAATGAATGAACAAATAGGTTAGTCAACTTTTTTTTCAGCAGGTGATCAGAAATAACCCTTCAAAAATTTCCCATCTCATCTTTCATATATATTATGTTAATTTAAGTCATTTATTTTTCTCCAAACCCATTATTTTCTATTACCATCAACTTCCATAATGATTACTGCTATGGCTCTGTGTTATTTTTGAATTTTTCTGTATTGATAGACCTACCACATATTTCAAAAATTTAACTTGAGGCTTAGAGGTCATTTCTATTCTATGAATCTATATTAATTTTTAATCTACCAATTAAAGGGGAAACATTTATTATTCTAAAAATACTTATTGAGGGAAGAGAATCTGTAAAGTAAACTTTTTGGTGAAGGAGTGCAATGTGCATTCTAAACCACTTTTCAAAGTTTGGAGGAAACATTATCCAGTGCCAGAGAAAGCTTCATTTCATTCATGACTCTTGAAAAAACAAACAAACAAACAAAAACGGGATTTTTCAAGAGGTAGAAAATAATTGCCAAAGCCTCCATCCACAAACAATCATTACTTACTCTAAACCTTCTCTTCAAGAATATGTAAAATCTAAATTGTAGTAAATTTCATGTTGGGTCTCCTAATTCTTCTGATTCCTATACGTTTTGCTTTCCCCCCTCCCCCTTCTTCTTTCAATTCCCCAGGACTTCCTTTTGTTTGTTTGTTTGCTTGTTTTTAGGACTTCCTTTTGATTTCTCACAAGAATCATCAGAATAATGTAGGAGAAGGGAGACAACTTCCAAATCTATTTCAGGACAATTTGAATCCTATAAGTAAATTTTAGTGCCAAACGCAGGTTCTTTGGAGAGTCTTTGCCCTCAAAATCATTTAAAAAAATAGTATCAACAGTAAAATCTATCATTTGTGGAATTCCATCTATGAACCAGTTGGTGTTCATAGACTGCAAGTCTTATGTACATTATTTCATTTATTTCTCTCAAACACACATAAAGCATAGGAGATAAATGCTATTAAAATCACCCTGATTTGTCAGATGAGGAAACTAAATATCTTGCCCAGTGTCAAAGAGCCAACAAGAGTGGAGATGGGATTCAAAAACCACATTAACTGACTCTAAAACTGCTCTTAACCGAGGCTGAACAAGCTAGGGTCTCTCATCTAGTGCCTTCAGCAGGCAGGACTGCTGTGCTAAGATTTCCTTTTGTTTTGCAAATGTCTCTAAAAATAATAAATGTATGACTAAGAATCCTAACTTAGATTAGAAATCTTTGAAAGTAAATGCATGAAGGGACTCATCCCTTTTTGACAACATCTAGTACTTACCTGCTCACTGATCTAAAGCTTTGCTTCACTTGTAGAAGAGTGTCTAACATTTTTACTATGTCCTCTTCCCTGGTGCCTCAGTGGTAAAGAATCCACCTGCCAATGCAGGAGACACAGGAGACACAAGTTCTATCCCTGGGTCAGGAAGACCCCCTGGAATAGGAAATGGCAGCCCACTCCAGTATTCTTCCCTGGGAAATCCCATGGATAGAGGAGCCTGGCGGGCTACAGCCCATAGGGTCTCAGAAGAGTGAAACACGACCTAGTGACTATTAACAATAACTAGGCTGGACTATAGCAAGGGAAGCAAAGACCCTAGGGAACAAAATTTAAGGAGGCACTCTACTCTCACGACTTCCCTGGTGGCTTAGACGGTAAAGCATCTCCCTAAATGTGGGTGACCCAGGTGCGATCCCTGGGTTGGGAAGATCCTCTGGAGAAGAAAATAGCAACCCACTCCAGTATTCTGGCCTGGGGAATCCCCTGGATGGAGGAGACTGGTTGGCTATAGTCCATGGGGTCTCAAAGAGTCAGACACGACTGAGGGACTTCACTTTCACTTTCCTACTTCTCAAGAGAAGTGTCTTCACATCTGCATTTCCTTAAATTTTATTTCCTCATTTCTCTCTATTTATCCCACTTTCCTCCGAGGAATTATAATTTAAAATCTGGATTTGGCTACCTGGATTGAGAGGGCTGAGGGCTGAGAAATAGGAGATAGAAAGGGAACGGGACGACCCAAATGGAACTATTGGCCAAGTTCAGGATGAATTACCCCTAGAACCTGCTCTGTTCCACGCATAGTGCTGACACACTGTTCTCTCAAGTTCCTTCATTATGTTGGGCTGCAGCCTGCATGCCTACAAGCCTTGCAGTTGCCCAGCCTTGAGATCGAAGGAAGAGCCCAGAAGCAACAACAGAGACATCAATGGTTTACTGGACAGGGAATCTTACATAAAGGGTCCCGGGCTGATGCCTCACTGGCAGACAGTATGTAGGTATGGGAACAATCTTCCCAATTTGCGGGAAGAGTCTACCGTTTATAGGAAGAATGAACATCAGATGGGCTCATCAGTTACCAGAGGACTGAACAGTCCCATGAAAGAAGCAGGGACTGGTTCAGCAGAGCATGTACAGAAAGCAAGATAATAGCCATCTTGAATGACCTGACCATACAACATAATACATTTCTATGACAATAGTAAAAATGGTACATATTTGGAGGACATAGCATTTTGCTTGATACTTTTAAATTTATAAAACATCTTTAGGATGAGAGGTCCTCTAGGGATACCTTTAAAATAAAGAGTGTCTTACTGCAATTTTCCAAATTGGAAAGTGAGGTGAGAGAGATTATGGAACTCTCATTAGGATGTAGCCCAATCCAATCAGGTCCCAACAAAAGTTTTCTTCCTTCATGTGTTTTTGTGGGTCTTGAATCATTAATTTAATAATTTAAGCATCTTTCTATCTCAGAATTTCAAGCTAGTAAAGAAGATGAAAAATTCTACTCTTTCAGAACCTTTTGAATCTTTCAATTTCCTGGACTTTGATCAATATAATAAAATGGCCTGGATAAATTGATATCTGTCCCTGAAAACTGGGCCAGCACAACTAGCTTGGCCAGATAATTCACAAAAAACACAAAGCATTTCTTTGCCTTGTTATGCAAATCTCCCTTACGCTTATCATCTGTTAGAGTGAGGGTTTTGAATCAGTCTGGAAAAAGAAACTAGAGACAGAGCCAAATATCAGCTTTGATGCAGGTGATGTTGGCTGGGAAAACATGGCTTGGACCTGTGGCCAATATGTTACTCCTATTAATCAATGAACTCCACTTCTGTTAACTTAATGCACCCTGTTTTTCATGACTCCCTGAACTCATCCATTGGTAGTGCCTTTCCACTGTGACTCTAGGTTTGGACATGTGAATTACTTTGGCCATTGAGACAGAACTAAAGTTGTTATATGGAGCTTGTAAGTGGTTCTTGTTTCAATAAATAATAATAACAATGATATGTGGTTGTCATTTTAAGTTTCTTAAATTGGGTGGGGTGGTATTGTCTTGTACAGTGATAGATTTTACACTATGCTTTGGCTGGATGGCATCACCGACTTGATGGGCATGAGTTTAAGTAGACTCCAGGGGTTTGTGATGGACAGGGAGGCCTGGCGTGCTAAGATTCATGGGGTTGCAAAAAGTCGGACACGACTGAGCGACTGAACTGAACTTGCTCTGAATTAAATTTACCTCTCAATCATAGTCAGAGAAGCTAGAAAACTGCATAGTGGAGTCTCCCTTCCCCTTCCCTCTCCTACTTTTAAAAGGAATAGCCAGAGAAGCTTATCACAAGGAAGGAAGAAGAAGTTGAGAGTCCATAGACAGGCAATCTTAAAGAAATAACTGTATGTAGGTCAGAGCACTTGTAGGTATTAGCTGTTAATGCATTAACCTCACCCAACAGAGAAATGTTACTCTAATGGATGTCAGACTCTTACCAAATTCCCTAAGTGGAATAATCATTTTACATCAGGAAATGTCAGAGAGAGCGGAAAGTTTACCTTCTTTTCCAGGAGTGTCTTACCCAGAACTACAAAAATAGAAAAAGGAGAAGTGAAATTTCTACTTGATGAATTAGCATCAGTATGGAAGGAGGAGAAATTATGCCATCTTTCCAACACCAACACCACAATCAATTTATTGAGTACTTTCCGTGTGCAAAGCACTCATGTATGCTAGGAGTCCAGCAGACAGTCTGACATTTGCTCATCATTTCACATATCTATTAGGCCTTATACATACCTGAAGTGGGAATTATAATCCATATTTATATAAGGGAAGAAATGAAGTCTCAGCAGATTTTTAACAATTGATCTGTGAACACCAAGGTAGTAAATGAAAGAAGCAGATTCGAATCAAGTGTTCCTATGGAACAATTCAATCTTCTACTTTACACTGTACTAGATAACTAAAGATCAAGGGCCCAGGTACTCGAGGGTTTTATAATGATTGTGTTTGTGTGTGTGTGCGTGTGTGTGTGTACATGTGTTTCTCTGCTAAGCACTGATGGAGAACAGATCTGGGAGATGTCTCTGTTGGTTTAAAAGAGAAAGTCTTAGAGAAAGAAACATACGCTGAGACCACGAGCCCGCCTGGAGACTGCACACCTGTACCTCACAGTATTCCCTTCAAGGACTTATTGTGTGGAGACCACACAGTTGTCTGATACTCATTGCCCTTTTCTTACACAGTTTCTGATCTCATCATTAACTTATTACATAGGTTTTCAACCTCAAGTGACTCCCTTTTCCTCCAAGCGCTTTTCTCTTATCAAAATTTTCACTGCTTCCTCTTCTACAATTGTCTGAATAAATAACCGGCCAGGCTATAATCCAAACTTACATATCATCAACTGCCTTTCTTTTTTTGTTCAAAAGAAAGCATTCAGACTGCTGATGAAGAGAGTTTGCTGAAAGGCCAGTGACCTGCATCTTTTGAGCAGAATAGCAATCACAATTTGCCAAAGGCACAAAAAAAGTGAGTGGTTTTGCTGTACATCATGATAGAGGTGCCACTTCTTCTGCCTTATTTCAAGTAGTTCTATCTAAACTGCATATTCAACACAATGAAGCAGTGAAAATAATGCTAAGAAAATGAGCAATTTCCTTTGGTAGATGTCATCAGGGTCACATATAACATTGGAACAAATTAAATCATTATGACTAGGAATGCAACTTAGACAGCTATGCAGATGGGCAAAATCCAGTCAATATAATCTTCTTAGATTAATATCTTTCAAAGACCTAACAGGTTCACACTTTAACACAGAATCATAGGTATTTCCTACATCACTGTCTAGTGAAGAAAGAAATAAATTGGATGAAAAATATAAGCATAAAACTCTTTTTGGTATATCTATATCTTAAAAATGAAAAGCATTTTAACATTTATAAATTTTACAGCTATGATTAAATAGGCTGATCAATGTCATATTTTATTTTGTTCTATTTATTTTCCGTTTGGTTGTGGGCACTCCACAAATAAATGAAAATATCTTCTCACCCCTTCTATCCCTACCATTCCCCACTATTGAAACTAGGAGACTATGGAAGGCAACCCACATTCAAAGCCCTTAAAGTCTAGGGTTAAGTAGCAGGAAGGTGCTGTTCTCTATAAGAAATGCAGGGTTGAGAAATGGGAGATGGAAATGGAACGGGGAGAGTGTAGTAACAAAAAGAAAGGTTCACATGATAAAAGTCAAAATTTGCCACCTTGACACTAAGTAAAAGGTAGAGATTTTTTAATCTAAAGTCATTGACTTCTAAGCCTGAAATTGCTACTTTTTACCCTTGTGATTTCTGGCAAGTTATAGACCATTTCTGAGTCCTATTTTCCTGGCAAGAATTAGGGATAATATCACCGACTTCAAAGAGTTGTTGTCTTCATAGCATGAAGACGGATTACAATGTGCAAAGAATCTAGTTATTGCTGGCATTTGATAGGCACTAATAAAGGGTAATTCTTATTATTATTTTCTTTATTACCAATTTTCTCAGGAGCAGTTGGAGCTAGTAATGTTGTGAATCAGTACTCTTCAATCATTTCTCTGTGAATCATTGTCATTGCATAACAAGCAACTACACAATCTCTTTGGCATGCAACTGCCTAGACGTATTTCTTGCTCACAAGAGTGCAGGCTGCAAGGGGTGTTTCTTCTGTGGACTGCCAGGACTGGGATGACTGATTTACGATTCAGTTGCCTTCTATGGCTCTGCTCCAGAAATCCCTCCCTCCATGTCAGTGGGCCAGCTGGGCATGCTCTTCTCATGGAGGAAACAAAAGAGAGAATATGCCCAACTATGCAAACAATTTTCAAAAACCTATTTGCAGCATGACTACTATTATCCTTGGCTAAAGCAAGCCACATGGCCAAGCTAAACCTGGGACAGAAAAGGATGTTTTCTTGTGGGAAGAACTGAGGAGTTATGTGGCAAAGGCTATTAATGAGGGTGGGAGGAGATGGAGAAACTAGGACAAATAATTCAACCTTTAACAATAGCCTAGTCTCAAGAGAAGACAGATAGCGCTAAAAGGCCAATCCCTCTCCCTTAGGTCCACACCTGAAAAGCAAAATGAAATTCAAAATCTGATGCTAAAGTCAAATGAGCAAAATACATTAGTGTTTTTAATTACAATTATTGAAACATTTTTAAAGCAAGCCTTAATGTAATGAGAAAAGTCCATGGGGATACTTCCAAGAAATGCTCGTATCATTTCCTTGAGATATAAAAGAAAATAAAAACCAATCAGACACTTTGTTTTATTATTTATTGAGTTATTTTGCCCAATGAAGATTTATTGAATACCTACTATGTGCCAGGCAGCTTATTACAGTAATAACTAATCATGCATTAGCAAAAGTTGCAATGATAAATGAAAAATGTAAATTTCAGTGAAGTAGGAGAATTAAGACATATAAAGTTAAGAATAATGCAAAGTGGAAACTGAAAATGATGCAAGAAACACATTGGGGAATGGGGCAATTATTTCCAACTAAGAAGATGCCTACACATATGTTAAACAAATCAATTTTTAAAAATCTATGATTGTTGACAGAAAATCAATAAAACATGTAAAAGATTTTGACTGAAATTTATTTAATATTGTGCCCAAATTTAACGTTATAACATTATTTCTTGATATATATTTTTAAATAATCAGTTAAGATTAAGACTTCATGCTTTGTAAATAAAAAGCAAATCTGCCTGTGAGAAATAAGTTGCTTTTAATTCAATGCTATAAAGAGAAAAATCAGAATAGGACTCAAATGTTCACTAGTGAGAAAAGATTTGCCTAAGTCATCTGACTCAGTACAGCTATGCTATTATTTCTAACTCACTATTTTCTTCCTGCCATTAACAATTTTATCTGGTTGGATAATCACACAGAAGCCCATGTTTTCCATGAATATTTTTCATTTGGCCTAATGAAGAACTGGAGAGAAAATTTATTTTTGTCCAATGAAAAACACTTAGAAAAACATTATAACTTTTGTTTTTATAAGGTCAATCTTAGTAAAATAGACAGAAAATTGTGTATTTGATATAGTGTTATTTCACTATTAGAAAGTGACCAAACCATGACAGATTAGACTCTATGCTGAGAATTATTTGCCATTTTCTACAAACTTAAGTTTTGGTTTGTTTTGTTTTGTTTTTTTCCTTTAATTATGATGTACAGACTTGTGCATGGTTAATTTTTAGCTAGGAGGTAAAATAGTGAAACTATGAGCACACTTTTTTGTTCCTTGTTCTCATCAAAAATTTTTGTCTTAAAAAATAAATAAAACCTCCTGAGTTCATTTTAAGTAGGTGTTATGATAGCTAATGATACTTTCTATAAAGGGAAGAATAGTTCTTTACTTTCCAAACACAATTTCATGGTTAAATTATATGAACCTCTTGGGAAAAAGAAGAGTATGAAAATAATTGCATTGGAAATTTAAATACAATTCTAATACTCTTGAGTATAATCTCTCAAATTAAACCTTTCATTTTCCTTAAATCATAAAATTTATGCATTCCCAAATAGATTTCTATAAATCAAATCATATTTTCCCAGTGAACTAGATAATTATTTTAGAATTACTTTAGCTTCATTTGAAATTACCGAGTGTTAGCAGTGATTTCAGTATTTCAGTTAAAAATATTTCTACCCTGTCATTCTGCTATTCATTGGCAATTGGTTAAACTGTTTGATGCAAAAATGTAAACTGACAGGAAATCATGACCACTTTTACATATATGAATATTTTCTTGACAATTCAAAACTAGTTTGTATCCCCTGCTGGCCTCATTCTTTGGAATACATCATTACCACCTATAGTCACTGATCCCCATGTAGTCACATTAGTTAATATATTTATTCTTATTTTTAAATGTTACCTTCACTGTTTATTGGCCACATTCTCATCTTCAGTACTTGTATTAGTCCTGGTTCTCAGTTGCGATCAAGAGAAGGTGACTTTGCCTGAAATAATCAGAGTAGCAATTTATTAAAAAGACTTCTGGCAGCTCATTTAACTATCAGGAAGTTCAGAGAGCTATGTTTAAGGTTAGGCAGCCATAAAAGCACCTAGAGCATACTATAGATCATATGTGGTCAGAAAACTGCTATAAGCGGAGACAGAGAGGCAGAGAGAGAGACCAGAGATGAGAAGAAAAAAGGAAGAGGAAAGATATTTTCTCATCAGTTTCTTTTTGGGCGACTCCTTACATGTCAAACCTATGCCTCTGACCTAGCTAAGATTCAATCTGGGAAAGAAGGTTGTAACATTCTTAACTTTTCTTGTCATGACTGTAATTTTTCTCTACCAAGCATCAGAAGTTGGAGAATTTCTCATAAGTAGAAGAACGTTAAAATCCCAGGAGGCAACAATGAACACCATCCACACCCTACAGCTCTGTGGTAATATTTTATAAATGGTGGAAAGCTGATGTTACAAAAGTTTATAACAACAATGTAATAATAAAAATATATAGGTGGTTATAAGGTAGCAAAACAAAAAGAAACAAATAAATAGACCAAGAAGAAAATTTTGACATATATTATACCCCGCTTTTTCATACTGTTCATGGGCTTCTCAAGGCAAGAATGCTGAAGTGGTTTGCCATTCCCTTCTCTGGTGGAAAAAGTTTTGTTAGAATTCTCCACCAAGAGCCATCTGTCTTGGGTGGCCCTACATGGCATGGCCTATCATTTCATTGAGTTAGACAAGGCTGTGATCCATGTGATCAGTTTGGTTAGTTTGCTGTGATTGTGATTTTCATTCTGTCTGCCCTCTGATGGATGAGGATAAGAGACATGTGGAAAGATAAGAGGCTTAGAATCCTCCAAGCTAGGCTTCAACAGTCTGTGAACCTAGAAATTCCAGATGTTCAAGCTGGATTTAAAAAAGGCAGAGGAACCAGAGATCAAGTTGCCAACATCCGTTGGATCATAGAAAAAGCAAGAGAATTCAAGAAAAAAAATTACTTTTGCTTCATTGACTACACTAAAGCCTTTAACCCTGTGTATCACAACAAATCATGGAAAATTCTTAAAGAGATGGGAATACGAGACCACCTCACCTGCCTCTGAGAAATCTGCATGCAGGTCAAGAAGCAACAGTTAGAACCAGACATGGAACAAGGAACTGGTTCCAAATTGGGAAAGGAGTATGTCAAGGTTGTATATTGTCAGTTTGCTTACTTAACTTCTATGCAAAGTACATCATGCAAAATGCAGGCTGGATGAAGCACAAGCTGGAATCAGGATTGCTGGGAGAAATATCAATAACCCCAGATATGCAGATGACACGACCCTTATGACAGAAAGTGAAGAAGAACTAAAAAGCCTCTTGATGAAAGTGAAAGAGGAGAGTGAAAAAGCTGGTTTAAGACTCAACATTAAAAAAATGTAGATCATGGCATCCAGTCCCATCACTTCATAGCAAATAGACAGGGAAACAATGGAAATAGTGACAGACTATTTTCTTGGGCTCCAAAATCGCTGCAGATGGTGACCACAGCCATGAAATTAAAAGACACTTGCTCCTTGGAAGAAAAGCTATGACTAACCTGTGCTTAGTCACTCAGTCATGTCCAACTCTTTGCAACCCCATGGACTCTAGCCTGCCAGGCTCCTCTGTCCATGGGGACCCTCCAGGCAAGAATACTGGAGTGGGTTGCCATGCTCTCCTCCAGGAGATTTTCCCAATGCAGGGGTCAAACCCAAGTCTCCCACATTGCAGGTGGATTCTTTACTGCCTGAGCCACCACAAAAGCCCCCAAACCTAGGTGGCATATTAAAAAGCAGAGACATTACTTTGCTGGCAATGGTCCATATAGTCACAGCTATGGTTTTTCCAATAGTCATTTACGGATGTGAGAGTTGGACCATAAAGAGGGCTGAGTGCCAAAGAGTTCATGCTTTTGAATTGTGGTACAGGATAAGACTCTTTAGAGTCCCTTGAACTTCAAGGAGATCAAACCAATCAATCATAAAGGAAAGTAATCCTGAATATTCATTGGAAGGACTGATACTGAAATTCAAGCTCTAATATTTTGGCCACCTGTTGCAAAGAGCTGAAAAGTCCTTGATACTGGGAAAGATTGAAGGCAGGGGGAGAAGGAGATGACAGAGGACATGATGGTTGGATGGCATCACCAATTCAATGGACATGAGTTTGAGCAATCTTCAGGAGATGGTGAAGGAGAGGGAAGCTTGGTGTGCTGCATTTCATGAGGTAGCAAAGAGTCTGACACAACTTAGCAACTGAAAAAATACCCCACTTTGGAGATTCATAGCACATATAAGCATTACCATGTGTAAAACACATAAGTAGTGGGAAGTCACTGCATAACACAGGGAGCTCAGCCCGGTGCTCTGTGATGACCTAGAAGGGTGGGAAGAGGGAGTGGAGGGAGGCTCAAGAAGGAGGAGATATACGCATACTTATGGCTGATTCACACTGTCATACAGCAGAAACTAACACAACATTTTAAAGCAATTATCCTCCAATTAAGAAAAAAAATGAATACCCTAAAATTCTTAAAAGGAAGATAACTGAAATAAAATTAAATCCAAAATTTTCTAAACTTACTTGACTTTAGAATTATTTTAACTGCTTTGATGCTAGACACTGGTAGGTGAATATTTAATATTCATTTATACCTCCACCATCCTTCTTCCTAATCTTAGTTTTGTCCAGGTATCCATCACCTTCCTGATAAACTTGTTCAAGAAAAGTCAACTTTATCCCAGGCCTGGTCATATGTCTTATTTGATGAAGATAACCATGGGCACGTGATAAAATTCTCCGCAGTGAGATGTGCACAGAAATTGGCTAGGGTTTGGGGAAATTTTCTCCAGTTTTACAAATAATTACAAATAATGACTGGACTCTTTATTCCTATGAACTTTGTTTAGATGTGATGCCTTTAATTGCTCTAGCCAGCTTGCAACCATAAAAGGAACCAATCTGAGAACAAAATCTGTACAAAAAGCAAGGCAGACCTAAGAAAAGCAACAGGTAGTGACAACATCTGTGTCAAATGACACCTAGAATTATTTCTCATTATGTGACGTGGTCTATTTTACTTTTAAGATTTTCAAAAGCATCCCAGATGAAGTTTATTGAACATCTTGTACACGTTCCACATAATATCGTTTGCAAGCCACTGCTGTATAGACTTCTGAATGCTAGGTCTTTGTCTAGACAACACCTTCTCAGTAATTTTTCCTTATCATTTTCAAACAGAACATTTCTCTTCCTGCATCATACTTGATAGTCTATATTTTATTTGAATGTATGGCTGTAACTTATTAACCAGGCAAATAAAAACATTTTTGAAATCTTCTATGTTTTTCTGTTCATTCACAAATGTGGATAAAACACTAAATACAGTGCTCAATTCCTTCACTTAAGACGCAGAATCTAGCATTAAACTTTGCATGTCAAAGAATATATTGTTTAAATCTCAAACTGATGTCTGATTATGCTATTTGAATATTCCTTGGGGGACATGATATTGAAGCTACAAATCTGACACTTCACTTACACATTGTAAATGCTGTCTTCAAATAATTACAGTCAACCCTTCATTATCTGGGACCCCAGTGATGGTTTGAGAACTAATCAGGGTTTATAACAAAAATGGTATATTTGTAAAAATAAGTATGAAAGGTTTAAGAAACAAAGGCATCAAAATTTTCAACAGCATAGTAATCAAGTGATACAGTGTTTATTGTACAATGACAGCATAATTCTGGCTCCATTCCCACACATAGCCTGTCAGAATAATGCCCTTTCCTCTGTCAGTGACTTCTCCTGTGGTTACCATATCCTTTAGCTTAGGAAGGGCCAGGGAGCTCAGCATCGATAGGAATCCAACACACAGTCAGGACTATGAGGGTAGGGAAATTAGCTAAGGAGCAGAGAGCAAGGAAGGGGAACAATCAGGCAGTAGGGACTGCTCCCACCTCCAATAAATCTTCAGCAGCGCAAACTTTATTCTGACATTAAAGAAATTACATATAGAAAGGAGGGAGAGAGGGGAGATGGAAAGAGAGAGAAGGGAGGGAAGGGAAGTTATATATATATGTAGACAGAGAGAAAGAGAGAGAGAAAGAGAAAGTACCTGGGAAATCCCATGGACAGGGGAGCCTGGTGGGCTACAGTCCATGGGGTTGCAAGAGTCAAAAACAACTTGGTGACTAAATCACCACCACCACCACCACCACCATCATGTATAGTGAGAGAGAGGAAGAAAGGTAGCCATTATCAACTAGTAGATTATTATTGCACAGAGTGTTCTTAAAATTCTGGATTTCATTTCTTTTTCATTCATTTTCTTTCAGTCAAATATTTCTAAATTGTGTATCCAAATGATTCAATCTTAACTCCATTCAACATCACTAAAAAATATAGTATATCAACTTATCTGTACATCCCTTCATTCCCATCCCCCCAGTTGCTGATGAATTGTCTTCAGAATGAAACTTCTATTAATGTATATTTCCATATTACATCCTTAAAGTTATTTTTTTTTAATCAGAGAACTTAATCCTAGTCAATGGTCATTCTAAAGACATATAGTGTTATAGAAGCAAACACATTGTTCTTTTTTTTTTTTTTTTTTTTTTATTATTATTATTATTTTTTTTTCCAGTGGGTTTTGTCATACATTGATATGTATCAGCCATGGATTTACATGTATTCCCAATCCCGATCCCCCCTCCCACCTCCCTCTCCACCCGATTCCTCTGGGTCTTCCCAGTGCACCAGGCCGGAGCACTTGTCTCGTGCATGCCACCTGGGCTGGTGATCTGTTTCACCATAGATAGTATACATGCTGTTCTCTTGAAATATCCCACCCTCACATTCTCCCACAAAGTTCAAAAGTCTGTTCTGTATTTCTGTGTCTCTTTTTCTGTTCTGCATATAGGGTTATCGTTATCACCTTTCTAAATTCCATATACATGTGTCAGTATGCTGTAATGTTCTTTATCTTTCTGGCTTACTTCACTCTGTATAAGGGGCTCCAGCTTCATCCATCTCATTAGGACTGGTTCAAATGAATTCTTTTTAATGGCTGAGTAATATTCCATGGTGTATATGTACCACAGCTTCCTTATCCATTCATCTGCTGATGGGCATCTAGGTTGCTTCCATGTCCTGGCTATTATAAACAGTGCTGCGATGAACATTGGGGTGCACGTGTCTCTTTCAGATCTGGTTTCCTCAGTGTGTATGCCCAGAAGTGGGATTGCTGGGTCATATGGCAGTTCTATGTCCAGTTTTTTAAGAAATCTCCACACTGTTCTCCATAGCGGCTGTACTAGTTTGCATTCCCACCAACAGTGTAAGAGGGTTCCCTTTTCTCCACACCCTCTCCAGCATTTATTGCTTGTAGACTTTTGGATAGCAGCCATCCTGACTGGCGTGTAATGGTACCTCATTGTGGTTTTGATTTGCATTTCTCTAATAATGAGTGATGTTGAGCATCTTTTCATGTGTTTGTTAGCCATCTGTATGTCTTCTTTGGAGAAATGTCTGTTTAGTTCTTTGGCCCATTTTTTGATTGGGTCATTTATTTTTCTGGAATTGAGCTTAGGAAACAATACCATTCACCATTGCAACAAAAAGAATAAAATACTTAGGAGTATATCTACCTAAAGAAACAAAGGACCTATACATAGAAAACTATAAAACACTGATGAAAGAAATCAAAGAGGACACAAACAGATGGAGAAACATACCGTGTTCATGGATTGGAAGAATTAATATTGTCAAAATGGCTATTCTACCCAAAGCAGTCTATAGATTCAATGCAATCCCTATCAAGCTACCAACGGTATTTTTCACAGAACTAGACCAAAGAATTTCACAATTTGTATGGAAATACAAAACACCTCGAATAGCCAAAGTAATCTTGAGAAAGAAGAATGGAACTGGAGGAATCAACCTGCCTGACTTCAGACTCTACTACAAAGCCACAGTCATCAAGACAGTATGGTACTGGCACAAAGACAGAAATATAGATCAATGGAACAGAATAGAAAGCCCAGAGATAAATCCACGAACCTATGGACACCTTATCTTTGACAAAGGAGGCAAGGATATACAATGGAAAAAAGACAACCTCTTTAACAAGTGGTGCTGGGAAAACTGGTCAACCACTTGTAAAAGAATGAAACTAGAACACTTTCTAACACCACACACAAAAATAAACTCAAAATGGATTAAAGATCTAAATGTAAGACCAGAAACTATAAAACTCCTAGAGGAGAACATAGGCAAAACACTCTCCGACATAAATCAAAGCAAGATCCTCTATGACCCACCTCCCAGAATATTGGAAATAAAAGCAAAACTAAACAAATGGGACCTAATGAAACTTAAAAGCTTTTGCACTACAAAGGAAACTATAAGTAAGGTGAAAAGACAGCCCTCAGATTGGGAGAAAATAATAGCAAATGAAGAAACAGACAAAGGATTAATCTCAAAAATATACAAGCAACTCCTGAAGCACATTGTTCTTATATTTGTCATACAACCAATTTAAACTGAGGTTTCAACAGTGAGACAGTGAAATTTGACTGACATTTCATAAATTTGGAGTTTTTTATTCTTGTCCTTTCATTTTATTCTTTCATTCCTTCACTCCTTCACCTCTCCATCATACAAACATTTACTTAAAGAGAATTAAGAATGCTTTCTTCTTTTTCAAGTTTGGAAATTTCATGAGAAACTAAAATGAGCACACTTCGTGACTTAGCATGAGCCTCCTCATACGAAGGCAATGCTTGGAACTCTTGTCCTGTCTCTCAGACCAGATACAACACACATAAACCATTTCAGAAGTTCATGGGCTGGAATGCTGCAAACCTTAACAGGCACTCAGGATTTTTTTTGTCTTGGGCAGAGGTTCTTTGCTGAGTCATCGTTAGGCAGAGCAGGATGAGAGCTGTGCTGGCAATGCTCAACAACCACTTCCAGCTGAAACCCTCTAGCAACTCCTGCAGAGCAGCTTCAAAAGCAACAACAACAACGAAACAATGAGTGACTCTGTCGGGAGTTGCTATGTAATATGTGATCCCCAGCTCCAGGTATTCATGCCTCTGCTTGAGTGTGGGGTATACCTAGTTATTCACTCTTAATCAAGAGAATTCAGCAGAAGTGATCGATGTTCATAATACCTCTACTGTATGTTAGGTCCCTAAGACTTATGTATCTACTAGCTACAAGTATGCACAGTTAGCTAATGCTATGACGGCACTCATGTTGCAATAGCACAACAAATTAATATGCTAAAACACTTAAGTCTTACACAGTGTTCTAGGTCAATCACACCTCAGTCAAAAATAGTGACAAGGGATCCCCTGGTGATCCGGCAGTTAAGACTTCATTCTCCTGATACAGGGTGCCAGGGTTTAGTCCCTGGTCAGGGAACTAGATCACACATGCTACAACCAAGACTCAGAGCAGCCAATGAAAAAACAAAAGATTTGCACAGAATTTCGAAAGAATAAAAATTTTTTTAAAAGGGACAAGACGGTATCCTAAGAGATTAGGATACAAAAGACTGTAACTGGATTTGGTCATCCTCTCTAGCATCCTCATGGGCTCACTTTTATGAAGTCCAACTGCCAGGCTCTGAGCTGCCCCATGGAGAGTCCCATGTAGCAAGGAACTAAGGGCCAAGAGTCTGCTAGGAACTGAATCTGACACCAACCATGTGAGTGAATCTAAAAACTGCTCCACTCTTCTGAGCTAAAAGAGTACCACAGCCCTGCCTGGCATCTTGATTTCAGCCTTGGGAGAGACCTTGAGCCATAGAACCCTGTCAGGCTGTACCTGGATTTCTGAACCAGAAAGATTGTGAATGGTAAATGTGTGTTAAACTGCCAAATGTGGGGGTGATTGCTATGTAGACACATATAACTGACATGCATAAACTAAAAATAATTCTCAAAAATAATATGTATATGCAATTACATAAATAATTATGTATAAATATAATAAACATCTGTAGTATAAGTATGTTTGTGCATTTATACTCTTAGCTGACTACATTATTATTTTTAACATTGTTTGGGAGGAAAAACAATTTTCCTTTACCCTTTAAGTTTCTTCTGGTTAGTTTGATAATTCAATTGACATAAGACAGACTAACAGGAGGGGAAAAAAACAGATTTTAATTATATATGTACAGGAGCTATTTGGGCTTCCCGGGTGGTGCAGTGGTAAAGAATCCACCTATCAATGCAGGAGATGCAGATTCCATCCCTGGGTCAGGTAGATACCCTGGAGAAGGAAATGACAACCAACTGAAGTATTCTTGCCTGGAAAACCCCATGGACAGAGGAGGCTGCTGGGCTACCATTCACGGTGTCACAAAGAGTCATACACGACAGAGCAGCTGAGCACAGGTACATAGCTCCAATAGAACATGAGGCCCACAGAGAGCCAGGCAACCAAGTGTATATGAATCCTAAGCTAAGGAGAAGGCAGTAGAGGTCTGAGGATTCAAAGAGGAGGAAGACAATTCACTGGGAGATGGCAAGAGCAAATGCTTGGTTAACAAAGTTTTGCCATGCCATGCAGAAAAGTCTTTCTGATGTAAAAAGAAGTTATTTTTGGTAATTAACTTCCTAGTACAGGCTCCTTATTCAAATTCTTTTAAGCAGTTAAGAGTGAAGTAAAAAGCTACTCCCATGTCTTTTTTGACTTTGTCTTCAGATCAAAATAATCCACATGCCAAAGTGACTCATTTTGGGGAGATCTTTTTCTGAATCCTTTCAAGAGGCCCATCTTTTCTATATAGATGGAGGGAATGAGGTATTTTTGGAGACGTAATACAGACTATTGGAACATAATACACACTGAAAACATTTGAGAAAATAGGTTTTATTTTCTTCTGAACCTTGGAACCTCATTAATAAGACTTACCCTCCAAAACTGGTTGTATGTACAACTAAATTTCTAGAGTGCTATCAGCTTTAAGAGACTGAAAAATTGGGACAGTCTTATTTACAAAGCAGAAACAGAGATACAGACTTAAAGAACAAATATATGATTACCAAGAGGGAAAAGCAGGTTGGGATGAATTGGGAGAATAGGATTGACATATATACACTATTGATACTATGTATAAAATAGATAACTATCGAGAACCTACTTTTTGGCACAGGGAATTCTCCTCAATGCTCTGCGGTGACCTAAATGGGAAGGAAACTTAAAAAAAAGGGGGCTATATGTATACTTACAGCTGATTCACTTTGCTATACAGTAGAAAAAAACACAACATTGTAAAGCAACTATACTCCAATAATTTTCTTTAGGAGACTGTAAACAGCAATGGTTAAGAGTTTGGATCCAGTCAGACATATTTGAGTATCCAGGCTTGCTCCACTAGCCCTAAACCATGGTCAGGTAATTTACCGTTCTTTTGGATCTGGTTCCTCATCTGTGAAATAGTAAAGTCAGAGGAATTGCCTCACTGGATTTTGGAAAGGATTAAATGAGAAGAAGGGGAACAACATTAAGCCTGGCACAAAAGAAATACTTAGTGTTAGCAACCACCATGGTAGCTTTAAAAGAAGCTTTATACCCATTATGTCTTTTAATCATTAGAACAATCATTTGACAGACATTGTTTGACCTGATATCATTACATAAACACTCAGGACAGTCAAATGACTCATTTAACGTCATGTTGCCTGAAGGATTACTTTAGAGTCAAACTGCTTCAGTTAAATGAGGTGGTGAATACAAAGGACTCACCTGGCCCTAACTGTGCCCTCAATAAAATTTAGCTGGTATTATTGGATTATTAAGACAAAGTCTAATCTTTTTGACTCTAAGTTTCATGATCTTTCTACAATACAATGCCCACTTCCACCTACTCCTTGTGTTTCCTCATTTTCCAGATGTCAACTCTACAAATAACAGTAAGAAAATTAAGACACAGAAATCAGGTTAAGGACCACTGATGGAAAGAAAAACTGCTTTTTCCAGGACTGTCTGGAGACAATTCTTTAATAAAATGCACTCTGAAAGCAACCAATCCTCAATTTCCTCAGAAGAAGTAGATGTTTTAGCCACATGTGATAGTCTCATTAGATTTTATCACCTAACTGTATTTGTTTGTGTTACTAGAAAAAAATATATTTTTTGGAAATAAATAAGATTTGGGGATTAGAAATGAATAGGACTTAATAAATAAATAGAGACTTGAATCAAAGGAATAAAGGGAATCCTATTTTCTACATTAACTGGTGGATGTATTATACTCATAGTTACCAGGAAGAGTGCTTTATAATAATTTAAAAACCCTACATTTAAAATTTTAAAAGCAAAAAGATGCAGGTCTATGTTGTTAGGATGAAGACAATACAAATCAATTCATAAAATAAATACTGCTTGTGTATTAAATATTATCTTAAAGTAATTATGGTAAAAGTTGCATTGAAACACTACTCACATTTAAAACATTGTGTTGTTTGCTTACTTACACTACCCAAATCCCCTGCTTCTCTCTCCTGTCTTCTCCCCAAGAGAAAAGCTGCTTACAACCTACATTAAAGGTTAGATATGTAATCACCAGGGTTAAAGGCAGGATTGGAATTTAGTTCTTAAGAATATCAAACTATCCTTTTATTATGTATGTGTTTTTTGCATTTATTTTGTCTGATATTAATAAACAGGAAAATACCTCTCAAGTACTAAAGATTGGAGACTAAAGATCTTTAGACTAAGGATATGCCAGCCATTATTCTAAACCTTTTAGAGCTATTTTCTCATAATTTCTTTTAGGAATCCCTTGAGACAGGCAATATTATTACCTATTTTACAGAAGAACAAAGTGAGGCAAGAGGTGAGGCCATTTGCTCAGTGCACAGGACTAATCCTGGTGAACTCAGGATCTGAACCCAGGCACGGGACCCACTCCAATATTCTTACCGGGAGAATCCCATGGACAGAGGAGCCCGGTGGGCTACAGTACACTGGGTCGAAAAGAGTCAGGCACGGCTGAAGCGACTGAGCATGCACACAGGCACTTCTGAATTCCAGAACCCACGCTCTTTACCTGTCATCATCTGTGACATCTAATTCCGATTATTTTCAGTACCATGAATTTTCTAGTCTAAGACTTAGAGGCAAGAATTTAAGAAGTCAGCCTGGTGAAAGTCTGCAGATCTGTTCAGTGGCAGGAAAATTCCACTACCACCCACAACCCATGGAAACAGGTATGATGGTAAAACACCGCTCCTTTCTCACTTTCAAGCCTCCCAGTTCTGGAAAGTATAGCATCAGGTTGTGGATGTCCTGGTTCTCAATATTTTAAGCCACAAGAGTGGCATAAAAGGATAGTTATCAACAAAGCATGAATTTAAGTGAGGAAGGCCACATAAAAATATGAACATCTTCTTCTATTATAAGATCTGCTTTTTTCCATGTCTTAAAAATATAAGTGCAAAAGAAATTTGGTTTTGTTGGTAAAGAGTGATGGAGGCATTTGTCTAGGCTGCCATCGCAAGGCTAGCAAAGTGACACTACTGCTTCCGTGAAGAGCCGGCGCACAGAAGCAGTGGCATAGGCTGCGAGCAGCGGAGACAGGCGTGGGTGGCAGCGAGCCTCCCAAGTCATCAGATCCTCCAGCTGCACTGCTCTGTTCTCAGCCCCCGGCAAGCTTTGGCAAAGCACGGAATAAAGAGACATTTTCTTGAAAGCATATGATGAATTATGTCAGACTTTGTGAATTAAGGCACCCTGTGAGGAAGCCAAAATCTGAGCTGCATAGACTTGGGTGTAGAATAGGAAAGAATAAAGGCTTGATTATGGTTTCTGTTTTCTTTCAACTATCAGTCACACGTTTCTTCATGTGAATTTCATTCTCGTATTATTCCTGATGGTTGATTTGAATTTAGCATTAATAAACCTGGCAGTCAGATATAATATTTTATTGTTTTAATGTGTTCTTTATATTCAGGCTTTCATTTATTTTCTTGGGTGGTGAAGGGGGAGTATTAAACTGAGAAAAGACACTTCTAGGCAATATTTCCTATGTTTTAGAAAATATGAAAGATATTTTTACAGTTGCTGGATTTAACATTTTCAATGTCTCTTATTCTCAAATATATTAAATACATAAAAAGAAATCTCCATTTAAAAAAACTTAATTGTTTCAGTATTTTCTTAAATCAGGAAATACTGTACACTTATTGGGTCCTATGTCCATTTTTTTTTAGGTTTGGAAGACAATTAGGAATAATCTAGATGCCCTTTAAACTTACATGCTAGTGAGGTAGAAATAGATAATAAATGAGCATACATTAATCAATAATAATGTAAACTAATTAATAATGATGCAATTTCAGACAGTGGAAATGCTATTGAAAACTACCTCAGTGAAAAAAATCATCCCAATTTGACTTTGCATTTTTTTTTCAAGAAATATGCCTTCTAAATGTAAATTGCAAATTTAGAAAGGTCACTTAATTTTTAAAGTCCAAATAAATGGTGATATGTTTTCACTGGGATATTTTCATTGAGGCAACTTGGGATAATAACTATTGTCTGGCAGGTAGCCTAGAGTAGCTTCCTCACTCTTGGTGTCATGGTCTGAAAGCATTCTGGAAGGATTTCACTGGCTCAAAGAGTGCTACAAATATCATTCAACCCCCAGACTGATAAATGTGGAAAGATTTGGCAGTTGAGAATAAGGATTGTGGTGGGCATAAGCAAGGAGTCTAAATCTAGAAATCAGACTATCAGATGTTTGAAAACCAACAATACCAAATATACCACATCCTTACTGAAACTTTCTCTGATGGCATTAGTCCATTTTAATATGACAAATTTATGAGTTTTTGAATGCCTTTGTTATTTCAATGTCACAATTAAGACAAAGTTAAAAATATGTTTATCATTGCATATGGAGTATCTTACTATTTTTATTCTCTCTGCCTGTATATGTTCCCGACAAGCACTTAAGAGCCTTACAACATATATGACTTTGTATAGAACACATTAGATGATAAGAGGTTGCTACATTTAATATGTTTGATGGATACAACAACATGAAAGAACATGATGAACTGAATGGTTAAGATAAGAGAGTTTAAACAATTTTTACTTTGTTACATGAAATTAAATTTGGTCAATTTGGGGTGATGTTAGATGGGAAAAAGTGTCACTCTCTACACCAAGCTACAGTATATGTGAGAAGAGGCCTGGGTGAGATGATAAAGGGCCAAGCACAAACAAAAATCTCAGTCCTATACTAGGCCGACAGGAGATTAGAAAAGAACCAGAAGTAGAGGAAGAACCAGAATAGGCATGAGGTGGTCTTAAGGACTGAGAAATAGGCAGTCACTCGGGGGTGGGGTGGGGGATCATCTGCCTCAAAGACACTAGAGGAAAGTTCAGTAGCGTCCCCCACAGTCAAGTAGCAGTAAGGCAGTATGGTGGCTGAGAGCCTGACATACTAAGCCAGACTGCCTGAACTAGATTATTGGCTCTGCCTCTTGACAGCATTGCAAATTAAGATGCTGAAGCAAGTTACTTAACCTATGCATGCCTCACTATTGCCATTAAAACAAAATGAGAAACTGATGATAAAACAACAGATTTCATAGGGCCATCATATGGATTGAATGAGATAGTTTAAGCTTCTAAAACTATACCTTGCACATAGAGATAAAGTATTATCAGGAGACACCACCTGAGATTTAAGAAGACAGCCAATTGCTATTAAGAATCTTTGATAAGGGGCATCGAGATTAAATCTCAAGTCCTATGTTTAGGAGTATTGACACAAAATAAATAGACTGCCATATAATTCTCCAACAAAGATGGATTTATTCTGCAACAGCAGAGTCACAATTCAGGGTCTGCAACCTTGGTGAACCACATGAAAGACCACCACAAGACATGAGAAGGAAAAAAAAATTACAGAGGAAAAGGAAATTGTGAGGACTATAGTAAACAAAGAGTCCATGGCCTTTCATTGGCTGAGTCCTTGCCAAGAAGTAAGAGGGGTCTTTCTTCTTCCTGTAGGGCTCTGCTATCACCACAGGGCATGGAAACCCCTCTGCTGGTCTCCCAACTCTATTTAATTGTGGTTTCTATGTATTAATTTTTTACAAGGGTCTGGATGAAGGTTGAGTCTTTTTGGAAGACACACCAATTTCTAGCTCAAGGAAGTAAAAGATTCCTCATTCTTGTAACAATCAGGAATACTCAAGATGTGATGGGACTTTTAAGAGTCCGGTTACTAAAATATGGGTTCAAGGATTAAGAAACCCCAGGAAAGCAATGCTGGGTGGACATAACCTTACACTGAGCCATCAACTACTTGCAGAGATTTGGTGAGTGGAATAGGATTGGTCTCACATAGGCCCAAACACAGAGGCTGTTTAGTGGTTTCAGTTCTGGGAATTTGCAAGTGGAAGGATCAAGAAACTAGAGGGAGCACTGGAATCTTGAGAGGACTGCTGTCTCTCTGTGACTATCAGTTACAGGCAGAACATGGCATATTTGCAAGGAGGATGACTTCTCCAGACACTTCATAAACTCTGAAGCCAAAGGGTGGGTCTCATCTTGACCTTGGTGGTGATCACCCTTATCCTCTGTGCAGCTCAGTTACTCTACAAAATCTTCACGTGAGCACTCTCACAAAACAAATGACCACATAGATTTTGTAGCAAACACTGGTCAGTTTGTCTTTTTGTCTTATCATCTTATTAAGGATAACATTTTTAGCCGAGTTTTAGAATTTGACTACATTCTCTGAATATCTGTAAAGTAAATCAGTTTTTCTGTGTATTGAGATATAATTGACATATAACATCATATAAGTTTAAGGTGTACAATATGTTTTGATACATGTACATATTGTAACATGTTTGCTAGAATATGGTTAGTTAACACACCTTTCACTATACATACCTACCATTTAGCTGTTGTTATGGGAGGACATTAAAGTTCTATTCTCATAGCAATTTTCAATTATACCATAAATTATTATAACTATAGTCACCATGCAGTACCTTTCAGTCCCAGAACTCATCTTATAACTTAAAGTTTATACCTTATGATGAACAACTCCCCAATTTCCCCCACCCCTCAGGCACTGGCAACCATCATTCTACTCTTTGTTTCTATGAGTTCAATGTTTTTAGATTCCTCATATAAGCAATCTCATACAGAGATTGCTTCTACCATCAATCTCTTCTATCATCCAACTTGTTTCAGTTCATATATATATACATATATATATATGTATGTATAACTTCTTTATCAATTCATTTGTAGAGGGATATTTAGGTGGTTTTCATATCTTGGCTATTGTGAGTAGTGCTTCAAAGAACATGCTGCAGATATCTCTTTGAGATATTGATTTCATTTCCTTTGGCTATATAACCAGAAGCGGGGTTGCTGGATCATATGGTAGTTCTATTTTTAATTTTTTGAGGAAACTCTATACTGTTTTTGACAGTGGATATACCACATTACTTCCCTCCCAACAAGATTGGAGGAAACTTTTTTCTCCATATCCTCTCCAGCACTTACTTATCTCATTTCTTTTGAGAATACCCATTTTCACAGTAGTGAGGTGATATCTCATTGTGGTTTTGATTTGCATTTACCTGATGATCAGTCATCCTGAGCACCTTTTCATGCACTTTTTGGTCATTTGCATATCCTCTTTGGAAAAGACATTCTATTAATGGGGCATATCCCATTTATTGATTTGTATATGTTGAACTATCCCTCCATTCCAGAGATGCATTCCACTTGATCATAGAACATCATTATTTTAATGTGCTTTTGAATTTGGCTTGCTATTATTTTACTAAGTTTTTTTTTTTTTTTTTTTTTTGCATGTATGTGCTTCAGGGATATTGGCCTATATTTTCCTTTTCCTATAACATTCTTATCTGCTTTAAGTATCAGGGTGATGCTGACCTCATAAAATCAGTTTGGGAACATTCTCTTCTAATTTTTTGAAGAGTGTGGGTTTAAGTTTTTCTTTAAATATTTGGTAAAATTCTCCTGTGACATCATCTGTTACTAGACTCTTCTTTGTTAGAATGTTTTTGATTACTGATTCAATCTTGTTGCTTGTCTGCTCAGATTTTTTATTCCTTCTTTCATACTTGATAGGCTGTGTGTTTCTAGGAATGTTTCCATTTCTTCTAGGTTTTTCAATTTGTTGGTGCCTAATTGTTAAGCATAATCTCTAATAATCCTTTGTATGTATGATCCTTTTTTGTAAAGTTTTCTCTTTCATTTCTAAAGATAGCTGGAATATTCAAATGCAAATAACTATGGTGTGAAACAGGAAGAATCTATCGGAAGTCCATGGTGATTGTGCTGGCTGCTCTTTCCTTCTGGGCATAAGCTTCTGGGGTTATCTGTAGAGCAGATTACAAGGAACTGTGGTTACTCCTGTCACATAGCTGATATAGTAAACTTTGCTCTTCATCTTTTTCCTAGCTGTCTTTACATGCCTAAGCTTTGCAAGTCTCTGGATAGGGTGAAACCAAAGCCAGGTCTATCAGTTTCTTTCTGGCTGAATTTTAGACTTTAAGTCAGTATTTTGAGTACCTGTAAAGCAAGGTATTCCTTAAATCTCATTTACTCTCTCAGCTGTGTAAGATGTGTATTTGTATCTGTATCTACTGTATTTGTGTCTAACCACCATCTCTGACCACCTTAGCATCTGGCACAGTGCTAAAGACAGACAGATATCCATTAATGACTGCTAAAAAAGTACATGCATTTATAGAGAAGAGCCAGATACATTTTTCCTGTTAGCGATGCACTAAATTGTGTGATGACCACATGGCTTGGTTTGTGACTCATGGACCAGTGGGATTTGCTAGACAGAGTGGGGTTTTCTGGTGACAGTTTCTAATCTCTGATTTCCCTCATTCTTAACACATCTATTTTTGGCCTTTGTTGCTGTTTTGAAGCTTTTCAGAGCTAAAATGGAGTGTAATATTACGGAAGAAGAAGAAAGCCGAAGGGGCTCTTTCTTTTATTTTTAAATTCTGTTTCTTATTTGAAGGTCTAGAAAATGACCCCAAGATACCAGTCTAGGTCTTCTCAGCTGATTCATCAGATCTTCAGTTTCCCTGCTTTGTTGGCCTGCAGCTCTTTCAGTCTTAAGATATTGGTGTATCCATCCCTTTCTAATTTTCCAGGTCATTAGATAACAGTCTTGAGAGAATCACCAGGAATCAATAAGAGACTTTAGGAAATCTGTACACTATCCATTCCTAATGCAAAATCATTGGTCAACTCTTAGGTTCAAAAGTCACAATGAAATGAAGGACTAAACACAAAATACTTATGATTGGTTTTTATTCCCAGGATATTTTATTGAAGCCCATAGTTTGAGATTATTCAGGTGTTTATATGGAACTATTTTTTTAATGTCATAAATAAAAAAGTGACAACTGCCCAGGATTTAGCTTTATTCAAGGCAATCCTATTCCAAAATCATTTATTAAATTTGCACTTAGGAACTGTTTTTTCTATCCTCATTTTGAGGTTAAATCCAGTAAATGTTAGTTCTACACTATGATTTGCAGGTTAAGAATGAAATACATGAGATTTGTCCAACACAAAAACATGATAGATTATTGACAATGGTGTTTTAATTTTTAAAATTAAAAAATAATTTTTCCTTTAGAAAGAACATGAGACAAAAAGCTTGATTTAAGTGATTTGGGGAAAGATTGGTGATTTTATCTAAACAAAGCAGCCTCTTCTGCATAAGCACCACTGGTCTAGTATTACCTGTCATAAGGCCAAAAAGTAGGGAAAGTGCCGAAGGTTGGACTTAGAAAGCCAAATTTTAGACTCATCATGTAAAATGAACAATAGTTTGGGACAGTACAGGGTTATAATCCTGTTTTTCCACTTATTCAGCACGAAGTTGTGGGTGAGTTACTTAGATCTTGGCTTTAATCTTTCATCTGTAGAACAGCAAGCATCTATATTTCTTTCTTGGGGTTACTGTGATATTTAACAATAATATTTATAAAAGACATAAGGTGCCATCTAGCACTTGGTAGTTTGGAAATAATTCTTCTTTTCACAAATGTGTAAAATATTCATTATTTTTGAAAGATTTTCAAACCTTTCTGGCCACATATAAATCCTTCCAAATATGATCTCATCTTTTACATCCTTTCTTGATTTCCTCTTGTGCTTATTTACTCTCCGACTCTCAAAGCAGAGGAGATGACATATACACTAGATAGAAATAGTTCAATTAAAAATTCTTACCATGTATCTACATTATTGTCTCTTTGAACATATGACTTAAGGCCATAAGGGAAATTACAGAGACTATAGTACGGTTGTAAGACATCCTTGTCCTAGGGATCAGACATTTGGATTTAAGTGGATTTAAATCCTAGCTTCATTTTTTATAGCTGATTAGTCTTGGATGAACCTCCTTATAGAGAATTAGCTTACTTAAGTACAAAACAGAATATACTGGGTTGGCCAAAAAGTTTGTTCAAGTTTTTCCATAAGATGTTACTGAAAAACCTGAATGAAACTTTTTGATCAGCCTATTATATACATATACATGAAGAGAGTCATAGATATACATGTATGTATATGTGTATATGTGTGTGTGTGTGTGTGTGTGTGTATGAAAGTCAGTGTTAGCCACTCAGTCATATCTGACTCTTTGTGACCCCATGGACTGTAGCCTGCCAAGTTCCTCTGTCCATGGGATTCTCCAGGCAAAAATACTGGAGTGGGTAGTCATTCCCTTCTCCAAGGGATCTTCCTGACCCAAGGATTAAACCCAGGTCTCCTGTACTGCAGGCAGATTCTTTACCTTCTGAGCCACCAGGAAGCCCCATGTATGTGTATATATGTATGTACATTATTTTGTATATATTACAAAGTGTATACCATACTTAAACACATTGTATACATATATTCTTCTATATACTCTTTATGAGTATATATTCCAAAAATGTTGAATGAAAAATCCAAGATATAAACAATTGCATATGGTTTGATGCAATTTCTATAAAACATCCATAAAAATGCTATTTATGTTTAGATAATTGATGCACAGTTATTACAAAGAGGATATTTACAAAGCACCAGAGCATACTTTAATGTTTCAAAATTATTAAAAAATTTGCCCCTGTAGATGATGTTACAAAGGGAAAAATAGCTCAGTTGGTAAATCATCTGCCTGCAATGCAGGAGACCTGGGTTCGATTCCTGGGTTGGGAAGGTCCCCTGAAGAAGGAAATGGCAACCCACTCCAGTATTCTTGCTTGGAAAATTCCATGGACAGAGGATCCTGGCAGGCTACAGTCCACAGGATTGCAAAAATCAGACATGACCTAGCAACTAAACCCCCACAAAAAGAATTTACCTTTATGTCAAAATTTTTACTTAAAGAATGCAAAATGCTATAGGATAACTGTTGTGGATGTGGAATTACACATACTTTCTTTAGCATCACTTATGTGAGCTCAGTTGTAAAAATTAATTTTAAAAGTTTTTTTTTTTTATTAGATCAGTTAGGAGAATTAGTATAAAATGATTATTAGTAAGTCATACTTTTTAAGAAGTGCATTTCTTCAAAACCTAAAGGACTCAGGGACTCCTCATAAGGATTATGTGAAGGGCTACTGAAGTAAGAATCTTGCAACCAGTTATTAGTGATCAGAGATTTGATTTATCACCCACTCTTATCATAAATGTTGGCTTTGGTATTCATTTGTCAGTCATATACCAAACTTATCTACACAAAAATATGATTTTTCCTCTTTTTCTCCTTTGCTGCTCCTGCCTCTTTCTCTTCTGCTCCTTCTTCTCTTGAAGTAGAAAACGTGTTGAGATACAATTGAAGTAAGAACTGAAAGAACATGTGATCTGGATGTACCACCAGCTCATCTGAGCCAGAACATCTCAAACAACACTATGTAACAACAACAACAACAAGTTAAAAATGCTTATGGCAATTCACTCCTCTTCATATTTTCAAAAAGTAAATCTAAGAGTAAAATTTAAGTTATTTTTGAGCAACCTATGTGATTTGGCCATGTCCAGCCATCACCTATTTACTATTTATTTTTTTCAACTTGATGCCACTTTTGCTATTAAATGGAAGTTTCGATAATACTATATTTCTCCTCTATAAATAGAAAGTCTTACTATAAACCAAAAGTAAAAGTAAAAAAAAAAAAAAAAAAACACAATAAAATCATGTTATTAAATTACAGTTTGATGCTATTTTCTGCTCCAAGCATATAATTCTTTATTTGTTCCAAAAACATAAGATTACTAAATACTCTAAAATTTACTCTTTTGATGAAATTAGAAGGATGAGTTAATGAAAAATTCAAAGTAATTTAGCAATGTATCCACATATTACCTAAACCATTATGCAGACTTCCCAAGGGAAATCTCACGTTATGGAATCACTGCTATAGTCCTATATACCAGCTTATTTGCTATTCCTGATACATTTTATTTTTTCCTACACAGGTCTTAGAAGAGTCTTTACTGTCTTTTCCACTTAGGATTAAGGGACTAATATCTCTACTATCTATAAAAATCTTAAAAATTGGAAAAGTGGACAAAATATATAACCATACAGTTCACATAGGAAGATATACAACTGATCTTCAAACATATGAAAAGATGCTCTCATTCATTGGTAATGAGAGAAATGCACATTAACATTACAATGAGATACTGTTTTTTATCTACTAAGAAGACCAAACTTGGGTTCCCTGCTGGCTCACACAGTAAAGAATCTGCCTGCAATGCAAGAGACCCAGGTTCAATTCCTGGGTTCGGAAGATCATCTGAAGAAGGAAATGGCAATCCACTCCAGTATTCTTGCCTGGAAAATCCCATGAACAAAGAAGTCTGGCAGGCTACAGTCCATGGGGGTCACAAAAAGTTGGACACAATTGAGTGACTGATACACAAGAAGACAAAAATTGACAACAAAATCCTCTAATTACATAAGACATTTTGCAAATGATTATATACACTTAGCGCTTCCCTGTCTGCTTCTCTGGTGCCTCAGATGGTAAAAAAAATCTGCCTGCAATGCAGGAGACCCAGATTCAATCCCCGGGTCAGGAAGATATCCCCTGGAGAAGAAAATGACAACACATTGAGTATTCTTGCCTAGAGAATTCTATGGGCAGAGGAGCCTGTCCATGGGGTTGCAAAACAGTTGGACACAACTTAGCAACTAAACAAAAGCAATGAACATACACTCATACTGTATTTTTCAGTAACTTCTTATATGACCTGGGAGTATCACTATCCATAGTTAATAAATAACTGTTGCTGCTTTTCTGTGTAGCTCAGATGTGCTTAAACACTGTTGTGTATGAGAATCATGGGAGGAACTGACAAAATTAACAAGGCCAGGCCATTCAGTATTTCCACAAACCTAAGCCTCTGAATTCTGATTCCAATATATGTTTGAGAATCATTATTATAACCCTTAAGAGTTTTCTATCACAGAAGCAACTTAAAACTGAAACACCAGAAATTAGAAATATCTACTTTTTATATTATTGCTATGAGATTCTTATTTTAAAATGCTTCATGATTTTTTTCCTCTTTCCAAAGGCAATTCTGGTGTACACCATAGTTTGAAAACTACAGGTCAATCCTATTGACACTTCAATCTAAACAGAAGACACTGCCATATACATATACATACATACATACACATGTGTGTGTGTGTCTGTGCATGCACATGTGCGCACGTGCGTGTATTTCAAAACCAACCGGGGAAGCATGCTACTCATTCCATATCAGAAATCATGGAAAGAGAATATCCCTTCTCTGCCTGTGGTATTATTGGAGCTGTCTGTGGTTCTGAAATTCATTTACTGTTTTCCTGGAGTGAAATTTAACATCATTGTGTGTTTTTTTTTTTTTCTCCTCATTTCTAGTTTAATATTTAATTATACATTTACTTATGTCATTTTCCCCATCCATACCTCAATATAAGCTACATGAGTAAATATATCACATATAACCTCCTAATCATGTCCTTCCATATTTAACCCAGTGCTTGACATACAGTAGAAAATAATTTAAAATTAAATAAATAAATAATAATTGGGCTTCCCAGGTGACTCAGTTGTAAAGAATCTGCCTGCCAATGCAGGAGACACAGGAGACTCGGGGTTCAATCCCTGTGTCGAGAAGATGCCCTGAAGGAGGAAATGGCAACCCACTCTAGCATTCTTGCCTGAAAAAAGTCCCAAGGACAGAGAACCCTGGTGGGCTACACTCCATGGGGTCCCAAAAGAGTCAGGCATTATGAGGACTGAGCACACATGCAAAATATAATTATTCAATGAACAAATGACCTATAGAAACATAACATGTATCCAAAACAAAATAGAAGTGTTACAGCAAATTGCACTAAGACAAAAAAGAAAAAGTAAAAATGAAAAGAAAACACAGATAATTCATTGGGACAAGACTAGAGAGAATCATTTTCAGAGATGTAAAATTAACCCTTCCTAAAATGATTTCACTTTGAAAATCTAAATCAGTATTCAACAGTGCAAAGGCTCAAAATTACAACTGAAAAACAGATCAAATCACTGGAAGTAGTCCCAGTTTTAATTAAACATCATCTCTACACCTGGATCCACTGCATACCCTGTTTACTTTGTTAATTATGTTGTTTGAAGAGCAGAGCAAGGCACTCATACAGAATGATTTATTGACTCAAACAACGTAAATTCTGTGGTTTTGAAGACACTTTGGGTGTGCTCGAGACAAAAGAGATAATTGGTCTGCTCAAAGCATTTTAGTTTCAGTTGTTCTTCACTTTCACACATATAGAACACAAAACAAGATCATTTTGTTTCATTTCCTTTGGTAGGTCCATAGTGAAAGCTAAATTGTGTTCTTTGTTTCTTGGAAAGAAACCACTTTCAGACCATCGAAAGAAGTTTGTCTTGTGCAACTAACACAAAATAAAACATCTACCTATTACAGAAAAAAATGATATGCCAGTATGCACACATGTACCTAACAGTAGCAGACACTCTAAATTTTCAAAGAAGCCCAAGAATAGATATCAAGGAAAGCACTGACTTGCAATGAGTTAAACATGAATTTACTTTCTCCCTTTTCTACACAAAGAAATATTTTTTTGTACATGAAAGTATGCACACATTTTTTTGGGGGGGAGGGCGGTGAAAACTACTTTGTGCTTAGGTTGCTTGCTGTTTAATTGAAGTGCTAATATCAGAACCTAGGGAAACAGAGTTTTATCCATTCCCATGGTTGTGAATTCAGAGACTGCTGAGACTTTTGTCCTGGAAACTGCACAGAGGATGGGAGATGACAGGACAAATTAGTGGTTCACAAATTTTCATTCCCTTTTGGTGAACATTGTTTATGGTTATTTTTCACTCTTTCTTCTTTCCTTTTTTGTTTCTTTCTCTCTTGCTAGGAAACTTTTGGTTGAAACAAACATTAGGGATTCCTAGAATGTGGTTTGAAAACATATATGCCTTACTAATTTCTTCAATGGTAGACAAAATCATAAGTGAATCTTTTTATAATGAACAGTATGGCTGGATCTCTTTTCATCAACTTTTTGATTTGAAAAATATTTTCATATCCATATATATGCAACCAAATAAAAAAGAAAATAAATTATAAGAGTTCTTACCCTTAACTAGAAACATTTTGCAATCCACTTGAAATGGGGGAAAAGAGATTGTATCGTGTGAACATTTTAGTAAATGAATACTTTTACTCCTCTAAAAACAGTCAATAACTTCATTTTCATTTAATATTCCATTATGACACATATGAATAATATGCTATTATAATAGCTATGCTACATTCAGACTTATGTATTTTTCTGCTAGTTAATGGGTAAATATTTATCTGTCTTTAAAATTATTTTAAAGTTACTTTACTTGAGTACCTGATTTTTTTCCAACTTAAACTGACTAGAAGATAAAATACACAATTCTCTACATTATTTTCACAACCAATAAGGATTCAAGATCTCCTACAAATAAAAAGGAAAAAAGAAAAATATGTTTTTAATCAATAACCATAATGCTACAGATGATCTCACCAAGCATTAGTGACCTTGAATGAAATCACTACATTTCCTTCTCCAACAGAGATCTCTTTCATCACTGCTCTTGACAAAGTTCAGTAATTTTCCAGGATATTTTCTTTTTATACAGCTGTATTGATAAAAATACCTTTGAGGGAGGGAAATACTTTGATAAAAAACAGTATTTATTATTTCACAGTAAGTGAACAGAATATCCAGAAATTTCTAGGTCATGAGATAATGTAATATAAGCTTGCTTAATATACCATAAAAGTGCCAGTTAATGCACAGAATATGTTGCCATTGGTATTGTTTCCCACTCGGTTCCATCTCACAATTCAAACATAATTTTCTAAGCAATCCTTTTAAATACACCTATAATATTTTTTCTTTGCCTAATGTAACACAATAGTCATATTTCTATGTAACTGTCACTCACTAGAATTTACATTTATTCCTTCAAAAGCAAAATGGTAATTATTCTTCCCACAGTGTTGAAGATCTGTGAACCTAATCTACTATTGTTCTGTCAAGATTAGGATTTCTTTCTGTTTGTTTTACACTGCCTCTCAGTCTTGGTATCCATATTCATGTGTAAAATCACATTGCATCGAACAGTTTATAAACTTTTAAGTCAATATATGATGAACATTTTTCCTGTCATTAAATGTTCCTCTATAACATTATAAAATCATTTAAAACAATCTCATAGGATGGCCAGCAAATAAGATCTTACAACTTGTATTTGATGAGCATTTATGAACTTTTTGTTATTTTAAATAATGATATGATCAAAATCTTTTCAAATTTTCCAGTTTCATAAGTAAAGAATGGTGCTGTGTTACATGCATCTTTGGAGATGGCTGAGTATCAGTTCAGTTCAGTCGCTCAATCGTGTTCAACTCTTTGCGAACCCACCCATGGACTGAATCACGCCAGGTTTCCTGTCCATCACCAATTCCTGGGGCTTACTCAAACTCATGTGCATCGATTGCGTGATGCCATCCCATCACCTCAACCTCTGTCATCCCCTTCTCTTCGGGCCTTCAATATTTCCTAGCATCAGGGTCTTTTTCAGTCATTCAGTTCTTTACATCATGTGCCCAAAGTATTGGAGTTTCAGCTTCACCATCAGAACTTCCAATGAATATTCAGAACTGATTTCCTTTAGGATGGAATGGATGGATCTCCTTGCTGTCAAAGGGACTCTCAACGGTGTTCTCCAACACCATAGCTCAAAGCATCAATTCTTTAGTGCTCAGCTTTCTTTAAAGTCCAACTCTCATATCCATACATGACTACTGGAAAAACCAGAGCTTTGACTAGATGGACCTTTGCTGGCAAAGTAATATCTCTGGTTTTTAATATGCTGTCTAGGTTGGGCATTTTCTTCCTTTTCTAGCTTTTCTTCCAAGGAGCAAGCCTCTTTTTATTTCATGGCTGCAGTCACCATTGCAGTGATTTTGGAGCCCCCAAAATTAAAGTCTGTCACTAATTCCATTTTTCCCCATTTATTTGCCAGGAAGTGTTGGGACCAGATGCCAGGATCTTAGTTTTCTGAATGTTGAGTTTTAAGCCAACATTTCCACTCTCCTCGTTCACTTTCGTCAAGAGACTCTTCAGTTCTTCTTCACTTTCTGCCATAAAGATAGTGTCATCTGCATATCTGAGGTCATTTAGATTTCTCCCAGAATCTTGATTACAGCTTGTGCTTCATCCAGTCCAGCATTTCTCACGACGTACTCTGCATATAAGTTAAAAAAGCAAGGTGACAATATACAGCCTTGACGTACTCCTTTTCCTATTTGGAACCAGTCTATTGTTCCATGTCCAGTTCTAAGTGATCCTTCTTGACCTGAATACAGATTTCTCACTAGGCAGGTCAGGTGGCCTGGTATTCCCATTTCTTTAAGAAGTTTCCATAGTTTGTTGTGATCCACACAGTCAAAGGCTTTGGTGTAGTCAATAAAGCAGTAGAAGATGTTTTTCTGGAACTCTCTTGCTTTTCTGATGATCCAATAGATGTTGGCAATTTGATCTCTGGTTTCTCTGCCTTTTCTAAATCCAGCTTGAACATCTGGAAGTTCACGGTTCATGTCCTATTGAAGCCTGGCTTGGAGAACTTTGAGCATAATTTTGCTAGCGTGTGAGATGAGCACAATTGTGTGGTAGTTGAGCGTTCTTTGGCATTGCCTTTCTTAGGGATTGGAATGAAAACTGACCTTTTCCAGTCCTGTGGCCACTGCTGAGTTTTCCAAATTTGCTGGCATATTGAGTGCAGCACTTTCACAGCATCATCTTTTAGGATTTGAAATAGCTCAAATGGATTTCTATCACTTCCACTTGCTTTGTTCATAGTGATACTTCCTAAGGCCCACGTGACTTTGCATTCCATGATGTCTGGCTCTAGGTCAGTGATCACACCATGATGGTCATCTGGGTCATGAAGATCTTTTTTGTATAGTTCTTCTGTGTATTCTTTCTACCTCTTCTTAATATCTTCTTCTGTGAGGTCCATCCTATTTCTGTCCTTTATTGTGCCCATCTTTGCAAGAAATGGTCCCTTGGTATCTCTAATTTTCTTGAAGAGAACTCTCATCTTTCCCATTCTATGTTTCCCTCTATTTCTTTGCATCGATCACCGAGGAAAGCTTTCTTTTCTCTCCTTGCTATTCTATGGAACTCTGCATTCAAATGGGTATATTTTTCCTTTTCTCCTTTGCTTCTGGCTTCTCTTTCTTTCATAGCTATTTGTAAGGCCTCCTCAGACAGCTATTTTGCTTTTTTTGTATTTCTTTTTCTTGGGGATGGTCTTGCTCTCTGTCTCCTGTACAATGTCATGAATGTCCATCCATAGTTCATCAGGCACTCTGTCTATCAGATCTAATCCCTTTAATCTATTTGTCACTTCCACTGTAGAATCATAAGAGATTTGATTTAGGTCATACCTGAATGGTCTAGAGGTTTTCCCTACTTTCTTCAATTTAAATCTGAATTTGGCAATAAGGAGTTTATGATCTGAGCTACAGTCAGCTCCCAGTCTTGTTTTTGCTGACTGTATGGAGCTTCTCCATCTTTGGCTACAAAGACTATAATCAGTCTGATTTCTGTATTGACCATCTGGTGGTTGAGTATAGTTATCATAAACTGAAGAAACTGGGCAGTGTGTTTTAGATGATGCATTGTCTCATTTGTTCCTCACATTAATTTCACAAATAGACACATGGTTCACATTTGATACTAGAGACAAACAACTGTAGAAAGTGATTACCCTACTCTGAGTCACAAAGCTAATACTTAGTGGAGTCTGCTATATGACCCAGACATATTTGATATACTTTTATAACGGGGTGCTGATGGTTTCTCATTACTTTATTTATATATTAAGCTGTTAAATTTATTATTTACACCAATACTATGCTATTGTATTTTTAAATGAGGTACTTTTTATTTTGAGATAATAGTAGAGTCACATGAAGTTGCAGGAAATAATTTAGACATATATCATATATTCTTTACCCATTTTCCCCCAGTGGTAACGCACTGCAGTGCTACAGTAGAACATGACAACCAGCATACTAATGATCAAGAGACAGAACTTTTCTGTCATCACAAGAATTTTCCCTCATGTTGCCTTATAATAACCACACACGTAGTGGAAGAAACAGGGAAAAGTACATTTATTCTACCTTCCTGGAAACAGAAGTCTATCGGTGCCAAAAGAATAAATTTCTTTAAGGGAAATAGGATATAAAATTATCTCTACATAAAGTATAAGTTTTACCACATTTTAAATTGATCTTGAGGGCACCTACCAGGAGTCCTGGTAGAAATCTTTTTCTACATCCACACATTAGCATGCAGTTCAATATTCTCTTTGCTAATGGGACCTGGTGCAAAATGACAGTCAAATATTTTTTAGATGTTGCTATAAAAAATGAATCACTTCAGTGGAAACAACTATCCTACACTCACAGTATTAAATTTAGAAGCTGAAAAGAGTCATTTATTTGTATCACCTACCCCCTAGGAGACTTGGGTCAAATTACTTTATATCTCTGGGTCTCAGTTCCTTCCTGGGTAGAACTGGAATAAGAACTTACCCTCAAATTTATGAATCTTAATTATAACAATAGTAGCAATATATTGACACCTAATGTGCAAACAGAACAACTCAGGTGGCCGACATTATCCTATTCATTTAGCAGATTAACAGATAAAGAAGTGGAGTCTATTAAGAGACATTGTCTAATGTCAAACAGATCCTGTGTGAAGGGAATGCAGAATAAATACTGAATAGCTTTCCTCCAGAGCCTTACTCTTTTAACTTGACAGATGAGAAACCATTTTACTAAATGGATCCACTGAATAAAAGAAAAACCAATACATAAGAGGTTGTAAGAGCTTGCTTAAAGAGAAAGACCAACAGGTATACTTATGTATAAGAGACCTTTATCACCAAGAACAGAGGTTGGAATAGAATCCATTCCCCCCATCTATATCCACTGAATGTCTAAGTATCTGCCAGCAACTCATAACTCTAGCTATAGATAATACTTCCAGGCTTAAGAAATAGCAACTGCAAATTGACCTTTGTCAGAAAAGACTGTCTAATGCCTGCATTCTTTTGACCTCCATGAGAGGGAAAGCTGAAACACTTCCTTAACAAGAGAAAGCATCCTGACAACCTACGCTAGGCTTGTCACCTGTGTGGGAATTTCTCCCTGATTTAGACTCGCTGTGTCGCTATGCTTAAGCATATGTATGATATGGCACATGGACAGCCCCACTGCCATCTCTTTTTCTTGGGGGAAAGGGGCATGGCCCTTTGTTTTGTGGCATAAAAGAGATGTGTGCAGGATAGTGGCCCCGTGTCAACTGCTAAGAGGGACCTACCAGCCATGGGGGACAAACTACTGAAGCCAGTCTTGCTTTGTCTCATCACTATGTGAATATTGCTTCATCCAGTGCTTGAGTGCATCATGTTTTTCTTGGCAACTCCAATACCAAGAGCACTGGACAGAAGTGTTTGGACTTCTACTCTTGATATAACAGATGCCACTGGAGTTTCCCTTGTGGCTCAGCTGGTAAAGAATCTGCCAGCAACGCAGGAGACCTGGGTTTGATCCCTGGGTTGGGAAGACTCATGGAAGGAGGAAAGGCTACCCAATCCAATATTCTGGTCTGGAGAATTCCATGGAGTGGCAAAGAGTCAGACATGACTGAGTGACTTTCACTTTCACTTTCAGAGAAGAGAAAACAAAATACCAGAGTATGAATTGCCATAAGCAATGGGTGGGTGGCAAGATCGGAGATGTAGGCAGAAGTTATATCATGTAGGCTATGGTGGACATGGTAAATCATGTGGATTTTACTCAGTGTGTTGTCAAATTATTTTGAGTGCTTTTAGCAGGGAAATATCCTTGTCTGATCGAATTTTGGAAAGGCGGCCATTGGTTGTGTATAGTAAAGGTCACAAAAGAGGTAGCACATAAATAACTTAAGAGGCTAAATCTCAGTCAAACTAGTGGGTGTTAGCCTTTTCTGTTGTGTGCAGAATGGGAGAAGGAATTAGATCAGTTTACTTACACGGGATGAATTCTTACATATAACAATAAATTATAAGTAACCTTTAATGAGCACTCACTTTGTGTTAAGCACTACTGTAAGCACTTTACATATATTATTTTATTTAATGCATTTTCTCTCTGAGATGGATGTCGTTGTTACCCTGCTTGATAGATGTGACATCCACAGCACAAAGCCGTTATGTAATTTGCTCAAGGTCACATGGCTGTAAGTGGTGCAGCCAGGATTTAAACTAAAGGAAAAAAGAAAAAGACTCCAAAGTGTATTCTTTTAATTAAGGCTGATTGTTGCTAACAATGGGCATTTTTTAGAAAAGGAAAAATGTGATTCTAACATAAGGGGGACTATTGTATAAGGGAATCTAACTTTCCTTCTCAGAGTCCCATATTTCTAAAAATAGAATTTTTAAGAATATGGGGTGTGCAACCTGAAAAAAGACTTTCTACTGATTTATTTACTTTGAGTAAGAATTACTAATTTTGTAAGCAAACAAATTTTAAAATTACATTTCCTTTAGAGCTAACGTAAGCAATTTTTATAAATTTAAGAAATATTTTATCAATAATTTAGGAAGAGGTAATTTATTTCTCATATTGTTACTCTGGGACCATAATATTCCATACTTTTATTTTTGGTAAGACAATTTTTATTGTTATAATTTAGTTATATATTCATCTATTATGATTTCATTAATCTTGGCACTGTAAATCTAGTGGAGCCCAAAATCTATCGGTCTTTTTCTGCTTTCTAAAATTCTGGCTATCCACAGCAACACAATGTTTATTGAGTTACAGATGTTCAAAAGCAAATAATTAGTGAGAAACTAAGAAAGTAAATGACAAGATAGAATTCAGGAGCCTAAGTGCTGGTATGGGAGAGGTAGTGTCGGAGAAATGACTTTGAGCATTAAGTCTGGCACAGGGAATTATCTGTAACCAATTTAGGCAGGAAGATTACAGGAAGCAATATGGCACAAGGGCTAGATGGGGGAACTGCTTGGCAGTCCAGTGGTTAGGGCTCAGGGTCTCACTGCAGAGGGCCCGGGTTTTATCCCTGGGAACTAAGATCCCTCAGGCCATGTGGCATGACCAATAAAAGGGTGGGTGGGGCAGGTGGACTAGATGGATTACAATAGACATCCAAGTACATACCTCAAGGGGATGTTTCTAGATATTATAAAGCCAGGAAGAGAGATATAACTCAACCTTGATATATAAAAAGTTATTAATCAATTTGACTAACTGATTAGTCAATTAGTCAAAACAATAGAGGAATTAGAGGACAATTAGAGGAACAATTAGAGGAAAACAATAGAAAGGAAAAACTAGAGATCTCTACAAGAAAATTAGAGATACCAAGGGAACTTTTCATGCAAAGATGGGCACAATAAAGGACAGAAATGGTATGGACCTAACAGAAGCAGAAGATATTAAGAAGAGGTGGCTAGAATACACAGAAGAATTATACAAAAAAAGATCTTCATGACACAGATGACCATGATGGTGTGATCACTCACCTAGAGTCAGATATCCTGGAATGTGAAGTCAAGTGGGCCTTAGGAAGCATCACTATGAACAAAGTAAGTGGAAGTGATGGAATTCCAGTTGAGCTCTTTCAAAACCTAAAAGATGATGCTGTGAAAGTGCTGCACTCAATATGTCAACAAATTTGGAAAACTCAGCAGTGGCCACAGGACTGGAAAAGGTCAGTTTTCATTCCAATCCCTAAGAAAGGCAATGCCAAAGAACGCTCAACTACCACACAATTGTGCTCATCTCACACGCTAGCAAAATTATGCTCAAAGTTCTCCAAGCCAGGCTTCAACAGGACATGAACCGTGAACTTCCAGATGTTCAAGCTGGATTTAGAAAAGGCAGAGAAACCAGAGATCAAATTGCCAACATCTATTGGATCATCAGAAAAGCAAGAGAGTTCCAGAAAAACATCTTCTACTGCTTTATTGACTACACCAAAGCCTTTGACTGTGTGGATCACAATAAACTGTGGACAATTCTGAAAGAGATGAGAATACCAGACTATCTGACCTGACTACTGAAAAATCTGTATGCAGGTCAAGAAGCAATAGTTAGAACTGGACATGGAGCAACAGCCTGGTTCCAAATTGGGAAAGGAGTACCTCAAGCCTGTATATTGTCACCCTGCTGTTTTAACTTATATGCAGAGTACATCATGAGAAATGCTGGACTGGATGAAGCACAAGCTGGAATCAAGATTGTCGGGAGAAATACCAATAACCTCAGATATGCAGATGATACAACCTTTATGGCAGAAAGTAAAGAGGAATTAAAGAGCCTCTTGATGAAAGTGAAAGAGGAGAGTGAAAAAACTGGCTTAAAACTCAACATCAGAAAACTAAGATCATGGCTTCTGATCCCATTGCTTCATGGTAAATAGATGGGGAAACAGTGGAAACAGTGACAGACGTTATTTTTTGGGGCTCCAAAATCACTGCAGATGGTGACTGCAGCAATGAAATTAAAAGACCCTTGCCCCTTGGAAGAAAAGTCATGATCAACCTAGACAGCTTATTAAAAAGCAGAGATATTACTTTGCCAACAAGCGTCTGTCTAGTCAAAGCTATCGTTTTCCAGTAGTCATGGTATAGATGTGAGAGTTGGACTATAAGCAAAGCCAAAGAATTGATGCTTTTGAGCTGTGGTGTTGGAGAAGACTCTTGAGAGTCCCTTGGACTGCAAGGAGATCCAACCAGTCCATCCTAAAGGAAATCAGTCCTGGATATTCATTGGAAGCACTGACACTGAAGATGAAACTCCAATACTTTGGCCACCTGATGTGAAGAACTGGCTCATTGGGAAAGACCCTGATTCTGGGAAAGATTGAAGGCAGGAGGAGAAGGGGACAACAGAAAATGAGATGGCTGAATGGCATCACCGATTCAATGGACATGAGTTTGCGCAAACTCTGGGAATTGGTGATGGACAGGAAGGCCTGGCATGCTGCAGTCCATGGGGTCACAAAAAGTAGGACACTACTGAATGACTGAACTAAACTGAACTGAAACAGTTTGACTATAATATAGAATGGAAATGGAAATCCAATCAATGAGTATTCACAAATTTACAAGTGCCTGGATCTTTGCTAAACTATCTGACTATTACACATATAATATTTTCTGCTGGACTGGAAGAATTTCATAATTATTTAGGAAAGACAGAAATGTCATCTGTCCACACATAGGGAAATATAAATTCATTCTGAAGAGATCTAAACCTATAAGAATTTACCATGGTAAATGAGCTTGTCTGATGGCACAGTAACAAAACCAACAGCCAATTTATTAAGGTAGAAAAAAATACACAATTACTTTGTTTGAAACCACATGTATGAGAATTAACATATAAAAGGTTAGAAACTGAATGTTACAATGAAATGTTAAGTTCAAGAAATCTTTTCTAAATATAAGGTATGAGTGAACAAATATTTATACACCAATTATTCTCTATAATTCACAGCAATAGAATTCAACTTTCCTTTTCAGAATATCACAGTTTTAAAGAAGAATATGAAAACTAGTGTATTTAGGTCTGTTTGTTAAATTAAAACAATTTTAAACTTTTGACTAATTTTTATTTTTTTTTATCATATTACGGCTACCATGGATAAGGTATATAAATTTTTGTTTTGACATACATCATATAGTTCATTCAAAAATAAATATTTAAACTAAAATTCCACTTCTTACAAGTTTTTTTTCTTTTCTGAACATCAGTTTAAATCATAAAAATGACATGAGTATAACAAAGTACTCTATATTATCTAAATTATAAAGCTAATCTTAGAAATTCAATCTAAATTTGATTTTTCACAATGATAATAGAGTATACCTATGTGAAAAGTAAGCACTGACTTTGAATTTGTCTGCTTTTGCACTGCTCTATCCTCACTTTCAAAATCTGCCTGATTCAGTAATGGATATACTCCTAGGACTGGTATGCAGTAGATATTCAAACTCTTTTATTATAACTTTTTAAAATTAACTTTTAATTAATTAATATTGCATATCGCTTCCCTGGTGACTCAGCGGTAAGGAATCTGACTGCAATGCAGGAGAGGCGAGTTCAATCCCTGAGTCAGGAAGATCCCTTGGAAAAGGGAATGGCAACCCACTCCAGCATTCTTGCTTAGAAAATCCCCCGGACAGAGAAGCCTGGCAGGCTACAGTCCATAGGGTTGCAAAAGAGTTGGACTAGACTTAGCAACTAAAAACAACCACGTATAGATTAAAGAGCTATGGATCATAATGAGACAATTCAAGGAACTATCAAAAAATGAAAACACATGTAATCATCATTTAGATTCAGACACTTTTGAGTTCATACCTAGAACCCAAAAGTTCCTCTTCTGCCCACTTCCAGTTACTATGCTCAGCATCTTTCACAAAGGTAATGGTAGCAGTGAATACAAGTTATTTAAGAAATAAGATTAAATGATCAAATTTAGATTTTCATAAATGACAAGATAATTGTCCCCAAAACATTTGCCTTACCAATTTGAAATGCTTCATTCATCAGCTATTATCTTTTCAGCAGCTATCACCTAAATGTATGTGTTTCTAGTATCAATACTACATTTATTAAATAACCAACCTCCATGTATTTTAATATGTGTTTTGAAAAGTCTCCACTCATGACTTGCCTGTTTCTGAATATGAATGTCTGAGTGTTCTTGCACAGGTATTAATCTACCTGAAATTTGTCAAATAAAAAATGCATCAAATTTTTATCATTCTCTTATCCCTTTACAAATATTGACTAGATTAATGAAAAGGAACATTGATTTCTTTCCAAAATGGAATCCTTCTCATCATAATTTTTGTCTCCTTACATAAACAAATCTTTCTTTTTTCATGTACCTCAATGAAACTTTATAGTTTCCTTCATATAAGTCTTCAGACTTCATTTATGTTTATTTATTAGAGATTTTACACTTGGATTTTATTTTGGATAAGATCTCTTATTGCCACTTTATTTTCAAACTGTCTATTAACAAAACTTATGAAAATTATAGATTATTTTATTTTATAAACAGCTATTGGAGTTTTAATTAATTCTAATAGCTTCAAAAGTATTTACTGAATACATGGCATTAGGTTAATAACTTTTATTAACTGAATAAATGGTATTGATTTTTGAGAGAAGAAAATTGTGACAACAACCATGAATAATATCAATATAAATAGTATATTCCAGTAACAAGACTCTCTCTATCCCATGCCTTGTTATCTTTATTCAAGCAGTGGTGTCAATAATCCACTGAGATAATAAAACACAAGATTTTCATATTTTTCAGGAAATATTTCTCTTTAGCTGTCTGGTACAGATTCTCTCTAGTGACCTAAAACCACTTTTGTATTCTCAGACATGACTAGAAAATTTTAAGAGAAACATTCAAGAAATAGCTAATTTCAAGTAAGGCTAGAGTTAGAGAAGAGAAATGGACTGGAAGTTGTCTGGTCTATATACTTACTCATTGCTCTGAGAACTTCAACATTAGAAATCTGACTTAGATTGAGTAACAGTTGTATGCCCTGAGAAGACTGTGAGATGGGGAGTAATATGAACAAAAATTTATTAGGGATTGTTCTTGGGATCAGCACTAGTTAAAAAAGAAAGGAAGGAAGGAAGAATGGCAAAAGAGAAGCTGAAGACAGAGGGTTACAACGAAGACCTTGACTGATACCATGGAGAGCTCCTAGGCTAGGACGACTCCTCAGTCTTGTTCCATTGTCACAGGAGGGTTTATCTTTATACTCCTGTGTGGAAGAATCACTGGATGAAGGCTGACCCCCAGGAAAGGCAATGACATTGAGAGAAGCTGAGCAAAATGTCTGGTTTAAGCTGACAGGTGAGGGAAGTTTGCCAGCAGCAGGTACAATAGCTATGGAGAATAAGTAAGATACTGAAGGGGTTGTGGGCAGAACATCACAGCATCCACAAGTGTAACCTCTGTGTACTCATGAAGAGTTCACTAGAAGAATGAGTCAGATGAACTCCTTCCCTGACCAGGACTCAAACTGGGGTCTCCTGCATTGCTGGCGGATTCCTTACCAAATGAGCTATGAGGGAAGCCCTGACTATATATTAAAGTCTTTTGTTAATGGCAGAATAATTGTTTGATCATAGAATTGTTTATTGCAATCACAGATCTTTAGAATTGGATGGGACCTCATGGATTATCTGGTATATTTCCCCACATGATGCCCAGGTCATCACCAAGTTTTTCTAACATCTCCCTGAATACCCTGAGTGACCTAGAACATATGTGTCTTATTTTACAGGATTTTCTGGATCCTATACCTAAATTTTAGAGAAACTTATCTAGTCAGTTTCCCTTTCTCTTTTGAGAAGTTAGTGATTAATTTTTGTCCTGCCCTTTAGTCTTATATGGAATAAGTCTCACAATTCCTTTATCCCAGATAAAAGAGAATTACTATAAGCAATGGTAAACCAGTGCAAACTAGCTTAATCAAAAGCTAAGCCTTGTGGGCTCAAGGCAGGCCTGACTAGCTGCAGTTTGGCTCTGAATTGTGTGGCTTTCTATCTGGAAAATTCTTTCAGTACGGAATGACAGTTTTATTCATGGGAAACATACTTAACATAATTTTAGCTGCTTTATGTAGCACTATTATCTGTATTAAATTAATCGTAAACTAAAACTAAGTTGGCATTTTTCTTCAAGTATTTGTCTTACTTATATCAATCTTATCTTTTGTTTATGAATTTCCTTTTGGAACCAGACAGTGAAATTTATAATTATTGTACTTGTCTCATATAGAATATGATTATAACCAGTACGTATCTTCTGGGATTCTCATGCTGCCGTGTATTACAGTAGCTATTCCTCTCTGGATTAAATCGTTTATACATTGATCAATACACAAATTATGCCCTTAAATGGTGTAATGTACATTTGTTGCTGTTGTTTAGTTGCTAAGTTGTGTCCAAATCTTCTGTGACCCCATGCACTGTAGCCCACCAGGCTTCTCTGCCCGTGGACTTTCCCAGGCAAGAATACTAGAGTGAGTTGCCGTTTTCTTCTCCAGAGGATCTTCCTGACCCAGGTATTGAAACTGTAAAGACAGATTCTTTACCACTGAACCACCTTGGAAGCCACGATGTACATAGTCCACCTAAAATTAGACCTGATAGAGTCAAGGAATATTTTAAGCAAACTATGCAATCATTCAAACCATCATTAAATGGTTGAATGTGATAGAGCACAAGAGAAGACTCTGCCATAAGATTTTACTCTTATAAAATGCTAATCTGACATTCAACCATTATTGAAACTTCAGCTTTAAGGCTTACCAAGGCTTTTTTTTTTTTTTTTTTTTTGCCAGCTTGGCATGAAACAAAAGATTTATCAAAAGCCTGACTGACACACAGACACACACTTACATATATATATATATATATATATATATATATATATATATATATATATATATGTACATTTCCTTTTCCAAAATTATTTTATTTTACTTTTCAAATAGAAAGTGTGATTTATTTTGTACCAGGTTTACTATTACTTGTAGCCCTATTTTCTTATTTGGCACAATTTAAACTATTAATATTTGGTTCAGAGGAAATAGAAATGAGTTAAGATGACATTTTTAGTTCTAGTTTCACCTTCCACTCATTCGAGGTGCTTAAGAAATGTCTACTTAATAATTTATATGCTGAAAAATGATGCTGGATTCCTAGTCTGTGGTTCATGAGATTTGCTTTCTAGGGAGATCCCCTGGAGAAGGGATGGGCTACCCACTCCAGTATTCTTGGGCTTCCCTGGTGGCTCAGTTGGTAAAGAATCTGCCTGCAATGCAGAAGACCTGGGTTTGATCCCTGGGTTGGGAAGATCCCCTGGAGAAGGGAAAGCTACCCACTCCAGTATTCTGGCCTGGAGAATTCCATGGACGATACAGTCCATGGGGTCGCAAAGAGTCGGACACAACTGAGCAACTTTCACTTTAATATATAGTCAGTCAAACAGTTTTTCTTTAAAGTACCCTTTAAAGTGTCCCAATACATAATCACAGTTTAAGCAATTTCTGGGCTTCACGGGCGGTGCTAGAGGTAAAGAACCCATCTCCCAATGCAGGAGACATAAGAGATGTGGGTTTGACCTCTGGGTTAAGAAGATACCCTTGAGGAGGGCATGGCAACCCACTCCAGTATTCTTGCCTGGACAATCCTATGGACATAGGAAACTGGTGGGATATACTTTATAGGGTCTCAAAGAGTCAGCCTTGACTGAAGTGACTTAGCAAGCACACACACAAGCAATTTTTATTGCATTATCAACTTGTATTGTAGATATGACTTAATTCTCAAAAACTTCCATAGGTTTAAATAAAATGAAATCAATGAAAAGGTATAAACTCTCACAGGAGATGATACATGATGGGAGACCAGAATATTTTGCCCCTAACTAAATAACTGCCAATGTAGAATGAGAAAGTTTCTTAAAATCTAATTTGGATCACACAAACCAGGTTGTCTGTAGAAACTATACACTGATCATTGTCTTTCAACAAATAAACTTTCTCCAACTGTAAAGTCTTGGAGAATTGAGTCTAACTCATATGTTAATGGTGGATATATGTACACCAGAAGGATTCCTAGTCAGAGTAGATAAAAAATGAAGACAATAATTTTTTGATTAGAATCAAATGTTCCTAGATAAATGGAAAGTCCATTTCCCTCAGGAGAATCTGGTGGTGGTGACAGACATACTGGAGATATTTTGTCTTACATCATTTATTTAAATATTTTAAAACTTATTTATTTTTCTAATATAATGAGAAAACAGCCATTTTAGATAACTTTAAAAATTATACTTTAAGAAACTGAAGAAATAACTAGAAGAGAATAAAAATCACCTATGCACAGATGACTACTATTTCTATCATGGCACATTTTAAGTCTCCTGTAAATAATACTTTTGAGGTGAAATTTCTCAATATATGCTTTTCTTCATTTTTTCAAATCAACATTATTTCAAAAAACACTCTCCAGAGTATATTCTAAATTCCTTAATCTTTAGTTCATAGTTCAGAAAGAATCACAGATATTTTTGACCATCTGGTAAAAAGGAAGGATCCTCTCTTCCCCAAAATGCAAAGTCACATTTCAGAAGTAAATTATATTTCTGGGATGCATTAATCACCCATGGATCTCAGGTGAAGAAGCCCTGGTTTAAAGACACCATTCTTTGTTAATGTTGTAATTCATTGTTAGCACAACATTGGATCACATATGTTACTAAACTCAACTGAGGTAGATTCAGAATAAATTCATGAAATTTATTTGGTTTCCCTTGTACATAGTACACATTAAATGCGTTATACTTAATTACACTTCTGTTTGCCTAATATTTCTAAAATTTACTCCAATTTTATGTGTATGTGAATCTTTTTAGGGAGCAGTTTTGATGTTTCCAATAAAAAATTTGAAGGAAATATTTTCTTTACAAGAAAAAAGCCGGGAGACTTATACAGTATTCAAACTTTTCTGTCACTATTAGCTTCATTTAATTAAAAAATGTTTGTACATGAAATGATACCATGGTTACCAAAACAGAAATACAATTGGTGTACTTGATAAATCTACAAGCTCTACTATTGCTTACTGATACAGAATGAAGGAGCTTAAAAAGAAAATAAGAAAAAAAAAAAAGAAACCTCAAAACAAACAAAAAAACCTTTATATTCTAAGGCCAAACAAGAATGGTCTAGAAACAGGTTTAATATGGCATTGGGCAAAGTATAAACCATAGATTTATCTCCTTATCCTTTTTCCCTTTACCTCCACTAAAATGGATTTTGGAGGCTATACAGAATAAGGGGCTACGTACCTGCCTTTGTTTTGAGAAAGACCTGGGATTAGATTTCAGCTCTTCTACTGGCAGACCTCATCTGGGCCTTTTTGCTTCATCTAAAATGGGCAAAATGTTGACCTCTGCAGCTTGGCTCTACAACTAATGAAAATGGATGCAGAACTGCATCTGACACAGAGAAAACACCCAATAAGTGAAATTAATTATCATTGTAGACAGAAAGGCAATGACACTCAAAAAAAGTTATGTTAGTACCTTCAGCAATGAATATGGGGTGACAAGTGAGTGAATTTGCTTTTGTTTTTCAGTCAGCTAGTCATATCTGACTCTTCACGACGCCATGGACTGTAACATGCCACGCTTCTCTGTCCCTCACTATCTCCCAGGGTTTGCCCAAGTTCATGTTAACCCTCCTGGAAGAGGGAATGGCAAACCACCCCAGTATACTTGCCATGAGAAACCCATGAACTACATAAAGAGGCAAAAAGTAGTGAATAGCTAACCTTAACCTGTGGATTTTAATGATCATGCTTCACCTGCCCACAATCCTCAGGGTACAGTGAGTATTTGCCACAGACCTCTACCTGTTACTTCCTTTTCTTTTTCCTTTCATTTTATGCTAGAAGATGAGGCTGAGGAACCCTGTGCATATTTTACCTGATTCCCCTCTAGATTTTCTCTAGCTATTGCAATAGATTGTTTTTAGCTCCTAGAAGGAATGAGCTGGATATCCAAATCGTTAAAAATAGAACTATCATGTTAGGGAGGTAGGTGTGTTTCTCTGGGAATCTGTTAACATACCCTATGTGTTTCCTCTATAAAGATTCTCTACATTTAGATTAGAGGAAAATTTGTGATTAATCCCAGGTTGTTTATAATTCTTATGTTCTCCTAACATGACTGCAACACTATTCAACAATGTGCCCTGATAACAGGTCTCTAACAGGAGCAGAGAGTGAAGAAGGTGGCTTCCAAAAGCTAAACCATGCTTTTAAAGAGAATGCTGTCTTCTTCTGTGGTGTTGCATCTTTTTAAACCACTGGTGTATCTAAATCTGCCTCTTTATTCTAGAGCTGCCATCTAGGGTTTCTATATCAGATTGCCAGTGTAGTCAATCATACATCAGCTAGCTATTGAGACACTAAATTAGTCTCTGGCTTATACTGGACACACAAATATCGTTAGCGAGAACATGACCTAGACCAGGCAAAGTGTTTGGTACAAACAAGTGTCAGTGGTGGACGAGACAAACATTTATGGCCCTCATAAAACTTGCAACCTAGTGAAAGGACATATACATTAGAACAATTACATTCCTATAAAAATGTATCATTTTCAATTGTGCTAAATATGTTGAAGGATGTTTATTTTAAGTGCTATGGAACATACAATCAAGATCTATTCCAAGGATGGAAAGTAAGACATTTTTTGAGGAAGTAAAATTTTAACTGGAGATTGCCATCTGATAAGCCTACAAGAATAGACAAGTGATATACCTGAAGCTGAGTTACAAGTGATATACCTGAAGCTGAGTTCCAAATGCATAGGATATGGGTCCCCAAGTCTCATTTAAAAGGGTTATTCATTAGCTAACAGCTCCAGCTGCTATTTAAAAACAAAAATCCAAATGTCAGATCATTTTAAAAGAGATGATTGAAACTGGATTCTAACTGTGTAAATTTGCCTCTAATGTATAAAGCACTGTGTTGTTCAACACAGAAACTTGTGACCTATATTTAAACTAATGCTTAAAGTTTAAGTTACCGGCAGGAGTTTTTCAGAAGAGGAGACGGGAAGTTCCAATAAGAGTGAACAGCATTAGCAGGAATCCAAAGTAGAAAAGGAGCCTTTGTACTCGAGCATAACATGTGACAGGTTGGTAGAGATAAGACTGGCTGTCTGGTTGGACCCCAATTATACTGCCTAGTAGTTGTTTTAGTAACATTGGGTTTTATTTTTAAGAACAGGGGAGGTGTACTTCAGAGTTTTAAGTGGAGAGTTATGGCAGGTAATTGCTAGGTGCTAACGTGTCAAATCACGTAGACGGATATCTTCCTCAGGAGAGGATGTCTTCTAGTTCCTGTACCACTTAGGTCAGTATTTTAAGACAGCACTTCCACAGTTCACATCACACTTATCAATAATTGTAATTATGAGGTGAGGTACTACATATTCAGAAAGATTCTAAAATGTCATAGCTGACAGCAGTTTTGGAGATCACCTACCTCAGACTTGCCATGTTAAGAAGTGAAGCTCTAAATATATTGACCTTTGTATGAATATATCATGCACTTAAAGGCAGATAGAAGTAGAACCCCAGCATCTACTAGTCCTTGCTTTTTTCATAAATCTATGCCACTAGCTACATATGTGTGCTTAGTCGCTCAGCCGTGTCCGACCCTTCGAGAGCCCATGGACCATAGCCCGCCAGTCTCCTTTGTCCATAGGATTCTCCAGGCAGTAACAATGGAGTGGGTTGCCATTCCTTTCTCCAGAAGCTATATATTCCATTATCCTAAAAAAGTCTATATTACAATGCAATACTCTTGTCTATCAAAATTTGCTTTATCAAACATTCTAAAAGTGCATAACAATCATAAAAGTAAATGTGTTACAGCAAAAATTGTATATATATATATATATATATATATGCTATTTAGTGTATATGCATTGATATTACTATAACTACAATTTGTTATGTTCAAATATCTGCATATTGTCTTATCAATTCATTCAGTTATAGGAACACTAGAAGAATGCAGTAAAATCTTAACATTCTCTCTATGAAGAACTAGCATTAGTCACTGTAAGACAGATATACAAAATAGTTTGGTAAAAATCACATTGGTCAGGGAAGGACCTTTAATACTACCTGGGAAAGCTACATGATGACCTTGTGCCCTATTTTTACCTTAATAGTAATAGTGGTTAACATTTTCTTAGCACCCATTATAGATGAATTACTGTTAATGTTTTAATATTAATGCCTAAGATCATTAAATGTTTTAAAATCTTGAGTCCTTAATCATTTCTACAATCATAGGATGTGGTATGACCATTTTCACTTTACACACAGTGAAATGGAGGATCAAACAAAAATCATACAGTTAAAACGTCTCAGAATTAGGATTTGAAATCAGGCACTGGCATTCTGGATCTTTTTTTTTTTTTTTTTTTTCATTTATCTTTATTAGTTGGAGGCTAATTACTTTACAATATTGTAGTGGTTTTTGCCATACATTGACATGAATCAGCCATGGATTTACATGTGTTCCCCATCCCGATCCTCAATCCTACCTCCCTCCCCATCCTATTGCACAATTTTACTGCTTACTCCTGGTTCCTGTATTAATCTCAATAATGAGAACAATGTAAATGACCTCTAGAAAAAATATAGCTAGTTTTGCATCTAAGAAAGTGAGATACTACACTTGTTTTCAGATCTTATCACACTTAAGACAGAAAGTAATTTGGAGAAGTCAGAGAAGTATAAGAAAGACCTTGAAATTTTTCAATATAAAGGAATATAGGTGATAAAAAGATTCCATGTCAGTCTCATAGCAGGCTGCAAGAGATGGTGGATAAACATAAAACCAATAGTTGAACATGGCTAAGCACGTCACTCAAAAATGTGTTTGGATTTGAGGTTCAGAGGTTCACAGTCCAGCTTGGGAGCCACATTTTTTTCTATTACTTAACTGCTGAGACTCACAATACTTCCATCTGTTAATTAGGGATATCAGTTCATGTTTCACAGCATGGCAGGGAGAACTACATGACACAGCCTATGGAAAAACATTCTGAAAACTCTAAAATGAAATATATATGCCTTGTATGATTTTTTTTTTTTTTTTACTGTTAGCAGTTAGTTGCTTAAGACCTACAGGAAAGTAGCATCAACATGAAGCAAAAACAGAACGGGGAAATTGCCTAAGGAAAGGCACTAATTGCTAATATAAAGGATGAATATTTTAAATATTTAATAAATATTTTATGAATATTTTAAAACAAAAGTATAGGTGCAAATAATATATGCAGTCGACCCTCTATGTCTGCAGGGTCTACATCTGCAGATTCAACCAATTGTGGATGAGAATATATATATATATATATAAAATTTCAGAATTTTCAGGAAGCTAAGCTTGAATTTGCTGCACAATGGCAACTATTTACATAGTATTTATGTTGCATTATGTATTATAACTAACCTAGAGGTGATTAAAATATATGAGAGAATGTGTCTAAGTTATATGAAAATACTATGTCATTTTATATAAGAGACTGGAGCATCTGGGGACTTCAGTATCTGCAAGGGAGTCTGGCCACCAGTTCCCCCGACAGATAATAAGAGACAGCCATACTTATAAGCATAACAAAATGACTGGTGATACCACCATCAAGTGTAGGAAAATAATTTTCTCTTGATAATGTCAATGGAAGTATAGTTGTAGGGTGATATCCTTTTACATAAATATGTGGTGTTGGAGAAGAGTCCCTTGGACTGCAAGGAGATCCAACCAGTCCATCCTAAAGGAGATTAGTCCTGGGTGTTCATTGGAAGGACTGATGTTGAAGCTGAAACTCCAATACTTTGGCCACCTCATGCAAAGAGCTGGCTCATTTGAAAAGACCCTGATGCTGGGAAAGATTGAGGGCAGGAGGAGAAGGGGACGACAGAGGATGAGATGGTTGGATGGCATCACCAACTCAATGGACATGGGTTTGGGTGGACTCCAGGAGTTGGTGATGGACAGGGAGGCCTGGCATGCTGCGGTTCATGGGGTCGCAAAGAGTCGGACATGACTGAGCAACTGAACTGAACTGAATTATGTGCATACATATATGTATACACATACATATGTATACATATGCCTTTTGCAAGCTTACACATATATAAATCATGTGAAGATACACATGACAAAATTATGGGTGATTTTTTATCTTTTATATTCTTCAAAAGTTTTATAAAAAAAGAAAAAAATGGTAAAGCATTACATAAAGATCTACTTATAAACAGTAGAAATACATATATACACATTTAGGTAAGAGGAAACCAAAAAGTTTTTAAAAGCCTATGTAGATAAGTTAAGCAGAAATGGCAATGGCACCCCACTCCAGTACTCTTGCCTGGAAAATCCCATGGAGAGAGGAGCCTGGTAGGCTGCAGTCCATGGGGTCGCTAAGAGTCGGACACGACTAATCAACTTCACTTTCACTTTTCACTTTCATGCCTTGGAGAAGGAAATGGCAACCCACTTCAGAGTTCTTGCCTGGAGAATCCCAGGGCCGGGGGAGCCTGGTGGGCTGACGTCTATGGGGTCGCACAGAGTTGGACATGACTGAAGTGACTTAGCAGCAGCAGCAGCAGGTAAGTTAAGATGGGGCAAAAGAAAATATTGATACGAGAATATGTTTCACTTGTTTAGAGAAATAGAAACTGGGAGATATTGGAGAAAGCCCCAGATTTATGTGTAAAAAATAATAGGCAATATTTATTTAACACTCCTCATGTGTCAAGCATAGTCATGAACACTATCATATAATATCCTCCAACTAATCCTATGACTGAGACAGTATTATTAGTCCCATTTCACAGGTGAGGAGGAATCTAAGGATAAGAACAGCTGATTAACTACTGAAGGTGACCCAGTCAATTGGTGGCAAAACTAGGCTTCACATCCAGTTCTGCCAGGCTGTAAAGATCTCAGTTAACCACTTCTTTATTGTTATAATGCTACTGACTGGACAAAATACCAAATACATGAAAGCACACGAATTTTGGAGAAAAGGAAAAAAAAAAATAATAAGGTGTTAAAAGCAAGGCAGAAACAATGAAAAAAAAAGTGCTCACTACCATACATACATCATGAGGAATTTGCAGTATTTAAGCAAGCTCAGGATAGCCCATTGTGAAGACAAGGGAAATACAAAATTCTTGAGACAAAGCCCATCAACTATGTGAGGACTCAGGAAACACCAGGACTGAAAAGCATTCCTGTTGCTGAACTCAATCTGTAAAGCCTTTGTAGAGATTGGCTTTATGACAGTCACTAAAAGAATGGCTATATGCAGCAAACAGAGCAATAGTTCAAAAAGAAAAAAAAAAAGCTTTTTCTGTTACACTTCAAGGAAATATGCCAAGTGTAAAGGAGGTAGACAGAAAATTTGTGAGGATTGTAGCAGCAAGTAAAGAAAGCAGTAGAGAACTATAAGTATTAAGTAAGCTGGGGAATAAGACACCAGAAATAACTGCAGAAGTATTTCAGCAGCCACATTACTCCCTGAAAGAAGACAAAGTAAAATAGGGAATTGAGACTTTTAAAGAAAAAGAGGTAACACCCTTTTCTGGAGCAATTGGGAAAAAATTAAAGAAGGTAGAGGCTAGAAAAATTAGGTTATCATTTATGCTTCTGATTCAAATGGTTGAAAATATAAAGAAATATATTTAAGACTCCTTCAAGAAATTTATCTTATGTACACTGTGCTGTGCTTAGTCGCTCAATCATGTCTGAATCTTTGCAACCACATAGACTGTAGCTCTCCCAGACTACTCTGTCCATAAGGATTCTCCAGGCAAGAATACTAGAGTGGGTTGCCATGCCCTTCTCCAGGGGATCTTCCCAACCCAGGGTCTCCTGCATTGCAGGCAGATTCTTTACCAGCTGAGTTACCAGGGAAGCCCCTATCTTATGTACACGAATCTTAAAAATATATTTTTCTCTCATCAAACAACTCTTGGGAAAAAAAAAAAGTGGGAAGAAGCAAGGGTTTTGTGAAAAATTGTACTCTTGTTACAATATAGGGGGTAGAATCTGTCACAGCTTGAATAACAATTGGTCTGAATAGCAGACATGTCCTTTAGCATTGAGAAGCAAAATTGTACCCTATTTTTTGCTGAAAGAATTCTATGTTCTCCCATGGGAAACAATTTCTGCCTTTCATAAAACCAAATGTCTGCCACCTATTGGTTCTCTCAAATTATCTCTTTGGGCCAGGAGGCTCAGTTATTAAGAGTGTCATTAATACTGAGGTAGTCTCAAAGATAAGGAGGACAAAGAAGCAATTGTCCCTGGGCCTAAAGGGGAGAGATAATCTACAAGTGAATTTGTATTACTGAAATGCTCACGTCTAAAGCGTCAGTTGAAACAAAGCATAAAACATGAAATGACTGGGTATCAATGGAAGGAAAAAAGTAAACGAGATAAACTGACAATGGTACTAGGCTAGATAGATCTCATATAATGGAAAGAAATGAATTACAGAGATGAGACAGAAAGTGGAAGTGGGAGGGCCAAGTACTGTTTAAAAGATGGGGAGACATAAGAATCATGAAAGAGAGAAATGTAATGTATTGCTAGAATGAGCATCAGGAACCTTGTCATGAGAGAGAGGAAAAGATGGAAAAGTTACGGAATTTAGCATAAGGACTGTAGAAGTTGAAATATAAAACTCATCAACTTAAGCATATTAGTTAAGGCACACATTTCTATGCAGTATCTGTACCCAGACTGCACAATAAGTATTAGATTACAAAAGTGCATGAAAATGTTACTAAACCAAAAGGAAAGTTGTCTTTGGACTACCAGGAAAATGGGATCACTCCTTTTTTTTTTTTAATTGAAGTATAATTGACTTATAGTATTGTGTGAATTTCAAGTGTACAGCAAAGTGATTGTTATATGTATATACACATATGCATCATCTTGCAGATTCTTTGCCTTTATAGGTTATTAGAAGATATTGAATATAGTTCCCTGTGCTTTACAGTAGGTCCGTGTTGTTTATCTGTTTTATGTACGAAGTGAACTGAAGTGAAAGTCGCTCAGTTGTTCCGACACCATAGACTATACAGTCCATGGGATTCTCCAGTCCAGAATACTGAAGTGGGTAGCTGTTCCCTTCTCCAGGGGATCTTCCCAACCCAGGGATTGAACCCAGGTCTCCCACATTGCGGGCAGATGATTTACCAGCTGAGCCACAAGGGAAGCCCAAAAATACTGGAGTGGGTAGCCTATCCCTTCTCCAGAGCATCTCCCCAACCCAGGAGTGGAAACGGGGTCTCCTGCATTGCCGGCAGACTCTTTACCAGCTGAGCTACGGGAAGCAAATTACTAGAGAAGCATTATGTATAGTAGCGAGTACATGTTAATCCCATACTCCGAAACTGTATCTCTCTCCTTTTCCCCTTTGGTAACTGCAAGTTTGTTTTCTATGTCTATGAGTCTATTTCTGGTTTGTAAGTAAGTTAGTTTTGGAACACTTCTATTTAATAGACTGAAATGGATGGTAGAAACTTCAAGATACCAGATTCAAAGGATGTGTGTGATTATGGCTAAAGTAGTCAACCCCATTGCCCTCTACATATACCCAGAAAGATTGCAATGCCTGAATCATACCACACTGTCCTCCCATGGTCTGCTCCAGACCAATACCTCTCCCAGGTGAGAGCTCCATGTCGTTTTGTATGTCTGTCCAAGGGTTCTCTACAAACAGAGATATCCCAGAAAATTCAACAGCTGCTCTGGTCCTAGATAAAAGTAAGGCAGTGATGGAGAAAGGTAGGGCAAGAAGGAATGATTGGAAGAGAAAGGATACAATGGGTTGAACTGTGTTTCTCCCAAAAATGTGTTCAAGTATCAGCCCATAGTACCTGTGAATTCAACTTAATTTGGAAATAGGATCTTTGCAAATGTAAATAACTTAAGAGTAGATCAGATCTTATTAGGGAGACTAAGGCTGCAGAGAATAAGGCCATGTGAGACGGAAGCAGAGACTGGAGTGATGCAGTAACAAACCAAGAAATGCCGGGAGTCACAAGAAGCTAGGAAGAGGCAAGCAAGTATACCTTCCTAGCGCCTCCAGGGAGGACGCGGCCCCACTAACACTTTAATTTCAGACTTTGGGCCTCCAGAATTGTCAGAGAATAAATCCCTGCTGTTTTAAGCTGCCCTGCCTATGGTACTTTGCTACAGCAGCCCTGGGAAAGTAATGCAGAGGGAGAGAAAGGGAAGGATGGAGGGAGGACAGACATGCTGCAGCCATAAACCACACAGGCATAGGACCTCACTTGACCATTAGTCTATCTCCCCTGAAAAGGGAGTCATAAACTGTCTTGGTTTAACCATGACGATAATATCTGTAGTGCCCATGTCAATAGGTTTTGAAACATTTTTGCCATTTTTCAAATTGATCATCATAAAAATGTTTGAGTAGATACATGCCATTTATACATAGTCATCTTTGTATAAATAGACAACTGTGCTAACAAACTAAACTTTGTTAAACATAAGTAAATAAAAATAGTGATGAATAAAGAATAAAGGGATATTTTAAATATCATTGTATTTATTAAAAATACAAGAAAGTGAAAGTGGCTCAGTCATGTTCAGCTCTTTGCAACTCCATGTACTGTAGCCTGACAGTCTCCTCTGTCCATGGAATTCTCCAGGCCAGAATACTGGAGTGGTTAGTCATTTCCTTTTCCAGGGGATCTTCCCAACCCAGGGATCGAACCCAGGTCTCCTGCACTGCAGGCAGATTCTTTATTGTCTAAACCACCAAGGAAGCCCAAGAATACTAGAGTGGGTAGCCTATCCCTTCTCCAACAGATCTTCTGGACTCAGGAATCGAACCAGGGTCTCCTGCATTGCAAGTGGATTCTTTACCAGCTGAACTACCAGGGAAGCCCAGAATAATACATAAAGCCACTTTCCCCACTAAGTTGCTATTGTATGACATATTGTTAATAATAACATTTCCAATGACAACAACTGGATTATGTGTGATCTAATATTTTTTCTTAAATTTTGCTCCAACACTATGTCACAAAGCTTTGAGAAGCCCTGGTTCAGATTCACTGTGTTCCAGTACTTGGTGGTAATGACTCCCAGAACCTCAGAAAGATGCATGGATCCACTGACGGAAAGGCTTTGCGGACTGTTCTCACTAAATCATGGAACTCATTTTCCAATCTCAATCACCAGTTAATGTAAGATCTGGATTAAAACTAGTGAATTCCATCTTTTTTGCTGTCAGTTGTGCTTTCAGAGCAGAACGGGTATTTTCTCCAGTTTGATCAAAGTGATCAAAATTCATTAAAACTCTTCATGTAAAGCTACTGAAACAGCTTAAAAAGCCTCAAAATCCCACTTCTGAGTGTAAGTGTCCAGATATAAGAAGTTTTATAGGTAATATACTTAATATTTTTAAAAATAAACTCAAATAATGATGGAAATAATCTCACACACCTCTTCTTAAGAGCTTTCTCTGCTCCATGATTTTTTTTTTTTTTTGCAAAGGCAATAATTCTTTCTCACTCACTGTTAAAACATCACTTTTACTGTGAAGACACAAATTAAGTGACAACAACACAATAGAGACAGCCCTCTTTATAGACGTGAGTAAAGCTTTGTAAGGTGTGCTTTTAGGGATACTGGGAACAGGACTGATTTCTTCCAATCACAATATCAAAGAAAGGTCCATTCACATCATGACCAATCAACATCTTTAACAGGGAAATGCCAAACATTCTTACTCTAACATAGCAAAAGATTTATATATGTAAGTGTGGTAAATAAAGTCGAATATGTGTGTGTGTGTGTGTGTGTGTGTGTATATATACACACTATAAATATACATACTATATTCAAACATATGTATATATGTGTGTATATGAATATGCACATATATGCAAATATGTAGCTATGTGTATTTATACATACTGTATATATATTCTGAGGGAAGAAAGACTCTGGTTGAGAATCAACCCATGCCTCCCAGTGTCTTGCACTCCAAATATAATCTGGCACTTTGAGTGTAACAGTTCACATAGTCCTCACAAGACTTTATGAGAAATAGGTGTTATTATTATACCCAATTATAGAGAAGGAAAATAAAATGGTAAGGGATGTTAAGATGAAGAGTGGGGAATAAATAAATGAGTATGGGTTATACTAATAGCAACTGTCAGGACTTGGTGTTGTTAAAAGTATCTGATTCCAAAGTTATGGCTCTGATATCAGCTCTATTCTGATTTCAAGTTTTGATGGGCTTGCAAGTAAGATGACAAAAAACTCAAATATACTGAAATCTCTGTGAATGCTTAGTAAGTGTCTCAAATAGGGTAACATGAAGGATGTAGAAGAATTAGTACTGATTAGAGGTTGATAATAAAGCCTATAGCAAAATTTTGCTTAGGGTTCACTCATATTTGTGATCTCTTTATATAAATAGCTAAAATGGACATAATTACATAAGACATGTGATTGTGTGAGAATGTGTTTGAGATTTTTTTCAATACTCAGAGTGCATATATAAAACATACATCAAAGCTTGATGAACTAGAGAAAAACAATGCAGAAAAGAAGGTTAAGTGCAGTAGAATTACTTTTTCTTCCTTTTTAGCAATTTATGTCCTGATTCAGTGACTCCTGGCATACTCTTTGGATACCCATTATGCCTATTAAAGCAAAATATTTCTGGTATCTAGTCACAGGAAAACCTTCTTCTGTCTGTTTGACTCTTTATAACATTTGGTGTATTATGAACAAGAATGGTATGTTTAGGAGACAAAAAGGAAATTTTAAGAGAAGAGAAGGGACAGTGTTTCTCACATAGGGCTCTCAGTACTGGTTGCCAAGAAAGCAGATGAGAAAATGAAAAATAGCTGGAAAGTTTTTTGTTGGAGATTTGGGTCCAATTTACAATGAGAACATAAGGGAAAAAAAAATCAAACCTTAAGTTACAAGGCATTATAGTTAAGGGCACAATAGAAGTGCAGATAAAAATGGAAACCAACATCAAAGAGAGGTCCTGAGGAGTAAGTAGTAACTAGTTAGAAGTTTACACTAGGCATGTGATGCAGAGAGAGCAGTAGCCAGATAAGGAACATCAAGAGCGCTGGCAGAGAAACTGAAGACACAGATCAAGAGACCACTACATTATCCTCCAATTAAAACAATTATCCTCCAATTGAAAAAAAAAGAGGGCACAAGGGAAATCCATATGAGAAGCCCTGTAGTTCTGATGGATGAGCTTCGTTTCATTGAAGTAGTTGTATGTGGGGTACCTGGATGTGTTTTTAACTCTGGCATCTGACTAAAATGGATAAAAATAGCAGAAAACACCCTGCCTTTATTTTCTACTTTTAACTTTCTATTACTTCTCTCCAATTTTCAAAGTAAAAATTGACTACAAATGGAAAATGGGTTTGAAAAAGGGGCCATAAAATATAACTCAATGTTCATTACTAGAAAATAAAATCAATTCAACTTGATTATGCACCTATCATTTGCCAGGCACCATGCATGAAAGAATTGTTTCTTGTAATCCTCAAATAACCCTAACTAGGAAGATATTGGTGTTACTGTCTTACAACATCCCTTTGTATGGTGTTAAGAGCACAAATCCAGAGTCTGGTAGACCTCTCTTTGAATCCTTTGTAATAATTAAATATGAAGATAACTGGAATATGTTCCTAAAAATTGTGATTTAGTAGATATGGACTGGAAATGTGTTTTATGTTTTTAAAATATGACTTTAAATAATTTTTATTTTCAGAAAAGTTTGAAGAATACTGGGTTCAGAATATGTGTATATGTTATATATATTCACTTATATGTTCTTATACTCCATAAATATATGATATTCATATACTCCATGAACAAAATTAGAATACTTCTATATTCTTTAAATATAAACAGAGCATATTATATTCATGTAAATAGAAACATGCATATGTTCTATAAAAAACCATGAATAAATGTCATATAGACTATAGTAAAAATAATATGTTTATTAGATCTGGTTGCAGATAAAACTTTGAGGAATAGTATGTATATTCTCTACATAAATGTAAAAGCTATATTTTTGGCATTTCTACTGTATTAGTCAGGGTTCTCCAGAGAAACATAATCAATAAGGGATATATATATATATATATACACATTAAAAAACACTTATTATAAGAAATTGGCTGACAGGATGATGAAGGCTAGAAGCCCCATGATTGTCCCTCCACAAATTGGAGAACTATGAAAGCCAATGGTTTATGTTCAGTCTGAGGGCACAAGAATATCGATGTCTTATGGAGGACAATCTGATTTACTCATTCCGTTAATTCACATACTAAGCCTCATCCACATCATCTGAAAACATCCTCACAGACACACCCAGATATAATATTTAGCCAAATATCTGAACATCCTGTGGCCTAAACAATTTGACACATAAAATTAACCGTAACATCCACATATAAATAAAACAAAATTAGGCTATGTGCTATTTGTTTCCAATGGGGATGGGAAAGATCTCTACTCTTTTGTTGTTTAGTCACTAAGTCATGTCCAGCTCTTTCATGACCCCACGGACTAAAGCCTGCCAGGCCCCCCGTCCATGGGATTTCACAGGCAAGAAAACTGGAGCAGGTTGCCATTTCCATTTCCAGGGGATCTTCCTGATCCAGAGATCAAACCCATGTCTCCTGCATCGGCAGGCAGCTTCTTTCACACTGAACCACCAGGGAAACCCCTACTCTACACTGACTTGTATATCTTAACGCTTGAAAGAGAGACAGAGATCTCACCATAAAGGATAATAGCTGATCACTGAGCAACTGGCCAAAAATTTACTGAAAATCCATACTGAATATTGAACATTCTTAACTATCCCCAACTGACTCATCCAACAGACATACTGGATTTGAAACCTGCCAAGGAAAAGGAAGTCTGATTTTTTTTTTTTAATCCTTTAAATAAGTTGGCATCTTATCTTTCCAATTGATCTGTGCATTTATTTAAGAAAATGGACATTACATCCCTTGCATGATCTATGTCCCTTTCATGAACCACAATAGCTAGTATACAATAATGAATAAATATTAACAGATTAGGAAGAGAAAAAGGAATTATGTTGCTAGAATTGTCACGGTGTCAATTGAACATCTCCAGGGCTGCAGAGTTTTTCCACGATGCCAAGGAATATGCTTCCTCCACAGCCTTATGAATGAAGTGGAAAACTCAGGTTCAACTTGCAACATGTAGATACAAGAGTATGGATTAAAACAAAACAAAAAAAACTAACAAAATAAAATATTTTATAAAACTCACAAAGCTACAGAAGCAGTGAGATGCTTTAATACTGGAAGTCATCAACATTAGTTCCCCTTGAAAGAACTGCATGAAAACATCAAAGATGAGTGCAAAGATGTTTTTGTGTTCAGTGGAAGAAAATGTTATTTCTTGGAGACAGTAATTTTGTGCAATTTCATTATATAAGAAGTCAGCTTTAAAAACAGAATTTCTTGAATAAATAATAGTACTAAAACATAACCAGATGAAAACAAAGTTATGTGCAACCCAGAGGTATCTTATATGTAAATGGTCAACATTACTATATAAGAACACCTATATAGGAGCAGGATCAAGAAAATTTCTTGAAGTTGATCAGGAAAAAAAGAACTTTAATATCACCCATACAAAAACACACAGCAATCAAAAAGCACCTGTTAGAGGGAAAAGGAAACTTGCTTAATAGACTTTCTTTTGCAAAATAGAAATTACTTCAAAAAACTAAAGTAAGCTTTTAGCTGACAGTCTGTTACTTGTCTAACATTATCAAGTGCAGTAAATTAACTTTCTATTTCCTCTATTATTACTCCTTCTAGAGACTGAGTTGTGGTTTTGAAAGGCAATGGGAGGAAAAAAAACAACAACATTTGTGGTGCTAGTCACCATGCAAAAAAGTCATTCTCTTCAAGTAGAGGACAATATGAAAAATATAACTTTCCCCTGGTTAAAAAATATTAACTTAGGAGAAAGAATGTGTATGTCAGCTCTTTCACTAAAAAAAAAAGAGAGAGAGAGAGAAAAAAGACAAGAGTTTCATTTCACTTTACAAAAGACAGATTTCTCCTTCCTTAAAAAAATCATTTTGAAACTTGAAAAAACAAGAATAAATGAGTCAATGAAAAAGCATGCAAACAGAGGTAATGATTACATTTAGGCACAAATGTACAAATCATCCAAGAAAGGTGAAAGAGGCTAAAAAAGTGAAGGATGAAGTTGAGTTCTAGAACTATCTACTTAAATTCAAACTGAAAGTGGAAAAAAAGATATGAGCTTAGGAAAAAATGACAATAAACATCCTATAGAATGTTACATTAAAAAAAACAGAAAAGTCAATATGGCTTTTAAAGTGCACCTATGAACATCACAAAAATAAATCAACGGAAGCTCTTGTTAGTGAAGTTCAATTAAGTTCGTGTCTTTTGGAAAGCATGGCTTAATATTCCCACTTCTTCCTTGGTGTGTTCCAACTCTGGTTGCTTAGTCCCAAGGCCAGTAGGCAATGATAGACAGACGGACACTCCATAAGTTGTGCTTAGCAGCTGAATAATAGCTCAATTGGTTAATGATTTCAAACATGACAGTCCACTGATGCAGATCATATTGTACAAACGTTTCAGGCAATAACATATTTATGACTTTACAAGCATTTACTGTTTTATTTTTGTGAGTCATCTATATTTAATGTCTGGTGGTATATAAAAATAATTCAACACATACAAAAATACTAAGTATTAGACAGAAAATTTTCAGGTGAAAGCTGTTTCCAATTGGGAATATAAACAAAGAACTCAACATACACATATGAATTTAAAATAATTACTTTTATTATTTAACTATATATGTTTTATTACTCTTATTATTTTATTACATTTTCAGATTTTTTCAAACTAAATATAAGGTTTTTCTACAACTGGTTATTATTCAAGGGTAACACATGCTTTGCATATAATGGAGCTGACTAACCAGTAATAATGTGCTATATTTCATACTAATTATATATTATAAAATGCTCTATCCTAATCATTAATATAGTGCAATTTATATTAAGGTCAAAGAAGACATAAATGAAGATTTTTTCCTCATACACACTGAGGAAACCAGATCTGAAAGAGACACGTGCACCCCAATGTTCATCGCAGCACTGTTTATAATAGCCAGGACATGGAAGCAACCTAGATGCCCATCAGCAGATGAATGGATAAGGAAGCTGGGGTACATATACACCATGGAATATTACTCAGCCGTTAAAAAGAATTCATTTGAACCAGTCCTAATGAGATGGATGAAGCTGGAGCCCCTTATACAGAGTGAAGTAAGCCAGAAAGATAAAGAACATTACAGCATACTAACACATATATATGGAATTTAGAAAGATGGTAACGACAACCCTATATGCAAAACAGAAAAAGAGACACAGAAATACAGAACAGACTTTTGAACTCTGTGGGAGAATGTGAGGGTGGGATATTTCAAAAGAATAGCATGTATACTATCTATGGTGAAACAGATCACCAGCCCAGGTGGGATGCATGAGACAAGTGCTCGGGCCTGGTGCACTGGGAAGACCCAGAGGAATCGGGTGGAGAGGGAGGGGGGAGGGGGGATCGGGATGGGGAATGGGTGTAAATCCATGGCTGATTCATGTCAATGTATGACAAAACCCACTGAAATGATGTGAAGTGATTAGCCTCCAACTAATAAAAAAATAAATAAATAAAAATAAAAAAAAATAAAAAGCAAAAAAAAAAAAAATGAAGATTTTTATCTCTCTACTGTGATAGAGTGTATCTTGTGATGACATCATATTATTTACTGTAGAAGAAAAATAAGATGAAGAGAAAAATAAAAAAGGATTTCCTTGAAGATATACTCTAATATTACTCTGGTGAATTGAAAAAAACTCTAGGTGAAAATAAACAAAAATAAACAATACCTGATCAATATTTTTTAGATTGTTATTTTTAAAAATAAAAGCATACTCTTCTATTTTGAATGTGATGGTGGTGGTGCTTAGTTGCTGAGTCATGTCCGATTCTTTGCATCCCCTACAGCCTGCCAGGCTCCTCTGCCCACGATATTACTCAGGCTAGAATACTGGGGCAGGTGCCATTTCCTTCTTGAGGGGATCTCCCCAACTCGGGGATCAAACCTGTGTCTCCAGCACTGCAGGTGGAATATTTACCACTGAGCCACCGGGGAAGCCTTTATTTCAATTAAAGGATTTAAAATATTCACATATTAAAGTTTTCAATTGTCTATGCTTATGCTAATAATAAAAGATCCTTAGTGCATCTTGACAATTCTGCTGATAGTTGAGGATGACAAAATAATAAAATGAAAATACTCCCCTTTTAATGATAACATTTTCTTTACAGTTCAAGAACATGGGTATGAGTGTGTATCTATTTCACCTATCTGTCTATCGAGAAAGACGGAGGAGGGCAGGGACAAATTTGTTGTTGTTCAGTCGCTCAGTTGTGTCCGACTTTTAGTGACCCCATGGTCTGCAGCACACTAGGCTTCCCTGTCCTTCACCATCTCCTGGAGTTTGCTCAAATTCATTACCATTGAGTGAGTGATGCCATCCAGCCATCACATCCATTATCATCCCCTTCTCCTTCTGTCTTCAATCCCTCCCAGCATCAGGGTCTTTTCCAATGAGTAAACTCTTCACATCAGGTGGCCAAAGTATTGGAGTTTCAGCTTCAGCATGAGTCCTTCCAATGAACACCCAGTACTGATATCCTTTAGGATGGACTGGTTGGATCTCCTTGCAGTCCAAGGGACTCTCAAGAGTCTTCTCCAACACCTCAGTTCAAAAGCATCAATTCTTCAGTGCTCAGCTTTCTTTATGGTCCAACTCTCACATCCATACATGACCAACGGAAAAGCCATAGCTTTGACTAGACGGACCTTTGTCGGCAAAGTAATATCTCTGATTTTTAATACGCTATCCAGGTTGATCATAGCTTTTCTTCCAAGGAGCAAGTATCTTTTAATTTCATGGCTGTAGTCACCATCTGCAGTGATTTTGGAGCCCAAGAAAATAAAGTCTCTCATTGTTTTCATTGTTGCCCCATCTATTTGTCATGAAGTAATGGGACCGGATGCAATGATCTCCATTTTGTGAATGTTGATTTTTAAGCCAGCCTTTTTCACTCTCCTCTTTCACTTTCATCAAGAGGCTCTTTAGTTCCTCTTTGCTTTCTGTCATAAGGGTGGTGTCATCTGCATATCTGAGGTTATTGATATTTCTCCTGACAATCTTCATTCTGCTTGTGCTTCATCCAGCGTGGCATTTCACATGATATACTCTGCAGAGAAGCTAAATAAGCAGGGTAACAAAATACAGTCTTGACGTACTCCTTTGCCAATTTTGAACCAATACCCTACTTGAAAATTAAGCAGGTACTAATACCTTACTTGAAAATATTGTCTGTCTCGTCATGTGAGAGAAACTACTTTCAATTAAATAAAATTATCTTGAACAGATAAAATTTCTAAATACCAGTCAAACTGTAGGAAGAACAAGTACACGGGCTTAAAAGTTAGTTACAACTCAATGTTTCCAGTTATTTTTTGTAGTCAGATTTCAAGATCATATATGTCCAATTAAAAATCCTTCATGTTAGTTTCTCTCTAGATGAATTTAGATGAAGAATACAATATAATCAACTAATTAAATGTCCTTTCAGTTCTTTCCTGATTCTAAGCCTTTACTGTGATGTCAATATCATCATGAACAATTTGCTTATATTATCACCATTATAATAAATAGAAATTTATAATAGTCATTTTATTATGAGCTCTTAAAACTATCTATTTTGTTAATATTAAACACTGTGAGCACTGTTTACAATAGTGAAGATATGGAAGCAACCAAAGGGCCCATCAACAGACAAATGGGTAAAGAAGATGTGGTATGTGTATACATACATATGTATATGTATACATATTAATATATGTTATGTTTATATATACATACATATATTGGAATATCACCTAACCAAGAAAATAAATGAAATTCTGCCATTTGCAGCAATGTGGGTGGACTGAGAGAATAATATGCTGAGTGAAACAGGTGAGACAAAGATAAGTACTGTGTAAAATTAATTATGTGTGAAATGTAAAAAAATATTACAAATGAATGTATATGCAAAACAGAAACAGACTCATATAATAGAAAACAAATTTTTCATTACCAATGGCAAGAGGAAAGGGTGGGGGACACTTCAGGGGTATGGAATTAAGAGATACAAACTAATATGTATAAAATAGGTAATCAGTAAAGATAAGCACATATTGAAATAACTTTTAGTGCAGTATAACCAATAAAAAATACTGAACCACTATGCTGTAAAACTGAAATTAATATAATATAAATCAACTCTACTTTAATGGGCTTCCCAGATGGCTCAATGGTAAAGAATCTGCCTGCCGAGACAGGAGACATGGGTTTGATCTCTGGGTCAAGAAGATCCCTTAGAAAGGAAATGGCAACCCACTCCACTATTCTTGCCTAGAAAATTCCATGGACAAAGGAGCCTGGAGATCTACAGTTCATGGGGTTGAAAAAAAAGAGTCAGACACAACTTAGTGACTAAAACAACAACAACATACTTTGACAAAAAACATTAAACACTGTCATTTTAAGAAATATATCCTTTGGGTGATTATATTTTAAAGTCTTCAAATAATAACATATTTTGCATCTTCATGATTCTTATTATTCTTATTCTCTAGATTATGACTTTCACATTGCCAACTTCATCTACTTGTGTCATATTCCATATTGGGGAGGGAAGGGGAAGTGAGCTAAGAAATTTAGAACATAGTAAACATCATTTGAATGGCTTTTACAACTGCTTAAGTTTTGCATAGTCACAAAGTTTGAATATCATAACAATAGTAGTATTCAATAAAAAAGCAAATAAAGTCAGTTCTTGTGCTTGAGTGAGTGAATAAAAGATTCAACTCCCTGAAGATATTCAAACAACAAGGTATTTTGTGATGACTTAATAATGTCCTTTTGCAAGGCAAGGTGGTAGCTGAGTCCTCAGAGAATGAAGGGAATACATTCATTTAAAATCATGAGTAAACCCAATAAAAATTGTTTTTATTCCAAAGAAATAATGGATATTAGTTGCTTCTGTCAGTATAAAATTGAACTGTGGGCTTCTCTGGTGGCCCAGTGATAAAGAATACACCTGCTAATGCAGGAGACATGGGTTTGATCCCTGGTCCAAGAAGATCCCACAGGCAGTGGAGCAACTAAGCCCATGCACCACGACTATTAAAACTGTGATCTAGCGCCCTGGAGCTTCATCTACTGTGCCCACGTGCCACGGCTACTGAAGCCTGTGTGGTCTAGAGCCTATGCTCTGCAACAAGAGAAGCCACCACAATGAGGAGCCCATACACTGCCAATAGAGAGTAGCCCTTGCTCACCACAACTAGAGAGAAGCCTGTTAAGCAACAGAGACCCAACACAGCCAAAAATAAATAAATAAAAGAGCTGCATGAATGGACATGTTGATATAAAAATCGTACATCTGTCCTGTTTAGTTCGGGTAGTCATTTGGATGTATAAATTCCAATAAAAATTTCTGTAAATTTTAATTATTTAATGTGCTGTACTTAGTCGCTGAATCATGTCCAACTCTAGGATCTCATGAACTATAGCCCGCCAGGCTCCTCTGTTCATGGGAATTCTCCAGGCAAGAATACTGGAGTTAGCTGCCCTGTCCTTCTCCAGGGGATCTTCCCAACCCAGGGATTGACCCCAGGTCTCCTGCATTGCAGGCGGATTCTTTACTGTCTGAGCCACCAAGGAAGCCCTAATTATTTAATAGGCACTAAAAAAGTGTCACAAACTGTGAAATTTCTCCTAAAGACTATATTTTAGCTTTTTAAATAAAGTTTACAGCACAGGAGTGATATCACCAAACTGGCAACATAAGTCTTTCATCAACAGTGGAATGGATGAAAGAAGATATGGCACCTATATATAATAGAATATTGCTGCTGCTGCTGCTAGTAAGTTGCGTCAGTCGTGTCCGACTCTGAATATCCGGATGCCAAAAGGGAATGAGGGGGATGGGAAGAAATGGGAGATTGGGATATATATATATAATTGATAATGTGTATAAAATAAATAAGTAATGAGAACTTTGCAACCCCATGGAACTGTCAGGCTTCTCTGTCCAAGGAATTATCCAGGTAAGAATACTGGATTGGATAGCCATTCCCTTCTCCAGGGGATCTTCCCAACCCAGGGACTGAACCCAGGTCTTCTTCATTGCAGGCAGTTTCTTTACCATCTAAGCCACCAGGGAAGCCCCCTAAAAAATGAGAACATGCTCTACAATACAGGGAACTCTACTTAATGCACAATGGTGACCGGAATGAGAAGGAAGTCCAAAACGGAGGGCATATATGTATATGTATGGGTGATTCATTTTCCTGTTCAACAGAAACTAATATAACATTGTAAAGCAACTATATTCCAATAAAAATTGGTTTAAAAATAAAGACCCAGAGGGATGGGATGGAGAGGGAGGTGGGAGGGGGGATTGGGATGGGGAATACATGTAAATCCATGGCTGATTCATGTCAATGCATGGCAAAAACCACTACAATATTGTAAAGTAATTAGCGTCCAACTAATAAAAATAAATAAAATATATATGAAATACATATATATGACACCAAATAGTCAAAACAATCTTGAGAAAGAGCAAACTGGGAGGCATCATAGTTCCTTGTTTCAACAGCACATATAGTTCCTTGTTTCAACAGCATATCTTTATTATGATAAAGATATAGTAAGCAAAAGAGTAGGGTACTGACCCTAAAATAGACACAAAATGTAAGAGTGTTTAGAGCCTAGAAATAAGCCTAAGTCAACCAATATTTGACAAGGGTGCTAAAAATACTCAGTGGATAAAAGACAACCACTGCAATAGATGGTGTTGGGAAAATTGGATATTCACATGTAAAAGAATGAAACTAGACCCCTATTATACCATTCACAAAACTTAATTCAAAAAACATTAATAACTAATATGTAAGACATGAAACTCTTACAGAATAAAACATACGAAAATACCTACTTGACATGGGTCTTGGCAAAGTTTTTTTGCATATGACATCTAAAGCACAAACAAAATATAAATAAGCAAGTAGGATTACATTATACTGAGAAGTTTCCGTATAGCAAGAGAAAGAATGAGCAAAGTAAAAAGACAGCCTAGAGAATGGGAAAAAGTATTTTCAAACCATATATCTGATATTATATCCAAAATATATAATGAACTCATACAACTCAACAGCATAAAACAAAACAAAACAAAAAAACCCCAAAACAATCCAATTTAAAAATTAGCAAAAGACCTGAAGAGAAGTTTCTTCAGGAAAGATATACAAAAGCCCAGCAGGTACATGAAAAGATGTTTAATATCACTAGTCATTACGGAATGTAAATCAAAACCACAATGAGATATCATGTCACAACTATTAGAATGGCTATTATAATAAAAGATAAGAAATAACAAGTGTTTGCAAGGATGTAGGGAAAAGGGAACCCTCATACACTGTTGATGAGATTGTATACTTGTAGCCACTGACGAAACAGTATGGAGGTTCCTCAAAAACTTCAAACAGAACTATCATATGATCCAACAATTCCACTTTTGTGAATATATTAAAGAAATTAAAACATTATTTTAAAAAATATCTGAACCCCCATGTACATAGCAGCATTATTTACTAAAGCCAAGATGTGGAAACCTCCTTAGTGTCCATGGACAGATAAGTGGAAAACAGATGCTATGGCTATATACACCCAATGGAATGCTATTCAGCCATAAACAGAAGGAAATTCTGCCATTTGTGACAACATGAATAGATGTTATAGACATTATGCTAAGTGAAATAAGACAAAGACAAAGATTGTATAATCTCACCTGAATGTGGAAAGCAAATAAACAAAATTATATAAAAGTGAAACAGATTTCTGGTTACCAGAGGCAGAGTTTGGGGTGGTAGAAAATGGAGGAAGATGGCCAAAAGGTACAAACTTCCAGTTATAAGATAAATAAGTACTAGGAGTATAATATACAGCATGGTGAATACAGATAACTTTGCTGTATGATATAAATGAAAGCTGCTAACAGAGTAAATCCTAAGTTTTCTCATCACAATTTTTTTCTTTTTTTTTTTAACTTTTCTTCATGAGATGTACTTTATGAGATGATGAATGCTAACTAAATTTATAGTGGTAATCATTTCACAATACAAGTCAAACCATTATCCAGTATACCTTAACGTAATAGAGCAATGCATGTCAATTATATCTTAATAAAAAGTTGGAGAAAAATAAAAAATATGGGCTAAAATATCAGTATCTTTGAAAAACAATAGTAATGCATTTTTAAACTACTGAGGTGTCCATTAACGATACTTTGAAATGTGCATTGTATTATCTTTTCAGCAAGGTCCTAAACTTTTCTAGTCTTCTTAATATTTTCATCCTAATAGAATATTTCTTACTGTCTACCACATATATTCAGTGTTATTAGACCATAAATTTAACATTCATTGAAATCAGTAAGCTAAATGAAGACTGCTTATATAGCCACCATTTGCACCAAATTTTTCAGGACAGATGCAATTCCCTGAATATAGAAGCAAATTAGATTTAATTTGTATAACATCTGAGGCTCTGTCAAATAAACACATGACAAATTAGGAAAAATTGTGTGAACGTATTTTAAACCACACATCTTAATTTTGGATTTAAAATGTATAATCACTGAAAGAACTTCTCATGTTAGTGAGACTTTGAATCTCAGTGAAAATTCTTATGTTCTATAGCATATTCTGTCCCTTTGTATATAATACACGCGTGCATGCTTGGTCACTTCAGTCGTGTCAGACTCTTTGCCACCCTATGGACTGTAGCCTGTCAGTCTCCTTTGTCCAGGCAAGAATACTGAAGTGGGTTGCCATTTCCTCCAGGGGATCTTCCCGACCCAGGGATCAAACCCATGTCTCATATGTCTCCTGCATAAGCAGGCGTAGCTCCTTACCACTAGTGCTACCTGGGAAGTCTGTGTATATAATACATTTTATTGTATTTTATATTACAGAAATATTCATTTACATGTAGAAAATCTAGAAAAATACAGACAAGCTCCCAATAAGAGAAAAATAAGAAGCAAGTACAATTTCACCATTCACAGTATGTTTAGACTTTGCTCAGTTTCTTTAACATTTAAGCACTTAATTTTGACCTGCTTTTCATTTCCCCTGTGCCTAGATTTCAGACTCTCCATTCTACTGCTTTTATCTAACAATGTGATTTTTGTCATTTAGGTCTATTTTTTAAAATTTCTCCCACTCTCACCTTCTTGAACTATTCTTTAAAAGGCAATGTAGCTTTCCTCTCTTTCAGAAAGGCTGAAAATCTTTCACTTGTCTGAGCCTCTTTCCCACAAAAAGCAGAGGAACCTTGTGTCAAAGCCAATTGCAGTAGATTTTCCTGGAAGCCATTCTGCTTACACTCCACTTGGGTAGAAATGATCTTCACAGACCTTGAGGAGACACTCTCATTTCACTCTCAGTGTGCATCTTAGCTTTGATGGTAGAGACCTGGACTCCACTTGAAGGCAGAGACTTCTCACTGCCACAAACATTAAGTAATTTTCACTCCTTCCTGAGATTAATCTCAGCATTATCTTGGCAAGTGGTCATGCTATTCTTGGGTCTCTGAATAGCACTTTTTCTTAAGGGGCACTTGCTGGTTTCCTGTGTGAACTCTCTGGGAAAGTACAACGTTATGATTGGCTTGTACTATACGAAGGTTTAAACGGCACCTTTAAATAACCCATTTTAGAAATAAATGACACAAAACCAGAAAGAAAACTTATATACAGTTCAAAAACATTTGTGTGTGTGTGTGTGCATGCCACTCACCAGCATATCTTGGAGATAACATAGGTTCAGTTACAGATCACCATAAATAAACTGAATATTGCAATAAAGTGGGTCACACAGATTTTTAAGTTTCCCAGTGAATGTAAAGTTTATATTTACACTATACAGTAGTCTACTAAGTGTGTAATAGCATTATGTCTAATAAGATATGTACAAACCTTAATTAAAAATAGTTTATTGCTAAAAAATATCAACCATCATCTGAGCCCTCAGTGAGTCACGATAGCAATGTAGAGAGTGAACTTGTGGACACAAGGGGAAGGAGATGGTGGGACAAACTGTGAGGTTAGGACTGACATATATATGCCACCGTGTGTAAACAGAGAGCTGCTCGGAAGCTGCTGCACAGCGCAGGTTGCTCAGCGCGACGCTCTGTGATAATCTCAGAGGGGAGGACGGGGGGCTGGGGGTGGGACGGAGGCTTAAGAGGAAGGGGATATATGTATACATGTGGCTGATTCATGTTGTATAGCAGAAACTAACAAAACATTGCAAAGCAATTTTACACCAATTTAAAAAATATAAAATTTTTAAGAGATGTCACTGATCACAGACCACCACAAAAATACAATAATGAAGTTTTAAATACTGTGAGAATTAGCAACACGTGACACAGAGACATGATATGAGCAAATGCTGTTGAAAAAATGACACCAATAAATGTGCTTAACACAGTGTTGTCACAAACCTTCAGTCTGTAAGAAATGAAGTTTCTATGAAATACAGTAAAGCAAAGTACAATAAAATAAGGTATCCCCATACTTTAAAACATATAAAACATACATTGAGATATTTCTCCCCACTGGGAAGTTCATGGTAGAAGCTCAAGTTAAGAACAGGCACTATAACTTGATTTTTAAAGTGTTGAAATAAGTATGCTACTTAGGTCTGAAAAACACTGTATAAGGCATTTTCTTTATTTTGTAATGCTATATGGACCTGTTGGTCTCTTCAATGAAGCCAGTTGGAGAAGCCGTAGGTACAAAACAGAACAACAGTTAGAGCCAGCCATTCAGAAGTCACTATGATATTGCCACTCAAAGCTTGTACTACAGAAAGAATTAAATAGGCAAAAGGATTAGGAGCTCTTGTGTGATAGATTTTTACCCTGCTTCTAGTATTAATTAGCTCAAAAACTTTGGTCAGGTTTCAACATGTCTATGCCTTCGTTTCCTCAAAAATAAAATGAGGATAGCTGACCAAGTGATCTCTAAATTCTCATCTGTCCTTAGAATCCTAGTGTCTGTGATTTTGTTTCTATTATCCAAGAAGAAAACATAAATCCATCAATTATGGTAAACTTTAATTTGAAGTATGGAGAAAAGAGGTTTTATTGGATATGATGCTCTCATGTAGCTCTAGGTAGGCTGATTTTAGGTAATTTTTTCAAATGCCAACATCTTCACGGGTGAAATGAGAATAATTTAAAGTTCCAAGTGTTCTTCTGATTTTCTAGTGAGCAAAAATAAGTGTAAAGATTCTACTAATTTTAAATTTCAATGCATATGTGACATCATTTATACGTATGTGCAAACATACATCTATCAAGTATGTACATGATAGTCCTTAGTATTTTTACCCTAGCTACCCATATGCTTGTTGGCTAGATAACTGATTAGTACATTCTACCACAGGTACTACATGGACAACACCAAAACTTTTCTACGGTATATATAGGTCTGGACAGGAGCTGCAAGACTCCTCTGTCCATGGGATTTCCCAGGTAAGAATACTGGAGTGGATTGCCATGCCCTCCTCCAGGGAATCTTCCCAACCAAGGAACCGAACCCATGTCTCTTTACCACTAGCACCATCTGGGAAGAACCAAAATTTACCTCATCAATGTGTAAATTGATCTGTTATAGGTAGGTGAGATCATATCTCAAACAATATCTTCTCTTCATAGTCCACCAGCTGGAGAGCAGCCTTCTTTGCAGCTAAGTGTGGCCACATGGCTTCCTTCTGCCCAATGGCCACTCCACATGGGTGAGTGATGTGTGCAGTTTTTGAGTTAAGTTCCTAAACAGCTTCTGATTATCTCCCAGCCATCTTTCCTTTCTCCTCCTTCTCTTTGCAAAATTGTTGCAGATACATCAGCCCTTAGACTTATGGAGATCAAAAAAAAAAAAAAAAACAGGGCCACTCTCCATCCTTCAAACTCTTACTCTGGATCATTATGTCAGAGAAAGAAACTGCTATGTTACTTAAGCTTCTATATTTTGGGATGTCTTTGTTAAAGGAGCTTAGTACAATACCAATATAGTGCCTGCTGTCCCGGATTAATTATTCATATCATCCCCTTTCATGCTCAAAGGTGTCCTAGGTTGGATGACAAATGACACAGTCACCCTAGCTCTATACCCACAAAAGGTTATTTTTTATGTTGTGAGTTCATTTTCCCATCTTGAGAAATATTTTGCCCCAATAAGCATTATCATTCAACTACACTGTTTATTATAAAAAGTATTCTCACCTCTGAACAACCTGAAGGGCAGAAACTGATGCTTTTTTTATGTTTTGAAAGTGAAACAGGACAAACTCTACAAAGCTTTTGAAGATAAAGGCACAGGACAAAAAAGCAGCTCAGCACAATCCTCATTCTTGAAAAAAATGGCTTTCAAAACTGTATTTCAACTTGAAGATTATCTGCCTATCAAAAACAAGAAAAGCCAACAATTCCATGGGGACAGCCAAGTCATGGCCAAGAGTTAACCAGAAAGTGCAAGGGAAACCAGTCCTGGTCTGGGAGGAGGGGATGGCTTTGATGTATTAGATCCCTCCCGAGGATTGAAGGATATAATGTGTCACATTGTAAACTTTCTCTAAGGTCTTGGCCAGAAGGCAAAAATTCTATGACAGAAAACTTCACGCCAGAACTAGGGACCAAGTGTTGGACAAGACTGGGGGACATAGCCCTGCCCTTGTTTTGGTTTTTCTGGGCAATACCACCATGTCCCCCTTCCTCTTCAGCAAGTGCTACCACACCACTCACTCTCTTGTGCATCAGGACTAATTCCATCATACCTTTTATTCTTGTTTTGACCAGTCACTAGGAATCTCACATAATCCCACAGTTTCATTTCAAATCTGTCTCTACGCATCCCCGTTTCTGTGGCCTTCTCCTGCTGTCTCTACCCCTCCAAACCTTTATCTACTATGTTGTGGGAACTGAGGGTCAGAGTCAAACAAAACTTCCTATTCTCAACCTCTCTTATGATCATTCACTTCACCTTCTTTCCCTGTGACCTGATTCTCCTACAAGGACACTGCTTTCCTACAGTTCCCTACAGTTGGTGGATTTCTTTTTTTTCCTTTATGTCCTTGTTCATACCTGCAGGTATGGAGGGGGGCCCTCTTTGCTCCTCATTGCTACTTTCAGATGTCTCCCTCCCTTTGTCCTGAAAACAGGACAAGAAAACAGACTGAAGCTTCATCCATCAAACCTCACCACCTATCACCAGCCTTTACTTAGTCATTCTACAATGTTATTTCTTGGAAGTTTACACTTCCCATACTGTCATTCTCTAAAGTTACCCTCCCACTTCTTTGTGAGTTACATATACCTGTGAATAATTCTTCTTATGCCCTGGATTCTCAACTCCTTCACCTTCTTTACTCCAGAGATCCTGTTCTTCCCTCAGAGATCCTCTCTCACTGTTTCTTGGCCTTGCTATTACTAATAACTGCATTCCCTCAGTAATATCAATGTAACCACCCCATTCACCAAATAACATCTATCCTTTTTTATTTTTTCCAATTTAATTGAGATGTAATTGACATACATTATTGTGTAAGTTTAAAATGCACAATGTGTTGATTTAATAAACTTATATGTTGCAAAATGATTACCACCATAGCATTAGCCAACACCTCCATCGTGTTATATAAACACCATTTATTTTATTCTGGAGGATGTTTCCTACCTTTTTAAATTTACTCTCTTTAACATGCCTATTCCAACATTTCTGCAACTACAACCACAATCCTTTGAGCCTGCCAATGTTTTACTCTTTCACCCTGTTCCTACCCTTTCCTCTTCTTTAATGAGCCTAGTTAGATTTCACTACTAATTATTATGATTTCTTTGTATACCTCCCTCTATTGGTTACTCTTTTCTGGCAAAATCTCATCCTTAGTTAAGCCACATTTTCCCTGTACTCAGCACAGAAAAATCGGTTGAAAAAAAAACGTACAGTGTATTAAATGGAGTTACTTCTCTTGACCCACTCATCTAAAATGGTCCCTTAGTGTTGTTTTCTTTTGTTTTTAGTAAGCACACTATGACCCCAATAGCCAAATCCAGACTAACGTCTGATTTTACAAATAATGTTGTATGGGGGAACACAGCCATACCCATAGTTTGTGCTTGTATATTGTCTATGGCCCTGGAGAAGGAAATGGCAACCCACTCCAGTATTTTTGCCTGGAGAATCCCATAGACAGTGGAGCCTGGCGGGCTATAGTCCACCCGGTCGCAAAGAGTCAGACACGACTGAGCGACTTCACTTTCTTATTATCTGTGGCTGCTTTCCCTGTTAAGTCAGAACTGAGAAATTGTGACAGAGTCCAAATAGCCCAAAGCTAAAATCTTTACTATCTGGTCCTTCATAGAAAAAGTGTGCCAATGTCTTCTTTCCTCCATTCACTCTCTCGTTCTTCTAGGAGAAAACTTAAAATCTTCTCCTTCTTCTCAACTTTTCAACAGTACCCCTCTGATCCTCATTTCCCGCTGAAGCTCTTATTTCTGATTTTATTTAGAAAAAAAAGCAGCATGCTTGGAAGATCCATGACACCACCACTGTTCTTTCTCTCCACTAGTGTCTAGGTCAAAATAATCAATAATTTCAATTCTAATTGACAGTTTTCATTTTGTTACTAGAGATAAATATTCATGTTCATCTCTACCTTAGATCTTTCTTCTCATCCACTCAAGAGTGTCACTCTAGCAATTATCATGTTCTTTACTAAATTATCCATCCATTTTCCCCTCTCTACTGGATCACTCACATTAGCATACAAACATGCTGTGAATTCTTCCATCTTCAGAATTTCTTCCTTTGGTGCCCACATTTTCTTTAAGCTTTTGATTCACTTTTTAGTTCTCCTTTGTAGAAGAGTTTCTCAAAAGAGTTGTCACCACCTCTACATTCTTTCCTGAACTCACTGCAATTAGACCATTACTTCCATCACTCAAATGAAACTTCTCATCAGGTTCACTACGAACCTCCATCCTGCTAAATTCAACAGTCTATATTCAGCAATTTTTTTCATACCTAATCTACTAGCAACACTGAGAGTGAATCCCTTATTCTCATAACTCCTTCTTTAGCAGGTTTCTAGGACATTATACTTTTTTCTGATTTTCTCCCCACGTTACTAAAGGCTGTTCTTTCTCCCCCTGACCTTTAAGCTTTACTTAAAGGTAAAGCTTTCTTGGGATTACTTCATGGGGCTCTCCACTTTCTCTTGGTCATCTCACCCAGGCCCATGGCTTTCAGTACCAACTCTGTCCCATGATTACCATATTCTCCTCTGATTTCCACACTCATACAACCAACTATTTGTAATCTTCTCAAGAAATTGAAATTCCAAAATCCAATTCCTGACATCTGTCTTCCCCCTAAACATGGTCCCCCAGACAATATGCCCCATTCTAGGCAATGGCAATTCCTGTCAGGTAAAAATTTTTGATTCACCTGATCTTCTTCCTTTCATACTTTCTTATCTCAGAAGCTGAGTCTTTACATTGACCTGTGAATTTCTTTATGATCTGATTTCCAGTGCCTCTGTGAATAACCTCTGACTACTCGCCTCCCTGCTTTGTCTGTTTCAGCTGTTCTGCTCTTGGCTTGAGCATCCAGGAATGGTTCGACCGCAGGGCCATTGCATTTATTCTGCAGGCCTATCCTGTGCTGACAATTTATAACCCCATCTCTGCTTTATTTTTCTCCCTAGTATTTAATCCCACCGGATATACTTCATTTTTATTATATATTTGCCTCCTTTCACCCACTAGAATGTAGCTTCCATCACATAGGATTTTCCATTCCTTTTCTTCAGTGCAATATCCCCAGCATCTGGAATAGTTTCTGGCTCACAGCAGGTTTTCAATACATATTTCTTGAGTTTAAAAATGCATTAACATTCTTTAATGATTGTAAAAGTAAGCAGACATACAAAAATTGCTGTAGGAGAAAGAAGAATCAAGAGGTTTTCTCACAGAGACATTCTCTCTTATCTGACCCTGAAATGCTAGTAAATACAATTAGTCACAAGATTGTGTGTGTGTGTTTATTAATTTATATTCTGTTTAATAAAGTATAAGCTGTCAGTTCTGAAAGCTTTTGTTAGGGGACCTGAAGTGGAAAATTGGCTGCCTTGCATATTTTCCTTCTTGTGAATTGAGTTTGAGAAAAATCCCTGGTGGTCACACTAAACATGCTCCATTGGACTGACTTAGCTCACAGACTAGTCTGCAGGCTTTTATCTCCCATTCACCAGTTTCAATGCAACAACTTTATAAACTATGAAATGCTCCATTTTTTCCCAGGTAAAATGGATTACAACTCAAATGCCTTCTTGGAATGGTCAGTGTCTCCTAGAAAAAAATGAAACCAGTAAAGCCCTCACTATCACAGAGAGGGGAATCAACTGATATAAGACAATAAGATACCACTCTGTGGATGGAGGTGTCCACTGGAATAACCTAATCATCTTTGAGTACAGATTTGGGATTTGGATAGGGGACACAGTCTATGAGATTACCCTTTTAGCCCAATTAATCTGGTCCCTCACTGAGCTCATTCTGACAGTTCCTCAGAAAGCCCTGCGCACAGTGCACTGCCATAGGCATTGTCGTCGTTCATTGTTCAGTCGCTTAGTCATGCCCGACTCTGCGAACCTATAAACTGCAGCACCCCAGGCTTCCCTGTCCTTCATTATCTTCCAGAGTTTGCTCAAACTTGTGTCCACTGAGTCAGTTATGCCATCCAAACATTTCAACCTGTCGTATACATTGCAAGTGTGGTAATAAATAAAATTGTACACAATCTTATTGTGATATGTAAATTCTATCAGGCAAAAATCTAATGTATAAACATAAATATCAGGTAGTGACTATAATTATGAGATAGACATGATATGTGATGATATGACAGAAACTGGAAAACTCTATAGAGTGACCAGTGATAGCTCATGAGAATGATTTCAAAAAACAAGATGAGACCTGATTTAATGGGGGTATTAAGAAACATTTCTGGCAAAGTGAGCAGTTAGTTCTGGTACCAAGACATCTAGACAGGAATAAGTAAATGTTGCATGGCTTTACAATTATGTCTAAGCTACAAAGTGGTCAGTCCAGAGCTGTCTTTTCCATAAAAATAAATTTTATTGAATATTTAATAATAAAACTAACAGGCAACAATTATAGAAATGTGAAAAAAGAGGGTAAGAGAAGTTAAACGAAACCCATATATACTCCCACTACCAGAAGATTTTATTTTCACTTGCATACAATGTGTTATTATTTTTATTTCTTTAACACATCTCTGAGCATGCTTAATTAGATATATTCTTGAGGAAAACTCCCATAAACCAGACTTCAAGTCTGGTCTTCATAATTATGGCAGCTTTATAAAGCATATTTGGTATTCTAACAGGAGGTCTATTAACTCTCATTCTATATTCTCATTTAATTTCATTTCCTGTATATTAAATAAATAATTAACAAGAATTAGGGAGCTTTGTTTTTAAATAATTACACAGAAATACATTTCAAATAGAGCAGGTATCTTATGCATACATATGTCAAACTATGAAATCTGAATTCCTATTATTGGGCCTAAGGCTACAAAGATTAGCTAAGTGTTAGTTGCTGAGTCATGTCCAACTCTTTGAGACTCCATGGTCTGTTCCTGTGTTCTCTAGACAGGAATACTGGAGTGGGTTGCCATTCCCTTCTCCAGGTTATCTTCCCAACCGAGGGATCAAACCAGGGTCTCCTGCATTGCAGGCAGACTTTTTACCATCTGAGTTACCAGGGAAGCCCACTAGGTAAAGAAGATATTAAAAAATTCCTGCATGATTCAAATGTTATCAGTTCAGTTAAGTTCAGTCACTCAGTCATGTCCGACTCTTTGCGACCCCCTGAACCTCACTCAGCACGCCAGGCCTCCCTGTCCATCACCAACTCCCAGAGTTCACCCAAACCCATGTCCATTGAGTCGGTGATGCCATCCAACCATCTCATCCTTTGTTGTCCCCTTCTCCTCCTGCCCTCAATCTTTCCCAGAGTCAGGGTCTTTTCAAATGAGTCAGCTCTTTGCATCAGGTGGCCAAAATATTGGAGTTTCAGCTTCAACATCAGTCCTTCCAATGAACACCCAGGACTGATCTCATTTAGGATGGACTGGCTGGATGTCCTTGCAGTCCAAGGGACTCAAATATTATACCAAGGTTAATTTCAGCTATTGGACTACATAATCACTCTACTTATAAATAAACTTATGATATTAAATATTCTGGAAAAAAAGAGTCCTCTCTAATTATGTCCCCAAATGGATCAACACATTATCCTAATTTACCGCTATGCAGCTGACCATGGGAAGAAGTACTGGTTAAGCTCTGAGGGATCTTGGATTACTACCAGCTTTATCAAACTAGATGGCATTGGGCACATCATTCAATTTTTGTGCCAGAAACCTATGATTTCTACCAAAGCATTCATAATCCCTGTCTCTTGGCATCCAGGGGTGTTATGAAGATTACAAGAGATTATCTAAATATATCAATTATTGTTGTTGTTGAGTTGCTAATTCATGTCTCAGTCCTTGTGATTCCCAGACTGTAGGATGCCAGGCTATATCAATTATAGTAGATTAATTATTACAGCATGTTGATTGAACTGGGATATTATACGTGATCATATATTAAAATCAACATTCTAGGAATCAGCAAACTAAGATGGACTAGAATAGGTGAATTTAACACAGATGACCATTATATCTACTACTGTGGGCAGGACTCCCTTAGAAGAAATGGAGTAGCCATCATAGTCAAAAATAAGGTCTGAAATGCAGTACTTGGACACAATATCAAAAACTACAGACTGATCTCTGTTTGTTTCCAAGGCAAACCATTCAGTATCACAGTAATCCAAGTCTATGCCCAGACCAGTAACACTGAAGAAGCTGAAGTTGAATGGTTCTATGAAGACCTACAAGGCCTTCTAGAACTAATACCCCAAAAGATGTCCTTTTTATTATAGGGGACTGGAATGCAAAAGTAGGAAGTCAAGAAATACCTGGAGTAACAGGAAAATTTGGCTTTGGAGTACAGAATGAAGCAGGGCAAAGGCTAATAGAGTTTTGCCAAGAGAACGCACTGGTTATAGCAAACACCCTCTTCCAACAACACAAGAGAAGACCCTACACATGGACATCACCAGATGGTCAACACCAAAATCAGATTGATTATATTATTTGCAGTCAAAGATGAAGAAACTCTATACAGTCAGCAAAAACAAGGCTGGGAGTTGACTGTGGCTCAGATCGTGAACTGCTTATTGCCAAATTCAGACTTAAATTGAAGAAAGTGGGGAAAACCACTAGACCATTCAGGTATGACCTAAATCAAATCCCTTATGACTATACAGTCGAAGTGAGAAATAGATTTAAGGGACTAGATCTGATAGAGTGCCTGATGAACTATGGACGGACATTCGTGACATTGTACAGGAGACAGGAATCAAGACCATCCCCTAGAAAAAGAAATGCAAAAGAGCAAAATGGCTGTCTGAGGAGCCTCAAAAATAACTCTGGAAAAAGAGAAGCAAAAAGCAAAGGAGAAAAGGAAATATATATACATCTGAATGCAGAGTTCCAAAGAATAGCAAGGAGAGATAAGAAAGCCTTCTTCAGAGATCAGTGCAAAGAAATAGAGGGAAAAAATAGAATGGGAAAGACTAGAGATCTCTTCAAGAAAATTAGAGATACCAGGGGAATTTTTCATGCAAAGATGGACTCAATAAAGGACAGAAATGGGATGGATCTAACAGAAGCATAAGATATTAAGAAGAGATGCCAAGAATACACAGAAGAACTATACAAAAAAAATCTTCATGACCCAGATACACAATGGTGTGATCACTCACACTCACCAAGAGCCAGACATCCTGTAATGAGAAGTCAAGTGGGCCTTAGGAAGCATCACCACGAACAAAGCTAGAGAAGGTGATGGAATTCCAGTTGAGCTATTTCAAAACCTAAAGGATGATGCTGTGAAAGTGCTGTACTCAATATGCCAACAAATTTGGAAAACTCAGCAGTGGGCACAGGACTGGAAAAGGTCAGTTTTCATTCCAATCCCTAAGAAAGGCAATCCCAAAGAATGCTCAAATTACCGCACAATTGCACTCATCTCACACGCTAGTAAAGTAATGCTCAAAATTCTCCAAGCCAGGCTTCAGCAATACGTGAACCGTGCACTTTCAGATGTTCAAGCGGTTTTAGAAAAGGCAGAGGAACCAGAGATCAAATTGCCAACATCTGCTGGATCATCGAAAAAGCAAGAGACTTTCAGAAAAATATCTATTTCTGCTTTATTGACTAACCAAAGCCTTCGACTGTGTGGATCACAATAAACTGTGGAAAATTCTGAAGGAGATGGGAATACCAGCCCACCTGACCTGCCTTTTGAGAAACCTGTGTACAGGTCAAGAAATAACAATTAGAACTGGACATGGAACAACAGACTGGTTCCAAATAGAAAAAGGAGTACGCCAAGGCTGTATATTGTCACCCTGCTTATTTAACTTATATGCAGAGTACATCATGAGAAATGCTGGGCTGGATGAACCACAAGCTGGAATCAAGATTGCCAGGAGAAATATCAATAACCTCAGATATGCAGATGACACCACCCTTATAACAGAAAGTGAAGAAGAACTAAAGAGCCTCTTGATGAAAGTGAAAGAGGACAGTGAAAAATTTGGCTTAAAGCTCAACATTCAGAAAATTAAGATCATGGCATCTGGTCCCATTACTTCATGGCAAATAGATGGGGAAACAGTGGAAACAGTGAGAGACTATTTTTCTGGGCTCCAAAATCACTGCAGATGGTGACTGCAGCCATGATTAAAACATGCTTACTCCTTGGAAGGAAAGTTATGAGCAACCTAGACAGCATATTAAAAAGTAGAGACATTACTTTGCCAACAAAGGTCTGTCCAGTCAAGGCTATGGTTTTTCCAGTGGTTATGTATGGATGTGAGAGTTGGACTATAAAGAAAGCTGAGCGCCAAAGAATTGATGGTTTTGAACTGTGGTGTTGGGGAAGACTCTTGTGAGTCCCTTGGACTGCAAGGAGATTCAACCAGTCCATCCTAAAGGAGATCAGTCCTGAGTGCTCATTGGAAGGACTGATGTTGAAGCTGAAACTCCAATACTTTGGCCACCTGATGCGAAGATCTGACTCATTTGAAAAGACCCTGATGCTGGGAAAGATTGAGGGCCAGAGGAGAAGGGAACGACAGAGGATGAGATGGTTGGATGGCATCACTGACTCAATGGACATGGGTTTGGGTGGACTCCCGGAGTTGGTGATGGATAGGGAGGCCTGGTGTGCTGCGGTTCATGGGATGGCAAAGAGTCGGACACGACTGAGCGACTGAACTGAACTGATATGTTAAAAAGTAAAACATTTTGTACAAATTTATAACATAATACCTCTATTTTCATATCTGTGGTGCATAAGGCAATAAAATGCACACACAGTCGTTCTCAACCAACAAGGTCCTACCTATAGCACAGGAACTCTGCTAACTGTTATGTGGCTGCCTGGGATGGGAGAGGATTTTGAGGGATAATGGATACATGTATGTGTACGGCTGAGTCCCTTTGCTGTCCACCTTAAAGTACCATAACATTGTTAATCAGCTATACTGCAATACAAAATTTAACATTATATATTAAAAGAATATATAACTATGCATATATATATATGTGTGTGTGTGTGTATATATATATATATATAAAACTGAATCACTTTGCTGTGCAGCAGAAATTAATGCAACAGTGTAAATAAACTTTACTGCAATAAAATAAATTAAAAAATAAAAATTTTCAGATTACTGTAGGCTTTTTCCATTTGAAACTTTCATTTGTAATCAAACTTAAAGTTAATCTTGGCTTTAGGTCATCTGGAGCCTCTCAAGAATTAGGGGTGAAAGTCCATCTGTGGTTTCCCGTCACAAATTCACAATTTCAAGTAGAAGAAAACAAAGAAACTTTCCTTTACAGTTTTGTTGTTGTTTATTTGTTTGTTTAATTGAAATTCTTTAGCAAAAGGTTTAATCAGTTGTTTGCACTGATTGGCTAATTAGAATACATTTAACCAAGTGCAAAACATCTGGTCAATTTGATTGAGTCCATTATTCAAGCTGCCAATTTTATTTTAAAGAATGCTAATAACCACATTTCGATCATTATAGTTAGCTCCAAATTTCTAAATGATTTGAATCACTCCCTTTCCTCTTTTGGTGAGGATGTTTGGTAAAACTAGCACCAGCAAATTATTTAGGTAGTACCCCAAATCTGCATACTTCAAATGAATACAAAGCTGTCAGGACAAGCAATGATGTTGCCAAAAATCACTGACTCCTAATTGCCCTTGTGGATAGACTGGACCACAGAAAGGGGAGGGAAAACAACCTAAACCAAGCAACAAGATATCATGATTGCCAACTCACACAAGACACCAGAAAAAGGAGCCTCTTCCCCAGTGAATATATGGTGATTCTGACTAGTGAACAGTACATACTGCAGACAGTTGAAGTAGTTACCACACGAGGGCTTCCCTGGTGGCTCAGATGGTAAAGAATCTGCTTGCAATGTAGGAGACCCAGGTTTGATCCCTGGGTGGGGAAGATCCCCTGGAGGAGGCCTTGGCAACCCACTCCAGTACTCTTGCCTGGAGAATTCCATGGATAGAGGAACCTGACAGGTTACAGTCCATGGGGCATCAAAGAGACAGACACGACTAAAGTAAATAACACTTACACTTTTCACTTTCATATGATCAGTGTCAGTGGGAGAAGTGCCCTAATTATTCTCGAATACAAGCTTTAATTTAAATATCAGAATGTTTTTCCTTCCTTTGCTACTGTCTATTAAAATAAACTTTGAACTTGAATGTTCAATTTGCGGTTAACCTCACACCTTATCATTATACTCTCAACAGCAAAAATAATAGTAAAAGCTGCAAGTAACATTTACTGACTTTGTCTACAGGGTTTATTTATTTATTATCCCATTTTTAGAGATGATGTTACAAAGGCTCAGAGGGGGCTAAGTAACTTGTTCAAGGCAAGAGAGGTATTAATGGTGGAAGTTCATTCAAACCCATGCTATACAAACCAAAGCAGACATAATTACTACATTATTTTGTTCATGAGAATAGATATCTGAACCAATGATAAAATCAAAAGTATGACTGTGCTCAAGAATGAACTTCTTTTAATTAGATCCACTATATATCATTATATATCAAGTAACACTGTATGAAGTCCACTCTATCATCTTTTGAAACATTTTCATATATCTGTCTTCCATTAGGGGCTTCCCTGGTAGCTTAGATGGTAAAGAATCTGCCTGTAATGCAGGAGATCCAGGTTTGATTCCTGGATGTTGAGAGGCTCCTCACACATGCTTCCAGTAAGAAGGCAAGGTTATAATCTGTTTACCTACCTGATCCTCTTTCTAGATCTTTAGCTTTCTAAAGATAGGCATATTTCTTTATTTTTATGTCTCCAGCACAGTCTTAGAAGCATAGTCTTATACATGAGTAAATAATTTTTGAGTAAAATTTTCTACTAAAGCTCAGAATGGCAAGAAGACCTTTGGAGCATCTCTCAACTTCACAATTCCTCAGCACAAGTTTTCATGGAGACCTTCCTGTTCCTGGTAGTGGTAGCTATTTAAAAAACACTGAAACACCTCACCATAGTAATGCAGTTCAAGATTTTAGGAAATATTATTCAGCTTTAATGCAGATGAAAGATAAACCATTTCTTGGCACGATATATTGTAGTTTCTATATTTTGGTATAGCAATGGATCAGCAAAATTAAATACATGTAATTGTGTCTAGTGATAGGACTACTGTTCCTAGGCAATTAGAAAGGCCTGTCAATGTTCAAATGCCCAAGGTACTTGAAAAAAGTCAGTGAAATGCCAAATGTGTCCTCCACATGGTAAGTATCCAAGAAAACAAGTACATAGCTACTAAAAAATATTACCCAAGTTTGGAAGCAAGCACTACGAATTTTAAGATGTGGAACCTTGGGCAAAGTACATAAACCATTTGTCTTAGATTTCTCATCTTTAATATTGAAGATAAAAAGGGATTTTTGTGAACATCAAATACCTTAAGCTACACGAAGCACAAAGCACTTAAAATAATATCCAGTATACTTTATTCAATATATTTAACTTCCTATGGTCTATTTATTTACTTAGAACATCGATAATTATAAGAGGTATCTCTTTCTGCATTTGCTATGGAACTATAAAAAGTAAAGACAATTGGCATTGTAATCAAATTTTTTGTCTCAACATATGTTTCCTCACTACAGTTTTGCTTTTTTGTCTGCTTTCATTGAAAGAGAAGGTTAAGAGATCTATCATTTTTTTAGGCAGTGTGCCTCTATTACCTCATCTGATCCTGAAATCATCTTAATAAATGAAGTTTAAATAAATTACTTAACTTATTCAGATTCACACCACTTATTAGTGGTTGAGGTCAGAGTAAAACCCAGTTTTCTCTGATTCAGAAAACCATATTCTACAGAAAAGTTTTTCATTACATGTGTTGGAAGATGAGAGTAATTTGGGGATGCTAGAGTTAAGATAAAATTTTAGTATGATGTTAAGAATAAACACATTTTTAATAGTTTAATAAATTCACAATGAACTATCATAATACAGTTTTTCAACCAACAGATCACAAAAATACAATTAAAATTTGGTCATTTAATGGGTTCATATAGTTCTACTACAGATCTCTGAAATGGGGGCAACAGAACCAGAGGAAAAATGTCTTGGTATGAACTGTATGGAGGATTTAGAATGGGCCTAGAAGAAAAGTGAAGTCCCATAAAGTGAGTGCCTACCTTCCAAATTTTTACTGAATGAATGAATAAATAAATGAATGAATCTGTGTATGATATTGATGTATACATAGTAACAGAAAGGGACTGTTAGTTTACAGTCTGGGAAGATAACCAAAGAACATTTAAGAGTGCTTCATTTGGAACAGAATGAAAATTCCCCTTCTCCCCTGCACAGAGGAATATCTAGAATGGCCTTTTCCATCAATGTAAATTCCAGAAGTGTGTGAATTGTATTTTTTTATGAAAAGGTGTATGGTCAATTAAATTTGGCAAATAATATATAGCCACTCTTGGGCTGCCCTGGTAAAAAAAATCTTCCTGCAATGCAGGAGACCCGGGTCAACCCCTGGATTGGGAAGCTCCTCTGGAGAAGTGAATGGCAACCCACTCCAGTATTCTTGCCTGAAGAATTCCGTGGACAGAGGAACTGGTGGGTTGCAGTCCAGGGGGTCGCAAAGAGTCGGGTATGACTGAGCGTCTAACACTTTCACACTTTCAAAACCACCTCTTAGAGATCCATCAGCCACAGAGGCAAATTATAGGCTCTGAAAAATCTTATGGTATGATAACCCGGAAAATCCCTAATCTGTGTAATCACAGAAGTGCTTCATCCCATAACAGCCATTAGCCTCTGACAGAACTATTAATAGCTATCCAAGGCACATAATTTGGGATACAATCTTCTACAGGATTCTTATCCATAAGAATGTTATTTAGCCAGTTCCCTTTTGATACTTTATGTGATTAAGTTGTTAAGTATTCTTTCTATTATTCAAAATATAAGTGTTGGGGGGGGGGGGGCTAGTTAAGGTCTTTCACAAAGGAAAAACGCAGTTTCTGAAATGAGTCTTTCATCCCCAGAGGCCACAAAAACAAGACCTTTGCCCTCTGCAATGTCAGCTCATGGGCATCTAGGCAGCGACGCTTCATCTCCCTAACTGCCCTTTCTCTGACTGTTCACTTGTGTGGTGGAAAGTGGTCCCTCAGGGAAAAATGGCTCTGGGGATTGTTAGCAGGTTATACAGCTGAGTTGACTACAAGGCTGCTGGCAGGCAAGCAATGCCTTTGTGTGCCAGAGAGAAAAGAGAGCAAAGCAGCTGCTCCTGAGAAACTCTGGTTCAGTTCAGGTTCTAGCAGGCATGCAGCAGGCTTCCCACCGTGGGATCTCTCTCCACACTGGCTGGGCTCTGAAACCCCTACAGCTGATGCCACTGAACAGGAGGGACAGGGAGCCTCTGAGGCTCTGCCAGGACATACTGGGATAGGGAGAACCAGGGTCTCTCTCTCTCTCTAGGGTGATCAGTCTGATACCTTCCAAATCTCTTTGAAGAAGATATGCTGTCAAGGCATATGGGCTGATTCTGGACTTCCCCTGGAACATATAAAGCTGAAGGAAAGAAAGTCACAGGCTGATATTCTCTGCTCTTACCCACAGACTGTCACACTTCTGCTCACTGGACACTACATTCTGGGGATTACACCAGGATTTTTATTGTCATGATTGTATAGATGCTAAGTTGTATCCAACTCTTTTGCGACCCCACGGACCATAGCCCGCCAGGCTCCTCAATCTATGGGATTGTCCAGGCAAGAATACTGGGTTGCCATTTTCTCCTTCAGGGGATCTTCCCAACCTAGGGATCAAACCCATGTCTCCTGCACTGGCAGGTAGATTCTTTACTGCTGAATCACTGAGAAGCACCAGGTTCTTTAGTAGATGAAAAATGAGCAACATAATACTCTCCCTTGTCCCTCAATGAGCTTAAGTACTAATTTGATGAGATAAGATGGATGCATTTTAAAAAGATAAATAGCCATGCAAAGCAGTTGATCAAAGCTAATTTATCTGGTCCCATCACTTCATGGGAAATAGATGGGGAAACAGTGGAAACAGTGGCTGACTTTCTTTTTTTGGGCTCCAAAATCACTGCAGATGGTGATTGCAGTCATGAAATTAAAAGACGCTCACTCCTTGGAAGGAAAGTTATGACCAACCTAGTTAGCATATTAAAAAGCAGAGACATCACTTTGCCAACAAAGGTCCATCTAGTCAAGGCTATGGTTTTTCCAGTGGTCATGTATGGATGTGAGAGTTGGACTGTGAAGAAAGCTGAGTGCCAAAGAATTGATGCTTCTGAACTGTGGTGTTGGAGAAGACTCTTGAGAGTCCCTTGGACTGCAAGGAGATCCAACCAGTCCACCCTAAAGGAGATCAGTCCTGGGTGTTCACTGGAAAGACTAATGCAGAAGCTGAAACACCAATACTTTGGCCACCTCACGTGAAGGGTTGACTCATTGGAAAAGACCCTGATGCTGGGAGGGATTGGGGGCAGGAGGAGAAGGGGACGACAGAGAATGAGATGGCTGGATGGCATCACTGACTCGATGGACATGAGTTTGAGTAATCTCCAGGAGTTGGTGATGGACAGGGAGGCCTGGCGTGCTGTGGTTCATGGGGTCACAAAGAGTCGGACATGACTGAGCGACTGAACTGAACTGAATTTATCAGGTGAATTGAACAGATTAAAATTGCTAGAGGAGGACAGTTCAAGCCAAGAGAAATGACTTTGCGTAAGGACTGGGAGGAAGTAAAGCAGTAGGTCACTGAAGGAGACAGAACTTGGCTGAAGAAGAGTTTGAAAGAAAAGTTTAGAATGGTGAGGAATCCTGGATGCCAGGCTAAAGAATAAAATTTAGGCATTAATGTTTGTTGAAGATGAAAGTGAGCTGGCTTCCCATCTCTGTGATGCTACATCCTCTTCCCCTAAAAGCATAATCCCATGCTCATTCATACCAAGTTGTTTGCTGTCACCCACACACATGATGTTCTTGCCTGCTTTTCTCTGTCAATGCTATTCTCACTCTTTGGAACATCTTTTCCATCTTTGTATCCTGCTGACCTCATCCTATTATTTATGTAGTTCAACTATTCCAGCTGACCTGTCACTGAATACAAATGTAACATCAGTGTAACATTCAAGATGAATTCCCAAATGACCAGAGTCCTTAGTCTCACCTACCTGAGCAATAGACATTGGCTCCCTTTCAACATCTTTTAAGTTATTTCTGAGGGGTTCACATGAGAAATATTTACATTCAATCGCTATGATCTTGACTTCTTGTTCACAGGACAACTGCTTTTGGAGAAATCATCTCTTCCACTGCTGCACTGAGCCATTATTTGTAATCCTTCAGTAGTGACCATGCTAAGCTCTCAAAGGGCCAGAGCCCTGTCATGGGAATACTGGGGTTGGTGAAGGGTGATGTGTCCAGTGGGTTTTACTGTTCACTTTGTATTGAACAGCTGCAAACACCGGCCACATATGCCCTTTCTTAACCGCAGTCACTCCAAAAATGTACTGAAATGGCCTTTGTTTCACCTGTTTTCTGCCATGCTCATCCCTATGCCAAGGGTAGTAGAGACAGAATACTGTTGATAGGCCTTTATCATATTCTACCCATGGATCTAAGAATAAACGAGTCTCCCATGAAGCATTTGGCCTAACAGTAGAAGAGAGTTGCTTTGTAATATTAAAAAGAAAATTGGGAACATTTTACAGAAAATTAGCAGACGAATGTTATAGAAGCAGAAATAATAGCTGTTCACTACTGCTTCAAAGCAATACCATTTGCACCCAGGATCTCTCAGTCTTTTATCTTACAAGCTCCCCTTCTTCAATAGACCCTGAATCCCTTTTCCAAAGAAATTAATCAAAAGCAACCCAACAGTCTAAGAGAGAAAAGGAAGATAAATGTTATGTCATACTATTCATCATCCTTTTCTCTCTGTTCTCAACCTGTCAAGAATAAAACCTTTCAAACACCATCCTCAGGCCCCTTCCTCATTTCAGAACATTTACTCCTACTTCTGACAATAAAAAATGCCAGTGAGAACTACCATGGAACAGGTTCACTGACCAAAAGTTAACCTGGTTTGGCCTCAACTAAAATACTCAGCTATATTTAATTGCACCTCAATCATTTTATCTTCTGGGAGTCTTCTAAGGGACATTGGGTCATAGTCAAGGCCCCTGCTTGTCCATTTCTTAAAATCAGTTTATTACTTTATTCTTTGTTATTCTAAATTTCTTGCCTTGCTCTAAGAATGAGAGTCTCAATATCAGGAATCATATCTTTTTTCAATGAATCATACTTAATTCCATACCTTTCATCACCAAGCTCCCTAAACCTAGAATAATGCATAATAGAGAAAAAGCCCCCATAAATAATTGTTAAAATAATAATTTAATAAATAATGAAACAATGAATAATGAAAGATTTGGTTTAGAAACTTTAGCTTACTGGCAGGATACAGGTGGTTCAAAGCGGAGAGAGCTAATAGGAAAAAGTTAATTTTAAGTGAACTCTGTCATTTTACATCCCAGAGCCATTACCAAAAATTTCAAGAAGTTCATTGTATAACGCAATTACAAGGTAATCCACACAGCAAGTTGCTTAACATGTTCTCTGGTCTCTGGGAACTTTAAATCTATTAAAAACAAAACTGGTAAGAAGCATAGGTAAACAAACATCAGAGTCAATGACATAAATTTGGATTATTCACAAGTTCAGGGTAAATATATAACACAGGCTGACAGGTAGCAAAGGAGTTAAGGGGTGGCACTGGAGGGAAGAAAGAGGGAACTAGAAATTTTACTTCTAAACAAGGAAAATTTCAACAACACTCAGAAGCCTAATTCACCTCAAACTGTTGTTTCACTTAAGGAAAGTGAAATGATACAAAGCCTTTCCATTGAATAAAACCTGGGCCAAAGCAATGGACAAATTATTCTTTAAACATTTGCCACTGACATTGAATAAAGCAATCAAAAGAAAGCAAAGGATTTCTAAATCTATGCCATTCTCCCTTGAGAGCACAATTCAAGTAAGAACTATTGCTGTGTCTATCTCTCTGGTTCATTTGAAAATTGAAATGTCTCTTCAATTCAAAGAGAGCAAAATGGAAGAGAGGGATGGTCTGCAAGCTTACAAAACTAGCTGAAAAGTCTGAATGGGAGAAATTATCTAAAATGGAACTATTAGGAGTTCCAGAGACATAAAGAGTATGAAGTAGTCTATACTGGTATCGCTAGGCTGATAAGGAGTTGCAAGGGGGCACGGTATTGAGGGGAACTTAATGGCTTTCATGCCATCCTTTCTCCCATGGGAGATCATTCTATGCACATACGTATTCTTCTGATCAATATACATCTATTGGTGATTTATTTATCATGTAGGACCTTCCTATTGCTGCAAATTCAAAGATAAATAAAACATAGACCCTGAGAAAATCATAATTCAAAAAGACACATGCACCCCAATGTGCACTGCAGCACTATTTACAACAGCCAGGATATGGAAGCAACCTAGATGTCCATCAGTAGTTGAATGGGTAAAGAAGATGTAGTACACATATACAATGCAATATTACTCAGCCATAAAAGGAAACAAAACTGGGTCATTTGCAGAGATGTGGATGGACCTAGAGTCTGTCATACAGTGTGAAGTCGGAAAGAGAAAGAAGCATCATATACTAAGTCATATGTGTAAAATCTGGAATAAATGGTATAGATGAACGTATTTTCGGGACAAGAAAAGAGACATAGAAGTAGAGAAAGTAGATGACATGTAGGGAGGATGGGGCAGGAATTTGGAGACTAGGACTGAGGTATATGCATTTCCATTTGTAAAACAGATAGCTAGTGGGCAACAGCTGCATAGAGCAGGGAACTCAGCTTGGTGCTCTGTGATGACCTAGGGGCTTGGGGTGCGAGGAGGTGGGATAGAGGTCCAAGGGAGAGAGGATCTATGGATACATATAGATGATGCACTTTGTTGACAGCAGAAACCAACACAACATCACAAAGCAACTACATTGTTGCTGCTGTGTAGTCACTAGGTCATGTCCAACTCTTCTGTGACCCCATAGACTGCAACCCATCAGAGTCCTCTGTTCATGAGCTCTCCCAGGCAAGAATACTGGAGTGGGTTGCTGTTCCCTTCTCCAAAGGATCTCCCTGACCCAGGGATCAAAACTGTGTCTCCTGCATTGCATGCAAATTCTTTGTCTCTCAGCCAAAAAGAGAATAAAAAGTGAAAGTGAAAGTCGCTCAGTTGTGTCCGACTCTTTGCAACCCCATGGACTATACAGCCCATGGAATTCTCCAGGCCAGAATACTGGAGTGGGTACCCTTTCCCTTCTTCAGAAAGAATAAAAACTTAGCCCCTATTTCTGGTTCTGCTAACCACAGTGCATCTTATGTTAGAATAAACATACTGCAGATAAAAATTATAAACTCTAGACAAAATATAAAATATAATACTTTGGAGTAACTGAAGAGGGAAGAAAAGGGGTCACAAATTGCAGGGTATTTAACCCTTGAAAGAAGTGAAAAGCCCTGGAAGAGATCCATTTCTATAGGGTTTTTCCCTCTGTAAGAACCCCCAGTGTGCACAGTGAAGAACAGCTTTATTATAAACAAAAATATGGTATCGATTTGTTTTGGATTTCAGAGAACGAACTTCGTGCTGCCAAAGTGACTGGACATTGATAGCAAAAAAGGCAGAAGGAATGGACATGCATTGATGGGAGCCTCAAATCCAACTTTAATCTTCCCTAAATTCTTGACTGACACATCTACTGTTCACCTGTGGGAGATATTCTAAATGTTCCAGTGGGAAATAACTATTAATAGTTGAATATCCAAAACAGAGCTTTTAGCTTCTATCAATCACTATGGAAAGAAAGTATTTGAATCTTGTCAGATCACATCATTTTGGTAAACACTTTTTCAATTTTATTTCTGGCAAATAATAAAACTAAATTTAATTCAAGATGATTAGTAAGTAAATTAAACACTTGAAAGAAAAAAGAACACTACCTTTCATAAAAAGATGATATGATCTGGAGTCTTCTCAATGTTATGAACATTTAGAAAACAATAAAGAAATTACCAGACATATAAAGAAGCAGCAAATGTGACTCACTGAGGGAAAAAGGTCAATAAAATGGACCCTAACATGATCCAAGTTTTGAAATTAGTAGAAAAGATTTTCAAAATAACTATTAGAATTATGCTCAGGGTTTTAAAAGGAACATAGACAGGGAACCAATTTCAGCAAAGAAATGAAAATTATAAAAATAATGAAATAGAAAGCCTACAATACAAAAGAATACTATTGAAAATGTTTAAAAAGATAAATTTATTAGCATATTGGATATTAAGAGGACAGAACAGTGAACAGCAAGATAAATGAAGATTAAGTGATGAGTAACAAAGATAAAGTAATTTTTTAAATGAACAATGAATCAGTGACCTTAAAATATTAAATGGTCTAATATATGTGTGTTGGATTCATCAAGAGACAAACAAGAATGGTAGAGAAAAAATACTGAAGAAATAATGGCAAAAAAATTACAATTTCAGTGAAAAACATTGACTTCAAAATCCAATAAGCTCAGCAAACTTCAAGTAGAATTAATACAAAGAAAGGTATAACATCATGATCTTCAGTTCAGTTCAGTTGCTCAGTCATGTCCAACTCTGCGACCCCATGAATCGCAGCACGCCAGGCCTCCCTGTCCATCACAACCTCCCAGAGTTTACTCAAACTCATGCCCATTGAGTTGATGATGCCATCCAGCCATCTCATCCTCTGTTGTCCCCTTCTCCTCCTGTCCTTAATCCTCTCAGCATCAGGATCTTTTCCAACGAGTCAACTCTTCACACGAGGTGGCCAAAGTATTGGAGTTTCAGCTTCAACATCAGTCCTTCCAATGAGCACTCAGGACTGATCTCCTTTAGGATGGACTGGTTGGATCTCCTTGCAGTCCAAGGGACTCAAGACTCTTCTCTAACACCACAGTTCAAAAGCATCAATTTTTCTGCGCTCAGCTTTCTTCACAGTCCAACTCTCATACATGACCACTGGAAAAACCATAGCCTTGACCAGACAGACCTTTGTTGGCAAAATAATGTCTCTGTTTTTTAATATGCTATCTAGGTTGGTCATAACGTTCCTTCCAAGGAGTAAGCATCTTTTAATTTCATGGCTGCAGTGACCATCCGCAGTGTTTTTGGAGCCCAAAAAAATAAAGTCTGACACTGTTTCCACTGTCTCCCCATCTATTTCCCATGAAGTGATGGGACTGGATGCCATGATGTTAGTTTTCTGAATGTTGAGCTTTAAGCCAACTTTTTCACTCTCCTCTTTCACTTTCATCAAGAGGCTTTTTAGTTCCTCTTCACTTTCTGCCATAAGGGTGGTGTCATCTGCATATCTGAGGTTATTGATATTTCTCCTGGCAATCTTGATTCCAGCTTGTGCTTCTTCCAGCCCAGAGTTTCTCATGATGTACTCTGCATATAAGTTAAATAAGCAGGGTGACAATATGCAGCCTTGACGTACTCCTCTTCCTATTTGGAACCAGTCTGTTGTTCCATGTCCAGTTCTAACTGTTGCTTCCTAACCTGCATACAGGTTTCTCAAGAGGCAAGTCAGGTGTTCTGGTATTCCCATCTCCTTCAGAATTTTCCAGTTTATTGTGGTCCACACAGTTGAAGGCTTTGGCGCAGTCAATAAAGCAGAAATAGATGTTTTTCTGGAACTCTCTTGCATTTTTGATGATCCAGCAGATATTGGCAATTTGATCTCTGGTTCCTCTGCCTTTTCTAAAACCAGCTTGAACATCTGGAAGTTCACAGTTCACGTATTGCTGAAGCCTGGCTTGGAGAATTTTGAGGATTACTTTAATAGCGTGTGAGATGAGTGCAATTGTGCGGTAGTTTGAGCATTCTTTGGCATTGCCTTTCTTAGAGACTGGAATGAAAAGTGACTTTTTCCAGTCCTGTGCCCACTGCTGAGTTTTCCAAATTTGTTGACATATTGAGTGCAGCACTTTCACAGCATCATCTTTCAGGATTTGAAATAGCTCAACTGGAATTCCATCACAGCCACTAGCTTTGTTTGTAGTGATACTTTCTAAGGCCCACTTGACTTCACATTCCAGGATGTCTGGCTCTAGGTGAGTGATCACACCATCATGATTATCTGGGTTGTGAAGATCTTTTTTGTACAGTTCTTCTGTGTATTCTTGCCACCTCTTCTTCATATCTTCTGCTTCTGTTAGGTCTATACCTTTTCTGTCCTTTATCAACCTATCTTTGCATGATATGTTCCCTTGGTATCTCTAATTTTCTTGAAGAGATCTCTAGTCTTTCCCATTCTGTTGTTTTCCTCTATTTCTTTGCATTGATCGCTGAGGAAGGCTTTCTTATCTCTCCTGGCTATTCTTTGGAACTCTGCATTCAAATGGGAATATCTTTCCCATTCTCCTTTGCTTTTCGCTTCTCTTCTTTTCACAGGTGTTTGTAAGGCCTCCTCAGACAACCATTTTCCTTTTTGCATTTCTTTTCCATGAGGATGGTCTTGATCCCTGTCTCCTGTACAATGTCATGAACCTCCGTACATAGTTCATCAGACTCTCTATCAGATCTTGTCCCTTAAATCTATTTCTCATTTCCAATCAGTAGTGACCGAAAGCGCCAGGCTGCGAAAGCGCAGGAGCGGCGGCCGAGAGGAACTTAACTTCCCCACGTCTGAGGTCAGGGGCGGCAGCCGAGAGGAACTACCCCACCTCCAAGGAGCCGCTGCTGCACGGGGGCAGGTGGGCCAAGAGGAGCTACTCCACGATCAAGGCCAGGAGGGGCGACCATGAGAAGATACCTCTCGTCCAAGGTAAGAAGCAGCGGCTGCGCTTTGCTGGAGTAGCAGTGAAGAGATACCCCACATTCAAGGTAAGAGAAACCCAAATAAGATGGTGGGTGTTGCGAGAGGGCATCAGAGGGCAGACACACTAAAACCATAATCACAGAAAACTAGCCCATCTGATCACAGGACCACAGTCTTTTCTAACTCAATGAAACTAAGACATGCCATGTGGGACCACCCAAGACAGTCGGGTCATGGTGGAGAGGTCTGACAGAATGTGGTCCACTGGAGAAGGGAATGGCAAACCACTTCAGTATTCTTGCCTTGAGAACCCCATGAACAGTATGAGAAGGCAAAATGATAGGATACTGAAAGAGAAACTCCCCAGGTTGATAAGTGCCCAATATGCTACTGGAGATCAGTGGAGAAATAGCTCCAGAAAGAATGAAGGGATGGAGCCAAAGCAAAAACAATACCCAGTTGTGAATGGGACTGGTGATAGAAGCAAGGTCCGATGCTGTAAAGAGCAACATTGCATAGGAACCTGGAATGTTAGGTCCATGAATCAAGGCAAATTGGAAGTGATCAAACAGAAGATGGCAAGAGTGAATGTCGACATTCTAGGAATCAGCGAACTAAAATGGACTGGAATGGGTGAATTTAACTCAGATGACCATTATATCTACTACTGTGGGCAGGAATCCCTTAGAAGAAATGGAGTAGCCATCATGGTCAACAAAAGAGTTCAAAATACAGTACTTGGATGCAGTCTCAAAAACGACAGAATGATCTCTGTTCATTTCCAAGGCAAACCATTCAATCTCACGGTAATCCAAGTCTATGCCCCAACCAGTAACGCTGAAGAAGCCGAAGTTGAACGGTTCTATGAAGACATACAAGACCTTTTAAAACTAACACCCAAAAAAGATGTCCTTTTCATTATAGGGGACTGGAATGCAAAAGTAGGAAGTCAAGAAACACCTGGAGTAACAGGCAAATTTGGCCTTGGAGTACAGAATGAAGCAGGGCAAAGGCTAATAGACTTTTGCCAAGAGAATGCACTGGTCATAGCAAACACCCTCTTCCAACAACACAAGAGAAGACTCTACACATGGACATCACCAGATGGCCAACACCGAAATTAGATTGATTATATTCTTTGCAGCCAAAGATGGAGAAGCTCTATACAGTCAGCAAAAACAAGACCTGAAGCTGACTGTGGCTCAGATCATGAACTCCTTATTGCCAAATTCAGACTTAAACTGAAGAGAGTAGGGATAACCACTAGACCATTCAGGTATGACCTAAATCAAATCATGATCTTAGACTATCACAATCAAACTCCTGAAAACCAAATACAAAGAAGTCTTGAAAGTTTCCAGAGAAAGAAGATTCATTATATATAGAACAAAAATTTGAATGTAAGTTGACTTCTCATTAGAAACAGTGAAATTAGAAGACAAAGAAATGATATTTTACATCTAAAATAAACTCAACAGTTTATGTGCAGAAGAAAAATAAGCCAAAAATGAGAGTAAAATAACAATTTTTAGTAAACTTGACAGAATCTACCACCAGCAGACCTGCAGTATAAGAAACCCTAAAGAAAATTCTTTCTGATGAAGGAAAAGGATTCAAAATGAAACATATATACAGACCAAAAAAAAAAAAAAAAAGAGAGAAGAATCAGAAATGATAAATAGGCAGTCGTAAATGCTTTTTACATAATAACACAATACTTTTCATCTCAGTTTCTTTAGAGCCAAATGACAGCTTAAATTTTAAAAATTATACCATTATATTATGAGGTCAATAATGTGTATAAATATAAACATTTATATGACATGATAGTGCACAAATTAAGGGAAATAAGGAATTAAATATTATAAGGTTCTATTGTTTTATAAGAGCCAGTATGTTGTTAAATCTAAACGGACTGTGATATGTTACAGATCCCTGCTGGAATCACAAGAGAAACCACCAAAAATATACAAATATAGGTAAAAAGCAAAAAAAGGAATTAAAATAATTATTTTAAAAGGAAAGAGAAACAGATAAACTATGAACAGGTGGAACAAAACAAAAAATTTTTAAAGGTTAGACAAACGTCAGCCTTATCAATAATTATATTAAATATAGGGGCGTGGAGAGAGCAGCGCGGTGCACCACCGGCATGCCGCACGGCTGGGCACGGAGGAACAGCGGAGAGTCCCTGCCGAAGGCGGGCGCGCCTGGGCGGCGATCGCGGTGGCGGCATGGGGCCCCTGAGGACGCGTGGATGGGCACGCACCCTAAGTATTTAGAAATGATGGAGTTAATTATAAGTGATGCCACCCAAGTTTATATAGTGTTCTTGGTTTGCCTGGACCTCACAGAGAGTAAAAGCTGGCCTGAAGTAAACTGTGGGATTACTAGATCTCCAGCTCATCTGCCTTCTTGGCACTGAGACAGAAGGAGAAGGGTTTACAGTCTGTGGGACCTACGTCCGTCAGTGCTTCCCTCAGCCATAATAGGATATGGGGGATCTTGAAGGTATCCTGAAAATTGCAAGGTGATTCCGACTTGCCTATGTCTTTTATTTTGTCCATAGTGGAGTCTGACTCCACAACAGTCGACTACAAACTCACTGATGGATTTATGCTGCCAGATCCTAAGAATATTTCCCTTAGAAGATTACACCTATACTTCTTGATGCTTACTTTATTCACACAGAATTGGATTGTGAACCATCAGCTTGGTTCATCTTTGATTTGAGATAGTAAGAGATGACTTAGCTGGTCCCATTCCAGAAGTTTTCTTTTTTGAAGAATAAAACTTTCCCATATAGAAGATTGTATTTTGTTAAAAAAAATAGTAAGAGAGTTGCTCTAGAACTTTCTTATCTGGAGACAGTTTAATTATAGTCATATGCAAGTTTATGCCTATGCTGTATTCAGAAGGATAGAACATTCTTGAGACCACCATCTGTTTTCCTTACTCAACTTTCTCAGTGCCTTTTGGTCAGGATAGCTAGTCTGCAGAAATGGAGAATTTACTTTAGTCTGCTTTTTTAACCTCAGTAGAAAGTGTTCTTTTGATTGGTTTTCATGATGCAATTAATTTTATTTCCTTCTTTGGTTAACTTTAAATCAATTAAAAACATGCTCATCCAGAGTATAAAATTGCATGTATAGATTAATAGGGACCAAAGAAGTGCTACCTACCAGAGTACTGGGCCTTTTTTTCCCCATTCTTACTACTACCACCCTACTGTATCATAGCTAGAATATTACAGGAGAGATATTAATAGTAGGTCACACTGTGAAACTTAAAAACATTTCTTATGTAGACCCAGTTTTTCTACTTTTGATAATACCTCTTAATTAATTGTTGTCTAGAAAGGTGTTTTAAAAGTTGAAGGCAAGAGTCAGCAAAATTTTCTGGAAAGTGCCAGAAAGGAACTACTTTAGGTTTTCCAGGCCATATAGATTTTCTCACAACTTCTCAACTATGCTGCTTGTAGGACAAAAATAACTGTGGACAGTATGCAAATGAAGGGATATGGCTGTATTCCAATAAAACCTTATTTACAAATGCAGGGCCATAGTTTGCCAACTCCTGCTCTGGGGAAATAGTCAATAAATATACATAGCTAATGAATGGTGTGTTATGTTACCATTAAAAGTTAGTAATGAATGCACTGTAAAACATGAAAAAATACTTAGTAAAAAGAAAAAAGATACAAAAGTGTATGAATGTGTATGATAATGGCTGTAAATAACACACCAAAAGAGGACAAAAATAAATTCCTAACTGTGGTTATAATAGGAGGGCAGGACAGTAAATGGATGACTTTGTCTTTCTTTAAGATTTTAGTTTTTCTTTATTTGTATTACTTTTATAATAAAAATGTTTTTAAATTAAAAAAAATATTAAATATAAATGAAATATACACATATTCAAAAGAGATGAAGACTAGATAAAAAGTTAACACCCATCTATGTACTTGACTAAAACAGTTACATTTTACTTTTTTACTTTGCTTTTTTAATTTTTTTTATTGTAGTAAGAGTTACATAATATAAAACATACTATTTAACCATATTTAACTGTTCAGTTCAGTGGCACAGGGTACATTCACACTATTATGCAACTCTCACCATCACCCATCATCCATCTCCACCTTCCTAAACTGAAACTCTGTCCACATTAAATACTAACTCCCAAATAGACATTTCTCCAAAGAAGACATGCAAATAGGCAAGAGGCACATGAAAAGATGCTCAACATCACTAATTACTAGAGAAATGCAAGTCAAAACTACAATGAGGTACCATTTCACACCTGTCAGAATGGCCATCACCAAAAATCTACAAACAATAAATGCTGGAGAGGGTCTGGAGAAAAGGGAACCCTCTAAAACTCTTAGTGGCAATGTAAATTGATACAACCACTATGGAGAAGAGTATGGAGGTTCCTTAAAGAAACTAAAAATGGAACTATGATAGGACCGAGAAATCCTACTCCTGGGCATACACCTGAAGAAAACCGTAATTCCAAAAGATACGTGTACTCCAATGTTCACTGCTGCACTATGTACAATAGTCAGGACACGGAAGCAACCTAAATGTCTATCAACAGGGGAATGGATAAAGATATGGAATATGCACACAATGGAATTATTACTTAATCATCAAATAGTTTGCAATTTCAATGTAAAGAACTAGAGGGCTGAAAGTCTAGGATAGAAAAAAAACTAAACTATTTCAACAGTTAAGTAAGAAAGCTGGGGTGGTTCTAGTAATTTCAAATGAAACAGATTTCAGCAAAGCTGATTTTGAAAGAAAAATCGTGTATTTTCTTATCATAGATAGAGTACCCTGTAAATGTTAATTGGGCACAGTTAATAGTTCTGTTCCAAGTGTTCAATAATCTAGCTAAGTTTTTGTTGACATATACTATCAATTTCTGAAAGAAGTCTTATCTCTAGGTATAATTATGTGTAAGTCTACTTATTAGATACTCACATCTTATTAGCTTTGCTTCATGTCTTTAGAGGCTCCACTCTTCTGTGTGTGTTATGTCTTTTTTAGGAATCAATGCTTTTTCATTCTTCTTCTTTATTTCTGATAATATATCTACTTTTAAAGCCTACTTGGTCTGGTGGTATGATTTCTATAGTCACTTCAGTTGTTACATATTTCCTATATTTTTTATTTTTAATATGTCAGCATTTTTTAATAGAATATAGATACTATATTTAATCCACTCTCACAATTCCGGTTTTTTAATTATAATATTGAGACTGGCCATATTTAATTGTTAATGTGGTTGAACTGAAATCCACCACACTGCTCTTTTCTTGTTTTTCCTTATTCTTCGATTTTTTTGCTGTTTTCTTTTTAATTACGATGTTTGTGATTCCATTTTATCCCCATGGCTGGATTAATAGTTATATTTATTTGGGATGTCTTTTGTGGATCTTTTAGGGTTTACAGTACTCATAAATTTATCAAATTCCATATTCATTTATTAACATGTTCAGTTCTGTTCAGTTCAGTTCACTCTCTCAGTTGTGTCTGACTCTTTGCGACCCCATGGACTGCAGCACACCAGGCTTTCATGTCCACCACCAGCTTCCAGAGTTGCTCAAACTCATGTCCATCAGGTCGGTGAAGCCATCCAACCATCTCATCCTCTGTCATCCCATTCTCCTGCCTTAAATCTTTCCCAGCAGCAAGGTTTTTTCCAATGAATCAGTTCTTCTCATCACATGGCCAAAGTATTAGAGTTTCAGCTTCAGCATCAGTCCTTCCAATGAATATTCAGGACTGATTTCCTTTAGGATGGACTTGTTGGATCGTGCAGTCCAAAGAACTCTCAAGAGGCTTCTCTAACACCACAGTTCAAAAGCATTAATTCTTTGGTGCTCAGCTTTCTTAATAGTCCAACTTTCACATCCATACGTGACTACTGTAAAAACCATAGCTTTGACTAGACAGACCTTTGTTGGCAAAGTAATGTCTCTGCTTTTTAATATGCTGTCTAGGTTGGTCATAACTTTTATTCCAAGGAGAAAACATCTAATTTCATGGCTGCAGTCACCATCTGCAGTGATTTTGGAGCCCCCCCAAAATAAAGTCTCTCACTGTTTCCGTTATTTCCCCATCTATTTGCCATAAAGTGATGGGACTGGATGACATGATCTTAGTTTTCGGAGTGTTGAGTTTTAAGCCAACTTTTTCACTCTCCTCTTTCACTTTCATCAACAGGCTTTTTAATTCTTCTTAGCTTTCTGCCATAAGGGTGGTGTCATCTGTGTACCTGAGGATATTGATATTTCTCCCAGAAATCTTGATTCCAGCTTGTGCTTCATCCAGCTAGTCATTTCACATGATGTACTCTGCACATTGTCACTCTGAATATTGTCACCATGACAATATACAGCCTTGATGTACTACTTTCCAGATTTGGAACCAGTCTGTTGTTCCATGTCCAGTTCTTGACCTGCATACAGATTTCTCAGGAGGCAGATCAGGTGGTCTGCTATTTCCATCTCATGAAGAATTTTCCATAGTTTGTGGTGATCCACACAGTCAAAGGCTTTGAGGTAGTCGATAAAGCAGAGGTAGATGTTTTTTCTGGAACTTTCATGCTTTTTCAATGATCCAACAGATGTTGGCAATTTGATCTCTGATTCGTCTGTCTACCATGCTGGAGACCCAGGTTCGATCCCTGGGTCAGAAAGATGCCCTGGAGAAGGAAATGGCAACCCACTCCAGTACTGTTGCCTGGAAAATCCCATGGATGGAGAAGTGTGGTAGGCTACAGTCCATGGGGTCGCAAAAACAAGGCTGGGAGCTGACTGTGGCTCAGATCATGAACTCCTTATCGCCAAATTTCAGAAAGTAGGGAAAACCACTAGGTTCGTTCTTTCTTTCCTCTGCTCTTTCTAAATCCAACTTGAACATCTGGAAGTTCAGAGTTCATGTACAATTGAAGCCTGGCTTGGAGAATTTGGGCATTACTTTGCTAGTGTGTGAGATGTGTGCAATTGTGCGATAGTTTGAGCATTCTTTGCCATTGCCTTTCTTTGGGATTGGAATGAAAACTGACCTTTTCCAGTCCTGTGGCCACTGCTGAGTTTTCCATTTCACTGGCATATTGAGTGCAGCACTTTCATAGCATCTTCTTTTGTTTTCTTTATTTTTTTTTATTTTTTTGTATCTTCTTTTGTATTTGACATAGCTCAACTGGAATTCCATCACCTCAACTAGTTTTGTTCATACTGACGCTTCCTAAGGTCCACTTGGCTTCACATTCCAGGACATCTGACTCTAGATGGGTGATCATATCATTGTGGTTATCTGCATCATGAAAATCTTTTTTGTACAGTTCTTCTGTGTATTCTTACCACCTCTTCTTAATATCTTCTGTTTCTGTTAGGCCCATACCATTTCTGTCCTTTACTGTGCCCATCTTTGCATTAAACGGTCCCTTTGTATCTCCAGTTTTCTTGAAAATGGCTCTCATCTTTCCCATTCTATTGTTTTCCTCTACTTCTTTGCATTCATCACTAAAGATGGCTTTCTTCTCTCTCCTTGCTATTCTTTGGAACTCTGCATTCAAATGGGTATATCTTTCCTTTTCTCCTTTGCCTTTCACTTCTGTTCTTTTCACAGCTATTTATAAGGCCTCTTCAGACAGCCATTTTTCCTTTTTGCACTTCTTTTTCATGGGGATCGTCTTGATCACCGCCTCCTGTACAATGTCATGAACCTCTGTCCATAGTTCTCAGGGGCTCTGTCTATGAGATCTAATCCCTTGAATCTATTTGTCACTTCCACTGTATAATCATAAAGGATTTGATTTATGTCATATCTGAATGGCCTAGTGGTTTTCCCTACTTTCTGAAATGTGGCAATAAGGAATTCATGATCTGAGCCACAGTCAGCTCCCAGCCTTGTTTTTGCTGACTGTATAGAGCTTTTCCATCTTTGGCTACAAAGAATATAATCAATCTGATTTCAGTGTTGACTGACCATCTGGTGATGTCCAGTGTAGAGTCTTCTCTTGTGTTGTTGGAAGAGGGTGTTTGCTATGGCCAGTGTGTTCTCTTGGCAGAACGCTATTAGCCTTTGCCCTGCTTCATTCCGTACTCCAAGGCCAAATTTGCCTGTTACTCCAGGTGTTTCTTGACTTCCTACTTTTGCATTCCAGTCCCCTATAATGTAAAGGACACCTTTTTTGGGTGTTATTTCTAAAAGGTCTTGTAGGTCTTCATAGAACCATTCAACTTCAGCTTCTTCAGCATTACTGTTTGGGGCATAGACTTGGATTACCGTGAGATTGAATGGTTTCCCTTGGAAATGAACAGAGATCATTCTGTCCTGTTTGAGATTGCACCCAAGAACTGCATTTCAGATTTTTTTGTTGACTCTGAGGGCTATTTCATTTCTTCTAAGGGATTCTTGCCCATAGTAGTAGATACAATGATCATCTGAGTTAAATTCACTCATTCCAATCAATTTTAGTTTACTGATTCCTAAAATGTTAATGCTCACTCTTGTCAACTCCTGTTTGACCACTTCCAATTTACCTTGATTCATGGACCTAACATTCCAGATTCCTATGTAGTATTGTTCTTTCAACATCGGATTTTATTTCCATCACATCCACTTCTGTGCATTGATTTAGCTTTGGGTCTGTCTCTTCATTCTTTCTGGAGTTATTTCTCCACTGATCTCTAGTAGCATATTGGGCACCTACCGACCTGGGGAGTTCATCTTTCAGTGTCCTATCTTTTTGCCTTTTCATACTGTTCTTGGAGTTCTCAAGGCAAGAATACTGACGTGGTTTGCCATTCCCTTCTCCAGTGGACCACGTTGTGTCAGAACTCTCCACCATGACCCGTCTGTCTTGGGTGACCATGGCATGGCTCATAGTTTCATTGATTAGACAAGGCTGTGGTCCATGTGATCAGTTTGATTAGTTTTCTGTGATTATGGATTTCATTCGTCTGTCCTCTGAGGGATAAGGATAAGAGACTTATAGAAGATTCCTCCCGGGAGAGACTGACTGTGAGGGAAACTGGGTCTTGTTCTGATGGGTTGGGCCATGCTCAGTAAATTTTTAATCCAATTTTCTATTGATGGGCGGGTCTGTTCACTCCCTGTTGTTTGACCTTAGACCAAACTATGGGGGAATAATGAAGATAATGGCGACCTCCTTTGAAAGAGCCCATGCATGCACTCTGGTGCTCAGTGCCCCCAATCCTGCAGCAGGCCACTGCTGACCCACACCTCCACCAGAGACTCCTGGACACTCACAGGCAAGTTTGGGTCAGTCTCTTATGAGGTCACTGCTCCTTTCTCCTGGGTCCTGGTACACACAAGGTTTTGTTTGTGCCATCCAAGAATCCTGTGTGAGTTCTGGTGGCTCTATGTTGGCAACCTCCTCCAAGAGGGCTTATGCCACACCCAGGTCTGCTGAACCCAGAGCCCCTGCCCCTGCAGCAGGCCACTGCTGACCTGTACCTCCACAGGAGAAACTCAAATACTCAAAGGCAGGTCTGGCTCAGTCTCTGTGGGGTCTCCTGGTTTGCACAATATTTTGTTTGAGCCCTCGGAGCATCTCTGGCTAGCATAGGATTTGATTCTAAACGCAGTTTCGCTCCTCCTACCATCTTGCTGGGGTTTCTCCTTTGCCCTTGGATGTGGGGTGTCTTTTTTTGATGGGATCCAACATTACTTTACTAACAAAGGTCCATCTAGTCAAAGCTATGGTTTTTCCAGTAGTCATGTATGGATGTGACAGTTGGACTATAAAGAAAGTTGAGTGCCGAAGAATTAATGCTTTTGAACTGTGGTGTTGGAGAAGACCCTTGAGAGTCCCGTGGACTGCAAGGAGATCCAACAAGTCCATCCTAAAGGAAATCAGTCCTGAATATTCATTAGAAGGACTGATGTTGAAGCTGAAACTCCAATACTTTGGCCACCTGATGCAAAGAAGTGACTCATTGGAAAAGACCTTGATGCTGGGAAAGATTGAAGGCGGGAGGAGAAGGGGACAACAGAGGGTGAGATGGTTGGATGGCATCAATGACTCCATGGACATGAGTTTGAGTAGGCTCCAGGAGCTGGTGATGGACAGGGAAGCCTGGCATGCTGCAGTCCATGGGGTTGCAAAGAGTTGGACATGACTAAGTGACTGAAATGAACTGAACATTCTCCTGTTGCTGGTTGTTCAGCAGCATATTGTAATTTTGGAGTTCTTGCAGGAGAAGATGAGCACATGTCCTTCTACTCTGCCATTTTGTAGGAAATATTATCATGTATCTTCATGGTTATCATTAAAACCTTACAACAGTATACTTCCATTCTTCTCTTCCATCCTTGTGCTATTGTTGTTATGTATTTTAATTTATATAATCTAATATTATAATCACCATAATAAATTATTTAAAAACATTTCTCTAAATATGTTTTTATGATTTAAAAGATTAAAAATGAGAAATGTATTTATACTTCCATTTCTTCCTTCCCAGCCTTATGCTATTGCTGTCATGTATTTTAATTTATATAGTTTAATGTTATAAACACCACAATAAATTATTTAAGAACATTTCTCTAAATATGTTATTATGATTTAAATAAGTTAAAGGTAAGAAGAAATGTATTTTGTGTTTACCCACATATTTCTTATTTTGGAGACACTTCATTTCTTGTGTGGGTCCAAATTTTCATCTTGCTTATTTTCCTGCTGCTTAAATAATTTTCTTTAGTGTTGCTTATATTGCAAATCTTATGACAATGAATTTACCCAGCATCTACATGTTTTTAAAAGTCTTCATTTTGGGTTAAAGGATTTTGAAATGACTTTTTTTTTTTCATTCAACACTTTAAAATGCCATTCCAATTTCCTCTTGGCTTCACAGATTTAGATTAGAAATCCATAATTAGTCTTATATTTATTCCTCTATACATGATGTGTCCTTTTTCTTGGACATCTTACATTATGCTGTTTATCACTGGTTTTCAGCATTTGGAATGTTTTAGTATTTCTTTGTTTTCAACTTGAGGTTCAGTGTGCATCCTTAACATGTGAGTATTTAGTTTTCATCAAATTTGGGGAAAATGTTAGCTGTTATTTCTTCCAACATATTTTTTACTCTACTCCTCAAACCATCTTTTTAGAACTCTAACTTCATTTATGATAGATCATGTGATCTATGTGATAGCTCACAGTACACTGCTGCTATTATTTTTTAGACTCTTAAAACATTTTGTACCTCAGTTTGGATAGTTAATATTGATATATCTACAGAATAGTTAATAGTAATATATCTACAATTGCATTGAATGTTTCATCTATATAGTCTAATGTACTAATGACTTCATCTAGTATATTTCTTATCACAGATACTTATTTTTCACTTCTAAAATTTAAATTTGTAGGTTTTTTTCTCTTCATTATGCTCACATTTGACTTTATATCTGTGGACATATTTATAATAAATTCTCTAAGAACTCTGTCTTCTAATTACATGGTATCAATTAAGAGTATGCGTCTATTGATTGCTTTTATTTTCCTAGATATGGGTAGTCTTCCTGCCTGTTTGCACAGCATGTAAGATTTGATTAGATGCTGGATATTGTAAATTTTATGTGTTTGGCTACTGATTTTATTCTGTTTCTTTAAAAGTATTGGACTTTTTTGGCTCTCAACTAAGTAATTTGTAAATCACTTTATTATTTGAGATTTGTTTTTATACTTTGTTGTGGCTGGCATAAATAATCTTTTATTCTTGGACTCATTTCTAAGGAATGATGATTCTCAGGAAGCTATTTGTTATGGATCGAATTGTGTCCCCCCAAAAGAAGATGCTAAGGTCCTAATCCCCAACACCTCTGAATGTGATCTCATTTGGAAACAGAGCTATTGAATATATAGTTAGTGAAGATGAGGTCATACTGGAGTCAGCCCTTAATCCATTATGTCTGGTGACTTATAAAAAGAGGAGAAGAAAAACTCAGCAAGACTGCCATGCGACAACACAGGCTGAGACTGGAGTGATGCATCCATAAGACAGGAATGCCAAAGGTTGTCATCAAATCCCAGAAGGTAGAAGAGGTAAGTAAAGATTCTCTTCTAGAGGTTTCAGAGAGCATTGTGCCCCTGCTGACACCTTGATTTTTTAATTCTATGCTCCAGAACTCTGGGACAATAAATTTCTGTTGTTCTAAACCATGTAGTTTGTGGTATATGTTACAGCAGTCTAAGGAAATGAATATACTAATCAATACCCCATGTAATGACAAAGTTCCTCTGATCTTGCTATTGGGAATGGTTCAAAAAGGCTCTTGAATTGATCTCTAGAACTTCCTCTTAGGAATATTCTGGCTTTCAAATTCTAGCCACCTCAGTTGCCTCACACTCTTGTCTGTCTCCTTAATTAAATGAGACTACTGACTCCATTTGAGCCCCCTCCCTGTTCCACAGCTTGCAAACTGCTGGCGGCTTGGTGAGGCGTAGGCTCACCTCCTGCTTCCCTTCTCTCAGGACTCACAGTGTTGTCCATTGCTTCATACAGCTTTTCTTGTGTTCTAGCTGTTTATGGTAGAACTGCTTCTCCATGAGTGAAATGGAAATTTAATGTATATCATTCTCAAGGGAACATGAGTAACACCAGCTAGACCAAACGCCAAGTCATAAAGTCAGTGTAAATCAATTCAAAAAATAGAAATATTATATAGTACTTTTTTCTAGATGCAATACATTAAATTAAAAATAAGTAAGATAAGAATTTTTAAAAGCCCCAAACACTTGGAATTTAAATAAAACATCTCTAAATAGCCAAAGAGTCAATAAAAAATAAGTAAGGGAAGTTGGAAAACCTTTTGTGTAATTATAATAAAAATTCAACATGCCAAAATTTTGAGAATATAGATAAAGCAGCACTTAGTTGGACAATTACACTTTTATATGTATGAATTTGAAAAGTAATTTAGCATCAGTTACCTGTTTTCAATTTAATTAGCTAGAAAATAAGAACAAATTAAAGGTAGGTATATGGACACAATAAAGATAAGAACAGAAACTCAATAAAATGTAAAACATACAGACATTTGAGAAATCACTACATCAAAGCTTAGGTTTTTTAACTAATTTATTTATTTTAATTGGAGGCTAATTACTTAATATTGTAGTGGTTTTTGCCATACATTGACATGAATCAGCCATGGGTGTACATGTGTTCCCCACCCTGAACCCCCTCCCACCTTCCTTCCCACAAAGCTTAGGTTTTTGAAAATAAGTAAGTTTTAGAAATCCTGATGAAGAACAACAATAACAAGAAAAAAACAAGTTGTCTAATATTAGAAATTAAAAAGGTCATGTAACTGAAGATTATACACAGCAAAAAGATCATAAAAATTATTTTTGAAATGACTTTATGGTGATGAATTCACAACTATTAAAAAAATGAAGTTGAGAAAAAGAGGACTTATTAAAATGGACACAATATGAGATAAAAATTTGAGTGACCTTACTTTTTTTTTAATTGAATTAATTATCCATTACATCACAAAGAATGGCCAATGTCAGTATTTGAGTTGTTTTCTCAGTCTGTTTCCTCCTGCAGGCCACTCATACACCTGTGGGCAATTAACCTACAACAAAGGAGGCAAGAACAGACAATGCGCAAAAGACAGTTTCTTCAATGAGCAGTGCTGGGGAATTGGAAGCTGCATAGAGAAGAATGAGACTAGAATATCTCCTCATACCATATACAAAAATATTCAAAATAGATTAGAGTCCTAAATGTAAGACCGGAAACCAGAAAACTCAAAGAACAGAACATAAGCAGAACACTCTTTGACATAAATCACAGAAATAATTTTCGGATCTGTCTCCTAATGCAAAAGAAATAAAAGCAAAAACAAGTGAGACTTAGTTAAACTTAAAAGTTTTTGTGCAGTAGTAAAGGAAACCATCAATGAAACAAAAAGATAACCTACTGAATGGAAGGAAATATTTGCAAATAATATGAGAAGGGGTTAGTACACAGCATGCAAAAATAGCTCATTACAAATCAACATCAAAAGAACAATCTGATTTAAAAATGGGCAGAAGTCAGGCAGGTTGATTCCTGAATAGAAATTTTTCCAGAACAGACATACAAAGGGCTATCAGGTGCATGAAGAGATGCTCAACATCACTAATCCTTAGAGAAATGAAAATCAAAACAATAATGCGATTCTATATTCTATAATAAACTCTATGGGAAAAGAATCTGAAAAAAAATGGATATATGTATTGATATATATATAACTGAATCACTTGCTGTATACCTGAGACTAACATAACATTGTAAATCAACTGCACTCGAATGTAAAATTAAAATTATATTTTAGGAAACCCACAATGCAAGCTCACCTCACACAAGTCAGAATGGCTATCATCAAAATCTACAAATAATAAAAGTTGACAAGGATGTGGAGAAAAGGGAACCCTCTTGCACTGTTAGTTGGAATGTAAACTGGTGTAACCTCTATAGAAAGTAATACAGAAGCTCCTCAAAAGACTAAAAGTAGAACTGCTATATGATCTAACACTCCTCGGTATATATCCAAAAATAAAGAAATACATAAAAACAATAATTCAAAAATTACATGCACATCAATGTTCATAGCAGCACTATATATAATAGCCAAGATATGGAACTGACCCAACTGTCCATCAACAGATGAACTGGATAAAGAAGATGCAAAAATATAATGACATATTACTGAATATATAAAAGAACAACATTTTGCCACTTGCAACATGGATGGACCTAGAAAGTATTATGCTTAGTGAAACATGTCAGACAAGTACAGTATGTAATCACTTATATGTGGAATATAAAATATAAAACTAATGTATATATCAAAACAGTACCAGACTTGCAGATATAGAAAGCAAGAGGATAACAGTGGGGAGAGGAAGAGGAAAGGACAGGACCCTTAGGGGTGTGGGATTGAGAGATACAATTATGTATAAAATAGATAAGCAACAGTGATCTATTGCACAGCATAGAGAATGTAGCCATTATTCTGTAATAACTTTAAAGGGAGCATAATCTATAAAAATGTTGAATAACTATCAAACTAATACAATACTGCAAATCAACTATATCTCAAAAAAGTTGCAGGCAAACAAACTCTTTTAATTTGAACGGTTTCTGTTTATTTGGGTTTTTTAAAGTCCAAACTCATGTAATTTATTAAAAATTTCTTTTTCTATGTATTAAATTACAATACACTCTATTAGAGAAAAGTTTCACCTACACTCTCTTGATGCTTACCCTTGTTTCTACTTTGGGCACTGAATCAGGGTGCTGGGAGAAAATGTTCTTAAGACTATCAGAAGTGCTATTTTCAGAGTGTCTATAAAGTACACCTTTGAGACTCTCAAACGCTCTTTTGCCCAGCTAGGAGAAGCTTTAAAACTTTCTGAGCTTTCAACCAAGAGATTTATAACTGTAACACTGATGTAATCTTTACCCCAAGGATGCATTTCTATGGGCAATGCTTTGTATTTGATATATGCATAATCCATTTTAATTTTAGAGTCTTTTGCTGGACACAATTGAGGATGAGAAAGTTTTATTTTAAAACACACCAAGTTCTGGTTCTTCTCCATTTCCTCTAGATAATGCTTGAAATTTAGCTCATTTCTCTCCTGTTATATTTTACTCAGACATTATTATAGACTGCTCATAGAAAGTTATTGACACTTTCAGCTGATTCTGATTTACTAATTGTGCTTCCAGTACATGACCTCAGTCCTAGTCCTCTTTCTTTTCATTCCTATAGCAATAACTATGCAGCCTATTGGTTTCCACCAACAGCTCCCAGGGGCCTTTCAGTCTTCTATGTGCTACCCAGTCATAAACCAGCACCACGGGTTTTAGATTGTTGTTACTGCAGGACCTGTGTAGTAGGTTCTAATTTCTATGTCAGTTATATGTTGTTGTATAACCTACTATTCTCAAAACATGCTGGCTTAGTTTTATTTACTCATGATTTTGTGGGTCAGAAATCAGATAGAGCACAGTGGGCACGACTTGTCTCAGATCTTTATGATGTAGACATTTGGGAAAAACAATTTCACGAATATCATGCCACTGATTAGTGACTAGAAAAATGGAATCCATCGATTCTAGTGGAGCTAGCTTGCTCATAAATTTTGATGTTCTTTCCTATTTTCCCCCAGAACCCACCTCAACAAAGCTTTACATCTAGATCCTATTAATCCATTGGAGCTGCTCAGGTGAAACAGTTATTTAAAAAGTATTACTGTAGAATGAAACGTTAGAAAGATTGAGATAGAAATTGATGCTAAATTTTGATACTTCTATGCTTGTTTCAGAAGGAGTCCACATGATCACCATCCTGCCTGGTTGGATTTTTAACAGATACACAATAACCCAGAATATACAAGACTCCAGAAAAAGGTGTTCAAGATCTTGTACCATATCTCAGAGTAACCTTCAAATTACAAAAGAGCAACTTCTATACTTCTCCTTGTATATGTGCTTTTATCACATAATTCTGTGTGATTTATCCCAATTATCTAATGCAATTCTAACCATTCTTCCAGATCCAATTTGCATGCTATTTCTCACATCAAAAATTTCTTGATCATCTATGCAGAATTAATCCTTCCTCTAATGTCTTAAAGCACATAAACTATTCCTCTCATCATCTCTTTAGGTACATTAATCTCAGTGCATTTTTAGTTTCTTCAGTGTTAAGAATCAGATTGAATTTACGAATAAACGTGAAAAAATGCAGTGGTTCTGTGTTGTATGAACTAAGCCTTTAGTTAATGGTTGATTTTGGATAGTATAAGAAAATAAACTCTTTAGGATTTTAGAGCCATAACAATATAATCTTATCCCATAGTAATCGAGCATGTATTCCAGGTCAGGTTTTGCAATCATATTGACCTGTATCTTCTGAATGAATCCTAAAGAAACTCATGAAGTAATGTTAATATTTACATCAAGAAATAACAAAAATACTGAGAATTTCAGGTCAGATTACATGCCCAAGTTCTTTTAATGCCAAATCATCCATGAGTAGAAGCAAGACATGACGGAGAACTCTGATTAAAATATTCTTGCTATAGTACTTAACTCTATAATCTACCAGGGGAATATTACTATTTTCTTTATCATAGACAAAGTACAAAAGCAGCTAAACAGATACCAATCATGTTTGCTGGGCATCTGTAGTAAAAGCCAGAATAGACTGCCATGGATAGATATTGTAAAAAATTGATGCATAGCTGAAAATCCACACAATAAAAAATGCATTCCCTTTATATATAATTAAGAAGATACAGAAACACTCATTGGGGAAATTAATACGTACGGAAATTTGAAAGATTGAATATTTAGTTAGATAAACTGTCCTTTCCTTTTCCTAGGGCGATCACTAATCACTATGTATGTCAGATCATTTCATGTCACACACACAGCTCAGTTGTGTAAATAACTATATAATTCCTACTCTAAATTAATGATTCTGCAAATAATGATACTGAAAATAGATAGTATTATAAATAATGTTATATAAACAACAATTGTTACATTCTAATTAAACTCAACAATTAGATTCTACTTAGGCAGTGGAAATTGTATCATTAGTCAACAATTATCTGATAGGTATTACTTATTGCTAATAATAAAATCATGCCACTTTGATTGTTTTAGGATTAATTTGCTCTCTAGTATATCCACTATACTGCTGAACATTAGTACTGCCTTTGCAGACACATAAATTAAAGAGATGCACTCAGAAATTCAAACCCTTCCCCTTGTATAAATGTCACACTTGACTTTGGAACCTCATACTCTGCCTCTCCAGAAATCCTTCTTCTGACCCACCTATTAGTGTCCACTTCCTAGGACCACTCCTGTTATCAATTTCTGTCTTAAAGTCCAGTTAAGGTACAGAATCACCCCAATTATATTAAAAGAGATTGTTTAAGACCAAGAATTATAAACAAAGATGCTGTTGTTTAGTAGATAACTGAGAAGACTAACAAAGAACACCAAAATATCATAGAGATAACACCTAGAGGAAAAAACTCTCACACCTAGAACTGAAGAAACAAACGAAGGAGGTCAAAAGCAATAAAAAGCAGAGGCTTGGAGCAGAGGACTCTCGAGGAGGAACCAAAGGAAGAGGCTCATCTCAGTTTGCTCTGATTTCTCTGAGCTCAGAGCTTTAACCCCAGGGGACTGGGACTCACCTCTCTGTGGGTGGAACATGGGCTAAAGCTGATGCTTCTGAGAAATGCAAAATGAGGCAGAATCTGCATGTGTTAAAAACAAGCATGAACTAGATTCAAGTGCTGCTGTGGGAATGGACATACCCACTGCTGAGCTTAAGAAGGCTGGGGTTATGCTGACAGGAGCACGTTTCAGGAACAGGGAGCAGACATGGAGCCCATTGGAAGCCACCGAGGCGGGGACAAAAAAAGGGAATAAGTCCCTTCTTGTCCTCTAGCACCCCCAACAGTCAGAATCTATCAGGGAATCAGGAAAAAGGCAGAAGTGTAGTTTGCAAACTTTCAGCTCCAGTACCACAAAGCTGAGTGCAGAAGCATCAATTTGGGTAACAGAAGCTTGAGTCTGGTGCCTTAGACCAGTCGGCCACCCTGACACATCAGAAGGATGAATTTGGAGTGAAAAGACTATAGTTTAATAAACTGGACACTTTCTTCACATTTGCATTTCCACTTGGCTAAGAAGACTTACAGGCAGTGACATGCCTTAGTCATCTACTTCCTCAGTATCTAGTCCTGTCCCAAATTCCAAGGGGCAGTCATTTTACTCTTAGAAAACCAAACAAACAAAATTGTGTGTTTGTGTGCAGAAAGAGAAACAGACAGATGTGAAGAGACAGAGACAGTTTCTACCATGTGCTGGACATTCTCTTTTAGTGATTAAACAGGGAAAAAAACAAATACCCTGCTTTCATGGAGTTTATGTGCTCAATAAGTTTTGAATAAACAGACACTCAATACTGCTATCTCCTTGTCTCTAAATTGCTTTCTTATAGGATATCTTATCCTCCTGACTTCTACCTCTCAGTAATGCCTATTAGTCCCTTTGCTGGCTTCTAATTCTACCTCTACCCCTAGTCATAAATACTCCCCAAGTTTCACCTGTCATATCTCTGCTCTTCCCTTGCTCTGCTTTCACCCACTGAGATCGCATCGATTCTTACAACTTGGACTGTAACCCAAATCATCCCAACTCAAATCACTTCTGTTTGGATATGCCTCCACAGGGCCTCCACGGTAGCTCAGGGGTAAAGAATCTGCCTGCCGGTTTCAACCCGTGGGTCAGGGAGAGTCCCTGGAGGAGGGCTTGGAAACCCACTCCAGTATTCTTGCCTGGGAAATTCCATGGACAGAGGAGCCTGGCGGGCTACAGTCCATGGGGTCACAAAGAGTCAGACACGACTGAAGCAACTTGGCATGCATGCATCCCTCCCCCCATGACTTCAAACTCATAAAAGCGCATCCCCTCTTCCCTTGCAACCTCTTTATACTTAATAAAGGCAAATTTGGGGGTAAAACCATTTCTGCTTATATGTGTGTATATTTGCCTGTATGTGTGTATGTTTATATAAAATATATGTTTATATATGTATAAATAAGTATATGTAAATGCTTATATATGACACATAGAACATGTGTGTGTGTGTGTGTATGTGTGTGTGTGTGTGTATGCATATGCAGTCATTTGAGGCCAACTCTTTTGCGACCCCATGGACTGTAGCCTGCCAGGTTCCTCTGTCTGTGGAGTTTTCCAGGCAAGAGTATCGGAGTGGGTTGCCATTTCCTATTCCAGGGGTTCTTCCTGACCTAGGGATGGAACCCTCATCTCTTATATCTCCTGCATTGGCAGGCGGGTTCTTTACCACTAATATTACCTGAAAAGCCATATATGTATGTATGTATGTATGTATGTATATATATATGTACACACACACACACATGTAATGGGCCATGGTAGAAAATACATTTTATACCAGGAGTTGTGGTCAGAAATATTCCATTGAAAGTCAATGGAATACATGGAGACAAAAACTGCAGCTTATAGGAAAAATAAAAATAAGATCAGATCACTCAAAACCTATATAATATTATAACAAGAGAAGTAACCAAAAGAATAATTTATACCCTGGTTGATAATTTAGATAGCCTAGACAAGTTACTTTGGAAAATTTTAAAGGTTCTCAGAAAAACAAATCTTGGGATGCTGGCTTGCAGGTGTTGAACAAAAGCAGACAGAAGTGGAGTTTGCATCAGCAGGGCTGCTGTTAATGTGAGCATGGGAGGAAGTGTTCTTTAGCAAAGAACCATCCAGGGTTATAGTTGCACCTCTGTAGGGACAGGGACTGGGTGCAGGAATCTATTTTTAAATATCTTATCTTCCCTAAAGCCCTTCAGCCTGAAAGTCTTCAGCCCTAAAATAGAGCTGGAACATTTCTGTGCAGCACTTAGGCTTAGTGCTTTTTGCCTTCCTGGAAAAGTATTAAACCCTGCTGCAGTTCTTCTGCCTCTCCTTGCCTAGGGAAAAATCACATATGAACAAACACTACTTCTGCACTAGAGCATCTTTACTGTATATGATCCTGGCCATATGTCCCAGTTTGTTCTGATTTGAGCCTGCTGCCTTGGCATAATTACTGACATTACCGCTTTCACCCTCCAAAACCTGTGATGGAACAGTAACTTATGTGCCATACTAATTATTTCATTACTTACAATATATTGTAATAGAACAGACTTAAAACTATATACAATAAGTTACAATGAATGCAGTGATAAATGGTAAGCATGCATTGACAGAAATAACAGAGAAGACATAGTTAATAAGATGCTCTAGTGCTAGCCTTCACGAAGAACTGACATTTAAGATGAAATGTAAGCAGGAACCAGCAGAGAAAGTGTGAACTGCAGACAAGGAGGCAGAGGAACTAGCTTATGCAAAGGCCCTGAGGTGAGAAGCAGTCCAGCAAGCTTGAGGAAATAAGGGACAGGAGCTTAGGTGGAGAGGAGACTGAGATGGTGGGTTGAACTCGTGGTGTTGGTATGGAGAGCTGGAGCCACAGGTATATACAGACATCCATGTGGCAGGACTTATTAATGGATTAAATAGTCCTGAGGGAGACAAAGGAGATAAAGGTGACTCTCAATTTCTAAAAGAAACTGGAAAGCTGAGGATTCATTTTATAATTCTCTCTAAACTCTTAAGTATCTTTAGTGAAGTGAAAAGTGTTAGCCACTCAGACATGACTCTTTGCAACCCCATGGACTGTAGCCTACCAAGCTCCCTTGCCTATGGAACTCTCCAGGCAAGGATACTGGACTGGGTTGCCATTCCCTTCTTCAGGGGATCTTCCTGACCCAGAGATCAAACCCGGGTCTCCCACATTGCAGGCAGACTCTTTACCATCTGAGCTACCTCTGAGTCAGGTATGGAAAAGTAAAACCCATCTGTTTACAAAAGAGGTTGGATTAAAATTGCAGTTTTCACAGATGAAACAAATCAGGCTCACTTGGCTAGAAGGCCAAACACTATATTTGCAGAAAAAGGAATTTCTAATTACCTTGGACAAGCCAATTTCTATTATTTTACCCTCTCTAAAATTTGCATTTCAAAAACACGGCAGAGATAAGGATCCAAGGAAGACCAGAGAGGATATTTGCATCTCAAAGATATAGGCAAGTTCTTCCTAGGATGACTTTGTTTCTCCTTTGTTTAGTATTTACAAGCTTCATAAGATGAACAGGGAAGGTTTGGGGAGTGGTGAAAGGACTTTTGGAACCACCCTTCTGATCCTGTAAGGACTATATCTGTAAACCAAGGATAGTTTTGTTTTCCCCTCCTTTCCCCAAAGAATTAGGTGCCCGCCCCCCCAACTAGATGGCCTCTTTTGTGAGATCACCTATATCTTGGCCCAAGGTAGCTTATCTACTGGAAAAAAGAAGGACCTAATATGTGTACTTGAAAAGGGAATGGCAAACCACTTCAGTATTCTTGCCTTGAGAACCCCATGAACAGGATGAAAAGGCAAAAAGATAGGACACTGAAAGATGAACTCCCCAGGTCAGTAGGTGCCCAATATGCTACTAGAGATCAGTGGAGAAATAACTCCAAAAGAATGAAGAGACAGAGCCAAAGCAAAAACAACACACACTTGTGGATATGTCTGGTGATAGAAGCAAGGTCCAGTGTTGTAAAGAGTAATGTTGCATAGGAACCTGGAATGTTAGGTCCATGAATCAAGGCAAATTAGAAGTGGTCAAACAGGAGATGTCAAAAGTGAATGTCGACATTTTAGGAATCTGCAAACTAAAATGGACTGGAATGGGTGAACTTAATCAGATGACCATTATATCTACTATGGTGGGCAAAAATACCTTAGAAGAAATGGAGTAGCCATCATGGTCAACAAAAGAGTCTGAAATGCAGTACTTAGATGCAGTCTCAAAAATGAGAGAATGATTTCTGTTCGTTTCCAAGGGAAACCATTCAATATCATGGTAATTCAAACCTTTGGCCCAAACAGTAATGCTGAAAAAGCTGAAGTTGAACAGTTCTATGAAGATCTACAAGACCTTCTAGAACTAACACCCAAAAAGGATGTCCTTTTCATTATAGGGGGCTGGAATGCAACAGTAGGAAGTCAAGAAACACCTGGAGTAACAGGCAAACTTGGCCTTGGAGTACAGAATGAGGCAGGGCAAAGGCTAACAGAGTCTTCCCAAGAGAACGTACTGGTCATAGCAAACATCCTCTTCCAACAACACAAGACTCTACACATGTACATCACCGGATGGTCAACACCAAAATCAGACTGATTATATTCTCTGCAGCCAAAGATGGACAAGCTCTATACAGTCAGCAAAAACAAGACTGGGAGCTGACTGTGGCTCAGATCATGAACTGCTTAATGCCAAATTTGGACTTAAATTGAAGAAAGTAGGGAAAACCAGTAGACCATTCCAGTATGACCTAATCAAATCCCTTACGATTATACAGTGGAAATAGATTTAATGGAATACATCTGATAGACTGAGTGCCTGTTTAACTATGGACAGAGATTTATGACATTGTACAGGAGATAGGGATCAAGACCATCCCCATGGAAAAGAAATGCAAAAAGGCAAAATGGTTGTCTGAGGAGGTCTTACAAATAGCTGTGAAAAGAAGAGAAGCAAAAGGCAAAGGAGAAAAGGAAAGATATACCCCTTTGAACACAGAATTCCAAAGAATAGCCAGAAGAGATAAGAAAGCCTTCCTCAGAGATCAATGCAAAGAAATAGAGGAAAAAAATAGAATGGGAAAGACTAGAGATCTCTTGAAGAAAATCAGAGATACCAAGGGAAATTTTCATGCAAAGATGGGCTCAATAAAGGACAGAAATGGGATGGACCTGAAAGAAGAAGAAGTTATTAAGAAGAGGTGGCAAGAATACACAGAAGAACTACACAAAAAAGATCTTCACGACCCTGATAATACGATGGTATGATCACTCACTTAGAGCCAGACATCCTGGAATGTGAGGTCAAGAGGGCCTTAGGAAGCATCACTATGAACAAAGCTAGTAGAGGCAATGGAATTCCAGTTGAGCTATTTCAAACCCTAAAAGATGATGCTGTGAAAGTGCTGCACTCAATATGCCAGTAAATTTGGAAAACTCAGCAGTGGCCACAGGACTGGAAAAGGTCACTTTTCATTCCAATCCCAAAGAAAGGCAATGACAAAGAGTGCTCAAACTATCACACAATTACACTCATCTCACATGCTAGCAAAGTAATGACCAAATTCCTCAAGGCAGGCTTCAACTATACATGAACTGTGAACTTCCAGATGTTCCAGCTGGTTTTAGAAAAGGCAGAGGAACCAGAGATCAAATTGCCAACATCAACTAAATCATCAAAATAGCAAGAAAGTTCCAGAAAAATGTCTGTTTCTGCTTTATTGACTATGCCAAAGCCTTCAACTGTGTGGATCACCACAAACTGTGGAAAATTCTTCAAGAAATGGGAATAGCAGACCACCTGACCTGCCTCTTGAGAAATATGTATGCAGGTCAGGATGCAACAGTTAGAACTAGACATGGAACAACAGCCTGGTTCCAAATAGGAAAAGGAATGCATCAAGGTTGTATATTGTCACCCTGCTTATTTAACTTATATGCAGAGTACATCATGAGAAATGCTGGGCTGGAGGAATCACAACTGGAATCAAGATAGCTAGGAGAAATATCAATAACCTCAGATATGCAGATGACACTACCCTTATGGCTGAAAGTGAAGAAGAACAAAAGATCCTCTTGATGAAAGTGAAAGAGAAGACTGAAAAAGTTGACTTAAAGCTCAACATTCAGAAAACTAAGATCATGGCATGCAGTCCCATCATTTCATGGCAAGTAGATGGAGAAACAGTGGAAACAGTGGCAGACTTTGTTTTTCTGGGCTCCAAAATCACTGCAGATTTCGACTACAGCCATGAAATTAAAAGACACTTACTCCTTCGAAGAAAAGTTATGACCAACCTAAACAGCATATTAAAAAGCAGAGACATTACTTTGTCAACAAAGGTCCATCTAGTCAAGGCTATGGTTCTTCCAGTAGTCATGTATGGATGTGAGCATTGAAGAATGGATGCTTTTGAACTGTGGTGTTGGAGAAGACTCTTGAGAGTCCCTTGGGCTGCAAGGAGATCCAACCTGTCCATCCTAAAGGAAATCAATCCTGAATATTTATTGGAAGGACTGGTGCTGAAACTGAAACTCCAATACGTTGGCCACCTGATGGGAAGAACTGACTCATTGGAAAAGACCCTGTTGGAGGGAAAGACTGAAGGCAGGAGAAGGGGAAGACAGAGGGTGAGATGGTTGGATGGCATCACTGACTCAATAGACATGAGTCTGAGTAAACTATGGGAGTTGGTGATGGACAGGGAGGCATGGCGTGCTGTAGCCCAGGGGGTGGCAAAGAGTCGGACACGACTGAGTGACTGAACTGATAGTAATAATACGTGTAAGCATCCTGCCACCTTTGTCATTCTATACCTCTAAACTACATTTCTGTTGTTTCATGTTGAGGTATATTCGCGAACAGGCCAGGCCACAGATACACAGAATTGGTCAGGGTCTATAAGCACAAGTAAGTCTGTTCCCAGGTGGCGCTAGTGGTAAAGAAACCAACTACCAATATAGAAGACATAGGTCTGATTCCTGGGTCAGGAAGATCCCCTGGAGGAGGGCATGGCCATCCACTCCAGTATTCTTGTCTCGAGAATCCCACAGAAAGAGGAGCCTGGGGGGCTACAGTCCCTGAGGTTGCAAAGAGCTGGACATGACCGAAGGAACTTAGAACACACATATGATTTTACACACGTTTGTCCTTTCATAGATTAAAGGACACATTTCTCTCAACAAGTAAATTTGCCCTTCTGTACATTTTCTCAGAGTAATTCCTCTAGGTTTTTCTCTGTAGTAATGCATTTCTTCTCCTTCCCCTTTAATTCTGATTCTGTCCTTTTTTCCCTTTTCAGACTTGGCAGGGCTCTTTATAGTTGGGAATGAAGATTGGCATAGATATTCCAAAATCAATTGTTTTTTACTACTCCTTTCAAAAAAAAACACTATACACACAAAAAATAAGCATTTGCAAGCAAACTGGAACCCTGACATAAGGTGACCTCCCACTGCATTCTAGTTGATGATTCTCCCTGGAGTAATTTGATTAAACACTTTCAATTTACTTTGCAGAGAAAAGCTCTACTTCTATAGGCATTTGCAGACTCCAAGGGAGCTTCCAGCCTTTAAAGAAATGTGTCCATGTATTAACAGAGCTTTATTTTATCCAAAATAAAATATTTCTGTTCCTCTTATGTATTCTTTCCAGGTACCTAGAGAATTTACAAAATAAAACCAAAGTGAACATATGTGCATAAATGCACATAAACAAGTATATATATCACTGTTACGTTCAAAGCCATATATTAAGGTACATTTATTATACATGATGCATGCTTCCCATGTGGGTTAGCAGTAAAGAACCCACCTGTCAATGCAGGAGATGCTGGAGACGAGGGTTTGATCCCTGGGTCAGGAAGATCCGTTGGAGAAGGGAATGGCAACCCACTCCAGTATTCTTGCCTGGGAAATCCCATGGGCAGAGGAGCCTGGTGGGCTACAGTCCATGGGGTTGCAAAGAGTTGGACACGACTTAGAGACTAAACCACAACAACAGTGCTTGATACATAGTAGCGCTGTTGGACTGATCGGTAAATATAGATGCCGTAAGTTTTCAGTCTTCCACATTTTTCCAGAAGAAATGACCACACTACAAAGGTGAACAAGTGATCTGAGAACAGGTTGCTTCACAGTGTGATATGAAGTAACCTGTATTGTAAGAAAAAAATGTAAGATCTAAGCTAGAATCACAAATCAAAATCGTATGTGTGTATGTGTGTGCACCAGACCTCCAGGGTATGTACACATACATATCTACAAAAGAGCTTCTCAATGTTTTAGGTACATAGGACTCATTTGAGGATTTTGTTAAAAAGACATATTCTAAACAAGGAGATCTGGCATGGCCATGAGATGATACCTTTTTCAAAGTTCCCAGGTGAGGGCCATGTTGCTAGTCCACAGACCACGCTTCGAGTAAAAAAGTATTAAGGTCCGTGCACCACTGCATGGTCTAGTACTGATGTGCTGTCATTGGCAGGTTTCTCCTGCCAGTTCCATTTTCAAAAGTAATTGGCTCATTCTGAAGGCCTGAGAAACAAAACACAGTGGGGAATGCTTCTACTAATAGGGCTCATTAGAAAGAGTTCAGAAAACATGATCATTTTTACAATTTGAAAATGCCTATTCAATTCACTTTCCTAATATAATACATTAAGCACAGAGAGGCTCAGCAAGGCATCATCCACCTGTGGGCAGTTGGATGCCCAATTTATTTCCTGAGCAATATTCATTGGGCAATGCTTGTATCACCTCTCTTGCTATCACTGCAGGATGGAATCAGCTTTTTAGACCCTGATCCAGGAAAATATAGCTGCTCAACACCAATTCTCAGCTTCTCTTTGCTGAACACCCATCAACAAATAAGTTAACTCTTGAAACAGACAGCCTCCTATTTAATACCACTGGGGATGGCAAGAGGTGCCTGCAACTTTCACATATTTTCCTTAATCTAGCTCATACTTAGTTCGACTGCTGAACCATTTATTCGGTTGGCCAAAAAGTTAGCTCTGGTCTTTCTGTAACACCTTATGGAAATAATATCTGAAGTTCCTAACTTCCACTGTTGCTCTGTTTTTAAGGGAAATTTTTCCATCTGAAAGGTTCACCATACCCTTCATACACTGGTCTTTTGCATCACACTAACTGCAGTTGTCAAGAAATAAAGGTGGTGGTGCTTTAGTCACTAAGTTGTGTCCAACTCTTGCAACCCCATGCCCACCAAGCTCCTCTGTCCATGGGATTTCCCAGGCAAGAATACTGGAGTGGGTTGCCATTTCCTTCTCCAAGGAATCTTCCGTACCCAGAAATCAAACCTGGGTCTCCTGTACTGCAGGCAGATTCTTTACCTACTGAGCTACCAGAGGAGGAGACTAATTACATGCATTTGCATCCTTTTCTGGTATAATCTTCACAGTTAATATTCAAAGTATGTTTACTTATCTCCATTTTTAAATATCAAGAAACTAGGCCAAGAGACTTAATGGAACCACTAACAGAACTATTAATGAATCTGCCCATCGGAACTCAGGGAAGATCATGGTACTGAATGAAGACTATTTCCTATAATCAAATACCAGGAACACAGAAAGGCTGTGTGCCCAGGAGCCCCACAGAACCCTGCTGGGCATCAAAGTTTCCTTTGTCTTGCCCTTATACTACACATTTACTATCATTATTTGAAGCAGGAAGTATAAACATCAGCAGTTTAGAAAAAATAAATAGATAAACATGGAAATTTTTTATTATTTAACAAATATCCTAATAGGTGGCTAGAAGGTTCCAAAGGAACAAAAATGAGGAGAGAAGAAATGTTAACGAGTACTGAGGAAAAGTAAAAGATAATAAAAGAGAAGATTGAAAGAGAAGAGGACACAGTTAATTCTGGATGGATTATATATTGAAATGTTTTAAAACCTTCTCTAAAACCCTTAGGACAAAATATAGGAAAATACACTTAAGGTATAAGAAAAGATTTTTCTAAAGCATCCATAAACAGCATAAATATAAGGGAAATGAATAAGTTTAACTACATGTATAACATAATTGTCTGTATAACAAAGAATAGCATTTCCTAAGCACCTAAACAAGCGGCATCCTAATTGAAGATATTTAAACAAACAATTAATGAATGTTGTGCTTGCAGAACTCACACAAATTAAAAAGATCTAGTAATCTTATAGAAATGATCAAATAGAAAAATGGGCAAACAATGAAGGAGCAATTCTTAGTTGAAGAATCCTGTTTTGATAATAAATATATGAAGAATATTAATCTCAGTAATAATCAGAGGAACGCAAATTTTAAAAAGGTAACTTTTCTCATCTATTAGATTGCCAAGAACATAAGGAAACGGAGAACACCAAGGACTGGATAAAATGAGGAAATAGTGGTCATAGCAGCAGCAAGTATAATCCTAATTATTTAGCAAATATCTTGCAAATACCTAGCTTTACTCTTTACTATCTGTGCCAGAAAAACTCTTCTAAAAGTCATGTGAAGACATGCACAAGATATTATCTGCAACATCTAGCATAGCAAAATTTTTAAAATACATATTATTTTAATTTAAGAGGGATAGCTAACCAAATAACCTAATTGTGTCATTTCCATTTAATAGAATACTAGGTAGCACAAACAATAAAAGAACTCAATCTACATGTGTTATCATGTATGATTCACAAACTATTACATTTTAAAAATGAAATTTTCATAATGATATACATATACATATTACATCATAATGATATATATATACATATTATATCATAGTGATATATATATATGCCATGCCATAGATCTTAAATCATTTTCAGTCATGGGTGTTTCTTCTTTGCTGCTTGTGATACACTGTCTGTATTTGAAATGCTTCATATATAAATAAAAAAACGAAAGGGAAAGAAACAGAGAGAAAAAAGGGATGGATAATAATATAGAAAAAGGCGGATGGAAAGAGAAAAAGAATTACAACTGGGAAATAAGGAATAGAAGCAGAAACAGAAAGGGGGAAAAAATTAAAAGAACATCAACAAAAGTTAGCTGAGAGAGAAGAAAGACTCATACTCTATCCCCTGGTGGCCCTATTTCTTTTCCTCTTCCTTGCAACTTTTTTTCACTTGCCATAGCTCCTCTTTCACAGGACTTAGAAATAAGCAATATACATAAAGTCAAGCTCTACAGACTATCTTTTAAGCATAAACATGTTCACCTGCCATGCTCTGAAACAAAATCCCCTGAGAATGTGCTACATGAAGTTTTTTTTCAAAAAGATAAGGACAGAATGAGCACAGTTAGAAACTTGTATAGCAATTGAATAAATTCATGTTTCTTGAATTCAACAATAAAAAGGGTAGGCTTCTTTTTGGGGTATGCTATTTTGATTTTATTGTTCTGTTATTTTACATTTATATTTTCAAAAGTATCAGTCTACAACAGGTTGAAAATTTTAAAACGTAATAATAAATGTTTTTCAACAGAGTTTGAGAAACACTTCTCTGAGGTTCAGGAGAAAAGAAGGAACTTTTCCTTTGCTCCCTTTGTGAGGTGTGTGTATGTGTGTTGAGTTTTGGTGGGGGCTGTTGCTTCTCAGTCCTCCCCAGAGTATTTCTCATTCTTAGATCTAGGTTAGGAAAGAGCAAATCCCAAGCAACTCAATGAATAAAAACAAATAAACAACAACAAAAAAAAAACTTTACTCACTATCTCAACAGAAGCTACTTGAAATTTATTTTGAAAGCTACCTTTACTAAGGATTCAGAGAGAGCAGAACCATCCTCAAAGAGAAATAACCAAGGAACATGGCAAGCCACCCTTATGTCTGCTTGTGGGAGGAAGTCTATCCCATTCAGGGGGCTAGTGCTGCCCAGGTGTGGGATTTCTCTCCAAATGCATCCTGAGCCTGAGACTGCTATGAGAGAGGTCTTACTTTAGATCTTGACATGATGCCCTTCTGGTTCTGGCTTTGGTGCCTACTTCCTAGGGAAGCTGACCTTCCAGGACAAGATAACAGCATGGTGAATATCACAAGCTTTAGTACCAGATAGGACAGGCTTCATCACCAGCTTTGGCTCTTTTAGGCATTATTTTGTTAGGTTTTATAAACATCCTCTGTTTTAGTTTTTAAACCAATAAAATAGAAAAAGAGGAAAGTGAACACATATAAGATTGCAGTTGAGAAAGATCTTCGTACATGAAAAGTGTTCTTCTTAGTGACAAATAATCAATTATTATTCCTTGTATTGCTGTCAATAATATTGTTAATAAAACTAGGAACCATGTCCATATGGACCCCTCAGAGTTATTATCAGAAAGATAAAAATTTAAGTATATATTTACCAGGAACTAAATAAAATATTAATTTTTGGTATTTGAAGGTTTTGTGATATAGGAATTAAAAGCAACAATTAAGTCAACACAGAATGATTGTCTTCTAGAATTCTACCAGGTATCTTTTTGAAGAGTAAACAGACATTCTAAGAAGCTCCAGAAGTCAAAATAAGAATCAGTGAATAAACCTTATAGTATGGCAGATTTTAACTGCATTAAAGGACATTCTTAAATACTAGGACTCAAAAACAAAAAATGGATTTATTTGTAAGAGAGCATATATATGCATTCCATTGTATATCTATTCGGTTAGCCAGAACATTCACTGGTGTTTTCTTGTAAGATGTATACACATGTGCACACACACACATACCCACACTCACACACATACATATAGGCATACATACCTACATAAAAAGAAAACATGTTAATATGCCAGGCTATACGGGATCATATTATGTATCATAGCACATTGTTTCATTTGGTTTAGCAAAATCATGTGCTGGGAATGTATCATATAACACTCTAGGACATATTAATACAAGGACACTGCATCTCAGACCTTGTAAGTAACTTAAGATTCTAAGCTTGAATAGAGGCCAAGCCAGATCTTGAATGTAAGTAAATCACAAGTTATTTATTACTGTGCTGTTTGCTTTGGTAGTAGACCTTCTTTTACCATTTTTAGATGTCTTTATCTTTAGGAGGATGATTTTGCTATCCCCCTAGGGGGATGTGACAATATCTACAGACATTTTAGTTGTCATAATGTAAGGTTAAGGTTTTTACAAGCACCTGGGAGGTAGGTCCCAGAAATTCATTGAACATCCTACAACAAAGGGAGTTACCTGATGCAAAATATCAGTAGTGCTGAGCTTTGAAAACCTTGCTAATTCACAAAAGTTCTTCGAATCTTTAAGACTAGCTTTTCCACCAGTCTCATTTACATGCTATTGTCAAATTTAAGAAGGTGTCCATTGCGTTTCTATCTACACTATTTCTAACTTTATTTTTTCTCCTAGTTCTCCATTTAGCTTTTTTTTTCCCAACGTTTCTTTTAAACATTTCTTTCTTACAACAGCTAATCAGGACTTATGTTCAACCTGTTAAAACACTGGCCAGCTTTCCTGTCATTAAAATGCAGTAGTTACCAATTCTGAGGGAATTTGCTACTCAAGATAAACTTGGAGTCCAATTCCTTTTGGGATTATTTGCTCCTATTTGCATAGTTTCTCTGAGAAAAGCAATTCCCCATGTAAATGTATGTTATACAAATCACTGGGACACTCCAGGCAGCCTGCTCTTCTGCAGCACCACATCTTGGAAACTGCCTATCACTGTGGTTCTGTCATCTAGGGAGCAAGAGAAAAAGGCAAACCTGCATTTCTCTTCCTTTAGGCTCTATCAGGGCGAGACACTTCTCCACTGATTTCCACTTCCTCCACTGAGACTCAAGCTTCCTACAGCACGGGGCTGTGACAGCAAATGAGAATAATGTGAAGGCACCATCAGAGCTTCCTGGTAGGCAGAAGCATGCCCTGAAGGCAAAAACAGTCGATTGACTGGTAGGCACAATCTGATTTTGGCACCTGTATTGTGGCTGTATTATCATAACTGAATCATTAGAATATGGGGAAATGGCATATTACCTTCAACTAATACTTCTATCGACCACTAAAAATAAGATCTTCTTTAGTTTGGAGGAAAACTGAACTATTTTAAAATCTTGAGCTTTGCATAACCCAATAGAAATGCAAAGATAGAGATTTATATGAAAATAAACATCATAGAATAAAGCAAAGAAACTTGAACAAACAATAGTGAAAACTATTTTTAAAAGATTTAGTCTTTTACATGTGTAGAGTATCTAAATACAGTAAATGTTAAATAAATATTTATTAAATAAATCTACCCACCAATGAACCGCAAAATTCTACCAAATTACAACTAGTCATTATAATACCTGTCCAGGCCTTCACAAAGATCCATCTTATTAAAACTTTAAAAGCAAAAATGAGATGAAAATAATCATAATCTATACCTTACAAGGCACAGTGTTAAATGGTTTATATGAAGAATCACATTTAATTCAAACAAAAATCCTATAAGGTAGGCTATAGTATTAATATAACCATTTTACAGTTGAGAAAACATGTTTGTTCAGAAATGTCAAATACATCGTGAGCCACAGCTGGAATATGAACCCAGGTCTACCTGTACCCAAAGTTCATCCTCCCAGTCACTATGCAATTGTTTAAATATGTAAATTATACTATTTCAATCTGAATTTGTACTTTCTGTAATTAACTGGTATAGAGGTACATGTCAGGATTTATCCAGGAGTTCATTTAGTTAAGTTTCAACTCCGTAAGGCTAAATCGGGTCTAGGAGTGTGTCTATATGCCCCCAGAACCATGCACAGCAGCAAGGATTCCATCTGAGGCATCCAATCTTCCCACCCACTTAGATGTCTTCTTGCTGTTTTGCTTTATTCATATATTCAAGAGGCCCACAGCTATTTTCCTGGGAATTTTGAACTGTTTATTTTACCTAAGATGGGGCTGGATGATCCCTCTCCTCGTGGGACATACTTGCTTGTGAACTTTAGACTCTGCCTTGGACACTGAGCTCTGTAAAGACTAAACTTAATCTCAACTACTAGGTCAAGGTAGATCCATACCAGCTTGGACCTCACACTCATGAAGGGCTTCAAATTGACAGTGGTGATACTATCTCCAAAACTGGAGATATACTTATAGGACTGATACACTTGTAGGAATAAAGAATAATGCATTCATTATTCATCTTTAAACATGTATTATATTATCTGACCCCTCCACTATACAAGCAAATCTTTTTAAGAACTATGCTAACTATCATGTGAATTGCATATTCATCATCATGTATTATTTTTGTGTTAAAATTGTTTATATGTTAATATAAGCATTTAAATTATATCAGCTTTGATAGCAATATTGTGGCATTTGTTATTTTTTAAACATTATCTCAGTCTCAATAAAATCAAGTGACATGAACTTTTTATTGAATTGTGAAGGGACTTGTGGACCTATCCTTGAGTTCCACTAGCACATAATGTCAGGAATAAGTCCCAAGAGGAAGGTAAAATACATTAATGTGGATAAAGAAGAGAAAGTGGATAACTAGTTTCAGCTCATTCTTCCCTCTCTTACTAAATTAGAAATTCTTTAAAAGCGGGCACTCTAAGTTTTAAATAGCCATAATATTTGACATAAAGCAAATTTTTTTTAAAGAATAGTCACTATATGGTCCAGCAATCTGACTTCTGGGCATATATTCAGAAAAGACAAAAACTCTATTCTAAAAGAAGACATACACCTCATGTTGATAGCAGCACAATTTAAAATATCTAAGACATAGAAGCAACATAAATGTCCATTGACAGATGAATAGATAAATAAAATGTGACATCTATCTATGCATCTACCTATAAAATAGAATATAACTCAACCATAAAAAGAATGAAATAATATCATTTGCAGCAACATGGATAGATCTAGAGATTATCATACTAAATGAAGTAAGTCAGAAAAAGACAAGTATCACATCACTTACATGTGGAATCTAATAAAGTGATACAAATGAACTTATTTACAAAACAGAAACAGACTCACAGACATAGAAAACAAATGTATGGCTACCAAAGGGTAAAAGTCGGGGGAAGGGATAAATTAGGAGTCTGGGATCAACAGATGTGTGTATGTATGTCAGTCACTCAGACATGTCCAACTCTTTGCGACCCTCGACTGCAGCCTGCAGGCATCTTTGTCTGGAATTATCCAGGCAAGAATACTGGAGTGGGTAGCCATTCCCTTCTCCAGGGCATCTTAATTCAACTATACTTTAATTTTAAAAATTCATCAAAAAAACCCCATAAGTTTCTTAGTTACTTCTTTTTTTCTTTCATTTAGAGACTCCAAAAGATGACAGAATGATCTGTTTTTAAATCTCATGATCTTTATAGAAGAAACTCTATTTTGCTTTAGTTGTAATCATTCTAATCTCCATCCCCTGCAAAAAAATAGAAGCAACATATTGGAGTGCCAGGGCAAAGACAGCAAGCTGTTATTGAAAGTGGAGATGGCAAACTACTGAAATTAATTCAAAGAACTCAAAAATTGCAGCATTTTTGGAGTAATTAGTGGGGAGATGAACACCTTGTGTACACTTCAAAGGCTATACAGGGGATCACTGTCAAATAGTTGATGTACATAAGAATGATTCCTGGTTCTCAACAGAAGGTAGATTTCATGCAATAACTTCTGTTGAAGAATAAAGGGCAGAGTTGCATTTTTTTAGGAAGATTTTGATGTCAATGTTTAAAGTGAAGGAAAACTGTGGTACTTAAAGCCTTGGGTAGCTAGAAACTCATGTAAAAACTCACTTTCCTGGGATAAATAAAATACTTGAAAGAAGACCATGACCTTCACAGCATCTGTCATTAAATTGTTGATCTGGGATATCTTCTAAAGGGATATAGCTGAGTTGGGGAGGAGTAATAATTAATAATGTTTACTCAGAAAGTGTCATGCTGTCCATGTTTTTACCAAAAGGCTATGCATCTTATCAAGAAATTTTAAGTGCCTAGACTTCACTGCAACATATTAAGGAATCAGAAAGCAAGATGTCAGAACACTCAGATAAGAAAAGGGAGAAGGCATTCTGGATAAACAGATGAAGCAGACAAACTTCATTTTTCAGAGCTCCAAGTGCCCACTTAAAAATTTGGTCATGACGACCCAGAGGTTACAGTGAACACAAATGAGTATACAATTTTTAAACTGCTTGTAAGTCTCGCAAACAATCCTGATACAATAGAAACAGATTCCTGTATAATATACAAGAAAACACTGTGGAGTCTTCAGAATTGGTTCAGCTGAGCCAGAACAATGTTGGTGGAGAGATGTGGAATGGAATTGATTAGGCACTATTCTACCAGTTTTAATGTCTCTTTTGCTCATTTATTAGTGAGAGTTATTGTTATGAAAATTTTATAATGTACCTTTTAAAAATTTGTTGCATATATTTATGCTTAAATCGATTTATAGTAAGATGGATTGGGTTCTCTTTCCATAGTGTACTTTCTAATACATGTTTTGTAATATTCTAGGTCAATAATCAGCAAATCTTTTCTGTAGAATGTCAGGTAGTCATCATCAACAAATAGTTCTGAGCAATCAGACATACAAGACAAAAAAGAAAAAGAAAAAAACAGCTTAATGGTAATGTAAAAATATAACCTTTCAGAAAAAAAGTATAAGAAGTTGAGAATCAAGGCCTAAACAAAGAGTTAGACTTGATAACAAAAGCATGATTAATTAAGGAAATTAGGATAAAATGAATCTCATCAAAGTTACCAACTTTGGTCCTGTGAAACACCCTGTTAAGATGATACAAAAACATGATATACAGTGAAAAAAAATATTTTCAGACAATATATCTAACGATGAACTGACATCTAGAATATAAAAGAATATTAAATATTCAACAATTTAAAAAGTCAATCTAACTAGAAAATATGCAGAAGACATGAATAACTATTTCACAGAAGAGAACATACTGATAGCAAAAATAAAAAACACATAAAGGGAAATAAAACTATTACAGAAATACAAATTAAAACTACAATGAGATATCACTGTTACGTATCAGAAGAGGTAAAATAAAAAATAGTGAGAACATCAATTGCTGGCATAGATGCAGAAAAACTGGATCATTCAAACTTTGCTAATGGAATTACAAAATAAGCAATTTTCACATTATAGCAACTCTGGAATACAGTTTGACAGTTTCAAAAAAGAATCAAATTTTCAGCTGCAAAAGACCCCACAGCTGTACTCCTGGGCATTCATCCCAGATAAATGAAAACTTACGTTATCTTTTTAAAAAAATCTCTACACAAATATCCAAAGCAGCTTCATTTGTAATAGCCAAAAGCTGGAAACAACCAAGATGTACTTCAGTGTGTAAATGGTGAAATAAATTACAGTGTGTATATATATATACACACAATGGAACACTATTCAACAACAGAAGGAATAATATAAAAAGAAGGAAATCAACAAATTAGAGGCATCTCCAGAAAAATAGTAGGTGAAAAAAGCCCACTCCAAAGGTAACATACTGTATGATTCCATATATGTAACATTCTTAAAAATGACAAAACTATAAAAATGAAATTAATGGTTTCTAGGGCTGAATGAGAAGGTTGGAGCTGGGAGAAAAACACATGTGGCTATAAATGAGCAACATGAGGAATCCTTTTCATGATTAAACTTTTATTTACATTACTTTACCAACTTTATCCTTATGACATTGTACTATGTGTTGAAAGATGATACCATGATAAAACAGGATACAGGCTACCTGGGATATCTCTCTCTATGCTTTTTGTTACAACTGCATATGAATTTAAAATTAGCTCAAATTAAAGGGTTAAATTTTCATGAAAAGAGTTTAATTTTTAAAAGGACATAAATATATCTGGCTTTGCAGGCCATAAGATCTATGTTGTAACTACTCATCTCTGTCCACGTGATGTTTAATTAGCCATGGACAGCAAGTAAGTAGATGAACATGTCTGTATTTTACTAAAATGTTTTCAGGTAAACAGACAGCAGGTTGAATCTGTCCCACAGCCTATAATTTACACACCTTGGTCCTCAATTAAATAATCCCTATAAAAATGATTATATGTTACACTTAAAAAGCATCACATAACCATGTCTTAACCTACAGTCATGCTGCAATTAATGAGATAGTTCAGAAACCTGAAAATCATACTTAACTCAAATTTTCTTACTATAAAGTTAAGATTTAAAATCATACTTAACTTGTATTTTTAATACTGTAAAGGGAAGATTTCTATCACAGCAGACTCATGGTGTCATTCCCTTTTATGTATTAGATTGGCCAAAATATTCTTTTGGGGTTTTCTCTACCATCTTACAGAAACACCTGAACATATGTTTTGGTAAACCCAATATTTACACTGCAGTTGCTTTATCACTGCTCCAGTTTCAAATTCTTGAAAAATCCCTTCTCTATCCTCTGCCATCATGTGTTTAACTCCGCCTTCTTTCTTTCCCCCACTTTCAGTAGTCTCTCTTTCCTCCCACTCTTAATAAATAGATTGAAACTTAGTTTGGTAAGTTCTTCCCTGTCTCTGTTACCTAGTACTATTTCCCACCCATAATCCTCACTTTTCCATCAACGCAAAGAACAACTCTCTCCAGGATAGGCCATCTGTGTAGAATGGGTGAGAGGAAAGAAATACACTTCCAAAGTAAGAATTCTCATTAATGGTTGAGAGGGTGGTAAACTGAACAAACATTGATACACTAATCATTTTTCCCACACTCCCCATGATCGTGTCTGAATTAGCTTTGACATACTCCTCTATTTAAGGCAGGGGTCCCCAACCTCCAGGATCTAATGTCTGATGAACTAAGGTGGAGCTGATGTAATAATAATAGAAATAAAGTGTACAAAACATGTAATGCACTTCAATCATCCCAAATCCATTCTCCTCTTCCCCAGTCCATAGAAAAATTGTCTTCCACAAAACTGACCCCTGGTACCTAAAAAGGTTGGGGACCACTGATTTAAGGTATCACTAGCAGGGGTATGCAGTTCATGGCGCGCTCTTTTAAAAGTTCTTTGCTGTAAAATGTCACATATAAGATACATCAGAACAAATTCACCTGAAACACTTGGATTGAGAAGGTAACCGATTACGCATTCAGAAGAGGGCAAGGAGGTTTAGTTTTGTTTTTTTGCTTTGTTTTTGTATAAAAGCTTTCCCTCTGTGAATCTCACAAATCTAGCCATGAAGGACATTGGGTGATTATTTTGAATGATGACCCCTGAAATTCCTTTCTACATGTTACAAGCCTGACTCTCACCCTGGACCCTTTGGCAGTGCACATTTTCATCCATTTTGAAACAGAATGCCCTAAACCAATGAAAGAGAAATGAGGCAATCAAATAATGCCTGTCAGAAGGCGAAATATGCACAGCGTATTTCTCCTCATTACTGCGTATTATGAGAGCTAATGGCAGAGATGAATATCTCTAGTCAGAGCCACTTATATAGGAATTTACATTTAAAAGTAATTGCTGTAGATCATAATTGGTTGATTAGGTGTTCTCAACTCCTCAGGCCCTTATCAGACTTCAGCTACATGATACATACCAGGCTTTCAGAGGGCCAATCTGTGTAAAAGGAAATGTAATTTGTCCCTTATAAAATATCAAGTTGGAAAACATTATCACCTTCTTCACATCTTCCCAGACCAATTACCGTCTCCCACTGTAGGAGTCATCAACTACCATGGAGAGAGTAATTGACATGAAAATATAAATTATGGAGTTGAACCCAAATCTATCTAACTTGTATGAGTCGTTTCACAAATAGAGTTTAGAAAAAGACACCCATGCTATTTTATGAATCTTAGTAACCACAATTCTCCATGCCATATTAGTGGCGAGATCATTATATCCCCCTTGGAGTTCTTCTCTTCTTAAATTATACGATCTTCAACAAGCTTTAGGGAAAGGTGGGGGATCAATCAGGCTTTTCTTTTTTCTTTCTCTATCAGAAAAAAAAAAAGGTATCTCTTCAGTCCGTGAGGGGTTTCTCCACGGCTCAGCAGGTAAAGAATCCACTTGCAATCAAGAGCACAGGAGACAACTCTATCCCTGGGTCAGGGAGGTTCCCTGGTGGAGGAAAGGGCACCTCACTCCAGCATTCTCGCCTGGAGAATCCCACTGACAGAGGAGCCTGGGGCTACAGTCCCGAGGGTGGCAAAGAGTCAGACTCGGCTGAGCAGAGCCCGGAGTTCAGCTCAGTCCCCTACTGCTTTGTTTTTGGCTGCCAGAAAGCTCCTCCGTAAATTATGGGATCTATCCAGACCCAGAGAGGAAGACAGTTTACTGCTGAGACAACACTCCAGTGATCTGAGACCCACACTGATAATCACTGAATCTCTAAGGGAAGACCATATCAACTCCTTAATACCAAAGTCAGATCAAGGTGCCTGCAGAGAACTCTTGGAGCTTCAATTCATATTGCTTAGTTCTTCCAATTCACATTCACATCAGCAGACTTGCAGAGCATATAGGACAGGAAAGGGGTGGGTGTCTATGTTCTGTACCTCACGGGTCCAAAATTCCTAACTCCCTGCTGTCCCCAGAGAGTCATATGTAGAAGCAATCAGATTTTTCTTCTCACAACTGAAACTCAATAGGGCTGGTCATACCCATTTTCTAGATAATGGGTCCACTTTTCTAATGGAGGATATCTTGAGTAATTCACAGATGACCTATCCTTCTAAGAAAAACTTCTTCCAAGCAATTCCAGGTTATTTTTTCTGCTTTATTTTCTTAGAAAATTGGGGAGGGGAATCTACCAATGTAGTTTCTATGAAGGCAATTTGCTATAGTACTCATAACATTATTTCAAGGAAATACAGTTCCCCTTCACCAAAAACATGTCCCAGAAGTCTCCTGTGCCTTATTTGGTGCTTTATTAATTCAAGCTACTTGCATATTTATTTATATTCCATTAATTTGAAAATTTGAATTCATCTATTATTGTTTATCTTTGCATCACTATCTTTATAAATGAAAGTCAACAAAGAGCTTTTCCAACAGAACACTTACTGCTATTATGGTTGTCACCATGAGACTTCCAGGCAGGAGTTGTGTCAATTCATTCTTTTATCCATAATGTTTGGCATATTGCCTAATATATTTAGGATGTTTAGTCATCATTAGCAAAAATCATTTGTGAATGGATGAGAGGAAAGAATGGAGAGAGGAAACAAGAGAGGAAGGGATGGAGGGAAGATGGCAGGAATGGAAGAAGCAAAGTAGGAAGGGTGGATGGAAGAGAGGAAGGAGGAAGAGATGGAAGAAGGCAGGGAGAGAGGAAAGAAGCCATAATGATTTATGCCTTTGGGTCAAGTCATTATAGTATCTAGGCATCTTCTGATCAAAACTAAAATAAATCCTGAGAAGTAAGAGTGATTATATCACTAGTCACAAAGACTTTGCTGAAAAATTCTTTATCTGATTTCTTCATAGTGACAACCTGAGTAAAATGGGGATATCAGTAAGTAAACATTGTAATTGACACTCAGGTATGGTGGAAGGAAAGGATGACTGGCAGGTTACAGTACAAGGACTTTTGTACAACTAAGATCAGTGTAACATTCTAGAAGCAGGGAAGAATGTGAAAGAGTAAGGAGAGCTAAAGGGTCACAAAAGACAAATCACTGATAACTCTTTGTATTAAGAGTTCTCTGAAGAATTGATGCTCTTGAACTGTGATGTTGGAGAAGACTCTTGAGAGTCCCCTGGACTGCAAGGAGATCCAACCAGTCCATCCTAAAGGAGATCAGTCCTGGGTGTTCAGTGGAAAGACTGATGCTGAAGCTGAAACTCCAATACGTTGGCCACGTCACGTGAAAAGTTGACTCATTGGAAAAGACCCTGATGCTGGGAGGGATTGGGGGCAGGAGGAGAAGGGGACGACAGAGAATGTGATGGCTGGATGGCATCACCAACTCGATGGGCATGAGTTTGAGTAAACTCTGGGAGTTGGTGATGAACAGGGAGGTCTGGCGTGCTGCGATTCATGGGGTTGCAGAGTTGGACACAACTGAGTGACTGAACTGAACTGAACTGAGAAAACTCTAAGATAGATAGATAAGTTGGTAGATAGAGACAAACAGATTGGAGAAAATTTATTACAGAAATTAGTTCATATGGTTACAGAGGCAAAGAAGTCCCACAGTCTGCCACCCACAAGTGGGATAACCAAGAAAGTCTGTGGCATAATTCAGTCTGAGGCCAGATGCGCAACAACCAAGGGGCTGCTGATGTAAGTCCCAGAGTCCAAAGGCCCAAGAACCAAAATCTCCACTGTCCAAGGGAGTTTTTTATTCAATAGGAAGCGGGGGTGGGGGGGCTGGGATTTGCACTTCCTCTGCCTTTTGGTTCTACTTGAGCTCCCATTGGATTGGATGAGGCTTGCCCACATGATTAGAGTGTATCTCTTTACTCAGTCTATTGCATCAAATACTACTTTCTTCTAACAACTCCCTCACAGACACACCCAGAAAAAAATATTTTATCAGCTATCTTGATATCCCATAGCCCAGTTAAGTAGGCACATAAAATCAACCATCTCACTCTTTCTCATTTCAGCCAGTTTATGAAAGTTAGTCTCAGAAGCAGCCTGTTCATCACTCACAGTATTTATCACACAATGCAACTTGTCAGCTTCTATAAGGTGGAAAGAAGCAATGGAAAAGAGAAATGATTTAAAGGAAGGACCAGACTTGGAATCAGAAAACCTGGTTTGGGGAGTGCCTACTCTACTTCCTAGCTGTCTGTTAACTTATCTGAATGCACAAAATGTGCATAATCATAACAGCCCTCCTGGGGTCGTTGTGAGGACTGAAGGAGAGACAATTTACCTGAAGCCTCCTAATGAATGATAAAGCACTAGGCAGATTCAAAGAGGTGGTTTTGTTGCCCAGAGATAATTGAGACTAAAACCACTTTCAAGAGAACAATTGCAAGTTTTCACACCTTGATCTCCTATGTGTAATTTGGAAAATTACAGTGTATGGTTACTTCTGAAACAGAGGCGCTAACTACTTGTCTTTGACTTTCAAGGATATTGGATGAAATTTGAAACCATAGGGGCACAAAGAATTAGCTTGGGAAGGGAGCAGAAATAATAGCTCTCTACTGATAAGAGCAAATACATTTTAACTCTGAAATTCCCCACTGTGAGAAAATACCATAAAATTCTCTTTGCACAGGTAATGCATTGGTTATGAACCAGAAACCACTGTATATCTCAATTGCTGAAAAAGAACCCTTTGGAGACACCACTACACTACTTTCCTAAAAGAAAAGGTGGTTGATCTTTAAGGTGGAGTAGGGAATATGTCCTGTTTCTCTTTAATTCTCACAATAAGTCTATTAAAACCTAAACAAACAAACAAAAACACATATCATTGGAGCTTTTGGAAATTAAAAGACCAATCTCACACAAGCTTTTCTGAAATGAAACCCTTTGTATAGCTAGGTACTTCTTCATTGTTAGTTAATCACCAATTGTTAAATACTTCCACTGAAATTTATTAACAGATGTTGGGTACTGGTAATATCAACATTCACTATACCCTAGCACAGGATAGATGCTCTGTAAACCTTGTGTGCATGTGTGCTAAGTCGCTTCAGCCGTGTCTGACTCTCTGCAACTCCACGGACTGTAAAGCACCAGGCTCCTCTGTCCATGGGATTCTCCAAGCAAGAATACTGGAGTGGGTTGCCACATCCTCCCCCAGGAGATCTTCCTGATCCAGGGATGAAACCCATGTCCCCTGTGGCCTCTACGGAAGCCCCTGCAAAGCTCAGCTACAGAGACAAGACAAGCCCTCGCATCTGAGCGCACAAACCCATGTCAGCCTGTTCTATTACTACAGCGCAGCTAAGTTTTATACTTGACTCCATAATGCATCTACACTTGTTTGATTCTAAAGACAGAGTTCTCCTAAATCTTCAAAACAAATTGACTTTCCAGAAAGATAGCTGTGACTGCCACGTGGACCATTCCATGTGCTAAAACTAAAAATTAAGACATAAGAATTGGTATAAAAATAGACATTTTGGCAAAAATCATTTTTTCTCCTGATGATAAGATGATTTCATCTCACACATGAACTCATTTAGTGACTTGAATCACGAAACTAAAAGATCAGACTATAGTCAACCAGGTCTTTTTCCTAATGTAATCTACCTCAACCAGGAACAAATGAGCACAGAGAATCTGGGCTTACTCCTGGAGATAAATAAGAAATAACACATTATATTGTCCCAGAAGGAAAATGCAGAAAAGGGACAACTGAAAACTTATCTCCTGGATGAATCATAATCAGCCCTAACCTTTGCCCTGTTCAGCCTTCCACTTGCATAGGATTATGCATTGGGAAAGATCTTAAAGATACATTCTTAATGGGGCACCCTGTTCAATGTGAGGCCTGATAGATGTAGCTTCATGATTTCTATTTGGGGCTCACACTGATCTTGTAGGAACTAGTAAGGGCTCCTTTGAGGCATTGTCATTGTTCCATGTGGGGGCATAGAGTCCACTGGTACACCAGCTCTTCCTGATCGAGGCTAGACAAAATGAGCATCATCCAGGGGAGCAATGATGGGGTGAACCACTGATGTAGACATAGTATTGTTATATTATTTAGAGCGTCATTCTAGTTGCTTCCCCCTCTCTATCCTGGGACTTCTCTATTCCACTATACTGCATCACTGCCTCAAGTTCATGTGATTTCTCAGGATAATCTCTCCAAAATCACAAGCATGCTTGGAAGAGGAAGTGTTTCCAGTATTTGAAGAAATTTATGAGTCAAATAAATGTGGAATGAAGCAAACTCTACCTCTAAACAGGAGACCTTGAGAGAGTTCCTTATCATCTCTGTGTCTTCTATCCCTTCATTTAGAGACAATGATGTCGTGGCGATGATGAAATGAGATGACTATTCCAAAGTGCACAGCACAATGTCCAAATATAAGGAGGTACCCAATTATCAATTGTTTTCTTTCTTTTATTTATATTTTTCCCCATGCCAATTCACAGCTCCGCATCCTTAGAAATTTTGTCAGGTTAGATTCTGGAGAGGAAGAGCTTCACAAATTGAAGATTGATGTTTCTGTAAATGAAACAAATTTCTCAGTCCAAAATTATCAGTACACTTTCACTGGCATTTTATGTGTTTAATCCCATTTACTCATCTCAGAAGACTCTGGCAGATATTAGCATTCTTTCTTTCATAATGCTATTGAAGCTGAGACTCAGAAGAGTTAATCATTTGGCCATAATCTCTCAAATCTGCTTTCTAAATATAAGTGAAATATTTATAAGTGAAATATTCAGAAAACAGATTTGTATGAATTCTTATGTAACACTAAGTCTGAACTGTATTCCAAGCAGTATTCCTCAAAGTAGTGAAAGGTTGTTGCTGAACCATGAAAGACGCCAGGATTCTTGGCCTCCAGAGAAGAATCCAATCCGGGGCCAGAGACGAGGCTTGATAGCTCAGAGCTTTTGTGTAATAGAGTTTTATTAAAGTATAAAAGGGATAGAGAAAACTTCTGACATAGACATCAGAGGGGGGCAAAAAGAGTACCCCCTTGCTAGTGTTAGCAAAGGAGTTATATACCTTTTAATTAATTATTACAATGAATCAAAAGAATGTCTTAAATGTGTGAAAATTTTACCAGACCCACTCCCACAATTTACGTTTTAGGATAACAAGATTAGAATTTAACAATAGAAAGATCCTACCAGACCCACTCCCACAATACACATTCTAAGATATCAGGATTAGTCAGAAGGTTTTCAGGAAGGAGAAACTGTCCTCAAGTAGGGTATATTGTTGTTGTATAATCCTTAGTACAGAGTTTAAACTGAGTTGTGTAACTGACTAAGACTAAGGAATGTAGAGGGGAAAAAAAAAACAAACAAACAACAGTTTGTCCCTTTCTCCTCCTTGAGAATTCCAGACCCCTATCTCCACTTCAAGAGCCCCAGGTCCCTTTCTCCTCCTGGACCCTGGACTTCTTATCAATCTGCCTAGGAATTAACTTTCTCAATAGAGGCACTGAAATCACCAGCATCACAAGCAGCTGAGCTACTTATTAAAAATTCAGATTCAGGGGGACCTGACTCCAGGCCTTCAAGCAAAATCTGGGTGGTTTTGAGACTGAACATTTTTCATTTTTAATAAATTGTCTGGATGACTCTTCTGCTAAGTGTCCAACCTTGACTATTTCTAACCCCAAGGAAATCAGTTAGTACATACCTAGTAAACTGATAAATGTCCACAGGATTTACTTAATTAATAAATAAATGAATAAAAGCAAATTTTGCACCCTTAACTCTGTGGGCACTATAAGCAGAATAGCAGGTGAGACAGACTTTCTAGCTCTATTTCCACATTCCTGCCCCCGGAGGACTTGGGAGAGAACCGGGGCCTAGTGTCCACGTAAGAATGCACAGTACATTGATAATATTGGGGCATCACTATGTTCTCCTTTATCTTACTTTAGGGAACTTTTTTTTTTTAAATCCAAGAGAAAACTTTCTAGTGAAGAAAAGGAAGGCAGAGGTATATTTTCATTATTTGCTTCCCCTCCCCCCAAAGCTTATCTTCAAGTAAAAGTGTGTTGTTGGTAAGTAGTTTATATTTAGTAAAGTTAAAACTTTCAAATGTGCAACAAATATTCATGTGGACTCTAAAATATTGCTGTGAACTAGCAAAAGGCAATTCAGAGTTTCAGGTGCTGGAAGTGTACTGAGACATATAGTTTAGAATCTGTGCTACCAAAAGGACGTCTCGAAGAAACAAACAGATCTATTTATCCTGAAGCTTGCCTGGTCCAGCCAGCAAGATGTGATTTGCTGAATGACAGGGCTTATTTCTATGAACTAACAAAAGTCAGAAAGGGGTTATTAGGGAGTTGAATATTGCCAAGCTTCCATTCCAGATTTCCAACAACATACAACAAATTCTGAAAAGGAAACCATTGATTGGTACCCTGGTGAAGGCACTCTCAGAACTCAGGGAAAAAAAAGAAAATTCTTTCCACTTCACCCCCAAAAGGCATTCCAACTCAATGAGCTGAGACAAGTTGGAGAGCCAGCACCTTTAGAGAACCCATTCAGTTCAATGAATGATCCTGGCAGAAAGACTTACAGTCTAAAGACCCGAAGTTCATGGTTCATGTATTGTTGAAACCTGGCTTAGAGAATTCTGAGCATTACTTTAATAGTGTGTGAGATGAGTGCAATTGTGCAGTAGTTTGAGCATTCTTTGGCATTGCCCTTCTTAGGGATTGGAATGAAAACTGCCCTTTTCCAGTCCTGTGCCCACTGCTGAGTTTTCCAAATTTGCTGGCATATTGAGTGCAGCACTTTCACAGAAGGGTCTTTTAGGATTTGAAATAGCTCAACTGGGATTCCATCACCTCTACTAGCTTTGTTTGGAGTGATGTTTCCTAAGGCCCACTTGACTTCACAGTCCAGGATGTCTGGCTCTAAGTGAGTGATCACACCATCGTGATTATCTGGGTCATTAAGATCTTTTTTGTACAGTTCTTCTGTGTATTCTCATCACCTCTTCTTAATATCTTCTGCTTATGTTAGGCCCATACCATATCTGTCCTTTATTGAGCCCATCTTTGCATGAAATGTTCCCTTGGTATCTCTGATTTTCTTGAAGAGATCTCTAGTCTTTCCCATTCTATTGTTTTCCTCTATTTCTTTGCACTGATCACTGAGGAAGGCTTTCATATCTCTCTTTGCTATTCTTTGGAACTCTGTATTCAAATGGGTATATCTTTCCTTTTCTCCTTTGCTTTTCACTTCTCTTCTTTTCACAGCTATTTGTAAGACCTCCTCAGACAGCCATTTTGCTTTTTTGCACTTCTTTTTCTAGGGGATGGTCTTGCTCCCTGTCTCCTATACAATGTCATGAACCTCCATCCATAGTTTATCAGGCACTCTGTCTAACAGATCTAGTCCCTTAAATCTATTTCTCACTTCCACTATATAACTGTTAGGGATTTGTTTTAGGTCATACCTGAATGGTCCAGCAGTTTTCCCTACTTTCTTCAATTTAAGTCTGAATTTGGCAATAAGGATTTCATGCAATATGACAATAAGGATCTCTTCTTTACACACCCTGGTGTGCTGCAGTCCATGGGGTCACAAAGAGTTGGACATGACTGAGTGACTGAACTGACTGACTAAAGGCCTGGACCTCAGCTTATAAATGGAGCTCACCAAGATCACCATCCTTTGGTATCCTGGGTTTGGAGGTGAATGGTGGTTACTGCTAATGGCAGGCAAAATAAGCCACAAATAGATGATAAAAATATTTTCATAAATGAGATGGACTGCAGTGGGCATTGGCAGAATATGACTTTCAATTTCTGGAGTGGGTGATAGTTGGCCTAGGTTGAATGTAAGTCACCCCCTTTGGAAACTGTAACTTTAGGTTCTTCAATAATCAGTACATGGAATTTACCTGCCTGAATGCCAGGTAATTTTTTAAAATTTATCTATCATCTATTAACCATCTACTTTCAATAACATTGTATTATCAAAATTATGAAACATAAAAAACTGAAAGAATTTTATAGTAAACTTGTATGCCCACCACCTACATTCTAACACTAATGTCTTACTATTTTACTATCTACTCAGTCTCCTATCCATCAATCCATCTTATTTGTGATGAATTTCAAAGTTAATTTCAGAGGTCAATGAATTATGCCATAAACTATACATATTTATATAACTGAATTAAGTGATTACAGTTTTTTTCTTTTGCCATAAAATTTGAGTATGATAACGTCCGTATGTTGCACTTGGACAAATGCATATAGCTCTGTAATGCAAAACCCTATCAAGATATTGAAAATGACCACCATCCAAAAAATATTTCTCATATCTCTTTCTAATCAAATTCCACCCAGGCTGCTTCAAAGGCAACCATTTTTTCAACCAGTTTCTACCATATACTAGTGTTCCTGTTCCTTATCTTTGTATAAATGGAATCAGACAGAAAGTATTCCTGTGTAAGTTTTCTTCTTATTCATGCTATTTTTCAGGTTAATACATATTGTTGGATTTGATATTAATTTACTCTTTTTCATTACTGGGTATTATTTCATTCTGTGCACATACCTGTTATTTGATACCTGGATTGGTATGGTTTTTTGAGTAGAGATATTAATATTCTTTCATAAAAAGAAGGCAATGGTACATAGATAAGTCTGCCCCCAAAGGAAGGGCTATGTTAAGACTGACATTGTTTAGAATTTCTAGAATATAATGATAAAAAGCAGACCAACTTTATTCCCTTTTATTCTTGTTTTTAAATTCTTCACATGCAAAGCATTCACTCACTGCCTGCATCTGAGTTGTTCCCACTATCTATCATGTCCTGCCCCCATCAAGAGATCACTAAGACCGTGTTCACTTGGTTCACATTTACTAGTCTATTTCTGGTGTAAAGTCTGGCACACCTGTGGTTCAACAAATATTTATTAATTTGCTAAATGTATGACCTATCATTGGCAGTGACAGATAAAAGCAGTAGAATTCAAGTGAGCTTTCTTGTTTCTAAAGCTTCTCTTGCACCCCACTATACTTCTATGCTAAAATAAATATGCCAAAATATGAGTAAATGTTTTTGCTCTCATAAAAATACTTCTTAAAAAGTCTCCTGGAGATTTTGATTTTAGTCTGTTAGGCAAGCCATGTCTTATGTCATGATACTTGGCATTAGTTTGAAGTAAATGACATATTGCCACTGTTCATTGAAATTTAAAATGTATACACATTGAGTCCTTTCTAACCATTTAACTTCAGTTCTAAACAAACAGCCAACATTCATTTTTACGCGATCTTCAAAGGAGTTTGCACCTGTGTGAATAAATGGCTTAAGATTGATCAATTTACTTTGGAATATTGTTTGCTTATTTTCAAGGCTGTTTTTACAAGTGAGAAAGCTGATTTAAAATGTCACCACATCTATGAACAAACCAAAAATTGTCTTCTTGAGATTATACTGACTCTTAAAGGTGTATTGATAAACAACTAGCAATTTATTTGTAATTAGTATTCTTCTGTATTTGCAATCCTAATTTCTTGCATTATCTTGACCTCCCACTTGTGGTTTTTCAACAAATAAATGATGTTATGGTCATGTTTGATTGAGGGAAATGACTAAAACTGCCCATGAAACACACAATTGCTATTTCCTTAGAATGAGTACAAAATTATTTCTGAAGATTTGAAAACGAAAGTTAGCATTTAATTTTTTCTAAGATAAAAGGCATAATTACCAACGCTGGAAGCAAACAATCAGTCCTTCAGACTCAATCTCATTATTTCCTATTTGTGTGAACTCAGGAAATTTACTAAATTACTCTGTACTTCAGTCTCCTGTTGAAAGAGCAGCCAAACACTTTGAGCCAAACTCATAGGAAGGTTGTGAGGACCAAATGCGTTTCTGCGCAGACCACACTGGGTCCACAAGGACAGCTGAGTTTAGATGCCAGAGGCCCTGTCTCTCTCAGTCCTCTGTGCCCAGGAATTTGTCTTCAGCCTTTACAACCATGATCTAAATTACGGTCAGTATTTTACAGACAACGCCACTGAGGCTCTGAAAGATTGATGCAGGATTACAACTCTCTGTCGCAAACATTGTCTCGAACTTCACATACCCTTTCCCTGGTCATTACACTGTAGCTTAAAAAGATGTGTCTGGCAATAAGCAAGGTCGAGCTCTGCTGTCTGTTCAACTACTGCAAATGCAACAAAGAATTTTACTACATTTAATAAATATTTCATATAAAGATCTGACACAAATTCTCCTATCTCAAGTTTCACTTAAAAATTTAAGAAGTAAAGTTATTTAGAATAGTTTATCCTTTTCAATAAGCTAAGAAAACTGACTTCCCCTGAAGTGAAATATGTGAAAATTGCCTGAATGTTTGAAATTTAAGACCTACTCCATTATCCATCTAGGCACCTGCATTTCACCAGCTTTGACTTGACAGACAAGATAAATTCTCCAAAATGCACTGATATATCTCTGAAGAACAGAAAATTCCCAACTTCATTGAATGGGTTATGCAATTTAATTTTTGTATTTCCACTTTGCCCCATTAAAAGATAATACATCACAAAGCAATATATTTACACCTGTAGCACTAAGAGTCGTCGTTACACATGCTTCACTGAGTCAGATTCAACGGTCAAAGGTGGAAGTTGAAAATAAATATTCAGTCCCCAGGTGGGAAAGAGAAGCAGTGAGGCAGAGAACTCCTGAGTCATAAATCTTTGCCCTGTCAGACAGGCAGGGAGAACGTAAGCTAATGAGGTGTAAAAGGTACAAATCCATTTCTGGGTTACTATCTGTCTTTAGAATCATGGGTCAGAGATGCCCAAAGTAAGCTGGAACAATCTGTCTAGACAGTTCCTGCCACCTTCCCTCATTCAATGAGTGAAACTTCTAAGTAAACCTATTCATATCTAAGATAGCAGGAGCTTTGGGAGTCAGGATTTATGGCACATGGTTCTTATTTTTTAGGAAGCAGGAATTTAATAAACAGGAGAAAAAAATTAAAATGTTTTAAACATCATCTAAATTAGAGTTTATGACTTAGAAACCATCTGATATCCTTCTATGATTAATTTTTTGTCTCCCACTTAGGCAACATCTGTTTATGCACAGTGTATTTTTCAAATACTCTTTCTGTTTATTCTTTTCCAGGATAAGACAGATTTTCACCAAAATCATGTTTGGATGAATATGGAATTATCTCTGGGCTTCCCTGATGGTAAAGAACCCACCTGCAATGTGGGAGACCTGGGTTCGACCCTTGGGTTGGGAAGATCCCCTGGAGAAGGGAAAGGCTACCCACTCCAGTATTCTGGCCTGGAGAAATTATCTCTAGTAGTGAATGCATGTGTCTACATTATTTAAAACTCCTAACATGAGACCATCTAAACCTGGGGTCAGGTTTTTTCATCTCTTCTGTACCCCCCACCATCCACTCTTGAGTTAGAGTTGTTCCAGAAAACAAGAGCAAAGTGTAGACAGAGGTGACTTTATGAGTGTGCAAACTAGGCAGGCACACTGAGAAGGGCCTCATTCTTTAAAGCTTTGTTGTTTCTGCCTTGGAATTACTACTGATTTTAGCTTTGCACCCGTGTTTTGTCAGTGAAGTCTGATGGGACAATGAGAAGATGACACAGAGGAGACACACCCAAAATGCACACCTGCTGACCTTCCTTGCCATCCTGCCTGAGTGTAGTGGTGCCAGTGCCCCACAAAGACAACATTCTGATGGATCCATGACATGTGGGAACTCGGGGAGACTTGAAGGTAGTTCAAGGTAGGCCTGTTCCTCATATACCTGAGTAAGTGGGGTGCTGACAGCTCTGTGAGACTACACTTTCCGTTCAAACCAGAACATGCTTTGAAGATAAAAAGACATCATTCTAAGAAACACAAACAGCTAAGGATTCCTATCATATATTTTCTTCTGTGCCAGTCAACTACATATGTAAAAATGGTGACATAGAAGGAGATGGAAACATAGGGAAACCCGTAGTTTATTCTTCTGTCTGCTTCCCCATTACTTACTCTAAGTTAAATATATTAGTACAACATGCATAAATCAAGAAAATAAGAAAATCAATTTTTAGTTTTGCGCAGTGTTTCGATTCTTCTGTTAAGAATGAAAAACACATGCATAAATGAATTAGAAAATATGAACAGTGAGTTCACCTATGAAAGAAATATGCCTATGTTTTCATTAGTAACTAGTATTGCCCAACATAAAGATGAAAAGTGCGTACGTACATGCTAAGTCGCTTCAGTAACGTCCGACTCTTTGCAACCCTATGGATGGTAGCCTGCCAGGCTCCTCTGTCCATGGAATTCTCCAGGCAAGAATACTGGAGTGAGTTGCCAAAAGATAAAAGGTAAAGTCATGCCAATAATTTAAAATTTTAATTTTTATTTACATAGATTCTAAAATATCAAGGCATGACAAGGTAAGAGAGATCACCAAAGAAAGGGAAAACAAGTCTTCATATTTTAGTGCCCTTAATAGCACTTTTACTTGCTTTTTAAAACACAGTCTACATTTTCATTTTGCACTGGATTCCATGCTTTGCTTAGTTTACCCTGAATGCATGATAATGTTTTAAATTATTAATTATTAGGACAAAATATTATTCCTAGAAATAACTAGATCCAACAGAAATACATTGACTATAAAATAGATGATTTTGGTATAAAAAATCTTATATGGTCTTCCCTCTCCTTCCAAACTAGGTTCTACACATGTAAGTCAGTTGGTTTATTCTGCCCAGTTCATATTCCAAGTTCACTATACATTAAAAACTAACCTTCACTTAGAATATTGGTTAATCAAAATCAAATACAAGGAAGCGTCAGTACCTTTGTCTCCAAGGGTCTGAGGTAAGAGTGTCACCTGGTGTCTGAGCTCAGATCCTGATATACCACTGTACTGTTCTTCTCTTTTGCCAGGAACACAGTGTTCCGGAAAAGATTGAGTGAATCACTTTGTTTTGTAGATTCTTCCCCTGGGGACCACCTCTCTGGGAACCAAACTTCCATGCTGTGATACGCTCATTACCCATAGAGCAGTCATATATAAGTGTTCTAACCAGCAACCAGTCATTCACTGCCAACTACGGCAGGAAGTCATCTTGAATATTTCAGCCCAAAGCTTTCAGTTGATGGTAGGCTTAGGGAGCTAACCACTGGCAGCACAAGAGAAATATCAAGTAAGTACTGTTACTCTTTTTAGCACTGTCCTGATTTCTGATCAAAATTATTATAGTTATTTAAATCCACTGAGTTTTGAGGCAATTTGTTATGTAACCATGAACAACCAGAACACCAAGTCTTATAAACTTGAAAATAGCGGTACAAAGTTCAGTTTAAAGGACCATACAGTTTCTACATTGTATACAAATAGGAAAAAAAAAAAAAAAGCAAACATGGTGAACTAATAAAATTAGGAGACTTTTTCCTGAAAAGGTGTCTTTTGATTCCACAAGACAAGAAACTTGTCAATCAAATTTTTAAAAGAAAAACTACAGGAATACACAATTAAATACATGCTAGAATCGTTAAGAGAGTTTTTCTCAATCAGCATGTTTGAGGTTTCATTATTCATGAGAGAAACATGTCATTCTTTCATAGTGAATCACTGCATGGTTAGTTTGAAGAAAATAATCTAAATGAACACAGAAAATTTCCTCAAGGGTTGTTTATTAATTGCCATCTAACTTTATCATTGTAGTTAATGGAAGATTGAATAATTTTTCTTTCCATGGATTTTGTCGCTCTCCTTGTCCTCTTTGTTAACATCAAAGAAGGACTTGCTTGATTACAATCTACTCTCCAACAATCAGTAAAATTCTAATCTGAGCAACCACTATGTTTTTTAGAAAGTCTTTTGAGAATAGAATAAAGTGAGCAGACAAGTAGAGCACACTGCTTGTTTGAACAGGGATGTATTCAATTCCCCAACTTGCAGGGTGCTGAGATACCATAGAGATAAGCATGTAATCTCTTTATCTACTTCTAACAAGCAGAACTTTCTACCTTATTTGTAGGGATAATGTTCTCAGGCTCCACAGAAAAAAGGCAAGTTCAAAACCTTAAACAGCAACTGCAGCAAATACTAATAGAGAATGCAGCCACAAAGGTTTGTCTTACTCCTTGGTTTGTTTCATAAACTCTAACTCAGAATATTGAGGGGGCTAAGTGTTCATATACCTTGCAGTTGAATTACTTTGAGCTCCTTTTGCTTTTTGGAATCAATTTATCCTACCAAATTTGACTATAGTACAAACATTTGTTGAGAAAACCTATATACCCCTATCTATCTGACCTCTTAGAATTCTAGAATGTGAGAACTGGAAATAAGAGAGATGCTACAGCTCTGTGCTCTTCAGACTCTGTTCCGTGGAACTCTCTAGTTTTCCATATGTTCCAAAATTTTGGTTTGGCATTTATTTGTAAAACATATTTAATATATTTTCGGATTAAAATATGAATACTACACACACTAAAGATACCTACTGACTGTATCGGGCTTCCCTGGTGGCTCAGAGAGTAAAGAGTCTGCTTGCAGTGTGGGAGACCCTGGTTCGATCCCTGGGTTGGGAAGATCCCCTGGAGAAAGAAATGGCAACCCGCTCCTATATCCCTGCCTGGAAAATTCCACGAATGGAGGAGCCTGGCCGGTTATAGTACATGGAGTCGCAAAGAATTGGACAGGACTGAGTGAATTCACTTTCTTTTTTTTTTTTTTGCGAATTCACTTTCTTTTTTTTCCCACTGACTGTATTAAAAACCTCAGAGTCTCCAAAGGGTGGGGGTACTCTGCAGGCCCCTATTCCACCTGCGGTGTTTCAGAAGGCATACTGGGGATCAGACTCATGACTTTGAAAATTTACCCACATTCGGATTCTGAGAGGAGACATGAACACTAAATGCAGTGAGGTATTATGTATGGCATCCTGGGTGAAAATACATGAAACAGAGGTACACTGGGCTCTTCTGAGCATGCTGAGTAGCAGCCTCAACAGCTGTGGGGCAGAGACCACACCCTTGAGGCCCTGCCTTACAATTTGTTGTTGTTGTTGTTGCAGGTCAGAGACATTGTGTCAGTAAGCTTACACTGAAGAAAGCAGTTTTTATGCTTAGAAAGGGACATTCCTTTTCTTCTGCTATGCCTTTAGGGTTGGGTATTTTGTTAACTCTTCGAGTGGAGTTAGACTGGGCTTCTGGTTTGTTATTGTGGTGAATACCCCCAGAATACCACAGGCTTCAAGACATCTAGAGATGTTTTGAGTAGAGTAGGGGCTGGCTTTCCAGAGTTTTGATTAATGTCTCTCTGAATTTCAGGTTTAGACCTTTCCCTCAGTGAGAATCTCTTTTCCAGCTCCCCTGGAGGGACCTCATCGCTGCTTGCTATTGATGTTCCTCAGCCTAATAGCGAGGAGCAGAGGAAAGTCCTGAGTGGCTGGTCTTCAGTCTTAGGAAAGAACGTGTTCCTGGTGTTATGGTGGAGGTTGTCCAGGGCTCCAGCTCTGCCTATCCTTGTAGTTGCTCCTGCATATATTCCTGCCTCTCTTCTGGGGGCTTCCCCGGTGGCTCAGCAGGAAAGAACCCTCCTGCCAACAAAGGAAATGCAGCAGGAGCCGCAGGTACAATCCCTGGGTTGGGAAGATCCCCTGGAGAAGGAAATGGCAAACTGCTCCAATATCTTGCCTGGAAAATCCCATGGACAGAGGAACATGGGGGGCTATAGTCCAGGTTTAGTCCGGTCCTGGTCACAAAAGAGTCAGAAATGATCTAGCAACTAAACAACAAACAACAACTTCTGGGAATAGAATTTTTTTTTTTTAATTCCATTTTCCAGTACCCTAAGGATGACAGTTTCTGTCTCCTATCCCCCTCAGATCAAGAATTTTCCATCTAGGAGTTGAGGAGAAGGGTTCAGGGAGTTCTGTGCCTCAATCACAGTAGCTACTCTTGCCATCCCCCAGTCAGTCCCATGAGGGAAGATTTCTCAGGATCCACCACAGTATTCCTTGTGAGAAGCTTGTGGAGTGCTATATACAAATGCCTGCATCTTGTGAGCTACTCCTCATGTGAATCACCCCCATATACACCACCCTCTGGTTGACAGACTCCCAGATTCCCACACTTGACATCCACCAATTCATCATCTAGTCTCAATTTATCCAATATTGAAAGAAGTGAAATGCCTCAGTTCTTAGAACTGTCCGAGAGAAAAGGAGTTGAGACTAGAATGTATAAAACTGCACTATCTACTTCCCACCTTCACTGAAGGTCAGCCGTCATTTCTTTCCTTTGGTGGGTCTCATACCCATTTTTACAAAAATTTATCTTGAAGAAGAATGATATGTTGAGGAATTCTAGTATGTATAGGTAAAAAGGAGTGAAGAAAAGATGAGGCCAAATCAAAAGGACATCTTCAACTTACTTGATCAGGTAACAGTTTCTGACTCTGGAGAGATCCAAAGTTTCATGTATCATATGTTACAGGGAAAACAGTAAAATTAAGAAAATTTCCTTCACATGTATTATTAATAATAAAAAATAAAATTTAGTCAATAAGACTACAAACCCTATAAACTTATGGTGATTAGCTCTAAAGATAAAGTTTCAGAAATATTGACTGAGTGTTGTAAGAAGGAGAGGTAATCTTTAACAAGTGGTGCTGGGAAAACTGGTCAACCACTTGTAAAAGAATGAAACTAGAACACTCTCTAACATACACATACACAAAATAGGTAAATACACAAAAATAAACTCAAAATGGATTAAAGATCTAAATGGAAGACCAGAAACTATAAAACTCCTAGAGGAGAACATAGGCAAAACACTCTCTGACATAAATCACAGCAAGATCCTTTATGACCCACCTCCCAGAATACTGGAAATAAAAGCAAAAATAAACAAATGGGACCTAATGAAACATAAAAGTTTTTGCACAACAAAGGAAACTATAAGCAAGGTGAAAAGACAGCCTTCAGAATGGGAGAAAATAATAGCAAATGAAGAAATAGACAAAGGATTAATCTCAAAAATAGACAAGCAACTCCTGCAGCTCAATTCCAGAAAAATAAATGACCCAATCAAAAAATGGGCCAAAGAACTAAACAGACATTTCTCAAAGAAGACATACAGATGGCTAACAAACACATGAAAAGATGCTCAACATCACTCATTATCAGAGAAATGCAAATCAAAACCACAATGAGGTACCATTACACGCCAGTCAGGATGGCTGCTATCCAAAAGTCTACAAGCAAGAAATGCTGGAGAGGGTGTGGAGAAAAGGGAACCCTCTTACACTGTTGATGGGAATGCAAACTAGTATAGCCGCTATGGAGAACAGTGTGGAGATTCCTTAAAAAACTGGAAACAGAACTGCCATATGACCCAGCAATCCCACTTCTGGGCATACACACTGAGGAAACCAGATCTGAAAGAGACACGTGCACCCCAATGTTCATCGCAGCACTGTTTATAATAGCCAGGACATGGAAGCAACCTAGATGCCCATCAGCAGACGAATGGATAAGGAAGCTGTGGTACATATACACCATGGAATATTACTCAGCCATTAAAAAGAATTCATTTGAATCAGTTCTAATGATATGGATGAAACTGGAGCCCATTATACAGAGTGAAGTAAGCCAGAAAGATAAAGACCAATACAGTATACTAACACATATATATGGAATTTTAAAAGATGGTAATGATAACCCTACATGCAAAACAGAAAAAGAGACACAGATGTACAGAACAGACTTTTAAAGTCTGTGGGAGAAGGTGAGGGTGGGATGTTCTGAAAGAACAGCATTGAAACAAGTATACTATCTATGGTGAAACAGATCACCAGCCCAGGTTGGATGCATGAGAGAAGTGCTCAGGGCTGGTGCACTGGGAAGACCCAGAGGAATCGGGTGGAGAGGGAGGTGGGAGGGGGGATCGGGATGGGGAATACATGTAAATCCATGGCTGATTCATGTCAATGTATGGCAAAAACCACTAAAAGTAAAGTAATTAGCCTCCAACTAATAAAAATAAATGGAAAAAAAAACCAAACAAAAAAAAAAAAAAAAAAAGGAGAGGTAATGAACTTTGCAAAAATGTACAGACCATATGCTCTAGGTAAGCAAGTGTTTCCATCTCATATGTCCCTGCAGGTGCCTCTCTCTCTCTCCAGATTTTCTTTTTGTTAATTGCCCTGAGACTTCAGGGGTAATTTCAAGAAAAGTCACAAACTTGCAGTCTGTCTTTTTCCTGTTATAACAGTTGGAGAAACGCTCTTCCTGTGGTAGATATTACAGGGGAAAAAAAAAAAAAGATAAGGAAGACAGGATGTTTCCTGACAAAGAAGAATGCATTAAAAGGGAAAGATATAACCAAGATAAAACTACCACCAATTTGCACCCTAAAATTTTCTACAGAGACCACGATAAAGCTTTAAGAAAGAGATGACATTGAGTTGTCCTTAAAAACACAGGATTTTAAGAAATGGAGAAACAAGATCAGGACAATAAGAGAGAGAGAACGGAATAAATAAACCCGAGTTGAAAGAATTTAGAAAAGTCCAACTTAGGTGGAGAGTAGGGTTCAGGAAGAGAACAGTGGAAACAAGGCTGTAAAGGCGATTTTGGGGTAATATTATACAGGTCTTCAAACACCAGGTTATAGTTTGCATTCTTGATGTCTGTCACTATACATCAAACTAACTTAGGGGAAGTTGATTTATAGGGGAAAACCTTTTATAGCATGCAGACTGTCTATTTCTAGAAACCAATAGGGAAGCCCAAAGACATCCCAGCATTACAAGCAAGTAGAGGAAAAGGCAGGTGTTTTCCACCTATTCAAAAACTGAATGTTTTCCTTAGAGTCAAATATGTGCGCTTTGCAACAAAAGTCCTTTTCTGGCCACATTCTGACTGTATACCAACTACATTTTTAGAAAGTTCAATCTCCCTCCTCCACAGACATGCTGGGCTGAATCTCATGCCTACGTATGCCCAGTAGATGGGTTAATAAGACAATAACACTTTATGCAGAGGCTACTGCTGATACTTGTTCTTATCTATGTGATCATGCATAACTCTCTGAATAAAGTAGAGCAGTATTGTTTCAGGGTTCATTCAAGCACATAATAGACTTCCAGTGAATTACAGCAGGCTCCTGATTAAAGAACTATTTGGATAGTTGTTTCTTGAAAGAGTTGAACCAATGTTTTGCACACTTTAGTACACCAGTTTATGCAGCCTGGGATTTGTGGAGTTGGATTAAAGCTTATCTTGAGGCATTAGTGGGGCATGTCAGTTACTATGCCCTACAGCAGGGTCTAAAGAGTGATTCAAGGGGAAGTTGAAGAACTATCCCCATTTGTCGACTGAAAAGAACGACATCTCCTCCAAAGAATCAGTGGAACCATGAAAGGAATGTCCATCAGTTTTATCTGCACTTTCATTAAGGCTTTACCACTTTCAAACTCCTCTGTTAAATGGAAATCCCTGGAGTAGTATCATTTAATCATGCAACTATGGGGCTTAGTTTATGTAATGGCTTACAACCTTTTTTTCTTCCTCAACTCATTTGAGGGATGATAAATCTAATTAATACCAGTAGCTCAGAAACAACATTGTGGCGAAAATGAAAGAGGCAGGGGGGCGGGGGGAAGAAAGAGAGAGATCTCAAGTAATTATATTAACATACTGATTGCTCATCATATGTTAGATCTTCTTCCTGATTAATTTTAAATATTGTCATTGAGCCTCTCAACTTTATATGTTAAGAAATATTACTCTTACCTTTATAAGAAGCATTGAAGATTAAAGACTTAAGGTATTTTCTTAAAATACACATCAGGAAGTGACAAAATCTGTATATACACTCCTACTTGTCTGGTTCCACAGTCCATATTTTCATCCACTGTACTATTCTGCCTCCTACTGGGAAAAGACACATGCCATGATAAAGCTTCTGAGGTGCTTGATACATCAAAATGACATTACTGAGAATTATTAGCAGCCATTTTCTCCTTACGTGTATTAGGCACACATCTTCTATTTTAGCTTAAAAAAGAATGAAGTATTAAAGAATGATTCTATAGACAAAAAAGAGTGAAGAGTAAACAATGATACACCAAACTGACTATTTCATCCTACCTTATTTAACCAGGTTTCCTCCCTGTGATGTAATTTTTACTAAGATTTAATATGTAACTCCTGAGAAATGAAGTTTTTTGTGGATCATGCAGTTTGGAGAAGGCAGTGAAATTAAGGGAACACTTCAAATATATTACATTTAAAACATGTAGTCAGTAGGACTATAAGTCCTACAAATCCAGGGTGATTCAGTTCAGTTTAGTCACTCAGTCGTGTCTGACTCTTTGCGATCCCATGAATGGCAGCATACAAGGCCTCCCTGTCCATCACCAACTCCCGGAGTCCACCCAAACTTATGTCCATTGAGTCGGTGATGTCATCCAACCATCTCATCTTCTGTCGTCCCCTTCTCCTGCCCTCAATCTTTCCCAGCATCAGGGTCTTTTCAAATGAGTCAATTCTTCACATCAGGTGGCCAAAGTACTGGAGTTTCAGCTTCAACATCAGTCCCTCCAATGAATATTCAGGATTGATCTCCTTTAGGATGGACTGGTTGGATCTCCTTGCAATCCAAGGGACTCTCAAAAGTCTTCTCCAATACCACAGTTCAAAAGCATCAATTCTTCGGTGCTCAGCTTTCTTTATAGTCCAATTCTCACATCCATACATGACTACTGCAAAAATCATAGCCTTGACTAGATGGACCTTTGTTGACAATGTCTCTGCTTTTTAATATGTTGTCTAGTTTGGTCATAACTTTCCTTCCAAGGAGTAAGCGTCTTTTAATTTTATGGCTGCAGTCACCATTTGCAGTGATTTTGGAGCCCAAAAAATAAAGTCAGCCACTGTTTCCACTGTTTCCCCATCTATTTCCCATGAAGTGATGGGACTGGATGCCATGATCTTAGTTTTCTGAATGTTGAGCTTTAAGCCAACTTTTTCACTCTACTCTTTTACCTTCATCAAGAGGCTCTTTAGCTCTTCTGCACTTTCTGCCACAAGGGTGGTGTCATTTGCATATCTGAGGTTATTGAGATTTCTCCCGGCAATCTTGATTCCAGCTTGTGCTTCCTCCAGCCCAGTGTTTCTCATGATGTACTCTGCATGTAAGTTAAATAAGCAGGGTGACAACATACAGGCTTGACATACTCCTTTTCCTATTTGGAAGCAGTCTGTTGTTCCATGTTCAGTTCTAACTTCCTGACCTGCAAGCAGATTTCTCAAGAGGCAGGTCAGGTGGTCTGGTATTCCCACCTCTTTCAGAATTATCCACAGTTTATTATGATCCACACAGTCAAAGGCTTGGCATAGTCAATAAAGCCAAAATATATGTTTTTCTGCTACTCTCTCACTTTTTCGATGAGCCAGCAGATAGTGAAGTGAAAATTCCTTAGTCATGTCAAACTTTTTGTGACTCCATGGACTGTAGCCTGCCAGGCTCCTCTGTCCGTGGAATCCTCCAGGCAAGAATACTTGAGTGGGTAGCCATTCCCTTCTCCAGAATTTCTTAATAACCATGTATTACAATAGATGCTAAGAGTATACATATTTGGAATAATAGCCCTTGACCTCAAGGGGCTCATACTTTCCATACCTATATCAAATAATTATGTTCTACACCCTGGACTAATACAATACTAGATATCAATTATATTCCAATAAGAGTGGAAAAAATGTAAGGAATAGATTCATATTCTCTCAGTGAAAATAGATATTATGAAACTGCAAAAAAAATTCCATAAAAATTTGGACTATCAAAAAACACCTCCATGTTAAATGAACAAAGCAATTATAAAACACTTTCCAATACATTGAAATACATATTTTCCCATATTTTAATACAGCAAATTGAATATTATATAATGCTGTAAGTAATGTGAAAGAAAATAAATTTGTAAAAATAAAATACTATGAGAGTATAGCTTAGCTAGAGATTATTCTTCAGTTTAATCCAGAAAACCTGTACATTGCAGAGATACTGGACTTCCAAGGGCAATTCTGAGAAACAAGAATAAGCATATTACAGATTCCCAGAGAGCTTTCTGCAGATACGCTTTGTGTAAATAATACCAGTATCTATATACAGAAATAACGGACAAATAGTAAAAGTTACACATGTGATTCAGCCCTGATGTCTTTTAAAAATGATGACAATATTATTAGAAAGGTCTAATCATGAAGAATTAAAAGACAAAGCAAGAGTGACTCTTCAATTACGTAAATGAAGAGCCCAGGAAGCTAGATCCCACATTTCTAAATTTGCCTCAACGCCCTCATTCATGGAGACAATTCCTTTTCAATTAAAAGGCTCTCTCTTTCCAAGTTAAATTCAGCAATGAGAAAGATTTATATTGGATTTTGTGAGGCAGGCATGGTTACCTTCTGCCTGAAAAGACAAATAGCTCTATTGATATAGATTCTATATTTTATTAATAACTGATAGGGACTTTGTGAGGAAAAAAACCCAACCTGCTTCTATGCATACACAATATTCGGGAACTCATTTCAAATAAGAGCCAGTGGAGAGGTAGAGTGAAGGGCATCTGACATCTTCTGCAAACAGGTAGCAAAGTGAATCTTTAAGATAGCTGGATTTCAGAAGAAGTGACGAGGAGAAATGATCCCTGATGAAAAACTTTTCACTTTTTTGCTCATATCAAGGATAAGTTCAACAGTAAATAAATGAAGGAAGAAAGAAAATAAATATTAAATAAACAACTTACTGAAAACAGACCAAGACATTTGGCAAGACTCTGAAAGCCACTGGATATCTGAAAAGGAAACAGAACTGACAGCCCTCCACTCACCATAATGGAAATATGTTTACTAAACACACTGACAGAGTGACGACGCCATCCCCACAATAAATGCAGCGCATTATGTTATCTGACAGCATTCTCTGTGTACATGATATTTTATGTATGAAAATTATACAGGGAACAATTGCACATCTGCTTCTGTGTTCTTATAAATAATGAAGGGGAACTATTTCTTGATGATGCAGCCTCTCATGAATTTGCTCAGGTCAAACCAATTGTGACCCAATTTTTCAAAGTTTCAAAGGCCACCCTTCAGCTCAAGTTGTGCTATAAAATATTTATGGGATTGGCCAAGGGAAAGGGACTAAAAATCAATTAGAAATATTGTGCCCTACTAATATGAAGGGTATAACACTGGAGCAAATTCTATCATAGCATTACAGCTGCCTAGTAAGAAAGAAATGACTTTATTCATCAGAAAAACTGATCAAAGGTCAATACTTCCCTTTCATCAGACAACCAAAAAAGACCTTGCTTGCGGATCAGGTCATGTGGAATCAAGTGCAAGGAGACCTCCTAACAAGTATTCAGTTTTATCCAATCAAGTCATAACTTAGAAATAAAGCAGAGCTCTGCAGATCAACAGTGCCCTGTGGATTTCTCAGAGCACGGAAGTTCTGCAAACATGCTTCAGTAGTCTTTGGTAGCATCTAAAAAGCGTGTTGAGACTCCAGGCCATCGTCTCCTTTTTAACCAAAGCAACTCTGTCCTTAGGTGTATAATGTATCACAAAATTTTCACTTGAAGAAGGATTCCAGGGATGTAAAAAGTTTGAAATCAACTGGACAATATCTCGTGAAGCATAAAGTATAGCACTTATTAGAAGTCACAAACCAATCGCTGAGAGAGAGGAAATCAAATCCACATCTCCTGACTGTAATGCCAGTATGTGTGTGCATGTGTGTGAGTGAGTGTTGGGGTGATGATTTGTTTGTTTGGTATTATTATTTATTGTAGGTCAATGGTGTTTAACCTTGCCTTGAGTTAAATTCACTGGGGGAGCTTATGCCCAGGACACAGTTGAGTGTTATCATTCAAAACCTCTACAGATAGGACCCAGGTGTCTGTGTGTGTGTGTGTGTGTGTGTGTGTGTGTGTCTGTGTGTGTGTGTGTTTTAAAGCATCCCAAGTGTTCCCAACAGGTAACCAAGGTGGAGAATCAGGGACTTTGGCAGAAATTTTGAAATTATCAATAAATTTTTAAGCTCCTTTTATCAATAAATGTGCTTGGAGTTTGATTTCTTGCTCTGACATGCATCAGCTGTCAAAACTCAGGAGGTCTGTTTTTTCATGTGTAACAGGATGGGTATGGAGAAGGTGAGTTGTTTTCCAATTGTGTTCTTGGGAAGCATATGATTTCTGAAAGGTACAAAAGTGTTAAGAGATGCAATAATAAATAAGGTTCAGGGACTCTTCACCCATTTTTATATTTCTCCATAAAATATTCTCAATTGAGCTTTTCTTTGAAGAAAAAAATGCTACACTACAGCTTTTCAAGGTTTTAAGGTTGCAGAGCTAGAAAACTTCTAAGATGCTTTTATAATTTAACATCCAGGTATTACAGAATTTTACAAAGAACTAATCAATTAAGTCATTCTAAGGTCAGAATTCTATAACTGGTGTTTGCAGATCCCTAATTTTCACCAATGTTTTCATCAGACACTGGGAGCAAGGGCGGTAGACTTAGAAGGAACGTTAGTGCTAATCACCCTGGTTTATCGAGTGCCTACATTAAGCACTCTTCCTTGTAGATACGCAATAACTAATAGGGAATAACCATTTCGGTTTTCTCCAAGAACTGTCCCAGTTTTGGTAATGAAAATCTGGTGTCCCAGCAAACCCCTCAGTCATGGGTAAACTGGGACAGTTGGTCATCTATGACTAGCAGACAGATTGGGGTGGCTTCATTCCATTTTTAACTTCATTCCACAGTCTCTTGGGTATGCTCATTTGATGGAACAGATGAATCCTGGGTGGATGAGTCAATATAACCCAGAAAGGATCTACATCATTTCATCTGAAGGTCTCTAAGAGGGTCTGTAAGTGTCAATAGTAGCCTATGTCTAGAGAAGAATGCTGTAATAATCCATTACATTTGGATAGCATTTAATATGTGAGAGCATTTCTAGAAGCTCTGTCTTACTTAAGTTATCTTTGCATATTTTGCAAAACAAAAGATTTAAATTTTATCCATCTGTATATGATACTCATGAAGTCAGCACATTTTCCATTAGTCTCTAAATGATATATCCATTTCCTCCAATCAGTATACACTTAAAATGCTATTTTCTTCCCTTCTTGCTTTTTCTCTCATGCTTCTAGCCTACCTTTCTTACTTTCATTTCTTGTAATGTGACTCAATCCTTGAATATTTCTGCTGTGGCAGGAAGTCTTTGTGCCTCATGTGATGTTTTCTCCTTCCTTGATCAGGGTAGCAACAGTAATAGCTGTCATTTACTGAAATTAAAAGATGTTTACTCCTTGGAAGGAAAGTTATGATCAACCTAGATAGCATATTAAAAAGCAGAGACATTACTTTGCCAACAAAGGTCCGTCTAGTCAAGGCTATGGTTTTTCCAGTGGTCATGTATGGATGTGAGAGTTGGACTGTGAAGAAAGCTGAGTGCTGAAAAATTGATGCTTTTGAACTGTGGTGTTGGAGAAGACTCTTGAGAGTCCCTTGGACTGCAAGGAGATCCAACCAGTCCATCCTAAAGGAGATCAGTCCTGGGTATTCATTGGAAGGACTGATGCTGAAGTTGAAACTCCAATACTTTGGCCACCTCATGTGAAGAGTTGACTCACTGGAAAAGACCCTGATGCTGGAGGGATTGGGGGCAGGAGGAGAAGGGGATGACAGAGGATGAGATGGCTGGATGGCATCGCTGACTCGATGGGCATGAGTTTGAGTAAACTCTGGGAGTTGGTGATGGACAGGAGGGCCTGGTGTGCTGTGATTCATGGGGTCGCAAAGAGTCGGACACGACTGAGCAACTGAACTGAACTGAACTGAGGACCTACTTTGAACCAGGCACTGTGTTACGCAGCCTTAAGTACATCACCTTATTTGATCTTCACAATTCTAGGGGACTAATACTTATATTTTTCTTTTGATGGTGGCCAAAAAGTGGCTTTGAGACATCAAGGATCTGGCAAAAATTTCAGATGGAAAATGGCAAAATTAGGATTTGAGTTCCTAACTCTCTCTTTCCACAATATCAGTTATCACACAAATCTGTCTTCCCAAAAATATTTTTGCTGCTATATGCTATTACTTGGTCCTAAAACACTTGCCAGTTGCTTCCAAAAATCCCTGTTTAAAACCACATTATGATAAACTCAGTAGGTGCTGCATTTCCCATAGAACAGGTAAGATGACAGAGACATACACTTTCCTAAGAATCAAAAGTATATTACTAAGAACCAAGACTTAACTCATTTTACTCTTGAAGATATTTCTAAAATCAGAGTTAGTTTACCCCTGGGAGGTCTTGGAATCTATATTAGGAGCTTATGAGTTTTCCTAAACATACATACTTATATTTTGTGTCATAAGTATAATAATCACTAGAGTTAGTCATATAAGCATGTTTGAAATCCTATCTATCAGTGTGGTTAATAGAACTTTTTATAAAGATAAAAATATTCTATATGCAATGGTCTAATATGGAAGCTGCTAGCCATATGTGGTTCTTAAGAATTTAAAATGTGGTTAGTGTATGGGGGAACAAAATAATGATACTTAATATTAATTAATTTAAAGTCAATGTCAATAGACCTATATGTCTAACTGGTATCATACTGGAGAAACCAACATTAAGATCAGAGGTCTGCAAACTTACGGCCACAGAAAAGCAAGTTTAGGTAGAACACAGCTACTCTCATTTATTATAGATTGTCCTAGTAACTCAAAAGCAGCCACAGACAAAGTCAAGTAGTTGCAATGGAGCTATATGATCCTCAAAGCCTAAAATACTTATTACCTGGCATTTAACAGGGAAAAAAAAGTTGCTGATCTCTAGTCTAGTTGGCTATCTGAGACCTATCTTTGCATTTGTGTCCATAGTGGCCTTTATGCCACTTTCCTTATGCATCTTAATGTGAAAAAGGAAAGAAGATGAGGCAGTTTATTCAAAGCACTATCGTATAGACATGCCAAATGCCTGTTAATCTGCATTGTAGCAGTTAGTATGATATTCACATAACAATGGATATACTGAGTCACTCTCAATTTTGTGCCAGTTTACCACAGATTCTTAATAGAAAATGTGGTAGTAAATACACCAAGAAGAATTTTTCTGTCCCTAATTCACTCATTTATTAGGCTGGATATTAATTGAATTGAACTTCCCTAGTGACTCAAACAGTAAAGAATCTGCCTGCAATGCGGGAGACCGAGGTTCAACCCCTGGGTTGGGAAGATCCTCTGGAGAAGGAAATGGCCACCCACTCCAGTATTCTTGCCTGGAGAATTCCATGGACAAAGGAGCCTGGTGGGCTACAGTCTAAGGGATTGCAAAGAGTCGAACATTACTGAGCTGAGTGACTTAAATACACTTTAACTTCTTTCTTTAATTTAATTTGAATTTTAATAGCACTGTAGCATTAGCTATATCTTCAACCTGACCATTGTATGGAATTATCATCTTAAAAGCGGCACTTTTAATGACTGGTCAGTGATGAATCTGAATGCCCTAAACACAGCTGAAAAAAACCTTAAAGTTAGAAATGTCTTATAACAGCAGTCTCCAACATTTTTGGCACCAGGGACGAGTTTCATGGAAAACAATTTTTTCAAGGCCAGGTGAGGAAAAGGTATGGTTTCAGGATGATTCAAGCACATTTATTGTGTACTTTTTTTTCTATTATTATTACATCATATCCACCTCAGATCATCAGGCATTAGATCTTGGAGCTTGGGGACCCTTGTTTTATACCACACACTAGGCAGACAGACATTAGTAATATTCAAGAAAAAAAAAAAAACAATCTTAAGTACCAAAGTAGACTTGAGTTTCTATATTTCCATTATTAACTTCAACATGAGCATTCTGATTTAACCAAACATGATCATTTATCTCATTTAATTAGTGATGGTAATTTGAATTTCATAAAACTTGTACCTTTGTTTGCAATTACCATATATATATTCAAGCTTGTAGGTAAAGAAAACAATGAAGGCAGACAATAGAAAACAGGTGAAAGAATAGAAAACAGCACAACACTGACAAGGATTTCAAGAAGCCCTCAGAGCTTAAGAATTTTCTGATGAGGATGCCTCACAGAGACCCCTCCCCTGAGCTCGCTTCTCATTCTCTCCAGAAGTAGGCTGAATGGAGAATAAATATGAAATTGCTAGTGGTAAAGAATCCCCCTGCCAATGCAGGAGATGCAAGAGACGTGGGTTCGACCCCTGGGTTGAGAAGATTCTCTGGAGAAGGGAATGGCAACCCACTCTAGTATTCTTGCCTGAAAAATTCCATGGACAGATAAGCCTGGTGGGCTCCAGTCCATGGGGTCACAAGGAGTTAGACATGACTGAGCACATGTGCACACATGCAAACGCACATTTTATAATACACTATTTTGTATAAAATATCAGAATTTTCTGTTTGTAAAATCTTTTGAGATGTTTAGATGAAAGAAACAATATCAATACAAAGGTGTCATTATGGTTAATAAAATTGCACGAATGGCCATAGTGACCCAGGGGAAGAAAAAAAAGACAGCTTTAGTTTTTAGATTAAAGCAAACAGTACTAGCCATTGAGCCTTTTTTACAACCTCCACTTTGTTGAATAGATTAAAAGTATATTCGGACCTTTGTCATAGGCATAATCTGCCCATATGATCACAAGCAAAGGTAGGAAAGAACCCCAGCCTGTTGCCACAATCTAATACAGGCCCCCCAAGGGGCAATGCATTTTCAACAATCCCTACTTTGTGTCATTGGTATAAGTAAGAAATCAGCGACATTGTCAATAGATATTCAGCTCCTAAAGTTATAAAATTGTTATATGAAAAAAATATCTAAATTTCTCTGTTTTCTGTCTCCTTCTTTTGCCAGTATAATTCAGGCTCACACTTGATTGGCAGACATTAGAACATTAGTCTACATTTCTGATTATAACATTTGATAATAAGTGTGATCACTTAGTTATATATTAATAATTAGAGTTGGACCATAAAGAAAGTTGAGTGCTGAAGAATTGATGCTTTTGAACTGTGGTGTTGGAAAGACTCTTGAGAGTCCCTTGGACTGCAAGGAGATCCAACCAGTCAATCCTAAAGGAAATCAGTCCTGAATATTCATTGGAAGGACTGACGCTGAAGCTGAAACTCCAATACTTTGGCCACCTGATGACAAGAACTGACTCACTGGAAAAGATCCTGATACTGGGAAAGATTGAAGGCGGGAGTAGAAGCGGATGACACAGGATGAGATGGGTGGATGGCATCACTGACTCAATGGACATGAATTTGAGCAAGCTCCAGGAGTTGGTGATGGACAGGGAAGCCTGGTGTGCTGCAATCCATGGGGTCACAAAGCATCAGACATGACTGAGCTACAGAAGTGAAATGAACTGAATAACATCCAAAGTAAGTTAAGAAATAAGATCTAGAAAGATGTTAGCTACAACTTCATATTAGTAAATTTCTAATGTGTTAGAAGCTAAGAGAAAGAGAACACAGAGAAAGGGAAATATAAATCTATTTCTTGAGTTCACAGTTGATACTAGTCTTCTACTGTAGTCTCATCAAATGAATGTCTGCACCCTCCCACAGAAAGGAAGAACCATGTCACAAGTTAGTTGACTCATTTGTGATATCAGACATCATTTAGTCCTGCAGTCCTAACCTTTTAAGAGCCAGTAGACAAAGCTGGCGTCTTGGAAGCAAATCCATGACTAACTTCTGCTGAAAAATCTCTTTCTCATAGTAAGGAGGAAGAACATCTCCTAAAGATTCTTACATACTAATCACTCCACTTTGGAGATGTTTCCTTTATACACTATAATTAAAGGAAAAGTCTGGGTTATTCAGCTACATATATTAAGCCTGATTGATGTTAATCCTTTTTATATTTAATAAATCTCCAAATCATTTCTATTTAAGACTTCATCATGTCAGGAGTAGGAAATGTTTATAGCTCTCAAAAAATGCCCAAGGGAAAAACAAATCCACACAAGTGTAGAAAAACATGCACACTCATATTGAAATAGGAAGAGACTTCTAATGCACCAAATCTACAAATAAAACATACCCCAAATTATTGATGGTACAGTAAGAAAGCAAAGCTTCATTAACCTTTATATATATATATGCAGAGGTCACATTGCATAATATTCAACTTAGAAAAAAAATATTCCAATTATTAACCACCCCAAAATACAGTGATAGATTTTTTTGTGAGCTGTGTGATTTCAAGGCTCTTAGGTTGAATTGGCATGGCAGTGTGGGTTAGCTATAAATATTAAGCTCTTGTCCACTGAAACAGAGAAACTATTAATAAGGATGCAGTTAGAACCAAACATGGAACAACAGACTGGTTCCAAATTGGGAAAGGAGTATATCAAGGCTGTATTCTGTCACTCTGATTATTTAACTTACATGCAGAGTACATCATGCTAAATGCCAGACTGGATGAGGCACAACCTGGGACCAAGATTGGAGGAAGAAATATCAATAACCTCAGATATGCAGATGATACCACCCTTATGACAGAAAGCAAAGAGGAACTAAAGAGTCTCTTCATGAAGGTAAAAGACGATAGTGAAAAAGCTGGCTTAAAACTCAACATTCAAAAAATGAATATCATGGCATCTGGTTCCACCACTTCATGGCAAATAGATGGGGCAACAATGGAAACAGTGATAGACTGTATTTTCTTGAGATCCAAAATCATTGCAGATGGGGACTGCAGCCATGAAATTAAAAGACACCTGCTCCTTGGAAGAAAAACTATGACAAAACTAGACAGCACATTAAGAAGCAGACATTATTTTGCCAATAAAGTTCTATATAGTCAAAGCTATGGTTTCTCCAGTAGTCATGTATGGATATGGGAGTTGGACTATTAAGAAGGCTGAGCACTAAAGAATTGATATTTTTGAACTGTGGTGCTGGAAAGACTTGAATGTCCCTTGGACTGTAAGGGGATCAAACCAGTCCATTCTAAAGGAAACCGGTCCTGGACATTCACTGGAAGGACTGATGTTGAAGCTGAAGTGCCAATACTTTGGCCACCTGATGTGAAGAACTGACTCACTGGAAAAGACCCTGATCATGGGAAAGAGTGAAGGCAGGAGGAGAAGGGGATGACAGAGGATGAGATGGTTGGATGGCATCACTGACTCAATGGACATGAATTTGAGCAAGCTCCAGGAAATGATGAAGGACAGGGAAGCCTGGCATGCTGCAGTCCATGGGGTTGCAAAGATTAGGACATGACTGAGCAACTGAACAACAACAACACATTTGTCACTCTTCTCCTCAAGAATCATGTGTATAGCCTCTTTATTTGGATCTGGGTGGTATGTGACTGCTTTGGCTAATAAAATACAGTGAAAATGATGCATGACAGCTTCTGGACCCAGGTCTTGAGACAATGGCAACATTCATTTTCTGTCTTCTGGAATATTTACTCCTGGAACCCTCTTGTCATGCAGTGAGGAAGTCCATGTGCAGTCATCAGCCTTGAACCCTCATAAAATTGAAAACCATGTAAGTAACCTATGCTGGAGGTGCATTCTCCAGCTTGGACTGACACTGCATGGAGAAGAGAGGAGTCATGCCCTTCGGGTCCTGTTCAAATTGAAGACTGTGAGCAAAATAAGTGACTGCTGTTGTTCAAATCACTAAGATTTGAGTGGACAATGGGTTATAAGCAGAAGAGACACTTGTCACTCTCAGGCCACAAAAAGTAACAGCTGCAGTAATAGACCTTTTCGATCTGTCTACTCTCTTGTCAAGAGGGTTTGTAGGAGATGAATGTGGAGATGGAGGAAACAAAACAAGGGAAACTCTAGATCCCCAGGTAACTACACAAAAGGAAACTATCCTGGAAGAGCACCCAGGGCTGCAACAGACTTTTTGCTGGAAAGTGTTAACCCTATTTTGTGATGAAATATAATTTAGTGTCATGAGTGACCATAGTAAAGCCATGTCCCACTCCTGATTGTTACAATATCAATTTCATTCTTCATAGAGAATCTTTAGAGAATTGCAACATAAAAAATAGTCTTTCAAAACAAGTTATAAGGGAACAATATTATTTTGGTGAACAGTGAGGATTTTATAGTCAATATACAAGCTAGGAGGGAGGAAGGAGCTGATTTTGTGTTTCCATAAATATCCATAATTGTTTCTGGACTATCAAATTCAACTCAAAAATAACTTTCATGAGGAAACAGATGCAATATTTCTGATAAGTCATCCAAAACCAAACTGAAACAACTGAAAAATCCTTAACCAGTACTTTGATTCTATTTTTTTTTTTAATGACAGGAATTTTCCAAAAATAAAATCCTTCCCTGAATGTTTTGTTGAAACTTTTAATAGATATTTTGCTGTATTAAAAAAAAAAAAACACTAAAATTGTGAGACACTGAAAAGGGTGTCAGGGAGTGGTAAAAATGAGCTACTTAACAACTTTATTTAATGCACAGAATCAAGAAGACCCTGGATTTTTCAAAATGTTCCATGATTATAATAAAAATTATACTGTTGATATAGCTTTAGACCAAAAAAAGAAAGTAAAAATCTCACTGGAGAATGTTTTTTCCTGGAGAAAAAGGTTCATGGTACTAATAAGCGACATGGATACCGGTGTTCCTGATTCCTAAATTGTTGCTTCTCCTGCTCCTGTCTTCATCCCAATAAGAGGGATCTGCATTTACCCAGACGTGTGACTCTGCTTTGGTGGGGCTTAAATTCCAACTCCTTTCCCAAGCTCTGTGCAAACTGCTCACTCTCAGCTCTGCTCTTTAATTTGCTGAGCTGTCGAGTTTTTACTGGTGATGTTGGTGGATTTCCCAGAGATTTGCTCTGGAACATAAATAATCTAGGATTAAGTATGGCCTAATGGGAATCTGTATGCAGGTTTGGGATATATTTCTCTCTTTGTACCCTCTGCCAAGATTTCCCTCGTTCCCAGCCACTCAATGACAGCTCCTGCTTAGGTTCTAGTTGGCTATGCTACGAAGTGCAAAACAGTCTCAGGAAAATATCTGGGCTCAGTGTGCTTTCCTTCTGTGCTGGTTATTCTTCAAAGTTTTTATACAGTTATATCATGTATCTTGTCCAGATTTTACGGTGGTTGTTTATGAAACACTTTTCATAGCCTGAACTGGAAATATCCAAACTAACTTTAAAATGTAGTCCTTATCTTTAGAGATACAAGTAAAACATTAACAGCTGATACGAACTGATATTTTGAATTTGCATCAAAATAATCTGGAATGGGTAAATTTAACTCAGATGACCATTATATCTACTACTGTGGGCAGGAATCCCTTAGAAGAAATGGAGTAGCCATCATGGTCAACAAAAGAGTCCAAAATGCAGTACTTGGATGCAATCTCAAAAATGAAAGAATGATCTCTGTTTGTTTCCAAGCAAACCATTCAATATCATGGTAATCCAAGCCTATGCCCCAACCAGTAATGCTGAAGAAGCTCAAGGTGAATGGTTCTATGAAGACCTACAAGACCTTTTAGACTAACACCCAAAAAAGATGTCCTTTGCATTATAGGGGACTGGAATGCAAAAGTAGGAAGTCAAGAAACACCTGTAGTAACAGGCAAATTTGGCCTTGGAGTACAGAATGAAGCAGGGCAAAGGCTAATAGAGTTTTGCCAAGAGAACACACTGGTCATAGCAAACACCCTCTTCCAACAACACAAGAGAAGCCTCTACACATGGACATCACCAGATGGTCAACACCAAAATCAGATTGATTATATTCTTTGTAGCCAAAGATGGAGAAGCTCTATAGTCAGCAAAAACGAGACTGGGAGCTGACTATGGCTCAGAGCATGAACTCCTTATTGCCAAATTCAGACTTAAACTGAAGAAAGTAGGGAAAACCACTAGACCATTCAGGTATGACCTAAATCAAATCCCTTATGACTATACAGTGGAAGTGAGAAATAGATTTAAGGGACTAGATCTAATAGACAGAGTGCCTGATGAACTATGGATGGAGGTTCGTGACACTGTACAGGAGACAGGGATCAAGACCATCCCCATGGAAAAGAAATGTAAAAAGGCAAAATGGTTGTCTGAGGAGGCCTTACAAACACCTGTGAAAAGAAGAGAAGCGAAAAGCAAAGGAGAAAGGGAAAGATATTCCCATTTTGAATGCAGAGTTCCAAAGAATAGCCAGGAAAGATAAGAAAGCCTTCCTCAGAGATCAATGCAAAGAAATAGAGGAAAACAACAGAATGGGAAAGACTAGAGATCTCTTCAAGAAAATTAGAGATACCAAGGGAACATTTCATGCAAAGATGGGTTCGATAAAGGACAGAAATGGTACGGACCTAACAAAAGCAGAAGATATTGAGAAGAGGTGGTAATAATACAGAGAAGAACTGTACAAAAAAGATCTTCATGACCCAGATTATCCTGATGGTGTGATCACTCACCTAGAGCCAGACATCCTGGAATGTGAAGTCAAGTGGGCCTTAGAAAGTATCACTACAAACAAAGCTAGTGGATGTAATGGAATTCCAGTTTAGCTATTTCAAATCCTGAAAGATGATGCTGTGAAAGTGCTGCACTCAATATGTCAACAAATTTGGAAAACTCAGCAGTGGGCACAGGACTGGAAAAGGTCACTTTTCATTCCAGTCTCTAAGAAAGGCAATGCCAAAGAATGCTCAAACTACCGCACAATTGCACTCATCTCACACGCTATTAAAGTAATCCTCAAAATTCTCCAAGCCAGGCTTCAGCAATACGTGAACTGTGAACTTCCAGATGTTCAAGCTGGTTTTAGAAAAGGCAGAGGAACCAGAGACCAAATTACCAACATCCGCTGGATCATCAAAAATGCAAGAGAGTTCCAGGAAAACATCTATTTCTGCTTTATTGACTGCGCCAAAGCCTTCAACTGTGTGGATCACAATAAACTAGAAAATTCTGAAAGAGATGGGAATACCAGAACACCTGACTTGCCTCTTGAGAAACCTGTATGCAGGTTAGGAAGCAACAGTTAGAACTGGACATGGAACAACAGCCTGTTTCCAAATAGGAAAAGGAGTACGTCAAGGCTGCATATTGTCACCCTGCTTATTTAACTTCTATGCAGAGTACATCATGAGAAACGCTGGGCTGGAAGAAGCACAAGCTGGAATCAACATTGCCGGGAGAAATATCAATAACTTCAGATATGCAGATGACACCACCCTTATGGCAGAAAGTGAAGAGGAACTAAAAAGCTTCTTGATGAAAGTGAAAGAGGAGAGTAAAAATGTTGGCTTAAAGCTTAACATTCAGAAAACTAAGATTATGGCATCTGGTCCCATCACTTCATGGGAAATAGATGGGGAGACAGTGGAAACAGTGTCAGACTTTATTTTTGGGGGCTCCAAAATCACTGCAGATGGTGATAGCAGCCATGAAATTAAAAGATGCTTACACCTTGGAAGGAAAGTCACGACCATCTAGATAGCATATTAAAAAGCAGAGACATTACTTTGCCAACAAAGGTTTGTCTGGTCAAGGCTATGGTTTTGCCAGTGGTCATGTATGGATGTGAGAGTTGGACTGTGAAGAAAGCTGAGCACCGAAAAATTGATGCTTTTGAACTATGGTGTTGGAGAAGACTCTTGAGAGTCCCTTGGACTGCAAGGAGATCCAATCAGTCCATCCTAAAGGAGATCAGTTCTGGGTGTTCATTGGAAGGACTGATGCTGAAGCTGAAACTCCAATACTTTGGCCACCTGATGCCAAGACCTGACTCACTGGAAAAGACCCTGATGCTGGGAGGGATTGGGGGCAGGAGGAGAAGGGGATGACAGAGGATGAGATGGTTCGATGGCATCACCGACTAGATGGACATGGGTTTGAGTAAACTCCGGGAGTTGGTGATGGCCAGGGAGGTCTGGTGTGCTGCGGTTCATGGGGTTGCAAAGAGTCGGACACGACTGAATGACTAAACTGAACTGAACTGAATTTGGAGGAAGATTGTTTGGGGAAGACTGATCATGAGAAAGGGTGTTTCCTTCCTATGGTGAAAAAGTTTGACCCACATAAGACAAGAAATATTAGAGGAAAGGGCAGATAACTTTTTACCTCCACACCTCTTCCAATGGACTGCTCCTAGGCACAATCTCTTTCATAATCACTTCTTCCAAGGCATATCATGAGGCTGTGACTTTGTGATTAACAGTGACCTCCACTACTATATTTTTGTAGTCTGTATGATGCAGTGGTCAGCAGATAAAATATCCCCCAGCATTGCTCCCATTCTGTGTTTCCTTTCTCTTTTATCTTACTCGTATTGCTCTGGGTTAGGACCTTCCCAGTAAAGCATGAGCATTAGAGAACCTCTTCTACTTTTGATTATATTTGACTGAATAGAGATACCACAAATGCATTTGTTCCCTTTCTAATTCTCAAAGACAATAATATATGGAAATAGATCTATTTGAATTTGTGATAATACAGTCAGATGGAGATCAAGTAAAGTTGAAATGGTATCGGATATGTTGTAAGAAATTACCACATACCATCAAATTTCTGCTTTATATTATTCACAAAGAGAAGAAGCTGAGTCCTAAGAATGTTCAAAATCTCTTCAGCGTCACAATGCTACTTAACTAAGGTTAAGTTTGAGATTCAAATGTCAAATTCTGAGCTCTTAATCACTATGCTGTTACTTATTATATTACAATACTTTATTATAATAACTAAAGTTTTATTCCTTTCTCATTTTTTTGAGAAAAATGAATACTTGGATATTGTGGGACAATATTACAGTGGCCTAAAAATAAACTTCAGTTCATTGACATTTAAAAGAAAAATCTGTTACTAAATTTTGTGCCATTTTTAAGAATTAGGTCTTCAGAGCTAAATTAGATTTGACTAAAAATAACAAATAATTGGAGTGTTTTGCTCCTCAAGTGTTCCATAGTGAAATTATCTGTTATATTTGAATCCACATGGCCTATTCTGTTGACTGGCTTCTTTTTCTTTTTTAAGACATGAATTTCAAGATCTGTGTCTAGATTGTCCTCATAATTCATACATTTGGCTCTTCTCCTCTTCAGCCAAACAGCAAACGTCACACCACATGAAAGCAGTCAGATGCACATCCTCAGAGAGAACTAACCAAATTGGCTTCAGCAACAGAAAAAAGTTAAGCTGTTTGTTCAGTGAGATTTAATTTAAAGCCCATGGGCTCATTCTTGGGTCACTAGAATATTGCTTTGGGTTTTTCAAAGTTTCTTTCATGAGAGAAAATAAAAAGTAAAGGATAGAGATATAAATCTATACCTATTGGTATACTTTCTTATAATGCATATGTGTGTGTGTGTGTGTGTGTGTGTGTGTGTGATATTTTAAGAAGCATGCAACAGCTGAACTAATAAACAGAAAAGGAGGATTGATCATAGACATATAAACTAGACAGTCCTCCTTAAATTGAAACAACTATTCTGCTTGCTGGATGTAAGCTTGAATGAAACTGAGTGTTTAACTATTAATGACTGATTGCTTTCATTACAAATAACATCTACAATAGTTTTACAACTTTAGCCCTCATTGATTTTCTAATTTTTAAATTCCCTTTCCCTTTTTTTTTTTTTTTGTAATTCCAGTTCTCATATGGGTTGACATTTGGAGCAAGTAGGACCAAAATGAAGTCTTACCTTCTGTGTTTTCTCCTTCACAAAAAGAAATGTCAGGGGATTCTGTGTCATGTTGTCATACTAGCTAAAGCCACCACCGTGGTCGCTTCAGCTGCCAAAGAAACCTGGATATACGTAACATATCATCAGTGCAATTTTTCTCAGTTATTTGCACTGTCCACTTGATCTTTGTAACAACTTTCAAGCAGAAAAGAATGTTTCACATACATTTTACATTTTTTTTCTATGCCATTTTCCAAATCTATCTTTCATCCCCATTGGTGAGTCAAAAACTCTGCTTTCATTTATTCTTTAAATAGACCAAATAAGTTCTTTGTTCTTGTTTAGCAGGCTTTTGACTACCTGACTGGTTTGCTTTCCCAAAATTATGAACTCATAGAGCATGCAAGATGCAAGTTCTTAAAATCCTTTCAGGCAGTATAGGCATTTCTACATTTCCTATATGTCTCATTTCTCAACTTTTTAAAGTAAAATATTTATTGATCAGTTTTTAACTTTTGCTTTAATTCCAAAGTAGACCATCCTTTTGCTCTGAGTTTATTTATTCTGACAAACACTTGTACCACCATCTTTTCTACTATAGCAACACATATTTCTTTCCACACTCATGAAATGCAAAACAGTTCTGATCTTCGAACAAAAGTCTCCAGGAAGGTACTAGAATGCAGCTTTAACTGTGTATTTCAACTATACATAGTTTCAGTTCTCCCTATTAAATTCATTTCTTTCTATCCCAAATTACGGTTCTATACAGGTATTATTTTAAACAACTGTTCAGTGATGTTAGATATGCCTCATTTTGTTGGTTCATTTGTCTGCCTGGTGTATATTTACTGAGCATCCCCAGTGTCTGCATGGGCCAGGCACTGGAAATACAGTGGTGAATAAGCCAAAGTCTCTGTTCTAAAAAACTTTAATATTCACTCTGATTGATGAACTAAATCCAAACTGAAGCATGTTCTGAACCTAAAATATCCCCTCCCTAAAGGATTATTTCAACAAATGGAAGATTGCAAAACATATATTAACAATTGTGTGAATAAAAGTATATAACATTCATTGGATACTTTTTTTGCTTTAAGCACTCTTCTAGGACTTTATGTGGGATATTTCATTCATTTCTCACCATGGCCCAATAAGATACATTGTTATAATCACTATTTTACAAATGAAACCAGGACACAGGGAAGTTAAATAATCTACTATATCATCCATGGAGGGCTCATGGTATTTGTGAAACGTGCCACACCCTTGGCCAAATAAGTTGATCCTTAGTAATATGGGCCAGGGATATGGTATTTTATTTTAACCTTCAAAATGATTCTAATATGGGACCCAAATCAAGATCTGCTGCTGTTTCCAAATCTTTCCCCAAACCTATCTTAAAAAGTTGTTGAGTTTGTGTCCTTTAAACATCAGCTTGTCAGTCTCGCTGATGGGAAGAAGAACTGCTCTGTTCATTAAGACTTCTGTGTTTCATTGTCAAATATGGGTGTGGATGATGAGCTTCAAATTAGGGAAATAAAATTTTCCTTCACTCTCTGCCACAACAAGGTAGAAATTTCTCTGTACATAAGCTGCTTCTGCTTCTGAGGAACTCAACTGTCTCCTCTGTAAACTGGCTGTGAGTTTTTAAAAGTATAAATATAAGAATCTCAGCCCTTAGTATTACTAGCTCAGTCCTGTCTGACTCTTTGAAACCCCATGGACTATATTCTGCCAGGATCCTCTGTCCATGGGATTCTCTGGGCAAGAATACTGGAGTGGGTAACCATTCCCTTCTCCAGGGGAATCTATCTGACCCAAGGATCTAACCCAGGTCTCCAGCATTGCAGGCAGATTCTTTACCATCTGAACCACCAGGGAAGCCCCATTTCACCCCTCGGGCTTCTGCCTTTAGTTAGTCCATGCTAGATTATCTAGATTACATTACAATGATACCAAATCTCAATGGTTTAAGACAAAGATAATAATGAAACCTCCCTTAACTGTAAAAACTTCGTAGGATTTTTGGTACAACTGACAGTGGCAGAGAGTTAAAATAATATTGAGATTGCAGGGTATGACTTCATGAGCAGTCAAAAATAACAGGAAAAGGCAATTACTCTAGTCTACCCCTTCTGTCTCTTTTGTTAAAGATCAACCAGCAACCTCTCCTGCAATTCAGGTTGTCATGGTAATGAAAGGATAAAGGGCATGACATAAGAATAATGGGCAAGAGGTTATTTATAGCCACTTTATTAATGTCTTCTTTGGACCAGGCATGGGGTATTGTATTCCCTATCCTCTCATGCTTCTTAACATCAGTAAATTCTCCCAAGAGACCAGCCTCTGTGTTTTCTAATTTAATCCAGAATGCTGATAATCTTCAACCACAAGTTGAGAATCATAGCACCAAAAGAACTGGTGATATCCAATTTCTCTATAAAGGCAAAGAGGAGCTAATGAGGCAGATGGGCAAAGTTTCTCAGGTTAAAACAACAACAAAACAGCAACTAGGCCCCACATTCCACATATCATGTTCAAAGCCATGGCAGCACGTGAGAGAACGTGGTACCATGTGTAATTCTCATGGCTGGGTGGGTCGGACTATACAGACTATACATGTACCATGTTAAAGAATTTAGAGTTTATAGAGAAAAGCCAATACTGAAATGATTTGTTCAAGATCATTTATTGAGAGTAGAATATTGATAGGATTACTTGGTACATCTTATTCTCAGATTAGAGGACACATGTTTCTTTCTGTGTGTACATGTCTATGTGTTTATATACCCTGAATATTCACTGGAAGGACTGTTGCTAAAAAGCTTAAGCTACAGTATTTTGGCACCATGTGTGAAGAGCTGACTCACTGGAAAAGACTCTGATTCTGGGAAAGATTGAAGGCAAAAGGAGAAAGGGGAGGCAGAGAATGAGATGGTTAGATAGTATCATTGACTCAATGGACATGAATTTGAACAAACTGCAGGAGATAGTGGAGGACAGGGAAGCCTGGCATGCTACGTCCATGGGATTACAAAGAGTCATACACAACTTAGCAACTGAAAAACAACATGTGTGTGTGTGTGTGTGTGTGTGTGTGTGTGTGTAAGATGAGAGAACAGGCTATGGGAAAAGTAGTGACTTAAAGGATCCAGCTACATGAATCATTTATCACTTGAGCTGTTCTTTAGAACAGGAATGAATTTATAAGAGCCTAGGCAAAAGAACTTTGTAAAATTCTAGAGAATATCAGGGGTCAGGGACAAAATAATGAAAAAGACATAATGACTGGTATGTTCCCTTGCTGTCTTCATCATATCCAAAGGCCCTTCACCGAGGCAAGAGACCAGAAAAGAAGCAAGTGGTCAGCAGCAAATAGCATCACTTGACATACAGGTCATGGTTCCTCTCAACTAATGCACTTTCCTCCCTGACTCTGACATTCAAATACTTTCTGTTCACCTTGAGTTTCTTTCAGCCTATACTTTTCGTGACCTAAGGAATGAGTACTTAAATGACAATCCACTCTTCTGGATCAAAAGCAATAGCAGCAACAACAAACACATTTACATTTAGTCATGAAAAGAACAAGATAAATGAATTCCCACCCAATACTTTCTCACTATTACATGCATACACCTTTATTTTTTTTTTTTTAGATTTGCTGAAATGTTTTAATTTAGAATGCACAGGCTTCTCATTTAGAATATATGTAGCTTAACCCTCAATTTGCCAGGGGAAAAAGTCATAACTTATTTGCTCTGGGCTTAATGAACACTTTAAATTTAATTTTCAAAATATCTTAAATCATTTTACAAGTAATCTGTAGAATTTTAAAAGTTTACTTAATTTTAAAAACTTAATTTTTATTAAAATTTTAATAATTTTGTTATAGTAAAATATAATAACCTTTATTTTTAGTATAGTTTGTCTGCTACAAGGTGGGAACTAAATTTCACACAACAAAAGCTTTCAAGAATGGGCTATTAATAGACACCCCAAATTGCTAGCCTTAATTTTACCTTTGTCTCTAGCTCTGGGTCATCTGGTTTAAGGACACCAAAAAGGAAAAAAGGAGATAATAATCTATTGTCTATGTCTCCTGCTTTATCTTTCTGAGACTATCCTCATTTTCTTTGATCAGAGGTGAAGCCTATGGTTACCTGTCAATCAACTCCTGATAATACTATTAAGAAATGAACTATTTCCTGCAATACCAGTAAACAAGGATGTCAGAGTCATCAGCGATTGCAGCCCTCCACTGTGAGTTCCTGGGCCATAAGGGCACTCAGGAAGGAGAATACCTGCAATCCAGCAGCCATCAGACTGCAGCCGCTCCCCAAGGGAGCTCTAAATGTGAAAAACACAGGATACTAACCCCAGTTAACTGAGGCGCATATGCAAGGAATCATTTCTGTAAATGATTCCTTGCATCTTCCCATACATAGAAAAGCACTAAATTCTTTAACTTGAGATATCTGGTTTTAAATCACAAAGATATTTTTGATATTCATACTACCTGCCCTCTGTTGCCAACTTCCATATAAACTAATTCCTCCCCCTGCCTCCTCAGAGCAGTTCTCTCATGGTTACTTGAAATGCTGTCTCCTGGACTTGAAGTCCTAAAACTTCCCACCACAAAAAACAACTCTCAACTTTTAGATTGTGAATATTTTGTAGGTCGACACATCTTACAGAGAAAAAAAGGCAAAAGCACTGACACCTTCCCACCTGTGTATTAACTTCTCCCTCACTCAGTAACATGTTTTTCTATTCAAATTTCAAGGAATGGCAAATATGACTCTTCTGATCTTCCCAGGGAAGATCACCTCATTCCCTGTGTATTTGTGTGTATATTGAAGACGTACAGACACAGCCCTCATCACTCTCTCATTGACTTTGGGTTTCTTAAGAGTAGCTGTTGAACTTACGAATCATTATACTCCATCACAACTGTGATTTACAGATTATATAGAAGATGCCCTTCAAATAGTCGCTGAATAAATAATAAGATGTTTGAGTAGCTTTGTGAAATTACACAGCTTCTTCTTAAAGTAAACCTAGACCAAAGTTCCTCAGAGTCTCTACAACAGCTTAGAAAACACAGACTGTTTAAGATATCATCACCATGGCCATGTATGTTTCTTCTAAATTCTGACTCTGTTTAAAGAATTTAACAGTCCATCTTTTACCTCCTTTGTTAAAGTAAGACATTTTAACACATTAGAAGAACACTTAAAATACTGAATGTGACTGTGGAGAAGGAAAAATAATTCTCTCTCTACCTTTCTAGGTTCTTGACTGAGATGTCCCTATAATAAAGAAACAAATTAAGATAATCATATGGTTTTTATCTTTCAATTTGTTAATGTGGTGTATTACATTGATTGATTTGCGGATATTAAAGAATCCTTGCATTCCTGGGATAAAGCCCACTTGGTCATGGTGTATGATTTTTTTAATATGTTGTTGGATTCTGTTTGCTAGAATTTTGTTAAGGATTTTTGCATCTATGTTCATCAGTGATATTGGCCTGTAGTTTTCTTTTTTTGTGGCATCTTTGTCTGGTTTTGGAATTAGGGTGATGGTGGCCTCATAGCCAGAGAAAAACAAGCAGAAATTTAATATATACCTCCTGTAGACATGGAGATACCCAAAAAACCTGAGTAGTTCCCCTCAGACACCCAAGTCATCACCTTAAATTGCACCTTTAGCTAAAGGCAAAAGAAGTTGTAGGGCTGATGATGGCATCAGCTATAAAGGATTGACAGGATAAACAAAATAAACAAAGTTTAGGTTGTTACACAGATTTAAGTCTTCATATTCTCCATTGACAAGAGTTTCTAGAAATTCAGTTATCCTTCTCTTCCTGATACAGAGGGAGACACCCTTACAAATGGAGATTTCTCTTATAAATTTAAATGTCTCTTACAAAAGGGTAACTTTCACTCAAATTTTTAGAGCTTTGCCTATGTCAGCCATTTCTTAAAAATAATCAGCCTAAAATAATTCTTATGTCAAAGAGGCTTATTTTGGGGTGACAAATTCTGCCCCTCCATTCACATCCAAATCTGCAGAAAATGACACGATAGCAGAAACATCTCATTTCTTCTTTAGGTAGGAGGGCAGGCTGCTGGATGGTTCATGAGCTCAGGGTGTAGATATAAACTGCCTGGACTTGCTCCCCAGCTCCACCACATACTTAACAAACAAGCCCTTGGGTGAACTAATCACTTTCTCTGTGCATTAATTTCCTCATCTGCAAAGTGGCACTCAGCTCATAGGATGAACATAACATCTAGTACATAGGATTACCATGGGGATAAATAAACTAAGCACAGAGCCAAGTACAGAGCATTAGATATTAATATTCCAAGTATAAGATAACATGAGAGCAACATTTACATTTTATATACCATTTCCCACATTAGGGATATGAGACAATCCCAACCCTCTTTTTACAGCATGTGCTTATTTTGTAGATACATTTTCAACAACTGATGATGGTCGCTAGAACAGCTACTGTCAGTAACAAGAGCTTGTAGCTCCCCTGCTTCCTACCCAACTCCTGCTGGACACAGTACCTGATAGGTTCTCCATGTGGCTGCCAGATGATACATAACTCAACAAAAATATCTCTATTGTCTAACATCCTGCATTAGTTCTCTGATAAAAGAAACAAACAGAAATCATCTGAAACTAATTTCTTAAGGAGATTATGGTAGAAACTGTATCTATGAGAGAATGTCAGAGTGCTATAAACAGAGCTAAATTTCCTAGGGAGGAATGCAGTGATTTTTGTTAACATGTAGTAGTCTTCATTTTTCTTCTTTATGGCAGTGTGACTGGGAACAGGAACAGAGGTCTGAGTATTAGGATACACACAATTTAACCTTAGGTTTTCCATGGTTTTGACTCAGTAGTAAAGAAACCACCTGTCAGTGCAGGAATGTGGGTTCAATCCCTTGACTGGAGAGATCCCTTGGAGAAGGAAATGGCCACCCCTCCAATATTCTTGCCTGGATAAGCCCATAGACAGAGGAGTCTGGTGGTCTACAGTCCATGGGGTCCCAAAGAGCTGGACATGACTGAGCACACAGCACTCACTCACTTTCCATGGTTTAGCAAAGATGAATGTATGGAGCAAGTCCCAGTAGCAGCCCTAGTTTATTGCCTGCCACTCAGGTTAAGCTCAGTCTTGGTGGTTGAATGAATACTAAGGAAGTCATTTAATACTGAGATTACCTCATTTGAAAAGAGGAGAAATAATACCACATTTGTGTTGCGATGGCAGTGACATAAGAACATTTCAGAAACACAGGTGCTATTTAAGCATTTAAATTTTCTCTTCTTTCTCTACTGCCCTGGCATACATAATACACTTTTCATTTACAAGGTTTATCTGATTGAAAATATATTTAGAAACCACTTCATGGGTTTGAAGGAGGTGGAGAACACAGAAATCACAAAGTAAATTCAAGTCAACCTTCAGCCCTGTCTAAAAAGACTAAGTTTTAAAAAGCAAATTTGAATTCAAATCTAATAACACCTGTCTAGCCCATGGATCTCATTATGGTCAGTCCATATGTAGTCATTGTTTATAAACCAACACCCAGAGCTTTTCTTTTCCATTCTTTTATTTATAAAACAACTTATTTCCATAAGAAAGAGGTGAATAGATTGGAAAAGTTAACAGTTGTAGTAGCACTAGTTACTGTGTTTTTAGTATAATATTGATGATAATATTTAAAAAGGCAATGATAATAGTTAATATTGATCAGTCACCGACTCCATGCTAGAGGCTGCTGTGCCCTGCCAGAGTCATCTGTCCTCTGCCACCCCTTCACTTCTTTTCTCAGTCCCTGCTCTCTGGCCAAGAGGTGGACGTTGATCTAAACTTGCTTAATTTGCATATTTCCGCCATCCTGGCAAAGCAAGCCTGGAGATTTTCCTATAGATAATGAGAATGAGAAATTTCTCTTTTCCTTTAATTCAACCAGTGGGAGGGTATCAGTCTAACTTGCTGTCTTGCCTTTTTTTCATGTCACAGGAAGACCCTATCTAGAGATAAAGCAAAGGAAACTAGCACCAAGAGATAAACAGTTTTCTGACTCTATTTTATGAGCTCCTGGAATCTGCCATATCTGAAGCCAATTAATCTGGGACATTTAGGTGATGTGAGTCAATAAATCTTCCCTTTTACTTCAGTCTCTTTGACTGGAGTTTCTATCACTTACAACCTAAAGATCAAAATGCCTGTTTTCATTTTTTTCAATCAAGACTGAGCACAGGCCACAGGACTTCCCTGGTGATCTGGTGGTTAAGAACCCACCTGTCAAAGCAGGAGACAGGCTCCATCCCTAATCAGGGGAGATTCCATGCCACGGAGCGAATGGGCCTGTATACCACAACTACCAACGCCCAAGCGCTCTAGGGCCTGTGCTCTGCAACAAGAAGGCCCTGCAATAAGAAATCGACTCACTACCACCAGAGAGTAGCGCATGTGCCGCAACAAAGACCCAGTGCAGCAAAAAAATAAATAAAATTGTAAAAAAGATTTAAAGAATGAGGACAGAGTCATGAGACTTTATCCCTCTGTGGATTTATCATTTCTGCCAAATTCTCATAAAGACAACTTCCAGAGAATCATACTGCCTTTGTGCCTAAGCATGTAATTTCTAACTTCCTTCTGAATACCCTTTTATATCATGTTATTCTATTAGAACTTGGGCTGCTGCACCAGACTCTCAGGATCAACCTTCTTTCTCCACCAACAATAATCTGAAAACTTAAATCTCCAGCTGTGTGTGTGTGTGTGTGTGTGTGTGTGTGTGTGCGCATGCACACAGACACACAGGTGGAGGAGAGTGTTAAAAAGAAAAAAACCAATTTAAAAGTCTTCAATATAATTTGAATATGTGATGCCCCACAAGCATAAGCCTTATATTGAATCCCAAAGTGTGGCTGAATTCTGCAAAATGAGATTCAGAGTCATGGAACAATGGTTTGGTTTATGTTCTGATACTAAAGCTGCAGATTTTAGTAAGTCACTTTACTTTTCTCATTCACTGACCTCTCACCAATTAAGTGAGAGGAATAAGGTAACAGCCATTTCACATGGGAGTAGCAACAATTTAGGTGATGAGCTGCTAGAACAAGCTGGAAAAATACCCGAGAGCCACTCATGTAGCATTTAATATGCAAATAGCACTGTATCTCTAGACCTCCCTGCTCATCTTAGAGAGAAGAGTGAGATTTACTAAGGCTCATGGAAGTTGCCACAAGACCGGCCAGAGGTTCCCTGGTTTTTCTTTTTCTTTAATTGTGCTTTTGCACTCACTCACTCAATCCACTCACAATCTTTATTTCTTACCCCTGCTCTCTCAACAATACCACTGTTCTGTGAGCTACCTGGGAGTTGCTTAAAATGCCATTTTCATTCTAGCATTGAATGAAATGCTAGTCTTCACTCTCAGATATTCTGATTTTGAATCTTGGAAAAAGTCTAGAAATCTGAATTTTTAATAACCATGCCCAGTGTTTCTAATGCTGGGGATGCACAGACCACACTTGGAGAACACTGAATCTAGCCCATGAAAATAGTCAAAGGAACTGAATCCCTTTTCTCTTGGGTTGATGTTTTGATTTAACACTTAAATGTTCTGGCCACATGTGATGCAAAGGCCGCTAGGAAGATGTTTATATGAAAATCTCCCCATTTGGTACACATTACTAGTGAAAATCCCATAAATAAAAATTGCCTATACTTTAGGAAGTATATGAGGTAGACATTATCATTCCCTTTATGTGGCTAATGTTAGAGCCCAGAGAAGGTGAAGTGAAAAATGTGTATCATTTGCCTGACTAATGTTGTAATGTAAAACTACCAGTTCTCACAGAGCATTCTGTATCCACATGAGACGGCACAAGAGCAATAAATTAATATGCCTCGAAGCAATAAGCGTCCTGAGTGAATGACTGCCTGTGTATCTGAAGGAAAAAAACAGCTTCAAACGTTGATTATAAATATTTATATTCTCCTCCAAATATTTTGTGAATGCTGCTTTTTATTGAATTTCTAGGAAACAAAGCAACTTGTTAACCTATAAGTTAAATGAAGCCATCATTGTGTCTAATACAGAATTGAAGGGGACCTCTGTCAAAATATTCTAACAGATTGTCCTGGCATTTTATTCAAATATTTTTGGAAGACTGGAGTGATAAGATGTGCTGAATAGTTGGTGTTGCCCTGCAAGCTTTTTACCTGAAAGTATTTTGGTTTAGGTTCAACCTATGAAGCAGAAAGGAGCCATGGAGGTAACCTACCCTGACATCTTAACTTTATGGGTAGAGTCAGAGGGTCTTGCAAATCCAGAGATGGACTCACAGATACCAAATAAGTTAAAGGCAGAGTTATTAAACCCAGGACTTCCTTCCTCCTAAGGCAGTTTTAACTACTATATAAGCAGTACTTCTCAAAGAGCCCAGAAGAAAGTTGTCAACCTATTTATAAGAGGCCAAGAACTTGCATTGAATACTTGGTCTTATGCATTCACAGACTGAAGCCTTGGATGAGCTGACTAAGTTAATATTCTCTTGTGACAGGACTGATAATATTTTTCATAGACAAATGATTAAAGCATGAGTTCCATCAGTTATCAATGAAAAAACACAGCTTTATATTTGTATATGGTTGTATATACATTTTCTCTTCTGCTCCTTCATAAGACAATCTACTAAAGCAGATTGTGAGGAGCCCCTCAAGTCAGATGACTAGAGTCTGAAGACGTTAAATGTCTTGGCTGGGCTCCCCCAGCTAATGAAGCCTGTAGACCTACTGAAGCATGTTCTTCATACTTTCACACAACTGCTTCTGAAAGTAACCAAATTTACCTTTAACAGTCTGATTCACATGCCCAAATAACATCTAGGACTTGAGTCCCTCTTTGAAGGTTTAGATAACAATGCATCTTGAATCCATTTTTCTCTATATGTTATTTAAGGATTTTGCAAAGTCACAAATCTGTAGATCTGTTCAAAAGATCCCCTGATATGTAAACTGAAATAATGTTTGCTTTTCTGGCAGTCTTGACAGTCAAAGGCCAGCTGATCAGGAATAACAACATGCCATTAGCTTGCTGAGTTTCTCCATTCTTATCTCTAAGGACCAGGCCAACCAGACCACTCTCGTAATCACGTACATCTATCCAGTTCATCATCTGTAGCCTGTTTGATCTATAGGTAGATGGTCATAACCTGTATCTTACACAACCACAAGACTCTGAAATCCAGGGCTTTAGCCTAATAACAGGGGATTTTCTTTCAAGATTTATCATACCTACTCTTAGACTCCTGCCAGAATAACTGACCCTGCTGCTCTAGTATTACACAAAGATTACAAACAGAAAGGAGAATATCCCCTTATTTTCTTCTCTCTGGAATCACTGGCCATTAAATGGATAAACTCACTTTTGTCCCAACCTTGTAATAGTGGTTGAAGGTGACGATACAGTTTTCAGAATAAAGGATAACCTTAAGTCCAAGTTTATATACACTGTTGGCTAATAAGGAAAAAAGTGTGTCCCAAACATATAACATTCTCTTTTGGACTAAAGCTAAGATATAGAGAGGTAAAAGAATTTAAGATGCTATTGAAGTGAAAGTAGAACTTTCAAAGAAAATCAACAGGTATAGGGGAAGCGGAGAGAACAGACAGCAAAAGAACAAGGCATTAAAAATGGACAGTACCATGGACCAAACTGAAGCTGTTTTATTTCTCCAGGACATGCCCTATCAAATGGAATGACATTATTTTTCAGATCATCAGGTAAGATTTAATGCATATCCGCTTAGCTGTTACATCAAGACAGAGACATACTGGTTGCATTGTCTTTTTGTAATATTGATTAGTCCTCCCTTTCCAAAATCTAAGTACCTAGAAAACTAGTGACAAAGTCTCTTAGGAGCATCATGGAAGGCACTGATTAATATTTGCTGCCATGTAGGCAGTGCTGGTTGTTTATCATGGTCACACTCTAAATCAGCATTCAAGTAGACGCACATGCCCCACTGAGCCTCCTGGGTGTTAGGTGATGGGTAAGAGGACTTGCTCAAGCACAAGATTTCTTGAGAAACAAATTAGTTTCTTTTCAGAAAGTGGAGGGTTCTATTTTACTTATCAGCATTCCCCACTACTTATGAAGCACTGTCTCATAATGTCTTATTTTGTGCATGATTTCAGACCAGATAATATTTTCTGATCTGAATTGAAGAGCCAGAATGAATATATCTTGGTTTAAAGCCCAGGACAACCATTTATTAGTTGGGTGACCTTTTGTAGGTCATTTAATCTCTGTGAGTCTCATATTTTTAAAAATCAGTAACATGTAGATAATCATTACCTCATGGAGATCCTGAGAGGATGAAACAAGATAGAGCAAGTAAAGGCTGTAGCACTGTGTTACTGACAGTGGAAATCTCAATACATTTTATTCATTATGTTATGTTTTTTGATCATTATTATAAGGTCAAAGGGCTTCCCAGGTGACTCAGTGGTAAAGAATCTGACTGTCAATGCAGAAGACACAGGTTTGATCTCTGGGTTGGGAAGATGCACTGGAGAAGGAAATGGCAACCCACTCCAGTATTCTTGCCTGGGAAATCCCATGGACAGAGGAGCCAGAAAGGTTATAGTCCACAGGGTCGCAGAGTCAGACTCGACTGAGCAACTGAGCACGCACACATAAGGTCAACAATCTGCTTCAACAAAGATTTTAGTACAAATGTAAACTGGCATGTGGGGTGGCCTCACTGAAACTGATAATTACTGCCAACTAAAGAATGCTGCTGACCATCTGGTTCTGCAAAGATTAGGTCTCTTGCTACTGCAGCTGTTGACCTTCAACACACCCTGAAAGGCGTTCAGGGTGGAGATCAGGAATGAGGCACTCTGTCCTCTGGGAAAATTGGCAGTACAGGCCCTCAGATAGTTAGACTGTTACAGGAGAAAATTTTCTGAGTTCCATTTCTTACATCTTTCCATACATGTTATAGAACAGTACCAAAACCATTAACTAAGATACCAGTGGCTCAAGACTAGCAGTAACCTTCTACCAAGATACACGCTCATTTGCTAGCACCCCCTTCTTCAAAATCACATAATACTACTTTCCCCCTATATCTCCCAAGAAGTTCCTCAAAGCTACCTGAGCAGCTGTTTCCTAGGCTAGAGTTCTCAGTTTTATCCCCCAATAAAACTGAAGCAGCTTTCATTGTGCTTTTTTATCTCAGTCGACATTATAACCCCTTTAAATATTAGTTATTGGCCTTGCCTGCACATTAGAATCAACCAGAGACCTTGAAAAAGCCCTTGCATTTAGTCTGTCCACCAAGTCACATAAATGAGATTTTCTGGGGTAGACACCTACATAGCAGTACTTTTTAAAGCTCCCAGAGAATAATTTCGACTGGCTATTGAGGTTGAGAATGACTATTTAAAAATATTACTGACCATACAGCCTCGGTCAGAGGCAGGCTTTACAGAACATTATTCCTCTATAGCTTCTAGCCTATCCCTTTTTATGAATCAGTTTTCATATAGGGTAGTTAGGATTGAATGGGAACCTTCTTACTCCATCCACAGGGCACAATGGTCCTTAAACATTTTGTGTCACTATTTTTTTTTTCTCTTTGAAATCTTAATATGAAAAAGCAACATTCTATGAGGATACAATAATGAATTATATAACTTTATTAACAAACTGGGAATCTCTTGATAAACACAAAATTTTAATTTTGGTGTTCAGAAGAAAATTGTACACGTCTCTTTTGGGTTCAATATCCCATACTTTGCTGTTTTTTGTTTTAACTGTTTAAACAGTTTTACTGCTGTTTGCAGTATCCCATACTCTTGTTTTTTTAGTGTAACACCAAGAAAATTCTGATTAATAAAATACTCCTTGGCAATGGTAATGAGTAATTTTTTTGGATATTTTTAAACAACTCATTTGCAATCATACAATATTCTTCAATTAAACTAAATTAGATGCCTGAAAGGGTAGCAATATTTTCAGACTATTGTTACAAATACGTCTACTAACAACATCTAACACATTTAATTTCATAACTATGTCATATTAATACAAGAAGCACTAAAACTTAGAACAAGTGCTTAAACTCTCCAGGATACATTTATCTGACATGTATTGACAAGAGTGCTTCTGACACATTGATAGTGTGCCAGAAGTTTGCATAACATTTTAAGGAAATATAATGCCCATGAACTGTATAATTCTGTGTGAGTGAATATGCAATTTTGAAGTGATTATATATGAAAAAGCCTGAGATTACAACCATTAAAAAAAGTCTCTACAACTTTTCAAACCAATGCGTGTCAATGATAATCTCAGAAATATTTCAACAGAACTTCAGAGACATTCATCATGCAAATTATTGCTAATAATTGCCAGCTTATTTCAAACAATATTTGTGGGCCAGGGAGCTAGGTTATGGTTCTCATTTTCATTTTATACATTACTTTCATGCAGGTAAAATTTTTATTCCTGAGCGTCTAGAGTTAATTTATGCACAACTGACACCTTACAAGTTGGTCAGCACCAGAAAGAACCTATCTTACTTATAGCGAAACAGGAAGACCCTGGGAGGCCAACAGATCCATTAACTGGCACTGTTTACATACTACTACACTCCTCCCTTAGCTGTTAACCAGAGCCAGGCTGACCTCATGCAAGTCCTTCTGTATTAGACTCCCATCTGCCCTTCTCCTACCAATCTATCTTTTCCAAGGGTGCCAATCCAGTTTTATTCCTTTGCTGCCTTCTTTTTCTGAGATAGCAAGTTCTGTTTCCCAGGATCATACCACTCCCAGATTTACTTAAGATTAAGTCCTGTTTTGGCCTAAGGCTCAAATCATCTTTAATACCAATAACCTACTGGTGGTTCTTCTGCAAACTCATTTCTTGGAAGGAGATTTTTTAAAGCAATCACAAAAAAATGGAAGTCACACTCTGATAGTGTAAAGATCATTGTTATTAGGTTTGAGATATAAAACCATCATATATTTTGCTATCCCTGTGTAAAACAAAACTGAGGACAAGCAAAAATACCTTAGCTCTTTGCTCCAGAAAATGCACTTCTGGAAGAAAAGACCTTCAGCTAAATGAAACAATATGCTTCTCAAAACTGACATCTTGCTTACCAATGTGTGCTCTGTCACTTCAGTCGTGTCTGCCTCTTTGTGACCCCATGAACTGTAGCCTGCCAGTCTCCTCTGTCCATGGGATTTCCCAGGCAAGAATACTGGAGTGGACTGCCGTGTCCTCCTCCAAGGGATCTTCCTGACTCAGGGATCAAACCCGCGTCTCGTCTCCTGCATCTCCTGCATTGCAGGTGGATTCTTTACCGCTGAGCCACTGGGTTCACTTCAAAAGCCTTAACAGCCATTATATTGTAAATTCAGCCCAATCCTGAGATATTCCCCACCTTGCAAGATCTACCTTTAAATTGCCCAGGGCAGATCCTAAAACTCTATAAGCCCCAAGTCCCCTCTTCTGAGATTCAACTAATAACTGTCAATGTGTGTTCTCTCTTATGCAGCAGGACTAACACACTTAGCTTTGTTTGATCAACAGGTTTTTCTGATAGTCTTTAAGAGATGGGAACTGATAGCCAGACTCTATACACCAAAAATAAAGAAACTTGTGGCAACCCACTCCAGTACTCTTGCCTGGAAAATCCCATGGACGGAGGAGCCTGGGAGGCTGCAGTCCATGGGATCCCAAAAAGTCAGACATGACTGAGCAACTTCACTTTCACATATAAAGGACATGAGGAAGCAATTCACAGAAGAGGAAATCCTCAGGACATTTAAAATATGGAATATGTTCAAAGGAAAGAGAGTATTTCTAAATAATGCAGATGGTAGATGAAATTCCTGACAAAGGAGGCATTCAAACTGAGACTTACTTGAAGATTTCCACAGTCTGAATCAGAGGAAAATGATGCAAAGTAAGGAAAGACTTTCAGGCCAAAAAAAAAAAAAAATCAGGATAACCCAGAAAATAAAACTATGGGATGTGATTGGTGGATCAGGCTTGTGAGACAAATATATGTTAAGAAAAGGCTAGACAAGGAGCTGAAGATCAATCACGAAGGGTCTTGAGTATTTTAAGGTGTAAAGGACACAGTAGTTCTTTATCAGTACTACATTCTCACATTGCAATTTAATTCCAAGGGACCACTGCTCAAGTAGGTTATGACTTCTTCAGGGTAGGGGTGTTGCTGTGAACTATCCTCCAAGGTTCCAGACTGGAGACCTAGCCTAGACATAGAGATATGAAAACATCAATTTTAAAAAATACAACAAACATCTCTGCTAGTGTCTTATGTCTATGATAGAAATTCATTGAGGCTCTGTGAGTGAAGGAGGCAAGGCATATATATTCCTTGACAAATGAACAAATGCAGCTCACAAAAGAAACAGAAAGCAGCTACTGACCACAGGCAAGGTGGTAGTATGTTTGTGTGTGTGCATGTGTAAACTAACATGGCCTTATATGTGTATGGATGTATATTTATGCACTCTAATATGTATATACAATTCTATGTGTTCACAACTACTCTGTAAAGAAGGTACTGTTATTATCTTTTCAAAAACACAGAATTGAACAATTTGATTGCATCAGTGGGTGGAGCTGGCACATGAACTAAGCTTGTCTGACTCCTACTCCAGTGTTCATTATATGATATTTCTTCCCCTTGTTTGTCATTTTCCAAAGTTCTTATCTGAGAGTGTTTCCTCTACCCTTCCTACAAAGAGAAACAACCCTAACTGTTGAACTGATTTCCTTTCTCATCATGTCTCAAACAGACACTGCCAATTTTGCTGCCTTGTTAAGTCTCATTAAGTTAAGACCCACAAATACTGGGGCTCTGACTCTGGTCCCCAAGGATAGATGTATGTAATATTCAAGTCACAAGACTGAAACTCAGGATGTGGTTGTGCTTTTCCTAGTGAGTTCAGACAAGGCTCTGTGACTTTCATTTGAGTTTTCTGCCAACAGCTTCTTACAAAACATCTAATATTGGCTTCTTGAAGGCAACTAATTATTACATGTATTCTATTTCTCATAAAGCTAGAAATAATTTACCTTCAGTTGAACTGCAACATATTTGAGAATTAGCTCTCTTTCAAAAGAGAAGTGGGGGCCATTCTCTTGCATTCCTATACACTAACAATGAAAAATCAGAAAGAGCAATTAATAAAACAATCCCATTCACCATTGCAACAAAAAGAATAAAATAACTAGGAATAAGCTTACTTAAAGAGACAAAAGACCTGTATTCAGGAAACTATAAGACACTGATGAAAGAAATTAAAGATGACACAAACAGATGGAGAGATATACTGTGTTCCTGGATTGGAAAGAATTAATATTGTGAATATGATTATACTATCCCAAACAATCTACAGATTCAATGCAATCCATATCAAACTACTAATGGTATTTTCACAGAACTAAAACAAAAAATTTTCACAATTTGTGTGGAAACACAAAAGACCCTGAATAGACAAAGCAATCTTGAGAAAGAAAAATGAAACTGGAAGAAATCAACCATACTGACTTTAGACTACACTACAAAGCTACAGTCATCAAGACATTATGGTATTGGCACAAAAACAGAAATATAGACCAGTGGAACAAGATAGAAAGCCCAGAGAGAAACCCACGCACCTATGGGCACCTTATCTTTGACAAAGGGGGCAAGAATATACAATTGAGAAAAGACAGCTGCCTCAAAAAGTGGTGCTGGGAAAACTGGACAACTACATGTAAAAGAATAAAACTAGAATACTTCTTAACACCATACAGACAAACTCAAAATGGATTAAAGACTTAAATTCAAGGCCAGAAATTATAAAGCTCTTAAAGAAAAACATAGCCAGTACACTCTTCGACATAAATGATAGCAAACTCCTCTTTGCCACTCCCTAGGGTAATGAAAATGAAAACAAAGATAAACAAATGGGACCTAATTAAACTTAAAAGATTTTGCACAGCAAAAAAAAAAACAGTGTGTGTGTTAGTCACTCAGTTGTGTCCGACTCTTTGCAACCCCATGGGTATTGCCTGCCAGGCTCCTCCATCTATGTGATTTTCTAGGCAAGAATACTGGAGTGGGTTGCCATTTCCTTCTCCAAAAAGAAACAGTAAATAAAACTAATGGACAGTCCTCAGAACTGGAGAAAACAATTGCAAATGAAATAAATGACAAAAAAATTAATCTCCAAAGTGTATATGAAGTTCATACAGCTTACTATGAGAAAATAGTAAATAGCACAAATAGCACAATCAAAAAATGGACAGAAATCCTAAACAGACATTTCTCTAAAGAAGGCATTCAGGTGGCCAATAAACACATGAAAAGATGCTCAACATCAATAATTATTGGAGAAATGGAAATTAAAACTACAATGAGGTGTCATCTCACAACAGTCAGAATGACCATCAAAAAATCCACAAACAATAAATGCTGGAGAGGATGTGGAGAAAAGCGAGCCCTCTTGCACTGTTGATGGGAATGTAAATTGATATAGCCACTATTGAGAACAGTATGGAGATTCCTTAAAAACCTAGGAATAAAGCTACCATATAACCCAGCAATCCCACTGGGCATATGCTCTGAGAAAACCATAAGTGAAAAAGACACATGTACCCCAGTGTTCACTGCAGCACTATTTACAAGCTAGGACATGGAATCAACCTAGATATACATCTACAGATGAATGGATAAAGAAGATATAGTACATATATCCAATGGAATATTACTCAGCCATATAAAAGAACAAATTTGAGTCAGTTCTAGTGTGATGTATAAACCTAGAGTCTGTTATACAGATTGAAGTAAGTCAGAAAGAGAAAAACAAATATAGTATATTAATACATACATATGGAATCTAGAAAATGGTATTGATGATTTCCAGGGAAGGAATGATTCAGATATAGAGAACAGACTTCTGAACACAGTGGGGGAGGAAAGAGTGGGACAAACGGAGAAAGTAGCATGAACATATATATACACTACCATGTAAAACAGATAACTGGTAAGAAGTTACTACATAACACAGGGAATCCCCTGCTGCTCTTTAATGACCTAGAGGGGTGAGATGGGGGGAAGGGGAGGGAGGCTCAAGAGGAAGGTGATATATGTATAATTAGGGCTGATTTGCATTGTTGTTCAGCAAAACCAACACAACATTGTAATTTTCCTCCAATAAAGTTTTTAATAAATATTATTATACAAAAGAAATAAGCCAAATCATCACCTCAAGATCAAGAGTTATTTTGAGATACCTACTGAATATAGTCATAAGCAAAACCTCACTGTAATTATATGCAAAAGTTATAAATTAGAAACAGAGGAAGAACAGCAACTCTGACTTTCATCTATTTTTAAGTGTAAGCTTTATATCCACACAATGGCAAAATGCTTCCATATTCAAGGCTATGTCTAGTCATTCAAAGAAAATTAGACAACTGAGCGAAGTTTCTGTATAATTCTGGTTCTTCCTAACCCTCACATCTAAAATGTATAAATAATTTATATGAAAGAGATAGAGACAGAAGCTTCTGGAAGGTCAGTTTCCTGTGAACTTCAGTGGGAGGCAGCAGTATTTGACTCTTTCTCCAGTGAACAACTGTTAAGTAGGAAAATAATTTCTTTTACTACAACATTCCTGCTGGGAGCAGAGTTAAGACCCACAAATTCTTTGGCTCTGTAGCTGTGCCCACATTCTGTCAGGCAAGGAGAACTAAAGAGGCAGAAGTACTTGTCTTAGTCATTCAGGCTGCTATATATAACAAAGGACCTTACCCTGAGTGATTTAAACAACAGAAACCTATTTCTTGCAGTTCTGGAAGCCAGCTGTCCAAGATCAAGGAGCCAACATGGTGGGGTTCTGGTGAGGACCACCTCTTCCAGGATGCACACTACTGGCTTCTTGCTGTGTCCTGACACAGAAGAAGAGGAGCAGTAGCTAATTCTCCATCTCTTCTTATAAGGGCACTAATCTCATTTGTGACTGCTCCACCCTAATGACTTAATCACCTCCGGAAGTCCCCACCTCAAAATACCATACCAATAAGATTAGGGTTTCAGGGCTTCCCTGGTGGCTCAGTGGTAAAGAATCGGCCTACCAATGCAGGGGACATGGGTTTAATCCCTGGTCCAGGAAGATCCCATATGCTGTGGAACAACAAACCCCTGTGCACCACAACTATTAAGCCAGCACTCTAGAGCCCGTGAGCCTCAACTGCTTAGAGCCTCTGCCCCACAATAAGACAGACCACTGCAATGAGAAGTCTGTGCACCACAACTAGAGAATAGCCCCACTCTTGGAAACTGAAGAAGGCCCTCGTACAGCAACAGAAATCCAGCACAGGCAAAAATAAAATAAACCAAATATTGAAAAAAAAAAAAAAAAGATTAGGGTTTCAACTTAAGAACTAACTGCGGGGGCAAATGTTCTACCTTGCCAATCTCTGTTTGCAGACTACTTCAGCATTCTCTTTTATTTCTTATAAATATTGAAGTGATTAGGAGATCAATTCTACTCCTGAAATTACTTGTTTGGCTCAATGCATTCATGCCAGTTGTATTCACTGTGCACCTATGTGTCAGTCCCAGTTTTAGGCACCACTGCCACAGTGACAAATGAGACAGATTTGGTTCTCGCCTTCCTAGAGGAAACCAAGAGTCTTACCATATTCAGCACTGGGATATGGTTAAAAAGAACTAAAGGTCAATGAACTATTTCCATGTTACTTTTTCAAGCTTTGAGATATTTTAGAAAGGTAACATTTAATCCTAGGAGATCCTAGTGCTTTGCTTAGTTGCTCAGTCGTGTCTGACCTTTTGTGACCCCATGGACTGTAGCCCACCAGGCTCCTCTATCCATGGGGATTCTCCAGACAAAAATACTAGAGTGGGTTGCCATGACCTTCTCCAGGAGATCTTCCCAGCCCAGGGATCAAACCCAGGTCTCCCGCATTGCAGGCTGATTCTTACCATCTGAACCACCAGAGAAGCCCAAGAACACTGGAGTGGGTAGCCTGTCCCTCCTCCAGAGGACCTTCCCAACTCAGGACTCAAACTGGGGTCTCCTGCATTGCAGGCAGATTCTTTACTAGCTGACCTACCAGGGAAGACCAAGAGATTCAAACTGCCTTTAAAGGATGACTTAGGCTGATAACCAAGGCTAATTAAGAGCACTAGAACCAGAAGAAGGAGAAGAAGGCAAGCCATCCATCACGCCTTCTTAACTGGTTGAACTGAAAACTGTAAAATATCAAGAACTTATTAATTTGCTGATTTCAGGTCATTTTAAGCAAATGGTACACACGCACACACACACATCAAGGACACTGAATTGCAGGAAATTTTCCTGCTCTCATGTGAGGATGCTCCCTGGTAGTTAAATACAACTCTAGTTAACATATCAACATATCACTGTGACATTTTAGAAGACATCTATATTTCTCAGAACTGTTTAAGATCATGCCTGAATTATAGCTCATACAGAAAAACAGGTGATTTCACACTATTTAGAGTTGCAAAGCAGAGGGTCTGTGTGTGTGTGTCTGTGTGTATGTTACAGGAAGGTTGAGTGGAGGTGTGAGAGGAGTGGCAGGATCTGTTTTGTCTAAGTCTGCCATCTTCATGCCAATTACAGTGAAAAGTGAATGCTCAATAATGACATGAGTTGAGAATCACCAACTCTATAATTTTTCATTTAAAAGGGAAACCATAGTAAGCTTCCTATGAATTTCTTCCAAGGAGCACAGCAGTGAGCTGAACTCAGAAGACAAGATATTCATGGCCCCTTTTAGCTTCAGGATTTATTTCTGTTTCCATGGCAATTCTGTCACATAAAACTGCATTACTCCTCTCGGTAAGAGGTTTTTCATTTGTCATATATACCAGTAACCCAAAAAGTACCTTCGGTGATTAGGCCCAGTCCAAAATGCACAGCAAACTGGCTAATATATTTATTTTAAATCAATAGTGTTGCTCCATTTTAATGACAATGGCATTCTTATTTGGCATTTTATTTGCTACATCAATTCTAAAGTCCTATTTTATTAGCTAGTATGGGTCTTTTGAGTACAACTGCACTGGAGCTGCAGAAGTCAATAAAAGTAATAAATTAAATGTACCAGTCAATCATTTTTCCTTTGCTCCATTTAACAAATCCCTCTGTAACACAGATAGCACTGAACAGCCAATGCTAATGTCCTCCACTTTTGTCACTGTTAAAAATAATAATAGACTGAGACTTGAACGTGGCTTCCAGAGCTATTTGAATCTCTAATGCCAAAGCAATATTACTATCAGGTTATCAATACTCTCTTGTTCACTTCACACTTACCCATTCCATTTTGAACTCTTGTCAGAGCACCATTTGATCACCATTTTGAGTGATATAAGTCGGAATTATAGCTTTAGAGACTTAGGAATCCAAGGATCTCTATAACCCAATTTCTTCCTTTTAAAAATGAGGGAAGAATCCCAGTGAGGCTAAATAGTTATAAAGTCAAACAGTTTAGAGGCAAAGCTTGAAGAACAAGCTAGGATTTTGCTCACATCAGGACAATTCTAGATAATCTGTACGTTCTCTGCTTCACTCCTGAGAAGACAAATGTATACCCACTCCCCCAGGGATGTTTTCTAAGGATCATGAGTAAGCTTTGAAGTTGTATGCACATTATTTGGATGAGTAGAATTGAACAGTGTATTAGCAAGCGTTGTATGAATATTGTTCAAATGCAGTGAGTTTAACTGTACAGTGTAACTGTATGTTTTAAATCCTAAATATATTGAGTTTCCTATGTAAAAGTTGACCCTTCTGACGATTTATATGACTATATATTTGAATGATACCAGTGGTGAGTGCATAAGATGTGCATTAATTTATTGGGTTATATCTGAGGAGGCCTGAAACTAGAGGGAACACATCTACCCATATGGCTAATCTTGACACCCAAAACTACACAATAAAAAGGGAATCCAGCCCCAATCAAAGTGTGGTAGCCATCTTGACCAGACATATAAGCCTGGTTGGAGAGCAACTTCATCTGATGAGAAATTTCTTCATTTATCCCTGCTTAAGCAAATTGGTGGCCAACTCAGAGTCCTCTGGAGGCCAGCAGGTGTCTGAACTCTTTTTCTTCTAGGAACAGACAACATAAGAAGCAGTTATATTACCCTGGCTTCCTGGTTTGCCTCCCCACTCACTACTTTGGGTATCCAGGATCCGTGGAGGCCTCTCTATATTTCTCTGCTACAACCAAATCTATTTTTTTATTAAAATTAATTTTATTGGAGTATAGTTGCTTTGGGGCTTCCTTGGTGGCTCAGTGGTAAAGAATCTGTCTGCCAATGCCAGAGATGCAGGTTTGATTCCTGGGTCAGGAATACTCCTTAGAGAAGAAAATGGCAAACCACTCCAATAGTCATGCCTGGGGAATTCCAAGAACAGAGGAGCTTGGTGGGCTACAGTTCATGGGGGTCCCAAAACAAAGGCTGTTCAACTATTAGATTTGCCTGGACTTACAAATAGGGAAAATGGAGCTTTTCAATCTTGATTTTATTTTTCTGATTTAAAAAAAAAAGTTTTAACTATAGTGAGTTATTTCTAACAAGGAATACATTCAGAGACCAACTGGTCCTATCCTCTGCCAAACCCAACATACCACTAAAGACCACCAAATAGTCATGCAGGGTCTACTTGAGTACCCTGAGTGACAGTTAAATCACTAACTTCAAGATAACTAGTTCATAATCACGCCAAGAATTGTATTCATATGAAACAATTTTTAACCTTATAGTTTCCATATATAAAGCCAAATGGAAGAAATCTGGCCTCTTCATCATGACACTGAGTTGCATTTTTAAAGACAGTTATTATGACCATCCTGAATACAGTGTGAGTGAATGAAAGTCGCTCACTCATGTCCAATTCTTTGCAACCTCATGGACTACACAGTCCATGCAATTCTCCAGGCCAGAATACTGCAGTGAGTAACCCTTCTCTTCTCCAGGGGATCTTCCCAACCCAGGGATTGAACCCAGGTCTCCTGCATTGCAGGCAGATTCTTTACCAGCTGAGCCACAAGGGAAGGCCAAGAATACTGGAGTGGGTAGCCTATTCCTTCTCCAGCGGATCTTTACGAACCAGTAATTGAACCGGGGTCTCCTGGATTGCAGGAGGATTCTCTACCAACTAAGCTATCAGGGAGCCCAAATATACTGTTCTCCATCCTAAATACTCCCAGTGGTTCCTGGTCCTATTTGGAAAAAGAGACTATCTATAGAACAAAATCTACCAAATGCCACAAGACATGCTTTCTATTTTCTTTTGGGTTACAATATTATTTTACCTAAGTAGAAATGAAGTTAAATTCCTGCCCTGCAAATAGTTTCATCTGTACCATTTTTCTGGACTTCATGTAGAGAATGAGAGTGTGGATGAAGGGAAGGGAGAGGGGTGAGATGAATTGGGAGATTGGGGTTGACATATGTACACTATCAAGTATAAAACAAATACTAGTAGGTACCTGCTGTATGATTCAGGGAGCTCAGCTCTGTGCTCTGTGGTGACCCAGAAGGGTGAGAAGGGGGCATGGTGGGAGGGAGGCCTAAGAAGGAGATTTATGTATACACAGAGATGATCAGTTCGTTATACAGCAGAAACTAACAGCATTATAAAGCAATTATTCTCCAATTGTTAAAAAAAAAAATGAAAGAAGTGAAGTTATATCATCAGGGATAATTCCTATATTGGCATTTGCTTATATCAACAAGCATCACTCACCTATGGGTGAAGTGAATATCATTTCAGTTCAGTTCAGTAGCTCAGTCATGTCCAACTCTTTGCGACCCCATGGACTGCAGCATGCCAGGCCTCCTTGATACATCACCAACTCCCAGAGCTGGCTCAAACTCATGTCCATCAAGTCAGTGATGCCATCCAACCATTTTATCCTCTGTCATCCCCTTCTCCTCCTGCCTTCAATCTTTTCCAGCATCAGGGTCTTTCCAAATGAGTCAGCTCTTCACAACAGGTAGTCCAAGTATTGGAGTTTCAGTTTCAGCAACAGTCCTTCCAATGAATATTCAGGACTGATTTCCTTTAGGATTGACAGGTTTGATCTTCTTGTAGTCCAAGGGACTCTCAAGAGTCTTCTCCAACACCACAGTTCAAAAGCATCAATTCTTCTGGGCTCAGCTTTCTTTATAGTCCAATTGTCACATCCATACACGACTATTTGAAAAACCATAGCCTTGACTACATGGACCATTGTTGGCAAAGTAATGTCTCTGCTTTTTAATATGCTATCTAGGTTGGTCATAACTTTTCTTCCAAGGAGCAAGCATCTTTTGATTTCATGGCTGCAGTCACCATCTGCAGTGATTTTGGAGCCCCCTCCCCCGCAAAATAGTCAGCCACTGTTTGCATTGTTTCCCCATCTATTTGTCATGAAGTGATGGGACTGGATGCCATGATCTTAGTTTTCTGAATGTTGAGTGTTAAGCCAACTTTTTCACTCTCCTCTTTCACTTTCATCAAGAAGCTCTTTAGTTCTTCTTAGCTTACCGCCATAAGGGTGGTGTCATCTGCACATCTGAGGTTATTGATATTTCTCCCAGCAATCTTGATTCCAACTTGTGCTTTATCCAGCCAGCTTTCCTCATGATGTACTCTGCATATATGTTAAATAAGCAGGGTGACAATATACTCCTTTCCTGATTTGGAATCAGTTTCTTTTTCCATGTCCGGTTCTAACTGTTGCTTCTTGACCTGCATACAGATTTCTCAGGAGGCAGGTAAGGTGGTCTGCTATTCCCATCTCTTTAAGAATTTCCACAGTTTGTTGTGATCCACACAGTCAAAGGCTTTAGTATAGTCAATAAAGCCAAAATAGATGTTTTTCTGGAATTCTCATGCTTTTTTGATGGTCCAATGTATGTTGGCAATTTAATCTCTGGTTCCTCTGCCTTTTCTAAATCCAGCTTGAACATCTGGAAATTCACAGTCCACATACTATTGAAGCCTGGTTGGAGAATTTTGAGCATTACTTTGCTAGTGTGTGAGGTGAGTGCACTTGTGCGGTAGTTTGAGCATTGTTTGGCATTGCCTTTCTTTGGGACTGGTATGAAAACTGACCTTTTCCAGTCCTGTGGCCACTGTTGAGTTTTCCAAATTTGATGACTTTATTGTATGGCACCTTAGACTGTAGACTTAAGATATATGTGGTTCTTTTAGAATATTTCAAATTATTTCACTTAAGGAATAAAACCATTTATACCATAACCAACAGCAAAGTTTACAAATGATATCCATCTTAGAGAGATGACTTCTTGAATAGAAGTGACAAAGGGGTTCTTATTGGTTGAGATATTTAGAAATGTCAGAGGAATGGAAGGTTTTTAAACATATTGGTGGAGAAGGTGATGAGGATTGGGAGCTATGGAGATAGACGCAAACTGTGCCAGCCTCAGTTATAAGCCATAGACATACACATACAAGCATAAATATTTAGCAAGTAATAAAAACACAAAAACATGTTGACTTTCCTTCAGACTCAAAAATCACACAGGGAAACACTTTAATTTATATCATGTTTATATCATACTTTATTATTATATAAACCCTATAATATTTGCAGTTTGTAAATATATATTCAAGTAATGTGGAAAAAATTAATCTTCAGTATTTTTTTCTACTAGAAAGAATCTATTATTTGCCAGTTGATCATAAACTAAGAATATAAGGAAGAATTTTTATCCCCAGTTCTTTGCAGAGTTCCTGGTATATAATACATATTTGTGGGAAGAAGAAAGAAAGTAATAAAGCATGAAACTTAAAATATGTCTCAAAGTATTAAAATGTGTAGCATCTTCATTTTACATGGTAATTTAAGAACAAAAAGAAAAATGACTGCAAGCTGAAGCAGTGCAAAATAATTTCAATAGAGAGAAATTACAATTGTTCTACAAGCTGTAAACATCATTGTCAAAATAATGAAAACTTTCTTACTAACATTTATAAATGTATAAGGAAATGAAAAAGGAGTAAAACTAATATTTATTTAGTACACTGTAACTCAAAACATTAAAATAAAGTGAGAATTAAAGTGTTCTCTTATGTAGAGGATCATGTCATCTGCAAACAGTGAGAGTTTCACTTCTTCTTTTCCTATCTGGATTCCTTTTACTTCTTTTTCTGCTCTGATTGCTGTGGCCAAAACTTCCAACACTATGTTGAATAGTAGTGGTGAGAGTGGGCACCCTTGTCTTGTTCCTGATTTCCGGGGAAATGCTTTCAATTTTTCACCATTGAGGGTGATGCTTGCTGTGGGTTTGTCATATATAGCTTTTATTATGTTGAGGTATGTTCCTTCTATTCCTGCTTTTTGGAGAGTTTTAATCATAAAGGAGTGTTGAATTTTGTCAAAGGCTTTCTCTGCATCTATTGAGATAATCATATGGTTTTTATCTTTCAATTTGTTAATATGGTGTATTACATTGATTGATTTGCGGATATTAAAGAATCCTTGCATTCCTGGGATAAAGCCCACTTGGTCATGGTGTATGATTTTTTTAATATGTTGTTGGATTCTGTTTGCTAGAATTTTGTTAAGGATTTTTGCATCTATGTTCATCAGTGATATTGGCCTGTAGTTTTCTTTTTTTGTGGCATCTTTGTCTGGTTTTGGAATTAGGGTGATGGTGGCCTCATAGAATGAGTTTGGAAGCTTACCTTCATCTGCAATTTTCTGGAAGAGTTTGAGTAAGATAGGTGTTAGCTCTTCTCTAAATTTTTGGTAGAATTCAGCTGTGAAGCCATCTGGTCCTGGGCTTTTGTTTGCTGGAAGATTTTTGATTACAGTTTCGATTTCCTTGCTTGTGATGGGTCTGTTAAGATCTTCTATTTCTTCCTGGTTCAGTTTTGGAAAGTTATACTTTTCTAAGAATTTGTCCATTTCATCCAAGTTGTCCATTTTTTTGGCATAGAGCTGCTGGTAGTAGTCTCTTATGATCCTTTGTAAACCCTAAAGACTCTACCAGAAAATTACTAGAGCTAATCAATGAATATAGTAAAGTTGCAGGATATAAAATTAACACACAGAAATCCCTTGCATTCCTATATACTAACAATGAAAAAACAGAAAGAGAAATTAAGGAAACAATATCATTCACCATTGCAACAAAAAGAATAAAATATGTAGGAGTATATCTACCTAAAGAAACAAAAGACCTATACATAGAAAACTATAAAACACTGATGAAAGAAATCAAAGAGGACACAAACAGATGGAGAAACATACCGTGTTCATGGATTGGAAGAATCAATATTGTCAAAATGGCTATTCTACCCAAAGCAATCTATAGATTCAATGCAATCCCTATCAAGCTACCAACGGTATTTTTCACAGAACTAGACCAAAGAATTTCACAATTTGTATGGAAATACAAAAAACCTCGAATAGCCAAAGTCATCTTGAGAAAGAAGAATGGAACTGGAGGAATCAACCTGCCTGACTTCAGACTCTACTACAAAGCCACAGTCATCAAGACAGTATGGTACTGGCACAAAGACAGAAATATAGATCAATGGAACAGAATAGAAAGCCCAGAGATAAATCCACGAACCTATGGACACCTTATCTTTGACAAAGGAGGCAAGGATATACAATGGAAAAAAGACAACCTCTTTAACAAGTGGTGCTGGGAAAACTGGTCAACCACTTGTAAAAGAATGAAACTAGAACACTGTCTAACACCATACACAAAAATAAACTCAAAATGGATTAAAGATCTAAATGTAAGACCAGAAACTATAAAACTCCTGGAGGAGAACATAGGCAAAACCCTCTCCGACATAAATCAAAGCAAGATCCTCTATGACCCACCTCCCAGAATATTGGAAATAAAAGCAAAACTAAACAAATGGGACCTAATGAAACTTAAAAGCTTTTGCACTACAAAGGAAACTATAAGTAAGGTGAAAAGACAGCCCTCAGATTGGGAGAAAATAATAGCAAATGAAGCAACAGACAAAGGATTAATCTCAAAAATAGACAAGCAACTCCTGCAGCTCAATTCCAGAAAAATAAATGACCCAATCAAAAAATGGGCCAAAGAACTAAACAGACATTTCTCCAAAGAAGACATACAGATGGCTAACAAACACATGAAAAGATGCTCAACATCACTCATTATTAGAGAAATGCAAATCAAAACCACAATGAGGTACCATTACACGCCAGTCAGGATGGCTGCTATCCAAAAGTCTACAAGCAAGAAATGCTGGAGAGGGTGTGGAGAAAAGGGAACCCTCTTACACTGTTGGTGGGAATGCAAACTAGTACAGCCGCTATGGAAAACAGTGTGGAGATTTCTTAAAAAACTGGAAATAGAACTGCCATATGACCCAGCAATCCCACTTCTGGGCATACACACAGAGGAAACCAGATCTGAAAGAGACACGTGCACCCCAATGTTCATCGCAGCACTGTTTATAATAGCCAGGACATGGAAGCAACCTAGATGCCCATCAGCAGATGAATGGATAAGGAAGCTGTGGTACATATACACCATGGAATATTACTCAGCCATTAAAAAGAATTCATTTGAACCAGTCCTAATGAGATGGATGAAACTGGAACCCATTATACAGAGTGAAGTAAGCCAGAAAGATAAGGAACATTACAGTATACTAACACATATATATGGAATTTAGAAAGATGGTAACGATAACCCTATATGCAAAACAGAAAAAGAGACACAGAAATACAGAACAGACTTTTGAACTCTGTGGGAGAATGTGAGGGTGGGATATTTCAAAAGAATAGCATGTATACTATCTATGGTGAAACAGATCACCAGCCCAGGTGGGATGCATGAGACAAGTGCTCGGGCCTGGTGCACTGGGAAGACCCAGAGGAATCGGGTGGAGAGGGAGGTGGGAGGGGGGATCGGGATGGGGAATGGGTGTAAATCTATGGCTGATTCATATCAATGTATGACAAAACCCACTGAAATGTTGTGAAGTAATTAGCCTCCAACTAATAAAAAATAAATAAATAAATAAAGTGTTCTCTTTCACTGTAAAAATAATAATAAAGAAAGCCTATCAAGACTGGAGTTACCCTTCTGGGAAGATAGAATTGACATAATTATTCCTATCTTTCCACTAAATACACTAACAACCTAGTATATTACACATAAGCAATCATAAAGAGACCTGCAGAGGTGGAGAGAAGAAGGCAGACCAGCTTGTGAGTGCTTGTGACACAAAGAATAGCAGGGTGGTGAGTTCCCTCGATTTTCCTTTTCCTCATGAACCCCAGAATACCAGGTGAAAAGCCAGCAACCTGGAAACTCCAAGGTGCAAAAAGAAAAAGCAATCTGCCAAGAAAATCCTGCTATTTCTAGCCATAGGAACAGGGAAGTCTAGCAAGAGAAAATTCTTCTAGACAATAACCTCTCTACTACAACAAAACACCCAGAAAAACCATCAACCCTCCTCCCCTATTGACAACAACAATCACTGGCTAATACCAAGGCACTCCAATCTTCATTAACAGTATAAATGCTCAACACTGTGGGTATAGAGGGAACACTTCTCAACATAACAAAAGCCATGCATGACAAACCCATAGCTAGCATCATACTTCTGGGCTGTTTTCTCATTCTGTAATCTCTGTCCCATTTTCCTGCGAGAACTGCCTTCATATCACCCCAGGCCTAGGCCCTCCTTGGCACTTCTGGCCCATACGGATCACGAACAGAGCCTGTCTGCAATTCCGTACCCTGATGCAAGTTGACCAACGGCCTCTTTTAAGATAGATAGTCAAGCCTACTCCCCTAAAGGGCTTTCCTGGTGGCTCAATGATAAAGAATCCACCTGCCAGTGCAGGAGATGAGGGCTTGATCCCTGGATCAAGAAGATCCCCTGGAGAAGGAAAAGGCAACTCACTCTAATATCTTGCCTGGGAAATCCCACGGACAGAGAAGCCTACAGACCATGGCATGACTAAAGAGTCGGACATGACTTGGTAAGTAAAACAACAGCTCTCCTGAAACTCAAGCCTTGCCAGTTATGTCTTACTCTGGACTTCAAAGGAATGTAGAGGAGACAAAGTCACATATATCAAAGCCAAGGGGACCTGATTTGGACATTCTAAAGGCAGATCACTGTTCTAACAAGCTTCATGGGCAACTTTCTCATCTCTGCTTTCTTGCCTCTTAATGAGAACTCGGTCTGCTCAAAAGGCACAAGGAGATAAATAGGAGAAAATTTGGCTGAGATGACTGGACTTCTCTGGTGACTTAGTGGTAAAGAAAATCTGCCTGCAATGTAGGAGCTGCAAGAGGTGCAGGTTCAATCCCTGCATCTGGAAGATCCCACTGGAGGAGGGCATGGCAACCCACTCCAATACTGTTGCCTGGAGAATCCTACAGATAGATGAGCCTGGCAGCCTACAGTCCATAAGGCATGACTGAAGCAACTTTGGACATGATTTATACAGCACAGATATTTAAATGAAAGCAGAGAGGTAATCTAAAGAAAAAGAAATCATTATTTGTGATTTTTTTTTAAAACAATCTTTCTGAGGAGGGCTGCAGCAGTGCACCAAAGTAACAGACTTAGAAGTCAGAACCCACCTTTTTAAATCTGACACAGCCATTTAACCCACAAAGGAATGTGGTCACAGCACACCTGCTCTAGCAGCCTCTGCTTTTTTTATTTTTTTAATTTTTTTTAGCCTCTGCTTTTTTATTGGAAAATACGAACAGTAATTCCTGACCACTCCAAAGTAGTGGCAAATTTCTTTGAATGTACTTTATTTATTTGGCTGCACTGGGTCTTAGTGGCAACATGCTGTGTCTTTTTCTAGTTGCAGCAAGAGGGTTTTTTTTTTTGGGGGGGGTCTGGTTTTTTTTTTTTTTTTTTTTTTTTTTTTTTTTTTAGTTGCAGCATGTGAACACTTACTTGCTGCACATAGGATCTAGTTTCCTGCCCAGGGCCTGAACCCAGGCCTCCTGCATTGGGAAAGCCAAGCTTTAGCCACTGGACCAGCAAGGAAGTCCCACAAAAATAATTTAATGGTGTACTATGCACCCAGGAAGCATTGGATTAGTGGTGCATATTATATATGAGAGTTTCTCTGATTTTCAAAGTGATTATACTCATTTTGTTCCTCATTGTATCTGAATGTATGATGCTTTTCTCCACTCTCTAACTGTGAGAACATTTTGACATATTAGAAACTCCTCCTGCTGTAATCCAACCTTTTCCAGTATCTATCCCAGATATTTCATGTAAGTGAAATCATACACGATTTGTGCTTTGGTGTCTATCTTCTGTCACTTAGTATGTGTTCAGGCTTCCCAGGTAGCACTAGTGGTAAAGAATCCACCTGCCAGTGCAGGAGATTAAGAGACTTGGGTTCAATACGAGGCTCAAGAAGATCTGCTGGAGGAGGGCATGGTGACCCACTCCAGTATTCTGGTCTGGAAATCCCATGGACAGAGGAGCCAGGCAGACTATGGTCCATAGGGTTGCAAAGGGTCATATATGACTGAAGCGAATTAGCACAGCAACAATCAATATTTTCAACACTAAATTATTCCCATGACATGGACATCCAATAATAGTGTTCCAGACCAACTGATGACAGAAGTGATGGTACTTAAGGGATCCTTGGAAAACTTAAGTAATTGATGCTTCTGCAGAAGGGAATGAAAACAGAAAGTAACTAAATATTTTAAAGTATAGAAAGTAGAAATCAGATTGAACTCTGCCAATCATGTAATGAATAAGGTATGGAAATGACTTAGTGATGAAGGAAAATGCTGCAATGTTCTTCCAGTCATTTATGTTGATGGTCTCCTTTGTATTAAAACTGGCAAGCTTAGATATACATGACACAAAAAAAGATCTAGTTTTGGGGGGATATCATATATACACACACACATAATATAATGCCAGATGAATTTATTTCTATAATGGATTTAAAAAAAATTTTAAGAATAAAACAGTCCACAAAGTGACAAGGGCACCAAGGGTACTCTCTCAAGTATCACCTAAATTAATAATTCAGCAACAAATTTTTAATTTTCATTCTTGGCATTAACAGTCAAGTGACCTCACCTTATGATTAACTTTCCTGATTATACCCTCTTTAAAGATTGTACACTTAACCTATATACTGCTTACATAAGCCAGTTACTTTGCACTCAGCTTGGATAAGCAATGAACACTGAAGATTTCATTTTAATTCAAATAAGTTATTGCATCTTAAAATAGGGACATTTTCTGGGTGAATGTTTAAATTCTCCATTCACTAACCTTGGCTATGGTAAGATGTTTTATCAATTGACAATTGAAGAATATTCACTTTGGGAGAAGCACAAATAGCTTTTGTCTCCTCTTAGTATGAAATAACTGTTCTGTTTTCTAAATTTCTATAATATTCTATCTTGGTTCTTCTAGTGACACTTACATTATTTTTCTTTGAATTATAAAGATTAATGCTCAGATACTATCTCTCTCTATCTCTCTAGACCTTGTGCTCCTTAAAGTTCTTTAATGTGTGGTTTTATATTCCTCTTAGAGCCAAACTCAAACCATTATCAATAGTGAGGTGATCATTAGAAACTGAATCAAAAGTAAGTAGCATTTTGGTGTTTTTTCCTCACTGTGCTGTAATTATAATTTATCAGAGAAATAATGTTCATGAGATTTCAACCAAAGCTTTCACTTGAACAATGAAAAAAATTATCCAGCTAATGAAAAAATAACAATAAAAATTTTTGATGTATAAAGAACTCATAAAACTCAACAACAAAAATGACAACAAAATTTCACAAACAATCTGATTAAAAATTGGGCAGAGGAACTCCAGGGGGTTGCAGAGTCAGACACAGCTGAGTGCACACGCACACACACACACACGCTGAAAAGACATTTTCAAACAAGAACATCCAAATGACCAACAGGTACATGAAAAAAATGTTTAACTTCACTAATCAGGGAAATTTAAATCAAAGCCACAAAGTGGTAACACTTCATATCTGACAATGGCTGTCATCAAGGAAACAAGAGATAACAAGTGTTGGCCAAGATGTGAAGAAAAGGGAACCTTTGGACAGTAATGGAGGGAAGGAAAACTGGTACAACTGCTCTGGGAAACATAATGGAGGTTATTAAAAAACAATACTAGTGCAGCTACCATAAGATCCAGCAATCCTACTTCTGAATATCTATAGATAAATGTCTCTCCAAAACTGAGAACAGGCTATCAAAGAGATATATGCCATGTTTATTGCAACATTACTCACAATTGCCACAAGGTGGAAACAATCTAAGTGTCTTCAAGGGATGAATGGATAAAGAAGATGTGTATACATGGATATGGAATACTGTTCAACAAAGAGAAATAAAGAAATCCTGCCATGCAATAACATGGATGGACATTGAGGGCATGACTCTTGGTGACATAAACCAGACAGAGGAAGACAAGTACTGTATTATACCATTTATATGTGGAATCTGAAGAAGATGGACTCACAGGAAATGAGTAAAATGGTGGTTATTAGGGGCAGGGAGTGGAGAAATTGGGAAGACATTGTTAAAGGGTACAGACTTGCAACTAAAAGATGAATAAATCCTAAAGGTATAACTCACAGCACAGCGGTTATAGTAAAGAATACTGTATTATATACCTCAAAATTACCAAGGGATTTGATCTTAAACGTTCTCACTGCAAAAAGAATTATATATAAATGTAGCATGTCAACACATTGTACAGCATAACTTATACAATATTATATGTCAATTAAGTCTCATTGAAATAGTTAGGTAAGTAAGTAAATAAGTTAAAAAATAAAAAAAAAACAAGTAAGCTGGAAAGTATAGTAGGACGATATTGTGGAAAGGATGAGAATAACAGATCATAATTTTGCTTATCTCTTAATGTAAAAAATTAAATGTATTTTAATAATATTGTGTTTTTCTATTCAGTAGTAATGTCTTCAGAGAAGGCAATGGCACCCCACTCCAGTACTCTTGCCTGGAAAATCCCATGGACTGAGGAGCCTGGTAGGCTGCAGTCCATGGGGTCGCTAAGAGTTGGACACGACTGAGCAACTTCACTTTCACGCATTGGAGAAGGAAATGGCAACCCACTCCAGTGTTCTTGCCTGGAGAATCCCAGGGACAGAGGAGCCTGGTGGGCTGCCGTCTCTGGGGTCGCACCGAGTTGGACACGACTGAAGCAAGTTAGCAGCAGGAGCAGCAGCAGCAGTAACGTCTTAGCTTATTAATAAAATATAATTTCTAATATGAGATATGTCTATCCCACATATCCACACATACCAAGTTTATAACTATACTAACTGGAATTGAATATTTACTTCAACATCCTGTTAAGTGACAAAATCTTATTTATACCTTTTTATAGATAATGTTTTCAGAATGAAATTGGTCCATGTGCCCGAGGCTGATTTGAATTTGTAAGCATACAGTGGTGTAAGTCTAACAAAAAAAATTATGCTTTTCATACTTCCACTCACTTAACACTGATGATATAGACTAGCATATATTGTTATCTAAGTTCATAATTAATTAGTCCTCAGAGCTACAAAAAGTGAAAATATCCTGTGGGATTTTATGCTCATAATGTAACTTTTAAAATATATTTTGGGGCCAAGAACTTTAATTTATCAGGAGTTCAAGTCTGTCTTAAACTAATTTCAGGCACTGCACAAATCACTCCTCTGCCAGTTAAGTCTCTAAATAAAAGTTAAACTGGGTTCAGCTTCCAAAATAAGTAAACAAATACATCTAACATTTGTCTTCAAAGACACAGAACTTGGATTGAAAATATGTTTTAAAAAATCCTCCAAGTCACATTGTTATAGCTCAAAAACAATTAAGAATGACAGTCTCAGAGATACAATGGGTTTCATTCTCAGCTGAACATTTCCAATCTCTTTTATCACCAGTCATGAGATATAAAGTTCATGGCACCATTATGTCGTGCTATAGCCTACATTTTGAAGCTGCCTAAGACCGATGTATACAGTGGCACATTTTTAGAATTGATAAAGTATAACATATTTGTTAGAAAAAGTGTTAAGAATAAATTGGTTTGGGACAATTTAAGCTTTGGTAAATTTACCAAGGAGAGACTCTGTGGAAATAGAAATGGATTGGTCCCCACTGATGAACATGTTACTTTGGGCTTCTCAAGTGGTGCAAATGGTAAAGAACCCACCTATCAGTGCAGGAGACATAAGAGACACAGGCTGGATCCCTGACGATGTCGGGATCACAATCTGTCATTATCAGGACGTGGTCATTAATTGTCCCTGAAAGTGAAAGTTTTAGTCACTCAGTTATGTCTGACTCTCTGTGACCCCCATGCACTTTAGCCCGCTAGGCTCCTCTGTCCATGGAATTCTCAGGACAGAATTCCGCAGTGGGTTGCCATTCTCTTCTTCAGGGGATCTTCCTGATCCAGGGATCAAACCCGGGTTTCCCGCATTGCAGGCAGATTCTTCACTGTCTCAGTCATCATTTGTCCCTTGCAGCCATCTATGGCCAGGGAGTCTTCCTTACCTGAACGACTGGATCTGGGATTCTGTTTTGAAATATGGGAGACTGTCCTTTCTCATACACAGTAAAGACTAATTGAGAAGGAATTTAGTTAGACTCGGAGACCCAAATGTTAGAAACCACTCTCTTGAGACAGGAGTCACCTGATGTACAGTGATTTGGTCTGCAGACTTTCAGTGACACAATCTCCCTCTTTCAAACAGTTCTTCTGACAAAAATGACCCAAACTCTTCAAATTCCATCTGACAGAGTGTTTCCCGGCATTTTCTCTTCAGAGCACTCCTTCTAAGAAAGGTTCCCCAAAATGATTCTGTGATGAATACAGACTGATCATGAAGACAGATGGTAGCTAAGAGGATTAAATTCTGCAGTTGATCTCCTGATTTGGAGACCCATGTTTTCACATGTGTACATCTCAACCTTCTGTGCCTAAATTTTCCTATGGTAAAATGTGGGTAACAATAACATCTAACTCATAGGATTATTGCAAGAATTAAATTAGATATTATACATACAAGGCTTAGAACAGTGCTAGGTATGAATTAAGCACTCAATAAATATTAGCTACATGTAGCCATAAAAATAAACCTGAGAAATCCTTCAACAATAACTCTCTTCTGAAGATTATTATGAATGTGAGCATATGAATACTCTGAAAAGTACTTAGTTAAAGAAATCAGTTTAACCCAGTATTTCCCAAACCTAAATAGCAGATCATTTAATGACTCATTGAACTAGTTTTCAGCAGAATATCCTATGAAAAGCTATCTTGACAATTTTTACTGATGCCAAAACCAAGTTGAGTGGATGGGTGTTAGACCAATACAATCAGCAGTTATAAGAAAAAAGGATCCGCCATCTTTTCAAAAAGAACTCCATTCTCACTGTAAGAAAGTAATTACTTGATCACATTGGAAGAGAACTATGTGACAAGATGTATGAATTCAAGGGCAAGCCGCATGAACTGAGACGGGCGAACCCAAAAAATGAACTTTGAAGCACTCTTCAGAAACCAATTATATCCCAATTTAGCAGTTATCTGTTGCTGAACACTTGAATGACCCTTCGTTTACACTACTACTGTACCCTAATCAATTACTTATCTACACCTTACAGAGAAGGGAAGGCTGATGACCCTGCCTTCAGCAATATAGCAACACTTCTAGAGATCACTTAAGACAGATAGCTGGCCTCTATGATCAAACTCAAAAATAACTCCTTGAATTGAACACTCAATAGTTCTAGGCATTTCATATTACTAATCCTCACAAAAACCTCCCAGTGGGCATTATAATTTTACATATAAAGTAACTAAAGCTGCAAAGCAACTGAATTATATAATTAAGAATCTGGTAACAGGTTCACCCAGATCTATGAGATTTCAAAACCAGTGTTCTTTTTTTTTTAACACTATGTCAGCTACTTATACAATGATTATCAACTGTTCCTTCTTGATTTTTATTTTTAAATCATCTTTTTCTCCTATATTGTTATCTCTTTTCCTATGACACTGACTCATAAAATCCTTAAAGAAATGGAATTAAAGTCTTTACAGGGAAGATTCTGAGAAAGTAAATTCTTATGGATTGGTACTCTCCTAAGCTAGTCTTTGGTGAGAGTGGCTTCTTTTCTTTTCTAGAAACCCAGAAAAGACTGGTGTGGCACCTTTGAAACACTAACTTAGAGAAGCTTAATTTCTCAGGAACTTGCAGTGAAGAGTGAGTGCCAAGTCGTTTCAGTCATGTCCCACTCTTTTGTGACCCCATAGACTGTGGCCCACCAGGCTCCTCTGTCCATGGGATTCTCCAAGCAAGAATACTGGAGTGGGGTTGCCATGCCCTCCTCCAGAGGATCTTCCCAACTCAGAGACGAAACCCACATCTCATGTCTCCTGCATTGGCAGGCAGGTTCTTTACCACTAGCGTCACCTGGGAAGCCTTGCAGTGGGGTCTTAAAAAAAAAAAAAAGTTGGAGTTTGGAAGTTGGGAATTGGTCTAAGGCCTTAAATTGTTGGAGGTGTTAGTTTTCTAATAAACTCAAGTTTCCCTGGAAAGTTTCTTCCCCAAATTTGGTGGCTAGGGCCTAATATTTCTGCAGCTATAGGAACTCAGTTTACATAAGTTAAAGGCAAAATTGGATTCAGTTCAGTTCAGTTTAGTCGCTCAGTCATGTCCGACTCTTTGCGACCCCATGGACTGCAGCATGCCAGGCCTCCCTGTCCATCACCAACTCCCGGAGTCCACCCAAACTCATGTCCATTGAGTTGGTGATGCCATCCAACCATCTCATCCTCAGTTGTCCCCTTCTCATCCTCCCCTCAATCTTTCCCAGCATCAAGGTCTTTTCAAATGAGTCAGCTCTTCACATCAGGTGGCCAAAGTATTTATTGGAGTTTCAGCTTCAACATCAGTCCTTCCAGTGAATACCCAGGGCTGATCTCCTTTAGAATGGACTGCTTGGATCTCCTTGCAGTCCAAGGGACTCTCAAGAGTCTTTTCCAACACCACAGTTCAAAAGCATCAGTTCTTCAGCGCTCAGCTTTCTTTACAGTCCAATTCTCACATCCATACATGACCGCTGGAAAAACCACAGCCTTGACTAGACGGACCTTTGTTGGCAAAGTAATGTCTCTGCTTTTTAATATGCTGTCTAGGTTGAATGTAATTTTCCTTCCTACTTATATGGAATTCTGCTTCACCACCAATAGTTTAAGAAATGCATCTGTTTCTAAAGATAGCTGAGGGACAGCTGCTCAGTGGAGAAAAATATCCCACTGATTCTGTCATCATTAGGGTCTATTACTTAGAGAAATAAAGTTGACAGCAGTCAACATTAAGGCCAAGTCAATGTTGTGCTAAGACAAATAGGGAATCAGAAACCACCTTGTATTCCTTCTGTTTCCAAATAACCTTATCAGAATTAAATCCCAAATGTGCCCAAGATGGGCTGGAAGGATTTACAGTCTACAAGTATCTAATGATTAGAGATAAATTTGGGTATCATTAATATAGTACCTATGGGGAAATGTTCAATATTCCTGGCTTTCATATTTTTTGTAAATTTGTATTAATGACTGTCAGTGGACTTGCTCAGTAATTGAACTATAACATTAATGAACTGGTGTTGATTTACCATACCTGAGGCTATAAAATTATAATTATAAATGACTGCTGAGAGAGGTATGAAGTCAGAAATCATACACTGATAGTAGTCCAAAGTGCATAAATAACTTGAAGATGTAACATGAATTTGGGATATAAGACGAATGAAGAAACAAAGAAGATGCAGTCCCTTGGAGGCATTAAAACCTACCAACTTTAGAAAGAGGTTTGTCTGGATAGAGCTGACACTCTTGGGAAAGTAAATCAATATGTTGGGGTTGGCTCAAATTGTCAGTCCAGAACTAGAACAGATCATGGGGCAATGGAGGCAGTTAAACCATGTCACTGAGGGCCTGGCTTGCTGTACTGCCCCTCATAATGTAGGCTTCATCCTTAACAGACCCATTCATGAGTAAAACGGTATCTAGCAGCAAGTGTGTTTGTATTCTTTGGTGTTTCGTATGCAGTTGGAGAGAATTGGTCAATTCCCACAATCTTTAAACAGAAGCACTGAACTTCCTGCCAATTAGGTCATAGCACCAGGGGGAATGCCATGGTCTGAATAAAACTCAGACTTTGGATTTCCCTGGTGGGTCAATGGTTAAGAATTCACCTTCCAATGAAGGGGACACGGGTTTGATCCCCAGTCAGACAACCGAAGCCTGCACACTGCTACTACAGAGTCCACATGATTTAGAACCTGCTCACTACAACTAGAAAAGCCTATGTGCTACAAAGAGGATTCTACATGCCACAACTAAGACTCGACATAGCCAAAAACAAAAAACACTCAGGCTTTAGTTTTCTGATCTACTGACTAAGACAAGAGAATGTCATTATCCTAGTAAGTTTTGACCAATCAAGTTTACTCCAAAAATAGGAAGTTCAACCCCATGAAAAACCTATATCTACAGGTTGTTATTTTCAGTGAATATATTTCATAACATCAAAGATATAATTTCCTCAAAAAAGATATAATCTCTTTTTATTCTTCAAGACTCAAGTAAATATATTTGCTATAAACACAAAGAAGGGAGTGGTGAGGGGTGAGTTTTTATCTATACAGATATAATTAACATCTAAAGGATGGCTTTTACTATGTGACCTATAAATGAGAATGTTTATTCTGTCTCACAATAAGGCTGAAAGTGAAGGTGTTACTCATTCAGTTATGTCTGACTCTCTGTGATCTCAAGGATTATAGCCTGGCAGACTTTTCTGTCCATGGAATTCTCCAGGCAAGAATGCTGGAGTGGTAGCCATTCGCTTCTCCAGGAGAGCTTTCCGACCCAGTGATCAATCCCAGGTCTCTCACATTGCAGGCAGATTCTTTACCATCTGAGCCACCAGGGAAGCCCATTCATTTACACATACATACATATACATAGAATCAGAGGTTTAAACATATGCAGATATCTCAAAGGTCTTACTTGATGCTCTTTTAAACTTTCTCAGTACCCACCAGTTGATTTTATAATTTGGTAACAAATAACCACACCTTCAAAAAACAAAACAAAATAAATTGACGTGGATATCCTACATTTCTGAGGATAATTACTTGAATCAGAGATATCTGCTTAAATTAATTTACAAATAGAAGGTAAGTAACTGGACACAGAAGACACTTAAGGAGGATTTCACATGTGATTCACATCAATGAACTTTTACACACCAGTGTGACTATATCATGATTAGCTGTTCCCTATATTTCAGTATATAAGAATTCAGAACAGACTGAAGATAATGACTTTCTTCTTAAGTTTTCTCAGATTCTCAATATTGCCAATATGTCAATTGCCACATGGCTAAGTTGGTAAAATTGAGAGTTTAAAGAGGCTATGGTGAAGCCAGGTCTTGGCCGATGCTAGAAGCAATCACCTTAGGGCAACATTTTCAGAAGAGTTTAACACAAATACCCCTTGGGAATAACTACCCATGTCTCAACTGAATGCAATGAGAGAGAAATCAACACTGATCACCAAGTTCAACAAGTGGGGGTTGGGACACCTTGCTATTTGATTGAATGAAAATTGTAGAGAAGACAAAAAAGAAAGCAAATCTTGGCCAACAAACAAACAAAAAGGTGAGGGAACATGCCTTGTAGAATTTACAGGAAGCTACAAAGAATCTTAAAATAGTTTTCTTTATTATGCAATTAAATCTCAACTGTGTTAGATATTATTAAAGAACCTTAGGCTTAGTCTTAGGATGAATAATGAATTTCATCTTCCTTTATTCATTTTGCCAGGTACTGAGGACAAAGTAATAAACAAACATATTACTTGATTATATGCACTTAAAATTTAATGTAGGAGACAATTCTTGAACACTATCACAAATATATTAGTATTAAAGAAAAGCTGAAGTGTCATAAGACTGTCTGACATAAGAATACAATTTAGATTTGGGGGATAATCCTTAGAAACAGTGGAATTTAAGCTGAATAAATAATAGCTATTCAGATTTAGAGTTGAAATAAAAGGCAATCTATGAAAATAAAGTTGCCTGTCTAAGGTCTCTTAAATGAAAAAGAGATTTAGGAACAATTTAACCAAGGGCATGGCATCATTCAGACAAGGTGAGATTTTTTCCTCTGATTTGTTATCCCATGACACTCACTCTCTACTTTAGAAGTCATATCAGTCTGTATTTAGGTGTCTCATCTATTATAAACAACTGATCAAGGTATTTCAAGTTTTAAAAAAGATTACTCTTGCAAAGTCTGTGACATTATGATTAGACTAGATGGGGAAAATTAATAGGTGCTCTGATGAACTTGTAATACAAAGGGTACACTTAAGATGAATTTCAAATTTGCTTGACAAGTAACTTTAAAAAAGTTTCTAACTCTGTCCACTATCAAGGCTTAGAATCAAGGGTCAACTGAGAAAACTCTTGACACCTGGAGTATGGTCTCTACCATTTCCATAAGTGGAGTTGGGGAAATTTAGAGAAATAGCTAGGGTAGAAAATGCATAAGATAGACCTGGAGTACATCTAAACCAGAAACGAAGAAAATTATCAAAAGTAATGCTGCTCATGCCAAAGAACTCAGAACCTTTCTATGGCTAAAGATGAGGAAATCGAACATAATAACTGCAATGATAGAAATGCATTGAGTATTTTACAATCCTTGAATTCAAAATAATAAAAAAGGAAGAAAACTCTGTCTTTTTTCCCTTTAGAGAAGAATGATAGTGAACCTACTTGTTAGTTCAGAAACCAGTAAAAAAATAAATGTGGGGATGGGTGGGGAGGATGAACCAAATATTTAATCTATCCCATGTATATGAACTATACCCTGGGGTAGCCAAATAATTAAGAGATGCTCTCCTTCTAGATTGGGATAAGTAAGACTGCCAGAGCTTTAGGTATAAACAGGATAGTACACATATGGTAATAACAATTACACCCAAGAATTAGTAAGTACTTTACTCTGTATAGGGCTCTGTACTTAACATTTTACATGTATCATGTAATTCAAGTTTCACAGACTTCTGTCCCAATGTTAGGTATTATTTCCATTATAAAAGAAGAAAACTGTCATTTAAAGAATGTGTCATACATCTACAAAGCACTTGAATTATGAATTAAATCTGCAAACCCAAGTTATATAACTCAATGGCCTGCCTTCTTAACTATTTTGACCAGGAATGATAGAAACAAGCTAAAGAGGTTATAGGAGAAAAAGGAGTATCTAATATGCTCTAGGCAGACAGAGAAGCTTCCAGGAAGAAGTGACGTCTCAGGTAAGATATGATGGATAGTGGTATTTACACACAAATGAGTACAGTGAGGGAGACCACAGAAGGAACTTCCCAGGCAAAAGGAACATCTTGCATTAAAGCCAGCATGCTTGAGAGAGGACGATGTATCAGTTAGTTATCATTATGCAACAAACCATCCTAAAACTTAGTGGTATAAAGTAGTAAACAATTGTTTCTTAGGCATATGTGGGGTTCAGTCAATCAATGCCACACAGTTCTTACGTTGGCAAGGATTGTTTGTGTATCTGTGGATTAACTAGGGTCTCTGTTCTACATACCTTTCACCCTCTACTGGGGACAACGTCCTTCTCTTGGAAAGGTCAGAAGAGTAAGAAGGTAAACAGAAGCAAGATACTTTTCTTCAAAAAAATAATAATTATATATATATATATATATATATATATGTATATTTATTCATTTATTTATTTAGCTGTGCCAGGTCTTTAGTTGTGGCACATGGATTTTGATCACCAATGTGGCAGGTGGGATCTTTAATGGTGGCATGTGGGATCTAGTTCCTTGATCAGGGATTGAACCCAGGCCCCCTGAATTGGGAGTGTGGAGTCTTAGCCACTGGACCACCAGGGAAGTCCCAAGCAAGCTTTTTGAAAACTAAAGTTAGGAATATTAGGGAACTGTCTCTTTTGCTTATTCTATTCCCCAAAGTTAGTCAGAAGACCAAACAGTGCTGGAGTTTCCAGAACTCAACTCCCGTAACCAGGTATGCAAAAAAGCAGATGAGTAATTGGGGCCACCATTAATGCAGATATACCACACAAAGCTAGGAGCTGCAGATGGTATGTAACATCTGACAGTAGAGACCCTTAAGGGCTTAGATGCAAAACAAATTTAGAATTTAGCCCAGAGTCTATTTTAGCATAATTTGTAGGGAAAGCTACAAGTGAAATATGGATGCCATTGTACCAGGGCTATTTCTTCTTTGTAACCTCCAGAATCCTTCTTCTCTCTCTCATCTTTAAAGTGTAGTTCTGAAAGGCAACACTTCAGGTTTGTTCAGTTCTTCAGAGACTGGAGGATTTTTGTGGAACAAGACTACTAGCAGACTTGACTGGGCCGTGCTAATCAGCCCTTCGGTCAGCACGCTTTCAGACACTCAGTGTGTTCCGCACAGATAGAAAGAGGAAACAGCGTTACCTATTCCGACCGCATGCATAGCATCCCTGAAATCAGAGACTGTCAGGCTCTTTCAATTCGGCCAGCTCCCTTACCTCACACCTTGCTTTGAAAATGGGAACATACTCTCTTTTATGACTTTGCTGTATCTCTTTGATGCATCTCAATTACAGTACCTATGAGCTGCTATACCCAAAATGTGGTGAATTTGCTCTCTCTCCAGCTGTCACAGAGGAAATCAGCTTAGAGATGAGCAGCGGTTTAAAGCCTAGAATGACGAAGAAAGACACGGTCAAGTGTCATTCTCTGGAAGAAAATTTCTTTTTTTTTCACCTAAGTCAGAGCCAGGCTTTAAAATCTGGAAATTCTAAAGTCTTTTCACACATAGTTGAGATTTTTTTTTTCTTTTTTAAAAATTTACTTCTCCTAATGATGTTAAAATCTCCATATATAAATAGAATCCCTTTTAAAAAATCACTCAAAATCTTCCCCTGTTTCTTCTACAGGGATCATTATACTCAGGTTGATTCTGTGACATCTCATCATCATTACTTGGTTTGGGGATATAGAGAATGTCTCCAATGCATGGAATTTCCTTAGCCAATCATATCAGAAATGATTTCATGTCATTGTTTTTGAGAGTAATGTGAACACAGACATATAGCATTGGGTTAAAAAAACTGGTTACTTAGAAGTTACAAGAAAATATAAATACATATAAATAAGAAAAAATATAACAGTGGCTAGAAGACATCTTCAACTAAATAACTCAAATAACAAAGATGCATAAGTTAAAAAAATATATATTCAAAACACATCGAAAACTCTTAGAAACTTATTTAGACGAATGAACTGCACAGACAATCTCAATTCATTAAACATGTTTTTTTTTTCATTTATCATCTTTAGGCATGCTATATATTCTGCACTCTTGCTTTTTTTGTTTTTTCAAGTTTCATATGTCTTCTAAGTCTCTTGGTTTATAGGTATCTACTCCATCCCTTTCCTTTCCTTAGAATTTATCTGTTAATGAACCCAAGTCATTTAACTAGTATTTACTCACAGTCTGGACTTTGCCATCTGTACCATTATGGTGCAGATCAACAAGTTTTTCTGTCTTTTGCACCTCTTGAAAATTGGCAGGTGAATCAAGGGACTTGATCAGAGTTATTCCAGAAAGATTATAGGTAGTCACTCTGGGAAATAGTTCTCTTGTTCCTCAGTAAAGATAGACAGATTATCCATATGACCCAGTATTTCCATTCCTATGTATATACTCAAAAGAATGAAAAACATATGTCTACACAAATACATACACACAAAATGCTTATAACATTTATAGCAAATTATTCATAATAGCCAAAAATGTAGAAACAAGCCAATATCCATCAACTGATGAATAGATAAACCAAATTCAGTATATAGTGGAATACTGTTCAACAACAAAAAGGAATAGAGTATGGATAAATACCACAAAATGGATAAATTTAGAAAACATTTATGCTAAATGAAAAAAGCCAGTAACTAAAACCACATGTTGTATGATTTCATTCAAATGAAATGTCCAAAACAAGTAAATCTCTTGGAACAGAATACAGATTACTGACTGCAAGCGGTGGGGAGGGAATGAGGAATGACTGCTTAGTGGATAGTAACTTTCTTCTTAGGGTGATTAAATGCTCTGGAATGAGAAATTTACAATGATTCACAACTTTTCAAATATACTAAACACCACTAAATTATACATTTTAAAAGGATGTAATTTTTTTATACGTGGATTATATCTCTATTTTAAAAGATTTCAGATCACATGCAAGCAGGTACATAATTGGGGTACCTCTTGTGTAATGTTGGTGTCTGCTGATGCTCAAAATCTAAATCTAATAATTCACTGGGAATGCAAAGTGGTGATATTCTAATTCTGTTTTTTTTCATAATAGGGATATTTTATTTAAAAATTCTTCTCATCTTCTATTTGGTTAGCCAATGATAAACTTTTTATATAAAAGTAGAATAAATCCTTAATTATTTCTATTTTCCAACTTTAAAGATAAATAACTGATTCTTTATCATCCTTTAAAAGAAGTTAATTCACATATGCCTGCAAACACAAACACACTCACACTAACTATGAATTCACGAGTAGAAATAGACTGAGTATGTTTTGATCGGCTGTAATATTACCCTTTTTAAAGCCCAAACAATCTCATCTTTGGTCAGGGGGAGACTTTACCAACATGCTCCCAAGTATACTTGACATAACTCTGGTAGTTTTTAATACCTTCCTCATTCATCTTGTACATTTCCTGCCTGAGACCTGGAATTAGCCATTACCCCAACAAGTCTTGGTTTCTTAGAGCAAAAAGTGGTACTCTAAAAATCACAGTCTGAACTCTTAATATGCTTAATGTTACTGGGTTAATCAAGGTTTCAGATCTGTTTCAGAATCAAATAAGATAAAGGCATATAAAGACATGTCTTTATATATATACATATGTGCATGCATGCATGCTAAGTCACTTCACTCTTTGTGACCCTATGAACTGTAGCCCACCAAGCTCCTCTGTCCATGGGATTCTCCAGGCAAGAATACGGAGTGGATTGCCATGCACTCTTCCAGGGGATCTTCCCAACCCAGGTATCTAACCCATGTCTCCTGCATTAGCAGGCAGATTCTTTACCACTGAGCTACCAGGGAACTCTATGTATGTGTATATGTCAGTTCAGTTCAGTCGCTCAGTCATGTCTGACTCTTTGTGACCTCATGAATCATAGCACACCAGGCCTCCCTGTCCATCACCAACTCCCAGAGTTTACTCAAACTCATGTCCATCGAGTCGGTGATGCCATCCAACCATCTCATCCTCTGTCATCCCCTTCTCCTCCTGCCCCCAATCCCTCCCAGTATCAGGTCTTTTCCAATGAGTCAACTCTTCGCATGAGGTGGCCAAAGTATTGGAGTTTCAGTTTCATAAATATGTGTATATGTATAGGTGTGCATATATGTAATATAAAAGATATATTCTGTTATTAAACTCAAAATATATATTGAGTTGACGTAATTGTTTCTGTTGTTCAGTTGCTAAGTTGTGTCTGACTCTTTGCCACCCTGTGGACTATAAGACACCAGGGCCCTCTGTCCTCCATTATCTCCTGGAGTTTGCTCAAATTCATGTCCACTGAGCTGGTGATGTTATCTAACTATCTAATCCTCTGTCACCCCTTTCTCCTTTTGCCTTCAAGATTTCCCATCAACAAGGTCTTATCCAAATACCTCTATTTAAAACACAAAGCTACAAGATCTTACTATATCTCTTATATCATACATCTATTGCTCCTTTCTTCTACACTGGTAATGGAGACAAGTTTTTTCACATTACACACATAATCATTTTAAAATATGATGTTAATATCACTGCTGCCAATCAAATTCCTAGGAAAAATTAAAACCATTTTCTATATACAGTCCCCAATCTCCTCCTCATTCATTTGTGATTTGCCATATATACATTGCCTGATAACTTTAGAAAAATAAAAACATTTAGGAAAATCCTGATACAAATCCTTGTATCATTTCCTTAATGCCTTCTACCTTATTATTAAATAGCATGTTGCACTAAAAACTCTTTGTGGACATATATTTCCAGCATATTTGATCATTTGTAAGGAAGTTATTCTGCTCCTTATTATCTTTTTTTATTACAATAACTTTGAATGGTATTTGGGCTTCCCTGTGGCTCATCTGGTAAAGAATCTGCCTGCAGTGCAGGAGACCTGGGTTCGAACCCTGGGTTGGGAAGGTGCCCTGGAGAAAGGAGCAGCTACCCACTCCAGTATTCTGGCCTGGAGAATTCAATGGACTATATAGTCCATGGGGTTGCATAGAGACAGACATGACTAAGAAACTTTCACTGAATGGTATTTGCCTTCAAAATATTTTTTGTTATATATTTTTGTGTGAAACTTGTTGATGTGAAACTTTCTAGGGAGGCACAGCTCAGGTCATCATTTCTAAAGTCACAGAGCTTGCTCATCCACTGTATGTACACTGTGTTAAAAAATATGACAGCTCACTTTTTGGGATTTCCTGGCTCTGATCTAGACTTTCTCTATTCTTTTCTCTATTGTGCCTATCCTGCTCAATTTAGATCCCATGCTTCTCTTTAGTTTGAGGTCCTATCCTGGATAGGAACCCTGAAAGGTAAGTTTGGAAGATCCATGAGTGCTCTAGGCTCTTCTGTCCTTTATATTTATCCTTTACACAAGAGGACAAAACCCTCTTGGTGTCAGCTGCTGTTCACATGTTGACCCTCCTGCATACAACTGGCTCTTTGGGGGTTCTCTGTTCTTAGGGGTCTCATGATTGTTAGACACCACATGGCTTCTCCCTGCCCCATCACCACCATATACATCCCGTAGCTATTTATGGCTATCCTCACTCATGTGTATTTTGAAATGTGTGAGATACCTTTCATCTGGTCTTCTTGTTACAAACGATGTCATGGGTTTTTGTTGCTACATGTTGCAGCAATCTGTCTGAATGTGGGGAGTTAGAGAGTTTCAAAAAAATATGTCCCCTTTGACATGATTTTTCCAGAATCCTGCTCATTGGTTTCTGAAATAATCAGACTTGTTTGGAAATGAGTTTTTACATATGCAAAAATAATTACTTGGAAATAATAGGAACACTAAATTTCTTCAGAGATGCATGTTACAAATATCCTTGACCAAAATTTTGCAAAAACACTTGAAATTTTAAACACTCTCTAGAAAGACAACAGTTACTTGAATTTATACCGATTACATAAATATCACAATCTCCTGCACAATAATCCACACAGTGATATCAAACTACTTGAGGGCTTCCATGGTGGTTCAGTGGTTAAGAATGCAAGGCAACGGACACCAGTTCAATCTCTGGTCCAGGAAGATCCCACATACCGTAGAGCAATGAAACCTATACACCACAGCTACTGAAACTGTGCTCCAGATCCCGAGAGACTCAACTACTGAGCCCATGTGCCACAAGGAACCCATGTGTCCCAGAGCTCATGCTCTGCAAGAAGAGAAGCACAACCATGAGAAGCCAGTGCACTGTAACTGGAGAGTAGACTCCACTCGCCACAACTAGAGAAAGCCTGTGTGCAGCCACGAAGACCCACCAGCAGCCATGAAAATAAAATAAAAATAAATGAAATATTTATTACAATGAAATAAAAATAAATAAATATTTTTTAAAAAGAATTACTTGATGTAGTGGCGTACCTGGAACCTATCAATCACAAGCGTGATCATGTTTCTTTCACTATGAAAAGAAATTAACGAAAATTTTCAGAATACTCTTTTCACATTTCACAAATCATACAATTCTGCTCCAAAGCAAATAGCTTTTTCTAAATTGGTGATCCTATTTTGCTTCCTAGTTGCCTTCAGAGTTTTAAAAATTTGTGTACTTACTTGTTTTAAGAGTTTTTTATGTAGACCATCTTTAAAGTCTTGATTGCATATGTTACAGAACTAGTTGTGTTTTATGTTCTGGTTTTTTGGCTGCGAGGGATCTTAGGCCCCTAATCAGGATTACACCCTTGCCTCCTGCCCTGGAACACAGAGTCTTAGCCACTGGACTTCCAGAGAAGTCCCGGTACTTAGCTGTTTATTAGTCTTGGTAAAGAATGATTTTATTAAGTGAAATCTGAATCCAGTTCCACATTCTACAGTCATTTGTACACTATCAGCAAAGCTGACAGAAGGCAAAATACTGGTGTAGACATTGAGCTGATTCACTTCCCCAAATCTCAGTTTACACTTCTATAAAATGGAGACAATGAAAATACATGAAATACTGAGCACCAGACTAAAAAAATTAAATAATGAGCATGAGACTTCTGTAAAACATTAAGTCATGATGTAAAGCCAGTAACTTCTGTGAGTAGTACTCCTCCTCCTAAGTAATAGAATTTCATATATTTCACATCGATGCTAAACTCTTTTGAAGAAGGACTGATTTTCATAAATATGTTGTCATTTCTTCTGCAGCACCTGCTGATTCAAAATGAAAGATTATTAATTCACCTGTTTCTAAAAATGTGTCTTTCAGTTTCTATGGAAATTTCCATAAGGCATACAGGAAGCATTAGAAATATCAGAGTTGCCACAGCATGGGAATATGAGGACATTTTACATTCTGCCAATGTCATCATAAGAAGTTATTGGGAATACATGTAAATCCATGGCTGATTCATATCAATGTATGACAAAACCCACTGGAAAAAAAAAAATAATAATAAAAAAAAAAAAAAAAAAAAAAAGAAGTTAACAGCCATGGCTGTAGCTGCAATTTAAGTAGAATTCTTTTACCATACTTTACTGTGAAATCTCCATCTTCCCACTATTTTCTATTTTCTACTGGAGTGTAAAGATAGGTCAAATGACTTTCTTTGATTTATGTTGAGTTCTCTTCCATCCCTCTTACATTATGCTGTTCACCTTGTCTAATCAGAGATCCACACACCCTATGCCTCTTTGTACATCCTCAGAAAAGATCTTTCTTCCAGATGCTGTACATATATTGCCAAGTTGTTCCAATGTAAAGACAGATTCCATAAGAAGGATTTCTGGGGAAGTTATCACACAGTTTCAGGACTGAAAAGTGGAATAAAAAGCCATTAAGGGGTATGGATTTGAGGAGCAGTCTTCACACTCCCTCAAGGCCTGTGCACTCTTTCATGAGACAAACTGGACAGTGCTTTTCCTCTGTGGTAGCTCTGGAGGCTTGAATTGTTCAGAGGAAACACCTTTCTGGTTTGGTTTTGTGTGGCAGCTTAAAATGGCACAAAGCACCCCTTCTTTTAAACTCAGGTTCATGAACTCATGAAAAGGAACCTAGTGGATGGGTTTTACCCTCACTCAGAATCCAGTAACATTAAACTCCCTAAATAGACCTATGTGGGGTTTGTTAGCAGTAAAATTTGAGAAAACAATGAAGCTAAACCCCTCACTATGCCAAATTCTTTTACTCTTCTCAGATTTAGGAGGGTCAGTTGGATTACCTCACATAAGCAGACCGTTTGAGTAAGAGTAATCTTATTTTATACACAACAGACAAGCATTGCATTTAATTCCTTCCATCTATTAAACAAAATCTATGAGAGATAAAAGAAAAGCTAAAATGAATATATATAATATATATATATACATATATTATATGTATATATATATTTGGTCAACATTCGGTAAATTATTACTAGTATTTAAACAAGTTATCACTGACAGGACCATGTGGAGCAAATGCTATCATGCTATTTCAATAAAAAGTGCAAAGTGATCACAGCAAATGTATGTGTTAACAAATTTGATACCACCGTTTTCCTACCAGAATTGTTTCAAATTCCCTTACAAACCATTTAGGCTTTGTCAACATAGAAGTTCTTTTTTCTTTACTTTTAACGAAACGAAATTCTGTAGGAGACAGCTCCTATATTTTCTTTTTAAATTCAGAAACACAACACATGCATCAAGTAGGAATTAGAAAGGTTTTCAAATGAGGTTAAAGCAAGTTACTTCTGCAGTTCATCTGTTGTTCAGCAGGATCTGCCCATGGATCAGACAGGATTGTGTACCAGAACAAATTTCTTATACAAGCTTCAGGCAATGACCTTGTAAATTTTCCTTTGGTACAACCTCTGTGGCTTACATTACAAATCAGTCTCTAATCATACCTTCATTCCTTAAAAGCAAAACATCATTATTCAGCTTTCCCTTGTATTGTCACTTTCACGTCTGGATCAGATAAGCTTGGATAAGATCTCCCTTCAGGAATTTTTGTAATGTTCAGTTTCCGACAAAAAGTGCATTCTCAGTAGAAAAAGCTCATAGCTGCCAAATGTAGATTTAAACTGTCTAAATGACTTTATTACTTGAAAGTGTTTCTTAAATCCTTAAGGCAGTCTGAACCAGTGCTGATGAAAACCACTTGTATGTCTGAAATTTAACCCTTTTGTATCAGGATTCTGAATAATAATTCATCTATTTGGCTTGGGAGAGACTTACAATTATCTAGTGTAAAAGTCTAGCTTTTATAAAACAGGAAAATGAGTCTCTGAGACATAAAGGTCGCAGAGGAAGACAAATTCAGAGCCCGAATCTATGTGCCTCTGTAATACTGCCAATATTCAGAGACCATCACCTGGGGTTGAAAGATGAGAATAAACGAGGTCAGGGGTCAGAATACCCTGACTTGAATCCTAGTTTTTCCATTCTCAAGCACCATGACGTGAGTCGTCTCGACTGTCTCAATCACTTTACATGTTATAGCACCAAGACATACAGTTAGAAATTTTAGATTACACTGCCCTAACTTCACATGATCAAGAAGCTCCTGCAGAGCCATTGGTGCAAAAATCATACTGCTCTTTCGGCATAAATATTGTTTGAGAATCCATAGAAAAACTGAATTGCATTCATTTTTTTCTGCCCAATTTCTGTCCTTTTAGATATACTTGTGTGCGCGCATGCTAAGTCACTTCACTCATGTCCAACTCTTTGCGACCCCACAGACTGTAGCCCTCCAGGCTCCTCTCTTCATAGGATTCTCCAGGCAAGAATATTGGAGTGGGTTGCCACACCCTCCTCCAGGGGATCTTCCTGACCCAGGGATGGAACCCGCATCTCTTACATCTCGTGCATTAGCAGGCGGGTTCTTTATGACAGTGAGAGAGCCACATTTTTACACTTCCAAGTTGTCTGAGGGTGCCTTATTGAAACCCCTAAATAACCAAAACCAATATCTGTTTTCTAAGGAAATCAGTAAAGCCATAGATGAAACTATCGCTAGTTGCCCCTGGAGCTATCTTAAGTGGAAAGGTTTCAATTTTGATCTATGAAGATCGAATCTCACCTTTTGCATTCACCAAATTTTTCTTTTTTCTTTTTTCCCAATTATTTTTATTAGTTGGAGGCTAATTACTTTACAATATTGTAGTGGCTTTTGCCATACATTGACATGAATCAGCCATGGATTTACATGTGTTCCCCATCCTGAACCCCGCTCCCGCCTCCCTCCCCATCCCATCCCTCTGGGTCATCCCAGTGCACCAGCCCCGAGCACTTGTCTCATGCATCCAACCTGGACTGGCGATCTGTTTCACACTTGATAATATACATGTTTCGATGCTGTTCTCTCAGATCATCCCACCCTCGCCTTCCCACATAGAGTCCAAAAGTCTGTTCTATACATCTGTGTCTCTTTTTCTGTCTTGCATATAGAGTTATCATTACCATCTTTCTAAATTCCATATATATGCGTTAGTATACTGTATTGGTCTTTATCTTTCTGGCTTACTTCACTCTGTATAATGGGCTCCAGTTTTATCCGTCTCATTAGAACTTATTCAAATATATTATTTTTAAACACTGAGTAATATTCCATTGAGTATATGTACCACAGCTTTCTTATCCATTCATCTGCTGATGGGCATCTAGGTTGCTTCCATGTCCTGGCTATTATAAACAGTGCTGCGATGAACATTGGAGTACACGTGTCTCTTTCAGATCTGGTTTCCTCTGTGTGTATGCCCAGAAGTGGGATTGCTGGGTCATATGGCAGTTCTATTTCCAGTTTTTTAAGGAATCTCCACACTGTTCTCCATAGCAGCTGTACTAGTTTGCATTCCCACCAACAGTGTAAGAGGGTTCCCTTTTCTCCACACCCTCTCCAGCATTTATTGCTTGTAGACTTTTGGATAGCAGCCATTCTGACTGGCATGTAATGGTACCTCATTGAGGTTTTAATTTGCATTTCTCTGATAATGAGTGATGTTGAGCATCTTTTCATGTGTTTTTTAGCCATCTGTATGTCTTCTTTGGAGAGATATCTGTTTAGATCTTTGGCCCATTTTTTGATTGGGTCACTTATTTTTCTGGAATTCAGCTGCAGGAGTTGCTTGTATTCTTTTTTTTTAAGTTTCAATACTCGTAGTTTTAATTAATAATTTTTAAAAGTTTTATTTTCAACCTTCTAATACTGTATGATTCAATTCCTTTTAGTAAAGTCTTAGGTTTATACAATCTTCACTTCAATCAAATTTAGAACATTTTCATTACCACAAAAAGAAACCTCACACTCTATAGCCATCTATCGATTCCCTAGCTCTGGACTACAGCTAATATACCTTCTGTTTCTATCAATTTGCTATTCTGGATATTTCATATGAATGGCATCATACAATATGTGGTCCTCTGTGATTGATTTCATTCACTAGCATAAAGTTTTCAGGGTCATCTATACTTCAGTTCTGTTCAGTTCAGTCACTCAGTCATGTCTGACTCTTTGCAACCCCATGAATCACAGCATGCCAGGCCTCCCTGTCCATCACCAACTGCCAGAGTTTACTAAAACTAATGTCCATCAACTCGGTGATGCCATCCAGCCATGTCATCCTCTGTCACCCCCTTCTCCTCCTACCCCAATCCCTCCCAGCATAAAGGTCTTTTCCAGTGAGTCAACTCTTCACATGAGGTGGGCAAAGTATTGGAGTCAGCTTCAGTGTCAGTCCTTCCAATGAACACCCAGGACTGATATCCTTTAGGATGGACTGATTGGATCTCCTTGCAGTTCAAGGGACTCTCAAGAGTCTTCTCTAATACCACAGTTCAAAAGCATCAATTTTTCGGTGCTCAGCTTTCTTCACAGTCCAACTCTCACATCCATATATGACCACTGGTAAAACCATAGCCTTGACTAGACGGACCTTTGTTGGCAAAGTAATGTCTGCTTTTTAATATGCTGTCTAGGCTGGTCATAACTTTCCTTCCAAGGAGTAAGTGTCTTTTAATGGCTGCAATCACTATCTGCAGTGATTTTGGAGCCCCCCCAAATAAAGTCTGACACTGTTTCCACTGTCTCCCCATCTATTTCCCATGAAGTGATGGGACCAGATGCCATGATCTTAGTTTTCTGAATGTTGAGCATTAAGCCAACTTTCTCACTCTCCTCTTTCACTTTCATCAAGAGGCTTTTTAGTTCCTCTTCACTTTCTGCCATAAGGGTGGTGAAATCTGCATATCTGAGGTTATTGATATTTCTCCTGGCAATCTTGATTCCAGCTTATGCTTCCTCCAGCCCAGCGTTTCTCATTATGTACTCTGCATATAAGTTAAATAAGCAGGGTGACGATATACAGCCTTGACGTACTCGTTTTCCTATTTGGAACCAGTCTGTGGTTCCATGTCCAGTTCTAACTGTTGCTTCCTGACCTGCATACAGGTTTCTCAAGAGGCAGGTGAGGTGGTCTGGTATTCCCATCTCTTTCAGAATTATCCACAGTTTATTGTGATCTACACAGTCAAAGGCTTTGGCATAGTTGATAAAGCAGAAATAGATGTTTTTCTGGAACTCTCTTGCTTTTTTGATGATCCAGTGAATGTTGGCAATTTGACCTCTGGTTCCTCTGCCTTTTCTAAAACCAGCTTGAGCATCTGGAAGTTCACGGTTCACATATTGCTGAAGCCTGGCTTGAAGAATTTTGAGCATTACTTTAATAGCGTGTGAGATGAGTGCAAATGTGCGGTAGTTTGAGCCTTCTTTGGTTTGCCTTTCTTTGGGATAGGAATAAAAACTGACCTTTTCCAGTCCTGTGGCCACTGCTGTGTTTTCCAAATTTGCTGGCATATTGAGTGCAGCACTTTCACAGCATCATCTTTCAGGATTTGAAATAACTCAACTGGAATTTCATCACACCCACTAGCTTTGTTCATAGTGATGCTTTCTAAGGCCCACTTGACTTCACATTCCAGGATGTCTGGCTCTAGGTGACTGATCACACTATCATGATTATCTGGGTCATGAAGATCTTTTTTGTATAGTTCTTCTGGGTATTCTTGCCACGTCTTCTTAATATCTTCTGCTTCTGTTAGGTCTATACATTTTCTGTCCTTTATCGAACCCATGAAATGGGTTTTGCATGAACATTTGCATGAAATGTTCCCTTGGTATCACTAATTTTCTTGAAGAGATCTCTAGTCTTTCCCATTTTGTTGTTTTCCTCTATTTCTTTGCATTGATTGCTGAGAAAGGCTTTCTTATCCCTCCTTGCTATTCTTTGGAACTCTGCATTCAAAATGGGAATATCTTTCCCTTTCTCCTTTGCTTTTCGCTTCTCTTCTTTTTCACAGGTATTTGTAAGGCCTCCTCAGACAACCATTTTGCCTTTTTGCATTTCTTTTCCACGGGGATGGTCTTGATCCCTTTCTCCTGTACAATGTCACGAACCTCTGTCCATAGTTCATCAGGCACTCTGTCTATCAGATCTAGTCCCTTAAATCTATTTCTCACTTTCACTGTATAGTCATAAGGGATTTGATTTAGGTCATACCTGAATGGTCTAGTGGTTTTCCCTACTTTTTTCAATTTAAGTCTGAATTTGGCAATAAGGAATTCATGCTCTGAGCCACAGTCAGCTCCAGGTCTTGTTTTTGCTGACTGTATAGAGCTTCTCCATCTTTGGCTGCAAAGAATACAATCAATCTGATTTCAGTGTTGACCATCCGGTGATGTACATGTGTAGAGTCTTCTCTTGTGTTGTTGGAAAAAGGTGTTTGCTATGACCAGTGCATTCTCTTGGCAAAACTCTATTAGCCTTTGCCCTGCTTCATTCTGTACTCCAAGGCCAAATTTCCCTGTTATTCCAGGTGTTCCTTGACTTCCTACTTTTGCATTCCAGTCCCCTATAATGAAAAGGACATCTTTTTTGGGCGTTAGTTCTAAAAGGTCTTGTAGGTCTTCATAGAACTGTTCAACTTCAGCTTCTTCAGCGTTACTGGTTGGGGCACAGGCTTGGATTACCGTGAGATTGAATGGTTTGCCTTGGAAATGAACAGAGATCATTCTGTCGTTTTTGAGATTGCATCCAAGTACTGTATTTTGAACTCTTTTGTTGACCATGATGGCTACTCCATTTCTTCTAAGGGATTCCTGCCCACAGTAGTAGATATAATGGTCATCTGAGTTAAATTCACCCATTCCAGTCCATCTTAGTTTGCCTATTCCTAGAATGTCAACATTCACTCTTGCCATCTCCTGTTTGACCCTTTTCAATTTGCCTTGATTCATGGACCTAACATTCCAGGTTCCTGTGCGATATTGCTCTTTACAGCATCAGACCTTGCTTCTATCACCAGTCACATCCACAACAGGGTATTGTTTTTGCTTTGGCCTCATCCCTTCATTCTTTCTGGAACTATTTCTCCACTGATCTCCAGTAACATATTGGGCACCTACCAACCTGGGGTATTCCTCTTTCAGTATCCTATCATTTTGCCTTTTCATACTGTTCATGGGGTTCTCAAGGCAAGAATACTGAAGTGGTTTGCCATTCCCTTCTCCAGTGGATCACATTTTGTCAGACCTCTTCACCATGACCCGACCGTCTTGGGTGGCCCCACACGGCATGGCTTATTTTCATTGAGTTAGACAAGACTGTGGTCCATGTGATTAGATTGGCTAGTTTTCTGTGATTATGGTTTCAATGTGTCTGCCCTTGATGCCCTCTTGTAACACCTACTGTCTTATTTGGGTTTCTCTTACCTTGGATGTGGGGTATCTCTTTATGGCTGCTACAGCAAAGCGCAGCCACTGCTCCTTACCTTGGACGTGGGGTATCTCCTCACAGCAGTCCCCCTGACCTTGAACGTGGAGTAGCTCCTCTCGGCCCTCCCTGCGTAGCCGCCGCTCCTTGGAGATGGGGTTGCTCCTCTCACCTATGCTTAGCATGTATCAATAGGTATTCTTTTTATTTAAATTTACAGTTTCCTTTTGTATATTTCACTTCCCTTCAACACAATTATACGCACATATACAGACATATACCTATACACATATATGTACATATACGACTTCCGAGGACAGCAGGATGGCAATCAAGGCTTCAGGGGACAGTGTGAAGGCAACCAAGGTGTCATGGGATAGTGGGAAAGAAGCAGAAGCTTCAGAGGACAGCGATCAGGAGGTGGCAACAAAAGTAACAGATTTTAAAACAAAGGCCAGAAGCGGAGTTTTAATAAACCATTTGGACAGTAATTTGAAGTAGAGGATTTATTTGGCAAAAACAGAACTATGTTCAGCAACGTGGAACTGAACATTATTTTTCATACAAAGTTAAAAGCACATTGCATTTCCTTCCTGACCACTTGCTCAGTCCCCATCTCTTTGAGAGAGAAAAGCTTCATCTAAATTATTTCCTCTGATTGATGACTGTCATTTATAACTTAATTGCTACTTCTGTCTTGGGTATTCCTTTGGAAAAGGTGTATGGATTCATTACATATTCTAATGTATTGTCTATATATTATAAGATAAAATGAAGCATGTATCTGCTGATACTTTTTAAGTTGACCTGTCTTTATACTTGAAATGTCTCTTAATAACAGACTTCTCTGGTGGCTCAGATGGCAAAGATTCTCCTGCAGTGCAGGACCCTTAGGTCAGGAAGATACCCTGGAGAAGGAAATGGCAACCCCCTCCAGTAATCTTCCCTGGAGAATTCCATGGGCAGAGGAGCCTGGCAGGCTACAGTCCATGGGGTTGCAAAGAGTCAGGCATGACTGAGCAACTGTCACTTACACACATATATAGACACACACACATAGATATCAGTTTTTCAATTATAGAAGACATTTTAGCTGACTTATGCAGTTATAAAATCAATCTTTAATATTCTTATATGTGTTATTAACTGATAAACAGAGGGCAGGGGAATAAAAGTATTTCACTACCAAAGGCAGGTGGTGCTGGTGACAGAATGGGGCAATTCTATGTAAAAAGAAAAATACATCTGCAGAGTGGAATGGGAAACAGCAGGTGCCAATGACTTCCGTGCCACATGTATCCTTATAATTCTAATTAGCTGTGCACAAGGTTCATTTGAGGAACAGGAGGAGATTGTGCTCTTCAACACCTGCATGAACATCCCCTTCCATCAAATTATAGGATCCTTTCTTCCTGGAGTTTCATCTTTAACTGTACGTTTTCAATGTGTCACAGAAAAAAGCAAACCACTTATGTAAAATTGCTTTGATGTGGTGGTAGGTTAGAAAGATTTTTAAACTGCTACCAATTTTAAATTGCTGCCAATTTTTAAATTGACTGTGGCTTAAATCAGTTTTTAGTGATTACTAATACCTAGTTTTATTTGACTTAATTCAAAAGTCTGATTCCAAAATAAATAAAGAACTGATGAACCACTGTGCAAAGCTAACCTTCTCTTTTTTAATCTCCAGAGTCTGGAAACTGATTTGAGGGTATGGATTTTTTAAAAATAATAATACTTCATTAATAGTACCATGGATATTTCAAACTAACTGATTTATTAAAGTAAATTTTAAAAGAATAAGCAAAACCAAAATAATTTGCAAGATATAAATATTTTATTCTATGATATCTACAACAAAGCATATTTCTCTTCATTGCTATTTTAATTTTAATGAATAAGGAAAGAAAAATTAATGGTTCATATCCCTGGATTCATGTTGCAAACTATCTTATTTAAAGTGTATGTTCTGTAATTAAAAACCTGGCCTCTTTTTGCTTCTCATTGATACCTGAGATGTAAAGCTTTCAGGTATGTGAGTATGATGTCCACCTCTCAAATGGACCTTGGCTTCCACTGCAATCTCCCATGACATTTTTACAGCAAAGGCTAAAGAGTTTGGAAGCAGTTCATGCTTTACTCTCTCTGTGATATGAAGAAAGTTCATTCCCCTGGTGGATTTTGGCTAGGGCAGAGTGGAAAGATTTCTTAAGATTCCAGTGGAAAGCGTTCCTCTCATAAGGGAACCATGTAAATTTCTTATGAAATTTTTCTACATAAAGCCCAGGGAGGCTCAGCTACCATCAACTTAAACTTACCAGAGGATTCATAGACTAAGGACTGATTTTTTCTTCAGTTTTCCGATGTGGAAACTGGGAAAACTTTTTATGTGCCAACAATTTGACACTTATCAAATATCAGCTTAATGAGTGAGGCATAATTCCCCCCTTTTTACAGATATGAAAACTAAGCTTTACATACTTGTCCCATAATTATGCAGATGGTAAGGGATATAAGCATACCTGAACTCCTTGATTTCAAAACACACCAAATTATCATGCTATCATGCCTCTCAAGCAAGCTATAAAAGGGAATGTCCCTGTGGGTTCAGTCTGATCTCTCCTGGACTCCAAATTTAATATTAAGTGTAAATTTAGTAAGCTTAAACTCAAGTGTTTCTTTTCTTACACATCTATATGGAAACCTTATAACCCAACTAGTTGAAATTTTAAATCCTTTGCTCTATTTTCAGATGAGGAATCAAAACATATGTGGCAATGATTTTGATCACCTATTCAGATTTCTTCTCCTTTAAGGTATAAATTCTGTAACTCAGGGTAAGATTCCCTCAGGTTCAAGGATAAAACCAGAGTAGTCTAAATTATTAGCATATGAATTCCCCCGGCAATTGGCAGGGATGTAGACTGGAGAGTTTATTATGTGTCCTAAATTGGCTCAGACCACAGATAATGAAATGCTGCTGGCAGCCTTCTTACTACCATTGGTGAAGCCAGTCTTAGAATGAGGACACAGCCTAGGCAGCAGAACAACCTAGAGCCTTGATGACATCATTAAACCATTATTGGTGCTTTGCCTAGAGACTGCCTTACCTTTAAAACACCTGTTTTTGTTTTTTTCTGTAATATAATAACTTGTTTTATTGTTCATTCAATTTGAGTCAATATGTTTTCTTATTTGCAGCCTAAAACATTCTGAATGATACACTCACTGTACATCAGTTTTTCTTTTAGGAAACATAGTTGTTGATTATATTGGTTAAATCATTTGTTTCCCTTTGGGGATGCTGAAACCTATTAAGGAAATTTTCCATTTTCTGACTTTTTCAAAAAGTATTTGGAACACAATGCACAGAATTTAGCTGATCAAGGAAAGAGCCAAATTATAACACAAGCAAATTTGAAGTTTATGATACCTAGGGAGAAAGAAAGAACTCAAAATGAAAGGGAACTGGTGATTCAGAGTCAGTACATAAATAATGGCTCAGAGTGGCTCTCAAAGGAATCATCCACCATATTATATCTTGAGCAAAATATAAAACTGAAACTACTTAAGATGCCATAATATTTTCAGAATTAGGTATTGGCTAAGGGTCCTTGACAAATTCTGGCTTGGATATTCACAAGATAATAAAAATTTAGCTACCAATAATCCTCTTGCATATTTTCTTTTGAAAGTGTTGATATGTTGTTCATAGAAAACTACTTTCTGTGAATGGACATCTTTTTTCTGTTTGAATAAATTATTTTAATTGTGCAAAGCTACAAGCCAAAATGTTTCTACATATGAATTATAAATCCAGCAGAAATAAAGGAGACCTCAGGGAAATACACCACGTCATCACCTTTGCAAGTTTTTTTATCAGAAGCCACCACTGAGGAAAGGAAAGACAAATTTCTCTATTCTTTGCTCCAGCCACCAAGCCTCTTCCCTCCATTCTTTGAAACTCACGCTTAAGTGGAAAATCGGATCTCTCAGAATTGTGAAGATGTACTCAACTTTGTAGCCTCATGGTGCAGCATATTGCCTGGCATCTAATAGAGGATGGATGGGCTTTTCTGGTGGCTCAGTATCTGCCTGCAATGCAGGAGACTTAACAGGAGACGTGGGTCCAACCCCTGAGGTGGGAAGATTCCCTGGACAAAGGAATGGGATCCCATGTTCAAATGAGACTGGTAGGCTACAGTCCATGGGGTTGCAAAGAGTCAGACATGACTTAGCGACTAAACAACCAATAGAGGATGGATGATATCAAACACTAGATTGTGAAGAACAGATGTGTATTGTCACAGATGTGTGGTCTTCCAAAGACCAAAGCACTGGACACTTGTTGATCCTAACAAATATATGTTAAATGTATAGGGGCACTTGTACTTGAGCAGATTCTCAATGCATGTTTATTAAATATATATACAATTCATGGCCAAGTTTCAACATTTGCAAATTTCCTTGGTTCCTTTCACTGAATTTTTTTTTTCTTTCTTTTTTTTTTTTTTATTAGTTGGACGCTAATTACTTCACAACATTTCAGTATTAGCTAAATATTTACCAACTTTAAGGATACTTCATTTTATTAAGCTTGCTAAAAGAAACAAATGGAGCAGAATTCTGGAAATGTTTCTGTGATTTCCTACAATGATTTATGTGACTTTAACATTGACCCTTCACCTTCCTGAGCCTTACACTCAGCATACATTACATAACGTGTGCAGGGGGAAGCCAAGAGATAAAGCTGTACTGGTATCTGGCACAGGAAAGAGAGTAAATACATATTAATATCTTTTTTGCTTATTAGTTCTTTTTTTAAAATATTGAGACAAGATTCCTATGCCATAAAACCTACCCTTTTAAGGAGTATAGTTCAGTAAGTTTTAGTATATTCACAAGATTATGCTCCCAAAACTCCATTTGGTACCCCCTACATCCAATATGAACTCCTGGTCTCTGGCAAACACTGGTCTACCCACTTTCTCTATGGACTTGCATATTCTGAACATTTCATATAAATGGAACTACACAATATATGGCCTTTTGTGTCTGGCTTCTTTACTTATCATAACATTTCCAAGGTTCATCCAGTTGTAGCATGAATAGCTACTTTATTCACTTTCAGGGCTGAATAATACTCCACCATTTGCATATACCACATTTCTTTCTTCATTCATTAACTGATGAACATTTGAGTTGTTTCTGCTTTTGGCTACTGTAAATAATGCCAATAAATATTTGTGTACAATTATTTTTGAAGATATACTTTAATTTCTCTCATGTATATAAATAGGGTCATAAAGAAACTTTATGTTTAACTTTACTGAGGAACTGTCAAGCTTGTAAATCAGCTGCTTCACCTTCCATTCCCATTAGTAACGTATGAAGGTCTGATTTCCCCACCACTTCATCAATAGTTATTCCTCTCTTTCTTATTATAGCCAACCTAATGGGTTAAAAATGGTATTTCAGTGTAGTAGTTTTGATTTGCATTATTTATGTTTTCCTGATGTCTAATAATTTTGAAAATGCCTTCCTATGATTACTGGCCATTTCTACATCTTTGAAGAAATATCTATTCAAATGCTTCATCCATTTTTGACTGGGTTATTTGACTTTTAATAGTTAAGTTAATGAAAAGTGTATTAGTAATAAGAACTTCTGGTCTAGTTGGGAGTTCTTCCATTTAAAAAATGTGATATTTAAAAAAAAAAAAAAATAGTTAAGTTGTAAAATTTCTTTATATGTTCTGAATACTAGATCATTATCAGATAAATGAACAGTACAATAAATGTTATTACATTGCATTTTTGTTAAGTGATTTAATATATTTAATATTAATTACTGAATTACTATTTATCATAACAATTAATTGGGATTCTCTGGTACCTCAGATGATAAAAAATCTGTCTGCAATGCAGGAGACCCAAGTTCGATCTCTGGGTCAGGAATTAGTAATCACTGCCTAATAATATGATATTAATATAGATTAATATCAGAAAAAAATAAGCTAAAAGGCAAAAAACTGTTGTTAAGAGTTAAAGAAGGGCATTTTAATGAAAAAACAGGTGTTGCTAAACCTCCAGTTATCCTTTGGTTACTTTTTGCTTGGTATGTATTTTTCCAATCTCTTACTTTAGACCTATTTTTGTCTTTGAATCTAAAGTATGGCTCTTGCAAATACTGTGTATTTGTATCACATAAAAAATATTCTGTCAAATTAGCCTTTTTATTAGAGTGTCTAACCTACTTCCATTTAACATAATTAATGGTAAGTAAAATTTGTACCTGCCATTTTGCTATTTATTTTATATATGTCTTGAGTCTTTTTGTTCTTCTCTTTCTCAATTACTGCCTTATTTTTTGTTAAAAACCTATTTCCCTATGTACCTTTTTCATTTCCATATAATTCTTTTACTATTTTTTTGTGTTATTTTGTTAGCAGTTGCCCTGGGGATTATAATTAAAGCTTATAATGATCTAGTTTGGATTAATTTCAACTTAATTTCAGTAGCAAACAAAAAGTTTGCTCTTATATATTTCTATTACCTCCCCCTCATTTACTGTCATGCAAGCTACATTTCTACACACTGATGCTCATAAACACAATTTTATAACCATCACTGCTTTATGCAATTATCTTGATTGGGATGGGGAATATGTGTAAATCTATGGCTGATACATATCAATGTATGACAAAACCCACTGAAAAAAAATAAATAAATAAAGGGAAAAAAAATCAGGTATGATTTTTAGAAAGAAGTTACAAAGAAAAATACATTTAGACTGTATGCTTACATTTAAATACATTATTACTTTCATTGGTTTTCTTCCTTTCTTCTTATGGATTCAAGTTATTGCTAGTGTCCTTCCATGTCAGCGTTAGGGTCTTCCTATAATTCTCTCAGGACTGGTTTGCTAGTGGCAAATCCTGTCAGTTTTTGTTTACCTGGAAATGTTTTTCTCTTACATTTATGATCTGTATAGAATTTTGGGCTCAGTATTTTTTTTTTTCTTTTGGCACAGTGAATATTCATTCTTTTGTATTCTTGTCTCAATGACTTCTAATGAGAATATGAGTGGCCCCCATAATGAGGTATTTTGTCCAAAATGAATCACTTCTCTCTTGCTGCTTTCAAGTTTTTCTTTGGCTTTCAAAAGTGCAGTTGTGACATATCCTGCTGTGGATCCATCTGAGTTTATCCTATTAAGGTTCATTTGGCTTCTTAGATGATATATTAACACTATTCATCATATTTGGGGGGTTTTCAGTCATTATTTTTTCAAATATTACTTCTATTCCCATCTCTTTTTTTCCTCTGAGCTTCATATAATGCATATATTGATACACCTAGTGGTAAACCACAAGTCTCTCAGACTCTTCGCCTTCTTTTATTCTTTTTTCCTTTTGTTTCTCAAACTGAATAATCTCACCTGATCTACATTCAAATTTACTGCTTTATCTTCAAACTGAAGATTATGACTGTATAGTGAATTTTTCACTTCACTTATTCTACTTTCCCATTCTAGAATTTCTATTTTTTAATAATTTGAGTCTCTTTATATGCTTTAGTGAAACATCTTTCTCACACTTTCATTTAGTACTTTACAAACGGTTTCTTATAATTATCTGAATATCTTGAAATTTGATTTAAAATTTTTTGCTTATAAGCAAAAAATCTAGATTTATTCTGGAACAGTTTCTGTATGCTTCCTTTTTTCCTGTGTGTGAATCACAGTTTTTCATGTGTTTACATGTCTTATAATTTTTTTAATGACCATTTTAAGTAAGGTAACGTTGCAGCTCTGTACATCAGCTTCTCCTTCCTCAATGTATACTGTTGCTGCTGTTTGCTGTTGGCACGGGTGTTGGTGAATTCTTTCAAGTCTGTATTCTTTGTTGCATATAGCCACTGAAATGTGTGTGTGTGTGGTGTGTGTGTGTCTGTGTTTTGCTTAGTGGTCAGATAATGATTGTGCACATATTTTCTCAAATGCCTACAAGCGATAAGTCTCCTCGTCTTTGCCAAGGACTCTGTGCATTTTGGGGTATGCTCTCAATTCTCAGACAAAATTTTTACTCTGTCTTTATTTCCTGTATACATAGAGCCTTAACACTGGCCAGAGGTGAAACCTTAGGACTATATATCAGGTCTTCAGGATCCACACAGCCACAAGAATGTGCACAGGTCTATATATGCATCTAGCCTTCTATATTCACAGAAATACAGCAGAATTTTTTAGTTTCTTGTGGACATCTCATTTCTCAACTTTTCCTTTTGTGCTTTTTGTTAGCCTATTGTTTGATTCAACTATGTTCAACCATCTCAGGCATCCTGAGATATTAAACAACCGCATCTGATTTTTACCTATTTACTTATTTTTTGGATAAATACTTCTGAAGAAAGGGATGGTCACACCGTCAAACTCTGAGTCAGGTCAAAGATGGCTTTGTGAATAGAGTCTTTTGGAAGATCACCGCAGGTATTCTCCAGTTAAGTTGCACATAATGGCAACTTCCTGATAATGGGATTTTGAAGTAGCTCCAATCAAGTTCTACTACCTCCAGTGACTACCAGGATGCTATTTTTCACCCATTTAGAGATGAGGAAGGGACCAAGGACAGGAAAAATTAAAATCCGGCAGAGTCTAATATGTTCTTACTGGGGTTACTCAAGAAAGCTGTTTCTCTTGGATTAACACTCCTCAGATTGTTGAAAGCCTTTGGTTAATATCCAGAGCCTAAAAAAAGCTGATTCTGATGATTTTTCCCAGTGTTTTCATTACTTTCATGGAGGAAAGAATTTTTAGAAGTCACTTCTCTGTCATTTTTGTTGCCATCACCCCAAACATTTTTGTTTTTTAAATCCCTGATTCATCAATTCAGGGACAATTATAAAAATCAACCTCTGTATGGTGACATAGCCCTATTTGCCAGCTCTTAGAATATATCATTGCCTTATCTGTTAACTCTACAAGTTAACATAGAATCTACATAAGTCCTGATGTCCAAGGTTTTCTTCAAAGGAAACAGAATTGCCTAAGCTGGAAATACAGAAAAGAATTCTAGTCTAGGAGAATTTATGTTTACTTATCATATATTTCATGGTAAGATGAAGGCAAAAGGAAAATAAGCCCAAAGTTGTAATTTATATCTTAAAACTAATTTTAGGAAATTAGAAGTACAATATAAAAAATCTGACAAGCAATCTAGGATCATAATCTGAATGATGTCATTTGGAAAGTAAATAAAAGTATATACCATATCCTGGGGAATATTTAGACACTGTGTTTGTTGAGTTTTTGTATGTGTGTGTCTGTGCATGTGCCGGTTGTCCTAACACGCAGAGTTTAAGAACCACTGTGTCTAAAATTTGACAGTATAGTACATGGGACCATGCTAGATACTGCCCTGCCTTAATCATTTAATCTTTACAAGAATCAATAAAAGGTAATATTCTGAATGAGTAAACTGAGGCTTCAGGTATTTAAATACTGATCAAAGATATACATCAAGCAATCAATTAACTAATATTTGAATCCAATTCTAACTTAACATTCCCCTCAGAGCTCTCAGCGCTCAAGAAGAAGTACCAATAACAATTCTCCCTTTTGGATACACTAAACTTCATTGATTGGAAAATTGTAAAAACAAAAAAACTTACTATTTGCAAGGTGGTGATCTTAGAACAAAGATTGCTTAAAGTGCAGTGAAAGACACAGATAAGGAATTAGGCAAATAATATTAATAAGTACTATGCTATAAAAAAAGACACATAAATGAGAGGCCATAACAGAGGGAGCTGACTTAGACTATGGGTTTGGCAAACAATGAATTGATTGTGTGATATTTAGACTAAGGTTTGAAGGGTGAGTAGGAAGACACAGCATGGAGAAAGGACACTAAGCTGGGGAGAGATTCTGAGGACAAGAAGCAGAGAAAGTGAAATGCCATGAGTGAGAGGGAAGGCAATTAAAAAGAAAGCTGGAGAACTCAGCAGAAGGGCAGAGATCAGGCTTGGATTTATAGGCTACAATAGCAATATTTACTTTCCCAACAAAAATTTAAAAAGCTCTATAAAGAGATGGGCATAAACACCATCTGACCTGCCTCTTGAGAAACCTATATGCAGGTCAGGAAGCAACAGTTAGACCTGGACATGGAACAACAGACTGGTTCCAAACAGAAAAAGGAGTACCTCAAGGCTGTATATTGTCACCCCGCTTATTTAACTTATATGCAGAGTACATCATGAGAAATACTGGCTGGAAGAAGCACAAGCTGGAATCAAGATTGCTGGGAGAAATACCAATAACCTCAGATATACAGATGACACCACCCTTATGGCAGAAAGTGAAGAAGAACTAAAAAGCCTCTTGATGAAAGTGAAAGAGGAGAGTGAAAACATTGGCTTAAAGCTCAACATTCAGAAAACTAAGATCAAGGCATATGGTCCCATCACTTCATGGCAAATAGATGGGGAAGCAGTGGGAGCAGTGTCAGACTTTCTTTTGTGGGGCTCCAAAATCACTGCAGATGGTGATTGCAGCCATGAAATTAAAAGACGCTTACTCCTTGGAAGGAAAGTTATGACCAACCTAGATAGCATATTAAAAAGCAGAGACATTACTTTGCCAACAAAGGTCCGTCTGGTCAAGGCTATGGTTTTTCCAGTGGTCATGTATGGATGTGAGAGTTGGACTGTGAAGAAAGCTGAGCGCTGAAGAATTGATGCTTTTGAACTGTGGTGTTGGAGAAGCCTCTTGAGAGTCCCTTGGACTGCAAGGAGATCCAACCAGTCCACCCTAAAGGAGATCAGTCCTGGGTGTTCACTGGAAGGACTGGTGCTGAAGCTGAAACTCCAATACTTTGGCCACTTCATGCAAAGAGTTGACTCATTGGAAAAGACCCTGATGCTTGGAGGGATTGGCGACAGGAGGAGAAGGGGATGACAGAGGATGAGATGGCTGGATGGCATCACTGACTTGATGGACATGAGTCTGAGTAAACTCCAGGAGTTTGTGATGGACAGGGAGGCCTGATATCTGCAATTCATGGGGTCGCAAAGAGTTGGACATGACTGAGCGACTGAACTGAACTGAATAAAGAACTTTAAGCAAGATAGTGACATAACAAGGTTAAATATTACTCTGAATGGGACCTTTCTGGAATTGTTCTACAATTTATTATGGGTCTGTAATTATTTATTAATTTTTTTCTCTTTTATAAAGTGATGCACAAAGGAACTGAAAAGATTCATTTTACTAAGTCATAAACAATACATTGAAGGCAAGGAAGAGGAGGAGATGTGTGGGTGAGGGGTAGAGCAGAACCAGAGGAAACAGTTAGAAGCCTACCACAGCGGTCTGGTGAAGGTGTTAAAGGCAAAGCCAGAAAGAAAAGTGTGTGTTTTGTTCCATGTCTCACCTGGAACTAAAACCTTTATGAGGAGAATGAATGAGAAGAATCTATCAAAAGGGACTCCCATGTTTCCTATGGTAAGTGTTTAAATAGTGCCATTTCCTGAGATGGATAAACAAAGAGAAACAGTATTACTGGAGGATGACTAGAAAATAGATCTGGGATGTACAATGTTTGAAATGCTTCTAAAACATCCAAATGTTGATGTCAAGTGGACAGGGGATATATAGGTTTCAAACTCAAAAGATCTGAACATGTAAGTCTTCAGGTATAGGTAGTGTTTAAAGCCATGGAGGTCTAAGTTCACCAGTGGTAAAAAGGTAGAGTCAGAAAAGAGGGAAAAAGCCAAGTTCTAAGGAACAATAATATGTAAAGATTGGATAGATCAGGAAAGTTTATAAAAGGAGATGAAAAACTTTTACTAGTGAAGGATTTATATTCTAAGGCAAGAGATTCAATAGCCAAGATCAAATACCAGCTCTTTGGATTAGTTACCGTGTTTTCCATATTAACTGAAACACCTAAAAGAAATACAAGCTTTACCAGTGGGTGTGTAAGATCTGTAACAAAGATTTTTCCATGGTGAGCAAAGTGGAGAAGGCTTTCATCTGCTTCTGGCTTTGGCTTGAGGTTCCTCAGAAGTCCCGAAGCACCAAAGAGTCAACTTTCCTATAGGTGCTAGAATCCCTTCTGCTTGAACACATCCAGAGATTGGACGCTGGTAATTTACCACTTCCTGAGGCATCTTTGGAGAGCTGAAACTGTTAGAAAACTCTTTCTGGTACTCAGCTAAAATCTGTCATCCTGTGGCTTCCATCCATCATCCTAATTTTACTCCTTGTAGCCACATAAAACCAAATTCTCTTTGTAACATGACAATGCTTCAAACATGTATGCAAAACTGTTGTGTCCACCAAGACTTCTTTTCTCCTGGCAAAAATGTCACTGGTACCTTGCATCAGTCCTCATAAGGCATGGTTACGAATCAAGTCAAGTAAACTGTGCTCCAGTTTATACAACATACACCTGTTATAAGAGAGAGCTAACCCTATTAATAGGCTGAATTTATGTTATAAGGTTCAGACTTGTCTAGTAGTTTGGGCAAAATCAGGTTAATAAAAAGTTTTATAGTAATGAGACTCCATTTGACTTAAAATATGAAATAGGCTTTAAATACTACAATTCTGCTATGGGAGGGGCGTAAATAGGTAGCCATAAAAAGAAAATGTTTGAAAAATATATTAGTATTTCATCCCTGGAATATGCACACACACCCTTATTTAAAGCATAGCCAAAAATATTATTATTCATATATATACATTATTAAGTAATTTAATCTTTTTTTGAAGCAGTTCTTTTCATATAGTTCACTGAATTTGGTGGGGTGGATTATCTTTGGCATTCCTGACCTCTGGTTTCACTACATTCACTTCAGATTTAGTATAAATGTGCAAGGCCACCATGTGTGTAATTTTATTTCAATATCCCCTTGAAACTTGGATAAAAATAGTATGAAATAGTTTCTATGTCATATTCAAGTCAATAAATATTTGTGAACCTTACACCACTTCTAGGTCCTGTGAATGTTACTAGAAAAATGCATGTGCTTGTGCTCAGTTGCTTCAGTTATTCCAACTTTTTGTGACTTCAGCCCACCAGGCTCCTCTCTCCATGGAATTCTCCAGGCAAGAATACTGAAATGAGTTGCCATTCCCTCCTCCAGGGGATCTTCACAACCCAAGGATCAAACCTGCATCTCCTGCATCTCCTACATTGCAGGCAGTTTCTTTACTGTTGAGCCACCAGGGAAGAACAGAAAAATGCATTTGCTCTTCCAAAACATTGTTCCATTTTTACTTTTTAAATTATCATTTATTTATTTGGCTGTGCCAAGTCTTAGTTGAGGCACGCAGGATCTTTTTAGTTGTAGCATGGGGAATCCTTAGTTGTGACATGTGAATACTTAATTGCAGCATGTGGATCCAGTTTCCCAACAAGAGATCAAACCATGGCTGCCTGCATTGGGAGTGCAGAGTTTTAGCTACTGGACTACCAGAGAAACCCCTTATTTTTATTCGTAAAGCAAATAATAGTGCCCCCCCTCCATTTTAAAGATAAGAGAAGTGAAGCTGAGGGATACAGAATTTGAAATCCAATCATCCTTTGTGATACAAAGATGCTACCCTCAACTCTGGAAATACACATTTCAGAATGTAGTATTGACTGGGAGTTTAAAAAAAAAAATGGCTTAGAAATCTAAGTTCTCTGTTTTGAATTAAACATCTATTTCTAGCAGACTATGCAATCTTTGTCAAGTCATTTAACCTCTCTGTGCCTCAGTTTCCTCATTATGTTAAACAGGAATATTAGTATCTGTATCTTCATTTGCTTGAGCATATAAGGGGATGTACATAATGTAATTTAGACATGAAATTCTGGCATATGGTATTAAGTACACAATAAACAGCAACTAAAAGTAATAAAACTGAAAATTAAAAGCTTTCACCTTCCAAAAGGGGACTGATTGTATATGTAAATACATAGCAAAAGAACTTATCTTCTATTTCCTATTTCAGAAACAATTATCTCATACAAAAAACTTTTCTGTTTCCTTCCTAATTCCAAGTCAAATTTTCTGCCTTTTCATGTTTCTTACTTTAAAATATTTATGGATCCCACTATTTTGAGAGACTTCATATAAATTCAGCCCAACTGTTAAGTTTACCTCCAAACACTACATAAGTCAATGAATGTAACTTGCTCTTATACATAAAGCAGGTAGCCTGTGTTAAAGTTATGCTAGACTCACTCCCTGATCCTTACAACAAAATGCTGAGGTGCCCAAATGGAAAATGAAAAATGCAATCTAGCTATATGTTGGGTATTTCAAGTTCTCTGTTTCAATTCAATCAATTTCCCAAACCTGTACCTACTTGATTACCTGATGCCCTGTGCATTCATTCAAACTAAGCCGTCAGGGATGGAGGGGGTGGGGGGTGTGGAAGGACATTTAAGCTGAGTGTGGTGGTTTAATCGTTTAGTCGTTACTCTTGTAACCCCGTGGACTGTAGACCACCAGGCTCCTCGGTCCATGGGTTGAGTACTAGCAGTCTTTAAAAAAAAAACAAGTCAAAATTTTCAAGTTTCAACCAATGTATTTGACATTATTTAAATATATCCTTTGTAAATCTGTTCAGTTGAGGTCCTGTAAATGTTAACAGGGCATTTTTGGCAGGCACAGCTACAGACTCCTGCAGCAAACCATCTCCATCATCTCCCTCTGTACTCCTCAGGAGATTTTAATATCTATTCATAAGCATAAGGAAGTTTTAGTCAGGCTTAGGGCAGGGAAGAGAAGTAGAGGAGTAAGCTTGACATTCATGAGGGTAGGGTCTTTTCTGTCTGTCTCTTTCTCTTATAATTGCATAGATTTGAAATACTGTGTTCACTTCCATCTCCAGCACCCTGGACAGTGCCTGCTTGCCACAGTAAGTGTTCAAATTATTTAAGTCAAAGATCCTTGGACAGTTAAGCAATACAATATGGAGGTTAGTGGAATGAAGTTAAAGTAACTGCTTAAAAGGAACTCTAGGTTCCACAAACAGAGCTACTATGAAGCCCAGATAGCACAATATGTCACATAGTTGTCAAATACATCCATCTCTCCATCTCTAACTAGAACCCACCACTTTCCTGATATCCATGAACTTGGCAATTTGGAAACACTCTGGAAATGGTATTCTTAATAGAAATGTTGGCATTCCTATAGTGACCAGTACAAGTGATGATGAGGTCTCTCTAAAAGACCTGGCAATGTGGAACATGGAATGGAATGTAATTCAAAACACAGGGCTGACTAGTGCTTGGGAACACACATTAAGTAATCTTTAAAGTAACTGCCCCACCAATTACAAGATACTCTTAGGGAGCTATTTGGGCAATCAAACTTGTGGTGATTAAGTAATCAGGGGCTCAAGCCATAAAAAATTGGAAAATAAGAAGAAATAATGACCAAGTCTGTAATCACATCTAGTAATTTCTGGGATATCTAATAATGTTCGATCTTGGATTTCCAAAGATCTGGGGAAATAAATGTGTGCTTATTTTTTTTTAATTATCATTTTGAAGCTCTATGAATTTCTCAAAGTTTTCAGGAGATAATGTTCACAGGACTGTTAAACTTTCCCCTTTGAAAAATTCATGTAAATTTAGTGTAGAACCTATGCCTGAATTCTATAATTCAAAGAACATAGCTACAGAAATAGTAACATTTCCTCAACATCTAAAGCTTGAAAACAACTCAGGTTAAAATGTGAATCCAGGTTTGAAGCTCAACTGTAATGTGGCTAATTCAAAAAATTTAATGTAACAAACGTCCTTCTTTTTGTAGAAAACTTTTCATGGCTCTGCACAGGAAACATTGCTCTCAGAGTTTCTTCAGAGTTAAGGTTATTGGAAGTGACAAGTGATACAGATTAGCTAGGCATTCAAGAAGACATTTGCCATTGGCAATCACTAATAATAGACCAGGAATATTTACTTCTCCATCCAAAAGTGTTGTATATTGCCAATAGCCACAGATGCTTTGCAGTTTTCCCATCAAGAATCAGGTATTATTTCCCCACCACATATTCAATATGGGCTAGCCCTCTGACTTTATTTGACAACAGAATGAAGCAGGAGGGACTTTGGGTAAGTTCTGAGCCTGAGCCTAAGGATATCTTGAAGTTTCTGCTTTTGCTCTTTTGGAACACAGTCAACATGTGAATATGCTTGGGTCTTCACGATAAAAAACCATATAGAGTAATACAGCTTTCCCACCTGAGGCTCCAAACCTGTAAATCCACACATCCCAAACACTAGGATAAAGAAAATTAAAGATGATTCAAACTTGGGAAATATATCCCAAGTTCTTGGATCAGAAGAATACTAGTAAGATGGCCATACTACTCAAAGCAATCTACAAATTTAATGTGATCACTACCAAAATATTCATGACTTTGTCACAGAACTAGAACAAACAACCCTAAAATTTATATGGAACCATGAGAGACACAGAACTGCCAAAACATCCTGAGGAAAAAGAGCATAACCCTGTCAGACTTCAGACAATACTACTAAGCTAAGTCATCAAAATAGCTTGATATTGGCACAAAAACAGACATGCAGTTCAATGGAACAGAATAGAGAGCCCAAAAATAAACCTACAAACCTATAGTCAACTAATCTATTAATATGACAAAGGAGGCAAGAATATACAATGAGGAAAAGGCAGTACTTTCAGCAAGTGATATTGGGAAAGCTAGACAGCCTCATAACTCAAAATGGTTTAAATATCTAAATATAAGATATGACAACATACAACTCCTAGAAGAGCACATAGGCAAAATATTCTAGGACATAAAACATAACATTATTTACTTAGACCAGTCTTCCAAGGCAAAAGAAAAAAAAAAGGAAAAGTAAACAAATGGGACCTAATTAAAACCTTTTGCATGTCAAACGAAACAATCAATAAAATTAAAAAACCACCTGCAGAATGGGAGAAAATATTTGCAAATGATGCAACCCACAAGAGATTAATATCCAAAATATACAAACAGCTCATACAACTCAATATAAACAAAATTTTACAATGGCTGAAGACTTAAGTAGACATTTCTCCAAAGAAAACATTCATATGACCAACTGGCACATGAAATGATCAACATTGCTAATTATTAGAGAAACACAAATCAACACCACAATGAAATATTATCTCACATCTGTCATAATGGCAATTATCAAAAAGCCTACAAATAATAAATGGTGGAGAGCATTTGGAGAAAAGCGAATCCTCCTACATTGTTACTGGGAATATAAATCGCTGCATCCACTATGGAAAACATCATGGAGATCTCTTCCAGCAATCCCACACCTGGGAATACATCTGGAAAAAATTACAATTCTAATTTGAAATCTGTATGCAGGTCAAGAAGAAACAGTTAGAACTGGACTTGGAATAACAGACTGGTTCCAGATTGGGAAAGGAGTCCGTCAAGGCTATATACTGTCAACCTGCTTATTTAACTTATATGCAGAGTACATCATGCAAAATGCCAGGCTGGATGAAACACAAGCTGGAAACAAGACTGCTGGGAGAAATATCAATAATCTCAGATATGCAGATGACGTCACCCTTATGGCAGAAAGTGAGGAGAGACTGAAGAGCCTCTTGATGAAAGTGAAAGAGGAGAGTGATAAAGTTGGCTTAAAACTCAACATTCAAAAAACTAAGATCATGGCATCTGGTCCCATCACTTCATGGCAAATAGATGGGAAACAAAGGAAACATTGATAGGCTGTATTTTCTTGGGCTCCAAAATCACTGCACAAGGTGACTGCAACCATGAAATTAAAAGACGCTTTCTCCTTGAAAGAAAAGCTATGACCAGCCTAGACAGCATATTAAAAAGCAGAGACATTACTTTGCTGACAAAGTTCTGTCTAATCAAAGCTATGGTTTCTCCAGTAGTCATGTATGGATGTGAGAGCTGGACCATAAAGAAAGCTGAATGCTGAAGAATTGATGCTTTTGAATTGGTGTTGGAGAAGATTCTTGATAGTCCTATGGACTGCAAGGAGATCAAGCCAGTCAATCCTAAAGGAAATCAGTCCTGAATATTCATTGGAAGGACTGATGTTGAAGCTGAAACTCCAATACTTTGGCCACCTGATGTGAAGAACCAACTTATTGGAAAAGACCCTGATGCTGGGAAAGATTGAAGGCAGTAGGAAAAGGGGATGACAGAGGATAAGATGGTTGGATGGCATCACCGACTCGACGGACATGAGTTTGAGCAACTCCAGGAGTTGGTGATTGATAGGGAAGCCGCACAAGCTACAATCCATGGGGTCACAAAGAGTTGGACAAGACTGAGTGACTGAACTGACTGACTGACTAGTTTGAAAAGTTACATGCACCCCAATGTTCACAGAAGCATCATTTACCATAATCCCTTGTGGCTCAGCTGGTAAAGAATTCGTTTGCAATATAGGAGACCTGGGTTCAATCCCTGGGTTGGGAAGATCCCCTGGAGAGGGGAAAGGCTACCCACTCCAGTATTCTGGTCTAGAGAATTGCATAGACTGTATAGTCTATGGGGTTGCAAAGAGTCGGACATGACTGAGCGAGTTTCACTTTTGCTTTTCAAGACATGAAAACAACCCAAATAACCTGCATGTCCATCAACTGATGATTGGTTTAAGAAGATGTGGTGTGTATATAAACTGAAATATTAGTCAGTCTTAAAGAAGGAATGAAATATTGCCATTTGCAACAATATGCATAGACCTAGAAATTATCACACCAAGGGAAGAAAGTCAGATAAAGACAAATACATATATTACATAGTATATATATTCACTTATATGTGGAACTTACAAAATAACAGAAATGAATCTACATACAAAACAGAAAGAGACTCACAGACAGAACAAACTTATGGTTACCAAAGGGGAAGGAGTGGACGGATAAATTAGGAGTATGGGATCAGCTGAAACAATTATACATAAAGGGCTTCCCTGGTGGTTCAGCAGTAAAGAATCCACCTGCAATTCAGGAGATGTAGGAGACACAGACTCATTCCCTGGGTTGGGAAGATCCCCTGTAGGAGGAAATGACAACCCACTTCAGTATTCTTGCCTGGGAAATTTCACAAACAGAGGAACCTGGTAGGCTACAGTCCATGGAGTCCTAGAGTCAGACGTGACTAAAGCAACTGAGCATGCATGCACTCACTATACATAAAATAGATAAGCAACATGGATTTACTGTGTAGCATGGGAAATTACATTCTATTTTGTAATAATGTAGAGTGGAAAATAATCAGAAAGTCCCAGAGAGAGGGAGAGGAAGGTAAGGGAGAAGGAAAACAGGAAGAAATAATTCTGCTAGTAGACAGAGGACGAGATGGTTGGATGGCATCACCGACTCAATGGACATGAGTTTCAGCAAGCTCCAGGAGTTGGTGATGGACAGGGAAGCCAGGTGAGCTACCGTCTGTGGGATCACAAAGAGTCAGACATGACTGAGCAACTGAACTGAATTGAATAGACTCTCTGGAGTCTATTTGGCTCTCCCTGCTAAACGATCTTACATCAATGTTGAGATGTCCAGTGCCCACACCCACCCACCCTAGCTCGCCTTCTCAGGAAGCTTTTCATCCAAGGCCTCTTAAATTTTATTTCTCCTTGTTTGTCTAACTCTTGATGGAAATATGATAAACTCTTCTGGGACAGATGTTAACTGTTGATAAATCTTGCATCTTTATCTTATCAGATAGACAAAAGCTAATTAGGTTAATTAAAATGCATGGATTTTTATCATCAAATGAACTTTCAAGGAAACTTTATTCCCCACTACTATCACTACTGTATCTCACAGCTGAATGACTTTGGGCAAGAAGCTTACACACCACTAATCTTAAAGTTCTTACTCCTAAAAATGGGTTATTATCCACAATTTCAGTGTTTTTAAAAATTAAACATGTTGAAGTATGCCCCAAGGACCTAGAAACTAATAAATGATCAAGAAATATTATCAAATCCCTTTCCAAAACAGTTGTAAAAATTTACAGAACTGTCTATATTCCCATTTACCTTAGGCTATGGAATCCTCCAGACACTGACTCTCTTCTCTCTCTTTGGTGCTAAATATTGTGCTAAATATCTAGTTGATAAATGATGGAATTCATAAGATAAATAATCATTAAAGGAATAAATACAACATTAATATTTACTCATCTCAACAAATGCCATTTTATCAAGCTGAAAGCCCTGAATGAGTAGAGAATTACTGTAAAAATTGCCTTGCTCTCAGCTGGGGAAAATATTAGCCAGTGCCTGACTTTCAGAAGTTTAGAGATACATTCAGAAGTGCTAGCAGAAGCACTGTTTGAGGTTTTGATCATTTTGGAAGGTTCTTTGACCCCTTCTACCTGCCTGATTAATAATGACATACATTACTTATAATTACATTTCTGGATAATGGATTAATTTTAAGCAAGTTACATAAGAATAAAATTTATTGGTGCCTATTTGCAAATATAGTCACAGTGGGATTCATTAAATAGTGAAGTGTTTGTGCAATTAAAGTAGGATTTAACAAAAGTGATGTAACACAACTTTTTCAGAAATACATTGCAAAAGTGTGTGTGTGTATGTGTGTGTATTTATATATATATATATGAACATATATATATATATATATATATATATGAAAGAAACATCAGGCAAGGCAGTCCTGGATAGTGTAAGATCTATTAGGGATTAATTAGGAGTGTCTTTCATACCTGTAGAAGCAGGAAGTGGTGACGTGCATGCTGGTTTTTTGCCGATCTCTCAAAGGTCCTTGAAAGATTACTGTATGGTAAACCTATAACTCTTCAGCTGAGTTTTGATCTCTAGGTTCAATAAAGTACTTTTAGAGTAGCATCCACAGAAAATAACAAAGGAAAAAAGCATCATGAGACTGAGCGCTAAAAACGACTTTCCATCTTCCATCTTTGATGTGGGTGGCACTCAAGGGCAGGGAAAGGCTTTGCTTCTCTGTCACGCTGTGTCTAAGCACAGCAATTGTACATCCCAGTGTACTCAGGATTTATTGCCCTGGCATCTGTCCAGGATTAGTTATTCTATAACAAAGCACTGTTGATTTGAGCTGCATTAAAACAACCCTAAGCTTTGAAATACCATCTCCTAATACTTCCAGCTTCCACCAGGAATTTCCCAGCTGTGCTGAAAAGAGTAGTGAGCATAGCTCACCTTAACAAAGACTAAATGTGAATGATCAACAGCATGCCCCACCTTATCTTTCCTGAACCTTTTCTGATGTAACAGAATTAATGTCAATTATCAAGTGCATATCCTGATACACCTGATTGTGAGATATCAGACCAAGTGACCAACTTTTTCTGATTTGGGTAGTGCTGGAGTTAGATTTGGCATTGTTGTTCTGCTGATCACTTAACCACCAGTTAGATATGCTGTGGTCCATGCCATGACCTAAGACATATAAAAAGTCACCAGTTGGCAGGGGCAGTGAGAAACATGGGAAATTAGGGGTACAGGAAATATGTACAGTTAAGTTCAGATCACTCAGTCAAGTATGACTCTTTGCAATCCCATGAACTGCAGCACACCAGGCTTCCCTGTTGATCACCAACTCCCAGAGCTTGCTCAGACTCATGTCCATTGAGTCAGTGATGCCATCCAAACATCTCATCCTCTGTCGTCCCCTACTCCTCCTGCCTTCAATCTATCCCAGCAGCAGGGTCTTTTCTAATAAATCAGTTTTTCGCATCAGGTGGTCAAAGCATTGGAGCTTCAGCTTCAGCATCAGTCCTTGCAACGAATATTCAGGACTGATTTCCTTTAGGATTAACAGGTTTGATCTCCTTGTAGTCCAAGGGACTCTCAAGAGTCTTCCCCAATACCACAGTTCAAAAGCATCAATTCTTCAGCATTCAGTTTTCTTTATTGTCCAACTTTCACAACCATACATGACTACTTGAAAAACCATAGCTTTGACTGGATGGACCTTTGTTGGTAAAGTAATGTCTCTGCTTTTTAATATGCTATCTAGGTTGGTCATAACTTTTCTTACAAGGAGCAAGTGTCTTTTAATTTCATGGCCGCAGTCACCATCTGCAGTGATTTTGGAGCCCCCCAAAATAAAGTCTCTCACTATTTCCATTCTTTTCCCATCTATTTGCCATGAAATGATGAGACCAGATGCCATGATCTTAGTTTTCGAATGTTGGGTTTTAAGCCAACTTTATCACTCTCCTCTTTCACTTTCATCAATAGGCTCTTTAGTTCTTCTTCACTTTCTGCCATAATGGTGGTGTCATCTGAGTATCCGAGGTTATTAACATTTCTCCCAGCAATCTTGACTCTAGCTTGTGCTTCATCCAGCCTGGCATTTCGCATGATGTACTTTGCATATAAGTTAAATAAGCAGAGTGACAATATACAGCCTTGATGTACTCTTTTCCCTATTTGGAATCAGTCTGTTGTTCCACGGCCAATTCTAACTGCTGCTGCTTGACCTGAATACATATTTCTCAGGAGGCAGGTAAGGTGGTCTGGTATTTTCATCTCTTTAAGAATTTTCCACAGTCTATTGTGATCTACACAGCCAAAGACTCTGGCGTAGTCAATGAAGCAGAAGTAGATTTTTTTTTTTTTTCTGGAATTCTCTTGATTTTTTATGATCCAATGGATGTTGGCAATTTGATCTCTGGTTACTCTACCTTTTCTAAATCCAGCTTGAACATGCAGAAATGCTCAGTTGATGTACTGTTGAAGCCTAGCTGACTTTTTCAGCATCACTTTGCTAGTGTGTGAGATCAGTGCAATTATGTGGTAGTATGAACATTCTTAGGCATTGCCTTTCTTTGGGATTGGAATGAAAACTGACCTTTTCCAGTCCCTGTGGCCACTGCTCAGCTTTCCAAATTTGCTGGCATACTGCATGCAGCACTTTCACAATATCATCTTTTATAATTTGAAATAGCTCAGCTGGAATTCCATCACCTCCACTATCTTTGTTAGTAGTGATGCTTCCTAAGGCCCACTCGACTTCACAATCCAGGATGCCTGGCTCTAGGTAAATGATCAAACCATCATGGGTATCTAGGTCATTAAGATCATTTCTTTTTATAGTTCTATATATTCTTGCCTCCTCTTCTTAATATTTTCTGCTTCTGTTAGGTCCATACCGTTTGTGCCTTTTAATGTACCCATCTTTGTATGAAATGTTCCCTTGATATCTCTATTCTTAAAGAAATCTCTAGTCTTTCCCATTCTGTTGTTCTCCTCTATTTCTTTGCATTGATCACTGAGGAAGGCTTTCTTATCTCTCCTTGCTATTCTTTCCAATTCTGCATGCAGATGGGTATATCTTTCCTTTTCTCCTTTGCCTTTCACTTTTCTTTTGTAAGCTATTTGTAAGGCCTCCTCAGACAACCATTTTGCCTTTTTGCATTTCTTTTTTCTTGGGGATGCTCTTGATCACTCCCTCCCATACAATGTCCCAAACCTCTGTCAATAGTTCTTAAGGCCCTCTATCAGATCTAATCCTTTGAATCTATTTGTCACTTCCACTGCATAATCGTAAGGGATTTGATTTAGGTCATACCTGAATGGTCTAGTGGTTTTCCCTACTTTCTTCAATTTAAGTTTGAATTTGGCAATAAGTTCATGATCTGAGCCACAGTCAGCTCCCAGTCTTGTTTTTGCTGACTGTATGGAGCTTCTCCATCTTTGGCTGCAGAGAATATAATCAATCTGATTTCAGTGTTGCCCATCTGGTGATGTCCATGTGTAGAGTGTCCTCTCGTGCTGTTGGAAGAAGGTATTTGTAATGACCAGTGTGTTCTCTTGGCAAAACTCTGTTAGCCTTTGCCCTTCTTCATTTTGTACTTCATGGCCAAACTTGCCTGTTACTCCAGATATCTCTTGATTCCTACTTTTGCATTCCAGTCCCCTATGATGATAAAGACATCTTTTTTTGTTGTTAGTTCTAGAAGGTCTTGTAGGTCTTCATAGAACTGTTCAACTTCAATTTCTTTAGCATTAGTGGTTGGGATATAGACTTGGATTACTGTGATGCTGAATGATTTGCCTTGGAAATGAACAGAGATCATTTTATCATTTTTGAGATTGCACCCAAGTATTGCATTTTGGACTCTTTTGTTGACTATTTCATTTCTATTTCATTTCTTCTAAGGTATTCTTGCTAACAGTAGTATATATAATGATCATCTGAATTAAATTTGCCTATCCCAGTCCATTTTAGTTCACTGATTCCTAAAATGTTGAGGTTCATTCTTGCCATCTCCTGTTTAACCACTTTCAATTTACCTTGATTCATGGACCCAACCTTCTTTATAGCATCGGACTTGACTTTCACCACAAGACACATCCATAATTGGGCATTTCCACTTTGGATCAGTCTGTTCATTACTTCTAGAGCTATTTTGCTCTTCTCCAGTAGCACATTGGGCACCTACCGGCCTGCAGAGTTCATCTTTCAGTGTCGTATCTTTTTCCCTTTTCTCCTGTGGAGTGTCTCCTGCAGAGGCACAGGTCAGCAGTAGCCTGCTGCAGGGACAGGGGCTCTGGCTACAGCAGACCAAGGATGCACAGCGTGTGGCATAAGTCCTCTTGGAGGAAGTCACCATTAGCCCCACCATATAGTCTCCCAGCAGACGACCCACAAACTGGAGAACAATTATACCAAAAAAGTTCTCACACTATTGTAAAAGTTCTAGGGTTGAAAACAGATTTCCCAACCTGAGGATCCAGCAAAGGGACTGAGAATTCCCAGGGAATTTGACTTTGAAGGCCAGTAGGAGCTGATTACAGAATTTCCACAGGACTGGGGAAACAGACTCCTTGAGGACACAAACGAAACACTGTGCACACCAGGACCCAGGAGAAAGGAGCAGTGACCCCAAAAGAGGCTGAGACAGACTTTCCTGTGAGTGTCCAAGAGTCTCTGGCAAAGGTGTGGGTTGATATTGGCATGCCGTGGGGCGAGGAGCATTGAATACAACAGTCCTGGGAGCTGTGACATGCTGGTACAAGTTCTTTTGAAGAAGGTTGCCATTACTGCTATTACCCTTACAATACTTAGGCCTCAGGCCAAACTACAAGGAGGGAACACAGCCACACCCATCAACCGAAAACTGCATTAAAGATTTACTAAGCATGGCCCTGATTCACCCATCAAAGTGAGACCCAGATACCCCCACAGCCAGCCCCTCCCATCACGAAGCTTCCAGAAGCCTCTTATCCTTCACCATCAGAGGGCAGACAGAATGAAAACCACAGTTACAAAAAACTAATCAAACTGATCACATGGATCACAGCCTTGTCTAACTCAATGAAACTATGAGCCATGCCATGTAGGGCCACCCAAGATGGACCAGTCAAGGTGGAAAGTTCTGATAAAACGTGGTCCACTGGAGAAGGAAATGGCAAACCACTTCAGTACTCTTGCCTTAAGAACCCCATGAACAGTATGAAAGGACATATGCACAAATAGCAAATCAGAAATCCTGCTGCAGAACATAGAAACAGTAGTCTGACAACTGTCACTGTCACCTGAACCCCAGAAACAGAAAAGTTAATATCAGAGGTAAACTTTTAAGATTTCTGTCTGTTGCTGTTCTCTCCAAATAAATAGAAAAATAACACCCTTGGTGGCACAACACTTATAAACACAAAAAGCATGAGACTGTTATGCTAAATAAACTAACTCTATACCAAAGGTACATAGTAGTCCCTATATATCAATTTTATCCCAATGATATCACTATAATTGATAATATTTTATTTCAATAAACTCCCAGCTAATAATTTCAATACACTAGGGGACACAGCCCAGAAATCCAAACACATTAAAATAATCAAAACTTAATCCATATAAAAGGCATAACACAGCACAGATTTAACCAATTGTTTCCAGAGTTTAAGCATTCCTAGGAATAAAACTAGAAAATTCCTCATCTTCACTGTGTCATGTGCCAGAAACTGTTAACAGCCCTGAATATATAGCAGTGAACAAGACAAATGGGCTCCAAATTTCCATACAACTTAACTTTTAGTAAGAAAAAAAAATAATGAATAAGAGATTATTAAACAAACTTCAGTCATACCTAATCAAGTGTCATGAAGGATGTAAATTGCTAATCTAATACAGAAGAACCAGGTTTGAGGCAACCTGCTTTATATCAGTGTTGTCAAGGAAGATCTTATTGAATGACACAGTCTGACATACAAGTGTATAGATGAGTATAAAACATTTCAGGTAGGCCAAGTCCAGCTAGTCGAACAGTGCTGAGCAGGGTATGAGTTTGATAATTCAGAAGAAAAAAAATTATCCTCATGGTTTGAGCTCTTGGATATCAGGAAAGATGAACAAAGAGAGAGGAAAATTATTTGCCTTCTCTAGTGGAGTTTATGAGCTCCCCAAAACACACAAGACAGAGTGTCGAGACTATGCCTTCTGGCTTTTATGGAAAGCACAGAGAACTGATATATACAGACTAGAGTCTCACAGAGTTCAACATCTCTAATAGATATGTTTTTCCCATGTTTCTCTTTCTCTTACTGAACTGTCTCCTCTGAAAACCTATTTATTAGGGCTTGAGGTGGTGGCATTAATCATGGCAACCTTAAGGGAGAAGTTGCTGAAGTAATTAATGCTAGAGCTGAAGAATATCATCCCTTTGCCTTTGGCTGGTAGCCTCAACTCAGATTCCTAATGTAGAGACTCTACTCCCCACCGACCCCATAACACATGCCTTCATGTATTGCCTTCACTGCAGAACTGGTTACATTACAACACCAGGTGAGCATTCTTCTCAAACATGAAAGTCTGTTATGTCAGGGAGTAAAAACATGTGACTTGACGGTTAACAAGACCTAAACTTAGACTAGAGTGCAAAATTTTAAGGAAACTTTAGCTCAATCTTTCTAAAAAAAAGCTTTCAACAATATAAACAAATCATCTTATTGATACTATGTTTTCCATCCCTGGAGGCATTAAAGCAACAGCTTTTGGGCTTGTAAGTGATGTTGCATAAAGAGAATCTTCTCCCTGTGAGAAAGATTGTTTTAGAAATGTCCTATGGTCCTTTCTATCTCTAAGAAGCTGAGAAAGAGTCTATTATTAAGTGATTTACTGCAAAAACAGTTCCTGGTTGCCTGAGAGAAAAAAAAGAATAGTTTCTCGAAATGCTTGGGCTACTACTACATCATAGATACAGTATGTATTCACCATGGATAGAGAAAATGCTGTTGGTTGGTTGGGAAGTTTTTAAGATATCTGAGTCACTGGATTTGAGTCTTGGTTACATCGCTTGGATCCCATTAGTTTTCCCTGAAAACATGAGCATTATAGCCATGAATATGAATTCCAGTTGCTGTTAATCTTTTGAATTCGGTGTCCCACTTTGATGAGAAACTTCTTGCAATGCTCTTTCACTACCCTCAAATTAGGTTCAAGATAATAAATCCTACCTATATATATATGTAATCTCAAAACTAACAAATAATGTCACCACTATACTCAAAGGAGAAAAATAGCAGTGGTTTATAATCAAATAATATTCACGTCAATATGTAAATAAATTGACACTACTATACTGAAAAAACTCAGATGTATATCCTACAGGGAGAATCACTGTGAATGTGACAATAACAAAGGTAGACTAATTTCAGAGTGTTTTTATTAATGATCCAAACTCTGTAAATAGCATAACTGTTGGCAACGTGATTTTTTATAATAATGAACAACTCTTGATGAAGTTTCTAAACAAAACAGAATACAATCTTAGCTCAGTTGACGGAGCAGTTCACCCCCCAAAAAATTTTGAGACTAGGCAAAATGTGTTTTCTTTTTATATGCACAATGACCCTAGGTTCTAAGTTCTGGTAATGATAAACACAGTAGTCTAGGTGATATTAAAATGTCAGATAGAGGACACTTTTAAAAAATTACTTATTTCTTTATTTATTTTTGGTGGTGCTGGGTCTTCACTGCTGCATGGGCTTTTCTCTAGTTGTGGCTGATGGGGACTACTCCAGTTGTGGTGGGTGGGCTTCTCATTGAGGTGCTTCTCTTGTTGCGGAGCACAGGCTCCAGGGCACTCAGGCTTCAGTAGCTGCAGCTCGTGGGCTCGGTAGCTGTGGTTCCTGGGCTATAGAGCACAGACTCAGTAACTCAGTGGAGCACAGGCTTGGTTGCTTCATGGCATGTGGGATCTTCCCAGACCAGAGATAGAACTCATGTCTCCTGTTTCGGCAGAGAAATTCTTTATCACTGAGCCATCAGGGAAGCCCTCGATGACAATTCTTTTTGTTCTTAGGTACTCCATCCATTGTGACTGTGTGGATCACTAAAAACTGTAGAAAATTCTTAAAGAGATGGGAATACCAGACCACCCGCCTCCTGAGAAATCTGTATGCAGGTCAGGAAGCAACAGTTAGAACTGGACATGGAGCAACACACTGGTTCAAAATTGGGAAAGGAGTATGTCAAAGCTGGGTAATGTTACTCTGCTTATTTAACTTATATGCAGAGTACATATGCAAAATGCTGGCCTGGATGAGGCACAAGCTGGAATCAAGATTGCCAGGAGAAATATCAATAATCTTAGATACACAGATGACACCACCCTTATGGCAGAAAATGAAGAATTAAAGAGCCTCTTGATGAAAGTGAAAGAGGAGAGTGAAAAAGTTGGCTTAAAACTCAACATTCAGAAAACTAAGATCATGGCATCCAGTCCCATCACTTCATGGCAAATATTGGGAAACAGTGACAAACTTTATTCTGGGGGGCTCCAAAATCACTGCAGATGGTGACTGCAGCCATGAAATTAAAAGACGATTTCTCCTTGAAAGAAAAGCTATGATCAACCTAGCCAGCATATTAAAAAGCAGAGACATTACTTTGCCAACAAAGGTCTGTCTAGTCAAAGGTATGGTTTTTCCAGTAGTCATGTATGGATGTGAGAGTTGGACTATAAAGAAAGCTGAGCACCGAAGAATTGATGCTTTTGAACTGTGCTGTTGGAGAAGACTCTTGAGAGTCCCTTGAACTGCAAGGAGATCCAACCAGTCAATCCTAAAGGAAATCAGTCCTGAATATTCATTGGAAGGACTGATGATGAAGCTGAAACTACAATACTTTGACCACCTGACGAGAAGAACTGACTCATTTGGAAAGACCCTGATGCTGGGAAAGATTGAAGGCAGGAGGAGAAAGGGACGACAGAGGATGAGATGGTTGGACGGCATCACCTCGACGGAAATGAGTTTGAGCAAGCTCTGGGAGTTGGTGAAGGACAGGGAAGCCTGGCATGCTGCACTCCATGGGGTTGCAAAGAGTCGGACATGACTGAGTGACTGAACTGAACTTAACTGAACTTCATCCACTGCAAAACATCTGACATTCCTGGCCTCTATCTATTAATGCTTCTCCATCCTCATTAATGTAAAAAAAAATAGGAGAAAAGTCCACCCACAAATGTCCAAAACAGCACCTGTGGAAATACTAAGTTTTTTAAGAGTTCTGGCATCGGGGTAAGAGCACAGATACAGTATCTTCACTTCCCTTAGCTGTGGGAGGCTGTTAGAGCCAAGTGAAAACTTAAATAGGATTGACTTTCTGAACCAGTAAGGATTCCCTGTAGCCGAGGCACCTTAACAGCACCAGTTTCAAAGTGACCCGAGGAGGCACATCCTTCAGTGCACTGACCCAGATATGAGTGTGGTGATTTCAGATCACTGGAGATAGGCCTCTCAGATGAAGGACTTTCTTTTGAAATTAGCAAATGAAAGCTCACGTCTCTTCATGCAACCCTAGTGTTGGGGCTACCTTGCAAACCATTTCTCTGCCTGAATCATTTGGGTTTCTGAGTGGTTATTTAAAGCTAAAAGCAGCTTTCATTCAGTTTAATCTGGTGACCTTTCTTCACATGAAACTAACCTATGTGACTTCCTTTATTCCTGATGAAAAAGTTAATACAATTTATTAATTTCAAAATTACCAAATTCCATTTCATCAGTGAAAGTGTGAATAAGGAGATACATTAAAGTCAGCACTTAGAAGAACTGAGGGAAAGATGAGGATGTAGAGAAAGGATGGAGAAAGAGACATCTTGTCAACATCTAATTCTCAGAAGAGCTCCAGAATTGATGGGCCATCCACCTCTTATTGCATCTCTCAATATATATATCATTTCAAACTAATAACTTCCAAAACTATTGAAAAAACTATTTTATTTTGCTCTAAATTTTTCCTGTTAGCAAATCAAATTCTCCAGATTTGCACAGAAGGGATAAAATTTCAATGAATGCATGCCAATGTTCAGTCAGCTGTTCTCATTTTCCAACATCCCTATCCAGATTTCCCCTCACTCCACCCAAATAGAAAGAGTAAATATGGTCAGAAGTGGACAAAATGGGCAAAATGTTTCTCCCAGAACAGCATCATCACCGTGCATGTGTGTGTGTGTGTGCACGTGTGAGTGTGTGTGTGTGATAGATATAGGGATAGACCTAGAATGGGGGGGGTGGGGAGAGACTGAGAAAGGGAGGGTAGGTGAGAGAGAAAAAGAGAGAGGGAGAGAGTTAGTTCCTGAAAAACAAAATATTCATTGCTACAGAAAGGAAATAAGGAAAACCTTATGAACAAACAGGTTCTTTATAGTCTTTAATGCAAAACAGCTGTTCACATCATTTTGCTGACTCACCATTTACAAAGCACTTTCCCAAGCATGATTCCATTTCATCCTTGCTGCAAACCACTGGTGTAGCTATGATTGTCCCAAATTTATAAGTAAGGAAATAGAGGCACAAAGATGTTCATAACTTTCCTTAAAGGGGACCAAAAGATCAAGTCACCTGACTCTAGGTTTAGAGCTCTTTTTTTTAATGTTACTTATTCATATAAATTGAGTTTGTTAAATTATAGGCAAGCTGAGCAGAAAGGCCCAAATAGATGTAATATGTAAAGGTACCCAACTCATGTTCTGATTGTTGTTTTATAAATATATTGTGAAGACAACTAATTTCTATAGTTCAATAAGTAAAATAATAAGCTCTAAGAATAAGACTGGAATTTTCTGATGGACCTAGTATGATTGGTTTGGAAAGAGATTGAAGACTTTAAACTCTGCCTCTCAGGAAAAGTAGCATAAGGTATTTAATACCCTGTGATTTTAAATAACATTTGATGGTAATGGTGAGAATATGACATCTGTAAGAATATGTATGATGCAAGTGATTAGAAAATGCTCCAGATATTTTTCACATATAAATCCTATTTAAATATAATTTGATAATAAGTGATGTCTTACACTGAAAAATACAAATGATTTAATTGAGTTTTCTGCTTCACACAAAGAACAGTTGTTTTCCACAGTGTAAAATTCTTATTAATCACATTTTGAATATAAACCTAGCTACAAAGATGGGTCAGTGTGTATGTATTGAATGTTATAGTGAGAGCTTGACCTGTTGGCAGCGTTGTGTCAAAGAATTATAGCACTGGTTCCCAAACTTTTTGGCATCAGGGATTGGTTTCATGGAAGACAATTTTTCCTTGGACTGAGGGGAGATGCAGGCAATGGAGAGTGGCTGTAAATACAGATGAAGCTCTGCTCCCTTGCCTGCCACTCACCTCCTGCTGGACCAGTCCATGGCCTGGAGGTTGGGGACCCCTGAATTATAGGATCAAACGTCACCATTAGTGAGCTTTTATTTTAATCTTATTTTAAGATTTAAGACAATCTGGTCTTAGACTCTAGGATATTTCTAAGACTGGGGAGACTCTCTAGCAGGTATCTGTCACTATCCTGACATGTGAACTTCTCAACCCTGGAACTGTGTCTCAGAGTTGGCAAGTTCAGCGACTTCTCATGGACTCAGCCTGCATTATATATCCAAGAACACAGCAGAAAACGATCCCCACTATGTGCTAGCACTGTGCTGAGTGTTTTCATCCAGGTTTTTCTATTTTATCCTCACATATTCCTTGGAGGTGTTATGTTAAATAAAGCTATGCTAGAAGCTCTCACAAAAGAAATCCATACTTTCAGAGCTTCTTATACTAGATATTTCTCACAGAAAAATCAGAAGAATGTTCTTAGTTTGTAGGCAGTTTTCCTCCATGTGGTGACTCAGAGGCCAAAGTTCCTTTCACCAGGAGAGACTAAAATCTCCTATAGTAGGAATAAGCAAACTCTGGCCTGGGGGCTAAATCTGGCTGCTAACTGGTTTTGTTTGTTGTTTTGTTTTTAATGATCCATGAGTGAAGAATGTTTTTTACATTTTTAAATAGTAGAGACAAAACAGAAATCTAATATTTCCTGACACATAAAAATTAAATGAAATTCACTTTTAGTGTCCCTACACAAATTATTTTTGAGACACAACTATGCTCATCTGGAGTACATATTGCCTGTGACTGCTTCTGCTCTAAAAGGCAGAACTGAAGAGTTGCCACGGAGATTGTGTGATTCACAAAGCCAAAAAATATTTACTATCTGGCTTCAGTGAACTTAATGTGTACTTCCAACATTCGTATGTTGAAGCCCGAATTCCCAGTGTGATGGTATTAGTAGGAGGGTCTTTGGGGAGCAATTACTTTCACATGAAGTCGTGAAGTACAGCCCCTGTGATGGGAGCAGTGCCTTTACAAGCAGAGAATGAGGACTGGAGCTCGCTCTCCCTCTCTCATTCTGCCTGTCTCTCTGAGATATGTGAGAACACAGCAAGAAGGGTGACCATCTGCAAGGTGAGAGGAGGGCCTTCACCAAGAGCCCAACCATGCTGACATCCCTGCCCTCATATTTTGAGCTTGTGGGAAACAACTGTTTAAGGCATCTGCTATTGTTATGGCAGCTCAAGCTGACTAAGGCAGTGTCCCTTAACAGAAAAAGCCTGTTGACTGTGACTCTAGAACTTTCTGACAGACTGAAGTTCTACCCACAGAAAGAGAGTGGGAAACAAATTCTAACTCAAAGTTGAGAGACGTTAGTGGCTTTCCCAAAGTCTTAGGATTCCATGTTGCATATCCAGGATTCAAACATAGATCTCTCTGACCTCAACTCTCAAAATCTGTTTTTTCCTTTACTTTTAGGCTCTTGAATCTCCTCACTAATGTACTCATTTATAACTTTCTAAAAGGATATATCTTTGAGAAACTGATGTCAGGCAAATATGCCTCATCACATCATTTTACTTTAACATGCATTGAACTCTAGTTATGCTCTGATAATAACTTTGAAAAAAAAAAGCATTTAGTATGAAATTTAAAAACCCAGTGTGACTCTGCATGTAATGACTATGTGCCAACCAGTTAATAAATCTTCAGAACAATAGCACTGTTCCCAATAATGTTTTGTATTTCAAAATGATTAATTTTAAACAGTACTTTATATCCCTTGTGTATGATGTCTCAGATCCCATGAGATAAGCAAAACAATCTCTATGCTACTGTGGAACAGAAATAAAATATGATAGGATTTTCTGATGACTCTGAGGAGTTGAATGGCTCCTACGGGACTGCCAAGTTAATTAAAATGAACATAGGATTACTATAGTCTATTATGGCACAATTATGCTCTTCCCTCCTTTTTTGTTCCCTCCTTAAAGACTTTATAATAAAGGTCAAAGTGAGAAAAATAAATAACAATTTTTCTAGTTACGCTCTTGAATGGGATGTGTTCCACTAAATTTAAGGGGACCTAAGTTTGCTAGGTTGGAATTCCTTGATGACCACCACCTCATGTATAAGGGGATAGAAGAACTAGAAAGAAATGGTCATGAACTACTTGTAATCACAACTGCTCTAGGTGTACTTACCTTATACTTAGACCTGCAGAACAAACAGAGACAAAATGGTCAATTGATGAAGTGGTAGAGGAAGTAGGAGAGACAACATCCTGAGATTGATATACAAAGACTGGGCACACAATGGGTTTCTTTCTTTAAAAATACTTCATTTAAACTATACTCCAACTGTCTATCTAGCATTTGTAATTGTCCACACACACAGACATGCAACATTCCTAACAAATGAGAGAATGTCTTTCATTTAGGTGGGATGCTTGATGTATAGCAAACAGAGGATTTGAACATACAACTTTCTTTACCTTTTGACATCATGTTGCCACGGGTACTTCCCTGGTAGCTCAGTGGCAAAGACTCTGCCTGCAATACCGGACGAGAAAAGATGTGGGTTCCATCCTTGGATTGGGAAGAACCCCTGAAGAAGGGCGTGGAAACCCACTCCAGTATTCTAGTATTCTTGCTTGGAGAATCCCATGTACAGAGGAGCCTGATGTTCTACAATCCATAGTGTCATGAAGAGTCAGACACAACTGAAGTGACTGAGCACACACACATGTCCACTGTGCCTCTAGTGTGATGGCCACTCGTTCTCCATCCATGTTTAATTCCACCCTACCCATCAGTTCTCTCTCGAAGCCATAACTGAGCATAACCTGGTTTTTGTGGGTCAGTGTTAAAGGTTATACACCTTTCAAAGCCATCATATCAGAGAGTTGACAGCCAAACACCATGTCAGTTGAAGTCTTTTTAGTTCCAGGTATCAGAAAAATGGGCTCAAGTAGGGCAAATAATGAAATTAATTTAGGATTACTATTTAGGCACACATAATTATTTTTTTACACATAATTATTATAATGAATAACATCCAGTAAGCCTTGACTCACTAGCTCAATGACATCTCCAAGGACTCAGCTTTCTCCATCTTTTGTCTTTATCTTCTACAGTATCCATTTCATTCCAAAACCTAAGCCTTCAATATTTCAAGGAAGAAACCAGAAAATCCAGAAATAACATGGCTCTTCTTTCACAATGAACAGTAAAGGAATCAGCTTCAACTGAACTATCTTGACACACCTCCTCAACTGCATTTTAATTATACAGTCTTATATCCCATGCCCAACCCTGAATCAACTCTTGTCATCAGGGTATTGAATAGACACTTGTTTTAGCTCCAGTCTTATTCTCTAGTCTTAAAGTATGGGAAAAGTCAATTTCTTGGAAACCGCGTGAAATCACAAATAAAAACCAGCTGCTACCAAGCAGAAAAAAGGGGATGGATGCTGCAGAAACATATTAATCAAAATAGGGTAGATTATTTTGTGATAACAAATGATCCCCAGATCTCAGTAGCCTAAAACAACAAATGTTCATTTGTGCTATTCTTTCATCATTGCCAGCTGGGCATTCTGCTCTATGTCATCACTGCTTTCCAGGACCCAGTTTATAGAACGGGTGCTTTCTGGATATTTAACAAATAGATTAAAAGAGGGAGAAGAGAATATGAGGACATATACACTCACTTTTAAAGAGTCTCCACATCAATTTTGATTGAATGTCAAAAACAGGTGATAAGGCCACAAAGGAGGAGAGGAACTGCATGTTCATGGAAGGGAAGGGTTAAAATATTTATGAGAAGCCTTCATAAATATTCTAAGAAACAACCAACAAGTAGCCATCATATCTATCCTGAGTTAGAGAAAAAGTTTAAACACCACAAAAGTATTTAAAGAGGATGATGTTATAAACTTGAAGAATTAGGGCCCCTCTAGCTTCAGTGGTAAAGAAACCACCTGTAATGCAGGAGGCGTGGCAGGAGCCATGTGTTCAGTCCTGGGGTCAGGAAGATCCCCTGAAAGAAGAAATGGCAACCCACTCCAGTATTCTTGCCTGGAGAATTCTACGGACAGAGGAGCCTGGCAGGCTACAGTCCAGGGGGTTACAAAGAGTCAGACACGACTGAGCAACAACAGCAGCTGGGAAAGACGTTGAATTGCTGTCAGGTGCTCCCTTAATTCTTATCCCTTCATTGATATTTCCATTGCATAATAATAGTTCTATCACAAAGTTTATAGCAGAAGAATCAACTAAAATAAAGAAAATACATGGAGTTAGCAAGAATACAGTTACAATTATTACTTTATATAATTTTATGTATTTTAAGGAAGATGAGAGAAGAAACCACAAGAACATATAGAGAGAGCTTACTATATTAAGCTTTATAATTAGAAAAAAAGAAAATACATGGAGTTAAGATTAGATCATAAAGACATTCTATCTTCTGTTGTATGCCCAGGCAGTATATTCAAGGACCTGAATGACATTCCTTTAGAACTCACAAGCACTGCATTTACTCAAAAGCTAATGGGAGAGATATGCTCAGAAGAAAGCTGAGGCTAATTTTAACTTTAACTTGAAACCACCAGTGATTTAAGCAGCTTATTTGGATGTTATCAGAGTACATTGTCATAGCCCCTGCCCACGCCCCCGCTTTTTTTGTCTTTTCTAACAAGAACAAACAAACAAAAAACTGAACAGAAAAAACCTTTTGTGATGCCCCAACCAGAAAAATGTACGCTCTGTAATTCTGATTTAAAAATCAATCTCAAAAAGTCATTGAGAGAATAAATAACAATAAAAGAGAAATAGAATGGCCTAATAGAAAAAGAGGAGTTCTGAAAGACACTGCCCAAAAAAGAAGTTTGATGGGTGGTCTCTATGAGATTAATGGACAAAAATAAATCAAAACTCAATCCATTCTTCCTTTAGAAATAAGCAAAAATGCCTTCACAAGAAAACTTTGTTTTCAATGTTAGTTTTTCTTTTAGTAAAGGGAAATGAGAATCTTAAGGGCTAAAGAAAACCCATCCCTACAGTGATGTCACACAATGTTATGAAGCAGGAAAAGCAATGATCAAAGGGTCTTCCCATGTGTACATGCCACATTTGGCATTTTAAAGAGTTTGATCATCTAACTGTGAGATTTTTCTTTAATGATATCTATCCAATTAACTGTGATAGCCTCTTCGAGGCTAGGAAAAATACTGTATCAAACTTAAGCATTTAAAAGTTTGTTTCTTGAGAAAGAAGAATGGAGCTGGAGGAATCAACCTGCCTGACTTCAGACTCTACTACAAAGCCACAGTCATCAAGACAGTATGGTACTGGCACAAAGACAGAAATATAGATCAATGGAACAGAATAGAAAGCCCAGAGATAAATCCACGAACCTATGGACACCTTATCTTTGACAAAGGAGGCAAGGATATACAATGGAAAAAAGACAACCTCTTTAACAAGTGGTGCTGGGAAAACTGGTCAACCACTTGTAAAAGAATGAAACTAGAACACTTTCTAACACCATACACAAAAATAAACTCAAAATGGATTAAAGATCTAAATGGAAGACCAGAAACTATAAAACTCCTGGAGGAGAACATAGGCAAAACACTCTCCGACATAAATCACAGCAAGATCCTCTATGACCCACCTCCCAGAATATTGGAAATAAAAGCAAAACTAAACAAATGGGACCTAATGAAACTTAAAAGCTTTTGCACTACAAAGGAAACTATAAGTAAGGTGAAAAGACAGCCCTCAGATTGGGAGAAAATAATAGCAAATGAAGAAACAGACAAAGGATTAATCTCAAAAATATACAAGCAACTCCTGCAGCTCAATTCCAGAAAAATAAATGACCCAATCAAAAAATGGGCCAAAGAACTAAACAGACATTTCTCCAAAGAAGACATACAGATGGCTAACAAACACATGAAAAGATGCTCAACATCACTCATTATTAGAGAAATGCAAATCAAAACCACAATGAGGTACCATTACACGCCAGTCAGGATGGCTGCTATCCAAAAGTCTACAAGCAATAAATGCTGGAGAGGGTGTGGAGAAAAGGGAACCCTCTTACACTGTTGGTGGGAATGCAAAATAGTACAGCCGCTATGGAGAACAGTGTGGAGATTCCTTAAAAAACTGGAAATAGAACTGCCATATGACCCAGCAATCCCACTTCTGGGCATACACACAGAGGAAACCAGATCTGAAAGAGACACGTGCACCCCAATGTTCATCGCAGCACTGTTTATAATAGCCAGGACATGGAAGCAACCTAGATGCCCATCAGCAGATGAATGGATAAGGAAGCTGTGGTACATATACACCATGGAATATTACTCAGCCATTAAAAAGAATTCATTTGAACCAGTCCTAATGAGATGGATGAAGCTGGAGCCCCTTATACAGAGTGAAGTAAGCCAGAAAGATAAAGAACATTACAGCATACTGACACATGTATATGGAATTTAGAAAGGTGATAACGATAACCCTATATACAGAACAGAAAAAGAGACACAGAAATACAGAACAGACTTTTGAACTTTGTGGGAGAATGTAAGGGTGGGATATTTCAAAAGAACAGCATGTATACTATCTATGGTGAAACAGATCACCAGCCCAGGTGGGATGCACGAGACAAGTGCTCGGGCCTGGTGCACTGGGAAGACCCAGAGGAATCGGGTGGAGAGGGAGGTGGGAGGGGGGATCGGGATTGGGAATACATGTAAATCCATGGCTGATTCATATCAATGTATGACAAAACCCACTGGAAAAAAAAAATAATAAAAAAAAAAGAAAAAAATAAAGAAAAGTTTGTTTCTTACTTTATTAAGTAAATATGTGGTACATTTCAACCACACACAGTCTAGGAGCTGGGAACAGAATGGGAACAGTATGGATAGGAGTAAACTTTCATAAACTCCTTTCTTATGTAAGTTAAGGTCCACTTTAGCTAAGGTCAGCACATGGCTGTGGGGATGAAACGCATGGAAATCACAAAGTCAGTATTCATCTTAGAACCACTGAAAATCATAAAACAGAGCAGAAAAAGAAGAAATATCAAAGGCCCTAGGAGGCAGGAAGTGCAGATACGAGCAAGGAAACAAAAGAATAGTGACAGTAAATGATTACATCAGGCTGATTGAGACCCTTGAACAGTTCTACCTTTCATATAACAGCTCAGTTAAATCTGAAAAGGGTTTGAGGCGTGCTTTTATTATCCCCACTTCACAAATGAGAAAACAAGCATGAAGACATGTAAACTAAGTGACTTACTCAAAATCACACCCCTCAGCCCAGATCCAGAATCTGTGCTCTGAACCACATGCGGTCACTGACAAAACCAAAACAGAGCAAATAGTTCATTTTCCATTCCTAAAAGTTGGACAATGTTAACCTTGGAGAGACTACTAGGACATTAGAACATAAAGCAGTTTTTTTGTTTTTTTGTTTGTTTTTTAAATTTATGAACGCTGGTATCAACTCGCCTGCATAGGAATAAATAAATCATTTATTTCTGGAAAGACATTTTTGCCAACAAGGGTCCATCTAGTCAAAGCTATGTTTTTTCCAGTAGTCAAGTATGGATGTGAGAACTGGACTATAAAGAAAGCTAAGCACCAAAGAATTGATGCTTTTGAACTGTGGTGTTGGAGAAGACTCTTGAGAGTCCCTTGAACTCCAAGGAGATCCAACCAGTCCATCCTGAATATTCATTGGAAGGACTGATGCTGACACTGAAACTCGATTACTTTGGACACCTGATGCAAAGAACTGACTCCTTGGAAAAGACCTCATGCTGGGAAAGATTGAAGGCAGGTAGAGAAGGGGATGACAGAGGATGAGATGGTTGGATGGCATGACGTCTCAATGGACATGAGTTTCAGCAAGCTCTGGGAGTTGGTGAAGGACAGGGAAGCCTGGCATGCTGCAGTCCATGGGGTTGCAAAGAGTCAGACATGACTGAGCGATTGAACTGAACTGAACTGACAAGCACCAGAGATTAAAAAGAGTCACATTCACATTAGACTAATTCCAGAAACTTTAAGAACACAAGTTATCCTGTAGTAGAGATCAAGTATCTTCATGTTGTTAAAGCATGTGTCAACATGGAATAATGATTATACAATAAATTAATACATAAATGGATGAATTATAAATATGTGTTCAGTTTTTCTTTTCAAACTTCTATTTTCTTAAGTTCTTACTGATATTCTTCAAAGAAGAATCAGGAGTTTTTTAATGAAGCACAAAAACAAAATAATTATACAATTTCTAAAAGAATTCAGAATGTCTTAAGAACACATATCAGGATATACCATACAGTTTGCTTCCCCCTACCTTACATGGGACTGGGGAATGGGACATTCATTGCAATGGAAACTCATTGGTAGGATTCATCAGATGAACTCAGTATTTCTAACTGAAAATGTTTCCCTGGGCATACTGAATTATTTTTATAAGCTTTGCTCTATCTTCGGTGCTCAAGCCCTGTGACCAAAACAAAATAAAACAAACAAAAAGCCCAGATAGATAAATAGAGAAAATTTTGACTTTATTTATTCAGGTCTTAGTTACCATATGTGGGGTCTAGTTCCCTGATCAGGGATTGAACCCAGGCCCCCTGCACTGGGAGCGTGGAGTCTTAGCTACTGGACTACCAGGGAAGGCCTGAAATTCTTGGTTTTAGGCATAGTCAGTGGTGTGTATTTATTCAACTGTTTCAATTAACTAAGAGCACAAGTTTCCCAAAAATCTCAGTTTGTTTTTGCTAGATAAAACACAGGATGCTCAACTAAATCCGAATTCCAGATAAATAACAAATAAATTTTAGTATAAGTATGTCCCAAGCATTGTATGTGTTTGATCTTTTCCCTCTTCTCTGGCAAGTCTGTCACTAAGGTCTAAGAAGCAGGGGTTGCCCTGGGAGAATGCTGCAGCACCAGACACATGTATCTGCCTATAAACTGGTTCTGCTACCCTGAGTAAGTTGCCTTGCCCCACTCAACCTCAGTTTCCTTATTGGAAAAGACAGAGGAGTTAGGCTACTTGAATTCTGAGGACCCTTTCTTCTGTACGTTTGATAGATTCGACTAGTCTCCAACAGTCTGGACTACATGCAAAGGAAAGAAGAATGATGTCATTGTTTGTAAAATGTCCTGTGAGGCAGAGAAATAAATTATGAACCATTCACTTATTATCATTCTCGCCAAGAAGAGGAGAAAAAGAACAACAGCAGCAGCAAATTAGACAAATGATGAGGGCAGGACACAGCTGTCTTCTGGAGATTTTCAACTAGATAAAAGAGTGTGACCTGGGGTGTGCACCTCTCAGATTCCTGCTGTTCTCCTTGGAGGTTACCATTTGTCCCACCCACAGGGTTCCAAAATTAAGAACCAGCCTCTTTTATGAGGAAAAATAATTCTAAAGTATTTATAAGAAGCTAAGATACACAAAGCTGTGAGAAAAATGCTTTTAAAATTATATTTGCATTCATTTAGGGGATAGAATGCTGAATGTAACTATTTTAGCTCAAGAAGTTTTCTGGGCTCAGTTTTTGCTATAGAAGAATTACTTTTTGTGGAGTAGCAGACAGTAGCAGGATACAAAGGTACAGCTGTGCCATTGCCATTTGTCTAACTTGGCAAGACTAATTCATACACCTCATACCACTTTCCCTGAGAGCTCTATATGAAGGATTATCCCAGTCCCTTCATTGCTCCATTGTTCTTAATTGCTCAGCATTTCCTGTTCTGGCTTGAAGTAAATCAGAAATGTAAAGACTTACATGGAATATATGTGTGAAAAGAATACCAGTTATTCTTCTTTTCCTGGGAGTTAAAAATACAGTTCTTCAGTTTCTACACTGTGAGCACCATTTCATTCTAGAGAAGGATAAAAACACAAAGCTACTTCCCACTGTGGCAAGAGATTCTGGGAAATCTTTTCATAACAAGACCATGAACACAAGAATATAGGGCTAATTTGGGAAAACCACCACATAACATAAGAGAAATCCTGTGAATATTTTGGTTGGGAGTATGTCACAAGCAAACACAGATGTTCCCTGGGTTAAGTAGACTTTTCCTTCAGGAATTCCAATTTTTTTTTTTCCCCATGAAAGGAAGTCCAGGAGAACCATGAATGTGATTCTCTACAGTGAAAAGTTGCACAACTGCTATGCCTAATCACAGTAGAATTAAAAATTTAGAGAGAGCAGGCTGACAGGGTTTACTGGCCCCTGAGGACTAAACTGTTTTGCCATGATCTATACTGTGCTAAGTCGCTTCAGTCCTGTCCAACTGTTTTCAACACCATGGACTGTAGCCTGCCAGGCTCCTCCATACATGGGATTTCTCAGGCAAGAATATTGGAATGGGTTGCCACTTCCTTCTCCAGGGGATCTTCCCAACCCAGAGATCGAACCTGGATCTCCTGCATTGCAGGCAGATTCTTTACCATCTCAGCCACCAGGGAAGGCCCTGTACAATTAGAGGATTCCAATTCCACCTAATCTGGTAGGCTGCCCTGAAAATCTTCTGTAAACCTTCAACTCTGTTTGTTATTTCCTGGGTCACATATACAGGGCAGTGAGCAGGGTGGAATCAGAAAATATAATTCTCAGTCAAGATTTTCCAATCTTGATGCTACTGACATTTGGGGTAGTAACATTCTTTGTAGTAACTGTCCTGCAATACTACAGAAAGCTAAACACTACACACCCGGGATCTACACAGCAGTGACATATCACCACTTAGTTGTAACAACCAAAAATGTCTTCAGACACTTCTAAATGTCTCCACGGAGAAGGCAACAGAAAATTGATCATGGTTAATCCATGAAAGGAGGTGCTTAGGCTCACAGGGTAGGATTTAGACTATGATAAAATAAAGCCCAGGAATATTAATATATGAAAGGTGTCTATATTTCTTCTGTGTTGTACCATTCTCATCTTGATAAAGACAACCTCACATAAACTGTACAGCTTAATGGGGCACCATAATCACTTAAGGTAAACAAAACCTGTTGACTGTAAATGTTGCTCTTCTGCCTTCAGACGGACAATATTTTGAATGTTGCCTTCTTGACTAGTCAGTCACAATAGGATCTATACCTCTTAAAACCCCACAGTTTTCAACTTACAACAGATTTCCTTAATTGGCCTATATATTCCTTTAAGATCTAGTCCCTGGATACCCTACAAGCCTCCTCTCCTCTTTCTACCCCATGTGTATTCTCAAAATTATCTGTGTTACTACAGCGGCCCATTTCTCAGCCTGGATTGCATGTCTCTCCAATGAAACTTGTGAGCTCACTGAACATAGACCCTGTATGTTTCTCCTTTTCTTTTCAACACTAAGCACAGTTCCAGCACAGTAAAGTCCACTAATTCTTTTAGATTGTTTTTTTATGTGGACCATTTATAAAGTCTTTATTGAATTTGTTACAATATTGCTTCTATTTCATGTTTTGGTATTTTTTTGCCATGAGGCATGTGGGATTGTAGCTCCCCAACCAGGAATCAAAACCACATCCCCTGCATTGGAAGGCAAAGTCTTAACCACTGGACTGCCAGGGAAGTTTCCACTATTTCTTTTAAAGGATGAAATAAAATAATAGTATTTCTTTAAAAACTCTTAAATGGCATTTCTACTTTCTTACAAATCATCTCTACTCCTTCAGTCACCTCCTCCTTATAGTCAAAATCATTGGGTTGGCCAACCAAATAGATATAGAATTGACTCAAAGAATAAGTTTTTTATTTTCCCCCTGGAAATATAGAACTCCAGTTACATATCCAAAGATTTAAATGGGGTTCTTATGCATTTATTATCCTGCTTATTATTAGTTTTTCAATAGAAGGGTCTGTTGTGTAATGATTAAGAGATAAAAAGTGAAAGGAGATGCTATGCCTAGGGTCTCAACTTCTTTAAAACATTCCCAGAATTAAGTGGTTTGCATGTGTTGATGGAAAAAGAAAGTAGAGTAGGTCAACCAAACAAAAATAGTGAGAAAATTCTATTTCCTTTGGATATAGCAGGAAAATCATTATGAAAAATTAAAACATTTCTCTAATTCATCAAGATATAATTCTTTTCTTTCCTTCTGTTGTTTTGTTTGTTTGTTTTGTTTTTTGTGGGGAGGAGGGGGTGGCAAGGAGGGTTCCCTCTCAGCACAGTCTATTTCAAAACCTGAGAACCAAGTAGTGACCTTAAGTGCCAGCATGGCCAGTCTCTTCTTTACCCCACAAAAGAGGACGGGACATAGAAAGATTCTGGTTTTAGGAGTGAATTAAAATTTATTTCCTTTTCTTCATGCCACATTAACAAGATTTATGGTAAATGAGAGAATGTACAAGGTAGTTTTTCTGTCAATTCCCTGAAGCTGTTATGAGCCTAGAAAAGAATCTAAATGAAGTTCAGTGGCAATGAAAGTATGAATTGTGAAGCACAGGAATGCCAACTAAGTCATGTTTCATCAGTCACCAAAATTAATTCTGAATTTCATGTACTCACGCAGACTGTCCAAACAAATGTGCTGGAAGTCATGTAACACTAATACATAGGACTGAGATAAAACACCAAAGCTGCATTTATTTGCTAACTGTGTGCTTTCCACTGGTCATCAATGAGAACATGAAACAAGATCTCTAGCTAAAATGACATTTGGCCTAAGAACTACTATAAAATATAGCAGGGGGTGAGGGAGTGGGTATCCTTTAATGAAGGGGTTTGCAAGCTTTTTCCCTGTAGGGCCATATAATAAATAGTTTAGGCTTTGCAGACATATCATGTCTGAGGCAACTACTGAGTTCAGCTCTAGTAACAGGAAAGTAGCTGCACACTAACACTAACAAATTGGCTATGTTCCAATAAAATTTATTTGCAAAAACAGGTGATGGGCTGGATCTGATGGAAGGGCCACAGTTTGCTATCCACTGCTGTTTTAATGTTAGGCAACCAAGAACTGAGTGATAGCCCGGATAAGAAGCAAGGTGGAGTTTGTTATTCTTTCCTAATTTCTCAGTAGATGCATGTTTGCATTTAATACTGCACAGTCATTAATTTAAAATGGAACCTCCAGTGACTCTGAACGGGTAATTAGTTAAAACAAGGTAAACGTGTCAAGTGTCTGTCAGTTAGCTATCTGATCTGTCTCAATCCACACATGTTAAGTCAGTGAAGGAGCAAAATTGTAATTTTCCAGAACACACAACCAGACTGCTCTGCATGCCTCTAATGAGGAAAAGCTAATTATTTTATTATCTTAACATAAACCTCCCCAAATTAAATATTTCCAGGGTTGTAAACTGTTTGCCTCCAAGCTTCATCAAAAGCTTAAAACCAGCCATTTCACTTTTGAAAGCAACATTCTTGGTCTCCTCAGAGTTCAAATAAAGCCTTGACATTTTTTTAGACCTTTATCCTTTTTACATTTAAAAAAAAAAAAAAAGACTCTGTTTATGTTTTTCTCCTCACTGAGAAGGTACAATACCATTCCTTCCTGTTGCTAGAAGAGTGCAGAGGTTCTGAAACAAGTTAGAACACTTTTCATGGTTTTCCCTTTAAATCCAGCTCTAATCCCTTTAGTGCTGGCTGATTTTTATGTGTGCCTTGATAGGCACCTCGGCCTTCCCCAGTTGCTCAGTGGGTAAAGAATCCACCTGCAACGCAGGAGACACAGAAGTGGGTTTCATCCCTAGGTTGGGAAGATCCCCTAGAGGAGGAAATTCTTGCCTGAAAAATCCAAAATTCTTGCCTGAAAAATCCCATGGACAGAGGAGCCTGACGGGCTACAGTTCAAAGGGTTGCAAAGAGTCCGACATGATTGAGCAACTAATTGTGTATGCATTATATATTAGCATTTTGTCTCTTATATATATATCTATACCTATATCTATATCTATATATATATCATTAGCTTTTTTATCCTCCAAGCTAAGTATTCCAACTGTTTTTATTCTCCTTAAATTTTGGCATTACAACCTCATTTGGCTGAAACTTTTCCCTCAATTTATTTAATTCCATGGATTTAAGTTTCAGAATATATAGGCAGAGGGATGAGCCAAATAACCAAGTTTTGCTCCTAAATTTTCTGATCTGTTATTGAACCTGTAAAGCCCAGGGTTTTCATGTTTCTTCTTCTCTTTATTCAGAGTCAACAAAAAGCCACACTTCTTTTAAGCCATCAAGTAAAATTAAGTCCCAAGTGGCAGTCCCAAAACCATTGGTGTTCAATCCTTTCCTGTGTTTCTACAGGGGGAGGTATCAAGCCAGTTTATAATTTTCATTACCTGTATCTTATAATATGTGATCATATTCAAATGTTTTTATTTTCTCAAGCTTTAAAGTACCTCTCACTCATTCTCTCTTAGGCCAATTTTTTTAAATGTCCTTTATTCTTCACAATATCCAGAGCAAGCCATGTCCAATTACTACACATGCTCCCTATTCTCACTTGAAGTTTGACACCTTCAATTACTGAAAATAAACATATTCTCTTGGAACTTTGGTGGCAGAGGATTGAAAAGTGACTGAGACCTGCAACAGAATGCCGGCCTTAACAACTGCATCATCAGTCAAAGACAGGCTGTGTTCTTACCCACCTGATTACTTCCTCTGGGAAGAAACTGTGGCAACTGGGAATGCAGTACTAATTCCTTTACTGTGTTTTAGAGAGAAGCTTGATGGGCTCCAGGTTAGACATTTACAACTGGCTCTCTGTTTATATTTCATGGGGCATGAAGAAGTGGACTTCAGGCTGGATACTAGCAACTGTTAGCATTTCCTGAGATGACAGATAGCTGGGCTCCAGTTAAGGCACTTACAATCTGCCTCCTGTTTGCCCTCCAAAATGGAAGTAACAACAGAAACAGGGTAAAAAGTCAGTGTTTGTCTCTTGTAAACACCTTAAGGTAATAGTCATGGCAATAGTAAAGAAATAGTCATGGCAAGGACAAAGATGGGCAACACTCTGAGTAAAGGATTAAGGGATCTTCACTACCCTCCTTTTTGGGACAAGGGAGACATTGCATATGTGCAGAAAGGCTCCTTGTGGGTCAAAATTCAGGGAATAATAATAGGCCATAATGAATCTTGCTCTTCCAGAAGCCTTCACTTTGAGATCCATTTGGCTGAGGGGTTACGTGCACATCCACTGGAGAGTCCTAGGGTAGGTAAAATGTGGGAAAATAAACCAGATAACTGGTTTGACAAAAGACAAAGACCAGTAAGAACTGACCTGTATAAACAACTTAACCACCTCTTTACTGCACTCCTCACTGAGGAGATGGCCCACACACTTTCTCTCCAGGTGTGTCTCTCTGCCTTGCCTCTGTCTTAACTAAACAAATCATTTCTCTGTGTGCTCTCCTATCTGTTGTGCTATCTCTAGTAATAAACTTTGTATCTGCATTTACAGTTTCTGCCTGCATGATAAATACATTTTTCACTGGGGAAGAAGATTCAGGGATGAACACCTTCTAGCCTCTAACCCTTGCTGGTTTGATGGCTGGGATTCCTGGTTTTCATCCAGGCTACCCAGGTTCAATTCCTGGGCATGGAATTAAAATCTAGCCTCACATAACCGCTTACTGTCAGATATTACTGAGATCAGAAATGTCATAGAGCCTTGGAATCTCCCACGTAAGCCTATATTAAAGTCTTGTTCAGATCCTCAGTTTTATTATGTGTCCTCATTTGGAGTTCTTAAGAACTGTTGATAGAAGGAAGGGAAGAAGAGAGGGAGGAAAGGAGGAAGAAAGAAATTTATATATTTATATGAAGACAGTCTCCTTGGCACAAATCACCAACTGAGTGCTTTCATTTTTTTTCTGTTTTTTTTTTCCCCAGGGGTGAGGGATAGGGGTGGGTGTGGATTGGGGTGACTATGAGGAATAACTGGAGGGTTCCTTTGTGGTGATGCAAATGCTCTGTACCTTGACTCGGGTGGTGGTACACAAATCTACACTTGTAGACACACAAATCTACATGCACACTGTACCCATGTCAATGTCCTGGTGTTAATATTTTACTATCATTACATGAAACATAGGCATTGGGGAAAACTGGATGACAGATACAAGGGGCTTCTCTGTACTATTTTTGCAGATATCTATGAGTCTATAATTATTTCACAGTAATAAATTAGGGGGAAAATATCCTTCCAAGGGGACACCAAAGGCCTGATAAACTCCTCCCTCAGGTTTCTCAGACTAGAAGAACAATATCATTCAGTATGTTTTCTTAACAGTTGCTTTAAGTTTAAAATGCATGAGCAACCACCTGGATTTTTTTTTAATTATTTCAGAAAGGAGGGCTGTGAGAGCCCCCTTGTCACAATAATCTGATGAGTGCGAGTATCTGATTGAACGAAGGATACAAATGAATATCATGGTCTTTTAAAATTTTCTCAAGATACTGTACTTTCTCAAGATACTGCACTTTTATTTCCAAGTCTTTGAATTAAGTTTTCCAAGCAAATGCCATACCTGAGTTTTTTGTTCGGTTGTTCCTGTGGTTATTTGTTTACTTGTTTATCATCAGAAAAATCTGAGAACCCATGCAGGGGTGGGCACCAAGGAAATGTGTGAGAACATCTGTAACTTGTCTATAAGTTTAAGTAGACTGTCCTGTCTTTACTGAATGAGCAAAACGAGGTTTCTGAGAACCCAATCTTGGTTCTTCTCAAAAATCAGAACAATGAATCATTTTTGCTTTCTAGGTAAGCAGGCTCCAGAGACAAACTTTAACCATTTGTGTCGTGTAGAGTGTTAAAAACTAAAGAGAATTAAAAGTTTTAATAAAGTTTTAAAAGAAGAAAAACTAAGAAGTTGGTTTCCAGATTTCTCAAATTCTAAGGTCTTATCAGAATTCATAAGACAATGTGGGTTTCTAGTCCACAAACGCACATTCTTCCCTGAAGGCCCAGGGGGGCCTTGGCTTTTGAAGCTGCTGCCTACTTCTCTTGACAGGCACTTTAACTAGAAAAAAAATGCAGAAGAGGGAGAAAATTATTCTTTAACTGCTCAGGAAAGTAAAGAGACATTTGCTTTATCATTATAAATCCATTTTACCAGCTAGAGGTAGTAAAATTTAGCATTTAGTTAGCTAAAATTTAGCATACCCTTAAGAAGATGGATAGATGGGTAGGAAGGCACTCTGGGAAGAAGTGGAAAACTGTCAGATTCATGGAAGCATAGAATGATGGTTACCAGAACTGGAGAGAGGGGAAATGGAAAGGTGATGATCAAAGAGTACAATGTTTCAGTCATGCTAGATAAGTAACTTATGAAGATCTGCTATATAACAAATATAACTGTACATAGCTAACAATACTGTATACTCTACACTTAAAATCTGCTAAGAGTGTAGATTCCATGTTAAGTAATCTTAACATATACACACATGCACATCCATGCAAATAATAATAAAGGGTATGGTAGGAAACTTTGGAAGGAAATGGATATGCTTATGGCCTCAATGGTGGTGATGGTTTCACAGAAGCATGGACTGCAGCACGCCAGGCTTCCCTGTCCTTCACCATCTCCTGGAGTTTGCTCAAACTCTTGTCCATTGAGTCGGCGATGCCATCCAACCATCTCATCCTCTGTCATCCCCTTCTCCTCCTGCTCTCAATCTTTCCCAGCATCACGGTCTTTTCCAATGAGTCGACTCTTCTCGTCAGGTGACCACAGGATTGGTCTGCATCAGTCCTTCCAATGAATATTCAGGACTGATTTCCTTTAGGATTGACAAGTTTGGCCTCCTTACTGTCCAAGGGACTCTCAAGAGTCTTCTCTAGCACCACAGTTCAAAAGTATCTATTCTTCAGTGCTCACCTTTCTTTATGGTCCACCTCTCACATACATACATGACATCTGGAAAAACCATAGCTTTGACTGTATGGACCTTTGTTAGCAATGTGATATCTCTGTTTTTTAGTATGCTGTCTAGGTTTGTCATAGCTTTTAAGGAGTATGCATCTTTTAATTTTCTGGCTGCAGTTGGATCCATAGTGGTTTTGGAGCCCAAGAAATTAAAATCAGTCACTGTTTCCACTTTTTCCCCATCTATTTGCCTGAAGTGATGAGACTGGATGCCATGATTCTAGTTTTTTGAATGTTGAGTTCTAAACCAGCTTTTTCACTCTCCTCTTTCACCCTCATCAAGAAGCTCTTCAGTTCCCCTTCACTTTCTGCTATTAGAGTGGTTATCATATGAATATCTGAGGTTGTTAATATTTCTCCCCATAATCTTGATTCCAGCTTGTGAGTCATCCAGCCCAACATTTTGCATGATGCACTCGGCATAGAAATTAAATAAACAGGGTGACAATATACAGCCTTGATGTACTCCTTTCCCAATTTTCAACCAGTCCATTATTCCATGGCCAGTTCTAACTTGGCCAACATACAGGTTTTTCAGGACACAGGTAAGGTGGTCTGGTATTCCTATCTCTTGAAGAATTTTCCACAGTTTGTTGTGATCCACACAAAGGTGTTAGCATAGTCAATGAAGGAGAAGTACATAACTTACTGGAATTCTCTTGCTTTTTCTAAGATCCAATGGATGTTTTCAATTTGATCTCTAGTTCTTGTTTCTTTTCTAAATCTAGCTTGTACATCTGGAAGTTCTCAGTTCACATACTGTTGAAGCCTAGCTTGAAGGATTTTGAGCATTACCTTGTTAGCATGTGAAATGAGCACAATAAATGTGTGTGTGTGTGTGTGTGTGTACACATGTATATGGGCTTCCCAGGAGGCTCAGTGGTAAAGAATCTGCCTGCCAATGCAAGAGAAACAAGAGATGGTGGTTTGATCCCCCCTGGGTCAGGAAGATCCCCTGGATTAGCAAATGGCAACCAACTCCAGTATTCTTTGGAAAATTCCATGGATAGAGGAGCCTGATGGGCTACAATCCAGGGGGTTGCAAAAGAGTCAGACACAACTGACTATGAATGTACATATAAATATATACATTATGAATTTCGTGAGATGTGCTTCTATCTGTCTATTTAGTCAGGTAAGTCTTGTGTGGAGGTTAGAATGTCTCTTTACTATTTTCTAGCTCATATAGTGGAGGCTATAGCATGATACTCATGCAAGTTAGATGTAGTCATTTCAAATCCAAGGTCAACCACTCATTAGCTAAATGTCCTTGAGCAACTTATTTAAGGTTGTTAAGTCTCAGCTTCCTTAACTATAAATAAGACCTAATGACATCTGCCCCATAAAGATTTATGAAGATTAACTATTTAAGCTTTAGCATACTGACTTGTGTAAAAAACACTCAAGAAAATTTAGGTGTTAGTTTTGTCTCTTTACTGGATGGTTGACAACACTTTAAACCATAACCATAACAGAGTACACAATCAATAAATACTTGCTGACCGACTGAATGAATTTGTTACTCTTTCTTAACAAATAATATACACATACATACATATATGGGTTTCCCAGATGGTTCGGTGGAAGGCAGGAGACACAGGAGACAAGGATTCCATCCTTGGGTTGGGAAGATCCCCTGGAGAAGGAAATGGCAACCCAATCCAGTATTCTTGCCTGGAAAATCCCATGCACAGGGGAGCCTGGCGGGTTATAGTCCATGGTGTCACAAAGAGTGGAGAGATACATATATGTGCATCCTAAGTCACTTTAGTCATGTGTGACTATTTGTGACCCCATGGACTATAGTCTGCCAGGCTCCTCTGTACATGGGATTTTCCAGGCAAGAATACTGGAGTGGCCTGTATGTATACATATGAATACATATAAATACACACATGTATAAACATATGTATACACACATATACATATATTCCTATAAAAGCACACTGACCTGTCACATATTCACACCAGCCAAGGGTAAAATGCATGGAAGGGTTAACATCCACCCAATTTTATCTCTTTTGTAAAGGAGCCTTGGGTGAGAAAATGAGAATCAAACACACTGACAGCCTCTCTGCTGAATGAATACAGCAGGTTTCTCTAGTGAAGTGTTTTCTTTCAAAAAACCCAGATTCCATTAACTTGAGGCCAGCTTCTCTCATTGTACCTTTTGTATGTTTTCCCTCCCAGACATTTATTTCCCAACATCCCAAGGATGAGTAGAACACACGAAGAAGAGATAAGAGTTGTAACTGCCCCACTGAGCCAACAGGCCCCCAGTGTGAGATGAGACAGCTCAACATTATTACTTTACTCACTGAAAGGGAACCCTTGGGCCTGGATACAAGAAAAGAACAGCAAGAGAAAACTTGAGTGTATGGATATGAAACATGCCCAGGCCCAGAGTCAATAATCCTCATTGTTTATACAGAGATATTACTGTATTCATTTTTAATAGTTCAATAGTCACATGCTATGCAAAGAATCTTATTAAAAGGGCAAAGTCTTCTAGTAAGGCAAAGTTAACATTTACTGAGAAACTTCCAGCCAGCGTTTCTGCACACTCTTTTACATACATTGCCACATTTAACTCTCACAACAGTCCTTTGAAGTGTTATGACTGCAGTTCTCAGAGGAGGAGACTGAGGTTTAGAAACATGAAATAAACACCCCCGTCATACAGCTGACAAACTATGCTGTGGTTGTGCCAAGGTAGTGTGGCTCCAGAATGCACACATCTTAATCTTATAACTTGTGGCCATACAGGATTTTTTTTTAAATAAATCTGTTCAAAACTTTTCAAGTTATACATTTTATTTGTTTAGTTTCTTTGATTGAAAGACATTCAGGATCTCAGTTCCTGACCAGGGATCAAACCTGCACCTCTTGCATTGCAAGTGTGGAGACTTAATCACTGAATCACCAGGGAAGTCCTGTCATACAGGAATTTTGTGGTGTCAGTTACTTCTTGAAATGAGCAAGAAGATTCAATCATTTTTCTTGTTGTATTCATGGTAATATTTGTGGTAAAGATGTTCATACTTAATCAAGCTACATTCATCAACAAATGCTTTCTTAACTGCTTCATAGGCACCTGTTTAAACCTATGTAACTTTTTAAATGAATTAGTCATTAAATGGATAAATGAAAAGGTTAGCATAGAAATTCCATTCATTTAAAGTAGAAGTTTACAGTTCATAAATCTGTTTACACATGAATAAATTAATTTTGTCCTCAAAACAAATTCCTAGGATAAGTTGGCTTTCTCTACCATTCTCCAGTTGAGGCTTAGGTTACACACAGCTTGCTACTAGCACAGCCAGCACCCAAATCTTGTGCTCTTCCGACTCCATGCCCCTAAATCACAGCTACCTACAACCAATGACACTGCACTTGGAATCCATCCAATACAAACTGATTCTGTCATCAGACACTCCCTATCAGCAAATGAGCATAAGCACAGCTGCTGGGCTGGTGGTTTATTGTAACTAAATATTCATCAAAAGTGAGCACATTAACAGCTACACACAATAATTAAACCCAAATTAATTTCCTCAGTTAATACACACCACAGAATTAAATTAAACCTCACAGACAACAGGGCAGACTGAAACTATTAATCCTCCCATAAGCAACAATAATTATTTTTGCCAACATTTCTTTCGTTTGCATCTATAATGCTACGTTGCAATTTTTCACATACTGGTGATGATTCTCTGCTTTTCCAGATAGAGAACTTCATAGTATTAGTTCAAAGTAATCTGTCAGCAGAAATTTTCACGGACTCAGTTTAGGAGTAAATTGTTAACATTTGGGGCAGCAAGGTTCATCAGCAATAGTGCTATAATGTGCAATGGGACCCACTGATTGCAAATAGGTGTGCAAAATTAACAGATATAAACCCTGTAAATGACTGAAGACTAATTTCATGTTATATGGAATATGCCTACAAGTCACATATGAAATACTTCAAAAATTAATATTTCTGTTATTTATACACTTAATGAGTAGCAATCATGGTTTTCTCTGGTTGGAAAATTATGTTTGTAAAATGTATTGATATATATTTCAATAAATTCTTACTGGAGCTGTCATATGTGACTAAAACTATGCTAAATCCTGGGACAACAGTGCAAAAATAGTCACAATTCCTTTCCTCATAAATCTTGCTTTCAGTGGGAGACAGACATACTTGCAACTAGAAACTAAATAGTTTGTGCCAAAAGTATATAATGCCTACTTCAGGAAATAAGCATTGGTCAAACCAGTATGAGATGGCATCCATTAGATTGTGAAACATTGGGTAAATTGTTTAAACTCTTTAAACTTCAGTTTTTTCATCTGTAAAAATTGGTGTAAGGATCAGATAATGACAATATTTGCTACATTCATTGTATGCTCTCTATATGCCAAGCATTGTACTCAATATTTCGCATGTATCTTCTCATTTTTTACAGCAAACCTACAAGGTGAAATTAATATTATCAGTACTGTCATTTTGCATGGTTATAGAGGTTAGCTGTGGTCACACAGCCAATGGAATAATAGCTGATTTTGAATTCGGTTAAGAGGACTTTGTGAGCTGTGCTTAATCACCCAGTCTTGTCCAACTCTGCGACCCCAGGGACTGTAGCCTGCCACGCTCCTCTGTTCATGGGGATTCTCCAGGCCAGAATACTGGAGTGGGTTGCCATACCTTCCTCAAAGGGATCTTCCCAGCCCAGGGATTGAACCCAGGTCTCCTACATTGTAGGTGGATTCTTTACCATCTGAGCCACCAGGGAAGCCAGAGAGACATATTAACTATCAAGTTATTTTGCCAACTAAGTACAGAATTCAGACACAGACACAAGCATAGTTCTCCCTCTATGTAATCAACAACCAGGAATCTATCGAAAAGACTAACCAGTCTTTTTTCTTCCCAACTACTAACTGACATTTTAACTGGTAGTTCAGTCATGACAAAAAAGCACGTAATAAAACTTAATAACAAATATGTTTTCTCCAGAGGATACAGTTCTACAGTTTTCATTCAAGCATATGTTATTTCTGAGAAGAAACATATGTGAATTTCAGCACAGAGCTGTTTATTGGCAACTGATTAATATTTCTTGGCTATGAGTTTAATGGGGAGTTGAGAGTTCTTATAAATAGAATCTAGAAGATTGTCACCCTCTCACTGTTGAAATTTTCTTAAAGCAATAGAAAAAATCTGTGACTTTGGGCTAGGAATATTAGCTGCTAAGTAAATAAAGAGATTGGCCATCTATACGGAGTCCTGCCAAATGTTTTCCAAGAAGTGCTTTAATACTATTAAATAGATCAAAAAAGGATATAGGAAGAGAATACTATAAACAAATTATAGAGTCCTTCATTGCATATGTTACTGACTGCAGCAAGATCAAACTCCCATAAAATGTTTGTATTGGCCTCACACAGTTAAATTGTTCTGACAGAGACTATTCGTAAATGCAATGGGTTTCAGTTTTTATCTTCCCAAATGAGAATGATTAACCTTGTATCTGATGTATCAACTCTACTTCCTTGGTAGAACCTCCTTCCTCCTTCTGATTGTGTATTTGGCTGCTTCTGTCATGTACGAATCAGTCCTCCTTTTGGTGGCTCCTGATTTCTACGTGAGAATCAATATTTGGTTTCAGTGAAGTTTATTTTTTTTCCAGAGACAGCTACGATCTAGGCAAGATGGGCTTCTCATTTCACAGGACAGTAGCAGCATGTGATCTAAACTTTTCAATTACTGTGAATTCCATTTTATTTTTTACTCTGTTTCTTCCCTTTTCTTTTTTGCTGAAAGTCCTGGTACAAAGGCATTCTCTTTTTCTTGCCTTTTTGTGCAAAGGGAATAAATACATAGCCACAGGAGGTTCAGACAGTCATCTAGGGACCCAGGGAGAGCTAGCTTCTAAATGTAAACACGACAAAGAAAGGCAGAGAAGAAAGGAAGGAAGTAAAGAAGGGAGGGAGGGTGGGAGGGGAGGAAGAAATTATGATCTCACTGTAATGATGGATCAAGTTTAAATTAAAAGCTGAAACAGCTGTAAACTTTTATTTTTACTATTATGTATACCAAAAATTTCCCTTTATTGTTTAGCCAGTTTGAGTTGGCTTTTCTGCTACTTGAATTATGAACATTCTTACAAATACCACCTTATACCAAAGTGTATAAGAAAGGCTTGTAATTCATAAATCTTTTTGTGCATGTGATGACTTTCCTTTTTCAGTTCTCAGATCTTTGAAGCCTATCTAATTTTCTTTCTCCCTTCCAATGGGTAAATTAAAACATTTAAATCATTTAACGACCCAACCTGGATTCTAGTCTCAGATCATTGCAGTTAACAATCAAGAGTATTAGTTTTGCAGTGAGATAGATCTTGCATTTCCAGTGCAGCCACTTCTAGTTATCACCTTGAGATCAATGCCTTATCTTGGCACTGTCCAATTCTCCAATTCTTATTATGGAACTGTATTAGTTTGTTTTGGCTGCCAAAACAAATTACCACAAATTCGGCTGTTTAAACAACATAAATGTGTTCTGTTATAATCTTGTGGATCAGAAGTATGATCTGGGTCTCTTGGCCCCAAAATCAAGGAAGGCATTTGCAGGCTACATTCCTTCCTATTGGGCTTCCCAGGTGACTCTGTGATAAAGAATCCACCTGCAATGCAGGAGACATGGGTCAGGAAGATCCCCTGGAGAAGGAAACGGCAACCCACACCAGTATTCTTGCCTGGGAAATCCCATGAACAGAGGAGCCTGTGGTGTTGCAAAAGAATCTGACATGACTTAGCAACTAAACAACAACAACCCCTCCTGTTGTCTCTGAGTGGGAGCTATTTGCTTTTCCAGCTCCTGGCTCCCATCCTGTCTTCAAAGGCAGCAAGAGCAGGCCAAGTTCTTTTCATACCACTTCACTCCGACTCCGTCTGTCACATTTTTAGGGACTTTTGTGATTGCATTGGGCCCACCTGGAAAAATCTTTCCTTTGCAATGAAAAATAAGATTCACAGGTCCTGGGGCTTTGGACATGGACATCTTTGGGGTATTATTCAACCTATTACAATAATATACACTTTCCTTTCAGATTTGGAAGATTTAACGGCATAAACTACAAACTAATGGCATACACTAATAGCATAAACTGCACATAATAAGTAGATTTTAATTATAGGTACTATTATTAAACCATAAGGGAATAAGATTCAAATCAGTCTTTGATCTTCCAAATCAGGGTCTGAAGAACCAGGAAGAAGTGTATATACATAGTTAGCATTGCTTCTTTAACCTATTCTCAATCTGGTTTCCATGTGGTTTCTGTCCTTGCATTGCCATGTCCCTCTTTCCATTGCCCAGACTGCTTGCTGTAGTTCTTTCCCAGATGTGTTTAAACTCTTGACATGCTGATTTCCTGGATGGTAACAAGGCAAGCCTGTATTAATGCCACACACTTCGATAAATTATTAAACCAACTGGCGGAGGATGTTAATAGATAAAATAACATGCGAGGCACGTAAATTATTAACTTCTAACAAAAAAAAAAAGCCTCTAAACTCATTTTTTATAAACATGTCTATTTGAATTCTACCTCCCTGATATTAATATAATCTTAATATTATTCTTTTTATTATGACTAAAAGATTTGAATAATCTTTTAGTTCATTTATCACAATCAAAATTATTTTAAAAGAAACTTTACATCACCACTAAAAACAATAACACAAACTGGTATAACTTGTTATAAGTAGGCAATAACCAAACAAGTAAAGATAAGAAAATGGAAACAATGTTACTGGGGGTTATTGTTATTTGCCAATGCTTTTAATTGAAAGGGACATTAGTTTTATTGAAAGTCCATGAACCCAAATATCCCTCAACAGATAATAAGCTCCGGTACAGTCATACAATGGAGCATACAATTAGATCAAATCCTGCTGCTGCTACTGCTTCTAACTCACTTCAGTCCTGTCCGACTCTGTGCGACCCCATAGACGGAAGCCCACCAGGCTCCCCTGTCCCTGGGATTCTCCAGGCAAGAACACTGGAGTGGGCTGCCATTTCCTTCTCCAATGCATGAAAGTGAAGTCGCTCAGTCGTGTCTGACTCTTAGCAACCCCATGGACTGCAGACTACCAGGCTCCTCCGTCCATGGGATTTTCCAGGCAAGAGTATTGCAGTGGGGTGCCATTGCCTTCTCCGAGATCAAATCCTACAAATCAAAAAGAATGTGTAAACTACAACCAAACCCTACAACACTGATGAGTCTCACAAACGTGAAGTTGGCTAGGAAAAGACAAACACAGAAGAATACCAGTTATGTGACGGCACTGCACTGATGTGAACTTCAAACCTTGGAGAAATGAATCTGTGGTGGTAGAAATCAGGATGGTGTCCATCCCAGAGGCAGTGCCGCTAGGCAGGAGCACAAGGGAACCTCAGGGGCTGAAAACATGCTGCTTCTAGTCCAGGTCCCAGTCACTGGCACACTTATTACATGCAATGCTTCACACTCATGATCATACTTCTGTATATATGACAGATTTCAAAGACATATTTGCTTTTAAAATTCTCTCTGTAAACACATACACTAACAGTAAACTAAATCTTGCTCTTCGATGGAACCTGAAAGGTTCACACACACACATACACACACACACACACAAAGAAAAAAAATGGAAAAACACTGCCTCAAGCCAGATAAATGATGATGACAATATAGATGATAGACCAATTGAAGGTCCTCCTTTGTAGGATGATGATTTCCCCAAGGGTGAGTGGGTAACTTCTTCTGTACTTTCAGGGGACTCTGGGTCTTGGATCATAGCAGCTACCTCTCTGGACTCAACATGATCATTTCCTAGCTTGCCTCTGTCCAGACTCAGTTCCTTGAGGGAAGGACCTGAGCCTTTAACTACAGGATTTTAGCACCTAATGGTATACCTGACAGGTGACAGGAGCTCCATAAATACCTGTGAATGAATGGATGTGTATATGAATTAACGCTAAGACATGGGGGACTGTGTAAAGCTGACAGAAAAGAGAGATTAAGGGCATGCATCTGGCTGAGAGGAACAACTGCATATAAATCCTGACAATAGCATATTTACAAGTTTGAAAAATAAAGGACTGAGGTACTAATAATCACTTGAAATCCACTGGAGGACAGCTGCTCTTATTTTGCTTTATAAGGCCTTGTGCTCTGGTACTGTTTACCATTTAAAGGGCCCAAGGTGGTGCTGGATCTGTATTGTCAGTAATGAAAGCAAATGTGTGAGCTGCTTGGACCTATTAAAGGTAAGTTATTTCAGGGGCATTTGGAGTAAGTACACACGGAGAGGCAGAGCCATTCTTTTGTCATCCTTTCTGGGAATGAGTCAGAGAAATGAACATGTCTGAATTCTTTAGAGAAGTCCCCAAATGCCTTTCAGCCACTAGTTCACAATTTTTTTGTTCTAGAGGCAGAATCAACATATTTTATGCATGTCATATTGAGTCTGATCTGAATTTAACAAAAGGCCCAGTATCCTTAACAAAGTTTCTGGTATTAAATGCTACGGGAAAAACTGTACTGAACCCAATTACTATCTAACTGCCAGTAAAAAACTTAAAAATAGAAAGAAGGAGGGTAGGAAAGAAGGAAGGAAGAAAGAGAGGGAGGCAGGGAGGAAAAAAAGAAAGAAAAGGAAAGAAAGAAGAAAGGAGGGAAAGAAAGAGGAAGAAAGAGAGAAAAGTGAAAGAGAGGAAGAGATGGATAGAAGCAGAGTGAGTGCAAGAAAGAGATAGAAGAGAAAAGCAGAAATGTAGAGACAGAGAGGAAGGGAAGAGAGGGAAAAAGGAGAAAGAGAGGGAAAGAGAGAATTAAAAAGAGGAAGCAAAGTGGTCATAAGAAAGTCCACAGATTTTAACAAAATATATTAGAGGTTTTCCAAAGGGTAAATTTTTTTTTTAATTAGCCAACAAAGTGAATTCTAAATGTATTTAATAATAAGAGATGGTGTTATTAAATTAAAGCTAAAGATGCTAAACACAGATCGAAGAAGGAAAGACAAATGATGATGGGATCTAATTGCTTTATTGTCCTGTACTGTGGAAATTTTGCTCAAATGTTCAGATTTCTGAAACAGTCTGAGTCACAGCAAGAATAGAAGGAGGGAGTAGACTGTGGAGAAATGCACCAGACTGGAAAGTCATCACCAGGGAAGGTAGTTTGTTCAACATCCTATTCTTCAGATTTGGGAAAACATGAAATCAGAAACAAGGTTATTCGTACCAAAGGACAAGAAACCTAGCTTCCTCCAGTGAATACAGCATGAAGCTGAATCACAGGTGACCCAAGAAGCGAGAAGGTCCTTGTGTCTGTATTTCATCAGAGGGCCATTATAAAAACTAGGCCTTAGGCTAACAGGAATGATGTCATCAACTCAAACTTATGAGTCTATAAGTTCCTGGTACTTATTCATTATAAACAGCCGGCTACTAACTTTCAAAAGGAACTTTCTTACTCTTGTACGTGATTTTATACTACAGTTGAGTATGTAACTCAAATGGAACAAAACAATTAAATAAACATGCTACATGATGTATATCTCCCAGTGGTAGACTGTATTACTATTTGTCAATTTTCTTTAGCATGCTCATTCCTGAGGATGGATGATACATTCCAATAAAGTTGAACTCAAAATGAAAGGATGCTTCATTTTGTTTAAGGAAAAGAAAGCAGAGGTGATACACAGCTTTTCCAAGCAGAAGTTCTAGAGCCAGGATGTAAGTGCCATGATTCTTTTCCAACTGATACAACAATCAAAATGCTCCAGATAGAGGCTGCTCCAGCAACCTAGCCCCTCCAGTGAACACAGCATAAAGCAGAACCACAGCTGATCCACAAAGAATAGGCAGTGCCTTTCATTGTATAAGTCATTGAGGTTTGGGGGGATAACAAATTAATTTACCCTGTCCTAAATGATACAGGACCCAAGTAACTGAAACAAAAATAAGGGTCAAATATATAAATGCATTAATTTGTCCAATCACTAGTTATTGAACATATTGAGATCCTATGCTCAACTCTGGGGATATCACAAGTAAGAAAGCAATATGGGTTGAAAATTTTGAAGGAAGACCACACAGAGAGTTATAGCTTGAGCAAGACATTACCAGACAGGCATTTTTAGAGACTGCATTTCTAGTATAGTAGGTAGACTCACTCAAACAGAGTTACAACTAAAGGAGAGACTTTTTGTGATAAAACACTGGAAGGGGAGTTAGAAACAGAGTTGAAAGAAAATCTTCATCAACTTACTGAGGCATCTAGAGTAAGAACATTTAGGTGCTTGTGAAAAGATAACAACAACAACAACAAAAGCTGGACTGGTGATTGCCACCAAGTCTACTTTTTTGTCCTAATAAGATTTCATCAGTATTTGGGGCCTTTCCCAGTGGATTCGTGGTAAACAATCCACCTGCCAATGCAGAAGAGGTGGGTTCAATTCCTGAATCAGGAAGATCCCCTGAAGAAGGAAATGGCAGCCCCCTCCAGTATTCTTGCCTGGGAAATCACATGGATAGAGGAGCCTGGTGGGTTACAGTTCGTGGGATCACAAAGAGTCAGACATGACTTAGTGACTAGACTACATCAGTATTTTTGGTGTCATTAATCTAAAGTCAAACTGCTATCCTGTCAAGATTGTGTATTGATGCCAATAATTTTCAATTTCACATTTCATAACCATCAAAAATCTGTGCTTTATGAAATGAGTTTTGGAGCATTCAATGTATGTTCAGCTTAAAATGTATATTCAGTGACAGCAAAAAAATAATTTGTGTTCAGGGACATCAGAAAAATATATAGATGTAGAAATATAAAAGATACCAACTAATGTCTACACAAGACCTAGAAAACTATAAGTTGTTTAAAACTTAACCTTTAAATCAGACAGCGACTGTGATTAAGATGAGAATGACAACTATGATGTGACATTTATTTTTTTTAACAATGGGAGCAAGAGACAACTAATTGTTCATTAAATTCCATTTCATTGCCCTCTTTCGGGGTGCAGTGGAACACTTCTCAGCTTTCCCTGCAGTTACCTCAAGGTCATGTGATTGAGGCATGCTCACTGGGAGCATGCCAAGATGTATTTTTAGTTTATATGTTTGCTTTTGTTTAATTTCAAATCTACAGAGGAATCTATTCTCTTGACCAGTGATTTCCAAGACCTACTACTCAAGAGCATTAACTTTCAAAAACTTCAGAGAAGGGCTAGATTAGCAAAGGATACAAGGATGTGGGAAGCAGGTGCACTTTCAGAGAACCAGATAAAGACAGACAACCAAGGCAAACCAAAACAAAATACTTTTAGAGGAGCAACAATCAGATGCCAATCAAAATAGCAAGAATATTCTCATGATACATACCTAAGAGTGTGAGCTGATTCAAATTTTATGTAACTTTATGCTCATAAAATCAAAAAGAAACAGCTTAATTTTAAGTGGATATATTTCTAAGCTGTAGTGTAGACTCTTGGTTAAAAAAAAAATAAAATGTTTGATGACTCTTGACTCCCAGACTTTTAACAAGTATTTATTGACTTCTAAGGGCATTCCATGGTTTACCTCTTTATCTACAGGACAGCTCTAGTTGATGGGCACATATTCCTAAGTGGAAATAGAATCTTAGAGATAAAGTAACATACCTAAAGTGCACACAACTGGGAAGAGATAGAGATGGGACTCCAATTCAGGTCACCTGACTCTAGCAACTACACTCCATGGTCTATACTGCCACCACACATTCCTCCCGTGGGGGCTAGCTAAGCTTGAAAAGCCATTTCACTTAAACAGATGAGCCATTTGCTTTCACATTAGTACATTCAGGATAGGCTAAATAAGTGCCCAGAAAAAATTTAGCTAGCAATTATACCCTCTAACACCCCCAGGAACATTTCCTGAATATTTAGAGCTTTCTAAATCCTACTTTAGTACAAAAAGGCAAGCATGGAGTCTCTTAGAGGCACTAAAACTTGCTGGCAATATTTCTGATGTCTACAAACTAGGTAAGAAATACAGAAGAAAAAACAACTAAAATATTTATGTCCAGATGAATCCGCAAGGCAGGGCAGGTAGGGGAGACAACAAACAAGAAAGGGAACCCTGTAGTATCATGTGGACCTATTATTCCCAAGATCCTTATTTAGGACCAAAGAGGAAAACATAGGGACCACAGATCAGTTTCATACCATGAATCTTCAAGAAGCTACAATCACAATGAATAAATCCGTACAAAGGCTGAGTGCAACTTTTTCCTGAGCCCATTTTCTCTAGCAAGATGCAGAATGCTTCCATCAAATCCATAGTGGACAGAGTGCCAGTCTATACTTCATGGAAAGATGAGAGAAAGAGAATCCTGTGTTTGGAATTATCTGTCCCTATTGAAATTTCACACACAACTGAGACACAGTCAGCTGACAAAGATGTAGCTCTTTAATAAGAGGCCAAATCCAGTTCAGAAGGGGATGTGTATTGCTTCAAAACACCACCATTAGGATGGCATGTACTGTGCCTTCTTTGCCCCACTTTGAGGATAGAAGTTGTATGTTAAAACTTCCTGCAAAATCTTTTTTCAAGAGAATAGTCAGTGACAGCATCCCCATTAGAATTGGATATGAAACATAAAATGTGGAGCACTGATTATACCTGGTTTTCTATGAATTTAAGGTCATTTGTTTCTGGATAAAATCATGTAAGTATTCAAGGAATACTTTCACTGAATCCCATGGGCTTTCATGAGCATTTATGCTGTAACAAACTTTCTTCTAATTTTATTCTCTAAGAAAAACAAACCAAAAACCTTCTTTCTTTCACAGATTCAGACTCGGAAAGGTCATACTTAAAGGTCTGTTATCTTTAACAATTTTACATTTTAAGATTAAAAAGAAAAGTATATTGGCACCTTTGTTAATGCCTGTCCAGGTGCAGACAAGGGTCTTTGAAAATTTGCAATGGACAATTTATTAAGGATACTGAATACTGAAAATGCTTACTTTTTATGATTAGAAGGGACAGCTTATTTGCTTGTAGGTTTAATAAAGGAGAATTTGTAGTCATTAGAAAAACATATTGTACGGAAAATGTGAAAACACTGACAGCCATGATTGTGAAAAATTGAATTTAAGAGAACATGAATGGACAAAAATAAAATCAATATACACTTTTAACTGGCACCAAAGAAGACCATAAGAGTTCTTCACATCACAACTCACTAGTGTGTCCAGAGGTCACAATCAGACAAGAAATGTGCTCCAAGCAATTATTTTTAATGAAAACTTTCTAAAGTTTCTGAGTACTTTACTATCATTTAATCAGAATAAATTCAAAGTTGTTTCTACAGTAACATCGTCCTCACTCATGTGTACTCAAATGAGCCTTTCCTGAGTGGATGATAGAAGGGTATATTGCAACTTTATGTATCAATAGGATTATATTCCTTTATATACATAGGTGTCAAAAATAATAGGTATCACATTAGGTGAAATGTGTAAGAATCATCAGAGGAAGGAGCCAAGCGATCAAAGAGAAGACACAGGGAGTTTCAAGTCTGAAAGGCATCAATCTTTGTCATTATTGCCTTTCTGGCCTGGGACAAGTCCATGCCTATCCCTGATCTTAGGAACATCCTTTATATATCTAGACATTTAGACCAGGGTTGGGAAACTATGATCAGTGGGCCCAATGTGGACCACCATTTGTTTTTGCAAGTAAAGTTTTATTGGAATGTGATTATAACTATTCATTTACATACTGTCTATTGTTGTTTTCAAGCTATAAGAGCAGAGTCGAGGAGTTGTAACAGAGGCTGTATGGTCCACAAAATCTAAAATATTTACTATCTGGTCCCTTACAGAAAAAGATTGCCAAACCCTGAGCTGGACTATGAGGTCAGTGTGATCCTCAAATATGCCTAGTCTATAACATGGTGTTCTAAAGTGATTTCTGACAGCCCTCCGATTAAACATAGAGTAGTAAAAAAAGCAGTAGGTAGAGTAGGAAATGGCAACCCACTCCAGTATCCTTGCCTGGAAAATCCCATGGATAGAGGAACCTGGTGGTCTATAGTCCATGGGGTCACAGAGAGTCAAACATGACTGAGCAACTGAGCACACACACACTCATAAAAGAGGACAGATCAAACAACACTTAGATGGAGAAATACTGATAGAACACTTCCAGCCCTCCCAAAGATCTCTGTGTAATCCTTTCCACTCACTCCCCCACGAAGGGAATCTCTATCCTGACTTCTAAAACTATAGAGTGATTTTTCAAGTTCTAAAATATCATATAATCAGAATTATACAATATGTACTCTCTCATCTAGGACTTGATTCACTCAGTGTCTGCATCCATGTTGTTGTATGTATTTAGAAGTTCATTTATATTATTACTGAATAGCATTCCATTGTATTAAGGAACCACAATTTGTCCAATCACCTGTTGACTGAAATTTACATTTGGGTTATTTCCAGGTTTTCCAGGTTTTGGTCATTTTAAGAATAAAAGCTGCTGTGAGCATTTGGGTACACACACACACACACACACACACACAAACACACACACACACACACAAAGACAGTAGATCGTTAGGATTAGAATAGTATTTAACAGAAGTCTTTGAAGTCCAACAGGCCTCCTTTTAAATATGACCTTTGTCGCTGACCTCTATATCTTATTTCTTTCCTTTGTGAAATGAGGGAATTCCTATGTCATGAAATCTAGACCTTAAATGAAAGAATATACATAAGGTATATAACATGGTGTATGACACAGAGTAAGCATTCGTTAAAAAGTAGCTTGTATTGCCACTGTTACCACTGAGAAAGCCTCCATAGTTACCACAGGGAGCTAGATGTCCAGCTCAGTGCAATGACTTGTTAGGTCTACCTTCCTCTATGGGGATATTCTTGAAGGAAAACAGGCAAGGGAAGAACCATCCATGCAGAAGAGCCTCAGTTATTCTCTTACCTCTGGATAAGATAAGACAGTGCCTATGTCTGATTCACACAGCTCTATTTCTTGGTCTACAACATCATCGTGGCCAGGGAAAGTACTGTTTGTCTTATAGGTGAAACACCCTAGGCATTTCCCTGACACAATGATACCTGGATTTGAGTAGAAGGTAATTTACTAGACCTAGAAATAGCCTAAAATGTCTTAAAGGCTCACAGAAAAGCTTCCAGGAAAAAAACATGTAAGTGAAGATAGTCACTGAAATCAGTAATCCCCAAATCACATTAATGCAATGTCATAGGTAATAACATAAAGCCTGCTGGCTAGCTAAGAGCTCAAAGTTATCATGCTCAGAGTGATCATAACTTGGTCCCAAGCATAAGACTCTTATTTTATGGTGCTTTGTACATGAGCTATGGAAACTACCTTTGAGAAACTCTTAACTTCCAAATCGCTGACTTCTGAATGTATAAATCATATCAACTAAAAAAAAGAGTGAAAGTGCAAAGAACAATGTCCACTATGCATTGCTTTAAGGGAGTGATTTCAACTACAAATGATCTGGAAAGAAACTTCTCAAACTAATAGTGATGAAAGATCAGTTTGTTTCTTCTTTTTCTTAATCTATTATGAACTGAGCCTTTAAAATCTGCAATAAACATCAATTACTAATGAAAAATAATATTCAAAAAGATGTACAAAATAAACACAAGTCCTGGTTTCTTATTTATTAAATCCAAAAGACATTTAAAATGACTGTTAAATTGCTCTAAAATCTTCTGAACTATTTATTTCTGTTATCTTGTTGCAGACTGGTAATGAACAGTTGGCAGTCCCTCCCTGCTCCATGTTCTATATTTACATATAGAGTAGGCAGATCTGGAACTTTCTGGACTGTGATGGTAACTTGTTTTCCCAAAATAAGCCCTCAATGTCAAGAGTCAAGATACCTGTTCTCAAACTAATTATGGAGGCCACCAGCAAAGCAGGAATAGAAGTTGGGGGTGAGATGCTGAGGAATGGCAAAGATATCTTTCTGGTTTAACTACAAATACTGAATGATTTAGGTTTTGTGCACTAGCATGTGGTTACTACTTAACTGCATTTAGAGTTTTCAAAAAAGCAATTTAAAGAGCAATGAAAGCACTTTAAAATGGTATTTCCTCTGTAAGGTTAACTTAGTGAAATGCAGAGGGCAAGACCATCCTAGCAAGCAAAGGGCATGTCGTAGCTCCTCAAAAACTGCAGGTTGAACCAGAGTCTGTGCATTTTCTATGCGTACACAGGCAGCAGGCCTGGTGCTAAACCACCTGGGTGCAGCAGTTAAGCCGCAACCTTAGCCCTCAGGGGACGCATATCTGGTTCAAACAGAAACACCCACAAATTCATAACATCCTTACAAAAATCCACTAGAAAGTCCCTCAAATTAAAGTGACAGTGAAAAAAAGGAGGGGTCACTGCACCCTCAGGTAAATACAGAGTCTGTTATCTCTCCCAGAACATGACCCCTTTATTAGGACTTTGAGAGATGACTAGAGTTAGAATGCTTGGCCATGTCAGTTGGCATTCACTTTTCACAAGCTTGTTTCTAAAGCTTATAATGCCTAAAATCAACATCCTCAGCCCTATAAAACTGCCATCTCAAGTCTTAATTCCAGCTAACTTCTGCTCTTCAGATCACTGGAACAGAGACAATGGCAAGGACGGTGAATGACTTCCATGGAGACACTTGGGGAGCATCATTTGATACCCAGTCTTCTGCTACTTACTTGACAGCAGAGATTAGGAGAGTCATCAAGAACTAAGTTTTAATCCACAGATCCTACGTAAGGGTCCTGGGGCAAGAACAGCACAGTCAAGTAGCAACCTGTGAACTTCACTGTAGTAGCTTTTGTGACATTCTAATAAAAGTGGTATTTTTTTCTCATCTGATTAGAAATGTTGCCTAACCCATGGGCTGCCTATGGCAGTGACAGTAGAATGGTGTTAAACCTACAGCTTCAGAAAGATCAATTCAGACCCTCTAGGATTACCTGGGAAGACGGCTATCTGTGCTCATTCACCTGGTGTCAAGGAAGAATTCTAGAGGCGAGTCAAAGAAAAGGAGCTCCTGTGTATGTTAGTCTAAGTAGAAAAGCTGAACCATGTTTTCTTCCATTGGGATAGGTGATTGTTCTATCTTAATCAAATTCACAAGTGCAGACATACTGATCCACCTACCACACCACCCCCATGAATCATCCCTTTTTCTGAATGAAACATATCAGTAAGGCCACCTATGTGGCCACAAACCTTGCTCATGTAATTCTAAGTTGAGAGATTTAGGAATTCACTTCACAGTGCATATTGATATGACAGATGCTTTTCAATTCCTTTTTTCAGTATTGCTACCAGTTCCAGCTCCTATTTTTATGTATGCAATAAAATCCCAGAGGGAAATGGGATTTGGAGGTTCTTAATTATTCATAAGACAATTCATAAAGCACTTCTCTACTACAGAACGGTAAAATCACACACAAAAAGTCCAGTGTTTTCCTTCCATCACCATCACTATCTAACTATTTATACGCTTTTTCCAGGCAGATGGTCCTAAAGCCCACATCTAATTATATTAATATTTACATTGGAAACTGAAAGCTCCTCAGTGTCTACTTTTAAATTAAATAGTACTATAAAATATGAGGACACAGCGTAGTATAATGTTTAAGAGTATAGCCTCTAGAGTCAGATTGCTTGCTCTTAAACCTAGACCATGACCTTTACTGCCTGTGTACACATAGGTGGGTTATTTCTCTGTTTCCAGCTTACTTATCTATATATTGTAGGGAAATATATATATATATAATAAGCAAGATGTATATTACATATTTTGTGTGCATGTATTATATCATATATACTTCATTATACAATAAGCAAGATATATATTTAAAATTTAATATGAAACTATATTAAATGACTATAAGTAATTAACATGTAAGTACAAATGTATACTATAATTTGCTTATTAGATACATTGTCTGATACATTGTGTGTATGTGTGTGTGTGTGTGTGTCTTAGAACATTACATTGCTAAGAATGTTGTAAGCACATAGGGAATGTTAGCTATTTTAATTTTATAACCTTTGCATCTGGCATACACTGTGACTCTGTTGAGAAGAAATCAGAGATCAGATCTGACAGAAAGATAAAGAGCATCACAATAGATTAGTGATGTCTGCCAAGGGTGTGAGAATGGAAGAGAGCATCTATTCGCCATCTCTGCCTATTCCCCTTTGTTAGTAACATCACCAATACATAAATCATTCAACTGCTGTTTTACCTACATCTTTTACCTGTTTCATGTCCTTGTGAAGGAATACGCCCCACCCACTTTACTCACATGTGAATTGCCTGCAGTATCAAGGAGTAACTGGCATACTCTATGTGCCCAAATTTTGTTGAATAAGTTTTAATTGCCCAATATCACATTCTCTTCATTTAAATACCCTCACTTTATTTCACCTTGGGACTGATTTATGTCTGAGCCAGTAAGGTTTTACTCAGGAGATCCTGGGTGGGTCTTTGTTATCCCTGTCTGCAATCCTGCTCTACATGGATCTATGCATTCAAAGGTTGAAAGCCTACTTAATTCTGACATCCTGCTAAAGCTTATATTCACTCCTCTTGCCTCTTGGTTCTAAACCTGCATCTTTGTTGTCCTTCTGGTTCATTGTATTAATGACATTTTTCTTATTTTCTGTATTCTTGATGCTCTGGCATCTGGGACTGTACAACAGAGAGTCTGCTCATCTCATAGCTAGCCAATTCTTCAATCCTAGGAAGACATAGGAGCATGTCTTCACATATAAACTAACCAGTTAGAGTCTGTACTCCAATGCACCTCCTCTGTCTGGCTCTTATACTCCTCTGCCCTAACCATCTAAAGCCAGGTTTCAAACAGCAATATATCCTGTATAGCAGAACCTACTGAGATTACTCAAACTAGTCAATCCTAAACGTGCTTACTCTGCCTTGCCTTTCCCATGGAAACCACAATAAAGATCCCATCTCATGCTTCCCCCTTGCTGCTTCTGCTTCCAGCCTGACCCTAGTGCTTCTCCATGTGGCTTCACATGCTGTGGCATGTCCACTCTTCTTGGGAACTGTGAGTAACAAACTATCATTGCAATGGCAGTTCAGTTGTCTTCTGACTTGTGAACCTCACCATACCTGAATAACAATAAAACTTAACTTGTTAAACAACTTGCCATTCTGTATCCATTGATTCCTGTTCCCTCACCAAATTTTCAATCTTGCTTTTCAGAGAACATGAGAATCATTATGTGCTTGGAATGACCAATTTTTAAACCCTTGCCTCCATTAGTCTGGAGATAATCACATGCATCTTCCTCTCTAAATCACCTTAAAGAACTCTCTCAGCAGGAGCCCTGCTTCAGTTTATTACCTCCTAGGATAATGCCATTAGAGATAATCACATTTTGTAGATACCATCTCCAAAGAACAATCACCCTAAGAGTCCCTATTGAGGTATTTTTCATTTATAACAAGATCTTATGATAGTTAAAAATAAATACAGCACAGAAACCTAATCCTCTGATTCTCTAATGCTGTGAACTGTCATACAGATCAACACACAAGCATGTTTTGGAAAACCTCACCAGCAGAAGTGAAATTTCATGATTCTCTCTCTTTTTATTTTTCCTCTTATTTTTCTATTCTCCCAGAGAGGGGAATAAAAGGGTGTGTGATGCTACTAATTAATGGACTTGGACAGTTTAAAATAACTTTTATTTCTAACCATAGTTACACACAGAAATTTTAATAGCCAGTAAGAAATAATAACAAAAGATACATTGGAAGGGAGCATTTCCATTCAACCACCCCTTCTGTCAATGTCCTCATCCACCTAGTTAACCATGGTAACTCCTCTCCACTTTTCTGCCATAGATCATCACAGTGTGTCCACATTATTTCTGAATTTATTAATCATAAACAGATGTCAATTTTATATTACCATACAAAATGGGTTTACCTTCCTCAGTTCATTCTCCACAAGTTGCATGAACGTCTACCTGCCATACACCTATTTTTCTAATTTATTTATATCATAGTTGCCAATTAAATAAATGATCAGAATTTTATTTTTATTGTATTAATACTGTCATATTTTTGTGATAGCTTTGCAGCTTCTTCCCACAATACACAAAAGCCTCTCCATTTGGTTTTCCAAGATGTCAAAGATATCACTTCCATTTCCCCCCTGGGGAACTCCCCCAGGGGACTTCCACCCTCCTGTTTCAAACGGTTCTATTTTCTCTCTAGATCTGCTATGAAGCTTCTATCCTGGGACTTCAGTATCAACTGACACCTCCCTTTGAGAATGCGCTGTTTCCTGAATCCCATGTTTTCAAGTTTACTTTTGGTTTGTCTTCTTATTTTGGTACAGCACATAATCCACAGCTTCCTGAGAAAGGCGCAAGTATATAAAAATGTCTGAGATTCTCCTTGTTTTAAAATGTCCTTATTAAACACATTCTCTTATGTCAGGGTTTAATATTCTCCCTCAGCATAGTAAAGATAAAAGTCAAAGTATTAGTAGCTCAGTGGTTTCCAACTCTTCCCAACTGATGGACTATAGCCCACCAAGTTTCTCTGTCCATGAAATTCTCCAGGCAAGAATGCTGAAGCTGGTTCCTGTTTCCTTCTCCAGGGGATTTTCCTGACCCAGGGATTGAATCCATGTCTCCTGCATTGCAGGCAGATTTTTTATCATCTGAGTCACTAGGGGAGCCCAATAGTAAAGATATTTATTTTTCAGTGTTTGCTAAGTGTAATTCTGATACCCAGTCTTTTGTACAGAACCTGCTGCGATGTCCTTGTTTCCTCTCTGTAAAGTAGGATCTTCTCTTTACCCTTATCATTCTCAAGTCTGAGACAGTTTTTTTTTCTTTTTTAGTATTATTTTTTTGACAATCCCCATTATTTTTTCTCCATTTTTTTCCCCCTAAGACAATTAGGTGGATGTTGGAGACTCTAGCTTAACTCTAATTCTCTTACCTTTTTTCAGCTGAAGTTCTATTGTACATTTTTTGACATTATCTCCCAAACTATTTACTATTTTAAATCTCAGCTGCTAAAATTATCATTACCAAGAGATTTTTTGTTTCGTTTTTATAAGATTCTCTTCCTATTTCATGGATGAATGAGTCCTTCTTATTTCTCCATCAGTTTAAAATGCAACTTATTTTGTTACCTTTATTCTTTTTCTTTTCCTGTTTATTTAATTGTGTGCTTTGATTTCACTCTTGTATTGGAGGTTTACCACAAGTATTTTGTGGTCTTTTGCTGTCTACCTAATATTAGTTCAGTTCAGTTCAGTTGCTCAGTCATGTCCAACTCTTTGCTAGCCCATGAATCGCAGCATGCCAGGCCTCCCTGTCCATCACCAACTCCCGGAGTTTACTCAAACTCATGCCCGTCGAGTCGGTGATGCCATCCAGCCATCTCATCCTCTATCGTCCCCTTCTCCTCCTGCCCCCAATCTCTCTCAGCATCAGGGTCTTTTCAAATGAGTCAACTCTTCACATCAGGTGGCCAAAGTATTGGAGTTTCAGCTTCAGCATCAGTCCTTCCAAAGAACACCCAGGACTGATCTCCTTTAGGATGGACTGGTTGGATCTCCTTGTAGTCCAAGGGACTCTCAAGAGTCTTCTCCAACACCACAGTTCAAAAGCATCAATATTTCGGTGCTCAGCTTTCTTCACAGTCCAACTCTCACATCCATACATGACCACTGGAAAAACCGTAGCCTTGACCAGACAGACCTTTGTTGGCAAAGTAATGTCTCTACTTTTGAATATGCTGTCTAGGTTGGTCATAACTTTCTTTCCAAGGAGTAAGTGTCTTTTAATTTCATAACTGCAGTCACCATCCGCAATGATTTGGGAGCCCAAAATAATAAAGTCTGACACTCTTTCCACTGTCTCCCCATCTATTCGCCATGAGGTGATGGGACCAGATGCCATGATCTTAGTTTTCTGAATGTTAAGCTTTAAGCCAACTTTTTCACTCTCCTCTTTCACTTTCATCAAGAGGCTTTTAGTTCCTCTTCACTCTCTGCCATAAGGGTGGTGTCATCTGCATATCTGAGATTATTGACATTTCTCCCGGCAATCTTGATTCCAGCTTGTACTTCCTCCAGCCCAGCACTTCTCATGATGTACTCTGCATATAAGTTAAATAAGCAGGGTGACAATATATAGCCTTGACGTACTCCTTTTCCTATTTGGAACCAGTCTGTTGTTCCATGCCCAGTTCTAACTGTTGCTTCCTGACCTGCATACAGGTTTTGGACCCCCACCGCACACACATCAAGCTGTAAGACTAGTGTACTTCACTGTCTTCTGGAGGGGACAGAAGAATCTCTGTGCTGTGCTAGGTTGCTTCAGTCATGCCCGACTCTGGCAACGCTATGGACTGTAGCCCACCAGGCTCCTTTGTCCATGACATTTCTCAGGCAAGAATACTGGAATGGGTAACCATTTCCTTCTCCAGGGGATCTTCCCAACCCAGGGATTGAACCCATGTCTCTTAAATCTCCTGCACTGGCAGGTGGGTTCTTTTACCACTAGGGCCACCTGTGTAATGACAGAAGTCGCTCCAGGGAAAATGAATCTGGACATGACATTTGGGGAAAGAAGGTTAGAGCATCTCAGAACTTGGAATGTGTGTTTAATTACACATTTATCAGATTGGTGCCTCAGCCAGGCTATCTGTTGTGTCTGGTGTCACAGAGCCTCTCTGGGGAAGGAAAAGAGTGTGGTCAGTCAGCATGAAGAAGTAGGACTGGAGTCTTGGTATTTAATGTTTTCTGTGGCATCACTGACTCAATGGACATGAGTTTGAGGAAACCCCGGGAGTTGGTGATGGACAGGGAGGCCTGGCATGCTGCAGTCTATGGGGCTGCAAAGAGTTGGACATGACTGAGCAACTGAACTGCACTGCACTGATCTTTACACAGCTTAGTGCTTCCAAACTGCTGAGCCTTTCTGAGTTTCTGAGAAATAAACTAGCCACTTTTCATCAGGATCTTCCTCTGCTGGCACCAGTCTCCTGCTTTCTTTTCTTGAATTTCATTCTCATCAGTGACCATTCCTCTATATGTCAGTATGTATTGGCAACTCTCATCTGCTACTGTCTCTTCTCCATTTCTTCTCCTGGTAGGTCTTTATTATTCAATGTTTTTTATTCTCATTATACTGGGGTGTCAGTAGTAACTGTAGCCTGCCAGGTGACTGTAGCCTGGCAGGCTCCTCTGTCCATGGGATTTCCCAGGCAAGAATACTGGAGTGGGTTGCCATTTCCTCCTACAGGAGATCTTCCCAACCCAGGAATCGAACCTGTATCTCTTATGTCTCCAGCGTTGGCAGGCAGGTTTTTTACCACTAGCACCACATGGGAAATCCTCAGTAGTGACCAGAGGAGATAAATGCATATGTTCCTGTGCCATATGTAATCTAACGACAGCCACATGCATTTTAATGACTAGATTGTTAAAGATGTACTGTGACTGTGTTCACACATGGGAAGTCAATTCACACATGGGAAGTCAATGTGGCAAATGGAGAAATATCCATTTCCACACATAGATCAGGGAGTCCCAAAAGTAGGATATGGACCATTACATAGTATCATTTAGGCAATGTATTAAAAATAAAGGCTTGATTCCTTGAGTTTTGGATTTATAATATCTTGGTGATATCCAAGGATAGATATATTTAATAAATTACTGAGCTATTTTATGTTCAGCTACTCGTTTAGACAGGCTACTTGTTAATCCCATTAATTTTAGTCATATGATTTACAAAGAATGCATTTCACTGAGCTTAAATTTTTTTTCACTGTGGTCTAGACAGTAAGAGATTAATATTTATCAAACACCTAGGCCTTCTCCTAAGCAGCTTTTTATAGAACACAAGACTGATTTCAAGACTGAGAAAGGAATATTACTTAGCCATTAAAAATAATACATTTGAATCAGTTCTAATGAGGTGGATGAAACTGGAGCCTATTATACAGAGTGAAGTAAGCTAGAAAGAAAAACACCAACACAGTATACTAACACATATATATGGAATTTAGAAAGATGGCAATGATAATCCTATATGTGAGACAGCAAAAGACACACAGATGTATTGAACAGTCTTTTGGACTATGTGGGAGAAGCCGAGGGCAGGATGAAATGGGAGAATGGCATTGAAACGTAAATTATCATATGTGAAACGAATCACCAGTCCAGGTTCGATGCATGAGACAGGGTGCTCAGGGCTGGTGCACTGGGATGACCCAGAGGGATGGGATGGGGAGGGAGGTGGGAGGGGGATTCAGGATGGGGAACACATGTACACGCATGGCGGATTCAAGTCAATGTATGGCAAAACCAATACAATATTGTAAAGTAAAATAATAAATTAATTAATTAAAAGATAGACTGAGAAAGGAGTATGACAGGGCTGTCTGTTGTCACCATGTTTGTTTAATATATTTGCTGAACACATCATGAAAAAAGCCAGGCTGGATGAGTTACAAGCTGGAACCAAGATGGGGGGGTGCAGAAATAACAACAACCTCAGATATATGGATGCCACCACTCTAATGGCAGAAAGCAAAGAGGATCAAAGAGCCTCTTGATGATGGTGAAGGAAGAGAGTGTAAGAGCCAGCTTATACTAAATATTAAATGCAGCCATGAAATCAGAAGACGTTTGCTTCCTGGCAGGAAAGCTATGACAAATCTAGATACTATGCTGAAAAGCATAAACACTACTTTGCCAACATACTATACAATAACTACTATAGTTAAGGCTATGGTCTTCCCAGTGGTCATGTACGGTTGTGAGACCCAGACTGTAAGGAAGGTCGAAGAATTGATGACTTCAAACTAAGGTACTGGAGAAGACTACTGAGAGTCCCTTGGACTGCAAGGAGATCAAACCAGTCAATCTTAAAGGAAATCAACCCTGAATACTCTTAGGAACGACTGACACTGAAGTTGAAACTCCAATATTTTGGTCATCTGATATGAACAGCTGACTCACTGGAAAAGTCCTGATGCTGGAAAAGACTGAGGACAGAAGGAGAAGAGAGCATCAGAGGATGAGATGGCTGGATGGCATCACCGATGCAATGGACGTGAACTTGGGCAAACTTCAGGAGATGGCATGCTGCAGTCCATGGGGTCACAAAGAGTCACACATCACTTCATGACTGAACAATAACAGCAAGAGTGATATAAATAGATTCCCCATTCTATAGATGACTAAGTGGATACCCTAAACATTAGGTCATTTACACAAAGCAATGTGACTAATTAGTCATCACTTTTGATATAAATTCCAAGTCTGAATCATTCCATAACATATCTCTGTTCAATCAATAAAATGCTACTTCATGCTTTCAATAATCAATTATAATCAGCTAACTACATGCTGCATTTAACCAGTGAACTAACCACTGTTAAAGACCAGAAGAGAAATGTGAAGCATCCCTCACCCTTACTAAGCTTGGGAATTGAATTAAGAAACAAAACAAATATCCATGAAATAATAAGAGAGTCTCTGTATGTTTTAATACCCCTAACTTGGCTTCTAAAGGATGCTAATATATATACTGAGTAGAGAAAAAGAGGAAAAAAGAGAGATGTGAATATGTACACTGAGTAAGAGAAAAACTGGATGTTCTATGATCAATAAACTATGGATAACTTAGTTAACTTTAAAGAAAGGTGTGCTAATTATAACGCATCTCAGAATCTTTAACACACATGTGGATCACGGATTTCCAAATGCAAGACAGAGCATTTCCTATATATATTTGGGCAGTTAACCCCATTCACAACTAATAAAATCCCATGGAAAATAATCTGGAAAATGCTAATAGAGTAGGGAGATACAATGACTGTTGAAAGAGAGTAGAAAGTTCATTGAGACAAAGAAGTCCAAGGTGGCTCCAGGGGTGAATAGGTACCCAATCTGACCTTTGAAGAAATTATGCAGCCTAAAGTTTATCTCATACCACAAAGGTGGGAAAGATGAAGCTAGACTGAGGTTGGCTTGCTTCAGATGGAGCATATTACCATAGCAAGAGATAATATCAGTGTCAACTGGAAACAGATTAAAAAATCCTGGGATGGGGTGTTTTCAGTATGAAAACTGAAACAAAATGACTACGGAACAATGAGGTTCAGAGTCTCCCAGGCCATCCCAAAGTGAGATAGCCTGAAGTTGAAAGGAAAGGGACCCTAAGAATTGGAAGACAGAAAAATGATTCTCGTTACTTACAGATTTTCAAAATGCATGTACTGAATGTATTTAGTCATGTTTTAGATATATAATAAGCAAAACGCTCAGTAAACAAATATTATTGTTACTTTGATGAAAACACTATCTTTTTTTAAAATAAAAGACACAGCCATTCATTGTGGTGCAGTTTCTTATTCAACCTTTACCAAAACCTCTGGAGATACACAGGGCAGTCATTATAATCTTTGACGTATTACATTTGGTGAAAGATATACACATGTCAGCGTTTTTTTTTTGGTTGCAAATGACAGTATCCAATTTAAACTAGTTTGAGAGAATTTGTTATCTGTATTAATTCAGAAGGGCATTAGGTTGGTTTAAAGGATCAGAAGAAATAATATATTTGTGTATTTCTTATCCTCCACAGGGAGTTAGAGATCTTCTCTATCATGTTCATACCATTACCCTAGCTCTTTGAACAGCATCTGACACTTTTAAATTATACCAATAACATACTCACTGAAGAAAAGGACAGCATAAATACATCCTGAGTAAAATAGCAATTATCGTATATACAGGCATGTATTTTGACTATAAATAATATGTTCTTAGGTACAGTGTGCTCCTCGGAAGGAAAGTTATGACCAACCCAGATAGCATATTAAAAAGCAGAGACATTACTTTGTCAACAAAGGTCCATCTAGTCAAGGCGATGGTTTTTCCAGTGGTCATGTATGGATGTGAGAGTTGGACTATAAAGAGAGCTGAGCACCAAAGAATTGATGCTTTTGAACTGTGGTGTTGGAGAAGACTCTTGAGAGTCCCTTGGACTGCAAGGAGATCCAATCAGTCCATCCTAAAGGAGATTAGTCCTGGGTGTTCATTGGAGGGACTGATGCTGAAGCTGAAACTCCAATACTTTGGCCACCTGATTCGGAGAGCTGACTCATTTGAAAAGACCCTGATGCTGGGAAAGATTGGGGGCAGGAGGAGAAGGGGATGACAGAGGATGAGATGGTTGAATGGCATCACCAACTCAACGGACATCAGTCTGGGTGGACTCCGGGAAATGGTGATGGACAGGGAGGCCTGGCGTAGTGTGGCTCATGGCATCGCAAAAGTCAGACATGACTGAGCGACTGAACTGAACTGAACTCTAAAATAAACTATAATTATTTTTCATGTTAAAAATGTGATAACAGAAAGGAATACGGGTTTTATAGAAATCCTGAACTGATTTTTTCCATTTTTGTGTATTTCTTTGTAAATACACAAAGAAATTAGTAATGCTAATTGGGAAAATAATTAAAAATTATAAAATGGAATAAATCACTATTTTACAAATTTGGCAATGATTGTTTACAGATTGTGAAATAGCTTCAATCCAAGAACTTCCCTTTCAATACTGATTACATTAGCAATAAGATAATTTGGATTAAACTCTGTTTTTCCTTTGTATTAAGGAGACATTTAAAGTGAGCATTAATGAAATAAATTATATTTGGGGGGAAAGAAGAGCAACTAGGAGAAACATGAAGACAGAACAGCTTAAATAACATTTAAGTCCTAATAGCTAGCTCAGTTTCAGAGGGCGATAGGCAAAATAAAGTTTAAAAAGTTAAAGGATACTCATACTCTGGAGGTCCTTGAATGCAAGGGCACAAGACCATCCTTAGCTTCATAGCCACTGAAGAATTTTCAAGTAGCAAAATGTTATTTAGAAAGAGCAATGTGGCAGTAGTACTTATAAAGGATTACTGTGAAGAAAGCAGAATCTATTGAACTAGATCCTAGACCATGGGAAAAATAATTGAAATCTGAGCTAGGGATGTGGAAGTGGGAGAGAGACAAAGAAACGATGGTTTTAAGAAGCCTTGAGAGAAAGGGCAAGGATGAAGAGGAGATAGCGGCTGGTGTGTGGTGAGAGGAGCCTCTCAATCTTGTCTTCACTACAGCTCATAAACAGGTGACCCTAAACTGGACACCCAGTAGTTTTCTTTTCCCGACAATTTTACGTCTCACATTGATTGGTTCTACTTCTCCAATCCTGACCACACAGGAAGCACATGACCAGGCCTGGTCAATCACAGGATCATTAGAGGCCATGTGACCCAAGCAGGCCCAAGCAGCACTCTTCCCTCAGATTTATATACTGTTCTAGAAGAAATTATCTGCATGTGGAAAAGTCTTCTCTGCAATAGAAAAGAATCACAGAAGAAGGAGAGCACTTAAAATGAACTGAGTTCCCTGTTCCTGTCTTAAAGCATTCATGCCTATAGTTCCTTCCAGATCTTGGAGTCCTTCCCAGATCTTCCCAATATCACCCTTAGTTACATAAACCAAAAAATGCCCTTATTAAAGCTTGAGTTTAAATTTTGTCACTCAAAATTCAGTCTCCTTAAGTGTGACATGGTAGCATTGACCATGAATCCCTTATACATCGTCTAGAGTTATGGCAGGGCTCAAACAGAAATCACATTCTAAACTATTAGACACTGTACAAATTAAAGTTCTCTAAGAAAATTTTTTTAATCACAATTACTTCAATATATTATAAATGCACTGTCATACTGCTTTATTTAAAATATTTATGTATCTGATCTAAAGCAATAAGAATTACAATAATAATAACTTATAATGTCAACTTTTATTTGCATAGCATTTTATAGGGCCACTCAGCTGAGAAACAATACAGCTGGGATAAAAAGTCGTAGCATTTGACTAAAAAACTCACTTTTTACAATTGAAATATCATTGATCTTCAACACTACGCTAGCTGCAGGTGTATAGCATAGTGATCCAATATTCCTATACACTACAAAATGATCACCATGATAGTTTTAGTTACCATCTGTCAGCACATAAAAATACTGCAACATTATTGACTATATTCCTCATACTGTACATTTCATTCCTGTGATTTATTTATCTTATAACTATAAGTTTATACCTCTTAATCTCCCTCACCTATTTCAATTATCCTCCCACCTCCTCCCCTAAGAATTCACTCTTAAACAAAGACATCTAAACCATCTTCAGAATGATGATTTTTAAAAGGCAAGGGCAGAATTATTTTTCCCTTAATATACATCCTGACCACAACATATGGAATAAGGTTGCATTGGTTTCAATGGTTTCATGATTACTAAAACTACTGTATCCAGAATAAAGTTAAAAATCTAACATAGTTGGGACAATAATCTGCTGTAAATTTTGCAACCTGTTCTTGCTATTGCTCCGGGCTTCACTGGTGGCTCAATGGTAAAGAATCTGCCTGCAGTGTAGGGGACACAGGAGATGCGGGTTTGATCCCTGGGTCAAAAAGAGCCCCTGGAAGATGGCAGAGCAATCCACTTGAGTATTCTTGCCAGGAAAATCCCACGGATAGAAGAGTATTGCGGGCTGTAGTCCACAGAGTCTCAACGATTAGGACATGACTGAAGCGACTAAGCATACATGTACCCTTGCTATTGCTCAATTAGTATAAGATCAGTTAGAATCACTACTCAGCTCTCTCAGATTCTATCTACTCTTTCCATTTAATTCTATCCTAAAGTACCTTTAAGCACAAATGATCAAACTATGGAAGATTGACTCTAAAATGGAAATTAATTAGTATCTAACATTATGTGAAAAACTATTTTGAAGTACAGAGAAATCATCTTTTATACTTGTATCACCTAAATTTGGAGAAGATGACTTTTTTCATTTAGATCGTCCACAAAAAAAGGTAGTAGAAAAAATAAGTAAGTTTTACTTTTAGTCATTGGGTTTGCATTAGATGTAAAATAAGTTTGGGCTCAAACAGTTATCATTAAACAATAAAAGTACATTTCAAATCCATTAAAAGTATAGTTTTTAATCAAGCATTAAACCTCTTCTCTCTTTTGTTAATTTTCACATGCACAGGCAAAGAAATTATGAAATATTATTTGAATTGCTAATACAGGCCAACTAATTGTGCTAAAAAGAACAAATCCAGCCTGATGGCAATTATCCATGTGAAAAATTAGTTTTCTTAGGAGGTCGCATTGTGCAATTTGGCTTCTAATTGGTATATGGCATCAATTAATGTCTAACAATGCATCTAGCAAATGAAAGAAAATTTATTGAAAATAACTGAGTCAAGTGCCACACTTTAGTAGTACAGAATAATGGCAGGATTTGTCTCCTGCTCCTTTATTGTTTTATATCATATTTTTTGTCTGGCTGTTTAGGACTCATCTGCATTTTCTTCTAGCTCTGTCTTTTCCAGTAGTCTTCTCTGGGTTTTCAACTTTGCTCAGTTAACAGTTGACAGACACTCACCCAAATTTTGCCGTGTGCCATGCCATGATTTGCGTTATGCATGGGGTAGCCACAAAGTAATCAACAATCAATATTTTTTCTTGGTGTAATGTTTCAAGCTGTCTTTAATGAGACTCTAAGCTGTTTAGGACTAGAAAGGTTTCTGCATACATGTGATGGCAGACAAAATATTCTTTGGATGAATGAATGGATGGATGGACAAGGTGGAAGTGGTACAATGCAGAACAGGAGGTCTAGTGAAGTCAGAGCATAGAGGGTATAGAGAGCTGAGGACAGGGAAGAAAGTTTTGGTCATTGTGGGATCTCTTTTTGTTGTGTTGGAAAGTTTGAGGATTTTTCTGAGAGTAATTGGGAGCCACTTGATAGTTTAAGGAGAAGCATAACATGATCATATATGGTATTAAAAGGAAACCTATGGTGATGGAACAGGTGAGGAAGACATAAAACACAGAAGTATTGAGAGTATAACAGCCATAGAACAGTGCCTGGCAGATTTCTAAGAACAAGAAGTTAAAATGACCAAAATTCCCAGCTTCCTCTGAAACTCTGCCTAGCATTTTTCCTGAGTCCTGCTTTCTACCAGCTGCTCACTGGCAATGACTGAGTACTTGCTGAATCACTTCAGCCGTGTCCAACTCTTTGCAACCCCATGAACTGTATAGTATGCCAGATTCCTCTGTCCATGGGATTCTCCAGGGAAGAATATTGGAGTGGGTTGCCATTTTCTACTTCAGGGAATCTTCCTGAACCCAGGGATGGAAGCCGTGTCTCTAAGGTCTCCTGCATTGGCAGGTGGGTTCTTTACCACTAGCACCACCTGGGAAGTATGGCAGGAATACCTAGCTAGTCCTGTTCCTGGAAACATGAAGAATTCTAATTGCTAACTTTGGCTCAGAGACTCCTTGATGGCCTTGTTGAACTATCCTTAGATGGAGGGAGTATCCCAACTTCCAGTTTCTCCCTCTTTCCCTCATAGCCAGATCTGTGCCATGGTCTCACAATTCTCCCAGCCTTATCTGGCTCCCTCCTATTTACTAGCATAACTCCCCCAAAATTCCATGCACCGTTCATCTTGCCTCTGCATTTGCGTGGAGGACAGAACACCAAAGGTGTACTAGAGACAACTCATACAATCTCATGAGAGCCAACAATGAAAGTTTCAGGAATTTTTCAAGTCAGTTTTTATAAACTCCATTACCAAAAATTTAACTACTTAGAATTAGGTAAATAAAATTAAGTAACAATATTCAAAAACCATCATTTCCTAATTATTTACTATTTGTCATAATTTATGCTCTTAATATACTTTTTTCTAATGGTGCAGATTCTATGCAGTAATATTACACTGCACACCTGTCTATGGGCAGTAATGCCACACTGGAGGCTTGAAATCACCACAGGAAGGGGGTACATGGCACAGAAGTAAACAAACGCTACAAATCAGTTCTCCTTTGTTCTTGTCACCTCTTTCTTACAGAGGGCCAGTTGTTATGCATTTGTCAGCATGCTGCTTATCTGCGTTCATATGAAGGACACAATTTCGACTTGATCATTTATAGAAAATACATTCAGAAAGAACACACTTGTATCAGGCTAAATTATAAATTCTCTGAGGCTAAGAATAACCTTTACCTTTTCTTTACAAAGTGTGATCTGAGCAATGGGATACTTAGGAGTTAACTTTAATCAAATATTATTAAAAGGAAAAATAAGAATAAAGCAAAACTTAAAAATCAATCGACTTCTATTTCAACATTGGACAAATGAAAACTGAACCTCGGATTTGCTAATGCTTATACAGTTAAATAATAGTGAAAGTACTTAAGAAAAATAAAACAAGAATACTGTGTGATCTACAGCAAAAGACAGAGTGATAAATATTTATAGTTCCAAAGCCACTATATTTTCTTAGTCTCCCTTATTTGCTCTTTTGTCTAAACTAATGTTGGAATAGAGCTTTACAGAGGGAAAAAAAATCAATACTGCTTTTGGACACACAATTTATTTCAGTTCTATCTTCATACATCTTAACTTAGACATCTTATATGTCAAGTTAAGGAATAAACCAAAAATGCGTTGTCTGGGCTGTCTGTCCAATACCTCAGAACAAAGTCATCCAAATGCTTCTAAATAAAAACACTGACTTGGGATTCAAAAGAAATAATATCAGATTTGGGGACCTGTGACAAATGTTTTGCATTTTATTTTCTTTTAACAGGAAGCTGAGTCACCACCAGCACAGTGATTCCCAGACTGTGGTTTGTAACACCTCTGTGATGGTCCGTGAAATTTTCAAAATAAAATTCACTTTAGTTCATCTCCATTTTTAAAACATGGCACTTTTAGAACAAAAATGATTGCTAAAATAAATCTTATGATGCTTGAATGAAGAATTTGAACTAGAATGTGAATCACTTCTGTGCTAAATAACTTCCCTGACTCTTAGAATCAAGGCTATCAAGAGCATTTGATGGATACCCTCTGATTTTATCTACTTGTCCCCTGACTTCTGTCTGGATCTTACATTTTCCCCCAGCCAACTACCAATATAAAGGGTTTTCTAGGACAATTGTATTCCAAGTGTGGTCCTTAGACCAGTAGCATCACCTACAAACTTGTTAAAAATGTAAATACTTGGCCCTTTACCTCAATCAAACAAGCCAGATTTTCTGGAAGTAGAACCAGCAAAATGTTCAATAAAACTCACTCTAGGTGATACTGACACCTTAACATGAGAATCACTTTCTCCTAGGATTTAGGAATTTGATGATATCTACAAAGTGATCTAGGAAATCATAACCTTTTGAGAATGTCCTATTAGACAGGCAACAGATCTAAGTAATACATGTGTTTGTGGATACAAATCAGATATCCAGGAAAACAGTTAAATATGTTGTTACCAGCTGTCTCCAAATATCCAGTTGTTCTTATTCAGACAGTGCAGACATCTGGATGATGGCACCAAATTTTCCCCTATCAGAAGTCATCTAAATTAGGACTTGTTTCCTGTTAACCTATTTCTTGTAATAGACACCCACGCCCATGAACATCCTTTGCGCTTTCTCTGCATGTACTTGTCCTGAAGGCATTCTTTTCTAAAGAATTGTGTGATCAGCCCTAGGTAGAATCCTGAAATCCCTGGGCACTGGGGAATTTCTGGGTGTTATAGGTAGCTCTCATCCTTTTCCTTTCTACCTGTTGACCTCTCTTTTAACACTTAAAACATTCTAATCTCTAATATCTCTTAACTCCCTTCTCCAATTGAATTCTCACTATGCATCTGTGGTTCCCAAACTTTGTTCATCACTAAGCATCCCATTTAATTATGTTCTTCCATTCTCACAAATGATTCCATATATATCAAGATTTTGTCCAGCAAGATCTATTAGGTAATGCTAATTTTGCTTCCTTAGATCCATTAAAGGCACAATTAAGAAATCAAACTTTTTTTTTTTTGCTTTGAGAAAACCTTTACTGCACATCATTGAATTAATTTGTTTGAATAAATAGCACACAAAACAAAGATTTATGTTGTGAAAATCCCTGAAGCTTCTAATCAGCAGTCTGTAAGGAGTGGAGACTTTGGTTTTGTGTCTTTTTAAGGCATATATTTCCCATTTATTTTGAAATTTTGAACATAATTGTTTTCCAAAATATTTTTGATGTCAGTTATAGAACTTCTCCCCATGAAACCATGGTTCCTGACTCTGAAATGCTACTCTTTTCTGTGAGCATGAATGTGACCCCAAGGGACCTGGCGCATCAGGCACTTTTCACAAGGTTGTGCAAGTACTAACCAATCAATCCTGTGGGATTAAATATGCATTTGGTATGCACTTTAATTTTCATAGATATATAGAATACTCTTTCAATTTTGTCCTTTAATAGTAAAGGAAAGAAGAAAACATATACATTAGTACTAACAAATCTGATCTTCTCCAGAAATCAAAACTGTATCAAATAACAGTTGTCCTTTAGAACCAAATATGTGACTATTAGCTAGTGATTTTTTTCTTCTTTTTCTTTCTTTTGAAAGTGAAAGTCACTCAGTTGAGTCCAACTCTTGCCACCCCACAGACTGTAGCCCGCCAGGCTCCTCTGTCCATGGAATTTTCCAGGCAAGAATACTGGAGTGGTTTGCCATTTCCTACTCCAGATGTCAAACTTCTGATCTTACAAGTTACTATCTATTCCCTCAGCATTTGGTTTTATAATTACAGTTTAGTGTGGCCATTTCATGGATATGCTCATTGTTTGTTACAGAATTTTTTACATACTGGAAATAACCCTTTGTTACCTAACAGAATCTCTTACAATCTCAAAGAAAATAAATTTCTTTTAATTTTTCTAATAGTGTCTTGCACAGGTAAACTCTCTGGGTCTAACTATTCAAAGAGTTCTTCTGCTTCGAGAATGGAAGGAAAAATTCGGTAGAAGGCTAACAAGGGCTTTTTTCCCCCATGTACCCTCCCCCAGATGCACTCCTATCTCTGATCTCTGTCCTTACTCTTAAATTTCAATTACCCTGGCCTTCATTCAGTTTTTCAAACAGATTTACTCCTTCCCACACCAAGCCTCTTGCACATGGTCTTCCATCTATGTTAAATCTTCTTCTGGTCCTTTTTGCTTATACCTATTCATTGTTTGGGGCTTCCCTGATGGCTCAGAGGTTAAAGCATCTGCCTACAATGTGGGAGACCTGGGTTTGATCCCTGGGTTGGGAAGATCCCCTGAAGAAGGAAATGGCAACCCACTCCAGCATCCTTGCCTGGAGAATCCCATGGACGGAGGAGCCTGGTGGGCTACAGTCCACGGGGTGGCAAAGAGTCGGACACGACTGAGCGACTTCAGTTCAGCTCATTCATTGTTTAACTCTCAGTTCGAATGTCTCTTTCTATAGACACTTCTCTAAAGCTCTCCTCCTTATTGTCAACTCCACTAGGCCAGCTCAAAGACTAAATACGGTCCTCAAAGTGTTATCTCCTATCACTCTGTGTTTTTCCTTCACTGCATCCTATACCACTATATTTATGTAATTATTTGAAGAATCACTCCTTCTCCAGAACATAAGCTTCATGGAGGCAGAAGCCATACTTAAATTGATCTCTTTTGTATCCTCAGTAGATATCACAGTACTCAGCACATAATACAGACTCATTAAATATTAGGTGAATGAATGGATGCACAAATGAATTAACTGAGTAAATGATTTGGACTTTCAGTTAAGGCTAAGGTAAGTAATGATTCCTAAGTTAGTCCTTAAGGCTTGAAATAGACAATCTTTGACCCTCAAGCTGACAGGACTTCAGAGTCCTATTTAAAAATCTAAAGCATAACCCTTGCTGAGTTTTGTCACGTCACATGCAGATTTTTTAGTGACATGAGAAAATGCTCACGCAAAAAATATAAATAAAATGCATGAAATACATTTGTATAATATATCCAGTGTGCACTTGAATACATAAAAATATAAATGCATGACAAGGTAGACTTTCTGCCCCCTTTTCCATCATATCTCATCATTGTCAATCATGATAAGGAGAGAGACTTTGTAACAATAATGCATTTAAACTGTGATTAAAGGAAATTAACAGGGAGGAAAGTCGATCAACAGGAAGTTGTTACAGAAGGAAATCAACAGTAAAGCAACAATCATAATAATGCAAAGTAGTTACAATGTGCCAGGCACTATTCCATATGCCTTACGTATAACTACTCAAAATAAACTTGTAAGTCGAATTTTTATCTGATGTGTTTACCTTATAGATGCTGCACTCTGAAAACTGTAGGTGTCTACTGCTGCCTTCCTGGTGTAGAGGAAACATTTCAGGAGGAGGTTATGTGAACACATGATACGTAGAAAGGATCAGAAGGATCAGGAACTCAGAATGTGATGGAGTAAGAGGAGACAGATGGAGAGGTAGAAAAGGAAGGCCAGTTGGGACAGGATTCCTGAGTACCTAATTAAAAGAACTCAATATCAACAGAAAAAATTTTCAAAAAGGAAGGAGAAATATGTATTGTGTACCATAATTTGTACTCTACAAGAGCTAGTTGTCAACTCCTAAGGAGATCAAGATTTTTCTAGTAATAGACTGTGCCTGCATTAACTCCCAGATTTGGTGGAAGTTAACAAGGAGATATACACACACACACTCTCACACATACACATGATTAAAGATTAGAAGGAAATGGACTAAGATTAGTTGCCTCTAGTAGAGAGTTTTGAATGACTATAATTTTCCTCTTTGTATTATATTAATGATAATGATTTTTATAAGCTAAAACAGAAATTGCCAGGACACATAGTTTGGTCAATTGTTCTACATTCCACCATTGGGTTTATTACTATAAATCATTTGCTGTTGTAGCTATTTGCTATGTTTGCGTCTTTTTTTCTTAGTTCCAAGGATGCCTGAGGTCTGAATATTCTATAGACACAGTCTGAATGTAAGCAGATTGCAGAGGGACTTGTATTGACTCATTAAATCCATGCTTGGTTTAAAGTGCAGTTTAGGTTATGCTTGAACAGGGACAAAGGGAGAGAGAGAGTAGGGAAAATTCAAATTCATTTAAATAATGCTGTACTTGAGGAAAAGGCAAGGTTTTTGAGCTGATTTTCTGGTTTCTTTCTATAAATGCACTTATGCATTCAACAAATTTACTGAACGCTGGCACTGCTAAGGGCTGCAGGGTAAAACAGAGCATAGATTTCAGTGGACTTAGAGAATATATAAAGTGTATCTTCAACACTTGCTGTTCAGTGTACCTTGAATCATTTTTTTTCCTAACACAATCCAATAATCTTTTGGAAAAATGTCCTATCCTTCCACTCTTATTCATTCCAGATGCTCTAAGAGGGACTGTGCCTTATTTAGGGATGAGAATATGACCTAACCCTGCTTGGTAAGAGAAACATCTCTAACATAGACACACATACAAAAAACTGGAAATAGAACTGCCATATGACCCAGCAATCCCACTTCTGGGCATACACACTGAGGAAACCAGATCTGAAAGAGACACGTGCACCCCAATGTTCATCGCAGCACTGTTTATAATAGCCAGGACATGGAAGCAACCTAGATGCCCATCAGCAGATGAATGGATAAGGAAGCTGTGGTACATATACACCATGGAATATTACTCAGCCGTTAAAAAGAATTCATTTGAACCAGTCCTAATGAGATGGATGAAGCTGGAGCCCCTTATACAGAGTGAAGTAAGCCAGAAAGATAAAGAACATTACAGCATACTATCACATATATATGGAATTTAGAAAGATGGTAACGACAACCCTATATGCAAAACAGAAAAAGAGACACAGAAATACAGAACAGACTTTTGAACTCTGTGGGAGAATGTGAGGGTGGGATATTTCAAAAGAACAGCATGTATACTATCTATGGTGAAACAGATCACCAGCCCAGGTGGGATGCATGAGACAAGTGCTCCAGCCTGGTGCACTGGGAGGACTCGGGGGAATCGGGTGGAGAGGGAGGTGGGAGCGGGGATCGGGATGGGGAATACGTGTAAATCCATGGCTGATTCATTTCAATGTATGACAAAACCCACTGAAATGTTGTGAAGTGATTGGCCTCCAACTAATAAAAAAAAAAGATTAAAATAATAATAATAATAATAATAATAAATACCTTAAAAAAAAAAAAAAAAAGACCAGTGTGTAATCCAAACCAGCTGTATTAGATAAGATAATACTAACTGCTATTAAAGACTAATGCAAAATGTGGAATGACTTATATAAACTAAAGTTTATTTCTTATACAAATAAAATCCAGAATGGGTGTTCCTGATCACTGACTGGATCTTCCCAAAGCAGTGAGTCAGGGACTCAGGCTCTATGTCCTGGCTCCACCATCTTTAATATTTGGTATCCAAAGTCATCATCATGGGGGCCTCAACCTGGCATTAAGATGGGAAGGAACATGTAGAATTGACTGTGGAAGGATTTTATGGGTTAGCCTGGAAGTGACACATTTTACCTCTGCTCACCTAGACTCTCTGAGTGGGGAAGGTAAATTCAATAGAATATAAGCTCAATAAAGGCAGGAATTATGGTACATCTTATTAAGCGCTATAGCCCAAGTGCTTACAACAGTGCCTGGCACATAATAACCACCCAATAAACATTTCTAAATAGATGAAAGAATACAAAATTGAATAGAAAAAATAAATCACTAGCTACTTTGGTCAGGAAAATATAGCTACCATGTTACATTCATTCTTTAATTTCTTCAGTGATAAGAAAGTTAGACAATTACAGAAATGATATTGAATATTGAGAAGCTAAGTTACCTAAGAAATATTTATGTAGGAAAAACAGGTAAGGAGTAGAACTCAATATAACATGCCAATAGAAATAAACAGGTAAGGAGTAGAACTCAATATAACATGCCAATAGAAATAAACATGCCAATAGAAATCTTTTAATCATTAAATCTGCTTAGCTCACTGAAATCAAATGACAGATATTTTATCAATAAAAGAAACCAGTGAAATAATCTAATTCTGGGGCTCCAAAATCTTTCTGCAAATCAGAATATTCTGAGAACATTTAAAAATACAAATTTCTGGACTTTACATAGAACTAGCAAATTGGTATATTGGGGTTAGGGCCTAGGGGAGAGGTATGATGGCAAGAAATCTGTATCTTTATCTCCTCCTGGGGATTCTGATGATGAGCCAACTTTGGGAACTCTATATTTTATATACTTGCTTAGTTTCACAGATAAGAAAACCAATACCCAAAGGCAAACCTGGCTTGTGTGATAAAGAATGGCATTTTACTGTCACCAGGATCAGAACTCAACAGTTCAGATCCACCACTGTTCTTCCCACTGTCAAGCTCTGAGTCAGCACCCAAAACACTCAGATCCTACTTTCTGCTGGACAGGAAACTCTCTAGGAGCTGACAAATACAATTCCTGTGATCCACTCAATCTATCCATTCTCTAGAGTTTAAACAAAGTGGGCAAGAACCACAGATGTGATGACACAAAAAGGATCTTTTAGATTCCCTACAGAATTCAAGATTCTAATTTCTAAAGTTAGTATTCAAATTAGGGCCACAGCTTCTGAATGGAAAGCTGGAGCCATAAGAATGTACCTGTGTACCTGCCGTGTTTCCATGAAAGATAATGATTCCCAAAATGAGTGAAGTTCTTATATATATTCCCTGATGACATCTCTCTTCCCACCATAGAGATACCTGCTACTCTCAAATTAGAGAAACTACCAAATATGCATGGCTAAAAAAAATTATTTTTAAAAAACAAGTGAAGTAGGAATCTCAAATGACCCTATTTCGACCCTTACCGCTAGACATGTACACACGCTAGGAGCAAGGCTTAGGGTTAGAGGTGAAGCTGAAATGTCATGACAGTTATAGCCCTGCCCTGACTTGAGCATTCACAATGTGAAAACATACCCCTCATTTATCCATGTACTCATTCACTCTCCTTGTTGGCTTAGTCCTACTGTCCTCCCAGTGGATCAAACTCGAGTATAGAGACAGTATAGGGACCCTGAGAATCTTGGAATTTTATATTTCAGGACATGAAAGTCTGAGCCAAACACTCAGGAGCTATCAAGTGCACGGAAGTAATTAAAAATCAACTCTGTCTTACCACCAGTACTCCATGACTCTTTTCCACCACCGTGTCTATAAAAGCAACAAAACAGACTTTGTAGTCTTTTATTTTGAAATTCTAAATGGAATATTGTAGTCTCTCTGTACTCTACTTAAACAAATGCAAAACAAATACATTGATGGGGGCCTCTTTATCTAGAGATTGGATGTTCTGTTTTCCTCAAACATTATTAACTGCATCAAGTAGAGGATTGTCTTCAGTTAATTAAAATGCATCTGAGCTTTCTAAGCAATGCTATTTATTCCGAAAGGAAAGAACCCGACACGAAAGCACTAAATTAAGTCCTTACAAACAGCTCAATGACAAAAACAAAAGGCGGCAGGATTGTGACTTTGTAATTGCCTTATTCTTTAGAAATTAGCATTTAATGTAGAAAAAAGATGAGGTTTGCCATAGCTAATTTTACTGTAGATATTTAATTCACCATGCCATTATCAATTATCTCATTGGAGGCTGTTCAGGTATTTCTTGTCACATTTTAACTGCTGAAATGTTCAGTTCTATCTTCTGTTCCTTGATTTACAGCCTAATTTATTTGCCATAAAAACGCATGTGTTCATGCATTTATTCGCTTCACTAACAGCCTTAGAACCATTTGTCTGAGCTCATTTCACTCCTCTCTATAATTCAAAAAGCCCTTGGATAAACTAAGGGACAACTCACTCCAAAGTTTTTTATTTATGAACCACACCTGAGACTCTGCCCTAATCAGTCCAAAGTCATTCATACTGATGAATTTTTCTATTTCTTTGAGATTCCAATATGGTTTCTGCTTCATTACTTACCATTTGCTACATACAACCAGCATACTATCTTATGTGTTCTGTTGTAATATTCTCTACACTTCACGTCTGCAGATTGTTTGGTCCCAAATAAATTTTATATGCCTTGAGGAATAGAACCATTTCTCTGACCACTTTCCAAACTTAGCTGAGGGTTGGATACATCATACATAGTAAACAAATATCTACTGATTGAGTTTAAAGGTTGCATACTGATCTAATTATTTGCTCATTGAACAATTACTTATTGTATTAAGACCCAGTCTTTATTCCAGATCAGTTTCTCAAACATCACATGAATCACCTGGGGATTTTTTTAAAATAAGGATATTGATATAAGAGATCTAAGTTAGAGAACAAGATGGCAGAGGAGTAGGCAGACATGGAGTATGTCTCTCTCCATGGATTCATCAGGAACACACCTTCAGACACAGAAGGACACTCAGAACACTAGCTGAGAGCTGACAGAAGTACCTGACCAGAGGAAAAGAATATATAGAACCACGCAAAACTCGGTAGGACGAAGGAACTAGGGAGGGAAATAGGAGTGTTAGTAGGACTGGACCTGCCCTCGGTGGGTGGGGGAGCTAAGCAGGGATCTGATCCCCACATCTGGGCAACTGTCTGAGTCAGAGGAGAAACATTGAAGGCTGAGAGTGAAACAGCTGATCTGTGGCAGCCTAAAGGGAATGAGAAAGAGACAGTCCTTGTCACAGCCATACATACCCCGGACAGGGAGAAGGGTCCCCTGGAAGGTGCAGTGGCTTGGAGCTGGCGTTTGGGGAGTGTGGAGCGATCCCAAGGTGAGGGCTGCTGTCGACTGTGGAGAGACAGATCGAGGGGAGGGGAGGACAGAGACTGTGATGGGAAATGCCTGTGGAGAAAAACTGGGCAGCCATGGAAGCAAGGCAATAATGCTGAGTCATGCGCAGGGGGTGGAGCCATCACCACAGCCTCTCTCTCCCCACACGCCAGCATGGGCAGCTGAGCAATAGAGAGGCTGGCCCATCAAACGCCTGACACACTGAACCACAGAGCAGGACCCCACCCAGGGAGAGACCCCATCTTGGGCCACAAATCAAACTTCAGTAAATTTAAGGAAACTGAAACTGTATCAAGCATCTTCTCTGGCCACAATGCTATGAGACTCGATATCAATTACAAGAAAAAAAAACTGTAAGAAATGCAAACATATGGAGGATAAACAACACATTTCTATATAACTGACAGGATACTGAAGAAATCAAAAGAGAAATAAAAAAAAAAAACTTCTAGAAACAAATGACAATGTAAACAAGACAACTTAAACCTATGGAATGCAGCAAAAGTAGTTCTAAGAGGGAAGTTTATAGCAATACAATCCTACCTTAAGAAACAAGAAAAACATTGAATAGACAACCTAACTTTACACCTAAAACAACTGGAAAAAGAAGAACAAAAAACCCCAAAATTAGTAGAAGGAAAGAAACCATAAAGATCCAAGCTTAATGAAAAAGAAATGAAAAAAAAATAGTAAAGATTAATAAAACAAAAAGCTGGTTCTTTGAGAAGATAAACAAAATTGACAAACCTTTAGCTAGACTCATCAAGGAAAAAAAAGAGAAGAACCAAATCAACAAAATTAGAAATAAAAACGGAGTGGTTACAACAGACAATAAAGAAACACAAAGGATTATAAGAGACTATTGTGAACAACTATATGGCAATAAAATGGATAACCTGGAAGAAATGGACAGGTTCTTAGAAAACTTCAATCTTCCAAGACTGAACCAGGAAGAAATGGAGATTATGAACAAACCAATTACAAGCACTGAAATTGAAGCTGTTATCAAGCTCAGTTCAGTCACTCACTCATCTCCAACTCTTTGCGACCCCATGGACTGCAGCACACCAGGCATCCCTGTCCATCACCAACTCCTGGGGCTTATCCAAACTCATATCCATTGAATCAGTGATGCCACCCAGCCATCTCATCCTGTGTCATCCCCTTCTCCTCCTGCCCCCAATCCCTCCCAGCATCAGGGTCTTTTCCAATGAGTCAGTTCTTCACTTGAGGTGGCCAAAGTATTGGAGTTTCAGCTTCAGCATCAGTCCTTCCAATGAACACCCAGGACTGATCTCCTTTAGGATGGACTGGTTAGATCTCCTTGCAGCCCAAGGGACTCTCAAGAGTCTTCTCCAACACCACAGTTCAAAAGCATCAATTTTTCAACACTTAACTTTCTTTATAGTCCAACTCTCACATCCATACATGACCACTGGACAAACCATAGCCTTGACTAGAAGGACCTTTGTTGGCAAAGTAATGTCTCTGCTTTTTAATATGCTGTCTAGGCTGGTCATAACTTTCCTTCCAAGGAGTAAGCATCTTTTAATTTCATGGCTGCAGTGACTATCTGCAGTGAATTTGGAGTCCCCAGAAAATAAAGTCTGACACTGTTTGCACTCTTTCCCCATCTATTTGCCATGAAGTGATGGGACTGTACGCCATGATCTTAGTTTTCAGAATGTCGAGCTTAAAGCCAACTTTTTCACTCTCCTCTTTCACTTTCATCAAGAGGCTCTTTAGTTCTTCTTTGCTTTCTGCCATAAGGGTGGTGTCATCTGCATATCTGAGGTTATTGATATTTTTCCTGGCAATCTTGATTCCAGCTTGTGCTTCTTCCAGCCCAGCGTTTCTCATTATGTACTCTGCAGAGAAGTTAAATAAGCAGGGTGACAATATACAGCTTTGATGTACTCCTTTTCCAGTTTGGAACCAGTCTGTTGTTCCATGTCCAGTTCTAACTGTTGCTTCCTGACCTGCATACAGGTTTCTCAAGGGGCAGGTCAGGTGGTCTGGTATTCCCATCTCTTGAAGAATTTTCCACAGTTTGTTGTGATCCACACAGTCAAAGGCTTTGGCATAGTCAATAAAGCAGAAATAGATGTTTTTCTGGAACTCTCTTGCTTTTTCGATGATCCAGTGGATGTTGGCAATTTGTTCTCTGGTTCCTCTGCCTTTTCTTAATCCAGCTTGAACATCTGGAATTTCATGGTTCACGTATTGCTGAAGCCTGGCTTGGAGAATTTTGAACATTACTTTGCTACCATGTGAAATTAGTGCAATTGTGTGGTAGTTTCATCATTCTTTGGCATTGCCTTTTTTTTGGGATTGGAATGAAAACTGACCTTTTCCATTCCCATGGCCACTGTTGAGTTTTCCAAATTTGCTGGTATATTGAGTGCAGCACTTTCAAAATTCTCCCAAAAAACAAAAGCCCAGGACCAGATGGCTTCACAGGAGAATTTTGTCAAAAATTTAGAGAAGCGCTAATGCCTATCCTAAAACTCTTTCAAAAAATTGCAGAGGAAGGAACGCTTCCAAACTCATTCTAGGAGACCACGATCACCGTTATCAAAACCAGACAAATCAAGACATTAAAAAAGAAAACTACAGGCCAGTATCACTGATGAACATAGATGCAAGAATCTTCAACAAAATTTTAGCAAATAGAATTCAGTAACACATCAAAAAGCTCATACACCATGATCAAGTTGGGTTTATTCCACGAATGCAGATTCTTCAATACATGCAAATCAATCAATGTGATACACCATATTAACAAATTGAAAGATAAAAACCATATGATCATCTCAATAGATGAAGAAATAGCTTTTGACAAAATTCAGCACCCATTTATGATTAAAACTCTTCAAATAATGAGCACAGAAGGAACCTACCTCAACATAGTAAAGGCCATATATGATAAGCCTACAGCAAACATTATTCTCAATGGTGAAAAACTGAAAGCATTCCCCCTAAGGTCAGGAACAAGAAAAGGGTGTCCACTTTCACCACTATTATTCAACATAGTTCTGGAAGTCCTAGCTACAGAAATCAGAGAAAAAAAAGAAATAAAAGGAATCCAGACTGGAAAAGAAGAAGTAAAGCAAAGCTCTTAATGTTTGCAGATGACATGATACTGTACATAGAAAACCCTAAAGTTGTATCAGAAAATTACTAGAGTTAATCAGTGAATTTAGCAAGGTTGCAGGATACAAAGTTGATACACAGAAATCACTTGCATTTCTATATACTAACAATGAAAAATCAGAAAGAGAAATTAAAGAATCAATCACATTCACCATTGTAACAAAAATAACTAAATATCTAGCAATAAACTTACCTAAGGAGACAAAAGAACTGTATACAGAAAATTATAAGACACTAATGAATGAAATCAAAGACAACATAAACAGATGGAGAGATGTTCCATGTACTTGAGTAGGAAGAATCATTATTGTGAAAATTACTATACTACCAAATGCAATCAACAGATTCAATGTGATCCCTATCAAATTACCAAAGGCATTTTTCACAGAACTAGAAAAAAAAATTCCACAATTCATATGGAAACACAAAGACCCCAAATAGCCAAAGCATTCCTGAGAAGGAATAATGGAACTGGAGGAATCAACCTTCCTGACTTCAGATTATACTATAAAGCTATACTCATCAAGACAGTGTGGGACTGGAACAAAAACAGAAATATAGACCAATGGAACAAGATAGAAAGCCCATAAATAAACCCATGTACCTATGGGTACCATATTTTTGAAAAAGGAGGCAAGAATATACAATGGGGCAAAGACAGCCCCTTCAAAAAATGGTGCTGGGAAAACTGGACAGCTGCATGTAAAAGAATGAAATTAGGACACTTCCTCACACCATACACAAAGATAAACTCAAAATGGACTGAAGACCAAAATGTAAGACCAGAAACTATAAAGCTCTTAGATAAAACATAGGCAGAACATTCGAAGACATAAATCAAAACAAGATCCTCTATGACCCACCTCCTAGAGTAACAGAAATAGAAACAAAAGTAAACAAATGGGATCTGATTAAACTTAAAAGCTTTTGCAGAGCAAAGGGAACTATAAGCAAGGTGAAAAGACAATCCTCAGAATGGGAAAAAATAATAGCAAATGAAACAACTGACAAAGGATTAATTTCCAAAATACACAAGCAGCTCATACAAGTCAATACCAGAAAAACAAACAACCCAATCAAAAAATGGAAAAAGACTTAAATAGACATTTCTCCAAAGAAGACTTTTCAAATGAGTCAGTTCTTCGCATCAGGTGGCCAAAGGATTGGAGTTTCAGCTTCAGCAACAGTCCTTCCAATGAATATTCAGGACTGATTTCCATTAGGATGGACTGGTTGGATCTCCTTGCAGTCCAAGGGACTCTCAAGAGTCTTCTCCAACACCACAGTTCAAAAGCATTAATTCATTGGTGCTCAGCTTTCTTTACAGTCCAGCTCTCACATCCCTACTCAACTACTGGAAAACCCGTAGCTTTGACTAGATGGACCTTTGTTGGCAGAGAAATGTCTCTGCTTTTTAATATGCTGTCCAGGTTGGTCATAGGTTTTCTTCCAAAGAGCAAGTGTCTTTTAGTTTCATGGCTGCAGTCACCATCTGCAGTGATTTTGGAGCCCAAAAAATAGTCAGCCACAGTTTGCATTGTTTCCCCATCTATTTGTCATGAAGTAATGGGACTGGATGCCATGATCTTAGTTTTCTGAATGTTGAGTCTTAAGCCGACTTTTTCACTCTCCTCTTTCACTTTCATCAAGAGGCTCTTTAGTTCTTCTTCGCTTTCTACCATAAGTGTGGTGTCATCTGCATATCCAAGGTTATTCGTATTTCTCCTGGCAATCTTGATTCCAGATTGTGCTTCATCCAGCCTGACATTTCACATGATGTATTCTGAATATAAGTTAAATACACAAGTTGACAATATGCAGGTTTGACATACTCCTTTCCTGATTTGGCACCAGTCTGTTGTTCTATGTCCAGTTCTAATTGTTGCTTCTTGACCTGCATACAGATTTCTCAAGAGGGAGGTCAGGTGGTCTGGTATTCCCATTTCTTTAAAAATTTTCCACAGTCTGTTGTGATCCACACAGTCAAAGACTTTGGCATAGTTAATAAAGCAGAAGTAGGTGTTTTCTGGAACTCTCTTGCTTTTTCGATGATCCCGTAGATGTTGGCAATTTGATCTCTGGTTCCTCTGCCTTTTCTCAGTCCAGCTTGAACATCTGGAAGTTCACGGTTCACGTACTGTTGAGTCCTGGCTTGGAGAATTTTGAGCATTACTTTGCTAAAGTGTCAGATGAGTGCAATTGTGCGGTAGTTTGAGCATTCTTTGCCATTGCCTTTCTTTGGGATTGGAATGAAAACTGACCTTTTCCATTCCAGTGGCCACTACTGAGTTTTCCAAATTTGCTGGCATATTGAGGGCAACACTTTCACAGCATCATCTTTTAGGATTTGAAATACCTCAACTGGAATTCCCTTGTCTCTGTTAACTTTGTTCATAGTGCTATTTCCTAAGGCTCTATTGACTTCACATTCTAGGAAGTCTGGCTGTAGGTGAGTGATCACACCATCATATTTATCTTGGTCATGAAGATCTTTTTTGTATAGTTCTTCTGTGTATTCTTGCCACCTCTTCTTAATATCTTCTGCTTCTATCAGGTCCACACCATTTCTGTCCTTTATTGTGCCCTTCTTTGCATGAAATATCCCCTTGGAAATGGAATATTACTCAGACATAAAATGGAATGCATTTGAGTCAGTTCTGATGAGGTGGATACATAGAACCTACTATACAGAGTGAAGTGAGTCAGAAAGAGAAAAATAAACAACATATTCTAACACATATATACGGAATCTAGAAAAATGGTACTGAAAAATTTATTTACAAGGCAGCAATGTAGAAACAGACATAGAGAATAGTCTTATGGACATGGGGAGAGGGGAGGAGAGGGTGAGATGTATGGAAAGAGTAACATGGAAACTTACATTACCACATGTAAAATAGATAGCCAATGGGAATATGATGTACGGCTCAGGAGACTCAAACAGGGGCTGTGTATTAAACTAGAGGGGTGGGATGGGATGGAAGACGGGAGGGAGGATCACAAGGGAGGGGATATATGTATACCTATGGCTGATTCATGTTGAAGTTTGACAAAACAACAAAATTCTGTAAAGCAATTATCCTTCAATAAAAAAATAAATTAAAAAAAAAAGAGGTCTACGTTAGAGCTTGAGATGCTACATTTACAACAAAGCCCCAGGCAATGCTGATACTAGTGGTCAGTGAACATATTCTGAATAGCAAGAATCTAGACTAGGAGTTAGAAGACATTTCCTGTAAAGGGTCAGATAATAAATGTTTTATATTTGTTTGGCCATATGGTCTCTGTCACAGCTAGTCAACTCTGCCTTTGCAATGCAAAAATAGTTTCAGGGAATAGTTTAAATTGAACTTCCATAGATAATAAGTAAATAAATTGGCATGGCTGTGTTCCAATAAAATTTTATTTAGAAAAATGAGTGTCTAGCCAGGACTGGCTGGTAGGTTGTAGCTTGCTTATCCCTGGCCTAGACAATGAGGCTATATAGGACACAGACCCTTCCCTTATGAAGTTCAAGTAGAGACTATCTACAAGTATTTAAATTCTAAAGTTTTAGTAAAACAAAATATGGATATTCTAAGTGTCAGACATCTTAATTTTGTCATCTTAATTTAATTAATTTGCTGCTGGTTAACGGCCCACTGGATGTAAATCAGCTTGGGCTGACCTCTCTCAGATTTCATTAGACTACCAAAAGAATATTGATAATTTTCCAGTGTATCTATCCATGATGCAACTAATCAAGCCAATTTCAGGTAAGCATACATTCTTCTTTCTTTCTTTTTGTTATGGTGTTGTTATTTTCCTTTTGTTTTTAAAGATGATATTCACTTGACTCACTCCTTTCTAGGGAGCAAGTTTATACAGCTGATTAACATTTTGCCTTTTCTATTGGTCTAGGATATGTCCAAGAAATGCATTCACACTGTAATTGTCTTGTTTTTCCTTTACTTTCTGTCTTTTGCATTATTTCCAGCCTGCTCTTTATCCTTCCATTCTTAGTTCTGAAAATCTGCTAAGTAAGAGTCAATACCTATACATACTTCCTTATTTTGTTAGTATGGTTGATCTCCTGAAAACAATCAATTATATAGATGGCCAATTAACCTGGAGAAATAACTGCATAGTATAGACAATGCTTTAATCACTGGAGATGATCCTAGAAATTCAGTATTGATCCTTTTTGGATTCATATGTTTCTCTCTCTCTCAAGTTAACAGATAATAATTGAGCATAAACCATGTCTTAAGTCCCACAGGAAAAAAGAAACGAAGTGAAATACATGACACTAAGTGTCCCAGCATTCTGGGCTCCATCTTTCATTTCCAAATGACAATGATTTGCTGCCATGTGACTAATTGAAGTCCAGGCCCTCCTCACATGCTTTGAATGATCCCTATAAAAGTTTTCATTGTCCCAGTTGTTTCTCACCTCTTGCGACTAACTTCTACATCCAACTTTTCCTCTCATCACTCTGACCATCTGATAATTGTCACCATATGACTCTTTTTTTTTTTTTTGGACAAAGCATTTCTTTTAATTCTTAAAGGACCACTAATATTCAGTTGAAGAAAGACTGAACACCCTATATAAGTGTTCCTGTGTTTAGTTAATTACTCATAACTCTTTTTTCAGAAGTTCTCCATCTATTCTCTCCTTGCCTGCATCTTTTCAGACATGACTCTGTTTTCAGGAGCCCAAATGGCACTCACTTTCCTGTAACCTATTTTCGTGTAAATCAGTACGTTTCCTCTCCCATTTTCTTCAAGTCTCCTTCTCACTCTGTTCAGTAGGAATCCAAAGTCAACTACTATTATAAGCACGTCCTCGTCCAGGGAGGACAGCACTTCCGTTGACCCTGCAGAACAGTTTAGCTTCTCATTGTCTCTACTTTGTTCCTAGAAGAGCCTATGAAATCAGCTTTAGCAAAATCAAACATCCACTAAAGTGCTTTTCCCCCAAACTAGTTTTCCTTTTCCATGAATGAAATCTTTATTATCACTTACTGGTGAGAATTAAAACAGCTTCAGGGTGCTTGCAAAAGAGTGATTTAATTTCTTTAGTTTTTTTGTTACCTACCACACAACCAAAGAGGAAACTAATTAGAACCATAACAATATGTGTTTTTAAAAAAATTGAGATCATAGAGAAGGGCTACTTCTTCCTGGGGGAAGAGAATAAGAAACTAAGTGAACAAAAAATAGCAAAATATGTGTTACTGTATTTGACATGCTAGGTTGGTCTCAATCAAGGAGATTGATTCCTTGATGTGTGTTGTGGTAGGGGTGGGGGGTGGGTTGGGGAACTGATTCTTACTTTTTTTGTGCAGATGACTACTGGTAGCTCAGCTGGTAAAGAATCCTCCTGAATACAGAAGACCCCAATTCGATCCCTGGGTCAGGAAGATCCCCTGGAGAAGGGAATGGCTACCCACTCCAGTATTCTTGCCTGGAGAGTTCCACAGACAGAGGAGCCCGGCAGGCTACAGTCCATGAGGTTGCAAAGAGTCAGATATGACTGAGCGACTTTCACTATCACTATCGGAGGACTATAAAGGGGCCTTTATAATTTCAGGGCTGGAAGTTTGACCTAGAATATATACATGTGCTATGAAAATTCAAGGGCACTTACAAAAATAGCCACACACTAGAAGTACACAGGCCTTTTGGGTCATCTTCTATCAGTTACTGACTCCCAGGAGAGTCATGCAGTATGATTCAGCCCCCATGGAGAAGATCACAAGTCCTTCCTTATGAGCCCTGGATGCTATCAGACCACGGATCATAGTATCTTAGGGTACTGGAGCCATCAGGGTTTCTGAAAACCACTGATACCAAAGTCCTCACTAATACAGATACAGACTATGACACCAAAGTGACTTTTCCCTGATTGGTAGCAGATCAAAGGCTAGAATCCAGATGTTCTTCTAACATGCGCCTTCTTACCACTACTTGGCATTTCCAGTAGTATGGGCCTTGAAGGGTGCCACCCTGGAGGTCTCCTCAATTTCAGAACTTCCGATGATTCAGCCAAGCCCCTCTGAGGACAAAAATGAGATGTCCTAGGTACTCAGAATGAGTCATCTCCAGCTCACCATCACATTAGCACTTGGGGCAGCATGTATGTATATTCACAGAAGTAGCCTAAAATATAACTGACTCATCTAGACTGGGCAGACATGCCATGAATGATTACAGACCCGGATTTTTCATCCTCAGCATCGCTGACATTTTGAGCAGGATAATTCTTTGCTGCAGAGGGCTTTTCTGTGCACTGGAAGACATTCAGCAGTACCCCTCCATTCACCTACCACATGCGAACAGCAACCAGCTGCATCAAAAAAATGGCTCCCCATGTATCATCCAAACAACCTATTGATAAGGCAAGCTGAATTTACTGTTTAGGGAGGTCAGGCAGAATCCCAACTTTCAAAGCTGTGATTGTCTCTCAGAGGAAAGGTGATGCTAGAATTTACTGGGAATTGGAAATCTGATTTACAGTGAGGCTTTCAATGCCCCACTATTCTAGATTCTAGAGACTTGACTAGACTCATGATGCAACAGCCCAAGAATAGTGAAAACAGCAAGTATTTGAGTACTGTGAATGTTTTGACTTGAAGAATTCAAAGAATCTTAGGGTACAAACTGTCAGTTGAAAAGCTGATAGGCCTTTTGGGATGCTGCTGCAGTGAACAATCAAACCATTTGCATGAGAAGCAGAGTTGTGGAAAAACAAAGCATGCTAATGAACACAGAGAAATAGCAAAGTGATGTTAGTGTAGAGAGTAGGTTTTGGTTCTTAGGGCCCAGACTGAGTGTGTGTGGGGGGTTAGATTCTCAACTGTCACATTTAGAAAGGTTAGTGTTCTACCATGGTCCTCAAAATTTTCAAAAATATCTTTAATTGGTCCTAAAAAATACCAAAAGATCCTTCTGACCCTGCATAGTATATATTCCTCACAGGTACATTAGAATGCCATGGTATTTTATTGAGGTTTTAGACACTGGAGGAGAGTGTGCACTTAGCTTTATAATTGCTTATTTCTAGTCTTCCAGGTATAAAGCATCTTGTATGTGTTACCCACATTTCTAGACACCACAGCTTTGTTGTCATAAGGATATAGGCTTTTCATGGAGTCGTTAATTTTTTAGTTAAATGAATGTTTTAATTTTTCATTTTAATTACACTCAAAAATCAATGCCCCAAATCTAGCTCTGATGTCCCTGGTTCTCTAGATCCTGACTTCCAGCATTCTGATTCAGATTCCTGCCAAAAACATTCTAAAGGTGCCACAGCTTTTTTGCTCCATCCTACTTAGAGGTGTGTGATTCCTTCAGTGATACTGTGGAAAAGAGTGTTAGGTCCAGGCTCTGCAGATAGACAGCCCTGAGTTTAAAACCCACTCTACCACACAACTCATGTTACCATAACTTGTTTACTTGAGAGATCTTATCTGTAAAATGGGAAAAATAATACAAACTTTATTTGGCTGCACTGGGTCTTGGTTGTGGTATGTGGGATCTGATTCCCTGACTAGGGATGGAACTCAGGTCCCCTGCACTGGGAGCATGGAATCTTAGCCACTGAACCACCAGAGAAGTCCCTATAAACTCTTTTATAGACTTTTTGTAAGGATTAAATAAATTCAGTGTTTGTAAAATATATATGAAGTAGTAAAGTGGACATCTGTTGACCTGGGCCTATCCAGCATCTATTTAACCTATTTTTGCCAATAAATCCTGTATTTTATTCTGGAGAATCACTCATCCTTCATTCCTAGTTCATAAATTTCTGGTAGATTTTAACCACTTTTTCCAGGGATAAAGCATAACAACTAGGTATAAATGAATCTTCTCATTCTACCACATTATTTACTTGCTTCAGGAACCAACACAATGATCAAAACTAGGCCAAAGAGCCCATCAGAGTCAACCCCTAGGTTTTGCTCTAAATGTAGAAAAGTGGCATTTGTCATTAGGTTCACATCAAAGATATGAAGCTGAGCTGCCTCAGCCATCCCAGTCTTCATCCATAATGTCCCCGATATAGCCTGAGATGGACCTTGTTATATCATTTCAGCCCTTTATTCCAATGGTCTGGTACTCATTCTGCCCATGGCTTTTTAGTCTCGTGAGCAGCGAATTCCTTGTTTCATTACTCTTACTTGTAAATTACAAGAATCATAGCTGATACAAGTGCCTGGCAAATAGTTCTTAACAAATGTTTTTACTATTATTATCTATAATGATAGATTTTCTTATATCTACCAAGGCCTCCACCTTCAATTAGAATAACCTTTATGTAAATATCCAGAAGAAAATGTACTGGGCCACAGAGGGAAAATTGCTGTTATTGATGGTTTCTTAGCTATAGACAGATACTTGCTGGCTGTAGGGCAAGGAGAAGGGAAGTAAAAATTACTTATTCTTTCTGTACTAAAACATGCTTTGGAAAGGAAATTTGTCTTGCCAGATACAAAACCACCAAAGATTTAATCAGATGATTCTACTTTCTGGAAATGTCAAAAGTGTAAGAATCATGTGTTTATAACCTCTCAAATGAAAGCAGTGCTTATTAACTGCATTATTGATTTGTGCCTTTTCAGCTTCCGAGTCTTATTACAGAAATAAGAGAATCATTCACAGTTAGTTTCTTACATAATAAATCCATCAATTTCCTTGATATGGAATCCCATTTTGGAAACATTCAAAAAGAAACTTGAAAACCAATTTCACTTTATTAGTGGATTCATTTGCTAATTCTTTGCCTCATTCTTTTTCTTGATTCTCTCACCTAGATTCCAGGTGCATTTGGTAGTAGTTCTTTGATAAGACTCACAGATTGTAAAGAAATTCCAGAAAAGCAAGTGTCTAGGTATGGATAGGGCAGTGGATGGGAAAGCGGGTATCAGGAAACAGATTATGCTAGAACACATTTGTTAAACTGACTTCAGCAAAGAAACCAAGTTACTCACTGTTTGTTACCAACAATGTACTAATGTAATAATGAGAGACAGAAACTTTCCAGATATTAAATACAGACTGAATCACTCTTCAAATTAAAAAGCACAATGTGTTTTAGGTAACACTTTTTCCTAAACACAGTAAGGTATGTCTTAGAAGGTTTCACTTACAATGAAACAAACTAGCAATTCCAGAATTCAGACAGGGCTGAGGAGACCTTAGGACGCAAAGAAGGACAGAACCCAATATTTTTAATTTTCCTGAAAGAAAACAGGAAGTCATCCTGTATTTCACCCAGCTTGCAGGACAGTACCAACTGTGAAAAGAGATAGCAATGCTCTGCCAGCCACCATGGCCTTGATGACAGACTCCTGTATTTACAATTGAGGAATGACTCTGGATTCTCCACAGGATGAATTGCCAAAATAAAGACATCTTTTACAGGAACATGTCTTTTGTCCTCAATCATAGAACAGAGTCCTCAGATATTTCCTTCAATATTAATATGTTTCTAGAAGTGTCTAGTATCTAAATAACTTGGAATTGCTCTTTTAAAATGGCCAAGTCATGAGAGAATAGTATTGAAACATACATTGCCATATGTAAAACAGGTAACCAGTGGGAATTTGCTGTATGATGCAAGGGAACCCAAAGCCTCTGCTCTGTGACAACCTAGAAGGGTGGGATGGGGATGGAGCTGGGGAGGGAGGTTTAAGATGGATGGGACATGTGTATGCCTGTGGCTGATTCATGGTCATGTATGGCAGATACTATCACAATATTATAAATAATTATCCTTCAATTAAAAATAAAATTTAAATTAAAAAATAAAACTTATTAAGTCAAAAGCATATTATAAGCCATAAAAGAGAACAAAATTGTGCCATTTCCAGAGATATGGATGGACCTAGAGACTGTCATACAGAGTGAAGTAAGTCACCAAAAGAAAAACAAATACTGTATGTTAATGTTTTATCTAGAATCTAGAAAAATAGTACAGATGATCTTATTTGCAAAGAGAAATAGAAACAAAGACATAGAGAACAAATGTATGGATAGCAACGGGGAAATGGGAGGTGGTGGGATGAACTGGGAGATTGGGGTTGACGTAATACTGTACATATGTCAATCTCATATTATATATGGGCTTCCCATGCAGCACTAGCGGTAAAGAACCTGCCTACCAACACAGGAGACCTAAGAGACATGTGTTCAATCCCTGGGTCAGGAAGACACCCTGGAGAAGGGCATGGCAACCCACACCAGTATTCTTGCCTGGAGAATCCCATGGACAGAGAAGCCTGGAGGGCTACAGTCCATGGGGTAGCAAAGAGTCAAGACACAATCAAAGTGACTTAGCACACACACTACTATATATAAAATAGATAGATAATGAGAACCTACTGTATAGCACAGGGAACTCTACTCATTGTTCTGCGGTGACCTAAGTGGGAAGGAAATCTGAAAAAAGGGAATGTATGTATATATATATGACTGATTCACTTTGCTATATGGCAGAAACTGACACAGCAATATAAAGCAACTGTACTCCAAAAAAAGCACATTATGAAAGGGTAGGATGACATTTCCTGAAAAGTCTATAAATCTTAAGGCTCAGATCATAGCTTTGAATTATTCAATGAATTCTCAGTTTTAAGAGTTAACATCTCTTTGTCCAGGGATTTTATTTGTATGTGTATGTGTGTGTATGTGATATTGTGATACATAATAATAAATTGTCATGAAGGGGATGTCCACCTCTACCTTTCTTGAGTTCTGGTTGGTAGACTAACACACAAGACATATTAACAAGATAAAAGCCAATTTAATTTTTTGTGATTATAAAATGAAGCTCAGAGAGTAACCAGAAGCAGGCAGCTCTTATATCTTTCTACACAAAGAAACAATGAATTTATAAGGATTTGACAGGACAAAGAAACTTAGGTTTGAGTGTCTAATTAGTAAGAAATTAGTAAGAAAAGCAAGATTTCGGCTTGGATAGTAAATTAGAAATGAAGTAACAAGGTTTGTTTATACAGTAAGTCCTCTACATATGAATGAAATCCGTACAGAGAGCGTTCCTAAATCCAATTTGTTCTTAAGTCCAACAATGTCAACCTAGGTACCCAACCAACACAGTTGGCTATATAGTACATTACTATAATAGGTTTATAATACTTTTCAGACAAATAATATATAAAAAGCAAAAAATAAAGAAAACCTTTTTGATCTTACAGTACAATACACAAAGCACAGTCACTTGTAGAGGATGCATGCATGTGACAACGTACACCAGACACATGAATGAACATGTGATTGGATGTGTGAACGCACATTCACATCTTTGGAAGTTGACCACTTGAAGGTCCGTATGTTTGGAAATTACTGTGTAGGCTTGTAGGCCTGAATTCCCTGTCTCTGGTAATAAGGGTGTCCTTCTACCTCCAGAAGCCTGGAGAACACCTTTCACATGGGAGATTCAGTTCCTGCTCTCAGACAGAGTCAGTGTCTAACTGTGCTGCTTTGGTATATTGCAGGGCAGCCAGCCCTGAGCACCAAAATACATATTTGGTCTTTGTCAAATTTTTAGCATAGGGATCCTAAAAAGCTTGAAATTTCCTAAGGGCTGAAAGCAATAAAAACGTCTCTGTTATGTTAATTAGGTGACTAGGATAGGAATTGATGGCCAGCAGAACCAGCTATGTGATTAGAAGATTGGAACTTTCATTCTTATTCTCTGATCCGGAACCTCAAGGGAGGAGAGAGGGACTAGAAGATTGAATTCTACCCCCAATGGCCAAAGATTTAATCAATCATGCCTCTAAATAATGCCTCCATTAAGGATCTAAAGCTTCTCAACCCCAAAAGGACTGGGTTAAGGAAACTAGGTTTGGAAACAAGCAGAGGTGCTGAAAGAATGACTCTCGGGGAGGTCAGGAAATTCTGCACCATCTCCCCACACAGTGCCCTGTTCATCTCTCCCATCTGCCTATTCCTGAGTTGTATCTTTCTTTAGTAAATCTGCAATCCAGAAAGTAAGATGTATCTCTGAGTTCTGGGAGCCACTCTAGCTAATCAAATCAGAGGAGAAGGTCAAGGGAAACTTTATTTATAGCCAGTTAGTTAGATGTACAGGTGACAATCTGAATTTGCAACTGGCATCCTGAGTTGAAGGGGGGCACTGGAACCTCCGATCAATAGTGGGTTGGTCAGGACAGGTAGCACCTTGTCTTGCCACCTGAATCTGAAGTGTGTGTGGGGGGGGGGGGGGGGCAGGGGGCAGCGAGTGAGCAGTCCTGTAGGTCTGAATTCTTAACCTGTTGAATGTGATGCTATCTTCAAGTAGATAGTGTCAGAATTGATTTAAATTATCAGACACTCTACTTGTCTGGTAGTGTGAAAGAACCCTCCTCCCACATTGGAGTTGATACTAGAACACTTTTAAGGTGTATCCAAACAATATGATATCCTAGACACTTATTTTAATAATAAATATAAAAGGCAAGTTAGTTAATATAGTAAGTTTGGGAGAAATTATATCTGGGTACAATCTTGTATCTAAATAGTTTTTGGTGTGGGAGAAGCTTTTAAAAATACAAGAATACTGGCTGCCATTTGAATATACAAATATTGGTAATTGTAAGTACCATGGTTCCAACAGAAGATAACTTAAAGATAATTTAGATTTGAATTTGCATTTACTTAATGTAAAAATGTACCTGGTTACTCTAAGTCTGTGCCTTACTGAGCTCAAAAAAACTGAAGAAGAGAAAAGAAAAGTCTATCTGCTATACTAAATTAGTAGAGTTTCTACTTAATAAATAATCTACTCATAGATAATCAGTAGGCAATTTTATACATTATTTAGCACATCAGGAGATTTGAATATAGACTCAAAAAAAAAATCTAATATGTGCTCCATTAAAAGGCATAGCTTCAACTACACTGGGACTGAATTAGTATAATTTTTAGGGGGAAAACTTAAGTATTCTATTAATTTCCTTTATGATTGTAAGTCCCTTGAATTTAAAACTCTGATAATTTCATTACAGGGAAAAAACCAACTAGTGAGTATTAAAAGTTATTTAAATATAAAACTGAACATCCATATAAATAGAGTTTGGACTTCTGCATTTGTAGCAGATCAATTAGCATTAAATACAAACAATAAGGTCTGATTTAGCCTCCTAAATACCGTAGGCTATAAAATGTATTATTTGAATATACTGCTAGTTCTGAAGTTTTAAAAGGTTTATTAACATTTTATATTATTCACTGTGAACTAAAGTAGCAGGACCAATTGTTTATATGGAACAAAGTCCTTAAAGTGATTCATGTTCAGAGCGACTGCTTTAAGATAGCACTAAAAAAACACAACACTCTAATATTCTGATGCTAATACTTCCTGAGGAATGTTTCCATAACATCTCAAAGCTTCACCTCATTAGACTTGAACATCATGCAATGAATCTGGTTTTATTTCCAAGTTATCTTTTCTGTGTGACACAAAACTATTATGTTGGGCACTGTTCCTTCATCTGTTTTTATTTCACACTATTACTTGATTCCAAATTAGGATCATCTACAGCAGAAGCTTCTTGTGAAAATTATATTTTACTGGTTTTTTTTTTCCCTGTCCACTTGTTAGCAATGAAGGACATAAATTATCAACTTTCTGAAGAGCAGATATTAGCCAATAAGTGGCCAAAGCTTAGCCTCGGCAGAAACTGGGTCAGTGAAAGAGTGACCAATGGCAACATATGAATTTGTAACAAGTACTATGTAGTCCTCACTTGAGTTCTGAGAGTTTTTTTCCAATTTTGCAGAGTCTCAGGTCACTATCCTTCAAAGCAATCATCTTTCAATTGCCCATCAATTATCTGAAAATAAACTTTCTACTTATTAAGGTCATACAGAATCCAAGGGCTCAGACCTAGACCCAAACCAAACCCAAACAAATCTGGGTTCCAATCCATCAAGTACTAAAATCCATCAATTTACCTAAGAGTTTAGCCTCAGTTTCACTGTCTACAAAATGGGAATAAAATGGTACTTTCCTCATAAGATTATTGTAAAGGTTAAATATGAGATCACATGTAAAGCCCCATGCCTGGCATATAATAGGCAATAAATTTATTTCAGTAAGTGCACATTATCAATGAATTTTTTTTAATTTTACATTAGAGATCCCTTGTCACAAATCACAACTCTATTTTTTACTACAAATGCCTATGGTATTATGTACTTGGTTTGAAGGATGACAAATATACATTAATTTGAATAGTATAGGCTACCAATACTTTTGCCAAAATAATAGTTGTAAAATACATTGAAAACCAAAATAAAATGGATGTTGGATTATTTCTCTTTTTTATTAGCTAGTTATTGCTCCAGTACCACTGCCACAGTGACTAGTTAATCATATTGTCTATAGACATTTGGGGAAATGTGAACTAGGGGGAGAGGATCCAGATTGCCATTGCAGCCCCAGCTCCATCTTATCAATACTTCACAGATTTGGAAGGGTGCAGAGTGGCTCAGATGGTAAAGAATCTTGCCTGCAATGCAGGAGACCCAGGTTCTATCCCTGGGTCAGGAAGATCCCTTGGAAAAGGGAATGGCAATCCACTCCAATATTCTTGGAGTTGTGTCTTTTTGGGGTGGATGAACAGGACACAAATACAGTTCTCTGGGCTCTGTACCAACCCACCTACATAGTGGGCATAAGTGGCAGCTAATGCCATTTGTTGCTTTATGCCTATGGCTCATTGGATCAGGGTGGACAATGACTTAAACTGCACCAACCAATAAAAACCACTCCGTTGCGAATTTCTCATTGGAGCTGACAGAGTTAAGTGTCTTTCTTCATCAGTTGAATTAAAGAAATGGAGACTCAGACACTGACAGCCTCCCTCATTTACAGAGCAAAGCAAAGGAAGCTTTCCAGAGAGGGAAGGAAAAAAGATGATGTGTAAGGAAGCAAAGAGGATGCCACTTTTTGTTTCTGAGGTGTCCAGGTGTATTTCGTGCCACTAAAGGGGGACCAACAGCATTTCTTGCTTTGGTTTGGTAGAGCATCTCAGAGTCAGATTAACTTTCCCTTTTTGCCTAATTTAAGTATGTTTTTGGTTGGCTTTATTAGACATAAACAATATAACTGTTCTTGTCATTTCCCTTTCTCCACTAATTCACAAGGTTGACTGCTTCTTTAAGGGGTTTTAATTTTTTCAGTCTCAGAGTAAATTATGCTTTGTACCCACATAAAAAGTGCAATGGTTGTTCTTTCAAAATATATTTGTGTTTGTATATATGTGAGTATATGTGGTATATATGTGAATATATTTGTGTTTGTATACATGTGAGTGTGTGTGGTAGCCACAGTAGGAAACGGTATAAAAAATAACACAAAATGCATTGAAATTGTTTACATTATTTTGTGGGTTTGGAGAACACATATCATAAGAGAAAATGATATAGGTAACCCACAAATTCACAGACTGTTTTCAATATGACATCACATTTCTCGCAGAAGATTCTCACAGTGACCCTGGGAAGGAGGTTTATAAGGCTAATGGGACATGAGGAAGGCACATGACTAATTCAAGATCACACACCAAGCAATTATTTCATCTTTGGATGTGACTACAGGATATACAACTTTGAAGGCTTAGTATATCTTTCCTTTCTTGTTTTTTCTGTATTTTCCAAAATGTACTCCATATTATACAAGTTCTTTGGGGTATTCTATGGTCCTGGGATATTCTATGGTCCAGTAAATTTGGAAATGCTAAATAACCTCTCATAGAAATTGACATTATACATTCATATTATATGTAGTCCATAAAGAAGTACATTCAATTCTGTTGACTCCAGTGTTTGATTAACACATTTTCCAAGGAATCATTTTATTTTATTTTTTTTTTAATTTATTTATTTTTTCAGTGGGTTTTGTCATACACTGACATGAATCAGCAATAGAGTTACACGTATTCCCCATCCCGATCCCCCCTCCCACCTCCCTCTCCACCCGATTCCTCTGGGTCTTCCCAGTGCACCAGGCCCAAGCACTTGTCTCATGCATCCCACCTGGGCTGGTGACCTGTTTCACCATAGATAATATACATGCTGTTCTTTCGCAACATCCCACCCTCACCTTCTCCCACAGAGTTCAAAAGTCTGTTCTGTACATCTGTGTCTCTTTTTCTGTTTTGCATATAGGGTTGTCGTTACCATCTTTCTTAAATTCCATATATATGTGTTAGTATGCTGTAATGTTCTTTATCTTTCTGGCTTACTTCACTCTGTATAATGGGCTCCAGTTTCATCCATCTCATTAGAACTGATTCAAATGAATTCTTTTTAATGGCTGAGTAATATTCCATGGTGTATATGTACCACAGCTTCCTTATCCATTCATCTGCTGATGGGCATCTAGGTTGCTTCCATGTCCTGGCTATTATAAACAGTGCTGCGATGAACATTGGGGTGCACGTGTCTCTTTCAGATCTGGTTTCCTCAGTGTGTATGCCCAGGAGTGGGATTGCTGGGTCATATGGCAGTTCTATTTCCAGTTTTTTAAGGAATCTCCACACTGTTCTCCATAGCGGCTGTACTAGTTTGCATTCCCACCAACAGTGTAAAACGGTTCCCTTTTCTCCACACCCTCTCCAGCATTTATTGCTTGTAGACTTTTGGATAGCAGCCATCCTGACTGGCGTGTAATGGTACCTCATTGTGGTTTTGATTTGCATTTCTCTAATAATGAGTGATGTTGAGCATCTTTTCATGTGTTTGTTAGCCATCTGCATGTCTTCTTTGGAGAAATGTCTGTTTAGTTCTTTGGCCCATTTTCTGATTGGGTCATTTATTTTTCTGGAATTGAGCTTCAAGAGTTGCTTGTATATTTTTGAGATTAATCCTTTGTCTGTTTCTTCATTTGCTATTATTTTCTCCCAATCTGAGGGCTGTCTTTTCACCTTACTTATAGTTTCCTTTGTTGTGCAAAAGCTTTTAAGTTTCATTAGGTCCCATTTGTTTAGTTTTGCTTTTATTTCCAATATTCTGGGAGGTGGGTCAGAGAGGATCTTGCTGTGATTTATGTCGGAGAGTGTTTTGCCTATGTTCTCCTCTAGGAGTTTTATAGTTTCTGGTCTTACATTTAGATCTTTAATCCATTTTGAGTTTATTTTTGTGTATGGCATTAGAAAGTGTTCTAGTTTCATTCTTTTACAAGAGGTTGACCAGCTTTCCCAGCACCACTTGTTAAAGAGGTTGTCTTTTTTCCATTGTATATCCTTGCCTCCTTTGTCAAAGATAAGGTGTCCATAAGTTCGTGGATTTATCTCTGGGCTTTCTATTCTGTTCCATTGATCTATATTTCTGTTTTTGTGCCAGTACCATACTGTCTTGATGACTGTGGCTTTGTAGTAGAGTCTGAAGTCAGGCAGGTTGATTCCTCCAGTTCCAAGGAATCATTTTAAAGTATTATTAAACCCATGTTACCAAAAGGAGTATTAATAAATTTAAGTGTTAAAGGCTGATTAAAGATTAGGAAACGTTTAATAGTACATTGCATATTTTTCTGTGTATAGCTCATATTTCTTTTGAAATATATCTTCTTATTGCTAAAATACTAAAATATATTAAAGTATAAGTATATAAAAATCAGTTAAAATCCCATCAACCTGGGCAAATCACTATCAACATTTTATTGATGATACTATCATATGTTTCTATCCATGTCTATGTGGTTTTCCATAACTCAGGTACCATCACAGGATGATTCCTCATGACTATCCCCACCTCTTTTGTTTTCCTCTAACTCCACCTGCAGCAATATACACCCCTAAGCAACCAGTGTTTAAAAATCTGATGTGCATCCATCTATAATTGGATAGATGAGGAAAGAGACAGAGGAAGAGGGGAAAAGGAGATGGTTTCTTGGCATTGATTATATTATGATAATGGAGTCATAGTATATACATCACATCTTTCTTTTCACATTGTCCAATATAATGTGAAAATGCCTCCAAATTAAATGGTATAGAAAAGAAAAATTAAAAACATGGCTCAAATAAATTAATCCAGGAAAAAAATACAGGTTCAGGTATGGCTGGTTACAAGGACTCAATCAACATTTCTTCATCTCCCCCTTCATCTAGAACAATTCTTTTCCTAGACTTTTCCCTTGAGGGAAGCCAAAAAGTAAGCTCTGGTGATCCTAGGGCTCCTTCCCTGCTGACTCACTTTTGTCAGCCAGAGTGTGAGCATTTTTATCCCAATATTCCCTACACTTTTTACTCTTTTACTGATTGAGCTGACTTAGGTCAATAGTTGGTCCTTCATCAAATCCCCTAGGTTAGGGCTGTGCGAATCCCTAATAATGCCCTTTGAACTGGGCATACCCCTTTCCCCAACCTGAAGGACTGAAATGAAGATAGTGAGTGACTCCCCAGCTAAAACCTAAGAGACACTGACCCCCGTAAGAAGGTAAATAAACACTGAGTGTCCCAAAATAACCAAGATTCTGTAAACATGCCAAAAGGTAGAAGTTAAAACCTGAAAACAATATTCCAGTAAATACCAAGAAAATATATAGCATAATTACATTTCTTAATTTTGGAGAATTAACCTCAACATGGAATACTGGGATCAAACAAAGTTACTTACCAAATTCTCTCCTGAATATCTGGGTCCGATGTCCTGTGGCTGAAGAGAACAGTCATGTCAGCTGGTTTAAGGTTGAAATGACTTTATTTGACGTCTACAGAGGAAACAGAACCACATGGCCAGAAGCAGGGCAGGTGTAGCTGACTCTCACATGAGAGCTGGAATTTCTCCAGGAGGTGATCTAAGATTTCATAGTCTTCCTGTCTTTTCATATCTCTGCACATCTGCATCATTCTCTTCTCCCAGATCAACTTCTCTTTTGTAGGATTAAGGATGCTGATAAAAATGGAGTTTCTACCCACCCCTCCTTTTTTTTCTATCTTGTGAAACTTGCCACTGGAACATTGTCTGCTTCCTTTCTGATATTTCTCCCCGGAAATGCATTTTGCCAGTGCTTCTGAAATACAAAGATGCCACTCCAGCACCCTTTCTATGTGGTCTTCCATTTAGAACATATTCCTCCATTTCTTCATGTTGCTGGACTCTCCGGGTTGGTTTTGTGCATGAGATGAAGCAGCCACCTTTCCGGTCTGGAAAGAGAGGTGTCGCGCCAAGGGACCTTATCTTGCAGCCCGGCCCTGGCTCGTGGACGTCTCTCAGCTTTTTTGACCGGCCAGCAGCCTATTTTATTTTTTGGGCTCTCAGTGGGTGAGGCTGTGACCAGACTTGTCAGCATCCTGATGGGGGCGGCGGGGGTCTCAGTGGGCACCTGACGGAGGCTGACAGGAAACTCAGCTTCAGGCAGCAGCTCTTCTACAAACGCATAGACACAGTCCTGTGGGGGCGGGAACAGAAGCCGCCAGAACCAGGCGTCTGGAAGTGTCTCCAGGGCAGCAGTGACAAATACCGGGACTCCGGACAAGTGTGGAAGCTCCTGTGTGGGGCGCCCGGGACACGCGTGCGGGCGGAGAGGGCGCCAAGATGGCAGCGCAGCCTCTTCACGCGAGGAGGCTGGACGTGAGAGCTTCCCCTCAGGCGGGAGCTTCTCACAAACAGGCCTCTTTCTCAGGAAACAAAACAACAACCAAAGAAAGTGGAGCTGTGTTTCAGTCCTCAGTCTGGGCTCTGCCTGCCACAAACTGGGTCTCTGGTGGCTGCAGTCCCGTGAGGCTCCAGAGTGCACACCCTGCCCAGAGCGGTGCATGGAGCACCATAACTGAGGGAGTGCAGAACACAGCCTCCGGAAGTCTCTGGAAAGGATCACAGTTGCCCTCACCACGTGTCTAATGAGAAGCCGCCTGTCAGGTTGCACTACGGGGATGAAAATTTAGGCCTTTTTCACAGAGAAGGACTCAGCTCCTGATCTGTCGCCTCCTGCTCTGCCCTGGAGGTGGCGGCTGTTGAAGAACTTTCTCTCGTGGGTGACAAGCCGGTGGGACCCTACGGGGTCACCAGAACAAGGAATGTACATGGGTACCTGGTGGCAGCTACGAGAATCTGGACCGGAGAGGCACTGCCAGGGGCTGCTGCGGAAGGTTCCGGGCGGGCGCTGAGGGGCCCCGCGTATGGTGGGTGGGGTGGGGATGGCGGGTGGGAGATGACACCGCCCACCGCCCCCTCCGCCGGGCTGCCCAGCCAGCAGGACCTCGACGTGTGTCACATCAACACCTGCCCCCCAGGTTGACGCTCCGAAACAGCAAAGGATCCTCTTCCCACACGACCTCTGGGACCCCTCAACTGCAGTTTCCACAGGGACCTGAGGTGGGTAAGTCCGGGCTGTAGCCCTTTGCATGCCTTTCTCGGATCCGCATACCCTTGTGTATCTCCTGGACACCGAACTCCGCGGATTTTCAAAGCTGAATGTTTTAGAGCCTTGTCTCCCAGGTGTAGATCTTGAAAGTTGGGGTGCTCGATGTGGAGTTCAAAGTCGAGTCCTCGGGGAGCTCTGGGTGTCGAGTTTTCTCCTAACTGTGGGTCTTGGCACTGGGATAGCATTAGTGGCCAGATGGTGCCCCAGCTTCTGCCAGTTTTGCTTCCAGGAAAACTCCTCCATTTTGCCCCATGTGATGCATCGGAGTCGCTCCACTGGCTCTTAGAGGTTTTTCGTTGTTGCTGTTTTGTTTGTTTTTCAGGGGAAGTCGTTCCATATGTAGCTGTAGATTTGGTGTCCTCTTAGAAGGAGAGGACTTCATGGTCCTCCAGCCTCGCCATCTTGGAGGGGAACCTCATCTCCATGTGATCTTGTGACGCCCCCATGGGCTCATGTAACTCACTGTGTTTCTTATTCCAAAGTCTTGACACAGAATTGGATTGGGGTATCCTGGGTCAGGTATGCGTACCACGAGGTACTTTTGGCTATAGCTGAGGAAACAGTTGGCATATGAGGGAAATCTGAAAGGAGGATGTGGCTGTGGGGGAAATGAGGGATGCCGCAGGTGGACTAGTATCTGGTATGTGAAAGCCCACAGTCCTTACACTTCATTTTGAGGCTTTGTGGTTCAATTTACTGGTGCTGACAGCAGACTACCTAAATTTCAAGCCTAGGGCCATCTCCTATTTATGTGACTCGATTTTCTTAATCTCATCTGCAAATTGGAATGATGTTCACTATAACATCATAGAGTTGCTATGAACCATAAAAAAGCTAATAGAGCTAAAACTCTTAGATTCCTGGTTGGATTGCAGAAGGCATTAAATAAATATTTACTCTTATTAAAATAGTACATCCATAAGCTCTGTGGCCAAAGTGACAATTTCAGACAAAGTCTCAGTTGATGCGCTGAATGAAATACACAGTGGGAGCCAGGAAAACAGATCATACACAGCTTCAAGTCTTGATAATCAAGAAAAATGGAGACCGGTGACTAAAACTGACATTGAAGGCAAAGTTTCCTGATTCCTTGTGTATGAGCCCCACATTGAGCTAGCAGCTGTGACTTTTGCACTAGGACTACCAGCTCCAGCCTCCAAAGGTTTCATTGTATTCAAAACTCCTCTGCTCAGCTGTTGAAGTTTTTGCTTGATCAACTTTACATGGAGTGAAACTTGCCTCAATTGAAAAGTAGTGGGTGGTTGAAGCCCAATATAGCATATCCTCATTAAGGCAGGGAGGCAAGAAAGCCAATTATGGCAACCTGGAGCCCCCATGAAGGGGCTGCCTTCAGGGGCTGCCAGCCACTCTTGCCTCAGGGCAGCAGATAATAACTGCAGAATTGGCACTTGGACGACCAGCTAGGCTCAGCTTCTCCTTCAGAGCGCAGGCACATGAAAGGCAGTACCTTTCAGAATAGCAGAAATGTCCTGAAAGCAGCAGGGAGATGGAGTATTTAATAGGTATGTTCTCCTGGTAGGTGGATGGCAAGGAGAATGGTCTTAGGGTGTTGATTAAGAGTTACCAAGACATGGACACAGCGGTGGCACAAGAGGCCCAAGCAAAACTCAGGCACGGTTTCACAGCCAAGGTGAGCCAGTGGGTTTTATAGGAATAAACTCCACTAGCTCAGAAGAGGTTCTGTACTCTGAATGCACCACAGCTATGGGATGAAGTCACAAAGAAAGCCAAGAAGAACTTATTAAATTCATTGATAACATCCTTAGTACAGGTAAAAGTTAAAAAGTCAGGCTCCACTTTCAGTAACTCCCCCAGGACATTGGTAACAACTTGTAATACTGATGGTATGGTTTGGAAAGGACATTTCATCATATATGTGCTGAGACATAACTTTCCTTTTGAAAATCACCCCACATGGAAGACATCAACTTTATCATGTAAATAAAATGTTGAGCACAGCACTTGTAAAATAGTAAATATTCAAAAACAGTATTTTTCTCTCTCTGTGAAACATGCCCTTTGGAGTAAGAGTTCCTTATAGTTTTTTAATTTATATTTATTTGATGACCACATATATAATGTAACTGTGTGCCAGGTAATTTTCTTAGTGCTTTATATATAAAAATTCACTTAATCGTTACAGTACATTTATCAGGTAGGGTCAGTTATAAACCCTGCTTTAAAAGTGGAGAAACTAAGCTGTAGAGATGTTGTGTGTGTGTGTGTGTGTGTGTGCGTGTGTGTGTGAAAGTTGCTCAGTTGTGTCCGACTCTTTGCAACCCCATGGACTGTCCATGGAATTCTCTAGGCCAGAATACTGGAGTGAGTAGCCTTTCTCTTCTCCAGGGGATCTTCCCAACCCAGGTCTCCCACATTGCAGTCGGATTCTTTACCAGCTGAGCTATTAGGGTAGAGATGTCAGGTGGCTAATAAATCGTGAAGCCGGTCAGGATTTGAAGTTAAAAATGCATGCTTCTAGTCACTAATACCACGGTCTCTGTTCTTTGAGAACAGAGAGGAGGTACATTTTGCAGTTTTATCTGGGCTTGGGAAGTTCCTGACTCATAGGAGGCATCCAGTATATGCTTATTTAACATCAGGAAAAACAAGCAATACAGATTCCTGAGACCCTGGTACATACCTTCACCATATGCACTGAAACAATTCGTATTCTCACTTAAGAACTTAAAAGCGAAAGGGCTTTGTGAAAGCAGTAGCTTTTTGCTTGTTTGCTCCACCAGTTCAAGTGGAGATTAGAGAGCAAATGGAATCATGAAAATGGGTAGCGTTTTCATTCTCTATCTCAGTCCTAGAACCAAATATTCAGAAGTTTGACGTTGGATCATCTTGTCCAATTCCCAGGCTGCTTTGATTCTCCATTTGTTTTAGTTCCTGCTCCTGCCATGATGAGATAAAAAATATCTACATGTAAATCCATGGCAGATTCATGTCAATGTATGACAAAACCCACTACAATATTGTAAAGTAATTAGCCTCCAACTAATAAAAATAAATGGAAAAAAAAAGATATCTATTAGGATGCTATCTTTCTTGGGCCTTTTGATTCCACCTTCAGGTACAACTAATTTCGGACTCAACATAGATCACTGATGTTTGGCTACATTTCCATCTTTTTCATTTACCTTTTTCAATGTAGGTTGCATTCTCAGTTTCCTCTTTCAACATAGTCAACTGGCCACGTCAACTCCAGGTTTTATATTCCCTTAGCTCTTTTAGCCCTTTTCTCAGAAACTCTAGCCAGTTTTGTTATAATGCATAGATTTGAAATGAGTTATATGCCATCTATAAACACATCAACTGATAACCACTTTTGTTTGATCCCCTTTGGAATATGGAAATCAAATTAACAGTCACTTTGGATCAGGAGAATCTGGTATTGATTAATTAGGCTAGGCTAAGTGCTCTACCTTTGGACCAAGGGAACTGATGAGTGACTCTGCAAACAGGTGCTATGCAGTTCAGGCCTGATCTTTGTTCTTGCAGATGCAAACAACTTCCATTGTAGAAACTTAAGAACAATCTAAATGGATATTGGAGAATTAAAATATCTAATAGCTCTCACTTTTTTCTTCTCATATGCCCTCGCCCTCGCTATTTCACTGCTTAAAAGTTTCTCTTTCTAAGAACATTTCCATTTGGCTTTAAACTTGCCATTATTGAAAAATCTAAGTGCCATGGGCATGATCCTCATTCATCAAGTACGGGAACAGAGTGTTGTCATCTTAAAAGAATTATCAGCCAAGGCTTATTCCCTGAACTTCTTAGAAGCATCTCTTCTCTCTTTCCAAAACACTAAAATGAATCAATTGTCTACAAACATAAATACATTTCTTTAGTTATTAGATTCATAGCTAAGGCTCTTGATGCATTTCCTGTTCTCACAGAAGAAGGAAGGCATGCAAGGGCAATCCTTGGGCTTTTGGGGATGAGTTAAGAAGTCACTCTGGCACTTTTAAAACATTGGATTGGCCAGAAAGTTCTTTCAGATTTCCCATCTAATTGTTATAAGCAAGTTTGAGTAGGAAAAAATATGTAATTTGTGAAAATGTGTATGATTTGAAGGATAATGATACAACAAACACTTGTTACCCAGCTCTCAGTCCTCTGGAAGGCTCCTGTGTGTTCCTCTTTTATTGCCTCCCTTTCCCTAGAGTACCCATGATTTTCAGTATAATTTTACCACACATAGATCTCCATAACAATATACTGATTAATCTAGCAGGTATCAAATCTACTTAATAAAATGTTCACAATTATATTTTGCCATGACTTGTTTTTTTGCTTGTTGTGTCATTTCTGAGAATGATACATATTATTGTATGTAGAGGTCCTTCATTCATTTTTCTGATATATAGTACTTCATTGCATGACTAGACAACCTCGATTTTTATAGTCTATTCTTGATGGGCATCTATTAATGCTCTCATGTGTGTTTCCTGGTATAAGAGTGCAGCTGTTTTGTTAGGTACTATCCCAGATACTATTTGGCTGGGTCATAGGGCTTGCCTATCTTCAACTTTACTAAGTAATGCCAATGTATTTGCCAAACTGGTTAAAACAATATACACGATATATTGGTTATAACAATATACAAATATATTGATTAAAACAATAAATAGTTCAGCTCAGTCACTCAGTTGTGTCCAACTCTTTGCAACCCCATGAACCGCAGCACGCCAGGCCTCCCTGTCCATCACCAACTCCTGCAGTTTACCCAAACTCATGTCCATTGAGTCGGCAATGCCATCTAGTCATCTCATCCTCTGTCGTCCCCTTCTCCTCCTGCCTTCAATCTTTCCCAGCATCAGGGTCTTTTCAAATGAGTCAGCTCTTCGCATCAGGTGGCCAAAATATTGGGAGTTTCAGTTTCAACATCAGTCCTTCCATTGAACACCCGGGACTGATTTCCTTTAGGATGGACTGGTTGGATTTCCTTGCAGTCCAAGGGACTCTCAAGAGTCTTCTCCAATACCACAGTTCAAAAGCATCAATTCTGTGCTCAACTTTCTTCATAGTTCAACTCTCACATCCGTACAAAACAATATATAACAATACACCAAATTGGTTATAACCATACAGTGGTTAAAACAATAGTGTGTGTGTGTATTGAGTAGATCCACATCTATACCAACATTGATGCTGAAATACTTTTCTTTTAATTACAGTTCATTTTATAACAATTTTAAATTTACAGAAAATGTGTGATGCATTCCCAGTATTTCCCACACCAAGTTTCTTTTATTTGTAACTTTAGATAGATACATTTGTTACATTTAATGAACCAATAATTGAAACATTACTATTAATACAAGTCCATACTCTATTCAAATTTTTATAGTTTTTACCTAATATCTACTTTTTCTATTCCAGGAAACTCATTACTTTGCCATCTGCATTACATTTATTTGTCAACTCTTCTTCAACTTTTCTTGGCTGGACAGTTTCTCAGACTTTCTTTGTTTTACTAATCTTGACAGTTCAGGGAAGGCATACTGTTCAGGTATTTTGTAGACTATCCCTTGATTGGAAATAGTCTGAGATATATTCTCATGATTACAGTGGGACTATGCATTATTGGGAAGAGACCACAGAGGTAAAGTGCCATTCTTATCACATCATATCAAGAGCACATGCTATCAACATCACTTCTCATTCTTAATGTTGACCTTGATCACCTGGCTCAGGTAGTGTTTGTCAGATTTCTGCACTGGAAAATTACCCTTTCCATATCATACTCTTGGAGTCATGTTGTAATTCCTTGAGGGTGATATTATCTACATAAATCATTTGGAATTTTTCTTCATGGGAAATTTATCTATTTTATGCCTTTATTTCTTCATTCCAACGTGTGTGTGTGTGTGTGTGTGTGTGTGTATGTGGCGTGTGTGGTGTGTGTGTGGCGTGTGTGGTGTGTGTGTGTGCATGTGCCTGCTCAGTTGTATCCGATTCTTTGTGACCCCATGAAGTGTGGCTGGCCAGGCTCCTCTGTCCATGGGATTTCCCAGGCAAGAATACTGGAGTGGGTTGCCATTTCCTACTCCAGGGGAACTTTCCAACCCAGGGATCAAATCCACATCTCTTGCATCTCCTACAGTTGCAGGCAGATTCTTTACCTCTGAGCCGCCTGGGAAGTCCCATGTATCAGTATAGACTTATCTATATTTTAAATCTTAGTTATAATTTAATACTATTTTATTTATTTTGTTGCTCAAATTGTTGCAAATTTGGTTACCAGGAGCTCTTTGGAAGACTTTAATTTTGTCAATATGGGTTCATAATATGTGATACCTCCTTAGGGTTTCAATTTACATTTTTGTAATTCTCTACTCTGAGAATCATATTTAATATTTTTTCTATTGGTTTGTTTTTTTTCTCATTGATTTCTTTTATTATGCTGGATACTTTTTTTAGTTATATGTGTTAGAGATATTAGATATTTTCTCCCAATTTTTGGCTTCTCTTGTATTTATGGACTCTATGGTCATACTACATTCTTAGTATTAAAACAAATAGATACTGATCCTTCTCTTAATGGTTTGAAGCATTGAAAGATTAGTTAAGAAACTCTTCACTTCCTAAGATCATAAGGATATTCTCTAAGATATTGTTTTATAAACTGCATTTCCCCTAGGTAAAATTGATTTTTATACACAGTGTGAGGTAGGGATCCAATTTCTGTTTTCTTCTATACAGATAACTGATTGTCTCAGCACCATTTATTAAAGAGTAAATTATTCTGTCAGTGATCTAACAACATTTTAACAATATTATACATTGAGTTTCCACATTTGTGTGAGTCCTTGTCTAGTATCACATTCTATTCCATTCTTCACTTTTCTATCCCTTTTAATACTAAAGCTGTATTTATTTTTTATTTTATTAAGACAGATCTTTCAAATTTGTCTTTAGGTGTAACTTGGAGATTCTTTGTCATTTGCTTTAACATATGAAGTCTGGTATCTTTTTGTGAGGTTCCACAAAGATTAAAACAAAACAGAGAGAGTTGCTGGAATGGAATTGAATCTATACATCAACTTGGAGGAAACTGATCTTTCTACAGTATTAGGCTGTTTACAATATTCCAACCCATGTAAATGGTTTACATCTCCATTAAGTTATCTTTAATAGCTTTCAAAAAAGATTAGGATTTCCTCCATAATAATATAGTCTGTTTTTTTAAAATCTCTGTGTATTCAGAATCTATTGAGACCATCACCCATAGCAGAAACTAAGTATATATTTGATAAAAAAGTAAAAAAGAGAGGGAAGCGTGGAGAGAGACAGAAAGAAAGATAAGCTGTAACCTTGTCTTCTAGGGTATTGCAAGCTAAACTTAAATTCTGTTAAGTAGGTGGGAAATCAGTGAAAAGTTGTGGGGAAATAAATAAATGTAAGTATACCTGACTGCCTCGAGAAAAAGGAATCAGGGAGGAGCAAGACTGAAGGTAGCAAAATCTATGGAAAATAAAATCAACTGTCAGATGAACCATATGTAGAAAGACTGCAGTGTCAGACAGGGTAAAAAAAGTGAAATACTTGCATACCTAAAATGGAAAAATGAAAGAGGGATTCATTAAAAGAAATAATTTTGAGGACGATGCTTCCAAATAATTCTTTACAACTTATATCTGAAATTTAAATGTTAGAGCAACTTAAAATGTCCATTCATAGATTTCAGTTCTACTCTGAAACATCAAGGACTATCATTCAATTATTGGGTACAACAATTTGAAAGACAAAAAAGTTCCTATGTGATCTGAGCAAGTTGTTTTACCTCAAAAGATTATTTCCTCATTTTGTATGAATTAAGAGTTTGATTTTGATCCCTGAAGCCCCCCAAATAATAAAGGGTTGTTATTATGTATTTCTAGGTACAAGAATACCCTGGGCATTGAAACCCAAAACTAACCTAATAGCAGCTACTTGAAAATTTAGAGGATTTTCCCATACTCTTTGGAGAGGAGATATGGGTAAAAGGGATGGAAATTCCTAAAGATATGGGTGAGGATGGAGAAAAAAAGTGATAGATTCCTATCATTAATTTACTCATCATTTTCATAACATTTTCTACTTGTGGCCCAAGTAACATTACACTTGCTCTAAGATAGCAGTGTGGTTAGACCATTTTATGAATCCTGCTAAGGGGCAAAGTGAATGCCTGATTCATCTTTGAACTCCCTGTGTCTAGAATTGAATTTTGTACATAAGTGCCCAGAAGAGCTGGTGTTTCAAAGAGAACAGTTCTGTCATTGCACTTGAAAGAGACAGTCACTGTAGACACTGTAGTTGTTCTCTGGAGGTAAAGCAGTCCTGCCAAAGGCTACTTTTGTGTGTGTTCCTGGGATCCCTACTAGGTACCCAAAGAGTTCTTATTTAGATCTCCTCAAAAATACCTGCAAATGAAGTCATCAAAATTGGGTCAGCTGGTTATTGAAAAAGTACCAGGAAGTAGTGACAAAGTTAAGTGTTTGCAACATCTGCACAAATATCAAAACTACCTTTGTCAGAAATAAAAAAATAGAATACCAGGTGGTTTCTTCTCCATCAGAATTAGCTGTTTGTGGCCAATTAGCTGAAGCCAGGAGCTTCATTCTGAAACAAATTTCAGTTTTTTTCCCTCCTGAAATGAAATATTTAAGAAGCACTATAACTTACAATGAAAATCATGCCAAAAGGCACAATTAGATTTTTCCAAGATTAAAGTTTATTTAAACATAGAGCAAATTTGAAAAAATTCCACAGTGAACATAAAAATACTGACCATCTACATTCTCCTGTTAGTATTTTACTAATCTTGTTCTTGTTTTACATATCTATTCATCTGTACCTTTCTGCATTAAACCTTACACTTACACACTTCACAGTCAATTGCAAACATCCGTAGAAAGTGAAAGTGAAGTCGCTCAGTCGTGCCTGACTCTTTGCGATCCCATGGACTGCAGCCTACCAGGCTCCTCCGTCCATGGGATTTTCCAGGCAAGAGTACTGGAGTGGATTGCTATTTCCTTCATGCATAGACAGCTCTCAAATATTTCAGCTGCATGTGATTTACTATAGAATTGTAGGTTACTGCAGTGACCACCTCACTGATCCCATGTAGTGAGAGAGAAATAGATTCCCGAAGGGTGGGTTGCTGTGAAAAGACATATATCCATTATGAGAACCCAAGCCAAGACTTCCAGATTCCTTCTCTTTGCTGAGTAACACTGAGTCTTGCAGATCTAGATGAGAGTGCTTGACTAGTTACGTAGATCATAATTACCGCTGTGTATTACAAGACACAGATATTATTTAAACAAAAAGAAAATTTTTCGTGTAGGACATGTAATTTGACTGAATCATGAGACATTAGGAAGATTTCAACACTGACATACTTCTCACAGTGTTCTGCCCAAAGGAAATACTTAAACAATACATTTTCAAATCCCTTTTCAGATTTTCTATGTATCCCTTCCTCATTCAGTATTCATTTAATATGACTAATCTGAATTGGTGTAAACATCTTTTGCTCTCCAAAGCCGTTACTCACTGTTTCTTTCTGTGATGCTCAAAGGCTATACAATATAACATAAAAAATAAAAATCTGCTTCTTACCGACATTAATAATGGGCTTCTGTTCTCTGCTTCTCATGCTGATTTTTAATTATTGGGTACACATTTTGTAGAGTAGAAAGTATATAGTTCGATAACTTTTCCTCCTGCCCTAGTGTTTTTAGGAGTTACAGTTTTTAAGTAAAGAGAATAAGTATTGGGACAGAAATCTAGCTAGTTGCTTCCAACATTAATATCCATAGATGTCAAATAATGAGTTTTTTGACTGGCGTGGTGATTGCCTTTTAAGTGACAGCATGTGTCTCTATTCCTTGTCTGCCAACATTATGATTCTTAATTTTTCTTTTAGTTTCCATAAAATAAAAACTAATAAGCTGGCAAGAGATCCATCCAGAAGGTACCAGTTTAACTGATTTTCCCAACTACTGGGCAATACAGTAACACTGCAGTAAGTCTTAATTTCTCCAACATGTGTGTGATGGGCCACATGTAAGCAAAGGATCTGGTACATAGTAGACATTCTATAAATATTTTTAGATGTGCACATGGGTTTCCTTGGTGGCTCAGATTATATAGAATCTGCCTACAATGCAGGAGACGTGAGTTCGATCCCTGAGTCAGGAAGATCCCCTGGAGAAGGAAATGGCAACCCTCTCCACTGTTCTTGCCTGGAGAATTCTATGGACAGAGGATCCTTTTGGGCTATAGGCCATGGGGTCACAAAGAGTCATACATGACTGAGCAACTAACACTTTCACTTTTCACGTGTTAAACTATTATTTATTCCAGCTACAAAGTCATTTTAAAATACATACATATAACAGCATATTTAATATTATTTTATTATAAATAGAATAACCTACAATGTATTATAAATATAATAACCTATAATAACAAATGAAATCAGAGACTACAACAGTGTACAGAATAAGTAGGTAGTATATTCATTTGCTAGGGTTGCCATAACAGATTGCGACAAACTTGATGGATTAAAAAAATCCAGATATTTATTATCTCACAATTCTGAAGGCCAGAAGTCCAAAACCTAGGTGTCAGCATGACTGTCCTCCCTCTGGAGGGTTTTTGGGAGAATTACCTCACTTTCGCCAGATATTGCTGCCTCCAGACCTTCTTCCTGGCTGCATTGTTCTAATCTCTCCCTCTGTCTCCGCCTGGCTGTATCCTCTGTGTCTGGGACTCCTCTTCAGTCCTTTCTTTTAAAAGGACACTTTTCAGGACTTCCCTGTCAGTCCAGTGGTTAAGAATCCGCCTTCCGATCCAGGGGACATGGGTTTGATCCCTTGTGGGAGAACTAAGACCCCATATGCCAAGGGGCAACTAAGCCCACACAACTACTGACCCCACGTGCCCCAGCTAGAGGACCTGCGTGTTGCAACTAAAACCCAATGTAGACAAATACTTTTTTTAAAAGGAACAATGGTGTTTGGATATAGGGCTCACCCACATTGGAGAAGGAAATGGCAACCCACTGCAATATTCTTGCCTGGAGAATCCCAGGGACAGAGGAGCCTGGTGGGCTGCCGTCTATGATGTCGCACAGAGTCAGACACAACTGAAGCGACTTAGCAGCAGCAGCAGCACATAATAAACCTCATCTACACATTGTTAATTATATCTACAAAGATCCTCTTTCCAAATGAAGTCACATTCACAGGTCGTAAGGCTTAGGGCATGGATACAAATATTCGTGGGCCACCATTCAACCCACTTGGAGAAGGAAATGGCAACCCACTCCAGGATTCTTGCTTGGAAAATTCAATGGACAGAGGAACCTGGAGGGCTACAGTCCATGGGGTCACAAAGAGTCGGCCACGACTGAGCACATAGCACATTCAACCCACTACTCATTCAATATTTTATTATGCTCTCATAATGCTTGTCATGTAATAACGCAATTGAAGAGAGTATTGTGCAGCACAGCTTTTAAATTAACATACTGTATTTAAGGAACTGTTGAGAAATATAACTGATGTATTTTTAACTTAAGCTGCAGTTTTCATTTCTCAAAATCTTTGTTGTATATAATGGATCTAGACCTCAAATCATCCAAAAATGTAATAAACTGTGGTTGTAAAGAAAATTCCATAATTTACCTCTAACAACATTAAAACTACCATAGATCTTAAAGTGGCAATTCTAATTAGAGAAACAATCGTCGGGACATCTCCTCTGAGGAGCTGGAATCCCTCAGCAATTTTTCAAAAATATCTGTATCTAAGGCTTTTGGTCACAGAGCTGAAATCAGTACAGGAGAGATAAAGGAGTTAAAGTACAAATCATATATCTGATAGCTTTTACTGTTGTTTTTTTTCCCCTTTATAATTGAAAACATCAAATGCAATATGTGGATTGAATACTTCTTCAGTAATTTAGTGACAATTGAACTTGGCACATTTTAAAATTTTTATGTAATCAATTGCTTGAATTCAAATAAATTTACTTTCAAGGTTATCTACTCATCTGCCATTTTATGAGCTACCTCTAGGTTAAAGGCTCTCTGGAAACCTAACACAATTATTTGGGTGGAATAGTCAGAAAGGCACATACGTCAAACTGATGGCATGATATAGATTACACAGGTTTGTCCAAAAAAATCATAATTTTGGAGCTACATATTAGCAAAATGATTACAGTTTCATTTTATTTGGTTAACATTGCCTCCAAATTGGTGCTGTACATTGGCTGATCATCTTAGTTGTTCATGCTATTCTGTACTCTTTGTCTTTTGCTCATTCTCCCTAGGGGTTTTAGAAGGATGTTAATCAGATGCCTTCAGACCAAAACCTGAATTTCATAGGGTATGTGAAGATGGGAGTAAGAGCTGTTAGATGCACTGGACAGTGTGAGACAAGACACAGAAGCCAAAGGTGTCCAAGAGACCCACAGAGGAAGGAAAAGAAGACCGGCTGGTTGTTTCACAGCAGAATGCAAAGGGAAGTGGATGGGACATGAGCTGGGAGGGAAAGGCGTGGATCCTGGAGAGGGTAGGGGAAATGGTGGAGGTTGATGGAAACATCTAGCATGAATGCCCAAACCTGCTACCACTGAGCAGCAAGTGGTTGAGATAAATTTCTACATCTCCCGACTTTATATGATGGTCTCTATGAAGGAGTTCCCTGTTTGTGTCCTATATAGTCCAGCCCACCCTTACATTGATTGTTATTATTGGTTAGTCGTTAAGTCATGTCCAACTCTTTTGTGACCCCATGAACTGTCAAGAGCCTGCCAAGCTCTTCTGTCCTTGGAATTTCCCAAGCAAGAATGAATACTGCAGTGGGTTGCCATTTCCTTCTCCAGGGGATCTTCTCGACCCAGGGATCGAACCCATGTCTTTCACTGGCAGGCAGATTCTTTACCACTGAACCACCTGGGGAACACTCTTACACTGATTATAAGCATGCAAATTATTACTAGAGATGAGAGCTCTGAGGGAAGTGAACATAGTCCACAAAGTAATAACAAAACTATGCTTTAAGCACTTGAGTTGAACTGGAGAAGGGAAGGCTTCACTAAAGAAGTGAATCTACACTATTGATACAATATATATAAAGTCTATAACTAATGAGAACCTACTGTGTAGCACAGAGAATTCTACTTGATGCTCCCTGGTGCCCTACATGGGAAGGAAATCCGAAAGAGAGGGGAGATAGATATATATATAGCTGATTGACTCTGCTGTACAGTAGAAACTAATTCAACAGTGTAAAGCAACTATACTCCATGAGAAATTAATTTATAAAATTTAGAAAGTGAATCTAGATCTGAGATATAAAGTGATAAGTAGAATTTACAAGTGAAAGGAGGAAATGGGGAAACTGGAAGAGAGAGAATGGCCATATGGTGGAATGTGCAAAAGATGGGTGAGAAGTGGGAGCTTGGTAGAGTTCAGGAACCGAAGATGACCACTGCAGCAAGATCTTAGAAGCTAACAGGGAAAGTGCAGGACAAGAGGCCAGGGAGTAAGCAGAGCCCACTGCCTATGTCTGTTACTCAGCCTTGACTAAGAATATCATCACCTAGGGAAGGTACATGGTTGGGTGAGCACTCCCTTCTGTGGGTGGTGGAACAGAACAAGTTTAATGAACAGCATTATTCATTGGATCCAGCTTGTCAAATACACATTTTCCTCCTTTCGAGGCTTTATGATAACAGGTTGCTTTTCTTTTAACTGACTTCATTTACTTTAATCTGTCTTCTGTTATAGTTTCTGGTATCCTTGTTTAATCCCCTCCATTAGATTGTAAGCTCCCAGCCTAGCATTCTTATAATAAATATTTGTTGAGTGCAAAGAAAAAGCATTGCAAATACCAAGTTTATCTGTGGATTTGCAGTAGAATACCAGATCCACTGGACCCTGGTGTCAGTTCAAATTGTTGCTTGAAATGTGTGAAATATATTTCAGGTCTTTAGAGTTTCTTGCTTCTTTCTATATTAGCATTCTTTCATAGTTATTATTCTTATTTTTGTTTTATTTTGTATTTTATGACATTATCTTATATATTCTATATTCCAGATCTTATATTCATTCATTCATTCACTCATATTTATGCATGAATTCATATATATATATATATATATACATATATATATATATATACCACTTGGTACTAGAAAATATTTAAGGCATCATTCATGAGAATAAATTAATAGGTCTTCCATCAATATGAGCATATTATTCAGACTTCTGGATCTCCATTTGCCAATAGTGATGATAATATTGACTACCTCACAGAACCTCTATGAAGGTTCAATGAGATCAGACACATAAAGTACAATATCTTGTAATATAGAAGTCCTGCATCCATGCCATCAACTATTATTATTTCTATAAATGTTATAATGATGATGATGATGATGATGGCGGCAGTGGTTGTGCAGGAGGTATGGGGATGTCTTTGTGAGTTACAGAATTGATACCCTTTCCATGTACTACAATTATTTTTGGTATTAACATAGTTAATCCACCGTTAGTACTGAGTATGACATTTCAGGTATTTTGAATCTGAAATGGAAGTAAAATCATGAATAACAATAATTGGTACCATTTATTGAATCCCTGCCAAATGCTAAATTTTTGATTAGTACTTTGTATGTATTAACATACAAAGCAGGTTTCCCTGATAGCATAGTTGGTAAAGTATCCACCTGCAATGCAGGGGACCTTGGTTCAATTCCTGGATCAGGAAGATCACCTGGAGAAGGGATAGGCTACCCACTCCAGTATTCTTGGGCTTCCCTTGTGGCTCAGCTGGTAAAGAATCCCCTGCAATGGGGGAGACCTGGGTTTGATCCCTGGGTTGGGAAGATCCCCTGGATAAGGAAAAGGCTACCCACTCCAGTATTCTGGTCTGGAGAATTCTATGGACTGTACACAAAGAGAGGGACTCTACTGAGTGACTTTCATTTTCACCTTCACTTTGTATGTATTAATTTGTTCCATACATCACCCTTGCAAGGCAGGGATTATTGGCTCTATTTTATGACTGAGAAAAGTAAGGCTTAGATAGGAATCTACCAAAGGCACATTGATTATAAACTATGACATCTGTGTCTGGTTCCATTAAGGGAAACTGGAATAATGATTTTTAGTGTGTGTGATTCCTCTGAACCACTTTAAGAAGCTTCCATATCAAATTCTGAGAGATCTACCTCCCTGGGTCAGTGTACAGCTTATTCTAGTACTTGCATAGTTTATTAATATCTTCTGTTTACTCATCTCTGTTTCCAACATTCTGATTCTTCCTTAAAGACAAAGTGGATGGAATTTATATACATATTCCTTTCTATTGAACACAGGGTCAAACACATTGAATAAATGAGTGAGAAAGAATGGCCAATATGCGCATTACCCATTCATATATATGCTACCTTGAAATGCAAAACCAGCTGTTTAGTTTTAATGGCATAGAAACTGTTGCAACAATGGTTGGATTAGATGGATAGTAACTATACTTCTGGACTGAACTTCAAGAGAACCTGAGTCTAGTTCTGATTCATTGTCATTAACACTTTTAATTCATGATAAATTTTTTAGCATCAGTTTCCTCATATCTAAACTAGCACCATAGGACTAGATTACCTCAAAAAACAAAACAAAAAAACCTCACCCTATTTTGACATTTAATGACTCTGGAATTTAAACCAATTCTTCTTTCCTCCCTATGCATACAGAACGCTATACCTCCCAGCCTACCATACAGATAATTCTGAGGAGCCTTGAGTGAAAGAAACATGTGAAGAATCCTCCCATTTCTCTCTTCCTCTGTCTCAGCAATCAGAAGCAATATGTTGAGATGGCAGAGCAATGTGATGGAAGTAGGGTCCATGTATTAATACCATTTCTTGGAAGGAAGCTGCCCTGGGGGGGATTTCCCTGAGAAGAAAAAAGGTCAAGTTCAGGATGGACCATCTAAAGCCCAATAATCTACTTAAACTGAGAAACATGGGGATGAGAAACCAAAGAATAATGACCTAAGACAATATGTAAACAAATGCTATGTGTGATCACTAGCACAGAGTGGAAGAAAAGCTTCATAAGATTTTTTCCCAATCATTTTGTTGTCAAAGAAATCTTAATTAAAAATGAAAAAAGGCCTGTGACTTAACATCAAACTTAAAATGCTTCTTGGTCCACCACTTCTCATGGGATGAGAAGGCTGAGTGGCCTCCAAGAAGAGCATAGGTCTAATGTAAACTTCGACTACGGCCAAGAAAGAGAGTGAGATGAAAGAACGTCTAGGAGGATGAAACCAGGCGCCACAGAAAACAATGGCAATCTTGAAAGCTAAGGGCTTTGAGGAGATGGAATTACAAGACAGACCCAGATGTGCACTTTGCTTGCTGATGGGCAGTCCACAGCAGCTGGAGCCAAAGCAGGCATTGTTTGAACCAGATACACACTTTTGTGAGTTAAGCCTCTGAGCTTTGAGGATTGATGTGTTATCCCAGCACAGACTAGCTTAACTGGAATATTACAGCTCTATCTTCCATTTCTATAAAACATAGTAAGTTATATCTTCCCAAGTACACATTTGGTCCCTGATTCAGTGCAACACAGTATTGACAGCTGGTTCTTGATGACCCGCAGATTCCCAGATAAAGCACAAAGGAAAATATCTCCCTTAAAGTAAAGCAAACTAGGGCACTGGGTGTCTCCAAGAGTAGGTCTAATAAAATTTCCCCAAATACCTAATGGATATTCAGAGAACAAAATGCTTAGAAAAGTTGGATCACTTTCCTGCTTTCAAAACATTACTTGTATTGTCGTAAACGGGAAAAATCATTCTTCCTCTCAGAAAACCAAAGACTTTTGTTTCGTTTTTCATGTAGGTTTAAATCTATCAGAGATTCAAAGTGGGAAACGTGTCCATGTTTCAGGTTCATTTAAAATTAATTGTGATAGACCTGTACTTAATTCCTTTTTTTAAATTAATTTATTTAATTAGAGGATAATTACTTTATAATATTGTGATGGTTTTTGCCACACATCAGCATGAATCAGCCACAGGTCCACATGTGTCCCCCCATCCTGAACACCCTTCCCACCTCCCACCCCACCCCATCCACTTAATTCTTTCTGAGATAAGGTGTGTGAATGTGTATGAGTCTGTGTGCATATGCATCTGTGTATGCATGTCCCGATGACTATTACAAGTCTATTTACAATCTGATAAGTTATTTCAGCAAGGCATATCCTTCTGTTCCAAGTATTGCATTGACGACATTGTGAAACCAAATCTCGAGCTGTTGAAATGCAGCTCGCCTTTTAGTGAGCATCCTGGTTTGTCGCTTAGCAGTGATTAAAAGCTTAGGAGTTGCTGTGCTGTAAGTGGTGATGCTTTGAAGGTGTCAAGCTGAGAGCCCACTGGAGACCAAGTCCTCTAACATGCAAGAGGCCCTGAGAGTATATTTTAGAACTCAGTCTCTGGTCTCGCCAACAAGAAGCACCAATGCACTCAACTTGGCAAAAAACAAGACTGTCTCCCATTTATCACACAAGTCAAATGCCTTGTATTTTTCCCCTACCAATTAGTGACTTGCTTTATTCATCTTTATTTCCAGATCACCCTTGAGAAGTTTGTGGATTTTGAAAGATGTTCAATCAGTGTTTAGGAGTATGAATCAGTGTGGCAGACATCCGAGACTCAGCTGAAAGTGTAGGTCAGACTAGATCCATCAATGGTATTTCAATGATCTTCCTTCGCACTGTGTGTTTCAAGTGTGGGAATGTCAGCAGGCCGTTCTTTGCAGGCTGCCATTGCTCATTCCCACGGCAGTGCCGCGCACACACAGAAGAGTCAGCGCGGATCCCCCACTTCCGAGGGAGCAGCGGTGGGAGCAGCAGCAGTGTAGCTGCCGCTTAGTGAGTTTACTCGTTGCAAGGTGTGGTTCTTCCACAAGCTTTAAAATAGATATTTACGTAACCATCAAATTACCCTTATGATTATCTATTCCCATTTTATCAGTGAGGAAATAAACGAGCATCAAAACATCCAGGATGTCAGACTTTTCTCCGTAAAGATCTTCAAAGCTCACTTACAGAACTGCCACAACCAGCAATATAAAAGCAGACTGGAGAGCAGCAAGTAAAGCAGGGAATTTTTTTTTCTCTATGTAGGTAAAGTTGCCTCTCTACATGAGAGTTGAGTCCTCCACCTTGCATCCTGGATGAGAAGCATTCTTCTTAAAGTGAGCTCTAGTACAGAAGGCGCAGAAGGGCCTCAGTCACTTGAGACTATAGTAATTTAACTTATGGTTAGATGCTATCCTATCAGAGTTTGAAATCAGCCTTAAAAAGAGCTTGCACATGCACATTTTAAAAATAACTAATTCAAAAAAGCCCAAAAGAAGTTAAACAGTAAGTTAAAAGCCTTTGTTATTTCAAAGCCTTAATTTCCTTTAAATTCACTCTGGCTTTTAAATATTATGATACCCCCAGATATGCTATCTTAAAAAAAAAAAAAAGAAGTGCTAGCCTGCATCCTAAAATTTCTAGAATTCACATAGCTTTTCTTATATTTGGGAAGCAGTTTAATACCTATTTTAGGGCATTGCCTTCACAGCTAGAAAAGTGAGGCTCAGGAGGTTAATAACCTGTTGTACCTATCAGGACGGGCAAAGTTATACTGCAGTAATATCAATGCAGAAATCTCAAAGTCTAAAACCACTCACTATATTTCTTCCTTAGTTTATTCCACTGATGATTGGGAAGAAGGCTCAGGTGAACAGTCAGTCAGGACCTCAGACTGATGGAAGTTCCCTCCACACATGTATTTCTGTGAAGGCAGAAGCAAGGAGCCTGGGGAAACATATGGCGGTTCTTAAAGATCCTGTGTAGAAGTGGTGTGTATCGCTTCTACACACATGTCATTGGCCAGAGTAACACAAAGGCCAAGTCTAACATCAGTGATGCAAAGACAAGTACAAGTCTCCCCACTTTGCTGTCTTTCGTCTGCCTCAAGTGCCTTTTCCACCTGCTTCTGTTCCCTGAAACCATAGAAACCATAACCCTGCGCTCCCATGTCTTCTGAGATATTGGAGAAAGGAAGGAAAGTCAGGTGAGGCTGTTTAATCCCTGATCACCTTCAGATGATGTCACCTCCAGCCTGCTGTATGTCTCAACCTGAGGCCACTGCTTCTCTCTGGGCTTCCTTCCCTGTATCATTCCCTCTTTGCAAGTTCTGTCCCACTCCCTAAGCTCACCCATTTACATTTTGATGAGGAACAGCATCTCTACATTTGATCCCTAAGTTTTTAGACTATTAAATTTACATTCCACACTGTCTTAATTAATAGTCCCTTTGTAAATAACAACACCTGAATTTCTGCTAACTTGGGTGCACCATCTGTTTTCTGTTGGGACACTGAAAGGGCAGCAAATAATAGAGAAAAATAATCTAGGCTTCTGTGCTGTCCTGTGGTGACACAGTGGTGAGCATAGGAAAGAGGGATTATTAGTGATATTTCACTGATCTTTGGAGAAGGAAACGGCAACCCACTCCAGTATTCTTGCTTGGAGAATTCCATGAACAGAGGAGCCTGGTGGGCTCCGTTCTGTGGGATCGCAAAGAATCAGACACGACTGAGCACACAGCACACTGATCTTCAGTGCTAATGTATCAGGAACTATCCTGTGAAAGAACATATTTGCCAAATAATTAAGACCATGGTATTTCTTACCTGCGTATGCCCCAGGTAAATTTAAGGGTTTTGTTTTTTTTTTTTCTTTTTTAAGTAAAAACTTAAAAATCTAAGGATATCCTTTAAGACATTGTTGTGAATAGTAAACAAACATTGTCTGCTCTTTCCCAAATAATCGCTACCATTAATTTGCCCAAAGTGATTCCTAAGTAGTAAAGCAGGAGTCCAAGAGATGTGCTTTTAGATACCCAATATATTAAACATTGATTATATTGGGAGTTTTATCTAAAAATCCCTTAATCACAGCTTGTCATACTATCTTTATTGATTTGTTACTGCTCACACTGTTCATTAAAATGCCAGAGAGCAAGGAATTCATTTTTAGTGCTCTTCCAGACACCAGATTTTTATCTCCTAACAGTATAATTCAAGGTCAAGGGTGTTTATTGTGTTTAGACAGAAAAGTAATCAAAGTAGCTTGGGTTTAAAAACACGCAGAGAGAGGGAAGTTTGCAGTTTTTGCTTACCCTAAGGATTACAGCTTTGATCATAAAATGTGATCTGAAGAGTCTCTAGATATTTGCTGAGGCTTCAAGGTTTAAAGTGGGAGGGTTTTTTTTTTTTCTTTCTTTTTTTATTTCACTAGTTGCAGAAAGAGTGATAGTAATTATTGCCTTTTATTCCCAAGCAATTTTGCTTTCTGAATGACTTCATTTCAAATTCTGTGATCTATCTCCAAGGTAATCTTAAAGTCAACAGACTGCTTAATTCACCACTCTGAGGGACAGAATGTTTCATTTAGTAATGTCTCCAGCCAGTTTTGCAACTAATCTTAAAGTTCTCTAGGAATAAAATGTTCAATATTTTGTTTATGTTTGATCCATATGATTCCTAGTGGAGTGTTAAGTATATCCCATCAAAAAAAAGTGACAAAATGTAAACCTTTTCCTCTTTTAAGGACACTCTACTATGAACTTCCCAGACCAGAAGTAATTAAATTTCTACTTATGTGCAGATACCAAAAGCTCCGTATAAGTTGATGAGAAAAAGAGACAAATCTCTGAAGAAAAGGTTGCTAGGCGGCAATTTTCAGGAAAGAAAAGATGTAAGGCTAATACACATAGCAAGTGATGTGCAAGCAAGCTGGAAGGAAAGAGACTATACATATGGTGAAAAACAAGGCAGCACGTCTCTTGCCCCTGAGAACGGTAAACTGTGTATAAACAATAATCCTATTCCAGGAAGGATATAGGAAAATGATTACTTTTTGCCCTTTAACTTTTTGTTTCATGTTGGAGTGTAACAGGTTAAAATGTTGTAATAGTTTCAGGTGGACAGCAAAGGGGGTCAGCCATACTTATACATGAGTCCGTTCTCCCCCTTTTGTGCATCATTGGTGCACAGAAGTAAATGCTGTTCCTCTTTTGAAGTCTAGCGGTGTCTTTGGAAGTAAAAAAAAAGCAAAATACCTATTTTTGATCAAACAAGCTACCACTATGGGTAGTTTCTGTAGAAATGAATGCAAAAATATACATATAAGAATATTTATTGGTTTACTATTCTTCTGGAAAACTGCAAACAACTTGAGTCAATAGAGGCAGAATAAATTGAATCCAATGTTAGGTACAATACAAAGTGAATTAGATTCATGATTACCAGACTGGTAGGAAGGGAAGTAAAGTATTTTTATGTGAAGAAAAGCATGCAAATGAGTATATATAGCATGATTATATTTTGATAAAAGCAATATCCAAAATTGTCTATATGGGTGGCAGCCAGTCTCTAAGATGGCTCCCAATGATGGCCGCCCCTCAGTGTTCATGCTGTTGTGTCCGTCCTTCCCTCAGAATTGGTCTGTGTGACCAACAAAGTACAGAAATGATGGTGTGTGATTTTTTCAAGGCTAGGTCATAAAAGAAATTGAAGCTTATGCCTTGCTCTTTATGTAGAACTGTTTTTGTTTTCTGGGGTAAGCCAGTGGCCGTGTTGTGAGGAGTCTCTAGCTGTTCCACAGAGATGTTCCCATGGTGGGGACTGAGGCCTCCTGCCGAGAACCAGGCAGGACCTGGGGCCAGAGCCTGTGTGAGGGAGTCCTCTTACAAGGACCCTGCCAACATCCTAACTGCAACCTCAGCAGAAACTTTGAGCCAGAACCACCCATCTAAGTCACTCCTGGATTCCTGACTCTCTGAAAGTCTGATATAATAAATATTTTTGTCTTGTGAGTACTAATCTGTAGGTAATTTGCTACACAGCAACAGTTAACTGATGCCCTATGTAAAGTTGTGGAAGGACACATCACATTGTTAAATTGTTACCTTAGTGAAGTAGAGGTGGAAATAACTTTTGAGGTAAGTTTTGACTTCCATTTTTGTATTTTGTGCTCTACAGTTATCTTACAGGAATAGTCAAATGCTCCAGACAGCAGCCCAGGGATTTATGTATTCGTTTAACCAACAAATACTGCAAATATTGACTGAGTAATTACTCCAAGTCAAACACTGTTAGATGTGAAGTTTTGAAAGTAAATAACACACTAATTGTGTTCTCAAGAAGATCACTCATTGAAATAGGAGATAAAAACTGGTACTTATCTTCGCCCATTTTAAATCATAATGTTAAAAGAGTGTTCACAGAATGTTACTGAGCAGACGGGGAGATGCGGGTGATTCTGAAGCAGAGAATCTTACCTCTAACGTAGCAACATATCCTGAGGGACAAAGTTGAGTTTTCCAAGGAGAGAAAAAGCAGTGGGGAGTGGGGAGAACACTGTTGAAAAACACTAGATTTTGAGATTTGTCCAAGTTGTGTTTTCTGTCAACATAGTTAATTGTGCATCTCTTCTCTATCACAGAGAGTAAAAATAGCCTGTGTTAAAAAGCATAATACAAGTTTTCATTATGTATTTACATACAGATTTACTATAACATTAAGGAAGAAAACCTTCTCTATTACTCAGTTTCAAAATCCATTGTGGTGGAATCTAATCACCTAGTGCAAAACTGGAGGATTTGCTTAGGGGGCTTCCCTGGTGGCTCAGTGGTGAAGAATCCGCCTGCAGTGCTGGAGACACAGGAGATTCAGTCCCTGGATCAGGAAGACCCCTGGAGTTGGCAACCCACTCCAGTATTTTTGCCTGGAAAATCCCATGAACAGAGGCGTCTGGCACCTACAGTCCATGGGATCGCAAAGAGTCAGACGCAGCTGAGAGACTAAACAACAACAGCAGCAGCCCTTACACAGTGTCCGCATGGCCAGCAGAAGTGCTCACTTAAACACTGGGCAATCCAGACTCACTGACTTGCAGATTGAGTGATGTTACTTCACAATCACTGACAATTTAATTGTACTTAGGAAGCTGGGTGATTTCAATTAACTCTGCCTTTTTTTCCCCATATCTGTCCCATAAGCATCCTTAAAGTTACAAAGAGTCGTTACAAATTGGGCTTTTATTTATTTATTTTTTAAAGCTTTTAGGCTTGCAGAGCAAATATTGTGCTTTTTTTTTTTTTAACAGAACAAGATCTTGCCTATAATATAGGATAAAATAAATAGGTGAAAGAATGCCATTCTCCTCCCCATCACCCCATTTCACCCTGCAGTAACTGATACATTTGGGATCCATCTCTGTTATTTTAATTTTTATGGCAGCCAATTTATACATTTATAGGAAATCAGAGTTGTGTATCTTTTATCTGCTGTATGCCATTTGCATAGGAATAATGAGCTGCCATTACAATAGGAAAATTGACAATTCTTCCCTCAATGCAGTTGTTATTGTTACATTTAAATTCTGGCCATTTATGCTCAGGTCAGTACAACAGGGAACAGCTGATTTTGTGGGCCAGTTTTTTTGCTTTGTTCGTTCTGAAGATAGAGAACTGCAAAATGTTTGGACTTAAAGGGGGTTATATAAATTAGGACTCTATAGATAATAAGTGATAGAAAATTTGACTATTTTAGTTCAGCCAGACAGAGAGTGTATTGACTTATGTAATGGTAAACCTAGAAATTGGGATGACTTTAAGGAAGATTTCAGTCAAGTTCTGAAGGGTTCTCTCATAGTCTGGTCTCCCCGTTACTTGGATTGACCCCATTCTCAAAGACGCTTGCCCCAGGACTTGCCTGGTAGTCAGTCCGGTGTGTAAGACTTCACCTTCCAATGCACGGGGTGCAGGTTCAGTGCCTGGTTGAGGAGCTAAGATCCCGTATGCCTCGCAGCTAAAAAATCAAAACATAAAACAGAAGCAGACTTTAAAATGATCCACATCGCGGCTTCTCTGGTGATTCAGTGGTAAAGAATCTGCCTGCCAATCCAGGAGACATGGCTTCGATCCCTGGTCCCAGAAGATTCCACATGCTGCAGAGCAGCTGAGCCCATTGACCACAACTACTGAGCCTGTGCTCTTTAGCCACAACTGCCAAAGCCTCTGCACCTTAGAGCTAATGCTCCATAGCAAGAGAGGCCACCGGTATGAGAAGCCCAAGCGCCACTGCAACTAGAGTAGCCCCCACTCGCCACAACTAGAGAAAGCCTGAGAGCAACAACAAAGACCCAGAGCAGCAAATAAACAAATATACAAAAGAATTTCAATTTAAAAAATGATCTACATAAAAAAAAAAAATCTTTGGACAAAAGACACTTGCCCTTTATACCACCTAGGTGCCTGCTACAGTACCAATTTGCATTTTCTCAGGTTCACATCCAGCAGTATAAGGAACTGCCTTTTGTTGCAGCATCTCCTAAGTGAGACAATATCATTGGCTTTTATTGGACTATTATATCTAATGTAGCACCAATCACATGACCCCAGGAATAGACCTCAGGCACAGATTAGACCCTGGGGCCGAGGGTGGGGTCAGTACCAGCAGAGCTACAGGGACAGTTCAGTTCAGTTCAGTCGCTCAGTCGTGTCCGACTCTTTGCGACCCCATGAATCGCAGCACACCAGGCCTCCCTGTTCATCACCAATTTCCAGAGTTTATTCAAACTCCTGCCCATCGAGTTGGTGATGCCATCCAGCCATCTCATCCTCTGTCTTCCCCTTCTCCTCCTGCCCCCAATCCCTCCCAGCATCAGGGTCTTTTCCAATGAGTCAACTCTTCGCATGAGGGGGCCAAACTTTGGAGTTTCAGCTTCAGCATCAGTCCTTCCAATGAACACCCAGGACTGATCTCCTTTAGGATGGATTGGCTGGATCTCCTTGCTGTCCAAGGGACTCTCAAGAGTCTTCTCCAACACCACAGTTCAAAAGCATCAATTTTTCAACGCTCAGCTTTCTTCACAGTCCAACTCTCACATCCATACATGACCACTGGAAAAACCATAGCCTTGACCAGATGGACCTTTGTTGGCAAAGTAATGTCTCTGCTACAGGGACAGGGATTCCAAAACCATGATTCCGAATCATTTCAAAATAACACCATCTAGGATGTTGATGAAAAGTATCAAAAGCCTTAAAAAGCCTCAAGATCTGCCTTATAGTTTGATTGCCAAGCCTTATCTGAGAGAATTTGCTGTGGACTGAATGTTTTTGTGTCTCCTCAAAATTTATACATTGAAGACTAATTCCCACTGTGATGCTGTTTGGTGCCGGGGCCTTAGGAAGGTGATTAGGTTTGGATGAAGTCATAGGGTGGAGCCCCCTTGATGGGATTGGTGCCTGGGGTCTCATCAGACTCAATCTGCCAGCATCTTTATCTTGGACTTCCTGGTCTTCAGAATTGTGAGAAATAGATGTTTGTTGTTTAAGTCACCCAGTCTATGGTATTTTCATTTTCGCATCCCAAGCTAAACAAACTCTGAAACTGCTTGTCACATTTTCCTTGCTTGCCTGACAGTTCCTAATCTGCTGCTGTTGTTGTTCACTCAGTCATGTCCAACTCTTTGCATCACACCAGACCTCCCTGTCCTTCACTATCTCCCAGAGTCTGCTCAAACTCATGTCCATTTAGTCGATGATGTCATCCAACCATCTCATCCCCTGTTTCCCCTGCTCTCCTCCTACCCTCAATCTTTCTAGGCATCAGGGTCTTTTCCAGTGAGTTGGTTTTTCACATCAGGTGGCCAAAGTATCGGCCAAGCATCAATTCTTTGGTGCTCAGCCTTCCTGTGGTCCAGCTCTCACATCGGTACATGACAACTGGAAAAACCATAGCTTTGACTCTATGGACCTTTGCTGGCAAAGATGCAGTATATAGAATATATTTCAGCAGTTCTCAAACTGTGGTTTCCCAAGCAGCAGCAATGACATTACCTAGAAATTGTTAGAAATGCAAATTCTCAGGTGCCAACCCAGACCTACAATCTGTGTTTTAATGAGCAAAGCAGGTGATTCTGACATAGGGACTGATGCTTTGGTCCTTAGTTGTGTCCTTTATAAAGTGGTATTGAGAATACTTGACATGCCTACAAATGGAGCCCATGTTGTATAGGGCATGAAATGCTTAGTAAGAGCCCCAAGGTACCCCTTGACCAAGGCTGCAGAGAAGACAGTTGATAGTATTATACAATAAGTCCAAAGCTGCACTGAAGCAAGGAACCACTTTAAACTGTCCTCTGATCTTAAGGGTCTCTCCCTACCTCAGGGGCTTGAAAGCAACATCTCATCAACACAACAGAATACATTTAAAGAGCAGAGCATCTGTGACCCATGCAGAGGAAAACAGGGAGATGTCAACCTACTGCTTTTCAAAGCCTGCTAAAAGGGTAAGCCCAGAATCTTCTAGAATCATTGATGAGAACCCTGACACATAAATCAGACATCCCAGGTTCTACTGTATCAAAAATCAGTGGTATCACACTTCTAATTGGTTGACTTTTATTCCATAACTATACAAGTTAGTGGCATTGGAGACTGGATCAGAATTCCTCAAATCTCCACCACAGTATTATATTATCCATAGATAATGTCTTGAGGTGGGTGGAATATGCTATATGTAATCTTCCTCCCAAATTGACTTTATTTCAATAAATCCTCCTCTCATGTTTGTGAAGTTCTGTAGCAGACACTGTTGTTGCATGTCCCATATACCCTCACCCACCTCCAGGTTCATCTGCTCAAACTAACAGCTCCACTATCCATGTCAGCCTCTCTCTTCCTCCCTTTTCTGCCTATGGGCTTTCTAGGAGCTTATGCACCTCCTGGATGGGGCAGTCAGGCAAAGCCTGGGATTTAACATCTCAAGGAGGGTCTCTCAGCCCATGAGAACTGGATGTAGATTCCCCATACCTCCATATTCAGTTGCTAAGTCGAGTCCAACACTTTGCAACCCCATGGACTGCAGCATGCCAGGCTTCTCTGTCACTCACTGTCTCCTAGAGTTTGCTCAAACTCATGTCCATTGAGTCAATGATGTCATCCAACCATCTATCCTTTGTTGCCCCTTCTTCTCCTGCCCTCAGTCTTTCCCAGAATCATTGTCTTTTCCAGTGAGTCAGCTCTTAGCATCAGATGGCCTAAGTGTTGGAGCTTCAGCTTCACCATCAGTCCTTCCAGTGAATATTCAGGACTGATTTACTTTAGGATTAACTGGTTTGATCTCCTTGCAGTACAAGGGACTCTCAAGAGTCTTCTCCAGTACAATAGTTAAAAAGAATGAATTCTTTGCCACTCAGCCGTCTTTATGGTCTAACTCTTGCATCCGTACTTAACTACTGGAAAAACCATAGCTTTAACTATAGAGACCTTTGTCAACAAAGTGATGTCTCTGCTTTTTAATATATTGTCTAAGTTTGTCAGAGCTTTCCTTCCAAGGGGCAACATCTTTTAATTTCATTGCTACAAAGCACTTTACACAGGGAGCCTCAGAGAGACCCTATCTAGATTGAGCCCCTAACAGCACGAACCAGTGATTAACACTCCTCCTTTGACATTTTTTTTTTCCTATTTTGCCTCATTTTTCCTGCACCGTCATCTGTGCTTGGAATCCTTTTCCAGTTTAACTACCTGCAGCTAAATGTCCATGTCAGGGTTGGCTTTCTTGAGAATGCAAATTTACACAGCTTAAACATGGTAGAGCTGAACTTCAAATCCAAACAGTCTGACTCTTCAGCCTATATCCTTTTCCACTCTGCTGTACTCCCTCAGTATAATACCTCCTTAAGTCTTAGAAACACTGACCCTTGCTCTACATAAACTAGGAGCTGGCAAGTTAAATCTTAAGATCTGCAGTCCCCAAACTTCATCAACTGGATCAGAAGTTATTGAGAGAAAGCAATTACTGCTTCACCAATACAAGTAAACTCATTTCTTTTATTATTATTTCTAAAACTGCTGAAATGCTTCAAATACAACAGTGCCTCTCTGTCATCAAACCAGCCCACCGTTGAGAGCACTGTTTGATGCATGTCTCTCGGGAGACCGCCACTCACTGTAAATGCATTCCAGTTTTTCAAAGATGCCCAGGGTAGCAAAGGAACATTCAGTATTTCTGCCCATGGAAACATTGTTGATTTTGTTATGCATCTCTGCATTTCAGAAACAGTCGTTTAAGAAGCCAACTTGAATCACACACACTTCAAAAGAGCTGCACTTCAGCTTATAATAGTTATATTTTACAAACCTATAAAGAAAAAAAGCAGATTTCAGCAAACAGGATAATCCCAGAGGAAAGTACCAGGAAGAAATTGCTACCAGCCATTCTCAGGGACAAGTAGAGAGATTGCCATGCCTCCCAAGATCCCTCCCATCTTCATGATCCTGTGATAAAAAGAGTAGATGGAAAGACTCCATATCCATTAGCTCTATTCGAATCCCCTTTTTTCCAGAAATCTTTTATTCTTAGACTTAACAATGGCTATCAGTCTACAATAATGATTTTGACTTAAAGTCTGAAATGTCATATAGAAAAATGGGTAACAGATTCACTTCTTTCAATAGTTACTAATCATCTACATTGTCATCATTCTTAAAATGTTTTAGCTTTTAGTTTTATTTCACCACACTATGTTTCTACATTAAATTAAATATGACTTGGAGATCTCACTAACCAGAGTGATAAGAAATCAATTCAACTTGTGGCTTAAAGTGTCAGTTAGTCTTCTTAGGTTGTCAACATCCTTAGTCATTATGCAGTGTTTGGAAATATAGGTGAAGTACGTAATCTGCAAAATGGCATGGATAATACTTTTTTATTCCTGAGTTGATTTAAATGAGGTATCTGTAAAGTACCCAGCACATAGTTATAATCAATAAATTTGATTTATTCTTGGCATTATTCTTGTCTGTTAATAGATATTGCAGGTGGAACATGGTGAATTAAGAGGGAAAAAATGGACAGCATTTTATTTCTTCTCCCATCTACTCACTTCTACCCACAGGAAACGTCCTGGCATTGGTGATTTTGGAAGCTTGCTGAGAGGAGAAAGGAGTTCTCTTAGAAGGAGATTTGGTGGAAGGAAAGGCTAAGTGGGGAGAAGGTAGAAATCCAGCAGAAAGGCTGGAATTCAATGCAGACTGAAAGGTCTGGTTTAGTTTAGGAGGGGTGAGCACCAGTGCCCACTCCCATAAAGTTCCATTTCAGAGGTGATGCAGGAACGTGGGGATGCTGAAACCTCAAGCATAAAATATGAGGCTGATGGTTTTGCTGAAATGGCTCTGGGCCTAGCTATGGACATAGAGTACCCATCTGCCTCAAATGAACCCAAATGAGACATTTATATGTTAGCGGTTACAGTGATTAGTTAAAGATAATAGGCACTTCACCTATTTTTCCAAACACTGCATAATGACTAAGGATGTTGACAACCTAAGAAGACTAACTGACACTTTAAGCCACAAGTTGAATTGATTTCTTATCACTCTGGTTAGTGAGATCTCCAAGTCATATTTAATTTAATGTAGAAACATAGTGTGGTGAAATAAAACTAAAAGCTAAAACATTTTAAGAATGATGACAATGTAGATGATTAGTAACTATTGAAAGAAGTGAATCTGTTACCCATTTTTCTATATGACATTTCAGACTTTAAGTCAAAATCATTATTGTAGACTGATAGCCATTGTTAAGTCTAAGAATAAAAGATTTCTGGAAAAAAGGGGATTCGAATAGAGCTAATGGATATGGAGTCTTTCCATCTACTCTTTTTATCACAGGATCATGAAGATGGGAGGGATCTTGGGAGGCATGGCAATCTCTCTACTTGTCCCTGAGAATGGCTGGTAGCAATTTCTTCCTGGTACTTTCCTCTGGGATTATCCTGTTTGCTGAAATCTGCTTTTTTTCTTTATAGGTTTGTAAAATATAACTATTATAAGCTGAAGTGCAGCTCTTTTGAAGTGTGTGTGATTCAAGTTGGCTTCTTAAACGACTGTTTCTGAAATGCAGAGATGCATAACAAAATCAACAATGTTTCCATGGGCAGAAATACTGAATGTTCCTTTGCTACCCTGGGCATCTTTGAAAAACTGGAATGCATTTACAGTGAGTGGCGGTCTCCCGAGAGACATGCATCAAACTGGAACACAGAGAAATTTAAGACTTGCTATTATTGTATCACTAGGAATATCCTGAGCTGAGATTTGATTACAGACTATCTGGATCTAGTTATTCTTGTTAAGTCACTCCTCATTTGGATTAATAATGGCTAACAATAAAATGTCTTAAGAGTTAATAAATGCTGAGCATTTGCTATGGTCTAGGCAATGAACTTAGCATTCTTCTAGATCCTGAAGATAAAATTACCATATGACCCAGCAGTTCCGTTCTTGAGCATATACTCAGAGGAAAATATAATTCCAAAAGATATATGCACCCCAGTGGTTATTATAGCACTGTATCCAGGACATGGAAGCAACCTAAATGTTCATCAACAGAGGAATGGATAAAGAAGTGGTATGCATATACAATGGAGTATTACTCAGCCATAAAGAAGAATGAACTTGTGCCATTTGCAGAGATATGAATGGACCTGGATACTATCATACAAAGTAAATCAGAAAAAGAAAAACATATATTATGTATTAATGCATATATGTGTAATCTAGAAAAATGGTACAGATGAATGTATTTGCAAAGCAGAAATAGAGATACAGATGTAGAAAACAAACATATGGACACCAAGGTGGGGAATGGGGAGTTGAGATGAATTAGGAGATTGGGACTGACATATATACATGCTGCTGCTGCTGCTGCTAAGTCACTTCAGTCGTGTCCGACTCTGTGAGACCCCATAGACTGCAGCCCACCAGGCTCCCCCGTCCCTGGGATTCTCCAGGCAGGAACACTGCAGTGGGTTGCCATTTCCTTCTCCAATGCATGAAAGTGAAAAGTGAAAGTGAAGTCGCTCAGTCGCGTCCGACTCCTAGTGACCCCATGGACTGCAGCCTACCAGGCTCCTCCGTCCATGGGATTTTCCAGGCAAGAGTACTGGAGCAGGTTGCCATTGCCTTCTCTGTATATATATGCTACTATGCATAAAATAGATAAGTAATGAGAACCTACTGTATAATGTGGGAAACTCTACTTAACACTCTGTGATGACCTAAATGGGAAGGAACCCCATAGGAAGGGAGATACATGTATACATGGAGCTGATTTGCTTTGCTGCACAGCAGAATCTAATACAACATTGTAAAGCAACTATTCTCCAATATAATATTTTTTAAAAAGAAGGCATCTTTGCCTCTGTTGTGCAGTACCAAAGGAAATGCCTGGGGGAGTTTGAGCAGTAAACTCAGGATACTGTGGTCCAGCCCACATGATCTCTCTGTCAGGTGTGTGCTGTGCCGTGTTAGTCACTCAGTCGTGGCCGACTCTCTGCGACCCATGAACTATAGCCCACTAGGCTCCTCTGTCCATGAAACTCTCCAGGCAGGAATACTGGAGTGGGTTGCCATGCCCTCCTCCAGGGGACCTTCCCAACCCAGGAATCATACCAGGGTCTTCTGCACTGCAGGTGGATTCTTTACCAGCTGAGCTACCCAGGAAGCCCCCTGTCAAGTATGGAAAAATACTTGATGTATTTAATGATGTGGGTAAATAAAAATTGGGAAAGTTCATTAAGATGCTCCACTAAGGAATAAATGTAGTGAATTAGAGAAGCAAAAAGCAAGCTCACGATCACAGTTATTCAGTTATTTCCTTATTTTTTAATTTCTTCTCTAGGTATTAAAAGTGTAACGCACACAATGTCTCTTTTCTCCTCAGTCTTAAACCCTGCAACATCTGGCTCGTGTATTTAAAATTAAATGTAAATCCCTCACCATGTCCTCCTAGACCCCTCATGATGTAGTCCCTGCCTACCTTTTTGACATCAGGTTTCATCTCCAACCCTCCAACTCCATATGTGTCTGCCTCTGTCACACAATTCCTCTGACATAGCATTCCCTCCCCAGGGCCTGGTTATTTGTTATTCTTTTCATGTGGAATTTCATCTCTGTTCTCCTTCTGGGCCAGTTCCTTCTTACTAGTTAAGTATCAGCTCAAATGTTAGCTCAAAACCTCTCTATGTAATATTCCATTGTATATATGTACCATATCTTTATCTAGTCTTCCATTGAAAGACATTTAGGTTGCTTCCATGTCCTGGCAACTATTCCACCAAAAAAAAAAGAAGAAAACTAGAGGAAAATGTAAAAAAAACTAAACACCAACCAAAAAAGACCCTCTCTTTGTCTTTCTTTATTTCCTAATCTACTGTGACACTGCTGCACCTTTACTTACTCATCCACTCGGGTGCTGAAGGTTGAGCACTGTTCCAGCACTGGTCTGGGCCCAGGGGATAAAGCAGGCCAAAAACTTGCCCTATGACTTGCCCTGTAATATTTAGTTTCTAGTGAGAGTGTTGGACAATAAAAAAGGGAGAAAGGAGAGTTACTGAGGACTATGATTTTCTTGTTTGCTCCCTGTGGCTTTGCCGTGAGCTGGTAGGGGGCAGGTGGGTCCTCACTATAGCCATGTGCCACATTCCCATAATTGTATCTTCCCATTGAGCCTCTCCTCATTAATCCCAGGGTATCACATTTTCCCCTGTAGTTTCTCCATAACCTGTCTATACCTTTTTATTTACTCTATTCAAATCCTTAAATTACCCAGTATATGCATGTCAAAAGCCTGAGTATTATTGAAGACCTCTTTGGAAAGATGGTAATTGGAAGCCTGTAGGCAAGCAACCAGAGGGATATCTGGGGGTCTGAGAGGGGAGTGGAATTCTGGGAAAGCAGAACAAGTGAAAAGAGTTTGTATTAGTTTTGTTTTCTTGAATAAAAAAATAAAATAAATGTAGTGGCTTAAAACAACATACATGTATGATTTCATGGCTCCTATAGCTCAGAAGTCTGGACATAGTACGACTGAGTTTTCAGCTCAGGGTCTCATACAGCATAAATTAGGTGTTAGCTGAGCTACTGTGTCATCTGAGGCTCAGCATCCTCTCAAACGATTTAGGCTTTTGGAAGAATTCAGTTTCTTGCAGTGACCAAACTGAAGTCTCCTTTCCTTGCTGGCGGATGGCTGGGGGCTGCTGTTAGCGACAGGAGGCCACTCTTATCCATTGCCACGTAGAGCCCCCTTCTTTTCCAAACCAGCAACAGAGAACTCCTCAAATGCCAAAATTCCCTGATACTTTGAATCTCAGATTTTCTCTCACTTACCTCTGGATCCAGATTGAAAAACTCGTGTAATTAGGTTCAGCTCACCCAGATAATCTTTCTTACTTTTTTTTTAACCTTCCTAACATAAAGTCAGCTGATCTGGGACTCTGGTTATACCTTCGAAGTTCTTTCATAGCAGGACCTAAATCTGTGTTTGATTAGATAGTTAGCAGATGGTGTGCAGACATCGGGAATCTTGGGGAACCATCTTGAAATTCTGCATACAACCGAACGTAAGGCAAGAGCGAGCCTCTTGTACTTGAAGAATAACAAGGGAGCCAGTGTTCTAGATCAGGTGGGCAGTGAGAACAGTGGGTGCTCAGGTCACGGAGGCAGTGGGCAGAGGAGGTGACAGTAACTGATGAAGGGCCTTAAAGACTGGTCATTATACCCTTAATGACTTTGGCTTTTATTCTGAGATCAGAGCCTTTGCACTGAGTGGCGTGATTTGATTTGTTTTAGAAGTCATAAAAATAGACCCTAGTAAGGAAGGTGAGGGCCGAAGCAGACCATGAGGAGGCGCCTGTAATTATAGAGGTGAATGAGGATGCTAGCTTGGACCAGGGTAAAGATGACCAGGGCAGAGAAGGAGTCCCATTCTGGATATATTGTGGAAGAGGGGCTGATAGTTTTTACTAATGAGCTGAATCTGGGCTGTGAGGGAAGTGAGAATGTATTTTTACTTTACCCCAAAAGCACTCGAGACACCCAGCCAGACAGGGGTTGCATGGGAATTCCAGTCAAACTTTCTCAACTGCTCCATGGGGAGAACAGGAAAGCAACTTGCCTCAGGTCATTCAGCAAGTCCACGACAGTGCGCCGACCACAATACAGATCTCCTGTCTGCCAATGGGGAGTCTCTCTCTGTTGTGCCACTCTCAGCCTTGTCTTCTGGTGGTTCAGATGGTAAAGAATCCTCCTGCAAGGCAGGAGACATGGGTTCAATCCCTGGATCAGGAGAATTCCCTGTTGAAGGAAATGGCAACTCAACTCCAGTCTTGTTGCCTAGAGGATCCCATGGGCAGAGGAGCCTGGTGTGCTACAGTTGATGGTGTCACAAAGAGTTGGACACAACTGAACTATTAACACTTTCACTTTCTGTGAATACCACTCTCTTAAAATTCTAATTTATGTATTTATCAGCCTCTTAAAATACTTCGTGTAGTTATTTCTTTAATTTCTGTTGACTCCTCTAAGCTCCACGAAGGCAAAGACACTCCAGTCCATTGCTGCACCCCCAGTGCCTGACACAGAGTCTTGACAGAACAGGCGTTCAAGAGATACTTGTTGAACACATGAATAAATGAATAAGTTATTCCAATATAGTAGCAGCAATGGAAACTAGAAATTTCCTTTCCATTTCCCACACGATCAGATCCAAAATATCAATATATTTCATGCCAGTAAATACCGTCATCTACAGGGTAAACAACTTTTTTTGCCAAATGTTTACTTACCTGACTTACATTTTAGGTTCTCTCAAATGTATCCAAGGTGTTTCACATCTCAATTTTTTCCTCCATTGCTTGCATTTTTCTTTTATTTTCTATTTCTTTCTCTTTTTTTTAAATCTCCCAACAGTCACATTTTTCAGTTTTCAATTTTGTAGACTTTCTGGAAGAGAGCTCTGTTGCACCCGCTAAGCATAATGTGTTGCTAATTTTCAAGGTAATGTTTACTCAGTTCAGTTGTGGGGCAATGTGAACTCTAGACAGTGGAATTCATGACAATCTTCCCATGGAGTGCTTAGAAAACCACTGAGTCTGGAAGGGACAATGGGTGAAAGTGGCCAAGGACTGACTTAGGCAATAGAGAAAAGAAAGCCTGGTAAGTTATAGGAATACAAAGAAGTGATAAAAAACAATTTCTCATAAAGCCTTTTAACTGGCGATAGAGGGAAGCCATTAAAATCATGAAGTGTTCTTTGTAAGGACATTCATAGTAAACATGTAAAGTGAATAGTTGATAATGAAAAGAGATTGTGCAAAACAATGTTTTTCCTCATTTTTCATGAAATTTAATGTGATTTTTTTATTTTAAAAATGGACAGTGATCAAGAATACAGTAAGAGAGACTTCCCTAGTGGTCCAGTGGTTGACACTCTGCACTTCCACTACAGGGGTTATGGGTTCGAACCCTGGTCAGGAAACTTAAGATCCCACATGCTGCATGGTGTGACTGAAAAAGGAAAAAGAAAAAAACCAAAAAAAGAATGCAATAAGATATCCAATCCAGAAGGGAAATAATCCTAAAATGAGTGACACTAGAATACTTGTTATTCATGAAATTGAGTAAAGGTTGGCAAAGTTTTCTGAATATCTGGTGATGGTATGGCAAAATTCTCCCCTTCTTTAAGACTTGGGTGTCAAAGTTGGCCTTTATGCACAAACACATTAGAACACTTTATGTACTTAGTTGCTAAACCAGTTTCTGGCTTAATTGACTGCACTGAATGCCTAAGTGAGGCTGTCTTAAAAGCTAAATGTGTCCCTGCAAATGTGCTCAACACTGTGGGTGTGTGAGTACCAACTGATTAATAATCTCCCACCTGAACAGAAAGAAAAGTAGCTGCACTCAGGGTTATGCTCTTTGACCTGCAGGTCAGCAGCCATCTATCATCTCCTTCTGTACGGACAGTCTATGTTCTCGTCTGCTCTGTCTTGTTCCCTTAAGCCTCTGATATCACATTAATACATTACAATCATTGAGAGGCAGACGAGGTAGGAATGGAGAAAAGGAAAAGAAAGAGTGAAAGGGAGACGGAGAGAAGGAAAAGGAAGTCTATGCTTCAAATATGTGACAGAGAGTCAGTATTGTGAGAAGTTCAGAATACTATCTGACTCTAGGGTCAAGTAAGTTCTTGTTGTTGTTCAGTTGCTAAGTCATGTCTGACTCTGCAACCCCATGGACTGGAGCACACCAGGCTCCTCTGTCCTCCACTATCTCCCAGTGTTTGCTCAAATTAACATTCATTAAGCCAGTGGTGCTATCTAACCAGCTCATCCTCTGCTGCATGCTTCTCCTTTTGCCTTCAATATTTCCCAGCATCAGGGTCTTTTCCAGTAAGTTGGCTCTGCCAAAGTATTGGAGCTTCAGCTTCAGCATCAGTCCTTCCAATGATTATTCAGGGTTGATTTCCTTTAGGATTGACTGCTTTAATCTTCTTGCTGTGCAAGGGACTCTCAAGAGTCTTCTCCAGCACCACAATCTGAAACTATCAATTCTTCATCACTCAGCCTTCTTTATGGTTCAACTCTCACATCTGTTCATAACTTCTAGAAAAACCATAACTTTGACTATATGCACCTTTGTCAGCAAAGTGATGTCACAGTAGTTCTTAACCAAGTCAAAACTAGCATGTGAAGGATGAGCTGCGCGGAGGAATCACAAATAATCCCTTTGTCTTTGCACATTTCCACTTAGTTGTTGGAAGAGAACTGGGCAGACTGTGTTCTTCTGGTTGCAATACTAACCACCCAAAGCCAACTTGAAAAACTGTTAGGAAACATGTCATTTTGAGACCTGCAGTTTTGCCAATCACTTTATACAGAGCACCTTCTAGTATCTCGCTGTGTAATTCTTTTAACACTGCAAAGGTCACACAGTGAGAACTGGCCATGTTGAAAACAGACTCTCTCTTTGTTAAGGACCCACAGAGATACATAAACACTCTGTGTGTGTGTTCTTTAAAACTGCTCAGTGTGAACAAACACTGATAAGCCTTGACTTGTAGGGAAGCCTCCATCATTCTCCTTGATACCTGGACCAACCAGGGAATTCATTCTCTACTTTTTCTTCTCCCTTATTCCTCACATCCCAACCATTTCTAAGTCTCACCTATTAAATCACCAAATATCTCCAACACCACTGTTTTAACTGAAACCACGTTTCCAAACTGGTGCCATCATTGGCACCTCTGGCCAATGATGCTCCTATAACTTATAGATTTTCTAAATGTTTATTTATAAATTTATTTGCATTGCATTGGTTCCTTAGGTGCTGTATTCTCCTGGTCTCTTTCCTTCACAGTGGTGCCATGGAGATGTCCAACATACCCACTAAATGTCAGTGTTCTTTGGCATTCTGTCCCAGGCCTTTCTCTCTAACCCTGTACTTTCACTTTGGGGCGTCTCTTCCACTCTCAAGGCTTCTGTATGTTGATATATCCTCTTTGTTGATAGTTCCTAGAGTCTTATCTCCAGTCCAGTCTTTCTTGCTAAGTTTTAGACCTATATATTGAACCCCTACTTGGCTATATTAAATGTATGCAGGCATTTAATCTTGAATATCTTACAGGAACCTCAAGCTCAATGTGACCCAAACTACACCCACTATCTTATTCTCAGGTCCAAAGTCCCTCGGCCTTCCTCAGATTTTGTGGAACCAAGAACAACCCAGATGTGCCGTCTAGAAATCTGAAACTTATTCTCTTTCATAGTCCTCATCCCTGATATTTAATCTGTCAATAAACATGCCTTGAATATTGTATCTCCAAATTTCAAAAATCTCCACTTTTATCCAGTCTTGTTGCTAACATCCTTAGCCAAGCCATGATCATCTCTGGTCAATATTATCCCTATAGCCACTTCACAAGGCCCTGATTCTAGGTTTGCTCTGTGTTGATACATCTGCAGCCAGAAGGGTTTCCATACAGGTGTCACATTATTTTCATGGTGCTTCATCCCTTGGATGGTTTCCCTTTCACAATTGGGCCCTACAGATAAATCTCCAGATTTCTTTCCCACCATCCTCTTCACCCCACACATAATGAACTGCTTTTGATTTCTCAAACGTGTGTGCCATTTTTTCCCTTACCTCTGAATTGTCACACTTGCTCTCCTCTGTAACTTGTGTGATCTTCCCACTTTTGCCTTCACCTCGCTGACTCCAAATTTCAGTCTATACTTCACTTCACTAAAGGAAATCAACCCTGAATATTCATTGGAAGGACTGATGCTGAGGTTGAAGCTCCAATACTCTGGCCACCTGAGGCGAAGAGCCAACTCACTGGAAAAGACCATGATGCTGGTAGAGACTGAAGGCAAGAGGAGAAGGGGCAACAGAGAGTAAGCTGGTTTGATGGCATCACCAAATTAATGGACATGGGTTTGAGCAAACTCCAGAACATAGTGAAGGATAGAGAAGCCTGGCATGTTGCAGTCCACAAGATTGCAAACAGCTGGACACGACTTAGCAACTAAATAACAACAAGTACTTCACTTCTTTGAGACACCTTCCCTGAACCCTTGATTGGCTTCTACAGGGGTGTTGTTACAGTAAGTATCCTATATATGTACAAATGCCTTTCCAAGAGCATGTTCATAAGTCCAATCTGTTTGTAAGTCCAATGAAGTTAGCCTAGGTTCCCAACTAACAGAACTGGCTATATAGTACTGTACTGTAATAAGTTTATAATACAAATAATATATCCATAAACACACACACACACACAAATAACATTTTTAGTCTATAGTAAAGTACCTTAAAAAGTACAACACAACAGCTTGCAAACAGGTTCACATGCATGTTTGCATCTTTGAAAGGTCATAACTTGAAGGTTCATTTGTCAGAGACTTATAGTATTTGCTTCTATATTCTAGTTCCTGGTCCATAGAACAGAAGCTATATCTACTTCTTTACTGTCATTAATACCAGACTCTGACATAATACTTGGAAAGCAATAGGAGCTTAATAAACATGTGTCAAATTAATCAACCATTGTGTTTATATTTTTACTTTTCTGTCTCTTTTATGAAACTGACAGATTTGATTTTTGTTTTTTTTTTTTCCATTTATTTTTATTGATTGGAGGCTAATTACTTTACAATATTTTAGTGGTTTTTGCCATCCATTAACATGAATCAGCCATGGATTTACACGTATTCCCCATCCCAATCCCCCCTCCCGCCTCCCTCTCCATCCCATCCCTCTGGGTCTTCCCAGTGCACCAGCCCAGAGCACTTGTCTCATGCATCCAACCTGGGCTGGAGATCTGTTTCACCCTTGATAGTATACTTGTTTCAATGCTGTTCTCTCAAAACATCCCACCCTCACCTTCTCCCACAGAGTCCAAAAGTCTGTTCTGTACATCTGTGTCTCTTTTTTCTGTTTTGCATATAGGGTTATTGTTACCATCTTTCTAAATTCCATATATATGTGTTAGTATACTGTATTGGTCTTTATCTTTCTGGCTTACTTCACTCTGTATAATGGCCTCCAGTTTCATCCATCTCATTAGAAATGATTCAAATGAATTCTTTTTAACGGCTGAGTAATATTCCATGGTGTATATGTACCACAGCTTCCTTATCCATTCATCTGCTGATGGGCATCTAGGTTGCTTCCATGTCCTGGCTATTATAAACAGTGCTGCGATGAACATTGGGGTGCACGTGTCTCTTTCAGATCTGGTTTCCTCGGTGTGTATGCCCAGAAGTGGGATTGCTGGGTCATATGGCAGTTCTATTTCCAGTTTTTTAAGAAATCTCCACATTGTTCTCCATAGCGGCTATACTAGTTTGCATTCCCACCAACAGTGTAAGAGGGTTCCCTTTTCTCCACACCTTCTCCAGCATTTCTTGCTTGTAGACTTTTGGATAGCAGCCATCCTGACTGGCGTGTAATGGTACCTCATTGTGGTTTTGATTTGCATTTCTCTGATGATGAATGATGTTGAGCATCTTTTCATGTGTTTGTTAGCCATCTGTATGTCTTCTTTGGAGAAATGTCTGTTTAGTTCTTTGGCCCATTTTTTGATTGGGTCATTTATTTTTCTGGAATTGAGCTGCAGGAGTTGCTTGTCTATTTTTGAGATTAATCCTTTGTCTGTTGCTTCATTTGCTATTATTTTCTCCCATTCTGAAGGCTGTCTTTTCACCTTGCTTATAGTTTCCTTTGTTGTGCAAAAGGTTTTAAGTTTCATTAGGTCCCATTTGTTTATTTTTGCTTTTATTTCCAATATTCTGGGAGGTGGGTCATAGAGGATCTTGCTGTGATTCATGTCGGAGAGTGTTTTGCCTATGTTCTCCTCTAGGAGTTTTGTAGTTTCTGGTCTTACATTTAGATCTTTAATCCATTTTGAGTTTATTTTTGTGTATGGTGTTAGAAAGTGTTCTAGTTTCATTCTTTTACAAGTGGTTGACCAGTTTTCCCAGCACCACTTGTTAGAAACTGACAGATTTGTAATGGCAGATTATGTAATCTCTCCTTTGGGTCCCCATTACTTTGCACATAGTAGATACTCAATACATACGTATTTAGGGATGGATTCATGAATGGGTGGATAAAGGTAGTTGGTCCTACAGATTCATTTTCATGCTTTTGAAAAATATTCCAGATAATACTTTTTGGAGATTCCACAGTAATGCACATCTTATGAAGTTAAAAAAATATCAGAGGAAGAAGGAATAGCAATAAACTCTATAAGTAAATAAGCTGAGGGGAAAAAGTCACTTTTTCATGAAACAAATTATTTCTTTACTCCTATTGTAAAATATTATAAAATAACCCTATTGTATAATATGTCTTCAAGATGGCTTTTTAACTCTGTTAGACCACTTAGGTCCCAAACCAAGATCCCTATTCACACCAAGGAGGAAATGGAGCTTTGATGATGTCTGCTTCCTGTTATGTCTGGTTTAAAAATAAAAGGGAGGGGAGAGGATATCCTGACAGATGAGAAAGAGAGAAGGAAAGAAGAAAGAAAGGGAAGGAGAGCAGGGCAGAGGGAGTGTGGAATAAAGGAGGGTGGGGGAAGAAAGGAGGGTGGGGGAAGAAAGGAGGGTGGAGAGAGGAAGGAAGGAAATAAAGAAAGGGAAAGACAGGGAAAGTGAAGTGGGAAGAGAAGGAGGGAGGAAAATATGCCAAACTTACTATTGATAAAAGAGTTTAGTATTTCCCCCTAGATGTCAATTCCAAATTTGTGACACAGAGCATAACATCTCTTCATTGTTTTTTTGAAAAATCAACTAAACCTGGTCCCATTCATTGATTGCCCCAAACTTAAAGACTAAAACAACACTTGTTCACTATGAGCCATCTGGGAAGCTTGGTAGGCACTATGCTTTTCTCCACTTGGCTTCAGCTGGGCTGACGCAAAGGCTGAGAAAGTTGCTTACATGTCTAGTGTTGACACTGGTTGATCATTGAGAACCCAGCTAGGACTGTGGTGTAAACTCATACACATGGCCTCTTTGTGTTGCTTAGACATCATCACAAAATAGTATCTGGATACTAAGAGCATGTGTTCCAAGGAAGAAATCCAGGAGAAAGCAGTCTTGCCTTTAATGACCTGCTTCATTGTCACTTCTATTCATTGACATGTCCCAAGAGACATCTGGCTTTTGGAGAAGGGGGAAAGAGATTCCATCTCTCAATGGGGGAGTGCCAAAGTTCAGGAAAAATGTGAAAAATACTGCTGTGAACCTTTTTGTAATATATAATATGGCACAAAACAATTATGCTCTTTTAGTCAATGTAAAAAGCAAAGCATCAAGTGAAAAATGCCAGGATTCTGACTCCACATTTAACTTTCATGATTTTCCAATGACCCCAGGACTGATGATTTGGATCCTCTGATCAAATAAGTCAAAGCTGTCTGCTTTCTTTTTTAGATTTTTACAACTAAATATGAAATACCTGAACTTTATTGATGACAATTCACTTCCAACCAGAGATACACTAGAACACTGGAACCACTTTGTAAACAAAGCCTTTGGGGTAAAACTAGCTAGAAAATCTAAGTAAAGCTGACTCATAACGGATCTTCCATGGATAGAATTTGGATAGAGAGGCCAACAAGGAGCTCCACAATGCTAAGACAAGGCCCCCATGGGTTTGGGGGGGCTTCCCTGGTGGCTCAGATGGTAAAGAATCTGCCTGCAATGTGGGAGACTTGAGCCCAATCCCTGGGTTGGGAACATGCACTGGAGATGGGAATGGCTACCCACTCCAGTATTCTTGCCTGGAGAATTCAATGGACAGACGAACTTGGTGGGCTATAGTACATGGCGTCACAAAGAGTCAGACACAGCTAAGCAACTAACACTTTTAGTTTCACGGGTTTGGGAGCAATCAGAATTTGGAGCAGGTTTATTCCTGATCTCCCTTGATAACAGAATGACATATGCTGCTGCCTGCTTCCCTCTGCCCTCCCCTCATACTCAGACTTGAGAGGCCAAGAACATAGTGTGAGAATGAATCTCTTTCTTGGCCGCCAAAGGAAATAAAACACAGGCAGCTGCCAGGAAAGAGGAATAAAGTCAATCATTTCCTCTACCACCATGCAGTTTGACAGGTGACTTATGCAGAAGACAAGCACATGAAACAGAAAAACAGAGACTCAAATACTGTGAGTGTGTGTGTTTGGGGGGTGGACAAAGACTCAGTCCTGAGTGTGACAAGGAAAGAAGGATTGGATTGTCCTTGCCACAGCTGTTCTGAATTTATTGGTTCAAGGCAGACAGTAGAAAGCCAAGGCGAGCTTGAAGAAAAGTTATGCTAATCCCTAACCCTCTGGAAAGAATCTGTCATTTAAGGAAAGCTGTAACTCTTATATTATAGGAAGGTCAGTGTTATCAGAAGGGTAAACTGAAGAAGGTTCCCTCTGTGAGTTAAATCTAGTTCAAGCTAATTTACAATTTTACAACTCACAATCCGTACTATATCCGCAATCTTTCACTACATAGCCAGTCCTGTAGACCATCAATTTTCCTTCATTTTCTGCATCCCAAGGAAAATGGCAATATTAGTGATAATTTGGGGACCTCCAACCTTGTAATATACTCCATAGAGGCTGTGAGGGAGAGAAAACCAGTGTGAAATTCTGGTTCTAACTCAGTAACTAGTTCCTGCTTCTTCGTAATTTCTTGACTATAGATTTTGGGGCTTTCTTCTCCCAACACAACATTCACTTGTCTTTCTTGTTAACAACACACTTTGTTTTTTAGCGGTCCACCCCTTGTCCACTCTCTTTTCATGTTGTTTGGGAGTAGGCTGCACCCACAAGCCCGTATGTGATTCAGTGATCCGTTTGAGGTTCATTATAAACACAGGTAGGTCATATTTGAACCTATTCACTTTCTGGAGTGAGTGTTTGATGTTGAGAAGGTATAAAACCTAGAGGTGCCAAGAAAGCTAGAGATTAGAAATGGAAGAAAAAGAGACTGGATCCTGATGACATGTTTTGAATCCTTGGGTCCAACCATGTCTGAATCTGCTCCTTGGATTTCTCTGTTATGTGAGTTAATTAATCCCCCTTTCACATCAGTCAGAATTTAAAAAAAATAATAATCTGTGTTATTTGCAAAACAATCTATAACCATTTCTGCTCAGATAGGGTCAGATTAGTTGGTTTCTGTGGACAACCCCAGTTCCAACCTGCTGGGTGTGACCGTGTTTGAGGAACACTATACTGTGTTTGCAGTAATTGTGGTTACAGGAGCACAATTATGTGCTAAAGATGGCACACAAAAAGATTATGGCAAAAGATGACATGCCCAACTTTCCAGTTGTTTGGATTATTATAACTAACTTGGGAAATTGGGTAGCACATTAAGAAAAACCCTAAATTCAAAGCTCTATTTTAAGCTCTATTCTGTTTGTGACTCTAGATTTGCAATCTGTGTGATCTGAGGCAAGTCACTTAACCTAAGTTCCAATAATATGAAGATAAAGGCATTATAAATTGTTAATTGTAAAATACTAATGGTGGTATTCTTACATTAATGTTAGTGGCAGAATCCAGTTCATTCTGACATTTCTGTTTGGTTGTCATTTCTCAGATGTAGAAAATAGTTCACATTTTTATCAGTCTTATGATAAAAATGTTACCAGTATAATAAAATCCAACATTAAAATGCATGAAGCATAACACCTACATTTCTGGGTATTTGTTCTGTCATAAACAAAGCTATATAGCTCCTTTTTTTTTTTGCCTATCACAGTCTTTAAAATTCTGAAAATACGATGCTGCTTTAAAGTTTCCTTAAGCTATTTTTTGGCTGGGATTTTGCAATGTTCCTGAGAACGAGATAAATCTATAAGGTCACATGACCTCAGAGGCAGACACATTTTTTAAAAAAAGTAGAATCATGCATCTGGCCTACACAGTGGCTGTGCTACCATATGCTTGGGGAACAATTAGTTGAAAGACCATTATGTGACATCATAAAATCCCGGAAAGAGAGCAGGACATTTATCAGAATAGCCTGGAGCCAGCATGACTCCATGTCTGCTTAACTCACGTCCAAGAAGCAAATCATATTTTGTTTACTCAATTGGAACCTGATGAGAGGACCAGATAGGAATTATTTTTTGTAACACTCTGTCTTTTTATATTTATTTGATTGGAGTGTAATTTCAAAGGAGCCAAAGATAATTAATTGCTCTGAGTGGTTGTACTGCAGATGATTGAAATAAAGCAAAAAAAAAAAAAAAAAAAAAACCAGCTGTATGAAGCCAAGAGCTGGAGAAGAAGGAGTAAGTAGCTGTACCGGTCCCCTCAGTGACACTGGGAGTCCACCTGGTAACCTTTCTTGGTTCACTGTGGACATGATGTAAATGATAAGTGACGTGAGTCACTGACACTCGAGATCTGAGGCAGATCCGCTTGTGACAACATCAGCCTGGGCTTTATGTTCTTAAAGCCTCACATACCAGTGAGCTCGTGAACATAGTGATTTAGTTCCTTTTGGTTATGGCTTGCCTTTATCACTGAATAAGCTCAGTCTTCAAGGAATCAAATTTTAAATAAATGATGCAACTGTATTTAAGTCACTCATCTGTACTCATCTGATGATTGTCAACTTGACCAACAAAATGTACTCCCAGAGCTGCTTACATTTGAAGGCAGTGCAAAACAAATTCTTGGACCAAGACTTCCAATCCATCACTCTTCGTCTCAGTTTCCCATAGTGATAGGATGAGGCTGGGAACTATAATCAAAGAAGTAGCATTTGGTCCTCCGTTCTCCTGAGAGTAGTGGTCCTGAAATCAATCCCCTGCAGGTATCACAGGACAACAATGATGTTATCTATATGTGAATGGACTCTCTAGATCTGTTTATTAGAATCAGCTGAAATGCCAGCAAATATGGAAAACTCAGCAGTGGCCACAGGACTGGAAAAGGTCAGTTTTCATTCCAATCCCAAACAAAGGCAATGCCAGAGAATGCTCAAACTACCACACAATTGCACTCATCTCACACGCTAGTAAAGTAATGCTTAAAATTCTCCAAGCCAGGCTATAGCAATATGTGAACCGTGAACTTCCAGATGTTCAAGCTGGTTTTCAAAAAGGCAGAGGAACCAGAGATCAAATTGCCAACATCCACTGGATCATCAAAAAAGCAAGAGGGTTCCAGAAAAACATCTATTTCTGCTTTATTGACTATGCCAAAGCCTTTGACTGTGTGGATCACAACAAACTGTGGAAAATTCTAAAAGAGAGAGGCATACCAGACCACCTGACCTGCCTCTTGAGAAACCTGTATGCAGGTCAGGAAGCAACAGTTAGAACTGGACTTGGAACAACAGACTGGTTCCAAATAGGAAAAGGAGTATGTCAAGGCTGTATATTGTCACCCTGCTTATTTAACTTATATGCAGAGTACATCATGAGAAACCCTGGGCTGGAGGAAGCACAAGCTGGAATCAAGATTGCTGGGAGAAATATCAATAACCTCAGATATGCAGGTGACATCACTCTTATGGCAGAAAGTGAAGAAGAACTAAAGAGCGTCTTGATGAAAGTGAAAGAAGAGAGTGAAAAAGTTGACTTAAACTCAACATTCAGAAAACTAATGGATTGTATCCGGTATCCCGGATCGTACCCAGGATAACTAATGGTATCAAGGTATCTGGTCCCATCACTTCATGGCAGATAGATGGGGAAACAGTGGAAACAGTGTCAGACTTTATTTTTTGGGGCTCCAAAATCACTGCAGATGGTGACTGCAGCCATGAAATTAAAAGACGCTTACTCCTTAGAAGGAAAATTATGACCAACCTAGACAGCATATTAATAAGCAGAGACATTACTTTGCCAATAAAGGTCCATCTAGTCAAGGCTATGGTTTTTTCAGTGGTCATGTATGGATGTGACAGTTGGACTATAAAGAAAGCTGAACGCAGAAGAATTGATGTTTTGAACTGTGGCATTGGAGAAGACTCTTGAGAGTCCCTTGGACTGCAAGGAGATCCAGTCAGTCCATCCTAAAGGAGATCAGTCCTGGGTGTTCATTGGAAGGACTGATGTTGAAGCTAAAACTCCAATACTTTGGCCACCTCATGCAAAGAGCTGACTCATTGAAAAAGACCTTGATGCTGGGAAAGATTGAGGGCAGGAGGAGACGGGGATGACAGAGGATGAGATGGTTGGATGGTATCATTGACTCGATGGACATGGGTTTGAGTGGACTCCGGGAGTTGTTGATGGACAGGGAGGCCTGGCATGCTGTGGTTCATGGGGTTGCAAAGAGTTGGACACGACTGAGTGACTGAACTGAACTGAAGAAGCCAACATGAAAATTAGAGTTAAGACACCTATCTCAAGAAGAAAAACACTTTCTTCTAAATGTTTAGGATGTTTATGCTCCTAACATAAGTAAATGGTTGACTACAATTTTCAACACCTGTATCTGAAGGGAATATGGACTATCAAAATTCAATCAAAATAAAAATAGTGAAAAAAGTAGAAATGGTGATGTTATCCAATACTTGTAGAGAAATTAGTAAGTCTTTCAATTAACTCTCCCCACATTTTAAACAGCAAAAAAACATTCTGACCACAGTATATTATTCAATTTATTTATCTTCCTGAGAAGTTAAACAGTAAGTTTTCATTACTCAAGGTATATGAAAAAGAAGTGTGTGGGAGATTTGCTATAAAAAGGTTTAGATTAAACCTTAAGAAAACAAATTTCTTGGCAATATAATCTTTTGAATTATGAGTTCTATATTTTATATAACATGTTTTCTTAACATGGACTATAGTGTCACTGATGGAGATACCATTGATGTTTCTCATATAAATATTAAAATGAGGGAGGATGAGTAAAAAAGATTTTCTAAATGCTTTGGATTATCATCTGTCATTTTAAAAGTTTTTATTGGAATGTACTTGCTTTACGATGTTGTGTTAACTTCTACTGTATAGCAAAGTGAATCAGCTACAGGTATATATATATGCCCTCTTTTTTGGATTTCCTTCCCATGTAGATCACTATAAAGCATTGAGTAGAGGTCCCTATGCTATACAGTAGGTTCTTATTATTTATATATTTTATATATTACTGCCATTTATAGGGTGCTACCAAGTCAGTTGGATGGCATGACCAACTCAATGGACATGAGTTTGAGTAAACTTCGGGAGTTGGTGATGAACAGGGATGCCTGGTGTGCTGCTGTCCATGAGGTTGCAAAGAGTCTGACATGACTGAGCAACTGAACTGAACTGAACCAAGATGAAAGAGCTTCCCTGAGCTACCAGCAATGCACCAGCAGTGCAGGATTCACAGGAGACGGAGGTTCTATCCCTGGGTTGTGAAGATCCGCTGGAGAAGGAAATGGCAACCCACTGCAGTATTGTTGCCTGGGAGATCCCATGGACAGAGGAGCCTGGAGGGCTACAGTCTATGGGGTCACAGAATTGGACAAGACCACCAAGATACAACAACCAAGAATAAAACGACCATGTGAGGCACCTCCTTCATTTAGACTAACACTGTCTTCAAAAATAATTGCTCAGAGAACATTTTAAGATCATGCCATCTGGTGTTCAGGAAGGGACGCTGCCCTAATTCACAGTTTGATCCATATGAGAATGTTTGGCTGTGTGGAAGGTGTCAGTGCATCAAATGTCACACCCTCTCCCCAGTCCTCTGTGGGCTGTGACATCCACCTTCATGCAGTGAATAATGAGAAGAGGTGATTGCTTATACCTGCTAAGAGGGATGGCAGATACCTGCTTGTTCTGACAAAGTTCAATACAGGTTTCCTTCTATCTGGGCATACTAAGGTTAGAAAGGACAGAAGAGAAACATGCAGCATAGTAGCACGGATGGAAATGCAATTCAGGCATTTCACTCAAATATATAAAGTGCCCGTACTGATGAACTAAAGAGTTCTATTAAAGGAAGAATAGTAATGCTAAACACTTGAGGTATCCAACACAATTTTTTCTCACAGGTTTGATCAAGTTGCTGTGGAATATGCCTGAGTCTGCTGTATTTTACCTTTATAAAAAAAGGTGATATCATCTAAGTATTTTTTTTAATATCAATTCAGAAAAAAATGGAGAAAGAATAAAATGAATGATTTACTTTATTTCACTTATTTTCAAAGAATGCTATGCATATCCCCAGGGAATCATATTATCATTTGATGTGGAATGTTGAGAACACTGTTTTATTTGAATAGTTTATAGATTTGAAATATATATATAGGAGCATATTGCTTCTACATATTGCTCAGCTTCTCTTTAAAATAAGTCCAAACCCTGGTTAGGGAACCAGGTCCCATAAGCCACAACTAAGATCTGGTGCAGCCAAATTAAAAAAAAAAATTTAAGTTAGAAATTAAAATACTTCTTTTATAATAGTAGAGGCAATATGAAAAATGGTAATAATTGTGTTGGTATATGCATACAACTATTTAGTGGAAAGAAGCAAAGGAAGAAGAGCCATACTGTACAGGTCCTACATAAATTATTTTTACATGGGATTTGGACATAGATTTCCAGATTGTGAGTAACAGGAGCACAGCTAGAAGCAGAGCTCTTCAGATCTTTAACAAACTGCTCAAATCTCCTTTCAGCATCTCTCCAGCAGCCTGTAGAGAACTGATTCCCCGAGGATGACTTCACTATGACATTCTCCTCACTGGCAAACAATGTCAAGTACCTTTTCCCTATGTCAAATCACCCCGCTACTTCTTTCTGAGTAGGTGCAGGTGAAATAGTATTCTCTAAATTCCATAGCTGACGTTTCATGGCAAACCAGCAGGGACTGGCTTGGGTTGACAGGGCCTCTGTCAAGGCAATGAAGGCCAGAGACATTTCTCTCTCCGAAGGGACTGCTGTGGCGGACGAGGCAAGAGACGCCACAGAACGCCGGAGGACAGTTTGCACTACAGTTATCCTTTCAGCAATAGATTACTAGGATTCCAAAACAGGAGAGCTGCAAGGAATTTGAAGTTTTCCTCAACATCTGCTAACTTCATAGAGTGTTTAAACATGTGATAGAGATGCTTCCTTTGGATCTGACACTTTAAAGTGAATTATAGAACATTAGATTTACCAGATCTCAAAAAACAGGTGTATCCAGAGTCTGGGTTTGCGCTGAAGAGTGTCTCAAGAATGCTTCCAGGCATATAAAGCAGATTAAATTCCTTTTTGAGGCTAAATAGCCCTTCTAAATCAAAGACTTGTGGGTTTCCTCAAAGGCTCTCTTCATAGAAAAGAAAAAGCTGAGGTGTTCCAACCACATTGTCTGATAAAGGCTGCCAATCAAGAGAATGCTGGTGAACTTCTTACTTCAAAAGTTAATGAGAGCATTTGCAAACTTCCTCTGTACTTGCGGGTAATTAAGGAGACTTTGATAACTGATGTAGAAGTTATTAAGGAAATACAGAATGCAACTGCATACAAGAAGTAATTGTTATTTTGAGAATGAGAAACAGCAGAGCTTCCGAAAAATTGAGGGTAAGGATTTTTAAGTGCAAGGATGAGCAAGTTTATTCAGATAACCTTTCAGTGGACAAAACCTTGAGTACATTGCTTCTATAACTTTTGTGCTTTTGAGGTGCCACACTCATCCTTTGGCAGAGGAAAATGGCCCTGTTTGTACGATAGCATAACTTTTGGTTAACTCAGTAATTCTTACATAGTAATCAGATATGTAGTATGGAAAGAATGCCTCTATTTAACCCACGTCTTTTCTTTTGCTGAACTATACCTTTTAACACATTAACATTAAATATAATGGCTACTTATTTACTAATACCACAGGTTAATTATTTTACTGATTTAATTGTCTAAAATAGAAATATGGGATAGGATTGCACTTTGGGTTAGAGATTATTTTAAAATAAACTTCATGACCACAAATTGCTCTTGGAGCAGGCCCATGAATTTTTAAGGCCAAATAGGAATACTTTGTCTTCTGCTTACAGACACTAGCCCAGGCTAGGTCAGTAACAAACTAGGCATAAGGGCATATGCTAATTGGATGTCTGGGACAGTCTTTGATTAATCTCTAAATATTTATTGAATGTCTTCTGTGCACCCAGTAATTAGCACAAACCTTTCTCAGAGATGACGCACTCTTTCAACTGTTGTGCCTGGCTGCTTGTGTGGAGAAAACTGTTAAAATCTTTTCTGGGTCTGAATCTGGTTTCAGCAGGAATAAATGTTTAGATATATTGACAATGTCTTCCATCAGGTAATAGGGAAAATGATCACTTAGTTGCCATGAACTTGCTATTCTTGTTCTAGCTAGATCAGTGGTCTTCAGTCTTGACTATACATTAACCTTGGAGCTTTGGAAATTACTAGTACCTGATCTCCACCCTGAAAGATTGTGATTTGGTGTAATAAATGCCCCAATATGTTAATATTTTTGTAAAGTTCCCCCAGTAACTCTAGTGTGCAACTAGAGAGAACCATCACTGCTAAATTTCATACAGAGTTCAGAAAGTCTCAAGTCTTTTGGGATCAGACTACTGTGGTATATCTTTTGTTTTGAAGCATGGTTGATTTAGAGTGTTAATTTCTGTTGCATAGCAAGGTGATTCAGTTATACATACATATATATGTTCTTTTTCATATTATTTTCCATGACAGTCTATCACAGGGTATGAATATAGCTTCTTGCGCTATACAGGAGGACCTTGTTGTTTATCCATTCTATATATAATAGTTTGCATCTGCTAATCCAAAACTCCCAGTCCATCCCCCCCACCCTCTCTTCCCCTTGACAATCACAAGTCTCTGTGTCTATGAGTCTATTTCATAAATAAGTTCATTTGTGTCATATTGTAGATTCCACACATAAGTGATATTACATGGTATAATATATTAATATCTTTTTATTTATGACTTAACTTCCCTTAGGGTGATAATCTCTTGGTCCATCTATGTCGCTGCAAATGACATTATTTCATTCTTTTTATTGGCTGAACAGTATTCCATTTTATGTATATATCATATCTTCTTTATCCATTCATCTGTTGATGGACATTCAGGTTGTTTCCATGTCTTGGCTATTGTAAATAGTGCTTCAGTGAGCACTGGAGTGCATAGATCTTTTTAAATTATAGTTTTCTGTGGATATATGCCCAGCAGTGAGATTGCAGGATCATATGGCAACTCTGCTTTCATTTTTTGAGAAACTACATACAATTTTCCATAGTGGCTGTAGCAATTTGCATTCTCACCAACAGTGTAGGAAGGTTCCCCTTTCTCCAGCATTTGCTATTTGTAGACTCTTTAATGATGACCACTGGGGTGTGTCTTTTACATGGTGTTTCCAGTGATCTGGCCTTATTCCTTAACAGTCCTAGGAGACCATTTAGAAGTAGCTATTTTTTCGAACTTGGTAAATGGCATCTAACTCCTAACAATGCATTTGTCACTGAGAGTCTCTAAGAAGATATATATTAGTTATCAGACACTGTTTGCACATGTCATCAACTCTCTTTTAAATGATATGCAAAAAAGTCTTATTAGTGATTCATATTTTACACATTTATTAACCTAACTTGTAAAACAAGTGAGCTATAACTCTAAGTAATGATCATTTCAAAATGGTGGTGACACCTAAGTGCCTTTAAAGCAATCCACTTCCCTTAATACACTCATTTAGAATTTACTCAATCAACTTTATTCTTCTGGGAATGCCACATCTCCAAAATAACTTCCAGATTGTGTTAGGAAATTTTGAAGTGATTTTAAAATAGACTTTCTCACTTCATGTGAAAATGAAGTATTAAAATAGAAGAGGAGAAAGTCAGTTCCAACTAAAAGATGCTATGATTAGTCAATGAAACTGTGAAACCCTTTTCTAAGTCTCTGATTTACTCAGACAATAATGTTTACTATTATATAAACTCTCTCCCCATTCCTGATCCTTTACATTCATTGGAATATCTTGCAAAAAGTATTATGGAGAATAAGAAGATGCATCTCAGTCCTCAAAGATGCCCACAGTTGACATTGACTTTACCCAAACCTACCATGGATATTTGCTACCCTTAGAGCTACTCATGGCCCCTACTGTGGCCCAGACATACATTGAGCATCTGCTATATGACCAGCTTCCTGTTGTTGCTCAGGATAGAGAGCTCAATAAGACAAGTTGCCTCCCATAGGTAGTTTATAATCTAGCCCTGAAAGTACCCCTGACAAATCTCCATTAAAAACAACAACAGGGGCTTCCCTGGTGCTCCAGTGGTTAAGAATCTGCCTTGCAATGCAAGGGACACCAGTTCGATCCCTGGTCCAGGGAGAGCTCACATACTGAAGAACAACTGAGCCCATGAGCCACAACTATTGGCCTGTGCACTAGAGCCCAGGAGCCGCAACTACTTAAGCCCATGCAACTTAGAGTCTGTGCTCTGCAACAAGAGAAGCCACCACAATGGGAAGCCCACGCACTGCACTTAGGGAGTAGCCTCTGCTCACCGCAACTAGAGAAAAGCCTGTGCGGCAACAAAGACCCAGCACATCCATAAATAAATAAATAAATAAACAGCAGCAACAATAAAACACCTGTGTAGCCTCAGTATTTGTGATCTATATATTTGAAGTTAATCAGATACGCATATAAAGATACAATCAAACTGTTTCCATTGTTCAAGTTGAGAATATGTAACCAAGATGGGAAATGGAAATTAACTGGACAAAGAGGGACGAACTTGAATAATGATGGCCAAGCTTCTTCAGGTACAACCATCTAACACTAAAAATATACGTTATCTGATTGCCTCATGACCATAAAACATGTATTCACAAGAGGAGGCCATATTCTGATGATTCATTATGTCACAACATTTTTTTAAAAAGTAGTTGTCCTTATTTTATTTGCAAGGAAATTGAATCTCAGGAGTGTTAGAGGAGTTATTGAAACCATGCTGTTTGGAAGTCTAGATTAGAAACAAGCCCATTTCTGAGGACTTGGTATGGGGTCCTCCCTCATGCTGCCTCCACAGAGATGTGCACAGGATGCAGCAACTGTTATAAGCATTTTGGCAAGTGCAGCAGTCATCTTTTTTCTTTTTTTTACTCCTTGCCCCAATTTCTGCAAAATATACATTCCATTTATTTGTTTAGTCACTTTTTCCAACTTTTTGCAACCCCAAGGACTGCAGCACGCCAAATTTCCTGTCCTTCACTATCTCCCAGAGTTTGCTCAAACTCATGCCCATTGAGTTGATGATGCCATCCAACCATCTCATCCTGCCCTCAATCTTTCCTAGCTTTAGGATCTTTTCCAGTGAATCGGCTCTTCACATCAGGGTGCCAAAGTACAGGAGTTTCAGCTTCAGCATCAGACCTTCCAGTGAATATTCAGAGTTGATTTCCTTTAGGATTGGCTGATTTGATCTCCTTGCAGTCCAAGGGACTCTCAAGAGTTTTCTCCAACACCACAATTTGAAAGCATCAGTTCTTAGGCACTCAGCCTTCTTTATGGTCCAATTCACATCTCTACACAGGACTGTAGCCACAGAATTAAAAGACACTTGCTTCTCGGAGGAAGAATGCACATTAAGAAGTGATATAAATATTAAAGATAAATTATAAGGAAAATAAGTATTCATCTCCAAATTTCCATAGGTTTGTGTGTTTTATCTAAACTGTTCATTTTGCCTAGACACTATCATATGTACTAATAAGGCACACAATTGTTACTAGAAGTTGATTGATAGCTTGGGAGATAATCAAGTTTCCTTCCTGCTGAATTACTCATATTAAATGGCCATTTAGTCTAACATTCTGAATACCAACCATGTCAAAGCATAATGAACACACTGAACACCATGAATCTTTTATTAGTAATTTTTTTCTTCTTAAACCAAAACTTTTGATATTTTTAGAACCAGATGAGGAATGGGGTCTGCTCTTATAATTTCCCTAGAGACTGAAATGTAACAATAACATATGCCACAACAGATTATATAGATACATGTGGGTTTTTTTCGTAGGGTTAAATCTTTAACAAAACAGGAGAGTTTATCCTAGAATTTGCTGATCACTTACACATAAAAAGGGGCTTCTATCACATAAACAAAACATCAGGTGGTTCTAGTGGTAAAGAATCTGCCTGACAATGCAGGAGATGCAAGAGAGTAGGGTTCAATCCCTGGATCAGTAAGATCCTCGGAGAAGAAAATGGCAACCCACTCCAGTATTCTTGCCTGAAAAATTCCATGGACAGAGGAGCCTGGCAGCCTCCAGTCCAGGGGGTCGCAAAGAGCCAAACACAGATGAGCTACTGAAAGGTTGTTGTCCCAGACGAGCCCCCAAGATGAAACGTTATTGCTGAACGATAAGACGTGGGATTCTTGGCCTCCGGAGGAGACGAATTCAATCCGGGGCCAGAGACGAGGCTGGATCGCTCAGAGCTTTTGTGTAATAAAGTTTTATTAAAGTATAAAGGAGATAGAGAAAGCTTCTGACATAGGCATCAGAAGGGGGCAAAAGAGTACCCCCCTCCTAGTCTTTAGCTGTGTGTTGTATAGTCACTCACAGTCTCTTAATGAAAAGAAAGGAATGTCATAAAATTTAGAATGGCACCAGATAATTCATCCCTGGCCATAAAACTTGAATTGACTTGAATCTTGTAGAAGGGCAGAATACCAATAAATAGTTTCGTTTACATAGATTAGGGGAACAATACCCGAGTAAGTAAATTAGGCCGTTTGGTGGAACCAACTTGAAGATAGAGTCTGGGGTACATTAACATAGCTTAAGACAACATCTCCATAAGAAAAAGAAATGTATTGGTTAACTCAAGGTTTGAGAGTAGTTAGCTTTAGGTGAGACCAGGTGTCAGGGCAACACAGCATTTTAAGAGAAACCTCCTTTTAAATTTGTATAGAGAAGGAAAAACAAATCGCTGGTTTGTTTCTTCCTGCCACTTAAGAGAGATAAAAGTGTCTGGCACTTGCAGCCTCTTTCCTCCATTTGCAGACCCCTGGCCTTCCTGCCTGCCTTCCTGCCTGTTACCCTCTCACTACTGAGCACACACATTACATAAATAGTGTTGCCAGTCATATATGAGCCTTAAAAATAGTAGAGAGCACCAAAAAGGTATCCAGTCTTCAAATGTTATCATTTATTTAGTTTGGATTGTCAAAATCTAGAAACCTGTTACTTTACCAGTCAGCATCAAACAACATAAAAGGCCACTGGCACCTCCCTGCTAGTTCTGAGGAGAAACACAAAAAGAGAGGAAATGGTCCTCCTGTTTAGAGTTACTAATAACCAAGTAAGCCAAAGGCAAGGACAACTAACGTTGTCATTTTCAGATTTTCATTCTCTACTGGCGAGAAACAGTCCACAGTCCATAAGGAGATGACAGATGAGTTACTAACCTCACTACACATGTATCTGTGACAAAATGAAGACAAAGTGACAATCTTTGTCTTCATTCTGATCTTCAATGACATGATTTTTTTGAAGCATTAATTTATTTAAAATGGTAATTTTCAATGAGCTATATAAATATTTCACCCACTCTGAAATACTGTCTAGAAACCATGGGCATAGTCTAATTATTTGAAAATTCAGAATCCAATAGGGCAAGAATAGAAGTCCTTTATTACCCACATTATCAAGGTTATCAGAATGATCCATTCTGCCATCAATCTGGATTTAAAGAATTATGTAAGGTCATTTTTATCTTGTTAACAGTAATCTCTCATTTAAAAATGCTATTTGACTTTTCTTATCAGCTATATTAGATAATGTTGTGACTTCAGGAACCACAGAGTCTGGCAAATATCTGGTCTATTGAGGATGGTTAATAGACTCTGAATGAATGAGTAAATAAAGGAATAATGAAGGAATAAATGAATTCTAAATCATTTGAATTAAATAGATGGAATTACTTTAGCCATCCAATTTTATCTATACTGACAGTAAATAAAGGTGTAAAAAACCTTTTCGAAAGTATTATTGATATATTTTATTTTTAATTTAAAGTTTTTCTTTAGATATTTAGTGAGAAACAAGTTTTGGAAGTGAAAGAGTGCTGATTGCTTTCCCCCAATTTTGCACTAAATTTAGGATTATACAAATGTGATGTTTATATATTACAATGTATGTGCATAGTCATCATCATCAATCAGTTGCTCAGTCATGTCTGACCCTTTGCAACTCCATGGACTGTAGCCCGCCAGGCTGCTCTGTCCATGAGATTCTCCAGACAAGAATATTAGAATGGGTTGCCTTTTCCTTCTCATGTATACAGTATGCTTCTATGAATATATCATATGTATATACAAGTATAAATATGCACATGTCATATATTATGTTATTATATGTGTTATATATGTTGCATACATATAATATGCATATATGTAGTATACTGATTCAATGCTTTCAAGTGTGCTTTTTGGAGAAGCAAGGGTTTCTCTGTTTTACTTAATGTCTATTTAGTCCAAAATTTTAAATGAATCTTTCATAAAATCAGGTAATTGAGTGAATTGTTCTAAACTACTTATCCAAGTATGGAAAAAAAAAGTACTTGTTAAATGGAATTAAATAGAAGTTTGGCAGAACCTCCCTGGTGCCTACAGTGGCTAAATAAGAGAAGTTTGCTTTGGTTTGAATGTCACCTCCCCACTCTCCACTTTATACTTAGAAAGATAAAGATGAACAAAATACTAGCTCTTGGTATGTGCTCAGGGCTTTTCTATGTCCTTCCCTGGATTATGTGTAAAATGACATCATACATCATATTTCAAACCAACAAATGCAGTGCTAGGTGGAAATGCAGTTAAAAATCTCCTAAACTCCCTCAAGATCAAAGAGGCAACCAAGGGACATGTATAGTCAGCAGTCCCAGGATACATGTGACACTGAAAATATAGATAAAGATTGTTCAATGAAAATCAGCCTGAAATTTTTTGCAAACACAAAATTATTACTTTTGAAGGTGGTACTATTTAGTAAGAATAATCAGAAGGAAGTTGTTACAGTTAGAAAAATTAAGAGTTTTAGTTTAGCTGTGGTTGAATTAGTGAAAAACCAGTTCTTTATTAGTGTAGGAGGAATGCTAATTCTCAAAATGAAAATGGAACTCTCCCCCATTCTGTGTACCATAATAATTATGTATGATATGATTATTAAATATTCTTAGTCTACATGGTAATTATGTGATCTTTAGTCTGCTTATTATAGGGCCAAAATTAATGACTACGTACCTTAATCCTCAATTATGAAGCTACTTTATGTATAGCAGAACACAGGAGTAGAAGGTGGCTACCACAGAAGTGGGTAGCAAGAAAAAGTGACAATTTTAATTTAACAACAGCAGAAAACGCTCCCTACTTCCAGATGACATAATTACCATAAAATGCCTAGAAATAAATCTGACAAAAAGACATTCAAAATTGCTTTACTGAAAACCATAGAACATTGCTAAAAGAAACTTTAAAACTCTGGTGGCTCAGTAGGTAGAGTCTTCCTGCCGTGCAGGAGACCCGTGTTCCATCCCTGTGTCGGGAAGATCCGCTGGAGAAGGAAATGGCAACCCACTTTAGTATTCTTGCCTGGAGACTCCCATGGATGGAGAAGTCTGGTGAGCTACAGTTCATGGGGTCACAAAGAGTTGGACACAACTGAGCAACTAATACTTAATAATACACTAAGTTCATGGATTAATATACAGGTAGTCTCATAAAACTGATCCGTGGATTCAATATAATGCCAGTTAAAATTCCAGAAGTTTTTTTTCCTAAAGAAAATGGTAAAATAATATTAAAATTTGAATATAACAAAAGTTACTTAAAATATGAAATAAAAAAGACTAAGTCTAGAGGATTATATGTGATTTCAGATTTTTTTTAAGTCAAGAGTAACTAACACAATTTAGTAATGTAGAAATATAGATCAGTGGAAAATAATTGAACCCTGAAACAGATCCATACATATATATATCTCAATAGATTTTTGGCAAATGTGCCAAGGCAACTTAATAAAGAAATAAAATTTTTAAACAAATTGTGTTGGATCAACTGAATATACATACATTTAAAAACAATGAACATTGACCTTTGCCTCACAACATGTAAAATTTCAACTCAAAATGGATCATAGGCCTAAATGTTAAATCTGAAACAAGAAAACTTCTATAAATAAATCATAGGATAAAAATCTTGGCAGTCTTAGAGTTTGCAAGGTTATCTTCCATCTAGAAAACATTTAAAAATCTATAAAAGAGTTTTTAAAAAGAAATTTGGACTTCATTAAAATTTAAAGTGTTTTCTTTCAAAAAACATCATTTAGGAAACAAGACATGCCACAGCTTGGAAGAAATCACTCACAACACATATACCAGCTAAAGGAGTTAAGATACATAAAATATTCTTTTAACTAAAAAGTAAGACAAACAAATCAAAACATTTTAAAAAGACAAAGGTTTGAAAAGACTCTTCACCAAAGAGAGAGAGAGAGAGAGGCACAGGGACAGAAAGAAAGGAAGAGAGACAGTCAAGAAGTACATGAAAAGATGATACATTAATCATTAGGGAAATACAAATTAAACCTAAAAATGACATGACAGTACATAGCCATCAGAGCATCTAAACTTAAAAAGGTTGACTGTACAAAGTGTAGGTGAGAATGTGGAACAACTGTAATTCTCATGCACTACTGGTGGGAATGTAAAATGCTACAACCACTGTTAAAAAAAAAAAAAGATGAGCAGTTTCTTAAAAAGATGTAATATGTGTATATTATAGAGGCCAATCATTCTACTCTTAAGTCTGCACTCAAGATAAATAATTATCATCCAAACAAAGACTTATGCACAAAGTTCCTAAAAATTGGGCAAAAAACAAATCTCTCTCAAAAGATGAAGTGAAGTTGCTCAGTCGTGTCCAACTCTTTGCGACCCCATGGACTGTAGCCTGCCAGGCTCCTCCATCCATGGTATTTTCCAGGCAAGAGTATTGAAGTGTGTTGCCATGTCCTTCTCCACTCAAAAGATGAATGGATAGCAAATTGTGGTATATTCATACAAAAGATGCTCAGAAATAAAAATAGATTAACTGTTTATACTGTTAACAATATGGGTGAATCTCAAAATTATAATGCAGAGTAAGAGAAGTCAGGCCAAAACCAAATAGACAAAAGGCCTTTCCCCAAAATGAAGTGATGCTCTATGACTCCATTTGTATAACTTTCTGAAAAATCTGAACTAAGCTATAGTGAAAGAAAGCATATTACTAGTTCTGTATGAGCTATATATGGATAGGAGTGAAAAGAAGGATGGATTATAAATGGACAAGGAAAACTTGAGAGTGCTATATATGTTTGATATCTTGATTGTGGTTATGGTTTTATGGGTGCATATATTTGTCAAAACTCATCAAGTGGTACACCTTAAATATTTGCAGTTAATTTTTGTCAAGTATTCCTCAAAAAGAACTATAATTTTTTTTCAAGGGATAAATCAATATATTTTCTTTAAAAAAAAAAAAACTTAGCAAATTAGGTATAGAATGTATTTTCTTCAGTCTGGAAATAGTTATCTACAAAAACCTTCAGGTAATGTCCTATTAGTAAATATTGATTGCTTTCCCCTCAAGGTCAGGAATAAGACAAGGATATCCACTCATATTATTTTTATTCAGAACATGAGGTATTCTTAGCTGGTGCAACAAGTAAGAAAAAATTAAAATACATAAAGATTGAAAAAGAATAGCTAAACTCTACTTCCAGATACATAAGAAGATATAAAAGAGAATACAAATTGCTAGGACTAACAAATCGCTTGCAAATGCTGAGCCATAATATGAGTTTCTCCTTCACATTTGGTGACTTGCTTAACTTACCTTATTGCCAAGACAGATGTGATCTTCAGAATAGTTTTCTGAAAAATTCTTGAGATTTTCTTCCAGTTCTTAGCAAAGTTATAGCATCAAGTTGACAAATTTAAATGAGAAATCACATCTGAGTTTCATTTCTAAGTTCATATTCACAACTTGGATTTGATTTGTTGAAAATGTCCTTTAAAATACACAGTATCAAACTTTAGTTCATTGGCCATGGCAGATTTACTAAAAAGCAGTAACCTCACTAGTGTATATATTTCTTAAAAAAAAAAAAAAAAAAGATCAAATATTTACTGAGCACATACCATATTCTAGGATCAGCATTATATCTCCTAATGTTTATAATAACCTTATTACTATTAATTTTACCTCATTATAAATGTCTAACATCAGAGTGATAATAAGTTGGCTGGGACAAGTTTCAACACCAGAAGCTAAGCATTTCTAAAAATTACAATATAATTTCAGAAAATGTACTTTTCACTCTGAAAAGTGAAAGTTTTAGTTGCTCAGTTGTGTCTGACTCTCTGAGATCCCATGAACTGTAGCCTGCCAGGCTCTGTTTGTGGAATTCTCCAGGCAAGAATATTGGAGTGGGTAGCCACTCCCTTCTCCAGGGCATCTTCCTGACCCAGGGACTGAACCCAAGTCTCCTGCATTGCAGGCAGATTCTTTACCAACTGAACGACCAGGGAAGCCAAAAGAGGTGTATATTTAGGTCATGTAATTGGACTGTGAGCAACAGAGATCATAAACATAGTGACTTAAATATAAGTATCTATTTCCTCTTGGTACAGGTAGGCCTTCAAAGGTACCTTGGTACAGGTAGGCAGCTGCATGCATTTATTAAGGATCTAGGCTTCTGTTCCTTTAATCTTCCACTCTACTAGAATCTTGGATCCTTGGCTTCATGCATCAGAATCTCTTTATGTGTATCATTTTTTTTTTAGATTCCACATATAAACTATATCATATGATATTTGTCTTTCTATTTCCAACTTAGTTCAACTAGAATGATAATCTCCAGGTCCATCCAGGTTGCTGCAACAAAATTACTTCCTCCTTTTTTTGTGGCTGAGTAACATTCTATCGTGGGCTTCCCAGGTGGTGGTATTGGTAAAGAACCCTCCTGCGAGTGCAGGAGACATAAGAGATGTGGATTCAATCTCTGGGCCAGGAAGATCGCCTGGAAGAGGGCACGGCAACGCACTTCAATATTCTTGCCTGGAGAATCCCATGGACAGAGGAGCCTGGTGGGCTACAGTCTATGGGGTTGCAAAGGTTGGACACAACTGAAGCGACTGAGCATGAGCATGTGCATGTGAATGTTCTGTTGTGTACATGTACCACATCTTCTGTATCCATTCATCTGCCAATGGACATTTAGGTTGCTTCCGTGTCTTGGCTATTGTAAACAATGCTACAGTGAACATTGGATCCATGTATTCTTTTGAACCGTGTTTTTCTCCAGATATATGCCCAGGAGTAGGATTGCTGGATTATGTGGTAGCTCAGTATTCAGTTTTTAAGGAAAATCCATACTATTCTCCATAGTGACTACAACAATTTACATTCCCACCAATAGTGTAAGAGGGTTCCTTTTTCTCCACACCCTTTCCAGCATGTATTGTTTGTAGATTATGTGCTGGCTATTCTGACTGGTGTGAGGTGATACCATATGTCATTTTGACTTGCATTTCTCTAATAATTATCAGTGTTGCACATATTTCCATGTGACTGTTAGCCATCTATATGTCTTTTCTGGAGAAATGTCAATTTAGTCTTCTGCCCACTGTTTTTGTTGAGTCATTTGTTTTTTTGTTTGATATTGAACCAAGTGAGCTGTTTATAAAATGAACTTATTTACAAAACTGAAATAGATGCACAGACTTAGAGAACAAATGTATGATTACCAAAGGGGAAAGGTGGGGAGAGAAGAGACAGGTTGGAAGTTTGTTATTGATGTGTACACACTACTCTATTTAAAATAGACAACCAAAAAGAACCTACTGTTTAGCACACGAAACTCTGATCAATATCCTGTAATAACCTAAATGGGAAAAGAATTTGAAAAAGAAGAGATACATGTATATGTGTATAACTGAATCACTTTGCTGTGCGCCTGAAACTAACACAAGCTTGTTAATCAACAGCATTCCAATACTAAATAAAAATGTTTTAAAAATAGATCAATTAAAAAAAAGAAGATCTCTTCATGGTCCAATCTCCAGCTCCTCAACCTCTAGCAGATAGGGAGAAGAGTGAAAGAAAAAAAAAAAAAATGTACTCCATTTCCTTTCTAAAGAATCTTCCCAGAAGCAGGTCAGTGCATATACTTTTGCTTGTGTCTAATTAAACAAAACTTAATTAAATGATCATGTCACTCGGAATGGAGGCTAGAAAATACAGTGTTTCAGGTGGACAAATTTTCATTAAGAAATAAGGGGAAACCGAACATTGAGAAAAGTAGAGAACCCCAGTTATATATTAGCCCCTGAAGCACATAGACTCAGGTACACACACTTGTTTGAAAAGTAAGTTCATCGTACTCTGTAGTGTCTTGGTCTTGCTTTGGGCACAGTTTTTGTCAACTGCTCCCATGAAACTATACATTACTGCCTTGAAATAGTAGGTTTTTAAATAAAAAGCAAAGGCATAGGGTTTGGGGGAGAAGAGAAAAAAAACAGAACCTGCATCGCTTTTATTCTCTGGGACCACTTGAAGCTTTATTTTTGTTTAAAATATGAAATTTTTAATAAAATTTTAATGAATTTCTGACAAGATGCTATCTTTATTTCTAAGAGTTTTCTCATTAGCCTATCTGTGCTTTATATGAAAAACTCTTCAAAATAAAAATTTATTAAAAAGTATGCTTTGACCAGCCATGAGTAAAGATAGAACCACAACTCCAGCTATATTGTCTATTGAACATAAATAAGAAAAGACCATTTTTATTAAATCATTGACACATTTGCAGAAATTAATTTTCAAAAGCTGAAACTGTGTTATTCTTAAGTGCAAACTAATATGAGGTATAAGATTTTCTCTTTTTAAAGATATATACCAATGAAATCAAAGGGTATCAATCCTTCACCTTGTCTTTCTTTTCTTTTTTGTTGTTCCTATAATTATTTTTGTAACCATCATTGTTGAGTAAGTTCAAATAACATTTTCATTGTCTGCAGTTTTTAGGTCAATACTCAGAAGTGGCCACAGGCCTGGAAAAAGTCAGTTTTTATTCTAATCCTAAAGAAAGTCAATGCTAAAGAATGTAAACTACTGCACAATTGCTCTCATTTCACACATTAGCAAAGTAACGCTCAAAATTCTCCAGGCTAGGCTTCATCAGTACATGAACCAAGAACTTCCAGATGTTCAAGCTGGATTTGGAAAAGGCAGAGGAACCAGAGATCAAATTGCCAACATCCATTGGATCTTAGGAAACACAAGAGAATTACAGAAAAACATCTATTTCTGCTTCATTCGCTATGCCAAAGCCTTTGACTGTGTGGATCACAACAACTGTGGAAAATTCTTAAAAAGATGGGAATACAAGGCCACCTTACCAGTCTCTTGCGAAAACTATATGCAGGTCAAGAAACAACTGAACCGGACATGGAACAATGGGCTGGTTTCAAATTGGGAAAGTAGTACATCAAGGCTGTGTATTGTCACCCTGTTTATTTAACTTATATACAGAGTACATCATGTGAAATGCCCGGCGGGGTGAAGCACAAGCCAGAATCAAGATTGCTGGGAGTAATATAAAAAACTTCAGATATGCAGATGACAGCACTCTTATGGAAGAAAGTAAAGAAGAACTAAAGAGCCTCTTGATGAAGGTGAAAGAGGAGCATGAAAAAGCTGACTTAAAACTCAACATTCTGGTCACATCACTTCATGGCAAATAGATAGGGCAACAATGGAAACAGAAACAGACTTTATTTTCTTGGGCTCCACAATCATTGCAGATGTTGACTGCAGTCATGAAATTAAAACACACTTGCTCCTTGGAAGAAAAGCAATGTCAAGTCTAGACAGTGTATTAAAAAGCAGAGACATTACTTTGCCAACAAAGGTCTGTATAGTCAAAGCTATGGTTTTTCCCATTGTCATGTATGGATGTGAGAGTTGGACTATAAAAAAGGCTGAGTGCTGAAGAATTGGCACTTTTGAACTGTGGCATTGGAGAAGACTCTTGAGAGTCCCTTGGACTTCAAAGAGATCAAATCAGTCAATCCTAAAGAAAATCAACCCTGAATATTCATTTGAAGGACTGATGCTGAAGCTGAAGCTCCAATACTTTGGCGACCTAATGTGAAGAGTGGACTCATTAAGAAAGACCCTGATGCTGGGAAAGATTGAAAGCAGGAGGAGAAGTGGACGACAGAGAGCAAGATGGCTGGACAGGATCACTGACTCAATGGACATGAGTCTGAGCAAACTCCAGGAGATGGTGAAGGACAGGGTAGTCAGGTGTGCTGCAGTCCATGGGGTTGCAAAGACAGGAACACGACTGAGTGATTGAAAAACAACCAATTATTTGTTTCACTTAAGGTCATTTTCTTCTCATAGAGAAGAGAAGGAGTGTTAAGAATGATCTGTTCTGTTTGTCAAATTTATTAAGTACATCACTGATATGTACAGTGTGTGGTATCTTCATTTCCTTTAATGTAAAAAAAAAAAAAAAATAGGCTGTTCTCTTCCTTCCTTGGCAAAAACACAATGGTTATGAGGGAAAATGAGTTAGCTTAATTCTCAGTTTTATCATTGAGTGTGTAATCTCTAGGAATCCACTTAATCTTGTTGATCCTCTATTTATTCATAATTAAAATTAGTATAATACCACTTACTGAGCAGGGTGATGAAAATTGTAATCAATGCCATCAGAAAAGACTGAAATCCTCAGAGGAACTACAGAAAGAACAGTGCATTCATAACCTTTATATTCATCTATCTCAATCTCCTGTGTTTCCCTTCAAACATTATTCTGACAGGTTCTCTAACATTGAAAATTTGATTAAAAAAATTAAACAGTCGATATAGGACATACAAAAAGTATTAGTTCTCCAACTTGCTGCATCAGCTCCTCCTATCTTTGGTTCCACCCACCACAATTGTAAATAGCCTGATACACTTGAGTGCCCTCACAAAAAGAGAACAAATTTTTTTAAAAATCTGGGTCTCTCGCCTTCTGAGATGGCCCACACTCTGATTGTGGAGTGTGTATCTCCCTGAATAAACTTTTTTTCTGTTTACTGTGGCCCAGTCCTGAATTCTTTCCTGCATGAAGCCGATAACCCACACTTGGCAGCTGTCCCAAGGTCTCGCCTGAGACCTGGGACGTGAGCATCTTCTTGTGTCCCACTTACTTCCCTGCGCTACTGTCCTTTCTTTCTTAATTCCCCACCTCTACCTGTAAGGCGTCACTTTGCTCTGTTGTTTCTGTAGTTAAGTAAGTAAGTGTTAGTCGCTTAGTCGTGTCTGACTCTTTGCGACCCCGTGGAATGCAGCCCACCAGGTTCCTCTGTCATGAGATTTTCCAGGGAAGGATACTGGAGTGGGTTGCCATTTCCTTCTCCAGGGGATCTTCCCAACCCAGGGATCGAACCCAGGTCTCCTACACTACAGGCAGATTCTTTACTGACTGAGCTACAAGGGTTAGTTAAAAAAATAATCAAATATGTTCTCTTAGATGTGGAATCTATTAAAAAAATGAAACAAACCTTTATATTTGTAGGAACAGAGCAAATAGCTGGTTGCCAGAAGCAGAGATGGAAAAAAAGAAAAAAAAATCTGGAGACCATGACATATGTAGGCTAGTGGAAGGAACTAGTGCTGGGTAGATGTTGATAGAGGTAAAGTGCATGGCTTGCTTGTCTTTGCTTTGGTTTTTTGTTTTGGATTAGGTCTTGTGTAAGATACTGTGGTCCTGGTATGACTGTGATTTCTGCTTGCTCTTCTTTTCCTAATTGTGATGGAGATAGTAGCACCTTTGGAAAGCCAGTTATGCGGGTCTGTTCAAGGAGCTATTTCAGGTCTTGCTTAAAGTTTATTCCACTTGTCTTTCTAAGCTTGTCAGTATCTAAATCTCCATTTCAAAAAATATTTCTGTTGAAAGTAGCAGGAGTGGATTCTGTTAGATACAACTAAATATAATATTCAACAAATGCAAGCATTAGTAGCTGTTAATCCTATTATTACTACTATCAATTTACTGAAAGGCAGATATTAGCTTTAAATGAGGAAGACATTTTATACAAATTAAAATGCAGTGGGCTACATATGAAAATTGTGAGTTAACCCCCTCCAGAGGTTTCAAATCCATAGAGGCATAAATATATATGAAAGAGATTCCCTATAAGGTAAGACGGCTTTTCTGTGACCTCTCCTGAAATTGTTTCCAGGGCTGAGATTTAGTAATTCTATTTTTATAAGGTGACGCTAGTGAAGCCCACAGGAGCTGTGAGGGGTGTGAATCATTTTATTCAAAGAGACAGAAAGAGTGAAAATGAATCCTTTCTTCTCCTTGCACTTCCAACCTATTATAACACTTGCTGATGAGGTATCTCAACCTGCAGTTAGCAGATAGCACATCGCCAGGCATGATGCCTGTTAGAGACGCTGGAAAAATTACTTTTTAACACTAACGTGCTGTCATGTCTCCATCAGAATTTGGGTTAGTTTTACTCTATAAAATTATTTGGCTTAAACACAATCACAAATACTGTTTATTTTAAATTATAATAATACCTTGCCCAGAAAGAGATTATGAGGAAATGGATTTAACTCATTTTTATAAAAATTAATAAATGTAGTTATTTATAGAGTAAACATAATTGGGCACAATCATTATGTTAGAGTTAAAATTGTGGGAAAGCACTAAAGGAAAAATACTCTCAAATGATCAGAATATCCTCCATTAACTGGAATTTCATCTCAAATTACTGTGTTGTATTAAGTAATCATTACACAGATAGATCAATTACATGTTAGTTCCTGACAACCACTTTAAATCCCCAAGATCTCTCAAAGTTTGCCACTTATAGATACTTGACATATATTAAAAATGCCCAGAAAGACTGTCTAAGCATACTTTGAGATCCATAATGTTTAAATAAGGATAAAGGGCTTACTACATCGTATTTACTAACAGAAGTTGAAACAAGGGATGATTTCTCTCTAATACTGTGATTTTTCAGCAGAATATTCCATTCCCTGACCACTTGTAATAGTGTTTTGTTAAAGTTTACATGGGTGCTAGTCTCCGCAGCTTACATCTATGGCAGTAAGACCACCCAAACTGTCTGCTTTGCTGGAAAGATGTTACCTTGGACACTTCAGCGTACAAGTTCTCTTCTGGACTCTCTTCTCTTCTCTCTCTTCAGAATTTTCCATGGAGCTCCCACCTGGCCTCTTTTCTTCAGTCTCTCCAAAGACAGCTCATGCCCAATCCCAACATCAAAAATCCCAATTACTCTGCCAAGAAACAGAAACATATTTCCTCCTGCCCTGGAAATTGGACAGTCCTGTTAGAATCACCCGGAGAAGGCAATGGCACCCCACTCCAGTACTCTTGCCTGGAAAATCCCATGGACGGAGGAGCCTGGTAGGCTGCAGTCCATGGGGTCGGGAAGAGTTGAACATGACTGAGGACTTCACTTTCACTTTTCACTTTCATGCATTGGAGAAGGAAATGGCAACCCACTCCAGTGTTCTTGCCTGGAGAATCCCAGGGATGAGGTCACACAGAGTCGGACACGACTGAAGTGACTTAGCAGTAGCAGTAGCAGTTAGAATCACCATATCCCAGAGTGAAATGGATAATTTTCTCTTTATCACTTTACCCTTACTTTCATGTCTGCTAATGGCACCATTGTTCGATAATTGACACCAGCAAAGTCCTTGGACTTTTCCTGATGTGTAACACTTAAAAAAATGGTAACTACTTATTAATGTCTTTATCTGAGCCTCAGATTTCCAATCTTTAAAGTCTTTCTGTCATTTGGCTCATGCTGCTGCTTCTTGAACCATTGGTTGCCAAGTATTTTGGATTCTACATTTATATATCAATTATTTAGTTGTTTCTTACCCCAAGTTTTCCTGTACTTCTGGGTTAGAGTCATAATATCTTTCACTATTAAAAAGCAATCATAATATCAATACACTAATAATGTTATTCAGTTGCTAAGTCATGTCTGACTCTGCAACCCCATGGACTGCAACATGCCAGGCCTAATAGTAGCGTCTAGCAATATATATATATATATATATATTATAAATATATATATAGCAATATATATAAAACAAAATATATGTGTATATATATATATATATACACACACACATATATATGATATGTATGAAAGTGAAAGTGAAGTCGCTTAGTCGTATCCGACTCTTTGCATCTTTGCAACCCCGTGGACTGTAGCCCACTAGGCTTCTCTGTCCATGGGATTCTCCAGGCAAGAATACTGGAGTGGGTTGCCAGTTCCTTCTCCAGGGGATCTTCCCAACCCAGGGATCGAACCCAGGTCTCCCGCATTGCAGGCAGACGCTTTAACCTCTGAGCCACCAGGGAAGCCCATGTGATATGTATATACATATATATTAATATATGATACTCTGTCTAACACTTTGTGCTCAGTTACATATAACAAATACAATTAAAGTGGTAGAACCAAATATAGGCTTATTTTATTCGCTTGATGAAAAGTTTGGAGTTCAATCTAGCTAGTCAAGAAAGTCATCAAAGATCTGGGTTCTCTCTGCACCATCATCTTTAAAATGTGAATTTTCTACTCACACAGAAAAGAAAACTATTCAAGGTCCAGGCATCATATTGGCCTAAAAGGCATAAAGAAAAAGGAGGAGGAAAGGAGAAATGTATGTGCCAACTGAGTCTTTTTTTTTTTTAATATTTATTTTTGTCTATTTATTTTATTTGACTGCTCTGGGTCTTAGCTGTGGTATGCAGAATATTTGATCTTCATTGAGACCTGCTGTGGGATCTTTCGTTGCTATACCAACTGAATTTGTTGTTGACTCTGTCTCACCTATCAGCAAATCAATATTTTCCCCAGAAATGATGTTTGGTTGTCAGTCAAAATTCTTTGGCTATGACTATATCAAGTGGCCATCCCTATATTCAGGGAAGCAAAAAGATGCAATAGTCTGAGGAAATCACCACATTCCCTACATCCCCGTAAGTGGTTCTAATAGAAAGGCAAAACTGCAGAATTGATACTGGCTGGCCAACAAACAGAGCCTGCCACACTATTAACTCATTTAATCCTCAAAACCATGCCCTTAGGTGGACACTCATCCCCATTTCAGAGGAACAGATGAAGGGTTAGAAAATTAAGCAACTTCTCCACAGCAAGCAAATATATCAAATAGGTACTATGGTATTCCCATTTTACAGATGAAGAAGTTGAGTATTAAAAAATTTCAGATTTAAATTTTCTGGATAATTTAAGTTGCCCAGTAATCAGGATTCAAGTCTGGCATATTTGACTTTATAGTCACAGTTGTTCTGGCCCTAATACCTGAGCAAAGATCTTCTGTCCCTGCTCTGTCTCTTCCTAAGTTCTGCAGGTAGATAAATCCTTTTAACGCATAGTTTTAATTGTGTCTTCAGTCAGCTCACTCTACTGTTAGTCTTTCCACAGATGCTTTTTGGGTCACTTATAACCTTAGTCTCACCAGTGTCCACTGTGCTGTGCTGTGCTTGGTCGTTCAGTCCTGTCTGACTCTTTGTGACCCCATGGACCATAGCCCGCCAGGCTCCTCTGTCCATGGGGATTCTCCAGGCAAGAATACCAGAGTGGGGTGCCATGCTTTCCTCCAGGACCAATGCCCATTACTCCTCCATAAAGCAAGATTATACATCCCTACCTTTTCAATTATGTCTTGACTATTTGATTTTAATGACTAATAAAATTTAACAGAATTTGTAAGTGTCACTTCTATATAGAAACTTTAACAGTGAAAACCTGCTTCACTACGTTCTTTCTTCCCTCTTTCACAACAAGAAATATTGAGTAGGGAATTCCATCATTTTGGGACCCAGTGTGAAAATGGTATGTACCTGAGTTACACCTGAACCACGGTGTACATGAAGCGCAAGTGAGAAATAAACACTTGTTCCTGTGAGCCACTGAGATTGGGTTCATTTGTTACTGAAGCAATCTTCAATATGGTGTCCTGACAGATACACAATTCTCTGAGCTGGATGAAAGTTTACAGACTGACTGATTACCTGTCACCCATAAGATTTCTAAACGCACTGTCTCAGTTATTCCTAAATCATTTGAAATTTCCTAGTTTCCTTGCAGACTTTATCCCCATTTGCAACCCATCTGATTTCTGATGATGTACCTCTGGCATGATGACATGTAATCCACCTTCAAATACTCATCCTAAAATATCATGTTGTATGATTGTTGTAAATAGGTTTCCTTTACCTTATTAAATTTTGGTAGAGAACAGCTTTTCCCCAATTGTATTCAATCCATAGTTACACTTGTCAAAATAGAAGCAAATGCTTTGTTTTGGAAGTTACATCATCATCTAAAAATTTTCTTCTGTATTTTGTGGTTTAGATATCTATATATGTTATACATATATGAGAGGAAAGGGTGACATAATCAGTGGAATAATTAAGGATTTAGACTTATCCCATCACTACAGAGGCACACAAATTCACAAAAAATGTAGGGTAATGTGTGATCATAGAAATAGTCTCTGAAACACACATTCATATCTCAGTGTTAAATGCCAACGAAGTTACTACATTAGAGAACTACAAAAATATAGTATTATTTTTGTTGCTTCCTACAGAAGTATCTAATTTATTATAACCTAACCTCAACTATTCTGGAATATCATTTTATAGTTCCATTTTGTTCTTTTTGTTTTTATTTTAAGAGTAAAGTGCTAAGAAAAGCAGAATGCATTTTTTTAAAGCACATTTCACTGCCAAAAAGAAATACAAGTACCTTAAAATATGAATGTGTGGGATGACTCATGTGCCAAGCATGTGGGTGTATTAACCTACCCTTTCCTTAAGAGAAATAGCCCATATGGAACTAAACTATATGGGGTCAGAGTCAATCAGTACTCATTGTAATAGGTTTTCCCATGTTCTTTGATTTATGCAGTTTCTTATGAGTCACAAGCTAGTTCTTTTCCCTGTTGATGCCTGGGCTCCATCTATCAGAATTTTGTCATAATTTCTGTTAAGGCATTGCAATTCACAGCAAATGTTTTACTCATAGATTATAAGAAGGGAAACAACTGTCAGCAAGAAATATCATAATAAAACAACTCCTGTGCTTATGGCAATTTTGAGTTTATTATTTAAAAGTGTTGACTTATAGATAATCAGTCAGTCAACACTAATCAATTTCTCAGTATATATGAAATGTGAGGATAGACACTGTCAGGAGATATAAAAATACCTTGAAAAGTTGACAGTCTAACTAATGGGACAAACATAAAAAATCGATATGAAAAATACATGAGAACGTATGGTAGTTTTATACACATATACACAAGTATACACAGGCTTACATGCAAGCCTATGTAGGACCTTAAGTGTGTATAGTATGTTTGTATGTATGTATGCATCACTTCATGGGAAATATATGGGGAAACAGTGTAAGACTTTATTTTTGGGGGCTCCAAAATCACTGCAGATGGTGACTGCAGCCATGAAATTAAAAGTCGCTTACTCCTTGGAAGGAAAGTTATGACCAACCTAGATAGCATATTAAAAAGCAGAGACCTTACTTTGCCAACACAGGTCTGTCTAGTCAAGGCTATGGTTTTTCCAGTGGTCATGTATGGTTGTGAGAGTTGGACTGTGAAGAAAGCTGAGCACCGAAAAATTGATGCTTTTGAACTGTGGTGTTAGAGAAGACTCTTAAGAGTCCCTTGGACTGCAAGGAGCTCCAACCAGTCCATCCTAAAGGAGATCAGTCCTGGGTGTTCACTGGAAGGACTGATGCTGAAGCTGAAACTCCAATACTTCGGCCCCCTCATGTGAAGAGCTGACTCATTGGAAAAGACCCTGATGCTGGGAGGGATTGGGGGCAGGAGAAGGGGACGACAGAGGATGAGATGGCTGGATGGCATCACCAACTCAATGGACATGAGTTTGAGTAAACTCTGGGAGTTGGTGATGGACAGGGAGGCCTGGCATGCTGCGATTCATGGGATTGCAAAGAGTTGGACACGACTGAGCGACTGAACTGAAACTGAACTGATGCATACATAACAACTGCACATATTGAAATTACTATTTGAGATAATTATCAATTATCCAATCCATTACCTGTATCACACTATTCTCTGTGGCACTGAGCATAGTGTTTGGCATTTAATAGACATTCGGTTAATTTTTATTTAAGTTGATGAATTAGACTTTAAAAAATAAAACCAATTTTACTGCAATGCAGGAGATCTGGGTTCAATCCATCGGCTGGGAAGATCTCCTGGAGAAGGGAATGGCTACCCACTCCAGTATTCTGACCTGGAGGATTCCATGGACAGAGGAGCCTTGCAGGCTACAGTCCATGGGGTCATGAAGAGTCGGACACAACTGAGCAACTTTCACTGCACTTCATTTTGCTAGACTGTACTTCCAAGAATTCTAAATTTGATCTCTTATATTATTAGCAGATATGGCTTGGATGACTATTGACTTCTTATATAAATTAATGTCAAACTCCAAGAAAAAATATTTGTGCCACTAAGCATGTTTGTAAGAATATATTCTAAAAGTAATTTCAAATATTCCAAAAAAACATCAAACATCAAATAGAAGTACTAGAATAAGTGTTTAGACCTCCAAAGCATTATATAAAGGGGAGGTACTTTTATTTGAATAAGTAAATTCTGGTGTGCTTATCATTCTTTCACATTATAAATTTTAATTCTTTAGCAACTGTAATTTTCTAATAATCTGGACTGCCCAGCAATAAAATTGGCTTCTTCACAGTTTAACTATAAAGCTTATTGGATGAAATTATGTAGCAAATTATTGAAAATGTTATAGCAAAAATGGGTCATTGATCATTTAGAAAGTACTCCAATTAGAAAGAAACACGTCACAGATTCTGAAAATGCAAATTTGAAAGTTTATTCAGAATCAGAATTGCCAAAATTCTTCGTGTAAACTCTAAAGAAAATTTAGATGAAGGTAAAAAGGACTGCCATTACTACTGATGGTGGAGTAGCTTTTTGCAGATCAGTTCTCCTGATATGAACTGAGGGATGTATCCACAATGGCTTTTTAATATGCTGAAGGTACTGGAGAGCTAGAAAGAGAGCCAGGACTTGAGGATTTAGCATCACAGAAAAAAGGAAAACACTGCATCAGTAGACCTGTGACATTTTCCCCTCAAGGTTATTTACTAATGTGTAAGTGAGGGAAATAAAGCCCAAAGCTCTAAAGAGCAGTATTGCATAGGAACCTAGAATGTTAGGTCCATGAATCAAGGCAAATTGGAAGTGGTCAAGCAGGAGATGGCAAGAGTGAACATTTACATTTTAGGAATCAGTGAACTAAAATGGACTGGAATGGGTGAATTTAACTCAGATGACCATTATATTTACTACTGTGGGCAAGAATTCCTTGGAAGAAATGGACTAGCCATCATAGTCAACAAAAGAGTCTGAAATGCAATACTTGAATGGAATCTCAAAAATTACAGAATGATCTCTGTTTGCTTCCAAGGCAAATCATTCAATATCACAGTAATCCAAGTCTGCCCTGACCAATAATGCTGAAGAAGCTGAAGTTGAACTGTTCTATGAAAACCTACAAGACCTTCTAGAACTACCGCCCAAAAAAGATATCCTTTTCATTATAGGGAACTGGAATACAAAAGTAGGAAGTCAAGAAATACCTGAAGTAATGGGAAAATTTGGCCTTGGAGTACAGAAGGAAGCAGGGCAAAGGCTAATAGAGTTCAGCCAAGAGAACGCACTGGTCATAGCAAACACCCTCTTCCAACAACACAAGGGAAGACTCTACACATGGACATTACCAGATGGTCAATACAAAAGTCAGATTGATTATATTCTTTGCAGCCAAAGATGGAGAAGCTCTATAGAGTCAGCAAAAACAAGATGGGGAGATGATTGTGGCTCAGATCATGAGCTCCTTATTGCCAAATTAAGACTTAAATTGAAGAAAATAGAGAAAACCACTAGACCATTCAGGTATAACCTAAATCAAATCCTGTATCACTATACAGTGGAAGTGACAAATAGATTCAAGGGATTAGATCTGATAGAGTGCCTGAAAAGCTATGGGTGGGGGTTCAGGACATTGTACAGGAGACAGGGATCAAGATCATTCCCAGGAAAAAGAAATGCACAAAGGCAAAATGGTTGTCTGAGGAGGCCTTACAAACAGCTATGAAAAGAAGAGAAGTGAAAGGCAAAGGAAAAAAGGAAAGATACACCCATTTGAATGCAGAGTTCCAAAGAATAGCTAGGAGAGATAAGAAAGCCTTCCTCAGTGATCAGTGCAAAGAAATAGAGGGAAACAATACAATGGGAAAGACTATAGATCTCTTCAAGAAAATTAGAGATACCAAGGGAACTTTTCATGCAAAGATGGGCACAATAAAGGACAGAAATGGTATGGACCTAAAAAAAGCAGAGGATATTAAGAAAACGTGGCAAGAATACACAGAAGAACTATACAAAAAAGATCTTCATGGCCCAGATAATCACGATGGTGGGATCACTCACCTAGAGCCAGACATCCAGGTATGTGAAGTCAAATTGGCCTTAGGAAGCATCACTATGAACAAAGTTAGTGGAGGTGATAGAATTCCAGTTGAGCTATTTCAATTCCTAAAAGATGGTGCTGTGAAAGCACTGCATTCAGTCTGCCAGCAAACTTGGAAAACCCAGCAGTGGTCACAGGACTGGAAAAGGTCAGTTTTCATTCCAATCCCTAAGAAAGGCAATCCCAAAGAATGCTCAAACTACTGCACAATTGCACTTATCTCACATGCTAGCAAAGTAATGCTCAAAATTCTCCAAGTCAGGCTTCAACAGTATGTGAACCATGAACTTCCAGATGTTCAAGCTGGATTGAGAAAAGGGAGAGGAACCAGAGATCAAATTGCCAACATCCATTGGATCATCAAAAAAGCAATAGAGTTCCAGAAAAACATCTACTTCTGCTTTATTGACTATGCCAAAGCCTTTGACTGTGTGGATCACAATAAACTGTGGAAAATTCTTCAAGAGATGGGAATACCAGACCACCTGACCTGCCTCTTGAGAAATCTGTATGCAGGTCTAGAAGCAACAGTTAGAACTGGACATGGAACAACGGACTGGTTCCAAATAGAAGAAGGAGTCCGTCAAGGCTGTATATTGTCACCCTGCTTATTTAACTTATATGCAGAGTACATCATGAGAAATGCTGGACTAGATGGAGCACAATCTGTAATCAAGATTGCTGGGAGAATCATCAATAACCTCAGATGTGCAGATGACACCACCTTTATGGCAGAAAGTGAAGAAGAACTAAAGAGCCTCTTGGAGAAAGTGAAAGAGGAGAGTGAAAAAAGTTGGCTTAAAACTCAACATTCTGAAAACTAAGACCATGACATCTGGTCCCATCACTTCATGGCAAATAGATGGGAAATCAGTGGAAACAGTGACAGACTTTATTTTGGGGGGCTCCAAAATCACTCCTGATGGTGACTGCAGTCATGAAATTAAAAGATGCTTACTTTTGGAAGAAAATTTATGACCAACCTAGATAGCCTATTAAAAAGCAGAGATATTACTTTGCCAACAAAGGTCCGTCTAGTCCAAGGTATGGTTTTTCCAGTAGTCATGTATGGATGTGAGAGTTGGACTATAAAGAAGGCTGAGCCCCGAAGAATTGATGCTTTTGAACTGTGTTGTTGGAGAAGACTCTTGAGAGTCTCTTGGACAGCAAGGAGATCCAACCACTTCATCCTAAAGGAAATCAGTCCTGAATATTCATTGGGACGGTTGATGCTGAAGCTGAAACTCCAGTACTTTGGCCACCTGATGGGAAGAACTGACTCATTGGAGAAGACCCTGATGGTGGGAAAGATTGAAGGCAGGAGAAGGTAATGACAGAGGATGGGATGGTTGGATGGCATCACTGACTCATTGGACAGGAGTTTGAGTAAACTCTGGGAGTTAGTGATGGACAGGGAGGCCTGGCGTGCTGCGGTCCAAGGGGTCACAAAGAGTCGGACATGACTGAGTGACTGAACTGAACTGAACTGAACTGAAGTGGCACAGAGGTGAGGACATAGGAAGGAGAGTGGAAGGCAGCATCTCATGATCTGGGGAACTTAGCAGAGTTTTCTAGTTTCACAGGGTGAAGAAACAACAGTTGGGATTCAGGAACAACTGGTCCTGAGTCTGGCCTCTGTACCCTGACACCTACTTAATTCTTGGAGACAGTGTTTCAGTAGAAGTAGAAAACAATAGCTTTATTACTTTGCCAGGCAAAAGTGGCCATAGCAGGCTAATGTCCTCAAAACTGTATGTCCCCCAACCTGAAGTGGGTAGTGAAGAGGTTTAGAGTAATTGTTCAAAGAGGAGAGTGTGATCAGCTTATGGACATTCTGATTGGTTGGTTGTGATGTAATTGGGAGACAGCATCATCAGCCTCTGGTTCCAAACCTGTATGGGGTCTACATGAGTGAGTGAATGAGTGAGTGAACTTGCTCAGTCATGTCCAACTCTTTGCGACCCCATGGACTATAGCCCACCACGCTCCTCCATCCATGGGATTCTCCAGGCAAGAGTACTGGAGTGGGTTGCCATTTCCTTCTCCAGGGGATCTTCCCGACCCAGGGATCAAACCCAGGTCTCCCACATTGTAGGCAGACGCTTTACCATCTGAGCCACCAGGGAAGTCTCCATGCTGGGGGAATAGACAGTTAGCTTCTCCCACCTGGTGGGGGTTTCAGTATCTATTTACAAAACAGTTCAAAGATATTGTAATGTGTACCCATTGTTAAGAAATCAGGACCCTTCCCCAAGGCTACTGTTTCTGGACTGCTCCTCCCTTGTCTAGGCATCTCCTCCCTTCCCTAAATAACAACTATTTGAGCCTAACTGTGGAACTCAGGGAAGGTCATGGAGGCTGAATGAAGCTTATTTCCTGCAAACAAGAAACAAACGTGGGACTCAGGAAGACTTTTGTGCCCAGGAAACCATAGGGCCCTGCTTGTTTCCAATCCCCGTTTTTCTCTAGTACTGTTCAGTCTTGAGAAGAACAGGTGCTGGACAAGCAAGGGAACAATCATTTTGGATAGAGACATTAATTATGTTAGAATTGTCTGAGACACATGTAATCCATGGAACAGATACTGAAATAATAGCAAAAAGACTATAATTAATAAACAAAAGAGAAAAATGAAAAGAATTTAAATGTTTAAGTAAAAGAAAGAATAAAGGGAAAATAATATAAAGCAGGAAAAACAACTATATAAAGGGGTAAAATGACAGATTTAAATCAATTTAAATGATAATACATTAAATTTAATGGGTAAAATATTTCATAGGGAGGAAAAAAAGAGACAGAGTCACCAGTATGGTTAAAATGTTAAAACTCTTTTTAACTTAAAAGAGACCCACCTTAAATACAGGGATACAGAAGATAACAATGAAAGAATGGGAAAAGATTTGTTATGGATATACTAATCTAGAGATAATTGGAGTAGATAAATTAAAATGAAACAGATTAGACCTTAAGGTAAAAGACATTACTTAAAATAACAAAGCTAAGCAAACAGCATGAAAATTAAAATGTCATAGGTATAGTTTAAAAATATGTACAACAAAATAAAGGAAATAAAGGCAAAATAGACTAATATATAATCAAAGAAGGAGACTCATGGTTTTCAAAATTTTGAAATCAACAAAAGTAAACACATGATTTGTATGAATAAATATCAACTAAGTAGCTTATATAAAAGATCACACTCAACATTGAAACAGTGCATGTTTCTTCTTATATATATCAAACAGTCGTGAAGAGAGAATCAGGACCCAGAGCATTTCCCTAGGTGGGTTTGAGAGTGAAACATTCTAGATTTCACAGATGAAAAAAATTTACAGTATGCTATATCAGAAAGCTAGTATCAACAGATTTGAAAGGAAAAAAAAAAAAAAGCCATTCAGAACATGTTTTTTGGTGGTAGAAACCAGAAATGAGTCCCCAAAAGACAACTACTTGGAAAATAGTTAAATAATTTCAAAATAACCCAACAGTTAAAGGATAAATCTCAGTGGAAATTAGACTGTGGACATTATTTAGTTTAAGCTTATTAATAATGAAAATAAAACATGTTAAACTTGTGGGATACATGTAAAACTGTCATTTTTTAATATATACATTAGAATAACAGCCTGAAATTCACTTAGAAAGCATTCACTTAAAGAAAATAACAGCAGATTAAACCAAAAAATAGGACAAACAATAAAGGCATAATAACAGTAAAACTGATAACAGAATTTAAATATAGAAAATAAAAATCCCAAAATTAGTGATTTAAAATATAATATAAATAATGGGCTGATCAATAATAAAAAGAGAAAGAATAAATCATTAGTGAAAAGAAAAAGGAGAGATTACTGAAATCATAAAGAAATTACAAGGAAATAAAAGGATTAGTATGAATAAGTTTATGTAAACAAAGTTAAAAATATAAAAGAAATTGAAGGAAAACATAGAAGAGCCTAGCATGCCAAAACTAAAAGAGAAAAAATTTAAAATCTAAACAGTTCTATATCTGCTGAAGAGATTAAATCCATAAAATAACCCCTTAAACAGAGAGCTTCCCTAGTAACATCTTTCAAAACTGTAAAGAAAAATATCTTTCTGACACAAAATCTTCCAGAGGAAAGTTGAGGAATCCCCCTTTCACCTTGTTTTATAAAGCCAGTGCAAAGTTTATCACACAAACCAACAAGGCTATTTATTACATAAAAGGAAAATTATAGGCTAGTCCTCTTAACAACTCAGATTAAAAATACCAAAAAATAAAACTAAAGATTACAGAATCAGAGTATGTTGTGGATGAATAACACATCATGGCCAAGTAAGGTTTATTCTATGACTCCAAAATTAGTATAACATTAAAGACTCAAAGAAGACTTCTGGGAATACAGAACAGATGTACTTCCCTGTTTTTCTTGCTAAATGCAGCCAAAAATTTCTGAACATTATTGTGAAACAAACATAAGAAAACTCTCAAAAGTGGAGATAAGCAAGTAGATTGATTGGGACTTGAGGAACTGAGGAATGGCATCATATTGAGATTCCTGGGTGTCCTCTTAGCCTAATATATCCAAGATATGGACTAAAGAAGCCAGGAACGTGCAATAAGCACAGTCCAAAAAAATAAATGCTCTCTCTAGGAAAAAGACCGGAGAAGGACAACTTAGAAAGACACAGAACTTTTAGGTAATAACACTCTACTCCAGCCAGACACTGCAGGAAAAAACTGTGGTTATACCTCCACCTATGCTAGCAAAAGACAAGGGGGTGCCTAGACTTTGACTCTTCCAGATAGCAACAAGGCATCACATGTCACTCTCCAGGTATGTGTCAGAGAAGAACGAGTCAGGAACAGTCACTTTTATTCCCCCTAAACAGGAGCGAGGACCCCCTCATGTTGTCAGTGTGGACTAGGCGGGAAGCTGGGGTTCCCAACTTCACCCAAAAGTTGTGAAGAGTCCATCATATGCTGCGGTAATGTATGAAGAGGCCTGTGGAGAGTCAGGGCTTACATTACTCTTCAGTTATAATGAAACCATCGCTTCTGTGGTGTTGGTAGAAACCATGTTGAAATGAAATAATAAGTAATGAGATACTCCTGTTCTTGCCAGCTGGCAAGATATGGAAATCCGGAATTTCTCCCGCTGTCAGGCAGTAATAAGGAAACTGTTCCCTTTAGGTTTCAATTGATAAAGAGAAATTTACTGGCAAACTTGGCTTCTGTCATGTTTGGCACTAATGAGGTGATGCCTTCTCCGTCCCCTGATGTATCAGGGTGAGAAAATGCCAACAGAAACAGGTTTAAGTAAGATCCAGAGTGTCATAACATAATCCAACATATCCAGGATTCATTCACTATCACTCGTCAACAAAGAACTGGGAAGACCTCAAAGATAATATCCATAGACACTAGATAGACTTGAGGATGCATAGGTAGATAACAGAGATACGTAGATACCAATGGGGAAATGACAGGGATGCTAGAAGTATCTGATAAAGATTTTAGAGCAGGCTTCACAATAATGTATCAAGGATTACAAACACACTGTAAAAACATGACACAATAGACAGTCTCAGTAAGGCAATAATGTCTCAGAGCAGAACTTTAAAATTTTTTAAAGAACCAAATGGGAAAATTTAAGCTGAAAAAATATGTACCAAAATAAATAAACTCAATTGATATGCTTAATAGCAGAATGAAGAATAAAGAAAAAAGAATCAGGTGTTTGCAAGAATACAGAAACTTGTATACCCTTTTGGTGAAACTATACGTGAACTGAAATGCTCTGAAAGGCAAAGTGTTTATCTGCTATCTAATACCTTTGAGGATGTACATATATTATGGTTTAGCAGTTTCATTTCTGGAAATATTTGCCTTAGAAGAACTTCCATCCATATAATTGTGTAACCATAAACAGTGATGTTCACTGCAGCATTATTTATAATATTTTTTAAAAAACTAAATAGAATATTTGGATAACTAAACTGATATATCCCTATGATAGAATATGATACATGTAGCATTTCAAATGAATGAACTAGGACTCCTTGTTCTCATATGAATTGATATAAGCATTTCATGAAAGAAAAGAAACCATGCAGAAGGATTTCATTTACCTAAACTTTAAAAGCAAACCAAGTTCAAGTATGTGTGTGGGATAGATAATGTAAGTTATACTTAGATTTTATAAGGACCAGAAACATAGGTGAAGGGCTATGTGTCAAGTTCAGAACAGGAGTTATTCTAGATAGGGGAGGTAGAGGAATAAATGAATCTTCAGCTTTGCCTGTCATGCTATATTCTCTAAAGAGAAAGAGGTCAGTTGAGAAGTGAAACATGAGTCCAAATGGCAAATTATTAATATCTGTTCATCCTAGCTGGTAGCTACATAGATGTTTATGATAGCATTTTCTTCAGCCTTCCATCTGCTGGCAATATTCTATAATAAAAAATATGAGAAGCAGGCCTGTGAGATGACTCATCACTACAAATACTCAAGTATATACTTTAAGGAACAAATACATATACACTTAAGAGGAACAGTATGAGAGGGTCTCATCCGTCAAGTATAGAGGCTCTAAATAGATTTCTGCACAAGCCCTAAGAGGTATAGAGACTACAAACATTTCAGCAGGGTTTGAAAAGTCTTTCCCAACAAACAAAGCCTCCAGATAGATGTTAGAAGTTTCCCTAACTTACCTTGTAAATCCATCAGCCTCCTTCATAGAACAAAGTTATAGCATAATGAAGGAAATTAGCAGTCTGCCACTTCCAGTCCAGAAATTCCCACTCACCCTAGAGAAGCCAGATGTTGCTTGTGCTGCTCTCAACGCACCAGACTGCACCATTAAATATCACTTGTCACTAGCTTGCTTAAAGAATTATCACATTTCTTATGTTAACGGACTTAAGGGGAAATCCAAATTTGGCAGTACCTTTGGGCACCTGTTGCATTTTAAGTTCATTTTTTAAAAACTTATCTGTTAAATGTATTAATGGTGCTCCCTCAGTCGTGTCTGACTCTTAAGGACCCGTAGACTATAGCCCTCCAGGTTCCTCTTTCCATGGAATTCTTCAAGCAAGAATACTGGAAAGGGTTGCTGTTACCTCCTCCAGGGGATCTTTCTGACCCCAGGGATCGAACCCACATCTCCTGCATTGCTAGTGAATTCTATACCACTGAGCCACTAATGTATTAATACAGTATCTTAATGGAAGTACAGATAGTACAAATAAAGTGGAATTTCTGCTTTGCATCTCCAAAATTCTCTTAGGTTCCACTTGACTGTCCAGAGAAAGCCATTGTTATCAGTTTAGAGCAGGGTTTCTGAATGTCAGCAGTAGTGACATTGTGGCTAAGGTAATTCTTTGCTGTGAGGCTGTCTTGAAGGATACTTAATAGCACTCCCAATTTCTATCTCCTAGATTCCAATTGAACTTCCTCTGTCCCCACTGTGATAACTAAAAATGTCTTCAGGCATTGCAGAATGTCCCCTGTTGAGCAAAATCTGTACTGATTCAAAACTGCTATCTAAAACTGTATCATTTGAGACTTCTACCATGCATTTATATATAAAACTTTATACATATGCTGAAATACATAGGGATTTGTTTGTGTATTTTTTAAATATGAATGGTGTCATATATGCACATTTTTCTGCATCTTGGTTCTTTTAATCTACTGGGTGATATTACAAATCTTTGAACATCAATAGCTAATTCTTTTTATTTGGTAGGTATTATTCTTTAGCTTGGATATATTATTTTGTTTAACTACAAATATTTAAGCTGACTTAGGTACATTTAACCTGCTAGAAAAAGACACTATACATCTTTGTTCCCAATTGTAACTAAAATTGTTGCCTTTCCAGTCTGTGTGAGAGCCCCCTCTGCTTCCTATTTCTATCAAACAGAATAAAAATAAGCAAAACCAGTATTTTTAAATGCCCTCAGCTGTCTTACATATTTTCTAAATTATTCTTCCTTTCCTTTCTGATGAAGGAGCCACCATGTCTAGGTATAAACAGGCTTCTTTCAAGCGATACCTATCACAGTCTGCTTTCTTTCCTTGGGCATTTTGAAGCTAAGCATTATTGCAGCTATAAATCACCCATTCACAGACTCATTTCCCTTGAAAGGGCCTAAGATCCTCTCGGGTGTCCTGTTTGAGAAAGCATTGATCTGAGCTGGAAGCCATGTGGCAGAGTGGAAAACAGTCTAGATCAGGATTGAAAAGAACCAGGTTCTGTCCTCCTGTGTTGTAAACCATGGGTCCCCAACCTCCAGGATCTAACGCCTGATGATCTGATGTGGAGCTGATGTAATAATAATAGAAATAAAGTGCACAATAAATATAACGCACTTGAATCATCTGGAAAACATCTCCCCGACTCCAGCCCATCCATGGAAAAATTGTCTCCCATGAAACCGGTTCCTGGTGCCAATAAAGTTGGAGACCATTTCCTTAAGCAATTTCCTTTTTACCCCAAACCTCCATTTTCTCCTTGGAGTTATAAAGATTTGTGTCAGATGGGTCCAGGCTGCAGATCTAGGCTTTCATGGCTCTGCTTTGATTAGATGCCAGAGTTTTGTATAGATTTCATTTATCTGGCTGATAATTACTACATCAAATATTCCTCATACTCTCTGTGTAGACAAAGTAGAGCTGAGAGTTAGAGAAGTTTTCTGTGTAATTCATGTGATAGTCTAATGATAAAAAGCAAAAACACCTTTTTGCATGCTTATCTGAAATATAGTCAAAGATATTTTTCTCAACTCTCAACTGAATTGAACCTTTACCAGTCAATAATACCTATTATTATACCTAAAATGTCCATTATGTGTATGTATACCAAATCATCACATTGTACACTTTATATGTATATAAATATTTCTGGAAATCATTCCTAAATAAGGTTAAAAATATCCATTTCTTATATCATAGTATAAGTTATTATGTAAAACTGAGTCCCTTTGTTGCTCACCTGAAACTATCACAATATTGTTAATTGGCTATATTCTAATACAAAATAAAAAGTTTAAAAAAAAAAAGAATTCTGCCATTGGGGGCTTTAAATTTCAAACTATTTAATTAGTAATTAAATCAGAAAAAAAATTTCCTACTATAGAATATAATGCTGTAAAACATCCAAAGACAAGTCAAAACATAATTGAGCCAAAATTAGTAAAATTAGTACTTTTCCTGGGAATGTAGCCACTGGTAGAAAAATACTGATATAATGACCGTATCCAACTTTAATTGTTTCATCTTCAGTCCTGTGTATGCGGTGGTCCAGGTTCTCCATGAAATGATTCTGGTGAAAACAGAAATGTGGTCTTCATAAGCCTTTTGGCAGGCATATGTTGACCACTTCTGTCTCAAGGTTCAACCAAAATCAGACACATGAGTACTGACAACTAATTTTTGCATTTTCTTCTTTCTTTCATGACTGTAACCACTGCCTCATCTTGATTTACAAGCAAAACATATTTCTCTGTTACTTAAACCAAATGTAGTTTAGTCTTAAAAGATGGATTTATTCTAGCATTCTTTTCCCTTTTGAATGAATAGTGTTGTCTGAGAAAAAATGTACAATCTAAAAGTTGAGAATTATGTTTTATTTGGTGAATACTGAGAACTGAAGCCTGAAACATAGCCTCTCAGATAGTTCTGAGGGACTGTTCCAGAGAGGTAAGGGATATATAGGTTGTTGTTCAGTTGCCCAGTCATGTCCGACTTTTTGCGACCCCATGGACTGCAGTACGCCAGGCCTCCCTGTTCCTCACCATCTCCCGAAGTTTGCCCATGTTCATGTCCATTGCATCGGTGATGCCATGAAGCTATGAGCCATGTGCATAGGGCTACCCAAGATGGATGGGTCATAGCAGAGGGTTCTGACAAAATGTGGTCCACTGGAGGAGGGAATGGTAAACCACCCCCGTATACTTGCCGTGAGACCCTCTTGAACTGTATAAAAGGACAAAAAGTATACATAGGAGTAAATAAATAAAATTGGAATACCAAAAGATTATCATTAATTAATGACAAAAATGAAGATCTCAAGTTAATAAATTTAGTGATTTTTCTATGTATGGGAAGATGCAAGAGCCTAGGCCCACTGAAATCAATCTTTTGATATGCACCTTAACTATATAGGGCACTTGATTACCCTATCCTGTTTTTCTCCATCCTGAATCGCCTCAGGGTGCATGGTAGGTGTGGCTGTAGTAGGTAACTGGCTTGAAGGTCATAACATCCTGTTTACTGACTGATATGGCAGGTGGCATTTTTCATCCACAGTAGAAACCTGGTTATTGATCTAAATTCAATTAACTGGACATTGTGTAAATCACTTTGTGAATGAGGCAGACGCACCTTCCTCATGTCAATTGCAAAACAAGGTCTTTTTCTCCAAAACAAAAATAAACACGTATGCTAATCAAAGATGGTTAACTCTTTTGTACATCTTATCAAGGTTAATAATATTAGATGTTAGGTCATACCAGTAGGTCATACCAATAACACTATTCTAAAAGCACCTGTTTATAGTGCATATAGAAAATAGTGTCTCTATGGAGTCCCTGGTGGTTCAGATGGTGCAGTGTCTGTCTACAATGCGGGACACCTGGGTTCGATCCCTGGGTTGGGAACATCCCCTGAAGAAGAAAATGGCAACCCACCCCAGTACTGTTTCTTGGAAAATCCCATGGACAGAGGAGCCTGGTAGGCTACAGTCCATGGGGTCGCAAAGAGTTAAACACGACTGAGCAACTTCACTTCACTAAAGGGAGTCCCTTAGGCAAAAGTGATCATAGCTTTGAGTCTGTAACTCCCAAACTCTGAACACAACTGACTGAACTATGAGCCCTAAAAGCAACCCATCTGTTGGCTGGGAAGTGACCAATGAGAGACTGGATGGAGGCAGTTTTTCCCATTAGGAATGATAATTGTCATCTAAATCAACCAGATCCTCTTTCATGGTGGTTTGGATTCGAAATACAGAAAGTCTGGGACTTCCCTGGTGGTGCAGTGGTTAAGAATCTGCCTTCTGATGCAGGAGAGGTGGGTTTGATTCCTGGTCAGTGAACTAAGATCCCACACACAGGTGTTACAGTAGCCATAAAAGCAGGTATGAGCAGGGGCCAGGTGGCTGGAAATCACACATCTTATAAACAGCAGGTGTTCATAGGCAGACAACAGGAAGTAGGAACTTCCAGACTGACAGGAAACCACACATCTTGAGTGATAAGATTCTGGGACTCAGACAAAGAAAGGTGGGAAAAGGCAGGAATCTCCTGTATCTGAGTGTAACCTGATGGTCATTGTGCTCCATGAAATTAAGCTTACAGATAAGTACCCATCACACAGCCATGACAATTCTGATTTGAGCTAAATAAGGAAAATCACCCCCCTTGGAAAATTGGAGCTGGGATGAAAATCAGGGAGGCCTACCCTCAAACTCCTCCTTCCCCAGTGAATATTCCACCCTTTCATTTGTATGCCCCTCAGATCCAGCTTGCCAAAGAAACCCAGAGCAGCACTCTTGACATGTCTGCCCACTCTCCCTCTGAGGGTGTATCCTTGCTTAAATAAACTCTCACTTTACTCTCTTAACTTTGTTTCGCCTCCAAACTCTTTCACAGTGAAGTCTGTGTGTGAATGCTCAGTCATGTCCGACTCTTTGCAGTCACATGGACTGTAACCCGCCAGGCTCCTCTGTCCATGGAGTTCTCCAGGCAAGAATACTAAAGTGGGTTGCCATGCCCTCCTCCACGGGATCTTCCTGACCCAAGGATCAAACCCACATCTCCAGTGTCTCTTGCATTGGCAGGAGGATTCTTTACCACTTTACAATGAAAGAAGAACCTTAAATTCACTGGCAACCTGGGGTGGGGGTGGATGGGGGAACTAAGTTGCAGTTTGCAATGAAGACCCAGAACAGTCAAAAAAAAAAAGCAAAGAAAAATCCATTGGATGTGGAGGAAGGAAAAAAACAAACCCTGCATAGTGACAGAAAATATGTAAGTAGCAAGGTGATAGAATCCAGCAAGAAACTGAAACTATAAGTAGATAGAAATTTTAAGACAGAGAAGAGAATTCCGAAACAGAAGGGGAAGATTCATGGAATAGAGACAAAGGAATTGAATTGCTTCGTTATCAAGGATCCAAAAGACTCTTACTTATGAGAAGGCAATGAGGAAGACTGAAGGCCAGCATGGGTTATGTTCCTAAATCCAAGTTGCTGACCTTGTACCAAGATTCAGAATCTAGGATCCAGGCTGCATATTCTTAGACTGAATTGAGCTAAGCCTGGTGCTGAAGATTTAACAGTATAATAGAAGAGAGAAAAAGCATGATATCCTAACAGACCATACAAAGCCTCAACTGTATTCTCTTCTCTTCCCACCCTCTTTCATACTTTTGGGCTAAAGAAAAGAATCTAAAACATGAATATACAGTCCTAAAACTATAGTTCAATAATATAAAACAACTTGAGATACAGTAAGAATTAAAGGAGAAGTTATTCCACACTTCAAGAGAGCAAATGAAATTTCTGGAAAGAGCTTCCCAGTTTATATATAAGCAAAGTCAAAATACATAGCACAGTAACTAGATTGAGAACATTGTCCAATAGACTAAAGAGAAATAATAGCTGATGAACTCAATCTGGAATAAAAAAAAGAAATAACTCAAGTATCAGAAAAAGATTCTCCACAAATCCTTTGTGTTAGAGAAGACCCTACTAAGTAACTAAATTAAATAGAATAAGACCTCCAAGATAAAATAATTTATTATCTTTTAATATTTTTATTTATTTATTTGGCTCTGCCAGGTCTTAGTTGCAACACTTGGGATCTTTGATCTTCCTTGCAGCATGCAGGATCCTGAGGTGTAGCATGCAAACGCTTTAGTTGCATAGGTGGCAATCTAATTCCCTGACCAGGGATGGAACACAGGCCCCCTGCACTGGGAGCATGGAATCTTAGCCACTGAACCACCAGGGAAGTTCTCAAATTATTTTTAAAAAAGAAATTTAAAAAAGGAATTTCAGAGCTAAACTAAATTTAGAAATAAAACTGTATTAGGAAGTTGGGGAGTGGTAATTGGGGGAAGTTGGAGAATGTTAGTCATTCTATTTTTAAAAGGAAGTTAAGATAAAATTGCCATGCTATTTCACAATAATAATGATGCCAATAACTTAATATTTTTCACAATACTATTTTTTAACTTTAGAGGAATCATTTAGAAAAACAATAATTTGTATAGTGAATTATTTTATATTCAATTTCTTTGTGCTTCTTTTCTTTCTGTTTAATTTGCATAAATTAAATTAACAATTCTGTTAATATCAATTATATAATGACGCCATTTTAAGAGTTTTTCTGATTTTATAATGATGTATCTCTGTCTTCCTGTGTACACAAAGACATTTGAAATGGCATTTACCTAATAGCAATTATAGTTATTTTTGGAGAATAGGATTGATTTTAGGTAATTTAAAAATATTCCTCTGTGAGATTTACTACATTACTTTAATCCCATAATCAGAGTATGCATCAGTTTCATAAAATTAATAAGTCTATTTAAAATATGCCCAGACAGAATGTTGCCCATATCTTGAACTGAGGTTCACAATATGTCACTTCCTTTTTCTTCAGCAGTGATCAGAGACTGTTCCAAGGAGTATGAGACAATAATGCAAAAAATCTTTAGTGCCTTCTCAAAGAAAATAAATATCAAGATATTTTCACATTTTTTCACAGCATTATCAAAACTTATTGAAATGCTAAAAGGTTTCCATTGTCTTTTTAGTGTCTGTTTCATTTATTTCCACTCTGGTATTTATAATTTTCTTCCTTCTCCTGACTTTGGGCTTCATTTATTCTTTTTTGTTGTTGTTTTACATGTAAGGTTAGAGTGTTTATTTGTGGTTTTCTTGTTTCTTAAGTTATGTCTGTATTGTCATAAACTTTCTCCTTAGTACCTCTTTTGTTGCATCCCATAGATTTTTGGTATGTTGTATTTTCATTTTCATTTGTCTTCACATTAACAGTTGAATGGATAAAGAGGATGTGTTGTATATATGACACTGGAATACTACTTGACCATTAAAAAAGATAACGTCTTGCCATTTGTGACAACATGGATGGCTTTTGAGGGTATTATGCTAACTGAAGTAAAATATACAAAAAGAAGACAAATGTATGATTTCACTTATATGCAGAATATAAAATACAAACAGGCAAAATAAATGAAGCAAACAAACAAAAACAGACACCAATTACACAAAAACCAATTACGGAGAACGGAGTGGTAGTTACCAGAGTGGAACGGATAGGGGAATGCAATTTGGGAAAGGGGATCAATGGTATGGTCATGACGGAAACTAAAATTTTGGTGGTGAGCACACTTCAGCATACACAGATGTAGAAATACAGTGTTGTATATATGAAACTTAAACAACAAAAACAACACAAGTCAAGAACCTGAAGATGAACTAAAGTCTTGACCTTTAAGTTTCTATGAAGAAAATCTACATTTAAAGAGAAAAAAAAAACTTAAGGAATGCAATTTCAATGACTATCTCACTCAAGTGTTTAGTTTCACTATTTTGTTTTATTTTTTAAATTTGAGTGTTCATGTATCCACCATAGAAGCTGAGGAACGTGGAAGATAATGTCCAAAGAAAAAAGCCCAGTACTCATAGGAAATATTTCATGCTACCCGAGAGGGAGGATCCATGGAATCCGCGAAGTTGATCTACTGGTGCCAGATAATGACGCCTTGAGTGTGCTACATGTCTCTGCAAGTAGTGGCATTTTGGCTCCCAGAGTAAACATTGTCACCCTCTTCACACTATTTAGGCTCTGTCACTCATGTACCTTTGCATGAATTTGAGAATAAAGATTATCATCAGAAGCATCAGGTTCACATGTCAAGAATGACACATGGAATCAATAACTGGAACCAAGATATATAACTGACAGGAAAAGAAACCTTGAATACAAGAGTATAAATCAACTAAATCATTCTCTAAGAACACACATGAACTTTATAAATGATACACTAAGGTAGGTGATCAAGGACAGTCATTGAGCATGCTTTGTCTTTGAGGATCACAGCATTTCAAGATAAGAAAAATCAAGAACAAATGAGTCTGGTTCCATGTCTTTGCCACTGCAGAGTTGCTGTCAATCACCAAATCTATGTGTTTTTCCACTCCAGATTCAAATTCCCAAGGTGACAGCAATTCTATCTGTTGCCTCAGGAGGAGTGCTTCATCTAACACTGCCAGCAAGATGTCATTGAGAGTTAGCCTAAATGCTTCCATTATTTTCATTCCATTACTCCTAGTTATCCCCTACTGGGCCATTCTAAATACTGTAATTTCACTCTCATCAGTTTTTATTTCTTTCACATATTCACAGGCTATCATTATTTCCCCCTGCTTTTGACTCTAAGCTCTTCTAATTGTTTCTTGTAAGTAAGACCTTCCATCCTTTTTTCCCTCTGAAGACATAGTGGTGAGTATAAGGGTGCCTTTTATTTTTTTTCATTGCATGGGAAGAATATGGTTCATTTATAAAACTTTCTCAGGAGATAAATCACCTAGATCACAGGAGCTGAAAGTTTTTGACAATGCATTACTTGCTCTACTGATGATGCTTGAATTCAGGGGCTGTTCTCATAAAAATTGGTTCTTATGGATCATTTGACACAGCCTATGGTGTTGACAGTATCTCAGACAATCCTTCATTGGCTGGCTTTGTCCATGTTCACCACAGCATTTTTCTATGATTCAAGTAAGTTGCAGTGAATTTGTGAGCTTCAGATTGGATACCAGCAAGAAATTAATGAGATGTGTCACTAATGAGAACTGAGTTTATTGGGCTGTGATGAGTTCAGTTTCTATTATTCAACTGTTTAGCAGGATGCCCTCCCAACAGTGACTCATAAAACATACCCTGAGATGCATCCAATATTCCTCCTTTCATTTGAAAAGTTCTGAGATGTGGTCTGGATGATGGTAAACTAATGTTTTTCATGCTCTCTGAGCTAGAAGAGATCATTACTGTCCAACTTCCCAATTCAAATTAGGTCCTGGGGCTTAGCTGCATGTGTACCAAGATGGTGCAGAACTCCCCTGTGACAATGAATTGAAGAGTTTCCATCTGTAACAGAATGTTTTCTCCCATCCACATTTTACACAGTTGGGTCACAGAAGCAGATAGCTATTGGCAGCAGTTAGCTCATAATCCACAATGTAAGGAAGGTCTTTGCTACTGCTGCTAAGTCTCTTCATTCGTGTCCGACTCTGTGCGACCCCATAGATGGTAGCCCACCAGGCTTCTCCGTCCCTGGGATTCTCCAGGCAAGAACACTGGACTTGGTTGCCATTTCCTTCTCCAGTGCATGAAAGTGAAAAATGAAAGTGAAGTCACTCAGTCGTGTCCGACTCTTAGCGACCCCATGGACTGCAGCCTACCAGGCTCCTCTGTCCATGGGATTTTCCAGGCAAGAGTACTGGAGTGGGGTGCCATTGCCTTCTCCAAGGAAGGTCTTAAGGATAATGCATATTCTGAAGCCAGCCAGAATAGGGTATTCTGAAAAGTAAAGTGTAGATGTTCAAAAGAAAATGGAGATGAAATTCTTCTAAGAAAATGATACAGACAGTATTCATCATCTTCAACTATTCCTTAATGTTTTCTATTAACTTCCATGAATGTTTCCAGACAACACACTGTAGAATTTCCTTCTTGGCCAAATTTTCATTTGTTTGTTTCTGGTTTGGGGTACTTTTCCCTGAGTTTCAGTTCAGTTCAGTTCAGTCACTCAGTCATGTCTGACTCTTTAAGACCCCAGGGACCACAGCACACCAGGCCTCCCTGTCCATCGCCAACTCCTAGAGTTTGCTCAAACTCATGTCCATTGAGTTGGTGATGCCATCCAACCATCTCATCCTCTGTCATTCCCTTCTGCTCCTCCCTGAGTTTACTCATTTCTTTTCTTCTTCTCATACCTCTAAATATGGCTGTTTCCCCAAAACTTTTTCTTCAACTGGAGGTTTAATTTCTCATCATTTTCACATTGGGAATTCATACTCACTTTATCAGCTAGCTTTATAAGAGTGACTCCCAAATCTCTAATCTATGGTTGAATAACATTCTGTTGTATATATGTACTGCAGAAACTGACACAACATTCATTGTAAAGCAATTATCTTCCAATTTAAAGAAAACAAAAAATGAAAAAACTTCCAATCAATCCCTGAGGTACAGAAATGTATATCCAACTGCTTGCTAGAAATCACCTGAAATTCTGTCAGGCAACTCAAATGTAGAATTCCTCAACCTGAATTAAACTTCTCTCCCTATCTTTCCTATGTTTGTTTCATGACTTCATTTCCCCACTTATTACCTTCCAAACCTCAGTATCATTTTTTAATCTTCTTGTCTTCCCTGTTTTTCCTCTTTCCCTAGTAAAATCCCTAATAAAATAATTTGCTGCCAGTTCCACTTATTTTCAAAATAAAATCCTTCAACACATTTTCCAAGATCTATTAAACCTACTTTCTACCATATCTCCCCACATTCCATTACTTCCTGCTCTGAGCAGTCTGCTTTTTTTCTATGTGTACTAATATGTGTTAGATAAGAGAACATTTTTAGTATCAAATGTGTTGGACAAATGTGGACTAAAAAAGATATTTAACCTCAGAAATTCTCTAGCACTTAACAACATTATGTAGATTGTGTGTGAATAGAATATTCAGTGTTTGTAAAACTTACTGATAATGAAATTCTTTTTTTGAAAGAAACAAGTGTTGTTTGGAACACACAACATGTTGCTAGCTTTATCCACCTAAAATAGTGACTTCCGTAAATTTATGATTTTTAAAAATTTAGTAAATTCAAAATAGAATCAAATATCCTTAGCCCAATAAAGAGTTTCTATTTAATAACAACAATAATAAATAACATCATTGGGTTTGACATATATATGCTGCTATGTATAAAATAAATAACTACTGAGAACTTACTGTCTAGCGTGGAGAACTTGACTCAGTCCTCTGTGGTGACCTAAATGGGAAGGAGATCCAAAAAAGAGGGGATAAAAGTAGACGTACAGCTGATTCACTTTGCTATACAGCAGAGACGAACACAACATTGTAAAGCAACTATACTTCAATAAAAGTTTTAAAACAAAAAAAGAAAGAAAGAACATCATAAGTAGGGAAGTGTTTGAAGCACTTCCTTTAGAATCGGGACTAAAAAGCACTCACACCACTCATTTCAACACTGTACAGGATGTCTGAGCCAGCAACTAAGACATTAAGTCACAAGGATTAGAAAGAAGGAAATAGCATCTTACCATTTGTAGGTGACACAATAATCTTCATGGAAAATCAACCAAAAGAATCTCCATATAAATCAAGAAGAGGCATTTTATGGAAAAACAAATATATCAGTAGACGGTCAACTAAAAGTAATTGAGAGATACAAACCAAAACTGCTTTAAGGGATCATTTCATGCAAATTTTGTGGGTAAAAATTAAGAAGTCTGACAACATCAAATGTTTGATAGACAAGATTTTATCTTTTATCTTTCTGATGGGAGTTATTTTGAGTTCCAGAACCCAATCCCAGTGTATCTGTGTGAAGGAAGATCTCTCACATAACCCCAAGCACTTCTCAGACACAAGCAGGGTGTCTGAGATTTTAAGTCAATTTGGATATTGTCGGATAGCTCTGTTGATTTAGAATCCACCTGCAATGAAGGAGACCCCGCTCCATTCCTGGGTTAGGAAGTTTCCCTCAAAAAGGGATGCACTACTCACTCCACTATTCTTGGGTTTCCCTCGTGGCTTAGATGGAGGGCGGCATGGCAACACACCCCAGTATTCTTGCCTGGAGAATCCCATGGACAGAGGAGCCTGGTGGGCTACAGTCCATGGGGTCACAAAGAGTCAGACTTGACTGAGTGACTAAGCACAGCACAGCACCAGCACTGTCAGATTCCATAGATTGAGGGTTCAGTGCTATATACCTTAGACCCCCAACACACACATACTTGCCAGTGGTAAGCCTAGTTCATTACCTGTTCTTCTAAATTTTAGACAAAGGAACAATCAGTTTGCGAGGAATTGACAGGACAAACAAAAAAACTTAGGTTTTTGTGAAGAAGCTATTAAAGAGTTTAATTAGTTAAGAATATATTAAATAGAGTTTTAGCTTGGGGTAGGAAATGAAAGAGGTACAAGCTTTGCTTATACAGGCTTCTAGGCCTTAATTCACTACTTCTGGCATTTTTCTACTTTCAGGAATAGAAAGGAGAGTGAGAGTGTACCTCTTTCATTGGCCATTTGTTAAGTAACTTTAATTCAAAATAATTAATATGTCATTGAGGCACATTTTAGGGGGACATTTAGGGCTCCCATCATATGCACAAGAATGTATAAATTATAATGCCAAGTGAATATGAATAAAGTGTGATATTATCATTGGAATATTATACAACAATCAAAATTCTAAACTATGCTGCTGCTGCTGCTGCTGCGTCGCTTCAGTCGTGTCTGACTCTGTGCGACCCCATAGACGGCAGCCCACCAGGCTCCCCCATCCCTGGGATTCTCCAGGCAAGAATACTGAAGTGGGTTGCCATTTCCTTCTCCAATGCATGCATGCTAAGTCGATGCAGTCATGTCCGACCCTGTGTGACCCAATGGACAGCAGCCCACCAGGCTCCTCTGTCCACGGGATTCTCCAGGCAAGAATACTGGAGTGGGTTGCCATTTCCTTCTCCATTTTAAGCTATATGTATATGTAATATATGGAGAAATTTTAACATTACAGTTTGAATAAAAAGCTAAGTCCCAGAAGATTACAAATAGCCTAAGATTGTTTTTATAAACATTAAAATACCTAAACAACATGCTTTGTGGAATATATATATATATATGATAAAATATCATGAGAAAAAAAGTTTAAAGATGGCAGTTACCTCAGACAGGAAAGTGCAGAAAAATAGCATAGGGAAAGTCACAAAGAATGTAATAAACCAAGGATTACCATTAATCCAGTTCTCTTTAGCTGTATTTAAAATGAACAAACAAAATTCAAGGACTGAAAATTAAATGGCAGAGGGAGAGAAGGAATCCTTGGGTTCTTGGCTTGAGCAACTAAGTGAATGATCATTCCATTTACTGAAATGGAAGAACAACATTTCATTTTGAGTTTTTCAGGGAGCAAAAGTAATTTTCCCTAAAACCTCTGAGTTCTTAGCTAAGGCCCTGTAATAAAAGATGTCTTAACAAGAGAAAAACAAACAGAAATTTAATAACATGTATACCTGACGTATACATGGAACATACCCAGGAGAAAATGTGTAACTCCCCAAAGGAGCTTAGAATTCAAGGTTAAATACCATCTTAATAGAGAGAAGAGGGGTTATAGGCCTCTTAGGGGAGAGTCTGTGATTTTTAGAACCTTGAGAAAAATAGATGTAAGGTGTGATAGTTTGTGACAAAGTTTGTCTAGGTGTGGTGTCAATTTCTAGTATCCTGTGACTGTTGAGGCTTTACTGTTGATGGATCTTATGGAGAGGCAATTTAATACAGTTGAAATCATTTTAGAAGTTCTGTCTTTAGGCAGATAAGGGGAGTTCAGAGAAAGCCTCTCCCTGAAAGTTCTGTTTTTCAAGTACCTACAGCTCATCTAATCAATATACAAAAGTGGCATATTTAGGGATGAATTCTATTATTGGACTTCCCTCATGACTCAGATGGTAAAGAATCTGCCTGCAATGTGGGAGACCCAGGTTCAGTCCCTGGGTCAGGAAGATCCCTTGGAGGAGGAAATGGTAACCCACTCCAGTATTCTTGCCAGGGACAGAGGAGCTGGTGGGCTACAGTCCGTGGGGTTGCAAAGAGTTGGACAGGACTGAGTCTCACACACACACACACACACACACACACACACACACACACAAACACATCCTATTGCCTTTCAAGTTGAGTGTGAAACATCTATGTGTAGAAGTCAGAAACTCACAGTGGGATCAGGACTCACTTGAACACTGAAGACATGAAGGAGTAGCTGCTACTGCCAAGATCCTTATTACTTTCTTTTTCTTTCCCTGGTCACACAGCTAGACTGCATGTGCCAGCCAGCCATGCAATTAGATAATAATCACATGCCTAAGTTCTAGCCAATGTAGTTTGAGAGGATATGATATGGCTCTTCTACCATATCCTTTTTCGTTCTGAGGCCCCAAGGGTGGTATAGCCATAAAATGGAAAAAACCAATGTCCTGTAATCACTTTAAAGAGCAAAATCACCCATAAATCATGCCTGCCTTGAAGAGTTACATGGTCAAAAAATAAACTTGTATGCTTGAAATAGTTTATATTTTTAGAAACATATAAATTTTATATATCAAATTGTGTGTGTGTGTGTGTGCATGTGTGCTCAGCTATGTCCGACTCTTTGTAGCCCACCAGGCTTCTTGGTCCATGGAATTTTCCAGGCAAGAATATTGTAGTGGGTTGCTGTTTCCTTCTCCAGGAGATCTTCCCGACCCAGGGGTTGAACCCATGTCTCTTGCATCTCCTGCACTGGCAAGCGGTGTCTTACCACTAGGCCACCTGGAAAGCCCCAATAAAATTGCATATCAATATATTAATACATTGATTTTAATAAGCATTAACATATGTATTAATAAATATTAGTATAAATACCTAAATTTTAGCACATATTATCTATGTGTCAAAGCAGTTAAATCTATACCACCTAAAATGGGAATTAACATTTTCAAGTGCAATACTGCTTTAACAAAAACTGATAAAATATGTAGCAATGAAGGACTGATTGGGCTCACAGCAGGTAGTTCAGAAATAGATTTTACAGTCTGCAAAGATGGAGGCATGTTAGGTAGAACTGTCACCTTCAATCACTTGGAAAGAAGATCAAAGGCATACTGAGTCTATTGCTCTGAAAGCAGCAGATGGAATGTGTTAAAATACCAGTACTTACTGGTCGTTTCTTGCTGCTTATAAGAAGTCATTACAAGGAAAAGTTTGCAAACAGAAGCTAAAGAATTACAGGACAGAAGAAGCCAATTTCTTATAGATTGCAAAGAACAGGAGACAATTTAAAGAAGGCCTATTAAAACTACTCACTTTAAAAAAAAAAAAAAAAAGGAACTCAGCCTTGTGGCAAAGATAAAGATTTTTATATATCTACCCAAGCCTTTTATTTCAGATAGCCTCAAGGTAAGTGCCATTAATTTAGGAGAAAGGGACATGTGTACAAAGAAGAAAAGAAATATGGAGGATGCATCTAGGCAAAAGCTTAGGACATTGGTGCTGCTATCCAGAACTCCCTAGAAGCAAATAGATCAAAAATCTACTAAGTTTTAAAGAGAATTGCATTGCCAGTGAAAGCACAAGCCTGACCTAAAGATGCCTTTAACCACTCAAGTCATAAAACATCCCAGGGGCTCAAAACTTGCACCAGCAGGAAGCAGGCTACAAAAGCTCCATATGGGCACCTTTGTGCGCTTAAGAGATATCCAAGAGAGAAACAGGCAAGGAAGAGCATCCCAGAGGGAGTTCTTCCCAGAGAACAAAAGGAGGATATGATGATTCTACTCAAGGAACTTTCTTCACTGCCCGGCGTCTTCACTGCCTGTTCCCAAGATCCCATCATGGCAATGGAACAGACTGATAACTGCTTTATAGCTTTCTCTTTTTGAATGTAAGTTTTTATTGTGATTATCCTACCCCTATTCCACTCATGCATATTGGGTGTGTCTAGAGGATGGTAACCATGAGTGATTTTATACCCCAGGGTGTTACTGAACCTGTTTCATTCACCTGATGCACGGCAAACCAAACACTGAAATGCTGAGGTTTGTGGCAGAGCGTTTATTCACAAGGCAGTCAAATGAGGAGACAGGAAATCAAGCCTCAGATCCGACTGCCTGAAGGCAAGGGGTTGGGAATATTTATGGGATAAAGAAGCAGGATGGTCTTAAGCATGGGGAAGGGTGACGGGAGGTAGAGAAAAGGTGAGGTAATTGGTGTTTTTATGCAGGTGTACCTGAGCTACATGCCTCTTCATGGCATGAGTGTTCAAAAATGGAGGCGTTTTGTATTATCTGTGGGTGGAGTTTTTGGCTCTGTGACATCAAAAGGCTATTCATCATCGTGCAGGCCTAGTTTTAGTGTCAGTCGTCCAAACCAGTCTTAACTGACTTAAACTGGACAAGAGCTGACTCCAGGTTCCTGAAAAAATAATTTAAGCCCCCATTACTATAGCTACCCATATGTTGAAGGCAATGTCTATGGGGTGGTTAAGAAGTCTTGCAATAGGCTACCTAGGCTACCTGTGGCTTGGAGGGTATGCAATTAAATAAAGAGAAAAAAGAAAAGAAACAAAATGACTAAGGTGCAAATCATCAGTGAAGGCAGTTTACAAGCTAAGGAGTTTTTTACAATCAGTTTCCTAATCTGTTGTTCTGTAAGACAGAGTCAAGAAATTCTGCTGGTAACCAGCTGTTAACCATATGGGGTGCAGTTTCAAAGGGGACATTTTGAGACATCTGGAGACATTTTTTTGGAGTCACAACTGGTGAGGTTGGGGGTTGCCACTGGCATCAGTGGGTAGAGACCAAGTATGGTGCTAAACTTGGATGGCATCAGTGACTCAGTGGACATGAGTTTGAGCAAACTCTTAAGATGGTGAAAGAGAGGGAAGCCTGGTATCTTGCAATCCATGGGGTTGCAAAGAGTCAGACATGACTGAGCAACTGAACAGCAACAAAATAGTGCTAAACATTACCCAGGGCATCTGCTACATGAAGAACACCCAAACCATCTGCCTTCATGAATTTTACCTTTTGGATTTAGGTGAGGTTATGTGGCTAGTTTCTACCCAGTGGAGCAGAAGTGATGTTTTTTGTGGCTGGTGATTTCAAGCGAGTAGGTGGATCTCCTGCTACACTGGCTGTATAGGCATAACTCCTAATGATGATGTAGCCACAGAATGAAAAGGACCTGGGTGTTTCATTCACCACCAACTGACCAGAACATCACCTTTGAATGAGCACTGATATATTCTGTGTCTGTTTACTATGGTAACCCTGCCTGTCTTTATTAAGATAGTGCTTTAGAGACTATATTTTAAAGAAAATAATTTGTGAATATATAAAACATCATTCCTGGGTGTTTGTTGGAAGGACTGATGCTGAAGCTGAAACTCCAATACTCTGGCCACCTCATGCGAAGAGTTGACTCATTGGAAAAGACCCTGATGCTGGGAGGGATTGGGAGCAGGAAGAGAAGGGGACGACAGAGGATGAGATGGCTGGATGGCATCACCGACTCGATGGACATGAGTTTGAGTAAACTCCGGGAGTTGGTGATGGACAGGGAGGCCTGGCGTGCTACAATTCGTGGGGTCACAAAGAATCAGACACGACTGAGCGCCTGAACTGAACTAAACTGAAAACATCATTAGCCACTCATTAGCCACTTTTTCTCTCTTCGTGTGTCTTGTATTCAAATAAATATCTAATGTACACAGAATTGTATAAAGTCTATCTCCATGTGCAAGAAGAAAAGAGCATTGCCCGACTTTAAGGGACCCACAGTCTGTTGGGGAAATTAGATACTTAAAATAATAGCTAACATTACAAGGTAGAGAGTTCAGGAAGTACTTGCTTTTGAATGCCATTGGTTTGTCCCCATAGCTTCTACATCCAATGGTAGTTATAAATGTAAATGCCAGCCATAACTTTGACATATTAAACATAACCATTTTCTCCCTCACTCCACATTTGTGAAAGAAGGGGAAATTCCATGAAACAATAAAGAAGAGAAAATCAGAGAGGAGAGAATCTGCTGCTTCCTTGGGGAGGACCTATTCAAAGGCAATCTCTTTTGAGAGATCTGCGTTCTCACCTAAAACGATGGGGACAGGAAGCCATGATGGGTACTCACTAAAGAACCATCATGGGCTCAAGCTCTGAAGAGGCAATATTTCCAAACTCTGAGAATATGAGTTTCTCAGAGTAAGGAGGATACAGTTAGGAAGAAACATGAAACATTGCTAACCCAGCCAATAATTAATGAAACAACAACAACAACAAAACAAACGGAAGCAGAAAACTGGTATTATTAATATTTTGCAGTTTTTAACAAGTCCCATGTACTAGGCACTTAAGGCAAGCTAAGCGCTCTGCTCAGTGGTTTTAAACATCTTTTTTTTTTAACTTTTTCCATTTATTTTTATTAGTTGGAGGCTAATTACTTCACAATATTGTAGTGGTTTTTGTCATACATTGACATGAATCAGCCATGGATTTACATGTATTCCCCATCCCAATCCCCCCTCCCACCTCCCTCTCCACCCCATCCCTCTGGGTCATCCCAGTGCACCAGGCCCGAACACTTGTCTCATGCATCCAACCTGGGCTGGTGATCTGTTTCACCCTTGATAATATACATGTTTCAATGCTGTTCTCTTGAAACATCCCACCCTCGCCTTCTCCCATAGAGTCCAAAAGTCTGTTCTGTACATCTGTGTCTCTTTTTCTGTTTTGCATATAGGGTTATCGTTACCATCTTTCTAAATTCCATATATATGTGTTAGTATACTGTATTGGTCTTTATCTTTCTGGCTTACTTCACTCTGTATAATGGGCTCCAGTTTTAAACATCTTATTTAAACCCCAATAACCCTTGTGGCTCAGATAGTAAAGAATCTGCCTACAATGCAGGAGACCTGGGTTTGACCCCTGGATCAGGAATATCCCCTGGAGAAGGAAATTGCTACCCACTCCACTATTCTTGCCAGAAGAATTCCATGGACAGAGGAGCCTGGCTGGCTATAGTCTATGGGGTTACAAAGAGTTGGACACGACTGAATGACCATCATCATTATTATCTGGGGCTTCCAAGGTGGAACTAAAGATCCCGCCTGCCAGTGCAGGAGATGTAAGAGATGCGAGGTTTGATCCCAGGGTCAGGAAGATTCCCTGGAGGAGACCACGGCAACCCACTCCAATATTCTTGCCTGGGAAACCCCATGAACAGAGAAGCCTAGTGAGTTACAGTCCATGGGATCAAAAAGAGTCAGACACAACTGAAGTAACTTAGCATGCATGCACCATTATTATCTCATATTCATTTCACAAAATGAGAAAACTGAAGTTCAGGAAAGAAAAATGTTATGTCCAAAGTCATTCACCCAACATAAGATTGCTGGAAGTCAAAGAGACCTCTTTGAATCTAGAAATATTATTTAAATTAATCTTTATGAAACAGTTTCTTTACAATGTGTTAGTTTCTGCTACACAGCTAAGTGAATCAGCTATGTGTATGCCTGTGACCCTCTTTTTTAGATTTCCTTCCCATTTAGGTCACCCCAGAGCACTAAGTAGTGTCTAGAGACATGCTGACCATGTGGTCAAGCTCTGGTGATTTGAAACTTGTCTTCAAGTAGAAGTCAGTTAGCAGAAAGTGCAGCATCGTGGAGGGACTACAGTGGTTGATATGAATTGACCAGCACCTGTCCCTGTTGGCTATTACCACATAACAAAGTACCACATAGTGATTTAAAAATATTTTATTAATTTTTGTTTTGCTCAGACTCTTGTGGGAAGGATATTAGGAAAGGCTCAGATGGGCAGTTTGAACCATGCAGCATCAGCTGGTGGCCAGGACTGGAGGAACCACAGCCAAGGTCTCTTCATCTACACACCTGGTACCTTGGTGCTTCTCTCTCTTTCTCACCACATTGCATTTCCACACTAGCCTGGAGCATCAGGGTAGACACAAATCTTACAAGATTGCTGGCTTCCATGAAGGAGACGTATGAAGCTGCCAGGACAGCTAAGGGCTATGCTCAAGAAATAAGCACAGAATCACTTCCACCATATCTATTCATCAAAGTAATACAGAAGATGCCTAGATTTAAGTTGGTGGAGGAATAAACTCCACCTCTTGGTCCAGGACTGGCCAGGTCGCACAGCAGGGGAGCACAAGCAATGGGAGATAATGTGGCCACCATCTTTGTCAAAGACAACCTGCCCTACAGGCAGACAGTCTTAAGAGGCAGTGTTGCAGGACACACAGGAAACGGTACAAGAAGATTATCAGACTAAAAATAAAGCTTTTCCAACCAAAGACACCTTCCATCCAGCAGCACCAAGACAATGCCGTAATAACTAAACACAGAGGAAGACATAGAATAAGGATAGTTTTTAAAAAGTAGAAGTGGTTCTTAAAGATTAGAAGATATGTGTTTCCAAAAGTGGGCTTGAGTGAAGCCATTTGAATGCACTGATTGTTTATATTAGCACCCACATACCAAACCCTGTTTTAGGTGCTGGGGATACAAAGATTATAAAACAATTTCTGACTTCAAGAAGTTCAGTCTTAAGGAAGCAACATGAGCCCTTTATATCAATATCTTCTGTCACCACCTAGTCAAGGCTGAAATTGTGAAAACAGAAAGAGGAAGCAAAAAAGAATCAGGACAAAGAGAAACTTGCTTCACAAAATCGAAATTAGGGGAAGAAGATGATGCTGATTCTTTGCTGGATTGAGGTCACATATTAAGTCACCTCAATCAAATGTAAGCATACACATTTTTGCCAAATCAGGGATAGGCAATATATGGTGTTTACTCTTCCTGTCCCTAGTACATCAGAGCAACATGTCCTCCTGAGGTCACAGGTGGCTTTAATGTCTTTTTAATACTGCATTCCAGGCAGCCACTGCCAGTCTATCAGGTTACCAAGAGGTGACCTGCTCACCATCATGTTGGAGTGAAGGAGTCTCATTTAATATTTTTGAGTCTACCCTTCTGAGTTGACAACTGAACACATCTTAAGACAAGCTGTCATTCAGTTAGCGTGTTATCCTCATGGTAAATCACCTGGGGATCTTTGATAAATTCGATTATCCAGATGCACCACACACAAATTAAATACAAATATCTAGGAATAATCATATATATATATATATATATATGTATATATATATATATGGTTAACTTACATATGTGCATGCATGCTAAATCGCTACAGTCGTGTCTGACTCTGCGACCCTAAGGGTTATAGCCCTCCAGGCTCCTCTGTCCACGGGATTCTCCACGCCAGAACACTGGAGTCGGTTGTCATGCTCTCCTCCAGGGGATCTTCCCAACCCAGGATCTAACTCATGTCTTCTGCATCTCCTGCATTGCAGGTGGATTCTTTACCCAATGGGCTACTTGGGAAGCCCAATATACATACATATACATACATATATATATATAGTATAAAGTTCTGGAGATGACAGTATGCAGCCAAGGTTGTGATCCGTTGTGCCTAAACAAGAAATGCTTCTTTGAATTTCTGGTACAAAGACACTATTCATACAGCAGGCTCTCAAAGGAAGATATTTACTGATTAAGGCATTGTCAGATGACTGGATTGTATTCCCAGTAGGTTTAAACTTCCGCCTGATATCCAGATTTAGTATATTTCATACTTATTTCCATGTTTATATGCTGATAAAACCTCTGAATTAATCAATACATCACTATCACAGTTTGTTGTTCTTAATCTTGTTGATTTTTCATTTTACACTAAGCAAACAAGGGCAGCAAGGAGTTTTTAAATATAATAATAATGGAGAAAGGAGTATATCGTTGTTTTGTTTCTCCTCTGGCATACTTGAAATATTGACATTATTGGAAAAAGTTGCCAAAACAAAAAAACACCAGAGGTAATAAAAAATGCCCCCATTAGAAAGGAGTTTATCACATCAAAATTAATGATTTTCAGCCAGTAACAATGCCAGTCTTTGGTTGTCAAGTTAACTCAATTTCAATTTAACTGAGCCACTCTATCATCCAAATCAGAGTAACAGACAGAGATGAATTAGGCGATTTCAGAGGCTGCATATACTATGTGCCCAGGATAAGAATTATTCCTGGGGAATGCTTTTATTTCTTCATATTTTCTCTCTCATGCTTCTCTATTCCCTCTCTCTTTCTCTCTGTCATTCTTCTTTAAGAATTGTCTTTCTTAATTGCAGTGATGTTGATATCATCAAATTTCTTTTATTCAGTAGCTGTGATACTAATTTTCTTTGTCTCCCTTTGTAAAAAGTAGAGTGATACCATACTTTTAGGGGAACTATTATGTGGTCTCTGTCCCATCTAATGTTATCATCTTTTCTTCTGCATTGTTAAGTGTATGGCTATTTTAACAGCTATAGTATCTCTATTTAATTCTCCATGACATTACCAGCTTTAAGTCAGTTTGCAAAAATGGTTCCACGGCTTCCTTTTGTGTGTGTGAGAGAGTAAAATAGGACTAAAGGTCTCACACAAAGCTCAAATTGGCATTGAGACATTGACTCAGCAGTCATTTCCTGATAGCATAAACATCAAGGTACCCTCTCAGGCCAAAGGGATACAAAGATGGATGTGACATGATTTCTATACTCAAGAGTAAGTCTAACAGCATTCACTCTGATAAGGGCCATAAAGTCAAAGGATAGCAAGACTGACTAGTTGTTGAAGACTCACCTCTTCCCACTTCCTAGTTAGTTACGTCAAAGTCTGCTGTGAGGCCATTTCCTTCACCATTGTGTACACATGCAGTCATGTCTTTTCTCCACAACCATACAGTAAGCATCTTTCAGAACAGTCTAGTTTCTTCCTGTAATTTTAATAGATTTTGGAGTCTTCATGTGGCTCACCACACAGAATTGTATTTGAGAAAATTTTAGTAGTGTAAGAGCAAAAGATATGGGCAATGTCAGAAACCTAACTTCAAACCCTGGGTTGGGAAGAATCCCTAGAGAAGGAAATCAGTCCATTCCAGTATTCTTGCCTGGGAAATCCCATGGAAAGAGGAGCCTGGTGAGTTATAGTCCATGGGTCACAAAGACCCAGACATGACTTAGTGACTAAACAACAACAACAAGATGATAAAATTGGTCCCAAGATTATGTAAGGAACTGAATATTTATTTCAAAGTATTAGAAAATCAATGTTAGACTGCAGTCACTAGGAAAACCAGTTAGTGACCTGCTGCTGCTGCTGCTGCTAAGTCACTTCAGTCGTGTCCGACTCTGTACGACCCCATAGACAGCAGCCCACCAGGCTCCACCGTCCCTGGGAGTCTCCAGGCAAGAACACTGGAGTGGGTTGCCATTTCCTTCTCCAATGCATGCATGCATGCTAAGTTGCCTCATTCGTGTCAGACTCTGTGCGACCCTATGGACAGCAGCCCACCAGGTTCCTCCATCCACAGGTTTCTCCAGGCAAGAATACTGGAGTGGGTTGCCATTTCCTTCTCCAAGTTAATTCCCTACAGAATAATAAAGCTATAACCTTTGGGGTCATCTTGTCTACCATAGAGAAATCTACAATTCAATATGTAAGTTCATAGTATTTGCACGTAGTTAATTTCAATAAGTAACAAATTCAAACACTGATATGTTTTCCTAGAGAATGAGATAATTCTTGGGTGGGCCTATTACACAATGAAGCAGCATAACTTTCAGTGGACATGTTATATACATTTTTGCCTTATTCCAAGTTTTGAAAACTTTTTGTTAACAAACACAAAGTCTAGTTACTGCGGTAGTTAGGTTATAAATATGTTGAAGTAGAACCCTATCTTCTAAGTTTTGAGTGTTCCTTAATGTATATATGCATTAACATTAAATAAATATCTAATAAGGACTTCCCAGGCAGTGCTAGTGGTAAAGAACACACCTGCCTATCCAGGAGATATTAAAAGATGCAGGTTCAATCCCTGGGTCAGGAAGATCCCTTGGAGGAGGGCATGGCAATCCACTCCAGTATTCTTTCCTGGAGAATTCTATGGACAGTCTGGTGGGCTACAGTCCATAGGATCGCAAAGAGTCAGAAATGACTGAAGCAACTTAATACATACACACACACACACATGTGCAAATATTTAACAGTGGCTTTTCTTGCTAGTCATTGAGCATAGGAGATGATATAGGAAAAGTCTTTTCTCTGGAAATGTTCACACATCAGTGAACATACTTAATATATTCTTGTTGATTGTTGAAAAAGATGCACACTATATTTATCAAAATATTTAAGAGATTAGATTCTGGCTGCCTGAATCAGAATCCGTATGGCTCTGTGATCTTGGCAAGTCTCTTACTCCTTTGAGCTTCAGTTGCTTCAATTGTATAAGAAAGACAAAAATAATAATATACTCACAAAATATATATGATTATTTAATGAGTTAATACTTTAAAAAGAGCCTAGCACACAGTAAGTGTACAATAAGTTTTAGCTAGCTTTATTATTACTACAATACACTATTGCAAACTGCTTAATGGGATTTCAAAGATGAAACATGGACCTAAGATTATCGTATTAAATAAAGGAAGTCCGACAGAGAAAGGCAAACATTGTATGATATCGTTTATATGTAGAATCTAAGAAACAGTACAAAGCAACAAAGCAGAAAAAGACTTACAGACACAGAAAACAAACTTATGTTTACCAAATTGGGAAGGGGAGTGATAAACAGGGAATAGGAAATTAACAAATGTAAATAATACTATATATAAAATAAGCAACAAGAAATTACTCTATAGCACAGGGAACTGCATTCAATATCTTGTAATAACCTATAGTGGAATAGAATAAAAAAAAGAATATAGACGTATACAGATATATGTATGGGCTTCCCTGGGGGCTCAGATGATAAAGAATCCACCTGCAATGCAGGAGATGTGGGTTCAATCCCTGGGTTGGGAAGATTTCCCTGGAGAAGGGAATGGTTCCCTCACTCCAGTATTCTTGCATGGAAAATTCCACAGACAGAGGAATGGTGGGCTACAGTCCATGGGGTCTCAAAGAGTCAGATATGACTGAGTCACTAATAGTTTCACTTTTCTTTTTCATATATATGCATAACAATTACTTTGCTGTAGTTGTGCACCTGAAACTAACAAAATGTTGTACATCCACTACGTTTCAATTTAACAAAAAGATGGAACTTGCCCAATCCTAAAATCTTGACAAGAAACCAACACAATGTCTAGTCAATGGAAAATACTCAGTAAAATTTAGTGAGTGGATGAATAAATGAATGAATATTGAATTTATTGTAAGGTCTACAGACAAAGTCTTGAGAGTCCCTTGGACTGCAAGGAGATCCAATCAGTCCATCCTAAAGGAAATCAGTCCTGAATATTCATTGGAAGGACTGATACTGAAGCTGAAACTCCAACACTTGGCCACCTGATGTGAAGAGCTGACTCATTTGAAAAGACCCTGATGCTGGAAAAGATTGAGGGCAGGAGGAGAAGGGGACGACAGAGGATGAGATGGTTGGATGGCATCACCAACTCAATGGACATGAGTTTGGGTGGACTCCAGGAGCTGGTGATAGACAGGGAGGCCTGGCGTGCTGCAGTTCATGGGGTCGCAAAGAGTTGGACACAACTGAGCGACTGAACTGAACTGAACTGAACAAAGTGACCCATTTCTCCTTACTTGCATATGACAATAGTTTTCCAATGTAGATAGTATGTAATAGTTAAAACTTTACCATGACTTTTCTAAATTTCTTCAGCCATAACTTCAATAGGTTAGTTTAACACAACTAGCATACCCATAAGACCTAGCATCCTATGACTTGCAAAAAATTACTGAAAATTGAGTTCCAAACAAATTACTGAGCTGAGACTTAATTATAAGAAGTAGAGATACCGAGTAAAATTGTTCCCTAAACATTATTTACTTCTTAGCCCATTGTTTATAACCTTATCCTTCTTCCAATTATCAGCAGAAACCACATTCTCTCAAACAATCCATTTGGCTTTCAAACTACAGAAGCTTGAGTCTGCAGAGCTTATGTTGCTCTAAATGGGGGTGTGTTCTATTGTAAATACATCCTAAAGAATTGAAAACATTCTTTGATTGCAGGTCTTTTTTCTCCCTCCTAGGTTTGTCAAACCACTGAATTGTCAGTGGTGATGCTAAGGCTGAACACACCCAGTGAAATTACCACTGCTTTTAAGTCAGAAGACACTAAGACTTGATTTGCAGGAAGGACAGTTCAAATCTTTGGCATTTAGGATTTTTCCCATTACATCTACACAGAAGTGCCTGAATCCAAGTTTCTGATCTGAACGCTATAATGGGAAAGAGATTATATTTATTTCTAGCAGCTCCTACGTAGATGATACCCTTTCTTATTGCCCCTAGAAGATCTTAACACCTCCATTATTGTGTATATTACACTAATTTTGTGATTATTAACTTACATGTTTGTTTCTTTTATGAGACAGTGAGATTCTGCAGTATAAAATCCTCCTTGTTTTTTTGTAACTACAAATGTTAAAGTGGTGCCCAGCACACATTATGCATTTAATAAATGTTTCCTATGCACACATAACTTCATTTCCTCCTTTTCTCTAATTCATATCCTCTAAGACCTCCAGCAGTAATCTTCTCTTTGCCCTGTAAACTCAGGTCTGATCTACCCACCTCCAGATTGGCCCAAGGCTACTTTTTATGTCAATCCATCTTTATTTATTCATTTTTTAATTGGCAGAACATTGCTTTACAATATTGTGCTGGTTTCTGCCCTACAACAACACAAATCAATCATATATATATCCCCTCTCTGTTGAGCCTCCCTCCCCTCTCCCATCCCACCCCTGTAGGTCAGCACACAGCACCAAGCTGGACTCCCTGTGTTATATGCAGCTTCCCACTGGTTACCTATTTTACACATGATAGTATATACATGTGTCAATGTTACTTTCTCAATTCATCCCACTCTTTCTTTTCCCTGTTGTCTTTTTCATGCCTCAGTTTGGAAAGGTTTCTTTCCCTTGTGACTTATTTGAAACCTTTTTACTCTTTTAACATTTGTTTAAGCTTCGCTCCACCTGAGGCAGTTGGTCCTTCCTCTTATCTCCCTAAGCGCTTACAGTGATGCCAATCTCGAGTCCCACCATGAGCGGCCTCTGCTGCCTTTAATTGTTCCACGTGTGCTGATGGTATGCCTGGTCATGATGTCTTCTTTATACAGAATAAGAGATCAAAAAAACTTTTTTTCAAATTGAGTTTGCTCATGTCTCATAAACTAATCTCTTCCAGTGATGGCAATTGAAAGTGCTTTCTGTAAAATTGAAACTTTAAGCATACGTATGCCTAGAATATTTGATCATGGCAATAAAGCCAGTAATAGATTCCTTTAGTAACCAATTCAAAAATTTTAACTCACGGCTCAATTATAAAACAAAACTAAGAATACTGCTGTTTTAAAATATCTGTTCCTCCACCCCTTTCCTCCTACCCAGGGTTATCTCGTTGCTAAGGTGTAATTAATATAAAAAGTTAGTCTGTTTCTTTTTCTTTATTTTTCAACTTTTTAAAATTTAGAAGAATAGAACACTGTTTAGATGCTATTTAAAAGACATAAATCACATTGCTATGCTTTTCAAAGAAAGAGAAAATTGATTGATAGATCCCTTGTCTCCTCTGAAATCTTATCTCCTGTCTAATTCATTTATGTAATCACCACCTTCCTTTTCTTCCTGACTTTCCCCTCTCTCTCTTCTGGCCCCCTCTCTACAAAGTTTGAGATATATAATTGTTTTCAAAAGTCTTACCTTCCTTGGAGCAAACTTAACCCCAATGAGAGATTTTTGACTCACAGAGCCTTAATATATGTAAATAAAAAAAATAAGAGTAAGAGAAAAGTAAAAAAGACTAACCTACTTGGAACAACAGTTCACCGATGACTTCCTGCATGTATTTTTAGACCCCACAATTGATATGAGACTCACTACACATCAGAAACTAAAGGAGAGCATATAACTTCATCCCATTAGCAATGTAAGAGGTCTTCAAGCCATAGCTATAAAACAACAGACATATTTCAGTAATATGCATGTCTGGACCACAGTATATACCACTTGTGGCCCCTCTGCAATGGAAATGGAAATGTAAAACCATTAATAATTTACTATTTTCAAATAAAGTTAAAAATGAGCCTTGTCACAGTTAAATATCAATTCATGAATGCATGATCATGCCTAGATGAGAATAAACACTTCCGGGGCAGACTGTTGCTGGTTGCTGCTACCAGCTGCTGCTGGTTATGTTATTACATAAAGTTGTGATGATGTTAATACCTGATTTGATTTATACAGCGCCTCTCTTTCAGAAAGCTCAAGGTATATCTCATGAAACCTTACCGTGTCTGCATTGGAAAATTTCACAATACCTCAGTTGTAAAACACTGATCTCTAATTTAGAGATGAATATCTTCTCTTAGAGACTTACAGGATAGCAAATAAATGGCCAGACTACAGATCAGTAGAGGTGGAAAAAATAACTCATCATATTATTAATGTTGAGATTTACATTTTAATATTATAAACCTATTATTAAATTTTGTGTATACAATTTATTTGAATACATTTGTCTTTTAACTTTTACATTAAAATTAAAAGTGATTTACAAACCAGTATTACTGTTTTTCATATTTGTCTGTATATTATACTATTATATGCTTTCATGTTGCTGTTTAATACTGTTTGTTCCAACCTGAAGAACTCACTTTATATACATTTAAGAATAAGAAAACTCTAAAATAAACAACCTATCTTTAAACCTCAAGGAACTAGAAAAAGAAGAAGAAACCAAGTGCAAAGTTAGTGGAGGAAGGAAATAAAAATCACAGAAGACATAAATGAAATAGACTATAAAAGCAATATAAAAAAAATCACTGAAATAAAGAGTTGGCTTTTTGAAGAGACAAAAAAATTTGACAAACCTTTAGTTATACTAACTAAAAAAGAAAGAGTTGGAAGACCAAATAAATACAGTTTTATGAAGAAGAAGGAAACTTTACAACTGATGTGACAGAAATAAAAGGATACGAAAGTGCTACCATTAACAATTACATGCCAACAAATTAGATAACCTAGAAAAAAAAGGGGACAAATACCTAGAAATACACAACTTACCTGGACTGAATCACGAAGAAATGGAAAACTGAACATATCAATAACAAAGAAGAACTTTAAATCAGCAATCAAAAGCCTCCCAGCAACAACAACAACAATGGCAACCACCACCTCAGGATCAGAAGGTTCCACTGAGCCTGTTTGGTGAATTCTACCAAACATTTAAAGAAGAATTAGAAACAATCCTTATTAGAGTCAAACTCATTTTACTAGGTCAGCATTACCTACCCTCATAGCAAAGCCAATAAGGACACTCTAAGAAAATAAAGGTAAGACCATTACAGACCAATATCCTTGATGAACATAAATGCAGCCAATCTCAAACAAAATACTAGCTAAACCAAATTCAACAGAACATTAAAAGAATCATACACCATGATCAAGTAGGATTTATTTCTAGGAGGCAAGAATTGTTTGACGTATGCAAATTGGTAAATACTATCTATCATATTAACATAATGAAGAATAAAAATCATATGATTATCTCAATAGAGGCAAAAAATAGCATTTGACTAACTCACACCTTTATAATAGAAACACTCAACAAAGGAAACATAGATGGAATTTAACTCAACATAATAAAGGCCTTATAAAACAAGTCCACAATTAGCATTACACTCAATGATAACATGCTGAAGACTTTTCCTCAGAGATCTGGATTGAACCATGGATGCCCACTGTTGCAGCTTCTATTCAATGTAGGCAGTGGAATTCCTAACCAGAGTAATTAAGCAAGATCAAGAAATGAAAGACAGGCAAATCAGAAGTAAAGAAATAAAATTATCTCTGTTTGCAGATAACACACTTTTAATGCATGGAAAACTCAAAATGTTACACATACACACCTGTTAGAACTAACAAACAAATTCAGTAAAGTTGCAGGATACAAGATCAACATACAAACATCAGTTTTATGTCTACACAATGACAATAAACTACCCAAGAAGGAAATGAAGAAAACAATTCTATTTATCATAGTCTCAAAAAGAATGAAATACCCAGGAATAAATATAAACAAGGTGTTAAAAGGTCTGTATGCTGAAAACTATAAAACATTGATAAAAGAAATTAAAGAAACTTGAATAAATGAGAATACATCTGACATTCATGGACTGGAATTATTATTGTTATTAAAAAGCCCATGCTACCTTAAGTGTTCAAAAGATTCAATACTATCCTAAATCAAAATCCCAATGGCATTATTCTGAGGCAAAGAAAAAACGAATCCAAAATTTCATGTGGTATCACAAAAGACCACAAATAGACAAAGTGAGTCTTGAGAAACAAAAGCAGAACTAGGGCCATCACACTTCTTTCATTTCAAACTATGTAACAAAGCTACAGGAAAAGGTCAGTTTTCATTCCAATCCCAAAGAAAGGCAATGGCAAAGAATGTTAAAACTACTACACAATTGCACTCATCTCACATGCTAGCAAAGTAATGCTTAAAATTCTCCAAGCCAGGCTTCAACAGAACATAAACCGAGAACTTCCAGATGTTCAAGCTGGATTTAGAAAAGGCAGAGGAACCAGAGATCAAATTGCCAACATCCATTGGATCATAGAAAAAGCAAGAGAATTCCAGAAAAAAACATCTGCTTCATTGACTATGCTAAAACCTTTGACTGTGTGGATCACAACAAACTGTGGAAAATTCTTCAAGAGATGGGAATACAAGACCACCTTACCTGCCTCCTGAGAAACCTATATACAGGTCAAGAAACAACAGTTATAACCAGACATGGAACAACAGACTGGTTCCAAATTGGGAAAGGAGTACGTCAAGGCTATATATTGTCACCTTGCTTATTTAACTTCTATGCAGTGTACATCATGCAAAATGCTGGACAGGATGAAGCACAAACTAGAATCAGGATTGCCATGAGAAATAGCAATAACCTCAGATATGCAGATGACATCATCCTTATGGCAAAAAGCAAAGACAAACTAGATTCTCTTGATGAAAGAAGAGAGTGAAAAAGCTGGCTTAAAACTCAACATTAAAAAAACGAAGATCATGTCATCCAGTCCCATAATTTCATGGCAAATCGATGGGGAAATAATGGAAACAGTGACAGACTTTATTTTCTTGGGCTCCAAGATCACTGCAGATGTTGACTCCAGCCTTAAAATTAAAAGATGCTTGCTCCTAAGTCAGTCACAGAAGGCCAAATATTGCATGGTTCCACTTCGGTATCCAAAATAGGCAAACTCATAGAAGAAAGGGGGAAGGAAGTGGCAACCCACTCCAGTGTTCTTACTTGGAGAATCCTATGGACAGAGGAGCCCGGTGGGCTGCCGTCTATGGGGTCGCACAGAGTTGGACATGACTAAAGCAACTTAGCAGCAGCAGTAGCATAGAAGGAAGAATAGATTGGCATTTGCCAGAAGCTGTGAGAAAAGGAAAATGAGATGTTGTTGTTCAACATGTATAAAGTCTCAGTTATGCAAGAATGAGTAAGTCCTAGAAATTGGTTGTGCAACATCCTGCCTATAGTTGAAAATATAGCAGTGAGCACTTAAACATTTGTTACCAAAGTAGATCTCATGTCAAGTGTTAATACATACACACCCATATATACACACAACCAAAAACAAAGAGACACAAGGAAAATTTTGGAGGTAATAATTTTGTGGGTATAGGCATTTGTCCAAACACATCAAATTATATACATTAAATATATGTAGCTTTTTGTATTAAAAGCAGTTTTATAAATAATGAAAATAATAAGCTTTATAAACAGAGGGCCTCACAGATTATGTCACTGGTTCTGTTGGAATTGTGTTCCTTTCCTCACACTCTAGCTGAGTGGCCAAAATACTTCCTAAGTTTCAACTTCATCTCCTCATGTGTAAAGTGGTCATGGTAACAGTTCACTCTATTTCCAGGAAGAGTCAGTGAGATAATGTGTGCAAAGCACTTACCCATGTGCCTGAGAAGCATTAAGTATGCAGTGAAGCCTGGCCTTTGTCGTTATTTCTGGTTATGCAGGGTGCTGAGACACAGGAGACTGCCACTAGCTATCCTGAGTGTTAGGCGGGCAGATTACATCTATACTTACAGCTGCATAGTTCCCTAGTCAAAGAATTTGGGCAACAGTATACAGAATATATGATCTGGGCCATAAGGCAAATACCTCTTGCTCAATGAAATCTTCCCTCACAGCCCTCTGGATGCTTGAAAAAATTCCCTAAGCCTTCTTCCTCTGCTTCCCAGTAGCACCGGTACCCACACTTCGAACCAGGCAAATCCTCAACTATCGGTGCTTCTCTGGTTTATCACCTCTTCTGTCACCTCTAAAAAGCACCACAGATGTATCTCTATCTTTGAACTTAGAACGTGCTGTGCTCTGGTTTAGAGGTGAGGTGAGGTACTTCCTCTCCAAAAGCTTATTTTTTAAAACTTAGGTTTCTAGTTTTAATTGGAAGATAAATTTGCACCATTTGAAAATTTCCAGATGCCTTTATTATATATGGCCTGTCTTGGTCTTCACCTTGGGCTCACTCATTTTCAAAGTCAAAGGCAGCAGATGGATGATCCCAGCACTGGTGTCTTCACTTCCTTTCCCAAATCCCCCAGACTATACGTTTTGCTTTTCCTTGTATAGACTGGAGCTCGTGAGACTGTTGCCTAGAAATACAGGGGTGGCTCTAAAGTATTTAAAACATAACAAGAAAATTCCAGTCTTTGATTTGAGAAAAGATTGCCCAGAAGGCAAAATGAAAGGATAGTGGGAATATTGAAAGAGACAGGCTGCAAGTTAGGGGAGAAGTACCAAAATAAAAAATAAAATGATGCAAGATATTATTATTTCAGCTTTGACCTAGCTTCATATGACAACTCTTGAAAAAGAATACTAATGTAAGACAGTGGAAGTAGTTGAAGAACTTCAAATGTTTTCTATTTCTTTGTGGAATGGTTGCAAAAGGAAAATTACTTTTGATTATATAGCTCTGTCAGAATCTGCTTTCCTATTTGGGGGTTGATACTTATATCACATTCAAAGTCTGGCAGCATGAGGATTTCTGACACTGGCACAAAAGAATAAAGGTGTTTAGATATAATCTCCTAAAACAACAGAGAATTTTGTCAGATACAAGCACCCTGACTACATAATGGGCTCTATACTGGAATATGAGGTTGCGGGGTCCTTAGAAGGAAAATGTATTACTATTACAGGTCAAAGTAAAATTGAATTACTGTGCTATGAGGGAAACAAGTCTTCCTCTTACCCTTCCTCTTACATCGTATTTCTTGACTCTGTGACAGTTTAAAGACAAAAGTGATTTGTTTTGATTCCATAAGCTTATTTCAAAAGTTGTGTCCAACCATTTAAAGCCCAACTCATGAATACTAAGTATGAAGAAAATAGTTTAAATGCTATTGTGACCTTACTCTGTTAATACTCGGGATTGAAGAGTATAATTTAGAACACTTCCTACAGTATCACTTAACCTTTGAGTCTTTCTAATGTCCAGGTCTGATCAGTCTCTACCGGGCTGGATGCCCATTAAAGATTCACTCCCTACACCCTGTAAGGCCTGGTTCTCAGCTTGGATTAGAACAGGAACTACACCACTGACTCTGACTCAACAGTAGTCTCTAGCTCACCCAGCAGTCTTGGGACTTGTCCACCTTCCTAATTACATGAACCAATTTCTTATAATAAATCTCTTTCTGTAGATGCACATCCTGTTGGCTCTGTTTCTCTGAAGAATCCTAAGTACCCCCTCTTTCGGGTAATAATGGAACATGTTGTCTATGGGGGCACAGTTCCTAACACCCTGACTTGGAACTGTGTGGGGCAAGAACTTGAACATTTTTTGGTAAAATAACTTGTTAATTCTTTACTTCAAGTTTCAAAAGAAAAAGGTTTTTACTTTTGTTTTTTCTTGAAAAAAAAAATAAAACAACTAAACAGAACTATCAAAGTTCTATGCTCTATATGAAAAGGAGTATCACGTTACTCCGTGGTCATCTTTTGAGCACAAAGCCAGCCTTTTGTGGATTATTAGAACGACGGATGTAGCCACCAGCAGATTGCATCCCAGTGAGTAAGGGGGACTACACAATATTTTTTTTTCCTGTTGCTTGCCTCATATTTACAAAGGAAACTTAGAAACAATCCCTATGAGACAGAATGTGTTTTATGTGTGATTGTGGGGGTAGTTGGTTCTACACATACTATATATACATGTTTGCACAATCTCTTCCTTGCTTTCCCATGAACCTCAGTTTCTCAGCCTATGCCTTAAATACTTATTTGTTAATGAATACTTTTCTGTTCTTCTCCAAAATCTGTGTCGAGGTCTCATAATCATAAATTGCCCCCCTCCCTCAGAGTTTATAAAACAGTGTTTAGATGTATAGTGTTAGTGTCAGATAAAATAGTGCTTCTTTATTTCCACAACAAGAATCTTAAAACCTGTCTTAAATCTTAAAACCAAAAAGATGCACAATCAGAAGCAATGGGAGAGTCCCTCAAAGAAGAAGAAAGACAGTTTCAGGTTTCTCTACTTTAAACCGAAAGCCTATGACAACTTTAACCATTCTCTCTCTAGTTGTCACTCACAGGACCTCAGCAAACTGACACAGAGTCATCATCGCCTCTCTGCAGATTTCTGTGAATGAACAAGCTGAGTTCAAAAAGAGCCAGCCTTTAAATGGTGAGTATCATAAGTTAGAAGACATAGAGGACCTGATCATATTATCATAACCCTAAACCTGCTTTGTAGACGGAAGCTAGACAGTTCTGAGCAAACTCTTTTCCCCTCAAGAGTCCTGGATCCTTGTTGGCCCTTTGGTGCAGGCAGAAGGAGCCTTGTAATGGTAGAGAGAGGCCTGGACGCCAGTCCCAAAGCTCCTACAACATTAAGCAAAAGAGTAAATCAAAATAGTCATTTAAAACAATCATAGCATACTCCTTTCTTTAAATGAAACCTTACACCAAAATTCAGAATATAAAACAGATAAAAGTGGCACCCCACTGAAGGTTTGCCCATAGGCCTTAGGACAGTTCCTCCAAATAATGCATAGTTTGTAAACCAATGGTCTTGATTTAGAGAGGACCCTGACCTAGCTTCAAAGCCTTTGCATATATTATAGATTCCTGGGCTCTCTTCCAGATTATCAGACTCAGAACCTCAGAAAACCATACTTTCCGTAAGCCCCTGGATAATTCTTAAGGTGCCCAGTTGGCTGATATGAATCAGCATTTGAAACTACTACAGTTGAATCTGTCTAATAGTCCTCCAAGTGCTCAAAACAATCTGCGCCACTAAATAAATAGCTTATGATTCCCTCCCCACAGTACCAGAGGACTTACACTGGCTTCAAGTTGCCATACTGAAAACAAATGACTTGTAAATTGTGCAACATTCCACCTGGGTTAGACATGCTTTTGTGATAACAAATAATGAATTATTTGCAAAAACTTCCTATCCCTAACCTCCTTGCGAAAGTGTCTCATTTTACCATCAGAAGCTTCTTGCTGATTCTTTCAAATGATGTTATCTCTCCTTAAAGACTAAAAAGGGCCACAAAAATGCATCCCACAAATAAATACAGGAGATGTACCTCCTGAGTCCTAATCCAGGAACGGTTTCCCAGGGTGTTGTGAATTATTCATTTGGGGAAACACTGAAACCAAAAAAATTACACAGTGCCAACAGTCAAAAAGGAAGTAATACGTGTACAGAAAGTGGTTTGATTCCTTGTCTATTAGAAGCATTGAATGAAGCATTCAACTCACAGCTACTATGACTTTTACTGTTTATTGTCGTTAACAGAAACAGGTTAAGACACTTTCAGATTCTCTAGGTCTGGCAAATTGTTTAGACAAGGAAGAGGTGTGTGTTTGTAATAAGTGCAAAAATATGCTGTAGCTACCTCTGATTAAAAGAGAGGGACATGTTTGGACTCTACAGTAGTAGTTCTCTATTTTTAGCTTGCATTGAGATCACCTGGAGGGCTTATTAAAGCCCAGATTGCCAGGCTCCACCTAGAGTTTCTGCTACTGTAAGTCTTAGAAAGGGCCTGAGAATTTGCCTTTCTAACAAGTTCCCCTGTGATGCTGAAGCTGTTCGTCCAGAAGTACACCTCAAGAAGCACTGCACTGACATAGGATCACACTCCATGATGCTCTGTGAAATGTCCTTTGTAGCCAAGGCCAAAGGCTATGATTGGAGAGGAATGGTCCTTAAGATTGTTCAAGTATGCATTAACAGCCCCATTCTGAGCTAAAACTTGTTCATCAAAAACACATTCAAATGCCCCAAGTCTTTATTGAGACATATGGTGTAATGACCAGATTATTTTCTGTTGCAAAACTGACAAATACAACTCATACATCTTGATGCAGCATAAGTAATTTATTGTCTTAAGTAATTGGGAAATCCAAGACAGGTGGTTTCAAGGCGCAACACAATATGGTCCGAGATTTCATTGGTGTCTCCTGCGACAGACAGCTCTCTCTTCAAGAGGCAAAACAGAAGGTATCTCACAGCTCATGATCCACCAGGAAGAGAGATGCACTATCTCCCAGTACCCTCGAATGAAATCACGCCGAAGGTCTATGTTGGCCATTACTGGTAACGCCCATATTCTAGACCAATCACTGAAGAGAGTGAGCAGGCACGGGATTGGCCAGCCCTTGGTCGCATGTTCATATAGCGGCTGCGAGAAAAGGCTTTGCATGAAGGTGCCCGTGAAGTACATGTGTAGGGGTAGTCGGCACCACGACAGAAAAACATAGTGTGGGTTGAAATGGAGATTAAATGCCTGGGATGGAGAGAGAAGAGTCTGAGTGCTGAAGACAAGGAACTGAGATCAGAAGAGCAATGGACTCCAGTTCCTGTGATTTCAAACCTGTACAAGGTCCTTACCCCAGCACCCTCGGACAAAACTCTTACCATGAGACAGTCTTTCCCTTCTTTGGGGATGCCACGTTCCTGTCGCCATGGAGCCTCCTCTTGCCTGGAATTCTACATCCTGCTGCTGGCATCCCAGAACTAGTTAACGCATAAACCTCCAGCACATTCTGCAAACTTAATATATTATTGAAGAAATAAGTGGTGAAAAAGAAGGACCCAACCGACTGAAATTTGGGTGAGTCAAGTGAGCTTTCTGAGCGTTTTTTTTTAACCTTAAAAAATGATTATATTTTCTGGTTATTTTTAAGGGCAGTTTTGAGAATTAAACATAATATATACGTGTCTCTGGAAATTGACAAAAGCACGAATGTCACGTGTTGTTCTAAGGATGTTGTATAAGATTTGTTGGCAGCCTACATATTAGGACATCTATTAATATTGCAAAGTGAAAAGCCAGCTCTGATGTAGCTCTCCCAAACAGCTCACATATTATAATGGTCCTTTATTTCTTCACCTAACCAGGGGTTCTCAGCCCCAGCAGTGTATACAAGTGACACCAGAACTTTGTAATCTGCCTAGCTCAACTCAGAGGTTTTGTTGAAAATCCTGAGGGTTAGAGGGTTAGGTATCTGCATGGTTTTTAATTTCCCCAGGTGATTCTCATGCGCAGCCAGGTCTGAGAAGCACCAACCACAGCACGTGGTACCAGAGTCTCATTGATATCTATCTGCGTCTCTTTGCTTCATGAAAATAGGCTTCTCACTTGATTTCAGGTGAGATTTTAAGCCTCAGGTGCAGCACATGAAATTGCCATTTTCCTTAAGTCAGCATCTTCCCCTTCAAGAGTATGACAGGCCACTTTTGTAACAGTCTCTGCGGCATAAATTCTCTTCCAAATGTGCCTTTCTTGCAGGGCTCTGAAGCAAACACAAAGCAGTTTAACCCTATAGTTACATTGATGACACACACAAGAGATGAAAATTTTGTCCACAAGCTTTGCATTTATTAAGATTTACTCCTGTTTCTAAATATTTAGAAGAGTTAAGAGGCACAGACACCAATTTAACTTAATTCTGAAACCTTGTAATATGAGTTCTAATTACAGATGTAGTCTCAGTTTGTCAAGTATTCTTTGCCAAAGGTAACTGGGTTGGGATAGGAGTTACAAAGCATGCGTTTTGCTTCATATGATTAAAATATTATTGATTGCCTCCTACGTGCCAGGCAAAGTATTGTTTTTTGAGTTAGTAGGAAACAGAGAAGGTAAACAAATATGAAAACAAATGCTCAAGCGTTCTGCTCCCATCAAAACGTTACAAGGACTGATTTTTTAGGATAGGGGTTCTCAACTGTAGCAATTTTATAGAAAATTGATATTAATAACCACCATAACTAATGAATAATAGTTTCAATTATGCTATCACTGTGTGCCAGGCACTGCTTCAGGATTGGGAGTATATGATTATACTTAATTCTCATCGCTCAGAGAGTTGAGATAATTCACTCATGGTTGTATTGATAATAACTGACAGCTGGTGTTCCATTCTCTTTCTTTGGAATAATTGTCTCTATACTATGCCTTTTTTTTTTTTTTTTTAATATTTATCTTTATGTATGTATTTGCCCCTGCAGCATCTTTGTTGTGACACTTGGGATCTTTGATCTTATTGCTCATTAGTAGTGGCATGTGGGATCTAATTCCTCAACCAGGAATTGAACCTGGGCCCCCCTGCAGCTGGAGTGCAGATTCTTAGCCACTGGACCACCAGGGAAGTCCCTACTGTGCCCTTTTTAAAAAATGTTTTTTTGAGAAAGTTGAAGTTCTGCAAGGTAGGGTTTGCATGATGTCATAGAGGTAAAGCAGATCAGTGGTTTCAATGTCATCAAGTCATGAGAGTCCTGATCTTGCATAACAACCCTGGGGTGAAGGCCCACATGTTCTAACTCCCAGTTAAGGACTGCCACCTCAGCTCCCCGAGAGGATTCTAATATCAAATTCCCAGCATGTCAGACCTAGGCTTGGCACTGTTCATAGAGAGCGCACCTCCCTTACAGAGGAGTATAGCCCAATAAATGAATCCCGGGAAGTCTTCCCCACTAGTACAATTTATGCTTTTTCAAATTAGCAATTTTTAATTGGTAGGCTGTACAGATTTCTGGGAATCCTTACAGAACAAAAGGGACAGGAAGTGTGCATGGCCCTTGAGAATGTTTTATAATTGCACATAAAGTTTTGCTTATGAATGAAGAAAGAAGCAATTTACTCAGAGATCACCACCTATGAGCTTCCCTTGTGGCTTAACTGGTAAAGAATCTGCCTGTAATGTGGGAAACCTGGGTTCAATCTCTGGGTTGAGAAGATCCTCTGGAGAAAGGAAAGGCTATCCACTCCAGTAGTCTGGCCTAGAGAATTCCATGGACTATACAGTCCATGGGGTCAAAAATAGTTGGACCTGAATGAGCAACTTTCATTCACCACCTCTACACCAGCCCTCTTGGCACACAAGCCTTTGTTTATTTCTCTGGAGCAGCACTACCCAGCTGTTTTGGCACCAGGGACCAATTTAATTGAAGACAGTTTTTCACAGACTGCGGGTGAGGGGAATGGTTTTGGGATGATTCAAGCACATTATATTTATTGTGCACTTTATTTCTAATCTAATGCTGCTGCTGATCTGACAGGACATACAGGTCTGTGGCCCGGAGGTTGGAGATCCCTGCTGTAGTGGACCAGTGTTCCTCTTGCCACTGAGTCTTGACGTATGCCATCCCCCTGCCAAAAGTGTTCAACTCCCCAGCCTCATGCTCCCCTGCAACTCACTCTCAGAAGGAAAGCTACATCATTCCCACCAAGTCATCAATGTCACCTCCTAATGGTAGCCCTTCTGACTTCTCTGAGGAGGCCAAATCCCCCTACTCTTAATTCATATAGTCTCCATTCATTCATTTTGCGGTACATCTATTTTTAACTCCTTCCTTGTATTAGGTGCAGTTCTTTGCATCAGGAACACATGATATGTAACAAACAAGGTCTCTCCTCTTAACATGATACTATTTTCCACTGTGCTGTTACCGAAAGTGGGATCCAGCTGCTTACCCCTCTGAAGCCACTCTAAAGAGGCAAAGTTGGTGGAAAAGAATGTTTGCTTTATTTTAGAGGCCAGCAACGTGATGAGGGGTCAGCGCAGACTCCTGTCCAAAGGTCAACTCCCCCACCCCTCTTCTGCCTGCCCCACGGACAATCTTGCCCACAAAAAGTGGGCAAGAGCTTTTATGGATGGAGGGAGGGGGTTGCATACAATCAACTTTGACATTTGTCTTGAAATTGGTCACAGTGTGGTCTGCTCAGCATCAACTTTATCACTGTAAGTACAGTTAGTTTTCATTCCAGGGTCTGTTGGTTTCCATTTCGTTGAGGCCAGTTCTTAGAATTGTGGCAGACGGTTCATGTCATGGCTATAGTCTGATTATCATGTAGTTAACTCCTTCCACCTGGTGGGGGTTTTAGTATCTACAAGACAGCTCACAGGAGGAGGAACCAATCAAATTCACTTGAATTTGCTTATTGATTAAGTTATTATTATTTTGTCCTATTTAACTACTCCCCTTTGCTTCTGTGTTTTCTCACTTCTCCAGTGAAACTTATCTTTTGGCTAAAGTTTTTCTACAAGCAAAAGGCAAGCAGACTGGGACTGACATATATACAGTACTATATGTAAAATAGCTAACTAATGAGAACCTACTGTATACCACAGGAAACACGACTGAATACTCTGTAACGACCTATATGGGGAAATAATCTAAAAGTGGATATATGTATAACTAATTCATTTTGTGTACAGCAGAAACACAACACTATAAATCAACTATACTTCAACAATTTTTTTTTTTAAGGCAAGTGGAGGATGGGGATGGGGATGGGGGTGGGGTAAGGACCATAGGGTCCTGCTCTGTTTCACTGCTAAGCTGAATAATGAATAATTAGGTTTCTTGAGTGGCGCTTGTGGTGAAGAATCTGCCTGCCAATGACACAAGAGACACAGATTCGATCCCTTGGTTGGGGAGATCCCCTGGAGTAGGTAGGCACTGGCACTGTACAGTCTGGAAAATTCCATGGGCAGAGGAGCCTGGCAGGCTACAGTCAGTGAGGCCACAAAAATGCAGACACAACTGGGCGACTGAGCATTGATCACTCTAAGAGGCACGGATATGAAGAACAGACATGTAGGCACTGGGAGGGAAGAGAAGGGTGGGATGAAGTGGGAGATTAGGACTGACCTGTATAAATTACCATGTGTAAAATAGATACCTAGTGGTAAGCTGCTGTGTAGTACAGGGAGCTTAGCTCAGTGCTTTGTGATTACCTGGGGAGATGGGATGAGGGTGGGGTGGAAGAGAATATATCTATACACTTGGCTGATTCACTTCATTGTACAGCAGAAATTAACACAATATTGTAAAGCAATTACACTCCAATAAAATCACTTCTCGGGTTACACTAATGTTACATGAAATGAATAAAATATGGTAATGTGTTGGAGCATCACTATGTTCTTAATTTAGGTGGAGTCATTGTGAAAGCCTCCCTGAGGAAGTAATGGTTGAGAGCTGGAACATGAGAACACAGCAATGGGAAGAACTGAAGTGAACCCAGGAGGGAAAAATCAGGTGTAAAGGCCCTGACAGGAGTAGAGGAACTACTGAGGTACCTTTGAGGCAGAGAAAGAAGGTATAGCCAGTAGACATAGAGCACGGAAATATGGGAGGCTGTGGGTGGAGGTTGAGCCCAGATGACTTTTATTGTTTATCAGAAATGGAATCATGGTTTTATTCTGGGAGTGGTAGAAAGTCAGTGGAAAGTTTTAAATAAGAAGATTACTTGACCTTATGAACATTTTAAGAAGTCATTGGCAGCTGAGAGCATAGTTTCCAGGGCAATAGTGAGACAGTAAGACCCATTAGAAGTAGTTCCATTCAAGTTTTTAATCAAGTTAAGAGACAATGGCTCTCCTTGGAGTATAACAGTATACATGAAAGAAAGCACTGGAAATTGGGATGTAATTTGGAAATTGAATCAACAGAACTTCCTAATGCCTTAAAACAGGGGTCCCCAACCTACATAATCTAATGCCTGATGATCTGAGATGGGGCCGATGTAATAATAATAGAAATAAAATGCACAACAAATGTAACGTACTTGAATCATCCTGAAGCCATTCCCCTACTACTCCCCCCAATCTGTGGAGAAATTGTCTTCCAGGACACCAGTCCCTGAAAAGATGTGAAAGGATAAAATAAAGGAATCTAAATTCTTTGGGTTTTGGTGGGAGCACAGGCGTTGCCATTTTCTAAGATGGGGAATTCTAGGGAAGACGTTTTAGCTTGGTCAAAAAGTAATTGTGATTTTATACTGAATATTAAATCATTATAAGTAGGCTCAAAAACATCTTTATTAATCAAAAGAGGAACCATTGCAATCAACACATTTTTGCCAGCAAAAAATAAGTTTGTTTATTCCTTTTGCATAAAAATGCATGCTTCAGGATTCGGTGAACTCTTGGAAAGCATTTTCTGACTCCTGCTGGTGTGGAAGCAACTGGCTGCAAAAAGTTATTGAGGTGCCTGAAGAAGTGGTAGTTGGTTGGCAAGAGGTCAGGTGAATATGGCAAATGAGGCAAAACTTGGTAGCCCAATTCGTTCAACTTTGGAAGCGTTGGTTGTACAACGTGAGGTAAGGTGTTGTCATGGGAAAGAACTGGGCTCATTCTGTTGACTAATGCTGGCTGCAGGCATTGCAGTTTTCAGTGAATTTCATTGATATGCTGAGCATACTTCTCAGATGTAATGGTTTCACCGGGATTCAGAAAGCTGTAGTGGATTAGACCAGCAGCTGACAGTCAAACAGTGCCCATTTTTTGGTATGAGTTTGGCTTTGGGAAGTGCTTTCAAGCTTCTCGGTCCAGCCACTGAGCTGGTCATCTCCAGTTGTCATATAAAATCCACTTTTAGTCAAACATCACAATCCAATTGACAAATGGTTTGTTGTTGTTACATACAATAAGAGAAGACAACACTTCAAAAAATGATTTTTTTGATTTTTCCACCAACTCATGAGGCACACATTTATCAAGCTTTTTCACCTTTCCAATTTGCTTCAAATGTCAAACCTCCATAGAATGGTTGACATTGAAGTCTTTGGCAACTTTTTCTGTACTTGTAAGAGAATCAGCTTGGATTATCCCTTCATTTGGTTGTTGTCAGCTTCCAATAATTGACCACTATACTCCTCACCTTTTTTTTAATATTTTCCTTCACCTGAATTTTATTTCACTTTTTAAAAATTATTTATTTTAATTGAAGGGTAATTACAGTATTGTGGTTGTTTTTGTCATGCATCTACATGAATCAGCCACGGATGCACATTACACTCCTTATCTTTAAGGCTCTTGTCTCCTTTGCGAAACTTCTTGAGCCACCACTGAACTGTACATTCATTAGCAGTTCCTGGGCCAAATGTATTGTTGATGTTGCAAGTTGTCTTTGCTGCTTTATGACCCATTTTGAAATCAATTTTAAAAAATCACTTGAATTTGCTTTCTGTCTAACATCATTTCTAAAAAATAAACAAAGTAATAAGTCATAAGCAAAAAAAAAAAAAGTGAAAAGTGTGCATTAAAATGATGTATTGTCCATGGGGTTGCATGAGAGTTGGACCCAACTGTGCACACATGCATAGTATAACATAACATTTATTTAAGAATATATTCCAATATCGAACAGGAAAATTCAACAGAGTAAAAGTGCAGTTATTTTGTACCAACCTAATAGGTGAAGGAGTATGGATCTTGGAAATCAATAGTTATGTTTTATATCTGTTCTGGGTGCCTGTTAAAATAGTCAAGTGGCAGGGTCAAGTGAGCAATTGAGCCCTGAGATAGAGAACAGTCATGATGAAGGAAATGTGTTTGAATGTCAGCCTACTAATGACATTATAGCCCTGAAGTCTGATGAGTTCACTTAGTCAGAGAACAATCATCAGTTCTAAGACTGAACCCTGAAGCACTCCAAAGTAAAAATTGAGCAGAGAACCAGCAAAGGATACAGAAAATAACAAGTGAGCTAGGAAAATAACAACAACAACAAACAAAAAATATAGAAAGTATAGTGTTCTTGAAACTATATAAATGAAAACACCTTAAAGATTAAGAGAAACACCTGTAACTTTTATTGCAAACCCCTTAAATAATGATTCACTGTTTTGCAGATGAGAAAAATGTACTTTGACAATGAATCAGTACATGAGGCTCAGGGAAGGAGTCTACCTAAGGGCCCTAAAGGGGGATGAGTAATATGACGTTAATTTTTTTTTTCTAGTTTAAAGAATTAATAATGCTTGAATGATAAACTGTCATTTTCCTTGGAGATTGGTCAGCCCTTATAATGGACCTTGCATGGAGGAGAAAGATCTCTGAGCAGAGATTCTGTACATCACAGAGAGATGAAGCTGACACAGTCTCATGCATGCAGACCCAAAGAGCAAACATCCCATGGTGGTTGGTCCAGACCTTTTTGCCTTTGCATCCTCTCCACCCACTACCAGTTACTCCAGCTTTTACTTCCCTGTGCATTAGCCTGTAAATCATAGCCATGTGAATCTTCCCTGGAAATAATGTGTACACATAAAATACACGTATGTATACATCTAATATGCTTGTGTATATTACATGAATATGTACAATAGATATCTATATATATGTACTATATGTATACTTTAGGATGTGTATACATTTTATATGTATATCTTGAAAATTTTATATGTGTATATATAAAATATATAATCTATGTATATAATATATATCCATGTACACATATTTTATTTATATATATATATATCTTACTTCAAAATTATACATTCTGTGCTGTACTAAGTTGCTTTAGTCACGTCCAGCTCTTTGAGACCCCATGGACCATAGCCCACCAGGCTCCTCTGTCCATGGGATTCTCCAGGCAAAAATACTGGAGTGGGTTGCCATTTCATACTCCAGGGTATCTTACCAACCCAGGGATCAAAGTAGCATCTCCTGTGTCTCCTGCATTGGCAGATGGATTCTTTACCACTAGCCCCAGTGTGTGTTTCGGTTCAGTTGCTCAGTCTTGTCCGACTCTATGTGACTCCATGGACTACAGCATGCCAGGCCTCCCTGTCCATCACCTGGAGTTTACTCAAACTCAACATCAATCAAGTTGGTGATGCCATCCAATCATCTCATCCTCTGTCATCTCCTTCTCCTCCCAACTTCAATCTTCCCCAGCATCAGGGTCTTTTCCAATGAGTCAGTTCTTTGCATCAGGGGGCCAAAGTATTGGATATCAGTCTTCAGCATCACCGACTTGATGGACATTGAGTTTGAGTAAACTCCAGGAGTTGGTGATGGACAGGGAGGCCTGGCGTGCTGCAGTTCATGGGGTCGCAGAGAGTTGGACACGACTGAGCGACTGAACTGAACTGAACTTCAGCATCAGCATCAGTCCTTCCAATGAATATTCAGGGTTGATTTCCTTTAGGATTGACTGGTTGGATCTCCTTGCAGTCCAAGGGAATCTCAAGAGTCTTCTCCAACACCACAGTTCAAAAGCATCAATTCTGCGCTCAGCTTTCTTTATAGTCCAACTCTCACATCCATACATGACTACTGGAAAAACCATAGCTGTGACTAGATGGATCTTTGTTGTATACATATATTATATTTATATATAATATATGATCTTTATATATATGTGTGTGTGTGTGTATATATATATATATATTACAATACCTACATTGGGTTATACCCTTTTTCTTCACCTGATCAACCTATCTGCAATAGTAAGAATAATCTAAGTCCTTAATTATGATCTAATGTTCTAAGTCCTTAATTATGAAGCCTATACTGTATCAGGCTTTGTTGGAAAATTCACAAACCGTGAGCTCTTTCTGGCAAAGTGGTAGAGAAGTTACACAGATAATTTAATATGCATAGCTAGTTTAATTGTCTCCAAAATTAATATTCCTGTTCCATAATAACTTTCTTTAGGAATTAATCATCCAAATAATTCTCAGTACTCTACTCTGCTTTATTCCAGCTGACTTAGCCCTTCTCTTAATACTTCCAGATACTCACATAAAATTAAGTTACAAAGCTTTTCTTTCTTTCCTTCCAGAAACTTACTAAACATCAAGAGATTGGCAAAGATAATTTGTGAGTCATTCACATTTTTGGTTGCTTTTTTCATTTTCACACTGGCTGCTGTCAGTTTTCACTCTCCAGATAAGCATTATACATGAAGATAAGAGTTTTTAAAATGAGGCTGCTTCACACTTGTGACACAATATTTGTATGAGTAACCATCCTGCTCCCGTCAGTGATGGTGGGTATTAAAACCATTCCCAGTAATCAGTAGATATAAAATGCCATCCCTGAATGTTGGCTGATTTTAAAAGAAATAATTATCTGATACTTTTTTGAAAATATGTTAAGGATTTTTTTAAATGTATCTAAGTGTCTTGAAAATACTTAACTGATCTTTTTTGTTGTTTGGTTACTCAGTTGTATATGACTCTTTGCGAGCCATAGACAGCATCACACCAGGATTCCCTGTCCTTTACTATCTCCCAGAGTTTGCTCAAACTGGTGTCTGAGTCGACGATGCCATCCAGCTGTCTCATCCTCTGTCGCCACCTTCTCCTTCTGCCCTCGATCTTTCCCAGCATCGGGGTCTTTTCTAATGAGTCAGCTCTTTGCATCAGGTGGCTGAAGTATTAGAGCTTCAGTATCAGTCCTTCCAATGAATATTCAGGACTGATCTCCTTTAGGATGGACTGGTTGGATCTCCTTGTAGTCCAAGGGATTCTCAAAAGTCTTCTCCAACACCACAGTTCAAGAGCATCAGATCTTTGGTGCTCAGCCTTCTTTATGGTCCAACTTTCACATCTGTACATGACTAGTGAAAAAAAAAGCTTTAACTATAGGTACCTTTGTCAGCAAAGTGATGTCTCTGCTTTTTAACACACTGTGTAGGTTTTTCATAGCTTTTCTTTCAAGGAGTAAGCATCTTTTAATTTCATGGCTGCAGTCACTGTCCAGAGTGATTTTGGAGCCCAAGAAAATAAGGTCTGTCAGATCCCTGCTGCAGTCATACAGGTCCTGACTAGCTGTGTGACCTTGGACAAGTCACGTCACTTGTCTGAATCTTCAGATTCTTGCCTGTATGGGAAGTTAAGGGCAGTATCTGCTATAAAGGGTTGCTTTGAGGATTACAGGCCCTAGCAAATGTATTTAGATCAGTGCCTGGCACAGATTCATGCTGAGAAGAATGTTTGCTGTATTATTACCATAAAGACTCTTTGAATGAAACTGTAAATAAATAAATAAATAAATAAACAACAAGCCTGACCTAATAGGCAGCTGCTGAGAGGAGGCTCATCGGCAAGGCAAGACCTCTGAGATGAGCTCCATCCAACCTTCGGAACAAGACTTTTTCAATGACAGATTTCTACTAGAAAACAAGGGGAAAAAAGTCTTTTGTTTCATGTTTTTGTGGACAAATTATCTCGGACATCTAGAATATAGTGCACACTCAATGATTATATTGTATTTGCTTCATTGAAGTGACTTCAACTCTACTCTAAATGCTTTTCCCCATAGATCATACTCTTTCCTTCTGATAGTAATTTCATTTCCTGATTTAAACATAGTCTTACAGAAAAAGATTGTAGCCACCCTGCTTTTATTTACAAACCAAGATTCCACTTTTTTTCTGGGATTTGACTTTCCCCAAGTTCTCTCTCTCTATATTTTTTTAAGCTCATAGTTTATTACCAAAAAGGTGTATTACATAGAAATTCAATTTTAAGCCATAAAAACTTTAAAGATACTGACTCCATGTATGAAAACTAGAATTCAGAATTGGTGAGGAAATCCACAGTAGTTTTGTGGTAAGCATGTCTAAGGACTCATGGAAACTTGCTAAAAGGAACATATGTTGAAGTGTCTTAAAAAAACAAAACTATAAAATGCTATGAATAAGTTTTTATTATTGTATTAAAAGCCAAGAATATCAAGTGAGTATTAGGGATTATTCTATGAGGCTGGATTTTCCTCCAGTTTTACAGACATATAATTGATAGAATATATGATAGAATTGATAGAATTATATAAGGCATATAGCATAATGTCTTGACTTAAATATATTGTGAAATAAATTTACCACAGTAACTTCTGTTAATATCATTATCTCCTAGGAATACAAAAAGAAAATAAAACAAAATTTTTTCCTTGTTTTGAGAACCCTTAGGCTCTGCTTTCAATAACTCATTTACACTGGATTCTAGTGTTAGCTATAGTCATCATGTTGTATATTACATCTCTAGTACTTATTTGTCTTATAACTAGAAGTTTATACTTTCTGACCACCTTCATCCAAATCCTGTTTACTTATCTTCCACTTCTGGTAACCTCAAATCTGATATTTTTTTTTTTTTACAAGTTTAACAGGGTCTATCCATGTTAGCTCAAATGGCAAAATTTCATCTTTTATGGCTGAGTAGTATTTCGCTGTATATAGATACCACAACTCCTTTATCCATTTGTCTGTCAATAGATACTTTGTTTCTATGTCTTCCCCATTGTAAATGATGCTGCTACAAATATGGAGGTGCAGATACTTCCAACATAGTATTTTTATTTTCTTCGCATATATTCCCAGAAGTAGAATTGCTGGATTTTTGTAATTTTTTCAGGGACACTCATGCTGTTTTCCATAGTGGCTCCACCAGTACACAGTCCCATCTACAGTGCACACAGGTTTCCTTTTCTCTACATACTTGCCAGAATTTGTTGTCTTTTTGATGATAGCCATTCTAACAGGCATGAAGTGATAAGTCATTGTTATTTTGACTGAATCTTCTCTAATGATAGTGATTTCAACACCTTTTCATGTAGCTTTGGGCCATTTGTATATCTTCTTTGGAAAAATGACTATTCAGGGCTTTCACCCATTTTAAAATTTGGATTATTTCTTGGTTTGCTGTTGAGTTCCGTATGTTCTGGATATTAACTTCTTATCAGATTCATGATCTGCAACTATGTTTTCCCATTCCATTGGTTATCTTTTTTTTCTCATTGGTCATGTATTTTGCTCTGCAGAACCTTTCATTTTGATGTAGTCTCACTTGTTTAATTCTTATTTTGTTGCTTACACTTTAGGGGTTATATCCAAAAAAGCACTGCTAAGACCCATGTCGATAAGATTTTTGTTAGATTTTATTCTAGGAGTTTTATGGTTTCTGGACTTATGTTTAATTCTTTCATACATTTTGAGTTAACTTTTGTGAGTGGTATAAAGTAGGAGTCCAGTTTCATTATTTTACATGTGAAAATCCAATTTTCCCAGCACATTTTTTAAAGAGACTATCTTTTCCTCAATGAGTATTCTTTGCCAAATATTAGTTAACTTGATATGTATGGGTTTATTTCTCAGCTCTTCATTCTTTTCCATTGGTCTATGTGTCTCTTTAATGCCAGTATTGTACTGTTTACTGATTACTGTAGCTTTATAGTATAGTTTGAAATCAGGAAGTGTGATTTCTCCTGCTTTATTTTTCTTTCTCCAGATCGCTTTGACTATTTGCGGGTCTTTGACAGTTCCATATAAATGTTAGAATTATTTTTCCTATTTCTGTAAAAAAAATGCCATTGGAATCTTGATAGGGGTTGTATTGACCTATAGATGAACATTTTAACAACATTAATTTTTACAATACATGAACATGGATATATTTCCATTTATTTGTATCTTCAGTCTTTCATCAGTGTTTTATAGTTTTCAGACCTCCTTGGTTAAATTTACTCCTAAATATTATATTATTTTTGATGCTATTGTGAATGAGATTGTTGTCCTTATTTATTTTTCAGATCATGTGTGGTTTTTGTATAGACATGCTACCGATTTTTGTATGTTAATTTTGTATCCTGCAACCTTACTGAATTTGTTGATTATTTCCTATACATAAAATTGTCATCTACAAATTGGGACAGTTTTACTTCTTCCTTTCAAATTCTGATGCCTTTTATTTCTTATTGCCATCTGAATGCTTCAGCTAGGACTACCAGTACTGTGTTGTGTAGCACTAGTGAAAGTGGACATCCTGTTCCATTCCTGACGTTAGAGGAAAAACTCTCAACCCTTTCACCATTGAGTATGGTGTTAGCTTTTTGTTTGACACTTAAAGCCTTTGTCACGTTGAAGTATGGTCCATCTATACATAATTTGTTAAAAGTTTTTATCATGAACAGGTGTTGAATTTTATCAAATATATTTTACACATCTATTAAGGTGATTATATAAAATTTCCTTGTTTTTCCATTCTGTGAAAGTCTTAAGGAGCACATTTACAATTCAAAAATGCTCATCTACACAGTATCCTCTGGGATGCCAAGACTTACAGGATGAGAGAGCCCATGCTCACCAATCTACTTGTATGAATTAGGTGGGTAAGATTCAGAGGGCTTCTGCAGTTTCCAATTCTCTTGGAGCATTTTTTACGTTTAGATCTCCTGCAATTTTCTTTTGACATAAAGCAATTGCATATCCATGTTCAAAGAAGTGACAAAGTGAAGTGGTTTCTGGGTGAAGAGTTATAGGCTTGGTGATCACTGAGTGGTTTCATTTAGACACAGGGCTTTCCCTGTCTTTGGGGTAAGGAGAGAAGGTACGAAGAAAGAGGGGTCCAACTGAGGAGATGAAAGTTACCAAGGTCTGAATTTCTCTTTAAAACATAAATATTATTATGCCAAATTTTCCAAGATGGAAATGACTCTAAGAGGCGTATTTCTCCTTTGATAAATTATGTTAATTCAAGGTTGTTTCACTCCATAAACTAATTGATAAATTTTGTGACAATTTATTTTAAAAAGCAACAGTTCCTGAAGTTTTACATGGCTGCCCTGTATTTTCATGTATCTCTAAAGGCTTAGTTATTATAACAGTGTGTATGCCATTTTGCATTTGCCACTTTTTGCTTAACATGTTTTTCATGTTTCAATACAATCTTCCTAATTAGCATTTTGAAATCTTCCTGGCTTAAATGGACATTCCAATGAGTATCTTTTTACCTATATATTTTTTATTTTGAATTCATGCTTAAAGTTCTTTGGGGTAGGTTATCTGTACCAATCAAACCAACCACCCTTACGGTTGTGACTCTGTAATATTATATTGTCTTCCAAAATGCCAGGTAATTTACTTCCCTGGTCATAGAGTAGGAGTACAATGATTTCAACTCAAGGTTGAACCGCAGTGTTAAGGAAAGCATGCAGTCTGTCAGTTGAGTTTCAACTATTTGAGGATAGCAGGCGTGTATGGTGGTTCCTCAGCTTGAAGAAAACCCACAGGAACAGCAATTCTCATCTCTCTATAGAGTAGTGATCACAGCTTCTAATGCCCTCATAGTTCTTGCAGGGAGTGCAAATTAATCAAGCAAGGTTATCAGGGAGCCTGTAAGAAGAAATAGAAACTATACAAAAAATGGAGTGTGCAAGCACTGTCCGCCCTATCCATCCCCATCTTATAGAATCATCTCTACTCAGGTCCAGCTGAAATGTCCTGATTTCAAAATTTTGGCCACTAGTTCAAATTTATTATGTATAAAGCATACAGGAGGGAGCGAGGAAGGAAGGACAGAAGACAGGAAATGAACAATTGGTTGGAAACCTCTGTATACAGACTTAATAATGTATTATCTGCAGTAATTTTTTCTCTGTGGAAGTAAGGCAAGTCACAGTGAGAAGATGCCTTGTAAAACTGTTGACTGGAGTTGGTACTGATATAAAAAATACAAAATGAAAGAGCTAAGCAACCAGCAACATCTAAAAGAAATGTCGTTTGCAATGATACACGGTACGCATACTTGAAAAGCAGAATTAGATGCTGGGCTCTAGCAGATGTAATTATATAGCATGATAAAGTAAGGCACAAAAAGAGTTGAACGACTCTTTCCAAATTACAAAGCTGTGAAGCATTCAGCAGTCAAGTAGTAAAAAGGAAAAAAAAAAGTGCTTTAATTTGCGTAACCCATTTTCCCCCCAGAACAAAATGCCTAGGGTGCACGATGCTTTCAGGAGTTGCAGAATGACTGCTGTTCCTCTCCACTCATTTTCCAAGTGATTTAATTTCTTCAATAAGATCACCTACGCCCTCGATAGTGTGTCTTTTTTCAGGTTTGCCTTTGTACATGAGAAAATGTGACAGCGAGGAGGGAGGAAAAACCTCTAAATCAGGGACGGATATTGACACAGATAAGAGAATTCAACCCTCCAAGAATGAATCTCCTCATTGCTCAGTGTCCTGTCGAGTTTATTCTTGCATGTTTGGGGATAAGGCAGGAGTAATCCTATTTGCATGACCACCTGAAATTGTCTGCAAAGCTGCCGGCTATCAAACAAGTAGAGTGAGAGGAAAATGGAAGCATATTTAGAGGAATAAAAGACAGGAGGGTTATTAAAGCCACTGAAGAGGGCATTTTGCCGTCAAGACAAAAACCCAGACGATTCTTTACTGGGGAATAGTTTCAAGCAAAGAATGTAAACAAAAAGGACAACTAAAATTTTATGTAAATTGCCTTTTGCTAGGATAATGAAAGACTGGGGACTGGCAGGAATGACTGAATCCACAGATTTCAGTTCATTATTCCTTGTTTTTCTGTTGCCTTTGGCAGAGTCTTCAGTGCCAGTATTTCCGCAGGTTCAAAGTACACTTATGCTTAGCTAGTTCACAGGGCTCTCATCCAGAATGTGGAGATTTTAAGTGAGATGCTAGGGCAGATATCTAGGTAATTCAAGCTAAGTTACTCTTGAATTTAAAATGGGCCTGGTGCTCTGGGAAGACCCAGAAGGATCTGGTAGAGAGGGAGGTGGGAGGGGGGATCGGGATGGGAAATACATGTAAATCCATGGCTGATTCATATCAATGTATGACAAAAACCGCTACAATATTGTAAAGTAATTAGCCTCCAACTAATAAAAATAAATGGAAAAAAAAAAAAAAAAGAAATGCAATAAATAAATAAATAAATAAATGGCCTCACAGATGTATTGATCCTTAGGTATGTTTTTCCAACAAGCTACTGAAATTGAATTTATCACTAATATTTTCTAAGCCTGGCTGATTTGGGAAACTCCTCTAGTGAAGGACCCTGCAATGCTTCCTTGGACTAGAAAAAAATCATAATAAATAATCCTTTACAAGGCCCTGTCACTCAAATCAAGCTCTTGCCTCCTCTCCTTCCCTTATTTCCTTGATGTTAAAGTCTGCTCCTATGATAAATGCTGTCTCACATTTCGTATCCCTTCTAAATCTCTTCATCAGTGCCTTGCCTTGTGAAATCACACATAAACCATATAATACAGGTGAATAGTGTGCCCTGGAGATACCGTCCTGTAGAGAGATGGCATGACCATCATGTACACTGATTAGACAGTTACTCTGTGGCAGGCCTTGACTAGACAGACCTTTGTTGGCAAAGTGATGTCTCTGCTTTTTAATATGCTGTCTAGGTTGGTCATAACTTTTCTTCCAAGTAGTTCAGTTCAGTCACTCAGTTGTGTCCAACTCTATGCGACCCCATGAACCACAGCATGCCAGGCCTCCCTGTCCATCACCAACTCCCGGAGTCCACCCAAACCCATGTCCCATGATGCCATCTAACCATCTCATCCTCTTGTCATCCCCTTCTCCTCCTGCCCTCAATCTTTCCCAGCCTCAGGGTCTTTTCCAGTGAGTCAGCTCTTCACATCAGGTGGCCAAAGTATTGGAGTGTCAGCTTCAACATCAGTCCTTCCAATGAATACCCAGTACTGATCTCCTTTAGGATGGACTGGTTGGATCTCCTTGCAGTCCAAGGGACTCTCAAGGTCTTCTCCAACACCACAGTTCAAAATAATCAGTTCTTCAGCACTCAGCTTCCTTCACAGTCCAACTCTCACATCCATACATGACCACTGGAAAAACCATAGCCTTGACTAGAAGGACCTTTGTTGGCAAAGTAATGTCTCTGCTTTTTAATATGCTATCCAGGTTGGTCATAACTTTCCTTCCAAGGAGTAAGCATCTTTTAACTTCATGGCTGCAATCACCATCTGCAGTGATTTTTGGAGCCCAAAAAAATAAAGTCAGCCACTGTTTCCACTGTTTCCCCATCTATTTCCCATGAAGTGATGGGACCAGATGCCATGATCTTAGTTTTCTGATTGTTGAGCTTTAAGCCAACTTTTTCACTCTCCTCTTTCACTTTTTAGTTCCTCTTCGCTTTCTGCTGTAAGAGTGGTGTCATCTGCATATCTGTGGTTATTGATATTTCTCCCGGCAATCCTGATTCCAGCTTGTGCTTCTTCCAACCCAGTGTTTCTCATGGCGTACTCTGCATATAAGTTAAATAAGCAGGGTGACAATATACAGCCTTGACATACTCCTTTTCCTGTTTGGAACCAGTCTGTTGTTCCATGTCCAGTTCTAACTGTTGCTTCCTGACCTGCATACAGGTTTCTCAAGAGGCAGGTCAGGTGTTCTGGTATTCCCATATCTTGCAGAATTTTCCACAGTTTGTTGTGATCCACACAGTCAAAGGCTTTGGCCTAGTCAATAAAGCAGAAATAGATATTTTTCTGGAACTCTCTTGCTTTTTCGATGATCCAGCAGATGTTGGCAATTTGATCTCTGGTTCCTCTGCCTTTTCTAAAACCAGCTTAAACATCTGGAAGTTCACGGTTCACATATTGCTGCAGCCTGGCTTGGAGAATTTTGAGCGTTACTTTACTGGCGTGTGAGATGAGTGCAATTGTGCAGTAGTTTGAGCATTCTTTTGCATTTCCTTTAACCAGTACTTAGTAATATAAATGATGATGAAGAGAAAGACAATAGCGATGATAGGCAATGTGTGTTTGGCATTTTGCGTGTGTGTGTTTCAAGCAAAGTGCACGGTACTTGACATAGATTATAATCTTGTTCCATTAGAATAACTACTCTGTGAGATCAATACTGTTGTCAACCCAAATTTTTAATTTTAGGTGATGAATACCAAGGGATGTAGAAATAAATTAATTAATTAATACAGTTTGGGTTTTAGTTGTGGTACTCTGGTTGCAGAGTGTGTGGGCTTAGTATCTGCAGCACATGGGCTTAGCACTCTGCAGCATGCGGGATCTTAGTTCTCCTGCATTGTAAGGTGGATGCTTAATCTCTGTACCACCAGAGAAGTCCCACAAATTATGTCTTATGAATGGTCATTCGATGTGTTCTGCTTGAACACAGTGAGTCCTTCTACTACATCAGAACCAGTACTTCTAAGTTTTCACCGGGCAGGTACCATATCCATCTTTGGCTTCTGAGGAATGAATGGAATATGAAGAAACTATGTAGCAAAACACAAAGGATAGCCCTGTTTGCCTGGAGTAGTGTGAGGAAATAACCAAAGAGAAGTAAACAAATTAAGGGGGAAAATACTGAATACTTCCATTAACACATTTGCAGAAGTCTTTGGGGTCTGTCCTAGCCATCTAATTATTAAATCAAAGAGCTTCATCTGTTTTTTCTAGGGTCCCCTTAAAGCATCACACCAAAAGTGTGCTTCAAAGCATTTAATATCAAGGAGCCAGTTCCCAAGTAGATTGAGGTAATGTCTTAGGAGTTTTAGGATCTACCCATTCCAGGGGAGAACCTTGTGAATATTGCACTTAGTGGATATTTATTTATTTCAGTTTTTGATGCTTAGGAATCAAGTGGTTAACAATTAGTTTCCAATCATTATACACATTCTCTCATACCCACTGAAGCATTTTTTGTATTAGAAAAAAATATAGCAAACTCGTCAGAACAACGGTTACAGTATTACTCTTTTTCCCATCACAGTATCATGAAACTTACTTGAGAGGAATTAAAGAATGAGGATATGGTTTTAATGTGATTTAAAAAGAGGGGTAAGTCATCATTATTGTTTATTTATCGGACAAATATTGGTGGGATCCTGTTTTATGTTAGGGCTTGGCTAAACTTGCTGGAGAAAGCAAAGATGTATAAAGACATAGGAGTCATTCCATCAGTACAATGTTAATTGCAAAATTCACTATGTGGAGGATAAATATCTTGAGTCATCTATAATTTGTTATCCACTTCATTCTCTTCATTTGCAAAGACAATGATTCTGTTAGTAAATATGTAAACAGTGGCTATTAAAGCATAAATACATCCATTTCACTACCTCTTTCCTTTTGCTAATAAAATAAATCTTCTCTATTAATAAACTTCTATGCGCAAATGTAGTTTATAGTTGAATTGCACTTAGACATGAAAAACACGCCCCGAGTGTGCAGTGCTAAAAATGATATAGGTATCTAGAAGTGAGACACTAGAAAAATTGATCACAATCCTTCGGATCTAACTTCATGGTCTTCATGGTGGTGTTTATTAAAGAATTAAAAGCACATTTATTTTCAGGACTTTTGTTACAAAAATGATAGTTTTACTATACCCTTAGAAATTATATCTGCAATTATATTACTTAATATTTTGTTCCAATACATTTTCTCTATGAGATGTTTCCACTCATTCAGATACTGACTATAAAAGCAATATGAAATGTGGAGTTTAAGTTATGATAAAAAAAAATTTAAAACCTTATTGGCAAACAGGGAGAAGTGGCAGTTTTATATTTTCATTGCCTTCTCTAAATAACTGCCCGACCTTCTACTTCATGCTGGTAATGTAGGTAATGAATATAAATCCCTTATATATTTGTAAAGCACTTGGGTTTTTATTTGCAGTAGTAAGACAGGTGAGGTACCCTGGCCCAAGCAACTAAAATTGGAGGATAATTTTACTTTATTGAGGTGTAACGTGCATACATTGCAGCATGTAAAATGCACTAATCTTGGGCTAGATGAGTTTTTAATCCCTGTGTAATCACCACCCAGATCTAGATATGGAACATTTCCAGAGCTCCACAAAGTCCCTTCATGGCCCTCTCTAGTCAGTAACCAGCCCCACAACCCCCAAAGGGTTTCCCTGGTGTCTCAGATGGTAAAGAATCTGCCTGCAATGCAGAAGACCCAGGTTCGATCCCTGGGTCAGAAAAAGCCCCTGGAGAAGGGAGTGGGAACCCCCTCCAGTATTCTTGCCTGGATAATTCAATCGACAGGTAAGCTTGGCAGGCTGCAGTCCAAGAAGTTGTAAAGAGTTGGACTGAGTGACTAATACCAATCTACCTAATCCTACTAACTACTAATGTGGCTTCTATTAACGCTGATTCCTTTTGCCTGCTCTTGGATGTCATATAAGTAGAATTATGCAGTACATACTCTTTGTGTTCAGGGTTTGTTTTCCCCACTGAACAAAATGTAAAATTACTCTTTGTTGCTGTGTGTAATTGACTGTTGTGCATGGTTAATTCCTTTTCATTGTTAATAGTGTGTTTTATTGTATGTATACAACAGTGTATTTATCCATTCCTTTGGTGAAGGGTACTTGGGTTGTTTCCAGTTTTTGAAGTAGTGGATCAAATACTTTAATAAAACCTTTAAAAAGGTATCAATAAACTGAAACAAAGTAAAGAATATTCAAAAGACCAAAATCTAAATAAAAGCAGAGACCAAAAGTTGACTTTAAACTTAAGGGTCTTTTACTAAACTTGGTGAACCTGAGATTCAAGTGTCCCAGCCTCTCAGATTAACAGGACAGAATAAGCCCCATCTAAGTAATTAGAACAAAGCAAAATCTAAAAGAAGCCTTCTTTATTAAGCTGTAGCCCTCCTATTGGGGTCAAGGTGAAGTCGGCCTAACTCTGCAGGGGGCCGCAAAGAAAACTGCCCATTTTAAAATGAACTGCAAAGTATTGGAGAGAAAGAAATTCACGCTGACATTTTATTTACCCAACTTAGACCCGTGTGAATTTGAAGCCCAGTTTTTACCTCCTGCTTGATCCTAAAATCCTCAAGTCTAAAACTTGATTTAAAATTGTCCTAGGCTATTGGTGCTATCCAGGTACTTGTATGAAACAAATTCGAATTTTCTAAGATGATTCACTTTCAACTAAGGCTTCAAAAGCTTTCATAAAGTTGAGGAAAGATCATGAAACAGGAAGGATCGCACTAGAACAAGAACCAGCAGAAACCTGTATTGCAATGGCAAAATATAGATAATAAAAGAGAATGATAAATATGCTGAATGAAGTAAGAAACTGAAAATGAGTCAGTATAAGAGACCTCAGAAAGTTTAATTTTTGAGAAAAAAACAGAACCTAATAGAATTTTTGGTAATAGAAAATAATGAAAAAGAGGACCAAATATTTGAATTGAAATATATAAATTGCATTTCATCAGAGTTCCTAAAGGAGAGGAGGTAAAGGATGATGAAAAAGACAATATTAGAGGAGATTATAGCAAATAATTTTTCAGACTAAACAAAAGACAATTGATTCTATAATGCCAAAAAAAGAAAGAAAAATATTTAATAGAGTCCACATCTGTTTATACATCATATTGAAAATTGCAGAATGCAAAGACAAAGAGAAGCACCTAATTCAGTTAGAGAGAAAAGACACATTTTCAATGAATGGCAATTGAACTGGCAGTTGATATCTTGGAAGCAAAGGAGGAACCTAGAAGGAGTGTAATAATATCTTCAGAATGAATATTTAGAGAGTAGTTAGAATGGTATGTTCATCAAAAATGTCTTTTTTTTAGATATACTTGACTTGTAATATTAAATGAGTTTCACATATACAACATAATGCTTTGATATTTGTGTATATTGTGGAATAGTCACCATAACAAATCTAGTTTCCATCTATCAACATATGTAGTTGCAGTTCTTTTCTTGTGATGCAGTCTTTTCAAATCTACTCTCTGAAAAACTTTCAATAATGTAAGACTATTATTAATAGTAATCCCCATGCTATTCTTTACGTTAACATGGATTATGTTTTGTACCTGGGAGTTCTTACTTTTAAATACTCTTCACCCACCCCTAATCTCTACCCTCCAACTTCTAGTAACCACGTATGCATTCCCTATATCCATGAACTGCTTTGCTTTTGTCTCTGCTCATTATGCTTGTTTTGTTTTTGTTTTATATTCCATATATAAATGAGATGATCCCGTACTTTACTTTCTTAGCATAATGATCTGAAGGTCCATCCATGTCATTGCAAATGGCATAACTTCCTTCTTTCTTAGGACTGAATAATATTCCATTGTATGCATATGCATGTATGAATATACATACATATATACACATTATATGTATATACACACACACGCGTATGTATATGTGTTTAGGTATACATACCATATCTTCTTTATCCATTCATCCATCAATGAACACTTAGGGTGTTTCCATGTCTCGGCTATGAACATGGGCTGATTCAGATAATGTCTTCAGCGTACTGTTTTCACATCCTTCAGATACGTTGCCAGAAGTAGAATTGCTGGTCAAATGGTAGTTCTGTTTTAAGTTTTAAAAAGCCTTCATATTGTTTTCCATAGTGGTTGCATCAACGGACAAGCCCATCAACAGTGACCAAGGGCTTTATTTTCTCCACATCTTCACCAACACTGTTACATTTAGGTATACTAACAACAAACTATTAGAGAAATTAAGAAAATGTTCCATTTCAGTTACATCAAGAATACCTCGGAAGAATATAACAAAGGAGGTAAAAAGACCTATACCTGGGAAAATAGAAGCCAGAGTGAAAGAAGTTGAAGACGAAACAAATGGAAAGATATGCCCTGCCCGTGTGGTGAAATAATGTTAGAATAACCATACTGCTCAAGGCAACCTACAGTGGAAATGTAATTCCTATTAAAATACTAGTGAGATTTTTTCCCAGAACTGGAACAAATAATTATGAAATCTGTATGGAAACATGAAAAATCCTGAATAGCCAAAGCAATTTTGAGAAAAAGGAGCAAACCTGAAGGCATCTAGCTCCCTGATTTGGAATTATACTCAGCAATCAGAACAGTATGGTACTAGCACAAAACAGATACATAAATCAATACAACAGAATAGAGATCCCAGAAATAAACCCACAGTTATCTGGTTAGTTAGTCTACAACAAAAGACGTAAGAAATATACACTGGGAAAAAAGAAAACAGGCTGTTCAATAGATGGTGTTGGGAAAACAGAACAGCTATTATGCAAAAATGTCAAACTGGACTACTTTCTCATCATATATAAAAATAAACTGAAAATAGATTAAATATTTAAGTGTAAGACCTGAAACTGTAGAGTTGCTAAAAGTTGACATAGGCAGCTCTCTCTTTGACATTAGTCTTAGCAATATTTGGAGAGGGAGGGTATGTCTCATCTGGCAAGAAAAATAGAAGCAATAATAAAGTTTTGTGACTACATCAGACTAAAAAGCTTTTTAACAATGAGGAACACTATCAACAGAATGAAAGATGACCTGTTGCATGCAATGAAATATTTGGAAATCATGTATCTTATAAGGTGCTAATGTCCCAAATATTAATATATAAATAATTTGTAAGACTCAATGGCAAAAACAAATTTTTAATCCAATTTAAAAATGGACAGAAGATCTGAAAAGACATTTTTTCCCCCAAGAATGAATACAAATGCCCAACAGATACCTGAGAAATGCTCAGTATCTCTACTCATTAGAGAAGAGCAAATCAAAACCACAGTGAGGTATCACTTCACACCTGTCAGGATGGCTGTTGTGAAAAAGAAAAAGAAAAAAAAAATCAGTGCTGCTGAGGATGTGGAACAAAGGAAAACCTTGTACTGTTGGTGGAAATGTAAACTGGTACAGCCACTGTAGAAAACAGTATGGAGACTCCTCAAAAAATTAAAAATAGGACTACCATATGATCCAGGAAGCCCACTTTTGGGTATTTTTCCAAAGAAAACAAAACACTAATTCAAAAAGATATGTCTTCATTGCAGCATTATTTACAATAGCCAGGATATAGAAATTCGTGACAATGTGGATGGACCTAGAGGGTATTATGCTAAGTGAAATGAGTCAGACAAAGACAAATACCATATAATTTCACTTATATGTGAAAACTGAAAAGCAAAACAAGTGAAACGAACAAACTCACAAAGAGGTGGTTGTTAGGAAGGGAGTAGAGAGATGCGAATAGATGAGGGGGATTAAGAGGTACAGACTTACATTTATAAAATAAATGAGTCATGGAGATGTAAAATACAGTGTAAGAAATATAGTCAATACTACTGCAATAACTGTGTGGTGACAGATTTTACCTAGACACACAGTGGTGATTATTTTGTAATGTACAAAATCGGGTCACTGCCTTGTACACCAGAAATTAACATAATATTTTAAGTCAGCTGTACTTCAATTAAAGAAAAATATCTTTTAAACACAGATGAAACCAACATCTTTTGAAATGGATAAAAAGATGAGTTTGCTACCTGTGAACCTGTATTCAGGAGAATTCATGAAAATGTACTGTACTATAGAAATTGTGAGTAATGAATGATGTAAATAGCAAATGAATCTAAACAAAGCATTGATTGTATGCAATAAAATCTTATGTAGTTAAAAAATAATAGCAAAATGAAGTAATAGTGTGTAAATTGAGAGAGAAAAAACATTGTTTAAATGTTCTAAGGACTTAGTGTTTGGGGGAAGGGGTAAAGATAATCATGACCTTAATGTTTAATGAACTAGTGTAGATGTTAAAATCTATAGAGTAACAGAATGAAAGCTTTTAACTTGCAAACAAGTAGAAGGAAAAATTAAATCAGGAAAGAAAATTCAATATAAAAGAAGGCAAAGAAAACAAGAATTGAAAACAAAATGTAAGGCAAAGTAGAAAATATAAAATAAGATCATAGAAAAAATCCCCAAATATCAGCAATTTATAAATGGATTAAATGTTTTAGTTTAAAAACACAGATTGTCCAAGTGAATTAATAAAAAAAAAAAAATTGGTTGTATGGTGTTTATGCAAGTGAAAAGTGTTAGTCACTCAGTTATTTCTGGCTCTTTGTGATCCCCATGGACTGTAGCCTGTCAGGCTCCTCTGTCCACTGGGGATTCTCCAGGTAAGAATACTGGAGTGGGTTGCCATGCCCTTCTTCAGGGGTTCTTTCCAACCCAGGTCTCCTGAATTGCAGGCAGGTTCTTCACCGTCTGAGCCACCAGAGAAGTCCAAGAATACTGGAGTGGGTAGCCTATTCCTTCTCCAGGGGATCTTACCAATCCAGGAATCAAACCAGGGTCTCCTGCATTGCAGGTAGATTCTTTACCAGCTGAGCTACCAGGGAAGCATGGTGTTTATAGGGGATTTCAAGTGGCTCATAGTAAAGAATCTGCCTGGAATACGGAAGACACCAGGGTTGCGCCTTCGATCCCTAGGTCAGGAAGATCACCTGGAGAAGAAGATGGCAACCAACTCCAGTTTTCTTGCCGGGAAAATCCCCTGGACAGAGGAGCCTGGTGGGCTACAGTCCATAGGGTTGTAGATTCAGACATGACTGAGCACGTGCACACATGTGTTTATAAGATGCAGATCTAAACTAATTAGAAACAAAAGTTATTAACTAAGAAAAGGAGAAAGATTTATTGAGAAAGCATAAAACTTAAAATGCTAAAATACCTATATCACTATAAAACAAATTGAACATTAAAACAAAAAATATCTGAAATTAAGACAGTGACTATTATATGGAAGAAAATGAGTAATTACATAGGATGACATAACAATTCCAAATCTACCTTCAAATATATTAAAGCCAAAATTAATGGAATTATAACAAGAAAACCCAGAAGAGACCCACACAAGTAAAACCAACTGATTTTTCGAAGAGATGCTAAAGCAATTCAGTGGAGGAATGGTCTTTTTAACAGCTGGTACTGGAGCAAGCTGAGCGCTGAAAAATTGATGCTTTTGAACTGTGGTGTTGGAGAAGACTCTTGAGAGTCCCTTGAACTGCAAGGAGATCCAACCAGTCCATCCTAAAGGAGATCAGTCCTGAATATTCATTAGAAGGACTGATGTTGAAGCTGAAACTCCAATACTTTGGCCACCTCATGCGAAGAGTTGACTCATTGGAAAGAGCCCTGATGCTGGGAGGGATTGGGGCAGGAGGAGGAGGGGACGACAGAGGATGAGATGGTTGGATGGCATCACTGACTCGATGGGCATGAGTTTGAGTAAACTCCGGGAGTTTGTGATGGACAGGGAGGCCTGGCGTGCTGAGATTCATGGGGTCGAAAAGAGTCAGACATGACTGAGCAACTGAACTGAACTGGAGCAGTTGTATATCTATAGGCAAACAAACAAAAACTCTCAATCTGAAACCCACACATTTTTGCAAAATTAATTCAGAATGGATTACAGATGTTTATGTCAAACTAAACTATAATGTTACTAGAGGAAAACATGGAAAGAAATCTTTGAAACCTATAGTGCTATAGTGCAGTGAGGAATTCTTAGCCATAGAAACAAAAATATCTTCCATAAAAGAAAGAAAAAAGTTTAAAAATTGTATTTCATCAAAATTTTAAAAATCTGACCTTCCAAAGACTGTATTAAGAGGATGAAAAGATAAGGTACAGACTGGAAGAAACTACGTATGGTCTATATATCTGACAAAGAACTCATGTCTAGAACATACAAAGAATTCTTGAGACTGAGCAGTAAAAATCAAACAATCCAATTAGAACATAAACAGATAACATGAAGAGAGATTTCACCAGAGAGGATATACAAATGGCAAATGAGCACATGAAACAAATGTTAAATGTCACTATATATTAAAGGCCATGATTAGATTTAATTTGAACAGCTAAACTTAAAAATATTGACAATATAAAATTATGAGACTGATACTAAGAAATTGGATCTCTCATCCATTTTCTCATGGAATGCAAAATGGAACTATACTCTGGAAAATATTTTGACAGTTTCTTTGGAAACTATAGAAACTATATAGTTTCTTTAAAAACTATCATATAATCCAGTAATCACAATTCTGGGCATTTATCAGAAAGAAATGTATATTCATACAAAAAGATTCACACAAATACTCATAATAGCTCTAGTTGGAACAGTCAAAAACTGACAGCATGCTCCTCAATACTTGCATGGTTAAACAAAATGTAATAAATCCTCACCAAAAAATACTACTCAGCAGAAAAATAGCAGTGTTAATTCATTCAATTTGGTTGGACCTCAGAGACATTAAGCTGAATTTAAAAAGCTAATCTCTTAATGTTGTGTACTTTAAGATTCAAGCTATACAACATTTTCAAAATGGAAAAAATTGTTTAGAAAACAGTTTACTGGTTGCCAGGGGTTAGGGTTGGCTTGTCTGTAAAGGAATAGCAGGGGAAAGATCTTAGTAGTAATAAAAGTTTTTCTTTTTTCCAGATTTATTGAAATGATACGTGACACTTAATAAGTTTAGTATGTACAGCATGAAAATCTGATTTACATGTATTATGAAATGATTGCCATAATAAATTTAGTTATCAACCAACATCTCATATAGATATAATTACAGAGATGTATTTTTCCTTGTGATAAGAATTCTTACAATTTACTCTTAAAATTTTTTGTATGTGTCTTATACCAATGTGACTGTAGTCATCATGTACATTATGTCCTTAGTACATATTTCTCTTATAAGTTTGTGCCTTTTGACCATCCCTTCTAATTACCCTTTCCCCCAACCCTGACTTTGACAACCACTGAATCTGATCTGTTTTTCTATGAGTCTGGTTTGTTTTTGTTTTAGATTTCACAAACAAGTGAGATCTTACAGAATTTGTCTTTCTCTGTCCAACTTCACTTAAAGTTCCCTTAGAATCCATCCATACTATCTCAAGGCTGGTAAAAGACTCTGCCTGCAATGTGAGAGAGCTGGGTTCGATCCCTGGGTTGGGAAGATCCCCTGACGAAGGGAAAGGTTACCCACTCCAGTATTCTGGCCTAAAGAGAATTCCATGGACTGTATAGTCCATGGGGTCGCAAAGAGTCAGACACGACTGAGTGACTTTCACTATCACAAGTAGCAAACTTTCATCTTTTTATGAGTGAGTAGTTTTCCATTGTATGTATCTATTCATCCATTGATGGACACTTAGCTGTTTCCATGCCTTGGCTGTTCTAAATAATAAGGTCATGACTGTGAGTGTTTGGTTATCTTTTCAACATAGTATTTTTGTTTCTTTCAGGTATGTTATCAGAAATGGAACTACTGGATCTACTTTTAATTTTTCAGGGACCCTTCATACTGTTTTCCATAGTAGCTGCGCCAATCTACAGTCCTACCAAGAATGCTCAAGCGTTACCTTTCCTCCACATCCTCAAGGTTTGTTATTTCTTGTCTTCTTGATAATGGCCAGTCTAATGGGCATGAGGTGGTATTTTGTTATGGTTTTGATTTGCATTTCCCTGATGAATAATGATGCTCAGCGTCCTCTTATTTACCTGTTGCCCATTTGTATATCTTCTTTCAAAGAATGTTTATTCCTCTGCCCATTTTTAAATTGGATATTTTGTTTCTTTGCTGTTGAGTTGTATGAGTTGTTTATGTATTTTGGATATTAGTCCCTTATCCTATATGTGATTTGCAAAATTTTCTCCCATTCCATAGGCTGCTTTCTCATTTTTGCTGATAATTTTTTTTGCTGTGCGGAAGCTTTTTAGTTGGATATAATACAGCTAATTTATTTTATATTTCATTGCTTATATTTTGCTGTTATGTCCAAAAAATCATTACCAAGACCCATGTTAAGGATTTTTTTCCCTTAGCTTTTTTCTAGGAGTTTCATAGTTTCTGGTGTTACACTTGTTTTTAATCAACTTCAAGTTAATTTTTACGAGTGGCATAATATGGGGGCCTAGTTTCGTCCTTTAAGATGTAAATATCCAATTCTCCTGGTACATTTATTGATGACATTTTTTCTCCATACAGTGTTCTTGGCTCCTTTGTCAAATATTAGTTGACCACATGTGCTTGGGCTTATTTCTGGCTAATGATCTGTTCCACAGGTCTATGTGTCTGTTTTTATGCCAGTGCCACGTTGTTTTGATTATTATTGCTATATAGTAATATAGGTTGAAATCAGAAATTGTGATGACTCTGGTTTTGTTGTTTCTCAAGACTGTTTTGGTTGTTTGGGGTCTTTTGTGGTTTCATATAAATTTTAGGATGGTTTGTTCTATTGCTATAAAAAAGTGCCGTCGATATCTTGATAAGGATTGCATTGAATCTATAGGTGGCTTAATTAGTGAGGACATTTTAAAAATATTTCTAGCAATCCATGAACATGAGATTTTTGCATTTATTTGTTTATTCTTTGATTTCTTTAATCAATGTCTACTTTTCTTGATGAAATTTTCCCTATGCATTTTGTTGGTTTTGATCTATTGTAAGTGGGATAGTTTTCCGTATTTCTTTTTCAGACAATTTGTTGTTCTCATGAAGACATGCTACCGATTTTTATATTTTGTGTACTGCAATTTTGTGTACTGCAACTTTACTGAATTCATTGGTTATATTTATCAGGTTTTTTGGAGTTTTTACCTATCTTCTATATATAAAGTCCTGTCAGTTACAAATTAAGACAGTTTTACTTTCCAATTTGCTTATGCCTTTGTTTCTTTTTTCTTACCCGTTGTGGCAAAACTTCCAGTACTATGGAAAATAGGAGGAGAGAGAGTGGGTACACTTTTGTTGTTTTTGATCTTAGAGTAAAAGCTTTTCAGCTTTTTACCTGTGAGTATGTTAGCTGTGGCCTTGTCATATGTGACCTTTATTATGTTGAGTTATCCTCCTTCTGTACCTAACTTGTTAAGAGATTTTTTTTTATCATAAAGAAATTTGGAATTTTGTCAAATGCTTTTTCTGAATATATTGAGATAATCATAAGATTTTTTTCCTTAATTCTAATAATGTGATATATTACAGTGGCCCCCAACCTTTTTGGCACCAGATACGAATTTCATGGAAGACAGTTTTTCCAGGAACTGGGGTGGGAGGGTTCAGGATAATTCAAGCACATAGCATTTAGCATGCACTTTATTTCTAATCTAATGTCATCTCTGATCTGACAGGAGACAGGAGATACTGGTCCACAGCCCAGAGGTTGGGGACCCATGAATATCATATTTATTGATTTATATTTGTTAAACTGTTCTTGAATTCTGGAGATCATGGTGAATGATCCTTTTACTGTGCTGCTAAAGTGAGTTTGCAGTATTTTATTGAGAATTTATGCATCTATATTCATTAGGGATGTTGGCCTGTAGTTCTTTGGGATAATGGCCTTTTCTGGCTTTGATATCATGGAAGTGTTAGCCTATATAGTGAATTTCGGAGTGCTCCAACCTCTTACCTTGTGGCTCAGCTGGTAAAGAATCTGCCTGCAATGCAGGAGACCTGGGTTCTATCCCTGGGTTGGGAAGATCCCCTGGAGAAAAGAAAGGCTACCCACTCCAGTGTTCTGGCCTGGAGAATTCCATGGACTATATAGTCTGTGGGTCGCAAAGAGTCAGACACGGCTGAGCAAGCTTCATCATCATCATCCCACTTCTTCAATTTTTTGGAAGTTTGAAAAGGACTGGCATTATTATTCTTTTTAAGAAATTAATTTTATTAGAGTGTAATTGCTTTACAATGTTGCATTAGTTTCTGCTGTACAAAGAAGTGAATCAGCAGTATGTAACATGTGTCCCCTCTCTCTTGGACCGCCTTCCCATCCCTCCAGTCCTCACAGAGCACTGAGCTGAGCTCACTGCACTTTACAGCGGGGTCCCACTACCCATCCCACATACACGTGGTAGTATGTATATGTCAGTCCTTGTCTCCCAGTTGGTCTCACCCTCCTCTCTCCCACCTTTATCCACATGCCCATTATCTACACTTGCATCTCTATTCCTGCCCTGCAGATAAGTTCATCTGTACCACTCTTCTAGATTCCAGATGTGTGAGTTAATATATGATGATTGTTTTTCACTGACTGACTTCAGTCTGTATGACAGACTCTAGGTCCATCCAATCTCCACAATTGTCTCAAGTCCCTTCCTTTTTATGGCTGAGTAATATTCCATTGTATACCTGTATCACATCTTTATCCAATCTTCTGTTGATGGACATCTAGGTTGCTTCTGTGTGCTGGCTATTGTAAATAGTGCTGCAGTGAACATTGGCATACATGTGTATTTTTCTGTTACGGTTTTCCCAGGGAATATGCCCCATAGTGAGATTTCTGGGTCATATGGCAAGTCTATTTTTATTTTTTAAAGGAGCCTCCATGCTGTTCTTCATAGTGCCTGTATCAATTTACATTCCCACCAGCAGTATAAGAAGCTTCCCTTTTCTCCACACCCTCTCCAGCACTTATTTGCAGATTTTTTGATGATGACCATTCTGACCAATGTAAGGTACAACTTCATTGTAGTTTTGATTTGCCTTTCTCTGATAAGTAGGGATGTGTAGCATATTTTCTTGTGCATGTTGGCCATCTGTATGTCTTGTTTGGAGAAATATCTATTTAGGTGTTTCACCCATTTTTTGACTGGGTGTTTTGTTGTTTTGATATTGAGTTGCATGAGTTGTTTGTATATTTTGGAGATCAATCACTTGTCAGTTGCTTTGTTTGCAAATATTTTCTTTAGTTCTGTGGGTTGTATTTTCATCTTGTTTATGGTTTCCTTCACTGTGCCGAAGCTTTTAAGTTTAATTAAGTCTCATCTGTCTATTTTTTTCTAGGAGGTGAGTAAAAAATGTCATTGCTATGATTCATGTCAAAGAATGTTTTTCCTGCTTTCCTGTCATAGTTTTATAGTGTCAACTCTGACATTTAGGCCTTTAATCCATTTTGAGTTTATTTTTGTGTATGGTGTTAGGAATTGTTCTGTGTGTGTGTGTACTGAGTCAGTCAGTCATGTCTGACTCTTTGCAGCCCCATGGACTGTAGCCCACTAGGCTCCTCTGTCCATGGAATTTCACAGGCAAGAATACTAGAATGGATTGCCATTTTCTTTTCCAGAGGATCTTTCCGATCCAGAGATTGAACCCACATCTCTTCCATTTCTTGCACTGGCAGGCAGATTCTTTTACCACTAGTGCCACCTGGGAAGCCCAGGAAGTCTTCTAATTTCATTATTTTACATGAAGCTCTCTGGTTTTCCCAGAACTACTTATTGAAGGGATTGTCATTTCTCTGTTGTAGCTTCTTGCCTCCCTTGTCACAGATTAGGTGACCATAAGTGCATGTGTTTATCTCTGCTCTTTCTATCCTGTACCAAAACCAAATCTATGTTTCTGTTTTTCCTCCAGTATCATACTGTCTTGATGACGGTAGCTTTGTAGTATAGTCTGAAGTCAGGGCACCTGACTCCTCCAGCTCTGCTTTTCTGTCTCAAGACGGCTTTGGATAATCAGGATCTGTTGTGTTTTTATACAGCTTGTAAAATTTTTGTTCTAATTCAGTGAAAAATGCCATTGGTAGTTCAATAGGAATTTCATTGAATCTGTAGATAGCTTTAAATATTAAGTAAAATTCATCACTAAAATCACCTGGTCTTGGGCTTTTCTTTCTTGAGAGGTGTCTGATTATTGATTCCATCTTCTTACTAGTAACTGGTCTGTTTAGGTTTTGTATTTCTTCCTGTTTCAGTCTTGGTAGGTTGTATATTTCTAAGAATTTGTTTTTCCATTTCTTCTATTATCCAATTTGTTGGCACATAGAAGTTCATGGTATCTTATTACCCTTTGTATTTCTGTGATATTAGTTGTAATTTCTCCTTTTTTATTTATTATTTTGTTGGTTTGAGTCCTCTCCTTCTTGGTTAGTCAGGCTGAAAATTTGTTAGTTTTTCTTTTGTTACACTAACTTTGGTCTCCCTTTGTTCTTTTTCTAGTTTCTTAAGACAGAGAGTTAAGTTGTGTTAAGACAGTTTTGTAACTTGATTGCAGTGGAATCAATGTTACAGGAATCTATACATGTGATTGTACACCATAGGTCTTTATGCACATCTTGCACCACAGTCTGTTTTCTGGTTCTGATAATATTCTGTAGTTATGAAAATGTAACCATTGAGGAAACTGGGTCAAGTATAGGTGGGATCTCTCTATACTATTTTTGCAACTTCCTGTGAACCTGTAATTATTTTAAAATAAAAAGTTAAAATATAGACTAGGCAAATCCACCATCATAGTGGAAAGCTTTTTCTCATTTCTATTAATAACTGCTAGAACAAGAAAACCAAAAAGAAGAAAAAAGATACATAAGATTTGAACAACTCAGTTAAAACCCTTGTTTTATGGAAATATAAATGGTGGACACAGAACTAAAGTAACAGTGTATATATATATATTCTTTTAAAACACACTTAAATCATTAACATATTACACACTCACACATGTAAATGGCAATATAAACAAAATATCAACCAAAAAAATGAAACTTGGAAAAATCTGTAGTTTTGGAAATTAAGAATCAGTCTTTAGGTAATTAATAAGCTAAATAAGAAATCATAATGGAAATCAGAAAAAATTTCACTGCATGTTAATAGCATAGAAAAAATGATGTCATGTTAGTCTGTGCTTAGAGATAAATCTTTAGCTTTATGTACTGTAGAAAATAAAAAGACCTAAATATAAATATATTAAGTATCCATGCAAATGTTACCAAATAAGATATTGTATAAAACTAGTAAAAGTAAAAATAAAAAGTAACAGAATTTAGAGCATGGAAATGGTATACAAAGTGATAAAATTCTCAACAAAGCCAAAATTTGGTTCTTTACAAAGACAATTGAAATTAACAAATTTCTGTTTCAAAATCAGAAAAGAGAGTAGGGAGGTGTACTTAAATGCTATGGGTACTGAAAGAAAAGCACAACTACAGATCCTGCAGATATTAAAAATAATAAGAAATAATTTGAACCATGTATGCCAATCAATTTGAAACTTGAATAAAATAAACAAATACCTAGACAAATAGAAATCAGAGAAATTGCCTGAATAAATGGGAAAATTTTAATGACAGATGACTAAATTCAAGGATGGACATATGGTTATAAGAATATTCTACAGCCTTTTCTACTAACTTGAGCAGAATAATAGCAGTTAGGCTATGATGGCTTGTAATTTTGGATGTTTGCCAATTGTCAAATCAGTCACCAGAACAATGGAATAATGCAGTCACACAAATAAGCCTCGTATCGGTCCCTGGAACCAGACTGTAGCAGTCAGTTGAAGGAGTTACAACTACTATCACCATTATCAGTAGGAAAGCCATTTCTCAAATATTCCAAGAAGGGGTGAGGAAGTTTGTTGTAATCATCCAAAGACTTATAGATCACCCCCACTCATATTCATATTCCTGTGTTAAAACTATAAGATACAACTGAAAGTTAATAATAGATGTATGTGAGAGCTCCCCAAAAGTAAAACGAAAACACTCAAAGTTTCCCATACACGTCAGGGTAGAAGTGGTTGTCAGTTGGATGTTTGATTATAGTGCAGTGAAAAATGTTGTTGTTATTTAGTTGCTAAATCGTGTCTGACTCTTTGCAACTCCATGAACTGTATAGCCCACCAGGCCTTCTGTCCATGGGCTTTCCCAGGCAAGATACTGGAGTGGGTTGCCATTTCTTCCTCCAGGTGATCTTCCCGACCTACAGATCGAAACCATATCTTCTGCTTGGCAGGTAGATTCTTTACCATTAAGCCACTTGTGAAGACCTGCAATCAAAAATAGTGTGATTTTGAAACTTTAATATTAGGCTGGGAAGAATTTTCAAGAAACAGTCTATAGTATAGTGAAATAAATAGAGCTTAATGAATACCAAACTCTGCTGTTCTATTCGTCACATAAAATCAATTTATTTATAGACCAGTTTGCTGTTTCAAAAATATCTATAACTGGAAAAAGGAAGAAAAATGCAGAAATACTTAAGGAAATCTGAGACACCATCCATTTTAGAGACCCAGATCTTTAGGTTAAAAATTCAGAGTGTTGTAACATTTTAATTCATTAGTTATTTGTTTCTCAGTTCAATCAGTCAGTCAGTTCAGTCTCTCAGTCCTGTCCGACTCTTTGTGACCCCATGAACTGCAGCATGCCAGGCTTCCCTGTCCATCACCAACTCCTGGAGTTTACTCAAACCCATGTGCATCGAGTCGGTGATGCTATCCAGCCATCTCATCCTCTGTCGTCCCCTTCTCCTCCTGCCCCCAATCCCTCCCAACATCAGGGTCTTTTCCAGTGAGTCAACTCTTCGCATGAGGTGGCCAAAGTACTTGAGTTTCAGGTTCAGCATCATTCCTTCCAATGAACACCCAGGACTGATCTCCTTTAGGATGGACTGGTTGGATCTCCTCGCAGTCCAAGGGACTCTCAAGAGTCTTCTCCAACACCACAGTTCAAAAGCATCAATTTTTCGGCACTCAGACTTCTTCACAGTCCAACTCTCACATCCATACATGACCAGTGGAAAAACCATAGCCTTGACCAGATGGACCTTTGTTGGCAAAGTGATGTCTCTGCTTTTTAATATGCTATCTAGGTTGGTCATAGATTTTCTTCCAAGGAGTAAGTGTCTTTTAATTTCATGGCTGCAGTCACCATCTGCAGTGATTTTGGAGCCCAAAAAAATAAAGTCTGACACTGTTTCCACTGTCTCCCCATCTATTTCCCATGAAGTGATGGGACCAGATGCCATGATCTTAGTTTTCTGAATGTTAAGCTTTAAGCCAACTTTCTCACTCTCCTCTTTCACTTTCATCAAGAGGCTTTTTAGTTCCTCTTCACTTTCTGCCATAAGGGTGGCGTCATCTGCATATCTGAGGTTATTGATATTTCTCCTGGCAATCTTGATTCCAGCTTGTGCTTCCTCCAGCCCAACGTTTCTCATGATGTACTCTGCATATAAGTGAAATAAGCAAGGTGACAGTATACAACCTTGATGTACTCCTTTTCCTATTTGGAATCAGTCTGTTGTTCCATGTCCAGTTCTAATACTGCTTCCTGACCTGGATACAGGTTTCTCAAGAGGCAGGTCAGGTGGTCTGCCCATCCCTTTCAGAATTTTATTGTGACCCACACAGTCAAAGGCTTTGGCATAGTCAGTAAAGCAAAAATAGATGTTTTTCTGGAACTCTCTTGCTTTTTCCATGATCCAGCAGATGTTGGTAATTTGATCTCTGGTTCCTCTGCCTTTTTGAAAACCAGCTTGAACATCTGGAAGTTCACGGTTCACGTATTGCTGAAACCTGGCTTGGAGAACTTTGAGCATTACTTTACTAGTGTGTGAGATGAGTGCAATTGTGCGGTAGTTTGAGCATTCTTTGGCATTGCCTTTCTTAGGGATTGGAATGAAAAGTGACTTTTTCCAGTCCTGTGGCCACTGCTGAGCTTTCCAAATTTGCTGGCATACTGAGTGCAGCACTTTCACAGCATCATCTTTCAGGATTTGAAATAGCTCAACTGGAATTCCATCACCTCCACTAGCTTTGTTCATAGTGATGCTTTATAAGGCCTACTTGACTTCACATTCCAGGATGTCTGGCTCTAGGTGAGTGATCACACCATTGTGATTATCTGGGTCATGAAGATCTTTTTTGTATAGTTCTTCTGTGTATTCTTGCCACCTCTTCTTAATATCTTCTGCTTCTGTTAGGTCCATACCATTTCTGTCCTTTATCGAACCCATCTTTGCATGAAATGTTCCCTTGGTATCTCTAATTTTCTTGAAGAGATCTCTAGTCTTTCCCATTCTGCTGTTTCCTCTACTTCTTTGCATTGATCTCTGAGGAAGGCTTTCTTATCTCTCCTGGCTATTCTTTGGAACTCTGCATTCAAATGGAAATATGTTTCCTTTTCTCCTTTGCTTTTCACTTCTGTTCTTTGCACAGCTATTTGTAAGGCCTCCTCAGACAACCATCTTGCCTTTTTGTGTTTCTTTTCCATGGGGATGGTCTTGATCCCTGTCTCCTGTACAATGTCATGAACCTTGTCCATAGTTCATCAGGCACTCTGTCTATCAGATCTAGTCCCTTAAATCTATTTCTCACTTCTACTGTACAGTCATAAGGGATTTGATTTAGGTCATACCTGAATGGTCTAGTGGTTTTCCCTACTTTCTTCAGATTAAGTCTGAATTTGGCAATAAGGAGTTCATGATGAGCACACAGCCAGCTCCTGGTCTTTTTTTTACTGACTGTATAGAGCTTCTCCATCTTTGGCTGCAAAGAATATAATCAATCTGATTTTGGTGTTGACCATCTGGTGATGTCCATGTGTAGAGTCTTCCCTTATGTTGTTGGAAGAGGGTGTTTGCTATGACCAGTGCGTTCTCTTGGCAAAACTCTACTAGCCTTTGCCCTGCTTCATTCCGTTCTCCAAGGCCAAATTTGCCTGTTACTCCAGGTGTTTCTTGACTTCCTACTTTTGCATTCCCATCCCCAGCTGCTGCTGCTAAGTCACTTCAGTCGTGTCTGACTCTGTGCGACCCCATAGACGGCAGCCCACCTGGCTCCCCTGTCCCTGGGATTCTCCAGGCAAGAACACTGGAGTGGGTTGCCATTTCCTTCTCAAATGCATGAAAGTGAAAAGGGAAAGTGAAGTCGTTCGGTCGTGTCCGACTCCTAGCGACCCCATGGACTGCTGCCTACTAGGCTTCTCTGTCCCTGGGATTTTCCAGGCAAGAGTACTGGAGTGGGGTGCCATTGCTTTCTCCATTCCAGTCCCCTAGTCCTCATCAAATCTTTTACCTTTTTCCAGTGTCTTGAAGCTCTTGACAATAGTTGAACAGAAGCTGCTGCACCATAAGCAGTCACAATGAAGAATCAAATACCATTAACAAAAATCAGTTCATGCCTAGGAGATTCATGGAGCACAAAAGAGATGCTCATTTCTTGGCTGTTCATTTTTCTGGGTACCACACTGATTTTCATGGCAGTATCTTTAATTTATAATTTATTTATCATTGGTCTTGAAATGCTAAGAAACTTGGAATTCCAGCACCTTGGCTCTATTTCAGGTAAAACAATGGTGTGGCAAGGTATTTCCCAAGTGAGTCTGCAAACTATTATTTTTCCTCACATTCTGAGCTCCTTGAACCATACAACAGCATGGCTATTCAATTTCCTTAATGTTGGGTGCATAGAGAAATATTTTTGCATGTTGTCAAAAAAAAAAAAGAAAACCCCGAACTAGGAAATACTGAATATATTACTTTAACAAATAAATGTTGAATATCTGTCTTGTACAATGCATTTTGCTAGATGCGTGGCGGAAATTATTTTTCCAACAAGTAGAATAATGTAGGTGGCAACACCCAGTGAATATTAAAAGGGAAAATTTCCAAATTATTTCATTTCTCTTAAGCAAGTTTACATTCATTTACTCATTTATGTATTCATGTGTGACAAACATGTACAGAACCTTTTTTTTTTTTTTAAAGCAGGATCCCATAGAAGGACTTAATCTTGCTTTATCTTGATTTCCTTAACTGTAAAATGGTGATGATAATATCTCACTGCGTGGTTGCCAAGATTAAATGAGTTAAAGTGTCTGAAGCATTGAGAACAGAGTCTGGCACATGGAAAGTCTATGAATATATTGACCATTGTTTTAACCCAGCACCTCTAAGAAGCGTTTCCTGAGTCAAGCTATTAAGTGGCCCGATTCGGATGTTGATATTTCATTTGTGAACTGTAAAGCCAGGACAGTGAGGGTGAGGTTGAATAAAGAACCTTGGTAAGCAAAGAAAATGATGTGAAATGCCAGGGACCACTTCACTACAGGTTGCTAACAGATCAGCAGGACAGTCAAATATGTTTGCTTGCCCCATGCACTTTCTTCAGGACATCATCCATGGTAGAGAGAAAGGAAGGGAAATTAATCTGCTTGGTTCCTTCCACCTCCTCCATTCCTCACATATTTGCAAAGTGTCTTCCTCTGAGGTCTCTCAGGAAACTAGATCCCATACCCAGTATTTTGTATTTTGTCCCAGTCTTTTTCTCTTACATTCTGGTTGTTATTAATCAAGCCATACAATGGGAAACAAAAGCAATGTCAAGGTTGCCTTTGACTCAAACCTCTTTTTCAAAGCTCTCAGCCTACTGTAGTTGACAGAAGCAAGTCTTTATAATTAGAGGAGCAGTTTTGGTCTTGGATCTTCTACTTGCTAGATGTGCAAGTTATTTAAATGCTCTGTGCCTTAGTTCCTTTCATAAATCTCTAAAATAGAAAAATTAATATACACCTTATAGAACTGTTACAAAGGATGAATGAGCAGTAAAGTAATGAGAGCTAGATTGTCATATTAACGTTTCAATAACTGTTTACTACGACCATAATTATCACTGCATACAAATGAGGCCCTCAGGAATATCCAATCACACCATTAACTGTGAATCATATTAGAAGGAATATACCATAGGAAAAGTAGAATTGAGCAATAACCATGATAAATTAGATCAACATAGAAAGCTGAATAAATAATTCAGAACCCAAACTATATATTTCTCTCACTTGACTAAATTATTCAGAAAATTCTCACTCCCTCCCACTTTAATTTGCCTTTGCAGGTACCACCATAAAGTCACTTATCTATACTCTCATTTGATTCTTTGACAGTCATGTTTAAAAGTGTGTCATCAAACTCTAAGTGCATTCGTATCAGATGTTGTAAGTTCCTATTTTATTCTGCCAAAGCAAAGTTAAATGGGAGCTTTAAGACTTGCAGAAGTATTCACCACACCATATTTATACAGACATCCCAATAAGCAATGATATCACCACAGTGGTATTAATGGATGTCATCATGTGAGATGATTAAATTTTTAGGTTGTCATCTTCCTGCAGATGGTGCTGCACGTTCCCACTTGCTTACTTGCAGCTTCAAATTGGCGATTATTTGACAATAAAATAAGCTTGCTATACAAGACACCCATTTTACATTTAGTGAAACAAAAACTTATATTTTACAATGCTACATGTTTTATCTTGGGCAGAGAAAAGAAAAGAAAGCTTTAATTTCTTTAACATGCTTTAGATTTAACATTTCTCTAGATTCCAGTTGGTTACAACACCTTATTAGCCCAAGCTTAATACATTAACCTGTATTCCAATGATTTTTCGAGAATATATGGTGCAACAAAACTGACAAAGTGTAAGCACAGGTATAAACAGTTGCTGCCAGTGTTCCTAGGTTTTAAAATCCTCTCCTATGCTTGTTAAAATGTTTGGATTCTTATACACTGCACCTCCACCTTGAGATTTTATTCAGGAGGACTAGGACGACAAATAGATGTCAGCGTTTTTAACAAGTATCTCAGATGCAGGCAATTCATACACCACAGTTTGATCAACTGATCAAAGTATGTATAAGCCTTTTATGGACCAGAATCGGGAGAGAAGTTAGCATTGACTTTCAGTAACTCTTACAAAATATCACCAAACTTCTTGTCACTGAATACTTCAACTGCTAGAAATGCAAGAGTATTTGGATTTAAGGTTGTAACAAGCTGATATTTCCCCAGATCTCATGAAAATCAGTTGTTTTCTCTGAAAGGGACTCATTTCTCGGTACTTCTTATATATCTTAGCTGATATACTTACTTTTCTAGTCTCCAGGAGATAAATAAAAAAAAGAGAGAGAGAGAAGCCAAATCTCTTTGAGTTTCTCAGACTGTTCTTTATACAGCCTTATCTGCTGCTAGGGAAGATGTGATTGCTGATCTATTGCATACATATTCTCGTGCATACAACTAATGATTTTTCAAGAGACTTCTAGTAAATTTAGAGTAAGTTTTACATTGAAAATTTTGCTCCTGTGAGTCCCACCATTTTCTTATTGTTTAAATTTTCTATGGAGTTTTCCCACACTGTTATTTAAAGATGCTCCATGGTGACTGCTACAGGTTCAAAGTAGCCCTAGTAGAAGCTCCACAGTTGGATGATACTAATACATGGTAGATGTCTATGGGGCTTCCCAGGTGGCACTAGTGGTAAAGAACTTGCCTGCAGTGCAGGGGAGACAAGAGACACAGGTTTGATCCCTGGGTCGGGAAGATACCCTGGAGGAAGGCATGGCATCCCCTCCAGTATTCTTGCTGGGAGAATCCCATGGACAGATAAGCCTGGCGGGCTACAGTCCATAGGGCTGCAAAGAGTCAGACATGACTGAGCAGCTTAGCTCGCACATCCAATTATTATTTCCTCTTCCTTGAGTGGAATGAGAGATGAGAAAAACAGAAGTCAACAAAGAATAGAAATATTTTTGGGTTATTATAAAGACAGAATTGAGGAATCTTCTTCCCCATGTAAACATGTGTCCTTTTAATTGACAGAGAAGAAAATAAAAATGATGTTTTTTTTTTTTAATCTATCCATCCTTCAGAACAAAACAAATATTTTTTCCCAATGGAATTTGTACTTATGCTTAGGCATGATCTTGTGATTTTCATCCTAGTGAAACATTAATGCACTGTGTATGTCTTTTAAGAAGTGATTACTACCCTGCAGTATGGATATTAATTTATTAGTAAGTTATTTTCTATATTTAGTGAGTACTATGTGATTATCACACTGAATATAAGGCCACATAAGCAAATTAGTAAATGACAAGTCACCCTGCACCCTTACCATAAACCCACATTCCAGTGGGAAAAAGGACTGTCAATTAATAGCTACAAACACTGAGAAATTGAATGTCAAAGCTAATTCACAACTAGATTTGGAGTTTGAGTTTTGCAGAACTGATGAAGATGTGACTTCTGTACGTAAAGCAGGGGAGAGTTGATTGTTTGATATCTGGGTCTTGCCTCTAAGGAGATAAAACATTTTTAAATGACGTTTCTGCTATTTTCTTTCACTTTTTTAACTAGGATACAATGTCAGCATCCTCCTCCAATAGTTAGTGTCTCTTGCTTTATTATTTTGTATTTCTCATTAACACTTAATCTCTTATGATTTTTCTTTGTATTCCCTCTCTCTTCTAAAAAAGGGACCAGTGAACTATTTATTGCCCATTAGCTTGTAGCCTGTTTTTCTGTTGAAAAATCCTACTGGAATATACCATGGCCACTATTTATACATTGTCTATGGCTGCTTTTACATTGTAATGACAGTGTTAAGAAGTGGTGACAGAGGTCAAATGACCAACCCCCAATTCTAACATTTTTACCATCTTGCTGTTTAAAAAAAAGTTTGCTGCTTTTCTGACCCAGTGGCTTAGCAGTAAAGAATTTGCCTGCAGTGCAGGAGTCCAGGAGACCCGGGTTCAATCCCTGGATCAGGAAGATCCCCTGGAGGAGGAAATGGCAACCCACTCCAGTATTCTTGCCTAGAAAATCCCATAAACAGAGGAGACTGGCATGCAGAGAGTCAGACATGACTGAGTGAGCACTCGCATGGTCAAGAACAAGGACTCTGACAGCAGAGACTACATCTTGGTCTATTTTTGTGATCTTAGTATCAAGCACGGCCATCAGGAAATCCTTTTTAAATTTTTTTTTTTAATTATTATAAAAGTCATGTAATAGACAGCATACTGTTTTAACCATATTTAACTGTTCAGTTCAGTGCCACTAAGTACATTCACATAGTTGTGGAACTCTCTGGATCATCCATCTCTCAGATTTTTCACCTTCTTAAACTGAAACTCTGTTTCCATTACGCAGTAACTCCCCAGTCACCCACCCCACCTACCCCCAGCCCCTGGCATCTACTTTCTGACCCTCTGAATTTGACTATTCTAGGTATTTCGTTTAAGTGAAATCAAACCATATTTATCTATACCTAACGTAAATTGGAATGCATTTTAAAGGTAAGACTTAATATATATCCTAGAAATAAATAGTATCGCCGCCCACCCCACCTCCCGCCGCCATGCTATACAATAGGTTCTCATTAGTGATCTATTTTACACATAGTAGTGTATATATGTCACTCAAAATTTATCCCATACACCCTTTTCTCTCTTGGTGTCCATGTGTTTGTTCTCTACATTTTTTTTTCTCTACGCCTGTGTCACTATTTGTGCTTTGCAAGTAGGATCATCTGTATTATATTTCTAGATTCCATATATGCATTAATATACAAAATTTATTTTTCATTTTCTGACTGACTTCACTCTGCATGACAGTCTATAAGTTCATCCATGTTTCTGCAAATTACACAGTTTTGTTCCTTTTTATGACTAAATACTATTCCATTGTTTATATGTACCACGTCTTTATCAGTTTATCTGTTGATAGAAATTTGGGTTGCTTCCTGACTCATGTAAATAGTACTGCAGTGATCACTGGGGTACATATATCTTTTTGAATTATGGTTTTCTCTGGGTATATGCCCAGGGGTGGGGTTGCTGGGCCATATAGTAGTTCTGTTTTAGTTTTTTAAGGAATCCCCATACTGTTCTCCATAGTGGGTGTTCAGTTTGGTTAAACCGCTCAGTTGTGTCCAACTCTTTGCAACCCCATGTACTATAGCATGCCATGCTTCCCTGTACATCACCAACTCCCCAAACTTATTCAAACTCATGTCCAACAAGTTGATTATACCATCCAACCATCTCATCCTCTGTCATCCCCTTCTCCTCCTGCCTTCAGCTTTTCCCAGCATCAGGATCTTTCCCAGTGAGTCAGTTCTTCGCATCAGGTGGCCAAAGTATTGGAGTTTCAGCTTCAGCATCAGTCCTTCCAGTGAATATTCAGGACTGATTTCCTTTAGAATGGACTGGTTGGATCTCCTTGCAGTCCAAGGGACTCTCAAGAGTCTTCACCACCACAGTTCAAAAGCATCAATTCTTTGGTGCTCAGCTTTCTTTATAGTCCAACTCTCACATCCATACATGAGTACTGGAAAAACCATAGCTTTGACTAGATGGACTTTTGTTGGCAAGGTAGTGTCTCTAATTTTTAAAATGTCTAGGTTGGTCATAGCTTTTCTGCCAAGGAGCAAGCGTCTTTTAATTTCATGGCTGCAATCACCATCTGCAGTGATTTTGGAGCCCAAAAAAATAAAGTCTGACACTGTTTCCTTTGTTTCACCATCTATTTGCCATGAAGTGATGGGAGCAGATGCCATGATCTTAGTTTTCTGAATGTTGAGTTTTAAGCCAACTTTTTCACTCTCTTTTCACTTTCATCGAGAGACTCTTTAGTTCTTCTTCACTTTCTGCTATAAGGGTGGTGTCATCTGCATATCTGAAGTTATTGATATCTCTCCCAGCAATCTTGATTCCAGCTTGTGCTTCATCCAGCCTGGTATTTCTCATGGCGTACTCTGCATATAATTTAAATAAGTAGGATGACAATATACAGCCTTGATGTACTCCTTTCCCGATTTGGAACCAGTCTGTTGTTCCATGTCCAGTTCTAACTGTTGCTTCTTGACCTGCATACAGATTCCTCAGGAGGCAGGTCAGGTGGTCTGGTATTCCCATCTCTTTCCAACCAACACCGTAAAAGGGTTTTCTTTTCTCCACGCCCTCTCCATTATTTTTTGTTTGTAGGTTTTGTGATGATGGTCATTCTGACCAGTGTGAAGTGGTAGCCACCTCATTGTAATTTTCATTTGCATGTCTCTAATAATTAGTGATGTGGAGCATCTTTTAAGTGTATTTTGGCCATCTGTATGTCTGCTTTGAAGAGATGTCTATTTAGGTCTTCCACCCATTGTTTGATTTTTTTTGTTGTTGTTTGTTTGTTTTGCTGATAAGCTCCTTGAGCTGTTTGTGTACTTTGGAGATTAATCTCTTGTCCGTTGCTTCTGTTTGCATGTATTTTCCCCCATTCTGAGGGTCTTCTTTTCATCTTGCTTATGGTTTCCTTTGCTGTGCAAAAGCTTTCAAGTTTAATTAGGTCCCATTTGTTTAGTTTTGCTTTTATTTTCATTACTCTAGGAAGTGGGTTAAAAAAGATCTGCTGAAATTTGTATCAAGGAGTATTTTGCCTAACTTTCCTCTAAGATCTTTATAGTATCCAGCCTTACCTTTAGCTCTTTAATCCATTGTGAGTTTATTTTTGTGTATGGTGTTAGGAAGTGTTCTTTTACGTGTAGCTCTCCAGTTTTTCCAGCACCACTTATTAAAGGGACTTGTCTTTTCTCCATTGCCTCCTTTCTCACAGGTTAGGTGACCGTATGTGCACGATTTTATCTCTGGCTTTCTATCCTATTCCATTGATGTACATTTCTGTTTTTTTTCTGGCAATACCATACTATCTTGATTACTGTAGCTTTGTAGTATACTCTGAGGTCAGGGAGCCTGATACCTCCACCTCCATTTTTCTTTCTAGAGATTGCTTTGGCACTGGGAACTGACATCAGAGTTAGATGTGCGTCTCAAATGTTGCATATGATTAGTGCAGTGATGGGAAAAGCACCCTTTGCATAAAGTTCATTCTTTCAGTATGTGAAAAAACTGATGTGGAAGCTTATGGTTCTAAATTCCGAAGGTAAGGAAGAAACCCACTTTATGGTATTCTTGTGTGGAGTAGTTTTTTACTTGATCTTCCAAAGTCATGATTTTTAAAAGTTGAAAAAAATTGACAAGATTGTGGCTTCTGTGTTAGTGATGACACACAGTTGCTAATAATATAATATAAGTACAGTTCAGTTGGTATAATGCAGTATAATGACTAAGTGAATGGTTCAGTATTGGATGTCTCTTACATTAAGATACTATTTGCTTTTACTTTTTTAAAGATTTACTTATTTATATTATTTTTTCTGTGCTTCATGCAGTCTTTCTCTAGTTGTGGTGAGTGGGTCTGCTTTTCCTTGTGGTGCACAGGTTTCTCATGGCAGTAGTTTTTCTTGTTCCAGAGCATGGCTCTATGTACATGGGCTTCAGTAGTTGCAGCTCATGGGCTCTAGAGCACAGGCTCAGTAATTATGGTTCACAGGCTTAGTTGCTCCATGGCATGTGGGATCTTCTTGAACCAGAGATCGAACCTGTGTCCCCTGCAGTCCTGCAGTGGCCAGTGGATTCCCAACCACTAGACCACAGGGAAGCACTGCTATTACTTTAAATTAGTATTCACACTTTAAAGTTAACTAGACTTTAAGTAGCAGGATCTTTGTTCAGATGTCTTTGAAAGGTTTAATTTACTCTAGAGAAACTGGAGTAAATCTTTTATGTAGTCGTTATCTGTTATATAATACTTTTCTCCCAAAAAAGTGTGTGCATTAGTAAATATTTATTAAGCAAAATGAAATAAAAGTCACTTTTGAGGATATTGCAGGTTCTTAACTTTCTTTTGATATCTAGAAATTCTAGGCATTATAGTTTAGGATATTACAAAATATTTGCATTTTTTCCCTATTAGTCTTACTTTTCAGTAATACCAAGCAGCTAAGAGTACCTCTAAGCACAGTCATGTTGAATCTCCATACAATATACATACCTATAAAATTCGATCTCTTTGAAGTATCACTGTAGTGTTTGTGAAGATGTGATATGAGTAGAGATTGTGTGTGTTTGTCTTTAAATCAAAAAAGCTGTATAAATCTCTTCATTCTTGCAGGGTTCGAGCACACTTTCAGTGCTAGTTGATGCCTTAAGCAAAGAATATCATCATTGAAAACTCATTTCACCATATCTACCATATCTATATCTTGCAAGAGTTTATATTTTATTTTAATTAAAATATGTTTGCCAAAAAGGTTTGCATTTTTGGCAGATGAATTTATCTTTGACTGATCAAAATTTTGGTGCTTTAGGTAGCAATTTTAACTGTATGATGTGATTTTAAGAATGGGTTTTCTGTTTATTGGGCTTTTTAGTTGCTGGATACTTTGGTGAGGTCCTTTGCTATCTAATAGTGCTACATATATTTTATATTTATTACAGAGCAGTGATATGTGTACTTAGGATTGTTTGTATTTAGCAAATATTTATGGAGCAAGTATTATATGCTAGATACTGTTTTAGGGAATGGAATGTAGCAATGAAGACAGACAGGGTCCATGCCCTCATGAGACTTGTGTTCTAGAGGACTGTTCATTACTGAATCTTTTCATGGTATTTCTAAATGGTTAGATTTGGAAGAAGTTTTAGAATATTTTGGCCAACAGTTCTGATAGCTGGTCCTTTGGTTGTATGCCTGTATACATCTAGAGATGGGAAGATGTTACTTTGAGACAGTCTATTCCATTAGCCTCCTAAGAAATTTGAGTGCAGGTCAAGAAGCAACAGTTAGAACTGGATATGGAAAAACAGACTGGTTCCAAATCAGGAAAGGAGTACATCAAGGCTGTATATTATAATCCTGCTTATTTAACTTACATTCAGAGTGCATGATGCAAAATTCCAGGCTGAATGAAGCACAAGCTGGAATCAAGATTGCCAGGAGAAATATCAGATATCATCTCAGATATGCAGATAACACCACCCTTATAGCAGAAAGTGAAGAAGAACTAAAGAGCCTCTCAATGAAAGTGAAAGAGGAGAGTGAAAAAGTTGGCTTAAAACCTAACATTCAGAAAACTAAAATCATGGCATCTGGTCCCATCACTTCATGGTAAATAGATGGGGAAACAATGGAAACAGTGACAGACTTTATTTTCTTGGACTCCAAAATCACTGCAGATGGTGACTGCAGCCATGAAATTAAAAGACGCTTGCTCCTTGGCAGAAAAGCTATGACCAACCTAGACATCATATTAAAAATCAGAGACATTACTTTGCCAACAAAAGTCCGTCTAGTCAAAGCTATGGTTTTTCTAGTAGTCGTCATGTATGGATGTGAGAGTTGGACTATAAAGAAAGCTGAGCACCAAAGAATTCATGCTTTTGAACTGTGGTGTTGCAGAAGACTCTTGAGAGTCCCTTGGACTGCAAGGAAATCCAAACAGTCCATCCTAAAGGAAATCAGTCCTGAATATTCATTGGAAGGACTGAGACTGAAGCTGAAACTGCAATACTTTGGCCACCTAATGCGAAGAACTGACTCACTGGAAAAGACCCTGGTGCCGGGAAAGATTAAAGGCAGGAGGAGAAGGGGATGACAGAGGATGAGATTGTTGGATGGCATCACTGACTCGATGGACATGAGTTTGAGTAAGCTCCAGGAGTTGGTGATTAACAGGGAAGCACGTCATGCTGCAGTCCATGGGGTCGCAAAGAGTTGGACCTGACTGAGCGACTGAACTGAACTGATTCCATTAGATTTGGGATTTCTAGTCTTGGCTTGCCCCTGTGTCTTAGCAAGACCGTGGGAGACTCAGTTTCCTAAACTGTAACAGGGAAATACTTGAGTGATTTGGTTTTTTTCCTAATTATTCCAAGGATTAAATGAAAATTTGTTTTTGTACAGTAAATTTTGCTGTATTTAAATTACATCTCAATAAAACTCATTTTTTTAAGAGGGAAAAAAAAGATTGCCTTGGGTAATACAGTCATTTTCACAATCTTGATTCCTCCAACCCAGGAACATGGTGTATTTCTTCATCTGTTTGTATCATCTTTGATTTCTTTCATCAATATCTTAGAGTTTTCTGAGTACAGATCTTTTGCCTGATAATCTAGATTTATTCTTAGGTGTTTTATTCTTTTTGTTTCAGTGTTAAATGGGATTGTTTCCTTAATTTCTCTTTCTGATCTTTTGTTGCTAGTATATAGGAATATAAGAAATTGCTTTTCATTAATTTTGTATCCTACAATTTTATCAAATTCATTTATGAGCACCAGTAGTTTTCTGGTGGCATCTTTAGGATTTTCTATGAATAGTATGATGTCATCTGCAAACAGTGAAAGTTTTGCTTCTTTTCCAATTGGGATTTCTTCTATTTCTGTTTCTTCTTGGATTGCTGTGGCCATTTCTTCCAAAGCTATGTTGAATAAAAGTGGTGAGAGTAGACATCCTTGACTCGTTCCAAGTCTTAGAGGAAATGCTTTTAACTTTTCACCATTGAGTATGATGTCAGCTCTGCACTTGTCATATATGACCTTTATTGTGTTGAAGTAGATTCCCTCTATGCCCACTTTCTAGAGTGTTTTTATCATAAATAGGTGGCTATACTATCATAAATATAATATCATGAATATTTATACTATCATAAATACTTGAAAATATTTAAATGCTTTTCCTGCATCTGTTGAGATTATCATATGGTTTTTATTCATTAATTTGTTGATGTGGTGTATTACACCGATTGATTTGCAGATAAAATACTGAAGAATCCTTGCATCCCTAGGATAAATCCCACTTGATCATGGTGTTTGATCCTTTTACTATATTGTTGGATTCTATTTGCTAGTATTCTTTTGAGGATTTTTGCATCCATGTTCATCAGTGACACTGGCCTGTAATCTTCCTTTTTTGCAGTATCTTTGTCTGGTTTTGGTATCAGAGTTGTAGTGGCCTTATACGATGAGTTTGGGAGTGTTCATTCCTCTACAGTTTTTGGAACAGTTTCACAGGATAGGTGTTAACTATTCTCTAAATATTTGTTAGAATTCACCTGTGAAGCCACCTGGTCCTGGACTTTGTTTGCTTAAGTTTTTAAATCACAGTTACAATTTCAGTCCTTGTGTTTGGTCTGTTCATATTTTCTATTTCTTCCTGGTTCAGTCTTGGAAGGTTGTACCTTTCTAAGAATTTGTCCATTTCTTTCAGGTTGTCCATTTTATTAGCATATATTTGCTTGTAGGAGTCTCTTATGATCCTTTGTATTTTTGTAGCATCAGTTGTAATTTCTTCTTTTTCATTTCTCATTTTATTGGTTTGAGTTTCCTCCCTTTTTTTCTTGATGAGTCTGGTGAAACATTTATCAGTTTTATTTATCTTCTCAAAGAACCAGCTTTTAGTTTCATTGATCCTTGCCATTGTTTTCTTCATTTCTGTTTCATTTATTTCTGCTTTGTTTTTTCTTTCTTTCTTTCCTTCTACTAATTATGGGCTTTATTTGTTCTTCTTTCTCTGGCTGCTTTAGGTGTAAGGTTTGATTGTTTATTTGAGATTTTTCTCATTTGTTGAGGTGGAATTGTATTGCTGTAAACTTTCCTTTTAGAACTCACAACTTTTGCTGCATCTCATGGGTTTTGGGTCATCGTGTTTCTATTGTCATTTGGTTCTATGTAATTTTTAAATTTCTTCAGGGGTCTCTTGGTTATTTAGTAGCATAATGTTTAACCTCCATGTATTTGTGTTTTTTACCATTTTTTCCCCTGCAGTTGATATCTAGTCTCATATAGCATTGTGGTCAGAAAAGATCTTTGATATTATCTCAATTTCTTAAATTCACTGGGGCTTGATTTGTGACCCAAGATGTGATCTGTCCTGGAGAATGTTCTGTGTGCACTTGAGAAGAAAGTGTATCCTCCTACTTTCAGATGGAATGTCCTATAAATAGCAGTTAAGTCTTTCTGGTCTAATGTGTCATTTAATGTTTGTGTTTCCTTGTTAATTTTCTGTCTGAATGATGTGTCCATTGGTGTAACTGTGGTGTTAAAGTCCCCTACTGTTATTGTGTGACTGTTGATTTACCCTTTTATGGCTGTTAGAAATTGGCTTATGTATTGAGGTATTGCTACATTGGGTGTAGAAATATTTATAGCTGTTGTATCTTCTTGGATTGATCCCTTGATCATTATTTGGTGTCCTTCCTTTTCTCTTGTAACAATCTTTATTTTGAAGTCTGTTTTATCTGATAGGAGTGTTGCTTTCTTTTGATTTCCATTTACATGGGATATCTTTTTCCTCCCCTCACTTTCAGTCTGTGTGTATCCCTAGGTATGAAAGAGGTCTCTTGTGGACAACATACATATGGGTCTCACTTTTTTAACCTTTCAGCCAGCTTGTGTCTTTTGGTTGGAGCAATTAATCTATTAGCATTTAAGGCGCTTACTGATATGTATATTCCTATTACTGTTTCCTTAATTGTTTTAAGTTTGTTTTTGTAGGTCTTTTTCTTCTGTTTCCCACCTAGAGAAGTTCCTTTAGCATTTACTGTAAAGCTGATTTGGTGGTGCTGAGTTCTCTTTTGCTTGTCTGTAAAGCTTTTGATTTCTCTGTAGAATCTGAGTAAGATCTTCACTGGGTAGAGTAATCTTGGTTGTAGATTTCATCTTTCATCATTTTAAATATATCCTTCCACTCTCTTCTGACATGAAGTGTTTCTGCAGAAAAAGCACCTGATAACCTTATGGGGTTTCCCTTATATGCTATTTGTTGCTTTTCCCTTACTGCTTTTAAATACTTTTTCTTTGAATTTAATTTTTGATGAAGTTAGTTTGATTAATATGTGTCTGGGCATGTTTCTCCTTGGGTTTATCCTGTGTGGGACTCTCTCTGCTTCCTTAGACTTGAGTGACTATTTCCTTTCACATGTTAGTTACATTTTTGACTATAATTTCTTCAAATATTTTTTCAGATCCTCTCTCTTTTCTTCTTCTGGGACCTCTATAATTTGAAGGGTGATGCATATAATGTTGCCCCAGAGGTCTTTGAGACTGTCCTCATTTCTTTTCATTCTTTTCTGTGTATTCTGCTCCTCAGTAATTATTTCCAGCATTCTGTCTTCCAGCTCACTTATTTGTTCTTTTGCCTCAGTTATTCTGCTATTGATTTCTTCTGGTATACTTTTCATTTCAGTTATTGTGTCATTCATCACAGTTTGCTTGTTCTTTAGTTCTTCTGGGTCCTTGTTAAACATTTCTTACATTTTCTCAGTCCCTGCCTCCATTCTATTTCTGAGATTTTTTAATCATCTTTACTATCATTGTTATGAATTATTTTTCAGGTAGATTGCTTATTTCCCCTTCATTTATTTGGTCTGTTTGGTCTTGTAGGTTTTTACTTGGCTCATTTGTCTGTAAACACTCCTCTGTTGTCTCATTTTTGTTGATGAATGGGACTGTGTTCCTGTCTTGGCTGTTGTTTGGCCTGAGGCGTCCAGCACTGAAGTTTGCAAGAAATTGGATGGAGCCAGTCTCAGCGCCAAGAGGAGGACCTCTGGAAGAGGTCACACTGATTAATGTTCCCAGGGTCTGAAGTTCTCTTGTTAGTCCAGTGGTAAAACTTGGTGCTCACACCACAGGGGCTCAGACCCCACCCCCTGCCTGGGAACCAAGACCTTGCAAGCTGTGAGGAGACATGAACCGCATGTCCTCCTACTCTGCCATCTTGACTCTGCCTCCTATCAGAGAATTTTGACCTGAGATCTACCATACGTTCATTTTCCAGAGATGCAGTTAACTTCCAAGAACTGCCTGCTAAGTTGTATATGTGTCAGTATATATACCCATTTGCATGGGACACATTTATATTTATTAGGAAAAATTTTCGAACTTGTTTATGTTCTCGAAGGGAAATCCTAGTATGGCCAAACAAGTGCCTACCCTCCCGTATACAACTGTAACCTCTGGACACTATACAAAAAATGACTTTCTAAAGGCATTAAGAGTGAACAAAATAAAAATATTCTAGAGAGGAGTCAAAACTTGGGGATAGCACTCAATACGTGCTCTCTCTCTTTAAACTAAGGGCAGTTTACATTCAGGGTCATGGAGGATGACCTAGAACTATGAAAACCCATGGTATTTCTTGCCTAAAAAACTGGAGGACAGAGTTTGGGACATTCACAAACTCTGGAAAGTTTTAGGACAGCAATGGGGGTGAAGTATGAGAAGGAGAGAGACAGCAGAATCTGCTAATTCTCTATCCAAATCTCTGCTCCTTCCCCAAAGGATATCTGAATGGAGCAGACACCAAGTAACCAATATTAGGATAAAAGAACTAAGATTAGTTTTCGCTTGTCCAAGAGACAGCTTTTGTACTTTGAGCACAACTAAGTTAAGTACTTGCTAAAGCACAAAGTTACCATTCTTCTGAATCCAGATAGCATAGCAGAATCCAGAAACTCCAACATATAACACCCATAATATCCATGAGATAATTCAAAATTACTCAGCATACAAAAAAAACAGAAATATACAACAAATACTCAATTTAAGAAAACAGATACTCAGTTTAAGAAAATCAGGAAAAAAAGCCAAATTATCCAAATTATCTAAACATTAAAGTTAAAAGACAATAACTAATGTAACAATTATAACTGCTCAGTGAGACAAAAAAAAATATGCTCATAATGAATCAAAAGTCAGAAAACCACAGCAGAGAACAATGATTAAAAAAAAAAAAGAACAAAATGGGAATTCTAGAACTGAGAAATACAGTATTTCGTGAATATGTGGTTCTTTCCTCAAAATTAAATTACCTTGCCTACTGGTTCACTGTGTATTTTACTTGAGAAACTTGAGTTTGATGTCCTCTGAAAATAGAATATGTCTTAATAGAAGGATACAGAGGAGCCTGGTGGGCTGCAGTCCATGGAGTAGCAAAGACTCAGAAGCTACTGAGTACACACTGTCCTAATGCTGAAATAGCATTAGAAGTGAAATTTTTCATCTATAATAGGAAAGCAACCAGTTGTTGCCTAAATAACCAGATCTGGAGCAAATTACTTTACCTCTCTTCATTGTATTTTCTTTAGCTAAAAATGGGGATAATAATGGTATTAAAATGTAATATAATGTTCTAAGCACAGTTCCTATAACACTGTAATTGTTCAAAAACTGTATCTGTGATAATGATTTTTTAATTGGATTCCTAATGTACCTTTTTATAAAATAGGAGTATCAACGTAGATGACATATTCTGGCTGGGTTTTGATAGCTCACTGAGAGAAGAAAGGCCACGACCAGATAAAGTCATGTAAAGAGATTTCCAAAAGCGAAAAGTCTGTTTCTAAGACTTCGCTCATAATCCTTTGTAGAATTCATTCACTGCTAATTAGCTTTTGACATCTGTGCCTCTCCTCTCAATTTAATGTGAATAGTCTTTGTCAAATGATTCCACTAAAGTGTCTTGTTAACCCTAAAATAATGCTGAAATGATTAATTTCCAGGTGCTGAATTGAATAACATTAATCTTTTTTTAAAACATTTGGTATGAATGTGACTGTCCTATGTATTTTAAAAGACTGAGAGCACCTGCCTCTTTCTGATCTGTCTTGTCACTGCTGTTGATGTTTGAGGAGGTGAGGGGTCCGCTACCTCCAGAGGCATATCTCACATGTTTGACACTCAGTGATAGCAGTTGTAATTGAAATAGAACTTTCAGCTGCTTGTCAAGCAGTTCTCCCAGAGTTCTCCTTCTCATAAACATTGAGATGCATATTCAGAACACAAGACCCAATCTTTCCCTGCTGCTACGTGCAGGCTCAGTCGCTCACTCATTCAGCCATGTCTGGCTCTTTGTGACCCCATAGACTGCAGCCTGCCAGACTCCTCTGTCCTTGGAATTTCCCAGGCAAGCATACTGGAGTGGGTTGCTGTTTCCTTCTCCAGGGGGATCTTCCTGACCCGGGGATTGAACCTACATCTCTTGTGTCTCCTGCATTGGCAGGTAGATTCTTGACCAACTGTGCCACCTAACCTCAGGCAATTCCTGGGAGGTGCAACTCAAATAGTGAGTATATTTAGCTTATGGTGCTGAATGAGAGGGGCTTTCCCGGTAGTTCAGTGGTTAAGAATGTGCCTGCCAGTGCAGGAGACACAAGTTCGGTCCCTGGGTAGGGAAGATCCCCTGGAGAAGGAAATGGCAACCCACTCCAGTATTCTTGCCTGGGAAATCCCATGGACAGAGGATCCTGGCGGGCTACAGTCCATGGGGTTGCAAAAGCATCAAACATGAGTTAATGACTAAACACAACAACTGAATGTGAAGCAAGATTGTCTTTCTGCCTTCTGTCTTATAGCTCTCTTGGAAAAGCACTTCTGAAAGTTGAAGGATGAGGAGATCACTTATGGAATATATATTAGGTTATTCTTTTGTATCAGTGCTTATAATAGGTAGCATGAGCATACAGAGGAGGAAGACATATCCTTTTATCCGGTTCTGCTTAACTAGTAGGGAAATGGAATTAAGTTTTGCCTTATTATGAGCCACCTGGATGCTTATGGAAACTAATTCAAATGTTTGCATTAGTTTCCATAAGCATCCAGGTAAGCCAGATATCTTTTTTATTTCAAATTTGGGCAGCTAAGTCTCAATGAGTGTGATACAATTTGTAGTCACTGATGTAACCCAGGAGAAAGATGACAGTGACCTGATTTGGAGCATGGCAATGGGATCCCAGTATATTCTCATTTCAGTTTAGTCACTCACTGGTGTCCAAGTCTTTGTGACCCCAAGGACTGCAGCTCACCAGGCTTCTCTGTCCATCACCAACTACCAAAGCCTACTCAAACTCATGTCCATCGAGTCAGAGATGCCATCCAACCATCTCATCCTCTGTTGTCACCTTCTCCTCCTGCCTTCAATCTTTCCCAGCATCAGGGTCTTTTCAGATGAGTCAGTTATTCACATCAGATGGCCAAAATATCAGAGTTTCAGCTTCAGCATCAGTCCTTCCAATGAATATTCAGGACTGATTTCCTTTAGGTTTGACTGGTTGGATCTCCTTGCAGTCCAAGGAACTCTCAAGAGTCTTATCCAACACCACATTCAAACACATCTATTCTTCGGCACTCAGCTTTCTTTATATATTCTCAATAACTGATAATATGTCATCATTGTCCAGAGTAATCAAGGAAGAATAGTTTGAAAAATATTAAACTCTGAAAGTAGGTTATATGTAAATATAATCATGTAGATGCATCAGGAACCTAGTTTGTATCTCTTTATTAAAGCCTTGAGGATTGAAGGAATATATTACTGTCAGCAGCATTGCAGGTTTGTTGAGTACTCTGGGATTGTGTTAATTTCCTAATAAACTGTGCTTGACAGCATATTCACTTAGTCACTGAGAAATAATTGTTGAAATATTTGTTATTTTTATTAAAAGATAACAGCCCTGTTACTTTGAGGGCTGAGATGAACACTTTAATTTCTAACAATCTGTGCAACACCACCAAAAGGAAAAGATCAGAATCCCCATTTTATAAATGAAGACACTGAAGCTCAGGAAGGCTACATAATTTTCCAAGGCTATAGATGTCATAGTATCAAAGTAAGAAGTAAGTTCTATATCTGTTTTACTCTGAAAAGCATTGTTCTTAAGTTCTGCCACCTTTTGAATAGGAATTTGTTTTGCATTTAACCCAAAGAGCAGAGATTGACTGAAGAGGGTAAGAAGATAACCCTGCCTTAACCCCACCCAAAGGAAAAAGAAAGAAGTATACTAAAATTAACTCTCCTGGTATTAGCATTTGCCCAGATTAGGAAACATAAATAGCCAAATAGCCATGAATGACAAAGAGAAACCTTAATTCACCAAGTAGTCTTATTATCCCTGTTTTATACTGGTATTGTGTATATTCATGTATCCAGTAATACTGAAGAATCATAGTGGAAAATATTTTTATTAACTTGTAACACACCCAGATAAAGATCCCCACAGATTGATAGAGGTGCTCAGATGTGGTGATGGCACCTGGAGGACAGCTACATCATCTGGAAAGGCTTAAATCTAAGAGGAGAAGACTTTAATTGGGGTGGGATAGGAGGAAGGTTATAAAAGCTTCAGACTTGTCTTTCGCACTGGGAATATATGTATACATAGAAGAGAAAGATTGAATTTATTCTGTTTATGTACAAGCAGCAAAGCATGGAACTCTAGGTAGAATGTTGTCAAGGTTTCAGTCTCAACTCGGTGTAACACCTCTGTAATTAAAATATCCCATCTTGGAGTCTGCCCTTTGGGATCTGGTTTACCCCATCCTGTGAGATTTTCAGTGAGACCATAAGAAGTCACTTGTTCAACATGTTATAGTAAGATTCTTATGTAGATGAACTTAGGCACCTGACTTCTAAATTTATAGAATTACATTAACCTGTAAAGTAGTTGGAAATAAAATGAAGTGATGGAAATCTAGCTTTTCTCATCAGAAAATTAAGGTTTTATAGTTTCTGGATAAGTGAGATTGAGAAAGTTGTTTAATTTCTCTGAGCCTCCATTTCTTCATCATATGAAGTTAATACCATATTCCTCACAAGACTGTTGTGAAGAACAAAGAAGATCATCCATGGGAAGTGCTTAGCACATGTTAGTTGTTACATTATAATTAGTGTATAAGCTTATATTAGTATACATGCTTCTTACCTGGTGTGTCTAAAATCTTCAGTGTATTGCAGCTAGGGATATAAATGTGGAGGGTTAAGCAAGTGTTTCTCTAACAACAGTTCATACCTGTGGCAAGGTCTAGGCTGTCTTTGCACTTTGGAGGCCTAGAAAGTGCCCCCCAAAAGGTATTTACTTTCTTCAGCTATTTGGGTGCTAGGGAGTGGTAAAAAAAAAAAACATGTGGTAACTATAAAATTATGCCACAAGACTCTGAGGAGCACGTTTCTAATGTGGTTTGAAAGTTTTCTATACAGCATTCTTTAGACTTGGCAGCTGCCTTAAAATATCCCTCAAATTCTAGTTGGATTTGAAGAGCTTGAGTATGTGTCTTGGCTATCACCAGTTAAAACCTAGCTTAATACCTGAGGGACAAGTATCATGTGTCTGGATTCTTGATGTAACTTTTACCTTATGAATTAGTAAGCAATGAATAGGGGGACATGTATGGTTGGATAGGCTGTTCTCTGTATATGTTCACTTAATTAAGCAGTTAGATGGGGGCTGAAAACCAAACTATATTTGGATCATCAGTGTGTACACCCTGGCCAAAATGTATTGACCCAGGTGGTGGTGGTTTAGTCACTAAGTCTGGATCAACTCTTTGCCACCCCATGGACTGTAGCCCACCAGGCTCCTCTGCCCATGGAATTCTCCAGGCAAGAATACCCAAGTGGGTTGCCATTTCCTTCTCTAGGGGATATTCCCCACCCAGGAACTGAACTTATGTATCCTGCATTGCTGGCAAATTCTTTATCACTGAGCCACCAGGGATTCCCTATCTACCTAGAAGAAAAAACTTATTTTTATAATTCACATATAGTTGTCATTGAACTAAAATAGATGTAGATGTGACAGCATTTGCCCTTACTTTTCAGGGTCTCTATGTATTTTGAAAGATACTGAGGCTCAGAGTGGGTTATACGCATTAGATGAAAAGATATTTAGGTTAAGGGAATGCCTGTATGCAGAGTGCTTTCACACTCGATGAACGCATGGCCATTTGCTCCCGCGTCAAAGAATTGCTCATTAACACCCAGGGAACCGTAACTTCAGGTCTGAGGGCCATATCACAGCATACGACCCGTTCTGTCCCCAAGGAGTTTACTATCTAGTGAATGTGGTAAAATAGACTAATAGCTGTACTAGAAAGTAGAACATAAGGAAAGTCTCAAGAGGGGTACAAACAAATGTTACTGAAACATTCTGGGAAGGGCTTCTATGCATTATGTGCAAGTGGAAGGCTTCAGCCCCAAATTGTGAATTAATATTCCAAAGACTCCGCAAATCTTTTCATCTCCTCCTTTAGTTAGCAGATGCTGTTGATACCCTTCTTCATGTTGGCCAGTATGTTCATTATAACAAAATTAGGAAGCCACTAGATAATACAAGACCGTCCCTGGGTTATATCCCCCAATACAAGGAGCCTCTTTCTTATGCTTGTTATGCACAGATCCTGAACTTTTGGAGGAGGAACATCCTCAGTGGTATTTTTTTTAACATCACATAAATTCTAGGTAACCATTATTGATAATTCTGGATGATACTGCTTTCTCTTTATTTATGTTGTATCTTTTTTATTTGGCTAATGTAAAAATATATGCATATGTAAGAGATTTCAATCATTGGTTTGTTTCCAAATATGTGTATATGTTAGTCGCTCAGTCATGTCTGACTCTTGACGACCCCAGAGACTGTAGCCCACCAGGTTCTTCTGTCCATGGAATTCTCCAGACCAGAATACTGGAGTGGGTAACCTTTCCCTTCTCCAGGAGATCTTCACAACCCAAGGAGCGAACCCAGGTCTCCTGCATTGCAGGCAGATTCTTTACTGAGCCACCAGGGAAGCATTATACCTAAAAGTCAATATGTTTTTTATTCTTCAACACTAAATTTTCTTACAAAACTTGTCTTTAGAAAATTAGTCCACAGAAGTATATGGAGAAATACCCATCCTTACAAATTGCTAAGAAATTCAACTGATGTATGCTCTTCTAAGAGCTTCCTTCATTGCTAAATCAGTAAAGAATCTGCTTGCAATGCAGACAACCCAGGTTCAATCGCTGGGGCGGAAAGATCCTCTGGAGAAGGAAATGGCAACCCACTCCAGTATTCTCGCCTGGAGAATCCCGTGGACAGAAGAGCCTGGCAGGCTACAGTTCATGGGTTTTCAAGAGTCGGACACGACCTAGCGAATACACCACCACCACCATGGTCTTCTAAGCAACATTAATCATGGTTTGATGAAAAGGTGAGGGACGGTGGAAGCCCAGGTCCTGTTTTAAGTGAAATATTACTTTTTGAGAACTTTTAATATTTACTCTCTAAGCAACTTTCAAATGTGTAATAGGGTATTTCTAACCACAGTCACCAGGCTGTATATTACATCTCTCAATGTACTTTTACGACAAGAAGTTTGTTTATTTTGACCCTCTTCACCTTGTTGATCACAATGCACACAGCTTCTGTCTGCCACCAATCTTCCTTGTTTCTATGAATTTGGTGGATTTTTTGTTTTTTTAGAGGCCGAGTATAAATGAAATCATATGGTGTTTGTCTTTCTCTGACTTATTTTCACTTAGTAAGATACTCATGAAGTCCTTCTATGTTGACAGAAATGCAATGTTTTATTATTTTCTATAGCTGAATGATTTTCTGTTGTACGTATATACCACATTTTCTCTATTCATCCATCAGTGAACACTTAGGTTCCTTCTATGTCTTGGCTCTTGTAAGTAATGCAGTAAATATATATCTTCTTCAGTTAGAGTCTTGGCTTTCTTCAGATAAATATCTGAAAGGGAAACTGCTGGATCATATGGTAGTTTTAAACTTTTTAAATAACCTCCATACAGTTTTTTATAGTGGCTCTGTCAATTTCCATTCCCACCAATATTTCTGCACAAGATTTCCTTTTCTCCATATCCTGAGAAACACTTAATTTTTTTCTTTTTGATAGTCTTTCTAATAGGTGTGAGGTGATATTTCATTTGTTCTTTTAGTATGAAATATAGTTGATTTATAATATTTTAATTGTTTTTTAACATGAAGTATAGTTGATTTATAATATTAATTTCAGGTGTACAACATAGTGATTTAGTATTTTTATAGTCCATTAAATGTTGTTACAAGATATGGCTATAATTCCCTGTGATATGTATCCTTGTTGCTTCTCTATTTTATGCATGATATTCTGTATCTCTTAGTCACTTACCCCCAAATTGCCCCTCCTACCTTCCCTTTCACCTCTGTAACCATTTGTTTGTTTGCTGTATCTGTGAGTCTGTTTCTGCTTTGTCATATACATTGATTTGTATTTGTTTATCTTTTAAATTTTTATTTTATATTGGAATATAGTTGATTTACAATGTTATATTAGTATCAGGTTACAGCAGAGTGATATAGCTGTACATATATATATAAACTATTATTTTTAGATTCTTTTTCATATAGGTTATTACAGAGTATTGAATAGAGTCCCCTGTGCTATATAGTAGGTACTAGTTGATTGTTTTATCCATAGTGTATATATGTTAATCCCAACCTCCTACTTTACCTCACTCCCCATACTTCCTCTTTGGTAACAGTAAGTTTATTTTCTAAGTCTGAGAATCTGCTTCTGTTTGGTACATAAGTTCGTTTGTATAGTATGATATTTGTCTTTTCTATTTCTAAATTATTTCACTAAGAATAATATTCTCTAGGTCCATCCATGTTGCTACACATGATAGAATTTTATTCTTTTTTATGGATGAGTAGTATTCCATTGTATATATGTACCATATCTTTATCCACTCATCTGTTGATGGACACTTGGTTTCCTTCCATATCTTAGCTATTATAACTAACGTGGCTATGAACACTGGAGAGAGGAGAGGCATATATGTTGTTGGATTAGTGTTTCTGTTTTTCTCTGGACGTGTAGTCAGGACAAGAATTGTTGGATCATGGGGATGTCCTTTATATCATAGGGGACTGGGATGCAAAAGTAGGAAGTCAAGAGATACTTGGGGTAACAGGCAAGTTTGGCCTTGGAGTACAAAATGAAGCAGGACAAAGGCTAACAGAATTTTGCCAAGAAAACACACTGGTCATAGCAAATACCCTCTTCCAACAACACAAGAGACAATTCTAAAAATGGACATCACCAGATGGTCAATACCAAAATCAGATTGATTATATTCTTTGTAGTTGAAGATGGAGAAGTGCTCCACAGTCAGCAAAAACAAGACCAGGAGCTGACTGTGGCTCAGATCATGAACTCCTTCTTGCCACATTCAGACTTAAATTGAAGAAAGTAGGGAAAACCACTAGGCCATTCAGGTATGACCTAAATCAAATCCCTTACAATTATACAGTGGAAGTGACAAATAGATTCAAGAGATTAGATCTGATAGAATGCCTTAAGAATTAGACGGACAGAGGTTCATGACGTTGTAAAGGGGATGGTGATCAAAACCATCCCCAAGAAAAAGAAATGCAAAAAGCCAAAATGGTTTTGTGAGGAGGCCTTACAAATAGATGAAAAGAAGAGAAGTGAAAGGCAAAGGAGGAAAGGAAAGATATACTCATCTGAATGCAGAGTTCCAGAGAACAGCAAGGAGAGATAAGAAAACCTTTATAAATAATGAACAATGCTGAACAATGCAAAGAAATAGAGGAAGACATGGAATGGAAAAGAGTAGAAACCTCTTCAAGAAAATTAGAGATACCAAAGGAATATGTCATGCAAAGAAGGGCAGAAGATATTAAGAAGAGGTGGCAAGAATACACAGAAGAACTATACAAAAATAATCTTAATGACCTGAATAACCATGATGCTGTGATTATTCATCTAGAGCCACATATCCTGGTGTGTGAAATCAAGTGGGTCTTAGGAAGTATCACTATGAACAAAGCTAGGGAAAGTGATGGAATTCCAGTTGAGCTATTTCAAATCTTAAAGATGATGCTGTGAAAGGGCTGCACTCAATATGCCAGCAAATTTGGAAATCTCAACAGTGCTCACAGGACTGGAAAAGGTCAGCTTTCATTCCAATCCTGAAGAAGGCCAGTGCCAAAGAGCGTTCAGACTTCCGCACAACCGCACTCATTTCACATGCTAACAAACTAATGCTCAAAATCCTTCAAGCCAGGCTACAACAGTACATGAACTGTGTACTTCCAGATGTCCAAGCTGGATTTAGAAAAGTCAGAGGAACCAAAGATCAAACTTCCAGCATCTTCTGGATCACAGAAAAAGCAAGAGAATTCTAGAAAATCTACTTCTGGAATCTACTTCTATTCCAGAATCTACTTCTGCTTCATTGACTATGCTAAAGCCTTTGACTTGTAGATCACAAAAGACTATGGAAAATTCTTAAGGAGATGGGAATACCAGACCACCTTACCTGCATCATTCAAAACCTGTATGCAGGTCAGGAAGCAACAGTTAGAATGGGACATGGAAAAACAGACTGGCTCCAAATTGGGAGAGGAGTACGTCAAGGCTATATATTGTCACCTTACTTATTTAACTTTTATGCAGAGTGCTGTGCTATGATGCTTAGTCACTTAGTTGTGTCTGACTGTTTGCGACCCCATGGACTGTAGCCCACCAGGTTCCTGTCCATGGGAATTCTCCAGACAAGAATACTGTATTGGATTACCATGTCCTCCTCCAGGGAATTTTCCCAAACCAGCAATTGAACCCATGTCTCCTGCATTGCAGGTGGACTCTTTACCACCTGAGCTAGGATAAAGCCCAAGCTGGAATCAAGACTGCCAGGAGAAATATCAATAAACTCAGATATGCAGATGACACCACTCATGGCAGAAAACAAAGAGGAACTGAAGAGCATCTTGATGAAGGTGAAAGAGGAGAGTGAAAAGCTGACTCCAAACTCAGCATTCAAAAAATGAAGAATATGGCATCCAGTTCCATCACTTCATGGCAAATAGATGGGGAAACAATGGAAACAGTGAGAAACTTCATTTTCTTGGGCTCCAAAATCATTGTGGATGATGATTGCAGCCATGAAATTAAACAATGCTTGCTCCCTTGAAGAAAAGCAATGACAAACAATGACAAACCTCCTTTGAAGAAAAGCAATGACAGCATATTGGAAGACAACATATTAAAAAGCAGAAACATTACTTTGCCTGCAAAGGTCTGTATCATCAAAGCCATGGTGTTGCCAGTAGTCATGTATAGATGTGAGAGCTGGACAATAAAAACGGCTGAGCACTGAAGAATTGATGCCTTCAAACTGTGGTGCTGAAGAAGACTCTTGAGAGTCCCTTGGACTGCAAGGAGATCAAACCCATCAGTCCTAAAGGAAATCAACCCTGAAAATTCACTGGAAGGACTGATGCTGAATCTCCAATATTTTGGCTACCTGACATGAAGGATCAGCTCATTAGTAAAGACCCTGATGCTGGGAAAGATTGAAGGCAGGAGGAGAAGGGGATGACAGAGGCTGAGATGGTTAGATGGTATCACCGACTTAATGGACATGAGTTTGAGCAAGCTCCAGGAGTTGGTGAAGGACAGGGAAGCCTGGTGTGCTGCAGTCCATGGGATCACAAAGAGTTGGACAGGACTGAGTGACTGAATAGCAAAGGGTAGTCGTATTTTTAGTTTTTTTGAAGTACCTCCATACTTTTTTCCATAGTGGCTGCACCAGTGTACACTCCCATAATCAGTCCCTTTTCTTCACATTTTCTCCAACATTTGTTAAATTGTAGACATTTTGTTGATAGCCATTCTGAAGTGTGAGGTGATATCTCATTGTTTTCATTTGTAATTCTCTAATTAGTAGTGATATTGATCATATTTACATGTACTCATTGGCTATATGAATGTCTTCTCTGGAAAAATACTGAGATCTTTAACTAAGTTTAATCAGATTGTTTTAATGCTATTGAATTATATGAGTTATTTATTTCAGATATTAGCTCCTTATCAGATATATGATTTGTAAATATTTTCTCCCTTCAGTAAGTTGTCTTTTCATTTTGCTGATGGTTTCCTTTGCTGTGCAGAAGCATTTTAGTGACATAGTACCACTTATGTATTTTTCCTTCACTTTTGATATGAAATCCAAAAATTTACACAGAGACTGATGCCAAGAAGCTTACTACCTATGTTTTCTTCTAGGAGTTTTTTGACACCCAGTGTTACTTTAAAGTCTCTAATCTGTTTTAAGTTTATTTTTCTATATGGTAAAAGATAGCGGTCCATTTTTTTTTTTTTTTAACTTTTAATTTCATATTGGAGTGTGGCCAATTAAAACTGTGATAGTTTCAGGCACACAGCAGAGGAACTCAACTACACATATACAAGTATCAGAGAAATTAAATGGAAGTAATGTTGTTCAGGCTTCAGAAACCAGAAAGCAGAGCAGGCGTCTGACCTTGCTTCTGACCTGCCTGAACACTGACTGAGGGCCTGCTGTGAGTGCAAGCTGAGCAACACTATAGATAAATTAGGGGGCAGATCTTGGAATTGTTGAGCCCCTGGAGGAGGTCTGGCCAATCAAGCCCGGGGCTTAATAGCGTTCCAAGATTGGAAGACAAAACAAACAGCATTGTAAGAAAAGATTAACATAAAATCAGAGCTGCAGTTTGCTGGCAAACTGATGGCGCTAGCAGTTTGCAGCCTGGGGTTATAAAACTGCAATTTTGAAGCCTCCCTCCTGGAGTGAAGGCTGTACCCCAAGCCCTGTTACAGGAGACCTCCCAGTGCCTTTGTGTCTGAATGTCTGTCAGGCCAGTTTAGTCATATATGTACTGTTACATACTGCCTTTACTGTTTCTATTTATCTTTTTGTCTAGTGGTTACATATTGAAAGTAAACTGGATAATTCTTCATTAAATAGTGAAATTGTTTATTTGTGTATAACAAGCGGTTTCTTTTGTTAATTGTTTGTGTAAAACAAGTGGTAACTTTTGTTAACAAGCCCTTCACACCGGAAATGAAAGTTAGAACTTACAGCAAAACAGTGCCCATTTCTCCCCAGCTCCTCTCCCACCCAGGTTGCCACATAGCATTGAGCAGTGTTCCCTGTGTTAAATAGCATGTCCTTGGTGGTTACCCATTTTCTATATAGCAGTGTATGCATGTCGATCCCAAACTCCCTAACTATCCCTTCCCCTTGGCCACTTCTAGTTCATTCTCTAAGTCTGCGAGTCTCTTTCTGTTTTGTAAGTATGTTCATTTGTATCACTTATTTTTAGATTGCACATATAAGGAATGCCATAGGACACTTCTCCTCCTCCATCTGACTTACTTCACTCAGTGTGACAATCCCTAGATCTATCCATGTTTCTTCAAATGGCATTATTTCATTCTTCTTAATGACTGATTAATATTCTGGTGTTTGTTTGTACCAAATCTTCTTTATCCATTCTTCTGTCGATGGACATTTAGGTTGCTTCCATGTCTTGGCATTGCAGGGTCATATAGTAGCTCTAATTTTAGTTTTTAAGGAACCTCCATACTCTTCTTCATCGTGGTCATACCAACTTACATTCCCATCAACAATGAAGGAGAGTTCCCTTCTCTCCACATCCTCTGTTGTATCTATTGTTTGTGGATTTTTTGATGATAGCCTTTTGACTGGTGTGAGGTGATATCTCATTGTGGTTTGGATTTGTTTTTCTCTAGTAATTACTGATGTTGAGCATTTTTTCATGTGCTTCTTGGCCACCTTTATGTCTTCTTTGGAGAAACGTCTGTTTAGATCTTCTACTTATTTTTTGATTGGGTTGTTTTAGTCATATTAAGCCTCATGAGAAAAAAAAAAAAAAAAAGCCTCATGAGCCTTTGTAGCTTTGGAGACTAATCTCTTGTCTATCTCATCATTTGCAAATATTTTCTCCCAATCGGTGGGTCGTCTTTTCATTTTATTTATTGTTTCTTTTGCTATGCAAATGTTTTTGAGTTTAAATAGGTCCCTTTCATTTATTTTTATTTCTGTTATTCTGGGAGATGGATCAAAAAATATATTGCTGCAAGTTATGTCAGATAATGCTTTGCCTATGTTTTCCTCTAGGAGTTTTATAATGTCTGGCCTCACATTTAAATCTTTAATCCATTTTGAGCTTATTTTTACATATAGGGTTAAAGAATGATGTAGTTTTATTTATTTATTCCCATTTATTTTATTTTATTTTTTTTCCCATTTATTTTTATTAGTTGGAGGCTAATTACTTTACAGTATTGTAGTGGTTTTTGTCATACATTGACATGTAGCTGTCCAGTTTTCCCAGCGTTATTTCTTGAAGAGACTCTTTCTAACATTGTTTATTCTTGTCTCCTTTGTCATAGATGGATTGACCGTAGATGTATGGGTTGATTTCTGGGCTTTCTCTCCTATTCCATTGATCTATATTTCTGTGTTTGTGCCAGTACCACACTGTTTTGATGACTTCATTTTTATCCTTTTGCATGTCGCTATCCTGTTTTCTCAACACCATTTACTGAAAAGACCATTCTTTCCCTATTGTATACTTTTGGCAAGTTTGTAATTAATTGACCATATATGTGTGGGTTTATTTTGGGGGTTTCTATTCTGTTCTGCTGATCTTTGTGTCTGTTCTTATGTCAATACCATGGTGTTTTGATTACCATAATTTTGTTATGTAGCTAGAAATCAAGGAGTATGATGCCTCCAGGTTTGTTCTTTTCTCTTAAGATTGCTTTGGCTATTTAGGATCTTTTATGGTTCTACACAAATTTAGGATATGTCGTTCAGTGAAACGCTATTTTGAGTATCTAGAATATACTCTAAAACAACTGTGCTATCCAGTATCATACTGATTTTTCTTTTCTGTACTCCAGAGAAAAATTCTAGGAGAAGTTATCAGTTTTACAGGTTGGTCTTATAGGTTCACTCTGAAGAATGTGTTGGTTAACAGCAAATTGATTTTACTGGCACAACTGCAAGTATGGAAGTTTCTATAGTAGCTCATCTATAAGATATGGCAACAGAATTAAGAAGCCAGGTCTAAGAGGGTTTACCCTCTTAGGGTAAAGGATAAAGGGTAAAGGATAATAAAAGAAGGATGGAAAGGAGTCACACAAGAATGACATGTGGGTGCCCCCAAAGAGGCAGGCAGGGTAGGGGCAAAAAAGGCAGACTTGAAAGAAGAGTAAAGGAATGTTTAAATCTCTCCTGGATTTTGTCTATCCCAAAGAGTACTCACATAGGTGAAATATAGAGCTGTTTTCAGTAATGGATTAAGCAAAATATCTTTCTAGCTGTTGCAGGGGCATGAAGGCAGAGCATCCCCTCATAGGGTCGAGTTGAATACAGAAAGAAAATCAAACCAGATTTATTCAGCATTGTTGGCTGTCCCTACAGGCTTTGTTCCAGTCTTACTCAATTCACTCTGTGTCCCATTGGGACCTTGGGCTGCCAGAGCAACATTAGACGGGCTTGCAGAAGAGCCTTCATTGTGGAGTCTAGCAATTCTGTCTCGAATTTCCTCTTGAATGTTAGAGAAGTGGAAATAGCTTTTGGAGTCATAAAGTGCAGAAATGATGATGTAGCTTGCCCTAAACAGGCAGAAACAGAGATAGGTAGCCTTCTAGGAGAGTCAAGATGCAGATACTTTGATTACTTCTACTACAATGCACTCTGCTGGAAGAAACATTACTAATAAAGTCTAAGCCTAACATGGGTGACAAAAGGAAATCAGTGAAATGTAGGCTGGTGTGTTAAATATTTAATATCTCTTGAATTGCTTTTGATCTCTCAATCACACTGGCTAGTTAACTGTTTGACACCATCTTTTTAGCTTTTCTTTCTAGATTTTCTTAACATCTCTCTTATTTTCTGATAAAAATGTGTCCCATACTCACAATAAAAGTTGTGACAATATTAATAAATAGAATAAAAACCCAAATCATCCATAATCCTATCTTTTTGAGGTAAGCAGTGTTAACGTTGATGCAGTTTTTCTTTCTAGTTTCTAAGTATGTATTTTTTAATCACACTTGTTATCTTTAATATGAAATTTTCTATCCTACATTTATATCTGATTACTTAGATGATGAGGATTTTCCCATCTTTCAAAGCCATACGTTAATGTCTGGAAACCGTATGTTAATATCTGGGCTTCCTTGGTAGCTCAGCTGGTAAAGAATCTGCCTGCAATGCAGGAGACCGCAGTTTGATTCCTGGATTGGGAAGATCTCCTGGAGAAGGATTAGGCTACCCACTCCAGTATTCTTGGGCTTCCCTGGTGGCTCAGATGGTAAAGAATCTACCTGTAATGCAGGAGACCTGAGTTTGACTAGCAGGTTGGGAAGATCCCCTGAGAAGGGAACAGCTACCCACTCCAGTATTCTTGCCTGGAGCATTCCATGGACAGAAGAGCTTGGCAGGCTACAGTCCATGGGATCGCAAAGAGTCAGACACAACTGAGCAACTTTCACAAACTCACTAATGTCTGGAGAATATTTCATGATAGCATTTACCAAAAATGATCTAAAGCTTTGCTTGTATTTTGAAACACTTAGGTTGTTTCCAAATTGTTATGATTTTGAGTTACATTGAAATAATTCTTCCTCATACATAAATTTATGAACTCACCTCTGAATAATTTTTTACAATAAATTCCTAAACTGGGACTACAGTTTCAGAGAGTATGCCCTTGCTTAAGCTTCTTAAATTACAAGATATGTCCATTAAAGCCAAAGAGTGACATTTAGTATAAACTGGAGACAACTCAATATGGCCCAGGCACCCTGTTATTGATTGAGGATACACCAAGCTCCAAGACCTGTGAGTGTAGGCTGCTGTTTCTACATGTTTTAGAAAATAGGAGCTTAATGAATCCACTCAAAATATACTAGGTATGAATGTTCTTGCTGGTTGCTCTGGTAAGGTGGTCTGTTCACTTGTTTTCACATGGCCAACCAAATTAAAACTGTCCTCCTAGTTTATAATACTTATATGTATGTACGTACACACACACACACACACACACACACACACACACACACACACACACACACACACACACACACACACACACAGGCTTCCCTGGTGGCTCAGATGGTAAAGAATCTGTCACCAATGCAGAAAGACATGGCTTAGATCCCTGGCTTGGTGAGACCCCTAGAGAAGGAAATGGCAACCCACTACAATATTCTTATCTGGAGAATCCCATGGACAGAGGAGCCTGGAGGGCTATGGTCCCATGGGGTGGCAAAGAGTCAGATGCGACTGAAAAACTAACCCCCGCCCCCACCACACACACACATATATATGTGTGTGTGTATATGTGTGTAGGGGGTGTGGGGGGGGGGGCGGTGTGTGTATCAAAGCAGCTTGATCTGTGTGTTTCAGATTATCTCCAATGTAGGACACAAACAGCTTCCCACATGACCCACGTTGACAAAACACTTACTTTGTGCCAGGTGGTTTCACATGCATTATTTCAGAGATTTCACCTCTGACATGAGGCGAAGACAGTGATGATGATAGAGGTGGTCCTAATGAAGACCCCTGGTCATGCCAGAAGCATCACACACTTCATGTCTCACTCTGGGTACTGAGTGACGTCCAACCTCCTCCTCATACTCTGACCCCTGCCCTTGGATTTCGGTAGCGTTATAACATGGGACCCAGGTAAGAACCACTCTTAAGCCACCAGCACTCAACGTGGAAGCAGCCTTTGGGGCTTCGGGGCTGCCCTTGAGCAGGAGAGCACTGGAGTCAATGGATGACTGTGTCCTCCTGGGCAGGAGATTCAAAGGATCTTTATAAGGTCCTGGTAAGACTGAGCACTGGTCTGTTAGACAGGAGGGTAGAGAGCTATCTGAAAAAAATCTAAAAATGCATCTTATTGGTTTTTCTTTATTTCTGAGGACTATTTTCCCAGAATATAATGTTCATGAATAAATTACCTGCATGTTAGCCTTTGTCTCAGGTTCTACTTTCCTCAGGAGCCATGATAAGGCAAAAAACATGTCTAAAGTCCCTAAATAAAATAAGTGGACCCTTCCTTTACTTTTATTTATTTATTTTTTTAAACAACCCTCTATTTATTTTCTCTATCCCTCTTTCTCTTTCTGAATATTTTATCTTCTCTCTTTTTATAAGCATAAGTACAGACACATGTACAAACACATAAACATTTAATGGAGTTAGAGTAGTGAAAGCTCAACCTAGGAATTACCCAGTAATTCAGTAAAATTAAAGATTAGCATGTGATGGTATAACATAAGTCATTTCCCAAATTTTGGTACTCTTAAATCAGCAGTTCTTAAAGCATGGTTTGCATACATACACTGGGCATCCCCAAGACTTTTTCAGGAGGTCCGTGAAGTCAAACCTACTTTACTAATAGTATTAAGATGGTAGTTGCCTTTCTCACTTCACTTGGAATAATTAAAGCAAAAACCATTTCATCCTCTGTTGCCTCCTTCCCCTCGTGCCCTCAGAGGATGAGGTGGTTGGATGGCATCACTGATTCAATGCGCATGAGTTTGAGTAGACTCTGGGAGATAGTGAAGGATAGGGAAGCCTGACATGCTGCAGTCTACAGGGTCGCAAAGAATCAGACATGACCTAGCCACTGCACAACAACAAGAGCAAAAACAATGGTGGGTGAAAGTGCTGGCAGCTTAGCATGAATCAAGACAGTGGAACCAAACTGTACTAGTACTATTATCCAGTGTCTTCTCCTTCACAATGCACTTGGAATTTTTAAAAAACTGCCAGTTTAACTTAAGAGTTAAGTCAAGTTAACTTAACATCAAGTTAAGTCCTTGATGAAACAGTTCAGCTTGGTTCAGTCTCTCTGTCATGTCCAGCTCTTTGTGACCCCATGGACTGCAGCACGCCAGGCCTCCCTGGCCATCACCAACTCACGGAGCTTACTCAAACTCATGTCCATCGAGTCAGTGATGCCATCCAACCATCTCATCCTCTGTTGTCCCCTTCTCCTGCCTTCAATCTTTCCCAGCATCGGGGTCTTTTCAAATGAGTCAGCACTGCTCATGAGGTGGCCAAAGTATTGGAGTTTCAGCTTCAGCATCAGTCCTCCCAATGAATGTTCAGGACTGATTTCCTTTAGGATGGAATGGTTGGATCTCCTTGCAGTCCAAGGGACTCTCGAGAGTCTTCTCCAACACCACAGTTCAAAAACATCAATTCTTTGGCACTCAGCCTTCTTTATAGTCCAACTCTCACGTCCATACATGACTACTGGAAAAACCATAGCTTTGATTAGATGGACATTTGTTGGCAAAGTAATGTCTCTGCTTTTTAATTTGCTGTCTAGGTTGATCATAGCTTCCAAGGAGCAAGCGTCTTTTAATTTCATGGCTGCAGTCGCCATCTGCAGTGATTTTTGAGCCTGAGAGAATGACGTCTCTCACTGTTTCCGTTGTGTCCCCATCTATTTGCCATGAAGTGATGGGACTGGATGCCATGATCTTATTATATTACTATATGTTACAGATATATAATATAGTGATTCATAATTTTAAACATATACCATTTATGGTGGTGGTGGTTTAGTCACTAAGTCTTGTTTGACTTCTGTGACCCCATGGACTGTAGCCTGCCAGACTCCTGTGTGCATGGTATTCTCCAGGCAAGAATACTGGAGTGGGTTGCTATTTCTTTCTCCAGGGGATATTCTTGACCCAGGAATTGAACCTGGGTCTCCTGCATTGCAGGCAGATTCTTTACCAACTGAGCTATAAGGGAAGCCAATTATAGTATATAATATATACATACTATACTCAATAATAATATACTACATATTATACTTATGGAGTAAATTTTATAGTAAATAGTATAATATATTTATTTTATTCCCCATGTTGTACAATATATCTTTGTAGCTTATTTTAATCCCATATGCCTATATTGTCCCTCTGTCCTTGCATCTCCCCACTGGTAACCACTAGCTTGCTCTTTAAACCTGTGAATCTGCTTTTTTTTCATATTCACTAGTTGTATATTTTTAGATTCCACCTATATGTGACATTATATAGTATTTGTCGTTCTCTGTTTGACCTATTTCATTTAGCAAAATACCCTCTAAGTCCATTCATGTTGCTGCAAATGGCAAAATTTCATTTTTATGACTGAGTTGTATTCCAGTGTGCACACGTGTGTGTGTGTGTATACACATCATCTTTATCCATTATCTTTATTCATTCACCTGTTTATGGACACTTAGGTTGCCTCTGTATCTTGGCAATTATAAGTAATGCTGCTATAAACATTGGGGTGCCTATATCTTTCCCAATTAGTGTTTCTGATTTTTTTAGGATATATACCAGGGAATGGAGTTGCTGAGCCATATGCTAGTTCTGTTTTTAGGTTTCTGAGAAACCTCCATACAGCGTGCTGCAGTGGCTGCCCCAGTTTACATTCCCAGCAGCAGTGTGCAGTGTTTCCCTTTTCTCCATATACTCACCATTTTTACTTGTGTTCGTTTCATTAAATATTTATTTTTATAGTGGCACTAGTGGTAAAAAAAAAAAAAAAAAAAAATCCACCTGCCAGTGCAGCAGATGTAAGAGAAAAAGTGTTCAGTCCCTGGGTTGAGAAGATCCCCTGAAGTAGGAAATGGCAACCCAGTCCAGTAATTTTGCCTGGAAAATTCCATGGACAGAGGAGCCTGACGGGCTACAGTCCATGGGGTCAGAAAGAGTCAGACATGACAGAACACTAATACTTTATTTAATTTATTTGACTGCCCCAGCCCTTAGTTGTGGCATGTGGGATCTTACATCTTCATTGCATTCATTGAGTTATGCATGAGTTATGGCATGCGAACTCTCGAACTCTTAGTCACAGCATGTAGGATCTAGTTCCCTAACTGGGGATTGAACCCAGGCCCCCTGCATTGAAAGTGTGGAGTCTTAGCCACTGGACCCCCAGGGAAGTCCCTACTTGTGTTCTTTTTGGTAATAGCCATTCTGAATGGTGTGAGGTGATGTCTCTCTGTGGTTTATTTTGAGTTTCCCTGATACTTAGCAGTGTTGAGCATCTTTTCATGGAGCACACATTTCTTTAACATTTGTATGACACCCTTGAAAGTGTACATACACTCTGCCTGCTGAGGTGTGATGGTTTTATTGAGAGAAAGAGCTATGGTACAGTTGTTCCTACTGCCCGCTGAACCAGCCCCTTTTTTATAGAATAGCATTTTAAAAATTAATTTATTTAATTGGAGGCTAATTACTTTACAATATTGTAGTGGTTTTTGCCACACATTGACATGAATAGAGCATTTTTACTTGAAAGAAACATAGACCCACTATGATCATTCACTATTCAGTATTTGACAGATGTTTTCTAAGAAAACAAAACAAAAAACAAACTCAACCTGTCATCTCAATGAAGAAATTATTAATAGCACTATTTGTTGCCAATTATAGAATTTGAATTTAAATTAAAATTTTGAATATTGGAAAACCCCCACACTGTGAGCTTGACAACTTCCCTGTACTTACTGACTATTCTGATGAGTTTAGTTCCAGTATCAAGTTGTGGATTTCTGAAATCATATGACAAAATGTGTCAGTCTTTGGAAGCTATTGACAAAGACTTTCTCTTTAACCAACACTAGCGAGGACCCTCTTAGCCCTCTTCTCAGCTAGGCTTGACCTTAGTCCTCATCTTTGTTGGACTTATATAGCTTAGTTTGTCAAGGATCCTTCTAACTCGTTTTATCAAGAATTTCCCCACCCTCCACATCTGATCACCCTCAATATCTGATCAAGTTCCCCTCCACCAGCTTTGATACTAAGTCCTTACTTTGTCTTCAGCGGAAGTCATATGAAGTTGGGGAAGCAGGAATCCCCCTACCTTTGCTGTCTTTTCTTAGTGACGCCCACCCCCGTTCATTGTCTATACATCCCCAGTTGTCTTGGCTATATTTGGACTTGAGCCTGATCTCTCTGCCCTCTTGCTATAGTCTTGACACCTATTACAGTAGTCCTTATTAAAGCCTTCCCTTATCATTTTAACAAATGGCAGAATAATTTTTTCTTTACCAGTATATATAACAGAATGAACCTATATCATCCAAAAGACTAATGCAGGATATTTAAAAAATCATGTGCAGGTAAGAGAACCATTCAAAATACAAGAGAAATCAAAGGACATTAATGAAACAGAGCCTCACAAAGTTTATTGATAGGATTTCAGATTCCACATTGCAACTAACCTTTAAGAAACTACCATTTGTTAAGTTCTGTTGTAATATCAAAGATGATTATCCACAATTATCTCTGGATGGGATATTAAAATACTCTTTTCCCTTGTCTAATTATCTGTGTATATGAGACAAGATTTTCTTCATTTATTACAACCAAAAGAACATACTGAACCAAATAGAAGGCAGGAGTGGATATGAATCAAGCTGAGATTCACAAATATATGAAACAATGCCACTTTTCTAATTGTTTGCTTTAGAATATAGTCTTATTTTTCATATAACAATGTTGTTTTTAACATGTAATGCATTCAAAAATTAATACATATATAGTTTGATATTTTACCCTGGTTTAATTTCAGTTTGGTAACTACCAGTAGGTATGCATGCTTAATCGCTTCAGTGTCTGACCCTATGGACCATAGCCGGCGAGGCTCCTCTGTCCAAGGGATTCTCCAGGCAAGAATACTAGAGTGGGTTGCCATGCCCTCCTCCAGGGGATCTTCCCAACCCAGGGATAGAACCCATGTCTCTTAAGAATCCCCTGGCAGGCAGGTTCTTTACCACTAGCACTACCTGGGAAGCCCAGCCAACAGGTATAGGTATAACTCACATGAACTCAAGCTCTTTAGAGCATTCAGTGATTTTTAGAGGTCTAAAAGCATTTTTGTGAACAAACCACATGGGAACAGTCTGTTTAAATGTGTCAGTGGTTCAGCTTTCTCTCATAGTTATGTAATAGATGGTTGGATGGCATCACCAACTCAACAGACATGAGTTTGAATAAACTCTGGGAATTGGCAATGGACAGGGAGGCTTGGCGTGCTGCAGTCCATGGGGTCTCAGAGTCTGACATGACTGAGCAACTGAACTGAACTGATTTAAGAGATGTTTGAAAGTTTGAAAGTAACCAAGTGACAAATCAGGTCATTGATATACTATGTTGCAGTTGGTGGCACTAGGCAAGCATGTTCATGAGTATTATATTCCTAGAAGCAAAGAAAAATATCAAGCTTTCAAAAGGAGGAGGCACTCCAACTAATAAAAATAAATGAAAAAAGAAAGAAAAAAAAAAGGAGGCAAAGGGGTAAAATGTACAAAGAAAAATAAACCTGGCCTTGAGAAATCTAATCACCAAATCAAATTGGATTCACTTGATCTTATTAAACTACCACCCCCACCCTGGACATAAAAGCTGTTTTTCAAATTGAAGATAATGAACTTAGTTTGAATTGGAGTTAATACTGACATGAATTTATTGTGCCTAGAAAATATACTAGTTACCAGAATTACATTTCAAGAGACTGCTTTCATGTTAATAAAATGTACTGTTGCCATTTTTAGAGCTTTTTAAGAAACCTCAAACAATAGCAAAGTTCAGTCACTTTCTCTCACTGAGCATAAAAACTTACCCTGTGCTTTTTCCAAAAATGGTATACTATGTGAACTCTTAACAGGTTTCTGTGATCTTATGTAAGCGCAGTAAGCCACGTAGAACTCTGAATGTCTCCATCTCTGGAGAAAAAAATAATCATCTTTCGGGCTCAGGTTTCAGAAAGACCTCAGGATTCCAAAGGATAAAAACATAATTCTGAAGCATAAAAGAGACATGGCCACAGATCAGCATGGATGATTAAAAGGTGACTTTTGTTTGGCATCATGGTTTCCTGAACTGTATCTTAGTGCAACCTCTTCAGGAGACTTCTTTCTTGGCTTCTACAGTTCTGTAGTTGGATTCCATGGTACAAAGTCAGCTTTAAGAGTATAAAATACAGAGTTGGTGTAACTAGAGAGCATCAGCTGAACTACTTTCTGTTGTGGTCTATCTTAGTATTAAAAAATGCAGGTCCAGTGGTTAACACTCTGCCTTCCAATGCAGGGGGTGCAGATTCAATCCCTGGCCAGGGAACTAAGATCCCACATGCTGCATGGTGATGCACCCCCAAAAAAGAAAAGTTAAAGATTATTTTTAAAATGTGCTAGAACCTTTCAGCATTTAACATTTATCTATTGAAGTGTATATATCATTGTGAATTGTAAGAACATTTTCAAATGTTTGTCTATATTATTGATATACTCAGACCCCAAATAATCAACATATAGTTGGTAGCTTGTTGGGGAAAGTTGAAAGGGGAGATGAGAAAGTCAGTGATGTTCAATGCATGGGTTGCTCTTTAGCATGAGGTTCAGTTGCACTCATTTTGGCCTGCTTTGGTCTGTGTTTAAAACAAAAGACTTGTACTTGGCTAGGTTGATGCAATGCTCAATTTAGTCATCAAGCATCTCTATAGTTTATTTATAATAGCAGAAACTGGTAGCATCTGAAATGTCTAACATAGGGAAATAATTAAGTAAATGGCAATAAAACTCTATGAAATAATATGTAGTTAATAAAAATAATGCTTGTAAAATATTTAGATAATCACAGAATAAATTTATTTCACAACATTAAATGAAAGAGTAGGAAGAAAACAGCACAGATGAAAATCTAAAATTTATAAAAATTACACAATTAGTGTTCTGGGTTCTTCTTTTTTTATATCTAACCAGAAGTGAAACTGCTGGGTCTTATGGTAATTCCATTTTTAGTTTCTTGAGGAACCTCCATATTGTTTTGCATAGTGACGGCACCAATTTAATTTCCACCAGCAGTGTACAAGGGTTCCCTTTATTGCACATCCTTTTCAACATTTGTTGTTTTCTTTTTTTTTTTTTAACATTTAAAAAAATTTATTTGGCTGATCCAGGTTTTGGTAGCAGCCTTTGGGATCTTGAATGTTCGTTGCATTCATTGTGGCATGCAAACACTTAGTTACATCATGTGAACTTTTAATTGCATCATTTGGAATCTAGTTCCCTAACCTGGGATAGAACCCAGGCCCCCTTCAGTGGGAGTCTGGAGTCTTAGCCACTGGACCACCGGGGAAGTCCCTATTTGTGTTCTTTTTGATGATAGGCATTCTGACTGGTGTAAGGTGATATCTCATTGTGGGTCCCCCCCCGCCCCAGGCAAGGTTTTATTGAGGCCCCTGTTACAGCAGGGGGCAGTGAGAAAAAACAACAGGTTCCCTTGCTTGCTCATTCTCTGAGGGGGGCTGCGAGCTTGCTCCTTTTATGGGTTGAGGGTAGGAATGTGTCAAGAAGTTGGGCTGGAGTGATTGCTTAGTTGGTTTGCCTACCCATTAGGTGATGTTGTATGTAGGGGGAATGCACAGTACCCTGCTTTTCTCTGGGCTCTTTGAAAGTGGTAGTTTTGTTTCTTGGTCTCTTTTTGTATCTTCTGTCCAGAATTTTCCCTAACTGTACATGCATGCAGTTATTTTTAGTCCCTTGTAGTTCTTTGTATTTTGTTGATCAAGGAGAGGTATGTCCAGGGGCTCTTCCCGACTCAGGGATCCAACCAGCATCTCCTTCTTGGCAGGCAGATTCTTTACTGCTAAGCCACCTGGGAAGCCCCTGGATAGATGCACCCAACCAGATACCCCTTGCAGTTTGACAGCAGTGGGAGTGGTCAATATTACTTTATAGGGGTCCTTCCATCTTGACAACCGTTGGTACTGGGGGACCCCCCCTTCCAGGTTTAAGAAGAACTTGGTCCCCAGGGTTTATTTGTGAAAGGACTGCTCCTTCCTCTCTATTTTGAGTAGGAGCTGGTGTAGTGCCTTCTGGGCATAGTCCTGGACTGCCTTCTGAACTTGCTGCCAAGATCCAGGCCTCTGTTTTCCAGTGTGGAATAGAAATACAGAGACAGAGTTTTGGGTGCAGAAATAGCTTTTATTGATTTGCCAGCCTAAGGTGGTCACCATAGGCAAGCACCCTCGAGACTGTGCCCTCCCTTGGGAAAAATAGGAAGGGGTTATGTAGTTCAGGAGGGGAAGGGAGTGCCATAGGTGACGAGTAGTGTGGATGGATGCAAGCTTGCATTCTTCTTTCCTCTCAGAAAACTTCTACATCATCAGCGTTGGCGCCAGGCAGCCTTGGGAGAACTACTATGGTCCTTAAGGCTGTCACCCTGTGACTGTCTTTCTGGAATAAAGAATGCTCACAAAAGAAGGGAGTGTTCCTCAGGAAGCAAACACCATATGCATTGTACAGCTCTGATTAGAAAATAATCATTCTCAAATGTGATTAACAAAGAAAGACAAACATTTCTGAGAAAATGAGTAGAAGCCATTTTATATTGGAATATTGGAATATTTTATATTGGAATATTGGAAGTAGCCGTAACCAACTTCTGCTGTAACAAACTTGTCCTGGATTAATAATATATATCAGGGGCTTGTTCTCCTGTCATCCAGTAGAATGTCAGTAGTAAGAAAAGGTCACCCATAGGTCACTTCAGATGGGCTAATAAGTCTCAGACCACTCCTGGGGCTCCATGAACCCCCAGGAGTGGAGTGGGATGCAAGCTTGACCAAGGGAGCATGAGCCTCTTGGCAAAGCTTTGCTAAGGTTTCCTTTAAAGTATGGTTCATTTTCTTTACCTTTCCTAAAGACTGGGGATGCCAAGAGATGAGTAGCTTGTAGTCCTTCCCTAGAGCTCTTGTGAGCCCGTGTGATTTTAGCTGTAAAAGAGAGCCTGTTATCACTCTGGAAGAGCTTCAGAAGTCCAAACCAAGGAATTATTCTTTTAAAAGGGACTTACAGACATCCATGGCCTTTTCAGATCGGCCAGGGAAGGTGTCAGTCCATCCTGTGAAAGTATTGAAAAACACTAGAAGATATGTATATTACTGATCATAGGGGCATTTGGGTGAAATCTAACTGCTAGTCTTTCTTAAGATATGTTCCTTGGTGTTTAACTGACCTGACTAATGAAGCGGAGGTTGGATGCATCTATGGCTGCTTATGGGCACATAAATCTCAGGCAGGCATTATTTGTTTTACTGTTCTTTTAAGCCCCTTCCCTGGAAAAAGCCTTTTGCATCACGGCCCTTAGTGCATCCCTCCCATAGTAGGTGACGTCACGTAAGCTCTCAGGGAGTTTCCATTGCTGGGCCTCAGGGATTAGAACCTTATCCTCCTGTTCATACCAGCCTGTGCCTCCCTTCTCATAGCCCCATTTCTCAGCATGTTCTTGTTTCCTGTGGGGAACATTGGGAAAGGCTCAGGAGTTCAGGGGGAGCCAGTCACTGGAGCCATAACTTGTTCAGGTTACTGCAATCAAGATGTCTGTTTTGCCCTTTGATCAGCTTTGCTGTCCCCTTGGCTCACAAAGGAGCCCTCCCTCTGGCCCCTATAGTGGATTACAGCTGTCTGGGTCAGAACCTGAACTGCTTCTAAAAAAGCCAGAATCAAATCTTCGTGTTTTGTGGGAGAATTGCTAGCAGTTAACGTTTCTTTTTCTTTCTAAATGGTAGCATGAGTGTGTAGCACGTGGAACCCACATTTAGAATTGGTAAAAATATCTAATTTCTTATTCTTCCCTAATCGCAAAGCTCTCATTAATGTGATTAGTTCACGCTTCTGGGCTCATGTCTGGGGTTGCTGAGCCTTGGCTTCTGTGACTTCATCTAGACTAACTGTGGTGTACCCCGCTTTTCGGGTTCCCACTTCTACAGAACTGTTCCCATCAGTAAACCATGCAACCTCAGGGCTCTCAAGAAGTTCATCTAGATCAGACCTGCTGGAGTAAGTTCTTCTAAGATTTCTGTGTGCACTGAGGCAACAAATCTCCACTCTCGACCACTGGAAGCAGACTTGCTGGGTTCAGGGTTTGGCTCACCTTTGAAGTAATGTTGGGGATTTCTTTCAGGAAGGCCTGATAATCTTGTTAACCTTCCTCCAGTCAACCAATGATGTCCTTTGACTTCCAGCACAAACCGTACCTGATAAGGGGTTAATACATCAACATCTTGTCCCAGGGTGAGCTTGTAAGCCTCGTTTAACCAACCAGGCTGCCCACTCCTGTCCACAGGAGCTTGGCCATCCCAGGGCCACTGAGTTCAGTTGGACTGGATCTGTTTTAACCCCAGAGGCCCGAGTCCTGGAAAATACACTGAAAAGCAGCTGTTCTCTGATCAGCTTCAATAAGTCATCAACATACGGTAGCAGAGTTCCCTTCACAAGGCTCAGTTCCCTTGTGAATGCCTTTCTGAAAAGATGGGGGCTGTCCCCCAAATCCTGCAGAAGCACTGTCCATGTATATTGGGTAGCCTCCAGGGTGTCAGAGTCCCTCCATTCAAAGAAAAAAGTATATTCAGAGTCTGGATATAGGGGAATCCAGAAAAATGCATCTTAGAGGTCCAAAACAGAGAAATACTGGGCCCTCCCCAGGGCTTGGGCGAGAGGTGGGTTTGACACCAGTGGGAGTAATAGGAGTGACTGCCTCTCTCACTGCTTCTAAGTCTTGCACCGCCTGACACTCCCCCTTAGGCTTCTGAACACAGAGAATCCGAGTTGCAAGGAGATTGGCAGGGCCTAATGAGTCCATGTTTTAGGAATCTGCTAAGCAGCAGTTGGAATCCCTTCAGGGCCTCAGGCTTTAAAGGCTATTGTCTCTTCCAGGGGTATTTTCCCCCAGGCTGTAAGCTTATTTTTTGCGGGGGAACACATGTGGCCCATCCTGGCACCAAGATATCCCAAACTGCAGGATCTGCTTGTTCTCTAATTTCTTGGGGGTTATTTTGGGGAGTATTTTGATACCCAATAGGTGGGTCATCTGAGGCTACTAATGGATACATTCTCTGTTTGGATTCTTTACCTCCTTGGACTTCACCCTATCTTAAGAATGTACTAGATCCTAACTTATTTAGCAAATCTCTTGCAAAGAAGGGGAAGGGCATTTTGGCATATACAAAAAAGGAGTGAGAATGATAGACCCGACTCCACAGGCAAGGGGAGACGTAAATTGCCCCGCCTTTGGCTGTCCATCAGCTCCGGTCACAGTACACTCATGATTGGAGAGGCGGTCAGCTGGCCAAGGCAGAACAGAGCAGGCAGCTCTAGTGTCTACAAGAAATTCAGTCTCCTATCTACCACACTCAGGGTGACCCGAGGCTCCACTGGAGTAATGAGGATGGGTCTAGTGAGATCTGGAGCTGGAACAGGCACTCAGACCCCATTAGCTGGTGTGTGGAAATCTCTTATCCAAGAGGTGTGCAAGGAACTGGGGCCATTCAGGGTTCCCCCTTGGCTGTCCCATGGCGGGTACTCAGGACATTTGCTCTTCCAGTGCCCCCTTTCCGACAAAAAAGGTACACTGGTTCAGGCTTAGTCAGCTTCTTGGTGGTCTCTCTAACTTTCTCATCCCTCCAGAGTCCCCTCGAGGCAGTGGGTGAATCAGAGCAGACAAAAACTGCATTTTCTTTACCAGCCCCTTTTCCTTATTGTCCACAGCCATTAAGTTTAAGACCTTGAAGGCCCCCTCTACCAAGGTTGACAGTGGGGTTTGGCACTCAGCCTCAAGCTTTCATAAGTTTTTCCAGATATCAGGAGTAGACTGGGTGATAAAATGCATGGTCAATAGTGTCCTCTTTTCTCTGGACTCAGGGTCCATACCCATGTTCTTCCTGGATGCCTCTGACCCCAGGCTCAGGAAGACTGCTGGGCTTTCATCTTTTTCCCGTGTAAGCTCTCTATAAATCTTATCATGATTTATACACTTCACCAAACACCTTTTCATTTTTTCTGAAAGACAAGTAATGTAATAATGTCTTATCCTAGCTTGGCCTATAAGATTTTCATAGTGTGGGTCTTGTTCTGGGATCACATCCCCGCCTGATGAAGTTCGTGGTGTGGATTGGTGGCCAGTAGGCCATCTGCATGTTCCCTGGCCTTTCTCAATATATTCTCCTTTTCAGCCGGGTGCAACAGTGGGCCAGAATAACCATGATGCCCTGCCAAGTGAGAGAGAATGGCAGCCCCAGCCTGACAAATTCTTCCCTAAACTTGTCAAGGTTCTCTGAGAATGGCAAAACTCTCCTTACATATTAACCCAGTTAGTTTAGGATCTCTCTTTGGGATGTTCCAGGGGCCCTTGAAGCACCCCAAAGTTAACCAGAAGTCAAGAGAATTTCAATTAGAACTTGATATTTGAGAAGTCTGTCAATTTTTAAAAGTTTCAAAACACCTGATCAGATAGGATCATAGGTTTCTATGAAAAAATACACATCCCTTGAGCTATGGTGGGAGAAAAATCTAAAGTAAATACAGATCACTTAAAGGCATAGGAACTCACACAATCTATTGTTGTCAAAAGAATCCAGGGCAACTTTGTTCTCTTATGAGAGAGAAACCAAATCCAGCCCTGCACCAGCCTACTCTTAATAAAATCCATTTCCCTAATTAAATTCAATCCAACCGTAGAAAATCCTGAGCACATATGAAATTCTTTTCTCAATGTTCCTTTTCTGCAAACCTTCTGCAACTTTCTATAGCCATACTTTGTCCCTCCTTCTTTCCCCCATTCAAAAATAGCCAGCTCTAGGACAAAGTCACCCTTTTTCCTTTCAACAAAATATGTTTCTATTCTTCATACCGTCTTTTCTGAAAACATGCATTCTACTTTGCTTAAGCAGCCATGGACTGACCTTTACATTTGGTGTTGTCGAGTTGCTCAGTCATTTCCGACTCTTTTGTGACCCCACAGACTGCAGCCCGCCAAACTCCTCTGTCAGTGGGATTTCCCAGGCGAGAACACTGGAGTGGGTTGCCATTTCCTACACCAGGGGGTCTTCCCGACCCAAGGATGGAACCTTTGTCTCCCGCTTGGCAGGCAGATTCTTTACCACTGAGTACCTTGGAAGCCGGTCCTTTACATGCAGTTCAGTTCAGTCGCTCAGCCGTGTCCGACTCTGCGACCCCATGAATCGCAGCACGCCAGGCCTCCCTGTCCATCACCAACTCCCGGAGTTTACTCAAACTCATGCCCATCGAGTTGGTGATGCCATCCAGCCATCTTATCCTCTGTCGTCCTCTTCTCCTCCTGCCCCCAATCCCTCCCAGCATCAGGGTCTTTTCCAATGAGTCAACTCTTCGCATGAGGTGGCCAAAGTACTGGAGTTTCAGCTTCAGCGTCAGTCCTTCCAATGAACACCCAGGACTGATCTCCTTTAGAATGGACCGGTTGGATCTCCTTGCAGTCCAAGGGACTCTCAAGAGTCTTCTCCAACACCACAGTTCAAAAGCATCAATTTTTCGGCGCTCAGACTTCTTCACAGTCCAACTCTCACATCCATACATGACCACTGGAAAAACCATAGCCTTGATTAGACGGACCTTTGTTGGCAAAGTAATGTCTCTGCTTTTTAATATGCTATCTAGGTTGGTCATAACTTTCCCTCCAAGGAGTAAGCGTTACATTAGCAATCCATAAATTGATAGAGGACATGTCAGGGTGTCACCAAACATCTTTAGTTTCTCTCTCACAAGAAGACAAAAGTAGATAAATTTAGACCTGTTTAGCAATTTTCTAGTATTTTATCTTATTTGAAATGGCCTGAATATTCAATTAATTCCTATCACTTAGCTTAATTGTTTCAAATTTACCAAAATTTGGAGAGGCCATATTAGATGGATGTTTCCAAATTATTATTATTCCTGTAGTGTTTACCAAAAAATTCTTATCCCAGTTACAATTACTGAAAGATTTAATCATATCAGGTTATTTTCCCTGTTGACAGATTTTATAACAGAAACAGTATTCGCTAATTGACTTCCAGTAACCCAGGGTTCATGAAAGTATTATACTTAACACTGATGTCTCTAAAGACAGGTCTGTATTAGTTAAACCCGCAAGTTTAAGCTAGACAAGTTAATTTCTACAGAGCCGTACCTCTCATAGGTTTGCCACTTGAACATAAAATGGCCCTCCTTTTCCCCTCAGTCTGGAGGACTGCCGATGAATCAGGTAGCTCCTCAGTGCTTGCAAAACAGAGGAGAGAGATGCAAGCTACTTGAGCTTGGGCAAGAAGAGTTACATTGAAAGAGCAGAGGAGGGAAAAACATAGCTCCTATCTTTTCTTTTTGTTCTTTAAAATGCACTAAGTAACCCAAGGCTGAAGTCTCAGGCAGCATGGGCTGTGTTTGTGTTAATACAAGGCTCATGTGTTCCACCACAATGTCGCAAAGACTAGCAGGAGCAGTTGGACATACAAAACTACACCACAAATGAAGGTACCCATCACAGAACCTAAGGACAAACAAGAAGTTTTCAGGATAAAGGGGACTGGAGTGTAGGTGTGAGGACCAAGGGAGGAGGGACAGAACAGACAGAGAGAGACAGACAGACAGACAGAAAAAGGGAGATTGCACTTTGAACCCACCTCCTGTGGGTGTGTATTCAGGCACCAAGCTGCTTGCTTCCAGAAAGGACCCGTGAAGGAGGGAGCATCCTGTCCACTGCCAGCCAGGGTGATCGAGCCTGAAACCAGTCAGTCGTACATCATCTGTGGGACAGCATCCACAGGTGGGACTCTCACCCACGGGTACACCAGTATATAGAAATCTGCCACTTCAGATTCTTCCCAGCAGGAGTTCTCTTGGTGGCAGGAACATAAAGGTGAGAAGATTGGGACAATCACATTTCCAGCCACTACATGATACGAGATTTGAACCTCTGTCACTCTCATAAATCTCCAGTCAAGGAGTGCCGGTGGACCACAGTCTGCACGTCCCACCTGAGGCATGCCTGTCCCACCACTGCTTGTCACCTGTGAAGGTGAGGTGTTGCCAGCCAGAGGGACATGATCACAGGATGAGAGGAGTGATGCTGTAGCTGCCTGATGCCCACTCTCTTGGAAGGACAGGACGGAGAGACGAGAGGACAGACAGAGAAGTAAGATATTGCAGGAGAGGGAAAGGGGAATGGTGAAGGAAAAGGACAAAGGGGGAGGGGAAAGCATTGCTTGAATAAGGGTACTGAAGCCCCAGGGACCAGGAAGGCAGACTTAACCAAACGTGGTGATGCTGAAACAGGAGTTTCAGGCAGCTGCCTATCACCCCTAGGGAAGCTGTGTTTGGTGCTCCAAGAGGTGCCCAGATCCCCTCCCCAGAAGGGACCAAGCTCCATGGTGGGCACCACAAAATGTTACTGACCAGAGTTGTTGGCCTGCTTAATCAAAAGAAATTGGTCAGAGGTCAGATGAGAAATTCAGGCAAGACTTTATTGGGGCCCCTGCTGCAGCAATGGGAAGCAAGGACAAAAAACAAGGTCCTTGTTCACTCACATCCTAGTGGTTTTAATTTGCATTTCCCTGATAATGAGTGATATTGAGTATCTTTCCATGTGTGTGTTGGCCATCTCCAGGTCCTCGTTGGGAAAATATCTATTCAGTTCTGCCCATTTTTTAATCGGGCTGTTTGGTGTTTTGTTTTTGTATATAAGTTGTCTATATATGTTGGGTATTAACCCCATATCCATAATAGCATTTGCAAGTATCTTTTCCCCTTCAGTAGATTTTTTTTTCATTTTCTCAGTGATTTTCTTTGCTGTATAATAGCTTTTAAGTTTAATTAGGTTCCATTTGTTATTTTTGCATTTATTTGCTGTAAGAGATCCAAAAAATAAATATTGCTGTGGTTTATGTCAAAGCGTGTTCTACCTATATTTATTTACTCTGGGAGATTTATAGTATCTTGTCTTACATTTAGGTCTTTAGTAGAGAATATTCAGAGTCAACTGATACACAAAGAAACATTAGTATTGATATATCATTGAGGGCCCTTTGGTTATAAGCATTAGAAACCAATTCTCTTGTAAATGCAAATGAATGTGTTAAACAAAACTAGATAGCTCATCAAACCTAAGATAGAAATATAGCTATTATCAAGGAATGGAGTAAGAGAAAATATGGACAAGTTCTTCAAAGCCTGTGTTATAATAGTTCTTGTCCAAACATTTTCTGTTCTTAAGATACAGTACTTGTAGGGAGGTTGTGACTTAAGTTTGTGTGGGTCAAGCATCTGCTTCCTCACCAGAGAAGAAGAGGCAACTTGATTGACAGCTACCAACATTAAACGAGGGAAGAAGTGAATTAAGAAAATAAGCATGCTGTCTACTACAAGAAATTATTGAGCAGGTTAAAACTATCCTGCCTATACATATATGATGATGCTAATAACAGTAACTACCCTTAGTTGAGGGGCTTCTCAGGCAGCACAGTGGTAAAGAATCTGCTTGCCAGTGCAGGAGAAATAAGACATTTGGGTTCGGTCCCTGGGTCAGGGAGATCCCCTGGAGTAGCAAATGGCAGACCTCCAGCATTCTTGCCTGGAGAATTCCGTGTACAGAGGAGCCTGGTGGGCCACAGTCCATAGGGTCACAAAGAGTCGGACACGACTGAACACAGAGCAGCAACCCTTAGTTGAACACTTACTATATTCTTAATGCTAATCTGTTTTCTCTGTTGGCAAGGGTGCACTCATTTGGACCTCTCAACATCTAAAGATGGATTGTAATACTAACTCCAATTTGCATAGGTGGAAACTGACACTCAGAAAGGTTAAATTGCCTAATGTCATACAAGGAGAATATGGTGAGTATAGAATTTAGTCTGTGGCTGACTAGCTACAAAGCCCATGAATTTATCTGCCAGAATACATTGTAGATAACAGTATATTTTGACTATGACTGCTGTTTTAATTTCTCTCGGTGCCAGTAGTCTAAAGCAAATGATGGACTAAATATTAGAGCCTAAAGTCTGTTTCACTAAAGCAATACTTGGGTAGTCCCTCACCACCACCACCCCCCCAAATGGATTTTTCTCTAAATTTAGTTGGTTCTAAAATCTCCTTGCTGGATTATTTCTATCTACTCTAGAACAGTTGGACATTAGCTTTAAAAGTGTGTATCCAGCACATTTCAACTGTTTTATTGGGATGAAAGAATAGAGTTACATGTCACACCACATTTCAGTCAGTCATGAAGAATAACCACAGAATGCTAGTGATAAATGAGTGTTCCATTCCCCCTGAAGAGTTAATATCTTCTAAGTCAATTGCATCCTCAGAGCTCTAACTAGAATAAGAAATAATGTAACTTTTTCACTCCCATAGTCTGAGGCAGGTACCATGCCCTGCACATTTTACCCCTTAGCTCCCAGATTGATTTCTAGGTCCTCAGTACAATCTTTGTTTCATTGACTTAAAGCTACTGGAGATCTCAGAATTCCTCCAAGTTCAAACATTAAAATTCTCTTCAAATTTATCCAATATTTATTACTGCAATCTCAAACAGTAGCTTGTGTAAGAGTTCTTTCGTGAGCTTCTCTATTTTTCTTATTGAGTTATAATTGACATACAGCATTACATTAGTTTCAGGTATACAATGTAATGATTTGATATCTATATATATTGCAGATGTTCAGCATGATAAATCTAGTTATCATTTGTCATTGTACTCAGTTACCAAATAATTTTTTTTCTTGAGATGAGAACTTGTAAGATCTTTCTTAGCAACTTTCAAATACACCAAACAGTACTATTTACTAACTGTATACACCGTGTGGTACATTACATCGCCATGACTTATTTTATAACTTTGAGGTTGTACATGTTGATCCCCTTTATCTGCTTCACTTCACCCACCATCCAGTTCCTGCCTTTTGGCAGCCACCACTCTATTCTCTGTATCTATGAGCTTGTTAGGGGTTTTGTTTATTTTGGTTTTTAATTTCACATTGAGATTACAGTGTTTGTCTCTCTATGCCTGATTGACTTTATTTAGCATAATGTCTACCAGGTTGATCCATGTTGTGGCAAGTGACAAGATATTTTTATTTTTATGGTTAAAATATATATATATATATACACATGTGTGTGCATGCTAAATCACTTCAGTCATGTCCAACTTTTGCAGCCCCATGGAAGGTAGCCCATCAGGCTCCACTGTCCATGACATTCTTCAGGCAAGAATACTGGAGTGGGTTGCCATTCCGTCCTGCAGGGGATCTTCCTGACCCAGGGATCAAAGTCAGGTCTTCCACATTGCAGGCAGATTATTTACCATCTGAGCCATCTTCACAATAATAATAATTAGTAATAATTTACATATAGGAATAATTTGACAGAATTTATATTTTCTTAGGTTGTTTCCTTATCTTGCCTATTGTAAATAGCGTGGTTATGAATATGATGGTACATGTATCTTTTGATTTACATTCTCACCAATAGTGTGCAAGGATTCCTTTTTCTCTGCATCCTTGCCAAGACTTGCTATCTCTTGTCTTTTTGATAATAACATTTTAACAGATATGAAGTGCTATCTCACAGTGGTATTGATTTGCATTTGTCTGATGATTAGTTATGTTGAGTGTTTTTTCATGACCCTATTGGCTATCAGTATGTCTTCTGTGGAAAAAGTGTCTATTCAGATCCTCTGCCCATTTTTAATTAAATTGTTTCTTTGCTACTGAGTCATATGAGTTCTTTATATATTTTAGATATTAGCTCCTAATCAGAGGTATGATTTGTAAATATTTTATTCACTCAGTAGTTGCCTTTTCATTTTGATGGTTTTTGTCTGCTGTGCAGAAGTCTTTTAGTATGATATAGCCACAGTTGTTTATCTGCTTTTGTTGCCTTTACTTTTGGGGTCTAATCCAAAATAACATCAACAAGAGCACTGTCAATGTGGCTTACTGCCAGTGTTTTCTTCTAGAAATTTTATGGTTTCAATTCTTATTTTTGTGTCTAATGCATTTTGAGTTTGTTTTTATGTATGATATAAAATAGTAGTCCAGTTCATTTCTTTTTGCAGGTGGCTATCCAGTTTTTTCAACACCATTTATTGAAGAGACCATCCTTTCCCTATTGTATGTTCTTGTCTCCTTTGTAATTACTTAATTGACCATATACTTATGAGTTTATTTCTGTCCATTGACTTATGTGTCTGTTTTTTTGCCAGTACCATGCTGCTTTAATTTTTATAGCTTTGTAATATAGTTTGAAATCAGGACGTGAAATGCCTCCATTTTTCTTTTTTTCTCAAAATTGCTTTGACTTTTTGGATATTTTGTGGTTCTATACAAATTTGTGGATTATTTGTTCTGTTTCTGTTGAAAATTGCCATAGGGCTTTTGATAGGGATTGCTTTGAATCTGTAGATTGCTTTGAGTAGTATGCATATTTTAAAAATATTAATTTTTTTCAATCCTTGAGTATGGAATATCTTTCAGTTTGTTTCTTCAGTGTTATTTTTTCATCAGCATTTATACTTTTTAGTGTGTAGACCTTTTGTCTGAACTTATTCCTAGGTATTTTATTATTTTTGATGGAATTATAAATGGGTCTTTTTCTTAAAATCTCTTTCTGCTAGTTTATTAGTTTATAGAAACACAATAGATTTTTGCATATTAATTTTGTATCCTGCAACTTAACTTCTAAGTTGTTTCTTAGTTCTTAGAGTTTTTTGGTGACATCTTTAGGATTTTATATGTATAATATGTCATTTGCAATTAGTGACAGTGTTACTGTCTCTGTTGTGATTTGGATGCCTTTTACTTCTTTTTCTTCTAGCTAAGAGTTTCAATACTATGTTGAATAAGAGTGGTAAGAGTAGACATCTTTGTCTTGTTTTTCATCTTAGAGGGAAAGTTTTTCACTGCTAACTATGATGTTAGCTGTGGGCTTGGCATAAATGATCTCTATCATGTTGAAGTGTGTTTGCTGTATACCCACTTTGTTGAGATTTTTTATCATAAATGGATTTAAGTGCTCTCAAATACTTTTCTATATCCATTGCAATGAGCATATGATTTTTATTCATTTTCCTAATGTGGTATATCACTTTGATTTGAGGATGTTGAACTATTCTTGCATTCCTGTAATAAAATATACTTGATCATGGTATATGATCCTTTTACTGTATTGTTGAATTTGGTTTACTAATATTTTGTCGAGGACTTTTGCATCTATGTTAAACAGGAATATTGTCTGCTAATTTCTTTCTTGTGGTATCCTCTGATTTTGGTATCAAGGTAATGCTAGTCTTGTGAGATGAGTTTGGAATTATTCCCTCTTGTTCCATTACTAGAAGAATTTGAGAAGAAATGGTATTAATTCTTCTTTAAATTTTGGGTATAATTTGCCAGTGAAGCTCTCTAGTCATGAGCCTTTGTTGGGAGATTTTTTAAATTACCAATTCAATATCCATGATAATAATTGGTCTATTCAGATTTTATGTTTCTTCATGATTCAGTTTTGATGTAGACCCCAGGTTTCTAGGAATTTCTTCAAGATAAAACAATTATTCTTCAATGAAATAAATTTTTTAAAAAGCCTAGGCACAATGAAAGTATTATACTTAATGTTGATGACTCTTAGCCTAATTTCTCTTGTGTTTAGAATTGTTTGATTTGTAAGAACTTACTTTTCTTTGTTATTGTTATTCAGTTGCTAAATCATGTCCGATTCTTTGCGATCCCATAGACTGCAAAGGCTTCCCTGTCCTTCAGTCTCCTGGAGTTTGCTCAAATTCATGTCCATTGAATTCAGTGATGCTATATAACCATCTCATCCTCTCTCACCCTTCTGCTTTTGCCCTCAATCTTTCCCAGCATCAGGGTCTTTTTCCAGTGAGTCAGGTCTTTGCATCAGGTGGTCAAAGTGTTGGAGCTTCAGCTTTAGCAAGAATCCTTCCAGAGAATATTCAGGGTTGATTTCCTTTAGGATTGACTGATTTGATCTCCTTGCAGTCCAAGGGGCTCTCAAGGATCTTCCCTGCACCACAGTTTGAAAGCATCAATTCTTCGGTGCTCAGCCTTTTTCATGGCACAACTCTCACATCCATACAATACTTTCATTGTGCCGTCCAAACCTAGGCAAAACCAGGTTTTCCTAGGAAAAACCATAGCTTTGACTATATGGACCTTTGTTGGCAAAGTGATGTCTCTGCTTTTTAATACACTGCCTAGGTTTGCCATAGATTTCCTTCCAAGGAGCAAGCGTCTTTTAATTTCATGGCTGCGGTCCCCGTCCACAGTGATTTTGAAGTCCACAAAGATGAAATCTGTCGCTGCTTCCACTTTTTCCCCTTCTATTTGCCATGAAGTGGTAGGACCAGATGCTATAATCTTAGTTTTTTGAATGTTGAATTTTAAGCCAGTGTGTTTATTCTTTTCTCTCACTCTTATATAGAGGCTCATTAGTTCCTCTTTGCTTTCTGCCATTAGAGTGGTATCATCTGCATATTTAAGGTTGTTGATATTTCTCCCTGCAGTCTTATTCCAGTTTGTGATTCATCTGGCCAGGTATTTCTCATCGTGTACTCTACATATAAGTTAAATAAGCAGAGTGACAATATACAACTTTTTCTTACTTGTTTCCTAATTTTGAACCAGTCAGTTGTTCCATATCCAGATCTGACTGTTGCTTCTTGACCTGCATATGGGTTTTTCAGGAGGCAGGTAAAGGGATCTCGTACCTCCATCTCTTTAAGAATCTTACACAGTGTATTGTGATCCACATTGGCAAAGGTTTTAGCACAGTCAATGAGACAGAAGTAGATGTTTTTCTGGAAATCCCTTGTTTCCTCCATGATCCAACAAATGTTGGCAATTTGATCTCTGCTTCCTCCACCTCTTTGAAACCAAGCTTGTACATCTGGAAGTTCTCAGTTCATATATTCCTAAAGCCTAACTTGAAGAATTTTGAGCATAGCCTTACTAGCATGTGAAATGAGTGCAATTGTACACTAGTTGGAATATTCTTGGCATTGACCTTCTTGGGGGTTGCAATTAAAAGTGACCTTTTCCAGTCCTGTGGCCACTGTTAAGTTTTCCAAATTTGCTGTCATATTGAATGCATCACTTTAACAGCATCAGCTTTTAGGATTTTAAATAGCTCAGCTGGAATTCCATCACCTCCTCAAGCTTTGGCTTTAGTTATTTTTCCTAAGGCCCACTTGACTTCACACTCTAGAATGTCTGGCTCTAGGGGAGTGACCACACCATTGTGATTATTTTGATCATTAAGACCTTTCTTGTATAGTTCTTCTATGTACTCTTGCCACCTCTCCTTAATCTCCTCTGCTTCTGTTAGGTCCATACTGTTTCTGTCCTTTATCTTGCCCACCCTTGCATGTAATGTTCCCTTGATATCTCTTATTTTCTTGAAGATCTCTAGTCTTTCTCATTCTGTTGTTTTCCTCTATTTCTTTGCACTGTTCACTTATGAAGGCCTTCTTATTTCTCCTTGCTACTCTAAAACTCTGTGTTCAGTTGGATATATCTTTCCCTTTCTTCCTTGTCTTGTGCTGCTCTTCTTTCCTCAGCTATTTCTAAAGCCTCCTCAGACAACCTCTTTGCCTTTCTTTCATTTCTGCTTCTTTGGGGTAGTTTTGGTCACTGCCTCCTGTACAATGTTAGGACTCTCTTTCCATAGTTCTTCAGGCACTCTGTCTACCAGATCTAATCCCTTGAATCTATTCATCATCTCCACTGTATAATCATAATGGCCTAGTAGTTTCCCCTACTTTCTTCAGTATACGCCTGTGTTTTGAAATAAGGAGCTCACAGTCTGAGTCGTAGTCAGCTCCAGGTCTTGTTTTCACTAACTGAATAGAGCTTCTCCTTTTTCAGCTGCAAAGAATAGAAATCAGTCTGACTTCAGTATTGACCATATGGTGATGCCCATGTGTAGAGTCATCTCTTGAGTGGTTTGAAAAGGGTGTTTGCTGTGACTAATGTCTTCTCTTGACAAAACCCTGCTCCCCCTTGCCCTACTTCATTTTGTACTCCAAAGTCAAATCTGCCTGCTATTCTGTGTACCTCTTGACTTCCTACTTTTGTGTTCCAATCTCCTATGATGAATAGGACGTCTTTTTTTTGTTGTTAGTTCTAGAATGTATAGTAGGTCTTCATAGAACTGGTCAACTTCAGCTTCTTAGGAATCAGTGGTTGGGGTATAGACTTGAATTACTGTGGTATTGAATGGTTTGCCTTGAAAATGAACTGAGATCATTCTATTATTTTGGAGATTGCACCCACGTACTGCATTTTGGACTTTCTTGTTGACTATGAGGGCTTCTAATTTCTTCTAAGGGATTCTTGCCTGTATTAGTGGATATAATTGTCATCTGAATTAAATTCTCCTATCCCCATTTATTTTAGTCCACTGAGTCCTAAGATATCAGTGTTCAATCTTGCCATCTTCTGCTTGAGCACGTCCAACTTACCTTGATTTATGGACCTAACATTCCAGGTTCCTATTCAGTGTTGTTCTTTACTGCATAAATTTTGCTTTCACCACCAGGCATATCCACAACTGAGTGTCGTTTCTGCTTTGGCTCAGCCACTTCATTCTGTCTGGAGCTATTAGTCATCGCTCTCTGCTCTTCCCCAGTAGCATATTAGACACCTTCCGACCTGGGGGGCTCATCTTCTGGTGTCATATCTTTTTGCCTTTTCATACTGTCCATGGGGTTCTCCAGGCAAGAATACTGGAGTGAGTTGCCATTTCCTTCTCCAGTGGACCACGTTTTGTCATAACTGTTCTCTATGACCATCTTGGTTGGCACTGCATGGCATGGTTCATAGCTTCATTGAGTTACACAAGCCCTTTCGCCACAACAAGGCTGTGATGCATGAAGGGGTACTTTTATTAGGCCAGTTAAATTAGAGCTTATTTACAAATGAACCCCTCAGCAATATTATCCAAAGACAAAGACACATACTGAAGCATACATTTATCCAGACATACACAGTGAGAGATCTAACTTAATTTTCTAAACTTGGTCATAAATCAGATCACAATATAAAACTAGCTAGTTTATAAACAGTTGGAACAATGAAAATTTTTAAAAGCTTCACTTCATGTTTGTTTGTTTTTCCCTTAGTTTCAGGAATTACAGACGGTTTAGATAAGATAAGATGGTCTAGATAAGACCCTTGGTCTCAAGGCACAGGAAGAGAAAATCAAATTCTCCAAGGATACTTAGGGTCAGAATACATTTTTTTAAATATCTAACAAGTTAGATTTCTCTAAGTGAATGTGCAAAAAAGAACCGGTTTTGCAATTTCAAAAAAACTTTTTTTTTAACCAGTTTTCTCTGGAGTCCAAAGAACATGGTGGCCAAACTGTCAAAAATCATCCTTTTCTTTCTGTGGTCATAATTTCATAGCTAAAATTTAAACCAGGTAATGCTCAAATTGGCCGGGATAACAGGAGCAGACTGGCTGATAAAATGTTGTCCCAGCAGGAATTGTCCCTCTGGAGACGTTGGGGCCTTAGTTTGATCAGAAGAGTCTGAAGGAATAAGGAAAGTTGCAGGAGAGGGATCAGTTCAGTTCAGTTCAGTTGCTCCGTCGTGTCCGACTCATTGCGACCCCATGAATCGCAGCAATAGGAGAAGTTAAATTCTTTAGAATGTTAGAAGAGATTTTCTGATTCCTCAGGCCTTTGATTATAGGAGAAAGTCCTGGGCAAAGGGGAACCTCAGTCCATTTTCCCATTCTCCAACTTAAATAAAGGTCAGGCACTGTTACAGCAAAACTCAAGTTTTCCTTTTTCTCAGCCCATTTGGCTTAGAAAAGAGATTCTCCCTTGTTGAGCAACCTGCAACCGATAATAAGAAAAAGAGGGAGAGAGCACTCCTAAAATGGAATCTAGTGTCCCTGAAACATCTCCCAGGAGGCTTTTACCTAAAAGGAATCTGGAGCTTCTCTGAATTCCCTTAGGTTCTGATGGATTTTCAGGCATTTTTATTTTCCCTTTTTTCCCCATTGATTCCTAACCAAATGTCTCTGGTTGAATCCATCCCTTGCCTAAGGGGTCCCCTATAGGGGACATTTGAACCAATGCCGGAGGATGGAGGATGGCCAGGGCTCTCCTTGCAGGGGGTCCATTGTCTATAGAGCTTATATCCTATGGTAAGTCTTCCTAAGCTGGGGTGTGTTCCTCGTGACTGAGCATCTACAGAGTTTATAATTCAGGTTTCTGGGTAGCAGCCAGCCCAGTAGGCTGTCCATAGTAGCAGATAGGCTGCCAAGGCCTGGAGTGAAGAGGGTCTGATAGATGCAAAGAGGACCCTTGAAGAAACTGGAGCTGGTTGCTATGGAAGACGGCATGGAATTTAAAGCTTGAGAGTCAGGAGGCAGAGAAATTCTTATAATAAATTTATGGGCAGTGAGTGAGGTGAGAGACTAGCCAGCAGAAGAACCCAAAATCTGTTTCCCTGTCTGTCTGGCAGCTAGGATGGAATTGGGAATCATCTGATGCTTTTGTCTGACACAGCACCAGACGTGGCAGTGGTGGGGACGCAGTTTGGGAGTGATATGCCCTAAAAGGGCATAGAGATAAGAAGTGAGAAATAGACCTTGTTGTGGAAGTAAGTTGGGAACGAAAAGCATAGTGGAGGGCTCCATATGGGACAGTGAGAGAGGGAGAGGGAGAGTTAGAGGGGGAGAGGGCCCCCTTGGGCTCCTGCATGATCTGAAACTGCAGTTCCACCACGTCCCAAAGGACAGTGTCAGCTGTCTCCCAAGCATTATTTGAATCTGCATGGCCTGAGGAGTTCCCATACCACTCCCAATGTTCAGGGAGCCATAATACTATGAGTGGACAGAGGTTAGGCCCTGCCAGTCTTGAAAAGAAAGTGAAGGGGAGAGCAAGAAAGAAAGCAAGAGCAAAAGGGGCCTCAAGCCACAGCTGGGCAAAGCCTGGGGTTTACCTTGACTTTCCAGATTCCCAAATATGATTTCCAGTGGCCTTGGCCCTCAGCAGCCTGAAGTGGGGTTTCGGTTATTGGGATTGAGGTTGAGTCAGAGCAGTGAGAGCACCGAATCCTCACCACTTGGCCAGTGGTCAGTGACAAGGCCCTGGCTCTTTGGCGTTGCAGAAAAGAGTTCCCACAAGATGGAAAGTAGTGAAACAAGTATTTGTTAGGAAAAGAGTACAGTCCATGTGGATAGATACATGGGCAGGCTCAGAGAGAGAGAGGTGCTGAGGTGCACACTTGTGGCAGTTTGGATTACATTTATGGTGCATTTCTTCCAGGTTTCCTTTGACCAGTCATTTTGACTTGCCTGGTTCTGAGTCTATATTTGGCACATCTCAGGATCTTCCCATAGGTGTGTGCATGTATCTTAGCCAAATTGGATTCTAGCAAAGAGACCTATGGGTAGTGACATCACTTAATGTGAGGGGATGCCCCCTCTCTTTTGACCTCCCAGAAGCCTTTCTGTGCATGTGTAGTTAGGAAGGGCTCTGCGACTTTGAGAATGAGGACTGTGTGTGGTCTTTTACCTCTTACCTGGGCAATGCCCAGCCTCCTCCATCACCCTGCTTTCATAAGATTTATGTTATTACAGAGTTTCTGTCCACAGGAGAGAAACGCTTCAGCCTGAGGTCCATCTATCTGCTCTCTCAATATCCTTTGTTGTACCTTATTAGTCATCTTTTTAAAGTCTATTTTATCTAATATAATTATTGCTACTCCAGCTTTTTTTAGGGAATTGGGGGAGTTTCCATTTGCAGGGAATATCTTTTTCTTTTTTTAATTTACTTTTTTATTAAAGTCTAGTTGAATTGTAATGTATTAATCACCTCTATACAGCAAAGTGACTCAGTTACACATATATGTACATTCATTTTCATATTCTTTCCTATTATGGTTTATCATGGAATATTTAATATAGTTCTCTGTGCTATACAGTAGGACCTTGTTAATCCAGTCTGTATATCCCAGTTTGCATTCGCTAATCCCAAACTTCCCACTCCTACCCTCTTCCACCCCCCTGCCACTTGGCAGTCACCAGTCTATTCTCTATGTCTCTAGTTTTGTTTTTGTTTCATAGATAGATTCATTTGTGACATAGCTTAGATTTCACATATAAGTGATAACATATGATATCTGTCTTTCTCTTTCTGACTTACTTTACTTAGTATGCTCATCTCCAGTTGCATCCATATTGCTGCAAATGTCATCATTTAATTCTTTTTTATGGCTTAGTAGTATTCCATTGTGTATATGTACCATGTCCCCTTTTTTAAAAAACCTTTTTTAGAGTATAGTTTCTTTACAATGTGGCATTATTTTCTGCTGTACAACAAAGTGAATCAGCTATCAGTTCAGCTCAGTTGCTCAGTCGTGTCCGACTCTTTGCGACCCCATGAATCGCAGCATGCCAGGCCTCCCTGTCCATCACCAATTCCCGGAGTTTAGTCAAACTCATGCCCATCGAGTCGGTGACACCTTCCAGCCATCTCATCCTCTGTCGTCCTCTTCTCCTCCTGCCCCCAATTCTTCCCAGCATCAGGGTCTTTTCCAATGAGTCAACTCTTCGCATGAGGTGGCCAAAGTACTGGAGTTTCAGCTTCAGCATCAGTCCTTCCAATGAACACCCAGGACTGATCTCCTTTAGGATGGATTGGTTGGATCTCCTTGCAGTCCAAGGGACTCTCAAGAGTCTTCTCCAACACCACAGTTCTCCAACACACATTTTTCTCTACCTCTGTGTCTTTATTTCTGCTTTGCAAATAGGTTAATCCGTACCATTTTTCTAGATTCCACTTATGTACATTAATATACAATATTTGTTTTTCTCTTGCTGACTTACTTCACTCTGTGTAACAGTCTCTAGGTCCATTCATACTCTGCAAATGGCACAATATCCTTCCTTTTTATGGCCGGGTAATATTCCATTGTGTATATGTATCACGTTTGTTTTAATCCATTCCTCTGTTGATGGACATGTAGGTTGCTTCTGTGTCCTGGCTATTGTAAACAGTGCTGCAATGAACACTGGGTACATGTTTCTTTTGGAATTATGGTTTTTTCCCAGTATATGCCCAGTAGTGGCATTGCTTGATCACATGGTACTTCTTTTTTACTTTTTTAATTGGGGGATAATTGCTTTACAGTCTTGTGTTGGTTTCTGCCATACAACACTGTGAATCAGCCATAATTTTATATATACATATATAGAGAGAGAGCATATGATGGTATATATATGTCAATGCTACTTTCTCAATTTGTCCCGCCCTCTCCTTCCCCCACTGGGTCCACAAGTCTGTTCTCTTCATCTGCGTCTCCATTCCCTCTCTGCAAATATGTTCTTCAATACTGTTTTTCTAGATTCCATATATATGTGTTAATATACAATATTTGTTTTTCAATTTCTGACTTACATCAGTCGTTGCAACAGGCTCTGGGTTCATTCACCTCACTGCAACTAACTCACATTCATCCTTTTTTATGGCTGAGTAAAATTTCATTGTATATATGTATCACATCTTCCTTGTCCATCTATCTGTTGATGGGCTTTTAGGTTGCCTCGGTATTCTGGCTATTGTAAACAGCGCTGCAATAAACATTGGGATACATGTGCCTTTTTGAATTGTGTTTTTCTTTGGATATATGCCCAGGAGTGTGATTGCTGAGTCATGTGGTAGTTATATTTCCAATTTCTTAAGGAATCTCCATACAGTTCTCCATAGTGGCTGTATCAATTTACATCCCTACCAGCAGTGCAGGAGAGTTCCCGTTTCCCCACACCCTCTCCAGCATTTATTGTTTGTAGATTTTTTGACAGTGGCCATTCTGACCCCTGTGAGCTGTAGTTTTGATTTGCATTTCTCTAATAATGAGTGATGTTGAACATCTTTTCATGTGTATATTAGCAAACAGAATCCAACAATACATTAAAAGGATCATACACTGTGATCAAATGAGCTTTATCCCAGGGATACAAGAGTTCTTCAGTTCAGTAGCTCAGCCATGACTGACTCTTTGTGACTCCATGGACTGCAGACTTTCTTGTCCATCACCAACTGCTGGAGCTTGCTCACACTCATGTCCATCAAGTCAGTGATGCCATCCAACCTTCTCATCCTCTGTCGTCCCCTTCTCTTCCTGCCTTCAATCTTTCCTAGCATCAGGGTCTTTTCCAAGGAGTCAGGTGTTTGCATCAGGTGGCCAAAGTATTGGAGTTTCAGTTTCAGCATCAGTCCTTCCAATGAATATTCAGGACTGATTTCCTTTAGGATGGACTGGTTGGATCTCCTTGCTGTCCAAGAGACTCTCGACAGTCTTCTCCAACACCACCGTTCAAAAGCATCAATTCTTTGGCACTTAGCTTTCTCTATAGTCTAACTCTCACATCTGTACATGACTACTGGAAAAGCCATAGCTTTGAGTAGATGGACCTTTGTCGGTAAAGTGTCTCTGTTTTGTAATATGCTGTCTAGGTTGGTCATAGCTTTTCTTCCAAGGAGCAAGTGTCTTTTAATTTAATGGCTGCAGTCACCATCTTCAGTGATTTTGGAGCCCAAGAAAATAAAGTCTCTCACTGTTTCCCCATCTATTTGCCATTAAGTGATGGCACCAGATGCCATGATCTTTGTTTTTTGAATGTTGAGTTTTAAGCCAGCTTTTTCACTTTCCTCTTTGATTTTGATCAAGAGGCTCTTCAGTTCCTCTTTACTTTTTTGTCAAAAGGGTGGCATCATCTGCATATCTGAGGTTATTGATATTTCTCCCAGCAATCTTGATTCCAGCTTGTGCTTCATCCATTTCTTAAGTATATACAAACCAATGTTATATACCACATTAGCAAATAGAAAGATTAAAACCATATGATTTTCTCAATAGATGCAAAGAAAGCTTTTGGAAAAATTCAACACCCATTTATGATAAAAACTGTCCAGAAGGTAGGCATGGAAGGAACATACCTCAACATATTAAAAGCCATACATGATAAACCCATAGCAAACACTATTCTCAGTGGTGAAAATCTGAAACCATCTCCTTTAAGATCAGGAACAAAATAAGGGTGCTCACTCTCTATTCAACATAGTTTTGGGACTCCTAGCCACAGCAGTGGAGTTTTGGGACTCCTAGCCACAGCAGTCAGAAATTTTTATTATTGTTATTATGGCCATTCTGACTAGTGTGAAGGGATACCTCATTGTGGTTTTTATTTGCATTTTTCTAATAATGAGCAATGTTGAGTATCTTTTCATGTGTTTGTTGGCTCTCTGTATGTCCTCTTGGAGAAATTCTGTTTAGGTCTTCTGCCCATTTTTTTTGACTGGATTGTTTGTTTTTAGGTATTGAGCTCCATGAGCTGTTTGTATATTTTGGAGATAATCCCTCATCAGTTGCTTCATTTGCAAATATTTTCTCCAATTCCAAGGATCATCTTTTTGTCTTGCTTATGGTTTCCTTTGCTGTGAAATAACTTTTAGGTTTAATTAGGTCCCATTTGTTTATTTTTGTATTTATTTTCATTACTGTAGGAGGTAGATCAAAAAAGGTCTTGCTATGATTTATGTCAAAGATTGTTATGCCTATGTTTTCCTCTAAGCATTTTATAGTGTCCAGTCTTACATTTAGGTTTTTAATCCATTATAAGTTTGTGTGTGCATGGTGTTAGGGAGTACTTAATGTCATTCTTTTATGTGTAGCTATCCAGTTTCCCCAGCACCAGTCATAGAAGACACTGTCTTTTCTCCATTGTATATTCTTGGCTCCTTTATCTAAGACAAGATGTCCATACAGGTGTACATTTATGTCTGAACTTTCTATCCTGTTTCATTGATGTCTATTTCTGTTTTTCTGCCAGTATCATACTGTCCTGATTACTGAAGCTTTGTTGTGTATTCTGTAGTCTGGGATCCTGATTCCTCCAGCTCCATTTTTCTTTCTCAAGATTGCCTTGGCTATTTGGGGTCTTTGGTATTTCCGTATGAATTGTGAAATTTTTGTTCTAATTCTGTGAAAAAATGCCATTGGTAGTTTGATAGGGATTGCATTGAATCTGTAGATTGATTTGGGTAGTATAGTCATTTTCAAAATATTGATTCTTCTAGTCCAAGAGCATGGTATATCTCTCCATCTCTTTGTGTCATCTTTGATTTTTATCAGTATCTTACAGTTTTCTGAGTACTGGTCTTTTGCCTCCTTAGGTAGACTTATTCCTTAGGTATTTTATTCTTTTTGTTGCAAAAGTAAATGGGATTATTTCTTTAAATTCTCTTTCTGATCTTTTGTTGTTAGTGTATAGGAATGCAAGAGATTTCTGTGCTTTAATTTTGTATTCTGGAACTCTGCAAAATTCACTGATGAGCACAAGTAGCTTTCTGGTGGCATCTTTAGGATTTTCTTTGTATAGTATGATATTATCTGGAAACAATAGCAGTTTTACTTTTTATTTTCTAATTTGGGTTCCTTGTATTTCTTTTTCTTCTCTGATTGCTTTTACTAGAGCTTCCAAGAGCATACTGAATAATGGTGACGAGAGTGTACTTGTCTTTTCCTTGACCTTGGAACAACCACATTCAGCTAATCACTGTTGATAATGATGTTTGCTGTGGGTTTGTCATATGTGGTCTTTATTATGTTGAGGTAGATTGCCTCTATGCCCACTTTCTGGGGAGGTTTTATCATAAACAGGTATTAATTTTGTCAGAGGCTTTTTCTGTATCTATTGAGATGATCATATGGTTTTTATATTTCAGTTTGTTAATGTGATGTATCACATTGATTGATTTGCAAGTATTGAAGAATTCTTGCATCTCTGGGATAAATCCCACTTGATCACAGTATATGGTCCTTTTAATGTGTTGTTGGATTTGGTTTGCTAGTGTTGTGTTGAGGATTTTTGTTTCTATGTTCATTATAGATGTTGACCTGTAATTTACATTTTAGTATGATATTTTAGTCTGGTTCTGGTGTCAGGATGATGGTGACCTCTTAGACTAAGCTTGGGAGTGTTCATTCCTCTATAATCTTTTTGAAAAGTTTGAGAAATATGAGCACTAGCTCTTCTCTAAATGTTTGATAGATTCACCTGTGAAAACATCTGGTCCTGAACTTTTGTTTGTCAGAAGATTTTTAATCATAGTTTCAATTTCATTTCTTGTTATTGATCTGTTCATATTTTCTATTTCTTGTTGGTTCACTTTTGGAAGGCTGTGCTTTTTAAGAATTTGGCCATTTCTTCCAGGTTGTCCATTTTATTGGCATATAGTTGCTTGAAGTAGTCTCTCTTTATTTCTGTGGTATCAATTGTAATTTCTTTTTATTAATTTTTTATTTACTTATATCATCTTGTGGATTGACTCCTTTTTAATCATGTAATGTCCTTTTTCATCCTTATTAGTCATAGTTTTAAAGTCTATTTTGTCTGATATAATTCTTGCAATTCCAACTTTCTTTTTTGGTTTCCATTTTCAGGGAATATCTTTTTTTCTCCCTTCACTTTCAGTCTCTGTATATCCTTACATCTGAAGTAAGTATCTTGTAGGCAGCATATCAATGGGCCTTTTTAAAATCCCGTCAGCCAATCTCTCTTTTGATTGGATCATTTAATCTATTTATTTAAAGTAGTTATTGATTGAACATACTTACTGCCATTTTATTCACCATTTTTAACTGTTTTGTAGTTCTTCTCTATTCCTTCTTATACGGTTTATTTGTGGTTTAATATATTTGCTTAGTAATATGTTTATATTCTATTCTCTTTATCTTTTGTGTATCTACTATAGTTTTTTGTTTAGTGGTTACCATAAAACTTACATATTATGACTCATAGCAGTCTGTTTTAAGTATATAACAGCATAAATTTGAACACATTTTAAATCTTTACAGTTTTACTTCCTCCCATGTTTTATATCTTTGATGTCACATCTCTGATCTTTTAATCTTGTGTATCACTTAACTATTATCTTCAGAGTTATTTTTACTACTTTTGTCTTTTAAACTCCGTACTAGATTTACAAGTGATTAAATCACTACCTTTACTATGTATTTACCTTTATCAGTGAAATTTATACTTTTATATATTTTTCTCAGTAATTAATCACCTTTTTTTTTTAACTTGAAATCCTTTTAATATTTCTTGTAATAGTGGCTTTGTGGTAATAAACTCCTTTAGCTTCGGTTTGTCTGGACAACTCTTTCTCTCTCCTTAAACTCTGAATGATTACTTTGCCAGATCAAATCTTCATTGGAAATTTTTAACACTTAAATATGTCAGGCAACTCCCTTCTACCCTGCCAAGTTTCTGCTGAAAAATCTCATAATCTCATGAGGGTTCTCTTATACATAACATGTTATTTGTCTCTTGCTGCATTTAAGATTTTTTCCTTGTCTTTAACTTTTGACAGTTTAATTATAATGTGTCTTGGTATGGATATCTTTGGGTTTATCTTACTTAGAATTTTCTGAGCTTCCTTGGTCTGGATGTCTGTTTCTTCCCACAATTTAAGGAGGTTTTCAGTCATCACTTATTTAAGTAAGTGTTCTGCCCCTTTCATTCTCTATTCTCCTCTCAGAGCCCCAGTAATGCAAATATTGGTGTGCTTGATTTTGGCACTTGTCTTTTAAGGTATCTTCACGTTTTTTCATTCCTTTTTCTTTTTGCCACTGTTATTGGGTGAGCTCCACACCCTTTGAGTTCACTGAATCTTTCTTCTGCATCATATAGAGGGTATTTTTTTGTATTTTTCAGGTCAGTAATATTATTCTTCAGCTCTCTGACTTGAAGTTGGTATTTTATTATATTTCCTATTTTTTGTTGAAATTCTCACTATGCCCCATCCATTCTTTTCCCCAAGTTCTTTGATCATCTTTGTGACCATCACTTTGAAGTCTAGCCATCACACCTGCTGAAGTTTTATCTTGTTCTTTCATTTGGAACATATTCCTCTGGTTATTCACTTTTCTAGACTCACTTTGTTCTGTGCATAAAATAAAACTACCACCTCTCCCAGAAGGAGTAGCCTCGTGTAGAGGATGAAATTTGTTCTACCCTGCCATAGCTCTTGGTTGTCTCTCAAACGTTCATGATTATCCAAGCAGCCTATTTTATTTTTAATAGCTCCTAGTAATTGAAGGTGTGCCAAGACCTGTTAGTGTCCTGAAGGGGAGGATCTCAGAGAAGATCCACCACTGTGCTCACCATACCACCACATCTATAGAGATTACCTTCATGAGCACTCTGTTGCTTCACTATATTTATTTGTTCTAGTATCTATTTCAGAATATGGGTTTGATTTGCATAAAGTATAAAATCCTGCTTTTATTGTCAAATAATAAGTTGAGACAATTCCCCATGCTAAGTTTTCTCCTTTCACTAAATCATCCCATCCTGAAGTCCTAGTCCAAATTCTGGTCGCTGCTATTATTTGTAATTTTAAAAAATTTTATGTTAAAATGAAGTACATTCTGCTGGATGCTTCCACTAAAATAGGCAGAGCTGTCTCTCATTGATCTTTTATCCCCAGTGCCTTACATACTGAAGGGGCTTTGTGAGAGGAAAAGAGGTCAAGGGGAGAAGGTGAGACTACTCTTCTGTTGGCCTTGATCTGGGCCCCTGATACCCTAGTGGAACTGATGGGAAGAAAGATTCTATCAATACAGTTACATAGAACTTAAATGGTCAAATGAGCACAGCCTCCTGCAAAATGCAACCAGGATTACAGACTGTAATAGTTAAAGGTCATGCCTGCTGTGCACTAAGACCACGAAAGCTTTCCTATGGAGAAAATGACATTATCAAGTGTTAGACCAAAGTAGAATTTGTGAACTGCGACCTTGATCTTGCACATGCTCCTGGGAAAAGAAGCCTTTGTGAAACATTCTTTGTCTGATTTGAAAAGGATTCCATTGCCATAGACCATTTCTCAGGGTTCAGATCAGAGGGAAATGCAAGAGGATGGATTCAGTTGCATGTAAGATACCAGCAGACTGTACTGCAAACATAAGCCACTGCTTGGGCACCCCCAGGCCTAGGCTTTTTTTTTTTTTTTTTTTTAACACCAGTGCCACAGTTTCTCCTGGCAACTGCCAAGCTCCCCAGATCACTGTTTATAAATCTTGAATGACCCTGGAAGTCCTGCCTTGGGGTGATGGTAGAGTAGTTAGAGGTGACAGGAATCCTGGGGGAGCCCCAAGTTTATAGCTATCATCGCTAGGCTGTGTTGTTGTTTAGTCACTCAGTCGTGTCTAACTCTTTGCAACCCCATGGACTGTAGCCCACCACACTCCTCTGTCCATGGAGTTCTCCAGGCAGGATTACTGGCGCAGGTTGCCATTTCCTTCTCCAATCGCTAGTCTTTACTGCCATCTAAAAAGAGTCTCTTTTTGTTCACGAGGACATTCCCAGAACTTAATGCCGCCCCCCCAAAAGTAACACTACTCAGTGCATCTTGATTGAATGATAAAATGAACAGGTGATGAATGATCAACCAGAAAGAAAACCATAAAATCATTTTCTGCAAATTCCTGGGTTAGTATAAAATCCTTTCTGAGTAAAGAAAAGAGATACAAAATAAATATCCAGTAGGTAAAGAAATATGCTGAAATTGCTTGGTTTTCGGGTGGGTGTGATTGGAGGCGTATTGAGTAGTGAATAGCAAGTGGTAGGGCCAGCACAAGGAGGGCTTCCAGAATACAAGATGAGTGAACCTCCAGCTAGAGAAATCCAGGCACATTATCTTTCACTGCTAGGTGGTTCTGAACATAATTAATGAACTCCCAGAAGAAACACACTCAGGATTATGGCTGTTGTTCTCAGTTGCAGGTTAGCCAAAGTTGATATTTAGCCTTGTGCATAAACAGGCATTTTATTGCATATACCCAGACATGTCCTTTTGCAGTGGACAGGCAAGGTCTCAGTGAAGGCATCAAACATCCATGTTATACCACTGGAAAAATGCGTTAGTAGGTGTGCAGGCAGGAAAAATTAAGCCAGGAAGCAGTCTTAACTCTTGAAGGCAGAAAGAGTATGATACTGTGATTTATAATAAGAAATATATATTGAGTCTTCATTTGTGGCACAGAGCTCCTAAAATCTATAGAATGTCCTAAGTGATACGATTCATAAATGTCTGTGGTATGCTAATGAGGTAATTTTTGGAAAGCACCTGAAGATAGAGACAAGTTGCCAGAGGAGCCAACCACGTGATTAAAGTTTGTCATTTTTTAAAAACCTTTTTATTTTGTATTGGGGTATAGCTGATTAACAGTGTTGTGATGGTTTCAGGTGGACAGGAGAGTGACTCAGCCGCACGTCTACATGTAGACATATATCCATTCTCCCCCAAACTCCCTTCCCATCCAGGCTGCCACATGACATGGAGCAGAATTCCTTGTGACATACTGTTGGTTACCCATTTTAAATATAGCAGTATATGCAGGTCAGCCCCAAATCCTTGACTATCCTTTGCCCCCATCTGTCACCCCTGGTAACCATAAGTTGGTTCTCTTATGTCTGTGAGTTTATTTCTGTTTTGTAAATAAATTCATTTGCATCATTTCTTTTTAGATTCTGCACATAAGGGGTATCATACTATACTTGTATTTCTCTGCTTGACTTATTTCACTCAGTATGACAATTTCTTCATCTGTGTTGATGCAAATGGCCTTATTTCATTCTTTTTAATGGCCTAGTAATATTCCGTTGCATATATGTACCACGTCTTCATTATCCATTCCTCCATCAATTTAGGGACACTTAGGTTGCCTTCATGTCTTGGCGAGTATAAACAGTGCTTCAGTGAACATTGGGGTCCATGTGTCCTTTTGGGCGATGTTGTCCTCTGGATCTACACCCAGGAGCAGGGTCACATGGTAGCTCTATTTTTAGTTTTCTGAGGAACCTCCGTGCTATTCTCCATAGTGGCTGTCCCACTTGACATTTCCACCAGCAGTGTAGGAAGGTTCAGAAGGTTGTCATTTTTAATCCTGCTCCTTGATTTCCAGGAAGAGAGGCTGGAGGTTGAATCATCATCAATGGCCAATCATTTAACCAATTGTTTATGAAGTGTATGTACCCTCCTCAAAAAACTTCAGAAAGGAGGGGGTCTGGCGAGCTTCCAGGTCGAGGACCAGACCACGCCCTTGTGGCAGGCCCCAAGCTCCTTGAGTACAGACACTCTTGTTGGAAACCTTTCCCTGTTTCTCTCTTCATCTGGCTATGAGCTTTCATCCTTTGTACGAAACTGGTAATCTAGTGAGTAGCCTGGTTCCCTAAGTTCTGTGAACTGCTCTAGCTAATTAACTGACCCCCAAGGAGTGGGTGGTCAGAAGCACAGGTGACAACTTGAACTTGTGACTGTCATCTGAAGTGGGGGCAGTCTCATGGGACGGAGACCTTAACCCGTGGCATCTGATGCTCCCTCCAGGAAGGCACATGTAGGATGCTCAGTTGATGTTTGAGAATTGCTTGGTGCTGTGGGAACCCGCCCCCCAGCCCCACTTCAGAACTGGGTGCAGAATCTTGAAGCACACCAACTGAATGTGAAGTCAGACACTTCTGTTGGAGAAGGTGGTGTTGGCCTGAATTAATAAACACATGCCCCAATCTTCTCAGAGCTTCACTCCACTCATATGCCAGAATTCTTTAGGCTCCTTCAAATTCCCCACCCTGTAAATCTGAGATGACACGTTTCCTAGGTGGTCTCTTACAGTTCAAAAAGTCCAAAGAGTAAAGTACACTTAGAATTCAAATGGTAAACCCAAGTTCTTTCACTGATAGTGAGAAATAGGTTGTTATCAGCAAAAAAAAAAAAAAAAAAATCTCCCTCAAACTCTGCCCTGGCTGTGTCTGCATAGTGCTTATGTGAGAGGTTAGCTAACCTCAGGTTTTGACAGCTGTCCCCCCAAACAAGCTCTGTATTAACCTGCAGCTGCAACCTAAGTGACAAAAATCCAGTGCTGCTGCCAGCCCACCCTCCCCTCATTAACTTCCCTTTATGCTCTCACCATAACCCCCTCCTCGCCTCCTGCCGTTCTCAGATGCTGCCTGTCTGCTCACCCCTGGGGTCTGCCCTGCCGCCTCCAGTTCAGCCCTGTTTGCTCCCACCCAGCCACACCCAGCCTCCTCCCCAGACAATTCATTCATTACCACCCTGGCCTCCAGTGCTCTCTGCTCCCCAAACGCCAACAGCTGTTTCTTGCTCCGCCATCAGTTTCCAGTGTAATTATCCTTGCTGCTTGCTGTTCTTCACTCAGCAACGTTTGCGTCATATCTGGCTTTGCAACCATCTGAGCAGTCTTTTCTGACGGTTGGTCTCCTCCCTCCTGGGACAGGAAGCTGGGGGCAGTTATTCAGTGAATTAAAATACTGTGAAAACTTGAGAGAAATTCCAGTTGCTTTCAATTCAGTGAAAATTCTAATGCCTGGAATGAATGTCAGCCCAATGCCAACTGTAATCTAGTTTTCTGAGGACCACTGTGGTTAGAATTTAGCTAGTTAAAACTCCGCACCAGGGCATAATCATTTGTAAAGACTTATGCCAGAGTAGCAAAGCTGTCAACATATAATGAACATCTAAAATGCACATGACATGAGTTATATGACAAGCCAAAATAGAAGAAAGATGGAGATGACACTTCATTTCCATGAGTTCATTAATGTGGCAATTAAGGAAATCATTAACATAAAGAGTTTAATTTGGCATGAAGCCTGAACATAGAAAGGATTCAGTATTAGCTATTGTTATTGTTTCTTTAATTATTTCAAGACCACTGGAATACTAAGTTAAGAAAATGCCCGCTGTTAAGTACTCTGGGCTGGAAGAAGGGAAGTAGAGATGCACACTGACCTGCAAATAAAATACAGTAAAAGGTTTTTTTTAAAACAAGTCTTGTACTATTTTAGGTGTTAGTGAAGGTGTGGTGGGGCTGGCTAGAGACAAAGGAATTTTGACTAGGGAGAAATTTTCCGTAGTGTTGGTTGCAGAAATAGTTTGTTAGGGCTGCTGTAAGCTGTGAAGAGAGCTGAGCCCCAAAGAATTGATGCTTTTGAGCTGTGGTGTTGGAGAAGACTCTTGAGAGTCCCTTGGACTGCAAGGAGATCCAACCAGTCCATCCTAAAGGAGATCAGTCCTGGGTGTTCTTTGGAAGGACTGGTGCTGAAGCTGAAATTCCAATACTTTGGCCACCTCATGCGAAGAGTTGACTCATTGGAAAAGACCCTGATGCTGGGAGGGATTGGAGGCAGGAGGAGAAGAGGACAACAGAGGATGAGATGGCTGGATGGCATCACTGACTCGATGGGCATGAGTTTGAGTAAACTCCAGGAGTTTGTGATGGACAGGGAGGCCTGGCATGCTGCGATTCATGGGGTCGCAAAGAGTCGGACACGACTGAGCGACTGAACTGAACTGAAGGTTCCCTGTGTTGGGAGGATCCCCTAGAGAAAGAAATGGCAAGTCACTCCAGTATTTTTTTAAATTAATTAATTTTAATTGGATAATTTCTTTACAATATTGTGGTGGTTTTTGCCATACATCAATATGAATCACCGATGGGTGCACGTGTCCCCCCATCCACCTCCCTCCCCACCCAATCCCTCTGTGTTGTCCCAGAGCAACACTTTGAGTGCCCTGCTTCATGCATGAAACTTGCACTGGTCATCTGTTTTACATATGGTAATGTACATGTTTCAGTGCTACTCTTTTAAATCATCCCACCCTCGCCTTCTGCCACAGAGTCCAAAAGTCTATTCTTTACATCTGTGTCTCTTTTGCTGCCTTGCATATAGGATCATCGTTTTCTAAATTCTGTATATATGCATTAATATACTGTATTGGGGTTTCTCTTTCTAACTTACCACTCTTCTTGCCTGGAACATCCTATGGACAGAGGAGCCTGGTGGGCTGTAGTCCATGGGGCCATAATAGTCAAACACAACTTAGCAACTAAACCACCTCCACCAACAAAGTTCTATGAACCAAGTGGCTTAAACCACTGTAACTTACTGTCTCACAGTTCTGGAGGCTACAAGTACAAAATCAGAGTATCAGTATACTGGTTCCACCTGAGGTTGGAGGAAAGGATCTGTTTCGGGCTTCTCTCCTCATCTCACATATGGCTCTCTTGTCTTTTTACATCATCTCACCTGTGTCTCTGTCCAGATTTCCCCTTTGAATAAGGTTCCAGTCACACGGGCATGAGGAACCCACCCTACTGAAGAGTGACCTCATCTAAACATAATACATCTTCAGTGACTCCATGTCTAAACAAACATTTGCTCCGAGTTTCCAGGGGTTAGACTTTATACATAGGAATTCTGAAGGTGACACAGTTCAACTCATAACAATTGGTAGGACACATAACAAAATGCTTAAAAATAGACAAAGCTGCAGATAGTAATTCCAAGTACACACAATACATGGGTAATAGTTATCAATTGTATTTTTTAAGTAAGAAATATGGAAATATTTTAAGTAGCCCATAGTAGGTATGTGATTGTCATTTTCAGTATATGCATTCTAGTGCAATGTTATCTTAAATAAATACATTTTTAAGGGTTGTATATTTGTAGTGTATTGTTAAAGAATCAGATATATTTATTGGATTATGTGAAATAAATATAATTCTATATAAAATGAATAACATCTGAGAAATGGAGTTTTGAGAATTACAAGAATTAAATAATAATAACTACTTTTGTAATTTTCAGTGTTCTGCAATTGTGTTACATTAAATTGTTTTTATAAAGTGATATTTTAAAGTATATTTTTAAAGACACACTGCATCATTAAACTGTTTTCTAGTTTCAATGTCACCTGGGTTTCTGTTTATAAAACATCTGTATACCTCATGAAATTCTATAAAATAGATTTATTTTAATCAATGTCATTCATTTTGCTGAATTTGTAGACTCAAAGAAATGACAGATGTACTTTGTTTTTGCTTGTTTCACTATGTGTGAGTCACACTGCTGTGTAATTATAATGTTACAACCTTATCTGATGCAAATAGAATTAGCTGCTATGGACCCATTTATGCAAGTAACTTTTTTTTTTTTTTTTTGGCTAATGTTTTCTTAATGCCGGGCCCAGTGCTAGACTCCTCAGGGTGCAGAAATACAAGATCCGTACTGTCAACTCAAAAGAATATGGAAGGTGATGTAAATAATATTTTTAGTGAAAATTTACATGTGCATTCCTTGTGGAGAGGGCAGGGGCAAAGGGATTTTGGTTCACCCTAGCCTAGCCAGCTGTTTTTCTTTTACTGATGAAAGCTGTCTATAATGTGTTTAGGTTTCCATTTATGATACACTAGAAGTGTATTAAGACCTAGCTATAAGTTATTGGCATTTTCACTCTGTTTTAGTTTGACAGCTTGAGTGGAATAAATAGTTAAAATGGTCCATTGCTTTTCTGTGGATGGAGGTAATAATTTTACACAGACTGAAGCTAATGGTGATATTGAGAAAAATTATCTTTTTTGTGACTCTTGTGTTGGGATAGATGGGTGGTGTTTGAACCTTAATAGAACTCATGTAATTTCTCTCCACTGTCTGCCCAGATGAAGATGATATCATAAACAGATGAACTATGAGTCAACACAAGACTCAATTTCCCGCAGAACACTTGAGATTGCTGTGTTTCAGAGGCCCGGGAGAAGGGTATCTCCTGTATACAAGAAAATTTTCCTGATGATTAATGCCACAACATTCAGGAAAATAGATTCAATTTGTCTCTAAAAAAAATGAGCCCAAAACTTTCAGCAGCCTATAAACCTCTTTTTCAAACACCTCATTTAACTATCCCTAGAAAGGAGAGAAAACATGGCTGTGGTAGGTGATTGTATCATAGACCCTTGCCTTTGATTTTCAAAATCTATGAAGATTCTTTCTTTGAAATAACTTGAGTAGGGTCAGAACTAATTACACAAGTACATATGTCACTCTGTACAACGGGTTTCCAGGGCTGTGTTTGCCAGCACAGCCACCAAAGTTGCACATGAGCCATGCACACTTGTTTCACAGTCTAGACAGTGGTTCTCAACAGGGGGTGGGGTTGGCCCTGCAATGGCCATTTAGCAATGTCTGGAGACATTTTAGATGTCATCCCGGGGGGCTGCTGCCGGCATCCAGTGTGGAAATTAGGAATAATTGCTCAACATCCTGCAATGCACAAGGGAGCCCACTATAAGAAGGAGTTATCCTGTTCCAAATATTAACAGTGCTGAGGTTGAGAAAGCCTGATCTGATATTTTATTTACGCCATGCCAGTGGTGGTGGTGGTGTTGTTTTCCTTCTAAATAATCAAATGTCACATTAACCAATTTAAAAGCTGGACAGTTGGATGAGCCTTCAACCTTTTACCTGAAGACAGAAACAGCATGGATCCCACTCGTAGGAGTTGAAAAGGTAAGTTTTATTTTAGTCGTTCTTAGTAGTGGTGCCGTGACTCAACACAGGGAACTACTATGGTCCACATTCAATTTTGAATTGAAAAGTGTTTAAAGGTAAAAAAACATTAGTGATATTTTAAATATGAAATAGGGAGGAGTCAAGGTTAATGATGCCTCTCACAGTCACTTGCAATATTCTTTCTTGGTGACGGAGATGGTGTTTAAATATGACACATGTAACCATACCATGGCCCCACACTGTCAAGGGAAAGCAAGCTTCAATCCACCAATAGTTGGGCAGAGAGCTGCCAGTCTATAATATAAAGAATTTTCCAGATGCTTTTTCCTCTATTCTCCCATTTTTATAGAGAGGCCTGTGATGAATGCCCTTAGAAATTCCTTCCTTTAGAAGTTTCTGTTACTAAAACAATTAGGGCTCCCAACACCAGAAGGCTTTAGAAGTGTTTTTGAATATTAATCTTTCTTAGGAGTTTTCTGCTTATGCCAGATTAGATAATACAGTAAATGGATTGAAATGAATAAATCCAGAACACATTTGCATTAGTGTGTTCTATTTCCTAGAAATGTTTCCTTGGTTAATTGTTAGATAGCCCATGGTAAGAGAGTTATCAATTAATTGCTAGAAAATGTAGTGTTTATATTACTTTGGTCTTTAATTGGCTACAACTTTTCTTTCTCATTAAATGCTAATTTAATTGTTTAAGTAAACAAGGCCATTAGAACAGTAGTCAATTCTTTGGAAAAACTGTTTAATGAAATACAAGTTTCACTTATAATTATAAATCAATTTTTCTATAATAAATAGAGCTCAGAGTTGGATTTCTTTTTAATTATGGAAGTTGAACAGTCTGTTTCCAAGGAACCAATGTCCCTAAAACTCCTAACTTTCCTGAGAATGGTAAGTTTCTCATAGTACTAGTGTGTATGTTTTTAGATAATATGTTATTTATTCAGAAAATGAGTGAACTGTTAAAATAATCCTTTATCTGTAAGCTCTAATTTAGAAGTGGCCTGATTGATAGAAACTTTAAAAATAAGCCAGTCTCTCCTTTTGAAAGTAGAAAATCCCAGGTGAAATTGTTCTTTATTACTTTTACCCATCATAAGGAGAAGTTCTTTCTGAAGTATCCTTTGGATATTTCTCCAACTCACAATGATTTAGAAGGGACTAGATTATTTTCTGCAACCATATGCTTATTTAAAAAAACCATTTTACTTAAATTCTTTGTTTCTAACACGACGCCATATTACTGAGTAGTACTTTTCCCATCATGGATTCTTAGTGTTAATGATAAAATTCATCGGAGTAACTTTTTAAATCTTACTGGCTTTATTTGATGATTCATCATCACACCATCGACTCTAACAAATAAGAAGGAGCTTTGAGGAGCTGTACAAAGTGAAGACCATTTACAAGCAGAGGAAGAAGGCAGTTCCTCTAGACAAAACACAGGTTGGTTATTGCAGGGTTACTGTCCTTTAGGGAATGGCAGGGGGTTTTCTGGCAGATTACCTGCTAGCGCTGATCAGGAGATCCCTGTGGACTGGTTTAAGATTCATTTATGAGAAAGCCCAAACTGTGATTGTCTCAGTGTGGCAACATAGGGCTGAGGGTAAGTAACTTCATTTTGGTTCTGTTCTGTTGTTTTTTAACAATCCTACCCCCTCAACTCCCAACCTGCCACCCACTGTTGACCAGACTCTCAGATTAACTAAGAGATGTGATCAAAATTTAAGGCATCAGCCCTACCCCCAGCTACTGCACTGGAGTTCTCAGTTTGTGGTCAGTCAGGTCACGGGGTCAGGTTCACATTCTTTAAGCTGGTAGTTCGCTTACCTTTTCCTTTTCTGAAGCTCTGGTCTTGGGGTGATCATTTGTTTTGGCCAGCTGTGAACATGCATTTAAAGCTTAAAAAAAAAAAATGAAGATGACAGCCATGGAGGCCAGTAAAATTTGAAGTTCCATAGACCCAACATGAGGTTTGTAGAAAGCCTTGACACAAGGTGCCCTGGGTTTGGGGTGCTAAGGAGAGGCAGGGAAATGAGTGCTCAGAGTTAGGGAGTCTGAGACAGAAGAGAGGAAGCTGTTGATTCCAGAGAAACTGAGGCTTTGGAAATCAAGGAGAACTTCAGAGCAGGCAAAACTACGATGGTCAGCAGCGCAGTTAATCCAGCCGTCGTCTGGAGACTGGATGTCCTACCTTGCCAATGGCCTATAAGGCATGCCAATGAGGTATGTAAACAATGAAATTATCTTTCCAGGTCAGAACAAGGTAAAAGAGAATAAACAGGACATCTTTCTGGTGTAAGAATTAGGAAAAGAATAGTCAGAGAAGGGAGGAGGAATGAAAAGAAATAGTTTCCACCCAGATTCTTAGGGAGATGTAGTCTGTCTCCAGGTAGGCTGTTTATCTTCCTTGTCATTTGGTTTTGTGGTCTTCAGACTTTGCGCAGAATCAGATGTCAAGTGGAACCTTCACCAGTTGTCCAATGTGCCTCTAAGGTTTAATGCCTTGTAACTTGGCAGAGCTGTCAGTGGTCCAGAGTAGCCAGGAGTGTCCTTTTCATGAATTTCACCCTTGCAAAAGCCAAAGTAACACAGTAACTGCATATTAATAACAGAAGACTTAAAATGCTCCTGGTTAAAGATATGATGAGAGTTCATTATAACAATGTATTATATTATATATTATCTTAAAATGTTACATTGAATTGAATATAACAACTACAGTTATGACTGACAGGATATCAGAAAATGTCAGATTTCTAGGGGTCTTAAACAATTTCTAAATCATATTCATAATATACATCTGCACATTAGATGTATAGCATCATCTTGATACTTCCCATGTAATTTAACATATTAATAAATTTAATTATTTTTAATATTTTACCAGAGACAAATCGTTTGAGGTTTTCCAGGGGTAATCTTAAAATTAGTTTGGGATAAAAAATTTAGAATTTGGTTTCTCACAAATACTAGTGAAAAATTTAAGCCATCAGAACAGGTAACTTTAACTTATTCCATCGTTAAGAAACAAAATTTAGCTCCAACTGTTCTTTTATAAACTAGCAAGTTTTGTATTATCATACCTAACCTCATGTTTAAAATTTTGGAAAGCATCACAAGGTTTGATTATTTGGTTAAATAGGATTACAGGTCCTGATGAAATAATACTTTATCTACTTAACCAAAGTGACAATAGAAGACAAAGGCAAACACACTTGACTATACAGTTGTGAATTAAACTTGCCTTTTTTAATATTGAGAAGATCCAGTTTTCTTAGGCCATCAAAGACCTGATAAAGACAATGCAAAGCGCAGTAAACCTGGGTAAGATACAAAAATCTCTGCTGTCTAGGCGGGTTCCATAGAGTTAAGGAGATTTTTACAATGTGTTATCAAAATCAGGTCAGAAGTCAGTAACAATTAAATTTTAATTTTATGTCAACATGCTTTTGATATTATAACTCATTTTTCAAAAAATCTATTCCAGCCTTAGCCAGCTTGACCCCACATGAAATTCCTTGCCCAGGATGCCTTTTGCACAAATCTTCTACAATATTTTTATGTCCATTCAGATTTTGTCGTACGTTTTGCTTTTGTTTTCTCATTCTGCAAACACTTAGTTTCTTTGCCTACTTTTACATACACAGTTGTTTCCTTTCACCCCCATTTGTTAAATTAATTTTTTACTGGAGCAGTGTTAGTTTCTAGGGTAGAGCAGAATGAATCAGCTGTATATACACATGCACCCGCTCTGGGCTTCCTCCCCACTACGGTCACTACAGAGCGTTAAGTTCGCTGTGCTCTACGGCATGTTCTCATTAGTTATGTTTTATTCATTGCATCAGTAGTGTGTATATGTCAATGCCAATCTTCCAAATCTTCCTTCCTGCCCCCATGCCCCCTTGACATCCATATGTTTGTTCTCTACATTGGTGTCCTTATTTCTGTTTTGCAAGTAAGATTATCTATACGATTTTCTAGATTTCACATACATGCATTAGCATGTGATGTTTTTCTCTGACTTACTTCACTCTGTACGACATGCTTTAGGTTCATCTGCATCTCTGCAAATGACCCAAATACAGGTCGGCAGGTGACCTCTTGTCAACCTGTCCCATTTGGAGACCGACTTACCCTAGCTCGGGAATCTCACAGTTAGGTGAGTACTTGGACATTTTTTAATGAACTCAGTCCATGCCTGTCAGATGTACAGTTTTGGCTTCCCAGAGGCCTGTTATGATAGAACTGTTATCTCATGTGCCCATTAGCAGAAAGCATCAGTAACTAAGGAAATTGATTACTCCTGATGTCCTCAGTCATAAGAGGGGTTACTGCAGACTGGCCAAGAAAAGGTAGGTGCACACCACCAGACATCTCCAAAGTGGGACTACAACCTAACCAACCAGCAGACCCCCGCACATGCAGACTAGGCAAGGCCTGAAGGCTCAGGTTCCAGACGGAACCATCTGCCAGCTCAAGGTGACCCATGAGGCTCTGCCCTGGGAGCATGGATGAACCCAGGGCTGAGGTCTAGGGCTTGGTTAGAGCCTCCCAGCAGTCCAATTAACCCTGGACTGGAAGGTCATTTAGATTGGGAGCTCAGCGCAGAGAGAGCAGAACTTGGATTTGAGAGGAACTTAACCCAGGCTCTTGGAAATCGTGAAAAAGAGAACAAAAAGATTTTGTGGGTACCAATACCTGTGTTTCTAGTTGTTGCCTTGGCAAAACTGTCCAAAGTCAGTGGCCTTTGGATCCTGTCGGCACCTTTAAACTTTTAACAGCAACAAAAGTCGACTAAGTAAGACGTAAAGACCTTCTTGGCTTTCTTAAATGATTCATAAATTGAGCAGCATCCAATCTAGCAGATAGAAGCTCTGAGGAACTGGGCAAATGAAAGAACGTTATAGACAGAAGGGAGCAGGAACAAGGAATTAGACTAGGCAAAACAAAGCAGTTGGTGATTGCAAACCTTCTTTCCTTTATGGGATGGGAGGCCTCTGTGATATGGAAGACCCTTGATCGACTGGTTAAAGATTCTCTTTCTGAGAGAGCTGAAACTATAATTAAGTCAAGCCCCAATTGGTGATGTGGGGCTTTGAGCATAAAACACTGACTCCATTTTAGGCTTTTGTTTTACCCTTAGATGTTAATTGAGTTAAATAGCTAAATGAAAGAGCTCATGCTGCTTGCTATGAACATTATATATGCTTTCTTTGTCCCATAAGCAAGAAAGCTAAATTTATAAATTAAGTATTTCTTTCAGGGCATCTTATATAAAGCTCGAATTACATCTGAAGTTTTTTGCTAAAGGATCTAAATTTATTCTCCAAAAGGGCTGGATTACCCCAGAAGTATATAGGCCAGACAATTTTGAACAATGCGTGACCACTAAGAGAGTGGTGAAATTCTGTACAAGTTTTTCTATATCTACTTCCCCTTCACTCAAGGAAAGTACATGATGTTCACATTTTCCAGTGCATTCACTGAACTGCTCAGTTCTGTTTGGAGCAATCCAATCTTAAGAACCTCTAAGAATGAAAAGGAAAAGAACTGCCTCAAAAATCTGTTGGGAACCTAGAAAAAAAGAAGGTAGAACCCAGAAATAGAGATACCTTGGGAAAACAGGGCATAATGGTACATTTTAGAAAGATGAATAGTATTCATCTCTCAGAGTTTCTAATGCATGACAGGAAAAGTATGAAAATATGAATAATAATGAAAATAATGATAATGAAAGATTAACATTATGTTAAGTGTGGACAGAGGAAAGCACATAGGTTCCTAAAGCTGAGAATGATAGTGGGGACACTTTAAATAGGTTGGTTGTGGCATTGCAGTAATGGAGAATTCCAAATGTCTAGCTGTATGTTTTTGGAAAGTTAAAAAGAACATAGTAAAATCCTAAAAATCTAGCAAAAGTGCAAAATCTATAAGAATATATAAACTTAATGAATACATATAAAGATGAACTAATGGCTAGGATTACTAGACTACTCAGAAGTATAAAGAAGTTAATTCTTTTTTCCAATGCAGTTCTCATCAATGTATTACTGTATATCTTTTGTAACTTAAGAGTTACTCTAAATTTTTTCTGGAAAAATAAGTAGATGAGAATAATCTGTACAATTGTGGGAAAGGACATTGAAGAAAGAGCTCTTTTGGAAAAAGGTAGAGATCAAAATCATATTTTAGAGTTATGGTCATGAGAGCTGTCTGTCTGGTCTAGCACACAAATATCCAGCGCTAGAGGGAAAATCAGAGGTTATTTAAAATCCTGATCATTCATTGGAATTTATCAAATGAAAAGAGTATAAGAGGATGACTTTCAATACATGATGTTGAGACAGCTGGCTTTGTGGACAAAAGTTAAATCCATATGCTATAGAACATGATCTGTCTAAGCACTGAAAAATAGAAATATGAGATATGTTTAACCGAAAAAAAAAAAAAGCCACAAGATATATAGGGGCTAAACTGACAACTCCATAAAAAATTTAAAATGTCCTTAACTAAAAGCACAACATATAATAGCCAGATGATAAACTGAGAAGATCATGTATGATAAACAATGAATCAATAGCCTTATTTTTATAAAGGAGGTTTTCCTAAAGATTTTTGGTCTCAGAAACCCTCAACTACTTGTAGTAATTCTTGAATATTTCCCCAGAAGCCTTTTCCTTTTGTGGATTAAATATTTACTATTTTGGAAGTTAAATCGGAAACACCTTAAATTTTTATTTTTAACATATTTAAAAGTAACAATACAGTCATTAGATATGAACAGAAATAATGTATGAAAATGCTTTTCCAAAGCAAAAAATATATAAATATAAAAATGCCATAATTTTGTATTTTACTAGTTCTCCTAATTCATATCTGTTTCTACATTCAATCTGTTGTAATAGCCCACATCACATGGTCTCTGTAACCACAGATGAAAAATATAAAAGGACAGGAAAACTTCAGAAATTATTGCCTCAGTGTCATCAAGAACTGGAACCAATACCAACAAATACCTATATTCAGACTTACTCATTAGGCCACAGTCTGTGACATGCAGAATCTTAGTTCACAGACCAGGAATCAAACCTGTACACCATGCAGTGGAAATGTAGAGTTTTAACCATTGGACCTCCAGGGAAGTCACACCTACAGACTTAAAAAAAATAAACATAGGCAGGAAAAAACATGAAGTCTTACCATTTTAAGCCACTGTTGCTTAAACAGAGAAAGGGAAGAGGAAAATTGATAGAAGACAGGAAGAGTCAGAGAGCAGAAGAGCACATGTGTTGATTTACTGGTATTGAATGCAATCTTTTTCTTTTAACCATATACTCTCCTACTATATCTTAAAATACTCATTCTGATAGTTCCCAGTTTTATTATTTATCAGTCTAGTTTTTATGTCATTTACATTTAAAATTTTACTACCCTACTTTTATTATGATGGTATCTGCTAATCCGTATGGTGTTTGACAATAGAATATTGAATGAATTCTTAACAGATCAAAGTCTCTATAACTGAGCAGCTCCATCCTGGCTACAACACCACTGCAGTCTTCTGAAGAAGATGAAAAAATGGTAAAACCCATGTTTCAGAGCCCTTTCGGTGCCGATGATGTGAGCAAACTCCCTCTCACTACCATCTTTTCCTCCTATGTTTGCAGATTAATATTAAAAAGAAGCTGCATGTGAGGGAAAGGAGAGAGAAGAGAAACAAGACAGCAGAAACAGGAAGGAAAGAAGGAGAGAGGAAAGGAGAGAAGAGAAAGAAATGGGAAGGAAGGATATGTAGAAAGACAGGGAGCGAGAAAGAAGAGAGTGGAAACGAAGGAAAGTAGGAAGGGAGGGGGAAAGGAAAAATAAAGAGGGGGAAAAGAGAGATTAAGGGACAGAGAGGCAAAAGAGGTGAGGAAAGAGAGAGAGAAAGACATGGGAAGGGAGAGAAAGACAACGGAGAGAAGAGAGGGAGGAAGGAAGGAGAGAAGGAAGAGAGAAAGTGGAAACAGGGGAAGGGAGGAGGAAGGGGAAAATTGATAGTGGAAGACAGGAAGTGTCAGAGAGCAGAAGAAAGGAGAGGAGGAAAGAGAAAGATGAAGGAAAGAAAAAGGTGGGGAGATGGAAGAGTGAGAAGAAATGAAAGCAAAAAAGAGCAAGGACGAGGGGGAGAGAGAGGAAAGAGACAGATATGAGAAAGAAACAAAAGACAAAGAGCAGAAACAGGAGGGTATGAAGAAAGGAGGGAGAGAAAGGGGAGAAGAGGAAAGAGAAGTAAAGGCAAAGAGAGAGAGAGAAGGGAAAGAAAAGGGGGAAGGAAGGAAGAGGTGAGAAAAAGAGGAATAGAGAACAGAAAGGAGCAAGGGGAGAGAAGAGAAAGAATGGAGAGAAGATAGGGAGGACTGGGGAAAGCAAGGAAGGGAGAAAAGGAAGAGAAAGGCGGGGAAAGAGACATAGGAAGGAAAAGAGAGGAAGAAGGAGAGGGGGAGAAATAAGACATGGGTAGGAAGAAGAAGAGAGGAAAGAGACATGAAGGTAGGAAGGGCAAGAGAGAGGGGAGACAGGGAAAGGAAGGAAGGATCAGAGAGAGGGGGAGAGACAGATAGAGGAGACACAAAGGAGGGAAGAGGAGAGACAGAGACACAAAAAGGGATGTAGGACAAAAAAGAGATGAAGGGAAGGAGACAGCAAGAGTAAGGATGGAAGAAACAAAAACAGCAGAGTCACAGGAGGGTCCGCGAGAAAGAGGAAAGAGAAGGTAAAGAGGGAAAGAAAGGGGGAATCGAGGGAAAGAAAGAAAAAGAGTAGATGAAGGGAGGTGAGAGAGGAAGGAAGAGAAGGTGAGAAAAATAAAGAGGCAAGGAAGGAAGAGAGACGAGAAAGAAAAGGAAGGGAAATAGGAAAACAGATAGGAAGAGAGTGGAGAAAGAGAGATAGGGAAGGGAGCACAATGAGAGAGATGGGAAAGAACAGGAAGAAAGGGGAAAGAGGAAGGAAGACAAAGACACAGGAAGAAGAGGGAGAGACAGAAACGAGAAAAGAGGGTCGAGGGAAAGAATGGAGAGAAAATGGAGGAATGAAGAAAGGAAGAGAGAGACAGGAAAGAAAGGGGAGATAGAGAAGAGAAAGATCTAAAAAGTGAGAGAAGTACAGAGCAAGTGTGAAAGGATGGAAGGAAGAAAGGAAAATAGAGGTGGGAAAGAGACTGAGGGGAGAGAGAAAGGATGGAAGGAAGAGCGAAAGACACCAGGGGGAGAGACACTGAAAGGAGAGAAAGTGATTGAGAGAGAAACAGAGGAAGGGAGGATGGAGGAAGAGGAAGGAAGGTAGAGGGAGAGAGGAAGGAAGGGGGAGCAAGAAAGAGGAGAGAGAGAGGGATAAAGCACATCTTTCTAGATGACCCAGAGTGGTGTCACATGCCTGGATCCTGAGCAGACTCCGTCCCAAGGCTGGACTGTCCTGGGGCTGAATGAGCTGGGGAGGATGTACATGGACTTGAGCACCACCCCCCCCCAGACCTATAGTGCCTGGGCCCCTCAGATGGGGCCCCAGATCCAGGCTGGCACTCCTGCAACTAAGCCAAGCCCAACACCTCCAAAGGATGCTGGAGCCAATGGGTGGGCAGACCTTTGCAAACTCACGTGGTCTCCACGTCTCCTGGTGGTGGGGTTCCCATGCCCAGCCTCCTTTCTTAGGGCCGCCGCAGCACCCTCCGCACAGCGCTTCTGCAGGGCATGGGATTTGTCTGCGGGGGGCGGGCAACAGTAAAGGGGTAATGAGATACAAGCTCTCTAGGATGTTTGTTCAGGCACTTTCCACTGGAATTTACAACCCCACAATAGGACTTTCTCTAAGGCTCTAGTTGCCCGAGTTACCAGACTGGGGCAGGAGGAAGTGCTGCCGCCTTGTGGATGCCTCATGCAACTACAACTTGAAAACTGGTGCTTTGGGGCGCTCAAGCGTCTCAAGGCCAGTGGGGCTGTAAATGACCCCTGCCCTCAAGAAATGCCTTGTGGGAGGTAATTTGAACCAAGGCCAGTCTCATGAAGCCAATTTCAAGAACTGAATTATCCTCACACTCTTCAGGAAAAAAAAATGCCATGAAAAGATGTTCATCATCCCTAATGATTAGAGAAATGCAAATCAAAACAATGAGCTTTCCCAAAGCGCCAGTCATTAAAGAGGCTATATACAATAAATACCATGAAGGCCTGCAGAAAACAAAACTACACTGTTGGTGGGAATGTACATTGGTAACATGCACTATGGAGAATAGTATGGAAGTAAGTGTTAAGTCGCTCAGTCATGCCTGACTCTTTAGGACCCCATGGACTGCAGCCCACCAGGTTCCTCTGTCCATGAGATTTTCCCGACAAGGATACTGGACTGGGTTGCCATTGCCTTCTCCAGGGGATCTTCCCGACCCAGGGATCGAACCCAGGTTTTCTGTACTGCAGGCAGATTCTTTACTGACTGAGCTACAAGGGAAGTTCTGACAAAACATGGTCTGTATGGAAGTTCCTTTAAAAAGAAAAGTAGAGAGCTACCATGAAATCCAGCAGTCCCACTCCTGGGTAGGCATGTATCGGAGAAAGCCATCCTTCCAGAAGACACCTGCAACCCAAGGTTGCTGTAGCACTATTTACGATAGCCAAGGCATGCGAACAAACCTCGGAAATGCTCTGGTTCCGTGTTACACATTTACTGAAGCACGTTTCCTTTTTCTCCTCCAGGGCGCACAGAAAGACTGCATTTCTACAGCCTCCCTTGCAGTTAGGTTGGAGCAAATGGAACTGGGTTCTGAGTAAAGGAATTAGAGAAGTGCCTGCCCACACAGCTTCGGCCTTTCCTTGCGGTCACTTCTGGGCCCTTTGTTTCCCATGTCCCTCTACAGAAAATTCCTGGGTCCCCGAGTCACCATGTGAGGAAAGCTGCCAAGGAAAGCACAGAGCACGAATTAAACGTGTGAAAGAGCAACGTTTGTTGTGTTAAGTTAAATACCCTCAGAGGTGTATTTACTGCTGTCAGAACTAATACACAACTCAAGAATGAGTATCTTAAATCCCGTATGATATAACTTACATGCGAAATCTGAAATAGGACACAAGTGAATCTATGAAACAGACAAAATCACACAGAGAACAGTCCTGTAGTTGCCAAGGGGAGGGAAGTATTGGGATTAGCAGATACATACCATTAATGTATAAATATACATGTTTTCACAGAGTGGATAAACAACAAGGTCCTCTGTATAGCACAGGGAACTATATCCAATATCCTGTGATAAACCATAATGGAAAAGAATATATGTGTAACTGAGTCACTTTTCTGAATAGCAGAAATCAACAGTGTAAATCAACTATACTCCAATAAAATTATTTTTAAAAATGAATGAATGTCTTGTTGTCTGGACACATCTTGGGCAAAAGATTAGCTATGCAGGAACTAGACCCAAAGAGGAAGAGCAGACATAGCTAAGTCCTCTGCCAACAGCTCGGTGTGTGATCATAAATGGAACACTCACCTCTTTGGGGCCTCCCAGAAATATTTGAGGGGATAGTCCAAGAAGAGTTCATTGCCAGCAATCACTTGAATGGAACCATTATTTTGTTACCATAAGACAATATATTTTGGTGATGTCGCAGGTCTGTAAATTGGGATAATACTTGTGTTGTGCAAAATAAAAAAAAAAAAAGCTGATCTCAGTACCCAGGTCCAAAATGATTAGCACAGTCATCCCCTTGCAAAGCTCTGCTTTCATGTGTCTCAGGGGCCTTGTGAGCTCAGCGCAGCTATACAGCTCTAAACAAATAAAATGCTTACATTTCTGGCAGGCTAGAGACAATCTGTCCCAGAGCATGACTCGCTCCAGCAAATGGGAATCTACTTCCAACCTATGCCTTGAGGAAGGACTCTGACACTTATTTCACAAGTCAAGCCCGTATTTACTCACGTGGTAACCAGCCAACATATCCCTGGAACCAGTCCAAATAAGCAGTTGTACGAAAAATACTCAAAGAGAGAATGATAACCTGTGGAAATTGCATCATCATATATGACAAAGACTGTACACTCTTACTATTGACAATTATTCAGACGCCCCTCCAGAGGTGTAAACTAGCAGTCATTTAGTTTGGGTGTAAGGAAACCTTTCATCTGTATCTACAACTACCAGCTTATTTCCTAATTTTAAACAGAAAATAATCATAGCAACATGATTGCATATTCCCAACCAAACTTGTGTGGTTTATCAAAAATATGAAGCGCGACCTCTTCATCTTTCTCCATTTGAACTGATAAAAGCCTCAGAACAAATTGAGTGGTCCACATTTGCTTCCAGTCCATTAGTCTGCCTACCTTCAAGATAAAGCAAACTAAATTTTTTATTGTTTAGTGCTAAGGGAAATACTCCCCCCACTAGAGAACCTACACCTTTGAATTATTCATAGATTTCTCATTTCAAAGTCTGTTATAACTCAGGGTGCCTCTGGGAGTTAGGCACTTCATTTATAACTTTGATTGGCCTTCTGCACCTCAGCTGTGGGGAAAATGTGGCCTTAAATAAAGATAATTGGTATTAATGCCAAACTGAGTTTATATTTCCTATAAAAGAAAAGGAGGTATGTAAAGTCAACACAAATATTATGATCAACTGTTTTTTAGAATATTTTAGGAGCTCAGTTTGTTTAAGTTTTATATGTTCTCGGGCAAATGTGAAATACTGAAATGCTTTACAAAATGGGCATTTAGAAGGTGAGAGAATGAAAATAGAAGAAATATTTCTCCATAGTTTGTTTGATATTGAAAGTAGCATTCCCTACCGATCAGCGAAAGAGGGTTTCCTTTTCTCCACATCCTCTCCAGGATTTGTTTGTAGATTTTTTTGATGATGTCATTCTGACCAGTGTGAGGTGAAACTTAATCTTGGGGTGGGAGGTGAGAGGGAGACTCAGAGTGAATGTATATGACTCACTTTGTCATACGGCGGGAACCAACACAACACAGCACAACAACTGTAAAGCAATTATCCTCCAATGTAAAAAAAAATACTTAATTTTTTAAAAAGAAAGTAGCATTTCCTAGATCCTCGTTTTCAGAAATGACCTAACATCAGCAAGCTTCTAGGTGAAAGCCATTCATGACACAAGGCAGTTTTACAAAAGCCACCTACCTTTCTGACATAAAGGTGCTTGTCTTTTCTGCTGTTGACGTATTCTTCCTTGCTTGGAGGTGGTGAAATAAAATTTTCATTTTAAGGTGGGACAAGGAAATTCAAACATAAAATTCTCTCTGTGTGTCTATCTGGGCCTCCTTCCTGTCGCCCTAGTGAGTAGGGGACCCCTGTACCCACACCAGCCAGACCTCCTCAGAGGTGGAACCGCCTGATGGACCGGAAAGATACTGTCTTTTCCTTTCTTCTGATGCAAGCAATGTAACTTCTTAAAAGAACAGCTTTCTCTCTCAACTCTCTAGGGGTCATGGTGACTTGCTACTCGCTTTGTCCCTACTTAACCTGGATTATAGGGCTTCCCAGGTGGTTCAGCAGCAAAGAATCTGCCAGCCAGTGTAGGAGATGCGGAAGACTTGGGTCAGGAAGATGCCCTGGAGAAGGAAATGGCAACCCACTCCAGTATCCTGGCCTGGAGAATCCCATGGACAGAGGAACCTGGCAGGCTACAGTCTATGGGGTCGCAAAAGAGTCAGACACAATTTAATGACTAAACAACGAACAACAACCTGGATTCCATGTACCCTTGGTGGGCTTTCTGTAAAATACCAGTGTATCCTTTTGATGTATAATCGTTTGTCTCAAAAATGTATACAACTTTATCTTTGACTTGTAAACGGGTGAAATAGTTCTCAGATCTTTCTGAGAATCTGTCTCCTGGGTCATAATCCTCAGTTGGGTTCAAATGAAATTCTTTTTCCTTACCTTGATTGTTAATTGAACTTTCTTCTACCGTGGTGATTTTGCAGTAAATGTATATTATGTTATTGACCGTAGATGAGTAGTTCACATTTAAATTCATATATGTTGCTTAAAAATTTTCCATCTACAGTCATTTTGGGTGAGTTGCTAGGTCCTCAGAGCTTGTGCAATCAAGGAACACTTGTTTAAGGCCAGAACATTGCTGAGTTCTGATTAATGAACCTCTTAAGATCTGATTGTTCGCAACATCAAGTATGTGTTGACAATAGCACAGACCACACTGAACTCTCTTGCCATGAAGTCACTGACCAGCTATGAGGTAGCTGACCATGATCGATGTATGCTACACAACAATTGCCCTGTTCTAAATAGTGGATTCTACATATGAAATGCCCAAAGCACAGTATGAGTCTCTAAGAAGAGCAGGAAAAAAAAATCTGTACATGTATGCTGCAAGTCTGTGCGAAGTGCACAGGTGTGAATTTCACATTCACTTGAAATAATCATTTTTCTGTTCAGACAGTCAACCAGGAAGGTGTCCATTTTGTGATCTAACCTGAGTTCTGAGCACACTGGATGACCTCACCCTAGTTGACCTTATGGCAGAAACACTCCTTTGAATATTCTCCTGTATGGAAAGCAAGAGAAGTAAGAAATGGAGATTACATATGTAGCTACTGGAGCCTGCATTCTATTCAGAGAAGACAGGGATACTGGCAATTTTCAGTGGTCTTCTGTGACAAAGAAAACCTTTTTCCCCTAAGAATTCATATTATCATATAAATTACCACATCACTGCTATCCTACTACTGACAACAATGAGAATGAACTTTGAGCACTTTCCTAACTATGTACCAAGCATTGTCTATCTCATTGAATCCGCATAACTTCCTATGACACGACTAGGACGATTATCTCCCGTCTTGCTAGCACAGAAACCACGCTTCAACAGGAAGTAATTCGTCTAAGGTCACGTGACCTAAAAGACTTGAGCCAGTTTTGAATCTGGAAACCCTGCTTTAACTCCTGTGGCAAACTTGTATATGCCCCACCCCACCCAGGAATCTGCACCCCTGGTAGTCACACCCTTCTGTGCGTCTCTTCTAAAAATTGGTCCTCTCTAATAGAGGATGCTTTCCTTCATCAATCTCAGGGAGGGCTCTTCTGAGCCCCTTTTCAACCGAAGCTTCAATCCCTGACCTACAAAGGCTTGAATGCAAAGCAGCTCCCGGCCACATCCTAGGATGACCCTCAGCTTCCTTAAAGTTCTTGCCTAAGAAAACTCAAGGTTGAAAAAAAAAAAAAAAACATTGACTGTTCCAGTCAACACCTGAAGACAGGATCTCTGAATCCCAGTCTCTATGAGAAGATAGCAGCCTAACTTCCACAAGCTTTAGTTAGCAAACCCAGATGCATGTCACATGGACCAACCCCCATTCTGTTTTATATAATTTTCTACTTCACTGACTACTGAGACCCTGCTCATTGCTCTCATTATTCCCTTACTCTCCCTTTAAAAAGTAACCAGTCACCTCTGTATGAATTGAAGTTGAGTTCAGTTCACACTGGACTCTTTGCCCTACTGAAATAGTTATTTTGGATTAAAATCCATTCTTACCTCTATGGTGGGATGGAGAGAGAGTTGGGAGGGGGGGGACATATGTATACCTGTGGCTGATTCATGTTGATGTCTGGTACAGGCTAACACAATATTGTAGAGCAATTGTCCCCCGATAGTTGTATTTTGTTCTGTACTTCTCAATATTGTAAGTTATAATCTTTTCAAAAAATCCATTCTTATGCCTTTAATTAGTGTCCTGCTTGAATTCAGCAGAAGAGATGCAGAGTAAGATCCAAGGCTGGACCACGAAGGGCCTTGCAGCTTCTAGCTTCTCGAAAACACTCACCCTTGGAGATCTGAAACACCAGACTGAGGGGAACACAGAGAGATGATGCATAGAAGACCTGAAACAACATGAAGAGATGTTTCTTATCAACTCAAGTCAGCCCATCTGAGTAGAAATCAGTTGTTCTGTCTGAAAAAAAGTGAAACTGTTGGTCACTCAGTCCTGACTCTGTGACCCCATGGACTGTAGCCCACCAGGCTCCTCTGTCCATGAATTCTCCAGGCAAGAATACTGGAGTGGGTTGCCATTTCCTTCTCCAGGGGATCTTCCCAACTTAGGGATCAAACCCAAGTCTCCTTCACTGCAGGCAGAGTCTTTACCCTCTGAGCCCCCAGGGAAGCCCTGTTCTCTCTGAGCCCTGTCCAAACTGCAGATTTCTCAGCAGACTAACCGACAGCTGCATATTTTAGCCACTTAGTCTGAAGGGGTTTGCTCTACAGCAATAGGAAACTGCAGCGGCCACTGAAAAGCACGGCTCTTTTTATTCTCCCAGGATCCCTCTTGTTCTTCATCATTTTCAACTCTGAAGATCATGTTCAGCCCACCCCAGCTCACTCACTCACAGATACACTCACTGGGTTGAATGGAGATGGATATTGGCTAAGCACCAAGTCTAACTCGAGTCAGAAAGAAGGGAAAATGAACAAAAGAGAAAACCACCTACTTTCTCAAATGAAATGTTAGTGCATATAAGAAAGTCTTTTCTTTCCTTCTTCTAAAAGAATATATGCTTCCTCATATAAAACAGCTCAGCTCTGTACTCTCTGATGATCTAGATGGTGTGGGGGGGTTGGTAGGGATGTTGGGAGAGGTGGGAGGGAGGTTCAAGAGAAAGGATATATACATATACATATATATGATTCACTTTGTTGTATAGCTGAAATACAATATTGTAAAGCAATTATACTCCAATAAAAAAAAAAATATACACACACACACACACACACACACACACATACACATACATGCTTCCAGTATGCGGTTTAATTTCTGTTTGCTGATGAGAATTTTTTAAAATAATTTTTGATTTTGAGTTAAATGATACCAGTTTCTGTTCTGAGTTCTAAAGTATAGAAATCTTGAATGATTTTTTATTTATATTTACATGTATTCAAATGTGTTAAAAGGCTTATCTTGTGGCTCAGCAGTAGAGAATCTGCCTGCCATGCAGGAGATGCAGGAGAGGGGGCTTCAATCCCTGGGTCTGGCAGAAGCCCTGGAGGAGGGCATGGCAACCCACTCCAATATTCTTGCCTGGGAAATCCTATGGACAGAGGAGCCTGGTGGGCTACAGTACGTGGGGTCACAAAGAGTCAGAAATGACTGAATTGACAGCACACACAAACATGTTAAAAATCAGCTTGCTTGTACCATCACTAATCTGTCTACACAGGTGATGTGGTTCAATAGAGGACAGATTTCCTTCATCTGGATAAGGTTTCTAATATTGTAAACTTGAATTTATTGGAGAAACAGAAATCACATGAATGCCACAAATGTCATTGGACTGTTAGTTGCAAAGTAAAACAAACTGAAATGTACTTCTCCTCTGGGCTTCTGAGGGTCATAATCCTGGGAGGAGAAGGAGGCTTTGCTTGTATAAACCATGACACCTGAACTTGCCTCAAACGGCACTTGCAGTAGACCCCTGAGTGTTTACTAGTTGGCATTTTCTTCACTGGAAACTCACTGATGCCTTTCGTGACAGCTTTGGTGCTTTGCTTTGCATTGTGCTTGACAGGGAGCTCGGCTGTTCAGCCACCGAATTTTTTTTCTTGTGAATCTCATCAGTGCCCACTGTCCTGAGCTGCTGGATGCATGGTGGGCCTCCAGGATCTGCCTCAGTTTACCTCCTGTGTGAAGTTAGTTAGTCCCTTGTTAGTCAGGGACCCTATTATCCATACCATCACACAGCCTACCTTAAGGTTCAGTTGGTATAAGTGGAACGTGGAAGGGCTGCTCCGTGACTAAGGCAGAGTTTACAAAACCTCTCAGCAACTTGCAGTCTTTAAAGACCCACTTGTAAGCTTCAAGGGTTCTCATTCCAACAAATAAAAAGGGTAACAGTTTCTCAACACATACTTTAACCACCGGAGGGAAAAGAAGAAAATTCCTTTATCCCTGAAACTTAAACCAAGACTAAGAAAACATTCACATACATAAAAGTCCTGAATTTTTCAGAATGATTTCAAATAATTGCTCTTTGGAGCCCATATCTACCAATATGTTCTGAGCAGTCACAAAACACATGCCAAGTTTTATTTCAAAACATATAGCCACCTACACATATGTTAGTATATTATGACATTTTAATTATGAAAATGACAGGTTTTTAGTGATTCATAAATGAAACATCGAAGCCCTAAGTACTATCTTCTTTGCAAGTATATATGTCCAGTTACTATATGAATTTTCTATGTATGTGTAGATGACACATTTTAATAAAACTTCATTACATTTTTCAACAACTCTGAGAAAGAACTGGCAATCCCATCAATAGCTCTGAACTTTTAGGAGATCTAAGAACGCAACCACACACAGGTACAACCTCAGCGAGGCCAGCCCGCCTTGTAAAACTTCAGGAAGAGAAGAGCAGTGAGGGACCCACATCAGATCTGTGCCAACAATATGCACACAAAACGCCCCCAGGTGAGAGACTCTGCTTGTTCAGAAATACACAAGTCTTTTAACAAGGTGACTTCATTTCCCAAGGTAAACGTCCTTTGCTTCTTCCAGCTTGCAAACCAAAGTAAAAGGAGATACAGCTAGGATGGTACAAGGTTTAAAATGGTATAATTGTAGGGAAGGACGGGGTGGAATGAATTAAGAGATTGGGATTCACATACATACACCACTGTGTAAATGGACAACTAGTGAGAACCTGCTCGGGGAGTCTGCTCAGAGCTCTGTGGTGACCTTAAGGGGGCAGTCTGAAAAGAGAGGATATGTGTATACATGTGGCTGATTCACTTTTCTCTACAACAGAAAATGATAACACAACATTGTTAAGCAACTCTATGCCAATAAAAATTAATGTTTAAAATGTTCTAGAAAAAACTTTTAAAAAGTCATTTCCCCAAATGTAAAACAAAGATGAATAATAGTACCTACCTTATAAAACGAACAATAAACATTCAATCATTATATATATATATATGTATGTGTGTGTGTATGTATTTGTAGCATATTATCCAAAACCCCTGTGATAAAGTATCTAGGCCTGGAGGATGTGAAAACTCCTGTAGTTGATCCTCTATGAGACACAAATGGGTTTGTAGTCTCATGTGACAGAGTTTCTCCAATTTTTGTCATTCCCGCCCCGGTGGCTCAGCAGTAAGGAATCTGCCTACAATGCAGGAGCCACGGGAGACACGGGTTCGATCCCTAGGTCAGGAAGATCCCCTGGAGGAGGAAGTGGCAACCCACTCCAGTGTTCTTGCCTGGAGAATCCCCGTGGACAGAGGATCCTGGTGGGTGACAGCACGTGGGGTCTCAGAGAGTTGGGCACCCCTGAAGTGACTTAGCATGGCACCCCCAACCCCAGGCCCAGGGACTGAATAGAAAATAGAGAAAGTGGAGGCAAGACCTTGATTTTGGTTTCTCAGTTGGCGCAGAGACAAAATTCAGAGCAAAGTATTTGAAAATTTATACTCCTGGCTGTAGAGGGCCCAAGTATGAATATATTCATACTTCTGATCAAGGATAACCCTTCTCATACAAATAGAACATAATTCTTAAAATACTAACTTTATTTCCATGGCTTGCTTTTTATTTAAATATATCTTTTGATGTCAACCATTTTTAAAGTCTTCATTGCTTTTTTTACACGTTGCTTCTCTTTTATGTTTTAGTTTTTGGGCCTTGAAGAATTTGGAATCTTAGTTTGCAGATGGATTGAGCCTGTGCCTCCTACATTGGAAGGTAAAGTCTTACTCATCGAAAACCAGGGAATTCTCCTATTCCATGGTTTTCCAAAGGAGAAGGAAGAACCAAAGACATGTAAGATGGCCCATGATCTCAACCTCATTAAATAAAAATACAACTCCTTTGGGGCAGGATAATTTCATCACAGCTAAGTCAGCACATTATTATTGCTATCTTCTAGGTAGCAGAAAATATGGGAGACTTATCTGCATTCTAGCCGGTTCCTAGAATACTCCTACTAATGGTCTCCAAAACATCCCAGATTATTGCAACATCACCTTAATTCCCATTACAAATTTACAAAGGAAAGTTGAAGCTTCCCAAGTTAGCAGTAGAATGCTGGGCCTTTTTCAATGTTATCTTACTTACTCCTACAGGCAACAAATATTTACCGAATGTTTTCAAGCATGAGACAGTGAATTAAATAGATATGTATGGCCATCACCTCACCCTTTTTAAAAGATTATTAATTTATATTTAATTGCTTTACAATGTCGTGTTACTTTCTGCTGAACAACAAAGTGAATCAGCTATGTGTATACATATATCCGCTCTCTCTTGCACCTCACCCTTTTAAAAAGAGATTTTACAAAATGGCTACAAATACCTACTAGATGGACAAACTAATACCAAAACACAAGTAGCCATGCAGACAAGGTCAACGTGTTTTTCCCCCAAAAGACATTCTTGAGCTTCCTTTAAATTCAAAGACTTCTATCACACTGAAATATGCAATAACAAAGCAAAACTTAAATGGTCTGCATGAGATCACATAAAACCTTTGAACTTAAAGGATCCTGCAGAGTGCTGATTAAGTTCTTTGTCTAGAAGGATTAAATTTCCCCAGCCATTCACATTTCTAATCACAGGCTCTTAATGACCAAGGTGAATTAATATAAGTGATTAGTCTTGCTTACAGGAAAGCCAAGGCCTAGACCAGCAGCTCAGGCTCACAGACAATGACCCAGTTACTGTGTGATTCAGAAAGACTGAAGTCCATGTTTACACATGTCATATTCAGTGGTCTTCTGACCATGACACATGGCTCTTGATTGTACACCCTTTAATGCTTCATGATACGTATTTCATATTCAGAAAAGGTGAATTCCATCCCACCAAACCATCTGATCCCCCCTGTGTCCAGTGGCATCTACTATTAACTTTTGTAGGTATTAACTATTATCTACTAGCTTTCATCAGGTCTCTACCCTGTAGCCAGAGTAATCTTTTCAAACACCCAGTCTTACTGCTTTGGAAACCAGCTTTTCCTCAAAAAGTGCACCATAAAATAGCCATGTGGTCCAGAAATCCCACTCCTACGCATATACCCTGAGAAACCAAGGGCAGAACTCAAACAAATCCTCATACAACGAAGTTCAGTGCCGCACCAGTCACAAAAGCCACAAGGTAGAAACAACCTGAATGTCTATCAAAACGTGAATCAATAAACAAAGTGTGGTCTATCCAAACAACAAAACATTAATCTGCCATAAAAAAAGGAATAAAATTCTGATCAACACTACAATATGTATGAACGCTAAAAATATTGTGTGTGCATGCTAAGTTGCTCAGTCATGTCCGACTCTTTGCGACCCTACGGACCATAGCCCACCAGGCTCCTCTGTTCACGGAATTCTCCAGGCAAGAATGCTGCAGTGGATTGCCATTTCCTTTTCCAGGGGATCTTCCCAACCCAGGGATTGAACCTGCATCTCTTACGTCTCCTGCATGGCAAGTGGGTTCTTTACCACTAGCACCACCTGGGAAGCCCAGAAACATTGGATTAAGTGACAGAAGATAGACACTAAAGCACAAATCATGTCTGATTTCACTTATATGAAATGTCTAAGATAGAAAAAATTTTTAAAGACAGAAAGTAGATTAGAGGTTACAGGGACTATGGGGAATGGAAAGTGGAATGGAAAGTATCTCACTTAATGTTTAGGGTGATAAAAATTTTTGGAAATAGAAAGTGGTAATTAATGGTTGTGCAACATTGGGAGAATAATTAATGGTTCTGAACTGTACATGTGAAATATTACTGGTCTAAAATAATGTAACTCCATGGTTGATTCATGTCAATGTATGACAAAACCCACTACAATATTGTAAAGTAATTAGCCTCCAACTAATAAAAATAAATGAAAAAAAAAAAAAAGTAGATTTGGGGGGAGTTTCCTGGTGGTCCAGAGGCTAAGACTCTGCACTCTCAATGCAGGGGGCCCAGGTTTGATCCCTGGTCAGGGAACTAGATCTCACATGCTGCAACTAAGAGTCCGCATGCCACAAACTACAAGATTCCACATGTTGCAACTAAGACCCAGCACAGTCAAGTAAATAAAACAATAGTAAGTAAATATTTTTTTTTTTTGGTGCCTTTATACAAATGAATATCACTCAGTGATAGATAGGAATGAAACTGGAACATTTGTAATGATGTGGATGAACCTAGAAACTGTCACACAGAGTGAAGTCAGAAAGAGAAACAAATGTAGTATATTAACACATTTATATATGGAATCCAGAAAAATGGTTCTGATGAATGAACCTATTTGCCAGGCAAGAACAGAGACACAAACATAGAGAATGGACTTGGGGACACTGTGGCGGGGCGAGGGGTGGGGAGCCGGGAACGAACTGGAAGAGTAGCGTTGACATAACAGACACTATGATGTGTAAAATAGTAGCTGGTGGGAAGCTGCTGTTACCACAAGGAGCTCAGCTCGGTGATCTATGATGACCTAGAGGAGTGGGATGGAGCAAAGGTGGGAGGGAAGCTCGAGGGGGAGGGGATACATGTATACAATGCCTAATGTCATGTTGGTATACAAGCAGAAACTAACACACCGTTGTAAAGCAATTATACTCCAACTTTTCTAAAAGGTAGCTTTATAATATACACTTTAACACAGTAAAAACTAATTAATTAAATGCCCAAAGATAAAAAAGTTACCAATCTTACTAGGTGATTCCTCTGCTTAAGCCCCTTTCATTGAGGAGAAGAGAGTGAAGACCACAATGATACATGGCCCCCAGAGTACGGCTTCTCCATCTCCCCCACTTTAGTGAGTTCCACTCCTCTCTCTCCCCTTCATTCCTTACACTCTGGTTTTCTCTCAGTCATTTGAAAGCATTATGCCTCTCATAGTGCCCCTAAACAAGCTAGGTCCTCTTCCCATTTCACCCTTCAAATTTCAGCTTATTTCTTACAGTTTTAAGGAAGGCTTTCTCATCCAACAGGTCAGATCCTCGTATTTTGCTCTGGAACTCTCTCTCTCACTCACACACACAAACACACACAATTTCTCCTTTACAATGCTTACTATATTTTAGATTTATTGTTATGTTTGTGTGTGTTTTGTAGGCAGCTTCCAAGACAGCACCCAGGGATCACCACCTCCTTGGAGGGACACCCTTGTGTGGTCCCCCCTCCCACTGATTCAGGGTTGATTTGTGTGACAAACAAAAGAGGACAGAAGTGACTTCTGAGACTTGGTTTTCAAAGACTGTTGATTCCATGTTGATTTCGCTCTCTGATTCTCATCACTTGCTCCAGGGGGATGCTCTATCATGAGCCCTGTGTAGAGGGGACCATGTGGACAGGACGACAGCCTGGTGAGTGAGCATGAAGTGCTTGGCTTCAGTCTCTGTCAGAGCTGCAGAGACTCCAGCGCTTACTGACAACATGCACACAGTCTCCTAAGACACTCTGAGCCAGACCCACCTGGCCAAGTGTCTTGCTGCTCCCAATCCCCTGATCCTTAGAAACTGAATGAGATAATCCACGTTTGTTGTTTTAAACTGATAATTTTTATATAGAGATAGATATGATTATTTGATGAATATGATTATTATTTGATTAATATTCCCCTTCACATTCAAGGAGAACAAAAACTTGTCCTTGCTGTACTCCCCAATTATATAGCCAATGTCTATCACAGTATCTGACATAAAGTAGACATTCAATAGATATTTGTTTAATGAATGAATGAATGAGTAAACCCCAGTGACTTCACACATCTACTAAAAGAAGATAGGAATTTTACATGCCTTACTGACATGGGATGGCCTGGGTCATTCAGAACCAAGATCTGTTGACATAGCTTTGAATGTAAGCCATAGTTCATTCACAAGCACTCCAGGGAAGGCAAATCAGTACTCATGGCTTTAGTTAATAGACCATGCAACTTGACAACTTGGAAAAAGTCAATTTAGATGCTTTTACATGCAACGGAGAATATTAAAAAGGTACCACCGCAAACAGTGCAGAGCCATTCCTTTATAGAGACTGAAGGCCCTGCCAGGTGTGAGAGGGTTGAAGGAAATGAAAAGGAAAAGGTGAACGTGAGGCAGAGACTTACATGAGAGAAGTACATTTTCTGCCATCATTGCGATGGACAGTTTTCTTTGGAAAACAGCTCAAATTCAACTAATGCATTTTACTCCCTTAATGCAAAGATAACTTTTTAAATGATATTCCAGTTCCAGGAATGATAGTTAAATGGGGGAAAAAAAGGCACAAAAAGGTGCTCAAATACAATAAAACCTGGAAAGCAACTGCTTTAGCATCAATCTTGACATTAAGCCATTATAAAAACAAGCCAAATTTAGACACCAAGATTTCTGAGCATCTGTTTTCCTTGAAGAATAATACTACCAGCTCAATAGCACAGGTCTAAAACACTTAAACCTGCTCTTCATCCAAGCAAACAATGGATCTCTCCTGGCCTCCTCCATTGGACCAACTCACTCCCTGAACACATCTTGGATCAATGGAATATGAAAGCATAGAATCATAGAGAAAAAGAGAGAAAGAAACATAGAACTTGAGATTAGAAACAGCCAAGCAAAATCCCGAAGAGATTACGAAAGCAGGACTGGGACAGCAAGCATGAACTTACCAAAGAACTGTTAAAGGGGAGAATTAATGGTGCTCACGGTTATTATATTTGTACCCCCTCTCTTTAAACACTAATTTTCATGGTGTACTTTTTCATATGAATGCAGTAGGCTAACAGTTCAGTTCAGTCACTCAGTCGTGTCCAACTCTTTGCCACCCCATGGACTGCAGCATGCCAGACTTCCATGTCCATCACCAACTCCCAGAACTTAATCAAACTCATGTCCATCGAGTTGGTGATGCCATGCAAAGATCTCATCCTCTGTCATCCCCTTTTTCTCCGGCCTTCAATCTTTCCCAGCATCAGGGTCTTTTCCAATGATGAGTCAGTTCTTTGCATCAGGTGGCCAAAGTATTGGAGCTTCAGTTTCAGCATCAGTCCTTCCAATACATATTAGATTTCCTTTAGTATTGACTGGCTGGATCTCCTTGCAGTCCAAGGGACTCTCAAGAGCCTTCTCCAACACCACAGTTCAAAAGCATCAATGTTTCGGTGCTCAGATTTCTTTATAGTCCAACTCTCACATCTATACATGACTACTGGAAAAGCCATTACCTTTGACTAGATGGACCTTTGTTGCCAAAGTAATGTCTCTGCTTTTTAATATGCTGTCTAGGTTAGTCATAGCTTTTCTTCTAAGAAGCAAGTGTCTTTTAATTTCATGACTCCAGTCACCATCTGCAGTGATTTTGGAGCCCAAGAAAATAAGATTGTTACTGTTTCCACTGTTTCCCTATCTATTTGCCATGAAGTGATGGGACCAGATGCCATGATCTTCATTTTCTGAATGTTGAGTTTTAAGAAAGCTTTTTCACTCTCCTCTTTCATTTTCATTAAGAGGCTCTTTAGTTCTTCTTCACCTTCTGCCATAAGGGTGGTGTCATCTGCATATCAGAGGTTATTGATATTTCTCCTGGCAATCTTGATTCCAACTTGTGCTTCATCCAGCCTAGCGTTTCTGATGATGTACTCTGTGTTTAAGTTAAATAAGCAGGGTGACAATCTATAGCCTTGACGTACTCCTTTCCCGATTTGGAACTAGCCCACTGTTCCATGTACAGTTCTAACTGTTGCTTCTTGATCTACACACAGATTTCTCAGGAGGCAGGTAAGGTGATCTGGTATTCTCAACTCTTGAAGAATTTTTCAGTTTGTTGTGATCCACACAATCAAAGGCTTTGGCATAATCAATAAAGCAGAAGTAGATGTTATTTCTGGAACTCTCTTGGTTTTTTGATGATCCAACAGATGTTGGCAATTTGATCTCTGGTTCCTCTGCCTTTTCTAAATCCAACTTGAACATCTAGAAGTTCATGGTTCACATACTGTTGAAGTCTGGCTTGGAGAATTTTGAGCATTACTTTACTAGCATATGACTTGAGTGCAATTGTGCAATAGTTTGACCATTGTTTGGCATTGCCTTTCTTTGGGATTGGAATGAAAACTGACCTTTTCCAGTCCTGGGGCCACTGCTGAGTTTTCCAAATTTGCTGGCATATTGAGTGCAGCACTTTCACAGCATCATCTTTTAGGATTTGAAAGAGCTCAAATGGAATTCTATCACCTCCACTAGCTTGGTTCATAATGATGCTTTCTAAGGCCCACTTGACTTTGCATTCCAGGAAATCTGACTCTAGGTGAGTGATCACACCATTGTCATTATCTGGATCATGAAGATCTTTTTTGTATAGTTCTTCTGTGTATTCTTGCCACCTCTTAGTATCTTTTGCTTCTGTTAAGTCCATCCCATTTCTGTCCTTTATTGTGCCCATCTTTGCATGAAATGTTCCCTTGGCATCTCTAATTTTCTTGAAGAGATCTCTAGTCTTTCCCATTCTATTGTTTTCCTGTATTTTTTTTTTTCTTTTGCATTGTTCACTTAAGAAGGCTTTCTTATCTCTCCTTGCTATCTTCTGGAACTCTGCATTGAGATGGGTATATCTTTCCCTTCATCCTTTACCTTGCACTCCTCTTCTTTTTTCAGCCATTTTTATGGCCTCCTCAGACAATCATTTTGCCTTTTTGCATTTCTTTTTCTTGGGGATAGTCTTGATCACAGCCTCCTGTACAATGTCACAAACCTCTGTCCATAGTTCTTCAGGCACTCTATCAGATCTAATCCCTTGAATCTATGTGTCACTTCCACTGTACAATCATAAGGGATTTGATTTTGGTCATACCTGAATGGTCTAGTGGTTTTGCCTACTTTCTTCAATATAAGTCTGATTGTGACAATAAGGAGTTCATGATCTGAGCCACAGTCAGATCCCAGTCTTATTTTTGCTGATTATATGGAGCTTCTCCATCTTGGCTGCAAAGAATATAATCAATCTGATTTTGGTGCTGACCATCTGGTGATGTCATGTGTAGTCTTGTCTTGTGTTGTTGGAAGAGGGTGTTTGCTATGAACAGTGTGTTCTCCTGACAAAACTGTGTTAGCCTTTGCCCTGTTTCGTTTTGTACTTCAAGGCCAAATTTGCCTATTACTCTGGGCATCTCTTGACTTCCTACTTTTGCATTCCAGTTCCCTATGATGAAAAGGACATCTTTTTGGAGTGTTAATTCTCAAAGGTCTTGTAGGTCTTCATAGCACTGTTCAGCTTCTTCAGCATTACTGGTTGGGGCATGGACTTGGATTTCTGTAACATTAAATGTATACAACTTAGATTTTCACAGAGAAACATATTTATTGTGGGGAGGCCCAAAGACTGGTAGCCAGATATATATGGCTGTATATGTATGTATGTGTATATGTGTGTGTGTGTATATATACACACACATACACATCTCTAACCCAAGCTGCTATATTCTCAATACATAACAATAAGAAAAATCAAGTTGGGACCAGATTTGAAGTATAGAAGTTTAGAGTGGGAAAGAACTTTGCATCTTATTTGTTGTTGTTGTTGTGTTTAGATGCCAAGTCATGTCCAACTCTCACGCAGCCCCGTGGACTGTTGTCTCCCAGGTTCCTCTGACCATGGAATTTTCCAGGCAACAAGACTGGCGTGGGTTGCCATTTCCTTCTCCAGGGACTCTTCCTGACCCAGAAGTTGAACCCTCAAATCCTGCATTGCAGGTGGATTCTTTACCACTGAGTCACCTGGGAAGCCCCTTTATTATTTTTACATTCGTAAAATCACTATTTCTAATTCATAAAATTAGCAATCACTAATTCTCCTGTGTTATTTCTCTGGTCCCTCTTCTGATTACTTCCCCTGTCATTTGACTCTGCGCATGTCTTCCTTAGAGAGAAGGTGCTGACAGCAGATGGGGAATTAACATGAAAGGCCAGGCTGAGGGATTGAGACACAGACTAGTGGGAACTGGAAGTGCTGAGGATACTGGCAGGAATGTATCAGCTGTGGAGCAGGGAGATTATTCTGAAAACAATATTTAAGGTACGCTTTAAAAAACAGTTTAAAAAAAAAGATTAGAGCAGCTAGGGTTGGAGGGGATGGTAAGCAACAAAAACTGACTAGGAGCAATTTTTTTAAAATGGAAAGGGGGGATAAATCATTGGAAGGATACTTGGTAGGTCAAAGAATCCAAGAGAAGGTTGAAGGATTGAACTTTGGGAAGTCCATGATCCAGAGCAAATGAGGAAATTCAGGTAAGTGGGAATTCATAGGACAGGTCAATGGGAAGAATCAGGATCAGTTATGTTCCTTCTTTGAGTCACTTTTCAGGGATTCAACTCTCATGAAGGCTTGTTGTACCTGTCAACACCCTGGCCAGGAGAGGGAATCCATCCTGATTTGTAGTCCCTTCAAGACTTAAGTGTTTTCCCCTCAACTTTGAAAAGAAGATTGGATACTGCCTTTTAAGTTAAAAAAGAGGGCTTCCCTGGTGGTCCAGTGGTTAAGAATCTGCCTTGCAATGCAGGGAACACTGGCTCAATCTCTGGTCCAGGAAAATTCCACACACTGAGAGGCAACTAAGCCCATTCACCACAACTGCTGAACCAGCCCTCCAGAACCCTTGAGCCTCAGCTACTAAGCCTGAGTGCCCTGGGACACGTGCTCCACAACACAGACAAGCCACCACCCTGAGGAGCCCCTAGTCAACTAGAAAGCAGCTCCCATTCCCTACAACTAGAGAAAGCCCGCATAGCAATGAAGACCCAAGGCAACCAAAACTAAAAATAAGTAAATTTTAAAAAGTTTTTTTAAGTTAAAAATGATACCAGGCAGACAAACACAATGGCTGTCCATATGAGGTCCAGCAAGGAGCTACTGTCCTAACTCAGCCCTAAAGGAATGAGAAATGATAGGGTACAGACCAAGCCCAGGGTTACTGTCTAGTCCACTTCCTACTGTCTAAAGTCAAGAGCAGCTTTGATGCACCTTTGGATGGAAGGACAGTCCTCAGCACTTGGGACAGATAGGTACTGTACCTGCTCCATAATTATCACTCCAGAGCATAGATGACACTCACGTGAACGGCTGAGTCAGACGCATCCAGGTCCATGTGTCAGGCGTTGATGGGCAGGATGTTGCGTGCTGTCAGCTACCACGTTGCCTCTCTTCCTTATCTCTTCCAAGTGGTGGGACGGGACACTGTTGTGCGTTCCATCTTGTTAGGAAAGAGCCTGCCCAGTAACAAGAAAGCAGACACTGCAGAGTTGTCACTCCATCCTGTTTTCTCCAAGAACTTTGTAGTGCAGACCTGGGAAAATGCCAAAATTACCCTTTCTTGGTATTCATGGAAGAGTGATCATCACTGGGGAAGAAAAGAGACAAAAGTTCTCAGACACAGGCAACAACACTTCTGTAGTCTTAGAACCACAGATCCCCAAAGACCTCAAACACATTTGCCAACCGTGCCATCACTGTGTCTTTGCAGCCCTTGGGAAAGTGATTTCAAAAGATCAAGAGAGAAAGCTGAAACTTTGCCTCAGACGGACTATTATAAAAGAGAATTTCACAGCAAAGCTTCCTTAGTACCTAAAATGATGTTTATTGTAAAAAAAGAATAAATAAAAAGTGTTCGTGTGCAAAGAGAATAAAGGGAAAGAACAGGGTTTAGGCAAACCTTTTATTTTTTTTTTCTTCCAGAGAAAGAGAGACACCATGTGGATTTCAGAGACAGTCAACTTAGCTCCATTGACTTTAATATGCTATGAAGGAAAAAGATTTTTGCTTAAGGATCTGGTAGCAAAATAAATCACAGAGATAGATAACAAGGAAGTTAAAGTGACCAGTTCAGATGAATAAAAGTCTAGAGCTTTGTGCTATAGAACAAAAATTCCTCAAGGACTGTTCTCTGTTACAATGTGGCAAAATGGGAATCTTGCAGGCGTTTGCAATTTGAAAGCAAAAAGATGACAGAGGTCATTGTTCTGGGTGAGACCCACATTCCTGTTCTTAACATTGAGATGTTCCTACCAGTCAACCTGGAAACACAAACAAAGCGGAAACATTCCTCCTGGAGGGACTATCCTGGTGGTCCAGTGGTTAAGAATCCACTTTCCAAATCACGTGACATGGGTTTGATCCCTGGCCAGGGAGTTAAGATCCCACAGGCTACAGGGCAACGAAGCCCTCGAGCTCTACAGCCCACAGGCCACAACTAGAGAAAGGTCTGCGTGCCACGACTAAGACCTGATGCAGCCAAATACACAAATAAATATTAAAAAAACACACACATTAAAACCCAAAGATTCCTCCTGGAGAGCAATTCTGACGCATCAGCTCTCCTTGTCTCCCTGCCTCCGGACTGGATGGTACGACTATCAGGGGACGCAGCAAAGTAAATCTACTCCCAGTCACGTCCCACAGAAGGAGTATTGTGATTTGATTTGAATGGACTCTGTGAAGAAGAGAACCTGGTTTGAATCTGATCTCACCAGACATGTACGAAGATGCTCAGGAGAAAGCCGTTTGGTCTGCAGCGCCCTCTACTACACCTGGGAAAAAGCTACAGTGGGGATAGGGGGGTGGGAAGGGGAGCTCAGAGACCCAAGGTGGAGCTGGGGTGGGCGGGGAAGGGAAACAGATTGTCTTCATCATAGAGCACTACTGAAAATGAGCCACATGCTTCCAGTGGAACCCATTTTAGTCCCTCATCTGCAGCTACCAGAGGCACTGAATGCTTTGTGATTTAAACACTGCCCCCAAAGACTTGCAAATAAGGAAATGTGCATATTCACTCCATGCTCCCTGCCTTTATTTTCCCAGAGCATTCACAGCAAGGCTGGTAAGTTTCTTCTTTGCTCCCTGCTTGAGACTTCCTTTCTGGACCTAGACATCAGTTTGTAAATATAAGCATGATTGTGTGTGCTCAGTCGTGTCCAACTCTTTGCGACCCCATGGACTGTAGCCCTCCAGGCTCCTCTGTCCACGGGATTCTCCAGGCAAGAATACTGGAGTGGGTTGCCATGCCCTTTTCCAGGGGATCTTCCCAACCCAGGGGTCAAACCCAGATCTCCCGCATTGCAGGTGGATTCTTTACCTTCTGAACCACAAGGAAAGCCCTAGAGACAAATGTGGTGTCACAGAAATTGGATATCTGATACAGACAGCCCAATGACTCCTAAAACCAATCTAAACAAAGGAAACCAAAGTGGATCAGAGTTGATGTGGCTGTGCTAAAGCCAGACAGCAAGAAATGCAATGCAGGTCTCCTTCCTGAGTCTAATATAGTGTCCATTACAAAGTATGACAGGCCATTCCATACTCAGATACAGAAAGGCATTTTCTAAAGTACATATCAGACAAAGCCCCTAGATGGTTTTAACTGTGCTTGCTGCATGTGAAAAACTGTGCCAATTTCTTTCTTTCTTTTTTTTTTTTTTTAAAAAAAAAGCTTTCTCAGATGTATAAGAATTTATAGATCTCACATATCTAAAGAGGCTCACTCTTTCAGTGGTCCTTCTAGAAAGTCGGTAGAGTTGCTCTAATTCACCACATTTTGGAAATTTCACTCTAGATAGAGTAGGGTCTGGTAAAGAATTCTACCCAGATGGTTCAAGTGAAAAGATTATAGGGATGAGATAACTTAGGTGAGGGCAGGTCTCAGCACGATGAGGTTCACAGGACTAGCGACATTTCCAGTGCTGATTCAGAGAAGCCACTGGGTAACAATACGGGGGGTGGGGGGGAAATGGTGTTCCTCAAGTCCAGGGAGATGCCATACCTGAGGCAGACTGCAGCCTTGGAAGGTCTTGTCCCTGGACAGAGATGTCCTGCTAAACCGCACACCCCAACCTCTCTCCTCCTGCCCTCCCTCTATCCAGTCTTCTGTCAGCACCTCACACTGGAAGCCAACTGGCAAGGAAGCTCTATAAAAGTGCATTAAAAAGTGAGTTGATGATCCACTTTTCCTACCATCCAAAATTACTGCTGCTCCCAAAAACTATACCCACTCAAATTTGTAGAGATCAAATGCCCATGAGTTTAGCTGTTCTGGTTTTAATTCTTCACGTACGTTAAGCCATATGGTGCATAAACTGAAAATATTCTGTTGACTGGTGGTTGCAGTTGCAAATAAATGATCCATTTCTCTAGTTCTAAAAGTATTCACTGTAACTACTGTATATAAGGTGCATGTATAATAATTCATAAGTGCTCTTCTAGTTGGGTTTTTACCACAGGTCACTGTCCTTAAAATTCAAAAAACTAAGATCATTGCATCTGGTCCCATCACTTCATGGCAAATGGATGAGGAAACAATGGAAACAGTGACAGACTTAATTTTCTTGGGCTCCAAAATCACTGTGGATGGTGACTACAGCCATGAAATTAGAAGACGCTTGCTCCTTGGAAGAAAAGCTATGACAAACCTAGACAGCATATTAAAAAGCAGAGACATTACTTTGCCAACAAAAGTCTGTATGGTCAAAGCTATGGTTTTTCCAGTAGTCATGTATGGATATGAGAGTTGGACCATAAATAAGGTTGAGTGCCAAAGAATTGATGCTTTTGAACTGTGGTATTGGAGAAGACTCTTGAGAGTCCCTTGGACTGCAAGGAGATCAAACCAGTTAATCCTAAAGGAAATCAGTTCTGAATATTCATTGGAAGGACTGATGCTGAAGCTGAAGTTCCATCACTTTGGCCACCTGATGCGAAGAGCTAACTCACTAGAAAAGACTCTGATGCTGGGGAAGATAGAAGGCAGGAGGAGAAGGGGATGACAGAGGATGACATGGTTGGATGGCATCACTGACTCAATGGACATGAGTTTGAGCAAGCTCCAGGAGATGGTGATGGACAGGGAAGCATGGCGTGCTGCAGTCCATAGAGTCGACATGACTGAGCAACTGAATAACAACAACAAATTGTTCTTAAATAAATCATTTCAAGCAAAATGAATTAGCACAGCCTGGTCTGCAGGGCCCTTTTCAACCTCTCCAAGCATCATCTCTGGCAAGTCATCATGCTGGTCTGTCTGGTGTCCTGGGATTACACTGTATCGCCAGCTTCTGCAGTGCTGAAGAAGTCCACTGAGTTGGATAAAGCCCTTCCAGCTGTTCATCATCACAGACAAGGCACGTTCTTGCCACATCCATGTGTGGTGGAGCAAGCAGCAACGGCATACAAGGAATCAGGGCCTTGGTTCCCATTCTCGCTCAGTTGGATCTTAGTCAGCCCACTTAAATTCTCAAGGCCTCAGACTCCTCATCTCAAAAGCAAGCAAACTGAAAAGATGTGTGAATTTCAAACTTCGTTGTTGAAGTAGAAGTGTGTTTTTATATAAAATATTATAGGGACACCTTTGCACTGTTGGTGGGAATATAAACTGATACAGCCACTATGGACTTTAGTATGGAGGTTCCTTAAACAACTGAAAATAGAGCTCCCATATTACCCAGCAATCCCACCACTGGGCAAATACAAATACCCTGAGAAAACCATAATTCAAAATAACCTATGTACTCCAGTGTTCACTGTAGCACTCTTCACAATAGTCAGGACACGGAAGCAGCCTAAATGTCTATAGACAGAGGAGCGGATAAAGAAGATGCGGTACATATCTAACACAGGGTAATACTCAGACATAAAAGAGAACAAAACTGGGTCATTTGTGGTGATGTGGATGGATCTTCAGTCTGCCATACAGAGGAAAGTAAGTCAGAAAGAGAAAAACAAATATCATATACTAATGCATATATGTAGAATCTAGAAAAATGGTACAGATGAACCTATTTGCAAGGCAGGAATACAGACACAGATGTAGAAAATGGATATGTGGACAGGGGGAGGAAGGGGAGAGTGGGATGAACTGGGAGATTAGGATTAACATGTATACATTACCACGTGTCAAGTAGAGCGCTAGTGGGACACTGCCGGATAGCACAGGGAGCTAAGCTTGGTGCTCTGTGATAACCTAGGGGGTGGGATAGGGGTGGGAGGGAGGCTCAAGAGGAGGGGATATAGGTACCATATAGCTGATTCATGTTGTTGTGTAGCAGAAGCCAACACAACATTGTAAAGCAATTATCCTCCAATTAAATAATAATAAATATTACAGGACAGCCTATTTACAAAAGAGAGAGAGGTAGCATTACTCTGGTTGAAGAAGGCTGAAGGGGCCTGGAATAGTCCTCACCACCCCCCGCCCCATACACCCCTCACTCAAAATCTCCAAGCAACACAACAGAAAATTTCCAAAAGGGGATGACCACTGATGGCCCATTTCTAGTCCAATTTCTTCAAATATTAGTTTCCCCCAATTTTATGGGATATAAGAGGGGAAATGCTTCATTTTGTTCTCATAAATGCATACAATGCAGCAGCAAACTTTTATAGACTACAGTGCCAATGGTATAATAAGTTCATTGTCCCATAGTGGCTGCTACATAATTGTGTTCATTCCCTTTGTGTATTTTAGTAACAAGAGTATAATTGTCAGTGCTTATAATACATATAATCTCGTTACTGTCACTCCCATTAGTATGATTTCACCTCAGCCTATCCATGGTATGTTCCACTTTCTCGCTCGTTGAAAGACATAAAGAAATCACCTTTCCTGCAACCAGATTTCAGTTTAATTCCTGGCAGTTGCCGTGGCTAATCACTGAGACAATGCTGTCTCCTTGTTTTCAATATGTCTAATCTACCATTTTGACACAATGCCAAGAAGTCAGCATCATACCGGCGTGGAATTTCCATGACCACATCCTTGCCTTCCTGCTAGAATGGTTCAGACTTGTATTTGGAGTAGAAGCTAATTTAGACATGCAGATGACTGCCTTCCTGACAGTGACTGTGTTTGGAAAACTGCGAGATTAGACACAATTATGTCATGCCTCCATTTTCTCATCTGTTAGTGGACGGATCTGACCTCTGTTATCCTCCTGCATGCCTTCCTTTTTAAAATGGTTCTTATTATCTTTAAAAGAATCACATCAGGAGAACATCATAAACTTCTCTTTAACTTAAGTAGTTTCTTAAAATAATATATGCACAGAATTTTAAAAATCAGACAGCATGTGGTTTAGTCGCTAAGTCGTGTCTGACCCTTTTGTGACCCCATGGACTGTAGCCCACCAGGCTTCTCTGTCCATGGGATTCTCCAGGCAAGAATACTGGAGTGGGTTGCCATTTCCTTCTTTAGGGGATCTTCCCAATCCAGGGATTGAACCTGTGTCTCCTGCATTGCAGGCAGATTCTTTACCGCTTGAGCCATTGGGGAAGCCCCATCAGACAGTATAGACTTATAAAAAATACCCCTCTTAAGATGCAGTGACTTTAGATTTCCTTAGTTCTTCTGAAATTTTTACATCTTATTTCTGTTTATCAATAAATGAATACTTTACATTTATGCATTTTAGGGAGAAGGCAATGGCAACCCACTCCAGTACTCTTGCCTGGAAAATCCCATGGACAGAGGAGCCTGGTAGGCTGCAGTCCATGGGATCGCTACGAGTCGGGCACAACTGAGCAACTTCACTTTCACTTTTCACTCTCATGCATTGGAGAAGGAAATGGCAACCCACTCCAGTGTTCTTGCCTGGAGAATCCCAGGGATGGGGGAGCCTGGTGGGCTGCCCTCTATGGGGTCGCACAGAGTCGGACACGACTGAAGCGACTTAGCAGCAGCAGCAGCAGCATGCATTTTAGGCATCATCTCTGGATGTCCTTCTTACTTGGTAGTTGAAACAGTAACTCTCTTCTATCACCCTCCTGCTTCTCCTTCCCCAAATTCCAATTATTGTGATATTTCAACTTTCATTGAATAGGGAGGCTGCTACCCATGTAATAGGCTCTCAGCTTTCCCTTCATGATCTTAGCATCTTACTTTCTCAAGTCCATTTAGTCAATTACTTCTTTCCAGTCAATCTGCCTTTCACTTTCCAAAATATTATGGATTTATGATTTATTTTTAAAGTATCTTTATGATAGCTTTTACTGTATTTTAGGGAGTAAAATTAGATATGTATGTTCAATATGTCATCTTAACATGGAAATTCTCTAAATTTTCTTGTTTGTTCATACTACCATAACACACCTCAGTCACTGCACACTGTTGATGTACCTCTTAAATGCCTCTCGAATCGATCCTCTCTTCCCCATACTTCTACTGACTCCATGGTTCAGTTTTCTTCCCCTAGAAAGTTAAAACACTTCAGTCGTATGAGAACATGGGGAGCTTCCCGGTGGCTCCGTGGTAAAGAATCTGCCTGCCATTGCAGGAGACCCTGATTCAATCCCTGCATTGGGATGATCCCCTGGAAAAAGAAATGGCAACCTACTTCAGTATTCTTGCCAAAATTCCCTGGACAGAGGAACCTGGTGGGTTGGGCTATGGCCCATGAGGTCACAAAGAGCTGGACATAACTGAGTGACTAAGCACACAGAAAAGCTTAGAGAGCTGGACTTTGTATTAGTTTCTCTGAAATATAAGTGAAATAAGCCACCATCCTCTGTCTGGGATCAGTAGGGTGTAAGAGCACCCTGGGTGTCATTCACAGGGACTAAATCACATCAAAAGTGAACTAGATCTAGCCTTCAGTCCCACCAGACAATCAATAAACTGTGTACTGACTGCAAGGATCCCCAACCTCCAGGATCCAGTGCTTGATGATCTCAGGTGGAGCTGAGGTAATAATAATAGAAATAAAGTGCACAATAAATGTAACGTGCTTGAATCATCTGGAAACCATCCTCCACCCTGAGTCCCTGAAAAATTGTCTTCCATGAAACCTGTCCCTGGTACCAAAAAGGCTGGGGAACTGCTGGACTATAGTCATAGGTATCCTCTAAAAATACCAATGGAAACACTTCCTCACCCAAAGCCTGACATCCTCAAAAGAGCCCCATTGACAAAATAAACCTTTGCAGTGAGAACATAATGAAATGAGGATTGAGGAAACTCTTGAAAGATCAGTGTGGCTACTCCCACATTGAAATGACTAGAAGTAGAAATATAAGATACCTAAAAGAATTTAGAGATGTATTAACCAAATAATTTGTATCTGGTCTAAACTTCATACATTTCAAGAATTAAAGCAACTATCGGCCCCCACCATTCCACATAGACAGGAAATAAGCTAAATAAGATTTGCAATCTGCAAGAAGGGTGTGCTTTTGTTTTAAATTCTTAGTAAACAAAATATAAACCTATGATCAGATATGATAAGAAGGATACAATGCTACATCACCCAGAGATTCTGAATGTTGAGTTCAGGGCAGTGACTGGATAGGGTCTCATGCTGCCTCCATGAAGACAGAGCAACCGTGCTGAGTGGTTAGAGGGAATGAAGAGGAATCTGGTCATCAGAGGGTCCAACTGTTGTGGGAATATTTACTGTTCTCTGACTACCCATGTGCTCTCCTGATTTCTCAGCTGCCTTGCTATCAAGTAGAACTACATAAATACTGAGGCCACTGGAAGCAGATATGAGCTGGGTCACTTCTTGCTGAAGCATTTACCGATTGGCGTGTGAGCCTTCTGTTCTTCCTTGTCCCCTATCAAGGCTGTTACGGAGGAAAGGACATAAACAGGCTCCTGAGTCACAACCTGGAGGAGGGTTGCTTTGAAGAATCACTCTTGGACTTCCCTGATGATCCAGTGATTAAGACTCCACACTTCCAATGCAGGGAGTGCAGGTTTGATACCTAGTTGGGGAACTAAGATCTCACATGCCATGCCGCCAAATAAACCAAAACAGAAAACAGAAGCCATATTGTAACAGACTCAATAAAGACTTTAAAAATGATCTACATCAAAAAAAAAAAATTCGTCCAGATGTACTGGTTTGGAATAAGCAAGAATGGGATTTCCATGTGCAAAAGCCATTGAGATTTGGGGATTCCTCATTATCTCAATATGACTTAGCTTGTTCTTACTGATAATGAGGTATATTCTAGCTGTATCAAGCTGTATTTAGCTTGAAATATACCTTGATACAGGTCTGCACAACAGGTAGGGATATATATATATATATATATATATATATATATATATGTGTGTGTATATATATAAACAATGGTCTTAAAGACTATTTTTTATTTTTCCCAATTAAATATCTCCAGGAAATTCACTACTTCCTATGCCATTTATAAATATATAAATTTATATTTATAAATATACAAATGCATTATATAATTTTAAATATATATTTATTAAATACATTAATATACTTATAAATGGCACAGGGAGTAGCAAGTTTCCCATACCTAGAGATATTCAACTGGGAAAGATAAACAATAGTCTTTCACATGGCATCTTTTTATTATATGGAGGACTGAATTAAAGAGGCCTTAAATATCTATGATTTTTAAGATCTTTTGTGACCCCATGCTTCTACTAGAATAACCATTCAAAGTTTAGGTTCTTCTAGTCTTTTGTCATCTTAATTCGATTCTGTTCATTCTGAAAGGAGAAAATCATTTCCAAAGATAGATTTAGACTTTCTAAGAGTCTTTCACTTGCAAGATCAGGAGAAGTAAGGCCGAGTTCCTGAAATAGGTATTTAAAGACAAGAGAAATGCTTGATGGTAAAGAAAAAAGAAGTGATATAAAAGAGGAAACAGCTGGAATAATGATCAAGGGAGTCCAAGAGATTAAAGCAGGTGGATGGGAGGGAACATGACGAGGAGAATGTCATGAGCTTGGAACCTTGGGTAGATTGTTTACTCAAAGACATAACGAAAAAGGGAGAAGATGAAATTGAATAACAAATAGGAGAACATCAACATAGACTATTCAATGCAACAGTAACTAGGCTAATACTGTGCTTAAGAAATGTCATTCTAAATTACCTGGCAATTGTATGGAACATGTGACAAAAGAAAAAGAGTTCAACCTGAATTATTTTGTGCACTAATATGTTTGCATTTTAATGATGGACTGTTTGAGAGGCACTGAGGGGAAATCCAAAATCTGGAGAGTAATTATAGACACCATTCTCCTACACCAACCTGCAAATTTCTTCTCTTGTTCTTCTCTTTCACTTGCTAAATATCTCTCCTGAATTAATTCCTTTCTTTCTAAACCCGCCACCAATACTGTGATCCTTGTGAAACTCATTTCCAGTCTGAATGAGCCAAATAAACTCCTCACAGCTCTTCCTAAACTTACCTTCATAATTTATTTAAGATTGTTTAATGTCCCTCAACCATAAACACTCCTTGAGGACAGAAACTTTCTCTCTCTTCATCATTGTTGGCCTTCCATTATCAAGAGTCAGTCTCTGAGATGTGGCAAGTATTCAATGATTATTTTTTTGATTGAGACTGAATAAATGTTCTTCCTGCCCCTCTCTGACTTACCGAATCCTTCTATTTTTCTATCAAAGCATCATGTTCATCTCATTCTCAGAACTTAACTGCATTTGTGATTTTTACTCTTTTGTGTAGACTTTTATTTGAAAGCAATTTCATATGGACATAAAAGCAGCAAAATAACTGAAACATCTCCCATATAACCCTTGCAGACTGTTCACTTGCTAAAGCTCTCCACACCTGCTTATAATTTTCTCTATGCATATATGCATATTGTTTTTTCTTGTTATAAGCCATTTAAGTTGCAAACATAATGTCACTTTCCCCCTAAATACTTGTGAGCTTCCTACCAAGACACGTTTTTCTGTAACACAGTTAAAAGTTAATTGTGAAGGTGACATTAACATAATACCATTGTTGTTGTTCGGTCACAGAGTTCTGTCTGACTCTTTGTGACCCCATGAACTGTAGCCCACCAGGCCCCTTTGTCCATGGGATTTCCCAGGCAAGAATACTGGAGTGGGTTGCCATTTCCTTCTCCAATAATATCATTATCTATAAACTATTCAGACATCATCAATCCAGTTTGCCCAAAATTTCCTCTCCTAAAAAAAACACAAAAATTCTGCTTCAAGGCCCAACCCAGGAACACACATTGTACTTAGTTGTTACATGTCTTTGTCTCCTTTGATTTGGAATAATCCCTCAATTTGTCTTTGTCGATTGTGACCTTGATTTTTTTTAACCAACAAGGACCTGCTGTACAGAACAGGGAACTCTGCTTAATGTTATGTGGCAGCCTGGATGAGAGGAGTGTTTGGGGGAGAGTGGATACATGTGTATGTATGGCTGAGTCCCTTTGCTATTCATCTGAAACCATCACAATACTGTTAATTGGCTACAGCCCAATAAAAAATAAAATGTTAAAAAAAAGAATAAAAAAACAGTTATTTTGTAAAATAACCCTCAGTTTGAGTTTGTCTGATGTTCCTTATGGTCACATTTCAGTTACTTAATTTGCTGAAATATCAAAGAACTGATGTTTTTTCATCTCAATGTACTGTACCAGGAGACATATGATATTGACTTATTCAATTATTAGTGACATTAACTTTGATCATTTGGTTAAGATGGGAGAGTTGCAATTGGTAATTTATTTGTATGATTAATCTAATATATGTGTCGCCCACTAGACTGTGCCTGGTGGGTCATAGACAACAGCTATTTGTGCTTACCACTCTATAGTCAGAGCTCTGGTTTTTCCAGTAGTCATGTATGGATGTGAGAGTTGGACCATAAAGAAAGCTGAGCACTGAAGAATGGATGCTTTTGAACTGTGGTGTTGGAGAAGACTCTCTAGAAAGTTCATTGGATTGCAAGGAAATCAAACCGGTTCATCCTAAAGGAAATCAGTCCTGAATATTCATTGGAAGGACTGATGCTGAAGCTGAAACTCCAATACTTTGGCCACCTGATGCGAAGAACTGACCTCACTGGAAAAGACCCTGATGCTGGGTAATATTGAAGGCAGGAGAAGGGGACAACTGAGGATGAGGTGGTTGGATGGCATCATGGACTGAACGGACATGCGTTTGAGCAAGCTCCAGGAATTGGTGATGATCAGGGAAGCCTGGCATGCTGCAGTCCATGGGGTCGCAAAGATTCAGACACGACTGAGGGACTGAACTGAACTGACTTTATGCCATAACTGAGCACAGTATCCTCTCATATTAACAATGTAACACTCAGACAATAAAAAGGAAAATTAGCAAGTTTGCCAGAAGGTGGATATGGATATATGAGAGAAAAGCAAGTGCTATTTGCCTAAATGATGTGAAAACTTAAGTCCACAAAGATCCAGCACACAGTTGCTTAGAAAACCTTATTCACAATCACTACAAACTGTAAATAAGCAAGATGTCCTTAAACAGGTGAATGGATAAACAAACTCAGGTACGTTGATACAATGTAATGTTATTCAGCAATAAAAAGGAATGAACTATCAAGTGATGAAAAGAAGATCAATCCTAAGTGCATAAGTGAAACAAGGTGGTCCATAAAGGCTGTATGATTTCCACACGTGACATTCCTGAAAAAGCAAAGCTATAGAGAAAATATACAGATCAATGGTTGCCAAGATGGTGGATGGAGGACAGGAAGGGTTAAATAGGTTAAGCATAGTTGATCTTTTAGAGCAATAAAGATTTGATACTCTAATTGTATATACATGACATCTTGCATTTGTCAATACCTATAGAATTTTACAACACAAAGCATGACTTTTAATATCTGCAAATTTTTAAATATAATTTAGGAGATTGGGGGACTCCTAAGGTGGAATGCAAATGTGAAAAACAAACAAATTGTATTCCAAATATATAAAACAACTTTGAGGAAGGAAGTGGAAGAAAAAGTGATGGTCTAATTAAGTTCGGAAATGAGTAAGCTCTGTAAAACTTAATACACAAGAAACTGTTCAGAAGCACCGTACTCTAGATATAAATTGATAGCACAAGTGGGTATGAGGTTACAATTCTGAAAGTTCTATATATGCAAATTGGAATTAAACTATTAAGTAAATGCATGGCAGATGGTGGGAGACAGGTTTATCACTATTGGAGTGGGGATTTAAAGATAAGTAGGCAAGGAGGCAAGAGTGATTCATGTGGTAATAGATTAGAATTGGAGATATCAGTATGAATTCATATTTAGCTTCATATAGATAGAGATGGTTACAAGAAGATATATATATCTATATATATAGATATAAGCACATGGGGCTTCTTAAGTGACTAAGTGGTAAAGAATCTGCCTGCCAAAGCAGGAGACGCAGTAGACTCGGGTTCAATCCCTGGGTTGAGAAGATTGCCTGGAGGAAGAAATGGTAACCCACTCCAGTATTCTTGCCTGGAAAATCCCATGGACAGAGGACCCTGGTGGGCTACAGTCCATGGGGTCACAAAAAAGTTGGACAGAATTAAGCAACTGAGCATTCATGCATGTAGATAGATGGATGGATAGACAGAGATTTATATAATTAGGATAAACACATATATTCCCTTGCTTTGTCATCGTATTCCAAGGAGTTCATTTCTAATACCGTTCTCCAACAAAAAATATGACTGCCACATGGGCTTTAATTCATATGCCAACATTAGCCCATTAATTATAAGAACAACATACCTAACTAAAGTGTTAATAATAGGGGAAGCTGAATATGGGATTTATGGGAACACTCTGAACTATTTTCACACTTTTCTATAAATCTATAACTGCTCTAAACACTAAAGTTTATTTAAAGAATAAAATAACCAGACACAAAAAGTGATACTTGTGTAAAATCTCATGTTGAGGAAAAACCCATTATCTTGAATTGCAAGCAAAGCACAAATGTGATCAAATTTCATATATGTATTTGAAGAACCACTGTCTATGCACATGATCTATCAATGCTACCTGGTTATCTGGCCTAATCCTGAAATGAGCCCATTCTTAAATTACTCAATCTCGGGGACAAAATTGTCTATAATAACACTTTCTCTGGAAAATAGCAGAAGACAAACTATCCCCTCAAGAGAGCCTTAAGAACTTTATATATTTTAGCCTGGGCCAAAATTAAAATGTATATAGCACATATCCAGTCATCACTGTGAGCCCTTTATGCAGCTTGAAAGAGAGCAGATTTAAGGGCAGGTTTCAGAATTGACCCTACAACTAAAACCCTGTTCCTTTATCCAACCAACTTAAGCTACCTTCTTGCTATGCAAGTTCCTACACAAAGAGATGGTCTCTAAGATATTCCTCTTTTTGACTAGATCACCATCAATTTTCACAATAAGAGATACATACCAGCTCACCAAATATGGAGCACAGACATGTGCTGGCCCTGTTAACATAGAATAATCCTTGATCTCAACTGGCTAGAATCCCTTCAAGTGATTTCTCTACATCTTCAAGGAGACAGAACATAAGAGCTCAAGCTTTGGGAGCTGAAATGACTTTGTAAGTATCTTGGGAATAGTGTTTCTCGAAGTCTTGAAGCTTCAAATAAAATATGGAGAGATGACTACTTGCTCAAAAGTGCAGGTTACAGACAGTGTGAAGACCCAGTGGGCATTTCAATGCCCCCACCCCATGCCCAGGCTCCCTTCTCTGACAGCATTCTAAAATTATCAGCCCATGAATGCAAAAGGATTATCCCATAAATTGTAAATTCTATTTTTAAAAATGGAAAAGCGTCTGTAATCTCTCTTTAAATTAGGAGAAACAGCTATTAATGGAAAAAAATATTAAGTGTGGACTGCCACAATGTCAGTAGTCTAAACCTGCTTCATCAGCAATGTATCTGGATTACCAGAGACTGGGAAAACTTGGGATCTGTCAACTTTAAAGATTTGCTGTAAGATCTCTCACCATGTTGATTTCAAATTAAAATTTATGAAGATTCCATTGGATACTGCATAGGAAATGAACTCTGATTACACATTACGGTTACCTGGGGAATTTTAAAAAAATCTTGTTTTCGTCAAAATGTACTGAATTGGACACTAAAGATTTTCAAATTTCATAGTATGCACAATTTATCTAAGGAAAAGAACTACAAACAAATAGTAAACTATACAGTTAGTAAGTTTTTTTTTTTATTTTGTTGTTCAGTCACTCAGCCATGCCCAACTCTTTGTGACCTTGTGGACTGTAGCACGCCAGGCTTCCCTGTCTTTCACCATCTTTCAGAGTTTGCACAAACTCATGTCCATTGAATTGGTGACACCAACCAAACTATCTCATCCTCTGTCATCCCCTTCTCCTCCTGCCTTCAGTCTTTCCCAGCATCAGGGTCTTTTCCAGTAAGTCAGCTCTTCATATCAGGTGGCAAAATATTGGAGCTTCAGCATCAGTCCTTCCAATGAATATTCAGGATTGATAACCTTTAGGATGGACTAGTTTGATCTCCTTGCTGTTCAAGGGACTCTCAAGAGTCTTCTCCAACACCACAGTTCAAAAGCATCAATTCTTCAGTGCTCAGCCTTCTTTATGGTCCAACTCTCACATCCATATATGACTATTGGAAAAACCAGAGCTTTGACTAGACAGACCTTTATCGGCAAAGTGATGTCTCTGCTTTTTAATATGCTGTCTTAAGTTTGTCACAGCTTTTCTTCGAGGAGCAAGCATCTTTTAATTTCATGCTGCAATCTCTGTCCACAGTGAGTTTTCTTTTCATAGATGATATTCAGAGATCCTGAAACTAGTGATGCTTTCAGTGTCCTCTGGGCTTTAACAAATATGTGCCCTGTAGTAATGAGCTAGATTTTGAAATACTGTATTAACTAATGTTTTTAATATAAATAGATGGGTATAGACAGTTTGATAGATGTGTAAATAAATAAAAATATATAAATAAGTAAATACGGGGGCTTCCCAGGTGGTGCTAGTGGTAAAGGGTCCGCCACCAATACAGGAGACACCAATTCTATCCCTGGGTTGGAAAGATCCCCTGGAGAAGGAAATGTCACCCCACTCCAATATTGTTGCCTAGAGAATTCCATGGACAGAGGAGCCTGACAGACTACAGTCCGTGAGGCTGCAAAAAGCTGGACATGACTGAGCGACTGATCAAGTAAATATAAATAAATATATGTGTGTGTGTGTGTGGATGGATACACACATGTATATATTTCCTAGAGCCTAGAAGCAATGTCAGACCAGCAGCAATAATATATAGAACTGAGACGTCTACTTCGAAGTGTTCTCCACTTGATGGAACCAGGGATTCATGAAGAAACATTTGATGCCTGGGCCATCACCACAAAGGTAAAAACATGGACACATGTTAAAAGGGTAGAGAAATAGAGAAGCCAGCCTGAATAAACTCGGGCTACCTAATCAGGGAAAATCTGATACTAAAAAAAAAAAATAGTAACAAAATAAAAAATGTCATTACAGAATAACACCAGTTTAGAAATAAATAAGGGAAGAAAGAGGGGAAAAGTCATCATTTTACAACCACCAGTGTTATAAAACATTGAGGTAGGAACTGTCAGTGGATAAGTATCCAGTGGGTCAAAGATGGAGTGGAGGAAGTTTCTGTACATTATCACCTATACAGACCAACTATCACCTCACACAAATATACAAAAATGACTATCAAGTCTCAACTCATCTCAGGTGTTGAGAGAATTAAAGTGTCATCTACTCCATCTGATCAGTGCAGACAAGACAAATCTTTTCTGTAACAATTTTTCATGTGGAGTCTTCACAGCTGCTTTTGATAAAATGAAAAGCATTTAATCAAAAGTTACTATGCACATCAAAATATTTTAAAAACTAAAATTGTGGGAAGTTACATAACGTGATAGAAAATTAAACCAAGGGAATGGAGTTTTAAAAATAAAATTCTAGACTTAAAAAAAAATATGGAAAATTATTACTTCGACAGACCTAATGGCAGATTTAGATGTTGAAGAGGAAATGATCTACAGAATGTAGAAATGTCAGTAGAATATATATAAGTGGAAGAAAGAGAAACACAATATGGAAAATTCAGATAATACAAGAGAAATCAGTGATAGGAAGATAATGACAGACATGTTTAAGTGGAGAGGAGACAGAGAAGAGGACAGAAGTAAAATCTGAAGATATAACTGGCTGGCTATGAATTTTCCAAAACCTATAAAAGATAAAACGTCCACAAACTCAAGATATTCTAGAAAACCCAAGCAAGTAAAATAAAAATAAAAACAAATATAACCACATCACAGTTAAACTACTGAAAATCTGTAACAAAGAGAAAATCTTAAAAACAGGAAATAGAAGACACTACCTTCAAAGGATGAACTAGAATATCTGAGAGCGTACTTCTCAAAAGAAACAGAAGAGTCAAGGAGATTACTAATGGAATATTTAATGTGCTAAAAGATAATAAATTCCAACCTAAAGTTCTAGACCTGACTAAATACACCTCAAAAAATTTAAAAATATATTTTCAAAAAATAAGAATAAAGAATTCACTATCACACCTTCATTAAAATTAATACTCAAATTAGTTCCTTAGATTAAATTAGTCCAGATAAAAACACATAGTTCCAGGAAATACTAAATAGCAGGAGAAAAAAAAAACAAATGGGTGAACATTCATGAAAATTGATTATCCAAACAGTAATGGTAATGTTTTGTGGCATTTATATGTGTTTATATATACATACATATATATATAATTTAATTTCATGTCCTCAATAATCCAAAAGTTTAGAGTAGGCAAGCCTCAGAAAATAAAGAATTGAGATTTGTCAGATTCTTTCCTCTAAGCACAGTGAAATTAAGCTAGAAATCAATAAGAAAAATATAACTAGAAAATCTCCAACTGCTTGGCAATTAAGCAATATGCTTCTAAATTAGCCCATGGATTAACAAAATCAAAATGAAAATTGGAAAATGCTTTTTGCTGAATGATAATAAAATACAAAAACATCAATAATACATCTAAATTAACAGCTTTAAATGCATATATTAGAATAGAAAAATCCACCCCCCACACACACACCCAAAGAACAAGACAAGAAGCTAGAGAGGAATAAAGCAAATGAAAAATATCCCGCTGATTGTCTTAGTCCATTTCTGATGCTACAACAAAATACCAAGACTGGTTAGCTTATAAACAACATAAATTTCTTTGTCACAGTTCTGGAGACTGGAAAGTCCAAGATCATGGTGCCTTGAGGTTTGGTGCTGGTGAGAGGTTCTCAGTTCATAGAGAGCGGTCTTTTCATTGTGTTTTCACCTGGTGAAGAGACAAGGGAGCTCTGCCTTCTTTTATAGAAGAAGGCTCCTCACAAGGCTCCTAATTTCTAATGCTAACACCTTAGGGATTAGGATCTCAACATATAAATTTGAGAATACACAAACATTCCAATGACAGTAACTATTATTTACAAAGATAAAAGTTTCCTTCACAATGGAAACGCTTGGCAGGTAATAGCTGAAGCAAATGACAAAACCAGCATCACTATTAATGGAAAAAAACCGATCCCGTATGACCCTAATGTGATCAGAGAAAAATGTACAACTTCACCAATTTCAACTCTTGCCAAAATGTGTGATTTGAATCTCTAAATGAGAAAACAGTTCCAGACTATAGGGGATTCAGCTACAAAGCTAGATTGAATTCTTTAAAATATCTAAGGCATGAAAAGATTTCTTTCAAGTGAGTGGAATGCTGTACATCAGGGTCAAGAACTTTTGTAGAAGTCCAAGCAGTGGTAAATATTTCAGGCTTTGCCGCATGACCTCTGCCACACGGCTACTCAGTTTTGCTCTTGTAGCCCAGAAGTATTCATGGACAATACATAAGCGTATGAAGATAGCCAAATCATTACCACCTTATTGAGACACTGAAATTTGATTTTCAATAATTCACAGAGTATTATTTCCTTTTTTTCCTGCCATGTAAAATTGTAAATTCCATTCTTACCTTTCACATCACAGACAACCAATAGTAAAACAGATCAGGACTATGGGCTGTAGTTTGCTAACCTGTATTCTTGAGTAATGGAGACTGAAAAATCATGCAAATCAAATGGAATGTGTAAGTTTTAGCTGAATCTTGATTTTTTTTTAAGAAAGCAATAAGGTGCATTTTTGAAACAGTTGGAGAAATTTATAAATGGACAATATGTAATACACAAAATAAGTATATTATTTATCAGTATTGGATATGTTAGGTAGAAAAATGATATTGTAGTTATGGAGGAGAATATCCTTTTTTTAGTTAAAAGCATGTTGCAGATTCAAGAGTGAAGCATGTTGGGGGCCTTGCCTGGTGGTCCGGTAGCTAAGACTCCGTGCTCCCAATGCAGGAGGCCCAGGTTTGATCCTTTGTCAGGGAACTAGATCCCACACGCTGCAACTAAGAGTTAGCAAGCCACAGCTAAAGATCCTTTGTGCCATAACTAAGACCTGGTACAGCTAAATAAATAAATTTTAAAAGAAATAGTAAAGTTACATGACGTCTATCACTTACTTTCAAAGGAACTAGGGAGATAAAAGAGATAAATAAGTGTATACTTATGTGTGTGTATATATATGGAAGAGAGATGATGGAAGGCAGTTAGGAATGGAGATTAAGTAAATAAGGCAAAATATTAATAATTGAGAGCTTTAGGTGAAGGGAAAGGTGTTTATTGTGCTATGGTTTCACAATGACTGTGGGTTTGAAATTTGCATGATAAAAAATTAGGGAAAAATAAAATAAAGATATCATATCCAAATTCCACCCCAGAATTCCAGATCAACTGGTTTATTTTCAGACTGCAGGCCATGGTGTTTTCAACAGTTTCTAGTACACAGTATGGGTTGAGAACCAGTAAAACAGGAGAAAGAGGTCTATTAAGGTCAGAGAGATTCAAGTCTGGTCTGTCATCCACCTTCTGCAACTTCTTTTGAGTTACTTATTTCACTAAGCTTTCGTTTCCACGTCTATAAAATATGAACAATACTACCAATAGCACAGAGTTGTTATTATTGTAAAAGCTAGAGCGTTACCGTAGAGTGCAAGACATTGCTTCATTTCTTTGACCATGCCTTGTGGCCTGTGGGATCTTAGTTCCCTGACCACGGATCAACCCCCCTGACCGCCCCTCACAATGGAAGTGTGGAGTCCTAACCACTGGACTGCCAGGGAAGTCCCAAGATACTGCTTTTTCTAACACTGCCCCTACTTAACTGAGTAGGCTGCTGAGAAGATAGGACATCAAATAGGAGTGAGCAATGGACTGAGAGCAATGCAATGACCCAGGATGAACAACAACTTGTGTTGCAACAAGAAGGAAAGACCTGGCCACTGAGGATAGCAAAAACTTCTGTTGTAAGCACATTGCCGCGGCACTTAGAACCGTGGGTAACAGAAGTGGAGGACACTGCTTTTTTTTTTTTTTTTGCCTTATCCACGTAGCCTATGTACTATTAATTTCCAATTTCTTTAATTTGTATTTTCAAACCTTACTCATTCTGATATATGTTCTAGTTTAATTCTGATAAAATTAAAATGTATAAAACTTAAAACTAAAAACATTCCATGTATCTAAACACATCTCACAAACTCTAGCAAAGAATGTGTAATACCTTGGGAAACATGATTATTCATATCCTGTTAAGATACTTAAAGGGCTTCCCTGGTAGGTCAGATGGTAAATAATCCTCTTGCAATGCAGGAGACCCCAGTTCGATTCCTGGGTTGGGGAGATCCTCTGGAGAAAGGAGAGGCTACCCACTCCAGTGTTCTTGGGCTTAGATGGTAAAGAATCTGCCTGTAATGCAGGAGACCTGGGTTCTATTCCTGGGTTGGGAAGATCCCCTGGAGGACAGCATAGCAACCCACTCTAGTATTTTTGCCTGGAGAATCCTCATGGACAGAGGAGCCTACCAGGCTACAGTCCATAGGATTGCAAAGAGTTGGGCATGATTCAGCGACTAAGCATAAGAAAACCAAAAAATAAATAAATAAAACAAATAGCAATCTCTTAATGCTGTGAGTTTAAAAAAAAAAACAAAAAAACAGGTTTGGAAATGACAAATGCCACATTCCTTCAAAATTGCTGAGATCAGAGTTAAAGGGTATAGAGGGATGGACAGCATGCAGAGCTGGCCAGCATTTATTAAGTGACCACAATGTATCTGGCTCTATGTTAATTTTATAAACAAAACATATTCTTACTGTTATTAAACATTTTTTAACTGCACAAATACCATTTCATTTAATGCTCACAGCATCCCTAAGAAGTAATTATCTTTATATCAAAGGTGTGAGGCTTAGGTGTGAGGCCACATAGATGGTACCCAGTAGGATGTGATCTGTTTGTTCATGTAATTTCAGGGCTCAACATATTAGTCACCATGATGTGCTACTTCACTAAGTAGGAAATCTTAAGTCCTTTTGATTCTGTTCATTCACAATGAGTCAATCTTCTGGGCAGCAGTCAGTCTCTAAAAAATGTTCTTGAATTGTCATCATTTAGATCATAGATTACTCTTTTATAAGTGATAGATGTATGCTCCATAGGAGATCAGGAGACATGCACCCCACATGCATGATGATTAATCTGCAGGAAAACACCTCACTCCTATAGTTTTGGAGAAGTCAATCAGCTTACACCAGAGATTAGATACTCTATCTTCAGTTTTATACAAACGGAGAAACAACATAAGCTTTGATAATATCATTCACCCATCTATTCATTCGTTGATATACTTTTACATATCCATGTATTTTTTCATTCATCCATCCAGTCATTCATTCATATATTTATCTATTTATTCATCAGTCCATTAATTTCTCCAATAACTTATTCAATATTCCAGTCAAAAAACTATTTATTGAGACCTTATTATGTGCCAGGTACCTTACTGGAAGCTGTGCTACAGAATTAAACAAAACATCTCTGCCTTCAAGGAGCATAGCTCTACAGGGAAAGACAATAAAAAAAAACAACAAAAAGCATGTAAAATATATAGCAAAATAATCTGTAGTTAGTGTTAAGAAGAAAAAAAGAGAAATAAACAGGATGTGGAATACCCAGTGGTGGGTAGAATGATGGTGGTAGAAGTTTAGATAGATGGCTAGGGAAGCTATAATTGAAAAGGTGATTTCTAAGGTGACTTTTAAAATCAACATCTTAACAGAAGCAAAGAAAGCAAGTGAAAAATACTCAGGCACGTGTGTGTTTATATACATATATATGCCTATGAACATACATGCATACACATACATATATATGTATGAATATATATATACGCAAGTAAGTATATATGTACTGTGTGTACACATATATATGTTACTGCATTCCCCCCTTCACTGAGAAGGTTGGGGATATGCATATACACTAAATATACATATATGCATAAATATATGCACACATATATCTATTTCAGCTGAATTAAATAGTGCTTAGTGACACTGTTATTTTACTCTGGGATAGGCACAGCGTCAGCAAGAGTTTATGAAGTCATAATGACCACCTATAAAGTAGCACTGACTTCTGGCATCAGAGGTCCACGTAAAGTTTTTGAGTACTGGATCTGAGTCAGAGAGTGACATGATCTAACTCATCTCTTAAAAATTTTACTTTTACTTCAAGGATGCAGACACTCTCAGATGCAAATAACAGTCTTCCACGCCATCCCCATCTCTTCCTGGAATCTCATATTAGCTGGAGACACTGACCTTTATACTTATGAGATACACAACCCTGAGCAAGATGTTGTATTTCAAAGCCTTATGGGCTGGTGCATCGACTTGTCTGGTTAAGAAACTGAAAAAATAATTGAACCAGCTCAAATCCCTAGCACCCAATTGTCACCTGGATTAAATTCTCTGCCTTTCCCAATGACACTATTCCTGCAGCTAATTTCCATTTGCTCTGTTCTGTTAGCTAGGAACTACACTTGAAAACAACAAGGGCATCTCTGGCTTTGAAAACTAACCTGCCATTGAGAAAAGTGGAGTTAATTACTTACATGAAGTGACTGAATAACCAAGGGAATGGTACTAATACATAGGCTTTACAGTAAAAGGGTTTTGTTGGTCCCTTGATGAGACACTGTATAACACACAAAAGGCAAATTTAGAGCTTAGAAATGTCAAAATATCAGCCCACCAAAGGAGCTATGACATCTTAATGAGCTATTTCAGGAAGCTTATTGCTCTAGCAGTACGATGGACTACATTTTTATTCAGTTTAGTTCCTAGAGCTCCAAAAAAAAGAGAGATTTGACTAGACTGCCATCCTTTTTGTACCTGAAAACAACAAAAACCTTACATGTTTTCATGTGGCTTACCTCTATTTTTCCTCTTATTCCCCAGCTAGGCAACAGTAACAATGCTTTTTGTGGAATCATGTCATGGCTACTCACCAAGCCAGGAAAGCAGTGAAATTATCCATTATCTTTGATAAGTATGGTCACTGAGGGACAGAGAGCCATTTTCAGTACCTCCTTCTCCTAGTTCTCATCTCCTGGAATCCATAAAAATCAGCCCTTGGAGAAACTAACAGGATGAAGTTTCCCTGGATTTTAGGGAAAAAATGGAGTTCCTTTCAAGCAGTCCTCAGTAGGCAGAATTATAGCCCTCTTCACCTTCCCATCAACCCCAAGATTTTCATACCCCAATCCTCAGAACCTGAGAATATGTTGTACATATTCAAAAAGGGCCTTTGTAACTGAAACTAAGATTATAGATTGTTGGATTCAGGAGATTAGCCAAATTATCCAGAAGGATCTAATCATACGGGCCCTTTAAAGAAAAAGACAAAGGCAGAAAAGTCAGTGAGAGAAATGATACACGAGTCAGGAGAGACTGGAAATGTAAGACGGACCTAGCGTGCTTGGGCTTTGAGGATGGAGGAAGGGTCCATGAGCCAATGCATCAGGGAAGCCTCTAAAAATTGAGATCAACCCAATTGATCTCAATTCACAGGGGCTGACAGGGGCTTCCCAGGTGGCATTAGTGGTAAAGAACCCACCTGCCAATGTAGGAGGAGACATAAGAGATGCAGGTTCGATCCCTGGGATGGGAAGAGCCCCTGGAGGAGGGCATGGCAACCCACTCCAGTATTCTTGGCTGAAGTATCCCATGGACAGAGGAGCCTGGCTCAGAGTCAAACTCGACTGAAGTGACTTAGCATGCACGCACAGCTGACAGCACAGAAACAGAGACCTCAGTCTCAGAACAAGGAACAAACTTTTGCCAACAACTTGAATGAGCAGAAAATGACTTTGCCCTATAGCTTCAGAAACAAAGATTCCTGGGGACCTTTTAACCCAGTGATGCCTATGTTGGACTTCTGACCGTTAGAACTGTAATATAAGAAACCTGGGGTGGGGGAAGAAATCTGTGTTGCTTTAAGTCACTAACTTTGTAGTAATATGTTATGGAAGAAAGAGAAAAGTAATTAACCCCTTGTTTTTAAGAGGCAGATCCTTAGATAGAAGGCACTCTCTGAGGTTTAGAAAAGTATCAGTGAAAAGGTAAGCATGTGCCATGGCGTTACACCCTCTGTCCATTCCCTTTTGCCAATTTAGTTATGTCATTATACAAGCATGGGGGTTAGAGGAAGGGAGGAGAGGGGGAGAGACAGAGAGAAAGACGAGACAGAGACAGAAAGAAAGAACAGTTTCTACAAATGTCAGGATCTTGGGACACCAGAGTTCCACTCGATGAGCATGAACCTCAGCGTGAGCCTAAATCTGATGTTCTCCAGTGAGTCTCAGATCCTGTGTTGTTCAGTGGCTCACTTGTGTCTGACTCTTTGCAACCCCATGGACTGCAGCATGCCAGGCTTCCCTGTCTTTCACCATCTCCCGGAGCTTGCTCTAGGTAGCTCTCATAATAAGAGCATCTTGTTACACTGAGTACCACGTATGACCCTTGCATTTAATGAAACATTTTTCAGGGAAACAATAGCCCTCAAGTAGAAGCCATCAGCTGGCCGCCAGTTAAACAAAATATCATTCATTTCAATACTTCTAGGAAACCTGGCTGTTCTCCACTATGATTGCTTACATTGTTCTCTAGCCGGGCACCTAACAATTAAGGGGTAATTGTTGAACACATTTTTGCCTTACAACCTAACCTTTAGCAAAAGGATTCTAATCTCAGCATAAAGGATTAGGTGGGAAAATACCTCATATTCACATTAAGTCCTCAACAATGAACTTGAGTTTGAACAAAAATTCAATTATTTCTGCAGGTCAGAGTTAAATAGAGATACAACTTGGAGTTTCGCCAGCTTCCAAGGGTGAATCTTGACCCAGAGATCTCCTTTCAAATGGACTCACAGCCAACTCTGACCCTCCAGGCCAGGAGGCTGCCGTAAATTGCTCCTCCCCAGGGCTCTGTAACACTTCACATTCTTGCCCCATCCTCTGTTCAATCCTCTCAGGCACATTTTCCTAACACCTGACTGCACAAGTTCCATACACGGTCTCAGTAAGGTGTGAACTAATAACAACTTAAAATGACTATTTACTAGAAAAATTTCAAGGAACCCAGGGCTCTGAAATGCAAAGGAGTGTTTCTTTCCAACTGAGAAATACAGCCACTCTAACACAGAGAAGATAGTTTGGAACACTCTACAAATCTATCGTGTAACCATGATGCTTTAAGTTACAAAATCACATTGGTCATGGAAAAGATCTCAAAGATAGTGAAAAGGTATTTTGATCCAACCCCTTTAATTAGCTACTGGGGAAACACAAGCCAGAAGATGTTCAGATGAATCAGCAATGATGGAGTTAGTGGTTTCTCCTTCAGCTCTCCTATGATTTGCAGGCTTTCCTTCATTCATCATTCATTCACCCAACAAATACTGAATTTGTTGAGCACCTGCCAGACACAGGTTTAGCCCCTGGGGATTTAGTCATAACAAAGCATAGTGCTGTGAAAATATTTTGGACTAGAAATCAGTCTTCTGGTTCTCCAATGTTCTTTTTAACACACCTATAATTACCTATTTCTCCACTGAGCTGTGTATATATCTTAGCTATACTTTTTCCAACATTCTCTTTCTGGTGGAGGGGGTCACAATTAAGATCATCCCACCTAGAAGTTTTTGTACTAGTCTAGTTTTTATAACCTGATATAAATAGCCAAGGGCTTCCCTGGTGACTCAGATGGTAAAGAATCTGCCTGCAATGCAGGAGACCCAGGTTCAGTTCCTGTGTCAGGAAGATCCCCTGGAAAAAGGAATGGCTATCCACTCCAGTATTCTTGCCTGAAGAATTCCATGGACAGAGAATACTGGCAGGCTACAGTCTATGGGGTCATGAAGAGTTGGACATGACTTAGCGACTAACACTTAAACAGCCAAAGAATACACATTATGTCAAAGCAGCAAACAGAAATCAACAAAATAGTACTGTAAGCAGTTTTTTGCAGGAAACCCCTTTCATTTTATCAATTTAGCAAAGCTACATTGCAACTAACTTTAAAATCAGGCACAGCCCATGCTCTACCCATTTCTGGTCCTAGCACTCCTTTCAAACCTTTTGATCACTCAATACCTTGTTGTTGGTTATTTCTGAAGATGAAACAAGTAGAAATGAAGAGTAAGTAATTAACAAATGACCAGTTCTCCTTTCCGTCAGTAATCTCATGAACAAACTGTGTGAACAAAATATCATCTAAATAAAGATCATAAGAAGTTGACAAGCCTGCACACAGTGGGGGATGGCGAAGACTGACCACCCCCCATCTCAAGGATCAATTGATATTACTTCCGTTTTTCACTTTACAAACTTTCATGGCCCAGTAGAATCTTTGGACTTGGTTTCTGTGGACATGAAGTCCACCACCTTCCCAGATTGCCAGAATTCTGATTAAAAGCATCTTTTCTTTCTACCAACATCTGCCTGTCTCTCATTTTGATTTTTTAGTGGCGAGCCATCCTGGACACAAGTTAGGTAACATTGTGGTGTACTTACCACATAAGAGCATCAACCTAAGAGCCCACGGTCATACAACAAAGTATAAGACAGAGTCCCTTTTATCAGGAAGTTAAAGTCTACTTAGGGGTGTAAAATAAGTATCTTGAGATGGAACACTGAAGACAGGAATAGTTACACCCAAGCAAGAAATTACAGAACCTGTACAAAATAAATTCTAGTTCAGAGAAGGTTTCCCAGGGAGGGTCTATGACCTAGATCTTCAAAATGGTTAGAATACAGTTGCTAGGAATGAATATGTACTGAATTTCTTTTTTTGCCTTAAATCTTCAAAAAAAAAAAAATTCTGACTGCACTTTATAGCTTTGTGGGGTCTTAGTTCCCCAGTTGGGTATCAAACCTGGGCTCTCAGCACTAAGAATGTGGAGTCCTAACCTCTGGATCACCAGGGAATTCCAAATATGTGACGAATTTCAGTGGAGAAGAGTAGTATGAGAAGAATTAATGGGGAAGTAGAAAAGCCTAAGATGCTATCTGGGAATAACAAATAGATGGATTTGGCTCTGTAAGGGACAGAGTTATGTTATGAGGTATGGGGAGGAAGTGGGGATAAAAGAATTCAAATATGAGTAGGAAATCTTTCCTATCTTAGAAGTGTTAGCTAGAAAGCAAACTCTTGAATCTTGCCTCCTTCCCTTGGATTCCTGCTGCCCTCTTCACATCTTGTCTACAGGCGAGCTCTTCCCCATGAACAAAATTTTCTCCCTCAACTTGAATGCCTTTGCCTCAACCATAAGGGCTACTTCAAGCCATACAAAGAATACAAACTTCCTGTAGAGCAAATGAATGCCACTTACGTGAACATTATTTCAGATGTGTATAAATACTTTATGTTTAACTGTCGGAATTCATAGGATCCCTTTTCATTATTTCTTCTCAACCAAAGAAACTCTGACTAGAGCGGCAGCACAGAGATGCTGAGAGACCCTCCTAAAGAGGGAGGGTCTTCATTGCTCTATCACCACAACTGGTAGCTGTTGGTTTCATGATCTACCAAGGAGTCATTGAAGTCTCTCTAGATTTAGAAATAGTTACATTTGTCTTCCCTCTTGGAAAAAAAAACACATTCAATTTATTCAAAAATTACTGAACAAACTTCCTCAGATCCTGAGGATCAGTGGTCCTCAAGTAAAAAAGTCAACCCATGGGCAGCCCATACCTGTGAATGTATGTACTTAAACCTGACAGAACACTGAAGTCTAGGATGATATTGAGCCTTGCATTATGTGCATGAATAATCTTATTGCTGTATCCCACCAGCAGAAGAGGCTGTAGCTGAAAGTCTACCATAAGCACTAAAAGTTTGCTGTAAAACATAGCATCTTATATCTTTATCAATAACTGATCACCCCAAATGACACTCATAAAGTTAATCTTCTAGATCTCACTTTTCATACCTGTATTAGTAGAATAATGGTAGGTCTTTATGAGACAAAAACATATAAGCTCCTCAGGTTTCCATGAGACTGAGCACAAAAGATACTAACCATGAAACAGAGCATAAGAGGGTTTAAGATAGTTTATGTTTGCTCCATCTGGTCAATGTGAAAAAATGACTGTTCTGAAAAAAAGATTACCCTTTTTTCAGAAAGATAATCACACTAAGTGATTGGGAGCAGCTCTTTCAGTAATGTCTCATTTGGTTCAGTTTCTCTAGGTAAGACTGAGGTGGGAGGGAGATAGGACCCCCAGGGTGAAGCTACAGGAGATTCATTCCCTGTGAACTCCTACACTGAGACAAGAACAGCCAGACAATTGAGTGGGAGGCAGAGCCCTACCCAGACCCCACATTCCTCATTCTGGAAGTCAGGAGACCTCCCAAACACACAGGTGGAGAAAGGCTCCTTGGAGATCAAAGGGGAGTGATGCCAAGAATGCTCTACCCACAGGCCTCTTGGCTAGAGATCATCTTGGCTAAGAGAAGTGCAGGCACACAAAGGGGACCCTGAGATATACAAAATACAGCCTTAGAGGCAGGTAAAGCAGGATGATTGGTCAAAGGAGACTTGGAAGAAATGCCGCATAAAAGGAATTCAAACTGTCAAGAGGGTGTGACTCAGGGACTCTTTCTCTGAGTCTGCCTGTATGTCTCCATGTGTATTGAACTCTTTTCCTCCTAATAAACACTTCACTTCCTTCACTATTTGCTGTCTTTGTGGGAATTCTTCTCTGCAGCCAAAAAGCCAGGGCCTTGTTACTACCCTTGTCTAAAGACCAGGATTCTGTGCTTTCACCACCAGGACCCAACCTCAGTCTCTGGAGCCAGTCCCACCCGAGATCAAGCCTACTTCAGGAGTCATACTGACTAAAAGGGAATAGCAAATCCTAATTCCCAAGGGAAGAGGTTTCTACAAATTTAGATTTCCTCCCTGGCTTGGATGGGAAGTCTTCTCTTCAGGCTCCTCACAGGTTAGGCAGCTTCTTGGACATGCACAGGGCTCTGTGCTCAGGAGGATCTCTCACTGAGCTTAATATTCTACTGCCCTGTCTTGAAATTGTTAATAGCTTTTTAATAGGAAGCCCTGATTTCATTTTGCATTGAGCCCCACACATTCTGTAGCCAATTTTACTCATAGAAACATTATATCAGAATGCTTTTGGCTGCAAATATGATGTTCAAGCTGGATTTAGAAAAGGCAGAGGAATGAGATATCAAATTGCCAACATTCGTTGGATCATAGAAAAAGAGGATTCCAGAAAAACATCTACATCTGCATCACTTGACTATGCCAAAGCCTTTAACTGTGTGGATCACAATAAACTGTGGAAATTCTTAAAGAGATGGGAATACCTGACCACCCTACCTGCCTCCTGAGAAATCTGTATGCAGGTCAAGAAGCAACAGGTAGAACCAGACATGGAAAAAAGAACTGGTTCATAATTGGGAAAGGAGTACATCAAGGCTGGATACTGTCACTCTGTTTATTTAACTTATATAGGGTACATCATGCAAAATGCCAGACTGGATGAAGCACAAGCTGGAATCAAGATTGCCAGGAGAAACATCAATAACCTCAGATATGCAGATGACACCACCTTTATGGCAGAAAGCAAAGAGGAACTAAAAAGCCTCTTGATGAAAGTGGAAGAGGAGCATGAAAAAGGTGGCTTAAAAACTCAATATTCAGAAAACGAAGAGCATGGCACCTAGTCCCATCACTTCATGGCAAATAGATGGGGAAACAATGGAAAGTCTCTCAGTGAGAGACTTTATTTTTGGGGGCTCCAAAATCACTACAGATGGTGACTGCAGCCATGAAATTAAAAGAGGCTTGCTCCTTGGAAGAAAAGCTATGAGAAACCTAGATAGCATATTATAAAGCAGAGACATTACCCAACAAAGGTCTGTATAGTCAAAGCTACAGTTTTTCCAGTAGTCATGTATGGATGTGAAAGTTGGACCATAAAAAAAGTTGAGCACTGAAGAATTGATGCTTTTGAACTGTGGTGTTGGAGAAGACTCTTGAGAGTTCCTTGGAATGCAAAGAGATCAGTCAGTCAATCCTAAAGGATTTCAGTCCTGAATATTCATTGGAAGGACTGATGCTGAAGTTCCAATACTTTGGCCACGTGATGCAAAGAACTGACTCATTGGAAAAGACCCTGATGCTGGGACAATCCCCTGGAGAAGAGAACGGCTACCCACTTCAGTATTCTGGCCTGGATAATTCCATGGATTGTATGGTCCACAGGGTCGGAAAGAGTCGGACACGACTGTATGTAAGGTATGATGCTGGGAAAGATTGAAGGCAGGAGAAGGGGACAATAAAGAATTAGATGGCTGGATGGCATCACTGACTCAGTAGACATGAGTTTGAGCAAGCTCCGGGAGCTGGTGATGGACAGGGAAGCCTGGCATGTGGCAGTTCATGGAATCACAAAGAGTCAGACATGACTGAGCAACTGAACTGAACCGAAACCCAACCAAAATCAGCTGAGCCCATAAGAAAAACTTCTTTCAAATTGTAAGAAATCACAAAATAGGTTAGCCCAAGACTTCCATAACTCGGTGATATCACCAACCAGGCACAAAAACTGTTACAAAAGCTTTTATGTCCTTATGTCCTATTTTAAGACATTAAGAATCTCATGTGAACATTGCTCTCAAAGGTATTAGATGCTACAGTATTTTGAAGGCATGACAAACCAGACATGCAGTCAAATCAGATAATACAGTTTTTTATGAGGTTGGTGATGGGATATAGAACAAACCAAGCTCTGGATCTTGCATACAATTACAAGGTTGTTAGTCGCCTGGACTAGCTAGACTCCTCACCTTGTTCATAACAGTGAAGGGAACTGCATAATCTTTCTAGTGAACTGCATGCACCAATTATCAATGAAAATTATGTCCAAAATTCCCTCTATTAGCTAGAAACCCTTCTTGTATTCATTTCGGTAACAATATTTGAAATCATTTCACAATTCCCACAAACACCATGGATTTGTTTTAGAGACTATCAAACGTTGTTTGTTATTTTTGCTGTTTAGTCACTCAGTTGTGTCTGACTCTTTGCCACCCTGTGGCCTGCAGCCCGCCAGGCTCCTCTGTCCATGGAATTTCCAAGCAAGAATATTGGAGTGGGGTGCCATTTTCTCTTCCAGGGGATCTTCCCAACACAGGGATCGAACCCGTGTCTCCTGCATCTCCTTCATTGGCAGGTGGATTCTCTACCAATGAGCCACCTGGGAAGCCCTAATACATTAATATAATCCACACAACATAACCCAATCCTTCTAAAAGTAAGGAAAAGCCATTCAGCTTTTTTCATGTTTCATTATCCAATATTTGAATACCTTTCCCTTACCTAGCCAGTAACTGACAAGACTCACTCAGAAACCAGAAAAAAGGTCAGATTCTCCGAAGGATCTACCCAATGAGAGGTAAACAAAATGAAAGTCCAGGAAGGAAAGAGGTGGGCTATCAATGGTTATAGGAATTGTAACCATAGTAACCACTATGTCCTGATCTTGTCCCTTATGGAAAATTATCTTACCAAAGTTAATTCAATTCTAAATACTCCTGCTCTACACAAACGTACCTGAATCAGAGTAAGTCCATATGCCTCCAAAGGTCAATTATCTCACACATCATAGCAGGGGGGAACGTGTAAAGATGCTCTGAGCAGTAAGATAGGGAAGATGGGTTCAAGACAGACCAGCCTGGGTGCCAGTTTTCACACTTCAGGTAATTAAACTGAAGCCAAATGGCAGCAGGTTTGAGAGTGGGATTCCTGACTGCTTCCTATCAGCTGTCAAGCCCTGAACAAGTCCTGTGAGTCTCAGGTTATCAGTTTTACTCCCTGCGAAGCAGATGTCACAAAAGGAGCTGCCGGCACAAGACACATGTGACCACAGAATGAACACACCATTCTAACCACTGTGTCTGACACCCTGGCAAACATTCAGTTAATGTGCCTCTCCTTACGTAAACGCTGATAGTTCTGAAGACAGCCATTAGCACTGGGTGGAGAAGGCCTCAGTGCAAAGATATGCTTGTGATTGCTTGTAATGGATGATCTGAAGTTAGAACTGGCTGTCCTCTCAGCAGAAATGCTCATGTGGAGACCACGCTGAAGTTATCCTGGAAGGGGGGCGTGTGTGTGTGTGTGTGTGTGTGTGTGTGTGTGTGTGTGCGCGCGTGCGTGTGTGTGTGTGTGTGTGTGTGTGTGTGTGTGTGATGTGCTCCTATGTGGATATATGGGTGGGAAGGGAAAGTGAAGAGTAGGTGGTGACCAGCCATTCTTGTTAATCCTTGAGAACAATATAGTGAATTGCAAACTAAACTAACAGTCAATCATTTTCAAATTGTTTCCAACACAGTAGTACAGATTAATGGGCTGAAAACTGCCCACTTCAAATACTTGACTTACATGTAGAAAATACTAGTTTAGTATCTGAAATTGGAATTTCTCCATAAACAGAGTACTAAAAGAGTTCAACAAATTATATATTAGTTTTTTCCCCATCATCTTGGCCTTTGTTCCTTTAATGCCTTAGACTTCAAAGTCTGCAAAGGCCAAAGCTTTTTTTCCATTCAAAAATCTACTAAATAGAGGTCTATCCCTGAAAAAACAAAGCAATCTTAATTATAACTTTTCAAACAAGGCTACAATAATTCTCTATTTATCTCAACAAGAAAAATGCTCAAAAGACAATCAATAAATCATGTTTTCCTCTTAGCAAATTCTAGACAACTCACTAATGTTTTCCAATAAACTATTTGGAAGGCAGTTTGCGACTCAGGCAAATCAGACAATCTTCTAATATAATTTCAGACAAGACTGAACTCCAAATTGCATACTTAGAAAATTTCTGGGGTCAATGCAGTTGAACGTTGATAGAACACTACAAAAATAAGTCCTCTGGGACAAAGCAGTTGGCTCCACAACAGTTCAACAAGCCACACAAAATTGAAATGAAACAGCTTATGACTCTTGGTTGAATCACTTTTGTCTTTTGTTCTCTGTCCAGTATAAGGAGTACCAATCATCTGATTTGCCAGCATGGCCAAACAAAATAAAGAATAAATGATCAAAGATTATAGATATACATCAGTGTTTACACACACATATAAATATACATTTGGCCAGAAATTTGTTCAGGTTTTCCCATACCATCTTAGGGAAAATGTCAAATGAACATTTTGGCCAACCCAAAATAAACATTTTCCAAAATCATAAAAATGGGATTTTTTCCTGAAATATTAACTGGTGGCACTTTTTCATCTTGTGTTATCTTGTGCCCAGGAGACCTTGCCTCATTCAGCTAGACTAGGTCAGCCTCACTCCTCCTTACTTCAAGGAAGAGAAGGAAGCACAAGCAGAGAAATATCTCTTTCTAGCTTTGCTTTTCAAGAGTTTAGGTCCTGCGGGGAAAGAGCCAAGTCCTAGTGGCGATTATGGATTTGGGAACATATATAATGAGTCAGATCAAGGCTCCCAGATAAATGATCATTCTCTAGGTAGAGGGCCTGGGAGACAGGGTATAAGGAAGGGAAGAGAGCTAGCAACCAAAGCGGGTCTGTGACATCCAGCCTGATGTCACAGGGGCAGCAGCAAGATACTCCCAGCATGTATAAGTGGATATCTCATATATATTATAACAAAGTATTGAGTTGGCCCAAAATTTTGGTTTCCATATGATGTTACAGAAAAATCCAAATGATCTTTTTGGCCACCTCAATAATTTACCACATTTAGGTTCGTTTAGTCAAAGCTATGATTTTTCCAGTAGTCGTGTATGGATGTGAGAGTTGGACCATGAGGAAAGCTGAATGCCAAAGAATTGATGCTTTTGAACTGTGGTGTTGGAGAACACTCTTGACAGTCCCTTGGACTGCAAGGAGATCCAACCAGTCTGTCTTAAAGGAAATCAGTCCTGAATACTCACTGGAAGGACTGATGCTGAAGCTGAAACTCCAATCCTTTAGCCACCCGATGCGAAGAACTGGCTCATTGGAAAAGACACTGATTCTGGGAAGGATTGAAGGCAGGAGGAGAACGGGATGACAGAGGATGAGATGGTTGGATGGCATCACCGACTCAATGGACATGAGTTTGAGCAAGCTCCAGGAGCTGGTGATGGACAGGGACGCCTGGAGTGCAGCACTCTATGGGGTCGCAAAGAGTTGGAGACGACTGAGTGACTGAACTGAACTGAATGAAAACCTGTACTTAAACCTATACCTATACCTAAGCATAAACAATCCATTTGGAGAATACGTGATTTGAAAGGCAATTTTTTTAAAACTTTATATTGGAGTAGAGTTGATTGACACTATTGTGTTAGTTTCATATATAGCACTGTGATTCAGTTATATATATATATATTTTCTATAGCCTCCAAACTGGATGGAATGTCACTGGATATGAAGGACTGGAGAGAGAGAAAAGAAAAAGGTGACTAAGACATCAACAGTTTCCCAAGATAGTTGCTGCCTTGTCTCCCAAGAATGAGTCCCATCTGTCTTTGACCCGTCCAGCTAAAGATGACAACTTAGTGAATAGGTGTTTCCTTACTTACACAGTTGGACTGACAGGTAAATAAATGAATGAATCAGTTCTTTTCAGTATTTCCTTCTGTTTTTTGTATTTGGGAGACTCTACAATACAATGGTTATATGTCTGAAATTCCGGGTTAGTTCTGAGTTTAAATTGATCACCTTCTGCTAATTAACCATGTGAAAAGAGAAGTGAAAGTGTTAGTTGCTCAGTCATGTCTGACTCTTTACAACCCCAAAGACTGTAGCCTGCCAGGCTCCTCTGTCCATCGGATTCTCAGGCAGGAATACTGGACTGGGTTGCCATTCCCTTCTCCAGGAGATCTTCCTGACTCAGGAGTCAAACTCGAGTCTCTCACATTGCAGGCAGATTCTTTACTGTCTGAGCCACCAGGAAAAACCCAATTAACTTGGTGATCTTATGTAATTAGTTAATTATTCAGATTCCTACTATATAAAATGGTGATACAACTTTTGCTGTGAGGATTATATGAAAGACTATCTTAGTGCACTGTGCCAGGCACACAAGTCTTTATTAAAAACTGGTAATTTATTAATCAACTTTGGTAACTGTAGTTATTATTCTTTTCAAATTACATTAGAATCAACACAATTGTAAATTAGTTAAGTCAGCGCAGAAGACCCAGCTAAAAAAGTGGAAGTTGAGTAGCCCAAATCACTAGCCCCTGACCTAAAAGTTGAATGCAGCTCCAAATTCAATTTTTGCAGCTTCATTTGTTCTGGGCAATGTGGCAAGAAGAGAAGATAAATAAATCCTGAGGTCTGTCCTCAGGAGTTCACACTGCCGTGGGAAGGTGAGACACCCACAGAGAACACGGAAATAGATTTGTGTGTGTCTGCACCAAAGGGAATGCAATTAAAATAATAATAAGTGAGCTGGGAGCTAAGTGGAAGACTGCACCATTGTCGGCTAGTGTATTTGGAGAAGACAGAGAAGATGGTAGAATATATTGCAGACATTTTCCACCTGCAGAGCAGGGGTAAGACTGACCTTAACAAATTTCTGGGACACTAGCTGAGACACTGGGTGAAAATGCACAGTCCACCCATATCTCCATAACATTTCCCATTACCACATCAGCAGGATGACTTTCAGCTTCCAGCCCCTGTGGTTTTGAGCCTGGGAAATCTTCTGGCCATCAGTGCAGGCAGAAGTGCCGGAAGATTAATTCTCACCTGCAAGAAGCACTCAGTGTATCTCCTAGCTGATGAATGAGTAACCCAACTCCCTTGCACCTCTGCCTCCCAAGATGGCCCCAGTAGGACTGAGTTCCAGTTGCCCACAGTGGTAAGTGTGCTGGAGAATAAAACACCTTTTATTGGCTTCCTCTCCAGCTCTCTGCTCCTTCTCCACTTTCCTACCATGGTTACTCAGGATCATTTCCCCAAGAAGCTACTTTAACTTGAGCCCTTGCATCATGTTAAACCAAATCTGGGAGGATAATCACATTCTGCTCAATTCAGCACAGGTTTCTTAAGCACTTTGTTTGTGCCTGCACTAGGCTGCCCACTGTAGATTCCCAAGATATATTAAGGGCACTCCCTGACTATATCTGTTAGATCATAGAAAAAGCAAGAGAGTTCCAGAAAAACATCTACTTCTGCTTTATTGATTACACCAAAGCCTTTGACTGTGTGGATCACAATAAACTGAAATATTCTTCAAGAGATGGGAATACCAGACCATCTGACCTGCCTCCTGAGAAATCTGTATGCAGGTCAAGAAGAGAGAGTTAGAACTGGACATGGAACAACAGACTGGTTCCAAATCAGGAAAGGAATACGTAAAGGCTGTATATTGTGACCCTGCTTATTTAACTTATATGCAGAGTACATCATGAGAAATGCTGGGCTGGAGGAAGCACAAGCTGGAATCAAGATTGCCGGGAGAAACATCAATAACCTCAGATATGCAGATGACACCACCCTGATGGCAGAAAGTGAAGAAGAACTAAAGAGCCTCTTGATGAAAGTGAAAGAGGAGAGGGGAAAAGTTGGCTTAAAACTCAACATTCAGAAAACGAAGATCATGGCATCTAGTCCCATCACTTCATGGCAAATAGATGGGGAAACAATGGGAACAGTGACTTTATTTTCTTAGGCTCCAAAATAACTGAGGTTGGTGACTGCAACCATGAAATTAAAAGACACTTGCTCTTTGCAAGAAAAGTTATGACCAACGTAGACAGCATATTAAAAAGTAGAAACATTATTTGCTAACAAAGGTCCATCTAGTCAAAGGTATGCTTTTTCCAGTAGTCACATATGGATGTGAGAGTAGGACTATAAAGAAAGCTGAGCGCTGAAGAATGGATGCTTTTGAACTGTGGTGTTGGAGAAGACTCTTGAGAGTCCCTTGGACTGCAAAGAGATCAGTCAGTCAATCCTAAAGGATTTCAGTCCTGAATATTCATTGGAAGGACTGAAGCTGAAGCTGAAACTCCAATACTTTGGCCACCTGATCACGAAGAACTGACTTAATGGAAAAGACCCTGATGCTGGGAAAGACTGAAGGTGGGAGAAGGGGATGACAGAGGATAAGCTGTTCAGATGGCATCACCGACTTGATAGACATGAGTTTGAGCAAGTTCTGGGAGCTGGTGATGGACAGGGAAGCATGGCGTGCCACAGTCCATGGGGTCACAAAGAGTTGGACACGACTGAGTGACTGAACCCAACTGACTGTGTGAAGTTTACAGTCTGGTTGGAAATAGGAAGTGAAAGGGAAGTGAGCTGTGTTGCCATCAACTAGGTCATAATCTACTTGGGGATGAGGATGGTATTTGTCTTGTCATTGGAGTTCCCTCAGGAATTGGTACAATTCCCAGCACATGACAAGGGCTCAACTGTAATATTTATTGAATTAAAAAGTGTGGTAATAACAATACATCTTTAGAATGTTCTATAAGCCGTCACATGTGCTTTACAAAAATAATGTCATTGAATCCTCCCTGAAATCCTACAATAGGAATAAGGATGGCTATTGAACAGATGAAGAAACTGAGGCTCAGAGAAGCTGTAGCATCAGCTGTTAGCTCACCAAGCTAGGATTTGACTTCCCTCAAAAGCTATACCATCCTGCTCTCCCTACCTCACATGGGGTCACATAAGCAGGTTATAATGAGGGATAAATACAAGGAGAAACATCTGACTTCATGTTACCAGCAGCTGGGCCTGTGATGCAACAAAAATGTGGCTACTAATTTCCTTCAACCATTTGCTGGACTTAAGAGTCAGAATACAGGCTTTGTTGCTCGCAATCCTAACTTTCCTTGGAGAGATGCAGCTCTAAGGAAAGGAAGGACTCATTCCTCAACCAGATGATAGAAAATCAGAACTCCAGCCATTGTGTTGTATTTACACTTCCATAATCTCAGCTCAAAGATGACAAAGAGATTCTAGAGAGGTCACACACCTTGGCCAAGCTCGCAATTATTCTTTTTCTACCAGTCACCTCTAACAAGCTAAGACAGGCGACTCCTTCAGGTGAGAAAGGCACGGGCCAGCATGTTGGCCTTCAGTGGCCAAAAAGGAGGCAAGAAGATAGAGAATCTAGCCTCACGCATTACCCTGAGCAGTCATCTTGAACTAGCTAGAGGGAAGGATCAACGGTATTCTCTTTAATTCCCAATGCTCTGTAGACCAATACAGCTATAAAATATTGTGTTGACTAAAAAGTTCATTTGGGTTTTTCTGTAACATCTTATGGAAAAACCCAAATGAACTTTTTGGCTAATCCTATACAATAAATATGAATTGCTAGATGCTTTTCAGCAACATCAAATGGCTCTAACCATTTCTAAATGTACTCAGTTTCTATACTGGGGACTTCACTGGTGGCACAGTAGATAAGAATCTGCCTGCCAATGCAGGGGACACAAGTTTAATCCCTGATCCAGGAAGATTCCACAAGCCACAAGGGCAACTAAGCCCATGGACCATGACTACTAGAACCTGGAAGCCACAACCAAAGAAACCACTGCAATGAGAAGCCCACACACCACAGCTAGAGAGTAGCCCCCACTAGCTTCAACTAGAGACAGCCAGCATACAGCAACAAAGACTTAGCATAACCAGAAACAAAGAGATATGTCAAGGGAAGCAAGTAAAAGATAATTGTTTAAAAAATTCTATGCTGATCTTGTCTTGGGCCAGTAACAGTTTGTGGTTTGGGATCTGACCACACATACTTTGAACAGCACTTCACAGGCCATAGGAAAGACAGAAGGGGTGCACATTAATAGCATTCAGGGCTGACCCAAGCTCAATTTTGCAAGAAGTGGCTTGGTGTCTCTCCCTTGTCCTTCAAGTCCAATCCCTCTGTCATCAATGCTTCCCTGTACCTCCTTTGACACCTCGACCACCTTGCCTGGGCCCATAAGCTGTTTTCTGCACACCCAGACCTTCTTCCCCAAAGTCTCCGACACCTGCAATTCCCCTGACAATCACACAATCAAATTGTTCCTGTAGCTGATCTAAGCTAGGCAGAGCTATTCGCTGCGCGTCTAGGACACAAGGCAATCCTGGATGAACATTTAATATCCTGCAAACTTTACCATAGTTCCTCAAGGGGAGTACTTACATCCTGCAGTGTGTGTAGAATGATGCCCCATGAAATAACAGCAAGCAAAGGTAGCTTCTGTTTATAATGATCTTTTATCTTTTCAAATGTCTACTTTAAGGCATCATTTACAATGTACTTTGGGCTTCCCTGGTGGCTCAGAAGGTAAAGAAACTGCCTGCAATGCAGGAGACCCAGGTTCGATCCCTGGGTTGGGAAGATCACCTGAAGAAGGAAATGGCAACCCACTCCAGTATTCTTGCCTGGAGAAGCCCATGGACAGAGGAGCCTGGCAGGTTACAGTCCACGGGGTTGCAGAAAGTTGGACTGGCTGAGTGACTAACACTATAAGGCACTTATTATATCACTATAGTACATATGATAAACAAAGCCAAACACACACACACACATATATATATATACACACACACATATTATGTATATATATATATATGTAAGGTGGTGCCAGCTTTTTCCAGATAACAGAGCTTAGTGAAAAAGTCTTTTTTAACATATGTAAGATTCATTACAATACCTTGTTTCAAATGTAAATCCCAAGGTCTGGTGTACTGGGTCTGCGGTGGGACCCTGGAATATGGATTTTTAAGAATCACCCCCCAATCCAAGTGATTTTGATGCGATTGCCCCAGAATCAGCCTGAAACATCCCCTTCGCAGAAAAACGGAGGGCATTTTATTAGAAGAAACTGATACAATTTTTGTGCAATTTTAGTTAATGGTAATTCATGAGTAAAAGCAGAGAGCTGGTATTCTTTTAACAGTGACATTTTAAAGTAATTAATTCCAACACTTGAAAACAAGGTCACTGTCTCTAAAACTCGGTGCTTGTTAAGATTCCAAAAGTAGAAATTAAAGGAGAGAAAGTCATTTATTCTGGAAAATGCAAACATAAAAGAGAACATGCTGTTCTTTCAGATGAGTCCAAACGAGTGTCATGTTGACCTGCGGAGAAACTGTTCAAACATGATACGAGTAAAGAATGGGAAGCATCTTTTGACAAACGTGGAGCTCAGTTGACAGAAAACCAGGCCATTCTTGACAGTACCAGGACTTGGAGAAGGGATTTCTTTTCCAGAATGGGCCATGTGTTTGGAAGCCTCAACTCTGGCAAGGAAAAGTAGAGGAAATCTATGTGGAATCTAGGAAAATGGTACAGATGAACCTATCTGCAGGGCAGGAATAGAGACACAGAGGAGAGGTGTGTGGACATGGAGGAGGAAGGGAGATGCATGAACTGGGAGGTTAGCATTGACATATACACGTTACCGAGTGTAAAACAGACAGCTAGTAGGAAGGTGCGGGACAGCACAGGGAGCTCAGCCCGGTGCTCTGTGAGGACCCAGAAGGTCGGGATGGGTGTTGGAAGGAAAGTCCAAGAGGGAGGTGACATATGTATACCTACAGCAGACTCACAATGTCATACAGGAGAAACCAATACAACAGTGTAAGGCAATTATCTTTCCATAAAAATTGTAGGAGAAATCTAGCTAATGGAACTGATGTGGCATCCTGAGATATGGCAGGGGAGAGATCCAGCTGGGGTTCATAAAAAGAAGGTCTAGGAAGTGGTAACAGAGAGGCTGATCATGCAAAAATGCTCCTGCCATAGAGAACAGGGATCCCATCATTGGGCTGGGGCGTCAGGACACATGTGGAGTCCTGGTGGCACAGGTGGGGATAAAGCAGCTTCTCTACACTGAGTATATGAGATCCGGGAGATGATCAAAACAAGGGCTCTAGGACAGCAAAGAAAGTCTACAGACAGAGACTAATTACAAACCAGGCATCATCTCAACTTAGTTGTCTCATCTGGAAAATCCAGTCAGGACAAAAAGAAACTTGACTCAGTGGAAATGAACCAGGAGCCCCTGGAATACCTTGTAGGAAAAGCTGAGTCCTATATCCCATGATAGCTGTGGTTTCTCTATGGGGGTCAATACCATTGTTTTATCAGACTGGATATATATACATATACATATGCGTGCGTGTGTGTGTGTCTAATAAATTGATGGGTGGATAGATAGAAGAGAGATACACAGATATTCAGATATTACCATGGGTAAGATCCTATTCCTGGCTCAAGTAAAGTACAAATGGTTGTATTGTCCAGAAATCTCAGGGCAACCCCAAAACTGTTTTGTCAGAAAAAAATAAACTTCTGAAAACTTTTTGCAGAATGAGTTGAAATTCTTAATGAAAAATCATCAGAAGGCTTGGGATTCTGGATTGCACTAAAGGAATTCTTTCATACATGTAGTAAGTGAGCAAGGTACGGAGTCAAGAGATAGACAAATTTTCATATGGATCTCACATTGAAAAGGGAAGAGATGACGTATAACCAATGAAGAGTTGCAGTGGTAGACAAACATAGGTTTAGTGTGGTGATATCTATTTGTCCTGAGTTTTCTCCTCCATTAAGTCAATAGTAACACACTGTCACCCGGCCCCCCCTGGGTTATTGCAAGGTGATGCTCCTAAAGGCATCCTGAAGCAAAGTCCCCTCATTGACTCTTTGCCTCAAGAAGACACAAAATAAAGGAATGATTCATTATTGGACAAGTCCAAAACTTTCAAGTTTCTGAAAAGATAACCAAATCCATAAATGATGTATGAATTTTGAAAAGAACACTTCATGCCCCCTTTCTTGTACATTCACCTAACAAATGGTTATGTGAGATGGGCAACGTGTCAAGACATGGGTGACAAGGCCAGGCCCCCATGGACATAAAGTGAAAGGAGATGTGTGAATCATTGAAAAATGAGAAATTGAGTCATAGATGCAAATCCCTTGAGGATAAATCCGTGGGACTTTTCCATAATGTGGCAAATCTGTCACATTATGATTTGGTATAATTGACTGAGCCTCCCATCACAGGGGAGGCACCATGTTTATGTCCAAAAAAAAGTTATGATGACACATAGGTAATAAGAAGGTACATTGATCAATACCTCTTGAGTCACCCACTTGTTCATTTATTTCCTGAAAATTCATTAATAGTACCTATTAGATGCCAATCACTGAATGACACATTAGGGTGGGTTTGGAACAGAACAGTCATTGGGGGGGAAGGAACCCCAAAGATTCAGTAAACCATCCCATAAATAATTAAATGACTACCATGTTGTCAAACTCTATGTGGGAACAGTGAAGGGCATGCTAACAGAACAGAGCAAGCAAGGGCCTAGATTGGAAGAGAGGGGAAATAGAAAGATGAGGAAGAAGAAGAGGATGGAGAAGGGAAAACAGACCACACACAGAGACCCTATAAGAGAAAGAGTTTGAAGAGGGAGAAGGTCCCGAAGGTGATTCATAGTCAGTGAATCATAGCCATCAAGATGAGGACAGTCATTAGGCAAAGCTACAGAGAAAAATAGAAGCTGGAGTATAAGCTTTGCAGAGAGGGCTAATGACTTGAAACTTGTCAGGAGAGCAAAGGAGAGCTAACAAAGGGCTTAAGTAATTTCAAAATACTATTTAAATATTTCTAGCTGGTCTCCAGTCAAAGTTCATTAAAAAAAAAAAAAGCAAAAGGGAATATTTGAGATGTTCTAATTAGAGTAGATTATTAAATAAAACTATACTATTAGAGTAGTTACATTTTCTAATTTACTTATGGAAAAATACATTAGAAATGAAATTAGTTGCTTTGTCATTTACTTTCTATCACCCTGCACCAATGACCCCTACAAATGCAGGGTTGGAGGGTCAACTCAACAGTTTGAACAGCCCTGTTGGTAGAAGAGACTTCAAGCTCATCTGTATCATATTTGTGCCTTTGGAAGACACGGACTAGAGTGTTTCTGAAAATGAATAAATAGCTAGATAAATAGCAGTTACATCTTTCTCCAGGTTAAAAAAAAAAAGTGGGAAAGTGCCTCCCTGCAAATTCTACTCAGCAAAGTGAAAACAATTCTCTTTATATGTACACAATTTTCATCCTAACAATTAGGCTTTTCTAACAGAGAATAGATTTTGGAAGAGTAAACCCTGTAGTCTATCAGGCAAACTTTTGCCCCTTCAGATGGATACGTATTTTAGTCCTAGCAAAAAATACTTTAAAAGTTTGAAGTTGTCGCTACTGGGAATGGACCTCCTTTATTTACATTAATGGGACAAAATTTGCGCTCATTTTTGATAGAGACCATTTAAACCTTTTTAGTTGGCCAAAGAGAGAAACTAATTTTATTTTCCATTAAGCTTGTTTGTGAGAAAATAGCAAACTCTTGGCCTCAGAAGTGCTTTTCATTTCTACCAAAAAATGTTACCTTTGCCAAACTGTTTTACAATAATTGCAGTTTTTCAAGTAGTTTTCAACAACACTCAAAGATCCATTTTCCTATGAGCATTCATAGTACGAGAACTGAAAAACAACGTTTAAGTTTGGAATGGATCTAAATACAAACCAACCCACGGAGTCAAAATAACATTAATTTTCGCTAATTCCCAGAAGGCAGACAGCCATCTTTATGAAATTCCTAAATGCACAACTTCTAAGTTTTCTGGATTGGGATCCTTATACCATAATAAACATGCTCTCCATGTCCACTGCTATAGAATTAGAAGGCACCTTCTCCCAGCCTCACAAACTGCATGTAACGCTTAGCTGAAGCTGTTGATACCTAGCTCCCATCTCCTTGGCTCTTACCCTTCTCCAATCTGTTATTCAGTTGCTTAGTCATGCCCATCTCTTTGTGATCCCATGGACAGCAGCACGCCAGGCTTCCCTGTCCTTTACTATCTCCTGGAGTTCCCTCAAACTCATGTCCATTGAATTGGTGATGCCATGCAACCATCTCATCCTCTGTCATCCCCTTCTCCTTTTGCCTTCAATCTTTCTCAACATCAGAGTCTTTTCCGATGAGTCAGCCATTGCATCAAGTGCTCAAAATATTGGCACTTCAGCATGAGTCCTTCCAATGCAACTTATGGACAGCTTCAAATCCACGTGCCCATAACTCTAAGCCTGAAGACTCTCCGTGACTGTAGAAGGATGCTCATCCCTCACATGGGACAGACAGAAGATCTGAGAAGTTCATGATCCCAGGAAAGACCTTCAACATATGACTCACGAGAGTTGATGATGTCCTTTCCTTTCATATGGGTCAGCTTTGAGACATGATCTACACAGCAAACTACCAGCTCATTAACCTCAAACTTCTTTCCCATACCTGCCACTATTTCGCCCACCCACTCCTGGTACTACCTGGGTCACCTTACAATTAAACTATTTATGATCATACTATTGTTTCCAGTCCTGAGGTTTTAGGGAATCCATCCAAGGAAAAGTAATTTTCCAAAACAGTTCCAAAGTGTCATTTTTACTCCCAAACTATGCTTAATGTCTGTGCAAAAAAAAAAAAAAAATGGCCTTTAATTTTTCACAAATAAAGACATCAAAGGCAGTAAATGACAAAATCCTGGATGCCAAAAATGAATGCCTGGTTCTGGGGGTAAAAATGGGGTACAAAGTACCCAGCCACTGTTTTCATTGAGATTACAGTCTCAACTCCATACAGATAAATCTCAGATTTCTACTCTGAGGGTTTCAGAAATGGGGAAATGTCGTGCATTTTCGCCTGTTAAAATTCTGCTTTAAAATTCCATGAGATTCTAAATCAGTGGTGACTACCCTTGTTTGCTATCACAAACTGATAGAAATCTAATGATATTTTCAGAAAAAGCCACATATGCAGGTGCTTATAGCATGGTGCGCGAAACTTCAAAGATCTCCCAGTCTCTGAAAACCCTATGCATGAATTCCTTTAGAGTTTCTAGACCCAGGGAAAAACCCATGTTTTAGACCAAGGCTACCCAATGGAAATATAACACAGACACATATATAATCTTAAATTTCTAGTACTCACCTTCTATTATTAAAGAAACCAAAAAGAAACAAATGAAATTAAGCCTTATGTTGTGCTTTATTGATCCCAAACTATCCAAACTACTATGATTTCAATATGCAATCAATATAAAATTATAAATAAACTACTTTTACATTATTCTTTCATTCTGAGTCTTCACATTCCAGTGGGTATTTGACTCTTATAGCATATATCAATTCAGACTATCTACATTTCAAGTGCTCATTAACTGCATATGCCTAGTGGACACAAATTCTCTAAATATTAAGTTTTCTCTACATAACACTTTTTTAAAACAACACTGTGGGCAACAATCCCTTAGAAGAAACGGAGTGGCCCTGATAATTTTTTTTTAATTTTATTTTATGTTGGAGTATGGCCAATTGAGCTTCCCTGGTGGCTCAATAGTGAAGAATCCTCCTGCCAAAACAGGATATGCAGGTTCAACTACTGGGTCAGAAAGATCACCTGGGGAAGGAAATGTCAACCCACACCAGTATTCTTGTCAGGAAAATCTCATGGACAGAGGAGCCTAGCTGGCTGCAGTCCATGAGGTTGCAAAGAGTCAGACAGGACTTAGTAGCTAAGCACCACCACCCCTTAGCCAGGTAACAATGCCTTGTCAGTTTCAGGTGGGCAGCAGAGAGACAGCCACACATATACATGTCCCCATGTGCCCCCAAAGTCCCCTCCCACGCGTGCTGCCAACAACATTGGGCTGAGTTCTCTGTGCTATACATAGGTCCTTGTTGGCTATCCATTTTAAATATAGGGAGTGTATATGTCAACCCTGAACTCCATAACTATCCCTTCTCCCCCTCTGTCCTTATGAGAATCGCAGATTCATTTTCTGAGTCTGTGAGTCAAGACAGTTTTTGACTTGAAGTTAGAAAGTACACCACAATGAGACGATTGCTCCAAGGGCAGCGGGGCATCGTAAGGAGAAAAGAGAAAGGTCCAGGAAGCAGGCTTCCTTACTTCTATTATTGCAATATAACTTTTATTTTATTTTATATGGGAGTAGAATTGATTCACAATGCTATGGTATTTTCAGGTGTAGAGCAAGCTGATTCAGTTATGCATATATATATATATATATATATATATATATATATATATTCATTCTTTTTCAGATTCTTTTCCCATATATGTTATTTCACAGTATCGGGTAGAGTTCCCTGTGCTATACAGTAGGTCCTTGTTGATTAACTGTTTTCTATACAGTAGTGTGTATATGTTAATCCCAAACTCCTCATTTATCCCTTCCCTACCACCCTTCCCCTTTGCTAACCATAAGCTTGTTTTCTATGTCTGTGAGTCTGTTTCTGTATTATAAATAAGTTCATTTCTATCATTTTCTAAAGATTCCACATATAAGTGGAATCCACAATATCATATGATATTGGTCTTTTTCTCTCTGGCTTACTTCACTTAGTATAGTACTATAATCTCTAGGTTCATCCATGTTACTGCAAATGCATTATTTCATTCCTTTTCAAGACTGAGTAATATTCTACTATATATTGGTAGCACATCTTCTTGATCCATTCCTCCATCCGTGAAAGTTTATGTTGCTTCCATGTTTTGGCTGTTGTAAATAGTGTTTCAGTAAATATTGGAGTGCACTTAACTTTTTGAATTATGGTTTTCTCTGGATATGTTCCCAGGATTGGTAATACTGGATCAAATGGTTGTTCTATTTTTCTTTTTTTTTAAGGAGCCTCCATACTGTTCTCCACAGTGGTTATACCAATTTATATTCCAACCAACCATGCTGGAGGGTTACCATTGCTATATTCTCTCTAGCATTTATTGTTTACAGACTTTTTGATGATGGCCATTCTTTTTTCCCACTGTTGTTCAGTCACTCAGTACTGTCCAACTCTTTGCTACCCCATGGGCTGCAGCACACCAGGCTTCCCTGTCCTTCACCATCTCCCAGAGCTTGCTCAAACTCATGTCCATTGAGTCGGTGATGCCACCCAACCACCTCATCCTTTGTCGTCCCCTTCTCCTGCCCTCAGTCTTTCCCAGAATCAGGGTCTTTTCTAATGAGGCAGCTCTTCACATCAGGCGGCCAAAGTATTGGAGCTTCAGCTTCAACATCAGTCCTTCCAATGAATATTCAAGATTAATTTCCTTTAGGATTGACTGATTTGATCTCTTTGCAGTCCAAGGGACTCTCAAGAGTCTTCTCCAAAACCACAGTTTAAAAGCATCAATTCTTTGGTGCTCAACTTTTTTTATGGTCCAGCTCTCACATCCACACACTACTACTGGAAAAACCATAGTTTTGACCATATGGACCGTTGTCAGCAAAGTAATGTCTCTGCTTTTTAATATGCTATTTAGGTTGGTTATAGCTTTTCTTCCAAGGAGCAAGTGTCTTAATTTCACTGCTGCAGTCACCACCCTCAGTGATTTGGAGCCCAAGAAAATAGTCTGTCACTATTTCCATTGTTTCCCCCTCTATCTGCCATGAAAAGACGTGACTAGATGCCATCATCCTCATCTTTTGAATGTTGAGTTTTAAGCTGGGTTTTTCACTCTCCTCTTTCACCTTTATCAAGAGGCTCTTCAATTCTGCTTAGCTTTCTGCCTTAAGGGTGGTGTCATCTGCATATCTGAGGTTATTGATATTTCTCCCAGAAATCTTGATTCCAGTCTGTGCTTCTCTCAGCCCAGCGTTTTGCATGATGTACTCTGTGTTTAAGTTAAATAAGCGCGGTGACAATACACAGCCTTGATGAACTCCTCTCCCCATTTTGAATCAGTCAGTTGTGTCATGTCAGGTTCTAACTGTTGCTTCTTGACCTGCATACAGGCTTCATAGAAGGCAGGTGTGGTAGTCTGGTATTCCTGTCTCTTAAGAATTTTCCACAGTTAATTGTGATCCACACAATCAAAGCATAATCAATGAAGCAGAAGTAGATGTTTTTCCTGAATTCTCTAGCTTTTTCTATGATCCAGTGGATGTTGGCAATTTGATCTCTGGTTTCTCTGTTTTTTCTAAACCCAACTTAAACATCTGGAAGTTCTCAGTTCACATACTGTTGAAGCCTAGCTTGGAGAATTTTGAGTATTACTTTGCTAGCATGTGCAATGAGTGCAGTTGTCTAGAAGTCTGAACATTCTTTGCCATTGCCTTTCTTTGGGATTGGAATGAAAACTGACCTTTTCCAGTCCTGTGGCCACTGCTGAGTTGTCCAAATTTGCTGGCATATTGAGTGCAGCACTTTCACAGCATCATCTTTCAGGATTTGAAATAGCTCAGCTGGAATTCCATCACCTCCACTATCTTTGTTTTTAGTGATGCTTCCTAAGGCCCACTTGACTTCGCATTGCAGGATGTCTGCCTATAGGTGGGTGATCACACCATCATGGTTATCTGGGTCATGAAAATCTTTTTTCTATAATTCTTCTGTGTATTCTTGCCACCTCTTCTTAATATCTTCTGCTTCTGTTAGGTCCATACCATTTCTGTCCTTTATTGTGCCCATCTTTGCATAAAATGTTCCCTTGGTATCTCTAATTTTCTTGAAGAGATCTCTAGTCTTTCCCATTCTATTGTTTTCCTATAGTTCTTTGCATTGATCAATGAGGAAGGCTTTCTTATCTCTCCTTACTCTTCTTTGGAACTTTGCATTCAGATGGGCATATCTTTCCTTTTCTCCTTTGCCCTCACTTCTCTTTTCTCAGCTATTTGTAAGGCCTCCTCAGACAACCATTTTGCCTTTTTGTATTTGTTTGTGTAGAGTTGTCTCTTGTGTTGTTGGAAGAGCGTGTTGGCTATGACCCGTGCATTCTCTGACAAAACTCTATTAGCCTTTGCCCTGCTTCATTGTATACTCCAAGGTCAAACTTGCCTGTTATTCCAGGTGTCTCTTGACTTCCTACTTCTGCATTCCAGTCCCCTATGATGAAAAGGACATCTGTTTTTGGTGTTAGTTCTAGAAGGTCTTGTAGGTCTTAGTAGAACCATTCATTTTCAGCTTCTTCAGGATTAATAGTTGGAGCATAGACTTGGATTACTGTGATACTGAATGGTTTGCCTTGGAAATGAACAGAGATCACTCTGTCTTTTTTGAGATCACATCCAAGTAATGCATTTCAGACTCTTTTGTTTACAGTAAGAGCCTGTGTGTGTTTCCATGTTAACTTTGCAAGGCTTGAAGGAGTCCTAGAAGATACAAGCATAAACTACTTTTGTGAGCACTTGCTACATGTGAGATATTGAATTAGGCACTTCATATATTTTAGTTTGGGCTTCCCAGGTAGCTCAATGGTAAAGAATTCACCTACCAGTGCAGGAGACTCAAGTTCGATCCCTGAGTCAGGAAGATCCCCTGGAGAAGGAAATGGTAATCCTCTCCAATATTCTTACCTGGGAAATCCTATGGACAGAGGAGCCTGGCAGGCTACAGACCATGGACTAGTAAAAGAGTTGCACAGGATTTAGTGACTAGACAACAATAACAATTATTTTAGTTCAAAGTCTTTCTACAGCTCTACAGGTTATGGTGGTTATCCTTACTTAAAAAAGAGTTAGGTGAGGAGGTTTTGCTCTAGAACACACAGTTATTAGTGACAGAGCTGATATTTGAAGTGAGACCTCTTGGAGTCCAAAGCCTGGGCTGTTTTCATGTCCCGAATCATCAAAGCAATGGTTTTTCCAGTTGTCATGTGCAGATGTGAGAGCTGAACCATTAAGAAGGTTGAGCACTGAAGAACTGATGCTTTCACATTGGGGTGCTGGAGAAGACTCTTGAGAGTCCCTTGGACTGCAAGGAGATCAAACCAGGCAAGCCTAAAGGAGATCAACCCTGAATATTCATTGGAAGGACTGATGCTGTGAAGCTGAAGCTCCAATACTTTGGCCACCTGATGCTAAGAGCCAACATATTAGAAAAGACCATGAATCTGGGAAAGATTGATGGGAGGAAAAGAAGGGGATAACAGAGGGTGAGATGGTTGGGTAGCATCACTGATTCAATTAACTCGCCTTTCCCCTTCCTGCCATAGAATCCTCCTAGCTAGCTCTCCTCAACAAGAATGTAAAAATTCATTCATGCTTTCATGCGAAGAGTTGACAAGTTTAGAATAAGAATTGCAAGCATTCTTCTATTCAAATACCAGCTGTGACTATCATCTTGTTTCCAGTGTGGAGGAAGGCTCTGAGACTGCTTTGTGGACTCTGTAGCAAGGAATGTTATGATGAATTTGTCATGTTGTCCATTGGTATACAAGTGGGTGGCTAGTGGATGAGCTACACATTTCCTGTTAAAGAGGACTCATAGTTTATAAAACGTGTCTTAAATGACTCAAAGAATGTAGTCCTTACTGAAGAAATTTCAGGCACATACACTTAGTAATTAATGATCTATACTTCAATTACTATGTTCTATGTTTTAAGAAATTTGTAGACTATGCAAATGAATCCGCCTGCCAAGGAGGAGATACAGGTTCAATTCTTGGGTCAGAAAGATCAACTGGAGAAGCAAATGGCAACCCACTCCAGTATTCTTGCCTGGGAAATCCCATGGATGGGGAGCCTGGTGGGCTGCAGTCCATGGGGTCGAAAAGAGTCAGACATGACTGAGCAACTTAACACTGCAAATGTTAAGACACGTCAATGTGGATATAGACGTAGGTGTAGGTGTAGACACAGACAGGCATATAGATGGAGATACAGTTTTTCCAGAAGGATGCCAAGCTGGCTTGTGACACAGATGAGAACACAACTGGGGGAGAAAAAAGAAGCTTAAGAAAGTTCTATGGCCAAGTTTTCATGCTAGTAAGGATCAGCATTACCAATGGAAACTAGCCTCGGTCACTGCATTTGGGAAATTATCAAATTCTTTCATTTGATTCTCACAACTTTATAAAGTAGGTTGGAGACTGGAGAGAAAACTTTGCCCAGTAGCCAGATTCATTTGATTCTCACAACTTTATAAAGTAGGTTGGAGACTGGAGAGAAAACTTTGCCCAGTAGCCAGATAAAGACCCTGTGGCATGGGAAACTGATGAATAATCCTAAGAGTGTTCATGACCTCTTTCCACTAGGTTCCAACAACACATCTATTGTAGTCGCTCTTACAGAGTAAAGATACTGACTGCGTATGGGGAGTTATCCTTTCCACCTTGCTTTATAAGTGTTTGGAGTTAGAAATCCTACAAATGGCCTTTTGTTCTCAAGAGCATAATTAGCTACTTAATTGGTTCTAATCATGGTAATTAAATTCACTCATTTTCTCCATTTCATGTGAAAGGGGATATTTCAATGCACCCTTCTCCCCTGCCCTACACAGACTATCAATAAATGAGTTTTCTTTCTCACCCTATTTTTAGCCCCTTCCTAAGGTTGTACCAATCCAAAAAGGTAGAAAGGAAAACTGAGGTTAAAGGACTACAAATATTTGCTTCCTGCAGAGCTAACTACAGATCATTCAGTATAACAGAAAAACAAGCAGAACCCAGATATCAGCTGGGTTCACCCAGGCCTCTACAATTAAAATTGGTTAGTGCCCCACCTAATTAATAATGCAACACATGCCTACTGTCCAGAATGCTCAGGGAATTTGGGAGGTGGTGTGTTTATTTCTTCGAATCACCTGTAGTTTCATGTTTCTGATTCTAATGAATTAGTTCACTTTATAAATCTAATTCTGCAGTACTTTTACTCCAGGATTCTCCATAATGGACACCACCTCCTGTCTTCTTTGCTCCCCTCAATTTCACTTGCACAGGGCTGTAACAGACAAAGGATGGCTGTAGGGATAAGGAAGTAAGAGGAAGAAGAAAAGATTTACAAATAGGCAACTGAATGAGAAGGACTTCCCTGGTGGCCCAGTGGTTTAGAATCTGCCTACCAATGCAAAGGACACTGGTTCAATCCCTGGCCCAGGAACCAAGACTCAACATGGCACAGAGCAACTAAGTCCATGTGCTACAACTACTGAAGCCCACGCATCCTAGAGCTCCATAACAAGAGAAGCCACCACGAGAAGCCTGTGCACTCCAGCTATTGAGTAGATCCTGCTCACTGCAACTAGAGAAAGCCTGTGTTCAGCAATGAAGAGTCTGTGCACATCAACAAAGACCCAGCATAACCAAGAATATATGAATAAATAAACCAAAGAACTAAATGAGAACCACCCCACCTTGGAGTCATATGGGACAAAACTTCAGTAGGAAGTTTGTTTGAGCCTCTGCGTTGTTTGGTTCCATCTCTGTTTTCTCCCCTTGACTCACCTGATAAAAAGTTCCTGCAATGCAGGAGACCTGGGTTTGATCCCTGGGTTGGGCAGATCCCCTGGAGAAGTGAAAGGCTAACCACTCCAGTATTCTTGCCTGGAGAATTCCATGGACTCTATAGTCCATGGGGTTGCAAAGAGTCAGACACGACTGAGCAATTTTCACTCTTCTCTCGATCTTCCTGATTTCTTTTCTCTTTTTGTGTGCCCCATAGTGCAAGTTCCCATAAATTTACTATGTGAGACAAGAACTACTTCTTTATTTCAAGATCTCCTTAACAGAACTTATGCTAGACTTTCAAGGTCCCACCAAAACAGCTTATCACTGTATCATTTATCAGTCTCTAAAAACTGAAGCTCTTTCCTGGTGTAAACTGCTTACATAACAGAAAACTGTATTTATTTGCACATTGTCTTGGATCAGGTTCCCCAGAAGCAGATCCTTAAAAAATATTGGTCTGCCAGTAATTTATTAAGAATGAGTTTCCAGGGGAGACTGGTAAGCCTGACAGGGAAGAAACAGCAACCAAACAAAAGTGAGATCTCATCCAAAATCTGGGACAGGTCATGTTCAGCCAGATCCCACAGGGAACTCTTGAACTATAGGCTGTGCCTCAGACTTGTCCTCACCAGGGAGCACCCATGAGTCATTCATTGGCTAAGAGCTCTCCAGGCACCTCCCGGGCATTTGTGAGAATACAGAGACTCCAGAAGCCCAGGGGAAGCCTTCCAAACATATGCTGTGGGTATTGATTGATAGAATCAAAATCATGCAGGAAAACACTGCACAAAAATGTTAAAAAGGCATCAGATGGGATCTAAATGGAGCATCAACATTGCCCAAGGCACCTTGCTTCAGAGGGACATTTAAGCAGCTGGAATATTTTTGGCATATTTTTCCTCCATGTTTTCAACACACATACCCAGGTGCCAGAGTATCCAGGCCTGTCCTGTTTCCCACCCCAATACTTCGTCCTCTAGAAAAATCTACCTGTTCAATATCATGTAACCTCAGTAGCTTGATATGGGGCTTCCCAGGTAGCTCAGTGGTAAAGAATCTGCCTTCCAATGCAGGAGATGTGGGTTCAATCTCTGGTCCTGGAAGATCCCCTGAAGAAGGAAATGGCAACCCACTCCAATATTCTCACCTGGAAAACTCCATGGATAGAGGAGGGTTACAGTTCAGGGGGTCGCAAGAGAGTCAGATGTGGCTTAGAGACTAAACAACAAGAACATCATCAAAATGTGTCAAATGACAGACAACACAGTGCAAAACAGGAGAAATAGTTTTGAGTAGGTGGACTTCTCTATTGGTTTCTTTGAAACAATCAAGACCTTTTCCCCCATAGCTAATATCTTAGTAGAGGCAGAAAAATTAGTGACAGCCATTTATCAGGGCACACTAAATGCCAAGCAAACATGATGCTAAGACACCTGCATCTCATTTAATCCTCACAATGACCCTATGGGTATTGCTAGGCCCATGTTATTGATATTGAAGGAGGCTGTGGCTTAGAATGTTCATAGAACTTGCCAAACAGTAAGAACTAAAAAGTTGCTGACTTGGTGTTGGAAGCTTGACAAGTGTGAAAGGAGAGCTCTTATTCTTCACAATGCTACCTCATCCCTGACAGAGCGCTCACACGACTCTCAAAACCGCAGAGCAAATCAATAGCCTGATATAAGGTGTAATGAAAGAAGCAGGAGATTGTCACTGTAAGGTGTTCATGGAAACTGTAATGGACATCTCAGATTTCAGCTTTTTAATTAAATATAACTGTGTCTGTGTTGTGCAAGACCTGTTCTCTCTCTCTCTCTCCCTGTTTCCCTCTTTCTTACACACACACACACACACACACACACACACACACACACACCCCTACTCTTCACCCTCATCTCACAGAAATACCAGATAAACTAGAATAGGAAAGGGAGGTTCAAAACAAGCTTTCTAAGAACATTTCTTTAGCCCATAGTCCAAGTCGATCAAGAGAAATTGAAGAAAATGAGACAGAAATATTTAAATTCTCCATCTTTTGTTAAATTCTGAATCACAGAAGAATTCACTCCATCTTTACAACTTACAAAAAACTACGTGAGCCCTTGTATATTTTAAGTATTTGTCCATTCTAGAGATCACCATACTGAATGAGGTAAGTCAAACGGAAATATCATATGATAGAATTTTTATGCAGAATCTGAAAAGAAATGATACAAATGAACTTATTTATAAAGCAGAAACAGACTCACAGATTTAGAGAATGAACTTATGGTTGCCAGGGAGAAAGGATAAGGGGGAAGGGATAGTTAGGGAGTTTGGGATGGACATGTACACACTGCTATATTTAAAATGGATACGCAACAAGGACCTACTGTATAGCACAAGGAACTCTGCTCAATGTTATATGTCAGCCTGGATGGAAGGGGAGTCCAGGGAAGAATGAATACCTGCATATGCATGGCTGAGTCCCTTTGCTGCTATCCCCCCAAAACTATCACACATTGTTAATCAGCTATACTCCAACACAAAAGTTTCACCAAAAAAAAGCCAAATAAGAAAAAAAAAAAAAAAAAAAAACCTATCTGTCCTCTGTGTAAAATTTCAGCAATAAGATTTCCGAAAAATAAGTTCATAAAATATTATAAAACACAGAAGAACTAATATATAATGTTTGTGGTTGCGGGACAACTGAGAGCTGCAAAAGGATACGTAGAAAATGAAAAATGATTTCTAGTGCCCTCTTAAATGACAGCCCTATGACAAATGTTTCATAAAACTCACATCAGTTTTAAAGAAAATGATTATTAGCTGACCTTTTACCTCAAATGGTACTATTTTTAATAATGTTTGAAACATTTCAAAGGGAATGCTACAATATATTTGATTTTATGGCCTGTAACTCTTTTCATGAAAACCTTTCATTTTGGTGAATGGCAAAAGGAGAAAACATAGAACACAGTTCAGGGTATTTTCTAATGACACCCCTATCCCCATGAACTATGAGCCCCAGCCATCCGTGTTACGTGGTTGGAGGTGGTTGCTCATCCATTCAAGAGTCTTACGGGGAAGGAGAGACAAGGAGTAACTGTGAAATGAGTCGTCATGGTTGGTGAGATCTAGAATCAGTTGTGGATACCCAGCTTCTTCTCCATGAGAAAAATCTTCCCATTTCTTAAGTCAAATCAGGTCCTTGATAGTATTATTTGCTTTCCAGAGGGAAAAGATAACCCAGTTTTCAAAACGCCAAGAGGGATAGACATGGAACTGTTCCTTAATCTTAGATACAACCTGAAAACTACAAAGTTCTAAATGGGTGTGTGTGTCTTAGGGAATGAGGGAATGAGTAGAGAGGGGAGGTTTAGGCCCTCTGGTATCTTAACAAACATAAGCTTGGACATTTTCAAAAACTGTGTTCATCTGTGTTTCAAGTAATCTGAGCACATAACAAATTACTCTCCAGTCTCACTATGTGACACAGCACACACTTACTCTACTCATGAGTTCTGCAGACTAGGGATTCAGGGAGGTTGGACCCTGATCCAGATGGGTGGAGCTTTGGAGCTGAGAGGCAGAATCAGCAAATCTTTCTCTAGTGAGCCAGCGAGTGTTTTCAGCTTTGGGAGCTGTCTCCATCAGGACTCCTCAGTCTTGCTGGTCCAGAGCAGCAACTAAGAGCACATCAATGAATGCATGGGTCTGTGGCCCCATCAAAGTTTATTTGCACAAACAGGCAGCTGCTGGATTTGGCTGCTGAGACCCCCGAAGGCTCCTGCCTTGCCTGTCAGGGGGTTGACGAGAACTGCCAACCAGGGAGATCTCAGGTCTTCTGCATGTGGATCACTGCATGCAGTTTTCTCCATTTGGGTAATTTGGGTTTCCTCTCAGCATGGATGCTGAGACCCAAGGACATGAATCCTGAGAGGAAGAGAGTGAAAAGGAAGGGTAGGAGGGAGGAGGATAGACCGGGAGAGAGAAGGAGGCACCACACGGAAGCCACGTGTCAACATCAAGAGGCATGATTTCCAGCCCACGCTATTAGTTGAGGCCATCACCAAGTCCAACCTAGTTTCAAGGAGAAAGGAAGGAACAGATCCTCCTCTTGATGGGATGTGATGTGTTTTGAGAAGGGTATGTGAGACTGGAAATGTTTGGCCATTTTCAGAAAATATGCTCTTCCACTGTCTCATTCACTCCCCTCACAGATCAATCCATAAAGAATCTTCCTGCAATGCAGGAGATCAAGAGTCTATCCCTGAGTTAGGAAGATTCCCAGGAAAAGGAACTGGCAACCCACTCCAGTATTCTTGCCTCAAGAATCCTATGGACAGAGGAGCCTGGCAGGCTACAGTCCATAGGGTTGCAAGAGTTGGGCATGACTTAGTGACTAATTGCCAGGAGAAATATCAGTAACCACAGATATGCAGATGACACCACCCTTAAGGCAGAAAGCTAAGAGGAACTAAAGAGCTTCATGATGAAACTGAAAGAGGACAGGGGAAAAGTTGGCTTAAAACTCAACATTCAATGATGAAGATCACGGCATCCAGTCCCATCACTTCATGGCAAATAGATGGGGAAACAATGGAAACAGTGACAGACTTTCTTTTCTGGGGCTCCAAATCACTGCAGATGGTGACCGCAGCCATGAAATTAAAAGAGGCTTGCTCCTTGGAATAAAAGCTATGAGAAACCTAGACAGCATATTTAAAAGCAGAGAAATTACTTTGCCAACAAAGATTTGTATAGTATAAGCTATGGATTCTCCAGCAGTCATGTATGGATGTGAGAGCTGGACCATAAAGAAGGCTGAGCACCAAAGAATGGATGCTTTTGAACTGTACTATTGGAAGAGACTCTTGGGAGTCCCTTGGATGGCAAGGAGATCAAATCAATCAATCCTAAAGGAAATCAGTCCTAGATATTCATTGGAAGGATTAATAATGTAGCTGAAACTCCAATACTTTGGCTACCTGATGTGAGAACTGACTCATTAGAAAAGACCCTGATTCTGGGAAAGATTGAAGGCAGGAGGAGACAGGGATGACAGAGGATGAGATGGTTGGATGGCCTCACCAACTCAACAGATATGAGTTTGAGCAAACTCTGGGAGACAGTGAAGGACAGGAAAGTCTGGCATGCTGCAGCCCATAGGGTCACAGAAAGTTGGACACAACTGAGTGACTGAACAATGGCAACTCTCTCATTCAACATGCCAGTCAATTTTCACAAGCTACCTGCCAAATCCTGTACTGGACAACTGGCAAATGAAAGTCAGTATGCATTGATACTATTGATGAGACCAAAACAAGGTAAAAAGTGTATTGAGTTGGCCAAAAGTTTCATTCAAATAACACAGAAAGACCCAAATGAACTTTTGGGCCAACCTAATACCTTTGCAGAGAAAGAGATCCATAAAGATAATATTATACTAAATGTTATGCCTGAAATATGATCCAAAAACAAACCATGAGGGGACTACCTAGAAACTGCTCCCAGTATATCCTTACAGTTTCCTGAGTCTAGGACAGGAGACAGCAAACTACAGCTCATACGCCAAATCTGCTCTGTTGTCCTTGTTGTTTTTAACAAAGATTCATTGGTATACAGGGGCTTCCCAGGTGGTGCTAGTGGTAAAGAACCCACCTGCCAATGCAGGAGATGTAAGAGACACGGGTTTGATCTCTGGGTCAGGAAGATACTGTGAAGAAGAGCATAGAAACCCGTTCCAGCATTCTTGCCTCGAGAATCCCATGGACAGGGGAAACTGGTGGGCTACAGTACATGGGGTCGCAAAGAGCTGGACACGATGGAAGCAACTTAGCAGCAGCATCGGTACACAGACATCCTCCTTCGCTGATACATGGTCTACGGCAGCTATCTGGCCCATTACAGAAAAAAGGTTTGCCAACCACTAACATAGAGAACAAGTTTGCCAGGAGGTAGAGGGGAAGGAAGGCAGGAAAAACCAGTACAAAGGACTGTCTAGCAAAAGTCTGGACTCCACTCACATGGCATTTCCTGGGTTTCCTAACTACATCAGCCAAAAACTGCACACTTTCTACTGTGTTGTTCAGGACAACACTCAGGCATTTTATTCATACCAGGTATAATGAACATTTATCTTTTGGGGGGATACATTACATTGCTGTGAGCAGAAGGATTCAGAGATTCATAGGAACTAAGAAGGAAATGTTTAATAATATCTGCCAGAGACAGAGAAATACAAGGAAAAAAAAAAAAAAAAAACCACTGCTAGATACTTGCCATCTTGGATGCACATCTTCTCAAAAGCTAGTTGATCTCAGGCAAAAAACAAATTATACTTCCTCCCGGCCATTCCCCTTGTTTCTTGATATCCCCCTTCCCTGGCCAATAGCCTGAGTTCTGGAATCAGAAAACACATTTAAATTCTAGTTCTACTATGCACCACAGTATTACCTTGGGCAGTTTACTAAATATCTCAACAGATGAATGGATAAAGATGTGGCATATACACACACACACATATATACACACAATGGAATACTACTCAACCATAAAAAATGAAATAATGTCATCTGTTGTGATATGGATGGGCCTAGAGATTATTGGACAAAGTAAGCCAGAAAGAGAAAGACAAACAGCATATGATATTGCTTATATGTGGAATCTTCCATAAAAGTATACAACAGAAATTATTTAGCAAAAAGAAAGAGACCCAGAGATATGGAAGGCAAATTTATGATTACAAGAGAGGAAACAGAGGAGGAAGAATAATTAGAAATTTGAGATTAACAGATATATATTGTTATATACAAAAATAGGGCTTCCCTCATAGCTCAGTGGGTAAAGAATCCACCTGCAGTGCAGGAGACGCTGATTCGATTCCTGGGTCAGGAAGGTCCACTGGAGAAGGGATAGGATACCCACTCCAGCATTCTTGGGCTTTCCTGGTGGATCACCTGGTAAAGAATCCGCCTGCAATGCGGGAGACCTGGGTTTGATCCCTGGGAGACCTTGGTTGGCAAATCCCCTGGAGAAGGGAAAGGCCACCCACTCCAGTATTCTGTATATATATATATATATATATATATATATATATATATATATATATACAAAATAGATAACAAACCATAACCTGTATAGCAAAGGGAATTATATTCAATATTGTATGAGCTATTTCAAATCCTGAAAGATGATGCTGTGAAAGTGCTACTTTCAATATGCCAGCAAATTTGGAAAACCCAGCAGTGGCCACAAGACTGGAAAAGGTCAGTTTTCATTCCAACCCCAAAGAAAGGCAATGCCAAAGAATGCTCAAACTACCACACAGTGGCACTCATCTCACACGCTAGTAAAGTAATGCTTAAAATTCTCCAAGCCAGGCTTCGGTAATACATGAACCATGAACTTCCAGATGCTCAAGCTGGTTTTAGAAAAGGCAGAGGAACCAGAGATCAAATTGCCAACACCTGCTGGATCATCGAAAAAGCAAGACAGTTCCAGAAAAACATCTCTCTCTGCTTTATTGACTATGCCAAAGCCTTTGACTGTGTGGATCACAATAAACTGTGGAAAATTTGGAAAGAGATGGGAATACAGACCACCCGACCTGCCTCTTGAGAAACCTCTATTCAGGTCAGGAAGCAACAGTTAGAACTGGACATGGAATAGCAGACTGGTTCCAAATAGGAAAAGGAGTACGTCAAGGCTGTATATTGTCACCCTGCTTATTTAACTTATATGCAGAGTACATCATGAGAAATGCTGGGCTGGAGGCAGCACAAGCTGGAATCAAGATTGCCGGGAGAAATATCAATAACCTCAGATATGCAGATGACACCACCCTTATGGCAGAAAGTGAAGAAGAACTAAAGAGCCTCTTGATGAAAGTGAAAGAGGGGAATGAAAAAGTTGGCTTAAAGCTCAACATTCAGAAAACTAAGATCATGGGATCCGATCCCATCACTTCATGGGAAATAGATGGGGAAACAGTGGAAATAGTGGCTGACTATTTTTCTGAGCTCCAAAAGCACTGCAGATGGTGCTTTCAGCCTTGAAATTAAAAGACGCTTACTCCTTGGAAGCAAAGTTATGACCAATCTAGATAGCATATTAAAAAGCAGAGATATTACTTTGTCTACAAAGGTCCGTCTAGTCAAGGCTATGGTTTTTCCAGTGGTTGTGCATGGATGCGAGAGTTAGACTATAAAGAAAGCAGAGCACCGAAGAATTGATGCTTTTGAACCATGGTGTTGAAGAAGACTCTTGAGAGTCCCTTGGACTGCAAGGAGATCCAGCCAGTCCATCCTAAAGGAGATCAGTCCTGGGTGTTCATTGGAAGGACTGATGCTGAAGCTGAAACTCCAATACTTTGGCCACCTGATGTGAAGAGTTGACTCACTGGAAAGGACCCTGACACTGGGAGGGATTGGGGGCAGGAGGAGAAGGGGGCGCCAGAGGATGAGATGATGGACATGGGTTTGGGTCAACCCCGGGAGTTGGTGATGGACAGGGAGGCCTAGCGTGCTGCAGTTCATGGGGTCGCAAAGAGTCGGACACGAATGAGTGGCTGAACTGAACCGAATCTGTAAAGGAAAAGAATCTGAAAAAGATCTATATGTATATGTGTGTGTGTGTGTGTGTGTGTATATAACTGAATCACTTTGCTGTACATCTGAAACTAACACATTATTAAACAACTATATTCAATTAAAAAAAGAAATAAATGCTAAAATAAATAAATATATGTATGCCGCCATTTTTTCCTCTCTAATTGGAAATGTGCTTAGTCGTTCAGTCATATCCAATTCTTTGCCACCCCATGGACTGTAGCCCACCAGGCTCCTGTGTCCATGGAATTCTCCAGGCAAGAATACTGGAGTGGGTTGGCATGTCCTCCTTCAGGGGGTCTTCCCAACCCAGGGATTGAACCCAGGTCTCCTGAATTGCAGGCCAATTCTTTACCATCTGAGCCGCATAGCAGCATATTCTTTGGGTATGAAGTATTCTAGTTTTAGTGCCTGGCTTTACCCACACGAATTAAATGTAGTTTTTTTCCCCTCTGTACTCCATCACTTGCTCCCTATCAACGACACAAAGTTGAAGTAGAAGAATCTTTTTTCTTTCCATCAGGAAATTCCTCCGGCAATCTGGTTATTAACTCTATGAATTTCTCCCTCACTCCTTTACTAAAACACAAACTCTCTCTCTCTCTACTGTTTCATCAGTTTACAGCCTACTCTGTCCACTCAGGTTATGAATGGTGGTAATATCTCTGCTCTCTGAAAACACAAAGTGTTCCAATACCAACTAAGTTACTTGCCTTTTCTCGGACCCCACCTCCTACCACCACCCACCTTGATGTTTCACTCACGTCATCTGCCTTCCCTTGGTTCTTCCATCTTCCATTTGACACTCTGCTCCGTCTTCTCTGTGGGGTTTACCTTCCTGACTTCCAAACTCTCCCTTCAGGTCTCAGTGGCAATGACCCTTCTTCAAAGCTGCTTCCTTGACCTTCTATGCCAAACTCAGTAAGATCCCCTCTTGACTTCCCTCATAGAACTTGTGCCTATTCTTTGTTTTACTGAACAAAATGTAATTTCGTTTTGTACTTCTGTGTTTTATTAATGTGTCTCTCTCACTTGACCAGCAGTTGACAGACTTCAGCCTGCAGCTAAATTTGGCATAAACCTGGCTCTTGTATAGCAGAGGAGCTAAGACTGTCAAATCTGAGTGGTTCTGTAAGTACTCACACTATGTCCTTGATTTTCCTCCTGAACTACAAAACCTAACATATTCACTCTCTGGCCCTTCACAGAAAAAATTTGGTTGACCCTGCACTAGACCCTACACCCTTTTAAATTGCTATCTCAGGCACCTGGAACAGTGCCTATCACAGAATAAAAATAGATAAAATAGATAAATGAGTAAATAACAAATCCTGGATGATTGAAAAGCTCTCATTTTGAGCATATTCTATGTGCAGAGCATCATATGTTGAAAGAATGTTGATTACGTGAAGAACAGTTTTAAACTGCAGCGTTGGTAGCTGGTACCATCTCTAAAGGCACACACCATGCTGATTCATTACAAAATAGAAATCTGTGAATTGGAGGTGGAGTGGGTGGGCAGGAATTAGTTCTATGTCTCTGGGCATCTGGTTTTTAAAACTTTGCTTCTGACTGCAATGCCTTGTCCCTACATCCATCCAAGTTCTACTTATTCTTCAAGACCAACTTCAGCCCCCATTCTTCCCAAAGCCGCTTAATCAGGACTATGAATAACATCATAGTCTGTTCAGATCTTTTAAGACCATGGTCTTCAAAGTAGAATCTCAGGATCATCATGATCATTATGTGGGACATTGTCAGAAGTATAGAAGCTAGGGTCTCCATCCCAACCTGAACAGATTAGAAATTCTGGGGTGGGGGAAGGTGGGAGCCGTAGGTGGGACAGCAGTCTACAATATAACAAGCTCTTCAGTGACTCTACTTTCAGGCAATGGCTTTCAATCTTGAAAGTGGAAGTCACTCAGTCGTGTCTGACTCTTTGCTAACCCCATGAACTATACAGTCCATGGAATTCTCTAGGCCAGAACACTGGAGTGGGTAGCCTTTCCCTTCTTCAGAGGATCTTCCCAACCCAGGGATCCAATCCAGGTCTGCTTCATATAATCACTTTGAACACCTTGAAAAAGCATCTATGCCCAAGCCCCATCCCATAAAAGAATCTGATTTAATAGGATTAGGCCAACTGTTATTATTACTACAGCTATTGTTGTATAAATAAATAGATAGATAGATCCTACCCATCCACCCACAGGTCATTCTGATGAAGAAACAGATTTGAGAGCTGTTCTTACATGTTCACAGTACAGGTCACTGACCAACCCTTTACTGGAATAACCAATAGTTCAACAGCCTTGCAAGAGAATAATACTTTGTTACAGACATATTATTAAATGAAATAAACAAAGAAAAAGAAATACTGCCCAGAATATCAAATCATAAAAGAGAAAAGAAAAAGTGTTTAAGATAGAAACAATAGCAACAACAACCAAAATAGACCAACTAGAATAACCCTTCAATTTTGCATCATCATCTATACTTTTCAAACTAGATTTCACCTGATTTAAACTTGTCTAAAGCGTTGTGCATTCACAACTCACCAGGGAGAAGGAAAAGAATATTAATCAGTTTAGGTAAATGGTCGCTTCAATAACTTAAGGGAAAGCAATGTCATATCCCTAATATATATCTGTCATTTTTATGAAACCATTTTGTCCCACTTGGTGTCCCAGCTACTTGTTCCAAATCCTAAAGTATTAGTTTTACAAGCATCCTCTTTGCTGGGATGGAAATTTTGACTTTTGAGCATACAGCAATACTTCAGAAATTTCTTGGGAGACTCAGCAATATACCTGTCAGAAAAATCATCATTTTAATAACTCATTATGATGGACACACCGTAAAGAAAACAAATCTGATGGGAGTTCTTTGACCTTGACAAATGTCCTCTTTTTCCTAGATGAGATTAAATCAAATGGTATTCTTAAGTTCATCTAATATTTGAGGGGAGGGGTAAGAAGGGAGAGCAGAGGGAGTATTACCTTTCGAAGAAGTAATAAATAAGTGGCAAAAATGAATGAGCTTTGGCTTACTGTAGACACAGAATAGAATTCTCTCTGCCAAGTGACAGACCCTCATCATCATTTGCAGGTCAACCTTCAGACTAACACTCCTGTGTAGAAATGGATTAATACAACTCATAGAAAAATTGGGACCCAGCTGGAATGTCCTCTCAAGGTACAGCATATGACCAATTCTGAGTTCAGCTCCTCCATAGCACTTTACCATCTGGCAATAAACTGTCATTGACAGGGTCAGTTGCCTTTGTTCATGATGTTTCTTCCTTTAAAAAACACCATTTCTTGCTCCCAGCCCTGATGTCTTCTGATCAGTTGCTCTTCCCCAAGAACCTTTTCTCAACCACTCGAGACAGTGTTTCTCAAACTACCTACAGTGATTGACCAGATTTTTTGATTCTTTATTTTTTAAATTTTCAGTTCACCACAGACCAATACTTTTGTAAATGCCCAGTTAAAATTAGCTACTAGAAAGTTATATCTAAAGGGGCATATAAAATGCATGTTCATTTTTTAAAACTTATATCAACAAACATAAAATTACTCTGTTCAATTGCTGCAAGTTTCTTCATGTTGATTCTCAATATCTGTGCTTATCTCTGTGCAGACCAGCCAAACTCGGTTTGTAGACTAGGACTGATTCATTAAAAGCATCTTGAGTGGATTTATTCTGGATAACATAGATAGTTTCTTCTTCTCTACAACCTAGAATAAACATTTGGCAACTTCCTACACAGTTGTTGGATCTCCTGAATGTTATAAAATAAATAACTTTATAGTATAAAATAGATAACTAATGTGAATATACTGCAGAACATAGAGAACTCTACTTAATATTAGCTCTGTGGTGACCTCAATGGGAAAGAAGTCCAAAAGGGAGTGGATGTATGTATGTGTTTGGATGATTCATTTTGCTTTACAGTAGAAACTAACAACTAAAAGCAATGATACTCCAGTGAAAATTGATTTTAAAAAACTCTAACTATATAGGGAAACTTCTTGAAAGCAAAGCCCATGTCACTGAAGTTTTAGTCAAAGAATGCCTAATCTGGGGTCAACTTTAACAATCCAAAGTGGCTAACTGGTGAAGAATCTGCTTGCCAATGTCAGAGACACGGGTTTGATCCCTGGTCCAGGAAGATCTCACATGCCGTGGAGCAACTAATCCCATGTCCCACAGCTATCGAGACTTTGCTCTGCAACAAGAGAAGCCACCACATCGAGAAGCCTGTGCACCACAACTAGAGAGTAGCCCCCACTCTCCTCAACTAGGGAAAAGCCCATGCAGCAAAGAAGACCCAGCACAGGAAAAATTATGAGATAAATAAAATTATGAAAACAAGACATTTTTCTCCACAATGAATTTACCAGACTCATAAGCATGTAGATCCCAGGGTAGGTCAAGGAATGATTTATCCTCCAATTCAATAAATATTTTCTCTAATGCTATCCAAAGCAAGTCCTGAAACCCAAGTGCCAATGCTAATGCCTAGTATATATACTGCAGTGTGGTACTATATATACATATAGTATAATGCAAATATCCTTACCAAAATGCCACTTTTCTGAACAGGCACCATTCACAAAGTAGTAGCTACTAGGAGCATGCAAAGATGATGAAACATATTCTCTTTTTCTAAGGAGGTAACGAAATTTATATTAATTGAGGTTCCTAAGAGAAATTGAACAAATAGGATAAGTATGTGTGTGTGTGTATATATGAATATGTGTATATATATGTCTATGTCTGTGTGTGTGTCTATAAAGAGAGACAGAGAGAGAAAAAGAAAGAGATTGAGATTTATTTTAAGGAATTGGCTCATGTGATTGGGCAGGCTGGTAGGTCCAAAATCGACAGGGTAGACTGTCAGGCTGGAGCCTCAGGGAAGAACAATGATACAGCTCAAATCTGAAAGCTGTTTGCTACAATTTCCTTTTGCACAAGGGAAGGTCAGATTTTTGTTCTATTCAGGTTCTCAACTGATTGGACAAAGTTGACACAAATCACAGAGGGCAATATGCCTTACTCCAAATCCACTCATTAAAACGATCCTCTCATCAAAAACACCATATCACAGAAACTTTCAGAATATTTGACCAAATATCTGAAAGACTGGGACCCAATCAAGTTGACACATGAGGTTGACCATCACAATATCCTGATTAGAGCCATAATTCATGTACACAGAAGGCAGTAAAGGAAAGGAGGAAGAGTTAAGGGCCAATGAATGGAACAAACTCTTTATGACTTCCTCCCACTGCTCTTAGGATACAGAACTAATTCTTAACATGACCTTTAAAGTTTTGCATCATCTGGGGCCCAGTTTCCTGTCATGTCATGTCTAACATCACTCTATCCCTTCCTTTCAGAGCTCTAGCTATTGCCTATGTTCAAGTCCTCAATCATTCCATGTCCTCTCAAGTCACTGGGCTTAAATCCAGCATACCCACTTCCCCACATCCTTTTACTTCTCACTTCCTACTCACCTTACACTCTCAGCTCAAACCGTATTTCCTAAAAGAATCTTCTTTGACCCTGAGCCCAAGGCTGCAGTCTTTGTCAGGATAGTTTATTTTACCTTCTCATTAACTATGATCTTCTTTGTTGTACTAACACCAACTTACAATTACAGATTTATCACTGCAATTAGTCAATGACTTCCAGCCTCCCTCCGCTAGATTGCAAGCTCCATGGGAACTGGGATTCTCCTATCATTGTAGCCTCAGTGCTCAGCTCACCATTTTGTTCCCCAAAAATCAGGCACCAAATAAGTATGTGTTGAGTGAATTAATGAATAAATTCCAGAAACAAAATACAAAATGCTTCACAGATTTTCATAGCCATTCAGAATGAAAGAAAAGGGAAGAAGAAAGTGAGAAGTGTTAGAAAAGCATTGAATGAGTTTCCTCAAAAAATTAAAAATAGGACTACCATATAATCCAGCAATTCTACTTCCTGGTAAACACCCAAAGGAGATGAAAATAGGATATCAAAAACATATCTGAACTCCCATATCTATTGCAACATTATTCACAAGAGCCTAGACATGGAAACAACCTAAGTTCTCATTAAAGAATGAATAAAGTCTGATGTAGATAGATACAATTCAACCATGAGAAAGAAGGAAAGCCTACCATTTATGACAACATAGATGGGTTTCGATGGCATTAAGCAAAGTGATATGTCTAACAGCGAAAGACAGATACCATACCGCCACATTTATAAGGGAATCTAAATAACTCAACTCACAGAAAGAGAGACTAGGGTGGTGGCTACCAGGACTGAGGAATGGGAAAATTGAGATGATAGTCAGAGGGTACAAATGTGCAACCAGGAAATAAGTAAGATCTGGGAATCTAATGCACAACACTGTAATTATTGTCAACAATATTGTATAGACCATAATACTTCAAAGCTGCCAAGAGATTCAGCCTTGGATGGTCTCACCACAGAAAAGAAATGATAATTATCTGACAAGATAGAGGTAACTAATGCTATGGTGGTAATCAAATCAACTCAACAAGTTCTACAGCTTTGTTATATGTCAGTTGTATTTCAATAAAAAACAAACAAACAAATATGCAAACTGTATCAGAAGGGGTACTTTCTCATTGATCAGTAATTTTCTATCATGAAAAGAAGACCAGAGATAAACTAGTAGTTTTCCTACATTATGGCAGAGTAACTCTCCTAGAATGACTTCCTTCCTATCTCTTCCTCTTTCTCACACCAATATTAGGTCATAAAATTTCTTCAAAATCACTTGGCTTTAGTTTATTTATATGTCTAATTACCTTGTTGGCATTTTGTTAACTTTTAAAAAAATATGAATGTTCATTAATTTCTGAGATTAGATATATAAATCTGAAAGGTAACTGTGTAATAACACATCCACCCGATAAAACACACAATTTAGTTATATTAATAGCACACTAAAAATATCAGCAATTGCACATGTATGTCAAAAGATGACAAGGATAATAAAGCTCAAAAAGCATTGTTCAGTAATAACACTGAGAAGCACAGTAAATGAGGTATCTTTAAATAAACTGCTTTCAGAATAAGGACCTGTTGTTGCAAATTACAATATCAAGGAGGCAGTAAAACTGAATGCTCTAAAGGTTTGTAAATTAAAGCAAAAATGAGAACTTTAAGTAGCATTCATTATCCTGATTTAGCAGAGGAGATACAGAAAGTCAGTCATAATTACCAAGCTAAGTTGCAGGAAAATACCAGCAGAATCAGACTCCACAAAGAAGTTACTATTGATGGGGAAAAAAAAAATCTCCATCAAAGCACCCAGAAAGTTTCCTCTGTTTTTGTTTTCCTTAAGTCTAGATGGCAGATAATTTTATCTTCTTTTGGAGACTCTTCTGCATTCTCATTTTCCTAAATTTGAAAAAAATGTACAAAAACAACCCAGAAGTAATTTAGGTACCAAAAGATACAATATATTTAAAGTTGTGAAAAGTTTTGAAGTCAACACTTTTCCAGATAGAGAACACTTGGTATTCACTTTCACTTCTTCATTTGCTTATTTCAGGTATCATTTCTGAGAATGTATCACTTCCGGGATACTGTCCTTGGTTCTAGGAATACAAACATGCTCCCAGTCTCCTCCTAATATTTTCCCTCTGGGGCAGGAGATCTGGACACTGCCAATAATTAAGGGAGTCAGCCTTGTTATTTCATCCTTATGTCACTTCCCAGAAAATTAATCAGACACAATCTCTATTAAACATACATTGTACATATTTATTCAGTAAACACTTCTTTTGTTACTGATAATGAACTCTGTGTCAAGCACCATGGGCATAACAAGGGTGGAAACAGACTTCGCCTACAAGAAAATCACTAGCACAGCCTACAGATCAAATGTAGAAACCTATAACATTTTTCAAAGTTGTGTTCCCTTCTTGGAGCAGTATTCCTGTGACTCTGCTGAGTATTTGTTTCTTGACGACCCTGAATAAACTATTCCAATTCCTGAATGTGCTATGCATCAGTTAGGACTCCATTTGCCTGAATGCAGCAGAAAGTCCAAATGCTGTGGTTTACTCATTTGAGGTTTATTTTTCTCACAAGAAAAAAAAAAAAGAAAACAAGTAGTTAGTTCAAAATGCTGTCAGTCTCCCTCTCCCTTTCCATCTTTCCACGAACTGTTACCTTCCCTAGTGGGATTTCTACAAGAGAAGGTGGTATCCAGAAATATGTTTGACTAAACAAAGGTTAAAAATAGAGTAGTCATATCCTAGTTAATGTCAACTGGTAAGAAACAGAAAAGAAATATATGAAAGCATAATGTTCATAATACAGATGTCAAGAATTGAGAAGAATAATTCTTTACACAGGATAGAGGAAAATGAATCTGGAGAATGTTAGTGGTCCCTGAAAAAGACAAAATGAATTACTGAGTTTTTCCTGTCTGAGTAGGCAGTGTAGATTATACAAAACCAATCATGACAATTCAGGTCAGATATTACAAAGCAGCAGTAATGTTAAAGTCCCTGGGCAGTCTCACTGGTAGCACCCTGCCAAATGCTTTCTGCATTTCTTCATTCATCTTATCACAATTTTATCAGTCAGGAGCCCAGCATGAAACAGATGGCACGGTCCAAGGGGCTTTCATAGAGATTCTATTTACAGAAGAGGCAGCAAGTTTAAAGGAAATGAACAAGGAATAGGCAAACTTTCACCATCTCTAGTCAGAGAGGTCAAGGGTTGAGTGATATTCCAAGAACCCAGAGGCAGCAGGTCTGAGTATAAGAGAGTGCTAGCCAGCAAGATGTGTTCTTCCTGGGAGGACCACAGCCAGCCTTCAGTGATCCCGCAGGGCATGAGCTGGAGAATTAGTTGTTGTTTTAGTCGCTAAATTGCATCAAACTCTTTATGACCCAATGGAGTAGCCCCCCAGGCTCCTCTGTCCATGGGATTTTCTAGGCAAGAATACTGGAGTGGATTGCCATTTCCTTCTCCAGGAGATCATTCTGACCCAGGGAATGAACCCATGGCTCCTGCATTACAGGTGGATTCTTTCCCACTGAACTGCCAGGGAAGCCCAAGCTGGAGAAAACACGTGCTTTATTTCACTCTCCATCAGCATTTCCATCTCCTAGTAGTTCTCCCCATCACATGAACCCAGTGGGAAACCAGAAGGCAAGAGGACGAGTCAGATTCCTGGGCCGCAGTGCAAAATGGAGAAGCGAAGAAAATGGGATTAGAGAGACAAAAAGACCTCCAGCACAAACCCTACAAGACAGAAATTTTCGTTTTTGCTGGATTACAGATGTAGAAACAGAGGCTCCAGCATATCAGCTCACTCACCTGAAGAGTGAATCTGAAACTGGTTCTGACTACAGAGCCCCAGCACTCAGCCTTCAAATTAAAATGGCCAAATGGAGTCATATGACTGAATTTATCCCTAGTCTAAGAGATGAGATGTATGGATGGTCTAGTTTTGTACAGTTATTACAGAATTAAGACTGCATTAGGAAACTGCCTGCAAGTCATCTTATCAGCTAAGCTACAGACCAGTGATTCTTAAAATCTGGTACCCAGACTAGCAGCATCAATGTGGCAAATGGGTGTCGTGTCATGTCATACACTCATTGCCAACTCCCAATCTACTGACGCAGAAACTCTGGGAGAAAGCCTAGCATTTGTATTTCACTTTCTCTCCAAGTGACTTTGACAAATGCTCAAGTTCGACAGCCACTGCAATAGTTGCTTCACATTGAAATAGAAGAAAAAGTCGAAACTCTTTGAGTAGCACTTCTCTTTACTTCCTTAGCATCAGCAACCAAACCCAGGAAGACCCCTCAGCTTAACACACGACAGCGTGCTCCATCCACCTGTCAAAGGAGAAGTCACCAGGCTTTGAATCCAGACAAGCAGGCAACACATACTATTGTGGTGCTGGCTAATGCCCTCTTTTGCAGTTAACCTGAAGTGGCCTGATTCACGAGAGACTTGGTCACAGATGCCGGAGAAAGGAACAGATGCCGTGGAAAGGAAAATGGGATATGCATCCCTAATCCTCTTCCCAACAAACTGTGTTCTGTCATAGGTCCATGGCAACTGTTCCCTGACCCCCCGAAGGTAAACCAGAACACACCAATCCCTGATGATCAACCAGGACATGCCACTTGGCACACAAATACGATCTTTCTGAATGGAACTTCCATTTTTAGATTCCTGGTAATTGACAGACTGCTGTGGATTAAAGAATCACCTCAAAACTGTGCTTTTTCTACCATTTTCTGCAACGTGAAACACTTCTTTTTTTAAAAAATTAATTTATTTTTTTTTGCAACGTGAAACACTTTTAACACTTCAGAGTACACAACTACCCCCTCAGGTGCTTGTTAAAATCCAGAGCCCCCTTCCCAGGCCTCACTTCCAAGACTGATGTCACATGCCAGGGATAGAGGTAGGGGATCTGCATATTTACCAAGCTCCCTTTGTGCCTCTTGAACATCTATTGCAGAGACCACACTGACCACACTGAGTGGTCAGAGATACTGGCCCAGGAGTTGGACCAACCTGGGTCTATATTCCAGCTCCACTTTGGCATCCATTGTCTTGGGTAAGTGATTCACCTCTTTGTAGCTCTGATTCCTCCTCTGTAATCTTGGAATAAACTGAAGTACCTGTATCATAGACTTGCTGGTAAAACCTAAAGAAGAGAGTCCAGGCACAGCCCTCAGCACAGCGCAATCACTTGTTAAACAGAAAATCTCAGCCACTATTTCCATACTGATAATGAGGACCATCACCATTGCCTCAATTACATGCGTCAGAGAAGAAGATGATATAACGGTGCCTCTTTCTTCTGATAATTCTCTTCTCATGTATCTGAATTATAACCTATTGGCTCTTTGTAATGAGTTTCCTATAAAATGAAATTGAATTTAAAAATGTCACACCCCCCTGATACGTGGGCGGGGGACATAACAAAATAGCTTATGAGCTGGCAGCTGATTACTTGAATTCTCCTGCGCCTCCAATATCTTGGCCATTTTCCGAAGTAATCAGGTCCAACAAATTTCATTCAGAAGAAAACAGTAAATGATTCAACAAGCCCTTGAGTCATCATGCTATGTGATGTCTACGCAGATCTCACTGTCAATGGGACATTCCATGGACACAGCCAAAGAGACAAGGTTTTCGGGCTTATTTCAACACTGTCACTTCCTTTAATGAGCAAGAGGGAAGGTGAGGACTAGCTAGCACATATTCAGCCAAGTCGACACTTGCCCATGCCCTTGATGGGAAACCATATCATACCCCTGAAGCTATGGAGAACAAGAGTTAGGGGCATCTCACTGGAGTTTCTTCCTGAGGCAACCATATGCAAGGAACAGGTTCTGGCATTGGAACACTTGGTTTCTCTAGGACTCATTCTCTCTGAAGACTCCTACACTTCCTTTGGACCTCTCTTAATCCATTGTCATTTGACATTTTGTTTATATACACTGGGGTCACTGTCTGGATTACCAAAAAAAAAAAAAAAACAGGAGTATAAGAAGTATATTAATGACCTATTAGACATAGTGTTTTGAATATTGCTATGAGCACCACATGCCATAAATAAGCCATGTGAATTATTTGATATTCAACCATTCCTGACCTTTCAAAGCAGCAATTCCATATGGTTCAACCTAACACATGCTGTCTCCTCTGCCTAGAAGCCTCTTCTCCAGGCTCCTTTGCCAATAATGCCTACTCCTGCCAGTTTAACTCATCATTTCCAAGACCTGTCTTTCCTAAGGATGTCAATTCTCTCTATGAGAGTCTGTGTGATCCCAACCATTGCTTCACCACAGTGCTGATCTTATTTATAATTTCTTATTTTTGACTAGTTATTTCAATGATACTGCTCCCTCTTCCAAGATGATAAATTCCATGAAATAAGACTGTGCTCTTTTGATCACTCTTGTTTCTCTAGTGGCCAGGTGGTGCTAGTGGTAAAGAACCTGCCGACCAATGCAGGAGATGTAAAAGACGTCGGTTTTATCCGTGGGTGGGGAAGATCCCCTCGAGGAGAGCATGTCACCCCACTCCAGTATTCTTAAGAATTCCATGGACAGAGGAGCCTGACAGGTTACAGTCCATGGGGCTGCAGATTCAGACATGACTGAAGCAACTTAACCACACACGTTTCTCTAGTACAATGCCTAGTACTTCCTATGTGTGTGCTCAGTCACTCAGTTGTGTCCATATCATTAAGACTATGGTCTTTCAAGTAGTCATGTATGGGATGTAAAAGCTGGACCATAAAGAAGGCAGAGAACCAACCAAAGAATTGATGCTTTCCTACTATGGTGCTGGAGAAGACTCTTGAGAGTCCCTTGGACTGCAAGGAGATCCAACCAGTCAATCCTAAAGGAAATCAACTCTGAATATTCATTGGAAGGATTGATGCTGAAGCTCCAGTACTCTGGCTACCTGATGCGAAAAGCTGACTCATTGGAAAAGACTCTGATGCTGGGAAAGATGGAAGGCAGGAGGAGAAGGGGCTGACAGAGGATGAGATGGTTGGATGGCATCACTGATTCAATGGACACGAACTTAGGCAAACTGGGAGATGATGAGGAACAGGGAAGCCTAGTGTGCCGCAGTCCATGGGGTCGCAAAGAGTTGGACATGACTTGGCGCCTGAACAGCAAATATAATAAATCATATTCCATCTCTTACAGCTGAACAACAACAATGCACATGAACCTGGTGTGACAGAATATCTCCATGATATGGAAGAGGCAAGCTATTCAACTCTCCAGCTATTTCCTCAAATTATGGAGTTGGTTAAAGGGAAGATGATCTATGTGATTTTTGTTGACCCCATGCAGGCTTGTTTTTAGCTTCCACCAGTAGCTTCTGTCCCAATTTTAGGCACTAAGATCAATTTCCTTCTGAGCTGGGGAAGATTTAAGTTCTTAACCTCAAATTCTTTGAACATTAATAAATCTGGTTGCTAAGCCTCTGATTCACCCACAGTTCTGATAAATTGCCATAATCCTTTTAGTCCAATCCTGCCAGCTGTCTTGGTCTTAGAGTCTAGATCTCTGTGTTATTCTGGTCCTGTCGCTTGAAAACCATTCCTTTGCTCTTATCTGCATGCAAGGCATCATCGACTGCTCGCTTGCCAACCTCATCTTTGTTTTGACACCAGAATGTTCCACCAGACCCCCTGTCCAAGGGTAAAAATAAGATACCATATGGATTCATCCCACATATTTAGGAGCATTTCAAGGAAGGGCAAGAGAGAAACTCACAAACATGGAATGAAAATTCTTAGCACAGTTCACTGAATTCAGAGAGAATGAGTTCTAAAGCCTGACTTGCCCCTTGGTAATCCTAGGTCATTCCTCAAATTTTTAAATAAGAATATATTTATGTCATTAAGTTGCTGGGGAGATTACATAAGAAAACATCTGCATGTCTAGCACAATGCCTGGCAATATCAGAAACACAGACTACATTGTAACTATAATTATTTCTCACTAACAAAAAGAGACTGTAACTGTTAAAATTATACTTTCTCCCCCAATATCAGAATAAAAAGGAAATTGCTTTCACTCCAAAATCTTTATTGCATCTTTATTGGCCCACAGTATCCTGTAACTGGCTGGACTGGGTCAATTAAGAATCAAGTGGTCATTAAAGATACTGGTAGCTAAGATTCTTACTGTTCACTAAAACCAAATAACCATTTTTGCTTCTAACTGTTTTTCTGTATCTTTTTTCTTCCAATTGCACCCAAATTCTCAGATCTCAGAGACCCGTAGACTAATGCTTTTGGCAAGCATCATCACCATTAGCAAACTTGCCCCTTCTCTCTGGATCTCTACATCTCCTTCATTTCTGCCCATTTGTAGGAGCTTCTTTCTGAGTAGTCACCAAGACTAACCTTTGGTATAAAAACTGGTCCATTTCAGATGAGAACCACTGACCAATCTATTAACACTGGCACCATTAACTCTAAACTATGCATTTCAAACTTCCCTTGTGGTCCAGTGGTTAAGAATCTGCCTTCCAAAGCAAGGGATGAAGATTTGATCCCTGGTTGGGGGACTAAGATGCTACGTTTATTATTTTTGTTGTTGTCAGTCACTAATGGGTTTTCGACACTTTTGCGACCCCATGGACTGTAGCCTGCCATATTCCTCTGTCCATGGTATTCTCCAGGCAAGAATTCTTGAGTGGGTTGCCATTTCTTCTTCCAGGGGATCTTCTCAACCCAGGGATCAAACATGTCGAGGGGTAACTAAGCTTGCATGCTGCAACACCACAACAAAAGTTCCTGAGTGCCAAGAGTAAGAGCGGAAGATGCAAAATAAGTAAATAAACATTTAAAACCCTTTATTCATTAAACAAACAAACTATGCAACCATGGTCCTTAAGTATCTATCCAGACATTAATACTACTGATCACACACCTTTTCTGCAAACAAAGGGCTCATACCATCTTTACCTTTTTTATTTCCAGTTTCTTTCATTTATTGACCTTTCTGTAAAATATACAAAATATCACATTTTGCATCTTATAAAATTCATCTATGGGAGGATTTCTGGGCTTAAAGTGATTTCATTTTCCTGTTCATCTCTCTGTAAACTTTTTCTGCCTTGCTTTCCCTGTCTGCACGGCCCCTCCCCTCACCTGGCTGGGGTTTTCCTTTTAATTATGTGTTTAGTTTTTAAAGGATAGCTCATTCCATAAGGCTTAAATATCAAAATGTACTAAAAGGTTGCAATGAAAAGAATCCCTTCCATTCCACTGTTGTTCATGTCTTATTTATCATCCAGAGATTTTTATTCACATACTGGCCAATACAGACATGTGCTTCTTTTTACACAGAGAGTAGCATACTGTACCCGCTGTTCTATATTTCACTTCTTATTCATTTAAATTTATTCTTAATATTTTGTCACATGAATGCATACTGAGCTGCCTTATGCTTTTTTACAACTGGATATTCCCCCATGGTGGGGATATATCATAACTTATTTAGGCAATATATCATAACTTAGTCAATGGACATTTAAGCTAAGTTGAAGGATTTAGCTATTACGATGATGCGAATCATTTAACATAGATCATTTCCCATGTATTTGATTATAATCATAGGATAAATGTCTTGAAGTAGACTTGCTGGGTCAGAAGATACACATACACAATATAAATATTCACATATCCTACAGCCCTCCATAGGGTTGTGCCATTTACAGTCTAAACAAAATTGTGAGTCAGTAACTGACCAGCAAAAGAGATGAACTCTTTGAAATTTTGCCAGTTTGATAGTCAAAGAATCATATACCACTGTGTATTCAGTTACATTTTTCTTACTCTGAGTGAAGTTTAGCATCTTTTCAAATCTTGGAGTCATTTTTATTTTCTTGTCTCAGACTTGTATATTTGTAAACACTGGCCTTTTTTTAACTGAATTGTCTTTACATTGTAAATTTTTGAACCTCTTATATATTGGTAATATTTGCCCTTTGTCGACAACATGTGTTAAAAAATACTCTATGTCCATTCTCTTATTGAAGGGGAAGGGAATAAACTTAAGTTCATTTAATTTACTTCTTATTTTTATATAACTTATTTTATCTTTTTTATTTTATAGATTCTGGGTTTTAAGTTCTTACTACGAAAGCCATCTCAAAGTTTAAAAACATTCCTATTTTTCTTCTAGTAATTTTATAGTTTTTTTTTCACTTACAAATTTAATCTGTGGGAGTTTTTCACAATGTTTAAGCATGGATTCATGCTTTTATTTTCTCCTAGATGTCTGCTCTGTAGTCCTGAGCTCATGTATTAATGGCTTGGCTTTCCTTAATGGTCTGAGAAGTCACTATCCTCAAGTATTCAGTTCAGTTCAGTTACACAGTCATGGCTGATTCTTTGCAACCACACAGACTGTAGCACACCAGGCTTCCCTGTCAATCACCAACTCCCAGAGCTTGCTCAAACTCATGTCCATCCAGTCAGTGATGCCATCCAACCATCTCATCCTCTGTCTTCCCCTTCTCCTCCTGCCTTCAGTTCAGTTCAGTCGCTCAGTCATGTCTGACTCTTTGCAACCCCATGAATTGCAGCACCCCAGGCCTCCCTGTCCATCACCAACTCCCAGAGTTTACTCAAACCCATGTCCATTGAGTTGGTGATGCCATCCAGCCATCTCATCCTCTGTTATCCCCTTCTCCTCCTGCCCCCAATCCCTCCCAGCATCAGGGTCTTTCCCAATGAGTCAGCTCTTCTCATCAGGTGGCCAAAGTATTGGAGTTTCAGCTTCAGCATCAGTCCTTCCAATGAACACCCAGGACTGATCTCCTTTAGGATGGACTGGTTGGATCTCCTTGTAGTCCAAGAGACTCTCAAGAGGCTTCCCAACACCATGGTTCAAAAGCATCAATTCTTCAGTGCTCAGCTTTCTTCACTGTCCAACTTTCACATGACCACTGGAAAAACCATAGCCTTGACTAGATGGAGCTTTGTTGGCAAAGTGATGTCTCTGCTTTTTAATATGCTGTCTAGGTTGGTCATAAACTTTCCTTCCAAGGAGTAAGCATCTTTTAATGTCATGGCTGCAGTCACCATCTGCAGTGATTTTGGAGCCCAAAAAAATAAAGTCTGACACTGTTTCCCCATCTATTTCCCATGAAGTGTCGGGACCAGATGCCATGATCACAGTTTTCTGAATGTTGAGCTTTAAGCCAACTTTTTCACTCTCCTCTTTCACTTTCATCAAGAGGCTTTTTAGTTCCTCTTCACTTTCTGCCATAAGGGTGGTGTCATCTGCATATCTGAGGTTATTGATATTTCTCCCGGCAATCTTGATTCCAGCTTGTGCTTCTTCCAGTCCAGCATTTCTCATGATGTACTCTGCATATCCAATACTACCTCAAATATTAATCCCATATTTAAGTGAATCTGCTTCAAGACATCAAATTCTATCTTTGATTCAGCTCATGTGTCAAGACCTGACTCTTTTTATTATGAACCTTTATTGTATATACTAATATCTGGCAAAGCAATTTATCTTTTGATATAAATTAAAACCTAACTACTGACATTTTATTAGGAATCATGTCTAATTTATAGAACAAATGAGAAATGGTTGAGATCTTTGTCACACTGGGTCCTTCCACACAAGAGTATTGTTTGCCTTTTAATTTGTCTATGCTTTCTTCATAAAGATCTCATGTATTTCTAATTAATCCTTTGTAACTTATCTTTTGTGTTACAATTAGAAGTAGTTTTTTTTCTAATTGGTTTATTTGAATACGTAAAAACTATTGATAAAATATATACTTTCAGTCCCTGTAACTTCCTGAATTATTATTTCTAGGAGTTAATTCTGTTATATTTTTGTTAGGGAAATTAAATAAATAGTCTTTTCAGGCTTCAGAGTCAAAGCAGAGCAAGCCTCTGACCTTGCTTCTCACCTGCCTGGACACTGTCCTAACTGGGAGTGACTGCCTGCTATGAGTCCAAGACTTGCAGCTCCATAGGTAAAATAGGAGGACTGTTGAGACTGTTGAATCCCTGGAGGGGGTGTGGTCAACCAGGCCCCAGGCTTAACAACACTTAAGTTGTACATGACAAGTAGTATAGTTCATAGTAGTTAGGGCCCTTAGTCATGTTCAACTCTTTGTGACCCCATGGACTGCAGCATGACAGGCTCTTCTGTCCATCACCAACTCCCAGAGCTTTACTCAAACTCATGTCCATCGAGTCAGCAATGCCATCCATCATCTCCTTTGTTATCCCCTTCTCCCACCTTCAATCTTTCCCAGCATCAGGGTCTTTTAAAATGAGTCAGTTCTTCACCATCAGGTAGCCAAAGTATTGGCATTTCAGCTTCAGCATCAGTCCTTCCAATGAATATTCAGGACTGATCTCCTTTAGGATGGACTGGTTGGATCTCCTTGCAGTCCAAGGGACTCTCAAGAGTGTCCTCCAACACCACAGTTCAAAAGCATCAATTCTTCGGCACTCAGCTTTCTTTAGAGTCCAACTCTCACATCCACATATGACTACTGGAAAAACCATAGCTTTGATTAGATGGATCTTTGTTGGCAAAGCAATGTCTCTGCTTTTCAATATGGTGTCTAGGTTGGTCATAACTTTCCTTCCAAGGAGTAAGCGTCTTTTAATTTCATGGCTGCAGTCACCATGACTTTGGAGTGATTTTGGAGCCCAAAAAATAAAGTCTGACACTGTTTCCATTGTTTCCCCATCTATTTGCCATGAAGTGATGGGACTGGATGCCAATGAAACCAGAGCAGCAATTTGCTCACAGATTGATCTGATATCAGTCTGTGTCCTGGGATTATAAACAGGAAGCTAACTGAAATCTCTGAAGACTCACCCAGGAGCGGTCTGCTGGCTGGTATCTTTTCCCAATTAGGATTCCAGGTATGCTGTGACATGGGACTTCCCAGCACTAAGTCTGGATGTTGTTCAAAACCCAATTTGGGGATGTATCCTCTGCTGTTTCTATTTTTCTTTTCTTTTAATGTTAGTATATTGAAAGTAAGCTAGATAATTCTCTAATAAATATTTATATTATTTATTTGTATATAACAAGCAGCTTTTTTTGTTAAAAACCCTTCCTCTGAACCTGAGACGAGAGCGAAAGCTTTCGGCAAAACAATTTTCCAGGTATACAATCATGTCATCTGATAATAGAGATCCTTTATTTCTCATCATACATTTTTATATCTCTAATTTTATTCTTGATCCAACTACGTTAGCTAGTGCCTCCAATGTAATATAAAACACAGTATAGCACAAACTTAACACCAGTTGCTGCTGACCTCAGTTGGAAATGTGTTTTTCATCGGATATGCTGGTTTATGGGATGGGTTGTTCCTTAAGATGACATTTTATCAACTTCAGAAAGAATTCATGTAAGTTTATTGATTGTACTTATCCTGAGTGGAAGTTGAATTTGTTCAAATACTTTTTCAGCATACATGAAGCAAATTATGATTTTTCTCTTTATATCATGACCAAACTAGCTCAACATCACAAAACCTTTTAATAGGGACTATTTACTTATGAATGATAATTATTTAGGCATAGGTACTGGTATTGGGATTAGTGATCTGTAGTAGTATTTTTTCCTTCTCAACCATCTGTGTTTGATTTTGGTAACAGTTCTGTTCTCTCTCTTTAAAAAAAAAAAAAAAAAAAGGAAATGTTCCATCACCCTTTTTCTGTGCTCCTAACCAGTTTGAACAGTGGTAAAATTTTCTATTGATTAATAGTTTGGTAGTACCCACCCCTGTAAAACTACCCTGGTGCTTTTTGTTGCTATCACCTGGACATTTTACTGTTTCTTCTACAGAAATCATTCTACTTTTATTGTGTGTTTTTTTTTTTTTTCCTGTGGACACTTTTGAAGAATTCGTTTTTCTATCAAAATGTCCATTTTCATTGTGGTCAGTTTTGCCGCACAGAACAGCTTGTAGGAAAATGGGTGTTTTGTTTGATTCTTTGTGGAGCATTATTGCCGTTAGTCTTCAGAACCACGCTGTGGCCAGATGGCTCTGATGCCACCTACTTCACCCCTGGTTCTGCCCTGACTGCTGCAAACAGAAGCATCACTTTCTGCCTTTCACACCGTGCTCTTCACCTTCAGAAACTGCTGACAGTCTGGGTTCTGCCAAGACTGGCCTCTTCCTCCCCTGCTTCCTCCAGTTCTCTGGTGTGGTCTCTACATGGACCCAGTTTTGCTGGGTTGTTTTTTTTTTAAGCTTTTACAAATATTTTTGGATTCTTTCCAGAGATGATCAAAGGTTTTATCTTTGCTTTATATTTTTCTTGATGTTTTAGGATGGTTTGCATAATGAGAGGGTGAATTACTAAGTTAAGGAGACTTTTTCATATCAGATGTCCTTTTTTTTCATTCTTTTAAAGCATTTTTGTAGTGTTGAAATCATTTTGGGTTAGACTTGAAATTAATTAAAATTTTGCTTTAGAGAAACTTTACGTATCTAGAAAAGAGACTAAAAGCATGAGATAAACTCCTTTTGTAACAGAACAGTTCTATAAAATGCCTCTTACTCTCCACAAGTCTTAATGCCTCTAGAGAGAATAGGTACCATAAATTTTCAGACACAGAGCGGGAAGGAGAGGGTAGGATGAATTGATAGAGTAGCACTGACCTATATACACTACCATGTTAGCTAGCTAGTGGGAAGCTGCTATATAGCACAGGGACCTCAGCTCGATGCTCTGTGATGACCTAGGGGGTGGTATGGGTGGAGTGGATGGGAGGGAATATGTATATATGTACACACATATGTATATGACACATATGCATATGCACACACATATGCATATGCACACACATGTATATGTACATATGTATACACATATATGTGTCACGTGCATATATCTACGCATGTATATGCACGCATGTGTGTGTGCATGTATATGTGCACACACATGTATATGTACACATGTAGATGATTCACTTTGTTGTGCTGAAGAAACTAGCACAACATTCTAAAGCAATTATACTCCAGTGAAAAGTAGTGAAATGATTATGAAGAAAATAAGAAAAACCAAAAAAAAAAAAATCTGTTCCTTTATATAATTATAAGAAAATGATATGCTGCCTGATTGAATATAATTGTCAGGTCATAACATATTATCCTTTTTTTGTACACTGCCCACACCCTAACCCCAACCCTGAAGAAAAAGAAAACTGTTGCCTCTCTAATGGGGATTATTCTCCTAGACTGAGCAAGGCAACCATCTCCACGTCAAAGCTCTCAAATAACAGACAATCTGAAATCCTGCCTCTGGTCATGGAACATGAACTGTGCTTACAAAGGTAAAATGGGGACTGCCCAGAAGAACTCAGATTAGGGGAGGTGTTAAGGGCTTCTCTGTGGCTCAGATGGTAAACCATCTGCCTGCAATGTGGAAGACCGACACTCGACCCCTCAGTCTGGAAGATCCTCTGGAGAAGGGAATGGCAATGCGCTCCAGTACTCTTGGCTAGAGAATTCCACAGACAGAGGAGCCTGGCGGGCTACAGTCCATGGGGTTGAAAAGAGTTGAACACAACTGAGTGACTACACTTTCACTTTTAATGCATTTTATGGGCTTCCCAGGTGCCGCTAGTGGTAAAGAACCCACCGGCCAATTCAGGCGATATAAGAGACACGGGTTCAATCCCTGGGTCGGGAAGATCTGCTGGAGGAGGGCATCGCAACCCACTCCAGCATCTTGCTTGAGAAATCCCATGGACAGAAGAGCCTGGTGGGCTACAGTCCATCGGGTTGCACAGAGTTGGACACGCTGAAGTGACTTATCAGACAAGTACACATGTAATGCATTGTGTAGGGGCAAGAAAGTTTTCTAACCCGTAAAACAGATCATAAGCAACTTAATGAGATCATATGCATTAATCAGGTTTTCTTAAAGGCCTGTCAATCTCCATCCACCCCATTCACTTCCTACATGGCACAGAGTTGCAGATTAATGAACCAGAACTTCACGGTTCCTCCTATTCCCTTATGAAGACAGACAGAGGCTCAATACTTCCTAAGAAATCAAGAGGTACAGAGTGCCCTGGGCCTTGACAGCTACTTTGACAAGTTGTAAAAGTGGGTCGTTGGTTCTCCCACAGGTCACTTGGGACCTGTTTCAAAGAGACATTTGACCTATCACTCAATACTGGGGTAAGAATCTGGCAGACAGAAATCAAAAGTCAAGACAGGCTTGTTCTGTGGATGTCATTATTTTAACCCAACAAAGTAAAAATGCCAAGGCACAAAATAGCAAAGTTGGAAGACATTAAGCATATATATTTTTCTTTTTACAGAAGAGTTCACCACAGGGACTCTTCTAAAGATTCTACTCTTTGAATACTTTTGTGGGGGGTGGGAGGGGGACAATCTAAAAATATTCAGAAACTCTCTCAAGCATACATGTGAGATTCTAATAGCAACAGCAATTACCAATGGTTAGAGGAGACAATTCTTTTATGTGTTGGGGTCCAATTTGATTTTGAAACCATTGTAATCAATTCTGAATTCTATCTACTTTTCATCTTTACTGAAAACATTTTCCTCTAGTCTCTCTCTCAGTGGTAACAACATATTTCTAATTTTTGTAGCTGAAAACTACAGTCATCTTTATTTGCCCACATTGCTCAATTAGTTGTCGGGCCCTGATTATTCTTCCTTCACACAATTAGGCTATCCTGGTGCCATAAACTGTAATGCTTCTTTAGCATTCACTTTTGTAGATCCTTCCTAACTGGTTTTCAGGATTCCAGCCTGGTCTATCTACCTAATGCCTATTTCACTTTCCTGTTCAGACCTCTTGAGTGTTTCCTATTTTCTGGCCAAAGTCTCAGTGCTGTCTTGACCTTCAAAACTCTCCGTGATTCACCCCACTTCTATTTCCAGCATTTTTCATCACTTTCTCTTACCTCTGAAATTGTTTCAGACACTGTATTGCTCTGTCTAGGCTTCCCCATCATTTTATAAAACTTATAGCAAGTGCTGTTTTTCCATGAAGCTTGTTTACGTTTCTTACATATTTACCTGGAATGGTTTTTCAGTCATGTATGGATGTGAGTTAGGTCATAAAGAAAGCTGACCACTGAAAAACTGAAGCTTTCAAATTGTGATGCTGGAGAAGACTCTTGAGAGTCCCTTGGACAGCAAGGAGTTCAAACCAGTCAATCTTAAAGGAAATCAACCCTGAGTATTCATTGGAAGGGCTGATATTGAAGCTAAAGCTCCAGTACTCTGGCTACATGATGCAAAGAACTGACTCATTGGAAAGGACCCTGATGCTGGAAAAGATGGAGGGCAGGATGAGAAGAGGGCAACAGAGAATGAGATGGTTGGATGGCATCACCAACTCAGTGGACATGAGTCTGAGCAAATTCTGGGAGACAGTCAAAGACAGGGAAGCCTGGCATGCTGCAGTTCATGGGGTCGCCAACAGTCAGACACGACTTAGTGACTGAACAACAAGAAGATGACTATAAGACAACACAGTAAAGGCTTTAAAACTTGTATTTAAATATTTCTGTTGCAAGCATATATATATATATATATATATACACACACACATAGATAGATAGATGGATAGATAGATTTTTGCACACATGCAAAAAAAAAAAAAAACTGAATGCAACAATTTTATAGTAAAAAGATACCCATTTTTTTCAATTACTTTTTTCCAAAAAGAATTTGCATTGATAAATAAGAAAACAAGGCCCAAAGAGGTTAAGGAACTTCCCAATATTGGATTAGAGAGCAAGACAGATTTGAATGTATGCCTACCTAACTTCACTACATTTTTAATTTTATGCCTCATCTGGTTAGCGTATCAATGGATGGGAGGTTTCACTCCTCCTATTCACTTAGGGTGACTGAGACTATTTTCATATGACCTACTAAAAAACTAAACATGTACAACAGATCTTTTACATGAGAAGAGTTAAATAACTTGTCAAGCATTAGGTGATGATAGTCAAATGATCTGATTTTCATCTGAGGACTCTCTGTCCCTAGGTGGATGTTACCTTCAAGTTTTGTGAATCCAGTGAAAATCAATCACAACGCCTGTAATGTTTTGCCACATTAGAGAGGAATAAAGGATGCCAGTCTGAAATCTATGAGCCCCTTGGCTCTGTTAAAACCTTGTGTTGCATTTCAGAGAGAAATATACTCCTGTCCAGAGAATTCTATCAAAAGAGGCATTTATACTGATTGGGTATAATGCTACTTACCCTTGCCACAAAAATATTGTTTGTTTTGACTTTGATCATCAAGACAATTCTGTTTACTACCCTTTTCCATTTGCCTATGTGGACACCCAAGGAAAGAGTCAGGATGAGTCTTCTGTAAATGGATTACCATGATTAATTTATACTGCACAACAAAAGTTAACATTTCAAAGTGTGAGCCTTTAACTTCATTAAATGTAGCTTTTTAATTTTCAGGCAAGAGTGCGGTTTCAAAAAAAAAATTAAAAAGATGGAGTGAATGGAGTGTGGCACTGATTCAATTACCAAAGCACTGCAATGTAAACCATATTAAACATTTAAGGTTTAAGTCACGGCGAGCAAGATCAAATGCTTCCTGAGAATGTGAGCAAGCTCCTTTATTAAGAATTCAGCCTTAAATGAAAAACAGAAGAATTCAGTAAGATGAAAAATTATGTAATCACCCAACATACAGTCATTATACTTTATATTTCCAGTAAGTAATTTTGGAGAGGAAAGGGAATAAAGTGATGAGTTAGGAGTCTGGATCCCTTGGCTCCCTGTACTGGATACAATGAAGAGAATAATTTGTCCTTTGTCAATAAGTGTAATGGGCTGTGACTTTAAATCCCCTGTCGGGAATAACTCTGTTTTATTGTTTATCTGCAGTGAGAAGACTCTCTCTGAAGACTTTATACAACATGTCATTCAAGCAGATGAAAAATGCACTCTGGTAAAGTGCTGCCTACATGTTCTTTGTAGAGAATAGCTTTTGATGAAAGAAAACTATACAAATATTTGCCCTAAGTTGGGGCTCTAAGAAGCATTAGCTATGTAAGTAAATTATCAGCTGGATGTAGACTTCCCTCCATGCAAATAGAAATACAGGAAGAATCAGCTGAAAATATGGAACTGTCTAGCACAAAATTTTATTGATATTCTGGGTGTATTTACCCGGAATGGGTCAAGTGGACTTTAGAATTCAAATGGGACACAGAGGTTTAGTGATTTAGCGTGACTCTGGAGAGGCACCCAGTGGTTAATGTTCTATGGAATGAAGGATCCTGCTGCCACCCATGACAGAGAGTAGTATGATAAAATAGGGGCTTGGTCTGAAAAGGGCTGAACTAACCTGATCTAACTGATCCTATTAGGATCCAGGGACATTTCATAGGGCCACAGAATAGATGTTCTATCTCTACAAAAAAAATTGTGAGTTATCCCTTCACCTATGAATGAAACCAGCATGAATTGAGATATACAGAAATCTACAATCTGGGGTAAGCTATTTAGTTCTTCCAGCTAGGACAGTTTCATGGGAAAGAAGGAGGAGTCTGTTCATAGTGAGAGGTCATCTCTCCTTATTATTGCTGCTATTTCTGTTGTTCTGTCACTAAGTTATATCCAGCTCTTTGTGACCCCAGGGATTGTAGCCTGCCAGGCTCCGCTGTCCATGGGATTTCTCAGGCAAGAACCCTGGAGTGGGTTCTTGCCATTTCCTTCTCGAGGGGATATTCCCACACCAGGAATCAAACCCACCTCTTCTGCACTGGCAGGCAGATTCTTACCATGGAACCAGGGAAACCCATTGGAGTTGCCACAATTTAAGTTCAATGGAAGGAAACTCTGAGGTAACAGAATCTGGGCAAAAACAGTAAAGCTAGCAAGTTATGCTTGGACTTTATTATGAAAAACACCTTTTCAAGTGAGGAACTTTCATATTTAATTTTAAAAATAGATAAAATATAATATATATACTTCAGTTCAGTCACTCAGTCATGTCCGACTCTTTGCAACCCAATGAATCGCAGCACGCCAGGCCTCCCTGTCCATCACCAACTCCCAGAGTATACCCAAACCCATGTCCATCAAGTCGGTAATGCCATCCAGCCATCTCATCCTCTGGCGTCCCCTTCTCCTCCTGCCCCCAATCCTTCCCAGCTTTAGGATCTTTTCCAATGAGTCAACTCTTCGCATCAGGTAGCCAAAATATTGGAGTTTCAGCTTCAGCATCAGTCCTTCCAATGAACACCCAGGACTGATCTCCTTTAGGATGGACTGGTTGGATCTCCTTGCAGTCTAAGGGACTCTCAAAATTCTTCTCCAACATTACAGTTCAAAAGCATCAATTCTTCGGCGCTCAGCTTTCTTCACTGTCCAACTTTCACATGACCACTGGAAAAACCATAGCCTTGACTAGACGGACCTTTGTTGGCGAAGTAATGTCTCTGCTTTTTAATATGCTATCCTGGTTGGTCATAACTTTCCTTCTGAGGAGTAAGTGTCTTTTAATTTCATGGCTGCAATCACCATCTGCAATGATTTTGGAGCCCCCCAAAATAAATTCTGACCCTGTTTCCACTGTTTCCCCATCTATTTCCCATGAACTGGTTGGACCAGATGCCATGATCTTAGTTTTCTGAATGTTGAGCTTTAGGCCAACTTTTTCACTCTCCTCTTTCACTTTCATCAAGAGGCTCTTTAGTTCCTCTTCACTTTCTGCCATAGGGTGATGTTATCTGCATATCTGAGGTTATTGATATTTCTCCCGGCAATCTTGATTCCAGCTTGAGCTTCTTCCAGCCCAGCATTTCTCAGGATGTACACTGCATATATATATATATATATATATATATATATATATATATATTTAACTCCTTTAAATTGGTAATGAATATGATATGTATTAATACAAGTATTGAGTGTACTCAACCGAAACACATGAATCCTAACTCATTCATTCATTGAAACACTTTTTCATTCCTCCCCTCAGTATTTATTGTATACCTTCTATGCATTTAGCACTTGCATAGTAATGACTAAGATAAAAATTCCTACCCTCATGTAGTTCATGTTCCATCACCTTACTCATCACAAATGAACTGCAATTACTCCATCTGAACTTGAATCAACAAGTGTTCTTTATTTTCAGAACTTTGTTTAGTAATAATAATTGACATCCGATTGTTAAAGATTACAACATTCCCCAAATCTAAGAATATCTGTTAAGAAACAGCAACTCGTCACTAATCCTTTAACTGTCTTGAGTTCATTCGTATTTTACAAACCTAGCTAACAAAATCATTTCCTCCTCAGATCCAGAGTCTTCTATCTATTAATATAAAAACTAGAACAAGAAGAATGGTCAGTAAAAGTAGAACAAATGTAACAACAAAATCTCTCAAGTCAGCACAGAAACCACTTTCTCTTTGGGGCTAAAAGATGATATCCTTTCTCCTAATTCATCACAATAAAAAGAAGCAGTGTGAGCTTGTTAAATCCCCCAAAGGGAGAGAGTAAAAGCAGAGACAGAGAAATGGAGCAAGAAAGAGAGAGAAACAGAAGAGAGACAGAGAATGAGAGAGAGATCGAGACAGACAGAACCAACCACGGTCATTCTATTTATAGCTCTAAAGGAAATGGATCTATTATAGTTTCAGATCAGCGGTTATCCAAGAGGGTATATCAGTACTCTTCAACTGCAAATTACAAACTAGCCTACCCAAATGGGTATAAGTAAAATTTATCTGTTCACATAATGAAAAGTTCAGGAGTAATTTTGGCTTCAGACACAGCTAGCTGTCTTCAGATTCCCAAATGATGTAATCTGAACACAGTTTCTCTTGTCCTTCCAACTCAACCACCCAGACTGTTGGCTGCGTTCTTGGGGAGGATTCCCCATTGGGGTCTCAAGGCCACTATAGCAGCTCCAGTCCATACATTCTTTTTTGTCAAAGTCCATAGACAACGAGGAACTCCTGACCAGGATTCCCAGACAAAAAAAGAAAATAATCACACTATATCTTCTTAATCCAGGTTGCGTCAGGGTCCCCTGGGGTCAGGGGAGTATAATGTGCTGCCTGGCTTACACCTCGGCCAGATGCTCCCTGCCCCACACCCCACTGAGCCCCCCACCCCACTCCCTGAATGAACGTAATGGCAGGAGTGATATGTCCACAGAAAATCAGAACAGTTACCAAAAGAAGGGGAATTGATTCCAAGAGGCAATACATAAATAAATAAAGTGTTCCAGAGACAGTGTTTATCTGCATATTTAGTAGGGGCTTCCCAGGTGGCGTTAGTGGTAAAGAACCTGCCTACCAATGCAGAAGACATAAGAGACAGGGGTTTGATCCTTGGGTCGGGAAGATCCCCTGAAGGAGGCCATGGCAACCCACTCCAGTATTCTTGCCTGGAGGATCCCACGGACCGAGGCACCTGGCAGGCTACAGGCTATGGGGTCACAAATAGTCAGAAAGGACTGAAGCGACAGCAAACAGCGTGCACAGAGAAAGAAGCTAAATCAGGAGTCCTTTGAGCTTAGACTCATTGAATGGCAGTGAGACAAAAACGTACAGACAATGAAGACACAGGGATGATTGGGTAGAAAAGAGAAGAGAACAGGTTAAGCCTACAGTGTCAAGGATCAGACCTGTTGCTGGCACAAACTATGCCTTCCTTGTTTGAATTACAAAAAGATGACTGCCCTGGGTGGACAAATTATAAACGGCAACCACTCTGAATGGATAACTTACAAACATGCTCTCCTTTCTACGGGCAGGTTCAACTGGGCAGGGCTGGCCAGACAGAAGCCTCCCCTCGACCAGACACCTGTGTGTACCTCACAAACTGACCATCAGAATGAGTGACCCTGTTAGGAATCTCTCTCTAGAAGAAACTGAATTGTTATTGAATTAGAAAGATATGTGACTTTTCACACCTCTAGGAAAGGAAACTGCTGAAGAAATAAAAGCATTGCCTTGAGAACTCATATTTGAGCATCTTGGGACCTGCTGGTCATTTAATGAAGGTGTGCACCAGATTTTGTCAAATTCAACATACTCTTGATCATAACTGTCTGTTATGTCACCAAGGAAAAAATGTGGCCAATTAGACTGTGGCATAAGACCAATTATAACATAACCCAATATCACAGATGTGAGTGTAGGAAAAACATACACCTTAGCAAAGATAAAACACAGTTATAAAAGAAAGCTAGAAAAGTAACTATCAATGAAAATAAAGTGTCTTTGAAATTAGACAGGCAAAGGTTATACAAAAGTACAAGATATGATTCTGAGCTACTAGAAATTGTAAATAATTAACCTGGACTATCTATTCAGTAGCCAATGAAAGGTGTAAAATTGAACACAAACTACTGGGTCTTTCTTATGTGTAAATTCTTTCCTGGAGAAGTGTAGACGTTTCCTAGAAGAATTGGGATCATCAGACCAGTTCACACCAGAACACTTACTGTTTATAAATCACTGTTGTAAACAAGGTAAATATTTTTCTCAGTTCACAACTATTTACATCCTAGGAAAACCAGATGATGACACTAATCACCAAAATTGCACAAAAGAAGCAATTAGGAACCTTGTTCAACAGCAATAAAAATAATATCAACAGTAATAATCATGGCTGATATTGATTTCATGATTATATGTCTGATACTTTTCTATGTGCTTCTATGTGTATCCCCTTGTTTTCTACATTTAATCTAAGGGTAGAAATCATATTCCCAAATGGAAGCCACAAGAAGGCGTCACTAGGTTGTAGACACAATGGATTTCTTTCAGACCCTGGAACATGCGAGCTCACTTTCTGCCTTACGGACACTGCACATGTTGTACCCTTTGCTAGAATGTTCTCCACCGCCCCATCCTACCTGTGATAGGGACAAAGTATAGGGACAAACTAGGACAAAGCAGGTGATTAAATACTTAATCCCACTAGAGAATTGTTAAGTAAAGAAAAAAGTATGAGAGACCACTGTAAGTTAATGATCACTTAAGAAAACAGATCTACCTAACCAGAAAACCAAGCAGGCTTGCTTGGCCCCAAAACCATGCAGCAGAAGCAGGAGACATGTCCCCAAACAATAAAACAATGGTGGCATGAGACCCACATCCTGCCCAGTGAGCTCAGGAAGTTAATGACCCTAGGACACGCTCTCTGTGCACACGAAAAACAATAATTTATGGAAAGGTGACATTTCAGAGTAAATACCCTCATTGCACTGAGACCTGAAATAATATTTCCATAGTGCCATGATAGTCCTGGCTTGTCCATGTAGGGACAGGAAGACTCACCTGCCCAACGTGGAGGAGGAGCTCATGATGGAAGCATGATGCCTACTCAAAAATGAGGAGGCGAGTGGTCTTTCTCCCCTCCTCACTTTTCCTTTGATTATAACACTGGAGCCCAGTAAGTTTTTGAAGCATGGCAGTGCAATGCTCCCCTGCCCACTTGTAAGCCTCACAAGTGTCCTATTCTCCCAACCAAGTACTAACCAGGTCCAACTCTCCTTAGCTTCTGAGATCAGATGAGATCTGGCGCATTTTGGGTGGTATAGCCATAGACACAAGCATCCTATTCTAATAAATCTCATTTCTTATTGACCACTCTCTCTCTCGCTGAATTATCTTCTATGCTAAGACATAAAGGACTGGAAAGAGCTCTTTTGAGCCGCCAAAAGAACACCTGACGATTTCACTGGCTTCTCCTTTTTTAAATCTCAGTCCCTTCTCAGAGTACTTATTCCACAAGACCCACTGTTGGTCTTTCCTTTATACTTTCTCACGGAAATCTGTTCTTTTCCTTTATAGCATTTACTCCAGCCCAAATGTATTATATTTGTACATTTTCTCAAAATAACAAGCACTAGTGTATATATATATTTACAATGTGCTGACAATATTCCAAATGCTTTGAGTCAGTATCTTTAGTCTCACACCAACACTACAAGCTATTTTTCACAGTTTACACATAAAAGGAAGCAGAGGCATAAGCAGGTTTTGAAATTTGGTGAAGGTCACCTAGTCAGTCAGTGGAGGTGTGGGGATTTAAACCTAGGCAACCTCACTCCTCCAAGAGGGCTTATGCCACATGCTGCATGACCCAGGTCTGCTGCAGCCAGATCCCCTGTCCCTGCGGCAGGTCACTGCTGACCCATGTTGCACTCAATATGCCAGCAAACTTGGAAAACTCAGCACTGGTCACAGAACTGGAAAAGGTCAGTTTTCATTCCAATCCCAAAGAAAGGCAATGCCAAACAATGTCCAAACTATCTCACAATTGCACTCATCTCACATGCTAGCAAAGTAATGCTCAAAATTCTCCAAGTCAGGCTTCAACAGTACATGAACCAAGAATTTCCAGATGTTTAAGCTGGATTTAGAAAAAGCAGAGGAATCAGAATTCAGATTGCCAACATCTGTTGGATCATCAAAATGCAAGAGAGTTCCAGAAAAAACATCTACTTTTGCTTTATTGACTATGCCAAAACTTTGTGTGGATCACAAAAAACTGTGGAAAATTCTTCAAGAGATGGGAATACTAGTCCACCTTACCTGCTTCCTGAGAAATCTGTATGCAGGTGAAGAAGCAACAGTTAGAACTGGACATGGAACAACAGCCTGGTTCCAAATTAGGAAAGGAATACGTCAAGTCTGTATATTATCACCCTGCTTATTTAACTTCTATGCAGAGTACATCATGCAAAATGCCGGCTGGATGAAGCACAAGCTGGAATCAAGATTGCAGGAATAAATATGAATAACCTCAGATATGCAGATGACACCACCCTTATGGCAGAAAATGAAGAAGAACTAAAGAGCCTTTTGATGAAAGTGAAAGAGGAGAGTGAAAAAGCTGGCTTAAAACTCAACGTTCAAAAAACCGAGATCATGGCATCTGGCCCCATCACTTCATGTCAAATGGGTGGGGAAACAATGGTAACAGTGACAGACTTTTTTTTCTTGGGTTCCAAAATCACTGCAGATAGTGACTGCAGCCCTGAAATTAAAAGATGCTTGCTCCTTGAAAGAAAAGCTATGACCAACCTAGACAGCATATTAAAAAGCAGAGACATTACTTTGCTGACAAAGTTCTGTGTAGTCAATGCTATGGACAGGAAGACTGGCATGCTGCAGTCCATGGGGTTGCAAAGAGTAGGACACAACTGAGCGAATGAACTAAACTGATGGTTTTTCCAGTATGTATGGATGTGAGAGCTGGACCATAAAGAAAACTGAGCACTGAAGAATTGATCCTTTTGAACTGTGGTGTTGGAGAAGACTCTTGAGCATCCCTTGGACTGCAAGGAGATCCAGCCAGTCCATCCTAAAGGAGATCAGTCCTGAATATTCATTGGAAGGAATGATACTGAAGCTCCAATACTTTGGCCACCTGATGTGAAGAACTGATTCCTTGGAAAAAACCCTGATGCTGGGAAAGATTGAAGGCAGGAGGAGAAGGGGACAACAGAGGATGAGATGGTTGAATGGCATCACCAACTCAATGGACAAGAGTTTGAGCAAGCTCTGGGAGTTGGTGATGGACAGGGAAGCCTGGCGTGGTGCAATCCATGGGCTCGCAAACAGTCAGATGTGACTGAGCGACTGAACTGAACTGAACCTTAGTCCAAAGATACTAACAACTTATATAATGGATCCCACACTAGACAAGTTTCCATGAGAACAGAGACTATGCCTTGCTTCTTCAGCACTATATTCTAGACCTCTAATATAGTACCTGGTACACACTTGCAATAGACCCACTAAAAAACAGTTGCTGACTAAACAAGCATGGACATCAGGCACATGTAGCAGGCACCAAAAAGTTCTTAGTATTTCAAGGGAAAAACTTAAAAGTGATCCGTTGTATCTATTTAGTTCTTTGGCCCATTTTTTGATTGGGTCATTTATTTTTCTGGAATTGAGCTGCAGGAGTTGCTTGTATATTTTTGAGATTAATCCTTTGTCTGTTGCTTCGTTTGCTATTATTTTTTCCCAATCTGAGGGGTGTCTTTTCACCTTGCTTATAGTTTCCTTTGTTGTGCAAAAGCTTTCTATTAATTTGTCCTATTAAATTAAAATTATTCATTATTCACTTTATTTAATTGGAGTATAACTGCTTTACAATGTCGTTAGTCTCTGCTGTACACAGCATGAATCAGTCATATGTATACATATGCATACTCCTCCCTCTTGGATCCCCCCTGCCATCCGCCCATCCCACCCCTCGAGGTCATCACAGAGCACTGGGCTGAGCTCTCTGTTTTATACGGCATCTTTCCACTAGCTATTTTATGCATAGTAGTGTATTTATGTCAATGCTATCTCTCAATGTGTCTCACTCTCTTCTCCCCACTCACCACCCCCCAATGGTAGAACAATTTGTTTCAACTCACAGAACACAATTTTTTTTTTTTTTTTGGCCAGTGTGGAAACACTGGACTAAGTGAAACAGAAGTCCCAGGACTCTCTGAATGTGGTGCTGTCTCCTCTCAGTGGCCAGTCCTGCCAAGCCCAGGGGCACACTCCATCTAGGTCCTTTACAACTGCTGCACAGGGAAGGAGGTTGCAATGTGGTCTTTAAATATTGATCCCCCAGAGCAGCCAGGGCTCCAAAGGGCCCCATGAACCCCTAACAGAATGTCCACTGGGCATCCTAAGAAGCTCTTATACCAATGACAGCACTGCATTGAAGAACTGTAATTCTACCATCTCTTTATTTTGTGTGTGTATGGCAGGGTTGGGGGGGCACATATAGAATTTTTTTATTTAAGTATAGTTGATTTACAATGTTATGCCAATCTCTGCTCTACAGCAAAGTGGCTCAGTTATACGCATATATACATTCTTTTTAAATATTCTTATCCATTATGGTTTATTCCAGATTGGATCTAGTTCCCTGTGCTATACAATAGGACCTTGTTGTTTACCCATTCTAAATCTAACAGTTTGCTTCTACCAACCCCAAACTTCCACTCCATCCCTATTTCCCTTCCCCCTTGGCCGCCACAAGTCTTATCCCTATGTTTGTGAGTTTGTCTCTGTCTTGTAGATAAGGTTCATCTGTGCCATATTTTAGATTCCATATGTAAGTGATATCTTATCTACCATCTCTCTAGACTGGCTACAAGTTCCTAATAGCACAAACAGTTGGATTAAGCACCCCTTTTCCCCCTTGCTCCATTTGTTTCATCAGTAACAGCGCCAACTTGAACTTGGAGACTGACATACACCATCTTTCCACGTTAAACCATCTAAGGATTATAGACCATCAACAAAGGCCTTTCTCAGATCTATGGCAAGGCCAGGGACCAGCAGACTTTTGCTTCAAAAGATGAGATGAACATTTTTAGGCTTCTAGGCTGCACAGTCTCTTTCAGGTATTCAACTCTGCTATTGTATCATGAAAGCTGCCACACACAGCATGTAAACAAATGGATGTGGCTATGTTCCAATAACACTTTATGAAAAAGGGCCTGATTGGCCTGGAAGGCTGTGGCTTGCTGAATCTTAGGTACAGACCTTATTTAATTAACAGTTGCCCTTGTTAAATTGTCTTCTCCTTCTGATTACATTTCCATCTCATCTGAGATAAATTTTCAACCTGTTGCATTTTTTTTTTTTCAGAAAATTCTCAGAAAAAAAGTATTAGAAACTGGGAAGAGGCAAATAATGAAATAGAGCTTATATGAAAAATATAACCATCTCTATGGCTGGTTTTTCTTTGCCTGTCGAGTGAAACAATGTATGTGATATTTTCTGAAAAAAATTTAACACAGAGTTTGCTCCATTACTTTAAATAAAATATGGAATGTTCATTGCCATATATCTTCCCTTGCTAAATATATGGAAGCACAAAGAAATGAAGGGAATTACTATCAACTCTGTTAAGTCAAACTCTAAGTTTACAAAAGAAAAATTATCAGTCTACATCTTCTGATTTACTATTCTGTGGAAATTCCATTCTATGGATAACTAGTGAAACTGAGAGGTCATTTTAATTATGCATAATTTCCATAAGACTTTATTCTTTTCAAGAGTTTTAAGAAGTCGAGGGGAATAGTCAAACACGTAATTCTGCTTATCCGCAGAAACAGCAACCTCATGGTCTCTTTCTGATTACTTTGTAGGATGGTGTTAGCTGCTTTGAGAGGTTTTAAATTGACACAGAGATGACCTATCCTATTTTCAAATACTTTCCTTGACATTTCAAAAGAATTACCATTCTGTCTTTTTTTCACCAAAGCATTTCTGGACCAGACTTTTAAGATAGATCTAGTATAAGACCCCCTTTGAAGTCACTACAGAATCCATCCAAGACAGCTTACAATACATGTCAATACCACAACCACTGGGGACCCTGAAATCCATTGAAATGCCCCCTCCAGGAATCCCAGGTGTTTAAAACAATAGTAAAGGGAGCAAGTTAACACCCACTGAACAGTATTCTGGCAGGCACTGTACCCACAGCTTTATAAACATACTCTCCCATCACATCACGAAGTCTGGTAAGAATACAATTCAACTTCAGGTTGCCTCAGATACAGAACTGATCTGAGAAAATTCTGATACTTCTCGTCCTCTGTTTTGCCACAGTGTTTTTTTTTTTTTTTTTTTATGCTTAATAAAGTTGAAAGCTGGGTAGTTACATGGCTTGACCTATAACTGAGGATCTTGACTTTCTAAAGCGTGAACAAGCTTTTTTCAGTTTGTGTGTGTGTGTGTGTGTGTGCTCAGTCATGTCTGACTCTTTGGGACCTCATGAACTGTAGCCCACCAGGCTCCTCTGTCCACAGGATTTGCCAGGCAAAGATACTGGAGTGGGTAGCGCATTTCAATTTACATCTAGCTAATGTTTCCAAAACTCATTTATGGAGGGATTCCCAGGCTTGCTTAGAAATACTATCTTAAGACAAATGAACCTAAAAGTTTGGAGTCATAGTGTTAGGAAGAAGTGACACTCTGTTATAAAAAACCTGTTCTGTTCCCAGCCTCGTGTCAGATTTTTCCACTTCTTCCTACCTTTTGTTCCTAAAATAAGCAGACTACCTTCTGGAAAGATTTGGGACATATAATGGCTATTATATATTTATGTATTATTATGCTCACTATGTAAATTTCCCAGGTGGCACAGTGGTAAAGAACCTGCCCTGTCAATGCATGAGACAAAGGAGACACAGGTTTGATCCCTGGGCCAGGAAAGGAAGGAGGAAATGACAACTCATTCCAGGATTCTTGGCTGGTAAGTTCCATGGACAGAGGAACCTGGCGGGATACAGTCCATGTGGTTGCAACGTGACGGACACAACTGAGCGAATGAGGACCGGTGCATGCACATGGGCGCACATGGTCACTATGGGCCAGGCGTAAAGTGAGGTACAACCGACCCTTCCTATCTGCAGACACGGAGCCCAAGGATGCCAAGGGCCACAGGTAGTGTTATATAAGGGGCTTCAGCATTTGTGGATTTTGGTATTCACAGAGGTCCTGGAAACTATTCCTGTGGGTACTGAGGGACAACTCTACTTCATGCAACCCTGCAAGGTGTAAATTATTAACTCTGTTGTCCAGGTTAAATATCATTAACTCAGATGTTGTGATTTGAACACAACTAGACAGTGGCTGGGACTGAACTCACCCCAGGTCTAACAATGAAGCCTGGGCCCTTGACCACAATACTATGCTTCTCAGTATTAACTATAGGTACAAAGTTTTACAGTAGATCTTTGGAAATTCTTCATCGTGCTTAACTGAAACTTTATGCCCCATGAACAATCACTCTATACTTCCCCTTCCCTCCAGCCCCTGGCAACCACTGTTTCAGTCTCAAATTCTCCTATTTTTTATTGATAGCTTTCAACTCGCTCTAGACAAACTTTATCAATTTATCTAACTCTACCAATAGCATGCCTAGAAAACCCCTATCCTCACACTCTTTTTCGTAAAAGAAATCTCCCTCTAGTGCCCCATCTGCTTCCAAATCCTTTCCTCCTACCCTTCAAGGTTAAAATGAAGCCAAACTGACAAGAGTTAGAATCACAGGTCAGTCAGTTACCTCTGAGTGACCTGTGGCAAATTACTTAACCTCTCTGGGCTTCAGTTTCCCTAACCATAAAACTAGGATTAACTTAGATAGAGGTCCCTGGAAGTAAGCTCTGAAATGATGGTCTATGTGAAAATGTGGATTTACTAGGAAATGTTCTTAGGAAAACTAGTAGAGAAGTGGGGAAGCGGGAGCAGGGATGAGAAGGGGATATGTGACATCATGCTGAATCCCAGAGAGGGGGAACTTTGGATCTGTCACACACGGGAGCTCTGAAGATAGTGCAGGTCTGATCCTTGAAGTCATCTTAGTCAGAATCGAGAGAGCTGGAGTGGGACTTCCCAGGTGGTCCAGTGGCTAAGATTCCACGCTCCCAATGCAGGGGGCCCGGGATTGTTCCCTGGTTGGGGAACTAGATCCCACATGCCATGACTAAAGATCCTGCATGCCACAAGGAAGGCCAAAGAACCCGAGTGTCACAACTAAGACTCAGAGTAGCCAAACAAATAATATATATATATATATATATATATATATATATATGTATATTTTTTAAAGAGAGAGCAGCAGCATCTCTTCTGCATCTCTCAGTCATTTTTTCAGGGCTGTGACGAGGAGACAGTCTCAAGAAGTCTCTAGCTTCCTGGGGGCAGGCTGTGGCAGAGTGGCCAGTCTGGTTATTGTAGTGAAAGAGCCCTGGGGTTGGTCCACGTGGAAACTAGAGGGAGCTGTGTGGATCTGGGCAGAACATGGATTTCATCTGCCAAAGGAGTCATAATAGTTTCTTCTCATGGGGTTATTCTGCTTTTTTTTTTTTTTTTTCAAAAAGGCATCTTTCCCATTCACTTCTGATGCACAGGTTTCTTAAGAGAACTTTGTCTATTTCAAATCACAGGAGAGAGGATCTCTATGATTTCCCCAAAGAGATGAGGAGCAGGTATTAATCTCTGAGCAAATATCATGTTGAACCTAGAGGACTCCTATTACTTTTTGGACTTACAATAGTGTCTTCCAAGTTCTGGGAACCATGAAAAGAAAAGGCAGGTTAACTAAACAGCAGTGAGAAGTGTTCCCCAAGGGATCTACAACCAATCTCCCTGTTAACAGTTCTATTTCAGGGAAGTATGAGTGGCCATTTATTGAACTAATCATGGTTATTAAGGACAGACTGAACTCACTGTTGCCACAAATGGACCTGAAAATCTATCTTAAAATCTTCTTGCCACAGTTATGAAAGACTTGGTCTCTGCCCTTAGTCTGCTTCCTGTTTAATATCTAAGACAGCAGTGGTTATGCCCAAAAAATGCAAGTGAGAGAGACATTGTAACACACACATGGACACGTATCACTTAAAAGAAGATGTTGATGGTGTTCAGGTAGACTTGATACTTTACCATGCATTCCTATGAAAGTAAGCATGAAATTTTTGAAATAAGGATGAGTTACAGAAAGAAAAGTAAAAGGATTTCTAGAAGTAGAGATGGAGAAGTAGAGAGAAAGAACAAGAGGTGATGACAGAGGTAGCAAGCAGAAAGCATTAAAGATGATACTGTCTCCATAAGCAACTGTTTCTTGTCTTCCTACATGTTTTTGTGTTCCAAATTTCATTTTCTCTATTCTCTATATTTCTACTTTGTTTTTTTTTTATTTTTTAGTCCACATTATTTCCTTTTATTGTTTACTTATGCTTATTAGAGTATAGTTGCTTTCCAATGTTGTGGTAGTCTGCTTTATTTTTTATTTAAAAATATTTATATTACTCTCCAGCATGGGAAAAAAAAAAGAATCACAATAACTGGAGTCCAACCTGAATGTATCACAGGGAAGTCCATTCACTATTTGGCCTCAACAACCTCTGTTGCTAGTGTCTCAGCATCCTCAAGGCTGTATATATCCAGTTTCTGGGCTTCCTCATGGTTCAGAATGTATTAGGTACTAATGCAAAAATATCTTTATATGCTGTTTCTAATTTTTCAACTAGATACAACCTGTAAACCCCTACAATCCAGCAATCCCATCCCTGGACACATATCCAAAGGAAATGAAATCAGCATCCCAAGGAGTTATTTGCAATCCCATGTTCACTGCAGCACTTCTCACAGTAGCCAAGATCTGGAAATAACCTACGTGTCCTTCAATGAGTAACCAAATAAAGAAAATAATGTGTTTGTGTGTGTGTGTGTGTATGACTGGAATATTACTCTACCATAAAAAAGAAAGAAATCTTGACATTTGTGATAACATGGATGAATCTGGAGGGTATTATGCTAAGTGAAATAAGCCAGAAGTGGAAAGACAAATGCAGCATAGTACTGAATAGTAACAACTTAAATGTGGAATCTAAGAACAAAACAAATCTGATTTTATAGAAACAGAGAACAAAAAGGTGGATGCCAGGGGCTGGAAGGAGGGAAAAGTGAGGGTGATACAGGTCAAAGAGCACAAAGCTGCAGTTATTAGAAGAATAAGTTCTGAATGTGCAATGTACACCACTGTAACTATAGTTAATACATGGTATTGATACTTGAAAGTTGCTGCAAGTAGATCTTCAGCTTTTTTACCACACACATACACATAAGTGACAGGATGAATGTATAAATCATCTTAATCTTTGTAACCTTTCCACAATGTATATGAAATCATCAAAATGTATACTTAAATATACACAACTATTGTCTCAATTATTCCTCAATAAAGTTTTGAAAACTAGCCCTTCAACCTTATCATCTCTTTATAAATAACCTAGTAAGATAAAATAGTAGATACCCAGCAAAATTTGAATTTTAGATAAATAACTAATTTGTTAATGCAAGTATGTTCCCAATATTGTATGGGACAGCATCCCCCCCACTACGCTCAGACAAGAATTGTGAATTTTCCATTGCAGTTTTATGACTTTGACAACGTGGAGTTGAAAAAATGAGAGGGGACCCAGACCTTGGAAAGGTAGGGATGAGGATATGAACCCGATCAGAAACCCATGCAGTTTCCTTGGAAGAGAAGAGGAAAAATAAAGAGGAAGTTAAAAGGGGATGGGAGTAGGAAGAAAAAGGGTGGCAAGGACTTGGTTTTAAAACTGTTTCTTTTGCACTTTTGAGTTGGTGAGATAGAGAGATTTTGGTGGGGCAGCTGTTTCCAAGGGATTGTCATTGAATGTGGCAGCAATAGGGAAAGATTTTTAAGATGCTTGGATGGATGCACCTTCTTCCCATTGATAGGTTGTGTGACAGAGATAAGACTGAAGGGTTCTTCACTGCTCTTAGTGGAGTATCAGTCTTCGAAAATACCAGCACACAGACTAGACCATAAGGACTATGCTTGTATATTAGGGTTAGGCTTAGATCCACTATGGACTGGCAGAAAATAGGACATGGGGTTAAAAACCCTAACTTCCCCACCCTTCAAACCACATATGTCTTTTATGTCTCCTTAAGCTTATAGGTTTTTTATGGGAACAAGACCCCATTAAAAGAAGAAACACATACTTCTCTAAGACAAAAAACCTCGAATAGCCAAAGTAATCTTGAGAAAGAAGAATGGAGCTGGAGGAATCAACCTGCCTGACTTCAGACTCTACTACAAAGCCACAGTCATCAAGACAGTATGGTACTGGCACAAAGACAGAAATATAGATCAATGGAACAGAATAGAAAGCCCAGAGATAAATCCACGAACCTATGGACACCTTATCTTTGACAAAGGAGGCAAGGATATACAATGGAAAAAAGACAACCTCTTTAACAAGTGGTGCTGGGAAAACTGGTCAACCACTTGTAAAAGAATGAAACTAGAACACTTTCTAACACCATACACCAGAAAAAAGTCATCATTTTTGGAAACTCGTTTAGAATAAAAAGCTCAGAAAGTGCCCTGATAAAGAAAGGAATGTGCTATGTGAACTATGCTGGTCTTTCTTATCTCCTATATTATCCCTACTTTGTGTCATCAAGCGGGTGAGATTTTGAACAAACTATCACTACACTTTGTCCTAAGTTTGCTGTCACCCTAATTAAGCTAAAGATGGCTGACATAGAACTTATAAAAGTATGCCACAAATGAGTGGCTCTTCTTATTCTTCCCACCTCTCACCTACACAGTGTTATAATAACCCAATTATGATTTCATAAGCACTCTAGCCTCAGCATTCAGTTCCAGCTCACAAATAAGAGTAAAACATGCATATAATGGCAAGGACAGATCTGAGAAAGCACATTCTTGAAGCTGGACTTCTATAACACGTATCTGTAAGAAATGGAGCCAAAGGAGAAGACGAGGACTTCGAATTCCCGAGGAAGAACCAGGGGGTTCTGGTAAAAAGTCACTGCTCTAGTTTACTGCCTACTGTACCAGAGAATGGACCATAAAAAAGACACCAAGGTGCAGAGTACAATAAAGAAAAACCAAAGCAATGTGGTCATACTTCCTTGTTCTGATAACCAAGCCCTCCAAATGACAAAGGTTAATGTAATTTAATGGAATAAAAGGAGAAGTTGTCTTTTTTCCCCTAAGGCCAATTTCACTTTTAAAAATCAGAACAAACCTAAACAGTTTGGTACTGGCATAAAAACAGACACATATGTCATTGAAACAGAATAGAAAACCCAGAAATAAGTCCACAGCATACAAGTCAATTTATGGCAAAGGAGCTAAGAATATACAAGGGGAGGAAGACAGTCTCTTCAGCAAATGATGTTGAGAAAACTAGATAGCTTCATGCAAAAGAATAAAACTGTACTATCTTATAACATACAAAAAAATAGCTCAAAATGGATTAAAGATTTAAGATAGAGTCCTAAAGCTATTAAAGTTCCGGAAGAAACTTATAGGTGGTAAGCTCCATGACATTAGACTTGGCAATGATTTCTTGGATTTGATGTCAAAAACAAAGGCAAAAAAATTAAAAATAAACAAATGGAACTACATCAAGATAAAAACCTTCTGCACGGCAAAGACAATTATCAACAAGGTGAAAAGGCGACCCATGGATTGGGAGAAAATATTTGCAAATATTACACCAGGTAAGGGATTAATATCCAAAAAAATAAAGTACTTATACAATTCAACAGCAAAAAAAAAAAAAAAAAAACACTTAAAAAATGGGCAGAGGATCTAAACATACTATTTTCAAAAGAAGACATATAGATGGCTAAAAGGCACATGAAAAGATACTCAATGTCACCAATCATCAGGAAATGCAATCAAACCAGAATTAGGTATCACATCACACCTCTCTTAGTGACTATTATCAAAAAGGCAGGAGGTAACAAGTATTGGTGAAGATGTGGAGAAAAGGAAACCCTCTGCAACTGCTGGTGGAGTATAAATTTGTGCAGCCACTATGGAGTACAGAGGTTCCTCACAAAGTTAAAAATACAACTACCATATGATCCAGCAGTTATACTTCTGGGTATGTATCCAGAAAAGTTTAAACCTTATCCACAGCAAATGAAATTACTAATCAAAAAGGTATATTCATATCCATGTGCACTGCAGCTTTATTTAGAAGAGCCAAGACATGAAAATGTGAACTATATCTATACATGCACACACACTAATACACACAATATTATTCAGCCATAAAAAAGGAAATATTGTCATTTTCAGAATCAAGGATAGAAACTGATGGCATTATAATAAGTGAAACAAGTCAGAGAGACAAAGGCAAGTATTATATGATTTCATTTATACTTGGAATCAAAAAAACAACAATCGGCTCATCCCCCCCAAAAACAAAACAAACAAACAAGAAAAACTCATATAAACAGAATGTGTGTGTTTGTGTACTCAGTAATGTCAACTCTTTGTGACCCCATGGACTATAGCCCACCAGGCTCCTCTGTCCATGGGATTTTCCAGGCAAGAATATGGAGTGGGTGGCCAGTTCTTCCTCCAGGTGATCTTCCCAACCCAAGGGTTGAACCAGAGTCTTCTTTATCTCCTGCATTGGCAGGCAGATTCTACACTACTTCACCACATGGGAAGGCCCAGAAACAGAATAGACTGTTGGTTATCAGAGACAGAGAGTGGGAGGTGGGTGAAATGCATGAAGGGGGTTAACATGTACAGACCTTCAGTAATAAATAAATAACTCCTAGAGATGTCATGTATAGTATGGTAACTATGATTAATAATGCTGCAGTGTATATTTGAAATGTGCTAAAAGAATAGATCTCAAAAGTTCTCACCACCAGAAAAAATTGTTTGAAACTATGTGTGATGATGGATATTAACTAGATTTATTGGAGTTCATTTTCCAAGGTATACAAATTATCATATTACATACCTGAAACTAAAATAATGTTATATATCAATTTAATTTCAATTAAAAGAGAAAAAAATAAAAATAACAACAGATCACATATGAATTTTAAAAAATAGACCAGTGTAATATTTTGTTAGGGGCTGGTGATATTAACCAGTATGTTAATCTGTTTTCAACACATCACCTCTAGTAGAAGGTCAAGAAAAGTCAACTTTGAGAGCTGGAGAGAGCTAGGAAAATACAAACACTTACACAATTAACTGGCAGAATTATTTTTGAAATAATTAGGAATATGTAAAAACTAACTTTTGACACTAGTGAGGTTGCAAGTGTTTTATTAATACAGAAAGAATTTATTCTTTTAAGTACCCATTATTTTTCTTAATTTAACACTATTTCCAATTTATGTTGACTTCCTGCACATAAAGTCCCATCTCTCTGCCAGACTCATTGTACATACCAAGGGCTCAGAAGAACGGTAAAGAGGAGGAAAGAAACCCAGAATGAGGTCACAAGAGAGAGAACATAGTCTGCAAATGAGCCAGAAAGAGCCACAGAGGGGACAAGTTAGCCACAGGAAAAAGAATGATCGCTATATTCCTGACAAAATCAGGAACAGGAGGGAAGGTTTTCAGATGTAAAGTTGAAAGTGAATTATAAATAGCTGAACAGGTATCACTGAATCCTGATGATCCTCAAGAGAGCAAGGACTTTTGCCCATAAATACAATGCCTAGGGGTGACTGGAGGGCACTAACGTTTAGGAGAAATTTTAGCTACAGGAGGAACTAGAGTGTTTTTCCATATTTGATCCTCACCTCCCAGCCGTCCTCTGAGTGCAATTTTTGTGTGGTGTGATTTAGGGAACAGAGCCATGGGAGGTGTTCATCAGATTCCAGCCACAGTGCTGGCATTAATGCTGTTTCATGATCAAGGACAGAAAAGCATTAAAAGCCATTTCAGTCAGATGACGGCAGATGGTGAACCTGTCTGACTGTGTTTGCAGACCTGTCCCTGCACTTCTGCTGAGCAGGGGCAGCAAGCAGCTTCCTTTAGAGCCCCTCCTTGGAACGAGCACCCACCCCTACAGGGTGTACCCCAAGTGGCAAAGACCTGCATGCTTTCTGTGCCCAGGAACTCTCTGGCTCCCTTCTTGCTCAAAAACATACACTTTGTCTCTGTCAGCCACATTATAGGGTAAACGCAAAAACAAACACACTTAGCTCTAACAAAAAGTATGCCCTCAAATTAGAAATTAAAGACATAATTAAGGTTATACTGCAGAACGTAAACGTTATCAGCCTCAACAACATTACAATGACTAGTGTAGCTGACAGATACTGGGAGGAGGGAGGTGGGGAAGAGAATTGGGAGGAAGTAAGGATGGAGATGTGGAGAACTCTTCCATTCCATTAGGACTCAGTACTATTTGATTTTTTAATCGTGTGTATATCATTGTGATCATTTTAAAGCTAAACAGAAATACAGAATCAAATCCTTGATGAAGTAAATAACAGCTTTGTAAAATCAAAGGCCACATTTCCTAACAAACCTAATCCTACCCCTCTTCTCCCAAAAGAAAATATTTGTATGTTTTTCATATTTGTGGAATGCTCACCACTGTGAGTTTGGTTCTGCACACTCCGAAGTTAAGAACACGTCTTGAAATGTGACTCACAGAACCTGCCACAGTGTCATTTGGAGCCTACATTAATTTAAAAAAAATAATAATAGTGACACCACCTTCTTAGACATCATCAGAGACTAACAGATTCAGATTTCCAATGGCAGAATCCAGAATCCATGCCTTTAATGAACCCCTGCCCTTTGCAGGTGATGTTTATAAACACTGCAGTGGTAAGAACCATAGTTCTAGTGTTGTAGTCCCACTCCTTGGAACTATAAACATTCAACTCTTGGTATATATGCTGCCAAAAGTGATCGTGTTAGTCACTCAGTTGTGTCCAACTCTTTGTGACCCATACCTCCTCTGTCCATGGAATTCTCCAGGCAAGAATACTGGAGAGGGTAGCCATTACCTTCCCCAGGGGATCTTTCTGACCCAGGGATTGAACCCAGGTCTCCTGCATTGCAGATAGATTCTTTACCATCTAACTCACCAGGGAAGCTCACCACCAAGCCAAGCAACAGTACTCAACTCTTTTTCTAAGAATGTGGAAGTTAAAGGTGAGGTCCCAAACTTGACCACAAAGCTGCTAAAAAGAAGGGGTTTACTTTAGTATTGTTTGGATTGATTTGGTTTTTTTTTTTTTTAATCATACAAATTTCTGAAGCTTGCAATTCAGTGCTTTGACGTGATCTTTTTTTGTTGTTGTTGTTGGCAAAGTAATGTCTCTGCTTTTTATTTTTTTAATTTATTTATTTTAATTGGACGCCAATTACTTTACAATATTGTAGTGGTTTTGCCATACATTGACATGAATCAGCCATGAAGTGATCTTTAAACAGAATATATATTCAACGAAGCACACCACTGGTGTAGAAAAGACACTTATAACTCACAAGGGATTCAGAACAAAACCGTCTGTAGCAGGGATCAAGGTTCCTAATCAACTTTGAGGCTGCTCCTATTTTGATCTTGGAGAGGTCCTAGAGGGAGAAGCTGGAGTGGCCAGATTAGCAGGGCTTACCCAGGGCTGCTTAGAAGACTGTATAATGACCATCTAGTATGGAAGAATATTAAACAATCAGCAAGTTTGAACTGTGTTTTTCTGAACTATATGTTTTGAACTATATGTGTTTCTGGGAAGGGTGTTCGGGATGAGATTAACATTTAAATAAGCGGGTTTTGAGTAACACAGATTACTCTCCCTAATGTGGGTGGGTATCATCTAATCAGCGGGAGGTCTTACTAGAAAAAAGTTGCCTAGGGATTCATTGCCCCTCTTCCCTGGGTCCTAGCCTGCCAACCTACCCTATCAAATTTTGGTCTTACCAACCCTCCACTGCTGCTTGACTCAACTGCTTAAAATTAGTCTCTTTTGTGCTTGCTCCCTCTCACACATGCATGCTCACTCTCTTTTGTAAATACACACACATAAATATAATCCTTCTGGTACACTTAGTATACAGCAGAGCTAAGTTATGAACCCAAATTTTCTGAGTCATATACCTCAATGCTAGCTTTTACAGCTTCCCTACAAATGCTTTGTTGATATAAAAAAATTATGTAGCCTTTTGAGCCACACACTTGGAAATTTTTTAAAGTTTATACATTCTGTGGGTTTGCTGTAAGTAAAAAGTCAAATTCAGACAAAGATCTATAAACCTAGCACTTTTTTTAGGGAAAAGAAAAACTTGAATCACTTTGAATCAATTTGAAAGTCCAACAGTGAAAGCATTAAATAAATCATGAGGCATATGCAGAGTAAATATTAGACAGTTACTAAATTATGTTTCTAAAGAACAATGCCAAGGGGAGTTACTCAGAAGATAATACCAATTTTTAAAAACCAGTTAAATTATTATATACATAATGTCATCTGAATTATGTTCAAAGTGAATGTGCACTCATAGACACTCAGAGGAAAAATTGGAAATAATTATATAAAAATGTTCACAGCTTTTTTCCTGGATGTTGTTACTCACTCATTTCCTTCTTTGTAATTTTCTATATTTTCCAAAAATAGTAAAGGATCATTAGAAAAGACCCTGATGCTGGGAAAGATTGAAGGCAGGAGGAGAAGGGGATGACAAGGACAAGGTTGAATGGCATCACCGACTCAGTGGACAAGAATTTGAGCAAGCTCCCTGAGATGTTGAAGGACAGGGAAGCCTGGTGTGCTGCAGCCCATGGGGTCACAAAGAGTTGGACATGACTGAGCAACTAAACAACAGTATTTTTGAAAAACTTCATAAAAACTAATGCTTGGGTGTCTTTCTATGTGTGTTGTTTTAGAGTCAAGACATGAAAGGTGGCAATGACACCCACAGACTTTTATAAGACAAATGTAGGGCACATTAGAAAAGACAGAGTCTCTGGAGTGAGTAGACAGGTATTCTGAGTGAGCTTCTTTGATTTTTCTTTTTTTTTTTTTATTTTAACCATGCAGCATGTGGGATTTTAGTTCCACTACAAGGAATCAAACCTCTGCCCCCGAAGTGTAGAGTCTTAACCACTGGACCACCAGGAAAGTCTTGAATTTACCTAATTAGAACTGGGGGCTTTGACAAGTCACTCGACTTGTCTAAGCCTCAGTTTCCTCATCGGTTAAGAGTGAGATCAGCACACCTATCACTCACCTGCCAGCAGGCAGCAAGGGATAGAGGCTTTGCAATAAATGGTGCCAACTTTCACTCAGGGATTTATCAAAAAGTCCAAAGCACAACAATTTGTGAGGATTTTTTGAGTAGCTCTATGAAGATACTACTCACATATCATATGGTTTATCATTTTTCAAGTGTATAATTCAATGCTTTTAGCATGTTGACAAAGTTGTAAAACCATCAACACGGCAGGATTTTAAAAATCCATGCGAGTCAGAAAGCGAAAAACAAACATGGTACGTGAACACATATATATGGAATCTAGAAGAATGGTACTGATGAAACAATCTGTAGGGCGTGAATAGAAACGCAGGTTGTGCGGACACAGGGAGTGGGGGAGGGGGTGGGCTGAGCTGGGAGAGCATGACTGACATACATATGCTACCACATGTGAAATAGATGGCTAGTGGGAAGCTTCTGTACAACTGCTCAGCTTGGTGCTCTGTGCTAACCTAGGGAATGAGGGGAATGTCCAAGGGGGAGGGGATATATGTGTTCATATGGCTGATTCACTCCATTGTACAATATAAACTGACACAACATTGTAAACCAACAATACTACAATTAAAAAAAAAACCCATGCCCATCAGCCATCATTCCCCACTCTCTATTCTCCTCCGCCCTGGGAACCCATTCATCTATTTTCTGGCTCTATAAATGTGCCTGTTGTGGAAATTTCATACAAATGGAATCATGCGGTGTATGGTCTTTTGTAACTGGCTTCTTTTATGAAGTATATTTCTAAGGTTCATTCATGTTGTAGCTTCTATCAGTAATTCATTCCCTTTTGGTTGCAAAATAGTACTCAAATGTATAATATACCAGGACTTCCCTGATGGCTCAGCAGGTAAAGAATCCACCTGCAATGTAGGAAAGATCCCCCGGAGAAAGAAAATGGCAACCTACTCCAGTATTCTTGCCTGAAAAATCCCATGGACAGGAGGAGCCTGGTAGGCTACAGTCCAAAGGGCTGCAAAGACTCAAACACAACTGAATGACTAAGGATATATTCATATACCCCATCTAATCTACTCATTGATCAGTTGATGGGCATTTGGGTGGTTTAAACTTCTAAGCTATTATAAATGATACTGATATGAAAATGCATGTACAAGATTTTTGTGGATATATGTTTTCTCTCTCTTGAGTTTATGCCTGGGATTAAAACTATCGAACCATTTGATCACTCTATGCTAAACTCTTCAAGGAATTGCCAAACTGTTTTCCGAAGTGGATGCATCATTTCAATACTACTACCAGCAATGTATTAGAGCTCCAATTCCCTTTAGTAATTTTTAACTACATATATTTTCAGCTTTTTTTCCTAGCAACTGTTCTAAGGCTTATAAAATGGAAGATAACTTGTCCACCAACTTAATTTTAGAGATAGAAAATTTACTCTTGTACAAGTCTATCCCTTGCTCTACTTTTAGTCCTATTATTGTCATATATATCACATCGATATATGTCACAATCCAAAATATAAGTATCTATGTAATACTGGGTCTTTTAAAGAGGCAAGTATATGTATTTACAAACTTTGCTGTAGTAAACTTATTTGTAATTTCTTTTTTTTTTTTTTCATTTCATTTCTTCCTGTGTACATTGATATCCCTTACTCCAAAAGAGACTAATTCCCACTAGTTGCTTCTGTGTGGTTACTCAAATACATTATATTTCTATAAGTTACAGACCTAACAATGCAAATATAAATGTTTATGCAAGTTCTATTCAAGTCAGTTAAGATAAAAGAAGATGAGACCACTGATGTCTGTGTCGCTGACTCCGGGCCCTTTCTTCGGCCTTAAAGCTGAGCAAGTGCAGACCTTGGGCCTGCAGGTCGCAGCCCAACAAAGGTCTGGACTCAACAAGGGATGAAAATCCTCAACAGAAACTCTCCGGTAATCAAGCAGCACCCAGCAACAAATGGGCACCGGGCTTTATAGCGGCATTTAAAACATAATCAAAGTTCCACGCACCAGAACACTGACGCAAACTTTCCTAAACAGGAAACCTTGACAAGCCAATCATCTAACCCCACCCACTGGGTAAAACCTCCACAATAAAAAGGAACCACAGACCTCCAGAATACAAAAAGCCCACTCCAGACACAGCAATCTAAGCAAGATGAAAAGGCAGAGAAATACCCAACAGGTAAAGGAACATGAAAAATGCCCACCAAGTCAAACAAAAGAGGAGGAGATAGGGAATCTACCTGAAAAAGAATTTAGAATAATGATAAGAAAAATGATCCAAAATCTTGAAAACAAAATGGAGTTACAGATAAATAGCCTGGAGACAAAGATTGAAAAGATGCAAGAAATGTTTAATAAAGACCTAGAAGAAATAAAAAAGAGTCAATTAAGAATGAATAATGCAATGAATGAGATCAAAAACACTCTGGAGGGAACCAAGAGTAGAATAATGGAGACAGAAGATAGGATAAGTGAGGTAGAAGATAAAATAGTGGAAATAAATGAAACAGAGAGGAAAAAAGAAAAAAGGATCAAAAGAAATGAGGACAACCTCAGGGACCTCTGGGACAATGTGAAACGCCCCAACATTCGCATCATAGGAGTCCCAGAAGAAGAAGACAAAAAGAAAGGCCATGAGAAAATACTCGAGGAGATAATAGCTGAAAACTTCCCTAAAATGGGGAAGGAAATAGCCACCCAAGTCCAATAAACCCAGAGAGTCCCAAACAGGATAAACCCAAGGCGAAACACCCCAAGACACATATTAATCAAATTAACAAAGATCAAACACAAAGAACAAATCTTAAAAGCAGCAAGGGAGAAACAACAAATAACACACAAAGGGATTCCCATAAGGATAACAGCTGATCTATCAATAGAAACCCTCCAGGCCAGAAGGGAATGGCAAGACATACTGAAAGTAATGAAAGAGAATAACCTACAACCTAGATTACTGTACCCAGCAAGGATCTCATTCAGATATGAAGGAGAATTCAAAAGCTTTACAGACAAGCAAAAGCTGAGAGAATTCAGCACCACCAAACCAGCTCTTCAACAAATGCTAAAGGATCTTCTCTAGAAAGGAAATGCAGAAAGGTTGTATAAACGTGAACCCAAAACAACAAAGTAAATGGCAACGGGACCACACCTTTCAATAATTACCTTAAATGTAAATGGGTTGAATGCCCCAACCAAAAGACAAAGATTGGCTGAATGGATACAAAAGCAAGACCCCTATATATGCTGTCTACAAGAGACCCACCTCAAAGCAAGAGACACATACAGACTAAAAGTGAAGGGCTGGAAAAAAATATTTCACGCAAACGGAGACCAAAAGAAAGCAGGAGTCACAATACTCATATCAGATAAAATAAACTTTCAAATAAAGGATGTGAAAAGAGACAAAGAAGGACACTACATAATGATCAAAGGATTAATGCAAGAAGAAGATATAACAATTATAAATTTATATGCACCCAACATAGGAGCACCACAATATGTATGGCAAACACTAACGAGTATGAAAGAGGAAATTAATAGTAACACAATAATAGTGGGAGACTTTAATACCCCACTCACAACTATGGATAGATCAACTAAACAGAAAATTAACAAGGAAACACAAACCTTGAATGACACAATGGACCAGCTAGACCTAATTGATATCTATAGGACATTTCACCCCAAAACAATCAACTTCACCTTTTTCTCAAGTGCACACAGAACCTTCTCCAGAATAGATCACATCCTGGGTGATAAATCTGGTCTTGGAAAGTTCAAAAAAATTGAAATCATTCCAGTCATCTTTTCTGACCACAGTGCAGTAAGATTAGATCTCAATTACAGGAAAAAAATTGTTAAAAATTCAAACATATGGAGGCTAAATAACACGCTTCTGAATAACCAACAAATCATAGAAGAAATCAAAAAAGAAATCAAAATATGTATAGAAATGAATGAAAATGAAAACACAACAACCCAAAACCTATGGGATACTGTAAAAGCAGTGCTAAGGGGAAGGTTCATAGCATTACAGGCTCACATCAAGAAACAAGAAAAAAGCCAAATGAATAACCTAACTCTACACCTAAAGCAATTAGAGAAGGAAGAAATGAAGAACCCCAGGGTTAGCAGAAGGAAAGAAATCTTAAAAATTAGGGCAGAAATAAATGCAAAAGAAACTAAAGAGACCATAGCAAAAATCAACAAAGCTAAAAGCTGGTTTTTTGAAAAAATAAACAAAATTGACAAACCATTAGCAAGACTCATTAAGAAGCAAAGAGAGAAGAACCAAATTAACAAAATTAGAAATGAAAATGGAGAGATCACAACAGACAACACTGAAATACAAAGGATCATAAGAGACTACTACCAGCAGCTCTATGCCAATAAAATGGACAACTTGGATGAAATGGACAAATTCTTAGAAAAGTATAACTTTCCAAAACTGAACCAGGAAGAAATAGAAGATCTCAACAGACCCATCACAAGCAAGGAAATCGAAACTGTAATCAAAAATCTTCCAGCAAACAAAAGCCCAGGACCAGATGGCTTCACAGCTGAATTCTACCAAAAATTTAGAGAAGAGCTAACAGCTATCTTACTCAAACTCTTCCAGAAAATTGCAGAGGAAGGTAAACTTCCAAACTCATTCTATGAGGCCACCATCACCCTAATTCCAAAACCAGACAAAGATGCCACAAAAAAAGAAAACTACAGGCCAATATCACTGATGAACATAGATGCAAAAATCCTTAACAAAATTCTAGCGAACAGAATCCAACAACATATTAAAAAAATCATACACCATGACCAAGTGGGCTTTATCCCAGGAATGCAAGGATTCTTTAATATCTGCAAATCAATCAATGTAATACACCACATTAACAAATTGAAAGATAAAAACCATATGATTATCTCAATAGATGCAGAGAAAGCCTTTGACAAAATTCAACACCCATTTATGATTAAAACTCTCCAGAAAGCAGGAATAGAAGGAACATACCTCAACATAATAAAAGCTATATATGACAAACCCACAGCAAGCATCACCCTCAATGGTGAAAAATTGAAAGCATTTCCCCTGAAATCAGGAACAAGACAAGGATGCCCACTCTCACCACTGCTATTCAACATAGTGTTGGAAGTTTTGGCCATAGCAATCAGAGCAGAAAAAGAAGTAAAAGGAATCCAGATAGGAAAAGAAGAAGTGAAACTCTCGCTGTTTGCAGATGACATGATCCTCTACATAGAAAACCCTAAAGACTCTTCCAGAAAATTACTAGAGCTAATCAATGAATATAGTAAAGTTGCAGGATATAAAATTAACACACAAAAATCCCTTGCATTCCTATATACTAACAATGAAAAAACAGAAAGAGAAATTAAGGAAACAATACCATTCACCATTGCAACCAAAAGAATAAAATACTTAGGAGTATATCTACCTAAAGAAACAAAAGACCTATACATAGAAAACTATAAAACACTGATGAAAGAAATCAAAGAGGACACAAACAGACGGAGAAACATACCATGCTCATGTATTGGAAGAATCAATATTGTCAAAATGGCTATTCTACCCAAAGCAATCTATAGATTCAATGCAATCCCTATCAAGCTACCAACGGTATTTTTCACAGAACTAGACCAAATAATTTCACAATTTGTATGGAAATACAAAAAACCTCGAATAGCCAAAGTAATCTTGAGAAAGAAGAATGGAACTGGAAGAATCAACCTGCCTGACTTCAGACTCTACTACAAAGCCACAGTCATCAAGACAGTATGGTACTGGCACAAAGACAGAAATATAGATCAATGGAACAGAATAGAAAGCCCAGAGATAAATCCACGAACTTATGGACACCTTATCTTTGACAAAGGAGGCAAGGATATACAATGGAAAAAAGACAACCTCTTTAACAAGCGGTGCTGGGAAAGCTGGTCAACCACTTGTAAAAGAATGAAACTAGAACACTTTCTAACACCATACACAAAAATAAACTCAAAATGGATTAAAGATCTAAATGTAAGACCAGAAACTATAAAACTCCTAGAGGAGAACATAGGCAAAACACTCTCTGACATAAATCACAGCAAGATCCTCTATGACCCACCTCCCAGAATATTGGAAATAAAAGCAAAACTAAACAAATGGGACCTAATGAAACTTAAAAGCTTTTGCACTACAAAGGAAACTATAAGTAAGGTGAAAAGACAGCCCTCAGATTGGGAGAAAATAATAGCAAATGAAGAAACAGACAAAGGATTAATCTCAAAAATATACAAGCAACTCTTGAAGCTCAATTCCAGAAAAATAAATGACCCAATCAAAAAATGGGCCAAAGAACTAAACAGACATTTCTCCAAAGAAGACATACAGATGGCTAACAAACACATGAAAAGATGCTCAACATCACTCATTATCAGAGAAATGCAAATCAAAACCACAATGAGGTATCATTACACGCCAGTCAGGATGGCTGCTATCCAAAAGTCTACAAGCAATAAATGCTGGAGAGGGTGTGGAGAAAAGGGAACCCTCTTACACTGTTGGTGGAAATGCAAACTAGTACAGCCGCTATGGAGAACAGTGTGGAGATTTCTTAAAAAACTGGAAATAGAACTGCCATATGACCCAGCAATCCCACTTCTGGGCATACACACTGAGGAAACCAGATCTGAACGAGACACGTGCACCCCAATGTTCATCGCAGCACTGTTTATAATAGCCAGGACATGGAAGCAACCTAGGTGCCCATCAGCAGATGAATGGATAAGGAAGCTGGGGTACATATACACCATGGAATATTACTCAGTCGTTAAAAAGAATTCATTTGAACCAGTTCTAATGAGATGGATGAAACTGGAGCCCATTATACAGAGTGAAGTAAGCCAGAAAGATAAAGAACATTACAGCATACTAACACATATATATGGAATTTAGAAAGATGGTATCGATAACTCTATATGCAAAACAGAAAAAGAGACACAGATGTACAGAACAGACTTTTGAACTCTGTGGGAGAAGGTGAGGGTGGGATGTTTCAAAAGAACAGCATGTATATTATCTATGGTGAAACAGGTCACCAGCCCAGGTGGGATGCATGAGACAAGTGCTCGAGCCTGGTGCACTGGGAAGACCCAGAGGAATCGGGTGGAGAGGGAGGTGAGAGGGGGGATCGGGATGGGGAATACGTGTAACTCTATTGCTGATTCATGTCATTGTATGACAAAACCCACTGAAAAAATAAATAAACTAAAAAAAAAAAAAAACATAAAAGAAGATATTCAAATATATTGTGTTTTTAAATCACCTATATAATAATTACCTTTAGCAGTGCTCTTTGCTTTTTAATGTGGATTTGAATATGAATCCAGTATCAGCAGCTTTCAGTCTACAGAGCTTCCTTTAGCATTTCTTCAGGGATATGCATGCTTGCAACAAATTCCTTAAATTTTCATTTATCTGGGAATGTCATTATTTCACCTTCACTTTTTTTTTTTTTTTTTTTAAATCTGGATACAGGATTACTGATTGACAGCTGACAGCTGTTTTCTTTCAGCACCTTGACTAACCCATCCCAGCCTTGAGCTGCTTCTGATGTTTATCCTTCTGGACTTCCCTTGCCAATGAGACTTTTTTTCTGTTTTGTAGATTTTCTTTTTTGACTTTGTTTTTTAACAGTTGACTACCAGGGCTTCCCTTGTAGCTTAGTCGGTAAAGAATTTGCCTGCAGTGCAGGAGACCCAGGTTTGATCCCTGGGTTGGGAAGATACCCTGGAGAAGGAAATGGTAACCCACTCCAGTATCCTTGCCTGGAAAATGTCACAGAAAAGCCTGGTGGGTTGCAGTCCATGGGGTTGCAAAGAGTCAGGCACAACTGAGCGACTAACACACAACATGTTATGTCCGGCACTAGTATTTCATCCTGTCTGGAGTTCACTGGGTTTCTTAGATGTAGATTAATATTTTTCATCAAATTTGATAAGTTTTCAGCCATAGCTCATGTAAAACTAGACATCTTTTTTAGTAATAGCAACTGTGCATACAGTACCACCAGCACTCTCTCTTGCAGGGCTTATTTTTTTCTTTCTTGCTTTTTATTGTTTACTGTTTTAGGTGGACAGTAAACTGAAATGTTTCCTTCACAGTGTGCAGCTGCTGAAATCACTCCTCAGAGGGTGAAGTTTTGGGTATAAGCACATTTGCCCTAGGCATCTGAGCTGGTCTTTCCCTATTGGTATCACACCCAGCTGTTAGTCTCCATTAATTGCTATCTGATTCCACCACAGTTTTTAACAATGTCCTGGGGCAAAAATTCCTTCACAGTTTTACCCAGTTAAGTTAGAACCCATTTTCAGTGGCAGAATTCTGACAGTCTTTGAGACTACTCTGATCTCAGAAGAGATTTTAATTACCTCTTTCTCTGGTTCTCTCTATTAAACTTCTAAGCTGGCCTACCATTTTGCTTATTGCTATCATCAAGGTACCAGTCAAAGGGCACCACTACTAACTGGGTATCACCAAGGCCTGCAATGCTTTCAACAACACCCCTAGGAATGAATTTCACCACTGTTTATTCCCCAAAAACGTCAGTCCCCTTAGGGAGATCTGTGGAACTCTCTATTTGTTTGACCTGGGTATCCTCTGGGCAGTAGCTCTGTGTAAATGCCATGGGGAAGGGGGATGGATAATGGCCTGCTTCTCCCAGAATGACACCCTGCTCTATGAGCAGGACCCCAAGGATGGTAACCTCTGGGTTTCTCAGTTTTATATCCTAACATGGAAGGAGGGCTTGCTTGTAACTCCTACCTCAAAAACCAACTGAGGTAGGAATTTCAGGGCCAGTATTCTTGTCCTGTTATGCCTGGGGTAAAGCTTCTTCTTTAGGAGTGTGACTGTGAGAAGGAAGACCAGTCTTCTCAGCAGACCCTGCCCAGCATAAAGCCTCTGCAACAGGAAGTTGGGGCATGGGGGTGAGACATACCAAGGGCAAGCCCCTTCTGGGATAGTTGTGGAAAAGAGGGCCATCTTCTCGGCTATATGTGCCTTGATTACAGTTTCTATCACACTGAGTTCGGGAGAGGGGAAAGGGAGAAACTCATGGCTGAAATGCTATAGATTCTAACTGTTCTTTCCAAGATTTAGTAGATTTTTTAAGTGTTTCTCCATTTTCTATAGGTCCTGAGGACAATTTGCAGTTTTTAACATTAGCTATTTAGTTGTTAAAAAAATATACCTGCATAATTTTATGGAATTATATAAAATATATTTAGTAAAAGTGAAAGTCACTCAGTCATGTGACCTTTGTGACATCGTTTGTGACCCCATGGACTTTATAGAATTCTCCAGGCCAGAAAACTGGAGTGGGTAGCCATTCCCTTGTCCAGGGGAATCTTCCCAACCTAGGAATCGAACCAGGGTCTCCTGCATTGCAGGTGGATTTTTTACCAGTTGAACTATCACAGAAGCTGATATATTTATCAATTAAATACATTTTATCAATATAGTATTTAATTTACTTAAAAAGTAAATTTATTTTATCAAGTAAACATATTTTAATCTAAAAATTAAAATATATTTAAGTATTTATGTATTTACAATTTTACATATATGTACACATTGCGTGCATGCCAAGTTGCTTCATTTGTGTCTGACTCTTTGTGACCCTATGGACTGTAGCCCACCAGGCTCCTCTGTCCAGGCAAGAATACTGGAGTAGGTTGCCATGCCCTCCTACAGGGAATTTTCCCGACTCAGATTGAACCCACATCTCCTATGTCTACCTGCATTGGCAGGCATGTTCTTTGGATTGGGTTTTTCCATAACATCTTATGGATTTTTAGCCAACCCAATAATTATACACACATATTTATCACATATAATTTTCAGTCCACTAGGCTGTTCATAGCATTGTTTCAGAAGTCAAACGGATTGAGTTTCCTAAGGAAGAAAAAGTCACGGGAACCTTGAAGCGAATAGCATCCTGAAAGAATCACAGAGCATGACTGTACACTGTCCAGATGAAGGGTGAATACACTTAATGGGAAAGTCCTACTGTTGACAGCTTTTTATATCAGTGGCATACTGCACTGCTCACTCTCATCAACTTGGTGCACCAGCAAAATGAATGTCATTGAAATGCAGTTCACAGTCAATCCAGAAATCTCTCCTGCCTTGGAAATGAAACTCCCAAACCGAAACCAGGATTAGGCCACTTTGTTTACAAGCACCTGCCAGAGGCTTCAGAGAATAAAGCTAACAGTTTCACTTACACATGGAATCTAAGTCTTCTAACCCCCAAGCCTAAAAGTCTAACAAATTCACTTTGAAATCTCATGAGTGAAAAAAATTACATGTAAAAATATTCATTTAGTGGAAGTCCTTCAAGACAACAACAAAGGACCTATAGAGAAAAAAAGTGAAAATCTTTCAGAATAAAAAAGGTAAGCAAGTACCTTAAATGTCAAGCAGAAAATGCAAGGTTAGGCCATTTGGAAGTCTATGATTTATTTAACATCAACATCTCAAAATCAATTTTACACGTTACCACAAGTTACAGAAGTTATCACAGTAGAGGCAAAATATTGGAAAAGCTTCACTCTCTAAGTACTGTAATTTAGCTGCTGAATACCTAACTAATGGCAGAAGAACAGTAAGGAATAGCAAAAGCAAAGAATTAGAGTAATAGGGGTATGGCAGACCAAAAACACAAGGAGATGCTTCAAGAGCTACTGCTGAGAAAGCAGCCCTGGGGAGCGGGGTCTGATAAGGAACTGGTGCCATATAAATGCTTGATGCATAGGCAGTTCCATGAAAGGACCACATACAACCCATCCCCTAGCCATCAGTCCTGGAGAAATACAGCGTCAGCATCATCTCAGGAAGCCAGAGTGACAAGACTTCCTCTTTATTGCATCTCAGGAGGAACACTTGAGGCAGCCTCTTGAATGAAACATTCCTCTGCTTGAATCTGAGCCATGACTGTGATGGCAGGAGTCTGAGATTTGAGGACAAAGCCTGGAGGGTGATGCTCATCCTCTTCCCCCATAAACTTCCTCCAGCTGTGATCACCAAGAGTTTAGCAGTATTCTTTTGTTTTTTGGTTTTTTTTTTTTTTTTTTTGAGGATAATAAGCCAGAAAAATGGTTGGTAGGTAGTATTTAAAGGGGGCTTCCATGATGGCTCAACAGTAGAGAATCCACCTGTCAATGCAGGAGACACATATTTGATCCCTGGGTCGGAAAGATCCCCTGGAGGAGGGAATGGCAACCCACTCGAGTATTCTCTTTTTTTTTTTTTAATTTTTTTTTATTAGTTGGAGGCTAATTACTTCACAACATTTCAGTGGGTTTTGTCATACATTGATATGAATCAGCCATAGAGTTACACGTATTCCCCATCCCAATCCCCCCTCCCACCTTCCTCTCCACCCGATTCCTCTGGGTCTTCCCAGTGCACCAGGCTCGAGCACTTGTCTCATGCATCCCACCTGGGCTGGTGATCTGTTTCACCATAGATAATATACATGCTGTTCTTTCAAAACATCCCACCCTCACCTTCTCCCACAGAGTTCAAAAGTCTGTTCTGTACTTCTGTGTCTCTTTTTCTGCTTTGCATATAGAGTTATCGTTACCATCTTTCTAAATTCCATATATATGTGTTAGTATGCTGTAATGTTCTTTATCTTTCTGGCTTACTACACTCTGTATAATGGGCTCCAGTTTCATCCATCTCATTAGAACTCGAGTATTCTTGCCTGGGAAATCCCATGGACAGAGGAGCCTGGTGGGCTACAGTCCATGGGGTCGCAAAGACTGAGCACAACTGAGCAACTAAACTCATACATTCAGGCACACACACAATATTTAAAGGTCTTAATATCTACCTACCTCTCCATCTTCATCCTGAAAACCCACCAGGCACCTGACCCTGCAGCCATAGGGTGCTACATGCAGTGTGGTCTTTGGCCTCCATGCTGGCCCTGGTCTCTGTGCGTGGAGGCTGTTTTCACCTTCTCTGCATTCATGCTAATTTGCTTCAGTCATATCCAATTCTGTGAGACCCTATGGACTATAGCCTACCAGGCTCCTCTGTCCATGTGATTTCCCAGGCAAGAATACTAGAGTGGGTTGCCATGCCCTCCTCCAGGAGATCTTCCCAACCCAGGGATTGAATCAGCATCTCTTTTATCTCTTGCATTGGCAGGTGGGTTCTTTACCACTAGCACCACCTGGGAAGCCCTTCCACCCTCTCCACATATCATTAACCCATATTGTCATTAAGGCTCATCTCAGGCAGCCCATCCTCTTGGAGGTGGTCCAACTTTGCATTAAGTTAGGACTAGCTTCTCTGAAGCTCCAATACTTTGGCCATTCAATGTGAAGAGCCGACTCATTGGAAAAGACTTTGATGCTGGGAAGGATTGAAGACAGGAGAAGGGGGCCACAGAGGATGAGACGGTTTGATGGCATCAATGACAGAGTGGACATGAATTTGAGCAAGCTCTGGGAGATGGTGAAGAACAGGGTAGCCTGGCATGCTGCAGTTCATGGGGTCGCAAAGAATCAGACACGACTTAGCAACTGAACAACGAAAACAACAAGCTTCTCTGTTGGGTTCACCCAACACCTGGGGATCCCTTCTGCCACACTACTGTGTTCTAACCTTTAATATTTTCATCTCAAGAACAGTGTTCTTAAATTTCAGCATTCCTCATTATCACCCGAATTGCTGGTGGCTACTTCCAGAATAACTGAATATGTCTCGAGTGGGATCTAAAAATCTGCATTTCTAACAAGTCCCAGGTGATACTGATGTGACTGGACCAGGATGGCACTATGAGAACCACTGCTCTAGACAAGCATGTTCCCTGCAGACCCCACACCATGGGGTGAGTGGAAGTGCCCAGGCCTATATCACCATTCATCTCCTCCCTCTGCCCAAACCTTCCACAAATGCCCTCCAAAAACCATACTGCCTCCCAATTCTGCTTCAGCATCTGCTTCCAGAGGTCTCTGACCTGTAATAGCACTCAATAAAAGCATATAAAATGAATGAACATAAAAATGGACCCTGTATCAAGAGTGGCCCCACCGGAACTTCCCTGAAGGTCCAGTGATTGCTACTCCATGCTTCCAATGCAGGGGATGAGGGTTTGATCCCTGGTCAGGGAACTAAGATCCTACATGCCACATGGTGGGGCCAAAAAATAAAGATGGCACAGAAGAGCTTGTGCCCTCACTTTACCCTCGGTCACATGAGGAAACAATAAGATAACCACTTGCAAATCAGGAAGCGGGCCCTCATCAGACACTGAATCTGCTAATACCTTGAACTTGGACTTTCAAGCCTCCAGAACTGTGAGAAATAAATTGTTAAAAAAGAAATAAAAGAGTAGCTCCCACCAATTCCAGTGTCAGGTCCCCAGCTTGATCCTCAAGAACAGAGCAAGTTAAACCTCAGAAGGAGGAATAGTTAAACAGATCCAAAGGCTGAGGAGTTAACTGGGTAAAGAGAGCAGGACATTTCAGGCCCAGGGCCCAGGCCTGTGCCACAAGGAAGCCTGGAAGAAGGCCTTGGGGGCTGGAATTCAGGAGGACGGGACAGCAGGCTGGAAGGAGAAGAGCAACCCATGTTCTTTCCTTTTCTTCCATAATAGCCCTTAATGGCCAACAAGCAAGAGCTTTGATCTCCATGAAAACCAGAGTCCAGATTCTTCTCAGCGAGAATGTTGTCTCCTCACTCCTCTAGGAAAAGAAATGCCTGTCCATGTTTAGTCATGTACAACTCTTTTGTGACCACCAGGCTCCTCTGTCCATGAGATTTTCCAGGAAAGAATACTGGAGTGGGTTACCATTTGCTACTCCAGGCGATCTTCCAGACCCAGGGATTGAACCAAGTCTCTGGCATTTCCTCCACTGGCAGGTGGATTCTTTACCACTAATGCCAGCTGGGAAGGCCAGGAAAAGAAAGACCCTGTATTAAGTAGAATAATGTCTTCATAGGATGTCTATGTCCTAACCTGTGGAACTATAAAAATGTTACTTTACATGGTAAAGAGATTCTGCACATGTAATTAAGTTAAGGTTAGATTATCTGGGTGGAAGTAATGTAAAGACAGGAAGAATCTTGTAAAAGGGAAGCAGGATCAAAGAAAACACTGGAAGATACAGCACTGCTGGCTTTGAAGATGGAGGAAGCAACCATAAGTTCAGATATGCAGGCATAGTCTCAAGCAGCTGGCAAAGGTGAGAAAATGAATTCTTCCCTAAACCCTCTGGAAGGAGCATAGCCCTGCTGACACCTTCATTTTAGCCAAGGGAAACTAATTTTAGACTGCTGACCTCCAGATCCATAAGATAACAAATTTGTTTTGTTTTAAGCCATTAAGGTGGTAGTAATTTGTTACAGCAGCAAAAGGAAACTAATACAGATCCATTTGTCAGAAACATAATTACCTGATGTTCTCTGCCTCCAGGGAGAGAGGAAACAGCTGTCCTCCGTACCAAAGACCAACACTGTCTCCTCCAGACTGAGTCAATGACCATTCATGTGCAGAGAAATCCACACACATATATGCATGCACTCCAACAAACCCGGTTCTCTCAGGAAGAAATAACAGGTTCAATATTCATGCCCTTCTGATAACTCAGTGTTTTGTGTGTGTATTTGCCTTTATATGCACATCCTGGCATTTCTAGAGCACTGACTTTATGCCGGTATTATACTTGACCCTTTAGGTATACCCTTTCATATATTTCCCTCTATACTCATGACAGATCTGTGGCAGAAATATTACTCTCTGCAACTTACAAAGGGATACTTAGGGTCAGAAAGATCAATTGTGCCCAAAGCCACAACTCAAATATAGATTGAATACAGGTCTACCTCTTCCCAAGTCCATCACTCTTCCTCTGAAATATAGGGATTCCTCACTATAAGCCTCTTGCTATCTCTTTCCCCTTTGCCATCCATCTCCCCTTATTCTTCCCCCCACCCCGACACACACACCCTCTGTTCTCCAATCACAATGAAATTCTCTCTCCTCAACCCATATAGACACCTATTACCCAGTTGGGGGTTTTTTTTTGTTGTTGTTGTTGTTTAATTTTTGGCCACACCATGCAGCGTGTTTCCCAGACAGGGATCAAATCCAAATTCCCTGCATTGGAAGTATGAAGTCTTAACCACTGGACCACTGGGGAGGTCCTCCCATCTATTCTTTCTGTCACCTGCATCCTCCAGGTAGAATTCCCCTTCCGCTCATCTTTGTCTGCTGTACTCCTACTTATCCTTCACATCTTGGCATAAGCCCACATTCCTCAAAGAAGACTTTAGAGTCCTAAAGGGGTGAAGTAATCTGGCATACAGTTTCACAGTATTCCGTTCTTCCACAGTCATTGTGCACACCGCATTTCATGAGCTACTGCTCAGCAGTTAGTGTCTGCTGCCTTTCTCTGCCCCTAAGACATAACTTCCTTGAGGCCAAAGACCACTTTGACCTTGCTCACTACTGTATGCTGGGTGCATGCTACAGAGCCATTATAGAAGCTTAACACTGATTCTGTAATGAGGTAGGAATGAAAATACCATTTTGTTGTATTAAGTTATATCACAAATGGGTCTTAGAGCTCTCAACTGCTAACTAAAGAAAAACTGCTCACACTGTGTTTCATTATTTGGTATTTTTTAATGATCATCTCAAAGAGCAATTCCCAGGCTTGAGATCTGACTGCATTGCATCATTTACTGTGAGATCTGGGTCATGTAAATTGATGGAGACCTGCATGAAATTTTCTTATTTCCCACAGCAGATAGCGATAAAGAAGTTCTTTTTAACTTTTAGTCTCTTTCATCAAAGTTAAGACCTTAAGGAAACAATCTTTTCTAATCCATTTAGTTATCACTCTGTGATCGAGGGGATAAGGATTAAGATTCATATAAACCACTCTGTGAAAGTAGAAGGAAGAAAACCCATGTTCCAGAACACAAAAATCCTGCTTTCTAATCAGGTTAAGCTAGAGTGTATTTGCTGATCAGTGTTGTGTGCGCTTAAAGACATGGACGCAGATTTCAAGGGCAGGCCTTTCATGATGATGTGCTGAGATGATTCACGACCACAGCAAGAACACAGTAACAACAGGATGACAAGAACAATAGTAACAGTGATCAGTCACCACCTTTCTTGTGCCAGGTACTGGGTGCTGTATGCATTTGATCAATGACTTCTCATCATTGCCCTAAGAGGAAGCTATTCCTGTTATCCCCATTGTACAGATGGGGAAACTGAGTTCAGGAAAGACAGGTACTAACTCAAACCCAGGTATTTTGCTATGAATCTTGTGTTAGCCATCACTGTAATAGCGCTTTGCACTGACTACAGATTCCTCATCTGCTTATTAATTGAATTTTTTCCATAGCACATCAAGTGTGAACATTGACTTCCTTTTACAGCATGATTACTCTAAGAAGATTATTCTTTCTACTGTTTTTAATGGTAGGTATAGTCACATGGGCTTCTCAGGTGGTGCTAATGGCAAATAACCTGTCTGCTAATGCAGGAGACATAAGAGACTTGGGTTTGATCCCTGGGTCAGGAAGATCCCCTGGAAGTGGGCATGGCAACCTACTCTAGTATTCTTGCCTGGGAAATTCCATACACAGAGCAGCCTGGCAGGCCCCAGTCCATAAGGTCACAAAGAGTCAGACACGATTAAAGCGACTTAGCACGCATGCACATGGCAACATAGGAAAATTACCAGGAAATTGAAATCTGGATTTAAATTCCATCCCTCCCTTACATCTTGTACAAACCTGGGAAGACGAGAAAATATCTACCCCAGGGTGCTAACACAAATCAAAAATACCATGTGTATAAAAACTTAGGATTCAATATAAGTGGACTGACTCTGACTTCACAATGGATCTGAAAAATGACAAATTCCAAAGGGAAATAATCCTGGCACCAGTGTGTTGCACAACAATATCACTGCTGTCATCTGTAGTATTTTTCTAGAAGATGTTGGAAAGTGCCTAACAGGTCAGACAAAGAAAAGAATTGCTTTGGGTTCAGAGTAATAGGGCCAAGATAGACCCTCAAGGCTGATTTTCATTAGTCATTGACATTTTCCAAAGTCCTATCTTATACCATTGTTATTTTATGTATATCCCAAGAGTAAGTACATCCTTAGAAAATGTTTAACCTGTTAGTAAGAAGAATTTAACATAGGCAGCTATTTGCACCCTCCTCCATTCCATCATAACCTTTCCAGTGCAGTACAGCATTTTGGTACATGGCTAGATACATTTTGGTACATGGCTAGATACATTAAGAGAAGTGTCTGTCCAAGTCCCTTAAATCCCTCATTAGATATAAAAATGTTTTCCATGGACAAAAATACATTGTGCATCTAATATGTGAAAGTTCCTCTCCAGGCACTTGGCTGGTGGATGGAGAAGAGGATGATTCACAAGCAGCTGTTAGGATTAAGAAACTTGGTGTAACATAACCCGCCCAACAGATTCCGACTAGTGGCCTGTTTAGACCCAGACTATTTATTTGTAAAGTCGCCTGTGGGACACGGTGCTTGCACGTGTGCTCAGCCACTCAGCTGTGGCCGACTCCTAGCATACCCAGGGACTGTAGCCCACCAGGCTCCTCTGTCCATGGGATGATTATCCCGGGAAGAATACTGGAGTGGGTTGCCATTTCCTCCTCCAGGGGAGCTTCTCAACCCAGGGACTGAACCCACATCTCCTGCAGCGGCAGGCAGATTCTTATCTGCACCATCTCTGGAGCCCACTGTGGGGCCTGGTGCCTTTGCATAAAGTCTGGTCCCTGGAGCCAGAAGAAGACATGTTCATGCAGAAGAATCAGAGAAATTGAAAGTGACTGTTCATGCCCACTTCCACGTTAGCAAGCCCCCAAAGCGGTAATAACTGCCAGACTCTCTGGAGAAAGAGAGAATGCCCATGCTCAAGGGACTCTGTGAATGGGCTCCCTGCACTCTCCCCATTCCAAAGGACCCAGATCAGCACAGGTGCAATGACAAAGGACTAATAGATACATTTAAAAGATCAAGACATAGAGCCCCTGGTGCCAATAGGGAGACTTTTCCAGTTTTCAGGCACATTTCGGAGAATCTGGGAAAATTGGTGGCCTGACAGCCATAAGTCACCTGGTGAACTGGTACTTATTACTATTGTTTAAAATTCTGTGTTAACATTTTGCTATGTATCTAAGCCGAGGCTGAGAGATCTTGCAAGATCAAGAATATGAATAAAAGGATTTCCCTGGTGGTCCAGTGGTTAAGAAATCCATGCTTCCACGGGAAGGGATGTGGGTTTTATCCTTGGTCAAGGAACTAAGATTCTACATGACATGCGGAATGCAAAAATACAAAACAAAGCTACATCCATGTTATGACTTCCATAAAAAAAAAAAAAAGAAGAATATGAACAAAGAACACAAAGTTATATTTAAAGAAATGTTTTCTATGTATAATACATTATAATTCATGATCAGTGTTAAGGCTTCATCATTAAAGTTCTCCGAGCCTTGATTTAGTTGTATGAGGCTGTTTCCAAATGCATTTTGCCTGTAATAACATGTGGTAGCTTCTAATTTCCAAAGAATCACATAGATAACTCGAAAGGCACAAATTCATGCTGATTTCATAAGTTGGCTCCAATATGACATAATCTTACTCTTTTCCATAAAGCTAATTCATTAAGGTAAAACTAAAAGTCATTTTGTTATTTTTGTTGTGCTTTTAGAGGTACATAAATCCATAGAAAAATAAAACGTCTTTTGTCTATGATATGTCCCTAAATATGATAATCTTGAACCCTCTAAGACATGACACAAGATAAAGTAGACAATAAGGTAAATGATGCTTGCAGACACAGCTCTGAGGTTTCATAACCATGCAGCTCACTGACCCAGATAAACAACAGTCATTTGGATTTTGCTCCAAGAACTTTTCTTCTCTTTCTCTCCAGGGGCAAAAACTTATATGCATAAGAAATCTAATCACAACTTTAAAAACTACCTAAAACTGTAGACTTCACAGAGGAAGCAAAAATAAAGAGTATGAATACAAGGAAAGAGAGAGGAGGGCCTAGTAATGACAGCTGAGAACTGAATTCCCTAAGAAATTATCCAGTTAGGTCAAGATTTGTGGTTCAGTGTCAGTATCACCAGCCACCTTCTGCTGGGGACAACGGGCATTTGCCAAGATACAGACTGAGTGCTCTGTCTGTGCCCCCAAATAAATGCCTGCTCTCATCCCTGACAGATACACAACAGTCTTATTTTGAAAATGTTTCTCAAAGATGCAAGCTCTGTCCACAGAGAGGATCCCACGAGTATCAAGGATGTGTCTGTATTAAATGTTTATCTGTTTAAATATTTACAAGGCTCATACAAGGACTGCAAATCATGGAACAGGGCCAGCCTCATGCCACAAGCCATTCATGTTCACAAAGATGTTTCTTAGAAAGACACAGAATACTTTCACTGAGACATAGGTATATGGAATCAATGTATCTCCAGGAGTAATTTGAAAGTCGTGAACAGCCATGATCAAAGAAAGCCATCAAGTTGGGCCATCTAATGAGAAAAAAAAAAAAAGGAATTTCTTCACTCTACAGTGAGATCTTCTCTACAACACAGACTCCTCAGTTACACAGTTGGGCAGATCTTGGAGCATCTTTATTCTCTGAACTCAGAGGACTGGTTGTGGGTAAGGACCACTGAGGGAGGATTAAAAAAGGGGGAAATGTCATCAAGCATCTCCATAAGCTTTGATACAATCTAACACCCTGATCCTATCAACTCATTCAGTGACCTAGAGACGGTGTGATCTCTCAACCTGTGAGTGTTTGTCCGTGCATCACCCACTGCATCATAGAAGGACATCTGTCATTAAGGACAGCTACAATTACCGGCCCTGTCATCATCAAAACTCAAGCACATATGAAACCTCAGTTACCATTTTCCATCCCTACAAACCACCACAACACTGATGAACTCACTCAGAGACCGTGTGGTACAATTGCATGTGAGAAGCCAGAAATAGTAAAAAAAAAAAAAAAAAAAAAAAAAAAATGTTCTCATGGAGAATGAATTAACGGAGAAAATAAAACACTGTCTGGAGAGACGGAGAGAGCATAAGACACTGAGAACCTTGAAGGCCATGTGAAAAATGTTCTAGACTCTAAGTTGATTAGAAAAACCACTGAAAATCTGTTTGTTTATTTGGCTGTCTTGGGCTCAGTGGTTGTGGCCTGTGGGCCTAGTTGCTCTGCAGCATATAGGATCTTAATTCCCCAAGAAGGAATCAAACCTGCATCCCCTGCATTGCAGGGCAGATTCTTAGCCGCTGGACCACCAGGGAAGGCCCCATAGAAGGGTTTAAAGTAGGTTGGTATCAGCTTCACAGATGACTGGTTGAAAGGAGAAGATGCATTGGGTTAGGGCCTCATGCACAAGATGACATCCCTCCTTCATGAAGCACATACCAAAAAGTGATGAATGTATTTTTTTCTGAGGGTCATCCCACCTCAACTGGAAATTCTATGAGGGCGATACCTCAAGTCTTAACCTCTGACCTCCTCATTGATGACCTAAATGAATACAACATAGCTAATTGATGGATGAGCTGTTTACTCACTCACACAAAACATCTAAACGGGGGAAAGAGAAGGCTTAACTGTTTTCTCCCAAAGAAATAGATCCACTATACAATGAATCTGTTTGTAGACTTCTGAAGCCTTGGTCTCTAAAAAACCATTTTCTATTTTGAGATATCAAGTCAGGACAGAACCCATGATGTTTTACTCTCTCTGGGAAACTCTACCTTGAAGATAACCTTTCTTATGGTGTTTTCTCTTATCCTGCTGACAAGGACCCTTCCTTTCCACTGCTTCATTAGTCCTATTCATGTCTGGACAACACCTTTCTCCACAACCAAGCTGGAAGCAGGCTCTTTGGACCCCAGCTAGACTCCATCCTTGGTCACGATCCTTAAGAGCAAAATATTAGCAGGAATCCTAAATGGGTTTAACCAGATTCCCCACTCTCAGTATCTGATCACCCTGCATATCTGATTGGATTCTTCATCCCTTCTCCCCCAACCCAGGAAATGTCTGATCATCCTGGCTGGCCTTTACCAAGAATCTGATCAAGTCAGTTTAGCCAAGATCTCATCTCTTACTGCTGCTTCCTCTTAGTAATTTTCCATCCATTGATCTCTGTTCTGCTTCATGTCTATTAATTCCTCCAATTTCTCTCCCCTGCCTCAAACCCCCCCTGCACTAGTATGCACACTTGTCACAATATTCTCCCTAAAGAGAGTCTGCTTTTCCATTCTTTAACTGTGTCACAAAGACTTTTTTCACTATTAATATGTAAGAGGAGTTATTTTCAAAGGGCCAAGTCAAAACTTGCTCTCTAAGGAAAAAAAGTTCATAATTTCTGATGAGAAAATACTGGCCTGGAGGGACTGAATTTCGATACTTTTTAATATTAAGATGCATGTAGAATACACTCTAACTAGAATCTTCAACTGAGATATTCTGAGCTCAGGATACGCTTAGCCCAATATCCTGTACTGTCATCAACACAATATTCCCTATTCACTGAGAGCCTTAAGTGTAAACAACCAGTAAATATTTGTTGACAGTCAGAAACCTGGGAGATATAAAGCCTTTCAGCTATCATTGATAATCTAAATGAATATTTTATTTTCACAGACAGGGAAAAGAAAAGATACATTTCAAAAAGATACATTTCATAAAGATTCCCAACAAGACTTAAAGAGCAAACAAAAAGGGTTTCTGGTTTACTATAAGGGAACTGAAATATTCAGTTAATGAAAACATCCTATTCAATGTAAAATTTTTTTCATCTATGTTTTTCCCTCTCAATGAACAAAGCTTATTTTCCTATAGCATACAAATCCTTTACAAATGTCTTTTTAAGCATGCTAAAGCATAAAGATAAGGCCAAAAGTGAAAGATAAATGAGATTATAAGGAAATTAAAATGAAGAAAAAAAAATCTTGGACCAGAAAGATGTTATGATTTCAAACAGCTATGAAATCAATGGGGTGTTGAAGACACTCATGGTCCTTATGTTCTGAAAAGAATCATGAAGCTCAGTGTCCAACTCACTCTAACACTTTACTTTGGAATTCCCCATAGCAGAAACTTCTGTAAGCTACAAAAATTCTTTTGTATTTTAGTTTGCCATGGTACCCAAGTGTTCCAATGAAAAATGCCTACTATAGTTTTAGTAGCAGATGACCTCCACATCTTGGTCTGTTAATATGTTAAACTGAAGACCTATCACAATGTCAGTCTTGACTACCTTTCATTTTGATAGGTGGCTTTTCAAGAAACATGCTAACCAATCCATTCACAGAGTTGACCAATCTGGGTCAGATTTTTCTGCCAATCTTGATCATACATTTTTAATAAAATAAACTATTTGAAAGACTTAGGATAACTGGAAAAACAAGTCATAAGAAGCAAAGAAATAAGAGGTTTGGGATATTTTAACAGCTTTACTGAGATATAATTCAGATACTATACAAGTTACCTAAGTCAAGCATAAGATTCAGTGGATTTTCATATGCTTGTGGAGTTATGCAAACTTCCCCACAATTTTAGCACATTTTCATCACCTCAAAAAAGAAACCCAGAACCCTCAATTCCATTTGTCCCCCAGACCCTTGGAAATCACTAATCTCTCTGTCTCTATAGATTTGCCTGTTCTATAAAAAGGATTATATAAATGTAGTCTTTTGTGAGTAGGGCTTCTCTGGAGGCTCATAAGGTAAAGAATCTTGCCTCAATGCAGGAGACAAAGGTTAGATCCCAGGGTAGTAAACATCCCCTGGAGGACGAAATAGCAACCCAGTACAATATTCTTGCCTGGAGAATCCCATGGACAGAGGAGCCTGGGCTTCTAGGCTGCAGTCCATGGGGTCACAAAGAATTGGACACGACTGAGAGACTGAAAACAAAACTCTACAAAGAGAATCATATGAAATGTAGTCCTTTGTGATTGGCTTCTTTCACTCGGCACAATGTTTACACGGATTATTCATATTGTATCAATAGCATGTATTAGTTCTTAATTCCCTCCTGTTGCCAATAATATTTCATCTGTTTCATGGTGGACATGTGCGTTGTTTCTACTTACGAGCTCTCATGAATATTGCTTCTGTGAATACTTATGTACAATTATGGGTGTAATCTCTTGGATACATACCAAGGAGTGGAAATGTAGTCATATGATAACTGTTGATCATTTGAGGAACTGCCAGAGTGTTTTCCAAGATGGCTGCACTATTTTGCATTCCTATCAGATGTGTATGAGGAGGGTTTCAATTTCCCTATGGGAACTTTTAATTTCAATAACCCACATCCAATATTTGAAAACATATTAAAATGGAGTTTTAGATAATATTTATGTAAGTATTTCCCCAGAATTTTTTTCTTGGAACTCTGGACATCATAATTTTTCACCAAATCATAATTTTGCCTCCCTCTTTTTTTTTAATTTTTATTTATTTATTTTTAAATTTACTTATTTTATTATTTTTTTTTAAATTTTTATTGTTGGAGGCTAATTACTTCACAACATTTCAGTGGGTATTGTCATACATTGACATGAATCAACAATAGAGTTACATGTATTCCCCATCCCGATCCCCCCTCCCACCTCCCTCTCCACCCAGTTCCTCTGGGTCTTCCCAGTGCACCAGGCCCGAGCACTTGTCTCATGCATCCCACCTGGGCTGGTGATCTGTTTCACCATAGATAATATACATGCTGTTCTTTCAAAACATCCCACCCTCACCTTCTCCCACAGAGTTCAAAAGTCTGTTCTGTACATCTGTGTCTCCTTTTCTGTTTTGCATATAGGGTTATCATTACCATCTTTCTAAATTCCGTATATATGTGTTAGTATGCTGTAATGTTCTTTATCTTTCTGGCTTACTTCACTCTGTATAATGGGCTCCAGTTTCATCCATCTCATTAGAACTGGTTCAAATGAATTCTTTTTAATGGCTAGGTAATATTCCATGGTGTATATGTACCACAGCTTCTTTATCCATTCATCTGCTGATGGGCATCTAGGTTGCTTCCATGTCCTGGCTATTATAAATAGTGCTGCAATGAACATTGGGGTGCACGTGTCTCATTCAGATCTGGTTTCCTCAGTGTGTATGCCCAGAAGTGGGATTGCTGGGTCATATGGCAGTTCTATTTCCAGTTTTTTAAGAAATCTCCACACTGTTCTCCATAGCGGCTGTACTAGTTTGCATTCCCACCAACAGTGTAAGAGGGTTCCCTTTTCTCCACACCCTCTCCAGCATTTATTGCTTGTAGACTTTTGGATAGCAGCCATCCTGACTGGCGTGTAATGGTACCTCATTGTGGTTTTGATTTGCATTTCTCTGATAATGAGTGATGTTGAGCATCTTTTCATGTGTTTGTTAGCCATCTGTATGTCTTCTTGGGAGAAATGTCTGTTTAGTTCTTTGGCCCATTTTTTGATTGGGTCATTTATTTTTCTGGAATTGAGCTTCAAGAGTTGCTTGTATATTTTTGAGATTAATCCTTTGTCTCTTTCTTCATTTGCTATTATTTTCTCCCAATCTGAGGGCTGTCTTTTCACCTTACTTATAGTTTCCTTTGTAGTGCAAAAGCTTTTAAGTTTCATTAGGTCCCATTTGTTTAGTTTTGCTTTTATTTCCAATATTCTGGGAGGTGGGTCATAGAGGATCCTGCTGAGATTTATCTCGGAGAGTGTTTTGCCTATGTTCTCCTCTAGGAGTTTTATAGTTTCTGGTCTTACATTTAGATCTTTAATCCATTTTGAGTTTATTTTTGTGTATGGTGTTAGAAAGTGTTCTAGTTTCATTCTTTTACAAGTGGTTGACCAGCTTTCCCAGCACCACTTGTTAAAGAGGTTGTCTTTTTTCCATTGTATATCCTTGCCTCCTTTGTCAAAGATAAGGTGTCCATAGGTTCGTGGATTTAACTCTGGGCTTTCTATTCTGTTCCATTGATCTATATTTCTGTCTTTGTGCCAGTACCATACTGTCTTGATGACTGTGGCTTTGTAGTAGAGTCTGAAGTCAGGCAGGTTGATTCCTCCAGTTCCATTATTCTTTCTCAAGATTACTTTGGCTATTCGAGGTTTTTTGTATTTCCATACAAATTGTGAAATTATTTGGTCTAGTTCTGTGAAAAATACCGTTGGTAGCTTGATAGGGATTGCATTGAATCTATAGATTGCTTTGGGTAGAATAGCCATTTTGACAATATTGATTCTTCCAATCCATGAACATGGTATGTTTCTCCATCTGTTTGTGTCCTCTTTGATTTCTTTCATCAGTGTTTTATAGTTTTCTATGTATAGGTCTTTTGTTTCTTTAGGTAGATATACTCCTAAGTATTTTATTCTTTTGGTTGCAATGGTGAATGGTATTGTTTCCTTAATTTCTCTTTCTGTTTTTTCATTGTTAGTATATAGGAATGCAAGGGATTTTTGTGTGTTAATTTTATATCCTGCAACTTTACTATATTCATTGATTAGCTCTAGTAATTTTCTGGAAGAGTCTTTAGGGTTTTCTATGTAGAGGATCATGTCATCTGCAAACAGCGAGAGTTTCACTTCTTCTTTTCCTATCTGGATTCCTTTTACTTCTTTTTCTGCTCTGATTGCTATGGCCAAAACTTCCAACACTATGTTGAATAGCAGTGGTGAGAGTGGGCATCCTTGTCTTGTTCCTGATTTCAGGGGAAATGCTTTCAATTTTTCACCATTGAGGGTGATGCTTGCTGTGGGTTTGTCATATATAGCTTTTATTATGTTGAGGTATGTTCCTTCTGTTCCTGCTTTCTGGAGAGTTTTAATCATAAATGGGTGTTGAATTTTGTCAAAGGCTTTCTCTGCATCTATTGAGATAATCATATGGTTTTTATCTTTCAATTTGTTAATGTGGTGTATTACATTGATTGATTTGCAGATATTAAAGAATCCTTGCATTCCTGGGATAAAGCCCACTTGGTCATGGTGTATGATTTTTTTAATATGTTGTTGGATTCTGTTTGCTAGAATTTTGTTAAGGATTTTTGCATCTATGTTCATCAGTGATATTGGCCTGTAGTTTTCTTTTTTTGTGGCATCTTTGTCTGGTTTTGGAATTAGGGTGATGGTGGCCTCATAGAATGAGTTTGGAAGTTTACCTTCCTCTGCAATTTTCTGGAAGAGTTTGAGTAAGATAGCTGTTAGCTCTTCTCTAAATTTTTGGTAGAATTCAGCTGTGAAGCCATCTGGTCCTGGGCTTTTGTTTGCTGGAAGATTTTTGATGACAGTTTCGATTTCCTTGCTTGTGATGGGTCTGTTGAGATCTTCTATTTCTTCCTGGTTCAGTTTTGGAAAGTTATACTTTTCTAAGAATTTGTCCATTTCATCCAAGTTGTCCATTTTATTGGCATAGAGCTGCTGGTAGTAGTCTCTTATGATCCTTTGTATTTCAGTGTTGTCTGTTGTGATCTCTCCATTTTCATTTCTAATTTTGTTAATTTGGTTCTTCTCTCTTTGCTTCTTAATGAGTCTTGCTAATGGTTTGTCAATTTTGTTTATTTTTTCAAAAAACCAGCTTTTAGCTTTGTTGATTTTTGCTATGGTCTCTTTAGTTTCTTTTGCATTTACTTCTGCCCTAATTTTTAAGATTTCTTTCCTTCTGCTAACCCTGGGGTTCTTCATTTCTTCCTTCTCTAATTGCTTTAGGTGTAGAGTTAGGTTATTTATTTGGCTTTTTTCTTGTTTCTTGATGTGAGCCTGTAATGCTATGAACCTTCCCCTTAGCACTGCTTTTACAGTATCCCATAGGTTTTGGGTTGTTGTGTTTTCATTTTCATTCATTTCTATCCATATTTTGATTTCTTTTTTGATTTCTTCTATGATTTGTTGGTTATTCAGAAGCGTGTTATTTAGCCTCCATATGTTTGAATTTTTAACAATTTTTTTCCTGTAATTGAGATCTAATCTTACTGCACTGTGGTCAGAAAAGATGACTGGAATGATTTCAATTTTTTTGAATTTTCCAAGACCAGATTTATCACCCAGGATGTGATCTATTCTGGAGAAGGTTCCGTGTGCACTTGAGAAAAAGGTGAAGTTGATTGTTTTGGGGTGAAATGTCCTATAGATATCAATTAGGTCTAGCTGGTCCATTGTGTCATTCAAGGTTTGTGTTTCCTTGTTAATTTTCTGTTTAGTTGATCTATCCATAGTTGTGAGTGGGGTATTAAAGTCTCCCACTATTATTGTGTTACTATTAATTTCCTCTTTCATACTCGTTAGCGTTTGCCGTACATATTGTGGTGCTCCTATGTTGGGTGCATATAAATTTATAATTGTTATATCTTCTTCTTGCATTAATCCTTTGATCATTATGTAGTGTCCTTCTTTGTCTCTTTTCACATCCTTTATTTGAAAGTCTATTTTATCTGATATGAGTATTGTGACTCCTGCTTTCTTTTGGTCTCCGTTTGCGTGAAATATTTTTTTCCAGCCCTTCACTTTTAGTCTGTATGTGTCTCTTGTTTTGAGGTGGGTCTCTTGTAGACAGCATATATAGGGGTCTTGTTTTTGTATCCATTCAGCCAGTCTTTATCTTTTGGTTGGGGCATTCAACCCATTTACATTTAAGGTAATTATTGAAAGGTGTGGCCCTGTTGCCATTTACTTTGTTGTTTTAGGTTCACGTTTATACAACCTTTCTGCATTTCCTTTCTAGAGAAGATCCTTTAGCATTTGTTGAAGAGCTGGTTTGGTGGTGCTGAATTCTCTCAGCTTTTACTTTTCTGTAAAGCTTTTGAATTCTCCTTCATATCTGAATAAGATCCTTGCTGGGTACAGTAATCTAGGTTGTAGGTTATTCTCTTTCATTACTTTCAGTATGTCCTGCCATTCCCTTCTGGCCTGGAGGGTTTCTATTGATAGATCAGCTGTTATCCTTATGGGAATCCCTTTGTGTGTTATTTGTTGTTTCTCCCTTGCTGCTTTTAGTATTTGTTCTTTGTGTTTGATCTTTGTTAATTTGATTAATATGTGTCTTGGGGTGTTTCGCCTTGGGTTTATCCTGTTTGGGACTCTCTGGGTTTCTTGGGCTTGGGTGGCTATTTCCTTCCCCATTTTAGGGAAGTTTTCAGCTATTATCTCCTCGAGTATTTTCTCATGGCCTTTCTTTTTGTCTTCTTCTTCTGGGACTCCTATGATTCAAATGTTGGGGCGTTTCACATTGTCCCAGAGGTCCCTGAGGTTGTCCTCATTTCTTTTGAGCCTTTATTCTTTTTTCCTCTCTGCTTCATTTATTTCCACCATTTTATCTTCTATCTCACTTATCCTATCTTCTGTCTCTGTTATTCTACTCTTGGTTCCCTCCAGAGTGTTTTTGATCTCATTCATTGCATTATTCATTTTTAATTGACTCTTTTTTATTTCTTCTAGGTCTTTATTAAACATTTCTTGCATCTTTTCAATCTTTGTCTACAGGCTATTTATCTGTAACTCCATTTTGTTTTCAAGATTTTGGATCATTTTTATTATCATTATTCTAAATTCTTTTTCAGGTAGATTCCCTATCTCCTCCTCTTTTGTTTGACTTGGTGGGCATTTTTCATGTTCCTTTACCTGTTGGGTATTTCTTTGCCTTTTCCTCTTGCTTAGATTGCTGTGTCTGGAGTGGGCTTTCTGTATTCTGGAGGTCTGTGGTTCCTTTTTATTGTGGAGGTTTTACCCAATGGGTGGGGTTAGACGATTGGCTTGTCAAGGTTTCCTGGTTAGGGAAGCTTGCATCGGTGTTCTGTTGCGTGGCACTTGATTTCTTCTCTTTGGAGAGCAATGGAGTGCCCAGTAATGAGTTTTGAGATGGGTCTGTGTGTTAGGTGTGACCTTGGGCAGCCTGTATGTTGACGTTCAGGGCTATGTTCCTGCGTTGCTGGAGAATTTGCGTGGTATGTCTTGCTCTAAAACTTATTGGCTCTTGGGTGGTGGTTGGTTTCAGTGTAGGTATGGAGGCTTTTGGACAGTCACTTCTTACTTAGTTCCATGTAGTCAGGAGTTTTCTGGTGTTCTCAGGTTTTGGGCTTAAGTCTCCTGCCTCTGGATTTCAGTTTTATTCTTCCAGTAGTCTCAGGACTTCTCCAACTATACAGCACTCCTTTCAAAGACAATGGGCTGCTTTTCTGGGCGCCTGATGACCTCAGCTAGCGATCAGAAGTTGTTTTGTGAAGTTTGCTCTGCATTCAGTTATTCTTTTGATGAATTTGTAGGAGAGAAAGTGGTCTCCCCAACCTACTCCTCTGCCATCTTGGCTCCTCCTCTAATTTATTTATTTTAATTGGAGGCTAATTATTTTACAATATTGTAGTGGTTTTTGCCATACACTGACATGGATCCACCATGGGTGTATATGTGTTCTGCGTCCTGAACCCCCTCCCACCTCCCTCCCCATCCCATCCCTCTGGGTCATCCCAGTGACCAGCCCTGAGCACCCTGTCTCATGCATCCAACCTGGACTGGCGATCTGTTTCACACTTGATAATATACATGTTTCGATGCTGTTCTCTCAGATCATCCCACTCTCACCTTCTCCCACAGAGTCCAAAAGACTATTCTATACATCTGTGTCTCTTTTGTTGTCTCGCATTTAGGGTTATTGTTACCATCTTTCTAAATTCCATATATATGCGTTAGTATACTGTATTGGTGTTTTTCTTTCTGACTTACTTCACTCTGTATAATACCTCTTTAAGACAAGATCTATTAAATTGTGTTCAGAAGCATTGGACCAAAAGACAAGATGGGAAAAGAGGTATCAAGCAGGTTTTTGAAATTAAGATACTTATTATTTTTGCTAAATTAGGCTCAAAACTACACCAACCTGATTTTATGGAGTTTAGAACTTGAACTCCTAGACTATGTCTTGGGAAGCAAAGACAAGTTTGAGACTCTCATGTTTAGCACACACATTGAAAACTTTATGCCATTTATTAATATACAAATAGACTTAAACACACACAGTGCAAGGTTTATTTTTCACCTGTTTTCCCTCCATATCCTCTACCTCTAGGTTTCTCTCCTATGATGCATTGTTTGGTTACAGTACTTTTTTGAGCATATTATATTAGTTACCTGAGATAGATCGAAAACCTTTCTTATCTAAAAATAAATTGGGAGATCAGGATTGACATATATACACTATGTAGAATAGATAACCAATAAGAATCAACTGACTAGCACAGGGAACTTCATTCAATATTTCATAATGATTTATCTGGGAAAAGAATCTAAGAGTGGATATACATATAACTGACTCATTTTGTTGTGTAGCAGAAACTAACATAGCATTGTAAATCAACTATACTCCAACTGTTAAAAATTAATTTTTAAAAAGCCTTAAAAAAAATCTCTGTGGGAGAATGGATACATGTATGGGCTTCCCCGGTGGTTCACATGGTAACGAATCTGCCTACAATGCAGGAGACCTGGGTTTGATCCCTGGGTCGTGAAAATCCCCTGGCATGGCACCCCGCTCCAGTATTCTTGCCTGGAGAACTTCGGCTGAGTTGCTCTGCTGCGCATCTGAGATGATCACACTGTTGTTAATCATCTACACTCCAATATAAAATAAAAAGTTAAAAAAAAATAGGAGCTTCAGCTTTCTGACAGCCTGTGATTATATTTGTGTAACTCTTCATTCTCTTCTTACCCAGGTAAGAGTCAATTTTGCAAAGAGAAGGGTCCTTAAAAGGTTTTGAATAGGAAAAAAAAAAATTAAATCTCTTTTTCAGTTGAAAGGGAATGATGCTTCGACTGCACAAAGGAGTTGTTTTCTTGGGTAAATTATAGGCACTACTCTTTCTTCTTCTAATGTTCAATGGAGCAAATGAGAAATCAGAGGCCACTATTAATCCCTCCCCTTGGAAAATAATGCATTCTTTCTGTCTGCAAGATTCTAAGATTTCTTCTTTATGCTCAAAGCTGAAGTATTTTCCTAGAGATGTGTCTTTTCTTATTAATCCTGTCTAGGAAGCTGAGAACATTTCCAACCTCTGACTCAAGTCTGTCTTTAGCTCAAGGAAAATGTCCCTTATTATTTATTTAATCTGCCTCCCCTGTTTCCTGTTCCCTCTGAAGGGGTATTGTTCACTTGTTACATCTCCTGGATCTGACTTCCAAATATTTTCTTTTCTCTCATAGGTTACATATGTTTGTAATTTCAATCAATATTTTATAAGATTTCTTTCTCATCTTCCTCAAGGACATGAACCGAAGTCTCTATAGACACTCATCCTCTCTTTCAGTTAATATTTTAGTTCTAAAGCTTTGAAAGTGAGTGTAGATGAGTGTGAATTTGTGAGTTTGCTATTGTGGAATCTATATAAGTTCTCTATCATTTGCTTGTTCAAAATATTATGTCTTTTGCAACAAAGCTCTTTAGCAAGAGGTCATTTTTTCCTGGTGCCTTGCTTACTCTGCCTCTCCCTGACCACAAAGTCCAAGTGAAAGTTTTATTTTCTCAGGACCAGCTCCACCCATAGGCAGGCAGTGCGCCGGCTCACCCCCAGTCCCAAACAAAGACAGCAAACCTCTCTCTGATTTTCCTAGCTATGAAATCGCAACATTCCTGCTTCAATAATAAGCCAATCTCGGCCCACATTATAGAGTAATTATGCAACCTACACAAATAGGAATGAATGACTCATCCTGAGGACATGGTCCCTCATTCTGAGAATTCTACTAGCTGATCCCCAAACCGTAAGTCTAGGTGACAATGCCACCTCCTTTCAGATCTAGAGCTTGAAGCATATTTTTCCCCTTTTGGTCCATCATTCCTGCTGCCCCGGTAGCTTCTTGACTCAGGTAAAAAATATTGTTAACAATAACAGTAATAACCAACATTTCTGGGACACCTTATATACAACACTTAGTAATAAACCAAAGGAGATTTTTGCTTTGGGGTGTCTATTCAGTCTTCATTAGTCAGCTTAAATGCACACAAGAGACATTTCTAACAGTGACTCAGTTCAGTTCAGTAGCTCAGTCGTGTCCGACTCTGTGCGACCCTATGAATCGCAGCATGCCAGGCCTCCCTGTCCATCACCAACTCCCAGAGTTTACTCAAACTCATGCCCATCGAGTCAGTGGTACCATCCAGCCATCTCATCCTCTGTCGTCCCCTTCTCCTCCTGCCCCAAATCCCTCCAAGCATCAGGGTCTTCTCCAACGAGTCAACTCTTCACATGAGGTGGCCAAAGTATTGGAGTTTCAGCTTCAGCATCAGTCCTTCCAATGAACACCCAGGACATATCTCCTTCAGGATGGACTGGTTGGATCTCCTTGCAGTCCAAGGGACTCTCAAGAATCTTCTCCAACACCACAGTTCAAAAGCATCAATTTTTTGGCGCTCAGCTTTCTTCACAGCCCAACTCTCACATCCATACATGACTACTGGAAAAACCATAGCCTTGACCAGACAGACCTTTGCTGGCAAAGTAATGTCTCTGTTTTTTAATATGCTATCTAGGTTGGTCAAAACTTTCCTTCCAAGGAGTAAGCATCTTTTATTTTCTTGGCTGCAGTCACCATCTGCAGTGATTTTGGAGCCCCCCAAAATAAAGTCTGACACTGTTTCCACTGTCTCCCCATCTATTTCCCATGAGGTGATGGGACCAGACGCCATGATCTTAGTTTTCTGAATGTTAAGCTTTAAGCCAACTTTTTCACTCTCCTCTTTCACTTTCATCAAGAGGCTTTTTAGTTCCTCTTCACTTTCTGCCCTCTCTATAAATAAAATAAGGCAGAGTTGGAAGAAATTATAAGGTGACATGGCAACATTTTAATGCTTCACTATGGGAGATTTAGATAAAACTCACACAGTGGAAAAGTCCCAGCAAAGAGGTAAATTCAGAGACTCGAGAGCACATGGCAATCAGTGTTTTAGAAAGAATCAAAGCTTTGTTATCAGACAACCTCAATATTGAATCCCTAGTATACATTTCACTTTTCTGCAACTCAAAGCTGTCACATGTGAAATGGAACCCAGAAGACCTTCTGCACAGTGTCTTTGCCAGGAATGAAGGAGAAAACATCTTCAGGACCTGGCAAGTAGCAAGGGCTCATTAAGAGTCAGCGCCCTTTCTGTTTCCTTTCTGTTATTTTTTAAACCAAGCCTCAGACGAGTCAGGAGTTTTACTCTAACACAGACTCCCCACCACACCACAGTATAAACTCTCTGGGGGTGGAGATGGTGCCCATTTCACACACACACCTCACGTGTGTGCATGAGAATAATGCATTCTCTGGGGCTCAGAATAATCCCCAGCACTCACTGATACTCATGGAGTGTTGAACAGGAATATCAGCTAATGCTGATAGACTATCTAAGTTTAAAAAGAATATTAGCATTCACTGTCTCACTTGGACAGCATAGTAGTCTCATTATTACTCTCTCCTTTTGTTACATGGGAAGGCAACACACAGTGAGGTCATGCAACTTGCCCAAAGAAAACAGAGAGAAGAAAGACATTTAGTCTTCAGATGGCAAATCAATGATCTCTGTTCTGTTTTTTAAGGATTTTTTTGATGTGGATCGTTTTTGAAAGTCTTTATTAAATTTGTTACAATATTACTTCTGTTTTACTTTTTTTTTTTTTTTTTTTGGCCAGGGGGCATGTGGGATCTTAGCTTCCTGACCAGGGATCGAACCCATACCTCCTGTATTATAAGGCAAAGTCTTAACCACTGGACCACCCGGGGAAGTCCTATGATCTCTGCTCTTGAACCTGCTACCATCTGCCCTGCCACTAGCTGCCTGAGCAGAGAACTTTCTCTGCTGCCTTTTACCATGGTGGGAAGGAGTTCCACTACAATTTCTATCTTTAAAAAGAAACAAACCTGTTCCAGTGGGTCAAGCAAAATCCAGGACCCAAACGACGCAGAACACCCATCAACAGCAGCCTCACAGCATAGCATTCTCGTTCCCTTCAGAAGCACAAAACTGGCCTCAGGCAGCTGAGAACACAAAAGCTGCACAGTCAGGAATTAAAGTTTCCAGATCCCAGGAATAAATACTAGTTCTAGGCTGGTGAGCTCAGACACAAAAGGATTTCAGGACAAGTCACTCCAGGCTCAGTTTATTAGTAGACCTGGAGGAAACCTTCGAGATTCTTTGTCAGACTTGGAGAGTGAATATGTAAATTTTACAGAGGAGGATACAGAGGTTGCCAGAGAGGGTGAGTCACCTGTCCAAGGTCACACAGCAAGTTGATAAAGGAACTGGAACTAGCGAGCACAGGTTTCTAGCATCTCAGATTAGAATATCATTATCAGAGCCCCAGGGGAATGTGAGGCTGCGATGGCGGTGCTGAGTGATGGTTCTGCTGCTGTTAGCCCTGTATCCCATGGCAAATGCTTCCTGTGGGTCAAGTCCTGTGTGCTATGTGTTGTACACATTCGATCTCATTAAATCTTCTATTAGTTTCATTCACGTATTAGTGTCAGTTAAAGCTAGTAAGAAGGGAAAATCTTGCCCAAAGGCACATAGCTAATAAGTACTGAAATCAGCAGACCGTTTGGTCCCTATGTTAAAAATTCTAACAATAAGCAAAAAATAAATAAAATAAAAGCAAGAAAATAAAACTTGTCATATGATTCCTTCTAGAAGATAGGTGATAATGAATCAACCAATAAAGCATTTTCTTATAGTTTTATCTTTTCTTTTTTTAATCCTTTGGATCTTAGTTCCCCAACCAGGGAACAGACCCATTCCCCCTGCATTGGAAGAGCAGAGTCTTAACCACTGGACTGCTAGGGAAGCCCCTATAACAGCATATTTTTAAGACTATAGGCTTGCTTAACTGGACTTTCTTGAAGATCCTCACCTTCTTTTATGTGCCAAACTCTGCCCTCTCCCGACCAGTCCCCCACCCTGTAAGATCAGCTTTGAGAGTCACCCAGCCCCAGTGCTAAAATACTTTCAATATCTTCCTCTGATTCCTGTCTTCTGAGAGGCTGGGAAGGTGATGTTCCCTTCCTGCCTGAGATCTGATAAACCTGGCTGTACTCTATCTACAAGTGATGCTGGTGCATCAACGTAACAGGTGCAGAACCAGAGCTCCAACCCAGACGTGCTGAAAGACAAACTCCACTTTACTAACCATTATATCCTATCCACCTCTCTGTCAAACTGCTGCTTCTTTGTAACTCAACTCAAACACTGCCCTTCCCTAATTATCCAAGTCATACTCAAAGGCTATTGCCTCTTATTTCCAACAAATCCTGTGTCCCCCATTATCATAGAGTATTATTCAGTGTACCTAGCCCTCCCCACTGCCAATAGACTGTATATGTCTTGAGAACAAGAGTCATGCCTTCATCAACTCACTCACTCATTCCCTGAACCAATATTGTTAAAGCACCTGCTATGTGCCAGGTTGTGTGCTAGATGTTTACTCATGATTTTATCATCATTTTAGCTCATGGAAGGCATTCAATAAATATTTATTTAAAAATGAATGGAGAGAGACTTCGTTTGTGGTCCAATGGCAAAGAATCTCCTTGCCAATGCATGGGTTCAATCCCTGGTCTGGGAAGATTCCACATGCCTTGGGGCAACTAAGCTCAGGCATCACAATGACCGAGCCCCGGCTCTGTAACAAGAGAAGAAACCACAGTGAGAAGCCCAATCACCACAGCAAAGAGTAGCTCCTGCTTGCCGCAACTAGAGAAAACTTGCACACAGCAATGAAGACATGACACAGTCAAAAAATAAATAAAAGTTTTAAAAAAGGAATGGAGAGTTAAATGAATGGATAGGGGGGTAAATAGGACTACCAAATAATCCTGCTTTGTAGGAACAAGCTGAAGACACCCAGTGTTGGGCCAGGGTACCTCTTCCACCCTGACATGTCTTGTAGACTATTATTGGATATGAAATTGAAATGAAAGGATGAACACACATTACTTTTTACCTCCTAATGTAGGATATCCCCACAGGAGAATAAGGGTAGAAAAATGAGATTCTGGTCCACTTCTTCCCTCTGGGACAAGTTATAGCCCAACAATAATGAGAGGAAAGATTTGTGTCAGCAGCCTGATCACACAGCTCAGTGGGGCTCCAAGGTTCCCTTGAAGGTTCAGTGCACTGTTGCTGTCTTCATTCAAAGTGGTCTGTGAAGCCATGGAGGAGCTTTCCAAGCTTATCCCAAGCTGGTGGCTTCCCACGCACCCAAATCTGAAGCTCTCCAAATAAACACGGGGAAATGAGGGAGAAGAACTTCAGCAGAGTGCTGAAGTTGAATGTCTCTCTGCTTTCTCCAGATGACTGTAAAGGTGATGATGATGGAGAACCAGCCAGGGCTAGACAGAGATTGGTGGAGAGGAACTAAAGTGATCACTGCAAAAATTCCTGTAGTCCTGCGACGTCTCATTTTTGGCTACCCTCCTCCATGGTCATGAATGAAGAGGTTTTGCAGAAAACCACCCACGATTCCAAACATGTTTTTCCTCCCCCTTCTCTTGGGACACCCTGGCCAGTGGTGCTGAGAATATTACAGAAGGAAGGAGCAGTGTCCAGGACCTTCACACAAACACCTCTTCATTCTCTACCTCAAGGAGATGAGAAGTATCTCACTGCACCTCCAACTCCTTCCCTAAGATCAGACGCAAATGGGCAGCACATCACCACCTGCCTTTTTCACACTCAAACATGGCTAATGTTAGCGAGGCTAAGGGAAGAGTGGTTATCTGGGGTATAAGCAACTGATAGGGAAGAAAGCCAAGAGGAATAAAATCTCAAAAAAATAAATAAATAAATAACAAAGTAGCAGAAAACTAAGCCCAAATGTCAGCAGAGGTAACAGGGGTTAAATGTAGATGCTGATCCTGGCTTCCCTTGGGGGTGGAGTCAGCTGCACCAACATCCTTCTCTCCCAGACAGGAAAAGGAAAACAGGACCACTGGTAGATTCCTTAATGTTCTTCAGAAATTCAATGGACCAGAGTCAGAGGGCCACCAATGAACCCCAAACTTTAAAATATTAAGACAGGTGCTTGTAAGCAGAGATGGGATACCAATACTTATTTACCCCAGAAAGACACCAAAAATGTTTGACAAATTATTAGATGTCTAATGGTGGGCTTGGGAGGGGGGAGTCAGGGGGGCAGCAGGTAGAAGAGGAATTCCCAGTCACCATTGGCTTTTCTCCTGGAAAGAAAGATTGGCAAAGGGCCTGAAAAAGCATTGCTTGAGGTCTGGAGGAGTCAAGAACAGCCCCAGAGCAAGGCACCAACCGAGACAGGTTTCATCAGAACTGCCAGATCTCCCGCCTCCCGAATCACCTCCAGACACAGCCAGCCTAACCATCTAGCAAGCAACAACAGGTCCCAGCCAAGAACAAGGAGGAAACCCTCTTTGTGGAAAAAGCAAAATCATAGGGTGCAGAGTTCCCTGTGCTACACAGTGGGTCCTGAACTCCGCCCAATTCTCTAAGAACATAAACGGGAAAAAGAATTTGGGAAAGAAGAGATACATACACATGTATAACTGAATTACTTTGCTATACATATGAAACTGACAAAAATTTTAATCAACTATGCCCCAACATAAAATGAAAATTAAAAAAAATTGCAGGGTGTAGAACAGATCAGTTTTTGCCAAGGATTGGGGGTGGGAGACATGTCGGCAGAGGTACTGACGTTAGGGGCCTTTGGGGGTGGGGTGGGTCATGGATCTGTCCAGTATCTAAACTGTGGCTGTGGATACAGGACTCTGGGCATTTATCAAAATTCACAAAAAAACAATACACCAAAAAGAGTGAATTTTACTATATGTAAATAGATTGATGAATTTTCATTTATCAATTTCTATTACTAAGAGCTAGAAATCCATTCATATCATTTCCTTCATGCAATATCCTACACTCAGTAGCCTCGCCCCCGCAGCCTTTCCCAGGCACGCTGCTGCTCCCACACAGCTTGCCCATCAAGAAAGAAAAGCATTCAAAGAAAGATAAGACCTAGCTCCCCAATGAAAATTTTAAACACACATTATGAACAGAAGCACTATTTGTGGCTGAGACAAAATGAGTTTTGAGAAGAATACAAAACTTTAAATACTTGGCATACATTCTTACACTGATTTTCCAAATCTCCCTGCGTTACTACTATTCATTTACTGCTTGGATAAAGAGATAAAACAAAATTATTAATGTGCCTTTGCCATAAATGATTAACTTCATCATGGGAGAAAGCGGGAAAGCAGGTTGAAAAAAATGCTTCGTCTAATAGTAATTGATATTTATCTCCTCTGTCTCTCTAACTGTTAAACACTGCTCATAACACTTATTACTGTCATGAGGAGAAAGAATACTTAATCCATCATAAATCCAGATGATTTATCCATAGATTGGAAAGGGGGCAGTGTTTCTCTTCTGCCATCCATAAAACAGGAAGCATTCAATATATCACTCAACAAAGACTGCCATTCAAGTGCCATGTCCTCATGTTTGAGCTTAAAGGCATGGGTCCTCGATGACATGATGGTAAAGCAAATCCCCAGTCATGTGACTGGACCCATTACCAGATTTCAGGTTTGAGTGAACAACTGTTCAGTGCCCCACCAGGTCAGGAATGTGACTCTGTTTATTCACCAGAAAGACACACTTCCCTTGCCTCACTGGCTCAAGAGTGTTGATGGAGCGATTTCATCAATAATAGTTCATATTTTATTAGCTCTAGTCCTCACTCGCTCCTACAGGATATCTGATCAGCTTTAACGACTCCCCCTAGGGGTCTAAAGTCTACCCCCCAGCATCTCACAAGCGTTCAGGGTCCAACCCGCCAGCTACTGTCACTTCAAGGTGCCAACCTTGGCCCCTCCCCTGATTCAGCTGTGTTCTCTCCCCATGAGGACCCTGTTGAGAACCTCATAGCTACCATCACTGGTGAGACCCACTATGAGTGACCGACCTCAGGTATCCTTCCGCAGCCCCTAAGCCACCAATCCAGGGGGCCCTCAATGCCATCCTCCAACCCAGAGCTCCCCACGCCACTCTTGATTCCCTCCATGACACCCGATTGGCTGTTTGTCCACCAGCTCTAGTCCCTCATGATAACAGCTTCTTTTCATTCTCATAAAAATCTCCCTGTTGGGCCTCTCTGGGACAGATAAAGGCTATATTTTCATCCCACGGTCCTCCCTCCAAACCAGGCCTTCAAACCTCTATCAAACTGTTTAAAAAATCTTTTATTTGCTCGCACAAGTTCCTCTCTTTCTTATTCTTTTTTACTGGGATAAAATACGCACAATATAAAAGTTACTACTGTAACCATCTTGAATTGTGGTGCTAGAGAAGACTCTGGAGACTCCTTTGGACATCAAGGAGACCAAATCAATCAATCCTAAAGGAAATCAATCCTGAATATTCATTGAAAGGACTTATGCAGAAGCTCTAACACTTGGGCCACCTGATGGAAAGAGCTGACTTATTGGAAGAGACCTTGATGTTGGGAGAGACTGAAGACAAAAGGATAAGGGGGTGGCAGAGGATAAGATGATTAGATAACATCACAGAGTCAATGGACATGCATTTGAGCAAACTCAGGGAGACAGTAAAGGACAGGAAAGCCTGGCATGGAGTCACAAAGAGTCAGACATGACAGTGCTGAACAAAAACAGCAACCATTTTGAAAGGCTCAGTACATTCACATATTAAGTACATTCACATTTTTGTGCAACTGTAACCACCATTCATCTCCAGAACTCTTTTCACTTTGCCAAACTGGAATTCTGTCCCCATTAAATACTAACTCCCTATCCTCCCTCTAGCCACTGGCAATCACCATGCTACCTTCTGTCTCTGTGACTTTGGCTATGTATGTATCTCATCCTAAGTGGAATATACAATATCTGTCTTTTTTATTACTGGCTTGTTATACTTGGCATAACATTCTCAAGGATAATCCAAGATTTTCCTTTGCCTTTTCAAGAAAAGACAAAATTCAATACAAATTCTCATAGCCTGTCCAACAGTTCACCAACTTACAGCTGAGTTTCAGCTTGGGTCCAAGGTGAGATGTCTGTCTTCTATATGTGTATGTTACTCACTCAGTACTGTCCAGCTCTGCGACCTTCTGGACTGTAGCCCACCAGGCTCCTCTGTCCATGGAATTCTTCAAGCAAGAATACTAGAGTGAGTAGTCATTCCCTCCTCCAGGGGATCTTCCTGACCCAGGGACTGAACCCACATCTCAAGCATCTTCTTCATTAGCAGGCGGATTCTTTACCAGCTGAGTCACCAGGGAAGTGAGTCTAAAGTAGACACCAACTATAGAACATTTATTCTATCTGCTATAACCCATGACAATTGTCTTAATAGGAGGTTATGATCCATAGGGCATTAAAATATCCTACAATTGTTCCAAGCCTCACACTCTAATTTCTTTGTTCTTGCTCCCTTTTAATAGTTTAGATTTCTTATGCTAAGAAAAAGGGATAAGATGATTCTCATTGAAGAAACTTAAGTCTCAGCATCTCCAGCTACAGCAGCAATCTGAAGGCAACCTTTCATGTAGCTTCTTGAGCATAAGAAGTTCAATACATTGCCACTAATGCTTATAAATATAAAAAGCTTATTGTCAAGCTCCGAGTGCATTTACCATATTCTATAAAAAGTAGTTTCTTGGAAGTTTTTTATTGTGTCCTAAGTTGTATGTTGCCAAACAGCATTTATAATTTGCTTTTAAGAATTCATCTCAATCTACACCAGCAATTCTAGTACAAATAACAAACTGTCAATGCAAATAGGACAAATTATGTGCACTCTACAAATCTTCTCTGACATCTCTTGGCAATTACCCAGTGACAGAGATAGTATCACAAGTGAACTACTAAATGCAATCATATTCAGATTCATGATTTCTATATTGATTTTTCAACATTCTGGAAAATAATTTTCCTTTTCTACTTTTTGTTAGCTCTTCTGTTCATAAAGGAGACTGGACTAGGCCACTTCAATTGTTCCAATTATTCAAAAATTCAAAACAGACAGTTCAGTTCAGTCGCATAGTTGTGCCCAACTCTTTGCAACCCCATGGACTGCAGCATGCCAGGCCTCCCTGTCCATCACCAGTTTCCAGAGCTTACTCAAACTCATGTCCATTGAGTCGGTGATGCCATCCAACCATCTCATCCTCTGTCAACCCCTTCTCCTCCTGCCCTCAATCTTTTCCAGCATCAGGATTTTTTCAAATGAGTCAGCTCTTCACATCAGGTGGCCAAAGTATTGGAGTTTCAGCTTCAGCATCAGTCCTTCCAATGAATATTCAGGACTGATTTCCTTAAGGATGGACTGGTTGGATCTCCTTGCAATCCAAGGGACTCTCAAGAGTCTTCAACACCACAGTTCAAAAGCATCAATTCTTCAGTGCTCAGCTTTCTTTATAGTCCAACTCTCACATCCATACATGACTACTGGAAAAACCATAGCCTTGACTAGGTGGACCTTTGTTGGCAAAGTAATGTCTCTGCTTTTTAATATGCTGTCTAGGTTGGTCATAACTTTTCTTCCAAGAGAATAAGCGTCTTTTAATTTCATGGCTGCAGTCATCATCTACAGTAATTTTGGAGCCCAAAAAATAAAGTCTGCTACTGTTTATCCATCTATTTGTCATGAATTGATGGGACTGGATGCCATGATCTTTGTTTTCTGAATGTTGAGCTTTAAGCCAGTTTTTTCACTCTCCTCTTTCACTTTCATCAAGAGGCTCTTTAGTTCCTCTTTGCTTTCTGCCATAAGGGTGGTGTCGTCTGCATATCTGAGGTTATTGATATTTCTCCCGGCAATCTTGATTCCAGCTTTATCCAGCCCAGCATTTCTCATGATGTACTCTGCATATAAGTTAAATAAGCATTTAACTTAACTCCTTTTCCTATTTGGAACCAGTCTGTTGTTCCATGTCCAGTTCTAACTATTGCCTCCTGACTTGCATACAGATTTCTCTGTATGAGAACCTACTGTATAGCACAGGAAATTCTAATTTATTGTCTGTGTTGACCCAAATCAGAAAGAAATCTAAAAAAAAGCAGACATGTGTGCGTGTGTGTGTGTATGTGTGTGTATGTATGTGTGTGTGTGTATGTGTGTGTGTGTGTGTGTGTGTGTGTATAACTGATTCACATTGCATTACAGTGGAAACTAACACAACACTGTAAAGCAATTATACTCTAATAAAAATTAACTTTTTTAAAAAAGGAATAATCACCTCATAAATCTTCTGATTTCCTAGCCCAGTGCCCTCAAAAAATGTGGTGATTTCCCCTAAAATCTCACTACACAAAAAAGAACTAGTGTCCTAATAAGAAAAGGAGATTGTAACACAGACACACACAGAAGGAAGAAGACCATGTGATGAAGACAAAGCAAGAAAGTAGCCATCTCTAAGCCAGACAGAGAGACCTTGAGGAGAAATCAACCTTGCTGACACCTGGATCTTAAGCTCTAGTCTCCACAATGTTGAAGAAATACATTTCTGTTGTTTAAGGCATTGCTCTGCGGTACTTTATTACGGCAACCCCAGCAAGCTAATCCACTCAATTCCTACAGCTGTCACCTGTGGCCACCGTCATTCTAAATGCTGAGGTCAAGCTTTCGGGAAAAGTTGCCTGTTTCAGCTCACTTACACAACCGATGGAGATAATAAACACAAGTCTATAGCGACCCTGCACCTCACAGTTTCTCAGCTGCCTTGGACTATGTGGCTTCGTTTTCCCTCTTGTCACTGTCACGAAACTGCATGCATAGCTAAGCTAATTCATCTTGTAATGTGTACCCTCCCAGCTGTGTCTTAGGAGATCTATTGGCTTTTCTCAAAAAGTAAACAGTTAAGTATATTTCTGATAAACGTTTTTCCAAAAATTCAAATTCCTGGGGTTAAACATATAAATGGAGGAAGTATTTTTAAAAAATCATTTGCATTAGGTAATGGGCTGTATCCAATCAACCATGATAATAAAATGCCTTTTTTTTTTTTCATTTCAAAAGCAAAGTATTTACTGATAAAGCTGGTGGTGTCTGTTGCAAATTGCAGCAGTGCTGCTGAGCAGAGGACAGGCCAAAATACTGTAAGTGACTACACATAGCAAGTGAGTTTATGGGACAGAAGCTGCTGCCTTACGAAAATTTCCTATCACTCCCCCTTCAGTCAGCTTCCTTAGCACAATCCTGATGCTCCTGAAAGAAAGAGACAGTATCTTACACTTCCTATTTAAATCCACATCTTCTCATCCTCAGTGTCCTGCATGATGCCAAACCCACTGGAAAAGATTGATGAGTATGGCCCAGGCTCTGAGCCACTGCTCTGGCAGATCTTGCTATTGAATGGGGATTGAGAATATCTTTCTCATAATATTTAAGACTTAAGGAAGAGCAAATACTTATACTAAGACATTAGGAAATTTGTAACTATGCAAGGAAAATGTAACTATGCATGAAATACAACCAGAAATTCAGGAAATCTGTATAAGACAATCCAAAGCATTTTTTAGACAAAACCTTTTTTAGGCAAATACACAGATTTAGACTTTATTGCTTATTGCCAACATTGTCACAAAACCAATATAGTGAAGAAAGTCACAACGATACCAAAAAAAAAAGAAAGAAGTTGGAGCCTTATAATCTTTGGGGGACAAAGTCACTGTATTTGGCCATCAACCTGATCCCTTGCGTTACAGATGGATTATATCTCAGTATAATCCACCACACCTCAAAAGCCACACAGAAGGCTTCTCCAGATAGCTGGCAAAGTGGGGGCATGTGCCTGTCTAGCTCTTTCCATATCGCCCATAGGGAGCTCTTCCCCACACTTCCAGACTGCTGTAGCCAGCCCCTCAGGACTACCAGGGAAGCAAGATGTGGGTCCCTCACTATGATGTTTCATTCATGTCCAAAAAGTAGAGAAAAACCAAGCCAGCTAGAACAAAAGCCAAAGCAGTAAACAAAGACAGAAAGCCTGAGGCATCTAAGAAAGTGTACTAGGTTTGCGTCTCAATGTAACAGACAAGAGAAGCACACCAAATGCATATTAAGCACACTATACATATTTTGCATATACATATATACACACACACATACACACACACCACTCACACTTATGTGGTATTCACACACACCAAGAGAATAAGATCATACATCCTGAAGCAGATTCAATCATTTATGGTAATGTAACATGTAATAAAGATCACATTTCAAAATCATGAAGAAAAAATTTTAATGATATTAGAAAAAATAGCAAGCCCATAAAAATAAGGCTGGATTCCTCCTTTATACCTCACAGCAAGATAAAAACCTAATGGATAAAATAACTAAACGAGAAGGAAATCATAAATGTACCAGAAGAAACCAAAGGAAAGTTTCTCTGATGACACCACAGTGGAAAGTACATTCTTAAGGTTGATAGTGGAGCCCAGAGACATGCGAGAAAGGATCTGGGTTCAACTACACAAAACGTTTTAATGTTTACATAGCAAAAAACCCCAAAACCATTCAATTCATGTCACAGAGGACTAATTTACACAAAGAATTCCTATGGGTCACAAGGTAAAACCAGCAATAGAACTAAGACATGAGTAAACAACCTGAACAGCTGGTTCAGAGAAAACTACAGCTGTTACACACATGAAACGGTTCTTAAAACTTTCTTTTAAAGAAATAAACTTGTAAGGAGATAGCAAAACTGTTAGATGGAATACTAACACAGATAATTTGGTAAACATCATGTTGGCAAGACTGTGGAAAACTGTATTTTCATGTATTGTTCTTGGAAACATAACGTGGTGAACTCGACGGCTACAAATTCAATGACATCATTTTCTATCAAAATTGTAAAGCAAATATCCATTCACCAAGGAATTTCAAATTTAGGAATGTGCTATGAACACACATACACTCTCTTTCTGGAGTGTGAAGTATGTGTACAAGATATTCATTGGAGCAGTATTTATATTAGCAAAACCCTTGAAATAATCTAAATGTACATCAATGGGATAGCACTCAAATAAATCACAGTACATACACACAAAGGGAATAATTTTCAAATGTTCAAAGGAAGAAACTCTATAGCTACTGAAGTGGAAAATTCTCTGAGATACTCGATCACATATCAAAAACTAGGACAGGACAGTATTTATAGCACATACAGTTATATTAATAAAGTACCTATTCTTGGGCTTCCCTGGTGGTTCAGTGGTTAAGAATCTGCCTCACAATGCAGGGGATACAAGTTCAATCCCTGATCCAGGAAGGTCCCATATGCCACAGAGAAACCAAGCCTCTGTGCCAAAACTTCCGACTCTAGAGTCTGCGATCTGCAACTACTGAGTCTACGTGTCTAGAGCTAGTGTTCTGCAATGAGAGAAGTCACCTCAATGAAAAGCCCATGCACGACAGCAAAGAGTAGATCCCACTCACCTCAACTAGAGAAAGCTTGTGCAGAGTAATGAATACCCAGTGTAGCCAAAAATAAATATAAATAACTTTTTTAAAAAATAAATGAAAAAAAAAATTAAAGTACCTATTCTTGAATACGGGGCTTCCCTTGTAGCTCAGACGGTAAAGTGTCTGCCTACAATGAGGGAGACCCGGGTTCGATCCCTGGGTAGGGAAGATCCCCTGGAGAAGGAAACGGCAACCCACTCCAGTATTCTTGCCTGGAAAACCCCATGGACTGAGGTGCCTGGTGGGCTACAGTCCATGGGGTCGCAAAGAGTCAGACACGACTAAGCTTCACTTCACTTCACTTTATTCTTGAATATGCACAGAATATATATTCTAAATACAAATATTCTGCAGTGTTAAAATTGTTATTTCTAGGGGAGAGAAATACATTCAAAATCAAAGTTTGGAGAATCTGAGAGACAAATACCTTTTTGAATGTGGTGCTACATAGATATGTTACCGACTCAGGAAAAATAAGCATAGAGAATGTGAAGTTTCTTTGTCCCCTAATTTATAGAAACTTCTTGTGAGCTCTTCCTACTTTTTTACCAAGACTTCCCTAGATACTCTGAATTCCAGTATACACTCAGTTTCTATGTACTCAAAGGGGAAAAAGTCAAAAAAAGAGAAAACACCTGTTTTAACTACAGTTACTTCTGTATAGTGGGATTATAATTTTTTTCATTTCTCTCTCTATGCTAAATATATATATAAAGCATTTTCATAAATAATTAAAAAGCTATAAATGAATTAAAAGATTTTATATGCAACAGTTAAAATATTAGGAGAGAGAAAGATATATTATCTAGTATTAATCAAAAGAAAGCTGGAGTAACTATATTAATTTTAGACAAAACAGAATTCAGACCAAAGAAACATACCAGTGATAAAGAAGGGAATTACATAATGATAAAGTGGTGAATACATGTTTGCACCTAACAGTGTTAATTAACATGCATGAGTTAAGAGTTGATAGAAATGAAATAAGCAAGTTCGCTATTAGAGGTATAGGTGTCAAACACCTCTCTTTATGTAATTAATAGATCGAGTAGACAGAAAATCAGTTACAGTAGAAATGACCTAAACAACTATGTCATTCAACTTGATCTAACTGACATTTATAAAATTCTGCATCCAACAACAGAATAGCCATTCTTCTCAGACTCACGTGAAGTATTCTCAAATATAGACCACATTCTGAGCTATGGTACACATGCATATCATTAAAGAGTTAAAGAGTTTAATGCATATCATTAAAATCTATCCCCAATCAATAATTAAAATAGAAATTCATAACAGAAAAGGAGGTGGAAGATCCCCAAATATTTGGAGACTAAACAGCATATTTTTAATTACCTTACAGGTCAAAGGGTTCTCAAGAGAAAGTTTTGAGTATTTGGAACTAAACGAAAATGTAAGTAAAATTTAACACAATTTGTCGAATGTGGCAAAAGTAGTGCTCAGAGGTAAATTTATACCATTAAATGTATATATTATAAAATAATAAAGGATGAAAATCAATTATCTCAGCTTCCATAACAGCAAAGTAGAGAAAGAATAGCAATTTAAACTGACAGAAGAAAAGAAACAGTAATAAAATAGTTCAGAAATTAATAAAACTGAAAATAGAAAAACAACAAGAAAATTAGTGACCAAAAACTGATGCTAAAAATAGAGCTACCATATGACTCAGCAATTCTACTTACTCCTGGTTATATATTTGAAAAAATCCAAAAACACTGATTTGAAAAGATACATGTACCCTAGTGTTCATAATAGCATTATTTATAATTGCCAAGATATAGAAGCAACCTAAGTGTCTATCAATAGATGAATGGATAAACAGATGTGGTATACACACACACACAATGGAATATTGCTCAGTTATAAAAAGAATGAAATGTTGCCATGTGCAGAAACATGAATGCACCTGGAGGGTGTATTCACCAAGACATATAGAAGACGACAAATAGGGTATCACATATATGTGGAATCTAAAAAATACAACAAACTAGTGTGTGTGTATATGTGTGTATGGCTCAATGATACTGACTGACTCTTTGCAACCCCATAGACTGTAGCCCACCAGGCTCCTCTCTCCATGGAATTTTCCGGGCAAGAATACTGGAGGGTTGTCATTTCCTACTCCAGGGGATCTTTTCAACTGTGGGATCAAACTTGTGTCTCCTGAATTAGCAGGCAGATTCTTTACCACTGAGCCATGTGGGAAGCCCTGTACACCTATAATCTATTTCTCCCTGTGAGAAAATATATATATGTATATTTATATAAACAGCAAACTAAAATCAGTTGGCTCTTTGAAAAAAATCTTTAAAATTAACAAACCTTTTGTGAAGATCACCAAACAGAGGGAGAGAGGACAAATTGCAAATAACAAAAATGAAAGAAGAATTATCACTACCAGTTCCATGGACATTAAAATGATAGTAAAGAATACCATAAACAACTCAGTCGTTACAAATTTAGTAACTTAGATTAAATGGATCAATCACTTTAAAGTTACAAACTATCAAAACTTGCAGGGAGAAATGGATAATCTGGTTAAACCTAAATCTATGAGACAAACTGACTCAATAATTAAAACCACTTTCCCCAAAAAGCATCAGGCCCATGCAGTTTCACTAGGGAACTCCATCAAATATTTAAGGAAGAGATGATGCCAATTTTTTGCAATCTCTTCCAGAAAACAGAAGCAGAAGGAACACGTTCTAACTCAATTCTATAAGAAGAGAATTACTCTAATACTAAAACAAGACAAAGACATTACAAGAAAGGAAAACTAAAGAACAATGTCTCTCATGGACACATATGTAAAAATCCTCAATATGATATCATCAAATTGAATGAAACTATGTGTAAAAAGAATTAGATGCCATGGCCAAGTCATGGGATTTACCCCAAGTATGCAAGACTGAGTCAAGTTTTTAAAAAAAATCAATCCATGTAACCACTATATTACCAGACTAAAGAAGAAAAGTCATTCAACCACATCAATTGATAGAGAGAAAGCATTTGACATAATTCAACACCCATTTACTATAAAACATGTCAGCAAAATATAAACAGAGGGGAACTTCCTCAACTTGATAAGGAACATCTAGAAAAATTGGACACCTAACATCATAATTAATAGTGAGAAAATGAACACTTTCTTCCTAAGATCAGGAGCAAGATAAAGATGCATTGACATCTCATATTTAATATCATACTAGAAGATATGAATAGTGAAGTGAGATAATAAAAGAAAATGAAAGATATAAAATACAAGGAAAGGAAAAAATACAATTACCTGTTTTCACAGATGAGATGACATTATTTAGTTTACTATGTAAACTAACATTACATTATTAGTTTACTATGTAAACTCAACCAAAAAAAAAAAAAAAAACCCAGCACTTCTTAACAGAGTTAAATGTGGATCTTCTCACACAATCCAGCAATCATGCCTCTAGACATTTATCCATATGATTTGAAAACTTATGTCCCTATAAAAACTTGCAATGTAAATGTTTTTAGCACCTTTATTAAAGTGAAGTGAAGCTGCTCAGTCGTGTCAGACTCTGCAACCCCACGGACTGTAGCCTACCGGGCTGCTCCGTCCATGGTTTTTTCCAGGCCAGAATACTGGAGTGGGTTGCCATCACCCAAAACTGGAAGCAACTAAGATGTCCTTTAATAAGTGAATAAACAAACTGTAGTATATCCAAACAATGGAATTTTGATTCAGTAATGAAAAGCAATAACTAAGAAAAGACATAGAAGAATGAATCCTAAATGCATACTGCTAAGTGAAAGAAACCTATCTGAAATGGCTGTATCTTGTATGATTCCAATTATGTGATATTCAGGACAGGGCAAAACTACAGACATGGGAAAAGATCAGTGATTTCCAGGTAAAGAGGGAAGGGAGGAACATTAGAATGGTGAGGCACAGGGAAGTTTTTAGAGCAGTGAAACTATTTTGCATGATTCTATAATTGTGACTACAATTTTTTCAAAACCCAAGGCCCTTTACACACAAAGAATGAACCTTGATCACACAGATTTTGATGAAATTACATAGGGGATCACAGGAAATTCCAGTATGGAATGTAAAATGTGACAAAACAATCTAATTTTATTATATTTGTATGAAACAGTCCTACTAAATGTGAGCAAGGATTAAGTTAGTGACATAAGTACCTTTGGAAATGAGTGGAGTCCATAAAACTAAAGACAGAGGAAAAACTATGAATGCATAAGCACTATACTCTAGCTGGTGAAGTTGTTTCCCATGGGGACATGGGTTAAAAATCACTGTTACCAGACATAAAATGAAATTGAATAATTAAGCAAATGGGTATCCAATAGTGAGAGTCAGGTTTCTTATGGCTGGGATATGAGTTTACAGATTAGCAAGGGAGGAGGCTAGAACAATCTGTATTTTCATGGGTTATAGTTGGAGATATCAGTATGAATTCACTTTTAGCTTAGTACGGATATTGCTACAGAAATATTTATAGATCTCTCCGTGTGTATATATATAGAGAGTGTATATATAATACCTGTACAATACATGTTTGTATATTTTTAGCATACATAATATATATTAGTATACATATATATACACACATGTATAAATACACTTTCTTTCAGTGTGTGCTCATTCCTGTCCAACTCCTTGTGACCCTAAGGACTATAGCCCACCAGGATCCTCTGTCCATGGGATTCTCCAGGCAATGATACTGGAGTGGGTTGCCATTTCCTACTCCAGATGTATACACTAGTGTATACCTATTAATTTCCTTGCTTGATCAGCTGAGAGGGCTTAGAAGCAATGACCCCAGCAGCAATAACAACCAGCACCCAATTCTTTGTTCCTAATACTTTGTCCAATAAAAGGAATTGAGCAGCCTTCGAGAAATGGCCAATTCTATAACTGGAGTGGGAAATATACCAGAAAGAAGTACTGGGGCAAAGAAACACAATGATGAGAGTATTTCAAAGGGACACAGAGCCAACCAAAAGAGCTACCAATGGCCAAAACTGGAACAAAGTGAAGAACAAAATAGGGTAGTATTGGATGACAACCCAAAGTATAAAATAAATATCCATAGGTCCCTACTGATACAAGTAAAGGATGGAATAAATAAATACAGTAGAAGAGAACATTTTTCCCAGGCAGAAGAACTTCACATAATTTAAGTGGATGCTCAAACCTCAAGGAATATCTCCTTAAGTGTGCACTGTGAATAATGTCTTCCTTCCAAAATGTACAGTATAGAAAGAGAATAAAGAGAGTAACTTATGGCTGAGAAATCTGACAAGCACTACCTCAACCAGATCATCAAGGTCAACATCAGCAGTGATGAGTCATGTTGATGATATGCCCCCTTGACAGGATACGATGCAGTCTCCTTCTCCAAAATGTGTAACTTCCATCTAATCATGAGAAAAATATCACAAAAATCGGTCTAGAGGACATTCTACACAATATCTGACCAACAGTCCGCAAACTGTCAAGGTCATCATAAATAAGGACAGTCTGAGAAATTGTCACTACCGAGAAGAGCCTAAGGATTAAATATAATGTGGTATTTTGGATGGGATCCTAGAACAGAAAAAGGACATCAGGTAAAAACTAAGGAAATCTGAAGAAGGTATGGATTTTATTCAATAATATTGTATCAAGAATGGGTAATTAATTATAACAATGTAATATAAGACAATAATAATAGAAAGGAAACTGGTTGCAAGATATTTGGAAACTATACAGTCTTCATATTTTTTCTATGAACCTAAAACCATCTTGAAAAATAAACTTTATTTTTTTTAAAAGAAACTAAACAAACTGTGCTATTTGAAGAATGACACTAAGCAAACATTTAAATGAGAAAAAAATCTCAATTAGAATAAAGATACAGGACCTCTGGGTAAAGAAAATAGAGTGATGACTGGTAACAGAATCTTCTTCCTCTAAAATATAATCAAATCAACAAAAACAGTATCCTCCTCAAAAAACTTCTCCAATATAAAATTATTAAGAGAGAAGTGGGGATTTAATATCATGAAATTAAAATAAATTGGCATCCAAACAAATACATATAAAATCAAATAGCAGAGTTAAGAAGGCAATGCCAGCCTCTGTCTTAACTGTCACCCCTGAGATGACAAAATATGATTTGAAAATAATCTTGATAACTTTCACCAGTACTGTAGGAAATTAACTACTATGTGAGTTTCATTATCTTTTCCCCACTCTGTCTGAGTAGTGGTAGATAATGATTCTGGGGCTGATATACTCTGAAAAAAGAAAAACTTCAGCTTATTTTTTTTTTAATTTTTAATTGGAGGATAATTGCCTTACAATGTTATGTTGGTTTCTGCCAAACAACAATACAAATCACTCTTGAGCCTCTCCCTGTACTCCCTAAAAACTTCAATTCCTAATTGGAGAAATGATCTGACAGCTGAGATTATTCCCTTCACCATGGGGCATATTCCCTGAAGAGATGTAAAAACTTCCAGTCTAAGACATTTTATATGATCTCAGAATACAGACTGGACCCACAGCTAAGAGAACCCACACCACACCACATACTCGTCCCCGTCATTATCACCCCTTCAAATACAGAACAGGAGTTAAAACTAATGTAGTATAACAACAGCCACAGACCCACAGGACTGAAAGGCAGACCAATCAACAATACTATACAAGAGAAAAGAGAAGGCAAGGAAGATAAAAAAGACAAAAAAAGAAAAAAAAAAAGTGCAACATATCAACAGAAAAATCCATCACCCTAAAAATGAAGGGAAAAAGGTTAAAAAGTTGTGTATGTGTACACACACACACATATATACACATGCACCTATAGGTACAGGTATATGAATGAGTAAAATGGAACTCAACCCACAAAAGAATATAACCCAAAGAAGAGAACATTCCCACAAGTGCTTTACTCCATGGAAAACTATAATAAAAGCATCAAGTCAATAAAAACAAGACTCCCAAGAGGATATGAAAGAACCGAGAATGAGAAAAAAATGCAGAATAATGAAACAAATTGAAGACAAAAAGTATTATCACTACAGGACCAATAAATAAGTTAGAAATAAATAACAATCATAAAAGATAACTGAAAAGTGTTTTTTTCTCTACAAAGGATCCAACTTAATTACCTGCTGTTACTGACATAAATTAATCAATACATACAACCCAAGAAGTATAATACAACAGAGGAATGTTTTCCTGAAATAGGGATTTAAAAAAACCTGACTCTTTAAAAGAACATAGCCCATCCCACAGAGATTTTACAGAAAATCTTCAACACTGAATTCTCCTTTAGATTAACATATATTCCAAACAGAAAATGAATTCAGTTCTTATTATTCAGGGGAAAAAAAAATAATGGGCTGGGGAAAAAAGTCAGTCTAGCTGCACAATTTTCCACAAATGACACAATTTTCCACCACAAGTGGAAATGCTGGTTTTATAAAAGAATGTTAACATTCTATCCTTCAAAAATGTAAAAATCACATAAAATAAAAAGTAGAAGTTTGGGGAGGGAAGATTGAAAGGTGCCCTCATTTATTTTCAGGGCACAAGATATAAAAGGGAATTTTGTCATTAACTTCAACCATTTAGTGTTTTTCCTATCCTAAGTTCTCAGTCTTAAAAAGATCTTTCAGGAATAAATGAATCATCAACTTACTAAGTGCCAAGGTCTGGATCTGAGTATGAATGTACATATGCTACAAGTTGAGGGTTATCTCTACCCCATCCCACCATTTTTCCCCCATCATTTTTGAGTTAAAACATTTGCTTCTAGAACATGTATATGAAAACTGGACATACTGTCAAGGAAATTAAATGGATATCATATAAATACAAATTTATTTATTAGCACAGTTTTGATTTATTGCTCTAGAGGAGGGGCTGGCAAACTTGATAAGGACCAGAAAGCACTTTAGTCTTGACAGTCACAATTATTCAGCTCTGCTATTGCAACACAAAAACAGCCACAGACTTTAAGTACATGAACAAGTGTGACAGCTGAGTTACAATAGAACTCCATATATTAAAAGAGGAAGCAGGCAGAATGCAGCCCATGGGTGGGAACTGGTGCATCTTGCTCCAGACCTTAACTTTGTGCATATCATGCCAGAAAAAAAATGAAAAAAATTTTAAGTATTTTTAAAAGACATTCTAAACTTCTGTCTACATTTTGTGACAGATGTTTATTGATGAAGTATGTGTACTTAGTTAACATCTAAGGAGTTAAATGGCTGGCATCAGAAGAAGAAAAATTGATCTTTGTGGCTGAGCAGGTATTTCTGTCGTTGCCAAGGTCTGATTAATGCATAACACATACACAATACACACTATTGGGAAGGAGGAAGTCAACAGGCAGAGAAAATGTTCTATGCTTAAATTTTCTTGTTTTGCCTTCAAATTTCAACTTTTATTTCAAGTTCTACTATTCAAAAATAGAGAATACTTAAAATTAATGTATTTCTGTCCTTTTATATGTATCACTTTAGACAATAATGTATTAACAGTTTTATGTCCTAATTTTTTTACATTGTATTATAAATAATTCTAATATAATTGAAACATTTATAAACATTATGATTTAAAATAATGCATGAAGGTCTATCATATATTAATTTTAGGATTTATTTATTCATCTAGTATAGTTGGCTATTTGCTACTCTACTTTATCCCTATAACATAAGGTTTAAATTACCATCTTTTTACTTAAATATTTTTGGTAGCTATTATTTTTTAGAAAGTTGCTCAGTTGTGTCTGACTCTTTGTGCAATATACATCTTGAAATTCCTTTAAATTTTTATCTTTAGTATTATATATGAGGTTCCTATAAAAATCTGCAGTTACATATGCTTATCTGATGATTAACATCAGATATCATTAAAAATATTTTAAAAATTGTTAAAAAACCATCTCGACTACAAATTACTCTTGACTCCATCCAATACAAGCCGTTGATCACAGGGTTAAAACAAAGTTTAACTGTTGTCCTATGGCAAGAAATAATGCATTTATTTGTTTTAGGTTTGAGGCTACAGAAGTAAGTACCACAGCAAAATCTCAGAGCAGCGAAATTAATCATCATGGACATTTCATTGTCAGTGAACATAAATCAAAAGGCAAGCACACTTCCTCCCTGAGTGATATGAAACCAGCATAAACATGGAGAGAGAAATCTGATGCTTGTCACTAGCTGATATGTATTTTTCACTCCTCCTATAAACAAGTAGAAGAAAGTTGCACACGAATACCTTCTATCTTGTGATTGATTTTTTCCACCAAGTATCACTCACACAGAGAAAAACTGGACCTGAAGCTTTTCCCCCAGCATCCTGGTGTAGAAATGTCAAAAGATAAAATAATCTAAATATCAATATAAATTGCTCGAGAATCCAGGAATACATTCAACTTCAAATGATGATGGCCAATTCAACTTGCTTAGACACACTATCAGTTTCAAACCAAATATGTAGGAGACCAAAGTTTACCATTTTTTGAGTAGTTGCAAATACTAGAAATGGTGCAGAAACTTTCTCACAGACCTAGATTAGAATTCCATCTCTGCTAGCTATTGCTGTGTGATTTGGGACAAGTAACCTATGGGGTCGCACAGAGTTGGACACAACTCAAGTGACTTAGCAGCAGCAGCAACCTATTCAAATCTGTTTCCTTCACGGCTAAATGGGGGAAGTAATACCTATCTCATAGGCTGTAATTAAGGATAAGTAAAATAATATACTCCAAAGTGACCACTATGAGTCCGAGAAAATAAATCTCAGTCAATATCGGTTTAATCAGAAGCTCTCCCAAGAGTCAAACGATCAAAAACTTGTATCCACCTCAATAATTTCATGTAACTCACTGAAAGCAAAAGTAAACTTTGCTTTTATATTTCACTAGCTTAAACTGGCTTAGAACTTATTCTAAATTATAAGAGCCCTAATTAGGATGCTTCTGTAACTCTCTTTAATTACCTTCAACACAGAACTAGATAAATAACTTTAAAGCCTCATAAGCAAATCTATGCTTAAGGACAGCCCTGATCAAAGCGAATTTTCCTAGGAGCTGCCAAACCTCACATTTTTCAACCTGTGTGTATAAAACCCAGACATCATTTCATTGTACACATTTTATAACCTTTACTATTGTTTCTTTCACTTTTATTAAAGAAGAAAAATGATTACAATCCCCATAAAGAGTATATTAAGAGCTCCCTAGAGTAAGCAGACATAGCACTGTCTGAGATACTTAATGAATTCATCAGAGTTGGGTATTATGTACATATATTATGGAATTTTAAAAAATGGATGCTGTTGACTTGAGAACAGTGCTTTAGTGGAGAAAATTTCCATTTGAACTGCTTGAAAAGCAGATACTAAGGGGCTTCCCTAGTGGTTCAGGGATAAAAACTCTGCCTGCCAATGCTGGAGACAGGGGTTCGATCCCTAGTTGAGGAAGATCCCACATGCCATGGAGCAACCAAGCCTGCACATTGCAACTATTGTGCTCTAGAGCGAGGGAACAGCAACTACTGAAGCCCGAATGCTCTAAAGCCCATGCTCCACAAAAGAGAAGCCACAGCAATGAGGAGCCTGCTCATCACAACTTAGAAAGTAGCCCCCACTCACTGCCACTAGAGAAAAGTCTGTGCAACAACAAAGACCCAGCACAGCAATAAATAAATAAATTTTAAAATTATTTTTAAAAAGGCTTGAAGAACTTGCATATATTTTTAAAAGATAAAATAAAAATAGACCTTACAATATCTTCCTGACAGGTAAGCAAGATGATAGGGAATCTATTGAAGCCCATTATGCAAATTCACTGCTGGACTTTATGAGTCGAAAATAGGTCAGGTGGCTGCAGAATATGGGAGCAGAAGATAGTTCCAACCTGCTTACAATCACTGCTATTCACTGTCACACAGGAAGAATCCCTATGTGAATTAACCACGGCTCCCCTTTATAATTGTATTGACATCTTAGGAACAAGTTCTTCCAGAAGTAGAGCCTGAGTCACTGATTTAAGTAGAATGATCTGTTAAGAAAACAGTCTCAGAAGAAACCAGTAAGGCAGGGAGGAAAGGAGGTTAGAAACAGAAGACAGGCAAGAAGTGTGACCTTCAGGTAAAAAGATGGTTGGACGGCATCACCGACTTGATGGACATGAGTTTGAGCAAATTCCAGGAGTTGATGATGGACAGGGAAGCCTGGTGTGCTGCAGTCGATGGGGTCACAAAGAGTTGGACACAACTGAGCAACTGAACTGAACTGAAAATGGACTGGTAACTGATACCTCAGAGCCTGTCCCTCTGGAGTCCACGGAGCTGGGCTTTTGTGCTAACACATTAGAAAGTGGAGGAGGAGAGAGGTGAATAATCAAACATCTCTGATTCTCCCCAAGAGACGTGGGGACTGCAGGACCCAAGAACTCTTCTCTGAAGTTCACAAGTATTTGCTTTAGCACAAAAATGTGCAGAAACTGGGAAAAAGATTCCAGGAGATGCAGGAGGGAGAGTCTAATTCTTAAATCTAAAAATAAATTGTGTTTTGTTTCATTTACTTCTTTGTTTGTTTCCTGTACCACAAGGCATCTAGGATCTAGTTCCCTGACCAGGGATTGAACAGATGCCCCCTGCAGTGGAAGAACAGAGTCTTAATCACAGGACCACTAAACCCCTGGACCACCAGGAAAGTCCTTGAAAATCATTTTAGAAAAGTGTTTAGATCATAAAAATATGGCTTCCCAATGGTAAAGTTTCTCTTCTTTCCTTGAAGTTATTTCTCTTTGTCATTTTCACCAAGTCTTTCAGTATGTTTATTATTTACCTAGGAAAATTGAGGCCCCTTCCCTATCGTAATGAGTTTAGTGGATGAAAGCAAGGGGATTAATTTGCTGTTCACTGATCTATTCCCTGGTCACACAGTGATTCAAGTTGATCCCAATTCCCCACAAAAGGAGGGGAAGCTGTTTTGAGCAAATATGCACAACTCCTTAGGACAAAATCCAAAATGCATTTCCTATAGATAATGAATCAGTGACCTTAGGTGGCATCTTAATCTGTAGACAAGTAGTTTCATTCCAAAGAGAGTAACTCATCAGCAGGAATTTAAAGTAGGAGAGCAGACCTTTCTGAAAAGCCATCAATATTTATGTGATGATATTCCCAGCCCTCACCAACATCACCTCTATAAATCCCAAATAACTCCATGCTCCTCTCTGCCAGTTGCAATATTCCTCTAATAATGACCAGTCGAGGCAAAAGTTACCATTTATTTGTGAATCCTTGGTTGAACTGAAGAAATCACCTACCTAGTTCCCCAACAAACTTTTTCACTCAGCAAGTGAAATAGTACTCCCACCTTTTATTGTCTGTACAACTGAGCACTAACACATATTGTTTTCAAATGTAATTGTGTCATGTCTCTGCAAAGCACAGATACTCTTGGTGAATGGAGACGGCTTTATTATCTCTTTCAACATCAAAAATACGGACCAAAATTGATTGAGAACATCTGCTCTTTCAATCAACATTTTTAGGATCTTCTCAAGTTACTACTTTGCTATTTTGAGGGATATATATATTTCTTGAGTTGTTGTTGTTCAGTCATTAAGTCATGTCCGACTATTTGCAACCCCATGAACTGCAGCATGCCAGGCTTTTCTGTCCATCCCTATTCTCCCTGAGTTTTGTCAAACTTATATCTATTAAGTCAGTAATGCCATCCAACCATCTCATCCTCTGTTGCCCCCTTCTTCTCTTGCCCTCAATTTTCAAATGAGTCAGGTCTTTGCACCAATGGCCAAAGTATTTGAGCTTCAGCATCAATCCTGCCAGTGAATATTTAGGGTTGATGTCCTTTAGGATTGACTGGTTTGATTTCCTTGCTGTCCAAGGGGCTCTCAAAAGTCTTCTCCAATACCACAGTTCAAAAGCATTGCTTCTTCAGTGCTCAATCTTGTTTATGCCCCAACTCTCACATTCATACATGACTACTGGAAAAACCATAGCTTCAACTGTATGGACCTTTGTTGACAAAGCTATATCTCTGTTTTTTAATAAACTGTCTGGGTTTGTCATAGATTTTCTTCCAAGGAGTAAGTGTCTTTTAATTTCGTGGCTGCAGTCACCATTTGCATTGATTTTGGAGTCCAAGAAAGTGAAATCTGACACTGTTCCCACATTTTCCCCATCTATTTGCCAGGAAGTGACAGAACCAGGTTCCGTGATCTTAGTTTTTTGAATGCTGAGTTTGTAGCCAGTTTTTTCACTCTCCACTTTCACATTCATCAAGAGGCTCTTAACTTCCTCTTCACTTGCTGCCATTAAAGTGGTATTATCTGTGAGTTTGGAGTTGCTGATATTTTGAGGGGGGAGTATAATTGCTTTATAATGTTGTTTTGGTTTCTGCTGTACAATGAGGTGAATCCGCTGTGTATACATAAATCTTCTCCCTCTCGAAGCTCCCTCCCACCACCCATCCCATCCCTCTAGGTCATCAGAGAGCACCAAGCTGAACTGCCTGTGCTATACACTAGCTATCTGTTTTACACATGGTGGTGTATCTATGTCACTCCTAATCTCCTGATTTGTCACACCCTCCTCTTCCCTTCCCGTGTCCTACTTTGAATAATGCTCCTATAATTTCCCATGTTACAATTCCTTCCTTCATACATTTTCATTACTGTACTTTTTACCTGTCTTCCCAAATATCTTGTGTAGTAGACCTAATATTTTGACAAACTCACAACTCCATAAAAATAAGCCTATATTTTCTTTGGGGTTGGGACAAAGAGGCCTGCTTTGAATGCTTTGCAAATATCCCCATTCTTCAAAGCAACACTTTAACTTGTCAAGGTCCTATAAGAAGAAAACATGGAGTGAGTTGGGGCAGACCCAAAATACTTTCTTCAGAGACTTAAACCAACAGCTAACAATGAGTGTAATGAGAATAGCAGAAAACCACAGGGATCAGGTTAGGCTATGACACTGAGCCACACTTTTTGAGTATGTTTACAACATATTCTTATTATATGTATGTTTCAGTGAAATGCAGGCTTTTAATAAAATGGAGCCAAACATTTCATAAAAAGTTAGGGAGCTGATTACTAAAGTATGCAATTTTCTAAATTGCTGTAATTGAAGTTATTGTTAGGTTTCAAGAGAGATGACTTCAGGAGATCCCTAATTGGTCCCCAAGGAAGCCAAGATTTCACCAGATAATAAATGCTCCCATTAACACATGCTCCCTACAAGTCCCCAGAGAAAACTGGTCGTTTCCAGGTTAGTGAAGATGCCAAACCTTTCAGTGCTCTGTGTTCCTGATGGTGAGTTGATTCAGAAGAGAAGGTTCACATATACTTGTTCCTAGAAGAACGCCACAGGTTCTTCTAGGTGTTTGGTGAATAGGTGGAGGAGACAACCAACAATTCATGACATGAAATTCAGGAAGCTTTCCTGGGGCATCAGAGACACTGACAGCTATATAATTATGTTGTTTACAAAGATGTGTCATAAGTAATTAAATTGCTGTCCTAACATAAGTTCTATATAGCTGATTGCTGAAGAAGCCAGGCACAGAGAACAGAAGCCTGGTTGTACATATCCTGCTCAGGGTTAATGATTTCATTGAACAAAGATTGTGTTTGCCTCTGTGAACTTGCTGGACACGTATGGCCAAAGATGTCTACATATAAAACCACCATAAAACCAAACTCTAACCCACGTCCCACATGCCATGATCAAGAGTCCATTAGTAGGGCCAGAGAGATCTGGATAGGTAAACTCGGAGATGAAATGAGTGGGAAAAATGTGGTTGATAGAAAACCCATGGATAGAATATACTTTTCTGTAATTATGTTAGGATACTTCTTGTGGTGACACAAAATGACCACATATTTAGAGGAAGACAAGAAAATAAAAATAAATGGAGAGGGGGTGGTCCTAAGATGGCAGAGGAATAAGATGGGGAGACCACTTTCTCCCCCAAAATTCATCAAAAGACCATTTGAATGCTGAGCAACTTCCACAGAACAACTTCTGAATGTTGGCAGAGGACACCAGGCAACCAGGAAGGCAGCCTATTCTCTTCAAAAGGAGGTAGGACAAAATATAAAAGCAAAAAAAAGAGACAAAAGAGTTAGGGATAGAGACCCATCCTGGGGAAGGAGTCATGAAGGAGGAGAAGTCTCCAAAAAGCAGGAAACTTCTCATTGGCAGGTCGGTGGGGAGTTTTGGAATCTCAGAGCACAATATAACCAGGAGGGAAAAAAACCCCACAGAATATGCGCCTAACCCCAGTTCCCAGCAGAGAAGTAGTCCAGACACTTGCGACCACCACCAGCAAGCAGGGGCTGGACAGGGAGGCTCGGGTTGCATGCTTAGGGTAAGGACCAGGCCTGAATGCCCCAAGGACAATCTGAGGGAGCTAACTTGAGACAGCAACCCAAACCACGGGATAGCCAGAGAGAGAGGGGAAAAAAAGAGAGAGAGAACTTTCCCGCAAAAAGCTCTAACCTAAGGCACAGCCTGGCCGGCTCACAGGACAAAGGATTGAGTGAATACCAGAGGAGAGCTAGCTGGCTGCAGACCAGGCCTTCAACCCACTCCCATCCCCCTGGCAGGAGGCATAGAGGCAGCCAGAAGGCAAGGGGAAATCTTGGCCCCAGAGACGGCATCTTCCACCAAACTGTGAGCAAGCTGCCAGTTGCTAACCAAGTCTTCCTGGGATCCTAGATGGTTGACATCTGCCAGGAGGGTCACAGACTGAGATCAGCTCCCCAGAGGAGACACACGGCGCTCCCAGGAAACGAGCGGCAGGGACCAGGGAGGTGACGAGATACACCACCCACCTGGGGCAGTGTGCTCGCCAAGCACCTGAGCTGCTCGGACCTGGGAAGGGCACAAAATGCATGACCAACTGAGCATGTGCCTTTGTGGAGTATCTGAGAACCTGAATGGCTTAGACCTGGGAAGTGCACGAAATGCAGGGCCCGCTTTGGACAGTTCCCCTGCAGAACAGCCTGGAACCTTCGCAGTGTAGACCAGGAAAGCACACACGCCATGAGCTGGGGCAAAGCCAGTGTGGTCCATACACTGCGAGCACTCCCCACATACGCCAGTGATATTTATTTGCCGTGTTCCTCCCCCCACCCAGCACAATTGAACAAGTGAACCTAAATAAGTGACCATCTTCAACCCCTTGTGACAGGGTGGAAGTTAGACACTGAAGAGACTTGCAAACAGAGGAAGCCAAAATAAACAAAGAGGAGGGAAGTGCTCTCAAAGTGACAGGAACAACAGATTAAAACCCTGTAGTTAACATTGACTAAGCATTGGGAAGGGGACTATAGACCTTGAGAAGAAGTGTTAGCTGGAACAAGGAACTATCTGAAACTGAACTGACCCCACACTGCCCTCAACAGCTCCATAGAAACTCCTAGATATATTTTTACTATTATCATTTTATTTTTTAAAGTTATTTATTACTCCTTTAATTTTCATTTTTATAACCTACTATTGCCTTCCAAAAAAAAAAAAAAAAAACCTCTACTTTGAAAGCAAATTTCATATATTTATCTTTTTTAATTTCTGTGATTGACTTTGTTTTGTATTTTTAATATTACATTTTTGAGAGTCTAATCTCTACTCTAGATTTCTAATCTTTGCTTTTTGGTATTTGTTATCAATTTTGTACCTTTAAGAATCTAATCTTCAGTACCCAGTTTTACTTAGGGGTGTGAATATTGGCTTGATTTTTCTCTTCCCTTTTGACTCTCCCTTTTCTCCCCCAGGTCACCTCTCTCTCCTCTCTCCCCCTTCTCTCCTCTACTTAACTCTGTGAATCTCTCTGGGTGTTCTGGGCTGTGGAGAACACTTAGGGAACTGATTACTGACTAGACTGGTCTCTCCCCTTTTGACTCCCCCTCTTCTCCTCCTGGTCACCTCTATCTCCCTCCTCCCTCTTCCCTTCTCTATGTAACTTCATGAACCTCTCTGGGCGTTCCAGACTGTGGAGAGCACATATGGAATTGATTACCATCTAGATTGCTCTCTCCCCTTTTGATTCCACCTCTTCTCCTCCTGGTCACCTCTCTCTCCCTCCTCCCTCTTCTCATCTCCATGTAACTCTGTGAACCTCTCTGGGTGTCCCTCACTCTGGAGAATCTTTTCACCATTAACCTAGATGTTTTATCATCTGTGCTGTATGGATGGAGACATCGTGAGGCTACTGTAAGAATAAGACTGAAAGCCAGAGACAGGAAACTTAAATCCAAAACTTGAGAACACCAGAAAACTCCCAACTCTGGGGAACATTAATTGACAGGAGCTAATCCAAAAGCCTCCATACCTACACTGAAACCAAGCTCCACCCAAGAGCCAACAAGTTCCAGAGCAAGACATACCACACTAATTCTCCAGCAATGCAGGAACACAGCCCTGAGCATTAAAAAACAAGCTCCCAAAGTCACACCAAACCCAGAGGCACGCCAAAACTCACTATTGGACACTTCATTGTACTCCAGAGAGAAGAAATCCAGCTCCACCCAGCAGAACACAGAAGCAAGCTTCCCTGACCAGGAAACCTTGACAAGCCACTAGTTCAACCCCATCCACAGGGAGCAACCTCTACAATAAAGAGGAACCACAAACTTCCAGCCTACAGAAAGACCACCCCAAACACAGCAATCTAAACAAAATGAACAGGCAGAGAAATACTCAGCAGGTAAAGGAGCAAATATCCACCAAACCAAATAAAACAGGAGGAGATAGGGAGTTTACCTGAGAAAGAATTCAGAATAATGAGAGTAAAGATGATCCAAAATCTTGAAAACAAAACGGAGTTACAGATGAACAGACTAGAGACAAGGATTGAGAAGATACAAGAAATGTTTAACAAGGACCTAGAAGAAGTAAAAAAGAGTCAATCAATAATGAATAATACAATAACTGAGATCAAAAGCACTCTGGAGGGAACCAGCAGTAGAATAACTGAGGCAGGAAATAGGGTAAATGAAGTGGAAGATAGAATGGTGAAAATAAATGAATCAGAGAGGAAAATAGAAAAAAAGAATTAAAAGAAATGAGGACAACCTCAGAGACCTCTGGAACAATGTTAAAGATGCAACATTCGAATCATAGGCATACCAAAAGAAGAAGACAAAAAGAAAGGCCTTGAGAAAATACTTGAGGAGGTAATAGTCAAAAACTTCCCTGAAATGGGGAAAGAAATAGCCACCCAAGTCCAAGAAACCCAGAGAGTCCCAAACAGGATAAACCCAAGGTGAAACACCCCAAGACATATATTAATCAAATTAACAAAGATCAAACACAAAGAACAAATATTAAAAGCAGCAAGGGAGAAACAACAAATAACACACAAGGGGATTTCTATAAAGATAACAGCTGATCTTTCAATAGAAACTCTTCAGGCCAGAAGGGAATGGCTGGGCATACTTAAAGTGATGAAACAGAAAAACCTACAACCTAGATTACTGTACCCAGCAAGGATCTCATTCAAGTATGAAGGAGAAATAAAAACACTTTACAGACAAGCAAAAGCTGAGAGAATTCAGCACCACCAAATCAGCTCTTCAACAAATGCTAAAGGATCTTCTCTAGGCAGGAAACACAGAACAGATTTATAAACTTGAACCCAAAACAACAAAGTAAAGGGCAATGGGATCATACTTATAAATAATTACCTTAAATGTAAATGGGTTGAATGCCCCAACAAAATACAAAGACTGGTTGAATGGATACAAAAATAAGGCCCCTATACATGCTGTCTACAAGAGACCCACCTCAAAACAAGGGACACATACAGACTGAAAGTGAAGGGCTGGAAAAAGATACTTCATGCAAATTGAGACCAAAAGAAAGCAGTAGCAATACTCATATCAGATAAAATAGACTTTGAAATAAAGGCCATGAAAAGAGACAAAGAAGGACACTACAGAAAGATCAAAGGATCAATCCAAGAAGAAGATATAACAATTATAAATATATATGCAGCCAATATAGGAGCATCACAGTATGTAAGGCAAATACTAACAAGTATGAAAAGGGAAATTAACAGTAACACAATAATAGTGGGAGACTTTAATACACAACTCACAGCTATGGATAGATCAACCAAACAGAAAATTAACAAGGAAATACAAACTTTAAATGATACAATGGATCAGTTAAAACTAATTGATATTTATAGGACATTTCACCCCAAAACAATGAATTTCACCTTTTTCTCAAGTGCGCACAGAACCTTCTCCAGGATAGATCACATCCTGGGCCATAAATCTAGCCTTGGTAAATTCAAAAAAACTGAAATCATTTCAAGCATCTTTTCTGATTACAATGTGGTAAGGTTAGATATCAACTACAGGGAAAAAACTATTAAAAAAATTCAAACATATGGAGGCTAAACAATATGCTTCAGAATAACCAACAAATCACAGAAGAAATTTTAAAAAAAGAAATCAAAATATGCATATAAATAAATGAAAATGAAAACACAACATCCCAAAACCTATGGGATTTAGTAAAAGCAGGGTAATGCAAGCTTACCTCAAGAAAGAAGAGAAAAATCAAATAAATAAACTAACTTTATACTTAAAGAGACTAGAAAAATAAGAAATGAAGAACCCCAGGGTAAATAGAAGGAAAGAAATCATAAAAATTAGGGCAGAAATAAATGAAAAAGTAACAAAGGAGAATATAGCAAAAATCAACAAAACTAAAAGCTGGTTCTTTGAGAAGATAAATAAAATAGACAAACTATTAGCCAGACTCATCAAGAAAAAAAGGGAGAAGAATCAAATCAACAAAATTAGAAATGAAAATGGAGAGATCACAACAGACAACACTGAAATACAAAGGATCATAAGAGACTACTACCAGCAACTATATGCCAATAAAATGGACAACTTGGAAGAAATGGAAGAATTCTTAGCAAAGTATAACTTTCCAAAACTGAACCAGGAAGAAATAGAAAACCTTAACAGACCCATCACAAGCATGGAAATCAAAACTGTAAGAAAAAATCTTCCAAAAAACAAAAGCCCAGGATCAGATGGCTTCACAAGTGAATTCTACCAAAAATTTAGAGAAGAGCTAACACCTATCCTACTCAAACTCTTCCAGAAAATTGCAGAGGAAGGTAAACTCCCAAACTCATTCTATGAGGCCACCATCCCCCTAATACCAAAACCAGACAAAAATGCCACAAAGAAAGAAAACTACAGGCCAATATCACTGATGAGCATAGATGCAAAAATCCTCAACAAAATTCTAGCAAACAGAATCCAACAACATATTAAAAAGATCATACGTCATGACCAAGTGGGTTTTATACCAGGGATGCAAGGATTCTTCAGTATTCATAAATCAACCAATGTGATACACCACATTAACAAATTGAAAGATAAAAACTATATGATTATCTCAATAGATGCAGAAAAAGTCTTTGACAAAATTCAACATTCATTTATGATTAAAAAAAAAAAAAACCCTCCAGAAAGCAGGCATAGAAGGAACATACCTCAACATAATAAAAGCCATATATGATAAACTCACAGCAAACATTATCCTCAATGGTGAAAAATTAAAAGCATTACCCCAAAAGTTAGGAAAAAGACAAGTGTTCCCACTCTCACCACTACTATTCAACATAGTTTTGGAAGTTTTAGCCACAGCAATCAGAGAAGAAAAAGAAATACAAGGAATCCAGATTGGAAAAGAAGAAGTAAAACTCTCAGTTTGCAGATGACAAGATCCTCTACATAGAAAACCCTAAAGACACCACCAGAAAATTACTAGAGCTAATCAATGAATATAGTAAAGTTGTAGGATATAAAATTAACACAAAAATCCCTTGCATTCCTATACACTAATGATGAGAAAACAGAAAGAGAAATCAAGGAAACAATTCCATTCACCATTGCAATGAAAAGAATGAAATACTTAGGAATAAATCTACCTAAAGAAACAGAAAACCTATATATAGAAAACTATGAAACACTGAAGAAAGAAACAAAAAATGACACAAATAGATGAAGAAATATACCGTGTTCATGGATCAGAGGAATCAATATAGTGAAAATGAGTATATTACTCAAAGCAATCTATAGATTCAATGCAATCCCTATCAAGCTACCAATGGTATTTTTCACATAACTAGAACAAAGAATTCCACAATTTGTATGGAAATACAAAAAACCTTGAATAGCCAAAGCAATCTTGAGAAAGAAGAATGGAACTGGAGGAATCAACCTGCCTGACTTCAGGCTCTACTACAAAGCCACAGTCATCATGACAGTATGGTACTGGCACAAAGACATAAATATAGATCAATGGAACAGTATAGAAAGACCAGAGACAAATCCACACGCCTATTGGACACCTTATCTTTGACAAAAGAGGAAAGAATATACAATGGAGAAAAGACAATCTCTTTAACAAGTGATGCTGGGAAAACTGGTCAACCACTTGTAAAAGAATGAAACTAGAACACTTTCTAACACCATACACAAAAATAAACTCAAAGTGGATTAAATATCTAAATGTAAGACCAGAAACTATAAAACTCCTAGAGGAAAACATAGGCAAAACACTCTCTGGTGTTAATCACAGCAGGATCATCTATGACCCACCTCCCAGGGTAATGTAAATAAAAGCAAAAATAAACAAATGGGACCTAATTAAATGTAAAAGCTTTTGCACAACGAAGGAAACTATAAGCAAGGTGAAAAGACAGCCTTCAGAATGAGAGAAAATAATAGCAAAAGAAGCAATTGACAAAGAATTAATCTCAAAAATATACAAGCAACTCAATTCCAGAAAAATAAATGACCCAATCAAAAAATGGGCCAAAGAACTAAACAGACATTTCTCCAAAGAAGACATACAAATGGCTAACAAACACATGAAAAGATGCTCAACACCACTCATTATCAGAGAAATGCAAATCAAAACCACAGTGAGGTACCATCTCACGCCAGTCAGAATGGCTGCTATCAAAAAGTCTACAAATAAATGCTGGAGAGGATGTGGAGAAAAGGGAACCCTCTTACACTGTTGGTGGGGATGCAAACAAGTACAGCCACTATAGAGAACAGTGTGCAGATTCCTTAAAAAACTGTAAATAGACCTGCCATACAACCCAGCAATCCCCCTGCTGGGTATACACACTGAGGAAATCAGAATTGAAAGAGACGCATGTACCCCAATGTTCATCGCAGCACTGTTTACAATAGCTAGGACATGGAAGCAACCTAGATGTCCATCAGCAGACGAATGGATAAGAAAGTTGTGGTACATACAGACAATGGAATATTACTCAGCTGTCAAAAAGAATGCACTTGAATCAGTTCTAATGAGGTGGATGAAGCTGGAGCCTATTATATAGAGTGAAGTAAGTCAGAAAGAAGAAAACACCAATACAGCATATTAATGCATATATATGGAATTTAGAAAGATGGTAACGATGACCCTACATGCGAGACAGCAAAAGAGACACAGAGATAAAGAACAGACTTTTGGACTCTGTGGGAGAAGGCAAGGGTAGGATGATTTGAGAGAACAGCATTGAAACATGTATATTACCATACATGAAATAGATCACCAGTCCAGGTTCAATGCATGAGACTGGGCACTCAGGGCCAGTGCACTGGGATAACCCTGAGGGATAGGATGGGGAGAGAGGTGGGAGGGGGATTCAGGATGGGGGACACATGTACATCCATGGCTGATTTATGTCAATGTATGGCAAAACCACTACAATATTGTAAAGTAATTAGCCTCCAATTAAAATAAATAAATAATTTTTTTTAAAAGAAAGAAATTGGAGGGTGAGAGAAAAAATACGAAGAGGAGAGGAAGAGAGAAAGGATTATGCTGTCCTAAGAAAAGGAGTAGGGATATTTTCTTTCTATTGCCTATTTTTACTTCTATTGCCTATAATTTTTTGAAAGAGCTTATATAAAATTAGTATTATTTATTCCTTAGATGTTTGATAAAATTAATCAATAGAGCATGGTGAGCCTGGAGTTTTCTTTATGGGAAGCATTTTTAAAATTTTTTCTTTTAGAAGAAATTTAGACTTACAGAAAAATTGCCCAGATAGTATCAAGTCCTAATTTATCCTTCAGCTAGTTTTACCATCTGTGGGCTTTTCCCACCTGGGCACAGTTGATATCTCAGTCCAGATAATTCTTTGTTGTCCCTGGTGGTCCAGTGATTAGGAATGTGCCTTCCAATGCAGAGTACTTGGGTTTGATCCTTGGTCACAGAAATAAGATCATACAAGCCTCAGGGCAACTAAGCCTTCGCTGCAACTAGGGGGAAAAAAAAAAAAAGGCCACATGCCTCAACGAAGACCCAGGGCAAACAAAAACAAAAGAAAAAATGTTTCAAGACATTGCTTGACGTTCCCCAAAGGACATAATTATCCCTGGTGGAGAACCACTGCCCTAGTATTAACATCTTATGCAACCACAGTATATTTGCAAAGAAATTTAAAAATTGACACTGGTGCATTACAATTAACTCAACTATAGACAGTTTGGATCTTTACCAATTTTTCTATTAACATCCTTTTTCTGTCTGAAGATCCAATCCAAGATATCATATTACATTTAATAAGGGAAGTACTTTAAAATCAAATTTCTATAACTTTATACACAGTTATTTAGCCTTCTTCTTCTTTGGTCATTTTAGATTTAAAAAAATATGTCTCTCACAGACTTTATCTTTCATCTAAGTTGTTAATTTTATTGACATACAATTGGTTGGTCATGACTTTTCTTTATTATTCTTTTATTTCCTGTAGAACATATTGTAATAATCCTATATTCATTTCTGATACTAATAATTTATACCCTCTCTACTGTTTATTGATGACTCTTGGTGGAAGTTTGTTGTCTTTTGTTGATCTTTTCAAGGAACAAGTTTTAGTTTCACTCATTTTCTCCCTTCATAATCTCTTTTTATCCTTACTATTTTCTTCTTTCCACTTTAGGATTTAATTTGGTCTCTTGTTTAGCTTCTTAAGTTGAGAAATTATTATTTGAGATGTTTCTTCTGGTCCAATATATAACTATAAATATACCTCTAAGCACTGATTTGGATGATTCCTGCAAATTTATGTATTTTGTGTTTTCATCTTCATTTTAGTTCCCTTTAAATCTTGTCCTTAGTAATATTTGTTGTTGTTTAGTCACTAAGTCATGTCTGATTCTTTGCAACCCCATGGACTGTAGCCCACCAGTCCCCTCTGTCCATGAGATTTCCCAAGCAAGAATGCTGGAGTGGGTTGCTCTTTCCTTCCCCAGGGTATCTTCCTGATCCAGGGACTGAACCCAAGTCTCCTGCACTGGCAGACAGTCTTACCACTAAGGCATCAGGGAAACCCCCTTACCCTTCTAATAGCAGTTTCAAAGTCCTTATCTGCTGTTTCTATCGTTTCTCTCATTCCTAGAAAATTTTCAATTAAGTGATTTTTCTCCTATATATTATTCATACTTTCCTTCATGTTTTTCTTTTTGATGGACACCAGATACGTTGTTGAGGACTGAATTTCACTGAAATTCCTGAAAGGGAACTGGACTTAAGTTCTGTCAGGCAGCTCAACAGTTGTTGCTGATCCAGCCAATCTTTTCAAGATTTGTGTATAAGCTTTTAAAAACGTAAAAGTCAAAGTTAGTTGCTCAGATGTCTCTGACTCTTCATGATCCCATGGACTGTAGCCCACAAGGCTCCTCTGTCCATGGGATTCTCTAGGCAAGAATACTGGAGCGGGTTGCCATTTCCTTCTCCAGGGGAATCCTCCCAACCCAGGGATTGAACCTGGGTCTCCTGCGTTGCAGGAAAATTCTTTGCCATTTGAGCCACCAGGGAAGCCCCTTAAGCTTTTAAGGGAACATCTATTGCAGCCTTAACTCTAGGGCTAATTCAGCCCCACTGTGAGTGTTCCCATCCTAGAGTCTGTACAAAAGTCTGTATTTATTCAGTGATGTCTCCACTAGCTGGTGGGAATTCAAAAGCCTCCTGCTCTGTATGAACTCCAGTTTAGAGCTCCCCTGTAATCATTCCTTCCCTGACAGCTCTTCTTTGTCTAGGTAGTCTCATGGAATTTCACCCCACACATGTACATACTGATATCCAAAGACTAAGAAGACTCTTCTGCAGATGTCTCCAAAATGTCTTTTTCATTCTGTGCAGCTACCTTCTGTCCAGTCCCTACACCTCAAATTCTAACTGCCTCAGCGTCCCTGGGCTCTGATTTCTGTCTCATCGACTAAGCAGCATTACCAAGCTTTGCTGGGTACTCCCTCCCTGGACCATCGTGGAGAAGGTACTTCTAGGAAGAAAGCTGTGGTACACATATTGTCTGCCTTGTGGGTTTGCCTTCTCTGGTAGATCACAGTCCTATTTTACCTGTCGTCCACTATCCCAAAAGCATTGTTTTTGTGTATCTCCTACATATTTCTGCCAAGAGGGTAAGTACTATACATGCTAAGTTGTTTCAGTCACGTCTGACTCTGTGCGACCCCATGGACTGTAGCCTGCCAGACTCCCCTGTCCATGGGATTCTCCAGGCAAGAAAACTGAAGTGGGTTGTCATGCCCTCATCCAGGGGATCTTTCCAATCCAGGCATTGAATCTGCATCTCTTACATCTACCTACACTGGCAGATGGGTTCCTTACCAATAGTGCCACCTGGGAAGCCCTGTAGTAGAGATTCTTTTATGAACACAGATCAAATTCTCCAGGCAGCGTTCCATTGGGATTGTCTGCCTTCACTAACTTTACTGATGTTGTAGTAAGTGCTAGACATGCTGCATGCTGTCCTGGGTACTTTACTGTGATCCATCCGTTAACTTTAACTGAGGGGTGAGGCCATTATCCTTCCCAAACACCGAGGATCCAAAAGTCTTATGGGTAGTAACTGATTTCCACCTAGGTCCTCCAGTCTCTTAGTTCAGTACTCTTTGTACTCAAGAAGCAGTGCTATGTTTATAGGGATGAGTCTCCTGGAACTAAATTTCTCTGTTTAATTTCTAGTTTTTTTTAAGGTATCACTTGGTCTCCCTCTCTGCTTTGAGAAAGGCTAGATATGAATAGTCTCATTTATTGATAGGTCAACTGAGGGCCAGAGGGCTCTGTAATTTTCTCAAGACCCTACAAATAGGGAGAAACTTTCCTGGTGGGTCCAGTGGCTAAGACTCCACGCTCCCAATGAGGGGGCCCAGGTCCCAGCAATCCCACATGCCTCAATGAAGACTGAAGACCCCATTGTCACAACTAAGACCGAGTACAACCAAACAAATAAAAAATATATTTTTAAAGTACTTTTTAAAAAATCCTACAAATGATGAACAATTAGGGGAAATAGGGAATTAATAAGGGCAAGCAGCACCTGTATCTTGGAATATAACATTCCTTCCATTATAATCTGGGCTTCCCAGGCAGCGCTAGGGGTAAAGAACCTGCCTGCTAATGCAGGAGATATACAAGATGCAGTTTCAATCCCTGGATCAGGAAGATCCCCTGGAGGAGGGCATGGCAACTCATTCCAGGATTCTTGTCTGGAGAATGCCATGTACAGAGAAGCCTGGCGGGCTACAGTCCATAGGGTCACAAAGAGTCAGACATGACTGAAGCAACTAGCATGCACACATTCATTACAACTGGCTGGAGAGCCCTGGTTATTTAACTGATTGTACTTTTCATCTTCCAAGAAAGCAACTCTTAAAAAATAAATCCTTAATTTAAATTAACATCTTCAATCTACTCTTCCAGCTCACCCTCTCAAATCTGATCTCTAGAAAATGAAGTGAGGTTTTAAATGCACTGACATTCTATCAACCATGTCCTTAAGGAGCAGATTCCATGGCTGGCTTTGTTTGAAATGACTGTCACGAGTTGACTTGTAAAAAGTAATTGGTTCTATAATTTCATACATGTCAAGATCTGCAACACACTGTTTCCTAATTGCTGTTTTGTGTGTGCACACAGGTGTAAAATCAATTTAGTTGCTTGGGCAGTTCTCTGGCACTGTCTATCCACCACCAAATAGTCAAATGTAATGATTGCTCCTAGCCTGTGACTCAAGCTTTTCAAAGGCTCTGTGTCTCCCCTATGAGATTATGTCAAGGTCAGATAGCCTTCTGGGCCTCAGTATCCTCAACAATAAAATGGCAACTGGAGATAATTAGCCTAAGTAATTTTAAGATTCTTTCTATTTGACATTTTAAAATTCTCCTTTTAATTACATTTAGCTGGCATTAGATCAACTAGGAATACTCATTAATTAGCATGTTCATCTCCACCCAGTACAATGATAACCCAGATTCAAACTGGTATGCATTCATCTTTAATAAAAATAAAATAGAACATTTTCTATATAAATGAAATATTCAGCACCTTCTAAGTATTTGGAAATCAGTGAAAGCCTTCTAGACTGTTATCTATAAATAGGACAAAAGATATTTTTTGCCCCATAGGTCTCAAAATATAGTGTGCATCAGAATCCCCTGGTGAGCTTCTTAAAACCCTGGTAACTGGGCCCAAGTCCTAGCGGGTCTGGGGTGAGTCCTGAGAATCAAAATTTCTAATAGATGCCTAAGTAGTACTGATGCCACTACTCCTACCATCACACTGCAAGAACCCTTAGTCAGCCCATCCTATTGCTTTCTACTTCTGAAACACTGCAGAGATTAAGAAATTCAAGTACAGGACTTCCCTGGGGGCCCAGGGGCTAAGAATCTGCCTTCCAGTGCGGGAGACACATGTTTGATCCCTGGCCTGAGAAAACTGCACATGCTGAGGGGCAACTAAGCCCTTGAGCCCTAGAGCCTGTGCTTGGCAACACGAGAAACCACCAGAATGAGAAGCCTACATACTGCAACTAGAGAATAGTCCCCACTCATTAAGAGAAAAGCCTGAGTGTATCTATGATGCAGCACAGCCAAAAATAAAAAAGAAAGAAAGAAACCCAAGTGTAGAGAAGTAAACTCATCAGCCCAACATCCCACAGTAAGCTCCAGAGTCAGGTCTTCCGGTCATCAGCCCTTGGCACTGTTTCTGCATGATCTCCTACACTGTCCCAGCGTTCCCGTGATATTTAGAGACCTATCTCCAGAGGATGTTGTTAATGTATCTCTCTGGATCACAATGTTATACGGCGCCTTTTGTGGACACAGTGAAGTGCACAAGCCATGACAGAAGGCTTGGAATCTAAGAAAGTAAAACCTCTGGAAAATTACATGGCACCTGCCCTTTGTTCCCTCATCCATATAACTCAGTATAGCACTTTTCACTTCAACCTACTGTTTCCATTTTTGCAAACTCTTCTAACTTTTCCAAAGTGTTTTCACTGATTGCCAGAAGTTACAATAATGTCACTTTACATACTAAGGTTAACATTTAAAATTAAATATAGAGGGAATTGTTCATGCATGACAAAACTACTAAGAGCATCCCAAGCAAAGTGGGTCAGAGACGTCAATAGTACATACTATGGAGGTGTCTTAAGATGGAAAACCCGATAATTCCAATTCTAAATTCTAAAACTACTGTAGGAATATGAAGACAAAAGATCTGTATTCTTTTAAGTTTGTGGCATAGTTGGGGCATTTTGTAAAACAGAGATTTTCTGTGGAGTTGTTATCCATTGTGTATTTTCTAACTCCTCTTCTTTCAGCTGAACCTTTTAGAAGAAGAAACCCCTGGAGGAAGAGGCAGCAGCAGAAGGCAAAGGAATAGGTAGAACTATAGACTAAGCTGCTTCTCAGACCATCTGCTGCTGCTGCTGCTAAGTCGCTTCAGTCGTGTCCAACTGTGCAACCCCATAGACGGCAGCCCACCAGGCTCCCCCGTCCCTGGGATTCTCCAGGCAAGAACACTGGAGTAGGTTGCCATTTCCTTCTCCAAGGCATGAAAGTGAAAAGTGAAAGTGAAGTCGGTCAGTCGTGTCCAACTCTTTGCAACCCCATGAACTGCAACCTACCAGGCTCCTCCATCCATGGGATTTTCCAGGCAAGAGTACTGGAGTGGGTTGCCTTTGCCTTCTCTGTTTCAGACCATCAGACCGTGATAAAACTAATAGAACTGAGTGAGGCTGGGTAAGTCCCAAGAACTGAAAAGACTGAGGCCAGTTCAATGACAGGATTCAATTGAGACTTTTCATGGTCCCTTGTGGTATAGCTAAGCCATAAATCAAAAGTCATGGGGATGGGAAAACTTTGTAACCACATGTGAGAGGCACTAGACCAGATTAATAGGGGTCTAGGAAGTGGGTGATTAAATCAACATCAACACCTTCTAAATAACTCTGAATTTTAGCTCTGATATATATATTTTTTAAGAGAAGAATGGGTAGTGAGCATTGATTTAGACTTGACTCACTATAGCTTAAAAGAATAGCAACCATTAACTGAAAGTGTATGTTATTTTTACTTTTCATTCTCCGATTGGACACTTCGTTTTGTTTTTAACAGCTGAATTGCTTATCTCAAACTGTGAAGCTCAATTCCAGCTTCCCATTAGAATACCAGGGGAGTTTCAGAAAATAATAGAGGCCAAGTCCCAACCCAAACCAATTAAAAGAAAATCTCTCTCTTGGTGGTCCAGTGGTTAAGACTCCACCTGCCAATGCAGGGGGCGCAGGTTCAATCCCTGGTTGGAGAACTAAGATCTCATATGCTGAGGGGTACAGCCAACAATAAAAATAAGTAAATAAAAAGAAGGAAAGTCTCTGTAACTGGGCTTCCTTAGATGGTTCTGATATGCAGCCTGGTTTGAGGAAGACTTTTCTATGAACATCTCCATAAGAGTTGAACAATAGCTACTCCTATTTCTCCTCTCCATGCAACACCAAGATACATTTTCTATAGAGGAACTCAATGATAATTTCCATTCATAAAGGAAGGATTTTAGATTGGTTAAAATATAAACCCTGGCATCAGACTACCTAGGTTCAAATCCCCCAGCTTACCATTTATTAACCAGCTAAGTAACAAGGTTAAGTCACTCTTACTCTCTGTGTTCACCTCCTTCCTCAATAAAAGGAAGAGAATCCTTTTACTTACAAAATAATATTAATTCCTACCATGAATAATACTAATAATATTATTAAATATCATTGTATATTATTTAATAATATATATTATCTAATATATATTAAATATAATGATAATAATAATTCCTACCATTACAAAGGAAACATTTTTATTATTTCCAAACTTCTCCTGTACACAGTATGGTATAATGGCTGAAAATATAGAATTCAGAATAAAATGAACTCATTTTCAGTTCTGCCAATATACTCTGTGATCCTGCAAAAGTGATCTACACCTCTTGGTTATCCATAAAATGGAGATAATATTATGGTTTTCATAGGGACTTCCCTGGTGACCCAGTGGTTAAGACTTTGCCCTCCAATGCAGGGGGTGCCAGTTCAATCCCTGATCACGGTAGCTAAGATCCCACATGCCTCATGGCCAAAACATGAAACTGAAGCAATAGTGTAACAAATTAAATAAAGACTTTAAAAATGGTCCACATCAAAAAAAAAAAAAAAAAAGGATCTTCTATAGGAAACAAAATTTTTAAATAATATGGTTATTATATGGTTCCTGGGAAGATTCCATGAAACAATTTATGTTCACAAGCTTAGCACAGAAGCTGGCTCAACAATGAACTCTTGTCATCATCACAGCAACTAGCCCAAGAGAAAGGAGTGGATTCATGAGACACTTCAGTGAGATCTTTAGTTGACTTTTCCATCTCAGGTGAGAGGGAACATTGTGTTTACAGAGGTCACCAGTCTTTTCTCTAGGAGAGTGAAAAATGAGAACAATCCGCAAGGGACCTGGTCGAGCTTGCAACTGCAGACCTCAGATATCTGGGGGAGAAAATGGATTATCATCATTAATGTCTGCTGTTTCCAGCCCAGATGCAAGAGCCAGAGGCATCTTAATTATAAGCAGCTTCACAAATTAATCTCCATAATTCTAATACTTCAGAAATTAACCTCTTGTCCTGAGAAGGTCAAGTTAAATGTCAGTCCCAGATGGAACCTGAGGGGGCAATCATAATCAACCTCAACAACACAGTTGGCCACACAGCTGTGTGTTTCTTCCTCCAAATCACCATCGATTTTTCCAAAAGCATAGCTCAAAAGGCACTTTAAAAATAAAGATCTAAGGTACAATTCTTTTTTACTCAATTTGAGTCAGAGCAAATCTGGAGATTCAGTAACAGCTGAATTTGTGTTAGGCTGGAAGTCTCATTTTGGATAAGGAGATGGGGAGAGGAAAGGGGCTTTTATATTTATTGGTTTCTTGCAGGTCAGAGTAGTAAAGGAAGGCATATCTGATTCCTGCTGATAATATGACACGGCTTTCCTACTGACTTAATTCATCTTTAAAAATAAGCACCACTCTCCTAATTTTGGAACTGAGGGCACAAGTATACTCAGCCTCTGGTTGGCAGCAAGAAAACATGGATTTGTAAAAAAATAATATAGCCCAAATTGGTGTGCATGTTCCTGTGTTTACAAGTCAGCCACCTCATCCCATTTATTCCACCCAAAGTAGCTGTCAAGTCAGATCATACATGAGAGATGAAACAATAACAAGACTATCACTGTTTCCATAACAAATGCTTATTATTTGCATGAACTTTTAAAAATGCATAAATTGTATGTACAATTATGAAGCTGTCAAGACTAAAACATAGTGTTAATGAGCACAAGGTGGTAGATGACTCCTGCCAGAAATGAAATTATTATTAGACTCAAAATTTTTTTTGAAAATCAGTCATGTGAAAGCAACAGTGAACTCAAAGATGAGTTTGGGGCACCACTCTGCCCACATCTTATCAAACAGATAAACAGATCCTATAGAAACCTCTTTTATCATCTTCCCATTTTTTAAGTGCTTAGAACTTTTCTCTAGTAACTGGCAGAAAAAAGCAAAAGGATTATTTCTTTCAAGATATTCAACCACAAAACTACAGCAGAGAAGGCATTAGATCTTTTTTTTTTAGCAAGTTATTCATGAGTCTGAGGTTCTTCATTCTCCTATCTATAAAACAGGGATGAGAGACACCTTGTTTCCAGAGTTGAACTCTATCCCACCAAAAAATAATAACAACTATTGAATACAGAAGGAGAGAGGGAGATCTTTATTATGTAATTGCCTGCCCAATGCTGATATTTTCACATGCAGTATGTCGACTAGTCTGTATAAAATTTGCTTAAGGGCGTTTTAATACTTTATCGACAATGGAAACAGGCTCAGTGAAATTAAGCCAAGAGATTATACACAGAAGGGCTCCCCAGATGGTGCAGAGGTAAAGAATCCACTATTTCCTAAAAAGATGCATCAAAAGTGGGATTGTCAATATCTGGAATTGAGTTAATAGGTAAATCTCATTTGAAATCTCTTATTTGAAGCTCTGAAACAGTCTTAGAATCATAGTTTGACTACTCAGAGTATTGTATAACACTTTAGCAGTGGGATATAAACAGTTAAGCATTAGTAGAATATAGTTTAATTTTCCCAGTGGTAACTATTTTTATTCCTGAGTTCTTCAAGAGTGGATTTTCTGTTATGTCTAGTATCTTAAAACAAACAAACTCTATGAACTCCATTAAAGTTCGACAGAATCTAGAAATAAACTATCTGTATCCATAAACTGTATGTCTAAGGAATTTAGTTCCTGTTTCAAGTTTAAATGGGAAAAAAATCAGGAAGTATTAAGGCACTGTCTAGCCATCTTCAGGCTACTCTATTTCTGTGCTTGGTAAACAATGAAAATTTCCTCCTTAATTATGAGGCTGCAAACTTTAAGTCAAGGAAAGATATAGCCATCTGAATTCAAGGTTCCAAAGAATATCAAGGAGAGATAAGAAAGCCTTCTTCAGTGATCAGTGCAAAGAAATAGAGGAAAACAATAGAATGGGACAGACTAGAGATCTCTTCAAGAAAATTAGAGATAACAAAGGGACACTTCATGCAAAGATGGGCCCAATAAAGGACAGATGGTATGGACCTAACAGAAGCAGAGATATTAAGAGGTGGCAAGAATACATAGAAGAACTGTACCTAACAGGTCTTAATGATCTGGATAACCATGATAGTGTGATCACTCACCTAGAGCCAGACATTCTGGAGTATGAAGTCAAATGGGCCTTAGGAAGCCTTACTATAAACAAAGCTAGTGGAAATGATGGAATTTCATGTGAGCTATTTCAAATCCTAAAGATGATGCTGTGAAAGTGCTGCACTCAATATGCCAACAAATTTGGAAAACTCAACAGTGGCCACAGGACTGGAAAAGGTCAGTTATTCCAGTCCCAAAGAAAAGCAATGTCAAAGAATGTTCAAACTACCAGACAATTGCATTCATCTCACATGCGAGCAAAGTAATGCTCAAAATTCTCCAAGTGAGGCTTCAATAATACATGAACTAAGAAATTCCAGATGTTCAAGCTGGATTTAGAAAAGGCAGACGAACTAGAGCTCAAATTGCCAGCATCATTGGATCACAGAAAAAGAAAGGGAATTCCCCAAAAGAAATCTACCTCTGCTTCACTAACTATGCTAAAGCCTTTGATTGTGTGGATCACAATAATCTGTGAAAAGTTCTGAAAGAGATGGGGATACCAGACCACCTTATCTGTCTCTTTTCAGGTACACTAAAGCCTTTGTGTAGATCACAAGAAACTGTGGAAAATACTTAGAGATGAGAATACCAGACCACCTTACCTGCCTCCTGCAAAATCAGTAAACAGGTCAAGAAGCATCAGTTAGAACTGGACATGGAACAGACAGGTTCAAAATTGGGGAAGGAGTATATCAAGGCTTATATATTGTCACCCTGCTTATTTAACTTATATGCAGAGTATATCATGCGAAATGCTGGGCTGGATGATGCATAAGCCGGAATCAAGACTGCAGGGAGAAATATCAACAACCTCAGATATGCAGATGATACCACCCTTAAGGCAGAAAGCTAAGAGGAATTAAAGAGCCTCTTGATGAAGGTGAAAGAGGAGAGTGAAAAAGCTGGCTTAAAACTCAACATACAAAAAACTAACATCATGGCATCTGATGCCATCACTTCATGGCAAATAGATGGGGAAACAATGGAAACAGTGAGAGACTTCATTTTCTTGGGCTCCAAAATCACTGTGGATGGTGACTGCAGCCATGAAATTAATAGACGCTTGTTCCTTGGAAGAAAAGCTACAACCAACCTAGACAGCATGTTAAAAAGCAGAGACATTACTTTGCCAACAAAGGTCTGTTTAGTCAAAGCTATGGTTTTTCTAGTAGTCATGTATGGATGTGAGAGTTGGACCATAAAGAAGGCTGAGTGCTGAAGAATTGATGCCTTTGAACTGCAGTGTTGAAGAAGACTCTTGAAAGTCCCTTGGGCTGCAAGGAAATCAAACCAGTCAATCCTAAAGGAAATCAGTCCTGAATATTCATTGGAAGGACTGATGTTGAAGTTCCAATGGTTTGGCCACCTGATGCAGAGTCAAGTCACTGGAAAAGACTCTGATTCTGGGTAAGATTGAGGGTAGGAGGAGAAGGGGGTGACAGAGGATGAGATGGTTGGTTGGCATCATCAACTCAATAGACTTGAGTCTGAGCAAATTCTGGGAGATGGTGAAGGAAAGGAAATCTTGGTTGCTGTGGTCCATGGGGTCACAAAGAGTTGGACATGACTGAGCAACTGAACAACAACTTTCAAGCCACTAAAAAGGAGATTTGCCCAAAGTTTGGAGGTTCTCTTTGTGGTGTGAAGTATCTTATGGAAAAATTATTACTTGTTTCAGTTCAATGTTTTGGTAGAGTTAGGGACTCGGTGTTTTGTTTTTTTCTTTTCCCAGTGATATTTGTCACAATGAGCTTATACGTGTTTTCGGGTTAACAGTCAGCTGCCGAGAATGGTAGACCTTGGTTCCCGGTTGAAAACCAATTACAGAAGTCATTTCCTAGTAGACACAAAATAATCACCAACAATAACATTGCATCTGTAATGTTTGTCTACTTTTTTAGAAAGTTTATTCTTGATTTCTTTTCCTATGAACTTCAAGTGCGCTGAGTCTTCTTCATTCCTTCCAACAGTCCTACACCTGGCCTTGGTAATTCCTTATATAATGTGAAAGCACAAAGGAACTGTTAGGGTCATGTCATCTCAAAACTCTCTCCCACCTTTTCATGTTTTTTCATCCTGAGAGCAGCCTAACTGAAAGTAAGTAATGCTCCACTGGACCAGCAGAAATGGCTGTGGGAGTATTTGTGATGGTAATGCAGGAGACAGAAAAGACATGGATTCAAAATTTCAATCCCTGGGTTGTGAAGATCCCCTGGAGGAGAAAATGGTAACCCATTCCGGTATTCTCACCTGGGAAATCCCATGGACAGGGGAGCTGGCAGGCTATAGTCCATGGGGTCACCAGGAGCCAGAAAACTGAATGACTGAGGATACACGCTTATCCACAGAACAGAGTTGAATTCACATCTGCCAAATAGCTGTCCCTGGCTGAATGGAAAGACATAGCACAGAATGGATGTGACCTATCCTCACGCTGCTAACCCTCAGGGAGATGTAATTCTAAGAAAGGAAACCTTTCCTCTGCCCAGAAATGTCATGTCTAGTAACTGCAAGCATGTGTACCGAGAGTACTTCAAAATGGTGGGAAGACAGGCTTCCCTTGTGGCTCAGCTGGTAAAGAATCCGCCTGCAATGCGGGAGAGCTGGCTTCGATCTCTGGGTTGGGAAGATCCCTTGTGGCAGGGAATGGCTATCCACTCCAGTATTTTGGCCTGGAGAATTCCATGGACTGTAGAGTCCATGGGGTCACAAAGAGTCAGACACGACTGAATGACTTTCACTCTAAGAGTTACAAAATGTTTAGGAAGGCCTGCGAGGCACCCACGTGTTGTGTTGTGGATTGACTTATGTCCCTCCCCCCAAAAAAGAGGTTGGAGTCCTAATCTCAAGGCAAGAATGTGACCTTATTTTGGAGACAGAGTTTTTACAAAGGTTATCAAGTTTAAATGAAGTCATTAGGGTGGGCTCCCATCCAGTGTGACTGCTGTCCTATTAAAAGACGAGAAATTTGGACACAGACAGAGATGCAAACAGGGAGAAATATGGGAAGATTGGATTATGTAATCTCAAGTCAAGAAACCACCAGAAACTGCGAGAGAGACCTGAAACAGACCCTTCCCTAGCACTTTATTAGGGATCATGGCCCAGCACACCCTTTCATACCAGGCTTCTAGCCTCCAGAATTGACAGGCAATAAATATCTATTTTTCAAGCCGTGTAGTTTATGGCACTTTGTTACAGCAGTTCTTAGGAAATAAATACAAGGGGCAAGAATACGAGGCCACCTATTAATAATCCTCCATTGGAATATGAATGGCCTCATTTACCTCTGAATGGTTGGCCCAGCGCCTGGAAGAAAAGATGTTCAATTTAAAAAATTTGTTGACGTGAATAATATGAAGAGAAGATAATGGGAAGTTTCCCCTTTGCCAATGCTGTGTGGCAAAAGCAAGTCACACGTCGTTCTGACAGGTGTCCTCTGGAAGAAAAGCAAAGATTCAGTGCTGACATAAGGGAGAAGAGACACCGGGTTGGAAGATCCCAGCCAAGTGGAGAATGAATCGTTAAACCAAGTGAGGAGACTGGCAGTGTCTGGGCCTGGGGTCACATCTCCAGGGTATCCGGAGGAAACTTAACGTGAAGGAGATTATTATTAACCTCAATATGATATTTTGTTTTATTGGAGACTCAGGCTAGCAATGTGCTTTGAATGAAGAAGGCACAAATGCCATTTACTCTGGGGTTGAACATCATCTGGTGAGGTTACCCCACTCATTTTAAAACGTGATCTCACTGTGTTAGCTCATTTGTCAGCCCCACACTATTTGCATGAAGTATTTTCAGGTAAATATCATATTTCAGTAGGATGTTCATGAACCATAGCCAATAAAAAATAGAAAATTAGCATACTGGCAGAGCTTAACTCTCAAGGAGGTAGGCTCTTTAGCTAAAAAGCAATAAAATTTAGCTAATATGGGATAATCTTAGAGCTTTCCAACACCAAGCTGACACATCTCCTGGGCAGGTTTCAAATCCACTCCCAAAAGTTATCACACAAGTCCTCCCTCAAAGGAAATTCACATTGGCTTCAATGGGTGACCAAGAACTTTAGGATGTGACTGAAGTAGAAGTCTATCCCCAGACAGACTCCCATGGATGCAAATTTTCTCAAATTGGAAAATAATACTAATTATAGTTGCTATTAACATTTGTTCAGTTCAGTTCATTTCAGTTCAGTCACTCAGTCGTGTCTGACTCTTTGAGACCCCATGAATCGCAGCATGCCAGGCCTCCCTGTCGATCACAAACTCCCGGAGTTTACTCAAACTCATGCCCATCGAGTCGGTGATGCTATCCAGCCATCTTATCCTCTCGTCCCCTTCTCCTCCTGCCCCCAATCCCTCCCAGCATCAGGGTCTTTTCCAATGAGTCAACTCTTTGCACGAGGTGGCCAAAGTACTGGAGTTTCAGCTTCAGCATCAGTCCTTCCAATGAACACCCAGGACATATCTCCTTCAGGATGTACTGGTTGGATCTCCTTGCAGTCCAAGGGACTCTCAAGAGCCTTCTCCAACACCATAGTTCAAAAGCATCAATTTTTCAGCACTCAGCTTTCCTCACAGTCCAACTCTCACATCCATACATGACTACTGGAAAAACCATAGCCTTGACCAGATGGACCTTTGTTGGCAAAGTAATGTCTCTGCTTTTTAATATGTTATCTAGGTTGGTCATAACTTTCCTTCCAAGGAGTAAGCGTCTTTTAATTTCATGGCTGCAGTCACCATCTGCAGTGATTTTGGAGCCCCCCAAGAAAAAGTCTGACACTGTTTCCACTGTCTCCCCATCTATTTCTCATGAGGTGATGGGACCAGATGCCATGATCTTAGTTTTCTGAATGTTAAGCTTTAAGCCAACTTTTTCACTCTTCTCTTTCACTTTCATTGTTACCTACTTACAACTCACTGAGTGCCTTTCTTACCTTATCTTTCAAAATTATCCTGAAGACCCATCCAATATGGGTCTTCAATATGAATATACTCCTAGAGAGAAATATTATTATGATTGCTATTTTATAGATGAAGCATTGAGGACTCACACAGGGCAAGTTATTTGCCCACATTCACTCAGCTACTAAGCCAGAGGGTCAATATTTGAACCTCCATTTTCTGACTCCCAAACAGTCCCACTCTGAGTCCTCCTTCTAAATATACAATTTCATTTACTATTAGCCGGTGTCCATCCTTCTTTACCATGACATATCTGTGTGTGTAAAGGTAAAACAGGAAGCCATCAACTCTGGTTCTGGAGGTTATTGCTTCTTTCTTCTACTTACTCAGCAAATTTTTATAGAGAGCAGTAAGAACTGTTATGATGATGATTAAAAAGACAAAGAAAAAAATAACACAATCTCTGCTACATAAGTTTATCTGCAGCCACCACACATCCAAGATTTTTGAGAGCATAGTCCTAATTGTAACCTTCTAGATTGCTTATTACTATTGGAGTGCAGAGAATGAAGTTACCCTCAAAGACAGATGAAGCCCAGGTGGTGTTAGTGGTAATGAACCCACGTGCCAATTCAGGAGACAGAAGAGATGTGGGTTCGATCCCTGGGTCAGGAAGATCCTCTGGAGGAGGAAATGGCAACCCACTCCATAATCCTTGCCTGAAGAGTCCCATGGATAGAGGAGCCTGGTGGGCTACAGTCCAGAGGGATGCGAAGAGTCAGACACAACTGACTGAGATGCCCTAGTGGATTAGGCAAATTACGGTATTTAGACCTCCAGTCTCTGGGAAAAAATAAAACGAGGCTAGAACAAAAAAATAAATATCCTCAGGGAATGACAAGAAAGCTTCCTTCAAATAACCATAATGCTGACAACCTTGATAGGCCAATCCAAAATGAAACAAAAACTCAGGACAAGTGAGGTTGGCTGCACCGTAAACCCCAAAACCTCTTATGACATTGTTACAAGAAAAGCAACCACTGTTTACTGAGCAGCCTCTATGTGTCAATACATTACATAAACTCTCCCTTAATCATTGTTTCCTATTTTTTTTTTTTTTTAGATGAAAAATACTGATGCTTAAAGAAGCAAAAGAAACTGCCCAACATGGCTAGTACATTATAGAGCCAATATCTGGGTGTAGTTTTGATGCTAAAAGATGTTGTCTTTCCATTGAATTGATTTTAAATTAGCACACATCCTAATCCTAATCTGACTTTCCTATCCAGACTGCATGTAGGTTTTAAAACAAGGCCTTTATAACAAAGCACGGATCCTGCATTGGTAGACACCCATCTTAGAGAGGAAAAGGAACACACTTGAAGAAGGGGAGGTTCCTTTCTCTTGAAGTGAAGTGAAGTGAAGTCGCTCAGTCGTGTCGGACTCTTTGTGACCCCATAAACTGTAGCCGACCAGGCTCCTCGGTCCATGGGATTTTCCAGGCATGAATACTGGAGTGGGTTGCTGTTTCCTTCTCCAGGGGATCTTCCCAACCCAGGGATTGAACCCGCTTCTCCCACATTGTAGGCAGAGGCTTTACCATCTGAGCCACCAGGGAAGCCCTCCTTTCTCATAGTGGAAGCTAATACAGGTGAAGTATTAGTAACATCTTACATAAAAACCCGAATGAACTTTTTGGCCAGTCCAATCCTTTATTTGTGGCAAGAATGTCTCATTTGACTCAACAGTCCCCAGACTTCAGTTCCTCACATAGAAGAGAAAAAATCAGAGACAGGAAGATCCCTTCCTCAAAACTGGCTCATTTGACAGGCAGAAATTTCAATCATGCCACTTTTTGTGATTTTTAAGACTCACTGTGAAGTTTTGAGACAATATTTAAAAATTATCAGACAGAAATGGATGAAAGGAATGTATTTTGTTCACAGTCTTTCAGGGACCTGCTGCCTTCACTTTCCTCCTATTCAAAACAGCAAAAAATCAAAACAGCATAGAAAGTCAAATGAAAGCAAGAAAGAATACAAATGTTCCTGGTTCTAGTTCCATTTTATTTCTTTCCATTAGCATCAAAATAAAGGGTAAATTCGAGAATTTAAAAGGCCGAGGCTCTTAGAGAATGAAGATAATATCTACTTTTCCTTCCTCGACACGACACATCGTGATATGTATATTTTATGGTGGTTACACTGAAGCGATTAATTCATAACATGACAGAAGCAGCTCGCAAACAGCCTTACAGCTTATTTTTAATAAGTGCTAATACATTTATGCCTTTCTTGCCAGACTCCCCTTCTACAAACATTTGGCTTCCCAGATTATATCCATGAAAATTAATGATCTGTCACTAGGCTTGCCTATGTCTTAATGAAGTAGTTATTCAGAGTGATTGAAGTCAGGTGTGAGAAACCTGTTTCTCCCGTGGATGATAAAGCCCTTTTCTCATTCTTTGCACACATTTAATTAGGCAAAAGCCAAAATAAATAATACTAATCACTGCCGCACAATGATTCTGCATATTTCAACAGGTGAGAAGGGTTTGTTGGGATTTGAAAGCTCTTCTGCATGGAAAAGGCAATAAACAGAAGACATATCAAAAATTCAAATTCATCTATAAATTCTTTGCTTTCTGAAAAGCAAAATGCATGATGCATACAAGTGAGCATCTTTATTGACCACCTCATAACCCACAGGGCTAAGTGCTGTGAATAAAAGAAAAAAGGGGGGGTGTTGACAAAGGGGAACTGAAGGTGGAAGGGGGAGACCTACGCCACATGGAGTGGTCAGAGAAGGCCCTCCAAAGAGATGGTTGGAATTGAAATCCACATGCCACCAAGACCTGGCAAGGGGAGATACGGGGGAAGAAGGATTTAGGCAGAAGGAACACACAGGACAAAGACCCAGGGGCACAAGACTTTTGTCACATCGGGCATAATTTCTTAACCTTGACATGAGTAACATGTGGGGATGAGTAATTCATGGGTGTTGTGATGTGCATTGTAGAATGTGCACCGTAAGTTGTTTAGGAGTGTCCATGGGCTCAACCCACTGCACACCAGTAGTACCCTACCCTCCTGAAGTTATGACACCCTCATGTTTCTAGACACTGCCAAATGTCCCCAGGGTTGGGGGGTGGGGGTACCTCTCATGCTTAAGAATTACTATGTCAGGGCTTCCCTGGTGACACTGGTAAAGAATATGCCTGCCAATGCAGGAGACACAGGTTTGATCCTTGATCCAGGAAGATCCCACAAGCCATGGAGCACCTAAGCCCATGCACCACAACTACGGAGTCTGTGCTCTAGAGCCTGGGGGTGGCAACTACTGAGGCTATTACTTCAGCTACTGCATTCCATGCTTTCTAGAGCCTGTGTGCCACAACAGAAGAGGCCACCGCAATGAGAAGTCCATGCATTGCAAAGAAGAGTAGCCCCAACTTGTGCCAACTGGAGAAAAGTCCATGCAGCAATGAAGACCCAGCACAGCCAAAAATAAAAATAAATGAATAACGTTTTAAAAGAAGTTCTATTCAGTTCAATTCACTTTTTTTTTCAGAGGAAAAAAAAAAGTTCTATGTTAGAGAAAAAGATGGAACAAGCACAAGACTTGAATCTACAGCAAAGAAGTAAAATTACCCAGGGCTGAAGCTGAATCTCCAGTACTTTGGCCAACTCATGTGAAGAGTTGACTCAGTGGAAAAGACCCTGATGCTGGGAGGGACTGGGGGCAGGAGGAGAAGGGGGCGACAGAGGATGAGATGGCTGGATGGCATCACCGACTCGATGGGCATGAGTTTGAGTAAACTCCGGGAGTTTGTGATGGACAGGGAGGCCTGGCATGCTGCGATTCATGGGGTCGCAAAGAGTCAGACATGACTGAGTGACTGAACTGAACTGAAGCTAGCCACAACAGCTCTATTGGAGGTCTCATAACCTCAAAGATGCTTGTTGTCTGGCATACTGTATGTATATACATGTCTAAGTCACATGGACCAAATTTTAGTCTGACAAAACTAGAGACTTCATCACTGTCTCCAGGAACCAGGGAACACCGAGGTGCTCTATGCCCACGTCCATCCTCAGCACCCTCACCAGGCTTCGTACCCACTCTTGCAGCCTGAGACATGAGACCGGACTCACCACAGCCTGCCTTCAAGAGCTCTGCCTTCCTGTTTATCAGTTAATGCCTCGATTCTCTGCAGAAGAGAGAAAACTTACCATATCAGAAGCTGAGAGAGCTGAATGAGCCAGGATTTGAGAGAGAATGGTGTCATGAGGATGATGACTGTAGAAGGTAACTTCTCGGGGCCAAGAAAGAAGAAATGAGCAGATAAGGAATCTGAAATTGAATGCACTCTTCCATATAAACCTGTCTTGTCAATTTTGTTTATCTATGAAATGGGATCACTTTTACTAAATATTAATACTTGTTTCATCATGGATAAGTATGAAGGAAAACAAAATCTAGTAGCATTCCATTAAAAACCATGGACTCATGAAAACAAGGGAGGCAGAGAAACACAGGTCGTGAAGCAGCAATGAATTATCCCAAGAAAGTTATCTTTGCTCCAGGGTAAATTACTATTATAATTATTATATATATATATAAAATTACTATATATAACTGTAAAATACAGTTATAGAATATGTTGACTAGGAGCAGAAGAAAGTTATCTTTCCTCTAACTAGGAAAGATAGTTAGATCCCTCTATCTTTAGCCCCCAAACTAGACAATACTCCACAAATCCTGTGCCAAGAAAAAGAACATTCCAGTCCTCTCTTTGAGAGGGTGTGAATTCATTAAATGCATCTTCCATTTCTAAGTAAGTCTGTATGACTCAGCCATAAAAAGGAATGAAGTTGGGTCATCTGCAGTGATGTGGATGGACCTAGAGTCTCTTATACAGAGTAAAGTAAGAAAGAGGAAAACAAGTATCTTGTGTTAACAAATATATGTGGAATCTAGAAAAATGGTACAAATGAACCTATCCACAGGGCAGGACTGGAGATACAATGGAGAGAACGGACATGAGGACACAAGGGGGGCATGGGTGGGACAGACTGACATATATACCCTGGGATGGACGTATATATATCATCATGTGTAAGGCAGACAGCTAGTGGGAAGCTGCTCTTGTAGCACAGAGAGCTCATCTCAGGGCTCTGTGATGACCTAGATGGGTCGGATGGAGTGGGAGGGAGGGGACACATGGGTACATATAACTGATTCATTTCCTGGTACAGCACAAACTAACAACATTGTAAAGCATTTATACTCCAATAAAAAAGTAAATGGAAAAAATAAGCCTCATGTGATTTAGTTAATTAAATTTAAAAAGTCTATAGACTTCTTTTATAGTGCTATTTTATAGTGCTGTTTGAGTATTTTACTTACTTTCTTCTATATCTTATTTCCCAAAAGCTGTAATTTTGTAAGGTATTTTATAAATAAGGGCTATTACAAGTGTTACTTTATTCTGGGTAGGAGAAAGCTGATGGTCTTATTTTTATGTTTAACCTAACCCTTATTTAGCATTAATATGTTCCATGAAGTTCTAGGCGTTTTACTCATCTGACTGCATGAGTTCTCACAATGGTACCATGAGGTGGGTTCTTATTTCCCTCAATTTAAAGATGGGAAAAACAGGCACAGAGAGATCAACTGATTTGAACAAAATTGCAATCCTAGGCAGGATTTGAACCCAAGCAGGGTTGATGAGTCAACTACTCCCCATATTGCTTCTCAAGGACAACTCAGAAGGAGGAAACACAAGTACCACTTGTTTGCTTTTCTGTGGATAGAATCAAGAAACATATTTCTCATAAGAATTAAAGGGCTTCATTACAGAAAAGAGGACTTTAGGGTAATCACAGGGAAAAAAAATTGCTGGCTATTTGGTTTTAAAGATAATACACCAGATTATATTCATGCCTTGGATCTCAGTCTCTGAAAAGTTAAGAAAAAAATAATAACAGGTTGCTAATCATCAATTGCCAACTATCATGAGAAATAGGGGCAAGGGGATAATGGAGGAGGATGGGATGACTCACAGGAGACTCTGTGGTCACTAGTTCACTTTCTGGCAGCACCATGATCAATCTCATGGAATCTGATATTAAACAGAAATCTTTGTGTTCTCTGTTTTCCTGAACACTTCATTCTCAAGGTCGTCAGACCGCCTGTATCTTTTCATTTTCCTCACTTCTCAGCAACACAATACAGGGACATGCTACACTCTAGACAAGCACCTGGAGAGTCTAATTTCAGGTTTGCACGCGTGGCCTCAAACAACAAAACGCATAGTTCCATACTGACATAAACACATTTCCTGATAAATTGAAGCCTTCTGGGCTTCCTGTGGGCAATGCTGATGTCACTACAGACTCTGAAAAAAAGAATATTATTTGGATAGAAATTTTAGGCAAAAGAGCATACCTGATGTAAAGATGGCAGAGCACTGCATGCATTTCTTTGGTCAGGTGTTGGCATAAAAAAATCATTAGCAACGTTCAAGAGTTCCCTAATCCATTTTAATACTCACGGACTGTAAATATGAAAATCTTTGTTTTTCCCCAATCATTAGGCGCATGCTAGAAATATATAAATAAATGATTCTTTAAAAATGCATTCATCCTTCAACCAGACACAGAATAGGGGGAGTTTATAAATGGATAAATCTATTTCTAGACAGAATAAGGGAAGAGAGTTTGCAGGCAGACAATTGAAGAAGAATGCTACAATCTTTGTGTAAAGTGGGATGAACCAGGTTGGACTCTGAAGCCCAGGAGTCCTAGACAAACTCCATTATTCCATCAACAAACACTCAATGAGTTGCTACTTTTCTCTAGGAACCGTAAGTTGCAGTATCTCACTTAATTCTCTCCCAAGGATCCTGTTACAAACATCGCTGTTACATAAAGACTTTTTAAGCTTTAATGAGATCAGGGCCCAAATCTATGACAGACTAAGTCCCTTGCCCAGGCTCTGGGCCTTATAAAAGCCACATGTGGAATCTACCCAGATCTGACTGTATTCCAAGAGCTCTATAAATGATAGTTCTCGGCTGCTGCTGCTGCTGCTGCATTTCAGCCTCAGTATTCCAGCCCGGCACACAGCTCTCAGTAAAGACTGCTGACCCAGTGACTGCATTGCACATTTCACCCACTCTGAAAGCTGCCACGCTGAATCCCAGAGGACCATTCACTTACCCATCCGGCACCAGCCTGCGAGCTCTTTGAAGGCACACCAGTCACTTACCTGCCTTCCCAGGTCCTGGCTGGTCTTGCCTGCAAAGGGCGGCTGGATCTGGCTTTGAAACTCAGATTTGAATCCTTGCTGTGGCACTTACTCAGGCATCTGCAAACTCTGTAAAGAGCCAGATAGTAAATATTTTCAGCTTTGCAGACTATGAGGACTGTTGCAAATGCCTAGAGTCTGCTGCTGTATCCCAGAAGGAGCCAAAGACTGTAATGAATGAGTAAGTGTGACTGGGTTCCAACCCAACTTGATCCATGGAAATGTGAATATCATATCATTTACTTCTGTCAAGAAATGTTATATTCCGTTTTGGATTGTTTCCCCAACCATTTGAAAATAATAAAAATGAAAAAAACTATTCTCAGTTCACAAACCATACCAGGGGAAGGGCCCTACTTTGATGACTTGCATATTTATCAAGCATGTGACCTTGGGCATGTAAGAATGATACATCTCTATGTGATTCAGTTTTATCACCTGTACAGTGATAACATCCCCCCCAGAGAGTCTTTTCAAAGATTCTGTTAATTCATGACAAGCACTTAGAACATCACGTGGCAGATGATGTATGCTCAATAAATGTTGCTATCACTGCTGTTATACTCTATTTCCTAACAAATAATTTTTTTAAATACATTTCAGAGGGACCAGAGTCCTGAGCCAAGGACAGGGCAGAGAGAAGCAGGCAATGATGGGAAGGATGAAGGTGGGAATAAACATAGAACAAGCAATCTAAGACACAAGTTAACTATGATTCACAAGAAAGTACGAACATCTCCCTGATTTTCTCCTACAGGACTTTTATGCAGTGTTCACAAAGGTGCCTTGATCTAACCTTTCTCTCTTGGTAAAGCATCTTCTCGTGGTCCCCCTGCCCACATCCCCCACAGCATGACGGGAGTAGTTATACCACTAAAAAGGGCAACTGTTGTTTTTCCCTTCCGAGTGTACTCACCTTTCTTTGGGTCATAGCATCTCAACTTTGGGGAAAGACCTCCCTCCCAGTCCAGCTGACTTTCTTCCCCTAGCACCAGATGTGAGGCTGTGAGTGACCCTGGCCTGTGCCTGTCAATGTGTTCCGCCAGCCTGGCCACAGCCATGGGTCCAAGAGCAAGCTCTGATTTAAACTGGCTCAAGAAAAGCTGATTCAAAGATTTTGCTGGAGTTCATCAAAAGGACTGATGCTGAAGCTCCAATATTTTGACCACCTGATGTGAAGAACTGACTCTTTGGAAAAGACCCTGATGCTGGGAAAGACCAAAGGCAGGGGGAGAAGGGGATGACAGAGGACGAGATGGTTGGATGGCATCATCGACTCAATGGACATGAGTTTGAGCAAATTCTGGGAGATAATGAAGGACAGGGAAGCCTGGCGTGCTGCTGTCCATGGGGTCACAAAAAGTCAGACATGACTGAATGACTGAACAACAACTTGGGGAAGAGAAAGTATTTTTCAACACCATTAACCTCTGACAATGTGAATCTTGAGTTTCCAGAAGCTATTATCTGTCTAATGGAGAAACTGCCTCAGACAGAAGCCAAGGATATAGAACTGAATTCTGGGGGTGGGGAGAAGGGATGAGCAGGGAGACAGTGGAGAGAGAGGGGGAAGAGAGATACAGACAGACTTCAAGGCCTGAATAAATCACTTGAGCCCTGAATCAAGCTAAGGCTGAGCAGGATTCCTGAACTTTCCTGGTATATAATCCATTGAATGCTTCTTTCACATGTGCCACAGTTAACATTAGAGTTTAGTTACCTGACACTCCATGGGTACAGGTGGGGTGTAACTAGGGGATAAGACTGTGCCATACAACTCTGGAATGAAAGCCTCCTGAGAACTATGAGTGACTTGGCCCAAAGCTTTGAGATTCACTGAAGATGTTGTACTATTGATGATGCTGTAGGCCCTCGGCCTATATGGTCTCCTGAGTGACAGCCAGCCTGGGAGGTCTCTGTCTTCACTTAACTTACCCCAGGACCTCAAAGGATCTTGACTAACAAAACCACAGCAAAGACTCCCAAGTTACAGTGAATTCTCCTAGACATTGTGCCTTTCATGTCCTTTTGGTTCCCCCGCATATGTGCTTAGTGACTTGTCATATCAGACTCTTTGTGTATCCCTCCAGGCTCCTCTGTCCATGGGATTCTCCAGGCAAAAATGCTGGAGTGGGTTGCCATGCCCTCCTCCAGGAGATCTTCCCAACCCAGGGATCGAACCTGCGTCTCTTACATCTCCTGCACTGGCAGGCGGGTTCTTTACCACTAGGGCCACCTGGGAAGCCCCTGGCTCCCTGATTCACCCCTAAAGACGGAACACAAACAAATTCCTTTATTCAGCCCACACAGCTCTCCTTCCCTAAGTAATAAGACTTTAAAAATTGCTTTAAACAAGTGTCAAAACTAGAGGCTCTCGATAGGGAGAATACTATTCTTATCTCAGCCAGGGTCTAGTCATTTGAATATAACCAATCCATCCCCCAGACTAGTGGCTACATTTGAGAGTGGAATAGCCCCATCCCAGCCCTGATCAGGGGCCAGATTTCAAGCTCAGCCCTATTTATGTCCTTCACATACAAAGATCACCTTGACCCAAACAGGGTCAGCTAACAAGGCACCGTTTCCTAAAAGCGTTCAGAAAAATGTTTTCCTAAGATGCTATCTCCATCAAACACTAAAAAGTAAGCATTCCCCATGGTCAAATAAGTGTTTACGGTTTTCAGATAATCAAAGGTAGGGATAGGACTTCTTGAATCTCTAATACAGTCAAGTGCCAAGGTCACTAAAATGGAAGATGGCATGCATAATATGTCTCATACTCATTTAACTGTGGGGTTTTGTTAGCTTGCTTGTTTGGGGTGCCTTAAGACATGTCTGCAAGTATCACGTGGAAGACCTGTAAGAAATGTAAGGGCTCACTGTTCAACTGTCCAGGTGAAGACACCTCTGAGTGGACAATGATGAAGAACTACAGTTCCCCATGGTTTGCAAAAGAGCTGCTCTATTTCAATATCATCAAGTCTCACTCAGCTGACTCAAGCCTTCTCTTCCCTCTCCTTAGTTGAATTCCCAAGTAGTTAACCATTGGTGTTGATTATGAAAGTGACAGCTGATGCTTGGCCAGGAAAGAACTGTCATAGGCTGAGTTCCTTGTGACCACAGCCACCCAAGTTGCCCTATCTTCCACTCTGGGGGAATCACAACATTCAATCCTTCATATCATAGCCCTGCCTCAAATGCCCACAATCCAGCTCCCAGAGCAACAGCAAAACAGATGGAAGGATCGCTCCTTCCAGGTTGATTTTTATTGCTATTATGGTACCATTCGGTCTCATTCCACATCATTATATTTGATAACTGTCATAAACCTGAAATCACTGCTGTTTGATTTCAGCACAAAAGTCATTCCCACCACTGAACCATGCCAGGCTCAATCAACAAACCCTTGTCAGCCTCCCTTCCGTATGCATGGCAATAACTTGCCTGGTCATTCAAGGCAACTCAAGGCAACTCAAGGCAAAGGCATCAGGCAGGTGCTCAGCTGTCCTCAGACCCCAGGAGAAATGCTTTAGCTTTCTCTCGTTCTCTCTTATGTATTTATTTCTTTTTTGCTACACTGGGTCTTCATTGCTGTGCACAGGCTTTCTCTAGTTACAGCAAGCAGGGGCTACTCATTACAGTGCAGTGGCTTCTCTTATCACAGAGTACAGGCTATAGAGCAAGCAGGCTTCAGTAGTTGTAGTTGCTCCACAGCATGTGGGATCTTCCTGGACCAGGGATTGAACCCACATCTCCTGCACTAGCAGGCGGATTCTTTACCACTGACCCACCAGAGAAGTCCTCTAGCTCTCTTTTTAAGAGAAGATCACAACAAGGGAACAAGATTCTCTTTAATCTACACTCAAATCTGGGGCTCTGAAATTCACAAATAAGAAAATAGAAATATTTATAAAGTGTCTGCTCAGGATCCTAGAAAGGAGTGATTTTGATCCTTTGGTTCTTTTTTGCTTCTTTTCAAAACCAGTGAATAGTTCAGTTGCTTGGGGTCTAGTGTGACAGAAGTTGTGGTCTGGGGTTCAGTTCCCTGCTATGGCCCTGTTAATTCCCAGAGCAAAGCTCCAATCCCTCAGGCAGGATAAAGTGAAGAGTGGGGAAGGGGCCTTGCATCTTCACATGGTCAGAATTATTGTCTGTTATTTTTCACTATAGAGAAATGATTAATCTACATTATTATATGTTTGGTTTGTGCTTATTTATTTCCTGTCAAATTTTTCTTCTTACAGAAATTCACTTAGTTTGAGATCTGTGGCAACATGAAGCCACTCCTGCAGGACGCCAACCTGCCCCAGAAACAGTTTCAATTTGCTTTACGAGAGGTTGAGAGAGATGTCATGAGGTTTTGCCAGCCCTCCTATCCGACCACAAAAGCTGAACACTGGAGGTATCAGCTACAAATACAAACTGTGCAACCAGATGGATCTGGATTTAAATCTGGTTCCTTCTACCTTCTTGCTGCAAGAACTGGAGAAAGTTACAAACTTCCTGGACAATGGTGCCCTCATCTCTAAAATGGGGATAATATTTGAAATGATCTCGAAGGCTTATGGGAACAAAGTGCTTAGCCCACCATCTGACACACAGTAAATACATCAGAAAAGAAGGGATACATGATTTTTCTTTTTTTCCTAAAAGAGTAAGAGCATAAACTCTTGATTCAGACTCTGAGTCCAAATTCTGGTCCAGTCACTTACTGATTCTGGCACTGTTAGGTGAATTCTTAAATATCTGTGCCTGACTTTCCTTAACTATAAAAAATGAGAATACACCTGTCACATCATGTTATGAGAGAATAAATGCATTAACTCCTGCAGAGGACTTAAGGCAGTAAATGCTATATAAGCGCTACCCGTTACTCTCTAAATCCATGCCTCCAGCCCAATCAGCCTTGAATGCCACTCTGACGGGAACCCACAAGTCAGGTATACTGAACACCCCTGTTGTCTTGATGACTTAAGGAAACAGCAGGCATCTAACCTGATTAGAGATGCTTAATGAGTGAAACGTGACTTGTAGTCTCTCAGAGTGGAAAGACCATGGGTGAGAGAGTCTGAAGGTCTTGGACTCAGTTTACGTATGTAGTTAGCTACATGATTGCATGTCTGATCTAGGAAAGGACACTTACATGTAGTGGAGCCTACATGTAAAGGAGTCACCAAAAACCCCTCCGGGGGCGCACACCGCTGACCTGCAGCTTCTAGGAATGGCAGCCGTGACAGGTCACCCCTGCCACCCCCTTGCTGCAAACTATCCCCTGGCTGCAGGGAGCTGCCTCACCCAGGGTCACAGGCCTTCTCAGTGGCTGCCTTTCACTTGGGTGCAAAGCCCTAGCCTCTCATCTAAAATACAGCACAAATGTATCTATGCAAAACAGAAACAGACTCACAGATACAGAAAACAAATGTGTGGTTATGCAAGGGGAGAAAGAATAGGGGAGGGGCAACTTAGGGGTATGGAATTAACAGATACAAACTGCAATGTGTAAGATAGATAAAGAAGAAGAATATACTCTATGGCACAGGGAACTATAGCCATTATCTGGTAATAACCTGTAATGGAGTATAATCTGAAAAAATACTGAACCACTAGGCTTTATACCTGAAGCCAACATAGAAATGTCAATCAACTATACTTCAATTAAAAAATTGAAGTAACCCTTCACCTTACTTTGTGATAACTCTGAATACACATTCAGTCCCAGGGCTCCCCTTAAAGGAAATGGAGGTGCTTCAGTGGCAATTCCACTGTAAAATAGCTATTTCTCTAAATAATGAAAGTTCATTGGCTTCTGACCAATAAAAACCAGGGACCCTAAATGGCACATGAAGGAAGTGCTCTCACCATCATTTGCCTAAAATTAACTAATTATCATGGGAACTATTTAATCTGCTCTGAGCTCTGAACATCTTTTCCTTTCAGAATGCATTTATCATGAAAAATCCAGTATTAGTGGAGTTTTAACTCGAGAATCCCAGCTGGTTTCTAATGCTTGAATTCGGGGTAATTTATGATACTGTATTTCAAGCTGGATGGTTATATTAGAATACACAAATTCCATGAGACAGAATTTCATTTAATTGAATTATTAGTGGACATTTCCCTCCACATGAAGGAGCCCCAGAGACGGCAATGCTCCCAACTTTCCTCCACCCTCCTGGACAAAGGAAATCATAATGCCCTACAGGGTAGCAAAAGCTGTGAAGTTTGGGGTTGACTATTAGAAAACCCACTTGCCTTACTCTTGTTTGCCTCACTACTTTGTCTTATATCTTAACTTGGATGGCTTACACCGTTATAGCACATAAAAAGACTCTAAAATGAGAATTCTGATAAGATTATGACACTAGAAACCAATCTAGGTGGTCAGGCTGCATTTCTACTGAGGCTATGACATGACAATACAGGGGATGACAAATTTCTAGGGGTTTCCTTGTCGTCAATAGGGAGCTAGAACCCAATTTAGTATTAACCACTCTGTTTAGTGAGTCTCTCAAAAACCAAAGTCTCATGGGGCTTTTGGAGTAAAGAGCAAGTACAGGAGGCAGCTGAGAAGAAAAAAACCTATTGAAATTACTCTTCAGTTACACTGGAAATTTTTTTGCTTATTGATTATTTTTTGGAGTATAGGTGATTTACAATGTTGTGTTATTTTCTGTTGTACAGCAAAGTGAATCAGTTACACATAAACATAGATCCACTCTTTTCTTAGATTCTATTCCTATATACATCATTACAGAGTATTGAACAGAGTTCCCTGTGCTGCTCAATAGATGCTTATTAGTTATCTACTTTACATACAGCAGTGTATATATGCTAATCCCAATCTCCCAATTTAGCCCTCCTCCAGCATTCCCCCCCCCACCAGTAACCACAACTTTGTTTTCTACATCTGTGAATAGGTTCATTTGTATCAATTTTTTAGAGTTAACATGTAAGAGATATCATATATTTGTCTTTCTCTGTCTGATTTATTCCACTTAATGTGACAATCTGTCGGTCCACCCATGTTGCTGCAAACCATATTATTTCATTATCTTTATGGCTGAGTAATATTTCATTGTACATATGTACCACATCATCGTTACCTGTTCTTTTGTCAACAGACATTTAGGTTGCTTCTACATCCTGGCTATTGTTAACAGTGCTGCAATGAACACTAGGGTGCATGTATCCTTTTGAATTATGGTTTTCTCCAGATAGATGCCCAGGAGTGGGATTGTTGGGCCATATGGTAGTTCTATTTTAAATCCCAAGGTATTCATGGAGATAAACAGGCTTACTGGTTACACAGGTGTTGTTCTAGGATAATTCCCGCTCTACACAACATACAAATCTCTCTCGCCCTCATTTCTATGGACCCTACACTCATAATCGGAAGTGTTTCCCTCTGTTCCTCGTCAGCACATTTCAGGCAAATCCCCAAATTCAAATCTAACTCCCATGTACCTCCTGGGAAGATTATAGCAATATTGTAAGAGGGGTTCATCCAGTGAAATTTTGGTCTCCAGAAGTTTATGAAAATAATCCAAGTATTCCGGGAGAAAAATAAACAATAAAACTCAACCTGAAATCAGAGATTCGGTGGCCTGAGAATATGTGGGGGAGATGAAACTGAGTTGGTATTTGTAAGATTTTTCCCTTCCTCCTGATGATCCCATGACAACCAGGACTTGGTGTGCATTTTGTGTTTTCTCAGGATCCTTTGTGTCCCAATTCCAGTACATCAAACTCGAGTTCCTATAGAATATGTGATTCTCCACTGACATTCAATTCCATCTCCTAAAAGTCCACCCACTCCTCTCCATTTATACAGTCAAGCTTGCAGCATCTCTCTCCTGGCCTCAGGCAACATCCTGCTAGCTAGTAGCCTGGCATCCTATCCTGCTCCCTGGCATCTCAGTCTCCATGCAGCCCTCTGAAAATGTTACCAGGTCCAAGCTTGCTCTGCTCCCTGAACAAGAGGCCAATGAATATGAGAGAAGAGGTGTTGAGGCAAGGAACACGACTTTATTCATAAAGCCACTGACAGAGAAGATGGCGGACGAATGTCTCAAAATAACTTATCTTGTCAGGGCCTGGATGCCAGGATGTTCTATGGATCAGAGATAGGAGGAGGTGAGGAAACCAAGTAAAAAGGCCATTAATTTTGCAAATACCTCCTAGAACAGCAAGCCTCTGACAGGGGGTATGTGTTAATTTCTTCCTTCCTGCCATCTACAGGTGGACAGTGTTCTTAACAAAGGCGCTTTAGCTTAACAGTCAGGCAGAGGGGCAGGATTCTCTGAGGCGGGCCATTGTGTGTGATTATAATAACAAAAGCAATGGAAAGCAAGTCAAAGAAACTGCTCCAACATGGAGTCAGAGTTAACTTCTACCTGCAACAAGAGGCCACATTTACTGAAAGGCTGTGTCCTCAAATAGCTAGGAGCTGGCCTGGCACTATCACTATACATTAAAGTTGCCTGGAACTAGTCTTACCTCTAAAAATGAGGCCTGCATAGTCCGGCTGACTATAAGTAATTTCAGTCATCATCAACATCAGACAACATGTGATGAACCAAGACAAAAGCAAGACCTCTCTGTCATCATGCCTAAACAGACAAAACATAAAAACTGTATGAAGTACAAAAATAGCCAAATCTACCCCATGCTCATTCACACACTGAATAATGATACTGCTGCTTCTTAAGTAATTACAGCTGCAGCCTCGATCATTTCCTCTCTTATAAGATTCGACTTGTTAAGAATTCCAGTCATAGAACGATGCCATTGTAAGACAGCACACAATCCAGAACAAAGTATCACATCCTTGAAGCTTCTTCAAAGCACATAACACAGCCCCAGGTCTCTAAGTCACAGGTCCCCAAGTCACAGGTCCCCAACTTCCAGGATCTAATGCCTGATGATCTAAGGTGGGGCTGATGTAATGATAATAAAGTGGCAATAAATGTAAAGTATTTGAATCATCCCAAAACAGTCCCCCTCTACCCCAATCCGTGGAAAAACTGTCTTCCATGAAACTAGTCCCTGGAGCCAAAAAGACTGCTGATCTGTATCCTTTCTAACTCCTTCTTATAGAGACATCTCTGCTTCTCTGAGAGCATTTGCCCCAGTTGCCATGACCATTGGACCAGTTTCTGGAACCACAGGTGTGTTCTCGTGGTCTCTGGCTGTACAGCACGGACCACTGCTTAGCTCAAAGAACACAGAGCTCTTCAACCAGACCACTTGGGTTCAAATCCATTTCTGCCACTTACGCTCCAGCACTTACTTCCCAGGCCAAGCGACGCAACTTTGCTGTGTCTTGATATGCCTGTTCACACAGGGACAATCTAATCATGTTACTTCTTTCCATTTTTCTGAGAATCGGACCGTAATACATGTAAAGTACATAGAATACATTATAACACACAGTTGTATCATTTCAACAGGGATGTTGTTTACTACTTAAGTAGGCAAGGAGACAATTGCAGCTTTATAAACACATGGAATGCTTGCCCAGAGAAGTAAAAAAGGTTTTTTTCATTTGGGAAAAAAAAAAAGAGCACCGTCCTGTATCACCCATGGATGCTAATTCACCCATAAACATACACACACACCACAGCTATCAAATACACCATGACTCCTGACGGCCCCCTGAACCTGTGGACAGTGAGTTACACTTGCAGCCCCAGGGATATCACTTAGATATGCTACAACAAACCCTTGGAATGACTGCACTCTCTCCTGCCTGAATAATGTTATCAAGTTATAGGAATCATTTCAATCTTAACAATCAGAACGTCACCAAGAAAGAAATTTAACAAGATCCTGTTTAGCATCTCTCTGATTACACTAGTGAAGACATCAAAATACCTTAAACATGGACTTTTTAAGAAGGTGGTCATGAGAACAGAAATCAGATTGGAAGAAACTTTGATAATCACCTCCAAAATGCAGCTTAAGAAGCAATCACCAAAGATTTTCAAATCTCAGTGGTGATTGAAGCCACTGTCATATAAGAAATAAGGAAATAGGTCCAGAGAGGTCGTTTCTTCATGCCCAGCTGGGAATGTAGTAAAAATACTATTCAATAGATCACAACCTTTCCCTATCACAGCACATGTATTCACTACACCTTATTTCAACATAAATCTAATGAATTTCAGTATGTGGGCTAATGGAGAGTATATTCCATTTCTAAAAACATGGTGGACTCCCCCACCCAAAATAAAAAAAAACGTGGCAAGCACTTTTAAATCCTCATAAATTCAACAATGATGTAGCAAGAAAATAAAGAACACTGAGGCCAAAACTAAGTGAACAGAAGAACACTGAAACCAGCTTTCAACTTTAGGACAACAGTTATATCTGTTGAAAGGAACCACTGGTTTTCTTGTTCATACCAGGCTCGAAAGAGCAAAACACCAAATTAAGGGACATCCAAGGTCTTATATTGGACCCACCTGATCAAGCCAAGAATGCAAAGAATTAAAGTTTTTGAAAATCAGTGAATTGGGGGGGTGGGGGGGGGGGGATGTGCTTTCTATCAGAGGACTGCAAGGAAAGTTGCCTTGCTAGAATTTTGACAGTGTAACAAATTCCCAGAATTTGTAACCCACAAGCTAGCGTTCATGTAAGCTCGCAGCCTACACTCACACTCCATGGGTGACTCACCAAACCTCACACTAACAATTTAGTTTAAATTGCCCCTCTTCTGGTAGCACCCCCAAGCCACTTAGCAGGAGCAACTCAGATTTGTTCTTGGGATAATCCACCCTCATCCCAGGATCTGAGGAATCCTCAGTGGTAATATTCCAAGAAATTTCTTCTCATAATAGGGATTGGTTAAAGACAAAAGTTTAATAACAGAGACCAGGTCAGTGATTACCAGAGGCCAGAGATAAATAACTTACTCAGAGTCTATTAGGACAAAGATCCATCTACTTCTCAGAGCTACTGGTTGCACTCCATTGCTTCATGGGGTAATGAGATCCCTGTCATTAGAGGTAATACAGCTAGGTAATAAAATATCAGGGATGTTACAGAGGAATTCATGCTTTGGAGTTTGAAACAAATAGTTCCTCCACTTTTTTGATTGATGACTCGTAGAAAAAGTGACTTAATAAATAAGTGCTTTAAAAAATTTTGTGCCATCAGCAAATATATATCGGGATACCAATTTTATAAAAATTGTGGAACTAAGTTCAGTTAGGAAGACAGAAAAATATAAGACCTGTTCCTGACTCTTTAAAACTTTATAAGATCACCAGGAAGAGGAGTCATTAATACCTGAAAAGTTAAATAGCATACAACAGTTGAGTTGTTACATGAGGCAATGATATGAAATACACCATGAATAAGAGCATGTCTGGCCTTCCCAGGTGGCTCAATGGTAAAAAATCTGCCTGCCAATGCAGGAGACGTGGGTTTGATCCCTGGGTTGGGAAGGTCCCCTGGAGGAAAAAATAGCAACCCACTCCAGTTTTCTTTCCTAGGAAAGCCCATGGACAGAGGAGACTGGTAGGCTACAGTCCATGGGGTTGCAAAGAATCAGACATGAACAAGCAAATAAGCACCACCAAGAGCATGTTTAATTTCCAAATTTGATGTCCAGGCACTGAGGAGATGGAAACGAGAAGAGTTCACTTGCTATCTTCCACATATCCCCCCAGGCCCCACCTCTATCCTGTCTCTGTCTTTCAAGTCCATCACATGGACATGAGAATACATCATGTATCCATATAAATATATCAACAGACCTGCCATTTCAGATTTAGTCAGCGGGAAGTACGGCAGATCAACAATGCTGGGTAAGAGTGAAGTGAGGGTGTTTAATACTCTGGTGCCCATCTTGTGCATTCACTGTAAGCTCCCAGTGTTCATCTCTCTAGAACCCTCTCAAAGGTCTAGCCACTTCTCCTCTGTTTTTCCCTTCAGTCTAGAGATGGTGATGGTTCTTAGCTCTCACTAGTCTCAGGGAATTTTGCCATGTCTTCTTGGTTTTCCTTAAGCTTGATCCCATCTTTGTAAATCATTCGTTTACTAAATTATCTTCAAATAACTCAATTTGAGTTTGCCATTTGGTGGAATCCTGACTGACCTGGTGGAGAAAGAAGGATTTACTTGGTTATCAGGATCAGGGAAAGCTTTATGGATTGGAGCAGTCTTGAAGTATGAGTAGAAATTCAACATTATTCTGTTTACAGGGCTTCTCCAAGAGTTAGTGATTATATTAGACACAGACAAGGAGTCAAAATCAAAACAAGAGACAATGATGAAGCAGCACACAACCTACTGAGGATATAGTGGACCAAGATGATTTCAGGGAGAATGGTGTGTGTGTGTGTGTGTATGTATGTATATGTGTGTGTGTGAGTGTGTGCACATGAAGCAAAAGGAGAAAGACATCCAAAGAGTATTTACTGAGCTCATACTATAAGCCAAGCACTGTGCTAGTTACTCAGGAAGCAATGATGATCAAAACACACTGTCTGTATCTTCCTCGAGTGTATTAGTCACCTACTGCTGTGTAACAAACTATCCAAAGACTCAGCAGCTTAAAACAACAGTGAACTTTTTGTTCATTCTTCCACTCCTTTGGGGGTCAATTATTTCAGATTGCTTTAGCCAGGAAGTTCTTGTTTGGGTTTCTCATGAGTTTCCAGTCAAAATGTCAGCTATGGCTGCAGGCATCAGAAGGGTAGTTTGGAACTAGAAGATTTGATTCCAGGATGGCTTATTAACATAGCAGATAAGTTTACTCTGGATGTTGTCAGGAGGTCCCATAACATGGACTTCTCTCTGGTGCTGCTTGAATGTCTTCACGACATGGCAGCTGGCTTCCCCCAGAGCCAGTGATCCACAAAAGAGCAAACTTGAAGCCATACTGAAGCCCCAGAAGCTACCATCTGTCATTTGCACTGTACCCTACTGGCTGCAGAGGTTAGCCACAGTCCTGGTGGGAGAGGAATATATACGAACAGGACTGCAAGAAAGGAAGTATCACTGGGAGTCATCCTGGAGGTTGGTTATGACACAGAGCCTACAGCTTCTACAAATAATAACAATCATACGCACCAAAGGAATAATTATAACCTGTAGTCAGTACTACAAAGGAAACCTACAGAACCATTAGGTCATCTAAGGAAAGGATCTGATTGAATTCAGCAACAGAACTGAGAAGTGACTTATAACACCAATCACAGGGTGAGTTAAGAGCATTTGACCAGGAACACTTGGTGCTGGTCAAGTCTAGTTCTTATATACTAACTGTGTCTCCACCTGGAATTCTTATTTGCTGTGTTTCCAGTGGCAACGAGCAGGGCAATCCTCAGAAACCTCTTTCATCCCCTGATTCCAGCATTCTACTTCTTCCACTTTGTATCCTTTGTCTCTCCCTATTTGTCTCAAACTATTCCCATCTTTCCTCTAGCTAACAGGCACAATTTCTCTCATTTCCTAATTTCCTCACGGCCATCCTAGTAAAACTGAGAAATAAAATGAGAAATAATCCATACAAATGGGATATATGTGGCATTTCAACCTCCCCACCTGGAAAAGTGAAAAAACACAGAACAACTAGATATCACACTATAAAGTATTGAAAACGCTAAGAGCCAGACACCTGCATCTCTCGGTTAAGTCAGATAAGAGAACTGACCTCTGGCTGCAGAAACACCCAGAAGGGAACTCTGCCAGGCATGTAGCTGCTAATGTTTCAGTCTCATAGTGAAGAAGCCTCTTAAACAAAATGGAAAGGCAGAAGTACAAATCCTAGTGATGCTCACCAAGGATCTTCTCTACCTCTTTCCTTCCTCAAGAAAATAAGGGAGGAAGCACAGTCCAATGAGTCCTGTAGCTCTCCAGGTCAGATATTCTCCCTGGGGGTGAGAGAGTCTTCTAAGGATGAACCCATCAGAATCTGGAGGCAGGGGGGTGTCTGGAACAACTCAAATGACTGAATCATATTCAGCAGGACTTCCCTGGTGGCTCAGCTGGTAAAGAATCTGCCTGCAATGTGGGAGACCCGGGTTCAATCCCTGGGTTGGGAAGATCCCCTGGAGAAGGGAAAGGCTACCCACTCCAGTATTCTTGCCTGGAGAATCCCATGGACAGAGGAGCCTTGCAGGGTACAGTCTATGGGGTCACAAAGAGTTGGACATGGCTGAACAACTAACACTTTCAATGTTTTTCATACACCATTAGAACCGATGCTCTTGCACTGTGGTTCTCAGGGTCTCATGCATCAGAATTACCAGCAAAGCTTTTCAAGGGACTTCCCTGGTGGTGGTCCAGTGGCTAAGACTCTGAGCTGCCAGTGCAGGGGACCTGGGTCCTCTCCCTGGTCAGGAAGTAGATTCTACATGCTGCAACTCTGACGTCCCACGCTACAATTCAAGATCCTGCATGCTGCAACAGAGACTGAAGATCCTGCATGCCACAACTAAGACCACACACAGACAAGTAAATCTATAAACACTTTTTTAAAAAAGACTTCTCAAAACCCAAATTTCTGAGCCCAAATCCCAGGGTTTCTGGTGTAGGGACCCTGGGGTAGAGTGTGAGAATCCGCATCTCTAGCGAGTTCCAGGGATCTGATCTGGGGACCACACTCTGAGAAGCACAACTGTATGTCTGGTTATCAAGATAGGCTGCAGACTGGAAGTACCGAGGGACTTCCAAAGTCCAGAGGACTCTTTATACCCCCAGATCTTCCGATAATGTTGGTGTGAGGTGTAGCCTAGATGCTGGGACTTTTCAAAGCCACCTCAGGTGATGTTCCTATGCTGCAGATGGGAGACCCCGTGGTGCTGACCCACCCCTAACACCATCAGGCTATCTGAGGGGAATCTGCTCAGTGCTACCTGGTTCAGAAAGTGCTCCCAGGGAACAGCGGGCGAGCTCTCAGGCTTCACCCTGCACTCTGATATCTCTGGATTTCAGGGGCACTGCCTCGGGCTCTGGCACTAGCTACTTTTTCCCATTTCGTAAGATCAGCTCTTCTTTCATCATTTCCTATCTTCTTCTTCCCTCCTAAGGTTTCACTTGAATTGGGTCTCTAGGCGAAATGAAATATTTGAAAAGCACTAACATAAGAGAAAGGGCACTAAAGCGAAAACCAGCAGGACTTGCTTCCAGTTCTGTCATCATTTAACCTCGCTGAGCGGCAGCTTTTCATGTGATCTCCAAAAAAAAAAAAAGCTAATGTTTGTTATCGTCATTTGTGGTGAAAAACACTAGTTTGCAGTCATATCAATAGTTGGCAATGTGCTTCACATGATCATCACTATAAACTATAAGTTAAATGATTCGAGTTCCTAGTTTATAAATGGTAGAATTATCCAAATTCTGATTCCTGACATCATTAGTAAAGTCGCTCAGTCATGTCCGACCCTTTGCGACCCCGTGGACTGTCCCACCAGTCTCCTCCATCCATGGGATTCTCCAGGCAAGAACACTGGAGTGGGTTGCCATTTCCTTCTCTAGGGTACCTTCCCAACCCAGGGATCAAACCCAGGTCTCCCGCATTGCAGGCAGACGCTTTAACCTCTGAGCCACCAGGGAAGTCCAACATTATGCCACCTTTAATGTCTTCTCTTTCGTGAAGGATGTGGATGTTTTTTATATAAGGGGAACAATTTTCTACAGGCTCCATCCCTCTCTAAGAACCTGGGACTAATCCCATTGGGGTAAATTAAGTAGTATATTTATTTTTTTTTTTTTATTTCGACATGTGGGATCTTGTTTCCCAGCCAGGAATCAGACCCGAGCCCCCTGCATCAGGAATGTGGAGTTCCAACTACTCAGCCAACATGGAAGTCCTTAGGGAGGTCCCTAGGGGTGATTTATTTATTTATTTATTTTTATTTTTATTGTGATTTAAAGGCAGTGGTTCTCAGAGTGTGGTCCCCAGACCAGAAACATTTCATCACGTGCGAACTTGTTAGAAATACAAACTCTCAGCTCCCACCCCAGACTTACTGGTTCAGAAAATCTGCAGCAGGGACCCCAGCAGCTTGTGCCTCAACAAACCACCAGAGCGATACTGTTGTAGGGTCAAATCTGACGGCTACTGGTTAAGGATCTCTAATGCTGTGTTCAGGAGCTCTGTCACTGAGTCAACTTAGAGGTGCAACTAACAATGCTGAAGCAGTCTCATGAAAAAAAAAAAAGAAAAGTGAGAGTGTCAGTTGCTCAGTTGTGTCCAACTCTTTGTGACCCCATGGACCATAGCCTGCCAGGCTCTTCTGTATTCCGGGTTCTCCAGGCAAGAATACTGGAGTGGGTTGCCATTCCCTTCTCCAAGGGATCTTCCCACCCCAGGAATGGAACCCAGATCTCCTGCATCAAAAGCAGTTCTTTACTGTCTGAGCCACCAGGGCAGAAGGCTCATATGGGACTACAAAAACCAATTGTTAAGTTTTCAGAAATTTTACAAGACAAGAATATTTACACCATGGAAAATTGCACATGCTATAAATCAAAGTGCCCCACCTCTGCTCCCTCCCCTTGCCAGAGAGCTAGTTTACCAGCACACAATTACTAGAAAACTCTGATCACGGATCTCAGTTCTCAAAAGTGGGCTGTGACCATATTCCTGTGGACAAGATTCTACCTTAAGAGGAATGAGTCCTGCCTTGATTATGCCAGTGGCCCTCGCCTGCTCCACTCATGGGAAAGTGGAGAATTTGCTTAATTCTAGTTTGCTTAAAAACGCCATTAGCTTACCAAGGTTTGCAAAGGAGACACAAAAGCCCTCTGTGCTCTGCTTGTTACATCTGCCCCAGTTTCATCTCTAATCACCCTCCACTGCCTATCCTGTCTACACTGGGCTCCAACCATACTATACCCTGTCTCCCATTCCCTTCTTCATTGTGCCATGCCCACCTCTGGACCACTGTGCATTCCATTCCCTCAGCCTGGAAATCCCTCCCTTTCTGTCCCACTCATCCTCCAATGAGATTGGGTACAATCTCCTCTAGGAAGTTGCCTTCTTACCTCCCCCCTCCCCCTCAACACTTCCTATGCCCACTTTCTTCCTTCCAGGCAAAACTGGGTAATGACATGCTCTTCCTCTGGTCTCCCAGGGCAGTTGTAATGAATGCCCTTACCAAAGTACAGACCATCTGCATAGCCAGTCATTGTCTGGCTGCCTGTCTGTCTCTGTGACTGGAGTGTAAGCCTCTTGAAGGCATAGTTATGATTTAGTCACTACAGTATCACCTGTGCCCAGTACAAGGGCTGGTGCCAAGTAGGTATTCAACAACTGTTTATTTGAATTCATGAATATCATCCCTGGTTCTGTGAGCTATGTGCCTAAATGTCTGCATACTGACACTTCCTAGATTTCCCAAAGTCACACTTCCTGATCTTCCATTCACCATCTAAGGTTTTCTTACATGAGCTGCTTCCCTGGACAAATCACCAATTAATTGCTGCCATCCCCAACTGTATTCGGCCTGCCTAGAGATTTATTTTACCCCTAAGTTTACAGCTGGATAAGTATTTCTCCTGTCACACAAATCCTTTACTTCAGTCTGAGGTTGATATGCAGTAATTTACCTATGTCTATCCCCAAATCAGGCTGTCTTTAAGATCTAACACTCTATGATGCATGCACACCAGATTATCCACCAGTTCACCTCCTATGCAGATTCCCAGAAGAATCATACACTTTTGTTTATCAAGGACACATACTAGGAGGAACATAGTAGCCCCATTCCTAGTTGCCTAAAACTGGACACAGTTCAAACATCCATCAAGAGCAGAATCATAAACTGAGGCATATTCCTACAACGGAATACTACACACAGCAGTGAGACGAAGGACAACTGTCTGCAACAAAATGAATGAATCACACAAACGTGATGCAGAGTGAAAGAAGCCAGACAAAAAAGCCATTTCACGCAGTTCATCTATGACATTTCAAAAACAGATGAGACTAACCCTTGGCATTAGAACTCAGGACAGCAAGAAGTCAATGACCAGAGGATGTACATGGGGGCTTTTGAGATGCTGATAATATACTGTTTCTTGATCTAGGGGCTGGCTATGCTGTTTTTGGAAAGCTTATTACAATTCAGTTGATAATTCACTGAAAACATGTTCATTTCTTGGTTTGTACCTTATTCTTCAATGAGAAGTTTTCATTTAAAAAGTTAAAATGTCTAAAGCATTGCGATGACTGCAGCGTGGGAGACAAAAATAATCAGGCTTGAATTCTCTGGTCTTTAGATGGTTAGGAAAGAGTTCAGACACATATATCTAGAAACAAAACTAACAATGTAAACCACTAGTTTAAGCCTACAAAACTAGCTAATGTAATAAACCGGAGCTCAGCATGGTGTGCTGGAGCTGGCTTATAAAAGCCAACTGTACACCTCTCTTCCCAAGCCCATCTTCAGTGACAGCCAATCGGCTACTTGAAATTAACCATGGTGGGAATATCTATAACCATAGAAACTGGCAAATGCTAGGTATCAGGGCTTTTACCTAGAATGTTGGTTGTTAAACATTTACCAACAAGCCACTAGCTACAGAAACCTCAAATATTACTGGAATTGGCATAAGCACCAACGTCTCAGCCTGTCTCAGCCCCATCATAACCCAGTGGCATGGTGATAAATAATCTGCATGACGATGCAGGAGATGCAAGAGACTCAGGTTTGATCCCAGGATTGGGAAGATCCCCTGGAGAAGGACGTGCCAACCCACTCAAGTATTCTTGCCTAGAAAATTGCCAGGACAGAGGAGACTGGTGGGCTACAGTCCGTCAGACACGCCTGAGGACAACACAACCAACAACAACTCAGTGACAAAGAATGCAAATCTTAAAAAAAAAGTTCTAAAACTAATCTTTCACAAGTTAGAAATAAAAGTACCCATAAACGCTAGCTCTGGGATGCATCGCTCTACTGCCCTCTGGTGGTAGTTAGACCCTTGCATGCTTTTCTGGAAAGAAGATTCAATTCAATCACACCAGGCATAGCACACAGCCCTTGGTTTACTTTATGATGCCTATAGCTGAGTATCATGGATTCTGCAAATTTTGGAAATTATAGAGGAATAGAATTCATAAGCCATATTAATATACAAAGTATCAACATTTCTCTCGGCAGAATTTGCAAAGACGGGAAACAAGGTATCATCCAGAGAATAAAGAAGCCCATCGATCACACTGTGGGTGCAAGCCATACTCGGCAATCCAGTCTAAGCCAAGATGCTGTCTACAAATTCACAAGAAAGCTCGTGGAATTTCAGAAATCCTACAGCCTTGTAAATAATGCATTTTGTTTTGTGAGAATCACATAGTAAATAATACATCTGACACAGAGAATCTGAAATCCAGAACAAAGAATGAGACAGGGTGGTGTGGGGGGTGCAGAAATACAGGTGATCTGAACCACACACTCAAAGCAATGCTATGTTACTGACATTAACATTGCCTAAGTACATAGCGTATTTCTGAAAATAAAGAAGAGAAGAAAAAAAGGGGGGGGGGAGGGAAGGAACAGCTTTCATTTCTTAGAATTAAAACAGAAACACTATTAGAATTATGCAAAAATAATAATAATGCAAAGGAAAGCATTGTCAGAATGTATTTAATCCCTTGGATGTAAGGAACATTAATTTGCTGATCATCATGGTGCCTAGAAGAGTTCGGGGAACAAACTACAGCCAGCATATGGGAAAAGAACAGAGGAAAGTCAAAGTGGCCTCCAAGCACGAACAACCAGCCCCAGCTCTCCAAATCTTCCTGCATTTGGAGTGTTCTGAGCACTTTCATCCAAGCCCCAGGGCTCAGCTCAAAACACAATCTGGTGTTCTTTTCACCATTCTAGGTCACTGAATTTGAGAAGATATTGCATCATTTTTTTTTTTAACTGACAGGAAACCGAACCAGGAAGAATAGAACATTATTGCTATGGTTTCTGAACATTCGCAGTCTGCATTTTTAGGTGGCAGAGTGGGTATGATGGGTGATAGCAGGTATCCTTTTGGCAGCCCAGAAGCCCTCACTTGATTCTTTTTGCCTATGACCAGGCTCCTGGCCACCAAAGGGCCATGTGACTCAGGTCTGACCAATCACAGCACACCACTATCCTCAATAACATGAGTGATCACAAGGAACCCTGCTCAGTCTTCTGTGGCAGCCTGGATGGGGAGGAGACTGGGCAGAATGGATACAGGTATATGTATGAGCTAAGTCCCTTTGCTCTTTACCTGAAACTATCACAACACTGTTAACTGGCCGTGCGTGTATCTATGCTGTCACTCACTCATGTCTGACTCTCTTTGCAACCCCATGTAACCCGCCAGGCTCCTCTGTCCAAGGGATCTTCCAGACAAGAATACTGGGGTGGGTTGCCATTTCCTCCTCCAGGGGTCTTCCAGACCCAGGGATCGAACCCACGTCTCCAGCACTGGTGGGCGATTCTTTACTACTGCTGCTGCTGAGCCACTTCAGCTGTGTCTGACTCTGTGCAACCCCAGAGACGGCAGCCCACCAGGCTCCCCCATCCCTGGGAAGCCCTATATACCCCAGTAAAAAAATAAAAAGTAAAAAAAAAAAAGAAAGAAAGAAAGAAATCTGGTTCTCTCTAGCCCTAGGTTGTTCAGTTACCAGGTAAGCAACAGAGAAAGGATTGTGGTTAGATCCTCAGGTTCTAGAGTATGTGACCTGAGGTCTCCCCCAATGACTTTATTTTTTTTTCACTTATTTTTATTAGTTGGAGGCTAATTACTTTACAATAGTGTAGTGGTTTTTGCCATACATTGACATGAACCAGCCATGGATTTACATGTGTTCCCCATCCCGATCCCCCCCTCCCACCCCATCCCATCCCTTTGGGTCTTCCCAGTGCACCAGCCCTGAGCACTTGTCTCATGCATCCAACCTGGGCTGGTGATCTGTTTCACCCTTGATAGTATGCTTTAAATGCAACCTTTCCACAAAATACTTGAAAGCCAGCTCTCCCTCCCCCAAAGGTAGCCTTCAGAGACACAGAACATTCTTCTCAAACTTGACAAGGAAGGTGAAAAGAATGGTTCTGCATATGGCCTTGGGTACCATCTTCAGCCTCTGTATTCAATGAGAGTAACATTGTGATTCATATGAATTGAAACTCATTGCCATGACCTAGCCATGCCATGGACAATACAGTTGCCTGCGAATTTGTAAGGCATTCCTGCCGTACAGATTCAGCCCCAACATCTTTAAGGAATAGATATATCAACATGGCAGCCCAAATTACAATGAAAGTCACAGAAGAAGTCATCAAAAAAAGATGATGGGGTCTTGCTATGCTTTCAAACTTCCAAATCCTTGATATGACCAGTTCAGAAAAATGAGACTGAGCTTGTGCTGACTTGAATATTAAACTGAGATGATATTTTGGTCCCTCAATCGTGAATACTTCACCTCCTCCACCCGATCTATGCAGATTTTGATAGAAATAAATGAGAATACTCAATATTTGTGAATCAAGCCCATAGAGTTTAAAATACTGCAAAGTATCTGTCTTCCATAGAAATCTTAGAAATCTTTGCTATTTATGAATTCACACTCTAGTGTGGCACCATGGTTTTGAGAAATAGAATGAGGAAACAGATGAGAAAGTGTTAGCAATATTAATGAGTGCTATGAATTCTCTTTCATTTTACAACCTCTATTTTGGAGGAAAGGCAATAAGGCTTCCAATTTTATTCTGGGCTTAAATGCTCTGCATCTCTATGTCCCCTAACGGCTTCGTGAATGACTGTTAAAATGACTATAAGACCAGACTTTCAGGTGGATAATGTTGCCAAGGAAACTGCCTACCTACCGTCCCAGTATGTCTATTTCAGATAGAGCAGACAATTCAGTCTGCATGCCTTTTTTTTTCCCAAAACAAAACAAAGCTGGGAAGTTGTTCTTAAGAAGTTTTACATTTGCAAAGTCCTATAGAAAAGATGGGAACTTTATAACCCATACCCAACGGTATATCCACCCTGCCAAGTAATTTTCCAGAATCCTATAGAGGAACTTACATCAATAGAGCAGGAGAGAAGAAACATGAACAGCCACAGCTGGGGACTTCTAAGAGACTTAAATCCACTGTGAGCTAGACGTTGCCCAGCCTACTTCCTACCTGGATTTTTAACTTGTCCATTCAATGAAATGGAATTAAAAGCAATCCTTCTACAGCTGTAAAAATGACAGCAAGTGCTCCTGTCCTTTCTCTTCATTTAATTTAACAATAAATTTAATATGGAATAAGCTTCTTCTTTGTGCTCTTTTCACAGAGGCTTTCAAATAAATTGGAGACACCAGTAGATAAATCTGACATTTTAAGCTTCCAAGCTCACTTGCATCATTCAGGTGGATTTTTTTCACTTGTCCTCTCTGCATGATGGAAATCTGTTTCAGTCATTTTCTATCACATATGTCAACTGCTCTTAATTTAGGAGAGCTGTGTAGTAGTTAAAAATAATTCCAAGACTCCTCGGGAGAAGCCCCAACTCTGGCACTTTCAAACTGTAGATTTAGACATTTATCTTTTCTTACTCTCGCTCTTCTCATCTACAAAATTAGGATCTCTACCACAGTATCATAATTTTGTTTGGGGATCATATGACACTATGTAAATATTTATATGTGATCACTTAAATGCAAACATTTTTTAAATTGAAGTATAGCCAATTTAGAGTGGTATGTTAGTTTCAGGTGTTCAACAAAGTGATACCATTATAAAAAATGAATATATATATATATATTATTTTTCAGTTTCTCATCCATTATAGGTTATTATAAGATACTAAATATAGTTCCCTGTGCTCCTTGCTGTCTTTTTTATAGACACAAGTGTGTATCTATTAACCCCAAGCTCATACTTTATCCCCCCCATTCCCCTTTGGTAACCACAAACTTGTTTTCTACATCTGTGAGTCCATTTCTGTTTTGCAAACATGTTCATTTGTATCACTTTTTTTATTCCATATATAAGTGATTTCATGATACTTGTCTTTCTCCATCTGACTATTTCACTTACTGTCATCCTCTCCAGGTCCACCCAAGTTGCTGCAAATGGCATTATTTCATTCCTTTCTATGGCTGAGTAATATTCCCTTGTATCTAAGTATACCACTTCTTCCTTATCCATTCATCTGCTGGTGGACATTTAGGGAGTCTTCCAGACTACAGGATTACATGTGACAGTGTGTGGAGACATTTGTGATGGTTAAGGCTGGGGTGATGCTATTGGCAGCAAGCAGGAGAAGCTAGGGATGCAGCTAAGCATCCCACATCACAGACAGGAACCTCCCACCTGACAAAGAGATATCTGGGCCAAAATGCCAACAACTGAGCTTAAGATACTCAGCTGAGGGCTTCCCCTGTGGTCCAGTGGTTAAGAATCCACCTCGCAATTCAGGGAACATGAGTCAATCTGTGGTCCAGGAAGATCCCACATGTCATGGAGTAACTAAGCTTTAGCGTCACACAACTACTGAGCCCCCGCACCGGAACTACTGACGCCCCTACACCCTAGAGCCCGTGCATTGCAGCAAAGAGCAACCCATACTTGCTGGAACTAGAGAAAGCCCTCGTGCAGCAACAAAGACCCAGTGCCGCCAAAAATAAAATTAAAAAAATGTTAAAAATAAATACTAGACTTTCTTCAAAAAGAAAAAGAAAGAAACTCAGTGGAGAAGGAATGAGAGAGACAGGGAAATAGATTAACAGTATTTTTTTTTAAGTCCTGATACATCTTTATCTGGTTTACGATAAGAGTCCTAAAGAGGATACCTACTCTAGGCCTGGGTGGGGATCTGAGAAATCTTCCTCTTGTTACTATTCTCATGGAAGGAGTCTGTCCAGCCTTGTATGTGCCACTGATTTCCATATATTCAACTCTCTACCCATCCAGTCATCCTGCCAAGCATCTACTTACTCAGGCTTTAGCCAAGCTTCCAAGTGAGCGCTTGTCATTAAAGATAAGAAATTCAAACCAGGGCGCTGTAATAGCCTAGAGGGGTGAGATGGGGAGGGAGGTGGGAGAGAGGTTCAAGAGGGAGGGGACATGTGTATACCTATGGCTGATTCATGTTGATGTTTGGCAGAAACCAACACAATACCATAAAGCAATTATCCTTCAATTAAAAATAATAATAATAAAAACTCACCCTAGCTGCAATTCACAAAAAGGGTCACTCACATCCAGATGCTATTGGCTGAAGACAGAAATACAAGCAGCAAATGTGCATCACTATTTCACCCTGTTGGGTGACCTTATGGAAGTCATGATACTTCTCATATCTTAGTTTCTTTGTCTGCACTGTCTGCATCATAACTCCTGTCACATTCTGAGATACAGCCCGGAAGAGCAGTTGGGAGCATGGATCCTGGAACCACCATACTGGGTCAAACCCCAGCTCTGTACTCTAGCTTGCAGCCTACACCCCATTATTAAGCTTCTCTGAACCTCGTCTCTTCATCTGTGAAATAGCGCTGACAATAGCACCTGCCTCATGCAGTCATGAGGATTACATAAAGCACTTAGATTATGCTTGGAATGTAGGTTATCATTATTTTGGTCATCATCACCATCTCAGATATATAGGGAGAATAATATGAAATTAAGGAGACCTTGTACAAAACAGAGTAAGTTCCTTTTTTATTAGCTATTTGCCACCGAAATGGTAAGGTATCCAATTTTAAATACATGTGAGTGTTTTTTAACCTAAACTGGAGTCAAACATATGTTCACTAATTATTCTCTTTGATGTTTATGGAAAGCTAGCTCATATGTCAATATTATTTTAAAAGTACAGCTCCTTCTGTTCATTGTAAATCGGGGAGAGAGGGAAATGAAAAGCTGCATTAAAATGCCTAAGTGCCAAAACAGTATAGTGGTATTTGTGCAGAAAGGTTTGAAGGAATAAGTGATTCCCAATCTTGTCTTAACTGGTTCAGTATTGTATTCTTCCAGTTGTTTTAATGGCTCCTTGCTGGCAAGAACAGAAAATTCAAATGCCTTGGTTGAGCATTCTGCCACGTGGCCCAAGCGACATGGGGTACAATGTATCACTCAGCTGCACTCTCATCTGAAACAGTTTCCTGACAAACTCTAAACATACCACTCATCCTCCCTCTGCTACTGCTGAACCAACCAAAGCACCCAAATCTCTCCCCTCCTAAACTTGATCAACCCTCCTGTCAAATGCCCCTTTCGCCAGGAAGGCTTCTCAGAGAACCTCATTTCCTCTTTCCCAAACCCAGTATCATCTTTTCTTCCTTTGAATTCCCAGCATCTTACACCTGGCAGGTGCCTCGAAACCAGTGACCCTAATGACGCAGCACAGGGTATGGGGGGCAGAGGTTTCCAAGTGAGCTGGGAAAACGATTCTTGCAATTCCCACACTAATCAAACACGCGGCATTCAGAAGAGTAAGAAATCAATTCTGAATTCGTAATCTGGGGCTTGCGAGTCAAAGCAATTCCCTCTGGTTTAATCAATGGTTGAATCGCACTGTTCGCTTCAGGAAATAAGCACACAAATCCTACCCTCTCAAAAGGAGGAAGAAAGTAAGCTTTTGCTCGTAGCTTTAGACTCATGGGTTCACAGAATCGGCAGGCTGAGAAAATCAACATGCATGCATGCTTAGTCATTCAGCCATGTCCAGCTCTTTGCAGCTCCATGGACTGTAGCCTCCCAGGCTCCTCTGTCCATGAGATGTCCCAAGCAAGAACACTGGAGTGGGTTGCCGTTTGCTTCTTCAAGGGATCTTCCAGATCCAGGAATCAAACTCACATCTCCTGCATTACAGGGGGATTCTTTACCACTGCACCATCTAGGAAGCCAGAAGGTCAAGTCCTTTCCAATATTTATACTTATCAGTATTTGCAGACCAGGGGACTTCTTGACACTAGAAAGGTAAAATGTCAGTCCCCTCCCCATTTCTATTTTTTGCTGGACCTTTCCACATCTGTATCATCACCTGTTCTGTCTCTCATTCCTCCCGTTATTTCACTTAAAGATGAGTTGTTCTGAAAGATCACTGGTAATGCTTATAAAATATAGTCCTGTTACTTTTCTTTTCTTTCAAAGGAGCATGATAATTGCAAACTGCAACAAACGAAGCTGAAAATATCTCCCCAGGCAGTTGTGCATTAGGAATTAGATTAAAATGAGCCCAATTTATTTTTAAATGACCTGGTAATTTGTAGGAAAGATTTAAGCTGCTTAAATTTTCATCAGTAGAAAACTGGGAGGCTTGTGAAAACCAACCATTTGCTGGTCACTGGGGTAAGAGAATGGACCCTTTCCCCAGAAGCCAGAGAGGTAGCGTTGATGAACGGTTTCTAGACTTATGTTCAAATAGCAACAGGAAAGAAGAAAAACCTGATTTGACATGCATCTAATCTGCTCTAAATGTCTAAAAGAAAGCAAGTTCAATGTCAGCTCGCAATTACAAGTGCCAAAATCTGTACTTGGAAGTAATTTTCCCAGTATAACTAATTAGAATTTGAAATCAAAGCCTTAGGAATTTTTTTTTTTTTTTTTGAGGTTTCTCAACTGCTTGAAGTATGGCATGAAGGATTGGTTCTCAGCTCAGAGTCTGAAGGAGGGGACAGCAAATTTCTCTCAACACTCATTGCTGCATGGACTTGGGGGTATCCCAGCCAAAACTCGTGTATCTCTGCAAAGATGGATGCTCCCCACTACCTCACACTACAAGCTATGGTGGTGAAGCTGCTTTTGCATTTAAGATAACTGGGAGAATTTGATGAACTGTGGTGCCAATGATGCTAAAATGTATACATTAATCCAAATGAGCCTGTCCCTCTTATTTGGAGGAGAATATTACAATTCTTCTAAGTCCAACTCTGTGCAATCCCATGGACTGTAGGCCACCAGCCTTCTCTGTCCATGAGATTCTCAAGGCAAGAATACTGCAGTGGGTTACCATGACCTCCTCCAAGGGATCTTCCAGACACTGGGATTGAACCCACGTCTCTCACATCTCCAGCATTGACAGATGGGTTCTTACCACAAGTGCCACCTGGGAAGCCCATAAATAATATATATTTTAGTATAAATGTAAAAATCTTTCAAATGAGTCATCTACTAGCACCATTCTTTAAATTTAACATGGATGAAATCTTTTTGTGATATCTATATATCACTGCTATTTATCCTTCTCCTTTTGTTTTATATCAACCACTTCTCCAAGGATTAAATCACTGTATATAGACAGACAGATGCATATGCACATATATACAGAGATGTATAGACACACATATTTCATGCATTCAGAAGCAAAACAAATAGGTTAGTTTGATACATCACTCAAGCCTTTTCATCAACCACTTTAGGGAGAAAGACGTTAATATGAGTCCTTGTTTTAAAAAGGAAAAAAAAAAGAGAGAAACTTCCACAATCTTTTAATGTATCCTGAGACAAAAAGGATAAAAATCAAAAATATACAGTACCTCAAACATGCATCTGTAGGTAGCGAAAATATGCCAGGCTTGGGTGGGGGTGTAGAAAAGTTTCAAAGATATACACAGTGCTATATGTAAAAGACAAAGAGTCAGAACCTACTGTGTAGCATAGGGAAGTCTATTCAGTGCCCAGTAATGACCTGCTCTACAGCAGAAAGTAACACAACACCGCAAAGCAACTATACTTCAATTAAAAAAAAAAAAAGATGAGCACAGCATTGTGCCAGATGTTTCCTGTTTGTGCCTCCAGAAACCTTGCCCACTTTAATCCAGAGCTTTGTCTGAAAGAGGCTGATAGATCTATACCGCAACAGTGGACTCCAGTGCACTCTGGTTTCTGGCCAGGTTTGGCCAGTGGAAGCCCCAGCAGGAGACCAGAAAGACAAAGATGTAGTCCCCTGCTTCATTACCCAGCAAGGTCATCCTAGGTTAGCTGCACACCCATCCCCACCCCTGCTGCAGGTCACTGGACCTCTCAAGCCTGCTGCTTACCCAACTCTCTTTTTCCTGGTTCTGGATATCTCTGTATCCCCTCATTCCTCCAGACCAGGGATTGTGATAGCTCCACTGTTTAGACCCATGTTCCATCAGTATCTCGTGTGATTTCCTTATGCTCTTCCCAAACCTTTGTAATTAGACTTCTCTGTAACTCCACGTGTGCCTAATCATTCAGTCGTGTCTGACTCTTTGCAACGGCATGGACTGTAGCCCGCCAGGCTCCTCTGTCCTTGGGATTCTCCAGGCAAGAATACTGGAGTGGGTTGCCATTTCCTTCTCCAGGGGATCTTTCTGACCCAGAGGTTGAACCCACATCTCCCACATCGCAGGTGGATTGTTTACCACTGAGCAACAGAGGAAGCAAGCCTCAGTCAATCAACCTTCATCAGACTACCCTCATCTGAGTGTGCCTTCTGCTTTCTCCCATAGCCAGACTGATACAGGTGACACTCCTGCCCTCCCAATCTTCACAGTCTGGTCAAAGAAAAGGGGTGGTTTCCGTTTAACCCTAACAGCTGCTATGAAGTAGGTGCAAAGACATCCATGATCAAGAGGAGGAAGGGATGGCTTTGAGTCAAGATCTAGAAAGGTTTTTGTGACACTCATTCAAGATGGACCTTTACAGAAGACTGATAGGCAAGACCAGGGGAAGACAGAATCATCACACAGGCTAGAGGATCAGACCCAGTCCTGACTGGCAGTGAAGGGCAGGCAGTTTGCAGAGGCAGCCGACACCCAGCGTGTTGAAGGGAAGGAGAGAGAATAGTGGGGGGAAAAAGCCTGAAAAGTGAGTCTGGGGCCATGTTTTGAAGATCTTTGAACTTCTGGCTCAACAATCCTTATAAGCTCTATTCTGTAAAGAATGAAAATCTATTGGGAAACTTTATACAAAAAAAGAGATCTAAGCCAAGTATTGTAATTAGGTGTGTGTTTAGTAAAGCTTTATCCCAGTAGACGATAATCTTCATCAGATGAGGGGCCATGTCCACTTTGTTCTGCTGTGCCCAGTCCCTGGTGCAGAGCCAGGCATATATTTTATGCTTAATTAAAGGCTGATGGATGGATGAATGAATGCTCAAATACCTAAAGATATTTCATCTAATAGAAGATATTTCAGCTTCATAAAACTAGAGAAATGCTATGGAGACTGGGACTTGAATTGTGGTGTGATCAATGAGAATGGGATGGAGACTATGATTGAGACAATCTAAGATCTCCTGGTGAGAATCACATCGACTGCACCCACCCACTTCACATTGCCCAACTTCAAGCATGGCCTCAATACTACATGGGCGGCTTCCATACAAAATGAAAACTGTCCATGTTCAACACTTAGGGGCATATGAAAATAAAATATAAATCAGACCCTGAAAGAACCAGTTATGGAAATAAAATCTCATGAAAGAGAAACTATACAAAACCATTTTATTTTTTTTAAAAAACCATTTTTTATTATGTACTAAATTATAAGGATCTACTTTCAGGGTAAAACCTCAGGGGGATAAAAGGAGAAATCAAGAGGTGAGTAAATTTAGGAAAGCTAAAATTAGAGCTAAATTATGTGGATGGGCTGTTTCCCAAAGATTACTCAGGTACCATGGGTGAGCCCATACATGAATTTACACATTAAAAGAATAGAATTAAGCATATTTTTCTCATTTTTGTTTCAAAATTTCATCTATTAAAAGTAGCAAATGTAAGAATTCCACTGTAACTACACATGGGTTAGCCTCTGTATCAAGTACCATACTGGGTATCTTTCATAATCTAGTTAAATTTAATCCTCAGAGCAGTTCTCTAACACTAATATTATAATCGAAATCTACAGTTGAGAATTTAAGATTTTCACAAGTCAAGCAAATTGCCCAGAATGTTGCAACTTTAAAGACACACAGACATAAGGAGATTTTAACTCTGGATGACTCCATAGCTGGGCACTGCATTTCTAAATTGCTCTAAGACTATATATGTGCCTGTGTGTGTGTGTGTGTGTGTGTGTGTGTGTGTGTGTGTGTGTGTGTATGCACTTGTGTGTGCTGCATGCTCAGTCTTGTCTGACTCTCTGTGACACCATGGAGTGGAACCCATCAGGCTCCTCTGTCCATAGGATTTCCCAGGCAAGAAAACCAGATCAGGTTGCCATCTAATCCTCCAGAGGATCTTCATGACCCAGGGATCAAACTCACATCTCTTGCATTCCTGCATTGGCAGGTGGATTCTTTATGACTGTGCCACCTGGGAAACGCATATGCCTTTGCCCATGTGTTTAAAAACATGAGTGAAAATTTAACAGTCAAAGGAAAATAAAACGATGTATCCCTTTTTCATTGACAGCCAGTTGAAAACTGGGGGAAATGCAGGGAAGGCCCAGCTTTCCCAGCATCCCCTGGGGGAGGGTCAAATGCCGGGAATACAAAATAGTTTACAAGTTACTAACTCAACATTTATATTCTATAACTTCCACTCCTTCAACATCTTTAAAAAGAAATCTTTCACAAACTAATCGCCACCAAAACAATTACGCTGATACTACAGGAACTCTTAGTATAATTTATGTATTTGCTGAGATAGTAATGTATCTTTTCCTATCACGATTTTCCCTCAGGCAAAACGAAGCAAGTACAACACATTTTAAAGTCGTTCCACAGATCAAATCACTCAGAGATATGATATAATTAGTCTTATGACAGGACATACTTAATTAAATTAGGGAGGAACAATTCATTACATGACAAAAAGGGAGAAAACATCAAAAATTAACATATCGTTAACATTGATATGTCAAAGTGGGAATGTGATTATGGACACATGTATTTAAATAGATAGAACTCTCACAAAAAATAAAAATTTGCCACTGAGAGAGCATTCAGGCCATGGTAGAATCAGAAAATCTTTTAAGTTACAGGAACAGAAAACTATGGATTCCCTTGAGTTTCTGTGAAGCATTTTACAAGAAAAATTCAAGAAGAGAATATCTATAATCTGACCCAAGGAAGATATTCTTGGTGCATTTTTTCCCCCCATAAAAGCTCTGTATTTGCATTTTTGAGATTATATGCTCTTGAATAATAGATTCAATGTTCTTAGCCACAGTTTTAGCACAGTAGAATCTCAGTTGCTCACAAAAGATGAATTAATGTCCACAGAGGACAATTTTAACAACCATCACCAAGCTGGCTACTGCTGAGGCGTGCTAATGAGTCAAGTTTGTAGAAGCCTAATAACACAAACTAAACATTAATCACAAAGTGACATGATATTCAAGCAGAGGTGAAAAGAACCAGGAAGAAAGGAAAACTTTAGCATATTCTTTTGTTTACAAATAAAATTTTTAACATTATTTCCCCCAAGAGGAGCACTTTAACAAGTCCAACACTCACATAAAGCTTTCATTTTGTTTTTTCTACTCATCTCAACTGCTTTACAATACCTCTTATACTTTTCTTTCTTGTTATTATTCAACAGATCATTGAAAAGAATCCAGCTACACATACCCTCACAAAACAAATACAGGAGATTCCAGAAAAATAAATAAGAAATCAAGGGAAAAAACTTAAAGATGCTTTAATAGAGCAAGGATCTCAAGTAATACTCTTAATAAAATAATGACAGTGGCAGTAGAAGCAGTAGTAATAGTCCATAGGGTTTTTCCTTACATTTTTTTTCAATGAAGTATAAGGTTGAGTGACAGGAATTAGATAAAAACTAAAAAAAATAATCTTAATACAATAAGCAGAATCACTACCCCACTGCCTAAAAAAAGAATGATCCAGTTTAAAATTTAAAAGATGAATGCCAACCAAGAGAAAGCAAATCTTCTGGATAAAATACTCAGAAATGAAAAGTAAAATAGACTATAACTCAAAAGCATAAATAAAATAAACATGGGCATTTTATAAAAGAACAAATGACAATAAAATTAAAACAATTATAATATTTATGAACCAAAAGCACTGAAGTAGCACTCATAAGGTAGAAATGTGCTGTCAATGAAATATCAGGCAGTAAAAATTATAAGAGAAAATAAAAAACAATTTAATCAAACAATTAAGTAGATATATTTGATAAATATATAATGCTAAATCCTAAAAATAAAAATATATTTTGCTTTTAAATACTAATAAGATAAACATTACTATTGACCGTATAAGTTGAATAAGACATCTTATTAAATTCCAAAAGATACAAGTTTAAAAGCAATGTTTTGGCACGGTATAGGAATATTTTAAATTAATAACATCAGAAAATAGTAAGTCCCTTCCACTTAAAAATTAAGCAAATCGCTCTTAAACAACTCTTCATTAAAGAGGAGATGAAAAGTTACACTATTTCTTTAAAAAAAATAATAGACAACAGCTAATACAGTGCACAGAGGAAAATTCAAAGCTTTAAATGTATTTATTATTAAGAAAAAAAGAATGTAAAATAATATATTGGACAAACGACTTAAAAAATTTTAAATATATAAAGAAAAACAGGACACCACCAACATAAAAAGCTAAATTAATAAACCAGTAGAACTAATAAATGTATTCCAAAACATCCCAAAAGATCATTCTTTAAAAATAAAACAAACCACCAATTAAGTTAATAGGAAAAATTGTGATGCCATAAAACACACAACATAAGTAATAATTAAGAGCATATTACCTTATAGGGAGAATTTTTTTAATGCTAAAATTCAACTTTGCTCAATTTCATCCAAGTAAGCTCTACAATTTAGGTGAAACTAAAAAGTTTCTAGGAAAATAAGTTATGAAAACTAAAAGAGATTTTAAAGTGTAAGGAAATCAATGTTTCCCCAAAACATTTTTTAAAAGTAATAGGTGAAGGTATCAAATTGAAACCCTTGCTTAATTTCCCCATCCTACCCATCCCAAAGTAAAACCCAAGGCCAGATTAGTTTGTGGGGAAATTTTAAAAGACACTTAAAATGAGAGCATTTCCAAATCAATATAAATTACATAATTTTTTAAGGGAAACTACCAACTTTATGAAATAATTATGAATGTACAAACACAAACTACAGAATAATCTCACTTGCTATTTTTAGTATAGAAATTCTACATAAGATGGTAAATAAGTTGGTCAACAGAGAAAGAGCCTGAGTGTGCCTCTTCCCAAGGGCACAAGAAAGTTTCAACTATTTACATAGAAACTATTTGTGAGAATGATCTGAGTGCTAGCAGAAAAGATTTTCCACCTCTGAAGGTCCAGAGACAGGTAGGAGGGGCCGAGACATGCTACAGTCAAGCCCGAAAACAAGGGAATAATTATAATCAGAAGTTCTCCCCAAGGAGCAAGGAGTCAGAGCCTCCCATAAGGCCCACAGACCCAGGGATCCTACACCAGGGAGAAGAGTCCTCAGAATGGATGGCTTCAAAGGCAAGCAGGACTTAACTTCAAGAAAGCCTGATGGCTGGAGAAAACATTACAATCTTAAAGGGTATGTGCAAAATCTCCCCTGTTCTAAGACCTAGCACAGAGGATCCTGAGTCAGCTCACTTGCTGAACTTAGACAACTTACCAGAGAAGGCAACTCCAACCCCCCAGGAAAAAAGTTACTGTCAGCGGTCATTTTGGGTAGCTTGAGCTACCATGAGGACACAGTATTGGCAAGTACCTTTTTGAAGTTCTCCAACATGCTGGCACTGGGGGGCTTATCCACCCAATAGGGGGCCAGCACCAGTCCAACCAACGACCACTGGTCTTCACACCCAGCCAGCCTAGGACACATTCCCACCCACCAGGGGGCTGCCACCAGCCCAAGTCCCCTGGGACCTGCAGCCAAACACATTAGGACCCGGCCTCACCCAGCAGTTGGCAAACTCCACAATCCTCCACTAGGTCATGTGTCCAACTTTGCCAGGACCTATCAATGGGTGAGTGATAAAGAAGATGTGGTATGTATGTATGTGTACACACACATACACACACATGCACACACAATGGAATATTACTCAGCCATAAAAAAGAATAAAATCTTGTCATTTGTGACAGCATGGATGAACCTAGAGGGTATTATGCTAAGTGAGATATGCCAGAGTAGGAAATACTATATGCATTCACCTACAAGTAAAATCTAAAGACAAACAAATACAGCCAAACAGGAACATGCTCGTAAATACAAGGAACAAACTGTTGATTGGCAGAGAGGAGAGGGGTGGGAGTAAGAGTGAAATAAATAAGGGAGATTATTAGGCACAAATTTCCAGTTTTAAAAATATTCATAGGGATATAATATACAGGATAGGGAAGATAGTTGATAATACTGTGACAACTTTTATGGTGATGGATGGTAAATAGACCTACTGTGGCAATCATTTTGTAGTATATAAAAATATCAAATCACAATGTTATAGAACTGAAATTAATATAATTTTGTAAGTCCATTATACTTCAAATTTTAAAAATGCTAACATCCAGTGTTATGGAAGGTTCACAGGAATGCACATCTCCTACACTCTTGGTGAAGGAGTGAGTTAGTTCACACTCTGGAGAGAGAGAAATTAAAATTATCAAGATCATTAAAATTGTTTGTGGTTCAGAAACACCACTGCTAGAAACTCTCTTAAGGGAGCATAAATACAAAAAAAAAAGATTTTTCTGAACAAGGCGTTTGCTAAAATGTTGCCTGTAATAGAGAAAGTTTGGAACAGTATGAGACAGTTAAAATAACTATGGAATACACATAAGGACAATATTATTAAAAGTAGCTGAGCACCGAAGAATTATGCTTTTTAACTATGGTGTTGGAGAAGACTCTTGAGAGTCTCTTGGACTGCAAGGAGATCAAACCAGTCAATCCTAAAGGAAATCAGTCCTGAATATTCATTGGAAGGACTGATGCTGAAGCTCCAATACTTTGGCCACCTAATACAAAGAACTGACTCATTGGAAAAGACACTGATGGTGGGAAAGATTGAAGGCAGGAGAAGGGGACGATAGAGGATGAGATGGTTGGATGGCATCACCAACCTAATGGACATGAGTTTGAGCAGGCTCTGGGAGTTGATGATGGACAGGGAAGCCTGGCATGCTGCAGTCCAAGGGGTCTCAAAGAGTCAGATGCAACTGAGCAAATGAACTGATTAAAAATAGCATAGAAGAATATTCTATTTTACAGGAAAATGCTCATTATCAACAGATAAAATTTAATCATAGTCTAATCCTACTTTGATTCTATCATACTCAGTATACTATAGTGGTGGATACATGTCAATACTAGATACATTTCTCAAAATCCATAGAATGTAGAATACCAAGTTTAAACCCTAATGTAAACTATAAGCTCTGGGTAATAATGTGTAAATATAAGTTCATCAACTGTAACAAATATTCCACTCTAGTGGGGATGATGATAATGATGGAAGCTTTGCAGGTATGAAGGCAAGGGTACATGGCAAGTATCTGTACTTTCTATTCAATTTTGCTATGAATATAATACTGTTGTAAAAACAACGGTCAATTTTTCAAAAGTTTTTTTTAATGGTACAATTGAACTTATTTACAAATCAAAAAGAGCCACAGATGTAGAACACAAGGGGGAAAGGGGGTAAATTGGGAGACTGAGGTTGTCATATATATACGACTATATCTGAAATTGATAAGCAATGAGGACCTATTGTATAGCACAGGGAACTCTACTCAGGACTCGGCAATGACCTAGATGGGAAAAGGATCTCAAAAAGAGTGGATATATGTGTATGTGTAACTGACTCACTTTGCTGATTCACAGAAACTAATACAACATCATAAATCAACTCTAATAAAAACTGATTTATAAAAGTTTTCTAAAGATGGCAAGTAAGCTTCTGAGAAGATGCTCCATGTCACATATAATCAGGAAAAGACGAATCAGAACAACAGTGAGATACCATCATACACCTATGAGAAGGGCCACAATCCAGAACTCTGACAACGCCAAACGCAGACAAGGAAGCAGAGCAGCAGGAACTGCCATTCACTGTGGGCAGGAATTCAGAATGATACATTTTGCTACAGTTTGGTGCTTCCTACAAACTAAACATGCTCTTTTTTTTCATTCATTTTTTAGTTGGAGGAAAACTGCCTTACAATATCGTGCTGGTTTCTGCTGTGAACGTGAAGTCGCTCAGTTGTGTCCGACTCTTTACGACCCCATGGACCATAGCCTACCAGGCTCCTCCATCCATGGGATTTTCCAGGCAAGAATACTGGAGAGGGCTGCCATTTCACAAATCAGGCACAATTACACATACATCACCTCCCTCCTGAGCCTCTCTGTCCTCCCCCATCCCATCTCTCTAAGTTATCACACAGAGCCAAGCTGGGAACCCTGTGTTATATAGCAACTTCTCACCAACTATCTATTTTACAAGTGGTAGTATACATATATTTCAATGCTAATTTCTGCATTCATCCCACGCTTTCCTTCCCCCACTGTGTCCATGCCACACAGTCAAGCAATCACACTTCTTGGTATTTACCCAGTGGCACTCAAAACTTATATCCATGCAAAACCTCCACATAAATGTTTAGAGCAGCTTTATTCATAGTCTCCCAAACCTGGAGGCAACCAAGATGTCTTTCAGTAGATGAATAGATAAACTGTAATACACCCAGACAATGGAATATTATTCAGCTCTAAAAAGAAAAAAGCCAACAGGCCTTGAAAAGACAAGAAGGAAATTTAAATGCATATTAGTTAGTGAAAGAAACCAATATGAAAAGGCTACATAGTGTGGGATTCTAACAATCTGACATTCTGGAAAAGGCAAAACTACACAGACAGTAAAAAAGATCATTAGTTTCCAAGGGTTAGGGGAAATGGATGGATGAATAGGCAAAACACAGAGTATTTTAGGAGAGGGAAACTGCTCTATATGATTTTATAATGATGGATACATGTCATTATATATGTGCCCAATAGAACGTACAACACTAAGAGTGAACTACAATGTAAATGATACACTTTGGATGATAATGATGTATCAAGGTAGGTTCATCAGTTGTAATGAGTGTACCACTCTAATGGAGAATGTCAAAAATGGGGGAGATTGTTAGTATATGGAGTCATGGAATATATGGGAAATCTCTGTAGCTTCCAGTTAACTTTGCTGTGAACCTAAAACTTCCCAGAAAAAGAGTCGTTTTAAAAGTCCTACACAGTCTACTAAGAAAGATAACCCACCAACACACTGAAAGAACACTTGTTGAAAATCAACAATTCAAAAAGAAAATCTGATAATATGAATATATTCTTCATCTAAAACATACCTCAACCTCAAAGCTGGTATCATGTTCAACAATGAAATACCAGTGGCATTCTAACATAATTCCAGAACAGAAAAAAAGATGCCCACCTTCCCTAGCTGGATTTGACACTGTACAAGCTAATGAAATTATACAAAAGAAAAAATTAGAATAATGCAAACTACTGCTATTTTCAAACAATATCATTCACACACCTGGAAAATTCAAATTACTACAAGCAGGAAGAAAACTTTGGAAGATAAGAGCACATAAAATTTAGAAACAGCTGCCTTTATATATAAACACAACAATTTGTTAGAAGATATAACATACAAAAACATTGCATTCACAACAGCAACACAAGAGACAAAATACCTAGAAATAAACTCAACAAGAAATACATCAAATCGATTTAAAGAAAACTTTGAAATGCTTTACAAAGTTGATGAGGCTATGGAAGCAAACACTGTCATACCCTGCTGGTAAAAGCATAAAGTGACACCATACATGAGGGAAGTCGGACAACCTCAGTCTAAATGGCAAATGCATATATTTTTTGAACCATCAATTCTACTTCTAGAAATTTATACCATATGTACATGTACCCGGATGAAATCATCCATGAAAAAAGCATTCATTTCATCATCATTGCAATGGCTGAAGATTAAGAGCAATTTGTCCAACAATAAAGTGATTAAATAAGGGTAATTCAAACAAGGCAGCACTATACACCTCTACAAGTCTAACAAAGCTTTCTACAAACTGATTTTTAAAAATCTCCAAAACATAAAAAAAATCTCCAAAACATAACCTTGCAGATTACATTGCTATCACACCAACATACCTAGTTATAAAACTGCATTTTTGTAATGGTGCTAGTGGCATTATAACCCGTACAACAATTATAGTGGTCAAGATAAGCTAGGTTATGATTCAGTGCATGCATGTGCATGCTAAGTCACATCCAATTCTTTGAGACCCATCAACTGTAGCCTGCCAGGCTCCTTTGTCCATGGGAATCTGCAGACAAGAATACTGGAGTGGGTTGCCATCCCTCCTCCAGGGGATCTCCCCAATCCAGGGACTGAACACAGGCCTCTTAAGTCTCCTGCACTGGTAGCTGGGTTCTTTACCACTAGCACCACTTGGGAAACCCTAGCCCTAAATTTCAGTGGATTCTCATGACAGGTTTATTCCTCCCCCACAGTCCACATCCATCCATCATGGGTCAATTGGCTGTAGGCTCTGTCCTATGTAGTTAGTTTTTCATTCAGCAACCAACTTGATAGAGAAACACTGCCATTCCCCATACACTGGATAAAGTATCCTAGATGGTCTTCCAGGATGGCCATTAAATGTCCATTAAATCATTCATCCCAGAAATTATGTGCCTCATTTTAGCTCACAACCCACTGGCTAGAACTTATCAGAAGGCCCCAGGAAAAACAGAGAGGGCTCTAAAAAGAGTAAGAATGTATACTGGTGAGCTACACTCATGACTTCTGTGACCATTGTGGAGAATTTTAGAATATGATATAAAAGGAAAGGCTATTTTAAGTCTAAAGATTTTGACCTAATCATTACACTTCTGAGAACTTAGTCTAAGGAAGTATTTCTAAGTGTCAATAAATAAACAGGTAGAAAATTTCAACCCTGTACAACTAATCAAGATTGAGAGAATTATTCTTTAGCCCTTCCTGAGGCAGCTAAATTCCCCCCCAAATACCACCCTTCATCCTTAAAAATCAAGTTATAAATGATTGTATATTAGAAATCATGCAAGCCTAAATGCAAATACAATTGTTCGCTTTTAAAGCCTGGGGCATTGATCAGCTCTCTTCTGCACTCCAGCTGGGACATTCAAGTCGAAAATTCTCTGAAATGAAGTACCATATGATGGTTTCATCTCCAGCCCTGGGGTAGGAGCTTAGCCATAATTTTAACACAGATTCATTTCAATTTTAGTAGCAACAAATGTCTTCATTTAGCCAGGCCTTCACCAACAATGGAAAGTAGATAATTACAGGGGATGAAGAGATATTTTAGACCAAAAAAAAAAAAAAAAGATGCCTAATCTCACTGTAATTATAGGAGTATATATATTTCTTTTAACATAAAGGTCATTTAGCTAATTCCAGGCAAGTCATACATACTATGATTTTTGAAAGCCAATATAATGAATTGCTTAAATGATTAGACCTTAGAGCCTGACAGGCCCAAATCTCATCTTACTTTTGCTCTTTAACAGTTGTTTGAGGTTGGACAAATCACTTAACACCTCCAGATGTAAACCTTTTTGCCTTAAAAAAATGAGTGATACTTGTACTTATAATATTCGATGAGATGGTATATGCCTAGCATTTATTGATGGGGCTCATGAGTAGTTCTCAATAAATGTTCTGTGGTGCTATGTGAAAGTGTTAGTTGCTCAGTCATGTACAACCCTTTGCAATCCATGGACTGTAGCCCACCAGGCTCCTCTGTCCATGGGGATTCTCCAGGCAAGAATACTGAAGTTGGTTGCCATGCCCCCCTCCAGAGGATCTTCCCAATCCAGGGATCAAACCCAGGTCTCCTGCATTGCAGGTGGATTCTTTATGTCTGAGCCACCAGGGAAGCTATGGTACTATAGTTACAGCTTATATTTATGTGAGTCTTTCTTCTTTTTTAAATACTCTCACAAGCATCGTACCATTTTCAATATTTAAACCTGAGAACATTCATGTGAGATGTAATAATAAGGACACATGCCCTTCATACACTGAAGGAAAATGCGACAAGTTCAAGAAGAGCAGTGAAGGGTGCCACTGATGGAGCAGAGGTGGAAGCATCTCTATTCAGTTAAGGAATGTTGGCAAATATTCATGGAGGAAGTAATATTCACACAGATCCAAAAGGATGTGTAGGGTTTCAATGGTAAAGGCTACAAATGAGAAGAAAGATGACTTTGAATGGAAGGATGATAATCACAAAAGCTCCACAAAAATGGGTACTGACAGAGCTCTGACCAATGCAGCCTCTAGAAATGTTCTGAAGCAGTGGGAAATCAGACTGGTGAGATGGGGAGTGGGGCCAATGAGAGCCTTGACTGCCAGGACTGAAAGTTCTATCTCACGTGATACAATAGATCCAATCGGGAACGTCGTAAGCAGACTGGAGCTAAGTTTACATGTTTATTCCAACAGCATCCCAAGACAGGAAGAATAAAAATGGAAAGGTAAATAAAATAAATAATAAAAAATAAAATTTAAATTTAAAAAAAATTTTAATGAGAAGGGAAAATGGGTATAAGGTATGTGATGGGAATGTACATGAAAGAAGGTATGTTTGGGAGGAAGGAACTGTCAGCCTGGACTGGAAGATCACAGAGTAGACTGAACGATGTTGCTGGTACTGACAATGACAATCACAATGATGGTGATGATCATGACGACAACAGCTACTAGCTCATGAGCTTTCTCATATTTGAGACTCTAATTTCATGATGATACTGAAGCACACGAAAGTCATGTGGCTAACCCGAAACTTCACATCAGGGAAAGGGAGGAGTCAGAACTGAAATCCAGCTTGGACAGCGCTGGTTCCCGTGCCCCACACTCAACATTAGTGTAAGGAGTAAATGGAATATGCAGATGTTGCCTGGATCAATTGTAATGCCACAGGAAACCACACCTTTTGTAAACTTGGACCTAACTCTCACAGTTTATGTCTGCTCCAATTATCCAGCCTATTAACTCCAATGATGGAGGGTGGCAACGCACACTGTTTCATCTATGCACCCCCTAAACAGTTCACTACACACTATTCATTTATACTCACTCATTTACTTACTCCACAAATATTTACTGTTTCCAATGAGCCAGGTCTTGTGCTCGACATGTTAAAAAAAAAAAAAACAATAGTAGTCACAAGAATGCAAAAATGATGGTCCTTTTTGTAGTTAGATTGTATGTTTGTGGAGACATTTAATATATTATCCTATCACTTTTGTGTATATTTGAAATTTTTCATGATAAAAAGTTATTTTTTTAAAAAAGAAAGGAAGAAAAGATTCTACTAGAAATATTCTTGCCAAGGTTACAAATGATTTTCCTCTTGCTGAATATAATGAACATGGCTCTGTCCTCATATCCTTGACAACTGTCTTCTCAAACAGCTGAAAATATGTTACAGAGAAAGACTAAGTAAGTGTAGTCGCTCAGTTGTGCCTGACTCTTTGCGACCCTGTGGATTGTAGCCCACCAGACTCCTCTATCCATGGGTTTCTCCAGGCAAGAACACTGGAGTGGGTTGCCATTTCCTTCTCCAGACAGAGAAAGACGGAACCAACAAAGCAAGAAGCAAAGAACTCACTCTCCTGTTTTCCTTCTGCTTCTCTAGACGCTGTATCTCAGTCACCATTCTAAGACTCCTTTTCCTTTTTCCTTCCTTTAAAACCAAGTGTTATACATGATCCAGAAGGATACATGCACCCCAATGGTCACTGAAGAACTGTTTACAGTAGCCAAGACATGGAAGCAACCTAAATGTCCATCAACAGAGAAATGGATAAAAAAGATGTGGCACATATACTCACTGGAATATTACTTGGCCATAAAAAATGGAATAATACCACTTGCAGCAACATGTATGGACACAGAGATTGTCATACTGAATGAAGTTAAGTCAGACAGAGAGGGTGAAATATTCTTTGCCATCCCTTATATTTGGAATCTAAAAAGAAATGGTACAAATGAACTCACTTGCATAACAGAAAGAGATTCACAGACTTAGAGAATGAACTTAAGGTTGTCAGTCAGGGGAGGGGAGAGGGAAGGGATAGTTAGGGGGTTTGGAATGGACATGTACAGGCTGCTATATTTAAAGTGGATAACCAACAAGGATCTACTGTATAGCACATGGAACTCTGGTCAGTATTATGCGGCAGCCTGGATGGGAGGGGGGTTTGGAGGAGAAATGGATACATGTATCTGTATGGCTGTGTCCCTTCATTGTTCACCTGAAATTATCACATTGTTAATCAGCTATACCCCAGTACAATATAAAAAGTCTAAACTGGGAAAAATAAAACCTTAAAAAAAAAAAGCCAGCATTACACATGTCTTCAAATCTCTCATTTTTTCCTCAAATGACTCCTTTTTCCTCAAAGTCCTCATCCCGTCTTCAGGCTTTCAATATTATCCGTATGATGAAATCTTCCCAGTCAACATCACCACTCTAGATCTCTCTCCTGAACATCAGATAGGAATGCAAACATGGATGGAGTATAAATTCTAGAAAATTCCATGAACACCCCAAAGCCAAAATCTCAGAACTACTCGCTTCATCTTCCTTCCCATCCAATCCTTACTCAGATCTGCTCCACTCGCTTTGTTAGTTAATTCAGAAAGGAACAATACCACACACCCAAAGTCACTGAAGAAGTCCAGTGGAACAAGCCTAAGAAAGTACTGGATTTATCCGTGTCATTTCCTCTATTTAGTAAACAATGGAAGATGAATAAATGGAACACAAGATAATTTCTCTAAATAATTAATCCTGAAGAGCAAAACAAAGCATAGAATTAAATATGATGTTTCAAATATTTTATTATGTTCCAAACTGACTGAAAATGTTTTCCTTTAAAAGCTGACTAAATAACTACAAATTTAGGTTATGACTGTGATAATCTTGCTCCTGGTAAGTTGCAAAAAAAAAACTTCTAGGCTTTGACAATTATGTTCCACTTAAGCATTTATTCAAAGACTTCCTTAAATTTTGTGTGAGAGGTAAAAAAGAAAATCAGCTACTTGCAGATGCTATGTCCTCAACACTGCATGCTCTCAGGACCAAACTCACTCATGTCAAGTGTAATCTAGGTAGATTGTGTTTGGGCCATGACAGATGGAAGAGATACTAAGAGAAAAGTTAACTATGGAGAGAACCATGGTGAACACCATTCATGAGAACTGAATTTAAATAACTGAAATTCTAGTGTGTGGGTATATGAGGTAGACTTGCCCAGGAAGAGTTTGGGGATTTTTTAGGGATTTATTTATTATTTATTGAGGGTTATTTTTTACCTTTTGTTTCATATTGGGTTATTAACAATGTGATTAACAATGATGTGTTTATAAAGTGATTGACAATGTGTTAGTTTCAGATGTACAGCAAAGTGATTGTCGTACATTCACATGTATCTATTCTTTTTCAAATTCTTTTCCCATTTAGCTTCTTACATACTATTGAGCAGAGTCCCTGCACTGCGCAGCAGAAACTAACACATCCTTGTAAAGTAACTATGCTGCCATATCTATTAACACATAAATTAAGAATTAAAAGTTTATACAGAGAATCAGCAAAATAATAAAATGGATCCACAACAAAGACCTACTGTGTAGCACAGGGAACTCTGCCCTGGAAGTCTTTGAAGATCAAGCATTCCCCATATTGCCCTGTAACCGCTTAAGAAAAGACCTTATTAGCAGGTAGAGCGTCTCCAAAATAACTTTGGATGAAAGCCTTTCTCAAAGACATTGGTAACAGGTATTCTCAAGGCAGATGAAAGGTTACACTGGATGCTCTCCAAAAATTCTTCCCAGTTAGAACGTATAATGATTTTTACCTCAAAGAGATGAAAATGAACCTTAAAACAGTAGCATTGTCATTACTCAAAACTGTCTCAAAATACAACATGTCTATGCCCATCATTACTTCCAAGCCTCAAGAGGGTACAAGGTGCCTTGAAAGTAAAACATAGTGAAAAGAACCAGAGGGGAGGTAACATTGAGAAATCAACTGACTTTGCCATCTATGCTCCCTGGCCCTGAGTCTCCCCCAGGCAACCAAGAGAACCCTCTATGAGAAGCATTTTAAGCCCCTCCTTCTTCAACCCCACAATGGTCAGTGTTGCTTATCAAAACCTAGCAAGTTAATGTTCCATTCCTGCAAGCTCTGCTTCCTCCTATGTACAAAGCAGTCTGAAGCATGCCAAAGAGAGATGCTGATCTAATAACAAACACTTAGACAAGCTCATGTCTCAGGGGCAGGGAGGATTGGAGAGTATGTAGCCCAATGCCCATGTCTATATTTATGAACCTGATACAATCTGTAAATCCATGGCTAATTCATGTCAATGTATGGCAAAAACCACTACAATATTGTAAAGTAATTAGCCTCCAACTAATAAAAATAAATGAAAAAATAAATAAATAAAAATAAAGAATTTTTTAAAAATCACTTTTTGTCGTCTGGGTTTTGAAACAATCACTGGTCCAGAATTTTTAGAATCTGATAACTGCTTTGAGGGCTTCCTAGGTAGATCAGTGCTCAAGAATCTGCCTGCCAGTGCAGGAGACATGGGTTCAATCCCTGGGTCAGGAAGATCCTCTGGAGAAGGAAACAGCAACCCATTCTAGTATTCCTGCCTGGAGAAACCCATGGACAGAGGAGCCTGGTGGGCTACAGACCATGGGGTCGCAAAGACTCGGACCTGACTAAGCATGCATGCAATTACTTTGAGGGTAAGAAGAAAAAAAGAGGAAATCTACACTGTGTAGAATCAAGCCACAGACAAGAAGCACAATGCTCATCTTCAGCATCCCTTGTCCCTTCCTGTCCCGAGTCACCATCCCCATAGCATCATATGGTCCAGATTTTCCCAAGCCTCAGCTTCTCAAAACTTCCTTATCCTGGATCTGATCTGAAAAACTAAAAGTATTTCTATAGTAAAATCATTAACTTCGGACTTCACACAAGTTAGTTATTCTTCCTAGATTATCTGTGGTGACCGCAAACCTTCAATCAGGGCTAAATATGTTTATTAATAAAAATCAACCAAAATAATGAGGATCAATGGCATCTCTGTTATTTCTGTGTACAATTGCACAGGGTCATTGGGAGAATAGCCTTCCCCACCTCTGCTTCTAATACCATGATCTCTGTGACAGTAAGATTAGCATCCTAACATACTCCGTGTGATCCATCAGCTGGATTTTTTTTGGCTGTGTATTAACTGCACAAATGTCATCTGCTTACTGACCAGCTTCACCTTGCACCATTCTCTACTTCAGTTCCTAAATTCCTCTGCCCACGTTTATTCCTTCTTAAAGCCCTGCACATATATTCAAATCTTTCCCTCCCAACCTATACCTCCCTTTACCTATTTTTTTTTTACTTTATCTATTTTTAACTGAAGGATAATCTCTTTACAATATTGTGCAGGTGTCTGCCATACATCAATATGAATCAGTCGTAGGTATACATATGTCCCCTCCCTCCTGAATCTCCTTTCCTGCCTTTCACCCCATCCCATCCCTTTAAGTGGTCACAGAGCATGCCTAGTTAATTTTCACTCATCTTTGCAAGTCTACTTAGAAGTCAAGAATATATGGATACATTTCCTGACCAGGTTTTATTTATATGGTGAAGTCCTTCCCAGCTCCATGTGCTTCTTTTTATATATGTATATTTTGTTTATTTATTTGGTTGCACTAGGTCCTAGTTGTAGCACACTGGGTCTTTCAGTTGTGACATTTGGGATTTAGTTCCTTGATCAGGGATTTAACTCAGGCCCCCTGCATTGGAATGAAGAGTCTTAACCACTGAACCACCAGGGAATCCTTCCAGGGACTTCTTTCACAGCAGTTTCTGAAGCTCTAATTACTTTCATGATGAGTCTTCCAGGACACGAGGACAAGGATCACAAGGATCATCTCTGTTATGCTCATTAATGATCTCCACCAGCAAGTTTAGATCAGGGTTTCATAAATATTAGTGAAATGAAAGAATAAACCAGCAACTTGACAAAAAATGATCTACAATGTAGTCACAACGTCATCAGTCTGAAAGGTCTGAATTATCAAATAACAACCATAAAGAAATTCTGATCCAAAAACAGATAGGGAGAAAAGGAACATGAAATAGCCTCAACTTGCTGCAAATGAAAGGAAAACCTTGACAACCCATCTGCCTTAGAGCTTGGAAGACAAATCCATTCACACACTTTATCTTTCTGGGGGCTATAGGTATTGCATAAAAATGAATTTAAATTTTTTAAAAAAGGAGCTCTACCATCAGCCACTAAATAAAAAGCTGAAACATAATAAGGCAGTAGCAGAAGTTATCTAGGCCAAACAGGGAGTTGTTCTTTAACAAAAGGATTAGGCCCCAGATGGTCCCAGAAAAACCCAGGCAAATTTTAACAAACATGAAAGAAGTACTTAACATTTTTCTCATAAGGGGCTGTAGTCTGCAAAATAGTGATGAAAAGAACTCAGTAACTGAAGTGTGGGTTTAGACCAGAAGAGCAGTCCTCAGCCTCAGCAGGCTTCAGAACTGCTGGGTGATTCTACACCGTTTCTGAGCTGAAACACACAGTTTCTGACTCAGGAAATTTGGGTAGGAATTTTCATTTCTAACATAAATGTTCACAAGGCATGCTGGTTTGGAGATCACATTTGGAGAAGCGTTAACTAGAACTCTGCAGTAAAAAGCAGGAACTCTGTGATGCAGGGAGAGGGGAGAAGCTGAACTTAACCCTTTCTCTCTCTTCTGGTTCCACCATTGCTATTGCTGCTGTTCAGTCATGAAGTCTTATTGAACTCTGCGACTCCATGGACTGCAGCACACCAGGCTTCCCTGTCTTCCCCCATCTCCAGGAGCTTGCTCAAACTCATTTCCATTAAGTCAGTGATACCATCCAACCATCTCATCCTCTGTTGTCCCCTTCTCCTCCTGCTTTCAATTTTTCCCAGCACCAGGGTCTTTTCCAATAAGTAGGCTCTTAGCATCAAGTAGCCAAAGTATTGGAGCTTCATCTTCAGCATCAGTCCTTCCAAAAAATATTCAGGACTGATTTCCTTTAGGATTGACTGGTTTGATATCCTGGCAGTTCAAAGGACTCTCAAGAGTCTTCTCCAACACCACAGTTCAAAAGCATCCATTCTTTGGTGGTCAGCCTTCTTTATGGTCCAACTCTCACATCCATACGTGACTACTGGAAAAACCATAACTTTGACTAGACGGACCTTTGTCAGCAAAGTGATGTCTCTGCTTTTTAATACACTACCTATGTTTGTCATAGCTTTTATTACAAGGAGCAAGAATCTTTTAATTTCGTGACTACTGTTACTGTCTACAGTGATTCTGAAGCCCAAGAAAATAAATCTGCCACTGTTTCCACTTTTTCTCCATCTATTTACCATGAAGTGATGGGATAGGATGTAATGACCTTAGCTTTTTGAACGTTGAGTTTTAAGCCAGCTTTTTCACTCTCCTCTTTCACCTTTATCCAGAGGCTTCTTTAGTTCTTCTTTGCTTTCTGCCATTAGTGTGGGATCATCTGCATATCTGAGGTTATTGATATTTCTCCTGGCAATCTTGATTCCAGCTTGTGCTTCATCCAGCCCAACATTTCACATGATGAACTCTGCATATAAGTTAAATAAGCAGGGTGACAATATACAGCCTTGACGTACTCCTTTCCCAGTTTTGAACAGTCTGTTGTTCCATGTCTGGTTGCCACACTTTGAGAAGTGTTAACTAAAACTTCAGAATAAAAAGAAGGAACAGTGTGATACAGGGAAGGAGGGAAGTTGAACTTAACTTTCACCTCCATTTTCAGTCTACCATATATACTTCAAATCCAATATATGCCACTTGCTGGATGCCTAATTCACACCCTAAAGTGAAGAGAGCAGAGAGACCCAGTGTAATCTCCTTAAAGGCTGCTTTCTGTAGTCACCTTCTCTCCTCTCAAAGAGAGCCTCCCCAGTGCACAGGGAGGACAGCACAAGACCACCCAAAGGATGTGATTTTTGGCAGATCTTTATTCAAAATGACAATAATGAAACTATTTGTTGAACACGATGACATGCTGAGCCTTGTATCCAGACATCTTAGTTCACCATACCTTCTACAACCTCGACGTATGTAGAATCCAGCTTATTTTGCACAGATTTCACCTACATGAATTCACCTACTTGGTAAAATTTACCTGGAGCTCTAGAATCAATACTTGTGGCACTTTTGTAGTCATTTGCATATATGGACAGAGTGGTGAAAATTTCCAGTTGTTGACACATATGTGCCCAGCAGAAGTTAAACAAGGTGAATCTCTGTCTTCTTTCAGCTCTCATCTGTCAACAACTATCCTGTTCAGTCTATTTAGTACCACATTTCTCACGTTTTGCTGGTGACTTCACTGCTTAAAACGGCCCAAGTATAGTGCTGACACGCTATGTAGTGTTTGCAAGTGCAAAAAGGCTGTGATGTCCCTTACAGAAACACACGTGTGTTAGACAAGCTTTGTTCCAGCATGAGTTATGGTGCTGTTGGCCATGAGTTCAATGTCAATGAGTCAACAGTATATACTAAATAAGGTGGCCTTAGAAACAGACATAAAACAAGGCTACATACTGATTGGTTGACAATGTTGCAACCAGAAGCTCATAGGAACCTAACCCGGTATTTCCCTCTGGGAGCCATTCATTTAGTATTCACTACACCAGTGTTTGCAGCAACTTTATAGATCATAACTACTGTGAATGGTCCATGAGTCAGGAAGATTCCTGGGTCTAGAAGATCCCCTGGAGAAGGAAATGGCAACCTGCTTCAGTATTCTTGCCTGGTGAAAATCCCATGGACAGAGGAGCCTGGCCAGCTACAGTCCATGAAGTTGCAAGAGCTGGACATAACTGATCATGCACACACACTATGAAGGGCAGTAGTGGTTAAGTTGCAAAGTCGCGTCTGATTCCTTGTGATCTTGTTGACTGTGGTCTGCCGGTCTCCTCTGTCCATGAGATTTCCCGGGCAAGGATGCTGGATATGGTTGCCATTTTCTTCTCCAAGGGGTCTTCCTGACCCAGGGATTGCAGGTGGATTCTTTACCAACTGAGCCACCAGGGAAGTCGTAATAGTGAATAGTGAGGACTGACTGTACTGATATCCACACTGGAGGTAGGTTTTTTGTTTCTATTTTACAAATAAGGAGATTATAGCTTAAAGATGCTAGAATACATGACAAGGAAGTAGCAGACCCTAGATTCTAGCCAACTTCAAAGCCCATGTTCAGCCACGGCAGCCCACCACATGCTGGCACAGAAGGAGAGCACGTCAAGAAGAAGAGACTCTGGATTCAAATCTGCACTGAGCCCTGACTTGACCTTGGGAAGTTATCTCCCTGTTCCTGAGTCTCTTTGTCCATAAAGTGGAAATATTCATAATGCATGAGTGAGTTAATATGTGCAAGGTACTTAGAGCATAGTCTAAGTTAATTTCAAAACTAATGGTCCATCGGATTGAGATCAGACTTTACCCTATGTTCAGATCTGAGGAAACCAACCAAGTAGATAAGGAAATATCAGCTCAGCTAACAAATCAGGCTGAATGCAGGAGATTTATGTTCCCTGGGTATCGTTTCCCCACACAGATGGAGACCACGATGGAAAGCATATATTTCTTTGCACATAGCAATGTATCATCTCTCAGGCAGTTGCATGGCAGGAAGCACTCCATGCACGGATTAACAAGCTCATTCTCTGTATAATAACCAACCAGACTAGAAATAATGCTATTTGCCAAGTCTTTTAAATATACCGCTTTGTAATGTCACCAAGAAAATTCAGTTTCCCAATCCCTTCCTAGGTACCAAATAAGGTCCATTTCCACCTTCTGGAAAACCAACCATGTGGTAAGGGACTGACTGCCATGTTATTTGACTCTAACTAATACTGAGAGGAATTCACATAAAAGCAGAAGTTTTCATTTTTCTGAAATATAGTAATAGTGCCTTCACTCTGGTAGGGTTATTTAGCAAATTGAATAAAATGACACATTTAAAGCACTAAGCATAGCTGCCTAGCCTGTCTGGACCAAGACATAGTGACATCCTATACAGTCTAGACATTTAGTGTTCCCTTCAAGTAATTTCTGTACATATTTAACATCTATTTAGAAGAGAAGCTGCACTGAGAGAAGGATAGTGAAGAGGACTCTGCTGACAAATCCCTCCATTTACAATGAATTCAACTTCAGGCTCAGACTCACTCTAGAGCTGAGTCACCAACACCAGCACTCTTGACATAAGGGGTAGGATCTCTAGGGCAGGAGAGGGCAGTGGGTGTCCTATCCCTCATGGCATGTACAGATGCTCCTGTACCCCTAGAGGGCAGTTCCCATGCTAATGGGAACTAGCATTCCCCCACCAGTTGGAACAACCAAAAATGTCCCTATACATTGCCACAAGGGCCCTGGGTAGATTGGGCATGGGGGGTTGCAAAACCACCCTTCTGATTGAGAATCACTGCTCTAGAGAATCAAGGAAGGTATTTATCGAATAAGCACTAGAGGGACCATGCTGATATTCACTGATAGCTGAACTGTTGGGTTTGTATCCATGCCGTACCATCTGTTCAGTATTTGTAGTATCAGCCTTATGAAGCTGAATAAAGCCCTTGGGGTACTAGCTCCCATTATGGGCAAATGATGCATATGATAGAAAATATATACATCTATGATCCAACTGATGCAGTATAATGACACTCATGGTGGGGGTAGGGGAGGGGAGGGGTAATGTCTGATAAACACGGGCTTTCCTGTCATCTCATTTAGAGGGATGCTGCCAAGCCCCTCCTGGACTGACATCTGTCCCTAAAGCTACTGTGCCCAGCACAGAGCAAGTATACATGCCAGTTCTCATTTTACTATTAATATAAAAATTTATCCTGTAGCTATGTATTTTTTAAACTGGTACCTTCAATTTTCAGTGTGTGTGTGTGTGTTTTAAGTTAAATCCATCCAAATAAAGAGAAGCCAAGGACTTCCCCAAGGGCTCATCAGGTAAAGAATTCACCTGCAATGCAGGAGACACCGAAGAAGCAGCTTTGATCCTTGGGTCAGGAAGATCCCCTGGAGGAGGAAAATGGCAACCCACTCCAGTATTCTTTCCTGAAAAATCCCATGGAGAGAGGAGCCTGACAGGCTACAGTCCATAGGGTCTGAAAGAGTTGGACATGCCTGAGTAACCACGCATGCAAAGAGAAGCCAAGAAATCATGATTTTTCATTTTCTTTTTAACATATGAGTTCTGGTTGATACCCCTGCAGTCTCTTGAAAACTTGGTAATAATGCTTTGTTTCTAGGTGAGGACTTAAATTTCTTTCCTACTCATGATGATGCACCTTGATTCAAACGCTGTCCCTGGTGCTGATTTCCCCCATACTCTTCACAGACTGGACCTAAGAATCCTGGATTAGGGCACAAAACTAGAACACACAGCTTCTCAAAGCACTTTGAAGCATCATTTCAGATGTAGCTGGGTGCTTTGGGGTACTAAAAGCATAAATGCCTTCGCCATAAATAACAACAAGCAAGTGCCATATGGCTTAACAGTTGCAGAGTGGTTACATATCACATCATTAGCCCCTGCATTAAACACCCTGATTAACAAGGAAGGGAGCTGTCTTCTCTGCGGAACTGTAGCTGAGAGCATCAGCAACTCAGCCTGGAGCTGGGGCAACAACAGAAATCAAACAAGCCCAACCGTGGACCCCCATGAAAACAGTCTGATCCTTCACCACACAAAACTATAATCAGTACTGCTTCCAGCTTCAGCAAATAGCCTAAGAAATTACTGCAATATTATCAACTCTCATGCTCATTTAGGGCTTCCCTGGGGGCTCAGTGGTAAAGAATCTACCTGCCAATGCAGGAGATGTGAGTTTGATCTGCAGGTCAGGGAGATTCTCTGGAGAAGGAAATGGACACCCACTCCAGGATTCTTGCCTGGAGAATCCCATGTACAGAGGAGTCTGGCAGGCTAAAGTCCATGGGGTTGCAAAGATTCAGACACGATTCAGTGACTAAAACAGCAACAGTGCTCATTTATCTCTGGGAAAAAAATAAATAAGCCCTCTCAGAAGGGAGGTAACAGCTGTGCATATTCTTTCCTTGAAAGAACTTTCTTTGGTTACGTTTAGATAGAGTCTTAAATAAAATCACCTTTGCTAGAGAAGAAGAAATAAATCAACTCAAAGATTAAGGTTCAGTCACATAAAGAGAGACAGCTGGCACAATGGAATGCAAAGCCCCGTCTCTATGACTGCTGGCCTTCAAAGAGACACTGCTGGCCACAAGTTGGCGTATCCTAAGTGTGGCACATAAATTAATGGATTCACCCATCACCTCAATCCAGTGATAGAATAATCTTACTAGTATCCTCATTTCACAAGCAACAAAACAGAGGCTCAGATAGGTTGAGGAACTTGGTCAGTCATGTGGCAGAACTTAAGTCTGAAGCAAGGAAGTGTGTTCCAAAGTCCGTGGGCTTAACTAGTGCCATAAACTGCCTTGTGATTTGAGTCCCATCTCAGACACTCAGGGTCAGATGGTAAAGAATCTGCATGCCATGCAGGAGATCCAGGTTCAATCCCTGAGTCAGGAAGATCCCCTGGAGAAGGAAATGGCCACCCACTCCAGTATTCTTGCCTGGAGAATCCCATGGGCAGAGGAGCCTGGCGGGCTACAGTCCATGGGGTTGCCAAGAGTCAGACATGACTGAGAGACTAACACTTTAGCTTCCACTTTCAGACACTCCAGGTTTTTTCACAGTGGATCTTGTCCGTAGCAAGGTTACTAGTTATTTGACCTGGAGAAAGCCTGAAATTTTTGAAATTTCAGTCTCTCAGTCTTTCAAATGGGTATAATAATAATCCTTACATCCAGGGAAATACATATAAAAATTCTAGAAAAATATAAAAAATTATTAAGTACTGTGTCACAGCACAATTAACACAGAGACATCACAAAACTTGGGCAGGGAAGGCTCACTTTTCTGAATATCAGAGTACATACTACAGGGAGTATTATGTGACATGAGAGAATGTACATAAACTACTTCAAATAAAAAGAAAACTGAGCACAAAGAAATGTGCATACCTTGAAATATGTAAATATGTACACAGTATATATTTATAATACAATGTACACACAATAGTATGTACAGACACAAAAATCATATTATGGAATTTTATAAAAATTATATAAAAGTTATATCTTATATATATATATATACACAAATATCCAGATGTATATGCACACAAACATGTGTATTTATGTACGCAAATATATACCTATTAAATCTATGCTTTTAAAGACTAGATTTAGTCTTTAATGACTAAGTCATTAAAAACTAGATAAAGAAAAATTAACAATAATTTTCTTGCAATAGTGCCTTTCCATTTTACAAGCTTTCTGCATTGAAAAGAGCTTGCTTTATAATTAGAAACAAAACGAGAAAGCATTCCTTTTTAATATACAATATATGCAGGCAATGTGAAATGTAAAATCATCTTTTCTTACATCAGAAATTCAAAGTCATATTGAAGTCACAGAAACCCTCATTTTAACACAGGTCGTGAAGGGTCAGTTTCATGTTCATTGTACCTTCTTTCTCAGATTTCCAAGTTGTTATCAAAAACAATGCAGTCTTCTTGGAAGGTGAGGAGACGGGAATGAACTGAACTAGCAATGCAGTGCAGTGTTCTGCCCTGGGATTCTACTATATCTGAATTGGTCCAGCCCTTGCGAGAACTTGTTCTGTTGCAAGAACCATTCCTGGATCATTATCAGAGAGCAGTTTGCCCCCTCAGCCCTTTGCAGATATAGGTCTGAAATCCCTAGGCATTCTTGCCTGTTCATTTTTCTGTGGCTTAAAATAACCTCGGAATATGATGAAAACCATAATGTACACTTGCAGCATGCTGTCTTCCCCTACTGCCATCAGTCTCGTGTTCCCAGAGGACTGCACGAGTCAGATGACATCCTGCCTCAGCTGCCTTTCATGGCTGCCTTTACCTGCAAATCAGGTCTCTGCCTCCCTCAAGGACTTCTGCAATCTGGCTTGGGTGTCCCTTTCCAGGCTCATCTCCTACGGCAGCCGCATCAATATCCTGTGTGAATTTCTCCCGATGCTCCCCATGCCCCATCATCTCTCCACTTCCTGGTCATATTTACTGGAGGTCCCTCCCACTCAATGTCTCCTTCCTCCACATTTCAGCCCATAAAAATCCTACCCAGTCTCAAAAACCTGGCTCCCCTGCTGCCTCATCAATGAAGCATTTTAACTCCTTCCAAAAAGTCTTTCCCTTCCTTTGATCCTCTTATCATTAACCATCAGAGGGAAGACAGAATGAAAACCACAATCACAGAAAACTAACCGAACTATTCAAATGGATCACAGCTTTGTCTAACTCAATGAAACTATGAGCCATGCTTTGTAGGGCCACCCAAGATGGATGGGTCATGGTGGAGAGTTCTGACAAAATGTGGTCCACTGGAGAAGGGAATGGCAAACCACTTCAGAATTCTTGCCTTGAGAACCCCAAGGAGAGTACAAAAAGGCAGAAAGGTATGACACTGAAAGATGAATTCCCTGGGTCGGTAGGTGCCCAGGATACTATGGGAGAACAGTGGAGAAATAGCTCCAGAAAGAATGAAGAGGCTGAGCCAAAGCAAAAACAATGACCAGTTGTGGATATGACTGGTGAAGGAAGTAAAGTCCGATGCTATAAAGAACAATATTGCTAGGTACACTGGATGTTAGGTCCATGAATCAAGGTAAATTGGAAGTGGTCAAACAGGAGATGGCAAGAGTGAACATTGACATTTTAGGAATCAGTGAACTAAAATGGACTGGTACAGGAAAATTTAATTCAGACGACTGCGAGCAAGAATCCCTCAGAATAAATGGAGTAGCCCTCATAGTCAACAAGAGTCTGAAACGCAGCACTTGAGTGCAATCTTAAAAAGGACAGAATGATCACTACTCATTTCCAAGGCAAACCATTAAACATCAGAGTAACCCAAGTCTATGCCCCAACCACTAATGACAAAGAAGTTGAAGTTGAATGGTTCTATTAGGACCAACAAGACATTCTAGAACTAACACCAAAAAAATATGTCTTTTTCATCACGAGGGACTAGAAAAAGTAAGAACTCAAGAGATATGTGAAGTAATAGGCAAGTTTGGCCTTGGGGTACAAAATGAAGCAGGGCAGAAGCTAACAGAGTTTTGCCAAGAGAAAGCACTGGTCATAACAAACACCCTCTTCCAACAACACAAGAGAAGACTCTACACATGGACATCACCAGATGGTCAATACCAAAATCAGATTGATTATATTCTTTGTAGCTAAAGATGGAGAAGCTCTATATAGTCAGCAAAGACAATACAAGAAGCTGACTGTCACTCAAATCATGAACTCCTTTTTAAAAAATTCAGACTTAAATTGAAGAAACTAGGGAAAACAACTAGACCATTTAGGTATGACCTAATTCAAATCCCTTAAGACTATACAGTGGAAGTGATAAATAGACTCAAGGGATTATATATGATTTTTGATAGACAGAGTGCCTGAAGAACAATGGACAGAGGTTCATGACATTGTACATGAGGCAGTGATCAAGACCATCCCCAAGAAAAAGAAAAGCAAAAAGGCAAAATGATTGTCTGAGAAGGCCTTACAAATAGCTATGAAAAGAAGAGAAGCAAAGGGCAAAGGAGAAAAGGAAAGATATACCCATCTGAATGCAGAGTTCCAAAGAAGAGCAAGGAGAGATAAGAAAGCCTTCCTCAGTGATCAATACAAAGAACTATAGGAAAACAATAGAATGGGAAAGACTAGAGATCTCTTCAAGAAAATTAGAGATACCAAGGGAACATTTCATGCAAAGATGGGCACAATAAAGGACAGAAACGGTATGGACCTAACAGAAGCAGAAGATATTAAGAAGAGATGGCAAGAATACACAGAAGAACTGTACAAAAAAGATCTTCACAGCCCAGATAATCACGATGGTGTGATCACTCACCTAGAGCCAGACATCCTGGAATGTGAAGTCAAATGGGCCTTAGGAAGCATCACTATGAACAAAGCTAGTGGAGGTGATGGAATACCAGTTGAGCTATTTCAAATCCTAAAAGATGATGCTGTGAAAGTGCTGCACTCAATATGCCAGCAAATTTGGAAAACTCATCAGTGGCCACAGGACTGGAAAAGGTCAGTTTTCATTCCAATACCAAAGAAAGGTAGTGCCAAAGAATGTTCACTACACATGAACTACCTCACAACTGCACTCATCTCACATGCTAGCAAAGTAATGCTGAAAATTCTCCAAGCTAGGCTTCAACGGTACATGAACCGAGAACTTCCATAGATTCAAACTGGATTTAGAAAAAGTATAGGAACCAGAGATCAATTGCCAGCATCCATCAGATCATAAAGAAAGCAAGAGAATTCCAGAAAAAGCTTCACTGACTATACGAAAGCCCTTGACTTTGTGGATCACAACAAACTGTGGGAAATTCTTAAAGAAATGGAACTACCAGACCACCTTACCTGCCTCCTGAAAAATGTGTATGCAGGTCAAGAAGCAACAGTTGGAACTGGACATGGAACAATGGACTGGTTCCAAATAGGGAAAGGAGTACGACAGGGCTGTATATTGTCACCCTGCTTATTTAACTTACATGCAGAGTAATTCATGTGAAATGCCAGGCTGGATGAAGCACAAGCTGGAATCAAGATTGGGAGAAATATCAACAACCTCAGATATGCAGATGACACCACACTTACGGCAGAAAGAGAACAGGATTAAAGAGTCTCTTGATGAAAATGAAAGAAAAGAGTGAAAAAGTTGGCTTAAAACTCAACATTAAAAAAATGAACATCATGGCATCTGGTCCCATTATTTCATGGCAAATAGATGGGGAAACAATGGAAGCAATGACAGACTTTATTTTCCTGGGCTCCAAAATCACTGCAGATGGTGACTCTAGCCATGAAATTAAAAGATGCTTGCTCCTTGGAAGACAAGCTATGACAAATCTAGACAGCATGTGAAAAAGCAGAGACTTTGCCCACAAAGGTCCTTCTAGTCAAAGCTATGATTTTTCCAGTTGTCATGTATGGATGTGAGAGCTGGACCATGAAGAAAGTTGAGCACCAAAGAATTGATGCTTTTGAACTGTGGTATTGGAGAAGACTTTCGAGAGTCCCTTGGACAGCAAGGAAATCAAACCAGTCAATCCTAAAGAAAATCAGTCCTGAATATTCACTGGAAGGACTGATGCTGAAGCTGAAACTCCAATACTTTGGCCACCTGATGGGAAGAGCTAACTCGTTGGAAAATAAGACCATGATGCTGGGAGAGATTGAAGGCAGGAGGAGAAGACAGTGACAGAGGATGAAATGGTTGGATGGCATCACCGACTCGGTGGACGTGAGCTTGAGTAAGCTCCAGGAGTTGGTGCTGGACAGGGAAGCTTGGCGTGCTGTAGTCCATGGGGTTGCAAAGAGTCAGACACAACTGAGCGACTGAACTGATACTGAACTGATACATCCTTTGATCCACCAAGAGCTTCTCTGGTTCTTTTCTTAAGGCAGTTACGTCTCTACTTTATTCTGTTGTTTATTCTTTAGTTGCTAAGTCTTGTCTGACTCTGAGACCCCGTGGACTGTAGCCAGGCATGCTCCTCTGTCTGTGACATTCTCCAGGCAAGAACACTGGAGTGGGTTGCCATTTCCTTCACCAGGGGATCTTCCCCAGCCATAGATAAATTCCACATCTCCTTCATTGGCAGGTTGATTTATTACCACTGAGCCACCAGGGAAGCCTTTCTTAATACTGTAGAGAGTCATTAGATACCTGGACATACAACTTTTTCTCATGTACACTTTCTACCATCTGTCCTTTCTTGAAGTGAAGAAAAGGCAGCCACAAAGTAGACAGGATGAGCTAGCATTTACACAGGATGTTAATAAATGAAGTTTTCACCTTCATTATCACAATTTCATGTGACTAATGTCATCAACACTATTCTCTCCGTTTTGTAGATGAAGAGACTCACATTTGGCTTGTTGGGTGACCTGAGAGTTCCCCAAGCACCTCTGCTAACATTTTACTCCAAATTATTCCCTGTTCCTGCTCCTTGGCTGGCTAACCTACCTTAACTGACCTGCTTCTTGGAGAGGCTGGGGCTGTGTTGGCAGAGACAGCAGCTTCCCTCACTAATGAGTCCCCAAAGTGGGGCCAAATGACAGAAAAGCCTCAGGTCCCTAAAGCTGATACCTATTAGAGTGACTCTGAAGCCCCTTGGGCTGGTCTTTCTCCCATTCACATCACATCCCCTCTCCCTTTCAAGCCCCCCTTTCTATGTCCCAGGGGAACCCAGGGGACATCTGTCCAGGAGACTGCCCATAGGGAAAAGCGCTGGTTCAGAGCGCTGAGCGAGCAGGTTGGCTTCAAGGAGACAGGGCTGGCCTGATTGCTCACAGCTTCCCCTGTCTTTTTTCTTAAATACTAAGGAGTTTTATTCTTTTTCATTTCTACATTTATTTTTAACTAATTTTTATTGGAGTATGTTTGATTTACAATGTTGTGTTAGTTTCTGCTGTATATCAAAGTGAATCAGTTATACATATATCCACTCATTTTAGATTATTTTCCCATACAGGTCATTACAGAGTATTGAGTAGAGTTCCCTGTGCTTTTTAACAGGTTTTTATTAGTTATCTAGTTTATATATAGTCGTGTCCATATGTCCAATCTCCCGATTTACCCCTCGCCCACCTTCTTTCCCCCTGGTAAACGCAAGTTTGTTTGCTATATCTGTGACTCTTTTTGTTTTGTAAGTTCATTTGTACCATTTTTTAAGATTCGACACATAAGCGATATCATATGATATTTGCTTCTCTCTGTGTGATTTACTTTACTCAGTATGACTGTACGATGGTTTCTTTAAAAACCTAAAAATAGAGCTACCATATGATCCACCATTCTCACTCCTGGGCATATATCTAGAGAAAATCATAATTCAAAAAAGGTACATGCAGCCCAATAATCATTGCAGCATTATTTACAACAGCCAGCACATGAAAGCAACCTAAACCCATCAACAGATGAATGCATAAAGATGTGGAGCATATACACAATGGAATAATACTCAACCATTAAAAAGAACAAAATAATGTCATTTCCATCTACATGAATGGACCTAAAGATTGTCTTGTCTTTCTCGTGATCTAGAAATTATCCCAATTGCAGTTGTTCTTTTGGATTGTCCATCATTCAATAAACATTTATTTAGCCCCTGGTATAAGACCAGGATTATTCTGGGCACAGAAGATTCAGTAAGGAAGCAGACAAGATCAAAATCCTGGAATAAATCCTTCCTTACATATGATGACATGTCATTTCAGGCTCCTATAATAAAGTATCAGACCATGTGGTTTAGGCACAGATATGTATATGTATTTCTAATGGCTCTGGAGGTTTGAAGTTCAAGATCAAGGTGCTGGCAGATCTGATTTCTTATGAGGGCTCTCTTTCTGGTTTTCAAATAGATGACTTTTTGTTATATCCTCACATGGCAGAGAGAAAGACCATCTCTCTCCTACCTTTTCTTATAAAGGCACTAATCCCCTAATGGGTCCCCATCCCCCTGACTTCATCTAAACCAAATTACATCTCAAAGACCCCCATCTCCAAATCCACTGGTTGGAGTTTAAGGATTCAACGCAAGAATTTGGGGAAGATACAAACATTCAGTCCTAAGAAAGTGCTAAAACCTTAACATCCCCTCACGAACCTCAAAGAACTACCCCTTCATTTACTTATTTATATATTTATTCAGCAAATACTTACTAAAGATCTACTATGTGCCAGACACTGTCATTTCACCTAACTGTCCTGAAAGAAAAACTGGCTAGCCCAGTTCACGTGTCATGTTTTCAAATCTCAACTGCCTTTCCTAAAGAGTCTTGGTTTCACTCTCCTTTTCTAGGCTATAGTGCTGTGTAGAAGCAAAGAGATGTAATCTCAGTAGATCATGTCTGTCCCAAGGTCAGCATCAGAACCAAATGATCTAGAAATCCACTCATGCATTCCTTCAGTCAACACCATCATTAGCCCTGTATGACGCACTGCAATTTTAAACAGAAATAGGGCCTCATCCTAATGTGAGCCAGGCTCCACTGAAACAGATGAAGAGAACTCAGTGGAAGGAAGATCAACTTCAGCATGTATACTTGCTCCCAGTGTACATGGGAGACTCCCTAACTTTCTCCCATGGAGATTCCATCTCAGGGAGGTCTGACTCAGGGCTCCAGAGTTGGCAGAGTTCACGTGCTTCTAAGGTAATGCTAAACTAGTGGCAGAGGACTGACAATGAAGCCAAGGTTGAAAGGAGAAGAAACTAGATATTTAAAAATATATAGATATTGATATACATAGTGTGTGTGTGGATTGTATCCACACACACAACATCATGGATTGTAGCCCGCCAGGCTCCTCTGTCCATGGGATACTCCAGGCAAGAATACTGGAGTGAGTTGCCATGCCCTCCTCCAGGGCATCTCTTCGACCCAAGGATCGAACCTGCATCTCCTGCTTCTTCTGCACTGGAAGCAGATTCTTTACCACTGCAGGACAGATATATATAGATGCAGATATAAAGATGCAAACAAAGATATGGATACAGATACACAGATAAAGATACATGGGTCTCATCCCTTCTGCCCCTTAGCACTGAGTCTAAATGCTCAGAAATTTGCAAATGGTTTCCTATCACATTGAAAGATGCTGAAAGGAATGTATCATAAAACTGAAAAGACTTTTGTCAGGAGGAGAGATATATACTTCAAAAGGTTTAGCTCATCTGTCACTGTGTCTTAACTTTACAGCAAAGGGAACTTGGCGCGGCAGGGCGTGGGGGTGAAAGGCCAGACTAATTTCACCTCTTCAGTTCCAGCCTCTAAACCTTGAGGCAGAAAAGAGGTAGTCAGAGCAGGTGGGGTGATACACAGCTTCTTGGCAGGCTAATGGTCTGACATCATACGACAGTTCACAGAAGCAACTCACAGCCCTCAGCTAGTAGAGCCCAGATACTCTCAGACTGAACTAAATTTAAAATAGTAGCTGGGGGACAAGTCTATGTGAGGTCAATAATTCACACTGGACCTCAGAAGTCTGGTGCTAGAATAAGCTATCTGCACAGGAGATGGGAGTTAGAGAGGCAATGCCTGGCCTCAGGCCTGTGTTGATTCAGGCACCAGATCCCTGCATTGGCATTGTGATCCCCAAAAGAGATCAATCTGTGCCCGTAAGAACTACCATATTTCACTTTCAAATCATCTGGATTCATAGTTTTATCTTCTACAAATCTTGCATGATGTGAATTTGTCATTACAAACTACAGAGGTAGCCAATCTTTTAAAAAATTTCTACACTAGGTACCCATGAAGCAGGAAAATAAATATATTCCAAAATTTCCCCCAGAGAACAAATTTACCATGATCGTTTCTAGGATATACCATCTCCCTTCTAATTTATCATTGGATAGTGGGTAATATAGTCTTCTTTTCAATAGACATTCCCTAAAATAAATTTATTGTTAGAAATAATTAGGAACATCACAGCTTCTTTAAGCAGCACTAGGTAGAACTTACAAATATTCTATTGAAATATACGTCTACAATAACACCTGTGTTGTGGATCCAAAAACAATACTAAGACAAAAGGGACTTTGGGACTTTGCAGCTGTCATTCACATTCTAATGAGAAAGTAACAAAATAGCAAACAACCTATCTAACTCTGATCAATTAACCACACTGTATATATGTACAAATCCTTAGGTGAAGGAAGGCACAAAGCAGGAATTAGAATTCTCGCCACTTAAAAACAAAATCCTAGCCTGCTTCTTTATACATGTGTGCTAATTTGGTTCATGACACACCAAAATCTTAAGTTAACAGACACTCAACAAGTGTTTATATAAAGGAAACTTACACATCCAAATGGCCATCCACTCCAGTGTTCTTGTCTGGAAATTCCCATGGACAAGAGAAGGCTTGTGGGCTACAGTCCATGGGGTCTCTAAGAGTCGGACACATAACTGAGCATACACATTCCCAAAAAGTGCTGACTGGTTAAAAAATACTTGATTATAAAATCAAAAGGAGAAGTGTTTTTAAAATGGAGATGCCAGCTGGCTGACCAAGGACCAAATCCAGCTACCAACTTGTTTCGTTTCTGATGTGGACGCCTTGCAGTGGGCATGTGAGTCCCTCCTCCTGATGTGGCCCTCATTGTTTATACTGTGAACACAAACCCCTTATGGCAAAGTAAACCCTCATTCACAAGGGATCCACTCATTCAGTAAGTAAGTATTCGAGGTACACCTAACACAACACAGACATCATTTTTGAGAGTGAGGATATGTGCTGTGCTGAGTCACTCAGTCATGTCTAACTCTTCGTGAAGAATATAGTAGGACACAAGTAAAAATTCCCCATTGGCAATGGATTTACTTAGAGAAACAAATAACTTCAGGTAATTTTAGCAAGTCGGTCTGCACCATGAAGCATATGCCATGGGAGAGAACAGGGCCATCAGAGAACAAACAGCCTCTCTAAGAAAGGGACAATTAGGCAGAGATGTGAATGATAAGGAGACGCTATCCATTAATATTTGGTGGAAGAAGATCCACCGGTGCAACGATCCAGCGGTAGGAACTAGGTAGGTACTTGTGAGAACAGGAAGAAACCAGAGGGACTCCCTATGAGCAAGTGGGAGTGTGTGGGGGGGAGGGTGACGTCAGAGAAGAGGACAGGGGCAGATACTCCAGGGTCAGCAGGCCATGGCAAGGTATTCTGATTCTGTTCCAAGTGCAACAGGAAGCTGGATGGAAGATGCTAAATAGGGTTGGGGATGGGGGGCTTGACTGATTTCCTATCAGGAGAACCCACTGCAGGTGTAGATCATAGGAGCAAAAGTGGCTGCAAGGAAGGCCAGTCTGCTGTGATAACCTAGAATGGTGGGAGTGGGGATAGGAGGGAGGTTCAAGAGGGAAAGAACATATGTATACTCATAGCTGGTTCCCGTTGTTGTATAGCAGAAACCAACACAGTACTGTAAAGCAATTATACCCCAATTAAAAATATATTTTAAAATGCATATATATGTATTACTATAATACATTAATGCATAATATATATCAATGTAATTTAATACAATAAAGAAATTAAAACTGAAAAAAAATTTTAAAAATAAAAAAAGAAGGCCAATGTGGAGACTCTCATGATGGTAAATACAAATGAGAAATGTCAGGGCCAAGAACTAGGGAGAGTGATGGAACTTGCAGAAGTGGTTGATTCTAGACATACTTGACGGGTAGCATCAGCAAGACAGGCAGATGGAGGGGTTCATATCATTCAATTTTATCTCCTGCCATCCAGGAACACTGTTGGGTCGACAGAGTGGTGCTCCGGGGTCTAGCCAAGGGCACACTCCCTGGGACTGATGCTACTGTGTTCTCACGGCATGTTGATGTTTAGTCGCCAAACTATGTCCAGCTTTTTGTGTCTCTACAGACTGTAGTCCGCCAGGCCCTTCTGTCCATGGAACTGTCCAGTCAAGAATACTGGAGCAGGTTACAATCTCCTCCTCCAGGGGACCTTCCTGACCCGGGGGTGGAGCCCGAGTCTCTTGCATCTCCTGCATTGGCTGGTGGACAGCCATCAGTTGTATTTTCAAACCTTAGGTAGTATTTGTTTGAAGAGCTGGGTGACAGTGTTGGATCTGCAGGTACCTCTCTATATAAAATCTCAAGACAGAACAATCTTCTCTCTGAGGCTCACATCTCTCTTCTGGAAATTGAAGCTGTTTAATCTGATAACCCACAGTTTCTGCTAACAACTCTAGCACACCAGAAAAAAAGCCTTCATCCATCGCAGCCCTCTCTTCTTCCCTACTGTGAATCCACAACTATCAGTAACGAAGACAGTTTACATTTCTAGGGCACTTGCTATTCTCTGGGAGAAGGAAATGGCAATCCATTCAAGTATTCTTGCCCGGGAAATCCCATGGACAGAGGAGGCCAGTGGGCTACAGTCCACAGGTTCACAAAGAGCCGGACATGACTGAGCAACTAAACAACAATACTATGCATAGGCCCCATGCTAAGGACTTTCATGCATCATCTCCACTAATTCCCATTCAATACAGTGAAGGAACTAGCACTGTCCCCATTTAAGAGACAAGACAAAAGAATCAGAGATAAAATAAGTTGCCCAAGGATAGCAGCTAATAAGGTAAGCTAGGATATCAACCTAGGAAATTTAAGTGTAGGACTTGAGTCTATAATCACCTTGATATACTACCTTCAATAAATGGCAAGTCTGTTCCTTCCTCTTCTGACTCTATTTCAGATTCTATCTATGCCCCTCACCTATGTTTTTCCTTGTACAAGCAAGCACCTCATTTGTTCAATCCATTCAAATAAAGGGCTCCTGAACCCCTCTTCCCTTTCTTGGATTTGGTATTTCCTCTTAGAATGTGTCGCCAATGCACTAATGCACTTCTCTCCATGTGACTCAACAATCGTAAAGTTCCCTGAGATTAATCCTTTCCATTGTACAGACATTAATTTCTTAAGACTGTACCAGTAATTCCTTCTGTGTGGGTATAAAACAGCACATAGGGAATTTCTGGAGAAAGAACACAGTGTTATAGATCAACAAACAGACACCAGACAAGGAATTCTGTGTTCAAGTCCCAACTATACTATTTATCAGCAAAGTGGCTATAAGTCACTTAACCTACCTGAATCTCCTCTCTCCGTCTGTGCAAGGGGAATTATAAAATCTACCATGTGAATTTATTTTGAGGATCAAATAAGATAATTTAGGTACAGGACTTGATACAGTTCCTGAAAGCTAAAAAAGTCTAAGTCTTAGCAATTACTATTTTTATGAGGGGAAAAGAAGAAATTGGATGGCATGGGACCCTAAATGCCAGAATACTGTACAGAAAACAATATCACTTAACTTCAGAGGTTAGTCTGTGAACCTAGACCTACCCTTCACAAACAGCATCCTGTTTAAAAATTCAGGCTCATGAAATTAGAAGATGCTTACTCCTTGGAAGGAAAATTATGACCAACCTAGACAGCATATTAAAAAGCAGAGACATTACTTTGCCAACAAAGGTCCATCTAGTCAAGGCTATGGTTTTTCCAGTGGTCATATATGGATGTGAGTTGGACTATGAAGAAAGCTGAGCGCCGAAGAATTGATGCTTTTGAACTGTAGTGTTGGAGAAGACTCTTGAGAGTCCCTCGGACTGCAAGGAGACCCAACCAGTCCATCCTAAAGGAGATCAGGCCTGGGTGATCATTGATAGGACTGATGTTGAAGCTGGAACTCCAATACTTTGGCCACCTGATGCAAAGAACTGACTCATTTGAAAATATCCTGATGCTGGGAAAGATTGAGGGCAGGAGGAGAAGGGGATGACAGAGGATGAGATGGTGGGATGGCATCACCAACTCAATGGACTTGGGTTTGGGTGAACTCCAGGAGTTGGTGATGGACAGGGAGGCCTGGCATGCTGTGGTTCATTGGGTCGCAAACAATCGGACACGACTGAGTGAATGAACTGAACTGAACAGAGTGACCAGCTGTGAAACCTCAGGCAACTTACTAGATCTCTCTAAGCTTCACTTCCCTCCAGGGTAAGTGAAAATGGCACAATGCTCTACTGGTTGCATGGTGTGAGAAAGACACAAAGTAATGTAGCACAAATATTTACCTTCTTGCCTGGGACAGTATGTGGTGAGGGCTCTATGAGAAATGGTAATAAGTACAGTCTTCCATTTAATCGGCACAGATTTATTATGCACCTACTGTGTGCTCACAATGCAGGGGCATGGGTTTGATCTGTGGTCAGAGAAGTTCCACATGCTGAGCAGTGCAGCCAAAAAAAAAAAAAAAAAAAAATCAAGCAGAGTGAAAGAAGAGGGATAGGACAGAACTTAATACGGGGTAACCAGGAAAGCACTCTCCAATTACAGGCAGGAGCCCCTAAACATGTTTTGCCCCAGTCCTGTTTTGAAGTCAAGAAGGGAGAAATAAATAGCTCAATTCCTGCACCTTGGCTTGGGTCTTTTTTTTAATATCCAGAAGTTTGCTTTAGTACAGATTGTTAACAACTAAAGACATAATTTCCATTTGGCCACACTCTAATGAATAAAACATCACCAGGAAGAGAAGGCAGGATGTGATCTGCTGGAGGCTACGCACAGAGCATCAGAAATCAAAGCCTCTGATCCCGGGTAGCCACCGCAACAAGATGCAAAGAGTGCTCACATTCCCAGGCACTTAGGAAGAGAGAGAAGTTAATGGAAGCGAATAACACATCCCTGATCTACTGTTCCATTTCAGAAGAACTGTGCTTTTATCCAACCAGCCAAAAGTAAAATAAGAGGAAAATGGACTCCACTGGAACATCTTGAATTAGAAATCTCTTCATACTGAGGTCTTTTGTGCCTCTGGCATCAGAAGACTGAGAAAGTGGAGCTATTCTCTTGTTTTTTCACTATTTACTCAGACTCATAAGAGTCTTCTGGGACACCTGGGACACCTGGGACATTGGCTTTCAAATCAATCCAGCAGACGTTGATTGATCTCCCAGTGCATTGCAGAATACCAGAATAGAATATAATGCATGTCCCGACTAAGCTCATAGGTAAGTGGCAAAGACAGCCAAGCAGGATCAGGGAAATCATGGAAGAACATTTAACATGGAGGAAGGAAAGAAGGAAGAGGATCATGGAGTCACGCCTCCCAGAAATGACAAATGAATTGGGCTTTGGAAAATGGTAAGTGAGCAGAGGGGATGAGAAGATCATGCCAGAGAGATGCAACGGCATGAATGGAAACATCATTTTGAAACAGGATGGCACTTTCAAAGGAACTGTCAACAGAATCGAGGATCTCAGGACGTAGCATAGAAGGGGAATGAAGTCAGAGAAAAAGTTCAAAAGTCAGGTAAAGGTCCAAACCTGAAGAATCTGGTGGCCCTGCTTTTCTTAGTTTGACAACGTGTGAAGAGGGCACTCATGGGCTGTCCATTTAAAAACAGTCATTTTAAAAATTTCATGAGTTAATTCTGTTCCTCACAGTCATTCACACATTCATCTCCAACTTTAATAACTTGTTATTTGTGGTCTGAGATCTACCCTATCCCCTCGGGAGTCACATGTTAATGTATGAAATTGAATTTATGGCTGCTGAAGGGTGACAGATTAATAGCATGATAAATTAATCTATTCACCCATATACTAAGAATAGAAAACCTACACAGAGGCAGTTCAATCTAATACCATTTATTATTAAGCCTTAAAACGTAAGCCCAGAGAAATGAGATGAAAATTTATAAGCCAAGACCGAAGAGCAGGGGGCCTGAGATGGCTGTGACCACAGGGAATACCATGCAGTATGTTTTCTAAAACCCTCTCAGGAAGACCTTTCCAAACAAGAATTTCCTACTTCTACAAAAATTCTATTGCATCTATATTGGAGCAAATAGCAATGTTCAATTGCTTCATTGATATATAAAGGAAGCCATATGAAAATATGAGTTCTTCTAGTCTATTATCAATAAATAATCAGACAATGGGGGTAGTAAATCAATAAATAATAAGGAACATGAAGTCACTGAGATTTTCTTTCTCCTTTTTGGGAAGAAAAGGAAACGGCTGGGGTGGCGGGGGTACTGTGATAATTCCTCACTGGCATGGCTTGAAAACATCATAGAATACATAGCCTGTATGCCATGATTCTCCATTCTAAATCAGATGATTGTTGTTGTTGTTGAGCTGGTAAGTCATGCTTAACTCTTTTGCATAGTTGGTAAGTCTTTTGTGATTCCATGAACTAGAGTCCAGAAGACTCCTCTGTTCATGGGATTTCCCAGGCAAGCATACTGGAATGGGGTTGCCATTTCCTTCTCTAAGGGATCTTCCCAACCCAGGGAATTGAGCCCGACTCTACTGCATTGGCAGGCAGATTCTTCACCACTGAGCCACCTGAGAAGCCCTCAAATCAGACGTTGTGTGCTGCTAATCCATTGGCATTTTTTCTCCCACAATCCTCAACCCAGGGGCCCCCAAGTCACCACTGTGCAGCTGGCAACCCTCAGACAACCCATCTCTCTGACAAAACCAGGTTCTCTCCATTCACAGCCATCTTCTTTTCCCTCCCCAGAGCTGTCTTCCTAACAGTAAAAGCTAACCTAGAAGGATACACTCCAATTTCTTGACCTAGTCAAAACAGTCTTTCCAATTTGGACTCCTATGCCTACTGTTTCTAGCCTCACCCAAATCCCTTTCTCTTTTGCATACCCTAATTCAGCCATCTACATCACACCACAGACTCTCAAAGCTTTTTACCTGGTAAAACTTCATCCTGCCAAGTGCAAGCCAAGTGTCACCTCCAGGGTGAGTCCTTCCTTAGCAGACAGCTGCCAGTGTCCACTCCTTCCAGTTCAGGGTGCCTCCTTTCCCTACTCTCAGCACATACAATTCAAAAGAGGTTATAGGAGAGATTCCATTGAGACAGGCTGGGACCTGAGACCTGGGACTGTTGGCTGCAATGCTGCAATGCCTGCACCAGGACACAACTCTCCTCCGGCTAAAAGTACCAAGAAACAGTATGGGACTAAAAATAATTGTGTGCATGCACATTTGGGGCAAATACTGGACCCAAGAGATAAAGAGACCCAAAAAACCCATCTACCACTTTTAAAGAGCCTGGAGCAGAAGCAAGGGGTCAGGAGCCACAGCAGGGTACTGCGCATGGCCCTTGCAGTCAACACCACCTAAGGGGGGGCGCCAAACACCTAAGCCACCCCTTCAGCCTGACCCCTGGATGACCCCTAGCCTCATCCAGCCCCGCTTCATCCCATACAAGAAACAAGCTCACCCATCTGTCAGGAAGTAAGCAAGCCAGCAAGGGAATCTGTTGTTTGTTCTTGCCCCTTCCTGCTACATCAGGGGCCCCTGTAAAGCCTTGCCTGAATTTCTTGTCTGGCCTCTAGTTAATTTCTATAGATTGGGGAAGGCCAAGAACCCTGGTCAGTAACAACATGATCTAAGCCTGGCCAGTGAGAATGGCATCGCCCTAGACACAGGAACCGACTCAAACATGGACACGCAACAGCCGCTGGGCCAGTGTACTGCTCCACACTCCAGAATAGAGGCATGAATAGAGTCTGGTAAAAATCATCCAACAACTGGAGACTACCACATCTGCCATATTATGGGGAGAGCTTCCAGAAGAATTAAACCTTCACCAAGGAAGAAATAGTCAAGGAAAAAAGAGGCATACTCTGAGTGACTGTATTTGAGAGTTTGGACTGTTTTTGTTTTGTTTTGTCCTTAAGGTTATGTTGAATTTTCATTTGTTAAAAGGATTTAAGTAATTAGGTTTCCCAGGTGGGCTTAGTGGTAAAGAACTCAAACTCAAGACCACTGTTCCTCACGGTCACTATTCTTCGTTCCTTTTTCTAAGAAACAGTCACAAAAACCAGTGCAAAACCATCAAAAAAAAAAAAAAAAAAAAAGAACTCAAACTCACCTGGCAACACTGGAAACTAAGAGATGTGGGTGCGATCCCTGGGTCGGGAAGATGCCCTAGAGAAAGGCATGACAATCCACTCCAGTATTCTTGCCTGGAGAATCCCATGGACAGCGGAGCCTGGCAGGCAATAGTCCATGGAGTCATGAAGAGTCGGACACAACTGAAGAGACTTAGCAGGTAGGGATGCATACTACCCTAGTTCCTCCCAGAAAGATGATGACTACATCCTCTGTGGTCCCACAGATCTCTGTTTAAAACCCCCATATAAGGGACTTCCCTGGCAGTCCAGTTAAGACTTTGCCTTCCAATACAGGGCGTACAGGTTCAATCCCTGGTCAGGAAGCTAAGATCCCCCATGCCTCGTGGCCAAAAAAAACAAAACATAAAACAGAAGCAGTGCTGCAAGAAATTCAATAAAGACTTTTAAAATGGTCCACACCAAGAAACTATATATATCAGTTCAGTTCAGTTGCTTAGTCATGTCCAACTCTTTGTGACCCCATGAACCGCAGCACGCCAGGCCTCCCTGTCCATCATCAACTCCCGGAGTCCACCCAAACCCATATCCATTGAGTCGGTGATGCCATCCAACCATCTCATCCTCTGTTGTCCCCTTCTCCTCCTGCCCTCAATCTGTCTTTGAAAAAATAAAAAGTAGAACTCCTATAATAGCAATTACCACACCCTATTATCATTTATTTGTTTCCACTCTGTGTCTCCTACTAGTATATGAGCAGTGGCTATGTCTTACTCTTTTTCTGGGATACCAGAACCTGATACATTGTCAGTGGAATGTGTGTTGAATGAGTCATCCAAAAACTAAAAACACGTCATCCATTTCCAGCTTCTGCCAGCAATGTCAAGGAGCCAAAGGACCGCACATTATCCCACCTCTTCAATCCACTCCCATAACTTCCAGTGGAAACAAAGGTAGTCATAGCTCTGTACTAGTGTGCAAGTCTCTCAAATCCAGTAGTTAAGACTCTGTGCTTCCACTGTATGGGGCGAGGGTTTGAGCCCTGGTCAGGGGAACTAAGATTCCCACATGCCACACAGTATAGCCAAAAGCAAAAACAAAATCCTACAAACAGAACAATGACAAATAAGTCCAAAAATATTTGCCTCTTTTAAAAAAAATTTAAAAAGACCACATCAGAGCCTCCATGAGGCTGGTGTTCCATGAAACATAATATTAAAATTCTGTTTATTGTATGTAGGAACTTCAGGAAATTTATCAAATATAAATACATATAATATATAAAAATATATTATAAAATTATAAAAATATATATTATATATATATATATAATAAATTATATAATTATATAAATATCAACCATGGGAACTAAAATTCAATCCAATCTTTTGGACAGGTAGGACCAAGAATGTATTGAAAATCTGGGCAGATAAATATGAAAATGTTTAAATAGTTATCTCAAAGTGATAGGACGTCAGGTGATTTATATTTTTACTTTCTTCTTTATTTCTCATGCTTCCCAGGTGGCGCAGTGGTAAAGAATCCGCCTGCCAATGCAGGAGACACAAGAGACATGGGTTCAATCCCTGGGTCAGGAATATCCCCTGCAACCTACTCCTCTATTCTTGCCTGGAAAATTCCATGGACAAAGGAGTCTGGTGGGCTACAGTCCATGGGGTCTGCAAAGAGTTAGACACACCTGAACAGGCACAAAAAGTTTATTTCTTGTTGTATTGCCTTTGTAACTTTATTTTAGGAGAAGTATAAATTTACATCATAATAAGGAAATTAAAAGTAGTTTTCATGTTAACAAATAAATTAAAATGTCTCCTTTGGCCTAGAATAGAACAGAGAAGCCCCGTATCTTTAAATGAAACAGAGACTCAGCTGCCACTTCAACCTCATGCACCAACCCATCCTCCTCAGACCCTGACATTTGGGGCAGAATCACAAGTAATTCCTCCTATCTCTCAGCTCACTTGATTCTGCAGACACAGCCCTTGATCTCTACACATTAAGAAAACATCCGCCATCCCATCCAGCAAACTCAACAACAGCACCACTAACTGTATCTGTCATCCTAGGATATTCACACCCAGTGGTTCAGAAAGAGTAAATATACATCATGATACAGCCATATGGCAATCAAAAGAAATCATGTTTGCAATTAAAATTTCATGCAGTCGCTCAGGGCCTGTCTTGAGGTTTCAGCTAAAAATTAAGACAATAAAAGTCAATCTTTCTCAGTGAGCGTTCTACTGCAGATACTATCAGCTTCTGGAATTAACTTAGAGACTAAATATCAAGTGTCAGACCCTGAAGAGCACGTTTGAAAACATGCCAGATCCCATACATTGCTCATCACAAGAATATACTGCAGGACTTCTCTGGTGGTCCAGTGGGTAAGAATCCATCTGCTGATGCAGGGGACAAGGGTCCGATCCGTCATCAGGGAAGACTGCACATACCACAGGACAACTAAGCCTGAACGCCACAACTGCCGAAGTCTGCAAGCCCTAGAGCCTGTGCTCTGGGATAAGGGAAGCCACCGCAATGAGAAGACTGCACCCTGAAGCAGAGAGTAGCCCCTGCTCACCAGAGCTAAAGAAAGCCCTGGCAGCTGTGAAGACCTAGCGGAGACAAAAATAAATGAATAAATTTTTTTTCAAAGGCATAGAGAACAGACTTTTGGGCACAGTGGGAGAGGGAGAAGGTGGGATGATTTGAGAGAGTAGTATGAAAACATATACATTACCATATGCAAAACAGATAGCAAGTAGGGATTTGCTGTCTGACAGAGGGAACCCAAAGCCTGTACTCTGTGACAACCTAAAGGGACGGGATGCGGAGGGAGGAAGGTTTGAGAGGGAGGGGACATATGTAAACCTATGGCTGATTCACACTGAGGTACGGCAGAAGCCATCACAATATTGTAAAGTAATTATCCTCAGATTAAAAATAAAATTTAAAAAAATTTAAAGGATGTAAGTTTAAAAAAAAAAAAAAAAGAACCTATTGTAGGTAGAGTGAGAATAGTTATTTAAGTGGTTGACCATGGGCTCATCCCCCTAGTTGTAATCCTTAACAGTCCCAGATCCAATCTCCTTCTGGGCTTCCACAGCCGCCCACCTCATGCTCAGCCTAAATGGAATTGTCCAAAATCCCTATTCCCTAATGTCAGCTGACATTCATCAAGCACCACTTTGGTGGCAGGTACAGAAACGATGTGCTTATGAAATGTTCAACAACCTGTTCCGGATGAGATGGAGCCCTGGTTTGCAGTATTTGGCAGCGTCCATAGGAAACTCCTCTAACTGCGGCCAGTTTCAATCGACCAGCATGACGTCATTAAACATGGAGCTGGCAATGGATGCTCGGTACTCATCCCTTTACAGCAGGTCCCCGCTACGGACGATGGAGATGTAGATAACTTCAACAGCATGACTAACAGCAAAAGGCAGAAAAAAGACTGGGAAGAGGTGAGTCTGCAGTACTTCTTTGTCTTTTGATAAAACGTATTTAATGACAGTTTTATGTAATTCTGTGTCTAGTAATGGCTATATCATACAACCCACTTACAATCTTCCTGAAAATTTAACCTTTGGCACCCTCAAATCATTAGGAGCCAACTCCTGCATGGCACTGGTGCCAGGCCTTGTGATCAGGTCTGGGGATCCATGAATAAAATATAGTCTCTGCCCACAAGAAATACTCGGTCCCTAAATAGACAGAGACACAATGAAATCACAGCCAAGTGAAAATGGCTAAGGGGAAGTCTCTACAAAACACCCAGAGCACAAACAAGCCTGTGGGGAAAGTCGGGGGAGAAATTCAGAATGCGTTCTGCAAAAGATACAACATTTGAGCTGAGTCTCAAAGCATGCTTTGAAGGGGATAGAAAAGAGTGAGGGAAGCAAGATAGAGACACTGGCATTTTTGGTCCCAGGAAAGAGCACTTGCAAGGGTTTAAATGTTAGAAAAACAGAAAAACATCTATTTCTGCTTTATTGACTATGCCAAAGCCTTTGACTGTATGGATCACAATAAACTGTGGGAAATTCTTCAAGAGATCGGAATACCAGACCACCTGACCTGCCTCTTGGAAAACCTGTATGCAGGTCAGGAAGCACCAGTTAGAAATGGACATGGAACAACAGACTGGTTCCAAATAGGAAAAGGAGTATGTCAAGGCTGTATATTGTCACCCTGCTTATTTAATTTATATGCAGAATACATCATGAGAAACGCTGGGCTGGAGGAAGCACAAGCTGGAGTCAAGATTGCTGGGAGAAATAGCAATACTTTAGATATGCAGATGACACCACTCATAGCAGAAAGTGAGAAGAATTAAAGAGCCTCTTGATGAAAGTGAAAGAGGAGAGTGAAAATGTTGGCTTAAAGCTCAACATTCAGAAAACTAAGATCATGGCATCTGGTCCCATCACTTCATAGAAAATAGATGGGGAAACAGTGGAAACAGTGGCTGACTTTATTTTTGAGGGCTCCAAAATCACTGCAGATGGTGACTGCAGCCATGAAATTAAAAGATGCGTACTCCTTGGAAGGAAAGTTATGACCAACCTAGATAGCATATTAAAAAGCAGAGACATTACTTTGCCAACAAAGGCCCGTCTAGTCAAGGTTATGGTTTTTCTGGTAGTCATGTATGGATGTGAGAGTTGGACGGTAAAAAAAAGCTGAGTGCCAAAGAATTGATGCTTTTGAACTGTGGTGTTGGAGAAGACTCTTGAGAGTCCTTGGACTGCAAGGAGGTCCAACCAGTCCATCCTAAAGGAAATCTGTCCGAACATTCATTGAAAGGATTGATGCTGAAGCTGAAACTCCAATAGTTTGGCCACCTGATGTGAAGATCTGACTCATTTGAAAAGACCCTGATGCTGGGAAAGATTGAGGGCAGGAGGAGAAGAGGATGACAGAGGATGAAATGGTTAGATGGCATCATTGATTCAATGGACATGAGTTTGGGTAAGCTCTGGGAGTGGTTTTGGACAGGGAGGCCTGGTGTGCCGTGGTCATGGGATCGCAAAAAGTCGGACATGACTGAGCAACTGAACTGAACTGTAGGAAAAAAGCCAGGTATTGTTTGTAGATTTCAAGGCATTTGAAGCACAGAGCGTGTGGGAAGGAGGAATAAGGAATGAATGCTCAAGTGCTTCTCTGGTGACTCAGGACTAAAGAATCCTCCTGCCGATGCAGGAGACAGGGGTTTGATCCCTGATCCGGGAAGATCCCACAGGCCAAGGAGGAACTAAGCCCATACATCACAACTACTGAGCCTGAGTTCTAGAGCCTGAGAGCCACAACTACAGAACCCTCTCACCCTACAGCCCGTGTTCTTCAATAAGAAAAGCCATCACCATGAGAAGCCCACACACTCCGCAACTAGAGAAAAGCCCACACAGCAGTGAAGACCCAGCACAGCCAAAATTTTAAAAATATATTTTGAAAATTTCACAACAGAACACTCAAGTTCTTCTTTCTTTATGTCAAAAACTCATGCACATGAGGGTGGTCTTCAGGTACTTGAATCACGTGGTTCTCAAATAGATTATTCTATCAACCTCCACCAAGCCTTTTTAGTATGTGTGTATCACTTCACATTCCACGGGAAACAGGGTGAGCTTCTCAAAAGTTTCTATAAATGAGATATATACTCCCCACCCCAAACTGCTCACTGAAGCCACAGAAAGCAATAGTAAGAGAAAGACCATCCCTCATTGACTCTTGTACCAAGAACATAAACATACTGAAGGTCACAGGGGTGTACTGTGTGATATATCTCCCGAATCACCTTTCAGTTATTAACCCAGATGTTGGAATACCACCTGAATATAGCCGTCAACATCAGTCCTCTCTGCAAATGGCCTCATTTCATGGTTGCACCCCTAACCAGGGAAGCGTGCATCCAATAGATGGTAAATGAGGGCTTCCAAAGGTCTTGGCTATTTGCCTGAATTCAGGACAACTCTGAAGGAAGTTCCCTGTTGGAATGGATGGGAATTTCTTGAGAATGAATCCTTTTATCCAGTCTTGCTTTCTTCTCCTACATTCCACAGGAGTTCATCCCATTAGACTTTCTGCATTTTTTTCTCTTTCTCAGAGTCTTTTTCCCAGGAAATCCAACTTGCCACAAAAACTAACCAATGAAGTCTCCATTCCTTCCATCAGCCACTAAATTTTGTTAAGTTCTGACCATGTGCCAGGCGCTTTCTGCAGGGCACTAAAATTTCAAACATGAACAAAATAATTTAAAACTAAGTATGTAATCCTGGATTCAATAAGTCTAGTGAAGAAGATGAATATATACCAAGTACTCATACTAATGAAAGTACAGGAGGTACAAACACAAAAATAACTGCCCAGAAGGCAAAGAATAATTTCCAAGACAGTATGTCATACAGGAGCAAACTCTGCTGGATACTGAGATGAGGGAATGCAGTGTCAAGAATCATGAACCGTCTCAACAATCCCACTACTGGTCATATACCCTGAGAAAACCATAACTTAAAAAGACACACGAACCCCAGTGTTCATTGCAGCACTATTTACAATAACTAGAAGCAACCTAGATGTTCATCTACAGATGAATAGATAAAGAATCTATGGTACATATATACAATGGAATATTACTCAGCCATAAAAAGGAATGCATTTGAGTCCGTTCTAATGAGGTAGATGAACCTAGAGCCTGTTATACAGAGTGATGTAAGTTAGAAAGAGGAAAACAAATATCATATGTTTACACAGATATATAGAATCTAGAAAGATGGTATTGATGAACCTCTTTGCAGGGCAGCAATGGAGATGCAGACTTAGAGAACAGACTTGTGGACACAGTTGGGAAAGGAGAGGGTGGGATGAATTGAGAGAGTAGCATTGAAACATATATGTTACCATATGTAAAAGAGATAGCCAGCGGAAATTTGTTGTATGACTCAGGGGGCTCAAACACGGAGCTCTGTGACAACCTAGAGGGGTGGGATGGGAAGGGAGGTGGAAGGCAGGTTCAAAAGCCAGGAGGACCTACATATACCTATGGCTGATTCATGTTGATATACAACACATCATTGGAAAGCAATTATCCAATTAAAAATAAGTTTTAAAAAATCATGAATGCTCTGTTATTTTCCCCCAGATCCAAATTAACAAAATCAACCTGCCCCAGTTTTGTGGATGCTGAATGGAAGACATAGGACTCCAAAGTCATGGGCAAAGGACAGCTTACTACTCACAGAAAGAGCAATGGCCAAAGTGTTAGCATTTTTGCACCATTTCCCAAAGCTGCAGTGCCAACAGGGTGATGTGAAGAGGGTCTGGTGACACCTGCCAGGCGTTAGGTTGCACTTCAGGATAAGAGTGCTGAGCTTAGGGAACCCAGATCTTTTATAGTATGGATAGCAGGGTATGGAGCACTATGGATACCTAACCTTTGTTCAAGAGTGGTGGTGGGGAGGGGGTGCATCTAACTCTATCTTCCAAAGCTGTTCACCATACAAGCATCCCTGAAATGTTTATCTGAAACAGTTAAGTTCAAGGGATAGCCCTAGAGAAACATGCAGACACAAGAGAGGCCTATGTAGAATTATCCTGTAGTAGGTGGGATATATCTTAAGTCCCCTACATAGGAACCTTCAAGTTGCACATTTTTCGGGCTCGAATGTGTCCCTCTATGCCAGCTGTTGGACTGTACTCTACTATACTTTTCAAGGTACTGTACTACTGTAAGATTAAAAATGTTTTCTTTATATTTTGTTTTTACTTTTTTTACCTGCATATTGTTTGTATTATTATAGTATATATTATAAAGGCATTATAAACCTATTACAGTACAGTACTACATAGCTGATTGTGTTAATTGGGAACCTAGACTAACTTTGTTGGAATTGCAGATTGGACTTATAAACAAATTGGACTTATGAACGTGCTCTTAGAATGGAACTTGTTCGTATGTAGGGGACTTAGTGTATGAATCTGCCTCTTCATTAGAAGCCTTCACTTTAGGCTCTGTGTTTCTCTAACTCAGGCTTATTAGAGGCATGTTTATGATAGATAGTTGCCTTATCTAAAATAGGATCTGGGGTACTGTGTATTTCCTTTCAGTAGTACCTTGATTTGCAGGCTCTTAGGACTTCAAATGTAGGATATGAGGATTCCCTTTTTTTCCTCTCTTAAAGGAGTTGTGCGACTTAGAATTAGTCTGGGCAAATGTTGCATATTAGGTGATATACGGTATTGTAAAGGTATACTTAGACATCCAGAAATTGAAAGCATTCAGTTGCAACAGAAATGTTTACAACTTAATTTCTGGTGCTCGAGCTGTAGATGCCAAGGACCCAGAAAATAGACTTAGTTATTCACCAAGGCTTATAAGTCTATGTGGGATATGATAGGAGAAGATTGAAAAAGGTCCTCTCATGCAGACCCATTGCTACACTGACGTAATTTTCTAGAAGCATTTGTCCTTTGAATTAGGCATTTCAGAGAATATTCCCATTATGTATGTGGACGTGGTGCAGTCATAAAAGCCTCACAGATCACTGAGACAGATAAACCTCCACTTTCTGTGTATCTACTCTGGGGCCCCATAGCTACACATGGAATCAGGGTGGTATCATATTTGTAGAGGAAACATTTTAAAATTATTCTAGCATATTTCTACTTCCTGTGATGAAACACATTCCTGGGTAATCCTTATAAAGATAAATTTTACCATTTTCCCCTCAGATATTTCCTACAGAATAAAGTACTATGATATTTAATACAAAATGCTTTAGAACAGTGCTTTTCAAAGTGTGTCTCCCCCCCCGACCCCCCACCTCCACCAGCTGTGGAGCAGCCATGTCACCTGGGACCTTGTTAGACGCCAAGTCTCAAGTCCTACCTTCCACCTGCTCAATCAGAAACTCTGGAGCCCAGTGATCTGTGTTTTAACAAACCCACCAGGGGATTCTAAATATGTTCAGTAGACAACCACTGCTACAGAATTAACTGAGGCTGTTTCAGAAATGAACAGAACTGTTGAATCCAGGGTAGAGAAATACAGCCTGTCAACATTCAGCCTCTTCAACGTTAACTTTAATCTGAACCTTTCTTCCAACAGCCATAAACGAAAATGGTTGACAACTTTTATTTTATTTTGCAATTTAACAGCCTGGGCAATAAACCCAACCATCTGAATTATCTTTCTTATCCAAACAGAGCAGATTCTGGTCGGGTGTGATATACAGTGGCAACCTCAAGATTCACAGGAAATCAATATGCAAATCAATACATTTAGCTTCAAGTCTCGTCTGTCGAGTCTTTCATATAAAAAGGCTTCATTAGGAACTGGGTGAAATGCAACCAGAGACTGAACTCCCTATCCCATGCCAAAACTTTATCAATAATAGACCATTTTCCAAAAAACGACACAGGGATCAATAGCAAAGGCTATCCTGCCTTAGAAGGCTGAAAGCTTCATTCAGAGACAATCGGGTAACTCAACTTAGCACATGTTCAGTTCAGTTCAGTCGCTCAGTCGTGTCCGACTCTTTGCGACCCCATGAATTGCAGCACGCCAGGCCTCCCTGTCCATCACCAACAGCACAGTAGGAGCTCACAAATGGATGAAAAATATTATTCCTATTTAGGAAGAACCTGTGTTATCAAAAGCTCGACTAATCTTTAAAGGCTGGTAACTCTGACGATTATGCCATCCAGAGAGGACCACTGCAATGGTTCTCAACACAGGCTGCACAGGAGATCCTTTTATTAATTTTATTTTTGCTTTTGCTCAGTTGCTAAGTTGTGTCTGACTCTTTGTGACCCCATCATCTGTAGCCCACCAGGCTCCTCTGTCCATGGGATTCTCCAGGCAAGAATACTGGAGTGGGTTGCCATGACCTCCTCCAGGGCATTTTCCCAACCCAGGGATCAAACCAATGACTCTTGTCTATCCTGCACTGGGAGGCAGGTTCTTTACCACTAGGGCCACCTGGGAAGCCCAACTGAAAAGTGTTAAACGGCCCCAGGATCAGGTCATACACTCAAGTTTAGCAGTTGTTAAATTTTAGCATGGATTGGAATCCACTAGAAGGCATGTTAAAAAAACAAACAAACAAACAGAAACTACAGGGTCTTTTCCAATGAGTTGGCTCTTTGCATCAGATGGCCAAAGCATTGGAGTTTCAGCTTCAGCATCAGTTAAATCACCATATTTGGTATTGGGAACCCAACAACGATATTTTCTAAGTTTCTCAAGATAATTCCAATGTGTTGCTGAGGTGAGAAGCACCAGTCCGTGGGCCAACTCAACCTGCCCACGTGTCCAAGGACAATTCTCCAACACAGAACGTGTACGCAGCAGAACAGAAGCAAAAATAAACAGAAACACCTAGAAAATGTGTTCAGAAGCATGAGATAAGGGAGAGTTTCCCCCAAGGTTCCAAAGTTCATTAACTTAAATGACAATGTTATTTAAAATGTTCCCAGCCTCTGGAAACTGGAGAACTGGGGGAGGGGGCTAAAGGTGTGGTGAAGGAAACATCATCTGACCCTGTGAGTTGCACCAATCAGAAGAGATTATCTCAGCAGATCTAACTGCATATTGAGTGAGGCCACAGATGACCCATAATAGAGGTCATTGCATGGGTGTTGAGCCAGGGGAGCTGAGCAAAGTTTTGAGTGTCTGGTGGAGCACTTACTGTGTTAGGAAAGAGAAAGGGGAGACTATTGTGGCCTAAAAGTAAAAGACAGTGAAGATGCTAAGAAAGCAAAGACAAGACAAAAATCAGATCTCCTGGGAAGTTTGAGAGCAAAACTATTGGATGAATTAGATGAATGTGCATAGCTGGAAAACTGAGTAAGAAAAGTCAGACAAATCTATAGTTTAATTGGATCAAGGTCTGGGAACAGTTCTCAGATACAGTAAATAATAATAATAGCTATTAATATTATGTAAAATTTACTGTATGGATGTGAGAGTTGGACCATAAAGAAGGCTGAGCACCAAAGAACTGATGCTTTTGGATTGGGAAGTGGGAGAAGACTCTTGAGAGTCCCTTGAACTGCAAAGAGATCAAACCAGTCAAGCCTAAAGGAAATCAATCCTGAATATTCATCGGAAGGGCTGATGCTGAAGCTCCAGTACTTTGGCCACCTGATGCAAAGAACTGACTCATTGAAAAAGACCCTGATGCCGGGAAAGAGTGAGGGCAAAAGGAGAAGGGGAAGACAGAGGATGAGATGGTTGGATGGCATCACCGACTCAATGGACATGAGTTTGAGCAAACTCTGGAAAATAGTGGAGGACAGAGGATCCTGGCATACTGTAGTACATGGAGTTACAAAGAGTTGGACAGGACTTAGCAACTAAACAATACCAACAAAACTTATTGAGCTCTTTTATGGACCAGGCACAGTTCTAAACACTTTACATTTATTAACTCACGTAATCTTCAGAACCTATAGAATGAACAGTCTGAGCCCAGGGCAATGAAGTAACTTGCCCAAGGTCAGAGAGCTATTTAGGGTGGGGCAGGCTGCAGTGTGTGCTCCTGAACACACCAGCCTCTCCGCCCTGCACAGGAGCACCTGGAGAATCTACCTTCACACCCTTCACACAGCAGCAGTGTCTCTGAGTACTATCAAATTCAGGAGAAGGTCTTTGAATTCTAACACCATGTTAAATACATACTTTGAAGATGTGTGAGCTTCCCTGGTGTCTCAGATGGTAAAGAATCCATCTGCCAATGCAGGAGACCCGGGCTTGATCCCTGGGCTGGCAAGATCCCCTGGAGAAGGGAATGGCAACCCACTCCAGTATTCTTGCCTGTAGAATCCCATGGATAGAGGAGCCTGGTGGGCTACAGTCCATGGGATCCCAAAGGGTTGAACACAACTGAGTGACACGCGAGACTTCTGAAGCCCCCAGCATTTTCAGAAATCTCATTTTCCTTTTCTAACCACATGATGACAAATCTCAGTTTCCTTTTCTTTTTTTTTTTTTTTATTATTATTATTTTTTTTTTCCAGTGGGTTTTGTCATACATTGATATGAATCAGCCATGGATTTTACCAAAGGTGGCATGAAGGTACGACTGCTCCTCTTTTATTTCTTAGCTTCTTGGAAAGAAATTACAACAAAGAAGAAAAAGGCACGCAAAAAGCTCAAGTAACCATGCCCCTCCCATACAGCATCTTTTTGTTTCCCTGAAAACAAAAAACATATGTGGCATATAAATTATGACAGTTACTGAAATGGTAAAAGAATGAAAATACCTCACTAATGTGGATACCTACAATGAAGGTGCAAATCCTGAAGGGTTTATGCAGAAGAAAAAACAATAAGCTAGTGAACAAATATACTGAGCTGCAAAATAGAATAAAGAGGCCCAAATGTAGAGTACAGCCAGCCCAAGAGTCTGAAAGGGGCCTCGGGACTACATAGTGATAGATTTCACCAGGGGCCCCCACCACACCATCTGCCAGGGTACACTCCAGGAGCAGGGTATAGTCCTCTTAACCTATGAGATTACGGGTGTAAATTTACATTTGTTTATTGTCAATCTCCACTCCAGCATTCTTGCCTGGAGAATTCCATGGACAGAGGACCATGGCGGTCTACCGTCCATGGGGTCGCAAAGCATCGGACAGGACTGAGCAACTAACATTTTCAGTTTCACTTTCCCTCCTAGAATATAAATTCTAGGAAATCAACTTTGTCTTATTCCTACCATACCCACCTTTTTCAGAATATGGCCTGGAACATAATAGGTGGTTAGTAAATATTTCTTAAATGAATGGATCAAATCGCAAAAAAAAAAAAAAACAGAGTAATGCTAACATGCACTGCTAAGGCAGAAGCAGTAATATTAACCATTCACACTACAGATGGGAGGATATGTTGGCATGAAGTTGGACACTGAATGTGAAGAGCTTTAGGTATTTCCTCCTACTCTTTCTCAACAACATACTTCTACGACTCTAACTGAGAGAAAATATGAGATGCTATTAAATATTTATTTACAAATAGGTACCCTGCATTATTTACAGGAGCAAAAAGTTTAAAACAACCTACATGTCCAAAAAGAACATAGTAGTAAAATAAATTATGGTACATTCACACCATGGAGCTTTTAATGACAGGAAAAAGGTTCAAAATATAATGTAAATTTTTTTTTAAGAAGGAACAGAAAATAAAACATCACATACACTACAATGCCAGATACTTAATCACGTATTACCTAAGTGTAGAGAAAAGAGACTGGAAGGAAATATACCAAAATGTTCATGGCAGTGTTCTCTAGTTCTGAGATTGTGAATAAATTCTTTCTGTCTTTATGCATACTGACATTTTTCAAGCTTTCTATAATTTATTTTAAAACATTAATTACAAACAAGGAAAACATAGCTATAATTATATCTTCGTTCACTGGTGGCAAATAAATGATTGTAACAAAGGCAAAAGACTAATTCATAAAATTTTCTCTTTCCTTTTCATGGAAAAAAATTCCTATTTCATATTTATTAATTTTGTGCACACAGAAATAAACACTTGAACCGATGGTTAAACGCTCCAATGTTAGCACACTGATTGGTATAATAAGAAGTAGTTTCCAGAGTTGTACTTCTCTACAGCAGATCTCCTTTCAAATGAAACATTTAATGAAATACCCATATGCCAAAGGGAAACATAACTGATCTATTCAAAGTTGGGGTACAGACACCACCAATCTTCCCTGTCCCCTACAAGTACATCCTCGGGGACCTCTGAGTTCTTGAAAAACAACTCAGCCACTGTACTGAAAGCTCTGAAAATAAAAAAATAAAAAAAAATCTTTCCACATAGATTCTCAGAAGCTCAAACAAGGCTCCTCTCCCTCTCCCCTGGCAATGAGTTCTGTATGAGCTCGTTCTAACTGACTGGGTTTGTGCTCATGCATAACGGCTACACTATTTCCTGCTGGGTCTGTGATCATAAGCCTCTTTGAATCTGTCCACTCCAACATTAAAGTTTCATGGCACCTAAGCAGCACAAAGATACTCTTCTTCCATAAAGGATACTTCGGCACTGGTTTAATATTTTCATTTAATACTCTAACTGTTGTGACCACAACAGACGTGAGGGAAGGCAGCCCAGGCTGGTTGGATTTTCATTACACAGATGGCTGGTCTTAGGTTAATTGTTCTACGACCCAACTCCAGGGCTTGCTCTCTTCCACCCCAGGGTGTTGGCATTTTAACTGTGTTCCCTAGAATCCACTGTTTCCAGGAGGTGCATGGAAAAAACTGCAGTGGAATGGAGGGAGGGGAATGGTAAAAAGATCTCATTGAAATGGAGGAGAGACAGGGCAGACCAGTTCCACTCTTATCTGTCTTACACATTGGCATTTCACACACTATTTGATTTGAAGAAAGGGCACCACTGATAGAAACTGGAACTTGAAAGTCACTGCCTTAAAACTGTCTACCTCTAAACACCACAGCCCACCTGATCTTGCCCCTGGAGAGAAACAGAGGTAATTCGACAAGGTGGCAACAACCCCTGCCAACATTTGGCTGCAAAATAGTCAAGATTATTTCCTTTGTATCCTTCTCAAAATATATAAACAGACCTTAAGGGCATTATGAAATGCACCAGACAAAGACAAATACAGTATCATCTCGCTTATACATACAATTTTCTAACATCAGACTCATCAAAGTAGAGAGTAGATTGGTGAATGCCAGGGGGAAGGGGGAGAGGGAAATTGGGAGTTCCTGGTCAAAGGGTACAAACTTACAGTTACAAAATGAATAAGTTACAGGTATCTAATGTACAGCATGGTGACCAGAGTTAACAATACTGTACTGAATACTTGTAAGTTGCTGGGACAGTAGAGCTTTGCATATTCTCACCATAACAACAACAAAATGGTAATTATGTGAGATGAAGGATGTATGAACTGACCTTAATACATATATCAAAATTACATTTTATACCTTAAGCATATGTTTTCTCTCAAATATATCTCAGTGAAGCTGAAAAATAGATGCTTATCTATAATTGTTATAAAAATTTGTATAAAACTATATATATTTCAGCTTTGTTTTTTGCTTAATTTATCTTAGGTATTTTTTCATGCCATTAAATATAAATCCAGATTATTCTCAATGTACAAAATGTCACTGAAAGACTCTATCATAAATCTGCCTTCTCTTAAAATAATTTTCTAAACCACTGAACAGACAGGCAAGCTATTTTGCTGGGTCAGGAAGAGAAAGCCCTTCCCAACACCTGGAACTGTGGTTTAGAGTTAGTTAGCAGGTCTGATTCCATACCAACCTACCTCTGAGAGCTTAGGGAATGACCAATTCAATACATAGCTTCTGCAGTCGTCACAAACAGCCATTTTCGATCCACAGTCAGTGACAAAGCAACTTAATAATCCCAGTTAAACAGTGAAATCTTCCACTGTGGCCTGAGGCACAGCATGTTGGGGCTATTCCTGTCAAATTCTGTGCTTCATAAAACTGAATGAGTTGCTGGATGGGAATAATTCTAAACACGCATCAATAGTGTGATGCCTCGACACTTACCTCCTTGAGAATCCTCAGATCTCCCTCCTTGCTGTCAACTGCTTAAATGTTGCTGTACCTACTTGGAGGGGCATCTTGCTTCAATGCGGGTACTGAAAGGAGAAGAGTCCTGGGCAAGAACTGTCTCACCAGTGCCATGTTTTCTGAGTCACAGTTTTTGAAGTTCCATTCAAGATGACAAGGAGACAAGCCTGCTGAAACAGCCACCAGAAAGCCCTTGATTGGTACCCTTTTTTTTTTAAGTTCAATGTTTCTGGGACCATAAGACTCAAGTACCTTTGAATGAACTGATTTAACAAATAGTGACTTTTGGTTATTTTAAGTGAAAAGGTGCGATAACACAAGGGCTGGAAGGGCTAAACCTCTTCCACTCCTACTAGTCACTGCAAATTCATTCATCCATTTGTCAAACAATGGCCCTCCCTTGCTTACAACCTTCCAATGACACCCAGTGACATGCTGAAAAAACAGCAGGTTTAAGAGCAATAACACAATAAGCTTTGGGTTCATGAAACAGAAGGAAAACTAGTTTCCCTGATATAGAGAAAAGGAAAAGGCTTGAAATGACATTGGATGACTAGGCCGGAGCCAGATCATATAGGTTATAGAATATGGTCAGGACATTTTCATTTCAGGTGATTTGGAAAACCACCAGGTGGTTAAATCCAGGGAGAGGCTTGATCCAACATTCTAAAAGTCTGACTTTAGCTTCTCTGTAAAGAATGGCTTGGAAGAATGTACCTGTTTCTCATCTTTGGCCCTGCTGATAGACCCCAGAACTGAAGGAGCACAAGTGGACTCATGGCTGCCCAGGGGGCTTTGTCCCTCTCTTTGCCCTAGAGAAGTTCTCTATTAAATATGCACCATTCATTAGCAAATGAGATGAGTTCCAAAGTGGGACAACATCAGCACAAAATCAGTGCCCATTTCTGAGCACCCACGAATGTAACACACCCTTAGTAAAGAAGAATGGCAGATTTCACCACTCATGATCCAAATTATAAAGCATCTGCTAGGTATTATTATTTAGATGATAAGTAACAGTCATGCATGTTGATATGATGTCTTATAGATCTTAGTAAGGACATACCATTTGTTAAAGCCAATATAATGCCAATGATGGTTTCTACTGATGTTCTAGCTCAATGGATGGGATGAAAGAGATTCTGTATACCCTCAGCTGATCAGCAACACAGCTTTCTCTTCATGCCATCTCAATTCAGCAAGCTGCAGAGAGGGGATTATACTAGGATGAGTCAGATGGGAAACTGGGAAGAGTCTGGGCAGAAAAGAGTATCACTTCCACATAGATAAACGCAGCCTGCCCACCGGTGATCAGGGATTCTCAAGGAGGAAGACAGCTCCAGGTACCCACACTTCCCTGCAGTTTTCTGGTATTAAATTGAGAACATCCGGACTCTTAGTAGGGTGAGGAGACGGGCTCTCCACAATAGCCCAACCCTCTTGTTACTTGCCCTTCCCATGTATCACATCTTCTCCAGGAAGAGAAAACTGCTCCAAGAACACGTCGAACTGAAATGTTTCTGTCTCACCACCTCATCAGAAGTCTGCTGGTGACACCTCATGCGCACGTCTGTTTCTACAGAAAGCGATTCAGTCCTATTAGTGAGAGCACAGACTGCAAGGACATTCTGTGGGTCGAAAGGAAGGAATCGAGTGAGAATGGGGTTATCAAAGAACTCCCTGAATATCTCTCCTCCCACAGTAACATCAAAACAAAGGACAGTGACAAGGAAAGAAGGGCCTCTGTTGGCCTCAACTGTTGGCATTTTGTATCAGAAGATCCAGTAGATAGAGATAAGAAAGGACTCTTCCACTGCTTTCCTTGGGTCTAATTCAATCCTTATTCTTGACACCTTAAGCTCCTTGACTAAGGCACCAGTCTCCACAGTGCCCTATGCTGAATACCAGTTTTCACAATCCACCTTTCAGATATCCACAGTCACCACTTATAAATAACGTTGCTCTCAAGTCAAAGGTAAGTGTCCAGCCACCTGATCAGGGGGCTGGGGTGCACGGCGGTGCCAAATGAGCATATATCACATTTCAATACTTCTCACTCACCAGCGATTATGGCAAGGGGGTTTGTAGGCACTGTACAGAAAGACAGACAAGGCCCCTGCTTTCCGGCTGGGAAAACAAACAAAAATTAAATGAAGAGGCCAATGACCAAACATGAGATGAACAGTAAACACAGGAACCTATGATTGAACAGGAGCATTTCATAGACTTCTGTGAAGACAATAAAACAGAGTAAGAGGATACTCCCAACACCGTGGGCGAGGGGCTTGTAGATGTCACTCCAGGAAGAAGGGTGTTTCCTAGGGTTGCAGTAGTAAAGTACCCAAAACTGGGAGGTCTAAAACAACACAAATGAAGTGTTTCCTAGGTGTTTCCAAAGACTTGTTTCCTAGGGCTGAGGTAGCAAAGTACCCAAGACTGGGGGGTCTAAAACAACACAATTCTCTCGCAGTTGTGGAGGCCAGAGGAGAGAAACTGAGGTGACAGAAGGGCCACAGTCCTACAGTTTCTAGGAGAGGATCTTTCTTTGCCTCCTCTAGCTTCTGGAAGCCAAAGGTGTTCCTTTTTTTTTCTGATTGATTGATTGATTGATTTGACGGCACCGAGTCTTAGTTGCAACATGTGGGATCTGGTTCCCTGTTTGTGCTCATGCGCCGTTGCTTCAGTCACGTCAGACTCTTAGAGACCCCATGGACCGTAATCCACCAGGCTCCTTGGGCCATGGGATTTTCCCTGATCAGGAACCAAACTCTAGCCCCCTGTGGTGGGAGCATGGACTCTTAGCCAGTGGATCACCAGGATGGTCTCCAGAGGTGTTCCTGGGCTTGGGCACTCTATGACAAAGTAACTCCAACCTTTGCCTCCATCTACACGTGGCCATCTGTATGTCTCTGTGCCCGAATTTCCCTTGTCTTATGAGGACATGAGTCACTGGATTAAAACCAGTCCTAAAGGGCTCTTCTGAACTTGATTACATCTGCACAGATTACATAGGCATGCCTTGTTTTACTATGCTTCTTCATTCCATGCTTTGCAAACACTGCTTTTTTTTTTTTTTTTTTTTTTTTTAACAATTGGAAGTTTTGTGGCAACCCAGAAGATGGCTCCCACTTCTCAGCAATAAAATATTTAACTCAGAAATGTATATTTTTTTCAGTCATAGCACTATTGCACACTTAATAGACTACAGTATACTGTGAACGTAACTTTTATATGCACTGAAAAACCAAAATAAGTGTGTGACTGCCTTTACTGTCAAGTTAGCTTTATTTTGATGGCCTGGAACCAAACCTGCTATATTGCTGAGGTTTTGCCAGTATTTTCAAATAAAGTCACATTCGAAGATACTGGAGGTGAGGATTTCTATCTTCCATTGCAGGTAGGGATAGGGGAGGGGTGAGAAAGGGTGACACAGTTCAACCCGTAAGAAGCAGTGACATCTGAGTTCAGCTTCACAGCCGCTGGCCTGGTGACAGTTTTGGTGAAGAAGTTGCTTAGATAGGTTCTCCAGAATGAGAAACACATGTGATGATGTCATAAGCCATTTGAAGCAAGACGCCAAACTGATGAGAAAATAATCGTGAATACGAGGAAAGCTGTCTTCACAGCTCCCTGTGGTAGCATTACTTGCAGTGACGAAATAGAAATTCACATGAGTAACAATCAGGAAAGGGTACAGGGAGCTGAAGCTTCTGTTCTGAAGTCAGCCAAGTTGATATTTGTGAAAAAATATGCAGAATAATGAGAAAATGCATATGATATGTTAAGTTAAAAAGTGGGACACATTTTATGTATTTTAATTAAATGATGCCAATATGCACATACATATCAGACTATCAGAATTACCATCACCTGACATCATCATGGTTGTAAAGTTGTTGAGAGTAGGAATTTCTTTCTTTTAATTTCTGGATATTTGGGTTAACATTCTTTTTTATGATGAAAATTTCATAGGAAAAAAAAGTGCAATTTCAAACAAATTGTTATGACATATTTAAAAATAACAGTCATGTGTGTGCTATAAAATCTACTTAATCCCAGCATCTTGTTATATGCGCTTCAGATTTATTTTCCAAGAAATAAAGCATTACAGTTATCACTGAAACCCCCTGTGGAAAGATGATGTTTTCAAATCAAGCATTCAAGGCAAAGAAAAATTTCTTACAATATTCTTAAAGTAACGTGGCTTTGTGAAATGAATGCAGTTGTCATCCGCTTTATGAAACAGAGAAGCTTCCACTGCAGTTGAAATTATTTCTTGAAGAGAAAAACTGTTGTTTCCCAGAACAAAATGGCTTTTACTCTACTATAAGAAAGCTTATATACTATTCAATTTCCCACATTTTAGGAGAAATATTTTGAGGCCATGCCATGCAGCAGGATTTTAATAACAGTTGCCCGACCAGGGGTCAAAACCTGTGCCCACTGCATCAGGAGCCTGGAGTCTTAACCACTGGACCACCAGGGAAGTTCCAAATGTAGTGCCTGCCCAGATAATGACTGGACTGTGTCTATGTTTTTAGGAAAAAAGAGTAGAGGTTAATAAAAAGGGTTGGGGTAAGGCTGAAAAGACTTTCAAGCTCACAATCACTTGGTGATCAACAGTCTCACCAACTGAAACATACAATTTGTGTCCAGGGGTAATTTTCTTTGTATTTGGGCAAAACTGTGTGTCAAATAAATGTCATTTTAAAATACCTCATTCTCTAAATAGATCCATCAAACATTTCATTAAAAAAAATAAATAAATTACTCTCATCTGATGATACAATAAAATGTATCTAACCTAGAGAGGAAGTGAATTTAAGAATCAATTCTAGCGACTGTGCATGCTCAATTTAAAATAAGAAAGGTGAAGTGGGTACCCTTTCTGCGTTATCAGATCCAAGTACTTGTGTTCTGATGAAGTTAGCCCTCAAGCAAAGCGAACACATCCATTGTTTTTACCTACTTATTTCTCTAAATATGGTCCAGGTAAGATTTTATGCTATTTTGTGTCTTTTAAAGCCAGTTTTATAAAACCAGTAAATCAAAACAGTCCGATGTTTCAAAATATATTAGAGAAGTATATTGCAAACTTCTTCTATTGTCCCTGGTTAGTTGGTATTTAGTGCTCCAGATGAATAAATATTTAGTTTACTGACCTTTACCGAGTCATAGGCTGTTTCTACCTCAGTTTATTTCATCTGAAAATTAGAGATCAACACACCTACCGAGTGTGTGGGGAGGATCAAGTAATGTAGAGAACATGAAATGTCTTTGTAAACTGCTAAGAGTTGCAGGAATACAAGTTATTTCTAAAGGTGGCAATGAGTATCAGGCAATGGAAAAAGCCTACCTAGCAATCTCCAAGATCTTAAACTTTATTATAAGCCATCATACACTGAAAATGATACTGTTGATCACTTCTTAAGTTTTTGTTTCCCAGAAAATAAAGGTCTTACCATCACTTTATTATGGAGAATCAAACATCAAATAGTAGGAATTTAAATACCTATTCTTGACAGTCTCGCTTGGCAGTATTCTAATTTTCTCAATCATTTAACCTTCTGAAAACCAGAAATTACTATAAAGACATTCTCTATTCAGCTGTCAACAGAGTTCCCCTACAGGCATCTTTAGCCCAAAAACAAAACCAAGAGTTCTTACTTTGAGAGGCAAACCGTATGAAAGTTGAATCAAGAAATATGTCTTTAAAATTGAATGTTTTTCCACCAACCTCATGTATGATTTAAAACTGTGGAAGATATACATTCAAAAGAAGCCTTCTTCCAAAACAGACACCTTGTTGTGGCTTCCTATTTGTTCCAATATGATTTCTTCTGCTTGGTGCAATTTTGGAGTTTTCTCATTCTGAAATCAGTTGTTTTTAAATTTATGGAACCTTAGGCTCTTTAGTGTCCCATCAAGTCAAATCATTCTTCATACTCAACAACTTGGTCAGGAGTGACTTGTGACTATGTCCAATAATTTAACTCACCTGCAAAGGATGACAATTTGCCACCCTTGACAGTGTACAAAAGCTTATGCTGCAGGATCGAGACATAATGCCCTAAGGGAAACTGCAGAAATATATTGCTCAACGTCAGCATCTTTAGAAAATGTGATTACCTGCTGCCAACATCGAACAGAAGTCTGCAATTGGATATATAAGATCTAAATGTGTTTATTAAATATTGATCAGAGCAACCATTCTAAAATCATCTTTGCAAATAATGTCTAAGAAAATGCTTACGATAAAATAGTACCTGAAGAGAAAAACAGAGTCGAAACTGTGTATTTGTTCTTTCAGATAACCATTATTTATTGAACCTTTGTGTGTGAGACCTGCCTGCTGGCTCAGACGGTAAAGAATCTGCTATAGTGCAGAAGACCTGGGCTTGATCCCTGGGTCGGGAAGATCCCCTAGAGAAGGGAATGGCTACCCACTCCAATATTCTTGCCTGTGAAATCCTGTGGACAGAGAAGCCTGGCAGGCCACAGTCCATGGGGTCGCAAAGAGTCAGACACGGCTGAGTGACTAACAGTTTCACTAACTCTGTGTGCCAAGCACTGCTGTAGGTACTGAGGACCCAGTAGTCAACATGTTTAGTCATATACCAATTTTGCTTAAAAATAGACTGATAAACAATTCACGCTTGGCACAATATTCTAGGCTCTGTGTTAATAAGCATGTAAGTAATTTATCATCCAATCTGTGTTACAACAATACAAGAAAGTGCTATTACACCAATTTTTTTTATAACACCAATTTTATAGATAAGTAAATTGAGGCACAGGTCAATTAAGTAACTAGACCAACATAAAGAGACACAGGGGTAGAGCCTGTCCTGGAATCTAGGTCTTTTCCCTCTTACCTAACTCTGTGGTTAGGTTACCTAACTCTGTGGTTCATTCTTTTGTACCCACATGACACTATTCCCCTATATCAAGGATAATCTCCTTCACCCATTTTTCACAAATTTAAAATAACCCAGAAGATTTTTATACCTAAGCAAAACGGTGACACATTTGAGAACAGCAAGATCCAAACTTGATTCCTAAAAACCACATCAGTGTTTACGCCTTTCTTTGATAAAACTTTAATAAATAATCCCAGTAACTCTGGCACCTACTCAAAATTCTATCTTGTTTAATTTCTTACGCTGTGCTTTTCTCTGCCCACCAATTTCCCAATACAGCCCCAAAGCCCCAGTGATCCAAGATTCACTTGGGTACCCTTCATTAGCATTTTAAGTAAGGATCAGATTTTCTCTAACTTGAGATAAATCATCATGCAGAGAACAGGATATTAAAACCTGTGATTACAGATGCAGATCTGATAACAGTTTGTATTAATTGAGGTAATGTGAGCTGCCATAGCAGATAAACCCTGAAATCTCGAAGAAGGACTAGAACAGAAATTTATTTCCTTCTCATGGATAGCCCATTGCTGGTGTATCTGATAGCCTTCAATATGGCCCTCCATGCATCAGGACCACTTCATTTTTGTTTGTGGCCCCATCTTCCTCTATCCCTTCAAGCCTTTCATACTGAAATAGCAAGGGAAGACCATGGAGAAGGCAAGCTTGCTTTTTAATCACTTTAGGAAAGATACACACCACTTCTGCTCATATTTCATTGACTAGAACTAGTCTTACAGTCCTGCCTAATGCACAGGGTGATAGGAAATGTAATCCTGGCTAGGAAACATGACTCTTTTGAGGTCAAGTTATATGTTTGCCGCACATCCTAACCAGATGGTACAGAAAATTACAGCAGAAAGATATACAAATATAATCAACATGCAAGAGAGAGTAAAAATGAAATATCAGAATAAAGGCTGGAAAAACTAGGATCTGTAAGTAATATAAGTTATTTGAATGGGCAAGAAAGAACATCTGGGCTGCCTGGAAAGGTAACATTAAAAGAAAGTGAAAATAGAACTATCATATGATTCACCCCTGGGCTTATACTCGGAGAATATCATAATTCCAAAAGATCCATGCACCCTACACTATTTAAAACAGCCAGGACATGGAAGCAACCTAAACGTCCATCAACAGAAGAATGGATAAAGACGACGTGGTACTTTAGACATTAAAAGGAAAGGAATGAAATTGTGCCATTTGCAGAGACATGGATAAGACCATGTTATACATACATACATAGAGACCATTATACAGAGTGAAGTAAGTCAGAAAAACAAATATATATGAATGCGTATATGTGGGATCTAGAGAAATAGTACAGATGAACCTATTTGCAAAGCATAGAGACAAAGATGTACAGAACAAACATATGTACACCAAGGGAGGAAAAGGAGGGTGGGATGAATTGGGAGGTTGGAACTAATGGATATACACTACTATATATAAAATATATAACTAATGAGAACCTATTGTATACCACAGGGAACGCTACTCAATGCTCTGTGGTGACTAAATGGGAAGGAATTCCAAAACAGAGGGGATATGTGTGTGTGTACACACAAATCCAGATAGCTCATTCACCATTCCATACAGCAGAAAATAATACAACATTGTAAAGCAACTATACTCCAATAAAAAATTTTTAAATAAAACTAAGACCTACATTCAGTTCACCTTTAAAAAAACAAAGAAAGTGAAAAAAAAATTCTTAAGTGAAACTGTTTGAAAAGAGGGAAGAGCTGAGATCATAACAGATTCAATCAATAATATGACAAAGGAAACTAAGTCCATTTAAAGCAACATCCTGTTTCCAGAAACTGCTCACCACTTTACACGCTGAGATGTGGAACACATTTAATTGCTGTTTTGTCAGAAGCACTAATTCTCTTGATTGTGTTGTGAAAACAAAACTACTGAAGAAAATCTTTTTGAAAAGCCCTCAAAGAAAAATTAATATTCATACACAGCTGTCCATCCGAAACCACGCAAGGTTGAAGTCAATAATTAGCATGGCCAGAAGAGTTCCAGCAAGTGGACTTATTTTGAGAATTATTTTCATACAAGGTTTTCTCTCTTGAATAAACCTGCTGGGCACATCGAAAATGAAATCAGTGAGATAACTTAGCAAATCCTATTCTCATATGTAAGGAGTTTATCATTCTGGGGACACCAACCATCTGAACTTGGGTTTTACCCAATTAAATAAGCAGAAAGTGAAAGTGTTAGTAGCTTAGTCTTGTCCGACTATTTGCAATCCCATGGACAATAGCCTATAAGGCTCCTCTGTCCATGAAATTCTCCAGGCAAGAATACTGGAGTGGGCAACCATTCCCTTCTCCAGAAATAAGCAGAAGTTAAGCTATTAAGCTATTTTTAAACTTCCTATTACTTAGAGCCAAACTGAGTATGGTTCTGTGAGTCACAAATCTCAGACTTTTTAGGGATGAAGAAAAAAATGAAGAACAACTTAGCCTGATTTCACCTGATTCTCTATTTTCCAGATGAGGAATGGAGGCTTCAAGATAATACATGATTTGATCAAAGTACAAAAATAATTATTGATGAAACTAGGTCTGCAACTTAGGTCTGTTGACCAAGGACTGTCCATTAAATCACCACCCATATGGCTTGTATGCATGCTCAGTCATGCCCAACTCTTTGCGACCCCATGGGCTGTAGCCCGCTGGGCTCCTCTGTCCATGGGATTTCCCAGGCAAGAATACTGGAGTGAGTTGCCACCTCTTGCTCCAGGGGATCTTTCCAACCCAGAGACTGAAGCTGCATCTCCTATATCAGCAGGCAGATTCTCTTCCACTGAGCCTAGCCTTGACCTAAGACCACTCCCACAAAAAGCTCCATGCAAAGCAACATCAGCTATTCCTAAAATGATGGGAAATCCAGGTTGAATATGAGTCCTTGATACAACCTTGAGACATATGGATCTCAACAATCATCAGGCCAATGAAAATAGTAGCAAATACCAGACAACGGGCCAGAATGTGGAAGAGAAGACTAGGAGGCAGCTTATGCCAGAGAAAATGGGGGGCTTTAGGAGAACACACAGACCTAGAGATGGCAAGCATCAGTTAACTTGTGATGTGCACTGATTATAGTGTCTGGTCTAACTTTGTTCCTACACTAAATGGACACAGATTCTGCTCTACAGCCTGGGATTCCTCCAGTTATTACTGTTTGGGGAAGCTACATCACTGTTTATAATCTGTGGTGTTCCTGTATTCAACCATCCATTCCACTGGGCTTTTCTGAATGTCCACTGGGAGCCAGTGGTCAGGTGTAAAAAAGCAAATGATGAACAACACAAACTCTGATTCTGAGATGCTCACAGTAGACTAGGGAAAGGAGGTACAGAAAAATAGCATCATATTATCTGATTTTCCTATGTGCTCCCAAGTAGAAGTACAGGACCTGACCAAAGTGCTCAAGAGAAAGGCTATATTTCAACATCCAGGATCCCCTGGGCAAACCACTCATCTACTAAGAACTTAAGACTTCAAGACAGGAAACTGCATGGTTTATAAAGTTACCCACTCAAAGCGTGGTCTGCACCCCAGCAGCATATGCAACATCTCAAAGCTTATTTAAAAGGTCAGAATCTCCAGCCCAGCTCCAGATATAATGAATCAGGATCTACATTCTAACGTGATCTCCAAGTGATGTACACATGTGTTCAAGTGTGATATGCTCCACGCTATATTGGAGGACTGTACTGGAGTACTATTACTGCAAATGACTATGTCTGAGAGGTGATTTGTCAGTCGGGATTTTTTTTTTAAGTTATGTTTATTGAGGAATTTTCAGAGAGTAAAATCCATCCTTTCCAGATATGTAAGTTGATGATTTCTACAAACATATACAGTCATATAAGCTCTAGCACCATCAAAATATAAGATAACTGTCCCCCTAAAATGTATCTTTGTGCCTTTTTGCTGTCTATACTTTCCCCCTAACCCCAATCACTAGAAATCACTAATCTGGGTTCCATGTCTACAGTTTTGCCGTTTTAGGGATGTCATATATATGGAGTAAGAGAATATAGAGTCTTTTGTGTCCCGTTTCTGTGACATTACATAGTACCAATGAAATCCATCAATTTTGTTGGAAACATCAGTAGTTATGTTCTTCTAATTGCCAAAGAAAGAAAGACAGTGCTAAGTCACATCTGACTCATGCGATTCCATGAACTGTAGCCTGCCTGGCTCCTCTGTCCACGGGATTCTCCAGGCAAGAATATTGGAGTGGGTTGCCATTTCCTTCTCCAGGGGAATTTCTCGACCCAGAAATTGAACCCAGGTTTCCCGCATTGTGGGCAGATGCTCTACCAACTGAGCTACGCGGGAAGCCCATCTAACTGCCAAGTAGTATTCAATTGTAGGAATGTAACACCATTTGTTTAGCCATGCCTCCGATGATGGACATCTGGAATGCCTCCAATTGAGGGTATTATGAGTAGGAGTACAGGTCTTTGTGTGGTACATGTCTTTATCTTAGGTAAATAACTAGGAGTGGAATTCCCAAGACATTAGGAAAGTGTATGCTTAACTTTATTAAGAAATTGCCACAAGAGTTCAAGAAGTGGCAGAGAAAGATCCTGAACTCAAGACCTCCCACAAACACAACAAAACTACAATTACCTTACATAAGAATTACCTCTGGATGAAAACTGGATGAATACAACCTCTTCAAAAAGGGTCAAGAGACAGAATCAAGATGGGTAGGAGAGGCAGAAAATGGTCTCATCAAAGGAAAACCCACACCCCAACAGTACTGATCCACAATCCAAAGTGATCACATAGGTATGAGTCTTATTGCTGAGAATTGAGGTCTGTGAGCTACACGTCAGGAATGCTGACCCCTAGATGCTGCAGAGGAGGGATGAGCCCCCAAAATACTTGGAATTGAAAATCAATTTGGCTTTGAAAATTAATGGGTAATATGCTCAGGAAAACTAAAAAACTGCAGGGGACAACAACAAAACACCTCTTTAAGGGCCTGCATGCTGACTCATTTGACCTGAAAATCAGTGTAAAAATACCACATTTAAAAGTACATGAATCAGGGACTTCCCTGGTGGTCCAGTGGTTAAGAATCTGTACTTCCATTGCAGGGGACATGGGTTTGATCCCTGGTCAGGGAATTAAGAATCCACAGGCCATGTGAAACAGTCAAAATAAATAAATAAATAAACCTTTTCATTCTAACCTTAAGAAAAAGCACATGAACCATAGGTGAAGGGGATCCACTACTCATCCAATTCTTCACAAATTCTTTCAAAAAACTGATGAGGAAGGAAGGCTTCCAAACACATTTTAGGAAGCCAGCATTACCCAGATAACACAGCCAGCAAAGACATTACACACAAAAAATTATCAGCCAGTATCTTTAATGAACATAGAAAAGTCCCCCAAAACTACAGTTGACTCTGAGCAATACAGGTTTCAACTTCATGAGTCATCTTATACACAGATTTTTCAATAGTAAATACTACAGGACTACAAAATTCAAAGTTGGTTGAGTTCATGGATACATAACTATAGTTATGGAAGGCTACCTGTAATTTATACACAAAGTTTTGACTGTGCTGAGGGTCAGTACTTCCAACTTTGCGTTATTCGAGAGACAACTATGTCAGCAAACTAAATTCCACAATAAAATTCAGTATTAAAATGATTGTCCCACAGTCAAGTAGGATTTATTCCAAGGATGCAAAGATGTTTCAACATTTATACATCAATGTGATACACCATACTAACAAAAGGAAAGATAAAAATTGCAAAATCTTCTCAATAGGCGTAGGAAAAAAAGCACCCAGCATTTTCAAGTCCAAGCCACAACAATCAGGCAAGAGAAAAGACATCAAAAATGCAAAAGAGCTTTTAAGTTTCATTAGGTCCGATTTGTTTAGTTTTGCTTTTATTTCCAATATTCTGGGAGGTGGGTCATAGAGGATCTTGCTGTGATTTATGTCGGAGAGTGTTTTGCCTATGTTCTCCTCTAGGAGTTTTATAGTTTCTGGTCTTACATTTGGATCTTTAATCCATTTTGAGTTTATTTTTGTGTATGGTGTTAGAAAGTGTTCTAGTTTCATTCTTTTACAAGTGGTTGACCAGTTTTCCCAGCACTACTTGTTAAAGAGGTTGTCTTTTTTCCATTGTATATCCTTGCCTCCTTTGTCAAAGATAAGGTGTCCATAGGTTCGTGGATTTATCTCTGGGCTTTCTATTCTGTTCCATTGATCTATATTTATGTCTTTGTGCCAGTACCATACTGTCATGATGACTGTGGCTTTGTAGTAGAGTCTGAAGTCAGGCAGGTTGATTCCTCCAGTTCCATTCTTCTTTCTCAAGATTACTTTGGCTATTCGAGGTTTTTTGTATTTCCATACAAATTGTGAAATTCTTTGGTCTAGTTCTGTGAAAAATACCGTTGGTAGCTTGATAGGGATTGCATTGAATCTATAGATTGCTTTGGGTAGAATAGCCATTTTGACAATATTGATTCTTCCAATCCATGAACATGGTATGTTTCTCCATCTGTTTGAAACAGATCACCAGCCCAGGTGGGATGCATGAGACAAGTGCTCGGGCCTGGTGCACTGGGAAGACCCAGAGGAATCGGGTGGAGAGGGAGGTGGGAGGGGGGATTGGGATGGGGAATACGTGTAACTCTATGGCTGATTCATATCAATGTATGACAAAACCCACTGAAATGTTGTGAAGTAATTAGCCTCCAACTAATAAAAAAAAAATTTTTTTTAAATGCAAAAGAAGAAATAAAACTGGCAGTAGAGCACAGCACATGAACTACACAGAGAGAGTCCTAAAGGCTACACACAAACACGTACACACACACTAGTGGAACGAATAAATAAATTCTTCTAATAATTAAGACTAGAACTACCATATGACCCATCCAATCCACTTCTGTGTTTTTCCCAAAGAAAACAAAAACAATAATTTGAAAAGGTATATGCAGGAAGTCAAGAAATACCTGGAGTAACAGGCAAATTTGGCCTTGGAGTACAGAACGAAGCAGGGCAAAGGTTAATAGAGTTTTGCCAAGAGAACGCACTGGTCATAACAAAGACCTTCTTCAAACAACACAAGAGAAGACTCTACACATGGCATCACCAGATGGTCAATACTGAAATCAGATTGATTATATTCTTTGCAGCCAAAGATGGAGAGGCTCTATACAGTCAGCAAAAACAAGACCGGGAGCTGACTATGGCTCAAATCATGAACTCCTTATTGCCAAATTCAGACTTAAATTGAAGAAAGTAGGGAAAACCACTAGACCATTCAGGTATGACCCAAATCAAATCCCTTACAATTATACAGTGAAAGTGACAAATAGAGTCAAGAAATTAGATCTGATAGGCAGAGTGCTTGAAGAAATATGGATGGAGGTTTGTGACATTGTACAGGAGGCAGGGATCAAGACCAACCCCAATAAAAAGAAATTCAAAAATGGCTGTCTGAGGAGGCCTTATAAATAGTTAAGACAAGGTGAGAAGCTAAAGGCAAAGGAGAAAAGGAAGGATATATCCATTTGAATGAAGATTTCCAAAGAATAGCAAGGAAAGATAAGAAAGCCTTCCTCAGTGATCAATGTGAAGAAATAGAGGAAAGCAATAGAATAGGAAAGACTAGAGATCTCTTCAAGAAAATTAGAGATACCAAGTGAACATTTCATGCAAAGATGGGCACAATAAGGGAAAGAAATGGTATGTACCTAACAGAAGCAGCAGATATTAAGAAGAGGTGGCAAGAATACACAAAAGAATGATCCAAAAAGATCTTCACGACCCAGATAATCACTATGGTGTGCTCACTCACCTAGAGCCAGACATCCTGGGATGTCAAGTCAAGTGGGCCTTAGGAAGCAGCACCATGAACAAAGCTAGTGGAGGTGATGGAATTCCAGTTGAGCTATTTCAAATCCTAAAAGATGATGCTGTGAAAGTGCTGCACTCAATATGCCAGCAAATTGGGAAAACTAAGCAGTGGCCACAGGACTCGAAAAGGCCAGTGTTCATTCCAATCCCAAAGAAAAGCAATGCCAAAGAATGGTCAAACTACCACACAATGCACTCATCTCACACGCTAGTAAAGTAATGCTAAAAATTCTCCAAGCCAGGCTTCAACAGTACATGAACCATGAATTTATAGATGTTCAAGCTAAATTTAGAAAAGGCAAAGGAACCAGAGATCAAATTGCCAACATCCACTGGATCATCAAAAAACAAGAGTTCCAGAAAAATAATCTACTCCTGCTTCATTGACTATGCCAAAGCCTTTGACTGTGTGGATCACAACAAACTGGAAAATTCTTAAAGAGATGGGAATACCAGACCACCTGACCTGCCTTCTGAGATATCTGTACACAGGTCAATCAAGAAGCAACAGTTAGAACTAGACATGGAACAGCAGACTGGTTCAAAATTGGGAAAGGAGTACATCAAGGCTGTATATTGTCACCCTGCTTATTTAACTTACATGCAGAGTACATCATGAGAAATGCCAGACTGGATAAAGCACAAGCTGGAATCAAGATTGCAGGGAGAAATATCAATAACCTCAGATATGCAGAAGACACCACCCTTATGGCAGAAAGCAAAGAGGAAGTAAAGAGCCTCTTGATGAAAGTGAAAGAGAAGAGTGAAAAAGTTGGCTTAAAACTCAACATTCAGAAAACTAAGACTATGGCAGCTGGTCCCATCATTTCATGGCAAATAGAAGGGGAAACAATGGAAACAGTGGCAGACTTTATTTTTTTGGACTTCTAAATCACTTCAGATGGTTACTGCAGCCATGAAATTAAAAGACACTTGCTCCTTGGAAGAAAAGCTATGACCAACCTAGACAGCGTATTAAATAGCAGAGACATTACTTTGTCAACAAAGGTCCACCTAGTCAAAGCTATGGTTTTGCCACATACCATGAATGGATGTGAGAGTTGGACTATAAAGAAAGCTGAGCACTGAAGAATTGATGTTTTTGAACTGTGGTTCAAAATCCCTTGGTTGAGAATCCCTTGGACAGCAAGAAGATCAAACCAGTCAATCCTAAATTAAATCAGTCCTGAATATTCATTGGAAGGACTGATGCTGAAGCTGAAACTTCAATACTTTGGCCACCTGATGTGAAGAACTGACTCATTTGAAAAGACCCTGATGCTGGGAAAGATTGAAGGTGGGAGGAGAAGGGGTCGACAGAGGATGAGATGGTTGGATGGCATCACCAACTCAATGGACATGAGTTTGAGTAAACTCTGGGAATTGGTGATGGATAGGGAGGCCTGGTATTCTGCATCTCATGGGGTCACAAAGAGTCAGACACGACTGAGTGACTGGACTGAACTGATATGTACCTCTAAGTTCACTGCAGCATTATTTATAATAGCCAAGAAATGGAAACAGCCTAGTGATTGTTGTATCAAGTATTCAGTGATTGATGAATGAATAAAGAAGATGTGGTATGTATACATAAGGGAATAGTACTCAGCGACATAGGAGAATGAAATCCTGCCATCTGCAACAACATGGATGGTCCCTGAAAGTACTACACTAAGAGATGTAAGTCAGATGGAAAAATAGAAATACCATATGATTTCACTGATATGTGAAATCTAAAAAACAACAATGAAAAAAAAACAACCAAAATCAAACAAAAACAAAAGCATAGATGAAGAGGTAAGATTAGCCATTACCAGAGGGGAATAGAATTGGGGAATGAGCAAAATGGGTGAAGAAGTTCAACATTATGGTCATGGATGCTAATTAGACTATAGTGCAAACACTCTGTAAGGTACAGATGTCAAATCACAACGCTATACATTTGAAATCTTTTAAAAAGCAATTTTCTCCAATTAAAGAATAAATTTAAAAAATAAAACAACAAAAATAGCAGAAGAAAGAAAACAAATTGCCACAGCCTTCCAAATTAGCTGTAAAAGGGTTGCTGTTGATGAGGTAGGATTTTAAACGATGAAAATTTTATCAGCTAAACATGGAGATTTGAAAGAACATGATAGACCCAAGGAATGAGAACTATTTCAGCAGGGAAAAACTGCAGGGTGGCAGTGGAGGAACAGCTGGAAATAACACAGGCAAAACACATTGTACGGACATCTCTCAACTGCTCTCAACTCCACGTCATCATGAGTTCGGGATGCTCAGTTTTGTGGATTATAAAGATCACCTGATTGTTTGGTTTTTTTTAAATCTTCCATATTTTTACCATCTCATGAACAGGTAAACACCAGTTCTCCAAGAGTGAGGCAAAGGGTTTATCTACACACTCTAAAACTCTGCTGCTTAGCTAGAATAATGAAGCACAGACATGCACATTATTTATAAGGTGGCTAAACCCTCAAAGGACAGATGCTGAAGCTGAAACTCCAATACTTTGGCCATCTCATGAGAAGAGTTGACTCGTTGGAAAAGACCCTGATGCTGGGAGGGATTGGGAGCAGGAGAAGGGGACAACAGAGGATGAGATGGCTGGATGGCATCACCGACTCGATGGGCATGAGTTTGGGTAAGCTCCGGGAGTTGGTGGTGGACAGGGAGGCCTGGCATGCTGCAATTCATGGGGTCGCAGAGTCAGACACGACTGAGTGAACTGAACTGAACCCCTCAAAGGTTTAGCCAGGAGGAGCAGGAACCCATCATGCCCCATCTGCTGACAAGCTCAGAACTGCTCCCTATTCTGGCTCATCTGCCTTGCCTCTGGGAATATGGTTTAAAAATAGAAAAAAGTCAAAATCTTTTTCTTCCTCAGAAAGTATTTCCTAGGGCTCCTCAGCCTTTATAAGCTCAATCTCTAGAAAATCAAATGTTCTCAAGTAGCAAAGGAAATACTGGTCTCCAAGCTGTTTAGTAGGCTGGGCTCATGTTGATATATGTTAGCCTCTTTTTTCATTCTTTTCTTTTGTTGAGCATCATTTAGACTGTGTTGACTCAGGAAGGACAGCATTGCTCCACAGGGTCTGATAGAACCTCCACCTTTTCTCTCTAGATTCTTTTTTTATAAATATCAACATGCTGAGTCTCGGACATTTCATCCAGAGTTTGCTCCCTGTATTTTATCTTATAGGCAGGGATGTCAGGTAATTGTGGAGCCTTGGCATTCATCATGCAGCCACTTGTACTAGAGCTCTTCTGCGATGGGACTGAACCTAAAATAATGAATTCAGTGAGATTATTATTTGAGACACAGTGTCTCACTAGGGACAGGTGAGAACTAAGCCCATCTAGAGCTTCCTAGGTCGCACTAGTGGTTAAGAATCCGCCTGCCAATACAAGAAACATAAGAGACTTGGGTTTGATTCCTGGGTCATGAACATCCCTTGAAGGAGGGCACGGCATCCCACTCCAGTATTCTTGCATGGAGAATCCTATGGACAGAGGAGCCTGGCAGGCTACAGCCCATAGGGTCACAAAGAGTTAGACATGACTGAAGTGACTTAGCACAGGGCAGCACAACCCCGCCTATCTTCAGATACCCTTTAAGGAGTTCTCAGTTCCTAAGAACGAGCTACTTCCTTCAGTGGTCATGAATGGCAAACCCAATCATGTTCTGGTTATATCCTGTGATTTTCCTACAGGCTCTCAAGCAGTACAGATCTTGACCAAGTTCGTCAAGATAAAGGCAACAGTTAACATCCGAGGACTATATGGGATCCCGTTACTTTTCAAGGCATAGAGCTTTGCTGGTGGCTCAGACAGTAAAGAATCCGCCTACAATGCGGGAGACCTGGGTTTGATCCCTAGGTCAGGAAGATCCCCTGGAGGAGGGCATGGCAACCCACTTCAGTATTCTTGCCTGGAGAATCTCCATGGAGAGAGGAGCCTGGTGGGCTGCAGTCCATGGGGTCACAAAGAGATGGACATGACTGAGTGACTATCACTGTCACTGTCAATGTCTTCCAAGACGTAAGTTTCCAAACTAAGAAAATGCATGATGTAGTATAAGGCTGCTTGCTCAATGGCTGCAGCTCAAGCATTACATGGAAACTTGTTAAAAGTACAGAATATCCATTTCTATTCCAGATCTAGGGGATCGTGCTCTCCATTTTAACAAGTTTGTAAATGGTGTATGTGGACATTCAAGTTTGGTACAGCGGCTCAAATCTAACAGCCATCTCAGATGTTGACAAATTTCACAGTTATATACCCCCACTTAGCAACTATAGGACTGCTCTTCTCACCTGTCAAATGGAGATAATTATCCCTGTATCAGGATTGTCATGGAAATTAAATGAGATGTCTAAAGTGAACATGTAGCCTATGTGACCAGGGGCATGAAATTATAGAACAAAAATGACGCTCTGGGTCTACATGGCTTTTGTGCTTAAGTGCATGCTAAGTTGCTTCAGTCACATCCAACTATTTGCCACACTAAGGACTGTAACCTGCCACGCTCCTCTGTCCATGGGATTCTCCAGGCAAGAATACTAGAGTGGGTTGTCATGCCCTTCTCCAGGGGATCTTCCCAACCCAGGGATTGAACCCACGTCTCTTATGTCTCCTGCATTGGCAGGCAGGTTCTTTACCACCAACGCCATCTAGAATGTGGCTTTCAGGGAATATTAATGGTCTTACACAGGAAATGTCATGGCCCTTTGCCATGTGAGATCCATTTTTCAGCCCACCTCCAAACAGGAAGTGACTCTTCCTGCCCAGAAGGGAGTCTGAAAAGACATGAGAATTCTGAACAGAAATAAGTGGAATAACAAGGCAAAGAAAAGAAAGGACAGGAGGGTATAAGAGTCAAGACTGAGGGGAAAAAGAAAAGAAGAATATAGAAAGAAAGGGGAAGAAGGAATAAATAAATCCTGGCCCTCTGCATCCCAGGACTGTACTTTCTCACTCTTTTCCGATGACTTTTGACTCATTGAGTGAATTTATTTTTTTCCTAAATATTTAGAGGACCTATTGACCCCTAAGATTCTCTTCAGATCATTTCTCTCTTGCCAGTGATAGTCATACAGATTTCCAGCAAAGATATTGTCTTTATCAGTTCTGTTCAAGGAGGTCTTCAGCATGGTCCATTCACAAGAACACTTTGGAAAGTGTCACTTTGGAAAATTCTAGATGTTGGGAGAAGCACCCGAGTCACTGGAAGAAAATTCCAGAAGTATATTAGGCAAAAAAGATTCAGCTGAAACACCAACTACTTTCTCTGTTATAGACTGGTGTGAACACTGGAGACTGAGATGACCTCTCCAAATCCTAGCCTCCCAGTCTATGAAATGAGTAGAGTGGGCTATGTGTTATCTTCTGCTCTTTCCGGGCTTCAGGATTATATCATTTTAACTGTGACACACACCTGGTGATTTTCTAAGACTGTGTAGAGACTAGCATGGTGCTACCCAAACAGAAAGGACCTCTGGAAAAAAAATAAAGAAACAAGCATGGTTGAGAATAGATCGGGGGGCGGGGAGTGCCGTGGAAGGGAAGAGGTCAGAGCGAGGTACAGGAGGATGGAGCTGACTGTTGTCCAGGAGGGTACAGAGTTGTCTAAACAGATGGGCATGAATATTACCAGCTAGGAACAATTCCTATTGCATCCCACGTGATGAGCGAGGGTTGGTGCCCCAGCTGTGCCGGCAGCTGTCTGCCATGAGGCTATATACCCAGCTAAATGGGAAATCTTTTCTGGAATTGATGAGCCATACTCAGGCAGCAGCCAGAGCTCTGAAGCTCCCCATCAATCACTTGGCCTCTACTACACTCCTTTGCTTGAATTAAACAAACAAATGCAAAAAGATCTGAACTTCGTTAAGTCCTTTCCCCTCCAATTTGTGTCACAGCCACACTACCTCTGGATCAAAACACTTTCCCTCTCTGTGAGATATGCATTCCAATTGACATGTGTGGTATCTGAAATGAGGCAGTGTAGTAAGCACAGTTAAATCAGATTTCAGGGAATGACCTTAATCTTTGAGTAAGAAAAGCACCAGCAAACTAGTAATCTAGGTTCAGAGAATTTCAACATGGGAAGACCCCTGCGGATGCTCAGCTTCAAGCCTCATCATTTTGCAAATGAAGAAAGAGGGATCAAGGTCACGCCATGTATTGGCAGAAGGACTGACGCTGGAATTCAACTGACATTACCAACACTTTAGGTCTGCTTCTACCACTCTTATTAAAGTGCATGATGTTAGCAAGCTGCTTGTAAATTTTGGAGACTAATCCCTTGCTGGTCACATTATTTGCAAATATTTTCTCCCATTCTGTGGGCTGTGTTTGTCATGCTGAGGGAAGTAAGTCAGACAGAGAAAGAGGAATATCATATATGCAGAACCTAAAACAAAATGACACAAAAAAACTTATTTACAAAACAGACTCACAGAGAATGAACTTATGGTTACCAGGGGAGGAAGGGATTTGTGGGACAGACATGGACACACTGCTATATTTAAAATGGGTAATCAACAAAGACCTACTGCATAGCACAGGGAACGCTGCTCAATAATATGCAAAAACCTAAATGGGAAAAGAATTTGAAAAAGAATGGATACGTGTGTGTGTGTGTGTGTGTGTGTGTGTGTGTGTGTATCGCTGTTGTACACTTGAAAGTATCACAACAGTGTTAATCAACTATACTCCAATATAAAATAGAAGTATTAAAAAGGGTATTTCACCTTCTCTTTGAAGCCTATGTCGGTATATTCATGGTGCTGTGTGGTCTTTGAGTCCTCATCTAAGCAGATTTATGATATTTTTCACTGAGTGGCTGACATCTAACTGAAAGCACTTTTACCCTACTGTTAGGCTGTTTTCCATTTTTTGCCTTTAGAATTTACCTGCAACAAAATTTTTATGTACCTTTGTATCAGCTGGTTTTGTGCACATTTTGAGTCAGTTCCTCTCTCTAAATTCCCAAAACTAACCACTTTGGTTTTGTTTTTTTTTTTATTATAAAGAACTTTCTGAAATTATATTTATTGTAAGGACTACTTAAGTTACTGCAGTCATATACACAGACCTAGGTTTATCAGACTCAGAATTCTTCCACACAAACACAAAAATACATATATGTGCTCAAAAGAAATAAAATGCAATATTGTCTCTCTTGGAGACAATAACCGAATATATTTGGATCAAACTCTTTTCAGAGGCATATTCAAGCACAAGGGAAGAAGGGGACCTGTAAGGAATTTGATAGCTTTGGGTTAAAGGAAAGAATAGTGCAGACAAATGCAATGTGGCTCAGAAAAGGAACAAAATGTCTGAGGATCAGACTTACAGGGAAAGATCTAAAAGTAATACATATGTATAGCTTGACTCTGTTATAAAAAGGATACTCAAACAGCCTCTAAGCTTGAAGTAAACAACAGAGCAGCAAAGAGACACTTACTCTGTTTTGCATTTCATCCACTTGCTTAAAAATTAAAAGGAGGTTCTAGAATACATTTCCCTCTACTCCCCTGAGCTTGCTCCTTTAATGTTAAACTTAATTATTTGGCTTAAAGAAGAAAGGAGGACGAGCAAGAGTCATTTTCTCACTCATGAATGAATCATATTAATATCTGCTCTTTCCAGTCTCTTTCCATTTTCCCCTGCCCAACTATCACCTGAGAGGACAACACACAGTTATCGCTTCACTACAGAGGTTCACAGTCTAACAAATATGGAATTCCTATTTCTTGCTTTTCTTTCCGGTTCTCCTGATGGCCCATGTGTAGATGGTGGGACAGGTTGGCCTGCTTCATACTCAGCAGAGGAGGCAAGGTGAATGCACTTGCCTCATGGAATATGTCTTTTAGATGACATCTGAAAAGCCTATCAATAGACATATCATCATTCCATTCCAACCACCTACATAATCAGTATGTAGGGATTCATGACACCAGTCAGTGACAATTTTTAAAAAGTGAGATTCAACAATGCCATTTCACTTGTGTAATTCAAAGAAAGATTATAAAACAGCAAACCAAAACATTTCCATAGAAATCACATCAAGTTGCACCGTTTGTAAGCAAAATCATAAAGGAAAGAAACAGTTTAAGAGAGCAATCATGAAAAATTAAAAAAAATAAATAGAGACACAAGTGTATTTGAAAAGGGCCCTACTCAAATCTGTTTCATTATTTATGAAGTGGTTAAAGAAATGAGAAATGAAGTATGACTTAGTACCCTGAGGCCATAATATTAAACTTTCTGTAACCCCAGAATCATTTTTCCAAACAAATCTTACTTAGATGCTGAATATATAAAAAGAGTCAGAGAGGCAGCGTGAAAGTCAGTGTATATCTCAGTTTTCAACCTTAAAAAAAAAAAAAAAACCCTCTGAAATAAATGCAATGCTCCTTTTAAACTCCAAGTTCAAGGCAAGGCCTTCCAAACAATGAGCCAAACATACCCTGAGATCCATTCAAGATCTAAAGTTGAAACTGTTAGCCCTACATAGAAGAAGTACCTGGAACCACTAACGATAACACTCAGCCATACATTCATGGCCCTTCACAATCAGCTCCACAAGGTTGGAGTTTTGAAGAGCCCCACATCCCTGGGTTTCCCAGGTGGCTCAGTGGTAAAGAATCTGCCTGCCAATGCAGGAAACATAGGTTTGATCCCTGGGTTGGGAGATCCCCTAGAGGAGGATGTGACAACCCACTCCAGTATTCTTGCTGGGAAATCCCAAGGACAGAGGAGCCTGACAGGCTACAGTCCATGGGATCACCAAGAGTCAGACATGACTGAGCATGCACGCATCCCACCTGCCCAGTCTCATGGCCCATATACCTGTGAGCCAGCCACATCCAACATTTGAGAGCTCTAATTCTCTTTGTCTAAAACATCTGCCCCACACCTTTTATTCCATTTGATATACAATCAAATTTCAAAAATCAAATCCTCAGAGATGACAGCACATTTTGTCCCATTTGTCTCTACTACAGGGATTAGTATAATATTAGATAATCATTTAGGGAGTTTTCCCCCTTGTCATTAGAGTGAAAATTCTACAAATATAGAGACTATTTCATTCTTGGTATCAACACAGTGTCTGGCACATGTGTATAAGTGTGTGTGTATGTGTGTGTGTATGTGTGTACACTCAGTCATGTCTGACTCTGAGAGTCATGTCTGGACTGTAGCTTCCCAGGCTCCTCTGTCCATGGGATTTCCCAAGCAAGAATACTGCAGTGGGTTGCCATTCCTTTCTTCAGGGGATCTTCCCAAGCCAGGGATCGAACCTGCATTTCCTTGCATTGGCAGGTGGATTCTTTACCATTGAGCTGTCTAGGAAGCCCCAGCTGGTGATGATAGTGGTCATGAAAACTCTTGAGGAGTAATAAAAACCAACATCTATTTAGAGTTCATTATGTGTCAGTCTCTGTGCTTAAGTACTTTACATCCATTATCTCATTTTATCCCCACAACAAAATATTTCCTCTTTTCAGTGCCATTTTGCAGATGTGCAAACTTTAACACAGAATTATTAAATGCCTTGACCAGTTACATGAATTCACCATGCTGGGACTCAGTTCACCCTAACCTAAATAGTCAAGCAACAGAGTCTGAGCAGTTAACCACTAAGCTGAATGAGTAACAAGCCAGAAAGCAAATCAATATAAGACGAGACAAGAGCGGGCAATTTTAAGTATACATTAAACCCATACATTCTAAGTTCAGCACAATGTTAAAAGTCTCCCTTTGAATCTTACAATACTTCTGCTCCTTCTCTTCCTGTCTAACCATCTCTCTATCACTGACTGGACCTACACAAATTTGATGCCTTAAGAAACTTTGAAACAAACCTAATTACCTCTTCTCAACTCAAGAGTTTCAATATGTAAGCCCTGTAGGTGACTCTGCATCTATTTAATCCATGGATGGATGGATGGATGGATAGGTATGTGGACAGACGGTGGATCAGTAGATGAATGGGTGGATGGATGTACAGAGAGATAGATGAGTGATCCCATCTCTGCCAATCCTCAAAATCAAAGCCCAAGTTTTGGTAGAAATAGCAAATGACATAAAAAAGACCAAAGACTGGCTTTGATTCCCAGATCCAAAAAGCAATAACCTCTCTAAATTTTGTTTTCACTGTAGCTTTGATCTCAATGGCCACTTTGAGTTCAAAGCCCCGAACTGCATATATTCATAGGTAAGTTACTGAGTTCACTATCTGATGTGAGTCACTCTGTCTTAAGTGAAATACTACCTCTGGTCCCTTCTGAAATTATGGTGAAAGGTAAGATTTGCTTGCAAGGATATCTATTCAGTAAGTCTGTGGAACCTGCCCAAATGTTTACAATCAACATAAACATAAACCTCCTCTTTTCTGATTCAAAAAGAGAGAGAGAGTGATTGTGTGGTAACAAAAGCAGAGAACGATGGATATCACATGCCCTTTAGGTGAGGTACTCTTGTACGGAACAAGTGGCAATTCTCAAGTACTAATGCTCTTGGCTATCCTTGTCAATAGCTTCTAAGGATCTTACTTTCTTGGCATTTAAAAGAAAGAAAGCAACATACACAAAAAATAATTATTGAGCTTCTATTATTTGCTGTGCTCTGGGCTTTTGACAATATTGCAGCCTATGAGAGAAGCATTCTGCTGTTATGGATCTGTACATGCTGTTATGGAGACTGTACAGAAGTCCGCTACATAGGAACCCTCATGTTGTGGACTTTCAAAGATGAGAACACACCCCTGCATGCTAGCTGTTGCAGAGTACTACAGTACTTTTCAAGGTATTATACAGTCAGATTAAAAATGTTTTCTTTACTTCTGTGTGTGTGTGTGTGTTTTATGTATGTATTATTTGCATGAAAAGTTTTAGAAACCTATTACAGAATGGACATGAGTTTGAGCAAACTCAGGGAGGTAGTGAAAGACAGAGAAATCTAGCGTGCTGCAGTCCATGGGGTCACAAAGAGTCAGACTCGACTGAGTGACTGAACAACAATAGAACAGTACCACATAGCCCATTGTGTTAGTTGAGTAACACAAGGAAATCAGTCCTGGGTGTCCATTGGAAGGACTGATGTTGGAACTGAAACTCCAACATTTTGGCTACCTGACGCAAAGAGCTGACTCATTTGAAAAGACCCTGATACTGGGAAAGACTGAAGGCAGGAGGAGAAGGGGATGACAGAGGATGAGATGGTTAGATGGCATCACCAACTCAATGGATATGAGTTTGGGTAAATTCTGGGAGTTGGTGATGGACAGGGAGGCCTGGGGTGCGGTGGTTCATGGGGTCGCAAAGAGTCAGATAAGACTGAGCGACTGGTCTGAAGTGAACTCAGAATAGAACTTATTTGCACATAGTTGCATGAGAAATCGGCTATGAAGACTCAGCATCATGATGCTGCTCTAGTGAAGACTTACACTATGTGGTTGATAAAACATTATGTAACAAAAGATCCCACATTAGGGCCGGGGAAGTCCCCCCCTGGGGAAGTGACCCTTAGGTTCAGGATAAATAGGTAACTCCTGGGCAGAGAATGGAAGAGAACAGGATTCCAGGGAAATGTTACAGAATGGACAAAAGTGCTGAAGCTGGAATAAATAGGGAGTATCTAGGACTCTGAAGGAATTTCAGTGAGGTGGAAGCACAGAGAAAGTGGAAGAGAGGCAGGGAACTGGGTATCAGAAAAGGTTCATTATTTATCAACTGATCAGTATGAATGCATTCAACTCCTAACAGGTACAGATTCCTGTGCTGAATCTCTGTAGAGAGTGAAACTTGAAGCAATTTATTCATTCAGTGTGGCTTTGGACTTTCTTCCTTATCTCCCTGATAAATCTTCCATTGACTCTGACTCAGTGTATTTGGGGTCTATGTACGAACACTGTTCCTTTCCCAAAAAGCTTTGATGTCCTGGGATAAAAGGAGTCAATTCTTGGGGCTTTGCTGGTGTTCAGTGCTAAAGAATCCACCTGCCAATGCAGGAGACGTGGGTTTGACCCCTGATCTGGGAAGATCCCACATGCCTCAGACCAGCTAAGCCTGTGTACCGCCAGTATTGAGCCTGTGATCGAGAGCCTGGGAGTTGCAACTCCTGAGCCCACACGCCACCACTCCTGAAGCCTGCACGCCCCAGAGCCCGAGCTCCACCACAAGAGAAGCCGCAGCAATGAGAAGCCCACCTACCGCAACTAGAGGGGAGCCCCCACTCGCCGCAATTCGAGAAAAGTCCATGCAGCAACAAAGACCCAGCACAGCCAAAAGCAAACAAATAAATAAAGTTTTTAAAAAGGAATCAGTTCTCTGTGGAAATCAGGCCTCTGTGCTGTCACAACTTTTATAGAAGCAGTATGATTTCATAAAAGCAAACAACAGAAGAACAACCTTGAGGCATATCACCTAAGTATATGGTATGATCATTATTACCATATTTTTCTCTATTTACCTGCATTGTTAGTCTTGAGGTGATAAAAACATCTTATGTATAGAGTGCTTTATGTAGCATTTTTGTACAATATTTTTTTTTCTTTGACTTGAACCAGACAGTCAACTTGGGGAGGCATTATTACAGGTGGGGAAACAACTTTAACAAGCTCATAAATTTTCCCCAAAGACGATGTTTGTTAGTATGAAAAAAAAAAGAAAAACAAGATTAGAACCTTCTCTCAGCCCCATGTTCTTTCTTTTAATAAAGGTGTTACTCAAAATGGTGATCCACACAATATCCGGTTAACATACAGATTCCAGAGTCTTGTCCCAGAGCTGCCACTTCAAAAATCTCCAGAGCCCTCTAGGTTACCAAAGTGGAAATATGGAGGGGAAGGGAATAAATGAGGGGCTTGGAATTAACACAGAGCTTCCCTGATAGCTCATTTGGTAAAGAATCTGCCTGCAGTGTGGCTCAGATGGTAAAGCGTCTGCCTACAATGCAGGAGACCTGGGTCGAATCCCTGGGTCATGAAGATCCCCTGGAGAAGGAAATGCAACCCACCCCAGTACTCTTGCCTGGAAAATCCCATGGACGGAGGAGCCTGGTAGGCAACAGTCCATGGGGTCACAAAGAGACAGACACGACTGAGCGACTTCACTTTATTTGCAGTGCAGGAAGACAGTGGTTCGATTCCTGGGTCGGGAAGATCTGCTGGAGAAAGGATAGGCTACCCACTTCCATATACTTGGGCTTCCCTTGTGGATCAGCTGGTAAAGAATCCGCCGGCAATGCAGGAGACATGGGTTCGATCCCTGGGTTGGGACGATCCCCTGGAGAATGGATTAACATACACACGGTACTATATGCAAAGTAGATAACCAACAAGGACCTACTATAGAGCACGGGAACCTGTACACAGTATTCTGTAATAACCTATCTGGGAAAAGAATCTCAAAAAGAATGAATATATGTGTAACTGAAACACTATGCTGTCCATCTGAAACTAATGCATTATACATCCAGTCTACTTGAATAAAAAAATTTTAATGTAATAAATACTATGCTCAAGTTTGAAGACAAAAACTAGAAACAAGTTTACAACAGGAAGTGAGCTTGCCTCCTTCAAGATGATCCCCACCTATAAGCCAGCACCACTGGCCCAGAATATGCCAAATATCCACCCTCCTGACAGGGCTGCCTCTGTTCATTACTGGACAAGTCTCACCCTCTTCTTTAGACTGTATTATATGTATTGGGTTTTCTGGTTATAAGAGTAAAATCTGGTCACTGAAAAACATTAGAACCTACAGCTAAGCATAAAAGGCTGAAGTGCTATACGAACAGCTCTACCACTCCCAGCAATGTACCTGGTGTTGGTTTATTTTCTTTCACACTCTTTTCTCCTGTGCATACAAATGCATTTTTACACCATTAGGATGGACTTCCTGATCATTTGATATCCTAATTTCTTCACTCAGTATGATATTGTGAGTATTTTCCAAATCACCACACATACTTAAAATTATTATTTGGAGGGCTCATTATTTACCAACTCATATTGAGAGTCTACTGAACTCCCATCATGTGTAAACCCTTGAGAGTTAAAGACATAGGAAATTCAGATCATAACTTATAAAAATTTTTAAAAGATTAGGTAAAAAAAATCCCTTAATCTCCCAGAACCTATTTCCTAATATTTATAAAATAATACCATCTCAACAGGGTGTGAGAGAATTGAGACAATACATGTGAAATGCTTAGCATTTAGTATGTAAAAAAGTAAGTAGTAGTCTCCTTAAAGAAGTATACATGTGGAATACCAGGAAATAGACATTAAGATGGGCATTTACCAGGACAGGGGAGAATGTGAGAAGGAAAAGTTTTCTATAGAGTGGAAGCTTGCTACTCCAAGTGTGGTTTAAGGTCCAGCAGAATCACCATCATCTGGGAGCTTGTTAGACATGCAGGACTTCCGGCCCTGCCCCAGACTGAGTCAGAATTTATATTTTAACAATATTGCTGGGTGATATGTATGCCAATTAACATTTGAGGAGCACTGAAGCTAGACAGATTCTTGGTGATTGGCAAAAATGAGACACGCTGGGAGAAGATCAGGTCAAAGGGCATTCCATGGTTGGGAAGAGCAGAGAAAAGGAGTCTCAAAGCCAAAATACTGAAATGTCCTTAGCAGGTGCTTTATTTGAAGCAATGGTTGTTTGGTAGTGCAGTGAAAGATGAAGCTGGACTTATAAAACAGGATCATATTATCCATGGTCTCAGATGCTAGAGATTTTGCCCTTATCTCTCCTCTGGTCTCATGCCTTCACAACTCTCCCTCACAAGTTCCTTTTTTCAGTAGAACTACAATCCTATAAACATACAAATTTTAAAGTGTGAGAAGCTGACCAGCTGGAACGGAAACGGAAAATGTATATTCCAGGCTCCACTCCCCAACCTCTTTAAGGATAAATGAGTGAAAGTCGCTCAGTTGTGTCAGACTCTTTGTGACCCCATGGGCTGTAGCCCACCAGGCTCCTCTGTCTGCAGAATTCTTCAGGCAACAATACTGGTGTGGGTTGCCATTTCCTCCTCCAGAAGATCTTTCCCACCCAGGGATCAAACCCAAGTCTCCTGCATTGTAGACAGGCTCTTTACCACCTCCAAGGGTGAGGACCTAAAACTGACAATTTGAGGACCACTATTATCATCCACCATCTATCATAAGGACATTCTTTATCCGGTAGCCACAATTCAAAAAAAAAAAAGCTTGTTATACAGAGTGAAATCAGAAAGAGAAACATCATATATTAACACATATATATGGAATCTAGAAAAATGGTATTGATGAACCTATTTGCAGGGCAGGAATAAAGGTGCAAACATAGAAACAGACTTTGAACACAGCAGGGGAAGGAGAGGGTAGGATGAATTGAGAGAGTAACATACACATTACCATACGCAAAATAGATAGCTAATGGGAAGTTGCTGTTTCACACAGGGAGTTCAGCAAGGTACTCTGTGACAGCCTAGAGGGATGGGATACGGTAAGGGGTAGGTTCAAGAGGGAGGGGACATATGTATACTTATGGCTGATTCACACTGCTATATGGCAGAAGCCAACACAATATTGTAAAGCAATTATCCTCCAATTAAAAATAAATTTAAAAACACAAACAAAAAGAACCTCTTTGGAATTCCATTCCCTAACTTTAAAAGAAGCACTAGAAATTCCATCCATATGCATTCCTTAAAAATAAAGATCATTATCTATTGTCTCTGTATCCCTAATATCAAAGGCAGAGACTGGGTGTTCAACAAGGTTTTGTTGAATGGATAAATGCATGAATGAACCAATGACTAAGGTGATAATTTCAGAGAGAACTGAAGAAAACAATGATGCATGTAAGTTACAGTTACATTTTCTTAATAAAAGTAATGAGCAATAAAATTAACTGTATTCATGTTCGCAAAGAATAAAACTCAAAATTACCTACCACTAACTTCTCTTGAAAAAAAGACTGACTTAAAATTGATGAATATCCAACCAATAAAAGCTTCTTAGAAAATGAAACCTTTCCACTATGGATGAAAAAATATTGTTTTGAAAACAGTAGTTTACAAAAGATTCATAGCTTGGGGAATGCTGGAAATTCCTCCGTAAAGCATGGCATGCATCTAAATGAGATATTAACCAAGTTTAGAGTTGGGGCTCAGTGCAGGACTGTGAGAGTTCATCAACATGCTGTTCTCCCTACCATTCAAGGAAAAATAAAAGAATTATTGATGTTATTGGGAGTTTTCTCAAATAATCATCTCAGAAATGAATAAATATGCAGCAGTTGAAAATTCAAGGAATTTGGTATATGTTAGAGTAATGAACAGGCTTCCCTAGTGGCTTAGACAGTAAAGAATCCACCTGCAATGTGGGAGACCTGGGTTCAAACCCTGAGTTGGGAAGATCCTCTAGAGGAGGGCATGGCAACCCACTCCAGTATTCTTGCCTGGAGAATGCCCATGGACAGAGGAGCCTGACAGGCCATAGCCCATGGGGTCGCAAAGAGTCAGACACAACTGAGCGACTAAGCACAGCACAGAGTAATGGGCAAGATAAGGGAGGAGCTGTTTCTTTACATTAGCAATGATAAATTGTACAGAACAGAAGGGAACTCAAGTCACCATACTGAAATAGCTCACTTCAAGTGTTGATAATGGTTATTAAGCAATGTCAACACCCCATTTAAGCAAATGGGAGCCTACGTGAGACCAGTCTCTGGCCGTATGTGTCAGGATGCTTAGCTTTGCAAAGACAAGAAAGATGCAACTCAAACTGCTCAAGCAAAAGCAAAAATGAAACCAGGAAAATAACTCACATTTCTGAAATTTGCAGGTTTTTTCTCTCTATGCAAACCTTTCTTTTTTTTTTTTTTTTTTCAAGTAATGGTAAAGCATTTCTTTCTTTCTTTGGCTGTGCTGGGTCTTAGCTGTGGCACATGGGATCTAGTTCCTGGGCCCCTTGCATTGAAAGCATGGAGTCTCAGCCACCAGACCACCAGGGAAGTCCCTTCTGGCTCCATACAAACCTTGGCTCAAGCGCCAATGTTCTCAAACCACAGTTTCGGGTCCTGTCCTATGACTGCTCTCCATCTTGGCTTAACTCTCAGGCTCCATGTGGTACTGAGATGACTGCCAATAGCTGAAGACTGCCAAAGTGTCCAAGGCTCAAATCCAGCAAGAAATGAGTTTTTCCTCCCAGTAACACCTGAATTAAACAACATCGCCCATCACGAACTAATTACCTGGGTGAGACTAGGGTGAAATGACAGTATCCTGTGCCCACATCCGGATGAAGCACTGTCACCAAGGAGATTCAGTCCTCTCAGACGGCAGGCTCACAGCTTCCACCTCTGGCATCCAGAGGAGAGCCCACCTAAAAGTCAAGGACCAGAAGCAGGGAAGAAAAGAGTTTCCCAAAGAAAACTCTGGGTTTCATGATCAAGGAGGAGGACATGGATTCCGGGCAGGTGAAGAGAGCAAATACACTGCTGTTGCTCAGTCACAAACTTGTGTCCGACTCTTTGGGACCCCATGGACTATAGCTCGCCAGGCTCCTCTGTCCATGGAATATCTCAGGCAAGAGTACTGAAGTGGGTTGCTAATTACTCCTTCAGGGGGTCTTCCCAAATCAGGGATCAAACCCTTGACTCCTGCATCGGCAAGCAGATTGTTTATCACTGAGCCATGTGGGAAGCCTGAGCAACTACAAACTAAAATGGTATTCAGGTGACAGGTTTATAGGCCATATTTGACAACAGTTACCCCAAGGCATTATATTTGGTGTTGGTGGTTGAAGGATGAGACAAAGTGGTTGTCTTTTGTGGAATTACAGAGCATCATGCTCTACTGAGAAATCTGAATGCAGGTCAAGAAGCAACAGTTAGAACTGGAAACGGAACAACAGACTGATTTCAAACCAGGAAAGGAGTATATTATCACCCTGCCTATTTAACTTATATACAGAGTACATCATATGAAATGCCAGGCTGGAGGAAGCACAACTTGGAATCAAGATTGCCAGAAGAAATATCAATAACCTCAGATATGCAGAAGACACCACCCTTATGGCAGAAAGCGAAGAAGAACTAAGGAGCCTTTTGATGAAAGTGAAAGAGAGTGGGAAAGTTGGTTTAAAACTCAACATTCAGAAAACTGAGACCATGGCATCTGGTCCCATCACTTCATGGCAAATAGATAGGGAAACAATGGAAACAGTGAGAGACTTTATTGTTTTGGGCTCCAAAATCACAACAGATGGTGACTGCAGCTATGAAATTAAAAGACGCTTGCTCCTTAGAAGAAAACCTGTGACCAACCTAGACAGCATATTAAAAAGCAGAGACATTACTTTGTCAACAAAGGTCCATCTAGTCAAAGCTATGGTTTTTCCAGTAGTCATGTATGAATGTGAGAGTTGGACTATAAAGAAAGCTGAGCACTGAAGAACTGATACTTTTGAACTATGGTGTTGGAGAAGACTCTTGAGAGTCCTTGGACTGCAAGGAGATCAAACCAGTCAATCCTAAAAGAAATCAGTCCTGAATATACATTGGAAGGATTGATGCTGAAGCTCAGACTCCAATACTTTGGCCACTGATGCAAAGAACTGACTCATTTGAAAAGACCCTGATGCTGGGAAAGATTGAAGGTGGGAGGAGAAGGGGACAGAGGATGAGATGGTTGGATGGCATCACTGACTTGATGGACATGAGTTTGTGTAAGCTCCAGGACAGGAAAGCTTGGCATGCTGCAGTCCATGCAGTTGCAAAGAGTCGGACAGGACTGAGCAACTGAACGGAACTGAGCTGATTCTCTACTGCTTAAAATTCCTGAATGGTCAGGACAAACTGAAACACAGCAACGGGTCTTACAAGCTTCAAGACTTGGCCTCAGTTTCTCTCACTGTTCTCCACATTCCTACTCTACAGTCTACAGCACTCAACTTCCTTTTCCTTGAAAGTATTCCCATCTCTCCTTTCCTTGTGCAAATGCTGTTTTTTTGCCTGACATGCCTTGCTCAGTCATTCTGTCTGCTCCAAGCCCTCACACACTCCACCCATCTGCAGGGATAAATCTCATCCATCACTCAGCCCTCCCTGCTCAAGAAAGCCTAAGTTGAAGGGGGAGTGCAATGGATTGGGAGATTGGGGCTGACACATATACACTATCAACACCTTGTATAAAATAGTTAACTAATGAGAACATATGGTGTAGCACAGTACACTCCACTCGGTGCTTGGTGGTGACCTATATGGGAAGGAAATCCAAAAATAGGGGGATATATGTATACACATAGCGGATGTATTTTGCTTACAGCAAAAGCTGCTTTACTGTATGTAAAGCAACTACAGTCCAATAAAAATTAGCTTTTAAAAAAGGAAGCCTAAGCTTATGATCACCTCTGCTATTTTCTCCAATAATGTCTAGTGCTTCACATTTAATACCTCTGATCCCAAAGGAAAATAAAGCTCCAGGGGAAAGTATTAAGTGCTCAGGAAATATTCATAGATGGATGGATGGGTAGATGGATAGATGCATGGACCAAAGTCTAAAAAAAATACACTGAAATATTTTAGCTCTACTAGCTTATACATGCATATATAATATTTATGTGTAAGTTATATATTTTCTGCATTCGGTATTTATTTGTCAATTCTGTGCCTGCTATGGTTTGAGGCACTGGAGACACATCAGGGAAAACAGATAAAAACAGTGTAAGGACAGACAATAATAATAAATAAGCAAAGGATCTAACATGTTAGAAGGTTTTTAACAGAATGGGCACAGCAGATGTTCACTGAGGAGGTGACATCTGAGCAAAGATACCAGGGAGGGGAGAGCAGAGCTGTGCAAATATCTATCAAGAGGGCTGCAGGCAAAGGTCAGCCAGAGCAAGGGCCCTGAGGTGAGCGCAAGCCGGGCTCAACACAGGCTTGCACTGACCTGAATCACAACCATTTTATTACTATGAAGAGCAAAAACTACTTTCACCTAATTGCCAAAAGATCATTTTTTTTATTATTAGTTGGAGGTTAATTATTTTACTTGGTTTTGCCATACATTGACATGAATCAGCCATGGATTTACATGTGTTCCCCATCCCGATCCCCCCTCCCACCTCCCTCCCCATCACATCCCTCTGGGTCTTCCCAGTGCACCAGCCCCGAGCACTTGTCTCATGCATCCAACCTGGACTGGCGATCTGTTTCACACTTGATAATATACATGTTTCGATGCTGTTCTCTCAGATCATCCCACCCTCACCTTCTCCCATAGAGTCCAAAAGTCTGTTCTATACATCTGTGTCTCTTTCTCTGTCTTGCATATAGGGTTATCGTTACCATTTTTCTAAATTCCATATATATGCGTTAGTATGCTGTATTGGTCTTTATCTTTCTGGCTTACCTCACCCTGTATAATGGGCTCCAGTTTCATCCATCTCATTAGAACTGATTCAAATGAATTCTTTTTAATGGCTGAGTAATATTCCATGGTGTATATGTACCACAGCTTCCTTATCCATTTGTCTGCTGATGGGCATCTAGGTTGCTTCCATCTCCTGGCAATTATAAACAGTGCTGCAATGAACACTGGGGTATTCTTGCCTGGAGAATCCCATGGACAGAGGAGCCTAGAGGGCTATAGTCCATAGGATTGCAAAGAGTTGGACATGACTGAAGTGACCTAGCATGCACATATGCAGAAAGAAAAGATAAATACTTGCTTCGGTTGTTGATGCCTTTCTGGCACCTGTTTCCATTCTCTCCTGAGGCCTGACCACCATTCCTGGGCTCAGGATCTGTACACCACATGGATTAAACTGCTGCTGCTGCTGCTAAGTCACTTCAGTCGTGTCCGATTCTGTGCGACCCCATAGACGGCAGCCCACCAGGCTCCCCCATCCCTGGGATCCTCCAGGCAAGAATACTGGAGTGGGTTGCCATTGCCTTCTCTGATGGATTAAGCTAGTGGTCCCCAAAGTTTTTGGCACCAGGGACCCGAAAGAAGACAATTTTTCCAAGGACCAGGGTTGGGGAGGGGATGGTTTCAAGATGATTCAGACTCATTGTTTATTGTGCACTTTATTTTTATTATTATTATGTCAGCTCTACCTCAGATCATCAGGCATTAGATCCTTGACATGATCTCTCACGTCCAAGTCATTACTCTGCACCCAATAGGGTTCATCAACACAACACTCTAAGTAATAACAATCCCCTTCAAATCTGATTGTTCTTGTTCAGTTGCTAAGTTGTGTCTGACTGCAACCCCATTGGCCAAGCTTCCCTGTCCTTCTCCATCTCCCAGAGTTTGCTTAAACTCATGTCTATTGAGCCAGTGGTGCCATCCAACCATCTCATTCCCTGTCACTCTCTCCTGCCCTCAGTCTTTCTCAGCATCAGGATCTTTTCCAATGAGTTGACTCTTTGCATCAGGTAGCCAGTTTTGGAGCTTCAGCTTCAGCATCAGTCCTTCCGATGAACATCCAGGGTTGATTTCCTTTAGGCTTGACTGGTTTGATCTTCTTGCTGTCCAAGGTACTATCAAGAGTCTTCTCCAACACCGCAATTCAAAAGCATCAATTCTTCAGTGCTCAGCCTTCTTTATGGTCCACTCTCACATCTGTACATGACTACTGGATAAACCATAGCTTTGACTATATGGAACTTTGTCAGCAAAGTGATGTCGCTGCTTTTTAGTAAGATGTCTAGGTTTGTCAAATCTGACACTCAAGGTATTTTGTTCTTTCAACACCTATTCCAAAATCTAATACCAAAAAAAGTTTTCTCACCTTTCATACACAAATACTTCTTTAGTCCTTACCACGCACAGACACACTTCATTACTTTTGCTTTCATTGCATGTTATAGTTTCCCTCTGTAACATGTATCACAACCATAATAAAGTAATTGTATACAATTATTTTATTTCTCATCTGTCTCCCCTGCTAGACTATTAATTCCATAAGGGTAGATTGAGTATGTCTAAAGCAATAACTGGCATAGAAATTTTTAATCAAATAATTAATCCTCTTTCCCTTCCCCTTATCCCTATTTACAGGAGCTCAGAGAGAATAAGAAAGCTGCATGTGCTTACATAACTAGGACAGAGCAAATTGATGTAGAAATCCAGCTCTTTCTAAAGTGTTTTATTTTTCCACTGCTTTCAGTATCCCCCCAGATATGTTCATGTGGCTTTTAAATTACACAAAATTCCCCTTGCCAACAGCTGTATTATTTCAGTAGCCATTTAAGGATGTTAACATAATACTTTTGGCAATAAAAGCAGCATTGCAAAATAATCACATTTATTTTCACATCCAAAATAAAATCCCACTATGTTAAAAACTAAAGATACAAAGCAAGAATTAGGTATATTACAAACCACCTCCAGGGCTCAGGTTATCTTGAAGCATCTTTGAAAATCCTCTTTTAAAATAAAAATAGTTAAGGACATACTCAAACTAGTGTCTAATTATGCCTCAAAGAAAGACCAACAGGTGGTCTCCCTGTGGCTCAGTCTGAAGAATCTGCCAACAGAGTGGGAGACCTGGGTTCAATCCCTGATTGGGAAGATCCCCAGGAGAAGGAAATGGTAACCCACTCCAGTATTCTTGCATGGAGAATTCCATAACAGAGGAGCCTGGTGTGCTATAGTTCATGGGGTCGCAAAGAGTCAGGTACATCTGAGCAACTAACATCCATTGATTCAAGGCCAACAGGGTATTTTCCTTAAAATCCCATGTTGTTAAGACATTCAACCTCCTCTCTCAACTTCTAGTATTTTAGGTTGTTTTTGGAGCCTAATATGGTAGATAAAGGAAATGGGGAAATTGAAAGGACTTGGAGGGAATGATTGGTGGGAATTTTTTAAATAAAACAGACATCCTAAAAGATCTTGCCTGACCTGTCAGTGCTCCAAAACTGGCAACCTACAAGAGAGACAGAAATAGGACCTGGGCTAGTCCATTGTTTTGAAAATAAAATATATACCTAATATTTACACAGAGCTGATTTGAAATAAAAATTTTGATTTCTTGCTGCATTTGAAAAAAGTCTGAGCTCTCTTTAGATGGAACTCTTGCCCTCAAACTTGCTTGATTCTTTTCCAGACCTCATTCGCTTATAAAATCAGCTGGATGATGTATAATTTGCTTTTGATCCCACCAGTCTGAACTGACAACTCTCTACCCATATTCTCAAACTCCAGCCACACTGGGTTTCTTTCATTTCCATTAACTCATGAAGCTTCTTCAAATATGTATCCATCAGTGTTTTGTGAGAAAACAAAAGTCATTCTGTTCTTCTAAATATTTGAAGCATAAAAGTATTTAACACAGGGAATTAGAATCAAACTTTTAAAAGGCTTGAGAGCAAAGATTAGGGAAATGGCTACCAACATTTAAGAAATCAGGAAGTGAAAGAATCATAAGAAATCACCCATCCTGGTATCAGCCAAAGAATCAATGAGTCTCAGGACAGCATTTGAAATCTGCTGGCCCAGCTCTCATCTGGAGTCTGATTATGCTTACAGGCAGTGCACGGTAACTGCCAGGGAATAAAGCCTTCTCATTCTCGTCTGTATTTCAGATCTCTCACAGCATCTCTCATTGTTGAAATCTATATATTTTTTCTTAATTTGGCTGCTCCAGGTCTTAGTTGTGGTACACAGGATCTTTTAGTTTCCCATGTAAACTCTTACTTGTGGCATGTGGGATCTAATTCCCCAACCAGGGATTGAGCCCAGGACCCCTGCTTTGGGAGCCTGGAGTCTTAGCCACCGGACCACCCGGGAAGTGCCTCATTGTTGAAATCTACCTGGGAATCCTGCTGGCAAGGAAGTCTGGGGGAAAGTGTCCAGGCTTCTGGTCTCTGTTCTTCAAAAGAACACCAAACCCAGCAGGGACAAAACGAAGTACAAAAAGGAATTTCCAGCACACCGTCACCAGGCCTTTGCCAGTACACTTGCTAGAATGCTCTCCACCATCCCCCCATCTTCAAATCATGTCAATCAACTTTGTAAGAAAGAATTGGGATGGCTGAGGAAGTACCTCAAAAACTCCACTCCTTGGTAAAATCCATGACAAAAGTGGGGGCAATGATCAAAAACAATATTTTCAGACTCTAGAAATTAACCAAAGTCTGTTAACAATCCAAGGTAAATTTATACTCCCCCAAAGTAGGTGAATCTCAGTTTTCTAAAAAATGTGAACTTTGAGGTTTCCTAATTTGCCCATCACGCACGCCCTTCTACATTTTCATCTCAGCATTGAAAACTAACTACCTCACAGTTACGGCCACCATGAAAACCAGCAGCCAAGTAGCCACTGAAAGAAAAAAACAGGTTTGAAGTTTCTTTAAAAGCCTGATTCCTGGAAAACTGTCATTATGTGACTTGTCTGCCAACTCCTTATAAACCCTCACTAAGAGCACTTGTCTTTAATTGACCAAAAACTCAGAGTCTGCCCAGTACAAATAGTCTTATCTGTATGGTATTTGTCGAAAAAAAAAACAAACTAGCAATTATTTAACACAGCATCTATCTGATGAGGTAATAGTAGTGGGGAAAAAAATAAGAAATTGACTGAAAAGTTTAAAAGAGAGGCACGGGCAATTGGATGTCCATGAAAGGCTTCAACAGCTCTACAGAGAACTATGGACAGAGGTTCGTGACACTGTACAAGAGGCAGTGATCAAGACCATCCTCAATAAAAAGAAATGCAAAAAGGCAAAATGATTGTCTGAGGAGACCTGCAAATAGCTGAGAAAAGGAGAGAAGTGAAAACCAAAGCAGAAAAGGAAGGACATACCCATGTGAATGCAGAGTTCCGAAGAATAGCCAAAAGAGATAAGAAAGCCTTCCTCAGTGATCAGTGCAAAGACATAGAGGAAAACAATAAAATGGGAAAGCCTAGATCTCTTCAAGGAAATTAGAGATACCAAGGGAACATTTCGTGCAAAGATGAGCACAATAAAGGACAGAAATGGTATGGACCTAAGAGAAGCAGAAGATATTAAGAAGAGGTGGCAAGAAAACACAGAAGAATTACACAAAAAAGATCTTCATGACCCAGATAATCCCAATGGTGTGATCACTCACCTAGAGCCAGACATTGTGGAATGAGAAGTCAAGTGGGCCTTAGGAGGCATCACTACTAACAAAGCTATTGGAGGTGATGGAATTCCAGTTGAGCTCTTTCAAATCCTAAAAGACGATGCTGTGAAAGTGCTGCACTCAATCTGCCAGCAAATTTGGAAAACTCATCAGTGACCATGGGACTGGAAAAGGTCAGTTTTCATTCCAGTCCCAAAGAAAGGCAATGCCAAAGAATGCGCAAACTACCGCACAATTGCACTCATCTCGCATGCTGGCAAAGTAATGCTCAAAATTCTCCAAGCCAGACTTCAACAGTACATGAACCATGAACTTCCAGATGTTCAAACTGGATTTAGAAAAGGCAGAGTAACCATAGATCAAATTGCCAACATCTGTTGGATCATCAAAAAAGCAAGAGAATACCAGAAAAACATCTACTTCTGTTTTACTGACTATACCAAAGCCTTTGACTGTGTAGATCACAACAAACTGTAGAAAATTCTTCAAGAGACGGGAATACCAGACTACCTTACCTGTCTCCTGAGAAATCTGTTTGCAGGTCAAGAAGCAAGAGTCAGAACCATATTGGAATAACAGAATGGTTCCAAATTGGGAAAGGAGTACGTTAAGGCTGTATATTGTCACTCTGTTTATTTAACTTATATACAGAGTACATCATGAGAAATGCTGGACTGGATGAAGCACAAGCTGGAATCAAGATTGCAGGGGAAAATATCAATAACCTCAGATATGCAGATGACACCACCCTTATGGCAGAAAGCAAAGAGGAAGTAAAGAGCCTCTTGATGAAAGTGAAAGAGAAGAGTGAAAAAGTTGGCTTAAAACTCAACATTCAGAAAACTAAGATTGTGGCATCTGGTCCCATCACTTCATGGCAAATAGAAGGGGAAACAGAGACAGACTTTATTTTCTTGGGCTCCAAAATCACTGCAGTCATGAAATTAAAAGACACTTGCTCCTTGGAAGCAAAGCTATGACCAACCTAGACATGTTATTAAAAAGCAGAGACATTACTTTGCCAACAAATGTCCATCTAGTCAAAGCTATGGTTTTACCAGTAGTCACGTATGGATGTGAGAGTTGGACTATAAAGAAATCTGAGCACTGAAGAATTGATGCTTTTGAACTGTGGTGTTGTAGAAGACTCTTGAGAGTCCCTTCGACTGCAAGGAGACCAAAACAGTCAAACCTAAAGGAAATCAGTCCTGAATATTCATTGGAAGGACTGATGCTGAAGCTCAAACTTTAATACTTTGGCCACCTGAGGTGAAGAACTGACTTCTTGGAAAAGATCCTGGTACTGGGAAAGATTGAAAGCAGGAAGAGAAGGGGACGACAGAGGATGAGATGGCTGGATGGCATCACCAACTCAATGGACATAAGTTTGAGCAAGCTCCGGGAGTTGGTGCTGGACAGGGAAGCTTGGTGTTCTGCAGTCCATGGGGTCACAAAAAGTCAGACATGACTGAGTGACTGAACTGAACTGACAACATACCAGGGAACTGAAAAGGCTATATGCACATGCAAGGCTGAACACATGCCTGAGAACATCATGAGAAGCCCTCATCTTTCTCTAATCATTAGCTGACCATTATGTTAATCAAGAGAATTCAGTGGCCACAAACATAAAGAATTTGCAGACATCACATAATTTTTTTTCAGGAAAGTCACTAAACAAAGAGCAACAGTAAACCCTAGGGAGAAAAAGTATCTGATTTTTGAGAGTTGCCACATTATTTACAATGACCAGTTTCCAATAGAGTTTATAAGGCATGCAAAGTAATAAAAAAGTATAGTCTATACCCAGCAGGAAAAGGCAGTCCATAGAAAATGTCTCTGATGTAGCTCAGATTTGGACTTACTAGATAAAGATTTTAAATCAGTCAGTTTAAATACTTTTAAATAACTAAAGTATGAGAATGGTATCTCACCAAATAGAGAATACAGTAAGACAGAAATTTTAAAAAATAGAAAGCTTGAAATTAATGTATACAATAAGAGGAACTCAACAGCAGATGTCAGCAGAATAAATAAATAAAATATAAAATGGAAGAATTTAAATTGTACATTCTGAGGAACATTTAAAGAAGAATGAAGAAAAATTAGCAGAGCCTCAGGTCTCCTTCAGTACTATATGCAAAGTGCCAGTGTTGCAAGACACCTTACTAAGTACAAAAAATAAAAACAATGTTAAAACAATATGTATGATGTAAGTGACTGTATAAGAGGGGAAAGTATGATTTTTATTTGCTTATATATACATAAAAATGTCTTTGAAAGTGAAAGTGAATGTGAAGTCGCTCAGTCGTGTCCGACTCTTTGATACTCCATGGACTGTAACCCACCAGGCTTCTTCATCCATGGGGTTTTCCAGGCAGGAATACTGGACTGGGTTGCCATTTCCTTTCCAGGGGATCTTCCCCACTCAGAGATTGAACCCAGTTCTCCCACATTGCAGGCAGATGCTTTACCCTCTGAGCCACCAGGAAGGACATAAAAGAATATACCACCTTTGTTTGAGGGTAAGAAGAATGGGCAGAAGTGGGACAGAGGAGAGAGAAAATCTTTTTTGCTGTGTGACACTTTATAATTTTCAATTCTAAAAGGCCTGTGAATGTGTGTTTTTTAAAAAAAATAAATACAACCAAACATACACATCTACAATTAGGTGAATTTACAGCTCATTTAGGAAAAAAATGTAAAACTGTTGAGGGTTCAATATACACCTTCCCAGAGAGAAGACTCTTCTACCAACAGACCCTCACCCAATACTGAAAAAAAAAAAATCATCTGGAAAGTGAGGCTGTCTCAACCAAGTAAAAACCCTGGGTCAATGGGCAAAATTGTCAATTAAGCGAGATGAGCTTGCATGAAATTAAAATACATTTGCTTCTTGTGAGGAAAGCTATTACAAACCTAGACAGTGTATTAAAAAGCAGAGACATCACTTTGCAGACAAATGGTCATACAGTCAAAGCTATGGTTTCTCTAGTAGTCATGTATGGATGTGAGAGTTGGACCTAAAGAAGCCTGAACACTGAAGAATTGATGCTTTCGAATTGTGGTGCTGGTGAAGACTCTTGAGAGTTCCTTGGACAGCAAGGAGATTGAATTAGTCAATCCTAAATGAAACAACCCTGAATATTCATTAGAAGGACTGATACTGAAGCTCCAAAACTTTGGCCACCTGATGCGAAGAACCAACTCATTGGAAAAACCCATGCTGGGAAAGATTGAAAGCAAAACGAGAAGAGAACGGCAGAGGATGAGACGGTTAGATAGTATCACTGACTCAAAGGACATGAGTTTGAGCAAACTTCAGGAGATAGTGAAGGACAGGGAAGCCAGGCATGCTGCAATTCTTGGGGTCACAGAGAGTCGAACACCACTTAGTGACTGAACAAGAACAAGGAAGCAAGATGAGAAAGTTCTAGAGCTCTGCTGTACAAAATCATACTTATAATCAAGACTCTAATGTATACTTAAAAATTTATTGAGGGTAGATCTCATGTTAAGAGTTCTTACCACACACAAAAAAAGTTTAACTTAGATAAATAGATAACCAACCTGATCAATTTTGCCCTTCTTTTGATGGACCAAGAAGAAAAACATTAATAGGGAAATCTCAAGGAAGTCTTCAGTTTTGGAGGATAAAATGAGAAAATAACATGACCTGGGGGACTAACAGAAGTGACCAGGACCAAAATATGCTTAAAAAGTAGTCCAAATCATAAAGAAATTACACAAACAAGTTAAGCCTACTCATATGAGCTGCCAGTTTTTAAAATATCTAATGATTACAAATAGGAAATTTGCTAAACTTCACATTGGTGAAGTGAAGTGAAGTGAAGTCATTCAGTTGTATCCAACTCTTTGCAACCTCATGGCCTGTAGCCTACCAGGCTCCTCTGTCCATGGGATTTTCCAGGTAAGAATACTGGAGTGGGTTGCCATTTCCTTCTCCAGGGGATCTTCCTGACCCAGGGATTGAACCCAGGTCTCCTGCATTGTAGGCAGACGCTTTACCGTCTGAGCCACCAGGGAAGTCAACATTGGTAGGTAGAAAAATATTCATTATACAACAGTCTCATGTTAATTATATAAAGGTTTAATAACTCAAATTTCACAAACTTCTGCAGCTCTCACCAAATTCTAGCTTGCTGCAGAAAGTCTGTACTTGGTTCTTTTTGCTGCCAGTCAATCCTAAAGGAAATCAACCCTGAATATTCATTGGAAGGATGGATGCTGAAGCTCAAATATTTTGGCCACCTGATGCGAAGAGTCAACTCACTGGCAAAGCCCCTGATGCTGGGAAAGATTGAAGGCAGGAGGAGAAGGGGATGACAGAGGATGAGATGGTTGGATGGCATCACCGACTCAATGGACATGAGTTTGAGCAAGCTCTGGGAGTTGGTGATGCAGGACAGGGAGGCCTGGTATGCTGCAGTCCTTGGGGTCACAAAGAGTTGGACAGGACTTAATGACTGAACAACAACAATCATATTAGGATAGATCTGTTAAGTAAACATACTTGTAGAGTTTAGGATCACTTACAGTCCCAGGAAGCAGGAGCTTTAGTGCATGATGCGTTAAGGTATAAGCCACAGAATTAACAATTGAAGGCAAAGTCTATGCCTCCTCCTGTATATCACGGCATACAAAATCTAGGCATTTCAGGCTTTGCAGTGCGCAACATGTGGTGCTGAGGAATCTCTCCAGGGCAATTTGCAGTAACGAAGAGCAGAACTGTGTGGACAAGCTCCTTGAAAAAGGTGATCCAGGAACTTTTCCTCCTGTCTCTTTTGTTCTTGTCAATTACCATGATGGTGGAGGAACCAGACGCTTGGAGAGGAAGCTGAGAAAGCTTATTAGAAAATCCTTAAGGACACTTCTCTTTCTACATCAGGAATGGACCAGAGCATTAATTCCTTGATTCCTATGGTGTCTCCTTATCAACAAAATCTTAGAGATTCTGTCTCATAGGCTCTCTGTCATCTTTTAAATTGCCCTTGGGACCCTAAATATTTCAAAGGTCATCACTACTGCAGTAATGGTCTGAGTATGAAGATGTATAACACTGGATGCCATAATCATCTTCCTGAAGATCTCGGTGGCATCATGAGCTGAAGGGATTACTTGCTACTCAAGACAATCTTACTATAAACTCACAGAATTTTACTGTGATACTAAAATATATATATATGGGTCTTGATATCCAGAAATTATTAAAGCATGTATACTTTGTTGCCAAGTTTTTGTTTTTGAAACAGGAGGAAAAGGTTTCCCAGCCACACTGTTCCTGGTTTGGAATTTCATAGCTCAGAATACAAGCTTTTTCCTAAGGATTTCTGCACACCACTAGAAGCATTGTTGTCAGCTCAGCAGGCACACATGCACACACACATACAAATTCACACACAAATTCACAAAGGGAGAGAGAAAAGTAATCAAAATTATTTACTTTTATTTTACTTTGAACTGCTGTAATTACATTTACCCTGGTTGTAGTTGTTGTTCAGTTACTAAATTACGTCCAAAGCTTCGTGACCCCATGGACTGCAGCATTCCAGGCTTCCCTGTCCTTCACTATCTCCTGCAGTTTGTTCAAACTCATGTCCACTGAGTCAATGATGCCATTCAACCATCTCATCCTCTGTCATCCCCTTCTCCTCCTGCCTTCAGTCTTTCATAGCATCAGAGTCTTTTCCAATGAGTTGGCTCTTCACATCAGGTGGCCAAAGTATTGGAGCTTCAGTATCAGTCCTTCCAATAAATATTCAGGGTTGATTATTTTTAGGATTTTAGGTTTCATCTCCTTGCAGTCCAAGGGACTCTCAAGAGTCTTCTCCAGTATCATAACACCAGAAGTCAAAGATAATGTAAATCCCAGATCCATTATACGTAAGTGAGCATCACATGATCTCTAATAAGGTATAAAACATTTAACAGCTCAATGTTTACTAATATATTCTGAGCATCTGTTTAAATACAGCAGAGTGTTACTCCCTGTGGGGCAACAACACTGAACTACTAGCCTCTCTTCACTCTAGGGGCTCCCCATTGGCATGTGGGGGGGACAAAAGGGGGTTGTCATACCTGCCAAAGTACATTTGATACAAAGCATGATATGATGGTTCTCATATTTCAAACTCCCATAAAATCAGTTTAAACATACTGCCATGTGATTCTGTTGAGAGTTCATTCACATCAAAGTTAGCATTGTTCATTTGAGACAAAACAAACCATACCACACTAAACAGATCTGGACTTGAATTTAGAAGTAAAGGACCTGCCCCCCACCACCAATGTTCAGCATCTCAGGAAATGACCACCCAGTTGCCCAGCCTCCCAGAACAAGAATCATTCTTATTTCCTCTTTTTCTTCAACTCTCACACCCAGTCCTTCATCAAACCCTCATCACCCCCCTCCAAACTATACCCAGATTCACTATCATAGTTTCCTTACTAGTCTCATACTTCCATCCTTTTCCCCCTATAATCTCCCCACAGGAGCCAACTTGACCTTTTAACACCTGAGCCAGTCACCTGGTTCTATAAACAATTTGGAACATAGCCATTAGTTTAAGTATTGTTCATGGCTATTTCCACGGCACAGCAGCAGAACTGATTACTTATAACCGAGACAGTACAGCCTACCCAGAGATTAAAACACTAACGATCCAATACTTAAGAGTTTACTAATACCTCTTCTTAAAAATGGATCAGGCCATCTCCCTTTCTGAAAAAGCTCAAGAGTTCCCCCTCACACTTGGAAGAAAATCCAAATGTCTTACTTTAGCCCATGAGGCAGAAAGTGAAGAAGAACTAAAGAACCTCTAGATGAAAGTGAAAGAGGAGAGTGAAAAAGCTGGCTTGAAACTCAACATTCAAAAAATGAAGATCATGGCATCCGGTTCCATCACTTCATGGCAAATAGACAGGGAAACAATGGAAAAAATGACAGACTTTACTTTGGGGGGCTCCAAAATCACTGCAGATGGTGACTGCAGTCATGAAATTAAAAGATGCTTGCTCCTTGGAAGAAAAGCTATGACCAACCTAGGCAGCATATTCAAAAGTAGAGACAGTACTTTGCAGACAAAGGTCCTTCTAGTCAAAGGTATGATTTTTCCAGTTGTCATGTATGGATGTGAGGGTTGGACCATAAAGAAAGCTGAGCACCAAAGAATTGATACTTTTGAATGGTAATGTTGGAAAAGACTCTTGAGAGTCCCTTGGACTGCAAGGAGATCAAACCAGTTAATCCTAAAGGAAATAAGTTCTGAATATTCATTGGCAGGACTGATGCTGAAGCTGAAGCTCCAGTACTTTTGCCACCTAATGCAAAGAACTGACTCCTTGGAAAAGACCCTGATGCCGGGAAAGATTGAAGGCAGGAGGAGAAGGGGACGACAGAGGATGAGATGGTTGGATGGCATGACCAACTGGTTGGACTGAGTTTGAGCAAGCTCTGGAAGTTGGTGATGGACAGGGAAGTCTGGCATGCTGCAGTCCATGGGGTCACTAAGAGTCAGACATGACTGAGCAACTGAACTGAAAGTTGCACTCGTTCATCCACCTTGGTCTCTTTGCTATGCCAAGCATGCCACATTCAAACAGTGAGGACGATATATCTAAAAATCCATTATTCATGTTTTAGAATAACTGCTTAGGGCTTCCCTGGTGGCTTGGTGGTAAAGAATCCACCTGCCAATGCAGGAGACACGCATTCAACCCTGATCTGGGACGATCCCACATGCTGCTGAGCAACTAAGCCCCTGCATCACAACTACTGAAGCCTGCGTGCCCTAGGGCCCGTGCTCTGCAACAAGAGATGCCACTGCAATGAGAAGCCCATGCATCGCAACTTGAGAGCAGCTCCCACTCGCTACAACTAGAGAATAGCCAGAGGAGCAATAAAGACCCAGCACAGCCATAAATAAATAAATAAAATTATGTATAAAAAAAGGTAACTGCTTAGATGAGGTGTACATACCACAGACCTTGGAATCAGGGTCACACAGACTAGGGTTTCATGTTAGGCTTCAAAACTTGTTCTCTCTGGGTTCCTTTTCCCATTTGACAAACCGGAAGAATGTTATTTATCTGAGGGAGTGTTAGAGGGAATTAAAGGAGAGTATGTAAACACTCTAGCATGTAAAGTCTAGTATGTAAACACTAAGGATTTTACAAACCTTAGTCATGTCCTTTCCCAGACCAAAATGAACACTCTTCATGGTTTAACCTGTCCTCATTTGGGCCCTAGATATTAAAAGTCTACACGCTGCAGAAAGAAAAATAAACTATCTTAAAATTTTTTATGTCTCAGATGTAAATTTCATTTTTTTAAATCTTTTTTTAAGCTGAAACATTTTCTCTTCTGGAACTTACACCCTTTATAGAAATCAAATACAAGCTCCTCTTTGCCAACCAGCCAAGATGTAGTTACACATGAATATTTTCACCTCTGGAATCTTTTTTTTAATCAAAGAAAGCTTGGAAGACACAGTAATAAAGCCAACAGAGGCTTTACTATTGCTTCAGATACAAGCAAATGCCTTTTGATGACATCTGTGTGACCTTATGAGGCATGGAAACAGGATTATGCTTGCAATACTCCATCTAGGGATATATACTAGTTTAGCTCAGGCTGAACCATTAGAAAAGGAATCTGGAAGGAAATATTTCAGGATTGTGAACTTGGTGCTGGTTCAGGTTATTTTAAGACAGGATTTCAGAAAGGCCAGTCAGTCCTCTTTGGCTTAGCCACTGAGTCACAAAGTGCTGTCTCTTCCTACGACCTTGCGACAGGGTTCAGGTTCCAGGAGTTTACTTGGGACAGAATCCTAGCAAACAAAACCAGTCACGGGGAGAGAGAACAGGACAGGGAAACACAGAGGATGAAGGGCGTGTGACTATGTAGAGTAATTGGAATTTAATGTCTCCAGGAACCTCTGGAGCCAGAGTATCTCCGAGTTATACCCATGAGGGGTGAAGAAGCCAAGATATAAACTAACTCCAGTAAGTCACTGGTTGAAGGCTGCACTCAGGGCCAAGGACAAAGTGCCCTCCAACTATCCAAGAAGCCCGCAGGCAAACACAATCAGAGGCTGCCAACTGGTCCATGTGAACGGCAGTGGGGGCTCAATGAGGCTGAGGAAGGATGCTGACAGCATTTGCCACACAGGCAATTTGAGTCCCCAGACCTGGCTGGGTCCCTACAACCCAACTCCAATTTAATACTGAAGCCAAGATGCAGAAGCAGATAAGAAACAATGTCAGGCCTAGGAATATCGATTCACTAATCAAATGTTTATCGACAGCCTCCTGCAAGACAGAGGAGCTAGTTGTGGACCACACGTTAGCTTCTCTTTCCCACCCCATGCCCTCTGCACAACCTAACCTCAGCAAGTCACACCTGTCAATGGGCCTGTACATCCTCACTGGTTCTGTGGTTGACTTCTTCTCTGAACCATCCCCTTTCCTTCTAGGCTCAGCTCAGCACTCGGCAATCTCAGCGCCTGGAACATTATGTATCCTTCTCTAGTAGACATCGTTAGACGTCTTCAGGATGTATCATCTTCAGTTCTTTCATGTCTGTCCACCCCTACCAGGCTCTGGGCACCAACATAGGACAGATGCTCAAGCAACGTCTCATTGACTTGAACAAAAACAACGTGTAAGCAACAAAAGAAACCAAATCTGGATGATGACATTTTCAACAGGGTAGCACATATTTAGAAACATGGAAATATGCTCATCCAACATTATCTTAAATATACACATATACACAGAGGAAGTCTGGACAGATAATACACATATTTTATATTTTAATAGTGAACTGTATCTTTGGTTTATCTGTATTTTCTAATTTTACCACCATGAAGGCATAGTAACTGCATCTTTGAAAAGTTAAATTGACCTTTAAGAACACTGTCAGGGTCAGGCCAGTTACAGGTCACAGACTTTAAGGCCAGTCAGGGAAGCCAATGAGTAACTGAACAGGCAGGATCCAGGCAGAGGAAGTTTTTGAAATTGAGGCAGCTCCTCTCTTTGATGGGAACCTTCACCCAGAACATGTCTTCATAGCAGGACCACTTGGGTCTGAATGGGGGCTGGCCTATTAGGTTATGGATGTTGTGCAAGGACCAGGCCAGAGGGGTCGGGGGGACTGGAGGTAAAAACATAGATCTTCACTCCTAATCTCATGGACTACATATCCTCCTTCTTGTAAGCAGCCTCAGCTTTACCGACTGAGTGATTATCTGCAGAGCATTAAGTAAGGCATTCCCCTGGAGAAGGCAATGGCAACCCACTCCAGTACTCTTGCCTGGAAAATCCCATGGATGGAGGAGCCTGGTAAGCTACAGTCCATGGGGTCACAAAGAGTTGGACACAATGAGGAACTTCACTCAAGCAAAGCATGGGAGCCAAACTCATTCAACCTCTCATGATCCATTTCTCTCTTTAAATACCGAGTTATCAAATTAGAAAGCCTTGAAAGTGATCGCCCTTCAAACTCATTTTACAGATGGGAATATCAAACATCAATGAGGAAGAAGATCTTAAACCAGAAGTTGTTATTTCATTGAACATGCCGACACACAGAGATTGGAGGTAGGTGCTAGGAAGGCTGTTTGAGGGCTCTGAGGTCACGGTCAGGCTTGATGATAGAGCTATGTGTGGTTGATTAGTAATGTCTGCATGGCAATGGCTAGGGAAACAGTGACCCACATGCCATTCTCTCCTTAGCCCTGAGCAGCAGCAGGATAATGAGCATTTATGAGAGAAGCCCCGTGGAGAGATGATGATATGTCACCAAAGACATTTCTAATTTTATAAATCAAGGAAACACACTTAGACAAAGTCATTATATCTTTCGACGTAACTTAAAAAAGAGAAAAAAGTAAGTGATAGAATAAGGATTCAAATTCCTATCTATCCAACCCCAAAACCCACGCTCTTGACAGCCACCCATCAGGGTCTTCCTGGGTGGCTGCCTCCTAATCCCCCAGTATCACCCCCCTCACTCAGCTCTGACAGCTCAGCTCCTAAAATAGCCTCAGGACTCACCCGCTTCTAATTTCAATAGCTAGTGCTCTTTGCCTTGGACACAAAGACATAATGTCCCAGGTCTTCTTTTTCAGGTCCCAAGTTGTCACTCTCTGCACTTTACCACTGAATGTGTCATGTGGCTTCAGCCCTTCCTTTCAACCTGCTTGATTTATTCAAGTGCGTGAGAATGACTCACAAGTTACACGAAGACAAACCCAGCTGTGTGCCAGAGATAATTATTTCCGAGTAATTAAAATGAGCCATGGGCTGCCAAATTAAACACCAAAACATGATTCTGCACTTTTTCTCTTATCTGCCTCGTCCGGTCTCCAGCTGTCAAAGGAAACTGCTTGCGAAGGTAGGGGCTCCCCAGCTCTAATACATTAATCATAGTTGTTCAGCAGCCTTATTAAAGGATCATCTCTGCATGAAAGACTTTCTGCAGCTCAAGAGAAAACCTTTGGTCTGCAGTGAGAGGGCTCCAAGGTGACCACTTATGCCACTTGCTGTTAGTAAGCTCCCCCCAAAATCTGTCCGACACGTCTAGAATCAACCTAGATGTCACATGACAATAGGCACAATGAGGAGGGAGGCAGCAGAGATGGAGAGAAGGGAGAAGATGTGCCCCCCACCCCCAAATCGCATCTATCGCATTCACTCTGAACCTTCTGGAGAGCTGTCTCACATTCCTAACTCAGGTCCCAAACGTGGACAGACTTAGATGCTTGGGGACTTCCCAGGTGGCGCTAGTGGCAAATAATCTGCCTGCCAATGCGGAGACATGAGAGACTCTGGTTCTATCCCTGGGTCAGGAAGATCCCCTGAAGAAGGAATTCTTCTTCTCCAGTATTCTTGCCTGGAGAATCCCATCGACAGAGGAACCTGGCGAAAGAAGTGACTTAGCACACAAACACGAACTCAGATGCAGGGACTCTCACGCAAGTTCTTTCCTGAGAGAACACTCTCAGGAGAGACCCAGAAGGGTGTGAGGGAGGTGGGCAGGGCAGGGGCCAAAGCTAGGCAAAAAATGTGCTTCCATGAAAGGTCTCGGTCTGATCCCACGAGGAGCTCAGAAGCATAAACTATATCACAGTGTCTGAAATACCCAGAGGCAAGGTGACTAGGATATTCTATGCCTCCATGAGTCAATCATCGCTGAGGGCTACCCTTTGCGGCAATGACTTGGGGGTTTGGAGCATGCAACTCAAGGACAATCTCAGATGAGAAGTGCATGGATAAGCTATCAGCAGCCTGTACCCACAGCAGCTGGGAGAGGGGGCACCCCAGTGAGGTAGCAAAGACCTAGATGGGGCGCTGACAACACCTGCTCCCCTCTTGTACATAGTCTCATGGTGTTTAGACAGAGAATATCCAACCTAGAAGTTATCTCAAAGTGGGGGTTCTAAGCCTGAGGTTTATGTCCTCAACAAGACACACGCTTGACCTTGGGGATTATGTGATCCCCCTGAAATTGTCTGCAAGACGTACACATGTGAAACTGACAGGGAACAAAGACCTTGGATCTCATCTGAATCTCTGTAGAGCAGGAGTCCCCAGCCCCGAGCCACAGATGGGTACCAGTACCTGGCCTGATAGGAACAGGCGTGCACAGCAGGAGGTGAGCAGTGGGCTGGCAAGCAAAGCTTCATCTGTATTTACAGCCACTCCCCTTCACTCCATTATTGCCTGAGCTCTGCCTCCTGTGAGAGGCAGCATAACAAATATAATACATTTGAATCATCCCATAACCATTCCCCACCCCTAGTTTGTGGAAAACCTGTCTTCTGCAAAATTGGTCCTTGGAGCCAGAAAGACTGAGGACTGCTACTACAGAGTCCATGACCCTCTTGGGTTCAGAAGTTCACCTCCAAATGTCCTCAGGGCACAGGCAGCTGTAATTCAACCTTTTCCATGAGGCTTTCCCAAACTCATCCCTATTTGCTGCCTATTTCAGGGGCATAGTTGGGGGCCTGGGGAGGGGACAAGATGTTATCATACCTCTTCTAAGCATGGTAAACGTATTAATGATTTTGAAGGTGGTGATGAGGACAATGAAAGCTACAGTTTATCTGAAAGCTAAAGCTTATCATGTATTTCAGTTCAGTTCAGTCGCTCAGTCGTGTCCTTCAGTGACTCTTTGTGGCCCCATGAACTGCAGCACGCCAGGCCTCCCTATCCATCATCAACTCCCAGAGTACACCCAAACCCATGTCCATCGAGTCAGTGATGCTATCCAACCATCTCATCCTCTGTCGTCCCCTTCTCCTCCTGCACTCAATCTTTCCCAGCATCAGGGTCTTTTCCAATGAGTCAGCTCTTTGCATCGGGTGGCCAAAGTAAATTCAGCAGTGGCCACAGGACTAGAAAAGGTCAGTTTTCATTCCAATCCCAAAGAAAGGCGACGCCAAAGAATGCTCAGACTATCGCACAATTGCGTTCATCTCACACACTAGTAAAGTAATGCTTAAAATACTCCAAGCCAGGCTTCAGCAATATGTGAACTGTGAACTTCCAGATGTTTAAGCTTTAGAAAAGGCAGAGGAACCAGAGATCAAATTGCCAACATGCGTTGGATCATTGAAAAAGCTAGAGAGTTCCAGAAAAACATCTATTTCTGCTTTATTGACTATGCCAAAGCCTTTGACTGTGTGGATCACAACAAACTGTGGAAAATTCTGAAAGAGATGGGAATACCAGACCACCTGACCTGCCTCTTGAGAAACCTGTATGCATGTCAGGAAGCAACAGCTAGAACTGGACATGGAACAACAGACTGGTTCCAAATAGGAAAAGGAGAATGTCAAGGCAGTATATTGTCACCCTGCTTATTTAACTTATATGCAGAGTACATCATGTATTTAATACATGCCAGTTATTGTCCTAAACCTGTGTGTGCTATCTCACTTAGTTTTCAAAACTATTCTTTGAAAGAGGACCTATTAATACATCCCACTTTATTCTGTAAAAAAAAAAAAAAAAACTAAAATACTGAGAAATTAAATAACTTACCCAACTTCAGATAGTTAAGAAATAGGAGAGTCAGGATTTGAACCCAGGCAGTCAGACTCCAGAACTACAAGAATGCTGAAGGAAGCCACGTAAAATATATGGTTGAAGCATCAGGATTCAGACCATAAAGCCACAAAGATACACAAAGGCAATGGCTTTTCAAATCTCTAGTTTTTCCATTACCAAGACCATGGGCCATGCCCTCCCCGCCCCCTCTAGGATACAGCAAGGGCTCCAGAAACACTAGTTATACAAGTGATTAAATTAAATGGTTAAACAATAAAGTGAGTGTAAAAGTGCCCAACTCAGTCCCTAGACTTAATGGGTACACAAGCAATGGTAATTTCCTTTCTGTGAAAAGAAAGTTATTTTTCCATTCCATTTCCCCAGAAACCCACCATTCCTCAGAAAATAATGACAGGTACAAAATTTGCTGAACTGAACTGAATGGGTAAGAGGAAGGGTACTCGTTGGAAAAGACCAGGATTCTGGGAAAGATTGAAGGCAGGAGGAAAAGGGGATGACAGAGGATGAGATGCTTGGATGGCATCACCGACTCAATGGACATGTGTGTGAGCAAGCCTCGGGAGTTGGTGATGAACAGGGAAGCCTGGCATGCTGCAGTCCATGGGGTGGCAAAGTCAGACATGACTGAGACTGAACGACTGAACTGAACACCAAAAAAGTGATATGAGGGACATCCCTGGTGGTGCAGTGGATAGGACTCCATGTTCCCATGCAGGGGACCTGGGATCGATCACTGGTCAGGGAACTAAAATCCCACATACCACAACTCAGCCCACTCAAAGCCATGAGGAGCACATGCACCACAATGAAGACCCAGAACAGCCAAAATAAATAACAAAATTTAAAACAAAAAAGCAAAATGAGACAGTGGGAGAGTAGTGAGGAGGGGGAAAAAAAAAACCGAGAGAGGGAAATGAAGCAGCCAGACTTCTACTGTTAGACATATACCCAGCACATACAGACAGTAGGCAGCTGCATGATGTATGCAATTTGATTTGCAAGAGCCCAACATAGTTTGGGTCTGTAATCGCATATTCCTTTGCAACCCCCAGTTCTGCAATGGAGAAAGGCTTACCTGCATTGGAGAGAGACTGAATGAGGATGGAGGGAGGCTGAATGAGGACGCATGTTCATCCTACCCTTCTTTCAGCCAGTCCACTCCAACCACCGCCCCCCTCCTCCAGTTTCTCCATCAAATATTTCCTTCCTCCAGAACATTTTTTTTCTCTCTCTCCTTTAATCATCCTTTAACACCATAGCACCACCTACCGTCTCTGGATGCTAAGAGGCGAGGTGCGCTCGGCTTGGACCTGAGGGCGATTTTAAAATCACTGGCAAGCGTGCTACCAAGGACCATTCATCAGCCCTGTGACAAGCCTGGCCGAGGTGAAATTGCCACTCAGCATTTCAAATTGCAGGCTCTCCCCTCGCCCCTGTTCACTGCCAGGCTCTTCCTCCCCACTGAAACATTTGCTCACAAAACTAAATGGGTAATTCAAAGAGAAGGAAAGTCTCCCAGGAAATGAGACACAGTGCTGGGCCAGCCATGGGGTTTCTTCTGCTTATACCAGGATGACTACCTGTGGCTAAAAGGAAAAATGGCTCAATAGAGCTAATTAGTCTGGGAAGTGACCCAGAAGGCTGATGTGCCTCTTGGTTTAAGACCACATAGAATTCATGTCAGTGTATGACAAAACCCACTACAATATTGTAAAGTAATTAGCCTCCAACTAATAAAAATAAATGAAAAAAAAAAAAAGACCACATAGAGACTCCGGTGCAGAAAGAACACACTTGACTGAAAGCCCTAAACTCAGACCAGTTGTAACAAAACTGGAGGCACGGGGCTTGTGGAGGGAGAAAAGTCAATCTCTCCTCAGCTACCCATCGGGCTCATTCTCCTCACAGGCAGCTGCCCATGTCCACTGACACGGCACACGTCCACCCCCATGTCCGCCTGGACCTCCACGCTAGCCAGAGAAACAGTGCTTGTGCCTGCTATTGGCCCCTTTCTCTCAGCCCAGGCCCACCCTCTCCATCCTGCTATGCCGATGCCTTTGTATTTAGTCACTCAGTTGTGTCCCACTCTTTGCGACCCCATGGACTGTAGCCCTCCAGGCTCCCCTTGTCCATGAGATTCTTCAGGCAAGAATACTGGAATGGGTTGCCATGCTCTCCTCCAGGGGATCTTCCGGCCCCAGGGATCGAACCCAGGTCTCCCACATTGCACGCGGATTCTTTATCATCTGAGCCATCAGGGAAGCCCTGGGTGTCTGCAAACTGGCTCCAGGGTGTCCCTGTTCCTTAGCTTTCACTTAGGGTCTGCGGTGAGGTTATGGAGCAGGAAAGTCACTCCTGTCTGTGTTCAGCTCACGTTGGTCTTATTTCAACAGCATCAGATAGCTTCTGTGCTTCTTGGGATTCAGGGTACGAGCCCCACAGTGTCCCCACTGAATAAGCCGAGTATCAGACATCGGCAAGCCCCGAGTGGGGGCACGCAGCCCTGCAGGACCCTCTCCCCTACAAGTACCTAGAGCTCTGCAGCATCATCTTTTCCTTAGTGATGACTGCTTCCTGCAGTCACTACTTCCACACTACTTCAGTGTCTGTTTTTGCTTTCAGCCTTCCATTACCATGTAACCAATCCCCTGATTTAAACCCCCTTAATCTGAAATACCTGAGGTGATTTCAGTTTCTTATCTATTACAGTCAATGCCATGCCAGGGGGATGAAAAGGTGAAACGGTTTTTGCAAGATTTAAGGTTTCATAGGGGGCTAAGCGGTAAAGAATCCACCTGCTAAGCAACAGATGTGGGTTTGATCCCTGGGTCATGAAGATCCCCTAGAGAAGGGAGTGGCAACCTGCTCCAGTATTCTTGCCTAGAGAATCGCATGGACAGAGGAGCCTGGCAGGCTACAGTCCATGGGGTCTCAAAGAATCAGATATGACTTAGCGACCGACCAACAAGAACTGGTTTATAAGTCCTGCCCACTTTTTTAGGAATAGTATCAACAGTAGTCAACAGACAGCTGGGAGTCAGTCAGACTTCGGTTTACGTTCTGGCTCTGCCACTCACTATCTGTAGAACATTAGACAAGGTACTTAAAACACCCTGGCCTTGGTTTTCTCACCTATATAAAGGGAATTTATGACACCTCATTCACAGAGTCTTAGAGGGATTAAAGAATGTATGAGTCACACACAAAGTGCTTCATGCAGAGTCTGGCACAGAATTAGCCCTCTGTAAAGTTTTTTGTTTGTTTGTTTGACTATCATCTTTAGGTTCCCTAATCAGGAAGCATTTGTGAAAGAAATTTCTAACTTCTGGGTTGATTCAGGAAAAGTTCCATTCCAAACACTCTATGAACTCCTGAGCTGATAGAAGAGAGATGAAATTTTGGCCAAAGGATGTCCTGGCCAGGAGAGCTGTAAGGGATATGATCAGTAATAACAGCTACGTTTAGTCACTGCCTGATCTATGCTACAAGCTGTACCTGCATTTACTCAGTTCATCCAGAAAACCATCACTTCAGGTGGAGATTGTCTTCATTACAGTGATAAGAAAAGTCAGTTGCAGGGGGCTTCCCTGCTGGCTCAGTGGCAAAGAATCTGCCTGCCAAGCAGGAGATGCAGGTTCGATCTCTGGTCAAGGAAGATCCCACATGCCACGGGGCAACTAATCCTGTGCCCGAAACGACTGAGCCTGTGCCCTAGAGATCAGGAGCCACAGCTACGGAGCCCAGGAGCTGCAACTATCGAAGCCCACACACCCTAGAGCCCCTGCTCTGGAACAAGAGAAACCACTGCAATGAGAATGAAGCCCTGGAACTTCAACCAGAGAGCAGTCCCCACTCACTGCAACTAGAAAAAAAAAAAAAAAAAAAAAGCCGAAAGAGCAATAAAGATCCAGCACAACCAAAACTAGATTTTGCTTTAATTTTTTAAAAAAAGAAAACTCAGTTTCAGATTTAAAAAAGAAAAAGAAAACCTTGCCCTGAAACATGCCAGCCAGCTGTGGGATTGAGCCTTGACCCTCTGAGTAGTTCTAGAACCCAAGCTCTTAACTGTTAAGCTGCCTGGTAGAAGGATAAAGAAGGTCACAAACTAGGAGAGATCACAGATAAAGCAGGAAGCGGGGGGCTTACCTGGTAGTCCAATGGTTAAGAATCCACCTCGCAATAGAAGGGACATGGGTTCGATTCCTCGTCAAGGAACTAAGATCCCACATGCCACAGGTACAACGAAGCCCATTCACCACAACTACTAAAGTCAATGCAGCCAAATAGATATATTTTTTAAAAGCAGAAAGGAATGCACAGAAGCATCATTTAGGAAGCAATGACAGCAACATGGAACACACTTGATAAGTCTTTTTTTGTACATGTCAGAGGTGGCGCAGTGGTAAAGAATCTGCCTGCCAAGGTTGGAGACACAAGAGACCCGGGTTTGGTTCCTGGGTCAGGAAGATCCCCTGAAGAAGATTCAGTATTCTTGCCAGGGAAATCCCATGAAGAGTGTCACAAAGAGTCTGCCATGATTTAACAACTAAACAACAACAGGACAGAGGAGGTAGTGTGAATGCATCATATGAGGCCTGGCAGCAGTGATGTCTCAGCTAGTAACAAAGGGCTTACCTATTATACGCTCAAAAGACCTTTACTCCCCAGGGTACCCTGAGACTCTTGAACTTTGAAGAATTCAATACAAGGAAGCCCACTGCGAAGGTCAGCTCCCAGGAGACACTCCCCCAGGCACCCAATAGCCAATTCCACGTAGAGTCCCAACCACCAACTGCAACACTCTAAGCAGGTGCTGGGTTCCTTGTCCAAAGAAAACTGCAGCCTCCTGCCATCTGCATGAGACAGTATATCAATCTCTGGGCTAAGTGCATGCACACGTGGATACACGCTCAGTCTATAACTAAAGAGAATCACTGATCACCACTAATAAGTAAGTGGTTTCCATGTCATAGGGGACTCAGTCAAGGCTCAGTTCAGTGGGGCCCATCAGCAGTTTTGCAATGAGAATGACAAGTCGGACAGGCCTTTGGAACAAAAGAGCAGCTGGGAAGAGGTCCCACCAAACTTGGGCTATGCCAGAAATCCTGGCACAGCAATGTGGGGAAGTAGAGGGGAGGGGGGATCAAAGATAATCTAAAAATGATTGATTATTTGCATTTGCTAGAAGTGATGGTTTTACAAAAATACTCAGTGTGAGATCAGTATGAAAGAAGTTTTCCACTTTCAATCTCCCACCAGCTGGAAGAATTTCAAGGACTCACAGCAGAATAGGACAATGAGCAGTCCAATCTCTGAATTCAGGCGCAAAAGGTGGCCCCCACCAGAAGCACCAAAAGGACTTTCCTATTATAAAAATTAGCATGACTAACTGTAACTACCAGGCTTCTCAGGGGCGCTGGTGGTAAAGAACCCACCTGCCAATGCATGAGACATAAGGGATGTGGGTTCAATTCCTAGATCGGGAGGATCCCCTGGAGGAGGGCATGGCAACCCACTCTAGTATTCTTGCCTGGAGAATCCCCATGGACAGAGGAGCCTGGCAGGCTACAGTCCACGGGGTGGCAAAGAGTTGGACATGACTAAAGCGACTTAGCATGCACACACGCACAACCTAACTACTAAGTCACAGATTTCACATGGAGAAATTCCCTTCCCTTAATTCATTTCCAAAGATACCTTTCTGAAAGTCACAAAAAGGACAGAAAAGAAACAGCAGGGCAGGTCTAGAAGCCTCCTTCTCGAGGTTCCCCTGGGTGAGCTTGTTGGATCATAAGTGGTGACCCTCAGCCTGGCAAAGGAAGACACAAGCACTTTGGAATGAGAGAGAGCTGGACAGTTTCAATTAAATAGCTGGCCACTCTGAAAGCACGCCAAGCAGTAACATGCCTCGCTTGACCTGTCAGTCACTCCCTTTTATTAATAATAGAGTGTTCATGCTTTGACTGCTGTCCTCCTGAGAATCAGATGGAATGCTGACATGATTTGGTAGCATTTCAAGGTCAGCGATGTCTCAACAGCAGGTGACGAACATTAAAATTAAAAAAAAAAAAAAAAAAAGAATATTCCAGCTGACTGGCAGCGAGAGTCTCAGAACAAGAAAGGAAATATTGCTCACATGACATTTTATCTGTCCACCCAAGCACTGCAAGAATATTTCTCGACTCGCTTATCAGGGGTGGCACCCAAGATAGAAGTGGGTATAAAAGTGATTTTCTTTTCTTTAATAAGTATTGATTTTTGTAGCTACCTTACTGTAAGCCTACTACATTGGTGATGCTAGCTGCGGTAACAAATAAGCTTGAAGCTGCCAGTAGCCTGAATACAACTGAAGTTCAGAGCTGACTTGGGGAACAGCATGTGGAGGAAGCTCCTGTCAGGGACCTGCTCTCATATATATATATATATATAGGACAACCTACTTCTGCCTGTGGCCTCGCCATGCCCTAAGTTTTGGGGGTTTCTTCAAGCCCATCTAGAAAAGGAGTAAGAATGTATATAATATACACATAGTCCTTATAATTCTGAGGGCTCAGAAGTGACACCTCACTGCCACTCACACATTGTTGGTGAGATCCAGTCACTGGGCCACATCTGGAAAGAAAGGAGGCTGGGGTATATGGTTCCTGCTTGAGGAATTCCCTCGAAACAATTCTACACCACAGGAAAACAGACCTAAACATCAGGGGACAGCTAGCTGTCTCCAGGAAAAAGAGTGGGCCTGGATTTCCTCTTCTGTAACTGTAAAATAAATTTACTTTTAGGCAAAATATAAATTGTTAATCAGTGTGAAGGAAAAGGTTGTATAAATAACAGTACAGATGGGATGTGACTGACCACAATTCTGAGTGAAAGAAATTCAGAAAACAATATGCAAAATTATTACAAACATGAACCAAACCACCTTCTTGTGTTGGTGGCCTTGTATTTTGCCTTCAAGCCTTCTACCATTTTTATAACAACTCTGTTTTAATGAGAACAGTGTTTCAGTAAGTTAATGCATGAGCAATGAGCACTAGTCCCTCATAAAACAGATAGAGGTAATACTCCCTCCCAAGCACAGTATTTCCTTGGCTATTCAGGCTGGACATTGGCACAGATAACCTTACAATATGCCAAGCCCAGACCCAGGGATACACGTTTAAAAAGTCTTACATAAGAGTTCCAATTTTTTAACAAATGCTCATTTATCCAGTAAGAAAGTATTATTGGTTTCCTCTTTATGAAGTACATTCTCTATTATTTTTGTTCACATGCTTCACTTCTTACTTTCTTCCTTTTTATTCCTGTGAAAACTTGCAGTTTCTTTCAGGGCTCTTTCTTTTACTTCTACTCACAATATCTTGCAGAGAAACTGACTTTTCCAGACAACTGTATGTACTGAGTGTATTTGTCAGGTTTGCTGCAATGTAGCTGGGTAATAAAAAGACCTTAAATGTACTGGCTCTCAAAAATAAGTGATTATTTCTCACTCATGGGTCTGCAGGCAGGCTGTGACTCAATTGAGCTTGCCTGGGCTTGGCTCCAGGCTGCAGAATGCATTCTAATCAGTTCCACGTGTCCCTTTATTCTCCTTGAGCCAGCTCCCTGGAACATGTTTGTCTAACGCAAGAGGTCAAACTAAACCACACAAGCACCTGTAACACTCTATATCAAATTCTGTTGACCAAACCAAGTCATATGGCAAACTCAACAGGGAAGTATTTTTCGCTCTCTAAGGAAGCATCAAAGTAAAATGGCAATGTAGAAAGAGCTCTCATTCTCTTATTGGGAGCCAGTAAAAAGATGGGGGAAAAAATAACCCCATCTATCTCTCAGATAAACTTGTATTATCTAAGTGCCCTGAGAAAACCCTGCATCTGGGCAGCCATCTTAACTCTGGGTGCAATGGAGTGAGAAGAAAGGAAGATCTTCAAGAATTTGCTATAAAGCCAACCTGTGACCTCACCTGGAGACAGCACAGATATATTTAACTTTTCATTGAATATCTCCATCTGTATTTCATAAAGCTGTTCATATCAGATGACAGAAATGTTCATTTATCCCCATCCACTTACATTTTATTGATGAGATCTAGTCACTTGGCTGTGTTGAGAAGGGAGCTTGGAAAGAGGGGTCCTTGAGGCACTGTAATAAAGAGGATCCTGACATTACATCTGGGTCCATCATTTGAGCTTCCACAATGAATACATACCTGAGGTTATGAGGAGCAATAGCACCATATGAATGTGTTACTCAATTTAAAGAAAATATCATTATGTAAGTCATAGTATAGGTGGTTCATGACTATAGTTAAATCTAAAGGATAACTAAAATTTAGAAAACTCTAAAGCAGAACGCTTCAAATATGGGACCCAATCCTTCCGTTAAAGCATGAAATTTTGTATACGTGAAAATATTTAGGGCTTTCCTTGTGGTCCAGTGGTGAAGAGTCTGCCTGCCAGAGCATGCGACACAGGTTCAATCCCTGGCCCGGGAAGATCCGGCATACCACGGAGCAGTTAGGCCCGTGCACCACAACTGCTGAGCCAGCAGTCCAGGGCCCACAAGCCACAACTACGGAGCCTGAGCACTGCATCGAAGTCTGCGCGCCTGGAGCCCGTGCTCTGCGATAAGACAAGCCATGGCAATGAGAAGCCTGCGCACTGCAGTTAGAGCAAGTCCACAGGCAACAACGGAGACCCAGAAAAGCTGAAAATGAATAAATAAGTTCTATAAAAGAAAAACAAGACAGAAAATGCTAGGACCCCAAGCCTAGTTGCTAAATCTCAGGAAATTAACCCAATGATAACAACCCCAAGGAGATGCTTTATAGTAAAGGTACAAAGTACAGCTAAGGAAGGAGTCCAAAATTCACACTGTACCCATAGAATTTTAGACTTGAGGTTATCATAGGCAAGTGATCCACTAATAAGGATGTATCTGGAAAATTAAGTCTAACTGGAATGCAACATTTTAAAAGTTCGCAAGTGACATTATAAGTACAGAAATCTAAACACTAAGAATTTTACTATTCTAATCAATAACCTCTTTTAATTATAGTTTTTATATCCTTATCTAAGTTTATATTTAGGGGACATAAGAGATTCAGGTTAGATCCCTGGGTCAGGAAGATCTCCTGGAGGGCATGGCAACCCACTCCAGTATTCTTGCCTGAGAATCCCATGGACAGAGGAGCCTGGCGGGCTATAGTCCACAGGGTCACTAAGAGTCGGAAACAACTGAAGTGACTTAGCAGTAGGTTTATATTTAACAGTTACATCAACAGAATCAATCTAATTTTATCTTCGGCTTATTCATTTGGTAAGACTTTCACATATTTTTCCCATGCCATTACATTTTTCCCACATTATAAATTTTTGCACCTGCTTAATAACCAATCAAGGTATTCTTTGATATGCCATAATAGCACTTCTATGTGTTAAATATTTAAATCAGTCCCATTTCTTCGTATTATTTAAAAATGGTGCAATTCATTGATTAAATTTTTGTTACAAATTAAATTGAGATCTAGGTTTTTTTTCCAATCAACCAATCTAATAAAATTATCCAAAATGCAGACTTCCATGCCTAAGACGTGCTATTAATATTTGCCCTTTCCTTAGAGTCCTGATTCACAAAAGATAAACTTTTAGGTTGGAGTGCTGTGGGCACTTGATTTTATCAATGTGGTCAAAGCATTCCTCTTTAGAGAAATAAAAATCAATTGTGAAATGGAATTGCCTTTGATATCATATATACACTTGAACCTGTGACACTATCTGGCTTCCCTGGTGGCTCAGTGGTAAACAAGCCACCTGCGAATGCAGGAGACACGGGTTTGATCCCTGGGTTGGGAAGATCCCCTAGAGGAGGACATGGTGACCCGATTCCAGTATTCTTGCCTGGGAAATCTCATGGAGAGAGGAGCCTGGCTGGCTACAGTCCATGGGGTCACAAGGAGCAGGACATGACTTCATGACTAAACAACAACAACATGATGTTATCTTCCACCAGAAAATTAAGTCTGGCTGGTGACCGGAGTAGGACGGCTTGAGTGTCCTGATGACATGGCAGTGAGCTTCCCTTAGAGGGAGTCATCCAACAGAGAACAAGGACATCACACTACCTTTTATGACCTAAACTCCCACGCTGATCTCTCTCCTTGTCCTTCCTTTTCCCTATTCACCAGAAGCACATCACTAAGCCCAACCCACTCTTCCAGCATCCACATCACATCTCAGGGAACATTCTAATTAACCCTTCTTCATCACTGCCATATTCAAAACTTTTCCATGATTTCCCTTCACAGTGCCAATCAATGTCTTCTCCATAGACGATCAAGTGAAAGTGAAAGTCGCTCAGTCGTGTCCGACTCTTTGCGACCCCATGGACTGTGTCCATGGAATTCTCCAGGCCAGAATACTGGAGTGGGTAGCCTTTCCCTTCTCCAGGGGATCTTCCCAATAGACTATCAGCTCCTGTATAATTTGGCCCCTGCCCACCTCTCTTCCTCATTCCCTATCACTTTGCCCTCACTCAGTTGCCCTCCTTACTACAGCCTCAAGGCTTTTGCACCTACAGTTCCCTCTATCCCAAAACACTTTTCTCTAAGATATTGATATGACTTATCCTGTCACTTCATTTGGACCAAATATCACTTCATCCTAGGGGTCTTCCACGAACCCCATTTCTAAAATTGCTATTCACCATCCCTACCTTTGGTCCTCTTCAATCCTCTCACACATTTTTAAGGAAAACCACTGTGTGTGCTGTCTGCTCAGTAGTGTCCAACTCTTTGTGACTCCTGGACTCTACCCCGCGAGGCTCCTCTGTCCATGGTATTTCCTAGGCAAGAATACTGGAGTGGGTTGTCATGCCCTCCTCCAGGAATCTTCCCGACCCAGGGATCAAACCCACATCTCCTGCATCTTCTGCATTGCAGGTGGATTCTTTACCATTGAGCCACCTGGGAAGCCATTACCTGAAATCATTACCTGAAACCATTACCTGACATTTAATTATATCTCTGTTTATAGGTTTGCTGGATGTCTTCTTCAACTAGAACGTAAATTCTCTAAGCTCAGAGTCCCTATTTTGCTTACTGTTGTATCCACAACAAAACCCAGCATTTAACACAGAGTAGGTGGTCAGTTGATACTATTGCATGAATGAATGAAAATGCTAATCCACAAACCAAATCACTATGACTGGAGAAGGGGGTATTCTGATGCAAAAGAATGGCGTGTCCTTCCCAGGGGGATCAAGACTGAGACTACAAGCATGACACCATGTGGTTTTCCAAAAGAAAAGCAGGGTACAATTTACCAGAAGCAACCAGAAGGAATGCAGGGCAGGCAGAAACCCTACCTATCACCAGATTATATTTATCCCAATCCCACATGAAACCCTGCAAATAAATGTGAAAGGAGAGGTCACAGAAAGATAGAGTAGATGTTAAAGCTCTTACATATATACTGTCCAAGGCACACTGCCAAAAGCCACTGTGAACTTCATGCCAATTTCATAGACAAACACATATAACCCAGAAAAACCCAAGGACAAAATTTATCACAATACCTGATAAAAACTCCAAGAAGCCCAATCACTCTGAATTAATGATCATCAATGAGGGGCCCCACATTAGAAAAGTGAAAGGCATTTTGTGCAAAAGCAGGCAATGAGAGGGAGGCATTAAATCAAACCGCAGTACCATGAAAAGGCAAAGTCTAGGTGGAAAGGATCATTTCTCATAAAGTAACTTTCTGACTCTGAGAATGGATTGATAGGACTATCCGTTCTTTATAGGAAAGTTCCCAACAATGAATTTCCTTGTCATCATGATCTAATATTGGTTACCAGCTATTACTCTCATTCATCATGTTCTACATCCGTGCCATAGCATAAACAATATCAGGGATTTCTTCCCTCGTATTTCACAGCATCTCTTGGAAGAAAGGGGGTGGATTTTGTATTCAAGTGCAAACCAAAGTGTTCCAAATCTATCTAGGCTCATAAAAACTATAAATGACCTGGTTTGTGGCACACAGATGCCCAGCGGAACTGTAAAATGTAAGGCTGGTTTGCTCTAAGCCTCCCTTGCTTTTGAAAATTTACTTCTCCTTACAATCAGATTTAAATTAGGCTGCTCCACATAAAATCAGATTGCTTCTACTCACAGACTAGGCTGTTCATTCACGCTCCAAGACAACTTGGCTCTCATTTCTCTCCTTCTTTGATTTCTATAAATTGTAGCTACCTTTTATGGAGGGCCTGCTATTTCCTACGAATCTTCACACAATGTCTCAAACCATCAGGACAGCCCCTCAAGACAGACAATATCATCTCCATTTGAGAGACAAATCATGGTTCACTGCCACTGAGTTGCAGCCAGATATACTACAAATAGTATGTGGCAGAATCAATCTTTCAATGATGATCTGATTCAAAAGCCCACACTCTCAATTTTATCACGTGCCGTCCACTGCCACACAATTCTGCTATTACTTCCTTCAACCATTTCTTGGATGGACTGTTCCAACTGCACTATTCTAATTCCAACTTTCTTCATCACTTTATCCTTGTGCTGCGCTTAGTCGCTCAGATGTGTTCAACTCTGTTACCCCATGGACTGTGGTCCACCAGGCTCCATGGGATTCTCCAGTCAAGAATGCTAGATGGGCTGCCATGCCCTCCTCCAGGGGATCTTCCCAACCCAGGAATTGAAGCCAAGTCTCCCACATTGCAGGCAGATTCTTTACCTTAATCTGAGCCACCAGGGGAGCCTAAGAATACTGAAGTTGAGTAGCCTATCCCTTCTCCAGGAGAACTTCCCAACCCAGGAATCGAACCAGAGTCTCCTGCATTGCATGCATATTCTTTACCAGCTGAGCTACCAGGGAAGTTTAGATCACTAGAGTCACATCCTGATTCACCCCTACAATCCCAATCTCTTTCAACTCAAAAACCTCCTGAAATAGTATTAGCCTCCTATCAGGAAACTTCTTATGTCCCCAGTGTGGTCAGATGGAGCGTAGACATTTCTGCTGCAGTCTGCTATTTCAGACTGCGTCCCTCTTTCACTGCTATGCAGGCCAAGGTCTCTGTGACCTGCCTCGGTCCACTCCAAGCTGTCGCTACCACATTGGAGTCCTGTCCCACATCCTCAGGGCCAGAGAAACAGACGTAGTGAGGGAGAGAGAAACGGACACAAAGAGGCAGAGAAACACGGACATATAAACAGATATAAAGAGGGACTTTGAGACAGAGACATGGATGCAAAGAGAGACACAGAAAGACTGGACTTGAAGTAAGATGGATTCCAGAATCTGGGAGCTTTCTAAGTAGAACCCCCTTATCCATAGGGAATATGTCCTAAGACCTTCAGTGGATGCCTAGAACCACAGGGAGTACTGAACCTTCTTTCAGTTCAGTCAGTCGTTTCCGACTCTTTGAGACCCCATGAACCGCAGCACACCAGGCCTCCCTGTCCATCACCAACTCTCGGAGTCCACCCAAACCCATATCTGTAGGATAGGGTTTTTTCTTTACATACAAACCTGTGACAAAGTTTACCTTATAAATTTGGCACAGTAAGAGATTAACAGCTATAATTAATAAAAGATACCATTTATTGACAATATACTATAATAAAAGTTGTGCAAATGTGGTCTCTAAAAAAAAAAAAGACAGATTTTGCAATTACATAAAAACAGATGCGGACAGAGAGAGACACAGAGAGACAATGAGATAGATAAGGAGGCTAGAGACAGAGAAACATATAGAAACAAAGAGGACACATACAGGCTCAAAAATAGAGAGAGCTTTAGATCAAGACCCATTCACTCTCCACCCGCCTGCTGTGGATTACTGAGCTCTCACTAATTTCAGAAGTCTTACATGTTCTCAGTGTAACCTTCTCCATCATCTTAGGAGACATCTACTACTATTTTCCCCATTTAATAAATGGGACAGGGCCTTCACTGGGTTAGGAATCCCCACTTCCACCACAGGGGTCAGGGGTTCAATCCCTGGTCAAGGAACTAAGATCCCTCATGCTGCCCAGCAGTGCAACAACAACAACAAAAATAAAATAAAATGAAACAAACATTTTTAAAAAATGGGACACTAAGGCTTTTACAGGTTGACTTGCCTCATACATGACAGAAAAATATTTTCACCCAGGTGTGCACAACTCTCAAGGCCAAGGTGGCAGACATCAGTTCTCAACTGGTGATGATTTTTCTACCCCAGAAACACATGGCAATGTTTGGAGATGTTTTTGATTATCACATGAGGAGGGAAGGATGCTATAGGAAACCAGTGAGTAGAGGCCAAGGATGCTGCTAAACATTCTGCAATGCACAGGCCAGGCCCCACCTCAAAGACATGGCAGGACCAAAATGTTCAAAGTGCAGAGGTTGAGAAACCTCAGTATAAACACATAGCCTGATTCTAATGCTCAATGTCCCCTCATCTAACCTGTACCAGTCCCTCTCCCCTAGACATCTAAATCACCTAATCTATTTATTCATTAACCCAGCAAACAATGCTGAGAGCCTAACTAATAGGACTTCGTTGCTTACAGTCTATTACAAAAAGAGACAATCAGTATGTGAGCATAGAGACCCAAGTCAATGGGTCAATGGCCATGATAAAGACGTGTGTGAAAGACCATGGGAACACAAACAAGAGGCATTTAACTCAGGAAACATGGGGTCAAAATTCTTAATTCTCAATCCTAAAAACTGAAAAGTTTCCTGCCTAGCAGAGCAAACAACCAACAAAATACAATGACAGTGTATGAAATGGAAGAAAATATTTGCAAACTATATATCTGGTAAGAGTAATACTCAAATAGACAAAGAACTCATAAAGAACCCAATAGCAAACAATAACCTGGGTTTCTAAATGGGCCAAGAACCTGAATAGACATTTTTTCAAAAAAAAAAAAAAAATATACAAATATTCAGCAGATATCTGAAAAAATACTCAATGTCAGGATCACAGAAATGTAAATTGAAGCCACAGTGAGGTATCACCTCACACATGCTCAAATGGCTGTTATTCAAAAGACGAGAGACAAGCAGTGGTGGGGGTATTAAGGGAATCTTTTGTGCACTGTTGATGGGAATATAAATTGGTGCAGCCACTATGAAAAACAGTATGCAGTTTCCTCCGAAAATTTAAAATAGAACTACCATATGATCCAGCAATTCCACCCCTCTGTATTTATCCAACGGAAATGAAGTCCATATCTCAAAGAGACATCCATACTCCCATGTTCACTGCACTATGAATAACCAAGACATGGAAATAGCCTAAGTGTTAACAGATAAATTTTTAAACTGTGATGTGATATATAGAGGTCTTTTATTATATATGTGTGAAATATATGATAGAATATTATTCAGCCATAAAAAAGGAGTTCCTGCCAATTATTATAACATAGATAAATCTGGTATGCTAAGTAAAATAAGCCAGACACAGAAAAACCAATACAACATGATGATTTCATATGCAGGATCTAAAAAAGCTGAACTCATTGAACCAGGAAGTAGCAGCAGTTGCCAAGCGCTGGGGGTTGAGGAAAATGGGGAGATGATGGTCAAAGGGTACAAACTTTGAGCTATGAGTGAGTTTTGGGGCTCTAACGTACAGTGTAGTAACTAGTTAATAATACCATCTGGTATGCTTAACACCTACTCTTAGCATTTCAAGTGCTCTCATCACAGACACGCACAAAATCAGTAGCTGTGTGAGGTAAAGGATGTGTTGATTTAACTTGATTCTGGTAATTGCACAGTGTAGACTTCATGGTAATACATAATATATATCAAATTGTTACATTGTATACCTCAAGTATAATATAATTTTTATTTGTCAATTATACCTCAGTGAAGCTAGGCAGTGGTTTCGTCGCTAACTCATGTCTGACTCTTTGCAACCGCATGGGCATAGCCCGCCAGGCTCCTCTGTCCATGGGATTCTCCAGGCAAGAATACTGGAGCGGGTTGCCATTTCCTTCTCCAGGGGATCTTCCCAACCTAGGAATCGAACCTGGGTCTCCTGCACTACAGATGGATTCTTTACCAATTGACTTGTGAGGGAAATACTAGTAAAGCTAGAGAAAGCTGAAATTAAAAGCTTTCAAGGCTTAAAGATTTTTTTGACCTTAAGTTTAGCACCAAAATCATCCATGGCAAAACCTATCTCCACCTAAATTTCAGTTCTGTACCAGGGACCCTGCCAGTCCTAAACACCTTTGCTGTCTGTGCTATTTTGTAACTTTGGGTTTAGCTACATCTTGAAATTCTCAAAAAGAACTAAATATATGCCAATGAAGAGCAATGGCAAGAACAGGAAATACCATAACCAATACCACACAAAGTAGAGTCATTGCAAAAGGGTGGACCTAGAGATTACCAAACTAAGTGAAGTAAATCAAAGACACGTATCATATGCTATCCCTTATATGTGAAATCGGAAAGCTGATACAAATGAACTTATTTATAAGACAGAAATGGACTCACAGACATAGTAAAGAAACTTCTGACTCTGTGTAAAAGTGCACCCTTCCATACCCTAGTTGGTAGAGAGGAGGACTTAAACATGTGATTACCAAAGGGCAACAGGGGTGAGGAGGGATCAATCAGGAATTTGGAATTAGTAGATACACACTAATATGTCTATGTAGTTGATAAATGACAAGAACCTACTGTATATAGCACAAGGAGCCATAGTCAACAACTTATCATAACTATAATGGGAAAGAATCTGAAAAAGAATATATATCACTGAATCATTTTTTGTACACTTGAAACTAGCACAATGCTATGAATCAACTGTATCTCAATAAACAAAAGGAAAAAGAGAAAAAAAAGGTTTAATTAAGGTCTATCTGTAACACATCTACTGAAAATGTGGTGAAGAATCTATAGGACTAAAAGAAAAAAAGACTATTTATGTGAATTTAGCAGTGATAATGACAACTGGGAAAGCATCACAAACCTGAAAAAAAATGAAGATCTGGACAATGTGTTGAATGGCTTTTTGTTTAGCAAAGAATGGGTTATATGCCATTAACTACTCATTTGGTTTTGCAGCATGCTAGGATATACTGTGAACAACTGAACACCAACAGTAAGTGTGAATATTCTAAGTTTCAGCTGCAGAAAAATGACGTGTGCCATAGCATAAAATACAGTAATCAGAGGGATACATGTTCTGCTGATGGTGAGAGTTACACTGACGAATTTGCAAAGATGATATCTGATGAAAACCTTAGCCCTGAACAAATTTACAAAACTAGTAGATCAGCTCTGAACCAGCATTGGTTTCTCAGAAAAACATTAACAACGGAGAGCATGAAGAGGTCTTAAGAATGTCAACAAACACACTGACTTTCCTTACACATGCCAATGCCTCAGACAGGTGTAAGGGGAAAAAATGGCAACAAATGAAAAAAAGTCACCAATCATGACACTATAGCCTGCATATCATCTGAAAACTTTTGCTAAGTTAAGATTGTTTTATAGTCACTATGTCATGCCTGACTCTCTTGAGACCCATGCACTGAAGCCCACCAGGCTCCTCTGTCTGTGGGATTTTCCAAGCAAGACGAGAATTCTGCCACTGAACCACCCATGGAGCAGGCAGCCATTTCCTCCCTCAGCCAAGTAAAGAAGCCAGTCATAAAATGACACATACCGCATGAAGGCATTTATATCACATATCCAGAGTAGGCCAGTCTAGAAAGACAGAAAGTAGAGTTGTGGTTGCCAGGGACTAGAGGAGATGGAATTAGGAGTGACTCCTATTGGGTATAGGGTTTCATTCTGGGATAATGAAAATGTTCTGAAATTAAATACCACTAGTGGTTACATGACTCCATAAATACACTAAAAACCACTGAACAATTTCAATTGGTTTTGTACGGTATACGGATTATCTCTCATTAAAGTTGTTAAGAGACAAACACATAGAGTAATCATAAATTCTTTTTCTGACATATTAAATAATTATACACCAAGGGCATAAGGTAGACTGGAAAACAATTTTTGTTTGCAGGTCTCTGTCCCAAACTTCCTGTGAAAAATAAAGTCATTGGTGCTTACTTCCCCACATTGTGACATCTATAATAAATTCCATGACCAAGGAATCTTATAGTCATTAAAGAATCAGGTACAAATACTCTTTTAAAAGTTCTATGCTTGCTATACTGAACAAGGAATTAAGGAATTCAAGATTTACTTAAATAGTTCAGTCTTGAAAATACAATTTACATGGTTGTTAATGTCAGGAAAATATTTATCAAAGCATTATAAATGCTTGACATGAATTTTGAAAATGAAGTTTTGAAAATGAGCTTGCATATGAAGATCTGAAGAAGGACTCAATGCACCTAATGAAAAAGATAAACAACATTGCTTACCCAAAAAATGAAAACAGAAAGGAGCTTGTCAACTAAGAAATGTTGAGCTTTAACCATAACACACCAGATATACTTTTCTTCGGTGACAGGGAAATGGTAGTGTTAAATATAAGTAACTATAAGAACACAAGAAATGATGAGGATGCTATTGTGAAACTAGGTGAAAAAAATCCATAGAGGTGAATATGATGAACAAGTATCATGTATCATGATAGTTGGCCTTGAACAATGTGTATTTGTCAGTAAACAAGAGATATAGGCACTTCACTTAATTGACAAGCTGCCTTCTGGACAAAAGCTGCTAATGAAACTGATGATCCTGGGAATCAGTATTATAATTGATACTGGGGAAAATGACTATTTTAAGGCCATCAGTTACAGCCACAATTTATCAGGTAAGAGTCCAATTTGTGTTATCAGAGGTCCAACCAAGGCAAAATGTATCTTCCTCAAAGGAGTAGATTTAAGAACATTTATTTAACATAGAGGGCTTCCCAGGTGGCTCAGTGGGTAAAGAAATCTACCTGCAATGCAGAAGATATAAGAGACAGGGGTTTGATCCCTGAATCAGGAAGATTCCCTGGAGGAGGGGATGACAATCCACTTCAGTATGCTTTCCTGGAGAATCCCATGGACAGAGAAGCCTGGTGGGGTATAGTCCATAGGGACGCAAAGAGATGGACATGACTGTAGTGACTTAGCATGCATGCACTCAACATATAAATATGGATAATTTTTTGCTTAGTTTGAACCCATACACATTTGAAGTTTACCTGAAAGGTTCTCTTTAAAACATGGTCCATATTTATCAAAGTTCTAATTTTTTTTCCATTTTTTTTACCCCTTTCTAATTGGCAAGCTGTACTGTTTATTTCCATCCCATTAATAGTTTCCTTCCTGAAGGGGAGGGATAGAGATTTAGGTGTAGAGAAGGGACTTGTGGACATGAGGGGGAAAGGAGAGGGTGGGATGAATTGGGAGGTTAGCATTGACATATATACTCTACCACGTGTAGTGTAAAATAGATAGCTAATAGGAAGCTGCTGTTGGCACAGCGAGCTCAGCTCGGTGGTCTGTGATGCCCTCGAGAGGTGAGATGGACAGGGGGCAGGGAGGCTAGAGAGGGAGGGGATATATGTATACACATAGCTGATTGACTTAGTTGTACTGCAGAAGCCAACACAACACTGAAAAGCAATTATACTCCAATTAAAAACAGAACAACACACACAAAATTGTTCCCTTCCCTTCTCTAGCATGAATACATTTCAAAAGCATGGCAGAATTCTAGGAAGAGGAAATATTTAATGTGTTTTCAAGTTAATTTTTAAGTTAGTAAAGGTTGATTATTCCTATAAAAATACAATTCACCTCCACCGTATCCTGAAAACCAGCAGTAAAAATGGTGACAATTCATTTTACATACTCTTGATCTCTCTCAGCTGGCTATATTCCAGCCTCCACTGCTCCATGATTTAGTGGGAAACTTGAAAAAGTTACTTGAATTGGACGTATCTAAATTTCCCCCAATGTAATGGTTGTGTTAATACCTAATGTACCTTGTGCCAAGGTTATGAGAATTAAATGACACAGTGGCTATAAAAACTTGTTAATAAAGATAAAGCTCTACATATAATGACACCTAAGTTCTACTGAACCCAAGACACATTCCTCAGAACAGTAGTCTCACAAGATAACTTGATGGGAAAAAAATGGTTTCTGAAGATCTGCTTGGAAAATCGTGTCTAAGATACCTTTCCTTTAGAGGTTCCAACTGGAATGTGTGGAGTGAGTGTGTGTGTGTGTGTTAGTTGCTCAGTTATGTCTGACTCTTTGCGACCCCATGAACCATAGCCCACCAGGCTCCTCTGTCCATGGGATGCTCCATGCGAGAATACTGGAGAGAGTAGCCATTCCCTTTTCCAGGGGATCTTTCCAACCCAGGGATTGAACCCAGGTCTCCTGCATTGCAGGCAGATTCTTTACCATCTGAGTTATCAGGGAAGCCCTTCCAATTATACATAAAAGCATAAAAGTCTTGGGGGTTCGAAGGTATAAGAAAAGAGTCTTGTGATCAGAGCTTGGTACTGGGCTCAAACAGACATCAGTGCAATTCTGAGCTCTCCCATTTACTGACTGGATTTTGAGAAGGTTGTTTAACCTCTCTGAGCCTCAATTTTCACACCTACAAAAGTGGATACATGTATAAGCAAGGCTTAGTCCTTCGATGTGCACCTGAAACTAACACAGGTGATAGTTAATTGGCTATACACTCCAATACAAAATAAAAAGGTTTTAAAAATGGAAATGAAATTCCTCCCTTATAAAATTGTGGAGAAAATTCAAAGAAGTGATATGTATGAAGCCCTTAACAGAATGCCTAGCACCTGCCATTGGCTATCTGACTGATGGCAGCCATAATTCACTTTACCTTATTCTTATGAAATTTTGCCTAACTCAGCTTTTTCCATAGGTTATGGCCACAGAATTTTGTTTTTCCTTGTTCTATAGGAATGTAGATACTTTGGCGCATCTTTGGGAAGGCCTAGTCGTAGGAAACTAAGGTAACACCTTCTTTCCATTTTTCCTTTCTTCACTTTGTAATTTTTTTTTAATTGGAAGATAATTGCTTTACCAGGTTATGTTGGTTTTTGCCATACAACAGCATGAATCAACCATAATTATACATATATATCCCCTTTATAAGTTTTTCCCATCGTTGGTCATAAGCCAACTGTGAAACCTCTCAGAGAGCAATTGCTCCTTTGTCTCAGGGAAGGAGAGGGGTCTTCCTGGAAATAATAAACATTTCCTACACCCAAGGCAGTATGTGATTAAGTGCAGACAAATGTTATTCTTCTAACAGCACTACAAGAGTTTAGAGGTGGGAATGATGCCAGGAAGATAAACATCCCAGGTGTCCTGGGGCATGGGAGACTTGGGAGAGTCTTGAGGTGGAGTAGGGCTTGGGAATTTGAGAATGATGTGTGGCTAAGACTAGGAAATTAAATTTTAGGACTGTATGTAAGGTGTTTCAATACATATTTTTTGCCTCATAACACTAGAAAACTTAAAGTTTAAGATGTTTTCCATATGTAAGTTATTTGACTTGGTTGACTGTCCCTAATATTTGTTTCCCTTCCCTTAAATCAGCAGGAGTGATTTCCTTTGTCATCTCTGTGTGGGTTCCCCTCCCCAGAAAAGCACTGGGAACACCCACCCAATGGACCTATTCCTGCAACAGTCTTCTCTCCTAAGCCCATCTGCTTTGCCATCTTCAGCAACTGGGGAGGGGGAGGAAGGAGGTGGAAGTCTCATAATTTAGAATCCCATGAGTACACAGTCCATGTTCAATCTTTTTTTTTTTCCTTTTCCAGAATTGTAGGACAAGAAAGTAAAAAATCATTTCCAGGCAAATGCCAATTCATGATCGATTTTTAGTGGCTACTCAAAGCTTTGTGTTCAGAAGGACACCAAGGCTGCACCTGAGCCCACAGGAAGAATTCTGTTGTCAATTCAGGGCTGAGAATACAGGAGTGGTGATGGTCAAGAATGCCTCAAGGCTGTCACTCACACAGGAACAAGCAAGCCCCCATTTTCCTTCCCTCCTAGCAGTACTGTGGATGCCCAGAATCAAGGACCTAGATAGCCTGAGATTCCTCCTGAGCTTAACCTTGAGTCTGGCACAAGACACAGCTCAATATATGCATATAAATGGATTGAGTGAAACCAACAAAAAGTCAACTCTTGATAGTCAAGAGCAGGAACAGAAAACTCCTCCTAGTGGAAAAGTTTTCTGTACTCGATTTTTAAGTAGAGGAATCTTTAGGTTCTTGAATTTGTGAGAATCTACCATTTTATTCTTGTTGAGAGATGGAAAGGGGGATGAAAGATATGTGGGAAAATAAGAAGGTACCCAGAAAAGGGATACAGAGCTAAAGAAAAGAAGCATGGTAATTCTTTCCTGCGTCACACTGCCAAGGCATGATGTAGTTCTCATGATGCTGAGAAATATAAAAGATCAAATAACAAAGGCCTAGACTAAAAAGTGGTCTGCATATCTAGAAATGCATGTTATGGCTTAGGAATTGTTAATTTAACCCATAAACCTGCTGTTGTTTTAATCTAAAATCATAAATCCTTAGAGATGTTTTGGCATTGCCATTTGTTTTAAAATTTAGAAGACACAAAGGCTTTTATAAAAATGATATATGCCAATTGTAAAAGACCATGCAGATGGCTTAGGATGGGGTAGTGGAACAACCAAATGGAACAGCAACTTATTTGAAATGGAAATTCATTTACCGGATATTGTCTGTAGTATAAGAAACATCCATGTCTTCCAAAGTTATGAATATTTGGACATCCTATAAACATCCATCTCATGCTTATTGTTTTCAGATTTCTGTGAAATCTGTTTTTGAGAAGTTAGTTTTCTGCCTAGTATAGTTATGACATACAATCAATTCAATAACATAGCACTGAATTTTAAAATAAAGTTAATGTGTTTGGATATTCAAGGCATCAACCTGATTCTTTTTCTTATCCTGAACACTCGCCTTTCAGATGAGATTTATTTTTCCAGTGCCAAGTATGGATTTTAAAATCAAAGTAATTGAAGCCATTCCATGAAGAAAAATACTTCAGGGACCCTTATAACATTTTTGTAAATGCATTCTGAAATATGAAGCCCAAGCTCGGTATAATCTTGAATGTGAATGCCTCCAATGAACTTGCATGGATTTCTACAGGATTAGAATGGCCATTGGCCAGTCTCCTTTCACAGAGGGAGTAGTTCAAGAAAAAATGGCTCAAGAAAGTTAAGAAATAGTCAAGAAATAGTCAGCCAAACTTCCCTCATAGTCCATACCTTTGGCTCTACAGTGTACTGGTAATACTTTACCAACAAGGAGTCCTCTCAGTATTTCTAGCCAATTACTAAAAGGAGGTTTATATGAGCTGTTACTAATTGTTTTTGCTAATGATAACCAACTGCAACATAATATAAACTCTATGACAGCAAAAACATGCATCTGCTTGCTCACTGGTATCTCCAGCCACAAAACAGTGCCTGGCATATAGCAGGTACTCAGTAAACTGAGGATGTTTTAGTACTAAGCACTTGCTATGTGTTAGACACTTCACATGTATTTCCTCCTACATTTAACCCTGAAAAAACACTTATGGGCTCAACTGTGCCCTCAAAATTCATATGTTAATATTCTAACCTCAAGCATTACTCTGTGTGGAGATGGGGCCTTTCAGGAGACAATTGTGGTTAAATGAAATTATACTGGTGGGGCCCTAATCTAACAGGACTGGTATCCTTACAGGGAGAGAAGAGACAATAGGAAGGCACACACAGGAAAAGGTCATCAGCAAGAAGGAAGTCTACAACCCAAGGAAACAGGTCTCAGGAAAAATAAATCCTGCCAGTACCTTGATCTTAGATTTCTAGCCTCTAGAATTACTAGAAAATAAACTCTTTTGTTTAAACCAACCCGTCTGCAATATTCACTTATGGTGGCCCTGATACATACTCCCTCAGATCAATAAGATTCATTCCACTTTTTAGATATAAAGAATCTGAGAGATTAAGTAGTTTCACAAATATATCCTTGTTGGTCTCAGGTTTTCTAGAACATTGGTGGTTAAGAAAATGGGTGTCAAAAGCAAAGAAAGGTAGATAGATTTGTCAATAGATTGCAATGTACAGTAAACTCTTGTAAGTCTTACTGAATAAGTACAAAAAAAAGGGGGAGGACTGTTTCTGTTAAGAATAAAATAGTTGTTCTAACATATGATCCAGGAATCCACCCCTGGGCACAAATCCAGAGAAAAATATGTCTCAAAAGGAAATAGCCACCCCAATGTTCACTGCAGCACTGTTTACAATAGCCAAGATATGGAAGCAAAATAAATGTCCATCAACAGATGAATGGATAAAGAAGATGTATATCTATACAATGGAATATTACTCAACCATTAAAAAGAATGAAATAATATCTTTTGCAGCAACATAAATGGACCTAGAAATTATCATACTAAAGGAAATAAGTCAGGCAAAGAAATAAAAAAATATGATATCACTTATATGCAGAATCTAAAAAAAATACAACATGAACTAATTTACAAAACAGAAACAGATCCACTGACTTATAGAATACACTTACGGTTACCAGAGGGGAGAGATAGATTGGACATTTGGGACTGACACGTACATAGTGCTGTATTTAAAATAGATAACCAACAAGGACATATTGTATAGCACAGGGAAATCTGGTTGATACGCTGTAATAACCTAAATGGGGGAAAAATTGGAAAACAAAAAGAAACATGTATGTGTGTGTATATATATATATGTATATATATACACACAGTTGCTCAGTCATGTCTGACTCTTTGCAACCCCATGGGCTATATAGCCCACAAGGCTCCTATGTCCATGGGGATTCTCCAGGCAATAATACAGAAGTGGGTTGCCATCCCCTCCTCCAGGGGATTTTCCCAACTCAGGGATCAAACCCAGGTTATTACAGGCAGATTCTTTACTATCTGAGCCACCAGAGAAATCCATATATCCATATACATATATATACACACACACACACGTGTATATGTATATGCCTATATATGAATCACTTAGCTGTACGGCTGAAATTAATGTTAATCAACTATACTCCAATATAAAATTTTTTAAAGAAGGCAATTTAAAAAAAAGAATAAAGTAGCTCTTGGTTTCCCAACTTTACTATTGTTGCCAAATTTTAGGTTCAACATTACCATGACCTCTTTTCCAAAATGGCAATGCTCAGTTTGGGAATAGCACTCTCTGTGGCCTTCTGACTGGTGACAGGATTAACGTGGACAGCCCAGAAGGGTCCTACATAATCGGCACTACTCAGAGAACAGCAGACTGTTTTCTGGGTCTCCCCTTTGGATCAGCAATCATGAAAGAACACTATTCTCTACCTGAATCTACCAAAACTGAAGCAAACTGCTTCAGGTCAAGTAAGGTACTTTGCTCCCTGAAGTTCCTTAGTACAAAACATTGGAAATTCTTTTATACCCTGAAAATTCTTATTTACCCTGAAAAACCTTACATATTCAAGTAAGTCAAGTTAACTGGAAATAAAGCATCCATTGCAAGATTTCTGAATAATGGCTTACTAATAAAAAAAAAAAGCCACTCTAGTTTTAGGCACTGAACAAAATGAAAACTCTTCATACCTTCATTCATTCAGATGAATCTGCATATTCAGAGGAATCTCCCATGTTTGGGAGGGAGATGCACAACGTGGACAAACCCAGAAATAAGCCCAGAGGCAAACAACAGCCATGTTACCCGAGCACAATTCACTTCAGTCAACAAACTGATGCTTCCCATTAGTGATGGTCCAGGAAACAAACAAAAATGTAGGCTACAAAGTGACTGTAATCTTTCTTGGAAAGAGAGAAAGGTGATTTCTCAGCAAGTATTTTTGAAGCTTCCCAAGGCTAGGAAGCCAGCATACTGCACCCACAAATTGGCTCCATTTTAACTCTGCTATAAGGCAACACCAAAACCATCATACACCCCAACTGTACAGTCTGAAGAGCTTGGGAATGGGGAAAGCTGAAGGAGGAACCAAAAATTAGAGAACCCAGTCCTGCACTCTCCATGTTCCTCAAGTCCAATATTCTGCACAATAACCTTGCGGTATTTAGGAGAAAGCAGACCTCTCACATTACTACAGGCTTAAGATTTTTACACATGCAAAGCAGAGGGCACAGCTTAATACCACCTTGCAGAACAACTCACAAACAGCCTTTTCAATGGCCCTCCCAGCCTCTCTCTTCAATAAAAAGCTTCTGCCTCCCCAAGACCTAATATTATGAGTCAATAATACATTTTGGCTAACTGCCTGTTTACGGAAATGCAAGATCACTATCCTTATAGCCAAAGAATTATACGCCAGCTCCCTCTAATAGCAGTGAGATTCTTTATTTTCATCTGAAATCAGGAAATAAATATCTTTCCAGTTTAACATTATCCCAGGTCCTGTATCACAAAGCAATGTAATTGGCATTCTGGCTTCAGCAATGCAGTACTCAGGGAAAGAAGACATCCATCTTTTCAGTGTACTTTTCTAGCCCATTTGAAAGTGGAGAACTGAGCTGAAGAGGCACTTAAGGAGAAATCTGAGAAGGAATGGAACTTATTGCCATGATTATGCTGTCTTTCCAAGCTGCAGACTTGCCAAATGGAATCTTCAAAGGAGAAGTGAGGCCCCCAACGGACACACACATTGTAATCTATATCTCTCAGGATACTAAGGCATATTGGTACTGTGTAGAGGTATATAGTCCTGAATTCATACTGGCTTATTTTCCCTGATAAAATTTAAGCTAACCGAACAAAGAACTTAAAATATTAGGCTTGCATTAAATTTCATTAACAAATGTATTTTTTAAAAAGAAACCACCAAAATGTTATAGGAGTCCTGTCTGTCCCTCCCTTCTTTAAGCTAGCTATTCCACTAGAAATCATAGCAATTTTTGGTTAATGGCAGGTGCTAGAGTGGATAACTTAAGAACATGGGCTCTGGGACTTCCCTGGTGGTCCAGTGGTTAAGACTTTGTCTTCTAGTGCAAGGGGTGTGGGTTCCATCCCTGGTCAAGGAGTCAAAACCCCACTTGCCTCATGGCCAAAAAACCAGAACATGAACAACAGAAGCAATATTGTAACAAATTCAATAAAGACTTTAAACCACTTTAAACTTTGAATTCAAAAATTTTTTAAATAATAAATAAAACAAAGACCACAGGCTCAGGAGTTATAATGCGTAGGTTCAAATCTGCCCAATAAAACTTTATGGAATAACAGAAATGTTCTATATCTGTGTTATCAAAGACGGTGGCCACCAGCCCCATGTTGGTATCAGGCATCTGAAATGTGGTGCAGGCATCTGAAAAGCTGATTTTTAAATATTTAATTCTAACTAAATTAACACAGGTTCAGCTGTCTAGTGGCTACTATACTGGACAGCATCATCCTATACCCTTTACTCACTGGTTTCTGGTTGTACAACTTTTATGTGTGTTAGTTTCCTCACCCTTAAAAATGATACCTCACAGAACTGTTAAGGGGATAGAACAAGTTAAACCATGAAAAGGTCCTGGTTCAGTACCAGAGACTTGGGATATTCTTCTGCAGTTTCGTCTCACTTCTCCATCTACTATGTTCACACAACTGTCACCTTTGTCAGACTCTTATTGTGATCACAGTTTAAAAAAAAAAAAAAAAAAAACTCTTAACATCTTACTCCTCCTAGTGAGCTAAATCCCCAACCCTCCCAAGAAAATAAATCAATCTGTCTAAAATACAACTCTTTGCAGATTATTCTTCTGTTATCAAAATTTCATATAGATTCCTATGACCTTCAACAGAATATACAGTCTGGCTTTTAAGGATCTTTATGATCTGACCCCAAGCTGATGTTTCACACCACCTGCCACTACTTCTTAGACACAGCCTACAGGGTTGATCAGATGTCCCGTCTCAGACTGAAACTAAGCAGGATGCTATGGTCCTTCCCTTCCTTCTCCAACCATGTCCTCCACCTGCCTTTTGTCTGTAGACAACTTTACTCAAAGAATAAATTTGCTCAGAGATGTGAGAAAACACCAAAGCAAAGGAAAACGGTCAAACAGGACAAAACAGTAACACTTTGGCCATCAAGCAAACCGAGAACCTTTAGTTCCTCTTCAAGGGGCACAGGTAATATTCTGAGCCATATCCTTTAAGCTGTCTTATAATTTCTGAAGCCCCCACCAGGTAGAGAAATTAACTACATGATGAGCAGACTGTAACCATGACACGAACTGCCACAATTCCAAGAACTGGCCTCAAAGAAACAGGAACAAACTGACCCCAGAACTGAAGGTTAAATGTACTTCAAATAATCAAGATGACTGATCAGACCACCAATGCCCAATTTCAAGATGACTGTCAGAGTTGACTGTGCTTTTTCTACATGTAGCCCCCGTCCCCCACCTATGATAGCTCTTGCTCATTCATTATCAGTTGGGGGAGTTAACCTCTGGACAGGAGTCCACCCTCCCTGTCCCCACCCCCTCAAACCCCCACTCCCAGTTGCCAGTCACAGAAATAAAACAAACTTTCCTTTCCATCAACCTTGCCTCTTTATTGGCTTTAGAGCAGAAAACAGCTGAATTGCAGTTTATAAACACAATCATGGACCTTTTTACCCAACACCCTGTTGACAATATGCCCATCTAAAACGCTGGTTTTCTTCTCCATTATTTCATCATAGTCATCCTTTGAGCTCTAGCCCAAAACACATCATTCAAGAAGCCAAAACCTGTGAGCTCCTTATGAGAAAAATGAGACATGAAACTATCACGTGTGCTTTATCAGTACTTCATTTCTCATGTTTACTTTTCTCTTTTTTGGTCTCTCCATTTTTCTTAATACTGAACAGTATTCTTTATCTAGTTGTAACATGATTTCAAGAGCAGAAGTAAAAAACATTATTGATATACTTCAGGGCATGAAAATATTGCTTCTAAGGATGGCTAGTGAGGCTGTTTTAAACACAAGTATTTTTTTAAAGCTTAAGCGTCTAGTGTCATCAATTTTGTTTCATGTCAGGATTACAGTCAAGGCCATGAAGCTTTTTTATTTTCCAGGGGTGGTTTACTATAGCCTGAATTCCACCATCCAGGTGCCATGCTTCTTGAACTTGAGTGGGCTTCAGAACCCCCTGGAGAGCGTGTTACACAGCCCACTGGCCCCAACCCAGCCTGTGAGCCAGGGGTCTGGAGTAGGGCCTGGCATATGTACCTTTCTTGATAGCTCTCCAATAACACAAGCCCCACAGAGATAAGGAGTTATGCCTCTGTGTCCCCCTAACAGCACCAACCATAGTATGTGTATCAGTTATGAGGCTCATCACATATATGATCAAGAAATACGGTTAAGCATGAACACAGATGCTATTCAACTAGAAATCACTGTCATTTAAATCACTAAAGGTATTTGAAATGCCTACCTCAAAATAACTTCCCATTTTGAACAAACAACTGTGGAAAGAAAATTGGGCAAATATTTATCCATGATTAAACCAATGTATGAGGCTTCCCAAGTGGCACAGTGGTAAAGAATCTGCCTGCCAATTCAGGAGACACAAGAGATGCAGGTTCAATCCCTGGGTCAGGAAGATCCCCTGGAGTAGGAAATGGTAACCCACTCTAGTATTCTTGCCTGGAAAAATCAAGGACAGAAGAGCCTTGCAGGCTTACAGTTCATGGGATACCAAAGTGTCAGACATGACTGAGCACACACACATAAACCAATATATGCTTGAAATAAAGTCCTCGGTAATTCCCTGCTGTCCTTCTGAATCCTCCTAGAGAAACATCCAAAGGATGATTTCAACTTGTCCTTCTGTTGCTTTCAACATTTTTTTTTTTTTAATAGACTAAACTGCCTTTTCATCTGTCCCTGAACTACACCTTCCCTTCCGCTCCTGACTTTCCTAAGCCTAACTTCCCTACCCTGGAATCCCCCAATATCCTCATAGTCACCCCCACCACTAGAGAACTTTCTCAAACTTTTTGAGTCATCTCATGAAGATCCATCTTCAAAGCCTCTGTAAAACCACATCCCCATCTATTTTCTCCCTGTTCAATGAGCAGACCCTGTCACACTTCCCTTAGGTAACAGATAGTTGAAAAAAAAAAGGCACAGATGAACATAATCAGAGAGAAAATGTCTTGAAAGCTCTCTAGGGTTAGAGCTTTACTCTTGTTTTCTGGCACAGAAGAAGATCTTTGATCTCCAGGAAAGTGCTCTACAAAATAACACTCCAGAAAGCTTTCTGCAATTTGTCTTCTCTTTACTGTCAATCCTAAAAGAAATCAACCCTGAATATTCACTGGAAGGACTGATTCTGAAGCTGAAGCGCCAGTACTTTGGCCACCTGATACGAAGAGCTGACTCATTGGAAAAGACTCTGATGCTGGGAAAGATTGAAGGCAGGAGGAGAAGCGGGTGACATAGGATGAGATGGTTAGATAGTATCACTGACTCAATGGACAAGAATCTGAGCAAACTCCTGGAGACAGTGAAGAACAGAGAAGCCTGGCGTGTGGCAGTTCATGGGGTTGCAAAGAGTCGGACACGACTTAGCAACTGAACAACAATAACACCGCTCTCTTTAATGCTCCGGTGTTGTGGTTCTCAAACTCTGGCGTGCATTAGAACCATCAGGAGTACTTGGTGAAGGGCTGATTCCTGGGTTTGCTGCTAAGGGATCAAAGTCCATATGTCTGAGGCTAACCCACGAACCTGCATTTTAATAAATACTCAATTCCTTCTCTTACAAGGTCAAGATCACACTGACCCACACTGCAGATGCCTCCACCTTCTAAGTCAGTCTTCTGTCCCCTCCCTGTATACCAAGAGAACCAGAACAACTCACCACAAAAAAAGACTTATATATCCTGGAAAAAACAAAACTCTTCACAATGAGGGTAATTTGATGGACAAGTTGGGACAGAACAAGATCATCAGGCAAAAAAGATAAAGATTAAAAGGCTCACAGTAACCAGAGGTAAAACAGTAAATCACAAGTCCCAAGAAACGACCTGGCAACTCAGTGCAGGCAGAAGGGCAAACATTTTTTAACTGCTATTACAAAATCTTACCCCATGTAGGGGGCATCCCAGGTGGCTCAGTAGTAAAGAAACCACCTGCCAACATGGGTTCGATCCCTGCATCAGAAGATCCCCTGGAGGAGGAAAGGGCAACTCCCTCCAGTATTCTTGCCTGGGAAATCCCATAGACAGAGGAGCCTGGAGGTCTACCGTCCATGGGGGCTGCAAAGAGTCAGACATGACTGAGCAACTAAACAATGGGGGTATATCAAAGGGGCATGGAAATCAACTGCAAGAGCTTCCAATGGTCAAAGCCCAAACAATCTGAGTAACAAAATAAATACTGGATTATAACCCCAAGTATAAAATAAATACCTAGGAGTCCATAGTGATATCAATGTTTGATTGATTGATTGAATAAATAAACAGGGGAGAAAAGAATACTCATGTGCAGAAGAAGTTCAAATGATTTGTGGAAATATTCCAACCTAAAGGAAGAAGAACCTAACTTCCCATTCCTTAAGTGTTGGCCACCGATGGAGACTTCCTCCCAAAGGAACTGGGGAAGAGGTGGGGGGATTAACTTTACGGTGAAGTTACCTGACAAACACAACCTCAATCAGGTAGATGTACACACCCTTGATTTGGTGTGATGAGAACTGGACTTTACCTCTGTGCTATACCTTCCCAAGACTCACAAGACCAGTCTAACCATAAGAAAAATATCAGGCAAATCTCAGTTGTGGAGCGTTCTACAAAATTCCTGACCAGTACTTCCCAAAACATCGAAGAAAGTCCAGGAAACTGTCACAGCCAAGAGGAGCCTACAGAGGTATGACAACTAAGTGTAGGTGGGATCCTGGGACAACAAAAAAACATTAGATGAAAACTGAGGAAATACAAACAAAAGAAAAGAATTTAGTTAAGTAATTTAAATTTAGCAATTTAATTTGTTTGATTGTGACATTGTATTAATTTAAGAGGTTAAAACTTGTATGGGGTGGGGGGCTTCCCTGGTGGTCCAGTGGTTAAGACTTTGCCTTCCAACACAGGGGTTGCAGGTTTGATCCCTAGTTGGGGAGTTATGATCCCAAACAACTCATGAACAAAAAAACGAAATATAAAAGAGAAGCAATATTGTAACAATTCAATAAAGACTTTAAAAATGGTCCACTTCCAAAAAAAAATCTTAAAAAAAAACAACCCAAAATATGGTTTAGGGTATATGGGAAGTATTTCTACTTCCTGTATGGTTTATCTGTAAATCTAAAACTATGCTAAAATTAAGTTTATCTTAAAAAAATAATTAAGGACAAAAAAATAGCACCTACTTTTCCAAATTTAAACTCGCAGCAGGATCTAATTTGGGAGAGATTTCCTTTCCCTGCATGTTTTACACACTGTAATTCCGTCTGAAGAGTGCAAAAGACAGATTTTTAAATTAGCCTCACATAAATAATTCAGTTTGTGATTAGTGCCAAAATAGAATAGATTAAAGCTGGTGTAGATTACCAAGTTACTCTGAGAAAAATTCTGAGTAAGAAAAACTACACTTGGGGTAAAGGAAACACTGCTTGATCAAATCTTAGAAGATGTAACTCAGGCATCAACACCATAACTGACCATGTTTACTTGGCTTGGCTTTTGTACAAACACAAATAGTGGTAGTACCACCCCTTGTTTGAAAACTGATCCTCCTTCTCAGAGAGGAAAATTCTGCAGGAAAAACATCCAGCTTCAAACCTCCACAGCCTACTGTCTTCTTGGTGCTCACTTGTCTATAGATTTCTCGCAGATCTCTGGCCAGGGGTGGATAACACTATACTAAGGAAATCTGTGTTGTTGTTTAGTTGCTAAGTCACGTCCAGCTCTTTTTCAACCCCATGGACTGTACCCCACCAGGCTCCTTTGTCCATGGGATTTCCCAGGCAAGAATACTGGAGAGGGTTGCCATTCCCTCCTCCAGGGGATCTTCCCTACCCACGGATCAAACCTGCATTTCCTGCACTGCAGGTGAGATTTTTTACCACTGAGCCACCAGGAAATCTGTGACCCAGCCTGTCTCCTCCAACCACACTGAATTTCCCTCTGTTGCAGAATTAGGCTAAATTCGCATTACACACTCTTCTGATCTTTGCTATCACTTAATAAAATCATAACAAAATATTTGTGTACTTCCTCATTGAATGTTCACCTGCCACATTAAACTGAGAGCCTTGTGAGGACCACTTCTATTTTGTTCACTGCTATATGCCTAGGATTCTATGTATCCAAGTCCTGGTAAATAGGAAGGACTCAATGAATATTTGTGGAATGAATGAAGGGATGTATCAATCACAGTTTAGCAGAGTTTAGCTCAAGTCTGCAGATGACCCCAAATAACTTCAAAGCCATGCACAGTTCATTTATAGATCTGCCTTGAGAAACATCACAATCTTGCCTTTGGCTCATTAGCTTTATTTGTGCTAAGTCAGTGTTATAGGCTCAAGCAACTCAGTCACGGAAGATAGGCGTGATTAGCATTATGTTCATGTTCAAAGTGTCAGAGAAAAAATATAGAAAGCAGAAATCTGTCTATGAGCTTCCAACTGTATGATCGATTTCTGTTTAACAACTTTACTTGTTCAGAGGCTAATTTCTCCTGGGTCCAGGCTCACTTTTTTCAGACTATGTTGCTGTAAGTTTAAGCTAATTCACATAGCTGTTTAAACTATGACCTTACGTTTTAAATATCTACCCTCCCAGGTAACACCCCATCAAGACTAGAATATTTGGAATTTGTAGAAAACTTAGATTCAGCATGTTGTCATGGAAAGAGTACACAACCTTGTCTCTGAAGGCCTTATTCTACTCTTGATTTCCCCTAGCCATTCATCAGCAAATGTTCACTGTATACCTTTTTTAAAGGAATATATTAATTTGGTTGCACCAGATCTTAGTTGCCAAGTTCACCAGGGATAAAATCTGGGCCCCGTGCATTGGGAGCACAGTCTCATCCACTGGACCACCAGGGACATCCCCATTGAATACCTTTAAGAGACACAGTGCAGTTAGAGCCAAAATTACTGAAGCAATCTCACCCTCATCTCTAAATTGAGATGGAAAGATTAGATCAAGTGTAGAATGAAGACTTGCTTGGTGGTCCAGTGGTTAAGGCTCAGTATTTCCATTGCAGGGGACTCAGGCTTGATCCACGGTTGGGGAACTAAAGTATCTCATGTATTGAAACACAGTCAAAAAAAAAAAAAAAAAAAAGAAAGGTAGAATAAGCTTATGCAACCACCATTCTGCCCACTCGAGATTCCATGAAATAACATAAAAGTTTCTAGAAAATGAAATAAACCTGCCTCATTGTTTGTTGTTTGGGTACTATTTGACAGATGAAAAATTCTACATTTCAAGTGTTGGTGGGCCAGAAACACTAGGACTTCTTAAGTATAGAAAGCATACTGGAACAAATCTAAGGAGACATAAAACCGGGGGTGGTGGGAGTGGGGAACAGACAACAACATGTTGTGAAGACAACTGACAAGGAAATATATGTGGCTCAGAAGTCTAAATCCAAAGGTAATTAATATATAGAACATGGGTGAGAAACAAATCAGAGTGGTAAACAGATACTGTCATGTTTTACTCTGCATACTTAGATAGTTCTTAACTTGATTACACGGAGAATATGTTGGGTTATTTTTGCCTGTAAACGACACTGAAAGGAACATATTAATAAAATTGAAGGATGACTCATTCTCAACTCTTTCTTTTCTACTAAAGGTAGAGTCACGAGAAAAGCAGAAGTGAATTTCCCAGCACTCTTCAATTCATCACCTAGAAAAGAGGCAACAGATGCAGAGACAGGATGCAGGAAGGTTATACATTACCACATTTTATAATCCGAATAAGAGACTCCATGTCTCAGATTCAACACACATCTCTGTTGTTGCTTCTTTACGATAAAAGAGCCCCTTTACAATCTGGGAAGACTGTGCAGACTTGTCTCTCTTGTTCTGAGTTTAATTAAGGGAAGACTCTCAAGAGTCACTTGGACTGCAAGGAGATCAAACTGGTCCATCCTAAAGGAAATCAACCCTGAATATTCATTGGAAGGACTGATGGTGAAGCTGAAGCTCCAACACTTTGTCCACCTGATGCAACAGAGCCAAATCATTGGAAAAGACCCTGATGCTGGGAAAGATTGAAGGCATGAGGAAAAGAGGGCAACAGAGGATGAGATGGTTGAATGGCATCATTGACTCAATGGACATGAGTCTGAGCAAACTCCAGGAGATAGTGAAGGACAGGGAAGCCTGGTGTGCTGCAGTCCCGAGGGTCACACAGAGTTGGACACAACTTAGCAACTGAACTGCAACAACAGGGGTCATGGGACTTTTCCCTAGGAGAGAGTTGGTATGAGGTAAAGCAGTAAAACATTTCTTGTCTTCCTCCACTTGAGAACACGGCTTTCCAAAGGCTGACTACTTGGGCAAGCCTCATTTCAATTAACTTCTCTGACTATAGATCATTCTACTCTGTGACTCCCACATAGCCTAACAGAGGCACACCAGAGCAAGAAAGCTCATACGCAAAGGGTTAGAAATATGAAAATCACAGAGAGGTCAGGTGGCAGAGTAATGACCACACAGTATGGATTTATTCACTGAATAACAAAAGGTCACTTTTCCTAATCAAAGTGCCCCCAGAGTATCCCATCCACTACGGAGCCGTTTTAAATTCATCCCCTGGAACAAACCAGAACAAGGCTGAATGTCAACTGCCACCTGAATGTCTTTAGTCTTTTGTTAAAGGGTAAGAAAATCAAGAGTTAAGGCTGGGGACATTGGTACCTTGTCCCTTTTACTGAATACCTTCCACATCATGGCTGTGGCTGTATTTCAACAATGTGGTGAGTCTCCTGGGAAATCAAAAGTAAAATACAGGGTTTCAAATATAAAATATGTCTCCATGCTAGAGTGATCGACCAGGGAGGCAGGCAGGAAATGATGTTGAGACATTTGTGTCTCAAAGGCAGGATGGTGAAAGTTGAAAATCAAGCAAGGTAAAGAAAAGGGCTGGAAAGGGGCAGAGAGAAAGGAGCTTATTGCAACTTCACCAGCTTGCTATTGGGGAAGGGGAGACGCAAAGTCCCCCAAAAAAGGCCCTCTTTAATGACACTGCACACTCAGAGCAGCAGAGACAATTAACAAAAAGATGAGGTCTCTGACTCGTCCCTCCTGACTAAGACAATCCTTTTACCAGTAAGACTTAGAATCTATTTTATCCTACATTAAATTGACTATATAAATGTGCTTCTCCATAGAAATATCTCCTCTGTGCTCACTTTCTCCAAATAAACCCAGAATTCTAAGCCCAGGGATCCTGTTTGCCAAAAAGCAACTACCAAAGACCTTGGCTCACAATATGCATATGTATATTGCATACACATAGTTGCATATATATGTCTATACAACAAAATTATGATTATTGGTCCCCTGTTCTTTTCCTCTCAGTACGCACATCCTTCCTGGGCAAAAGTAAGGGGGAAAGCACCACAGAGCAATCTTCTGAGATTACCCTGAACCACACTAACCTCCCCAAAGCACCAGAAGAAACCTTTTCTCACTCTGCATTTCCTTAATAGCAACAACAGTCAATAAGTAGAAGAGGAAGACACAGGCAGGTTCACTGGCTCTAGTAGAGTCAGCAGGTCGAGGAAGAAGTTAGTTGTATCAAGCGGTTTAAACACACAATGTTTTTGTTTATAACTCCAACGACTTCCTGCAAGAGGAATTCATGGTTACATCATGAATGAGCTTACGTCAGCCCTCCATAACAGCCAATGTGGAACCTGCAAATACCAAGAGCTAACCCAAAGATGCCATCGTATAAGGGACATGAGCATCCTCAGAATTTGGTATCCACTGGGGTCTTGGAACCAATTCCTTGTGGATACCAAGGGAAAACTGCACTTATTCCACCCCAGATGATTCCCACAAGGTGGAGGCAATTCAACCATGCTTAGCTTCTTCTGTCATTTTGATTTCTTCTATTTTTTTTTTTTTAATTTTTAATAGAAGGATAATGACAACACTGGGTTGGTTTCTGCCACATATCAAAACATGGATCAGCCATAGGTATACATGTGTCCCATCCCTCCTGAGTCTCCCTGCCACCCATTCCACTGCTCTAGGTCATAGCTTTTCTTATTGTAACAGCATCATCATAAGCTGGGGTTCCGGCTGACAGGGCAGCCAGCAGTGAAACACTGTCCCAGGGCACCCACGACAAAAGCCTCTGACTCTGCTTTGTCGCATTCTTGCTATGCCCTTGTCCTGCTCACACTCCACCCTTGTGGTTGGTTCTGTGGTTCCGAGTATGATCTGTCCTCGCCTCGCCCCCGGTTCTCTGCTCAGCATGGCTGGCCCACACAGCGGCTCTTGAATTTACTAATTCATGTTCATTTTTATTTCTACCATGTCACTTTGATTCTTTCCCTGCCAGGCACACACGATTCCCTCTCTAAGCAACATTTTCCATTAAGTCATAATAATAAGTATTAAAATTACTGTACCTTTAGAATAACTAAAGTTTATTAAGCACTTCCTTTGTGTCTGGCTCAATGCTAAATGGTTTATATTCCTTCCTGATGCTATTTAACCTCAATAGTCAAATAAGAAGAGCCCCATTATTGTCGCCATTTGACGCAAGAGAAAAGCTCAGAGCAATCAGTTTCCCGCCGTTTGTCTGACTCCAAGAGCAGAAATATTAACCAACACTGCACAATCCATAGCAACCATAGGCTGAGAATTTTGTTGTTTCTTTTTTTGTTTCAACAAAAGCATTTCATCACTGCATATTTGAGTTCCCCCCAAATTCTTATATTGAAACCCTAATCCTCAGTGACACTGTATTTAGAAATGGACCCTAGAAGGTAAGTCAGTCATGAGGGTGGTGCTCTCATGATGGAATTAGTGCCCCTTTAAGAAGAGACCAGAGACTGCATCCTTCCTCTGTCTGCTCCTCCAGTGAAGGCACAGCTAAAGGTGGCCGTCTTCCAACTAGGAAGAAGGTTCTTACCAGGAATCTAATAGCAGCACCTTGACCTTCACATTCTCAGCCTCCAAAACTTGAAAATAAATGTCTGCTGGTTAAGCATCCAATTTATGGTATTTTTGTTAAAGTAGTAAGAACTAAGGCAGTATATGTAGAAGGTGATTAAACTTTAATGTCCTTGGGACATAAATGTCCTTCTTCATATAAACATACACAAATCTGAAAGTAATTTTTAAAAAACATATCCTGACTTGAAGTTCTAAAATTTTAGTCACCATAGACTAAGATGTGCAGAAAAATTGTGGTATATAGGAGGACCTCAAGAATTATTTATTTATGTATAACTTCAACCTTCAGTGGCTCATGTTCTATTTGTGAGATTCGTACTATATTTTTTCTTACCAACAGGTTTTATTTACTGGCACATACCGCTTACTAGTTGGAGAAGGAAATGGCAACCCACTCCACCACTCTTGCCTGGAAAATTGCTTGGATGGATAGAGGAGCCTGGCAGGCTACAGTCCATGGGGTTGCACAGAGTCAGACACAACTGAAGCAGCTTAGCACCCCTTACTAGTATTCAGAGAATGGGTACAGGAAGGTTTCCAACCTACATACACCAAAATCCTCCCCATTTTAACACCTAAAATGTCACCACTGGCAGTTAATTCTTTGAGGCTAAGCTACATCCTTCTTCTAGATAGTCATTTAAAATATAAGTTTATTCACTAGGAAAAGTACCACTAAGACATTGACAGTTCAATGTCAGTAAATGTTCCAAATGCTTCCTGACAAAAGGAACTAGAACAAAAGGAACCAGCAAAGGTAATTCCTTGGGAGGAGAGCGAGTGCCCTGAAATGGAAGAGGTTTCCCAAGGAGGATGCCTGACCAGTCAAGACAAATTTTTCCCCAATATGCTGGGCTGGATCAGTCCTGCATTCCTGCATCAAAAAGCTCAGTCATGCTATGTAAGAAGAGTTTCATTTACTGAAAGAAAACTGGTCATAATCCTAGCCACTGGGAACTATTTGGCCACACTGCAATAAATCCAAAAACTAAGTTGAAAGATTGTATGGAAAAATGCTGTGTGTGATCACTTTCAGCTGGCCAAGTGAGGGCCACAACTCTAATAAACTCAGTTTAAAAGGAAGAAACATCCAAGTATCACTTGTGTTGAATCAAAGGGATGAGCTGCTTTTTTCTTAATTGAAATTATACATCCTTTTTCATTCATCAAACTTCAGTAATAATTTAAATTGCCCGAGTCTTTAATCATGAAATTATTTGGCTTTCAGCTTGGACAAGTAGACAGTTCTATTTAAAATGCCACCTCTTTCAACCATCTGAGTTGAGTGCTACTCATTTAACCTAAATCTTCTACTGCCACATTTTACTAAATTACTTCTGACTGCAATGTTCAAAATATTAGATACCCAAAGGGCTCAGACAATCAAATGTGTTCTTTCCTGTTCTAAAGCTAAAAATTCACCCACACCAATGGCAGATTCAGCTTCTGGAGAAGCCCACTCCCTGGGTCATAAGACAGCCATCTTCTCACTGTGTCCTCTCGTGACTGAAGGGGCATGGGAGGCCTCTGGGATCTTTTATATGGACATTAATCCCATTTGTGATGGCTCTGCCTTCATGACACAAAGACCACCTAAAGGCCCACCTCCTAATACCTCCTAATCATATACTCAAGATAATTTTTGTAGAATAGAATAGACTAGAAGTGGGATGCAATGCAGAACAAGGCATGGAAGTCATGGAGCAAAGAGGACTATAGTCCCAAAGATACTTCTTGTACCAATATTACTCCCCAGATCTGAATACCTTTATCTATGAAGTCATACTTGGGCAAATAAGGAGTTGTACCAGAATCAGGAAACAAAAGTTAAGAAGTCTGATTGCATTAGACTTGGAGAAATGATGTGACCAACAATGCAACATGGAAAATAAACAACAACAATATTGCTCTTGTCAGAGATAGTAGGCTGTGGGCATGAGTATGATAGCTAGCAAAGTAACTTTGCCTTACTCAAGTAATTAGTCATTTGATCCCTTCACATTGAAAGCACTTCTCTGGGACTTCCCTGGCAGTCCAGCAGTTAAGACCCTGAGCTTCCAATGCAGGAAGCACAGGTTCGATCCCCAGTTGGGGAACTAAGATACCACACGTTGCATGGCACAGACCAAAAAAAAAAAAAAAAAACAGAAAGCAAGCATTTCTCATGGACCCTCTTACTGTCTACACATATTTTCCAAGTACACACCACATAGCCCCCTCATGCATTTACCACCTTCCCCAAAGTCTATCAGCCAGTCACACAACCTAGACAGAGAATCACTCATGCAGTCTACAATTATTGAGTGTGTAGGATGTTTAAGATCCCTTGCTGTTGTGAGACAACACTACTTAGAACACAGACTTGAGTGACAGAGAAATGGATCTGAATTCTGGATCCAGCCCGAACTAGCTCAGTGTCCCTAACGCAATTTTGAACCTTTTTGTATCTCAGTTTTCCCATCTATCAAGTGAGATTGAAAACCACCTACCTCACGGACAAGCCACAGTATGTATTATTGGGCCTATTGCACAGCCCTCTTCATAGAGGGGTAGGGAGAACACATGAAACATCAAGTACCTGATGTTTCAAGATTAGCTATCCCAACTGTTAAATGATGGTATCATTCCAGGTTGAGTCAGCTGTGGACCTGCCCTCCAGGAGCTTACAGTCAAGAATGGGAAATGGTACATCAGTAGACAGAAATTAAAGCATGTATGACAATTATCAGTGTAGCTAAGTGATAACTGAACCTGGGAAGCAGGGAACTCTTCCAACTCATAAGACCACGTTGCAACTTCTTATTTACCATTGAAACATTTCTGAGGCATAAGGGATTCAGAGTAGCCACATACCAGTCTGGGGGCTGCCAAAATCCAAGGTGAAAAATTTAAGAAGCTGAAATCAATCACTGTGAATCTCTACATTCAGCACAAAGTTCCTCACAATGCAGATGCATGAGCACTTGCCCATGTTCTGAGGTTCATCACATGGGGACACATGCAGCAACCTGGTCTGAACACACTTTGGTTAAAACTTAATTTATTCCTAGAGACTCACAGACACAGAAAACAAATTTACAGTTACCAAAAAGGGAAGGGGTATTAGGAGAGGAGCAAATTAGGAGGTTGGGATTAACATATACACATTACTATATACAAAATAGATAACCAACAAGGACCTACTCTATAGCATGGAGAATGCTACTGATATTTTTTAATAACCTATAAGGGGAAAGAATCTGAAAAATAGATATAAATACATATGTAAACAAATTGCTGTGCTGTATATGTAAAACTAACATAATATTGTCAATCAACTGTTTCAAGTGAAGAAAGAAAGGTCTAAGGAAAAAAAAAAACTTAAACAAAACTTACTTTATTCTTATTAAGGACCCATCACATGCCTGACTTTGTATGTAATACTCTCTGCCCATGAGAGTGACCAGATAAGTCAGGATGGTCAGCTTAGAAACGTAGTTAACCAGCTTCAGGGTGACAATCTCAGCCCTCCTCGAAGAGGAAGGAAGAGTTCTGAGGAATGATGACAGGACACACTGCAAGCTCAGAGACGAAACATGGCTTTAAACTCTAGGCCATGGAATTAGGCGCCTTTGACTCTTAATAGACTGGCTTAAGATTTATTTCAGCCGAATATGGAAGGATATTGCTCTATTTTCATTCTCCTCAATATGGAACTTCTTATGCATTACTAAAACACAAGTAAGAAATCTAATTGCATGACAAAAATATTTCACACAGCAACTGCCCTTAATAATAATATGCTTACGGTTAGCCATTTCATTACCTGATAATTACCAGATCATTAGAGCAAATAATATATCCTTGTGGGATAAACTTATGGCAATAATTTCACAGAAAACAATTTTAAAAGCTCCCTAAAAGTTACTGGTAGGCCAGGTGTAGAATTAGCTCTCAGAGGAAATGAATATAAATGTACTTTCAAAAAGTAAACATGAGTGCAATGACATGTATAACTAAATCTGGATCATGAGATCAGAAAGAAAATGGCTGGAAGGATCTGATGCAATCTCCTCATTTTACAAGTAAGGACAATAAGACCCGGATAGTCAAGGGAGCCCTACAGCTCAACAGAGAGAATTAATTTAAGTAATGTCAGCACTGCAATGGATTTCTCATTCCTTATCACAAAACTCTTCCTTTTTACTGTTGAATCTTAATGCAACATAAGAGTTGATTTTCAAAAACTTTGTTAACTGAACTATTGAGGAAATGAAGAGAACTGGTTAATTAGACTCTCGAACTAAGCTGGATTTGGACCAAAAACTAATTTTTCTTTTTTTGGCCACACCACCCAGCACGCGGAACTTCTCCAACCAGGGATTGAACCCATGCTCCCCCAGGGATTGAAGCGCAGAATCATAACCTCTGGACCCCTGGGAAAGTCTCTGAAACTAATATTTCTGACTCACAATTTTATATCCTGTCTGGTCTCTGTTCACCTGATCCTAAGCAGTGCATCAGCCTAGAACACATTGCCACCAGCTCCACGGGGCTTTCTCATCTTTCTGATGGAATTTAAACATTCCTCCCTGTGGGACTTCCCTGGTGGTCCAGTGACAAAGATTCCACACTCCCAATGCAGGTGGCCCAGGTTTGATCCCTGGTCAGGGAACTAGATCCCACATGCCACAGCTAACGATCTTGTAGGCTGCAATGAAAATCAAAGACCCAGTGCAGCCAAATAAACAAATTAAAAAAAAATTTAAAAACACCCCTTCCTCAAACAGGCCTTTCCTACACTCCCAAGTCATGCAAGCTTCCCTAACTTTCTAGAGCTCTGACTCCCAGGTGAAATACCATGTCTATAATTATTCATTCAGTATTTGTTTTTCCCCATTAGATACCAGTCCTCAAACTCAACCATCCATTAGGATACGCTGGAGAGCTTGCTCAAATACACATTGCTGGACTCCACCTCCTCTAGGTTCTGAATCCAATATGGGCTGGGGCCTGAAAAGCTGCCTTTCAAACAAGGTCCCACATGATGCAGATGGTCTGAAAACCCCTTTAAAAACCATGAAGCTATAATTCATTATCCCTTTCATGTTAAGGTTGTATACAGTGTTTGTTGGTATTAGCAGCTTTTTTTCAAAGTACTTGTTTTTATAGCTCTAGCCAACTACTTTGTCTCCCATTTTGTATAAAGCCTTTGCTATACATACAGACATACATACATACATACATACATACCATTAAGCTAGACTTTCAGACCCCCATGGAGGGGCCAGGGCTGTCTCATTCATTGTTCTATTCCTAGTGCCTGGCGCATAGCAGGTTCACAGAAAAGAAGTGATAAACAAACAATTTTCCTCTTTGGGGCAAAAATATTATGACTCTATAAGTCTAAAATATAGTATGAGCAACAGCTTAGTTGGATCTACAGGAACTTTAATATCACTGCAATTTTTCTGTAAGTCCAAAATTATCCCAGAATAAAACATTATGTTTATACACACATTCACCAAGGATCAACAATGATTCTAGGGTGAATCAGGCAGGACATTAAGACATATGCTGGATATTTCCCTTTTCATTCAGTTTCTGATAGAAATTGATTAGAAACTGATGGCTTTTCCCATGTTCTCTTCTTGCTGGAGAAGACAGGCTGCAGTCAAGTGCTGAATAATTAAACATTCAGGGTTGGCTGGCTTTGGGTAAATAGCTGTGTCATCCTTTACCTGTAAATGTGGCCAGCTCCTCTGATTTCAACTCCCCAGGACCAAATAAAGAATGGATATGCACCGAGATGAAGCTTTCTGTTCTTTAATGGACATATTCTAATCACCAGCAAATGACTTCCCCAGTGCCCTTTGAGAGCGTGCAGGGCCTGGCAAATGCAAAAGCTGAGACAGCAACCACCTGTTAGATGATGTATAGCAGCAGTGCCCAACATCTGGGACTTAATGGTTGATGATCAGAGGTGGAGCTGATGCAGTAATAATAAAAACAAAGTGCACAATAAATGTAATGTGCTTGAATCATCCTGAAACCATCCCAGTCCATAGTAAAACGGTCTTCCCTGAAACCAGTCCCTGGTGCCAAAAAGTTGAAGACCACTGATTTAAAGGCTCTAGAAAGGCCCCTTGGCTTCCAAATATCCCAACCCTAACCTGCCACAAAGGTGGGATTTCCACCAGGAGAAAAAAGATCCTTGGCTTTTCAACTTTGCCTCTCCCCAAGACCTCTGGGGAAAAGCCATCAGTGAGCACTTCCAAATATGATCCATCATTCTGGCCCTAATTAGAATTTATCAGACTTCCCTCTAGTATGACAGCCAGCATTAGGAGCCATGACAAAGCTGTGTGTGGAAACGGGGACTGAAACTGGCAGCCTCAGGGCAGGGGACACCTGTGGGAACTGGGTTGCTGGGGAAGAGGTCTGTAGAAGGCCCTGGAAAGGAGGAACCAGCTACATGATGCATATCTGATTCTGAGCCAGCCCGGGGACCCACCGTGTACTTTCAGTGGATCTCTTCCACAGAAAAGATAGGAGTCTTGCTCTCTTGGGCTTCACTGGTGACTCAGATGGCAAAGAATCTGCCTGCAATGCAGGAGACGCAGGTTCAATCCCTGGGTCAGGAAGATCCTCTGGAGAAGGGAATGGCAACCCACTCCAGTATCCTTGCCTGGAGAATCCCATGGACAGAGGAGACTGGTGGGCTACAGTCCATAGGGTCGCAAAGAGTTGGACACGACTGAACAACAAACACACTTTTCTTTTCACTTGCTCTCTTGGTCCTTTTCAGACTACTTTAACAAAATACCAGAGATTGGGTCATTCATAAATAACAGAAACTAGTTTCTCACAGTTCTGGAGGTTTGAAGTCTGAGGTCAGGTTGCCAGCATGGTCAGGTTCTCTGTATTTTGAGGGTCTGCTTCCCCATTCACAAATAACCTCTGTGTCTTCCCCTGGAAGAAAATGCTCCCCCAGTTTTATATAAATGCACTAATCCCATTCATGAGGGTTCTACCTACCTGCATGACCTAATTGCCTCCCAAAGGCTCCATCTCCAAATATTATCACCTTGAGGGTTGGGTTTCAATATATGAATTGTGGTAGACATAGACATTTAGACCATAGCATTAACCTTCAACTCGGACAGAAGGCGAAGCACAGAAATATTCTTAATTATAGTCAGAGAGGGCCTGAGGCTGTGCTAGGCATAGTATCAACACGTCCATGCCTCTACCACTGTGCATATGGTCATGAAATCATCTTAATGCCCTATAAGGCAGATGTTAAAAGGGAACTGAGAAACCAGGGCTTAATGAAGTGTTTTGGTCAAGCTCCTCCGCAGGGTAGGAGGGGTAGCTGGAATCTAACCCTGGGGCAATCACCATGCACTGTGCTTTTTTCTTTGCTATTCTACCCCTGATGCTGGGAGGGATTGGGGGCAGGAGGAGAAGGGGATGACAGAGGATGAGATGGCTGGATGGCATCACCACCTCGATGGACATGAGTTTGAGTAAACTCTGGGAGTTGGTGATGGACAGGGAGGCCTGGTGTGCTGCGATTCATGGGCTCTCAAAGAGTCAGACATGACTGAGCGACTGAACTGAACTGAAACTGAACTCTACCCCTAAGGAGGGGAAGCTAGCAAAGGGTAATGAGGAGGAATGTCTCAAAACATGTGGCATAGCAGAAGCCGCGAAAAGAATGATTTGAGAGGGGAGATAAACAATGCAGAAAAGTCACCAAACAAGAGAAAAGGGCCACTAGACCTGGCCCTGTGGAGGTTGTTGAAGGCAAGTCCAGTTTTATTGGCTGGATTAACACGGAAGCCCAGCTGAAGGTGTTAAAAGAAAAGGGGGAGGTAAATCCAGTGTGTATAACTCTCAAAATGTTTGCAGTCAAGTGAATAAGATGCATAAGGTGGTGGTTGGAGGAGGCCTTGGCATCAGAAGAAGGCTGTTTATTTTTAAAATGAGTGATAGCTAGATACAAGCCACTAACAGAGGAAAACAATGCAGAAGAGAGAAGAGAGATGCAGGAGTAAATACCCCAACAGTGAAAGGGGCTGGACCCTAAAGCATTCAGGGAGAAGTCAGCCTTTAACAGAAGCAGAGACATTCCTTCCAGGGGAGCACAGTAAGACAAAGTGGGTGGGTATGGATGCAGGTAGGTTTGAGGGATGGGTAATAAATGGAACCACCAAGCCTTCGATGGCTTTTTAAAAGTCATCTTTGTTCTGGTGTCCTGAGATGTGATGACTATATAAACAGTAGAACCACAAAACACAGAAAGGATTATTTTTCTATCTATAAAATACATTAAATCTCAAATGGTCCAAAGAGCTCCTTTCACAGAAGAGGTCCAAAGGAGCTGATATGTTCACAGCACAAAGATTCTTAGTAACAGTGATGACGCTAGAAACCAGGGTATCAGGATATTAATCTTTTTGTAAAACAACAAGCTGTTCCACCCCCTGCCTTGGATTTTCATAGCTGAAAAGTTCTCTCAGTACATTTTAAACAGATAACATATCAACCTATAGTCCTCAATTCTTATCCCCACTTTCCTGCTATAGATCAAGTCATGGGGAATTAACCTCTGTACCAAACTATGCAGCTTTAATGAGAGAAGGTGGAGACACAAAAGAAGGCAACCTGCAGAAGATCTCAATTAAAGCTCCCAATAAAGGGTAACTAGATGTTCATGGAGCTGTCTGGATGAAAATATTGCCAACACAGACTTTTTCTGCACTCTCCCCACAGACTCCTTAATAATAACGATGCTGTGAATATTTGACTTGAGAAACAATATGGGCTGGAAATACAAGCCAATATAAAAAGAGGCAAAATTGGCCACCAGAGAAATGATCCCTTGATTTTTCTGAAATCTGAAGCTATCTGCCCCCCAGTAACAAAGCAAGCCAGCGACTTCACTAGCTAAAGCTAAAGTGAGAGATTTGACCTGTCCATACCCACTGCTTCTGGCAGGGCACCTGGCATATAGAAGTGCTCAGAAAGTATTTGCTATTGTGCTGAGTGAAAAAGAAAAGAAAAAACAGTTTCAAAAGGTTCTACACAGTATGGTTCCATTTATATAACATTCTCAAAATTGTAGAGATGGAGAAGAGATTAGTGGTATCCAGGGCTTAGGGATGGGGGTGGGATGTATTATGAAAGTGCAGCCTGAGGGAGTTACCATGTCAGGAGGGGAGAGCTTGATTGTGGTGGTTACCCAAATCTCCACAGATGATAAAATTGCATACATAACAAAGCATGCACACCCACACACATTTCAGTTCACTCACTCAGTCGTGTCCAACTCTTTGTGACCCCATGAATCACAGCACGCCAGGCCTCCCTGTCCATCACAAACTCCTGGAGTTTACTCAAACTCATGTCCATTGAGTTGGTGATGCCATCCAGCCATCTCATCCTCTGTCGCCCCCTTCTCCTCCTGCCCCCAATCCCTCCCAGCATCAGGGTCTTTTCCAATGTGTCAGCTCTTTGCATGAGGTGGCCAAAGCATTGGAGTTTCAGTTTCAGCGTCAGTCCTTCCAATGAACACCCAGGACTGATCTCCTTTAGGATGGATTGGGTGGATCTCCTTGCAGTCCAAGGGACTCTCAAGAGTCTTCTCCAATACCACAGTTCAAAAGCATCAATTCTTCAGTGCTCAGCTTTCTTTATAGTCCAACTCTCACATCCATACATGACACACACACATAAAGGCATATAAAACCTGATGAAATGTGAATAAATCCTGTAGATTCTACCAATGTCACTTCCTTGGTTTTGATGTTATTTTACAGTTATGTAATATGTTATCATTGGAGCTGAAGGTACACAGGTCCTCACTGTACTTTTTTTTTTTTTTTCAGCTTCCTGTTGATCTATAACTGGTGATGAAGAGTTTTAAAGAATAACTGATTTTCATTCTCTACATATGTTGCCTGAATTCTTTTAACTGGAATCCTCATAAAAATTCCTTGACAGGTATTTTAAGCCAGCTCACTCAACACTTAAAGAAACTGAGAAGTATTTCATAGTGGTTAATAGAAGAATCTCTGGAATCTAATGGCCTGGACTCTATCTAGCTCCACAACCACTTATTAGCTATTTAACTCTGGGCAAGTGACTTACTCCTTCCGAGCCTTGGTTTCCTTGTCTAGAAAACAATGACATTACATATTCAGCTCAAGGTGCAAAGCCAAGGATGTGATAGTTCATCAACAACTGTTAGAGGCTGTGATTCACTTTGCTGCCCTGCAGAAAGACAACATTGTAAATCAACTATACTCCAACAAATTTTTTTATAAGTCACCTGCATGGACATAGTAGAGCTGAAAATCAAATGCAGATCTGAATCCTAAGCCTGGATCTTAATCACCATACAATACTGCCTCCTGCTTAAATAGCAAATGAAGAAATGAATGAATGTAGTGGCTATCCAATATTTCAAGCCCTCTTCCCCCATACGCGTGCATCTATTTGCCCTCTGAGAGTCACAAATACCTCTGTATTCATTTCCTAGGGTTGTCACAACAAAGTACGACAGAGTTGGTGGCTTCAAACATAAGTTGATTCTCTCCCAACTCTGGAGGCTAGAAGTTTGAAATCAAGTGTTGGCAGGGTCATTCACCCTCCAAGACCCATGGGAGACTCCTTCCTTGACTGTTCTAGCTCTGGTGGTGGCCATCCATCATTGGGCCTCCTTAGCTGTTAGCTGCACCACTCCAGTCTCTGCCTCTCTCAACTTCCATGGCCATCTTCCCTCCATGCCTCTTCTACTTTTCTCAAAAGGACACCAGTCAGACTGGATTAAGGGCCCACCCAACTCCAGCATGGCCTTCTCCTAAGCTACATCTTAGTTATGTCAGTGAAGACCCTACTTCCAGGGACTTCCCTGGTACTCCAGTGGCTAAGACTCTGCACTCCCAATCCAAGAGGTCCAGGCCTGATCCCTGGTCAGGAAACTAACACACATGTTGCCGCAACTAATAGTTTGCATGCCGCAACTTAAGATCTTATATGCTACAACAAAGATCAAAGATCCCACATGCTACAAGAAAGACCCAGGGAAGCATAATAAATAAATAATTTTTTAAACGAGTCTATTCCCAAATAACATCACAGATACCAAGAGTTAGGACTTCTTCATAAGTTTCAGGAGGGGAAACCATTCAATCCACAAAAGCCTCCAAGATGGTTTCAAAGCAATTTCAGACTCCATCTGCCCCCTTCTCCATCCAGCATTTGAAACTTCAACACCCCTACTCTGATCAAGACGAGCTTTCTGCAGTCCACTGTTTTTTAAAACATGAAGAGTGTTCATGGAAGTTTTCAGCACAGATGGGCACTTCTCTTCAAGAGCAGGTTCAGCTTTCTAGCACAAATCCCACAGGCACGGGGCGGGGAGGGAGGCATTGTGCCCTGTTGTCATTTCAAACCACTTAAGTGATCATTTATGGCAGGACATAAAAATTATCACTGTTTTGAAACAGTAAGCTGGTATTCCAGGTAATGATAGCTCCAGGCTAACTCATTCTTTTTCAGGAGTTTTAATTATCAGGATGGGCACACCGGTGTTTATTCAATTCTCTGTATACTAGAGATGGTGTCTGAGAAAGATGAATGCCACCCCCTTTTCAGCTATGCTCAGCTGAATGGATTGTTCTCATTTTCCCTCTTCCCTCATCAGTGGATAAAATCAAGAGCAGGACCCAAAACAATATGTACCCACACAGGACAATGTATCCCGGTGCCTGTGGGCAGGACCAGGGCCCCCAGTTACAGAACCCAGGTTCCAAGCCAGCCTCCATCCCATTCAGCACATTGCCCCCCTACTTCTGGGATTCTGGTGTCCCCTAGAGGTGACAATAATAACTATCTCCTTGGGGTTTGTCTGCAGGCGATGTAGCATAATGATTGATGTTAAGATCTCAAGTTCAAAGACATTTAAAGAGAAAAAGGAGATGTAGCCTCAGAGAGCTGATTCATTTCTCCCATCCAAGACTTGTAGACAAGCCATCCCCAGTCCATTTCTGCTTAGAAACAAAAGCAAACTCCTCAAGTCAAGATGGCAGGATCACTGCCCTAGGGAGGAAAATAAATGGTGTTTCTATAACCTACTTCAACTTAGCAAACCCTTTCATGTCTTTGGAGGGTCCCAACCACCTGGGAAGCAAGTATTACTGCTCCTCCCTCAGGGACTTAGAGTTCAGGCTCATGCGTACAGGAGGGAAGCAGGATGGTACATGTATGCAAACCCAGACTCAGGCACTAGATTGTTGAGGCTTCAGTCCCAGCCTCATCTCATGATTCTTTCACCTCCTGATGACTAGGCTTCCTCATCTCTAATATGGGAATAATATTAGTGCCAACTCCATCTGATAAAAGGCACATAACACCAACTCCATGGAGTTAATACCTGGACTAAATGAGTTTATATAGAGAGAGTGACTGGATCATTGCCTGGCTCACAATAACCACCGTATACATTTATTAAATAAATACATGGGACCCAGTGGCTCTGTGGGCTTAACTTATGGCCATGGTTACCAGTTGGCTGGATGCAGCATTGCACATTAGGATTTGCTTTCGCCCATGGCAGAATTAAGCCTAGCCTACACCAGCCTCCAGTAAACCTGCCTTATCTGCATGCAAGATGGACACGATCTGTGTTCCAATGGTATGACTATGTTGCTGCCTTTTTTATACCCTCTGTAGGGACAACGGATATCATGGTTAAGGTAGAAGCCTAACTAATTTCATTAAACAGGCCCTCTTAGACAGTACTAAAGCCATTCAAGCTTTGAACGAAGAACAGATTCAGATGAGGAAGGCAGTAATTCAAAATAGGATGGCATTAGACATACTCACAGCAGCCCAAGGAGGGACTTTGGCGAATGGTGTGCACATCCCTGACCTGTCTGAAGATGTATCTGCTGCCTTGGAGGATATGCAAAATCAAGTGAAAGCCATGTCTGATGAACTGTTGTTATAGTAATCTTGATCATACTGCTTTGTGGGCCCTGCTTCCTACAATGCCTCGTGAATTTTGTAACCCAGAGGTTGATAGCATTCTCTCATGTGGGTGGCAGGAGGGCTAAGGTACAATATATCTCAATAAATGATGCTCGTTATGGAAACTAAGAGCATCAAGAGGGGGGAATAAAGAAGGAATTCATAGGGCCTGGACTCCATCTCAGGCCTGTCTGTGCTGATCGTGCGCGGCCACCTCTCCAGTGGACTCTGAACTCTGTGCTTAGCGGCTGTGGGAATGACAATGGAAGGATAAGACCTCCCTCTGGGCAGGGGAATCTTGAAGAAGAGAAAACAGACACTAATCACCCCTGCCTCCGGACACTATCTATCAGAATGTAAGCACAGACTTATCGGTTATTAACTATTTGGAATGTAACTGCGGGCTTATTGATTATTGACTGTTTGAACACATAACACGTGAATGATGGGGTTACTGTAGTTGTATTTACCCTTCCTTTGTTTATGTAAGTCTCAAGGGAATTGGAGTAGTGGGTTTGGACGCGTACACATGGGGTATAAAAGATTTTCACAAATGCTGGTCGGGGTCCTTGGCTAAGAGGAGACTCTGCCTTGGGCCCGCCGGTGTAATAAACTGCACTCCACTAAAAAAATAAATAAATAAATACATGGTAAGCTCTCAATAAATATTAGTTATTAGTGTCTGTATATTATTGGCTGTCTCAATGGTTAGCAAATAACCATCTCTAGCCCACAGAACAAGTCTGACCTTCTACATCTTTATAAGGTTTTGCTGGGGACTTCCCTGGTTATCCAGTGGCTAAGAATCCACCTACCAATTCAGGGGACATGGGTTCAATCCCTGGTCAAGGAAGATTTCACATACCACAGACCAACTAAGCCCACACACCCTAGAACCCATGCTTCGCGACCAGAGAAGCCAATGCAAAGAGAAGCCCACACACCACAACTAGAGAGTAGCCTCTACTTGCTTCAACTAAAGAAAGACAACACACAGCAACGAAGAGACAACACAAACAAAAATAAAATAAAAAATAAACACATTTCTTAAAAGCTTTATTGGAACATATCCCTTCATTTTCTTATATCATCTGAGGCTACTTTCAGCTACAGTGGCAGAGTTGAGTGGGTCCAAGAAATACCCCCATGGCATGTGTGGCCTAAACAATTGACCATTTGGCCCTTTAAGAAAATGTTCACCAACCTCTGGTCTGCCTCCTTGGCCAGATTCTGCGCTCTTTCAAGACCAGGACTGAGCTTGCTTTCACTCATTCATTCTCAGTATCTAGTACCATGCCTAGCATCCAATAGATGCTTTACAAATGGTAGTTCAGTTGGTAAAGAGTGTGCCTGCAGTGGAGACCTGGCCTCAATCAGGAAGATCCCCAGGAAAAGGAAATGGCAATCCACTCCAGCAATCTTGCCTGGAGAATCTTATGCACAGAGGAGCCTGACAGGTTACAGCCCATGGGGTTTCAAGAGTCGGACATAACTTGGTGACTAAATCACCACTACCCAAATAATTGTGCAAACAATACATGAAAACTGGAAGCAGGACAGAAACTACAATGGCTACCATCTTAAGCACTTGCCACATGTCAGGCACCACACCAAGTGCTTTTCTTGGTAAGTCATGTAATCCTCAAGTCGAATCTCAGATCCAGGCACTATTATCCTATTTTAGACAGGAGAAAACTGAAGTTGAAAAGCTAGAAAATTGCACCAAGGGACATAAGTGTCACGTAATAAATTGCTGAAGTTCAATCCTGGGTTTGCTTACTCAAATCCTCTATGCATACTTACTCTCTACTCAGGAGTTTAACATTTTCAAAAAGACAGACGTTCCTATGTTTCCCTGTGGTTATGTGCTTCAGGGGGCTTCCCTGGTGGCCCAGATGGTTAAAAACCTGCATTTTGCATTCCTTTAACTCTCGTGTCCCCTGATAAAAGATCCTAGGCTCAACCATCGCATAAAAATCTGTTCAGTTTACCTCAAAGCTCCAGGTTTACCTGGATCCACACTCTGCCAACCTTGCAATTAGCAAAGTAAAACAAACAAAACAGCCTTGTCACATTTGTCTTTTCAAATGACAAAAGGCAAAGTGACAACTGTGTGGTTTGCCTGTCGCTGCAGTGAGTCAGGTGCCAGCAGAGGGACTGAGTAACTACCTGCACTAGTTGGCCTATTCTTGGATAGATTTTTAATAATAGTTATTGATTTAGGGCAACCAACAAAGTGGATATCTGGCATTTTAGAAATCAAATTGGGCATTTATTCCGATCACTAATATGCTGCTGCTGCTAAGTTGCGTCAATCATGTCCGACTCTGTGCAACCCCATAGACGGCAGCCCACCAGGCTCTGCCGTCCCTGGGATTCTTCAGGCAAGAACACTGGAGTGGGTTGCCATTTCCTTCTCCAGTGCATGAAAGTGAAAAGTAAACGTGAAGTCGCTCAGTTGTCTCCGACTCTTCGTGACCCCATGGACTGCAGCCTATCGGGCTCCTCCTTCCATGGGATTTTCCAGGCAAGAGTACTGGAGTGGGTTGCCATTGCCTTCTCCAGATCATTAATATGAGATCTCTTTTATTTTTTTGCATAGATTTAACGCAAATCTTTCCTGTAGATAGATGGGTCTATTGTGTGTTTCTTCTAGGATTTTCTCATCCCTACCTCTTCCTCCGACCTCAGCCCCTTGCTCAGTGGAACTCTGCCTGCTCCTACCTCCACCTCACTTTGTCCAGTGCCTCCTATTTCAGCATCCCTCATATGGAAAAAGGCCAAACTCTTGAGTCACTCTTACAAGAATGTCACCAAGGAGAACCGTGTACCTAGCATTAAACTATAATGCGGTTACCTTGTTTTTGCAGCATAACACACAGTCACTTAAGTCCATGATCACTTCACTTTCCTAAGAGTCAGAGAAAGGCAGTCTCTATGATGTCTACTATCCCCTGAAATAAACTGGAATATGCTGTATCACACTGAGTAATCATCCCCTGAGGTAGCAGAGCCTTGCCTGTAAACAGTTGCACCATCTCCTGGGAATATTAACCTGTCCTGTTTATGGCGACATCACCCTTCAACTCGGCTGAGCTTCCCCAGAAGTCTTCCTTGGTGTCTCAGATGCTAAAGAATCTGCCTGCAACGCAGGAGACCCAGGTTCAATCCCTGGGTCGGAGAAGGGAATGGCAACCCACTCCAGAATTCTTGCCTGGGAAATCCCATGGACAGAGGAGCCTGGCGGGCTACGGTCCATGGGGTGGCAGAGTCAGACACCACTGAGCAACTAACACAACACTTTCCCCCGAAGCAGGCCTAAGGCAAGGACTCAGATGAATTCATTCACTTGGGAACCATTGGTGGTGGGAATATTAACCTGGTGGAGTAGAGAAGAGAAGCAGGAATGAGAAGGAAGAAGTCCAAGGCGCTCTTGGGAGCCAGTTACTGCTGTGGACAACTGGAACTCAAGCTCATGGACAGCTCTGGGAGTCAGGAAGGAACATGCCTCAGACTTTCCCAACCAACAAACAGGGCAGCTGGGCACATACTCACCTACTCACAATCCTGCATTGAAGATGGTTTCCAGACCACCCCTTCAGCACTGCTGGCTCGCCCCCTGCCTCACCACACATACTGACTAAGCAGACACTCTCAACAACATGCCCCCCAGGTAGAGTCATAGGGGTGCACAGGTGATCTGTATGTAGAAGTTGGCACCAAGAGTAAACGTGTGAAGCACATGTCAGCTCCATCCTCGACATGCAAATTAAGTCACCAGCAAACACAAACCTAGGCTAACAAGCTAGGAAGGCTCTTTCCAACCAGTGTGGTTTTTTTCCCTCCAAATAGGACATGTTGCCTCCTACTATTTTAAATGACCTCAACAACTCAGATTCCATATCACAAAGACAAAATACTGTGGAAGGGTACCCAGTTCCCATTCTACAGGTATACGTTCAGTTAGTAGTGCTCACCTCAGGTCTCAGCCTGTAGCATTCTTGGTGGACAGGAACGTCCAGTCTCCTGGCTAGTCAAGAAACGCCTTATAACAGAATTCTTTGAGAGCACATTTTCTGATATTATGTGGCCTTCAGCGGGGCAGCAGCACCCTGAGGAGAAGCTATTCTTCAGAAGCAGCACATACATAATCAACAGCACTTCATTTTCTGTTTTGAGGGTTTTCTCAACAAGTCTCCATTTCCGTAATGAACTGCCTGATCCCGACCATTTTCCCCACAGAGCAGTGATTAAGTCTGTCACCATTATTATTGTAGGAGGGGTGTCTTGTTCCCATTAAAATGACCTCATTGCTGCTCCTCACAGGCCACTGCAATTACGTGCTGAGTCTTTGTGAGTTGAAAAGCCAAGTGGAGATAACTTCACCTTTCTTTTCTACTTGTGAGTAAATGCAGAAGTTTCTGGTCAAGTTCAAGAGTCGTTGGTCTCTCTGGAGCTCAGCACTGCTGTGTTGGTGAGGGAGGAGGTGAGGGTGTATGGAATTATCAGCAGCAACTCTAGTTTTAATGAGAAAACTCTTTGCACACCTGTAACTTCTCAAGCTCAGCCAACCAGCTATGGAGGGCACAGGAGGGTCATTATATTTTCCTAATGTGAGTATTCAAGGTGACACTGAGATGGCTTCCATAGTTCTAACTAGATATTTAAAACAAAAACATTGATTATTTTGCAAGTGTAGAGACATGCCTGACCAGTGCCATCTCAGTAATGCTGAGAATTACCATCAGTTCATGGCTGCTGGGCCATCCCATATTGGAGAGCCATATGGATGACGTTTCAAGCACTAGCACTCATATACAGTTTAATTTTTTATAAAATTATCCTCTTACTTAAAAAAAATTGGGGAGGGGTGTTTAATGATCTTATTATCTGGAAATATGTCAGCTAACTTAATCCTGCCATATACAGGATGGAGGGTTCAGAGGGGGAAAAGACCAACAGGAGGAGCATGCCCCTACCAGCCAGGAGAGGCAGCCAAAAACCCAAGTCACATGAGCTCTGCTTCCTTGGCAGCTTTGGATTATTAAGAAAACAATTGCCAAGACAGAAACTAGTAGGCCAGACAATGTGCTGTCTTTCCAATGGTTAAGAGTGTCCCATGAAAAGCCCTCTTGACAGAGCCACTCTTTTCCACTGCTGATTTACAGAGCACCATTCCCAGGGTAAAAAGCAGTTAAGTTTAATTTATAGTAACCGAGGGCTAACCAAGGAACAGGAGTCAGCAGCTAGCTAGCACCAGAGTGAAAGATGCGCTCAGCTATTCATGTAAATCTCTCTATTTTATTAACCACCAAACATCAAAGACAACCAACTGCCCAGCCGATTATTACTACTTTGCCATTCTATCAAAATGACATAGACATCCAAATCCCCCGTGATTGAATGTCTCCTGTCCTTGCTGAAAGGGACTCAGAAGTCACCTAGCCCCTTCCTGTGGGTTCACACATAGGAAAAATGATGTTCCAAATGATCACGTCATTATCCAAGATCAACAGGCGAGTTTGCAGTGAAGTACTATTAGAATTTGGGGCCCTACCTTTAGCTTAGGTCTCTTTTCCACCACTTTCAAAGGCCAAGAACTCTGAATTTGGGGAGATTACTACTGACCACACCAGCCAAAACTGATGCCTTCAAACTGTGGTGCTGGAGTAGACTCTTCAGAGTCCCTTGTACTGTAAAGAGATCAAACCAGTCAATCCTAAAGGAAATTAACTTGAATATTCATTGGAAGGACTGATCTGGAAGCTGAAACTCCAATACTTTGGCCACCTGATGCAAAGAACTGACTCCTTGGAAGAGGCCCTGATGCTGGGAAAGATTGAAGGCAGGAGAAGGGGATGACAGAGGATGAGACGGTTGGATGGCATCACCAACTCTATGGACATGAGCTTGAGTGCACTCGGGGAAATGGTGAAGGACAGGGAAGCCTGGCATGCTGCAGTCCATGGGGTTGCAAAGAGTTGGACATGACTGAGCAACTGAACACCACCACCACCAGCCAGGGTCATCAGTAACATATAATGAGCCAGATCTCAAGCCACATCTTGTGGATAAATTAGGAACATCCAGAGGCTTCGTTAATAACACTCAGATCCCCAGGGTGCTGCTGGGTACACTGAAGAAGTAACTTAATAAGCAAAGTCACTGTGAAATAAACATCCATTGATCTTTTTCTCATCATCGTGGTAATATACGAGGCTACTCAGGAAGACTCTGGCTGCCCTCCAGGAGAAAATAAGTCTTAGACTTTACCTGTTTGAGAACAGAGATAGGACCCAAGTGATCTCCAGACATTTCTCCTGGTTCTAAGATTCTGTAAATTGAATTTATATATTTCAAGGCTGAATCAGAGTAGCATTCTTGTAATATAACTTCATAAAAAATTTACTTTCTATCTCTTTAACTTTTTACTGGTTACAAAGTATGTTCACTTATATAAAGTCTTTACCTTCTAGTAATTCTTTGAGGGTACAAAAGCAGGAATAAAATATTTTGAACAACCCTAGGAGGGAGAAAAATATACAGGTGAAGAATGCCAACTCAGCCAAAGGTTTACTTTTCAAATGCAAACTAACCAGGTTAGAACCCATACCCCCAACCACCATGACAACAAGTGGGACTCTCTCACTTCAGGACACTAGCCAACTTCTCTGATCACCCCAGGCTCAGGCACTGGGGACAGAAGACAGTCCTGATGCCCCAGAGCCCCTGAAAATTCTTTAAATTGGCCACCTCTAAGCCTGCTTACCCTGCCTCACCTGTTCCTTTTCCCAGAAACCACAGTCAAAGTTTTCACAATCGTTCCTTCCTTTCCTTCTGTCCCGAATGACCCTGGTGCTTCCCCGTGTTCCCCCCACACACACACCACGGCATGACAGGCCCCTCCTCTTAGGGGTAATATCAGTAATAAACTATTTTTCCAGTGGCAATCATCTCTTGGCCAGCTGGCTTCACTCTACCTCCGATTTTTCTATACCTGATTCATAACTTAGGGCACCTCCACCACCTTTTACACACCCCAGCACCAGCAAAGGTGAGGTCACACAGCAGATGCTCAGCAAGCAGCTATCACAGTATAGACTATGTGTCAACCTGGTTAGACCACAGCGCCCAGATATTTGATCACGTGTTATTCCAGATGCTTCTGTAAAGGTTTTGATTACCATTTACATCAACCAACTTGGAGTCAAAGCAGATTTCTCTCCATAATAGGGGTGGGCCTTGTCCAATCAGTTGAAAGCCTTAGAAAAATAAAGACTGACCTTTCCAAAGGAAAACTAAACTCTACCATCAGACCATTTTTTGATTCAAACCCACAACTCTTCCCCTGGTCTCCAGCCTGCTGAACTCCCCTGCAGATTTTGGACTTGCCAGCCTCCACAGCACAGAAGCCAATTCTTCAGAAGAAATACACACATACCTTTTTTTTTTTTTTTTTCAAGAGAAGCTAACTTTACTGATTATAAGCTTATAATTAGTATTGCATAGAAGCACTTTGGGGCTTCCCTGGTGACTCAGATGGTAAAGAATCCACCTGCAATGCAGAGGACCTGGGTTCAATCCCTGGGTTGGGAAGATCCCCTGGAAGAGGGCATGGCAACCCACTCCAGTATTCTTGCCTGCAGAATTACCATGGACAGAGGAGCCTGGTGGGCTGCAGTCCATGGGGTTGCAAAGTATCAGACACAACTGAGCAACTAAGAACAACACAGCACAAAATTACTTTTATATTGGTATTTTTTTTAACTTTTATTTTGTATTAGAGTATAGCCACTTAACAATGCTGTGACAGTTTCAGGTGGACAACAAAGGGACTCAGCCATACCACACATATCCTTCTGATTCTCTGGACAACTCTGATTAACACAGTAATGGTGAGCTTTAATGTACAAAATGATGTCTGCTGTGAATAAGAGTGCTCGTGGCAGCACTTCTTATAATCAGTAAAAAAGACCCAAATGGTTATTTGGTGGTTTAGATAAATAAATACTGCTGCTCTCATCACATGGAATACCAGAGAGTGAAGAAAATAAATGAGCCACAGCGACAATCAACATAAACACATCTTTTTAAAAAAAAAAAAGGACATCTTGGTACTCCGTGACAACCCAGTGGGGTGGGATGGGGTGGAAGGTGGGAGGGAGGTTTAAGAGGTAGGGATCATATGTGTATCTATGGCAGATCCATGTTAATGTGTGGCAGAAACCAACACAATATTGTAAAGTAATTATCCTCCAATTAAAAATAATTTTTTAAAAAATAAAATAAATCACAAGCAAAAAATAATGGGCATCTTGCAAGTATATTACTGACCAAGGCAATACCAATCTATAGTGCTAGAAGTCAGGACCTGATCACTCTAGGAGGCTGTCCAGAAAGAGTTGGGGACCCCTGGTTCTTTTGGAATGCTCCCTGCAATATTGTTTCTTGATCTCGGGGTCAGGGGTCAGTGACACTTGAGAACCAACCGGTGAAAAATTTTTTTGAGCTGCGTATTGATGATGTGTGCCCTTTCCTGTATATATGTGACCTTCACACAAGGTTGCAAAGAAAGAATAATAAATTAAAATGATTTTTTAACATTATTCCTCTCTGTGATCGAGATCCAAGATATAGTAGGCATTTGTATATTAGAAACTCAGCAGTGTAGACCATAAATGTTAAGCATGAAAATAACCTTATATAACTGAATATGTTAGAAGTTTTGTAAATCAAATTTTGGAAAACATGCTATAGCATCTATCTCATGTCTCTGGAAGTACTGAGAAAGCTCAGACTCTTGAGCCTCTAGAATCATCCCACCAGGTACATGAAGTGCTCTCCCCACCCACCCACCCACAGGGCACAGAGTCCCACAGAGAACTGGCAGAATCATCCTCTTAGCATCTAGATTTTCTCAGAAAATGGAATTCCCCACTGTAATTATCTCAAGAGTCTCTGGGTGAGCTGAATAAATTAGACATGCAATCTGTACTGCACACTTCAAGAACTGTGAGTTATTCCACAAATTTAAAAAAAAAATAATAATAATAATGCAAAGAAAAGAAAACTAGAAAATTACTGTGTTGCCCAGACAGTGACAGCAAACCTGCTTGGATTTGGGACTTGGAGGCAGGGGAAGTGGTTTGGGTGTTCTCTTTTTTAGCAGCTGCGTGTTGAGAGTGGGTCCACTCAAGGGAAGTGTTGTTATTGTTCAAGTCACTCAGTGGTGTCCGACTCTTTGCAACCCCATGAACTGCAGCACACCAGGCTTCCCTGTCCTTCACCATCGACCTGCGTTTGCTCAAACTTATGTCCACTGAGTCAGTGATGTTATCCAATCATCTCATCCTTGGTCACCCCTTTCTCCTCCTGGTGGTTGGGTTGAAAACGCCTTCAGCTACCCCATGGGAAAAGGGAGCTGTGAGGCAGATGTGGAACAACAAACTGGTTCCAAATAGGAAAAGGAGTACGTCAAGACTGCCTATTGCTTGTCACCATGCTTATTTAACTTATATGCAGAGTACATCATGAGAAATGCTGGGCTAGAGGAAGCACAAGCTGGAAACAAGATTGCCAGGAGAAATATCAATAACCTCAGATATGCAGATGACACCACCCTTATGGGAACTGAAGAGCCTCTTCATGCAAGTGAAAGAGGAGAGTGAAAAAGTTGGCTTAAAGCTCAACATTCAGAAAACTAAGATCATGGCATCTGGTCCCATCATTTCATGGCAAATAGATGGGGAAACAATGGAAACAGTGGCTGACTTTATTTTTCTGGGCTCCAAAATCACTGCAGATGGTGACCGCAGCCATGAAATTAAAAGACGCTTACTCCTTGGAAGGAAAGTTGTGACCAATCTAGACAGCATATTAAAAAACAGAGACATTACTTTGCCAACAAAGGTCCATCTAGTCAAGGTTATGGTTTTTCCAGTGGTCATGTATGGATGTGAGAGTTGGACTATAAAGAAAGCTGAGCACAGAAGAACTGATGCTTTTGAACTGTGGTGTTGGAGAACTCTTGAGAGTCCCTTGAACTGCAAGGAGATCCAACCAGTCCATCCTAAAGGAAATCAGTCCTGAATATTTATTGGAAGGACTGATGCTGAAGCTGAAATGCCAATACTTTGGCCACCTGATGAGAAGAGCTGACTCATTGGAAAAGACCCTGATGCTGAGAAAGATTGAAGGCAGGTGGAGAAGGGGACAACAGAGGATGAGATGGTTGGATGGCATCACCGACTGGATGGACATGAGTTTGGGTATACTCCGGGAGTTGGTGATGGACAGGGAGGCCTGACACGCTGCAGTCCATGGGGTCGCAAAGAGTTGGACATGACTGAGTGACTGAACTGAAGTTGAGCCAGATGTGTGAGGACCAGTAGCCCTTGCTTCAGACCCTGGGCTCTGTAGGGTGTGGGGGATGCCTAGCACCTAGACCCAGAAACACTAGCACTTGACTGGCCAAGTCTCTTAGGATCAAGTCTACCCAGCTTCAGCTGCCCCCACCCAGCCCAGTCCAGCTCCCCCTTCTCCTCCGGGAGACATGGTGTGCACCTTGGGGAGCTATAGGGAGGCAATGGGAGTCCTCACCTTCCCACATTGGGGCACCCTGTCTTTACCTGGAAGACTAGAACATGGCAAACTCCCACTCAAGACTCAGTTCTCTCGGAGGTGTTTGCAACCCTCCCCCAGCCTCCCCACCACCACCACCCCTGCTCTTAGTGCCTGAAGGGCTGAGACTTCTGGTTCTGGATCCCGCACCCCCTTCAAGTACCTCCCTCTCTGGGTGTGTGTCTGTGTGTGTGTGTGTCTGTGTGTGGGTGTGGGGGTGTGTGTGTGTATGCCCCCCCATCGGTGTGTGTCTCCTCCCCTTCCTGGCTCCCTCTCACTTTGCCTCCCCGTCCCCTCCCTCTGCCCTTCTTTCTCTCTCCCCTTCCCTCTTTCTGTCCCTATGTCTCTCCCTCCCCCTTGTGCCCCAGCCCGTTAGATTCTCTCTCTCCCTTCTGTCCCTCTTTGTCTCCCCCTGTGTGTGTCTCCCTCCTGTGTCCCTCTCTCTGTCCCCGCCTCCCTGCCCCCATCCCTCCTCTGATCTCGGATGTGTCAGAGTCGTGGCTGCCCCTTCCTCAATTGCCACATTTATTCATTGACCATTCTGTTTCCATAACACCCGCGAGCCATGGAACAATTTCCACCTAAGAATGATCTGTTAAGTACTATGAGCTCCTCGGCTGAAACACAATCACTCGAATTGCACCTCCCTCCCATACCTGCATCTCCACCTACACCCTCCATCTGTCTGTCACCCCACATCTGTCTCCCCAGCCCCTCTCCCTCGCCCCCTTCTATTCTTCTCCCACACCTCTCTCCTCTTCTAGGCTCCTCTTTCCCTGCTCATGTCAGCTCCCCCCAGGTATCCCCACTCTGCACTGCCCCCTCCGTGGCTATGATCACTTCCTTCTGTCCTTCTCCATTTGAGAAGGATCTCTCAGAATTCACTCAGATCTCTCATTTGATCTCTCAGAATTCACTCTTCCTACAGCAAGAAACATAGATCTGTAGTCAGTCTTATATCCTTTACCAGCGAGAAAAGAGTCTCCCTCTCTTGAATTCAGCAAGAAAAAAACCTAGGGGGAAATTAGGATTGCTTCAACCCAGACCAAAGTCCTTTCCTTTAGGCCAGTTATTGTGGCTGGAGAGGGGAGATCCCCCATATCCCCATTTAAATTCTAAAATGTGTTCAGATTAAATACAAATAATCTCAAGATGACTTGGCATTCTCATTAAATTTCAAAGCTACCGTATATAGAACAAGCTCCAGATGGAGTTTATTTACCCTTATCTGTGTGTCCTGCACAGACACGGTTCACAAACCCATCAATCTATTGGACTGTAGAGCCCATAAGACGGGGCTGTGCCTGTCTGCTTCTCTGCTGTGTCGTCAGCACACAGCCCAGGGGTGCTTATTAGACATCTGAATAAAGAAATAAACACATGACAAGTGATGGGGTAGACAGATGATCAACGATAATTTCTTAAGACAATTGAGAATGTCTCTTCACTAAAAACAGACTTCCTTCTCTCCTCACAGATACAACCCCATACTTCACCAAACCAAAGAGAATTGGAACGCAACACTTCACCATTTTTCTATCAACCACCACTCCCAGACACAGCGCATCCTGGGGACCTCCCATGGCATGCTAAGCCACAGGGAACCTTGCCCTCCCTCCCATACCTGCAGCCCCTTTCTTCTGATTCTTTTTAGGACCAGTTTCCACAAGAAATCCCAAGTGTCAGACCTAGTAGTTTCATGAATGAAGGAACCAACCCTGGTTTCCACCTGCCCACCCTGACCCAACTGAGGAAGGCTGAAGTTCACAACAAATGAAGCATCTCCAATCTGATTGCTTCCTCACTGCCTGTCTGACCCAGGCTCAGGAAGCAGATGAAAGTGAGGACAGGATCATTAGGAATCAAATCTGTACAAATGAGGTTGCTTACAGCAGATTAAAAAAAGCAACTCAGGGTCCTTTTTCTGGGTATTGCATCATTTCTCACAAGGCGCCTTTGCAAACAGCCCCTAATGATACAGCGGGCCTCAGAAGGACCACATGAAACCGAATAAAACATCAGTGCTGGGCCAACAAGGTTGATCGTGCATTTTAAAAACCCCAGTGTGCAGAGAACAGAGAATTGTTTCCGATCAGCCAGACACATACAGCCTTTTTTTTTTTTTTTTTTTTTAAGCTGGATGAGACCTTCATCTTTCAACTCACCTCGGGGCTTTTTTGTTTAAAAACCAGGCAGGAACACAACGAAAACACAATTTGTGCTCCAACATCAAATCTTTTCAATGCCCCAGCCAGTCCTGACCTTGGATGTGTCAGAGTCATAACTACCCTTCCCTCAATTTCTACACTTATTCACTGGAACATTCTGTTCCCGTAACACCCACGAGCCATGGAACAATTTCCACCTGAGAATGATCTGTTAAGTACTTTGAGCTCCTCGGTTAAAACACAATCACTCAAATCATGCTCTTGAACGAGTCATCAAACATGGTGAAGCCTCAGTCTTCCTGTCTATGAAATGGGAATAATACCTCCTACATCTCATGGTGGCTCATTTTCATTAAATGAAAACAAATGGGTGAACCACCTCCCCCAGGGCAGTGCATCGCTTATGCCAAGTATTTCAATAATATCAGTTCCCTGTGTATCCTAATCAAAACAGAGAGAACCAGAACTTGCTATTTCATGATTGCCTTTCAACACAAATGCACACACTGCAAGCGCTAGGAGACAGCCCCCCAAGTTGGAGAGCTGGACCTTCAATACAGACCCTGTACGTGGGATTTCACTCCCCACACCAGCTGCATAGTGATTATAGCCAGAACACATATACCAGGAACTCCATTATTCAAAGTCATGGGACATATCGATAAGGGGGTCAAAGCAGAGCAAAGAAGTAACAAAAAAATGGCAACCAAGACAATGGACGAAAGAGCCAGGTCACTTTTTCATTAAAAAAAAAAAAAAATCCAAACAGGCAAAGAAAACAGGAGGAAGAAAAAAGACAGGGTACTGGGACATAATTCTCCACGTGTTAGTCCAGGTCCTCAGAAAGGCAGCACCAGGGTGGGAATAAGCACCAAGATTTCTACTAGGGGACATGACTTGTGTGAGAAAACATGGAGGGGGCCTAGAGAAGACGGGGGAATCGTCAGACCGCATCACAGAGGAGGAGAGAGGGAAGGAAGGTTGGTGTGCCATGTCTTAGCCTCTCAGGGAGGTTCAGCAAGGTCAGAGGTCACTCTACGAGAAGTGGGGGAAACATTCTCACTTCTATCAGTCCGCATTTTTGACCAATAATAGATAACAGCATCTCCCTCCCTTGCCCACCGGCCTATCTCTACAATGCAGGTCACACTCTGAACAAAAGGACAAGATATAGAAATATACCACAAAGGGACTTGGAAAGCTTGTAAGCCAGATTAGAAATCCATGATGCTAGTTCCAAAAGGAATGGCGAGGGGAGGTCCAGGGATACTAGAGAGGCCTGGAGAAAGAGGCCAAGGGGCCAGGCTGTGCTCCTGCCTTGATCTGGGCCCCTTGGAGCCTGAGACAAGGATTGGTTGGCAGTTGATTTATTTGGAAGATGAACCAAGGAAGTTGGCAGGAAGGTGGGAGGGGGTGAAGCTAGGAAAACAGGAAAGGAGACACAAATGTAAGGGTGCACTATGGAAGTTGCTAGAGGCAATGGAATCTCAACTCCCCCAGGATCTGGGTACCCCAAAAGTGTTCCCTAAAGAACCAGAGTCTAAAGCATCTACCCACGGGCTCTCTTCTGAGAGGTGTCTTGAGGAGTTACTCCTCCAGTCTTCCAGGCTGGAAAAAGCCTAGACAGAAAGCCAACTCTTAAGCGAAGACAGTGCCAGGGGTTTGCAAGCCTGAGCATGCCTGAGACCACACATCACAGCTTCAGGGCAAACCAGAGATGGGCCCAGAGGTGAAACCCAAAGGCTACAGCTCCAAAGGCTGTCCCACCAGTGTCAATCCTACGATGTCACATTTAACCGTTTAGTTATCTGTGCCCTCCCACTCTGATACCCCAAAGCATTTCGATTCTGCCTGATTTCAAGGGCCCATCAACCCAAAACTCAGAGTAGGGTGAAGGAAGTAGAACAAAGCCAGGCCTTTCCATCTCCCAAATCCTCCCTTTCCCAGTAATGCCCTCCAGAGGCAAACTCACCCTGCTCCATGAAGGATGACTCTCAGAGACATGGACCTTCAGGTGGGACAGGCTCACAAGTCCTGGCTGACACCACAGGGACCTCTCTGCTGCAGGTAGGGTCAGCTCTTGTCGCAACTCAGCAGCTCAGGTCGCTGGCCAAAAAACTGACACGCATGTTCCAGCTTCACGCCGTCGCACTGCCGCAACTCTCCAACTAGTAGAGTCTGCCTTCATCTGATGCAAATATCTAGTAATTAAGCCAGCAGTCTTCAGCCCCAGGTGTGTATCAGAATCACCTGGCGGGCCCAGGAAGCATCCAGAAACCCCTGCTTGCTGAAATAGGAAAAGGAGGACCTGAGTCCTGATTGGTCCCCTCAGGAGATTCTGAGGCCCACTGAAATGTAAGAACCATTGATTTCAGCCTGGACCACAGGGTCTCAACGGTTTCTGTACATTTGACTCCCCTGGGGATCCTGTTCAACTTCTTCAGCAGCCTTGCTGTGGGGCCTGGGTCTATGGCTCTGATGGGTGTCCAGGTGAGACCAATACAACCGGTCCACGGGCCAGCTCTGAGGAGTCAGAGCTCCGATGCAGGACTCGCTGATCTCAAGATGGTTTCAGAGAGGATCTGCAGGAGCAGCTCTCCTGGGTCCTGTTTTTCCCTGGCTTCATGGTTCTTACAGTAACCAATCCATGCCAGCATCAGTGACTTTTTGGCTATAGGTGGAGGAAAGAAAAAAACCTTGTTGTGCTGCTGCCTGTTTTAGAAATTGAATTAGCTGTAGTATTTAAGCTAATATATCCCAAATATTATCGTTTTAGCAAGTAATCATTATAAAACTACTAATGATACATTAAACTCCTTCTTCTTTGGTTTGCATATTCATGCCCAGTCGCTAAGTCATATCTGACTCTTTGCCATCCTAGGAACCGTAGCCTGCCAGGTTCCTCTGTCCATGGGATTCTCCAGACAAGAACATTGGAGTGGGTTGCTGTTCTCTCCTCCAGGGGATCTTCCCAACTCAGGGATCAAATCGGGGTCTCCTGCAGTGGCAGGTGGATTCTTTACCACTGAGCCACATGGGAAGCCCTTTTTGGTATTGTTAATACATCTTAGAAACCCAGGGTATAGTTTGTAATTACAACCTGTCACATTCCAAGTAATAGCCACCTGTGGCTGGTGGCCACGATATTGTATAAGGCAGTACCCTCTTACTCTCAGGCTTACATCACAATCAAGGAATTCTTTTTCTATCAACCTATGTGCTTCTTATCAAGCATCACACAGTCCTGGTCCTTAAGCCAAACCTCACCTAAAGAGAGAACAAGAGCTCCAGATCTCTGAAGACATGTTCTTTTTTTTTTTGCATCTGGCTTTTCAGTGGCTTCCAGGAAAGTCCAGGCTGATCAACCAGCCCAGTTTGCCTGGGATTGCCCTGATCTTCATGCTCAAACAGTGAAATCCCAGAAATACCCTTAGTTCAGATAAACCAGGAGAACTGGTAATCCTTAAAGTCTGTTTCTGCACAGATCACCCTCTAACCTTAGAGGACCTTTTTCCATAGGTAGGATAACTGCCTGATTCAGCTGTTAAGAGTTTAACATGAACATATAAGATCTGCAGTCTCTGAGCCCCTGACAACTAGCAGTTTCTTTCCATCTCTCTGATTCTAATATTGACTCCGAACCTCAATGTATCTCACCACGTTTCAGGAGTATTGTAAGAATGAGAAAGCACCTTGAAAACTGAGAAATTAAGTACATGTGTCTACTACAATGCTTTTTGAGCAAGTATTATATGCCAAGCCCTGAGCTAGAGCTTTACATTCATTATGGGCTTTACAACAACCCCATGGAGGCAGGCAGATACCATTATTGTCTTCATCACACCTCTGAGCCAGCTAAAGCTCTGAGGGTCTAAGTAACTTGCCTACAGTCACACAGTTCATTAAATCTCAGAGGTGTGCCTTGAACCTAGGGCTCTGAGGCCAAAGTTCACTAAAATAACAAAACAGAAGAGAACTAACTGAGAGAGGGAAAATCCCTACATGGCAAGACTAATCTCCATGCTATATGAAAAATGCTCGAAACCATAGGCCCTTGACAAAAAGCAGCAACAAAAATTTCCAGGGATATTCGAGACAAGATCAGACGATATATCTTCAAACACATTTAAAGAAAGGATTTATGGAAACTTGTGAGTCCTAATCACCCCTCTTTGCCCAGCTCTTAGGAGGAGCACTTGCTATTCCTTTGACCTGGGACACCATGGCCCCTGATCTTCAGATGTATGAAACTCTCTGATCACCCAGGTCTCAGCAGCTTCCTTCACGAGAGTTCCACTTACTAACTTATCTAAACTTCCACCTGTCATCTCACTCACGTGTCACCCTAACCCATAACCCTGCTATATTTAGATTGTAACACTCACCAGGGATCTGCCTTTAGCAATACCTTATGTTTGTATGTATCAGCTTTGTGTGTTAATTTCTCCCTTCCCATATAAGCTCCATGGGCCAGGGACCTCATTAACCTTGTTTATCCCCAAGTCATGGGGGCCTTGAGAGCAGAGTCCAGTACATGGCAGGCCCTCAAACTTCTGTGACTGTTAAACAAACACAAGACCTGAAAAGTTATGGAATATATTGCCAATGGGGGAAAATAAACTATGTGATTGTTTTTTAAGCGGTCTGCAATCAACAAGGAAAATAAGACTTAGTCAAAGGACTTATCTTCTTAGGATTGATTCATCGCCATTGGCAAAGTGACCAAACCACAAAAGCTATATTGAAATCTTCTCTTGCTGCAGTGAGTTCTCCCTCTCTGCTTAAAGGCTGGAATCTATTGATTACAATTACCCAAAGTGTCACCACAAGTGACACCCACTCAAATTCCCTGGCTCTGGCGAAGTCAAAACCCAAGTTGGCCAAGCCTGAAACACCTTCACCAATCTGGTTGTGTTCTGAATCATTTCTGTAGAAACTGGACAAATTCCCAGCAGAGGCTCCCAAACTTCCAGCAATTATCCTAAGGTCTGATTAGCATTTTAAATGTCACCTGTATAAATTAAAACTGTTTACAACTCACAATGTCATTATTTTGTGATTCACGATTTCGCCGCAGCTAGACAAAGTGCACTTTTTTGAAAATCACATCCTAAATGTTACCTGCTGGATGAGGCCTGGCAAAAAAAAAAAAAAATCTTTCTGTTGGTTCAAGTACCTAGCTTCTCTTTTTCTTCTTCACTTTGGTAATCTCAGTTTCCTTCCTTGGAACATTTCAAGGATTGAGAGTGCCAATTTGGCAGAGAGACTATTTGAAAACAGTTCTTTTGGTGATGTAAGTTATTCAACACCACTGGCTGCTGACTTGAAGAATACAAATGAGGATTTCTGAATATATCCCACATCAATCAAGCATCATTCATCATCATCTATCTTCTTGGTGTTCACATTATGTTCCCAGAGATCAGAAGATGGGATAATGATGTCTGGAGGTCATCTCTACTCCTGGCAAATTTTTTTAAACCAAAAGCAATATTTTTTAAAATTCCCTTTTATATACACTTTCTCTATGCCACCAGCATTTCACTGATTTACCGCATTTTGTTCCAGAATTATAGAGGACAGAGGCATTTTGTTTCTGTGATCAAAGGAAGCTGGGCTATTAAGCCAGTTAGATGGGAATTCCAAGCTCCTCCTTCAAGCTTGGGGCCTGAAACAAGTTCCGTAGCCTCTGTTTGCCTGAGTTTTCTTCTGGCCCAGCCCTGCACAGGAAACAGAATAGAGTGCAGGTCTTCAGTCTAGCCGGACACTCAGACCAACACAGAGGACAGCTGGAGGGTCAGCCACAAATACTCCACCTGGGGCCATGGTGATCTTCCTAAACTTCCACTCCCCTGCTTTCAAACTTCTAAGCAGAGGTCAGCAAACCTTTTCTGTAAAGGGCCATATAACAAATAATTTTGATTTGCCAGGCTATATTGGGTTGGCCTTGTTTTTTAACATGGAAAACCCAAATGAGCTTTTTGGCCAACCCAATACATTACTCAACTCAGCCCTAGTAGCATCCATGTAGCCCTAGACAATATGAAAACACATGGCCAGAGCTGCATTCTGGAAGGATCGCTCACCTCTCCAGCCCTGTTGCCTACCACTATGCCCCTCCCCCACCACACTTCAGCCACACAGGCCCCTTCTTTCAGTTTCTGGAGCATTCCAAGATTATTTCCTTAGGGCCTTTGCACTAGCTATACTTTTTTGGGATCAGTTCTGCTCCTCTTATCAGCACATACCTGGTCTCTCCCTGACGTGTACCTGTCCACTTACTGTCATCAATCTGGAGAGGTTTCCAAGACCACCACCTCTTCTTATTAATATCTTCTGCTTCTGTTAGGTCCATACCATTTCTATCCTTTACTGTGCCCATCTTTGCACAAAATGTTCCCTTGGTATCTCTAATTTTCTTGAAGAGATCTCTAGTCTTTCCTATTTTATTGTTTTCATCTATTTCTTTGCATTGATCACTGAGGAAGGCTTTCTTATCTCTCCTTGCTATTCCTTGGAACTCTGCATTCAAATAGGTATATCTTTCCTTTTTTCCTTTAGCTTTCCCTTCTCTTCTTTTCTCAACTATTTGTAAGGGCTCCTCGAACAATCATTTTGCCTTTCTGCATTTCTTTTTCTTGGGGATGGTCTTGATCACTGCCTCCTGTACAATGTCACAAACCTCCGTCCATAGTTCTTTGGGCACTCTAACAGAGCTAATTATTAAGAACAGGTGGCAAGAATACACAGAACTATACAAAAAAGATCTTCATGACCCACATAACCACGATGGTGTGATCACTCACCTAGAGTCAGACATCCTGGAATGCAAAGTCAGGTGGACCTTAGGAAGCATCACTATCAACAAAGCTAATGGAGGTGATGGATTTCCAGTTGAGCTATTTCAAATCCTAAAAGATGATGCTGTGAAAGTGCCACACTCAATATGCCAGCAAATTTGGAAAACTCAGCAGTGGCCACAGGACTGGAAAAGTCAGTTTTCATTCCAATCTCAAAGAAGGGCAATGTCAAAAAATGTTCAAACTACTGCACAATTGCACTTATTTCACATGCTAGCAAAGTAATACTCAAAATCCTCCAAGCCAGGCTTCAACAGTACATGAACTGTGAACTTTCAGATGTTCAAGCTGGATTAGAAAAGGCAGAGGAACCAGAGATCAAATTGCCAACATGCGTTGGATCATTGAAAAAGCAGAAAAACATCTACTTCTGCTTTATTGACTATGCGAAAGCCTTTGACTCTGTGGATCACAATAAACTGTGGGAAATTCTTCGAGATATGGGAATAGCATACCACCTGACCTGCCTCTTGAGAAACCTGTATGCAGGTCAGGAAGCAACAGTTAGAACTGGACATGGAACAACAGACTGGTTCCAAATAGGAAAAGGAGTACATCAAGGCTGTATATTGCCACCCTGCTTATTTAACTTATACGCAGAGTACATCATGAGAAATGCCAGGCTGGATGAAACACAAGCTGGAATCAAGATTGCCAGGAGAAATATCAATAACCTCAGATATGCAGATGACACCACCCTTATGGCAGAAAGCGAAGAACTAACGAGCCTCTTGATGAAAGTGAAAGAGGAGGGTGAAAAGTTGCCTTAAAACTCAACATTCAGAAAACTAAGGTAATGGCATCTGGTCCCATCATTTCATGGCAAATAGAAGGGGAAACAATGGAAACAGTAAAAGACTTTATATTCTTGGGCTCCAAAATTACTGCAGAAGGTGACTGCAACCATGAAATTAAAAGACACTTGCTCCTTGGAAGAAAAGCTATGGCCAACCTAGACAGCATATTAAAAAGAAGAGACATTCCTTTGCCAACAAAGGTCTGTCTAGTCAAAGCTATGGTTTTTCCAGTAGTTATGTATGGATGTGAGAGTTGGACTATAAAGAAAGTTGAGCACTGAATAACTAATGCTTTTGAACTGTGATGTTGGAGAAAATTTTGAGAGTCCCTTGGAGAGCAAAGAGATCCAACCAGTCAATCCTAAAGGAAATCAACCTTGAATATTCATTGGAAGGACTGATGCTGAAGCTGAAACGCCAATACTTTGGCTGCCTGATGCAAAGAACTGACTCATTGGCAAAGAGCCTGATACTGGGAAAGATTGAGGGCAGCAGGAGAAGGGGACGACAGAGGATAACATGGTCGGATGGCATCACCAACTTGATGGACATGAGTTTGAATAAGCTCTGGGAGTTGATGATGGACAGGGAAGCCTGTTGTGCTGCAGTCCATGGGGTCACAAAGTATCAGACATAAGTGAGCAACTGAACTGAACAAGGGCCACCAGTCAGTCCGTTTGTTTTAAGCAGATGTCCCTGCTTTATTTGTGCAAGGCATACAGCACTCTCTGATGAGTGATACAAAGATGTCAGTTTCCGCAATAATGGTTTTGGAAATAGACTACTGATATTTTCTCAATCTTATATGGAATGTTTTGCAAACTTTTTCTCTTATCCATTTATTTGTTTTTTAAGTATTATTTTTAACTGTGGTAAAATTCACATAAGGTTTACCATCTTAGCCACTTCTAAACTTTTTTAATTGCAGTATAGTTTACTTACAATGCTGTGTTAATTTCTACCATATAGCAAAGTGATTCAGACTTTATATATATTCAGACTTGATATATATATATGTTCTTTCTCATATTCATTTCCATGATGGTTTATCACAGCATATTGAACACAGTTCTCTGTGCTATACAGTTGTGTTGTTTATCCATGGCTTCTGATCTTAGCCATTTCTAAGTATACACTTCAGTGGCAGGAAGTATATTTACATTGTCGTACAACCATCACCACCCTCCATCTCCACATTAATCTTGCAAAACTAATCCTCTGGACCCATGAAAAACTCCTGATTCCTCCCTCTCCCCAGGTCCTGGCAACATCTTATCATTTTTTAACATTAAACCTTACCAGGTAAAATCAAATTAAGGAAATGTCAATGCCTTATAAACAATTTTAGCATCCAATTTCCACCAGTGAGCCCTTAGATGTAGAGATTCTGGAACCATCTTTGAGATCTGATGTTTTCTAATCTACTTTTTATTTGTTCTTCTCTCCCCTACTACAGTGTAAGTTCCATGAGGACAGGAACCTCATCCTTGTCCTCAGTGAATGGCAAACACCTAACACAGGCAGGTGCTCAGCAAAGCTTAATTAAATAAGGGACCAAAGATGTGAACAATTGCTTCCATGGTTGGGTTAAACCAGTGGTCCCCAACACTTTTGGCACCAGGGACTGGTTTTATGGAAGACAGTTCTTCCATGGACTAGGAGAGGGGGATGGTTTCAGGATGATTTAATCCCATTACATTTACTATGCACTTTATTTCTGTTATTATTACATCAGCTCCACCTCAGATCATCAGGCATTAGATCCTGAAGGCTGGACCTTGAGCTGGAGTCTCCAAAGGCTTTGGATGTGTAAAGAAGAGAGGGGATGTCAGCTCAGGGTAACAGCGGAAAAGCTTAGCTCCTGGAGGCCTGGGTAGTATCTAAGTTGTATCACCAGGGCCAGGCAAAGGAGAGAGGACAGGAGGAGGGATGCAGATAGGTATGCAGGGAAAAGGGAGAATGAGAAAGCTCTAGATTTACTGCAGAGAGTATGCATTTAAGAACCGTGCAAAAAGGAGGCTGAGGAATCAGAGAATTAGACCATTAAAGATCTAGGAAGTGTGGTCCTGTGAGCCTCTGGTCCTTGATCAGGAAATGTCATGATGCCAGCTGGTGTATAAGGAAAATGTCCCTTGCAGCCCAGTGAATATCAAGGTGAGGGGTTGTGTCCAACTGTCATGTCCCAGGCAAAAACTTTATTTCCAAAACATCAGCAACATCTGGAGGCAAATGTTAACATTTCCAGGGAAGAGCCTCATCAAAACTAATCTCAGAAAGGGGAGGGAGGCAAAGGGTAAGACCTGCCAGAAATACAGTGACTGATCTTTCTTACTACCCAAGAAGAAGGGAAGGAGAGCTTGTCCATGGGGCCAGCATCTGCTCAATACCATTCTGACCTCTGTTCTGACCTCCAGGCACACGGTCCCTGTGACCCGTGGTCTTGATGAGGTAGCTGAGATGCTGATCAACAGTGCGTGGGCTGGGGGCTGTATTATTTCGCTGCCTGTGAGTGATCATTCACAAAGGATGTGATTCATCGAGCATCTCTGATCGTGATTTCGTGCATCAGCCCTCTGGGAACCCTGACTCATTCACGAGCCAGGAGGAGAGTGTTTCAAAGTGGTTGAAATCACACAACAAATTTATACAAACAGAAGTGGGTTGGGTGTGGGATGTACTGATGTAAATTGGACTTACTCATGGATTCAGATAGTGTCTGTCATAATTGGCCCTACATGTAATATCTACCTGGAGGCACTGCTCCTGCTGGGGTTAATGATAAACCTTGGTGGAAAACTTACTATGTGTAGCTGATCCTACAAGGCAGCTGGGTTGGATGACTATACATCTAAGCTGCAAGTTCTTGAGGAATTCACAAGGTCAGAGGGGAAATTTTAGCTCTCTTCAGCTGGGATTTATCAGAATGGTATTGGCAAAGAATGTAGACTTGAATCCCATCTACTTATTTTTGCAAATGAGGAAACTGACTGGCTGAGATCAGTTAAAGGAAACTGGCACACAACTGGATTATCTGACTCATGGGACTGGTGTCTTTGAACACTGGTTATTACTGAACTGTATTCTAGAGAAGGAGGGGTTGGATGAAACAGAGGTCCTGGTTTTTACTGAAGTTAAAGAACTTTCAAAGAGGTTGGACAGACACACAAGATTGTTCCACAAGAAGTGAGTGATGTGGGTGATAAGTGGACAGTATGGAGAACAGGGTACCAGGGGAGGGTAGGAATATTCAGGGAGGACTTCCTGGAGGAGGTGATGTTTGGTCTGGGTCTTGAAAGAAAGGCAGGATTTGAGAGAAAGGAGTGAAATATGACAGCAGAAAAATGGCAGAGAGCTGCACAGAAGAAGTCTGAAGCCAGAAGGGCAAGAGCTAAGAGCTAACCAAAGCATACCCACTTCAGAAGAGCATGATCCATTGAGACCACCAGCTTTGAGCAAACCTGGGCCCCTTGCTGTGCTGATAAATGCTTAACAACCAGCTCTTGGTGACAGGAGCCCTGAACTGTAGCCTCTGCCAACTGTCATGGTATAAATACTCCCTCCACAGCTAATTTCAAAGATGGCTATGTTTAACAACAGGCTCATGAATTTTCTGAAAGTTTAATTCTCAGTTTCTGTGGGCAAGTCCAGCACAGCTCTGTCTGGGACTGTCTTTGTTTACAAGGATTCTTCTCTTCTAGTCATTTCACAATGGCTGCCCCCTTACTGAGCGCTTACAGGTCAGGGTCTATACTAACATACTAGCCTGCATTATCACTTTGATTCCTTACAAGAATTCTATGGGGTAATTTTTAATAATTAATATTTCCATTGCATCAATAAGGGAAAATGATATTTAGGAATATTAGTAAGCCTGTCAGTCTAAAACTTATACCTTTTCTGGCTGCACAGTGAGACATGCAAGATATTAGTTCCCTAACCAAGCATTGAACCTGCACCCCCAGCAGCAGAAACGGGAAGTCTTAACCACTGGACCTCCGGGGAAGTCCCTAAAACTTATACTCTTGACTTTTATACCATACTCTTCACCTTCCTCTGGCCACAACTAATATTAACATTCTCTTTATCATCACTCTTGGATTGTTCCTTTAATTCAGAATTCTTCTGAACCTATGCTAGGAAAACAAACCAGAAAAATGATTGGTCACTGGAACCATGGGCCACCTTCAGATACAAAAAACAGTGAGGGAAGTTGCCTAACTTTATGAGTACATTTTATTGCTTAGATAAAAGGTTAATGAAGTAAAACCATTCCTCATCAAGAAAACATCAACATGTGACTAGATAAAATAGAAAAAAAAACTTTGACTTTTCTTAAATTTTACATTTCATAAAGTTTTCAGTGAGAAGTTAGTTGATATACTTGACTGGTGACTTTTTTTTCCTTTCAACTCTCAAAGTTATTCTAAGACAGTGTCTTTGGCAAGGTTCCCTGGAAACGAGCCTAAAATGGGGATTTTTGCACAAATGATTTTTTTTTTACAGAAAAACCTGTAAGGAAGTGAGGGTGTGGGGAGACAGAGCAGAACAAAGAAGTGGTTTCAGATGCAGTTCAACCCCAGCCTGATCCCACAGTGAGCTCTGGAGTGTGTAAGAGCATCACAGCCCTGTCTTCCCTTAAGGCAGAAACACCAAGCTTTATATCATGTCATTGGCTGTGGGACCATAACCTTCCAAGGATTTCCCATCGAAGTGACTCTCATGGACCAAAGGAAATTCTTTAGAGCAATTTACAGCCAACATTCACAACAGGTAATTTTACTGTACCAGCCTATAAATGGAAACCAAGTAAGCCATTGATCGTGTCTATTTCATACAGGTAACCACACTACACTTCTTCAAGAGAACTTCATTTCTTAAGTCAGACAGAGGAAAGCAAATATCACTTATGATATCACTTATATGTGGAATCTTAAAGAAAAATGATACAAATGAACTTATTTACAAAACAGACACAGAGTTGCAGGCAGAGAAAACAAATTTATGGTTACCAAAGGGGATAGGAGGAAGATAAATTAGGAGGCTGGGATTAACATATACACACTATATAGTGTTAATATACACACACACACACTATATATATATATATATATATATATATATAAAATAGATAAACAACAAGGACATACTATATAGCACAGGGAACCATACTCAGCATCTTATAATAACCTACGAAAGTGAAAGTGTCTGTTGTTCAGTCATGTCCAACTCTTCCGACACTATGGACTGTATGTAGCCCACCAGGCTCCTCTGTCCATGGAATTCTCCAGGCAAGTATACTGGAGTAGGTTGCCATTTCCTCCTCTAGGGGATCTTCCAGACCCAGGGATCAAACCCGCATCTCTCACGTCTCCTGCATTGACAGTTTCTTCACCACTAGCACCAACTGGGAAGCACTATAACTTCTAGAGGAAAATAATTTGAAAAAGAATATATGTGTATAATTGAATCACTTTGCTATACACTGGAAACTAATACAACATTGTAAATTACACTTCAATTTTAAAAAAGGAAAAAATACTCTAAAAAAAAAAAAAAGAACTTTATTTCTGCCTAATCAACCAATCACAGGAATTGTTCAGCATGGGAAACGTAATTGTTTTAGATGCATGGGAAACCTTACAACCCCATTTCCTGCTCTGAGATTTCACATCAGCCAAAACTCAAATGTTTTGAGTGAAACTGCTATGAATGCTCATAGAGCCACAGAAGTTCTTATGAAGGATTGAATTTCTCTTCATGACTCTAAGATCTTCCTGGGAAAAGACTCTGTCTTATTCATTTATGGAGACTTAGTCTTGGAGTCTAAGACAATATTGAGCAAATAGTAGGTTTTTGATCAATGCATTGATATACTGGACACTTAATACCTCAAGTAAGATGAACAATTCATCACAGTCTGCCTAGAACTGTCTGACTGTAGTGTTTGTTTGTTTAATTTTGGCTGAGCTGGGTCTTCATTGCATCACACGGGCTTCTCTAGTTTCAACACTTGGGCTTCGTTGCCCCAAGGCAGCTTGGGATCTTACTTCTCGGTCCAGGGACTGAACTCACATACCCTGTGTTGCAGGGTAGATTCTTAACCACTGGACCACCAGCGAAGTCCCCCAGAACTGTCCAGTTTTAAAACTAAAAGCCACACATCCTGGGCATCTTCTCAGTGCCAAGCTAAATAGGACAACTGGTCACCCTATCCTTATATCTTTCTGCTTCTGCATCATGAGCACATTCAAGTCAATCCAATCTCTCCATTTTTCCTAAGTATCTCTCAAAAGAGAAACTTTTGAAATTCCATGGGTGATACATTCATAGAAGCTTCTTTGAAATATCTAATGTAAATGTTCCTGCTGCAATTTGCATCATTTTCACTTTTCTGGTCTTCAATAGAAACATCACCACAACTACCTACAGAACTTTAACATAGGAAATATTAGCTTATACAGTCCTGCCATTCCACTTCCCACCTCAACCACTAGGGTGGCCAATATCCTTGGGTTGAACTCTGGGTACTTCAAGATTGAAAAAGGCTGACTACACCTAGAGCTCTAGAATCTTTTCTTCTGCATCCTCTGTATCAAAACTTACCTGTCCTGTGTCATAGGGCCCTATTTAGATAGTAATGATTTGGTCCTCAAAATCACAAAATCATTACCTTAACTATAACAGTAGAAGTGTAAGCAGTGGGGCAGTTTTTGTCCCCATTTGACCCTGAAACTATGCTCAACTCACAGGGACTCTTGGTGTGTATAACAATACTTTGTTGTTATTCAGTCGATAAATCATCTCTGACTCTTTGCAACCCCATGGACTGTAGCATACCAGGTCCCTCTGTCCTCTACTCTCTCCTGGAGTTTGCTCAAATTCAATCCATTGAGTCGGTAATTCTATCTAACCACCTCATCCTCTGCTGCCCCCTTCTCTTTTTGCCTTCAATCTTTCCCAGCACCAGGGTTTTTTATAATGAGTTGACTTTTTGCATCATGTGGCCAAAGTAACAATATTAACTCAGTACAAGCAATGTTAAGGGAAAAATGAGTTGAGATGGTGGTGAGGTGGGGATTATTGGTTCAGGTAACCCAAGAAATGAGGCTCCCCTCTGCTTTGCCATCTTTTAGTTCCAAATAAACATTCTTTTGGGACATGGGAATACAGCACAGGTGAGTGATCATCATTGCTGCCCACAGGCACAAGAATAGAGACTCCTTCATTCCAGAATCCATACATCAAATGTCTCACAAGGACTTGGGGTATGCCCACTCGGTATGTGCTGCCCTGAACCAGTCATTCTGATTGAAGATAGCAAAATCCTCTAATAGGTCAAGTTGTGGGGGTCACTTGCCCTCCCAGGTGTGAGAAAGAGAAAAGGAGAGAGAGAGGGAAGGATTAGGTATGACACTGATTAACACTAAAGCTGTGAAAACCACAGCCATCCAACTCCACACTTCACCCACCAACAGGGCTTTGCCTTGTCACCACCCTTATTTCATCATAAAATACTCCAGGCTAAGGCACTGGAGCCCAATTTAGAATCCACTGGGGGATGGGATAAAATGTGCTATTAAAAATCATAGTAACTATCTGTGAAGAATTTTGAAAATCAAATAAATACAACTGTTCAGGTAATATGCCCCAAACAGGGGCAACATTTAACTGAAAAGTGGGAGGTTTTGCTGAAGCAGCCCAGGGAAGATTACAGGTGGTTTGGCAAAGCTTCCCCTGGTTGATGCCAGAAAGACCTGCCTCCACCCAGCTGCGTACCCATTTATTCAGAGCCCTCGGTAGCAACTCAGTCTCTAATTGCATGTAGTTAGTCATCACGTCTCAGCTGCAAGACTGGGGGATGCCAAGAAGCTAGCTCACCCAGAGGCCTTTTGTGTTTTTACTGTTTGGACCAAAAAAGAAATTTGCTAAGGAAAGTTACCACTTCGACTTATGCTGGCTAAGGGGCTCTGGTTGGAAACATTTCCGGGCAATCCAACTTTGAAATCCCTGAGGTTCAGAGAAGAAACTTAGAGAGGCAGTGTACACAGAAATGAGAGGTAATAATCCTTTGCACTTATGCTTGTGCATGGCACAGACCACAGAGTAAGTTGTCCAATCAGTTAGGGGGATTCGATCCTATGAACGATAATTGAGCTCTGTTCCAGTTTTCCAACAGTTGATAGAGCCAATTAAAATTGGCTTTAAATATTAGGAATTAATCACTTCACATAACAAGAAGTTTGAGAGATGCAGGTCCAGAAGTTGGTTAATATAGCAGTTAAACAATGCCAGAAATATGGGTTGGATATTTTGAGATTCCCATAGAAATATAGGCATGATTTCAAGATGGCTATCACAGCTTCAAACATAACTTCCTCATCTAACAGCAACCAAAGGCAGGAAAGAAGGCGGGACTTCTCCAAGAGCATCTCTTCATCTCTTTCTAGAATAGGAAATATTTCCCACAATTCCTCGCAACACTTTCTCTTACAAATCTTTGGGGAGAATTGGATGACATGACCATCCCTAATCCAGCAACCCAGGAAAAGGAATATGATGGCCATTGATGCTTTAGATCAATCATGACTCGTTTCTTACTTTTGAGCCTTCCCTCCTAAACAAAATGAGGGATTTGTTGGTAAGGAAGAAAGGGTGAAACAGTGGTTGTTAGGAAGGCAACAAACAGTGTTTGCACCCAAGCATCTACCTCTGGGGCTCTGCACTGCTTGTATAAAGATGAATAAATCTCAGTTCATCTTCTCAAGGAGCCCACAGATATATAGGAATCCATTCAACAAATTTTATATCACCCTGCTTGATTCTAAAATGGATTTGCAGTGATAACTTGCCATATCAAATGTTTTCTCAAAATTTCCACAATATATCCCATCCCATATGCTTTTCTTACAGTGCGACTTTAACATTGCTCCTTCAAGAGCCAGGGTCTATATTCTCTCCATTTAAATCGAGGTAAATTTGTGACTAGAGCCGAAGTGACACCACTGGACTTCTATGGCTAAATCTTTACTCAATGTTGGCGGGGGGGATTTTGCAGAAACTAACACCTGTGGCCACTGATTTTTATCTTGACTGACAAAAAATTAATTCTGTCATTTCACTAATACTCTGCTGCTTATTACATGCAGTAGTTATACCTGACACACCTCTAAAGTCTTCTAATTTTCATGAAATGTTGTCTTCAATTCACTCTCCTGTGGAAGCAAAAGAGCATTCTCCAGCACTGTGAGTTTCCTTTTTACTTTCCATTTCAGAATCAGTCCCCAAACTGGTTTGTCTTTTTGTTGGTCTATTACTCACACTGTCTGAATCAGAACTACACTCTGAGGAACTATCATCTTCTGAGACACTAGTACGTATGTCACTCGGACAATCAGACAAAGTATCTGCATAATATTCACTGAAAAACTCTTCTTCACTCAAACTATTGTGATGCATCAATTCTAAAAAAATTAATGTTTATAATGCCCACAATGGAATAAAAACCTAATGGAACAAAATGTGAATGATAGTGACAATCATAAGTTGTATGATGAATTGTTGATCAATTTTAAACTCAAACAACTCTGAATGGTGATGTTAATTGTAACAATTGTATTGATAACATCTCTAGTCAGTAACATTCGGGTAATAAAAGATCTATCAATAGGTCTGCAGTCAATAATGAGTTAAAAGTCAACATGATTCTCTGGGTGCTCCCTTTTGTAACCCAGCCACTGCTCTGAGAGGAAGCCAAAACTGCCCTGAGGAGAAGCCCAGCTCCCACTTGCCACCAGGTGAGTGACCCTTTAGATCCATCTGGACCCCACTGACCCCCCTGTAGCTGATACCTCATGGGGGAGACACAGCCTGCCCCACTGACCCCTGGCCACACAACATAGGGATGTAGGGTAAATGATTACAAATATATATGTGAGTAATATAAATGACCATTGTTTTCATAGGTCACTGGGCTTGGGGGTTGGTTCATTGAGCACAACAGATAACTAGCACTGCGCTAACTTCAGAACCAGAAATATATTTTCAAGCTGCCATAAATCACCTGCTGTTGGAACACAGAGGAAGGGAAAATAAGTATTTGCTGGGAAGATGAGAAAGGGCAATTACAGAGGAATCAGATATAGAGGAAAGGTCTTTAGGGCAAGGTCTCAGAGGATGAGTAGATTACAGAAGATGAATGACTGGAGTATAAGAAAAGTAAACAGATGATGTGCTGTTGGAAAACATGGCATATACGGTGGCTCTCTGTTCGGTTTGACTTCTGGGGTAGACTGCACAGGTGCTCACCAGGATTTCTGGTTCTCCTCTCCCTCCAGACACACACGTTCCTCAATGTAGGTGGGACCAGCTAACATCATAGGCAGTATCATGGGTCTCTTTTGATGAAGCATTTAAGAGCCAGTACACCATTCTCCATTCTCTTGACAATAACCAGCCCTGATGTATCACGTTGAGAAGGTAGAGTTTCTGGCAGCCTCACTTACTGACTATAATATCATTTGTTTGCTTGTATGCATGCTGCCTTGACCCAGGCCCTAGCGAAAAGCCAGTCAATTCCCCTTCTGGAACAGCCTATTATGTACACACCTCTAATGACCTCCCTTATTGGGCCCTCACACTCCAAGCCCCCAAGGACCCACCCTAATGCCTCTGGGGCCCAGTCCCAGACAATGAAGGATAGCCCTGTGTTGCAGAACCCACTTACATGATTCCAATTAGCCAGTCCTAGAACCCCTTGTGTGTCTCCTCCTGTCCTTCACACAGAAACCACAATGAGGGTGTTTGTCCCCTGCTCCCGCCCCTCTCTCTGCCCCATGACCCACCCCGGTGCTTCTGGAGTCTAGCCCTGCATGGAGCTGTGTTCTCCCTCAAGGAGCAGTGAGGATAACAAGACAGAGAAGTCTTTCCTGTTTCTCTCTCTGATCTGTGCCTGGCCTCCACATATCTAATGTCCAGGCAGTAAGGGTAACACACCAAATTGCTATCACAAGCGCAGTGCCCCTGGGAACCTGCACTGGACGTGCAGCTGGTACGAAAGGTACAGCTTTATGGTGTGAGACTTCTTGGGTTTTGAGGTTGTTTTTTACTGTAACAGAATCCAATCTGTCCATCTTGACTGAGAAGTGCCCGATCACTATTCCCTTCCTCTTGGGGCAGTACCTCAAGTTTTCATTAGGAAAACATTTCTCTGACTTCCATGCTGCTGAGATGTGTGGACTCCACTTTCCTGGCTCCAGAAAAAAAACACGTCTCCCAAAGAATTGATACATTTATAATATGTATGACCTGGTAGCTCAGATGGTAAAGAATCTGCCTGCAATGCAGGAGACCTGGGTTTGATCCTTGGGTCAGGAAGATGCCCTGGAGAAGGGAATGGCAACCCACTCCAGTTTTCTTGCCTGGAAAACCCCATGGACAGAGGAGCCTGGTGGGCTACAGTCTGTGGGGTCACAAAGAGTGGGACACGACAGAGGGACTAACATTTCCACATGTACGGCCAACTCCCTTCGCTGCTCACCTGAAACTATCACAACATTATTAATGAGCTATACCCAATACAAAATCAAAAATTTTTTTAATGTCTCTCGAGTGGTTAATTAGCATAATTCATTTTATCTTCAAGATACCTAAAATCTGGCCACTTCTCTTTCCACCTTCACCATCCTGATCTGCGTCTACATCATTTCATCACTGAGTGAATACATTTGCCTTTCCTATAACTTTCCTAGTCTCTTCTGTCATCTATTTTCAACAGAGTAATCAGAGGAATAACTTTGAAACTTAATTCACATCATGTCACTCCTTTGCTCAAAACCCTCCCAAAACTACCCATTTGATTGTGTAAAAGCCAAAGTCCTTCCCATGGCCAGTGAAGTTCTAACTGACATGCCTTCTCCTAGGCCTCTCCTCCTACTTCTTTCCCCCAAGCGCACTCTTTTTCAGTCACACTGGCCTCCTTGCTTTTCCACAAAAGTGCCAGGCTTGCTCCTGCCTGGAAACTTTGTACTAGTCATTCCCTCTTTCTAGATCACTTTTCCCCTGTATCTGCATGGCTCACTCCTTCATCTTCCAATCTTTGTTCAGATGTCAATTTCACAGCAAAGCCTTCTGTAATGCTCAATCAAAAATTCCAAGACTTCCCTGGCAGTCCAATGGTTAAGAATCTGCACTCCCACCACAGGGGGTTTGGGTTCAATCCCTGGTCAAGGAACTAAGATCCCCATGTGTCACATGGTATGGTTAAAAAAAAAAAAATTGCAACTCCCCAGTATTCTCTACCCTCCTTCTTACTTTGCTGTTTATTGTAGCACCATCTAAAATGTTTCAGGAGTTGGTGATGGACAGGAAAGCCCGGTGCGCTGCAGTCCATGGGATCACAAAGAGGCAGACATGACTGAGAGACTGAACTGAACTGATCTAAAATGTTCTATATTTAAATTGTTTATCTGGCATCACTATAAAATATACGGACTGTGCTCTGTTTTCCCAGAGTTGAGAATCATGTTTGGCACATAATAGCTGTCATAAATATTTATTGAATGAAAGATAGAATGAATGAATGAATTTCATCTCCTTAGATATTGTTATTAATTCAAGAATAAGGATATGACCCAAACCCATCTAAGACTTAATTTCAGAGAATTTGGAAGTTCCTGAAAAATTAAAAACAGAAGTGCCATATGATCCTGACATTCCACCTCTGGGTATATATCCAAAGGAAATGAAATCAGAATCTGGAAAAGATATCTATACTCCCATGTTCACTGAAGCGCTATTCACAACAGCCAAGATGTAAAAACAACCTAAACGTCTGCTGACAGAGGAATGGATAAAGAAAATGTGAGATATATACATATGTTATATATATGAATATTATTCAGCCATTAAAAAAAGAAAATTCTGTTTGCAGATGAGTGAAACTGAATGACATCATGCTAAGCTAACTAACTCAGACACAGAAAGTCAAGTACTGTATGGTCTGACTTATATGTGGAATCTAAGAAAGTTAAACTCACAGATGTAGAAAGTAGAATGGAATGGGGAATGGGGAGATGTTGGTCAAAGGGTACAAACTTCCAGTTATAAGGTGAATGATTCCTGAGGATCTAATGTACAGTATGATAACTGTAGTTAGTAACACTGTATTTTTTATTTGAAACTTGCTAAGAGTGGATCTTAAGTGTTCTTACCACAGGGAAAAGCAAAGTAACTGTGAGGTGATAGATACATTAGTTAAGTTCACAAGGTATACAAATGTTAAATCATCAAGTGGTACACTTTAAGAAATCACATTGTATAGCCAAAAAAATAATAATAATACCACCTTTCCATCATGTGGAATTGATTCAAGGAAGCAGTTAGTCAGTGACTACATTTTTCATCTTTCTTTGTGCCCACATTTAGTCATGGGTCCAATTCTTGCTGCAAGAAGGTGAGAAGATGCAGAGTAAACATTCTTTAAGCATCAGTGAGGTTTCTCCTCATTTTCTTTACCTTCTTGCTGACTAAATGAAGAGAACTGTGATCCCTAAAGGATGGTGAAGAAACCCCTCACTCCATGGAGAAAAGCCGCTCACCCATTAGGAACACCAGCATCAGACTGTCATGTGAGAGAAAAATAAATTCTTCTGTGCAAGACAACTAATTGTCGGGGGCTGTTTGTTACAGCAGCTTACATGATGCTAGCTAACCCAAATGCAGCAGCTTTGACTGTGTTTGCTGAGAGGATGGATTGCAAGGCTGGAGGCAGTCAGGACCACTGCATGGGAGAAGCCTGCCTGAACTAACCGCTTATTGAGGAAACTAGATCTGGAGAAGTACCAGATTCACAACGGCATCACTGGAGCCCCTGGGTAAAGTCCATCCTCCCAGTGAACTTTTCCCACCATTGCCACCAACACACTCTCTTTTGTTCAAGCAGGTTTGACTTGGGTTTCCTGTTACTCAGAAAATTCCAGAGCCAGAACATCCTGAGTGATAACAGATGAGTGGAGGAATATGGGAAAGGAGGAATCAAAAGGAGTAAGAGGGAGTTCCCTGGTGGTCCAGTGGTTAAGATTTCACCTTCCAATGCATGGGGTGTCTGTTCGATTCCTGGTGAGGGAGCTAAGATCCCACATGCCCCACAGCCCAAAAAAAAAAAAAAAAGAAAGAAATGTAAAATGGAAACAATATTGCAACAAATTCAATGAAGACTTTAAAAATGGTCCATATCAAAATACAAATCTTTTCATGTGTTTGTTAGCCATCTGTATGTCTTCTTTGGAGAAACGTCTGTTTAGTTCTTTGGCCCATTTTTTGATTGGGTCATTTATTTTTCTGGAATTGAGCTGCAGGAGTTGCTTGTATATTTTTGAGATTAATCCTTTGTCTGTTTCTTCATTTGCTATTATTTTCTCCCAATCTGAGGGCTGTCTTTTCACCTTACTTATAGTTTCCTTTGTAGTGCAAAAGCTTTTAAGTTTCATTAGGTCCCATTTGTTTAGTTTTGCTTTTATTTCCAATATTCTGGGAGGTGGGTCATAGAGGATCTTGCTTTGATTTATGTCGGAGAGTGTTTTGCCTATGTTCTCCTCTAGGAGTTTTATAGTTTCTGGTCTTACATTTAGATCTTTAATCCATTTTGAGTTTATTTTTGTGTATGGTGTTACAAACACATGAAAAGATGCTCAACATCACTCATTATTAGAGAAATGCAAATCAAAACCACAATGAGGTACCATTACACGCCAGTCAGGATGGCTGCTATCCAAAAGTCTACAAGCAATAAATGCTGGAGAGGGTGTGGAGAAAAGGGAACCCTCTTACACTGTTGGTGGGAATGCAAACTAGTACAGCCGTTATGGAAAACAGTGTGGAGATTTCTTAAAAAACTGGAAATAGAACTGCCATATGACCCAGCAATCCCACTTCTGGGCATACACACTGAGGAAACCAGATCTGAAAGAGACACGTGCACCCCAATGTTCATCGCAGCACTGTTTATAATAGCCAGGACATGGAAGCAACCTAGATGCCCATCAGCAGATGAATGGATAAGGAAGCTGTGGTACATATACACCATGGAATATTACTCAGCCATTAAAAAGAATTCATTTGAACCAGTCCTAATGAGATGGATGAAGCTGGAGCCCATTATACAGAGTGAAGTAAGCCAGAAAGATAAAGAACATTACAGCATACTGACACATGTATATGGAATTTAGAAAGATGGTAATGATAACCCTATATGCAGAACAGAAAAAGAGACACAGAAATACAGAACAGACTTTTGAACTTTGTGGGAGAATGTGAGGGTGGGATATTTCAAAAGAACAGCATGTATGCTATCTATGGTGAAACAGATTACCAGCCCAGGTGGGATGCACGAGACAAGTGCTCGGGCCTGGTGCACTGGGAAGACCCAGAGGAATCGGGTGGAGAGGGAGGTGGGAGGGGGGATCGGGATTGGGAATACATGTAAATCCATGGCTGATTCATATCAATGTATGACAAAACCCACTGGAAAAATAAAATAAAATAATAAAAAAAAAATAAAAATAAATAAAATTAAAAAAAATAAATAAACAAAGTAAAATAAAATATACAAGTAGTAAATACAGCAACTTAGAAATAGACTTACAGAGATAAAGAACAAACTAGTGGTTACCAGGTGGAGAGGGAAAGCAGAAGTAGCAAGATAGTGATAGGGGATCAAGAAGTACAAACTACTGTGTACAAAATAAGTAAGCTACAAGAATATATCATATAGCATAGGGAATGTAGCCAATATTTTGTGTTAACAATAAATGGAGTATAATTTTTTAATATAGTGAATCACTGTGTTGTAATCTGAGACATACTGTTCAAATATACCTCAATAAAATTTTTTTAAACAAAAAAAAAAAATAAAAAAAAATACAAATCTTAAAAAAAAAAAAGAAAAGGAGTTTGAGACAAGATGACAAGATGGTGGCAGCCTCCAGCACCCAGGGACTTTGGTACTTAAAACTACTCACATTGGTCAAGAGGGTGCCTGATAGGATCTGAGACTTTTCAACATCACATTACATCACCAACCAATGTTCTCTTCCAACAGTGTAATCCACACCACAATTCCCATTTCTCTCTCACCTACTAGAAGGAATGTTTTCTCTCCATGTTCCTTTCTAGACCTAACCTACAATTCTAGGGCAGTACACCTCTGCAGCTTTCCTCTGTGACTGGGAATCTCTAAACTTTGAAGGATGAAGAGAATACTGAGGTCTAATTTTCTTCACACAGTAGGGATCCTGTGTATTTTTGACTGTGTCACTCAAGAGAACCTACTCTCCCATCAGCCCCAAGTCAATTACCTTCCTGACATCTGTGAGTCGCTGTGGTCTCTACCTGTAACTTACATAACACTGTACATCAACTCTACTTCCATTTAATAAATGTGGGGGGGAAAGTTTTTAGTGTTGTTTTTACTTTGACTCAAACATAGTGATTAAAGTAGGGATAGGCATAATGTTTTTCAGAGCTTAAAAGCTTCAACAGTCTTAATGACCCAACACAGCAGAGAGAGGGAGAGAATCTACTTTTAATAAATTATTTTACTGTCATAAAAAATTGCTTGGAAAAAAAAAGAAAAGGAATTGCTTGAAATAACTGGTTACCTAATGGATGCTTGGAAATCTTAATAAACATGGATTTCTATTCGAGTGGTACATTCATCTGGTACATTCATCTGGAAGCTGCCTACCTTCTTCAGCAGACAAGAAAAAAGCTAAGGGGCACTTCATAGGACCTGTTTGTGTCTTCAAGGCTCTACATACACAAGAACGTCACCGCCTCAGTGGATATGAGTTTGAGCAAACTCCGGGAGATGGTAAAGGAGAGGGAAGCCTGCTGTGCTGCAGTCAATGGGGTCACAAAGAGTCAGACACAACTGAACGACTGAACAACAGTAACAACAAATACAGGAGTGAGTGTTCATTCTTTGGAAAATTTGATGCACATTACTTAACAGGAAAGATTATAAAGGTAGACTAGATGAGGGGACTAAGAAAAGACAAAAACACTTCCCCAAAAACTGCTTCACATTTTATATCATTAGACTGATGGAAAGCAATACTTATTTTATCTTCAGTTTCATAGGGGACAATCCAATTCATCTAATTATCATTAAGGTTTAACTGGAAATTCAATGCATTGTGTAAATGAGGTCCTTTCCACACTATCATATCAAGCAGGTACCAAAATATAGCTGTTGTTATATGGAGTAGATGATATCCTGGTTCTCTTCCAGAGACACTTCAAAAGTGATACACAAAGCTCGCCAGTCTAAGCACAAGACAATTAATCTCACTATAGCTATCATCTTGTTACCATGATGGCTTTCTCTTGGGGGTAATGTGGTGCAGAAGAGGGAATTTCAGCCCTCCTCAATCTAAGAAAATTGAACAATGAATTACTGGATGTTTCTGAAGAGTGACATGGGACTTCTCCGGTGGTCCACTGGCTAAGACTCCATGCTCCCAATGCAGGGGGCCCAGGTTCAATCCCTGCTCAGGGCACTAGACCCCACATGCCACAATTAAGAGTTTGTATGCCAGAACTAAAGATACCACATGCTGCAACTAAGACCCAGTGCAGCCACATACATAAATAAATAAATATTTTAAAAAAAAAAAAAAGAAGAAAGAGTACTTATACACAATGGAATATTACTAAGTCAGGGAAAAGAATGACTTAGTAATTCTTTTTACTAAGGGGTGGGAGGAGGCTTAAGAGGGATGGGATATATGTATACTCGTGGCTAATTCACATTGTTCTAAGGCAGAAACCAACACAACATTGTAAAGTAATTATATTTCTGCTGCTGTTTAGTCACTGAGTCACGTCTGATTCTTTTGCAACCCCATGGCTGTAACCTGCCAGGCTCCTCTGTCCATGGGATTTCCCAGGCAAGAATATTGGAGTGGGTTGCCATTTCTTTCTCCAGGGAATCTTCCTGATCCAGGGATTGAACCCATGTCTCCTGCTAGGCAGGCAGATTCTTTACTGCTGAGCCCCCTGGGAAACCAATTAAATAAAACACAAAATACACAAACAGCAACATGACTTTTCCTGTCACTTGTCCGGAACAAGTATGTAAGGAGAGCACTTCCCATTCTCACTGCAGGATAAAGAAACAAGAACTTGCCAGAGAGAGCTGAGGCCAGGGTACAGCGAAGGACTCTAGACATGAGACGGACTTTAGAAACTGGCTGTAAAACAGATGATATCCATGTATCCCACTCCCTTAACATCCCCTCTCCCTCCACAAACACACTCACACACATCCCAGACTGCAGTGGCTCTGCACACAACAGGCCAGGCTGTTCCCACCACTTGCAATCAGCTTCTGTTTTCTCTCCTTGCAAACTCCCAACTCCTAGCTCTGGGAACCTGGGCAAGTCATTTAACCTCTAGTAAAAGTGGTATAATCACTACTTGACTGGCTTAAATGTTGTATTTATGTGTCTAGTACGTTGGCTAGAGCACAACCATAAACAATAAATGTTTATATTAATAACAGCAAAAATGATTAAAATTTAGAGAGCTTGGGTCTCCCAATGGCTCAGCAGGTAAAGAACCCACCTGTGAGTGCAGGAGACACAAGAGATGTGGGTTTGAGCCCTGGGTTGGGAAGATCCCCTGGAGGAGGAAAGGGCAACACACTCCAGTATTCTTGCCTGAAAAATCCCATGGACAGAGGACCCTGATGGGCTACAGTCCAAAGGGTTGCAAAGAGTCAGACCAAACAACTATGCAGAGAGCTTTCTATATGCCAGGCACTGTTCAAAAGGCTTTACATTACTAAATTAATCATCAGGGAAATATAAATCAAGACTACCTCATACCTGTTGGGATGTCTATTATCAATCAAAAAGAAATAGAGAAACTTTCTAAGCAGACAGAAGTCCTGTGCAAATGGCCTGTGGTAGGACAAGTCAGCTTGTATACAAAGAACTGAAAAGGGCTGGCAGGGCTGGAATGCAGAGACAGGGAAGAGTTTGCAGAACATGGATCCTGGAGAGTAAAAGCAGGGACCACACATGTAGAGCTTTGCAAGCCGTGCTGAGGTCTCCAGTGGCTGGTCATTTACACTTAGCCCATTCTATTTTTGTTAGAAAATTCTCATTCACATTGGATTGGAATCACTTTTCCTTGAGCCTCCAGCTCTAGACTCCATTCCCTGGAGCCCTGCAGAGAAAACCCATTGCTTATTCTACTTGTGGTGCTCTATACCAAGGTCACAGCTGCAGAACACCACACCAAGGTCACCTCCAGAACTGACTGAGGCCCAGAGCAACCATTGCCATGAGCACCCCTGATCTAAACCAACCAGCTCCCTGACTCCATATTAGGTAAAAATGCACACCCTAACCAGTTACCTAATGCCACCCTTCCAGCGGGAAATTTCTTTGTCTTGAGGCTATAAAAATCGGTTACTAACCCAGAAAAGGGCTCAGCTCTCCCTTGTCTGTCAGGAGGTTGGCCCGCTGTACCTTCAGAGCCCTCATTAGCTCTGCTCTTTGTTCCTAGTAAACTCACTCCTTTCTGAAATACTCTGTATTTGGAAATTCCTTTCAAACTCGCACTCAGACCACAACTCTACTGGCTCTCCTGATCAGTAGTAAGAAACTTCTCTGGGATTTCCCTAGCAGTCCAGTGGTTAGGACTCCTCGCTGCCACTGCAGGGAGCATCTGTTTGATCCCTTAGTTCTTGGTCAGAACTAAGATGCTGAGGAGCACACACACAAAAAAATTTCCATCACTTTGCCTTCTTTGAGATACATATTACCTTGTCAGTCAGTCAGTTCAGTTGCTCAGTCACCTCTGACTCTTTGCAACCACATGGACTGCAGCACGCAGAGCTTTCCTGTCCATCACCAACTCCCAGAGCTTGCTCAAACTCATGTCCATTGAGTCGGTGATACCATCCAACCATCTCATCCTCTGTCATCCCCTTCTCCTCCTGCCTTCAATCTTTCCCAGCATCAGGGTCTTTTCCAAGGACTCAGTTCTTCACATCAGGTGGCCCAAGTATTGGTGTTTCAGCTTCAGCATCAATCCTTCCAATGAATATTCAGGGCTGATCTCCTTTAGGATGGACTGGTTGGCTCTCCTTGCAGTCCAAGGGACTCTCAAGAGTCTTCTTCAACACCACAGTTCAAAAGCATCAATTCTTCAGCACTCAGCTTTCTTTATAGTCCAACTCTCACATCCATACATGACTACCAGAAAAACCATAGCTTTGACTAGATGGACCATTGTTGGCAAAGTAGTGTCTCTGCTTTTTAATATTTTGTCAGTACCCTTCCTCAAATGCAATGCTCAGAACCAAACACTTGAGGATGGACCAAATATGACTTTTACCTCCCTTGTTTAGGACACGTAGCTTCTACCAATGTGACTTTAAGATGAAGTCCTTTTTCGAAAGCCACCTCATACTGCTGATTCATAATAAGCTTGCAGTCAACTAAAACCTTTAAATCCATTTCTTATAAGCTGCTATTAAACCAGGTGTTTCTCATACAATATGTATGCAGGCATTTATTTTTAATTTATACCTTGTTTACTTCTAAAAATGACTCAGCCCAGAAACAGAACACAAGTATACATCTTCACAGTTAAAAGAAAGCTCTAACGGAGAGCAGAAATGTTACATTTTTCACAGTAGCTTTCCTGAGTTTAAGTGCAGGTATCTATATACAGTTGGCCATCCTCACAGTCAAAAATCTGCATATAATCTATAGTCCCCTCTTATCTGAGCTTCAGCATCTGCAAATTCAATCAACCACAATTCTGATCATGTAGGATCAGAATATTTACTATTGAAAAAAAATCCATGGGTAAGTGTATCCAAGAAGTTCAAACCCTAACCCTTATTTAATTTTCTCCTCTTAATTGAGGATTTTTGGAGCTATTTTTTCAAATCTCTTTCTCTTCTAGGCAATGTAAGCCACTCTCAGCAACAGATAATCCACCCATTTGCTGTTATTCTCCATTCCACATGGTTCCTTCTTTCATCTCCATTCCATCACTTGCTAGCTGTGTGACCTTGGACTTGTTCATTAACCTGTTACCTCATTTTCCTCATTTGCATAATAGTGCCCCCTTCACAGAGGAGTGGTGAGGATTAAAGAAAGAAACTGATGTGGTTTCTCCACACTTTCTCCACTTGCTGGCTACCTGACAAGCTCGCTGAGTCCCAAGGGTAGCGGGCATTGAATCACTCTGTGGAGAAAAACCACTCTCCAATCAGAAATACCCACATCAGACTGCCATGTGAGACACAAAGATGCTCTTATTACACCAAGACAATTAACTGTAGGTAGGGGTTGCTTCGCCCACTGTCTATCCTCCCCCAACCCTAAATGGCACTCCCTGCCTTCTGAATTCAGAAGAAGGCACCGCTGGGGTCCATCCTGAATCTGTCTGCCCCCAGGTCTACCCCACCCCAGCCCTTGCTCTGTTCTACAACACAGCAAATTCTACACAGTGGGGGCCACTTTGGCTTGGTTTTTGTGACTTCTCTGGCAAGAGACTGAAAGGCAGGAAGAGATAGCAAGCAGCAGGGGTTTCTCCCAAGCATCTCTGGCAATGCATTCGAGCCTCTCATTTGCTCCAGACAAGCCCACCATGGACCCAGCTTCCTCAGGTGCCCACTCCCTGGGCTCCAGCTAAGCCACCTCCTCCCTTGGTCGCCTGAACCTCGGAGTGCTAGGGGCTTCCTAGACTCTAGTTTCTGGTGGCCTGATTGCCTCTACTTCACATGCTGCCACCACCTACGTATCTAGCTGTGTCAATGAAAAACCTTCTGTATTAATTATTCAAGCAATTTCTGTTTCCTGGCTAAATGGATACCTAGGAAAAGGAATCATCACTCTTCACATCCCAATTAAGGAGACATTTGCTAATAATGAGCTTGATAGCTTATGTTTCATCTCGGATTCAGTACTTGGAATATGCACCTCCAACAGCCAACACCCTAGGTTGCTATGACTTCCAGATGGAGTTGGGGGTGTGTTTTGGGCTTGAATTTAGGCAGACACCAAGAGACAATCTTTTACATATCCTTTGCCTCCCTTGATCCAAATATAATTTTGTAATATTTATTTTTATTGATTTATTTGGCTGTACGGTCTTAGTTGCGGCACATCAGATCTTTGTTTCAGTATGCAAATCTTTTAGCTGCAGCATGTGAGATCTAGTTTTCTGACCAGGAATCGAACCCCAGCCCCCTGCTTTGGGAGCATGGAGTCTTAACTGCTGGACCACCCGGGAAGTCCCCAAATGTAATTCTGAGCCACTTTTAAGAGCCTCATAACTCATCTCGAAGCTCCTACTTTGGGCTCCCTAATGATCTGTTTTTGAAAAGCAGCCAAAATGGTGCCTTTAAAGATGGAAATTTGATCACCTCGCTCCCTTTTTAAACCTGCTAATGGCTGCCTGCTGTGCTCAGAATGAAATCCAAATATCTCAGGACAGACTACTCAGCCCTGTGTCATTTGCTGCTCACCTGTCTCCCCATCCAAACTTGCCACCTCCACCCCACCCTGACCCCTTCTGCTTTAATCACATTGCTTCTTCCTACTCATCACAGTCCCAGCTTGTGTTCATAGGTTCCTGCTGCTCCTGGGAATTTAGCCTGGCTCTCTCCTATTATTCAAATCCAATCTAAACTACATCCCTATCTGTTCAGTCATTTTCTGTGTTTTCAACTTGTTTTGGTTTTTTTCCCTGGTACCACTAGTTAACAAAAATTAGCTGGTTCATTCATTTGTTTGCTTAAATGAGCACATGACCACACTGTCTTATTCCCTTCAATAAGACATTTAGGCATATCCCAAGCATTTAGAAATTCAAGGCACAGAGACATTTGTTGAATAAATGACCAAATCATCATTCCTCAGATGAGGACTGAAGCCCATTAATGTTAAGTGACATGTGTACAAATGCTCAGTCCACGATCTGACGCCGTATCTTCTCGGCCCTCCTGCCATGCTGGCCCAAATACACCCACCTTCTCTCCCAGACCTTCCACGTCTGTATGGCCAAGAATTTAGAGATTGGACAAGAGCTTGCCCTACCCTCAGATGCTCCTTGGGCATGCTGGTTTAATAACAAGACTGCCTCTTGGCATTGTACAGCTCAGGGAGCTTTGACCTTTGTGAAAACCAAGGAAACAACCACTACTGATTCCACATCAGTTTTCCTTATGAATATATTCATTGCTGAGATATGTTTTTTCCTGCTTTTAGATCCTCACATAAATGAATGTGTGTTTCTATCTATAAATGTTTAAATGATACCTCCTTCTCCCACTCTCTTCCACTTGCCCTTAGCAACTGGCTCTTGAACTTTTACCTGGCTGAAAGGTTCACCCTTTCAGAGATATTCAGAGATATTTCCCTAGAGGCTCTGTGGAGGTTCTTGTTATAATTCGACATTAAAAATAAATAGCAAAGCATCCCTCAACCAGCCCCAGGATCCTACCCACCTCAGCTGGGCTCTAAGCTCATACCAAGAATCTAAAACGTCTGAAAGAGTTCTCAGCCTATGTTTTCAGGGAGTGAGGGGAAAAACTAAAAGAAGTATATCCTACACATGCCGGCGGCCAGACTAACAGAGAGCAGGGCTGTCGCATTTCATCTGCCAAAGGCGGAGAGAAAGACCTGAGCGTGGATTTCAAGATCAAGTGCGACTTGTGGGACTGAACTCTGAAGACATTCCTGGAGGCACCTATGGGGGAAATGTCTAAGGGAATCATACTTTTCCAGGTTGAAAATTAGGACACACAAGCATGTGACAGAATTTTTCTTTTTTTCATTGTCATTGTTTTGCTTGTTTCAGTGAGTACATAGATGTGTGTGTGTGTGTGTGTATGTGTGTGTGTGTTGATTCAGTATATATAAGGAAGTCAGTAAAATTTAGAATTAGCCTCCAAATATTGGATTTTCCAGGATCCTGAGATGAACTGGTTTCAGGATGATAACTAGCAAACAACATTTTACAGCAGGAGTATCTTTAAAAATGCTACATATATACTGTTTTATCTACCTTGGTTCAGTCAGTTCCTAAAAGAGACAAATTTAAAAGTTCATGTTTCTTCTTACAAAAAAAATAAAAAGCTCTCCATGGTTCACCTTGCCTACAAACTACACTGGAAAATTCTTAGGCCAAAACTCAGACTTCTCTTTTCTATATATCTAATTTTATCTCCTTTTATAAACTTTATAGTTTATATAGCCGAGCCTATGCTGAGGTAAGAAATAACCCCCAAATCACAGTTTCTTAACTTGGCAAAGGGATCCTTCTTGCTTAAGCTATATATCCTTCATGATCTCCAGGAGACTCTGCTCCACAAAGTGACTCAGGGTCTGAGGCCAACAAAGGCTCCGTGATCTTGCAAGAGTATATCTAGAACATAAATCTGACATCTCTATCACCACTGAAATGAGGGGCGAGACTGGAGAATCAGAGATTTTCAATGTCTAAGTCTGAAAGTGACACATGGCCCTTCTCACATTCCTTGGGCCTGGAATAGTTACGCGGCCTCACTTCACTGTACAGAGGGGAATATCCAGAGCAAACGCAGTGTTGGGGGAGCACTTCTGGCTCTGCCACCCAACTCCTCCAGCCCTCAAGAAAAACCACTTACTTAAAGGCCACTTAGAGGGGCTTCCCTGGAGTCCGGTGGCTAAGAACCCACACTCCCAATGCAGGGGGCCCGGGTTCGATTCCTGATCAGAGAACTGGATAATGCATGCTCCAACTAAGATTCGGTGCAGCCAAGTACATAAATAAATAAAAAGTATACATATAAAAAAAACAGCCACTTTGAATCTCAGACAGAACTAGGTTCAAGTTCTTTGCTTGCATGACTTGTAGGAGATCTGTTTTACCTTTGTGGCTTAACTTTCTAAGCCACAGTGTCTTCTTGCATAAAATGGGAAGAAGAATATATATGTCATCAGGTTTTTGTTGGAATTAAGTGAGCAGATTCACATCAACTACTCAGAACAGCGTCTAACACATAAGTCCTCAAACACATTAAGGTATTTATGATGAGGGTGAAGATGATTCTGCATTCTTCAACTGCCTTTGAAAATTCATTGCTCCAGGTCTTTCTCATCTCCATATCCCCAGGGCAAATATAGTACCTGACCTATGCTGGATGGGTCAGAAATTCTAAACAAATGTTGACTTAGGCAGCTGCCATCTCAAAATTTTTTTATTAGCTGTCTGCTGTCTATTCAACCAGAATGCCCCACTTATATCCATCTGCCTTTTTAGTACTGTTCATCCTTCAGGTCCATCTTTGTCAGGTCCCTCCAGTCCTATATGAATCCATTTCTCTTTATCTCAAAATTTCTATTTTTCTTATTGTAAAAAAAAAAAAAGGAAAACCACCACACTGATTATTTGGCTATTTTACATTCAACACCTTGATTTTCCAACAAGATGGTCCATCTCATGAGTAGGTACTGTGTATTTTGTATTCCCAGCAACAATTCATAGCAGTAGTTATAACAATAATTGTTATAACAATTCATAACAACAATATAACAAAAACAAAAGTGCTTTTATTTTGAGCATCAATAAGCTAATAATTGGGCTTCCCTGGTGGAAGCCAGTGGTAAAGAATACACCTGCCAATGCAGGAGACTCAGGTTCAACCCCTGGGTTGGGAAGATCTCCTGGAGAAGAAAAAGGTAAACCACTCCAGTATTCTTGCCTGGGAAATCCCATGGACAGAGGAACCTGATGGGCTATAGTCCATGGGGTCTCAAAGAGACGAACTTGACTTGGCAAATCAACAACAAAGCTAATTATTATACCATAGTACTTCTCAAACTTTAGCATGCCTCAGGGCCACCTGAAGGGCCTGTTAAAACACAGATTACTGGGTCCCACTCCCAGAGTCTCTGATTCAGTGTTTCTGGAATTGGACCTGAGAATTTGCATTTCTATCAGGTTACCAGGTGATGCAGATGTTGCTGACATAGGGCCCTCACTTTGACAGCTATTGTTACGTAAGATGTTTTACATCTGTCCTTATACTCAGTCCTTATAACAACCCTTTAAGGTAGATATTTCTGCTTCATGTCTATATAAATATACCAATGACTCTGAGGCACACAGGGCTGAAATAACTTGCCCAAGCTTATCCTACTGGTAAGCAGCAGAGGCAAGAAAAGTGATTCAGCATCAGTAAACCTTTTCTCTCCACCACATGGATAACTGTGGCTATGGATTATACCCTGATAGACAACAGTGCATTACTTGTTGAAATAAAAGGCCCACTTTCCATTTCCATTCACCTTGGAATCATACTCTAAAACTCAGAGTCCAGGCAAGTAGAGTATTTGTTGCTTAAGGAAGTTGGCTCCAGCTCAATATAAGGATGAGTCTTTGCTAGTAAGTGAAGCCCCAAATCAGAAGCATTATACTGCAACAGCAAGGGATACAAAACAACAACAATGGCACGGGAGCTGCAGCCACCAACCAGGTCAGCTGACATCAACCCTTCTCTTCTTTGAGGCGCTGCTGAGTCTTTCTTCTGGGAGCTCCACCTTTCCTCAGGGCTTGCCTTTATGCTCCAGTTGACATTTTGACTATTTCCTAAGGCACTCAGTGAAGAAAATAAAAATAAACTAAAAGAGTATAGCACTTCCCCAGAGCAGCATCTGGGTAGGCTTCATGCCCAAGAAGTCCTGAGAAATCAGACTTCTCGAGTCTTTCCCTGTGACCACAATGCCCTCTAGAGGCCACTGGATTCCAGGCAGAAGGATAGCACCACATTTTCCCTACCAAGATAAACACATTTGAGGTCCAAACACCACACCACCCCGAGGATCAAGGTGGGATTTTAAAAGATTTGTACCTTGAGGGACTTCCCCTGGTGGTCCAGGGGTTAAGACTTCATCTTCCAGTGCAGGGGGTGAGGGTTTGATCCCTGGTCTGGGGGCTAAGATCCCTCCTGTCTCTCAGCCAAAAAAATTTTAAAAATGTAAAAACAGAAGCAATATTATAACAAATTCAATAAAGACTTTTAAAATGGCCCACATCAGTAAAATCTGTAAAAAATAAAATATTTGTACATTGAGAATGTGGAGAGAGAGACGTCATGACCTGTGTGACCCTCCCCACTTCCACACGCCTCCTCCACAAAAAAATCTAGGGTCCCAGTGTGTCTATCCTAGCATAGTCTTTCAGGCCACATGCAAAACTGTGTGCACAGGTAAGGATGAGACAAAAACAAATATAAATGCATGGGACATGTGAAAAAAAAATGATCTTGATGGTGTAAGAGACTCAAAACCATACAACATAGTTAAAGGAATGATATTTAGATGGAAAAAGACTCATGACACTGCAAAGCCTCTTCTCATATGTCAAAGGTTGGCAGAATTTCCAAAACAGTGCCCTGCAAGATGAAAAAAGGTATTCCCTGGAACTGCCCTGATGGTCTAGTGGCTGGGACTGCATGCTCTCACTGCCGAGGGCCTGAGTTCCATCCCTGGTCAGGGAACTAAGATTCCACAACCTGCATGGCATGACCAAAAAAAAAAGGATATTCCCCAAAGAAGGTTCTGAGGGCAAATACACATGAGGAACTTGTAAAACAAAGTTCAACAGATTTCTTAAAGGCAGGAGTTCTCAAAACCTTTAACATAGTGTAGGCCTTGTGAATGGGCTTCCCAAGTGGCATTAGTGGTAAAAATCCCACCTCCCAATGCAGGAGTCATCAGAGACATGGGTTCAGTCCCTAGGTCAGGAAGATCCCCTGGAGGAGGGCATGGCAACCCACTCCAGAAGTCTTGCCTGGAGAATCCCAAGGACAGTGGAGCCTGGCAGGCTACAGTCCACAGAGTCACACAGAGTCGGACAGGACTGAAGCAACTTAGCATGCATACATGCATCTTCCAAATAAAGAAACTGATGCTTAGAAAGGTTAAGTGACCCACCCTGGGTCACACAGTAAGATTTGCTTGAATCCAGACCCATGTGTCTAAGCATGTGACCTGTTCAAGGAAGCTCTAAGTATTAAAAGGGGACTGGTAAAATAAATAAATAAATAAATAAAAATAAAAGGGGACTGGTGTCATATAAGATGTGACAGTGTCTGAGAGTCTACAGGTTTTCCTTGCCTGGGCCCCTGACTATTCCCCTCCCTCCTTCTTTCCCCCTCCTCCAGTTTTAAAAGCAGGCTCATTCGTTCCAGCAAAAGAACTCTCAGAAACAAGAAAGTCTCTATCTCTCCCAAGATGGTTTGCAAAGAGTGTGGTCCCCTATCTAATTCCTCATGTTTGGTGTAAGTGATGGTAAGCAAGTTAAAGTCCCTTTAGGGGACTGAATATAGAATGAAGCACCTGCTTCTTCTAGGAACACGGTGACAGCAAAAAAAAAAAAAAAAAATTTTTTAACCCTTCCTAGTCACAGGGTTTTTTCAAAGAGACATTCTGTCAACTCCTTCCAATTATAATCTGAAGTGTTCATTAGTTTTATAGTTTTGTTGTTAACTGCACGTCTCTCTTGTTCATCTGCTTTGTAATGAGCCAGCAACCTCAACTTCGATCAGCAGTTCTGCTTTACCTGCCTCATAGATTGCACTTCTGGGTACATTTTCTGAGGTTTCTGCAGCTAAAAAGCTTTGAAAAATCAACTAATGACTCAAAGGCTGGTTCCACTGTTAATACCCCTGTTTGATGACTCTGTCCTGACACCAGGAGTCCCGGCAGGTGGTGTCATTCCCCACAGCCTCTCCGGGTTCAAGGTCAGAGATGGTGCTTCCCACTCGCTGGCTGCACTTTCTCAACGATGGTTGACCTGAGCATACATATCAAGTAAGAAAGCGTCACATGGCCCAGGGGCTTGGGTGGGGAGGGAATGTCACACACCTGTCTAAGAAAATTACATTCCATTTGTTCTCTTAGGCTTTTCAAGCAGCCCTAGAATCCCCTCCTCATTAAACCTTCTAAATTTATTTCTCTTCTTCACCATTCAGAGCTGCCTGACACTTGGCTTTGTCACAGCCTGTCTGAATTGAGGAATCCCACATTGCGCTGTATTTTTAGCCTCCCTTGCTTACGTTTTCATTTCAGACTCAGCTGGGAGTTTCTCTCCTTCCCAGTCTTAAACTGGCAAGAAGATCTGGATCTTCGGGCATGAGGTTTTAAGCCTGACAGTCTCTCTGAGTGAGACCTCTGCAGGGGAGCATGATAACCCCGCCATGTAACTCAGGAAGCATGTGTTAGGCACCTACTATTTACTTTGTGCAAGTCCCTGTTCTGGAACTCTAGAGGTTTCAAGAATGAATCTGAGGGACTTCCCTGGTGGTCCAGTGGTTAAAAATCTGCCTTCAGTGCAGGGGGCTCAGGTTTGAATCCCTAGTGGAGGAGACTAAGATCCCACATGCCGCAGAACAACGAAGTCCGTGTGCCCCAACTACTGAAGCCTGCGCGCCAAAACTAGAGAGTCCAGGCACCTTAACGAAGGTCCCACATGATGCAACTAAGACCTGATGCAGACAAACAAATGAATCCATATTTTAAAAGATTATGAGTCTGATATGAATCTTAAGTCTTTTCTAAAAACCTAAGGGCAAAGATAGGGGTGGAAGGAGTGATGAGGGGACCCAATGGCTTCACTACAACGAAGTTGGAAATTTCCCCCTACAGCCAACAGGAATGTAGTTAGTGAGAGACAACCTTCCTAGAGGATCTTCAGTGACATTAAACACAAAACCATGGCATATGGTTCTGACCTCCCCCAGGAGGCACAGCACAGAAATCATCTCCAGGCATTTTTTGCAGACACCTCACCTCTGCAAAACTCTCCCTCATGCTCGGGGGAGCAGGGAGGGCAGTCATTCCGGTTTCTGATAGAATTATGTCTTACATCACTTTGCAGAAGAAAGTTGAACACAGTAGGCCTGGGGCTGCTATCCTCAGAAAGACCTGCTGGCCAGGGGGGCCCTCAGCTGGCATCTGGGAACATGGATTTCATCCCTACCTGATGGGAGTGGCTCACTGCATCTCGAGAGTTTGTACAGACAATGTGATTTATGCCAAACACTTGCTTCCATTCTGGGAGCCTGGGATTTTGGCATGTTCAGGCCACGCCACGTGACCAGCCCCAGTGAAAACCCTGGGCACCGAGTGTCTGAGTATCTTTGGTGGACAACATCCACACATGGGTCGCAACTGGATGCTGGAGAAATTAAGCCTGTCCTGGGCGACTTCACAAGGAGAGGCCTCTGAGAAGCCTGCATTTGGTTTCCTCCAGACTCTGCCATGTGCCTTTCGCTTTGGCGGATTTTCCTTTGTCTCCTTTCCCGGTACTAAATCTTACTTGTAAATACGACTTTACACTGAGTCCTCAGAAAGTCTAAGAGTGAATCAGTGAAACCTGGGGACCCATAACAGTGACCCTATCTAGCATTCCAAAATTTACTGACTGCTCTGAACATCTGTCCTGAAATATTGCCTGGAAATGTACGCCACCCTCCATAACCCCATGCACACATGCACACATTCTCTTTGGTAGCAGACTCAGAACCTGTCTGTATCACACACTTTCCCATGACTGGGGCCTCTTGTCCATCACCAGAAGGCTGAGGCTGCTCCCAGATCTAAAACCACTTCTTTCCCTGACCGGGGGAGTTGTTAGGTCTCTGGTCCAACCAGTCACAAGATTCACCTTGAAGCTCTACTTGCCAATAATCATACTCTGACTATATGCCAGTCTGCTCCAAAGACCAAAGCTCTACCCTGTCACTTTGACTTGTCACTGAAACCCTGCTTGATATAATAACATCCCCAGTCCATCTGGGACTCTGCTTTGATTGTTCTACTGAACAGCACCATGTCACTCTAACTGTGCCTCTTACAACTCCACACTGTTGAAGCATTCCGACAGATGTGGAAGCCAAGAACCAGAAAAACAACCAAACAAATAGAAATACATGAAAACAAACCAAAGAGTCATGTCCACACTGGCCTTAAATTATTGATTTGCTTCAATTATTACTCATACATGTTAGCTTGAGTGGTTGCAATGCTGTCACTGACTTCTATGGAACAGAAGCGCCCTGTGGATTTAAAGCACTCTGCCCTGCAACACCACAGTTTCTAAAATGACTACTTAGAGGTTAGCATGCAATAACCTGGAATTATCAGGATGTGAGATGCAGAAAAAAACATAGCCTTTGGTCTTCTGTACCCCCTTTATTCTGTATGATATCAGAATTGTCCATCATCCATGAACACCCAGATGTAGCTAGGACCGAACCAAAAATTGCTAAAATTATATTTTCTTTATGCACGGTGATAGATTAGGTAGTGAATCAAGGGTGAAAGGAATGAGCAAAGATAGAAGAAAGGTATAGACGTTGTGACACTGGCAAGGTTGTAACCATCACTAAGTACACATGTACTGAAAGATCTCGAGAATGACAATAATAGATTATAAATAGCAAGAGTACAGAGATCATTTCCTTTGTGGATTATCACTACCTGCATTTCTATATCCTTACTATGATTATTCAATCCCAGTAATTAAGTCAGATTTTTTTTCTTCTAAGTAATCCTACATTTTAAATATTCTGCTAGGCCATCTATTAGAAACAGGCATTAATTCTCAATTCTTATTTAGGATATGGGATTACAGTGATGGTGCTTTGTTAAGTCCACCTATTTTGACAATGAAACTAAATATGTATATATGTATTCATACATATACATACATATATTCCCTGATAGCTTAGTTGGTAAAGAATCCGCCTGCAATGCAGGAGACCCCGGTTCAATTCCTGGGTCAGGAAGATCCCCTGGATAAAGGATTCTTACCCAGTATCTTATCCACTCCAGTATTCTGGCCTGGAGAATTCCATGGACTGTATAAACCAGGGGGTCACAAAGAGTTGGACACAACTGAGGAACTTTCACTTCACTTCATATATATTATTTAAATCAATGTATATTCAAATACATATCCAAAAAGTTTTTCACAAATCAAATCTTGATTAAGCACATATTAAATCACTATTTCAAAAGGAACTCTAAAGTTAGCAGACTCTAAAATAAAAATTAGTAACTTTCTTTCATGCATTTACTCTGACTAAAATATTTCTTTTTAACTTATCCTTATCCACAGCTCAGAGTCATAACTGCAGACCCTACACATCACTTAGGGATTAAAGGTAACTTAGTTTCAAGAACTCCAGAGTGTCTTCTCTTTGCTGCTGGCTAAGTCTCATTTATGGATGAACGCGTTACCTTTCTAAACAGTCGGAGTTCATTAAAGGAGCATCCTTGCATTGTGGTTCCAGCACACGTTCAATCAGCAGCCTTCAAGTTTTTCCCTTTCCCTCCAGCTCACTCCTAGAACCCACTACCTAGTTTTTCCCTTTGGAGCAGAAAAATAAACAAAACCTCTCTCTCATTAGGTCAGGCCTGCTTTATCCATATCAGAAGGTGGTACTTCCCCTTCTTATTATTTGCTTAGGAGCCCACTCTAATTTCAATCTTAGCATCTTCCCCAATTCCTGTCTTTAAAAAATGATTAAATCTGAACATAACTCTGGAGTGCTACATTAGCTCATGACCTCGGGTCTTACTTAAAATCTGTTTCAAATATAAAATATTTCACTTAGGGATGAAGAGTTCCTTTTATAAGAATTGGATATTTTTCATGAAAATACTTTTAATGAATCAAATTGTGGTTGAACTTGTACTTAGGATTCTATAGCATTAGACTGGACTGTAGATATTCCTCACTAGCTCTGGGACCTTAGTATTGAAATTAAACTCTCCTCTCTTAGCTTTTGCCTCAATTATCTACAAAATAGGAAGGATAATATTGACTGTAAAGTGTTCTAAGAAGACATGAAACAAGTATTTCATGCGTGACTGAGCACACCGTGAGCACAGAAAATCTGGTAGCTACAAATAACATAGTTCTACACTGTCTAATGCATCTGAACTTTGGGTAAAAGGAAAAAACTTTGTTTAAGAACAATCATGTTCCAATTTTGCCCCTACACCAAGCACCAAATACAGCTCTTCAAGTAAAGCTAGGGTGATCATACATCTCCACTTGCTAGGAAGAGCCTGGCTGATACCTGTTGTCTGGGAGTAATTAATTTTTTTTTAATATTTATTTATTTGGCTATGCTGGGTCTTAGTTGCTGTATGCAAGATCTTTAGTTGCAAAACATGAGATGTAGTTCCCCGACCGGGATCGAACCTGGGCCCCTTATACTGGGAGTGCAGAGTCTTAGCCACTGGATCACCAGGGAAGTCCCCAGGAGCAATCATTAACAGTTCCATCTTTCACTCTCAAAAGATCCAGTTTTGGAGAATAAACTATATAGGCATACTAGTTAAATACAGTTAAGTTGTTAATTGGGCAATTATTTATGACTTTGTGCTTCAGTTTTCTGTAAAACTGAGGAAATACTTGTCTAATACAGCTCACTGATTTATGATCCTACAGATCTTACAAGTATTTTTATCATAAGGGCTACCAAGGAAAATTCATATTTTATGATAACAAACGAGGATTTGCTCTGTCACATAAAAGGATATAAGATTCTTATTTTCTAATCACTTCTTATAAATTTCTCCTCCTCCTAGCCAGAGCCTTCACACATTTTATGATGAACACAAGTGAAAGCCAAAACCAGCAAAGTTCTCTGGTCCTTCTCTTGAAAACCAGCTATGACGGATGACAGAATTTTCACCTTCTCTTAGCTCATAGCACACTCACCAATACCTCCTGTCTGTGCTTAGGGCAGACATCATTAATCAATCACAGAGTTTAGTGCACAGCCCAAAGCTGAGCACAGGCTGTGGGCAATTTAAGAAACTGCTATCAGAGAACTAGTGTTGGTACATAAAACCAATGTTTTCCCTCCTGTTTCATCTCAACACCTTAATTTTATGGTGAAGGGCACTAAAACACTGAGAGAAATGACTTGGCTGAGGGTGAATCTAAGAGTTGTACCCAGGCCACTTGATGTGAAGAACTGACTCATTGGAGAAGACCCTGATGCTGGGAGAGATTGAAGACAGGAGGAGAAGAGGACGACAGAGGATGAGATGGTTGGATGGCATCACCGACTTGACAGACATGAGTCTGAGTAAGCTCCAGGAGTTGGTGATGGACAGGGAATCCTGGCGTGCTGCAGTCCATGGGGTCACAAACAGTCAGACACGACTGAGCAACAGAACTAACTGATACTGACAGATGGCTGGCCTTAAGACAGAGGTTCTTACAGATGAAATTAAAGCAGACAAAAGTATATTTTGAGGCAAACAGCCTACTAAGAGTTTTGGTATCACCCCAAAATATGCTCATAAAACAAATAAGAGTCTCCTTTTCATATTTATTACTCAATGTTAAAACTAAGGTATTAGAGGGAGGAGATGTATGTATACATATAGCTGATTCACCTTGTACAGGAGAAAACAACATTCTAAGGCAATTATACTCAAATTAAAAAGTGCATTACAGATCACCAGCCCAGGTGGGATGCATGAGACAAGTGCTCGGGCCTGGTGCACTGGGAAGACCCAGAGGAATCGGGTGGAGAGGGAGGTGGGAGGGGGGATCAGGATGGGGAATAAGTGTAACTCTATGGCTGATTCATATCAATGTATGACAAAACCCACTGAAATGTTGTGAAGTAATTAGCCTCCAATTAATAAAAAAAAAAGAAAAAAAAAAGTGCATTGGGCATGTTGGGAGCATCTAGTGCTTTTATCAGAATAATACAGAAATATCTGGGTATCCATTTGATACTTGGGCATATATTCTACTTCTTTGCTTATTTTTTTCTCAAGAGAGAAGCAGTGTTCAAAATTATTACTATAGCAATTATAAAAACTGTAAAGTTGGCAAAAAAAAAAGTTAAACAAACAAAAAAACCCACTAAGACATTTACAGAGACCTACAAGGCTCTACAGGATCTTCTATGACACTATCTCCTCCTGCCCCTCACTGCAGCCACACTGGCCTCCTTAGGGTCTTCCTCACATGTGCCCAGCACACCCTCACCTCAGGGCCTTTGCACTAGCCGTTCCCTCTGTCCAGAATGTTCTTCCCCAGATATCCATGTGCGTGTCCCTGTGTGTGTTCTCTCACTATTACATTCTCAGCATCTAAGTGGTACCAGGCATACTGCTGGCTCTCGACACACGTGGAATTTCATATTTACAAGATAAAAGAGGCACCCATAGAGATATGGAAGATACAAATGTTTGTGATGGTTTAGTAACACAAACCACCAAACAACTTTCTAGTGTGTCTGTCTGAGGAGTGTCCAGAATTCTACAGCACTGGCTCTAAAGCAGGTCAGAACCCCATCAGCAGGAAGGAAGTCTGAGTGTCTTTGCCTAAAAAATGAAGCCTTTTCATGAAGTAATTAGGAATAAGTTGAAAGATACACACATGTCTTTGCGGTCTCACAAAGTCAAGGGTAAAGACTATCCAACCAGTAGAGGCTCGAAGTACCCTATAATCTGTGAATTTAAGACAGACAGAAAACTGACTGGTTGGCTGCTTTGAGGGAATTTATGTCAAGAATGCAGTTGTATCTACATTGGGTTTTCTTAAAGGTGATTATAGTCACTTCAGGAAATACATTGTCATCCTTAACTGTGTCCGATTCCTCTGAATGCCTGAAGAACTAGCTTGCATGTATCCATACAACCTAGCACTTGAGTTTAATCTTGGTTTACAGATAGCAACTTGGGGCTTCCCTTGTGGGTCAGCTGGTAAAAGAATCTACCCACAATGCGGGAGACCTGGGTTCGACTCCTCAGTTGGGAAGATCCCCAGGAGAAGGGAAAGGCTACCCACGCCAGTATTCTGGCCTGGAGAATTCCATGGATTGTGTTGTCCATGGGGTCACAAAGAGTCGGACACGACTGAGCAATTATAGTCACTTCAGAAAATACACTGTCATCCTTAACTGTCATCAATTCCTCTAAATGCCTGAAGAACTAGCTTTCACGTATCCACACAACTTAGCACTTGACTTTAATCTTGTTTTATAGAGAGCAACTTATTTTTATGTGTAGATCGCCACTCTCTAACTAAATTCTAAGAAACTTAAGGGTAGGAACTACATCTGTTCCTTGCTTTGTGTCCTCCTGGTTGGTCTCAGCCACACATTAGATGTCCCCAAATCTTTAACACTCCATTTGTGGGAGAGTTGTTTCTTCTTTGACCATGTACCTAAGAATGGCAAATATCTCTGAAGGACATTCTTTCTCAGCCAGCATGGATAAAGGAGTATGGTAAGGAAGACACAAAAGAAAAAGATAAGATCTATCCCAGAGAAGGTCAGGATGAAGCTGAAAAGATGGATGTGAGAGCATATAAATATTCCAGAGCACAACAGTAGAGAAATAATCTAGAGGAAACTAGACTGGCCTTGGAATCCAGGGAAGGTTTCCAGAAGTCAGAGGAGGAGATGGTGGCTTACAGATGTTAAGACTAAACTGAATAACATCCTTCTCTGGATTTTTTTTTTCATTTTTAAAAATTTTATATTTTGGCAAAATAGCACAGCTTGCAGGGTCTTAGTTCCCCGACCAGGGATCGAACCCTTGCCCCTGGCAGTGGAAGCATAGTGTCCTAACCACTGGACCACCAAGGAAGTCCCCAGATTATTTCTCAATTCTCACTTCTAATCCATCATGTGTGTTTAAGTATATAAATGTTAGTCCCTCAGTCATGTCCAACTCTTTGTGACCCATGACGGTAGCCCTCCAGGCTTCTCCGTCCATGGAATTCTACAGGCAGAAATACTGGAATGGGTTGCCATTTCCATCTACAGGGGATCTTCCTGACCCAGGGATCAAACCCAGGTCTCCTGCATTGCAGGCAATTTCTGTACCATCTGAGCTACCAGGGAAGCACCCAGCATATGCTTGGTCATTTCCAACTGGATCATGGAGAAAATGAACAGATTGAATTTCACCACAAAAGGAACCTTGCTGTACTGATTGACAACATCCCTCAGAAAAAATGAGAATTTTCTGGGCCACCAGAGCCTAGGAATTTCACCAGGAATTCTCAGCAATCATAACAGAGAGGAACTGATGGACCCAAATGAAAATAAGAAGACACCAAGTCCTCCTTTTTTCCTCTCCATATATCATACTCAGTCATTTACACATTTATTAAGCTAACAAATAATAAAGCAGCTACTATGTGCCAAAAGGAGAAGAGTGGTCCATAGACCAACAGGATCCATGAGTTCACAGATCTTTCACAGAGCAGTCACTCCTTGGTAACATCAAAAATCAGCTCTTATCTTCTCTCAGTTTAAACATGTGTCAGATGCAATAGGCACTGTTTTAGATGACCACCAGACAGGGCACCTAACTATCCATGGCCCTAGAAAGAAACAGGCAGGAAGGAGTTCAGAAATTATCCAAACCATGTCTTCATTTCCCAGATGAGAGCTGACTTGAACGAAGAAACTGGGTAAGAAATAGCCTAGACTGAACCACAGGTCTCCCCACTCCATCTTCACTACCACTTTACCCTCCCTGGGGCTCCAATCCAACCTCAATCCTATTTTTAAAGTTGTCTAACAACCTGGAGCTACATTTGATATTCCTACTGAAGTCCGAGACAGAATAATTATTTCTAGCTTTGGAGGATGGTTTGCTATCCTCTCTGCAGCAGAGGTAATTGCATTTTACCTGGCAAACCTTCTGCAGCAGCCCCCCAAAAGGCGACGGTCAGCAACCTGCAGCCAGCCAGTGCCCACAACTAGTCCCCCTGGCAAAGCCTCAGATGCGCATCATGCCTTTGGAGAGCGCAAATTCAGAATTAAGGTGGCAAACCAAGCCTGCTACTGACATCGACTCAACATCCTCACACTTTATCACCTTACAGTAATTGCATCTCAGGTGGCTTTTCCTCAGCGCTGCTGGTTTCAAAATAAAAATTTTAATTTCAAGGTAGCACTGTAATTTATCACGCCTGTTCCTTTTGTAGAGTAAAAAGCCGTGTAATCTCTCTTCAGGCAAACGAGCTCTTGTTGCTGTGATCAGCGGTGCCCTCCGTCATGGGGACATGCTCTACCTTAATCAGGTTATAATTAGAAGGTGAGGAGAATGGTGGTGTTTACAAATAGGATTTGAAATGAGGCAGCCACTGTGAGATCTGTCTGGAACTTGTAGCATCTGGCTTCATTCATCCTTCAGAAACAGAAAGGCACTATGTCATCCATGCCTGTGGCAGAGAAGGAACCCTTCCCTTTAGATCATGACAGGGGGAGGTTGGATGCTAGATGCTGCTAGGTGTGTAGTGTAAGGTGTGCAGGGATAATTAAGCACAGAGGCTGAAGGAGGTGAAGAGTCCTGCCACTACAATCACCCTTTCAAGGGAGAAAGGTCCCAGAGAGGTGACTGATAGAGGTGGGTTAGTTCCATGAATTTTAAAGCTTTGTTCCAGGCCTGCTCCCCATCAGGTGAACTCCTAGATAAGGCAGAAGTTCCTGCTGTACACGACACGTGGAAGATTATTTACTGGGGGACTTCCGTGGTGGCCCAGAGGCTAAGATCCTGAGCTCCCAATGCAGGAGGCCTGGATTCCACCCATGGTCAAGGAACTAGATCCCACACACTGCAACTAAAGATCCTACACATCACAATGGAGATCAAAGATACAGTATGCCACAACTAAGACCTGGAGCAGCCAAATACATAAATATATATATATATATATTTTAAAAAGAGTATTTATTGGACATCTTCATACATTTGGAACTGTGCTAGGCAGTGTGATCTTATAAGTAAAGACAATGGACAAAACCCCTGCCCTCATTAAATCAACATTCTGTGAGGCTTAATGAACAAGAAGGCAAGTCAATCAAATCAGAATTACAGATTGTGGTTAGGGCTCCCTGGGAAAGAATGAAGATGATGCAATAGAGAATAACTGGGCAGGGAGTGAAGGGAAGCCATCCTCAAACACGGACGACTTCTTGGAGGAGATGACATCTGAACTGAGACCTGAATGGTAAGGTCAAGCCATGTGAGAAGAGCCACTAGCACCATTCCTGTGTTAAAGGGGGGCAATGTGCTTATTAAGTGCCTAGGACCGTGCCCAGTTTCAACTACTCCACAGTCCACAGAAACTCTCCACCAGAGACTCTGATTTGTGTTTTCTCTCTTTTAATTCTGATAACTCCAAGAGGAAGGTGTAAGTCAGCACCCCCACTTTATAGAAGAATAACTGAGGCACCAAGAGTCTAACTGACTTTCCCATAACCAAACATCTGGTAAATGGGGAAGCTGGGACTTGATGGTTCACTGCTGAAATCTGCATTCTTATCTGGTATGATGCTACCTCTCAGGGATGGATCTCAATACAACATAAAAGCCAAGATTCAGGGTTAGACAGATACCTCTTAAAAGTTAGCAATGAAATCTTAGACATGTCAGCTCATCTCATACTTAGATTTCTCAACTGTGAAGTAACCATAGCAGAAAGCAGATCCAGGTGCCTCACGCAGTATCAGAGTACGCAAGCTCCTTGAGAGAAAGGAATTTCTTCAATTGTAAAGTGGTACCACTGTGAAGAGTCAGAGGAAGATAGCCATCCTCAAGAAGAGCCACTGCTTCATTCGTCATCACTACTGGTGGGCCACAGTCCATGGGATTGCCAACAGTTGGACGTGACTGAGTGCGTGCACGCGCACACACAGACACGGAGTTAACATACTTATTTTGATGCCTGAGATGTATGTAGAAACAGATGGAATACCTTCTGCCTGGGTTTTCTCAATTGGCCTTTCAAAGTTTTGAAGAGAAGGAGACCTCAAAAATCTGCCCATCTTTAAGCCTTTCCCACCCTATGGAAAAAGAATCCCAGGAATCCCAGATTTGCTCACTTCTGACCCCACCCATGTCTTTATGTCCAGGTGGTTCCTTGCATATTACTGAACTATAGCCAGTTATGTGAAAACCTGTGAAAAGATGAGGGGTTTTGGTTTGTTGTTGTTATTATTTTTTTTTTAATCTTTCCATCCTCCTGTCAGTGCCCATGTGTTTTCTCCTTTGCTTCCTGTCTGTTTCTGCTCCCTTAACTTCCTGTATACTGTCTGCCCCTGTAACAAAGATTCCATGCAGTTGTCCCCTCTCCATCAAAACTCATTTTTGGGGACTTTCCTGGTGGTCCAGTGGGTAAGACTCTGTGTTGTCAATGTAGGGGGCCTGGGTCTGATCCCTGGTCAAGGAAGTAGATCCCACAGGCCACAACTAAGAGTTTGCATGATGCAAAAGACTGGATGCAGCCAAATAAATAAATTAATTTAAAAAAAAAAAACTCATTTTTCCTGTGTCCAGTGATTCAAGCAAGCTCTACCTAAGTCAGGGGTCATTAACCTCCAGGATCTAATGCCTGATGATCTGAGGTAGAACTGATACAATAATAGAAATTAAGTACACAATAAAAGTAATGTGCTTAAATCATCCCAAAACCATCCCCCACTCTTTGGTTAGTGGGAAGACTGTCTTCCATGAAACCAATCCCTGGTGCCAAAATGGTTGGGGGCTGCTGGCCTAAGTGATGGTCAGGTTTCTCTAATGAGCAGATACCATCATCTTCCATCCATCCAAACAGCCCTTTAAAGTCTACACAGTTCTGTACACAAATGATCTAAGACAGCATGGCAGTCTTCTGTGTTAGGTAGTCATCCCATTGCACAGCGGCAGAATCCAGTTTACGTGTTTGAAACCATTTGCTCAACATGATTCAGCTAGTTTGAGACAATCTTGAACTTGAACCAGATCTTGGGATTCCAAGAACAGAGTTCTTTCCACTCTATTATACTGCCTACCAACCAAGTATCAATAAATGAACTTTCCCCCACACTGGAATTTTCAAGATGGCATTCATGAATGTCTGAAATCATAGCAAAATGTTAAGTGTATGATTTTTAAACAGACTTTTGGGGAGAGAAAGTGTCCTTCACTTTAATATTCATCTGATTATGAAAGACATCAAGACTCAAAATTGTTAAAAAGTGCTGTGAATCTAAGTGATGAGATATTCGCTCCCATTTGTCCAGCCCAGGAAGGTAATGAGTCTTATTAACATTCCAAGGAGGTCGACTTCCTCTATTCATCCTTAGCTGGGCTCTGTTATACAACTGCATGCTTAGATTAAAATTGAAAGCTAGGAATAAAATTACTTCTACTCCTATTTAAAAAACTAATTTCCACTTTTTAATCATCACTCTTTAATGTATTTTAAGGCTAGGAGAGGGAAGGGGTCAGAGAGCACAGATCTAAGAGGGGTACTAGAGCCTCATATACAAGTCCAGTAAATTGTCCTTCCTTCCTTTCCCCAATGCTCTCTCAAGGACTTAATAGTTTTCAGAGTTAGCTCTAAGGAATATAAGGATGGTACTCACTGTTAGGGTATAATGGGGTGGGCAGGGTGGGGAAGGAATAAAGGATGCATTAGTCTGGGTTCTCCCAGAGACAGAACCAATAGAACGGACACACAAATACATACACACACATATACATACCCCCACACACATATACATACATACACACATATATAGTATATGCACACACAATAGGATATATACATAGAGAGAAAATTTTAAGAAATTTGCTCACACAATAACTGTTGAGGCTGATAACTCCAAACTCTCAGAAAAGCTGATGCTGCAGTTCATATATGAAGGCTATCTGCTACAGAATGCCTCCTTGCTCGAGGGAAGTCCGTCTTTTTGTTCCATTAGGGCCTTCAGCTGATCAGATGGAGCCCACCACATCATGGAGGGCAATCTGCTTTACTCAAAGTCCACCTAATTAAAAGTCAATCCCTCCCAGAAATACCCAGAATAATGTCTGACTATCTGGGCACTCTAACTTAGCACATAAAATTAACCTTCATAGTCAAATTTTGTCTACCATCTCCCCATCCCCACCTGAGCAAGGGCACCTCAATATTGTTTTCTTTTGAAGCTTAGGATTTTGTTTGAAAGTTGATTTTGCTACACAATAGTAAGAATAATCATTTTTAAAGGTTTGATCTAGTGTTCGAAAGGTTGTTGCTGAACCACGAAAGACACTGGGATTCTTGGCCTCCGGAGGAGAAGAATTCAATCCGGGGCCAGAGACGAGGCTTGATTGCTTGGAGCTTTTGTGTAATAAAGTTTTATTAAAGTATAAAGGAGATAGAGAAAGCTTCTGACATAGACATCAGAAGGGGGATGGAGAGTGCCCCCCTTGCTAGTCTTAGCAATGGAGTTATATGCCTTTTATTAGTTATTACAATGAATCAAAAGAATGTCTGGAGGTTGTAAAGATCTTACTAGACCCACTCCCATAATTTACATTTTAAAATAACAGGATTAATGCTGGAGAGGGTGTGGAGAAAAGGGAACCCTCTTACACTGTCGGTGGGAATGCAAACTAGGACAGCCACTATGGAGAACAGTGTGGAGATTCCTTAAAAAGCTGGAAATAGAACTGCCATATGACCCAGCAATCCCACTTCTGGGCATACACACTGAGGAAACCAGATCTGAAAGAGACACGTGCACCCCAATGTTCATCGCAGCACTGTTTATAATAGCCAGGACATGGAAGCAACCTAGATGCCCATCAGCAGATGAATGGATAAGGAAGCTGTGGTACATATACACCATGGAATATTACTCAGCCATTAAAAAGAATTCATTTGAACCAGTCCTAATGAGATGGATGAAACTGGAGCCCATTATACAGAGTGAAGTAAGCCAGAAAGATAAAGAACATTACAGCATACTAACACATATATATGGAATTTAGAAAGATGGTAACGATAACCCTATATGCAAGACAGAAAAAGAGACACAGATGTACAGAACAGACTTTTGGACTCTGTGGGAGAAGGTGAGGGTGGGATGATCTGAGAGAACAGCATCGAAACATGAATATTATCAAGTGTGAAACAGATCACCAGTCCAGGTTGGATGCATGAGACAAGTGCTCTGGACTGGTGCACTGGGATGACCCAGAGGGATGGGATGGGGAGAGAGGTGGGAGGGGGGTTCAGGAAGGGGAACACATGTAGATCCATGACTAACTCATGTCAATGTACGGCAAAAACCACTACAATAGTGTAAAGTAATTAGCCTCCAACTAATAAAAATAAATGGAAAAAAAAAAAAAAAAAGAACTATCCTATGACCCAGCAATCCCACCCCTGAGCAAGTATCTGGAGAAAAGCATAATTTGAAAAGATACACACACCCAACATTCACTGTAGCATTACTTACAATAGCCAAGACATGGAAACAGCCTAAATGTCCAATATGTATGTATAATGGAATATTAGTCATAAAAAAGAATGAAATAACACGATTTACAGCAACACTGATGGACCTGGAGATTATTATATTATGTAAGTCAGAGAAAGACAAATATGATATTGCTTATATGTGGAATCTAAAATAATAATGCAAATGAACTTGTTACAAAACAGAAATAGAATTCACAGATGTAGGAAACAGACTATGGTTCCCAACAGGGAAAAGAGGGATGGGGTAAACTGGGAGATTGGGATTTGAGAGTATTAACTATATATAAAATAGATAACTAATAAGACCCTACTGTATAGCACAGGCGACTCTACTCAATACTCCATAATGATCTCTATGGGAAAAGAATCTTAAAGAAAAAAGTGGATGTATCTGTATGTATAACTGATTCACTTTGCTGTACACCCAAAACTCACACAACACTGTAAATCAACTATAGTCCAGTAAAAAGTATTAAAAATCCTTAAAAAAAATAAAATAAAATAACAGGATTAGCCAGAAGGTTTTCGGGAAGGAGAAACTGTCCTCAAGCAGGATACATTTTTGTTGTATGATCCCTAGTACAGAGTTTAAACTGAGTTGTGTAATTGACTAAGACTAAGGAATGTAGAGGAAAAAAGTTTGTCCTTTCCTCCTCCTTGAGGATTCCAGACCCTTCTCTCCTTGGGGACTTCCATGTTTTTCTCAGCCTTCCATGGTTTTCTCATTGATCTAAGGGTAGCATTTAAAAATCATGTCTCTTGCCAAAAAAGCATAAATGACTTCTACCTGTTCCCAAAACCTCGTATCATGCTTCTTGTCCTGCCACTGTTTTCATTCCAACTACATCGGGCTTCTCTCCATACCTTGTTTGCCCCTAGCTCCCTGACACCACAGAGCCTTTGAACATGCTGTTTCCTCTGCTGTGAGTATCTTTCCCTTCCCTTTGTCAAGTTCTTGACTCCTACTCAAATACCTTAAACACCAACTGCTCAGGAAAGCCCTTCTTGATCTCCCTGGCTAGATCAAATTCCCCTATTAGAAGCTTTCATAGTACCATGTATCTCTTATCTATAGTACTTAGAATACTAGCAAATCCACATTTGTTGCTGTAATACATTTACAATGTCAAACACACTCTGTACTCTATTCCCAGTGACTGCCATAGTATTTATATTCAGCAAATATTTGCTGGATAAATAAAGCATGCTACTCCATGATCAATATAGTTGTCGGTAATTCTGAAGCACAATACTTCCAAAAAATTTCCCTTCCCATTTTGATCATTCTAAGTTCAAATTGTCTATAAAGAAAGACCTTGTTAAGGAATTCCTCATCTTTTTCTTTCTGCCACTTACAATGCAAGGCTTGGGAAGCAATGCCCCATTGCAAACCACCTTCGGATGCCATGTCCTGACTTCCAGAGGCACTTTGCTCTACTAACACGTGGAGCAGATTCCACATTGTCACAGAAGCAAAATAAATCTTTTGTTCTCACTCTGGGAAATGATCTCATTAATGAAATCTGTAGCCCTGCATTATGCACAAGCAATTGATTTCAATGCATACAGTATACTGGCTCTCAGGTTTAAAACATCTCCACTTCAGTAGTAATGTTTTTTGCTCTATCCATAAGGGGAAAGCTTTGTCTCTGACACTGAGTCCAAGTACTGACTCAACTGAAGCCTTTCTTTGTGACAGTGCAAGTTATCTTTTAAAAAAGATAATTTAGAGCACCCCCACCGGGCCCCATCTCCTTGTCAAACAAAAGCCAAACCACTGAGCTCAGAATTCAAGGCCCTAGGATTAGGCACCAACCTGCTTTGACATCCTCCCTTCTTGGTGTTACCCTGGTGGCTCAGATGGCAAAGAATCTACCAGCAATGTGGGAGATCCCAGGTTCAATCCCTGGGTTGGGAAGAGCCCCTGGAGAAGGAAATGGCATAGACAGAAGAGCCTGGTGGGCTACAGTCCATAGGGATGCAAAGAGTTGGACACAACTTAGCAAGGCAATGCCAAAGAATGCTCGAACTACCGCACAATTGCACTCATCTCACACGCTAGTAAAGTAATGCTCAAAATTCTCCAGGCCAGGCTTCAGCAACACGTGAACCATGAACTTCCAGATGTTCAAGCTGGTTTTAGAAAAGGCAGAGGAGCCAGAGATCAAATTGCCAACGTCTGCTGGATCATAGAAAAAGCAAGAGAGTTCCAGAAAAAAACATCTATTTCTGCTTTATTGACTATGCCAAAGCCTTTACTGTATGGATCGCAATAAACTCTGAAAAATTCTTAAAGAGAGGGAATACCAGACCATCTGACCTGTCTCTTGAGAAACCTATATGCAGGTCAGGAAGCAACAGTTAGAACTGGACATGGAACAACAGACTGGTTCCAAATAGGAAAAGGAGTATGTCAAGGCTGTATATTATCACCCTGTTTATTTAACTTCTATGCAGAGTACATCATGAGAAATGCTGGGCTGGAAGAAGCACAAACTGGAATCAAAATTGCCGGGAGAAATATCAATAACCTCAGATATGCAGATGACACCACCCTTATGGCAGAAAGTGAAGAGGAACTAAAAAGCCTTGATGAAAGTGAAGGAGAGTGAAAAAGTTGGCTTAAAGCTCAACATTCAGAAAACTAAGATCATGGCCTCTGGTCCCATCACTTCATGGGAAATAGATGGGGAAACAGTGGAAACATTTAATTTGGGGGGTTCCAAAATCACTGCAGATTGGTGATTGCAGCCATGAAATTAAAAGACACTTACTCCTTGGAAGGAAAGTTATGACCAACCTGGATAGCATATTTAAAAGCAGAGACATTACTTTGCCAACAAAGGTCCATCTAGTCAAGGCTATGGTTTTTCCAGTAGTCATGTACGGATGTGAGAGTTGGACCACAAGAAAGCTGAGCGCCAAAGAATTGATGCTTTTGAACTGTGGTGTTGGAGAAGACTCTTGAGAGTCCCTTGGACTGCAAAGAGATCCAACCAGTCCATCCTAAAGGAGATCAGTCCTGGGTGTTCATTGGAAGGACTGATGCTGAAGCTGAAACTCCAATACTTTGGCCACCTCATGCGAAGAGTTGACTCATTGGAAAAGACCCTGATGCTGGGAGGGATTGGGGGCAGGAGGAGAAGGGGACGACAGAGGATGAGATGGCTGGATGGCATCACCGACTCAATGGACATGGGTTTGGGTAGACTCTGGGAGTTGGTGATGGACAGGGAGGCCTGACGTGCTGCACTTCATGGGGTTGCAAAGAGTCGGATATGACTGAGCAACTGAACTTGAACTTGAACTTGGACTTGAGGGTGGGGACTGGTTTCCAGGAGATCCAAACTGGTGATTATTGCTCTTATGTAGTCACTCAGTGTCCTATTCTTATGACCCCATGGACTGTATCCCATCAGGCTCCTCTGTCCATGGGATTCTCCAGGCAAGAACACTGGTGTGGGTTGCCATTTCCCCCTCCAGGGATCAAATCCGTATCTTCTACATTGGCAGGCAGATTCTTTACCATCTGAGACACCGGGGAAGCCCCAACCAGGTGATGAGAGGACTGGAAATTTCCTGTCCATCCCCCTGACCTCAGAAGAGAAAAGAGAGCCTGGAGGTTGAATCAATCACCAATAGCCAATGGTATAATCAATCATGCCTATGTAATGAAGCCTCCATAAAAAAACAAAATTACGAGTTTTCCAGAACTTCTGGGTTGCTGGTTGAATAAGTGGAGATTTGGGGAGAGGGCACACTTTAAGAGGACATGGAAGCTCTACATCCTTATTCTATACCTTGCCTTAGGAATCTCTTCCAACTGGCTGTTTATGAGTTATATATAATAAACCAATGCTCTAGTAAGTAAAATGTCTCCCTAAATTTTGTGAGTGGTTCTAGCAAATGAATCAAGCTGAAGGAGGTTGTCATTGGAACCTCCAATCTATAGCCAGCAGGTCAGAAGCACAGATGACAACCTGGACTTGTGGTTGGACTGAGTTAGGGGAGAGGGCCAGCCATGTAGAATTGAGCCCTTAACCTGGGGGATCCAAAGCTGTCTCCAGGTAGACAGTGTCAAACTGAATTGAATTGTAGGACATCCAGCTGATGTCAGAGAACTGCTTCGTGTTGTGGAGAACTCCCACAACATGTTTCTCATTTCAAAGTACTGCCATGATTTTCCAAGTTAACTATTATCTGGGTTTACTGAGTTGGTTAACCTGTGCAGGCCCCCTGACTCAGCCCAAGCCTAAAAAGAAAATAGATAGTATAGAGTTTCAGGAAGTGAGGACATTAGGATTGACTTTTGGGGTGTGTCAAACTCATTGGAGTGTTCACATCTGGTGAGAATCTCTCTCTAAATGAGACTCTTCTCACTTTGGCTGATGTCTAAGCTGTGTCCAAGGACTCCTTGAAATTGAGCACTGTTGTATATTCATTTATGTATCTCTCAAAATGCCCAACACAAAGCTCTACACACATTGCACGTTCAATCAATGACTGTGTACTGAGCTGATGATGCCCTCCATCAAAACTTCTTTTCTCCTCAGTCCATTCATCCAGTATTTCCCTGCTCAAAGCATACATCAAGTCACTGAGATGCCTAATCTTCCTTAAATTCTCAAGCCTCTGTTCAGATATTTCCTGGGGTTCCTGTTAGCACCGCATGTCTGCTGTTGCTGGTCCCTTTCTCTCGCAACTGAGAAAACCTATGCTGGTTCTACCAAGTGGATGGGACTTACATTTCCTGCATGATACCAGTTTAATCATAGCCGGGATCTCTAAGGAGACTGCATGTATGTAACCTCTGGTCAGTGGATAGTAGCTCTCTAGAAAACCACAAGGATTCTGCAACTGGCTCAACAGGGAAGAGAGCTGTGATTGATTATTGATGTCTGCCATGGGACATGCAGGGACCACCCTGCATTTGCCACACTTAACCAATAAAGCATGATTCATGCTGTGGCATGAGTTTCCCTCACAGTACCCCACAATGGAAGCCTTAAAATAATTTCTGTAAATATTCCTTTTGGTGTTTAAAAGTTGTTTTTCCTTGTTGTCTCCCCTGTTTTCTCTGTACAAAAATGTGTGTGATTGTATCTGTATGTGTTTGGCTTTGTTACATAATAAACTATGAATTTTTCTTTACTGTTTCTGACATATTTATTTTTATCATAAAAATTATCCTATTCCAGTATTATAGAAGCTTACATCCATCATTTTAAGTAGTATTTTAAAAGTTATTTTTGTATTAAAATTGGAGATCTACCTGGGATTTATTTTGGTGTAAAAAGTGAAATAGGGAAACACTTTACTTTTTTCCCATGTAAAAAATCATCTTTGCATAAATTATCAAATATTTTCCTCCATTAATATAGGTGGCCTTTTGGATCTAATACTGAATTCCATTACACCTTACTCTTTACCCTGCCTGTTTCTATGCTATTAGTATAATAGTTCAATTACTGTGGTTTTATAATACATTTTAATGACTCATAGAACATGTTTTCTCTGTATTTCTCTCATTTTCAGCAATTAAGGGTGATCTTACATGTTTATTCTTTCCAAGAGACTTTGGAACCATTTTTTAAAATTAGGGGGGTGTGGGGGAAAGATTTCATGGGAATTTTAATGAATTTTGTCTTTATAGATTACATAAAGGATAATTTAGTTCTTTATAAAATCTTCCCACCCCCACCCAAATAATTATCCTTTAATATTCCAAGGTGTCCTTTGTTATCACTCAGCAAAGTTTTATTCTTATTTTTATTAATACTCAGAGTATTTCTTCTGAAGTTTATACCTAGATAACTTATGCTTTCAACATGACTGAGGAAAAATAATCTTTTATCCAATACCTTCTCTAGCTGATTTCTGTTGATGTTTAAAAGAAAGTTATTTTTTGTACATTGTTTTGGTTATTGTACATGTTGCTAAATTTACTGTGTCTGGAGTTATTAGTAGATTTTCATTGTTGTTGTTTTATATTAAAAGATCATATGATCATATAATTTCCCTTTTTATTTTCCAAAACCAATTCCTCTTACTTATTTCTCTTGTATAAACACATGGGCTATCACTGTCAGAAAAATGTTCAAAAGCAGGGGAAAGAGTGAACTTACCCCTGGTCTCACTTCTGAGATAAAGGAAACTTTCTAGTGTTTAAAAGAAAAACCTAGACTCATTATCTGTTATCTACAAGAAATCTACTATAAACATAAAGACTTTAAAATTTTAACAATAAAAGGATGGAGAAAGATATGCCATGCTAATGCTAATCAAAAGAAAGCTGAAGTAACTATATTAACTTTAAGTAAAGTAGACTTTAGACCAAGAAAAATTATACAGGATAAAAAATAGCATTATACATGATTTAAAAGGTCAATTTCCCAAAAAGACATAAAAATCCTCAATACACCTATCAACAGACCATTAAAATACATGAGAAAAAAGCTTTAGAACTGAAAGAAACAAATCTAATATTATACTTGAAGATTTCAACATTCTTCTTTCAGCAATTAACAGATCTAGCAGGCAGTAAAGTCAGTAAAGATATAGTAACATCCAGTAAACATACACAAAAATAGACCACATTCTAGGCCATAATACACATCTTACCATATTTAAGAGAACAGAAATCATACAAAGTCTGTTCCCAGACCACGTGGAATTAAGCTAGAAATCAATAATACATAGCTGGAAAATCTCCAAATACTTGGAGATTAAACAAAATATCTCTCTCTCTCCTCTTCTTTTTTTTTTTTTTTTTTGAACCACAAAACACTTCTGAGTGACACATGGATCAAAGAATTCAAGAGAAATTAACAATTATTTGAGCTGAATGAAAATGAAACTGCAACTTATCAAAATCTGTGAGATGTAGTGAAAGCAGTACTTAAAAGAAAATTTATAGTATTAAAAGCATATATTACAAAAGAAGAAAACTCTAAAATCAATTATTTAAGCTTTTGCTGTAGGAAACTAGAGAAAATTTAAGCCTAAAGCAAGCAGAATAAACAGTAAAAATTAGAGCAGAAATCAGTGAATTTGAAAACAGAAATATAATAAGAAAATCAACAAAACCAGAAGTTAGTCTTTTTAAAGGATCAGTAACATTTATAAATCCCCAGCCAGGCTAACCAAGAAAAATGAGACAAAAAAATTTATAAATATCAGAAATCAAAGAGGGGTTATCCTTAATGAGCTTATGGAAGTTTAAAGGGAAAAAAAGGAGTATTACAAAAATCCTATGCCCAAAAGTTGATAATTTAGATGAAATGGACAAATGCCTTGAAAGGCACATGTTACCAAATTTCACACAAAGTGAAATACATAATTGAAATAGGCCTACATCTACTAAAGCAATTGAATAATTAATAGCTTTCTAGAAAATGAAGTACCAGGCCCAGAACATATCACTGGTGAATTCTACCAAATATTTAAGGAAGCAAGAATACCAATTTTCTATAGTCACTTCCAAAAAAAAGAAGAACACAAAATACTTCCAAACTCATTCTATGAGGCCAGCATTACCCTGATACCAAAACTGGGTAAAAACATTTTAAGAAAGGAAAACCACAGGTCAATATCTCTCATGAACATAGACACAAAAATCCTCGAAAAAAATTTTTGCAAATTCAACACAACAATGCATAAAAAAGATTATGTATGCAGGATGATCCAATATTGGGGGGAAAATGTAAGCCACCTTATCAACAGGTAAAGAAAAAACTATTTGATTCTATCTATTGACACACACACAAAAAAAAGAAAAAATCTAATACCCATTCATGTTTAAAAAAATAAAATAGAAACTCTCAGGAAACTAGGAGTAAAGAGGAACTTCCCCAGCTTGATGATGAATATCTACAAAAAGCTATACCTAACAGTGTAAGGGGGCTTCCCAGGTGGTACTAGTAGTAAAGAATCCACCTGCCAATGCAGGAGACTCAGGTTTGATCCCAGTCAGGAAGATTCCCTAGAGGAGGGCATAGCTTGCCTGGAGCTTGCCAATATGCTTGCCTGGAGAATCCCATGGACAGAGGAGTCTGGAGGGCTACTGTCCATAGGGTCACAAAGAGTCAGACATGACTGAAGTGATTTTGCACGCATGCATGAATGTTGTAAAACTGGATGCTTCCCCCACCAAAATCAGGAGCAAAGCAAGGCTTTCCTCTTTCACAAATCCTATCAATTATCATATTGTAAGTTCTAGCTAATGTAATAAGACTAGAAAAAAATAAAATGTACACAAATTGAGAAAGAATAAACACTATGTTCATAGATGACATAATAGTATATGTAGAAAATCTCAAGGAATCAATAAAATATTCTTGGAACTAATAAGCAAGTACAACAAAGTCACAGAATACAAGGTTAATATAGAAGTCAGTTGCTGTCCTATATATCAAGAATGAACAAGTAGAGTTCAAAAAAAATGTTAAATATCACTCACAATGGCACTCCAAAAGATGAAATAGTTAGGTCTAAATCTAATTGAATATGTATGGGATCTATAAACTGAAAACTACAAAGTTCTGATGGAAGATGTCAAGGAAGATCTAAGGAAATAGAGAAATATTTGATGTTCATAGAATGGAAGATTCAATAGTGTTAAAATATCAGTTCTTCCCAGCTTGGCCTATATATACAGCACAACAAATTAACTCTAAAGTCATCAACAAACTGATTCTATAGTGTACATGAAAAGGAGAAACATCTAGAATAGCCAAGATAATACTGAACTAAAAGAACAAAATTGGAGGCCTGATACTATGTGATTTCAAGACTTGCTAATACAACTAAGGTAATCAAGATAGCATGTTATTGAGGAAAGAATAGACATATAAATCAGTATAATAAAACTGAAAGCCCAGAAAACATGTGTAGTCAATTGATCTTTGATAAATGAGCAAATGGAAATAGAGAAAAAATAGTCTTTTCAACAAACAGTGCTCAAACAATTGGATATCCATAAACAAAAATGAATGAACCTACACATAGACCATATATCTTCAACAAAAATTAACTTCAAAAAGATCATCTGAAACAAAACTATACAACTTCTAGAACATAGGAAACAATCTAGTTAACCACTGGTTTGGCAGTGAGTTTTTAGATAGAATGGACTTCCCTGGTGGCTCAGATGGTAAAGCTTCTGCCTACAATGTGGGAGACCCGGGTTCGTTCCCTGGGTCAGGAAGATCTCCTGGAGAAAGAAATGGCAACTCACTCCAGTATTCTTGCCTGGAAAATCCCATGAACCTGGTAGGCTACAGTCCATGGGGTCGCAGAGTCAGACATGACTGAGCGACTTCACTTCACTTCACTTTTAGATAGAATACAAAAGCATGATACACCAAAGCATGATACAGCAAAGAAAAAATTGATAAATTGGTCTTGATTAAAACTTTAAAACTTCTCTACAAAAGAAACTCTGAGAGCATCGAAAGATAAGCAACAATCTAGGAAAGCATAATGGCAAAGCAAAAGCATGAAGGTATTGTATTCAAAATGTACAAAGCAATCTTACAACTCTACAGTAAGAAAACACACAACCCAATTAACAAATCAGCAAAAGATCTGAGCAATTTTCAAAAGGATATATGTGCTACTAACAAATAAGCATGTGAAGGATGTTCAATGTCATTTATCATTAGTGAATTGAAAATTAAAATAATGATATGCCACTGCAGGCCTCCCGTTGCTGTTGTTTAGTTGCTAAGTCATATATAACTCTTTGGGACCCCATGGAATATATACCTGCAGGCTCCTCTGTCCATGGGATTCTCCAGGCAAGAACACTGGGGTGGGATGCCATTTCCTTTTCCAGGGGATCATCCCAACATAGGGATCGAACCCTTGTCTCCTGCATTGGCAGGTGGATTCTTTACAACTGAGACACCAGGGAAGCCCACATTTAGAATGGCTAAAATCCAGAACACTGACAACGCCAAATGCTGATAGGGATGCCAAGTCATAGGAGCTCTCCTTCATTGTTAGTGGAAAAGCAAAAATAGAATATCTATCTTGGATGAAAATTTGGCAGGTTCTTAACAAAGCTAAACCTAGTCTAATTACACAACCTGAGAATCAACCCCTTAAGTATTTACTCAACTGATTGAAAACGTACATCCACACAAAAGCCTGGACATTAATGCCTAGAGCATCTTTAGTCATAACCACTCCAAACTGGAAGCAACCATCCTGTCCTTCAACAGGTGAATGGGTTAACTAACTATGGTACATTCAACCAGTGGGGTACTACTAATCTCCAAAAAGGAATGAGCTAACAAGTCAAAGAAAGATGTGGACAAGTCTTAAATGCATACTGCTGAGTGAAGAAGTCAGTCTTAAAAGGTCACACCCTATGTGATTCCAATTATACAATATTATTGGAAAGACTACAGGGATGATAAGAAAAAAAATTAGTGGGCTATTTTACAGTGGGTAGCAGGGGCTCCAGGGAAGCTGTAGAAAGCAAAAAAAAAAAAAAAAAAACTATATAGTGGGGGGATTTTTTTTAGGGTGGTGAAAGTATTCCCTGTGATATGGTAAAGGTGGACACATGACATTATGCATTTGTCAAAACCATGCATTTTGGGTTTTATAGCAAAAAGAAACTTATTGTATGAAAATTCCTTTAAAAAATAATTTAGGAAGTCAGGGGATCCCAGGATGGAATGCAGAATGTCACAAAAGAATCTAACCATATTGCAAATGCATGAAACAATTTCACGCAAGCATTGAGAAGGTAGGCGCTGACCTAAGTAATGTCAGAAAAAAACTTGTCTATAACACTAAAGGTGAAAAGAACTTTATAGAAACACTGTACTCAACTTTCTAATGGGGGTATGGGTTAATAATTCTGATACTGCTATATGCATATGCTGGAGATGATCAGTTAAATAAATGAATGGCAAATGGTGAAAAACAAATTTTTCACTCTTAACAGTAAGAGGTTACAGGTAAGCAAGCAATAGAATCCATATTATCTTAAACAAAGAAAGCTTATTAGAATTATGTGCTAGTTTACAGAATCAAAAGAAAAATCTGAAAATTAAAGGTTCAGAAACATAGCAATAGGCAAACTATAGGGATCTAGGTAGCAGAAACTAGGGATTCTAGTTAACAGAAACTAGGGGTTAGTCTCTTTAGACCTCAGTCACCCAAACAAGAGAGCACTTTCATTTCTTCCTCTTATATCACTAAATCCTAAGTTCAAATTCCCTGAAGAAAGATCACAACTCGTTTGGTTTAGGTCAATGTCTCCTCCAATGCTAGGATCAGAGAAACAGAATATGGGGGAAAAAATGTATTTCTGGACTAAATTCTGTCTGATTATGATATATTATTATCTTAATATCCTGCAGAACTCTATTATTAGCTATTATTTTATTTAGAACTGTTTACATACTTTAATATCCTGAGGAACTCTATTAGTTTTTATTTTATTTGGAACTGTTTATACACACATGTAGGGCTTTCCGGGCAGTGCTCGTGGTAAAGAATCCACCTGTCAATGCAGGAGGCAACAGAGATGCTGGTTGGATCCTTGGGTCAGGAAGACCTCCTGGAGAATGGAATGCAACCCACTCCAGTATTCTTGCCTGGAGAATTCCATGGACAGAGGAGCCTGGCGGGCTGCAGTCCTTGGGATCGCCTACACTTCTCACTTTCAATTAAATATAGTTTGGAGGCCAGAAGAGGGAGTTTTCATGCCCCATGTTAATAGCAGAGCCCAACAAGAAGAAAGATTCCTTTCCTGGCACGAACTCAGTTAATGAAACCATGTACCCTGTTTGCTGTCACCCTCCCAACTTCCTTTTCTTTGCTGTAAAAGTGTTCTTCCCTTGCCCTAGAAAACCCATACATGACTCTCCATGATTGCAAACTCTGAATTCTGAATTCAGCAACTCCCTGATGATCCAGAATAAACCCACCTTCGCTGGAGAAATATGTGGCTGTCTGTTTATTTCGGGTCAACAGGAGTAAGAAGTTTCAGACTAGGACTGGGTGAAATGATATCTGGATCCAAACTCCCACTTCTACCACAAGCCAGCTGTCTGATCTTGAGGAAGCCTCTCATGCTCTCTGAACTCCAGCTTCTTCACCTCTCTTTAAAACGGCAAGCCTCTTTAAAGCGCTTGTCTTCACAAATCTAGGTCTCTTAACTAAACCTAGAGTTTTCAAAGGACTTCGGGAAGCAGAGTGTCCAACCCTATTATGCCAAATGACGTGTTACAAGTACATGATCCATGGGGTCCTAACTAGCTGTAAAATTTCACAATTGGAACATGGCCCTTGCTTCTTAACTGCCTGAACAACTGAGCTAGATTAAAAGGAATTCACGTAGTACAAAATAGAGGAGGAAGAATTAGATTCAAGTTCTGGCACTATATTAACCAGCTCTATCACCATAGATACTTGTCTATTAAATGTTCAACTACTCTGACCCTCACTCATCTCATCTGTAAAATAGTCATAACATCACAGATCTCACCAAGCTTAGATAAGGTAATAAGTAAAAAGTGCTTTATAAATTGTGAAGTGCTATAAAGCATTAGTTCCTATTATTAAATACGCATGCAGCACTGATGCAGCCAATGTCTTGTGTGCTTTATAAGGTGTTAAATTTAATGGAATTGTTAAACTTACTGCCTTTCATTAAATAGGCAGTTACAGGCAGGTCTAAATAGAGAAAGCAAGGGAATAGGTATTTTGCCTGAATTACCTAGGTAATTTCAGCTAAATGACTTTGATGAGTTAAGAAGAGTAAAAATTAAGAGTTTCTGAAGGCTGGGGAAGGACTTCATAACCATAACTTCATAACCTGGAGATGACTAGATCTCCTTCCGAACCATTATTTCATAAAATTGAGGCTGAAAGCTACATTACACTTCACACTGAAAAGGAAATAAAACCATGGATTGACACCTGACTAGCACATTAGCACGAGACAGAGTCATTCCTGGTGACGAGTGTGTCCACTGAGTTTTCACATAAAGTGATAATCATCCATTTTTAAAGGAAGACAGTAATAAAGAAACATTCTGCTGTTTTCTCCCAATCCTAAGACTGTATGAGGAGCTATTATGTAATTCCCAGCCCGCTGACATTAGTGGATACAACTAGTCTATAATCCGATTTCCCCAGACGTAGCCTCAAGAAGATGGATCTGAAAGATTTCTTCCTCCAGCAAAGAATGGTCTACTGATTATCTGAGCAAGCCTGTGTGCTTACCATCTTCTTTACCTCCTGGGGAAAGCATTCATGATCAACAGTGATAGCAGTTATAAACTGACTGTCCTACTGACAACTGAGACGTTCAGAGTCATGCTTCCTGGAGCCTGGCTCTCTAAACAAAATCCAACCAACTTCCCCAGCAAGGCCAACTGGACTGCCATTCAGTCAGTCACGCACATGCTAACCCAGGTGAATTGCTGTCACGGTATATTCCAAGGGGAAACTGAATGCCATGCTTATATTTTTTATAAACAGAAGTCTTCTTTATACAGTCCATTTTTTCCTTTTTTTTTTTTTACATTTTCCACTAACCACATTTTTTAAAAATTGGAGGATAAGTATGTATGTATAATAAGTAAGTATGATAAGTAAGTATGTATATATGTATATATATGATAAGTAAGTATGTATAATATTGTATGACTTTGTGCTGTAGAACAATGTGAATCAGCTATGACTATGTAACTCCTCCCTCTTGAGCCTCCTTCTTACCCCCTCAATCCCGCGCCTCTAGGTCACCACAGACCACCAAGCTGAGCTCCCTGTTTTATGCAGCAGCTTCCCACTAGCTATCTATTTCACACGTGGTAGTGTATATATGTCAGTACTACTCTTAAACTGTCCCATGTTCTTCCTGAGCACTGTCCACAAGTCCATTCTCTACATCTTTGTCTCTATTCCTGCCCTGAAAATGGGTTCATCAGTCTCATTCTTCTAGATTTCATATACGTGTTAATATACAATATTTGCTTTTCTCTTTCTGACTTACTTCACTCTGTATGCCAGCTGAAGTTTCATCCACATCACTACAAATGACCCAATTTCATTCTTTTTGGGGGCTGAATAATATTCCATTGTAAATATGTTCCACAACTTTATCCACACATCTGTTGGACATCTAGTTTGCTTCCATGAACTGGTTATTGTAAACAGGGCTGCAATGAACATTGGTGTTCTACAAAGAACAAAAGAGGATGCTAAAGAGCCAATATCATGATTCGATCTGTGTCCAGGCCATTTAGTTTTATCTTGGTCCAAAAGCATGATCTGTTTACCTGTGTACCTGTATCCTTGACTACAAGAGCACTTATCTGTAAGATGGGGTTAGTATAATATACTGGCCACCTGCCTATGGGTTGAATGGAGACATCCCCCCCACCAAAGAAATGTCTACATCTTAACCCCTGGAACCTATGAATATGACTTTAATTGAGAATAAATCTTTGCAGATGTTATTAAATTAATGATCTCAAGATGAGGTCATCCTAGATTGACTGAGTAAACCCTAAACCCAATGACAAATGTCCTTACATTAATCATAGTCAGAAGAAGAGAAGACAGACACAGGGAGGAGAAAGCCCTCTAAAGACAAAGCAGAGATTGTAGATACCCAGTGGCAAACCAAGAAAAGCCTAGCTCCTGCAGAAGCTAAAGAGAGGAGGGGTTTTCCCCTGGAAACCTCAGAGCGAGCCTGAGTCTGCCCACAGGATGAGTTTGGACTTCTGGCCTCCTGGACTGTAAGAAAATAAATGTTCTTTGTTTTAAACCACCAAGTTTATTTTGTTTTATTTTGATACTTGCTTTTTAAAAAATTTTTATTTTGTATTAGAGTGTAGCCAGTTAACAATGTCCTGATATTTTAAAGGGAACAGCAAAGGGACTCAGCCATACATACGCACGTATCCATTTTCCCCCAAACTCCCCTCCCAGCCAGGCTGCCACATAGCATTGAGCAGAGTTCCCTGTGCTATACAGTAGGTCCTTGTTGGTTGTCCATTTTAAATACAACAGTGTGTGCATGTCCATCCCAAACTCCCTAACTAGCCCTTTCCCCATCCTTCCCCCTCCCCCAGCACCAGAAGTGCTAAACTACCAAGCTTGTGGTCATTTGTTATGGTATCCACAGGGAACTAATACACTGCCTGAATAGGTTTGCTGCTAGCTGTGAATAAACAGTTTGCATCAGTTCTGGACTGAGGTAAACTACCTGGGGAAATCAATCCAAGTTTGAGTTCCTTGGAAACTATTTAGAGTTGAGATAAATGTGAAATAAATTTATATTGGGCTTCTTTGCTCTGAAAGCCTGGTCTGCAGAGCTGTGGGTTGGCAGGCAGACCACAGGCTTGTGTGGCTAGAAATGCATAAAAGGCTGGTGGCAAACAGAGGCAGCAACTGCTCTTGGTCAATGACCCACACAAACAAGGTTCTTGTTGTGCATAAGCTTACGCGCCCTTGCAGGTGACGGGCAAAAGATGCTGTCTTCTTGGGTAGTTGCTGGGCCTCCTGATGAGATAAAGATGTGGGGCCTCTACTTCCTAGTCTGTGTCTTTCTGTACAGTTGAATAAAATAGTATTTGATCAAGGTCTACTGCATTTTGTAAATGTGACAGTGAATTCTGACCTGCACTCAGCACTGTACTGTACTGCTAAAATTAAAAATTGTTTTATGTAAAATAAACAAGAACTGACTGTATAGCCCAGGAAACTACAGGTAATATTTTCTAATAACCTAGATGGGAAAAGAATCTCAAAAAGAATAAATATATATATTCAATTAATTGCTGTGAAATTGGAATGACTAGCCCTATTTTAGAGATGAAATTTAACACTTAAATAGCCATCCAGTAGTAATTACAAACTGGCTTTTTAATTATAAACCTTATGCCATGCTTCTCCCTAATGACAAGGTTTAATAAGTTTAGGTTATCTTATTTTTTTAAAAAATCACAAACTGATATCTGTCAGTTTAATGTATGTTTCCCAGATCTATTCTGTTTGTATTTATAAACTGCATTAGCTGTCAATTGTCTAAAAGTGGAGAATTCCACTTTAAAATCTGAATTTCTACCTGGTAGTGAATAATCACATCTTGCAACCCAGAGCTCACCATCTTAGAATGCGCTGGACCTGAGTAGCAATCATTCCTTTTAGACAAAACCTTCAAATACACCACATCATTCCAAAGTATCAATTGTCACCCATCATTTTATACCCAGCCCAAGTAAGACTCAGGTACCCATTATATTTCTTCTTGGCCACTGTAGACTATGAACTGATACGATAACCCTGAGATATTAGTTTTTGCATTTCTGCCATAACAGATTACTACAATTTCAGTGGCTTAAAACAATATCCACTAATTATCTCACAGTTAGAAATCTGGATATAGCATTGCTTATTCTGGTTCTCTGCTCCAGGTTTAACAAATACAAAATCAAGGTGTACCAGGGCTGCATGACTTTTGGGAAGCTCTGGAGATGGATCTGCATCCAGCTCATTCAAATTGTTGGCAGAATTCAGTTCCCTACTGGAGGAATCAACCTGCCTGACTTCAGTCTCTACTACAAAGCCACAATCATCAAGACAGTATGGTACTGGCACAAAGACAGAAATATAGATCAGTGGAACCAAACAGAAAGCTCAGAGATAAATCCGTGCACTTATGGACACTTTATCTTTGACAAAGGAGGCAAGAATATACAATAGAGAAAAGACAATCTCTTTAACAAGTGGTGCTGGGAAATCTGGTCAACCACTTGTAAAAGAATGAAACTAGAACACTTTCTAACACCATACACAAAAATAAACTCAAAATGGATTAAAGATCTAAACATAAGACCAGAAACTATAAAACTCCTAGAGGACAACATTGGCAAAACACTCTCCGACATAAATCGCAGCAGGATCCTCTATGACCCACCTCCCAGAATATTGGAAATAAAAGCAAAAATAAACAAATGGGACCTAACTAAAAGCTTCTGCACAACAAAGGAAACTATAAGCAAGGTGAAAAGACAGCCCTCAGAATGGGAGAAAATAATAGCAAACGAAGCAACAAACCAAGAATTCATCTCAAAAATATACAAGCAACTTCTGCAGCTTAATTCCAGAAAAATAAACGAACCAATCAAAAAATGGGCCAAAGAACTAAACAGACATTTCTCCAAAGAAGACATACAGATGGCTAACAAACACATGAAAATATGCTCAGCATCACTCATTATCAGAGAAATGCAAATCAAAACCTCAATGAGGTACCATTACACACCAGTCAGAATGGCTGCTATCCAAAAGTCTACAAGCAATAAATGCAGGAGAGGGTGTGAAGAAAAGGGAACCCTCTTGTGCTGTTGGTGGGAATGCAAACTAGTACAGCCGCTATGGAGAACAGTGTGGATTTCTTAAAAAACTGGAATTAGAACTGCCATATGACCCAGCAATCCCACTCCTAGGCATACACACTGAGGAAACCAGAATTGAAAGAGACACATGTACCCCCAATGTTCATCGCAACACTGTTATAATAGCCAGGACATGGAAGCAACCTAGATGCCCATCATCAGACGAATGGATAAAAAAGCTGTGGTACATATACACAATGGAATATTACTCAGCCATTAAAAAGAATGCATTTGAATCAGTTCTAATGAGGTGGATGAAACTGGAGCCTATTATACAGAGTGAAGTAAGACAGAAAGAAAAACACCCATACAGTATACTAACGCATATATATGGAATTTAGAAAGATGGTAACGATAACCCTGTATGCGAGATAGCAAAAGAGACACAAATGTATAGAACAGTCTTTTGGACTCTGTAGGAGAGGGCGAGGGTGGGATGATATGGGAGAATGGCATTGAAACATATAAATTATCATATGTGAAACGAATCACCAGTCCAGGTTCGATGCACGAGACAAGGTGCTCAGGGCTGGTGCACTGGGATGACCCAGAGGGATGGGATGGGGAGGGAGGTGGGAGGGGGGCTCAGGATGGGGAACACATGTATACCCATGGCTGATTCATGTCAGTGTATGGCAAAACCAATACAATATTGTAAAATGAAAAAAATAAGTAAATAAAAGTGAAAAAAAAAAAAAAGAACTCAGTTCCCTATGGTTTTAGCACTGAGATCCTTATTTCCTTGCTAGCTGTCAGTTACAGGCATTTCTCAGCTCTAGAGGTACTCACATGGCCTGACTCATGGCTCTCCACCTGCACCTGCAAAACTAACAGTGGCTGGTCTAGTTCTTCTCAAACCTCACATCTCTCTGACCTCCCTTTCTGCCTCATCTCTCTTCTGCCTTCCTCATTTTATTTTAAGGGCTCCTGTGGAAGTGACTGAAGCGACCTAGCATGCACACATGACTACACTGGGTCCACAGATAATCCAAGAAAACCTTTGCATTTTAAACTCAACTGATTAGTAACTTTCATCTACAAAGTCCATTCACAGCAGTATGTGGATTCATATTTGATTTAATAGCCAGGGGATAGGAATCTTGGGGAAACATCTTTAGAGTTCTGCCTACCATGCCTGTTTTAGTCTAACTTTTTCATTTTAAATGAGAAACCTAAGACCCAGAGAGGAGAAGCCAGCTGATGCAAGGTTGCATGGGTGAGCACTAAAGAAACTCCAGGGCAGCTCCTGAATTCCTAATCTAGATATGTCATTCAGATAGCTTGCCAGAGTTTTTAAGCAACAACAACAAAAAAAAAACATCCAAACAAACCTCGATAATATTAGTCTACTTTACTTGTATAAATGAAAAATAAATTATGTAGTATTGCCAAGTACCAGTACTCTGAGACCAGCTTTAATGAACAGAACAGCTTATATTGGTCCCAATAATTGCTTACATGCAAATAATTCTTAGTAAAACAGCTTTAAGAAATCTTAGGCAAAGTTTTTAAATGTTTAAAAATGTGCCTATAATAGTAAAATGGAAATATTTTATACTTCATATGGATATTGGAAGGATTAAGTGAGATAATGCAAAAATTCTTAGCAAAGCAACTGGCCATAGATACTTGTTGTGTTTGCCTGCCAAGAACATACTCCCCATTCTCAGGGTAACAGAGACCCTGTTGTACCCCACTAATCTTGTACCCTTCAGCCCCTTCTACACAGTCTTACAAAGACTGTCAGTCAAGATCCTTGGCCCATTTGTAAAGAATGAGTGGGCATATTACCAAACCCATGAATCAGAAATCCTCCAAGGAATCTGAATCATGACTAGAGTAACCCAAAGATTACATTGGAGACTAAACATATTGCCAAAACTGACACATGCAGTAGGACACACATAAAATAAATTTAACAAAATATGTTCAAGGCCTCTATAATGAAAATCACAAAAATCTACTGGGAGAAATTAAAGAAGACCCAAATTAATGGCAAAACATACCATATTCATGAATTGGAAAACTCAGTATTTATAGGATTCCAAATCTCTTCAAATCTACAGAAGACTCACTGACATCTTACAAAAATTCCAACAGCCTTTGTATAAATTTACAGGCCAAGTCTCAAATGGATATAAAAGGAACTAGAATATCCAAAGCAATCTTGAAAGAGTGTTGGAGGATCAATTTTAAGGAAAACTTTTGATCTACAAAATTATACTACACTTCAAGATAAATAAATGTATGGTGATGGATGGTCACCAGATTTGTGGTAATCACTCTGGAGTGCATGCAGGTGTTGAACCATAATGTTATATACCTGAAACTTACACAATAACTTTAAAAATATAGAAATACATTAATGGAACATAATGTAGAAGTCATAAATGGAGTTACACTTAATTGATTTCTGTAAGATTGAATCTATGAAGTCAGAATAAATCAAGCATATTCTGCAGATGCCATTTATATAAAATTCAAGAACAGGAAAAACTAATCTCTGATGATAAAAATCAGCAGGTGGTTGCATCTGGGTAGGGAGATTGCTTGGAAGGAAGCAAGAGCCAATATTCTGCAGTGTTGAAAATATTTTCAATCTTGATTGGAGCCATGGTTACCTGAGCAAACTAATTTTCAAAACTCCTCAAATTGTATACTTAAGATCTGTACATTTTACTGTATGTAAATCAAGTTATGATAAATAACCATATATTTCTTTTTTAAAGGATGCAGAAGAAGAAACCAATGTCGTTTAAAAGTTATAATAATTTCTATCACAGTATTACTTTATAGCAAACATTTTTAAACTTAAGGCTTAATGACTCTTTTCTTAAACACCATTTTTAGCTTTACATTACTCCCACACTTCATTAATGCCAATTTGATTTTTTTCCTTTTCGTACTAAACAACTCTCTAGCTCAGCATCGTCTTCTATGACATGCATTATTCAGGCACTGCACCAAATTAGAGAAAGTGGATATTCCTAAACCTGATTACACTGTGTAAAAATAAAGGCCTTACTATTGACTCTGGGAACTATGTGAACAAATTAAACATGGATTAGTAGTTCAGGGGGAAATGGTAGCCACAGTTAGGGCTTAATAAGGTGATGCATGGAGTTCATTAGCATGGAATGGAATTTATCAGAAGAAGTTCTCAGAACATTATTAATTAAACCCCCATCATATAGATGCATTCGATTAATAGTATCCCATTCTGAGTTTAAACATCAACATTAATTAACCCCATAATTGATACATTTCCCAGCCATGTGAGAACATTAGTCACATTAATCAAAAAAGATCACAATATTAATGAAAATAAATTGAGTAGCAAATGGAAAAGAGACAATGTCATCCTTCAGCCCATCCTATTTTAATTCATTTTTATAAATGGCATTGGGAAAAAATGCTGGGTATACTATATTACAGAGGAAATCTTTTTTTAATTGAGAAATATATGGGGTTTTTTTTTTTCTGTTTTGCCACTAGTGTAATGCATTTCAGCAAGGTACTATAGCTCTCTGCACCTGTTTCTACATCTCTAAAATAACCATACTTGAAAGATCATCTCTAGTTTCTCTTACATCTCTGAATTCTAACTAAGCACTACCCAGCTCATGTTTCACTTATATATACATACCTATGCATATGTATTTTTGCATATGTATGGGATACTTTTGTAGATTTATACAGGAGTCAGCCAGTTTTTCCTGTAAAGGACCATATAGTAAATATCTGAGACTTTTTAGGTCATATAATCTCTGTTGCAACTATTCAACAGAGACACTGTGGCATGAAAGCAGCCAAAGGTAACATGGAAATGAGGAGCTCACCTATGTTCAAAGAAAACTTAATTTATGCACACAGAAATCTGAATTTTATATAACTTTCATGTGTTATAAAGTATTCTTTTGTTTTTCAACCATTTAAAAGTGTATATATGTTTATGCATATATATATGGAATCTAGAAAGATGGTATAGATGATCTTATCTGCAAAACAAAAATAGAGAGACGTAGAGAACAAATATACGGACATCAATGGAGGAAAGGAGGGTGGGAGGAACTGGGAGATTTGGTTTGGTATGTATATACTATTGACACTATGTGTAAAATAGATAACTAATGAGAAACTGCTGTTTACTGTCATAAAGAGGTTCACAAACCCAGCCTACCGTGTGCTTTTGTAGAATTTGCAAACTAAGACTGGTTTGTACACTTTTATTTTTTTAATGTTGAACTAAACATCTTGTATTGGCATATAGTCGCTTTACAATGCTGTTAGTTTCCACTTTACAGCTAAGTGAATCAGCTATACATACACATCTATCCCCTCTTCTCTTATTTGCTTCCCACTTACGTCACTGCAGAGCACTGAGCAGGCTTCCCTTCCCTGCTGGCTCAGACAGTGAAGAATCTGCCTGCAATGCAGGAGACCTGGGGTCGGTCCCTGGGTTGGGAAGGTCCCCTGGAGAAGGAAATGGCAATCTGCTCTGGTATTCTTGCTTGGAAAATCCTGTGGACGGAGGAGCCTGGCAGGCTACGGGCCACGGGATCACAAAGAGTCAAACACAGCTGAGCGATTAACACTTTCATTTCACTTTATGCTAGTAGTATAAGCAGCACATACACATGAATACACCTATCTGTTCAAGTAGATAATTCTGTCTCAAATAATTCATGCAGCCACAACAAGGTCACTTGCAACGTGTAGATGAGACACAAGACCACTTCCACAAAAATAATAACTATCTCTTTGTGTTTTCACACTGTTGTAAATTGAACGACTGGATCCAACTCTTCACCCTCCACATAGACTCACACTGTGTGTTTCCATCTCTAAAGCTGGGGTGTATTTTTTTTACCCTTGGACTTTGGGCTCAGCCCTGTGTCTTGCTTTAGGTGACAAGACATCCGTAAATGTGATGGAAATAGAGACTTGAAATGCACATGTGTAGTTCAGCTTGATCTCTTATGCCATCGCGTTCTCTTCCCATCAGTATGGGAAGAAAATTCCCCAGCTGGCTCAAACATTCCCCAAAGAGGATGACACACAGGAAAAGATCAAATCCTGCAGGCTTCTATGTGAAGCAAGGCATCCAACACCACCCAACCACAGATCTGTGAAAATACATTGCTTGTGGAGAACGGACTGTAAAAATGAGCTTCAGTAGAAGGAGGGAGGGAGGGGGAAATGACCAATGTTGCCTCTTTCTTGGATAATCAGCATTCTCTCCTCAGGCAGTTAACTTCTGTACTAGGCTGATGAGGTCATCTGATTCCCCAATGTACCTCAAGGAGACAGAGCTCACACACTGCGGGGTCACGTCTCCTTCAACCTCAGGAGTGGAAACGAGGAGCTGAAAAATTGAAAGTGTGTGGCAAATAGGCCTGACTATGTGGAGGGAGCCGGAGAGGAGAACCCAGAACTCCCAGGTAAGTGACATCTTGTCCCAGAGAGATGTCTCAGCTGGCCTGGACCAATAAACCCACCATAGTTTCCATCTCCATCAATGCCTGTCAACTCAAACCTCAGATATGCCCACAGTTTGACTTCAAAACCCTCAAAGCTGACATCTGCAGGACCCAACGTGGACAGGTCTTTAATAAATACACAATCTTACCTATGAATTTGCCTATGAATTTGGTCCTGGCTTTTAGACTTTTTAAGGGAGAGAGAAAGGGAAAGAGAGAAAGAGCAAGGGGAAGGAATGAAGGAGGGAGGGAGAGGGGGAAAAGAGACAGAGGAAGAAAGAGGAAGGGTGGGAGGGAGGGAGAAGGAGAATATTCAACAGATCAGATGTATGTTCTGCAAAGCCTGAAATACATATTATCTGGTGCTTTACACAGTCTTCTGACCACTGGCCTAGTCAATGAACAACCCACACCCTTGTAGACCTAGATAATCCCTAGAGGATTTGCTAGACAATGTTTATGAAAGAAAGCCATCTTCTTTTTCGTGGATTTTCAAGTTTTGGATAATTTCCTTGACACTATCTTCCATTGTCCTACCAGAACAGCTGTGAGTGTCAGTTTAGCTAATAAAGCAGTTAGTAACCTCTAGAAGGCCATGCATGTATAAAGTGGTGTCACGCCTTCAGTGAAAGGTTGATGGTTTTCAGAAGTAATCCTTCAGGGTCTGACAAGGTTGCCCAAGGTTGACTCTCCAAAGATAACTAGAATCTGGAAGCAAGATGTGTTCGCCTCCATGGGGAGTTTCAATCCCATTCTCATAAATGAGAAAAACTACACTTCCGTCCTTCAGGACTGGCTCATAAATCATTAAGAATATTGGACCTTTGACTGAATTTTTACTTCTTTTTTTTTAAACTACTCAACTGCTTTCAACACAACAGCACTGTCCTGCCTCCCCCACAGCCCAATTACAATGTATCATAACCACCCTGGTATATTAAACTTTTATTCATGTAGACCAAGACTTCCTGAAACTATTAATATGTTTTCTAAAAAATGAGGGTGATTAATAAAATTAAGCAACTCTTTCTGGTTGCCCGCTCCAAAAGAAAACTCCTACTGATAATATATGAAAATCCATTCCAGCTTTCTGAAATACACCATTTATCTCCATTAGTTCATTTACTGGTATCTATTGACCTCCCACTGGGTATGAAACATCCTGCCACATATTTTTGCAGATGGAAAAGTAAGAAGATTTCATCCATGTCCCTGAGAAGATTAAAATCTATTTAGAGAAATGCAGAGCATATAGCCACAAGGGCAAACCCAAGAAATGCAAAATCCAAAGGCTGGTAGCATCCACGGCGTGATGTCCTCGTGTTTGGACTCAGAATAGTGTAAGTGTAAAATTCCAGGAAGTAGTCAAAGAAAGGTTGCCTGTTTTATAAGAATCTTCACAAACATTTGGTACTATTATGAAAAACCCAAGTATTTCACATAAAAGAGAGGTGGCATGGGTTTTCTTGGAAAGGTCCGATGCACTGACAGACCTGGATCCTCATTGTCATGTGGCAAAAATCAACGTGATAGATTCTTCCTTCTCAGAGGGTGAATGAGAAGAACAGAAACATGGGAGCTTGTTAGAAATAGGAAATCTCAGCCCTCTCCCCCCATCCCAAAACTACAGCCCCACAGACAAACTATACCCCCAAGCACAGGAAAGTGTTAAGAAACACCGAGCTATAGCTGCATTATTTACAACATTCAGGACAAGGAAGCAATGCAAACGTCCCTTAGCAGAGGAATGGATAAAGAAAATGTGGTACATATATACAATGGAATAAATAAATATATACTCAGATATAAAAAAAAAGAATGAAATAATGCCATCTGCAGCAAGATGGATTGACCTAGAGATTGTCATATTGAGTGAAGTAAGTCAGTAAGAGAAAGACAAATACCATATGATTTGTTTATTTGTGGACTCAAAAAAAGAGGTTTAAACTTATCTACAAAATAGAAGCAGAGTCACAAATGTAGAGAACAAGCTTATGGTTACTGGGGGAAAGAGTGGGAGGGATAAATTGGGATACTGGGATTAATACATATCCACTACTATGTACAAAGTAGACAACTAATGGGAACCTGCTGCGTAGCACAGGGAACTCTACTCAATACTCTAGTAGCCTACGTGAGAAAAGAATCTGAAACACAGTGGGTATGTGCGCACGGATAACTGATTCACTTTGCTATACAGTGGAAATTACATTGTAAATCAGTTCTACTCCAATAATAATTTAAAAAAAAAAAAAGAGGAAGCACTGAGCTAGACCTGGCCAAGGTCAGTAGATAGATGTGCTTTCTAGCTGCTCTAGTCTTCACCCCTCTATTTTCCCGCACATCTGGTCCTCACTTATTTATATTACCTGCCTACCCCAGATAAATATTCCAGTTTTCAGCCCTAATCCACACCCCTTGGTCTACCAAGCAAAGTCTTCCAGAACTGCATTTCAAAACCTGCCCTCATTGCTTCCCATACTTTCTATTCCACTCTCACTCTCTAATACATCTGTCTTCCAGTCACTTTGCCCATCATTTCTTTCACCTTAAACACCCTCCTCTGAGGGCACCAGGCATGACACAGAGCAGGAATTTGGTAAGTGGTTGTTTTGTTCATCCATTTACTTATTCACATTTGAAGGCATGTTCATAGACACAGTTCTCATTCCTAATTAATGGGATTCTTCTAAGGTCAATTTCACTCATATCTGTGGGCTTCCTGGTGGCTCAGATGGTAAAGAATCTGCCTGCAATGCAGGAGACCGGGGTTTGATCCCTGGGTTGGGAAGATCCCCTCAAGAAGGGAATGGCAACCCACCCTAGCATTTGTACCCCTAGCCCCCAGAAAAGAGCCAGGCATATAGTAGGCATTCAGTGATGAAATTACAAATGTAGAAACAAATACACCAGTAAGTGACGGAATGTCGTATTAAAGCCAGAACTTCAGGCCACAAATATTTATTACCCATCAGGTACTGTGCTAGACCCTGAGGGTGTAAGGTAAATAAGATATTGTCCCTATTCTCGGTGAGTTCTCAGTACATCCGAAGAGCCTAACAAATAAGCCATAATTGCAACACAAGGGACTCTGAGCAATAAGAGAAGAGTAGCTATAATCTATTGCTTTAATAATGCTGCATAACAAACAACCACAAAACCTCAGTGGCACGTTACAATTACTACCTATTGTTCATGAATCCAGGGTGATCAGCTAGGCAGCTTTGTTATTCTTGGCTGGACTTAATTATAGACTGAGTTGACTGGAGGTCAGATGCTCTTGGCTAGAATGACTGGCTCATAAAACCATTTTCCCAGGAAAAGAATCTAGTTTTGCACCAACGAAGACATCTGTCTTGTGCCGTGACATTGTTTCGCAATATATGAACTATCACCCCTGCCGTGTATGTTCACCTGGCAACACTTCTGGGTGATGCCCTTGGCTTTGAACCCTAGAACAGCCTGCAGACATGGCATGAGATTGTTTAAAAGATGTGGTTCAGTGCTATGCTGGACTTCATGAGACTTGCGCCAATTGGAGCTGACCTTCAAAGGAATCCTAGTAGAAATGTGGCGAAAACTTATCATTTCATTGTGGAATGACTCAGAACCAACAGAAACACTCAATAGCTTTGTCAAGTCTGTCTTCATACCATGTCTGCTAACAGATCATTGGCCAAAGAAAGTCACATGATAAATCCAGAAGCAAAGGATAAGCAAATAGAACACCTTTGTGATGGGAGTGATAGGAGTAAAGTAGGATAATTAAATAGTTTAAAAATCCCACCAGGGGATTAAAGAGAGAAGGGGGATTTTTAAGGGAGGTCAAGAGACTGTTGTAAGCTAAAGATCACTCAAGGAAAGAATCCAGTAACCTAGCAATAATGTACACCAACTTGAAGGAAGACCAGGTTCACTCAAGTGCCAGGCACATTGAACCATAAGCCTTGATAGTCAAAACACAAGACAACAGATAAAAATCTTGTTACATGAGGTTAATGGTCCTTGAAGAGAACCAATTTTTTCATGTAGCCAAGACAGCGATATAGGTGAAAGGGGAAAGGAACTAGGTAAAACAGGGCATTATACTGAAACCTGAGATGAATTACCATATTTCAGTGTATGTTACTATCATTTTGCTAATGTACATATGATTCAAATAGTGCCATGACAGTCCCAGTTAGACCACAGAGAGTTAAAGGGGGAACTAATGATGTAAGCCTTGACATCTATCCAAACGTGAGGAAGGAGGTGGTTTACTCCCCTCCTCACTATTTCTTGGATTATAAAAATGTAGCCCTCTTTGTTCTGCGGGCTATGTTCCCTGGCCTGCCTGCTTGGGTCTCTCACAAGCCTCCTATGCTAACTCACTCTTGGTCTATCACTTTGTCTCACTCTGAGTTATTTCTACATGAAGAAAAAAGAACCTGAGCGTCAGTAAGTCCCGAGGCCCAAGTGAGTGGGTTGGAGTCTCCTCTTAAGTCAGGGTTTGGGGATTCAAGTCCCTACCACAGTGCCATCCAAGGAGGATGGTGACTTCAGGAGGAGCTTTGAAGTCACATGGCAAAGGCCGTGGATACCAAGGGGGAGGAAGAATTGGTCCATTTTTGTGATTGACTACAGGGAGTGCGAAAAAGTGCTATAGGCAGGAGCTTAAAATCTAAACACAGGAGAGTGATTTGGGAAGCTTTTCCATTCCACAATCCCAAGATCATTTTTTTTATAAACACTGCCTAAACCAGAAAGAACACTGCCATTCAAAGCCATAAAAAATAGTAAAATCAGAGGAATCGGGTGGAGAGGGAGGTGGGAGGGGGGATCGGGATGGGGAATACATGTAACTCCATGGCTGATTCATGTCAATGTATGACAAAACCCACTGAAATGTTGTGAAGTAATTAGCCTCCAACTAATAAAAAAGAAAGAAAGAAAGAAAGAAAAAAAAAAAGCCATGAAAATCATTAAAAAAAAAAAAAATAGTAAAATCACTGTACCTTTTCAGTGTCTCAGGTTCTGTGCTGGGCACTCCACATGCCCTCACTCAGCTCTCCTTCTAACCACTCTAATCCGAGTATGACTACTCCAGTTATAGAAGACTCCTAAGAATCAGAGAAGTTCCATAACCTGCTCAAGTCTGCACAGCCAAGACTCAAGCCAGGATCCCAGCACTCTAGAGTCTTTGCTCCCACTCAGCTACCTCACAGAGGCGATTGTGAAGAGAGACTGTGCCATGGTTTTCACCTCTAGAACATTTCTGGCCAAACGTGGAGTGTCAAGAATTAAAATTTCAGTGAAGGAACCACCAGGGGTAAATTACAGCACAGGCCAGCCATGAAATTGCCGTTGTGTATTTCTAGCGCCCTTGTATGCTAACAGACAAGGCCTGTTGGTTTTCCTTTTCCTGCATTATTGAATTTTGAAATTGCTTCCTTGGTTCAAAAAGTTCTGATGCCTTTTGTGTCGTGCCAGTCACAAAACAAATTCAAGTAATCCCGAAGATGCTAATAATCAAACATCAACCAAAGAAAAGGGCTGTGTGTTTTCATTCTGCGAGGAATGCATTTTTAATGAAACCATTTCACGTCTCAAGTTTGAAATCTATAGCCTGAGTATTCCTTTTATCACTTACCCTGTTCTGGGAGGTTCATTGCCAGCCTTTGCTCAAGATACAGAAAAGGAAGAAAGCAAGTACATCAACCAGAGCCTTTAAGGTCCCTTGATGGTAACTTGCCATCAGAGAAAACATTCTTCCCCTAAAAGACTGAATTCTCACATGGTACAACCCATTTACTCTCTCTCCTGAAATATGCAATTTTCCATCTGTTCCAGGAATTGGCACCCATCCATGTCTGGCATGGAGTAAAAAGCTCAAACCATCAAATAAAGACTTGCCTCAGCAATTCTTTCAAATTCCCCAGTGGAACTTCTAAAATGGCCCACTTTTCAAAGTGGCACAACAAGCAATGAGCCATTTAGTGATTCAGCTGGAAATACAAAGCCCGGGCTATTTATCCTCAAGAATTTCCAGAAGGTTAAAAACAAAAACAAACCAAAAAATCCCAGTAAGGAGGGAAGAAAAAGATAATTTTTTTCTTATGATCTACCTCAAGGATGGCAAAAGGCTTCACCTCACGTGACAACTTCAGTCAAACAGGAGTTCTGCCTGAACTGCTGGACTGAGAGGAATGTTAAAATCAGACCTGGACGTAATGGGCAACGTGCCATGATCAATTAGTAATGTTTGCACATATAATGATGAGTAGAAGCCTATATGACATCCTGCATTCCTTCTTCCAAAAATTAGAGTTGTTCAAAAGTTCATTCATCTGGAGTTATCTAGTATGTTTTATTGTATATGGACAATTGAAAAGTATCTTTTAGTGCCCAGCATAACTGGGGCTTCTCTGGTGGCTCAGTGGTAAAGAGTTCACCTGAGATGCAGGAGACATGGGTTTGATCCCTGGGTCAGGAAGATGCGCTGGAGAAGGAAACAGCAACCCACTCCAGTATTCTTGCCTGGGAAATCCCATGGAGAGAGGAGCCTGGTGGGCTACAGTCCATGGGGTCACAAGAGTCAGACACGACTTAGAGACTACACCACCACCACAGCTGATGGCATTAAAGAAATTACAGTATGTATCAGCAGTTTTCCACAATGGGCCCTACTCAGAAAAGTGATGGAGGGTTTTCTCTAGACGACTATGTAAGAAACCTATAACATGCTCACATCCTTATTGCTCACATCCAAGCCCCATAAAATTGGCTTCACCCAATTGGATTTCTCTTTAAAAATAAATAGTTCTTTCCTATTCTCACCCCACAGTTTAGAAATTGAGTGCCATAAAATGACTGTGTAGCCATGTCTTTCTGCAGCCCTAGAATCCAATCAGTGGCTTTATGCTAGACACGGTCAGACAATACTGACAGCCTAGTTCAATAAAAACAATACAACACAGCTTATGTCTCTAAGGACAGCATCAGATCATTAGGTAGAAATTAACTGCATTTCTTGTCTGGTACCTCATTAAAGCTCAAAAATAATAGTTGTTCTGACTAGTTAGCACTATTGTACATCTTTGAGTATCACCTGGAGTGACTTGGTAAGAGAAACAAGCTTATTGATTGATACCAGCAGACCTGGGAACAAATGATGCTTTGTTCATTAAAGAAAGGTTGGAGTGCATGGTGACACGCCTGCTGTCAGGGGAACCAGACAGTTCTTGCCTTAATCGACTTCTAAGTAAGATACGCTGAGAAGCCTCCAATGTCTCTCTTCTCTCCTTTCTTCCTTTCTTGTGTTCTTTACTTTCCTTTTTACTTTTCGCAACTTTTTTTCTCACCCTTCATCTTTTCCTTCCTTTTTAAAAAAAAAAAAAAAAACTTCTTTGCTTTCTTTCCTTCCTCTCATCTTTCTACACCAATTAACCTATTTCCAGCCACCGAAACCATGAGTTTTGAGTTCAACATGTATCAAGAGTGCCCCTTGAAACTTCCCTGATGACCCAGTGGTTAAAATTCTACACTTCCACTGATCGGCATGTGGGTTTGATCACTGGTCAAGGAAGTAAGGTCCTACATGCTACATGGCATGACCAAAAAATAAAAATGTGCTTTATGACTCAGGGAACTCAAACCAGGACTCTGTAACAACCTAGAGAGGTGGAATGCAGAGGGACATAGGAGGGAGACTCAAGAGGGAGGAGACATATGTATACCTATGGCTGATTCATGTTGGTGTTTGGCAGAAACCAACACAATATAGTAAAGCAATTATCCTTCAATTAAAAATAAATAAATTTAATTTAAAAAATTTTATAACAGTGAAGCTGATCAACAAGACAGCTCTCAGATCCTTTTCAGAGAAGTGCTTTGCACTGGCTGGGGAGAGATATGGAGCAAAAGGAGGCAGAGTGGACCATCCAGGTTCCTCCTAGCTGGTGGTGCCTCCGTTGCTGAAACAGAGTATGAGAAAAGTCTGGTTTCCACAGTCTTAAAGCTTCATCCAAAATTAGGTGATAAACTGTGGCTCAAGGGAGATTCAGAAGGAAAGTAACTTTCATCCACATTCTATTTCTTTTAAAAAAAAAATTATTTTAATAGGATTTGGTGGAAATGTCATGCCATCCCTTGGTTGCACTAATGTCAGCCTCTTGCCAGTTTGCAGAGCACCATGGGCTGCCCACTCAGTAAACAAACCCAAACAGAGAGGGCTAAGGGGTCTCCTTCAACCTGCAGTTTAGACCAGTGGTTGGGGACTATCCTAAGCGGTCTAGTGGTTAAGCCTGTGCTTCCAGTGCAGGGGGTGTGCGTTCAATCCCTGGTCATGGAACTAGAATTTCACACAGCAAGTGGCATGGCCAAAATATTTTTTTAATTAAAATAAAAGCACAAGAAACTGGCGGTAGGTCATGGCTGAGTCTCACAGCAGAAGATTCACTGGAGTCCACAACGCACATCAGCCCCTCCCTCTGGCAGGGCCCCCATCTCCTTTTCTCCCTGGATTCTAGTCCCTGTAAGCCTTGTTGGGCTTCCCCGAGAGAAAGATTGAGGCTTGAAACCCGGATCTGTGCTTCAGTTATTCTTAAAAGATCACCTTTATCAAGGACTTAGACACACCAACACTGTTGCAGAAATGAATCCCTTTTGATTTTTCACAGCAAACTTCTGAGGTGAGAACGGTTGCTGTTGCAATGTAACAGGTGTGGAAACTGTGGCCTCAATGTGTATGTTTATTCGCCTGAGATCAGGTCACACAACTTCAAGCAAAGCATCGAGCTCCAAAGCCCGTGTTCTTGGTCCCTACACTTCACTGACTTCACTGACACTTCACTGACTTCCTTGGTCCCTTCCTTCACTGACTTACAAAAGAGTCTGTACAAAGACTAACCGGTACCCATCCTCCCAGGCACAGCTCAAGCTTCCTTTTCTGTGATGTCTTCTCTATTGACCCACCTGCATGACTCCTCACAGAGTATGGATTAGCAGGGATTTCTATTTGTACTGAATTTTCACTTTGTAACCATCTTCTCTGTCTCCCAACTAAACTGTGAACTCCTTGAGGGTCAAAACCCTTCCCTGCACTTCATATATTTGTCCAAAAAGCATAGAGTTTCTCCAGCCTGGCATCTCAGAGTCACCCAGGGGCCTCGTTCAAATACAGACGGCTGACCCCTAACCCTGGACTACTGCAACATTCTCTCCAGGAAGGGTCCCGGCATCTTCGTAAGTTCTCCTGAGGCAAAGCCAGGCATGGAAACCACTTAACTACGGTATCTGAAACAGGTTTACAAATTACAGTTTTCTCAGGGTGTATACCCAGTAGTGGGATGGCTGGGTCATAAGGTAGCTCTATTTTTCGTTTTTTAAGGCATCTCCATATTGTCATACTGTTCTCCAGAGTGGCTGTATCAATTTACATTCTCAACAGCGTGTATGTGGAATGTTAAAAAAAAAAAGTACAGATCAACCTGTTTGCAGGGCAGACATAGAGACTTGAACGTAGAGAATGGACATGTGAACACAGGAGGGGAAGGAGAGGATGGGATGAACTGGGAGACTGGGATTGACATATATGTACTGCCATATGTCAAATAGATAGCTACTGAGGCATGCTGTACAGAACTTGGAGCTCAGCCTGATGCTCTGTGACGACCTGGAGGAGAGGGATGGGGGTGGGAGGGAGGTCCAGGAGGGAAGGGATATATGGACACACATGGCCGATTCGCCTCCTTGTATAGTAGAAACAAAAGAGACCCAGGACAGTACTAGCCCTTGAGTTAAGAGGCAGAGCCTGGCCCGACAGAAGGTCACACTCACACATACATCCCAGGCAAAACTAAACTGTGCTGAGTACTGTCACAGAATTGTGTGCACGATGGTCTCTAAAGAAGAGGAAATTGGGAAGGCTGCTCCAAGGAGGTTACCCTGGTGGAAGGATGAATACCTGTTATAAAGAGTGGGACTGGGGATGAGTTTGGGAAAAGACCCAAGAATATGTATGAAAACAAAGAGAGGCAGTCAAAAATATCTGGGATTTTTAAAAAACCCAAATAACCCTTAAATGCCATTCATAGGGAACTAGTTATAAACAATAAAATAAGCTACACGGTGGAATACTACACAGATGGAAAAAATGAATGCAATAGAATTAGATATGCTAATCTAAGATAATCTCCAAGAAACAGTATTTAAAAAAAAAAAAAAAAGCAAAGTACAGAGCCCTGTGAATTGTATAATCCCATTAGTGCTGAAGAAAAAAATCAGGCATGGGAGGTGCGAAGACTGTGCATACACACACATTCACAAAAGCTTTGCCTAAGTAAGAATACTTCTGGAAATAAAAATGAAATACACTGGAAAGAGTGATTGAGGATAGGAGGCAAAAGAAAGAATGTCTTATAATGTGTTCTTTTCATACCGAGATACTAATGTGTGTATATTAATTCTTTGTTTAAAAAATGGGTTAAGTATTTTTAATTAATTTTTATTGGAGTATAGTTGATTTACAATGTTGTGCTAGTTTCTGTTGTACAACAAAGTAAATCAGAGCTATACACATACACATGCCCACTCTTTTTAGGTTCTTTTCCCACAGAGCTCAGTACAGAGTAATTGAGTAGAGGCCCCTGTGCTATACAGTATGATCTTATTAATTGTCTATTTTATATATAGCAGTGTGTATATATCAGTCCCAAGCTCCCAACTTATCCCTCCTGCTTTCTTCCCTTTTGGTAACCATAAATTTGTTTTCTATATCTATGACTTGATTTCGAAGTATTTTAAATGTATGCTGATGGAGATCAAATAAAGGGAAAACAAACGCTATGTAACAAATTGCTCCTTCCTCTTAGAAAGTGTCCCATCACTAGGGGGCCCAAATAGAACCTTGTCAGCTGCCAGGCCAGAGGATGCAGGCAAGGGAATGAGATGGATTCAAGGATTGATGTTAGCTGGATGAGATGCCCTTCTGGGTACCAAAGCGCCCGGAGGCTCTCAGACTCCACATGTGAACATCTGCAGGCAGAGCTTGTATCACTGAATTCAATGAAAGGAGCCCATCATTTAGTACTCCATGAAGTCACTGAGTCCAAAACTTATTAAAACGTCTACATTCTGAAAGTCTGCAAATAAATAATGAAGCTGCACTTAACCAAGATTTAAATAAAGTTAAATTTGTGTCAGCAAACACACTATGGATCGGAATCACTACTTTCAACACAGTCAGGCAGCATCTACTACAAATATTTTTTCTCGCATAGGCTACTCCTTGGTTCTGTTGGAAATGGCTTGCCCATTGCCCCTGACCATCTCCTTCCAGCCCGGGAAGCAGTCATCTTCTCCTTATACTCACCTCCAGGGCAGCACAGCCTTTGTGATATGATCATTTAGCTTTCTCAGGAAATTTCCTTCAAGCTCCTCATTATCGGAAAAGAAATTTTCTCCACTGCCTGCAACCCACTGGTGGGTGTAATTCAAGGCATTATGCCTCACCACCAGGAGGGTGAATGAGGGCGGGAACGTTAATCAAATTTGGAAATGATAAAGAAACTGTGGGTTCTGAGTGAATCGGTATGTGATTAGCAGCCCACATGATCAGATTTAAAATATGAACACGAGAGTGCCCTGTGGCTAACCTGCAAGGTTAAAGTACCAATCCCAGCACCCTGTCCCCAGCCCTGGGCTGTGGCAACAAATACTATCTCCAAAGGCATTATGTCAGTGTCATTGATTTACTGGTTGTATTTCCTGTCTATCATGAACTTCGGTTTTTCAGAAAACTATAAATTGATGAATGTGGGATCACTAAGTTAATGAACATGAATTTGAGCAAACTCCAGGAGATAGTGAAGGACAGGGAAGCCTGGTGTGCTGCAGTCCATGGAGTCACAAAGTCAGACACAACTTAGCAGCTGAACAACAACAACCTGGAAAGTCTCTAACGTGGCACCAAGGGCTTGGGGGTTTCATGAGTACATTTCATGATCAATGAATGTTTCTTGAGCAACTACCATATACAACAGACATTCAGGGACATGTAGCTGACGTTTCATCAAAATAAGTCATTGTTCTATGTGATATTTCTCCAACTATGGGCTTCTCACACTTTTTACCCTAGTGGAAATATTCTCCTATCTTTCAAGATTCTCCTCCTCCTTCAAAGCACAGCTGAATCCTGCCTCTTTCAACAGTATCCCTGATTCCCTGATATCTTTCTCCTTTGAGATCCCATAGCACTTTGTATGCTCTTGAGAGTATATTCCATGAATATCATGATATAATAGTTCCCTGTATTTATTCCTTATTCTTCTTCCCAGAGGGGAGGATCCTGATTGCTTGCTCAGGATCTCTGCCCATGCAGTGCCCAGCAAAGAGCTAGAAACAGCAAGCTCTCAAACTTTTTCAAGTAAAGAAGAGAAATTATTGGACTTCCTTGGTGGTCCAGTGGTTAAGAATCCGTCCGTCAACGTAGGGGGCAAAGGTTCGATCCCTGGTCCAGGAAGATCCCATGTGCTGCGGGGCAACTAAGCCCACGTGTTGCAACTACTGAGCCTGCACTCTGGAGCCCGTGTTCTGCAACAATAGATGCCACTCCTATGAGAAGCCCACGCACCACAACAATGAGTAGCCCCTGCTCACTTCCCCACTAGACAAAGCCCTTCCACAGCAACAAAAAATAAATAGATTAAAAAAAGAAGAAGAAACTGTCAGAAAACTAAAAAAAAAAAGAAAGAAATTACCATGAGATTTTTGTAGAGAACTGAATAGTGGCCCCCAAAATATATGTCTGCCTAGAACCTGGGAATGTGCTTATTTGGGAGAAGGGTCTTTGCGATTAAGTGAAGGATCTCAAGGCAAAATCATCCTGGATTAACCACATGAGCCCTAATCCAATGACACAAATTCTTCTGACAGGCAGAAATGAAGGCTGAGATGCAGAAAAGGAGGAGGCCCTGCGAAGGCCCAAGAGAAAAAAAAGGCAGGAGCTGGAGTGATACTGAGACAAACCAAAGAATGCTTGGAGTCACCAAAGCTGAATGAGGCCAGGAAGAATCCTTCCAAGAACTATTGGGAGAGAACGTGACCCTGCCAACACCTTGATCTCTAACTTCTGTCTTTAAAAAACTGTGAGAGAATACATTTCTGTTGTTTTAAGACTCCAAGTTTCTGGTAATTTGCTACAATAGCAATAGGAAGTGAACACAGAGTTTCTTGGCTTTAAAGCAAATAGTTGGAGGGGAAACACTGGCAGATTTTGTAGAAGGATATCCAAACATAAAAAGACAACAGTAAAATCCGGGGTTACTAGGTGCTAAGTGAGTTGCACAGATTTCAGATAAAGGTATTCATTCATTCTGTAAAAATCAGTTAATCGCCTCTTAGGCTCCAGGCTCTGGGAACACAGCAGTGAACAAGGTGGGGCTGCTCCCAGCCTCAACAGAGACTGGGAAGAAACTGCAAAGCCCAACAGCCCCGCCAAGCCCAGGTGGGTGATAGAAAGCAATTCAGAGGATTCTGATAAAATGATAGCAAAAAAACTCACTCAGTTTCCCACTTATGATAAAACAAGGAAACAGACAAATACTTCTTTACTTAAAAAAAAAAAAAAATAGCAGCACGACCATGATGATAAATTACAGCAACACTCAGGTTCCATTTGGTGACATAGTAGGGGGAAGTGGGGACTGCAGCAAATCAGAGACATACCCCCACTAAAGGACAACTTCCTCTCCAGTCCCAGCTACTGTCATATGGAAATGGCAGCACAGTGTTAGGCTTCCTATTTTTAAGAGAAATCAGAAATCTAGGTTTTTGACTGCCTTGTCCTTTGAATGAAGGCTCAAACATTTAAAAAATGACAAACTGGAAAATAGACTAGTGCACAGAATCAAGCCATTATGCCTCTAGCACCTTTGGCACAGATATTAAATGAGTTTAAAAGAAGACTAGCTCTCTCTGAGTTGTACCAAAGAATGCACAGAACCTGGTAGACCTGACATGAACCCTGAGAAGTAGGAATGTTCTTGACAAAGAGAGGGAGGATATTCCAGTCTGGGGGAGTTTCTCATTGAATGTGAACCTACAATCAAAGATCACCAAGGTATTTCCAACCCCCAGCTGGGTCATAAAGATAGGAATGCATGGGAATGTTGCCAGATAAAGAAGACACAGATGAATAAAAGTTTAAAAAAAAAAAAAAAGCAGGTAAAGAGAAATAAAGGAGCCTTCCTCTTTAAACTCTGTGCTTATGTAAATCAGGTGGAAGAGAAGAGGTTCCTGAATCTTTTCAGGCTCACACATATTCAGAGGGGAAAAAAAATTTCTGCTGATCATTTTATGGGAATTCTAAAATTCAGAGACATCTTGGAGAGAGAAGGAAAAAGAGGAAAGTAGTTGACAAAGCTAAAGATCATGTGTACATTCGTTTATTTATAGTGTGGAGCATCCACTAAGAGCCAGGAGTTATTTTAGGAGCTGAGGATGGAGCCCTGAATAAAGTAGGCAAACCCCCATCTTAAGGGAGACTCTGAGTCTCCCTTCCAGTGAAGGAAAACAGGTATCAAATAAGCATATAAATACATAATGTGTCAGTTGTGCCAGCCATGGGACTCTCTGGGGAAGAGTTTCAGACAGAGGGAACAGCAAGTACAAAGGTCCTAGGGTGAGACCTACAGCAGCATGTTTGAGGAATCATGTAGGAGGCAGAATTCTCCTCCCTTCCCTGATTACTCCCATGACTGTGCACTGGGATGGCCAAAAGGTTCATTTGGGTTTTTCCATAACATCTTCCTAAAAAAGCCAAATTAAATTTATGGCCAGCCCAATATGTTAAAGTAATTCTGCCACTGACATTAAGATTACTAATCAAAAAAAATTACTAATCAAATTTGGCCTTCACTGAGGATTATCCAAGTGGACCGACCTAATCATACGAATATTCCGGGAGCAGAGAGTTTTCTCTGGCTGGATGCGGGAGGGGGAGTCAGAGAGATTCAAAGCATGACAAGGATCCAAGGCACCCTTGCTGGCTTGGAGATGGAGGAAAGCATGTGGCAAGGAATCTGGGTGGCCTCCGGGAACTAAGACTGGCTCTCCCTTGACAGCCAGCAAGGAAGCTGGGACCTCAGTCCTCTAACCACAAGGAACTGAATCCTGCCAGTAAGTGGAATGAATCCTGGAGTAAACCTTTCCCCAGAGCCCCCAGACAGAAGTCCAGCACACAAGCTGACTTTAGCCTAAGCTGAAAATGTGGTTGAGCCCACCTGTAGTTCTGATCTACGAAAACATGAGCTAACAACACAGGGCATGGGTGTTGGGGGGTTGAGGTGCTACCATTGTAATAACTGATGATACTTCAACAGAAATCCAACAGAAACAACAAGGGCAGGAGTGGAGTTACCAAACAAGACTGTTGAGAAGATCAAGTCTGAGAGAGAGCTGGAGGCTAGAAAATCCAAAACTTTGTGGGCCTTGGTCAGTCCACTACATTTCAGGCAAATAAGATGGGGCACAGTTTGGAGGGTTTAAGCAGAGGAAACATGACCTTGACTTGATCCTGAGAGTTCAGTACTGCTTGATGAACAGATACCCAGAGAAAGAACTCCACTGATAGAGTTCCCGAGGAGCTCCAGAGGCACTGGTACATACTTGATTATAAAATATTCAGAAGAAGCTAGCAAAACAAATGGAGAATAGGCGGAGAGTTTGGGAGATGAAGCATATCAAAAACAGCATGTAAGATATGCCAGCAACTGAGAAGAGTGAATCCATCAAGAGAGATTACATGAGGCAGCCTGAAATGCAACCATGCTTCCCACTTTCCTCAGTTCCCACGTGCACTGGAGAAAATGCTTTTGGTCCACACATTTCTCTAACAGACATATCTGTGCTGTATAGATTCAGCCTCAGGAATATCTCAAGTTTGCCCCTATGCCACTCTGGTAAATGATTAATGTATGATTAAACCTGATGATTAGCCATGGCCAGGAATTGGAGAGCAAATAGTCAGAGACTCGGGGGAGGGCACCTTTTATTAGCAGTCGAGTGCCTGACGGCAACTGCCTCCCAGAGGGAACTGGGGGATTGGAAAGATGACTAAGGAGCCCCATGGTGGGAAAAATTAAACCATAGACCCACGAGATAATAACAGCAATAGAGAAACAGGGAAAGCTTCCCACGCACACGTACCAAGTCAGAAATACCTCAGGTATAATTAAACCCTTCTCCAGAATTTAGCACCTTTTTGTTAGAAGAATCTTTCTTGCAGTCCTCAGCATTCTGTTGCCTTGGCAGAAACCCTATCTCTTGACATTTGAGAGGTTTCTGTACCCTTTTTCAAATAACAGCACTGGCGAGCATGCTTTTGAAAATATGGTTTGTAGCCATGGATGACTTTACCATTGAGTGTGTATAATCCCATCCCATCTGACCCCAGGCACAATCTGTTCATTCCCTCTATCTGCCTTATCTACTTTTGCACCCCCATTTCACCACAATCCTGGGACTGATCAGGTCTTCGGGACCTGATTGTACAGGGTGCTGTGAGATCTTCATGTCTCATGGAGCTGGAGGAGGATACCTTTGTGTGTCCACTCTCAGGACTGGCAACTTGTCCTCAACCCTGGCTCCTGGGAAGCGTGGTTTCTTAAAGCAGGCTGAGCTTCCTCGATTTGGGGATGGCGATTTATGCTGTCTTGACTCATGTCTCATCAGTTTTATCCCCACTGCCAATTTACCCTGCATTTCTATTCTTGCCTGTATTTGCTTTCTCCTGGCTACCTGCTCTCCCTGTTCAAGATCCATGTGTCAGCTACAAACTGGCACTTGCCAAGAGCATTTGCCAGTGACTGAGCAACAACAAGGGCATTTGCCATCTGCCTCTGAGGAAACCGAACCCTGGGCTGCTGCAGCTGCTGACCTTCAACACCCACTGAGGGGAATTCAGGGTAGAGAGTGAGGCACTCTGCTCCAGGAAACTGGTGGAGCAGATATATTCCCAGGAACTGATTTCATGATCCCAATCCTTGCATCTCTTCATAACTAGAAAAGCACTAAGCCCCTTTATGGTAACATCAGCTCCCCATGACTAGCAGAAAAACTTTTGCAAAGTAAACGCTTGATTGCATTGAACTCCACCCTCACCAAATTCTTTTGTCTTTTTTAATTGAAGGATAATTGCTTTACAGTATCTTGTGGTTGCCTGTCATACATCAACAAGAATCAGCCATAGGTACACCCATGTCGCCTCCCTCCTGAATGTCCCTCCCATCTCTCTCCCCATCCCACCCTTCTAGATCATCACAGAGCCCCTGTTTGAGTTCCCTGAGTCACAGAGCAAATTCCCACGTACTGACCTTTGCCACTACCTCTTTGGAGCAGTTTACTGGAGCTATCTGAGGTGCTGTCTCCCGGGCTGTGGTGTTCATTTTGCCCTAAATAAAACTGAACTCGCAACTCTCACATTATGCATCCTTTTAGTTGACACACATTGGGTCAGAGCCTAATGCTATTGGAACCAACTATAACTGGGAATTCTCTAAATTACAAAAACTCAACATTCAATCACAAAGGGGGACTGTGATGATTTGGAAGATAACACCTATAAAGCATCATGCAGGGAGTTGGCACATGATACTGGCTGAACAAACATGAGCTGTGTTTAGCAGGAAAGCTGGTAAAGAGGGGAAAAACATAAGGATGAAACTCAGAGACAGTGTTCCGGGAGGACAGGAACCTTAGGCTGTGCAAATGGAATTTCAGAATCCTACTTACATGCATGGGGCTGTCCTGGTGGCTCCGTGGTAAAGAATCTGCCTGCAGTGCAGGAGATGCCGGTTCAATCCCTGGGTTGGGAGGATCCCCTGGAGGAGGACATGGCAACCCACTCCAGTATTCTTGCCTGGAAAAATCCCACGGACAGAGGAGTCTGGTGGGCTATAGTCCATTGGGTCACTAAAGAGTTGGACAAGACTTAATGACTAAACAAGAACAGACATACAGAAAGCCATTTGTAGTAGACCCAGTTTCATGAGCATGGGTTCAGTCCTATAGCCATGGAAACAGAGACTGTGGCACTTGGGAGTTTACTGAAAGCTGTACAAGGGTGGGCGTTCTCTGAAAATTCTAGGGATGCAAAGCTCACTTGAATCCTGTTTTAGCTTTCTGTGTCACAGTGATGACAGTTACAATGTCTTTATTCAATGACTATATATTGAGTGTGCCCATGTGGTAGATGCAGAAGGCAGTAGGGAGATAAACAGTTACTATGCACTCACCATAAAGAAGTCACTAGAGCCAAAAGTGTGGTGTGAGTAACTGGAAGGTGTCTTTCAGATACAGTGATCCCAGAAGGTCTTCTTGAGAAGGCAGCTTGTGAATGGAGATTTGAGACAAATGAGAATTTATCAAGCAACAACAGGACTTCCCTGGTAGTCCAGTGGCTAGGACTCTGTGCTGCCAATGAAGGGGGTTCAGGTTTGATCCCTGGTCAGGAAACTAGACCTCATATGCCACAAGTAAAGGTCCCACATGCGGCCACAAACATTGAAGGTCCCACATGCCACAATTAAGACACAGTACAGTCAAATAAATATTTGTTCTGTTTTTTTTTTTTTTAAAAAGCAGTGGATGGGAGTAAGGGAGAAGGAGGATCTCAGATGGGAAAAATGATAGTAATCTTTTACTGTGTTCTGAGTTGCTATATGCCAGCCCCAGACACTTCACGACATGTGACCCTGAAACTCAGAGAGAAAGGCACATTTTTCTCCCTAGGAAATAACTGAGGCTCCAGGAGCTGCAGTCCATCACCCAAGGCAAGTGGCAGCATTGACTAATATTGCATCACATTAGCATCTAGCTCTGATGCACAGCCTGGTTTTGGAAACCCTGGTCTAGAGCAAGGCATGGACCAGACTAGTAAGGACAGAAAAATGAGGCTTCCGGGCCAGGGGGAAGGCCAGAGGCCACCATGATTGATTTCAAATAATTTTCTTAGAGAGAAGTAATGATAGATATCATGTTCCAAGTGATGGTTTTGTGCCAGATACCATGCTAAACCTTCCACAAGCACCATTCATGGTCTCCTCCCAACACCCCCTAAGAGGAAGCCTAAGAGGAAGCACTGTAATCCCTGCTATGTGGATGAAGAAAGGGAGGTGACACCCACCTCCCTAACTTCTCCCCTTCTCCCTCTGCACCATGTCCCACACAGACCCAAACAGAAGCCAGGATTTCAACCTGGAAATAGGGACTGCAGAGGTGAGGGATATGGTGGAACTTTCAACCATGTCATATGAGAAACTGAATTAAAACTAGGTTAACCTGGAGAAGAAGATGTTTTTCTGGAACTCTCTTGCTTTTTCAATGATCCAACGCATGTTGGCAATTTGATCTCTGGTTCTTCTACCTTTTTTAAATACAGCTTGAACATCTGGAAGTTCACGGTTCACGTATGGCTGAAGCCTGACTTGGAGAATTTTAAGCATTACTTTACTAGCGTGTGAGATGAGTGCAATTGCGTGGTAGTTTAAGCATTCTTTGGCACTGCCTTTCTTTGGTTTGGAATGAAAACTGACCTTCTCCAGTCCTGTGACCACTGATGAGTTTTCCAAATTTGCTGGCATATTGAGTGCAGCACTTTCACAGCACCATTTTTTAGGATTTGAAATAGCTCAACTGGAATTCCATCACCTCCACTAGCTTTGTTCATAGTGCTGCTTCCTAAGGCCCACTTGACTTCACATTCCAGGATGTCTGGCTCTAGTTGAGTGATCACACCATCATGGTTATCTGGGTCATGAAAATCTTTTTTGTATAGTTCTGTGTATTCTTGTCACCTCTTCTTAATGTCTTCTGCCAAAGCCTTTGACTATGTGGATCACAAAAAACTGTGGAAAATTCTTAAAGAGATGGCAATACAGACCACCTGACCTGCCTCCTGAGAAGTCTGCATGCAGGTCAAGAAGCAACAGTTAGAACTGGACATGGAACAACAGACTGGTTCCAAATCGGGAAAGGGGTACGTCAAGGCTGCATATTGTCACCCTGCTTATTTAACTTATATGCAGAGTACATCATGAGAAATGCTGGGCTAGATGAAGCACAAGCTGGAATCAAGATTGCCAGGAGAAATATCAATAACCTCAGATATGCAGATGACACCACCCTTATGGCAGAAAGTGAAGAACTAAAGAGCCGCTTGATGAAAGTGAAACAGGAAAAGGAAAAAGTTGGCTTAAAGCTCAACATTCAGAAAACTAAGATCATGGCATCTGGTCCCATCACTTCATGGAAAGTAGATGGGGAAACAATGGAAACAGTGACAGGCTTTATTTTGGGGGGCTCCAAAATCACTGCAGATGGTGACTGCAGTCATGAAATTAAAAGATGCTTGCTCCTTGGAAGAAAAGTTATGACCAACCTAGATAACATTTTAAAAAGCAGAGACATTACTTTGCTGACAAAGGTCCATCTAGTCAAAGCCTATGGTCTTTCCAGTAGTCATGAATGGATGTGAGATTTGGACTAGAAAGAAAGCTGAGTGCCAAAGAATTGATGCTTTTGAACTGTGGTGTTGGAGAAGATTCTTGAGAGTCGCTTGGACAGCAAGAGATTCAAACAGTCCATCCTAAAGGAGATCAGTCCTGGGTGTTCATTGGAAGGACTGATGTTGCAGCTGAAACTCCAGTACTTTGGCCACCTGATGCAAAGAGCTGACTCATTTGAAAAGACCCTGATGCTGGGAAAGATTGAGGTCAGGAGGAGAAGGGGACGACAGAGGATGAGACGGTTGGATGGCATCACCGACTCAATGGACATGAGTTTGAGTAAGCTCCAGGAGTTGGTGATGGACAGGGAAGCCTGGCATGTTGCAGTCCATGGGGTCACAAAGAGTAGGACATGACTGAGTGACTGAACTGAACTGAACATGGAGAAAAGAAGAATGCAAGAGACACCCACATCATGTATACAAAAGTCTTTCTTTTATGGAAGCTGAACTGTATTTGTTGACCCCAGAATGCAGAACTCAAGACATTGGGTGCACTGAAGCTTCTAGTACACCTTCCTGCTCCCCTTACCAGACCCCTCATCTCACGCCCAGGTGGGTGGACTATTGGCTGCCAGGTTCTCACGGTGGCACCCTTCTGGGGACAATACGCACTGCCGATGGTCCCCAAAGCCACGAGTATATGCTCTGTCCCAGTCACACTATTTGGACCCAAGGTTTTTTTTTTATTTTTCATTGGAGGATGATCGCTTTACAATTTTGTATTGGTTTCTGCCATACATCAACATCAGTCAGCCATAGGTATACATATGTCCCCACCCTCTTGAAGCTCACTCCCACCTCCCACCCCATCTCATCCCTCTAGGTCATCACAGAGCACCAGTTTGAGCTACCTGCCTCATTCAGCAAATTCCCACTGCCTGTTTTACATACGCTAGTGAGTATGTTTCCATGCTCCTCTCTTCATTCATCCCAGCCTCTCCTCCCCCCACTGTGTCCACAGTGTGTTCTCTAGGTCTACATCTTCTTTGTCTCCACACACACAATGACCATCGAAAATCCAGGGCCCCCCCATCCCCCGTACAGTTCTAAATCAGAACTAAAAGTGTCAAAGACTGCAACTTAGAGATAAAACAAATGCCCTAATATCCTGATTTTCTCCAGCAGATAGACAAAAAAACCAAAAAAGGACATACCAAATATAACACCTGGGAAATGATGGATCTGGAGTTTCTCCCTGTTGGTAATTTTTACATTCCTGAGGCTTTTCTTCACTTGGATAATTTACAGGTCAATGGTTTCCTTTCTCTTCACACACCTCATGTTTGCCTCCTCACTTTAATCAGGGAAAGATGGAGGCAAAAGCAAAGATGTCTGAGCAAAAAGCAGTGGTGAAAAGCACTAGACCAAGATCAAATATTTATGCTGCGGCAAACTAGCTAACTGATTGTGATATCAAAGGATAATAAATCATTTTTAAAAAGGGAGAAAAAGCAATCAATGTGAACAGTATAATTTGCCTTTCACCAGGCGCTGATTTCTTTTTTCTGGTATTCATCTAACAATGATCGTTTCTGACTTTCTTTTGTCTCGTTTAAAAATACATTTCATGTCCCTCCCCTCAGGCAGTCAGATGTGCAGTGTTTTAAACGAGGTATTGTGAAGGAGACATCGAATTTCATATTTTGTACCCTGTGAAAAGGAACACATGTAGTTCTCTGTAGCCCCTGTCTCTTTTTCAGTGGTTCCTGCTGTTGTTACGTGATTGAGAAATTGATTGAACTTGGAGACCAGAGCACTTCAAAGAACAACCATGTTCAAATTACAGATTTCAGCAAATGAGACTTATGCAAAATTAACAGTAGTCAAATAGCCAGTATTTCTCATCTGTAGCTCCCCCTACCCCCTCTACCAAGCCCAAGTGGGCAGCAGGTAATAAATGTAGGTAACAAAAGAAATGTAGAGAACAGGTAATGTAGATTACAAAAGAAAAATGATAATGAATAATCTGACATCTCTGCCATTAATGTTTTCTAAAAATCTGCTCTTCAGTATTTTAAACAGTATCACCCATCTCGTTGCATTTTTTAAAATTTTTATCACTTCAATTATAAATTCTTCAACAAGGTCATACTTAGAAAATAAATTGCCTGAAGGGCAATTTCCAGTGAAAATGACCTGATTCTTACAGAAAGCTTATTGCATGTGGAATTTGGTTTTTCTGATTTTTTTTATGTATTTATAAAAGCTATATCAAGATTTAATTCACATACCACACAATTCATCCATTTTAAGTATACAATTCAATGGGTTTTCCTATATTCAGAGTTAATTTTTTATTATTATTTTTTTTTTTTTAGTAACCTGTCTTGAGTAATTCTGTTGTTTTTAAATTGGTCTTTTTGGAGAGACTACCCTAAAGAATTTTTAACCTCATGAACTCTGAACTCAAAGAATCAAATACTGTTTTTCTCCTGCCTTGTGGCTTCTTTGTAAATTGTTATTATTACTTTCAGAAGAATTCATTCCACCAGCTGAAGCCCTCTATGCCTAATGTCAGTACAGAAGTAGTTTAATTAGATTATGAAGAGAAGAAGACATCTTCACTCTGAAAAGCATAGTTGGGCTTTGCTACCAGAAAATAAAATCTTTGTTTCCCTCAGCTTCCCTTACACACATTTCTGAGCTCAGCTCACTGCAGGCTGACCTTTGTGACTTCACATTTGCTCAAGGCAGGTGATTTACCAGCAGTAGCACCAACATAAATGAATAAAGGAAAAATCTGTATAAAATATCAATGAACCAAGGTTCACTTTACACACTGTGCTATTATGTGTGTGTGTTTGTGTTTTGCATACACACATCACACACACATGCAGTCATTAAAAGCATGGCTCATAGGTCTGATTGTGTTATGGTTTCCTTTTATAAGAGAGAGAATTAAACTTGAACACTTACTGTTCTTTCAATTCCTATACATCATTCCTTCTCACTCTAGGCTTCCTGCACCTCTTAGAGAGGTGGGACCCATGAACCTGCATTTTACACAAACTTTCCAGGTGACTCTGATGGCCCAACATTGAGAAAGCGAGGCTCCTCTGCCACATGCTGAAGACAAGATATTCAAAGCAAGCAGTGAATGGCTTCATGGCTGATACTCAGGGAGACTGATGCACTGGAGTTGAATCCCAAACTGCTATTGTCTGAATGTTTGTTTCCTACCAAAACTCGTATGTTGAAACCCTAACTCTGAAGGCAATGGTATTAGGAGCTGGGGTCTTTGTTGTCAGTTAGGACATGAGGGTGGGGCCCTCGTGAATGGGATTAGTGCCCTTATAAGAGAACCCAGAGAGGGCCCTCACTGCTTCCACCATGTGAGAATGCAGCAAGAAGACACCACCTATGGACCAGGAAAAAAACTCCCACCAGAACCCAACCACACTGGTACCTGATCTCAGATTTCCATCTGCCAGACCTGTGAGAAATAAGTTTCTGTTGTTTATATGCCATCCAGCTGTGGTAATTTGTGATAGCAACCCCCAAAGACTAAGACACTAATACAACTTCAGGAAATTCAGAGCACCAGCAGGTAACAGGGACACCTGGAAGCTGTCACCCCTCTTTTAGGCTGGCCCTCTGCCACTGGACTTCTAAGAGAGATGAAGAAGTGCATTTGTCAAAGACGACCTGTGACTCTCCAACGTGGAAACCAGGCAGGCTTGCACATTCTTCAACCACAGAGCAGACTTGATGCTGATGGCTTTGGAGGCTGGGTCATCACAGGTGAGGGAGCTTCTGCCCCAGGTCTAATGACCCCGAGGCTCCCATGCTTTGAGGAAGCCACACCAGTTCCAGGCACCACACATGTGCAGGAATGAGCCTTCAGCAGAGTCCAGGCCCTGCATTTCCATCACCACCAACCTTTGATTCTTCCCAACTGAGATTCCAACATCCTGGAACACCAACATGCCATAGAAAGGAGACTATACCTTGTCTACTTTCCTGACCCACAGAATCCATGGGTATAAATCACTATGTGTAACAGCAATTTATTACACTTCAGAGGGCCCAGAGCAAGGGAATAGAATACCAAATGACCTATGAACATGATGAGAGCCAACAAATTCTATCAAAGCCTGGAGAACAGGGTGTTGTCAGCCAGGCCAAGCACACTGTCCTAAAATCACCAGATTCGGGCTGCTTTCCTCTCTGGTCTAAACAGTACTTCAAGCCCATGGGATTACTCCCAGACAGAAACTGCAGCACAGAAAGAATCAGCAAGCAGCAATAATGGCTTTAATCTCTCGTGTTGGCTGCCAGAAGCCCTGTGAGGGTATATCTGGATATGCCCTGCTCCATGGGGAGAGTATGATTTCCTCAGTGGTCTGAACATCAGCAGAACCCAGGGCTTGCTGAACCCACACAGCAAAGAATGGGACAGGAATTCTTGCAGGCACAACTGGGCTCCAAGGAAAAGGGTAACCTGATGCCCTTTACTGTTTTCCCCTGAGAAGAAATTGTGAGGCTGTGGTGCTACCCAGTCACTGCTCTCTGGGGCCTTTTTGGGGGATATAAAACACAAGCTTCTTCCTAATATGTATAGTAACACACTACAATAGTCCTACCAATGAATATTCAAGGTTGATTCCTTTAGGATTGACTACCATCATTTGTGCTTCCCTGGTGGCTCAGAGGGTAAAATGTCTGCCTGTAAGGCAGGAGACCTGGGTTTGATCCCTGGATCAGGAAGATCCCCAGGAGAAGGAAATGGCAACCCACTCCAGTACTCTTGCCTGGAAAATCCCATGGACAGAGAAGCCTGGTAGACTACAGTCCATGGGATCGCAAAGAGTCAGACATGACTGAGCGATTTCACTTTCACTTTCTTTTTCACCATCATTTAACCCCTGCCAGATGAACTGGGATAAACCATTCCTCCTTAACAGCCCCCAAAATAGCAAGACTGTTCCCCTCTTTCAAGAAGTAAACAGCTCTGAACAATTATCTACCACTGTTCTGAGAACTGAGTATTGATCTTGCTCCATCTCAGATAAAATACCTGTCCCTAATCTTCCGTGGTGGCTCAGTGCTGAAGAATCAGCCTGCCGATGCAGGAGACTCAAGTTTGATCCCTGGGTTGGGAAGATCTCCAGAAGGAAATGGCAACCCACTCCAGTTATTCTTCCCAGGAAAACCCCATGGACATAGGAGCCTGGCAAGCTGTCGTCCACAGGGTTGCAAAGGGGTCGGACACAATTTAGCAGCTAAACAGCAACAATCTAAGGACAGCAACTACATTTTCTGAGTTTCTGATCTATTCTCTCCCCTGCTGGATCTGTTGGAATCATAGGGAAAGAATTCTGGGGTAGATTACTGATGTCTGAAAGGGATGGGAGAACAAAAACATAGACCATAGATTTGCTGTCCTGTGTCTAAACTGAAATGAGATAGAAGGCACTATTTTAAAACAGGATTACTACAAAAATCGCCACAAAAGTCAGTCATCAATGAGAAGGGAAAATGTAAACAAATGCTGTTTTTTTTAAATATTGCTCTTTTTACACCACCAATACTCAAGGAAAGAAAAAAAAATGTGCAAACTGAGTCCACTTTAGTACTCTCCCAGATACTGCTACTGATTCTAGTGGGATTAGAGTTAATAAACCTCTGAGATGGAAGATTGAGTTGAAGTTGCTGGCAATCCCACTTCATTTCATTACAGATAATATGTACTCCCCAAAAGTAACTTTATTATTCTTCTGACATCTTTCATCTAATTCAGAAATGGGCACTTCTAGCCATGAGACATGTATGCTGCATGCCAATATATTCTGAAGCTGGGCAATCCCCTCAGTGCTGGTTGTGCATGAAACAGGATCTGACTTGGCTCTGTTCTGTTTTAGGGGCAACTGCAGGTCAAGAACAACCTAGAGTTGCTGACCTCAGCCCCAAGCACTCAAGTCTCCAGAATGAGCAACAAACTGGCTGTGCTTTAGGCAAGGAACTTTAGGGGACCTGGATGTTGGGTATGCGTGCTTCCTCACTCGTGAGTGTGTGCATGCTGTCGCCCAGTGGTGTCCAGCTCTTTGTGACCTATGGACTGTAGCCCACCAGGTTCTTCTGTCCATGGGATTCTCCAGGCAAGAATACTGGAGTGGATTGCCATTTCCCTCTCCAAGAGATCCTCCTGACCCAGGGGTCGAACCTGGGTCTCTTGCACTGCAAGCAGATTCTTTATCACCTGAGCTACCAGGGAAGCTCTTGATCTGGATGTTAGATGAGTGCTTTCCAGCAACATTTTCTGTGGCAATGATGTTCTATAATCTTTCTATCAAATAAGATACCCCCATGTGCTTATGGAGCACTCATTGTGTGGCTAACGCCACTGAAAAATATTAATACATTAAAATTTATTAACATAAATTTAAATAGCCACAGGGCGAGTTTGGTCTAGTGATTTAATTTCTCCAACCCTCAGTTTGACAGACCTCCCAAATCCATCCACTTCTCTTCATCTCTCTGCCAGCCCTCTCCTCCTCTAATGCAAACTATTCTGGCTGTTCCTACCCAGGATAGACACCATGGCTTTGTTACGGAGACCAAGCTCACTCTGCTTGCTGTTCAACAGGCCAGTGAATGAGAGACGAGGGTTGAGGCAAGGAACACAACTTTATTCAGAAAGCAAGCTGACCAAGAAGATTGCAGGCTAGTGTCTGAAAATAATCATTGGAATCTGGATGCCAGATTCTTTTACAAATCAGAGATGGGGGAGAGATGGGGGAGTGGAGAGAAAGCAAAGTAAAAAGGCCATCAGTCTTGCAAACATCTCCTAGAATGGCAAGCCTCAGGCAGGAGATGTGTTAATTTCTTCCTTCCTGCCATCCACAGGTGGACAGGGTTCTGAACAAAGGCACTTTAGTTTAACAGTCAGGCAAAGGGGCAGGATTCTCTGAGGCAAACCATTCTGTATGATCCTAACAACAAAAGCAACGAAAAGCAAGTCAAAGAAACTGTTCCAACATAGAGTCAGAATTGGTTTCCTCCCTGCCACAACAGCCTCCTAATTAACCTCCTTGCTGAGTGCGGATGGTGAGTGTGAGGCTGCCAGGGTTAATACCATTATGGGCGGCCTGGACCTAAGTTTTAGCTTCCCCCGAAATGGTAAGATTCCCTACCCCCATCAAGTAACCTGGAGCCAGCCAATCAATATGCGCCCAGTAAGAACAAAGGGAGAGCTGAAAAGCCCGCGAAAGTCTGTACGGATAGAATTGCTTTGCAAACATGTAACCAATCCGCTTAAGCCAGTTACTAACCGCTTTTGCATATCTCATAAATTTGTGTAACAAGCTTGAGCTCGGCGCTTTCTGACCCTGCACCATTGTGATGTTTGTGGCAGAAGGCCCTGGCTCGAGACAGTAATAAACTTCCCTTTTTGCGAGTTGCATTGTCTTGGAAGCCTTCTCTCTCTTCCCGCTCGGGGATTCGGACATCCGGCATAACATCTGGGGGCTCGTCCGGGATCCCTTGACCGGGAGAAGAGAACGCTTACAGAACAAAGGGGAAGGATAAATAATAACACCGGTGCTCAGGAAGCAGGGAGGTATCTGGCACAGAAAGAAGGTTTTTTATAAAGGGGGAACCAGCGGCGTAAGGCCTAGGCCAGCGGATGCGCTGGGAGGCAGCCGACTCCGCGGGAAGGCTTTTTATAAAGGGGGAGCCAGCCGGCGTAAGGCCAAGGCCAGCGGACGCGCTGGGAGGCAGCCGACTCCGCGGGAAGAAAGTTCCTCTCCCGACCCCGAGTCTGATGAACAGCGGACGTCATTCGGTAAGGTGAATCTGCTACCGGGAGGCAAGAAAATTCAGGGGGCCCGAAAACCCAGCGCTGTGTCGTCGGCCGACATTTGTTTGTCCGTGTGTTTGTCTTTGGCTCTCCGTGTTTTTATGTGTGCCGGCATTGTCTCTAGTCTCGTTCTATTCTGGTGCATTGTTCTCTCTCACTTCTGACTTATTTTCTTTCTCTTACTTCTCTGATCTGCCCCCAACTCCTTTTCTTTTCGGGAGTTTCAGTGAACAGGCAAACGGTTGTGGGGCCAATTGATGAGTCCTGGCCAGGGCTACGCTCTGGCGGACTCTGAAGGCCCTACAATAAGTAAGCCTCAGTAACTAGAGCCCGACCGGGTGAAACTCTCCTTTAACATCCCTAACTGAGGATGTGGCCTAAAATTCTTCTTGTGGGCACGGGTCAGGCACATAAAGGCCATTAGGGCGCCTGCCACTTGAAGACTCCCGTGAGAGGATAAGGGGGTCACGGAATGGGCTAGAAACCCCTAGGGGGCCCGCCCCCAGCAAGAAAACTTCCGTGCAACGACGCAGGCACATAAACAGTTCCAAAAGCATACCATAAGCCCAACCTCTTGGCCGCCACCACTCCCGGTAGGATTTTTGGTGGTCGTTCTCAGTGACTTTCTCTCTCTTCCTTACCGTTAATTCTTTGACCATGGGGCAAGGAGAATCTACCCCACTTTCTCTCATGACTGACCATTTTTCGGATGTCAGGGCCAGGGCCCATGACTTGTCTTTGCTGGTCAAGAAAAGTAAATTAATAACTTTTTGTTCTGCAGAGTGGCCCGCCTTTCAGGTTGGATGGCCTCCGGAAGGCACCTTTCAACCGTCCATCATACAGGCTGTGAAGGAAAAGATTATGGCTCCTGATCCCTGGGGCCATCCGAGTCAGGTCCCCTATGTCATGGTCTGGCAGGATCTAGTGGAAAATCCGCCTAAATGGTTAAAACCTTTTGTTTACAAACTTCCTAGTTCCTCCAGTTCACAGGTCCTGGTGATGGAGACCCCCCCCGGAGGAAACCAAAAAGAAAGAGGACCCAAAACCAGTCCTTCAGGAATCATCTTATCCAAACCTGATAGATCTAGAAACGGAGATAAGGCCTCCGCCATATGTGCCCTCCTTGCAATCCCCTCCGAGGAGAGAAGCTCCCACAGGTGAACCGAGAGGATTAAGAGGGCCAATGGGAACCGACCATGAAGGGGGACCGGCACTGGGGACCCGGGGGAAAACTAAGGGAGATAGGGGTAAGCAAGACCCTGGGGACCCAGAGTTACCTTCATCCACTGTTCAGGCGCTCCCTGTCCGAGTGGGACCAACTAACCCGGACGGAGAGCGAACCTATCAGTACTGGCCCTTTTCCACGAGTGACCTGTACAATTGGAAGACCCAAAACCCCCCTTTCTCAGAGAAGCCCCAAGGCCTCATTGACCTCTTAGATTCCATTTTGTTCACTCATAATCCCACCTGGGATGATTGTCAGCAGCTGTTGCAGGTGCTCTTCACCACGGAAGAACGGGAGCGAATTCTGGCAGAGGCGCGGAAACGGGTACCAGGGGTCGACGGGAGGCCAACTGCCCAGCCTCATCTTGTGGACGAGGGGTTTCCTCTGTTGCGGCCTAACTGGGATTTTGAGCGGGTGGAAGGTAGGGAGCGTCTCCGAGTGTACCGCCAGACTCTAATGGCTGGCCTGCGGGCTGCAGCAAGAAAGCCGACAAATCTGGCAAAGGTAAATTTAGTAAGGCAAGAGCCCACTGAAAGCCCGGCAGCCTTCGTAGAGAGGCTGATGGAAGCTCTCAGGCAATATACACCTATGGACCCCCAGGCTGAGGAGTCACGCGCTGCAGTTTTGTTAGCGTTTGTGAATCAGGCAGCCCCAGATATTAGGAAGAAATTACAAAAAGTAGAGGGATTGGGAGAACAGACAATACAGGATTTACTGAAAGTAGCTGAAAAGGTATTTAATAATAGGGAGACCCCAGAAGAAAGGGAAGAGCGAATTCGGCGGGAGGAAAGGGAATTAGCGGAGAAGATCAGGAGGGAAGACAGGGAACATAGGGCGAGGGAAAACCGGAAGAACCAGAAGGAGCTAGCCCAGATTCTTTTTGCGGGGATAAAGGCTGGAACAGAATTGAGGGAACCTCGAAACCCCCGGACGGGAGAAAAAGAAAAACCAAAAAGGCAGGCCCTAAGATCAGTGCGCCTACTGCAAAGAACAGGGGCACTGGAAAAACGAGTGCCCTAAGAGGGACTCAAAGAGAGGAATGACCCAGAGAGAAAAAATCCCCCCTGGAACTCGAGTTCTATATGCGGGGGAAGACAGTGACTAGGGGAGTCGAGACTCGGCACCCCTCCCCGAGTCCTGGGTAACCATACATGTGGAGGGGAAACCCATTGGCTTCATGGTAGATACTGGCGCCCAACACTCTGTTTTAAATAAAAAACTGGGACCAATGTCTAAGAAAGCCAGCTTAGTGCAAGGAGCCACGGGGACAAAAAGATATTGTTGGACCACAGAACGGAAAGTAAATCTGGGGACCCACCAGGTGTCCCATTCGTTTTTGGTGATACCAGAATGCCCAGCCCCTCTACTTGGAAGAGACTTGTTGACTAAAGTTAATGCTCAGATCCATTTTGACCCCGGGGGAATGTCAGTCACGGATGGACTTGGACAACCGATACATGTCTTGTCCCTAGCCTTAAGAGATGAATACAGACTTTTTGCGCCTAAGCCCTCAGAGACCATAGCACTAGATGTACAACCGTGGGTCCATAAATATCCATTGGCCTGGGCAGAAACAGCAGGAATGGGACTAGCTAAACAGAGACATCCGGTCGTCATCGAGCTAAAGGCCGAGGCAATTCCTGTGAGGGTGAGACAGTACCCTATGAGCCAAGAAGCTCGGCGGGGGATCACTCCCCACATTCGACGGCTCATGGAGGCCGAAATTCTCAGGCGATGCCAATCCCCACACTCCCTTACTGCCGGTGAAGAAGCCAGGGGGGACAGATTACAGACCTGTCCAAGACCTGCGAGAAGTCAACAAACGGGTGAGTGACATACACCCAACTGTCCCTAACCCGTATACCCTCCTGAGCAGTTTACTGCCTGAGTACACTTGGTACACTGTGCTGGACTTGAAGGATGCCTTTTTCAGCCTACCCCTGGCAGTCCAGAGCCAGGAGATATTTGCCTTTGAGTGGACTGAGGGGGAAGGCCAACCGGTAGTACAATTAACTTGGACCCGCCTCCCACAGGGGTTCAAGAACTCCCCTACCTTGTTTAATGAGGCTCTGAGTGAGGACCTCTACGAATATTGGGCTTGCCACCCAGAGGTCATTCTGCTACAATATGTAGATGACCTTATGTTGGCTGGAACCACAGAGGAAGCTTGCAGCCGTGCCACTGGGGACCTATTACAGACCCTAGGCATCTTGGGGTATCGCGCTAGCGCAAAGAAGGCACAAATAGCCCGGCAAGAGGTCACCTATTTGGGGTATAAGATCAGGCAAGGGCAAAGGTGGCTAACCCAGGCCATGAAAGAAACAATATTGCAGATACCAGAGCCCAAAAACCCTCGCCAGGTGAGAGAGTTTCTGGGGACTGTTGGATATTGCAGACTGTGGATTATGGGGTTTGCTGAGAAGGCCCGGCCCTTATATGAGGGAAGTAAAGAGACCCCAAAGTGGACTTGGACTGAGCCAATGAAACAGGCTTTCCAGACACTCAGACAGGCCCTACTAGAAGCCCCAGCCCTTGCCCTGCCTAACCCAAATAAGTCATTCCAGCTGTTTGTAGATGAAAAGCAAGGAATAGGAAAGGGGGTCTTGACTCAACAATGGGGACCATGGAAGCGGCCGGTAGCATACCTTTCGAAGCGATTAGAACCGGTGGCCGCTGGGTGGCCCCCTTGCCTTCGCATCATTGCAGCTACAGCCCTCCTCGTCCGCGACGCTGACAAGTTGACGTATGGACAGCAACTCTCGGTTTACACCCCCCACGCAGTGGAATGGGTTTTAAAGCAGCCGCCGGGTAAGTGGATCTCCAATGCCCGCTTGACACACTACCAGGCCTTGCTGCTCGATGCCCCACGGGTGCGTTTTCAGACCCCTTGCTCCCTAAATCCGGCCACGCTCCTACCCAACCCAGAGAAGGACAGCCCTCTCCATGATTGCAGTGAGATACTGGCTGAGGCCCTGGCGGCACGAAAAGACTTAACTGATGTACCCCTAAGCAACAGTGAGCTAGTATGGTTCACCGATGGGAGCAGTTATGTAAAAGATGGGCAAAGGAAGGCGGGAGCCGCCATAGTTGATGATTCAGGGCGGACGATATGGGCTGAGACACTACCCCCAAACACTTCTGCACAAAAAGCAGAATTGATTGCCCTAATACAGGCTCTGGAGCAAGCCAAAGGGAAGAGAGTCACCATTTTTACTGACAGCCGATATGCTTTCAGCACTGCCCATATTCAAGGTCCCATATACCAAGAAAGGGGATTTCGGACAGCTGAGGGAAAAGAGGTCAAAAATCTGCCTGAGATTCGCAGGCTCTTGGAAGCTGTCCAACTACCCCGGGCAGTAGCTATAGTACATGTCCCCGGTCACCAGAAGGGAGAAGACCCTAAGGCGCGAGGCAATCGTGCTGCTGATGCGGCCGCTCGAGAAGCGGCTAGCCGGGACTATGCCGCCCCCATATTAGCCGTGGGCCTTCCACCCCCTGGTATGGGGACCTTGCCACCAGTTCCCGAATATTCCCTCCCTGATCTCGCCTGGATCAACAAGGATACCACCCTCCAGAAAGATGACCAAGATGGATGGTACCGAGACCAAAACAACAACCTGATCTTGCCTGCCACCCTGGGTCGTCACCTGTGTGAACACCTGCACACAACTACACACTTGGGAGAAAAAAAGACTCTAACACTTCTCCAGATGGCCTGCCTGAGGTTCCCTCGACAAAATGCAACTGTACGAGAGATAATTCAAGCCTGCGAAGCGTGCCAGCTGATGAGGGCAGAGAAGAAGCAGCACTCGGGAACGAGGTACCGAGGGGAAAAGCCAGGGCAACATTGGGAGATAGATTTCACCGAGGTAAGGCCAGGCAAGTATGGGTACCGCTATCTGTTGGTACTGGTAGATACCTTCTCGGGGTGGGTAGAAGCTTTCCCCACTAAGGGAGAGACAGCAATAGCGGTTGCTAAAAAGATCTTAGAGGAGATAGTGCCTAGGTATGGGCTGCCAGTGACTATGGGCTCTGATAATGGACCTGCCTTTGTGAGCCAGATTGTACAAGGGCTGGCCCAAGCTCTGGGGACGAAATGGAAGTTACATTGCGAATATAATCCCCAGAGCTCAGGACAAGTTGAGAGAATGAATCGGACCCTAAAAGAAACTTTGACAAAGTTGGCAATAGAGACTGGCGGGGACTGGGTGACCCTCCTCCCCTTTGCACTCTTTCGGGCACGTAACACCCCTTATAAGCTGAATCTTACTCCTTTTGAGATTCTGTATGGAAGACCCCCTCCTGTGTATCCTATTTTCGAAGGAAAATGTCTGCCACCCCCTACTTTGGGACAATTCCAGCAAACTCTGATAGCATTAAGTAAGGTGCATAACCATGTTTGGAAATTGATTCGAGAGATGCATGAGGGCCAACACAAGAGGGCCCTCCCCTCACATAATATTGGCCCAGGTGATTGGGTTTGGGTAAAACGACACCAATCTAAAGTATTAGAACCTAGATGGAAAGGCCCTTATGTTGTTCTCCTTACCACTCCTACCGCTGTCAAGGTCGACGGGATTGGACCCTGGGTTCACTGCAATCACGTGCGGCAAGCTACATCGGAAGAACAGGAAAAAGCGCGAGCAGAATGGAAGGCGAGTCCTCACCCGTCAAATCCTTTGAAACTGAAACTCGTCCGCTGGGAGGCCTCCTAATTCTCCTGCTGATGGCAGCTCTCATCGACCCAGGAGCGACCAGTCATAACCCCCATCAACCTGCTAAGATCACATGGAAACTCAACGACGGGCAAACTCATGAGCTGCTCAATGAGACCTCAGGAATCCACCCTCCAAACACCTGGTGGCCAGACCTGAACTTCGACCTCTCAAGCCTCTTCGCAAAGCAGGATGGTCTCTATGGGTGGGGTCTGCGCGGCTCTGGGAGAAAAATGTTGTTTCTATGCAGACCATACAGGAGTGGTAAGAGAATCTATGGCAAAAATAAAAAAAAGACTGGCACAACAAAAGAGGGAACGGGAGGCCCAACAAAAATAGTTTGAGTCTTGGTTTCAACGCTCCCCCTGGCTGACCACCTTAGTTTCCACCCTCCTGGGCCCGCTTATAGTGCTATTATTAACACTTATATTTGGCCCTTATATTTTAAACTGGCTAATGTCATTTATTAGAGAACGTCTAAATACCATTCAGATTATGGTATTGAGGCAGCAATATCAGATGGTAGCCCAGGATGAAGAGAAAGATTCCTCTACAGGAACAAGAAGACAGGGGGGAATGTGAGGCTGCCAGGGTTAATACCATTATGGGCGGCCTGGACCTAAGTTTTAGCTTCCCCCGAAATGGTAAGATTCCCTACCCCCATCAAGTAACCTGGAGCCAGCCAATCAATATGCGCCCAGTAAGAACAAAGGGAGAGCTGAAAAGCCCGCGAAAGTCTGTACGGATAGAATTGCTTTGCAAACATGTAACCAATCCGCTTAAGCCAGTTACTAACCGCTTTTGCATATCTCATAAATTTGTGTAACAAGCTTGAGCTCGGCGCTTTCTGACCCTGCACCATTGTGATGTTTGTGGCAGAAGGCCCTGGCTCGAGACAGTAATAAACTTCCCTTTTTGCGAGTTGCATTGTCTTGGAAGCCTTCTCTCTCTTCCCGCTCGGGGATTCGGACATCGGGCATAACAGTGAGCACTAATAAAAATAAAAATTGAACTAAAAAATATCTGTCAATGGCTTCTCAATGCTTTCCAAATGAAGCACAATCATCAAATTGGCCAGTTGATAAAGTCCTGTGTGGTTTGCTCTGTCTTACTTTCCCAGCCAAAATCTCATGTTGAGGCCCTTTTCATCTGGGTTTCAGCCAATCTGACCTGTCCTTGTCCCTTAAAACTCTATGCTCCTGCCTGCCCCAGAGCTTTTGTACATTCTTCCTTTCCCATTCCTTGCCCTCCCTCACCTTCCCCCTCACTCTCTGCCATATTCACCCTTGCACATCCTTTAAAACTCAATTCAAGCAGTACTTCTCCAGGAAAGCCTCCAAGACTTTGGTTTCAGCCATGCCCAGACTTCTGGGATTTTAGTTCCTCTACAAGGGATCGAACCCAGGCTCTTGGCAGTGATAGCGCAGAGTCCTAACCACTAGACAACCATGGAGATCCCCAAGATAGACTTTTTTAAACTTCTGAAAAGAACCCAAGCAACACATACTCAGCAAGGTGATAGCAGGAGACACCGCTGCACCTGTCCAGCCCAGCTCTCCCCTCCCTGGGAGGGCCCCCTTTCCCTGCCGCCCTGCCCCTCCCCACCACCTCACCCCTGAGAGTGTTGACTGCTAGAGACGCACCGCTGCCCTTTTTCAGATAATTGCCCTCAGGTGGTAGGAATTAGCTAATAAAGGAGGCCCTCAGAAAAGAGGCTGCTATCTACATAATAAGCTCTAGATATCATGAATACTTCATGGAAACAAAACCACCAACAGGGCAAAATAGTTCTTGGAGGCAAAAAAAAAAAAAAAAGCTTATTTTTATGCATAAAACACAACTATATCTACAGTACATAAACAGGTATCTAGTCTATCTGTGGCATTAAAATTTCATTGTCAGGGGTTGGAGAGGATTAGGGGAAAATGTCTAAGAGGCACCTTGTGCGCATGTGTGTGCCCAGTCCTGTCTTACTCTTTGTGACCCTATGGACTGTAGCCGGGCCAGGATTCTCTGTCCGTGGGATTCTCCCTGGAGCTGGTTGGGGGGCGGATGGGGGGAAGGGGCAGGGAGGGTGGGGGCAATAATGCAAAAAAAAAAAAAGTTGAAGAATGCTGCCCTCGATGGATGCTAACTACAGTGGTGATGATGTTTACTTGCTAATTCATGTCTGACTCTGCAACCCCATGGACTGCAGACCACCAGGCTCCTGTCCATGGGATTTCCCAGGCAAGAATACTGGAGTGGGTTGTCATTTCCTTCTCCAGGTGATCTTCCTGACCCAGGGATTGAACCTGCATCTTCTACATTGCATGTGGATCCTTTACAACTGAGCTACCTGGGAAGCCAACTATGGTACCTGTGGCTTCCACATGGCCTCTTCTGTGGCTCTGGCAGATTCCAGTCTAAGGACTGGTCAGTCCAGACTGCTTCTCCAACACACCCACAGGGGAAGGCAATGCTTCCAGCCTCCTCTTGTTAGCAGCTCATTTACACTTGGACAAGCCTGGTGATTCTTCTCCCCCACCTCCCTCACCCATGCTTTGCATATTATTAAAATCAAATCATCTCAATGTCTGGACTGAGAAACTTTTACTTTTTTCCTCATTGAAATCTATTTTGAAACTGATGGATGTGTGAAGAACATATGCAATGTAGATCAGCCTCAGAATGACTGATTTTTCATAATTCTGAGAAAAAGAGAAATTATTGCCCTTAGAAGGTGTCATCTATCTGCGTACAATTTGGGTTAGAGAGAAAACGTCCTTATCAGGACGTTATTATATAGCTCTCAACCCAGCACCAGGAAACAGTGTAATTTGAGACAATGAATATCATCAATGCCATGAATTCCACGTAATTGTATTTCATTGAGAAAAAGAATGTGTCTCCTTGTGCGTCTTCGGGTGGGGGGAGGCGGGGAAGAGAAGGACTGCGCTGTACCATCTGGACTGTCAGAATAGAGATGAAAAATAACACAGCCGCTCACCCGGCCACTGGGAATGCAGTCACATGTTCAGAAATGCAAAATATGAACACAATTAAGCTAACGTAAAAAGAAATCAGTCTGACAGCTAATCTCTCTCTTCAATCCAGCCTGCCCTGATTGAGCTCCTACTATGGGCCAAGGGTTGTGGCAGCTGCCCGGCAAATTCACTGCCCTCGTTGAATTCCTTCCTCCAGTCCTTGTAACAGAAGTCGAGACTCAAGGAGCCTGCAAGTAAGTGACAGAGCCAGGATTTGAACCCTGTCTCCCAAGTTTGATATTATGACTCAAGGGACTGGAAGAGGTTCTAGCTGAATTAGTAAAGAACTGGCTCATCGAGGTGAAAAGTCTAAGGGTAAATGCTTCGGGCATGGCGGGATCTAACAACAATGATCAGGCTCAAACGACGTGATCAGGATACTCGCTGCCTCTCAGCTCCACTTCCTCTGTGTGGGCTTTTTTTCTCAGGATAGTTCATCCTCTGTGGCAGCCTCTGAAAACCCCAAGCCTAAAATCCTCACAGCTCAGTAACTTCAGCCATTATTAAAAGTGGTTTTTACATTTCTTTCTCTCTGTACTGCTGCTGCTAAGTCACTTCAGTCGTGTCCGACTCTGTGTGACCCCATAGACAGCAGCCCACCAGGCTCCCCCATCCCTGGGAGTCTCCAGGCAAGAACACTGGAGTGGGTTGCCATTTCCTTCTCCAGTGCATGAAAGTGAAAGGTGAAAGTGAAGTCACTCAGTCGTGTCTGACTCTTCTCGACCCCACAGACTGCAGCCCACCAGGCTCCTCCGTCCATGGGATTTTCCAGGCAAGAGTATTGGAGTGGGTGCCATTGCCTTCTCCTCTCTCTGCACTAGTTTCTAGGAAAAGCCTCAAGACTCAGTCTCCTTAGCACAGCTTGGAATCCGTTGCTGAAGCGTTCGCCGTTGGGGGCCGGAGCAGGCAGATGAATGCTCTGATTGGCCAGACTTTGGTCATGTGCCCACCCAACCCCCAAACTGTGGGTGAAGAAAGTCGAATCTTTTAAAATGTGTAGCAATGAAGATCACGGTGTCCTTCCCAGTACAAGGATTAAGAGGGTAGCAACACACAGTCCTCACCTCCCCACCCAAAATTCTATCTTCTTACCCTACCTTTAAAGCTCCTACCATGCGCTAACACTATAGTGTAAACTGGCTTATTTCTGCAAAGGCACATTCTTATCAGCATATCCTGGGTACCCAGAGGAGCACTTGGTACATAGGAGCTGTGGAATATTTGCTCAGTAAAAGAATGAGTGAATCAGAAACACCAAACCTGCCTCTCAACTAAAAGGGTTTATGTGATGGGGCCTCTTCGAGGGGAGGCTAAATGATCAGGACACCCACTAAGTGCTTAACAAATGCTCAGCACCTGTGCATCCAGGCAAGCAGAGAACAAGCCCCCACTCCCATGCCTCCAGCAGGCAGCAGACGGACGCGAACACCTGGCCCAGTGGGTTGGAAGGAAGCCCCACTGGTCCCCCCAGGAGGGGAACCTGCTACTCTCTACACAATCCCTGAGGCTTCATCATTGACCGGAGACATACTGTTACTTGGACATTTTTGACCGATGTATCAATACGTTCTTAGAGAGTGATACAATTAAAATCACTGTGCAAAGTTGTTAGAGCTTAAAACTGATCAAGCGTTCATTATATGAAACTTATGATTGTCATTATCATTCACATTTTGCTCTGTTATGCTTTTGTTACAACCTTGCATATATTATACACGTTTATTACTATAAAATTTTCAAAAATGACACATCACAAAATTTCTCATTTCTAAAGGAGCCCCCCCACCCCACATGAAGATCCACTTTATCGACTACCAGCTAAAATAAATGAAAATATTCTAGAGGAAATAATACCCACAGAACTTTAAAAAAAAAAGTGCTGCCTGTAAGTGTAGCCTGTTCTTCCACAGACGGGAAAGCACAGTGAAACATGGTATATTTGTAATAGCCTGTTCTGCACACAGGTGCCTGCTATATAGCCTATCACCCTCTAACAAAACCCTGGATGCTTTAGTAAGACATACAATGTTCCAATAAACGCATTAGATGCAAAAAAGTTGTTGGTATTTATTCAAATGCATTGTTTCCATATTCACTGACATAACAAATCACCAGCCACAGGCATGGTAAAAAAAAAAAAAAAAAAAAAGCCACAGTTTTGGTTAAAAAATCCCCCGGTCAGCAACTTGTAAAAGCACAGACTGCAGAACCCACCCCCCAGGAGACCCTATTCCATAAATCCTTGGGGAGGCCCAAGAATTAGCACTTTCTGTAAGTTCCCAGGTGCTGCTGCTTCTTCAGGAACCAGTTTGAGAACCGAGCTTTTCTGCAGCAAAATTTTAATATTAATAGTATTTCCAGTGTTTGGTCAGCAGCTACCGAGTGCCCCGGGGGTTCATGGGGCGGTACAGCAGGGAGTTGGCTAGAGAAGACAAATTTGCTCATTTTAACCAGTCCCTAAGCCTAAGATGCAGGAGAAGCTCCCCCCACAGAGATACCCACCCCCCCCCCAGCAGAGATGCCCACCCCCGCAGCAGACTTCTAGACTCATTCTCAAACTGTAGTCCTCTGACCACTGACCTTATAACCCTCCCCCCCTCCCCGAGATGACTGTCTCAAAGTAGCTTCTGAATCAGGAATATGTTTAGGAATCATACCAGGAGATATTTTTAAGGTGCACAGAAAGAGATTTACGGTGAGGGATTGGCCTCACCTGGTTATGGAAGCTGAGACATCACAGGACCTGTCGGCCACAAGACAGAGGTGCGGGAGGCCAGTGGGGTAGCTCCAGTCCAAATTCTAAGGGCCGAGAACCAGGGCAGCCAGTGGTGTACATCCCTGAAGATGACTTATAAAACCCTAGAAACAGCAGCACTTAGGTCCAAGGCAGAGGAAGATGGATGACTTTACCCTGCAGAGAGCAAATTTGCAGTCTCTCTGCCCTTTGATGCTAATCGGGGCTGCTGTGGAGTGGATGACGTCTGCCCATATTGGTGAGGGTGACCTGGATGCCTCAGCCAGGAACCAGGGCTGCAGATGACAGGAGGACCCATGGTCCAGCCATGTTCTCCTGAGTGACATCCCCACGGCGGCCTGGCCCGGCATCTCCAAATTGAACAGGTTCTTATTTAAATAGGAGACCCACTGTGTCAAGGACTGCTGGGTGGTACTTGAATGCAACTAGTCAGTAACAAGAATTTCCCTGAGTTCTCTTAGAATCAAGCCCTACAACTGTAGAAACAGCTGATACACGCAAGAGCGGAAGAAAAGAAAGGATTTGTTAAGCAGAGGCATCCACAGCATGCCAGGCCCTTTACACACACAATTGCTTTAATCCCTACCAGACCCTATGAGATGTGTATAATCAGCCCCCTTTTACAGATCTGAAGATACTAAGGGTCAGAGACGCTTATAGCTTGTCCAGCTAATAAGAAGCCAGAACCAAACCCACCGTATTGATTCCAAATGCTGCCCTCTGTCTGCCATGTGGGATAATGGAAAGAAGGCAAGGCAGTAACAAGCAGGAGGCTCAAGGACTCAGAAGCTTCTAGCATCCAGAGTGAAGACTGTTGGGGAGAGACCGTGAAGAGGGACAGACCGAGGAAGCGGTGGTCTGGGAAACTCCCCGGACACTGAGACAGCCCCCTCCCAAGCCTTCCGCAGAACAACGTACCTGCCCAATTTCACATTAAGCTGGAAGCAACTTCACAAGATGAAAGTCAGACCACCCACCTGAACCCTGAGGAAGGCCTGGTGTGGAAGTTTGCACTGTTCCGTGGTTCTTACTTCCCCTTGCTCTGAAGTGTCATCCCCTGACTCTGACTCATGGTGTGTCCCCAGTTCCACTGCCTGGAAAACAGCAACCCCAAGACATGTAGCCCTGTGAGTCTTAACTGAATGATATATATGAAAAAGCTTGATCCTGAGAGGAAGTCCTACAGAGATGCCCAGTGTCCTCATTGTCATTCATACGTCAATGAGCAGCGCATGCCAAGAATTTGATATAAGATTCCCAAGGACCATGAAATTACATTTTTGCACACTGTGTTTAAAACATGCCAAACACTTTTTTCTTTTTTTTTTTTTTCTGTACTACTGGTGGCTAAGACTGTTATTTTCCAAGACACCATAAGGAAAAGTGAAGCAAGAGTGGTCTCTTGTGGAAGTAAACAGTATGTACAACAATTTATAGAACATGAATCACAGGGGGTGGTGTTTCAGAAGCACATTGGTGGGAAATGGCCAGTTTTCAGAGCGGATGGTTTTTGAAGGGGCAGGCCTGAAATCTGAGGCTACTTGGCATTCTTTCCTTGGGGCCATGAAAATTTGGTTCCTCCTGTTGGCCGCCAGCCTTCCCCCCTCCGCACCCCTCCATCAGCCAGGTGAGTCTGAAGCAGGTGTTCCAGAGATAGTCTCTGAGATTCAGCCTTCCAGTGAGTTTCACTGGCTTTGTGTGGGGCATACAACTGCATTTTCTTCAAACATCACTGTCAAAGTGGGGCCACGCTACTAAAGGCTTTCCTTCCTGGATACCCACTCAAAACCAGGCTGCACAACACGGATGGACCTAGAAATTGTCATACTGAGTGATGTAAGTCAGACAGAGGAACTGAGATATTATATACCACTTGTATACAGAATCTAAAAAAAAAATGATACAAATAAACTTACAAAACAGAGACAGGCAGAGAATGAACCTATGGTTACTAGGGAGAAGGGTGGAGCCAGGAGAGAGAGTTTGGGATTGTCATGTACACTCAAGTTTTTAACATGGACAGGAGCCTGCTGCATAGCAGAGGGAGCTCAGCTCCCTGTTCTGTGATGACCTGGATGTGTGGGATGCGAGGAGAGAGGGTCAAGAGCAAGGGAATATGTGTATACTGAAAGCTGATTCACTTCGTTGCACCGCAGAAACACAACACTGTAAATCAATGAGCTCCAATAAAATAAATAAACACATTACACACATACCTCATATAGTTTTTCTTTAAATGATCATCAACAAGGACCTAATGTATAGCACAGGGAACTCTGTTCAATAGCATGTACAACCTAAATGGGAAAAGAATTTGAAAAACAATGGCGACATGTATAACTGAATTATTTTTCTGTACACCCGAAATGGACACAACACTGTAAATCAGCTATATTCTAATATAAAATCAAAAGTTTAAAAAAAAAAAAAAAACCTGGGCTGCAAGCCATTAACAGCCCCCTCGTCTTGGTTTGAATCCAGGAAAGACAAGGAAGGACTAAGGCTGGCACAGGAGGAACAAAACTCAGAGGCTGGGAGGAGCCCCAAAATACTTGGGAGATTTCTCCACAAAGGATGCACGTTGTTTTATGTCCCCCTATTTTGAAGAACATTTTTCCATTTTTTTAGGCTGTGCCAGAACTGGATGATGACTTGTGTTTCAAGATTTGGGAAGCCAATTTCACATACAATGAGTTTATCTATTACGAAATCCAACATGAACACTGAGATCATCTAAAATATGTCGACCATACAAAGAATAAAAGGTGGGCATTCATGCAGCTAAGAATGAGCCCAAACTAAGAACGAACATTGCCAGGACGCCCATGTGCCTCTCCAAGCACACCCACTGCAGGGAGGAGCCCCAGGCTGACTTCTACGACAATCATCGTACTTTTCTTTGTAGCTCTCACACGTGTTTGTATTTCTAAGCATACACTTATCTTGAGTTGGCCTTGAACTGCATATAAATGGACCTGTCGTGACTCGCTTCTCTGCTCTATAATATTCTATTGTACAAATCGACTCCTTTTGATGAACGTTTGGGTTATTTTCCATGTTTTCCATTTTAGCACACAAAACTGCTGAGAACAGTCTCACTGTTGTTGTTTAGTCATCAAGTCTTATCTGACTCTTTTGTGGCCCCATGGACTACAGCCCACCAGGCTCCTCTGTCCATGGGGTTTCCCAGGAAAGATACTGCAGTGGGTTCCCATTTCTTTCTCTGGGGATCTTCCCGACTCAGGGACGGAACTCACATCTCCTGCACTGGCAGGCAGGTTCTTCACCACTGAGCCAGCAGGGAAGCCCAAGAGTGCCATACACCGCCTGATTCCCACAGGCAAGACTGGAAGTTGGGCACACGTTTTCTGTAAGTGGGAAGATAGGAAATATTTGGAACTTTACAAGCCAGACAGTCCCTGTCTCTCCCAGCTGTCCAACTCTGCCATTGCATCATAAAAGCACCCATGGCCAGATGTCAACAAATAACATGACTGTGCTGCAAAACTTGAAACAACAGCAGACGGCAGGCTGGATGTGGGCTATAGTCCCATAGTTTGCTGACTTCTGCTAAGGATGGCCTGCTGAGGAGTGGAAACGTTGGGGCCGTCCCGTCGCACAGCTCCATGGCAACCAGAGGGCGCACCGCACATCCTGCTGCAGCCCAGGCTGCTGGGCCAAGGGCGTGGGCACCCACCCGACTCTGCCGCCTGAGGCCAAGGCTTCCGCAAGTCTGCATTCCCACCAGCGGAGAAAGATGCCCCCTGCACTCACATTCCCACCATCCTTGGTATCAGTCATTTTTGGTGAATTTACAGGTAATACGGTGGTTTGGGTTTGCATTTCACTAGTGAGTGGTGGAGTCCTAATTTCCTGCACTTCTGTTCTGCCAGCCACCTTACTCCTCTGTAAACTGAAGGTAAGTCCTCTTTCCTTGGGCACTTGAGTGACGGAAGTCCTGTGCTGCTCTATCTCCCTCTCGTCCCTGTGCCCAAACCAGGCTTACACACTGCAGAGGCAACGATGTCAATAATTCAAATGGCGTCTTAGAAGTTTGAAGCTTTCCTACTGAGGAGAGACAGGTGACCAGGACTGGTGGTTGAGGAACTTCCGTGGTAGTTCAGTGGCTAAGACTCCCGGCTCCCAGTGCAGGGGGCTTGGGTTTGCTCTCTGGTCAGAGAACCAGATCCTGCCCGCTGCAACTAAGACCTGGCACAGCCAAATAAATAAATTAAAAAAAAAAAAAATACAGGTGGTTGAGGCTGAGGCCATTTGGTGGGGGGAAGGGACCAAGACAGATCATATTAGAACCCTGAACCCTACTACTGAAGAAGGCAGCATAAGCAGCTGTCTAAGTGGTTTCCAGGGGACCCTGGATCCTATAAAACTGGCCTGGCTGTGGGACGTGGAAAGTTAGGGTATATGTGCAAGTGGAGAGAGTCCCTATTACCACGCCTCCTTCACCAAAGCTACAAGTTCTGGGTTGTTTGTCTGTATGTGGGTTCATCTGTTTATAAGTTCAATCACTGTATCATATATTATTTTAAAAGAATTTATAAGCTCATGTAAAAGACTATAGACCATTATTCAATATTCGTCAATTTACAGAAAGCCAATCTGAGAAACATCCCCCCAGTGGATACACAGTCATCCCTTGGTATCTGCAGGAGATTGGTTATACAAAACCTGAGGATGCTGAAGTCCCTTCTATAACTATTCATAATGAAGTTGTCCCTCCATATCCGTGGATGCAGAACACCAACTGGTATGATGTAGCTAGGGTTTAAGATCTTGGTGCTGAGACCACCCGCTGGCTGGGTGACCTTGGGCTGATGTTCTACCTCTCTGAAACTATTTGCTAATGTGAAGAATGGGAGCAATGACGGGCCTTCCCTCATTGGCTGAGTCTCAGTGTTAAATGAGATAATACATGGGAAAAGCCAGCTACGTTTCAGGGAAAAAGCAAAAGCAGTAAAGGCAGGCTGGTACTGTCTTAGTAGTTTTTTTTAAATGCAATCAGAAATATAGTGGAATATCCCTTAAATAAATCCATGTAAACTCTTCTGCCTCAGGACCACTTGTCTTCTATTGAAGTAGACTTGGCTTGGTTTGATAAGGACAGGCCAAGAGCCCAGCGACTTGCCCTCTTTGCTCTGGCTGCCAGGAAGTTGAGATTCCGTAACCAGAGAGTAAAGGGGATGTGTTGGGGGTACTCACATGAATGTAAGCCACAAAATGTGCACATTAAAGTGAAAGTGAAAGTCATTCAGTCATGTCTGACTCTTTGAGACCCCATGGACTATGTAGTCCATGGAATTCTCCAGGCCAGGATCCTGGAGTGGGTAGCCATTCCCTTCTCTAGCGGATCTTCCCGACCCAGGAATCAAACTGGGGTCTTCTACATTGCAGGCGGATTCTTTGACAGCTGAGCTACCAAGGAAGCCCCATGCACATTATTAATGTAAGTGTAAATACCAACAGTAGTCAAAGAATATGTAACCAAAATATGTATGAATGAAAGAGATGAATCAGGTGACTTTAATTAAAACATTATTTTATGGATTCTGTTATTTATTAGTTTTTAATAGTTGTGATTTGCTGTGATGTCTTTCTTCATCCTAAATACATCTTCACCTTTAGATTCACTTTTATAATTTTATGTTCTTCTTCTTAAAGGGGTGCCTCTAGAACTTGGATCAACCCCTGCAAGACATGGAAAAGTTGACAGTGTCCTTCCTACTAGAAGATTCTCCAAGGGACACAGCTGTAGGGAAAGCTCTCAAGCTGTGGTCCCTACATTGGCAGCATCAGTCTTACCTGGAAACTTGTCAGCAATGGAGATTCTCAGGTCTCACCCCAGGCCTACTGAACTCTACACTGAGGTGCAGCCCAGTGACCTGTGTTTTCATAGACACTCCAGGTTAACTGGAGGCACTCTGAAGCCTGCAACCCATTTACTCCAAGGGAGTCAATTACCAGATCCTCAAGGTAAAAACACACATTTGTACTTTTACCTAAAATGGATCAGCTTGAGACCTGACCTATGATCTACCAACTCTCAACACCCACAGTTCCGTCTTCTACCTTATCAGAGGGCAGGCCTCTCACAAACCCAGAATCCACTAGTCTGGATGCACAGCCAATGGTGTGTTTTTATTCTGGGGCACCAAAGGGTCCCTTTCTTGGGCTTCCCTGATAGCTCAGTTGGTAAAGAATCTGCCTGTGATGCAGGAGACCCTGGTTCGATTCCTAGGTAAGGAAGATCTGCTGGAGAAGGGATAGGCTACCCACTCCAGTATTCTTGGGCATTCCTGGTGGCTCAGCTGGCAAAGAATCTCCCTGCCATGCAGGAGACCTGGGTTCGATCCCCGGATTGGATCCTCTGGAGAAGGGAAAGGCTACCCAACCCACTCCGGTATTCTGGCCTAGAGAATTCCATGAACTGTATAGTCCATGGGGGTCACAAAGAGTCGGACATGACTGAGTGACTTTCACTTCAAAGGGTCCAGGTGAAATATTTTTCATGTAGCAACCTGCCTTTTCCCCTCCTCCTTGTTGGCAAACAATGCCTTGCTCCAGAGGTTGTCTCCATGCATTTCATTCCTGCAGCAAACTAGAGCACAATCTCCTGCCAGCATTTCTCCACCTTAGAACCCGGAGGGGAGATGACTATTACTGGACATGCATTACCACATCTATTAGGACTGAAAAATGAAGTCAGACTTTTCCGGTGAGCAAATAAGCCACAGTGCCAATTAGCTTGAAAACAAGGATCGACTTAGCCAATTAGATTAAATGATGCATATATTTTCCTAAATTGGATGTGTTAAGCCTGCAGCTTCAAGGTTCTGATGCAAACATATTTAAGGGAGGTCATAAGATAAAGGCACTTATTCTTAAAAATGTATTATCAGAGGTATGTTGCGTTGAATAGTATTTCTAAATTTCCCAGCATTCCTGAGTATTTCAGGTTATACTAAGTGCCTCTAAATTGAAAAATAACAGATACAAAGAATAATCATTTGATAAATCTTGGAAGACCTTTCTGAAATACATACCACAAAGTGCAAAAGTAAATGACTCTTAGCAACTGAACAAAGCTTTTTGCAAGTCAGTGGTTTCCAATTCTCTGCTTACAACAAAACTGAAAGAGAGCCCAATTAATTTGTCCACAAATGGGTTCTTAAAGATAAGCCCTCATCATAAAGTATTGGGTAATTTTTGGACAATATTGCTAAGTTCAAATAATTAAGATATCTATATCCACAGATATTTATATGTAATAGCTATAAAATTTCTTTGTATTCCTATCCACTTATTTCTGTGAAGGAGGTTACATCTATGAAAATAAGGAAAACGATGATAATTGATACTGAAATTCATCTCATTCTGTGGCGACGTTCCAGTGGTGTTCATCCAGATACATGCAATTCAACTAGAGAAGGGGGAAAAAAAAAATTGTTATGTACTCAAAGGAAATTTTTCCAACAAAATACTACCTTTTCAACAATTATCAAAACACATATTTATGCCATTCATATAGTAATTGTAAAGTTAGCTCAATCCTGAAAAAAAAATTTTTTTAATACTTAAGAGCTTTATGATCACAGAAGATATGTTGAACCTTCTATTTAGCAAACTATATTTTGTGGCACACTTTGTGTGCACAGAAAAACTTATAAAGGACTGAAATATGTTCAATCAGCATAAAATGCTGTGGTGGAAAAGGAATAAAGAAGAACATGTTTGAATGTACTTTTATTTTTATTTATTTTCAAATATTTTGGCCACACAGCACAGCAAGTGGGATCTTAGTTCCCTGACCAGGGATCGAACCTGCATCCCCTGCAGTAGAATGGTAGGTAACAAACTTCAATGGTTTTTAGATTTAAATAAATATATTTGAAAGAATAACTTTCAGTGTTGTTTTAAAACATCCCTAAAAAATCAGTTTACGGTGGCTCAGATAGGCTTTCCAAGGACAGAAGCCAGATCTTGGCTTCCATTTGGTCTTCTCGCTAAGCAGGTGTCAAGCTTTGCAAACAAGCGGGAAGTTTCCTTCAAGAATTTGACCAGCCTGCCATGGAAGCTGCCCTTAGCCCTGCTCCACTCACAGCCGGGTTTCCTCAGTGTTTCCCGTGATGCAAGAAACCCTAGCCTTGGAAAGGTGGGTACTTGAGGAAGACCAAGCTCTTCCAGGAGGGCATTTCTGTCCTGTGGAGGCAGCACAGACCCCGAAGTGGCCACACCGCCTCCTCACACATCCCCTGCTCAGGCACAGAGGTTGTTCTGAGCTGTGAGGAAAGACCCTCCAGAGGAAAATGAGGAAAACATACTCCTCCCCGGGATCCCTGTTTAAAGGCTGGAGGACTGATCCTTGGTACCAAGCCTGATTTGGACGATTATAATGAACATGCACACAGAGGCTGCCGCGCGCCAGGTGGCGCACCTTGCACGTAATAACCCACTGAGTCCACCCTATGCACATGGATTCTTCTTACCATCCCGTGTCACGGATGGGAAAACTGAAACAAGATGGTATAACTTGCGTAACTTGGCACAAACCTCATCAGTGGTAGAGCTAGGACGTACCTCAAATGGCGTGGATCTGAGGTCCACACCTCACCCTGATGCTCTGCAGGGGCATCCACACAGGATGCTCTAGTCCACGAGGGCTCGGGCCCCAGGGCTCAGCCTCCTGGAGAGCGAAGGCGGGGCCAAGGCGGGATCCACGGCTCTTCGGCTGTCCGCAGGTGTACTGGGCCGGCCTCGGCTTGTCAGGCAGACTAGCCCATGGGACTTCACAAACACCCACCCTGCCTTACAGGGGCATGCGTTCTGGTACCAGCAGGCACTTCCCATCTTGAGACTACCCTTCACCCTGTAGCAATTCATGATTTTTATAAAGGCCCATCAATATTGCCAGGACACAGAACTGGCACGGCAGGATCTCACAGGGGCCAAATCAGCAGCCTCCTTCTAGACACGGTCATGACTCGGGAAGCAGTAGGCATGGTGGCCACCCCTCCGAAAGCTTCCTGGCTCGCGCTGCCTCTGGACCATGAATCCCATGTTAACCTGTAAGAAGCTGGGAGAAAGGAACTGCTCTGCTTAAGATAACAGAGAGAACTGCTCCCAGGCTCTAGAGAGACTTGGATAAATGGCACCAAGAATTGCGGGTGAATCAGTGCCTGGGAGAAAGAGGCCAAGGTGAAGAGGGTAGGGACAGGACAAAGGTCATCAGAAGTGGCTCTGACCCATATGTGAAGGACGGGTAAATCACGGCGTGGCAGACAAACTGCAGTGGTATTACTCAGGGCTGAGCTGTAAAAAAAACAACATAAGGTTTTTATTCATCCAGTTTTATGTTTCCCTTAAAGACTGTGCTCCATATAATGTGCATATGTGAGTACATAAAACAGAAACAAAATGACAACTCAAAAAAAAAAAAAAAAGAATTCTTTTAATAAAAATTACTCATAAAAATCCTAATAAATTTCCAAGAGCAAGATATTTCTTAGTACATTTATAAAAGAACATTTGGTCCTTTTACAAAAAGCTCCCTTTTAATTTAAATACATTTCTTATTTACAGGTTACACATAAAATATCATTTATAGTTGCAAAGCATATTGCACATTACAGACAGAAGCATTTGTGTATTTCAATAGGTTTTCCCAGAGTTTCCAACTCTAGATTTTTTTCCTTTTGTAAAAACAGATTTACCTTTCTTGGGCATAATAAATAAGAAATACAGCTTGTGTTTTGCTATTTAAAACTAAAAATATCTTTCAAAATATTATTTCTCTGCCTCTCAGAAAGAGGGAAGGGGGTAATGAATCGGGAAGGTCCACAGGTACTCGACATTCTCACCAGATTCACATCCAGATTCAAGTTGGGAACGCAACCCTGAGCCCTATAAAACCTGGAGACACAGCCCAGAGACCCCCCCTTCTCACTTTCACAAGAGTCCCTGCCCTGCAGGAACAGGCACTAGAGAAGGAGCTGGATGTCTGGGAATGCAAAAGGAAAGAAAGATCAAGATTTTTTTTTTCCCCTAAAGTTCCTGCTCAGCCACTGAGGGGCTAGGGCAATCATCCAGCCCGACCTATTAACCAGCATTAAATTTGAAATCAGCAAAAGAGAAAGACCTCTGGAAAAAAGGAATGTCTGATACTGTGTCTGTGAAACCCAAAGCAAAGGATGACAGTTTGCAATCATTCAATCAAGTGAGCTAAGAAAATGGCTGAGGGGTGTTTTTCTTTGGTGGGGGACACAGCGTGGAGGTGAGAGAGGAATTCAGCTGAGACCCTCAGACTGCACTATGGCACTTTCCAGCCAGGGAGTTAGAGACTAACTTCCATCTGCACAGGCACCATCCTGGAGCATAAATAACTAGAAAACTACTGAAGTGTGTGCTCTTGCCCTATGACCCAGGACAGCCTCAGAACCGGCGGATGCTGAAGCTCTCAAGGACAGACTTGAATATAGAAGATGATTTTCACCCAGGCCAGGACAATCAGAGAGCTAGCAAACACTTCCTTCATCACCTCCTCCTCCTCCAGGAAACGGAATCCCTCAGTTACACCATCTCAACCCGCGAAGCCTGCCCTGGAACGATTTAGAACTCTGTGGGGGTAGATTTCAACTAAACCCACAAAGGTAAGGTAGCTTCCCACAAAGGTTTGGCAAAATCATTTTCATTGGGTCAACTAAAGTGGAGTCTTTAGACACTAGCTGCACATGGGAATGCAAGGATGGTTTGGACTTTCCAAAGCATGGAATGTTTGGGATCAGGGTGTTCCCAGGGTAAGTCACAGAGCAAGGAACTTCCCCTGACACTCCTGTCCTCAGCCTTCCCTTCCCTGATCTCTTCCAACACAGAATAGAAAGAACAGCAAAATCCCTACAGGATACATCACAGTTGTCGACATTCTGATCTTCAAAAAGAAAGCAAGTTTTGAACGTGGCTCAGAGAACCTTCTCTTGTAACTAGCAAGAGATGGCATTCTGGCATCCAGTCACTGATGGCAATCTGAAGGCTTGGCAACCAGGGTGAGAATGAGCCCCTCACCCTCGGACTCACAACTGGTACAAGTCCAGGGCCTGGAAGCTGGGAGGGAACATGTCTCCCATCAACCTGTAGCCCTGAGGTGCTTCTGCAACACTCAGGCCCTGGCCCCTGGTCCAGAGCGGGAAGGGCGATGGGATGCCTGAGCCCACAGGAGGGGGTCTTGGGGGTGTGATCACACAACGGTGTGATCACGGAGGGCCCACTTTCTTCCCTGAGGTGCCCCATTCTCCCAAGAGGCTCACTGATAGTGCCACCTTGGTTTACCTGGAAAAAAGGTGCAGGGACACTTATGTATGTGTATGTATTTAAAATGGGATATTTTGGTTTCAATGAAGCAATGAAAACATTGAAAAAATATAGGATATCCTCAAAGAAAATTTCCTATTCAGTAGATGAGACAGTGTTGATAAATAGAACGCTTCTAAAATGAAGGAAAAATGTAAAATAAGAAGCATTTGATGTGTTTTTTCCTTTAAAACAATTTGCACAGTAAATGTTAAAAAGACAGGCATTTATTACTGTGACATTTATTACTGAAAATCCCTTTTCTAGAAATCTCAAAGAACTGAATTATATATCCATTTTAAAAAACAGTAACACAAGTTTTCAAGAAGAATAAAACTCCTCTCTTTTGATAGGAAGTGCAATGGCTTATGCAGCACTCTCTTCTAGTTTTAAAAAAACTAAAAATCATTTGAAGTGTGCCAGCAGTAATGGGCGCACCACACACGACCGGTGAAGTTGGAGGTTTTGAAGAGACTTCCTACCCTCTCTGCGGAGATTCATTTCAACCTCCGACGCTACAGGGAAGCCAAGCTCAGGGTTCAAGCCCACCTCTGCTTTCTCTGAGCGCTCTGCACAAGTTCAAAGAGACACAGTCCATTCTCGCTAAGGAAATAATGACAACAAAGAAAAGAGGCGCTTTAGCACGACTTCCTTCCTATATACGCTTGCTTAAAATAGCATGCTGAAAGGCAAGGACGGGCCAAGAAGTGTTCCCAATCTACCTACCTGATACCCCATCCATGCCCCTTTCACCGTGGTCTCAGCATGGAGCAATGTGAAACCAGCCTGCTAAAACCACAGCAGCAGCTGTGACACCCAGTGGCCCAAACAAAAACATAAGGCACTGATCGGAAGCCTGTATTACACCCAGGAACGGCTCAAGGACGCCAGGGAGTCATCTGCTCATTTCTTTCTCCCGGACTTGGCTAATTGGCACTAGACAGAGGAAACAAAAACAAAACCATCCCAACCCAAACACGGTCAGAACTGAGAATGCTTGGTGAGTAGATGCAAGACTCAGATGATCACAGCTATTTTTCTCTCCCTAAAAGGCACCTGGTTCTGAAAGTGGGGGAGATCCTCAGGTAAGCTCATGAGAAACAGAGACCACCGCCTGGAAGACCTACCTGCTAAGCTCTTATCCGGTGATGTGACAACCTAAGAGACTGCCTGTTAGAATTTGGCTCCCTTTGTGAGCAGATAATCTTGTCACTGTGACAATCACACCGGGGGGGCACAGATGCATAACGGGATTTTTCCCCAGGTGACTGACAGTCACGGGTGGAGACCTGGGAGGGAGCCCAGTGATCCAGAGAGAGGGTAACAAAATACAACAAACAGGGTGGTCAGGGAAGCCACAGGACCTGTTGCACAGAAATTCACTCACAGTCCTCTGGTGGAGAGGTAGTCAGGCTGCAGCCACATGCGCGCAGGCAGAGGAGACCTGACTCGACAGACCCCGAAGTAGGAAGCTCTGAGGATCCAGCCAAAGACAGCCCGTCCATGGGGCACGTCATAAGAGGCCAACTTCTACGTACCTTTCCACTTCAAAGTATATCCTTAAGACAAACCGGGGATTTTATTGAACAGAAGAGAAACACTAAAGTGTGCAAGGATCTACCAGATGTGCGCGGGGAGCTGGAAAGAAATTCCTACACCATCGTAGACGGCCAGACTTCCATCCTCCTCCACTTCGGATCGGGTCTTGGCCTGGCCCGGGATTCAGCTGTTTGGGTTTCAGATGAGACCACACGGGGGAGGGCAGATCAAATCAAGCCAACCATCTGGTCAATCTGTCGCATGTAGATGCTCTTTAGGGGCAGGGCGTATCGCCTCTCATCAGGAACCCTATTGCACTGGAAAGAAAATCAATGAGGTGCCATCTGAATGAGTTAAAACCCTGTATGTTAATCCCTCAGAAGGCGTGACCAGATGACCTCCCCTGAGGTTTCTCATCCTGGCACTGTAGACTCTTTGGGCCTATCCTGGGCACTGCCGGATGGTTAACAGCATCCCTGGGCCTCTCCACCTACATGCCCCTCACCCCTAACCCCCAGCTGTGACAACCAATGTCCCCCGACACTGCCTGATGTCCTTTGAGGAGCACAGGTACCTCCAGTTTAGGACCACTGATGTAATTTACAGATGAAGATGTAGAGACCCAGGGAAACTAAAGACGTGTACCCAGGGACTTCCCTGGAGGTTAGGACTCCATGCTTCCACTGTACAGGGCACTGGTTCGATCCCTGCTCGGGAAACTAAGATCCCTCTCTCTCAGAGGGGACCTAAGTTTAAGAACCAAACGTGTTGTGTGGAAGCAGTTTCCACCTACATTCATGCCCCTCCTCAGAAAAACACGTTCCTGCTGCTCTTACTAGAACTTGCTTGCCCGGGGCCTCATCTCTGCAAGATCCAGACCAACAGGTCCTTCAGGTGGTCCCCACCCTCCCTCCCGGCTCCTGCTTTTTGTGGGAGCTGTGCCTTCTGCCTGCCCCTCTGGAGCCTCCCCCTCATCATTCCAGTAGCGACTGAGAAGCATGCTCCCGAGTGAAGCCCTCCTTATCTTGCCAGCAGGCTAATTTCTCCATCTTCCATGTCCCTACAGCGCTTCACATGGCCTCCTACTGATGAGCACTCCGGGGGAGCAGATCTCTGTCCACACCAGACCCTAAGCCCAAGCAGCACCAGGACCACAGGGACTGGCCCACATCCCCGGCGCCTGGCACGATGGGATCTGGTCTGTGAGGTGAGCATCTCCTTCAGTCCAAGTCAGGGCTCCACCATGCGCTCCGCCGTGTGACCAGAACCTTTCAGTGCCTCCCTGCTTCCATCTATGAAGCGGACACACCGACTACCTACCCCTCCCCAACGGACACACCGACTACCTACCCCTCCCCGGGCTGCTATGAGAAGTTCACATACTTAATTTCAGCACTTAGACTGGTGCTCAGCACATGTGAGCTCTATAAATGCTGACTCTGATGGCTACTTTTCCTTCTGCCCTTCCCTTTCCTTCTCAGTTGTGTTTTATTCATTTAATCTACACTCCATGGCCTAATGGAAATTTCAAGGACTGTGCTCTGCTCTGGCCTGTCAATTTAGTTCAGAGACTGATAATAAAGACTTTCAATGAGACACGAAAGGAAAAACTACAGTCTGGGACGAGAGGGCATGCCCTAACCCAGGTAGCCTGGGCGGAGGTGGCAGGACTCTGGGCAACAGAGGCTTCTCCTGAGGAGGGAGCTGGCGTATAACACAGTGTGAGATCGTGAGGTTCGCTCTATCACCGGATGCAGCACCCACGTCCAGACCTTCCTGCTGGGCTCAAACCAACACAACTACCTTTGGCTGAAAGGAAGAACTCGATAACTTGTTTCCAAACCCTCCCCACTGCTCCCGGGACAGTCCAGGCGTGCCCAGTTGAGCCCCCCTTTAAATGGGGCCAGATGCGTCTCGCACTTTTAAAATTCTTCGGCTACACCGTATGGCATGTGGGATCTTAGTTCCCTGACAGCTGATCAAGCATGCACCCCCTACATTGGGAGAGAGCAGAGTCTTAACCACTGGACCTCCAAGGACGTCCTGACCCAAGGGATGCTATGCACAGGCTCCCTGGCCCTTGGACTCCTGGCAGGGCTGGCCCACGAGAAGCTCTAGCAGATCGGAAGTGCTGTGTTCCCTTTGCCAGCCCCTTTCCCACACAGTCACAGAAGCCCACCCAGGGCAGCGGCTCCTGCCCAGGGGCCACCCCCGGCACAGGCTTCTCTGCATCAGGGTTCCCATGACCACCCTGCCCACTGGCCCCTCATCCCGTAGCGCTGACAGGCTGCTGGCCCCACGGTGTCCTTACACCCTGATGGCATCTACAGAAACAGCCCCTTGCTGAAACTCTTCTCAAATTATCCAAGCTGCGGGTGCCAGGAATATTCTGTCAGGAACCCTGGATGACAACGTGATGAGGAGTGTTTTCTCTACCTCCACAGACAAATCACCCCCCCGAGATAGCAACTTACATTGGAGCTGGAGTTGATGACTTTCAGCTCCTGAGGTTTAGGCCTATGCCCAGACTTTCCCACTTGGTCCGGCCCTCCTTCTTCAGAGAAGAACTCCTTCCAGGGTGACTCCCGGAGATGTTCGTCCACAGATATAATGTGTCCCTCAGTTGTAAACATGTATCTGGTTCCAGATTTGTGTACTGGGTTCTCCTCATCAAAGAGCTAGCGGGGGGGGGGGGGGGGGGGGGGGGGGGGGGGAAATACAGATACAATTGTAGCATGTTTGGAACTAATTCATGTGAGTCCAGACTACTTAGAGATAGGAATTTGCTAAGCTCTCAGACCAACCCAGGCTGTGAGGTGTGCATGCTAAGTGGCTTCAGCCAGTCTGACTCTGTGACCCTATGACTGGTAGCCTGCCCCGCTCCTCTGTCCGTGGAATTTTCCAGCCAAGATTACTGGGGTAGGTTGCCATGCCCTCCTCCAGGAGATCTTCTTGACCCGGGATCAAACCCACGTCCCTTATGACTCCTGCATTGGCAGGCAGATTCTTTACCACTAGCAGCACCTGGGAAGCCCGTGGGGCAGAATCAGCAGTTATGTTTAAGTTTAGATGTCTGAACTTCCCTGACCCCACCTAGACCTAGAGGTTAGAAAGCCCAGGGCTGAGACCCCAGTGACACTAGCCTGTATAGGCCCCAGATGGTGCTCCTCGCCCCGCTCCCCTGAGAGTTCAAGTGCTGGGGTTCAGGAACTGGCCCCCACCTCAGCCCTAAACTGTAAAAACTCCAGAGAGAAGGAGGTACACGGCTTATTCTTCACCGGACCCCCAGGGTCTGGCCCTGACACACACTCCTGCGTGGGTCTGTGGGAGCAGGGCACCCAAGGCGGTCCCTTCCTTCAGCAGTGGACGTGGGGGTGAAGGGTGCAGCGAGGGCATCTAGAAAGAAGACCTACCTAGCAGAGTAGGGACAGGTCAGAGTGGGAGAAGGCAGGTGTGCAAAAAATGACAAACAAGGCAAAATGTAGAAACAGATCTCTTCAAGATGGGAAAAAACCTTACAGGCATCTCAAGTATTTTACAAAGGAGAAAAAAAACACTCAGTGGGGCTGGTCTGTGTTTACACAGCTCGAAGGAGAAGAACATGGCCAGTCCAGGTTCTCCCCCTCCCCCATGACCGGATCGAGTTCTTTCTCTTCAAAAACCCTGGGGGTCTCCTTCATTCACTCACTCCAGGATTTGCCCCGTGAGCATCCCAGATGCCAAGGCTGCGGGACACGATGTCTGGAAGAACCACCTGAGCCACTTGGCAGAATGACAGACTCCTGTGCCTGCTTCTGAAGCTTCCAACTCAACATGGCTCTAATCTTAACAGGCTGACTCCAATCCAGCTTCCCCCGGGGCTTGGAAACCACTGAACTAGATACAGCGAACCTATCACCACTGATGGCTATCTCCGGATCTTGGCCTAAACACCCTGCTGTTTCCCCACCAGGAAGTCCCGACCTCTGGAGCCTTGAGAGAAGAAAAGCAGCTTCATGCCCTGGTGCCAATGCCTCACACGTCTACGGCTGGGTAGCCGAGTGGAAAGAGCATTGGACAAGGTATCAGGACCAGTGCTCAAGCCTTGGCTCTGCCACGTCAACATCCCCGGAACCCAAGGCAAGTGCCCTGACCTCCCTCCAGAGATGGCAGATCCCAAGGGGAAGAATGAACACCGACCAGATGATCCCAAAGGTTTCTTCCAGATCCAAAAGTTCAGTTTCTACCCAAACTGGTGAGCATGTGTGTCTGGATAGGGAGCTGGCTGGGCTGTGGGTCTCACGAGAGCACAGGTGTCAGGGAAAAGGAGATCAGAGACCCTGCTCTTTTCCTCAGAGAAGCCTTCCGACCCCCAGGCTCACAAGGGTCCCCTAGGAACTGCTGTCTGCACTCCACACACTGTGTGACGCTGGTCTCTCTGTGTGTGTGTCCTCGGCGGTACTTCCTCCATGAGGCCAGGAACCACAGGGGACACAGCAACACGCTTTTGTTCTGACAGGGTGTCACCCCTGGGCCAGCGAGATGCCCAGCACGGAGCAGTGCCTGCCCGTGTGTGACAGATGGAAGCAAAAGGCACGCTTGCTTGCTGCATAGCACAGAGCCATGCTCTGCAATGACCTACAGGCGTGGGATGGAGGTGGGGAGGTGGGAGACTCCAGAGCGAGGGGACATGTGCATACTTATGGCTCATTCATGCTGTCATATGGCAGAAACCTACACAACATTGTAAAGCAATTATCCTCCCACTAAAAAAAAAAAAGGCACGCTTGCTTTCAGCAGAATGAAACGCTCTGGGTGAATCTCACAGCACACGTACCAGATACAGGTATTTACAGGTCTCGCTGAGGAAGAAGCTCTCCATCCGGTCCTCCTTGGACTTGTCGATGACATGATGCAACGTAGCGTAGCCGCACCTAGGAGACAATCGTCCGGTCAGCCCCGCAGTGCTCCCTCCCACCTGCTCGTTCATTTAAGAGGCAGAAGCAATCTATTAACAGAATAACCGAATGATCAAACACCACAGGGAAAACAAAATAGGGTGAGTTTAAAGGCTACCTTTTTTTTTGGCCTCAACTAACTGACTGCAAATTCATTAAAAAGTGGTCTGGCAGCCAAATCACCAGGGGAATGGTTGGGAAAGGGCTATGAGGGTGGTGGAGAATGTTTACCAAAAGCAAGACAAGACACCAAGAAAAATGTCTGGCAGCAAATTCTAAAGGACTGATTTACATTTCATATCCCAATACTTGTAGACTGACTTCTCATTCGGATGGTCTAAAACAGTATTTTGTAAGAAAATATTTTTATTACTACTAGGTTAAGAAAAGCAGGTCACAAAATTTAGTTTTTATACATATATACACACATTACAGACATATATAAATGTATAAAAAAGAGTGTAAGACTCTATACTTAAATGCTAATGGTAGTTATCTCTGCATACGGAGATCACAGTGATAATATCCTACCTCTATATTTTCTATACTCCCTAAACTTTTTAGTATATGTATTATTTGTATAACAGGGAATTAAGTTACTTAAAAAGAGCCCATAGAGTCTGCTGGAACTCTACAGGAATAAAGGTGAAAAAAATTTTAATTCACACTATAATGGGCAGGTTCAACTACACAAAAAGTAAGGAATCTCCCTGCAAAATTAACATTAAGGCTCTGTTCTAAAAAGTAAAACACAAAATAGAATATTATTACCCCAGAATGACTCAAAATAAAAGTGGTCAACAGGAAAAGGAAGGAACTTAGGAAACTAACTTGACTTTTGTGTACTTTTCCAGACTCTGCAGAATGTCCATTCCTACATGGAGGTAGAAGGGGTTCTTGGTTGCCTAGAGAGAACACGAGAGAATGTGATCCAGCGGGGCCTGGGAGACATGCACCACACACACTGCGCTGCAGGGCTTTCCCACGGAGGCGCGGTCACTGCATCCTGCAGGGTCTTGAGCGTTAAAGGACTAAGGTGTGCTGTGAATTCTGGTCAAAGTGCACCTCCAACCTGCTTAACGCGAATGTGGGGGTGGGGACGGCAAGAAGGCCTGCTTCCAGGGCAGATTAACCCCGCCTTTGGCTCTCCTGATCCCCATCACGACAGGCCCGCATCTAAGCACAAATCCAGTTTCTGTATTGCCTCAGAACTCTTCAGAAATGTCAGCCGCGAGCACAGGGAAACAGGACTTTGCCTCCATTCCACGCACAGTGCTGGGAAGAATTGCCTGGGGACAAGATTTCTGAAGCATCTGCAGAGGCCTCCACACTCTGTTCTCTAATCGCCCCCAGAACACAGACCTGGGGCTGCTTCCTCTTCTGTCACAGGCTCATAGATGGTTTTGTGAGGGGAAGAAAAATTCTCTGGGAGGGCAAGACTTTCCTCCCAAAACTAGTTTAAAAGTTGGGGATCATCTACAATCCATTCCCAGTGCCAACCCCACAGCAGCAGCAGAAGCAAACAACCACAAAGTCACTGTCTCTGGATTAGGAGAGTGCAGGGAGCGGCTTCAGAGGGCAAGGCGGTAAAGCCGAAGATTTCTTTGGCTTCTAAGAAAATAGCCAATGTGAGGAAGAAGCTGCAAGAGGAAAGACGCAGTGACAGAAGCCAAGAGCCTAAACCCAAGGGCAACAGACCTCAGCTTAAGGGGAGGCCTCAGATGGTGCCCGCATGTACCCTCGGAGTGTGAGTGGCCTGACTCGGCCCTGAGTTCAGGGAGGCAGAATCACAGTCTGGCTCCTCCTGACAGGTTACCTACAACTCACAAGGTCTCTCTATCGATGAGGTCAATTACCAGCTGCACAGGATTTCTCCCTCTTTTAGAAGCAAATGGCAAGGATTTGCTGGGTTGTTTTTTTTTTTAATTATTGAAAAACTCTAAACTACAACACTGGGAATTCTTCAGTGGTCCAGTGGTTAAGAATCTGCCTTCCAATGCAGGGGACGTGGGTCTGATCCTGGGTCAGGGAACTAAGACCCCACATGCCGTGGGGTAACTAAGTCCATGTACCACAAGCACTGAGCCCACACACTCGGGAGTCCGTGCTCTGCAACGAGAGAAGCCCATGCGCCACAAGGAAGACCCAGTGCAGTCAAAATGAAAAAAAATAAAAATAAACTACAGCACTAATCCTGCTAGCAGAGCTCGTAAGATCTCCTTGCAAGGGCCTGCCCACTACACACGTCATTATACGGCTGCTGAACGGCCAGCTTCTCAGAAAGTGAGCAGCTCTGGGGCTATATTTGTGAATGGCTGACAGCTCCTGGTGTGTATATATGCATGGCGTGCACAGAGGTATAAATATCTGCCTTAAACTGTGGGGGAAAAGATTCTTCACAGTTAAAGTGACATTTCCTCTGGCATTCAAGTAATTTCACAAAAGAGAAAGACTATTATTTTTTTTTAAGGATTAAACAAAAATAGGTATTCAGATGAACCCCAGGTGATTCCCTTGCCAGCTTAGAGAGAGACTTTGTTCATCTGAATAATTTACACAGCCCAGGGTTCCACAGTACATGAGGACAAAACTGCGTCCCCCCAGGAGAGTTCTTTGGTCCAATATATTTGGAGAACAGTGAGTGCCAAATCTGCCTCTTGACTGTTTTAAGGATGGGAGAAACAAGTCCTGGAGTGAAGCCATGAGCCAGCTTTGCAGAATGTGGGTCACACGTGTACGTAACCACAGACGCCCTCCCTGTCCTTGGAACCACAGCTGACGCTCCGTGCTCACCAGGCTCTGGGCTGGCGGTCACCCTAACAGTCACTGTGAAGTAACTTGGCTCTCCACCTGACAGCAAGCACTCCCTGGGAACCGACTGCCCCGGTCCTCCCGGCAGTACCTGGTAGAGGAGGTACGTGGACTCCACCAGCTCGGGCCTCAGCGGGTAGAAGAGCACGTCGGGGGCCTGCAGCTGCCAGTTGTACCTCTCGGGGAGGGCCCCGTAGCGCTTCCAGATGGCGTAGTAGAAGGCATGCAGGCAGATGGCGTCTTCCACGTCCCCTATCAGAACCTGTGGGAGAGACGCGGGTCCCCAGGCTAGGATGGGGCTCTCACGGTGGCAGGACAGGACACACGGGCCCTGGGCTCCCCCTCCACCCACTGGCTATCTGATCCACACACATAGCCGGACACAGACCCAACCAAAGAGCTGCCTGTGGGACAGACACCACCCCCATCTGGCCACCAGCGCCATATCCCCGAGGACTGCAGAGGACAGAGGCTAGCTCCTCATGAGCAAAGCATCGACGGCTGAGAGATGGACCAGAAACTTCACACCCTCTACTTTTCAGGCAAGGCTTTGCGCTGATTCAGTATGGGGTAATTTTCAAAGAGAATAATGGACACCCACTGTGCCGTGAACTGCCCAATCTGAAGGAGCCAGAGAACGTTCCGGAACCATAAAAAGAAAAGAGGGGATGGAGCCCGTTCCAATGACTTCTTTCACTGAGCAAACGCAACTGTGACATACCTGCAGTCCAGGGAAGAAGGCCTGCAGAGAGTCGATCCACGTGTTCATGAGCTGCCCGCTGAACATGTTCACGTTGACGTAGAGGGGCGGGTCCCCTTCCCCCTCGTTACAGGCTTCCCGGCTGAGGAGCAAGCAGAACGGTCAGAGAGAGGGGAGAGACACGGCTCTAGCCCTGCTCCTCCGTCAGCCCCTGCAGCTTCACTTCGGTGGAATCAACATCAACCTTTGCTCCCAACACATTCTTTAAACCTTTGGAGACAGACCGCCTCTCCCTGTCAATACAGTACTCTAGCATGAGATGACACCTACTCTAAGACAAGTTCTGAAGCTGGCCATCCTAACACGTTGACTTGTCACTGCACTTTGCAGAAAGCACTTTGACATGCAGGTTTGAGTAACATTTCCATGTAATTTGGTATATTTCCCAGCCAATGCAAAAGCATTTCCGTACAGGGCTTCCCTCATAGCTCAGTTGATAAAGAATCTGCCTACAATGCAGGAGACCCCTATTCCATTCCTCGGGCATGAAGATCCGCTGGAGAACGGATTAGGCTACCCACTCCAGTATTCTTGGGATTCCCTTATGGCTCAGCTCGTAAAGAATCCGCCTGCAATGTGGGAGACCTGGGTTCAATCCCTGGGTTGCGAAGATCCCCTGGAGTAGGGAAAGGTTACCCACTCCAGCATTCTGGCCTGGAGAATTCCATGGACTGTATAGTCCATGGGGACGCAAAGTCGGACACAACTGAGCGACTTTCACTTTCAATTTGGTATAAAGAGTGAGTCAGTTCTGACCTGAGTGGGGAATCCTAGTTCCTTCTGCACAAGAGTCTCATCTCTAATAGAATCCTATACCGTGGGGCCCGGGCCTGGAGGAGCACATCAGAGCAAGGAGCTCACGGGTTACCACTCCATTTGGTAAATGTAGGGGCTTTAAAAAGCAAAAAGGACTGAACTCTGGCCAAACAGCCTGTTACCTAAACACAGCACTCGCACGTTCGTACAATAGCTAGGGTGGAAATATGTCCAAGAAAATCCTACCAAGCAGGCAACTCAGTAGCTGTCACTTGCACTGGCCACTAATAGACGCCAAGTGCACAGGGGAAGAGCCAGGAAGAGAGAGGAGGCAGAGGGTAGAAGCTGCTGCAGCTTCAAATGGCACTTCTCTGCCATCCTGAATGCACAGCTGACAAGCAGCAAACAGTCTTGTTTTTAACAAATACGTCATTTTGCTGTATAATAAAAACTAATGCAACACTGCAAACCAACTATACTCCAATAAAAATAAATTTTAAAAAATAAAGAATAATTACTAAGAAAACAAACACAGAGGGGGGGGAAATGTGGTAACTGTCCTTCCTCTCATCAAGTATAACGACCGAACCTAACTTTTCTGGAAAGTGAACCAGAACAACTGTGCTACAAGACAGCTCTGTGTACAATTAAAGCCGGAGAAACCCAGGGACGTGTCACTCCTTGTGGCAGCCACCCCCCAAGGAGCCCCCAGCGACCCCTCTCACACCTCTGTGCTGCCCCTCACACACTACATCAGCCTTGGTGTGCGTGAACAACAGTCCAGCAGAAGTGCTGGTTGTCATTCCCAGATTAGGGCGTGGAAGCACAGGGTGGTTTCTGGTGGTTCTGTCTCTCTCAGATCCCTCATTCTGGGGCAGCCGGCTGCCATGAGCTGCCTATGGACAGGTCCATGTGGCAAGGAACTGAGGCCTCCGGCCACAGCAGGGAGCAACTGAAGCCTGGGAGGGAGCCCTCCTGCCTGGCCCGAGCCGTGACATGGCTGTAGCCCCCACCAAGAGCTTGTGGGCGACCTCGTGAGAATCGGTGAGAGAACACTCGCTGCTTAAGCCACGAGGTTTCAGGGTAATTTGTTACACAGCCGTAAAGAGCCAACATACCTCTTCATCCCCAAATGACCAGCAAACAACTAGGAGGCAGTAAAATGAGGACAGAGACCAGAGACTGTGAATTACGTGGAAAAGAAAATGAACACTTCACCATACACTCTACCTGCTCAATGAAACAAGAAGATAAGACGGTGAGGAGACATACCCTCTTCTTAAGTAGTTCTGAATACTCTGATATGCAGCATTAAACATTTCTAGGTCTTCTTTTTCTCCAAAGAGAATGTAAGATTTCAAGAGGTATTCATAGAAGGAGTCCAGTCCGGCACCCAAGCCACTCTGCTTGCCGACCCAGTGGCCCGTCTGGATGTTCACAACATTGCCTGTGAAAATACGTGGAGCTCGTCAGGACCCAGGCTGGGGGGACAGGGGGCCTCCTACTTCAGCCCCGTGGCCCCTCAGTACCTTCATCCCGCACAGGAAAGAGGAGGCAAGGTGCAAGGCCTCTTGCGTGATTTGACAAATGTAAGCAAGACTGAAAATATCTATATTAGAATTTAAAACTGCTGTATACAAAAGTTTCATGTGACAGGCTGCAAGGGCTTATGGAAAATTTTAAAGTTGACAGTTTGGGGTGACACTGGGTGACAAATGGGACAATTATTTTATTTCTCCTGTTGTTAAATACAACAAATTTGTGAGAACCTAAGAAATAATCAAAAAAAACACTTTTAAATGTCAGTGCTTTTGCAATGACACTCTAGGCTCCAGGACCCCCAATCCAATTCCCTCCCAGTGGCAAGAAGAAAATATTTCTCAAAACAAGACAATTACAAGAGGCAACAACCTATTTTAAGATAACATCTTGAGGTACTAAAATACTAATAATTATTGAAGATAAATAATGAAGTACATAGGGGCTCATTACTCATGACCCTTTTTCCTACTTCAGTAGGAAATTGAATTTTTCAGTATGTTTGAAATAATTTCTTAATAACGTCTTGACCAAAATTCTGGAGGAAATAAAGAAAAATCTAATACTGGTTTAATCTGGCTTTCAACCTACTATCACATGGCGAGATTTCTTTAAAGGAGAAAGTCACTCTACCAGTTAACTCTAAATTCCTATATTTGGAACCTCGTACTGAAGCAACATCATTTGCCTCCGAGGCAGCTCTTTTTATAGCATTCCCATTAACAATTATTTTCAAGCGGAATATGCCAAGGGATTCAAATCAGAAGGGAGCCCGCAGATAGGAGAAGCATGATTCCATGCCATCAAACCTTCCAGCCTCCCTTTAAGAGAAAAGTCACATGCAGGAACACTGAGGGCCCCCCTCTCTGAGTTGTCAATTTTCAGGTTCCGTGGCACAAGGAAAAAGGAGTGGCGAGGAGGGAGGCCCCAAAGAGGAAAGGAAAGGGGGTGACGCTCTCTGCGCCAAGACCTGACAGGGTCCCACACCTAACAATCCCGTGTCGCTGCTCCGCAAGCTCCAAAGGGCTTTCACGGCGCGCCTGGCCACCCACTCAAACGTGGAATCCCCCAGCAGTCGGCTTAGAATCCCAAATTCCACCAGGAGGGAACCGGCACCGGCCGTGCACGTCTCATTATTGCTGTCTGGAGGAACGCCTGTTTTTAGATTCACCTGGGGATAGGAAGAGACAAAGGATTTGTGGCAACAGTGAAGGAACTCGCGTGGCCAGGAGGCCAAGTCGCAGCGACCACACTCCACGAGGGAACCAGGCTCACTGCAGGCGAGTCAGCCCCTGCCTCCCGCTCTACATCCGAGACAAACACGGGGATGAGTTTAAGACACACACACACAAGATGATACCAACACCAGAGCCCTGTGTCACTCATAAGAGCCAGTTGTGGGGGAGTCACAATAAAGATATTCACTAATATGCCTCTTTTCAGCAGATGTCCAGGTTCTCTTCATGGTTAGGCAGCACCAGGCTTTGGTACAGGGGACAAAGGCAAGCTGTAGAATCATGCAGAAATTTTAACTGAGCTGTTATGAAGCCAGTCCTGCTCAGCAAACATTAACAAATCTCGGGGGCTGGGAGAGAAAGGGCACCCAGCGAGAACGTGGACAGCCTGTTCCATCATGGAGGCTCCTGAGGTCTGGCAGCTCTCCACTGGTTACCCAGAGGCTGACTCAATTCCCAGAGGAGTTCTGGGCTCAGCAAATCAGATGCCACAAAGATAGAATCTTCTTCCCGATCTTGCATTTAAATCAGCAGCTAACTTACTGGTCTGTACAGGCTTTATTTGAAAGATCCACGTGAAATGTTCAAAACAACATACACTGAACTCCTATGGTATACATGTGAGGGTGTCTGGGGAAATGGACCCAGGTCAGAAACGAAGACAAATTCCCCTCACTGTTTTGTTGTAGCACAGGATACAAATCCCACCTGTAAAAGGGGTTAAGAAGACTGAGAGGAGGAACGTAACTCCCTTAAGAGGAAGGATAAGTCAGATATGTCCTATGCCCAGCACACAATAGGTGTTCAGTAAATGCTGAGTGAGTTAAAACCTATGTCTATCATATTTAGGGCTAAATTCTCTCAAGGACACAGATTTTCTCTCCCACATCAGCCCCACTCCTCCCCACAAATAAATTCATCAACAAAGAGTGTTCATTCAGGCAGGAAGTGAGTATGGAAACCGTCCACCTACCCGAGGGTAGGGGATCCCAGTCTTGGTGTTTTCAAAGGCAGGGAGGAGCCTTACGGCCAGGTCGTGAGCCATGTGCAACAGCTCGTTGTCGTAATCCTTAATCGTCATGTCGCCAAAGGGCTGCTTGGAGTCAGTTATTATTCTGTGGGCAGACAGAAGGCTCCCCAGGACCCTAAGGACAGGAAGAACAAAGAATAATAAAAACCATGTTGGCTGTACAATCCGGTTCAGAATGACAGCAGCAAGCTCGAATCCTCTATGGACTTAGCACTGCCTGAATCAGAGGGGCTGAACTTACTGGCCCCCTGACATTCCTCCTGGCCCCTGACAGGGAACAATCAATTGCTAGCTAAGCACACTGTTGAAAAGGAGAAGGCAATCCGTCCATCTGAGCCCACTAAGAATAATCCACTTCTAGTGATAACCGTGTTTGGTCATCGTCATCATCTCATCACAAGGGAGCGGCCTCATCATATCACTTTTTAGTACTAATAAACTATTCTTGGTTTCTCTCACTTGGGGGAGAAAACCTAGCCAAACAAGAAAAAAGAGCAAGATAACAAATACCAAGTAACTTTTGTAGCTCTGGCTGCCAAACAACATGAAATTCTCCAACTTCTGGTGCAGAGGCAAGGAGGGGAAGAGGAAGAGAAGAGGAGAGAATGACCCACCGAGAGGCGGGGGCCACCAGCTTACATCCCCAGCCCTCAGGGGCCATGAGTTCACGTCCTCTCCAGTGAGTTGAAGTGGACTGTGACATCTTTCAGAACTTTAAATAAATGCTACATCTGGAATGTTATGCAAGGATACAATTTTCAAAGTTTCAGTGGACTAGGAAAGCCATCACAGTCTATCAAACTAAAAAGGTGAGATATAAAACATGAGCCAATACATTAGAGTGAGAGATGCAGGAAGTTAGGCGGGTAGAGAGGAAAGGAGGGAGAGAGAAAGATGCACAGGGAGCAAAGTGACCCACAAGGTCAGCAGTGGTTTTCTGCAGGTGGTAGGTGAGATGAGAAACTCTGATTTCTTCAGAAATACACAGGGGTTTTCCTAGGACACAGTGAAGGAAATCAGACCAGACCTAAAGTGAACTCATGAAAAACTCTTTTAAAGGAACACCTATCTAAAATCCACATTAAAGTGTCTTTCTATTTAGCCCCAAATGGAATTACCTTGAAATGGCAATTGTTTCCGTTTGATCCATCCAAAAGAGATGAAAAAGGGACAGTGAGCCCACGAGGTCTACATGGACTCCCTAGCTGGACCCCATGGCCTGTGAACCCTCAGAGTGATATTCCCCTCACTCACACACACAAGAGTGGCTTTCAGTCTGTTTGACAATCCTTTTACCTGATTGTGGCCTCGAAGACTTGGACGGTAGAATCTTTGTCAAAGGAAACTGTGTTGATCACTAACTTGACTGCTTTTTGGAACTCGGATGAATTTCCCATTATCTTTAAAAAGAGGAACACAAGCCATTATGATGGCATGAAATGACGCTGAGGTTACATGATCACAGGAGCTGGGCCACATCATCTGAACATCTGTAAGTGCTGTGGTTTTACCACTCAAGGGAGTAGAAACAGAAAAGCCCAGTTATCTCTTAGAATACATTCTGGGACAGACGGCAAGCCCATTTCCACCAAACTCAAGAACCAGACGGCAAAACTTTGACAATAACTCCTCATAAAATCATTAGCAGCCCTCATCACCCCTTCCCATCCTCCCTCAGCTTCACTCTGATCTTATTTAGCAAGGCAGGCACTACAGTTCCTGAAATGAGTAAAAACCAATCCCAAAATTAAAGAAACAAAAAACATGATATTCCCTCTGTTCCTCAAATAATTCAACAGCTTGGGCGCTTGGCTCCCAGGAGACTTAAAACATCTGGGAAATTGCCTCCTTGCTTGTTACCCAGATGTCTGAACACGTTGAGAAATAGTGGTATTATCTTTGGGAGGACAGCATAAGGCCAATGGCATTCAAAACCAACACAACACGCAAGTAACCAGCTCTACGTCCTTTGTAAAAAATATTCTAGAATTATGATTCCTATTTTTGGGTGGGTGGATATGGTATCATTCCAAGCTTCTCTCTCTTATGTGAAGTGCAAATTGAGCATAAAATATGATAAATTAACCTGAACTGAAATGTTTTCATGCTGTTCAAAATTTTATGACCATCCTGGGACTATAATGACAACATAAGGACACATCCAAAAGAAAAAGAAAGAAAAAAAAAATGATGTCATTGAGACACTACTTTTTCAAGTGTGTCTTATCTCCTAGTATTTATTGATCTAGTGCATCTTTTTTCTCTTTCTCCCCCTCACTGTTATTTTGCTGTTCCATACAGAAAAAGTACAGTTCCTTTTCTGGCTTTTAGTTTTGTTTTTCGTTTTTTAACAAGATTATGCAATCCGGCTGCAAGTTGCATCAAGTAGTCAAGGGACTGCTATTGTCTGAGTGTTTCCCAAATACACCTGTTACAGTTTGTTTAAAATGTTAGCAAAAGCAAAGGGAAACCTCAACAGAAGTAACATCTGAAAAAGAAGGCTGCAGTGTACAACAAAGACCGGATATTTCTACCTTGAAAACCACAGAAATGGGTCTGTTTCCCTACAGATGTTCACCAGCAGCCGAATCTGTTAGCAGCTGCAGATGCTGATATGAGCTCAGAGCACGAGCAAGACAGAGGAGGAAGGTTTCAGTGACATATTGTAATTTACCATCTTAGAAGCTACAGAACAGAGTAATGATGCTTTGAAATCGCTCACTCGGGCTTAAGAAAAGCTGGGTTGGACAGAAGCACTACACAGGCTAGACTGCAGAACTTCTCACAGCCTTGAATAGGCTGCTGTGCACTGTGGCTTTCCAAGAGTGGGCAGACTGGGAGGATTTCTCAAGTTCGTCTGGGAACAGAATTCTCCTTTGCGGGAGCACACCCTTGGAATGTGTGTTGGGAAATGTCAAGATTCGTCAAAATTCATTTTCTTAACACCTACTGATACTCCCACCACGTGTCGGACACCATGAGGTGTGGACAGAGCGCAGTGATGAAGAGGCGAGGTCTCTGTACTTCACAAGCACGGCAGAGAGAGAAAAAGATACAATGGGACCAAAAGAGAGGGCTCGGGGAGAAAAGGCGGCCTTTCATAAGCTATATATATATGCATATGTCTTGGGATTTTTTTTTTTTTTTAAGCAATACTTGTAGGCTGAGTCAGCCTCTGGTATCTTCAACGAGTTAACTCTAATTAGGGTGAACATACTAGTCTGGGCGGCTTCCCGGGTGGGTTCAGCAGTAAAGAATCTGCTTGCCAGTGCAGGAGACGCCAGGTTTGACCCCTGGTTTGGGAAGATCCCCTGGAGAAGGAAATGGCAACCCACTCCAGTATTCTTGCCTGGAGAACCCCAAGGACAGAGGAGCCTGGCGGGCTACAGTCCACGGGGTGGCAAAGAGCTGGACACGACAGAGTGACTAAACAACAACACTAGTCTGGGCCCATTCTGACGAGTGACGGTAGATACTGACAGGCAGCAGCCGTCACTTGAGAAGGAGAAATTAAACTGAGAAGGGAAACTAAACTGCTGTGTAACTACAGCCTGGCAGCACGCAGCCCTGGACTTCCTGCAGACCGCGAGCCTAGGGGAACACACAAAGACCGCTCAAGCTCTCCCCAAGTTCTGGTAATTCTGCTGCTCGCCAAGACCTAGGACAGCTGTAATGCAAACTTGGCTAGCGTTACCCAATTCTAACTCCTGACACTTTTAAACTCTTTTAAGGACAGTTAAAATGCAGGATTGGGAATCGGCTACAGTAAAAATTTTCTAATGGTAAAAGTGTGCTGAAACAATGAAGAAGAGCCAAGAGGTAGTAAAACCAGGTGTATAAGGAAACTTTTTAACATTCTGCTGGAATACAGGTCCTCGTGAGTGAAGCAGAGCATATGCACAGGGCAGCCTGGTGATAAGAACCGTGCACGGGGCCTGCCTGTTCTCCACGTGCGAACGTGTGCAGAGGTCTCCAGCTGAGGGAAACCGATAAGGGCTCAGAAGGTAAAGGCAGTCTCCAAGTTGGCAGCCCAAGTCTGGAGTTGGCAGTGTCCACACGCAACTCAGAAAGCAAAGAACACAAGAGTGTTCAGACAGATGGTCTCTTGCAGAGGCTGGGACAGGGCTTGGACTTGCTCTCAGGGAGTCAGGAGCTGTGGGACCTTTCAGGGGATCTTATCCCCTGGAGATCTTGACTTTCACTTCAGAAATCTTAACTCCAGTAACTATAAACTGATTCCTTTAAGGAATAAAATAGTGGGAAACTGGGACAAAAATAGGTTTCCCCAAAATAATCACACTGCCTTCTTCACATTTTTAGGGGGATCACATTTCCCCTCATTTTACCTTCAGTGTTTTTCTTGCTCTCCATGTTAAGTTCGTTAAAATAAACAATGACTATGAATACACTCTGAGTATCACATTTCCTGCAATTCTCATCCCTGGGGGGGAAGCAAAGGTATTAACTCCAAAATATCTTAATTAACTTAAAAAAAAAATAATAAGGCTGAACACTTACTGCAAGGGTGTCCAACGCATCAACCAGAGTAAGGGAATAATTCCCTAGCACATCATTGATGTTCAGATTTGAACTGAAAAAGAAATGAAATGAAAATTACACAAAGGTACTTTAAAAGGGTGGGGGGGGGGACAATAAAACTAAACACTCATCAGAAAGTAAAACTGCTGGAAGCTTTTATTTATTCAGGGACTACTGTGGATGGATCAGTTGGGCAATGGTCCTTCTGCCACACAAGGGACAACCTCCACAGTGTCACAGGCGAGCAGAGATGCATGCATTTATACTACGGTATAAAAAAAGGGCATGAAACAGGAAGCAAGGAAATGGAAAACAAGTCGTTGCTCTCTCTGAGATCCAGTTTTATCGCCACAGATGATCTCTCTGTCTAGCTTCAAAAAGCTCTGATTTTGAAATCGTTAGGAATGAAAAAGGAGAGTGCTTGTCACATGACCTGTAACTAAAACTTGAATCCAGAAATCAGACCTGCGCAGATTACACACACAAAGCAGCAAATAAATACCTCAACTACGGTCCCCATCTCACTCATCTGTCCTTTGGGTGGGGGAATAAATTAACTGCTTTCTACATTGTTTCACTAACATGTCACCCAAAGAATCCCACCCCTCCACCCCAGCTCCATCAATCTTGAGGAGGTTTAACAGGATGGTAACTTTAACAGAAACAAAGGCAGGGCTTCTCGTAACGAGAGCTGTGTTAATGCTTCTGCCACACACCTCCTGCCCCACAATCAACACCCATTCTAAAATCATCTTCAGATGCCAACTTCAGGACCACAGCGAGATTAACTGACAAGTTCTTTGTAACGCTAAAAAAGCCACCAACACAACAATAATTTATCTGGGAAAGGTGGGGATGGAAAAAGAGTGAAAGTCATAAAGTTAGTTTGACAAATTCTAGGGGGCTCAGTTATTCCCATCCCATCCCCACAGACCCAGGAAGTACTAATAACTGCAGAAGCTTGAAAACATTTGGAACTGAGGAGAGAAATGAAAAAGATGTAAGTAAGGAGGGAAACAGGATGACTGTTTAAAGGTTATGAGTATGAAAGACCACAGTGAAAAAGCCATAGTTTTGTTTTCAGCAACGGATGCACCGATATTATGACATCTTCCATCCAATCCCCAGACCACGTTACCGACTCCTTGGGTGTCTCTAAAGGGTCCTGTCCCACAGCCCTGGGGACAGCAAGCATCTCTGTGTTCCTGATGCTTGCTCTGCCTCTCAGAGGCCTCCTGTGTGCCTTAGCTGGGGTGAAGCAGGCCCCATGTGGCGCAGGTGCAAACAGCTCCAACACTTCACATCTTCTCTTACCTGAACGTTAGTTTTATGTTGCTTATGCCACTTAGCCTAAGGCAAAGAACGTATAGCAAAACTTTACCTACATTTTGTGCAGCAGGCTATCTAGAAGGGGCTGTCTAGGAACCTGGGCAAACCCGTGTCTCACAACCATGAAGCCAGCACACCGCACGGCTGAAAAACCGCACCTGCTGCTTCCAGCTGTTGATTCTTTCTAAACACACGTACACAATCGTAAAAGGTCCTCTCAAGACACGAGCTGTGGGTTCAAATCTGCACCTCCAGGGCAGTGCCAGCCAGAAAAGGTATAGGAAGGATTAAAAGCTGGAGGAGAAGGGCAAAGGAGACAGAGAGATCCTCAATTCAGCCAACTCCAGATCATTCTCCTGGACTTAAATATGTACCTCCCTTGCTTTGCTGTTCAGAAACAAAGAGCTGGCTCCAAACATCCATCTCAGCAGAAAATGGGGCCCCTCCTCACTTAGCCTCCAGGCTAGATGCTGGGTGAACCGCGTGTGACCACCTTCCCAAGCAATACCCTCTTCTGTGGCATTTGTCGCCCTCTCCACTGGCCCTGGCCCCTGGAAGGAGTGACTGGTCTGGAGCCCTGTACTCCGTCCCATGTTTTACTGTGCTTTTGCTTTTAGGACATAGCTAAAAGGGACTCAGGTTTAAATACTTCTCAACAGAACACCCTCACAGTCACTGACAAAGAACCGGTACAAGAGCTGTCACAGGAAAAACTGTATTTATGATAACTGGTACTTCCTTCTCTACATTCAGTCAGACAAATCCACTCAAAAGATCTAAGGCGTTCACTAAAACACCTTTAAATTATTTTCTACCAGATCAGGGTTCGCTGGTGGCTCAGCTGGCAAAGAATCCGCCTGCAATGCAGGAGACCTGGGTTTGATCCCTGGGTTGGGAAGATCCCCTGAAGAAGGGAAAGGCTACCCACTCCAGTATTCTGGCCTGGATAATTCCATGGACTGCATAGTCCATGGGGTCACAAAGAGTCAGACATGACGAGCAACTTTCACTTTCTTTTCACCAGATCACTGATACACACTCTTTTCAAATGTGCCAAGAGAGAAAAATAGAAAAATGGAGAGGGGAAGAAAGGAGAAAATAAACATCACAAAAGCCTCTGGGCCTAACAGCACCAAAGTCTCATGATTCCATTCAGGCCAGCCCACTGTGCAGTTAAGACTGCAGACCTGTTCTGTAGAGATCTTCTTGATCACCATCCAGCCTGGCCAGGAACTCAAACTTCTGGTACAGAAACGGGTACTCAAGAATTGGTAACAGGCTGGGCTCAAAAGTGCTCGTCTTTCCACATAAGTGGCTGCCAAACCACGATGGCACCCCACTTAATTCATCACGTATGGCTATTCATGACCCTCACTCTGAATTTTTAAGGTTCTTCTCAACCCAGAACAGAGAAGATGGAGAGAACGTTGGCCTTTCATAGGAAATTTCTGGTAATGTTCACAAAGAGTGTTCAAAATTAAAGATATGTGTTTAAAAAAAAAAAAAAAATTCCCACATATACTTAACCTGTTCAGAAAGCTACCTGGTGCTGGGGTAGGCACAGAGTACTGCCTACAAACAAACAGTCCCTGTGTTCAGGGATTTGATATTCTGGGGAGACAAGACAAAGGTACAGGAAGGTGAACTCACAACAGTATTCAACTGTCGTGCGATATTAAAACGTGGAACGGTAGCTTCAAGGAGAGGACCTAAAAGGAGAACTGAGTAGATCAAGGACAGTCATCTTCAAACAGTTCAATGACGTCATGGAAAAAAAGACTTGCGCCTGATTCTGAACAGGCCAGGATTTCAGGAAGGAAGAGGAATGTGGAGGAGCCATCCTAAACGAGAGGTGCCTAGGAACCAGTCCATGTGGGAACCAGTATAGGTTTGGTTTGATTTGCTTTCTTGTTTGACCTGCAATAGCGTTGGGCAGAAAGCAAAGAAGGGTCACATACCTGAGGTCTGAAATAACATTGTTGGTTCATGAGATTGCAAATTTTTAATATCCAGATTGACTTGAAGGAACCTGAATTTGGATCCTCCAACCCAAACTGGGGGTGTGAGAGGAACTGAGTTTGCATAGTGATCTGTAGCTGGACAGAAACAGTTGCTATTTTTAAACAGTGTTCCGGTTTTATTTATTTCATGTCAATACTCCTCACCCTATCTCCAGTCGAACAAGACAGGCAAAGTTAAGCCTTAAGTAAATGTGACTACAAAGAAAAGACACATATGTTTAGCACTCGCATTTCGTTTCTGTACTTTTTACATATTATTCAAATAGTTACTTTATTTTTAACACGAATCATGAGAATTCACTTGACAACAATTTTAAGAATACATCTGCTTAAAATAAATATCTGGAGTATATTTATTACTGGCCATTTATTTCAGAGGTATAAATGTGGCTTACTGCTTCCTCAAAGATACTAAAGTCTGAGAGCAGCTATGTTAAAGGAAAAGGAGGAAGAAAAAATAACTTTTCACTTTACAAGTGGCCAGGGTCTATTCAAGGCTGCCATAATCCCAGAGCTCTTTCATCTCCTCAAAGACACCAAGGCTGACTAACCAAAAGGTTTATTATTAACCTATGGGCACAACTCTTCTCATACAGTATCCCTTCGATATTTCTAACTCCGTCTTTCCAACAGTAACATATCTATCTGTCTCAAAGCGAGCTGACCCCAACTTATCCAGACTGTCACTGAACAGTCAAATCAAACCACTCATCAGCATATGTCATCAGGAAGCAAAGAAAGTCAGTTAAGCAAAACAACTCAATTTCCCCCAATCTGGAAAAGCCCAGTAATGCTTTTTAAATTTTTTAATTAAAAATTTTCTCCAAAAAAAAATTGAGATAGAAAATACACTTCTGTGTATAAAACCTGATACAGTGAAACATGAAAAAATAACTCATCAGTTTCCTAGAATTCTAGAAAGGCCCAGTCCTTTTCAGTTAATCCAGGATGTGCCCATGGCTTCATGAAAAATCATTCTCTCCAAATGCAATTTAAGACAAGAATTTGTAGATAATCAAACCATTTTTAAAACTCTTCAATCCCCTTTAGTGTATGGGTTCCTTTTTAGGACCTAAGGACTGAACTTGGCTGCTTCTCATCAGGTGAAGGAAATCACAAGCCTCAAAAGTCCAAAGGGACCAGCAGCCCAACTCCTCCAGTCCCACCCGAGGGGAGCAAGCCACAGAAAGACAGTCACCTATCCAGTCTAACAGGGTTAGTGTCAAGGCACACTGGTTCCCTCCAACTAGGAGTCCTCAGCTGGGAGTGCTGCCCTCTTGGACTCCGAGGTCAACAGCGGTGACCCTCGAGCTCAGCCTCTGCAAACACGGCTGACAGAAGGGGAGGGCTGGCAGATCTTTCCTCACAGCTCTGCCACCAGAGTGAGGGAGGTTATGGGACAGACCCTACAGGGCAAGGAAGGTCACCCCGAGTATCAGGACCCTAAATCTGGACCACTCAACCTCTCTCTCCCCCTTCCACCTAACCATCCTCAGCCTAAGGAGCAGCCCCTGTCAATCAAGCAGAAAGAGTGTAGCCCTGTTCTGCCTCAAACTCACTGCATGGCTTTAAAAGTCCCTTCTCAGGATCAACTCCTGAATTTTTATATTTTTATACAGTTAAGTTGAAGTTGGCTAGAAGCGGGGAGCTAAGAGCTGGTCTTGAAGCTGCGTTTCAGTTTCATTTGACGTTCACCTGGAGAAAGGGTTGGAGATGGATGTTCAAGCGCCCCCCCTCCACCCCCGGCCCCCAGCCCAAGCCACTTCTCGGCCGTGCCACTGTCCCTTCAGCTCTCTGGGCCTCAGTTTCCCCATCTGTAAAAGGGCTCAGCTGCCCAGTAACTCAGAGATTCCAGGAGAATCAAGACAGAAGACAGCCACGGACCCATCCACGCACCCCACTGGCCCAGGCCGACCTCAAAGCGGGTGAGCCGAGGCGCCGGGCGCTGCCCCCGGGACACTAAACACCCGGGCACCGCCGGGGGAACCCGGAGGACCTAAGGCTGCACCCGCCCGGAGGACGGAAGGAAGCGCGTGCGGCGCGCGGTCCGGGGCGTCGGGCCGGCGCGGGCTACTCACGGGTCCCCGCGGTCGGGTCCTCGGCCGCGGCAGTGGATGGGGTTGAGCTCGTCCTGAGGAAAGGCGTGCGCCATGTAGTTGTCGTAGCCGAACACGAACATGCCCCGCGCCAGGTCGCGCATCTGGGCGCGCAGCTGCGGTGGGAAGGCGCTGCTGTAGCGCTTCTCATACTCGTCCCGGCCGCGGCCCCGGCCGCCCAGCACGTAGCCCCAGTGGGCCGGACCGCACACGCCCTGCCCGGGCCGCCGCGGAGCCCGCCGCCGCCTCCCCTCTGCCGCCCCGGGGGCCGGCGGCTGCAGCCACGACGGCCCCGACTGCCCCCCGGGCCGGTCCGCTGGCCCCGAGGCGGGAGACGCGGGGCCGTCGGGACCCCTCAGGCGCTGGAAGCCGAAGCTGAGCGGGAAGCGCTGGTAGAAGCCCATGCTGGGCCCCAGCCCGAAAACGAGCCACAGCACTCCGTGGAGGCCAAGCCGAAGGAGTACCAGCCCCAGGACGAGCGCTCGCCATTGCATGGTCGCGAAGGCGCCGCGGGCATTATTTTGAAACGCGGGGGGCCTTCCCCGCCGACCACCGCACCCCACGTCCGCCCCACAGCTCCGCTCACTTCCCCTTTAAGGAACTCCCTCGTGACGCACCAGGAACTGGCCCATTGTCCCCCCCACCCCTAGCACCTCGGGCCCGGCCGGCCAGTCCCCGCATTCGCCCGCCCAGTCGCCCGGATTGGCCCGGCCCCGCCCGGCCTCGCAGGGAGCGGCCCGGGACTCCCTACCGCGCCATAGGCCGCCCGGACGCCCTCAGAGCCGCGAGGCCCCGCCCCCCTTCCGCCCCGCCCCCGGCCCGGCGTCCGGCCCCGCCCCCTGGGCAGTCGGAGTCGGACCGGCTGGCGTGGCGAGTAGGGGCCGCTCCGGCTCGGGACACGGCAACTTCCAGCCAATGGGAGCGCGGCACGGGAGCAGCCAGCTGCCGGACAAGGACGTGGCCACGGGCCCGCCCGGTTCCGTGTAGAGCCTGCTTCCCGCGGACCTGGGACGGAAGAAAACCACTCCAGCTCTAGGTTAGGGATGGTGACAGATAAAAGACGTAAGGAACGAGGAGGAAAAAGGACATTTCTGTAAGGCAGGGTTTTTCATTTGTCTGTTAAATGGTAGGAGTGATGAGCCTACTGTTTAGCTGAAGACTGCACAAAACGGTGTCCTGATTTCTTTTTGTTAATACATCCTACTTGGTACCTTTAACACTTTATTAAAACACGCTAACTTGTAAGAATCTCTCACAGAGATTGTAAAACCCATATTCCCAGCTCCTGTCCACCGAGCTCCAAAGGTCCCGAGAATGTGTGTATAACAAGCGCTCTTGAGCAATTCTTAGCAACCGGCAATCTCAGGAAATACTGAGGTAGGTTATATTGCCTTTGTCAAGTAAAGAATCTTTCTTAAAGGGATCAGGAGTCGGGGGGAGAAGTCAAGGCTGCTACTGCCAAGACTAAATTATTTTTACCGTATCTATTTGTGGCTCGGCTGGTAAAGAATCCGCCTGAAGTGCGGGAGACCTGGGTTCGATCCCTGGGTGGGGAGGATACCCTGGAGAAGGGAAAGGCTACCCACTCCCGTATTCTGGCCTGGAGAATTCCTGGGGTCGCAAAGAGTCGGACACGACTGACCTTTCACTTTTCACTTTTTCATTTAACCATGTCGCTTCTTGCCCCTCCCACTGTGACCATCTCTCCCTTACACTGTAGTAGTAACCTAACCTTCCGGGTGTGGGAAAGATTCCAGGTCAAATCTTTACCCTTCTGAATCTGCTTCCCATGGGCTTCTGTGGTGGATCAGCGGTAAAAAAGAGACTGCAATGCAGGAGATACAGGTTTGATCCCTGGGTGGGGAAGATACCCTGGAGAATGAAAGGCAACCCTCTGCAGTATTCTTGCATGGAGAATCCCATGGACAGAGAAGCCTGGCGGGCTACAGTCCATGAGATCACAAAGAGTCGGACATTACTGAGCAACTACACCACCACCGGGAGAAGGCAATGGCAACCCACTCCAGTGCTCTTGCCTGGAAAATCCCATGGGTGGAGGAGCCTGGTAGGCTGCAGTCCATGGGGTTGCAAAGTTGGACACAACTGAGCGACTTCACTTTTACTTTTCACTTTCATGCACTGGAGAAGGAAATGGCAACCCACTCCAGTGTTCTTGCCTGGACAATCCCAGGGACAGGGGAGCCTGGTGGGCTGCCGTCTGTGGGGTCGCACAGAGTCGGACACGACTGAAGCGACAGCAGCAGCAGCAGCAGCATACCACCACCACCATCTTTACATAATTAGTAAGGTAGCAAATGTCAGCTTCAAAGTGATGAAGCTTCAAAGTGATGTCAGCTTTCATGTGATGACAACAGTTTAAGGGTTTTTTTTTTCTTTTGTTTCCTGCACTGGAAATGTCTGCTAAGTTTGGCCTGCCATAAGTTTAAACCATGTGGCTGTTGTACCGAGGTTCCTGAAAAGTTTGAGAAGCAAGGCCTGATGGTTAGCTCAAATCAGATTGGCCGAGGGACCAGGGGAGTGATTAACAGGATGACAAAGCTGTCACATGGCATACTCATCACATTCTCAGGGTCAGGGGATTTTTAGGAACACAGAGGAGGTATAATAGGGACTAAGAAGGAACCCTAAGAAACATCTGATTATAATACAAGGTAGCTGGCACATAGTAAGGCCTTTTTTTGTTGACTGAGTCTTATTGTTGTCCAAAATCCTGCCTGCCCAAGCGTTGAAAAGAATGTAAAAAGAGTTGGATCCTGGATCTTTTGCCTATAGATTCTTCTCTGTGAAAGGCACCTAGGGACTCTGCTGAAAGTCCAACTTCAGGTCTTGACCCTCTTTCAGGTCTGCCTCCTCCAGAACTTGCAAAGTAAATAAGAATATTAAGGACCATGTCGTATGTTTCCTAACTTATTTTATTGCAAATTTGAATTCATCATGGTCAACTGCAGACCACATTGGTAATAACTCCTATCTTCACATCAGATACAAGTTCTAACAAAGACCAGGACCCCCCTGGTGGCACAGACAGTAAAGAATCTGCCTGCAATGCAGGAGACTCGGGTTCGATCTCTGGGCCAGGGAAGGTTCCCTGCAGAAGCGAGTGGCTACCTACTCCAGTATTCTTGCCCAGAGAACTCCATTCTTGCCTGGAAATTTTGGATGGGTTCATGGGGTCGCAGAGTTGGGTACAACTGAGCAACTAACAAAAACAAATCTTTTTTTCATAACCAGAGAAAAACCATTTGAATTTTGAAAGACGCTTTTCATGGTCAAACTGACAACTGCCAGTTGTAAATGTTGAGCGAGTTTCAAAATAATTTCACGTGTTCTCATTTAATCTTTGCAGAAAACCTTGTAAGCTCTGTTCCATAAGCCATAAAGGGAAGAAGTCAGGTTGGGGGGGGAGGGGGTCGAGTTCTCCAAGCTAGTTGACTCCAGGCAGAAAGAATTATTGCCCTGGTTTCTTACACTTTAGTCCCAGAAAACTCACTGTAACTGGCTGGCCCTCAAAGAAAAAAAAAAAGAAATCGGTCCTTCCCTACACTAGTGTCCTGCACAGCCTAAGATTTAGGGGTCAGACTCACAAAGTGTTTACTTCTCCAATTAAACTGAACAGTTACAACAAAAATCTTGTGCTAGCCTTTTAGACTAGACTCCCCTCAAGGTAAATGTAGCTAAGACTGGAACAACACCCAGATTTAACAAGAAAACCCAATCTTAAAAATCAACTCCTTAAGTAACTGTCTTGTGATAGCTTTTCCCATACATACATAATCTCACAAAAGCATCAGGGGACTGATTTAAGGGACACTGAAATGCACTATGGGAAAAATGGGTCACACTAGAGATAACAGCTAAGAAGCCAGACTCAGAAGTCCAACTGCCAGGTCTTCAGATCTTAGCACTGCCCTCTGAGTAACCTTGGGAAGTTATTTTTCAGGACCTGTCCTCTCATCTGTAAAATGAGGGTGGTAAGACAGTACTTACCACATACAGTTTTGAGAATTAGATTTATTGTATATAGTATACCTACAACAGTGTCGCATACATGGTAAGCCCTATCATTGCTGTTGTTTAGTTGCCAAGTCATGTCAGAATCTTTTGTGACCCCACGGACTGTAGGCAGGCTCCTCTGTCCATGGAATTCCCCAGGCAAGAATACTGGAGTGGGTAGCCATTTCCTTCTCCAGGAGATCTTCCCAACCCAGGGATCAGACCTGTGTGTCCTGAGTGCAGGCGGATTCTTTACCAATGATCCACCTAGGCAGCTTGAGCTTTATTATTACGACACATGAACTCTGTGTTAAGACCTGCATCTAGTAGAAGTACCTGGAACATAAACAGCTGAGGTCCGTTGGAAGAATTATATAAATAAGCCCCTATTATCAAAGCATTATTTTAGGAGGAAAAAAATGTGTCTAAGGAAACCGAGTATAAAATAGGACAAGGGCTAAAACTCACCATCGTCTAAGAAACAGTTGAAAAAGCTTTGAATCAAGTCTAATTCCAGCTCTATTTAACTCAACCTGGTCCAGCTTCCACACATCAGGGTCTATTCAATCTCCATCCTACTTTGATAGCTGAAGATGACTGCTTACATCTATTTCAATTCCTTCAGAGATATCCTCCACTGTAAACAGACATTACAGTTTTGGGGATGTTTTATAAGGCTGCATGGGTGAACCAATGCACTAGCCTCCTAAAACTGCAATGCCAGAAATAAACCTCTGGCCTTTTGATGACCCTAAAGAGTAGTCCCAGAACTTCCTATGTGAAATATCAGGACTAAAACAGTCTATTAAAAGGAAGGATTTTTCTACTCCAAGAAGTTATAAGTGATTACACAAAACAATGTGAAAAAAAGAAGTGATGATGACTTTCAAAATTCTGACTACTGCTTCTTTCTGAAGCAATATATACTTGCTTTATAAAGGTGGGGGTAAGGGAGAATAAACAAACAATAAAGGGCGGGGGGGGGGGGGGGGGGAATACCTGTAACCCCATGATTGATTTGGTAAAGATCCAACTTCATAATTCAGTAATACTGTTTCCTTAGCTAGGTAAGAAAAGCTAAATTTCACATTTAAAACTGGACAGTAGAGAACTAGTCTTTGTACCTGTTTTAAGGGCATTAGTCCCAAAGTCTATCAACACACTAGGTTGGAAAGACACAGGGGACAGAGACTAGTGGAAATAAAAACTAGTACATCCCCTGAGGGGGGCAAAGTGGCAATTCCCAGACTAAGTGCAAAGGCATTTACCTTTTGACCCAGTCATGTTTCTGTGAATTGCTGCACGTGGACATAATGATCCATTGGAGTAATGTTCATAAAAGCAAAACATTTATACTTCTGTTTTTTCAATAAGAAAACAATAAAAGATAAGAAATTGATATTAAGAGTGATGATAGTGGGAGAGTGGTAACTCAGTCATGGGTGAATAATGGAGCTTACATATGAAAAAAATCAAATTATTGGGAAAATAAATGGAATTTAGAAAAAACGTGGTGAGCTTCCTTGCCCACATGTTCTAACTGCTAAACTGCTAAATCAAACACAGCAAGTTTCCAACAAAAATAATTTTCATCACCACCATTCATGCCACAGGCCCCAGCCCTTAAGTTATTGATGCATCCAGAAAAAAGTAGGAATGATACAGATTTTTAACTCTTAAGGGTGAGGAGAACTAGCAATTTCATAAATTGGCTACTGGTAAGACTATTTCTTTTTCCTTAGGGGATTATACAAGTAGAAAAAGGAGTCATCTAATTCATGTATTGCTAATAGTAGAAAAGATGGACTCACTTAAAACATAGAAACAAGATAGTACATTATGTAACACAGACTGTACAAAACTGAAGGCTGTAGATTATATAAGAGCTGGTTGGAGACATACTATAATTAGCAATCTGATGATGTTCTACTCCCCCCAGCTCAAAAGGGAGCAAAAGTTTCGTTGGGGGAGTTCCCCCTCCCTTACTATTTTAAAGGAAGTATTTTCTAACTGCCCCAGGTTTCTCCAAGCTCTAAATTCCAGCAGAACCCAAGCAACACAGGAGTTATCAAATATTAAAAATTCACTCTAAACGTGCACCCCCAAATTGGATGGTTTACATTTTTCCACATTGTATACCAGAATATATTTTTTTTGCAGTCTGGGAGAAATGCTTGAAAATTTTTAATGGCTTTCAAAGCCCATGTGGCTACAGCATTTCCTTCAAACAAAATGTTATTACGTCATTCTGTAAAATGTGATCTCTAGCCCTTAACTATGTTAAAATTAAAGTTATGAAATGTAAACATTTCTGTGGTTTTAGGATTAAGAGGAACACACAACACTAACATAATCACTGGGACACTAGGACCAGCGGGCATTTTCATCTCTTTCCTGCCTTCTGTCTCACCACCATCCACATCTCTAGACTGCTAGAACCAGAGCTTGTTGGTGGGAGAAATGATATAAGAAATCCTCTACTCTTCATTAGGGAAAACTGCAGAGCCAAAGGGGGTTCAGCAACTCACCAGTCACACAAAACAAAGAATTCATTTTCTTAAACACCCATCCAGCACATGGAACCAAGCTAAGGAAGCATTTTAAGGTGACAATTTTTTCCCACCACAATCCTTTGAATACAAGACCTGCAAGTCCCAGTAAAATGAGGCTAAGGTATCCCCTTCTTCCCAATTCCTTCCAGGGAATCTACATTACCTAAATCACCGGCTACCTTGGGATTTTAAAATAGAATTACCTTACGGAGAGAGCTTGTTAATGAAATGGAATAATGAATGACTTTGGCTGTTCAGATTAAGTAACTTTCCATTGAGTCTGTCTAGTACCTCAATGACTCATTTTCCTAAGAACATTCAAGAGGCAGCCATTACAAAAGTAACCTATTTTTATTAATAGCTGAATTTTAAACAGAAATTGTATGGAAGATATTTACTAATCAACAGGAAGCACCTGCCATGGGTTGCGTTATTTGTAGAACCGCAAACTGAAGGGAAATCAGGCAATCCTAGTGTTTGCTTTAACTGTCTTCCTTTTCAAGTATCTTCACTGATGTACATGTTACTGAAGGTACAACCTTTAAAGTTTGGAACAAAATGAAAATATTTCACATACTGAACATAGTGGTTCCCCCAATGACACATTTCTAGAGAAAAGCATTCAGCCAATTGGGCTTCCCAGGTGGTGCTGGTGGTAAAGAACCCACCTGCCAATGCAGGTAGACCTAATAGATGTGGGTTCGATCTCTGGATCCGGAAGATCCCCTGGAGGAGGGCGAGACAACCCACTGCAGTATTCTTGAGTGGAGAATCCCAGGGACAGAGGAGCCTGGTGGGCTACAGTCCATAGGATAGCACAGAGTCGGACACGACTGAGGCGACTTAGCACACATGCACACACATTCAGCCAACTGGATGTTACAGATATGGCTCCAACTACAGTAAAATTAATGCTCCAGTTCTCAATCCTCCAGTCCCTGAAAAGGTTGAATAATACCAAAGCAACATTTCAGTGTAACTGGATCCTACAGGAAAAGAATACACAAGGCAATTAGTTCCTTAGTCAAAAACAATAAACACAAAAGCAGACACAGTCCAATTCATCCAATTTACTTGACAGAATCAAAGGGACTAATTTTAGAAGTCTCAACTTTTCAAAGCAAATACAGACTTAGAACAGAGGGTAAAGTAAGCTAAATTTATATCCTCTCCCCACCCTGCTCTTAGAATACTCCTCCTTCAAAATATCACTTTAGTAGGAAGCTGCTGAGGACCAGAGAGCTTGACTATGGCTCCACCAATTCAATTGAAAACTTAGAGCTGATAGCCAGTTACTTCTATCCTAGAAACGTAAAAACACACACGTCACTGACCAGCACTGTATGTTTGTACAGAGTGACAGTGTAGATATGCAAGAAAAGCCAAGTTGAACTTCTCTGAAAAAAATACATAAAATCATTTCCCCAATAGCTTTGATGGAATAAATGCTCACGTTCACAGTGTGAAAGATAACATACTAAACAAAACAGATCAAATGTTTTACTTTAGAAGTGTGCCTCTTTGCGAAAACCACCATGTTTGATACTTTAATTAAATCTTTTCATTCTGGAACTGAAGTCAGTAAGGAGACATGTCTTGTAATTTCAGTTTATTAATAGTTTTGTTACGATTTTAAAAACTGGATTACAAAATGTTTAACTAGCTCTTGCCACTTATTTTCAAAAAGTCCTAAATTTGGTGTATTATGACAGTTTACAAGATCTTCTCGACTCAGGGACCAAACCTAAGTCTCCGCATTGGGAGTGGATTCTTTACCACTGAGCCACCAGGGAAGCCCAGTACAAGTGATATCATTGCCTCCATCCCACCCCACAAATCGCAGTGTCAGTCCTGTGAATACTTAAGTGTTCATTTCAATTTTAACTGGCCCACAGACCCACTTCTTTGAGAGCTGAGCTGATTTCCTTCTAGCACATGGTCTATAGACTGTGTTCATGGTACCTTTCCAACCCCTTTCCAATGTGTCAGCACCGTCCATCATGATGCATATTTTAAGTTCAAACTGTCAATACAACCCTCAAAATGCAAGTTTATTGAATAAAGCTGAGAAGAGCAGCAAACAGACAAAAAAATGCATCCACCTAAATTAAAAAAATTCACGTATTTACAAAGTTCGGTAACTGTTAGGTTTCACATGCAGAAGTTAATGCACAGGAAAATGTTGGTAGTAGTGTCTGGATGTCTTGAAATGCTGGAAGCAATGAAGAGACACACAAACACATTACGGTTCAGCTGTAGGTCAATTAAACGAACCTATACGGTCCCCGCAAAGTCACACAGTCTAGTTCTGGTTCCTCCTTTTAGGCACAAGCAAGTTGCCACATTCTTGGTAATGGTTCACAGTGACCATTAATGGTGTTGAGATACAGTAGCAAGTTTACATATCCCTTTGTTTACAGAACCATCCATCCCATCAGGGAAGTATGCAACATGCATCAAAGAGTAAGAACAGAATTTTAAAAGCTGAGGTTCTACTCATAAAACGTGAGTGGAGGAAAGCAAGTAGTGTCTGTGCAACATGGTGCGGTGTTTTGTACAGAATATTTTTAAGGCCATGGCAGTCTGTAAAGTAAAACTGCTATCATTAAAAGAACTGACAGCTGACTGCACTCTGAGTGCTCAACACGTTTGGAAATGCACTGTCTACATGAGTGCTGCTTAACAAAAGAAACAAAATCACACACAGTGTGAGGCAACACATAAGCAGGTGTACCACAGACTTTTAGCTACTACAGAGGGCTATGTAAGTAACGATTCACAAGTGATCCAGTTTTCATATGTCCCTTTATGTGTATGGAGATCACTAAGCTACCAAACATGTTCATGGAAGTCTGGACACATCTCTGTAGCACAGAGGCAAACAAGAGACGGCACTGATTCCTCCGCTCTGTGTGATTATTTAATAACCTGCGGACTGGGCATGGTGACCTCAGAGAGAGCAGGCAGCTCTAGGGTTGTCACAATAGTCAGGATGCCCAAGGGCACCGGACAGAACAGTGCCAAAGCTTGTGTCGGTAAGAGAGAAAAATAAGACTTTCTATTTATCTCTAAGTATCTATTGTGCTGAAAGTCAACTTTATGACTGAATATAAAAAGTCAAGAGTTAGAGTGTCATGCAGCAACACTGGTTTAATAACTGGACAGAGAAAGAACAAACAGGTGTGTGAACAGTCTGACATTCTTAACACGTTTTATTATATTGGCTGGAATGCTCTAAATTCATGAAAGCTTTTGAGAAAATCTTCAATTCCCAACCCCTTAAAAAAGTGTGTTGAACCAGGAGAAAAAAAAGGAGAAAAAATACATAAGTAATGATCTGGACAGATACAAAACAGCATGCCTCAGTTCCTCCCGTACCCCCAACTGCTTTCTGGAGATGAAGAATTCTCACAGAGCAGAATGTGTTTAAAATTCATTGCCTAAGATCTTCCCAGTGTAAAGAACCAATAACAACATTGATCTGGTGCCTCTGCTCACTCTTTGCAGACCATTTTTAAAAATTCCTAAGGTGTAATTATACGTTTCACATGCATTTGTGAGATATATAAACATTATGTTTCTATCCCACATGAGTCAAGCTAAAGGTTTGCTAAATACTGTGTGTGGCACTAGAAACATCATGCTGTATCAAGTCAGTATCAGTATTAAGCTACTGGACTCTATAATGAAATATCATAGATAGACATTTACTGAAAACGAATAGAAAAACCTGGCCCAGAAAGACCAGAACAGAAGTATGCAATTTTTCTTGATTTAAGATGGTCAAAAGTGTGTTTGTTTTTTTTTAAAAAAAAAAAAAAGCTCTACACACTGTTAAAGACAAGTATATAGGAAGTCTTTTTGTGTGTGTTGACTTTATCATGACAACTCTAGCTGATTCTTTATGAAGGATTAGGGATATACATCTTCAGCAGTGCACATGAGAAATAAACTCTGAAAAAGGCAATTTCTTGGGTTTAGGAAGGACCGTATTCTGGGAAGTACTTCAGAGGAACGGACAATAATTCTAGGATTAGAGCCAGGAAGGACTGGAAGACTTCAGGAGATGCTTCAGCTTCTTCTAGATTTTGAATGTTGAATAAGCCACTGAAGTGTGATATCTAAAGATGGAGGGAAAAAAAGTGAAGATGTTAAGACATCAAAGTGAAGAAACTAGATATCAGAGATAATATTTAAAATGCGGCAATTTCAAAGCATACGTCAGGCCTGCCCTCTTCTTTTCTGCCTACTACTATAATACATAGGTATCTGTACCTGTACTACCATTCTTCATTACCTGACCTTTGAGAGGTTAATCTGGAAACTCTAGGAACTGAACAGTCTCCAATTTAAAAGTTAAATTGTGTACAGAACAGCATGTGCCTTTCTTTCTTCATTCAGAAGTTTAATGATTGCCTGTAAGATCAGGTATTGCATGTGAAGTACCAGAAATGCAAAGAGATGGGAGAACCCCTCTCTACTTTCAAAGGTCTTTAGCATATAATAGTTGGAAAATATGTAAATATCGTTTAGATTTGGAGGATGGCCCTCACAGAATTCCAGGCACAGGAAAGCGCAAAAGAATAAACAAAGGCGGGAAACCGTGTGGAGCTCTAGATGGATGACAGGTGGTAAGAGGTAGCTGAAGCGCAGGGGTGGGGAAGCGATGCCGCTCACTGCTAAGGCGAGAGCAGGGGTTCTCAAGCGCACCCTGAGGTTGGGCGCTGGGTATTCTTTGCTAGGAAGGTGGAGGGGAGAGTCTTTCCTGTGTATAGCAGAGTATTTCGCAGCATCTATAACCCTGACCACAAGATGCCATTACCACCACGCCCCACCCTCAGCTGTGAAAACAAGTCATGTCTCCAGGGACCTCCAAACAGCCCCCGTGGAGCACAGCTGGCTTCAGTTCAGCACCACAGACCTAGAGAGAGCCAGACACCCTTATGTGCCATTCTAAGAGGCTCAGAAGTTGGGACTTTATTCTCAAGTCAATAGGAAGTCATTGGAGAATTTTAAGCAGGGAAGCTATACTGTCTATTGTAAACTGTAAGTTCACTGTAGCAAGTTCAACAATGGCAACGGAGGAGGGCGCCTGGGAGGGCTGTCGGTACAGAGACTGATCATTCACAATGGGAACAGGAAAGGGACGAAGGCCTGAAGCAAATCGGGTGTTGTAAGAACAGAGGAATAAAATGGGAAGCATATTTAAAATACAGAACTAACAGGACTGACCAAATGCAGTGGGTGAGAAAGAATCTTTTCGCCTGAATAAGTGTGTGTTTATCATGGAGCTGCTGACTAACCCAGTGGCTAAAGGAAGAACAGATTTGGGAAAGAAAAAGACTGAGAATTCGGCAGTGAGCACATGAGGTTTGAGGCACAGAAGGGTAACACGTGGAGACGTTCAGCAGGTACTTTCAGCTGTACAGATCTGAGGAAGAAATGGAGATACCACTGTGGAGGTGGCAACTGAAGCTACAGTGCCTGAGAAGAGTCAGGAAAAGCACTTTTGACAGAAGGCAGCTAAATCAAAACACTGAATTACTATCCCTTGAGTTCTTTAAAATGTGTTAACCACATAAAGGATACGTGAGCATCTACTAGAATCAGCGCTCTCTTCTCCAAGCCTGGAGAATGTTCAACCTCCCAATTTTCCAGCTAACATTCATTACAGAAACTGTAAGCCAAACACTGTATATAAAGAAGAGCCTAGAGCTGAGATCTGAACAGACACAACCTGTTCAGAGTTGGGGAAACAATGTTAAGCGGGTAATTTGCACTTCAAGAGGAGGACAGCAGTGTGTAAAATGCGCAAAGCCGCAATCACTGCAACTGAAAGGGGGGAAAGGGAAATGTGAAAGTGAAATGACTAGGTTTAAATATTTAAGAAGCACATTGTAAAAACAAACAAACCTATGGACACTGGACTTACGTCATACCCTAAAGACAGATGAATCCTTAAGACCAGACTGAAAGGCAAAAAGTAAGATATTCAGATGAAGGAGTAGTTACCACTATGATAAAAAAAGGCCACAAGTATCAACCATCTTCAAAAAGACCATCTTCCCTGAAATAATCTACGCTACGCGTAGTTTGAGGACATATTACTAATGAACCTAAGGGACCTCATGTTCCCCATTAGAAACCTGCAAGTATAACATACAACCCAACCCATGTGCAATGAATACTTTGGGGAGCAATTTAGAAAATTGGTAAATTTGGTACTAAAATATACTACAAAAGCTGAAATTAAGGAGAGTACTCTGAGATTTTTTACTCAAAAAGCTTGACTTCGCTGTTGCACTTCTCACTCCAAATAAACAGGCCTTACAAACTAATTTTGAATCTAGTTAACAGTGCGGGTCAGTTTCCTTAAGCTTGATAATAATATGAAATGAACTGTGAAGATTAGGCTTAAAGAGCATTAAGAAGGTCTCACCAGTTCTGCATTTCCTTCATAAATGAGCAAAGTATCTGACTAGTTTGTCACAGCAGAAAATAAGGGTTTTTTTTCCTACCCCTTCCAACACTTTCCCCTCCATCATGTCGGAAAACTCTAAAGGAAATTTAAGGGAGTCATGGATTTACAGAATAGCACAATGAACTAAAAATCATGGTTAGTATAGAACAGGGTTTCTCAATCTTGCCACTACTGACATTTTAGGCTGAACAATTCTCAGCTCTGGCGGTGACAGAATGTTTAGGACCACCCTGGTCTCCACCCACCTGATCCAGCATCATTCTCCTCACTAAGACAAGTGAGAGAGTCTCCAGGGGGGAAAATGCCAAATGTCTCTGGGGGAAAAATAATCCCTCCGTGAAAACCTCTGCTGTGTTAAGTAAATGCTCTCGTGGGGGCACAACTTAAAACTTAACAAGAGTTCCCCTCAACATAGGAAAAACATTTTAAATAAACTTGAAGTAACCCTAAGTGTTGGAACAGTCTGTTCTCAAATGAGCTAGATGATCCCAAAATAACAAGTCACTTATTCTATCTAATTAATACAGGAGAGTTTGTGTCCATCAGCAATGTAGTGGGCTCAGACTGCTCTGGGTAGTCTTTAAAGGAAGCCCAGAACCAGTGAGAAAAACCATCAGTACTATAAGCTAATTAGAGCAGGTCTGAGGGGAAAAGGGCGGGAGCTGAGATACAGACTGGAAATGACTGGGGGAAAAAAGTATGGTGAGAAACAATACATATTGAATAAAGGCTAAAGAAAAAGTGTCAAAAAACTCTTTAAACACACTGTTTTGGCACTACTGATTTATTACATTTTATTCTGATATACTTTGTTAATTGGTGAAATGACTATGGAAGAATGGGGAGCGAGAGAGAATTTGAAGATGGGGAAGGAGCCATGAGCCAAGAGAACAGGCAGTCTCTAGAAGCGGAAAAGGACCAAATAATGGATTCTCCCCTCTACAGTCTCCAGAAGGAGCTCGCCTGTAATTTTAGTCCTAGACTTTAGCTCAGTGAGGTCAGTGACAGGCTTCTGACTGACAGCAGCAAGAGAAAACAAATATACTCCTGTGATGTCCCCCACAAGTGAAACACTGCAATTCATTTTTTTACTCACTCCTGTAAGAGAGTTTTGAAGTTGCTGCCACCATCCGCATGTTACAGATGAGTACACCGCAGAAATCAGGGAGTTTCGGTGCTCTGTCCAAGGCCAGTGAGAAAGTACCAGGACCAGGTGCTCCCCGCTGAGGCTGCCTTACTCCAAAGCCCACGCCATTTCTAGCCACTATGCAGCCCTGATGGAGAGCCTCTTTTTCTACAGTGACCCACTGAGAGAAACTTCCTCACCAGTAACCACCAACTGGGAGAAGTGAAGGAGCCATGAAAATCCCTTGGTTCCTACCCATCTGCTTCAAGGCACACGTATCAAACTCTCCTTTCAGACTTCAGTGGAGTCTGTCATGCCAGACAAGACGGCTTGAGAAGCTTGTGTCACAAAGTTATCTTTTACTAGGGAGTATTTTTTACTGCACTGTTACTGGTCTTTTCACTTGAGCAGCTGTCTAACACTGAAATGCCTTTCATCTTGTCAAACACTTCTCTTTCTTTTCTTTTTTTAACCTTCTGATCTTCTCTATGCCAAAACACTTTAATTAAACAATCCCTCACCAAATTAACAGACTGAAGTTGAGTCAGACATATTTATTCTTTACGGATACCGTGCTGGATTAAATGGTGACCCCTAAAAATTCACATCCACCCGGAACCTCAGAATTTATTTGGAAATTGGGTCTTTGCAGACATAGGATGAGGTAATTCTGGATTAGGGTTGGCCCTAATCCAGTAACATGTGTCCTTGGTAAGAAGAGAAAGTAGACACTCAGACATACACACAGAGGAGAAAGCCATGTTGAAGCCAGAGGAAGAGGGTGGAGATACAAAGCTACCACCAAGGAAGGTCAAAGACTGCTGGCAGCCACACGCCAGGAAAAGGCAGGGAAAAGATCCTCCCCTAGAGCCGTCAGAGAGAGCACGGCCCTGCTGACACCGACACCAAACTTCTACCCTCCTAAACCTGAGAGAATAAATTTCTGCTCTTTCTAAGCCACCCCGTTTGTGGTACTTTGCAGTCCTAGGAAATTAATACAGAACATTAAGTAGGTAAAGGGTTATTTTTGGCTTATACTTGCGAGTGCTAACATACTGCAGTAATATACGGGTTTGATAAATGAAAAATCCTTACAGTGCCTGTAAACCAACCTCTGTTAAGTCTTATTTTAAGAACATCATTCTGTTATAAAGCACAGTTAAGACACTAGCTCTGCAAAAATACAATAAGCTGATAGCACATAATTAATTTCATGTCTTTATTTCATTTACTTCTTTAAATAGCATAGAGCAGATTCCGGATACTGTATTTGTTGCTAAAAGGTATAATGCCTACTCTTTTTCCTGAGGCAAAAGCAATTGTACTTTATAGGAGAAATCAAGTAAACAGAAATAAAGGTAATAAACAGTAAAAAGAATGAGACATCCCTTCTATTGGTATCAACTTCTCCACAAATATCAGTCATTTCTTACCTATATTATCCTTTTCTTTGCAAGAAATTGAATAGCAGCAAATTTCTCTATCCTGAATAGCAGACAGATTCCTGTAAAAAGCAGAATTAGGAAAGTTAAGTCTGGGCTTTTAAAACAATTGTCATCTTATCAATCTATGCTCAATTTTACTTGTTCTTTTAAATAATTATACTGAAGAAATGTTATTACTAATAAAATTTACGGGTTTACTTCTCTAGTATGTCAAGTTTACCTACCCCAAAACAGGGCTATGATCATTACTAAATAATGGAGCAAAGCTAAACAAAACAGTGGGCAAAACAGTGTATCTTATGGGCAAAATAGAACCAATTTTTTTTAAAAAACCCATCATTCATTCTTAAGACATACATTTTTTCAATTAGCTGTTTCTCATCCAATGCATTAGGAAGATCTCTCTTGTTTCCAAGTACTAGCACCTTTAAAAAGAAAAATCATTGAGTAAATTTTATGTAAGAAAACATCACAGAAGCATATTCACATGTGTACACAGTAAAATCAGGTTACCTCATGCCATAGTATTAAAAGCATATTTACATGACCAGTGGCCTATCTCATTTCACTTCATAATTCAAATAAGCATTTACTCTAACTTCTATTAATGCCATGCAGATGTCTAATTCAATATGTGGCTACCAACTTCTGTTTAACGCAGAAGCGTGGCCAAGAGGAGCTACCCCTCGCCCAAGGTCAGGGGCGGTGACCAAGAGCACCAGGCTGCAACTGCGCAGGAGCGGCCGAGAGGGGCTACCCCACGCCCGAGGTCAGGGGCAGAGGCCGAGACAAGCTACCCCACGCCCGAGGTCAGGGGCAGCAGCCGAGAGGAGCAATCCCATGTCCAAGGAGTGGCGGCTGCGCAGGCGCAGGAGGGCCGAGAGGAGCTACTCCACATTCAAGGTCAGGAGGGGCGGCCTGAGGAGATACCCCTCCTCCAAGGTAAGGAGCAGCTGCTGCGCTTTGCTGGAGCAGCAGTAAAGAGATACCCCATGTCCAAGGTAAGAGAAACCCAAGTAAGACAGTAGGTGTTGCGAGAGGGCATCAGAGGGCAGACACACTAAAACCATAATCACAGAAAACTAGCCAATCTGATCACAGGACCACAGCCTTGTCTAACTCAGTGGAACTAAGCCATGCCTGTCCATCTTGGGTGGCCCAAGATGGACAGGTCATTGTGGAGAGGTCTGACACAACATGGTCCACTGGAGAACGGAATGGCAAACCACTTCAGTACTCTTGCCTTGAGAACCCCATAACAGTATAAAAAGGCAAAATGGCAGGATACTGAAAGAGGAACTCCCCAGGTCGGTAGGTGCCCAATATGCTACTGGAGATCAGTGGAGAAATAACTCCAGAAAGAATGAAGGGATGGAGCCAAAGCAAAAACAATACCCAGCTGTGGATGTGACTAGTGATAGAAGCAAGGTCCGATGCTGTAAATAGCAATATTTTGCATAGGAACCTGGAATGTTAGGTCCATGAATCAAGGCAAATTGGAAGTGGTCAAACAGGAGATGGCAAGAGTGAACGTCAACATTCTAGGAGGACTCAGCGAACTAAAATGGACTGGAATGGGTGAATTTAATTCAGATGACCATTATATCTACTACTGTGGGCAGGAATCCCTTAGAAGAAATGGAGTAGCCATCATGGTCAACAAGAGTCAGAAATACAGTACTTGGATGCAATCTCAAAAATGACAGAATGATCTCTATTCATTTCCAAGGCAAACCATTCAATATCACGGTAATCCAAGCCTATGCCCCAACAAGTAACGCTGAAGAAGCTGAAGCTGAACGGTTCTATGAAGGTCTACAAGACCTTTTAGAACTAACATCCAAAAAAGATGTCCTTTTCATTATAGGGGACTGGAATGCAAAAGTAGGAAGTCAAGAAACACCTGGAGTAACAGGCAAATTTGGCTTTCAAGTACGGAATGAAGCAGGGCAAAGGCTAACAGAGTTTTGCCAAGAGAATGCACTAGTCATAGCAAACACCCTCTTCCAACAACACAAGAGAAGACTCTACACCTGGACATCACTAGATGGGCAACACCGAAATCAGATTGATTATATTCTTTGCAGCCAAAGATGGAGAAGCTCTACAGAGTCAGCAAAAAACAAGACTGGGAGCTGACTGTGGCTCAGATTATGAACTCCTTATTGCCAAATTCAGAGTTAAATTGAAGAAAGTAGGGAAAACCACTAGACCATTCAGGTATGACCTAAATCAAATTCCTTATGACTATACAGTGGAAGTGAGAAATAGATTTAAGGGACTAGATCTGATAGACAGAGTGCCTGATGAACCATGGACGGAGGTTCGTGATATTGTGCAGAAGACAGGGATCAAGACCATCCCCGTGGAAAAGAAATGCAAAAAGGCAAAATGGCTCTCTGAGAGGCCTTACAAATAGCTGTGAAAAGAAGAGAAGCAAAAAGCAAAGGAGAAAAGGAAAGATATACCCATTTGAATGCAGAGTTCCAAAGAATAGCCAGGAGAGATAAGAAAGCCTTCCTCAGTGATCAACGCAAAGAAATAAGAAGAAAACAACAAAATGGGAAAGACTAGAGATCTCAAGAAAATTAGAGATACCAAGGGAACATTTCATTCAAAGATGGTTTCAATAAAGGACAGAAATGGTATGGACCTAACAGAAGCAGAAGATATTAAGAAGAGGTGGCAAGAATACATAGAAGAACTATACAAAAAAGATCTTCACAACTCAGATAATCACAATGGTTTGATCACTCACCTAGAGCCAGACATCCTGGAATGTGAAGTCAAGTGGGCCTTAGAAAGCATCACTACAAACAAAGCTAGTGGAGGTGATGGAATTCCAGTTGAGCTATTTCAAATCCTGAAAGATGATGCTGTGAAAGTGCTGCACTCAATATGCCAGCAAATTTGGAAAACTCAGCAGTGGCCACAGGACTGGAAAAGGTCCGTTTTCATTCCAATCCCAAAGAAAGGCAATCCCAAAGAATGCTCAAACTACCGCACAAGTGCACTCATCTCACACGCTAGTAAAGTAATGCTCAAAATTCTCCAGGCCAGGCTTCAGCAATACATGAACCATGAACTTCCAGATGTTCAAGCTGGTTTTAGAAAAGGTAGAGGAACCAGAGATCAAATTGCCAACATCCGCTGAATCATTGAAAAAGCAAGAGAGTTCCAGAAAAACATCTATTTCTGCTTTACTGACTATGCCAAAGCCTTTGACTATGTCGATTACAATAAACTGTGGAAAATTCTTCAAGAGATGGGAATACCAGACCACCTGACCTTCCTCTTGAGAAACCTATATGCAGGTCAGGAAGCAACAGTTAGAACTGGACACGGAACAACAGACTGGTTCCAAATAGGAAAAGGAGTAAGTCACGGCTGTATATTGTCACCATGCTTATTTAACTTCTATGCAGAGTACATCATGAGAAACGCTGGGCTGGAAGAAGCACAAGCTGGAATCAAGATTGCCGGGAGAAATATCAATAACCTCAGATATGCAGATGACATCACCCTTATGGCAGAAAGTGAAGAGGAACCAAAAGCCTCTTGATGAAAGTGAAAGAGGAGAGTGAAAAAGTTGGCTTAAAGCTTAACATTCAGAAAACTAAGATCATGGCATCTGTTCCCATCACTTCATGGGAAATAGATGGGGAAACAGTGGAAACAGTGTCAGACTTTATTTTGGGGGGCTCCAAAATCACTGTGGATAGTGACTGCAGCCATGAAATTAAAAGACGCTTACTCCTTGGAAGGAAAGTTATAACCAACCTAGATAGCATATTAAAAAGCAGAGACATTACTTTGCTAACAAAGGTCCATCTAGTCAAGGCTATGGTTTTTCCAGTGGTCCTGTATGGATGTGAGAGTTGGACTATAAAGAAAGTTAAGTGTTGAAAAATTGATGCTTTTAAAAAAAAAAAAAGAAAAATTAATGCTTTTGAACTGTGGGGTTGGAGAAGACTCTTGAGAGTCCCTTGGACAGCAAGGAGATCCAACCAGTCCATCCTAAAGGAGATCAGTCCTGGGTGTTCATTTGGAAGGACTGATGCTGAAGCTGAAATACCAATACTTTGGCCACCTCGTGCGAAGAGGTGACTCATTGGAAAAGAACCTGATGCTGGAAGGGATTGGGGGCACGAGGAGAAGCAGACGACAGAGGATGAGATGGCTGGATGGCATCACCGACTCGATGGACATGCTGCTGCTGCTAAGTCGCTTCAGTCGTGTCCGACTCTGTGCGACCCCATAGATGTCAGCCCACCAGGCTCCCCTGTCCCTGGGATTCTCCAGGCAAGAACACTGGAGTGGGTTGCCATTTCCTTCTCCAATGCATGAAAGTGAAAAGTGAAAGTGAAGTCGCTCAGTCGTGTACGACTCTTAGCGACCCCATGGACTGCAGCCTAACAGGCTCCTCCTTCCATGGGGTTTTCCAGGCAAGACTACTGGAGCGGGCTGCCTTGAGCTTGAGTAATCTCCAGGAGTTGGTAATGGACAGGGAGGCCTGGCGTGCTGAGATTCGTGGGGTTGCAAAGAGTTGGACACGACTGAGTGACTGAACTGAACTGAACTGATGTCTACGGTATGCATTCTGTTATTTCTTAACAAATCTTTACCAAAATGTGAGTATGATCTTAACTGCCGAGGGTGGAGGCATGATTTTCAACCACTGCTATCTGTTAGGCATTAATCTAACAGTAAACATGTAAATAACACTTTAAAATTCTACATCCATCCTATAAAGTATCATGTATAAATATTAAGACAATGGATAAGTTTGGGAATCAGGATAAATACAGTAGCCATCAACTCTGAGAACAAACGTGTCATGTGATTACTCAATGTGCTTTGAAAAAAGAGGAAAGTGGACAGGGGCATCCCAAAACCATTCTGTCTTTCCCAGGTATCTCCTTTCTGCCTTACAAAAAGCAAAAACTATGAGTACACATAATGCATTTGATAACATCCTTACTCTGAGTCAATGTTCTCCAAGAACTTGTATCTTTGACCAAGCCTGAGAAAGTGCACACCATGTCTACCTGGCCGGCTCATCAAACACGTGTCAAACCTACGTCTTTCACTTAATACAAGTCCCATCCCCACCCTCAACTCCAGACACTGTGACTGATTCTCCTCACAGGCCCTAGACTCATTCTCAGAAAGAGGAAAGAGCCAAGAATAGACCCACAGAATGCAAGGAGCACCATGAGCTCTCCAAAGAATGCTAAAATCGTAGGGGTCAGAGAGTCAAAAGCCAAATCTCAGCACCCTTGGGCAGCCTGTCCGCCCTTCTCTCATTCTTACCCCTCTCCAAACTCTGGTGGCTCAGACGGTAAAGAATCCATCTGCAATACAAGTACCAGGTTTTGATCCCTATGTTGGGAAGACCTCCTGGAGAAGGGAATGGCAACCCACTCCAGTATTCTGGTCTGGAGAATCCTGTGGACAGAGGAGCCTCGCAGCTACAGTCCATGGGGTCACAAAGAGTCAGACACGACTGAGTGACTAACCCTTTCACTAGGTCTTACTAAGTCACCCAGGTTCTCAACCTGGATCTATGTGAGTTTAAATAAAAAAATACATCCTGGTCATTTGTGATCAGTTCTCAAGTTTTGGGATTGCCTGGCATCTTAGTCCTCTTCCTATATTAAGTAGTCTTTCAAAGAAAAAAACAAACAAAGAAATCTTCCACCTTATGACTCTGCCTCCCAATAAAGCTACTTGCTTCTGTAGATCATTTCTTTTCCAGCCTTCTTTTCTGCTAGAGAATGGACATACAATCTACGATCACCCAAAACTCTGAATGCAGAGCCAGTTTTTCAAGAAAGCAGGAATACTGAACCCATTCTGCTATGGAAGGGGTATCAACTAAATGACCTTCCAACTGGAGCAATTGAGTCTGGTGTTCACAAACTGCATGGGGTCACCAGACTGACTATATGATGTCAATTTGGATGTGATCCTGGCAGCTGCTCAGCTTTCCCTTGTTCCAGTGTTTTCTCAACACAGTTAAGGGCAGCCTTCTCAAGACTCTGTAAACTACCCAATATTGTTTCAATGAATTCCTCTCTACTTAAACAGCTTTCTATTGTTTGCTACTAAGAACTCTCATGGGGAACAAGATTTTTTTTTTTTTTTTTTTACTTATGGTATGCAATATTTTGGTCATCTGATGCGAACAGCTGACTCACTGGAAAAGTCCCTGATGCTGGGAAAGATTGAGGGCAGAAGGAAAAGAGGGTGTCAGAGGATGAGATGGCTGGATGGCATCATCAATGCAATGGATATGAATTTGGGCAAACTTCAGGAGATGGTGAGGGACAGAAAGGCCTGGCATGCTGCAGTCCATGGGGTCACAAAAAGTCAGACATGACTAGGCAACTGAACAACAACACATGCAGAACTAGTTAATACAAAAGAAAAAGGACAGGCCTTGAAGTCAGAAATAAATAGATTCAAAACCTGGTTGTGCAATGCACTAGTCGCCATGTGATCCTGCGCAAATAACTACTGTCACCAGGAGGGATCACACCATCACCCTCAGCACACTGTGATGATCACCTGAGATAACATACTTCAGGGATCTGACACGCACGACCTTGTCATGAGGGTAAAGCCGGGGCCTTGTCCAGCTTCTTTCACTCAACAAATGGCACCATCGTCCATCCAACCACATTAGCCAGGAACTAGGAATTGTCCTGTTTATCTTCCTTTCTGAGTCTGGTGGACGGTCTTCCTAAACAGCCTCCACATCTATTTCCTTCTCACAACTTTGTCTATGACCACCCCAATCCATGGTACTCTATTTTGCCAAGAAAAGTTCAAAACTGTCTTGAATTTGAAAACTGTTTCAACAGCTTCCTAAAACTGTCCTCCTTATGCTAAGCTGCTTCAGTCATGTCTGACTCTTTCCCACTTCATGGACTGAAGTCCGCCAAGCTCCTCTGTCCATGGGATTCTCCAGGCAAGAATACTGGAGTGGGTAGCCATGCCCTTCTCCAGAGGATCTTCTCAACCCAGGGATCGAACCCCCTGTCTCCTACGTCTTCTGCACTGGCAGGTGGGTTCTTTACCACTAGAGCCACCTGGGAATAGTCCCCATGCAATCCATTTTTAAACTGAAATAACAATGATTTAGATAATAAGTCTGAGCATTTAAAATACCCAGTCCCCCCCAGCACAGCCTCCTGAAGTACCCCTGCTGTCAGAGGCTCACAATGCTCTACCCGCCCACTCGGCTCAGCACTCTAGAGACACCAGCCTCCTCCCAAACCCTACTTCCTCCTACCTAAGAGCCTCTGCCTGCAATTCTCTTTCCCTCCAACTGTCACTTCCCTCACATGCCTACACATCCCTCACATCTCAGCTCAAGTAGCACTTCTTGGGGAATCTTTCCTTCTTCCCTCAAACTATACCAAATCTGCCCTGTAACTTACAACTCCATAAGCCCCTTATATCTCTCCTTCATAGCACTTATCAGAGCTGCATTATTCAAGCGATTTTCATATCATCTACCTAGTTTCCTACTAAACCATAAGCTCCATGATGGCAGGAAGCATCTACTTCTATCTACTTCTCTTCACTACTATTTCCCCACAACTAAGCACTGCTTCTACTACATACAGTTCACTAACCAGCTTGTTAAGAAATGACTAAATAGCACACTGCCCAGCATGTGATGGATACTCAGTAACTATAAGCTGTCCAGACTTTAAAACAAAGACACTCTACTGATTTCAAACATAATTAACAAAAATGCATAATTAAACTTTTAATAATATAACTACAAATATTATAATATATAATGTGAAATTAACCATACTTACTGGAATTCCTTGTAACTGCGGTTTATCTAGAAGATTATGTAGTTCATTTCGAGAGGCTTCTATCTTTTCACGATCTGCAGCATCTATCATGTAACTTAAAAAAAAAAAAGTGATCTCAAAATGCCTCCACCATATTCTTTGAGGATCACAATGAACAAATTTTTAATTTTCTTAATTTATACTACTGAAACTGTTGATCAAAATTAAGTCCTAGATTTTAAAAGGCTGTCACCTCAAAATACTTTTTAATAGACTGTCCCACAAACTACTATATACAGAATCAGATAAGCCTCAAGGATATATTATGCAACACAGGCAATTATACCCATTATCTCTCAATAATCCATAATGGAATATAACCTGCAAAAATGCTGAATCTCTATGCTGCACACCTGAAACTCATCCTGTTAACCAACTCAACACCAATAAAATAAGCAGAGAGACAGACTGTTCTCTAGGGGGTAAAACATGTATATCCATTAGCAACACAGAGAAAAAAACAAAACTCCCATTTGATGATTCATTTTTTTAAAGTCTGATGTTAATGGGAAATAGTACTAAGAAAATACCTAAAAAAGATTTTACTGCCAGAAATAAAAATTAAGCCTCTAAAAGTATGAAAAATGACTTATTTCCTTGAAACCTAAACTGACTACAAGGGGGGTGGGGGCAGGGGGTGGGGGTGGAAGGGGCAGCTTACACAATAGCGTTGACTCCTCTGCAGTACCGTTCCCACATGCTCCGGAAGCGGGGTTGTCCTCCTATGTCCCAAATCTTCAAATCAAGACAGACAAATCTTAATATTTCAAATAACACAGTGAAGAAAAAAGCGGCAGATGGAAGGAAAAAAAGAAGCAGATACGCTCAGCTCCACAATGTTAGAGCCAAACTGCTTTGGAAAAATCCGAGCTCAAACAAGTTCTTGTCCTGGAAGTTCTTGGGGTCATTTCTGAACTTGAAGTTCGTATTTAACACATTTACATTAGATCTAATAGGTGCTGCCTGAGCAAAGATTTCATTTTGGGGCAATACTTTCTTTGCCTATTAACCAATAGATTTCCAATACTGAAAACCTATTTTAAAAAAAATAGTAACTCTTAAGAATCTGCATGATCACACATCATCCACATTTGAAGTCTAAGAGAAAAAAAACTCTTCATTCAGAATCTATTAAAGTTTAATTGTCTGATGGGGTATATATATTAGAATGTAATCATTTTAAATTATTTTGTATATAACATAGAAAATATTCCTACCTAGGTGCTTTTCTTATATAAAGTTATTTTATCCATATGAAAGCCACCAACTATAGTTATTGCACTATTGTGGCTACTCTGTAGGGCTATGCAAAGGTCTTAAGTCATGATGTTTATCTTCAAAAGGCTTCCAATTTAGCTACAGACACTGGACACATGCACAATGACATACACGAGACATTAGAAGCTTCATTAGCAAAGCTACAGAAAAGCTACAGAAAGAATTTAGCAAACAGCTTCTGTGAGCCACAAGAACTGGGTAAAATGGCCATAAGGGTTCAGGCTATAGAAGCAAAACTCCCCACATGAACAAAAGAGCTAAAAATAATAAAAATAAATTAAAAACCGGTCCAACAGTCCACAACGCAAACCTATCAAACTTATTCTAGAAACAAAATTATGTTAAACTAGTTAATTTTTACTGTTTTATAGTTTTAATTTTAGGGCTTAGTAGCAAAGAAAGGGAAAACTGGGTTACCATATTTGCTACCAGAAATACAATACTAAATTACCAATATTATAAACAGTCTCTTTCAACATAAATTATTCATGAAATATATGCAATATTACATTCCAAACACTCTGAAGATGGGATTTTTATTTCCGAGGAACATCTAAATCCCAAATATTACTTCTGTCAATCCATATGCAAAGTTTTTTATGGGACTTAACATTTCAACACTTAAACATTTTTATCTATTAGAGAAAGAAGGAAAAAAATTAATTTACACTCGTTTGGAACATGCCCAATTAAGAGCTGCCAATACTCATGTAAAAACCAAAGAAACAAACAGAAAAATTCCTAATGTATGTGCTAACAATTTATATCAAGTGTGGCAAGCAGCTGACTTACCTTTATTGTGACGTTACCTTTAGTTACTTTTCTCATGTTGAAGCCCACTGTAGGTATCATATCTTCACTGAACTGACCTGACTGAATGAAAGAAAACATTTGAAGTTAGATTAATTGTTACTTATTAAAACTGCAACACTGTATAACCTTTCACATCAACATTACTTCTGTACCCATATTAGCAAATAACTAATTTTTTAGTGATGGTAACCTTAAGAAAATACTCCTTTCGAATCCCACCAGAGTCGCCAAAAAAAAAAAAAAAAAAAAAGAAAATACTCCTGATAGCCATAGATTTTGAAGAGATGCATTTTTTTCATCCACAGACAGTCTCCTTTTAAAAATATTTTCAAAACTAATGCAAATTTTATCTATTTTTAAGTTTTAAGAAAAATACTGTACAACTACTTAAGAAATCTGTTACGTAAATTTCCTCCACCTATACATACATTTTTGTATACAGGGCAGAAGTAAATCAGAAGTAAATGGTTAAAGTTTTCTATTTGTAGCACTGAAATTATATTGACAATACTGTTAAAATTCACTGTTGCTCTTCTGAGTCAGCTTTTTAATAATGCTTATAAAATGTTTTTTTCATAAAGATGATCCTCCTTTTATGTAGGATTCTATTCTATTCAATTCCATTCTCTTTTTGGTTTATAACCTTGCTGTCAGAGACCAAAATTAAGTATCTTCTAATACTATTTATATTTTTAAATGTTTATCCATCTGGAATTTGATTACACAGTGCAACAAAGGTCCATTTTACAAATGGATCTATAAATCCACACTTTCCTGACTAGATTGATGTGAAATGGCAAATTTCATATAGCAACAGTTCTTTATCTGAGTTCTCAATTCTTTTCCATTAGGCTGTTTTTTTCCAATTGGAAATAAATTAGGATTACACAAATTACTGTAGCTTATCTACATATTATTCTAAATAGCAGATCAAGAATTTGGAATGTTTAGAAATGTGGTTGATCTCTCACATTTGAAATAAACTTTAGAAAGTAATTATTTCTGTTACAATACTGGCTGCCTTTTGTCAGTTCTTGACACTGAACAAAGTCTCTCCCCCCAAGCACATATGTCTGTCCACTCAAACGTTCCTTATATCCTCCAGTGAAGGACACCTAATGAGTCACATTAATACTGATTTTATATATTATGTATTTTGCGAAATGTTTCTCAAATGATCTGACTTGGGACTATGAAATATATCAACACGGGGCTCATTAAACAAATGGGACTATTTTAAAGGCCTTAACATCGGCTAATTGTTAGCCACACATTCACTTCAAAATGTCTACAAGTACTGAGCACAATGAATTCCAATTTCACAAGCTAATTTCTTCTACATAACCCCAAAAATGTTCTACTTCTTTTTCTTTTCCCCTACTGTTCAGTGGCGTTTGGGCTAATCTCAGAAAAAAATGTTAACACAACCATAATCACTATTTTATTTATACCTGTCAAACAGTATAATTTTCAGAACTTTCACATATGTGATTTATATGTGAAGATTTAGTTGTGATATTAAAACTACATATATCAAAACTAGCCATGACAAAAGAACAAAAAATATAACCTGATTGAAACATGCACAGAGGTAACATCAAAGGCATGCTCTATAAAGGAAATAATAAGCTAACTTCATTAAACACTTCTGCTCTGCAAGACAATGTCAAGAGACTCAAAACAAGCCACAGAGTAGGAGGAAAATATTTGCAAAAGACATCTGATAAAAGACTATTACTGGAAATATACAATGAACTGTTAAAACTCAACAATAGGAAAACAATCCAATTAAAATATGAGCCAAAGATCTTACCAAAGGAGATATACAGATGGCAAAGAAGCACACAAAAAGACGCAACACATCATACATCACCATGAAAATGCAATTCAGAACAATGAATTGGGCCATTTAGAGTGGCCCAAATCTGGTATTTTTTGATTAACACCAAACGCTGATGAGGATGTGGAGTAAGAAGAACTCTCAGTCACTGCTGATAGGTTTGTAGAAAGGTGCAGCCACTTTGGCAGACAGCTGACAGTATTTTACAAATCCAAACACACTCTTACCATGCAACCCAGCAATCACACTCCTTGGTATTTACCAAAAGGGCTTGAAAACTTAAGTCCACACAAAAATCCACACATTAAATGATTACAGCATCATTATTTATAACTGCTAAAACCTAAAACAACCAAGATGCCCTTCAGTAAATGAACAGATAAGACCGGTACATCCAGACAATACAGTATTATTCAGTACTAAAAAGAAATGAGCAACTAAGTCACAAAGGACACGGAGAAATCTTAAATGTATATTTAATGAAAGACGCCATGTGGCAAGACTACATACTGCATGATTCCAACAATATGATATTATGAAAAAAAGAAAACAGTAAATAAAAAGATCAGTGTTTGTCAGGGGTGGGAGAATGAAAACAACATGGCAGTTCCTCAAAACACTAAAAATAGAATCACCACATGATCCAGCAATTCCAGTTCTGAGTATATACCCAAAATGACTGAAAGTAGGAATTTGAGATATTCATACAACCATGGTCACAGCATTATTCACAACCAAAATGTGGAAGCTACCTAGAGTCCATCTGATGATAAACAAAGTGTGGTCTATCCCTACAATGTAATACTATTCAGCCTTAAAACATCATTCATGCTCCACCATGGAGGAACCGTGAGGACATTATGTTAAGTGAAACAATCCAGGCACAAACAAAGATAAATACTTCATGATTCTATTTATATGAGAAACCTACAGCAGTTAAATTCATAAAAACAGAAAAGTAGAATGGTAGTTGCCAAAGGCTAGAGCGGTGGAAACAGGGAGTTAATGCTTAGTGGATATGGGATTTCAGGTTGGGTAGATTAAAGGTACTATCGATGGAGAGTGGTGATGGCTACACAGAAATGTGAATGCACTTATTAGTACTGAATTATACACTTAATAGTTAAGAGGGTAAATTTTACATCTTGTGCATTTTACAATTATAGAAAATTGTGTCATGTAAATGAAGGCAATCATCATTATCATTTTATGGAACAGAAAATAAATTCCCAAGGTCACACTGCTCGACAATGGTTATTTTTCTTGAAGTTCACCACTGTGAATTATAATAGGCTATAATTAATTAATATCTAAGGAGAGGTCTGAGATAATGCCTCATTTATTTGGTATCATTAGGAAAAGAAGCTATACATAATGAGGCAGGCAGAAATCGTAGATGAAGTTTTTAGGTACCAAAACTTCTAAAACAGCTTGCACACAAAGCTTTCTAAAGTGCAGTACATACTCGTCTGACTTTTCACAATCCTTAGAATATGACTGAATATGTTCTTGGTGTTTCAGGGTCATCTTACAAATTGTTAAAACAAGAAAACTAAACTCCATAATCCTCAAGGGCCCTTCTGGCAGTAAAATTTTATGATTATGATCATGATGTAGGGGCTGCAGTATACTCAACTGACCCTGAACTGTCTTAGTTGTTCATCTCTTTCTTCACTGCTACTTCTCACTGCTGGCAGATGTTAACCATAGTTTTCCCTCATTCACCTGCCACTGATAACCTGCAAAGGCTGAAAATTAGGTAATCATATCTTTGGGTTTTTAATTCCGAATGTCCTGAGTACAGCACAATGTTCAAAAAACATTTGTTGGCTTTGATGAATGGATTTTGTGGAATAACAACTTTACAGAATTGGAAGCATTTTCTACTTCTTTCTTAGTGTCAAATCTTAATTGTCACTTTTCAAAGCTTGTGTTGAATGACTAAACCACTCAGTTGGCAATTGTGCTCCAAATAACAGAATTTATTTCTATGCTGTCAAAATGCCACTAAACTGAGACTAGCAATTTAGGAAACAAGTAGATGTTTGGAAAATACTACTTAATTGTGTATCATGCTCTTTATTTTAATGAATACTTAAATAGCATGAAGCACTGTTCTAAATACTCAGTAAATATTAATCAATATTAACTTACTTAATCCTAATAACAACCCTATGAAGTATGTAGCAATATCCTCATTTTTCAGATGAGAAAACCAAGGCAATGACAGGTTAAGCCATTTGCTCGAAGTCGCATTATTTTTAAGATCTGTAAAGAGAAATAAAAATATGCTTTCATACCTGTCTTCCTAAATAGCATATCAAATATAAACTGACCTTCACCTAACACAAATTCAAGATCATGAGTGGCACTCACAGTGATTTGTGACAGTGGATGAAACTGCAGCTGTTACGCACACCTAGAGTCACAAGGTTGTATCTCCGGAATTTGTTTGGTGGGACGAAATAAATTTGAAGCAAAATAAGACGGTAAAAAGAAAAATACCTTCAAGATCAAGGAATCTTATTACCAGTTACACGCACAAGTCATCTTACCTTCAGGATTAAGCTATCTTACTAGAAGAAAAGGAAACTGGAAGACTATCTCCAAAGTCACTTACAGCTCTAGCATTTATGGTTTTATGTCTATTCATCAGTTCAATTCAGTTCAGTTGCTCGGTTTTATCCAACTCTTTGCGACCCCATGGAATGCAGCACGCCAGACTGCCCTGACCATCACCAACTCCCACAGCTTGCTCAAACTCATGTCCATCAAGTTGGTGATGCCATCCAACCATCTGATCCTCTGTCGTCCCCTTCTGCCTTCAATCTTTGCCAGCATCAGTCTTTTCCAATGAATCAGTTCTTTGCATCAGGTGGCCAAAGTATTGGAGCTTCAGCTTAAGCATCAGTCCCTCCAATGAATATTCAGGGTTGATAACCTTGAGGGTTAACTGGTTTGATCTCCTCGCAGTCCAAGGGACTCCAAAGAGTCTTCTCCAGCACCACAGTTCTAAAGTATCAATTTTTTGGCCCTCAGCCTTCTTTATGGTCCAACTCTCACATCCATACATGACTACTGGAAAAACCATAGCTTTGACTAGAAGGACCTCTGTCGGCAAAGTAATGTCTTTGCTTTTTATTTTATGCCTATTCACAGGCCTCTCATTTAAAATATACTGCTATATTTAAAGTGGATAGCCAAAAACCTATTGTATAGCACACGGATCTCTCCTCAGTGTTATGTACCAGCCTGGATTGGAGGGATTTTGAAGGAGAATGGATACATGTACATAGTCCCTTCACTGTTCAACTGAAGCTACTACAACACTGTGAATCAGTTATAACCCAATACAAAATGTTCTTGGTGTTAAAAAAAAAAATTTAAATTGAATAAAATATAGTTAAGTGATGAATGCCATCAAGAGTAGGAAAAATGTGACTCCCCTCCCCCCAAATCATTAGTATACCAAAGGCTAAAAGCAGACCTTGTCCCATTAAGTTCTATCTGTGTCAACTCCAGTACACAGAGCTTACCTAAATTTATTACCGCGGATCACAGGAGTAAGGCAAAATGAAAAAGGAAAGGCAAGAGAAGAGCCACGGTAACAGTTAACCCCAGGAAGGCAGAAAACCCGAGGGAGAGGACCTGTACTAGTGAAAGGACACTCCACTGACCACACTCAGTAAGAATGGGGAAGATGCTCATTCCTTGTAACCAGATTACGGTAGAAATGCACCGTGCAAGCACCGGCTGCTCATAGACAATGGTATCTGACACGTGTGAGAACACAGTGAGATACCCACACATTTCAGTGCTGTAAAAGAGAGATTCCAAACGCAACAGATTAGATTTTACAATTGCTCTCATAAATGAACCAACGCAGAAATCAAGCTACGAACAACATGGGAGAAGTTTCTCTTTGCTTGATCTGTTTCTCTTTAGTAGCAGTCCGATCCAATTCAGTAAACTTTAAACACAAGTGGAAAAATAACCTGCTTTGACAAATCTCACAGGTTTTTCTCTAAGAATCTTTTTATTTTTTACGGCTTTAGTTATCAAGATACTTTGTAGACAGAATGAAATAAGGAGCAAAAACAAGACTCGGACTGCATTTCTCCTCTCAGCGAGAAGAAATTACTTTCCCATGCTAAGCAGAGCTGTCTTCTCTCTTTTTAAACAACATACACTATGACTCAAATCGTTTAAATTGCCAAAATTTACACATTTGACAAGTGAGAGGATAAAGCAAATAAATATACAAGTAATTCACTTTTCTTTCCAAGAACGTTTAATTCAGTCAGAAAACTCTTATTACTAATACCCATTTTTACTATGGTTCTTATATTTCACTAATAAGTGAAATTACTGCTAATAATATTACTCTTACATTTCAAATTACAATAGTTAAGAAAAAAAAAGGGATGGCAACCTACTTTTGCTGGAATTATTTAAAATGAAAGGTAGATCCAGGAGAAAATTTTGATGAGGAATAAGGTATTTCCATTCCTTAAATGGTCTTAAAGTACACCTCACAAACCACTCATCAGCTGCAGAGGGAAAAACAAGTAATTATACAATGAAGAAATCAAGACAAAATCTTGACTTCATGTGGAATTCTCAAATGGACCTCATGTGCCCACAGAAGTATTACCATGAGAACACGACATCCCTCCGTGTATTTCAACTGAGAAGGCGTAAACTAAATCTAATCATGAAGAAACATCAGACTGACCCAAAACAGAACAGTCTATTTAAAAGGCAGGTGGAGAGGAGGAGTTTCAAAGACGCCAATGTCATAAAAGATCAAAACTCTAAAAGGTTTCAGACTAGACAGAAGATGCTAAAGAGACATGATGTCTAAATGCAGTACCTGACCCTGGACTGGATCCTCTACTGGGGAGCAAGAAACTATCAACATTATTGGGTCAACTGAATAGATAACATCTATGAGATATCAAGTTTTTAAACATAATAAAGTTGGCAACTAAATTAGTCAGATAAGAGAATATTCCTAAACTCAGAAAATACAAATGTAAACATTTAGAAACAACGGGCATGGCACACAGATCTTACTTATATAGGGTGACATACACAGTACATGAATGATACAGCAAATGAGGTAAAATGTCTGACCTCAACAAAGGGTATATAAATGTTTTTTGGAGTGCTTTCATTCCTGCAAATTTTCTGTAAATTTGAAATTGTTTCCAAAAAAAGATTTCTTAAACAAGATAATCAAATACCACCTTCTTGTGTATCATATCTAGGACACATCTAGAATTAAAAAAATAAATATTCTACTATAATATTCGTGAAACTCATGAAGAGATTCAATCTTAAGAAATTATGACAACTAGCTCAGGAACAAATCATTGCTAATCTAGTTCGGTCCTTCAATGTTCAAAAAGGATATTGACTTACAAATGTCTTCTAATAGAAAAATCCATATTTTATCATTTCTGTATAAAGGAAAAGCCTCTAGGCTTTGAAATTGGCATTTTAAAATCTACTCTGATTTTCTGTATCTTAATATTTATGTATAAGCTGGGAAATGAATTAAACACAGTGTGCTCTCCCAAGTCTAAGTTCCTCTTAGTCTGGGTGAAAACTATCCCACTTAATACATACTCTTCTCTTCTTTTTCAGCACTTCATAGAGTAGTTTCCACTGTGAACACATATATCATATCTGTGGCTGTCTTTTTTTAAAGGGCTAGAAAAGGTATAATCATTCACTACAGCAGTATTTCAAAGATCCTATCATGTTCATTTTCTATTTTAGAAATCTTTGGATAATTTTCCTTAATTTCCAAAAAAACTGTAATATGTTATCAGTTTTAAGTGCAAACCCAGAATTACTTCCAACTACAGACATAATTCCTCCCCATAGGACATCAGTTTAAAAGACATATTTAAGCTTCATTTGAGAGTTAAATCTTACTAACCAAAAAATAACATCTCTCAAAATCCCAGTGGGTTTTGACTTTAGTTTGTTTTAAGATGGAGGGATTCTCTTCAGTCCTTACCAAACAAAATTAAGTAGCACGCGAAATCTTCAAATTTCAGGCTTCTTAGAGGCATGGTCAATTAAGGCCTCTCATCTTCAAATGGCCCAAATTCTGAAAAACAGCTATCACTCCAAATAAACTAAACTAAGTTATTTTTCTGAAGCAAATCAAGTATAAAAACCTTCAGCAGAATCATAAATTTTTAATATTATCCTTCAAAAAGGGACAAAATTTGCACTAACAGTCAAAAAAGTTTCTAACTGTTCAAAAACACTAGCCAAAAAGATAAACGCATCCTCAGGATCTGGCATGGACAGGTCCCCTGTGTAGACTCTGCTCTAGATGTCAATATTTTCCATCTGCTCCGCCAACTCCACCTGACTGGCAGCGGCGTCCCCCGGGGCACAGTGAGCGCGGCGCCCTTCCTTCGTCCGTCTCACCCACGCACAGGAGGCACGTATGAACTCTGGTTTGGATGTTCTCAAGGAGGCAGGCCAGTTCTAAAACTCTGCTGCAGAGATGAGCCAATCAGCAGCCGCAGACACAGATGATGAATCTGGGTTGTACTGATGCACAAACACCTGTGACCGCTCACTCCCTTCTTCACGGTCCAATGGGAGTTTTGTTGCTGTGGTTTAGTTGCTCAGTCATGACCAATTCTTTGTGACCTTATGGACTGTAACCCACCAGGATTTTCTGTCCGTGGGATTTCCCAGGCAAGAATACTGGAGTGGGTTGCCATGCCCTCCTGCAGGGGATCTTCCCAACTCCTGGATTAAACCCACGTCTCACGATTCCTGCATCGGCAGGCGGGTCCTCTCCACCAGCACTGCTAATACCAAGACAGCACCTCTGCAGCAATCTCCTCTACAAAGCCAACTCCTGAGGTGTAATTGTCCTCAAACCCACAACTTCTATCAGGAGCCTGAAAACCTTCATTCCTGCAAACCTCTATTTCCAAAGAAAATTCACTTCGAAAAGTCTCTAATTACTATTTCATATACCCATCACAATTTTCATCATAACTTGCATTAACAGCACATTAGTAATGGTTTTACACATCTACTGGATTGGCCAAAAAGTTCATTCAGGGTCTTGTACCATCTTACGGAAAAAGTGAAAAGAACTTTTGTGCCAACACAGTATCTCCAAAGAACTGCTAAACAAATCTCAAACTGTTTGTAGAACAATTTGATAGTGAGCATCCTAGTCAACCACTGGGCAACCACATCACAGTGCAGCCTTTTCACTCAGTCAGAAATTCTGATGATATAATAACAATGTGAAAAAAGGGCTCCCAAAGAAATCAGTGCTGGAGAGCTTCAGCACATACAGTATTTGCTAACTTGTCAAATCATTAATGTCTGGATGTATTTCCCATGAACATCAAGAGTTCACTATACATCTGTAAAATACACTTGTATCTTTACATTAAAAAAAGATTATCCTACATAATCTTCACATGTGGGATCAAGCAGATTCTAAAGTCAGAAGCGTGAGGGTAGGGGGGAATTAGCATCAGTTCAGTTCACTTCACTCGCATCCAACTCTTTGCAATCCCATGGACTGCACCACACAAAGGTTCCCTGTCCATCACCAATTCTGGAGCTTGCTAAACTCATATCCATCAAGTCAGTGATGCCATCCAACCATCTCATCCTCTATTGTCCCCTTCTCCTTCTGCCTTCAATCCTCCCCAGTAGCAGGGTCTTTGACAATGAGCCAGCTCTTAGCATCAGGTGGCCAAAGTATTGGAGCTTCAGCTTCAGGATCAGTCCTTCCAATGAATATTCAGGATTGATTTCCTTTAGGATTGACTGGTTTGATCTCCTTGCTGTCCAAGGGACTCTCAAGCATCTTCTCCAACACCACAGCTCAAAAGCATCAGTTCTCTGATGCTCAGCTTTCTTTATGGTCCAACTCTCACATCCATACATGACTACTGAAAAAAACTATAGCTTTGACTAGACGAACCTTTGTCGGCAAAGTAATGTCTTTGTTTTTTAATATGCTGTCTAGGTTGGTCATAGCTTTTCTTCCAAGAAGCAAGTGTCTTTTAATTTCATGGCTGCAGTCACCATCTGAGGTGATTTTGGAACCCAAGAAACTAAAGTCTGTCACTGTTTCCATTGTTTACCCATCTATTTGCCATGAAGTGATGGGACCAGATGACATGATCTTCGTTTTTTTTTTGAAGCCAGCTTTTTCACTCTCCTGTTTCATTTTCAAGAGGCTCTTCAGTTCCTCTTTGCTTTCTGCCATAAGGGTGATGTCATCTGCTATCTGAGGTTATTGATATTTCTCCTGGAAATCTTGATTCCGGCCTGTGCTTCATCCAATCCAGCATTTCACATGATGTACTCTGCATATAAGTTACATAAGCAGGGTGACACTATACAGCCTTGATGTACTCCTTTCCCAATTTGGAAGCAGTCTGTTGTTCCATGTTCAGTTCTAACTGTTGCTTCTTGACCTGCATAAGGATGTCTCAGAGACAGGTAAGGTAGTCTGGTACTCCCATCTCTTGAAGAATTTTCCACAGTTTGCTGTGATCCACACAGTCAAAGGCTTTGGCGTAGTCAGTGAAGCAGAAGTAAATGTTTTTTTGGAACTCTCTTGCTTTTTTTATAATCCAACAGATGTTGGGAATTTGATCTCTAGTTCCTCTGCCTTTTCTAAATCCAGCTTGAACATTTGGAAGTTCTCAGTTCACGTACTATTGAAACCTAGCTTGGAGAATTCTGAGCATTATTTTGCTAGTGTGTGAGATGAGTGCAACTGTGCAGCAGTCTGAGCATTCTCTGGGATTGGAATGAAAACTGACCTTTTCCAACCCTGTGGCCACTGCTGAATTTTCCAAATTTGCTGGCATATTGAGTGCAGCAGTTTCACAGCATCATCTTTTAGGATTTAAAATAGCTCAGCTGCAATTACACATTTCAGGCCTTCATACTATCATACTGGTTAAGTCTCTAAACAATTTACCTACTTTTTTCATTTTTACCTTCCTTTTTAACAAATACCTTTTCATTAAGAAAGTGACAAGAAAAAAGAAATAGAAGGAATCCAAATTGGAAAGTAAAATTGTCATTGTTTCATATAACATGATACTATATATAAAACAATCCTAGACACCACCAAAAAACTCATCAAGAATTCAGTAAAGGTGAAGGATACAAAGTTAATATACAGATATCTATTGTGTTTTTACACACTAACAATGAACTCTCAGAAAGAGAAAGCAAAAAAAAAAAAAAAAATCCCATTTACAACTGCATCAAAAAGAATAAAATATCTAGGAATAAGTCTGCCTAAGGAGGTAAAAGACCTTTACTCAGAAAACTTTTAGACACTGATTAAAGAAATGGAATATTTGCTGTCCACCTAAAAGTATGACAACAGTGTTAACTGTCTACACCCCAATACAAAATAAAAAGCTTAATTAAATAAAAAAACTGAAGATGACACAAGATGGAAGATGACATACCGTGGTCATGAATTGGAAGAGTAAATGTTAGAATAACTATACTACCCAAGATTATCTACATATTCAATGCAATCTCTATCAAAATACCAATGACATTTTTCACAGAATTAGAACAAGTAATTCTAAAATCTATATGAAAACACAAAAGACCCAAAGGAGCCAAAACAATATTGAAATGAAGAACAAAGCTCGAGATGTGACACTACCTGATTTCAAGCTACTCCACAAAGCTACAGCAACCAAAACACTATGGTGCTGGCACAAAAACAGGCACATATATCAATGGACAGAACAGAGAGCCCAGAGATGAACCCACACTTGAAACTGAGTCTCCCTAAAACCAAGTTCCCTTCCCAAGTTTATGATTACTCTCTCTATCCAAAACTTTATTCCCTTTCACGTAACCTCTGACCTCAATCCTATGCTAACTGAACAGTAATCAACCAGAGTTGGATGACTAAAACTGCTATTGTTGATAACATCATCAATGTCCTAAAACTACTACTACACATATCATTACTAACATATAAACTCAGATTGTTCTCCAGGCAAAATGAGCTAACAGGCCCCCAAGCCATGGACCATTTGACCAAATAATCATAAACCAGACTCCCAAATCTACAATTAAGAAATGTCACAGAAATGTCACATGACAATGATTAATCCCAGCCTCTTTGTTCTTCCTCCTTTAGAAATCAGAAAATAAAACTTAACTCAACACTGAGTGGAGTGGGTCTGAGGCCTGCCTCCTACTCCCTTGCTTGGCATCCTGTAACTTTGCTGTGAACTACCACTGTCAAGAGTTTGACTTTCTGCACCGTGGGTACATGTGCCCTAAGCAAATAAGTGATTTCCTATATTTAAAAGTTTCTCTCCCTCTTTCGGTGAAGACTTGGGTATTTAGGCATCTAAAATGAGAGGCTTATTTTCCACTGTATGCCCTTCTATGTGTGCACATAGAGCCTGTTTCAAAAAAAGAAAAGCATAAAAACAAAAATTTTTCCTTCAAATCCTGAAATAGACTTTCATGATTAAACTTAAAAGGAAGATTCCTAGAACCAACCAAAAGCTACAAAATCAATGAGTTATGTATGTAACAAGAGTCCCTAGTCTTAAGCAAAACACTGGTGGAAATCACAACAAATATGCAATCCACAAATGGTAAAATGAATTTTGAACTCTTTAAAACAAAATAAGAAAGACACGTCTTTATTGAGCTATTGAAGATCTATTACAGTAAGCCAGAATCAAAAGAATAAAAAAAAGAGTATTTTGAATGTAATTAAAAAGGCCCATCACAGAAAAGTAAAGCCAGGTAACTGATTAACAATCTTTTGAGAATAGTTTAAGTTACCCCAGTGGCTGTAGATTGACTGTAAGAAGTTTTGCTCGTTTTCTCAGGTAATGGATGTTTATGCTAGTCTTCTGGTTATGCCTGTGACTCTGGAGAGAATCATACTGGGTTATTACCCTGGTCTTACCACTTGCCTAGCTGTAGGTCCTTCTTGCATGTTCCTTACCTTTGCAATGTCCCTCTTTCTCCAAATGTAAAATGAAGATAACAAGTCTCTATCTCAAGTTAAATAAATTAAAATATATACACCATTTAGAACAATGCCCGCTTCAGGCATTGGTTACAGGTACAGTGGAAGCATTGAATATTTGCTACCATCAACAAACATCACACAGGGTCCATGAAATGTGATGTTAGAAAGTAGTTCACAGTGTTCTGGTTAAGTTTAGGTAAACAGGCTCCACCCTGGCTCTTTGACTGAATGTAACTAAAAACCATGGCCTGAACACACGCAGCAGCTAACTGGGAACTCTGAAAGGAAGCGTAGCAGATAGATCAGACAAGGAAATCAGAACTCAAAACACAAGCAATCTGACTCTATTTCCTAGCTGCTTTTTCCCTCCCTCTCAGTCTCCCAGAGCCTGGACCAAAGGCAGCCCAATTGCCAGAAAAGTGTACCAAGCATGAACAGAAAAAGCTCAAGGAGGAGGCTTCTGATTTTGATATGAGGACTGTGTATGGGTGCTTGTGCGTGCGTGTGTGTGTTCCTGGGGGAGAGGGTGGATAACAGGACAGAGAAAGTGGAAATCCTCTGGGTTTTTTCCTTTCTTCTGCCATAGTCCCCAGACAAGTCAAGTCTGGAAGCCATGAGCACCTAAGAGCAGCTATGCCCAGGCAAGTACCTTGAGAGAAGGGAATCTTCTCTAACCAAAGGAACTGTGGTCCAAATAGTACTTGGGAGTGGGATGGACAGGGAGGTGGTGGGAGAAATAGAAGGAGAAATCCCTGTTGCGGTTTTTGAGCAGGGTCTTCATTCTCTCTTCTATCACTTAGTCCTTGAGAACAGATTCAGCTGAGGGAAGGGCATAACAAAGCAGCGAGACTGAACCCATCCATCCCCCTCCAACTTTCTGGCAGCAGGGGGTGGGGAGGTGTAGGGGGTGGGGGTGGGGATGGGGGTAGAGTCAGAGAGTATCAGAGATTCATAAAGGAAAGGACTAGGTAAATGGACCCCATAAAGTAGTATACAAACTCCTGAGCTCATCCACAAACTGTGATATGTGAATCTAACCCTGAACAACTTATCAAAGGCCTTGAGAACTAAACTATGAGGTACACCACTAGCCAGATTTCCAGCTAACCCCTCAGCAGTGTACAGGCAGGAATGATCCCAAAAGTGCTACTGCAAACTGCACTGACATGAGAACCAAAGCCCACAGAAGAAGGCAAATCAGAGCCTGTGGCCTGAATCTAACTGGGTCAACTGCCTGCTAAAACAAAACTACAAAAAACATCATCCAAAGAATTTTTTAAAAACCCAGAGTCTCATTTCTAAGTATCTAGGATAAGTAAATATGTGAAGAATTAAGAAAAATTTCAACAAGCAAGGGAAAAAGACAATGAACAGATGCCAAAATCAAGATGACCAACATATTGGAAATAACAATAGCTATCATAACCATACTCCAAGAAGGGTACATATTCTTGAAATGAACGGAATAGAAAGTTTCAACAGGTAAACAAAAGCCATAAAATAGAACCATATGGAAATCTTAGAAATGAAAAATACAATAACCAAAATTTTAAAAAACTACCTCACTGGATGGGCTAATAGAAGAATGGAGGTAAAAAGAGAAAAAACTCAAGGAAGTTGAAGATAGAACAAGAGAAATTGGCTGAACTAACAAAAGACTGGGGGAGGGGGGAGTCAACAGAGTTTCAAGGATCTTTAAAATAATATAAAAATCTCTAACATTCATGTCACTGAAATCCCAGGATAAGAGAAAAAGAATGGTACCACACAAGATTTCAAATAGCCAAAATCATCTTGAGAAAAAAGAACAAAGCTAGAGGCTTCTTGCTTCCTGATTCCTAACTCTGTTACAAACCTGCAGTAATCAAAACAGAATGGTATGCACATAAAAAATAAAGATCAATGGAACAGAATACAGAACTCAGAGATAAACCCATGCATGGTCAACACTAATTTACAACAAAGGAGCTAAGGATATACAATAAAAAAGACAGTCACTCCAATCAATGGCACTGGGAAAACTGGACAACCATAAAACCAGATAGTGGTCCAGTCTCACTGACCAAAGAATGAAAGCGGACCACCATCTTACACCATACTGAAAACATTAATTCAAAGTGGATTAAGGACTTTAACGTAAGACCTAAAACTGTAGCGCTCCTGGAAGACACAAGCAGTAAGCTCCCTGACAGGTCTTGCTGACATTTTTTTAAAATTTAACACAAAAAGCAACAAATGCAAAAATAAACAAGTGTGAACTGTATCAAACTAAAAAGCTTTTGCAAAGCAAAAGAAACCATCAACAAAATGAAAAAGCAATGTAGCAAACAGGAGAAAATATGTACATATCATGTAACTGGTAAGGGGTAACAGTCAAAATATAAGAACTCATACAACTCAACAGCTAGCAAAAAAGCAACTGGTTAAAAAACAGACAGAAGATCTGAAGACATTTTTCCAAAGACATACAGATAGCCAATGGGCAGATGAAGAAGTGCTCAGTATCATTAATCATCAAGGAAATGCAAATCAAAATTACAATAAAAAAAATCACCTCACACTTGTTAGAATGGCTATTATCAAAAAGACAACAAATAACAAGTGTTGGCAAGGATCTGGAGAAAAGGAACCTCTTGCTTTAGTGGTAATGTAAATTGGAACTATTGGCCACTTTGAAAAATTATATGGAGGTCCCTCAAAAAATTAAAAACAGAACTACCATATGACCCATTAGTTCCACTTCTGGGTACTTACCTGAAGAAAATGAAGACTTTAACTCAAGAAGATACATGCATCCCCATGTTCAGTGCAGCATTATTTACAAAAGCCAAGACATGGAAACAATCTCAGTATCAGTGACAAATGAAAAGATCTTTAAAATGTGATAGACAGTAACATACACGTGTGCTGCACACACAAACAATGGAACATTATTCAGTCTTTAAAAAGAATGAGATCCTGCCATTTGGAACAACACAGGTGGACCTCAAGAGTAATGCTAAGTGAAAAAAGTCAGACACAGACAAATACTAAATGATCTCACTTATATGTGGAATCTAAAAACAAAACAGCAAAAAATATAAGCTTATAGATACAGAAAACAGACAAGTGGTTGCCAGAAATGGATGAAAGGGTCAAAAGTTACAAAATTCCAATTATAAAATAAGTAAGTCATAAGGATATAATGTACAGCATGGTGACAAAAGTTAAGAGTATTGTATTAAATATTTGAAAGTTGCCCAGAGTAAATTTTCAAAGTTCTCATCACAAGAAAAAAAGTTTCTTGGCAACTATGAAAGGTGATAGAGGTTAACTACACTTATTGTGGTTATCATTTTGCAAGGCATATGAATATTTAATCATTTTGCTTCAGATCACACAACTAACCATTGTATGCCAACTACACAATAAAGAAAAAGAAAAGAATGGCTGAAAATGTTCAAAATCTGGTGAAAGACAAACTTAGAGATTCAAGAAGTGCAACCAACCCAAAACAGGGTAAGCTCGAAGAAATCCATACCCAGATACATTACAACTGAACTGCTGAAATCAGACCGAAAAATCTTGAAAGTAGCCCCAGAGAGAAATGATGAAAATAGCAATTAGAACATTTATGAGTAACAATTTGAATGATTATGAATTTCTCATCACAAGTAATAAAAGTTTATTCAAAAGTGCTGTAGGAGGGGGGAGAACTATCAACCTAGAACTCTATATTAAGTGAAAATGCCCTTCAGGAATGAAGATAATAACAACATTCTCAAAGGAAGGAAAACAAAAAGAATTTGCACCTGGCAGACATGCTCTAAAAGAAATACTGAAGGAAATTCTTCAGCTATAAAAGAAACTAACAGAGGAAACCTAAAGTTTAGTAATTAAAAGAAAGCAACAGAAATAGTAATATTTGGATAAATGTAATAAACTATTCACTTTCTCTTTACTATAAAATATTTGATAGTTGAAAGAAAAAATTATAACATTGGTATGATTCTCAACGTATATAGATACGATATGACACATATAAAGGGAAGAAAGTAAACAGATCTATATGGTCGTTAAGTGTCTACTTTCCACATGAAATGATAATTTTAAGTAAATTAGATAAAGCATATGTATGTTAATCCCAAGGATAACCACTAAAAGGGGCTATACAAAGATAACAGTCAAAAACCTCAATAAATTAAAATTCTAAAAAAGTCCAAATGAACAGAAAACAGGGAAGAGGAAAAAGAATAAAAAACAGAGATAAATAAAACAAACAAAATGGTAGAACTAAATTCAAGCATACAAATAATGACAGTAAAAGTAGTCTAAACACACCAACTAAACAACAGATTGTCAGAATATTTATTTTTTAAGAAGATTCAACCATATGCTATCTTCAAGAAATCCACTTCAAATAAAATGACAGAGGTAGGTTAAAAGACAAAGGACAGAAAGAGTTTCACCATGCAACCATTAACCAGAAGAAAGCTGGAATAAATATATTAATATCAAACAAAACAGACTTCAGAGCAAGAAAAATTACCAAGGATAAAGAGGAACACTAAGTAATGATACAAGAATCAACTCACCAAGAGCATATAACACCCCCCCATGTGTATGCACCTAACAAAGCTTCAAAATACATAAATTTAAAACCTTATATGCAAGACAGAAAAAGAGACACAGATGTACAGAACAGACTCTTGGACTCTATGGGAGAAGGCGAGGGTGAGATGATCTGAGAGAACAGCATCGAAACATGTATATTATCAAGCGTGAAACACATCACCAGCCCAGGTTGGATGCATGAGACAAGCGCTCAGGGCTGGTGCACTGGGAAGACCCAGAGGGATGGGATGGAGAGGGAGGCGGGAGGGGGGATCGGGATGGGAAACACATCTAAATCCATGGCTGATTCATGTCAATGTATGGCAAAAACCACTACAATATTGTAAAGTAATTAGTCTCCAACTAATAAAAATAAATGGAAAAATAAATAAATAAAACTAATGAAACTAATGGAGAAATAAACCCACAATCATAGTGACTTTGGAATTACTCTCAAGTTAACTGAGAGAACAAACAGCAAGAAAACCAGCAAGGACGCAGTTAAATAACCGACAACAAACGAGGTGTGACTGACATTTACAGAATACTCAAAAAGAGCACAATACACATTCTTTTTAAGTAAACATACAACATTCAAGATAAACCAAATACTGGCCATCAAACGACACTGGGGAAATGTTAAAAGGTTCAAGTCATAGAAGCTATGTCCTCTGACTACAATAGAATTAAACTAGAAATAATTCATACAAAAGTATCAAGAAATAACCAAATATAGACTATGGGGCAAGGAGGAAGTCTCAAGGAAAATTACAAAATATTTTAAACTAAATAAAAAACATATCCAAATTTGTAGGATGCAGCTAAAGCAATGCTTAGAAGGAAGACTCAAATGTTTATATACTTCTCTAATAAGAAGAGTCTCAAATTAGCAATGTGAGAAATTAAAAAAAAGAACAAATCTGTACAACACGATGACTACAGTTAACACTGCTGGACGGTATATTTGAAAGCTGTTAAGAGAGTAAAAGCCTAAGAGTTAATCATCACAAGAAAAAAACAATTTTCCCTCTTTTTTTGGTATCTAACTGAGATGATGGGTATTAACTAAACTTGTGATAATCATTTCACAATATATGAAAGTTAAGCCATTATGCTGTATACCTGAAATATACCCAGTGCTTACGTCAATTCTGTCTCAATGAAATCAGGAAGGCAGGGCGGGAGAGAAAAAAACACCCAAAACAAGGAGAAGGAAACAGTAAGAGCAGTAGTTAATAACACTGATCGGAAAATCCTCTGACGCAAATTAAAGGAACCAAGGGCTGATTCTCTGAAGATAAATAAAACTGATGAACAACTGACCAATGAAAAAAAGAGGAGATAAAAATTACAAACATCAACAACGGAGATATTACTAAACTCAGTAGATAGTAAAGGGATAATAAGGAAATACTATGAACTCTATGCACACAAATTCAACAACTCCAGTGAAATGGACCAATTCCTTAAAAAGTCACAATCTACCAAAACTTACCCAGGAAGAAAAACTTTTTACCAGTCCTCTACTTACTAAAGAGGGCTTCCCTGGTGGCTCAGTGGTAAAGAACTCGCCTGCAAATGCAGGAGACACGGGGTTCAATCTCTGGGTAGGGACGATCCCCTGGAGAAGGCAATGGCAACCCACTCCAGTGTCCTTGCCTGGAGAATTCTGACAAAAGAGCCTGGCGGGCTACAGTCCACAGGGTCGCAAAACAGTCGGACACGACTTAGTGACTAAACAACAGCAGTGATTTATTAAAGAAATGGAATTATTAATTTTAAATCTTCTTAAAAAGAAATCTCTGGACCCAGATAGTTTCACTGGGGAACTCTACCAAAACAATACCAACTCTACAAAATCTCTTCCCTAAAAATAAAAGAGGTAGGAATATTTTCCAGCTCGTTTTATAAGTCCAGCATTACCATGATACCAAAAAACAGTTTACAACATACACAAAGGTTGATACTCTGTCTGAAAAGAAATATAAAATGTAAGACAGGAACAAGAAGGAAGAGGAATGGCTCACCAGGTATGATGTGCTCAATGTCTAGACGTCAAAACTGTCAGTTCTGTTGAACCAAATGCTGGTGGAAGGGGGAGGGGAGCGGGAGCATGCCAAGCCCCTTGGCTTCTGGTGGTAACATCTCTGAAATTAATTCTAATTTTCAAAATACAGCAAATCACAGTTCCACATATAGAGCTGCTTCTCTGAGAGTGTCTTTTCTCTTCTGACTGTACCCATGCTTCAGTTTTAAGCAGTGTTAAAATCTGTTCCAACATTCACTACATAGAGAATTAAAGACAAGATTAATCTGTGTTGGAAATTATCCATGAGGTTTAGTTCCTGAGGCACCATGAGAGCATTATTTTTAAAACTGCACAAAAATAAATAAATAAAACTGCCACACACACATGGTCCCTAAAGTGAAGAAAACAACTAATCACGTCCTGTACAGGAAAACGATGCCATGACCACCGCCACCTCTGACAAAACATGACTAGGAGGCCACCGGGGGCCCCACGAGCTGGGTCGCAAACCGCCCTAATTTCTCTCAGACAAGACACCCGTGAGGAACTGAACTGACTCATTCAGAACCCCCAGGTCCAGTAATATCCATTAACTACTTTTGCTTCCTGTTCATCTCCATTTCTTTAAGGGAAATTATATGGGTGTTGTTCTGAGCCATGTAACTGTTGACAACATTTAACATAATTTTCTGAGTCTGCCTCATTCTATTTCCAGGGAAACAAATTTCACTGTTCACTGAAACTGTAATAACCATTAGCGACTTTTTAGATCTGCAATTAAACAAATGCCAATTACTGAGAAAGTACCAAGAAACTGTCTCCTAGTTTAGAATTTAACCCATGACTCTTACTGCTACTTGGAACCCTTAAATGTTAGAATGAAAAATTCTCTAAATATAACCAAGGATTACAGCATATCATGACAGATGACAGCACATGCATGATCTCTTATCAGTTTCCTTTTCCATCTGAAGTATAAATGAAGCTACTGAAATCCTGCTCCACAGGTTTTTATTTCAAAAAACGGGCAAGACTCCTTCATCTTTTATTCTTCACAGCAGCAGTGGAGGCAAGAAGATGTTTCTAAACACAGTTGTAATGTCAGACTCTGAGAAGAGAAACTCTGAGACCTATCCTTAGGACACACTAAAACAGGGATTTAAATTTACCAGCCCTTTTTGCCTACATGTAAAATTTTCCAGCCTTGTGGATTTACAACCTTATCTCACCCACTAATAACATCATGTGGATTGCTGTGTCTTCCCCTACTGTATAATGTTTAGCAGCACTGTTTACCTTTTAAAAAATTAAAGTCAGTAATTCAGCCTCAATGTTTTAAACTAGAGTGTATCGATTCTTTTAGCTATCTGTTTATCTGCATTATCAGTAGAGACATCTCTGATTCAACATTTATCAGTCTGGCAGTATAGTGGCATGGCTGCACAAAACGCCCTGGTCTGAATACATTCTCTCTCACTGGTTATTTTTCACCCTCTGGCTCTCTGGGTGTCCCAAGAGAAACATTACACACTGTGAAGTTATTCCGCCAGCCCAGTCAGTATTATCAGGATTGCTTCGTCCTGAAATGCAGCTCTTAGACGGCGGCCAGGCATGAAACACTGAGTCACTGCACGCTGCTCAGGCCCACCTGCAGCGCCTTCTGAGACGCTGACATCATGGTTTACTCAGTAGCCGTCCACAACCCCGCTTACCACCATCCCGGGGGAGTGTGGCAGGGAGCTGCAAGTGCAGAGAGGGACTGAAGTAACAAGACTATTCTCCAGTTGTATGTGTCTACTGCATCAAGAACACATTAGTTATTAGCTAGGATACATGCTGTTGGCTTACCCTATTAATAACAATAAAAATAACAATAGTGGCACAACATCTTTCATTTTACAGCAAAGGAAATCGGAAGTCAAGGCCTCAAAATCACATACTCAGCTAAAGAGGGGCAAAACTGGTATCTGAACCCAGATCTAAATTTCAAAGCCATAATGTTACTCTCTATCCCAGTATAATACTTAGAGTGCGGCAACTACACTCCAGTTAAAAAAAAAGTACTTTGGGCATTTGAGGGCTATTTGATAGACAAGGGTCATATTTGTACAGAAGCTTGAAACCAACGTTAGGGTGTTCAACAAGAGCAATAACAAAATACACACTCAGCGGTCAACTGCGAGGCTGCAAACACCAACAGATGCCATGTTAGTAATCTACTAGCATGCGCAATAAAATAGCGACTTAGAGCAATCAGAAGCTCTTCCACCAAGCCAAAATTAGTGACCACAAAGTTACAGACAGGAAGACAAACCAAACAAACCAGCAAATTTTTCCAAGGGTTACTCCAAACATCCTAGCACATCTATAGTGGATTATGGCAAAGGATAGTCTCTTATTTTCTCTCTCACAATAATGGAAAACTGACATCAACATTCAGAAACTGGTCCTCTGAGGCCACTACACCTCTCCCTAAAGCTCAGGAGTCACTGAAACAGGATCCCTACTCAGGGCTCACGAAAGGAGTGAGGGGTTTCCATTTCACCTACCATTTAACTGGAGCACATGCCCCTGTCCGAATCCCCAAATGTCACATCAACCACAGTGATAATTACCAACCGTGGGGCACTCTATGCCAGGGACCGCGCTGATTATCTTACCTCATACCATGAGTGTACGGAATACCTAGGGTCACTCCCAAATTGCCAATGAGCTAACTGAAGCTCTGAGGGGGTCACAAAACTTGGGCAGAGCAAGAATTCAACTTTAGGCAGGTCTGATCCAACATATTTAAACATGACCCAACACTGCTTCACTCTGTTAAGTCAATAATTATGAAGTACCTACTGAGTCAGGCCCAGAGCTACACAGAGGGGCCAAAATAATAATAAAAAAGAAGCTTACAGTCTGGAAAGAGGAACAGATAACGGGCACAAAGACAGTTCTGAACAAAGTACTCTGAGAACAGAGCGAGAGACAATTACCCCCCCGGGAGAAGAGCTGGGGCAAGCACTCACAAACGTGGGCCCTAAGCAACACATAAGACAGAGTCATCTAAGGGAAAGGAACACTGGGAGATAAAGACTGTATTGTAGTCCAACAAAGAAAGGTGCAGGCCAAAAAAGAACGGGTGTCTCATTCTCCTTCATTACCAGAGTCTAACATGTACTCCAAAGGCCTGATGCCTCCATCCTTCCCCCATATCCACGTTGCTGATTTTCACTGGCAAATTTAAGACCCCTTCCGAAGTCTCACAAAAGCACAACACAACACTAAGACTTAGAAATGCTCTTAGGAACAACAAAACAGGGACTAGTAAAGCAGACTTAAAGCATACAGCAACAAACAGCCAAAGCAAGCTAAAACTGCAAATGAACCACCACAAGATCCATGAAATTTCCAAACTAGTCTCAGCTGCAGGACTTGGAAGAGCAGTACTTATCAGGTGGCAAAGCAAGCCTAAAGGATTTGTCTGGAAACATGGATTCATCACAGCTCACCGTTTTTATGGAACAGAACATTCAACCTGAGAGCTGAATCCCAGCTCTACCTAAAACCTGTGTTATTACACCTTTCTTTACCCTATATAATTAATATCCACTCAACAAATGAGCCAAAAAAAAAAGTACAGCACCTTGTGTGTGAAAGCACTTCTTAAGTTTCCTTAACTAAATAAATGAAAAGATTTTTATTGAATGCACTGTGTAATGGAGATAAAGAAAAAGGATGATAAAGAAATAGTAGGATGTTTAGGAACATCCTTCACGTTAACTACCGTTGAAAACGACATGGTGGTGTTGGCACAGCCATTTCCTGTCTTGTTTTATGGTAATGTCCACATGTTCCAAAATGAACTGGTGTCTGCGAACACTGCGAGCAGCATAAATCCACGACAGACCACACCAAGTGAGTTTCTAAGTAAACATCAAACAGCCTGAGATATGAGGACTGAGGATTACATTCTGTCTTTGCAAGTACACAGTAAAATAACAGAGAAAAAACAATATTCTGAGCCTAATATTATCCACAAGCATACCTAACACCTAAAAAAAACTCCCAACTTAAATCACAAAAGATCAGATACTCTTTATATGTTTGTTGTTGTTGAGTTGCTCGGTCATGTCCAACTCTTTGCAACCCCACGGACTGCAGCACACCAGGCTTCCCTCTCCTTCACCATCACCCAGAGCTTGCTCAAACTCATGTCAGTTGAATTAGAGATGCCATCGAACCACTGCATTCACAGTCGTCCCCTTCTCTTTCTGCCTTCAACCTTTCCCAGCATCAGGGTCTTTTCCAATGAGTTGGCTTTTCACATCAGGTGGCCAAAGTATTGGAGCTTCAGTTTCAGCATCCGTCCTTCTAATATATATTCGGGCTTCCCTGGTGGCTCAGAGGGTAAAGTATCTGCCCGCAATGCGGGAGACCTGGGTTCGATCCCTGGGTCGGGAAGATCCCCTGGAGAAGGACACGGCAACCCACTCCAGTATTCCTGCCTGGAGAATCCCATGGACGGAGGAGCCTGGTGGGTTATATATATAGTCCATGGGGTCACAGAGAGTTGGACACGATATATTCAGAGTTGATCTCCTTTAGGATGGACTGGTTGGATCTCCTTGCAGTCCAAAGGGCTCTCAAGAGTCTTCTCCAACACCACAGTTCAAAAGCACCAATTCTTCAACGTTCAGCCTTCTTTATGGTTCAAATCTCACATCCACTTCTCTGGTGGCTCAGACGGTAAAAGCGTCTGCCTGCAATGTGGGAGACCTGGGTTCAATCCCTGGGTTGGGAAGATCCCCTGACGAAGGACAGGGCAACCCACTCCAGTACTCTTGTCTGGAAAATTCCATGGATGGAGGAACCTGGTAGACTACAGTCCATGGGGTCGCAAAGAGTCGGACACAACTGAGAGACTTCACTTTCACTTCTCCCTTTCTCACATCCACACATGACTACTGGAAAAAGCATAGCTTTGACTAGACAAAGCTTTGTCAGCAAAGTGATGTCTCTGCTTTTTAATATGCTGTCTAGGTTGGTCATAGCTTTTCTTCCAAGGAGCAAGCATCTTTTAATTAAGCAGTCATCATCTGCAGTGATTTTGGAGCCCAAAAAAATAAAGTCTGTCACTGTTTCCACTGTTTCCCCATCTATATGCCATGAAGAGACGGGACCGGATGCCCTGATCTTAGTTTTTTGAATGTTGAGTTTTAAACCAGCTTCATCACTTTCCTCTTTCACCTTCAAGAGTCTCTTTAGTTCCTCTTCACTTTCTGCCATAAGGGTGGTGTTGTCTGCATATCTGAGGTTAGTGATACTTCTCCTGGCAATCTTGATTCCAGCTTGTGCTTCATCCAGCCTGGCATGTTGAAAGCACACAAATAACACATACCTACTTTTCTCTCCAGAAGAAAGACACTAAACCAGATATGTTCCAGGGATAGAAATATCCCCTTCAAATTAAGCAGCAAAAGCTTCCAAGACTATAAAAGAGTCTGAGTCACTGAATTCAGCTGTCTAAAGGACCTGTTATGGACAGCCTGCATTCTGGGCACAGATTAACGTCCCTAAGCACCAAAAATAAGTCAAGATAGTCCAACTGCAATTCAAAGAAGTGGAGATACCCTGCTTGGTCCTTGTGTACAAAACATTGACAAGACATGGAATGAAATTTCAATTTTCAGTTTTAGTTCCACTGTACTTAAACATGGCACTAATTCCCAAACTTCATTCCCTTTGTATCATTAATTATATAATACATTTTATACTCAACGCATCCCCTTCTCTTCACCACACCCTCTCTTCTCTACCCCATATGAGCTACTTGTTCATCACACAATCACATTTCCCACCATTCACTTAAATCCTTAAAAAGGTTTTTGACTACGAATTTCCCCTTGCTCAACCCATCTGATTCAACTGCTTAACTGTACTCACTCCAATTTCACAATAATGCTCACTACTTTCCCTGACTCCCTATCCCCATTTCATTCTCTCTCATGTAGATCCTTGTAATAAGCTGATAATTTTTTGATGGTCTCTACACTGCCACTAAGTTAATCCCTTGGAAACACAGTTCTTCATTCCCTTGAACAAAAATCTTCGATGCCTCCCCATGCCTACGGATTCAAATTTAGTCAAGGCTTTTTGTGAACTAGTTCAGCCTATTTTTCCAGTCTTTTGTTTCTTTCCTTCATGAAGGCAGACTACAGTCCTATGGGGTCGCAAAGAATCAGACACAACTGAGCATACACTCACACAGGTTACAATTAATCTGACAAAAGTTTTTGCCCTCAAATATGTCTCTGCTTCTCCTTTGCTTTTCCTACTGTTCCTTCACGGCACCGGAAGCTCCAGAAGGAAAGCGATCGTGTCTGTTTTGTTCTTCATTATACACATGCTGCCTAGAACAATGCCTCAAGTAACTACTGAATAAATGAAAACTACTCTAATCTAAGCTTAGCTCGACAGCCATTCTCAGCATGGTCCCACCAAAAGCCAGCAAGAACTGCCTTTCTAGAACTCCTCTGATGTCTTCCATGAGGGTAGGGAGATTTCCAGAGCATTATGAGAAAATTGTAAGACAGCTAATATTTCTAAACTATACAGGACTACTACGAGGCACATATTCTACTATAAATAACCTTGTCTGGTACATTTATAAATCATCTCCTACCACAATACCTTGCACACAGTTTGAGTGTAACAGAACAGACACACTAGTTTACTGTTAAATTCATTCATTCACTCAACATTTAGAAAGCTTATTATGTGCCAGGCACTGTTCTTGGCATTGGGATGCAGCATTGAAAAAAGGAAAAAGCCCCTATGGAACTTATATTCAGAAAACAGATGAAGACAAAAAGCAAGACAACTTCCGATGGTGGTGTAAGTGTGGTGAAAATTATGATGGAGGTAATATGATCAATCCTGACTGGGGAAGGTGTCCATCCTTGGATTGAGAGGGGAAGAGATCAAGAGTTCCGTCTTGAACTGACTGAACTTGAGTCACCTTTTACCATGACAGAAGGGAAATCAAATAGACTAAACTACACGGGACCACTCAGTCTGTACAGCATGATCCCATCACTGTTGTCAAGAAAGCATGTACTGGGCATTACGCTAAGTGAAATAAGTCACACAGAGGAAGACACAGATACAGCATCTAAAACAAACAGCAAAACAAGCCAAACTTGTAGGCACAGAACAGATGGGATTGGGAACAGACGAAAGGAGATCAAAAGATACAAACTTCCAATTACAAAATACACAGTAAGCCATGAGGTGCCATGTACAGAAATGTGACAATAGTTAAGAATACTGTACTATATATTTGCAGTTGCTGAGAGTTAATCATCACAAGAAAAAAAACTGTAACGATGTAAGGCTAGTGATGTGAACTGGATTTGCTGTGGTAATTATTCCACAATATGTACACAGAATCATTGTTACACACCGAAAATTCATGTTACATGTCAACTATGTCAATTTTTTAAAGTATATATTTGTACATACAAAGGGATGGGGGAAATTGTGATGGATATCCAGCTTAATATTAACAGTAATTAAATCTTAATGGTATTATTATTATTATTATTTCCTATTTGTATCAGCACTATTTAAACAATATGGATTTGGGGTATTTTTTTAAAAACACAAACATTCTAAGGTTTCTTGGTTTTTCAAATTTTTGATTGGAGATCAATTGTTTTACAATGTTGAATTGGTTTCTGTTGTATAACAATGTGAATCAGCTATAAGTACACATAAATCCCCTCCTTCTTGAATCTCTCTCCCACCCCTCTCCATTGTTTTAAGGTTTTTAATTCAGCCATTGAATAAACAAACAAGATCAAAATAAGGAAACCAAGAGCTAGTGGAGTGAAACAGGTAGATTTGGGAAGAGGCAAAAAAGTGAATTTCCTCCACTCAATTTCCTTCTATTCAGAAATGACCAAATCTATACATTTGCTAAACCATTCTCCAGACAAAATGACCTTTCAAGAAAAACATAAAGAAAAAGTAGGCCTAGCGATGAGTGTCTAAACCAGACCTTAAGGCACATTGAGAGAGGAAACTCTGCCAAAAGCCCTTTCTGGCCCAGTCTGCATGCAGTCTACACAGCCCACTTCTCATCTAGGGGAACAGGCCAACACAGATACAGAACTGTCTGTTGGGACTTGCAAATTTACAGCTGTCAACGGTGATTTAAACCCACCTGACCCTTAAATCCTGGCTTAAAAATTAAAACAAACACATGCAAGAAACAATACTATGGTCTTGTCCAAAATTAAAATAGTCTTCTGTGCATACACTTGCACAGGACACCTATATCCTAGAGAGCAGGTACGACTCAAAAGGGCCACTCGCTTCTTCCTGTTAGGGTCCATCTACCTTTCTACCTTTTACATCTCAATTTTTCTTTTGGGAAGAGGCTGAGATCTTATAATTATCTTATAGTGGAGCCTTATGCTTTTATTTTATTCTTGGGTTTCTGAGTAAAAGGTCCAATTCCAGATATAAGAAAACACCACTGCACTCTCAAATAATAAGGTTCTCGGTGCTTATTTACTCTTTACAAGCATCAAAATTGAAGAAGAGAAGTTAAAGGAGTTGGCCACAGTCCTGCTATCAGTCAGTGGCAGCACAAACAGAAGAACAACTCATATTTCCAATTTCCAGTTTAAACTGTTGTCACAACAAAAACTGCAATTACATACACACACACGCACATATACACACACAGAATTATACATGTAGATCCATCAAAAATTACTAGCCTATCCAGGAGGCTAAAACATTTTCCTACCAGCCCACTTCAGCTACCAAAAAGATTCAACATGATAAAATATAACATGTTCAAGATTTTTCAAACAATTAAACAAAACAAAAGCCTACTTCCTAAACAAAAGCTACAGTTAAATACAATCAAGAGAAATCTAACCAGTAACTTAACCTAAAGCTGACGATTACACCCAACGTTCCTCCGACACACACACACAGCAGTCCCGTCTCTTTAGCTACATCTATTGAGTGCTCTCAATGCACAAGGTCAGCGCTTCACAAACACTCATTTAATTCTGAAAGCCACTCCAGGCGGCAGTTCTTTGACTATCTACTTTTTACAGAGGAGGAAAAAATGAAACACAGATGCTAACAAAAGTGATGTAGAGCTAAGTCAGTATTCAAATCCAAATCTGTCAAGACTCCAGAACTCTCATTCCTGACTATGCTACACTTCACACACTGAAATATGCATATGGGTTCATAAAGACATTTGTTCTCAATTTTGTATTTTTTTTATTTTATTTTTATTTATTATTTTTTTTATTAGTTGGAGGCTAATTACTTCACAACATTTCAGTGGCTTTTGTCATACATTGACATGAATCAGCCATAGATTTATTAATTTTGTATTTTAAATGCAATATTTGTCCACTGGTAAATACATTTGAGTACCTAGCATGTGCCGGGCACTGTTTAAGGCACTTTTATACTTGAGAGAACAAATGAAGAGAATTTCCAAGGGGATCACATTATATAAACAGTAACCTAGCAGCTAAAACATGCCTTATTCTGATCACTGTTCAAAGTGTTTTACAAGTATTAACCCACAGTAACTCTAAGAAATAACTATTATTCCCATTTTACAAATAAAGAAGCAGATACTGAATGGTTGAATAACTTACCAAAAATAACACAAGAGTCAGGATGTGAACCTAGATCGTCTGGCTTTCAACTCCTAACCTCCTTGCCATTTTAACTCAAGTAGCCACTTAATTTAAACATACTCTAAATAAACTCAACTATACCACATTCATATGCCAACAAATTTAGGCTCAAAATATATTCTTACAGTAATACTATTCTGGCAGATGCTTAACTAATTCCTATCAAGTAAATTGGTACAAAGGACATTTTCAGAATCAGTTTGCCAATCATCATTCAATTTTTCCCTTTTAACAACAATTACTTTTCTAACCCCAGTCTAGGAGAAAAGGCCTCAACTTTCAAGATAGGTATCACTACTTAAGATACCTGAATCCTAAAATTATTTTGCCAGTATTACAATTTTTTAACATTACAGTGTTTGTGACGATCATTTCTAAATGAACCCTAAAGCTTTATTACTATTTTAATTTTTTTAAGTTCCTGTCAGGATATGAAATAAGAATGTTACTCTATTAGATAAAACTGGGCAAACTATGAAATCAGATCCAAATAGCAGATCCAATGTCTAATTTAAGAAACAGTGTAACCTCAGAAAAAAAAAAAATAGCACAATATATAAGACCTGTGGTTTTGACTTTGAAGAAAGAAATGAACTCAAATTACTCCATTACAGATTTCAATTTTGATTTGTCCCATCTCAGAAAAACTAAAATCCTTAAATTGTCATTTGTCATTCAGCAAACAGGTTAATACTTTTCCCTTTGTTTTTTACATACAAGAGTTCAAAAGACATGAATCAACTTTTACAAGTATAAATGATACTCAAGTTATAAGTTTAAAAATTTCATATACTATAGTTTCAAAAAGTGATCTACCTAGCAAACTTCTCTAGACTCTGGTTTAGAAAAAAATATTTCTAACACCCCTCCCTTCCAAAAGCAGCATCCCACTATAACAGGTCAAGATTAGGTAAGAACTGCATAGAAATACATCATAATTCTGGAATACAAACTCCTAATGCAATCCACCAGTAAGTTTAAAACTAGTGTGATAGCTAAAGGGGATGAGCTGTATTTTTATGGGTTGCCTAAAAGTTCAATTAAAAAAAGAAAATTGAAAAAGGAATTATGTTTTCTACAGCCTTAGTCTTAGCAGTTGCTGAAGCATAAATGGTACTTCTTAAAATGTTAAAATAGAGCAATTATCTGATAGGATAGTTTAAAAATACTGCTGGTTAACTTTACAACAAAACTAAGTATGGCCTAAAAATACCATAGGACAGAGTGCTTAAATGAAGTCCAAGTTTACATAGTATATAAAATCTGTCCAGAAGACCTTCTAAGTAGGAGTGCATACTTTCTGGAAAACAATTTTGGCCATTTGACATGAAATATGTTCATGCCCTTGATTCAGTGATGCCAACTCTGGAACCCATCCCCAGGAAATGCAGATCAAATAGATGTACAACAGCAAAATCTTGGAAACCACTCAAATGTCCAATAATGAGGAAATGATCAAACACGTTATGGTATGTGCACAAGATGCGCTGTAACAGGACAAATTGTGAAGGCATTAACGATGGTTTTAGAACAGAAGAATGTGTACAATGATAATTAAAACAAACCAGGATACAAACATTATAAATAGTATCTCCAAACTTAAAAAAAAAAAGTCTCTGGATATATATATATTTTTTTTTAAAAGATGAAAAGGAAATACTTTGATATGCTGACAGTAGTTAACAGTAGATGGTGGGGATAACAAGTCGTTTCTATGTTATAGTATTCTTTCCAAATTTCTTACTAATGACTTTGCGATAGTTTGATAATTAGAAAAAAATCTTCTAAAAATAGTAAGTAGCTATTTTTTTATAGTACAATGAATTTTGTATCCATGTTCAGTGACATTCTTTATCTTAAAAGAAACTTAACATTTGAGAAACTTAGTAAGTGCTTTTAAGTTGTGAAATATCCTCTAAGGTAGTAATTTAAAATGCCTTAATGCACTCTTAACAGCTTCTTAACAAGAACATTTTGCTCTGGGATTCTAAGCCTGTACTGGAAAAAATAATGAGTGAGGGGAAGAGGATAAAGAAGTTTGAAGAAAAGCTCCTTAGCAAGTTGCTTCCTGTTCCACAATTCTGAATCTCTATCTGAAGGCAATCCGGAAGGCCAGCTCCTATAGTCATGGTTCAAATTTGCTAAACTTTACAGGCGAACATAAAAACTATTTTTGGCATTTTTACCCCAGAGTAATTCAATCAGAAACACTCTGATCACAGAATTATTTCTCCTTTTTGAAAACATTAAACATAGGTCAGCTTCTCTGGCGGCTGAGTGGTAAAAAATCCACTTGCAAATGTAGAAGATGCAGATTTGATTCCTGGGTCGGGAAGATCCTCTGGAGAAGGAAATGGCAAACCTCTCCAGCATTCTTGCCTGGAAAATCCCATGGACAGAGGAGCCTGGCAGCCTACAGTCCATGGAGTTGCAGAGTCTGACAGGACTTGGCAACTAAACATTAACAACAAACATCGTTCAATAACCCAGCGAGGCCTGTTAGCCAGTTATTTAAATGTCCAAACATAATAATATTCCACTGTTCCTGTGTGCCTACTTGCCCCTAATTCATGGGCAGATCATTCTTTCCCCTAATTCATGTCTTCAAATACACACACACACACAGTGTATGTGTGTGCGCGTGCATGTGTAGTCCTCAAATGCTAGTCAATACGCTTAAGATGCTGGATTTAAAATGCTATTCATATTCATAAGAGGAGCATGCTTACATTCAAAACAGATATTTAAGGAATTAAGATCTCCCAACTCACAGCTCTATGATTCTAATCTCAGGTAGATCTACAGAGGCAGTTAAGGAGAAAATGCACTGGCCCTGGGTTCTAATTTTACCTCTGCTACTAATTAGCCTTAGGAATTTCACTTAACCTTTCTGGATCTCTTGGCTACATCTATAAAATGAGGATAAAAAGAGACCACTTAATTTTTTTTAACAAACTTAAAAAAATTATTCTAGGTCCAAATTTCTACAATCTTTCCAAGTATCTCCTTTTCATAATTCTCAGGAGTGATAAACTTTTCCTTTGATTAACCTTTGAGCTATCAACACTTCACAAAAATGTAGAGAAGTTTTTATAATACTACTACTTTCAAAAATACACAATGTCTATAAAACTTTTGGTAAATCCTATCAATCATTTCTTCGTAACTATCCTATAACCCATCTAAGAGTCTCAGTTAATAGTAGAGGTTTCTCAACATAAATTACACATACAAGACACATGATTTATTATGCAATAACTGCCGTAATACTTAGCAATGGGCGGTATTTCATTTTCTAGCATCAAAAAATTAAAAGACTTGGAGGTGTTTTTTCTTAAGGTTCAAAACAAAGAGAACACGATATATATTAAATGTCTCTACATAAAATCACATTTCATGAAGTATCACTTGGGGTTTGAAACCATAAGAATATGACTTTGAGGACTAAGACTCTCTGTGAGCAAACTGCCTCATTTCAAAGTAGACCAAATCCTACATGTGTAGTAATTCAGCTTCGCAAACTTCTACAGTAAGTTAAATAACATCTCTCAGTTTTCTTAACTTTTAAGGCAGTAAATATAGCCACATTTTCATGTGATGTTCACAAAAAGTTGATTTTTACCTAAGAAAACCAGTTTCACCTGAAGCTTTTCATATCTGGAAAATTACTTTGTATTTGAGAAATAAATGGTCATCTTTCTAAAGTGACACATAGTGTTCAACAAGTCGGAATCTCTGAATCTATAAATCAAACATTTTATATAAAGAATAATGCAGTTGATTTTTTAAAAATAAAGCTAAATTTACTATTTCAGACATAGTGTTTCTATCGAAAACTCTGTAAATTCACTATAGATTACTAACTTTTTCCTAACCCTTGATATATAAGAACCACAGATTAGGTTAAAGCCTGTGGTTTATAAAAAAGGCATAAAATTTACTGAGGTCTCTTTTTTCCAGGCTTCCCTGGTGGCTCAGCAGTAAGGAATCCACTTGCAAACACAAGAGATGTGAGTTTAATCTCTGGGTCAGGAAGATCCCCTGGAGAAGGAGATGGCAGTTCACTCCAGTATTCTTGCCTGGGAAACCCCATTGACTGAGGAGCCTGGTGGGCGTCCATGGGGTCGCAAAAGAGTCAGACAGGACTTAGTAACTGACAACTTTTTTCCAGCATCTTAAAGGCCACAGGCAATCACAGTCACGATTTTTTTCTTAATGAGAGTCTAGTCCTACATTATGGTCTCTCCTGGTGGCTCAGATGGTAAAGAAATCAGTCTGCAATGTGGGAGACCAGGGTTCGATCCCTGGGTTGGGAAGATCCCCTGAAGAAGGGAATGGCTACCACTCCAGTATTCTTGCCTGGAGAATTCCATGGAAAGAGGAACCTGGCAGGCTACAGCCCATGGGATCACAAAGAGTCAGACACAACTGAGTGACTAACACTGCATCTGCAACCCACATTACATCATTCAGACAGAAGAGTCTAAGTGATTCCCGGGCAGTCTAGTGGTTAGGATGCAGAGCTCTCACTGCCAAGGGTCAGGGTTCAATCCCTGGTCAGGGACCTAAGATCCTCCAAGCTGCACAGCATGCCCAAAACAAAACAAAAATAAGAGTCTAACGTTAAAAAAAATAGTTCACTTTGAGTTCAACAGCTTTCCAGATGTTAACAGATCGGGGGAGAGGGAGGACACGCTGCAATTACTTGTTGTGATCTATGAATCCACTACAGCAGTCCACATTTGAATACCTACACAAATGCAAAGGAATGACCCCTGCTAATTCCCTTCTAAATATTTTTCAAAATACCGTTTCTGCATTAAATGACTGTGTCCACTACAAATAATACAGCATTACCATTTATCTAGCCCCTTCTATGGGCAGGCATGATGCTAATCACTTAACATCTGTCATTTCATGCACTCACAGCAACTCTGTAAGAAACCTATTATTAACTCCTCTTAATAGACAGGAGAGCAAGAACTGAAAGAGGATACAAGGCTGCTAAGTGGCAGAGCCAGATTGCAAATCCAGGGTTGTCTGACTTCAAAGTTCATGCTTATTATGTCAAGCTAAACCGTCTACTAAAAACACAAGCATGAAAATCGAGTTTATGGTTTCAGAAGTTCCTCGAGATTTATTAAAATCTTTCTAGGTTTCCCAACCATAACTACTTCCTGTAACAAATACAATTGATTGTAGTACTAAACCTACAAAACACTGTAATTAAGTCTTCTCAAAAAGAGAGGATTTAGGAAGAGACACCAATTCTTATCCCAAAACAGTATCAGAAAATTTACAGTTAAATGAGCTCAGCTTGTCTTTTCCACATCATATAAGACTTCAAATATGGATATTTAGCCAAAGCCTGAAGTTTTTTCTTACTAATTTTAGTGGTATTAGATATCCATTCCACTCTTCTAGTCCTGTTGAAAAAACTCAAGCCTCCGGCCCAATAACATTACAAAAGCCAAACAAGTAGGCAAGTTTTCCTTACGCTTACATGCAACATTCCTCAAAGGAAGTTTGATGTTTGCTCATCTCTACTTCTCCTTCCTGTTGCTCTATCACTGCAAGGACTAAGAGTCACAAGTTACACAAGTTGTGTTCTCCAACAAGACAGGCGTGTTTGAATCATTCCAGTAACCAAACCAGTTGGACAGCGGGTCGCCTATAAAATAAGGATTTCACCCATCATCTAAACGGTGGAGAAACTGCTGCCGTCTCTCTTTGGAGTAGCTCGAAAGTTCATCCCTGACAAGCTCAAGTCCCTATCAGCTAAGACTGAGTCACAGCAATTCCTGGGCTCTAAATGAAGACTGACGAGAATCGTTCACTCTTATTCCTTCCCCTGCCAACCAAACGCGCAAAATTTAATTCTCCTCCTTCCCTCAATCACCGATGAATAAACACCACATTGTATATAGGTTCCCAGGGCAATTTCTTTCCCTCCCAGATACTCATTCCCTGGGCGTGGAATGAGCTATGTTTCTACCCAGTCGCTTCCTTTCTCTTTATGTTAAGAAAAACCATTACAGAAGCCCAACACCTCTTTTCCAACTTTATGCTGACTGCAAATCTTATCCCCTAGACGACGACAATTAGCTCTAGAAATAGAGACCCCACCCACTCACCTTCTTCGCTTAATAAAAGCTGTGCACTTGTAAGTCAACTATACTTCAAATAAACAAACTAATTAAAAAAATAAAAGTAGTGCACTATTATGGGCTGGCTGGAAATGCCTGTCTTTAGCTTTACCGGCGAACGCAGCACAATCCACTCGGCCCCTCGGGGGACGGGCGAGAAAGCCAATTAACTGCCCCAAGACAAGCTGGCCCAAGAATTCAGGGATGAACCCACACTGGTCCCCTGCTTTCCTCACAATGGTGCTCTCCGTCCCGAGTGGCTAGTTGAGACAATCTCAATTATTTTAGGCTTTCTCACGGGACACACGAACTCGGCAAATCCCACCCTTCGGGAAAGTGACAAGCTGCTTAACCCCTCCGCGGCCCGCAAAGATCGAACCCGAAGGAAATCCCAGTCCCCCCAAGGGCCTTAAAAATGTGACAAGTCCAATTACATCCTTTCCAAGCCCCGGCCGCGACGAGGACACGGTGCTTGGAAGGAGACGACTAAATGGAAATAAGTCTTCAGCTGCCGACCTCACCGATACACTTGAGCCACCAACACGCGAGAAAGTCCAGGTCCTGACGCTCGGGGAGGCGCCCAGCACAGCTGCCCCCTCCCCCGACACGCACACTCCCCAGAGCCGCGCCGCGCTGAGGGGACCTCCCCCACCACCACCGGCCCGGCCTTCGAGCAGACGCCGGGCCGGACTGGCGGGCTGCGGCGCCCCGGGAGGGCAAGCGGGAGGGCGCTCACCGCGATGACATTGACGAAGGTGGTCTTGCCCGAGTACTGCAGCCCCACGAGCGTCAGCTCCATCTCCTCCTTCCAGAAGAGCGAGCGGAACCAGTCCAGCAGGCGGGAGATGAGCGCCAGCATGATGGCGGCCGGGAGGGAGGACAGACGGACGGGCGGGCGGGCGGCGGCGGCGGCGGCGACCTCCACACGAGCGGGCCTCGGCCCGGACCCCCCCCCAACGGCTCCTCGGGGCCCCGGCGCGACACAGGCGGACACTGGCGGGCGGCGGCGGCCGGAGCCAGGAAGCCGAGCGGGTCATATGACTCGCCCTACCCCCCACGCTCGTCCCCGCGCCGCCGCCGGCGTCCACGGCAAGAGCGGCAAGGCCCGTCGGGCCAGGCGCGCCCGCCGCCTGCAGCGCCACCTGGTGGAGCCCCTGCGCAGCACCGTGCACCAGCGTGCCGCCCTTGGGCTCCTTTCCTGCTCTACTCCTTGGCTCATTCCTGTTGATTCATTCATCGTTCATTTTCTCTACAATTGTTTACTGACTGTCGGTTCTGTGCAGAAAGACTTCAAAACTCTGGGGGTTTCATCATGAAAATCCCTGTCCTATGTAACAAAAGATGGAAGCCACACGTGTTTATCAGTAGGGAAGTGATTAAACTATCACATTCCTAAAACTGAATTCTGTTTTTTAAAAAATGAGAAAGTTTTCTGTAAACTGATATGGAATGATGTCTAGGAAGTATTTTCAAGGTAAATAAACCAAGGCGCCAACTATGCATTAAATTAAGTTTTCGGTATAATATAGGAAAACAAGAATACATATGTACATATATACAAACACATATTATAGTTGCATAAAGAAATACTGGAAGACTAATAAAAACAGTTTTCTATTGGGGTGAGGTAAACTCGATGGTCAAAGGCAGAAATGGGAATGAGACTTCTCTGAATATCTTTTTATATCATTTTCACTTAAGCCATGTAAATAAGTTGCCTGTTCAAAAGTTTAATTTAATTAAAAGGTACATTAAAATGTCTGCAAGGTTTTCAGATTTTAGAAAACCCTCCCCCTGAGGAGCTTACCTTCCACGAAGGGAGAAGAACAGGGAGTGGCCCCTGTTCTAGTCAGACTACACCTCTCAGAGGAGGTGGCCCTGCATGTGAAGACCTGGAGGGCATGAGGAGAGCCAGGCACTCATCCAGAGGAAGCCCATTCCAGGCCGAAGGGACAGCAAAGACTCTGAAGGGGAAAGGTGTTTGGAATGTTCTAGGAACAGTCAGTACGGTCAGCTCAGATTAATAAAACAGGGAGTGGGAAGTGATACGGATGGAGGCAGAGGCTGGGAGCAGAAGGAAGGCATGGTGGCTCTAGTTCGATCTCAGTGTGATACGGAACTAGGAAGGTGAACCAATTTATATTTTTAAAAGTTTGCTCTGGCAGCTCAATGCAGCAATGATGGTAGGAAGGCATTATGGATTGAATTGTGTCCCCGCAAAAGATATGTTGGAGTCCTGACCTTCCAGTACCTCAGAATGTGATCTTCTTTGCAAACAGGGACCAAAGCAGATATAATCAAGTTAAGATGGTCTTAGCGGACTACAGTAGGGCCTTAATCCAAAATGACTGGTGTCCTTATAAGAAGAGGAGAAGATACACGGGCATGAAAGGGTAGAAAACCACGGACAACAGAGGCAGAGACTGAAGCGTTGCAGCTGCAAGCCAGGGACCACCAAGAAATGGCCAAAAAACCACCACTTTTCCATTTAATAGAAGAGTCACTTCTTACTTCCTGATTCTAGTTTCACGTTAAAAGAAAAAAAAAACTTTATATCGGGACTTCCCTGATGGTCCCATGGTTAGGACTTGGCATTTCCACTGCTGCGACCCAGGTTCAGTCCCTGGTGGGGAACTGAGATCCCGCAAGCTGTGCAGTGGGAGCAAAAACAAAAGAAAACAAAAAAAAAAAAAAAACCTTTATAAATTATGTTTGTTTTGTCATAAAAGCACAGTATGATGGTTGTACAACAATCAACTAGTACAGAGGTATAATAAGAAAAAGGTAATCTGGCTCTGGGCATCCTCACTTCCCCATTTCTGATGTAACCCATTTGAAGAATTTACTTTTTTATTGATCAAATAAACAAATTTGGGCTTCCTTGGTGGCTCAGGCAGTAAAGAATCCGCCTGCAATGCTGGAGACCTGGATTCCATCCCTGGGTTGGGAAGACCCCTTGGAGGAGGGCATGGCAACCTACTCTGGTATTCTGGCCTGGAGGATCCCATGGACAGAGGAGACTGGTGGACTATAGTCCATGGGGTGGCAGAGAGTTGGACACGACTGAGTGACTAAGCACCCAGCACCAGCAAACATTTATACACATATATGGGGTAGAGAATTTTCTCTCAAGCACAAAAATGGGAATATGTTGTAGGTATTATTCTGAGCTTCCTTTGTTCACCTACAGTTAAATACATTTCATGAAAAATAAAACCATAAATACTCAAATATTCAAAACATCATTTCCTAATTAGTTTAATACGGTTTACTATTAGCTATTCTTGAAGCTATTTACATGTATCCACAGAATGGAAATACCATATAACGGAGAACATTTCTTTTCAAAACTCTGGGTTCATTGATGTCTCATTGGAGATTAACTACTGGGGATATTTGCACCACTGAAATTGGCAAACACTACAAATTAGGCTCCTCCCTTCCCCAGTGAGCCAGTTGTTAGACATTTATTGGCACTGATAGTAAGCACATAATTCATAGCATTAAAATGAGAATGAAATAAAATAATTGCGGATTAGATTAAGTAAGGTAATGAAAGGCAAGATGATATACTTACCGTATATAGCGTTTATAGTATAGAAGGAAACTTGTGATACGACCTCATCCACCTATCAGCAGTGTGAACTGTGCAAGTTGCTTAACCCCTCTGTGCCTCTATTCACTGTAAAGTGAGATCATTGTTACCAGCCTCCAAGGGTTATGTGAGGAGCAAATGAATGAGTCCATATGAAGCTGGCACAGCATTCACAATCACTAACTGCTAGTTATTATTCCTGGGACACAGCGACTCTGGACATCTAGTTAACAATATAGGGACTCATTTTCTCATCTGAAAAATAAGGGGCAAAGATACCACCCTTATCTGATATTTTAACCAATATCGTGTACAAAGTCCTATGTGTGTATTAGAATTAAGTTTTAAAAATGGGACTGCCAGATCATGTGCTCAGATACATTCCCAGGTCACATATAAAGGTCAGGAATCCCAGTATCCTGAGAACATGGATGAAGAGAACTAGGCAAGTCAGAATGATCCATGCGCTTGCTATATGACTGTTGTATAATAAAAGGAAAATTCTATGGCATCAGAGCTAGAGGCATCCTTGAAGACCACTCTAGTTTTAGCTATCAGAAAAAGAATTTGAAGAAGAAGATACATGTATATGTACAAGTACTCACTTTGCTGTATCCCTGAAACTAACACAACATCGTTAATCCACTCTACTCCGATATAAAATAAAAAGTTAAACATAAAAACAGAATGAATCGTTCTTGCCAGGTGGGTGAGAAGTTCATTCTTTGGCCACTGAAGAAAGCTTGCACTGTGTCAATCTCAAAAATAAATAACCAAGAAGAAAAGAAAAAAGGCAAAAAAGAAAAGTGAGACACAGAGGAGGAAATATCAGAGCTAGGGACATGATTTTAAGTTGTAATCGCCCTAAGAACAAGGACCCTTTTGATCTAAACCAATAAAGTCATTCTGAGAAAATGAGTGGTTAGTGTCTCATCTCTTAGCTGTTTTGTCAGCTTCACATTTGTCTAATAGGATAATGGTTTTGGACAAAGAAGAAGATGGGTGTGACACATCCCATATGTTCCCACTGGCCTGACTCTCAGCCTCACAGCATCTTAAAATGACAACACCTGAGCCTTCTCCGCAGGACATGGCTGCATCTTGGCCGAGTCAGTCAAGGAGCCAGAATCTTTTCCTAGCCATGGATGTCAGCCCAGGTTATGGAGAGAGTCCTTCGAAATTGACAAGGGGAAGAATGTCAGCTTTGTCTTTTAAAAGGAGGGTAGGCCTTAGGAACAGGAAGCAAGAACCAGTTAGGAGTTCTATTTATTTATTTTTATTTATTTGGCTGCATCAGGTCTTAGATGGATCACGCAGGATCTTTCATTGCAGCATGTGGACTCTCTAGTTGTGGCACATGGGCCAAGCAATTGTGGCCCAAGGGCTTAGTTGCTTCCTGGCATGTGGGATCTTAGTTCCCCCACTGGGGTCTGAACCGGCGTGCCCTGCATTGGCACGCAGATTCTTAACCACTGAACCACCAGGGAAGTCCCAGGGAGTTCTCTTAAGAAGGAACACTCTTCATTATTTTAAAACTGAGCTAGTCAACCCCACTGTAAGAAAAATCAATCATTAGAGAATTTTAAGGCTACTCAACACAGCCTGGATGATGAAAAGAGCATTCTGATGACAGGAAAAGCCTTAAATAAAACGTTCTTCTTCTGGCTAAAACTAAATGGTGACCTTGGGCAAGTCATGTCCCCTCTCTGGGCTTTAGTTTCCACTACCTATGAAAGGTACAAAGGGAGGTAAGGAAATGAAATAAAATGCAACACAGTAGGGAAAAAAACAGAAAAAGAAAAGACTATAGGTACAAGATAGAAGCATTAACTTTTTTCAAATGGATCTCTCCTTCACCCAGTTCATCACTGCTTTTTGGTGGAGTTGATTACTGATCATTGTTATGGTTTCGGGGATAAAAGTCTAACCAGATAAGAAAGGGGAGGGGTCCTGGAGAAAGAGAACCAACAGGGCTTTCTTGATGTTCAGTTCAGTTCAGTCGTTCAGTCATGTCCAACACTTTCAACCCCATGGACTGCAGCATGCCAGGCTTCCCTGTCCATTACCAACTTCTGGAGCTTGCTCAAACTCATGTCCATCATGTCAGTGATGCCATCTCATCCTCTGTCATCCCCTTCTTCTCCTGCCTTCAATCTTTCCCAGCATCAGGGTCTTTGCCAATGAGTCAGTTCTTTGAATCAGGTGGCCAAAGTATTGGAGCTTCAGCTTCAGCATCAGTGCTTCCAATGTATATTCAGGACTGAATTCCCATAGGATTGACTGGTTTGATCTCCTTGCTGTCCAAGGGACTCTCAAGAGTCTTCTCCAACACCATAGTTCAGAAGCATCAATTCTTCGCCACTCAGCTTTCTTTATGGTCCAACTCTCACATCTATACATGACTACTGGAAAAACCATAGTTTTGACTAGACGGACTTTGTGAGCAAAGTAATGTCTCTGCTTTTTAATATACTGTCTAGGTTGGTCATAACTTTTCTTCCAAGGAGCAAGTGTCTTTTAATTTCATGGCTGCAGTCACCATCTGCAGTGATTTTGGAGCCCCCAAAAATAAAGTCTTCACAGTTTCCATTGTTTCCCCATCTATTTGTCATGAAGTGATGGGACCCTATGCCATGATCTTCGTTTTTGAATGCTGAGTTTTAAACCAGCTTTATCACTCTCCTCTTTCACTTTCATCAAGTGGTTCTTTAGTTCTTCTTCACTTTCTGCCATAAGGGTGGTGTCATCTGCATATCTGAGGTTAGTGATATTTCTCCCGGCAATCTTGATTCAAACTTGTGCTTCATCCAGCCTGGCATTTCACATGATGTACACTTCCTGTAAGTTAAATAAGCAGGGTGACCATACACAGCCTTGATGTACTCCTTTCCCAATTTTGAACCAGCCTATTTTCTTTCTTGTGGCAAGAGAAGCCATTCTTTGGCCTAAGTCATTTTGTGATCTAAGCCTGGCCACAATGTTTGTTTTTGAGCAAGTCTCAGTAATGAATGGTCTTAAGGAAACAAGGGAAGGCAGGAACAAGGGAAAAGCAGTCAAGAAACAATAGTTCAGGGACAAAACAGAGTCCAGTTCCTCTTCAAGAGCTATACATGACAATCTGACACAAATCTCTGAGTTCTGCAGGAATTAAGGTCCCCACATGCTAAGACCCCAGACTGGTGGGAACCTAAGGAAAGATGATGTTGATCTTTTCTGACTCCTGAGATTTTAATCAACCAAAACGTGGACCCTGGCAACCTTTGCCCCAATTCTAGGCTGAATTCTCTTCTTCTCAAGCCCTTTAATGAATATGCACACACTGTCCAAGCTCCTTCATGATTATGCATGTACTCAACTAAAGTTTTGCTGTTCAAGGAGGCACCGCTTCGAGAAAGATCCCGGTGTTCTCCTTACTTGCTGCAAGTAATAAAACCTCTTTTCTCTGGCTCTTTGGCTTAGTTGTGTCTTTGGGCTCAACACTCACCAAGAGGCAAATCCAGTTGTAAGGTAAGAAAAGCACACATTCAAGAGAAGTGGGTTTGCATCCCAGTTTTCTCCCTTCTGACTTTTGGCAAATTACTGCACCTCTCTGAGCCTAAATGGAAATAACATTTCCCTTCAGGGCTGTTGGACTTCCTCGGTGGCTCAGCAGAAAAGAATCCTCTGCCAATGCAGAAGACAAAATTTCGATCCCTGGGTTGGGAAGATCCCTTGGAGGGAGAAATGGCAACCCACTCCAGCATACTTGCCTGGTGAATTCCACTGGCAGAGGAGCCCGGCAGGTCCATGGGGTCGCAAAAGAGCTGGACACAACTTAGAGACTAAACAACAACTTAGGGTTGTCACAAGAGTCGAATGAAACAATGCAACATTGCCTCTCAGCACACAGCTCTGCGCACAGAAGATGCTCCTTAAATGCCACAGTTGATGCTTCTCACGTCTGAGATCCTAATGCCTAACATGGAAGTTCCCTGTTGTGTGTTCCTGTGACAGGCATGCTACCCAGCAAGTGACCAACACAGTCCCCTCCTAAGGCTTCCCATTCTACAGTCACATGCCCTGGGGGTCCTGTCTGTCTGCAGGGGCATATTGGAAGCACTTAGGATACATCCTGTGGTTTCAGTGTCAAAGCCAGAGCTTCTCAATCTCAGCACTGTGGGCATCTGGGGGCCACAGAATTCCAGCTGTGGCCACCTGTTCTGTGTGCTATAGAATCTCTAAAAGTATCCCTGGCCTCCATCTCCTAGGCACTGGTAGCAAACCTTTACCCCAGATAGGACAATCAGAAATAGCTCCAGACATCTCTTAGGAACAAGACTGCCTCCAGCTGAAAAACCACTGGATTCAACGTTACTTTTTTGTGTTTGTTTTTTCCTATTTCCCACTGTCTTGTCTTTCAAATCCAACCTGGGGCAATGGTATATTGAGAGGTGGGAGCTGCAGCAGTGGCACCCAGGTAGGAGGACTATTTTATCACCAACCTCGCTCAATACTGCAGCACAGAAATACTAACTTAAAAACAGCTTGATTGCTGTTGGTTTGCTATTGGGTTTGTCTTCTCTCCAGACAACTAGCCCCTTTATGGTGACACCCAGCACCCCCTTGCTACTATGCCATTGCTCTGCATAGTTAGGGTTAGGCTTCTCCCCCTACACCCATTATTCTTACACCATCAAAATAACCTGCACATACTTCAGGTTCAGTAACGAATACATGGAGTTTTAAGAAAACTGAAAAAACAAATTATTTTAGGCAAAATTTCTCCTGCTGCCTAGTTTGAGCTGCAGATTGGACCTTTGGGAAGGGGACAGAGGATAAGATTGGCTGCTTCTGTTTCCTGGTGTTTTCACCTCCCAAGGCTGCTATAAAGAAGGATAGCAGACTGGGAGTTTAGACAACAGAGACGCTTTGTTTTCCAGTCTGATGGGTAGAAGTCTCAGATCGAGCTGTCGTAGGATTGTTCCTCTGAGAGCTGTAAGGGAGCATGGTCCAGGCCTCTCCCGCGGGAGAGGTAGATTGCTGGTAGATTCTGGTAGGTTGCTGGCAGCCCCTGGTGTTGCCTGGCTTGTACAGGCATCACCCCATCTCTGCCTTCATCCTCATATGGCATCTTCCCCGGGCGCATGCCTGACTCTATGTCCAAATTCCCTCCTTTTATAAGGACACCAGTCATAGAGGGCCACCTTAATAACCTCACCTTAACTTGATTACCTCATTTCCAAATAAGGTTACAGTCTGAGGCATTGGAGGTTAGACCTGCCTGAGGGGCTACCTCCCATCAGCAGGATGAACATGAAATTTCTCATCCAAATGGGACCCTTTTGAGAGTGAAAGGAGGTGCTGTTAATAATTATGCCAGAACTTCGAAAGTAAATCAGAACCACCCTGGTCAACCTGGGGTCTATAGTCACCCTACCCGTGAAGCACAGACCCAGTGGAGGCAGGGAGCCAGTCGTGGGGATCAGAAACTGCTGACTTGACTGACACGGCCATGGTGGATTCCGGCCTTCTCCGGGCGTGGGGCTGTTTCAGGCTGATGGTGTCCCTCGTGGTACACTGGAAGTACCTTATTTGCAGTTCACTGGATTCAGGCAAATGCATCTCTGTGTTAGCAGGTGACTTAAGGATTCCTTCCTTTAGAATCAGAGCACTCAGGAGTCTTATCCTTTTTTTTGCTGAGATCTCCTCACTCCACCAGGAGGTCTCCACGGACAAGACCTAAGGCAGCGCCAGCTCAGTTCTCTCCACTGGGGATCCACATCCGCTCCCCTGGGAACACTCACTGTACTTTGCCTTCACAGACTTTGGGGGTAAGATCATCCCCAGCGTGGTAACATATTTTCCTCTTCAGTCAGAACAGCTAGCCAACCCAGGGCCACATGTTTTAGATTTCCCAGGTGGCCTCTCTAAATGGTCCCTTTAAAGCCCATTTCCCTCAGTTTTAAGTTAAAAGAGTTAGCCTCACATGCCTCCTCCCTGGCTGTAAACTTGGGAGGAGACTCAACTCATCAACAACTCTGTCTCTTAATACTTTTTCCTTCAATTTCCCTCTCTGGGTCCCTTTCCTACCCTCAGTAGGGGTGAAGAGTTCAGCGCCTCCAAGCCATCCCTTTTTGCAGTCCTGCAGGGCGATCTCACACATATCTCATTGATAAGTGACATGAATTTTGTTTTTGGTGCTTCAGCCAAAAGCAGAACCAAACGGTTTAATCGAAACCATCTTTTACCCTATTATTATTAGGACTGAGGCCCTCTGTCTGGGAAGGTGGGTTTGGCCTTACTTGGCATTCCCAGTCCCTGGCTTCAGGTCTGACACCTGATGGGTAGTTTAGTCCCAAAGTCGTGTCTGACTCTTTGTGACCCCGTGGACTGTAGCCCGCCAGGCTCCTCTGTCCGTGGGATTTTCCAGGCATGAATACTGGAGTGGTTTGCCATTTCCTTCTCCAGGGGATCTTCCCAACCCAGGGATCGAACCGGGGTCCCTGGCAGTGCAGGCAGACTTTTTGCCGGTTGAGCTACCAGGCAAGATCCAATCTTCCCTGAGACCTAGCAGGGGAAACTGTAAATGTTTGCCAGTGAATGAAGTAATGGCCAGTTTCCAGTCCTCTCCACATTGGGATCTCTCTCCTTTGACAACGTTTCCGTTCGGTGGTGTTAAATCCCTAAAACAACCTGTGATAATGGAATAGACAGGCGTAGAAAAGGGAGATGTAAGTGAACCTCCGTCCAGCTTTGGAAAGGATGCCCTTGGTCCCCGCAGGCGGGGTGCGCGCAGGAAGCCGGGCGGCGGGAGAGGAGGCGCCCCCGCCGCGAGGCTCCCCGCGGTCTCCGAGCCGCGCCGCTGCGTTTGAGCTCCAGCTGGCGGCTGCCGGGCGCACTGCAGGGCTCCTTCTGGCAGCTAGAGACGAACACGGCTCCCAAGCGCCGCGGGATCGTCTGGGATGCTCCGGGAGAGTTTCATCGGCTGTCAAGCCAAGTTCAAAGGCGGCCTGGAAGCTTTCAGAATAGACGCGTTAGTCCAAAACACCCCCGGCGTTGACCAGACTCAGGCAGGTGGCCTGCCCTGAGGATGTACTGGGGGAAGACTGATTCTAGGCAGCCAAGGAAAGCTTTGTTAATGACGTGGGGTTCCACATACTGCTCTGCGCCAAAAATATGCTATGGAACAGAAACACTTGAATAGACCTTTCAGATTTTTTTTTTTAAGAGTTCATTATTATTGTACGGGATGTTTGTGAGGGAAGATGAAAGCTCTTGGGGAAATAAATTTTGACATGAGCGGTACTTTTTATAAAATAATTTATATTATATATAATGTAAATTATATAGGACTTCCCTGGTAGCTCCGTTGGTAAAAAAAAAATCCGCCTGCAATGCAGGAGACCCCGGTTTCACTCCTGAGTCCGGAAGGTCCTCTGGAGAAGGAATAGGCTACCCACTCCAGTATTCTGGCCTGGAGAATTCCACGGACAGAGGAGCCTGGTGGGCTGCAGTCCATGGGGTCGCAAAGAGTCGGACACAACTGAGCCACTAACACACACACACACACACACACACACACACACACACACACACACACATGCATATAATAGAAGCAGCCTCTGATTGGTCTGTGAATCACCTTCGCCTCCTCGGACCCTCAGGTTCACTCCCTCGCAGCAGTGGTAATCGCTATTGGCAGTTCGGTGAGTTTCACCGACTCAATGGACATGAGTTTGAGTCTACTCCGCGATAGACAGGGAGGCCAGGAGAGCTGCAGTCCATGGGGTCGGAAAGAGGCAGACACGACTGAGCGACTGAACTGAACTGAGTTCTCTTTAGTAATAGTAGTGATAGTAAAAATAATAATGGCAAAAACGGATCAAGGACTCACTTATGTGTCAGGCACTGTGTTAAATGCTTTATATAGACTGCTTCATTAATCAGTATGACCTTTCCGTGTGATGGATACTGTTACTACACCTGCTTTACAGATGTAAAAACCAAGGCATAGGGAAGGTGGGTAATTTGCGTTCAGTTTGGGCAAATTTCTGCTGATTTTTCTCATGTGTTTATGAAGATATGTGAGTGCATGTGTATGTGTTTATGTACAATTTCTGTTAATGAAATTAAGTATAATATGCTTTTGTGAAATCTGCCTTTTTTCACTAAACACATTAGAGGCACCTTTAAACCAGAAGTAGCCTTATAATTTGGCTACTTTCACAAAAGCATATTATACTTAATACCTGTAAGTAGCCTTGTAATTTGGCTTCATTTCGCTGAACAAGATAATCTCTCTAAACCTCAGTTTCCATGTTTTCACCAACATGACTGTTCACTTATGGATGTGAAATACCTGCCTGGTACATAGTCAGTACTCAAGAAATTACAACTGTTAATATCCTGATTAGCGTTCCTAGTTAATGGTCAGGTGTACCACTATTAGAGAAGAGTGTGTGTATGTGTGTGTTTATTTGTTTTCATTTAATGCAATCATCCTAATGCAACTAAAATCTATTAAATTGACAGGGCTTGCCAGTTCTCTCTGGGTATTTTTCTTTGAGGGCTTGATTTTGTGGGCTCAGTAAGAGCAGGGAATTAATAGATAGCTGCTAACTAATGTTTAAGCTACTTTCTAATGAGGCTCAGAAAAGCAAACAGAAAATGCAAAACAGGTGAAATGCAAAGAAGAAATCTGACAACAGGAGATCGAGTCCAAAACCTTTCACCTCAGGGACTTCCTTCGTGGTTCGGTGGTTAAGATTCCATGCTTACAATGCAGAGGGCCCAGGTTTGATCCCTGGTCAGGGAACTATATTCCACATGCCTTAACTAAAAGATCTCATGTGGTGAAACTCAGATCCAGAGAAGCCAAGTAATAAAATTAATAAAATCAAAGAAAAAAAAAACTGTCACCTCATCCCCAAACAGAAACAGACCCATAGACATAGAAAACGAACTTACGGTTACCAAAGAGGGAAGGGGAGAGGGATGAATTGGGAGGTCGGGATTCACACACACACTACTGTATATAAAATAGATAACCAACAAAGACCTGTTGTATAGCATGGGGAACTATACTCAGTATTTTGTGATAAGCTGTAAGGGAAAAGAATCTGAAAAAGAATATGTGTGTGTGTGTGTATAAAACTTTGCTGCATACCTGAAACTAACAACATTGTCAATCAACTATACTTTAGTTCAAAAAATAATTTAAAATAAATAAAAATTTAAAAGTCTATAAACCTATAGCTGACTCATGTTGATGTTTGACAGAAAACAACGAAATCCTGTAAAGCAATTATCCTTCAACTAAAAAATAAATTAATTAAAAAATAGTCTTTCATCTCATCCATCAATCCCTCTGGCCTCTCGAGCTCGGTTCCTGAGTCTAGATCTGCCCAGAGCCCATCACTGAGTGAGCCTTTACTGAGAGCCTCTCTCACAGAGCTCAAGTACAAATCTGGAATAATGAGGACATCCCTATTTTGTTTTTATTTTTGTCAAGTCTTTAGGGTACCACAGGATTTCCCAGGTGGCCAGGTGGTAAAGACTCCACCTGCCAATGCAGGAGACGCAAGAGAAATGGGTTTGATCCCTGGATTGGGAAGATCCCCTGGAGAAGGAAATGACAACCCACTCCAGTATTCTTGCCTGGGAAATCCCATGGACAGAGAAGCATGGTGGGCTACAGTCCATGGGGGTCACAAAGAGTCAGACACGCCTGAGCAATTGAGCATGCATATAGAGTACTACTCTATATGGTAAATTGCAATTGGCCTCAAAAGCAGAGGTTGCAAGTCGAAGCCATGGATGTTTAAGTTCTAATAGAGGATCCCACAGTTACAGTGGTAGGGATTCTAAATTCTCATGTTTCCATGTAGAAAATAGATTTGTTATCTCCTCTTACCTTTGCTGAAACAAAACAACAAACTGAGTACCCTTTGAAATTGTAGTGTCATTCAAAAAACGTTTGATGGGCACCTATTATGTGCCAGGCACTGTCCTAGGCCCTAGGCAATGGGATCTCAGTGAACAAAACAGAAAAAAGAAAACCCTCTTGGAATGTTTGCTCTGCTGCTCTCAACTTCCAATGGGCCATGAAAACCACAGGCTGATGATCTGTTTTCAGTAACCTTTCTGTGACATACATGGTAATTTAATAAAAGCAATAATTCCTTATGCTTCTTTAAGCTGTATGAATTGCTTCCTGACCCTGGGGTTTGCAGTGACTCTATGTCTTTATTTTTAAAATAGAATTAGGAGCTGTTCACAGGCCTATATATCAAGTTTAGAAGGGAGTCTGGTATCTGTCTGTTGGGGGTGCTCTCTTGGCCTTGGCATGCAAGATTCTAGAGGGGACGTTAGAATCCAAGAAGGGGGTCTGCTCAACTTCCAGCAGGAAGCATCCTCACTCCAGAGTTGACCAGAGCTGCAAATGTTCCAAGCTATCGCTTGATGTCATTGTCAGAAATTCATCACCCACTACAAATGTGACCCAAAATAATGAACCATCTGGGTAGCATGGCACCAACCCATCAGAAGACAAGCAAGCTGCAGTGCCAGGGCAGGTGCTGGGACCCCCATCATTCCTGAATTTAACCTTTGTTCTTTAGATCATCAATACTGGAGGTGAGGGGGGCAGCCAGGGCAGAGTTGTCAGGATCGAGAGGACACTGGAGGGGACAGGGGATTGAAGCAGTGGCTACGGGAACCACCATTACAAAAGTATTTCAATATGTCAACCACCCATACAGTCCCTGGCCCCACTGATGACCTGTCTGTCAAGTGGGACTGGTGAGAGCGGGAGTGGATTTTTGCTTGCCCCACTTCATGCCCTAGACAGCACTTCCTTGAAGAAACGTAGATTATGTGTGTTCCTTTCCGTGACCCGAGGAGCTGTTCACTGCACTCTACAATATTTGAATGCAGTTCTTACAGACATCCTCCCATGAGATCACCTTTCCTCAAAGGGGCTACCTCTGTGAGGGCTCTGCAATCTGGTGGAAATGACATCACTAGCTTCCTCCTTATTCCCGAAGGGAACTTCTCAGAGAGTCATTTGAACTTTTGGTCAACCCAATAAAATGCTAACTTCACTGTCTTTTCTGGGTAATGATATTGGTCCCACCTTTTCTAAGAATGACCACCACCAAACCCTTGACACAGGTTGTGCATATATCCCCCCATACACACACACACACACACACACACACACACACACACACACACACCCTTGAAGAAAGCTACCTGTATTCTGTGCTCAGCATGTCTGACTCTTTACGAATCCATGGACTATAACTCACCAGCCTCCTGTGTCCGTGGAATTTTCAGGCAAGAATACTGGAGTGGTTGCCATTTCCTTCCACAGAGGATCTTTCCAACCCAGGGATTGAATCCATGTACAAGTTCTCAGACTTCAGTGTGCAGAAGGAATATCCAAGGAAGCTGAACATGCAGATTTCCTGGGCTCCATCCTTCTCCCCACTCCTCCCAGAGTCTAGTTAATCAGGTATCCAGTGATACACAGATTTTTGTATTTTAAACACAATGCTTCCCATAAAATAGCTCTTAGGCAGACGATCACATGGAAACAAAACCCACTTCGGTCCTCAACAAGGACTTCGTCTCCACTTTGTGTTTTGCAAAGCAACATCAGATGTGCTGCCCTCTCCCAAGCCCTAAGGCTCGACCTAGAACTAAATGCTAAACTCTAACTTTGTGGTCACATTCACCCTATTAGTCTATTTCCTGTAACTTGTCCACGGCAAACATGCCCAGAGATTCCTTTGGAGATTGGAGGGTTTGGAGTTTTTTTGTTTGTTTGTTTGTTTGTTTTGTTTTTGGCTGTGCACTGCAACATGCAGGGTCTTAGTTCCCTGACTAGAAATGGAATTCATGCCCTGCAAGGGGATGAAAGCACAGAGTCTTAAACAATGGACCACCAGGGAAGTCCCAAGCTGGGAGGTTACTATTGAGCTAGCATGGTCCCTTTCTCCAGCCACGCAATCTCTCTATCTCCAGTTGCTTCTTTGATCAATGAGGCACAGGAGACAGCCCAAGTCAAGTACCCATCTTTATGTTTGTTCATTTAGAATATATATTTCCCACAGAGATTGGACAGCTCTTCACCATGCAGAGTGGAATGAAGAATTTCATGCCCCACACAGCCTTAGAGGGTGGAGTTTCTCATGTTCAGAGAGTTTGGGCGCCGTTTCTGATCCAATGAGACATGGCCTGAGATGTGAGCATTTTTCAGATTGTATGACAACTCTTGGAAGAAAGCCCCTCATAGGAATATTTTCCTCAGAGGAGATAAAGGCAAGCAGGTTCTTGAAGGTTTGTGGAAAACTCTCAATTTCTCCATGTGTTCTGGTCCTAGGGTTCTCCGTGGGTTCTGACTGGGGGCATGTGGTATATATACACAGTGGAATATTATTCAGCCTTTAAAAAGAAAAAAAAATTATGCTCTATGTGACAACACAGTGGGCCTGGAGGATATTATACCAAGTGAAAGAGCCAGTCACAGAAAGACAAGTATTGCATGATTACACTTCTGTGAGGCTTCTGAAACAAATTCTTAAAATCCATGACTGAAACAGCAGTTACCAAGGGCCGGGAGGAGGGAGACATGGGGAGGCATAAAGTTTCAGTTAGGAAAGAAGGATTAGTTAAGTAAGAAGAGATCTGTGCTACAACATTGTTCCAACAGTCAACAATAATGTACTGCACACTTAAAATTTGCTAAGAGGGTAGATCACGTGCTCTGTTCTTACCGAAATAAAGGAGGTTTTCCGTACCATAACTTTGCTTTCCATCATGTTGAACATTCACTTCTCCAGAACTTAAAAATTCATTGTGTGTGACTGACCAAAATTTTTTCTTTGTCAGATTATTTCCACTCAGAATTTTTGTTCCATTTTGAAAATGTGTTTGTGTGTGTGTGTGTGTGTGTGTGTGTGTGTGTGTGTGTGCATTACTTTTTCAAGGCTTCTGGTCAACTGAGGACAGAATTTAGCCTCCCAAGACCTGCTGAGAAGATAAAGGAGTTACTTTTTCATATGCTACTGAAACCATAACTATGAAGAAAAACAAAGTAGAAGAACCAGAACCAGAGCTAAAATTGGGGAAGGGAGGTATTCTAAAAGATAGAAGCAAAGTGGAATTTGGTGAAGGGAGAAAATAGAAGAGAGAAAGCAGACAAATAAAGAGTAATCCTTCCCAAGGACAAGAGAAGCTTGAAGGTGGGAATCCATAGGGTAGAGCAGCTGGGAGGCCATCATGGGGTGAGGAGCAGTGTTGTGGTCATCTATCATTGGGCTGCAAATGGCAAAAAATTTAAAACAATAACGACAATTATTTTGCTTACAAATCTGCAATTGAGGCAGACAGAATTCAGTGGGGACAGCTGTGTCGGCTCCTCCCAGCACTGGAGCAGTTCAAATGCTGGGCCTGGACCACAGGAGCTGCTTGCTGTCTCTGTGTGGTGTCTACAGATGTGGTGGCTTCCGGGCAGCTCAGCTTCTTACATGGCAGCTCAGGGCTCCAAAGGGACATGTCTTAAGAAAGAGCCAGGTAGATACTGAACTGACCCTGTGGCTTAGCTCTGGAAGTCCTATAGCATCACATCCACTGCAGACAGACCATCTCCAACTCAAGGGAAAGAATATACACTTCGCTTCTTGATGGAACAGTGTCAGCATCACATTCTAAGAAGTATATAGAGATGGAATATTTTTACGTACTTATCTTTGGAAAACATAAGCTGCCACAAATTGTGTTTAGACTAAGTACACCAGATGATTAAGAAAAACAAAAAACAGTGAAGAGAAGGATTAAGAGGAGCAAACACAACTGACCCAAGAAGGAAGAAAAAAAATTCAGCAAACACAGATTTAATTTTTAAATAAGAACTAATTAAGACCATCGAAATTGTTTGAGAATATTTTACATCCATGAAATAATATAGGCTGATATGATAAAGACATAAACAGAATAAAAGAATCTGACCAAAATTAATTATTGAATGGATGGACTGAATAATAGAACAGATAAAGTGAGGTCCAAGACAGCAACCTGGAAGTTAATCTTGAAAAAAATCCCCTACAATGTAGAGCAAAACAAGAGGTGGAAAATCTATTTTTTTAAAGATTGTATCTACTCAAAGGAGTTAAAAGCTTATGTCTACACAATAGCTTCCATACAGATGTATATAGGAGCTTTATTCACAGTTGCCAAAACTTAGAAGCAACCAAGATGTCCTTCAGTAAGTGAACGGGTAAATAGGCTGTGATAAATCAAGACAATGGATTATTATTCAGCACTAAAAATAAATGAGCTGTCAAGCCATGAAAAGACATGGAGGAAACTTAAATGCATATTCCTAAGTGAAAAAAAGGCAATCTGAAAAGGTTACATACTGTGTGATTTCAACCATATGACATTCTGCAGAGAGCAAAACTGTGGAGACAGTAAAAAGATCAGTGGTCACCAGGGGTTGAGGGAAGGGGGAGAGGGATGAATAGACAGAGCACAGAGGATTTTTAGAGCAGTGAAAATAACTCTGTGTGATGTTATAATGATGGATACATACCTTTATGGGTTTGTTCAAACCCACAGAATATATAACACCAGGAGTGAACAATAATGTAAACTATGGACTGTGGGTGATTATGATGTGTCAGTGTACGGTCACTCTGGTTTTTGCTTTTAAAGTATCATTCTGGTTAGTGATGTTGATAATGGAGGAGGTTATGTAAAAGATTAAACAGTTAAAGAACATAGAAGATAAGTCCACTAGGTCACAACTGTTGTGTACTAGGACTATCAGAAAGAGACGCAGCCACAACAAAGAGGAGAAAGTGATCTCCCTAAAAGAGGAAAATGTCAAGATAAAAAAAGATGGCACCATCTGAGAATCTAAAAAGTCCCTGAGTGCTAAATGGAATAAATAAAAAGTTCATGAATAGAAACACACAATTGAAACTTCAGATTTCTGAGATAAAAGGAAAAAATCCTTCAAGAAATACTCATATTCTTTGCACCAGTACTGTTTATCTACAACGCAGAGACCCATTACTGTCAATGAACTTCTCAGCAAACATGATTCGAAAAGTCAGTGACATCATGTTTTCTAGCTTTGAATGGATTTTTTTTTTGATCCTAGATTTCTATATACAGCCAACATGAATCACATGCAGACATATTCATACATGCTAGGATACATATACTCTCAATTGAAAAATAAAATTCTAAAAGAAATATTTAACTATAATGAGATACATCCATACATCTCATACATAATGAGATACTACTATACATACACCAGAAAGGCTAAAATAAAAAAAATTTTAAAAAAAACTGTCAAGTAAAAAAAACAATGTGTCAAACACATGTGGAGAAACTAGGAACACATACATTGTTGGTGAGAGTATAAACTGCTGCCACCACTATGGCAAAACAATTTGGCACTTTTCTGTAAAGTTCTCTATAAGCCCAGAAAAAGGCACTCCTAGGTGTATAAATGAGAGAAACAGAAGCATAAGCGCATGTCAAGACTTACACACAACTGCCCATAGTAGCTTTTTTCATAATAGCCGAAATTAAGGAAAAATCCAAATGCCCATCAACAAAAGAATGGGGAAAAAAAAGATTTTTGGTATATTCATGAAATGAAATTCCTCTGTAGAAAAGAACCAACTACAGATACCCACAACAACATGGATAAATCTCAAAAACATTATGTTGAGCCAAAGAAATCAGTCACAAAGGACTCCAAAGGTCCAGTTCCATTTAAGTTCTTTCCAGAAGAGGTCAAAATTAACTATGGTGCTAGAAGTCAGAATAGGGGTTACCTTGGAGGAGAGGGAATAGCTGACTAAAGAAGAGCAGAGGAGAACTTTCCAGAATAAACGGATGTTTGTCCTGAGATTTGTACACTTAAGATTTGGGCATTTTCCTCCACATGAACTATGCCTCCATAAAGGTATCTACAAAGGAAAAAAAAATCAAGAGATAAAATTCACCAGTTTTAATGATTGGGTGTAAAAATAGGGAGAGATGGGAGGGCGGATACACAAATACGATTCTCAGGAATCTTCAATGCTGTCAGCTGAGCCTGAGAATAAAGGGTCATGAACAAAAGTGTCAGAGCTGGAGTTCTCAGCCAATAGCACATGATGACAGGATGGACTTTGTTGTAAGTAACTCCATACCATCAACAGCTTCCAAAGTTGCAAATGGTCTGTTTTATATTTTTAAATCAGTACGTGAGGATTTTCGATGATAGCCATAAGGAGGGCATTCTAACAAATTCATATTCCAATCTCTGATGGAAAATTACAGGGTAAAAATTCAGCCAACAAAATAGGAATGTGCATCACCTATAGTTTACCTATGCCACAGTGACCTCCTGGAGAAATGAAAAGCATTCACGTGCTTACAGGACACGTTTATGATTATCCTGAAATAAAATAAACAGAAGTTCAGAACAACATAGTAGTTTAAAAGGAGACAGTTTAGCAAAACGAGGAAAAGAAAAAATTCAAGCAAGAACATAGAGTAAGACAAAAAAGCAGCAGTGTGGTTAAGCATGATCCAGAAGAAGAGAGGAAAGTTCAAAAGCAAGGAAGACAGGTACCCTTGAACACTGATGGTCAAGGCATCTCCCGCCAGGTAGCTGAAGTTTAAGGACACGAGATTATGTTTTCTTCTCTATGGATTCAATCAGATTAATTTAGCTCTTTCGGCTTCCCTGGTGGCTCAGATGGTAAAGAATCTGACTGCAATGTGGGAGGCCTGGATTCTATCCCTGGGTTAGGAAGATCCCCCGGAGGAGGGCATGATAACCCACTCCAGTATTCTTGCCTGGAGAATCCCCCCGGACACAAGAAGCCTGGCAGGCTACAGTCCATGAGGTCACAAAGAGCCAAACTTGACTGAATGACTAAGCACAGCACAGCTAGTGATTACTTAATGAAAATATTACAATAGTTGAATTAAACTTGAAATTTAGACTCAATCTTGAGATGGATAAGAAAAGAATTATCATCTTGCCAGGAAAAAAGAAGAAAAAAATTTGAAAGTGTGTGGAGGTGAGAGCTCGATGGAGATGTTCGTGAGCTGACTTCCATTTCTGTCACTAGCGAGTGTCAATAGACAAATGTCTACATTTCAAAAATGAACTGAGGTTTGATAATATTATTTTAGGTCATGAAGATCACCATTATAAAAGTTAAAGATAACACCTAGAGGGGGAAGGAAGAGTTGCAGGTATAAAGGTAGTAGAGAAAATGCACTGAGTTCTTCATAACTCATGGCCTGAAGACAACAGATACTATCTATAGTCGATAAAATAAGACAGGAATATGCAATAGTATTTGAAATAAATATTAACTACCTGTGAAAAAAAGTGAAAGTGTTAGTCACTCAGTTGGGTCCAACTCTGCGACTCTTTAGACTGTAGCCCACCAGGCCACTCAGTCCATGGGATTTTCCAGGCAAGCATACTGGAGTGGGTTGCCATGCCCTCCTCCAGGGGATCTTCCTGACCTAGGGACCAAACCCACATCTCCTGTGTCTCCTGCATTGGCAGGAGGGTTTTTTTACCCACTGAGCCATCAGGTAAGTACCTAACTACCTGTATAACTTAAAAATAATTAGAAATCATCATCTCTGAGAGTGAGTGATGGATTCAAGACAAGAATGGAAGTTTAAAAATGTTAACTTTTTAGTTCCTTTGGATGGCTAAAATTAGGACCATGATGGAGCAGATATTAAATTTATATATTTTTTTCTTTGAACCTATTTGCAGGGCAGCAATGAAGGTGCAGACATAGAGAACAGAATTATGGACAAGGGAGGAAGAAGTGGGTGAGATGAATGGAGAGAGTAGAATGGAAGCATATACACCACCATATGGAAAGTAGATAGCTAACAGAATTTTGCTGGATGACTCAGGGGACGTATTTGCTTTTATTTTTTTGTTTGTTTAGGGTTGCTCTGGTGGGAGAGGCAAAAGCCTCCCCAACTTCCTCCCCAAGCTTTCGCTTGGTATCTTCCATGCCTGCCCTCTTCTGCTTTAGCTTTGCAGGAATTTTTGGTCAGAAGTCAAGCCTCCAAGGTTCCCATATAGTAATTCCTGAGATCACATATGGAAACTACCCACTGGAGGGTTGAGAAGCCGCTGAAGCAAATCTGAAGGCTGGTTGCCTCCTTGTGCTACATTGAATATTTCTTGGGGACACCAGGTAAGGCCAGAATGACACCAACTTGCTCACAATCATTCTAAGGGATTAGTTAAAAAATTTATAGCTAATAGAAAGTAAATGACAACAAAGGGATTAACATAAACAAGACAGCTGACCCCTCTCACTCACTCCCCTTCACAGTCACACTCAGGCCTCCTGTGTCCATGGAGGAGCTTCCTCTCAAGCCAGGTTCTCAACTCTGAGAGGTGAAGAGGTGCATCTAGAAATGCATGGGCAGTGTTTGCCTGTGAAAGAGCTGAGTCACAAGTCAAGGATGCCAAAGATGGTACAATGTGCAGGGCCCTTCATCCAGAAACTGCCCTACCTGACACAGCGATGGCAACCCTTCAGTAACACCCCACTGCGGTGACACTCTGGCCTCTCTGCCCACCTCCTTCCCTGCCCTGGGGGAGCAGTGACTTCTCTTAACTGGCGGCTCTGGGAGAAGGAATGAGGAGGGCAGCTCAGGCCATGGTGGGATCAGGCCTGGGCACCTGCCAGCCTGAAAAGGGTGTACGGGGCAGCCTACACTTCGCTGGCAGTGGACTGCTCAACAGGCTCTGGTCTCATGGGAAGACCTGGAGTCCTCCCGTATCACAGCCTGGCTGGGAAAATCTGTTAGTTCCAGTGGAGTGTTAACAAGCCCTTTGGGACACAGATCTGAAGCCATGGTCGACAGTCACTTCTGTCAATAATAGAGACAACAGTTTTATCTCCATTTGTCTCTCTGCTATGTCTTATTTTCCAACTGTTTGGAACAGGGAAAGGAATCAAGGAATGTTAAGGTTAAAAATCAAGGTTAAAAAACATGTTTGAGAGACTTAAAATAGTGCAGGATGTAAATGTTCATGGTCTAGTTTTTTAGTGATCGTAAATGTCAAAATACCCATCATTTGGAATGATTTATTTACATCGTATGAATCTCAGGATATTTAAATGGTGTTTTTATTTTTAACATGGCACCTAGCCTGGACTTCCCTGGTCACTCCGAGGTAAAGAATCCACCTGTCAGTGCAGGAGATTCCGGCTCGATCCCTGGTCTGGGAAGATCCCAAATGCCGCGGAGCGACTAAGCTCATGCACCACATCTATTGGGCCTGCGCTCTACAGCCTAGGACCCACGGCTATTGAGCCCACGTGCCACGACTACTGAAGCCCCCATGCTCTGCAACAAGAGAAGACGTTGCGATAAGCCGGCACACCACGACTACAAAATAGGCCTACTTACCGCAACTAGAGAAAGCCCATGCTCAGCAACCAAGACTCAGCACCGTCAAAAATAAATAAATAAACATTTTTAAACATAAAATTGCACCTAGTCTAACTCTAAACATACTTACTTGCTGCTGCTGCTGCTAAGTCACTTCAGTCGTATCTGACTCTGTGCGACGCCATAGACGGCAGCCCACCAGGCTCCGCCGTCCCCGGGATTCTCCAGGCAAGAACACTGGAGTGGGCTGCCATTTCCTTCTCCAATATACTTGAGGCTGCTTTAAAAAAAAATACGTACAATTGTGCAAGCTTTTCTTTCTTGCTTTAAGATACAGAGTTTGGAAGATCAAGCCCCAATAATAAGATAAAGCACGCTCTATGGTCTTGTCCAATTTTTAAAAGTAGGCAGCAAATTAGGTACTAAACTTTCATGTGGCCAAAGCAGAAAGAAAAACAGTTTTGATACTGATTTTGATCACTGAATATAAGATTTAAATATATTTTGATTGATTTTACACATACACGCACCCTAGTCAGTGTACCTGTTGTTTTGGAAAAAATCAGAATTTCTAGCATTGATGCCTGAGCATTGATTTCTTCAGAAGTCTTCATAAGGGGCGTATTGGCTGATGTGATGGCTATTCCTCCAACAGCACCTCTAAAGCAAACATAGCAGTGAATTACTTTCAGCTGTTTCTTGTGATTTTCTTCAACACAAGCCATAAGCATGATGCCAAAGCATAATTTAATAAAATATCTCCTTCAGAGACCAAGACAATCTCTCTCCCAACTCCTTGGGATCCTCCTCTGCATAATCTAGAAAAAAAAAAAAAGGGTGTGTGTGCCTAGAAAGCCACTCTTCATCAATGCAGGAGAGGAGCTGATGGCTAAAGTTTTCTGTTTTGTCCCGAGGGCACACAGCTGTGAAATGAACTCCATAATGCTCCCCACAAGGTTGCAATGAGTTGAAGCACCAACCTGCCTTACTCAGGGCAGTCGGAGAGACAGCCTGGCAAGACATTCTTGTACCTGTTTCCCTACTGTTTCACTCCCTTTTCCTGCATCCCTGTTCTCTGGGACCACATTCCCAAGTAAACTAGCTGCAAATAAGACTTTATACCAGGCTCTACTTTGGGGAGAACCTGGCTAAGACATCTGTCTCTAGCATATTTTACTGTGTTCCCACTTATATGGATTTACAGATTTTTCTCCCTTAATTTTAATAAAATTAACCTTCACATAACAAATATTTTTAATAGATTCATGCAGCAAATCTACTGATGGAAGACAAACTGAGAATATAAGCACAAGATGATAAGAAACAGAGAAGGTGATTCTTTTCTCACACTCCAGATGAATACATCAGCTACAGAGGAGAAGAAATAGTTTTTTAGTGTTAATACTAAATTAAATAAAATACTTTTATCCTTGTTTCATTCTTTTAAAATTCCATTTTAGGTATATGTTTTATGAGGTATTTGTGTGAGTAGAGCAACCTATATATAATTTATAAATAAATAAATGTACATACATATATTGGGAGCATGTGCTCAAAGTTTTCTGCTGATAAAGTAGAAGATGAAAGAAAGTTTGGAGAGTGCTGGTCTAAATAAATTAAAATGAGTTGGCCCTTCTATTTCCCTTATTAACCTTGACTAAGGATGAGAAGGTGTAAGCAGGACGGTTGTTTAGAAAAGTTGCCCTCGTAATCCACACTGCTAATCAGAACAAATTCACTGATAGACAAATAATTTCTTTTTTTTAAATTTCTCTTTTTTTAAAATAAAATTTTTACTTTTCAAGAGTAGTTTTAAGTCCACAGCAAAACTAAAAGGAAGGTACAGAGGTTCCCTATATGCTCTTTCCCTATATGCTCTCTGTCCCCACACTTGCATGATCTCCCAATTTATCAGCATCTCCCCCCTCCAGAGTGGTGCGCTTGTTCCAAAAGATGAACTGACACAGACACATAATCACCCAAATAGACTTTAGGTTCACTTTTCATGTCACACATTTTTTGGGTTGGGACAAATGTACAATAATAAACATCTGTCATGATAGCCTCATAAGAGTATTCACTGCTCTAAAAACCTTCTGTGATATGATTTTTCTCTTATTTTTCATATCTTGGAAAAGGTTTTTTTTAATTTGAACTCAAACACATGAAACATTCCCCTATCCTAATCCCTTATTTTAAAGCAAAAAGATGTACTATCCTTGAAATTTCTTCATTGATTTTATTCGGAATAAGTACTATGCTCCAAATAAAGATCAGTCAGTCAGTTCAGTCGCTCAGACTCTTTGCGACCCCATGAACTGCAGCACACCACACCTCCCTGTCCATCACCAACTCCCGGAGTTTACCCAAACTCATGTCCATTGAGTTGGTGATTCCATCCAACCGTCTCATCCTCTGTCGTCCCCTTCTCCTCCCGCCCTCAATCTTTCCCAGCATCAGGGTCTTTTCAAATGAGTCAGCTCTTCACATAAGGTGGCCAAAGTATTGGAGTTTCAGCTCCAACATCAGTCCTTCCAATGAACACTCAGGACTAATCTCCTTTAGGATGGACTGGTTTGATCTTCTTGCAGTCCAACGGACTCTCAAGAGTCTCCTCCAACACCACAGTTCAAAAGCATCAATTCTTCAGCACTCAGCAAAGAAAGCTAGTCCAACTCTCACATCCATACATGACTACTGGAAAAACCATAGTCTTGACTAGATGGACCTTTGTTGGCAAAGTAATGTCTCTGCTTTTTAATATGCTGTCTAGGTTGATCATAACTTTCCTTCCAAGGAGCAATCATTTTCTAGTTTCATGGCTGCAGTCACCATCTTCAGTGATTTTGGAGCCCAAAAAAATAAAGTCAGCCACCGTTTCCACTGTTTCCCCATCTATTTGCCATGAAGTGATGGGACCAGATGCCATGATCTTAGTTTTCTGAATGTTGAGTTTTAAGCCAACCTCTTCACTCTCCTCTTTCATTTTCATCAAGAGGCTCTTTAGTTCTTCTTCGCTTTCTGCCATGAGGGTGGTGTCATCTGCATATCTGAGGTTATTGATATTTCTCCTGGCAATCTTGATTCCAGCTTGTGCTTCATCCAGTCTACAATTTTTCATGATGTACTCTGCATATAAGAATAGACAATAAGAATATGGACACAGTGAGTAGTTTATTCATTGATTCTACATTCACTGAAGATTAACTATGTGCTCCATGAATAGAACAACTGTGATCATAAGGGCCTCCCCACTGTTGGGAGAGGAGGCAACTAGACAGATTCATAAAATACAGTGTAATGGGTGCTATTACAAACTACTGTATAGCTTTTCATGTCTGCATACAGACACAAACACCTACGTACACATCAACATGTATATATGTATATAACACATACTATGTTAGAAAGATATAATTATAATACTTATACATTGGTAATATATAACACGAATGCAATGTATAATAAATAATATATATTATTTATTATATAGGATATACTATAATATATTGTAATAATTATATAATAATTAATGGAATTATATAATGATTATATTATTATATTATAGTAATTATATGTAACATATATTATATAAATATATATTTATAAACTATGAATATATTAATATATTATATATTTATAAATATTATATATGTATTTATAACATTTATATTTAATATATAAATATTAATATATTGTTTAAATATTAATATTATATTAATATTATATGTTTATTTATCATTTATATTTATAAATATATATTATATTATATATAAAATTATTTAATATTGCATAACAATATTCTAATACATTATAAATTATAATATATTATATAATATTATATGATACTATATTATATAATAAATAATATTACAATAATATATATATTATATATAACATGTTATATATAATATATATGTTATGTTATATATATTTAATATATATTAAATATATATTTAATTTATAATATATTGTATTGTATATATTATATATGTATATATGTTATATACATACATATGTATATATGTTGTATATATAACATATATATATTTAATCTATATTATTATATATATTATATATGTATTTATGTTATATATACATATATATGTTATATAATATATAACACAATGGAATATAATATATTAATATATATAATATAATATATAATTATATAATACATTATACATAAATATATAATATATAATATATAATTAACAGATACAATAATATAATAAATATTATATTCTATTATATAATACATATAATAATGTATATTATAATAATTATAAGATTATTATAATATATTATAGTGTATTATATATACTATAGTGATAAATATAATATATAATATATTATATATTATATATCATATTATATAATATATAATATATATATAATTTATATAATATATAATATAATATAATATATAATTATATAATATATAATTAAATAATAATATATCTAATATATATCATACTATATAATATACTGTATATTATATATATTATACTATATAATATACTTATATATATAATTATATAATATATACACTATAGTGATATATATTATTAGAATACTATAATATTACTATAATAATATAATATATTATTATATATTACTAATATATTACTATAGTGTATATATTATATACTATAATATATAATATATAATCACAGATTTAAATACAAGTTTATATTTACGAAGCTTTATTTGTGCCACTAGGAGTAAGAGCACTTCCTCCCTGCCATAAGCATGTATTAAACATTTCCTGAGCACATCATCTAAACCCAAATAACTATGCTCTAAGTCATGTAAGGAAATTAAATATTCATATATTTATAGTTGCATTTGTATGACATTCAAGAACAGCAAAAATCTTTGGATTAGAAATAAGAATAGTTGTCATTTTTGGCATCATTTTGACTGGTATAGAGCTCAGGGGGTAATTCTTTCATGCTGAAATTCTTTCTAAAATATCTCGATTTAGGCAATTGTTTTTGTTTAGTTGCTTAATGATGTCCTACTGTGCAACACCATGGACTGTACCACCAGGCTCCTCTGTCCATGGCATTCTCCAGGCAGAAATACTGGAGTGGGTTGCCATTTCTTCTCCAGGGGATCTTCCTGACCCGACTGAACCCACACCTCCTGCATTGGCAGGTGGGTGCTTTGTCACGGAGCCATCAGGGAAGCCCAGTATCCTGGCCTGGAGGATTCCATGGACTGCACGGGGTCACAGAGAGTTGAACACGACTGAGCGACTTTCACGTCACTTTACTCCCACTTGGTAGTAAGGTTCTGTTGAACCCTTGCTCTGCCACATGGCAGGAAATAAAATCTCAGCTCCTGGTTTTCTCAGTTATTTCAGGTTTAGGCTTAGTCCTGCTTCCCAGATGGGGAGATGGTTTAGGTGGTATGGTTAGGAAGTGACCAGGCTGGCCGCATCCAGGGGATCTACCTTGTCTCACCAGAATTCCACCCTGAAGGGCCTGCTGATGTCATCCCGCATACTGGCATTCACCGCTCAACCCCCGGCTCCAGTGTCCACTGCACATTAGCACCACACTGAAAGAGGCAGACGTGTTTTAGCTTGGCAGGAGCTAAATGCGCTTATCATTTAAAATAGGCCATAGATTTTTTATCATTTTTTTCTTTTTTTTTAATTTTAATTGAAGGCTAATTACTTTACAATACTGTGGTGGGTTTTGCCATACGGTCACATGAATCGGTCATGGGTGTACATGTGTTCCCCATCCTGACCCTCCCTCCCACCTCCCTCCCCATCCCATCCCTCAGGGTCATCCCAGTGCACCAACCCTGAGCATTCTGCTTCATGCATCGAACCTGGACTGGCAATCTATAAAATAGACAATAGATATTTTAAAATAACTTTAGGGAAATGCTAGGTCCTACAACACCTCTAACCAAGTGTTCACCAATGTGGGACACTTGCTGGATCTAAGTCCTCAGTTGCTGTTTGACCACCTTCCTTCTGCCACTAATCTTCCTTTGGTTGCCCAAAGATTCCCTTCCTCCAAAACTAACTACCAAGAGAGTTGGAACACAATAAAATCAAAAGCTAGATTAGCACATCATAAAGGGCTTCATTTTCCACATAACAATCAAAAGAAAGAATGGGGCAAGGCAGACGTGGGGAGGTACGACAGAGGGTAACAATGGCAATAGCAATAAAAGCTATGTTTATTATACACTAGCTGCTCTCTGGAGAATCCCCACGGACAGAGAAGCCTGGCAGCCTACAGTCCATAGGATCCCAAAGAGCTGGACATGACGGAAGCGACTTAGCACAGCGCTGTGCCAAGACTATTTTTAATCATGGGAAAGTTTCTTACTTTTGGTACTGTTTCATATAATTGTTTTTTCTTTAATGGGAAACAACAGCAAATGGGGAAGGAAATAGTCTACTTCTCTTACTAGCAATCAACTCTGTGCTGCTTAGTTCAAAGCAGGACTTCCTCCTTGGTCATGAAGTTCTCATACATTAGCTCCACGAATCCTCATAACAACTCAGGGAGGCAGCCCCACCATCACCTCCATTTGAAAGACGAGTGCATAGAGTCTTACGTGAGACAGATACATGGCTCTTGTTGAAGCCACCATTGTTCTGGGTCTATGCACTGCACTCAGATCTCCTACAGTCTGGGACAGTCATTGGCTGTCTTGTTTTTGCTGGCCAGGTCTATCTCCTCCTCTAGGGCCATCATTCTTATTACGGCATTGTTAGTGTACACACCAAAAGCCATACAATAATCATGGAAAGGGTATATACAGCTAGGAATTTAACTAATTGATTTTTTTCTTTACAGCACAGCAAAATTGAGAAAATACAAATTTCCATATACCCACTGTCCCCACTCTTACAACCTCCCCCATGAACAACATCCCGCCCACCAGACTGTTACATTTGCTACATTTGATAAAGCTACATTAATTGCCACATCATAATCACCCAAAGGCCATAGTCTATGTTAGGGTTCACTGTTTGTATTGTTCATTCTATAGGTTTGAACAAATGTATAGGGCCACATAGATTTCCCTAGGGGCTCAGTGGTAACAAATCTGCCTGCTAATGTAGGAGATGCAGTTTTGATCCCTGGGTAGGGAAGATTCCCTGGAGAAGGAGACGGCAACCCACTCCAGAATTCTTGCCTGGGAAATACCATGGACAGAGGAGACTGGTAGGATGCAGTCCACAGGGTCACAAAGAGTTGGACGTGACTTAGCAACTAAACAGCAACAACATAGTAACACATATCCATTACTATAATACCATGCACAGTATTGTCACTATCCTAAAAATCCTCTGCACTCTTGCTTTTTCAACCATTCCCCTGCCCCTAACCCCTGACCATCACTGATCTTTTCACTGTCTCCATAGATTTGCTCTTTCCAAAATGTCATATAGCTGGAATAACCAGCTGGTACTTTTAAAGAGACTTTGAGCAACTACTTACGGAGGTGGCCAGGGTTCAAGGAAGTAACAGGGACGCCAAGGTACCCAGGGACTAGCAACTTGAGAAGCCATTACCACCTGCAGGCTTGAAGGTGCTATGAGGACTTCCCTGGTGATCCACTGGTTAAGAATCTGCCTGCCAATGCAGGGGACATGGGTTCAGTCCCTGGTCTGGAAGATCCTGTATGCCACAGGGCAACTAAACCTGTTCACCACATCAACTGAATCCCAAGCACACACTAGAGCCTGTGCTCTGCAACAAGAGAAGCCATTGCAAAGAGAAGACCTTGCACGGTAACTAGAGTAGCACCTACTCACTGCAACTAGAGAAAGCCTGCATGTAGCAACGAAGACCCAACACAGTCAAAAAAAGGAAAAATGATGTTACCAGAGCTTGGTTCAGAGTTAGCACCATGCAGAGGGGCTGTTTGAGGGAGGTCGAAGTCACAAAGGGATACAGATGCAGCCCTAATCAGGCCAAGTCATGAAAAAGCAGGAGGAATAAATATCCAGCCCTTTCTCCCTCTTCCACCTTCAAACTCCCAGCTGGTGCCTCCTACTGGCCAACTAGAAGTCAGGGGGCAAGAGGACTTGGGTGACAAACATCGTTCATAGGGATCAGCTTTCCGGGGTTCAGAGCGGAGTCTAGAAATGTGGAGAAAAGATCTAGGGGCAAATGGAGAATTATCCACCCAATGAACATCCTGAATTCACTATCTGTTAAGCCTTAAACAATCTGTTCACCATGAAAATTTTAATTCACTTTGTGAGTACAACTGGCAAAGAGGGAGCGTATTTCTATAAAGAAACCATGTCCATTTTTAGATATTTTCTAACATGTAGATGCTTTAGACTCAATTTTATTTTTGAAGTGGACAATTTTTACATTGAAAGCACAAGCTGGTGAATCTGTTCTTTCCCTCAGTGAATGTAGAGTTAAGTGCGCCTTGGTTTGAAGACAAACTGCTGTCCTTCAGACTCTTCAGCCAGTTCTCATATTTTCTTCTAAATGAACCAAATCAAATTAGCGAAAAACAAGGATTGAGGAACTATACAACAAATGCTTTTTTTTTTTTTTTTTTTTTTGCCTGCTTGCTTTTTTTTCCTCTTTTTGACCAGAAGTGAGAACCAAGGAGTAGAAACGGGGAAATTTTCTGTCACAGGACGTATCTGTTATATTGTTGGACCACAGACTCTTAACCACGAAAAAAACCTTAACAATCATCTAGTCTTGTGTTTTTAAGCCCTTTTACTTGGGAGGCCCCTTGTTCATATGCCTATGTGAAAATCCGTTCTGTGAAAGAATTTTAATAATAGTTCATAGGGCCTATTACTGTGCTTTGTACTTTGCCAGAATTATCTCATTTCATCCTGTCTAAAACCTTAAAAGTGAGGTTTGTTTTTTTTCCCTTATCTTCCAGTTGAAAAAGGGAGACACCGAGGGTCAGAGAGATGGCCGAGGTCATGTTGCCAGCGGTTGTGGCATGTGATATTCAAAGTCAGGGCTCCTGACTCCACGGCCTGTGTCTCTACTGTCAGATAGAAGCAGAGTGCTTTAGTTAAAGCAGAGTGTGAATTCATTGCCTCATTCCCCCCTTAACCCTGACTTTACCCTTGGCCACCTGGGGCGTTGTTTAAAAAACACCCATCCAAGCCTAACACTTGATAACTTAATCTGTTAGACTATCATTGACATCACTCTATGGAAAAACAGTCCTAGGCTTCTCAAATACGACCTCACTCATTTTCTCTCCTCTGCAAAGTACTTAGATGTAATTCCCCTGTCATCAATATGCACATGCAATTTCATCTTTGGCTTCTTTTAAGCTAAATCTATTTTCTATAAAAATTCTCATGTATAAATTCAGACATTGGAGCAACCAAGTTTAACAGCTGTTTATCATTTTTATAGAATACTTCTTAACACAACTTCCTACTCTGTATTCCATGGAAGCCTGGTTCCTGGTGATATTAATAGGTGTCTGCAATAAAAAGTGTTTTTTTAAACCAGCGTTCATGTTTATATTACATGTAAAATGTATATATATGTTCATGATACATTTGGGAAAAGGTACGTATGCCCTTCTCACAATGTCTCTCCGCACCTGCCTATCACATACAGATTAGAAAATTAAAGGTGGTAAAAAGTCATATAAGACAGCGATGGACATGACCAGGCTTAGCCACCTGATTTAACCATAGAATCCTGTTGTATTCTATTGATCCCCTATATATTATCCCCTGTGGAGCAGATCCACTGCTCTACAGACCCAGCAGATAGAACCCTACTCTAAACCACCTAAGCTTGGTCCTTTATCAGTGGTTGTGGGGCCCTTTCTTCAAAGATGAGGAAGTGGACATTCGAGTCACCTGGTTGGCTAGCAACACCAGTTAGGATCATAGCTCAGGTCCCCTGATAACTTTTACAGAAATCCTTGTAATAAAATTGGCTGTTATATATGGGTACATATTCTGATATTTCCCAGCTGGTGAAGAGCATGTCAGCACAATGCCCGTCCCTATGGTCACCTAAGGTCACCTGGTAACCTGGTGGCCCCAAGCAACTGAATGAGCTGCAGAGGATGGCGCAGCTTTGCCTCCAAATCCTAAGCTGCTCTGCTGGGAGGCACCGATAGGAGGCGCACCAGTGGCTCAGAACAGCATTCCTCTGCCAAGCAGGCATGCAAGCACTGCCCAGTCAGCAGCCTGATTCCACAGTAGTCTTCTGGTGTTCTAGACCCTGAAGAAAATCGATGGCTTTTGGGGTTACACAGTCAGAGGGTTACAAATGAAGGTGACACAGAGCCTCAGCCAATGCTTGCTAAGGGCAAAAGGAATGTGTGGTGGGTGAAGGAATATGGCGGTTATAAACATCAGCTAAGATCACAGACCAGCCACGGAAACCAGGACTATAGTTAATAGTTGTGAGCGTTCTTCCTTTTTTGACATGAATATATGGGTTTATATACAAACCAGTTTTTCCCCTCTGCCGTTGCTCTAGCCGTTAACATAAGATGTATTAACAGTGAAAGTGTTCGTCACTCAGTTGGGTCCAACTCTTTGGGATCCCATGGACTGGAGCCCGGGGCTCCTCTGTCCGTGGAATTCTTCAGGCAAGGAGAATACTGGAATGGGTGGCCTTTTCTTCTCCAGGGACTCTTCCTGACCCAGGGATAGAACCCGGGTCTCCTGCATTGTAGGCAGATTCTTTACCGTCTGAGCTATAGGAGTTAATCTCATATTTTGTTATTTAAATTACAGGATATCCAAAGGTCATTGACTCACCTAGAAAAGAAACCACCCAAAAATGGACTGTGGAGGATTTGGCATCTTTCTGGATGTGTGAGACAAATTGTATTGTGTTTCTCATTGTTTAAGCTGCTACCTATCGAAGAAACACTGGGTGTGAGATGGGAAAGAGATGAAAAGGAGTCTAATTCAGCTAGCATTCATATGAACTTAGAAATAATACTGCCTTTGTCCATGCAACATGATTCAGCATCCTTGAAAAGTAAGTGTGCCGATAAGTTTCAAGGAAATTGATGCCTTTGCCCTGGAGGATTAATAACCAACTGTCACCTGGTAGGGACGGGGGTGGGGGACTCACATTCTCTCAGGCTTCTTAGAACTTACAAGCAGCAGAGACTTGTTGTTGATACCAGGAGATGGTGGGGGAGGTTCTGTGCAGAAATGATTTCTGGTGCCAGGTGACTCATTTTTAAACAACTTCCACATTTTGGCAGATGGTGATAATGCCAGCGCTTAACGATAGAGCTGAGCAAATCAGGACGGCATGTTTCCACACTTCTCAGATGCTTATTTCTAAACAGTATGTTAAAACCACATCTCTGGGTACCTCTCTCTGCAGTGAGTCATGGAGCCTAAGTGAGGCTGCTGCCTCTGGAGTCCACGCTGGCAATGGAATCCTACAGTGGACCACACTGAACAGACTACAGAGAAGATTCAGACACTCATTTTTCAGATGCTGAAAACCTCAGGCCATAGAGAACATTTACTACAGACATTTTCTGTCTTGGCCATTTCTCACATGAATACTGACCTACTGAAAGGACTTTCACCCTTATCAAATTCTCATGTATTTCAGGCAAATAATATCATGTAACCATAGAACTTATGGGATGGAAGGAATTTATGGTCATTGAGATCAGGGCAGAAATAACTCTTTGCTGAATATTTTGTGCTCCCTGTCCTATGATGCAGAGTTGATGCTGAAATATGTCTGCCCAGGGAGCCAACATATTTCCTAAGGCCCCTTCATTTGTGCAAAGATATGTGAGTAGTGTTGGCCAATAGAAAGTGAGCAGAAGTAACATGTGTCATTTCTGTCCAAAACAGCTAAGAATAGGCTATGTTATTTCTTCTCCTCTCTCCTTCATCCTGGATATAGAGGTGCTTAAGCCTTTAAGGGATGGCAAAGCCATGAGATAAGACATGCCTGGGTCACTTAGAGAGTATCATACTGACTGAAGTAAGTCAGACAGAGAAGTATCACATGACATCCCTTATATGTGGAATCTAAAAAGAAATGATACAAATGAACTTACTTACAAAACAGACTCGCAGACATATAAAATGAACTTATGGTTTTTGGGGGGAAGGGATAGTTAGGGAGTTTGGGATGGTCACGTATTCACTGCTATATTTAAAATGGAAAACCAAGGAGGACCTGTTGTATAGCATATGGAACTCTGCCCAGTGTTATGTGGCAGTCTGAATGGGAGGAGGGGGCCTGGGGGAAAATGGATACATACACATGTATGGCTGAGTCCTTTCTCTGTTCAGCTGAAACTACCACAACATTGTTAATCGGCTATAGTGAAGTCACTTAGTTGTGTCCGACTCTTTGCGACCCTGTGGACTGTAGCCAACCAGGCTACTCCGTCCATGGGATTCTCCAGGCAAGAATACTGGAATGGGTTGCCATTTCCTTCTCCAGGGGATCTTCCCGACCCAGGGATTGAACCCAGGTCTCCCGCATTCCGGGCAGACGCTTTAACCTCTGAGCCACCGGATCGGCTATACCCCAGTACAAAATAAAAAGTTCAAAAGAAAAAGAAAAAAGAGAGAGACATGCTTGGGTCCCTGAATCACCACATGGATGAAAGCCACCAGAAACAATCTTCATCAGATTGTTGCGTAAGTAGCAAATACATTTTCACTGTGTTAAGCCACTGAAATTGGCAGTTTAATAACTACTGAAGCTAGCTAGCATTTCCCTAATTAACACAGAGACCGACTTCCATCTTCCTCTCTCCATTTGATGTTTTAATTCTCTTTAAAACTCCTCTCAGGGATATTAGTAGGAATAACCAGGAGCACTTGGTGTGATAGCTAAGAATATGGACACTGGTGTCAGGCAGACTAGGCCTTGAATTTAATTTTGTTAATATTTTTGTTGTTGTTCTCAGGTATGCAACAATGTTTATTCAGTTTTCTACATACTTCATGATTTCATTTATTTAAACATCTAGAACAAGCAAAAATATATTATGATCAGAACCAGAAATATATAGCTGCAAACCTATTTTTTAAATTCCATTTTCAATACTAAACTAGCTATGTGTTCTTGGCCGAGCCAATTAATTTCTCTGAGACTTGGTTTCCTCATTTGTAAAATGGGCATAATAGTAGTACTTAGGTCATAATGTTGTTGAGAGAAGTCAAGGAGCTCAATCACATAGTTCAGTTCAGTTGCTCAGTTGTGTCTGACTCTTTGCGACCCCATGGACTGTAGCACACCAGGCCTGCCTGTCCATCACCAGCTCCTGGACTTTACTCAAACTTATGTCCACTGAGTCAATGATGCCATCCAACCATCTCATCCTCTGTCATCCCCTTCTCCTTCAGCCTTCAATCTTTCCCAGCATCAGGATGTTTTCAAATGAGTCAGTTCTTCGCATCAGGTGGCCAAAGTATTGGAATTTCAGCTTCAGCGTCACTCCTTCCAATGAATATTCAGGACTGATGTCTTTTAGGATGGACTGGTTGGATCTCCAGGGGATTCTCAAGAGTCTTCTCTAACACCACAGTTCAAAAGCATCGATTCTTCAGTGCTCAGCTTTCTTTATAGTCCAACTCTCACATCTATTCATGACTACTAGGAAAACCAAAGCTTTGACTAGACAGAACTTTGTTGGCAAAGTAACGTCTCTGCTTTTTAATATGCTGTTTAGGTTGGTCATAACTTTTCTTCCAAGGAGCAAGCATCTTTTAACTTCATGGCTGCAGTCACTATCTGCAGTGATTTTGGAGTCCCAAAAAGTAGTCTCTCACTGTTTCCCCATCTACTTGCTATGAAGTAATGGGACCGGATGCCATGATCTTAGTTTTCTGAATGTTGAGTTTTAAGCCAACTTTTTCACTCTCCTCTTTCACTCTCATCAAGAGGCTCTTTAGTTCTTCTTCTCTTTCTGCCATAAGGGTGGTGTCATCTGCATATCTGAGGTTATTGATATTTCTCCTGGCAATCTTGATTTCAGCTTGTGCTTCATCCAATCCAGCATTTCTCATGATGTGCTCTGCATATATATTAAATAAGCAGGGTGACAGTATACAGCCTTGACGTACTCCTTTCCTGATTTGGGACCAGTCTGTTGTTCCATGTCCAGTTCTAACTGTTGCTTCTTGACCTGCATACATAAGGCACTAAGTATTCAAGGAATGAAGGATTTTGTTCTTACTGGCATTATACAGGTGATCATATAACACACGCTGGTGATAATATTAAATAGATAGACAGGTTTTTGTTGTATTGTCACTTTCCAGAGGGTCAGAGGAACTGAGGCATAGAAGCAGCTTCCCTGTTTAGATGTCAGGACCTTAGAAAACTGGGTGGGGTGGTGGAATAGCAGCATAGGTCCTAGGAGACTGGGGTACCAGGAACCCAGAAGGAATTAGCATCAAAGTCTCTGGGCATGAACACATCTTAACAACACTCAAGGGCCCTCAGCAGAGATGAGATAGGAGCTATTGTTTCCACGATGCACAGGTGAGGTCACGTGAGACATGAGAGGATGGAGGGCTCCCAAGGTAGGTCCATCTCTGACCGAGCCTCAGGAAACGGAGCCCTCCCCCATGGTCTCTAAGAAAATCTCAGAGATGCTCTCAGGTAACTTGGAGAAGCGGAAGCTCCAGCACCAGGGGAAGGCTTAGGAGGAACGCAGCTGGGAACTTGGGAGGGAGATGGAGAAGAGCAAGGGATGACAGGGCAGTTGAGAAGCCTATGCTCCCTAGGAGAACCAGCAGTTTCCTCCTTTGGTTCCTACAATTGTTCCACTGACTGCACTCAGGGCCAGAGGACCTTCTCCCTTCGTTCTTCTAGAAGAAGTGCAGGGTCCACACAGACTTCCTGCTGACCCCTCTGTCACCTGCTGCCCCAGGGCAGTCCTCCTTTGGCCTCAGGAGTCTGAAGGGAGACTCGCCCCTTCCTTCCTCTGCCCAGGAAGAGGCATTTGTTTGGAAAACAAATGCAGGTGTTTGACCCCAAACCACACCAGAGAAAGATGAGAACAGCCTGATCCCTGCTGTCGGATGCCTCCCGCCAAGCTACTAAAGAGCCTTCATGACACTGGATCCACCAGCTACTTCTGACGCCCTCTCTGAGAGAACCAGGGACAGAAAAGGAAAAGCAGGAACCGAGACTCCTCTCTAGCACCCCGGTGTCTGCCCTGAGTGACACCACTTTTTGCCTGGCTGTCCTTTGGTCATGCATTTGTATTGCTGCTGCAGTTTTCAAGTATTTTGGATCTGAACAGATGAGGGAAGGGTTTCTACCACGGGAGGGAGAATCAAGAAAATTTCAAATATAAGGCATTTTCCAGATTCCTCTCTTTATGCCAAAATAAAGTACCAGTATTCACCACAGCAAGCAAGAAAGGAGGGAGGGGGGAGGAGAGTTGGAGGGAGGGAAGGAAAGAGAAGGAGCTCTTCAAGTAAAGAGTGAAGCATCTTGTGTTTACCTTGAACTCTGGTTTTCAGCATTCCCCATACGCATGACCTGGAAGAAAATGAGGTCATGCGTTAGTGCATAATTGACCTGTCCCCCCCAAACACACACCTGAAGGAACCCATTCCAGCTTTGGATGATGAGATTGAACGTTTTCTTTTATACTGAGACAAAATCCAGCTGCCTCTGTTTCTCATCTCTGGTTCTCTCTCCTGTCTTGGGTCCATGTGGAACACATCTAATCGTTCACATATGAAAGTCTTTCCATGAGAGAGCGGAGGGAGAGGGTAAAGTTCTTAAAGATTAATTCTCCATAGGTGGCTTTCTCTTTTGCAGCAATACAAGGCAATGTCTTTCATGGCTGGTGTTTTGTTTTGAGGGATGCTAAAGTACTCGGGTTTGATCCCTGGGTCAGGAAGATCCTCTGGAGAAGGAAATGGCAACCCACTCCAGTACTCTCACCTGGAAAATCTCATGAATGGAGGAGCCCGGTAGGCTACAGTCCATGGGGTCGCAAAGAGTCGGACACGACTGAGCGACTTCACTTCAAAGGACTCTAAATCCCGAATTTTCTTTCCAAACTCTAGTCTCAACCTAATGCTTTTACTGTTACCTCTTCTGCCTCAGGGCCCCCTAATGTGGAGCAAAGGCTACAGGCAACATGACTCAGGATAGGTAAGTCTGGTGATCAGAGCATGAGGTGTGATTCAGTTTGTCTTGGGAAGCAGAAAGAGAGCCCCCAAATGCTGGAGATGTTATATCCAGTCCACACAGGCCACAGCCACCCTCTTTCCACCAACATCAAGGCCTCATGGGTGAGACAGGAACAGGAAACCTCCCTCCCCAGCAACACCTCCCTCCACCAATCCCATCTCAATGCTCAACCCAGCCTTCCCTAATCTCTTCACCTCTACTGAATTCTCCTTAGAGAAAACTTACTTTTCTCATTTTCTCAGCCTTCTACCCCAATCTTCCCAAGATGACAGATGTTGCTTGCCCACATGACACCCTTTTACCTTTCTCTTGGTAAAAGCTTCTGAGTTTCCTCTGATGAGCTATCCTCCTTGGTCCACACGGTTTACTGAACACTGACCACATACAACTCATCATCACAAAGATGAATGGAAGATTAAGACCTGACCAAGCAGAGACATGGGGACTGGCCCGGGGATGAATATGGAAAGAGGGTCTACACTGTGGATTTTGTTAGAACTACTGGAACGGATGTGCTGTGGTTGCTAAGCTAATAGGGCCTAAACCTGTAGCTGCAGACAGTCATCATCACCTGCTTTTAGAGGAAAGCCTACCCAACATGAAGCCAATACTAGGGGGTGAGGGACAAAGAAGTGAAGATAGACAGGCTTTGGCTTATGGCTGTTTGAGTTGAGTTTGTCTCTTGCATCCAAAATTACTCAGAATTCTCTCTTTTTTTTTTTTTTTTTTTTGACACTGTTGTTTTTTTTCTCTTTCTTTTTTATTTTTTAAATTATGAAAGCATGATAACACATTTACAGGAGAATTGGAAAAGGCTGAACAAGGTTACATATAGTTTCCACTATATATTATAGCTATTTTTTAAGTAGATAAATTAAGATTTTTAGTCGGAGTTGCAAAATCAAACTCTCAAAAATTAGTGGAATGAATAAATAGAGAAGTAGAAGGCTGTAGTAGACCTGAAAAGCAGTATGAACCAATTCAAGTGTATCCATAATAATGATGTATACAATTTTCACACAACAGTAGGATAAAAATTCTATGCAAATCCCCATAGACTATAAACTAGGAGACACTGAAACATATCCAGGGACATAAAACAAGGTGCAAAAGTTTCATGGTCTAAAGGTATTGAAGTCATACAAAGTCTTGTTCTCTTATCACTATATGTTATGTTAGAAATTATGTTAGAAATCAATATCAAAAGATATTTGAAAATAACCTACATATTTTCAAGTGCTATGTGACATCTACCAAGAGAGATCTTTGACTTAGCCACTGAAAGCCTCAATAAAGTTAAAAGACTGAAAAAACACAGGGTGATAGCAGAAAAGAAAGCATTTAAATGAGAAATTAGTATCAAATGAGAAATTAATATTAAAGATACTTTTAAAAATCCCATGTATCTGGAAATTGAATGTTCACTTTTAAATGATGGGTGTATATAAGAAGCCATAAATTAGAAAATTAGAAAATATTTGTAACAGAATAAAAATAGAAAGAGAATTTACCAGAATCTGTTGCATGCAGCTGAAGCTGCTCAATGCACTTAAATACAATCTGGGGGCTTGAATAAGATATGAAAATAAATATTGGACACTAGCATAAAACTTGTGAAATTTGAAGATCTGTACTTTAGTTAATAATATTGTATCACATATTAATTTCCTGGTTTTCTAAAACAACATAGTGTTTCTTTATATTCTCAGAATTGGATTAGAAGTTTCAAACCTTCTTCAATTTTTTAAAATCATTAAGATAATAAATATTCTAGACTTTCAGGAGTAATACTAGATGCCAAAATACATGGAACTGTATAAAAGTTTTGCAAAATTACTCAGAATTCTGGGTAACACTTGACCCCCATAATTCTCAAACTTTTTGGTCTCAGGACATCTTTGCACTTCAAAGAGCTTTTGTTTGTGTGAATTATTTTTATAGATATTTATCATATCAGAAATTAAAATTAAAAAATTTTGCAGTGTCACTTACAAAACTAACAACAAATTCATTAGGTGTTAATACAAATAACATTTTTATGAAAAATAACTCTATCTTCCCAAAACAATATATTTAGTGAGAACTATTCCCCTGTGTTACGTTTTTTCAACTTTCTCACAATGTCTGGTTTAATAGAACATAGCTCAATTCTCATGTATGTTTTTTCATCATGACATTGCCATATGTTGTTTTGGTTCAAGTATATGAAGAAAACCTGGCCTCACAGAGATATGTATTGTTTAAAAAGACAGAGAGATTTTAGTAGACTTTTTAGAGTTGTGGGTATTCTTTTTTGGCATTTTCCCCAAAACTTGACAAGTGGTAGTTTCTTAAAGATTTGTTACAATGTGGAATGTGAAACTATAAAAGGAGCTTTTCACATTCTATGCAATATATATTCATGAGAGAATGAGGGTGGTAAAAGGCAAAGTAATATCTTAGATTTAAGAGGAAAGTAGTTTTGACCTTGTAGACCTCCTGAAAGGTGGTCTTTATAAAGGGGGGGGTCCCTGGACCACACTTTGAGAACTATTGATACACCCCAAACCTCATCAACTCTGACTGTGTGCGTTTTTCTTTTCTTTTCTCTTCCTGGAGTATATAGTTGCTTTACAATGTTGTGTCAGTTTCTGCTTTTACAGAAAAGTGAATCAGGTACATGTATACATCTATCCCCTCGTTTTTTAATTTCCTTCCCATTTAGGTCGCCACAGAGCACTAAGTAGGGTTCCCTGTGCTGTATAGTTGAGTTTCATTCTCCCTGTGCTGCTTAATAGAGTCTCATATCTATTTTATACTCAGTAGTGTATATAAGTCAATCTCAACCTCCCAATCCATCCCACCTTATTTTTCTTTTTATTTTTTTTCCACCTTATTTTTCTAATTTAAACTTTTTTTTTTTAAGGTGGGTTATGCCTCATGGATTTCAGGATCTCAGTTCCCTATTCAGTTCAGTTCAGTTCAGTTGCTCAGTTGTGTCTGACCCTTTGCAACCCCATGGACTGCAGCACGCCAGGCTTCCCTGTCCATCACCAGCCCTCAGAGTTTACTCAAACTCAAGTCCACTGAATCGGTGATGCCATCCAACCATCTTGTCGTCTCCTTCTCCTCCCACCTTCAATCTTTCCCAGCATCGGGGTCTTTTCAAATGAGTCAGTTCTTCGCATCAGGTGGCCAAAGTATTCGCATTTCAGCTTCAGCATCAGTCCTTTCAATGAATATTCAGGACTGCTGTCCTTTAGGATGGACTGGTTTGATCTTCTTGCAGTCCAAGGGACTCTCAAGAGTCTTCTCTAACACCACAGTTCAAAAGAATCAATTCTTCGGCGCACAGCTTTCTTTATAGTCCAACTCTCACATCCATACATGACTCCTGGAAAAACCATAGCTTTGACTAGATGGACTTTGTTGGCAAAGTAATGTTTCTGCTTTTTAATATGCTGTGTAGGTTGGTCATAACTTTCCTTCCAAGGAGCAAGAGTCTTTTAATTTCATGGCTGCAGTCATCATCTGCAGTGACTTTGGAGCCCCAAAAAATTAAGTCTGTCACTATTTTCACTGTTTCCCCATCTCTTTTCCATGAATTGATGGGACCAGATGCTGTGTTCTTAGTTTTCTGAATGTTGAGTTTTAAACCAACTTTTTCACTCTCTTCTTTCACTTTCATCAAGAAACTCTTTAGTTCTTCTTCGCTTTCTGACATAAGGGTGGTGTCATCTGCATATCTGAGGTTATTGATATTTTCCCCTGCAATCTTGATTTCAGCTTGTGCCTCATCCAGCCCAACGTTTCTCATGATATACTCTGCATATAAGTTAAATAAGCAGGGTGACAATATACAGCCTAGACATATTCCTTTTTCAGTTTTTAACCAATCTGTTGTTCCATGGCCGTTCTAACTGTTGCTTCTTGACCTGCATACAGATTTCTCAGGAGGCAAATAAGGTGGTCTGGTATTCCCATCTCTTTCAGAATTTTCTAGTTTGTTGTCGTCCCCATAGTCAAAGGCTTTAGCTTAGTCAATGAAACAGAAGTAGATGTTTTTCTGGAACTCTCTTGCTTTTTCAATGATCCAGTGGATGTTGGCAATTTGATCTCTGGTTCCTCTGCCTTTTCTAAATCCAGCTTAAACATCTGGAAGTTCACGGTTCACATAATGTTGAAGCCTGGCTTGGAGAATTTTGAGCATTAGTTTACTAGTGTGTGAGATGAGAACAATTGTGCAGTAGTTTGAGCATTCTTTGGCATTGGAATAAAAATGGACCTTTTCCCATCCTGTGGCCACTGCTGAGTTTTTCAAATTTGCTGGCATATTGAGTGCAGCACTTTCAACAGCATCCTCTTTTAGGATTTGAAATAGCTCAGCTGGAATTCCATCACCTCCACTAGCTTTGTTCTTAGTGATGCTTCCTAAGGCCCACTTGACTTTACATTCCAGGATGTCTGGCTCTAGGTGAGTGATCACACCATCATGATTATCTGGGTCATGAAGATCTTTTTTGTATAGTTCTTCTGTGTATTTTTTGCCACCTTTTCTTAATATCTTCTGCTTCTGTTAGGTCCATACCATTTCTGTCATTTATTGAGCCCATCTTTGCATGAAATATTCCTTTGGTATCTCTAATTTTCTTGAAGAGATCTCTAGTCTTTCGCATTCTATGGTTTTCCTCTATTTCTTTACACAGATCACTGAGGAAGGCCTTCTTATCTCCCCTTGTTATTCTTTAGAACTCTGCATTCAAATGTGTATATCTTTCCTTTTCTCCTTTGCCTTTCACTTCTCTTCTTTTCACAGCTATTTGTAAGTCCTCCTCAGACAACCATTTGGCCTTTTTGCATTTCTTTTCCTTGGAAATGGCCTCGATCCCTGCCTCCTGTACAATGTCAGGAATCTCCATCCATAGTTCTTCAGGCACTCTGTCTATCAGATCTAGTCCCTTGAATCTATTTCTCACTTCCACTGTATAATCTTAAGGGATTTGATTTAGGTCATACCTGAATGGTCTAGTGGTTTTCCCTACTTTCTTCAATTTAAATCTGAATTTTGCAATGAGGAGTTCATGATCTGAGCCACAGTCAGCTCCCAGTCTTGTTTTTGTTGACTGTATAGAACTTCTCCATCGTTGGCTGCAAAGAATGTAATCAATCTGATTTCAGCATTGACCATCTGGTGATGTCCATGGTCAGCTCCTTGACCAGGGATTAAACCCAGGCCTTAACAGTGAGAGCACAAAGTCCTACCCACTGGAGCACCAGGGAAGTACCTAACTTAAATTTGGGATCTGAAGAAGAGGGAACTGATTTGGCTCATTCTGTCACCCTTCAAGAAGAAATTTCACATCAGTTATTCAGCTAATAGTGCTGGGTCTCCCTGGGTTCTGGGCACCATGGTGGAGCTGGGAGTACAGTGGTGAGCAGTGGACTCTACCCTCAAGTTTCTGGCAGCCAAGTGTGGCTTACAGACATTAATCCTAATATTAGTTTACAAACTGGGGTCCTTACATGAAGAAAACAATAAAATGTTAGGGAGTGGTAAGGGATTGGTTCCTTAAAGAAGCAACTCTTAGGAGATAAAGGGATAAGGAGGCATTCTATGAAGGCATATGGAGGAGGGAATGCCTCATGCTCTAGACAGAGGCCATGGCACGTGAGATATCTTAGCCAAGGAGAACAGGCAGGAAGTCAGCCTCCCCAGAAAGCAAAGGTAGAGACCCTGGTGTGGAACAGTCTGGAGAGGTAGATGAGAGTCATCTGCTAGACCCTGTGCTTGCAAAGTGCCATCTCATTGGCTGCTGGCCCACCTACAAAAGACTGCCTTTGGGTCTGACACCTAGTCCAAGCAGCTGGATCCAAGGTGCAAAGGCATGAGGTGGCCAACACATAAAGGACCCCTGGGAAGGAACTGGGAGTACTGCAAGTACTTCTGGAGGAGCCATGATCTCCTCTAAATACAAATTCTGGGGACTTCCCTGGAGGTCCAGTGGTTAAGAATCCTCGCAACCACTGCAGGGGGCATAGCATCAATCCCTGGTAGAGAAACTAAGATCCCATATGCCATAAGGCCAAAAATATAAATAAATATAATATTTTTCCCCTTTTTCTTTACAGGCAAGCTATGACAAAACCTAGACAGTGTGTTAAAAAGTAACGACATCACTTTGCTGGCAAGAGTCCGTATGTCTTTCCAATAGTCATGTACAGTTGTGAGAGCTGAACCATAAAGAAAGAAGCCTTGAAGATTTGCATTTGCTGGTCATCTATGCTTGATTTTCATTAGGAACACTGTCACAGATGGGACTCCCAAGAGGGAGATTCTGGGATGAAGACTGGTAGCAGCATGACTATTAGGTCTTGGAGACAAGACTTGTGAAAGGGAAGAGACAGAAGCAGGGTTGGACGGAGGGAAAAGCTGACCCATGAGGTGGGCTTAGAGGTCTCAGTTAATCTCCCGAGCAGCTCTGAAGCTGTGCTGGCCCTCCAGAATTGTCTTGATTTGCATCAAGAGGGTCAGCTTTAAACCCTCACATTTCCTAGTCACTGGATGTGCATTGTCTCCCCATGACCTTGGAAAAAGTATGACCAGGCAAGGCAGTTTTCTTCAGTTAATATGATCCCCAAAGCTGGATGACAACAGATGGCTGTCTTTCAGCATTGTTCCCATCTCCTGGGGCAGAAGGAGGATCTGAGTGGTGCATCCCAGCACAGCCAACCATCAACAAAAATCACAGTGATGTTTGTGAGGACAGCAGTGGTGGAACTTAGCTGAACTGAGTTCCAGTGCTGGCTTTTTATAAACAAAGCCCACATAAAAACTTGCAGTTGATGAGCTGGGTGCACACTTCCTGTCAACACACATAAAAACTTGTAGTTGATGAATTGGGTGCATACCTCCTGTCCCCCCAACCTTATCTCATAACTGTTCTCCCTCACCCACCTAACTCCTTAATGCAGGTCTGATTAAGGAATGAAGATATGTTTTGTGAGCATAGAAGCTGTGTTGTTCAGCTTTGTATATTCAGAGCCTAGAACACAGTAGGCCTAAAAAATATTTGCTGAAAACAGTGAATGCCTGAGGACCAGGCAGAGTGTATACACTGGTTTGCCAAGGCTGTTGTAACTAACTACCACAAACAGGGTGGCTTAAACTATAGAAATATATTTTTTCACAGTTGTAAAGGCTATAAGTCTGTCAGCAGGGTTGGTTTCTTCTAAAACATCTCTTCTTGGTTTGCTGATGGCTGTCTCCTCCCTCTGTCTTCACGTGGTCTTTCCTCGGTGCATGAGTGTGTCCAAATTTCTTCATCTTAACCGGACACCAGTCTTATTGGATGAGGGCCCACCCTAATGACCTCATTTTACTTTCATCACCTCTTTAAAGACCCTGTCTCCAAATAGAGTCACATTCTGAATTGCTGGGGGTTAGGGATTCAGCATACAAATTTGGGGGGGAAATGATGCAATCCATAACAAACATAACAGCCCATAACAATTGTGGAGACACAGAAAGGTTACACTGTGAGTTTTTTCTCAGAAGCATCACTGTATCACCCTAAAGAAGAGGTAGCCTAAAACCACCCAGCATGATTTTAGTCTCTGCCACACACCAGGCATTGTGCTGATGCTTCACAGGCAACATCTTATTTCTCCTTGTCTGTTGAGGCAGGTAGCATTATGCCCATTTTACTGACAAGAAGACAGAGGCTCTGAGACCTTAATGAGTTACTCCAGGTCACCCAGTGGCCAAGGGGAGAAGCTAGTACTTGAACCCAGATCTCCTGACTCTAAGCCCACACAGTTAACCATTTCTAGAAAGTGTCACTTGTTTATCCTCACAGCTTCCTCACCCCATGATTTAAAATGTGAACATCCCGCCTCGACAAGAGCCATAATTAGTTTAATTACATGGTATTCCGTGAAGTTCTCTCTAAGTCACCTGTAGCCCTCTCCAAGGAGAAGGGAACCATCTGGGAAAATAACAGAAACCCAGATGTTGCTTGCGTTCAGGGTAAAGAAGCCTGAATAAACATTTCTTTTTGCTCTCAGAACTGTCAAGTCTAATGCCATAGTCCCCTCCCTGAAACTTAAAACCAAAATCAGAACTTACTTCATTCTCTGTTTCATTAGCTTGGCATAAGTCCAACTTAAGGTTAACCAATTGAAGACTCTGAGAAAACTGCAACCAATTACCCTGAAAAATATGCTAAGCCTGAACAGATTTATTCAACGTTGCTTAGTGGGTGGCTTCACGGGATGGAGGCCAAGATTTATCATCTGCTTGGCTTTGCCTCTGATTATTCATTGACTGGGATGACTCTCTTACCATAAGCTGATATAGTCTCCCATCTCAGAGAGAGGGTGAAAAAAAATACAAAACACCACATTGACTGATTCATTCCAAACAGATTTTTTTAAGAGAGACAGACCTGTGATGCTAATGAATATTCCCTGTTTTTCCTTTTGAATTCACAGCAGGAGATTAATGAAAAATTTAGCAATGGGTGTGCAGGTGGAATGTTCCTCAGATTCCAGTGGGTGTATATCCAAACACACATTATAACTGCCTGTTATAAGCCATGCATCTTGCTAGAAGTTCTCTCAAATTATTTCCTTTAACTTGCATAAGATCCCATAGATATGTGTTATCATCCCCTTTGCACAGGTGAAGAAATTAAGCCTTTAAAATTGTGTTATTCAAGGGACTTCTTCGGCGGTCAGGTGGTTAACACTCTGTGTCCAATGCAGGGGACAACAGTTTGATTCCTGGTCAGGGAACTAATATGTCACATGCCTTGTGGTATAGCCAAAAAAATCCAAACAAAGAACTCTGTTATTCAGTACAGCAGTCACTAACTACAGGTGTATATTTAAACGTATAAGAACTATAGTATGATATTCCTTAAATGTGGAATCTTAAAAAAATGATACAAATGAACTTACTAACAAAACAGAAAGAGACTCACAGACATAAAATGAACTTACAATTACTGGGGGTAAGGAATAGTTGGGGAGTCTGGGAAGGTCATGTACACACTGGTGTTTTTAAAATGGATAACCAACAAGAACCTATTGCGTAGCACATGGAACTCTGCTCAGTGTTATGTGCCAGCCTGTATGGGAAGAGGGTTTGGGGGAGAATGGATACATGTTTATGGATGGCTGAGTCCCTTCGCTGTTCACCTGAAATGACCACAATGTTGTTAATTAGCTATGCCCCAATACAAAATTGGTGAAGAATCTGCCTACGATGTAGAAGACCAGGGTTTGATCCCTGGGTCAGGAGGATCCTCTGGAGAAGGGAATGGCAATCCACTCCAGTATTCTTGCCTGGAGAATCCCATGAGCATCGAAGCCTGGCAGACTACAGTCCATGGGCTCTCAAAGAGTTGGACATGACTGAACAACTAACACACAACACAAAATAAAAAGTTCATAAAGTTTGAAAAAAATAAAGTAATTAGAATTGTAAAAGTCAGATTCTCAGTTCCACCAGCCACATTTCAAGGGCTCAAACTGTCAAGGGTGGCTAATGGCGCCACCCTGAACAGAAGAGACAAAACATTCCCAACAACACAGAAAGTTTTGTTGGACGTGTTATTCTAGGGGCAAGAGCCTTGTCATCTGCTTAAGCAAAGGTGACATCCCAAACCAGCTCTCTCTGCTCCAAACCCACTATGCCACCACACCCGTGGCATCTGTGGTCTCCTGCTTAGCTATGGAGGGCAGCAACCTTGACCTGGATTTCTTTCGTACACTCATGCCAGCTTACACTAGAAACGAAGACTTATCCTGGCCTGAAGGGTGTGTTGGAGAAAGCCCAGAAATGACCAGCAGGTGGTGTGCATGTCCCATGTGTCATAAGAGTGTGCCTTCCCCAGAGGCATTTGCATTAGCCGAACACTTGTTCTGCGGCGAGACATAGGCTATAGATGAAATTGGAATTGTTCTCTCTCTTCCCCTCGATTTAATTTCTTTTTCTTATTACTCAGAAACCTTGTGATAAAGACGTTTAGGAAGTGGAAAATACAGCCACCTTCCAATGTCAGCTCCCTTGGCTTTAAATAATATCTAAATGTTTTACCTCTCCAGACAGACCCACCACCCCTAAATCTCTTAATGTGTTTATCCAACTGCCTACTTGGCATCTCAAGTGGGTGTCAAAAATGCATTTCGAAATGAAATTTGACCAAAAAGGAACTCTCACTTCCTTGACCCCTCTGTGTCCCAAACTTGCTCTTCTCTCATCTTCCCTATTTCTAGAAATAGTACCGCCATGCCCAAAGTTGCCCAGGTCCAAATCCTAGCCAGTGTGCAAAAGAGCACACACACACACTACACCACCTCATAAGCAAACCCTGATGGTTCCACCTTAGGAGATCTTGAATCCATTTACTTCTCTCTGTGTTCACAACATCTCCCTCCACCAAGCTGTCATCCTCTCTTGCCCAAACAACTACAGCGGCTCCTAACTGGTCCCCATGCTTTGACCATTGTCCTTCTCCAAAGAGATCATTCATTCTCCAAAGAGATCATTTAAAACCACAGCGGAGCAGGTCACCCCCTTTAGAACAAAATCCAAGCCCTTATCAGGAAGTTCAAGACCTTTCAAGGTCAGGCTCCTGCTTCCCAGGACTTTTTTGGTTGGTCACTAGTCTCTCACACTTCCTGTGGTTCCTCAAGCACACTAAAGTTCTCTTTGCCCTCAGGCCATTGCATGATCTCTCATCTCCTTTCAGGGATCACCGCCTCCAAGAAGCCTTTCCTGATTACTCTATCTAAAGCGGTCTCTTCTTATAGTGTCTAGACCATCAAACTGTTTTATCCTTCAGAATGCTGACCCTGATTGTAAATTAGGGGATGGTGTTCCCTTATTTGTTCACACTAGAATATAAGTTTTTGTTCCCCACTGTAACTTGGACTCAAAGCTAGCAACTTCAAAGTTTCAATGTGTTTCAAAAGAGGAGGGGAAGATGGCATTCGTAAGAACTCATGTACTGGAAGGCATGAAAGAAAGTGTTAGTCGCTCAGTCATGTCCAACTCTTTGCGACCCCATGGGCTGTAGCCCGCCAGGCTCCCCTGTCCATGGAGTTCTCCAGGCAAGAATACTGGAATGGGTTACCATTCCTTTCTCCAGGGGAATCTTCCTGGCTCAGGGATAGAACCGGTGTCTCCTGCATTACAGGCGGATTCTTTACCATTTGAGCCAGTAGCTGAAGTCATATTTTCCACTAAAATCGTTCTCTTGTCTTCCTTTCTTCAGAACATCTCTGGCATTCCTTCATTGGAATTTCCTTCAGAGCCAGGCTAGCAAAAACTTTTGCCTGCAACAGGGTTCTGTAACACTGTGAGAGCAGGCTTGAGCTACACGATCCTGCTCAGCTACTGATCAGGCCACCGTGGGCCCCTCCCCCAAGCAAGCAACCGTTAGGGAGAGCAACTGCCAACCAGCGACCGTTAGCGGCCCCACTCAGTCATTGGTCAGCGCCACAGCGGGCCCCGCCCTTCCCTCTTCCGTGTATAAAAGGAGCCCCAAATTAGGGCTGAGAGGGGATTTTTTTGGGGACCCTATTCTGCCGTCTTCTGGGTCTGCTAGCTTTCCGATTACAATCGTTATTCCTTGTTCAAACATCGTCTCCCAATTTACTGGCCTGTCGTGGGGTGAGTGGAACAAGCTTGGGCTCAATAACAGTTCTAAGTGGACTGTGATACAGAAAGCAGAGTGCATTTTAAAACAGTATTGTGATATCATCTCATTTTTCAAGCTGAAGAAATACATGAAACTTTCCCTTTCCCTGAGCCAACCTCCCTCACACACACACATCTTCCATGGAAACATGGTTGTCCCTTGGGATATTGATTCCAGGACCCAGACACCGAGGTCCATGGATTCTCGTGTCCCTTCTATAAGAGGAGACAGTCCGCTCCATATCTGTGGACTCCTCATATACCATTAGACTTGCTGTCTGGTTGGCTGAACACCCGAATGTGCCTGGAGGATGTGGAGTTGTTGTTGTTGTTTAGTTGCTCACCTGTCTGACTCTTTGAGACCCCATGGACTATAGCCTGCCAGGCTCCTCGGTCCTTGGGGTTTCCCAGGCAAGAATACTGGAGTGGGTTGTCATTTCCTTCCCCAGGGGATCTTCCCAACCCAGGAATCAAACTTGCCTCTCCTGCATTGGCAGATGGATTCTTTACCGTTGAGGGACTAGGGAAGCCATATGTCTGTATTTTGAGTCCGGAAGGAGACTCATTAAATTGTTATCAGTGTTTACTGTAAGGAGATAAGAACTTTCAAAATCTGCCATTACTCCTCTGAAAGTAGGATTCCCAAGGGAATGGATAGAATGCAGAAGGACCAATTTCTAACTGAAATGCATCAACTCAGGCTGATCCACTGGTCACTACCCCCAGTGCCCTCTTATTGGAGTGGGTGGTGGCATAGCTTCTTTTAAATGTGTTCACTAACATCCAGAGGAGGAAGTTCCATTTTCTGGTCCAGTACACACTGCTATATTATTTAAATACACTATGATAACGTGAATTGATCTAGTTCATGTCACATGTTTGCCAAATTCGGTTCATCTTAATACTGACCACATACTATTTTTGTGCACTAAGTGCTGGGGTGAAGAGGCAAAGATAGATCAAACACAATCTCTGCCCCCAAATCTTCCAGCCCATGACCAAGAATATCATCCCCTAGCTTGATCACCCAGCTTGGCCATGACAATTTGGTCTGAAAACCCGTTGGCTCTTTTTAAATACCAAAATCTTCCTCGATAAGCAAAACCCTAGAAACTTCTCAAAGTGGGGTGGGGGGTGGGGTGTGGGCAGAGTGCAAAATAAAATCCTGCCTTGTTTCTGAAAATACTTCCAAGAGAAGAATAGGAAAGCCTTTGGAGAAAAAATATCCAATAAAGTAAATCCTTGATTACCAAGGAGGCTTGGACGGGACAATTATTTATTTTCTCTATAAATTCTGGTGCCAAAATTAGGAAATAGATCTCATTTTCTTAAAACTATAGTTCAAAATTCCATCATAAGCCCTTTTTCTTAAAACAGTGTTTTTGTAACATTGTCCTTCCTATCCTGAATTGCAATTCACAGCTGGTATAATCTATCTACAAACAATGTACTGTTTTGTCATGTAAGTGAGATACAAAAAATATAGTTTACAGTATAATAAGTATTTTGTAACATGAAAATGCTCAGATGATTCAAGAATAGGTGAGTAGTCAATGTTTGCACCTATTTTTAAGGATTACATTTGGATTTCAGAGGAATTAGACCATATTTGACTAAATGTTGTTGACCCTTTTGCTTTATATTTGCTATTTCCAAATAAGGGCTAGTGAGGCATACACAGACTCTCCATGAATGAAATAGCTATAAATGAAAACTGATGTAACTATGTGGCCCTAGTGATTCAGATTCCGAATGTGATACTGCCATTCATGATGTCATTTTCAAAATTGCGAACAACTCTTGGTAAAGTACTAGAGCCTTCCTTCCATTTATACAGAAGTAGCATTCCTAGGTGGAGAAGGAAATGGCAACCCACTCCAGTGTTCTTACCTAGAGAATCCTGTGGACAGAGGAGCCTGGTGGGCTGCTGTCCATAGGATTGCACAGAGTTGGACACAACTGAAGTGACTTAGCATGTATGCATGCGCTGGAGAAGGAAATGGCAACCCACTCCAGTGTTCTTGCCTGGAGAGTCCCAGGGACAGAGGAGCCTGGTGGGCTGCCGTCTATGGGGTCGCACAGAGTTGGACACGACTGAAGCGACTTAGCAGCAGCAGCAGCAGCATTCCTAGGAGGTATGGTGCCTATTGAAACCATGCTGGTGTTTGTGTTTATATGAAAAAAAAGAAAGAAAAAGTTAAGATCTGCGCTCAAATAATAAAAAACAATAAATTCTTAATCTATATCATTGTGGGGAGGGGATGTTTCAAATCTTGAGGGGGACACAAGACAGCTCTTTGCCCCACAGTTCTGTCTCATACTGGTCCCCAAAGCCAGGAGGATGTGAGACTTCCTCATCTCCATCCCCAGAGCACTGCAGTCCTTGTGAAAATGAAAAGCTCTGTCACCAGGAAACACCCTCTAAGGATGATGCCATCCCCTTTGAGAAACACTTCCTTGAAGTCACAACTCTTAGGAGAACTTCAGGCCTTCGGGTCATTCTTTGGGTTACTACAGTGCCTACTCTGTCCCGTCACCCAGTTGGGAGTCAAAAAGTGTCAGCAGCAGGCCAGTGGAGGGAACCGGGCCAGCAGATGGCAGGGACAGAGAGAAGCCCTGCCTGTGAAAACAGGAAGGTAAGTTGCAGCCACAGGAAAGCATGGAGTGTGGAGTACCCACAAGACATCCGTAAGACAGGGCCCCAGCTGTAGAAGAATCACAGTCTAAGGACACTTCCAAAAATTCAGAGAGAAAGAGGAGTGGAAGATGCGGGTTAAGAACCTGGGCCTTGGGATCAGACAGGTTTAAATCCCAGCCTTGCCACCACTGACAAGTGCCACTGTGGGCCCGCTGCTTAGCTCCTCTTTGACTCAGTCTCCTCATCTCTAAAATGGGCAGCAATGGCAGTCCCTACTGCACAGGGTTCTTCTGGGGATAAGATAGGATCAGAGGGAAGAGGCTGAGCATACTGCCTGGTGGCCTGCAAGCTGCTCCAAAGCAGGACCCTGTCTAGGTCTGCTCCTCTTTGTACCCAGAGAATTTGACCCAGAGAAACCACAGTTCAGCCCTGGTCCAGCGAACCAGCTCTGAACCAGCCAGGTGAAAGGCAACCATTCTCACTGTTCTGAGGGGACCAGTACTGGGGGCTGGGCTAGGAAGTGGGGACTTGGTTCTTTACTGGGACATCAGATCACAGGCGGTGCAAGAGGAAGCCAGATCAACTGGGTAACACTGAACCAGGGCTCCCAAAATCTCTGAGTGAGGACCGCTCTGGTCTCAGTGCTCAGGGGGCCACTGAGCTCCCAGGAAAATGGCGGGCAAACCAACCACAGGCGAGGGAGGGCAGCAGGGCCAGACAGCCACAGGGAGGAGGCCTGAGCCAGACCCAGAGGGGCACACTGGCCTGCAGCCCTGCAGCCCCATGACAGCTCCCCTGTGGGAACTGTACATGTCAGAGCTAAAAGGAGCCATGCAAAGTGAGAGCAAAGTAGGCCAGCCTTGTCTCCTCTCTGCCCCACCCTCCCCACCACCAGCTCCAGGTCACGTCACTCTTCCCTCTGCGTGCTGGACTCCGGCCACGCTGGTCATTTCCTCGTTTCTTGAAAACGCTAAGCTTCCCCTCCCACATCCCCACCAGACGCTCTTTGCTTGACTGATTTCTGCTCACCCTCCATTTCTCAGTTCAAACATCACTTCCTGGGAGAGGCTTTCCCTGAACTCCCAGACCAGGTGCAGTGGCCCTCTTCCTTACTCTCATGCTTACTGCCTCCAGCCTTTTCCTTCCTGGGATCTATTGCAATGACAATTTTGGTGGTAAAGGAATCTGCTCAATGTCTATCTCTCCAACTAGATTGGACACTCCTGAGAGCAAACACTCCATCAAGTCCATGATTCCATATCCTGTGGTATGTAGCCTAGCCCTGGTACATGGTTAGTGCTCAAGTAGATATTAGGGGGAAGGAGAGGGAACCTTGAAACTCAGAGCAGGGTCACTGGGTTTGTCCTGAAAAATAATCGGATCCACAGACAAACTCAACTCTTAAGAAAACCGCACCACTGACATTCCCCAACTGAATATTCATTTTGCAGCAATTGCTCACTCTATTTCAAAGCCTACCCCACAGCAAAAATGAATACCATCCTCTCCCCTCAAACACAAGGGATTTGTGTTTGTGAGAAAATACATTCAGGACTAAATCCCAGGCAGAAATGAAAGTTGGAGCTATATTCCATATCCTGTGATAAATCATAATGGAAAAGAATATGAAAACAAGTGTATTAATATATAATGTGTAACTGGGTCATTTTGTTGTACAACAGTAATTAACATGATATTACTTCAATAGAAAAGAAAAAAAGTGGAAAAAACTGACTTTTTCCTTGTGCACTCCACCATCCTGCCACCTGCTAAAATCTCACGAGCGAGACACCTGAGCAGCTTTTCTGACCTGTGGTCAAGAAATCGTAGTTTGTTTCTAGAGATCACTTCATTCTTCACTCTTTGTTTTTCTTTCTGTATCATCATCACTCATGGGAAGCTCAGCTCCTTTTAGAGGCTTACAGAGTTCAGGCAGAGAACAGCTGGCCCTAGAAGGCCAGCTCTTTCTGAAGGAAGAGAAATGACAATTTCCCAGCATTTCACTTCTAATAGTTCATTACCACCTTCCAAATCTCTGAATCCTCATTCTGAACCAACAAGCATGTTGTAAATTACTTTCATAAATGATTCTATTTAATCCTCCCAGCCCCTCCAGGGAATGCTAATATCCTCTTCATTTTACAGATGAGGAAAACTGAGGCCTAGAAATTTGAAGTAACCTTCAGACTCACCCGACCAGCAAGAGGTGACAGTGTCATCAGACCTCCGTCTCTTTGCCCTCACAGCCTGAACTCTTAAGTGCTGCACTTTGTTGTAAGAATAATTGCAACTTACAAGGTATTTTGATTGTTCAGTCAATTAATGAAGCAATAACACTAGTGAGAATAATCATAGCTAAGTGTTCAATGCGGGTTCCCTGCTATTGTTGTTACTGTCATTACAATATGACTCATGATTTAGAAACAATGTTTTGAAGGGAGGTATGGGCCATCCCTCTGAAGATTCTTTCCTCTTTGTCCTCTGCCCGGGGTCTGGCCACGGAGGCAGCTGTGTGTGTATGACTTGGGCATTCATCAGCTGAAGTGGCCATTGCCCAATTACTCAGTTCCCCTTGGGTCAAGGGTGCAGCATCATATGGGCCCCAGACAAGCACCCAATTGGGATTGGAGATGCACCCGTGAAGGTGACAAACCCCAGCTTCTATTACCAGTTCCTAGAACTAGGCTGTTTCCCCACAAACAGTTCTGTTATGATTCATGCAAAGCGAGAGCTGAGCGACAAGTTCAAGTCTTTCTTTCTTTAAATATGCCAAACTGAAGGGACCTTAGGAAAATGGACGGGGCATTTTTACCAGCAGAAGACTCCTTTAGAAAACTTGCAGCTATTTCCAAGAGGGGGAAATCTATACGCATATATATCTCAAAAGCAACTTGTGATGTCAAGCAGAATCCTTTTTCTCATGATTTTGAAAATATGGCAATGCTCTTTTAGAAAGAAGAGGTGGAAGGTCACTCAGAAGTGGGCGAAGCTAGAATCAGCAGCTTATATACCAAGGGAGGTGATTCATGGCTGGAAAGACCCCTGGGTGTGGGGTCATTTGGCCCTGGATTCAAATTCTGGCTCTACCATTCAATTAACTGTGCAACTTGGGACAAGTTTTGTGTAACTTCTCCAAACCAATATGAGATAGTCATATCCATATCTATCTGGTCAACTTTTCAAGGGGATTTTAAAATAAAATCCAGCTCTTCAATGAGCAGAAGAAGTAGGGTACAGCTGTTCAGAGCATTAAAGCTGCAACCCATACCTGAGACAGAAGTCCAGCTTGGCCACTTCTTTGTGACTTTGGAACTAAGCTTCCTTGAGCTTCTGTTTACTCATCCCTGGGGAAGCCACCCACCTCAGAGGGTTTGGAGTAGGAATTATGTGTGTTGATACAAGCTGTGTGCTTACCTCAGTGCCTGGGGCTTAGGAGGATGTCCCTAAAGGGTGGTGGTGGTGGTTTATTCACTCAGTTGTATCTGACTCTTTGTGAGCCCATGGACTGTAGCCTGCCAGGCTCCTTTGTCCATGGGATTCAACAAGCAAGAATACTGGGGTGGGTTGCCATTCCCTTCTCCAGGGGATCTTCCCAACCCAGGGATCAAACCTGGGTCTCCCACATTGCAGGAAGATTCTTTACTGACTGAGCTACCAGGGAAGCCCCCGTGAAGGATAGTGCTATCTATCAGCTATGGGCAGGACTAGAACCTGGACTTCTTTATGATCTGGCCAGAAGTGTTAAGTCAAGTGTCCAGGCTGAAGTTGGGCAGCAAGCAATTCAGCGTGGGCTGTGGGGTCCCTGGCCTGGTCTCTCCGTGCTAAGAGCTGCCTGCCCTGCTTCTCCACCCATCCAACTGGATTCTTAAGTTTGAGTCCTTAGAACATTCACCACTTAGCCACAGCTAAGGCTGAGGGCAGAGCTGAATTTTAAATTGATGTCATTTTTTTTTTTTTTAATGGCCAGGAAGCTAATACAAATTTTGCTGAGGAGAGAGACATAAAACATTTTGCCTTAACCCTGGAATAATGGAGAGTTGCTTCAAAGATAACTTGGCCACATTCCTCTTCTAAATTTAGCCCTGGATAAAGTTGCAGATTAACACACCTGCTCTTTTTTCCTTGCCACGAAGTAAGCACTGTCCCTGGTTAAAAAGGGATCGTGGGTTGACGTCTTTAGTAAGAGAGTTCAGCAGTAGCCAGTTTGATCATGGATATCCTCTTTGTACCAGGGCTCATCTTTGATTAACTGAAAGCAGAGATTCACTTCATCCTCCTCTGCTTTCCTCAAAGGACTTAAAAAAAATTAATTTGACTTTCTGCTCTGTAATCGTACTTGGTGGATAAATGGCCAGGCCAAGGGGAATAAGTAGGACTTTGGAGTCAGATAAACCCATGTGTCTCTAATGCTGCATTTCTTATCTGTGAGATGGGGCAAGAAAATCTGAGATATAAATTTAGTGGGAAGATTCAGTGAGATCAGACACAGAAGGGTTTGCCCTCTCACCTCTCGCTTCCTGGAGCCTGCCACTGTTAGTTTTCTATCCAGGGGTAATTCCATACCCCTTTTGTCTTACAAACAGGATCCCAGCTGGATCCATTCTTTTTTGAATGGCCATGTCCTTTATTTTGGGGAGTAGGAGTACTGGCTTCCCCAGGCAGCCCTAGGAAATAAATCTTGTTTCATTTAAGCCAGCCCTGGCGGTCCTATCTCTCTGTGTCATCTGTGTGCAGTAGCTGAGAGAAGGCAGCCGTCTTTGGACCGTGAAGAGAGCCAGCCTATGAGGTTAGGACAGCAAGCTGAGAATGACAGGGCGGAAACCAGAAGGAATTTGGGTGCTGGGTGATGGTGCTGGGCAGTGGATGAATCAAGCCAGCGACTCTCTGGTACATGGGCCCTTTGCAATATAAGATAACAAATCTCTCGCTTTGGAATTGTAATCAAGCAGGACCCTGTGGGGTCTTCCTCACGACAACTTTTCCTCCATATCCTCTGCTTTAGCTCCTCTCTGAAGTTCCTAGATAATATTATTTGATGCAAATTTCCTGAGTTGTTTTGCAGATGTGAACCACCCCACCCTCTCCCCACCAATGGAAAAACTACTTGCTGACCTGAGCACAGAGCCCCAGGTCTCCTGGAGTTTAGGGACTGATACTATTAACTCCTGTGATGCCACCCTGCTGCCTCACCATCAGCCAGTCTGAGAACTGTGTACAACTGATTCTGCACCCTGCGGACCACCCCCACCCTCCGAAACTGCCCGTTAAAAATGCTTTGCCAAAACCCTTCAGGGAGCTCAGGGTTTTTCAGGGCATAAGCCACCTTGTCTCTAGTCGCCTCGCAATAAACCTTTCTCTGCTCCAAAATCCAAATAAATAAATAAATCTCCCCCTGGTTTTAGCCACTTCTGGCAGGTATGTTGTTACATGCAGTCAAAAGTACGCCCGTGTGGACCCCCTGATAACTCAAGGTGGTAATCAAGGCTGTTTGCAATTGTTTGTATTCTCTCTCTCTCTCTGGGCACATGATAAAATCACATTTCTCTACCTCCTTTGACACAGGGAGTAAATATTTGGCTTACTTCGTCCAATGATATGTGAGGGGAAGTACTGTGTGTTATGTCCAAGTAAAGGTTTGTATGTGCCAGGATGATTCTCCACATCCTCTTTCTCTGCCTGAGCCATCAAGGAAATAGATAGAGCCTCCATCAGTCACTTGAATTCCCCAGTGACTATGATAAACAGTGTACATGTGACATGAGTAAGAAATAAACTTGGTTGTGTTAAACCGGTGAGGCTGGGTTGGGTGTTGGTTACTGCGGCACAACCTAGCCTTTCCTAACTTAAGGCATCCAGTTGATGCATTCAGATAATAGAACAGGACCCCTGGCAGGGGGAGGTATAAGGGATTTACTAATGGATGTGATGTGAAAGGGCTTCCCAGGTGGTGCTAGTAGTAAAGAATCCACCTGCCAATGCAGGAGACATAAGAGACACGGGTTCCTTCCCTGGGTAGGAAGGTCCCCTGGAGGCGGGCATGGCAAACCACTCCAGTATTCTTGCCTGGGGAAACCCATGGACAGAGGAGCCTGGCCGGGTATGGCCTACAGGGTCACAGTCAGACAATGACTGAAGTGATTCAGCACGCATGTGATGTGAAAAATCTGCTTCCTTTTAAGATAACTCACTCTAAGGCCAGACTACTGTAAACAATTCTTATCCCCTGCCCACATTGCCTTTAAGATTCACTCTCCATTCATCAGAACTAGACAGAGAAGCCACACTAGAGATTCAATGAAAGAAAAGACCAGACTTTCAGTGGAAGGAAGGGACTAAAGAGAGTGAATGAACCCAGGGAGCCTGTAAGAGGCAGAGGGGTAAAGAGAAGCTTAGGTGACAGGAAGCAGGGAAGTCACATTGCCCTCCTGGAGTGTTGAGACTCAGGTCTTGCACCTGCTTAAGTAGCTGGAAGTGGATTGGCTAGAGGAGAGAAGTCATTCCTGGGTTCCTCTGTCCTGATTTAGAACTAGGCCCTCAAATCTGGAGTAAACAAGTCTTCTAGTTATGAGGTATGCAGTTTGGGTAAGAGGAGATCCATGTACTTATGAGTGGTGTGTTAATTTGCTAGGGCTGGTGGCTGAAAAAAAAAAAAACCCAGCATTTTCATTTCTCTGAGTCCTGGAGGTTGGAAGTCCAAGATCAACCTGCCCAGCAGGGTTGGTTTCTTCTGAGGCCTCTCTCCTTGGCTTGCAGGCAGCTACTTTCTCTCTGCAGGGCAATGGTCTTCCCTCTGCATGGGCGTCTGTGTGCTAATTCCCTCTTCTTCTAAGGACATCAAGTCATTTTGCATTAGGGCCCACCCAAATGACCTCATTTTACCTTACTCACCTCTTTCAAGGTCCCTGTCCAAATGCTGACACATTCTAAGGTACTGGGGTTTGGGACCTCACCTTGTGAATTTGGGGAGTGGGGGCAGGGAAGGTGGGACACAATTTAGCCCATAAGAGATGGTAATATCCTTTCTTTTCACAGTAGGGATAACAGTGCCAACAGTACATAGGTAAAGTGCCTGGTGTTCAGTTGTTCCAATGAAAGGTAATTATTAATTCTGTTGGGTTGTTTGACCCATTGCAGGTTCATAAATTCTCCAACGTTAAGCACTAGGTTCTTGTGCTTCTTTGTAGCCTGTACAGCCCAAAGTTGCATCTTATACACAGCAGTCCGAGGTTATCACGTGGTGGTTAAGAGCATGGCCTTCAAAGCCAAATACACTCAAGCTCAAATTCTGACTCTGCCATTTAGTGTCTGGGTAACCTTGGGCAAGTCACTGAAATATTCTATGACTGTGTCCTCCTCAGTTTATTAGGTTTATTGCACTTACTTGTATTCATTTCCCAGGGCTGCTACAACAGATTACCACAGTGAGTGGTTTAAAACAACGCAAATGATTTTACCTTACAGTGGTAGAGGTCGGAAGTCCAAAATCAGTCTCGCTGGGCTAAAATCTGGGTGTCTGCAGGGCTTTGCTCCCTCTGGGGGTTTGCGGAAAGACTCCATTTCTTGTCTACAGGCCACCTGCATTCCTTGGTTTATGACCCTTTTATGTCTTTCAGTCCAGCGATTGTGTCACTCCAATCTCTGCTTCTGTTATCACATCTTCTCCTCTGATTCTGACTCTTCCATCTCACTCTTTGACGTATAAAGGCCTTTGTGATTACTGTGGGATAACTCAAGATAAATTCTCAAGATCAGCTGATTAGCAATCTTAATTCCACTTGCAACCTGAATACCTCTTCGCTGTGTAACCTAACATATACACAGGTTCCAGGGAGCAGGAAATGGACAGCATTGGGAGGTCATTATTTTTCCTACTTCTAAGACCTATTGTGAAAGCTGAATGAAGTAATCTATGGAAGGGGTTTGGCACAGTGGGTAATCAATATACAATATTCAGGACTTCCCTGGAGGTCCAGTGGTTAAGACTCTGTGCTTCCACTGCGGGATACACGGGTTCGATCGCTGGTCAGGGAACTGAGATCCCACATGGCGTACAGTGCAGTCAAAACAAACAAACAAAATGGCCCACTTAACATATACTTGTATAACTCAGAAGGGGAAAAAAAAAGCCAAAATAGAAAAATAAAATACTTAAAAAGATAAACAATGTTCTTTGTTTCCTAAGAACTTATTCTATAAAACTCTTCATTGAAGATCAGTATTTTGGAAACTATGGGCCCATGCAAATGAAAGTTACTTTGAAATTCTGGCATAATTTGTTTAGATGTAGAGGTGTCCAGGATCATAGCATCTTTGAGCAGAAAGAGATGCTATAAGTCATCAAAGCCAGTTCTCCAATTTTACCAAAAAGTTAACTGGGGCCTGAAAGTTATAAGTGGCAGAAGAAGAAGTCACAGCTAGATTTACTGTATGACACACAAATTTAATGTCTTATCACTGGGCGATATTTCAATAATCAACTACTGCTTCTTTTCTCTTCATAATCCAGGAAGACTGAAACCTGGAGGGCAGTTTAGACTGTCGGCAAAATTGTAATTTCTTGCATTTATGTAGCATTATTCTCCCAGTGAAGTCAAAGAATTTTATACAGAACCTTCCTCTATGAAGGGTTTCCCTGGTGGATCAGATGGTAAAGAATCTGTCTGCAATGCAGGAGACCCAGATTCAATCCCTGGGTTGGGAAAATCCCCTGGAGAAGGAAATGGCTACCCACTTCATATTCTTTCCTGGAGAATCCCATTGACAGAGGAGCCTGGTAGGCTACAGTCCATGGGGTTGCAAAGAGTCAGGCATGACTGAACAACTAATATTTTATGAATAAGGGACCTGGCTGTTCATGAATAATGACTATTTGGGGTGTTTTTTTTTTTTTTTTTTTTTTTTGGTCTGTTTGGGCATTTTTGCTTTGGGTTCCATTCTTCATCCTATTCCATGATAAACACAGTCAGTTCATTGCCTTCAACCTCCTCCCAAGGGTGGCCCCATGACCCAAACCTGACCAATCAGAAGCTTGCTTGGGATTCTTGCCAGAGCCATTGGAAAAGATCTCTTTCTTTCAGATTGCAAGCTTGGGGCCATTGGCAGTCATCTCATTTATCATGTATAAAGACAGCATGATGAAATCATCTGGGCCCCTCAAAAAACCAAAAGACTCTTATTTATGAGCTAAAATAATTTTTTTTTTTTCTTACACGTTTCATTTGACTATCTGCAACTTGTTTCTAAAGGAGTCCTCACCAATATAACTGTAAAGCATTATCTTTTTCTTTGAATCATTAATAGAAATGGCTTATAAATTTGAAAGTTTCAGTTCTTAGTAAGTGACTTATGAAGCAGTACCAAAAGAATTTAGGGAAAATCATTTTTTTAAAAAACTTGAAGTGTGATAATCCTTGGTAAATCCAAGAACTGTATTTTTTTCTCTAATTTTCATTATGAGAAATTTCAAATATACACAAAAATATAATTGTATCATGACAACTCATGTTCCCCATGCTCAGTGAACCTCAGCATTTGGCCAATCTTGTTGCATCTATGTCCTACATTTTTCCCCCACCTTGCTGAAGTATTTGAAGAGTAAAGAACTATATTTCGATATGAATAAATTCTCCTAAACTGTATGACCTGGGCATATAAATGTCCACTCAGTTATTCTAAAAATATTTACTATGCACTTACCTTTGCACAGGGTCACCATAAAGGCTCATTTCCTTTCTTGTTTTTATGCAAGTAATTTATGTTCACTGTGGCAATTTAGAATATACAGGAAGGCAGAAAGTAAACTAAAATCATTTATAATTCAATCACCTAGAGAGAGTTATTATTACTATTTTGATGTATACAAACCCAGACTGTTTTCTCCGCACATAAAATAATAATAGCTATTATTTATTGAGAGCCTCATCCATGTTAAGAATTAGGCTCAATACTTTATGTGGGTTATTATTTCTTTTATCCTCATAATAATTCAATTCAATATCCTGATTTTATAGTTTGGGAAACTGAGACACAGCAAAGTTAGGAAACTTGTACAAGATTACCCAGCTGATAAATGGTGGGGCTAGAATTGAATGAAAGTAGTCTTTTTTATTATTTGAAGACAAAAAAATAGGATCATACTTTTATTGTATCTTGCTTTCTTTGCTCAAAGAGATATCTTGAAGATCTTTCTATGTAATAAACCTATCATTTCATTTTAAAGCACTGCAGTGCATTCTGGAGAAGGCAATGGCAACCCACTCCAGTACTCTTGCCTGGAAAATCCTATGGACGGAGGAGCCTGGTAGGCTGCAGTCCATGAGATCGCCAAGAGTCGGACAACTGAGTGACTTCACTTTCACTTTTCACTTTCATGCACTGGAGAAGGAAATGGCAACCCACTCCAGTGTTCTTGCCTGGAGAATCCCAGGGACCGGGGAGCCTGGTGGGCTGCCGTCTATGGGGTCGCAGAGTCGGACACGACTGAGGCTACTTAGCCGCAGCAGCAGCAGTGCATTCTAAGACATGAGTGAACTCCGAGTCATTCGACCAAATGCTCACAAAGACATGTAGGCTGGTTTTCATTTTCCCACAGCCATTGTGCCTGTAGGCCAGGACTGGCTAGGCCCTTTCTGTGAACACCATGCCACTCGCCTGTCTCAACACCATGAGTTGTCACTTCTAGGCACCCTGAATGGCAGGCCCTTTCCTGAAAGACATATCCTTTCCCCATGGCTACATCTTTACTTTAAGTCTCTCATTATTCAAATTCCAGAAATTCTCAATCCTCAAATGTCACCTGATCCTTTTTCTGATTCCTTGCTGGGTGGCTTGCCACTTAGGGCACCAACAATGTATATAAGAGAGGCCATATCACTGCTATGCCTGGCACATTCATTACCTGTGTTTCTAAGACACAAAGCATTTATTTTCTTTTTTTGGCCTTGTCATGTGACTTATGGGATTTTAGTTTCCAGGCCATGGATCAAACCCAGGCCAGGCCCTTGGAAGTGAAGCATGGAGTCCTAACCACTGGAATGCCAGGGAATTTCCATTTCTTATTTATCTTGGAAACCCCAGTACCCAGCACTGTGCCTAGTATCTAGCTCAGCAATTGTATGCTGAATTAAAGAAAATTGAATTATTAATAACAACAGCAATAGTGATAGCTACTTTCTGTTCAGCATCTACTCTCTTCCAGGCACTGTGGCTAACTGCCTTGTGTATATTTTAGTTAAGACGCATCTGTGTTAAGATAGTACTATTACTGTCTCCTTTTCTGGGTGAGGAAACTGGATCTCTGAGAGTTCAATTAACTCACCTAACATTGGCCAACTGATAAAGAAGAAAGATTTGAGTTTAGTCTGGCTAGAAAACCCAAGCCCTAGTCACTTTGGAGTCTTCTCACAACACTAAGAGCTGTATCCATTCTTCGAACAAATATTTACTGAGTACCTACTTGTGTTAGTCCTGGATATAAAGCAACACACACACAAACATCAGACTCACCTGGTGGGCATGTTGAAAATGCTGATTTCCTGGCTCTGAAAATTCTGATTCAACCTGTCTGGAGTTGGGCCCAGAATCTGCATTTTCATACAGCCCCAGGCAGGGCTGACATTCCGCCAGTATGCACTGGTATGGCCCCACTGGTTGTTAAAACACTGATATATTTCTAAACTGGTTGGTCAACAGACATTGCCCCCAAAGGACCTGAGTGTAGGTGACCAACTGTCCTAGGTTTTTGTGGGAATGTCCTAGTTTCAACAATGAAAATGCCACATACTGGGAAAAGCAGGAGGGTCATCAACCACACTGATGGAGTAGAATGTTCCCTGCCACCCCAGTTACCCTGATCTTTCCCAAATCGGCATGGATCAGTGGGTCCAAGATGCCTGGCATAGGATGGGCCTCTCTGATCATAACTACTCTCAGTTCTGACTTGTAGAGGTCCTCACCTTTTCTGTGGTTAAACATTTTGAACATCACCTCTGGCTCCAGTGATTCTGATGCAGGCCATTCTTTGAGAAACACTAGTCCAGTGTTCTGACACCAAATGAATCTTTGGGAAGATTTTCAAAACATAATACTAGAAACACTTATGGGCCAGGAGGATTGTACACAAATGAACTTGTTTAATCCTCAAGACAGTACTAACGGGGATGCTATCATTACCCCCATTTCACAGATGAGGAAACTGAGGCCCAAAGAGGTTGAGCAACTTGTCCATGATTGCATAGCTAGTGGGGGGGCAGGGGGTGGGATTTGAACTTAACTTAGCCCCAGAGTCTGTGCACCTGGGAAGCCAAGACACCTGAAGGTGACACCAAGCCCTTCCTTCCACTAATTGCCCTCCCAGAAGCCATTTTCAGTTTCCACAGCAGGTCTCCTCACACGGCAGCAAACTCTGAATACAATCACAGTTTAGTAGTGAGGGCTTGAAGCATATGTCAAGGCAGAGAGAGAAACCAAGCGGCAGCCTTTCTTCCGGGAAGGAGTGTGAGTTTTTTTTTTACAGGCAGGGCTGCTTTCTCAGTGAACTTCTCCACTTCGCTTCTGAGTCCACCTGTTACCAGGGCAGATGGCCCCAGCTAGCCTTTTCTCTCACAGGCTTCAAATAAACTGCAACACCCGGTGAGATGTAAGCGAATTCCACCCACTGACACGAGCTCCCTCTCTGCCCAGGTGCTCTTGAAGTCTTGGAATTTGACACCTACACAATCTGACATTTACGACTTGGAAGAGGAGGCCTGGAGTGGGTGCTCTGACTTCCGATGAGCCTTTCAATAAATCCTGAGTGGGCTCTCACCATGTACCAAGCTTCATGCTAGGTTTGCGGATACAGATGATCGAGGCAGTGATGGCAGCCGCCCCTTCATGGAGCTTGCAGCCCAGGGACCAGCCAGAGGAGGATCATTGTCATTGAGAGAGGTGCCCTCAATGTAAGTGTTCAGGAGTAGGTGTAAGCAAGCAAATAGAGATGATCGTGCTAAGTGAAGTAAGTCAGAAAAAGAAAGACAAATACCATATGATATCACTTGTGAAAGTGAAAGTCACTCAGTCGTGTCTGACTCTTTGTGACCCCATAGACTATACAGTCCATGGAATTCTCCAGGCCAGAATACTGGAGTGGGTAGCCTTTCCCTTCTCCAGGGGATCTTCCCAACACAGGGATCGAACCCAGGTCTCCCGCATCGCAGGCAGATTCTTTACCAGCTGAGCCACAAGGGAAGCCTAAGAATACTGGAGTGGGTAGCCAACCCTTCTCCAGTGGATCTTCCCAACCCAGGAATCAAACCAGGGTCTCCTGCATTGCAGGCAGATTCTTTACCAACTTCAAGGGAAGCCCTGATGTCACTTGTATGTGGAATCTAAAATATGACACAGATGAACCTATCTATGAAACAGAAACAGAATCACGGACATAGAGAACAGACTTGTGGTTGCCAAGCGGTGGGGAGGTGAGAGAGGGATGGAGTTGGAGACTGGGGTTAGCAGCTGTAGGTTTTTATATGTGGATTGGATAAGGAGCAAGGCCTTACTGTATGGCACAGAGAACTATATCCAACATGCTATGATAAAGCATAATGGAAAAGTATTAAAAAAAATAATATATATATATATATAACTGAATCACTCTGCTATTTAGCAGTAAGTAAGCCCAACATTGTAAAGCGACTATACTTCAATTAAAAATATATTTTAAAAAATAAAGAGGGATTTACCTAGTGGTCCAGCGGTTAAAACTCTGTGCTCCTAATACAGGGGGCACAGGTTCTATCTTTGGTCTGGGAAGTAGGATCCCACATTCCTTCCAGTGTGACCAGAAAGAAAGAAGAGAAGTAAGTATAAGCAGTAAGCTGGGTGTTTGTCAGAGGACTGTGACCTATTGGCAAGCAGGGAGGCCTCCATCCAGGAGGTGATGTGTGAAACCTGCAACTGGAAGGAAAAAACTGGTGCTGCTTCAGAATGCAGGCAGGGTAGAGATATTACAAGCACGGGGAATGCATTTACAACAATAACAAAAAAAAAACCCTGTCAAACCTGTAAGAAACTGTCAGAGTCATGAGGGCGCAGAGGTGCAGAGCTGCTCCAGGGGGAGGCAGACACGCCAGAGCTTGTCGGCCTTAGTGAAAGATTCGGGTGATCTCTGGAGAACAGGGAAGCATTTTAAGCAGCAGAATGACACAGTTGGAACTACATTTTGAAAAGATTCTTCCAGCTCCAGCTAATCAGTAGCAGAGGCAGAGTTGGGCCTCGATTTCAGGTCTCTTGTCTTTTTTTTTCTTTTTCTGTTTCTTCTTCATCAGTCTCAGCACGTGAGCCCTGCTCTCAGCATTTGTGTTTAAGGAACCCTGTTCCATATGTGTCCAAACCCAGTTACCCACTTCCTCATCTTCTGCAGCATTTGAGGTGAAAGAGAGCTCGAAATGCAGGCCCACAGGATGGCCTGAGCCAGTCCCCAGCTCTTACTTCTAGCTTCTTACTTTCTCTTGGGTAAGTTGATGAACATCTTTGGGCATCAGTTTTTCATCTGCAACATGATAATAAAAGTCTACCTCAAGATGAATGGAGACAGTAGCAGGGAAGCATAAACACTACCATATGTAAAGTAGATAACCAATGGAAATTTGCTATATGACTCAGGGAACTCAAACTGGGGATCTGTGACAACCTAGAGGGGCGGGAAAGAGTGGGAGGTGGGAGGGAGGTTCAAGAGGAAGGGAACCTATGGCTGATTCATGTTGAGGTATGGCAGACACCAACACAATATTGTAAAGCAATTATCCTTCAATTAAAAATAAGTAAATGGCAAAAACTAATACATAAAATGGAGAATCCCAGGGATAGAGGAGCCTAGTGGGCTGCTGTCTGTGGGGTCGCACAGAGACAGACACAACTGAAGCGACTTAGCAGCAGCAGCAATACATAAAAAAGTCCATCTCAGATCAAGGTTGTGACAGATTTAAAAGATAATGTATGTAACGCATTATATTGTCTGCAATGCATTGTGTGTGACCTATGACCTAAAATCAATATCCAGTAAATAGGAACTCTTTTCCTCGCAATTCCCCTCTCTAAGGGGGTGCCAAAGAGTTTTGCTGATGTTTTCCCTACTTTTTTTTTTTTTTGGTACACATTTTCTCAAGGTTTTCCAAGATGGAAGGAGCCACTGCTTTCTGTACTTTCAGTCTGGTAAGGCTGGTCCTTGCCCTGGCTATAGAAAGGGCCAGGTGATCCAGGCCTAGCCAATCCTAGCTCTCCATCCCCCATCAAGGTGTGGGCTACTGATTTTAAGGGACAATTCATAATCCTTGCTTGAGATCAATACAAAGATGCTGTGAGCAAGGCATTTTCTCTCTCTCCCACAGCTCACGGCTGCTGCCAGCCATGCTCACGGAGGAGGCTGGCACTCAGAGAGCAATGAGACCTGAGAGTCAGATGAACTTGCCAGAATTTGGGCAGCAAAGAGTGGCAGGGTCCCAGTCCCTGAAGCCATAGGTTGTCACAATTGCCTTTATTTTTTACAGTTCTGAGAACTACCTCCACTGCCCTGCAACAAATTTCTCTAGTCACTCATTCCCCAACTTGCTTTAGCCAAGCTAAGAGGAGTTTTGACACTTGCAGCTAAGAGTTCTGACAAATTATACAGCTTTCAGTGTCACAGGCAGTTCTGAATCAACATCTTAGAGCCCCAAAGTTCAAAGCGGCCTCAAAGGTCATCCAGGACAGTGGCTTAAAAAAAGGCAACAATAAGAAACTTTGAAGAAGCCAAATCATTCTTTTCACATCTTCAGATACCCAAATATATTACACAGATAAAAGAGGAAGTGCTCTTGTTGCTGTGAAAGTGTGGGGGACCCTCCACCCTGCCCACCCCCTCCTGATTCTATCCACCTCCCCTGCATCCATCTCAAAGTCAATGTCTGGTCCAGCTTCCTACATCAGGAATCACCTTGATCACATCTTTGATACTTGGTCATCGAGCCTCAGACACATTTACAACAGGCAGCTGATGAAGCCACGAGGCGGTGCACTTCCTTTTGCAGACTCTTCTGATACCAACATAGTTCCTCATCAGCCTCGTGGTAACACCCACACCCACCCACGGGTCCGAGTCCCCAGGGGTGAAACAGAGCTAAATAAATACACCTTTCTGATGGGCAGCCCTTCCTGAAGACAACTTTCCTGTCCCACTTAACTTCCCTTCTAAAGCATCCTCAGTTTCTTCCTCATGGGACTTCATGTCCAGCTGATGAGATGCCTAAAGTAGGCAGACTTCTGTACAAGGTGTGATTTAAGCTGGGACAGAAAGACAGAAGGCTTATAATTAAAGAAGTGTTTATTTTATTCTTAAAAAAAAATAAGGAGAAGAAGAAAAGGGAAGAAAAACAAACACACAGAGGTTTCTGACAGCCCCATTACTTCCCAGAGGTACCATTTTTGCCCAGGTCAGGGCACTGTGCTTGGGCCTATACACACCCCTTCTCCTTTCCCCTTTGGCCCTCACAACCCACCCATGAATTTAGGGATGATTTGTACCCCCATTTAAAAGATGAAGACCAGAGGAATTGAAATAACTGGCTCAAAGTAAAGAGCTAATATTTGGTAGGACTGGGATTTGAACTCAGATCTCAACTTGACTCTAAAGCTGGGCCTTTTAGGTGTATTTCTAGAGTATACACAGCCCTCTTTGCTACTGACCAGCAAGTCCTGGAAGATGATATGATGCAGCACTGGATGGAAGATATCAATGTAGTTAATTTTTCTTTTCTTTTCTTTTTTCTTTGGCCATGCAACAGGTGGGATCTGTTTCCTGACCAGGGGTGGAACCTGCACCTCCTGTGTTGAAAGGGTGGAGTTTTAACCACTGGACCACCAGGCAAGTCCCGATATAGATAATTTTTTGCAGACTTTATATCACTGTGGTCAGGACACAGACAGACACTTCTTTGCAGGCAAGCCTTAGAGAAACTTCTTTTTAAATATAACACACTCATTGTGTGTTGGAGATGATTTAATCTGTTATAAGAGCAAGCCACCAAGGAAGATGTGGGTCTCTGGGGCTGGGATGATGAAGCATGACTGTCTGCGTGACCAAATTGATGACAGTTAACCCAGCTTCCCTTTTCTCATGCCTATCGAGTCCCTTGAAGCTCTTTCCCACTTTTGGGTGACTATGGGCTCAAGGGAGAGGGTCTGGGGAGCGAAGAGGTGCAGGAATCAGCTTGGTCCACCTTGGAGCATGTGGTGTCACCGCAAAGGGCGTTTGGCCTCTGTTTCCTGCTTTCTAGCTTCAGTGTCGGTGTTCCACAGCAGCACCTGATGCTTTCTTAAACTGTGCCAGCTGTGAGCTTAACAGTAATAACATCCCTGATGACTTTCAGAGCGCAATTGCTAGACACAGACTCACAGAGCATCTCCTTCAACACCCACAACATGCCTACCAAGCAGCCACTACAGTGATCTCAGTTTTACAGATGTGGTCACCGGGGTCTGAGGGGTAACATACTGAGGTTTATTTGTAAATGGCACGGTTGATCTTTGCGCTCTGGCAATCTGACCTAGAGCCAGCTGTCCTAATATATTAAGTGATAAAGGCAGATCTGAAAACAGTGTAGGATACCATTCAGCAATGAAAAGGAACCAAGCCAAGTTATGTGGATGAATCTCATGATAATTATGCTGAGCAAAAGAAATCAGATAAAAGTATATATGCTATATGATTTCATTGATGTGATACCTGGAATTGATGAAATTCTAGAAAATACAAACTGACAGTAACAGAAAGCAATCAGTGGTCGTGAGTGGCAGGAGGGAGGGATTATAAGGGCCTGAGTAACCTGGGAGGATGAAAGAATTCAGCCTCTTGATTCTGGTTTCCTAGGTGCATGTGAATGTCAAAACTCATCAAGCTATATACTTTAAATGTATGTAGTCTATTGTGCATCAATTATATCTTAATAAAGCCTAAAGAGCAGGATTGGGCATGATTCTAGTCTGGTTTTTAAGGAAAACATTTTAAACACACACACATATACGTAATCAGATACACGGGGCTTCCCTCGTGGCTCGGACAGTAAAGAATCTGCCTGCAATACAGGAGAGCTAGGTTCTATCACTTTGTTGGGAAGATCCTCTGGAAAATGGAATGGCTACCCACTTCAGTATTCTTGCCTTGAGAATCCCATGGACAGAGGAGCCTGGCAGGCTACAGCCTATGGGGTCGCAGAGAGTGAGACATGACTGAGCGACTAACACTTTAACAAACAGATATATGCATGACAATGTGACTCACAAGGTCCTGTGTGATCTGATCCATGACCTCCCCAGCATCATTTCTCACCACCCACCCCTAACCCTCCCTGTCGGGCACAGAGTGTCACTGCTCTCGCTTCCTCCCTGGCCTCGCACCGTCTCTCACCCCTTGGCTTTCTCACTTGCTCTGTGTTTCCTCCACCTGGAGGAAAGCTGTCTCAGCCTCCACCTTCTCTTCTGGTCTGACTCCTCTTGACTCTTTTGGCTAAGATGTCCCCTTCCTTCCTCAAACCAAGGGGTTTCCCTTTGGCACTCGGTATTGTAATTGTTTAATACAGTTTCTCTACTCTTACCTTGTAAATTTCATGAAGGCAAAAGGCTCTATGTCTTCTACAGCTGAAGGTATTCCTAATCTGGAGTCCCAAGTCTGGCATGTGGTCGGTATTCACTAGACATGCATTTGAATGAAGGACCAAAATGATATTTTAAGAACTACTGAACAAGCACTACCTCTATACTAACACTTTATTAAGGAAAAAACTCCACACATAATTAATATTCTCCAATATGCAGGCAACTATAATGTTATTATTGAAATAGCATGTCACATAAGTGGTTAAGGATATATTTACAGCCATTCAGACCTGGTTCACCCAGTTGCCAGGTTATGTTCTCTCTATATAACGGAGGTGATGGTATTGGGTCATTGTTATGAAGTGTCAATCAGATAAGGCATGGGGTGTGCTCAGTATGGGACCAGCACACAGCAGGTGTGTCACTATTATTATCAGTTTTATCATTATTATTGGACTGGCATTGTCATTCAGATTGGTTGAATATCAACTGTCAGCCAAAAGCTCACATTTATCTGGTTCTCCTCTTCTTGCCTAGCATCACTCATATAGTACCTTAGTTGCCCTTTGCAGGAACCTTGCGGGAAGTGAAACAGATATTATTGTTACCCGTTTTAAAAGGAAGCTGAGGTCCAGAGAAGCTAAATGATCTCACCCAAATTGCAGAGAAGGCGAACAGTGGCACAAGGGGTCAAACCCAAAACAGTTCAGCACCCTACAAAGGGTACTTGCTGGGGTCTTGCCTGCTCCTTGGACATGAAAGTGACTGAAGGCCCCTGCCAGGTGGAACCCTGCCTCCTCTCCTCAAGTTCCCATCCCTGGCCCCCCCCCTCCAATCAAACCTCCTGCACCTAACAGAGGTACGATCCTCCCCTCTCCCCTCACCCCTGCCTCTGCATGTGCACGCACACACACACACACACACACACACACACACACAACTGTACCCTTTTTCTCTCCCTCGCACTTTCTGCTCCTCTATTTCCCAAGATGCCCCTCCCTCTGAGCTGATCCTTTTCCACAAAAATGCTGAAATATCATTTGATTAAGCAAAGCGCTTGACCCTCCACCCCCTCCACCCTGCTCAATAGGACCTAGAGACCAGTGCTCAGAGAAAGACCCCCCTAACCTGTCTCTCGCCTCATTTATCTCAGAGCTGGGAAGATTTGCTGTGTTTGCCCAGCACAAAAATTTGTTCGATGGTTTGCTTAATTTTATTTTCTTCCTGAAATTCAAATAAAAAATAAATTTCACTAAAACCCTGGTTTCTGGGTTCTCTCAAAAAAAAAGGGTGGGGGGGGGGATTGGGCAACAAGGGCTCCTGGGTCAAACACAGCAGCAAGAAGCCCAAGTAGAGACATGGCTGCCCCTGTAGCCAGGCCAGACTGTTGCTCTGTGCCAGAATCCACCAGGCTCCCGCGTTTGCGTGACTTGTCTGGCCTCTGGAAGGATTTGAGGTTGTAATCCCTGCTCTGGCCGTGTAACCCAACTGGCAGAGGTTTTATGTCAGTCTTCTTTCTTCCCTTCTCTAAGTGGAAAGACCCAGTTTTAGAGATTCATTTTCCACTGATGTAAATTATACTACCACCCCAAATTAGATAGCAGAAGCAGTTACATGCAGTTTGGTTTTCAACATATTTTCCACCCCAATGCAAAAATGTTATATGGCATATTTAGAATCTTTCCCCGTCTCACAGTAAAGGTTTTTTTTCATTACAACTGAAATTCCCATTATTCGACTACCTACCATGTGCTTTAAAATTTGGAGGTGATTCTAGCTGATTCCAGAACTGGAACTGAAGAAGCCTAACTTTCAGCAATGTAGCCCCTAATGTCATCTGATTTAATGCTCATTGGTTGAATTACTCTTTAGTTCATTGTTTGAAGTTCAATGCACATTTTCAAAGGCAGTTAAGTTCCTCTTAAACCCTGACACCATTTTTTCTGCCTCTCCCACTTTGCAAATTAGCTGACCCTCAATTTCTTCCAAGGGCCCTTAGCACTGAGCAAAGAGGAGGTGGTCCTCACTGTGTAAACTTTCTCTCTCACTGCACCAGTGACCAGCCACCTGATTTGTTTTCACCTAAGGAGTCCCCAGCAAGCACCATCTGAAAGAGCAGAGAAAACCCTAGTGAAGTGCTTCGCAAAGTGTGGTCCTTGTAGCATCAGCTAGCATCACACATTTGGGAGCTTGTTAGAAATGCATACACTGAACCCTAGCCTAGACCTGTGGAATCCTAATTTGCATTTGAATAAAATCTCCAGTTGACTCATTGATAAATATTGGGTTGGCCAAAAAGTTTGTTTGGATTCTTCCATAAGGTGGAACATTTTGGCCAACCCAATAAAACCAGGTAATTTCTTTAGTGAAAAGGACCCTGAAGTAAATAAAATAGAGAGTGACATGAGAGGGACTGGGAATAGACCACAAAGATCAGCTGTTCTCAAATCTTTTGGTATCAGGATTCACCTACACTTTTAAAGAGTGCTGAGGTTTTTTTTTTATGTGGCTCATGTGCGTGTATGCTCAGACACTAAGGCATGTCCGACTCTTTGTGACACCATGGATTATAGCCCGCCAGGCTCCTCTGTCCATGGGATTTCCCAGGCAAGAATACTGGAGTGGGTTGCCGTTTCCTTCTCCAGGGGATTTTCTTGACCCAGGGATGGAGCCCACACCTCCTGCATTGCAGGTGGAATCTTTGCCACTGAGCCACCAGGGAAGTCTTAATGTGGGTTATATCTGTTAGTATTTGCCATATTAGAAACTAAAACTAAAAATACTTTTAAATATTGTAATTCATTTTAAAATAGTAGAAATTACCTATTAACATATATTTTATTAAAGTAGTTGGAAGAGTGGCATAGTTTCATATGTTTGCTGGTCTCTTTAAATATTATACCTTAAGAGAAGATGTCTGGATTTCATATCTGCTTCTGCATTCAGTCTTTTGCAACATCACGTGTCATGTGGACTTTGGAAAACTCCACTGCATATATGGGAAAGAAAGAGTGAAAAAGACAAATACTGCCCCTCACGTATTGTAACAAAGATAGTTTTGACTTTGCCTATCCAGCCCCCCGCCCCCCACAACACATACCGAGGGTCCGACCCAGACCACATTTAGCACTGGAGATGCAAAGTGATCTAGCAATGGAGAAAGGCCTCCCAGTGGGGTGGCGTTTAAAAGCGTGCTCTCAATGATAAAGAGTCCTAAGGGGAAGACTTCACACTTTAAATAGCATAGAGATCGTGCAGTGAGGGTGTCAGTGCACTTCTGGTCCTGACTTGGTCCTAGAGTAGCTGCAAAAGTAACGACAGTCCCCTGATCCTCTCTGAACCTCAGTTTCCTGGTCTGTTGTATGAGGAGGGTGATCTCTAATGTTACAGTCCCCACCCCACCCTCCAAGCGTCTGGGAGGTCCCAGCGGGAACATTAGAGCAACCCTCTCACTTGCCCAGCAGAGGGCGATGGAGACCATCCCCGGCTGTATCACCTCGGAGGCCCTTCACTGCCTTCACCACCCAGACAGAAGGTTCCCTCGTGATCGGGGTGGTTTCCTTGGCACCAGCTGGCACCAGGTATCTTGGGCAACCTGGGCTGTCCCCGGGGGATGACTGCGAGCCGCTAGAGCCCTTCACATTGCTCCAAACGTGGCCAGGTTGGGATGCTCGGATTCTCCCTAGAAGTCTGTCTGGGAAGAGCAGGGGGAAAGAACTGGCTTGGGCAAAGACACATTCCCCCCACCCACCCCACCCCCACGGGGCTGGTCGCTGAGGAGCCACCCAGGAGCTGTTGACTCCTCGCTGGGAAAATCGGGCGGGGTGGCCGGAAGGGAACAAGACGGAGCACTGAGCCAGCTCTCCCCGGGGGCTGCCTGCCTGCAGGCGCGGGGCGCGCTTGCATCAGCGCTGCCAGGACCGGGCAGGGGCCGCCCGCGGCGTCAGCTGCCTTCCCAGAAGAATTCCACCGCCTGCGGCCAGGGGCCCGGCCTGTGTGGGGGCGGGGGCTTTTGGTTTCAGAGGATGACACCACTCTCTCGCTGCGTCTCCTCGCTCGCACTCTGTTGTCATGGAGACGACAGCATCCTGGCAGCCTTGGCAAGGCCAACCCGTCCTCGAGAAGTGACCCGGAGCTCGGCCCACTCAGGAAACCACTGGCTCTAGGATGCCTGCCCTAGGAGATGGGGCTGCGCGTCCCGGATTCTCCCCTGGGGGCGCCCTGTTGGGCCACCGTCCTAATTCCACAGGATTATCAAGATCTCAAAGCACTCTCGCCAAGGGTCTTAGAAACCCTTAAAAAAAAAAAAAAAATCGAAGCCCAAAGAAGAGCCCTAAAACAGCACGTACCAGACAGACCTTAGAATGAATCCTCTAAGATTTTGCTTTTTTCCTTACCTTTCTTTCCAGAGAGCATTTTCTTATGATTCTCTTCAAAAGATTCTCTGGCTACAGCTTCACTTTGAGTGAAGCAATGTTTGTTTTAATTCGCTTTGGCAAGCTTGTGCTACTTAGAATGTCCCAGGCAGAGAGAATAGGGGGTGATTCTACAAATAGTACTAGCCAGCGTGCCTATAACACTTTCAACCACGCAGGGAGGTACTCACTTAACCTTCCCTACAAGCATAGGAGGTAGGTCTTGTCCAATTCTAGAAAAGGGAACTCAGATTATCCAATGAATCCGAGACCAGCTTGGAAGCCAAATCAGATCTGAATCCTTAACCAGGGATTTTAACCATTATCAAGCAGCCTCTCAAACCATCAGTTAAAATGGTGGCTATGACCTTTAATCTCTGGAATTAATGCACTGAGACCATGCATTTAATTTTTGTGTATAAATATATAACAACTGGGAAGGTCAGGACAAAAATAAACCTAAAGAATGAAGAATTCTATAATCACAATATAAATATAAATATAATATAAATATAACAAATATAATATAAATACTAAGTAGCTTCAGTCATGTCCGACTCTGTGCGACCCAATAGACGGCAGCCCACCAGGCTCCTCCGTCCCTGGGATTCTCCAGGCAAGAATACTGGAGTGGGTTGCCATTTCCTTCTCCAATAAATGCAGCTAACATTGGCTGAATACCCATTATGCCAGGAACCCTCTATAATCATTACTACATTTGATAGAACTCTTTAGTCAGTTCTGTTACTTGGGTCCCCACTTTGCAGACGGAAACTGAGGCACAAAGAAATGAAGTGACTTGTCCTTGTATATCTGGTAGATTAATACTTAGTAATTAACAGAATTGTGTGCTGATCTGAGGCAGGCATTCGGTAAAATCACACTCTGCTTGGGAGAGAATGGAGGACAGAAAACACAAACACCTCAAGAAAACCTCATTCATTCAGATCATTTCCATCTAAGATATATTAAATTTGAAAGCAGGCCAGGGTAGGGTTCCTTTTATTCCCCTGGGGGGAAAAAGCATTTCTAAGCAAGTAATATAAACACGCTGAGAATGTTTCTGTGGGACATTTTAGAATTTAGAATGCACTTTGTACCCAGGATCTAACTTCATCTTTAAGACACTCCTGAGAAGTAGTGAGAACCAGTCACTTTAGTCCCAGGTTACAGGTGAACTGCAAGAGGCTTTGCAGAGAAAACTTTTTAACTGTTAAAGAAAACAAGTAATCTTTAAGGTTGCAAAAGTAAACCACCCACAAGAGATAAGAAGTGGAAGCAATCCAAATGTCCATTAACAAATAGATGGAAAGATAAAATGTAGTGTATACATACAATGGACTATTATTTAATCTTAAATAGGAATGAATGTCTGACACCCAGGCTATATCATGGGTGAACCCTGAGGACATTAGGCTAAGTGATATAAACCAATCACAAAGGACAAATTGTGTGTGATTCCACTTAAATGTTGTGTGGTAGACAAACTAATAGAGATACAAAGATACAGAGGTTATCAGGGACTGAGTGCAGGAGGAAAAAGGGAGTTACTATTTCATGGGTACAGAGCTTTTGTTTGGAAGAGTGAACAAGTTCTAGAAATGGATGATGATGATAATGTACAACACTGAATATACTTACTGCCCTTGACGTGTACGCTTACAAATGATCAAAATGGTCAACTTTGTATGTTTTATCACAATGAAAAAAGTTGTTTAAAAAGAGGAAACTGCCTTAGCACTCCCCATTCTTATGTGACCTTTTCTTTTCAGAAGGGAATTCTCACGTGTTTATTAAAGCAGAAGTGGCTTAAACCCAGACCCATGTCTTAGCTTCACAGGGGCTGCTGCCACCACTTGAAAGTAAGAAAACATCACACCTTTAAAAATAGCTCATAATCGTGTGTTTTTGCTAACTACAGGAGCCTGGTATTCCCCTCAGGTATTCCACATGAGCAAGAGCTGGCCGGGAGGGGGCAGAAGCAGGAGTGAGTCACTGGTTTGGCAGGTGAGGTCATCGTGGGGTGACCGTCTGCGTCAAGCAGGCTCCTCACCTCCCACTTCTCCCATCTTCTCCCCTCAGGGGCAGCCAGGTCACCAGCCAGCTTAGCTGGAAGTCGAGCTGCTCCAGTGTGATGTGCGCTAGGAGACATTCCTCTCTATGACTCAGTGATTCAACACCCCAGCAGATGGGCTCATAAAGCCTCCGGTAACCAAAGCCAGCTCCGAGGTCAAGACCCCAGACTGCCAAGTCACAGTCTATAAGTAAAAGAGGGAAGACGTACATCCTTAGGAAGGGAGAGGAAAGAGCTTGTTTTCTGTTTGGTGGAATGCTAACTATCTAAGAAATGGTGGAATGGTTCTATTTATCTTGATTATCCTGATTAAGACAACTTAGGAAAGTGGCACACAGAAAGGGACAGTAAATATTTGCTGAATGATTCTTACTTTGGAGGATTCAACTGCAAAGACAATCTCAAACTACAAGTAGAAAAATAGATATTCTTATAATACTTACTTTCCACCAACCTTGATTTTCTCACAGGGGGCCCCAGAATGGGGGCTTGATATATTTCCCTGGCACTGACACAGGTTTCATGCAGACAATTATAGTATCAACACAATAAACATAATATTTAGGCAGGTAACTAGGTTATTAAGAAGTGGTAATACCAAGGGACTTTCTTGGACACATTTGTACACTCATCTGGCAACCATTAGCAGAGGTGCCATGTATGTATTTAAGGTGAAAGAGAGTGAGAAAGAGAAAGTTTTTGATTTATTTATTTTGCCTTTTTTCTCTTTCGTCTGTATGCTATTGAGTCAATCCAGTGTGGTTGAAGGCACTTGGGTGTTAGCATCAGACAAGCCCTGTATTAGTCAGTCAGAGACTCTTGGTTGAACTAGGTTCAAATCAGCTGGAAGGGGAGAAATTCAGGGGGTGACTTCAGGCACAGCTATATCCAGGAGCCCAAGTGATACTGTTAGGGATCCGTTATTCTGTCTCTCTCAACTCTGCCTTCATGGGCCTGTGAGGTGCCCAAGAATCTTCCCAGGAGCTCTGGGCTTACATTTGCCTGGTATATCTTCTCTCCCATCATAAATATCTCACAGGCTGAGAACCTTACAGTCTGAGAAAGAGGTGGAAGCTGTTTCCATAATCAAAGGGAACGGTTGCTGGGCAGGTAAAAACAATGGGTGTCCACTCCCTATGTGTAAATGTCTGCCTGTGGGAGAGAGGGCTTACAGTGCAGGTGCTACTCTCCTGGGCTTGTCCATGAGTCAGCCCTGGGTGGCGAAATGCGTGTGCTCTGGACTCAGCGGACCGGAGTCGAAACTGGCTCTTCACTAGCTGTGTGGTCTCCAGCAGCTCACTTTGCAGTAATCATGCTAATAACTACCATGTTTTGAAGGTGAGACATGTGCTAGGCATTCAGTCTATTAGCTCAGCGACTCAGCAGAGGAGTTAACATTGCCCCATCTTACAGATGAGGAAGCTGAGGGCCGGAGACAAGAAGTGGTCTACCTGTGGTCACTAAGCTGGTAGTGGGCATTACAGCCAAGGGCACTCTGACTCCACGTGGTCTCTCTGGGCCTGAGATGGAGGAAGAGAAGGAGGTGGAAGAAGAAGAGGAATAGGAATAATAAAATGCCAACAACATATTACACATGCAGTAAATCTAGTTCAGCTGTCCCCCCACCCCCTCTAGTTTTTCCTTACTTCCTTTCTCTTTTTCTTTTTTTTGATCCCGTATTAGGGTCCTAGACTTCCCCCTCCACACACACATTTTTCCTTCCTTCTTTGACCCTCTCCCTTCCTTCCGTCCATTTTTCTTTTTAATTTTAAAGTCCTCACCTGGTCCAGGGTGACATTTCTGCATCACCAAGGGGGCAGGATAGACACTGGGGCTTTCTTCATTTTTGCAACACTCACCACCCTACCTGTGTCCCCACCCCCAGCAGAACCCACAGCCGTGAACTCCAGTGCAGCACCTGGGCCTGGCCAAGATCAGGCTCTAATTTCACTCAGGAAGCAGAAATCAAGGCAAATGGGATTCTTTCCACCCCCCACCTCAAGCCCGCGTGCTCACGTGCTCACTGATCTCTGCTTGAAAGCCCTACTGATTTGTTTAATCTGAATCCCCCCTCTGGCCAAGGTGGCACAGGTGCAGGGCATTTTCTTTCCCCGGGACCCTTGCCTGACCTCCCCCGACACCCCCTCCTGCTTGCCTGGGGAGCCCGCTCAGAGGCCTGATGAAAGAGAAAGGAAGTAAGCACCAGGCAAGACCGCCTTAGGGTTCTGCGATAAGCTCCTTTAATTTGGACTTGTCATAACTAGAAATCAGGAGGAGTTGACACTCAGAATGGGGAGCTGGGCTCTACTCTGATCCTAGGCTAGGGCGGGGGTGGGGCTGCCCCCTGCACCCCACCCTTCTGGGCAGACTCAGGGGTGAGATCTGGAAGACTGCTTGCTTGAGGAAGGGGGCGGGGGGGGGGGGGTGCTTGGAAAACATTGAACCTTTAGCTCCTTAATGACCAGGCCCTGTAATGTTCTGGCCTTAGGGGTAGGAAGTCTGCATAGGTGACCGAGCTGAGAGGGTTTTGCCCCTCTCTCTGCAATCCCCGCACTCCCTCCTGAAGGCTCACCGAATATGTATGAGAGCGTGTGAGTCATGTTGCATGCACCCATGTGCCGTTTGAGGGCCTCACCCCCTGCCCAAGCCCCTCTGGCCACTCCCGGTGGGTTCCGCCCCGAGGCGGGCCCTGCAGTAGGATTGAGGGCCTCTGTTTGGGGGCAGCATGCTGGCAGCACTAGTTCACCTAGAAGGGAGGCTCTTGCGAGCAGAGGGGCGACGTGTGCAGAAAGGGGGGCAAGTGTGGCAAAGCTCGTGCTCATTAAGTGCCAGCCTGACCCCAGACACAGAGCACTCATCACCCCCCGTTTTGTAGAGGGGGAAACTGGGAGTCCAGGAAGGAACCCGCTACCTGAGTGGTTTCATTTCACGGGCTTCAGTCACCCCGACAGGACCAGGCACCTGGGCACCCTGAGTTCCTGACTCTGGGCTTCTCACACTTGAATGTGCTTACGCGTCCCCTGGGGGAGCTTGTTAAGGTGCAGAGTCTGATCCAGCATCTGAGAGCCTGACTTCTAACCTGCTCGCAGGTTTAGGGCCACGTGAAGAGCGAGGCCTCCGTTTCAGGCGGGCTTTCCACAGAGCTCCGAGCAGAGTGAGCTTCAACTCACAGCTCCAGCGGCATGGAGCGGAGGCCTAACGCTGGGCTCTCCAGCTTGAGATGTGCTGTGAGTATAAAGTATCCACCCGGTTTTGCAGGCGTAGAATAAAATGATGTACAACATCTCTTGAATAACTGTTTCTCTTCATTACATGTCAAAATAATATGATGCTAGCTATCCTGGGTAAAAGGAAAGCTATTTTAAAATTTATTTCACCTGCACCTCTTTAGTTTTTTAGTATGAGTACTAGAAAATGTTACATTATGCCTGGGAATTGTGTTATATTTTCACCAAAGAGCTCCCCTCTAGATCTCTGAACCAGGCAGGGGTGATTTTGCCTGCCTTCTCAGCCCCCCATCCCAGGGAATATTTGGCAATGTCTGGAGATAGGCTTGGTTGTCATACCTGGAGGGTGCGGGGGAGATGGGGAGGCAGGGGTGGCTGCTGGCATCCGATGAGCAGAGGCCAGGGATGTTGCTGAATATCCCACAGTGCACAGTCCAGCCCCAAGTGTCCATAGTGCCAAGATTGGGAAATCTGGTTTCGAGTCATCCCTGGTGTCTCCGAAATGATTTATTTTATAACTTATACATCGCTTTTTCCCCCTCTACCAGCGCATGAGTCTAATGAAATCAGGGACGTCGCCTGCTGGAGTCTTTGGGACCAGCGCCTGGCATGAGGTAGGAACGGCGTCCTATAATCTGCGTTCATATTAATACAGTGTATTAATAACACAACGTCTCTCTAAGCAGCTGAGCCAAACAAGTGGTTTGAATTCATCCATGGAAGTGAACACAGGCCCACCAGCCAGAGATGGGCCTCAGAAGGCAGTGAGACTGCTCTGCCCTGAAATCACACTAGGACGCGCATACTCTAAACGTCTCAGCTGGTTGGCACTGTTATTTGGCTGAGTGCATAGTCATCAATTGATCGGTGGCAGGTACTAACCCTGGGAGCAGAGGTAGGAATTGTCTGTGCAAGGCTGCCGCCCCACCCTGGCAGGCCTTTCACAGCACAGTCTGCTTTGGTTTCCAGTGACTTTATTAACTACCCAGTGGTTTCAAAGGCCTGACTCAGGCCATCTGATTGGTTGCCTTTTCTTAGTTGCCGAGCTTGTGGAAGCCCAGACCCAAGATTTTTGAGGAAGAGTCATCTCCCAGCTGTCTCCCTTTGCAAGAGCCTGGTGGGTGGGGAGGGCGAGGCAAAAAAAAAAAAAAAAAAAAAATACTCGGGTCCACCCAGGGCGTGCAAGGGAACAGAATCAGGACAGATTAATTTCTCTTGTTCAGATAACTCTTTAATCTTCGATGTAAAGTCTTGCAAGCTGGTTCTGGGCCTTCTCCCTTTCTCACTTGTCACTCCCTGGGGTGGGGCCCAGTCCTGGTGGAAGCTGGGAGTCCAGGCTTGGCCCCAGAGGTGGGCTGTGTGATCCTGGGGAAGCGAGGCCAGCATTCTGGGCCTCTGTTTTCTCCCCTCAAAGAGGGTGGAGGGGAGAGAGGAGCGTGAGTTGTGTGGTCTTTAAATCTTTCAATGCTTCCCTGTAGTCTGCAAGAAAAAGCCCCAGCCTCTTAGCACAGCCTGGCTTTACTGTCATCTTCCTGCCTCTCGACCTGCAATCCAATTTCTTGCCTCATGTGGTGGGAAATACATCCCAAGCTTCGGCCTAGGTGACCTGCCTTTGGCTTTGCCAGTGCGCCTTGCTGTCTCTTATTTTCTGGTCTTGGCATGTGTTGTTCTGCCCTTCCGTGGAGTGTTCTAGTGTAGAGCTTCAAAGCATGCTTGGCGGATCCCATGGCTCAGGCTGTGTACCCTTGGAGAAGTTTCTTACCCTCTCTGTGCCTCTGTCTCCTCTTTTGGCCAATGAAGATAACACTGGTACCTGATTTCTAAGGTCATTGTGCCCGTTAAATGAGCTAATGCTTGTTAACAGCACTGCCCCAGACCTAGAAAGCAACAAAGAAAACAGTCCCTGCTGCTGTTTGTATTACGTCTAGAACCTGTTCTCACTCATGTCTCTGGAATCGGCTCATTTGTCACCCTCTTCAGGGAGTCTTCCTTGATTGCCCACCTGTCAGCTGAGGTGGCTGCCCCTTCTGGGTGTTCTGACTCACTCTGGCCTCAGCAGTGTCTCCACCCTATCACCTGGGTGGTAACTCCTATTTGTTTGGCTTGCTCCCCTCCAAACACTGTTAATTCCTCTCGTTGAGGTTGGAAAACAGATCACCTGCTGGCCTAAAACTCAGGTGTGCATGAGCTGGTGTAGAGGGGACTCTGGAAACATTGTCACACGATGCTGACCTTTGAAAAGAGGATGATTCTCTAAAAAATTACATCTAGGAGAAGCATCTAAGAAAGCTCCTTTAAAAAATAAGACGATTTTCATACAAAAACCTGGATTGCCTTTGGATGATCAGAAACGCTGCTGAGACAGTCACTGACATTGCCTACACCTGCAGGAATGTCATTTTTCAGGCAGGCACCTGCAGGCCTGACCCACCCTGATCAGCTCACACACACTGCCCCAGAAATAAGGTGGTGATACAAGCCTATCATCTAAATTAGGAAACTTTGGGGAGTAAGCGGGGGTGCTATTTTTAACCACAAATGAGGTAGACAGCCCAGGGGCAATCAGTGGTCCACACCCCTTCACTGTAGGGGAGGGGTCCTGGCACCCTTGCCTCTCACAGCACACATTTCCTGCCGTGGAAATGCCCAGTAAGTCACAGTAAACACAACTAGCATTTCTGGAGGGATTGTTTCACATGTTCACTCATGCAGGCCTCCTAAGAACCATTTGAGGTGGGGACGACGAGGCAGGATGTGTTAGTAACCTGTCTCACCCGCGCAGGTGGGAAGGGGGAACCCAGGCTGTCTGAGTCTAGAAGCCTGTGTGTTGGCTAAATCAACAATCTTCTGTCAAGAGTCGTCCCAGCTCTGAAAATCTGTGGTTCTTGTTTTTTTTTTTGTTTTTTTGTTTTTTTTTAATCTTTATGGATTTATTTGGCTGTGTCAGATCTTAGTTGCAGATCTTTGATCTTGGTTGTGGTATGTGGCATTTTTTTTTTTTTTTTTAGTTGGAGGCTAATTACTTCACAACATTTCAGTGGGTTTTGTCATACATTGATATGAATCAGCCATAGATTTACACGTATTCCCCATCCCGATCCCCCCTTATGTGGCATCTTTAGTGGTGTCATGTGGGATCTAGTTTCCCGACCAGGGATCAAACCTGGGCCCCCTGTATTGGGAATGTTTATAAAAAAATCTGTGGTTCTTTTCCTTTCCTTTCCCTTCCCTTTGTCTTCTCCTTCCTCTCCTAAGTCTCTCCCTCGTCTTCTCTTGTTCTTCTTTCTCTGACTTGTGTTTCCTTCTCTCTCTCCCTTCTGACTCCCACCCACCCCTCACTGTCTGTCACACCACCTCTTGCTGGTTCTCCGTCTCTCCATCTTTGTGTATCTCCATGGCTTGCTTTTGAACTGTCTGTCTTTCTCTTAGTCTTGCTAGACTCTCATTGTGGACAGAGGTACAAAGGCCCCCACTGTGAGATCAGAATCCAGCGGCTGGGCCGCCCCCTTCACACCCCAGCTCCGGCCTCTGTTGTGGTGCAGACAACCGGCTGGACAATTTGATGGTTTTCAGTGGACATGCCTGCGATAGAGAAGCGGGTCTGGGCTCAGCCTTCCGTTACAGGAGATGGACAATAGGGAGGGTTAATGGTATGTCTTTGTGTTTGGCCAGAGGGCAGTAACTGAAGCACATTGGTCACAATAAGTCATGCCTTTAATTGGATGATGATCACACCACATGAAATAAGTGTCTTTTGAAAGGAGAAGGTGGTCTGGGAATATTGTTTTGAAGGCAAGGAAGAGGGCAACTGTTTCTTAAAAGAGGACGGGAGAGAGTGATGCTTCTCCCAAGCAAAGTGGGTGAAGAACTGTGGGGAAAGCACAGCAGAAGGGGAGAGAGAGGAGAAGGGAAACTGAACAGGGGCCTTGGCAGCCCCAGGAGGAGATGCTGAGAAAGGGGCCCAGAAGGGAAGGGGTGACCGATTTTTCAACATTCGCAGTGAGACTTCAGCAGCTTCAGGCTTAGGCAGCCACTTGGTTGGCTGTGCTCAAAGGATCGTGCCTTTATTGAGGAGAGCAGGAGGGGGCGACCTGGAGAGAATCGCAGATGCCAGGCTTGATTCCCAGCCTGGGCCCCACCCTTTTTTCACCTTGGTTTCCAAGTGGGTGTTCCGGCCACTGGAGGGGAAGTGTTCAGACAGAGTTGGCTGGTGGCGGTGAGTCAGGGCCCCACCCAGGGCCCTGGCAGCCCCAGGGGGCCTCTCGCCTACAGGCCTGGCAGCAGCTGCTGGGTGTTATCAGGAGCGACGGGGCAGCAGGGGCCTGACAGGCCATTCAGATTCCCTCCAGATGACCTGTGGCCACGGAGTCCAGCTCCAGAGCCCTGTGGTTCTGCTGGCTCCATTTGATCTGGCCATCTGCTGAGGGTTTGCAATTTCAAGGTCAACAGTGCAAGGGGAGAAAGCCTTGTGGGGTGATAGGCCTAGCTGGAAAGGACTGTCACCTAACAGTTTATTACCCATCTCCCTTCAGTCATGAGCCCTGAGAGGGCGGGAGTCCTTTTGTGGACCCCACTGCATCCCTAGGCACTTGACACAAAGGCTTGGATCCAGTAGGTGCTCCATAACGGAATGAGTTAGCTGTGCCTTCAAATCTCCCTGCTGCCCCTTACTGACTGTGTGACGCTGCCCAAGTCCCTTAACCAGTCTGAGCTGCCACTTGCGTCATCAGTACAATGGGGTAAAGCCAGTAAAAGTATAAACTCAGGGCATCATCGCCCTCCTGCCATGAAATAAGGTAGCCATCTGGGGGTGGAGGGGGGACATCCAGTCTGTAGCTGTTGCTCAGATATGGGGGGAAATGCGCTTGGAGGAGATGCTTTCATGTTCGGAAAGTCTGCAGCTTCCATGGCGGGTAGTTCCAGGTGCATCTTACAGATGTTACTTTTTAGGAAGACGGTGTGGTTATGTGGTTAAGGGTGCTTGTTCTGGAGGTGCCATACCTGGCTTCAAATCCTGCCTCCACCCCTGACTTCCTGTGTGGTCCTGGGCAAGTCACTTGGCCTCTCTGAGCTTATTTTCCTGTGTGTAAAATAGAGTGGCCCTGAGGTTTCGAGGAGCTCCATCCCAGGCTGACCCTGGCACAGAGGAAACCCTCAATGTATGTAAACTGTGATCACTTGTTTCCATCCCTCAACCCCTTGAAGCAGACAGGACTCTCCCCAGGGTGCAAAAGAGGAAACCAGAGCCGGCCAGGTGGGGAGGCGCGCCTGTCGGCAGAACCCTAACTAGATACCCCCCTGCTCCCGAGGCCCACCACAGTTGCCAGAAATAAGGTGACGTATGGCCACCCCTGCCTCCACCCACTGCCCCGGGGGAGAAGTGAAACACGAACCAACCGGGGTAAGAAAGAGGAGAAGGAACCAGCTGAGGTGCGGACTGGCCAGCGGCCCCAGGTCCTGCCAGAAGGACAGTCTGGGGCAAGGTCAAGTCCAGGTCGGTGAGAGGGTGGAGGCAGTGGGAGGATTGTGTGACAAGAGGGGTCTGGTGGCTGAGCTGGCCGGCGGTGAGGGGTGAAGCGCTGGTCCCAAGAATGCGGAAGGAAGCCCTTTTATCAGCATTCACAAGAACAGAGAGGGAAGTTGTTTGCATCTGGCCAGATACCTCAGCTGTGACCTCCTGTCTCTAAGGAGAGGGTCCCTGCAAGCGCTGCTTTCAAAACTCTCTTGGGAGAAAACTCATGGCCCCGATTCTTAGAAATTGCCCTCATCCCAACGCAATAAACAACTTAGCGGCTTTCTGACTTTCTGACCAGCAGCCAGGGCTTGACCTTCCTCCCGGTAGACCTTCAGCCTCTGAGAGTTGGCATGCCTATGCTTTCACCCTACCCATTTTACAGATGAGAAAACTAAGGTTTAAACCTGGCCTCGGGTCCTAGCACTGCCATTACTAGCTGTTGGGTCCCAGTAGCTCACCAGCTGGGCCTGGTTTCCCATTAGTAAAAGGCCTTTCCCATTCATTTAGGCCTTATCTTCCTTTCTGTCCTTCCGCCCCCTCCTGAGCAAAGGGTGTGGAATTCTAAGACAAAAAGTCACCTGATCATGTGGTGTGGATTAGCCAACAACCCAGCCCTGAGGTCAGCCTCTGGAAGCAATTTAAGATGGCCCAGGGATCTGAGACTCCACACCCCCACAAGCAAGCAGAAGTATTCCCTCCCACACGAGGCTGCCTCCCTTCCTGAGCAGTTCTGCTCTGATTTCGTGGGTGAAGCAGCTGTGCTTTCTGCAGTGCTCCAATGCCAAGCTCGTCGTAAGTCTTAGACCCGGCAGGATCCTCCGACAGGGATCACTGTCCCAGCCTGTAATGAGCACCTTCCATGGGCCAGGCTGCACTCAACAGTAACCACCTCTCCCCTCGTGCAACAACCCTCAATGAGGCAGACTGTTCTTATGCCCATATTGCACCCATGGAAAGCTGGGGCTCAGAGAGGCACGTTGTCCAGGGTCATGCAAAAGCAGAGATCCCAATCCACTTTAAATGACTCCTCTGGATAGAGCTGCTCCATTTAAATCAACACCCGAGTGATTGGATTAAGTGTCATTTTCCTTCTTTTTTTAATTAAAAACATTTTCCCCCTGTAATGAATATGGATTGCTTGGCGTTTTGAAAGGGAGTAGCCCATGGAAGCATTTACAGATAATTTGCTGTGTCATCTGGAATTTGATTTAAACTAATCCAGTGTGATGAGGGCTATAAATAAAACAAAATTGTCTATGAACTGATTGTTCTAGAAGCTGAGTTGAGGTTCTCTAGACTGTCCTCTCCCATTGTGAACATGTTTGAAAATGTCTATGATCAGATAAAAATCTAGTCTAAATTTAATGCTTGCAAAGTAGTGAATTTGGGATAAATGAACTGGCCTGGGACAGGCTGTGTGCTCAGAGGCAGGGGGGCATGTTGCCTGCCCCACAGCTGAAAGCATTTTAAGGTCACTTGGAGAAGGCATTCATTACAGCCTCCTGGGTCTGCTCTCCTTGGACCACAAGGTCCCTCTTTGCATCCAAGAGAACAGTCTGCCCCAAATGGGCAGCTGAGTGAAGATGGCATGTCGGGGTTCCCGCAGCCACACTGTGGTTTTATGATGAAATTTGGCACCGAATGTGGTTCACGTTCAGCCAGTCAGGAGATTTGAGGAATCTTTTATAAATGTTACCAGCAAAGGCACAGTAGCTGCCTGTGTCCGGGGCCACCCAGAAAATTGGAGAAGATGAGACCTCTGACGTTCACTTGATGGCCACATGTCTGGAAGTAGCCCCTCTCTGCATATCCCCAGGGGCTCAGTGCTTCTACCTTTGTCCACTGTTGCCCTGGGAGCTCCACTTTCCTGCGAGATTCCCCCTGAAACAAGGAGACCTTCTCTGTTGACAGCCTTTACTGTCTGCATCTGTTCCTTTCTCAGACAAGTGGCATCAGCTCTCCATTGGCCTTCATTATTTTGAGCAAGTGTCATTTATTTATTCAATAATGATTTCTTGAACACCAACTATATGTACCTGGGTTACAGCATAGAGCAAATAGATAGCATGACGGGCATGTGCTGCACATAACGCTCATGGTACCCATGCTCCAAGAGCTTCTAATTTCACCGGGGAGAAAGGCAGTCATCTGCTGTTAATACTGCTAATCATTTCATTACAGTTCTGACAAGTGTTTTGGAGAGGCTTTGGGGCTTTGAGGGCAGATGAGAAAGAACATGATCTGATGAAGTGGGAGCATTCAGGATTCAAAGAAGGCTGTTTGGAGAGAATCATGTCTAAACTGAGATCTGGAGATTGGAGGTATTTGATGTCCAAACAGAGAAAGGGAATTATTCCGGACAGAGGGGAACAGTGTGTTCAAAGGCCAGGCAAGCATGACTTGTTGAAGGAAATGGAGGGACAGTGTACGGTCTGTGGAGTATGTGAGTACGAGGGGAAAGGAGATGGTGGTAGATTATGAAGGGTAGGTCAAGGATGACAGAAAACTCATGAGAATGTGCCTTTGAGCAGGGGAGGTGATGTTGTCCTTTTGAACCTAAAATGATCACTCTGGTTACTGTGGGGCGCTGAGTTGATCAGAGCAGGGAAAATGCAAAAGCTGTAGGCCTGGGCCAGCTCATGTGTCACATTTGTGAGAATTAGGAGAAAGTATCCACCCCCGCCCCCCACCCCCAGGAAAGACACAGGTCTATAGACACGTGCTTACAGAATGGAACCTGGTCTGAATTTCGGTGCCCACTAGCTCTGAATCAGAACCCTTGTGCAGTGAACGACCTGTGCAAATGTATACAATGGCCATGGATGGACTCTGAGAACAGAGAAATCAGAAGACGGTAGAACATTTGCTGACAAATCTGCCTCGTCCTCTTCAAGCACCTTGAATTCTGAGTTCTTGAGCTCAAAATTCATGTTTGTAACCCCAGTGCACATAGAAGATGCTACAAATGTTTGCTAAATGAATTCTTCTTTGGCCTTTTTTTTTTTTCCTTAAGACTTTCTGTCATCTTGTTCTCTTCTTCTAAATTCATAGTGGCTTCCTGTTCACACACACCTGCTGGGTGTTAGGAGGCACTGTTAGGCACTTGACCTTTTTAGTCCTCTAAACATCTTCTCCTCTGTCCATTTGACAGAGACCAGGCCAGGGTCACATGGCTAGGGAAGGTGAACAGGGATCTTTCTAAATCCTTGACAGGCTTGTTATGCTGTGTATGAATCTATCAAGTCTTGTGGGCGGGTGGGAGCAGGAGGTGGTGGCATGCCTTCTGGTAAGGAGTCTTATGGTTGAATCTCTAAACCTTGAATCTTAGAATGTCAGAGTTGAAAGGGACCCCTTGGGGGCCTTGTGTTACACATGGGCCCCCGAGGCCCCAGAGAAGGGCTGGAAATTGTTCAAATGTCATTGAGTTAAGTCAGAGCCAGAGCAGAACTAGGAACCAGGTCCCTTAACAGGTTTGGAAGAAAAAGATAGACATCAGAAGTGGAGATTAGAAGAGAGAGACCAAGGGAGGGATCACTCTCTAGGGATCGTATCTGACTGTGATGGGTATCAGTGAGGCAGCCTGGGGTTAGCTCAGGACAACAGAGTCCTAGGTGACTGTGTGAAAGAGAAGAACAGGCAGAGGAAACAGAACTTCCTCAAGGACTGAAGCAGGTCTCTAAATTGGAATTCATTTGGATCCAGCCAGGCCATAGACGTTCTTTTTAAAGTTTTTTTCTTTGAATTTTTTCTAAATTGGAGGATAATTGTTTTACACTGTTGCGTTAGTTTCTGCTGCACGGCAACGTGAATCAGCCATAAGTATACATATATCTCCTCCCTCCCACCCCCACACCCCACCCCTCTAGGTCATCACAGAGCACCGAGCTGAAATGTTTTATTGTCGTATATCGTTGCTTTATGATGTTGTGTTTAGTTTCTGCGGCACAGCAAAGTGAATCATTTATGGCGGCGGCGGGGGTGGTAGGAATTGGGTGATTGGGATTGACATATATACACTACTAAACACAAAACGGATAACTAATGAGAACCTACGGGCCATAGACTTTTCAGACACAAAGCTGACTTTCGTGTTCCGGGCTGATGGCCAGGACAGTGTTCACTGTCACCGAGTCGCTGTGAACGGCCACCAGGAGAAGTCAGAGAGAAGGCCTGGTTCCTCTCCCTGGGGCCTGCGGCCCAGGTGCCCTCTGAGGGCCCCACTCCAGTTCCCAGTTGGTGCGGGCTTGGGGTTTTCCTGCCTCTGGGTCTGTATCACAGCCCCTCTTATGTCACATTGCTTCAGGTCCCACTAAGCATTGCTCTGAGCTGGAAAATCCCTCGGAGCCCGCCTAGCAGCCCATGGTCGTAGCAGCAGGAAACTGTGACAGCGAGGCTCCCAGGGTGTGAGGTTTGTTCTTGGTGTGTGGTTGGGAGGGTGGGGCGGTGTGGGGGTGGAGTGGCATGGGATGTCAGGAGAGAACAGAGAAATCCCGAAAGAAGGAACCCCTCAGGCAGTTTCCAGCCAGTTTTCTTTTCTGAAGCGGCCTTTGCTTCCAGGCCCAGGTCTGTCTCTCTGTATCGGGTCTTCATGGAGCCTCTTGGGGAACATCTCAGGATTCCGAGTCCAGCACCTCAATTAAGGGACCGCAACTTCTGTGGTTTAGTAGTAGTAGCAATGGTAAAAATGTAAGTGATAGTTGTCATTAATCAAGTCTTTCGTAGATGGCAAATTCGGTATGCAGTAGGGTACCCAGCACACAGTAAGCACTTAATTGATCGCAGCTTTATTTTTTGTTTTTACAGTTTTTATTTCATTTTGGAGTATAGCTGGCAACCCATTCCGGTATTCTTGCCTGGAGAATCCACACAGACAAAGGAGCCTGGCGGGTTATAGCCTGTGGGGTTGAAAAGAGTCAGAAATGACTGGGCGACTAAGCATACACACACATAGCTGATTAACCATATTGGAATATAGTTGATTAACAATGTGTTAGTTACAGGCATACAGCAAAGTGATTCAGCTATACATATACCTGTATCTGTTCTTATTCAAATTCTTTTTCCACTTCTTAGGTTATTACAGAATATTGAGCAGAGTTCCCTGTGTGTATATGTCCACCCCAAACTCCCAATCTATCCCTTCCCACGAATGGCAGCTTTATTCTAACACATCCACCTGAAGAAGCAGGTATGAGTCTCATTTTACAGATGGGAAAACTGAGGCTCGAGACCACGAGTCACTTTCTCAGAGTCCTTGAGTTACTCGTTCACCCACTGACTCAACCGTTACTTCCTGGGTCCCCACTCTGTAGTGGCCACTGTCCTGGATGCGGCAGAGGGAGCTCGGAGCACGGTCCCCACGGTCCCCACTCGGAGCACGGTTCCCGCCTCCCACTTCCAGGTAGCCCTTCTTGTGGAGGAGTCCCGCTGTGAGCGGATAAGTGCCTCAGCAAGGACAGTGCCTGCAGGCTGGGGTCGGGAGCACACAGGGCAAGGAGATGCAGAGTCACTGGGGGTATAGTGGTGGTTTTTGGCTGTGCCACATGGCTTGCAGTATATTAGTTCCCTCATCAGGGGTGGAACACAGGGCCCCACAGAGAAAGCGCTGAGTCCTAACTATTAGAAAGCCAAGGAAGGGGTGTTTTAGAAAAGGTGCTGAGGGCAGGCTTTTCTTCATGATGTTTGAGCTGGGGTTGAATGGGCGAGGAGCCCGGGGAAGGTTTCTCTGAGCAGGAGAGCAAAGGCCCTGGGGTGGGAAAGGCCTGGTGAGTTGACCAGAGCTCCAAGGAGGGGCAGAGGTGAGCAGCGAGGAGTGTGGGAGGAGGGGTGCCAGGAAAGCAGGCGGGCCTGGGTCACAGCGACTTTCCAGACCCAAAGGAAAGAAATGGAGGCATGAGGGGTCTCAGTGGAAAAGGCTGGATTTTAATCCGTAAATTCAGCCTGGGCTCTGCCCTCTTCACCTCAGCCTTGATTCTGAGCTAGACTTGGGGTAGAGGGAGGCTGGCCGGGACCCCTCTGTGCTCCCGATGTGTCATAGGACAGGCAGAGCCCATTTTCCAGCTCCACAGCCTGTTGGCCTGTGGCTTCCCCAGTGAACAACAGGAACAGACCCTGGGGGATCAGACAATCAGCCCTGAGGGAGGAGGCCCATTTAAGCCCAGGACTCTGCCTTGCCAGCTGCCCCCAGACTTCTGGGTCCCCTCCTTTCCTCCACTCACAGTTCCCTTATCATCGAGTCAGCACCAGCCTCACTTGCGCTCAGACCCCACTGTCAGAACCAGTGGGATGGAGAATGAGTCATTTAGTTGCCCTCTGAGCCCCTCTTCCCTCACCTATGAAATGGGCCAAAACCTGTCTGCTCTCCTCGGGCTGTGAGTGAACATTAAACCTGATGGGAGTGCTGTTAATGAACTCAGAGCCTGCTCTGGACCAAGGGTGCACGCATTGCTTTATGTGCAGGAGTTGACTTGTGAACAACATGGAGCAGTGATGGTTATCGGGCCAGCTTTGAGAGCACGTGGCCCCTGAAGTCATGCAGAGCCACTACGTGCTTCCAAGGACCCCACACTTGGTTTTATACTCAGTCATTGCTGGCTGGAAATTCTTGATACTTTTTCAGCTTAGGGCCCTGCGATTTCATTTTGCATGGGGCTCTGCAAATGATGCAGCTGGTCTTGATTATTATATATTCATTCATACATTCAAGGTAGATTTATGGAGCCAGGCATGGCATATGGCCCTGGAGAGAGGGGAGTGAGCAAAGCAGAATTCCTCACCTCCATGGAGTTTACTTTGCATTACTTGGTTCAGAGAGGGTAAGTTATTTGCTCAATGTCACACAGAGAATAAGGGGGTGCCCAACATCCAAATCAGAGCTCTTAACCACAGTACCATCTCCCTTTCAGCCTAAAGCTGCAAAGTGTTTAACAGGACACCAACCCCAGAAACAACCATAGGGTTCTAAGTGCTTTAGGTGTGTTAATACATTACAGAAGCTTGTTTTAGGGTCAAGAAAATGGAGATCAGAGAGGTTAGGTAACTGGCCTAGTCACTCCATTGGTAAGGAGCAGAGCCAAGCCCAAGCAGACTGGCTGAGAGCCGTCCTCTGAGCCGCTCCAGCATACTGCTTTTTGAAGTCATCACTCAGGAAATGGTGGCTTGTTATAATTATTTTAATCACCACCGTTTTCGTTTTCATATCCAGAGACCCCATGCAAGTGTGAGGCTTGACCCACATCACTTTGTGTGAAATGAGAGGATTAACAAATGAATGAGCAGATTGCTTTTTACCCATGGGGTAACCTCAATTGCTGCCCGCCTCCATTCACCCAGCTCCCACATGACTTCTCACCGAGACCCTGACATGTGGCCTTCGCGACCTTGCCTTCAGCCAGTGATGAAAGCTCTCCATGTCCAGGATGTTGAAAATAGGGTCGCGCCTTCCAGTAAACAGACTGGGCTGAAGGGAGAGGATGCTGTGGGGAGCAGTGGTTCACAGCGATCGTTATCGCTGAATATAAGCTTTCCTTTTCCTTCCTACGTGAAAATAGGGCTTGTCCTAGGGGTCCCGTCCCCTCAAGCCTGTCACTGTTTAGAGGGTCTCATCCCCCACCAAGATTTGAAGAATTGACCCATCTGGCAGGCCTTGAGCATGGGGTGGTTTCTGAGACTCTGTGCAGACTTGCCACTAGACTTCGCTGACGTGTGACAGGCACAGTCATTCATTCATTACTCAACAAGTACTTACTGAATACCTACTATGTGTCAGGTACTCTTGTAAGAACTGGGGATATAGCAGAGAATAAAGCAGGCAAAAACCCCTGCCCTCAGGGAGCTTACATTCTAGTCCAAGATATTTCTAGCTGGGACTTCTTTGGATTGTATGGAAGACATCATGAATTTTTCCTTCTTGGTCACTAGAACTTTTTCAATCTTATGAATATTATCAACTTTTACCTAGGACACAGTTAGGGTGCTTTTTATTTCAGGTGGAAGAGTAAATCTGGCGCCTCCTATTCCATTTTGGCCAGAATCAGTTTTTCTTTACAAGAAAACCAGTAGGCCTGGAAGGAGCAAGACTTAAAAAGTTCATTTGTTGTTTATACCTTCATGTGAATGAGTTTATGGGCTCCTGTCTGAAGCATTATGGTCATGGGAAGTGAAGAACTGAACGACTGAAGTAGAATATAGGACTTAGAAGATAAATCCAGAAGTGCTCATAGAGTCATTATTTCATTTGAATTCATCACATCTTACAAATCTGTCAGCAAGTCAGGAGCTTCTGTTTTCACTTGACAATGAGGAAGGTGGAGCTGGGAAAGCTGAAATGACTAGCTCAGTCACACAGCTAGTTAAGACTCAGAGCTACTGACTTCTGCCCTCAAGCTCCTCTTAACACCCTGTGGGTCAGGGGTCACCGTGTGTTGTGGGGGAGAAGGCAGAGGACATCTATGATCCCTTATGCTTGTGCTGATTTGGTTGTTTCTCACAACTTCAGCCTCAGATTCCCTGGAACTCAAGTCAGCACAGCTCTTGTTCCCTGAGCAGTAGCTACAGCTTAGAAAGAACAGTGGGACAGAATATCAACTCCATGAGGGCAGGGGCCACATCTGTTTGGGTTACCCCTGAGGTCCCTGTGCCTGGAGCAGCACCTGACCCCTAGTACATTTTCAACGACCTTTGGTCCAATAACAGAACACGGAGGAATGGATCTGTGGAGTAACCAGACAGTAATATCTCAATTGCATTACCAGTAAAATTGAAGACAGTAATTTCTGCCTTTTGATGCTGTTTTGATTTTGTTGTTGCATTGTATGCTTCCTGAGGGCAGGGTTTTTTTTTTTCTCTTTCACTTATGCACTATGATGTCCTCAGCATCTATTAAATCAGTGCCAGTCTCAGAGTAGTGAACAGATGAAAGTCAAACATCTAGTTTTCTGTAAATGTGTAGCATCAGGGTGAAAAGTAACGGATTTGAAGCCAGAGCTGAGTTGGACTTCTGGCTCTGCCACATCTATGACCTGGAGGATGTCACTGAGCCTCAGTTTCCCTAGTACTTATGCTAAGGGGTGTCACTGTTTCTGCATCCAGATGTCCTGAGGATTAAGTGAGGTTGTGCAAACAAAGTTCTTGGAATAGCTCCAGGAACAAAGAAAAGGCTCCAAAGTTTTAAAAGTTCTTGTTTGTCTGAGTGTGAAGTGAAGTGTTACTTGCTCAGTCGTGTCTGATTCTTTGCGAGCCCATGAACTGTAGCCTGCCAGGCTCCTCTATCCATGGGGATTCTCCAGGCAAGAATACTGGAGCGTTGCCATTCCTTCTCCAGGAGATCTTTCCGACCCAGGGATCTAACCCGGGTCACCGGCACTGCAGGCAGATTCTTTAGTCTGATTATTTACTGTCTGAGCCACCAGGGAAACCTAAGAGTGAAGAGTACATTTTAAAAAAATACTTGAAAATTCTTTAAAATCGAAATATAGTTGACATATAATCGTTTGTTAGTTTCATGTGTTTTTTTAATAAAGATTTGACATTCGCATGCTTTCTGAAATGATCATGATGAGTCTAGTAACTGTCTGTCCTCATGCAAAGTTATTACAACATCATTGACCATATTTCTTATGTTGCATATTAAATCTCTATGATTTATTTTAAACTTCATTTTATATTGGAATATAATTGATTAATAATGTTGTAACCGTTTCAGGTGGACAGCAAAGGGACTTAGCCATACATATACAAGTGTCCATTCTCCCCCTAAACTCCCCTCCCACCCAGACTGCTTCGTAACATTCAGCAGAGTTCCCTGTGCTATACAGTAGGTCCTTCTTGGTTATCCATTTTAAATATAGTAGTGTGTACATGTCCATCCCAAACTACCAACTATCCCTTCCTTCCATCCTTCCCCTCTGGCAATCGTAAGTTCATTCTCTAACTCTGTGAGTCTGTTTATGTTTTGTAGACAAGTTTATTTGTATCATTTCTGTTTAGATTCCACCTGTAAGGACTGCACATGACTGACTTACTATATAACTGGAGGTTTGTAGCTCTGTAATCCCCTTCACCTATTTCCCCTACCTCCACCCCTCCCTTCAGGCCATCACTTGTTTGTTCTCTGTATCTATGAGTTTATTTTTGAGGGTGCAGTTTTTTAAGGGCCATTTTTCTCCAAAGTACTTTTATCCCTGGTGGTTTAGTCGCTAAGTCGTGTCCGACTCTTGTGACCCCATGGACTCTACCCTGACAGGCTCCTCTGTCCATGGGATTTTCCTGGCAAGAATACTGGAGTGGGTTGCCATTTCCTTCTCTAGGGGATCTTCCCAAACCAGGAATCGAACCTGGGTCTCCTGCGTTGCAGGCAGATTCTTTACCAGGTGAGCTACAAGGGAAGCCCTAGCCTTGGAAATCCCCCCAAAGAGCCTAGAGGTTGTTCTCCTGAAAGGTGAGGCTGCGTGGAAAATAAATTCCTATCAAATCTCCATGGACAATGCCAGGACTCCTGAAGCCTTCAGGGCAGCTCCCTGTTGCCGGCTGTCTTGCGCCGTCTGGATCCTGATGCAGCTGGATTCACCGCGGGGTCACTGAGCTCTGCTGGGCCGCCCTAGTCATCTGCAGCCCTTTGAAGTTAGGCTGTGTCTTCTCTTGTCTCATGGTTGATGGGGCCTCAGAGCGCACAGCAGGCCGTTCCGCACCAGGGTGCAGTGGGTACTTGCGAGATCTCCAGCAGAGATAGGGAGTGAAATCTAGTTCTCCAACAAAGGCAGCTGCAGATAAAGTGCACCCCGGGCTCTGCCATCATCACTGAGGCCCTTTCACCCTCATCAGTGGATCTAGTTTACATCTGGGTCTTGACCTCCACAGAGTCTTTCTGGCCTTAACTCTTTGGGCCTGTAGATGCCATCAGTTCAGTTCAGTTCAGTCACTGAGTCATGTCTGACTCTTTGCGACCCCATGAATCGCAGCACACCAGGCCTCTCTGTCCATCACCAACTCCCAGAGTTTACTCAAACTCATGTCCATGGAGTCAGTGATGCCATCCAGCCATCTCATCCTCTGTTGTCCCCTTCTCCTCCTGCCCACAATCCCTCCCAGCATCAGGGTCTTTTCCAATGAGTCAACTCTTTGCATGAGGTGGCCAAAGTATTGGCGTTTCAGCTTCAGCATCAGTCCGTCCAATGAACACCCAGGACTGATCTCCTTTAGGATGGACTGGTTGGATCTCCTTGCAGTCCAAGGGACTCTCAACAGTCTCCTCCAACACCACAGTTCAAAAGCATCAATTTTTCAGCTCTCAACTTTCTTCACAGTCCAACTCTCACATCCATACGTGACCACTGGAAAAACCATAGCCTTGACCAGATGGACCTGTGTTGGCAAAGTAATGTCTCTGCTTTTTAATATGCTATCCAGGTTGGTCATAACTTTCCTTCCAAGGAGTAAGCACCTTTTAATTTCATGGCTGCAGTTATCATCTACAGTGATTTTGGAGCCCCAAAAAATAAAGTCTGACACTGTTTCCACTGTCTCCCCATCTATTTCCCATGAGGTGATGGGACCAGATGCCATAATCTTAGTTTTCTGAATGTTAAGCTTTAAGCCAACTTTTTCACTCTCCTCTTTCACTTTCATCAAGAGGCTTTTTAGTTCCTCTTCAGTTTCTGCCATAAGGGTGGTGTCATCTGCATATCTGAGGTTATTGATATTTCTCCCAGCAATCTTGATTCCAGCTTGTGCTTCTTCCAGCCCATAAGTGTAGGTCAATTGTTGCCTTAGCAACAATTGGTCATTATCAACTTTGGTTTTGAAAAGAATGACCGATAAGACTGATATTTCTCTGAACTGCAATGGTGAGGGAGCAGTACAGAAGGTTGATGAGGGAGGCTTCTGACATGGAGGGGGTGGGAAGATACAGAAGATGAAGTAGGTAGGGTGCAGGGCACAGAGAAAGCTCTCAACTCATTAAGGCAATTATTACATGGATTGGAAAACAAGGAGATTCCAGACCTAAGTGTCCATATCTTTCTTTTGACATTCAAGTCCTACCCATGTTTTTATTTTTTAATTTTATTTATTTTATATATATATAATTTTTTATTTTAATTGGAGGGTAATTACTTTACAATATTGTGGTAGGTTTTGCCATACATTCACATGAATCAGCCATGGGTGTACATGTATTCCCCATCCTGAACCCCCCTCCCTCCTCCCTCCCCATCCCATTCCTCAGGGTTATCCCAGTGCACCAGCCTTGAGCACCCTGCCTCATGCATCAAACCTAGACTGGTGATCTATTTCACATATGATAATATACATGTTTCAATGCTGTTCTCTCAAATCATCCCACCCTCGCCTTCTCCCCCAGAGTCCAACAGTCTGTTCTTTACACCTGTGTCTCTTTTGCTGTCTCACATATAGGGTCATCGTTACCATCTTCCTAGATTCCATATATATGCGTTAATATACTGTACTGGTGTTTTTCTTTCTGACTTACTTTGCTCTGTATAATAGGCTCCAATTTCATCCACCTCATTAGAACTGATTCAAATGCATCATTTTTAATAGCTGAGTAATATTCCATTGTGTATATTTACCACAACTTTCTTATCCATTCATCTGCCAATGGACATCTAGGTTATTTCCATGTCCTGGCTATTGTAAACAGTGCTGCGATGAACATTGGGGTACACGTTTCTCTTTCAATTCTGGTTTCCTTGGTGTGTATGCCCAGCAGTGGGATTGCTGGGTCATATGGCAGTTCCTTAACCCTAACCCTACCCATGTTTAAGGTTCATTCACAGTCCACTTATTTGGGGAATTTTCTGGAGCTTAAGTTTCTCCCAGCTTCACTACTGCATGGCTCTCCTCCCTATCTGCTCACTCCAAGCTCTCCTTAAACACATGTGTATGTGTGTGTCTGAAAGTAGCTTGTGTGCTTCCGTTCATTCATTCATTCAGAAATAGGCAAGATAGGCCAGTGGTTATGAGTCCACATGGCAGCCAGGTAGCTGGAGGTCGCTCTGACAATTACCACCTGTGCGACTTCAGTAAGTGACCCACTTTTTCTCTTTACCTCAGCCTTCTCATCTAGAAAATGGGCACAATAATGCCAACCTCACTGGTCTTGGTGATGGTTAGCTGAATGACTACCCATAAGCATTCAGAACAGTGCCTAGCACATAGTACATGCTCAATAAATAATATACCATTCTTTTTTCAGCAAACATATATTAAACATCTCACAATGCTATGTTGTAGAACTGTTACTAGGCTCATGGAGATAAAAGATAACACTTGCTTTCCTGAACTCACACTTTATACCCCGCACCAAGCTTGGGTCATTTCCCTTCTTTATCTGCAGGAAAATGTTTACTGATAAATTCATCAAAGAAGGACAATTATTCCTTCCCTGATGAGAGCTTGAACTGCCCAGGGTTACTTTTTTCTCATGTGCATTGTGTTAAGGACCAGAGGGCTTACAAAGGGCTCTACCACTTACATACAAAGTTATTTCTCTTCCCTTGTGCCTCAGTTTCCTCAACAGTAAAAGGGAAGGCGGGTGGCCACTTCTGCCTTTTAGGGTTTGCAGAGCAAAACAAATGAGGCAAGGCTCATGGAGGTATTGTGGAGCCCCTAATGCCTTGCATAGGATAAAGATGGGGGTGGCCTCTCTCTATCCCACTGAGAGCTTCCTTGGAAGGCAGGGCAAGCTGCTTGGTCTGTGACAGGAGAGCACACACTGGGGCCAAGTGCAGGGTCTCTGTTGCTTCCTTAACAAACCCTCCACACAGTAGCCAGTGAGAGGCAGAACTTCCAAACTGCAGAGACTCCTCTCCAACAGCCTATGCAAAAATAGAAATGTGAGGCGATGGCTCTGGGGGGAACTGCTGTACACACAGGGAAAGCCTAAGTGTGGCCACGACCTCAGGACAGCTGAGGGGCTCATCACACACTCTCTTGCTCTGCTTGTCTCTGCCGTCTTATCTTCTTCTCTGCCTGTCAGCTCCATTCCCTCAAACCAGCTCCCTCTCGGTGGCAGGAAACATGGCCACCAACAGCATCCTGTTTCCTTAGAGAGGAAACTGAATTTTCTTCCCCAGATTAAAAAGAAAAAAAAAAAAAAATCTCAGGGAAAGATTCTGATTGGCTTAGCTTGGGTCATATGTTAATTCCCAGGATCAATCAGCTGTGTGGGGGTGGGCAGCAGGGGGAGATGGCAGTCCAGAGCTCAGCCACTAGGGGGCCTATCCAGCTACCACGACCCTGGAGGGGAGTGTCCACTTCAGCATCGAGGATGTCTGAGGCTGCCCTCTTACCACATTTGATACTTTTCCTGTGCCCTGTCATTTTGTCATTTATCCATGTAGATGATAAGCTCCAAGGAACAAAAAAGTGACATTGGATACTCCTTTCATTTTCTCTTCTCCTTCACCCTGCCCATCACACACAGGATGGCAAACTTAAGCACACTGCTAGTTACGTGGTCATGGGATGCCCCAGATAAGAGAGCATGGAACTAAGGCACAGAGACAGAAAGCAGTTTGCCCAAGGTCACACAGCTCACACTAGATACCAGGTCACCTGCCCTGCAATTTCTCTTAGGGTTAAAGGCTACAATCCTCATTCTTACAAGGAAGCCTCTGTGTAGCCCAGTCACTTCCTGCCTCCCCAGGCTTATCTTATGCACTCTATACGTCTTCCAGGTGGTTATTATTTTTATTGCTATTCCTATTGTCGCTGGAGGCACCCGCACTGACCCACTTCCCTCTCATTAGAGATAAAGGACTTTTTGACTCTGCATTCCGACCAGGGTGCACTGCTTTCTCAAATCTGCTCCCTACCCCTACCTTCAAGGCTTCTGCACTTGGAATTTCCTCTGCCTGGAACACAGTATTACTTTCCTAGGGCTGTTGTAGCAAAGGAGCACAAACTGGGTGACTGAAACAGCAGAAATTTATGGTCTCAATTTCTGGAGGCTGGAAGTCTGAGATCAAGGTGTCTCAGGGTTGATTCCATCTGTCCCAGGCCTCTCCCCCAGCTTCGGGTGGTTTGCCGGCGATCTCTGATTCCTTGGCGTGTGGCTGCATCCCTCCAGTCTCTGCCATTACCCTCACGTGGCATCCTCCCTCTGCCATGTCTGTCTCATTGTCCAAATGTCCCCTTTTTATAAGGACACCAGTCACAGGCACAAGGGCCCACCCTCATGACCTCATGTTAACTTGATTACCTCTGTGAAGACCCCCTGATTGCAAATAAGGTCACAAGATCTCTTTGTGGAGGACAAAATTCAACCCATGTGCTCCGTCGCTCAGTCATGTGTTTGACTTGCGACCCCATAGACTGTAGCCTGCCAGGCTCCTCTGTCCATGGGATTTTCCAGGCAAGAATACTGGAGTGGGGTGCCATTTCCTTCTCCAAATTCCACCCGTAACAAACACCGTTTCTCACCCCCTGCTGCACCCTAAAAGACATCCTCCTTATCCATCCCAGCTCAGGTGGGCCTTCTCTGAACCTCCCAGACCTCACCCACCTGCTGTCTACCCTCGAGTGCTCTACCCTCATATCTGTTGTGGATAGCTGTTATCTGCTGTGTCAGGATCTGGTCAGTGCCTGTGTCCCCTTCAGAGACTCCCCTTCGTAAGGGCAGAAGTGTGACTGTTCTGTCTGCAACCCCAAAGCCCAGAACCTGGACTGTTGACAAAGAGTATCAGTAAATGACAAAATCAGTAAATCAGTAAATGCCTGAATGAGTGAAGGGTTGAGAGATTAATCTTCATGTGCTAGAAATGTTATGTGCTTAGTCATGTCTGACTCTTTGTAACCCCATGGACTGTAGCCCACCAGGCTCCTCTGTCCATGGGATTTCCCAGGCAAGACTACTGGAGTGGGTTGCCATTTCCTTCTCCAGGGGATCTTCATGACCCAGGGATCAAACCCACATTTCCTGCATTGGCTGGTGGGTTCTTTTACCACTGAGCCACCTGGGAAGGCCAGATTAATCTTCATTAATCACAAAAGTGAAGGGACAATTCTAAGCAAGGGCCTGGGAGGCAGAAAGATTAGTATTCCTTCTGGAGAGAAAGGATGTGCTCCAGAATCCACCAAGGGCCCAACCCCTGCCCTCACACACCCCTGACTCCTTGACTAATGGTCATGGCTTTCCCTTCCACCCTGTCACACAGGGAGAATCCGCTCAGCATAGCTTTGCAGGGAAGGCCTCAGGAACCTTGGGGAAGCTGGAGGTGAGTCAGAAAGGCCAGTAAATTGAACAGCTCTGAAACCCAACCCTTGGCATTGAGCTGAGGGGTGGCGGGTTTGCAGAAGGTAACAGTGCTTGCTTTAAAATTCAGGGGGCCCAAGGGAGCATCATCTTGCAGAAAACCACTCTAGTCGGTGAGGAACCAAGTGTGGTCCAGGCTGCAGGTACCTGGGGTTTGCTGTTCCACTTCGGCCTGTGAAGCTGACAGCAAGGACGTTGTCAGGTCTACCCTCCCCCATAGCTGTCCTGCACTCACCTGTGTAGGAAATGCAGCTTTGACTTTTGTAGCCTCTCTCTCCTGTGTGGGGGTGGGCAGACCGGGTAGCTACATCGAGAGACCTTCATCTGTCTCAGTTGAACCCACTTGACCTACCCACCCACAAAGGAATTCCAGCCCCCGGGGTTCCCGGGACCCCTGGGGAACACCTCGTAGCCAGTAGAATCCCAAAGGGAAAAAGGAAGGCCTCCCCAGACCCAGCCCAGGACAAGGGCCAAGTTGGAAAAAGTGACTTGCAGGCCAGTCACCATGTTTCTCCCCAGTGAAAGGCTGACTCATTGCAACAGGCCTGGGCTGGCTGGGACTCGAGTCAGTGGCTTGGAACATGCCTGGACACTCCGTGCCTTGTCTGAAAGGCTGGTCTGTGAGAAGCCACGGGTCAGGAGAGCTGAGGCCACAGCCCTGGGGAGCACTCAATTATAACCCCGGGAGCCAGAGGGTGGGGGTCCCTGTCTTTCCTTCCGTTTTGGGGGCTTGGCCTAGCATGAGTTGGTAAGGTTTGCAGGGGCCCTACCACCCAGGGGGAATTAAGTCCTAATGTCCTGAGACATTCGTATTATGGTTCTTCTCCTCACAAGACATGCAAACAAAAAAACAACGCTGAATGTATATGTACAGAAAACCAATCAGGCCTTATTTTCTTCATGAGGTTATCTCAATGCTTTCCTTTGAAATGTCAAAGTGGAATTGTTTTCCAGTCTGGGACAAGAGGGAGGGGAATTGGGACCACTTCCCTAGTGTCCCAAGAACATGTTTGTCTGCCGATGGCGTAATTCCACACCATGCAGAGTGCAAAGTCTGACTGTGAAGGATCCCCACTCCCCCTCCCCAGACTGTCTTCCCTCCTCATGCCTTTGTCCATGTTGACATTCAGGGCTCTTTGGCAAGGACTTTTGAATCATATTTGGCTTAAATCCTGGCTGTGCTATCTGCTTGTTGTGTGACCTTAGGTAAGTCACTTGATCTCAAGTGACTAAATTTCTGTACGTGTCACATGGAAAGTACACAAGATAAATGCATGCACAGTGCCTAGAATAGCACTCGGCACCTAGTCTGGCTGACATACCAGATCTCTTCTGGCTTCTCCCTTTATTGCCCTACAAAGCTGCTTTTTAGGAAAAAATACTGTCAGTCATTTACACTTTAGTGTGAATAAGCTCCTGTACCTACTCTGTACAGATTTTTCTTTCTAACCTCACAACAGTTTCTGCAAGATCATTAATATCTTCACTCGGTGATGGAGGAAACTGAGACTCAGGGAGGTGAAAGAACGCTCCCAGGGTCACATAGCAGAACCTCGTTCATTCAGGAAACTGATTGAACTTCTGCCCTGCCTCAGGATGGGGACTAGGAGCACGGCAATCAGTGAGTCAGACCTCTCATCTGAAGACCCTCATGGGTAACTGGCTGTATTTGAATGTTTCTGTCATCATTCTAATTGTTCAGGTCCCTGTAAACCTTGTGCATATAGGCAGGGAGAGCCTTCACCTTCCCCCCAATTGCCTGTTCCAAGGAGTCATTTTCTTCCTAGTGTGCAAGACCGGCCCTGCCCAAGGCTGAGCTACCAGATCAAAAAAGCCTCCTGCCTTTTCTTTCCACATCATCTCCTGGGGCTCTGCTGAGTACAGATTTCCAAGTCTATGTCAGAACTCCATTGTTGTCCCTTCTTTTGCACTTTATGATATATATTACAGAAACACATGTCTCATTGTAAAAGAGACAGAGAGAGAAGAGAAGAGAGAAGAGCAAAATTTTCAGAGTAACAGTAACTCCAGGTCTTGCTAAGATGGTTACAATTTTGTTGTATGGTCTGCCAGAACTTTCTCTTATGCAATTAGAATATAATTGTGATAATAATAATAATAATGCTACCACTTATTTTAACTACCCCTGACTTGGAGCTTCCCCTGTACCAGATACTATTCTAAGCACGTTAGATAATTTAACTCATTTATTCCTCACGGCAGCTCAGTGAACTGATTATTATTGCCCTCATTTTACAGGTGTGGAAATTGAGGCGCAGAGAGAGAGAATATTTAAAAGTATACACATTACACTTTAAAAATGGGATCATTCTGTTTTGTGACCTACTTTTTCCTTCTTAACAATAACAATTCTCAATGTGCTTTTTCATGACTCTTTGGCATTCCAAACTTTATACATACCATAAATTACTCAACCAGTATCCTGTAGCCCATTTTTCTGACTTTTAAGTTTTTTTTTTTTAACTATGAATGACATGAAGATGTCCATCCTTGTAGCTTAATCTTTGAAAATCTGACAAATTACTCCCTTATGATAACTCTTTGAAGTGGACTCAAGATGTACATGTACCAAAGCTTCTGGCATCACTTGCAAATTGCCTCCAAGAGGGACAACCCTCATGGGATGCTAAAGGAATGTGAACTATCACAGTCCCATGGAAGACTATATGGTAATATCCATCAGAATGACAGAGACTCATGGTATGATCCAGCTTCTGGGAGGTTATCACATAAATAATGTTATACACATACAAAATGATATACATATATAATTAGTCATTGCAGCCCTGCTGGTAATAGTGAAAGGTCAGCAATAACCCCAGTGTCCATAATAAGGAAATGATCAAATAAACAACAGTATATCTGTACAGTGAAATAATATGCAGTTGTAAAAAGAATTAAAAGCTTTTCTCTGTATTCATGGAACTAGCTTCCCAAGATATAGCAAGTTAAAACTTTTGTGAAGTTGAAACTATCACAATGTTGTTAATTGGCTACACTTCAGTATAAAATTAAAAATAAAGGCTTCTCTGTCTCTACTGCAAAAAAAAAAAAAAAAAGTGCAAAAAATAAGTTCAGAGGGACAAATTACAGGTACAGGATTATCAGATGCAAACTACCATGTATAAAATAGATAAGCAACAAGGATATATTGAATAGCATAGGGAATTACAGCTATTACCTTGTAATAACTTAATATGGGGTATAATCTGCAAAAATACTCAATCACCATGCTGTACACATCAAACTAATAGAATATTGCAAATCAACTTCAATAAAAAATATGTGCAGAATTATGTAAGTAGCATGCTATTTGTATATGAAAAAGGGAGGCAAATGATAACCCTCATTTGTAGTTACACATATAAACACAGATAAGCTCTGAGAAAAGTTCTAATAGTACCTACCTGACTGCTTACAGGAGATTTTGCCTGGGTCAAAGGGATCAGGATTAAAGAGTATGAATTAAGACAAAGTAATTTTTTTCACTGGTCACTTTTTGTGCTTTAAGATTCTGAAACAATGTTGTGTTTCTATTCAGAAAATTAACCTTTCAACATTGCCTTCCAGTGTTCAATTTTTTTAGGTGTGATAATGCTATTTTTTATAGGATACTTATTTTTGAGAGAGAGTGAAATATTTACAAATGAAATTGTATAATGTCCAGATTTGCTTCAGAATAATATATAAACAGCAGAAACAGAATGGTATATAAATTACAGATGAAAGTGATTAGATATGAATTGATGACTGTTAAAGCTGGAAAGCTGATACTGAGAGGATTCATGATGCCCTTCTGTCTACTTAAATAATTTACAGAGGTGAAATTCACATAAAATCAAGCACTTTAAAGGGAACAATTCAGTGGCTTTTAGTACATTTACAGAGTTGTACCACTACCACCTCTGTCTAATTCCAAAACATTTCCATCACTTCAAATTAAAACCCTGTACCTATTAAGCAATTTTCTTCCATTTCCTCCCCCTTCCAGCCCCTGGCAACCATCCATCTGTGTTCTGTCACTGTGGATTTATCTATTCTTTATACTTCATATCAGTAGAATCATACTATTTGTGACTTACTGTGTCTGGCTTCTTTTACTAAGCATAATGTTTTGGAGGCTCATCCATGTTATTGCATGTATTATTCTACGTACACATATTGTAGCATAGAGCATATACTGCATTTTTCTTTTTAGTCCATGGTGTTTATATACCACATTATGTTTATCCATTCATCTGTTGACATACATTTGGTCTGTTTCCACTTTTGGCTATTGTAAATAGTGCTGTATGTGTCCTTGTCAGAATACCTGTTCTCAGTATTTTGGAGGTATATACCTAGGAGTGCAATGGCAGAGTTAGATGGTAGTTCTATGTTTAACTTTTTGAGACATCACTAAACTGTCTTCACAGCAGCTGAACCATTTTACATTCCCACTGGCAACGTAGGAAGGTTCCAATTTCTCCACATCCTCGACAACACTTGTTATTTTCTGTTTTTTTTTTTTTTTTTTTTTCCTTTATTGCAGCCATCCTAGTGGGTGTGAAGTAGCATCTCATTGTGGTTTTGATTTGCATTTCCCTAATGACTAATGATGTTGAGTATCTTTTCATGTGCTTCTTGGCCATCTGTACCTCTTCTTGAAGAAATGGCTGTTCAAGTCCTCTGCCCATTTTAAAAATTGGGTCATTTTTCTTTTTGTTGTTTCTGTCTACTTTCATAGATGTTTTAAATTCTCCTTAGTAAAAACAAAGGGTACCCAAATATTAGATATTTTATTAAAAACTTTGAGAAACATGCATCCCCTCCCCCCACCACCCCCCCAGAAGGGGAATAGTTTTCTCTCCTTTTTCTCCTACTTGAATTCCTCAAAGATCTCTGTATAATCTCTACCTCCATCTACCATCCATAATGCGGTTTCCAAGAAAACCATATTAGCTCTTCAAACAAACAAACAAACACAAGTTTCTTCTTTTTCACTCTCTTACAGGTGGGTGTGGGGTGGGACAGCAGGGCTCCTAGGTTTAACCAAGGCTGTCCCTAACACTCTGGCCACAGCCTGAGGCCATCCCCCTGTTGCCCCCACCTATCTAGCAGCCTGGTGACTCATTCCCTGCTACCCTACCTCAGTGTCTCTGCTAAGATTCCTCCGGGAAGGGAGGGCCCCGTCTATAGCGGAAGAAACCTTCCGGGCCCCAGTCCAGGCACATCACAAGACTGGATGGCCCAGTGTGTCGGTGGCTGCCACGGCCAATGGGAGAGGCTTCACCCAGCTCATGTTCTGCTGTGGTAGTCGGGCCAAACAGATGGCTTGGGATAAACAGGGGGTGTTGGCCGGTTTGGGGTGGGGGGAAGGGGGGGCTTTGAGTGGCCCCAGCCTCCTCCTGGATCCTGGAGAAGGAAGTGGGTAAAGTGAAGGCCATGCCCAAAGCAGGAGCTGTAGTTGGGTACCTTCCAAACAGTTTGTGATATTTTTTTTCAGCAGTGGAATTCTCGTTCGAACAAACCTTTACGGTATTTAGGACAGGGAAAAAGGAAGCTGCTCCAGCTAAAGACGGGGTGAGAAGGCCAGAGGTTTCCCTCCCTCCTTGCCACGTGGCACTTGGGGAGTTGTGGGTCTCTGGGGAACACACCGATCCCGTTAACACAGTCTTTACATGAAACCACTTGGGAGCTCTGAGCAGTCTTGTCTCCTGGTGCCTCCAAGGGTCTCCGAGGCCTGAGGAGGAACCTGGCAGCATGCGAAGCTGAGATGCTGGCCCCCTTCTACAGAGACAGGTGGCGTCTTGCTTACCCCTCCCTAGCCAGCCACATACTGGGGAGCTGACCACGGGCTGCAGAGATCAGCCAGGGTGTGGGGGCCCAGCTGTCCTTTCAGCAAGAGAGCTGGGAACGTGGCCTCCCTCCCTCCTTTCAGCCTCGCCCCAGGTGGTCTGCAGGTAGCTACTGCCCCGGGCCCTTCTATCTGGCTCTCCCCTATCCTTAAAAGAGATGTGAGAAAAGGAACGGCCCCTCCTCTCACTCCCAAAAACTTGACATAGAATTTCCTCAAACCCAAATTCTAGTTCTCAGCACTGTTAACTGGTAAGTGCCCCCACCCATCCACCCTACCCGCCCCACCACGCCCCAGTTTGCCTGTGGGGTAATTAATTTTTTTTTTAACATTTATTTATTTGGCTGCATGCGATCTTAGTTGCGGCGTGCAGGATCTTTGGTTGCAGCATATGGGATCTAATTCCCTGACTAGGGATCCCAGCCAGGCCCCCTGCCTTGGGAGCATAGCGTCTTAGCCACTGGACCACCAGGGAAGTATCAAGATGGTACGTGGGTATATTTGTAAGGATGCAAATAAAAAGTCAGGTGAATAACTTCACCCTGAGCCTGTTATCTCCTCCACACACTAGGGATCCTAGTACCTATTCCATGGGACTATTCTGAGGATTAAATGGGATATTGCATGTCCAAGCCTATGTCACAGAGCTCAGTTTAGAAATAGTTCTTTACCAGAGAAAGGGCATGGCTCTGTCCTTCACACAATGTGTCACTTCTGAGGAGGCTCAAATTTCTCCTCTCTTAGCTCCATCCAGTTTTTTCAACTCTTATTAATACCTACCCTTCACAGTTGTTATAGGAAGTAGAGATAATTCACATTAAGTGCTTAATATATTGCTTGGCATAGGGACAGTACTCAAAATCTGGTAGTAACTGTGACAATTATCACTACTTCTCCTATTATTATTATGGTTGGCATTGCTATTATTTAAAGGGAAGAGCAATGGGGTTGAGTAGTTAAGCGCATAGACTCTGGAGACAAATTGCCTAGCTTTAAATTTCAGTTCACCTCTGGAGCTGTGTGACTTTATGCAAGTTACTTAGCCTCTCTGTGCCGACATTTTCTCTACCATATAAGGAGAATAATAATTAAACCTACCTCATGGAGTTGCCCTGAAAAGCAAGTTTTTGTGTAGGGAGTGATTTGGAGAGTGGGAAATAATAAGTGCTACAAAGTGTTTGCTGTTATTAATAGCAGTATATTATTACTAGTGTTCACAACCAGACTCTGAAAGCCTTTCCTTTGGCTCTGATCAAGAAGAGCCACAAACCAACACAGTCACCATTCCAATAATGGTTTAGTGACTCGGAAGCTGTGTGACTGTCGGCAAGTTAACTCCCCTCTCTGAGCCCCTTTTTATTTCTCTCTAAAATGTAAAGTATAATAGCACCCATAGTGGTACTTCTCGGTTGTTAGGCTTCATTAATGAGCGATGACCCGTGGGAAGCTTCGAGCTTCTAGATAATTAGGCTCCAGTTCCAACGCCCTGCTTAAATCCAGCTCCCTACCCCACCCAGCCCTCCCTCCCCACGGCGGGAGAGCGCTCGGATTCCCTCCCGCGGGGCCTGAGGGGGTTGCTGCCCAGCGCCCGCTGCCAGGCCCTATTCTGGGGGCCGAGCGAGCCCGCGGCCGTGCCAAGCTTCCCCGGGGATCAGGTTTCTGCTGACGCGGTGCCAGGCACGTCTGCTTCCAGGAACCGGCAGCCGCATTTAGCCGCGGGCCGCACATGAAAGGGCTGCAGTCGGAAACGTGACGTTGTGTCAACAGGCGAGGCAGGTCAGCGCTGGGTGAGACCATCCCGGCAGCCGGGAGGAGGCTCACGCCCTGTCTGAAGGCGGCCAGATCCCCAGTGTCCGCTCCCCGGCCCCAGAGCCCGAGCTGCACCCCCTCACCGGCACACACCCCCCTGTTTCACAGAGGTCTTCTTTGTCCTGAAGGGGCCAAAGACTTGGAGTGCGAACCCCTCCTTCCGCATCTCTCTCCCAACCACTTGGAACCTGCTGGCACCGGCCTAGAAAGAAGGTCAAGGGCAAGCTAGACGCAGGGAAGAAGGCAGAGGGAGGGCTGCCCCTCTGAGGGGTGTCTGATAGACTGCAGTCGGGGGATTCTGGGTTGACGCTGTGTGGAACTCGCAAACCCTTTTTAGTTCAGGGTGCCGCAACCACTTCCCTCTGCCCCCACAGCTATTCCCTTGAGTCACCGACTGGGGAGGAGAGGGGGACAGGCAAAAAGAGTCTGGCCTCGATTTCAATCCCCTGCTCCATCCCCAAGATAAACTTGATTTGTTTAGGTTTTTACCCAAAACGTCTAGCCAGAAAAGCTTAGCAACTCACGGGGGAATTCAGAGCTTAATAAGCAGGAGACCTGGAGGGCCAGTCCCGAAGTTGCTGGGAGAAAGAGGCCTGTACAGAGTTTGCTGTTTGCTGGCTATAGGATGTGTCAGACGGGGCTCAGAGTCCGTTTTTAGTGAATCAAAGACAGGAGTGAGGGGAGAGATGCCAGCCTGCCAGTTCATTGATCAGACCACCAGCTCATCTCCTGACTCCTCCCAAGACACATGCTGCCTGGGGACATCTCACTCAAGCCAGGCAATGCTCACTCTCGCCTGCTGGCTCATCAGCAGACAGGGAAGATGACATTTGAAGCAAACAGACACCAAGGCAGGTGGCATCTCTGCCTGGCTGAGAACTCCCTGGGGGCAGGTTCCCTGCATGGGCTCCAGACAGCCAGAGGGTTCTGGAAGATGCTTGGGGATCTGAAGTGTGGTGAGCTGGGCCCTGGCCATCAGGAAACATCAGGACACCTCTGAGAGGGAGAAAGGGGCAGGCAGAGACACTCATCGACCTGGTCATTTCCCCCTTCTTTTCCCATGGAATTTTTTCTTTTTTTCTTTTTCATAAGAGCACTTGACTAAGGAACACCAATATTCATTCACACACAAACACACCCAGTGAGAGGAAGTCCAGGAAGGATGTAGAAAATAATCATGGAATGTTGCCTTCAGCAGCAACAGGACAGGATATGGCAAATCCATTAGACCTTGCTAAACTTGAAAAAGTTAGACTGCCTTGGCAGAGGTGCTATCCCCAGCAGTAATTATGATTGCATAATAATCCATTAAATCTTCTTTCAATGTGCCTACCCCTCCAGCAAGCTCCCCAGACATTGAGGCCCATGATTTCAGACGCTGATTTTCTGTCAAGTTCTAAGGACCATGACAAAAGCAGACTGGGGGGAACATAGACTTTTTGCTGAACTTTGGAAAGAGGCATAGGGCGATAGTGAACATCTGGCAGGGGTTAGTTTAAGAAAACAATGAAACAAGTATTTACCTACTAAATTGACTAAGCTTCTTCTGTCTGAATACCAGTCACAGGAAAAGCTGAATGAAATTACACCAAGGTTAACTAGTTGTTGCCTTCAGTCAAGAGGGGAGAGCAAGAGACAGCCATATCACACCCTTAAGAGTTATTTTAAAAATGCAGGAGACCATCTTTCTCTTCCACAGGAAAAGGATTATTTTATTAAGTATTTTAAAACAACTACTTAACATTGACTCATAGATAAAAATATTTACAATTTCACACCTTGAGGAAGGCTCCAAAATATAAACACTGTACCTCTCCCTAGAGAAAAAAAAATTATTCTTCTCTTCAAAAACAGGAATACATTCATTTTTTCTCACTTTTGTAGATCAAGTAATTATACAAATAAACATCTGAAACATTTTCCTTTTTAATATATTTATATAATATATATTTATAACAGTTTTACAAATAAAGGCAATGACTTTATACCAAAATAAAAACAGGAAAAGAAAAGTTAAAACACAATCAGCAATCAAGCATAGTGCATTTCGAAAAGCTGGTGCAGGGCTAGCTGGACAAGTCAGAAAAGTACTCTGGACCAAAAATAAAACATCTTTTCAGGGAGACAGAATCCTTTTATCAGGAAGGACACTCCATGTGCTATTGGGCGAGGGGAATTAGCCTGCAGAAAGGGTCTTGCTGTGCCAAGGGCTGGTTAGGCTTTTAAGAAGCTAAGCTTGGTTAAAAGGAGTTTTAGGTTAGAGCTGATAACCGAGTCTGGCTTTGCTTGCTGAAATTTCAATTCATTACTCAGCTTTTGTGCACTTGAGGGTGCTTGGCAAGCAGGTGCCTGCATCTCTCAGACCCTGGTTTGGTTCCCTGGACAGCAAGGCTTGTTTCCAGGTGGGACCAGAAGCAGGTGCCAGAGCCCCAGGGGATCCCTCCCTCCTCCCCTGGCAGCTAGGCTTGTACCAGGGGCCCTTTTCAGTTTCTTAGGAAGCGAATCACTAGGAAAGCCTGAGTAGGGAACTACATTCTCTTTATTCATCTGAGGCAGGGGTGGGGAGCAGACCTGCGGAAACCTCCCCAAACCACTACCGTGCTATGCCAGTGTCTGCTACCTCACCACTTTGGAGAAAGCTCAGTCTGGCTGCCCTCTGCCCATACAGTGAGTCACGGCGACAAGAGAAGGGAGAAAGGGTGGGGTCATCAGAGCTGGCTGGGAACTGCACTCTGGAAAGCCCTCTTTTGAAAGTACCTTTTTCTCAAAGCCACAGACCCGGCTCCCAAAGTGGAGACTGACTCACAGACCAAGACTTTGCAGCTTTTGGAAATTCAGCTGCTTTGTATCAGAGGGGGCTACTCTCTGGGAGGGGAAAGGCGCAGAGGTCTGAGACAATCCCCCCTAAGTCTCCTGATGTCAGGCAATCCTTCACGAATTCCCTACGCCCAAAGGAGCTTTAACGTCCCATACCAACACACAATGCATAGTCACGCGCGCACACACACACACACACACACACACACACACACACACACACACCTGAATCTTCTCTCCCTGCCTCAGATGATCTTGGCATACACACTGGAACAATCTCGCTGCACTCACAAACACATTTTTTGTTTTTTTTTTTGGAAGTAGGGAGGAAGGAAAGCGAAGCAGCAGGATCCCCTAAATAGTTTAGTCTTTGGTTTCTAAGTTTAAAGGGGGGATCTGCTTCAGAGCTTGGAGCAGGGCAGAAGAGTCGATGGCAGGATGGGCCGGCAGTGGGGAAGGGAGTCTCTGGGGCATGAGCAAGGGGGCCGAGATCTTGTCTGGGTTCATGAAGCTGCTGAGGGCTGCGGCAGAGGCGTTGAGGCCCGGGTATAACACTGGGACGGACGTGGGGTACCAGCACTTCTCCAGCATGGGCAAGTAGGCAGTTGCTGACGGTGGGATCAGATAGAAGGGCAGGCAGAAGGGAGGCTGGTGCGGGTGTGGGCCCAGGAACGGGGAGCTGATCAGGTCAGTGCTACTGAAAGGGCCTTCATCATCGGAGAGCTGCATTCTGCTCTTTTTCACGGGGGGTTCTTCGGATTCTTGCTTAATAGCACTGATCCTTTCTCCCATGGTGAATCTGCGTCCATGATCGCTTTTGAAGTACGGCTGCTCGACACGCAGCTCACTCTTCTCCGATTCTCCCCCGTAGCCGCTGTCTGTGTCCGTGTCACTGCCACTCTGCTCGCCGCTCGAGTGGGCGAAAGTTCGCTGGATGACTGGCACACAGTTTTTGCCTGGGCCTTCGGAGCCTTTGGCCAGGGAGCTGGGTTTCTCCTTGAAGTCCATTGCTTTGGGGGCTGGGTCTGATGGCTTCCTGGAAGTACCACCCTGTAGAAGCTCGGAGACCACACGGTGGAGGTGGGTGACGAGCTGCGAAGATTTCAGGTCCCGAGTGTTCTCATGCTTGGCCAGGTACTGAAGCACCTCCCGGGCACATGTCTGGAAACCTGAGCAGAACATCTCTTGACCTGCTTCCACATTTCTCCCCGACAGATCACCTGGATCAACACAGATCCAAAGGAAGACATTTCAGAAGGCCCTGTGGTTCACATGGATACCTATGTTCCAAAGACCCCGGGGCTTTCCTTTTTGTTAATAGCATTTGCTGATTGTGTTCCTAACTCCAAAAGTAATATGATCAGGGAAAATTTGAATTACCCAGAAAAGTATAAAGAATAAACTAAAATTCATCCATAATTCTACCTCTCAGAGATAAAATATGGTTTGCAATGGCTGTATAATGTCATAGGCATAGACCACATTTAATGGAGATAGACGGTTCCCCCTCTTGTTGCATTTGTAAGGAGTTCTTGGGTTTTCATTATAAGTGACACAGCCATAATCATCAGTGTGCTCATAATCAGAGTCAATTTACAGAACATCATCTTACCATAGCGAGATGGACAGTGACCAGTCAAAAAATGAGGATGAAGGAACGATGTCACCTAAAGTATGCTTATTTTCAGTGACTTATACAAGTTGCAGCCATGCTGCCATATTTAAAGGCTATTTCTAGGTCTTTCTCATATAGTCTATCTAGGATCCCCAGGAGGTTAGGTATGATCATCTTTCTGTTTTCAATGAGGCAGCTGGCAGAACAACTTGCTAGGTTTTTGTGATTCTCATTGTACTAGTTTGGAAAGGAGGGCAGAGAAGAATGAGGGAGTGGGTAGAGGAATTTCTCCCTCGTTTGTTCAGTATTATTGGAAAGGGTGAGACCAGACGGTTAGATGACTCTGATTCTCTGGAAGTCCGTAGAAATGGGTGATGAAACTTCAGTGGTTTCGTTAGATTGTGTAATTCACCGAGATACCTAGTGGCTATTCAGGGAACCACATGAAATGCAGGAAAAACTACTGCTGTCATCCTGCCAGGTTCATACCACACACCGAGGGATAAGGAAGTGGAGAAGCACTAAAACAGTGGGGCATATCCATGATTTATTCTCCAATGAAACAGGGCTAAGGAGAACAACTGTAAAACACCCACAATGCAAATTATAGGTGCCTTGGCATTTTCAAAGTGGGGGGGGGACTCCCAGAACCCCAGAAACTCTTAAGCCAAAATGCCACAGAAATATTTTACCATTTGACTAATACGTATTCATGCCAGGTGGCACACAGCAGCATTCCAAATGAAAAGTCTGACCTTTTAGGAAAGATAAAACAGCATCTCCCCCAACTAACGTGCATAAGCAATTTGTTGCAGGAATGTTTCTTAGACCAGATGTTGAGCTCACAGGCTCTCTATTTGTGCTAGAACTCTAAGGAGATGATAGCCAGACACGGTACTCACCAGCTTGCAGACCGCTCTGCAGGGCAATGATTTTCTGCTGTTGTTGATCAATTAGGTTTGTTAATGCTTTCACATGCTTCAAGGTAAGTTCAAGAACCACTGCTTTTTCCAAGTGACCCAAAGTCTGGAATAAAAAGAGCCTCCGTCAGCAGTGAGCTTAGAGAAGTCCCACCTCTGGGATACTAATTAGCCATGAGATTTGTCAGCCGCCTGGGCTACACTCCATGGGGTCGCAAGATTCAGACACCACTAGGCGACTAAACCACCACCAACGAATGTCTCTAAAGCGGGGTAAAAAAAACTGTTCCTGGTTGGCTAAACTAAGTTTTAAGTTTATAGATGATGTTTAAAAATATGTATATATGCATATATTTTTGATTAGAAGACAGCAAACAAGTGTCCCCCATCTTTGGAGGCATTTTGGAAGCAGCAGCTAGCTCAGGAGAAAGCTTTGACAGATAAATTTTTCCAGCAGCCGTTGCTGACCTTAACTCAGGGGAATCCGGAGATAACATTTCTCTGCAGTGGTGTCAACCCTAGTAGAGACTTCTACTGTGTCTGGCAGCCAAGAGGCTTTCCCTAGTTTCTTCCCTGACACCCTGTCATAACTTCTAGCTCATCTACGCTTTTTTCTTCCTTCCTAAATACTATTTTTTCTCCTAAATACTATTTTTTTCTTCTTTCCCCAACCAAAGGCTGCCAAGCTAGCAAGCTATTGACGATCGCCAGGAAAGGACAGGACGTAAAAGAAAAAAATGACGCATCAAAACAAGTCCTCTTATTTTAAAAAGGGGTGCGGGGAAGGGGGTAAAAAAATAGTGGGTTGCTGGATTTGCTCAATGTAGGAAAAGGAGAACTCTGAGAATCACCAGAAGCGAAAGCCTTAAACTCCAGCAAAGGAAGGCCGGCTGGTGTTGGTGCCAAGCTGGACAAGTACAAATGATTCTTATCTCATTTGCATGAGGTTGCCAGAAAATTCCTAGACTGGAGAAGGGTACCCCCCAAAGAGAGCCAGCCAGTAGCTAGGATCCAGCCATCTGGTCTGCAGTTCCTGGCGGAGCCTGCAGGCGGCGGGTGACCCTCGCCCGCCCTCTGGGCAGAGGAGCTGGTTTGGAGAGGGGCCAGCTTCTCACTTACTGTAAGTTTGAGATGTTCGGGGAGGAGATCCTTCAGCTGGGCGATGCACTCGTTAATCCGGTCACGTCTCTTTTTCTCGATGAGCCGGTGCGGCAGTTTGTAGGTCTCCTGCAAAGCGCACGGAGAGACGGTGGGCGCGGGAGGAAGGATGTGAGAAGCGCTTCTCCTTCTCCACCCCGCGGCTGAGGAGTCCGGGCAGCGGAGCAGAGTCACACCCAGAACCCTCACTGTCCCTTCTTCTCCAAGCCACTCAATAGAGGCACAGGGCCCATACCTTGCATAGCCCCCTCCCACCTTAAAGTGAGAAAACTTTTATTGGAAACTCAGCGTGTGCGAGGGGCTGGGGTCCACTCTTACCTTGCTCTCCTCGCTCCGCTTTATTCCCCGCCTCGACTTGTACACTTGGTACATATGGGCAAAATCCATCCTGCAGGGAGAGAGACGAGGAAGGGTCATGACTTGCGCATCGGTTGCAGGAGCCCCGACTGGCAAGAACCCCCGGCTGCACCCAGAACTACTTGGAGTTGAAAGCCGCGCAGAAGGCAGGACTGGAGTTGAGGCTTGAAGGGGCCAGGGGTGCCAACTTACCCTGGTAGATCTCCGGGCTCCAGTCCTGGCGCTTTGGGCAGGCAAGTGGGGGGCGGTTGCGCGCTGGGGATCCGCTCCATTGCGCTGCGAGCCGGGGCCACTCTGCGCTCCTGTCTGCAGTGGTGGAGCGTCGGGTGAGGACTGTCGTGGAGGAGGTTTCGGGGGTCTCTCCGCAGGGCTTCCTCTGACTCAGAGCTCTCTGAAATCCGCTGGGCTGCGAGGAGCTGCGGCTTTGAGGTGCTGCTTCAGTTGGGGGCGTGCATGGTGTACCGCGGCCTCTGGCTCCGGCTCTGCGCACAGTCTGGCGGTGTGTGCTCCCAGTGCCGTCTGCGCGGTGCGAGCCAAGTGAATGAGAAGTGGGGCGGGCGGGGAGGCGGGAGGGAGCGCGGGGCGGGGGGGGGGGGCGGTTAGGGCGGAGTGGGGTGGGGGGGAGAGCCGAGGAGTAATGGAGAGGCTGCGGGCTGGGTTAAATGGGAGCGAGTGGGTGGGTTGGAGCTACGTGTTCTACCCTGTGACTCCAGGCACGTCTGGCCGCTGCCGGGGAGGGAAGGAGCGACCTGCCCGCCCTCCCCCGGCTTCATCACATGAGTCTCACGTGTTGGACAACGCTCCCGCGGCTGCGAGGGAGCCCCCACCCCCAGCCCCGGGTCCCAGGTGTCTGCGGCTGCCTTTCCCCGAAGAGGGGGGTGGCAGGGCAGTCTGGGTCCTGCCTCGCCGGGCGGGGGGCGCGGAAGCTGGAAGGGGCCAGGGAGCCGGGGAGGTGGGGGGGGGGGGGGAGGTTGGTAACGTGGGCGAACCTGCCCCAGGGAAATGAAGTAAGTTCCCGTCTCCTGGGAGGGAACTGGGGGAGGACGGATCCGCCCGCGTCTGACTCAAGCCGGGAGAGGAATATCCCCTCGCTCGCTCCAGCCCAGCCCTCTTCCTCCTCCTCCTCCCCCCGCGCGGCCCGCTCGGAGGAACCAGCGCGCAGCGGAGGGAGTCGCCCGGCCCCCCTGCCTTCCCCAGAGGCTGGGGTTTCTTTCCGCGCCGGCTTCCCTGCCCCCACCCCTCGGCCCCGAGTCCAGGAATCGCCCGCCGTGGGGAGGGGCCGCGGAGGGGCGGGGCGGATGTCACCCCATGGGAAGCGGGCCGGCAGCCAAGCGCAGGGGCAGCCGAGGCCGCCGCGGAGCACGCTGCGCGCACCTGACCCGCTAGGCTGTGCGCCGCGGGTCCCCGGCTCCCTTGGAGCTGCGCTCCCGGGGCGCAGTCTGCGTGCCGGCGGACACCCACTTGCGCACCCCCCAGGGCGCCCCAGTGCCCCCATCCCCCGCCCTGGCCCACACTTGGGCTGATCAAGCGCAGAAAGAGGCCGGGCGCGGTGCCCTGCGTTTCCTCCCTCCTCTGCCCCCACTGGAGCAGAGGCGCCCCGTCCCCTCCCCTTGGGCTGCAGCATTACACAACCGCGGCAGCGGCGCTTGCCCTGCGGCAGCGCGGGGCGTGACACTTCATCTGGCCCGGGCTTGGGCCGCAGCGCTCCTGACTGCGAGCCCTTCTGTCCCGGGGACCGAGACCCCGAGCGCACCGCGGGTCCCCCGGGGTCGGGGTTGGCCATCTCCTCCTGCCGGGGACTTCGGCGGCGCAGTGTGTGGTCTGCACCCGGGCAGGAGGGAAAAGAGAGACTTGGAAACACTGCCCATCACGCTGACGTCTTAGCGTTCATTCACTCGATAAGCGTGGGTTGAGCCCCCTACCCTGTGCCCGGCGTTGGGCTTAGATACGCTGCTAGATACCCTGTAGGTGAATCGAGCACAGATGCTGCTCTTGATCACAGGAACCTCTGAGAAGGGCTTACCCTGGGAAATGAGGGGAAGGCAGGACTGGGAAAATTATATGGGTGCTGTTGGCGGAGAGAAGGGAAAAGAAAGTGTAGGCTTTAAAAAAAATTTTTTTGTATTAAAAAAAAAATTCTTTTTTAAAATTTAATGTGAACCACAACGTCTGGGCAGAGGAGGAGAGGGGAGACGTTAACCCATCGCCCGGAGCCTGGGGCAGAAGGGCCTCCTCCAAGCGGCCCCAGATCTCTGCAATCTTACTGAGGCCGCCCGAGGCCCCCACCTACTCCCCCGGAAAAGTCCGGCCTCTGTGACCTTCTAACTCTGCCTGGAGCAGGGAAAACAGCTGAAACTCCAAGCCCGCTCGCTCTGTGAGCAGCGCTGATGCTGTCAGAGGAGGGAGCCAGTGGAAATTCATGACTAAAATAAGGCCTGGCTGGGGATTTCACTGACCTCTGTGCTGCCCTGCCCTGTAAGTTCGGGGAGTTGAGAGATGACTGTGAGCCTTTCCCACCGCGCCTCGGGTCAGTCACCCCACCGCCGAATGACCTGGCTGTGGAAAGGATTGAAAAAAAAAACCAACAACAACAATTTAAAAAAACGGGGTCAGTGCTGGGACCTGGTGAAGATCAGCCTCGGGTGCAGTGGAGGGGGCGGGTGGGGTGGGCTCAGTCTTCATAGGCAGTGTCCTTGACAACCTAGAGATCTGGGATTCACACGTTGACCAAGCTGGGAGTGGATTTCCTTCTGGTCGCTTTGGAGAGCTCCCACTTCCTGTTTGTGTTTCACAAGCGTCAAACTCATTAGCAAGTGTGAGAAGCGCCTCCTTTTCTAAGTGCTGACTGGCGTGACCTCGCCTGGGGGCTCAGCATCCCTCTGTCCGGGAACGTAGTTTTGCTGGCTTGTGTTATCAGCCATCTCTCTGGAGGTGATGCAGCTTCCTGCGAGGAGGGGGGCAGGCAGGAGGGGACAGGAGTCGGTGCTGGGTTGGAGCTTTCAGTCGAGGGTGACCTGCTCCCTTGTGAGAATTTAATAGGGGTGGATGAAGAGTTGTCATGATTGCGTCTGAGCCACAGTTGCACCAAATAAGTACCAGGGAAGGATGGAACGCATGTCCCCCCCAGCGGTCACTCTCCCCCAGCGCCCCCCCCTCCCCGAACCAGGAGTGAACCCAAACGGTTCAGATTCCATGGCTCAGAGCTCAGTATCATTCCTAGAATGCTTTGAAGTTATCTATACTTTTGGAAATAACAAAATGGATCATTTCCTACGTTTTGTTTATTCCAAATGTACTCTCAAGCATCAAGGATTATCCCCACCTTACCAAAGTGCTACGGTACCCAGGTTATATTACTTTTAATGTTTCTCTTCTCTCAAAGCTTATGATTATTTTTTATTGAATTAAAAGAATTCCTTCTCCTCATGCATCTTTTCATCGTGAAGAATCTTAATATTTCAGTATGTCATCTCTTGTAGATGGTTGGTTTAGTGCTTACTAGTTTTTAGACTGAATGTAAAAACATTGTACATGTTCATTTACTTCTCACCACCACCTCATTGGGCAGTCATTAGCTCATTTCTATGTTTATTTAACACATTTATTGAGAACCACGATGTGCTGGGCACTGAACTAAGTCCAGGAATATACAATGTGTCCTCTTGAGGAACTTGAGGCTCAGGGAGGTTAAATTGCCTGCCTCAGGTTATATAGCCCGAGATTAGATCTGGAGTTGAACCCCAGGTTTGTTGGACTCCAAAGCTTGAGCTCTTAATCACTATACCTGAGGCTGCCTGGTAGGGTTCTTTGGGTTGTGCACTGCTCAACTCCAGGGGGAGCCATTCACATTTCTGTCTGTGTGAAAGCATCCTCTGGAGTGTTGCAAGGCAGCACTGGGCAGCTGCACTGGGCAATCCTGAGAGTTTGTAGCCCTTGCCTCTGTTTTGTTTCTTCTCGGTGTACAGAGAGCATAATTTTGGACAAGTCAGGACAAGATTTTTCTTTACTAGTGAGGCTCAGCATTTTGGTGGTCTGATGCTGTGTGTTGGAAATAGTTAGGCAGGTCCTTCCTAGCAGGAAATTAGAGCCCACAGACCCTTGCGTATATCCACACATACATGCATCATCACTTTTTGCAAGTTGATGAAGTCTCACAATTTTTTTTCTACCACAGTTCTCAGTCAGAAATACATTTTACATCATGACTCAACATGTACAAACACTCACACACACTCCCAGAAGTATACTGAAACACCAGGCAGCCAAGGCTTGGTTGGGATCACTACCAATATTTGCGACCACTATTCTCTTTCCCATACTCTGAGCAGCCGTTGCTCACTGAAAGAAAAATTTAAACCATTTGGGGAAAATCCAGCCTAATGGATTTCAGACAAAAAATTTACAAAATAATTTCCCTTTGATATATTCATTCTAACATTTTCTAGTCTTGTCTAGTAAATTTTAAAGAGTACTTTAGTCTTTACTTACTAAATTGAGTTTTCGATTCACCAATACATCCTGATCAACAATTTGGAAACATGCTCTGCAGTAGAGAGAGCGTTGACAGTTTAGCTTATCCACACCAGAAAGACATCAATGGCATCTACACACTTGTGGATCTTCCAGATCACTTACAGAAATGTTAAATAAAGCTGCTGGTCCTGGATGAGTTCAATGGTGTATTCAAATGAATGAGTTCAAATGGTGTATCCATTCAGGACATCCTTGCTTCATGTTCAATTGTAGGAGTAAAATATTCAAAGTTGTGTTGACATGCATCATGTTATGTGTTGGTGAGCTGTAGTTCCTTCATCCAGTTGAGGAAGTTTTCTGCTATTGTTAGTTTGCTCAGAGAGTTTATCATAAAAGGATGTTGAATTTGTCAGACACTTTATGCATCCAACAAAACAGTCATGTGGCTTTTGTCTTTCATTCTGTTAATATCATGAATTACAATTTTAGTGTTCAGTCAACCTTGAATTCCTGAGGTAAGCCTATCTTGATCAATGTGTTATCCTTATTTTTATTGTTAGATTTAATTAGCTAATAATAGATATTAAGGATTTTCATGTCTATGATTGTGAAGGGTAACTACGTGTAGTTTTTCTTTTTTTTGGTAATCTTTGTCAGGTTTTAGCATCAAAGTAATGCAAGTCTCATAAAACAATTTGGGAAATATTCTATCTCTTTTCTGAAAGATGTTAGGTGGGGTTGATACTACTTCTTTCTTAAATAGTAGGAGAAGCTCATTGGGCCTAGAGGTTTTTTTGTGGGTGCAGTGCTTTTACCATGAATACATTTTAATAGATTTCAGACTATTTAAAATTTTTATTTCTTGTTTTATCAGCTTTGGTAATTTTTTTTCATGAAATTTGTCTACTTCCTTGAAAGTTGTCAGTATATTGGATAGTGTTATCCTTTTAATGTTTATGTAATCTATAGTGACAAATCTTTTTTACTTCTTTTTTTTTTCTTTTTAATTTTTCATACTTTATTCTCTATATTGATAGGTTAAGAAAGTGAAATCTTCCTAAGTACTGATTCATAGATAATGCTTATAAGCGATACACAAAACATTCAGTTTCACAAAGAGTAATATCCAGTGATCCCTTTAAATGCAATTTTAATCCTTACTTTCAGCTAAATGCAAGACTAACACAATGAGCTAAATACACACAAAACTTGTATATCCTGAACTACAAAAGTGGTTTCCATAGCCACACATGGTTTTAGTCAAGTATACAATAAATAAATACTAACAAATATGTTAATAAAACACTACCCCAAATGCTTATCTGCCATCAACTTTTTCAGCAATGCCATTCCTGCTACTGAAAGCACTTTCAGAAGTTTTAATCTGACCTGGGGAAATGAGTCCTTTTAAAACCTGACAAACAGTATGTTATAAACCCCAAAGATTTTTAATCCAGTATGTCTTCCAACACAGAACCATTCATAGAAAATTCTTAGTTTCTGAAGAAATAAAAAATTAAATCACTCTTGTTATCTAAAGAAGAATATTAAAACAAATTATCTTAAGACAAATAAACACTCCTACAAAAGGCTGTATTTTCTAATATCATTTCCTCCTCAAAAGAAACACAAACCCAGTTCACCATCTTTTAACAACTTACACTACTGTGGTCTAAAAGCTTTATAAATACATGAAACAGATCTTAGCTATCAAAGTCAAAGGTGCCATTTAGATTTCACATATTAAACAGCTACAGTACAACCTACAATGGCACAAGTACACAAATATTAATTCATTGAGATGGTCAAGAGTCAGAAGAAACTGAATGGTTTGCAAACCAAAGGTACTTTGACTTACATGTGGTCATTAAAATCTAATATGCAATTCAGGTAGGGTAATATAATGGCAGGCAATTAAAGGCTCATATATCACTCTAAAATTGAAAACGTGAAAATAAAGCCTGAAAACTTTGTGGTTCTCCATTTTTCATTCACATGGTTAGGTATTAGGCAGGGCCTTACTATGGAAAATATAGTTATTAAGTATGGTTTCCCCAGAAGATAATGAAGCTTCAGAAAGTACAAAAGGTGTCAAGATCCATAGTTTGCTTCATCAAATGCTTTTCTAGCGCGTTTCAATTCTTCATTCATAGTAAGCAAGTCTTTAACCCTAGCAAACTTTCTTGGGTCCTTTCGAATCAAGAAGACGATATCTTCAACTTGTACCCGACCTTGTCTTCCAATTGACATTGCCTTATGAGTCATTTCAGTGATGAACTCTATGACAAGGTCTTCAAGAATATCTACTGACTCAGTATAAGGATTCTGGTCATCTCCAAACCCATACATCATACACCGTAATTCTTTAGAAAAAAGTCTCTTTCTTTTACCCTGTCCTCCTTCTGCACCTCCTCCAATTTCTTCACTTTCTTCCTCAAAGGTGGGGTCCTCTTCTTCATCTGCCATCCCACCAGCCAGCCACCTCCGCAGCCTACTTCTTTTAAAGTATTTGTTTCTCTTTTTTTTCTTGATCATTTTACCAAGAGACTTATCAATTATATTAATTTTTGTAATTATCTAGAATTTTGAATTTATTGATTCAAAAACTGCTGTCTGTTCATCTTACATTTTATCAATTTCCTCTTGTTTTTCTTATTCCTTTTCTTTTGGTTATTTTATATTTAACTTGTTCTACTTTTTCTAGTTTCTTTAGATGTAAAATATTATCATTGATCTTAAACCTCTCTTCTTATTATAAATATCCAAAGCTAGAAAATTTCCTCTAAGCCCTGCTTTCCCAGCATTCCACAGTATTTAGTATTTGTATTTTCCTTATCATTCAGGTCAAAATATGTTGTATTAGTCTTTGTGACTTTTATTTGAGTCACAGGTTATTTAGAAGGGTATTGTTTAATTCCCAAATATTTGTAAATTTTCCAGATAACTTTTTCTTTTAAAATAATTAGCCACAGGAAGTTATGAAAATAATATTGCACGTATCCTTCACCCAATTTCCCCCAATGGTAACATCTTACATGACTATAACACAATATTGAAACAAGGAAATTAACATATATACAAACTACAGAGAGTTTTCAGTTTTTACCAGTTTTCCATGCACTTACTTGTGTGTGTGTGTGTGTGTGTGTGTGTGTGTGTAATAGAGTTCTATGCAATTTTATTACGTGTCAGTTAGTGTAACAACCACCTCATCAAGATGCAAAACTGTCATATCACTACAAAGTCCCCAGCTGCTGCCACTTTATTATCAGGCCTGTTCCCTTCTCTTCTTCCATTCCTAATGTCTGGCAAACACTAGAATGTTCTCTATCTGTAATATCATGTTAAGAATGTTATAAAAATGGAATCCTGTGGTATATAACTGTTTGAGGTTGAATTTTTTTCTGCTCAGCCTAAGTCTCTTGAGATCCATCCAAGAGGTCGTGTGTATCAATATTAAGTCTCTTTTTTAAAAAAATTTATTTTTTTGTCATTTACTTATTTGGCTGTGCCGAGTCTTAGTTGTGGCATGTGGGATCTTTTCGTTACTGCACATGGAATCTAGTTCCCTGACCAGGAATGGAAACCCGGGCCCCCTCCTTGGGAGCACAGAGTCTTAGGCATTGGACCACCAAGGAACTCCCACTTGTTATTGATGAGTAATATTCCATGCTGTAGATGTGCCACAATTTATTTAATTATTCATCCACTCAAGGACATTTGAGTTCCATTTTTTTCTACTATTAGAAGTAAACCTACTGTGAACCTTTTTCTACATGTTTTTGGGTAGACAAAAAAAAAAGCTTTCTTCCCTGGGATAAATGCCCAGGAGTATAATTCCTCATATAGTAATGTGCATTTGGTTTTTAAGAAAATGACAAACTACTAGCCAGAGTAGCTGTACCATTTTACTTTCCCAGTTGCAACGTTTGAGAGATCTAGTTTCTCTGTGTCCCAACCAGTATTGGGTCTTGTCACAATTGTTTTTTTTTTGACTTGTTGTTCAGTCACTCAGTCATGTCCGACCCCATTAACTGCAGCATGCCAAGCTTCCGGGTCCTTCACTATCTCCCAGAGTTTGCTCAAACTCAGTGTCCATTGAGTCGATGATGCCATCCAACCATCTCATCCTCTGTTGCCCCCTTCTCTTCCTGCCCTCAGTCTTTCCCACCATCAGAGTCTTTTCCTGTGAGTTGGCTCTTCGTATCAGCTTCAAAATCAGTCCTTCCATTGGTAAAGAATCTGCCTGCAGTGCAGGAGACCAGGGTTCCATCCCTGGGTTGGGAAGATCCCCTGGAGAAGGGAATGGCATCCCGCTCCATCCTTGCCTGGAGAATCCCATGAACAGTATAGCCTGGTAGGCTATAGTCCACAAGGCTGCAGAGAGTCAGGCACGACTGAGCAACTAACATTTTAAATTTTAGCTTTTCCAAATAGGTGTGTAATGCCAGGTATCTTTTTATATTGGTTTCTAATTTATTAGTTTTGGGTCAGAAGGTATACTCAATTTGATTTTAATTCTTTGACATTTATTAAGCTATCTCTTATTGCTGAGCATATAGTCTAGCTTGATGAATGTTTCCTGCAGGTTTGAAAAAATTATGTATACTGTAGTTGTTGGGTGCAATATTTTATCAAGGCCTTTGGGTCAAGTTGGTTGATAGTGTTGTTCAAATTAAGGGCTTCCATGGTGGCTCAGATGGTGAAGAGTCTGCTTGTGATGCAGGAGACCCGGGTTTGATCCCTGGGGTGGGAAGATCCCCTGGAAAAGGAAATGGCAACCCACTCCAGTATTCTTGCCTGGAAAATCCCATGGACTGAGGAGCCTGGCAGGCTACAGTCCATGGAGTTGCAAAGATATCTCTATGCTGATTTTTTGGTCCAAAATAGAAGTGTTAAAATCTCTCCAACTATAATTGTAGATTTGTCCATTTCTGTCAACTTCTGCTTTATACATCTTGGAACTTTCTTCATAGTTGCCTGCACATTTTAGATTGATACGTCTTCTTGATAATTTTATTGTCTCATTAAAAATTTCCCTCTTTCTCTACAGTAATACTCTTTTTTAAATATTTATTTATTCATGGCTACGTTGGGTCTTAGTTGCAGCATGTGAGCTTTTTTATTGTGGTACATGGCCTTCTCTCTAGTTGTGGTGCTTAGGTTCAGTAGTCGCAGCTCTCAAGCTTAGTTGCTCTATGGCATGTGGGATCCTAGTTCTCAATCAAGGATGAAACTCACATCCGCTGCTTTCCAAGGTGGATTCTTAACTGTTGGACCACCAGGGAAGTCCCTTCAGTAATATTCTTGTCCTGAAGTATGCTTTTCTGATATTAATATAGGTTTACTTTTTCTTATATTTAGTGTTTGCATGATGTATGTTCTTTCTCCCCTTACGCTTTCAACCTGTGTCTTTTTTTAAAAAAAACAAAACTATTTATTTTTGGCTGCTTTGGGTCTTTGCTGCTGCGTGCTGGCTTTCTCTCATTGCAGTGAAAGGGGCTACTCTCTGTTGCTGTCACAGGCTTCTCGCTGCGGTGGCTTCTCGTGTTTGGAGCACAGGTTCCAGGCGCGTGGGATTCAGTAGTTGCAGCACAGGGGCTCAGTAGTTGTGGCACATGAGCTTTAGTTCCCCACAGCATGTGGAATCTTCCCGGACCAGGGTTCGAACCCATGTCCCCTGCATTGGCAGGCAGATTCTTCTCCACTGCACCACCAGGGAAGTTCAACCTGTGTCTTTATAATTGAACTGTATGTTTGTAAACAGCCTATTGTTCGATTTTGCTTTTATATTAATTTAACGATCTGACTTTTGATTGGAGCGTTTGATGTATTTATATTTGAGATAATTATTAACATGGTTGGGTTTAAATCCCCCATCTTGGTATTTATTTTCTGCTTATTTCATTTATGCTTTGTTTCTATTCTGATTTTCCGACCTCCTTCGGATGTGTTGAATTTTTTTAATCATTCCGTCTTGTCTCCTGTGTTTAAGTACACTTCTTTATGGTATATTCTAGTGGCTATTGTTGAGCAGTAGTTCTTAAATTTTACCTGTATTAGAAACAGCTGGAGGTCTTATTAAAACACAGATTTCTGGGCCATACCCACAGTTTCTTATTCAGTAGGTCTGTGATAGAGCTCAAAAGTTTGCATGTCTGATAAGTTCTCAGATGCTGAAGATGGAAATTTCAGCTCTAAAGGTTATGCTCTGTATCTTTAAGTTATCACAGCCTACCTTCAAATAATATACTACAAAGTGCTTTATACAACTTGATGGTTGTGTAAAAACCTTACAACAATTCAGTTCTTTTTATACTTCCTCTTGGCCTTTGTGCTATTTTATTATTACATTTGTTATTATTATTTTATTTGTTTTATTATTACATTTGTTATTTTACATTTTACCTGTAATATGCCATTAATTCAAAACGTTGGTGTTTGTGTGATTTTTGGCCATGCTTGTGGTACGTGGTCTCTTAGCTCTCCGGCCAGGGAGCGAACCCTGTGACCCCAACAATGGAGGCACAGTCTTAACCACTGAATCCCCAGGGAAGTCCCTGTTATTACTTGCTTTAAACAATCAGTCGTGTCCAACTGTGACGTCATGGACTGTAGCCCACCAGGCTCCTCTATCCATGGAATTCTTCAAGCGAGAATGCTGGAGTGGGTAGCCGTTCCCTTCTCCAAAGTATCTTCCTGACCCAGGGATCGAACCTGGGTCTCCCTCACTGCAGGCAGATTCTTTTACCATCAGAGCCATCAGGGAAGCCCAAAACAGTCAGCAGTCGTCTAGAATATTCTTCATACACTGACAGACAGGCAAAGATGAAAGCATATTACTTTGGAAAGGTCTTTGACATTTACCCATGTACTTCTCCTTTTTGATACTCTTCACTCCTTCCTGCAGATATGAGGTTCCTTCTGGTTTCCTTTCTGTTCATTCTGAAAAGCAAATGTTAGCTTTTCTTGTAGTGTTGGTCTTCTGGAGATGAATTCTCCCAAATTTTCTGTCTGAAAATGACTTTATTTCATTTTTGAAGTATATTTGAAATATATTTTCACTGGATATGGAATTTGACAGTGTTATTCTTTTAGCATTTTAAAGAGGTTCTATTTTCTTCTGGCCTCCATTGATTCTACTCAAGAGTCACCTGTTATTTATATCTTTAGCCTAAAATTTATGTCTTCTGTTCCCCTCTGGCTGCTTTTCAGATTTCACTTGCTGTTGCTTTTCAACAGTCTGGCTAGATTTATTTAGGTGTGGTTTTCTCTATATTTATTCTACTTGGGGTGTGCTGAGTTTCTTGGTTCTGTGACTTGATATTTTTCACCAGTTTGGGTAAGTGTTAGCCAATAAAGTTTCAATGATTTCTTCTGCCACGTTGTCCCTCTTCTCTTATTTCTTTTCACTATTTACATGTATGTTGAATTGTTGGAAAATTGCCCAAACATTATCAGATGCTCAGTTTCCTCTGCTGTTGAGTCAGCAACTAAGCTTACATAATGAGTTTATTTGTGATGTTATGTCTTGCATTTCTAGCATTTCTGTGTGGTTCTTTTTTTCTGATTTCCATTACTCTGATGAAATTCTCCTTCTCTTCATGCATGTTGCCTTCCTTTCCATGAGATCTTCTGATAGTTGTATATCATAGGAATTTTGTGCTATAATACTAGTTTGATCATTTCAACCTCTGAGCTGTCTCTGGATCTCTTTCTATTGTTTCTCTTCTATGTTAACCTTGAGATGCATTTTCTTATTTTCCCATAGATCTTGAGTTTCTTATAGCATGTTGAATATTTATAGGAAAAAAAAAGAGTACAAAGTAAGTAAAGTGAGTGTGTGTGTGCGCATGCGTGCTGAGTCATGTTCAACTCTGTGACCTCATGGATTGTCATCCTCCAGGCAAGAATACTGGAGCAAGTTGCCAATTCCTTCTCCAGGGGATCTTCCCAACCGAGGGATTGAACCTGCATCTTTGGAGTCTCTTTCATTGGCAGGCAGATTCTGTGCCACCTGGGAAACCTTAAAGTAGTATTAACCTCCCAAAACAATTCTTTTCTATTATGAGAGGCTGAGTCAGTGTGACCTGTACTTGATCAGGATCTGGGCTTAATTGTAGCTTTACTTTGATTCACTTCACTACCACTTTCAAGTGTTTTGAGGGTGAGATAGGACTTTCCCTTCATCAGGGCCTGAGATCTGAGCACTGACAAGATTCTTGAGACCTACCTATTCTTCAAAACCAAGCTAGGAGATTTCAGACTTGTGGGAAGTCACTCTTTGCTTTATTGCCCAACTGCTAGCTTCTTGATTTCTCTTTGACTTTTGCCTCCTGCTTTCTGCACCCCTAAAGTCTTCCAGAGTTTTTGCTCCCTGTTGGTCTTAGCAGCTCCCTAGTTTCTATGAAAGACCCAATACCTCAGGGATTCCTTCTTAGCCCTGCTTCCCTGTGACCAGCTCCGGTGAACTACTTCTATCCCCGTGTGATGTCTCCTGGGCCGGGTGATAGGCAGGTGTACATTAGCTTTGTGGCTACAGCTGCTCAGTCCATGGGCAGCCATGGCCAGTCTGGTGAAGCTTCAGCTGAATTCTCCTTATCTCCACCGGTCACAAACTCTTTTTCCTTCTGCCATTTCACCAGAGGCCAAAATGGCTCTGGGCCTCTTCTCTCCTGTGGAGAGCTTGTCATTTTGAGTTTAGTTCATTTAGGTTAATTGGTGGCCTCAATTCTCTGATGGGTTTTAAAAATTGATGATTATTTTGGGCTTTCCTGGTTTGTTTTGATTGTTAGGGTGAGAACAACAGTCTCTCGTAAGCCTACACATCTGGTCTATAAGCAGAAATCCCCCAGATAACTGCCTCTTTTTTTTCCCCCAAAGTGTGAGGGTTTTTTATTTTATTTGTGTAGTTATTTCACTTCATGGGGTCGCAGCTGTGACACGCAGGATCTCCACTGTGTCCTGCAGAATCTTTTCTTGCAGCACACAGACTCTCTGTATGTGGCCTGCGAGCTCAGTAGTTGTGGTGCTTGTGCTTAGTTGCTCTGTGCGTGTGGGATCTTAGTTCCCCAGCCAGGGATTGAATCCATCCCCTGCATAGCAAGGCTGATTCTTAACCACTGGATTACCAAGGAAGTCCTGAGAACTGCCTCTTACTAGAGATGAAAAGGTGTGTAGGGATCAGAAGGCAGAAACCAATTGGTAGTTACCAAAGATTTGAAAGACGAAGCCAGTACAGGCAGTTGACAAAATAAAGGATAATAAAGGCTTGTCCTCTAGTCTGTCAAATAGGTGCTAGTGTGCTAATCACACACAGAGAGAGAAAGAGAGTCGAAGAGGTGCTTTGGGCACCCAACAAGTGACATTTATTTTGGAGAAAGGACTTGCACCAAAGTGAGCTGTTTTCTTCTTTTAGAGAATATCCCTCTCCCTCATATGTCTCTTAGGGCAGTGATTTTCACATTTTACTCAGCATACAAATCTCCTGGACATCTTGTTACAATTCAGATTCTCTCCTACTGGGTCAGGGGTTAGGCTTGAGTTTTTGCATTTCTAATGAAGCTCCCAGATCATACTCATGATATGTGAGTAGCAAGGTCTTCCTGGTGGCTCAGGAGTAAAGATCTGCCTGCTAATGCAGGAGATGTGGGTTTGATCCCTGGGTTGGGAAGATCCTCTGGAAAAGGGAAAGACAACCCACATCAGCATTCTTGCCTGGGAAATCCCATGGACAGAGAAGGCTGGCGAGCCACAGTCCATGGAGTTGCAAAAGAGTCGGACACGACTTCGTGACTAAACAACAAGAGAATGTACACCTTCATTTTTGGTTTGGTGTTAAAAATGGAACTTAGAGTCATGCAAGGTATAGAGAAAAGTGTTATTTTAGTATTCAGGAAATGTGTGAGAGGCAGCTCGTAATTCATCAAAGTGGCTTCTTCGGTGGAGGTTTAAGTTTTCCTTGAAGTGGGCAGCTGCCATGCTGGAAGCTAGGGTCAAAGGCAGTTCATTGCCGTGAGGAACCACACTTTTTACAGCTCTGCTCTCAGACCTGCATAAGTCCCTGGAGCACCCGCTCCTCAGCGAGGGAAGGATGGGGAGAGGATGTGGGGAGAGGGTTTGGGTAGCATTAGGGAGCCCAGCCAAGTTTGCCTATCTGAGTAGTTCCAGCAATGACAACAGCAGACAATGGTTATAAATTAGCATCTGAATCCCACCACCCTTTCCAATGACCAGGTTTTTTTATATGTACCAGAAGAGACTTACCAATTGAAATTTTATAGCTCTGATTTTAGCTATCGATCCTAAATTATACACAGAACGCATTCATGCATCAACAGGAAAGAGACATTTTCCTCTCATTTTCTGTGTTTAGCTGTGCAGCACTGATATCAAAGATGATTAGGGTCCGGACCATCTTGTTAGTAAGAAAACATGGAGAAATCTAGAAAATAATTGCAAACCAGCTGAAGGAAAAGATTTAATTAGTAAAACTTTACCACTCATAGACGTACAGAGGGAGGTAGTTTGAGGTTTGAGTGTGTGTGTGTGTGTGTGTGTGTGTTAGTTGCTCAGTCATGTCTGACTCTTTGTGACCCCATGAACTCCTCTGTCCATGGGATTTCCCAGACAAGAATACTGGAGTGGGTAGACATTCCCTTCTCCAGGGGATCTTCCTGACCCAGGGATCAAACCCTGCATGGCAGGCAGATGCTTTACCACCTAAGATACCAGGGAAGCCACTAATTAAAGAAAATTTAAGGGATTGCAGTATTTATTTAACAAAAACATTTGCAGTCAGCTCTGTATCTGTGGGTTCCACATCTGCAGATTCAACACATCCCTCAAAATTCCAGAAAGTTCCAAAAAGCAAAACTTGAATTTGCCTCTAACTGGCAACTATTTACATAGCATTTACATTGTGTTCGGTGTCATAAGTAATCTGCAGATGATTTAAAATTAACAAGAGGAGATACTTAGGTTATATGCAAATTATGGCTCAGCTGGTAAAGAATCTGCCTGCAATGCAGGAGACCTGGGTTCTATCCCTGGGTTGGGAAGATCCCATGGAGAAGGGAAAGGCTACCCACTCCAGTATTCTGGCCTGGAGAATTCCTTGGGGTCTCAAGGAGTTGGACACGACTGAGCGACTTTCACTTTCACTCACACTATTTTATATAAGGGACTTGAGGTTCCTCAGATTTTGTTATTCATGTGGGTGGGAGGTGTCCTAGAGCAAGTCCTTGGTGGATTCTGAGGGAAGATTGTACTGAGAGTTTTCCATGTACCAGACACATGCTTTGTGAACAAAACTGTCATGACTGGATTCAAGAAGCTTACAGTTCTCATGGTTGATTTTATTCCTTTGAAGGATATAAGAAACTTGAAGTAGGTCAGGTGAATATTGCATGCATTTCCTTTGGACAACTGTTCAATGAGTAGACAGAATTACTCAAAATGATCATGCTTTTTTTCCCCCTACAAACAAGTCCATTTGAAGTGGAAAATAACTTATTGTCTTAAGTACTTAAATCAAGTTTCTTCAGACCTCACTCATACTGTTTGTTTTCTTGAGTACCCTTTCTTTTTTACCACGACAGGGACAGGTTTGTGACTGACAAGTGCTCTCAAAGAGTAAGGCTTTCTTTAAACAGGGATTGATAAATAAAGTTATGAGGCCCGAGAAAACTGGGTAGTATTGTTAGAGGTTAGCCAGTCCTTTGGTGCAGTGAGACTGACACGGATGTGATAGACTTGTGTTGACTTACTTACTTAAAGTTTCAGTTTGCTCATCTGTAAAGTGGGGTAATGATAATAGCTACCTCAGAGTCATTCTGAGGATCAAACTAGATAATGTGTTTAAAATACTGATGACAGTGCCTGGCACATAGTAATGACTCTATTAATATTTGTTGATACTATTTATTTTTCTTAGTAGAGTGCCAGTAGGTGGTTCAGTGGTAAAGAATCTGCCTGCCAGTTCAGGAGACACAGGGGATGTGGATTTGATTCCTGGGTTGGTAAGATCTCTGGAGGAGCAACTATCATCCCAGTCTAGTATTCCTGCCTGGAGAATTCCATGGACAGAGGAGCCTGGTGGGCTGCAGTCCATGGGGTTGCAAAGAGTTGGACACGACTGAGCACACTTGCACAATGGCATAGCACATCTAGGCATTTTGTCACATAGGTATAATTCGGACATTAGTACTACAGTCATTTTCTCTGAAAAATGTACTGAAGGTGACCTCAGATTCTAAGACTGGGTGTATGTTCTATACAAACTGTTGGTTGCTCTTGCTCTTTGGACCGGCAAGCCAGGAAGCAATTTTAGAGCCCTTAGCTTTTCACCCAGAAAATGGTAATGTTGACCTATGTCACCCTTCCCCAGTATGGTGATGTTGTCTAGAATAACCCAACAGGTGTTTTGTGTTTTTTTAGATAAGTAGATAAAATCTTAAGTTTCAGCTTTTAAAATATATTAAAAGATAAGTAGATTCTGAGGAATATGAATTCATGTTTATAAGAATTGTGATGACTAGAAAAAAATGAAACTCATTTGAAATTACCTTCCTTTAGAATCTAAGAAAAGTTATAGAAATTTTTAGAATTAACCTGCATAAATTCATCCCACAAAGACTCATGCAGTTCTATGGAGGTGTTCAGAGTTTGCAGTTTTGTCTACATGGTGCTGAAAATTTTGAACAATTCAAACAATTGTCCAGTATTTTTTTAAATAAAATAAAAGTTGTTTGATAAGCCTGGTTAGTTTAGACATCTGATCTGGTGGCCAGCTGTGCATATGGACTTTGCCTGAATATATCTTTCAATAAAATTTAGCAGTAATAGAAACTTGTGATAAGAGTAACAAAGAAAAGTAGACAAGCATGTTTAATAAAGTTCCACATCACAATGGCTTAAAAAATAGAGTATGAAACTCTAGCCAACTGATACTTTAAAAATCATCCCATAACCATTCAGATTGTAAAGTGTAGTTAACTCTTGATTACATACAGGAGATCATATATTCATTCATTCAACAAAGATTTATTGAATCCTGTATTGGTCTGCTTGGGCTGCCATGATATAATACTATAGATTGGGTGATTTATACAAGAGAAATTTATTTTGGAGGTTGGAAGTCCAAGATCAGGGACCCTGCATGAATTCCCTTCCTGGCTTTCAGATAGGTGCCTTCTTAATGTGTCTTCACATGGCAGAGAGATAAAGAGAATGAGTCTGTCAGTTCTCTGATATCTCTTCTTAAAAGGGCACTAATCCCATCATGAGGGCCCCCACCCTCATGACATCATCTGAACACTACCTTCCAGGGTCCTACCTCTAAATACTATCACCATGAGGGTGCAGCATCAACATATGAACTTGGGAGGGACACAGTTTAGCCCATAGCAAGTACTTTCCTGTGTTTGGTACTGGAAATGTAAATATAATCTCTATCCTTCTGGAGGGAGGATATAGACTATAAATGAGTAAACAAAGTCAATTAATTTCTGAATGTGGTGACTGCCATGAAGGAAATGGACAAGGTACCTAGAAAAATAATGAGGCAAGAGATGAGGAGGCCACTGGCTCTTCTCAAGATGGAATGTTCAGGCTGACACTTGAGGAGTGAGAGGGAGCCACCATCAGAGACTAGCCAGGAGAAGGCCATTCGACAGAAGGGGCTGCAAGGACCTGAGATGAGAAGGGACTTGCTATATTCTAGGACCAGTTACACAACCACTGTGATTTGATGGTCATGATAGAAGGATGAGTGACATAAGAGGTTGAATTGGCAGCCAAGGGCTGGATTATCTGTAGTTTATTTAATATTAATACCTAGGTATTTTTGGTACCTTGGCACTTGTTATGAGTTAAACTCAATAGTATACAGTTTTGTAGAATATTTGTTGATAAATCAACTCCCTTCATTCACTTTACCTAGAAGGATACCCTTTAAAATCAAACCAAACACTATGGTTCCTGAAAAACATGCAAAGATAAAATGCAAAAACAGCATACAAAGTTGATAGCTTCTGATCTCTATTGTTTGCAGTTTGAAGGGTTAGATGTAGTGGGCTGGGTATGTTGCCTTTTTCATCAACAGTTCAACCAGGTGATTATAAAAGTATTGAATGTGTTACTAGCATCTTAAGTGCTAGCTGAAAAGTTCAGTCACCAAGGGAAAATGTGTATTATTAATTGAAAGAATCTGGTCTCATAAAAGGCAAATACTGAAAAGAGAAGGAATATTTGAAAATGTATGAGGGGCATGATAAAGTGATCATTTCATGAAGCAGCACAGGCATAGCACCCATTAACACCAATGAGTCAGATTAAGTCATTAGAAACACAGTGGTTCTTTCCATTTTCTAGACCTGGAATATGAAACTCCTAATGGGACTTTCAGCAAACTCAAGTTCTTGCCCAGGGATACAGATATATTTAGTGAATACACTAGCTGTTTTAATTCTGCAAGTATGCCCTTTCTGATTTTTAATTTCTCTGTGAACTGGACTATAATGTACAACTATTCAATATCAGTTGCTTGTATTAGAGTCTAATTAGATTGATAACTAAGCAAAGCTTTGTTTATTATCTGATATGTCAGAATGCCATCTTAAAAGTCATATATTTTACTACATTTATTTGGATTGGGTTTACCCCAGAGTTTTGTTTTGTTTTTTCTCCCCCCACCCTTAAATCAAGACAAGGAATAAGAGTTAAAGTAACATTGAACTCATGAGTATATTAAGTGTATCTGAGTGTCTGTCACTATGAACCTTTAAAGATGATTGTTTTCATGGATTTAAAGGAAAAGGAAGAGGGACTTCCCTGGCAGTCCAGTGGTTAAGACTGTGCATTTCCACTGCAGGGGACGCAGGTTCGATCTCTGGTTGGGGAACTAAGATCCCGCATGCTGGGTGGTGTGTCAAAAAAAAAAAAAAAAAGGCAGGAAGAAAATGGGAAAGAAGTTTGTAGAATGTACACACTTTCTTGAACAGACAATTTGTTCTCAGGCTCTCTGCCCCACCCAGATTTAGTCATTAGCTCTAAGATCAAGCAGTGCTTTACATTGGGAAGGAAATTGAAGAGAGTGTACAAATGGAAAACAGCAAAAGATCTAAGCAGAACATCTGGCTCAGAAGAGAGACTAAAAAGAAGGCAGGGACCTTTGTCTGACTCATATGTTCATTCATTCACTTGTTCATTCATTCATTCCATTTATGAGTGCCAGACATTGTCCTAGTCATTAGATAATCTTTTATTGACTTTCACTTCATCTCTGCTGTTTTCAAGAATGAAAGAAACAGAGCGACCAGTGACTTCTGGTGTGTGGAACAGACCAGTTCCACTTGGACTTCCTCTCCCTGGACCAGCTCAAAGGGGCAGCCTGGCTCTTCTCAGAACACCAGCTGGGTTCTGGTGCCCTTGGCCTGACCTCCATAGAAGTCTCTGCCTCCAGGGAAGGACTGGGAAAAGAGTCCACAACCCCTAAGCTGAGCCAGAATTGCTATAAAATGGGTTGAAGAAGGTGTAGAAATGTTTATGTCATTTTCAAAATGATGGTGATGATCCCTGACTAGATACTGCAGATGAGGGATAGACAGAGAACATTTCTCTAATTGTGTTTATGGCAGAGTTCTTTCAGTGGTCGTATCAGGCATTCTTTCTGATTAGGGCTTGGGTGATGCAGTAAGGCACGTAGGATGTGAAACTGAAGGAGGAGCTCACTCTCAAGTTGTGGAAGTGCTTTTGTGTAGGTGGGGGCTGGCTTGCTTTCTTTTTTAAAATTTATTTATTTTTTTATCGGAGGATAATTGCTTTACAATATTGTGTTGGTTTCTGTCATATATCCACATGAGTCAGCCATTCAGTATACATATGTCTCTTCCCTCTTGAACCTCCCTCCTCCTTTCTTTCTTTTATGGTTTATCCCAGGATATTGGATTTAGTTCCCTGTGCTATACAGTAGGATCATGTTGTTTATCCATTCTAAAGATAACAGTTTTCATCTACCAACCCCCAGTTCCCAGTCCAGCCCTTTCCCTCCTCCTCCCTCTTGGCAACTACAAATCTGTTCTTGATATCTGTGAGTCTGTATCTGTTTTCTAGATAGGTTCTTTTGTGCCATATTTTAGATTTTACATGTAAGTGACATCATATGATACTTGTATTTATTTTTCTGACCTACTTGACTTAGTATGATAATCTCTGATTGCATCTATATTGCTGCAAATGTCATTATTTCATTCTTTTTTGTGGCTGAGTAATATTCCTTGTATATATGTATCACATCTTCTTTGTTCATTCATCTGTTGATGAATATTCAGGTTGTCTCCATGTCTTGGCAGTGTGAATAGCGCTGCTATGAACATAAGGAAACATGTGAACATAGTGATTCTTTTCAAATTACTGTTTTGTCCAGGTATATACCCAGGAGTGGGATTACTAAATCATATAGTAGTTCTAGTTTTAGTTTTCTAAGGAACTTCCATATTGTTTCCCATTGGGGATGCACCAACTTACATTCCATGTGAGGGCTTTTTTAAATGTCGTGCCCTAGGTATCTGACTCACTTACCCTAGTTCCAGCCCTGCAATTAATTCTTCTTCTTTTTTTTTTAATCTCTCCTCACTCTGCTGTCAATGAAATTTGGAAAATATTGCTGATCATATACTGTATATTATTCAATATCCCATCTACATCTTTTGGTTTATACACAGTGCAGAGTAGTCTGTTACAGGCTCTGATTATTCCTGTAGAAAAGCAATCCTATAATCCTATTTAGCCCTGCTTTTCCCAAAAGTATTTGACTGTGGAATTATTTCTTCTTTTTAGAGAAAAACTTATTAGCATCTCATGGGACATTTAGGCAAGTTGGTTAAAAACTACCTCAGAATGGTTGCATATGGAATATGCTCATTATTTTGAAAACTTCTTTTTTGCTGAATAATAGCTGTGTTCTATTCTGAGTTTGGGTTAATTTGCAAGTTGCATGAAACCCTTGAGCCTCTGAATAAGGAAAGGATTAGAATGTTTATTCATGCCTTCCAACTCCCAGATTAACAGTTTATTGATTCAGCCAACATGATTAGGTACCTACTGTGTGCTAGGAATACCAAAGTGAGTGAAGTGGTGGTCCTTATGCCTGGAGGCTAAGGAGAAGTAACTGACACAATTACAGTCCAAGTACAATCTCTGTAAAAGTGCAACACAAATAAGGAAAACAGCTCATATTTTTTATCCTTTTATGATTTTACCTCCAGACCAAATGGACTGCTTGTCAAGGAAAAGAGCTATTTATGATATTTTTCAGTCTTTCCTAACAATATCTAGCAGGGACTATGTACATAAGGGGTATTCAATATGTATGTCTAATAAATAATAGCTGAGGAAAAGTCTTGCAACTTAATTGGGTATGTTGTTTGTTGTTAGATTATAATATCTTTTAAGGATCACTTTCCCTGGAGGAAGGCATGACAACCCATTCCAGTATTCTTGCCTGGAGAATACCATGGATAAAGGAGCCTGGCGGGCTACAGTCCATAGGGTTGCAAAGAGTTGAAGACAACTGAAGCAACTTAATACACACAAGGATCACTTACAAACATACTTCTTTATAACCTCGAAAGGTTGTACTAACCCTTCTAAGCTTCATTTCTTCATCTATCAAATAAGGGTAATAGTACTAATTTCAGGGGGTTCTTGAGAGGATTAAATGAGAATTACAAAAAAACAGCTCTTATGTTCCCTGGCATGTAATGATTGGCCAATAAACTGCAGTTATTATGACTACAATACACTGTGATTTCTATCCAAAAAGTTACCATAAATGGCACACTTGATTTGGCAAAAAGCTCACTTAGAGTTTTATACGGCCCCATCACCATTGTCCCCTAGCTGAGGACACGTGTTTGAAAGGTTGTCGTGAACACATGTAGGTCAAGAGCCCCAAGTAAGGTTGTACACACACACACAGAACAACACCACCACACCCACACTCCTCCTATACCCCACCCACCCACCTCCACGAAAGGCGCCAGCAGCAGCCCCCTAAATGGCCTGATTTATCCGGTCTCCAGTGTGAGCTTGTTGTGAGATAGTCAGTCTGAGTCCTTCCTTCAGACATTGCTTTGAGACACACAATAGGCAAGATAACTAGAAGAGAAACACCCTGAGCACCTATCAGCAAGACCCTGTGGCACCTTCTTCCATTTAGCTTTAGATTCCTCAGCTGACTCCACAGTGTTCACTTTGGACACTTCACTGATTACTGCTGCAACAGGAAATTAGTTGAATTGCCTTTGTTTCCACGTATCTAGTTGCTCTCCGAGAAAAAGCTCTGAGCCATTTTCACATGGATGTCCCTGTCTCCCCTGCCCGCACCCTCCCCCAACCCCTGCAGTGTTTTCTACATGGGAATAGGGATTCTAATTACTTGGGTGACTTATTAAGTACACTGAGTCTCTTCAAAATCTCTAGGCATAGGACCCGCCGAGGTATGCTGATAAGCCTTTTTGGGGGATTTTAGGCAATCAGGGTGGTGTTTGGAATGCACCATCCCATAGCGCTGTGCTCCATGTTTGCTCATGGTTGGTCTTCCATGTTTATTGAATGAGCTAATGACCTGTAAGAGGGTAAAGTAGTGAGTGTTAGATTCTCAGTCATGTCTGACTCTTTGTGACCCCATGGACTATAGCCCGCCAGCCTCCTCTGTCCATGGAATTGTCGAGACAAGAATACTGGAGTGGGTTGTCATTTCCTTCTCCAGGGGATTTTTCCCAACCCAGGGATCAAACTTGAATCTCCTGTGTCTTCTGCATTGACAGGCAGATTCTTTACCATTTGAGCCCCTAGGAAAGCCCTATGAGAGGGTAGGGACTCAGCAAATAAGAAGGCATTTTTCAGAAAAGTATGAGTGCACATGCACCCACATGCTTATGTGCCATGTGATCTACACAGTGGTCCCCAATCTCTTTGGCACAGGGACCTGTTTCATGGAAGACAATTTTTTCATCGACTGGGGTGGAGGCAAGATGGTTTCAGGATGATTCAAGTGCATTGCATTTATTACGCATTTTGTTTCTCTTATTATTGTATCAGCCCCACCTCAGATAATAAAACATGAGATCCTGGAGTTTGGGGACACCTTATCTACAAAGTAGAACTCAATCTGTGGGATGAGATGCTGCCTGTATAGTAATCTCCCCTTTTCCTTAGGGGATATATCCCATGACTCCCAATGGATACCTGAACTGCACATATATTGGTAGCAAACCCTATATAAATGTTTTTTCCCTACACATGCATACCTATGATAAGGTTTAATTTATAAATTGGGCACAGTAAGTGCTTAATAACAATAACTAAAAGCAAAACAGAAAATTATAACAATATGCTGTAATAAACATGATGTGAAGGTGGTTTCTTTCTCTCTCTCAAAATATCTTATTAGAAAAATTTAAAACCTTTTCCATCTTAGCTAAACAGCACACGCTGTGCCTGTAACTTTAACAGTTTGAGGTTTGACAGCCACACTAAGCACGAATTTCTTTTTCCTTCTTCACAGTTTCACCCATGGAAGTCATTCTAAGCGTAGATCGTGGCAACATCAGCAGATGATTTCTGTTTTTTTCTTTATTAAGTGGGGAACTTCCACCTTTCACTTAAAGGAAGAACTTTGTGGCTTCTCTCTAGCTTTATCTGAATTGCCAACATCATTAGTCCTGTGCTTTGGGGCCATTATTAAGTAAGATAAGGGTCAATTGAACATGAGTACTATCAACAGTCGATTTGATAACCAACATGCCTACTCAGTGGCTGAGATACCCTGGACAAAGAGATGGTTCGCATTCTGGGAGAGACATCACGAGATGGTACAAGATGGCGTGAGATTTCATCATACTACCAAGAACAGCATGTGATTGAAAACTTACAAATTTTTTTTTTCCTGGAATTTTCCACTTAGCATTTTCGAGTCACAGTTGACTGTGGGTAACTAACGTGGTGGAAGGCTAGATGACTATAATTCAAGACCACGTGACCCAGGAGCCACACGGTCTGTGAGGGAACTGTAATCACAGAGCTACAGTGACTTGAAGGACCCCAAAGCAAAGCTGACTATTTCCGGTTTGCCAGCAGCTTATCCTATAGATGGTTAAGAATCTGCCAGTAATACAGAAGACCCTGCTTTGATCCCTGGGGCAGGAAGATCCCCTGGAGAAGGAAATGGCAACCCACTCCAGTATTCTTGCCTGGGAAATCCCATGGATGGAGAAGCGTAGTGGGCTACAGTCCGTGGAGTCACAAAGAGTCAGACACAACTGAGCAACTACCACACTGTCCTAACAGCCCAGCTCCTAAGTGTCATAGTCTAGATTTCTCTTTTTTATTCTTTTTGTTACTGGCTACAGACAGCTCCAGATTTATAATATGTCCAAAAGAACCCAGAGTAAGATGAACATCCATTAATAAAACAGGATAAGAGCTATGGACCCAGCTTAGATCACATATACTTCCTTGGGCTAGGCTGGGTCCACCAGGCTGTTACCTTGATGTTGGGGTCTGGATTGGCCAGTCCTGGATTATTTATTCATCCTTTGCTCAGGGATCGAGGACCTGTGATTGGCGTCTGCAACAGAAGCATGTAGTTTGGGAATTGGCAGTGCCTCAAAGGGATGGTAGCTACTGCCAGGAGAACTGGAAAGGAGGCCATAGAGATGAAACTCAGGTCCACTCCCAGCCATGACCTTGACCTTGACCAGTTCTAATGAACTGAGGCATCCAAACAGCCCCAAAGGGATGCATCCTATCCCCTTGACCAAGCTCCTTAAAGCCCTGCCCCCCCAGTTGAAGGACCTTTCACCTTGAAGTGACTTTGAAGATAGTTTTTTTTTCCCTGGGTGTCTAGAGTCATAGCTCAAAGCAAGCATGGTCAGCCTAAACATCCTTTGGAAGTCTCCTGTTTAAAATGAAAAAATTTCCATGAATTGTATTTAATCCAGTTAAAAATAGTGTGTAAAAATAATGGTTTTTTCCCCCAATTTTTGTTTTGAACCTACAAGAAAGTTGAAAAAAAAGTACAATCAACACCCATTTTCTTTCAGATTTATTGTTAACAATTTGCCATATCCATTTTACTTTTCTTTCTTCACAGATATGTATGGAAAGATATACATTAAAAAAAAAAATAAACCCTAGGTATTTCCTTCACCTCCAGCCCACACCCAAACCAGTTAAGAGTTAGTTGCAAGTATGATGACAGTTCATCCCCCAAGTACTTAAGGTTATACCTCCAAAGAACAAAAAATTTCTCCTACATAACTACAACTTAATTATTATAGTCAAGAAATTTGACATTGATGCAATGATATTACCTAACATATAGCCCATATTCAGATTTCCCCAAGTATCTCAATATTACTGTTCTTTAAAGTGTTGGTTTTTTTCCTCCCCTGCTCTGGGATCCAGTGAACGATGACACATTGCATTTGGTTGTCTTATTTCTTTAGTCTCCTCTTTTTGTCTTTCATGCCACTGATATTTTTGGAGCCCAAACTCCAGTTGCCAAACGTCCCTTAATTTGGAACTCTCTAATTCTTTCCTTATGATGAGATTCAACGTTTTTGGATGGAATTCTATGTACTTCTCGGCGCATCGCCTCAGAGACACATGATGTCAGTGTGCGCAATTACGGGCAGTGTTTACTTTCATCACTTGGTTAATATGGTGCCTTCTGAGTCCACCATTATAACTGTCCGTTTCCCTTGTGTAATTAATAAGGAATTCACATGAGTTAAATGTGAATGTCCTGGCTTCCAGCAGTCTTCTACACCATGGTGACTTTTGCCAAAATCAGTTATTCCCCAAGTGATTATAAAATGGTGATTTTTCTATTTCCATCATTTGTTCTTATATATATTTAATTGGTTGTGCTGGGTCTTGGTTGTAGCATGCAGGGTCTTCTAGGTGCAGCATACAAACCCATTAGTTGCAGCCTGTGGGATCTAGTTCCCTGACCAGGGATCTAACACAGGCCCCGTGCATTGGGAGTGTGGAGTCTTAGCACCAGACCACCAGGGAAGTCCCTCTTCTTACATTTTTGAGTTGATATTATTCTATCTTTTAAAAAACCTTTCCCTCTATCCAACATTAGTTTTTGTCTTTTTTAATTTTTAGTAATAATAGGAACTTGTGGATTTTAAAAAATGTGTTATAATCCTTTCTTGTATTTATGCATTTTGATGCTCGTATTATCTAAAATTGGCCAGTGAAAGTTCCTTCACACCACCTCCTCTGTCCTTTTGAGACAGTAACATTGGTTTTTGAGAGTATTCTTACTGTCTGGCAGAAGATGTTCCAGACTAACATTGTACTTCTCTGCCTCAGCCCTGGCATCAGCCACTTCTCCTAAAGAGTGCTGATTCTTTTTCAAAAAGAATGATATTTAGAAACCAAGGTATAGATGGTGGGTGTACTCATTACTTTTGGAAAGACACTGTTCCCATGCTGTCAAAGCCAAGGAATGCATGTATATCTGTACATACATACATGTACCTACATATTTGTTGTTGGTGTTCAGCCACTAAGTCACATCTGACTCTTTGTGACCCCATGGACTGCAGCCCACTGGGCTCCTCTATCCTTCACTATCTCCTGGGGTTTTTCAAACTCATGTCCATTGAGTCAGTGATGCTATCTAACCATCTCATCCTCTGCTGCCCACTTCTCCTTTTGCCTTCAGTCTTTCCCAGCATCAGGGTCTTTTCCACTGAGTTGGCTCTTCACCTCAAGTGGCCAAAGTTTTGGAGCTTCAGCTTCAGCATCAGTCCTTCCAATGAATATTCAGGGTTGATTTTCTTTTGGATTGATTGATTTGATCTCCTTGCACTCCAAAGTACTCTCAAGAGTCTTATCCAGAACCAAAATTCAAAAGCATCAGTTCACATTAAATATGACCACTGGGAAAACCATAACTTTAACTATACGGACCTTTGTCAACGAAGTGATGTCTTTGCTTTTTAATACACTGTCTAGGTTTATCCTAGCTTTCCTTCCAAGGAGCAAGCGTCTTTTAATTCCATGGCTACAGTCACAGTGATTTTGGAGCCCAAGAAAATAAAATCTCACTGCTCCACTTTTTCCCTTTCTATTTGCCATGAAGTGATGGGACCAGATGCCATGATCTTCTTCAATGCTGAGTTTTAAGCCAGGTTTTTCACTCTCCTCTTTCATCCTCATCAAGAGGCTCTTTAGTTCCTCTTCACTTTTTGTCATTAGAGTGGTATCATTTGCAGATCTGAGGCTGTTGATATTTCTCCTGGCAGTCTTGATTCCAGCTTATGATTCATCCAGCTCAGCATTTTGCTTGATGTACTCTTCACGTAAGTTAAATAAACAAGGTGACAATATACAGACTTGTACTCCTTTCCCAATTTTGAACCAGTCCATTGTTTCATGTAAGGTTCTAACTGTTGCTTCTTGATCCACATACAGGTTTCTCAGGAGACAGGTAAAATAGTCTAGTACTCCCGTCTCTTTAAGAATTTTCCACAGTTTTTTGTGATCTACACAGTCAAAGGCTTTAGCATAATCAGAAAAGCAGAAGTAGATGTTTTTCAGAAATTCCCTTACTTTCTTCATGATCCAACGAATGTTTGCAATTTGATCTCTGGTTCCTCTGCCTTTCCTTATAAACCCAGCTTGAATATCTGGAAGTTCTCCATTCACATACTGCTGAAGCCTATCTTGAGTGATTCTGAGCATAACCCTGCTAGCATATGAAATGAGGGCAATTGTATGGTAGTTTGACCACTCTTTGGCATTGCCCTTCTTTGGGATTAGAATGAAAACTGACCTTTTCCAGTCCTGTGGCCATTTGCTGAGTTTTCCAGATTTGCTGGCATATTGAGTGCAGCACTTTAACAGCATCATCTTTTAGGATTTGGAATAGCTCACCTGGAATTCCATCACCTCCACTAGCTTTGTTTGCAGTAATGCTTCCTAAGACCCAGTTGACTTCATACTCCAGGATATCTGGTTCTAGGTGAGTGACCATTCCATTGTGGTTACTTGTGTCATTAAGACCTCTTTTGGTATAATTCTTCTGTGTATTCTTGCCACTTGTTTTTAGTCTCTTCTGCTTCTGTTAGGTCCTTACCATTTCTATCCTTTATTGAGCCCATCCTTGCATGAAATGTTCCCTTGATATCTTCAATTTTCTTGAATAAATCTCTAGCTTTTCTTATTCTATTGTTTCCTCTATTTCTTTGCATTGTTCACTTAAGAAGGCCTTATCTCTCCTTACTCTTCTCTGGAACTCTGTATTCAGTTGGGTATATCTTTGCCTTTCTCCCCTGCCTTTCACTTCTCTTCTTTCCTTGGTTGTTTGTAAGGCCTCCTCAGATAACCACTTTGCCTTCTTTCATTTCTTTTTCTTATGGATGGTTTTGGTCGCTGCCTCCTGTACAATGTTACAAACTTCTGTCCATAGTTCTTCAGGTACTCTGTCTATCAGATCTGATACCTTGGATCTGTTCATTACCTCTACTCTATAATCATAAGGAGTTTTGTTTAGATCATACCTGAATGACCTAGTAGTTTTTCCCACTTTCTTCAATTTCAGCTTGAATCTTGCAATAAGGAGCTCATGATCTGAGCCACAGTCAGTTCCTGGTCTTGTTTTTGCTGACTGTTTAGAGCTTCTCCATCTTTGGTTGCAAAAAACACAACCAGTCTGATTTCTGGTGATGTCCATGTGTAGAGTTGTCTCCTGGGTTGTTGGAAGAGGGTGTTTGCTATGACCAGTGTGTTCTCCTGGCAAACTCTGTTAGTCTTTGCCCTGCTTCATTTTATACTCCAAAGCCAAACTTGCCCAATACTCCAGGTATCTCTAGACTTCCCATTTTTGCATTCCAACAATCTATGATGAAAAGGGCATCTCTTTTTGGTGCTAGTTCTAGTAGATGTTATATGTTTTCATAAAGCCTATCAACTTCAGCTTCTTCAGCATCAGTGGTTGGGGCATAGACTTGGATTATTGTGATGCTGAATCATTTGCCTTGGAAAGGAACCAAGATTATTCTGTCCTTTTTGAGGTTGCACCCAAGTACTGCATTTCGGACTGCTGTTGACTATGAGGGCCACTCCATTTCTTCTAAGGGATTCTTTCCCACAGTAGCAGATGTAATGCTCATCTGAATTAAATCCATCCATTTTACTTAATTGATTCCTAAGATGTCAGTGTTCAATCTCGCCATCTCCTGTTTGACCACGTCCAATATAGCTTGAATAATGGAGCTAACATCCCAGGTTCCTATGTAATATTGTTCTTCACAGCATCAAAGTTTACTTTCACTACCAGACACATCCACAGCTGAGCATCCTTTCTGCTTTGGCCCAGCCACTTCATTCTTTCTGGAGCTTTTAGTAATTGCCTCCTCCTCTTCCCCAGGAGCATATTAGACACCTTCTGACCTGGGGTGGGGTGGGACGGTGCTCTTCTTCCGGTGTCATATCTTTTTGCATGAATATGAATACTGGAGTGGGTTGCCATTTCCTCCTCCAGTGGACCACTTTTTGTCAGAACTCTTCCCTGTGACCTGTCTATCTTGGGTGGCCCTGCATGGCACGGCTCGTAGCTTTATTGAGTTATGCAGGCCCCTTCATCACAAAAAGGCCGTGATCCATGAAGGGGACACCTACACATACCTGAAGTCATTTCTACATCTAGCCGTATGTATTAAGAGCTGTAAGTTCACACCAGTAGCTCCAATTCCAATCAAATATGGCAGGATTCATGCTGATCTTCCCCCTTCCCATATTTGCAACTCTGTTCTTCAACAGTGAGAAATCATATGGAAGATAAAATTTAATTTTTCAAATGTTGTGTTATATCAATAGAATGGAATCCTACTCAATAATAACTGGAAATGAACTAATGCTCAACATGGATTAATGGATGAATCAAAAAATGAAAAATGAAGTTGAGCAAAATACTTAAGAGACATATGCATAGTAGATATACATATTGTATGTTCCATTTATACAAAGACAAAGAACAAACAAAACTGATCTATGGTGAGAGAAAGCGGAAAGTGGTTGCTTCTGGGGGGAGTAGGAGGACTGACTGGAAAGTAACTCGAGGGGACTTTCTGGGGTGATGGAAATGTTCTAGATCTTGTTCTGAGTGATGGCTACAGAGGTATATTCAATTTTCAAAATTCATTGAACTGAACACTTTAGATCTGTACATTTTGTTTGTAAATTACACCTTCATAAAAAGGATGATATAAAAATATACAAAACGCTCTTGAATAAATGAAAAGATATTAAATTTCACTCATAATAAGAGAAAGAAAATTAAAACTGCACTGAGATGCCACTTTCATTTCATGTAAATGGTAAAAATTCAAAAGTTTGACAAGACACACTGCTGGTAAACCTGTGAGAAAAAAGGCAATAATAATCTAAAAATAGTTATGTTTCCTCTTTGCCTCATCAGTCTCACTTCTGGGTATTTATCCTGAATATATAGTCTAATGCTAAATTTCCATATATACTTGAGTCTGTTTCTGGACTTCCTATTTTTTCTGCTAGTCTGTCTATTTTATGCTCCAGTACTGCACAGTTTTAATTATAGAGATTCTATAGTATGTTTTAATATCTATTGGAGTTAGTCTTCCCTCATGCCTTTCTGAGTTTTTCTACCTATTCTTGTGAACTCTATTTTTAAAAATACATATGAAGTTTAGAATCAACTTGTCTAGCTCCAGGAACAATAACTCATTGGTATTTCTATTATAATTGCATTACATTTATAATTTAGGAGTAGGTGACATCTTTATAATGGGTTATGCTTTCCAAGAATAAGAACTATCTTTCCATGAAGTATACATATTTCAGGAGTGCTTATATGAGATTTCCTCATATGACTTACACATTTATTGTTAATTAATACGTAAATCTGGTCCCATCACTTCATGGCAAATAGATGGGATAACAGTGGAAACAGTGGCTGACTTTATTTTGGGGGGCTCCACTGCAGATGATGACTGTAGCCATAAAATTAAAAGACGCTTACTCCTTGGAAGGAAAGTTATGACTAGCCTAGACAGCATACTAAAAAGCAGAGACTTACTTTGCCAACAAAGGTCCATCTAATCAAGGCTATGGTTTTTCCAGTAGTCATATATGGATGTGAGAATTGGACTATAAAGAAAGCTGAGCACCAAAGAATTGATGCTTTTGAACTGTGGTGTTGGAGAAGACTCTTGAGAGTCCCTTGGACAGCAAGGAGATCCAACCAGTCCATCCTAAAGGAGATCACTCCTAAGTGTTCATTGGAAGGACTGATGCTGAAGCTGAAACTCCAATACTTTGGCCACCTGATGCAAAGAGCTAACTCATTTGAAAAGACCCTGATGCTGGGAAAGATTGAAAGCAGGAGAAGAAGGGGATGACAGAGGATGAGATGGTTGGATGGCATCACCTACTCAATGGACATGAGTTTGGGTGGACTCCGGGAGTTGGTGATGGACAGGGAGGCCTGGCGTGCTGTGGTCCATGGGGTAACAAAGAGTCAGACATGACTGAGCAACTGAACTGAACTGAATACCTAAATATTTTATCTTTGTTGTTGTGACCATTGTAAATGGCTTTTTGTTTTTATTGTGCCTTTTAACTGGTCATTGTTTGCGTATATGAGCCTATTGATTTCTGTAAGTTAATTTTATATCCTGCTGTATTATTGAATTAATTTATTGTTTAAATTAGTTTTATTGTTGAATCAGTTGGCTTTTGCCATTATATCATTATACCATCTGCAAGTATAGTTTTACTTCTTGTTTTCCAGTTCTTACGACTCTAATTGCTTCCTCCTATCTGATTGCATTGGCTGATACCTCCAACAAGGTGTTCAATATGTATGAGCAGTGGGCATACTTGCCATATACTTCACTTTAGTGGGAATGTCTTTAATGTTTCCCAATTAAATAAAAAGCCGGCTTTGGGACTTAAGTATTTTTTACTGTGTTAAGTTTAATGGATTATGGTACCTCATAGCTTAAGTACAGTATGTTGGAAATTGCATTTTCAATGGTGGGTGTCAGAAGACCTAGAGATTCTCAGGCTAATGGGAAGGAAGTAATTTTTCAAACTATCTTTTTAAAATTTATTTTTGGCTGCAGTATATCTCCACTGTTCCACACAGGCTTTCTATAATTGTGTGGATTGGGAGCTACTACTTTCCGTTGAAGTGCTTGGGCTCCTCGTTGAGGTGGCTTTTCTTGTTGTGGAGCACAGGGTCTAGGTACATGGGCTTCAGTAGTTGTAGCATGTAGGCTCAATAGTTGTAGCTTGTGGGCTTTAGATCACTGACTCAGTAGTTGTGGTGCATGGGCTTAGTCGCTCTGTGGCACGTGGGATCTTCCCAGATTGGAGATCAAACCCATGTCTCTTGCATTAGTAGGCAAATGCTTAACCACTAGACTACCAGAGAAGCCCCTGTGAAGCTGATTTAAAATAATAAGTCATACATACCTTCGATGGGGGTCTCTGGACAGAATATGGAAGGGAGCACAGTTTTAATAAAGTAAACTCTGAGAGTTGTGTGGTTGTCTGTTACATGTGGTAGCCTCCAGTGTTGAAACCATGCCTCCAGAGTTAAACCTTAGAAGTGTTGTCAACATCTGCTTTTTCTTTTTAATTTATTTTGCTATGCTGCGTCTTAATAGCAGCATGTGAGTTCGTCTATCTCTGTGCAGAATCTTTAGTTGTGACATGTGAGATCTTTTTAGTTGCAGCATGCCAACTCTTAGTTGTAGCATGTGGGATCTAGTTCCCTGACCAGGGATTGAACCTGGGCCCCCTGCATTGGGAGTGCAGAGTCTTAGCCACTGGACTACCAGGGAAGTACCTTTTCTCTGAATTTGTAGTAAACTCTTTTGAAATTCTTCTGATGTGTCTTAGCCACATGTGACTGAAACTTCTCTCTCCAAGGTCCATACATTCTTTGTTACTAATTCCACTAGATGTCTTTTAGTCTTCATCTCATTTGGCCCTTGGGCAGCATTAGACACTCTTGACCACTTAATTTTTGAAAGTTTTTCTCCTTTTTATTAATTTAAATCATAATCTCCAAATTTTCTTTTGTGTTTTAGAAAGCTTTTTATCAATTTCTTTAGGAGTAATCTGATCTTCTGCCTATCATTTAATGTTCAAATTCCTTAGGATTCTCTCTAGATTTCATTTGACATTTAATTAATATATATTGAGCTTACTATATTCCCGTTACTGTTCTAAGTACTTGGGATACATTAGCAAACAAAGCAGATAAAACTTCCTTCTCTTAGAGAAAATTTTAAGTGTCCACATAATAAAACAAATCATTATAAAACTAGATGTTAATAAGTGCTTTAGAAAAGAAAATAAGCTGAGCATGAGGGTAGGGACTATGGGGAAGGGGTGGTGGGAATTTAAAGGAAGAATAGATTAGTGTAGGTCTTTCTGAGATATTTGAGCAAAGCCTTAAAAAAATGTAGAGAAACTGACATGTGGGTACCTAGCAAAGCATGTCTGACAAAGACCCAAAGGCAAGGAGCCAGCCTGGGGTGTTTGAGGACAGGAGAATGCCCCCCATGGTGGTTTGCAGTGAACCCTGGGATTTGAGGTCAGAAGAACGATGGGCCCCAGATCCTGTGGTCCTCGTAAGCCATTGCCATGACTTGGTCTTTTCTCAGGGAGATGGGTGTAGTCTCTGGGGAGTTTTGAGGAAAAGAATCGGTCATCAAAAGGGCCACTCCAGCTACTGAATTGAGAAAGAATGGAGATGGCAGGAATGGCAGCAGGCTCTGAGAGAGAGGCCGACCAAAGGGAGCTGATAGAAACCAAGAAGAGCAACTCTCTCTTCCCACTTGAGACACTTTTCTTCAACAATGTGAGGTACTCCTACTGCCATAGTTCTAATGATCATTCATGGGCTGATGCTCTCAAGTCTAATTTTTCCAGCCCAAATCTATCTCTTGAGTCTCAGTCTCACATATCCAAAGATCTACTGGTCATCTCCTCTTTCATTGTGCTGAGGGTGCCTCAGGCTGCCCTTTATCATCTAAAGTGGTCATCTCCTCCTGCACTCCATGTATTTCACTACTGAAGTAATGAGGCCACACCTCTTATTAAAGGCTCTGCCTTTAAGAGGCCATTGCTAACTTGTGTTAGTGGACAATCTGTGCTGGCCCTTAAAATGCTTTGGGTTCCATAAACACATCATTATTATGGTTTTGTTGATCAGATTCTCTGCCTATAATGCTGGCTTGAAGAATTGAGCATAGCATAGGTGGGTTTTAACTGGGATAGGATGATGGGGTGATTCTTTAGAAGATGGTTCAGGATAGGTTGCTATAGAGGTCAGGTGTTGAATACTCAGGGGACAGAGGGTCAGAATGAGAGTGGATTCTTTATATTTTGCAGTTCGGACCAATAGGGGCTTTGACATTGGACAGATAATTCTGACCATCCTTTTTGTTACAAATAGTAAACTTACCATGTAGCCAGTACACAAGAGTTAAGGCTCCATAGATATTACAGAATTATTAATTGTGAATTCAATTTTCTTCCATCTCTCTCAGAAATTTTTTTTGTCCGCTCGCTATTATAATTTTAGAATTTAGCATTCATTCTTTTGACTTTAAGCAAAGGAGTTAATTTTGCTCTGGAAAATATTTAGTTAGAAGGGTGTAAGATTCCCTTGTCTGATCTTTTTCAAAAATATATAATTTGTGTGTAAAGGAGCTTAAGAAATATCTCCATCTTTTTTTTTTTTTTTTTTTGTCTCTTATAAATGGTTTTTAAAAAGTGATCCCTGAGGGACTCCCCTCATGGTCCAGTGACTAAGACTCCACACTTCCAATGCAGGGGGCCCAGGTTCGATCCCTGGTCAGGGAACTAGATCCCACATGCTGCAACTAAGCAACCAAATGAATAAAATAAGAAACATTTTAAAAAACAAAAACAACCAAAAAAGTGATCATTGATGTGAGGGAAACAAGTCTTCCCAGATTATTTTTTTCTGTATCACACTTCCATGTGGGAAAGAGTCTTGTAAAAATCATTAGTATGAAACTAGGCCAATGAAGGCTATTATTTTTTATTAGAAAACCAACTGCAAAATGAATGTTTAAATGCAAGCTTAATGTAGTTAAATTGCAATTCAGTCTCACTTCTTGACATTTGAGAGAGCTCTATTTATTTATCATATTCGATAAATATTTTTCAGAGGCTTGCTCTGTACCAGGCAGTGTACCTGTGTTTAGGCGTAGAGGGTAAACAAAACAGAGGAGCTCGCCACCTTGGAGTTTACTCCTCCTGGGGAGGCAGGCGGTAAAACAGTAAAAGATAATTACTGCTGTAACAAGTGCTGGGAAGGAAGTAAACAGAGGATGGAGGAAGGAGAGACAGACAGACTTGGGGAGGCTACTTAAGGAGGGCCTCTTTGAGAAGAAGGGTTTCCCTGGTGTCTCAGCAGTAAGGAATCTGCCTGCCACGCAGGGGACATGGGCTCAATCCCTGGGTCGGGAAGATCCCCTGGAGAAGGGACTGGCTGCCCACTTCAGTATTCTTGCCTGGGAAACCCCATGGGCAGAGGAGCCTGGCAGGCTACAGTCCATGGGGTCGCAAAGAGTCAGACATGACTGAGCAACTAAACAGCAACAACTCTGAGAAGATAAATTTGAGTTGAGGTTTGGAGGATGAGATTGGGTCCAGCAGGAGAACTGGGAAAAGCCTCTTAGCTCAAGGTTTAAGAAAGAGAAAGGAGGCCAAAGTGACAAAGAGTGGCAGAGGCACAAGACAGGTGGAAGAGGGGTGAGAGCTAGGTAAGCCTTGGGAAGAAATTTGAGTTTTATTCTGAGTGATGGGAGGACAATGAGTAGTTTGTGCATAGGAATGATGTGACCCAATGCTTTTCTTAGCTTTTTTAAAAAATGTGGTATAATATATGTAACATAAAAGTTAACTTGTAGCTGTTAAAAAAATAATAATTTTACTTACTTATTTATTTTTGGCTGTGTTGAGTCTTCATTGCTACCTGGGCTTTTTTCTAGTTGCAGTGAGCAGCGGGTGCTCTCTAGTGTGATGCACAGGCTTCTCATTACGTTGGCTTCTCTTGCTGTGGACCACGGGATGTAGGGCGTGCAGGCTTCAGTAGCTGCAGCACATGGGCTCAATAGCTGTGGCTCCTGGGCTCTAGGGCACAGGCTCAATAGTTGTGGTTCACGGGCTTAGTTGCTCTAAGGCATGTGGGATCTTCCTGGATCAGGGGTCGGACCCGTGTCTCCTGTGTTGGCGGGTAGATTCTTTATCACTGAGCTACCAAAGGAGCCCCGTTGTATCCATTGTTAAGTGCACAATTCAGCGGCAGTAAGTATTTAAGTATATTTGTGATGTTGTGCAACCATCACCATTATCCATTTCCAGAGCTTTTGCATCATCTCAGACAAAAGCTCTGTATCCAGTAAGTAGTTACTGCAGGCTGTTTTATATGGGAATCATTTTCTTTTCCTTTAGATTTTGCATACCCATTATGACTTTTCTTAGAAAGTCTCCCTAGAGAGGTCTTTCCACCCAGAGAAAGCTACCATAGTGATTCTAGCAGTTCCGTCCCTAAACCTTATCCTCACATGTGTAAATTAGAGAGGAGCTCACTGAACAGCCTTGTGAATTTGGTTGGGGCCGAGTAGCGATAGCAGTTGGGTTTTAGACCAGTTCCCAGCAAATGATCTTTCTCATCTCACAACTCAGTCATACCTCTTTGGAAAATAGAAATTTTTTTCAAAGAAGTCAAACATAAAACTACTCTGTGAGCAGCAATTCTATTCCTAGGTGTCTACCCAAGAGGAATGGAAGCATGTGTCCACACATAGAATCCCACCCTAGTGTTCAGAAATCCTATACTCATAACAGTCCCAAACTAGAAATGACCTAATTGTCCATCAGCTGATGAATGGATAGGCACAATGTGGCAGGTACATGCAATGGAATACTTTAGAGCTCCAACAAGGAACAAACTACTGATCCATGTTATGTCAGGACCCCGGAAACATGATGCTAAGTGAAAGAAGTCACACACAAGCAGGCATGCATTGTATGTACATGAAATAGTCAGAAAAGGCAAATTTACAGACAGAAACTAGGTAAGTTGTCTGAAGTTAGGACTAAAAACAGAGATCACTTGCAAGAGATCTCCTTGGGGGAGATAAAACTAGATTTAAACTGATTTATGGTGATAATTGTACCACTTGATAAAGTTACTAAAGTGAAAGTGAAGTGAAAGTCGCTCAGTCATGTCCGACTCTTTGTGATCCCATGGATTATACAGTCCATGGAATTCTCCAGGCCAGAATACTGGAGTGGGTAGCCTTTCCCTTCTCCAGGGGATCTTCCCAACCCAGGAATTGAACCAGGGTCTCCTGCATTGAAGGCAGATTCTTTACCAACTGAGCTATCAGGGAAGCCCAAGTTGTCGAATTATACACTTGATACAAATGAATTTTATACTGTGTGAGACATGTGATCAGCAGCTTGGATAGAGGCTGATACTTAATGCTCACTGGAAGATAGAAGTTTCAGGTGGATCAATATTAAAACCTTCTAATGGAGCAGAATGAGAAGGAAAATCTGTTCTAATATTGCTGATATGTCTTGCTTAGTATGTGACAATTACATTTTGAAAGGCTCTCAGTCCCTCTATTTTAAAGGGAATTAAAGTCTCTAAAGTCGTTTTTTAAAAAACCATAATTACCTAAGTTTTTCCTAGTAACTGTGCAATTCATATTTCCTTTAGCTTTTCCTCCTAGGACTTAAGATGTGGAATAATTTCTCTTCCCTTAAGTGTTATGCCTGTCCCCACATAAACTGGTTATCTCAGAGTACTGCTGAATATTTCACTTTTGGTGGCATAAAGTGTTTGAGAACTTGCTTTTTAAACTCTTAGAGAAGCTTAAAAATTTCTGATTCACATGATAACAAAATCTCCTTAAGACAACTTGGCTGCTGTTTGCTAAAATCCTGTGGTTGGTCATTTTTGAAAAAGTATCTTCAAATTAACTTTAGTTTATAGGGTATGGTTAGCAAAATAATAACTATGTTACAAAAGTCCTTTTGAGAAGTAACACGTTAGGAAAACCTAAGAATTAAGACCCTGAGTAATTCTAACTACCTCTATTTTCCCTCTTGTCTATATCCTGCAACAGTATTTACCTTAAAAACAGCAATGTATTATATAAAAGCTCCTAGTGACAGCTTCCAAGGAAGCTCTCCATAGGTGTTTTCTTTATTCTCGTGGAAAATGCCTATTGGTAGCAGTTTGGAAGTGTTGATTTCTCTTTCTTTTTTTCTTTCTCTCTTTTCTTTTTTTAAATTTCTCTCACTCTTTTTTGTTTTTCGGTAAGGATTTTATGTTTTACCTTGATGAATGTTCAGATAATATATTTTTTGTTATCATTGCTAAGTGGCTCAGTCATGCCTGACTCTTCTGTGACTCCTTGGACTGCAGCCTGCCAGGCTCCTCTGTCCAGGGATTCTCCAGACAGGAACACTGGAGTGGGTTGCCATTTGCTCCTCCAGGGGATCTTCTCAACCCAGGGATCAAACCTGAGTTTCCGGCATTGGCAGGTGGAGCCTTTACCACTGAGCCACCAGGGAAGCCCCTCATATATTTTTCCTGTTCAACAAATACTTTTTTGGTTGTCCTAGGTCTTCACTGATGTGCAAGGGCTTTTTCTAGTTGTGGAGTGTGGGGCCAACTTTCTAGTTGCAATGTGCAGGCTTCTCATGGCAGTGGCTTCTCGTTGCAGAGCACAGGTTCATGAGCATGGACTTGAGTAGTTGCAGCACTGGGGCTCAGTAGTTGGGGCACACAGGCTTAGCTGCTCAGTGGCATGTGGAATCCTCCCCGACCAGGGATTGAACCCATGTCCCCTGCATTGGCAGATGGATTCTTAACCACTTAACCATGAGGGGAGTCCAACAAATACTTTTCTTGACCACGTGGTATGCAGGATCTTAGTTCTCCAACCAGGGATTAAACCCGTACCTGCTGTAGTAACAGCTGGGAGTCTTAAGCTCTGGACCACCAGGGAAGTCCAGGGAGTGTTGATTTCTTTGGATATTTTTTTCTCTTTCCATAGTCATTTCTTTTTCTTTTATTTTTTTTTTTTTCATTTCTTTTTAAGAAGCAAAATAAAAACCATTTTATATCTTGGTGTTTGAAATAACAAAGCCATGGCCACCATCCATGTTATCACCATCAACAACACACACCTCTAAATGCAGAGGGGGTGGTGTCATGGTTAAAAGAGTGGAAGCTGGTTCAGCCCACCTGACTGTGAATGCTGGCTTTGCCTTTACTGGCTCAAGTGACCTTAAACAACTCTCTTAGCTTCCCTCAGCCTTGTTTTTATTGATAAATTGAGACCCATCATGGTACCTTTGTCATAGGGCAGAGGTTGAAAGATAGAATATGTGAAAAGCAAAACACTGTAAAAAATGGAGCCAGAATGATGACTATTAGGACGTGCAGGTGCTTAGACTCTATGTGAGAGACCATCACCATTTTTAACCAGTTAGCAATCTCTCTTGGCACTTGAATTCTAAATGATATATGACTTAATCAGTTAAGAGTCGATAGAAGTTCAAATTTCCTTATTAGTAAATGGAAACTGCTATTTTACATTTAATGAAAGGCAGAGAAATGTGTTGTCTGTCTCTTCCCTCCTATGCATTTAAGGAGGTTTGTCCAGTTGGCGAGTCCAAGGAAAAGGATTGAATTAGGCAGTGTTCACCTTCATGTCTTTGAACCTCTTCTTAGTAATCTTTTCTCACATCCCCCCTTCATCTTTGAAGTCTCTTCTCTGGATGTATAGGGTCTTCATGCTACCTCCCGTTGTAGATCGAAAAGCATGGCAGAGATATTTGACAGATACCCATCAAAAGTTCTGGCTTCCCTGGTGGCTCAGACGGTAAAGAATCTGCCTGCAATGAGGGGGACCCAGGTTGGATTCCTGGGATGGGAAGATTCCCTGGAGAAGGGAATGGCAACCCACTCCAGGAGAATCCCATGGACAGAGGAGCCTGGCAAGTTATAGTCCATGGAGCTGCAAAGAGTCGGACACAACTGTGCAACTAACACACACACACATCAAAAGGTAGAGACCATTTGCCCACCCCTGGAGTCTGGGCTCATCTAGGCACTTTTACTGACCAACACAAGGTACCAGAAGTGATTGTATGTAAGTTCAGGAGCCTAAAGTGGCTTTTCAGCTTCTGGTTTTGTCTCTTGGAACAATGCCCTATGACCACCAGACTAGGAAGAATCCCAGAGTGAAAGGCTTGGTAACACCAGTATGACCCACAGACTTGAGAGAAATACTAAACCATTGTTCTAAGCCACCACTTTAGGGTGGTTTATTACACACAGAGTGTATAAGTAAAATTCCTTCAGACTCTCCAACATGACACCTCTATCCCACCCCCCACATCACATGCACACTCTCAGGCATCTCTCTGGCTTTTTGGGCTGAATCAGTCAGTGATGCTGTGACTTCCCTAGCAGTCCCGTGTTTAAGACTCTGCCTTCCAATGCAGGGGGTGCAGGTTTGACCCCTGGTCAGACAACCAAGGTCCCACAGGCCGCAGGGTGCAGCCAAATATTAAAAAAAACACAAACAGAAAGCAGTACCGCTCCGCTGATCCCATCACTGTCTTAACCTCACATTAAAACTTACCTATACTGTGGCCTGGCCTTTATGAGCCTTACAGTCTGTTAATGGATTTGGAAAGCAAATTTATACTTTAATTCATAAAGATCTTTTTGTTGTTGTTGTTCAGTCATATCTGATTCTTTGTGACCCATGAACTGTAGCACACCAGGCTTCCCTGTCCTTCATCTCCCAGAGCTTACTCAAACTCATGTCCATTGAGTAGGTGATGCCATCCAACCATCTCATCCTCTGTTGTCCCCTTTTCCTCTTGCCTTCCGTCTTTCCCAGCATCAGAGTCTTTTCTAATCAGTCAGCTCTTCGCATCAGGTGGCCAAAGTATTGGAGCTTCAACTTCAGCATCAATCCTTCCAGTGAATATTCAGGACTGATTTCCTTTAGGATTGACTGGTTTGATTTCCTTGCAGTCCAAGGGACTCTCAAGAGTCTTCTCCAACAGCACAGTTCAAAAGATCAATCACTTGGCACTCAGCCTTCTTTCTGGTCCAACTCTCAAATCCATACATGACTACTGGAAAAACCATAGCTTTGACTATATGTACCTTTGTTGGCAAAGTAATGTCTCTACTTTTTAATATGCTCTCTAGGTTTGTTGTAGCTTTTCTTCCAAGGAGCAAGCATATTTTAATTTCATGGCTGCAGTCCCCACCTGCAGTGATTTTGGAACCCAAGAAAATAAAGTCTGTCACTGTATTCCAGTTTGCTGTGATCCACACAGTCAAAGACTAGTGTAGTCAATGAAGCAAAGACGTTTTTCTGCATTTCTCTTGCTTTTTCTATGATCCAGTGGATGTTGACAATTTGATGTCTGGTTCCTCTGCCTTTTCTAGGTCCAGCTTGTACATCTGGAATTTCTTGGTTCACATACTGTTGAAGCCTAGCTTGGAGAATTTTAAGCATTACTTTGCTACAGTGTGAAGTGAAGTGAAGTCAAAGTCGCTCAGTCATGTCCAACTCTTTGTGACCCCATAGATTATACAGTCCATGGAATTCTCCAGGCCAGAATACTGGAGTGGATAGCCTTTCCCTTCTCCAGCGGATCTTTCCAACCCAGGGATTGAACCCAGGTTTCCTGCATTGCAGGCAGATTCTTTACCAGCTGAGCCACAAGGGAAATCCTACTAGTGTGTGAGATGAGTGCAATTGTGCGGTAGTTTGAACATCCTTTGGCACTGTCCTTCTTTGGGATTGGAGTGAAAACTGACCTTTTCCAGTCCAAACCTCTTCCTGGGATTAGAAGACCCCACTTCTGAGTTTTCCAAATTTGCTGACATATTGAGTGAAGCACATTCACAGCATAATCTTTTAGGGTTTGAAATAGCTCAGCTGGAATTCCATCACCTCCACTAGCTTTGTTCGTAGTGATGCTTCCTATGGCCCATTTAACTTTGCACTCCAGGATGTCTGGCTCTAGGTGAGTGATCACACCATCCTAGTTATCTGGGTCATGAAGATCTTTTTTGTATAGTTCTTCTGTGTATTCTTGCCACCTCTTCTTAATATCTTCTGCTTCTGTTAGGTCCATACCATTTCTGTCCTTTATCATGCTATCTTTGCATGAAATTTTCCCTTGTTATCTCTAACTTTCTTGAAGCGATCTCTAGAGTTTCTCATTCTATTGTTTTCCTCTATTTCTTTGCACTGATCACTTAGGAGTACTTTCTTATCTCTCCTTGCTATTCTTTGGACCTCTGCATTCAGATGGGTATATCTTTCCTTTTCTCCTTTGCCTTTTGCTTCTCTTCTTTTCTCAGCTATTTGTAAGACCTCCTCAGGCAACCACTTTGCCTTTTCGCATTTTTTTCCCTTGGGGATGGTTTTGATCACCACTTCCTGTACAATGTTACGAACCTCCATCTGTAGTTCTTCAGGCATTCTGTCTATCAATTCTAATCCCTGGAATCTATTTGTCATTTCCACCGTATTATCATAAGGGCTTTGATTTAGGTCATACCTGAACAGCCTAGTGGTTTTCCCCACTTTCTTCAATTTAAGTCTAAATTTGGCAATAAAGAGTTCATGATCTGATCGACAGTCAGCTCCTGGTCTGAGACCTTAGTAACTGATATTTTCTTAGTGGTTTACTTTGCTTTAACCCAAAGGAGTAGCACCTTCCAGTGAAGAAATTTAAGCCCCGAGGCAGATATGGTTCTGGGAAAGACCCCCCGGTAAATGGCTGACTCCTTGTCCTAGAGGAAGAAACCTTGGGTCTGTGGATACTAAGGCGCCTCCCAACTCTGAACCCCTTTCACTGCTTATAACATTGCACTTCTTTTGACTACAGCAGTGGTTTAAAATACCCATTCTTGGGTCCTGCCCTCATGGATCCTGAGATTTTGATTCAGTGGGTTTAGGTGTGGTCTAGGAGTCCATATTTTCATCAAATGTCTTAGTGACTTTTGAAAATCTCTCTCTTTCTCTCTCTCACACACACACACACCCATACCCACCCACCCCATACACACAATCCAATCCATTTAAGCTGAGGAATGAATGGATGCTGGTGGAAGCAGCCTGGTATTCACATCACATAGCAACATGGCACAGATAAATGGGTTTAAGTTTATAATGTATAACTATCTTTTGTTATTGATTGAGGAAGGGAATTATACTACCAATCTCATCACTCAGAAGTATTGATTTTCCAGAATCTAGAATGGAAAGGAGGCTTTGAGAGATGATCTGACCCATAGGCAAAGACAATCAGGTCTGCCTAAACATAGGAGAAGCTAGCCTATTTCTTCCTTTTTTTTAAATTTATTTTTATTTATTTGACTGTGCTGGGTCTTAGTTGTGGCGTGTGGCATCTTGAGTTGCAGCATGTGAACTGTTATTTGCAGCATGTGGGATCTAGTTCCCTGACCAGGGATTGAACCTGGGCCTTCTGCCTTAGGAACATGTGGTTGTAGCCACTAAACCACAGGGAAGTCTCTATCCTATTTCTAAAGGCTCTAAAAGTTGGCAATTTTAAAATCTGGTTTAACCATCCATTAATCTCCAAATTTGGAATTTACTATCTTTGTGAGTAAAAATTGAAGCCCAACAATTTATGTTCTTGATTTTCACATTTTGTGTGTGTTTCACAAATTCACATCATATAAAATTCAAAAGGGACAGAAGGTACAAAGTGAATATTTCCCTCCTTTTCCTCCCTTCATTTAGTTCACTTCCCTGGGGCCCAAAATTTTTTAAAAAAATTTTCAATTGAAGTAAAGCATATTTACATGAAACATAAAATTCATTGTTTTAACCATTTAAAAGTATATAATTCAGTGATTTTTAGTATATTCAGTGTTTTGTAAACATCAATCGTATCTAATTTCAGAACGCCCCATCATGTCAAAGTGAAACTTTACGCACCTCCCAATTCCCACTCCCCTAACTCCCTGGCAACCATTGCAGTGGACATTTAGTATAAGCAGGATTATATGATATGCTCTCATTTAGCATAATGTTTCTAAAATTCATCCATGTTGTAGAGCATATCAGACCTTCATTCCTTTTTATGACCCAATAGTATTCCATTGCGTAAATACACCACCTTTTGTTTATCCATTCATCAATTGCTGAATATTTCTGTTGTTTGCTTTTTCCCACTATTATAAATAATGCTGCTGTGAATACTCATGTGCAGAGTTTGTGTGTGGATGAATAGAACTGCTGGGTCAAAAAAAAAAGAATTGCTGGGTCAATGATATGTCTATGTTTAACTTTTTGAGGAACTGCTGATGTATTCCACAGTGACTGTATCATTTCCTGTTCCCCCCAGCAGTGTTTGAAGGTTCTACTTTCTCTGTGTCCTCACCAACACTCATTATTTTATGTTTTTGTTTTTTGATTGCTTTCCTACTGGGCGTTCATTGCTAGTATATGGAAGAACAACTGATTTTTATATTAATATATTAATCTTATATCCTGTAACTTTGCTGAATTTTTTTATATCTCATAGTTTTTTGGTGGATTTTTCTTAGTGGTTTCAATATATAAAATCATGTTTTCTGTGAATGGATATAGTTTTACTTCTTGTTTTCCAGTCTGAATGTCTTTTATTTCTTTTCTGTACATAATTGCACTAGTTAGAATTTCCAGCACAGTGAATAGAAATTGTGACCCTTTTCTTTTTCCTGATCATAGGGGGAAATCTTTCTTGAATCTGGTGTTAGCTGTGGGTTTTTCATAGATACAGCAGCCACATTTGTGTGTATTCTTTTAGGGGTAGTATATTCACATATGAGAAAATATATTAACTATTAACCTGTATACACTGGTCTGTACTTTGCATTATTTAGCTAACAATATGCCTTGGAGATCCTTCTAAATTAGTACTTAAAGATTTTCTTAATTAAAAAAAAAGATGTTTGCTTGACCATTTGCAATAGCCAAACATGGAAGTAACCCAAATATCCATTGACAGAGGAATGGATAAAGAAGGTCTGGTACATATTTACAGTGGAATATTATGCAGCCATTATAAAGAATGAAATAATGCCGTTTGCAGCAACATGAATGGACCTAGAGATTGTCTGCAACATGAATGGGGTTCAGGGATGAGAGTGCCTGTGTGTACGCATGCGTGTGCCCAAGGGTGCAAGGGGTGACAGAAGTAAGTCAGACAGAGAAGGAGTGCTATCACATGACATCCTTTATAAGTGGAATGTGAAAAGAAATGATGCAATGAGCTTACTTACAGAACAGAAAGAGACTCACAAACTTAGAGAATGAACTTATGGTTGCTAGGGGGAAAGGTGGGGAAAAGGGATAGTTAGGGAGTTTGGGATGGACATATTCACATTGCTATATTTAAAATGGATAACGAACAAGGACCTACTATATAGCACAGAGAAGTCTGCTGAATGTTATGTGGCAGCCTGGATGGGAGACGGGTTTTGGGTGGAATCAATACATGTATATGTATGGCTGAGTCCCTTCGCTGTTCACTAGCAACTATCATAACATTGTTAATTGGCTATGCTCCAGCACAAAATAAAGGGTTTAATCTTGTTTTATTTAGTTTTTTTGTTGTAAGGATATATCATTATTTATTTAATCAGCCCTCTGAAGGATAATCCAACTCTCAGCAGTACTGGTCATACAAAATTCGAAACCAGCAATCCTTTATTTAATAACCCCTTCTATTGTGTGAAAGTGGAGTGAAAGTGAAAGTCATGCAGTTGTGTCCGACTCTTTGCTACAGTCCGTGGAATTCTCCAGGCCAGAACACTGGAGTGGGTAGCCTTTCCCTTCTCCAGGGGATTTTCCCAGCCCAGGGATCGAACCCAGGTCTCCCACCTTGGGGCAGATTCTTGCCAGCTGAGCCACAAGTGAAGCCCAAGAATACTGGAATAGGTAGCCTTTCCCTTCTCCTGCGGATCTTCCTGACCCAGGATTCTAACCGGGGTCTCCTGCAGTGCAGGCGGCTTCTTTACCAGCTGAGCCACATTGTGTAGAGCATGACAGAAATTATTGAAGAAAATAGGATCTTTCATTCACCTCATTTTCCTACTTTTGTTGTATAAATACTTGAGCAAAAGAAAAAAAGTATACAAAAAACTCCTGACTGTATTTCTTCCAACTTTTAAAATTTCAAACACATGCAAGAATTGAAAGAATTGTACAAGGTAACTCAAATAATAATTGCCTAGATTAACCAGTTGTTAACATTTTGCCATCTTTAGCTATGATAATATGTTTCTTTGCTCTGTTTGCTGAATCATGTGAAAGCAAGTTGTAGATTTCTAGACATTTCAGTCCTAAAAATAAGAATGTTCTCCTACTTAACCATAATATTATATCACATAGAAACTTAACTGTTTATTCCTAAATATCATCAAACAGTTGATCCATATTCAGTTTTTAAAATCTGTCCCCAGAATGTCTTTTCACGTTTTTTCGTTTTTCTGTTAGCTAAGATTCAATCAGAGTCTACATATTGCATTTTGGTTGTTGTCTCTCTTAGCCCCTTTTATCTAGAACAGTTCCTGCATCTTTTTTTTTTTTTTTTTAATGGTGACTTTTTGAAGAGACTATGATAGTTGACGAATGTCCCACATTCTGACTTTGTCTGATTTTTTGTCATGGTGTTATTTACTCTGTTTGTCTATTCCCAATATTTTCTATAAATTTAGAGGCTAATCCTGAAGATACAAGTTATCTTTGGGACAGCGTTTAGTGAGTGAATCTATATACTGTGACATCCTATCAGGAGTCATATGACATCGTTATTCTGCTATTAATGATGCTTAGTCTTATCACTTTTTAAAAGTAATATCCTTTAGAATTCTCCATTGAAAAGGTACAGTTTCCCCCTTTAAACTCTGAAAGTTACTCCTTTAATCATTAGAGAATGTCAAAGACATGGGTTTGGAAGAGAGGGGGTGGAAAGCTATTTGCTTCTTTTCTCTTTTATATATCTCAGTTCCAAACAGTGGTTTCGACAGCTTTTAGTTACACATAGAAATCTGATGGCAAGCATGCAATAGATTAGGTAACATTCTATAACCTGGACTAGTAGGCCATGATTAGCCCATTACTCTGGGATCAGTGGAAAGTTCATTGCATTGGAAATCAAAACTAGGGGTCACAGTTTGAGTCTCTAATCTGCCACGAACTAGCCACGTGACCTTAAATCCTTTACATTCTCTGGGCTCCAGTTCATTCATCCCTGACTCCAGATGGTTTTTAGAGTTCCCTGTGGCTCTGATGATTCTATGGTTTTACTCCATTTCATTTGGTGAAAAATAGTAGATCACATTTACTGGATGAGGGAACTTTTATTTCTCCCCAAAATTGAAAAACTTGGGAATTTCAACTGATCCCATGATAACGGAATACCTATTCCATATAGCTGTTCAGTAAATGTTCTTGTGAATCAGGATAGTAGTTTTGATGAGTGGAGTTTTGTTTTTATTATATATTATTTTTATTGTTTGCGTTTCTTCTCCATGACCCAAGAAAATTGTTGAGCAGCTAGATTACTTTTTCTTTGTCCTATCGGTTGAATTGTGACCTTCCAGTCCCTCAGAATGTGAACTTATTTGAAAATAGGGTTGTTGTAGATGTTATTAGTGAAGTTAAAGATATTAGAGTGGGCTTTAATCCAGTATAACTGGTGTTCTCATCAAAAGGGAAAATGTGGACAACACACACATACACAGGAAGAATGCCACATGAAACTGAAGGCAGAGGTTGAGGTGATAAATCTATAAGCCAAGCAATTGGCTCATAAGCCAAAAAAAAAAAAAAACAAAGATTGTCAGGAAAGCCCCAGAAGCCAAGAGAAACCTGGAACAAATTCTCCTTCACAGTTCTCAGAGGGACCAGTCCCTGCTGACACCTTAGTCTTGGGTTTGTAGCCTCCAAACTGTAAGAGTAAATATCTGTGCTTTAAGCAAATGGATATATGTGGTATCCCTGATCCGGCAATCAGTTCCTTGAGGAATTATAATAGCCTATAGGAAAAGTAAGTAAATCACAGATTTTTCTCTTTTTTAAAAAAATTAATGAAAAAAATCGAAGTATAGGGCTTCCATGGTGGCTCAGTGGTGGCAGTCCATCTGCCAATGCTGGGGACACAGGTTCAGTCCCTGGTCTGGGGGACTCCTGCATGCTGCAAAGTGACCAAGCTCACGCACCACAACTAGTGAGTCCATGTGCCTAACTACTGAAGTCTGCGCACCCTAGAGCCCGTACGCCACATCAAGAGAAGCCTCCACAAGGAGAAACCCATGCACTGCAACTAAAGAGTAGCCTCTGCTTGCCACAACTAGGGAAAAACCTGTACAGCAACAAAGACCCAGAACAGCCAAAAGCAAATAAATAAAATAAAAAATCTCTTTAAGAAGCTAAAGTATAGTTAATTTACAATGTGTTAGTTTCAACTGTACAGCAAAGTGATTCATACATATATGAATGTTCTTTTTCAGATTGTTTTGCATTACAGGTTATAATAAGATATGGACTATAGTTTCCTGTGCTATACAGTAGGTCACCGTTGTTTAACTATTTTATTGATAGTAGTATGGATATGTTAATCCCAAACTCCTAAGTTATCTCTCCCCTTCTCCCGCCTCCCACAGGCTTTTCTCTTGTGCAAATGTCAGAACTCTTAACCAGGCTGGAAAGATATGTATGTATTCATGCAAATGCTGTCTCAGACCAGATACATTATCTGAACCATTCATGGGGTACTTTACTGCTAATGTGTCTCTAGTAGGTTTTGTGCATCTGTACATTGCACGTGTGTGTACTCTCAGGCATGTGTATATAAATGTCAGCCTTATTCTTTCAATAGATTCTGACTCTTGATACCAAGGAGACAGACTGGAACTCATTATTCTCTGACTGAATTTAAATATCCTAGTTGTTTCAGCATACATATGGTCACGTCCCAATAAAAAAATTATAATCAGACTTTTGAGTAAAAATCTTAATAATTGCTCACACTTCCTATATATAGCAAGATAGCAGCCATGAAAAGATACAGTATAAAGGAACCTGGTTAAGTAGAAAATTTGTCTGCAAAATACAGATGATCTCCTAAAATTTTCCATTCATTTTCAAGTTTTGCCATAATCTTAGAATGCGCAGCTCTTGATACATGGTATACTTCAATAGAAAGTTTTAAAAGCACATTTTTTAAAAGCACTACATTTAAAGTAGAAAATGCTTTTGTTTGGTTCAGATGAGTGGCTTCAGAAAACTCTATGGATCTAGTGGTTTTATGAGCATTTCTTCGTCTCTCAACAATATGATTTGTTTGTTCTCCTTTGGAGGAATTTCCTTACCTATGCCCTGATATCACTCTGGTTCTCCTGTTCATAAAATGCTATCAATCTAACCTAAACAATAGCAGAAGTACTTAGTGCTGGCATGAATTTTTCAAACATGACCTTTTAAGGTTGACAATCTGACATAAGCCTTCACCAGTGATTGTTATTTAATAACAAATTCATCTTGCAAATGGAACAAACAGGTCTGACTTTTGTTGTAAGAAAATTTAACTGTCCATGTCTTAGATTATATACTAAGATAATCTAAGTATATAAGAACAGAAGACTTAACCAGAGAGTTGATGGATATGAATAAAAAAGGGACAAGAATGGGATTTTTAATTTCACTGATGAGTAGAAGTTCAAGTATATCTGCATGTCTGCTTGTAAATGTAAGCAGAATGCACTTAACTACCTGAAAAGAAGCCCATCGTGCAAAAATAAAGGTTTAGAAACAGTTCTGTTTTATAAAAAAATAAAGTGACTAGTGATAAATGAGAAACGTGTGTTCATCCTAAAGACCATTGTGATCAGACGAGTCCAGCAGCCACAGAGTCACTACCAAACTCTTACACTCATGGTTAGAATGGTTTACTTAGGCACACAGTTGGAACTGAAAAATCATTACCCAGATATTATACACATGTCTCAACTTCTGTGGTGGTGTAGAAAGAACAGAGATTTCAGAATCTCACCCTCAGATTCACAGTGTTAGAAAGACAAACTGTTGGAAACCAAAATGAAATTCTGTGAGCCCAAAGAACATAACATTGACATGATCAACCTAAAATACTGCCTTCCCCCAGTCTCATGGAAGTTCTAATAAACATTGGAGGAAGCGTTCATCCAAGGGTAAAATGAATTCTATAAAAACGGTCCTTTCTTTAGGGATGCTTCTGGTGTCATCAGCTCTTATCTCACAAATGGTTCCAAAAATGACTCCATAGTCCAGGATTTGTCTTTTCAAGTATGCATCCTAAGACCCCAACTCTGCAGCTCCATGTTCAAACCCCACAGAGATATAAACAGGACTGTGAATGTTACCAATCTGAAAATAACCAGTAATCAAATTTAATCTATTTCTAGATTTCCTAGTAATGATACAATATTACAATGTTTTGCTTCAAAAATGACATAAATAACACATTTAAAAAATGCCAGTGTTTTTATGATCTTTTTTCATATATGTCAGTTCAGATTATTCAAGACATGTATCAGTTTATATCAGACATTGTTCCACTTACTTGATTTTGCTTAGAGCCAAGTGCTCCTATGAAAACTTATGCTGAATTGGGTTCTTGAATTATGATAAGGGGTTCTCAAGTTCATATGCCTGGGAAACAGAACTATTTTGGTATTTATTAATCCATTTATTTTTTAAAAAAGTATTTGTTGGAGTATAGTTGTTTTACAATCTTGTGCTGGTTTCCAGTGTACAGCAAATTGAATCAGTTATACATATTTTCTCCTCTTTTGGATTTCCTTCCCATTTAGGTCACCGCAGGGCACTGGGCAGAGATCCCTGTGTTGTATAGCAGGTTCTTGTTAGTCATCTATTTTATACACCGTAGTGTATATGTCAGTTCCAATATCACTGTTCATCCCACCCCCTTTCTCCCCTTGGTATCCATACATTTGTTCTCTATATCTGTCTGTCTATTTCTGCTTTGTAAATAAGATTGTATATACCATTTTTTTTTTTCAGATTCCACATATATAAGTTAATATACAATATTTGTTTATCTCTTTCTGACTTACTCTGTATAACAGTCTCTAATCCACTTCTTTCATTATTTTAAGGCTAGTGTGGCCTGCCAAATACAAACTCGGTGAAACTTTATAAAGATAGGGAAAGCTTAACTATTTAACATAGTGAATTATTCCTGCTTTGTTCACAGTACCAATCTGTGTGAAGACACCCTAAGATGTACCCTGGGTTTAGACTTTTTTCCCTCTAAACTCTCCAGTGTTAGCAGATGTGCAGAGACTCAAGAAGACGATGTTGGTGAAGTATCAGCTAGTTCCCCAAAGACCCCAGACTTGTATACATTCCAGCAACCCAGAATCACATCCTTCTTCTGACCCAGCAATAGGAGAGGCCAAAGATGGGAGGGTTCCTTTTCCATCTACTTACTGGAAGACGTGTGTTCCCGTATCTCTTTAAGGGTTAGGTGGATGTTTACAGTATGTGTGAACATGCACCCTGCTGAAACTGGTGTGAGCGAATTGTCCAGATAATCTCACATTCCTTCCTTCAAACTTCAGCTTGAATATCCCTTCTGGACAGCCTTTTCTATCAGCCTAAGATGGGACGTGGGTCCAGGCTGCCATATTGCATAACTGCATTCTTTTCCCTTTCAAGTTATTACAAAATCTTGAATATAGTTCCCTGTGCTACACAGCAGATCCTAGTTTATCTATTTTATAGATAGTAGTGTGTGTGTATTACTCACCAATTCCTAATTTATTTCTCCCCTCACCTTTCCTTTTTGGTAACCATAAGTTTGGTTTTCATATCTGAGTCTCTTTCTGTGTGGTAAATAAGTTCATTTGTGTCATTTTTGTTCAGATTCCACATACAAGTGATACATATGATATTTGTCTTTCTCTGACTTATTTCACTTGCTATGATAATCTTTAGGTCGATCTATGTTTGTACAAATGGCATCATTTCATTTCTTTGTATGGCTGAGTAATATTCCATTGTGTGTGTGTGTGTGTGTGTGTGTGTGTGTGTGTGTGTGTGTGTGTGTGTAAAGGCCACATCTTCTTTACCCTTTCTGCTGTTGATGGACATTCAGGTTGCTTCCATGTCTTGGCTATTGTAAATAGTGCTGCAGAGAACATGGAGGCGAATGCATCTTTTCAAATTATGGTTTTCTTTGGCTATATGACCAGGAGTTGGGTTGCAGGATGCACATGCCCTTCTTATGTGTTAGAGCTTTTACTGATTCTACCCTGCTGAACTGTGACTGTTTTCTTGTCCACCTGCCTGCCTCAAAAACAGGGACTTGTGAGGTTGAACATGATAGCGTATGTGCTCAGTAAAGGATAAACAGAGGTGAGCTCCATACCTCTAGATGGAGTATCCCTCGATTTACAGACCTGAGCAAGCACTTGTCATAGTCTTATTTTGGGAGGGGGGTGCTACCTGCATTAGGGGTCTCCCTACTCCTTGTCATTTTGAGTGTTACCTCCTGCCAGACCCCTGTACCCTTGTGAGTCTTTTGAGAGAATTGGGCTGCCAGAGGGGCTGGAATGGGAGAGAGGGGCTGAATAAACCCCAGTTCTCCAGCCTTGGTTGGATGCCTGGATTTTTATAAAAGCATGTCCAGTCCCTTCCACACCCTTTCTCTTTTCTGAAGAGTCAGTCCTGAAGTTCAGTTTTTAATGGCAGAGGATTATGTAATCAGTAAGGTCTGATTTGTTATTTATTTGTTTAATATTTTCTGAATACACACACACACACACATACATATATGTATCAAAATCAGTGAAATAAAAAAATCTGGTTCTGCTTTGTGGAAAACAAATCTTTCTGATGTAGTACATTTTTCTATTAAAAAGAAAGAAAAAGAAAAACTGATTTTCAGAGTCCTGCCAACAACACTCTAAATCTAAGTGCTAGATTTGCAAATAGGCTTATATTCGTATTTAGAGACTATGCATATTCAGAGACATATTATTCAGGAAATATTTGGTTATCTTCAGACTTAGTAAAACTTATGGCTAAAAATAAGAGGGGTAATATATAAATAGTGGGGAAAGTTAGGGAAGATGAAACAGTCATTACAAGAATAGAAAAGGGAGGAAGAGGTAAGGGGAACTGTGTGTTATTTTCTGTTTTGGTTCATGTCTTCACCAATATTTGAAATTAAATTCAGTGTAGCAGATATTAACTGGGTGCCCAGCACCCAAGGGTCAAAAGATACAATATCAGCCTCCACATTTTTGGAGTTGAATAGACAGGCTGTAATGACAGATTGCCCAGCATTCTGTCCTCCAGGATGTTAGGCCATGATGAAGTCTAGGGTTTGGACTCAGTTCCAGGGGTGGCCCCTGATTGGTCTAAGCCTGTCATGGTAGCTCCGCCTCCTCCCCAAGGAATGGTTCAGACCCCCTAGGCTTAAGTCTGAAATTCCTCAGGCCATAGTGGCTGGTTCAGGAATGATTTTGTGACCCAGTTTAGTCTAAGAGACACAGAAACCAGTGTTCTGAAGTCCCTGGGCAGCATTTCCTGATTCCTAAAACAGAGAATAGACAGTAGGGTGTTCTTCCTAGGGCCCCAGCTGAGTACGGGTAGGAGACCCACAGCCCTGCAGCTGCTTGTTATTTTTCTGAGAATGGAAGTGGTGAGCAAAGATCAGCAGAGTCAATAAAAATCTCTGAGAAACGGATAAAGAGCTCTGATCAGGCCTTGCCTCAATTTACACTCATACTTTATTTTAATTTTATGAATCAACAGATTTTTTTTTTGATGTCTAGGGTAGCTTGAGTTGACTTTTTCATTCTAACAGATGCAGTTGATAAGGACACTGATACTTACAACACTTATCAGAATATGATAAATAATATAAAGTTTATGCTGAAGAACAAAACAGAATCCGTCAGGGAGGGGATCCTGTTACTTGCATTCATGGAGTGCAATTTTAGGGATATAATGAATTTGAGATTAAATTAGGCTTATAAGAAGGAATTAATACCCGATGGAACAAATAGCAAAAATTAAATAAGAAAAACCTAAGTTAAAAATGATTCATAGAATTCGAGAGTTAGAAGAGATCTCAAAGCTTAGATAGGAAACCCCCTAGATTTCCTGAGCCCAAATAGGTCTGGAGAGGCTGAGTGACTTGCCTCAGGTCACAGAACTGAGTTGAGCAAGTTGGGAACCCAGTTTTCTTGAATTCCGAATGGGGTTCTTTCTGATGCATTACACATAATTTCCTCTCTAAAGATAGGAAAAGAAATAGGAAAATGGTATTTTAAAATGTCAGCCTAGGAAGAAGAGTGAGGAAAAGGCTGCATTTTCATTGAACGGGGCTTTAGAAAGCTCATAATAGACATTTTGGATGTTTTGTTTTTAAATAAGACCGTGGCCTTTACTAAAAGGTTGAGCATATGCTGCAGTGTAGAACCACCTGGATGTAGCATCGTTGCTAAGTACTCCACCTAAAGTAAGGCAGTGCTGGCTCAATGCTTTCTCCCCCCAAACCTGTGAAGTCCCCGCCACCCCCAGCTGTCAATCATCTGGCTCTCACTTGAGTTAGAGTATACATTCTTCGACAAGACCAAAAACAAGTCCAAAGAGGTCAGAGCTATGGTGTGTTTAGCCTGGTGTCTTTGCACTGAGTTACCTTTTTCTCTCTTCTTCCCACATATTAAGGTAGGTAGGAGATTGTAATAGAACTGGAGATGCTGAAACTACAATACAGTGAATCTCTGGAGTTAGAACTGTGTTCTGGTCTCAGGTGTTCTATTTTAATTGCTCGAAGATCTTAAACACTTTGTTTAATCTCTGAGTTTCTATTTCCTTGTCTGTTAAACTAACAACTGCCTTGCCTACCTTTCGGGGTTGTTATGAAGACCAAAAGAGCTAATGATTGTGAAATGCAGAGGGTGATTTCTACAGTCTTTCATGCTCCTCAATTTAAAGATTAGGGAGCCGGGAGAAGCTGAGTATCTTCCCAGGTAGACCAGCGCCTGTCTGAGAATGGTGAGGTTTGACCTCCAGGATAGACACTCCATTACATTCAAAACAGCCACCAGATTTGCTCGATTTATTCAACAACTACCTAATGAAGCATAATGAACATTGGATTCTAGCATCCCTCTTAAACATTATATAAAATGCCAAGAGAGATCAGTACGAACAATCTAAAAGAATGAAGCCCATTTTGAAATCGGTTTCCCAGCACTCTTTGGCTTTTTAGCTAAAGGAAAGAGAAACACTCAAAGAATGACTAGGAAGTTCAGTGAAGGAAATGAAAACAATTTCTTGTGGACTTGCATTAATAGTTCAGAACCTCAATACATCATCCTCTTCTTCAGACCTGTCCCCAGTTCTCCTTTTCCAAGTTTGTGAACTTTGCAGCTTAAACACTTGAGGTTTTTACTCACACTTAGCTGGTCTCCTGGGTTAATGATTTAAACGATCTGTTTCCTCAGCCAGGACTGGGATATCTTGTGATCCACCATATTGACATTCTATCTATGTGTTTGCCTGTTTGCCACTTTCACAGAAGGATCTGAAGCAATTTATACAAATATATGCTCTGTCCAAGAATAAAACAAAGTGGAGTGAGTTAGGGGAAAGGAAAAAAATATGGATAAGGAAATGTGATAAACTGCCAGATAGATATATATATATACCCAATAGCCCCACTCAGTTGCCAGCAGTGAGAGAAAAAAGAAAAGGAAAAAAATAAATAAATAAAGACTCTAAGCTTTCTAGAAGCCAGAGCAAAGACAACTCTTCACTACCTGGTGATTGCCATTTGGTTTATACTCAGCAGCCTGTGCCGGGCCGAAGCGAAGAGGCAGAAGGCAAGCTTGGCTTCCAGCCAGTGGAGCATACTCTTAGGGAGCTGTACTAGTGAAAGCATTAAATTGCACCCTGAACTCTAAATATTCACTTTTAAAAACATCCATCTGTCCACCACCCACGAGCCCAGTGGAATGGTTGCTTAATTTCTCCAGTGAATACCCGATCTACACCCTCTCCTACCCCAAGCAAAGTGGGTTACATCCAAATTCAAAGGCTGCCTTTGCTACCACGGAAGCCACTTGAACGTCTGCTGCCCTTGGTAATTCACTACCCTAGGCAACTGCTTGTTCCATCTTTGTTCTTTTCCCAGCCAGAGGCATTGTTCCAACTTATTTCTGTGATTTAAAGCTTCTCAGATACACAGGAGCCTTTTCCCAGAGTTCACTCATTAGTCAAGTCTGTGTTTTCACTAATCAATGACATTCTTTTGTAAACTAGCTAAAGAAACGTGAGCTTAGCTAATTTGAAAAAACAAGTCTTGAAATCATAGTAATTTTATGGTTTCATAGAAAGTGCATCTTTAGAGTTGAGGATTGGGGTGCATATATGTGAATGATGCATATGGTGATGGAATTTTAGGAATGTGTGTTTATCCTTGTGTCCATCTCCCTAGGTTTTCTTTTCTCTTCCAGTATACCATTTTAAAATTTTTTAAATTAATTTTTATTGGAATTTAGTTACTTTACAATATTGTGTTTCTTCTGTACAGCAAAGTGAATCAGCCATATATACACATAAATCCCCTCTTTTATAGATTTACCTTCCAATTTAGGTCAGCACCGAGCACTGAGTAAAATTTCCTGTGCCATAGTAGGTTCTCCTTAGTTACGTATTTTATAGATAGTACCCCAATCTCATGTCAACCCCAATCTCCCAGTTCATGCCCCCACCTGGTGTCCATATGTTTGTTCTCTATGTCTTGTCTCTATCTTATGCAAATAAAATCATCTATATCATTTTTCTAGATTCCACATATATGCATTAATATACAGTGTATCTTTGAAAAATGTTTTTATATTTGAGTATAGCTGATTAATCAGCAAAACAATGTTGTTTTAGCTTCAGGTGTACTGCAAAGGGATTCAGTTGTACATACACATGTATCTAGTATTTTTCAAATTCTTTTCCCATTTAGGATATTACAGAATATTGAGCCGAGTTCCTAATAAAGCAGGTCCTTATTGGTTACCTGGTTTAAATACTGCAGTGTATACATGCCAATCCCAAACTCCCAATATATCCCTCCCTCCCACTCTTTCCCCCTGAGAGCCTTAAATTTCTAGTGTACCTGTTTGTCAGCTATGCTATATAAACAACCTTGTCCCTAGCTGAAAGATCTGTGAAATGACAGGGCCATGGGTGGGCATGGGAGGTAAGACTGAGACATGGGAAGTAGGCCAAGAATGGGTGACACCATTTGGGCAGCTAGACTTAGCCTTAGCTGTGTCTGTAATCATTACTTTGTGATCATTTTTATCACCATCTGCCTCACTAATAGTGTTTTTAAAACTCGGGTCTTAACTCAGCCCCTACAGAGTGTTTGTTTTAAACTATTTGGTCTATCTAACACGGGTGAGAAATTATCAGAGCCTTGCAGAGAAAATTCTGTAATTCATTTACATAGACTTGAATGTTTCCTTTGCATGAACATATCATCACTTTTATTTTAGTCACAGTTTTCTTCTCTTGTTTTGATCTGCTGTTTGACTTTTTGCCTTGCCAACCCAGATTCGACTGTCTTCAGAGATATCTTTAGCAATCATTTAAAAAAATCAGCTCTTTTTTCTTTGGATAATTCTGCAACCTGGAGAATTAAAACAGCATTGTCTTGTTGGGCTGTTGACTCTTGTGCAGTCTTCAGAAAGGTAAATCATTTTCCCATGGCTGATTAGGGTTTGTAGCAAGGTTTCCATGAACATATCCTCTTTGAAGAGTAGCAATAATTCCACCTCTTTTTCTTTCCTATTCTTTGTAATCCAGAATGTGGAGGATGTATAGGGGCTTTAAATGACTGAAATGCTCTATACCTTTAAAAATGCATTTCTGATTCAAAAGACTTTTTGTTATTTTTGATAAACAGCACAGTTTAGGGAAAGAGACTACTTTTTAATCTATAAAGCGGATATGTTTTATAGATTTTGTTTTTTCTGGAGTCAGTTTTTTTTTCTTGTCCATCTGTTGTCACAAACTTACAAATGAGAAATAACAATTATTATCAAAGCAGAATAACCAGAATAATAATCTCTAGTTTTGGAATAGGTTGTGCTACTTTGTATTTGTCTTCATCTGAGTATGTCAGATATCAGTGGAAATCTTAATGCTTCTCTGAGGTTTTATGTTGTTTTATAGATTTTATGTTATTTTATTGATAAGGTTAATGATGTCCTAAGCAATTGATTAAGTCCTGGTGTCACACTGCTATGCCACAAAGGAAGATTTTAAAGCTCAAATTTAAGGATCAGAAGCATGATTTGTTACCAAACCACATCGGAAAAGGTTCCCTGATTTCAACACTAAGGCTGTGTTTATTTGACATAAGGATAAGCAGGTTGACTGGTTAGCTTTTTCTCTACCTCTCAGGTCCTTGGTCCACATAATCAAATACTATGTAGGCTGGAAAATAAGAGCTGTGATGTTCTCCTCCAAGTTTTATCTTTAAAAAACAGGGAATATAATACTAATACTTACCTTATCGAGTTGTTTTGAGGAGGACATGAGAAAATGTACAGGCTTTATGATAGACACTGGCACATAGGAGATATTCAATAAATGTTAGTGACTGTTATCATTATGATCAGCTCATTGAGGAAAGAAAAGGAGGACTTCAGAATCCCTGACTTGGAGCAGGTTAAAAGAATGCTTGTAATACTTTGAAAAAGAGGAAGTTCCTCTTGTTTCTTCCAAGTGCCTGGAGGAGCCAAAACACTCTTCTACAGATACACAATGCTTGGAACCAGAAATTCTGTCATATATTATTTTCTACCTATTATCAATTCTTGTCATATATCTATCATCTATATATCTTCTTTCTATCCTTACCTGTTTTCTGTTGGTTACCTTTTATCTGTTATCATCTTTCATACTATTATATAAGACTAAATTTTTATTCTGTAATTCTCCCTTTTGACAAGGATTAAAAATTCTCCCAATTTTCAAGGGTCAAAGACAGTATCACAGGGATAACAAAAGAGAAATATTGGGTTGGCCAGAAAGTTTGTTTGGGTTTTTCTGTAACATCTTACAGAACTTACGAACTTTTTGGCCAGCCCGATAGCAAACTGGTAGCCAGCAACTACTTATGAAATTACCAATATTTGATGATTTTTTTTTTTTACTTAAGTGGCAATTTCATATGATTCAACCTCATAGACTATTAATCCAGACACATCCAGGCCAGGAATGAAAACCAAAGAGACTATATTTTCTATTGCTTCTTCCAACCTACTTCCAAAACATGTGAAACATATAGCAAAAAATTAGAGTAGAATAGAAATAGTGATTCACCAGGCTTGTTCAAAGCTTAGAGAGTACAATGAATCGAGCACAATTTTGGTTTGTTGCATTTTCCATCTTCAAAAGCTGTTGTAGATACAGGAAAAGGCATTTTCTAAATATAAAACACAAGGACACATTTTTAAAAATTATGGCTTTTTCTAGCATGAAAGCCCACTGTCTTTTTAATGAGACACAGATAACTTAAGTTTACCAAAGGTCAGCTTCACTTTTACAGGACAAGGTTATTTTTAACATTCTCTACTACCTTAGACTATGTATTCTTATTATGTGTTAAGTAGCTCTAATATCGAAGAGTATTTTTACAAGATAATTTTATACCTTCCTTCTTGCTACTTCCTGCTTCCTTAATTGATAACCTAGCTAACGGAACTCTTTCTTTGAAGCATTACGGCTTCCCTGTCAAAAGGGAGAGGTCAACAGGCTATAATTAATGCTGTCTTCATGGCCAGGATTATTATGCTTCTGTCCATCTTTCTTTCCTATAAGCAGAGCAACCCTCTATTATAGGGCATACATGCCCTCCCAGGACAGACTGACCTTCAGAATGCTAATGAAATCAAGACATGCCCTTCAACACACAATTAAATTTCAGTGAAGTTCAGAGGTTTTCAGAAGTGACATCTTGAAGACAATTTCATCTGCAGAAGTTTCACAAATCACACACTGGCAAATTATCAGCCATACAGAGTCAACACTGTTCTCAGCTGGATCTTCTCAGGAAAACAGGCTGAAGTATTAACAGGAGGCTTTCCAAAAGGCTCCCTATGGCACCTTTGTTGAAAAGATATTAAACCAAACAGCTGCTGATATGGAAACCGGCTGTTTGAACTCTAACTCAGTTAGATATGTTAATAGGGGAACCGATGATGTCTGACAAACGTGATGCAGGAAATGACTAAATATTTAATGCTTATTATTCTGCAGTATTCCTGGGGCCAGGGAGGTGGCGGGGATGGTGTTTTGTGGGCACTAAACTGGGACCCAGGTCAGTGAGACTGGAAAGGGACCATTCCTTTGTCCTCTTTTCTAGAGTTTAAGGCTTTATAAATATTAACTTGTCCAAGATCCTGCTTCAGAGCAATCATTGACAGGACAAATGAAACATTTTGCAACACCATAAAAAAAAAAAAATCCTTTCAGTGCTGCAGAGCTAGTTTTATTATCCCACTTCCTAAAAAAGCCAAGAGGCCCCAACAGCTCTGGCAGAATCTTTGTGAAGGTGATGGAATTTGCCCCTTTAATGTCGCAAAAAGATGCACACATGGATTTTACAGGTTTATACTTCCACATAGATAAATGCAGATCTTCACCCATATTTGAACTGTTTGACTTTTAAATACAGATACTACCGTATGGAATTTCTTTTAAAAGTACAAAAAGTTAAGAGTATAAAAGTGTTTTGGGTTATGTGGTACAGTTGATCTTTCACGATATTAGAAAAATGAAAGAAAACATTCTCATTACAAATACTATCATTTTAAACCACTACAAAAGCCATCAGTTGTGTTAAAATTTCCATAGATACAAAATAAGTGCATTCCAACATAATTCAGGACCATGGATGACTAGCCAAGAAATACTGCTGTTACTAAGCCAGGGGTCAGGCAGACCATGGCCAGAGTGTCAAATCCAGACCCCTAGCTGATCTGGGAGCTAAGGATGATTTTTACATTTTTAAAGAGTTAAAGGAAATAAATAATATAAAATTCTTAAAGAATTGTAACAAAGAAAGCAAAGAAAATCAATAACGACTCTTCATGGCTGGCAAAGCATAACATATTTAACCAAGCTTCAGCAGAAATACTTTGCCCACCCCTGGAGTAAGCAGTTCTCTGTGCTGTGAGCAGACCACACTCTGTGCTGTTTTCCAGCAGACCACGCAAGGATGAGTAAAAATCTCCTTGCCCCTCAGTACTTTATAATCTACTCTCAAGGGGCACAAGGCCAGTAAGCTTGATTCTAAAGAAGATGGCATCAGATAAGGGCTTCGAAGGAAGAGACACCAGGTTTGGTGGGAGTGGCTTCTTGGGAGGTGATTCAGATGAATCTTGGTAAGAGATTTTAGGTGGGTGAAGTGAAGAGGAGGGGGTCAGAGAGACCACAATATAAGGGGTGTTCTGGAACTAGTGGGTGACTTACTTTAAGAGGCACCCAGGTGGCTGGAGGGTGGCCTCTCAGATGGGAAACTGAGGCAAGGGCATAGCATAGGCCAGGGTAAGGAGTTGGTAGAAATCTAGAGATTCACTCTCTTAGAAGCCTGAAGGACAACAATTCATGCTTTTCCATGGGTGTCTGATGTAACTGCATTCTCCTATCCTTCCAGGGAAGTATTGGATTGTAATCAGTGACAAACAGGGGAACTAGCTCTCTTAGGCTGAGGATCCAGTAAATGAATGGCTTTTGGCTGTAAGTCAATGAATAACGTTAATATATGCAGTTACCAAGTCACCATTAACAAAGCACTGCAGAGTTTCAATCTTCTCATCAGAATTCCTGAAAGTCTTATTTTTAAGGCAGTTCAAACAGAGGCGAGGCAGCCTAGGCTGCCAGGAACACAGAGTCCTGCCTCTGAGGGCGCCCCTGACTCGGTGCGCGACCTTCGGCAAAGCGCTGCTCTCTATCTCAGCTGCCTTGGTAATAAAATGGGGATAACAGACCTTCGCCACCTCACAGGAGTGGGACGGAGTGCAATAAACGTCTGCCAAAAGCTTTCAAGATAAGTGCTCCTGGAAAACGAGTTGGGAAGAGTTCTCTTTCAAGAGTTCAAGAGGGGGGAAAAGAGATTTTAAAAGTCAAAATAGGTCACTGTTTACGGCTTCTAAGAGTCAAAAGCTTTTCAACACAGAAAGGATCATTGATGGATGAAACAGAGGCTACAGATGGCTAAGGGTGCTCCTAAACCAGCAGGAGGGTTCTGTGACAGTGTTCTCTCGATTAATATGAGGGCAGAAATTGTTTGGGTTTAGGGTGGGACAGGATACTGTCAGACCGCACCGCCCTGCAGAAGAGGGCTGCACGTGACTGCAGTATCTACTTTCAGAGCTCGGAATATTCAGCCCAGTTCTCCTGTGCCTTATTCCCTTGTGAAGGTACATTTTCTTTTCTCTTCAGACTTTCATAATCTGTCCTAGAGAGAGACTGAGGTCGGGTCTAGGGGCATAAGGGCTGCCTCAGAGCTGGCATCCTATCACCTTGCACATGGAGGGAGATGCTATCAAGTTGAAAATACTAAAGTTTCTAAAGAAAGTGGAAGGACCCACCCGAAGGTATGCCCATGCCACACCTGGAGCTCACCGCTGGGGATAGAAGACCAGAGCTGCCCTTTTCTGGAAAGTTCGTGGCAAAATATTTCTAGGAGTCTGCAGAGAATGCTCACTCTTTTTGTCCTCTCATCCTGTTCCTCCTCTCCCTCGTGCTTCTCCTTCCCCTCACTGTCTGCCCCCCGCCGCTCATTCCCTTTGTTGCTTAAAGAAATCAGTACCTTAGAGTTGGCCAAACAGGAGAAAGAGGCCAAGAGAGTTCAACTTGCACTTTGCTGTCTTGTTGGGAGGACATCAGCTCAAAACCACAAAGCCCTGAGTTTGACCCTAGTACTTTGTGGCTATAGATGACTCATCTAGATAATTATCAGATTGAATCTTTTCTATTGGTTTGATAACACCTGATGAGTGGAAAAAACTTCAGTCAAATGAGTACCCCTAATAATCACTCTCCTTATTGCCTTTTTAGACTCTTTCTTGGTTCTCTTGATTGTCCTGGTATATATAAGACAGTAAGCTATCCATCACTTCATGGCAAATAGATGGGGAAACAGTGAAAACAGTGGCTGACTTTATTTTTTGGGCTCCAAAATCACTCCAGATGGTGACTGCAGTCATGAAATTAAAAGATGCATACTCCTTGGAAGGAAAGTTATGACCAACCTAGACAGCATATTAAAAAGCAGAGACATTACTTTGCCAACAAAGGTCTGTCTAGTCAAGGCTATGGGTTTTCCAGTAGTCATGTATGGATGTGAGAGTTGGACTATAAAGAAAGCTGAGTGCTGAAGAATTGATGCTTTTGAACTGTGGTGTTGGAGAAGACTCTTGAGATTCCCTTGGACTGCAAGGAGATCCAACCAGTCCATCCTGAAGGAGATCAGTCCTGGGTATTCATTGGAAGGACTGATGTTGAAGCTGAAACTCCAATACTTTGGCCACCTGACGTGAAGAGCTGACTCATTTGAAAAAGACCCTGATGCTGGGAAAGATTGAGGGTAGGAGGAGAAGGGGATGACAGAGGATGAGATGGTTGGATGGCATCACCAACTCAATGGACATGAGTTTGGGTAAACTCCAGGAGTTGGTGATGGACAGGGAGGCCTGGCGTGCTGCGGTTCATGGTGTCGCAAAGAGTTGGACACCACCGAGCAACTGAACTGAACTGAACTGGAGCTATCCATGCAATCCTTGGGTGCTGCTTAAAAAAAAAAAAAAAAAAAAAGACACTGTTTTCAAACCCCTGGAGAATGTTGCCTGAGTAACGAAGGGAACAGCAAGGCAGAAGCACCAGTCAAGAGTGGCTGGGATAGGAGGAAGTGCCCTTTAATGAAATCTTGATTTTCTGTGGCTTTTTCATAAGTAGGAAAATCGCTGGAAATTATAGCAATTTTGCCCCCCACCCCTGCCTTTTTTTTGGAGCTCTCAATCTACTGAGGCTCCCTGCCACCTCATCCATCTATAACTTTTCATCACTTTTTCCTCAAAGTAAGGAATATGTCCCAGAAAATGCACCTCTGTGACTTAGCAAAGTGCCAGCGTCATCTGAGCCTTCCCAGTGTTCCAAAGGAAGCAATGATTTGAACACAGCTGCTCAGATAATTAACCTCTAAGCAGGCAGCTTGAAACATACTTAAAGTAACAGAACAGTGTAGGTTCTGGAGGGGAAATCAGCTTGTTGCTAATTGTTATAATTTTTCAATTAATTGATCATACATCTGGTTGTATATGGTCTTTTGAACCTGATACTCTGCTAAATTAACCTTGATGTTATAGTAAAATTGAAAGTTAGTTAAGTCATTCAGACGTGTCTGACTCTTTGCAACCCCGTGGATTGTAGCCCACCAGGCTCCTCCGTCCACGGGATTCTCTAGGCAAGAATACTGGAGTGGCACTATCAGAGAAATGCAAATCAAACCCACAATGAGGTACCATTACACGCCTGTCAGAATGGCTGCTATCCAAAAGTCTACAAGCAATAAATGCTGGAGAGGGTGTGGAGAAAAGGGAACCCTCTTACACTATTGGTGGGAATGCAAACTAGTACAGCCACTATGGAGATTTCTTAAAAAAACTGGAAATAGAGCTGCCATATGACCCAGCAATCCCACTGCTGGGCATACACACCGAGGAAACCAGATCTGAAAGAGACACGTGTTCCCCAGTGTTCATCGCAGCGTTTATAATAGCCAGGACATGGAAGCAACCTAGATCCCCATAAGAAGATGAATGGATAAGGAAGCTGTGGTGCATATACACAATGGAATATTACTCAGCCATTAAAAAGTATACATTTGAATCAGTTCTAATGAGATGGATGAAGCTGGAGCCCATTATACAGAGTGAAGTAAGCCAGAAAGATAAACACCAATACAGTATACTAACGCATATATATGGAATTTAGAGAGATGGTAACGATAACCCTATATGCAAGACAGAAAAAGAGACACAGATGTACAGAACAGACTTTTGGACTCTATGGGAGAAGGCGAGGGTGGGATGATCTGAGAGAACAGCATCGAAACATGTATATTATCAAGTGTGAAACAGATCGCCAGTCCAGGTTGGATGCATGAGACAAGTGCTCAGGGCTGGTGCACTGGGAAGACCCAGAGGGATGGGATGGGGAGGGAGGCGGGAGGGGGGTTCAGGATGGGGAACACATGTAAATCCATGGCTGATTCATGTCAATGTATGGCAAAAACCACTACAATATTGTAAAGTAATTAGCCTCCAACTAATAAAAATAAATGAAAAAAAAAAAACAACACTGGAGTGGGTTGCCATTTCCTTCTCCAGGATAGTAAAATTGAAGCAGAATCAATTTCTGTTCAATGAAACTATGTGTTTTCTGACATTGGATCGTACTTGCAGATATATAGTAATAATCATGTTTGTATGACCCACAGTTTTACTCTAACAGTGTATATGTTATATGCACATATGTGACATATACATATATAACTTATATAGAGGTTATATGTTATAGATGTAACATATACATGTATGTAACATATTTAGGTGTGTATATGTGCACCCCAAAATTATAATATTCACAATAGCACTATTCATTATTGTTAAAAGTTGGAAACAAATGTCCATCAACTGTAGAATGAATAAATAAATTGTGACATACCATGGAGTATTATGTAACAATGAGAATGGCTGAACTACTTTACAAAAACATAGATAAATTTCACAAACAAAACACTGAGCAAAAGAAGTCAGACACAAAAGGACACGTACTATAAATCTATTTATATGCAGCTTATAAACAGTCAAAGCTAGTCTCTGGAAGTCTATTCTGTTAGAAATCTAAACAGGAGGTGTCTTTGGGTGGAGACAAGAAAGATTCTGGGGTTTGATAATGGTTGAAAGTCACTCAGTTGTGTCTGACTCTTTGCGACCCCATGGACCATACAGTCCATGGAATTTTCCAGGCCAGGATACTGCAGTGGATAACTGTTCCCTTCTCCAGTGGGTCTTCCCAACCCGGGAATTGAACCCAGGTCTCCTGCATTGCAGGTGGATTCTTTACTAGCTGAGCTACCAGGGTAGCCCTTGGTAATGGTTACGTAAATATTTTTGCTTTGTGAAACTCATTAAGTGGTACAGTAATGATTTGTAAACTTGTATATATGCATGTTCTATGTCCATAGAAATTTACTTAAAAACATGCATAGTCATTATTATCCATTATAGTTTAGTGTTACTTCACTTTTCATCAAAATGAAAGAGACCAAAATTGTGTGAATGCTTTCAGGCTGCAAATAATAGGCGCCTCAACTCTAAATGGTTTAAATAGGGATTGGCAAACTTTTTCTGTATAATAAAGGGACAAATAGTAAGGTTTTTACTATTTTACTATGTAAGTAAAGGTTGCAGGTTTTTTAGGCTATGTGGCTTTTTGTCAAGACTACTCAACTCTATGGCTAGCCACAGGCAGTATGCGACCGCATAAGCATGGCTTTGGTTTAACAAAACTTATGTGAATGTGGGGCCATCTCAGCGTTCTGTCTGCCAATAGCTCTAACATGAAAAATTAAATCAGGTAATAGAATCAGGTAGTAGAAAGTTACACATTCAGAAAAAATGGGCTTTCTTTGGCACTCTCCTCACTTGAAGAACTATTTAAAACCCAACTCCATAAAAACAAAGATAACATAAAAGTCCTAAAAGATCTTTAGCTATTTACTGTAGCAGGATTGTCAAACTACCAAAGGAAACACTGAACTGTTGACATAAAAGCAATCAAAATGGCAAAGGTTTTTATTTTAAATTTTATCTATTTATTTCTGGACTAAGTTTTATATTCACAGGGTTTCTGTTTCTGAAGATAAAGGGATGTGTGGTAAAAATCTTTTCTACTTGTATCTTTTCTAGGGATAATTGATGACTGCGGGTCCTTGTTTACTTTTTGTGTGTGTGTTTACTTATTTGTCTGTGCCAGGTCTTAATTTGGGCATGCAAACTTTTAGTTATGGCATGTGGGATCTAACTGACCAGGGACTGAACCTGGATCCCCTGTGTTGGGAGTTTGGAGTGTTAGTCTTAGCTGCTGGACCACTAGGGAAGATACCCTCATTTACTTTTTACTTTGTAATAGATCTTGGAAATAATTTTACATCAGAACGTAAAATACCTCCCCATCCCTTTTAACAGCTGTATAATATTCCATTATATAGATGTAGCAACGATTTATTTAATGATTTCTTACTGGTATGCATTTAGATTCTTCCTCATTTTTTACAAATACAGAAAAATATGTTTTGAACAACTTAGTATCCAGATTATTTCACACATGCTTGAGCAATGGCAAGATAAATTTTTGCAAGTGAAATTGCTAGATCAAAGTATATGTCCATTTATGGTTTATATATATACTGCCAAATCACCCATGATAGTGCTGCAGCAATTTAAACTTTGAGCAGTAAAACTGAAGTACCTGTTTAACCATGCTATATCCAATAGCAAATCGCACTCAATCTTTCCTAATCTGATATGTGTAAAAGATACATTATTATAAGTGAACAGGAGATTTCCCCCATTTATTTCTTTTTTTGCAAACTGTCTTTTTTGCTGGAAACATTGATCTTTTTCTTATTAATTTGTAGGAATCCTTTATCTGTTATAAGAAATGCAGTTTTTTTAAGTTTATTGTCTTTCAACTATGCCAGTGTTTCTTGTTGTTTTGCCATAGAGAAGTGTTTGACTGTCGTGTACAAATCAAGTTTTTATGGATGTTGGCTTTTATTCTGTATTTTAAAGGGCCTATGGTATTCCAAGATTATGTAGAAAAGTATATAACAATTTATTCTGGTATGCTCAGGATTTTATTTCTAAAAATGTTAATCTGTCTGGAATATTATGGTATGAGGTTTGGATCCAACTTTAATACCCCCGCCTCCCTCTCCAAGGACTGCTTAGTTCATTATCGACCATTCATTATAGACCATCTTTCTCCACTGATAAGAGATGCCATTTTATCTCATACTGAATGTCTTTTTGTATCTGAGTCCATTTCTGTTCCATTGAGCTGTCTGTCTGTTCAGGTACCATGCCTTTTTAATTACTATAGCTTCACATTCTAGTATCTAACACAGCTAGACAACCCTTGCTTTCCTTTTTCAGAATTTTCATTCATACACTTGCTTGTTTATTTTTCCATATTAATATTTTAGTCAATTTGTAATACTTAAAAAAATTTTTTAATTAAGTTTTTTACATACATAGGTAATTTAGGGAGAATCACATTTTTATAAAGCCTTTTTATCTAATATCATAGATATCCTTCCATTTGTTCAAGTCTTTTTTATTTTTTTGAACCTCAGTGGCTTTAAAAGTGTTTTTCATATAACTCTTCACTTCTTACATGAAGAACAAACTTCCTAGGAATTTAATCTTCTAGTTGCTAAGACAAATGGGGTCCTTTCTTCCATTATATTGTCTAACTGTTGTTTCAAGGGCTTTTAAAAGCCTAAGAGAAACTTATTCTTATCTCAGTAAGTAGAATTTTCTAAACCATAATAAGTAACCGTAGCATTTGTAATTCAATCCTGTTCAAAATAGTTCAAAAGAGAAAAAAAATTCCCAAATTCATACAAGTCAAAAGATATTAGGAACAGACTAAAATATTTGTTTAAAACTGTTTATTGCTTCACATATAAAATGAATAAATAGAATCCATATAATTTTCTTGTTCTCACAAATCACTCACTGTTCATCTTTTGCCTAGGAGGAAACACAGATTGTTTTTCTCAGTGATGCTCAGGGAGCTCTGCTAATTACTTACCTCTCCCCAGGGGTGGGCTGGCAGCTCAGCTATTCTGGTTCTTTCTCACCTCAATCTTAAGAGACAAAGACTGCTGGAGAAGAGTGCTCAAAACTCAAGCAGTGGAGATGGATGATGACTCCCTGCTTTCCCCACCTGCCAGTTCTCCTCAGCGTGCCCTGGGGAAGTAATATGTATCTGGGAAATCATAGCTTTACAAAAATCTGAGAACATTTTCAAGGTCAGCTGGAAAGAAGACAGAGGGGAGTCCTTTTAGAGGACCTCCAGATTGGTACCCTGGAAGGTGCAGGATGAGGGAGCAAGAGTTGTTCTGGGAGGGGAGCCTGGAGCTTAAGGGTTTCTGGGTTGTGTGGCCTTTGTTCAGTTACTAAGTCATGTCTGAGTCTTTGCAACCCCATGGACTGTAGCACGCCAGGCTTCCCAGTCCTTCACCATCCCCCAGAGTTTGCTCAAACTCATGTCCATTGAATCAGTGATGCCATCCAACCATCTCATCCTATGTCACCCACTTCTCCTCCTGCCTTTCCCAGTGTCAGGGTCTTTTCCAGTGAGTTAGCTCTTCAGGTGGTCAGAGTATTGGAGCTTCAGCTTCAGCATGAGTCCTTCCAATGAACATTCAGGACTGATTTCCTTTAGAATGGACTAGTTTGATTTCCTTGCAGTCCATGGGACTCTCAAGAGTCTTCAGCAGCACTGCAGTTCAAAAGCGTCAATTCTTTGGTGTTCAGCCTTCTTTATGATCCAGCTCTCACATCCATACATAACTACTGGAAGAACCATAGCTTTGACTAGATAGACCTTTATTGGCCTTAGGATGGAGTTTTTCTTTAGTGAGTGACTGCATTTGAATCTTGAGTGTCATTCTTAGAACTGAGTTGGTTGGCTCTCTGACTTTGGAATAATCACTGATTGGGCCATGAAAGAAAAGAGGAGGGTGACTTCTCATCTCTCCTTCCAGGCAGGAGAGGAAGTGGAAGCCACAATCTCCTCTTCCTGACACCTGAACAGCATCCTGTTAGGCAGAAATCCTACTGATACTATTGCTTGGGTTAACTCTCTGTCTCTGTATTTATTGAAAGGTGATCAAGAGCCTTTTGCATAATAACACTAATAAGGAGCAGAAAAGTTATGGAGTGCTTACTCTTGTCTCTGTCCTTTACGTGGATTCCTATATTTTATTTTATTGGTTTTTTAAAATCAATTTTTATTGGAATATAGTTGATTTAAGTGTTGTGTTTGTTTCTGCTCTACAATAAAATGAACTAGTTATTCATATACATATATCCCCTCTTTTTTAGATTCTTTTCCTGGAGTATTGAGTAGAGATCCTTATTAGTTTTCTGTCAATCCCAATTATCTAATTTATCACTCTCCTCAGATTCCCTCATTGTAATCCTCACAACAGCCCTATAAGGTAAATATTGCTGTTATTTTCAACTCATAGATGAGGAAAGTCAGGTCTAGGGGGATTAAATCAGATGGCAGAAGACAGAGTCTGGATTTGAAATCAAGTGTCTGCCTTTGATGATCATACACCCAGCTCTTATGAAAATTAAGGACACATCTCATTATTTTGAAACAAGGATGAGCAAAGAGGTTAAAGTTGTTTCTGTATATTGAATACTTCCTCCTGTCATTTTACATATTCATATGTTTAAAATGTGAAGTTTACTTTCATTGACAGGGCTCACATCAGTGAGGCCCATTGTAAACTCCACTCACAGACATACAATAGTTTTTCCTCTAAGTGATAGACATACTCACCAAGACATTTAAGCATAAGTAATTGATCACCTGGACTTCCCTGGTGCCTCAGATTGTAAAGAATCCGCCTGCATTGTGGGAGACCTGGGTTCGAACCCTGGGTTGGGAAAATCCCCTGGAGGAGAGCATGCCAACCCACTCCAGTATTCTTGCCTGGAGAATCCCCATGGACAGAGGAGCCTGGTGGGCTAGATTCCACGGGGCAAAGAGTCAGACTGAGTGACGAAGCACATAGTCACCTAACATTATCCTATAGAGCTCTGAAGACTGTTCCACTTGTGACTGTAGTTCTGTACTTATAGTTTATAACTTTCTTCAGAGACATCAGATACATGTGTATGTATGAGTATGTGTGTTTATGAATAATATGATTTCTTGTGGGTGTGAATCTCACCCTCTCTGTGATTCCTATGCCCTCACCATATTGCTAGGCAACCCCAAGCAGCACGCAGCCCACATTCTCCTAATTCCTTTTGATGTTCTGCAAATGGACTTTTGCTTTTCTGTGCAAGCAGAGTCACACCAGTGAGTTTCACAATTTTAGATTTTTAAGTTATGAGGTGTCCCCTCAGATCTAGGTCAAGTGACCATAACTATCACAAACTGGCACGAGAGAGGAGGAACTGGCATAAGGGAAATGCACATCTTTAGGTCTTTGGCTGAAATGCGTTAGGGAAATGACATGTGATTCCTGTAGGTGACAACGAGGAAAGAGAGGGCACTGGCTTCCTTTCCAAGTGCTCCTGGGTCTTGGCGGGTCATTGTGTATGGAACACACTTTCTGATACTGGTGGTGTCACACATACACAGTTCACCAGATGAAAATCAGGTTGCCCAGCTCTTGCTCAACACAGAGATCAATATTTTCAGGTCTGGCTTTAGGGTTTAGCAGAGCACAGTGGACAAATCCTGCGTCACAAGCTACAGTCACATATAACCCTCCTGCCTTCTGTTTCTAGGGAAGATCAGAGAGAGGTTTCATTAGGCTGGAAAATGCCAGCACTGGGCCTACAGTGGACAAATGCATAGCTCTTCATTAGCACAAAAAGGATCCCCAACATTCCGATTAATTCACGATGATACCCAGATTTGGGAACTACTGGATTAGATGATCTCCAAGTCAAGTGCAACCTTAATCCTGTTCCCCACACTTTCCTCAACATTTACTTGGTGTTTCCTGGGACGTTTGTTAAAAATACAGATTTCCAGGCTCCTCTTCTATCTTTATGAAATAGATCCCTCCCTAGTGAGGGACCTAAAAAACCTGTATTTCTGCTTAACTTTTAAATTTTTTGACCAGGTCACACACTGAACATGATTAAAAATTCCAAAAGATGTAAAAGAATGTCATTGAAAAATCTCTTCTCCAACCTTGTCCTCCCAACATCCCAATTCACCTTCCTGGAGGAGGTGATCAATGTTACTGTTTTTTTGTGTGTTTTTTTTTAGTATGTGTATATTCTTCCAGGAATATGTGAATATGTAAAACATATAAGATAAATATATTTACTTTGTGTGTGTGTGTATGTTTTAAAGAAAAATCCAAAGGGTATACAGTGAAAAGCCAATTCATTCGTGGTCCTGATCTCCACTTCTCTTCTTCAGATTCAGTCAGATTCCAGCACTTTTACCAGTTTCTTGCCTGTCTTTTTCAGAGATAGGTCTCTGTCATTTTAACAAGTGACTCAGGTCATTCTTATAATCTGGTGTGTTTGGGACACCCTGGTCTATCATAGTTGAAACAGCTAGAGAACTTCACTTGGTTACACTTGAGTTGTATGAAATGCGTTTAGTTGGATTCTATCCTGGATCTTATACTTGAAAAGTATTAATTGCCTAATCGTGTCCTACTCTCTGTGACCCCATAGACTGTAGCCTGCCAGACTCCTCTATCCATGGGATTCTCCAGGCAAGAATACTGGAGCGGGTTGCCACTCCCTTCTGCAGGGGATCTTCCCAACCCAGGGATCGAACACAGGTCTCCTGCATTGCAGGCAGATTCTTTACTGTCTAGTGTGTTCATTTAACCATTATTTTAAAAGACCTACTATGTGTGGAGCCTAGACGGTGGTGAACAATGAAGATATTCACAGATGCTCACAATCTGATGGAGGAAACAGCCTGAGTGCAGTGAGGAAGGTGTGCGTAGGGGTCACAGCAGCTTGCTGGCTTTGGAAGTGAGGGGGGGTGGGGCTTTCTGAAGGAAGGGCTTTCCATCCTGAGGCGGAGGGCATGATGAGGTGGTGCTGACCAGGCAAATGGAGAAGGAAAGTATTCCTGGCAGAGAGAAAAGGAAAAATGTAAGGGTTTTAAGTTTTGATCCAGCATGCTGCTCTCAGTAACCAAAAAGTAAAGCATTTTAGTGTTTTATGCAGGGGAAGCTCAAGATAAAATGAGGGAGGTAAACTAGGGTTAAAATAAGATGGAAAAGTATGGCGGTGCTGAAAGTCAGGTATTCAGCTTGGGAATGATAAAACCAGTGTTTTGTTTTTTTTTTTTTTTTTAATGAGTCTAGCTTGGTGCTCTGTGATGACCTAGATGGGTGGAATGAGGGAGTCCAAGAAGAAGGGGATATATGTATATGTATAGCTGATTCATGTTGGTATACAGCAAAAACTAACACAACATTGTAAAGCAATTATACTGCAATAAAAAATAAAACAGCATATATTTAAGCAATCAATCAAAAGAGGGTGCTAGTAGAGGCAGGGAGACAGTTTTGGAGGCTGTTGTCAAAAGAAACAGGAATGACCTGAATTAGATGGCCATGGTAGGGAGGGAAAAAAGAAACAGGAGATATTTTGAAGTTACTCAGTGATTAAACTTCCCTGGTTTGGGCTTCCCTAGTGGCTCAGAAGGTAAAGAATCTGCCTGCAGTGCGGGAGACCTGGGTTTGGTCCCTGGGTGGCACAGATCCTCTGAAGGAGGGCATGGCAGCCCACTCCAGTGTTCTTGCTTGGAGAATCCCCATGGACAGAGGAGCCTGGTGGGATACAGTCCACGGAGTTGCAAAGAGTCAGACATGACTGAGCGACTGAGCACAGACAGCAGAGACTGAACAGGAGCTTCTCTGGCTCAGACGGTAATGAATCCGCCTGCAACGCAGGAGACCAGGGTGCCATCCCTGGGTCGGGAAGACCTCCTGGAGAAGGGAGTGGCAATCCACTCCAGTATTCTTGCCTGGGAAATTCTATGGATGGAGGAGCCTGATGGGCTACAGTCTGTGGGATCACAAAGAGTCAGACACAACTGAGCGACTGAGCGCACACAGCACATAGAGTGACTAAACAACAAAACACTGGATGATTGACTGAAGGGGCGGCATCTGGGACACCCCCAGATTTCTAGAATGGGTAATTAGTTGTTTTCACTTCCATCAGGGACACAGGTGGGAAAGCGCTCTGAGAAACGGGATTTGGGAGAAAGGAGGAGAGAGTTTGACATTTTGAGTTTGAGGAAGTCGAAGAAGAGCTAAATTAAAGTCTAGAGTCCAGTGGAGAAAAGAGTCATTTGGCGGTGGTCAGTGGCCGGCCAGGCATTTCCTAATTTCTCTGTAAACCTTACTTAGTTTGCATCTCGGCCTTTACCCCTGCTTTTTCCCTTCCTGCCACAGTCCCTTCACCCCTCCTAAAGCACACTAATCATCAATATTCTCCTCCTTTCTGCATCCTTCAGAGTAGAGGGGTTGGAAGGATGGTCCTGTTTTATAAGCTGCTATGTTTTCAAAATTCATGAGCTGGCAGGTTAGGCTCTGTAAAAAGAAAATCCTCTTAAGGTGGTTATAAACCATTCCCTAATGGCCCCATGTTTACCAGAAGAGTGTACAAAACAGATCTGACTCTCTCTGGTTTTTCATTTACCCTGGGTACTGATGATACCTCTATCAGCATTGCACGGACATCTGGTTGCATTGTGGATCTGTCTGTAATAAGGCAACCCTGCAGCCATAGTGTCCTTTGCCATTAGCAGTTTTTAATTCCTTTTGCTGGACTTAACAGAGCTGAAGCAAGTTAGATATTTGAAAACATGCACCTTTGTTTTGTGCTGTGAACCACCGGCCACAGGCATTTTAAATTGTGAGGGTGACTGGGAAAATAAGATCTTTGCTATGGTGCCAGGAAATCTGAAGAATTTTATGCATCCTTCGGTTGTTGCTAAATGGTTCATTGTCTCCTATCTGTATGGTACGGCTTTCGGACAGATTTCTCTCTGAACTTCACAGCATGGGTGGAAGAGAGTAATTTGGCCTTTAGTTTTTCCTGGCAGTCGGTGCCAGTCCATTTATATGGTATGTTCACAGGAGAGCTGACAAGTGTTGAAAGGTTTTATTCGATATGCACTTTTTTTTAAAGTAGAGAAAATCCGTAAAAATAGGTACTTTTTAGTTAGTTCTCCTAGTTATTCTTAAGATCATAACTAGTTCTGTTTCATTAAGGATTTCCACTTCAAATAGACTAACTGGCTATGTTAACCAGTCTGGGCTGTGTTTAATATTCACGATAAATCATATACTCATATGGACAGTTTTTTAATGATACAAATGCAAAAATCACATTATTTTTCTGTGTAACTTGTAAAAGCCATTCCTTCTAAAATGGGGCTGCTTATGCTAATTTGTTATAGTTAGTGAGTTGCAGGCAGCTCTGTGAATTTACTTTTCTTGGCAGTTCTAGAATATCCTGCCATAACACATACTGAAAAACTGTTTGATGGGTTATGAAAATCTGGATGTACTAAAGGTACATCTTGTGCAAACCATAAAATAAATACATGATTACATTTAAAAAATCTGTTATCAGGTTAAGGAAATTGTCATTATAACAACCCAGGGAAAATTAAACCATTTTCAATGGAAGATACGCCTTCCGTTTGTACCCAATGTAAATATATTTTTACCATTTGTTTTTATTTATTTGGTTATACTGGGTCTTAGTTACAGTATGCAGGATCTAGTTCCCTGACCAGGGATCGAACCCTGTGCCCCTTTCATTGGGAATGCAGAGTCTTAGCCACTGGACCAACAGGGACATTCCATTCTGTAAATATTTTTAATGTCGAGTACTGGCTCAATGTTACTGGTCTTTCTGGGGGGGTGGGGGGGCGGGAAAGAACCTGCCTGCTGGAGGTAAACTGGATTCCATCTAGAACCTACCTTTGGAGGTAAGTCACACCCCATGGCTTGAGTTAATACTCTGAGTAAAGTGTAAGCAATACAGTTGTCAGGATTATTGGTGCAAAATATATTTTGAAAGTTTTAGCATTATTTCTAAGCAAGTCAGCCAAGTTCTATTATTTCAAGGATGTTGAGTTTGAGTCTGTCAGTTTTAATGTTTCCACTGATACACAGTTGCTTCGTTAGTAATAAATGAATAAGGTATGTAATTTGGTTTGGTGCTGTACTCACCAACTCCTCTGAGACAGTCTTCAACCTCTAGGAGCTTAGATTTCTAACAGATGAAAAGATTTGGGGAAGAAACAAAGGCCATTTCACTTGTTCAGTTACTCAACAAATGCATATTAAGAATCTCCTGTGTACAAGGCCCCTGGTTACACTGTCTTTGGGGAATATACTGTGGCAAATAGCAGAGATATGATTTATATCCTTGTATTCTATCAGGGAGATAAAACATGAAACAATAAATCATACATTAATTATTTAACAAAATTGTGTTTCAGAAGATACCTGTAGGGTGGGTTGAGGGCAGATATCTGGAGTTGGATGGAGGAACAAGTTTCATTTTAAGTGACTTCTTGAAATTTAAATTGTGTTTGCAATGAACTAGGATAAAATCTTAATTGTGTCAAGTTGGGGAAAAAAAAGAATTCTTATATTTAAAGATGAAGAGTCAAAAGATCTTCTTAGAGAAAGATGGTGTAATTTGGTGATAATCTTTTTTTAAAAATGTGTTTGTTTATTTTTGATTGTGCTGGGTCTTCATTGCAGTGCACAGGCTTCTCATTGAGGCTGCTGAGAGCATGGCTCTCGGCTTGCAGGGCTTCAGCAGTTGTGGCTCGTGGGCTCAGTAGTTGTGGCTTGCAGGCTTAGTTGCTCCAGGGCATGTGAGATCTTCGGGAACCGGGGATCCTGCATTGGCAGGCAGATTCCTATCCACTATACTATCAGGGAAGTCCTGGTGATAGTCTTACATAGGCTGGAAAATATCCTTACACGTGCTAAAGACAATTTCTTACCACATGAAGGAATGGTTTTTAATCTTAGGGTAAAAGTAAGCTATTATATTCCACTTACGAAGGAGGAAAAATGAATAAGAAATACAGATGGCCAATTAACTTCTTCAGTCAAACCTCATGCACATGATTAAAAATATGTAAAATTTAACATTAAGAAAACACTTTAACTTGCTTGTATGTTTATAAAAACTTCAAATTGATTAAAATTCTTCAGTGACAAGGTTATACTCCTTGATCTGTGGCTGTTCTCACATATTTCTAAGCAAAATGCAATGATTATATTTGAAGCTGAGACATAAGGACAGAGTTGTACAGAGAAAGCCTAAATTGACTAAGAAAAGTCAAATATATAATTAAAATGATTTTTGCGATTTACTCTTTCAATAATAAATTTCAACCAAACCTAATTAATTTTCAGTTTCTAACACAACATGCAGTTTTAGAAAATGTGTCAATAAACAGATATAAAACCAGAAGTAAAGTAAATGAAATCATCTACTAGACTTAGATTGGGTACAAAGATTAAGTTACATTTACTATTTGAATAGTTAGTATGTACCTTATTGGGAAAAAAATGAAGAAACTCCAAAATTAAATATCCCTCTTCCCATACTGATCTCCATCCACCTGGTTCTCAGTCATTGTAGACTACTCACAGGCAGCACATCCCGGAAGTAATTATTACTTGTGTGAGTATACACAAGTTCTTTGCACCTATCAGCAAATCTCCATGTGGTCTTGTTCCTTTTCACGCAAAAGGTAAAGTCATGAGCACACGGTTGAGCCTTCACTTTTTTCTCACTTATTTCTTGGAGATGCTTTTTGTTTCAGTATGCAAATCCTTTCACTTCTGTTTTTCTTCTCTGAAACAGCTGTATCATATTACACTCTTTGGATTTACCATAATTTATTTGACATTGGGTTGTTTTTAATAAACAATTCTTCAGTAAACAGCCTTGTGAGTGATTACTTCACAAATATACCCAGAAAGGTAGAATTGTTAGTCAAAGATACAGTGATTAGCCATTTTGGTAACTATTGGGAAAAGGCCCTACATTTGCACTAATTTAAAGATTGTATTAATTTATGCATCTATCAGCATATATGAGAATGTATATTTTCCATTTGGTGTTACCGAACTTTTAAGGTTTTTTTTTTTTTTTTTTTTTTTGGTGAATGACTGGGAAAAAATGGTATCTCGTTTTTTCATTGTTTATCTCTCTTTTAAGATTTTTTATTGGACTGTTAGTCCTTTTTTACTCCCTCATTGGCAAAAGTTCTTTTATATTAGGAAGGTAAGATCTTCATTAGATATATGTGTTGCAAATATTTTTTATCTCACCTTCCCATCTGTCTTTTTTTTAATTGCTGGGGATGATTTTTTGCCCAAAAGTTTAATTTTTATGTAATTGAGTTTATCAATATATTCTTTTATGGCATTTGGATTGGACTCATTGCTGAAAAGGGTAACTACACTCCAAGATGATTAAGAGTACATCCTGTTTTTCTTCTTGGGTTTGAATACTTTTCATTGTTTGTCTTCAAATTTTTTTTTATCCATTTGAAATTTTTCCTGGAGTAGGATATGAATTTTCCCCAAAATGCTACCCAGTTATCTCATATCCTATCCACACTGTTTATGATGTCATTTTAATCTCATATCTCTTTGGATCAATTTTTGAACTTTTAAAACTATACATATTTTTACACATTTCAACCCCTAAAAATGTTCCCATGCTGTGTCTGTGTTGAAGCTCATTTTAGGTAACTTCAATGTTTACTCTTTTTTATTTTAAATATGCTTTTTCCTCTTAACAAAGCTTGTATTAGTTGCTTCCTTGAGCAATATCTTTAGAAAGTTACAGAGAATGAAAAATGTGTTTGCTATTATGTGAAAATATTATTTGCATCAGAACAAATTCTGCTAAACCTGAAATTCCATGAAAAAGAAAAATCTATTTCAAGTAAACTTTTCTCTGTCCCAGGGAACCTCCATAAATTCAGATCAGAAATTTATTATGTATAAATCTTTACTATGTATACATTTATTATGTATAAATATTTATTATACATATAAAGATCTTTATTATGTATGTTTTAAAGATGAATCTACTGGGCAAAGAGTTAGAAGAAAGTATTTTAGACCTATCTCAGAATCCCTCAGTGAGGTTACTTAGAGACTTATCCTTAAATCACATTTATTGCAGGCTGGTTTTGTCACTTTTTAAAAATATTTTTAAATTGGAAACAACAGTGGGTTGGTTATATAATACTTGTAATGGCAGGATTTGGGGGAAAATATCAGGCCTGCAGGCTTTAGATAATCACATGCAAAGTCATGTGTGAGTGGAAAGTGGGGAAGAGTTGAGCTATGTCTGATTATTTACCCTCTGGGGGTACATACAGATTATTACTGGTTTAATCTGGAAGATTATACAGCTGAGAATAGAGATCCCATAGACACTCCACAGACACTGGAATCTCACCAGTTGGTTTTAAACCCGAGGCACAGAGGTTGCATTAGACACTGGACCACCCGCACATGTCCTATTCCTGACTCGACTGAATCAAATAAGGTCTGTTTGAAAAGCTTGAAATTAGTATTCATATAAACAGGGAAATGCTGAAACCAGCTGGCATTCCGTAAATGAAATCACTAGAACAGGAACTTGGCATACTTTTCCTTCTTGATTATTTTGCTAAGTCGTCACCATAAATGGTCCTAACTTGGGTCAACCCTCTGACTCTTCCTGGGGAAGACATCCACCTAAGCATTTCACAGTATTTTTTAAAAATTTTAAAAGATAACTTGGGTTTAAAATAGACATGGCTATTTATAAAAATAAAATGTCTATTTGGCAATCAGGAAAGAATGACATGGTATGCTAGAAAAAAAGAGGAAGCAGTTTCATTCCTATCTGATGTGGAGAACTTAGTCTCAGCTTGATCTCTTTTAAGACATGGAAATAAAAAAAAGAAATCCTGACTATGCTGTACCTCTGACACTAACACAACACTGTAAATTAACTGTACTTCCATATAAAAAAATGTTAAATAAATAAAAGCAAAAAGAAAAAGAAATCCAAGTTACTTTGTAAATTTGTGTCAGAATATATCTTTTCTTCTTCAGAATATTCATCCTGAAATTGAAATCAACACATCAAAAACACAAATCCAGTCTCTTCACTGGAAACTTAATAAAATCACTTGGGAAACATGTCTTATTAACTGTACACTGAATAGTTTTTGCCCATAATGAACAGACATGCAAACATAAATATAGGAGGTTATTGCCCATAACAAACAGATATGTAAATGTAAATATATGAAGTCATTGCCCATAACTAACAACATATGTAAATATAAATATAGGAAGTCAGAATTAATTTTAAACATAGTAAATGGACAGCACTCTATTTTTCATAAAGGGAGAAAATATTCAAATTTCTTCTAAAGAAAGTTTATTGAATATGAGTGCTGAATCCCTTTCTTGTGTGAAATGATAGACCAATGTGTGAATTTTTTTTCTGAGAGTATATAGGCATATCAAAATTGGGATTATCAGACTGGATAATTTAAATGCTCTGTGTAACTAAATGAACTTCTCTGCTTAACAATAGCATTTTGTTGGACTTACTGAACTTACTGAGTTTTGCCAAGAGAATGCACTGGTCATAGCAAACACCCTCTTCCAACAACACAAGAGAAGACTCTACACGTGGACATCACCAGATGGTCAACACCAAAATCAGATTGATTATATTCTTTGCAGCCAAAGATGGAGAAGTTCTATACAGTCAGCAAAACAAAACCAGGAGCTGACTGTGGCTCAGATCATGAACTCCTTATTGCCAAATTCAGACTTAAATTAAACAAAGTAGGGAAAACCACTAGACCATTCAGGTATGACCTAAGTCAAATCCTTTACGATTATACAGTGGAAGTGACAAATAGATTCAAGGGGTTAGATCTGACAGACAGAGTGCCTGAAGAACTATGGATGGAGGTTCGTGACATTGTACAGGAGGCAGGGATCAAGACCATCCCCAAGGAAAAGAGATGCAAAAAGGCCAGATGGTTGTCTGAGGAGGCCTTACAAATAGCTGTGAATAGAAGAGAAGTGAAAGGCAAAGGAGAAAAGGGAAGATATCCCCATTTGAATGCAGAATTTTAAAGAATAGCAAGGAGAGATAAGAAGGCCTTCCTCAGTGATCAGTGCAAAGAAATAGAGGAAAACAATAGAATGGGAAAGACTAGAGATCTCTTCAAGAAAATTGGAGATACCAAGGGAGCATTTTATGCAAAGATGGGCACAATAAAGGACAGAAAATGGTATGGACCTAACAGAAGCAGAAGATATTAAGAAGAGATGGCAAGAATACACAGAAGAACCTATACAAAAAAGATCTTCACAACCCAGATAATCACAGTGGTGTGACTACCAACCTAGAGCCAGACATCCTGGAATGCGAAGTCAGGTGGGCCTTAGGAAGCATCACTGTGAACAAAGCTAGTGGAGGTGATGGAATTCCAGTTGAGCTATTGCAAATCCTAAAAGATGCTGTTAAAGAGCTGCACTCAATATGCCAGCAAATTTGGAAAACTCAGCAGTGGTCACAGGACTGGAAAAGGTCCATTTTCATTCCAATCCCTAAGAAAGGCAATGCCAAAGAATGCTCAAACTATCATGCAATTGCACTCTCACACGCTAGTAAAGTAATGCTTAAAATTCTCCAAGCCAGGCTTCAGCAATACGTGAGCCATGAACTTCCAGATGTTCAAGCTGGTTTTAGAAAAGGCAGAGGAACCAGAGATCAAATTGCCAGCATCCACTGGATCATCAAAAAACAAGAGAATTCCAAAAAAATATCTACTTCTGCTTTATTAACTATGCCAAAGGCTTTGACTGTGTGGACCACAGCAAACTCTGGAAAATTCTTCGAGAGATGGGAATGCCAGACCACCTGACCTGCCTCTTGAGAAATCTGTATGCAGGTCAGGAAGCAACAGTTAGAACTGGACATGGAACAATGGACTGGTCAAAAATAGGGAAAGGAGTACATCAAAGCTGTATATTATCACCCTGCTTATTTAACTTAAATGCAGAGTACATCATGAGAAACGCTGGGCTGGAGGAAGGACAAGCTGGAATCAAGATTGCCGGGAGAAATATCAATAACCTCAGATATGCCAATGATACCACCCTTATGGCAGAAAGCAAAGAAGAACTACAGAGCCTCTTGATGAAAGTGAAAGAGGAGACTGAAAAAGTTGGCTGAAAACTCAACATTCAGAAAACTAAGATCCTGGCATCCAGTCCCATCACTTCATGGCAAATAGATGGGGAAACAGTGGGAACAGTGACAGACTTTATTTTTGGGGCCTCCAAAATCACTGCAGATAATGACTGTAGCCATGAAATGAAAGACACTTGCTCCTTGGAAGAAAAGCTATGACCAACCTAGACAGCATATTAAAAAGCAGAGACATTGCTTTGCCGACAAAGGTCCATCTAGTCAAGGCTGTGGTTTTTCCAGTGGTCATGTATGGATGTGAGAGTTGGACTATGAAGAAAGCTGAGCTCCGAAAAATTGATGCTTTTGAACTGTGGTGTTGGAGAAGACTCCTGAGAGTCCCTTGGACAGCAAGGAGATCCAACCAGTCCATCCAAAAGGAAATCAGTCCTGAATATTCATTGGAAGGAATGATGCTGAAGCTGAAACTCCAATATTTTGGCCACCTGATGTGAAGAATTGACTCATTGGAAAAGACCCTGATGCTGGGAAAGATTGAAGGCAGGAGGAAAAGAAGATGACAGAGGATGAGATAGTTGGATGACATCACTGATTCAGTGGACATGAGTTTGAGTAAAGTCTGGGAGTTGGTGATGGACAGAGAGGCCTGGCGTGCTGCAGTCCATGGGATTCGCAAAGAATTGGACACAACTGAGCGACTGAACTGAACTGGACTTACTGATACAACCGTGAAACAACCAATAGGAAAGTTTACTTATGATAATGCTATGGTCACTATGCAGTTGATAAGAAGCAAATAGGTGGTCACCATTGATAAATAAACATGATTGGAATAAGAGGGAAGCAGAGAGCACCTGTCAAGTTGCCAGCATGAAGCAAAGAATGAATGACGCTGTGGAGAACAGTGATTATTTGGTGGGAAAGTGCTGAAGGCAAGGATTACAGCTTTTATTTCTCTTTATAACCTTGAGTGCCTGGTATGGATTTCATTGTTTGCTTGGGTAGCATGAATCTTCCTGTTTGATTCCTTTTTAGTGGTTCTTTATTCAAACTGACTATGAGATATGGAAATTGCAAAGGCTTTTTTTTTTTTTTTTTTTTTTAAAGGAAAGGAAGACTGGTGTAAGATCAAATTACTGTTTGGTTGAGGTATAGTGGAAGACAATGACGTTAATTGAAAATTTCTTTCCTGATATTCCAGACATGCCAGGGTTCATTTATTTATTTATTTTTAGTGAATGGATATGTTAAGCATATTCTTTGCTTAAGGGGGTAAGACTTGGTGCCTATTCCTTGAGCAAGTTATTTCATTTGAGTGACAGTTTATGCTTGCTTGTGCGTAATGTTAGTAGTTAAGTGTATTATCGTTGCTGTTGAGTTGCTAGGTCATATCCCACTCTTGGATCCCGTGGACTACAGCATGCTAGGCTCTTCTGTCCTCAACTCGCTCCTGGAGTTTGCTCAAATTTGTGTCTGTTGAATTGTTGTTCAGTCACTAAGTCTTGTCTGACTCCTTGCAACCCCATGGGCTGCAGCACTCCGGGCTTCCCAGTCCTTCACTACCTCCTGGAGTTTGTTCAAACTCCTATCTATTGAGTCCGTGATGCCATCCAACCATCTCATCCTCTGCCACCTCCTTCTCCTCCTGCCTTCAATCTTTCCTAGCATCAGGGTCTTTTCCAATGGGTCAGCTTTTCCCATCAGGTGGCCAAACTTTGGAGCTTCAGCTTTGGCATTAGTCCTTCCAATGGGTATTCAGGGTTGATTTCCTTTAGGACTGACTGGTTTGATCTCCTTGCTGTCCAAGGGACTCTCAGGAGTCTTCTGCAGAACCACAATTGGGAAGCATCAATTTTTCAGGGCTCAACCTTCTTTATGGTCCAACTCTCATATCCATACACGACTACTGGAAAAACCATAGCTTTGACTAGATGAACCTTTGTTGGCAAAGCAATATCCTTGCTTTTTAATACACTGTCTAGGTTGGTCATAGCTTTTCTTCCAAGGAGCAAGTGTCTTAATTTCATGGCTGCAGTCACCATCTGCAGGGACTTTGGAGCCCAAAAAAATAAAGTCTGTCACTGTTTCCATTTTTTCCCCATCTATTTGCCATGAAGTGATGGGATTGGATGGCATGACCTTCGATTTTTGAATGTTGAGTTTCAAGCCAGCTTTTTCACTCTCCTCTTTCACCCTTATCAAGAAACTCTTTAGTTTCTCTTCAGTTTCTGCCATTAGAGTAGTATCATCTGCATATCTTAGGTTATTGATATTTTTCCCAGCAATCTTGGTTCCAGCTTGTGAGCCACCCAGCCCAGCATCTCACATGATGTACTCTGCATAGAAGTTAAATAAGCAATGTGACAGTAAACAGCCTTGCCTTATTCATTTCCCAATGTTGAACCAGTCCATTGTTCCATGTCCGGCTCTAACTGTTGCTTCTTGTCCTGAATGCAAGTTTCTCAGGAGGCAGGTAAGGTGGTCTGGTATTCCTAGCACTTTAAGAATTTCCACAGTTTATTGTGATCCACACAGTCAAAGGCTTTAGTTTAGTCAATGAGGCAGAAGCAGATGTTTTTCTGGAATTCCCTTGCTTTTTCTGTGATCCATTGGATGTTGGCAATTTGATTTCTGCTTTCTCTGTCTTGTCTAAATCCAGCTTGTACATCTGGAAGTTCTTGGTTCAGGTACTGCTGAGGCCTGGCTGGAAGGATTTTGAACATTTCCTTGCTAGTGAAATGAGTGCAGTTGTACAGTAGTTTCAACATTCTTTGGCATTGCCATTAAAAGTGACCTTTTCCAGGCCTGTGGCCACTGCTGAGTTTTTAAAATTTGCTGGCATATTGAGTGCAGCACTTTAACAGCATCATCTTTTAGGATTTGAAATAACTCAGCTAGAATTCCATCTCCTCCACTACTTTTGTTCATAGTAATGCTTTCTAAGGCCCATTTGACTTCACATTCCAGGATGTCTGACTCTAGGTGAGCGATCACACTGTCGTGATTATCTGGGTCATTAAGACATTTTTTGTATTGTTCTTCTGTGCCACCTCTTCTTAATCTCCTCTGCTTCTGTTAGGTTCCTGCCATCTCTGGCCTTTATTGAGCCCATCTTTGCATGAAATGTCCCTTTGGTATCTTTAATTTTCTCTGGGAGATCTCTAGTCTTTCCCATTCTATTGTTTTCCTCTATTTCTTTGTGTTGTGCAGTTAAGTCTTTCTTATCTTTCCTTGCAATTCTCTGAAACTCTGCATTCAGATGGGAATGTCTTTCCTTTTCTCCTTTGCCTTTTGCTTCTCTTCTTTTCTCAGCTATTTGTAAGTCCTCCTCAGACAACCAGTTTGCCTATTGTGTAGGTGATGCTATCTAACCATCTCATCTTCTGCCACCCCCATCTCTTTTTTGCCTTCAGTCTTTCCCAGCATCAGGGTTTTTTCCAAAGAGTCTATTCTTTCCATCAGATGGCCAAACTTTGAAGCTTCAGCATCAGTCCTTCCAATGAATATTCTGGGTTGAATTTCCTTTAGAATTGACTAGTTTGATCTCCTTACAGTCCAAGGGACTCTCAAGAGTCTTCTCCAGCATCAGAATTTGGAAGCATCAGTTCTTTGGTGCTCAGCCTGCCTTCTTTATCATCCATCTCACATCCTTGCTTGATTATTAAAAAAAAAACATAGCTTTGACTATTTGGACCTTTGTTGGCAAAATAATGTTAAGTTAAATCTATACTGTCTTTTTTTTTCTTTTTGGGGGAGTATAATTGGTTTACAATATTGTGTTAGTTTTTTCTGTACAATAAAGTGAATCAGCCATATGTATACCCATATCCCCCCACACCCCCACCCCCAACATTGCACTCCTCTGGGTTACCAGTGAGTGTGGAGCTGAGCTCCCTGTGGTATACAGCAGGTTCCCACCAGCTAGCTGTTTTACACATGGTAGTGTAGATATACTACAAATATATATGTACATGGTGCATATACATGGTAGTGTATACTCTCATAATTCATCACACCCTCCCCTTCTCTCCCTGCCCTATGTCCACATGTCCCTTCTCTTCATCTGTGTTTCTATTCCTGCCCTGCAAATAGGTTCATCAGTATCATTTTTCTAGATTCCATGTATATGCATTAATATATGTCTTTCTCTTTCTGACTTAGTTTACTCCGTATGACAGACTCTAGGTCTATCCACATCCCTACAGATGACCTAATTCTATTTCTTTTTTTGACTGAATAATATTCCATTGTATGAATGCACCGCATCTCCTTTATCCATTCATCTGTCGCTGAACATTGTCTAAGATGATTCGGGTCACAGAATTTCAGAAAGAATACTCCATGAACTATTAATATCAGTGCAGGAAACTTTTCCTGAAAGAGATTAAGATCAGGTCTTTCTCTCCTTCCACACGTGGCCTATAATTGGCCAGGAATCAGAGAATTGGATTGCTCATGCTTGCAGAAGAACAAAGAGCTAATAGGATGTAGGAACTTTGTGCAGACTCTTCTGGAAAGTGTTTAATGTATTACTGGGGGAGCTTTGAGGGTGTAAGGTGTTTGTGTGTGTTCCCCACCATGATCATTTTTTCCCTGGAACTTTCTGTTTACTGAGTTAGTAGCTAGAATTAGGTTTGAATGAAAAAGTGGTGGTTTTGGAGGGTTCCTTGCAGCCCGTGAACCTGGGGAAAGGCCTTGTAGATGACAACCTGGCCGGGGACACCATATGAAAATGTCATCCCTCTTGGTGTGCCTGAGGTTGACATTAGAGGGGAATTCAAGAGAGCTCAGGGAAAGACAAAATGCCTCCGGTTTTGATAGGAATGGAGATAGAGGAATGGAATGACCTCTCACATTTGTCATGATGATGAGATTCTTCTGCCTCTGAACACAGGCTCCCCTGAAGCCTTTCCAGCCCTGTGGCATCTTCCAGTTTCTGCCTTAGATCTCTTTTTCCCACAATTACCTAAAAGCACAGTCACACATTCCTGACTGTTCATTTCTAGTATTAACCTCCTCCTTTGCAAGAGCCCCTCATGGTCAGAGTCCAGTCTTCTGCTTCCAGCACACATGCTTGCCTCAAATGTCCCTCTAACGTCCAAGGTACAACTCTAAATTCTAGGAATTCCCTGGCCTTTTGCTCTGGTCCCAGAGAGAACACTGTGTTTTTCAATGTCCAGGTCATTCTTTCAAATAAGTACATTTTCTATCACCCCGCGCAGACTGCTCTACTGCCAAAACCATTCTTTTAGACTGGGAGTTTCAAGAAATGAATGTTTCTCTCAGGGATCTCAGCAAATCTACAGTCTCCAGGTGTCTGCTAAATCCTACCTCTGTTGAATCACTTTGCTTAGTGAGCAATTCTTTTGATTTGTCTGATCTAAGTTTAGCTGAAAACCTATGACAACTTGCTATGGACAGTATGTCTTCCTGTCTCTCACTTAATAAATATCAGAGCTTTAACTTCGTGCTGGTACTGAAATGCTCTCTTCCTTTGAGAAAAGCTCTCTAATGGCCTTACTTCTTTTTTGGGAAATGAGACTTGTTGCTCTTCTAATACGCTTCTATATGTGACTTGCTATCACATTTGGACTTTTTAAGACTTTTCTTCATTTTCCAGCATTTCTACACTGATCATAGATTGCTGCCCTCTGAAAAGTCATCTGAATAGAAACAACATTCCACCTCCAAATTGGCAAAGATAGAAACTTTAAAAAATAATATAGGGAGATGTACACACACACATATACTTAACTTTTAAAGAAATGTTCACAACTGGGAGTTTTGATAATAGTAATCTTTGACATTGACCTGTTGTTTTATCATTTAATAGATGTTTTCACAAATTTTGTATTGCACGTGGACTAGCTTAGTAGTTAAGAGTCGGTTCACATCTTGACATGGTGTGGTCTGGCTGTTGAACTTCTCTAAGCCTCAGTCTCATATCTGGACCTATCTCATACTGTCATTATGAGGATTTGGTGGGACAACGCTTAGAACACACGAAAAGGGTCTAGATCATGGGAAGTGTTCAGTTCATGTTACTTATTATCTGATTACCACTCCTATCCCTCCAAATTCTTGTGAAAAAAAAGTAGGGTATGGGGCTTCCCTGGTGGCTTAGTGGTAGAGAATCTGCCTTGCCAATGCAGGAGACACAGGTTCGATCCCTGATTGGGAAGATCCCACATGCCACGGAGCGACTAAGCGACTAAGCCACAACTACTGAAACTTGGGTGCCCTAGAGCCCATGCTCTGCAACAAGAGAAGCCACCACAATAAGAAGCCTGCTCATCACAACTAGAGAAAAGCCCACTCAGCAACAAAGACCCAGCAAAGCCAAAAAAATTAATTAATTAATTAATTTAGTTATATAAATAAAATAGAAGCTACCCCAAAAAATGAGTTAAAAAAAAAAGAGTAGGGCATGGAAGATTATCTTCATTTTACTGCAGAGGAAAATGGTGTTCAGAGAGATTAGCTAAAATGACAAGCAATTCTTCAGTTTTTAAACTGAGTTTCAATTACAGTCTTAATGCCAGGACTGGAAACGGACCATCAAGTGAGTTCACTGGGACCTTTCTCTAGGGTGGAGCCAACACACAGGGAACCTGAAATACCCGTTGAACCACTCTTGTGGGGTTAAGAGAACCCCTACAGATCTGACCCTGTAGGATGTCTGTAGAGTCACAGAGCTAATGATCCAAGTTCAATTTGAGCCAAACATTAAGAAGGCAGATTCAAATCATTCTTCACTCTTTTGGGGGCAGCAGGGGTGAGGATTGAGGGGAGATGGTAGGAATAAGTTATGTTAGTTTCAGTAACCTTCTCATTTCTAAATGAAACTTACTTGCCTGAGAATTTCTGTGTGTAGCTACTTTCAAAACTCAGCTGCCTTGGTTAATGTGGCTTTGCAAAAGGGACACACAGAGGCTTGGAACCAGCCGTGGGTGCTGACTGGCCCCTGCCTTATTTGGGCAGCTGTGTTCATCCAGCAACGTTATGTGAGACAGGGCTTCTCTCTTAAATCTACTTGAAAAGTAATGAATGTCCTGAGCTTGTGACAAAGATGCACTCTGTGATTTCGCCTTAGCAGTTTCCTTTCTTTTACAAGATTAAAGTTACCTCCTCACAGCACTCTTTTACCATTCTTGGGCAAGTAACCCAATTTTCTTTTTCTTAAAATATAGTTTTAAAAACAAATTCATTTCTTTTAAAATCAACTGAAATGTTAAGATATTTTGGCTAGGAACAGTCTCACCCCTCATTCTATTGTGCTTTTTGAAAAAATACTCTTGGTCTGCTCAGCTTTAAGAGAGATAAACTATGTCAGTGAAGAATTCCCAAGAAGTAATTCAAGGGTAATAATTCATTTGTTAAAGATATTTTGTTCCATGTTAGTGGTAACTTTAATTTATAGGAGTGACATGTTACCAGTCAGTGGACCAGCAAAATCTCTGAAATTACCTTGTCAAAAAGACAATTTAAAGGGCAAACATTTGATATGTATCAAAATTTTGGTAATGCAGATATTCAGTAAACCTCAAAGTGGAATCAGCAGAGATAGACGGAAAAGCTAACATTAGAAGCTTCATAAAATCATATCTTTGAATTATAATGAAAACATAGTTTAGAATAAGGAGCTGGAAAAACTAGGTTTAGAGGTCAGACCATAGATAGAAAAGTATTTAATATAGGCGTAATAATCTGCAAATAATATATAGATAATTTCTACTGAATATTTATTTTTCCTTCTAACAGTTTCCAAAGAACTATAAAATGCCATAGAAATATAACAGCTCTTCTCTGATTGATATATGTCCTCAGGCATGTTTTTGCAATAATAGAAATGTTAGTTTTGCTGTTTGCACAAAACCTCAATTTGGCTAATTAAATCTTAGGCACAGTATGATTCCTACCAGAATTACAGTGAGAAACTGCACACACTGCTTCCTGTCTTGAGCATCTGAGTGTTGCTAGGCAACAGTTTAAAAGGTACCACATTCCTTTGGTGTGGCATTCCCAGGTTTTTTTTTTTTTTTTCTAAAGATTCCAGGTAAGCTGAGCTGAGAAGCTAGAAATCCATTAGGAATTAAAGATACTGAATGACTGTGGTTTGTGTGCCTGTGTGCATGTGATGTGGATGGAGAAATTTAAGTTATTAGTCTTCATCCACAATGTGCTACAGAGCATAGAACATGAATTTTCTCTAAAAGATGTGGTTGCCAGAACCAGATTAAATTCATAATGTCTCAACCTTGCCATGAATATCCTACTTGTTTCAACTGTAAGCAATAAATCGATTTTTTTAAGAGGTGAGAGGTTTACAAAACAGCCATAATAGTAGATTATTCATACTGTCCCCTCTTCCCAGTTGTACTCCAAAAAACCTGGGAAAGAAGAATAAACTAGAGCCTCCAAACCAAGACATTTGGAAGAAAAGTGAATTAACTTTCATTGGTGTTGGAAATAGAACTAGCTTTTAAAAGTTAAGGCTCCTAGAGTCAGTTTTCTATCAAGCTTTTATCCTTAGGGTGGAATTGAGATGCAGAGTTAGACCCTGAGTGAGGCAGAGTTGTGTTTTCCAAACACATGCCCGTCCAACAGTGTAACGATGGTGTTCCTCCGTCAATAGGTGGGGCCTCTCTGTCCCATTTCCTGGAATATGGATGGGTCAATGGCAGGGCAGAAGGGGTGTCACCTGACTTTGAAAGCCAAGTCTTACAAAATGACAAAGCTCCTGTTGGGATTCCTTTCTCGGAACTCTCTCTTGAGATCCCCAAGACACACCTATGACAGTACCAGTGAGCCTGAAGCCACCTTGCTGGTGAGACCATCCCTAGCTGATGCTGAGTGAAGCAGAGGCAGCTGGAGCTACTGAGCCTGGCCCAAAATGCAAAGTACTGAGCAAAGCAGTGTTACTTTAAATTAAAAAAAAATTTTTTTTTATCCATTTGGCTGTGCTGAGTCTTAGTTGCCAGCTCTTAAGTTGTGGCATGTGAACTCTTAGTTGTGGCATGTAGGACCTAGTTCCCCGACCAGGGACTGAACCCAGGCCCCACGGCATTGGGAGCACAGAGTCTGAACCACTGGACCACCAGGAAAGTTCCCCAAAGTAGTGCTACCTTATGATACTAAGTTTTCTGGTGGTCTGTGATGCATCATTAGAGACCAGAACATTAGGACTTGGAGAAAACTTTCTTAAACACTAAGTAAAAGTTAATGTACCTATAGCAGAGTTGGTTGACCAGCAAATTAATAAACTGTAATTTACAGTGTTAGTATCTGGTTTGAAGCAGAAAACCACTTGGTTTGGTAAAGAGCTGTTGACAAACATACAAGTGTTTGGTTGACCAGTTTCCCTGAAATTCTTAAGCCTGGCCATAAGTCTAATGTCCTGATTGCTTAAGTGTGATAATTAAGTGACTAGAGTAAGGCAAAGGATGGAGGGGTCTTTTAGCTGTCTGCTTCTCATGATTTTCTCGGTAAGGTAAGGGAGAGAGTTCAGCCTGGTAGGTCTTCTGCTCCGTGTGATTTGGTGGGGGTCACTCAGTTGCCTTCAGCTTGTGGCTGGACTGGGTTGGAATGTCCAAGAAGGCCTCCCTCACGTGTCTCCTGCTCTTCCACATGGCCTGGCCACTATGTGCTGTGTCTCGTCACTCAGTCATGTAACCCCAGCTTCTTGAATGCATGGAGGCTGCCTTCCCAGAATGGGAAGCAGAAGCTGCCAGACCACTTAGAGCTTGAGCTTGGAAGTCCAAGCAGGTCACACCCACTGTGTCTTACTGGGTAAATGAAGTCAGCAACCAAGTCAAGGGGAAAAAGACTCTACCTGTGGACAAATGGTGTGTTGGGCACATGCATGGTGGGAAAATAATGTTGGCCGTTTTGGAGACAAACAGGAAGAGTAATGGGCTCCAAAGAGGGAGAGAGTGGTTCTGATCCTAGCTCTGCCAACTAGTTAGCTGTGCATGGTTTTGGCCACGTCACCTGTTAATGCTCAACCTGTTGTCTCACATGCCAGATAAGGAGAATGAGCTCCAAGATCCTGTCTAGTTCCAGAAATTGGCCTCTAATCAGGACAGAACCTACAGTAGCCTAGAAAGTGAGGGTGGGAGGGTATATAAACAGAAACACAATTAGTGAATTATCCGATTGTTCTCTTCCGGGCTGTTGTTAGCCTGCACAGGCTAACTAGACTGTGACGTCCCCCTAATCAATCATCCTAGAATCTCAGCTTTCGAGACTTATTCTTCTACCTTCCCTGTTACAACCTACCTTTCCCTTCCACTTATTCCTCCTTTTCAGCCTCACAGGGTAGAAAATGAAAATGCTCTTCAGTTTTACGGTGGATTTTTTATGTTTCACAGGAAGTAGGAAGCATTAGGGCTCTGAAGGGAATTGGAATAGGAATCTTGGAACTAGGATTTGACAAAATAATGTATCCAGTGGAATACTTCTCTCAGAATACCTCTCTGTGTTGAACAGTCTGCATCTATTGCAAGAGACTCTCCATCCCACCCCAGAGTGAACTAAAACAAGTTTTTTTGTGTTTTTGAAAACCTTCAGCCATGGGCTTTATACTTCAGAAATATACAATTCCTTCAGCAAGTAGTCTCAAAAACTTGAGATTTTAGGAGAGCTACAGGTTGCCACAAGGATTCCCCCCAAACTAGATCTTTGATCCTTATTTGGGAGGTTCAGGATGGATAAGATGTATGGTGGGTACACAGGGTCTTTACCTTGAGGATCTCATCATTCAGGAAGTTACCGAGTGCCTTCCAATTTGCAGGCCTAATTAGACACAGCAGCTGAATCCTTCCTGGCTGTGGAAGTCCTTCCTTCCTGCTCCAGGAATTTCCAGAACAGCATCCAGATACAGGCAGAGTCCTGCTTACCTTAGCAGTTACTCCTTCCCCATAGTCTGATTTTTCAAGTTGGGGGTAGGGTGCAGACACTAAAACAATGTGCACTTAGGTCTGCTGGATCCCAGATGATCTTTGTGGATCTCAACTCTCACCCGCTCCCTACATATTTTCTACTTTATTGCCAGAATTCTCAGGACTCCTCAGATGAGAGAATAGTAATGTTTTCTTGGTCACCTCAAGCAGTGTAAGATCCTCATGCTCAAGAATGCAGCTTATCATTACTATCAGAATCATCTGTGAGATCTGCCACCCAGTGCATTTCTTTTTTCTTTTTTTGGTCTTCATTCTTTCTCTAAGTTCTTCCTGTTATCTCCACTAACCAGGATGTTCTTATCCTTGTTTCCTTAATATGCCACTCTGTCTCTCCCCACAACCTATTCCAGTGCTTCCATTCTGCCAAAACTTTAGTTTCAGCCATATAGATACAAATGTAGGAAAGACAGTCTTTCAACGGTTATGAAGAAAGATGTGCTTAAAAATCAATCCATGAATAGTCATTGAGTTCTAAAAGCTTTGAGGGGGAGATTGTGGCAAAGAGGAATCAGAATGTTAAGACCTCAAAGCAGTAACGCTTTTTGTTATTTGTTCAATTCTCAGTGTTCCTTAATCCTTTTGCCATTCTAGATTAACAAGAAAATGAAACCTGGGGATACAGCCATTTCCCCATAGTATTTGCACTCAGATATCAACTGTCTACTGGATCACATAATCAAGCCCAACTCTCTGCTGCTAAATATGTTGCAGGAAAGGGGACCCCTTCCAGGGCCCGAAACTGGGCTCTTGTCTAACACTCAGAAATGAATTGTCCGAGGAGACACATGTGCTGACAAAGCAAGAGATTTTATTAGGAAGGGCACCCAGGTGGAGAGCAGGAGGGTAAAGGAACCCAGAACTGCTCTGCCGCGTGGCTCTCAGTCTTGGGTTTTATGGTGATGGGATTAGTTTCCGGGTAGTCTTTGGCCAATCATTCTGATTCAGAGTCTTTGCTGGTGGCGCACGCATCGCTCAGCCAAGATGGATGCTAGCGAGAGGGATTCTGGGAAGTGGACAGACAGGGAGTGTCTCCTCTGGACCTTTCCCAAACTCTTCCGGTTGGTGGTGGCTTATTAGTTCCGTATTCCTTATCAGGATCTCCTGTCATAAAACTACTCATGCAAATAGTTACTATGGTGCCTGGCCAGGGTGGGTGGTTTCAATCAGTGTGCTTCCCCTAACAAATATGGGGGACATATATTTCCCTAAGTCCTGTATCAGGAATGCTCCATCTTACCGAAGTCCACATTAACAAACATGAAAAGCTAGTTCTCAGCAGACATGTGCGTAACTGAGGGACCCATGGCATTGTTGTTGTTGTTCTGTTATGTCAGGTTTTGCGTATAACACCGCGGTCTTCATGTAGCCTTATTCGTCCCTTCATAAAACCGTACACAAGAAAACTGCACAAGAATACCTGTGATATTACATTAATAGAAGAAGTTAAAGTGTCACTCGAGTTGTAAGCATGCCCTGGACTAGCCTCTAAGGCAGAAGGGTGGCCAGGTGGGTGCCCTCAGACACACGAGAGCATCTCAAAGAGCCTGCCATTCCCACTGGAAGACAGCTGGCCCCCAGAGTGGGTGCGCTGCTCTGAAGGAACTGTTGAGGTTCGCGGTGATAGGAAGGAGTTAGTGAAGGTCCCAGAGATTAGCATGTAGACATTAAATGGGCAAATTGGGAGCATTTCTTTCTGACTTCATTCTAACGATCCCCAAGCGTGCACACGGTGACACACACTTCCCTCCTTTTCCGAGGAAACGCCCCCTCCTCCCGCCAGGCCTGCCTGGACACTCCTCACCTCCACCCCCGCCCCCATCCCCGCGTAGCGTGTAGCCAGGCAGTAAGGACCGGCGGGGGCGGGAAGTGCGCGCAGACCCCGGATCCCCGCTCCCTCAGGAGGCGTGGCACAGAGGGGCGTGGCGAGGCGAGGCCCCGCCCTGCCAGTGGCGGCGCCTGCCCAGGTGGAGGTCCACGAGCAGCCGGCCCTCGGGCCCAGGGGCGGGGCGTGCAGGCGCAAGGCCGGGGTGGGGTGAGGGCGGAGGTGGCAGAGGGGTGGCCGCGGAGGGGGAGGGCCTGGCGCAATGCCCTGCAGCTGGCGGTGGGTGGGGCCGCCGCTTTCCTCTGCCGACCGAGGCTGCTGACGGGAAAAGCCATCCGAGAGGGAGCGCCCCCGCCCAGATTCCCTCCACCCTGAACGTCTGCGGGGTTTTAGGGCCGAGTAAACCAAGCGAAGCTCAGGGCCGTGTTATAGACCCATGTGGAGATTTTCAGATTGGCCTTCGAGGCTCCTTTCTGCCAACTACCGGCTCTGTGACCACAGGCGTCGCTTAGCCTGGCCTGTTTCCGCACTCTTCGAGAGGCTTGCGGCCTGCGAGTAGCCACGAAGAAAAGAGTTCACGACCCAATCACTACCTGCCTAGTGAGTATTCAGAACACCCGAGTCACGCCCTTGCCCTCAGGGAGCAAGTGCCCGCGCTGAGCAAGATGAAAGTTACACTGCGGGTTAGTGCCAGGGCCCCTGTGTGAGCTTGGACCTCCGTTTCCTCGTAAGCGCACAGAATATGCTTCGAAGGTAACAAGAAGGAAGTGTGGACCCACGTTCATGACAGGAGTCCCAGGTGTGGGCGTTTATGTAAAGTTCATTTCTGAGTAGCCAGGATGGGGCGGGGGTGGAGCGGGGGAGGGGGTGGTGGGGTGCAAACAGACCAGACGAGCCAGGTTGCATACCAGCAGATAGAGGCCAATTAACACTCTATCCGCTAGCCAGGGAGAAGGGCTACAGTTGCTAATTTATTGCACACGCTTCTGGTTATCCCTGCCTTGAAAGTCTTCCTGGATGTGATTTTCCCGATCTCTCTAGTTGGTAGTGTTTTGGAAACCACTGGTTCTGCATTGATGCTTACTTACCCTTAGTCTTGTTGCAATGCTGATGGTGATGAAGCAAATGTGACTGATCTGTATTTGAAGCGGTTATGAGTGTACTGGATTAATTCGGGGTGAAATTGTCATTACTCAGCAGGAGAACTGGCAAAACCAGATGTTCAACAGTTACTGGGGCTTCATGTTGAAAGCTTGAAAAATATTCATGTTCTGTGCTGTATTACCTTCTTGGTCTTAGTAATGCCCCTGCCTCCATCGTCTCTAGGGTGGTCTTTAAAAGCTTTTCTGAAATTTTTTTGGACATTTTGACCTTAATCTCACCTTTTCCTACCAGTAACTGCTTTAAGATCCTGTTGCTGCAAGAGTTAGGGAAAATCCATTTGTAATATTATTTAGAGGAGGATGACCACACCCTGACTTCTGCTGAGTGTTGAGTAAATCAAACTACTGTTCTTTCTGGAAAAAACCTGCAGCTCAAACTGGGATTAGGGATAAAGAAACCCAGCTGGATTTTGCCCCTGAGTGCCTGTGGTAGCTTCTGTTTGTGGTGTGTTTATCATAAAACCTGCCTTGTGAGAATGTGACTAGCTTTTTGTAAGCCTGCCAGTGGCTACATATGATCTCTGATGCCTTGCTAAGATATATACAAATAACTGATGGGTCCTAACCCCCTTCAGGTGAAAGAAAGTTAAAGTTAAGTCACTCAGTCGTGTCTGACTCTTTGCGACCCGTTGAGCTATAGCCTACCAGGCTCCTCCATCCATGGGATTCTCCAGGCAAGAATTCTGGAGTGGGTTGCCATTTCCTCCTTCCTCCAGGGGATCTTCCCAACCTGGGATCGAACCCAGGTCTCCCACATTGCAGGCAGACGCTTTGACCTCTGAGCCACCAGGAAAGCCCCTTAAATGACTGACAAATGTTTGCAAAAGTCAATGGTCTGCCTACACAGTGGCTCCTTGTTGGAAAAAGTGACCCTTTGGTTGATATTATCTATGATTTGATAATTTAAAAATATACTATTGAAAGCATATGATAGAGTCCAGAGTTTGACTTTTTCATTTATTTTCTTCTTTTTGTTTCAATTTTTTAAGCAGTTGTTGTAAAATTTACTTGCTGATGGTACAGTTTCTTGAATTTGGCTTCAACAAGCTAGTTGTCCTTGGTCTCATTTTTCCAGTTCAACATATATTATTTAACTGAGAGTACAGTATGCTGAATAAGTGCAACAATCATAAGAAATAGTCACTGAAAATGTACCATTTCCATTTAATATTAATGTTTATCATTTATATCCACTTTATTTCACCATTTTGGATACTTGGGAGTAATACAGTGTTTGTGTTCTTTCATCTCAGGAGATTTATGACTTGTTTCCTCTATTTTTCTTAAGAGAAAAGAGTCTTTCTGAAAAGTGAAGCCTTTTAATTGCGGTAGAAATCCAGACTATTTATAATGTTGCATTGAGAAATAGTAGTCTCCTTTAACATTTTTGTTGTTTTTTTCTTTGTTTCAAATGATCAGCTCTTGCAATGTTAGTGTGGCCCTTAGCCAAAGCCAATTATTTCTTACTTTAATAAAGGGGTCAGGAATTTTAATTTAATAAATAGCAAGTACTTCAGAATCTCCTCATAAAATTGATACTAGATGACAAGGATTGTAGACTTCAGAAAAGGAAAGGTAAATTTGTGTCTATCCTGTGCTTCATTAAAATAAAAATTAAAAATATAGGGAATTAGTAGTAGTAGGAAGCACTGATGGATAAAAATAAACCCTTAGACTTTGAGCAACATGGGTTAATTAATGATACATATATGTATATGATGATATTTATATGTGTATGTACTATTTGATTTACAAAATTCTTTCACTTTATCTCTTCTCATCACGTCTATATCATTTTGATATAGGTCTTGCTTAATATCATTTTGATATAGGTCTTGCTTAATATTTTGATATAAGTCTTGCTTAAGCCATTGAAGATAAGAAAAAATTTCAAATAAAGAAAAAAAAAAAAAAAACCAGAGAAGGCAAAAGAAAATTGCCCCGGGTCTTCTGAGTCCAAGTCCTATAATAAACAATATAAAAAGACGTGGTGGGCAATGAATATTTTTGACTGAGACCACTGTCAGTACTGGAGAAGGGAATGGCAAACCACTTCAGTATTCTTGCCTTGAGAACCCCATGAACAGCATGAAAAGGCAAAAAGATAGGACACTGAAAGATGAACTCCCCAGGTTGGTAGATGCCTAATATGCTACTGGAGATCAGTGGAGAAATAACTCCAGAAAGAATGAAGGGATGGAGCCAAAGCAAAAACAACACCCAGTTGTGAATGGAACTGGTGACGGAAGCAGGGTTCGATGCTGTAAAGAACAATATTGCATAGGAACCTGGAATGTTAGGTCCATGAATCAAGGCAAATTGGAAGTGGTCAAACAGGAGATGACAAGAGTGAACATTGACATTCTAGGTATCAGTGAACTAAGATGGACACTGGAATGGGTGACTTTAACTCAAATGACCATTATATCTACTACTGTGGGCAGGAATCCCTTGGAAGAAATGGAGTAGCCATCATAGTCAACAAAACAGTCCGAAATGCAGCACTTGGATGCAATCTCAAAAACGACAGAATGACCTCTGTTTATTTCCAAGGCAAACCGTTCAATATCACGGTATTGATATTGTTACTGGTCTATGCCCCGACCAGTAACGCTGAAGAAGCTGAAGTTGAACAGTTTTATGAAGACCTACAAGACCTTCTAGAACTAACATCAAAAAAGATGTCCTTTTCATTATAGGGGACTGGAATGCAAAAGTAGGAAGTCAAGAAACACCTGGAGTAACAGGCAAATTTGGCTTTCAAGTACAGAATGAAGCAGGGCAAAGGCTAATAGAGTTCTGCCAAGAAAATGCACTGGTCATAGCAAATACCCTCTTCCAACAACACAAGAGAAGACTCTACACATGGACATCACCAGACAGTCAACACTGAAATCAGATTGATTATATTCTTTGCAGCCAAAGATGGAGGAGCTCTATACAGTCAGCAAAAACAAGACCGGGAGCTGACTGTGGCTCAGATTATGAACTCCTTATTGCCAAATTTAGACTGAAATTGAAGAAAGTGGAGAAAACCACTAGACCATTCAGGTATGACCTGAATCAAATCCCTTATGACTATACAGTGGAAGTGAGAAATAGATTTAAGGGACTAGATCTGATAGAGTGCCTGATGAACTATGGACAGAGGTTCGTGACATTGTACAGGAGACAGGAATCAAGACCATCCCCAAGAAAAATAAATGCAAAAAAGCAAAATGGCTGTCTGAGGAGGCCTTACAAATAGCTGTGAAAAGAAGGGAAGTGAAAAGCAAAGGAGAAAAGGAAAGATATACCCATTTGAATGCAGAGTTCCAAAGAATAGCCAGGAGAGATAAGAAAGCCTTCCTCAGTGATCAATGCAAAGAAATAGAGGAAAACAATAGAATGGGAAAGACTAGAGATCTCTTCAAGAAAATTAGAAATACCAAGGGAACGTTTCATGCAAAAATGGGCTCAATAAAGGACAGAAATGGTAGGAACCTAACAGAAGCAGAAAATATTAAGAAGAGGTGGCATTAATACACAGAACTATACAAAAAAGATGTTCATGACCCAGATAATCACGATGGTGTGATCACTCACCTAGAGCCAGACATTCTGGAATGTGAAGTCAAGTGGGCCTTAGGAAGCATCACTGTGAACAAAGCTAGTGGAGGTGATGGAATTCCAGTTGAGCTATTTCAAATCCTGAAAGATGATGCTGTGAAAGTGCTGCACTCAATATGCCAGGAAATTTGGAAAACTCAGCAGTGGCCACAGGACTGGAAAAGGTCCATTTTCATTCCAATCCCAAAGAAAGGCAATGCCAAAGAATGCTCAAATTACCGTGCAAGTGCACTCATCTCACACGCTAGTAAAGTAATGCTTAAAATTCTCCAAGCCAGGCTTCAGCAATACGTGAACCATGAACTTCCAGATGTTCAAGCTGGTTTTAGAAAAGGCAGAGGAACCAGAGATCAAATTGCCAACATCCACTGGATCATCGAGAAAGCAAGAGAGTTCTAGAAAAACATCTATTTCTGTTTTATTGACTATGCCAAAGCCTTTGACTGTGTGAATCACAATAAACTGTGGAAATTTCTTCAAGAGATGGGAATACCAGACCACCTGACCTACCTCTTGAGAAACCTGTATGCAGGTCAGGAAGCAACAGTTAGAATTGGACGTGGAACAACAGACTGGTTCCAAAAAGGAAAAGGAGTATGTCAAGGCTGTATATTGTCACCCTGCTTATTTAACTTATATGCAGAGTACATCATGAGAAACGCTGGGCTGGAGGAAGCACAAGCTGGAATCAAGATTGCTGGGAGAAATATCAATAACCTCAGATATGCAGATGACACCACCCTTATGGCAGAAATTGAGGAAGAACTCAAGAGCCTCTTGATGAAAGTGAGAGGAGAGTGAAAAAGTTGGCTTACAGCTCAACATTCAGAAAACTCAGATCCTGGCATCCGGTCCCATCACTTCATGGCAAATAGATGGGGAAACAGGGGAAACAGTGGCTGACTTTATTTTTCTGGGCTCCAAAATCACTGCACATGTTGATTGCAGCCATGAAATTAAAGACGCTTACTCCTTGGAAGGAAATTTATGACCGACCTAGACAGCATATTAAAAAGCAGAGCCACTGGGAAGACCCAGAGGAATCGGGTGGAGAGGGAGGGGGGATCGGGATGGGGAATACGTGTAAATCTATTGCTGATTCATGTCAATGTATGACAAAACCCACTGAAAAAAAAAATTAATTAATTAATTAATTAAAAAAAAAAAGCAGAGCCATTACTTTGCCAACAAAGGTCCGTCTAGTCAAGGGTATGGTTTTTCCAGTGATCATGTATGGATGTGAGAGTTGGACTGTAAAGAAGGCTGAGCGCTGAAGAGTTGATGCTTTTGAACTGTGGTGTTGGAGAAGGCTCTTGAGAGTCCCTTGGACTGCAAGGAGATCCAACCAGTCCATCCTAAAGGGCATCAGTCCTGAATGTTCATTGAAGGGACTGACGTTGAAGGTGAAACTCCAGTATTTTGGCCACCTGATGAGAAGAGCTGACTCATTTGAAAGACCCTGATGCTGGGAAAGATTGGGGGCAGGAGGAGAAGGGGAAGACAGAGGATGAGATGGTTGGATGGCATCACCAGCTCGATGGACATGAGTTTGGGTGGACTCCAGGAGTTGGTGATGGACAGGGAGGCCTGGTGTGCTGCGGTTGAGGGGGTCGCAAAGAGTCGGACACGACTGAGCGACTGAACTGAACTGAACGGAATTGTCAGTACAGTCAGTATAGCTGAATTACACTTCTTTCTCTGTGTTGACTCCTCCATTCTGATTTGTACCTGTTTCTATTATTAAAATAAGGATTTCTGAATTTAACAGTAACAGGAATAGAGTGGTGAAAAAGATGTAAAGCAGCCCCAGCTCTCATGGGAGTTACAATTTAGACAGACTAGCAGAGAGCAAAATAACTTCAGTGTGGTAAGGGATAAAGAGCACACAGCCTAGCTTAGAGTGTCATGGAAAGATTCTCAGGAAAAGGATACCTTAGTTGAGGTCTGAAGGATAAGTAAAAGGCAAGTGAAGGCAGGAGGAGATGGATATTCTCAGTAAAGGAGCAGCATGTGAGAAGAGGATGCAGAGTGCATTCATTTTTCTAGTACCTGGAGAATAGTGTTAATCATTATAGATGTATGGGTGTGTTGGGGGCAGCGGCTTTGTTGAAGGGAGAAAGTGTGAAAGATGAGGATAGGTAAGGAAGAAGGAGTCAAATTCTTTGAATCTGTGAGTCAAGATTTTGGAAAGTAGGATAGGAGAAACCTGGGCACTTCAAGAGTGTAAATAGGAGGAACAACCATTAAGAGACCATTGCTGAGGTCCAGGTAAGACATGGTGGTTTTCAGGACCTGCAAAGGATATTGACATGGCAAATAAACAGGATGGAAAAGGGGAAATAATTGAAGAAATATGAGTAGAATGTTTTTCTTTAAAAAACAGGTTATTATTCTAGAACATAATTGGTAAAAACTTAAGTTGGCGTGTTGCTGCAGACCTTGAATCTTGACAGAGATATTTTTTTAATTGCATTTTTTTTAAATTTATTTTTTAATTGAAGGATAATTGCTTTACAGAATTTTGTTGTTTTCTGACAAACCTCAGCATGAATCAGCCATAGGTATACATATGTCCCCTCCCTCTGACCCTCCCTCCCGTCTCCCTCCCATCCCACCCTCTAGGCTGACACAGAGCCCCTGTGTGCGTTTCCTGAGCCACACAGCAGATTCCCGCTGGCTGTCTGTTTTACATATGGTGATGTAAGTTTCTATGTTATTCCTTCCATACATCTCACCCTCTCCTCCCCTCTCCACAGGTCCATAAGTCTGTTCTCTCTGTCTGTTTCTCCATTGCTGCCCTGTGAATAAGTTCTCCAGTACCATTCTTCTAGATTCCATATATATGTGTTAGGATACAGTATTTGTCTTTCTCTTTCTGACCAATTTCACTCTGTGTAATAGGCTCTAGGTTCATCCACCTCATTAGAACTGACTGAAATGCATTCCTTTTTTATGGTTGAATAATGGAGAAGGGGACGACAGAGGATGAGATGGTTGGATGGCATCACTGACTCAATGGACATGAGTTTGGGTAAATTGCAGTTCATGGGGTCGCAAACAGTTGGACATGACTGAGTGACTGAACTGAATATTCTGTTGTATATGTTGTGTACCACAGCTTCTTTATTCATTCATCTGTTGATGAACATCTAGGTTGCTTCCATGTTCTAGCTATTGTAAATAGTGCTGCAATGAACAATGGAATACGTGTCTTTTTCAGTTTTGGTTTCCTCAGGGTATATGCCTAGGAGTGGGATTGCTGGGTTATATGTTGGTTTTATTCCTAGTTTTTAAAGAAATCTTCATACCGTCTTCCATAGTGGCTGTTATCAGTTTACATTTCCGCCAACAGCAGACCTTGAATCTTTAACATGAAAGTGTTGATTTACAATATTATATTGCTTTCAGTTACACAGCATAGTGACTCAATATTTTTCAAGATTATACTCCATTTAAAGTTGTTATAAAATATTGACTGTATTCACCGTGCTATACAATATATCCTTCTAGCTATTTTATTTTTTATTGGAGTATAATTGCTTTACAATACAGTGTTAGTTTCTAGTGAATGAGCTGTGTGTGTGTACATATCCCTTCCCTCTTGGACTGCCTTCCCACCTCCCCCTCCCTTCTATGCCCATCTCATCCCACCCGGCTAGGTCACCATAGCGCCCTGGGCTGAACTCCCTGGGCTATACTGCATGTTCCCACTAGCTATCTGTTTTACCCTTGGTAGTATACGAATGTCAGTCTTAACCTCCCAGTTCTTCCCACCCTCCTCCCCCATGCCGTGTCCACATGTCCATTCTCTATCTCCGTGTCTCTATTCCTGCCCTGGAACTAGGTTCATCTGTACCATTTTTCTAGATTCCACTTACATGTGTTAATATATGACATTAGTTTTGTTTTTCTCCTTCTGACTTACTTCACTCTGTATGATAGTCTCTAGATCTACCCACATCTCTACAAATCACCCAGTTTTGTTCCTTTTTATGGCTGAGTAATATTTCATTGTATATACGTACCACATACTCATCTGTTGGTGGACACTTAGGTTGCTTCCATGTCCTAGCTGTTGTCAGTAGCGCTGCAGTGAACACTGGGGCACGTGTGTCTTTTTGAATTAGTTTTCTCAGGCTGTATAGCTCAGTTGGTAAAGAATCCGCTTGCAATGCATGAGACCCTGGTTCGATTCCTGAGTTGGGAGGATCTGCTGGAGAAAGGATAGGCTACTCACTCTGGTATTCTTGGGCTTCCCTTGTGGGTCAGCTGGTAAAGAATTTGTCTGCAACGCGAGAGACCTGGGTTTGATCCCTGGGTTGGGAAGATCCCTTGCAGAAGGGAAAGGCTGCCCACTCCAGTGTTCTGGCCTGGAGAATTCCATGGACTGTATAGTCCATGGGGTCGCAAAGAGTCGGACACAACTGAGTGACTTTCACTTTTACTTCTGGATGATGGCTGGATCATTAGTAGTTTTATATGCCCAGTAGTGGGATGGCTGGGTCTTTAGTAGTTCTATATTTTTAATTTTTTAAGGAACCTCCATATTGTTCTCCATAGTGGCTGTATCAATTTACATTCCGACCTACTGTGCAAGTGGGTTCCCTTTTCTCCATACTCTCTCCAGCATTTATTGTTTGTAGATTTTTTGATTATGGCCATTCTGTGTAGTGTGAGGTGATACCTTATTGTATTTTTATTTTTTCTCATTGTAGTTTTGATTTGTGTTTCTCTAATACTTAACCCCAGGTGGGTGAGTTTGGTTCCAGGGCTTGTGCAGACTTCATGGTGGGAGGCACTGGTGCCTGTCCACTGGTGAGTGGAGCTGGATTTTGTCACTCTGGTGGGCAGGGCTGTGTCAGGGGGCATGTCTCGAGGTGGCTGTGGGCTCAGGATGACTTGAGGCAGCCTGTCTGTTGATGAGTGGGGCTGTGTTTCCACCCTGTTGGTTCTTTGGCCTGAGGTGTCCCAGCACTGGAGCCTGCAGGCTGTTGAGTGGGGCCAGGTCTTGGTGCCAAGACAGGACTTCCAGGAAAGCTCCCTCCAAAAGTATTGCCTAGGGTCCTCTACCACCAGTGTTCTTGGCCCTGCAGTGGGCCACAGCGGACCCCTGCCTTACCAGGAGACTCTCCAGGTCCTGCAGGTACATCTGGCCCAGACTCCTGGGGCATGCATGCTCAGTTGCACAGTCGTGTCTGACTCTTTGCAACCCCACAGGCTGTAACTCGCCAGGCTCCTCTGTCCATGGAATTTTCTGGGTAAGAAAACTGAAGTGGATTGTCATTTCCTCCTCCAGGGGGTCTTCTCTACCCAGGGATTGAACCCATGTCTCCTGTGTCTCCTGCACTGCAGGCAGATTCTTTACCACTGAGCCATCAGGAAAGCCCTGAGGAGTCACTGATTTGCCCTGGTTCCCACTGTATGTGAAACCTTGTGTGCATCGTTCAAGAGTGGAGTCTCTATTTCCCCCAATTCCATGGAGCTCCTACACTCAAGCCTGCTGGCCTTCAAAGCCAAATGGGGGCTCTGCCTCCTGATACCAGACCCCCAGGCTGGGGGGTCTGATGTGGAGCTCAGAACTTTCACTCCTGCAGGAGACCCTCTGCGATATAATTATTGTCCAGTTTGTGGATCACCCACACAGTAGGTGAGCTTCCCAGGTGGTGCTAGTGGTAAAGAACCTGCCTGCTAGTGCAGGTAGATGTAAGAGACGCAGGTGCAATCCCTGGGTCAGAAAGATCCCCTGGAGGAGGCATGGCAACCCACTCCAGTATTCTTGCCTGGAGAATCCCATGGACAGAGGAGCCTGACAGGCTGCAGTCCATCGGGTTGCACATTGAACCACAGGGTTCAATCCGTAGAGTTGACCACGACTGAAGGGACTTAGCAGGCACACATAGGTCGGTAGGGATTGGCTAGTACTGTGAAGGTTCCCCTCCTACAGTCTGGTTGTGGCTTCTTCTTTGTCTTTGGATGTAGAATATCCTTTATTGGTAGGTTGCAGTCTTTTTTTGTTGATAGTTGTTCAGCAGTTAATTGTGGTTTTCATGAGAGGAGGTAAGTTCAAGTCCTTCTGCTCCTCCATCTTGTCTGCAGTCCCACTGTTATCTCAGTCTCTAATTGCTTTTATTAAATAGGCTCCTTCCAGTGTTTTCCAAACCTGTGGTGGCTCCTGATGAGGTTTTCTGGGTCCTCTTTAAAGATGAACGTCCACTGTGGTCACTCAGAGTAACCTTGAGGTTCTTGTATACTAGAAAGCCAGAGATCTGGGGTGTGCTAAGCATCAGAAATGGCCCAGAGTGAAGATTCCAGTAGGCTCTTGTGGATTTCTTAATATTTTTAGTGGACTCCATAATTTGGCTTCTGTATCCATCACCCTAACCCAGGAGAAACTGCCCAAAATTCACTGCACAAGCAATGCAGAACAGTGCAGGTTCTCTGCTCTTGGGTGAGCTGAGGCCAGAACTGCCACCAAAATCAAACCTTCTGGGCTGCTGACTTTTTCTTTTTTGTCCTTTAACTTAAAAAAAATATTTATTTCTCTATTTTTAACACCAAACACATTTTGTATTGGGATATAGCGAATTAGCAATGCTGTGGGAGTTTCGGGTGAACAGCGAAGGGACTCAGCCATGCATACACATGTAACTTTGTACTGTGTGAGTGCTTAGTCGCTCAGTCATGTCCAACTCTTTGCAACCCTATGAAGTTGAACCTGCCAGACTCCTCTGTCCATGGAATTTTTCAGGCAAGAGTTTTCTCTCTCTAGGGGATCTTCCTGACCTACAGATCGAACCCGCTAGCGTCTCCTGCATTGGCAAGTGGATTCTTTACCACTGCACCACCTGGGAAGCCCACATTTTGTCTTGGAGTATAGCCAATTAACAATGTTGTGATAGTTTCAGGTCAATAGCAAAGGGGCACAACCGTACATATATATATATCCATTCCCCCCTAAACTCCCCTCCCATCCATTCTGCCACGTAACATTGAGCAAAACTCTGTGCTGTATAGTAGTTCCTTGTTGGTTATCCATTTTAAATATAGCAGTGTGTACATGTCTATCCCAAACTCCCTAACTATCCCTTCCCCCATCCTGTGTTTTATTTAGTATAGTAAGAACATAAAACACATAAGATGAGACCTATTCTCGTAATAGATTAGCGTACAGTGCTAACTGCAAGCACAATGTTATGTAGCCGATCTCTAGAACTTTTTGATCTTACATGACTGGAAATGTATACCCATTGAATAACGACTCCCCGTTTCCTCTTTTCCTTCAGACTCTGGCTGCCACCATACTCTGTCTGCTTAGTTAACTTTAGATAACTTATATAAGTGGAAAATGCAGTATTTGTTCTGGCTGGCTTTTTCACTTTGTATAATGCCCTCCTGTTTCATCCATTTTGTAGCCTACAAAAGGATATCCTTCTCTTTATGGCTGAATAATATTTCACTGTCTGTGTGTGCTGTATTTTCTTTATCCATTCATCTGTTGACTAATAGTTATTTCCACCTTTTAGCACTTGTGACCAGTGCTTCAGTGAACATGGGAGTACATATAGCTCTTAGAGATCTTGATCTCATTTCTCTTGGATAAATACCAAGAGATTGGTATTGCTGGATCATATGGTAGTTCTATTTTTGATTTTTGAGTAACCTCTATACCATTTTGCATAGTGGCTGTGCCATCCATCATTCTCACCATCAGGGCACTACGGTTCCAGTTTCTCTACAGCCTCACCAACACGTGTTATTTTGTTTTCTTGATAATGGCCATCCTGAGAGGTGTAAGGTGATATCTCATTGTGGTTTTGATTTGCGCTTTCCTGATGGTGAGCATCTTGTCATATACCTGTTGGCTATTTGCAGATCTTCTTTGGAGAAATGTCTTCCCAGATCTTTTGTCCATTTTGACCAGGTTATTCATTCTTTTTTGCTGTTGAATTATGCTAGTTCCTTATATGGTTTGAATATTAATCTCCTATCAGTTTGCAGATACTTTCTTCCTTTTCATAGATTGCCTTTTGAGTCTTGATTGTTTACTTTGTGGTGCAGAAGCTTTTTAGTTTGATGTAGCCTCACTCATCTATTTTGCTTTTCTTGCCTGTCCTTTTTGGCATTCAAATCAGTGCCAAGACCACTGTCATGAAGCTTTTCCTCTATGTTTTCTTTTTGGAGTTTTACAGTTTCAGATCTTATATATAAATTTTTAATACCTTTTAAGTTGATGTTTGTGTACAGTCCAGTTTCATTCTTTTGCCTGTGGATATCCACTTTTCCCAGCCTCTTTTGTTGGAGACTGTCCTTTCTCACATACACAGGACTGGGAAATAGACCCTTGGAGGGCACAAACAGAACCTTGTATACACCAGGACCCAGGAGAAAGGAGCAGTGACCCCGCAAGAGACTGACCCACTCTTGCCTGGGAGTGTCAGGAGTCTCTAGCGGAGACGTGGGTCGGCGGTGGCCTGCTGCAGGGTCGGGGGCACTGAGTGTAGCCATACATGCATGGGACCTTTTGAAGGAGGTCGCATTATCTTACCTCCACCATAGTTTGGCCCCAGGTAAATAACAGGGAGGGAACACAGCTCTACCCATCAGAAGAAATTGGATTAAAGATTTACTGAACATGGCCCTGCCCATCAGAACAAGACCCAGTTTCCCCCCAGTCAGTCTCTCCCATCAGAAAGCTTCCATAAGCCTCTTATCCTTCTCCATCAGAGGGCAAACAGACTGAAAATCACTACCACAGAAAACTAACCCATCTGATCACATGGACCACAGCCTTGTCTAACTCAATGAAACTATGAGCCATGCCATGAAGGGCCATCCAAGACGGATGGGTCATGGTGGAGAGTTGTGAGAAAATGTGGTCCACTGGAGAAGGGAGTGGCAAACCACTTCAGTATTCTTGCTTTGAGAACCCCATGGACAGTATGAAACGGCAAAAAGATAGGACACTGAAAGATGAACTCCCCAGGTTGGTAGATGCCCAATATGCTACTGGAGATCAGTGAAGAAATAACTCCAGAAAGAATGAAGAGATGGAGCCAAACAAAAACAACACCCAGTTATGGATGTGACTGGTGATAGTAGCAAAATCTGATGCTGTAAAGAGCAATACTGCAGAGGAACCTGGAATGTTAGGTCCATGAATCAAGGCAAATTGGAAGTGGTCAAACAGGAGATAGCAAGAATGAATATCAACAATTTAGGAATCAGAGAACTAAAATGGACTGGAATGGGTGAATTTAACTCAGATGACCATTATGTCTACTACTGTGGGCAGGAATCCCTTAGAAGAAATGGAGTAGCCATCATAGTCAACAAAACAGTCAAAAATGCAGTACTTGGGTGCAGTCGCAAAAACAACAGAAGGATCTGTTTGTTTCCAAGGCAAACCATTCAGTATCATGGTAATCCAAGTCTATACCCTGACCACTAATGCTGAAGAAGCTGAAGTTGAATGGTTCTATGAAGACCTGCAAGACCTTCTAGAACTAACATCCAAAAAAGATGCTATTTTCATTATACGGGACTGGAATGCAAAGGAGAAAGTCAAGAAACACCTGGAATAACAGGCACATTTGGCCTTGGAGTACGAAATGAAGGAGGGCAACACTAACAGAGTTTTTCCAAGAGAACGCACTGGTCATAGCAAACACCCTCTTCCAATAACACACAAGAAGATTCTATACATGGACATCACCAGATGGTCAATACAAAAATCAGATTGATTATATTCTTTGAAGCCAAAGATGGAGGAGCTCCGTACAGTCAGCAAAAACAAGACTGGGAGATGACTGTGGCTCAGATCATGAACTCCTTATTGCCAAATTCAGACTTAAATTGAAGAAAGAAGGGAAAACCACTAGGCCATTCAGATATGACCTAAATCAAATCCCTTACGATTATACACTGGAAATGGGAAATAGATTCAAGGGATTAGATCTGATAGACATAGTGCCTGAAAAACTATGGACGGAGGTTGGTGACTTTGTACAGAAGACAGGGATCAAGACCATCACCAAGAAAAAGAAATGCAAAAAAGCAAAATGATTGTCTGAGGAGGCCTTACAAATAGCTGTGAAAAGAAGAGAAGTGAAAACCAAAGCAGAAAAGGAAAGATACACCCATTTGAATGCAGAGTTCCAAAGAATACCAAAGAGAGATAAGAAAGCCTTCCTCAGTGATCAGTGCAAAAAAATAGAGGAAAACAATAGAATGGGAAAGTCTCAAGATCTCTTCAAGAAAATTAGAGATACCAAGGGAATATTTCATGCAAAGATGGGCACAATAAAGGACAGAAATGGTATGGATCTAACAGAAGCAGAAGATATTAAGGAGAGGTGGCAAGGATACACAGAAGAACTATATGAAAAAAATCTTCATGACCCAGATAATCACAGTGGTGTCATCACTCACCTAGAGCCAGACATCCTGGAATGTGAAGGCAAGTGGACCTTAGGAAGCATCACTGTGAACAAAGCTAGTGGAGGTGATGGAATTCCAGTTGAGCTATTTCAAATCCTAAAAGATGATGCTGTGAAAGTGCTGCACTCAATATGCCAGCAAATTTGGAAAACTCAGCAGTGGCCACAGGACTGAAAAAGGTCACTTTTCATTCCAATCCCTAAGAAAGGCAATGCCAAAGAATGCTCAAACTACCACACAATTGCACTCATCTCACATGCTAGTAAAGTGATGCTCAAAATTCTCCAAGTGAGGCTTCAACAGTATGTTAACCATGAACTTCCAGATATTCAAGCTGGATTTAGAAAAGGCAGAGGAACCAGAGATCAAATGGCCCACATCTGCTGGATCATCAAAAAAGCAAGAGAGTTGGCTTAGAATTCAACATTCAGAAAACTAAGATCATGGCATCTGGTCCCATCACTTCATGGCAGATAGATGAGGAAACAGCGGAAATAGTGACAGACCATTTTTTGGGGCTCCAAAATCACTGCAGATGGTGACTGCAGCCATGAAATTAAAAGACGCTTACTCCTAAGAAGAAAAGTTATGACCAACCTAGATAGCGTATTAAAAAGCACACATTACTTTGCCAACAAAGGTCTGTCTAGTCAAAGCTCTGGTTTTCCCAGTAGTCATGTATGGATGTGAGAGTTGGACTATAAAGAAAGCTGAGCCCCGAAGAATTGATGCTTTTGAACTGTGGTGTTGGAGAAGACTCTTGAGAGTCCCTTGGACTGCAAGGAGATCCAACCAGTTCATCCTAAAGGAAATCAGTCCTGAATATTTATGGCAAGGACTGATTCTGAAGCTGAAACTCCAATATTTTGGCCACCTGGTGCGAAGAACTGACTCTTTTGAAAAGACCCTGATGCTGGGGAAGATTGAAGGCAGGTCGAAAAGGGGTTGACAGAGGATGAGATGGTTGGATAGCATCACTGATTCTATCGGTGAGTTTGAGTAAGTTCTGGGAGTTGGCGATGGACAGGGAGGCCTGGCGTGCTGCTGTCCATGGGGTTGCAAAGAGTCGGACATGACTGAAAAACTTAACTGAACTCATCCTTTCTCCAGTATGTATTTTTGTTATGTCTGTTGAAGATCAACTGACCAAATATGAAGACGATGTGATACTGGTGATAGGAAGGACACATAGGCTAGTGGAATGGAATAAGAAGTCCATAAATAGATTACACAAACGTCGTCAATTGACTTTGGACAAATATGCGAAGATAACTCATTGGGGGTAAAGATAGTCTTTTTAAAAACTTGGTGCTAGAATAATTTACATCTATATTTTAAGGAAAGAACCTTGACTCATACCTTGTACATATACAAGAATTAACTAAAAATGTATCTTAGACCAAAATGTAAAATTTAAAACTATAAGCTGCTCTTGAGCTTCCTGTCCTATATGTTAGCCACATGTGGTTATTTTAAATTTAAAGAATTAAAACTAAATACGTTTTAACAATTGAGCTTCTTAGTTGTTCCAGCCACATGTCAAGTCCTCATTGGCCATGTGTGGCTAACTAAAGCTGTTGTATTGATTAACTTAGATTTCAGCATATTTCTCTCACCACAGAATACACTCTTCTACACCACTGTTGTAGAAGAAAACATAGGAGAAAATCTTTGGGATTGTAGTTGGGCAAAGATTTCTTGGGTTACAAAAATTGTGACCATAAAAGAAAAAAATGGATAAATTAGTTTTTATCAAAATTAAAAATTTATGATTGTTGAAAAGCTCTGCTAAGAAAATGAAAAGCCACAGACTAGGAAAGAAATATTTTCAAAACATATTTGCTAAAGAATTGACAACCAGAATATTGTCTGAGGAGGCCTTACAAATAGCTGTGAATAGAAGAGAAGCAAAAACCAAAGCAGAAAAGGAATGATATTCCCATTTGAATGCAGAGTTCCAAAGAATACCAAAGAGAGATAAGAAAGCCTTCCTCAGTGATCAGTGCAAAAATTAGAGGAAAACAATAGAATGGGAAAGTCTCAAGATCTCTTCAAGAAAATTAGAGATACCAAGGGAACGTTTAATGCAAAGATGGGTACAATCAAGGACAGAAATGGTATGGATCTAACAGAAGCAGAAGATATTAAGGAGAGGTGGCAAGGATACACAGAAGAACTATATGAAAAAAATCTTCATGACCCAGATAATCACAATGGTGTCATCACTCACCTAGAGCCAGACATCCTGGAATGTGAAGGCAAGTGGACCTTAGGAGCGTCACTGTGAACAAAGCTAGTGGAGGTGATGGAATTCCAGTTGAGCTATTTCAAATCCTAAAAGATGATGCTGTGAAAGTGCTGCACTCAATATGCCAGCAAATTTGGAAAACTCAGCAGTGGCCACAGGACTGGAAAAAGTCACTTTTCATTCCAATCCCTAAGAAAGGCAATGCCAAAGAATGCTCAAACTACCACACAATTGCACTCATCTCACATGCTAGTAAAGTGATGCTCAAAATTCTCCAAGTGAGGCTTCAACAGTACATGAACCGTGAACTTCCAGATATTCAAGCTGGATTTACAGAAGGCAGAAGAACCAGAGATCAAATTGCCAACATCCGTTGGGTCATCGGAAAAGCAAGAAAGTTCCAGAAAAATATCTACTTCTGCTTTATTGAATATGCCAAAGCCTTTGACTGCATGAATCACAACAAACTGTGGAAAATTCTTAGAGATGGGAATACCGGACCACCTGGCCTGCCTCTTGAGAAATCTGTATGCAGGTCAGGAAGCAACAGTTAGAATTGGACATGGACCAACAGACTGTTTCCAAATAGGGAAAGGAGTACATCAAAGCTGTATATTATCACCCTGCTTATTTAACTTATATGCAGAGTACATCATGAGAAATGCTGGGCTGGATGAAGCACAAACTGGAATCAAGATTGCTGGGAGAAATATCAATAACCTCAGATATGCAGATGACACCACCCTTATGGCAGAAAGTGAGGAAGAACTAAAGAGCCTCTTGATGAAAGTGAGAGGAGACTGAAAAAGTTGGCTTAAAGCTCAACATTCAGAAAACTAGGATCATGGCATCCAGTCCCATCACTTCATGGCAAATAGATGGGGAAACAGTGGGAACATTGACAGACTTTATTTTTTGGGGCTCCGAAATCACTGCAGATGATGACTGCAGCCATGAAATTAAAAGACACTTGCTCCTTGGAAGAAAAACTATGACCAACCTAGACAGCGTATTAAAAAGCAGAGACATTACTTTGCCAACAAAGGTCTATCTAGTCAAAGCTATGGTGTTTCCAGTAGTCATGTATGGATGTGAGAGTTGGACTGTAAAGAAAGCTGAGCCCCGAAGAATTGATGCTTTTGAACTGTGGTGCTGAAGAAGACTCTTGAGTGTCCCTTGGACTGCAAGGAGATCCAACCAGTCCATCTTAAAGGAAATCAGTCCTGAATATTCATTGGAATGACTGATGGTGAAGCTGAAACTCCATTACTTTGGCCACCTGATGCGAAGAACTGACTCTCTTGAAAAGACCCTGATGCTGGAAAAGATTGAAGGCAGGAGAAAAAGGGGTTGATAGAGGATGAGATGGTTGGATGGCATCACCGATTCAATGGACATGAGTTTGAGTAAACTCCCTGATGGACAGGGAGGCCTGGCGTGCTGCAGTCCATGGGGTCGCAAAGAGTTGGACGCGACTGAGCGGCTGAACTGAACTGACAACCAGAATCTTTAAATTTTTTTCAAAGTAATATCAAAGAAATTTAAAAGTGAGCAATAAGTTTGGAAAAATAGTTCACTGTAGAAGATATGAATGGCATATTATTTAAATGTTCTAATCTTACACATCTTTTGTTGTTTGCTTGTTTAATCAACAAGGGTTATCTGGGTGGGATGTTTTTGGCACACTCTTGTTCTCTTTGTACCTTGATGAATTTTAACTTGTTTTTGAAATGTTAATTCTTACAGGTAAAACCCTAGTCAGTAAAAACTCTAATAAGGTGTGTCTGTGTGTGTGTGTGTGTCTAAAAGTAAACACATTTTTAATAGTTTTTTTTCTGGTTCTCCAAGAGTAGCAGTAGTGAAAGTAAAAGAAAGCCACAGACTGTCTTGGCAATCCTTTGTAGTAGCTTCGTCATTCTATACGGTCATGCTGATTAACTGACTTGTTCAGCCTGTTTGGACCAGAAGAAAATATAACTTTTCCAGTTGTATTCAAATCCATCAGGCATGAAAACAGATTGGTGATTTGTTCTTCTTGTCTTGTCTTAAACATGAGCAACTGCCTGGTTTCTGCTTAGGCAAATGTGGTAGGTGGAATAATGGGCCCCTCAAGGATGTTCATGTCCTAATGCCTAGGCCTTGTGAATATATTACCTTCCATGGCAAAAGGGATTTGGCAGATGTCGTTATGTTGAGGATGTTGAGATAGGGAGACTTCCTGGATTAGTCACATGGGACCAGTGTCATCATAAGAGTCCTAGTAAGTAAAAGAGGAAGGCATAGCATCACCGTCAGTGTGGTACAGGCTGTGAGGGATTTGATCAGCCATTTCTAGCTTTGCAGGTGGGAGCAGGCAAGGAGCCAAGGAATGCAGGCAGCTTTAGAAGTTGAAAAAGGGAAGGAAATGAATCTCCCCTAGGGCCTCCTGAAGGCTTTAACCCTGTCAACTCATTTAAGACTTTGATAACCAGAAGCTTAAGGTAATTTTAAAGTTTTGGAAAATTTGTTAATAGTAGCAAGAGAAAACAAATGCAGTGTATCTATAGGACTGTTGTTTGTAAGTTCTAAAAGACAGGCATTTCTTTAAAAGTAGAAAAAATCCTTTTTTTTTTTTTTTTTTTTTGAGTCTCACTGCCAGCCCTCCTAGACTCCCCAGTGGGCACATTTCTGACCCAGATCCTCCTAATCACTGTGAAATGATACTCAGCTCAAAAAGTAAGTACAGTGCATGTGCTAAGGACAAAGGCGTTGTGACACAACCCAGACGTTAGCAGTTCTCAGAATATGGGCCATGGACAGCCTGCATCAGAGCTCCTGGGGAGCAGGTTACTTCAGGCCTGGACCTTTACCCCTTTCCACTAGTTTTTTTCATGTCAAGTTTAGTGAACAAATTATATTTGTTTATAGCAAAATATACCCTTCTTAGGTTACAGTACTATGAATTTTGAAAGGTTTGTATAATCAAGTAACTGCCAATACACTGAGGTTATTTCCATCACCCAGAATGTTTCACTTGTGTCCCTTTGTAATAAATTTCCTCTCCGTACTGCCTGTCTCTAGCAACCACTGACCTGATTTCCGTTCCTGCAGGTTTTTTCGAGAATGTCATATCCATGGAATGACACACCATGTAGCCTTTTGAGTCTGATTTACTTTGTTTAACATAATCCTTTTGAGATTCATCCACATTGGGTGTATGTTCACATGTAAAGAAACCATGCTTCTGTGTTACCCAAAATGGCCATAATTTTTTTTTAAAGTATTTACTTGGCTGTGCTGATTTTTAGCTGTGGCGTGCAGGATCTTTAGTTGTGGCATGTGGGATCTAATCTGACCAGGGATCAAACCCAAGTCTCCTGTATTAGGAGCCTGGAGTCTTAGCCACTGAACCACCAGGGAAGTCCTGGCCGTAATTTCTTGATGTGTTTTGTCTCTTTTGGTATGATCTGAGAGGTGTCATAATCATCCCCGGATGGTTGAGGGGTTGTCTTTTAGCCTGGTTGGATGAGGGAGTCAGGTGGAGAGAAGGGTGTGGAGGTGCAGGTGGGTCCAGAGGACAGGTGCATACAGAGAACACAGTTATAGGTTTATCTTTTTCAAGAATTGAAAGAGGGGAGAAGATCATGGTTGCCTGATCATGGCTCAGACAGTAAAGAATCTGCCTACAATGCAGGAGGACCCAGATTCGATCCCTGGGTCAGGAAGATCCCCTGAAGAAGGGAATGGCAACCTACTCCAGTACTCTTGTGTGAAGAACTCCATGGACAGAGGAGCCTGGTGGGCTACAGTCCATGGGGTCACAAAGAGTCAGACACAACTGAGCGACTAAAACACATAGAGGGAACAGTAGGGGATGTTTAGAGTTGTGGAGCAGGACTCATTGAGTATTGGTTAGTTATAAGATTCAGTGGTCTGTAGCAAAAGGAGTGGTGACTGCTTGATCTTTTATTGTCTGTGCAACTCCTTTTGGCCACTGCTAAACTATTGTTGTTCAGTCGGTCAGGCGTGTCTGACTCTATGTGACCCCATGGACTGCAGCACGCCAGGCTTCCCTGTCTTTCACCATCTCCCAGAGCTTGCTCAAACTCACGTCCATTGAGTCAGTGATGTCATCCACCATCTTGTCCTATGTCATCCCCTTCTCCTCCTGCCTTCAATTTTTTCCAACATCGGGGTCTTTTCTAATGAGCTGGCTTTTTGCATCAGGTGGCCTAAGTATTGGAGCTTCAATTTCAGCATCAGTCCTTCTAATGAATATTCAGTATTGGTTTCTTTTAGGATTGACTGGTTTTACCTCTTTGCCATCCAAGAGACTCTCAAGAGTCTTCTCCAACACCACAGTTCAAGAGAATCAGTTCTTTGGCCTTCAGCCTTCTTTATGGTCCAACTCTCACATCCATACATGACTATTGGAAAAACCATAGCGTTGACTAGGCAGACCTCTGTCAGCAAAGTAATGTCTCTGCTTTCTAATATGTTGTCTAGGTTGGTCATAGCTTTTCTTCCAAGGAGTAAGTGTCTTTTAATTTCATGGCTGCAGTCACCGTCTGCAGTGATTTTGGAGCCCAAGAAAATAAAGTCCATCACTGTTTCCATTGTTTCCCCATCTATTTGCCCTGAAGTGATTGGACCGGATGTGATGATCTTCATTTTTTGAATGTTGAGTTTTAAGCCAGCTTTTTCACTCTCCTCTTTCACTTTCATCAGGAGGCTCTTTAGTTCTTCTTCGCTTTCTGCCATAAGGGTGGTGTCATCTGCGTATCAGAGGTTATTGATATTTCTCCTGGCAATCTTGATTCCAGCTTGTGCCTCATCCAGCCAGGCATTTCTCCTGATGTACTCTGCATATAAGTTAAATAAGCAGGGTGACAATATACAGCCTAGATGTATTCCTTTCCCAGTTTTTAACCAATCTGTTATTTCATGGCCATTCTAACTGTCCTTCTTGACCTGCATACAGATTTCCCAGGAGGCAAATTAGGTGGTCTGGTATTCCTATCTCTCAGAATTTTCCACAGTTTGTTGTGGTCCACATAGTCAAAGGCTTTAGTATAGTCAATGAAGCAGAAGTAGATGTTTTCCTGCAACTCTCTTGCTTTTTCTGTGATCCAGTGGATGTTGGCAATTTGATCTCTGGTTCCTCTGCCTTTTCTAAAACCAGCTTGAACATCTGGAAGTTCATGATTCATGTACTGTTGAAGCCTAACTTGGAGAATTTTGAGCATTACTTTGCTAGCATGTGAAGTGAGTGCAATTGTGCAGTAGCTTGAACATTTCTTTTGCATTGCCCTTCTTTGGGTTTGGAATGAAAACTGACCTTTTCCAGTCTTGTGGCCACTGCTGAGTTTTCCAAATTTGCTGGCATATTGAGTGCAGCACTTTTAACAGCATCATCTTTTAGGATTTGAAATAGCTCAGCTGGAATTCCATCACCTCCACTAGCTTTGTTCGTAGTGATGCTTCCTAAGGCCCACATGACTTTGCACTCCAGGATGTCTGGTTCTAAGCAAGTGATCACACCAACGGGGTTATCTACATCATTAAGATCTTTTTTGTAGAGATCTGCTAAGGACTGCTAAATAGTCCTTCCTGAATGAAAGACTCTTACCTGGCCCTGGCTCCAAAACCCCCAAGGACATAAGTGAAGGCTCACAATCTTTTCCCCCCTCAAATCTCTTGAGCCCCTTTATTGGCAGGAATTGTGCTATGTACTGAATGAAATGGACTAGTTACAGTCCTTACCCTAAGAACTCTTACTTAGCCTCTCCGAGAACTCTGGCCTGGTATATACCAGATCTTCCCCCAACAGGTGGACAGCTGGAGGCCAGCACCTTATCGGCAGGATCACCCCGATGTGGTGAAGCATGGGCCTAGCGAGGAGCATGTGCGCTGCAGTCAGTCCTCCAGTCCTTGGATATGGAGCCTCTGGATTCGCAACCCATGGCAACAGAGGGCTGACTGTACTCCTCCCCTAAGGGGTTTGAGTGTCCTCAAATTTTACTACCCATGGGTTCCTCATGGATCCCACAGGATGAGTGTATATGATCACATGATCTGCCTTTAAATCCCAGGTCTGATGTTCTAGTTTAGTCAAATTGCTTCACCTTTCCAAACTGATGTCTTCTTCTCTAAGATTAGGAGGTATCCGGAAGTGGGGGAAAAAAGCTATTTAAAAGCTAGTTGCTCTTTGAGTTGAAAGCTAAACAGATGAATTATGGTCTTTTTTTGTTTGGTCAAGGTAAAGGGCTAATCTCAATGGGAGGGTTGGGTCCAGGGGGCTAAAATTGTTCTGCATAAAAAAGAAGTAAAATTTGTTTCGTGTTTTTTTTTTTTAATATTTATTTTTATTTAATTATTTGGCTTGTCAGGTTGCGGCATGGGGGATCTAGTTAGCTGACCAAAGATGGAACCCAGGCCCCCTGCATTGAGAGTGCAGAGCCTTAGACACTGGACCGCCAGAGAAGTCCCAAATGTTAGCTTTTAGTTGAAGCTGGAAGAAACTTTTTTTTTTAATTTTGTTTTTATTTTGCCTTTATTTGTGCAGGGGTGATGAAAGAAAGTGGGTCCTAGTATTACACTCTAAAGAGGCCCACTCTTCACAACACCCGGATGTTCATGTGTTTTAAATTAGAGGGTAGAGCCAGCTGTGTCTACACTAGGGTGGGGTGGAATAGAGAGAGGGGAGGTGATGAGAATTAGGTTGCAACCAAGACTTGGGATCAAAAAGTGACAAGGACTCATTACCAAGTTGTGAGCACTCACCTTAGAATCCTTGCAATTGTTAAGGAAAGTCATGGGCTTCACACAGTTATATGAGATACGATCTAAAACTTGCATCTGAATGTGAAAGATGCTATAATATAGGACCATGCACATGTCAGGGATAATATCTACGTAACAGGATTGGGAGGTTTAAATGAAAATGTAGATAAAAGTACTTCTTAAACTAAAGAGATACATCATCACCCCGAGGTAAAGTGTCTTTTCTGATGGTTTTGTAAAAAGGAAGTCAGACTTAAATTCAACACTGATCACAAATATGAGATTAATTATCCAGGAGTTGTGAGCTCTATAATAGTTTTATTTATGAATTCAGTTCAAATGGATAGTAAACACAGTTTGGATGTTAAAGATAACAGTTTTAAAAAATGACTTGATATGACCCAAACATGTCATGTCAAGACTTGGGAATTTAGCCCACATTAGCAGTCATTCCCCATTTCTTTCTGACACCCCACCCCTGTTAGCCCGGGGCAACCAGTCATTTATTTTCTGTCTCTTATAGACTTGACTTGCCTCTTCTGAACATTTCATATACATGAAATCATACTATATGTGGTCTTTTATGACTGGCTTCTTTCGTGGCATAAAATTCTCAAGGGTCATAAATGTTGCATGCATCAGTATTTTATCCAACAATTTTTTGTTTTCTTGAAAAAAATGTTTAGTTAACTTTTTTCTTTTTAAGAACACTTTTAGATTCACAGCAAAATTGAATAGACAGTACAGAGAACGCCCATGTACCTTTCCCACTCCTTCATTGCCAGCATCCCTCAGCACTGTGGTTATGGTTGAGGGGAACCTACATTGACATCATGATCACCCATGGCTTACTTTAGGGCTGACTCTCTTTTTACGTCCTTTGGGTTTTGGAAATGTATAACATCTTTCCACCTTTACGGTCTCGTCGCCCTAAATTCCGTGTTCTCTGTCATTCATCCATGCCCCATTCCTACTCCTGACAACCACTGCTCTTTTTATTGTCTCCATGGTGTTACTTTTCCCAGAATGTCATTTACTTGGATTTATATAGTATGTGGCCTTTTTAGATTGTTTTTCTTCTACAGAGCTTTCTGACAAGTCTTCATGAGATGCTATAGGTGACAAGGTATGTCAAAAAGATTAAATCACTAGCTTAATTCAGTTCTGAAATGGACAGGTTAAATTCCTGGATTGTCTACAGTTTCATTTACATAGGAGCAGTCGTCTTTCGTGAGGTCATTACAGAAATGCTGGCGAACTCTTTCCATTAGCAGTTCTTGCATACAGTATGCACTTCTTGTGTTGTGGGACTCTTTTTTTTGTTGTTGTTCAGAATTCACCTTAGGGGTTTTCTCAGACTCGGCATTCTTAATCGATCGTGGTTTTTAGCTTTCTTTTTTCTTTCCAGGCTGGGTGGATGATGCAGTTTCACTTCTAGGTGTTAGGATTCTCTTTCACACTGGTTTGTCATGACCTTAAAATATTTAAAGTTTCTCCTTGGTTTCTTTTTTTTTTTTTTCTTTTCTTTCTTTTTTAATGTAGTACCCCAGTGGGCTAGAGATTTGTTTTACCAAATGAGTTTAAACCACCAGCAGCTGGGGAGTTCATAGCCCATGAGCATTGTCAAACTTAACCCAGTGTAAAAACCCACCAGTGGTCTTTTTATTGTCTTCCACTGGGTAGGTTTTGAGGTCCGGACGTGAAGGCTAGTTATGCTTCTGAATCAGCCTTGAGGTTGTGAGTTGCCTAAGGTGGCATAGGATACCAAAGACGGAGAGACGCTTGCTGCGACGATCAGAATCGTCTTAGTTTGTAATAGCCAGCCTCGTTGTCGCCTGGAGATTACTGACGAGGCCCAAGAGTCGCTCTGAGCTGTAACCACCCACAAAAACCACACGCATGGCATTTTACTCAAAACTCTACTTTAACCACTACTTTGTGATGCAAAACTGGCGGAATTTTGGGTACTTTCTGTAAAATCGAAATCTTTATGGGGGTTTTCCAACATTCTAGTTGATTGTGAACAAGTGATCAGTATAATGAAAGGAGAGCAGGGTTGGCCAATCAACACCGATTTCTCTGGTACAAAGGATGCCAGCCTGTGTGGAATATTTCATGTGGAGAAAGCCACCTTGTCTGAGAAAACAGATTCTCCTGTTGAAAAATGCAGTTAAATAAGAGGTATTGACATGAGATGGGTAGTTGTAAAAGATAGAGATTTTAGAAGCTTCTTATCTCTGCCACAAAGTTTTCACTCTTGACAAAGTAATCACCTTCAGTACTTTCTAGCGTGTAGATCCTCGTAGGTTTGAAAAGGAAATCCATTTGTATTGGACAAAATACAGTTCTGCATAAGGACTTCCTGTAAAGGAAGAACCATTATGGGAAACTGCTACTAATAAGATATGATAGCCCTTTTATGGAGGGAAAACGGTAGGTGTGAGAGCTCTCTCCTGTTTGGCCGAGTCAGGGGGCCTTCGTTTATTCTGGACTTAGGTCCTTGGCCAAGTTCCTCTACCACTCTAAGGCTCAATTTCTTACCTTTACAATGAAAATTTTCTTTTCATGGTTAATATTCTGTTGTATATATGGACCACAGCTTCTTTATCCATTCATCTGTCAATGGACATCTAGATTGCTTTGGGTCCTGGATATTGAAAACAGTGCTGCTCTGAACATTGGGGTCACATGTGTCTTTTTGAACTATCGTTTTCTTTGGGTATATGCCCAGCAGTGGGATTGTTGGGTCATATGGTAGCTTTATTTCTAGATTTTTAAGGAACCTCCATACTGTTTTTCCATACTGGCTGTATCAATTAACACTTCCAATATTACTCTGCCATAAAAAAGGAATGCATTTGAGTCAATTGTAGTGAGGTGGAAGAACCTAGAGCCTGAGAGAGTGAGATAAGTCAGGAAGAGGAAAACACACACCATATATTAAAGCGTATATACGGAACCTAAAAAAATAGCACTGATGAACTTATTTGCAGGGCAGGAAGAGAGACACAGACATAGAGAACAGACTTGTGGACACAATAAGGGGATGAGGGCGTGGGACGAATCGAGAGAGTAGCCCTGACTTCTGTACACTACCATGTGTGAAATAGGAGCCGGGGGGGCGCTGCTGTTTGCACAGGGAGCTCAGCCCCGTGCTCTGTGATGACGGGGAAGTGGGACGGGGGTGGGAGGGAGGCTCAAGAGGAAGGGAATATATGTATTATAGCTGGTTTACATTGTCACACAGCAATCAATACAACATTGTAAAGCAATTATTCTCCAATTAAAAATGAAAAGTTTCCCTCCTGCTCTGTGGCAGATAGGAACACATTGTCTCAAGAGCCTTCAGTAGGAGTCCTTTGTTATGACATCCTGTCTTGTGTAAACTTGAGTTTTATTGTCATATAAATTAAGCCTGCTATCAAGCACATTTTGTTTTTTCAAATCTGTGAAAACATTATTTTAGCAAAACTTAATTGTGTAAGTACATACTTATTCTCCTTTCATAATTAATAGTCTTAAAAGACTAAATTTCCATCTGTGTAGCCCAGAAAGCTCTCATGAGTAGCCTTAAAACAACTAGCAGAAACTTTCAGGCTGTCTCTCATTAGCACATTATCCAAACCAACCATGGGAGGAAGATACAGAAATCAGTAACTGAGATTTTAATGTGATAATTCCTTAGTTTACCGCGAAGAACTTGGTAATTTCCCATTAGCACGTAAGTAACACTGTGCTCAGCTTGCTACTGCAAAGACAGTGTTGCTGGTTAGCTCCCACAAATAAAGTTTGCTTGCTTTATAATTTACGTTAGGAAATGTTTAAACAGGGTGAAAGAGCAGTTTTTACAAGCGCAAAATCAAGCAATCCATTTTCAGAAAGTAGGACCAAATGAAACCAACCGAAGAAAAACAGGTAGGTTGAATCATATTTTTTAAAAACAAAATAAAGAGTTGTATTTTGTATGTGTGTGTGAATAGAGTTACACAGTTCTAAGAACAGTTGTACAGGGTGGAATATCAAATAAAGCTTTAGGACTCAGAAGAATGGAAGCTTTATTTGTAGGAGAAAACAAGGTTTATCACTACAGAATTTTAGGGACATAAGTAGAAATGGGAAAGATAATATAAACATTAGAACAGTGGAATGGAGTTTCCCAGACCCTTTGACATAACAAATGGTTTAGTTAAGGAAACTGGCAAAATCTTGAAATCTCAGTTGGTGCTACAGCAAACTTTTAAAATTAAATGATCAGAGCCGAAAGCACTATGCTGTACATTTGTTAGTCCAATAGCACTGATTCTTCACCTGAGTAACTTATTTTTTAATTGAAGGATAACTGCTTTACAGAATTTTGTTTTCTGTCAAACCTCAGCATGAATCAGCCATAGGTATACATATATCCTCTCCCTTTTGAAACTTCCTCCCATCTCCCTCCCCGTCCCACCCCTCTAGATGTCACAGGGCCCCTGTTTAATTTCCCTGAGTCATCAGCAAATTCCCATTGGCTATTTTACATATGGCAATATAAGTTTCCATGCTACTGAGTAACTTTAAAGGTGACTTGGACCTTGAAATACAAGTGTTGAAAAAGCGATGTCTGGAGAAAGGTGAAATCACAATTATACATCAAAGGCCACGGGAGCTATAATTTCAGATATTGTTTCAGTTGTACCCGCTTTGTGTTCACACCCAAACTCCACTGGTAGAATCTACTGCATGTGGGGTGGAGAAGAATTCCATTTATTTTCTGCTGAAGCTGGCGAACCGAATGAAGATCTGTATCAAGTGACAGGAATCAAATGAAACATGACAAACCTGTAGAAGCCGCCACCTGAACATGTCAAAGCAGAACTTGGCGGTGAATGAGGTGGGACAGGGGCTGGGAGACAAACCACACAGACTGCCTCGCCGGGCTGGGCAGCTCGGGAGGTCAGAGGGAGAGCCAAGGGGAGCAAGTCTTCGTTGGGCTGGGGCTCATGTGGCGGGGTTTGGCATGGCCTGCTGGTGGTTTGTTCATAGATACAAGTACGTATCTATCTTGGATTGGTTTTATTATGGAAAAATTCTATGGAGATATGCTGTATTGACTGGAAAATGATTCACTTGTTTTTTAAGTTACCAAATTTATAACGCAGAAGCATTGGTTTTGAAGTTAATCATTTAAGTGGAGTTTAATCCCAACCTAGTTTCTGACATTGGATGCTAATTATTCTTATTTAGCAAAGCACAGAGAAAATCAGCGTTACAAGAGCAACCAGGGCAGGCAGTGCTCTAAGGAGGGGACGCCTTTCTCTGCCTTTGGATGAGTTAGATTTGTCAAACATTTCCAGCTGTTACAGAGGCCTCTGACCATTGAAGGAAAGCTGACTTCGCTGCTCAGATGACAAGTTCCAGGTCCCCCAGGGAAAGTGCAGGAGCGGGAGCCTGAACCGGCATTCTGGACTCAACCACGTGTGCCCACGTTACCCGTGACAGTCTGATTGGCCGTCACCCGTTGAGAAGAACCAATGGCCACTGGACTGAACCCTCCCCTGTATTTGTTCAGGAGCTCTCAGAGTTCTCATTCCTCAGGGAAGCACTTTCAGAATCAACCTGGTAAGTAAGCCATTTATACTTTTAAGTTGGTCCTAAAGAAAATATATAATTGGAATAGCTGTGATGACGTATAGAAACGTCTAAATGAAAGCCATCACTCAGTCACAGTATTTTATTCTGCATCATTTATTAAATATTTTTATATATGCATTTACAAACTTTACTCATTTCAGAACTCAGCTTTCAATACATTTTTAAACGTTTTTTGGTAGAGTCTCTTGTAAAATGAGATCCATGTACAAAACTAGGCAACAGATATAAAAGTTTCCTCTCATACTTTTCATCCATCAAGCAAAGAAATCATGTGACAAAGAAAAAAAATGTGGCTCGTTCACAAGAATAACATGTCAGTGTTCAAACTATGAGTTCTAATGGGATAGATCATATTTTATCTCTATCAGGATGGCTATAGTTTAATACTTCTTAGCTACTGTAGCATGTTGGTTCTGATGAAGGAAAAAAATCAACTGTTTGGACTAGATCATCTAGAGACCATCAATTATTCATTTCTTTATGAAGTGACACCAAAATTCACCTTGGAGATGACATTGATGGGCTAGCAGTATGCATTTACCTCAAACGTGGCTTAGAAATTTCCCTTTAAAAAATTCATTAATTTGGCAAACTAAAGTCTGAGCCTCTACTTTAGCGCTCTTACTTAAAAGACATAGTTTAAATGATCAATTCAGAAGCCTAAAAGTATCTTTGAAACTAAAGTTGCTTTTCTTAAAATGAATGCTGACCTGAACAGTTCGAGGCTCGGAGCACGGTCACTAGGAGACAGAGGCACTGGTGCCGCTAGCGACGAGAAGGACTATCACCACAGGGTCATTGTATGGCACAAAACGCCTGGGGGCCCGAAACTCACTAGTAATATGGTTTTGGCAGCAGCATCATTTAACCATTTGTTACATACTATTAACACACCAGCTTCAAAGATGTGCACTCCCCTTAGGATACACAGGAGTTACGAATTTATGGTGATTGCATAATTGGTATTGCACAGTTTTATAAAAAACATAAATACTGGTTATTCTAGATTTAAATACAAAATACATATCATATACTTTTAAATCTATAATGTGGTTCAAGTGCAAGTCAGGTGCTTTCTTTAGTCCTTCCCAAAAAGGCATTTTAAATACTTTTTTGGCACAAATGAAATTTCACCCTGCCAACAATTCTAATTACAATACATATATCCAAACCTGGAGAGTAGCAATCATATACACACAGTATAAAACTGAGTATTTACAAATATACTAAGCATAAATGTAACCTCTGTGGGTGAATCAGAACTAATTTAGCAAGACCCACACTAAAAATAATTTAAAAAGGTAAATACGATGCCTTTAGTTCATTTGCTTATGCTGGTTGCTGTGGGTTGACATTCATGTGAGGAGGATGTCCTAGAAGACCAATTCTTTGTTTCTGCTTCCTTTGTTCTGTCATCTGGAAAGTTAAAAAGTTTCATCATTAGACCCAGACACTTCCTGTACGTCAAATCGTATACTCAACCATAGACTTACCTCTGTGGTTATGGTTTATACTGAAACCCACTTTCTACAAATAGCATACCGTTAGTATATCAAACACACAGCTTCAAAAAGGGCATCTACCTGGGCAGAGTGGGGAATTCTGTGCCCTTGTCATGCAACGTGACATTCAGAAATTCTGCTTGCTACTTGTTTCACAAAGGAACAAAAAGCAGTTAAAGCACAAGATTCTTGTTTCCCAAATCACCCAGTGGTGACCAGTCCTCACCCCCTACACACACCAAGGTCAGGAAAGACTGTTTCTTAAGGCTGCTCAAATGAAACCGTGTTTTCAAAACTGCAAACAAGAAGTTGGGACCTTTTATTTGGCTGCTGAACTAAACCAGTTCTCATATTGACAGGTATCTAGCTCAGTTCTGCCTATTTCAGGGCATAATTAACTCCCTGTATTTAGATTTTTCTTAACCCAGTTATCCCAACTCTGGATTGGCATTTAGGTCAATTAAGGTAAAAAAGCTATATGAAATATCGGATAAAATTGTTATCTCTAAGTGGTTTTGGATCCTGCTTCTAGATTTTTGGCTTCCTAAAAGTCAGAGAGGAATTAGGGTTTAGCAGTTTTAATATAGAGGATGTGGGCACTGGAATCAGACAGACCTATTTCCATAAAGTTTTCTGTTGTTGTAACTTTTCAAAGTCTGTCTCTTCATTCATATAAAATGATGGTGATAATTCCGACCTCATAGAGAGGATGTATGTAAATTTTCTAATAGTGTCTGTCACATTGTAGATGGTTATATCTGTTTTCACCTGGACTAATTTTTGGTACAAAATACCCTGAGAGAAACTAAAATGAGAATATGTTACCTCAGTTCAATTTTAAAGTAGTTATTTTGCCTTATTTGAAACAGCAGTTTTCCTTTCATATCAAAATACTATGTTGAGACTCCTATGAAATGCCTTCAGTTGTATTTTAGGAGAGAAGATTTACAAGGAGTGAGTATTTCCAAAAGGTAACTTTTTACAAAGCCTCTTATGAAGAGTTGAATTAGGGGTATTCTGCTAGCCTTGAAAGTTTCCTTAGATGAGTGACAAATCTTTAAAGGAGGTGTCACAATCCTCTACTATACTTCACAGATTCAGCTGCAGGAGAGCCTCCTGTGACTCATGGAATAAACTGACAACTAGATGGTGATGCAGTCAGTTATCTCACTGCCTGATACTTCACATACTCAGCCCAAACTTTCACCCCCAAACTAGTCCCTTGGCAGGTAGCCTTGAGAAGGACTCCAACAGAACTCACTAAATTTAATAATCTCTGCATTCTCAATGATTTAGGAATCTTGGTGGGCTCAAGTCGTACTGATGGGTACTCAAAGCTTCCATTTAAAGATGCTGAGATTTTTCCACGGTTGAAGTTGGCCACTGAAGTTTTTCCTGAAATTTTTCTATAAATTTCTACTTACATTTGAGATGATCTTCTCTGTATGTTGTGTAGCCTCATGCCTGTGTGTCCAATCAGCTTCCTGTGATTTTTCAATCTACTGGCTATAGGTATCACCTGATATCTTCTATATATCTTCTATAGGTATCACCTGATACCTCAGTGGTGGTCCGACTCTAATTCTCCAGGTTTGTCTTCCTAAAATAACGATCGCATCACTGTCCCTCAGTCCCTGACCTTGAGGCTTCCTACTGAGGTGAGTGGCCAAAACCTTTGTTCAAGCAGAGGTTGTACCTGGTAATTTCAAGAACCTAGCACATACTTCCCTGGGGCTTCTTCCTTGGTGGTTCAGACAGTAAAGAATTCATCTGCAATGCAGGAGACTGAGGTTCCATCCCTGGGCAGGAAAGATCCCCTGGAGAAGGAAATGGCAACCCACTCCAGTACTCTTGCCTGGAGAACCCCATGGGCAGAGGAGCCTGACAGGCCACAGTCTCGGGGCAGGGGAGAGGCAAAGAGTCAGACCTGACGGAGCAACTAACACTTTCACTTTCAGCACATACTTAATTTTGCTTCCTATTTCCCTAGAATAATAGTTCTTAAACTTTGGCATGTGCCAGAAGCACCCCGAAGGCTTGTTACAACACAGATCAAAGGGCCCACAGAGTTTCCATTGAGGAGGCTCAGGGTAAGGTCGGTGAATCTGCATTGCTAACAGGTTCCAAGGTATTGTTAACGCTGTGGATCTAGGACCACACTGCTGCTCTTAGAAGAGCATTTCTCTGTCTCAGAAAGAGGCCAAGATCCTTAGAAAAGTTACATTTTCATATACTTGAATACTTAAAAAGTACTTTGGGTATATTTTCTCAAAATGAGATCTCGGGGATGATTCTCTGCAGTTGAGCACATGGTCGGCACACAAATCTGACTGCCCGAGTTCTGTTTTGATCAACCATGGCCTTGTAGACAGAATGGCGTCATCTAAGTGAGTAATCAATGTTAAAGTACCAGGGGCAGCTGCTTAAGTATTTGGCCCTTTGGACATGATCCTCATCCAGTGATAATTATATGGGAACAGTAATGAAAGAAAACCAAGTAGTTCATATACTTGAACTTTTTTTTCAAAGTATTCAAGTATATGAAAATGTAACTCTCCTGTTGATTTTGGCTTATTTCTGAGATAAGTCAGTGAAACAGACCCCACCCTGGGACTGAATTTGGCCTATAGGAAACCAAGTTCAACACTGCTGACCAGGTAAGTTTCCCTGGTCCCTTGGTATACATTCTCACATAATTCCTGACCTTATTAGCTCAATTCAACCTACTTACCTGTCTACATAGACTCACATACACTATATTTATCTTATTTAAGGCACCATTATTATCTGTTACTATTACCCATATCAAAACAAAGTCTATCCTTAGCACATTCTCTCTGGACATTTGAAACAAACCTGACTAGATAAAAATATCCATTAGATTGAGATCTAAGGTAACAACTCAACATTTTAATACTGAAAAATCTATTTTGATTAGTGCAAAATGTCCCATTTGTAGTAGATACATTGAAAAACCCTCAAAATCCACATTTTGCTAAGGATGAACATTTGAAGCAATGTTCTTCTTCATAAACTATATAGAGACTAGCTTGAATTTCTGTATGCCTTCTTTTTGACTCAGTCTAAACAGAAAGCAAATGATATGGTAGCTTTACAGGTCAGAAGCAACCAAATGTCTAAAAGATTTTTCCTGAAAATAGTGTCGACTGCAAATGGGCAAAATCTGCTCTACCAGTGTAAAGGATTAAGGGCTCGCACTGCAGAGAAAGCTCATCCACAGCACACAAACGCCGCAGCCTGCCTTCCTGTCACAGTAAGGCCGTGGCTCCTCAGATTCTAAGCAGCCTGGCAACTCCAGTCACCACAACTGATCTTTCAGTTCAGTTCAGTTGCTCAGTCGTGCCGACTCTTTGTGACCTCATGGGACTGCGGCATGCCAGGCCTCCCTGTCCATCACCAACTCCTGGATTCCACCCAAACTCATGTCCATCGAGTCAGTGATGCCATCCAACCATCTCATCCTCTGTAGTCCCCTTCTCCTCCTGCCCCTAATCTTTCCCAGCATCAGGGTCTTTTCAAATAAGTCAGCTCTTAGCATCAGGTGGCCAAAGTATTGGAGTTTCAACATTACTCAACATCAGTCCTTCCAATGAACGCTTAGGACTGATCTCCTTTAGGATGGACTGGTTGGATCTCCTTGCAGTCCAAGGGACTCTCAAGAGTCTTCTCCAACACCACAGTTCAAAAGCATCAACTCTTCGGCCCTCGGCTTTCTTTATAGTCCAACTCTCACATCCATACATGTCTACTGGAAAAACCACAGCCTTGACTAGATAGACCTTTGTTGACAAAGTAATGTCTCTGCTTTTTAATATGCTGTCTAGTTGGTCATAACTTTCCTTCCAAGGAGTAAGTGTCTTTTAATTTCATGACTACAGTCACCATCTGCAGTGATTCTGGAGCCCCCCAAAATAAAGTCTGCCACTGTTTCCCCATCTATTTGCCAAGAAGTGATGGGACCAGTTGCCATGATCTTAGTTTTCTGAATGATGAGTTTTAAGCTAATTTTTCACTCTCTCCTTTCACTTTCATCAAGAGACTCTCTAGTTCTTCCCCACTTTCTGCCATAGGGTGGTGTCATCTGCATATCTGAGGTTATTGACATTTCTCCCGGCAATCTTGATTCCAGCTTGTGCTTCATCCAGCCCAGCATTTCTCATGATGTACTCTGCATAGAAGTTAAATAAGCAGGGTGACAATATACAGCCTTGACATACTCCTTTCCCGATTTGGAACCAGTCTATTGTTCCATGTCCAGTTCTATCTGTTGATTCTTGACTTGCACACAGATTTCTTTGGAGACAGGTCAGGTGGTCTGGTATTCCCATCTCTAAGAATTTTCCACAGTTTGTCCTGGTCCACATGGTCAAAGGCTTTGGTGTAGTCAATAAAGCAGAAGTAGATGTTTTTCTGGAACTTTTGCTTTTTTGATGATCCAGAGGATGTTGGCAGTTTGATCTCTGGTTCCTCTGCCTTTTCTAAAAGCAGCTTGAACATCTGGAAGTTCACGGTTCATGAAGCCTCACTTGGAGAATCTGGAGCATTACTTTACTAGTGTGTGAGATGAGTGCAATTGTGTGGTAGTTTGAACATTCTATGGCATTGCCTTTCTTTGGGATTGGAATGAAAACGGACCTTTTCCAGTCCTGTGGCCACTGCTGAGTTTTCCAAATTTGCTGGCATATTGAGTGCGGCACTTTCACAGCATCCTCTTTTAGGATTTGAAATAGCTCAACTGGAATTCCATCACCTTCACTGACTTTGATCTAACCGATCTTCACAGTCCTATAAAAATCAGTCATGTTCCTAAGAACGAGCCTAAAATACTGAAAAAAACAGCTGAAGCCTCTCTCAAAGGCAGGTATACTGACTCACTGTAAACATACAGCTGGTCACATTCTTGGTCCCCAGTGTAGTGGTCCTCTCGAGTTCCCCTGACAGATACTCTGTCACGCTCCTGCACGACCATCTCTGAGAGGTTTCCGTGGCAGTGACTCAGATCCTCTCCCTCAGGTCAGGCAGAATGAAGTGCTGCCTTTTTCTTTACTGCCAGAGCAAACTTTGAAATCTCTGTTACATACTTACCATGTTGAATTCTAATTTGTTTACCTACTTGTCTCCCACTCCAGACTCCTAGTTCCTTGAAGGAGGAGAAGAGGCCTAGCTCACCTTTGTAACCCCAGTCCCTGGGGCTGCATACCTGGCGGACAGGTGCTTAGTACACGCTGGCCGGAAGAACAAGTGAAAGGGCCCCAGCACAGCGCCTTTGCTGCGGCACGCCAGGCACTTTCATGCCGTCGCCCATGCTGACTCCCCTCCCAGGCTGCCCCCTTGCTGCTGCGTCTCCTCATTAGCTCAGAGGTCACCTCCTCATCAAGTCGGAGCTCAAGTCCTCTGACGCCCCAGCCCCCGCGCAGGGCTGCCTGCCTGCTTCTCGTGTGCCCCGTGAGACGGGCTTCGTTCTGGCGGACGGGCCCCAGTACTTTTCCTGCTGTATCCTGTTGTTAGAGGTCTGCTGCTTTCTGCATAGATCGCAGTATCCTAGAGGGCCTCTTCTGTGATTCCAACACAGGCTAAGGAACACAGACCTTCAGGTAAGGTTTAATATCCCATTTTCCAACTGTGAGGAATTATTCTAATCATGTTATCCCTTCCTTCTTTATGTAGTTAACAAGATAATAACCCTCTTGCATGAAAAACGCCAAACAGTGTACCATGTTAATATGATAAGAATTTCAAGCACTACTAGTATTCCTAACAACTACTGGATTGGCCGGAAAGTTCTTTTGGGTTTTTCCATAACATTTTAGAATCACATTTGTATTCAGAATCTCTTGGGAGGGGAAACTTGAAGATGAGCAGCATCATGAACTAACACTTAGAATAGCAATTTTAGTTAACTGTTCTTGACAGTAATAGAAAAGCCACTAACCGGATTTTTACTAGTATCCTTGATAAGAACTACTTCTTCTCAAACTGGTATTTGAAGAAAACCAGCACCAGAGAGGTCAATAACAATAAAGATTAAAGCCAAAGACATTCAACTATCTTTGCTCAATTATGCTGTTTTTTTGGACCAGAAGATCTGAAAAAAATATCTAAGTGATGAAGCAATTTTTATATTTTCCAGCATTGTTACTACTGAATGGTATTCTTTCATAGCGGGTTTAAAAAATATCACAGACTTTCTCGTTCATTAATCATTTGTGGGCTTTTTATTTTTTAATTCAAAACTTTTTTCCCTTTGGAGAGCAAGAATTCTCACAATTACCATTTAAGAACCAGCAGTTCTCTGCCTATCTGCATGACTTTTTATGCAGAAAAGGTTAAGAAATCTTGAGGATTGTTACACACCACATTAACAAAATGTGAATCTTTTCAACAAGTTGATTCTCAAAAAAATGCTTTAAAGCTTTGCTACAAAGTCAAAAGAAACTGTTGACTAATTCCTTCTGAAAGAACCAAGTTTCCCCCCAGTAAAAGCAGCAATGCTGAGTTTTTCCTGTAATTCTGGACACCTTAAAACCTAAGCAGATCAATCCTGGTAAAGGTACTTTAGAATAAGTTACTGGTTTCCTCCTATTTCTTTTCAGCCTATAACATCTTCTAGGAAAAAGTGGTTCAATTTCAAAGTCACTCATAAGGGTAAGGTTTTCTGAAGGGTGGTTCCAACGGCTCACTTTAAAACAAAAATGTAAAAAGAGCTGAAACCAAGCAGTTTAAACCACACTGGTTTTGATGTCACTTAATGAACCTTAGTTCATACGTAATCAGTTTTACATAGGTTGTTCAAGCCAAAATTCTGGCTTCATAGAAACAATCCTGATGTCAAGTCTCTATGATGATCAGTTATGTAACATGGCAATGAATGTATCCTTCATAATGTTTAAGTATTGATACATGATGTGACTCCTGAAACTCTTAACTTTTAAAAAAATGAGTAAGAATTGAAACAGTCAACCATGAAAGGCAAACAGGGTACAGTGAGGAAACAAGCCCAGCCTGCAAGACCAGGAGCTCCTGCCTGCTGTGTATCTGAGTATCCTCAACAAACAAGGATGGAATTGGGTCCGATGCCACCTGGGGTCTTGGGTACCTCGTACACCTATGATTCTGGGTGAATTCCTCGGCTCCACTCACTCCTTAGGCCAAGTTCACTGCTTTGCGAAGTGTGCGTCACTGAAGCAGCTTGAGAACCACCCTCAGGGAGCAATTCAACACCCCAGATTCTTAGTGTTGAGAGGACAGGCTGGGCCTACTTGCATGGCATTTACTACCACAAACTACCCAATAATAGCTTCAGACATGCTTACAGATGCGCTGTATAGAGAGCTAACTGCTTCCTTTATTTAGGTCTGTATTAGATCAACTTCTCTTAGGAGTTTTTGGCATCTAATTTAAAGTACCTGATTTAATGGCGATTCTTATAGCCACAGCTCTAAGGGACAGGAAGGGAGCTCAAGCATCGCTCCATGTGTTAAATAGCTCACCTCCCTCTGGGGGAGCGGGGGTAACACAAGCAGCCTCAGGAGACGGACTCGTGCATCAGTGTAGTCCTGGGGACCATTGTTGTTTCACAGCAGGGTTAAAGACTCAATAAAACAATAAGCAAAGGAAACTAGTTATATCTCTTTAAGTTTTACTTATGCAGGTTATTAGTCACTTTAGGGGGCTACCCAGCTCAGCACCAGGGATAGCCTTCATAAGTAAGGCTTTCTCCTCTCATTAGTCTTTTTATTTGCACCTTAATACAAGTGAAAGAAACTAATTTGAGGCCAGATACTATCTTGGGGTTCAGTTTGGAATAATTTAGTTGGCAAAGAAACAATGCAAAGTAGGACTGCTTAAAGTACCATGGAAACCACCTCCAAGAAGAGTTGATTCTAGGCGGAGTCTTCACTAGTTATTATGTTCCCCAGAGTAATCTAGCAGCTGTGGGTCTACCTCACCACTTACCTCCGGGCCAGCCTGGCCTGCTAACTACTGCTCTGTAAAATGTATAATCTCGTATATGGAACTGATTAAACAGCTTTAAGCACGGTGGATCCCAATCAATGTGGCTGAGCGCAGGTTGGCCCAGCACAGAGGCCATCACCTGGTGACTGTGAGTGCTTGTTTTAAGGGGCTAGGAGGGGGTAAAAAGGATGCTGCCTTCCCCTGGCTTAATTACAGGGGCAAGGCATTTATCTTAGGGACAGGCAGCAGGATGCAGCAGCACGTGTGTGGACGGCTAAGCTCGGTGACGGAAGGGGTGCGTTCGGAGTGCTTACTGTCCCACCCCCAGCACCTGCCTCACTGCCTGGACGATGGCAGCCAGTCAGTGAGGAGGGGGCTCTTCCTGGACTAGGGTTTATCCCCTGGATGCTGAATCTAAGTACCTGGGGAAAGAAGCTGATAGTTCTGAGAGCTGGAAAGAAAAGCCAGAAACAGCTTGTCATCATCTGTCAGTGAAGAAGACAGGGCAGTTTTACACAGTGTGTTTTTCTGGACAGCGCTTCACTGAAGTAGTTTGCATTTTCTCATTTTCTGGTTTTGTTTTTCACATTAAAACCTCGTCCTGAGCAGCACCGAAAGTGGTGTCCTAAGCTTATCCTGTCAAAGGGGCAGTGAAGGGGGAACGGAGAGGAAACTGATGGACTGAATGGACTTATCACCCATTTCCTTTTTTGTCCAGATGATAAACTTCAGCATTGTAACATGAGCACTACTGTTTTCCTTTTTTTTATTTTCCTCCCTCACCAAATTTGGTGTGTGTTGTAGTGGTGTGTGTATGTGTGTAGGCAGGTAGGGTTCTTTTCTTTACCTGATCCTTTAATTCTGACAGCTGTCCAGAGAGGTTGGTGACAAGCTTCATGGTGGACTCCAGTTTCTCCTGCAGGTTCCTCAGCTCATTCTGTTCTCCTTCTGAATCACTGCTGACCAGGGACATGGCTCTCATCCTCGGGAACCAGTCTAGGTTTCTTTCCTAGAACCCAGATGGAAAAAAGAGGGCGTCACTTCTACCATGCCATCCAGACTTGGCAGCATCGTTCATCAGGCTCTCTCTGCCCGCTACAGAACTAACGTACTGCACTGTGTATTTGAAAAAACGAAACCATTCAGTAAATATCTTTGTAATTGAGTATAAGGAAACTCTCTTAATACCTAGAAGAAATCACTGTAAAATTACACATGGGTCAAAGTGGGTTTCCAAACAAAGTTTCTCAACTCTGAATACTAACACTGCCTTTCCATCTGTGATCTCTGCAAATTACAGAGCTAATGAGATCTGAGTCTTAAAACTGTGGTCCCATACACACAATACAACTTACCATTTTAATCACTTCAAGGTGTACAGTTCAGTGGCATTAAGAGCATTCGCTCTCCTGTGTGACCATCACCACCAGCCACCCTCAGGGATCCTTTACATCTTCCCCAACTTAAACTCCAAAATCATTTGCAAAGAAACACTCTAGAAGTAAGTGGATTTTAAGATCCCGAGTGTTGTGGGATTTACCAGCTACGTGTATGGGTGTGTTCTTGGTAGACAACTGTCAGGAGGCTGCAAACGGAGAGTGGGTTCAGTTGCCCTCTTTGTGAACTTACGAACACCACCCTTCACTCTTGCTTCCTGCTCCTCCACGCCTGAGATGGCTGGCCTGTGCTGTTGGTTGGTGTAAGAAAGACCCCTTCAGTCTCCTCCCCTAACCACCTCCACCCTTTCTTTTTTTTTTTTTCATTTCCCACATTTTATTTCTATCCATGCTCTTGAGGTTATTCACCTCTATCATGTCTGTATGATGGAAACACTGTAATAGGGTCCTATCGCATAACTCTTTACAACTCTGCTTTCAGTAACATCACACTGGTCACTTGAAACGGCCATGGTGTTAGTATTCAAAGTGGCAAACACGACAAATCAGTTCCCTCTCTTTTCCCAAACATTTACCAGCACAAAATTGGTCCCTTAGTCTAAGTGATATTTTCGTTCCTTCGTCCATATTACCCGAAGGGTAGGCCAGGTAGATTCAACGGTTAGTGACTGCAACCAAATTGCAAACTTGAAAGAAAAACAGATATCCCTTTTAATGCTCCTGTATCTGAAGAGAACTGGACTTTTAGGACTAAATCACATATATACTCTGAAGAAAGCAAAAGGATACTGTTAGGGGTTACATGAAATTTGTGATGATGAACATGTGTTCAACTCAACTATATGAGCAACTTAGAATTCATAACAAGTACTTCAAGGATATCGGTTGTGCATTTACACATCAAGGAAAAGATTTATATTTGTTATTTTAATGTGACAAAGACATTATTGCAAATAAGTCAGAGGTCCACCCTTTCTTTTAATACCTGTTGCCCATACCTGTAATGGAGAAAGAAATGGCAACCCACTCCAGTGTTCTTGCCTAGAGAATCCCAGGGACGGGGGAGCCTGGTGGGCTGACATCTATGGAGTCGCACAGAGTCGGACACGACTGAAGCGATTTAGCAGCAGCATACGTATAAACACCATTTCTCACTGCTGGTTAACAGAATGGACAAGACTCTTCCTCCCACCTCACTTCTTTCTGCCCACATCTGCTTTTCTCCCATTTCTCCTAAAAAGTACACTTTATAGATGAGCTGTACGGAAAGGTAGGAGTGAACCACAGAAAAACTTCATCAGCCGAGGCAAGAGGAGGAAAACCTGCTCCTCCCACATGCACGCGCTATCACGTTTCATCTGGGCCATTCCGATCTCATTGGAATAAATTCTAATAAACATTCTAACACACGGCATGACCACCCCACCCCCACCTGCCCAACACACATGCAGAATTTGCAATTGGTGCTTTGTGTACACCAGAGGTCAGCCGAATCTTTCTGGGTAGTATTTTCTGACAGGATCTTTGGCTTTCTGGACCATACGGACTCTGTCACAATGAATCTGCCATGTAGCCCCCAAACAGCCATAGACAGTGCACAAATGAATGGGGTAGCTGTTTCCCAAAAAAACTTCACAAATGCTGGCGGAAGGCCCACTTTGTCCCACAGGCCAGAGTTTGCCAACCTGTCATACACAACACAAGGCATCAACACACTCGAAATCAAGAACAAGATCCCACAAGACATGTCTAAATATTAAAAAGCAAGACAACCGCGTCTTGACCTAATGTGATCTAGCAATATAGAAACCAAACAAGAACTAGTCGGCAGTATCACAAAGAAGGCACCACACCGGCACAAGCTGTCCCATCTATTTTAAAGCGTTTGTGTAAGACATGTGGGGAGTCTCCAGCCTGCCCGCATCCCGAGCCCAGGAACCACCTCAGTACCGGGACTAAAACACAGCAGACCCTTGATAAACACCTGTGGACGCAGGGAATGGTAAACCCACTGTTTGCTGGGTGGCCTGGTAACTAATGCTTACACGGGGAATCTCAGGTGTTTAGAATGCCTGTGGGGGGAGGAATATGACACTGTCTCCCTGCCCGTGCCGCAGGCCGTGATCAACAGTCCCTTCACATGTGCCCCGAAAGGAGCCTCCACGCCTTCTTGTCAGCTTCCCTCCACAGACAGAGCCGTAGGCAAAAGAGCATTTGACAAATACATTCCGTTTTGAGGATGACCAGCCTAGAAATCTGAACCGTTGCCATGGCTGCAGTCGGTTCTCTGCTGTGTGTCTACAGCGAAGAAGAGGAGAGCAGACCTCTGGAAATGTTTAAGCGCAGTAGCGATGCTGAAACGCATATGGTCAGCCGTCACTGACGACGCTCACCACCCCAAGTCGTCATCACGCCTTCCCCCTCTGTCCCTCTCCGGGGGGAATGGCCTGGCTGATCAGGAGAGGGCACGTGGAGGGGACAGGTGTCTGGGGGTTACTGATGCTCACAGGCCGCTCAAGCCCCGGGACAGCAGGAGAGATGGGTGGGCCAGGCTGGCGACCATGAGCACAGCTGCTGGAGGCCAACCACGCCCCTGAGGCGGGACGTCCACGGGGATGGCTACACATCTGCACGCTGACTCCCGAGGAAGCGAGGGAGAGAGGAAAGCCCCGAAGTCCCACTGAAGCCGTCAGACTCACCATCCATGGGGATACCACAGACGCCCTGTTGGGAGGGTGTTCCAAGGTGGCAGTGCAGAACCCAGCCCCAGAAGAGAGGGTGACCGGTAGAGGGCGGGGAAGAAGGAAATCCCTGTATTTCATAGGAGACCCTGAGAATGACCTGGTGTTTATACACTGTGAGCTGCTATTGCTGAGTATATCTGGAAGGAATATTTGCTAGTTCTTTGGATTCAACTCAAAAGCATAAGCACTCTCGGAAAAAAACATTTTAAGAAATACAACTGCCTCAGAAGTCTTTACATACTAGGTGTTGGCGACCCAGCAGTGAGGCCTCTGCACTTGGTCCCTGCCTGCTGGACCTCATGAAGGTGGTCATGGCTTTGAAACCTAAGTATGAACCAGGGTTCCACCCATTAGAGTGCCTGCAGTTTAGTTAAGGAAAGTGGATGTTTCTGTTAAAAAGCAGAAGTGAAGAAAGCAGCTAGGCTGTGTCAAGGGAGTGAGAGTCAGGTCAACGTCGGACGTGACTGCGGGGGCTGTGAGTGGCTGGTGTCCTCTTCCTGGAAGGCCTGGGTCTCGGGGAAGGTTTGCACTCGGCCACACGAGGGGTCAGCGCGAGGGCTACTGAGCAGGCGGAAACCAGAGTGGCCCGAGCCGGGGAAGAGAGCAGATGGACTGTGGTGGGCCCGCGTGCGATGCTGGCTGGACAGCTGGACTGGAAGGCAGGGAGGGAGCAGGGACTGCAGGAGTGAGGAAGGGCAGAAAGTGACCTGCAGCCCCCGCCTGGTGAGGCGCTGGGGCGAAGCTGAGCACAGTCACCACTGCCTGACGCACAGAGGAACCTGCAACTGTTGAAAACGGCCAGAGGATTCACCTCAAACCTGGCTCTCTGGTCTTTCATATGTGCATTGGCTTAGCGAATCCTCCACAAAAATAGAAAACAGCTTTCCAAACAAAATCCACATTAAACAGGCCTTCAAAAGAATACAGAAAATCGATGCAAAGTCTGCACGTACCTTAAAGAACAGTTTCTTATTCTAAAGAGCAAGTGACCAAACTATAGATGGGAAAGAGACTTTGTTCACAGTGGATTCCTACCTTCTTCTGTGGGGTGTGTGATGTGATCCTGTGACTCCTAAGCAATGGTTTCAGAAAGGCCTCTGACAAATGCAAAATACACAGACCCCGTCCAACAACCGATTACTGAAAAGACCACTGATGATCTCTGTGGCTGGCACAGGGCTGAGTACCGAGGGTCTAGAGGTAAGACGGCAAGGCCCCTCTATTCCCAAGGGGCAGGAGTGCCAGGAATGGGGCCGCAGGGCATGGCTCTGCCCTTCTGTGGAGCCCACTGCAGTCTCCGCTCCAAGCGCTCGGTGCCCAGTGAGTGTCTGCTGCAACGGTGAACGGGCTCCACTGGCCCTCAGGCGGCTGCTACTGGCATCTGTGCTCCTCCCCTCAAGGTCAAGAGATGCACTCTGACCCTGTTTGCTTTCGCTTTCTCTGTGCTTCTGTACATGGGCTCCCTGTACTCCCGGGGATGAAGACCCTGTCCAAGGGCTACATAAAGCCACAGACAAAAATAACACATCTGATTAAAATCTCCATCTTAGTCAATGGTAAATGATTGAAAATACATTAGCCTCAAAATATGCCCTGGAGCAGAACATGAAATTGAATCAGATTTAAAGGTAAAACCCCATGATTTTACAGAAACGTCATCCTTTCTTCAGGTCACTTTGGACCCTGTGCCTGGATCCTAGTGATGAGTCTTCATTCTCTATCTCATGAGAGTCTTCAGTGCAAACGGAGGGACAGGATTTCCTGTTTTAGACACTTCCTGGTGACCACCTTCAAGCTTCTCCCTTATAGCACTCTTCTAACATTTACATCTAACAGTAAGAAGCAGAGTTGGGGGCGCCACTAAAACCCCAAACAAGGGAACCTGAGTGCTCTGGCCAGTGGGTGTCATTAGCTTTTCTGCCCTGACATGGGTATGTACCAAAAATTTGAGATCCTCAGTGTAGCCAGTATTTTACTTACATAATCATACTGGCTGTTAAGTCAAATCTCAAATTACCAACGAGTATCTAGTAGTTTAAGTTAGCTATCCTGGCCAAACTGTGCTCTCCATTTCTACTGGGTTTTACATCCTGTGTGGTAGGGTAAATTCCAATGCAATGTGAAGGCTCCTCACCAGCACGACTTGGCCACACAGAGATCTGAATCTCTACAGGAAAAATCCTAAGACTATCCCAGCCTTAGCAGAGGAGCAGAGAGAGAAGTGACTTTCAATCTAGCTCGACTTTCACAGCAGATGCTGAGCTGGTTAGAGCGCTCAGTGACTCCTATGAAGTATGCACCCCTGCCTCTCCAGCCAGCCAGACTCTGAAGGTCTCTGAACGTTTGCAAAACTCCCACCTTCATGTCAATTCCAGGTCAAAAACATGTCTCAGTGTCCCAGCTTCCCCTGAATTTTTGAGAAAGTCATCTCCAGCGAAGACATGTTGTTTATGCATGAACTCATCTTGGCGGGTGTGTGTGTGTGTGTGTGTGTGTGTGTGGTCAGGAGGGGGCTGGCTGAGGGCTGGTGTCTCCACCGCGTGTCGGCCGGCCACATCTGTCGCCCTGGGTCTGGGAGCCCCTCTGTGCCTCCCTCGCCCTCCTTGCTGCTGGCACCTCACATACCAATGTCCTTAGGCACTGTCTGCCCCGGTCCTCCTACAATCCAGCCAGCGCGGTTCCCGTCACAGCAAGCACTTCCTCTGTCAGAGCAGACAAACCGACTCAAGCCACAGCCGGAAGCACGCTGACCACAAGTGCTAAGGTTCTGGTTAGTTCTTTTCTAGGTAAAGTTGGAAAAGTCCCTGCAAAGCAAACACTGAAGTTTTAGACACGGGGGCGGCACTGACCTCTTGAAACGTTCTTGACTGGAAAGAGGGAGGGTGTGTGAGAGAGAGAGAGAGAGAGAGAGAGAGAGAGAGAGAAACACAGAGAGAGAGAGAGAAAGAGAGGAGGAGAGGAAGTTGGATTGTATGATGCAAATGCTAATCATTCTGAGAAGTGTGTTTTTTTTTTTCTCCCTCTTCCCAGGTTCAACTGAAGAGGCAGTTCTAAGAAAGACAGCTGAGATCATCAGTTACCTTCTCAGACAAAGTCCACTGGTGGTAGAGTTTTGTTTACCATGTAAACAACGCAGCATTTATGGCTAAACCCCTTATTCTTTCACAGGCAGACTAAAGAATTGCGAGGTTTTTTTTTTTTTTTGGTGGGGTCATGAGGATAAAAGACTGAAGATCAGTCCTGGGAAGATAGACCTGTAAGCCACAGAGTCTCCTCTACCCTTCAGAATCCCCTTGGGAAGATTCAGGCGTGCAGAGATGGTCCTTTCCAAGCAAATGTCATAGGCACTGCACCTTCTCTTACCAAGCAAGACAGACTGGATTTCCCAGAGTGCCTGGGGATGATGAGAGTGACCCCAAGAGGGGCGGGGCAGCCTGGAAACAGACTCTTGGCTTCATGTATCTAAAGCCCCCAGAAAATGCCTGGAAGAGGGTGGAGGAGGAAGACCAAAGATAATCCTTAACTCTTCTACAGCAGGAATATATTACACTCAATAAACTTTAAATGTTTGCCTCTCTTATGAGCGAAGGTGATTGTGTGTGTGCTCAGCTATGTCCTATTCTTTGCAACCCCCGTGGACTGTAGTCCACAAAGCTCCTCTGTCCATGGGAGTCTCCAGGCAAGAATACTGGAGTGGGTTGCCATTCCCTTCTCCCGGGGATCTTCCTGACCAAGGGATAGAACCTGAGTCTCCTGCATTGGCAGGTGAATTCTTTACCACTGCACAACCTAGGAAGCCCAAGTTAAGGTGATTATGTGTGTTAAAGAGGAAGAAAATAATCTTCAGCGCGCTCTTTCCTAAGATCAGAGAAAACAAACACACACCACAATTTCTTACTTTGGGTGAAAAACAATGATAATGATCGCTATGCTCAATGACTCCAAAATTGCCACTTATAGTATCTATTATACATTTAAAAAGACACACACAAAAAAATGCAAACAATGAATCCCAAAGGTAAAAAAAAGTGGCGGTTGGGGGCGGTAGGGATGAATAGACAGAGCACAACAGAAGCACAAACCCTGGTGTAAACTACCGTCTTTAACTAATAATTACTGTATATTAGTTTATCAATTGTAGTAACTACACCACAGTAAACAAAATTACTAAGAGGGGAACTAGCAGGCAAGGTAAGGAGAAGGGGGCACATGAGAACTCGGGGACTTTTTGTTCAGCAGTTCTGTAAACCTAAAACTGCTATAAAAAAGTAAAATCTCTTAAAAAAAAAAAAAAAAAAGGATCCCACACCTGGAGTTTGTTGGTGGTGGTTTAGTCGCTAAGTGGTGTCCAACCGTTGGGACCCCATGGACTGCAGCCCACCAGGCTCCCCTATCCCTCCAGGCAAGAATACTGGAGTGGGTTGCTATTTCCTCCTCCAGGGCATCTTCCCAACTCAGGAGCTGAACCCAGGTCTCCTGCATTGCAGGCAGGTTCTTTACCAACTGAGCTACGAGGGAAGCCAGACCCTAATTCAGGGATCCAGGTCCCTGTATGTCAGAGTGTCAACGAGAAGAGACGTGTCCTGGAGTCAGGAACTGAAGCTCAGAGGCCCAGAGCGTTCACAGCGAGCTGGGCGAGTCAGCCAACCAACCCGGGTCTCTGCTTCCCTTTTTTTTTTGAAAGCTACTTCACAGGGTTAATGTGAGAATCAAACGGTTGCAGGAATGTGTCTGTCAACTGGAGAGTACGAAGAAGTACTGCAGGTCAGAGTCAGCAGCCCCAGGCCGCAGAGTGGTCTGTCGTCCGAGATGCTGACTCCAGGTGGAGCGCTCCCATCCCACCTGAGTGAGTTCTTCCTTTCCCAGAGTTCAGACGCACGGATTTCTCTCTTCCTGCAGGAGCCACGTGAAGGGCGCCCAGGCTGTCCCCGAGTTCAGGCACGAGCCCGGTCTGCGCTCGTCTCAGCCGACATCACCCAGACAGGCCCCGTTATATAATCTTCAGCTGGGCTGGAATGACCACTCACCCTTCCCAGACGTGGTTAATAGTTGTTCTTGGATGATACAGTGTAACAGAGCCGGGCCCTCGCCAGAGCGAGGACCGCACCCATTTCTGATGAAATCCCTAGGCAAGGCCAGCTGCAGAGCCACCGTTCTGTCACTGTCGACCCTCAGGTGAAGGGATGCTGGGCCTGCACTGGGGCCTCGAGACAGCAGCGCCCAGCAGTCAGAGAGGCGCCGCTGGGCCCTGGGTATCCGGGCTGCCGGGTGGAAGGAGCCTGGGATTACAGAGGAAGGGAGAAAGGTCAGGGCGGGGGTGAGGGGGGGGCGGCGCTGGGCAGGGCAGGGCAGGGCAGGCCGGCTGGAGATTCCTCAGGAAGAACCTCCAGGCGAGCCCGCCCTCCTCCCCGGCTGGCTCAGGACATTCTGCTCAGGCAGCCTCCCCGGCCCGTCCAGTTAGCTATGCAATCCACCAGAAGGTTCCTTGTGGTCACGCACAGGGTTTTGGCAATTTTTCTTGGTTTTTCTTCTACTCCCTTTTGGATCCCATGAGTTTAAACTTTGGTCTCTTTTTTATACAACAATGGTTTTGTTGTTGTTGTTGGTTTGTTTTTAGCCTACTTAAGAGGCTTTCCAAAGTTCTTTGCTATTGTCTCAGGGCAAAATACTTGGTGTTTGTCTTTGAACACACGCCCTATGCACACCCGCGTGCCTCCCTGCCCCGCTGTTTCACCTTTAGCTGTGTCGCTGTCGGGCAGCATGTGCCAGGCGGCTCCTCTGGACCGAAGGCCAGCCTTGAGGATCAGGTGATGGGAAGATGACCGTATGGCTTCAGTGAGAGCTCAGGGCAGGCCGCCAGCATCACCCTGACCTGAGAGGGGTTTCGAAGCAAGGTGCCCACAGCCTGAACACTTCTGGGAGGGAGAGAGGATCTGCCAAGCATAGAGTCTCCAAATTCCTCACTCCTTTCCAGCCGCCCCATGTTACCAACTTGCCCCCTTGCACTCTTACCCCTAAGCTCACTGCCGAGTCCATGCGGGTCTCCCGTCTCCCTCCTGACACCCACGTCCACTCCTGACACAGACCCTCGGGAGTTGTTTGAGAGTGGAATTGTGGAGCTAAAGATGGCCCAAGAGAACCTCTGATTCAGCCTCCTCATTTTCTAGCTGGTAACAGTGGGGCCCTGCAGAAAAGCAGGTTTGTGAAAGGAGACGCCACAAGCTTGGTTCACGTGCATAATCTTTAACTATGAATGGCCGTACCTAACTGCTAGGATCTTTTCCTCATTCTCATATTCCCAGACGCGTGCTACTAGACTTCCTTCAGAAGAGATACATGTTAAAGAACCCTGAATACTTGTGCGTGATAAAAATAAACTCAGAACATCTTCGTAAAGGCCAGGGGGTCACGCGCCTCTTGGCTGTGTCCAGCTCTGTCAGACACTGTCCGTGTTCCGAGTAGAGGAGAGAAGAAAGAGTGAAGGCTGGGGAGTCACCGGGTGGACATGGAGCCTGGGGCTGAGGGGTCAGGAGGGTGGCCCAGTGGGGGCTGCAGTGGGCAGAGGCACAGGAGGTGAGTCCAAGGAATGGAAGGGAGAAAAATGTGTTCTTGGGAGTTTAGATCATCTGCTGAATTGGGGGAAATGAGGGTGTAAACAAACATCTTATACACACATACAAACCTGTACAAACGTAAATCACTGCATTCGCCCCTGGACTAATGAACCAAGGGGGAGACGCGATCACAGGCGCTGGACCCACCACGTGCCAGGTGCACCCTCAGGGGACCCGGTCCCGGGGACCCGCCTGAGCAGCTGAACTCCTTTGGCGTGGATAACAGCTTAGCTCCCCTAACAGTGACACGCAGTGCTGAGCACTCCTCGGCGGAGGTGAGAACATGGGGAACTCTGAGCAGACGGCTGGGAGGTCCCTACAGACCCATCTCCCAGCGCCCGAGTGCCTCCGAAGGGAAGGAAGCTGCCTGTGAAGCGCGCTCAGGCGAGGGTGGCTTCATACGCTCCAGATCATCGGAGGGCAGGACGGAGGGCAAGGACGGGGCGTGAGCCCGGGTGTGGAAACAAGCTGAGCAACTGCTCCGTGCAGCTGCCGCGGACACGAACCGAAGCTCCGGTGCCGAGGGTGGGGGTGAGAGTGTGCCTGGCCGGCCGGGAGGCGCATCCATGATGCTGACACACTCTTTCCAGCCACCCGCAGGCGAGTGCCAAATCCCTGCGCGCTTCTCCCTCACTCTGACATGCTTGAACTCGGCCACAGTGTCAGCTAACTTCAGAGAGCTTTCTGAGCTGGCTCAGAGGCCAGCACCGGCTGTATCCTCACCCGCCCGCCGCCGAGGGCTTATGGAGCCCGGGCAGCATCTTAAGCAAGGCCGCAGCCTCCCAAAGTGAGGAGGAGGTGGTGCGGTGCTGTTTCTCATAATAGGGCAGGGTGCATTCCCAGAAAATACCCTGGGAAAGAAGAGCTGACAGCATGACTGACACTGAAATATCTCCATCTCGGGGACTTATCACCCCACCCCACCCTCACCCCACGCAGACCCTTTCTCCCAGCATCCTCTATGGAAATCTAGGTCAAAGTCCAAGCCCATTACTTCACATCTGCGTGGAAGCAGAGGGTTTCCACGCCACTTTTGCAGTAGCCACGGCCTGCCTGCCAGACCCATCTACATGATGCAGAGAGGGGGCAGAAGGGGAGGTTGCATCGTTAGGTGCACACCCCTCCGTTTGCACCCTAAGTCCTATCTGTGAGGGACTCCCTTGAACTAAGACCCCTCGTGATGACCATGTGAATTTCTGTGTTCACTTCTCTGCTCACAGCGCCGCCGTCATCACCCTGCCCCTGTAGCTCCTTTTTATTGTTGTTTAGTTGCTGCGAGGGTATGTGCTCAAGTCGCTCAGTCGCATCTGACTCTTTGTGACCCCATGCACTATACCCTGCCAGGCTCCTCTGTCCATGGAATTATCCAGGCAAGAATGCTGGAGTGGGTTGCCATTCCCTTCTCCAGCAGATCTTCCTGATCCAGGGATCGAACCCGTGTCTCCTGCATTGCAGGCAGCTTCTTTACCGACTGAACCATCAGAAAGTCCTACGTAGATGTGCAGGGCCTGACTTTGATCTGACTATGATCCACATGCAACTCTCAGCCTCCACTTCCGTCCTGAGTTACACCCCCCCACCCCCACCCCGCTCCGCCCCACTCCCTGATTCCATGGACCACCTGGGGGGCAGGAAGCTGCAGTGCTCATTTGGGGAGCGCCTACGGGTGGGTTCTAAAGCACCAGGCTATGTCTTGGGTCAGGAAAGGAGCAAGACTCCAGTCGATGTCCCTTTTAAGCAGAAGGCAGTGATAGGTACTCAGTTCCCGTCTTGATCTTTAGCCCCTGCTAACACACTGTTTTCTGTCTGCGCTTGCTTCCTGTCTTTTCTTATCAAATACAGATAAGCACGCATGCTAAAGCCAGACCTCCTCCTGCGTGTGACTCGTCTTAAGTGTGTTTCCTCATAGTAGATGTTTAGTGGTGCTTACTTTGCTAATAGAACTTATCTGCTTGGAAAGTTGACCCAGGAGCTTATTTTCAGGCAAAAAAAAAAAAAAGTTTCCCTTATGTGACTTTTTTGCATGCAAATTTCTAAGGGCTTTCACCAGAGCATTTTCTGGGAATGCACTCTCCCCTCTTATGCATAAACCACACAACCCCACCATCTTCTAAGTGTACCCCTCTGACTGCCACCACGATACTTTTAACTTGGAAAATCGCTTTATGTCCCTGTATTGTGAGTCTCTGAGGAGGTCAAGTGAACTAATAAAAGATGGAACAAGCTGGAAAATGTCCAGTGGATTAGTGTGTGTGTTGGTGGGGGTGGAGGCGGGTGGGTGGGCAGCGGGAGAAGGCTGTCTACTCTGTGAGAAAAAGTCAGCACCAGGCTTAAGGGATGATGGATCAGACACTCCAGTGTTTAATTATCAGGGAGTTATAACCATTCGGATGAGTCACCTGGGTGTGGGAGCCCAAGTCTGACTGCGGCTCTGGTGAACCGGCCTTCCCCTTTAACTTACCACTCTCTCTCCCCAAATATGGTCACCAAAGGAAATTTCATCCCCCATTCCTAGCTGAGGGCAATGAAGTTTATCAGATTATCACACATCTCAATCAACATCTACTTCAGATACTCCCTTTGTAAGAGCCTTTCCCTCGAGATGGGTGGATCCAGCGGCAGCTCAGGGAATTAACCCCACCATGTCACTGGTGCTGTTCTCTAGGGGATCCTCCTTCCTGCTCCTCCTCCTCTCCCTTTCTCTGGGCTTTGCCTCCTCTGAAGGCAGTTAATTCAGGGGAGGAGGGAGATGAGCCAGTCCTCCTCAGGAAAACCCCTCGCAGGCGAGCCGGACCGTGGCCAGCTTCTCGACACACGGACACGGAGGCGCGTGTGCAAACACAGAAGGAGCCACTGCCTCCAGGGTGGCCGCTCGGCGGCAGACCTGGATGTGAACCCTGGCCCAGGCACTGCCCAGCCCTGGGACCCTGGAGAAGAGGCTCAGCCTTCCGGGGCTTTATTTAGGTTCCTGCCTGGGAGATGGTGACGGTGCCACCTGCAATGCTGCTACGGAGACCAAGCAAGATCCTGCACTCGAAGCACTGATTTCGGTACCTGCTCAGTAAAACAAGACCTGTGACGAGGGTATGACCCAGTGTGCCCGGGTCAGGGCAGAGTACAACACAGCCTGCTCCCTCTGCAGTGGGATCAGGCTGGCATGGAAGGAGGTTTTCCATTCCGTCCCCCTGTCAGTTCACACACTGTCCCAGCGGAGAGGAGGGGGCCAGAGCAGCCCCTGGGAATGGGGGTGCGCAGCACTCCACCTGGCCACTCTGTCTTTAACTGCAATTAACTCAAAACACACCTCTGCAAACACACCTTAGGTTGACAAGGTAGAATTCCAAGCTTCATAAGAGAAATCTCTATTTCATTAGCAAAATACATACATGCCTTCTATTTCAGTTAGCATTTGGTCTTCTTTACCAACCTTCCCTCTTAAGGCTTTTTGAGTTTCTAACTTGAAAAGAGTTAACTTAAGTCAGCCTACCAAGGACTGAGCTCTTCTCCTGAGCTTCACTGTCACGGAAAATTGGGCTCCTGGGTCCTTGAGCGGAATCACATATTTGATCTTTGACCTACAATGCACCCACTGTGCAGTACTGAAATTCCTTCAGGCAGAGATACTCACAACTAACTTCCTACTTATTCGGGTTAAATACATCCGACTGTGTGGTCAATCAAACCATCATATACAGACATACACACATTTTCATATCAGCTGGCACCAGAGAAAAAGTAACATTTCTCAAACAAGGGCATGTGGTATATAAAGTCTCATGAAAACTGAAGTGTAGGGCAGGGTTAAAAAAACAGTCTGCTTATTACAAGGGCTATCACCAAAACTCAAACTTCAAGTTCATGCAGGGAGAAGGGAACTCAGGGTTTTTTCCTCCTGCCTTGAACTGCCAGGGCTAAGTGAGGTCACCTTGTAGTCACATTTCTTTGAAAGTTCAGCCCTGTCTGGGGCCTAAGTCAATGAATCTGAGACCAAATCTGCAGTACACCGGGTGGCGCTGGGAGTCACAGCTGAGGCTGAGCGCCCCGCGGCCACCAGCTGCCAGCACCGCCGCCCATTGTGTGTGCAGAGCCGACACACAAACCCACAGCGAACCTGGTGTCCATGCTGGTGACAGAACCTCACACACAGGCTCCAGGGCCCACTTCCCACGGTGCCGGGGCCCCTGGTCCTGGGCAGTGAGCCTGAGTGGAGGACAGCCCTAAATACACAGAGCGAAGTCACAAGTACCCGTGATCCACTCCACAGACAGACAGTGACAATGTCAAATCTTGTCCTGCCTCAATGTTTAAGGGCTTCCCTAGTGACTCAGATGGGTACAGAATCTGCCTGCAATGCAAAAGACCCAGGTTCAATCCCTGGGTCAGGAAGACCCCCTGGAGAAGGAAATGGCAACCTATTCCAGTACTCTTGCCTGGAGAATCCCATGGACAGAGGAGCCTGGCGGGCTACAGTCCGTGGGGTCACAAAGAGTCAGACATGTCTGAAGGACTAACACTTTCTTCTCACTTTCAACAGCTTTAAATTTAAGAGAGAGAAGCCACAGGAACTTCCCATGGGAGGAGGTTCTCAGAGTCAAGATGCCCACTCTGACTTTCCTTAGCAACAGTGTGCCAACAGCCACAGGACCTCACGCTTCCGGGCACCCAGGAGACGCGCTCGCGGCAGCTGTCACCACGGCAGCCCCCCTGCTTACCACCCGGTCATGGCTCCTCTGGCCCTTCCATCTCTCACTGCCTCCGTGCCCCAGCACTTACCACTCCACCCCAGGGCCCACATATTCCCCTCCTTTCCACCACCCCAAGGACACACGAAGGGGTATTAACCCCGATCCACAGCCGGCAACTCTGGTCAGGGACGTTCCGTGACTTGCCTGGGGTTACCTGGCTCGGATGGGCCAGAGCCAAAACTCACACCTTCGCTTCTCTGCCTGTGGATCCCACTCTTGGGTATGACAGCTTCAAGGGGGGTAGCAGCCTGACCCTGGCTTTGCAAGGAATATTTCATCTCCAGTGAAAGGAAAGGGGACGATTAGGAGGAGAGGGAGATGGTGTCCTGTTATGTTTGGATGAGAATTAATTTGTGGGTGAACATCTGGCTGCTAAGTCCCCAACTGTGAGGCAGAGCATCCGATGTGCCTTCTTCTCCTCTGGATGCATCTGTTTCTAGAAAGAAGACGTCCTGGCTCCCTGACCGCCGGCTGGTTCTCGCGGGAACCGCAGCCTCAGGAGTCACCCTTTCAGAGTCAGCTTGTCTCCTTAGGACCCTTCTCCCATCAGAGTCCCTGGTGGGTTCTACGAAGCACTTGCTGGGTTTTGAGGTGAAAACCTGTTTGCCACCCCTGACACTCTATCTGCAAAGTGGCTCTTTTCGGGGTGTCTGGGAAGCTCCCCCACCTTCCAAGTGACCCCAGGGGACCTTTCCCATTTGGTTCTGCCAGGTGGTCCTCTGGCAGCTGTGATGACCCCGTTCTTTAGAAGTCTCTGGGATCTTAATCAACGGGCTAAGGAGAACTGAGGAAGGCAACACCCCCAGCCTCTAGCCACGAAGCAAGAGGTGGTTTTCCTGAGTAGTCCTGGGACCCGATGGGAGCCACAGGGCCCCTGGGACGACTTCTCCTTCCATCTCTGACACTGCTCATCCACTGCCCTTCTCCCTCCTCAACGCTGGAGTCCTCTCAGCCTCCCAGCATTGGTCTCCTTGACAGGTCTCCTGACTTCTCCTCCCAGACAGACACCCACCTCCTGAGAAAGGATGCTGAGAGGACCGCCCCCCACCCCCCACCGGCTGCGGTGCCTGTGCAGCCTCTCAGCAGGCTCACAACGGGGGCTGGTGCCTGCTCCACCGCGGCTCGAGCTCCCCAGGGCTGGTGGCCTCCCATGGAGTGACTCGGCTGGGCACCCCCAGTTTCCAGCCTGCGGGGGCTGGTGCTCTCCAGGGAGCCCCCAGCAGGGATTCACGTGGCTTTAGAGCCAGACTCTGCCAGGAATGGTGTTGGCAAAAACGCACTGCCTTGTAGCTGGTGGATCTAACACTTCATGGGCCCTCTGCTAGCGCATGAGACAGACATCTGGTTTCTCAGCAACTCGGACACTGAGGTAAGAATTCCTTGATGCAAAGATTTGTAGAAGCTGTGACAAGAAGTTCTCCCACCAAGAATGGCATGGCTGGGAAAGCTCAGTGAATGCAGGGGCTCTGGGCAGGCAGGGGAGCTGGCTGGGGGTGACTCCTGGCCTTTAATCCTCATCAGGTGACTGCTCACAAGGCTCCTGCTAAGTCTTTATGATCAAGACAGAAACCCAAAAGCACTGTGGAGTTTTCCGTGACTGTAAAGTAAGGTGATTAACAGGAAACTTCAAAACTGGCCCCCAAAAGATTTAAAGATGGGGCACATTCGAACAGTTTATAGAGAGAAGCAGATCCAGTGGGGCGGGAGAGAAAAGGAAGATGCGAACAGGGTGAAAACTACAAGCCACCTCTTCTAAACATGAAGGAATTGAATGCGAATGCAGGCTGCTATACACAATACAGATAGGTTTGTGTTAGCATGAATGTTCAAAGATGGTTTAACTCAGTACTATCAACACCAGGAGGAAAAGAAAGGACCGGAAGACCTTTCAGTTCATGTGTCCCGAGCCTGGAAACCTGACCTGTGAACATCTGTGCCAGCAACCACCACAATGTCCAGTCTCCATAAGAACAGACCCTGCTTCCGCCTGGCCCAGAGCTGCCAGCAGCCTTGCCATGTTCACCCAACGTGGAGGTTACGGAGTACAGTCCATTAAACCTGGGCCTGCATCCCAGCTCAGCCGCTGAGCGCTATCTGGGCAACTGACTTAACCCTAAGCCTAAGTTTCATCTGTAGAAGAGGACACTCACCACCCTTGTGTCTTTTTATCCTCCTCCTTCTCTAACTTTTTCTCCTTCCCTTCTCCTACTCTAATCACTCTGTCTCTTTACCCTTCTCTCTCTCTTTCTTTAATTTGGTTGTGACAGGTGGCTTGTGGGATCTTAGTTCCCCGACCAGGGATCGAACCCACACTCAAAGCAGCGGAAGCACGGAGTCCTAATCACTGGACCACCAGGGAAGTTCATACCCTCCTCTCTTTCAAAACCTTTAAGACAGTCATCTCTGGGGTGAAACCCCATCTTTTTCTCCTCATCCCCAGAGTTCACCCTTCCTGGCTCCCCACTTTGGTAGTTTTCTTTATTAAACGCGTAAAAGATACGGGAGAGGTTCACAGACCACAGACGGCTCAACCCATAGAAGAAGGAATACTTCTCCTCAGCACTCACAGAACCAGCTTGGAGGATGATTTCTTACAGTAGTGTCTATTTTGTCTCTTCTGTTGAACTCTTATTATTCAGAGTGTGGTTCATGGACCAGCAGCTCTGGCATCCCCTGGACGCTGGTTGGAAATGCAGAATCTCAAGTTCTGCTAGTGCCTGCTGAATCAAAAGCTGAATTCTAACCAGCTCTCGGTATGACTCATGTGTACACTGAACTATGAGAAGCACACAGTTAGACTTCAGGGCCTCCTGGGGACGGCATCCCCAGGAAGCCCCCCAGAACCTGGGTGCTGAAGAACTAGGGCCATGTGAGTGCTGGCCTGTCCACGCCCACTGCCAGTGAGCAATCCTCAGCTGGGGTTTCTTTATATACAGAGCATTATGACTGCATCTGCATAAGAAACACACAAAGGCTCAAAAGAATTCACCTGCCAATGCAGGAGATGTGGGTTCATCTCTGGGTAGGGACGGAAGATCCCCTGGAAGAGGGCATGGCAACCCACTCCAGTATTCTTGCCTGGAGAACCCCATGGACAGAGGAGCCTGGTGGGCTACAGTTCATGGGGTCGTAAAGAGCTGGACACAGCTGACCACAGCACAGTGCCATACACATAATGGGGAAGAGGGCTGCAGTCCTCGGCAGCACAAAGGGCATCAGTGAACTGTGTGGTCTTCATCCACAGCTGATGGCTCTCCTCCGCAGAGCGAGCGGTGTAAATCACAGAGCCCTTAAACTTAACACTGCATGCCTCCTTTGCTTGACCATATACCCCTGAAATGTTTTAATGAAGTTCAGAACCACGGGTATGAAAGGACAGCTGGCCTGGGAGCCCCAGAGCATGTGTTTGGCACCTCCACAGTGTCCGGCCTGGGAAAAGCGCTCTGCATACCTGCTCGGCTTCCCCTTTCCTGGGACCCGGGACCCATCAGCAAGAAGATTAATTTGGGACTCAAATTCCTCCATCACATGATCCCTCCCTGATGATGAGCAGAGCATCTCCCAGAAAGGTGAGGCTGAGGCCAAATGGACCAACCAGGCTGAACGCCATAGAGTGATCATTTTTAAAACATACCACTTAAGAGACCAGGTTTTATATAAGGAGAAAAAACAGACAAGGCTCCATCATCAAGAGAAGAGGCCAAGTGGGCGTCCCTGCTGGTCCAGAGGTTAAGAATACACCTGCCAATGCAGGGGACATGGATTCAATGCCTGGTCAAGGGAAGATCCAACACGCGGAGGGGCAATGAAGCCTAGGTGCCAACTACTGAGCCACACACCCAGAGACTGCGCGCCACAACAGGAGAAGCCCGAGCACTGCAACAGGAGTAGCATCTGCTTGCCACAACTAGAGAAAAGCACAAGCAGCAACGAAGACTCAGTACAATGAAAAATAAATAAGTATCAAAAATAAAGGGGGAAAAAAAGGCCGAGTACATAGACATGGAAGGCAGGCTACTGCATGAGATAAAAGGGAAAACCCTGGTCCTATTAGATAGCCACGTGCTCATCTCTCTGAGCCTCAGTATTTCCTCCTTTAAAATGGAGATGACACCCCATCTGGGGCTTCTTAAATGTGAAGACACATGGAGTTCTAGAGCCTCATGCCTGGCCCATGATAAAGGACGAGCAGACATCGCTGTCATCGTCCCTGCTGGCTGCCAGCACTGTGCTCCAAGCTGGGAAGCCAGGCCTGAAGGCTCCAGGGTGAGCTGTCTCCAGGAGCCCTGCCCACTCACCTTGATCATCTCCGCCACGTAACTCTCGGGCCCCGTGTACTCCGTGGAGTCCTTCACTTTCACCAGGACGATGAAGCACAGGTAATGCCACATGTTGTGTTCCTCCTTGATGTGCTCTTCAAATGTGACGGTCTTATTGTCAAACTTGTCTCTTTCCAACCCTAAAAAGAGACAGACAGCCCCGAGTGAGCAGCCACGCTGCAGAAAAACCCATGAAGGAACTGCCCCAACAGAGGAGGTTGTGGGTTCACTCCTGCCTTTATCAAGAGTTGGGTTCTGTGGGCCTTACACACACATTCACTTTTGTATCCTAGCAGGAAAACACAGGCTGTGAGTCAGATGGACTTGGGCTGGATGTCCACCTCTGTCCCTCACCAGTCATTGTTTGGTCTCCAGTGTGCCTTAGCTATCTTGGCAGAGGATGGGAAGACACCGCCTAGGTTCCAAGAGCATGTGGGGGTTAATCGAGCATGAGTGTGACAGGCTCACACACAGTAGGCAACCAGTGATCGGGAGTCCCCTCTCCCAGGTAAATGCCAACATGTAGACATGTTACAAGGTTTTTGAGGAGGCAGAGTAAGGACAAAAGGAACTTTATGTGCATTTTGAACTCTAGCTGGTAGGCTTATATTTTGCAGAGGTCTGGGTGAGTAATTCTGAAACTAGTTTCTGTGTATTCTTAGGTTGAGCAAACAAATATATGGTGACACTGGGAGCCAGATATCTGACTGTTAGAGAAGTATGGAGCACAAATGTGGAAAGGGAGAAAGAAGAAACTCTGTGATGGTGAACTGGAATGAGAGGTCTGAGGATGACCTCATCCTTTTTCACATGTTTGTAAAAATAGATACAAAACTGTGTGGATACATGTATCCCTGAGATCTCTGCCCTAATTAGCCCTGGGAGCAGCGGCACACCAACAGGGATGAGCACATCCAGTGACCGGATCTTGGACTCTAAACATCATTCTCCGCTGAACAGAACGAGAGCTCTTTGGAGAAATCGCTGATACCAGGGCTGGGTGCGAGAAGGTACAAGGTGAGCTGCAGCCTGAATGCCTCACGGTGCTAAAAACGCTACGGAAGTCTGTAATAAATGATGGTGATGTGGCAAAGTACAGACAGCAGCTCTGAAGGAGCCCTCAAATCTGGGGCAATTTGAGCATCAAAAGAAATTATGACAGTAAAGGATTATCATCCACTGAATGAAATAAAAACACAAGAATCCATGTTGTTACAAAGTACAAGCATACATGGAGAAAAGAGAAAGCTATTTCTTAAAAAGCCAATAAACAAATGTAGAAATAATAATAAAGTAAATAAAAATCATCATTTGGCAACCATCACAGTCACAGACTCAGGCAAAAACTGGATGCAGAAACTGATGAGTCAACATTTGGGAATTAATGTAATATTTCTGTCATCTCAAAGGATCGCCCTATAAAATGGTTCTCAATGGTATAAAAAAAAGAAAAGTAACTTCTGTGGAGAAACAGGGCCATTACCATCTTCACCAAGTGATCAACGTTAGTGTGACCAGTTAGAAGAGGAGCTGGCATCATGTACCTCCTGATATTCTGGAGAAGGAAATGGCAACCCACTCCAGTGTTCTTGCCTGGAGAATCCCATGGACAGAGGAGCCTGGCAGGCTACAGTCCATGGGGTTGCAAAAAGTCAGACAGGACTGAGTGACTAATACCTCCTGATATTATGCACTGAGGAGAATACACTATTTCTTTGATGTTCCTATAAGAAATCCATAACCTTAATCTCACCATGGGAAAACAGCAGACAGTCCCAAACCAAGGGACACTGGATAAGATAACTGACTTAAATTCTTCAAAAATGTCAGTGAACTCAACACATGACCTGGGACTTACCTTTGCAATAAAGGACATTATTAGGGTAAAATGTGAACTTTGAATAAAATATGTAGATTAAGAGTGTGACATCCTTGCTAATTTCCCACTTTTCATAATTATATTGCATGTGTAAGAGAAGGTGCCTAGCTTTAGACATATATAGTATTGAAATAGAGATAAAGGGGCATCGTGTCAGTCACTCTCAAACTGCTCAGAGAAACAGTGTGTGTGTGAATAAATAAAATGATAATAAACATATTAAAGTGTTACTTCAATATGTGGGGAACTGGGATGAAGAGTCCACAAAAATTCTTTGTACTATTCTTGTGACTTTTCTGAAACTCTGGAACTGTCGAAATGAAAAGGTTTAAATGGTTTTAAGGGGGCAAAAAGCTATGACCTTAATTTTTAAAATGGAAACGTGATCACTAGGAGTATACATACTGGTGAGAAATTTATGTATTTAGTAACCATTGATATATTAGGAACAATCCTGAAATGACTACTTAGCTCCCAAATTCCTCCACGATTACTTTGCATTTCACAGGTATTTCCTTGGAGTCAGACTGACAATGATTTCTGTGGTACCCCATGCACCTCTCTTACATAGCAGTTTACTACTTATTCGTAGGTGTCTACACTGTGCAGGCTCTATGCTAGGACTGTTTCATAAACTACCTCAATTAAGTCCCAAGATAATGCAGAGAAGTCCATTGCTGTACCCATTTTACAGATGAGCAGTAAAGGTTCACAGAAGTGAAGTGACTGTACCATGGTTACACGGCTCTTAAGTGTCAGAGGCTTAATCAGAACACAAGTCTGACTCCCAAGCTCTGAGCATTTCCGCCATGTGCTCTAAGAGGGCTGTATTTCCACTGAAAACCTGACACCACCTGCAATGAAGACATCCACAGACTGGAGTGGAATGAAAGAGCTCCATTCTAATTACTTAGAATGGGAACGAGAGAGAGTCTGGCAGTGCAACCACCAAAAGGCCCAAAGACACAGACATTTCAAATAATGCACAATGATGTTTCTAGTACCCCAAACTTCATTTCTTAAAACCAACCAGCAACTGCTGCACTAACTCGCAGCACTCCAGATATTTCCCAGGAGAACAGAGCAGGAGGCCCACAGAGAGGCAAGGACAGGGACACGGGAGAAGACTCCCCTCCCACTGAGGGCCAGAGCACCCCATCCCAACCCCCCAGCAAAAGCCGCGTGCACCACTCACCGCAGATAAAGCATGTGGTCTTTAAGATCTCCTCTTTCTTCTGTTTTTCACTCCTCAGGTCGGCAAAGGTGTCAATGATGACCCCAAAAATCAGATTAAGGACAATGATGATGACCATGAAGAAGAACAAGAGGTCGTAGATCACTCGAGCAGCAAAGAGGGGCTCCTGGAAAAGAGGAGCGGGGATGGGAGGGGTAGGGATGGTGGGGATGTAGGTGGTGTAACCTGTCAGCAGGTACCTCCCTACCCAACCCCTGGGTCTGCAGACCTCCGGGCAGAGGAGAAGGACTGAATGCACCCCAATCAGATGTCCCAAGCCCGCTGGCTCACCTCACCCCCACCCCACTGGGCATCAAGCTGTAAAAGCCACAACCCCATCTCTTTTCACAACCCCTGGGTATACTGTGAGTTCTCCAAGTGTCATGTGGCACCTGCCCACTTCCTGGGATCTAAAGGGTTTGCAAATGTGTTCAGGAAGGCCAGACGGGTCTGAAGGAAAGAAATCATTTTAGCAGACGGAGGGGAGGGCGGAAGCTGCCCCTTTGCACGGCGGGGGGCTTCTGCCCAACATCACAGTCTGATGAGAACCAGAGCGAAAAGGAGCCCTGAGCAGCTGGCTCTGTGCGTCTACCCGTCACCGCTCTCTGCGCTGGCGCTGCCCCCGCGTCTGCAGTTTCCACTGGAGCCCACTGCGCTGTGCTTCCCCGCCCCCCGCCCTTCCTCCCCCTGGGGCGCAGCTACCTCTTTGGATGGCTTCCTGAGCACATCGCCCACTCCGCCCCCGCTCCGCAGCCCGTGACTCAGCACCGTGACGATGCACATCAGCAGCGTCTCGCACGTGTGCTCTTTATCTTGCTCTGTCTCTTCCGCAGGGACCAGCTCTGCAAACACGGCAAGGCGGGAGAAATTGAGAACGTGAGCAGCAAGACAGGCCAGGATTTCCAGATCATGCTCCCTGAATGCCATCTCACCAGCGGACAGACAGGAGCCGGAGAATGAAATAAAGGAATCAAGCGTCAAAGGCTCCCTTTGTCACCACTGTGTTCATCAGTAAGCCCTGCTCATTTCTCAAGCCCAGAACTGCCCTTACCTCTATTCAATCTAAAATATTGTGCCCTTTTCAGATTTTCAACTCCAGTCCCAGCACTGAACAGACATTGCAACTTAGATAGCTGCTTATGCGTTTCACTAGTGATTCAGTGGTAAATAATCTGCCTGCCAATGCAGGAGACACGGGTTCTATCCTTGGGCTGGTAAGATCCGCTGGAGGAGGAAATGGGAAACCACTCCAGTATTCTTGCCTGGGAAGTCCATGGACAGAGGAACCTGGTGGGCTACAGTCCATTAGGTCGCAAAGAGTCTCACAAAAGAATCTTAGCAACTACATAACAATTACAACAGCAACCTTTTACAATTGGTCCTCTGGACAAATCGTTTTACACCTTAAATTGGAGACTGGTCTTGGAGGGGGGTGGGGGGGAATGTTTTGACTGGCTTGTTCTTTTCTCCAGCTGCAGCCAGAAGGGTCTTGCTAAAATACCAGTCTCATCCTATCACTCCCCTCTCAACAACTTGGATCAACCTTTGAGTAAGCTTTAACCTCCTCAGCCTGACCTGCAGACCCTTCATAATCTGGTCCTCTGTTGACTTCTCTGGCTTCATTTCTTCCTACTCTTCTTCCTCATGATCACTTCCCTAGTCATGCTGTATTCTACCTCCAAGGCAGAGTCAGACACGACTTAGAGACTAAACAACAACAAAAGAATACAACACAGTCCCAGGCAAATAGTGGGCACTCTGTAAATACTGGCCCAGTCAGTTCAGCAGCTATTTTATCCCCTTGCAGACTTCCCCCACTTCATTCCCCTCCTCTCCCTGCCTCTCATCTGCTTCCAGTGTCACGTGTGTCCTGAGCCTTGTGGGGAGGCTGGCACTAACACGGGGCTTCAGGCTGTGAGGTCCTACCTTCTTTGGGTGCCGGAGAGGAGCAGTTCTCCCCCATCTCCACCCTACACACGTCAGAATACAGGAACTCGCCTGCCAAACTCTCGCTGGCTTCTGGGAGAGAGAAGGCAATTTTATGATGAACAATCTGGCAGCATATGGTTAAAATGTTTGAAGTCCCAAATTCACGGCTGATTAAACAATTCTTTACATAAATAACACCCTCCAAATCCTGCCTATAAATCTGAAGCAGAGATGCAATTTACACTTTCGTTGGGTGATCTGGATGGGAAAAAAGCCAGAAATGTCAATTCCTGTAAGCTTACTAGAAATATCACACTTAAATAGCACCTCTCCAACTTTAAAGACAAACAGCTGAAACTCCCTGACAGATACTACCGAACACACAGACTCCAGTAAGATTTAGACCAAGTCTGCGTGAGAAGCAGGAATGGCATCAGATCAGTTTAGTTCAGAACCCTAAGATGGTTGGCAGTGAATGTCAACTTGGAGGCTGGGGTTACATGCCAAGAATGCAGCCTTTGGGAGGGAGAGAAAGGCTTGTCTGGCTTAGTCACGATTCTAGTTTGCTCCTTGGACTCAGGGCGCCTGGCTACCTGAATAGAAAAACCAGTAATATTTCACTTACTAGTGTCAAGTATTTTAATTGAGGGAAACGAGCACTTGGGGATCACTCAAGTGTATGATCACTGTCTCTCTCTCTCGTAATAGGAAATCTCTTCTGGTTTTGCTATAAATTAAAATCATATGAGCTCAGTGTAAAACTTGCATATTGTAAAAAGGTCCAACAGACAGCCACTACTTATAGTTTGGAGGCATATTCTTCCATAGTTTAAAAGATACATATGAGCTTTTTAGGGGCTTCCTAGATGGCATAGTGGTAAAATATCTGCCTGCCAATGCAGGAGATGCAAGAGACATGGGTTCAATCCCTGGGTTGGGAAGATCCCCTGGAGAAAGAAACGGCAATCAAGTCCAGTATTCTTGCCTGGCAAATTGCATGGACGGAGGAGCCTGGTGGGCTATAGTCCATGGGGTCACAGAAGAGTCGAACATGACAGCAGCTGAGCACAGGTGTGAGATTTTTCATTAAAAAAAAATATCTACGCAGATCCTACTGTAGTTACTTTTCTGCAGTTTCCCACTGTATCTTGGGTACTTCTCCATGAAGGTTTATAAAGACGTACCATATCCACAGGGTTCCCCACCCCATGGCTGAACCATATATAATGAAACACTCCCTTACATGGAGATTGCTTCCAATTTCAGACGGCAATGAACATCTGCTTCTACAGTTCTATTTTTAAAGGATAAATTGCTAGAAACAGACTTACCAAGCCAAGGGATGCCTCCTCCCATACTCTCAATATACACTGGTCAAACTTTTAAGAAGATGTCACACAAGTTTAAAACAGAAATTCAGTAAATAAATGTAGCATCTGGACACTCACACTCAGCATCTGACATATCATATCACCCTTTGAACGCAGTGAAAACGAAGTCCTGTATTCAGTTCATACTTCTGAGTGTTAGGGAAATACCTACACTGCCGAAGTCATCATTTTTAGTTCGGTTGTAGTCAGGAAACATTCTTTTAACATTAAAAAAAAGATCAGAAGATCCAAACCCACCTGGAAGAGAGGTTTCATTGGGCAGCCTGTCTACTTCCAAGATGAAGTCATCTTTGAAGAAAAGGTAGCCCACTATTGAGAACAGGTAAACCAGGATCAAAGCCAGAACCGCCGTCAAGATGATGGACCGGCCGTTGCGAGTGACACTTTTAATGACATTGAGCAGAGTCTCTTCTCTGTACACTAAATCAAAAAGCTTTAAAAACAAAAAAAAGGACGACAAGGGTACAGTGTTAAGAAGCATCTCTATTAGACGGACATCGATGTCCCCTAAGCACAACTTGATTTATAAAGAACTTACCCTTTGGCTAACTCAAAAGCATTCTACTCTAGGGAAGTTCAAGAGGGAGGGAACATATGTATACCTACGGCTGATTCGTGTTGATGTATGGCAGAAACCAACACAGGATTGTAAAGCAATTATCTTTCAATTAAAAATAAATAAATTTTAAAAAAGCATTATACTCTTTTCTTAATATGTTACACTTGCCCATCTTAATAGTGAAAACTGAGATGGTAAAAACAAGGAGAAACAAATACAGAAGAGGAGGGTGGGAAACAATAGTGATTTCAAGTTGTCTACATACAGGTTCAAGGTCCTGGGACTAGATAAAACACAGGCCTGTACTGGGCAGCTGCAGAGGACAGGGAGAGGAAGGGGATGAGGTCCTGCTGTGTGTTCATTTAGGGTCATCTGATCGAGCTTCTGTTAAGGGTCAGCCAGTCCGGATACAGGACTGCCTAAGTCCTGGTCCCTGAACGCAGGTCCACGAGCTGCTACGGGCCAGGCTGGGGGGGGGGGGGGGGGGCGGGCAGGGTCTTTGGAGGTGGACAGGGATTCAAACCTCAGTTCAACCACTTGCTGTCACCAGGACCAGCTACTAACCTCTTCTCTGGGGGCCTCAGTCTTGCCATTTGCAGAGTGGAAGAGACAGAGTTACCATGAAGAATAGAGACACTGTATATACAGTGCTTAGCATACACCCATACTTATGTGCTAAGTACACAACCAATGGTAATCATTAATTTCCTGATGAAGAGCCTGGGCCAAGGCCACCCTGACAGACGGTGACGGGGACACTGGTGGTGGTAACACACCAGGAAGCCTCACCGCCTCTCATCCCACTGGGAGGGGCTGAGACAACCTGCTGTTCACAACGTGCTCATAATCTCAGCTTGACCTCTGTCAAGGGGCCTGGGCTCCGCAAGAAGTTGGCTTCATGAGAAATGGAGGCCCCCCCTAGGTACTCAGAGACATAGGAGACCAGTGGCTGGTTTTCTAAGAAGTACAATCTCAGATATTTGGCTGGAGAAATGGTGGGGAGCCAGGAGAGAAGGGCTGAATGGGGTTATTTTGGAGCTGGGAGCTAGTTTTAATATGGTCCTGCTGATGACATCCAATCTTTTTCTGAGAGTCCTGCCTCTACCACAGCTCCAGGGAATGAGTGCAAAGCCAAGGGAGTCCGGGGACAGGCATGTGAACTCTGTCTCTGCTTTTAATTTGTTGCAAGATGTTGATCGGGCTGTGAAACCTCCCTGGACCTCAGTTTCCACATCTGTGAAATCAGTGGACTGAACTAGCTGATCTCAGAGTCCCTTCCCATGCAGAATTTGACATCGGAGTTCATTTTCTGCTCGATTAGCCCTCTGCCTCCGGAAGGCCAGTCCGTGTCCTGAGGCCAGTTAAGGGCATTAGGTAGAGGAGGACACTTAAAAGGAAGCAGAGAAGAGGCCTTAATTCAGATCTAAGAGTACAAAAGGCTAATGCTGCCGTTAATGCTGGTTAAATATTTTCCAGCAAGCCACTATGAAACAGCAAGAAAGAGCAACTTCAGACAACAAATGACACTTGTTTTTTGTGGGTAAGAACTGTAGAGATTATACAGCTCCCAAATCACTGAAATAACAAGTGATTTTTTTTTTCTTTTCACTCATCTGTAATTTCTGATTTTAAAATAATAGCCATGCATTACTTTGTAATAAGGAAAAGCTTTCTTCTAACTAGAAAATTAGACAAGTTCAATGGAGGAGACTTTTGAAAACACAAAAAAAGCACAAAGGAAAAAGAAAAACAAAAAATGCTAATCATTCCAATATCTATAGCCATTTATTCAATAAGTTCTTTTCTTCTGGCCTTATTACAATTGAAAAAAAATGTAACTTATGCATATATATTTTTATAAAAGTATTATACCATAACCTGGCATATAGTCGGCTTGCTTCCTAAGAGAATCACGAGTATTTTCAGGTTTAAAAAAAGATCACATATTTGAAGTACCTGCCCAGGTGACAGCCTGATTGAGAGACTCAGTATCTCTGGGAGAGTGTGATCCAAATAGGAAGCCCAAGAATACTGGAGTGGGTAGCCTATCCCTTCTCCAGCAGATCTTCCCGATCCAGGAATTGAACCAAGGTCTCCTGCATTGCAGGCAGATTCTTTACAGGTGAGCTACAAGGGAAGTCCCTAAAATAGTATCATTTTTTCAGATCTAAATGAATAAGTATCAACACAATTCTGGTTAACAATGAGCAGTGTTCTAATTTTCTGGAAATACCTTTTCTCTCTTCCTTCCGCATTCATTCATTTTGTATTAGACATTATTTCAATATCATCCTGAGGTATTTATACTCTTTTTAAAAAATTTTTATTTTTTTCTCCCAATTATTCTTATTAGTTGGAGGCTAATTACTTTACAATACTGTAGTGGTTTTTGCCATACATTGACATGAATCAGCCATGGATTTATATGTGTTCTCCATCCTGAACCCCTCTCCCACCTCCCTCCCCATCCCATCCCTCTGGGTTATCCCAGTGCACCAGCCCTGAGCACCTGTCTCATGCATATACTCTCTTGAATTTGGGCAACAGATTTGCTATCTATGTCTATATTTAATAAAAACAACAATTAGATCTATTTGGATTTTGGAGAGCTTTTTCATTTTATGCACATGGATCTTTACTAAGGCAAGTTTTACTTCACGATATTTTTGTGAACGAAGCTTCATAAGCTTTGCTTCTGTTATAATTATTCTGATTTCGACCTGAGGAAGAAAATCATAAAGTTCATGTTGGTTTCAAACACAAAAATGTTCACCTAGTATTCCAGTGTATTGAAAAATCACTGTCTACTCAACCCTCATCTTTTTCTTTTTCAAATAGTGAAGTCAGTTTCAATTCTATATCATTAAGAGTAATGCTGTGATGAACACCTCTGTATATACGTGCCTCTATACTCCCCTATCCCGTTATTTCTTTCCGTCAACTTTCTAAACATGGAATTGTTCGGTCAATGTTATAATACACACATGTTTTGCTGAAGGCTATGTCAATTTATCCCATCATGGGTACACCATGGGATCACACTGGTGTTTTCATCAGCATGTCACTGTTTGACATTAGAACACCCGCACACTTACTGACTATGCATTTCTCCTCCTGTTACCTGCCTGCGAATGAACTCTGCACACTCATCTCGGGATGTTAATAGTTTTCTAAGGACACGGCTTGAATGCGGCTGGGGACCGGGTTCAGCCAGCTTTGGGGTGAACTTCCATGAGACCACAGTCACTGGCTCTGCCTTTCTGCCCTGCTGGCACGGAGCATTCACAAGCCGGTGACATGCAGCTTTTTCCTGCTCCCGGTCTCCCTCCAGTTCCTTTCTCTCACAGGCTTTCCTCATTTGTGGAATAAAGTGTAGTTTCAGTCTTTTGCCTGTGGTTCTCAACAGACACGACAAATGCTTCTTTTGACACCAAAAGGAAAACCTCACTTGATGTCCCAGAAAGTCTTGGCCCAGATGGTTTAGAAATCCCCTGGCAGCACTGAGGAGTTGCATCCAGCCACGGTCTCGCTTGATCCTGCAGGCCCCTCTCGACGTGCGCTGGGCCCAGGGAACATCGCAGCGAGCTCTGAGCGCCTCTGATCTTCCTGTGACAGCTGAGAGCCGGGAGCGCGGGCCTGCAGATGGCGCCGTGAAGTACCGCCTTCACCGAGGCAGCGACTTCTTCACAGGCTCGAATGAAAGGCAGCTCAGGGCCGGGCGCCAACCCTCAGACCCCAGAGTCAGCAGGGCCGCGGAGCTGTCATCTCTCTGCCCCTGACTCGAGTGGGGCTCCGGGCAGGTGACCGGACTCACCAGGCCCAGCCTCGCCGGGGATCACATGCCAAGATCGCCCACCTCCGAGGCAGACCCACCCGTGAGAGGGGACGGAAGGAGCCCACGGGGCATGTCAGTAACTGACAGTAATGGCTCTTTTCTACACTGTGAGGCCTGGGAGGGCTGGGACAACACTGCCCAGGCTCACTGCGACACCCCCTGGCTTCTGACAACAGGCGGTACTGCCAGTGAACAAAAGAGGAGGACTTTTCCATGAACAAAGCGGAAACGGACCCTAACCCTAATAATAATTTTCCATCAACCAATACATTTTAATGTTAGTTATTAATTTCACCCTCAAACAGCAGACAGTAGCAAGAATCACCCTCTCCTTGGGCGACATGGCATTTCTGAAGGGGACTCTCCAATCTCACGGGTGAGACCCCCTCAGCAGGGATGGCAGAGGCCCCCGACTCAACCCTGCCTCTTTTGCTCAGAGAGGCCAGGCATTTGTTGGGTTCTGAACCTGGGTCTCCCAGATTCACAAGCTAGAACCCCCTCCACGGATTACTGTGTGAGACAAAAAGGCTTAGAAATATACACAGAACTCTAAAGGCCTCTGATAGACAGTGACCAAAATAGGACACCTAATGGGATCACAAGTGGATCCAGAGACCTCTTTGCCTAAAACCTCAAAGTCTGGTCAGACCTATTTTTAAAAAGAAGGGAAAGAATCCATATCTCTGTCTGCTAGCATGCACCGCTAATGGAAGGGGCAAGTCCTGGCGTTCTTTACGGTGTTTGGATGGGAGAAGGGATGACAGAGACAGTAATAATTACCCTCGCTCAGCATTTCTGTTGTGGGGCTAGTCTCAGACTGACATGCGCAGTAGTGGAGAATCCCCATGACGGCCCTGTGGGGAAATGGGACTGTTCTCCCCATTTTGTAAATGGGAGCAGCACAGAGCAGTTAGGCCACCAGCCTGGAGACCACGTGGACTGCACCTCCTCAAAGTGCTTTCCTCACTCTGCCTTCTTTTGTAAGTAAGTCCCTCGTCTTTTTTTTTTTTTTTTTTTTAATCTCACCACAGCTTGTAAGATCTTAGCTCCCCGACCAGGGATCAAAACTGCACCCCTGGAAGTGAAAGCACAGAGTTCTAACCACTGGACTGCCAGGGAATTCCCAAGTTCCTCATCTTTATTCAACACCTAGACTTTGAATATTTTTTATCCTCAGCAACATTTTAATATACTTCTTCTATTTCCTTTATGGATGGTTTTGCTGGCAGAAAGGTCAATTTTACCCTTCCTATCATTTGACGTAGGTACAAGGAAATGGTTTTTTATCTACAACTCCACAGTTCAAGATTCCCTGTAATGACAGGAGAATAAGCAGACAGTGGTCTGTCACTTAAAAACCTGCTCAGGAGGAAGATAATAGGGTCAAGACATTTAACCACTTGGCTCAGACTGGAGCATGACAACTTCCGCTGAAAAGGTCTCCTGGATCCATAAATCTATCAAGTTCACTGTCATGGGGTCTTGGGTCTTTGAAAACAGCTCCTGCTCTTGTTGTTACTACATGTTTTCACTGGAAGATGGATCCCATGAGAACTATCAGAAGGTGACAGTCACACAAACATTCTCTTGGTAAGCTGGCTGAGCCCAAGAAATAAAGAAAAACAAAGGGGTGGGGCCGGTGTGTGGAGGCAACATCTCCTGATCCAGGCTGCGGGCATCGTCTACCACTGTAAAGTAACAGGCTGGGCGTGCACGCAGGCAGTGTGATCACACACACCCTGGGCTGCTTCTAGCCAGACCTCCTCTTGGGAGTAGCTTTCTTTTCCTCATGCCCCAAACACTGCACCCAGGGGCCTACTGCCTCTTTAGACCAGGCATACCAGTCACCGTGAAAAGCAGCGATCTGTGATGATAAGGAAGAACAGAGCATGCTCTCTTAGTTTCCTGCATGTAAAATCTTTCAACACCAGTAACTCACCAGCAAACTGTAGAAGAACTCATGGACGAAGAGCCCCATGGCGCAGATCAGCAGGTATAGCAGATGATAAAGGAACTCGACATCCAGAACCATGGCCCGGTAGCCTCTGGTGAATGTCCCACAGTTGCCCACAAAGCTCATCAGAAAAATGATTTTATTGCAGACCTGAGAACAATGACAGCCACAGTGAGAGGAGCATGGACCAAGTCAGACCTGAGACTCTTGGTGAGAACTGACAGCGACCCGCCGTCAACCATATTTCGGTGCCTCTGCCCCAAACAGAAGCTTCCTTTTGCACCAAGTGCCCACCAGATGCACCAAGAACGGTTCTGTGGATCTCAGTCATTTCATTACTTTGCTTTTCAGGCATATTGCAAGTTAATGTGACAGTCAGGTAACTCCATGTGCAACGCTAATCAAGTGGCATTTGTACATGACAAAAACAAAATTTGCACATACTGAAATTATGATTTTCAAGATGAGATATGAATCATTTCTAACATTCTAACGTGAGTTAGTCAAACACAGAAGTCACCTCAATCCACGAACCCTGTGATTAGCATGATTAAAAGTGTTTTCTGAATTCCTGTTACATTTTAGGCATTAGAGTGTTGCAATCTAATGAGAAGCATCCAGCTCTTGTTATCCACTGCTCCTAATTCTACATGGAAAAACAGCTTTCTTGGGGTGGTAGGGGAAATAGGGGACTTCAGGAAGAGTTCTAGTCCCCTGCCCCCCTTTCTGGAAATAACTTCTATTTTACCTCTGGGGATCCATTCCTTCCTTTGTATTGGTCCTTGAGGTCTGGGTGGGGCTCCATCCTGGCCAATCAGAATACTGTATTGCCCTGGCAACAATAATTGGCTCAGAGACGGGCATGTGACCAAAAGGAGTCAATGACACCCCCTGAGATCTCTGCTGGGACTGCAGCTAAGACAATTTTGCTCTTTATCCCTGACCTTGAACCTGAGAGAAAGTGAGCTCTGAGGCTGCTGGCATCCATCCTGCATTATCACAGAGCCCAAGGGGACCAGCAATGCAGAAGCAAACAAGAGGAACTGAGCCCTTATGCTATCATCTGGGCTCCTGGATTCAGCTACACCTGAAGCCAGCCTCTTGATTCTTAGTCACATTTTCTTCTCTGCTTATTAGCATGGAGTAGGTTTTCTGACCCTTGCAACTGAAGGCTGACCTACTGTCTAAGATAGTCCCACCTCTGATAGAAATCCCAAGCTTGCAAGTCTGCCTTTAGCAACACGTTGCTAGAAAAACCTAAGTCAGGAGAAAGCCAGAGAGAATGTGCTTTGGCTGCACTTTGTAAAACCATGTCCTGCCACCCGAGCTAGCTTGGCCACAGGTGCTGGGGAAACGCTGCCAGTTAATCTGGTGGGTCAGTGCAAGTGAGATTCTCAGCAATCAGATAAGGGAGGAAGCCAACACCCATGGAGAAGGTTTGGCTTTCTCAGACAGGCTCGACTTTCAATCCACCAGGTCTTTCTTTCCTTAATATTCTAACCTTTGCCAGTGTCAGATCTTTTTTAGGGTAAGAAAACATCATTGATTCTGAATGAACTGTGCTGAGGTTTCCAAGAGAGGGAAAAAAGGCCATGCTCTGGTTGGCATTCCAGGACCTCCAGCATGTCATGCCCTACAATCTTAACAATGGAGCAATTTGCTTTACCTCAATCTGCTCTCCTCTTTAACTTCTGCCCAGTTTTCTCACAGCTACTTTTCCTTCTCCCATTGCTCATGTAAGTATTATTTTTTAAAAATCCCCTCTAAATAACTGTTTATTGTTTTAGTTCTCCCCCCGCCCCCGGGGCTAATGTTATTATGAATGGTCATCAATTATCCACATAGAGTCTTTCTCCCAACTGATTTATGTTACAGAAGACAAAACTCTGGAATGACTAAAGGCCAGAGAAACCAAAGAATTAACTCATAGAAGACAACCTCTGAAATAATGTTTTTTCCTTCTATTTGTGTCTTCTGTATTTGTTTCTTAAGAAACTTCTGCTCACTGCAGGTGAAGCCTGCATTCCCTCCTTCAGCACTTAAGTGTCTCTTTCACCCTGGTCATGCATTTCTAAATGCCAGGCCTAACACGAATAGCTTGTCTTGTCACCTCAAGTCAAGTCACTCAACAACTCAGGTCTATCTGCACCCTGAAAACCAGGTCTTGCATAACTTCAGTGTAGCTGGCTGCATTATTCCTCTCCCAGTCTTCCGTGACTGAAAATTTGCAGTTTTCTTGCCTGCTTCACCACCCAGTGAAGACAGGAATACCTTCGCTGCCTAGAAAAAAGGACCCAGATGAAGCCGCGCACCGTTTTCAGGCGTAAAGCTCAGACCCTATGCCCACCATGTGTCACCATTTCCTCCAAAGCTCTGACATCTGTATCTTCATTCTCCACTATGACCAAGAGGCAGGCTTGTCTCCTGTAAGGGGGACATGGCCCCCTAAGGGGTCCCCCTGCCTCCAGTCCCCCCACCTCAAATCCATATATATATTCACGCCCCTACCAAGGGAATTTTCTCCACGATACTTTGCTTATACCACCTCTCTGCTCAAAAACCTTGAGTCAGGGACCTTCCTGGTGGTCCAGTGGTCAGGACTTCACCTTCTAATGCAGCGGGTGCGGGTGTGATCCCTGGCCAGGGAGCTAAGATCCTACATGTCTCTCGGCCAAAAGACCAAAATATAAAACAGAAACTGTGTTGTGGTAAATTCAATAAAGACTTTGCAGATGGTCCACATTGGAAAAAAATCTTTAAAACAAAACCAAAAAGCCCTGAGTCACTTACCAGTATTGGGAATAGAATTTCCCAACCTATACTCCATATGACACTAATTCCAAATTACACTTTACAAAACACATGGGCAAATAAGTTTGGGAAATATGAAGACCTGGTATTCCCTTCTTAGAGATTCATCATGCGTTAAAGTGAAAGTTGCTCAGTCGTGTCCGACTCTTTGGAATTCTCCAGGCCAGAATACTGGAGTAGGTGGCCTTTCCCTTCTCCAGGGGATCTTCCTGACCCCGGAATTGAACCGGGGTCTCCTGCATTGCAGGCGGAGTCTTTACCAGCTGAGCTATGAGGGAAGCCCTAATGCGTTATCAGTAGGTTAAAGTCTCAGAAATCTTTCAGTAAAAAACCTTGCATTTTCCTTGACCCAGCATTTCCCACGTTAATTTGACTAAGGATGTCCCTTTTCATCCAAGATTTATCAAATTAGGACAGGCCCACCTGGAGGATGGAGCCCCAGTGGGTTTTCCTAAAGTTCGGGTTCAGGTTCCTTGTCCAGAATCAGGCCCTATACTTCAGTACATGAACCACTGAGGAGGCGAAACTCAACTGTTGGCTATCCCTTGAGAAGGTCTGGGCTTTCCTGGCTGCTTCCACCAGTGGGGAGAATGCTCCTCCCAGTCCCTGCCTCCTGGCCTGATGGTTTCCATTCTTTGAGACAAAACTTCAATCCCGCCTCCTCCCCTTAAGCGTGTCAGCTTGAAGTCGCTTCTTGTCCTCTCACACCCTTACTGCCTCTGCCATCTGTCCCCATCTGGGGACATTTATTATTGCCCTAAATTACAGCGTTAACCTATTTTGCAATATCACTTCCATTTTTATGCAGTGACTTCAGCTTCCTTATATGCTCAGGGCAGAAACCTCTGCAAAGTGGTTTTAGATGCCCAACTTGTTCCTTCTTTTTGGCAGGAAACCTCTCCAATTTATGGCTTGGTATCAGTCATGTCCATTTCCTAAGAATTCCACAGAGGGAGTCGGCGTCCACTCTTGCACGCTGGAAGCACCCTGGAAGCTTTGGAAGCACTGAAATGGCACTTCCAAACGTCCCTACTGACTTTGCGGTAACCCTCCTTCTGAACTCGGGCTTCTCTTCTGACCGCTCCACCTGCTCCCTCTCTGTGAACAGTCCCTCTTGCCTCTCTGCTCTGTCTCTGCGGTCCTCACCGGAAATGGGTACTGTGTTCACATGCAGTCATTTGACTTCCTGACTAGAACCTCTCGTCCTAGCACACCTAGGACCCGATGGGCACGACGAACCCAAATCTCAGCATCTCTCTCCCTTTGCTTAATTCCGACAGAAATGTTCCCTGACAATGAGACTGCCAGTGTCCGCAGAGCACATGAAGGGTCCGCTGTCCCGTGAGCAGGTGAAGAGGGAGATGGCCACCCGCAGCTCTCCTCTGCTGTTTTAACAGCTGACCCCAAGGATATATTTCTCTGCACTGAAGGCACAGGCCAAGATTCCAGGGAGAAGGGAAGGCACTCCTACGCAGATGGAAACAAACAAACAAAAAAATGGCAATGAAGGGACTCGCACTTACGTTGAAAGCTCCCAGAAGAAACAATGTGGGTTGCAGCCCGACGGAAAATATCAACCGGAGAATCGTGGAAGCGATTAAGGCCCGGATGCCGTGGGGCTTGGGGAGGGCGATGACGATGGCCAGAGAGATGAGCATGGCCGTCCACAGCAGCCCCGACCAGTGCGGCTCCAGGGTCCCTGCAACCAGGAGGCAGAGCTCTCAGAGATCAGGGCTTTCCCCTCACAGGGGACACACCCGAGCGGGTTCAGTGGCAATTGCTTCAACCAGCTCTCTGGGCTGCCTTGTCCCAACCCTGACCTCCAGTTTTCTGCCCCAGACATAACCAGTCATGTGCATGTTGTCTTACCCCTAAGCCTTCGGCGTGTTCTTTCTCCCTGGGAAATTCTCTCCCTTTCCTATTCACCTGAGGTCTTAGCTTAGATGTCACCTCTTCCAGGGGGCTTCCCAGGTGGCACGAGTTGGTAAAGAACCCGCCTGCCAATGCAGGGAACATAAACAGACGTAGGTTCGATCCCTGTGTTGGGAAGATCCCCTGGAGGAGGGCATGGCAACCCCGTCCATTATTCTTGCCTGGAGAATCTCCATGGACAGAGGAGCCTGGCAGGCTACAGTCCATGGGGTCGCAAAGAGTTGGACATGACTGAAGTGACTCAGCACGCACGCACGCACGCACCTCTCACAGGAAGCCTCCCCCATCCCCTTTCTCCTCACAAAATAGGCCAGGTGCTCCTCCTGTCTCTGACCCTCGGTGTCCCTGCTCAGCCCGGTGGGATACTGTTTTCTAGCAGTCAGTACCCCCTCTTCCAAGCCCCATCCCCACTGGACTCCAACCTCCCCAAGGGAAGCACTGAGTACCCAGCAGACACCCATCAAATAGGTTTGTTCCATAAGCAAAACTCATCCATGTGTCACACTTCACTCTTCAGGGAGGCGAACTGGGAGAACAGACTTCTAATTTCTATTAAAAGTATGCAAAGGAAAATTGCAGGTCCCCTGCCCGCATCAGATTTCTTCAAGGGAAGGAGGAAAGCAACTTCCGTATCATTAGCATCATCCTACAATTAGATTATCCTTGTAGTCAAAGAGCTTATACCAGTTTCTGTCATCTCTTGCTATTGCAAGTTCTATTTAGAGTGTCCCACGAGACGGCTCGGTTATATAACATGAGCCAACAGGGCTAAAAATAAGGTTCTGTAAAACACTCATTAAAAAAAAAACACCCCTATTTCAAATGCTGTCACATTTTGAGTTTCCTTCAGATGTAAACAAGCAGCACTACATGATTAAGGCTGCTTATATAAAGGAGTTTCACTTCTCCAGAGCTGCCTGGATGGCAGCACCGCCTGGGAAAGCAACGTCCTTGCGGGTCCCAGGCTCTCCCACCAGCCTGTGGGTTGCCCTAGTTCATTCTGTCCACACCTGCCAAGACTCACCTTCTGAGAACTGTCCCCCGACCCCAGCCACCTGCCTCTTCCCTTTTGATATCTTTTGAAAGGAGAATCTGATCAGGGATGGGCACTGAAAGGCAGAAGCTTTTCAGAAATGCAGGAAGAAGTGGGTATGAGGGTCAGGTGTGTCCCTTCCTGTGCATTTAACAATTGTAGGATATGGTATCAAGGCCTTCATGTGGATGATCATTTATCTTCTCCTCTTGGGCACTCTATGAGGGTACTATGATCACCTCCAATTTACCCCAGAGGAAATGGAGTCTTGGGTTACGTACCTCACCTAAGGTGACACAGAATCTACCACGAATATACACGCCACCAGAGTTGATGGTCCTTAGTGAAAGTGAAGTGAATTCGCTCAGTCATGTCCGACTCTTTGTGGCCCCGTGGACTGTAGCCTACCAGGCTCCTCCATCCATGGGATTCTCCAGGCACGAATACTGGAGTACGTTGCCATTTCCTTCTCCAGGGGATTTTCCTGACCCAGGGATCGAACCCAGGTCTCCTGCATTGCAGGCAAACGCTTTAACCTCTGAGCCACAAGGGAAGCCCCAGTGATGGTCCTTAACCATCATTAAAAAAAAAAAAAAAAATCCATCCATTTTAAGTGCATGACTGTGGGCAGTTTACACAGTCATCTAACCACATGTAACTGCTAACACAATTGAGATATAAACATCATATCACACTAAGAGGTTTCCTTGCGCCCTTGGCAGCTGACGCCTTGCCCCGTCTCCACTCCCAAGCAACACCTGATCTGCTTTCTACCACTGTAGCTTTGCATTTTCCAGAATTTCATAAAAACTGGAAAAATAATATTAGTAGGTGGTTTAAGAAAATTCTTTCACTTAGCAAAATTTTTAAGATTCATTTATGTTATTGTGCATATTAATAGCTTGTTTTTTCTATTGCTGAGTAGTGGTCCATAACACGGACCATAACATGTAATTTATTTATCCGCTCAACAATTAATGAATAGTGGGGGTGTTTCCAGATTGAAGTTATGACGAAAGATGCTACTGGAAAACTTCAAGTACAAGTTCTGGGGTGGGGATATGCTTTCATTTCTCTTGGACAAAAACATGGAAATAGATATGAGAACCCTAAGGATATATTTAACTTTAGAAGACCTAACCATACTATTTTTCAAACTGATGCTACACTTTCCCTTTTCATCACTAACATATGGGAGTTGCACTGTTCCAGATCGTCACCAATATTTGGTACTGTCAGTCATTCTAATTTTAGCCATTCGAGTAGGTTTCTCTCGTAACATATCTTGGTGGTTTTCATTTGCATTTTTCTAATAACTACTGATGTTGAATATCTTCTTTTTTTTAAATATTTTTTTATGTTCTTATTGACCATTCATATATCCTTTTTTGTGTGAAATATCTGATCAAATCTTTTGCCTATTATTTTAATTGGCTAGTCTTTTTATTATTGGGTTATAAGAGTTCTTCCTATAGGCTAGATATAAGCCTTTTGTCTGACATGTTTTTTAAGTATTTTTGCCCAGCTTGTGGCTTACCTTTCATTTTCTTAAGCACTTAATCATCATCTTAAACTACCTCTTAACATCTCAGTATAATAAATGTGACCAGTACAACACATGTACCCAAATCCTGAAAGAGACAATATAAAAAATCTGCTGTTTTCCCACTAAAAAAGCAGAGTTAAAAATCACTGCTAGATATGTAAAATAAATAGCTAGTGGGAAGCTACTGTGTAACACAGGGAGCTAAACTTGGTGCTCTGTGATGACCTAGGCATGGGTAACGGAATTGGGGAGGGTAGGAGGGAGACCCAAGAGGAAGGGGATTTATGTACACATATGGCTGATTCATGAGGTTGTACAGCAGAAATTAATACAACATTGTAAAGAAGTTATCCTCCAATTAAAAAAATTATTAGAAAAATATTAATGTTAGATTCCAAAGAAACAATTATAGAAAGATTTCTTTGAGACAACTGGAGAAACACAAATGGGGACAGGCTATTTATTGTTTTATGATATATTGTTAGGTTTTTTAGATATGAGAATGCTATGGTGATTATACACATTTAAAAATATTCTCTGAAGTTAAGAGATGCACAGTGAAACAAGATGTCTAGACTTCTTGAAAATCTTGCAGAAAATACAGTAGGAGTATAAATAAAACAAAACAGGCAAAATGTTGTTAAAGTTGGGCCGATGGGTACATGGCAGTTTATTATATTCTTCTTTCCACTTGTGTACAGATTTGAAAATTCCAACAGTAAGAAAGTTTAAAAAGTAGTACTTTATGGGCTTTAATCACCATGGCATGCTTACAAATTCTTTAAGAATACTGAAGCTGCCAAATTTTCATGCTTTTTAAAGACTGTGTGACTCTCAGTTCTCAACTAAAGGGGAAAAAATACTTTTGAAAAGGAGCTTTTAAGGCCACAGTGTCCTCGGCAGCCCCAAGCCTTTTAGGTCAGAGAGCCACACTGGTATACGCAGCAAGGTCAATAAACTCCTGCTGGAGGGACATTTTGGAAACCCTCGTTTCAGGATTCAACAAGAACAAATATTTCTCTTAAAAAAAAACTTTCAGGTAACCAATCAGATTTTGTTTCTAGACAGGGCTGAAACAACCTTCTTCCTGAAGATGGTCAACAGTGAGTATAGATGTCCCCAGAATACGTTTAAAAGAAAAAAAATAAATCCCTCTGAGTGAATTGATGTGTTTGAGGGGAATTTCTGTCACTGTATAATGGAAAGGACTTCCTTAGGGCAGATCAACCTCCTTCTCTCCAAGGACATCTAATTATATTTTCTGTTGAGTCCATCGACACAAACTTCTGAAGCCCACACTGCAAAACAGGAAGGCTAGATTTCTATAGATGCAGGGTCAATGCCACCTTGAGTGCTACGTTGTAAAGCCGGAAGGACCCTTAACAATCATCCAGTAGGTCTTGAACTTGCAAGGGCAAGAAACAGGATGCTCCAGAGATCCTGACTGGGTCAAAATTATTTTCTCCTGACCACTATGGGAATTTCCAAATCCATACCTAGGTGTCACAACTACTGACTCAACCTAAGCACTGCTTAATAGGGAGGACAAGGAGGATGAACTGAAGTGGTTTGCCCAGAGTCATGTGGCAGGTGAATGTTAGGGCCAGGCCTGGACACCAAGTCCAGACTCTGTGGGTCTAGCTGTTCCACTGGATGAGGCTTATCACTGAAGAGGAGGAAGCTATCAATGAACTGTCCCCAGACAGTGGCCTCAAAACTGCAGTAAGTGACCAGTGAAGAAAATGGCCAAGGTACAGAATAACAATCAGTTTTAAATATTCTTTAAAGAAGTGGAGGGGGAAAACGAACATACCTCCAAAGTAACAGGTGAAGAATCTGCTGTGATGTGATAGCCCCCTGGAGGTGAGAAGAGGGCTCCGTCCCCTCCACCTGACCCCTTGGCTGAACACTTTACACTTTCACCTCTGCTGACTGGCAGCCCAGCACAGGCAGACACCCCCCAGGGGAACACCATGGAGCGCTGCAGACCTGCCAACTCTTCAGACAGGGACACCAGGAATCCTGACGTTGCATTTTAAAGGAACATACCCCTTGGGCTTGTGTTTAACCACTGCCTTGGGGGGAAAACATCACTCCAGTGAAGCCTTCCACAAGGCTTCAGGCTCAACTGAAAAGGTAACGCCTCAAATGAGTAAGTTAGATATACCATAGAACACACAATCACTTTTAAATTGGACCTTAAATTTACTTCAGTCGTGTACACATCTGCATTATTAAACTCCAGAGCAGAGTCTGCTCTGGATTTACTTCTGTTTTTTTTTTTTTTTTTTTTTAATTCTGTTACTTTTTGGGCTCTTCATCCCATTGTTTCACACAAAGTAGCTATTGCCAGGTTGTGACAAACACAAGGGAAGTAATCTGCCAAAAAGCTCTGATGAGAAATTGACTTGAAAAGTCAGCCTCCCAGGAGGCTGTCGCAGGTGTCAGAAAAGGGGGCCATGGAAGTTTAATAGAAGGGGAGCCCCCAGAAATCCACAATTGTAAATGTCTCCAGAAGGCTGTTAAACAGAGGAGCCCCAAACAGAAAACTGCTCTTCCTGGGTGGTTTGCCTTTTCTCCAGAAAATGTGTAGAATATGCACCCAGATGACCAGGAGATGGGGGGAAGGAAATCTGTGAAGACCATGGACAGCATGTCTCATTATGTGAACAACAGCACGCAGCTCTTAATTGACTAAAAAGTCAAGGATGTCTGGTCTAAAGTCATTCACGCTCTGTCTCCTGTTACCTCTTGCCAAATAAATAAATAAATTCCAGAGATTATTTTTTACAAATTCTTTAGTTTGAAATCAATTCCACAAGTATGGCATAGGAAAAAAATCTACTGGACTGAGCATCAAAGTTATCTATATTCATTCTAGGATTAGCTCAGCTGCTAAGGGGCTGTGTGTCTTTGGCTAAATCTCTCAGCTTCTCTGATACATAGTTTCCTGACATACAAAACAAGGAGGTTAAGATGATTTCTTACTGTTTTAATACAATATATTGCTTCTCCTCTTTCTTTCCTGAGAAATAAATATGGATAAACAGTTTATATGATTTCAAATTAGATTTAAAAATAAATCCATGGTGTATCACCTCACACCAGTCAGAATAGCCATCACCAAAAAATCTACAAACAATAAATACTGTGGAGGATGTGGAGAAAAGGGAACCCTCCTACACTGTTGGTGGCAATGCAAACTGACACAGCCCTTATGGAGAACAGCATGGAGATTTCTCAAAAAGCATAGAAGTACATCTACCATGTGACCCAGCAGCCCCACTACTGGGCCTATGCCCCGAGAAAGCCATAATTTAAAGAGACACATCTACCCCAATGTTCACAGCAGCACTGTTTACAATAGCCAGGACATGGAAGCAACCTAGATGTTCACCGACAGATGAATGGATAAAGATGTTGTGGTATGTATACACAGTGGAATATTACTGAACCATAAAAAAGAACGAATCTGAGTCTGTTCTAGTGAGGTGGATGACCCTAGAGCCTGTTATACAAAGTGAAGTAAGTCAGAGAGAAACAAATACAGTGTACTAACGCCTATGGAAGTGAATTTAGAAAAACAGCATTATTGATGAACCTCCTTGCAGGGAAGGAATGGAGCTGCAGATGTAGAGAAGGGGCTTGTGGACACAGTGGCGGAAGGAGACAGTGGGATGAATGGAGAAAGCAGCATCAACCTGTCCACACTATCAGGCGTCAGACGGACAGCTGCCGAGGAGCGGCTGTGGAGCTCACAGGGCCCAGTCTGGTTCCCTGTGGCGACTTGGAGGGATGGCAATGTGGAGGGAAGGAAGGTGCCAGAGGGAGAGGATGGACGTCTAATTATGGCTGACTCACGTTGCTTATGGCAGAAACCAACACAACATTGCAAAAGTTAAAACACAAAAAGCAAGCAAAAAATAAACCCGTGGTAGAAGTTACACTCTCATCGTGTCTGAAAACGGGGAACTAGGATCCCATCAATTGCACCAGTACTACCAGGGATCCCATTTAAGACACAAGTCACAGCCATCCTGCTGTTTCTAGAAGTTTCCTTGAAATCAAAGATTCGGGCAGTACCTCCTCGGACTCCTTTAAATGGGTAGAAAAACGCCACAAGCAGGTTCATCAGGACGGCCAGGTTGAATGAAATGCTACTCCAGAAAGACATGTTGCGGGCACACCAGTACAGGACGGGCTGGGCTGTGAAAACAAAGAGGGAACCCCATGAGGTTCGAGACTGCGAGCCAGAACGCCGGGCATTCCACAGGCCCCTCCTCCCGCTCTGCCCCTACAAGCCCACTTTTGTTCCCAGTTTTCACCAAACATTAAAAATGGTCACTTGTTTTCAAGCTGACTCATAAGCTCAGAACGACATCAGATGGGTTTGTTTCTGCTGGGAGTCCTTACTGGAACAGAAGAGGAATTGGGGGACAAGGAAGAGAAGAAAGGGGAAAAGCTGGAGCATCTAAAAACCCCGCATGCCCCCATCAGCACCATCAGTTATGGAATCCGGGGGGTTATCCAGGGTTCACGTGCCAAGTCCTCAGTTCCCCCTGGGGCCCTGGGACTGGAGGAGATGCCCAAAGAGACTGGAGAATTCAATGAGCCTTTGAAAAGTGGGGGGTACTGGTGGGGGGGGTGGCGCACACAGCATTCAGAGTCAGCCCAGCTGGGCCCCAGGCTAGGAATGTTACCACTTCCACACTCCTTCCCTGCTTGAAATTCTTCACCGACTCACTGATGCCTGAAAGCAAGACAATAGCCCCTTTCCCACCACCAAGTCATCCACCATTTTCCTGAAGAGGAACCAGAAATAGGAGCTCTGCCTGGATGGTCAGCAGCCAAGCTCCATTTCCAAAGGCTACAGTAGAGAAAGGATGGGGCCCCAAAGCCCTCTCAAAGGGCAGGAGACCCTTGACGCAGTTATTGTTCAGTTGCTCAGTCAAGTCCGACTCCTTGTGACCCCTTGGATGGCAGCATGTCAGGCCTCCATGTCCCTCACTATTTTCCAAAGTTTGCCAAAACCCATGTCCATTGAGCTGGTGATACCATCCAGCCATCTCATCCTCTGTTGTCCCCTTCTCCTCTTGCCCTCAGTCTTTCCCAGTATCAGGTTCTTTTCCAGTGAGTCGGCTCTTCGCATCAGGTGGCCAAAGTATTGGAGCTTCAGTATCAGTCCTTCCAATGAATATTCAGGGTTAACTTCCTTTAGGATGGACTGGTTAGATCTCCTTGCTGTCCAAGGGACTCTCAAGAGTCTTCTCCAGCACCCCAGTTTGAAAGCATCAGGTCTCAGGCAGTGCTGCCACCCTACCCCATTGTTACCGACAGGTGAGACCACACTGGCTGCATCTCAGCTGAGGACAAGCCAGTGGCCACACTGTGTGTACGGGTGCTTCCCTTTCCTCTGAATTCTTCGGTGGTACCTTACACTTAGGAAGATGCTTAAGAAGAGCTATGGGGGGAATAATTTCCATCTCCACGCCAGAGGCAAAGTTTCCAGAAGATAGGCTCATTCAACATAATTCTCCTCTAAAGCGAAGTGTGGAGTAGGTGAAAATGGGTGTCTAGCGTGTTATTTCTCTTTCCCAATGAAGTCACCATTTCACTCTAGGACAGCAGCCAGTGACAAATCCGATGACTCTATAACGATGCCTATAGCAGTAACCAAGCCTTCACAAGCTTCTAGCCAAAAGAAAGTTATGGCGCAATTACACAGAGCCTTGGATAATTTAATAACTGCTCATTTTCATGCTCGCACTTGGTAAGAGGCCATGTTTCCAAACCGCTGAGTTTTGGAGCTATAAGCAGCATCTGGTTTAACATCTCTCATTTGATAAATGAGGGAAACTGAGGCCCAGCCGAGGATAGAAGCTTTGGCAATCTCATCCCCTCATCTCAGAGACCCCTGGGCTCAATGACAAGGACACAGTTAAGGGGCTCATGTCACCACTTAGCAGAGGAGGTGACCAGTAATCAGTCAACCTGATTTCCCGGAGTTTGTTTTATTTTATAAGCTATTAATAATTGCTGAAGCCAATTGAAGATGAGAAACCACTTGCTCTGGAGACAATAACTGTTGGTGTTTTTTTCTGGGATTGAAGCCCATTCCTGATCTGAATATGAAAACTCTGAACAGCATAGAAGAAACAATGGCAAGGATGGCCAAGGGCTCACTGATGGGAACATGGGAATTTACAACATCCTCCCCCCTCCAGTGTGTGGGTAACAAACTAACAAGAAGTGAAAAGCTAAAAAGGCAGGAAATGGCAGAAATCAGTGAGGGGTAAGCAAGGATTCTCTTCAAGGGGAGCTCTCAACCTGAACCAAGTGTAAGAATAGCCATTGCTTGATGCTTTAACGTGACTCTAATAAATGCTCCTCAACTCTGGCATATAGTTCCCAAACCTGACTTTTATAAGGCTAACACTGTACTTAAATTGTGGTGTCACTCTGAATATGAACAAATATTCAACCCTTTAAGTCAACTAGGTATCCACACAGGTGCAAGAAGACAGGGTACCATGATCCCAGAAGGGCAGGCAATTTAAGTAACTGCACCCAGGGCATCTCCTGCTAACCCTCTTATCCTAGTTTATTTTCTTTTTAAGGAACTGGGGCTTGCTGAAGACATAGACTCCATGTGCATATAGAGCAATGGAACTTCCCACTCTATTCCAATGAACGTAAAAACCATGAGGGTGAAGGACAGGGAAGCCTGGTATGTTGTAGTCCACGGGGTCGCAAAGAGTCAGACAGGACTGACTGCCTGAACAACAAAACACCACATAACACCAAGTGACAAATTGTCGGCCTTCGCAGCTCTGCCTCAGTTTCCTTTCACTACCTTCTAGTTTTCTTAGCCCAGAGTTTTCTCATCCCTGGGGCCAGGAGAATGTATCAGAGAGGCACAGTGGATGGAGGATGTGAATGCACACAAGAGTGTGTGTGTGTGTGTGTGTGTGTGTGTGTGTGTGTGTGGAGGATGTGAATGCACACAAGAGTGTGTGTGTGTGTGTGTGTGTCTATTGAGTAAAGCAGGGAAGAGGGTTTCAAGAGAATATAGGAACTAAGTATCTTAATACTTGCAGAAGAAAAGATGAAGCAACATGTGTCTCAGACACACCTCCGTGTGTATCTGAGCCCCAGCTACAGATTCTCCAAGGCATAGATGATTCCCGGTGACACTTTCAGGAAAAGGTAAAGCACCTTCATAAACAAGCCAGAGAACTCTTTTCTGCAGATGCATCAGAAGAGAAATAAGCTACTTAGAGGGGAAAATGTATTTCATTTTAATTGCACTTCTAATGAGTACATTTCTCCTCTTCCTAAATATGCAAATCATGTTTAATTCAGTTATTACTTTCAATTTTTCTCTTACCAGCAGAGCTATGAAGCCAATTAAAATCTCTCAGTTGACAACCGTAGCTGTGTTTAAGCTTCACTGAAACAAAAACTGCTTTTGAAACAAAGACAGACCAAGTAAGAGAAGGTATTAGCTACAAAGCAATACAAAACTTGGAATGATGAGTTGGCCATTCCTTGATCAACCAGTCCATCATGCAGTCCTAATTGCCCACTTTTTAGGTGAGGGCCTAGAAGAGGTTTAGTCACCTGCCCAGGTCACAAAGCCAGTGGGTGATGGAAGGAGAACCAATCCAGAGATCCCCACCTCTTGCAGCTAAGGTCTTCCTACTCTGCCAGGCTGAAGACAATATCTCAGAAAGAGGGATGACAAGGTCTCTCACCTCATCATAAAAGGTGCAAATCTTTCTTTTAATTCATAAGCCCCCTGGAGAGCCTATTACCTACTGGATAACACAATTCAGAGAGAATGAATAAATCTGACCAGTCTTAGCATCAGTACTTAGTAGACCTATATATTAGAAAGGGTAAACTCATTTTTTTTTTAATTCACGTGTTTAAGGTTGCACGGAGTCTTCGTTGCTGCAAGCGGGCTTTCTCTAGTTGTGGCAAGTGGGCACTACTCTTTGTGGTGGCTTCTCTTGTTGCAGATCACAGGCTCTAGGCACTCAAGTTTTAGTACTTGTGGCACGTGGGCTCAGAAGCTGTGGCCCGCAGGCTCTAGAGCGCGGACTCAGTAGCTGTGGCACTTGGGCGTAGTTGCTCCCCACATGTGGAATCTTCCCAGACCAGGGATCAAACTCATGTCCCCTGCATTGGCAGATAGATTCCTACCCACCACACCACGAGGGAAGTCCAAAACCACCGTTTTAATAACTATCATGGAGGTCTGGATGAAGCAAACCATGAATTCAGGATCATCTTCTAAAGTGGGCATCATGGACTATTTCAAAGAAGAGCAAAATCAACAAAGAGGAGGAAGTTCCCTTCTACTGAACGCCATAGCTGAGAAGACAAGAATACACACAGGGTCTCTGTCTACTTTTTTGGGTATCTTTCTTATCTGACTACATGAGCACGGTGCTGCGAGGATGTTCAACACGACTCATGATGCTTGAGCTACAGGAGCTTGGATGGAGCCCATGGTGGCTTCGAGGACCAATGATAGTGGGGCCACTTGTCCATAAAGCATTCTGAGGTCCACACCGTGGAGGACACACATGCTGTTCTCTTAAAGGTGAGCTGGACACCTCGTGTGGGGCTGGGTGACAACTGGGTTGGTTCAGCAAAACGTATGACAATGCTTTAAAGTGCTGGACGATGAGGCGTCCCTTAGAAATGAGAGAGAATGGAGTAGGGGTGGGGCGAGACCAGCGCCTGGCAGGCAGCCTGCTTGCACAACGCCTTCTGCCACTAACCGATTCCAGCCAGGCAGGGAGCGGAGCGGAGCGGAGCAGGGGCAGGTCTGCGCCGGCTCAGGCCGGTGAGGGAGGAAGAGGACCAGAGCACCCAGAACCTGACCTCCAGCCCAGCTTCCCCTCCCGCAGCCCCGCCCCTCAGCAGGAGCTGGAGTGATCACACTGGCAGCTGGAATCCAGGGTTTCAAATACAAACCCAAGCTCCTGACTAATGACAGGAATGCAGCAGCATCCTTTTTAAACTGGTCACAACAGCTGGTGCCCAGCGTACTATTGGCAGTGAAGGATCACATTAAAACCCTAATGAAAACTGGACGCAGAGAAGCCCGCCAGGGCAGCCCTGTGAAGGGTTTTAGACGAGGAAATGTAGCCAGCCTGGCTGGGCCCCGCAATGGGATTCGCTGGTGAGCAATGACGCATCTTCTGTGGCCAGTGATCCACTGCCTGTAAAACGACCCTAGGGTCTACAGTCCAAACTGCCCTATAAAAGGGGGAAGACCAGTGTCTTCCGAGCAGGTGGGCTGGTCAACGAGCTCTCAACCTCCTGCTCAAATGTGCCATCCTGTAAGCAGCAGGCCTGTCTGTTCTCCATCCCTTTAATTTTCTCCATCAAAATAGGAGCATTTTAAGTCCTTTTGGGAGCTCTCCAGTCGAATCAGTTCAAAGGCGGCCAGAAGGAAGACTTTTTAGAGCCTCCCGGATGCTGGCGCCCATTCACCAGCTCCCAAGGTGCCTCAGTCATCCTGGTGCTCAGAGGGGGACAGAATCCTGAACCCCACCAGCTCTGCTCCTCCGGGGAGGTCCACACACTCTCCATCAAACCCCAGCGTGCAAGACCCCAGAACCACACAATTTCACAGCACCTGGAGCTGCTGACCCACCTCTGAGCTTCTTCTGCCAATTCATCTCGTTGAAGAGGTCCTCAGACCGCAGGAAGAAGTCGTTGATCTTGCTTCCCTGCTCGTCCCTCTCTGTGGTATAGTATATCCGTAGTTTTGATTCTTTGGTTAGGAATTCACATATACTGGGCACGGGGAAGACAATCTGCTCCATGGTTCGGTCTAATCTGACAATCTAGGGCGAAAAAATGGAGAGGGTCAAAAACCCTTTACTAAGGACTTGGCACAGGCCACAGGCTCAGTATTCAGCCTGGATTTTTTCTTTTTTATCCATACCACATGGCATGTGGGATCTTAGTTCCCTGACCAGGGACTGAAACCACACCCCCTGCACTGGAAGATTGGACGCTTAACCACTGGACCACCAGGGAAGTCCCGCCTCAGAATTAAAGATCAAGCATAGCACAGACCTGACCTGGAGTCTTCTTGGATTTTGTCTCCCAGACTGGGCTGTATCTCTTAGATTTATGCATAAAACCGTTTCGGTAAGTCAAAATATTTTTCTAACCTCAGACCCATGAATTATACTGTGATGAAGTTTTATCTGGAACAATTCAAAATGTGTTCTGTGTACAGATTCATATGAGGCTTGGGGCTGCAGATGTCCAACAGAACTTTCTGGAATGATGGAAACGGGAATGATGAAATGATGCCGCAACTGTGTGTCTGCCCCTTTGAAACCAGAGTCCCTACTCACATATGGGCACTAAGGACCAGCACATGTGGCTGGCACAGCTGAGGACTGGAGCTTAGTATTTAATTTTATTTAATTTTAATGTAAACAGCCAAACACAGCTAGCGGTGATTCTATTGTACCATGTAGTGCTAGGCCATGGTACAAATCTCACCTAAGAGCCTTTCTCAGATTGCAAAGGTGGGTTCTTTTCCCTAGATAGGAACTCAAAAAGGAGATCTTCGGTTTTCACAGATGCAGTGACCTCCAACCTCTGACCTGTCAGAGCATCTAACATGTGTGATGCATGAAACAACAGGCTCTTTTAATATTGGTATCACACTCACTGTTCTTTTAACTAGCTTTGCTGATTCCTGGGGTGGACACTTCACAGATATTCCCTGTGCCGTTCCTAGACAGGTTCAGGCCCCAGAGAGTTGTCTGGGGGGAGACTGTTCAAATTTTTCAACAATGCGTTGCGTCATAGTCCTGGGGCGGGGGTGCAGAGAGTTCAAAGGGGTTCGGGCGCAGTACCAGAGGGGCAAGGCCTCCCTGTGTCCGTCCTCCCCAGGGCCTGGACAAGCCAGGTGAGGCCCAGCCACGCCCTCCCTGAGAAGTTCTGGTTCCCAGTCTCCCAGTGCTTTTTTTTCCCCAGCACAGCAGGAGAGATGACTCAGGTCAAGCTGCAGTGGGAAACTCTGAAACGAGGCAGGTTCCCACAGCCCGGCCTCCCTGAATCCTCAGAGATGTCGTCTGGAGACCAGGGGTTTCCAAATCAAACTGGAGATCATGTTACCGAGTCTGGTGCATAAGCCAATCTCCTTAACTGGGATTGGGGGGGCGGGGTGGGTGTTGGTAACGCGGGTGCGTACACCGTCCACAGTCCCCCCTGGCCATCCTGCTTTACAGCATCAGGGGGGCTCCAAGTCAGCCCCCCTTACACGGAAGGAACACGAGCTGAGAAGATCTGTGCTCAGGAGACAATGGAGAAACAGGAGGTCTCCTGGCAAGAATAGGTACTCAGATCTCAGGGCGACCTGCACGTGTGACCAGAGCGATGGGATGCGGGTCTGTGGGAGCCTGGGAGTGACAGCTCTCTCTGTCCTGCGAGACTGGAAGGAATGAGCAGCTGCCCAGGAACAGGATTTCAAGAGCTCAGGGGGCCCTGCCTGGCCATTTCTCTCCATTACTCAAGATCGACTCATGCCTCTCTTTCAGTCAATGTATAGTTGGGAATCAAAATCTATCCCAGCCCTTCTCCACCTCTAACAGAGTGGGTGACCTTGTTAACACCTCTGCACCTGATCAAATGTCAATTTTGGCTCCCTGGTGAACCAAGGAGCTCAACCAGACCATTGCCAAGGTTCCTTCCCATCTGACATTCCACACTGCAAATACCTGAAGCTTGTCTCCTAAGGGCTCCAGAGAACAAACTTCTGGTCATGAACAATCAATTGAGATTACGTGCTCATGCACACTGTCATGGTCAACTGATCGGTGAAATGACACATTTTATGAGGACAGCCCAGAGACCCAGACAGCAGGTAAGATTATCCTCTAACACGTCTCTATCCTGCGAGTCTCATATGGCCCAAAGGAGTCTGCTAGTCTTTCAAAATCCTTGCTCTGACACTGATACTGTATTTGTGCATCTCCTCATTAGCTGATCAGGACACACCATCCCTTATAGCCTGAAGCCTGGGCTCTCTCGGGCCCCAGGAGACAATGCAAGGAACATTAAAAACACCCATGGGCTCCGGGGTCAGCCAGACATGGATGAAAATGTCAGCCCTGACACTGAGAACTGGACCTCTCTCTGAGTGATGCAACCTCTGAGTCCTTTCTCAGTGCTGTCGGAGATGATTTCTTTTCTTGTGTGTGTGTGGGTGGGTGTGTGTTTTCAAGTGCAGATCTGGTTGTATTACTACTCCTCGGTGGAGTTCTGAGGGTAAAGTCCAGACTCCTCCCGGCAATGCTTGATGTGGTCCTGCAGGACGTGGGGCTGTCTGTCTTTCCTCTCTTATACACTGTTTTCTCACTCCTGCTCACTAAGGCCCACCTCCGGGCCTGTCAAGCACTAGCCTCCGGGCTGTGCCCCTTCATTCCATCCTTCGGAAGGTCTGCACTCAGGTAACTGTTCAGAACAGGCCACCCTGACCACCACAATCCACAACAGGTCCCTCTGCGGTACCGTCTCATGATACCTTCTGGTCGTCCTCACGCCCTTGTCCGAATTCACAGCGAGTCTCCTTGTGTGGCCTGGTTCGGTGTCTGCCTCCCCACTACCTTGGGTGTCACTGGCTTTGAGCATTGAGTGCAGGCCCTGGGGCACTGTAGCTGCCCACCACCTGTTTACCACTCAGACCAATGACTGCATGCCAGCCCCAGCCCAGGGCGCCCACTGCGGAGGCCCTCGACGCAAGCCTGGGTCCCAAGTGTACCCGGCCTTTACCTCTATCTGGGCCGTGTGCTTGGCATAAAACTCCAGAGCTTCGTCTCCATCCACCTGGCCGCCGGGTTTCAGCATGGTCTGAAGCTCTTTGTTATGTCGAGCCAACTAGAAGACAAGTGCAGACAACAGGGGAGTCAGTTCTGTCTGCAACAGCAACACACAGCTGCTTTCTAGCTCTGGGTAGAAAAGATGCATGGGAATAAGCAGCAAGCTGGAGGGCGAAGGGGGGCCCCTGCACCCCACTGAGGCTCGCTCTGCACAGCAGCTATTTTGGGAGCCTGGCAGAGTGGCATGGAGAGCGCATGTCCACTTAAGGCCCACTTTGCCCTGGTTTCCTTGGCCAGGCAGGAGGGAGGTGGGGTTTTCTATCCAACCCTACAGAGCCTCCTTTTGGAATGCCCTGAAACTTCACAGGGGCTACATTATCATTTTTTTTGAAGCTTAAATCATTTAATTATCAGTATGTACTTGCTCACTAAGATTGAGTAAGCTGATTTGGGCATACAATTTTTTTTTAAACTTTAAACTTTTTATTTTGTATTGGGGTATAGCCGGTTAAGCGGCGAAGGGACTCAGCTACATATATACATGTATCCATTCTCCCCTAAATCCCCCACCCATCCAGGCTGCCACATAACACTGAGTGGGGTTCCAAGGGCCATACGGTAGGTACTTGTTCGTTATCTATTTTAAACATAGCAGTGGGCACGTGACCCTCCCAAACTACCAGGGGCTAAATTAAATTCCAGAAATGGAGGAGGCAAGGAACATGGACTTATCAGCCTCCAGCCCAATCACATCATTGTTTTCTATCAAACGTCTCCACCTAAGAGAGGTGGAAGGGACCAGAGCTCCCGGCTGCCCACACACCTCAGCCTGCTCCAAGCACGTCAACCTCCAGAAAGAGGAAGTGTCTTCAGAAGCCCAGCCACTTGGGAAGCGAGTTACGAAACAGGGTATTCTGGTGCCAGGGTAGGAAGTATTACTCCATCCCCCGAAAGGCAAACAAAGACAAGGCAGAGTGACAAGTTCCCAAAGATTTCCAAGTGCGATAGGCCAGGCAGCTGAGGTTTCTTTCTTGAGACGGTTAAGACAGACTCATCAATATTTATGAAAAGACTAGGACTCCTTTCAAGTGTCTGGAGACACAGTCATAAACTATCCAAGTGTCACGGCTCAGTGGGAACGCTTTTAAGAAATGTGGGGGTTTCCAAGGACATGACCCTGCGGGAACGGAACACTGGAAGCGGCCTGGACCTCACACTCGGGGTCAGGTGGCTGGCCGTACCCGTGAGCCACGTTACCACGTGCTCAACCTCGGGCTGAGTCCTTGCAGGAAAAGCAAGTGTGAGGGCGCAGGCGTGGAATGCTGGCCCTGACTGTCAGGCAGGGGGCCTGGGAGGGGGCGCACCTGATGAGCCAGGATGTAGATGTTGTGCCCCACGTTCCTGGGGGAGGCGGCCCCCTCCTCGCCATTCTCACCATCCTCGAACTCCACTTCACCTTGCATGTAGGCTTTCTTGATCACTTCCACCTGCAAGAAGGGCCACAGCACAGAGCCCCTGTCTCAGGAAGACCCACACAGGACGGGCAAGGGCAGCACACACAAGGGGTCTCCCCTCCTGGGACGGACACAGCCCACCAGGCTCAGTACACTTTTCCTCCAGGTGTGGACACAGCCTGAGAATCCTTCTTAACACAATCACAGGCAGCCATGCCCATCAGCCTCCACTGACAGGAGGTTCATTCTCCCTAAACCTGTGGCTGATCTATGACTGTCTACCTTTTTTTTTTAACTTTTAATTTTTGTATTGGGACATAGCCAATAAATGGGCTTCTCTGATAGCTCAGTTGGTAAAGAATCCTTCTGCAGTAATGCAGGGAACCCAGTTCGACTCCTGGGTTGGGATCCACTGGAGAAAGGATAGGCTACCCACTCCAGTATCCTCGGGCTTCCCTTGTGGCTCAGCTGGTAAAGAATCCGCCTGCAATGTGGGGGACCTGGATTCGATCCCTGGGTTGGGAAGATCCTCTGGAGAAGGGAAAGGCTAACCACTCCAGTATTCTGGCCTACAGAATTCCATGGACTGTGTAGTCCATAGGGTCACAAAGAGTCAGACACGACTGAGCGACTTTTACTTTTTTTTCATAGTCAATAAACAATGTTGTGATAGGTTCAGGTGGACAGAGAAGGGATTCAGCCATATATATACATGTATCCATTCTCCCCCAAACTCCCTTCCCTCCCAGGCTGCCCCATAACATTCAACCGAGTTCCCTGTTATGACCTTCTACTTTAGAAAGGGATGGTGGCTAAAAAAGAAAAAAAATGCACCCAAACAATAACATGATACAAATGAAGGCTAGAAGCCAGTCTTGTCCTATCTCTTCATCTCCTCCTGTCATCTCTCCCCATCTCGTACCTTTGCCATTTCAGGAAAAACAGAAAAGAAAACCATTCGCCTTTAGGAATAGCTGATGAAACTATTTTCTGGCTTCAAATATTTCCCTGTCCCTCGCAGCCTACACCAAATGAAGAAAAGATCTTTAACAGATGACATCTACCAGCACTTTCTATGCTCTGAGCACTATGCTTAGTATCTTCATTCTTTCAGAAACATGAAGGCTCACCAACGTTTTATGAGGTGTCAAAGATTCCCCTTGATTATGGATGAGGAAGCAGACTCAGAGAGGCAAAGGGGCGTGCCAAAATTCACACGAGAGCTGAGCTTTGACCTTGATCTTCTCACGCCCAGAGCATGCTTCCCAGGGCATCTGGGTGCCAGCCTTCCTGCTCCCACCTGCTGGCCTCAGCTCCCTGTGAGGGGGTAGGGTTGGTTCTGCCCCTTTCTCAGTTCCTCCCAGGAACCCAGTACGACGCCCTGGACAAAACAGGGCCCAGTCAACGTTTATCAGGTGAACCTATCAAGAATCAATCATTCAGAGAATAAGAACACAATGCCTTCAACCCTTAATTTGCACTAAAAATTGATCACTTTCTTTCACGACTCAGAAGACATTTCCGCCTCCTGCATCGCCACGAGGACAATACTGTCAATTACTTCTCACTGTCCGAGACCCAGCACACAGAGGGCCACACATTTCTGCACTGACACCAGGTCAGGCCCTGGAAACAACTGTGGCGACAACACCCTCACTCTCTGAGCTTGTCTTCCTGTCGGTTCTTTAAAAACAAACCGAACAGACAACGTATCACACAGGACATGAGAGCCTGAATGCACAACATGTAAGCGTGCACACACATATGTGCACACGTGCTCCCAACATTAGGGTATCTCTGCTGCACACCTTCTCAGAATTGTGTTTGTTCCCGGAAGTCTTTGACTCTGCCCTGCGATTTGGGAATGAAGCTGTTCAGCCACAAGGGGGCGACCTGGAAGCTGGTGGTACCCAGAGGGGCTGCCACGTCCCCCATCCAGGATGCAGTGTGTTCTGGACTGATGGGAACTGGAGTGGGGTTCCTGCCCAGTCATCCGTCCCCACTCGGGAGTGACGGATCCCAGTCTCCCCAACCCCCAGCTCCAGTTACATAAGCCCTTACGTAAACTGGGAGAGGACTTCCGTCTCAGGCTGAGAACTCACTCCTGGCCTCAGAGATCAAAGTGCTGGGCTCGCTGTGAACTTTATTTAAAGGGACACATAAAGGGACTTCAGCCGGCCCCAGGCACACACTGGGTCACCGGGCGGCAGGGAAGTTTTCGTGCCCTCGTTTAGGTCTGCCAGTCACAGTTTATTTGCGTGGGAAAAAGTCCAAATAGAGAATTTCGTCCTCAGTTCGGTTCAGCATCTCTGCCAGTTGCTGTCTCGCAGTCTACAGCCCTGACTGCCGGCCTGGAAGTCACAGCCAGCTGTTAACATCACCCCCCAAAATAAACAAGTGTGCTTTCTTTTCTAAAAGACCCAAAACACCAGCACCGCCCTCCCGCCCCACCCCCACCCCGCAAAAAAAACAGAAAAACAACACTATTCTGTTGCCCAGATTCTCGATACCAAGAAGAGATATGAATTCCTGATCCCTGGACAAAGCCACAGCAGAGAGCAGCCGTGAATAAGCGCGATCCAGAAGAGCTGACCGCGGGCGGGCACCGCGCACACGGCTCTGCAGGAACCATCAGCTTAGGCTCCCGAGTAACCCTCTGGACCAGCTAATACCATCCTCTTCCTTTCAGGGAAGTGGCGCTGAGAGAGTCACCAACCTGACCCAGAGAAGGGCAGAGCTGTGCATGTGAACTCCAGGCTCCCACGCCCCCCCTGGTGCCGCCTTCCCCGAGGAGAACAGCCTGGGGAGGCTCTCCCTGGGGGCTGTGCTGAAGGCAGAGGCCCCCTACTCCATACAGGGGTGACCTCCCTGCCCCGGCCAGTGGCCCGAATCAAATGTTCTCTTTGTGCTTCTGATTGCTGGCATCATGAAGAAAGCTCCAGGAAGTAGATACTCTGCTCTGGCACCCACGAAGCCCTGCTGCTGCTCCGTGCCACGGCCAGGGGCTCAGTCGTCCGACTCACCAGTTCCTTGGGCCTCATGTTATAGAGGATCCTCTCGGCATTCTCACTGTCATGCCTGCTCTCCATGATGGCCAGGAGCAACTTGGATGCGTTGTTCTAATCAGAGACACAAACGGAGGAAGAAATGAGCAGGAGTTGCTAGGGGGTGGCTGGCCTGAACCACGGGTGATCGGGAGCTGCATCCTGACAAATGTTCTACTCCGTGGGAGGGCGTGGGTCCCGCGCTGGGTTGGCCCAAAAGTTCATTTGGGGTTTTCCATAAGAGTGTACAGACAAACCCGAACAAACTCTTTTGCCAACCTGATACATCGAAAACCATTTGCACCAGACTGAGAAGGTGCCACTTCCAACCCCCAAAACACGTCCACAGGAACAGATGATGGTCCAAGAGGCACCTGTTTGTTTGGGTACAGTTTACACTTACTGTCACTTGTCCAACTCCTAGTGGACATGGGACAGTTAAACAAGGGAGCTTGGTGGATACACTGGGACCCTGATGATGACAGTGGTCAGGAAGCCCCTGAGACATAGATCCAGATGCCTTCAGGGGCAGGGGTTGGTTATCAACACTGCGATTCAGACTTGCAGGTCAGAGAAGGCTGACAAGGTAATTCCTCCCTGACCAAAGGGAGAAGGAAACGGCAACACACTCCAGTATTCTTGCCTGGAGAATTCCATGGACAGAGGTGCCTGGCGGGCTATGGTCCATGGGATCACAAATAACACGACTGAGTGACTAATACTTATACCTCCCTGACCTAAAATAGCACTATCAGCTCTCATAGCCCCTAATATTATGAGAGTACAGCTAATGCCAGTTAACAAAAGGGACCCAAGGGATCACCGTATGCATATGAAACCATCATTTCCCACTATGTTCAAAGTTTTCACATAACCACTCCCTGCATGTCTCAGCTTTTAGGTTCTAGGACTACGATAATCCACATGCTTCTTTGTGTTTTGGACTCAAAGGCTGTTGTTTTCGTGAGAGGGGGCAGTATTTTTTTTTTTTTTTCTTCTCCCCAAGCACAGATCACAGCAGTTCCATTGGGTCACTATGCCATCAAAAGATGGCATTTCACAGAGCAAAAACGTCTCTAATAACCTTCAGGTTACTGAACTAGCTGAAACCACCACTGAAATGCTGATGAGGAGCACCTGAAAGTCTCAGTTTATTTCAGGCACTCCTCTTAGATATCCTGATAAATGGTAGCCAGGGATATGAGCCTGAATGAGGCAATCCTTTGACAATAGGATTTGTCAAAGGAGTTAAAAATAGCCCAAAGAAACAAATCCACTTAAACGATAGAACCAAACTATCTATTAGCGCGGATTCTCGGTTTGAAACAGTAAAATAAAATAAAAACAACTGGGTGATTCCTGTGGGCTTCCGTGTTACCACCTTCCCTAACGACCTTTCCTCTGGCACCACTGATGCCATAAATAGAGATTGGCTTTTCAGCTAAACCCTGTAGGTCTCAGGCTCTCCCATGACAGTGACAAAGCGCCCGGTGCTCCATGCGGGGGTGAGACGGAGGGCAGATCTCAACCTGTCCCAACACGGGAACAGTTAAAAAGGAAATGTGCTCAGGGAAGCTAACATTTCTAAACACACTTTAGACACCAGGCTGGGCTGCAAGTCCAATTCTCAAAAGTGAAACTTTGCACTCAGAGAATCTTCGGAACCCCTAAGACAGGAGTGAGGTTTTTTTTTGTTCTTTTGTTTTTACTTTATTTTCAATTAATTTTCTCATACATTCAAGAAATCAACATCAGGAGGAGTCCATCAGCTTCTCAAATATTCAACAAGCTAGCTTGTAAACCCAGTGGCTTAAGCATCTTGAAGCAACTGCTTTCACTCCGTAAAACTACTTGGGTTTCAGAGGGAGTGAGCATGCCAAAGGTGCTTCTACATCAGTCATCTGCTTGTACAGGATGCAAAGAAACTCATCAGAGGCCGGGAGGCGCAGTACTGGCCAGTTTAACTTTCCTTACGTTAACCCAGCAATGATGAACCTCCCTTCTGCTGTATCAACCATGAAACAGAAAAAGATGTTCCCTAATACTACCAACATACAGCATTTTTTTTTTTGGTCCTCAATAGTTTTAGTGGTACTATTCTTCAACTGGCCCTTTTCCTCAATGGGGGGAGGGGGAATAAGAGAGCACAGAGTATATGGAGTTTCCACTGTTTCTCTGTCTGAACCTTTCAGAATCAGGTTGTTAGTTCTTGGAGTCTGTTTGAATTTGCCTCTTAGCTTTGGGTGGTGAGTTCCCATTCCATGTGACCTGTGAGTTGAAAAACTGATATCCTCTCCCAAGACCTTATTTGGAAGGGAAAAACCGAAGTTCTGCCTTTTACTCAGAACTTGCAATGTGGATCATTCATTCAGTGTAAAACAACTGTCTTCAGGATTGAGTTTCACAGCAGTGACCACGTCACGTCACATGCACAGGCAACACACAACAAAGTTTCCAAACGCTACTGCTTTTTTTGCTTTCAATTCCTACTTGCCTTCAGTTCTAACACAAGGTCCATCCTCTTCTTTCCCAGAGGGTTGATGTCATTGAGGATCAGGGCCGTGATGATGTCAATGCCATTGGATTCATGGGTGGCTATGCAGTTCTGAGAAAAGAGGCACAGGCAGACATTGCCACAAACACTGGTCATAGATCAGACGTCAAAGGCCAACAGGCTGAACTGCTATTTCAACACACGGTTTGCCACTCCCAGTCATGTCTCTAGGGGAGGGCAGCAAATTTTCCGTGAGAAAGTGGTAAAAATAAAAGACAGATGAAAATCTCTAGTTTCAGAATTAACAGTAAACAGTAGGAAAGTCCCCATGCACTGTAACTGATAAATTGGCCGCATCTAATCCAAACAGCGCAGTGGGCTTTTGTTCTTAAGGGAAAATATGGTGTGTGACTGATTCTGGGTTCTGAGCACCGGTTTCCCCTTGAAAGGTGTGTTCCATTCTCTCTACATCACTCGGTTTTCGTACCGCACACTTTTGCTTCAGGCTCGAGCTTAGAAAGCAAGTTTTAATTCACGTAATATCAGAATTAATCACCTTCCTCCAGGTAAGATCCCCATTTGCAGCAGAATTCATACCAGTATGCTCCTTTGTACAGACCTCAGTTTGGCAGAAAAGCCAACTTGAGGTTATAAGGAAATTCACTTAGATGTCAGATAACACCTCTCCCCCCAAGCCTGTTATAATTTTTTTGTTTGTTTGTTTCTTTTCACTTTAACTCAGAATATACCATCTGTCTCATCAGGATACCTAGAGAGGAAAGTGAATCTAACAAAATGTTAGCCTCGTAATCATGGACAACTATGATCAGATTCTCAGTATACAGTGAGTGGTCCCTCTCGTAAGCCAGGCTTCTCTTCTGAGCCAAGGTTCTGGCTTTGGTTCCCAAGTAACATGGCATGTCATACCTGCCCTGGCCACTGGGTTTATCGTGGGCTATTTTAAGCACTGGCCTACCCCCTCCAACTAGGACACAGCTCGAATTTGAGTTAAAAACCATACTCATTCTAGCATTAGTGCAAAACCTCACAAAATCTATAAGATGTCATGGGTAAGCAATGACTCTACTCAAGAAACCACTGGGTTCCACTCTAAAAATATACTTCTTGAGAGGCACCAATGGGTCTTGGGCTTCCCTGATGGCTCAGTGGTAAAGAATCCGCCTGCCAATGCAGGAGACACGGGTTCAATCCCTGATCCAGGAAGATCCCACGTGCTGCAGGGCAACTGGGCCCATGTGCCACGACTGCTGAGCCTACGCTCCACAACAAGAGAAGCCACTGCAATGAGCAGCCTGTGTGCTGCAACTAGAGAGGAGCCCCCGCTCACAGCACCCAGAAAAAAGCCCCTGCAGCGACGAAGACCCAGCACAACCAAAGATAAATAAATAAATAAACAGAAATTATTTTTAAAAAAGACTAACGGGTCTTTCTCTTCTCTGAATGTCAATCGTATGTTTTTTTCATATTATTTTCAAATGGTCTCATGTCCAGGAAGGCTCTTCTCTCTGGTTAAGTTGAAACCTCCTTCCATGAGGTGGTCCCTTTTGGCGTCTTCCCTAATATTTGAAATAGAGCCCAATCTTTTGGTCTTATTCATTTACCTCCAACTTTACCACGTATTCCCAGCAAAGTGAAGAGCTGGGCCATTCAAACCAAATCAAGCTGGGCACAGACCAGGATGCTTGCTAATGCCTGTGATCAGGTCATGTCCTGAAACATAATAAAGCCCATTGGCTCCTTCCTCACTGCTGGACAGAGGCCTCTGGTTCTCCCGACTCCCAAGGTCTACAGCCAGATGCTATATGACTTCTGAACTAGTCCAGGCTTCAAAATGATACATCTTTTTCTCTTTTTCCCCACTCCCTCAAAGAAAAATGGAATTACCTGGTTCTCATGGCAAGGTCCTTGACAGTATTCGGTCAGGCTTTCCAGGGTTTGGTTGATGAGGGCCACGTTCTTTTCGTTGATATAGAGTCCCAGAAGACCAAGACCCCCGGTGGTGCTTCCACAAATACAGTCCAGAAACTGCAGCGTCTCGCACACCAAATTGTAGTTGGTCTTGTTGTTTTGGCAACGGAGGAAGTTCTGCAATTGGGGAGTCCCCGGGTTTGGGGAGCAGAGGCAAAGAGAGAGGGAAACGGTCATTCAGCCTGCCATTTTGATCATGTGTAGTCAGTTGGGGCAGAGGATTGCGTTGGTTAGAAGAGTCAGCCCCCACGATGGCCAGCCATGGACGTGGCCTTGGCAACAGCTATGAACACTTGGCTTTTGTAAGGGATGCAGTGGAGAAGAGCTCCTCTTCGACAACCCACTTCACACTCCAAGACCCTTGTTTCTCATTTCTCTCCTTCCCGCTCCAGCCCACCTCCCCGCCCACCACATGTTAAGTTCAGAGCCTTCTGACATTTCCAAGGACAGTGGTTTTATTGAAAAGATGATGGTGTGGTCTGGTTGCTGAATGCTCAGAGTGTAGGACTGAGGGTAAATCATCACAGCACAAAGTGTCACAGGAGGGCTTACGCCCACCGCCATGGTGGGGATCTGGATTACCTCGTTGGGTCACTTCCATTATTAAAGGAAGGAACAAAAGTGAATAAATATGTGTATGCTTGTATGCACGTGCCCAAGTATGTACTCTCAAGGTAAACTTACAACATTAACACAAGTTTTAAGAGCAGATACTTTCTCAACGCAGTAAACCAAGGCACATTCAACCACCTCATAATACAGTGTCTATTTTCATGCAGAGATTTTTTTTTTTTTTTTTGGTCATAGACTCCAGTAATCTCTTCTTAAAAAGAAGCAAAGATTAACTACAAATACTTTTGAGCATAGTTATAAAAGTTACATATGTTTGCTGGAGAAAATCAGAAAATTATCTTATTGGATTATCTTTCTAAAAAGATAATTAAAAGATACAATGAATGTAACTTTTGAGCCGGTAATTCCACTTCTATTACTATTCGTGAAGTACATATTGGATGTTCGCTACAGCACTGTTTGGGACAGAAGAACTGCAAACAACCGGAAGGCTCATCAGCTTGGACACAAACAAATAGCTCATCAACATTCTGTACTGTTACAAGTTGGATACACTGAGGCAGGTCTGTATGTATCAATGTGGAAAGATCTCCAGGATATACTGTTGAGTTAAGAAAACAAAAAGGGCAAATAGCAGATTAACAGGGATCCAGTGCTCCCATATAAATATACAGGAAAAGGACAGGAAGGATTCAGTTCAAAACAATGCGGGAATGGGAAGAGGGACCTTTTGTTAAAAAACAAAAAAAAAAACTGAACACTTATTTTCATTCAAACCTTCATAGAAAGAATATATTCATATATTCCTTGTATAATTAAAACATTTACAAAAGCACAGATTAAAAGCTGGTAATAAAGTTTAATGCTTGACCTGTCAACAAGCTAACCAGCCCTCACTGTCACCCCAACCCCAAGTTAAGCTCAGTCCCTTATGCTTAAGCTTTTCTGACGAGTCTAAAAATTGAGCCATCATTCCGGTCCGGGTGGGAGGTGGGGGAAGGACAGATGTTTGAGGACCACGTGCACTTGCATGGGACTACTTTTCTAAGGACCACAGGAAGTCAGAGGAGGGTTCCACAGCCGTTTCTTGCTCCAGTCCCTCAAAGAAGATTCTACCTGTCAACAGCCCGGCTGAACCCCATGCCATGCAATGGTGGGGTGGAGGAATATTTAAGAAGGGGATAGGGGAGGACCAGACTGTCCTAGGCTCAAAATGCACAGCATGGCTCTTGAGGTCCAATTTCATCCCCATCTCCTATGTCATCATTCCTGCCATGCCCCTACCTCTCTGCTCAGGGACATCATCTCTCCCGCCATGCCCTTCTCTGTCTGGGAACAATGAACTTCTTTCTGCTCTTTAAGCACCGTTCATTCTCTCATCTCTGGGGCTTCAGCTGCACTATTTCTTCTGTCTGTCACTCTTTCCCTGTCTCCACTCTGATTAACTTCTCTTCCTTCAGGATGGGGGTCTCAAGTTACTTCTTCCAGGAAGCCCTCCATCCTGACTCCAATCAGATCGGAGCACCAGCACTGGCAACAGACTACTAGCAGAGGGACTGGCTCGGGCCAGGGTCTTCACAAACACTGGCTGAGTATCTGAATTAAGTTGAATGAATGGAAGAAAGAGGACTTGGGGAATCATCAAGGCTGACATGCTCCAAACTCCCCAGGAAGGACAGTGAGCGGCCCTTTCTTGAAAGCCTTTCCTATTTCTCATGATCTTCATAGCATGTCCACCAAGAATTTCTCCCTCCTAATTCACATCCACTTTCTCTTATTCCCTACAAAAACAGAGGTTTTTTTTTTTTTTTTTTCTTTTTTTTTGCTGTGCCACTTGCTAAAGGCCCATGGGAACTCCTTCCATGCTTAAGGAATACAGTTTACCCTTAGCACATACCACTCACCCCACCTTGCCTAGGCTAGAAAAATCCTGTTATTTTTGTGGTCTTCCTTGGAGTGCCAGGGACCAAGTCAGGATGGGAAGATGAAGGAAATCAAAGACTTTAAGTCTGGGCTTAAACAGACCTCAGTGGACAGAAATCAGGATCTGCATTCCTTAACCCAGATCAAAGGCAAAGCCAGCCTCTCAGGGGAAGGTTCAAAAGCAATGGAAAAATGATTCAAAAACAGTCCTTCCCATCAAGGTTCTTGCTACTGTGAACAAAGCTTGCTTAAGGCAGCAATTGCCCATTTGGCAAAGTCAAGTTCGGTGGCTTTATCTCTACTGAAATATTTATAAACAGGAGAGTTAAGGTTATAAACATGACAAGAAACTCTGGGCAACTTCAAAAGGCCAGAATCCCTCCCTCTTTGGGCTTATCTGCACTTCCTTTTACCAGGGAGCTGGTCTCTCTTTCCTCGTGAAAATGTCTTCTCCCTCAGATCCAAGAGGAAACCCTGACCCAGAGATTCACCATTGGATCTAGAAAACTGCCAAGAGGATGACATTCAGAGCTGCTGAATCCCGCTTAAAGCCGTCATTTTGAGAGCCAGATTCCTACAAGCATCTTCTTGTCAGAGCAATTTTATTAACTAGCTCAGGGTGTCTGACTTAGCGGGAGTCTGTAAAGATGAGTGCAACCTTCATCCTTCTAAACCCTTGGTCCAGACTGCTGGTTTGCCAGCCGGGCCCTGCAAAGCCCTGGGGGACCTCGGGAATGCCCCATGTCTCAGGGCTCTTATAGATGAGAAAGGAAAGTTCTAGCACTCTGTAGTTTCTATTATGAACTAAGCAGCCCTGCTTTCATCTGCTTCACCTTGTACCTTCTGAGCTGTTCAAACAAAGAATTCTGCAGCCTTAAACAGTTTAAAACTACTGGCGCTATGGTATCCTCAAAGGTTAAATTGCTAAGTTTTTTTTTTTTTTTTTTTAATATATTATACTGTACACTCCTTCTCCCCACAATACTGCTGTTTCTGGCAGACCAGTATATTGGAGAATGGAGTTTTAGAAGGACTCATGAAAAGGTGCTCCTGCCCAGGGGGGTCTTAGAGAATTAATTCAGAGTTGTGCTGAGAGCTAAAGGCAGCTGAGCATCGAAGAATTGATACTTTTGAACTGTGGTGCTGGAGAAGACTCTTGAGAGTCCCTTGGACAGTAAGGAGATCAAATCAGTCAATGCTAACGGAAATCAACCCTGAATATACATTGGAAGGACTGATGCTGAGGCTGAAGTTCCAATACTTTGGCCACCTGATGCAAAGAACCGACTCATTGGAAAAGACCCTGATGCTGGGAATGATTAAGGGCAGAAGGAAAAGGGGGCCACAGAGGATGAGATGGTTGGATGGCATCATTGACTCAATGGATATGAGTTTGAGCAATCTCTGGGAGATGGTGGAGGACAGGGAAGCCTGGCATGCTGCAGGCTCAGTCATGGCAGCCACGACTGAACAACAATAAGGTACAAAACAACAACTGTGAGGACTCCCCCACAAGAAAGGGTGAACTCATACAATGAGGGCCTCCCTCTGCTTCCCCAGTGAAGATGGGAGTTCCAGGGGTCAGAGGGGAGGAAGAACAGATCCATGAAACCAGAGCTACACTCAGGAAACAAGCACCTTGGGACTGCCCCTCTGACGTTCATGGACGGGACTCTACTCAAGGTAGGTTTTTTGGGTTTGGTTAGTTCAGAATTCAGCAGCCATCAGCTTCTCTGAGAAGTTTTCTTGGACCTGGCTCACTGTGTTGGTTCTCCTGCTCTGAATCCACAAAACCCCTAAGATGGCACAACAACAGCCCTCAGCATGCTGCGTGGCCATGTCCCTCTTATCAGGGGCTCCTGCTTTGTGGGGAGAGGGGTGGGGTCTCCATCGCCCTGGCTCAGGGCACAGAGCAAGTCCTCGCCGAGATGAGGAAATCAATACACACATGCAAAGTCTTAATCTCCTTTTCCTTAGGAGCCTGAGGTTGGTAGAGACCAGTGACTCTGGTACAGGCGAACAGTACAGGGCAATGGCCACCAAGTTCAGCCTAGAAATCACCCCAGCAGCAGGGCGGGGCCCCTATCCACAAACACGCCACAGTCGAGCTGAAGGCTTTGCTTTCCTGCTGGTGGGACAGCCGGGTTTCCCACGGTGTCACTCACACTCCCTTGGCCTGTCTCCTCCATGATGGATGGTGCAGGTCCGGAAGGTGGAGCGGATACAGTCTGCCTTCAAGCAGAGAAATACCAGCCAAGGAGACAGGCACCAGACCCTGACCTCTGGGTCATGAGAGCTCTGTCCACCCACTGAGCTCAGCATGCAGGCATCAGACCAGCGCGCCGAGGGCTGACGTGGTCTCTGTCCAAAGTAGGAATGTCTGAGCAACAAGCAGGAAAAAGAAGACTCACAGCCAAGATCTCACACTCAGCCATGGACAGGAATGAAGCTGGGGATGTCAGTGGAGGAGATGAGCAGGCGTCAAAGCCGAGAAGTCACTGCCTGGCTGACAGAAACCCCTTCGTTTTGAAGTATGGGCCAGACTTGGCTGGCTGATGACCTTGGATCTGAGTGCTTTTTCAAAGCCCAGACTCTTCAGACCCACTGGATTGAAAAATCAGTACAGATGGTATTAATACTGAGGACTTAATCCAGTACCATCTCACTCTTCTTACTGTTTAACAATTAAATTCATTACTCAGATTACCTAGGTAGAGAGTCTGCAGCAGGTTTTAAGGGAGAGCCATTTCTAGCTGTGGCACCAAATGGTCTGGCCACAGCTAACATGTGAAAAGTCATCAAACCACGTGGAGGGTCAAGTCAACAATGCAACATTTCAAGGCTGCACCTTCCCCTTGCTATGGACTTCCCCTTCCCCTTTAGACTACAATTATTACTCTTTTTTTTTTTTTTGATGTGGGCCATTTTAAAAGTTTTTACTGAATTTGTTACAATACTGCTTCTGTTTTATGTTTTGGTTTTCTGGCCATGAGGCATGTGGGATCTTAACTTCCTGACCAGGGATCAAACATTCACCCCCTGCAATGAAGTGAAGTCTTAACCACTGGACCACCACTGAAGTTCCCAGAACTATTTTCTTTTCAAACCATCATGATTCAAATAAAATTACCACTGCTAATCTATTTACTTTAGGAGGAAACATTCTATCTTAGAGGAGTGCAGGCACACTCTTTTGGTTCAGCTTCATCCCTTTTAGGCAGAGAGGAGTATTTTCCCTAACAATCAGCAGCAGAACCAGGTAATAGCCAAGGAGCCAGGCTCCAGCACGCTTCTGGGGAGTGACGGCTTCTATAGATCTGCGTCCACTCAGAAAAAAGAGCGAATCTTGGCCATCCTTGGCCCTTCCTTTGCTGTTGGAGAAACTCTGCAAGGAAAACAGCCTCTATCTTAATGAGGTGGTAGACAGCACAAACTCTACCCACCAGACTGCCTGGGCTCAAATGTGAGCTCTGCATACCCTAAATGAGTCCTGTGCACCTCAGTTTCTTCATCTATAAAACAAGTGTAACAATACAGGAGACACTTAGCATCCAGAATCATCTAAGTGCCCAACAAGCCTTGGCTACAACAACAAAAAGTGAACAAAGGATTTCTGGAATCATCAGTTGAACATTTATGTGAGTTGAACATTTATGTGAGTTGAACATTTATGGGAGTTGAACATTTATGGGAGTTCCTTGGACTGCAAGGAGATCAAACCAGTCAATTCTAAAGGAAACCAACCCTGAATAGTCACTGGAAGGACTGATGCTGAAGCTGAAACTCCAACACTTGGCCACCTAAGGCAAACGGTTGACTCATTGGAAAATGCCCTGATGCTGGGAAAGACTGAGAGCAAGAGGAGAAGGAGGTGACAGAGGATGAGATGGCTGGATGGCATCACCAACTCAATGGACATGAGTTTGAGCAAGTTCCAGGGGGTGGTGAAGGACAGGGATGCCTGGCATGATGCAGTCCATGGGGTCGCAAAGAGTTGGAGACGACTCAGCAACTGAACAACAATTGTAAGATACCAGAAGACCACTTCTATCATTCAACCAAGACATACTGATTAGAACTTTCCATGTACCAGATTCTGTAAGTCCAGTGTATTTAATCACCCACCCCACCACCAAGTCAAGATTTACCTGTGCACTTAAACATCAAAAAGTGGCAGGCTACCACACACACACACACACCACAACACAGGTGGCGACAACACAGGTGAGCATGGGATTTTGTCCCTGAGGAGACGGTGGGGAAGATGAGACAGAGAAACCCTTCAGAGGTCAACAGGCTGGGCCCTCAGGTGGAGGAGACTGGCTGAAGGGAGAGGAGCCCACGTCACAGTGGAGCTGGGCAGAGCTGTGAGGAGTTTGGACTCCCCGCCCTGCCCCCGCCCCGCCCACTGACACGCCCCACCCCCACCTCATGTCCGCCCCGCCCCCACCTGATGTCTGCCCCGCCCCGCCCACTGACACGCCCCGCCCCCACCTCATGTCTGCCCCGCCCCGCCCACTGACACGCCCCGCCCCCACCTCATGTCCGCCCCGCCCCGCCCTCACCTGGAGGTCCCGGTTGTGGTTTTCGCACAGCAGCTGCAGGAAGCGAAGGATCGGCTGCATGATGGTGATGACCGCGCTCATCTCCAGGTCGTCCTTGGTCTTGTCTGCCGCGGCCTGGGCACCCTCCCCGGACTGGTAGTGGTCGTCGGGGTCAGCCTCCCTCCTGAAGGTGGTGAAGGCTTTGCGGGTGGCGGCAGAGGCCTCCAGGAGCTGATCGCGCACCTCTTCCGTAATCTGCGTCGCAGGCTCTTTGGCTAGAATGCAAATATGAGATGGTCAGTGCTGCCGAATTCTCGGGAACGCTATTCACCATGCCAGAGATGATGTTCAGAGAGACCTAAGTTCTGGGATCACCAGAGAGCCCCTCAAGGTCGGCAAAACGCTCCAAGATGCCACCATCTTCTCTCAGCCCTTAGAATTAAAACTGAGTCGGGCTCTGCCGGCTCACTCGTGGCGTTGAGGCGTCACCTCAGCTTGCTCTCATTTAGAGGAAAGGTAGTAGAGGTTCTGCCAACTTCACACACCTATGACTATGGGCCTCAGCTTCCTCATCTGTAAAACGGGGAGAACATCACTGAAGTCTCTCTGAGAGTGTTCCCAAGAGGGTCAACGTAAGCTAAGCAAATGGTAATTACTGTTACTGTATGACAGTTGATGGGACCCTTTATGGAGCCCCAGGGCACCGTGATCTAGCACTCGATGTGTATTAATTATCTCGCTGAATTCTCACACTAACCCTGTAAGGTAACCAGGCACCAGAGTTAGGGGCATTAGACTCTGTTGCCGGATTGCCTGGGTTCAGATCCTGACTCTGGTATACTTACTAGTTCCATGTTCTTAACAAGTTAATTATCATTCTGTAAAATGGATGTAAAATAATTTATTTTACAGTGTTGACTTGAGTTCTAAATGAAGTAACACATGTAAAGGATTTTGGACAGTGCCTGGTTCATAGGAAGTACTCAGCAAATGTAAGCCTTCCTTCTTTTTCTTCTGTTTATCCCCATTCTACACCAGTGGTTACCAACGAGGGGTGATTTTGACCCCATTTCCACCCAGGGGATGACAGGAAATATCTGGAGAGATTTCAAGTTGGAGATGGGCTACTGGTACCTACAGGCTTCCCAGGTGTTGCCAGTGGTAAAGAACCCACCTGCCAAAGTAGGAGACATAAGAGATGTGGGTTTTATCTCTGGGTCAGGAAGACCCCCTGGAGGAGGGCATGGCAACCCACTCTAATATTCTTGCCTGGAGATCTCAAGGACAGAGGAGCCTAGCGAGCTACAGTCCATGGAGTCACAAAGAGTCGGACATGACTGAAGCAACTTAGCATACACGCAGTGGCATCTACTGGGTCAGGGCCACATATGCTGGTACACAGCCTGCAACGCACAGGACGGCCCTGATGGCAACGAACTGTCCAGATGTCCCGTGTGCTGTGGCTGAGAAACCCAGCTCTAAACTGAAAACAATAAGGCTCAGACCTGCTCAAGGCCATCTGACTCTAGCACTTTTGAGTCTACCCACTTCCCAGTATTACTTCTATTCAAGGAAGATATGGATAAAAAGCTTCATGAACTTTCAAATATTTTAGAAAATAAGGGAGGATTAGACAATGCCTTTTGTTTTAAAGTGTGTGTCTTCCTCAACTTTCTGGGACATTAAATGAACACTACAGGAAAAGATCATCAGTGGATTTCCTGCCAATAAAACCCTGAGTTTGACCAAGAAAGTATTAGTTTATTAAACACTGGGAGTTTCCCAAGCAGCAGGAATTCAGTTCAGGTTACATGTTGTTGCTGTTGTTTAGTCACTAGGTCGTGTCCGACTCTTTGCAGCCTCATGGACTGTAGCCCGCCAGGCTCTTCTGTCTGTGGGATTTCCCAGGCAAGAATACTGGAGTGAGTTGTCATGCCCTCCTCCAGGGGATCTTCCCAATACAGGGATCAAAACTGAGTCTCCTGCACTGCAGGCAGATTCTTTTACCACTGAGCCACTCTTCCAGGTTACACAGGAAGAGTTTTGTCACAACCAGACTGGTTTTATTCTTCTGAAAGCCCCAGTCAGAATCCATCTGGGAGTCTAGAAGTCATGTAAAAATTAAAGGAAAACCAGGGCTCCTCCCATGTTCGCAATCCAGCTCACCCCAGAGCTGTGAGCAGGGGAGTGTTTACCTTTTTTCCGTGACGGGGCATCCCGGTCCACCTCGTCATCCTTCTTTTTATTTCCCAAGTCACTGGTGTTCACGGTCACTGTTGCCTTGATTTCCTGCTGGGCCACCTTCATTCGGTCATAGAAAACCTTGAAGAATTTCTCCGACTTCTTGTCTTCTGTCAACCGGCAGAAAAAGGAGTGCTGCCAAGGAAAACCCACGGTTTTTTTCAACACTGTGACACACCAGTTACTGAATCCCACTCAGGACACCAAAACCTCACAAAGATCAGAGCCAGACACAAAACCTGAAAACCTCTCTCAGCTGGGTCCAAGGTTCAGCACTGTTTCTTGTACTGTCATTCACTCGATTTGTCTACAAGGAGCTTTGAGAGAAAACTGTCATGTCTTGGCTGAAGAAGTCATACTAGCCTGGGAAGCCTGCTAAGCGGTGGTGGGCAGATTTTAGCTAACTAAGCACAACTCCCAACACACAAAGATATCAACTCTAGTAACAATGAAAGCAGAATGTATTTTTGGTGACTGTTGCATGGCCATTCATGTTTAAGGACATCTATGAACCCTCCTCTTTGCAAACCCCTATGAATATATATACAGATAAGACATGCGACCCGCCCATCTCGGGTTCCACACCAGGTTACGATGACATGCCTGTAAGGAAGACTGAAACGTGTAAAAAGTGCTCCAGAAGCTACAAAGACAATTATATTATAGATGTTCAGAGCTGGCAAGGATAACGTAGGTCTGGAGTGATCCCAAGATCTTCATGGAAAAGGTGGTTTTCAAAGGAGGTCTTAAAGGGCAGGGAGAGATGAACAAGCTTACAATTAACAGGTAGTTCGCCTCTTGGAAACGCACTTGTTTTTTTTGGACCCACTGCAAGCAACAGTATACATTATTGATGTGAAAACACAATATGGTGTCTCAACTTCGTTTATGAGCATTCTCTTTTCACCCCTCTGCAAATACCACGCTGTTGTGGATTATTTACATAAAAATACAATACGGTCAATTTCCAGAGGAATAAAACAAAGCTCCAAACAATGTATTTGCTTCTCCGGGTTGGAGCTTTCTGCCAATTTCACTTCCTCCCCCATTTGGAGAGATGGCACTTCCCTACAGAAGGTAACCCTAAGCTTGCAATCCCAGAAAAAACCAAACTCTTTCCATCCTCACAAAGCCCCTCGACTCCACCACCTCTCACCCCCGCACACCCTGAGCCTGATTGAGCAGCCCGCCGCCCCCCGCCCCGAAAGCCGCTGTTTCCGTCTGCCGACACGCAACTTCAGTCACTGTGACCCCTCTTCCAGCCACTAGTCCACAGGCTACACTGACAAATGTCCATGACACCTGCCCACAGAGCTCTTCTCAATCCTGCCCTTTCTTCTCCCTCTCCCTGTTCTTTACCTCTGGTTGTTTCTTACGGACAACACAGGATACAGCCCTCCTACCTGTGCCCCTGGCCTTTACATTTTATCTCCAGCTCAGTTCAATCGCTCAGTCGTGTCTGACTGTTTGCGACCCCATGAGTTTTCTCTTCACCACTCCCAAATGCCAGTTTACAACTCGGGGCCTGCCTCCTGCTTGGCCTTTTCATCCTGTGTGTCACCGTCTATCACTCCCACTCTTTGAAACAAGCCCCAGGCTTTCATGTGCTCCACTGCTGCATATGTATGTATGTATGTGTGTATGTATGTATGTATGTATGTGTGTGTGTGTGTGTGTGTATGCGGGCATGGGTGCTTAATCGCTTAGTCATGTCTGACTCTTTGAGACACCATGGACTGTAGCCCACCAGGTTCCTATGTCCATGGGGATTCTCCAGGCCAGAATACTGGAGTGGGTCGCCATGCCCTCCTCCAGGGGATCTTCCCAACCCAGGGATCGAACCCACGTCTCCCACATTGCAGGCGGATTCTTTACCAACTGAGCCGCCAGGGAAGCCCATGAATACAGGAGTGGATAGCCTATCCCTTCTCCAGGGGATCACCCCTACCCAGGAATCAAACTGGGGTCTCCTGCATTGCAGATGGATTCTTTACCAGCTGAGTTACCAGGGAAGCCCTCCACTTGCCTTTACTCTCTTTTAGGTTTCTCTTTTGCCCATCCATCCATCCATCCATCCATCCATCCATCCATCCATCCATCCGCCCACCCACTATTTACTGCACATGTGTCATGAGTTGGGCATTATGCCTGTTGGAGGAGAAACAACAATGAACAAAAAGGAGTATGTGCCCCATGAAACTGGTAGCTTGGTAAGGAAAACATACGTTCACTCTGGAAAATTGCTCACACGTGAAAAAGCAAGTTCTACTCGTTCACTTCTTTGAGAGCCGATGTGTCTGCAGACAAACAAAAGGAGATGTGCGGGGGACTAAGAGCTCAATCAACAGCCACCCAAACACAGTGATGACATTTTCCTCCCAGAGACATCACACAACATCTCAGCCACAGGAGTCATGGGGAGACTCTGCGGGAAGGTGGCAGTTCGGGGCAATGAAGTTCAGTTGCTGCCCCATTTGTCTTCGATGGTATGGAGGCAACATAAAAAACATCCGTGGGCAATCTGGTCATTCAAGAAATCAAATGCACTTTAAGTAAGTGAATAGCCAAAGCCCACTGTCTGTCATCTGTAAGAGTGTAACAGTGCACACCCAAGGCCTGCTACAAACACAGTGCTTCACATCCAGCCAGATGTCACTGGATAGGGTCAGGGCAAGGAGGCCTCTCGTGAAATGAGAGGAGGGCACGGCAGGGAAGATTACACGCTTCTATATATGTTTCTGCAATGACCAGTGTATTTATTTTGCATTATTTATAACAGTCCTCAGTCTCTCAAGGATTTGACACTGCTTTGTAAACAAAATGTGGTCAGTGAAATGGTAAAGTGGACAGTGGGGTACAGTGACACAAATAAGTACAGAAAACCGATATCAAACAAGGATGGTGCTAGAAGATGCGAAAGGAGACCCAGCTGATTCTTGGGCACTGGATATCAAAAAACTTAAAAGACAGGCAAACCACATCATGCCTTGTAGCAAGAACTGAGAGGAGCAAGATCACACCAGTGCCTCAGAAACATATCTCAATGGAGGGTTAGTAGGGCAGGCTTTCCAGTCAGACCTCCTGGGTTTGAGGCTGGGGTCCCTTACCCACCAACTCTGGGACCCTGAGCAAGTAATTCAACCTCTCAGAATCCACGCAGAAAGGCTGCTGAGGTGTACACCAAGCGCTTAGCACAGTGCCCACAGAATGAGTTGGTTCTGCACCACCATTAACTATCACGTGAAGAAGTCACAGCAAAGGCATCACCTGAGGGGCTCAGTGGTGAGAACTACCTCCAGAGTCAGAGAGACCAGGCCTCGGCTCCACCACTCATGAGCCAGGGTCACCTTAGAAAGTGATGACATCTCTGAAACGCAAATCTTCTCATCTACAAGATGGGCATTGTAACAGGGTGTGCCCTTCACGAATGGTTACAAGGACCCAGCGAGCTCATCACAGTGACACTGCCGATGGCTGACCTGATGAGGTGCTGGGAGCATGGGTGAACCTCCGGGCCTGTCACCTAACACCCCCCACCGCCCCGCTCCGATGGAGAAGTTGTTACTATCACTCCTTTCGGAAATCAGGAGACACTTTAGGGTCTTTGAGATAACGTGCCTCCTGTGGGGAGCACCCCTGAGATGCCGGCGCTGTGACAAACAGCATCTTCCCAGGACGCTGGGGCCCTGGGGGCGGGCAGAGCAGCAAGAGGAGGACAGCGGAGAACTTCCAGGCCTCTCGAGTGGGAAGCCCAGCAGACACGCTGGAAAGAGAGGACCTTGTACAGAAGTGAAAACCACAGCATGAGGGGAGCTAAGACCTCCCCCCTTGCCTCCCTGGGGTAGGCTGTGCCCTCTGTCACCCAGAGGCGGGGAGCCCAGGTCCTGCACACAGTTCACAGACCTGCTCCTTCCACCTCCTCCTGTCACAAGGGCCTCACAGGGCCTGGGAGGGGAAGGGGGCGCCCTCCTCTGGACCATTTTTCCAGAAGCAGGTGGGACCTCGGACCAGAGCAGGCAGTGACTGGCTCCCAACCCCCTCAGGCTCTTCATGACTACCTGTCCACCACCCTCCTCCAATGTGTTTCAGTGAATTGCTCTCCCCTCCCCCATTGTTCCCCAAACCTAGAACCAAGAGTCACGGAGAGACTGTTTCACTTCCCCAAACTTGACTGCACTCCACCCAGCAGGTTTGAGGTAACCCTGCCAAATAAAACTAGTGTAGTGCATGAGTCGTCAGTAACAGAAAGCAAAACTGGCTGCCTCTGGGCAGCGGGGTGGGTGGTGAGTGAGAAGTGACCAAAAGGGAAATAGGAGAACTTTCTGGAGTGAAGGCAATGTCTTGATTGGGATGGAGGATGCACAGGTGTGACAGAAAGAAGAATGCCGCCCAGCCCTGAAAAGATGTCCAGACTCTCATCTGTGGGACCTATAAATATGCCAGCTTACATGGCAAAGGGGAAGGAAGTTGCAGATGGAATTAAGGTTCCTAATCAGCTGATCTTAAAATTGGGAGATGATGCTGGATTATGCAGAAGGGCTCGTGTCATCACAAGGGTGCTTAAAAGTAGAAGAGGAGGGGTACCACTCCTTTGGTGGTCCAGTGGTTAAAGATTCTGCACTTCCGATGCAGGGGGCACGGGTTTGATCCCTGGTTGGAGAACTAAGATCCCGTAAGTCATGTGGTGTAGCCAAAAAAGAGAAAAAAAATGTAGAGGAGGAGGGTGGAGTGATGCAGTATGAGAAGGACTCCACTCAGCGTGGCTGGTTTTGAAATTTGAAGATGAGGAAGGGGCCACAGGCTGTGGGGTGGCCTCTAGAAACTGCGAAAGGCAGGAAAACAAATTCCTCCACCCCGTGCTCCCTCCCCTGCTGACATCTTGATTTAGTCTGGTTAAGACTCAGGTGGAACTTGTAAGATAAAATATCGGACTGTCTAAAGCCACTAAGATTTTAGCAATTTATTATTCTTAGTAATTTATTGCTAAAAGTAATTTTGGTAATTTGTAAGATTTAGTAATTTTAATTTAGTAAGATTTTAGTAATTTGTTATTTTTAGTAATTTGTTACAGCAGCGACACAAAACAAATGTGACCAAATCTGATGGTATTTGTCAAATCTGATCAAACTCTACACTTAAAATCTATACATATGATTGTATATAAGTCATATCACAATGAAAAGAGAGAAGGAAAAAACTGCTTTGCTTCCAGAAGGCTAGAGAACTTGGTCAAGGTAATCCAGATCGCAGCCACCCTCAGAGGCTACCTTCTCCAGCAGAGGGATCTGAGTCTGACACCCTCACAGCCCATCTCTCTTCACCACCACCCTCCCCTCCCAATCACATTAGATCTCCAAATCACATTAGATTCCAGAGCCTTTTCACATAAGCTGTTTTATCAGCCTCTTAGGAGATTGCCAAGATAGATAGCATCATTCATAAACCCGTCACTTTAGAGGCGGGACAGCTGGGGTCAGGAGAGGTCAGCTGACAGGTGGCAGAGCCTCGCTGGCTCCCTGCCCCTGCGCTCAGGGCCATCTCCACTACCTACCTTCTTAATGATCACACAGGACACCAGCCCCAGGGGTCGGCAGGCAACTCCAAAAAAGCGAAGACTGGATTGGGGGCAGACCCAGCACCAATGCCAACATCACAGACAATGGTACATGTTTGGAGTGGCTTGAAGGAAGGAAGTCGAGTTGGACAATGTGAGAAAGTGACTACCTACATGGGAATTCTGGAGGTCAGAGGAGGGGAGGGGATCTAGGTGTGGCCATTGTAAGCCAGGTTTAAAAACAACTACCACAAAGAAGAAACCACAGATCAGAGAATGTTAAAGGTGGAAGCACCCTATGTCAGCCACTTCCAGATGCTTTTCCCACCAAGGAAACTTGCTCCTCCTCCCTCCCCTAACACTGGGGTAAAGACCAGGTATTAGAGAGATACAGGCACAACTGCTCAGCCTGAGGTAGAGCAGGGAAGACCCCCTCTCACCACTGAAATCCTCCTTGCAACTCCAGGTTCCACAGAATACTGTTTGGAAACTACCCATTTAGTCCAGCCCTCCATCTTTTACAGAAGAGGAAACTGAGGCCCAGAGTGGAAAATGAACATGGAGAACCACGTCTCCTGAGTTCAAGTCAGTCCCCTTGACCAGGCTTGGGGGTGGGTGGGTGACACCTGGCCTGAGTTTCATGCCCACTCTGGGATAAAAGTCAAGTGGACACAGTTTGCCCTCCTCGAGCTGCCCGAGCTGTATGGGACTCAGGAATGAGCTCTTAAGCTGAAAATAATAAGGAAACAGCCCTTTCAGATCACTCTTGAAAATAATGACATCTCTTAATGAGTCTGGCAGCCACCTACTATGCGCGGCCAAGTTCTTGCAAAGAAACAGGGTGTGATTTATGACAAGCCCTCCCAGTTTCTGAAGCCAGAGGCCACCCAAAGTTAGGGACCAGCAGAGGACTGGCAGCTCCACCAGACAATAGGCCGGAAGTGTGCAGGAGGGTGGGGCGCTCCTTTCTTAGATGCAAGAGGTCATGGCCCCGGCCGCATTGTGCAGGATGGGGTCTGGGGAGAAGAAGGGGAGACACGGGCCTTCCCCAGGTACTGGACACACACCAGGGAAGGTGAGTGACTGAGCACCTTATTGAAAAGTCACCTTCCCCAGAGTTCAGAGACTTGGGGTGGGGCGGGGGTAGGTGGGGGAGATAGTCTGCAGACCCTGGAACCCAGAGCCAGCCAGCCTGCACTTGCGGGGACACGTGTGTGTGGTCAGTTGCTCAGCTGTGTCCGACTCTTAGTGACACCATGGACTGTAGCCTGCCAGACTCCTCCAGGGAAGAGTACTGGAGTGGGTTGCCATTTCCTCCTCCAGAGGATCTTCCCGACCCAAGGACTGAACCCACGTCTCCTGTATTGGCAGGCGGATTCTCTACCACTGAGCCACCTGGGAAGTTCGCAGGGACATGGGAGGAGCCCTTTATGAGCATCTCAGATAAAGGAAGGGAAAGCGGCAGGAAACAGAGGTGCATGTGATTTAGGCTGTGCCTGGGGGAGGCGGGGGAGGGTCTAGGGGGAGCCATCCCCTGTACTCCTGGGACAGCTTCAAGACTCAGATCCTTCCCCAAAGGAAAGCATTTCACCCTGCAGTCGTCCACCTTCCAGAAACCCTCCCACTGAGCCTTCAGAGATTCCAGAGAACAAGCTTTTCTATCTGACTGCCTGGGCCACGTCCCTGAGTGACACGGCCCATGACTTTCACTCTGGGTGCTCACTTATCTGCTGCAGAATGAATTAAGTTCTCAGGCTAAGGGCAAAAATTTGAAAAATGTGACTGCTGAACAATGCTGAATCCCTGCACTTCCCAGGACTGCTGGAAATTCCTCCCTGGAGTCAGATTTCTCTCTGTTCCACGTGCTTCTGGCACATGCGCACCTCAGCCTCGGCCCTGGGGTCTCCAAACAGAGCAGCCCACTCATGTCCAGCTCAAACTGACGTCCTACGGGTGACAGAGCGACATCAGTGGCTACCCAGGTGTGGGGTTTACCTTGTGGGGCTCTCTTCCAAGCCCCGTGGTCATCTGAGAGTTCATCACTTCCTGGGGACCCCGATCTGTAAATTACAGTGAGCGGTAACTTAAGGCTTACGGTTTGCCTGGCACTGCCTAAGTGCTTTGTACACAGTATCTCATTTAACCCTTACAAGTACCCCAGGAGGTAGGGGGTACCACTCTCCCCACTTTACAGATGAGGAAACTGAGGCTCAAAGAGGCTAAGTAACTTGCCGAATCCTACAGCTGGGAAGTGGTGATGGTGCCCAGGACTCAAGCCCCATTGGTCTGACGCCTCAGCCCACGCTCTCAGCTCCCCTGCTTCGTTTAGCATCTCTCCCCTGAGCAGGAGTGTGTCAAATTCCAAACACCTTTTGGCTTTTTATAATCTATTTCCCCACCTACCACCCCAAGTCTCTCAGCTGCACAGACACGGACTCCTCTCACAGTAAAGAATAGCCATGGTAGGAACAAGTGTGAATGCCTGTGTTTCCTGCAAGGCCGGATGCACTTGTGAAGACGGTCTCCGAAACAAGCCCCTTATGCTAGATGAAGCTTTGCCAGAGCTGGGCGTTATAGACTGTTCACCTATTGTCATCACTCTAGGTCTTGAATCCTTAGAAGCCCTTGACAACAATCAAAACCCACAGATCATGCACCAGGAACGAGGTGATAAAACACATGTGCTGCAGGCAGAGGAGCCCGGAGAACTGCAAGTCTGGAAACCTAAATTTTAGCCACTGCTCCCTGATACCCAGCCAGGTGAACTCGGGCAAGTTGCTTACCTGCCTTGGTGCCCTGGGTTTCTTATCTGAAAAGCACGACTCTTACCACCTGCCGTGTGTGCCTCACGTGGCTGGGGTCCATCAAGGTTGCAGTTATGAAACACAATGTAAAACCTAGTTTGATTACTATGGGAAACTACTCCAGTACGAGGCATGGAATCTATCAATACCACTTTCCTAGGAGAGAAGTTAGCAGGTAAGTCAGGTGGATTGACTCATGTGCTGGGTGTTATGTGATGACCAAAGTCTAGTGTCCCCAAAACACCCAAAGATAAACAATCCCAGCTGGGACTGGGAGGTCAAGACAGCCTGCAGAATAACAGCAAAATCACACTGAAGAGCACTTCCCAATGACCATCACAATGAAGGAAGTGGGGAAAAAAAAAAATCCAGCTGGAATTTCACTTGTTCTAGAAGCCACTCAGCTTCTGTTAGGCACAGAGATAAATGTTTTAGTTTCCACTTCTCCAAGTTTAGTACGCCCAAATGCAGAATACAAACTTGGTGTCAAACACCGCCCCTCCCATCCCCCAGAAAGGCCCAAGTCTTTCAACATGAACGGTATTTCTAGTATTTTCAACTATGCTTGACACTTCAGGAAAAGTATGATGTTTGAAAAGAATCTAATAATGAGTGAAGTAGACATTAAGAATCAAACATACCCCTGGTATAAATGACTACTCACTCTAAGGTGGATGTTTTTTAGCAAGGCTTGATGGGTTTAAACTGGTAAATATCTACAAGTCTCAGCTCACCAACATGGGTTGGAAAGACATCCACACTTCATTTTTCTGAAAAAAGTTGCTCCCTTGCCCAAACTGTAGAGCTGTCTCTTGATAACTCAGAGACAAACAGCATGTTTCAACTCCTCTGACCTGCCAAGGCTGGACAGAGGCCATCTTCTGCTCATGGCTGATGTTCAAGGCCTAAGAGAGGGGTTGGAGGACAGGGAGGGCCTCACTCAAATGAATCTGGTCACTGGGCTTCAGGGAAGGGCCTGGGCTCCAAGGTCAAGACCAAAGCACTGGATCTTCATCATGCTTTTCAAGGTGAATTAATTCTGTTTTAGCAAGCAACAAAGTCCAATGTTTTCCCTTTAAAAACCACTTTTCTTTTGAGACCTGTGAGCTTAACATCTCTCCTTTACTGTCCTCCAGGGCCCATGGGAAACAGCACTGGCCAGAAAGTCTGCCCCATCTGCTAAGCGGTCTGGTCCCTCATCCTCACCCCATGGTGACTGCATCTCACATATTCCTCCATGTCACCTCAACCAACAAACTGCACTTCCTAAACAAAATTTTGAAGATATTATCTTACCAAGCCCCTGCAGGTGTAGGTAAATTCTCAGCAGTAATATCTCTAGCAATAATGAAGAGTTAAATCGCAGAGATGCCAAGGAGGCAGGTCAGCCTTCATCCTAGAAGACCCAGGGACAAGCAGTAAGAGGGCTCCAGATTTTCTCTGGGTTCCATTCTCAAAGCTGCTGACAGAAGCCAGAGGCTGGCTTCTTTCGTGGAGTACATTGGCACCGCTGTCTGTATCTTCCAACAAAAGACAGGGGGGCGAAAGAGCCTCCAGAGAAAAACCACAATGACAACAAACAACAGTGGGACAGGAGACAGATGCAACCCAGGCTGCCTGAAGTGACAGGAGACTGTGGCAGGGACATCCCTGGGGATCTGCCAGCACAAGGCAGTGTTTTCGGTTACTCTTCAAGTCAATGTGTGGCTGGCTTATACAAAAGGCAGGCACTGAAGCAAACAAGACTCTGGTGAGACCCCAGGAAGGACTCTTGAGAAAGCACTCAGAGACGTTCTGGAATCTCATTCCATGGACCTCTACTCAACAAGAGGTGGAGAAAACCCATCTCCAGTGTGTGTCTGGGGCCAGGGTGCGCTCCAGGGGTGACTCTATGCTTCAACCAAAGGGCCCTGTGGGGGCTCAGGTGACACCCTCGGGACCTGTGTCAGCTCGCCGACAGCCTCACCGCGGGGTCTGTGACTGGGGGACGGAGGCCTTCTCGGCGAGCCTCCAATGTGAATTGTGAGACCCGAAAAGAATGATGCAAGAGGTGCTGGAGAGACTCTGTCACCAAGAAACGCGCCCTGGGCATCAGCCAAGGAGGGCTCAGGTGGGTCCCCCGCCCAGAGCCTGGTGGCCACTCAGCTACTGTGCCTTCCCACTTCACTTGGGCCTTCATCTGTGTTAGCAAGAAAGAACTTACTGGCGAGCTACTGCCTAGCATGGGGAGCTCAGCTTGGTGCTCTGTCATGACCTAGAAGGAGGTGAGGGGCTGGGAGGGAGGTCTAAGACAGAGGGGATATACGTATATATATGACTGATTCGTGTCACTGTACATCAGAAATGAACACAACATTGCAAAGCAATTATACTCCAATTAAGAAAAGAAAGAACTGACATACAGGTCACAGAGTAGGACCTTTGCTCTCTGGTCTGATCTCCATCCTGGGTCTGCAGGCCAATGAATCAAAACTGACTGACTTTTCCTGCCCTAAAAGCACCAAGGTTCCCCAGGGCATCCAACTTAAGCCTTCTGTTGATGTCAAGAAACATCTTTTGCACACCCATTCTCTGTGTTTGTACAGACAGCAGCAGAGACTCAGACAAAGGGCTTCGTGTCCTGTACACTCAGGCCCAAACAGTTGGATGAAGCTGGTGGAGAAACTGGGCGGGTGTGGACATGGCATTTATTAACCTGCAGCCTCGGTTTCCTCACCTGTAACCAAGGAAGGAGTAGGGGAAGTGCCACCGAGAGGCCGGGAGGATGGAGTTAGCAGGTACCATGGCGGAAGCCCAGCACAGGGGCTGCACCTGGTAGGTATTCTAACCAGACACGTTCCCTTCCCTGCTCTCAAGAAACCCAACTGTGACACACCCACTGGACCATAAAATCCAAAAAGAAGTAAATACACCTGGCCCACTGGAGACAAAGATGATGGCTGGCAAATAGCAAAACATCCAGCCACGCAAGTGCATTCCTGATGGACAGCCAATTGTCACCTGCTGTCCTCTGCTCTATCCAATGACCTCTCCGGTCACAACCCCAAAGCATACGCTCCAGGGATTCCCTTCCTCCCAAACCTGCAGGCCCATTTCACTAGGGACTGGCCCATCAGGGAGCTTCCATATGGCAGCAGAGAACATCCTGGGGATCCACAAGTGAAACGTACAGAGGGCCAGATGGATGGGGATGGCGGGACGAGAGTACCCAGCACTCATCTGTGCTAAGTTCTGCTTCACAGATCATGGCTCTGGCATCAGTGACATGTATCCAAGTAGGTCACAGCCAAGCCAACTTGGACCCTTCAGAAGCACGGACAAGGCTTGGCGGGGGCCGCTGAGACCACCCGATCAAGCCACTCACCTGATGACAAGTGCGGTACTGGGTCAAGCAGCGGTCTGCCCTGTGTGCACCCCAAATCCCTTCCCAGCACTATGCTCCCAAAACACTGGCCTCCTTCGGTTCCTGCAATATGCCAAGCCCACGCCAACCCGTCTGTCTGAACATTCCTGCCCTCTGCTCCTCACACCCCTCAGGCTCTTCTTGACTGCTAGGTCTGGGCATCAAAGCAACTCCCTACAGAAACCTCCCCTGACCATCCTAAGTGGCTTTCCTGTGATGATCTGCACCCTGGCTGCTTCCCTCTTTGCACGTCTCTCAATTCACATATTTCATTGTTAACAGGCTTACAATCCATCTCCCCTGCTAGACTGGAAGCTCCTTGAGGGCAAGCCCACGTGACCTCGGACTGGACTGTCTCACGGCCACTTCATCCTCCCCATCAAGACCTGCTATCTTAGTGAACGCCCAAGAGTTCCGAGGGAGGGGCAGTGCTGAAAGACTGAAATCAAGGTGAGCTGCGCAGCCGCGGCAGCTGAAGTTTAACTCAATAACCAGAAGGTCCCTGTCCATGAAAGCTCAAAGTCCTGCCAAGTGGGGAAAACGCCGAATGCCAAAGACCAGCGGAAGGAGGCTGATGTGGCGTTCCAGTCTCTCAGAGGCTTATCAGGTTTGTGCCCAGGCCTCTGTGATGGGCTCGGGAAGCTGCTGACCCTAATCCATCTAGTTAACTGTTAACTGCTCTGCCCCGCTGACACTTGCATTATTAACTGCGGGGTCGGAAGGACAATCCTTTGTGGACCTGCCATCTCACAAGCTGGCTCCCGCCCCTGACTTCACAGCTACGAGCCCAGGGCTGAACAGTCTGCGGGCTTGTGTTGCAAGGCGGGCTAATGAAAACACATTTCTCAAACACCGTATGGTGAGGGCAACTGAAGCACCAGCCTCCTCCAACAGCAATTAAAAAACAAAACAAAAAAAAAATAGTTAAGTCCTGGAATCAAACAGGAAACAATTGGCTTGAAGACGTCAGATGGTTTACAGGACTCTCCCCGCTTCAATGTCTGGGGCATCTTGATGACAAGTGTAAAACCCAGACAAAGGAAACTGGGAGAGCCGTCAGGGAGGCTCTGACACTTTCACAAAGGAACTCAGAGGGTGGAGGAAGTGCACATGGGCACAGATCACTCAGGGAGCAGGAGGGTCGTGCCCAAGGGTCGCAGCCAGCTACGGAAGTCATGGAGGTTCTCAGAGGCTCTGGGTCCGGGCTCGCGTGTGATGTGTCTGTAATACCCCATGTCAGGACTCTAGCCCCTGGCTGTTTCTAATGAGAAAGTATTCTCAACCGTGAAGTTGACTCTGCTGGAAGCCTTCCAAAGGGAAAGTCCCTCCAGTTACTCAGAGGGGAAAAAAAAAGTTACCTTCTTGGTCTGGAATCCGGGGATATGTTATGCAGATGTCTCTAACAGAAGTTACTAAGGGGAAGTCAGCTCGCCTTTGATTATTCAAACAGGCTACTGCTATTAAGGATTGCACAACTCTTGGGCAAGGCAGGAGTGGGTTTTGGCTTTTCTTTTTTTTAAGCCTCTCCTCATGGGAACTACTTACTCTTTTCTAAGAACATTTCATTATAACCTCCCGAATGCACATCTTTCCAATGCCTAGGTTCTGGTGAGAATGTGACCCACAGGCAAAGCCGTCAGAGCAGCTGGGTGCAGGTGGGCACCCCTGGCACTTCTCAGAAGGCCAGTGCTGCTTCCCTGCTGAGAACTGGATGGAGCAGCCACTTCTTTCTTAAAGGCAGGCTGAGTAATCACAACCCTCAGGTAACAGATGTCCGAGCTCCAAGAATTATCAACTGTGGGACAAACACATTCTCTCGTTTTCATGCGGCTCCACTTAATAATGTGCTGGATGAGACAGGAGACTTCACCCAACCCAGGCCAAGAGCACAAAGGGGGATGATGGAAATGCCGACCGCCCTCCTTCTCTGGGGCAACTGGCAATGGAATCCACCCAGTTCATGGGCAACCCGATAGCTACAAGAAAGCTCCTTACTGTTTGAGCCTGAAGACTCCTAGGATAGGTGCCTACAATGAAGTGGCTGGTAATAAAAAAATATCCTAGGGAGAGAAATAGGTGAGGGTGGGGGAAAAGACACCTTAGGCAAAACCTTTCTGATGTCTTAGAGCCACACAATGGGGAATTCTTAGGGGGAAAGGAAAATATTCTTTCTGGGGATAGCTCCGAAAATCCTGAATTAGGTGTGAGAAACAAGCAAGCTTATAGACTGGGGCAGGGGGAGGGAAGAAAGAAAGAGGAGAAAAGGAGGGAGAGGAAGGAGTCAGGGAAGGGGGGAGTGAGATGGCTGAGAGACAGGGGAATTAAAGAACACCATGGAAACAAGTCTGTCCACCTACCCCGGCCGCCCACCCACAGGCAGATTCTTTGCTGACGCACTTGAGAACAAGCTGGTTCCTACCAGCTCAGGAAGGTGAGCAAACCCAGAGAGCTCATTAAATCCCTTCTCAGCGACTCTTGTCTGCCTGCAGATAGTGAGCAAGGAGGATATAAATAGAAGTTATATAACATCTCTATGTTGATTCCTGTGCTTACCAAAAAAATGCAGCATGACCTTGTTTTTTTTTTTTTTTCCTGCAACGTTTTCCTCTGCTGTGGGTTGAGGACTTTAAGCCAGTTAGGGATCATCTTAAAGTTTAAACAGTAGGATATAGATTTCCACGTAAAGGACACTCAGGATGACTGTCCAAGTTCAGAACCCTCAGGGATCAAGTCCTCCTCAGGTATTAAAAAAAAAATCCACTTGCTATAGAATAAAACCGTAAGGAATCTTGTGGCTTCCTCTCAGGCCATTTCCTGATGATACCAGGAATGACATTAACACCCAAGAGCAGAGAACCATGTGAAACCAAATAAACAGCTTGAGTTTTCTAAAGAAGGTTGGAGCACTCAAAATACATATACTGAGAGCTAACTGAATGGGAGTTTCTGGGTGGCCCAACGATTAAGATTCTGCACTTACAACGCAGGGGGCGTAGGTTCGACCCCTAGCAGGGGAACTAAGATTCATGTGCCGCAGGGCACAGCCAAAAGAAATAATAAAGCTAACTGATGGTTTCTAAATACCTCCAGGAGGACTCAGCTGTCTTCTTCTCTCTGAACAGGCAAGACATTAAGAGTCCAGTGGACCGCAAAGGCCTCCTCATTAAGGAGGCCAACAGAGGGAAGAACTGCAGAGGCAAACACCAGTGGGAAGCCCTGGGATCCACTCAACCCGGTGAGTGCTGTGGGCCTTGCGGACAGACTCTGGCTCTGGCATCACCAGGAGGGAGACTTAAAGGAGCATGTGAAGATGGGCTATGCCGCCAGATCCCACCACTCTGCTATCTTGTCTAACCTATGGAGGCCACAAGACTCTTTAAAAAAAACTGTTACCATGGGAATTTTTCCTTTTGAAGCATTTCTCAAGCAATGTTACAGGTGCTGGAGAATTCACGGTCCTTGGTCTCAGCAAGCTTTTCCTGGGCCTTGGAACGTGTGGCTTCAACCCAGAGGACTTTCAAACCGAGGCTGCAAGGGTTTTGAATACAAGTATCTTCTGTGATGCAGGTTAATGACACAGGGCATAGGTGGGGAGCGGGATGCTATCATGGCCTGAGGCCCCACTTGGCATGCAAATTCCATGCCACAGTGCTTTCCATGCAGTTGATCCGCTCAACAGAAGACCCTGAAGGGCTATAAGCAGCTCGAAAGGGGATATCGTGGCTCTCATCCCTCTATTGGGAATTGCCTTTCTCATCAAAACTGAGAAGTGGTCAAGGACACAATAAGTCATCCCTCCAAGCAGGACAAGAGCCATCCTCCCACTGGAGCCCTGCTCTTGGGTCAGCCACCGAAACATCTCAGCCACGTGAGCCCAAGCCTTTCAACTGAGCCCTGTGAGCCTAAGCCTTCTTCTCTTCTATATTCCCATGAGGAAGACACCACCTACCTTCTGCAATATAAACAGCGTGGATCTGGTAGGAAGCCATACATCTTCCTGTCCCGACGTGGCAAGGTTGCCAGGTAACAAATGTAGAAATACACTCGGAAAACTGTATGTGACAATATTACAACCTCCGCTCTGCAGCTGATAACCGAGGGAGTGTTAGAACACCATGTTCTCTTAACACTTGGGCTCTCGGTGTGAAAATAAAATTAAATGGGATATTTCCTCTTGTAAATAGAAGACAGGCATACAACTCACACATGCATCTGCTAATTGGAAATAGTAGAGGGGTTCACTACAGCCACATGCAGTGCACCCGGGCTTTCACTCTCCTGCCCCTCCGCTCCCCCAACATGGATTCCAGAAAACTCACAGAAACCTAACTGAGCCAGAACCTCTACTATGTGAGAGGCAAGTTCACCTCTGACCAGAGAAAGAACACAGGTAGAAACTACAGAAGTGTTCAGACATTTTTATAAGGCCGAATGTACTTTCACTGTGTGGCTCCTAAGTCGCCTTTGAGAAATCACTGCATAACCAAGCAGTGACCACTTGCTTCTCTGACCAAATAACCAGCGCTGCCTACCCTGCCCCCATCAATAACAAGGCAGATGCTACTCTGGAAGATGGAAAACACCACCATGATAAATAAACAAATAAGAAAAACACCACCGTGGATGTGGGGTCCTCATCAGCTCCCTGGTGTTGGACCCATGCAACTGCAAGGCGATCCAGTGTGGTAGAAAGTCAAGAGGTTTTTGAGAGAGACAGCCCTGGGTACCATGTCTCAGCTCTGCTAACTAGGTGACTGTGGGGAGGACCCCCTGGATCTTTCGGGACTCAAGTTTTCCCATCTGTAATTAGGGCTACCCCCCGCCCAGCCCAGATCAGGTACACAGAGGCTCCATGCACTGTGCCTGCCCTAGAAGGCACTTAAATCGAGGCAACCGATCACTTCCTTTTCCCTCTGCAAAAACACAAATATCCTTCAACCTACCCAGGACTCAAACAGGGTGAGGATCCAGGGCATGCAAAATGGGCAAGAATTCTAATAAGCCTCACATTACACCAAACTACATATGCTCCTTGAGAGGCAGGCAAAACCCCACAACTGTAGTAATATGATCTAACTCTTCCTAGGAGCCCCATTAAATGAGCTGCCCTCTGTCTCCACAGAGAGGAAGTCATGCAAGAGACTTTCCTTCCCATTAACCTGCAGAGACCTGAGAGCCGGGCAGCCACCAGAGGGGAAGCGGCATATATGATGTGTGTAATTTTTATTTGGCAAATGAGACGCCCAGCCTGAAAGTGAAGTCCTTCATGGTTCTCTCCTCTGTCATTCACAGGCCAGTGATACAACCAAACCAAAGACACACAAGCCATCTTGGGGCTTCTCTGGAAGGCAGACTGCCCTCCAAAATGAGTACATTAACAAAAAGAAGAACAAAGAGAAGCCGCAATTCTAATGCGCCCAAAAAACAGAAGCAGGGTCCGCCAGGGGAGCCCTTGGCCCATCTCTCTGGTCTCCAGGGAGCAGCCATGCCAGGGAGGCTGCTGGAGGCTTCTCATATAGGAGGCAGCCCTGCAGAGGGGCTGGGAGCTCAGGTTCCAGCAGGAAACAAAGCCTGACCCAGATACCAGTGAGCACTGTGACCCTAAGCAAGTACTCTGACCTCTTGGATCCTCTTATCTCCCACCGAGCAAAAACGGATCCAGGTAGGACCTGCCCACCCATGACCATCACACAGAGTAAATGAGACCATGCATAGAGGGCATCGCGCCTCGTTTCTGGCACATGGGTGCTCAGACTTTGGTATCCATTATGATCACCACTGGGCTTCCCAGGTGGCTCAGTGATAAAGAATCTTTCTGCCAAAGCAGGTAGACGTAAGAAACGTGGGTTTGATCCCTGGGTTGGGAAGATTCCCCTAGAGGAAGGCATGGCAACCCACTCCAGTATTCTTGCCTGGAGGATCCCCATGGACAGAGGAGCCCGGTGAGCTAAAGTACATGGGGTCACAGAGTCTGACACAACTGAATGTGCGCGTGCGTGCATGTGCGCACGCGCACACACACACACACAATTACCACCATCTATAGTTATTACAAGGAAGAAAAGACCCAGCAAGTATCTCTGTTATCAGAAGAAGAGTTCTCCACACTGACATTATGTGTTTTCCTTGGGTTCAAATAAACTTCACTCCCTCCCATGCTTAAAGAAGGTGCCCCTTTAAAATGGTGCTAACTGTCAGCAACACATCTTCACATTTCACATCCTCACATTGATATTCAGGAAAGAACAAGTAGATGAATGTTAACATGGTGTCCACATAGAGTCCAGGCTTTTGATTCATTGAGGGAACATTCACTGAGCTCTGACCATGGTCCAAGTGCTGTGGAGGAAGTAAGACCAAAGTCTGATCTTGGGAGAAATTATCACTCTTGAGGAGAGGGGAGGAGAGGGAAGACAGATAACCAAAAAAGTAACCATAAGCAAGGAGTACGTATTAGGCAGCATTCTGAGGGCTTTCCGTATATTTTCTTTTTTTTTTCCCCCCATATATTTTTTCATATAACCCTCAGAATGAGCCTAGAGAGCAGGGTTTTTTGCATTTATTCATTATGGACAACTCAAGTTCCCTTCGGCCGACACATGCAGAGACTTCCGTGGGGAACTTGGGGGTGAAGGCTGACTTGATCTCTGCCTCCCCCTGTCTAACGAGCCTCTACTTCAACTGTGCTGACTGCTAAGTAAATGAACTGCCCACACAAAGAGACCACTGCCTCTGCCTCAGGGGATTAAGACGCTTCCAGACCAGGAGGCAGTTCAAACAGGGCCCGGGGAGCATGCCAGGCAGAGGGAAACTGGGCACGTCCCACACGGCGCACAGGCATCTCAGCACGGGCCCAGGGCTGGCAAAGCGGCAGGTGCGGCCGCAGGACAATGAGCTCGGGGGTGGGCATGAGAAGCAGAGGGGGCCGGGCACTCAGGCTCCGGGGCATCACCCCAGCGCCCCGTGGATTCCATCTTCCGTGGCAGGGGACCAGGTGGTCCAGGCATGGCTGACTGCAGCGTGGCAGACAGAAATGTCCCGAAGTAGGGAGGCTGCAAAGAGCCCATCTCAGGCTTCAGAACTCAGATGGCCCTGAGCCGGCAGGGGGTGCAGGACGTTGGTCAGAGACAGGAGTTCTGAAGCTAGAGCATTTTGCTTCCGACCCCAGCTCCCCCAGCCCCGGCCGGGCCGCTTGGGGCGTGCCGCGCGTACCTTCCGGGTGTCGACTGTCTGGCTCGTGACAAGTCCTAACGAAGTCCCGACTATGAGAACACTGCGAGGCAGAGTGGGCGCGGAATGAGTTCCTGATGGAAATCAGGAGGGAGGAGATGGATTATGTCACTGTTTCCAGCTCGGGTGAGTGACTGCAGGGTGGCGGTGGGGAGTCCACTGAGCTCAATACAGGACATAGGAAGGCAGCGGGGTGGAGGACCAGAGGGGACATGCGGGCTTGGGGTCACGTGGACTGACAGCTGGCAGAGGTGGAGATGCCCGGCAGGGGTGTGTGCAGAAATCGAGAGATGGGCAGGGAGGTGGGGCCCGGAGCGGCTGGCACAGACTGTAGTTGGGAGCCACAGAGATGGAGGAGATCACCCAGGGAACTTGACGGGAAAAGATGACAAAGAGGCCCTGGACTGGGCGCCAGCATCTCACATATTTTAGGGTTAACCGTATGTGTCTCAAGGAGTCCCTGTGCTCACCACAAGGAAAACCTCGGCAGGAGACACAGAAATTACACAGCGTCAGGCCACCAGGGAGCGGCTGACATGAAACCTGGGGCCCTGGGGTGGATGGTCAGAGAGGGCTTTCAGATGAAAACTCAGGACTCCTGAGCCACACACATAACACCACGGAAGGAGCTGCCCGAGCCTGCCCTGCAAATCTGCGTTGAAAGGTGGTAAGCAGGATGATGGAATATATTCTTGTAGAGAATATATGCCTTTAGAGGAAAGGAAGGGAATGGGGGATTCCCCACTGATTAAAACAGGAAAGAAAAATGAGAGGCCTCTCTTTCCTTGAATTTCCATTTATTAGTTGAGTAAATGGCCAAATTCTCTGGGTCCTTAGGATATCAATCACCTGGCCAATATTTACTGCAAACCACTGCTCTACCAGGGAGTGAAGAACATAGAACCAAGCAGTTAAGACATGGTTCTTGGGTCTCCCTGTTTATCCAGTTGCAAAGAATCTGCCTGCCAATGCAGGAGACACGGGTTTGATTCCTAGTCTGGGAAGATCCCACATGCCGCAGAGCAACTAAGCCCATGCAACACAAGAACTGAAATCCGCTCACCCTAAAGCCTGTGCTCTGCAACCAGGAGAAGCCACCACAAAGGGAAGCCTGCATACCGCAACTAGAGAGTAGCCCCTGTTCCCTGCAACTAGAAAAAGCCTGGGCACAGCAACAAAGACCCAGTAAAGCCAAAAAAAAAAAAAAAAAAAGGACATGGTTCTTTTTCTTAGGCAGCTTCCTATCTAGTCAGCAAGGATTAAAAAAACACAGAGGTTGGCAGAGGCTTTCTGTAAAAGGCCAAATGGTAAATATTCTAGGATTTGCTGCCATTCTGTCTCTGGCACAACCCCTCAGCTCCGCCCCAGCAGCATGCGAGTGGCCAGAGATGACACTAAAGGTTACCAGAGGGCTGGTTGAGTTCCGGTAAAACTATTTACAAAAGCAGGCACCCGGCTGGATTTGACCCGCCGACCATAGTTTGCCAAGCCCTGGACTAAGGTATCATGAGCCAACAGAGAAGAAACTGGTTGTGGGCTTAGAAGTTTCTAAGAGGAACTCCATCCTTGGAAGGCACTAGGGAAAGTTAGGAAGGACCTCTTGCTAGAGCTGAAGGAAGAGAAAGAAAGAAGGGCAATTGAGACTTGCTGTGGATTTAACAGGATACAATGAAGGGACAACCAGTTTCAAATTTTCTGACATTTTTTTCTTCTTAGTCAAATTTTGGAGACCGTGGAAAATCCAAAGGGTCTTCTGAAGACATCTCCTCTTAGAAACTAATACTGGTTGTGGATTTTGTAGGAAAGAAGATTAACACTTTGCATCCAAAATGTGTGCGTGTGTGCTGAGTCACTTTAGTTGTGTTTGACTCTGTACAATGCCATGGACTGTAGCCCACCAGGCTCCTCTGTCCGTGGGATTCTCCAAGCAAGAATACTGGAGTGGATTGCCACACTCTTCTCCAGGGGATCTTCCCGACCCAGGGATCGAACCCTAGTCTCATGTCTCCTGCATTGGCAGGTGGGTTGGTAGCCCATCCAAAGATCTCTCCCAAAACTCCTTGTCAACTGCAGTCCCCTCCCTTAGGGAAGGCCAGGAGAACATCTGTGTGGAACTGTCCACTTTTGCCTACACTGCTGGCTTTGCTACTCAGGAAAGAAAAAAAAAATAACATTGGGTCTCTAGTTCTTCCACCAGCACAAGCCAGCATGCACATCCTACCCTTGAATGGAGCTTTTCCAATCCAAGTGAAAAGGCGTACGCTGATGCTCTGTGCAGTAATGTCTTGCCCTGAACTACAGGAGGTCCCTACAGCATCCAGGCCTCATCACTTGGACAGTTGGGTGGGGGGCCATTCATTCAAGTCTTATATTCCCAACAATGGGAACTATTCGTGGATCCTGAGTCTTCACCTCAAAACACGTATCTAAACCAATAATCCCCAAAGAGTCTCGTTCAATGACATGTCAGTTTCCTGCGAATGGAGAGGAAAGGCCCATGTCCAAGGATGATTAGGACCAAAAAGTAGTAACGATAATAATAATAAAACAGAGAAGAAAAAAAAAGTCCTGGGTCACGGAGCAGGTAACTAGACTGCCCGTTGCTATTTCACCCAGAATGTCTGGCAGAGTAAGTATCTAGTACGCAAGGCAAGGAAGCCTCCCACCCTCCTGGATCTCTAAAATCATCTCAAGTACAGACATGGTGAGAGGGACTTAAGTGAACTGTACGTGAGAAGAACATAAAACAGCACACCCTCCCGAGGCCCACTGGATCGTCAAGCACTAGACAGAAGTTGGATTTCTGATGGAAAACAAAATGAATAAAACAAAGTTCATTTTAAATAGTAAAGACTGCATTTATATAAATAATCACCACCTCCTTTTGAGGTCCTTCTATGACCTGGGCCCTGAGTGAGGCACTTTCAGTGAATCACCCTCTGCAACCGCCACAGAAGCCCTATGAGGTGGGGATGGATACCGTCCCCCTTCCTGTGAAGGAGCTGGGCGGGGAGGTCCAGGACTTTGCCCTGAGCCCTACGGTGGGAGGTGATGAGACGGGGTAGACTAGCCTTCCTTCCTCCACCAAACCAGCTCCGGGCAGTCCTATTCCTGCAGCTCAACTGGGACGTGCACTCTCAGCCCTACGTGACCGTGAAAACCTCTCAACAACTGCGTAAGGAAGGGACTCAGTTCTTCTAACTCCCAGATGAGAGAACCGAGTTTCTGAGCATCCTGACAAAGTCCAAGGTCACCCCATTGGCGAGGGTAAGGCTGGGACTCTGGCCCAGGTGTTTCCACCGTGGAGGCCAAGCTCCCTTCTCTGCCCGCCCTTCTGGGCGATGTCCCTCAAATTCCCTGACCCCACACCACCCACTCTCCAAGCACGGCCGACTGGCAGTGCCTGCAGCTTCTCCCTGAACCAGGCTGGGAAGCCTCGCCATCCCGACCTTGCATGGCTTCAGCCGAAGGGCAGAGGGGACTGAGCCACCTGCCTTCCTCTTATTGTCATGGCAACGGCTCCCACACCCGCCCCCCCAGGCCGGGGAGACAGCAGTCTCCCGACTCCACTGCTGGCCAAGCTCTCCTCCCACGTTGATAAAACCCGAGGTCAGAAAACACCGCTCACCAGTGACTCATTTCTCACTCCTCTGCCAAATACAACACCCTTTTACGTAACGCACACCAATCTCCTCCTCCTCCTGGGGTGGTGGCTCTGTCAAACCAAGGCTGATCGTCCTCACCAGCTGGCCCTCCATCTCCAGCAAAGGCTAAGGAAACCGCCCTCCTCACCCTCCTCTCCACTCGCTGGGGTCAGGGCGGGCCTCCAGACCATGTGCTCCCCTACCCCCACCCCCAGGGCCTTCTTGCAGTGACTTCTTCTGGAGGGAATGGGAGATTTCCTATCTTAAACTGGCTCCTGGGATGATGTCTTAAGCCAACTTCAAAAAATAAAAAGATAAAAAATAAATCAGTGTGTGGTGACGGAAAGGCCACTAGACGAGGGAGCTCTCTCAGCTGAACCCACAGCCAGTTTCCCAACAGCGCTTCTCACATTTTCCAGCTCACGCTGTGTACGTGCGGAAAAGAAAATCCTTTTTGGGTGTGTCTGTAGGCTAGACTTGGCATAGGAAGAGCCGTGGGCAGCCATTTGATACATACACTTCACTGTGCTTCTGCAACCGGAAGCAATTAAGCAAAAAAAAAAAAAAATTTTTTTTTTTAATCTGTCCTGTTTATTTGCTGTGGGGTTTTCTATGGTCATGTTAGCACATAGATTCCCAAACATCTGCATGTGCTTTAAAAGAAAGAAAAAAACGCAAACACTGGGTGTGCGCAAAGATTCCTCCTCCTGCTCCCAGGTGAGGCCAGGCTCCGTCCTCCCTCAGGGAAGAGGAAGTGCAGGAGCACCCTCCGGGAGCTGGTGGGAACATCTCAGGAGGAAGGAACACAGAAACTGGCAAGGACTCGAAGGACGGATGTGCGGGTGCCATGAGACTTGCTGAGTCCCGCGTGTGCCAAAAATTAATTCATAAGCAAATGCTTATTTCATAGTTTCCCACTCGCTTACAAAACATCAAGCAGGAAAGATCTCTTCTGGGGGCTGGCAGGAAGCAAGGTGGCACGAGAGAGGGCAGGAAGACAGAAGGAGCTTCTCTTGAAGAGAAACTTGATCCCAGGGCTCCCCGGTATCACCCGTCCCTAGAGAACCCCCAGGGCAGAGGCGCTACTGCCTGTGAGCAGAGGGTTTGCTGTGAAGCCTGAGCCACTCGGATGGCACCCAGGTAGAAGTTTTGGAGACGTTATCTTCAGACATTATTACCATCAGAGAAGCCAGGGCAGGGACAGAAGATATTGGAAGACTCCAAGCCCATTATGCCAGGCCAGGAACTACCCTCCATTCAGCTTTGGGGCATTTCAGGACTTAAATGATGATTACAAGGTTTCAGAACAAGAGAGCAAATTCTCCCTGGCAGGGTTCCTAGCAGGCAGCTAGGTCCTTAGTTTTGAATTCCTATAAACTGAATCCACTGAGGTCTGGACAATGAAGTTTAGAGCTTCTGAAGAACTCTGGTCCCCCGTGACGCATCCTTAGTACAAGGGTGAATTTCATTCAGAATCAAAAGGGGAAGGTCAGGAGTTGACACTTCTGCAGAAATGGGGCTGAACTTCCAGGGAGAACTGAGCTCCTCCAACTGCAGAGACAATGGTGCCTCTCTTTTCTGCAGCTGCAGCACCCAACTCAGGGGCCAGACTGACCCATGATAGGTGGTCAGCTAATGACTGCAGGGGTGTTGGGGGGCCAGTAGCCCAGGGTGGCCCTCCATAACTCCCTCTCTCCTTAGTGCATGTGGTCAACTCACAGTGAGAGGTGCAACCCTTTTTCTCTCCCTGTGGGGCTGGGCTGGTCTCACGGCTGGTTTGCACCAGCAGAATGTGGCAATACCAAGCATTCCAAGTCCAGGCCCTAAAAACGACTTGATGCCAGTCTTGGTTCTGCTACTTCCTGCTTGTCTGATGAGGGGCAAGTTCTTCCCCCTTCAGGCCTTTAGTTTCCTCACCTAAAAAAAGAGATAATCAGGCACCTACCTCCAAGGGAGACTGTGAGGATTAAATGGGATGGTAGATGAGAAAACACTTAAGCATAGTTTATGGTCCACAGAAACCCTTAATAAATGCTGTTCATTGTCATCATTATGGTTTTTACTTCAATTTCTTTTTAATGATCACGCTGACATTTTTGGTGTGCAGTTCTACACATTTTCAAACATGTATAGATCTGTGTGTCCAAAGCAGGACACACAACAGTGGCATCACCAAAAAGTTCCTTTGTGCTGTTCCCTTAAAGTCAGAGTCTCCCCTCAGCCCTATGCTGGCAAGCACCGCTCTGTTCTCCTTCACCACAGCCTTGTCCTTTGAGAATGTCACCTACACAGAACCATCCAGGGCATCACCTCTGACACTGGCTTCTTTCACTGAGCATAAGGCCTTTAAGGTATACCCACGTAATCCCATTTATCAACAGTTCATTCCCTTTTATTGCTGAGTAGGAATCTGTTGCAAGGGCGTACCACAGTTGGTCCAATCACCATACTTTAAATCATTATTTTCACAAGTCAGGGAAGAAAAGAGTTCAGAAATGGAGCCAGCCAGTCATCACTGCTGGATTTTAAGAAAATATCTAAATTGCTTAAAAAAAAAAAAATCCTGATCCAAAGCAGTAAGGAAGCCAGGAGTCCACCTGCCTGTGTGTCTCATGCTTGGACAAGAGGACACAAGCCCAGGGATGACTTTCGGAAAGAGGGTCTCCCTCCCCTTCTTTTCCATGTGACGCTTGCTTCACGTCCTGGGAAGAGATGCTGGTCAAGGTAAGAGCTCTTCTGCAGCCGTCTTCTTGGACAGCCCTGTCCACCGCCTGTCACTGAGAAGCAGGCATCCAGGGGAGCCCACCTGACCACAGCCCGACTCCCCCTCCTGGGATGGGGACACGGCGCGGGGGACAGGAAGGGCAGGGGGCAGCGAGCTCCAGCTGGAAGCCGCCTGCCGGTCACGGCCGACGGCCCTCAGCAATCATTAACAGTCACCACTGCAGCCCGCGCCCCCTCACACACGTCCCAGCTGCTCACTGACTACCCTGAACCAGCTTCTCCACAGCAAGACGAACTGAAATCACCCCCCACGGGCTTCAGGGCGTCTGTCCTCAGCTGGCCCCGGACAACCTGAATTCCAGATTATTCTCTCCAGAGAAAGAGAAGCTTGGGGCCAAGGTGGGGGTCTCACAAGTCAGTTCCAGGCTAGAATCAGTTTTCCCGGAGCCACAGATTTCTAATGAGGCGGTGAGTGAGATTTTCCCCTGAGATGGCAGAAGGAGAGGGAGATGGGATCAGGCGAGAACCAGCGTATGCCGAGCACCGTGCCCTCCCCTCCTGGCGGGGGGCTCGCAGGCCACCCCATCCAGGCCCACCCGCCCAGGAGCCCGCTGGCGGCTCCTCCGAGAGACAGCGGCCCGACTCCCTCCGAGGCTGGTCCTGGAACTCCACCGTGGCATTTCATCCGGAGCCTGAGCATATGAGTAATGAATGTGTGAAAACATAGAACTAATATTCATAATTACTTTACAAGATAAAGAACTTGACGGAGAAACAGCTTCTGTGTGCCTCGCCGTCACCATCAGGGGTACACTGTGAAAAACACGGCCGCGCGCCAGTAACTCAAGACTTTGCCACGCCAGCCGGGCTCAGTCCCTCAAGCCCTCCCCAGGCCTCCTTAGTCCTTACTTAATGGAGTCTTGTCATCTAGACTCAGTAAAAACCTCCACAGCCGACGGGGGCAGGGAGCCTCTGACCTTCTCACTTCTAGCATCCCCTCAGTGACACGTCGGCCAACAGGCGTTAGCTATACCCGAGTCCAGGCTGCCAGCTGTGAGGCAGGAGGGTGCAGAGCCTCCAGGCGGGACATCCCGTCCTCAGCAGGCTGAGGGTACTTTTTCTCCCCATTTTTTCTTTTCTACTGAGGTAGAACTTTGGAATAGGAAAGCATACCAGTTCTGTTAGAATAGATTTATACCCACATAACCACCACAGGTAAACCACACCAGAGAACATCTCCAACACCCCGAAACATCCCCTCAGGCACCTCCTAAAACATATCCTCTCTCGCGATATGACCAAGTCTACCACACATTCATTTTGAATTCAGGCTTTCGTTAGCTCTCTCCAAATAACTTCTGATTAACTTTTAAATTATTGGACTGTGCTTCTTTTCAATTATCGGATTCCTTCTAGATTCTGCTTCACTCAATTTATCTGTCAGATTTGTAGTCCTTCATTACAGCTCTGAGGCCCCTTGGGGGGCTGCCTGCCCCCAATATATCCCCAGTCCTGTCTCCTCCACCAACTCGGCTGCTCCGAAGGACCCAGCCTTGTCCCCTGAGTGCGCCGACCACCCTTGCGCCACTGGGCCTCCTTGCCACGCATGTGACCCAGCCCCCCACACCCCAGCTCCTGGCGCAATTTCCAACTTTCAGACCCACACCCATCCAACAGAGCCCAGGTCATCAAAAAGCCTTTCACCAACCCCTTACACAGCTCGAGCTACTTCTTTCTGGGAGGGTCTGTAGTATCCTTCCCGTGCAAGGATATGCACGGGATATGTGCAAGGATACGAAGTCTTATACACTTGCGAGATTTCAACTGCTTGAAAACTGAGCTTCTGGGATCAGCAAATCAGCACAGCTTTTTTTTTTTGCTTTTTGCTTTTTAGGAGGGGATGGAATAACCTAGGGTTTCCAACTTCAGATGTGGCCAGTAGAAAAAAAACACCACTATCAACACCACTTCATCCGAGAAAAGACATCAGAGCTTAAAATAAATTGGACAGGATATAACCTCAGAATAAACCGGTCAGATGGTCCTTCAAACTCATACATTTGATTTATGAAACTGACCACGTTGCCCTCGTTTGCACACTTGCCTGTGCCTGGAGAAAATTCTCAGAGACTGACTGGCCCCAGTGTCTGGGAACCCCGGCCTGGGAGTTGCTAGTGGAGCACCGTGTACAGAAATTGCTCAGTAGATGTCTAGTTTGACTGCTCCCATCCCTGGAAATGACAGGGTTCAGAGACCAGGGGTGTTCCAGCGCCGCTCCCACGCCAGCATAAGCACGCAGACAGCAGGACCATGGCGGTGGGCGCACAAGTCCTCATGACCCAGGGGCCCGGAGGACCCACCCATGGGTGCAGAGGCAGACTCACATGGGAGAGAATCAAAGGGCTGCCCACAGGTTACAGGCCACAGGTGCCCGGGGGCAGCTCCGCAGTGCAGCGGACCCTCCCACGGTGCAAATCTCAACTCAGGGCAGCACACGTGATGAACGTCCCAAGTGTGTGCTGGGGAAGGTGCGGGGGAGGGTGAGCAGAGGGGGCGGCCGCAGCCCCCGCGCGGGCACAGGGCCCAGGCTGAACGAGGAGCCGGGCTGAAACCCAGGCGCCCTGTCTCAGGCCCACGAGAAGAAAAGCCCTTTAGAAATTTGCACAAAGGACCAGAACGTCATTAATCCAGATGCCAATTTTAAATTCAAGACCAAAAATATAAGGCCAAGTCAAATGTATACATAAGAGGGAATTTTGTGATATATACATTATATCTCAATCAAAAGCTATTACCAAAATATGTGTGTGTATATTTATGTACCAACACATACACAGAGCTAAGTAAACCCTTATTCAGAGCCAACAAAGAATGAAGAATGTATGAAGGGAGTATTACAAATATTTTAAAATATTTAAAAGAATCATTTTCACTGCCATGTCTATATGAAAATCATGTATATATTATTAAAATTGCTTCTTTAAGGACTATGCCTAAGAATTCTACCATTATTATTTTAAAATATGCATCATCATCAGCCAATAAAAAGCCATCCATTTATGTCTGACTAACCTAGCCTGGCTTTCCCCTCTTTGCACGTATTAGTTCAAATTGGTTCAGTTTTATTGAGCTTTTCATTTACAAGATAAATACACAGTTAGCAAGAGCTGTAAGATTCACGGATATAAGTACACATAGTTCAGACTCCTTCTGGTCATCTGGGGATGGGATCCTCTGTGATCCTGGATTACAAAATAAATATAATGCATTCAATCATTCATTGAACACACATTTATGGATTACCTATGACGCGCCAAATTCCTGGCCAGTTTTCTTTTACACATCCTCAGCGTTTTAGCCATTTCAGGATGTAACCCATGTATGAGAACCAAGTCTGAATAATGACTGAATGACCACTGCAAGGAAGCAACAGAATTCGGTTTGCAGAACAATAGAAGTTTGTGCCCTAAGAAGGAGTTCTCTCAGCGCCACCCATCGCTGACTCCTCCCCAGCAGCCACGCCGCCTCCTACCTGTATGGTGGTATTGCCTCCTTCCAGCAGGGCAATGGCCAGAAGGATGCTCTCATGGAACACTCGGTCACTGGATGCGTTCATTATGAGGTCGATGACCAGATTAGAGGCGCCCTCCTTGTCAAGGTGGCACTGAACCTCAGCCAGGCTCATCTCACCCCTGCTCATGGGGCTGGATCCGGAGCCTCCCCCTGGAAAGACGGAACATTGCTCTTATCAACCTCACTCAGAGCAGCTAACATTTATTGCATACTTACTGCATACCAACATTTTATTCACTCAACAGTTGAATGATACTATCTCTCCCAACCTTTTTAACAAGCCCGCAAGGCAGGTACTCATTATTAGCATCAAGATGAAGTCACTTGTCCAGCAACACCCAGCGCAGCTGGTAAGTAATAGAGATGGAACTTGAATGCAGGCAGAGTGGATGAAGGAAGAGTAATACATTTTGAGCAAAAGACCTAAAGCCATCCAGCCAAGACTCTCCCTTACATCAAAATACAATGACCTGGGCCAGAATTAAGAACTGATCCAATTTTAAGAGACTAACTGAACTTAAGCACTCTTAAGAAACATAGGCTATACTGATCACTTTAGCCCTCTTTTTAAGAGACCCACCGTGGCCCCAAATTCATCCTTTCGCATAATTTGCATCTGCTCATTCATTCGTTCACTATTGACTCAAAGCTTGGCATGGCGTCAACAGCTGGGGGTAGGGGAATGAATCAAAGAAAGTTCACCTCACTGAGCTTCAGATGAATATACTTAGGAAGAGAGGGCCTGTGGCACTTGGTGGAACAGATTCCATCTGGATTTAGAAAGCTTGAGAACTTCACGTGATTGAAGAGCTTCACATTATTATTCAAAAAAATTGAAATATTAATGGACATGGGGAAATGGGGCAGTCAATTTCTGAAAAACAGAAAACCATCAGTCCTTCCCTGCAGGGGTCAACTCAAACGCCACCTCCTTTACGTTGCTTGTCCTCGACTGCCTAGAATCTATTGCACCTGTCATCCAAGGTGGACATGGGGGTATCAGGTCTTTTCTCTGACAGCTTCTTAAATACAAATAGTTTTGACACGTTGTGGGGGAAACAGCTGCTTGACAATCACTGGGAACTTCTGGATAAGAAGCTAAGATCTGTTTCTGGGGTTCTCTGGGAGCAGATCTGCTCCACATTTTCATTTGGTGAGAAGTCCAAGATTCCTTCCCAGAGGTTGCCGGGATTAATTTATTAAGCATCAAGTGTTTCTGTGCTGTGAGCAGAACCCAGCAAGGACCAGATGTTCTCAAGAGTCATCACCACAGACTAGGAATCATGCAACTCACATTTGTGCTCCGAGCATGGAGCTACCAGCCCCCTTATAACCAACACCATCGCCCACAGCTGAATTCAACGTTTTTGCAGCTTCTACCTGTTACTGTGCTTACAATGTTTTGGGACACCTTTCAGGATGTGTTCTAAAACAGTTCTATACAGGGATGCACCTGATGCGGAGAGCCGACTCACTGGAAAAGACCCTGATGCTGGGAAAGATTGAGGGCAGGAGGAGAAGGGAGCAACAGAGGATGAGATGGTTGAATGGCATCACCGACTTGACAGACGTAAGTTTGAGAAAACTCTGGGAGATAGTGAGGGACAGGGAAACCTGGTGTGCGGCATGCAGTTCATGGGGCTGCAAAGAGTCGGACATGACTTTGCAACTGAACAAATATAATACAGGGTGTGTGTGTGTGTCTGTGTGTGTGTCTGTGTAAAGTCCCCTAAGACTTGGGGAGGCACACAGCATGGACACTAGGATTAGATGTACCTGCTTTAAATTACCATCCAGTCACCAGCAAGATCCCCTTCCTCTGTTCAATACCAGATAGTGGGTAATGTATGGAAGAAAAGGAGATGAAGGAGGTAAAATGCTTGGGAAAGCCCTCGCCAGGGTACATGTATTATAAAAAATAGCTTTCACCCTCCTCACTGCCAACAGCACCCTCATTTTATGGGGAAACATGAGTCTGAATGACCACGAGAAAATGTGAGATCAAGTTCAGTTCACTGAGTCCTTCAAGTATCCCCAAGAGGTTCGCTGCATGGGAAAGAGGGGGAAAGCCTTAGCCAATATCACATTGCAGGGGGACATTTTTAGACACCAATTTGATGGTAGGCCAAAGACAAAACAAGTTGCTAAAATAACACACTAGCAGCCCAAATGCATCTGTTAGAGTCTCAACCTGCTCAGTAGAAACACGCAGCTTTGGAGGGGCACACTCGCTTCACACGTGCAGCTCATTAGCACACCACGGGGCCTACCTCCTCCCCCAGGCTTGCTGGGTCCTCCCGGTGACAGCGGGCCATTGCCAAAGCTCGTGAGGCTCTCTCTTCTTCCCGAAGGTCTGATGTTTCCATAGTAACGGTTGACCAAAATCTGCCTGAGGGCCTCACCCTTAATTCAAACAGGATAATGAAATCAGGTTCTGAATTTAATGCACAACTGAGCAACTCACATTAAAAAAAAAAGCGACACAGGGGTACCCAGTTATAATTGGCCCAGTCTCACTCCGTGAAAAAATAAATTATTAATAAGAGCACTTGGAAACTTCTAAAGTTAACTTCTTCAATGTTTTCTCAGGAAATCAGATCACAAAAAAGCATCAATCTAAAATATTAAATATCTGAAAGTACTCTCTCACACTGATGAAGATAGAACATGAATTTGGAAGGATTAACAAAATAACAAAACAAAACAAATAAAATAGTCCTTTTGAGGTAAGTCAGTAAGATTCAGACAAATTAAAAAATTTACAGGTCAACTTCCACACAGCAATATGAAAATGTTACTCTAACCACAGGATTTATTTCCAACCGTTCTAAGACCTTATGATATCAGAGTAATAAATAAAATCATAAGCTGAAAGTAAGCCTTTCTTACAGAAATAGTCAATGAGCCAAATGGTAAAGAAAACAAATGCAACAGAAAATAAATTACTGGCAGATATCAGACATGTCAATCAACAAACGAGCAGCATGGATGAAAATGACATTTGAGATTTTCTTTTAAAGAATACGGGAGGAAGGGCCTAGTTGGGTATAAATGTGGACACGAGCTGATAGTCGTGGAATCTGAGTTATGAATGAGGGTTCTCAAAACTCTTCAAAACATGTATTTTGGGGATATTTTTTTAACATTTCCATGACAAAAAACTTTAAATATATAAATATTAAAAGAATCCTGGGCAGGGGATAAAACAACTCTTTCCACAATTCCAACCAAAACAGAGCAGTTGAAACCACTCTGATCTGTTCCCAAACACTTTGCAAACTGGCAAAGTGGCAGGATTCACTCTCGGCAGTCTTGCTGAGGGACTACCCCCCAATCCCCACCCCCCTCACTCCGCCAGTCTGGAACTTTTTACCAGTTAAAGGCTGTAGAGATTTTCCTGGACTGTTTCTGAGGGACAAAGGAGTAAGTCCTGGAGTTCCTCTGGCACATCCCGGAAAGAGCTAAGTGAGAAGTTAGCAGAGGGACGATGCATTGCAATACAGCTGGTGCCTGAAATAGGGACTCCAGAGTTCTATCGAAGAGACCTGCGACTGTACCGAGAGTCAGGAGAACTTAAAAGTGATCTGTTAATACGCTTCAAGAATAGGTCTGGAGATTTCGAGGAAGGTGTTAGCAAGACAAGATGGGAGGGAGCAGAACGTCCTGAGGATGGTGGAGACCAGGGGTACCCTGAGGAGGCAGGACCAGGGAAGAAGGACAGAGCAGAAAACTCAGTCCCACTGTCAAAATGTTATGAGGTCCCAAGGTGACCCAGCTGGCTTTTCTCCTTGGTTAAATTCATGCTGCTGGTCAAAGACTCCAGGGATAGGCGGGGAGATGGGGTAAATAGGAAAAGTGAGAGAAGCAGGGAGGCAAGCCTGATTTTTCAATGAAAAAGTTCAGAAATGAAAAAACCCTTGTCTTTCTTCTCTCCATTACATCCACAAATATGCATCTCACTGTAGTTAAACAAAGAAGAATTCTCATTAGGATAAGAAAATCACTTCGTACCTTGACCATCAGTAAATTCAAAATTCCGAGAGAACTTTCAATGGGGAAGCTATTTGTGATCCTTAAAAAATACTTTCAAAATAAACTATTTTCAGTATAATATCCTTTAATGGCTTAGAAAACCACATTTTGGTATAAGGACATAGCTTTGCACCAGTACAAACATGTCAACACTCTCCAAAAGAGTCATTGAGAGGGGTGATTTAAAAAGGCTGACTTCACAGAAAAAACACAGATGTCAAAGGAATGGTCAAGAAAAGGAGGAACGACAAGGTCACCTCCACAGAGAATATAACAGTGTATTAAATACCATGTCCCTTTGTCAACTCAATGATGCATCTACTGGAGTTTCTTTCAGGAGACTTTGAGTTCTCCCAAGAGGGATGGTTGGTAGGAAACCATCCCAGCTTTCTATGGGATCCTCTGGGGCACCAGGAGAACACTGTCTGAGAGCTAAATGACTGGGCTGAGACCAGTGAGCTGCAGCCACAGAGAACAGTCCAGCTCTCCATCATGGCAAGAATCTGGAAGATCACAGGGCTGAATGGTCAACAGCTGAGTGACCGTCAGCAGCCGACAGACGTACTTGTCAAGGAAGACTCAACCGGAGCCCTCACCCTAGGATTCTACCTAGGACTGGACTCGCTCAGATTTTTTGCTTCTCCAGGTTTTGAGGGTCTCATCATTGAGCCCCTGGTGAATCTGCAATCAAGGAAGCAGGAGGTTGGGAAGGAAGCAGGTGCCTTCCAGGAACACGCGGACTTCAGGAACAGGAACTTCACATTTGTGTAGCCTGGATGCCGAACTGAAGTTACCAAGGGATCCCACATTACCATTTTGCCTCTCTTTGCACAGACAAACCCTAGCGGTTACCATAGCAACTGATGCATCAAATGGTACATTTTCCCCCATAAAAGAATATCATAACATGTGCTCATTATGGAAACACACACACATACATGCTCCACCCCACAAACTTTTAATTCTTCCCTCCTAATTATGAGGTTTTTGGCACACTAGTACCTCACCTTCTCTCCAAAAGTAAATAAATTTTAAGGCAAGGGGGGAAAAGAGAACATGTGGGGTTTGCTTTTTTTTTTTGTTTTTAATAAAGAACAAGATGAGAATTGTTTCTTTTCTGAAAGAATAAAGACTGAAAATTTTAGGTTAAAAAAAAGGGGGGACAGACAGAAAATGGATAAGCATCATTAAAAGTGATGTGAATCCTAGTGTGAAAACTTAGGTTGAAGGCAAATTGTTTTTCTGAGCTCGCAGTTTAATTTGGGAAAATTTAAAATCTACAGACAAAAGCATTCCTAATCATCTTAATATAAATTACTCAACAGCACTAAGCTGTTCACAGAGTACTGGGTTGAGAGAGCTGATGGTAGTGAAGCAAAAAATGTCACTTCCCAAACATCACATCTCCAGCTCTCACATTTGGCCATGCAGCCCCCTCCCCCTTATTTTTTTTCAAAAGAAGACTAGTTTTCTTCCCCAGCAGTTTACACCTACAGTATGCAAACAAATATCAGATGTTTGCGTCGTGGTAAGAAACCCCACACACATGATTACCCAAGACTGAGAAAAGAAAGGCAAAGTTTCATTTGCAGTTAAGTTTCAGGGAAAAATGGTGAAAATGGCAGGTCAGTGATGTGGAGGCAAGAAACCAAGTTCCTGCCTTGCAAGTCACGAGTTTCATTCTGTCCATTAAACTAGTGACTAATAAACTGTGTGGAAATATACAGCCCAGCATTGAACAGGGCACCAAGAGTTAAGATCGCAAAGGAAAGAAGTGACCTTTGGGCTCCAAGGTTCCAACCACTTAAAAGTCAGGTGCTTCAGGGGAGATCAGTCTCTCACGTGAGCAGTGAGCCTCTCACACCTTAGTCAGCACTAGGGCAGTGCCTCAACTTAAAAATACCTTCCTCTTCCTACTCCTGTTTTCTGTCAAATCACGGCCGTATCTCAGTCTGCAAGATGACCACTGGGGTCATTGAAATCCCTTCTCACAGTCCAGCCACCCTGCTAAGTGCCTCAAGTGCATGGCTCTGGAGAAGAGTCCAGAGAGCAGTAAAGGGCAGAGACTCTTGTCCCCATTTTACAGCAGGAGGAACTGAGTTAAAAGTGCCCCAAATCACACAGTGAGCACCTGGCAAAAGCAGGCTTGACCCAGTTTCTAATTCCAAAGCTCATGCCCTGGGGCAACATCCAACTCAGGGCACAAGGGACAGCTATGTGCCTTTACTGGCTGCTTCTAAGACCCAGGACAACTCTTGAGGAATAGGCAGGGGTGGAAAAAGCAGGAAAGCAAGGTGCTCCTGATCAATGAATGGCAGGAGGCACTGGGAGCTGGAGTGGGGTAGGGCTGACTATCAATTTCCTAGAAGCACATCTTTGGTTATCATTTGAGAAAGAACCATCACAAGAAAAAGGAAAGAATCCAAGAAGCGATGGGACTCTGCAGGTACTGAAAGCTTGTGAGCTTAACAAAGGTGGCCCAGGCAAACATTCTCCAGGACGCTGATGACCACAATTTCACAGCAGTTCTTGTCATGACTGCTCACTTCCTAACCCCATGACTTGGCTAAGGTATGCAAGCTCGCTGGGTTTCAGTTTCCTCATCTGCGAAATGGGGCTGCAGACTCTGTCACTGGGTCACCATCAGCCTTTATAAACATTTACGCTGTGAACACGTGTAAAAGTCTTAGCATAGTGATTGGCACATGATAAGACATCCAGAGAACCAGAATATCTGGTATTTTCCAAAGATGGGTAAAACACGTCATCAGTAGCCAGCATGTGGATGGTATACGTAGCCTTCTGGGAAATGGTTTAGCACTATAAGAAAGTATCGACCCTTCGGCCTAGAAATTCCCCTTTTATGCGTCTATCCACATGTGTACACACCGGTTCATTCCCTCGAAGCAAAATATTACAAAAGACTTGTTAGTCACCGAACTTTAGGCAGCTGTTAACTTTCAAGGACTGTTAATGAAAATACTCAGATATCATATGACAAAAGCAAGGAATAAACGTCGTACACCTGAAAGAACCCCAGTGACAATGAAAGAATGTGTGTGTGTTGGCACATATTCTCATGTGTGCAAAAAAGAGGGCAGAAGGAAACAGTAAATCTTTAGCAGCTTTATAGCCAGGTAGTGTAATTATGGACAGTTTTACATTATACTTTTTTGTTTACTATACATTACCCATAATGACCACCAGTTACTTACAAAAAAAAAATTTTTTTTTTTTTTAAGGCTACACATAAGGAAAAATCTAACCCAGCAAAAGAAGAGAAGATGTGACAAGTGACTTGGTTGTTATTTGGGGACTGGCTGGAAGCAGTGTGTGAAGAGGTAGATTATATATAGAACCATCAGTTAGTTTCATTTATACAAAAGGCTGTGACCGGTTCTGAGCCAATTAACGCTGCAACAATGACGACGACGACAAAAACTGCCCATGTGTCCATCAAAGCGTATGGCTGGGGGCGGAGCTGTGGTCATTGCCCCCAGCTCCCAGGACTACGTACCCTTTTATGATCCTCCAGCTGCCTCAGCGGTGGACTCGGTTCGAGCTCCTGCTAAGCAGGCAGAAATTCCATTTAAGTACAACACTAGGACACCCTCATCTTCAGGATCGGTCACAAATGAAGTACACAGAGAGCGCACACAGTAAGGACTGACACAGAAGGAGTGCAGGCCCGAGGCTGGCTTTCCCCAGACAGACACCAGGGCTCATGACGACGGCTGCTACTCAACTGCTGGCCCATCCCCAACCCCAGAGCACCGTGTGAAACGAGCAGGCACATGACCAGTAATGTCTGGCTAATATTTTTTTCCGCAAACATTATGAAAATGAAGTTCAATGTTATATACATTTACATGAACCCAAAAGGGGCTGTAATGCAAGATGCAACCGGGCAGGTCCTTGTACGACTCATCCATGGATTACTGCTCAGCGCATGCATGAGGATGTCAGTGCACACACTCCCAACACATACGTGAGACCTACGCTTCGCCCCGGCCCACGGCATTCTAATCAAGGCTACTGATGCTGAAGAGCTCTGATTAGAATATTAGAGGACTGATCATTACAAAGCATGCCCACTGGAACTCAGCTCATTGATCATCAGTTTCATTTCTAACATCTCCTTTCAGATCGAGCGCACATTTTAGCTCTGACTCCTGTGATTCCAGAACAGTTTTCGGAGAGTAAATTTTGATCTTTGGAAGGATGCCTCCCCCAAAAAGCTTCTTGGTAACTTTAGACGCCTTAATGAATTCTAGTCCCGCATTTAGCAAGCTGAGCTAGCGACAGGAAGAACAGAAACAGCGTGCCGTGAAAGTACACCTTCATCAACAGCGTCACCCAAAAGATAACAGATATCCCGAACTTGAAATCTGCTTCATCTCCGCTCAGGACCCAAAGTTCTGTTTTGTATAACAGCAGAAAGGTCTGGACCGTTCAGAGTTTCTCGGCCAAACGTTCCAAGGAGGAGATGAAGGGTTTTGTGCAAAAACCTTCAGAAAGTCACGAGCCTTCACCAGCAGGACACTGTAGCTTAAGCTCCTCAGAACTTTCTACACCAAGGGCCACCCAATTATAGCAATGATCAGGTCCCAGCCAGGCTAGACATGTCCCTCCTGCACCTTCCCAAGAGACAGACATTTCACCATGACAGTTCACACCCAACCGGCAACACTGACAAGCGCCCGTATTTGCTGGCATCGCAGATACAGGGGAGCGGCACACACCTCGGTGGAGTTCTCAGAATCCGGAGCTTGGGGAAGCTAGTTGGGAATAAAAGGAAGCAGGTTAGTTACAGCACATGTATCTGGTGACCACAAAGAAGTCCCGAGACCAACACTTGGGGACAAAATTGACGATGAGATGACCGGATTGTCACACCCACTGAAGGGAGTTTCAGCTGCGGAGGGCAGAAGACACCCTCACTTCTAAAATGAACTTAACGGGGTTGCGCTGGGAGAGACGACTGGCCTGAGATGGGGAAACACATCTAAATGAAAGAAAGAAAAAGCCTAGCACTGATCAAGAAGGAGCTATGTCTTAAATAATAAAAGATGTCAAAGGCAGAGGTACTGCACATCTATGCTCTGGTTGTCCACAGAGGAAAAGTGATCTAGCACACGGCCCCCGGGGGCTCAGGGAAGGGAGGGTGGGCAGATGACGACCACAGGGGCCTCCAGTGCAGTCCCCTTCCAGGGGGCTTGAAGCCCCCGCAAGATCTGCACCACCGCCTGCCCGTGATGAGCTTCTCCAGTGGGCGCGTGCGTGCTCCCAGCCTCTCCTTTCCCCACATCCTGGCCCTACATCAGAGAGCGACACCCCAGGCTCTGGCTTAGGGACTGAAAAAGTCTCTCCCCTCCTGTGGCTCTGGGAAGAGAAAGGAAGGCTCCTGGCTGCAGCTTTCTTGGCTGGTTTCTCCTCCCTCCACGCACTTCTCTCAGGGCTCCAGGGATACCAGGTTCCCCGGTCGCCCCTGCCATACCCGTGGACACCCCACACCTCTGATGACTCCTGAACTTCATTATGTCCAACCCATAAACGAGAGACAAGATGACGGCCCCGAGGAAAAGGACTGGCCAAGGAAAGGATGCGTGTAGCGGCTGAAAATGTCCACAGCTCCACGTGATGGCAGCTCCGCGAATCTCGCCGCCGAAGGGCACGTGCTCGGGGCAGAGACGGATGTCGGATGGAACTGCCGGACCCCTCCCTGGGCCTCGGTCATGCACCAGGCCTGGCTGGCGGGTTCAAGGTGCGGTCTGGGGCCATGGAGGGAAGCCAAGGCTCACACTGCCACCGGGTGACCTTGGCCTCCCTCGGCGGGGCTCCAGCAACACAGCAGACCTCTCCCGAGGCCAGAGTGTGGCTGTCGGCGGGGAGCTGAAGCAGGTGCTAAAAGCGTGGGGTGGGGGTGGGAGCTGGGAAATCTCGTGGGGCCACAACCCAGCTCAACACTTGATACCCCTTTCATGGTGTGATCCCCAAGATGGAAAAAATGCTCTTAATATAAGACTGTTATCTTGTAACCTAATAATTTCTTTTTTTCCCTCTATTTGCCAACAGGTAAAATGAAGTAAAGGTATAAGGGATCTCTTCAACCACAAAGATTAAGTTATTTTATGAAGGATGAAGAGGCAGATGTGGAGAGTTGCTCACTCAGTTCTGGACAGAAGAGCCCTCAGATGTGTGTGCAACTCCACTTGCTTCAAGGAGCAACTCTCTCTCCAACGTGTTTAGCCTCCTGTTGGGATCGGGAGGCACAGGGTGTTATGAGAGGACTTGAGTGTGGTGTGGGAAACAAACCCAGGGCTCAGGGAAATGTGTTCTCCAGATAATACAAATGATATCATGATCCAAGATTGCGTTTTTAACTCCACCCCTGCGTTCTTCAGGCTTTAGGCTGAAGAAGTAAAGTTGTGCACACACGTGCCATCTGCCCCTTAGTGCAAAAAGGACACACGAGGAAAAGAAGAATGAAGGCAAATTCCCATGTGCTTTGGAGCAGTCGGAGACACAGATGGAGAAAAGTACTATCATTTACAGTCAGCTTTGGCCACATTCCACCAACATATCCTCCCTACCGATTCTATACGATCAGAACAAAAGGATTACAGACATGGATTTACTACAGGAAGCCACACAGCTACCCTCTTACTGCCTTGCCAATCAAAATAACAGTTAAAGAACAAGATGGAGTGGAACTCGTGTGTCTTTTTAAAATTCTCTTGTTTGATATCCCTTATGTCTAAAGAAGCATCTTGAATTCTTTCAGAATGTTCACAGAGTTGTTTCTTAAGCACTCAAGAGACCAGTGGTTTCTGGTATGTTTTATGATTGTACCGGTACTCAACTGCCTCCCTAAACTGCTGGCATATTGGTGTGTAATTTTTGAAATGAAAATTAAGATTAATGACCTTTTCTCCTAGAACGTTACAGGAAGACATCTGAGACAACAGAAAATTTTTGCTTCTTCAAGAACCACTGTTTACACAGAAGGACAATTTTTTAATGTCATCCATTCATAGAAAGAGAATGGAAAAATAAAGAACAATGGACGGGTATTGCTTGATGGTGGATCATGCAGGGACTGGTGCTGTGTGACCCTCAGCCAGTCACTGAACCTCTCTGGGCTTCCACCTCCCGACCTGTAGTTCAAGGAGACTGGAGCAGTTTATTGTAAGGATCCCTTCCAGCTAAAACATTAAGTTATGCTTGGTATATTTTCAGTAAACTTTATTCCGTAATATCAAACAGCTAAGTTCCCTAAATAACACAACCCAATAGAACACAGAATGATTTCAGGCACGGAAAAGGCCAAACCAAGCCGGGCATATAATTTGGCAAAATAACCAACAGCTTCTATTAGCACTTCCTCCTAAGAGGATTTCAGCTGTATTTCTGGGAGGATTGGCTCTTTTATGGCAGTTAGCCACAATTTGGAAAAGATAAGCATATTAATAAGCCATATATGTTCAAATCATAACTACATAAGCTGCATAAATACATATACATACTACCCAAAGCAAAGGATAGTTCTGGTAAATGAATGAACTGATTTTCTCAGCACATTTTTATTATCAAAGTAACTTTTCTTTTAACATGAAAGATCACGCTCAGTGACCCTATGGTAATGGAGACTGTTCCGAGAAAAGGAGTATGCCTGTGTTTCCCACATCTTGTCTTTAACCACCTCACCCCAGGATCAGTCAGTATATTGAGATGCTGACAGCTCCAGTCAAGGTGAAGTCTCTCCAAACCAACAGTTGACTGGCAGTGATCTGATTCTATCTGGTTTTGAACTTAGAAACTGAATATTGCCCTCCGTTGCCTCTTCACATTTTTTTTTTTCTTGGATTTTAAGTCTTCCCAGAGCTTTTAGACAAGGTTAGCAAGATCAAATTTCATAGAAAAAAAGATTTCAAATGATTGGCTTTGAAGCAGAATTTTAAAAATGAATCTCAAGTCAGAGAATCCCAACTGGTTATCCTGACTACGGCACTGGAGTAGCAAGTCGATTCATGCAGGAGATGCTGAAACGCTCACTTTCTCTACATGATGTACCTTCCGTTTTACTCAGGGATAAATTTCTACCACAAATGAAGGGAAGTTATACCTTGTCACTCTTAAATAAGAAGAAGCCCGCAGGCTTCCCAGGGTTCCTATCTGTGGCGTGTGTCCAGGCGCACACACTCACATGCGTACACACCGTATACACACACATGCAGACATCTGTGTGTGCCCGATACAGGCCAGCACACGACACAGCCACTTAGACACTCTTTCCTGCTGTCATCAACAAGGATCCTGCCCCGAGGCTTCTAGAATCTTCCTTTGAAATAAGATGTCTTCCTTTCATGGACCACCCCTAGCGGACACTGAATACAGTTCAAGAAATGAGACTGAACATCCAATCAACAACCCAACCTTATACCTAAAGCAACAAGACAAAGAACAACGACAAAAAAGAAATGAGACTGTATTATAGACCAAACTCTCAGCGCAGCAAAGAGGATTTATCATCTCCAGCGCCGTGAATCAGTCTTCAGCTCCTTTTCACCCACTCCATCTCAGAGGAGGGAAAAAAAACAAACAAACAGCCAATGGGTTTGCAAGTATGGCTGCTGCCTTTCACAGGTCTTTGCAAACCACATTAAGAGAACAGAACATCTGAAAGAAAACTGAGCAGAGAGAAGTTACCTAGCATTTTAGCAGGACAACTTTGAATCTTCACATCAGCTGGCATAATACCCTTTACTAACAGCACTGGCTTTTTGAAACAAGAAATAGACATTATTTGGCTCTGATGATGCAGTTTCACCTATATTTTATACAACAAGTTCATCAGAACTGAACCCAAAAGTGAAAATCATTTTTTAAAAAATGCATTCTGACTTGATTGAATTATACAACTTCGATCATTATGGAATCATCTCAGCATGAAAAAAAAAAAAAAAGAAAAAGAAAGGAAAAAACAAAAAACTTCCCGAGATTCTGCAATAGCTTCTGTACGCTCCGAGTTGAGCTCGCTTGCTCCAGCGTTGCCAGTGTCTAACAGTAAACAGCCCCGCTGCATTTATTGGCAATTACTGTTGAAGGTCACACATCAGCAGCGAGCCTAAATTCCAGGAAAAAAAGAAGCTCTTATGTAACTGCCGCCTGAATGTTGGCAGGTGCCCAACCCAGCAGTTCACAGCGATGTAAAAAAGTAGGACACCTCCACTCTGGCTTGGACGTCATGAGAACGCCCCCTGAAGGTGAAATTGAATAATTCTTGTGTTTCTCTGTTTTCTCTCTCCCCCCTCACCCCCCTGCTGAATTTTATTATTGACAGGGCCCTCCCTTGCTTGCAGAAGCAACTCTTGGTGGCATGGTGGCAGAAGCCGAGGACTCAAACCTGGCAGATACAGGCGGGGTGCAGCCACCTTAAGGAGTGGGAGCACCAATCTCGCTTCTCCATTGCAGTGAGTCACTAAGCCCACCTGCCAGTGGTCCTCGCCCGGTGTGAACTGACCTCCTCGCTCAGGTACAAGTCCCTAAGTTACATATTCTTGTGACCCCATGTTCTCATGACCCAAATCCTAAAGGAAATCAACCCTGAATATTCACTGGAAGGACTGATGATGAAGCTCCAAAACTTTGGCCACTTCAGGTGAAGAGCCAACTCATTAGAAAAGACCCTGATGCTAGGAAAGATTGAAGGCAGGAGAAAAAGGCGGTGACAGAGGATGACATGGTTAGAGATAGCATCACTGACTCAATGGACATGAATCTTAGCAACTTCAGGAGACAGTAAAGGCCAGGGAAGCCTGGCATGTTGCAGTCCATGGGGTCACAGAGTCAGATTTGACCTAGTGACTGAACAATAACAACATGTTTCCCTGTACTTTACCTTCCTATGTGTCCCAGTTAACACTGGCTTGTAATATTGTCTGTTGCCCTGGCAAAACCGTAAGCGCCAGGAGGGCAGACACCGTGCCTACTTGGGGCACCGCTGGATCCAAAAGCCCTAGCGAAGCACCTGGAATGGAACAGGCACTCAAATGTTAGATAAACTAGTGTCTTGAGCAGTCATCGGTGTCTGTTTAAAGCCAAGAATGGGTCGTGGGGTGTTTTCTTTCTGGGGGTGACAGAAACATTCTATACCTCTCCCCTCATCTGTCCTCTTCCTGCACCCCAAGAAAAAGGGAAAATCAGGTGGTAATGATGGAGACCTTCCCTCTTGATTTGCAACAACAACAAAAATAATGATCGTCATAATAAAACAAACAAAAAAGGAAACCCTCCTGTCTCTGGTTTCAAATGAAATTTCACTCCAGGAGATAGCCGAGAAGGCCTCCTCCGTGCACTCTTCAGAGAGGGACTCTGTCCTCACTTCACCCTTTCTCAGAGCACACACAGAGACTCAGAAGATGCTGTGCTATTTTTCCAAGCAGTTCACCGCGCCTCTTCTCTGACAACGCCCAAGAGGCCTGTATCATTGGAGAGGAGTGGTCCCTCCCCATCCCGGGGATCATGGCTCTTCCGGACATGTCATACCCTGGCTCAGGGGCTATTCCTCGGCAGGGTTCAGGTCTGAAATGCTGGTTTACGGTTTTTAGGTGGGAGGCCTTGCCCGTAACGTGGGCCAGCGTGAACTCTCCTTGAGTTTCTTAATGGAGTTGCTGCAGAACTCCAGCTGTGGGCTGCTGATTTCCACCCGCACACATGGACAGAAGGCTTGGCAGGGGAGACCTCGGGAGCTGTACTCATTTCCAGAACAGCCAGGGATGATAAAAGGCGATCAGGCATCTCTGCTCAGAAGGCCAGATCCAACAGCCTGAGGGCCTGGGGACAGTGTTGATGTCCAGGGCACTGGTGGTTGCCAGGGGTAACAACAGAGAGGGGATCCACAGTTGCTTCCTCAGGGAATTTTCAAAGAATCCAAGGGGCTGCCAGAACATTCTTCTTTTATAAACAGACAGTATTCTATTTCCTAGCGTATAATTATAAACACACCTGCTCCAACTGTGGAATCTTTCCATAAGCGAGCAATAAACTCCCAGCCAGGAGACCCAAGTTCTATCTTGAGCAAGCAAACACATCAAATGATTACTATGGTGCAAAACAGTGTATTAATAACCCGGCAGACTCCGATAAGGGAAGGCTTTCCTTTCCTGACTTCATCTGTATTTAAACAAATAGGACCTCAACCTCAATATTCTAGAGGAAAAATTCAAATCAGGAAAGCCTTTACAACTCTAGGTAGAAAGAAGAAGAGTCGAAGGCTGCCAAAATGAAGATTCAGCATTAGATGTTTGCTGGCAAACAAATAACCCGGAAGAAAGAGGACTAAACAGGAAGTAGCAAAAATCACTGTAGTTAAAGGGGTTAAACTAACCCTGGACAACCTGCTGTTTTTCTCACATTCTATTCACCCCAGAGAAGCATGGCCTCCTCACCTGTTCATGCTGATTGATGTAAGGAAAAGCCTGAGCTTACAGAATCTCCTGTGGTTGAACAGTAAGTGCTCCAGGCCGGCAGCTGAGCCCATAGTGCTAGCTCTGCCTTGCCCGCTATCTAGCTGTGTGAACTAAGACCACTCACTCAACCTCTCTGAGCGCCTCCATTCCTGAGGGACCTGACCAAATTCATAACCACTCATGTCGCTTTCATTTTTAAAGTCTGTGATTCAAATTCGCCTTAGGGGTATCTGAACCATCTCTTAGTATTTCTGAAATTCTGGTGGTAGCTATTAGAGCAGGGCTTATATTCTGTTTTTGTGTTCTGTTCCATCAAAGGAAGGTATCCATTGGTTTACCAAAAGAACGAACAAATATCTAAAGAAGTAGACCACAAAATTAATTTTTAAAAGTCAGATGAAATTTTTCCCAATGTGCCTCCCTTTCCTAAGCAATTAGACTCCCTCAATTACATATATTAATTCCCCCAATTAATCCTTTCTATTATCAATTATCAAACATGTATCACATACTATAGATGTGGCAAGATATCTTGAAAAATATTTACAAGAGAGAAAATATTTAGGAGGCCCTCAAATCCCAAACAAGATGGCCACTCGTGAGTCTCCAGGGTAATTTCTGAGTAAATGAAACTAACTTGATACCTAAGTATAGAAACCATCAGAAAACATTTCAGTTTCTCGATCTCTAGGTGGTTTTCCTAGAATTGAGAAGCCAAGGATATAGTATATTCTGAATTCCACTGCAAGCCAGCAGCTGAAAAGTCTTGAGATCACTGTAGAATTCCCTCTGCACTTTGACAAAATTTTCTATGACCCCCTCACACTTAACACTTTCCAACATGCAGACCAAGAGAGCAGTGGTTTGTTTTTTTCTTTCACTACTTGCAAACTATACCCATAGTTACTTCTTTTTGCATGAGTGCTTCACATACTGACAGAGAAGTATCAACACTGAGTCTCAGAGATCTGTTAATAGCCAGCGCCAACCACAAATTCAGCTGAGCTTCTAGAGAGTGAATGATTGAAATTTTATCACAGTTTAGAAAATTTATCTAGACTCAGATGGGCTCCAAGGACAAACGGCAAACAAACTCATGGGAAACGCTAACACAGACACGAAGGACTTGACTCACTCCCAGAGGCATGCTACACAAAGTCAGATACTAGATACTGCATAGACTAGGGGACAGGTCACAGAGTTCGCTGGGAGAGGGTCATGGACACATCACCACGGGACACTTAAAAAAAAAAATGAAATTAGGACCTCAGCATTATCCAATTCATCAATGGAGATGAGCTGGAAAAGAAAAAAGGGGGGAGAAAAAGAAGGCAATGTTAGAACAGGAAATACAAGTGAGCTAAATGTTAGAAGCTTTGTCACTGTATTTCTCATCGCTGACTCGGGTTGGAGCATCGTTAGAACGCAACCGTCTTGAGAGGTGTGGGCATTCCAGACACCACTGCACCCTGACATCTCGGGCAGGATGCTGCCACACTTTGTTTACATGCCAGGTATCAAACCTCGCAGGTCGGGACTTCCCTGGTGGTTCAGTGGTTAAGACTCCATGTTCTCAATACAAGGGGCATGGGTTCGAACCCTGGTTGGGGATCTAGGATCCCTCATGCCACACAGCATGGCCAAGGGAAAAAAAACCCAACAAAAAACCTCGTAGGTCACTGAACCAAGAGCCCTGAAAGGCACCTTTGTACCCCCTTGTAGAGAAAACTCTCGAACTGAGCTGTGAACGAGGGCAAGATCCCCGATCAAGAACCATGTCCTTTCAGAAAAGGATGGAACAGAGTTGGGTTAAAAGCTAAACCCCTATCAACTCAGCTTAGGAGAAAATTCTCTCCTTGGACTCATTATACCATTGAATGGGGGGTGGGGGGGGGTGTCTTGCGTCCAAACTACCATTGGGATAAATCAGACCCAGCTTCAATTTAAGCAAGCAGTAAGACCAACATGTTCCCCAGCCCAGACATTCCAAATCCTGATACTATTCATTAAAGAGACTAGATTCCAAGGTGATTAGTGCCTACCTGAGTGATATTAGGAACAATGAAATGATTTATTAGCATCAAGTTCAAGAGAAAGAAAAAACAAAAGGATTAATGACAATTATGCATGTTTAATGATAGATGGAGGATCCTTGATTTTTTTGTTTCATTAATATTTAGTTCATTTTGCGAATTTAAACTCCTACTAGAAACAGTGGTAGCTGAAAATGTTAATAGGCTATTTGCCTAGAGAAAAGAAGTACCAGTAATTAACAGGGGATTGACAATTCATAAGGAATGAAAATCCTGACATTACTTGAGGTCAAAACCTCTCTAGTAGTGTAACAGGTACCATTATTCAGAAGAAAAATGGATTTTAAATAAATTGAGATATTCTTTCACATTAACTGTTGGCCTCTGAATTTCTTTCCAAAATTCTGTGACTTTTAAATCAAAAATATCTTAATAAAAATCATACAGTAGGTAATAGAGCAGCCAATATATAAAATAACTATGCTTTCTCTTCAAGCAGGGTCTAGGGCCATGAATATATTCTATGAATTATAGAGAGAATCAGGTTAAATCTTAGAGATGTTTAGCGATGGGAGGTAACTATTTTTTTTAAACATGGTTAAATCTGTAGATTTAAAGCAGAGTTGGCTAGGCCTTGCACACACAGAATGGTTGCAAAGCCCTGCTTTTATAGTTTATTAACTTTGAATACATTGGTGAGAATCACATGAAAATGTATTCTATCATTATTCTGGTGATCCTTTTTAATATTCCACTATATTATATTGTCCGATATTATATATTAATACCATTCTCTGGTAAATATTGCTGGCCCATTTGGAGACACAACAGTAAAAGATAATTTATTTAATTTCTAAATGATCACGATTTAAATTTTGTCACCATCCTCTTTGCCCAGCCCCCACATTTCCAGCACATGTCACAGTCCTTGGACGGGCACGTCTTAGGACCGGGACAAGTGGGCTGACCACTGGCTTCTCACAGATATGACTCTTAAGGCCTGATCCAAACCACAGGTGATGTGAGGGCCCCAGAGACCAGAACAGATGAGTGTGAAGACTCAGGAGAGGGCGGGGAAACAGAACAACCCTGGACATCTCAGAAGGGTATTAGTCATGGGACAAGCTCCCCTTAAAAGGCAACAAATAGGAAAAGTAGGCCAAGATGACAGAAAGGGCATTCACACTTGCCTTTGTGTCCCGAGCACCCAGTTCACAGGACACTTCATTTACTTCATCGACTAACACCCACTGTGAGGGACAGGGAAGCCTGGCATGCTGCAGTCCATGGGGTCGCAGGATCAGACATGACATGGCGACTGAGCAACACCCCCCACTGGTTTGCCTAAGAAAGGTTAGTTCTTTGGATCTGGGTTCCTCCCACCCTTGAAAGCTCATCCTGTATGTCGTGTCTCTTTACTCAAACAGTGGCAGCCAGTGACCCATCAAAGGCATTTTCCAAAAGCCTTTGTAAAACGGGACAGAGTGTAAACTAACAACGAAACTGGAAGAAACACAAATCATTTAACGCCCCCCTGCCCCCTTTTAAAGTGAAGGGTTAAGCAGCCTCTTCCCGCAGTCCGAGCCTGGGGCCAGAAGCATGGTGTGTCTGTGTGGTCGCTGCGGAGCTGCTGACTAGCACAGGTTTCTAGAATGTCTTCCTTGGTGGCAGAGCATTTCTCGTACTTGCTTCTAGTATTTTCACTTTGACCAGGGGGATGACAGCTCCAGCCCAACGGGAAGGAACTGTCATCCTGCCTCCAAGCCTCTCTCTGCTAGGAGGTGACTAATTTCTTCACCAGATGAGGAGGGATTTGAGCTGCAACCTCAGAAGCTCGTCTCAACTCTCGTAACTCCTTCACAATGACCTGCATTCGAAGCCCTGGCTCTATCGCCCTCCACAAGCTTTCTCACAGGCAGGGGGACAGCATCTTGGAGCGTGCCCCCAGGGGCCATGACGGTGTTCTCACTGCTGGCCCCCCATGGGGACGGAAAGGCAGCAGGAGGCACCCCTTCCACACAGCCCTGAAGACCCCCGTGGACTTTTCTGCCCAGCAACAGACTCTCAACCAACTCCTTGTACTTAAACTTTCCATGTTCTAAAAAGAAAACTTACTTGAAAGTATAAGCACAACTTACAAAGTTCACTGGAGTATTGACACAAAAACTTACCTGAAGGATCTTGGCTAGGGAAAGAAACAGACATTCTCAAGAGGAGAAAACAGTGGTCTCCACATTTTCAAATCGTGTTTTCAGCCCCCAAGGTACAAATAAATTCACAGCTGGTTAAGGTCCCTTTGGTAGAGCTTATCTTATTAGGGAAAGTGAATGTCTTTAACTAGAGTCAGTTTTTTAAAAACACTTCTTAAAGTTCACTCAAAGAAAAACAAACATCCTGTGGAATAAATGGTTATTATTCACTTATCTGATAAGTGTATTCTCTCTTACTGTCCTCCTCACCTTAAAAGGGGCAAGACCTACCTGGGTGTCTAAACAGTGCAGACTCGTCGTCTCATTACTTCCCATTTGTACCAGCGTTCCTTGCTTTTATATTTATAAACTCTATTCTGGCATATTTCCACCACGAAATTCCTCCTGAGTTATAAACACTTATTTTCTAAGTAACATGTATTCAAGTTTGAATTTGTACATTTTACAAGTTTAGATTGATGTTTAAAAGCATTGTGGTTTGGGGCCAGTGGAGGAATGTAAACTGCAAAAAGGACTGTGTACCTTTCTGTTTTATTTGCTCTTATCCAAAGATCCTCACATGTTGAATTGCTCTAATATTAAGGACAGACACTGCTTAGGTTAGAAAGCAAGATTCCGACAGTGTTTTAGACTTGCAAGAATCTAGTCACCATCTCTTTTGACAAGGGAGGCTGTGATTTAATTATCAAGCCTTCTTCACAGAGATGAATAAAAGTTATTTACTGTGTATTTGATAAGTCAATGATATTAGCATATTTACCATTCAGAAAATGCTGATAAAAGTGGCTTCAGATAGTAAATGAAAATTATTGCCTTCAGAGAAGACTGGTGAGACTTAAATTCAGGCCCTGTTTTTCACTGGGGGCAGAAAGGAAGAGCAATGGGGCTCTTTTTATCCCATTTGGACCAAAATCAGGGGTGTGACAGCTGTTTTCTGTACATCATGGCTCACTGCATGTGCTAAGAAGTCTCAGCTCCCAGGGATGGTCCATTTCCCAATCTCAGTTAGAAAAGGTGACATGTCTGTCCGTCTTCATTCCAGTTAGACCTGGAGGCAGTTTCTTCATACACTGGGAGGATTGTGTAACGTCTCACCAGAAAGAAGCAAGTAAACCCACAGGTATGCTCAGCTGGAACCCAAAACTCAGGAACACACACACCTTGGTACACAAGAGGCATCTGCATTCTCACTGGGAATTTAAACAGACGGAAAATCTTATTGTTCCTATTTTCCTGAATATAGATTGTACGGCAAGCAGCCTAAAAGAGAAACCTAAGTGTATATGACTCTAAAGAGAGAGTCATATGATTTAATTACCTTCAGGGCAAGATGAATAGATTTTTTTTTTTTAAGTAATACCTCCAGTCAATATGCCTGAACTAAGGTGGATTTCTACGTGCCCCCGCTCTGCTTCTATCTCATAGCAACACCTGGTTTTCATATGAAAACAAAAGGCAGTACCTTTTCTCCATAGCCTCTGTCTTTGGTCATCATTTCTCTGAGGGTCTGAAGGACCTTAATGCAGAGTTTCTCCTCATTCTCCTCCAGCAGCTGTTTTGTGTGCTTGATTAACCTGAATGGAGGGGAGAACCACGGATGACATCCCTGAAACAACCTTTACATTCAAAGAAACAAACAAACTTATTGTAACTAGTCTGTTGATGAACTAATATTAACCAAAGGCTCCCAGACTTAGACTTCCGGGCAGTCCCTTCACTAACAGCCGGTTGGTGTCTCAATAGCGACACCTGCTGGTCAGCAGCAGCAAACGGGTCCGAAGGGAGACAGAGGCCCACTCAAAACTGCTGTTTATGGAGTGCAGTTATTTACCCACTGAGGATTGTCAGTGATGTGGCCAAAATATGTCAGCAGTGTAAAAAAAAAATATGCCAGCAGTGTAAACCAAAAAAAAAAAAAAAAAAAAGAACCTCAAGAGTATGATGGTTGGGGCAGACACATCGTTCTGTTTATCCCGTCTTACCCTTTGACGGGCCCAGAAAAATAAAAAAGCAGCAGAGTTCACGCTCAAGCTAACCGACCATCCAACCTTAGGGTGAAAATCAACGATCTCTGGTCATGGGACCAGTTGCTTCTTCTAGATTATGCCCCACGGCATAAAACAAGAAGCTACAAAGCTGCTGGGAAAAGACTGTGAGGCCCTGGTAGGTCTGAGCTTTCTGAGGATTCGAGGGCCATGACTTTTGGAGTCTGTATGCCAGCCCACGGTGGGCATCCTGCCCGCATATGGTGAGTGGGAGATGAGCGACCAGGCGTGCAGCTCTCAAAGGAGAAGTTGTCAGCAAACAACAGGGTCGGTGAGTAGGACTGCACCTACACACTTCCTTTAGAACGGTCAGAACGGACCCCCGCACTAGACCTTGCAGTTTTCCTCCAAGAGCAGGCCAGCCCCACCCTCCCCGGGAACCAGGGCTGCGGCTGGTCATCGGGGTTCTGCCCCAGCGAGCGCGGTGGCGGGAGGGGCTGCTTACTTGCAGATGAAGCCCCCGCTTTCACACTTCCTCCTGGCGTCCGTGTTCTCCGGGAAGAGCAGCTCGGGCCGGTGGAGGACATCCACCAGCACAGATAACTCGGCCTGCACCAGGGGCCGGAGACGGTCCTCCAGGGCAGAGACGATGTCCTGGAACGGAAGCACAGCCCCGGTGAGCAGCCGGGGCCGGAGGCGACCGCGGGAGGGTAGGAACATTCATTTCTGACCTGAGGCATGACCACAGACTACGCTGGGTTACAGTAACCTCAGCGCCGTCTGGTATGTGCCTCAAGTTATTAGACATTGCCCAACGGTTACCTGAAGCATTAGACCCTGACGCGGAAAACAGAGAAATAACACAGACATAACATCCTTCCCACCCGCTCTGTGAGATGATCCTTATGCTACCCAAGGAATCATTCCGTATGTTTTAAAATAGGATGCAAAAAGTACATTCGACAACATGGAAAGGTGTCTACATTACAAGTGTAAAAAAAAATGGCTAAACAATAGTATGGACTCTATGATCCACTTTTTATCAGCAACATTAACGTCTAAAGGATACGCAGCAAACATTAAAACATCATTAGTGGTTTTCTCTGAGAGGCGGGATTACAGGTGATTCCAGTTTTCTATTTAGTGGTACTTGTGAGTATTGTCAAATTATTTCCAATGAGCATGAATTATTCATACAATAAAATATCATATAAAAATGAGAACACAAATGAATGAACATGCTGTATCAACATGCTAAATACATGTACCCTGATAGCATGATGGTCTTCAAATGCAAAACACATAGCTGTAGGAAAGGAAAACAGAGAGAAGTTGAAAGAGCAGCAAAACCAACACAACAAACACCATATAAAGGCAAATGGCAGGAAACAGATGAGAGATTATCTCCAAAAGATGCTAAAGTCTGCCGTCTGGCTTGCTAACTGAGAACCAAGCTACCGACAAGCTGGCTAAGAAGGGCAGAACACAACACGCTGGGGAAGATCAGATAATTAACCAAGAAGCTCATGGAGGAAGCCCACTTTAATTGCATTCATCTCAATTAGGGACCCAAATTTCACAGGCCCCAAATTCACAAAGAATTGAGTGATTTTTATCTAGAAACTAAAACTTACAAATATAATTCTACTTCATCTTACATTTAACAGAATTTGTCATCACTCAATCATATTTAGGATGCATTAAAGAATGCATGAATGAATCAAACTACTTTGGGCGGGGGGCAATATTCCCAACAAGATTATGAGAGTACAACATCCCTTAGTTTGGACTGACTTTCACACCTCAGTCAGCAAGAGGGTCGCTTTGGCAAAATTCTTTGAGAATTTTGTCAGTTTCCCTAACAGTTCCCTCTGGGAAAGCACCCAATTTCCTCTTCATCAACAGTGACTGGTCCTAACTCTGGCAATTCGTTATCTGTCTCCAGCTTTTGTACAAGATTGAAACACTTCTTCGGCATCGTGTTCATGCAATCTTGCATCTTTTGCCAGGTTGGAACTTCACATTGCAATTGATTTGCATTGTATTGTCAAATGTAGAACATTCGGCAATCAGGGAGAGACCAACAGACAAGGATGGCGAAGCGATGGGCAGGGGGAGATGCCAGTGTTAAGTGAGGGGGATGTCTGAATGGGGGTTAATTATATAAGCACTCCATTTGCAAGTTCATGTTCTCACATTATGACAACTTTTGCCGTTCTGAGCAATCTCGTAACTGCAGGGACTCAGACAGACAATAACTCATTAGATAAATGAGGATCGCTTTGGCTACTGGCCAAGTCTTTAAAACAAGCACTGCCTAAACTTCTGTATTTTATTCTGTTACCCAAGAATACGCATAATGATCTAAGAAGATCACTGGTGTGTTTCTAAGCCACAGATCATTTAGTTTGAGCAGGAGAAAATGCTGTGTGTTCATCCAGTTACGAGTCTACAATACAGTGACCTTCCTCTTTCTAAACCATAGTGGGGATCAGGAAACACTCCATAGGGAACCATGCTACCTTTGTTTAAGAAGTGGCTCTGTCATGACAAGGCTGAAATTCCTTCCCTGACCTGCAAAAGCCCTGCCCATCCACCCAGCTCTGCGGGCTCCAGCCAAGCTAACCTTCCCTAGGTCTCTGCGCCATATTCTCCCCGGTACAATGGTCTCCTCACAAGCTCTTCCCTTCCCTTCCCTTCTTCAAGTCAGTGCCCCTGTTTATTATGCTGTTTATTATTATTACGCATAATAAACCCTGGCCTTGGTTCCAATGTTCCTTCCCCAGCAATGCCTTTGTTAACCACCACCCCCAGCTCCAGGCAAGATGAGCTTCCTCATCAGTGTTTTTCACAGCACTGCTCACTCCTCTGCAGTGTTTGTCTCTCTTACCCTTTGACTTTTATCCGTGTGATTTGCTCATTGTGTCTCTCCCTTCCAACACTGGAGACTCTATGAAGGTCAAGAGTGTTTCTGGCTTTGGTTGCTGTATCCCCTGTGCCTAGGGTGGGGCTGATGAATGCATCAATGAACTGATCTGTCTTTAGGTAACGTGTGTAACCCTCAGAGATTCATTTACTTCACCTATTAATGATAATATCATGGTCATAAGGATAATGACCATAATAATATTAATAAGAAGAGCTCATCACTGATCAAGTGACCGGGCTCACTACACGCCAGGTTCTGTTCTTTGTGCTTCAAGCGTACTGAATTTTCCCTTGCTGTACAAACACTGCAGTATAAACGATTTTGCAAGCTCTTCTTCATCAAACGGTGGTCTATGTCCTGTCCCCTTGAACCTAAGTGGACATACGTCACTATCTTGACCCAAAGAATATGACAGAAAGGATGCCATATGACTTTTGAAGCCAGGTCATTAAGGCAATATAGCTTTTACTTATTTATCTCTCCAGACTTATCTTGGGACCCAGCCGCCATGTTGTGAGGAAGCCCATACTCTATGAGGAGGCTCTGTAGATATTTTAGGCGAGAGCTGAGGTCCTAGCTAACAATCAATATCAACTGCCAAACACGTGAATGAGAGATTTCAAGATGAGTCCAAACACAACAACCATCTGACTGCAACTGCATGAATGAACCTGAGCAAGAAACACCTTGCTGAGCCCAGTAACCTCCACAAGAGACAAAGAAGAAAATAATCGCTATTGTCATTTCTCAGGCAGGCACAAGTTACTGGAATGTCTTAAGTCTCTTAATCTTCATATCAACCCCGTGACGTAGGTGTGACTCTCAGATGATTTTACAAGTTAGGAAATTGGAGAAATTAAGTAACTTCCCTAAGGTTATGCATTTCTAAGTGGCGGAGCCACAATCAGGCACTGGCTTGAGATCTCACTCTGCACCCGGGTACCACGCTCATCTGAAAGATCTGTGATTCTCTAACCATGGTCCACGTGTCATCTGTGAGGAAATCACCTGAGGTGCTTGTTCAAAGGAAGAAGCTAATATTATGACGTGTGTTTAAATGTTTCACATCATCTAATCCTCACTACTCTTCCTCTTAACAAAAGAAGAGCACGTCTCTTTGCAGGCACTAAGTAAGGAGAGCAGGATCTAGCTAGAATTTAGAACACTTTTATTTTCATTTGGCTCATTTGATACAAAACTCTCTGTTACGATTACACTTGTTTACCTACTGATTCAAGAGGCCAAAATCCCAAGATGAGGTGGGAAAAAACGGGAGCTGTTACACTCCTATTCTAAACATCCTCTTCTAACACTGATTTATTCTTTCCTAATAAGCGACAACGGACTTCTTGAAAAAGAGATTTGTAAATCCATGCACAACCTCTAAGGACCATGACTTTGTCGGGAGTTTTTTTGGGTCCCAAGGAGCTATGCAATCCTGGCCCAACACACATATCTGCATGTGACTACCCACTCACCACACTGATATTGCCCTGGGGCCAACCCTGGATTTTCTCTGGCTTGAGGAAGCCCTTCGATGTGGGAGCCGCCTCGGGCTGGGTTACGGGTCGCTTCCATCAGCGCTGGGCATTACCTGCAGTCTCTCGATGATGTTCCGGTAGTCCCTGGAAGCGGCCAGGACAGAGTCTCTGCGCGCTGCGTTGCGGGCCGTCAGCCGCCAGTTCATGGCGGTTTTCTGCACGAGGTTGTGGGACTTGAGGAAGAGGTTGTTGACCTGACTGTCCAAGTCCACGGGAATGGCAATGGCCCGGCTCTTGGCTGCAGGGTTGAGAGACAGGGCTTGTGAGCCCACAGCTCTAATGAGAGACCCCCAGAGATGCAAACGCCCCTCAACATCCCACAGGCAGCCGTGTCCATGCCTACAACGTTAGCATGGATACGCAGTTCAGCTGCACCTCACTATCTGTTAGGTCGGGTTTTCCAATGTGAATTCTGAGGCCAGCAGCTATGAGGGAAGTTACATACTCTGAGGTCATACGATTTAGGCAAGTCCAATGGGTTTCTCCAAGGAATGGTTTCTTAGGGGCTCAGATATATCTATACATTTTAAGAATTATCGAGACAGGGAACTCATCTGACCAGTAAACTGCTTTTTGAAAAATTCTCCAGTTTCATACTCTTTCAACCACCTACAAAAAGCTGTTTTAAGCCAAACATAGTACAGAAGACAACATCTACTATGAATAAGCTATTCTATCCATACAGGCTGTTGTTTTGCTTTTAACCACCTTAAAAAAAAGACGCCAACTCCAGTCTCATCACGAGAAAACCAGTCAAATCCACAAAGGGGGAACATTCTACAGATAACTTGACTAGGACAGCTGAGGATGGTCAAGGTCACAGAAAATAAGGAACGTCTGGACCCACTCCAAAATTCTTGCCTGGAGAACCCCATGGACAGGGGAGCCTGGCGGGCTACAGTCCATGGGGTCGCAGAGTTGGACATGACTGAGCACACATGAGCAACCGTCATGGACCAGAGACAACTAAATGCAATGTGGTGGCCTACACGGCACTGTGAACAGAAAAAGGACATTAGTGGAAAAGGGGCTGAAAACCAAGTCTGGACGTTTAGCTCATAGCAACATGGCTGGTAAGGTAAGATGCATTCAGCGGGGGAAACTGATGAAGGGTACCTGGGAACTCTGTGTTATCCTGGCAATGTTCTTATAAGTCTAAATCTATTGCCAAATGAAAAGTTAATTTAAAAATTAAGTTAGATAACCAGACGAGCAATCCTTCTTTCTATCTGGGAGATCCAACAACATTTAAAAAAAAAAAAAAAGCAAGACAACTCTTGCCTGTCTTCAAAGCTCCATGCCAGCAGAAGCACAAAAGTGCTGGGGTTCATGGGCTATGCAGTCTTCATGGTCTACTGTCTCACAAACACCAACGCTCCATGCCTTTTCTCATCACTGCCAAGACTGTTAAAACATTTCCTCTCTCTGATGATCACTGAGCTAGCGAACTCAGCAACTTGCCCCACTTTTAATCAAGAACCTCAAGAGGCACCATCATACATGGGCAGAATTTGGGGTTATCTGGGGATCCCATCTCAGGGTCCTATTTTATCACATCAGGAACCTATAATAACATACACCCTTTCAAAATCTTAATATCTTATTGTGAAATAGTGCCATGTAAATAATAAAAAGACATGAGTGCCTGCCACATGCGTACAAAGGGAATTAGGCAGGGAAGACTGCGATCGGGCAACAGGCCCAACAGAACACAACTGCTCAACAGCGCTAAGAGGCCTACTCATCTCCTCTGGTGTCTCCAGGGATCTAAAAAGCTACTAGAGGCAGATAACTCTTCTCAACTGAGGAAGGAAGGCTTTCCCTTTTCATAGTGTTTATGGGGAGGGGGTGGAACAGGGCAGTGGAACAGAGACCGACAAAATCAGGGTGAAGTAATGGTCATAACTTCCTTTCAAAGCTGCCGACAAGGGGCGGTGGGGAGCAGGAGGGGAGGGGGCAGGGGATGGAGAAGCTTTACCACCAAGAGGCAGAAGGGAGCAGACCACCATCTCTGACAAAGGGTGTTCCCTGGGGGTGGACATGCGCTTTGCGTGAAAAAAAAGTTCCCATATGGTCAACTATGTTTACTGGATTCAACAGATTACTTTCCCCAATGAGGGGCTTCCCAGGCCCTTGAACGCACTTGAGCATGCTGGAACTCGCCAAGAGCTGCCTAACATTTAACCATGCAATCTGGCTTTTCAAAGCCTATCTTTCTTTAGGACTTGCTGGCTCTGAACTTTGGGAGGTGCTGGCTTGAAGAGATGAAAGGGAGGTTTAAGAATCAAGAAGATCGCGGTTCCAGCCCTGGGTCTGCGGCCTCCAGTGTGAGGGCGCTCCGCCGAGCTATGGAGCTGGCGCTCTCTCCAGGGTGGCCTTGCTCCCTGCTGGGTGGCCCGTTTCCACGTGTGAAATCCAAACCGAGGCAGAGTCTTACCTACATCGGAGAGCACCCGGATGCAACTCTCCACCGCGGCCTTCTGGCTTGGCGTGAGCCAGTTGCAGTGGTAAACCCGGAACACACCCTGAAGCAGCTGCACGAAGACGGGCTGGCGAGTCTGCAAGAACGAGGACAAGGAGGAGGCCATGTGAAGACATTCATCTGTGGGCGACCGAGACACTGGTCAGCAGCAGACACTGCCCTGAACCACAGGTTCACAGACCCTTAGGCCAGAGTGGGAGGGGGTGGCCAGTGATGAACGGGATTCCAGAAGTGGCCAAGGCCAACGGAGACCAAATCAGAAGTATTTTAAGGCAATGCACAAACTTGATGCTAAGTCTGACCACTGGACGGAGCAGCAGAATCACAGCCTCAACGCTGGGATTCCTGTCTCGTTACCAACTGGCTGTGTGATTGTAGGCAAGTCACTTTACTTCTCTGACCTTTAACTTCATGCAACATATAAAATACAAAGACTGAGGCTGACGAACTCCCGGAGTTCTTTTCAGATGTTATATGAGTAGAACCCATATTTTTTAATCAGCCTTGATAAACTGGTAAGTGGATCTCACCTAGAATACTCATTTATTTCAGGCAGTGTCTCCAAAGATAAAAGGAGAATATGGTTCTCATGGTGACTATGCACAAGTGTTCATTTGCCAGAGGTGAGTACTTGCAAGTTAACTGCAGAGGAGGATTTATCCCTTTCCATGATAGTACACATTTGTACTTATTTTAAAATAAAAGAACTCAAACAACGACTTTAGCAATCTGACACTGACTTCCTGAAGCCATCTGCAGACTGTAATTCTGGTCTCCATCTGAAGCTCTCCACATCAGGGTAGCTTTAGACCTGCATGGCAAAGGTCACTGTGGATGGTACACTCCTCCACTGGCCTGCAATTTTAGGAGGATGTACTTGCATATCCCCTCTGAAACACAGGAGGACTTAATATAGCAAAGAAAAAAAGTACTGAAAACATACCATAGAAGTTTCTTAGATGAAAGGAAAACAAGTGTAAAGTGCTAGGGCAAAGGAAGATCACTGCAAGAAATTAAAATGGGTTATCAGATCCTTTATATGTGGAATCTAAAAAAAATGATACAACTGAATTTATTTACAAAACATAAGTAGACTCACAGAAATAGAAAACACACTTGCAGTTACCAAAGGGGAGAGTGATAAAGTAGGGGTTGGGATTAAAATATGCACGCTACTATATATAAAATAGATAGCCAGCAAGGACTTAGTGTATATAGCCCAGGGAAATATACTCAGTATCTTATAGTAACCTACAATGGAAAAGAACCTGAAAAAGAATAGACAGTGTGTGTGGATAACTGAATCACTTTGCTGTACATCTGAAACAAATGATCGACTATACTCCAATATAAAATAAAAGTGAAATTAAAAAAAAAAAAAAAAAAACCAGAAGCAGCAAACAAATGCCCACTCTACTGAGGGGATAGCACAGTATCCCTGAGGGGATGTCAAGTCCTGGTGACCGGGCTGGTGTCACACCCTTGGAGACTGGGCAGCCTTGGGTCTTGAGGCTGGACTGTCCTGGGGCTGAAGAAGCTGGGGAAGAAGTCGTGGCAGGTGAACCCACCCCTCAGGACCAGCAGTGGTGCCCGGTTCCCCCATCTCCAGATCCAGGTAGGCCCACCTATAGGTAAACAAAGCTTAGAGTACCCAAAGGAAGTCAGATCCCTTGGCCTGGAAGAGTTCGGAACAGCCCCCCAGTCTCCAGGTGGGGTCGCCACCCCCAGACTCCATCCTTAGAGTCACCCTACCCACGGAAGACAGAACCCTCAGTAGAGCGGTGTTGCAACGGTTGGGTTTTGTCTGGGAGGCGAAAAATACGGGGAAAGAAGTAAGGAGACACAAGCTTCTGTGTCTAATTTACAAGCCACAAACCTGACTCTTACTAAGGCTCTGCCTGGCCAAGGAAGCCCCGTTGGGCATGAAGAAATGCTGCCGCCTTGTGGCCGTTTCTCATAACAACAACTTTTAAACGTGCGCTGATGGGCACAAATAGACACAAGGCCTATTGGGCACAAAGAAATGCTGCCGCCTTGTGGCCATTTCTCATAACAACTTTAAAAGGCGTGCGGATGAGCACTGACTATTCAAGCCCTGCAGGGCTATAAAGGACATCTGACCTCAAGAAATACACCTTGGTGTAGTCCATCGAAAAATAATTCAAAAAACGGCAGATTTTCCAGAACCCTATTTCAACAGGTAAATCCTACACTGTTTAAAGAAAAACAAAAACACATGAAAAGATGCTTAACTTCACCAATTATTAAGAGAAATGCAAATCAAATCACATTGAAGTATCACCCCATACCACTCAGAATGGTCATCCTCAAAAAGCCTTCAAAGAATAGATGCTGGACAAGGCGTGGAGAAAATGGTGCCCTCATGCTGTTCAACAGAACGGAAATTGGTATAGCCACTACAAAGAACAGCAGGGAGAATCCTAAAAAAGCAGAGCTATCAAATGATCCAGCAATCCCACTATTAGGCATGTATCCAAAGGAAACCTTAACTCAAAAAGACACAAGCACCCCAACTTTCACTACAATCCTATTTACAATAGTCAGGACAAAGAAGCAACCAAAATAGCCAGCGACAGGTGAATAGACACCAGAGGTGTGGTCCATATAGACAATGGAATATGACTCAGGCATTAAAAAAACACACACACAATGAAATGATGTCATCTGCAGCAACACGGATGAATCTAGAGATGATAATACTAACTAAACTAAGAGACAGAATAATATCATAAAATATCAGTTAGAGATGGAGTCTAAAAATTGACTCATATGAACCACTTTATGAAACAGATTCGAACACTTTGAAAAAATCTGACAGTTACCAGAGGTAAAGGTAGGGGGTGAGGGGTAAATCAGAAGGTTGGCATTTAATATGGCATAATATGGCATGCCATATACACAGTAATATAAACATATTTTAATAAAATAGGAATCAACAAGGGCCTACTATATATCACAGAGAACTCCACTCAGCACTCTGAAATAACATAAATAAGTGAAGAGTCTAAAAAGCAGATATGTGGATATATATAAGGGAATCAAATTCAACAAACACAAACACAGCAATGTATATAAACTATCCTCTAGGGGATCTTCCCAACCCAGGGACCGAACCTCATATCTTATGTCTCCAGTATGGGCAGGCGGGTTCTTTACCACTAGGGCCACCTGGTGGTAAAACTATACAGCAAAGGAAAAATAAAATAAAATAAAATAAATAAATAAATAAATTAAATAAAATAAAAATTAAAAATAAAGAAATGCCTATCACATCCCTGAAAAGAGAAATGGTGGAACATCCCTGAAGCCGGAGCAGGCTAGGGTCACAGGCTGGACTGTGCTGGGGCTGAGGGAGCTGGGGAGGATGTACCAGCCAAGAGACTACCTTGGACCTGTAGTGCCTGGGCCCCCCAGGATGGAACCACCATCCCCAGATCCAGGCTGGCCCTCTTAGACCTAAGTCAAACCCAGTGCCTGCAAAGGATGGTGGACCTGCTGGGCAGGAAGACCTCTGCAAACTCACCTGGTCTCCAGGATCCTGCTGGTGGGGTTCTCACTTCCAGCCTCCTTTCTTTGGGCCGCCCCATCTACCTGCCATCTACCTATTGCACCCTCAGTACAGCACTTCTACGGGACCTGGGATTTGTCTAGGGGTGGTGAGCAAGGGTAAGTGGGGAAAGGTAACGAGATACAAGCCTTTGGGTGTCTGTTCGGGCAATTTCCACTCTAATTTACAACCCAGAGACAAGACTTTCTCAAAGGCTCTGGTTGCACAAGTTACATCAGTGGGGAATGGAAGACATGCTGCCCCCTTGTGGACGCTTCCCACAACTACAACGTGAAAACCCTTGAATTTGGGCCCTTAAGAACCCTGCCCTCAAGACACGCTCTGTGGGAAGTCATTAAAGATAAATTTAAAACAGGGCCGACTCTCAAGAAGCCAATTTCAAGCGCTAAATTATCCTCAAATTCTTTAAAAAGAAAACTCCCATGAAAACACGCTCAGCATCCCTAAAGATTAGGGAAATGCAAATCAAAACGAGGAGGAGGTTATTCCCAAGCAACAGTCGTTAAAAAGTCTACACAGAATAAATGCTAGAGAGGGCCTGAAGAAAACGGAACTTACTACGCTGTTGGCGGAAATGTACACTGGTAACAATCACTACAGAGAACTGTATAGAAATCCCCTCAAAAAAAATAGGGTTCCCATGAGATTCCAAGATTTTACTCCTGGGTGGGCATGTCTTCAGAGACAACCATCTTTCCTAAAGACACAGGCACCCCAACAATGTCTGTGGCACCATTTACAATAGAAAAGGCCTGGGAACACTGAAATGTCCATCCACAGATGAATGGATGAAGATATGCTACATATACCCAATGGGTTAAGATTCAGCCAGAAAACAGGAGAAAATCATGCCATTCGCAGCAACAAGAATGGACTGTGAGATGATCACACCAGGTCCAATAAGTCAGACAGAGCAAGACAAACATCAGGTATCACTTATATATCACATTTAAAAACGGATCACAGTGAAGCGATATTCAAATCAAAATGAGACTCACAGACAGGAAACTTAGAGTTAATGGGGGAAGCTGGGCAAGCGGTAAGGAGAAATTAGGAGGTTGGGATTAATATAAACACAGTGATACTCATAAAACTGATGATCAAGGTGGACCTACTGGAAGCACAAGGAACTCTACTCAACACTCTGTAATAACCTACGTGGGAGAAGAATCCGAAAAAGAAGAGCTAACAGTGTAAGTGAATCAAGTTGCTGCAGAACTCAAACACACGCAACATATCGTATCAACTGTACTACAAGAGAAAAAATAAAAATTAATGAAAATAAGTCCTCCTCTGAACCCATCAAACCTCAGTGACCCGGGCTGGTGTCACATCCCTGGAGCCTGAGTAGGCTTGGGTCCCAAGGCTGGACTGTGCTTGGGTTGAGGGAGCTGGGGAGGATGTACCAGCCGATGAAGCCGCCTTGGACTTGTAGTTCTTGGTCCCCTCTGATGGAACTTGAGATGGGGACTCAATGGCCTAACTTAAAGGAAAAAGAATCCTTCTACTAAATGAATTCTGTTGAGCCAACATCTATTGAGCATCTGCTCTGTTCCCATCTGGCACTTGAATCAACAAAAGATGAGTCAATCAGCCAGAGCAACTGATTCCTAATTTCCTATTCCAGCGGCCAATCTGGGGGCACCAGCTCACGCAACCTCTTGGGCTAATGAACATGTCTGCCCAGTACCTTCTGCCTGAGATTCTCCCCTGCTTAGTTCCCAAGGCTCTGTTTTGCTCATGGATTCCATCCTGAGGGCAAGATAACCCCTTAATCTCCCTCTGGCCTGTTGCATCATCTGTCCTTAATCATCTGTGCTCTGCCCAGGTCTTGTCTAGCCTATCGCTTCTTTTTCATGCCAAGACGTGCACTAGCAAGCGTTTATACTTGGACTTCACAATGCCCTTCTCCTGAGTCTACACAATTCACTTGCTCACTCAACAAATGAGCACCTCCCAGGGGCCAGGCATGGTGCTTAGGATAAAACAGTATCTGAGACACGTCTCTGCCCCCCGCTCACCCCACTCCATTGTAGCTTGCAGTCTAGCAGGACCCAGTACAAGCTGCCGATTGTTAAGCAACTACTAGGTACCAGGCATTGTGCTAGATATTCATGAACGTTCATTCTCCCAGTCATCCGCAGGTCATACTGGGTCATCATCCCAGTCATACTATAATCTTGTTTAACATGTAAGAAAGGGGTTCTGAAGCTCTGAGATCTCCCCAAGTTCATAGAACTGGGAAGGCCTGGAACCCAACTCTGTCCTGCTTTAAAAGCCTCCAAAGATTTTTTTAAAAAAATAATTTTACTTATTTATGGCTGTGCTGGTTTTTTGTCACTGCCCGAGCTCTCTCTAGTTGCAGCAGGTGGGGTTACTCCCTAGCTGTGGTGTACGGGCCTCTCACTGGGGGGGCTTCTCTTGTTGGGGAGCACAGGCTCTAGGGGGCCTGGGCCTCAGCAGCTGCAGCTCCCAGGCTCACGAGCTGTGCATGGCTCAGCTGCTCCGCGGCGTGTGGGATCTTCCCAGAGCGGGGATGGCACTCACGTCTACTGCACTGGCAGGTAGATTCTTGACCACACTGCCAGCAGGGAAGCTCCAAAAGGCTTCAGAGTTCCAGCCGCCCCTCAGACATTCCACTGGGGCCTTAAATGCAACAAAACTGCAAGTCCACCACTGTCCTCCCCCAGAAACACAGGCTAAAGAAAGGAAGCAAAGATACAAAACATGGAGGAAGGAAGGAGGAAGGTAGAAATCTAGCTGAGGAAACAAGACGAAGGCTTTTCAACAGATAAATAAGACAGGTTAGGAAAAACAGGTTAGAACAGCTTCAAAAACAGTATTCCTTCAAAATAATTATTCTAGAAATCCAGTTTAGACTATGTACTTTAACTATACTTGGATAACCGGGGCCTCTCTCCGGACATAAAAGGTTGGAGTTGATTTCTCTGGTCACTCCTGCCTAATAATTGGGTTAAACATGGTATCAGACAAGGGTAATGGAAGGAGGGAGCAGGGACCAAGACCAAAAACCGGAAAGAAAAAATTCCTGTTTAATGGTTTCCAATTACTTTGACTGGCTGACGTTGACATTTGGTTTTGCAACACAGTTTCACAGTCTCTAGGAGAATGGGAACTGCCTCATAGCAATGGTCACTTTTAATTACAAGGAAGCAAGTTCATCCTGATTAACCAAAGCACTTGGCTCTGAGTAGAACAGCTCTTGGTAAGGCACACATTTTGGCCTCGAGCAACTCACGTGCTTGGGGTCTGACAAGTTCTTATTCCCCAATGACTCAAAAACCATGTACAGACATGCTGAAGGTGGTATTCTAACTTTATGATACTTTAGAGATAACCAAAGGCTAGCAGTTAAGCTAAATTAGGTAGAAGGTTACCAACAGTTCCTAAGAAAACATATCTCACTAAAAACTCCAGAATTCAAGTTTTAGAGTCAGACAGATCTGGGTTGAAATCATGGTTTTGCCAATTAGCAGTGGTGACCATGGTTGAGGATGGTAATTTAATCCCCTGAGCCTCATTTGTTCACCTGCAAAATGGGGATAATACTGTGAGTACTAAGTTAATACAAACTCCTCTGCATGAGGAGCAGAACAGCAGTATCTAAAGAACGTACCAGTGATACCACAGTGGCCGTGAATCACTCTTCTCCTGGAGAATTTACCTCAATTAAGGTTATTTGTCTACAATTCAACCAGCCTGGGCCATGCATCAACCCCAGGACACCCTCCATCTATATGCTTGACAAGGATGGTTACTCCTGCTCTTCCGGCCACGGGAGACCAAGTCTTATTTTCACTCTGCAGGCTGTGTACACGGACCTGCAGTAAGACTTCCACAGCCAATGACCCAGACCTCAGTTACAGAAAGAGTGACTTATCCAAGAGTAATGAAAACATCTCCCAGGTCCAGGGATTCACACGTTTGAAATTCCAAGTACACTGGCAATCAGCCTGCAGGGCCGCTGCACAACTCCAGGAGGCGCCAGTGATCAGCAGGTGCTGGGGCTGGTGGGACATGGTAGCCACAGTATCAAGGCTCAAGGACGTCTCAGTCCCGCTGGCCACGTAACCCCTTCTGATGAACTGTAGGCACACATTTGGGGTTATAATGGAGATTCCCAGACATGTTTGATTAAGTGTTGGACTTGCCTAGTGGTCCAGTGGTGAAGAACCTGCCTGCCAATGCAGGGGATAGGGGTTCCATCCCAGGTCTGGAAAGATCCCACATGCCACAGAGTTACTAAGCCTGTGCACCCCAAGTACTGAGCCTGTGCTCTAGAGCCCCAGAGGCGAGACCACCGCGCTCACGTGCTGCAAGTACTGAAGCCCCCCTACAATGAGAAGCCCGAGCGCGGCCACTAGAGAAAGCCCACGTGTAACAACAAAGACCCAGTGTGGCCCAAAATAAAAATATATGTAATTTGTTTAAAAAGTGTTAACATGCTACCACTCATTTGAAAGCTGCTTGTCTTTCTAAGGTTGGAGGTAAGGAATCAACAAGATTAAAGAGGGGGGAAAAAAAGAAGGCATTTTAAGGAAAAAAAAATCAACAGCCATAGAACCATCTGGTCTCAGGTACTTCATTATCCACGCAATTCCTGTAAAAACCATTCTCCGCAAAGAGAAAAGCATCTGTTATTAATGCTTCGCGGAGGGCTGGCTCATCCACAGGCGCTCACTCCAGAATCAGCACCGAGTCCATCAGCCGAGGAGCTCCTGGGAATTACCTGCATCTCTGTCCGCATTTCTTACCTGCAAAGTCGTACTCTGGTCTGAGAAGGGAGAACTGAAGAACGTGGTGACGATGCTCATGACAATCTCGGTGACATACTTCTCCAGAACGGAGTCTGCGTGCTTCCGGTCACTTGTGTTGTTACAGGCCTGCAGGACAAGCCAATGCTTTAGACACTGTACCAAAACCTGCAAGTTCCTTGCAGAGTTAAGACATCTGTGACGATTTCTGCTAATCGCCCTTAACAAAGCAAAGGCAAAAGCCTGCAAGTCAATACTTCTCCTCTTGAGAGAGAACAATTAGGGACTTCCCTGGTGGTCCAGGGGTTAAGACTCCATGCTTCCAATGCAAGGGGCATGGGTTTGATCCCTGGTCGAGGAACTACGATTCTGCATGCCATGTGTGGTGTGACCAAAAAATAAAAATAAATGAAACAATAAAAGACAGCAATGATTTAAAAGAAAAGAATCATGGAAAAAGAGAAACAGATCAGCTTGGATATCACAGTGAAGAATTATAAAACATTAAAGTTGGCAAGGGACCTACAAGGCCATCACTTCCTAATTCCTACCAACTTGTGGCCAATCTAAAGCCTCAAAAGGCACTAATAGGCTTAATACCTACAGTTGCCTCTAGGTGTCCTAAAAGTAAACTGTGTAAGTCATTCATCTTCTCTAGGTCATAGGTAACTAATGCATATAATCAAGATACTTAATCAAGTATTACCACTGAGGTCCACTGGGCATGATATTCTCCAAACCTAAACACTCCTCCATTCATTGAAAACTCTACTGAGCCACAGTCCAGCTGAAAAGAGTGGGCTGTGACTCAGAGTAACTGTCTGTGTAAGTTTAGGGGTGAAGGGAGACTTCAGGTTTCACCTGGACTTTAGATAACTTTGCTGCTTAGTATATGATTACACATTTAGAAGAACAGGTTTAAGAAATTCATTTTTTTTTTTTTTTTTTAGAAATTCATTCTTTTTTTTTGACCACAACACATAGCTTGCGTGATTTTCAGTTCCCCAACCGAGGATTGAACCTCGGCCCTTGGCAGTGACGGCAAGAGCTCTAACCACTGGACTACCGAGGACTTCTCCCCAAATATTTAACATCCATTTCATTACCAGACTCATTAGCCCTCTAATTTGAGATACAAAATCACATATATAATTTTAAAAATTATGAAGTAAAGGGTAAAACCATCAAATTTTATTAACTGTCATGTTCTGAGTCCAGTGATGAGCAGTTGGTAGAGACACATCCAAAAGTAAAGTTAGCAATGAATTTTGAAGCATTTTTGAACAGCTTAAGGCAGGGATGAGCCAAGTTAAGGGCTGGTGGCTGTTTTTATAAATAAAGTTTTACTGGAACCCAGCCATGCCCATCTGTTTACATACCAGTGTGGTCACTCTCACGCCACCAGAGCAGAGCTGAGAAGCTGTGACAGAGACACATGGCCCACAAAACCAAACATGTTTACTATCTGGGTCTTCACAGAAAACTCTGTCAAGTCCTGATTTAAAGAAGCAAAGCAGGATTTCCATTTCAAGCCAAACCCTCAGATTGATGGGATTAAAAGACTAGGAAGAATTTGAGATTAAAATATACACATGTTTAAATTATATATATATCAACCCTGAATACTCATTGGAAGGACTGATGTTGAAGCTGAAGCTCCAGGATTTTGGTCACTTGATGCAATCTGCCAACTCACTGGAAAAGTCCCTGATGCTTGGAAAGATCGAGGGCAGAAGGAGAAGAGGGTGTCAGAGGGTGAGATGCCTGGATGGCATCGCCAATGCAATGGACATGAACTTGGGCAAACTTCAGGAGATGGTGAGGGACAGGGAGGTCTGGTGTGCTGCAGTCCATGGGGTCGCAAACAGCTGGACATGACTGGGTGACTGAACAATATATATCTGTGATGCCAACACTGGAGTGTTATTAAACATAGTCCTTGATTAGAAGGAAATTAAGTTCTGGTAGGCTCCTTGTTTTATACTGGTAACTGTACAGTCAGGAGAAAATGCCACATTCTATAATTCTACAATGCACTTTTCTTTTTCCTTTTTAGCATCACAATGTTTCTGAAATTGGGATTCATTTCACAATTATTCTGTGAAGGACTGAGTTACTTTCCCCCAACCTGACCACCACACAACTCCTATTAAATCCATGATGTGCCTTGTGAGGGTGTAGTCCCATGACTTTCAAACAAATATTAAGTTCACTGCAAAACCAAATCAAGACTGAAGCCACCCCAAAGGCTGGGTCAGAAAAGCAACAGGTGGGAAAGTGATGTGATCTGAAGGATCCTTGACACCAGACCTTAGGAGATAAATGCTAACACTCAGGAAGGTGTCCTTCGAGGAGAGACTCCTTGTGAAAGCAGACAAAACTCTATACGTCTGATTTTAATATGTCCCAGATTATCATTCCCAAATCAATTCATAAAGGATGAAATGAAAACCAGAAATAATCTACCTTCCCAGAAGCTTGATGAATAAAATCTATTTTCAAGCTAGGAGTAAAAGATCAAGAGAAATGAGACGTAGTGAAAGAGTCAGGTACCTCCTTGTGCCACCAACTAGTAAGTTGTAATGACGTGATTGTCATCCGTGTGTCTGCGCAGGGAGATCCGTGCCCACACACACACCCTCCCCTGCCTCCTCAGTTCCAGAAAGCCTTACCCTGCAGATGTCAACAAGGAAATTCTCAAACAATTTCCACATGTGATTGCTGGTATAAATCTCCTTCATTTCCACTTCCGTATCCACATAGCAGTGATTCAGGAAGTTAATATAGGCAATTTTAACCTGAAAAAGACAAACAGGTTTTTCCGTAAAAATCAACTTGTTCATAGTACATGTGGGACTGACTAGCTCCCTCAAATGAACAATGACAAAGACAGACCAAGATGGCCATCCCATTTTCTTGTGACCACTGAATTTCTATGGCTTTTTGATGGTCAGAATTCACCATGATGAAATCTGAAAACAAAGCTTTTAGAAGAGAAAATGTTCATGACCTCCAGGTAAAGAATGGAACAAAACACTGTGACCACAGAAGATGGACAGGTTTGACTACATTATAGTTAAGAGTTTCTACTCATGAAATGGCCCTGTTACAAGAGTTAAGTGACGCAATTTGAGAGAAGCTGTTTGCAATGCATATCTCCACAAGGAATTCTTACAGATCTGTGCGTGTGAGATGGACATGCCAAGGAAAAAAGGGGCAAAAAGTGTGATCTGATACTTACTTAAAGGAATAGTAAATATCAAAAACAATATATGGAAAGGCGCTGAATCTCATTTAGTAATCAAGAAGACAGAAATTAAAACCACTATGAGATATCACTATACACCCGACAGACTGAAAATAATAAATAATAAAGGGCAAGGTAACAGTTAGAGCTGGCAGCATTTGGAGGAAGGCGTGGCAAGAGCCCCGCGGTGAGGGGCAGCTGAGGGAAAACTGCTGGGAGGCACTTCACCCCGTCAAGTCCAAAGAAAGAAAGGCACCCTGCGTGACACAGCACTGCTGAGGGTTCACCCTGCAAAACGTGCAGCTTTTCCAAAGAGCGGTCTAAAAACAGTACATGTTCACTACATACTAAGTAATCCATGCTGTGCTGTGCTTGGTCGCTCGGTCGTGTCCACCTTGTTGCAACCCCACGGACTGTAGCCATCAGGCTCCTCTGTCCATGGGATTCTCCAGGCAAGAACACTGGAGTGGGTTGCCATGCCGTTCTCCAGGGCATCTTCCCAACCCCAGAGACTGGACCCAGGCTCCTGCATTGCAGGTGGATTTTTTACTGTCTGAGCTACCAGGGAAGCCCAAGAACACTGGAGTGGGGAGCCTCTCCCTTCTCCAGGGCATCTTCCCAACCCAGGAATCGAACCAGGGTCTCCTGCATCGCAGGCGGGTTCTTTACCAGTTGAGCTACCAAGGAAGCACACATATGTGCACGTTCTCTCTCTCTCTATATATATATATACACACACACACATATATATAAATGCATACGTATATATACTAATAATATAAATTAATACTATATATTTTAAAACACAAAGAAAAAAATATATATTGCATGGTCCATTTTGTTGTTGTTGTTCCTAGTTAATGTATATGAATAGGGAAAACAAAAGCTGAAAGGATTTACTTCAAAAACCTTACAGGTATTTATTATGGGCAGTAAAATTGTAGATTACTTTCCATTTCTTACTGGTTACCGGCAGTTCCTGAATATTTTAAAGCTGTCATTCATGATTTTTGCATTGCAAGTTTTTGTTTTAAAGAATAAACCTATTAAGTTTTACACTGGTGTGAACTGTCTCTCTAGCCACCCTTCATCTCATTTCTGAGAAGTCCGTTCAGCTGAATGCTCCGGTTTCAACAGGTGAAATGATTGGTTCCAGAGCTGAAACCCCGCAGCAGTTTCCTGTTCTTCCTCAAGGAGACAAAAAGAAAGACTTCCCCAGTCATTCCTCTCACACAAAATCAAGGCTCAAGAGGATGCTGTTTTGGCCACTGGAAGTCTGACAGCTAAGGGAGCCATGGGTGTCAAAGCTGTGAGGTCCCACCTGGGTCAGCTCCCATCCAGCCACGACCCCCCCACCATATGGAGAGACACGAGCAGAGCCCAGCCACCCTGGGGACACGGCCGCTCACCTCGGGGATGCAGTCCTCGTGGGTCACCACGCGGACAATGTCATCCAGCGGGAGCAAGGAGTTGCATTTGATCTCCGTGTAGACGTTCTTGCCCTCCGTGCACACGGCCAAGAGCTCCACCAGATGGATGTGGTACATGAGGGGGCTGTTCTCATCCATCCGGTCCCGCTCGGACCTCATCATCTGAATCAGGGTCTGGAAAGAGGCTCTGTCGTTGTAGAACACGAGGACATCCTCTCCTGAATTAACCAGCTGTGATCAGTGAGAGAACGAGACTTGTTTATAGCATAAGCTTGCCGGGATGGGGGAAGCATTAAAAAAGAAATCTATTCACACAGAAAGAGATGTTCTGTCAGCATTTACCTTCCAAATCCAGTTGCATTTATATTACTGAACTCATCCACACTTCATTCATTTTTATTACTAAACAACTAAAAAATTCAGCAGCAGCATTTTCATTCAGATATAAAAATATCACAGCAGTCCTAAAGCACTATTTAGGGGAAGAGAAAGTCTACATACCAGCATTCATGTATCAAGCAAAAATGTAGATTTCCAGCCTGCCCTTGTATTTCCCCTAATAATTGGGCTATGATTTTTTTTCTTTTTAATGCTCCCATCTCCTTTTTAGGCTTTGTAAGTATTTTTCTTACAGCTCTTTCATACACTGCATTATTTCTTCACAATCACAAATAATCCAATTCTAAGTAAGACACACCCTTCCTTTCGGCACTCAAAGAGTCAAGGCATTCCAATTCATAACTTGTCTGCTGGGGACTGGGGGTTCTCATTAATTAAGAATTAAGTGTTGAAATTGTTCAGCACTGCATGAAATATGGAAGATCCAAAAAGGGCTGACACAGAAGTCAAAATAAATATGGTCAATATTATTCACTTAATAACAGCTAACCTTTATGAACTCTGAAAATGTTCCCACAATAGCTTACAATACCAACTAGAGCAGCAATTCCAATCAATGGTAGCTATCATTGTCATCTTTATCTCATTTAACTAGCCTATAAGTTTCTCAATCCTGAATCACACAGCCTGGGACATGGAACAGTAGACATTCGTATCCCAGGTCAAGCCAATACTTTTATTGACACTATACCATCTTTCACGGAAATCATATATGTAGATAAGACCATAACTCCAAGTGTTATCTGAACTTACTTGACATTCCACTTATTTTTAAAGGTAGAAAGATGACAGCAAGCACCTACAGAAGCTGAAGTACCGAGGGTGACAGAGGACCCCCCCCCAGGACAGACGGCATCCATGGGCACCGTCTCACAGAGATCCCAGGGGGACTTTGCCCCAATTCTACTGACCAGCTTCTCATGAAGCATCAACAACAATATTCCCAGCTAGTTAATTAGGTGGATAATTTTTTTTTTTTTTTAAATCACAGAATTCACAAGAAGAACTTCTTTGACTCAAAGGATTCTATCCACATTTAACCTGGATTCACTGTATTTTGGTTCAATTTTCTTGGGGTGTTTTACTCTCTCAGAAGAATCCTAGCCAATGATCCTTAAAATAGATTTATTGCTATGAAAAAGTTGATTGGACTTTGGCTGTTTCTACAGTTTAAGCTCACACACACAAGATCACACACACTTGCACGCACACACACACACATTACTTTCTTTTTTTTAATGGCCCCTGGACAGGGTGCCAGGTCATACAAATAAAATTAAATAATTTGTAAGTTCCTGCAGAAGATCAGATAAAGGTATTTAGAAATACATAGCTGTCACCTCAGCCATGACCATGTCTTGGCACTTCTTGATGAATTTCCCTTCAGCCTTGACGATCGTCTGCAGGAACTTGATGTACTGGACATTTCGACCGTGAGTCTCGATGCAGTGGACAAAGTGCTGGACAACCCGCTCGTTGATCTCGCTGCATAGCTGGAAGTTGTTCATGAAGATGTGCTGCATCGTGACGGCTTCCAGGATCTGACGCAAGAGCAAGGGCACACAGACATGGTCAAAGGAAGGGCAAGGCGAGAAGGAGTCACCCCAACACAGGCAGAGGGCATTCAACCCCGCGAAAGCATCGTTCCCCATTCTCCCTTCTGTATGGTGTTCCTGTTAACTCAACTTTTTTAGTCATGTGGAATAAAGCCACAGGACAGTAAACAAATCATTCATTTTCTGCTGAATGAATTTCAGAGGGAAGCTCAGCACCCAGATCAAGAAACAAAATAGACCCCTCTATGGCCCACCCTCTCCAAGTTTAACCATTATTTTGACTTCCACAACCACAGATTAGTTTTGCCCAGTCTTGAACCTCAAGCATCCTCTTCTACCTGCCTTCTTTTGTTCAAACTGCAATACTGTCCTCCGTGTTGTTGTATGTGTTAATAGCTTGTTTACTATCACTACTACATACATCCCATTGCATGAATATACTGCATGTATTTATCTGTTCTACTGCTGATGGGCATTTGGGGGAGTGACTTAGCAACTAAATCACCACCACCAGCACCAGTCTTAAGGGTAAGTACTGACACAATTCTTATGACATATGTGATGAACAGTGTCACTCTGAACATTCTTCTAAATGTCTTCTGATAAATGAAATGTATGCATTTCTGTTGGCTTTATACCCAGGAGCAGAGTCATTGGGTTGCAGAGTTCAAATACATTTGGCTTTAGAAGATACTCCCAAACAGCTCTGAAACAGATTAGATTAACAATGTACATTCTACATAACAGCTCCTCCATAGTCTTGCCAATACTGAGTAGATGTCCGTTTGTTAATTTCATATTTTGTTGTAAGTATCTTCCTTGATTTGCATTTATCTGATGACGAACCATGTTGAGGGCTTGGTGATGTTTGCTGGCCATTTAGATAATCTCGATGGCAGAGCAACCCATTTTAAAGTTTTTAGCTCATTTGAAAAAGTGGGCTGATTTTCCTCATGGACCTTCTGGAGTTTGTTACTTCTACTGGGTGTGAAGTTGCTCCTGGACGTGACCACCGTGAACGCTTTCTCTCTCTCTCTGTGGCTTGTCTTCGCTTGCTCTTTACAGTCTCATTTGATGACTATAAGTTCTTAATTTTTTTTTTTTTTTTTTTACAGATTTTTTATCTTGGACCATTTTTAAAGTCTGTATTGAATTTGTTACAACATTGCTTCTGTTGTTCATGTATTGTTTTTTTGGCCAAGAGGTATGTGGATGGGATCTTAGCTTCCTGACCAGGGGCCAAACCCACACCCCGCCCCCCTGCACTGGAAGGCAAAGGCTTAACCACTGGACCACCAAGGAAGTTCCGTGTTCTTAATTTTTTTTAAGAAGTCTGACTTACTGATATTTTCCTGCATGACTAGCGCTCTTTGCATTCAGTGTGAGAAAAGTTCCTTTCCATAAGGTCATGAGGATATATTTTCATGTTTTCCTTCAGAAGCTTCATTTTGTACTTTTTATCCAGACTTACTGAGTTATTAGGTTTAATGACTGGTGTGAGGTAAGGGGCTTTAACCTTTTCATCTTTTGCCTTTTCTTTTTGTTAACATGACAAAGATGGAATATGACTCTCCAATGCAGCAGTTCTTCTTCTGGAAAGCTCCAGCAGTATGGATTAGTATTTACGTTTGTGTGTGTATGTGAGTATGCGTTAATGTACAAGGCTGTCCTTTGCAGTACTGCTCATGAGCCAAAAATCAGACACTGCCGAACTGTCCCTTAATAAGGAAATGGTTTCAAAAAAGTTACAGCCATTCTGTGCGTGTGTGCTCAGTTGCTTGTCGTGTCCAACTCTCTGCGACCCTAAGGACTGTAGCCCACCAGGCTCCTCTGTCCATGGGATTCTCCAGGCAGGAATACCGGAGTGGGTTATCATTTCCTCCTTTAGGGGATCTTTCCAACATAGGGATCAAACCCATGTCTCCTGCACTGCAAGCATATTCTTTTACCACAGAGCCACCAGGGAAGTATTTAGCCATGAAAATCAATGAGAAAAATTTATATATCTCTGACTTACAAAGATAGCCAAGATGTGTAAGTAAAAAAGACAAAATACAAAAACTAGGTGTACATTGTACCACCATTTTCCTGTAAAAAAGTGTAACACATATGTAACATATTAAAAACATATGTAATTAAAATGTAACATAATTGTATTTTACATGGATGCATTATGTTTTGTGTGAACATAGAAAACTTGATGCATGACCTCAGGAGGATGGGGCTGGACGGTGAGAATTGGTACTTGGCTACAGCTGGAGTTTGACATAATGAGGAATGCTACTAAGAGAAAATACATTTATCTTGCATCTACCACCTCTTCCTTCCTCCTCCTGCCTTTTTTTCTCATAAAGTATTTGCGTCCTCCTGAGAGCCGATCAAAATGTTCCCTGTCGGAATGAAGGTTGCATCATAACAAGTCCCAATGGCCACAACAGCAAAAGAACAAGCTGTTCTCCTCTCTTCCTGCTTCCACCCCTCGCCGTCCTCCTCCCTGCAGAGTCCCAGACAGGCCTCTAGTCTTACCCCTGGGTTTAGAAACAGGTTTATGTGTTTGTGGAGCAGAGCCTGATTCTGCTGGTTGCCGGCACAGAAATTCTGAAGAAACTCATGAGCCAGCCTCATTATCTCCTGCATCTTGGTGTCTTCAGCCTGTGAGGGAGAAGACAGACGAAAAACAGGTTGAAGACCCAGCTATGTCTTTGGCAAGAGAAGGTCAAATGGAGAAAGCAACGATCTCTAGGCTAGGAGGCCAGGTTCCATGATGCCCCCATCCCCTCGACTAATGTGGGGCTCTGGGGGTGTTTCAAGGGGCTGGCTACATAAAAACACTGGGAGGGGGGGGTGCTGCACCGCTGACTCTTGCAGGGAAGTCAGAAATTTGTCTATGCTTCATGGAGGAAAATGAATTCTCTCCCACTAGCCTTGGGCAGTCAAATGAAATGATTTTATCATGGAAAAAGGACATCAAGAATGAAAGCTAAGAGGAAGTCTCTGAGATCCCACTGTCTAGCAATTGTTGAAATTTCTAAACCCCCTACTTCTGAAAATACAGATGGACAGCAGAGCAGGGGCCAACTTCATCACTGGCTATAAGCACATCTCCCAGCTCTCAGGCACACATTTTCAAGTTGCCTTAACCTACGGACACCCTAAATTCTGGCAGCAGTTAACACAGCAAAGTGGAACTCTAGATTCTAAGTTGGGGCAAATGTACCTGTCTTGACTCCTTTCCCCGTCACCTGACACGATTTAACCTAAGACTCAGCTTCCCTACTTACACAATCAGCATAATGTGTGTCTCAGGCATTTCACATGGCTGATTAGAGATTCTCATGTCATGTATCAAAAACACATACTCAGTAAGCAACTAGGGTACACAGTACAGCAAAGGCAAGTATAGCTATTATCTTGCAACAACTTTTAATGGAATATAATCTGTAAGGATACCAAATCCTTTTGCTGTACCCCTGAAACTAATATTGTAAACCAACTACACTTCAAAAAAATACACTCGATATTTGTAAAGAGTTAGATGCCTATGTTAATCCTAAAGGAAATGAACCCTGAATGCTCATTGGAAGGACTGATGCTAAAGCTCCAATACTTTGGCCACTTGATGCGAAGAAGTGACTCACTGGAAAAGATCCTGATGCTGGAAAAGACTGAAGGCAAGAGGAGACAGAGGACCAGATGATTGGATGGCGTCACTGACTCAACAGACATGAGTTTGAGCCAACTCTGGGAGATGGTGACGGACAGGGAAGCTTAGTGTGCAGAAGTTCATGGAGTCTCAAAGAGTCAGACATGACTGAGCAACTCAACAACAGCAGCAACAACAAAGAGGCCTATGACAAGACAATGACATAAAACCTCTGGGGACTCCCTGGTGGTCCAGTAGCTAAAACTCCAAGCTCCCCATGCAGGGGGCCCAGGTTCGATCCCTGGTCAGGGAACTAGATCCCACATGCTGCAACAGAGGAACCCGCATGCTGCCATGAAGACTGAAGATCCCACGTGCTGTATTTAAGACCCAGTGCAACCAAATAGACATTTAAAAACAAAGAAACCTCTTGCTACTTTCAGTTCGGTTCAATTCAGTCGCTCAGTCATGTCCGACTCCTTGCGACCCCATGGACTGCAGCACGCCAGGCCTCCCTGTCCATCACCAACTCCCAGAATCTACCCAAACTCATGCCCACTGAGTTGGTGATGCCATCCAACCATCTCATCCTCTATCGTCCCCTTCTCCTCCTGCCCCCGATCCCTCCCAGCATTAGGGTCTTTTCCAATGAGTCAGTTCTTCGCATCAGGTGGCCAAAGTATTGGAGTTTCAGCTTCAGCATCAGTCCTTTCAATGAACACCCAGGACTGATCTCCCTTAGGATGGACTGGTTGGATCTCCTTGCAGTCCAAGGGACTCTCAAGAGTCTTCTCCAACATCACAGTTCAAAAGCATCAATTCTTCGGCACTCAGCTTTCTTCATAGTTCATCTCTCACATCTATACATGACTACTGGAAAAACCATAGCCTTGACTGGACGGACCTTTGTTGACAAAGTAATTTCTCTGCTTTTTTATATGCTGTCTAGGTTGGTCATAACTTTCCTTCCAAGGAGTAAGCGTACTACTTGCTACTTTACCCAGTTCTAAACAAACCGACTTGATGGTCATGAGTTTGAGTAAACTTCGGGAGTTGGTGACGGACAGGGAGGCCTGGCGTGCTGCGATTCATGGGGTTGCAAAGAGTCGGACATGACTGAGCGACTGAACTGAACTGAACTGAAACAAGCCACCACTTAAAAGAGTAAACACAAAACCTCCCCAAATGGAAATCATCCCTCATATCCGTAGAGCCCACTTAATCTTCCTCAGTCACCTCACATACATCACCTCATTTCAGAGGCAGAAAGTGCTGCAGTTGGGAATGCAGGCCCTGATACCAGGCTGCATGGCCCTTAGGCCAGACGAACAACTTCTGAGCTGTGTGACCTTGGGCAAGGGACTTAACCTTTTGGTTTCCTCATCTGTAACAAGGAGCTGATAAAGCACTCGGTTCCTATTGTGATTATGAAGACTAAATGAGAAAATTCATGTTAAGTGCTTAGGCCGTAACGACTCATTAAATGTTAGCAAACTTTTTTCTCTGGACCTTTCTAGAGGTCCAGATATATACTTCAGGGCTTTATGGGTCAAAAGGCAAAAGAGAGGACATTATGTACAAACAAACCTATGTAACCCCTAAAAATTTAACTATTCAAAAACATACATATGTGTACCTACGGATGGTTCACGTTGATGTTTGGCAGAAAACAACGCAATACTATAAAGCAATTATCCTTCAATTAAATGAAGTTAAAATTGAAAACATAACAAAACATAGCAACCATTCTTGTCTCCAGCGCTATATAAAAACAGGCAGTAGGCTGGAGGTGATCCATGTCTGCAGTTTGCCCACTCTGATCTAGACCACAGCCTTGTGAGAAAATAGAACACTTCTGGCAGGAACACTGATGGAAGGAACCCAAACTCCCAGGGTGACAACTGAACAAAGCAGGAGATTTAAAGAGGACGCTGATACCAAGTCTCAGAACAACAGAGTAGGTACTGCATTTGTCTCTCATTTACAGAGAGAGGGGCAAAGTTTCTAAGCTCTAAGAAATCAAGAGGGTCTGTGACAGAGAGAAACCACAGCAACCTTGAACCACTGTGCATTCTTCCCTTTCTTCACTTACTAAAGGGATCTGCTGGCAGACAAGCTAACTAAAAGCTTCTGCCCTTCAAAGCAGATTTTTACAGGGCAAGGAGCTCATAAAGACATAACACAGACGTACCTGTTAGTAAGAGCCCCTCCGCTGTTCTTACACAATGGGATTGGCTGTATCCATCCAAAAGCCAGACAAAGTACACACACACACAATGTTCTGCCTTTGAGTCACCAATTCCAGCTGCATCTGGTTCCTATAGATCCCTCCAACACTGCTCTGAGAATGAATGTCTCTCATTTAGGAAACAGGTTACTATGAGGCAAAGCCAAGGCCAGCAACCTTTCTCCTGACATTCTTCACACAGAGGGAGACAAATCCACTTGCTGGTTCGAGTCCAAACGTCGGCCAAGTTTGGATGACACCCACATCCGTCTATATTAATTCCAAGTTACTGAAGTACCTGATCTATTGAAGGGATTAAACTTGTACTTTTATTTGTGGCTGGTGAAAAGCCTGACCCATCGGATTCACACAGGCCCCGTGACTAAGGAGACGGCCTCGGGAGGGAACTTCCTAAGGTGCAGGGTAGCGGGCAAAGGTGAGGAGCAGGAGCGGGGGAAGGCGAGCCGTCCAAGGCCCAGGCTCCCACAGATGAGCTGAGCAGGTTCTGCTGTCTGCAGCTGGACCTTCCAGACAAGTTAATAAACCCCTCTGGTTCCAGTCCTCTCATCCAAAATGGGGCACCTATCTCCTCTGGGTGTCCTAAGGATTAAATGAGAGGATAATGTAAAGGCCTCAGCACAGGGCCTGGCACCGGCAAGCAGTGGACAGGGAACCTCCTTCAGCTGACTCTTCACTAGGAAGTCTCTGGGCAATTCAACAGCCCAGCACCTAAGTCTCAACTCGAAACCTCCCCAGCCTCAGTCCCCTCATCCATCAAGTGGCAACACCATGAGCGCCACACCGGGTTTCAGAAGCCTGAGTGAATGCTTTCATTTTATTCTGCTGGACATCGTTATTCTTTGTATTTATTTATTACTATTTTTTAGCCATACTACACTGCATGTAGGATCTTAATTTCCCACCTAGAGACTGAACTCATGCTCCCTAGAGTGAAAGAACAGAATCCTCCTAACCACTGGGCCACTAAGCAAGTCCCGAATGAACGTTTTTAGAAGTGCCCTGTCAGATCTATGCTATCCTGCTTCCCTCCATCCCATCACTAGCAATACCAAATACTAACATGAAAAATGACAGATGCAGCTTAATTTCTATCAGCAGAAAAGAAGACTTAGACTGAGCAGAATCCAACAGATCGAACCTAACCAGCCGTCAGCACACAGTGAGGACTTCGAGGGGGCAAGTCTTGTGTCCTCACATGCATTTCATAGTCTGTAGTGCTTCCACGGCTGAGTTAACAAGGCGGACAAAACTGCACAGCACGTATTTTTTAAGCTTTGGTGATCCAGTATCTCTGATGTGGGAGGACAGCTTTCTCTGGCTCTCTTGAACTCACCAGTTCATCCCCCTGCTCTGAAAGTAGAAAACTGTGGTCCCTGTGATTGTGGGGGGTTCATAATTCATCATTTATGCTAATTTGATTTCATAATCATACATGTGATCTGGGGGTTACTGATGGCCATGTCATAAGCTCTTCTAAAACACACTGGATTCAAAACAATAAACAGCTTTTACAACTCTTTAAGAAAAAGGAAAACAAGTATACAAGTCCACATGCAGACAGCTCTGTCCACTGGACCTTTGTACTCAGACCAAGCTGCCCCCATCTGGCGTGGCAGGGGAGTGAGGAGAGAACAAGCAGACTCCTCCTTCGTTATAGAGTTTTAAAAGTGGAGGGAGGTTATGGGGGGTTCACTGTATTTCTACGATGCTCTGTTTGTTTCATGTCAATTACCTAAGATTTTGCTTCACAGTGACAGTCATCACACATCAGCTTCATTTCTTCACCAACCGTTCCCAAGTGTGAAGGGTTTGGGGAAACCCAGGAACCCGCCCCCTCGGAGCAGCAGCCGTGGGGCCGGGCTGCGGGGAGGGGGTGATGCCCACCTTCTCGTAGGGGATCTGCAGCAGCTCCAGCACCACGGCGTGGGCACCCATGTTCCGGAGCAAGCGCTGCTGCTGTTTCCTGCTCTTCCGCACGGATGCACTCTCTTGAACACAGAGTTTGCTGAGTCGGATCAAAATCTGGTAGGAAGAAAGGATCGAAGTTGCTCGTCGACCCACATCTCTGTTCTGAGGATCTAACCTACAGCCTGGCCCCTACAGTTCCTGATACCTCACTGTGCACATGGAATTTGCTAAGAGGACAGATCTTAAGCATTCTTACCTCCCCCTACCATCCTCCAAAAGTTACTTCTGTGAATGATGGATGTGTTAATTAACTTGATTGGGGTAATGATTTCACTATGTATATATCAAATTATCACATTGTCAAGTATATTATAATTTTGTCAATTATACCTCAAAGTTTGAAAAAATAAAACAGTTGTAAGAAACAAAAATCAATCTCAGAAAAGTAGGAAGCATAGTTGGAAAAAAGACTGCAAGGGGATGGTGTGGGCAGGAAGGTAAAAGGGATCACAATCCATGAAGAACATAATGAGAGGGAAAGTTCTCTAACTTGTAGGATCCTTACTGATTATATTGAACCAAATCCACATATGGCTAAGATTAATGACTGGATTATGGCTCCATCAGCAAGTGGGATGGTTTCAGGTATCCTAAAATGGTATGGGGGCTTCCCTGTTGGCTCAGTGGTAAAGAATCAGACTGCCAATGCAGGAGACGCAGGTTCAATCCCTGGTCCAGGAAGATCCCCTGGAGAAGGAAATGGCAATCCAACCCAGTGTTCTTGCCTGGAAAATCCCATGGACAGAGGAGCCTGGTGGGCTACAGTCCATGGGACTGCAAAAGAGCTGGATGTGACTTAGCCACTAAACAACAACAACAAAAAAAGGTATGACTCAGCCTCACTGCCAAAAACTTGGGAAGAATTTGTTCTGGGGTAAACAAACAAACAAACACCAAGCTTCCAACCTCTCAACTTTGAATCATCCTATGCAAAGATTTCTAAAGAACTACGGTTCTCACTGGTGATACTACGTGTCAGCAATCAAGATAAATCATTGATAATTTTACCACTTAACTCTTCCTTCAATTGTAAACCTTCAGAAGTATAGGTGCTGGCAGCCCCCATACAAGCTGAGGCAGTGAGGATACACACGTGATGTACTGAGACCTATGCACTTGACCTCAGAGGTCCTCCTTCTCTCTGTTAAGCTTCCCACCGTGGGAAAGGCTCAGGGGAGGGCACATACCTCTTTGACCACCCTGTAGTTGTAGCTGCTGGCGCTCTCATGCTGCTGTGACTTGTTATTCCCCTCCTAGGAACCAAAACGAACATGACTGGGGTTTGTACAACTCGTGGGTTCCTGTCCATTTGTTAGGGTGAGACCACAATCTCGGAAGCAATAGGAATTTTGCAGTGCTTTCCAGCCATCCTGGGGCTTCCCAGGTGGCGCTAGTGGTAGAGAATCCTCCTACCAATTCAGAAGACACATGAAATGTAGGTTTGATCCCTGGGTGGCGAAGATCTCCTGGAGGAGGGCATGGCAACCCACTCTAGTATTCTTGCCTAGAGAACCCCCTGGACAGAGGAGCCTGGTGGGCAGCAGTCCAAAGGGTCGCAGAGAGTCAGACACGACTGAGTGAGCACCAGCCCCAGCCAGCTGTCATGCTAGGTTTACGCCCAAGTCAATCACTGGCTCACACTCAGCTCCCCGTGACGGATGCTGTTTCATTGACTGGGAGAGGATGGTGGGCCAGGCATAGCTGGAGAACAGGTTCTTTCCCAGATGAGCCTGCAAGGGGCACCAGATGCTAATTCACTCTAAGCCTGTTCTACACAGGCCAACGCAGCAGGAGAGATGACCCTGAACTGGTGTTTGTAGCTCACTTCCTGGAAGAATGGCTATCATCCAGGTAACAAGCAGACCACTTGAGGTCCCAGCCCATCCTAGCATCTGCATTTTTACCTGAAACCAGAGGAGGACGTTCACTTGTTCCCAGCAGCCCACACATCTCCTCCAGCAACCTAACTTGCATGTCACCCACCTCTGTCTTCTTATGTTCGTTTTCCCCGGATGCGCCGTCCATGGCCTCGTCGGGGCCCTGCCCTTTGTACACCCAGAGCTCCGACTTCTCCACGATGGATCTCAACTGGTCCAGGTCTTGTTTGATCTGCTTGTAGTTATCGACATCTTGGCTGGTAACGAGCAGCTGAACCTGAACGAATGCAATTGACCGGTGGCACTCAACACCCTCTCAGACAGATGACGACACCACCACCAATAACACACACAGGCACACACGTGCACGCACACGCGGCCACCCACGCTACCTGTTTGAAGGCCTGGAGGACCTCCTGTCTCTGACTGAAGTGCCGAAAGAGGAGCTGCAGGGCCCCCGACACCAGGGGTGGGTAGTCGTGCATCGTCAAGTGGAGCAGGACTCGGAGGAAAGTCCTGCCGCCGTGGTCATCCAAGTCCAGCGGGGTGTTCTCCTCACTGAGGGCAGAGGTCGCGTGAGCCACAGACGCCCCCACCCACACACACCTCACTTGGTGGGGTTCCCCAACTCTACGGCCACCCTCAGCAGACCTGGCTCTTAAATAACTCCTTTAACAACACCATCTGGTTTCATCTTCAACTATATTCTGAGGGGATGGGACAGTTAAGGTGTCACAGCTGCCAAATGTTTAACCAAAGTCCCCACCTTCCCACAGGGAAAGGCCTGGCATTTCAACAACTCTCCCACCAGGTGTCCTGCTGCCGGGCTACCCCACGGTTTCAGAGCCGCGCGCAGTTGTGTTTCTTCCGAGTTACTAGTTCGTTTTTTATTTGAGATGCTAGTGCCGAGAAACCATCTGTGGTGGAGGGCCAGGTTTGTGAGGTCTAGCCTGTACCATATTCCTGATTGTGCACGTGGATGGGGTCACAGGGTCCAACAAACGTGTGTGTGCTGTCGTGTCCAACTCTTTGCGACCCCATGGACTGTAGCCCACCAGGCTCCTCTGTCCATGTAATTCTCCAGGCAAGAATACTGGAGTGGGTTGCCATTTCCTTCTCCAGGGGGTCTTCACAACCCCCAGGGATTGAACCCGGGTCTCCTGCATTGCAGGCAGATTCTTTACCAACTGAACTATGAGGGAAGCCCATCTGCACCACCTGGGAAGCCCCCAATTGCCCAAAGTTTCACTTATCTTGTCCCCAACTGGCAGCAAGTGGTTTGGTCCCACAGCCCCCACTCTGAGATGCGTTGCTGTGCATCATCCCCACTCAGTGCTTTTCTAGATTCCTAGCTGGGGTTAATCAGTATGTTGTCAAGGCTTCTCCCAATATCTATACTACGTTGATTGTGTGTTACTTACACAAGCAAAAATTTAATAAGCAAGTCCTGGAGCTAATGGCAGGCCACCTCGAACCTGAGCACTGTCACTCAATTTCTGTGCCTGTATTGTGTTTACAATCAAATGAACGTCAAATGCTGAGACCTTCATGGCTGCAGACCAGCAAGGGAGGCATCGATAGGACATAGTACATAAATCCTCTGTTTGTGCTATGTGCTCCAGAAAGGTGTGAAGAAGCTTTCATAGCCCTTCAACACAAGGAAAGCATAGAAAGCCAGGACACCACCCAGCAGACTGAAGTGGCACCATGCTAAACTCAAAACTCCCTGAGCTTCAGAACAGCAACCTCGTCTATAGAGTAAATAATGTTGCTGGTTCAAATTTCACAGGTTTTACATTAAGCGCTAAGACGATGAACATCAGTTCACCCTCTCTGGTCTAAACACCCTTATGTAGGTTCCTCCCACACTGACACTAGGCTCAGTCACGTGATCTGCTTGGACCAATACGACATTAGCAACATGATGCAAGCAAAGGCTTGCTTAGTGCTTGTACACTGTGGGCCTAGCCTCTTGGGGCCTTTGCTCATTGAGCCAGTTACCAAGCTATGCAGAAGCCCAAAATATTCATGTGCAGAGAAAGAGAGCGAAGTCCCAGCCTTAAAGGCATTGCCTCCAAGAAGCCAGAAATCCAAAGAAAGCAACATGGATGTGCCAACCCCAATCACTAGCTACTATGGTTGCATGACAGACCCAACAGTGATCAGCAGAAGAACCATCTAGCTGAGCCCCAGTCAACCACAGAGTTGTGACAGGCAATAAAATGACTGTTTTAATCCATTTTTCTTTAGCTGCCCTGGGTCTTTTTTATTGCATGCAGGCTTTCTCTAGTTGTGGTGACCAGGGGCTACTCTCTAGATGTGGTGCATGGGCTTCTCATTGTGGCAGCCTCTCCTATTGTGGAGCACGAGTTCCAGGGTGCATGGGCTCAGTAGTTGTGACTCTCAGGCTCCAGAGAGTAGACTTCAGTAGCTGCAGCACATGGGCTTAGATGCCCAGTGACCTGTGGAATCTTCCCCGACCAGGTATTGAACCTGCATCCCCTGCACTGACAGATGGATTCTTAACCACTGGACCACCAGGGAAGTCCTTAATCCATTAAGTTTTGTCAAAACCAATACATGACCAAAGCAAAGGTGTATATACCAAGAGGTATATACATACAGGGTATTTATGCCAAGTTTGCAGGTGTTTGACTCTTACAGGTATTTGAGTCTCTTAATGATGTTTTCAGTCAACAATGAGCAATCTTAACTTTTAGGAAAGGGTTCATACAGTAATTTCAGGTTACATACAATGAAAGAATTGTATGCCTCTTTTTATTCTTGTTGCTGCTTCGCTTCTAAAGAGCTTGGGGGTGACTGCAGCCCAGTAGCACCAATGAGCGGGGCTATCTGCACTCTGTTTTAAGCCCCCTCTTTCTTTCAACCCTATTTCCTCACCATTTCAAAAAATCTTGTAATGTGTATACCTTGGGAAACCTCCTTCAATTCTTTCTACTGTAGGCAGAAAACACACATATATGAAGCCAACTAAGATCACTCTGACCCGAGTTCTAGAAGTTATAAAGTGAGCAGGCAAACAACTTAAGGACTAAGTTGTTAAGGACTTAGGGACCCAAGGACTAAACCTTTCCTAGTCCAAGGAGAAGTCTTTGAGAGCTAATAGAGAGGAGCCTCCTCCATCTCAGAACCGCCTACAAAACAGAAACTGAAAATATACTTTCCTTCCTCCGAAGATGCCCTCAGCTTGTTCTTCAATGTGTTCGAAGTCAAGAGCACCTGAAGAGTTAGAGAGAACTGAACTTCAGATGCAGGAAGGTATGAAAACGTGCTTCCTGTGAACTTCCCCCCCAAACAGCCTTGCCTCTGCTCATGGATTAACCTCAAGTTTTCCAGCATCTTTTACTGCAAAGCTCTGAAGCCAGGTCAACTTGGATCACGCTGTCCACTGGCTCCAGGTTTCTACTCGGTGAATGACCCCTTGTCAGAGGCGCTACCTCCTCCCAAGGAGGCTCAGACTTGGCTAGGTGGGTTTATTTCTGCTACCACCTTTCTCTTATCCATCACCACTATATCCTGGGCAGCAAAAAACTTCTACTCAGAGTAAAAGTCAATTTTCTCGGAGAATTTTGTTTTGGGGTATTTTTTTCCCAGTATTTCACACAACCATAACATTAGAACACTCAGCTGTCTTACGACTAAGACACTCAAAGATGGAAGAAATAAGATCTACTCGAGAAGGAATCTGGGCTCTTGAAATTATTTGTTTGCCCCAAATGGGTAACTCCCAGGATGTCATTCTAAAATACAGTCACCTTCAAATATATTCACATTTTATCCTTGTTCTAGAACATACTCTCCGGACTTTCAGCTTTCAGTAGACCCGGGTCCCATCTTACAGCAGAAATTCCATCCTGGCATCGCTCACCTGGCACATTACTTGGTCCTTCTTGGCTGCTGTTTCCGGAGGATGTTTCCGAAGTCTGGGAATTGCTTTCATCAAATTCCCGCTTAAATATACACAGGAGGCAGGAGATCCTATAATCCAACCTCACATTCAAAATAAACTAGAGATTCAAGTGGAAATGGAAACAGATTGGTTACATTAGCATACCACCTGGAACACCGCGCCAAACCACTGCACTCTGGCTGGGCCTGGTATCTGCTGCATCAATTACCTTAAACTCTAAGTGAGCCAAATATTTGGCTTCAGATTTCAACACTCTTCAAAGACTTGCATGGGATATATCAATTCTGCCCACAGCACCTAAGCTTCTAGTAAAAGCTTCAGCGTCCTGGCAATTAATTTAATAATCAGAACAATAAATCACTCACTCCCCACTCCATCCTCTATAAAACATTACTTTATTTCAGCAAGTATCGAATGCCGACTCTGAGCCTGAAGAAGGGTGAAGTTGGCTGCTTTTAAGTGAACTGACAGAGAAAAATGCGTTTTCAGTACTGAGAATTAGCTTGGCTCTTTCTTTTCTATGAATGACTGTTTTCTTTGATGTAGATGCAAACTCTTGGGCTCCCTCTTCTTTTGCTCCCTGTGTTCCCTCCCTATCTGCTCCAACACAAGGATGCTTTTTCCACGATTGTGGCTGGAGCCAGAAGAGAAAGATCAGTCAACTACTCGGAACTGTAAAAGGACCTTACCGACAGCCTCTTCTCTCTTTATCTCTGCCCCGCCCTCCTGGTGAGTTTACCCAATCCTGGGACTGTGGTCACCTCTCCGAGACTGCAACAAATTCTTGGTTTATCTTCCAAGTTTTTTTTCCCCTGCTGCACCATGAAGTTTGTGGGATTCTAGTTCCCTGACCAAGGATCGAACCCAGGTCCTCAGCAGTGAAAGCACAGGGTCTTAACCATCGGACCACGAGCGAAGTCCCTATCTTTCAAACTTTTGGTCTACACTTCCTAACTGACTAATGGGCATCCCCTTCAGTGTCCTCCCAGAGTCTCAAACTCAGGACTGTACCAAATTAACAGTGTCCATTCTGCCTGGCTTCTCTCCGCCTCAGACAATCTCAGGATCTTCCTTGACACACACAGGTCTCATCAATGACTAAGCCTCTGCCACGCCTCATGGATCTCTCCCCTGCGGTCGTTTACCCCCGTTCACAGCCTCTCTATCTCACCTCAGCCATTACTACCAGATTTACCAGGTCTACCTCCCAAAGGTATTTATTCTTAGGTTAGCTCCCCGCTTGAAAACAGTCAAAGGCTCCCCCAGTATCAAGTCCTAACACTTCAGGCACCCCAAGTTTTCCAGAGCACGGCTCAGTCTGCCTTTCCAACCTCATTTCTGATAACATGTCACGCCCCTGCCCAAGGAGAAGGGCTTACTGACCTTGAGCAATGATGCTCTGGCTCAACCCACTCCACCCATCTGAGAACATTCCCGTGTTCCTACACAATACCTGTCCATGGTTAAAGGCTCAGGTAAAATCTTATCTCCTCTTTAAAATCTCCTCTGGTCCTTACTAAATGGGATCACCAGACCCACCTGGATCTCAGGAGAACATTTTTCTCATGGCTTTATCTCCATGTACACACAGCTTCATCACACCTCCTTTTCCTATTAGACTTGAAACACCCTGTAGACAGAGCCTCTGTCCAAACTGTCTGTGCATTCCTCCTACAGCCCCTCATCCAGCCAGGCAAAGCGCCTTGCATATGGTAGATCAGTAAGTATTTGCAGAAAGAATCCATCAATTACATGTTCTCAGATTATTACAGTAATCACTACAGTGAGTAGACCTCAAGATGTAACCAATTTTCACACCACATCAATTCTGATAAACACACATGATATCCACATACTTGGGACCTGTAAGCCATGGCCTGAAATCCTTGAAATTTTTCTCTACTTTTGCTCAGACATAAATTCAATGAGTTTCCTTTACTTAAATCATTCTTTATTGGCTTCAGTAATTATTTTGAGGAGTCCCACTGATGCTTTCAAACCATCAGTTAACTGTGGTTTTAGAATTTTTAAAAAATCCTTCCATCTGTAAACATGCATGTTTCTCTCCTCCATCTCAACTCTTCATCTTCTCCATCCTCAACTCCTTCTGGGGTTGAGATCAGGCAGTGTGGGATAAAAGAGAAAGGTGACTACAGCACTCTTTTCATTAAGGAGCAGCTAATTTTGTTAATGAATAAAAAACTCTGAGGAAGCAGGAGGAGGAAAATGTGATCTGTCGGAAGCCTGGAAGGTTCTCATAGGAAGACCACGCCCTCTCCAGCAGACGGGCTCCCATCCCCTCCTTCCCTGGGCCAGGACTTTGCTTCTGCAATTATCTCTCCTGTCTCCTCTTCGTCAGTAAGTACCCCCTTTCCACATGATCACTTCCATTCAGCATACAATCTTGCTGATATCCCTCAACTTAAATGTGCCAACAATCACCTTGCAGCAGCCCCCCCTTTTCTCTGTGCATCTTTACAGCAAATCCACTCAAAACAGTTCTATGCCCTGACTCCCCACTTCATCTTCTCCTGTTCCTTCTTGACCTGGACCTGTTCCCACACTTGCCAACTATGCTTCCACCTTGGGTCTCTGCATTTATTGTTCCCTCTCAGAGTCTCAGAGACTCTTTCCCTAAATATGAGCTCCCTCACTGCTCTCTGAATGGGAAGACCTTCTCTGACAGTCTCAACAAAGCATGTATCCCCAAGGGCCTCCAAACAGTCTTGACTCTCTTTTATATTTTAACACCCTTGGTATATACATTTTTATATGCCTATGTGTCTGGGCGTGCTAAGCTGCCTCAGTCGTGTGAGTCTTTGTGACCCCTTGGACTATAACCCGCCAGGTGTCTCTGTCCCTGGGATTCTCCAGACAAGAATACCAGAGTGAGTTGCCACGCCCTCCTCCAGGGGATCTTCCCGACCCAGGGATCGAACCCACATCTCTTTTGTCTCCTTCTTTGGCAGGCAAGAATTCTTTACCACTAGTGCCACCTGGGAAGCCCTGATACGCCTATGCCCCCTATAAAAATGTAAGCAGGAATGATTTTGCTCATTGCTGGATTTTCAGTGCTTCAAAGTATTCGGCATGGAATCAATAAATATTTGTTGACTATATGAATGGATGAGGGAGGGAGGAAGGGAAGGATTGAGGGAGGAGTTACAAGCTTTATGGAACTCTGAACTGAGTTATGAACAAAAAGCAGGGATCTCAGCTATGGACAGAGTATGAGTGAATTCTGAGCAAATGAAAAGTACGGCTGACAACAGAGACCAATGCGGAGGGAAAGCGAGGCAAACTGCTGAAAGTCTGGCGTGGCTGGCAGGACAGGGCATGTTGGGGACGGACAGGAGATGGCAGCAGAAGCAGTAAGAGGGCCGGTTCAGAAATGGCACTCAAGGCTAAGAATCTGCCTCCACTCTCTTCCCGAAAGCCGGGGGCTCCATCAAAGCAGGGCCACTGCACACAGATGCTCCCCTGTGAAGCGCACTCCTGCCCCCACTTCAGGCCCATGGTTACCTGGAGTATTTCAATGATCTTCAGCTTGGTGTCCATGACCATGATGTCCTCCTTCTCCGGCTCAGCCTGCTTCACGTTGCCCTCAGGGGCGGTGGCCGTGGGCGTCATGGGCAGGAAGCCTCCTCCCCGGAGCACCACCTGGGTCATCAGCTCTCCGACCCCATGGATGGACCGCATCACGTTACTGCCTAGGAAGGGCCAGGACAGACCCCAGTCACGAAAGACCCCTGGAGCACACCAGGCCAGGGGCAGGGGCTCTTCAGGACAAGTCATCACACACGTCTCTGTCCCAGTACATTCTATGACCCTGGGAACCTGATGGGCTAATCCCTATCAAAAATGCAGGCCTTACTATGGAAGACAGTATGGAGATTTCTTAAAAAACTAGGAATAAAACCATATGACCATATGACCCAGCAATCTCACTCCTAGGCATATAGCCTGAGGAAACCAAAATTGAAAAAGACACATGTACCCCAAAGTTCACCTTAGCACTATTTACAATAGCTAGAACATGGAAACAGCCTAGATGTCCATTGACAGATGAATGGATAAAGCAGCTCTGGTACATATACACAATGGAATATTACTCAGCCATAAAAACGAATGCATTGAGTCAGTTTTAAAGAGGTGGACGAACCTAGAGCCTATTATACAGAGTGAAGTAAGTCAAAAGGAGAAATAAAAATATCAAATACTGACAGATATATATGGAATCTAGAACGATGGTACTGGTGAATTTATTTGCAGGACAGCAATGGAGAAACAGACATAGAGAACAGACTTATGGACATGGGGAGAGGGGAGGAGAGGGTGAGATGTATGGAGAGAATAACATGGAAACTTACATTGGCATATGTAAAATAGATAGCCAATAGGAATTTGCTGTGTGACTCAGGAAACTCAAACCGGGGCTCTGTGACAAATTTGATCAGTTTCTGATCAAATTTCTAGAAGGGTGGGATGGAATGGGAGATGGAGGGGAGGGGACATGGGTGTACCTATGGCTGATTGTTGTTGATGTTTGACATAAAGTCACAAAATTCTGTAAAGCAATTATCCTTCAATAAAAAAAAAAAAGTGGCAAAAAAAAAAAAAAAAATGCAGGGTTTAAGGAAGTAGGTGAAAGAGTGTGGGTTTTGAAATTGCCCAAAGGAGCAATTTTATGTGTTAATTCACCTGCCCAATTGTATGGCCACCCACTGCATGCCTGCTGCTCTGCACAGAACTAGAAATGCAGGAGTTAACAAGACACATCCGGTGCTGCACCAACAGCCACCTGATCTTGAGGGTACTGTGCCACCCCGAGGGTCACTTTATTCAACTTTTATAAAATGAGAAAAACACAGCTCAACTGACAGGTTAAGTGGCAAAATGACTGAGCACAGGCCCTAACAGACAGTAGGATGCAAGTAAATGTACTTTTTCTATTCCAGCTGAAGAGACCAGTTGAACAATAATCCACACATGGGTACCTAGTGTGTGTCTATTACAACACTAAAACAGAGGAGAAAAACACATCAAGGCAGATTTTCCTACTCACAAATTGGAAACAGGACACCCAGACACAGTCTGGACTTCATTTACTCCTATACTAACATAACACTGAGAACATCATGGCACATCAAGAACAGTGAAAGCATATAAGCATTCCAGCTGTGAGGCAACCTTCAAACGGTGCCGTCAAATACGCAACTTCATATATACATGTAAAAATTGTTAATAATGTAATGTAGTAATGAATGTAATAATAATGTAAATAATAATGTAAAGTGTTAATAATCATTGACTCTGGGTCATGGGTCCAAAGGTGTCCACTCTACTATTCTTTCCACTTTTCTTTATATTTGAAAATGTTCATCATGAAAACTCAAGAAGAAAAGGACGAAGAAAGGCTGTGACATCTCGCGGTAATGCAACATCTCGCGGTAATGCAACATCTCGCGGTAAGCATGACAGAGGCGGGAGTCGGGGCAAGCGCGTCCCACGTGTGGGCACCGGCAGAGCCCTCTCCTCAGCTTCTCCACACTGTTCTCACCTTTATTCTCCTCTCCCTTCGCCATCTTGCTGATGGGGAAGATTGTGGTCACGTGCACACAGTCCAATATGGCCAGGAGGATTTTGGTTAATCGGAGAAGGTCAGAGAAGTTGTAGAAACCAAAGTATATGAGATTCCTAGCTAGGTTGACAACCTATTGTATTTAAAAGAGAGAGGGGGAAGATGGATTAATTAAACAGTATCCTTCAGTTCCATTTCAGGTGGACTATTTTATAAATGACTGATTCTGACCTTCTTTACTGTTAAGAGAAGGCATTTAATTTACTTGCAGTTTCTGATAAAATTTCATTTTGTTTCATAAGGAGAAAAAATAAGAAATGAAAACCTGCAAAACTACTGATCTGTTCTGATGACTGGTGAATAAAAAAACCAACCTCATCACTGGGTCTGTATAGCTTCCCAAAGATAATAGAGGGCAAGCCAAAGTACACCAAACAAGGACACAGATAACACGTAAGTGCTTGGAAGTCTAACCCCTAAAAAGGGAAACTGGTTGCAAAGAGAAATATTCAACTGAAAGGTGATAAGCATTTCTGTCCCTCAAACGACTAACCTATGACAGATCCTAAGCACAGTCTGGTTTCTTTCCTGTCACTTTTAATACAACGTATAGCGCATACATAATGTTCTATCATTTTACATGATTTCATTCACCATATGTATGTTTCTTACAAAATATACAGATCACTTCGCCATGAGTTACCTCAAACGTAAGCTTATTTTTCTCCTTATCAGAGAAAGGGAACCTCTGACACACCACATCTCTTAAATATTCCTCCACAAATTCCATGGTCTGAGCGAACCTCTCCTTAATTTCATCTTTGGAGGTTCCACTACTATCGTAGCTAAAAGGAAAGGAGAAAGAAAAGGCAATCAAAGGTCAAGTTCTTCCCAGTGAGGCCTTCCCTGTTTGCTTAACCCCTAAAGCCAGAACCACTCACCCCAACACTTTCCATCCTCCTGTCCCTATTTACTTTTCCTGCTCAGCAACCATCACTAATGTATATATTTCAGTCCTTTATCTTAGTTATCGTCTGTCTTTCCCCACAAGTGTAAACATAGTTTTCTCTTTTTTTTTCCTCTTTGGCCACGTCACACAGCATGTGGGATCCTAGTTGCCTGACCAGGGATTAAACTTGCGCCCCCAGCATTGGAAGCTGAGAGTCTTAACCACCGAACCACGAGGGAAGTCCAACATAGTTTTCTTGTTTATTCCCAGACAGATTCTTTAAGCCTGGCAGGCAGGAGTCACTTAAATATTTGCTGAATAAAATAGACAAACAATGTATAAAAGGGCAATCATACCATCTTTTACCTTCTTGAGGGAATAAATAACATTTGCTACCCTTAATTACATTTTCATTAAAAAAAAAAAAAAAAAAAAAAGACTTAGTCTTTCTTCTCTGATTGAACTAGACTTAACCTGACCATAAGTCCTTTGTCTTCTGCTACACAGAACACTGCAACTAAGACATTTTAAAGCAACACGAGGTCTTAACAGGGTGAAGGAGCCAGGCTCACTCATCAATGGCGATCTCAGAGGGGATCTCAGACCAGAGGCGGGCATATTTCACAGGGGTGACCTGCTCCTGGGGGTCTCGGTCCACATGCATGTGGAGCATGAGACGGCAGAAGGACGCCCGCAGGTCGTAGGGCAGGTTCTCGTCGGACATGCAGCGGAGAATGAGATCCACGTCCAGCTGGCCTGAGATCTCGTTGATGGCAAGGTACTGGCGGTCCAAGCACATCCTTGCAAAGAGGTTCAGCTGGTACCTGAGAAAAGGAAAGTTGCACAGAGCTCACACTTCCTGAAACACACAGCAGGAGAGTCAGAGGAGGGGCCCAGATCTCATAAGAGTGATATATGGCCACGTGAACCTATACATCAACACTCTTCACCTGCTTGTGTACACATAAGTCTGACTTCTGTACCCGGCAGAAAAATAAACAGTTCAAGCCATGCCAATAGTCACACATGTCTACCCTGTGTGGTAGTACCTACATGGCTAGTTGATTCCATTCTGCCCTTATTTTATAAAATGGGGGAGAAAAAATGAAAAATCATTTTCATTAGGGTGAAAATGATTTATCTATTTCCTTAGTTATGCCTTTTAAAAAACATTTCTTTGGCTGTGCCTGGTCTTAGTTGGGGCACAAAGGATTCTGAGTTTTGACTGTGGTATGCAAACTCTTAGTTGCGGCTTGTGGGATCTAGTTCCCTGACTAGGGAACGAACCCGGGCCCCCCACATTGGGAGCTCAGAGTCCTAGCCACTGGACCAGCAGGGAGGCCCTACTTTAGTTTGGCTTTTATACAGCACATTAAACACCACAAAGGAAATGGTAAAGGTTTCAGACCTTCACTGAGTCTACTTAGAAATTTTATGTCAGTTTCGGGGTCTTATCTCATACAGCTCTGCTCTTTGACTTCACACACATGTGAAAAACATAGTGGAAAAAGTAGGGGACTCCTCGAAATGTCTTAAGGTTCCTCCTCACCCAACTGCATGTGATCTCTGTGAAGTTCCAAATTTGGTCTATTACATGCTCATAACATCAACAAAAATTAAACAGTATCACAATATTCAGAGAGCGCAAAGACAAAGAGAAACAAAAGTTCTCATTTACAACCCGTGAGAGTATGCACCAAAATATCCAATCTAGGATTGCTTGCTTAATGAGTTTAAAATATGCATACACCCCGATCTCATAATTTCCTGGTGTGGAATGGAAATTCCTACATACACGCACCAATTTGAACAATGATGTTCCCTGATACGAAAAACTAAATTGTGGCACACAATGAATTCAAACTGAAAAGAAAATGTTGGCAAAGTAATAAAGGGAATAACATTCAGCAGTCAAAATTAAAGAAATGGACCCACCACCATTAGCATGAATCCATTTCAGACACAATATTGAATAAAAAGGGCAGGTTTCAGAGCAAAACTCAGAATATGGAACCATTTATACAAAATTTTAAGGCTCAGTAAAATACTATGTGTTATTTATGAATGCACAGAAATGTAAAATATAAACATACATAGAGTGCGGAAGGTCACCCACCACCTGCATGAATGGAGAGAACAAACTACAGGAGGGTCACAAAGGGCATTGGAACTGCAAAGTTTTGTTTTTATTAAAAAATGCTGCCAGCACTTCTCCGTCCATCTCCTGTTTTCTTTTCTTTTTAAAGTGTTTACTGGTTCCCTTCCCTTGAGGTGGCAGAGTCAACATGTCTTACAGCTGGGACCAAGGAAACACCAGGATGGAGGTGGAAACCAATCAACACAGCAGAGACAGTACTGCCAGGTTCTCACTGTCTGAGGAAGGAGTTGTGGATACAAGGGGTGAAGGTGAGAATAACCCTGTGGTGTTGGAGTGGAGTTGAAAGTAGTGATGTGAACTCATGCTTTTTATTACATTCATATACATTAATACAGAAACAAATGTGTGTGTGTATGCAGACAGAGACATCAACAGATGTGTGTATACACATACAGATTTCTTAGCTCTGCCTGTTAAAGTTCCATGAGGTTGGCATTACTGTCTCTGTTTTGCAGATAAAGGAACTGGGACATAGAGGACCAAAGTCAAAAAGTTAGTACGTATCATTGCTATATTTCAAATGGATAACCAACAAGGACCTACTGTATAGCACATGGAACTCTGCTCAATGCTATGCGGCAACCTGGCTGGGAGGGGAGTCTGGGGGAGAATGCGTACGTGTACATGCATGGCTGAGTCCCTGACAGCAATGCAACTATCATATTATTAATCAGCTATACTCTAACATAAAATGAAAAGTTTTTTTAAAAAGTCAGTATGTACTACACGCCAGTCAGGATGGCTGCTATCCAAAAGCCTACAAGCAATAAATGCTGGAGAGGGTGTGGAGAAAAGGGAACCCTCTTACACTGTCGGTGGGAATGCAAACTAGTACACAGCTGCTATGGAGAACAGTGTGGAGATTTCTTAAAAAACTGGAAAGAGAACTGCCATATGACCCAGCAATCCCACTTCTGGGCATACGCACCAAGGAAACCAGATCTGAAAGAGACACGTGCACCCCAATGTTCATCGCAGCACTGTTTATAATAGCCAGGACATGGAAGCAACCTAGATGCCCATCAGCAGATGAATGGATAAGGAAGCTGTGGTACATATACACCATGGAATATTACTCAGCCGTTAAAAAGAATTCATTTGAATCAGTTCTAATGAGATGGATAAAACTGGAGCCCATTATACAGAGTGAAGTAAGCCAGAAAGATAAAGAACATTACAGCATACTAACACATATACATGGAATTTAGAAAGATGGTAACGATAACCCTATATGCAAAACAGAAAAAGAGACACAGAAGTACAGAACAGACTTTTGAACTCTGTGGGAGAAGGCGAGGGTAGGATGTTTCGAGAGAACAGCATGTATATTATCTATGGTGAAACAGATCACCAGCCCAGGTGGGATGGCATGAGACAAGTGCTCGGGCCTGGTGCACTGGGAAGACCCAGAGGAATCGGGTGGAGAGGGAGGTGGAAGGGGGGATCGGGATGGGGGATACATGTAACTCCATGGCTGATTCATGTCAATGTATGACAAAATCCACTGAAATGTTGTGAAGTAATTAGCCTCCAACTAATAAAAATAAATGAAAAAAAAAAAAAACCCACTAAAAAGTCAGTATGTAGAGAGGTGATCCCACAGCCTGACTCGTAACTACTACAAACTACATCCACGTGCTACACTGTGTAGGGACCAACAACTGTGAGAGGGGGCTGATGCAAACACTCAGCTTCCTTGTACCAAGCCACGCCCCAGTATCACTGCCCTACTACGTAAGTATCGATGACAGCTTACACTCTACAGACTCCTGAAATACACATGTGTCTTTCTGATGGGCTGTCTCATGAGGGCATCACAGGACGCCCGTGCACGGGCCCGCGCACCTGTAGTAGCCAAGGACGTCTCGGTCTTCCTTCTGGCCCTCCTTGGCATCCTGAGCCAGCTCCCTGACGCTCTTACTGCGAACCTCCTTGTTGCTATCCCTCCAGAAGAGCCATACTTCTTCCTCATCCTCTCCTGCCTCCAGAGCGTTCTCTCCAGTAGAAACGCCTTCAAATTCGAAACGGGAGAGCACCAACCTGAAAACGTAGGAAGAGGCAGGAAAACTCATTATGTCTGAAATCCTCACTTGTCACTAATCAACTATATTTGTGCGCTGACCTCCAGCTGTGCTTTCAGCACACACACACAGAAAGCCACTTCGTTCTCCCTTTGGCAGAACCACAGGAAGAGATAAACATCGACTTCTTCATATACTTTAGCTCAGGTGTACCCCACTAGGGCGACTGTGTCTCCCCAGGGAACGCTTGGCAATGTCCAGAGACATCTCTGGTTGTCCCAACTAAATGGGAGAGGTACTGCTGGCATCCACGTACACACAGGAAGATTGCTGTATTTCCTGCAATGCGCAGGACAGCACCCACAGCACAGAACTGCATGGCCCCAAATGTCAAAGGCCAAGGTTGAGAAAGTCAGCATTCAGCCCAAGCTCAAAATTAAGTTATGCACGAGACCCTCCCCCCACCCCCAAATCACAAGTTTAGGGCATAATTTAGTGTTTTTAAAAAACATTTCTTTTTTTAACATTTATAATGTACTGGCAGTATATGCTCCCCTGCTACAAATGAATCAACTACTACTTTCCAAACTTCTGTGGACCAATGAACACTTTTTGAATAGTGGTGATTTCACAAGCTCTTCCCTACAATGTCTTAATATTGACAATGAATTATCTCCTTTAAAATTTAAACCTGATGATCTTAAGTGGAGAACTTTCAACTCTTAAAATGAAATCAAGGGTGTGTAAGATGCTCCCCAGTAGCCCACATCACTTTCCAATCAGTAAGCAAAGTAAGTGACATCACCATACAGAGGAGGTCACCACAGCAAAAGCAAATCCAGTAACTCCTCTAACCAAGATGTTAGCATGAAGACAATCAAAGGCTGGCCACCCTGACTTCAGAAACCAAGGGGCTGGGTTTAATTCCCCACGGCACAGACAACCACTGAGGCACACGCCCTCCATCTAAATCCCGTTCTCACCTTTATATTCACTCCCCGACCCCCACTCACTTGGTCTCAATGAGGATGTCGGCATTGGTTGGATTCAGCACGGCTTTACATATCAGTTCCTGAGTCACTGGAATGGATTTGTTCATGGACACGCAGAGGTCAGAGAGGTAATCTAAGAATCTGTGGAGAAACAGAAACCAAACCAAATGCTTTTTGTAGCCAGAGCAAGGGTTAGGTCTTGGGGACGTGGCTCTCCCTCCAGAGGATAGACCCAAGTTACCTTTTACCAGAAGTCAGAGGCTTTGGGTTTTAGTGTCTGTGTTCATAGCATCACCAGTTACCCAGACCCGGGAGGGAGGGAAGAGAAAGAGAAAGGAGGGAGGAAGGGAGGGAGGGGAGGAAGGAGGGGAAAAGAGAGAAAGAAAGAAAAGCACAAGAAGGATGGGAGTGACTGCTGTGAGGAAGAGGTGATGAGGCAAAAATGAACAGAAGAACCAACCAAGTAAGATCGCATAAGGAAGACATGGTGATGATGCTGGGTACCCAGAGTGGGAACAGGTCTGATGTTTGAGGCCTAAATCAGAATCCTGGCTCCGGTTCATATCCCGCTACATTCTGAGATGTACTGTTACTTGGGGGAAATTATTTAACCTAACCATGTTTCAGTTTTCTCATCGATAAAAATGGGTAACCTTTAACCCCAGAGGGCTCTTCTGAGGATTAAATGAACTAATTCATGTAAAGTGCTTACTCATTTCAGTCCCTGGGATATGAGAAGGGTCCATAAGATGTTAGTTGTTTTTATAGGTGGGAGGAGTCAGTTTCATAATAACACCTTCAGCTCTCTAGCATCACTGTTTCTAATATCCACACTGTAAACTATTTCCCACTTCCCCTGACATGGGGTGGCTCTTAACTAAAAGGAGAAGAAAAGAGAGAGAAAAGTGTATGGGAGAGTGGGATCTGTAAGAATGCAATATCTGACAGAATTCACTACTGTAAATACACACACTCAGGTAACAACTACGTGTGCAAAAGACTTACTGGTATTTGGGGAAGTTGTGACTGGTCATCACAGGGTGCTACAGAGTGAATGAGGGGCTGATAGCTGTCACTTACATATAAATGCCAGGCACTTGACATGTATTTATCTTCATATAATTTTCATAACAACTCATCTAGCAGATGAGGAGGTTAAAGCTCAAGGTCACCAGCTGGTAAACTCTGGAGCCAGGATTCTACCCTGGTCTCATTTCCACACCACGGTCTTTCCATGACTCAAAGTGCCTCTCAAGACCTGCTCAATCAAGACCTGGGGCCGAGCAGGCCCAAACAAAGGACATCTAATTTAAAAAAAAAACCACACTGTGACTAGCTCAGTGCCTGCATCCTCAACACAGGGACACCTTCTGCCGATCAGCCCCACCTCCGCCTCACCTGGGCTCCCTGTTCTTCCGCACCAGGCTGACGAAGGTGTCGATCTCCGCCGCGGTGATGTGTTTTTCCAGGAGTTTGCGATTATTGTGCAGCAGGGCGGTGATAGTGTCTTCGGCCAGCACGTCGTAGCCAATCTGCTTCTGCATGAAGCCGAACTGCTTGGCTATGTACTCCTTCGAAGGGAGGAGAGAGAGGTAAGCAAGGAGGGTAGGAGGCAGTGTGGTGAGGCGCAGAGTAATGGAAGGGGCAGCAGCCCCTGAGGAGAACTACTCCCCTTGAGGAAAATCACAGGGGCGCGTCCTTCCCCAACTTCCCAACCCAGGGCGATAGCCGCAAACTCTCTCACATCCTTTAGTTTACTAAACCTGCCACACAGGGATCACTAAGTAACGCATCCTGTATTTACAGATGGGCATTTTATTAAGTCCACAGTATAAATTTTAATGTGGTGACTTATTTTTCTAAAGGTCAAGAGTTGTTTTCCAGCTCTGATTTTATTACTCATTCAAGAGGATTAAACTGTGCCTCACTGCCCTGTGTTGCTGAATAAACATGGTTAAGTCTACCCGGATATTTTGAACAATGTTATTACTCTATTGTGTTTTCCTTATCTGGGATGAAAATTAAAGTCAGATTGGTAGTTAGAAATATGTGAAGAAGTGAAGTGAAAGTCACTCAGTTGAGTCGAACTCTTTGTGACTCCTTGGACTATACAGTCCATGGAATTTTCCAAGCCAGAATACTAGAGTGGGTAGCTGTTCCCTTCTCCTGGGGATCTTCCCAATTCAGGGATTGAACCCAGGTCTCCAGCATTGCAGGAAGATTTACCACCAGCTGAACCACCAGGGAAGCCCAGGAATATGTAAAACAGTCAATTACATTCACAGAACATATGAAAACATCTCTGACTTCTCTTTTGGGATCAGACATGATGTCCCATTGAAATATAATGCCAGGAAGCCTCTTGTAAATACTTTGTTGTTATTCAAAGATATTTTCCCTGTCCAAGATAGACTGCTTGCTCAAAGTTCAAAAGGCCCTGGAAACTTGGTTTCATTTTAATTCATTAATTTCAAAGTCTTAAAAGTGACTAAGGACTAACAGAGTAGACGTGGGCCACTTTTCAGCCCTCACTAAGGATGCATGTCTGAGAATTCATCAGTCCCCAGGGATATGTCAGTACTACTGCCAAAAGGCACAGGGTGCATAAAAAACCGAGCCAAGACACCCACCCCAACAGCAACAAGAAGGACTGGTCCAGTCCTCTGATGAACAAGCAAAAGGTCCTGTCACACATTATAGATTCTGACGCACTGTCATTGGAAGAGAATAAAATCTCTTTAGCACTAGTATGGTGTACGTATGGTACTCACACGAGAGGTGGGTTTAAACCAACCACAGTGCCCAATGGCAATCTATGCTAACGAATAAACACAGCATCGCCAGTGTGTGATGCTTTATATCTAAACAGTAGCAAAGGCAAAGTGAACGATCTAGAAATACTGGGTTGACCAAAAGTTTGTTCGGGTTTTTCATAACGTTTTATGGAGAACTCAAGCAAGCTTTTTGGCCGGCCCAATACTTGCTAAGGAAGTTGTATCTAATACCACAGAGCACTGCTTAGGACCAACACTGTTTTTATGATGACATACAAAAAACTTTCACTACAGAGAACAGTTTAAATTTAAAGGCCAGATATAGCGGCGGTCAAAACTTAAAAACAAAACCTTTTGTAACACACAGCAGGGACTGGAGTCCGTATTATAAGAAGCATCACCGTGCACTTACAGTAGTTTATGGAACGCAGGGTTTCTTGACCTCAGCAGTACCTACTGACTTCCTGGACTGGATAATTCTTTGTTTGGGGTGGGGGGACTGGGCTGGGCTTGCCCAGATGTTAAATAGCATCTGTGGCCTCTATCCATTTCACGCCAGTAGCATTCCCAAGCTGTGACACCCAATAGCATCTCCAGACATTTCCACACGCCCTCCTGGCCCAGGGTGGGGTGGGGGGGTGGCGAAATTGCTCCCAGTTAACAACCACTGACATAGTGATTCCTCAGCATCTCCAGGTGTTTGGAACCCTCACAGAGGTTTAATTCATAGAGAGACTATATTGTTTGTGTTTGGGTGTTTAATCTGATGACAATAGATGATGACTTAGAATGTCTAAAACACGAGCCAGAACCAAAGCGAAGAGGAAGTTACCAGCAGAGATGCAGGGAATGGATGGGGCAGGAAAAAAAGATTTCACTCAATTTCCAATAAAAGCACATGGAACCATTCATTGCACCCTTACACCTTCCAGGAATGTGCCGTAAGAAATACTGTACATGCTCAATGTTATGTGGCAGCCTGGATGGGAGGGGAGCTTGGGGGAGAATGGATACATGTCATGTACGGCTGAGTCCCTTTGCTGCCCACCTCCAACTATCCCAACACTGTTAATCAGCTATAATCCAGTATAAAATAAAAGTTAAAAAAAATACTGTACTTGTAATATCAACGTCAAAAAAAGAAAAAAATCTCATTCCAAGGATGCTGTAGAACGAGAATTTTGATGAATCCTTCTCAATTCACACATCTTCCCAGGCTTGCAAAAAAAGTTTCCTTTTGAAGAGCAAATTGAACAATGAACTAGTCTCTAGCCACTAAATAAATATATACACGTGACTCTTAAAACTCATTGAGGAAAGTAAGTGAACTCGAGGGAGGACGCTGTCCGGCCCCTCCCGGGGTCCTCGATGCCCACCTGGTTCTTCCTGTAGTCCTGCTGGGAGTGTCTCAGGACCCGGTAGCAGAGGCGGCAGATGTGTCTGAAGGGTGCGTGCCGCTGGTCTCCCAGCTCCTCCAGACGCAGCATCGGGCCATCACCACAGTCTGTGAATGGGGCCTGTAACAGCTTGAAGATCTGTTTGTGCAAAGAATGAAAACTGCCATCACCTACTGTTTTAACGGCCAAGCCTCCTGTGGAAAGAACAGAACCTCAAGGGTGAGTGGACTACATAGGAAAGTCTCTCTGTCTAAATGCTCATGAACCTGACATCTGTGTTCATTCCGTCAACTGGGACAGGATCCTTGGTGAACTCAGTCTTCCTGGACGTACCTGGTCCTCAAATACTTGAAAATGTGGAGTTTCCAGCAGTGCTTGAGAACACAGACTCTGGAATCAGTAGATTCTAGGTCAAAATTACACTTCTTCATTACTGTTCTACAGGTATACATCATGGTCAAGGTAACCTTCAGTTTTCCCAGCAGTAATATGGAGAGAATAACACCTAGCTCACAAGGGTGTTATAATGATGAAAGTAGATAGTAACTGTCAGGTCATGAGAATAGTGCTCACCACAAGTGCTGAATAAAGGCTCCGCCACTGAATCACAGTTTCAGACCCTACAGGTATCACTATTGTGTAAAACCACACGAGCCTTAAGCCAGAGGTCTAACTTGGGAGTCATCACATCAAACAGCAGGGCATAATTCATTTCAAGACTTGAAACTCTTGTTGGAACAGGATGAAGTATTAATGAATTTGGTCCAACCATAGTTTAAAAGGAGAAAGAAATCTCAAATCCAAGTTCCTATGGATAATTATAGGACTTATAACTTGCATGTTTTTCTTTTGGCTCTAGTGGCCAGCAATTTCCAAGCCAAGCTTGCGGCCCCATCTCCAACAGTTTTAGAGAACTATATGGTATACATTTCTGTGTGTTTCATCCACCTTGGATCTGTTACTTTCCTCCCTCTAATTCCCTTATACTCTAGTTTATTTAAATTTATACCAAATTACATCATACACGTATTTTCTGTGAACTAACTTCGTTTTCTACTCATTCTTTATGGAAAGATTTTTTGGTGATTCATAGTGGTCCTTATAAGAGCCTCTAAAGGCCTTCTGAGTTTATCATACACTCCAAATCTCCCAGATATATTAAATAATCTTAAAGATGCACTGCCCTTGATATTATTTGTGAGGAAAATAAACCTGTCAACTGCAATTCTTGTTGGCGTTCCCAAAAGGTAAATTTTCACACAGCTGATAGTCAATATGTGTGTTAACAATCAAGTGAACTATCAAACTGTGACAAGATGCAGGAAACTTACTAAGTGAAAAAAAGTCAATCTGAAAAAGGTACATAGGGTATGATTTATGATTCTAACTGTTAAAATGTGACGTTCTGGAAGAGGCAAAACTGTGGAGAGAATAAAAAGATCAATGGCTAGTTGCCAGGGGCTGGGGGAAAGGGAGGGACAAATAGACAAAGCAGAGGGGATTTTTAGGGTGATGAAGCTAGATGATATGGTAGTGATGGATCGTACCGTAATACACTGGTTCAAGCTCACAGCATGTACCACAGCAGGAGTGAACCCTAATGGAAACTATACACTTTGGGCAATTGTGGTATGCAGTGTAGTGTCATCAGCTGTAACAAATGTACCCCTCTGGTGGGGATGCTACTAAGTGCGGAAGTTGTATGTGTGTATGAGGTATGGGAATTCTTTATACTTTCTACTCACTTTTGCTGTGAACTTAAAACTGCTCTAAAAAATTGTCTGTTTTTTTTTTTTTTTTAAGTCAATAGATCAAGGCTCCCCAGTAGAAATCATCTACATTCCTTTATAAGACCAGTGATAATACGGATTCTTCCTAGAGCCAAGCTGGTATGTCACCTCTCACTGACCTGCTTGAGAATATTCTGTTCTCTCATGAGCTTCTGCCGTTCTCTGTTGGGCTTGGAGAAGACCACTTCAAGAACATCTTGACCGGAATTGGTTCCGCCAGTGACGAAGTAAACCAAGTCTTCCAGCAGCTTGGTTACAGATCTTAGGAGTAAAGAAGCAATTAGACATGGTAAGTGTTTGATGTGTAACAGATCAAAACCACCATGAAAGATTTCAGGCTTAAGCAACCAGTCACAGAGAAGGAAACCCATTCTTCCCAGTTTCCTTGAAATTGTCAATTAAGGCCAATTACCAGTAAGCGTGAAACAGAGACAGTATTTCACTGTCCACAAAAAGATTATTGCCTTCATAAAATATTAGACATTACATTTTATCTCAGATAAACCAAGAGACCCTGGTTCAATCTCTGGGTAGAAAAGATCCCCTGCAGAAGCAAATGGCAGCCCACTCCAGTATTCATGCCTGGAGAATCCCATGGACAGAGGAGCCTGGTGGCCTACAGTCCATGGGGTTGCAAAGAGTCGGACATGACTGAGCAACCAATACACACAACCTCCACCACTGACAGTAAGGTAGTTCCAAAGACCAAGCTGGAGGCAGGAAAACAGAGAAGGAAGGAGATCTGTACTGTTTAGAGACCTTCAGAATAGTGACAGCAACTATTGAAAACCACAAGTTGAAGCCACCCCTAAGTGCTAAGGCCTGGCGCTCTTCCACAGAGCTCTTCAGAGCACTCCTTTCTCTGCCAGGGATTTTAAAATCCACGGTGGGTGAGAACGAGCATGTGCGGTTCTTGCAGGGAGCCCTCACCTTCTTTCATTCTGGGTGATGGTGCCCTTCTCCAGTTTGCCCGCTATGGAGCCCAGCACCTTGCTGGCATCATTGGCAAAGTCCAGGTCCCGAACCTCAGCAGGAGAGACTGGCACTATGGCAAAGGCTTCCTTGTCCTCCTTCACGGGAGAGGTGCCAATCTGAAATGAAAGACGGGCTTTGTGGGAGAGTCTACTGCCTGCAATGCAGGAGACTCGCGTTCAATCCCTGGGTCGGGAAGAGCTCCTGAAGAAGGGCATGGCAACCCAACTCCAGTATTCTTCCCTGGAGAATCCCATGGACAGAGGGGCCAGGCGGGCTACCATTCATGGAGTCGCAAGGAGTAGGACACAATTGAGTGACTAACACTTTCACTTTCTACTGGATTGAGAGGGGAAGATATTACTCAAATGCTAGATTTATGGAACTCTGGGCAATTAAACTTGGAGCTCTCTTGCTGTTAAATAAACTGGACACAGAAAAACACCTGAAAAGATGAACCTCAAAATGTCAACAGTTGTTAGCTCTAGAGGTTTGCAATAGGAAGAAAAGTAAGACAGGAAATGGGGTAGTACTATGATTTTATACTTCATTTGTTACAGAGCACATCTGAGATATTTGTAATTTAAAAACATACTTATATATTCATAGGGAAAAAGCAAATATACAAAATGGTAATTATTGATCCTGAGAGTATTCTAAGGGTAGATGCTGTACCATTCTTTCAACTTTTCTGTATACATCACAATGTTCATGGAAATAGAAGAAAAAATTCCAATAATCTTCCCCATCACCAGAAAGTATTATGAGAGTATTATTTCATTTTTTAAACAGAAAAACCCTATGTCTGTGAATATATGCTCTACGATCCTAGAGAAGGTCAGAAAGGAGGGGTAGGCTTCAGGGGGAGAGAAATTAGGTTGGAAGAACTTTTGAGAAATAAAAGTGCATATTTAAATACATGAAAAAAAAATAAATACATGAAGAAATAAATAATAAAGACTGGAGGAAACCAACTAGGTATGTGATGTACCTCAAGGTACAAGCAAACATTCCCTCAGCCAAAATCAGGCTCCAGACAGACAAGAAATCCAGACAATTGCTCAACCTTTAGGGCAGAAGCCATGAAATAAAAGAAAAGGTTCTAGTTATTTCAAAGCCCTGGCCCTGCTTTACCCAGGTCCCTTGGAAATAATTCTTTCATCACATACAAGTTTGTCCACAACCACACTCTTGCCAAAGCAACAACTATTTCAGGGATCCATACGCCCCCGTCTGCCCTCAAAGGAGCCCTTTCATCAGGAATCATGAGACCGAGAGAGACAGCCAAGCTTGTGGACTTACTTTCAGCATCACGGGTTTTTCTTCTTCCTTGTCAATGGGGATGTTTGTGCTGTGAACCCAGGTATTAGTACACAGGTGTCGGAGTCGGACATAGGAGTTTCTAAAGGGAAGAAAAAAGGACTTCAGGGACAGGACTACTGAGGTTCTCTATAGCCAGTGGCCTAGAATACATCCTATAAGAATAAAGCAAGGATACCAAAACGGTTTTCTCCTACATATAGTGGACAACATAAACTTAAGAGCAAATGGTTCTGGTCCACTATACATTCTGATGTATCTACAACTGCACATCATTCATAACGACTCTCATGTGACTGTGTTGTGCTGTATTTCTAAATGCAGGCATGCTTCATCTTACTGCATTTTGTTTTCTTGCCCTTCACAAATACTGTGTGTGTGTGTGTTCTCCTTCCAAATTCACAGTCTGTTCATCATGCAAGTCTGTCAGTTCCATTTTGGCAATAAAGTATTTTTCAATTGAGATATGTACACTGTCTTTTTAAACATAATGCTGTTGCACACTTCATATACGACTGCACTGGGAAACCCGAGAATTTGTGTGACTCACTTTACTGTGATATTCACTTTTTTGCGGTGGTCTGGAACTGAATCTACAACCTCTGAGGTATGCTGTGTATAAAATTACACCCCATGAATGACTATCTCAGAACGAACTGAGCATGAGACAAGAGTAACAGGAGGTATTTACTGAGTATCTATTAGTGCTTCTCGTGAGAGATAAAGCAGTAATGGAGCTACTCATATACATCAATAAAGGAAAAAAGGGTGTCATAAAATGTGTGAAAGAAAATATAAATGAAAATTTAATAATCTTGTGTGACAGAAAGTCTTCTGAAGCACATAACAAGATTTCTAAACCTCAAAAGTAAAAGATGGATATGTCTTATTACATAGTTTAAATTTTACATCTTCCATACAGCAAAAATTTCTTGAAGTTTAAATTTTTCAAACCCATCATGAAAAAAATTGAAAGAAAAATGACCTGGGAAAATAAAAGATGAGTGTACAGAATAAAAGAGTATTCATCCAGATATATAAAGAGATTTTGAAAAACAGTAAGAAAAACAATCATGAATACTGGAAATGAAAATGGAACCTGTACACAAACCAGTAATTTAATAAGGAAACTTAAGTGACCAATAAACATCCAAGTACATATTCAACTTTCTCAATTAATACAAATTAAAACAATATATCACTTTATTATATTATATTCCAAAGATCTTGGAGTTTGGATCTCCCCCAGTGCTTAGAAAGATGAGTTCTACACACTCATGGGAAGAGTGTCAACACCTTAAACTCTGGAAGAGAGTCTGGCACTTTGTATAACATGTTTGAAATGCATCTATCTTTTCACCTAGCAATCTCATTTTTATATTTCTTCTTTAAGAGATTACAGCACAGGTACTAAATGAAGCATAAAGATATTCAAGAAAGCATTATTTATAATAGTAAAATCTTCGCATGCCCTGCATTGGCAGGTGGATTCTTTACCAGTAGCGCCACCTGGGAAGTCCAAAAACTTATGAACTACCCAATGTTTCAGTAATGAAATAGTTAATTATAGTATATAAGACAGAATAGTACACTCTTTAAAATGGTTACAATTGATATTCATTTACTTGGATATATGAACAGGACATATTGTTCAAAGGAAAAAAAATGCTAAAAATAGCTTATGATTCATTTGTGATAAATAATATACAGGTTATCTGTGTGTCCAGAGACCTGTCTAAAACTACAGAGAAACAAAATATTTCTCATAGTTATCTCTGAATGGTTAAATTTTACGTAAGTTTTTTTCTTTTTACTTCCCAGTTGGTTCTCCATGAGATTTTAAAATATTTTTTAAAATATTTAAAAATATTTTTTGTTATTTCTTATACGGTATTTTTTAAACTAATTTTTATTGGCGCATAGGTGCTTTACAATGTTGTAGTATAGCATAGCATACAATGTTGTAGTATAGTTTCGGCTGTATAGCAAAGTGAATGAGACACACACACACACACACACACGTATCTCCCCTTTTTTAGATTTCCTTCCCATTTAGGTCATGACAGAGAACTGAGTAGGGTCCCCTGTATTATATATTAAGTTCTCATTACTTACCTGTTTTATATAGAGTAGTGTGTCATTTCTTTTTACAGTGAGCATGAATCATTTCACAATTTCTCTTTTAAAGAAGTAATCATGCACTTAAGGAATCCACAGTAGCATTAACGAGATGAGATGAAAGCACAACAAATGTAAGTAACAGGAGATGGACATTAAAAAGCATTAAAATGGGAAACAGTCAAGGTAAGTACTGAAGGACTTTTAAAGGAAGACATTAAGGAGGCTTTAGAGTCATGGAATACACAGTTCTTTTAAGAGGACACTTAAGTTGGAACTTAAAATACTGGAGGGACCAGGGCAGGCAGGGGAGCATGGAAGTGATTTGCATTACAAAAAATTCTAAACAATAGCATCCCAAGTTCCTGGGAAAGAGGCAAGAAAGAGGCATGTTGAAGCAGTCACATCTCTTTAGTGGATTCTCTGCCTTTCTTCACTTTAACTGGCTTGAACATTGCAAGTGATACTGACTTTGAATAGCATGAATATAAATTAAACAACATGCACAAGAAACTTGACAGAGATTTGCATTTTTTCTTCTGAGGAACTCGGATTCATTTTCTTATTCTCAAAGTTTAAGCAAAGCTTGGGTTTTAGCTTTTAATTGGATGACTGATTACATTCTAGAGTTGTATGTCAAAGTTCATGTAAAATACCAAGGACATTCTATCTATTCATTTAAAGTCTCATCCCTAATCTTTAGTTCAAAAGTCAGGACAATTTCAAAAGAGCCACAAAGCTGGATGCTCTCCTAATGTTTATTTAATGCATTTCATTTGCGTATATTGCAATTTTATTATCTTGTTTATTACATCCAGGATTTGCCACTATCCCTTTTATTTTGATTGGAAGGATTTTTTTAACCAATGACTGTCATAAAAAGTTCTTTACTGGTAATATTTCAGGTACTTTCATGTATCTACCCCCAGATTTTCTGATCTTCAAAAAAATAAAATTTAGCACTGCTTTAAGATGAAGGGAAATGAGTGTGTACTCCTACAAACAGTTTTTTATGACTGCCCTGAATCAGCGAAGAAGAGGCCCTGTTCACTTCTGGCTCTGAGGTTGGTGGGCAAGGGCAAGAACAGATAAAAGTTTGGAAAGCTAAGACCAAGTGCAAGATCAAACTGCTAATGAACACACTCGTAGACCATGCCAGACAGTTTTTGCAGGGAGCACACAAGGCTTCCCTTGCTTAAGAGTTTACAATCAGTCTGTCTGTGGACAACTGCCCACAAAGAATGTTTTCCAACAGAGAAACGGTAATGAATCAAGGGGATAGAGAAGCAGGGGTCTAGAGCCAACCAAAGCTGTTTGGCAAGCTGACCTGTTGACCAAGTTCAAATTTCCCCTTCCCATGGGATCATGGGGATTTCCAACCCACTGGGGAATGTGGCCAACTGGCACCTGATTCCTATTCACCAAGGGGATGTCATGAAATATTTGATGGCTATTTTATATCACATGGTTCTCTTCTTTGCTATCCCTTACAAAATAAAACACATAGCAAATAAAATAAAAGTCATTCCCTTGTCTTCCAGGTGCCTAAAAAAATCCACTCAAGAACTTCCAGAATAGAGAATACAACATACAGAAAAGTACTTAACAGAAATGCAACGGGATTCTACAGTCCCTATCTCTATCTAGGCAGTCAGTGAGAAAGGATACTTTACAAAAGTTATCTATCCTACTCCAAACCATATTTTTAATGACCTCAAAATCAATCAAAGACCTAAGTGAAAAGAGCACAGCTATAAAACTCTCAGAAGAAAACACTAGCATCAATCTTTGTGACCTTGTATTAGGCAACAGTTTCTTAAGAAACCAAAATCATTAGCAAGCAAAGGAAAAAGTGCATAAACTAGACTTCGACTAAAAATTAAAAGCTTCTGGGGTTCACAAGACACCATCAAGAAAGTGAAGAAATCTACAGAATGGGAGAAAATACCTGCAAATCTATCTGGTAAGGGGTTTGGAATAAAGAACACTAACAACAATAATGAAAAGAGACATAACCCATTTTTAAGTGCAAAAAATAATAGGCAAAGGATCTTAACAGATATGTCTCCAAAAATGATATATCAATACAAATGGCCAATAAACACATGAAAAAATGAAAAGACTATCAACATCATTAGCCATCAGGGAGATTCAAGTCAAAACCACAATGAGATACCACTGCCCACTGACTAGGATGTCTCAAATATTTAAAAAAAAGACGTAAACAAGCATTGGAGAGAAACAGAGAAATTGGAACCCTCAGACATGGCTGGTGAGAACACAACACCCTAAATGTAAAACTGGAAGTTCCTCAAAAGGTTAGACATACAGTTACCACATGACCCAGTAATTCCACTCCTAGGTTACAGGCTCATGAGAAAAGAAAATGTATTCACACACCAGCCAGAAAAAGGAAAATAACCCAAATGGCCATGAATTAATAAGTCAATCAATAAAATGTGCCATAACCATACAATGGAATATTATTCAAGAATAAAATGAAGTGAATACATGCTACAAAATGGATGAATCTTAAAAAAAAAAAAAAAAAAACACAGCACTAAGTGAAAAAAGTCAGTCACAAAAAGCCACATGTGATTCCATTATATGAAATGTCGGGTAGATCAATCGAGACAGAATGTAGCTTAGTCTAAGACAGGGGAATGGAGGATGGAGAAATGAGCGTGACGGCTAACAGGTACAGGGCTCCTTTTTACAGTGATGAAATTTTTCTTAAAATCTATTCTGATGATGGCTGCCCAATTCTGCTAATCTAATAAAAATCAATGAATCGCGCACTTTAAGCAAGTGAGGTGTATGATACATGAATTGTATCTTAATAAATCTGTTACATTTCTTTAGAAGCAGTCTACATCGGGACAAACTTGGGAGTAAGTGAAGCTGTGCACATATTTGGGATCTAATTGGAGGACATCTTCAGTTTTCCCCAGATTCTCAAGGCGTTCACAACCCAGCAGAGGGCAGGAACCAGTGATCACTGTACCAAACGGTAATCAACGGCCTCCCTGGGAGGGTCTCTTCTGTGTGGACACTGTTTCAGTGTATCACCCCGAGAGGGACAGGAAGAGGACCCAGGACAAGAGAAGCCTCTCCTCCAGTTCTGACAGCACCCAGGCTGCAGTTAACACTTTGACAGCCCAACTCTGGCTGAGCAATTAAATGGCAATGACACAGGAATAATGAAACACACGGGAATCCTCAGGGAGACAGGCCTTGTGTACAACCTACCATTGGCAGTGAGACCTCCTCTACCCAAGAATGTGTGGAAGAGTCAGAATTGCTAGAACAGCCTTGTCTGTCTTAACTGTTTAAGATTCTGGGCTCTGCAATGGGGCTCACTTACTTGTGTTAAGTTGTTTCAATTCTCTGAGCCTGTCTTCACCTCTAAGAAGGGGCAAATAATATTACTTATCTCACAGGGGTTTTGATGAAGATGAAATTATATATATGAGATGAGAATTTAGCACTACAAATGGCATGAAGTCAGCACTCAAGTGTTAGCCACTATTAATACTTTTGTTCATTTTGTTAAGAGTACGTTTTTTGTTCCATTTATGGTCCAGTTATTTCCCCCTAGAAATGCATTTTTATGCAACAAAACTAAAAGTTAATTAAAATAACTAAAGAAGACTGACCTGACCTCTCAGTATCTCTAATAAAATTTACTATGGACTGAGTGAATTTCAAATGTTCCATTTTCTAGAATTTCTTTTCAAGGGTTTATTCAATTCACCAGGAGATCTCTCAGGTTTGGGAAAAGGAGCAAGAGAGTAAAGAAAACTAGAAATATTGAGCTACCTGAGCTTAAGGGTTTGACTTGTTCACCTAAACATAGCATATCTCAGGCAACTACTGAGAACTTACAGCCAATGAGCCGCTTAAAAAAAAAAATCAGGTATCATTTCAATGGGCAACCAGAACAAATCATACACCAAATCCTGTATGAAAGCTCCAAGAAAGAAGATGATGTTCTGGATTCCAAGAAACCCAGTCAGGCAGCACAAACTCATTTATGATAAGCCTCTTTGGACTCCTACCTCGGGACGAGGCTGTCGCCTCCACGGAGCGTCGTGGGGTCCAGCTCAAAAATGGAGGAGATGTCATTGCCCTCGGGCACAGACACCAGAGAGTACACCATCTTCTCTTGGGCATTTCGCAACCTGCTTCGGGAAGCATCCTGATCAGGGTCCACCTGGGGAGGAAAAGTCATCAGGTCAAGGATTCTGCACGCCACACCCTTGCCTCACTACAATCACTGCACTGTCCACAGGAACGGGGAAGAAGCAATCGTGAACATCAGCAGTTGTCAGGAGAAGCACCACAGCTTCAGAGAGGTCACCAAAGACGAGAGCTGGCCACCCATGCCAAGAAAGTTTACACCCTGCCTCACTGTGTTGCAATAAAAATGCTCAAGCAACATGGTGTTGCAATGCTATACAACTGTCCATGGGCAGAGTGCTGTACGTGGTACATCCTTGGGCAGTGGGTGGGAGAGAGGAGGAACACTTTGAGAAAACTTAGCCTGTGGGTGTGGTTTATGGGTGGTGGTGTTAACCTCCAGTGAAACCCTCTAGCAAGAAGATGACACAGTTATTTCCCAGGAAAAAAAGATACAATGAAATAAACCTGAATCCAAGTGTTCCTAAGCAGTTATCCCCGTGTGGCGAAGAAAAATATTTGAGATGTCAGACTAGTCCTGAAGAAGTGTTCCTAAGGGGCCTCTCCTGCTACGTGCGGGAGATGGCAGAGACTGAAGACAATCTCTGACAACGAAGGCTGATGAGCAACGATGAAAGCTTTCCGACAAAACCGGAAAGATGTAACCAGTCTCTGAAGCCCATCTGCCGAAGAAGATTGCAGTAGTGTGCCGAGCCTGGTGTCTGCTCTGACAGGCTTCCGAAGGTCGCACTCTGCCCTGTGACTCTGCACCAGATTACTTGTGAAGTTTCACATCCTTGCAAGATGATGGTATCCACCTGCATCTACTAGGAAAACCACATTTCCCTTGTCTCCATCTTTGCTTGGGCTGAGGCCCTGCTTCCTCTCCAAACGGAATGGAGAAAAGAAAAGCAAACCTAACAGGCAAAGAAGAGAGTGTGAGAGAATCTCATTCCATGGGGCCTGAGTTCTAGTATTCTGGGCAAGTCTGCTTTTATAGTCCATCAGAGGCACCAACCTTTGCCTGTTTGTTAAAAAAAAAAAAAGGGAAGGAAAGAAAGAAGGGAGGGAGGGATACAGGAATGAATCAAGGAAGAAAGGAAAGAAAGAAAAGAAAATGCAAACAGCCCTTCTAATATCCTGCATCTCTGTCTCCCCCCGCTCACACTCCCCCCTCTCACACGCTGTTGTTGAGTCGCTCAGTGATGTCTGACTCTTTGTGACCCCATGGACTGTAGCCCACCAGGCTCCTCTGGCCATAGAATTCTCCAGGCAAGAGTACTGGAGTGGGTTGTCATTTCCTTCTCGAGGGGATCTTCCAGACCGAGGAATTGAACTCGAGTCCCCAGCACTGGCAGGCGGATTCTTTACCACTGAGACACCTGGGAAGCACTCACGCCCTGTACCTCTATCTGAACAAACCCCCTAGTGGTTCTTCTATCTAGACTCACACAAACATTGGCTGGAGGACACCAGAGCATCCCCGAGCCCCCCTCACGAGAAGTCACTTTGAATGGAATCTGTCCTCTTCTAACCAGTGCTGCACACACCTCTCTCAGAAAAAAAACCCTGAGCTGGTTCCGGTGTGAGGCATGGGGCTCAGTTACAGGCTGGCAGTCAATCTGCAGACCGGCCACACATCCAGAGAAGGACAGCTGCAACGAGTCAGTCCGCTGCCCGTGGCCTGCGGCTCAGCCAGGCGTCCCCGCGCTGGCTGTGTGCGGTCGGCGTCTGCCACCTAGTGGGGGCAGAGGCGCATGTGCACAAGGCCGGCAGACCACAGCCATCCTCGGGGAGTTCCTTCTGTCCCTGCGCCATCAAGCCCGTGGCTCGAAGGCCACTGGATTCAGAAAGAGGAGAACAACAAGGCTGAGTGCAGTCCCAGGTAAGACCACAGGTTTGGGGTGCCAGGCTCAGGAAATACACGCTCAATAAGCAGAATGAGAAGCTTCCTCTCCCCAGCTGCCAAGTGTCCCAGCCAAGAGGAGGGGGAAGGACCCTCCCGACGCGGACACCTTCCCCTCCAGAGGCAGGAGCTCGTAGGTGCACGGTGAGCCCCCCGGCACCCCGCCTCCACATGAGGACCCCCACTCATGTAACAACTGAGCAGCCGGAGCAACGCAGTCCAGATCTGCAGCCAGGCCCGCCGCCGCATCGCGCTGCTCTGGCATAGAGGAACACGAAAGAGGAGACAGCCGACTGCACGCCCAGAGACCCCAAGGCATGTGGCCAGTGAGGACCACTTCCTGCTTCCTCACGCATCAAACGAAGATGGAAGGACCTGCTCTAACTCCTTCGTGGAGCTGCTGGGCAGCCCAGACAAACTGGTGGGGGAAAGGCACTGAAAACGGTTATTATCCTCTGCAACTCACAAACATGCCAAGTGTTTACTGGGGCCAGACACTTCATCTGCACAGCATCTCACTTCATCCTTACAACGAGCATACTGTCCGCATGTGGAGATAAGGGAAGTTGATCTCAAAGAGGGAACGTAACTTGTCCAGAACCATACAGCTCACAAGCAGTGTGTCCTGGAGTGGGAAATGGCAACCCACTCCAGTATTCTTGTCTGGAAAATTACAAGGACAGAGGCGCTTGGTGGGCTACATTCCAAGAGGTTGCAAAGAGTTGGACATGACTGAGCAACGGAGCATGCACACTGCTATTTAAACCCAAGTCTGGGACTTCCCTGACGGTCCCAATGGTTAAGAATCTGCCTGCCAATGCAGGGGACATGGGTTCCAACCCAGGTCTGGGAAGATCCCACATGACGCGGAGCAACTAAACCTGTGCACCACAACTGCTGAGCCTGTGATCTAGAGCCCGGGAACTGAAACTACTGAAGTCTGCACGCCTTAGAGCCCATGTTGCACGAGAGGAGGCATCGCAAGGAGAAATCTGCACACCACAACGGAGAAAACCCACGTAGCAACAGAGACCCGGTAGAGCCAAACGAATAAAACAAACAAGATAAAAATGAATAAACCCAAGTCTGTCTCTCTCTTCCGCCCTACTTTCGATCACTCTACGCTACACACATGCCTGTCTTTCCTTCACACACGAACAGGCTGGGAGAGCAGTCCTGTTCCCCACAGATCTCAAGGTTCACTCGGACATCGGCTCACACTTAAAGAAGCCACAGGGCCCCCTCAAAGTCTCCTCCAAGGGGAGTCTTACTCTGAGCAGCCTCAGATGGCAGCACCAAGACCCACGGAGGCGAGTGACCCAAAGACCATCTTGACTCTCAAAATAAGAAAGGTGCCAGGATGAATTATCTTCTGAAAATGGAGGCCCCTTCCAGTCCAAGTGCTGGAACAATGATCGGTGAGGACAATGCGGGGATGATGTGCAGAGACTGCCCTGCACGGGGTGGAGAGCGCGACTGGGTCAGTGTTCTGTCCAGCTCACAGCAGCTGTGGAAGGTCAGCTTTCCAAATGGGCTCCAGTAGCGAGGGTGAAGGGCATGAACAGCAGGAACAGGGCCCTCCGGTGCTCCCACAAGGAGTGGAAAGAGAAGATGAGCTCCACCAGCGAGTCCAGGAACTAACTAAGGGCAGGAATTCTCACCAAGAACTCTGCGTTTCTCGAAAAGCTAACCTCTGCTCAAATCTAACTAGAAAGTTCATGGCTTACTGCAGAATTCACAACCCTTTCAAAGACAACTACACTGTGTGTTATCTCTACCTCAACTCCCTTCATTAATGTACAATGTTGACATCCAATTTTTTCAAAATTGTACTGAAAGATAATACCATTAATACCACCTACCGTATTCATCATCAAGATGATCACATGGACACACAATGTCAAACAGAGCCGCAACTATTTGGTTTTGGTTCTGTTTTGTTCATCTTAGGCCAGAATGAAGCACTCCACAAGAGAACTCCATGACTAACACCCATCATTTCCCTCTAACACAACCACTGCCCTCTTCACACTATGGACACCAAAACCCCAAGTCTCTCCGTATCAGGATTAATTGGCAATATGGCCTCCAAAGAAAGATCCAGCTTAAAGATCCAGCACTAAAATTCTAAATCACGTAACAAGATCTCTTTCTGACTTTGCAGAGAAGACAGAGTTAGACCACTGAGTGCCCAACCAGAGGTAAAGCCTCATGTGTTACCTCCAGGGTCTGAACAACAGTGTCCACCCTACATGCTCATGCCTTGAAGAAATCTGAGTGAGTCATAGTTTCAGGTCGAGAGCAACACAACATTCATGTAAAAAAGGCTGGCTCTACAGAGACCATCACTGTGTCCAACCTAGCAGTATTCCAAGAGATACCTTGAACTTCTGCAACTTAGAGATGGAAACCCCCTGCTAAGCACACAGAAAGAATATCATGACCAACAGTCTCTTGGACCAATCAGGACACAAGGGTATATGACTGCCCTCAAGGGAAGCACAGAACAAGACCCTCTGTTAGGGCAGTGTAGGTCTCCCCTTCCCCAGCACTTAGTGACCACAGGGGGCAGTTTCTTACATGGGGTTCCAGATCATATGGCCTCACCCTACCAGACGAAGACAAGAAGGCTCTTGCCCATACTTACTGAGGGCTGAAACTCCAGGCATTCTTCCTCAAAGTCAGGGTCTACCTGATGAAAAAGAATCATTAGGAAATTAAAACATCCATTGCTTTCTCAAGGACTCGGCCCTGCTTGCAGGAGACATCAAGGCCTGCGAACATCTTTGGACAGCTAAGAACTTGTCCCTTCCCTCTGTTCCCGAAACCAGCATGCCACAACAACACAGGGCACATGAGTACAACACATATGGAACAACAATCTACCAGTAACCAACAGATGGCTCTCAAGTGTAGACAGAGGAACACAAAGAATCCACTAGCAAAGCAACAGTTAAAAGCCTGAAATAAATAAAAGATCAGTATCCAGTCATTGATAATCCTGCTTATTTTGAGTTAGAAATAAAAAAAAAGGTCTGGCTTTCAGCAAGAGTTACATTCACCCCAGAACATAACAGATAATGCAACAACCATTGATCTTTGGCAAACCATGTCATCAACATTTCTCAGAGTTGGTTAGCTGGGTCCATTTCCTACGGCTCCATTATAAATGTCAACTTAGTCTTGATCTTTGGCTCTTCAGTATTTCAAAATCATCAGTTCACACAAGTGTCAGGCATCCCAGAGGGTTTGGCACATTTAGACTGAGGTCAGTTGCCACAGTCTGACGCCCACACATCACCTTGCAAATCTCTTGAGCAGTCTCACCAGTGGTACCAGCCAACGGCAGGTGTCTTTTGATGTACGGCTAGAATCTGGTATGAATATGCATCGTACATCTTCCGGCAGATCAGAATAAAGTGCAACAGCTGTCACACAGTAAGATGGCTCCTTAATTTAATATTAAGGAGCCAAAAAAATTAAAGGAAATTTCCTCCCATGCTTCAGTGTTGAGTCTTGCCTTTCCTCAAATATCCTTCATGGGCATTTAAAACACACTTCCTTGATGTTTTACATTCCTGTAACTAAAGGATCCTGTAAAATCCACTGATCCTGTGAGTAAGCAAGCTCTATAAAATCACCCAATTCTTTATGTATTTTAATGCTTCTAGCTTTACATACCATGTTTCACTACAGCCAAGTCTTGGTCATTTACCTTAGGATTGGGGTTGGTAAACAATAAGATGTGGGGAGAGTAGCATGCAAGAGCAAAATGGAGCCAGATTTTTTTTTTTAAGATCTGTTCTCTTAGCCACCTTCAAATACATCTCAGCCTTGAACAAGGCTGAAGTTAATGGGTACATAATTTATAGTTGGCCCTCCAAATTTGGTAGCTCAGACAGTAAAGAATCTGCCTGCAATGCAGGAGACCCAGCTTCAATCCCTGGGTCGGGCAAATCCCCTGGAGATGAGAATGGCAATCCACTCCAGTATTCTTGTCTGGAGATTTCCATCAACAGACCATGGTGTTGCAAAGAGCTTGGCGCAACTGAATGACTAACATTTTCACTTTCTCCAAATTTGCGGTTCTTCCACAGCTGCAGTTCTTCTGCATTCTCAAATTCTACCAGCCACAGACTGTTTAGTTACGCAGCATTTACTACTGAAGAATGTGCTCAGTCGTGTCTGACTCTTTGTGACTCCATGGATCATAGCCCGCCAGGCTCCTCTGTCCATGGAATTTTCCAGGCAAGAATACTGGAATGGGCTGCCATAACCACAGGTAACTGGACCTGTGCGGTTCAAATCCACGTCATTCAAGAGCCAAGTATATACAATACAGTATTATTAACTCTAGTCACCATGCTGGACATGACATTCTCATGACAGCATTGTTTTCTAACTGACCTTCTCCCCACATCTTGATCAGAATCCCTGTCAAATGTTAAAATGTGTTCATTATTTTTGCTTCTTGTCCACAAGCAAGGAAACGAGGTGGAAGGAAACAGAGAAACTGAAGGAAAAGCTAGGTAACAGAGCAGCACCCTAAGCCTCTAACAACCCAATGGCTACAGGTAAGTGGGGAAAGAGAAGTGCATTACCATGGAAAGAGAAAAACCACAGGGCTGCCACTTACCTCTGCTGCTAAGTAATGCCCTGTAGCAAGATGCTTGAAACGGAAGAGGCTGTTCCAGTACCCTGCTCCTCCCCGACACGGGTCATGTTGGACCACCTGCAAGAGAAGAAATGATCAACAGGAGTGAAGAAATGTCAGCCCATGTAAGGATGACACTGAATCTGAGATATTACACAGAAGTCATAGTTCAGGAGTGATGTTTACTAGCTAACAAACAATTATTATCTTCCAACAAAACTGCTCCAAGTGTCTCATGTAATTTTAAGTAATGTTTCTCCAAAGGAGAAGTAGAGTCCCCTAACTAACATGAAACGGTTGTAAAACAAAGTTCAATTGGTTTTCAGATCATTTGCCTTAATTATAGGGAAGAAGTTAAGATTCTGGACTTCACCCAAAAAAGGTAAAACAAACAAAAATGAATCTCATGAAAAACAGTAACAGTTACCTATCTATGCATTCGTGCACTGTGACACATGCCCAGGTCTGTGCTCTGAAGCCAGACACTCACAGTGCCTGGAACAATTTGCTATAACAATAAATGTAACTAGCGTCTGCTCAGGATGGAATACTGGCAATGGGAGTTGGTACCATACATAATTAGACACTACACACAGTGCAGGGGCTTGCCACAGACAATGAGAAAACTGCATAAAATATACAAAACAACTGGGTACTGATGCTGGATGACAGCTGGGTACTGATGCTGAATGACAGCTGGGTACTGATGCTGGATGACACAGAGCTCACAACTGTGCTCTCTGAGAAAAGGGAAAGAAGTGATCTTCATGACCGCTCCAGTTTCTGGCTGGGAGGTCTTCTTCGGATGGAAGCATCAGGAAGGAGAACTCACACAGAGCACCCCAGTCTCAGTGAGTTGAGTAGATATGTCGGAATTCAAGGAGACTGAGGGGAGAATACAGAACTCCCCAGAAAGAAAGCTCCAGAAATCTGCACGGGGCCTCCTATAGTCTTTGGTTGAACATCAAGCTGCATGTGTGTACAGAGAGACTCTCCCCCTCCCCGCCCAAGGCTGAATATAAAATGAGAGGGAAGTTGTAAGCTCAACAATCTGAGAGATCACATAGGGCTAGAAGGTTTCTGACCTACCCAGCTAAAGGATTGATTAGTTGAACACCTGGGATATTCAGTACAGACATTAAAAGGGTCATATCTTAGGAGCTGGGCTAGTACAGCCCCTAAAACAAATGCTACAGTACACATGACCTAATGAAGCTTTGAAACAAACCTCCAAAGGATCAAAGCAATCCAGAACTTTCTTTGTCTGACAAAACAAAACTCAATACTCTTTAAAGGAAGGCAACAGAATCCAGATACTCAACACAGTGACATCACAGTGTGGCATATTATCATAAAGCAGTGGACAGGCAAGAATCAGGAAAGTGTGACCTGTCAGACAGTATCAAAGGATCCAGTTTGTCCATGGGGGTTGGTGGGGGCTGGAAAAATACGTGAGAAATAGTAACCCTCAAATTTCCCATTTTGATACATATGGCACAGATCTCAAAAAACTCAGTGACTTCAAAGTAGCATAAATCACATATACACACTCACATAATCATCAAGACACATAATAATAAGGTAAATGTAAACCAGAAATAAAAAGAAAAAATTTTTAAGTAGCTAGGGGAAAAAAGCTAGGGCTTTTTTTTTTTTTTTTTTAAAGTAGCTAAGGGGCAAAAAGCTAGGGCTTCCCTGATAGCTCAGCTGATAAAGAATCCTCCTGTAATGCAGGAGACCCTGGTTCAATTCCTGGGTTGGGAAGATCTTCTGGAGAAGATATAAGCTACCCACTCCAGTATTCTTGGGCTTCCCTTGTGGTTCAGCTGGTAAAGAATCTGCCTGCAATGCAGGAGACCTGGGTTTGATCCCTGGGTTGGGAAGATGCCCTGGAGAAAGGAAAGGCTACCCATTCCAGTATTCTGGTCTGGAGAATTCCATGGATTGTACAGTTCCTGGGGTCACAAAGAGTCAGACACGACTGAGCAACTTTCACTTTCAGGGGAAAAAAAAGACACGAAAGGGAACAGAGAAGAAAAGAACACCAATGAATTTACATCAGGAAATAATGCATGCAAGACAACAATGGATTAGCATCTTTAACTACGAAGAGAAAAAACTGTTTACGTAAAATTTCCTGGTCAACAAAAATACTCTTTGTGAATGAAGGCAGTATGAAGAAAATCAGAATTTAATACACTGCAGTTTGGAACATACAATAGTGTCAACAAGACCGTGCACCCTTTCTTCAAAAGGTTAAACGAAGTTACCATATGCCCCACAATTCCACCCCAGACAGAACTGAAACTCCCCAAAGAAACTTGTACATGAATGTTCACAGCAGCAGTATTCACAACAGCCCAAAAGAAGAAACAATCCAAATGCCAATGAAAAATAAAACATGGTAAATATGGCATATCCATACAATGGAAGATTATTTGACAATAAAAGGAAATGAAATATGGATATACATAGTAATATGGATGAACTCTGAAAACTATATGCTAGGTAAGAGAAGTCAGATACAAAGGACCACATATTGTAGGATACCATGTATATGAAATGTTCAACACGGGCAAATCTAGAGAGATAGAAAGTGAAGCAGTGGTTACCAGAAGTGGGGAGGGGGCAAGTCTGAAGAGAAATGAGGTGTGATCGCTAGGAGTCCAGGGCTGCTTTTGGATCTAGTAAAAACCATAAATTTGTGAATTGTGTGATGTATGAATTGTATCTCCATGCAGCTTTTATTTCAAAAAAAGGAAAAATAATTCTTTTTTAAATTAAGGTGAAATAAAGCTATCTCCACAGACAAACATAAAGCTATTATCTTGTTTTCAAATGAGAGCTGAGAGAATTGGCCAGTGGTGGACCTGCCCTATAAGAAATGATAAAAGAAGTTCTTTAGGCTGAAGGAAAATGATTCCAGATGAAAACTCAATTTACACCAAGGAATGACGTGCTGGAGATGATAACTAGGTGGATGAAAGTCGCTCAGTCATGTCTGACTCTTTGCGACCCTAGGGACTATACAGTCCATGGAATTCTCTAGGCCAGAATACTGGAGTGGGTAGCCTTTCCCTTCTCCAGGGCATCTTCCCAACCCAGGGATTGAACCCAGGCCTCCCTTATTACAGGCAGATTCATTACCAGCTGAGCCACAAGGGAAGTCCAACTATGTAGATAAAAGACTCCTAATCTCTCATTTTCCCATGTTTTTAGCATACAAATGACTCCTTAAACAAGGCAAAGTAGGTAAAAATGCACTATTGAGTTTATAGCATATATATATATATATATATATATATATAGTGGTAAAACACAAGAGAATAATACCAAAAGGACAGGAAGGGAGAAAGAGAAGTAGAGTTGACCCTTTAACAATATTGGTTTGAATTGCATGGGTCCACTGACATATGGATTTTTCAATATTAAATATTACAGTTCTACATGGTTGGATGACTCACGATGCAGAGGAACCACAAACACAGAGGGCCGACTATCAGTTATACAAAGATTTTCAATCATGCAGAGGGCAAGTGTCCCTAACCCCACACTGTTCAAGATTCAACTGTTTACTATTGTAAAGTTCTTACCTCACATGGGAAAAGATTAACACTATGTAAAACTGACAGGGAAAGATGTATAATGAAAACCCTAAATCATGATGAGGAATATAAAACACATGGTGTTGTCTTCCTTCTTTTATTTTGAAGGGGCACTTATGTTTCTAAAATCTTCAAGAAGAAAATTAAAAAAGGAATAAATTCAGTGTTTCCCTAGGCTATTCAGAGGGAATATTGGCAGGAAAAGGTTTTTGGGGGAGTAAAAATTAAGACGGCTGTTTCTTCTCAGAAGAAAAAATACACATGTTCTGAAGTAGACTTGTAAGTACCCAAAGTTTTCGAAATCTATACTGCAGAAACTCTCCTCAAAAGGTTGCATGTTTCATTCATTTCAACTAATTTGCAAGTGAAGAAGATGCAGTACTTTAAGTTTCTAAAGTCGGTCACAGTGACTTCTGTAGGGTTCTAATTCTTAATAGTTTTTTGATTTATGAATCAAGTCCCAATTTCCTACCACCTGGATATATTGCCCTTCAGGATCTGGTCTCCTGAAATGGTTTCTATTTTGTTTCACAGGACAATCCTCTGCTTCTCCTCAAATGAGGCTACTGAGTTTTAAACCAAGGTTGCCTCCCATTTCCAAGCCCACATTAGTATCTTACAAGAAGTGACCTACTCCATTCATCTCTTCCTTCTTAAATATAGGTCATTCTGTTAGTAGCAGCTCAGATGCTAGGGCCTTCAGGAAGTCTTTCTTAAACCCTTGCCCAACCTCAAACTCCTTCATCAGCTCCAGAGCACAAGGAATGTGCCTCCCATCACCTTCACCATCCAGTTATCAGATGTGCATCTTTTCATCCTGTCACCAATATGCAGTCATCTACTATCATGCTGGTTAGGCACTTGAGCACTTGTTGCTGTGATAGGTAACTAAGCAGGGGAAAGAAAAATACAGAAGCAAGAGAGGATAGGATGACCCAGAGAAAGAAAATTGGAAATTTTCAGTTGGGAGTTGGCTTACCCTGCATCCTTCTGATATGGTGTGATGTGTGTGTTTCTCTAAGTCATCCCAAGTCATTCCCTGTCCTTGGAACAGGTGGGTTGAAGTACCTGGATCTGACTATTCCTATAAATGCACTAGTCCTTTCTCCCTGCCCGCCCTGCCCCATCCCTTACCTCCACCTCCCACAGGGCTTTTGAACTGGTGGCGGACGTGGCAGACTGCCGGCCAGTGGTTCTCAGAAAGACATGCTGCTTCTTCCTGTGCTCGTCACAGGTGAGAAACTTCTCCTGCTCAGCATGGAACAGCCTCACCACGTCACCCTGAAAGACGACACACAGAGGAGGTAAGGACAGTACATTTGAAGAGAGACGTGAAGACGAGCCAAGTGCTGCCCAGCCAGTCACGAATCCAACTTACCCCCTTTAATATGTCATCTTTGTTGTCACTCCATTTCATGAAAAGGACTATTTTCCAGCTTGTATTGCAGTTGACGGAATTGACCTAGAAAGAAAATTAGAGTTATTTTTTCACATATCCCTCAACAACTGTATCTTCCTGCCCCAAAGGGCCTCATCTCTGTCCAAGAAACAAGATTGTCCTTCAGCCCTCCAAGCCTAAAGACCGGCATCATTAAGACCATAGAACTTGAACATTCAATTGACCTGTTAGAAGTCTCTGGTAATAAATGGATAATTTCTACCAATCACTATGTATACTCCAGCTGCGGCTAAGGGAACTAAGTTTCTCACGCTTCCGGAATGACATCTTCTTTGTTTGCAGCCACTGTGTGTACACTAAAGACACTCTATGCACTGGGCCAACATTCACTAATATATTCAATCCTTAGCAACACTCTAAAAGGGCTTCCCTGGTGACTCAGTGGTAAAGAATCCGCCTTCTAGCACAGGCGATGCAGGGTGGATCCATGGGTCAGGAAGATCTCCTGGAGGAGGGCATGGCAATTCACCCCAGTACTCTTGCCGGGGAGATCCCACAGACAGAAGATCCAGTGGACTATAGTCCATGGGGTCACAAAAGAGTCGGACGTGACTTAGTGGCTAAACAATCACCACCACCACCCTGAAAAATAGCAATGACCATCACGTCCATTTCAGAGGTAGGAAAACTGATGCCCAGGGAGGCTAAGTAATGAATCTACAGTCACAGAGGTAGAGAAGGACAGATCCAGGATCTGAATCCAAAATATCTGACTCCAGACCTTGCGTCCTCCACCATTAAGCAAATATTCATGTCACAATCAAGCTACGGACCTTGTGTCCTGTAATTGCCAATTACCTTACGTAGATGTACTGCCAAAAGCAAGATGTCTCTCTTGAAGGCGTGTTCATAGCTGCCAGTGTAGGGGAATTAGGGAAAGGCTCTCTCTTTAGGGGACCAATTAGAAAAGGGTGCTCTCTGGCCAAAACAAATAGGTACAAGGGAGCCTCCTCTGGTTTAAGAAATTAGAAAAATGGTGTCCCAGTGATACAAAGCTTGGCAAACTGAGCCCTGAAGTGACTCTCAGCTCCCACCGACTGAGCAGGCTTGCACAGCCTCTTGTGACAGGTCTGGCTTTGAGTCTTGGTTTCCTCGCCTGCAAAATGGGTACACTGTCCTGAGTCAGGGCTCAGGCTACTGTCAGCACACCCATGCTCTGGTCCCAGGAAGACTGAGGGCTCCCAGAGCACACGCTGCTCACAAGTAGTAACTGGATTTCTCTTACCTCGTTGCAGCCTGGGTTATCCACCAGCTGATGGCTGCTGGCATGTAAGGGCTGGCCGGCATTCACGGGGTTCAGGACAACCTTGTCTCCTATGACCACCTGAAATGGAAAGGACCCACAGAGCGTTTCACAAAAAGCATGTCAGGGCTGCGGAGTGAGCTGGGGCTAGTTCTGGGAGAAGCCGTAAGTGTCTACATAGGAGAAGGCCCAGCTTCTAGCAGGTAGAATGATTCAGCACAAAGGCACAGTTTTAAAAGCCTGACCCTGACCAGGAGCGGGTGATGTTTACAAGACTAAAGGTAAATTTTTGCCCACAATTGTCACTGATTACTTACAGATGCTTTCAAAGTTAGTCTAAGCAGGAAGAAAAAAATCCTACCTTTGTTAGATTCAGTTAAGGCACTTGCATAAATAAGCTCTAACTAAGTTTTAGGGGTAGAAGCAGAATATTTGCTGAAGTGAGTCTTTATCTTTGAGAGAATAAAGTTATACACTTATAAAGCAATGACTTTTAGACTTTTTTGAAAAGTCATATTAAGAAATATGTTTTCTATTATGACCTGGTCATACATACTTATGTAGATATATATGTATATGTATGTGTGTATACATACATATATGCATGTATGCACAGATATACATATCTATTTATCTAAGACAAAAGTTAGCCACACCAAACAATCTTATCCCCATTATGTTCAACATGGCTTGATACTATCTATTCTATTCCACTTTCTAAAATAATAGTCACAAATTACTAAATTGATCTCTTAGCCTATGTACAGATGGATACCCTGTCCTTTGAAAAACACTGTTCCACAGGGGTAAGTATTCAAAAAAACACTATTCTACAAGGGTAAGTATTCAAAATCATCTAGTTTTCTCAACCAAGGCACAGATAAAAAGATAACCTTAAAGGACAGGAAAGCAAAGGACATGCTAGAAAGGAAGTTCAGAACAAAGCACCCTTCCTTATCTTTTATTATGGAAGCGGAAGGAAAAAGAATGGGAAGGATGGTTTCCTAAGATGTAAAACCCATCTCTTCTCAATTTGATACATTTGGGGAAGACATACTACCAAATTTTCTCTACCTCCAAATGAATATAATTATGTTAAATACATTTTAAAAAATCCAACCTTTAGCTAAAATGTAAGCTTTTCTGGACTAGTTCTTTTATACTCAGTTGACGATCACTACTGTATACCAACTGCCCGGGGTGGGGGTGGGTGGCGTGTCCTGGCACTACATGCTTCAGGTATATTGTATATACTTCAATATACATACATATAAAGTAAAACATTTTGAAACTACTCAGACTTGGTATACTTAAGTTTTAAAAAATGGCAAAACCCAGTTTCAGATGGAGGCTAGTTGAGCATTTTGGTAAGATTTCACACAGTTTAAACACTTATTTCCTTTGGTAGAAACAACTATTTCAGAATCTTAACAAGGTTGGAAATATTGCTAATAGCATTTATACATAGTGATAGGTAAGTATACGACCACATAAGCACACAGTAAGGTAGACAGTAAGTATCAGAACGGTTCTAAGTGGTTCTTTATAACTTAATGACCTCCCTTACCCAGAAGAGGGGCAGCTCAAAACCAACCACAGTCACTGAAATGAAATGAAGAACCCGCAGAGTTACTGACAAAGAGCAACTGAGGCTAATCCTAAAATCCACTCCCCTTCTCTGACCAATCTACTTCTTTTCCATCCTCTGTTCTAACTTTATTTCCTAAATAGCAAAGCATTTCTATTCCACCACTGATCTAGAAGGAGGGGGATAGTCCCCAGGACAGTAATACACGACACCAGCTTTTGTGGTCAAGTTATCGAGGTAATGGGTTGCTCGTATGAATTTTTTCAGAAGCCCAGTAGGAAAAATAGAGCTACTGTATGTAGGTCACACTTCACTCCAAATTCCCCTGTTCCCCAAACACTGGTTTCCATAGTGAGTCCCTTCTCCTCCTACAGGGTAAGCCTCTGGCTCCAACTTTAAATTTCTCCCAGTTGACTCAAGCATGCAGTTATGGTTGGAGGCCTGGCACAGAGCACTCCCGGGGCTGGGAATGTGCACTTACGCTATCTCCGATGGATCGCAGCTTGTAGAATGGCTGAATGTAAAACCAGGACCCTTCATTTCCGGCCTCATCCAATGTCACTCTCATGGCATTCTTCTCCAGCAGGGCCGGAAGCCTCTTATTCACAGTTAAGTATTTATTACTTTTCAGATGCAGTAGCTGAAAACCACAAGGAGAATAAGGTGCCTGTCAGCATGTCTCTGAATCTTTACCATTTCTCTCTCAGCCATATAAAATATGTATCAAACACTCCTCCCACCACTGAGCTGCCTGTGAAGCTAGAGAACCACAGAAGTGCCTAGGGCAAGCGAATGACTAGAAAAGGAGGAAGAGCGAAGGGAGTAGAAGGAAGAGGAGAAGAAAATTATTTTCCTCCCAAAACAGCCTTGGACGAGATGGATGTCACTCAGGTAAAGGATGCTGTCCGATAAAATAGCACTCTTGCCATTGGTTAGCAGGAAGGGGTCTAACCCCACGTAAAGGGTCTAAAGAACTGCAGTCTGAAAATGCCCTGACACAAAGGTGGAGCTAAGGAAGGGCACTTCTGAACAAGAGACACAGTTCAGTTTAATAGAGGACCCCATTAGGGGGATCGTCAATTCATTTGAAAAAACATGACTGTTACGGATTTTCACCTTGAATTTCTAAGCACTCTATTCTTAATTACTTGGCAAGTGGGTACATGAAAGGGATGGAAAGATTGAAGATCTAGATGGGAAATGTCCCATAGTAAGTCTAGGCCAGGAAGAGTTGACCAAAGCTTCCCAACTCAACAGGCTGTAAGAGAAGATGGAAGGGAATATGAAAGCTTGTCCAGTCTCTGGAGACATGGTAAGACTAGCAGGAGATACCACTGCAAAGTGCCAATATCCCTCTTTCCAGGTTCACAGATAGTTTCTAGAACACTCCCAGAAGGTTTACAAACACTGCCAGGGTTACTGGAAGTAGAGGAGTAACTTGTCTGATCCATGAGCCTCCGACATCCCCTAGCCATGATACACAAGGGGAAATTAATGCATTCCCAAGCCTTCGTTCTTACTCTGATGAGTAGCCCTGATCCTCCATGCACCTGCTGAGGTGTTGGATTTGGTTGGTTTGTAACCTGATATTACCTATTGGTGGATGTCAAGACCTAGGCTTGGGAAAATAAGAAACATTAGGTAATATGTGCTCAGAGGATACTCTGTGACAGGTACCTGTCAATCATTATAGGCAGTAGACACCATTATTATTACCATTTGCTAGTAAGACACCTGAGGCATGGCAAGAATTCTTGCCCTAAATCTCAGAGGAGAAAAAGTGGGAAGGAATTCCTCTGTCAATTGTAAATTTAATATTACCATTAGCAAAGAGAGGGAAAGTAGGAGTCTGGGGTTAACACAGACACACTACAATATATAAAATAAATAAACAACAAAGACCTACTGTACAGTACAGGAAACTATATTCAATATCTTGTAATTACCTATAATGGGAAAGAGTCTGAAAAAGAATGGATATATATATATATATATATACATGTATGTGTATAACTGAACCACTTTTCTATATACCTGAAATACAACATCAAAAATCAACTATAATGTTTTTAACGGTTTTTTAAAAGCCATATTTGGCATTGGACTTCCTCACAGACTGTTTTCTGCAAGGACAGACCCAGGTGGACTTTTTTTTTTCCAGCAAAACCTGTGGTAGCTAGTTCTTAAATTGTGTCTAATCCTTTCAAATTTAAAGGTACCAGAGATAAACAAGTAAACCTCATGACCCATTAGGTAAGACTTGAGACTCATCAAGGATTCTACCTGAAGATACAGAATTGCTCTTATTACTTCTGGTGACCAGTCCTTGAATCAGTTTTTTCCAAATATGAGGAACTTGCAAGGAATGCAAGTTAGGCAAGACCTCAACAGTCAGGCTCCTCTTTAGATAGGAGCTTCCCATCTAAAAAATGTGGACAGCCTCAATTAACAGCTTCCAAGGAGAGAAGTGGACTCTCACATTGAAAAAGAACCAACTGAAAACCCAAGAGCCCAGCCCAGTCAGAAGAAATGCCAGACCTTTTCCAACAAACTGGCTGTCTCCATGGAGTTCTTTGTGTCCCAGTAGGGTTTAGTGCGCTTGCTTTTCATTTCATTCTTTGTAAGGCTTCAGCTCCGTGACAGAAGAGTGGTTTTGACCTACCTGGATCACGTTGCCATACTGGATCACGGTGCCCAGCAATTTCCTGTTTTCGGTCTCATTTTGCTTCTTTTCCAAGTCTGCAGCATGCTGTTTATGGAGGAGGAAGAGTGGTCACAAAGAGGCAACAATGGGTTTCATTTCTCTGCTGTGATGCAGAACCAACATAGCCAGTTCATACAGGAACCACAGAAATAAGTAAATATTAATACCTAAGTACACCCAGAGGCTAAGTGCAATGAACAAGGGGTTTAACAATCCAACCCATTATGCCTTTGCTTGTTGGCCTTTTTGACTTTTCAAAAAGGTGTTCTTTCTTTTAAGGACTTCACAGATATCTGCTTAGGGTAAGACTAAGTCAAAAGTTTATATATTTTTAAAGAAAACAGGGTAAGGTTAGAAGGGAAATTGCATAGCCCTTTTATGATATGTAAAGGTTGTCTTTATAGCTCTGGAGTAAAATAAAACAGGGTTTAAATACTGGTTTTCTGACCTGGATGTGTTATTTAATATCTGTGAGCCTCAGTTACCTCTTCTGTAAAATGAAAATAAAAACAGCACTCTCATCTCATAGGAATCACTTAGCACAGTATCTCATCACAGAAGGATTCATGGAGTGTTAATTTTTACTGTTATATACCAATTATAATTTATGTAATTTTCATGGTAGTTCCCTGAGGAGAAGATGATTATTCTAATTTAATAAGGAGGAAACAGACTCAGAGAGATGAAAAAGTTTGGTTGACAATGCACAGCTAGTTGAATGATGGCTACAAAAGGAGTTTATATTGTTTTCTCTACTACCATGTATATTTGAAATGTTGCTTAATACTGTCATTAAAAAAAAAATTACACAGCTATTAAGTAAGAGACAATCTCACACCCACATTTGGGTAAACTCCAGATTGATACAGTCACAAATGATGCTGGAGATATTACTAGCCCAACCCTGGCAGCCTAGGGAACATGATAAGAATAGAGGGTTTCCCAAACAGTCGGCCAAGGCCACCAACCCACACAGTCATTCTTTCTTCATTTCCCTGTAGAACTCAGTAAGGACTGGTAACATATTATAACCATGCTCAAGGGGAGCTAGTTTCATCCTAGGCAATTAAACTGCTGTTCCAACCCCTGACTCCCAAACCCAGAATAAGTAAAACCAAAGTAAAATAACAGGGATTTCTTCTAATCTGATGGGTGATAAATGCATGATGATGACCAGCAGTATCCTTCAGAACCGTTTCCAATGTTCTCCTCCTGGAGTCTCCCCCCGGCCTTGAGACAAGATGCTAGCAGATGCCACGGGGTAATGGGCTTCCTTCCCAGGTCCCCATTTCCACAGGACCCTTCAGGCCTGGTCTTGTTTCCACCACAGGCCAACTTGACCATCTTGGCCAAGTTATTTAATCTCACCGAGCCTCACTCAGCATTCTCATCCACAAAATGAGGACAAAATAAGCCTTTTATTCCCCCCCTCCCCATCATGGAGATGAGAGAAAATGCATACTAGACACCAAACAGGCATTCAAAACATTTAAAGCATGATTGTTATGCACAAGTTTCTGTAACTAAGTAATGTCCTAATGATGAGAATTTTGAAAGTGGGAAGTTGGCTGGATGAAGAATCTTCCCATTTCCATTAAGCTCAGCATCTACTCCGCCTCTACCGGGAAGACAGGTATTTTTAGGAAGGCATATCTTTTGAGAAAAATAAGCTGCAGGCAGCAATCCTTAACCGGAAAGAAACTACATTACAAGAAGGTACGGGTCTGCCCATGTTCGTATAGACGACTACAACTTTACCCTATGTATCTCAACCCTTTAAAACAATGGTCTATTCAGAGGCTCCCTCTTCTCTTTTGGAATTAGTTACCAGTCTGCTGTTCTCAGGTACACAAAGATAATATTCACCGGTTTCAAGACACATCGAGAAACAATAGCAGTGCAGACACCATAGCCATCCTTGGCATGCAACTGCCCTGGGCACGGTCCTCCCCCGTTCTCTCTTCCTCTCCACAAACACCTTCCCTTCACTTCCTCCCGCCTCCCTTCTCCCTGTTTTCAGGCCTGAGCTGTACCCTCTCCAGAGAGCTCTGCAGTAACCACAGGTAGTTTCCAAAGAAAAAAACACCACTGGACTGAATCTACTTAGAAGGCAGGTTTATACTTTGGAGAAAGCCATTTATTCTTTCTGCCAAGCAGTTCTCAGCTAATAAGGACAGGAAATTGGAGAAAGAAAAAAAAAAATCAAAGGGTAGAAAAATCAATGAATTAAGAAAAGTAAAACAACATTTTCCCAACAGGCTTTTTTTTTTTTTCTTTCTGCTCAATATGTCACACTGAAAGGATTCACCTTTAGAGAATCTTAAAGTAGTGTTTCTCGGACTTAAATAATATAAGGGCTCCTGGTTAAGAGGGAAAATTCTCATGGATATTCCTCTGACTCTCAAGGATTTCCAGTGGCTTCAATCTAAGAAATATTAATCTAAAATATTAAGTTCCTGCCTATGCTCAGAGTAAGGATAATCCAATGGTTACCAGCATATCTAAAAGAAAATGTCAGATTAGTCACCAAGAAGGCCCAGATTTCATATTTAAGACTAATTAAACACCAGTAGCTCTAAAGATTAAAGGGTATTTCCCTAAAAACATATAAAAGGTAAAATCAGAAGTGAAAATATACAACTGGAAAATAAACATCTAAGAATATCAAATATCATATCTGAAACTCCATTAAAAGACTTAATGATGACCACCAAGCCCACACATAACTACTAAGTAAACATTCCATGAATTAAGTTTATGAACCATTCTAAGAATTCAGTTTTGCTATAAGGGCTCTTTGTTTAAGGAGAAAACTCTCCCATTCATGTCCTCTTTTACAAGTGCATAAACACTGTGTATGTGTTCATTTGAGTTCACAAGTCAGTCTTTAAGTACCTTCCTCCACGAAATAAATTAGTTCCCTTCCCTCAGTTTTACGGATATAACTGACATACAATTTGGCTTTCAGAAAAAAACATCCATCACGATTTTTAGTTCAACAGGTAAAGCAAGAGGTTAATAAAAAGGAAGTAAGGTACAACCTATAGCCAGGCCCACTGATCAAGGCTGCTTTAACCTTGGAAAAAACATATTAAATCTCTCAAGTGTATTCTAAAGATGAGTCCACACTTTAAGACAGTAGATTTGTACCACCCTTCTGAAGAATAATCTGGCAATATCCACCAAAAAGTTGGTCAATGGGCATAACTTTGACTTAGCCGTCCTATTTCCAGGAATTTCTTCTAAGAAGTAAGAGGCCACATGAGGCCATAACCACTTTTTTCCCCCCCAGAATGGAAAAAAATTGTCAGGATCCTAAGTATTTCTGAACTCCATAGGGATTAGCTCTCTAAAATTACAGTCCTGCTATACCATGGAGTTATCAAGTAGACATGAAAAATACAGAGCTATTTATTTATTCATGGCATAGTAAGTGGGGAAATAAGCAAGTGAAAGAAAGAGAAGTGAGACGGCATGCCCCCATTAATACTTTAAGATACGGAGATACAGGAGTAATAGGGGGTTGAAGCCTGGGACACACATCAAATATAAAACCAAGATTATCTTTGAGGGGTAAGATTTAGAGAGTGTACCATTTTTTTTTCCCTTTTCTTACTCATGTGTTTTTGGAATTCACTTCTTACAATACTCACATGTCATTTTTTCAGAAGTATCTTCATCCTATCTCCATGGCAAGAAGCCTGGGTTTTTAGAAAGCTTTACGTGCAAAACAGAAATAGAGACACAGATGCAGAGAACAAACGGATGAACACCGAGGGTGGGGAGGCGGAGCGGGATGAATTGGGAGGAGAGTGGGACTGACATGTATGCGCTACGAAGTATAAAACAGATAACTAATGAGAACCTGTGTACAGCGGGGATCTCCACTCAGTGCTCTGTGGTGATCTAAATGGGGACGACACCCAAAAAAGAGGGGATGTATGAATATATATATATATATATATATATGAAAATATATAGCTGATTCACTTTGCTCTACAGGAGACACTATCATAACATTGCAAAGCAACTATACTCCAATAAAAATTAATTTAAAAATAAAAGTAAATAAAAAGCCACCTTAAATGTGTTACCCTTTCAATACTTAAGAATCCCAATAAAACAAGTACCTGTTGCTCTTTCCCTTGCACGATGACTTGAGGACAGTTCCGAATTTCTAAGGAAGAAATGGCACTCTATGCTATGCTCTCTACCACCATTATTCACCACGGACATTACCGTGTTTCCCTAAGCAACATCAAGGTCAATCCCATCACAGTCACCTGTTATTTTATTTCAGAAATAGAGAAACCATGATTACATTACCACAGAGAGGTCACTGGAGCAGTGGGGAAAGGGTATTTAAGGTCAAAAAACTCTGAATTACATAACATGATATTGAATTAAGCCTTCTGAAAATAAGCAATGCAGGACCCAGGCTTCAGATGACAATAAAGACCCATCACTCCTCTGGTTCTTCCCAGCTTAAAGTAACAGATCATTTCTCAGAACCAAAACAATGTAGATGCTATTTCAAGGTAACAGACAAAAACGCTGTCAGGAAATGTAGTCAAGGCCCGAAGAACAAATGACATGATTTGCGAAGGGTGGGGGAACCTCATTCTGCCAAGAGTCTTGGGAAATCATGACCAGGGGGGTTAGCATCCAGTCCTCTCTGAAAGAACAGACACACACAGCCACCAGCCACTAGATGTCATTGTCCTTCAGAGAGCTGGTGGCGTGCTGCATAGCCTAGGCAAAAGGAAGCCAAAGTGGTCTAGACAACTAATTCCTTAAATGGCATTAATTTAAAATAATCTGACCTTTGATTGGGGTGCTCCACAGTAGTTGACAAAAATAAAAATGAAAACCCCCTGGAGACCAGCCATCCACCCCCAAAGGCAAGCAGCTTCCCAAAATACAGCATTTTAATGACGACACTAGAACATGTGAATGACTTTCAGACACGGGGGGGCAAAAAATGTCCAACTAAGCAAGGAAAGTAGGAACTGCACAGAGTGAGTAAGACCCAAAAGTCACGTCAGTAATCCTAAATCAGGGGACAGCGCTGGTTTCCTTTTAAAATCTATTTAAAGCAAGAACGGCATGAAAGAGAACATTTGTTGTTTGTTTTAGTAAGGAGTTCAAAGTTCTCGGTCACCTTTAGGATTGCAGTTTTCAACTGTGTGGTTTTTTTCAGGGTTCATTTGTGGGAAGGAGCATGAAAAGGAATTGCTGATGAAACAACACGTGTATCACAGGCTGCAAATGGGTGGCCAAGAAAGTCACCCTGCCCGAGCCATTCTGGTGCTGGTGTTGAATGTGTGTTTTAAACTTTAATGGAATTAGCTGCCAAAATTTTTTAAAAATTGAGAGATAACACATCAAAGCATGGGTCCTTAGTTTCTCTTGATATGTGACGGCGGCTCTAGGCCCACCTTCCCATGCAGCAGCAGCTGAGAGGTGGAGGTGTCCCCAGACCTGGACACAGGCACGAGCCACTGAGGGAGCTGGCCCACCAAGACCCCTTTGTTCCAACTGGTTTCCTGCTTGGCCACGAGGAACCTCAACTTACAATCCTTGCTGTAAATGTGCAGGACAAGAAACAGTTTGAGATGTACTAAGAAGATCTCAGGCATCCCTGATGGCTCAGTGGTAAAGAATCTGCCCGCCAACGCAGGAGACGCAGGTTCTATCCCCGGGTTGGGAAGATCCCCTGGAGAACGAAATGGCTATCCAATTCCATGGAAATAGGAGCCTGGCATGCTGCAGTCCATGGGGTCACAAAGAGTCAGATGCAACTTAGCAACTAAACAACAACAGCAAGAATTCACTGAACATAATCATTGTTATTAAAGAAAAGGGGAGCCAGGACAGTTAAAGACATGCACTGCCTCCACCATGATAATCCCACAGGCGTGCGTGCTAAATAGCTCTCCTGAGAGATGTACAGAATTGGGCAACCCTTCCTACCCATTCAACATGATTCCCATGCTCCCAGGACAAATTATGGGGGCACCCTGGATCATCACAAAGATTAGAGGAGGAGGGGACCACTACTGGTATTCTGGACAAGAGCCAGGGGTGCCGCGTGCCAGAAATGCATAGCACAGTCCCGTTCAAGGAAGAAGCATCATTCCTCCCACACAATTTGGTATTCCAGTGGATAGTCACGGGGGTTAAAAAAGCTGGTTTTTTGCAATGTCTTTTTATTTATTTACTTATTTTTTAAAGTTTTTAGCTGCCCAATATGGCATGTGGGGGGTCTTAGTCCCTGACCAGGTATCAAACGTGCACCCCACCACATTGGAAGGCAGAGTCTTAACCACTGGGCAACCAGGGAAGTCCTGGCTATCTGCCATTTCTGAGCCAAGTTCCTAACTCCACTTTACACATTCACACAAAGCACGGTTTTGCATGGATTAATTAAAGTTATTATTAACAATTTTCCAAAAATGGGAGTGTTCTTTAATAAAGAGAAGAGTGTGCTATGCATTCTTTGTAACATTATGAAGAACTGCTAACCATTTTGAAAAATCACATTATGGAAAACATGGTTTTTGGGCCACCAGTACTAGAGACCTACATCAGCCACAGTCTTTGGCTGCCTTATTCATGGGGTTTATACAAACAGGTACAAGCATTTATTTTCTTATGTCCTCTAGAATGATTGTGCCTGAGCAGGAACTTAATAAAATACCTTTCATTTTACCTTCACAATTCATTTTCAAACTTTGGTATCTTGGGAGGCTATATTACTTATAAATTTTATTTCCTGTTCATACAGTTACATATTAATAGTATCTGCTATTCAGAGGGAGAAATGGGTCTGCTGAGGCTGAGAATATCTACCCTAAAACTGTTAAAATAATAATGCCATACTGGAAGCCTCCCAAGTGATCTCGGTCTTTCTGCTTTTTCTCCTTCTCCTACCCTCTCACTGCCAAAGATGCCTCATTGTGAGGCTTACTTGTCACCTCCTCTTCCTCTAGGAAGTCCTCCCTGACTACCATATCACTCACTCACCCTTATTCACAGGAGAGGATTTGGGAGCTCCTTCTGCGTGCTCAATTGCTTCAGTCATTTCTGACTCTTTGCAACCCTATGGACTATGGAGCTTCCAGACTCCTCTGTTCATAGGATTCTCCAGGCAAGAATACTGGAGTGGGTTGCCACGCCCTCCTCCAGGGGATCTTCCCAAACCAGGGATTGAACCTGCGTCTCCTGCATCACAGGTGGGTTCTTTACCACTGAGCCACCAGTGAAGCTCTCTCTAGGTGCTCACAAAGCTTTGGTGGTTTGCCCTATAATAGTATTTGCCACAGCTGTGTCACTACCTCTATTTCTTAGTCAGCTATTAAGCTCCCAGAAGGTAAGACACTGCCAGAGCTTTACCACCGTCACTGAGCACCGTGTCATTTTCATCCATTCATGAAATATTTCATGAGCACTTACTATGTGCCAAACGCTATTACAAGGCACTGGGGATACAGCGGGAAACCAGACAGACACTGCTCCTCATCTTGTGGGGCTGACATTCTACTGAGTGACAGATGATAATTAAGGGTACTATTAATATAATTGCAGACTGTGATCAGTGCCGAGAAAGATATAAACAGGGTGCATGAAGCAGGGAAGCAAGCAAGACAAGGGTTAGATAAGGAGGTGGAGAGAGACTCTGAGAGACGAAGGAGGCAGAGATCTTAACAGAGGCAAAGTCAGGAGAAGGATGTTCTCAACAGGATAAGCTGTAAGTGCTAATGTCCTGAGACTGTTAAGAGTCTGTGGTGCTTCAAAACAAATGCAACGAAAGGAAAGTCTCTGGCCAGAGACTGGTGAGTCTCTGGTGGCCAAAGTGAGTCTGGCCAGAGTATAGTGAGGACAGTTCAGATGCCTCAGAAGGCACGGCAGCCACAGGGTCTGCACTTCATTTTAAAGCCAGTGTGTGCGTGTCCTCACACGAGAGGCTCAGCTCAGGGAGATCAGGGACCTGGTCTTCTCATCATGCCTGCAGCCCTCAGCCCCATCTAACACAGCATGTGCTGAGTAAAGGAGTCCCTTCCGTGAGCCCCACCTTACCCAGTGCAGCTGGCCGTGACTCTGCCACTTACTGGTCGCAAACTGGGCAGGCATGAGCCCCACATGCTCACAGATATTGTACGTCCTTGATTATTATCACCCGAGAAAGATCTTTAAAAATCCAGTTAGTAAACATTTGAGTGCCCCACGTGTTGTAGACAAGAGGGAGAGGGATACAGTGAACCGGACACAAATTTCTGTCCTTGTGTAGTTTATATCCTAGTTTGTGTAGACAGCTAATAAATAAATTGGAAAGATCATGGGAAGTGACAAGCAGAAAAATAAAGCCAATAGGGGGATGTGGAATGGACTGAAATTTCAATAATACCACATTGGATATATGTCATATCTTTCTTCACACTGCAAAGAAGTTCCACACAGATAAGCCTCACAGAAGAATTAGGTTATCTAGACACCAGAAGAATCATGTCATCATTTGACAGATGGAAAAACAGGCTCAGAGAGGCTCAAAAATTTGCTTATGGTCACAGAGCACAGCGGCTGTGGAATGAGCATCTCTTTGATATGCCAACCAATAGACAAGATAAATACAATGATAGTAGCTAAAATCTACTGAGCACTTATCATGTGGCAGGCACTGTTGACAAGAACCTTTCATGGTTCATTTCATGTAATCCTCACAACAACCTCTTGATGTAGATATTATTATCATTCCCATTTTACAGATGAGGTAACAGAGGCACAAAACAGCCAAGTAACTCAGTCAAGACGACCAGCTGGTGAGGGGTGGACTAGCATTCAAATCTAGGCAGTTCGCTTGCTGAGCTTGTGCTCATAACCAGTACTCTACTTAAAGCCATTCTGAAAAGGAAATGGTTGAGAAAAAAAAAAAGAAATGATCAAGAAAAGTAACTCTCAAGACATCTCAGGATGACCAAGACCCACCTTTCCTTAGGATCACAGAGGATCTCTTTTATCCCTTTATCAAAGAACATATGAAGTCAGTATCCAGAGCTGAAGGGCTGCAAAACTCATTTTCCCAACCCATTCCACCCAGACACAACCATATGGCGGCTCATGAGACCTCGCCACGGGGTCCCACCCCGGTACGTACATGCAATTTGTTGAGCAGCACTGCGTCGGTCGTGCTGTTGGCTCCTGGCTTAGCAGCTTTCCAGAACTGCTTCTGGGCAGAGTAGCGATTCATGGGACATAGTTTAAAGAGGCAATCTAGAAGTGAAACAAATAAGCAAAAAATTGTCACTGAGGATGTATGTATATGCACCCAACCTGGGGAAAAAACTTTCTCCTTCTATTTCATTAAAGCATCATAAATTATATGTAAATATAAGTGACAAGTTACAAAGCCCTTTTACAAACCTCTCCTTTGATGGTTAATTCTCATCACCATCATGTGAGAAGAGAGATGAGGAAAATGAAACTTTTAGAAAGTCAACTGTTTGTTGTCACACAGCCAGTTAGTAGCACAGCTGGGACTGAGTCCAAATCCAGGACTCAGAGTCCAAATCCAGGACTCTTGATGCTGCCCTTAGAGTTATCTCCTTTCCCTTGTAATGAACAAATTTAAGGGCAATATTCTCACTACATGCAACAACAGCTGCTGCTGTTCAGTCACTAAGTTGTGTCCGACTCTTTGCAACCCCATAAACTGCAGAATGCCAGGCTTCTCTGTCCTTCACTATCTCCCAGAGTTGCTCAAACTCATGTCCACTGAGTTGGTGATACCATCCAATCATCTCGTCCTCTGTCACCCACTTCTTCTCATGCCCTCAATCTTTCCCAGCATCAGGGTCTTTTCCAGTAAGTCAGCTCTTTGCATCATATGCAATAACAGTATATACAAGCATTTCTGGATATAAATCCAACTCTCATCAATTCAACAAAATTTTTAGAAAAACAGAAGTTTATTAGGAGGTAACTCCCTGGGCAATGGTTTCTTGAGTGTTGTTTTAATTCTCTGGGGACTAGGAAGAAAATAGACAAACTTGCACGCAGACATTCTGTACCTTGTCCCTCTCTCTCAGTATATGGTGATATGCTTCCATTTAGGGATGCCTGGGTTTATGACTTTTTACACTGTTTTGTGTAGTAGAAGACAGAGCTAGAGATAAAGAACCCAACTGCCAAATGCAGGAGACATAAGAGTTGCGGGTTCAGTTCCTGAGTCAGGAAGATCCCCCGGAGAAGGAAATGGCAACCCACTCCAGTATTTTTGCCTGGACAATCCTATGGACAGAGGAGCCTGGTAGGGTACAGTCCATGGGGTCACAAAGAGTCAGACACAACTGAAGCAACTTAGCACATACAGTAGAACTAACTCACAAAATGGACTAGTGGCTTCAAAAGATGCCTGCAATGAAATAAAAACATCAAAGACACTAGCAGTGCAAACCCCACAAACCAGAAAAAGGAAAAATAATGATGATCTAAGGAGGTCTAAAAAAAAGACGCCCAGATATTAAAAGTTATTTTAAAATACTTAACATGTTGCCTCTAATGATAAACTTTACTCAAAGCATTCATGTGCCTTAAGGTATACCTGATAACGCACTAATCATGATTAAGAGGATACCACATTATTTTGTTTAATCGTAATCTTTTTCATTGTCTATTTTCCTGCTTGTTTTTATAAAGTATACATTAGTACAGTAACACATGTATATAACTTTTAAACATACATACATACACAAAGTTTAGGGATATTTTTGTGTAACATTTTTCACAGGGATATGCCATCAAAAAAGTTTAAAAATAACTTCTAAACAACTAATATTAAAATTTATACTCACTCCCTAAAAATTCTATCATTTGATATAAAGGATTTTCAAATTGTATTTATAGAGTAAATAAATTTGGAATTAACACCCAGATCTGGAAAAACTGTACTCAGAAAGTAGATCAGACCAAGCCTTTAAAGAAATTCAGTCTCCTAACTGTACACATATTCTTATCTGTCCACAACTGACAGGCTAAGTAAGTACCTAGTTACTGTGTTAGCCAAACAACGATCTCACAGTGAGAAATACTCATTTGCTCTCAAATACATAGACACTAAGTATCTGTGCTCAGTCATGCCCAACTCTTTGTGACCCCATGGACTGGAGCCAACAGGCTCCTCTGTTCATGTGGAATTTCCCAGAGAAGAACACTGGAGTGGGTTCCTTTTCCAGTGGATCTTCCTGGACCGAGGAACGAACCCACGTCTCTTGTGTCTCCTTCATTGGCAAGTGGATTCTTTACCACTGCGCCACCTGGGAAGCCCATAGACACTAAGACTTTCCTCTAATTCAGACCACCCTTTCTTCTAGTTGGAATCAATGAACTTTTACTAAGCACAGTACAAATATGTGACATCATTCAGAAAAAAACTGAAATCATCTAACTGTAGAAATAGAAGGTACTTCCCTATTTCTACAAGTCTCCTTCAATACATATTTCTACGTAGTCACAAGCAGCTATAAGGTAAATATAAAAGCCATCTGTATCAAGAATACAATTCATCTACATGTGAAAGACACTATCCAGGTCTTTACAGAACAAAGGGCAGGGCAGGAAACTGGTTTAAAAGATAGGACTGCTCTCTCCATCTCCAATGAAAGTCACAGGTTGTTGTTATTTACTCTATGAGTGGCAACTTCACAACATCACTGAATGACAGTTTTTCTACCAGTTTGAACTATGTGAACTCTCCATTTGCCCTGAGAACAATCACACACAACCATGAGACCGCTGGCCAGCATTAAACTTCTTATCTTTGACACAGGATAGAGGGTGGCATATGTGTACTGGACCACGGTGACTTCCTTGGTAAGTGTATGACATCATACAAAAATATTCAAAACATTTAAGTCACCAATATTCATATTTGATATATGATTTACTTTATGGGTCAATTGAGGTTAATAATTTCAATTTTCATCAGTAAGAAGATACTGAGAAAATTGTTTATTTCCTCTTAAACAATTCATATGATGATAGCTAAACGGAATGCATTACCACCCCCTCAATAATTTAATTAAGTTGATTTGAGGATCTATAATATCAAGGAATTAACATGTAATGGATAGCATCCTTTTACAACTGTTCATAGTACAGCCAAGTCAAGCACCCCACTTAACAAACCAATGGACTACCAACAGGCTCAAAATTTCAGATAATTCCCATTCACCTAAGATGGGAATGTAAACTGAAGCACTATCAATCCAATCAAAGTCTTTCTGTAGCTTCCACAGCAACTATTTTCCTTGGATAAAACAGAGCACTGTACTGGGTTAAGCATTTTTACAACTAACCATCTATGTAAATACAAGCGATGCTAACACACTAGTAACAGAACCAAATTAGCCTTGCTGATTTGGTCCTGCCTTCCCAGTTGCTTAGCAACTGATTCAAAGTGAAAATTAAATTAAGCAATTCAAATGGGATGTTAAAGTAACCTTCTGAAATTCTGCACTTCAGTGGCTCTGTACTGCCCTTTGCTATTTGGACAGCACAACAGGACGAAATGAAAGTTCTGCTGGATCTTAATACTGTGCTAAGTATAGAAATGCATAAATACAGGAAATCCAGTGCAAGAGTTGTACCTATTTGGGGGAAGCAAGTATGCATGTGTGTCTATATATCTGCATGTACACACACATACACACTCTGCGATTTGATTTCGCCCCAAAGAAATGTCACAAAGATCTCTTATGTGACAAGTGTTTTTTTTCAGGTCTTTGAAGAATAAACTAAACTCAGCTTTCAAAAGATTACTTTGGAATATTCTTAAGTTTTAGCAGATGCCACACTGGGCCGGCAAAGGAGGAGTTAGCCGAATGGAAGGGCTGGGCTAAGTGTTAGAGGGCACGTGGCCTCGAGAGGGGCCAGAGGTGGTCCTCCATGGCTTAGGGAGCATTCCAGAACTCAGCAGGAGGGAGAATACTCAACTGCTCAGCAGATGTGTTAACCGTGACCCGAGGACTGTGGTGCTCGGCTGGGGAAGACAGGAGTAAGGGGAGCACAGGGTGCTTGGAGCCCACCTTAATGTAAGCGGTCCCGGGGTGCGGTGAGAAGGCAAAGCAGCCAACCTCGGAGGGAACACACATCAGACGTAGCGAGAAAATAAAGTCTGTCGGAAGAACAGTTGAAACCCAGGTCCTCACTGTCCACTGTCCTCCACAACCTTGAACTCTAGAATGGAAGGTCCCTGATGGCAGACACTTGTATCTGTTCTGTAGGTGGGCCGCGGGGAGGCAATGCCCGTCCTACAAAAGCAGTGGGGAAGTAGCAAAGGAATTTTAAGCAAAGAAGAACCTGATTTATGTCTCTATGGGAGCTTTCTTCTTGGTCATGGTGCCTACTAAGAAAGGGAAGGCTGGGAAGGGGTGGATTTAGAGGAGAAGAGGAGAAGTCAAGAATCTTCTTTTGGCTATGCTTGGTTTGACATGCGTATGAGACAACCAAGCTGAAATGTTCAGAGGGCTGTCCGTCAACTGAAAATACAGGACAGCCAGTAATTTAAGGTGATGGGGGCAGAAGAGAAGGAAGGATGGGGTGCCAGAGAGAGGAGAGGAGAGTTGAGGAAATTAGTACGACAAATACGATGCAGTGACCCACTCTGGCTCGGGAGATGTAACTAAACCTACAGAATATGTTAACTGAGGCTTACAGAGGCTTGAACTTGACACAAAGTTAGTTTTCAGAGGACAGAATAAAAACATTCGCTCTCCTTTTCCCCTTCCCCCAACAAATCCCCAATACAATGAAAATTAAAAACAAAAAAATGCAAGTTCATCTCCTAAGAATCTTAAATACATCTTCCCAAGTTGGAATAAATGAACATAGAAAGAAGATGGATGGGTGGAATCAATCGATGGAGGGATCCTCTTTCCATCTTTGTTTATATATTCAATACCTTTTAATAATCTATAATGGAGAAGAATCTAAAAAAGAATATGTGTGTGTGCGTATCTCTGAGTCACTTTGTCATATACTTGAAACTAACAAAACATTGTAAATCAACCATACTTCAATAACTTTTTAAAAAATCTAGTATGTCTTTAGCTTAATAGTGAACAACACTTACAGTCATAAAAAGCTAACACTAGATATAAATTTAGCCAGAAGATGTGATATAATTTTACCTGGAGGATGGAGGGTGCACAAGGAGATGTCAGAAGCCACCCTCATCTATAATAACAGGGCGTGAACAGGTGATATTTAAAAGAGATTAATCTACAGACATGAAGAGACACACATCATCCAGAAATACAGTGGTAAATACCAAAAGAAAATGTCAACATGTTTTAAGTTGTTGCCTCTACAAAGTGGGAAGGCGTGAGGTGCCAGACATAGGAGTGTTATTTTTATTGTGAACTTTATCAATATTTGACTTTTTTGGTTCAATTCACATAAAATTAACTGGTTTCAAGTGAACAATTCTGTGGCATTCCATGCATTCCCAATGTTGTACAATCACCACTTCTAAGTTCTGAGACATTTTAATCACTCCCAAGAGGAAAACCTGTATCTATGAAGCAATTCCTCCTCCAACCCATGTACCCATGAAAGTCTTTAACTTTTATAAATGACCTTTTAATACTAAAGCACTGTTCAATATCATACTGAGATATCATTTTACACTACAGGGTGACAAAAGGCAACATATAGTCTACAATATAATCCAGCAACTCTCTGCCAGATATAACATTTCTGAGAAATCTCTCCTAGGTCACCAGATCTCACACTTCAGTATGTGGAAGGATTCTCTAGGAAAAAGATCCATGGGAAGGCATATCTTCTCTTGAGCTCATTGGCCTGAAAGAAATACTAAACTCGTGCTCACAGGTCATCAGTGATAAGCAATCACACGACCCTTCTACCCCGCCATGATCCAGGAACTAAGAAATGCACTTCAGTTGAATGCTCAGGAAGAAGAAATAAGTTTGCTAAAGACCGAACCAACCCCTGCTGCAGTCTGTCCTCGTTTGCCAACCATCGGTTTCGCTGTCTCTTACCCCACCCCCTGGCTGACGTGGTGGCAGTTAACTAGGCAAACACAGTCCCTTATTGCAAAGAATCTGAGCTCTTGTAACCCACCTCACTGATCAAAGAGACCAACAGTCAACATTTAAAAAAAAAAAAAACACTTCATTCAGCCAGCATACATAAATGCAATTTTATATAGGGAGAAATCAAGGGTAAATTTACATGAACTCAAATAAGAAAAATTTTAAGTGTTGATCATACATATCTTCTTTTGAAAAAGGTTAAGAGGCAACAGAATAAACATTTCAGAAGGCACTGAAGATGTGATCAACAAAGAGAAAGGGGAATGTTAATTTCCCACCAAGGGAGTTAACAGTCCAAAGAAGCAATGAAAGGGGAAAACAAAAATTGTTGGGTGTTAAGGACTTTCCCAACTCGACTTACAAGACCAACAGTTTCACGAGAGTAGACCTTATCATCTTAGTAAGCTTCTGTATCATCTTAGTAGACTTCTGTATCATCTTAGCAGACTTCTGTATCATCCTGTCTCAAGTGTACTCAGTAAATTCAGGATCAGTGAATGAATGAGCGGACACTCAAGGTGGAAGAACAGTCTTCAATGGCAGTTCACAAAAGGAAAACCTCTTACTTCCAGCAAAAGCCTTCCACAAACAAATAATTAAGTCCACTTCACTTAAAGAGGAAGCCAGCACAGCACACTGGTGCCTGTTGCATGCGAACCACATTTCCCAAGCCAGGACAGAAGCAGCTCTTTGAAGTCTGGTGACATTTTCCAAATGGAACTGCCAAATCAACCTTCCATTACTTGTCTGCAGAAAACAGACACTGTTCCTGAGGGACAAAGGACAACAAGGAAATTTTTTCCCACGTTAAGTGACCAGATGTATTTTTAGACTGAGGACACCCACGGTTGCTATCCTGTAAACTTTATCATCTTTCCTGGCTGCAGAACCATCATTCATAAACACATTAAAAAACCAGAAATGTAGGGAGAAACTTCCCTTTTTGACCTCCTTGGCGTGGCCAATTAAAAATTTTTTTTTATTGGAGTATAACTGCCTTACAATGTTGTGTTCGTTTCTGCTGAACAACAAAGTGAATCAGTCATATGTATACATATATCACCTCCCTACCATAGCACCATCTAGGTCATCACTGAGCTTGGCCAATTCAATTTTGATTTACCTTTTTGCAAGGATTACTGAATATAGATCAACTTTAACCCAGAGAAGAAAAGTAAAAAATTAATGGGGAAGGCAAGGCCACTTTCCATTGTGGTTGAAAGAAGGGACCAGCAATCCCTTCCAGGGAACACAGGAAGCTGTCTCCACTTAGACAGCTAGGGCCTCTGTCCTGGCCTCTGCACCTGGACAGACGGATATGACGTCCCAACGCAAGTTAAAGACTGCTTGTGGGAGCAGGGCCGGATGTCCGGGGAACTGTCAAGAGCCTGCTTCTCTCAGCGCCTCAGTCTGGTTCCCTGTCGCCCTATTGACTCTGCGAGTGATCAATATTCTCCCAATGACTTCCTCTTTGGCTTAGGTTAGTCAGTTTCTATTGTTGGCAATCAAAAGTGTGAGCTGACCCATCGAGTGATAAAACATATTGCACTCTGCTGGTGAAGGAAATAAACAAATGCCAACAAAAATAAGAGACAGGGAATCTGGAAACCAGGATTCCAGCCCTGGCTCCCACTAGCTGAGCAGCCATGGCCAGATTACTAAAGCTCTCTGTGTCCACGGGTCTTCCTCTAGAAAACAGATCATCCCCAAGGACCACAGAGCCCAAAGACCTACTCTAGTCTGTGGAAGCTTACAGATCACGTCAGACAAGTTACAGAAAGCCCAACACGGAAGCACTGAGCTGGGCTTTGGTCTGGAAACTGGACGACTTGGTTTAAACAGCTCTATTATATGTTAGTTGTATGACTCTGGGGGAAATTAGCTCATCTCTTGCCTATACAAGGGCGATAGTCACAATGGGTAACACAAACTAACCTAAAAGATTAACTACTTCACTTAAAGCACTTAGTACAGATCATGGCACAGAGTGAACAAATATTAGCCGCTAAGACAGAACGGATAAACACATCACATCTTCACACAAAACTGCGATGCTGGATGGTTATGCTGCAGTAGAAACAAGCTATTGTTACACGGAACAACGTGGATGTACTTCACGAACATTATTTGGAGTGAAAAAAACCAAGGCAAAAAGAATCCATTTATACTGAATGAATCCACTCACATGATGTTCGAAAAGAGGCAAAATTTATCAACAGCTAAACAGTCAGAATAGCAGTTACCTTTGGAGGGGGGGTATTTCTGAGGTGCCCTTTGGAGAAGGGGCACTTTCTGGGATACTAGAGATGTTCTGTCTCAATCTGGATGAGGGTCATGGGGGTATACTTGGATTTAAAAATTAAGCAGCGCTCAGATTTAAGATTTGTGCATCTGTGTGTGTGTGTGTGTGTGTGTGTGTGTGTAATACCTTAAGGGGAAAAAATGAAGTAGTGGTTGTTCTCACAATAAGGAGGATGGTCTTGCTGATAATAGAAAACCAAACTTTCCCTTCATGTAAAAGGTTAACAATAGTGTCTGACTTCCGTGGCTGTGAAAACATGCTTTGTTTTGCCAGGGTTGGGGCTGGGTGTTTGCTGGTACATAATGAAGAGGAGGAAGGGCGGAAGAGAGATGACATCACTGGTTCCCCAAAGGGCCTCCGTTATTTGTTCACTGCAGGACACTCTGGACACTGAGGGCAGTGAGCATTCCCTGACCCCAAGCCTGATGCCCAGAGGGACTCTGGCCGAGGAGGGCTTTTCCCCACTGATGCCCTGCTCTATTCATGTGGCTTTAAACCATTAATAGGAAGCAGCTGAAAAATATAATCTGTAATGAAGGGCCACGATGGCTGACATTTGCTTCAAAATAATTGGGGAGAGTGAGCTGGGAGGAGAGAGATGACACGAGATGAACCATGAATTGTTAACAGCAGAGGGTACATGGAGGTTCATCAAACTATTATTCTCTCAATTTGTATATGTGCTTTACATGTTTTTTAATAAAAGATATTTTTGTATATTCAAAATCATCTATGAAATTTATGTTCAAGTGTGAACCTTCTATAAAACTCCATCAAATATTCACCAAGTTCAAAACAAGGCTACTTTTAAGAGGAGAGAAGAAATGAAGGAAAAAAAGAAGAAAGGGAAAGAGGGAGGGACAGAGAGAAAGAGAAAAAAAAGACAAGAAAGGAAAGGAAAGGGGGAGGAGAAAAGCCTGTTATATATGGAATCTGGTGTAATTTTTCAACCTATCTGAAAACCAGTATATTTTGGAAATGAGTAACCAGCTGGATGGACTTGTCAAAAACTTAAGAAATGCGCAAACAGAGAGGATGCCCAGCTCTATGTCAGATACATGAATAAACAAAATTGGGGACTTTGGGCTAAAAACCTTGCTGCGTACAACTCTACATGCTCAGTCTCTCTCGAGGAAAACACAATCTCACGGTGCACAGCCTGGCTATTTCAAAAATTACAGCACATGTGAACCTCTGAGGATATGTCACATCTACAAAAGTGCATTCAGAAGGTCTTCAACATCTGGCCTGAAAAGATTTACATAAGCTATTGGGTTGGTCATTCCAAGATCCTCCTGGAAAAATACTTTTGCCATCAGAAATTCCTATAACATGAAGAAACTGTACATGTTTCTCTTGAGTTTGATTTCTACTTCATTCAACAAACATTTCTTAAGCCTCTGTGTGCTGGAAAACCTGGTCCCTGAGGGTCCTCAGGAAGACAGAAGAGCTGACAGGTAACTGCAGGGTGTTTGAAGCATCTACTGCTCGGGCCAGTGGGCAGGGCAGGAAAAGGGATGGATGATGTAGGAAGAGTGAGAAGCTGGAGAAATCTGTAATGTATAATCACATCACCCCCAGAATTAACCTGCTTTTCTGTGAAGTGGGTCAGACTTCCTGATCAGGTCCATGGTCTAGAAGAGAAAGGCTAATACTGCCAACCTGCCGGCCCTCCTCCTGCCCCCACCCGGGGAAGATGCCATCACCCTCTGACCTCACGTGTGCCCTTCGCGCCCATGTTCTCCGTGTGGTGTTCAAGGCACCCTTAGCCGACTGAGCAAAGCTGTCACTGCTGGGTTGTATTCACTTCTCCACAGAGAGGCAAGAAGGCAAGTGGACACCAACAGAAAACATAGCCCCATTTGCCTTACTCTGTTCCTTTATTTTCCTGGTCTCCACTGCAGACCTAGTGACCCAACTTGGTCCCTCTGTGCTTCCAACACCCAACCCCTTCCCTGCAACAGATGGACCACTCCCTAGATACATATATTTAAAAAAAAATTTTTTTTTACATACTAAAGCATACCCACAGTGAAGAGATTGCTTCCAAAGGGATCCTTTCACTCACCCTAATTCAGTGAAAAGGAACTAAATAAACAAATCAAGAGTCACTCAAAGATGTCATATATTTAACCTAGATACAGAAAAAAACCCACTGTCTTCATTTATATCATGACTTATGTTTTCTTGACTTACATTTTTAATCCTAGCAAACACAGCCTACCATCAAACAGCCTTTTCAAGTCAAAATATCTCAAGAAAAATGACTGTCGAGCTTTTTCTCTCCTCCAGAACATCTGCCTGAAAGACATAACACATTTCCATGCAAAATAGTGACTTATTAGAGGAGTGATTCTCCAGTAAGTCACCTCAAGATGACCCCTCCCCTCAAAACGATCACACCAGGGTTTCTCAGTGCCAGTCCTGACACTCTGGGCATCATCTCTAGTTCTCTGTTGGGAGAACCCTGGCAGCATCTGTGGTCTCTATATTCCAGGTATTATAGCACACCATCTTCCAGGTCTTAACAGTCAAGAATGCTCCCCCTCGACACCCGTAGAACCACAGGATTAAACCTTCCTTTCCCTTCTTCTTAAGAATCAATGTGCTCAAGTGACCCACATTGACAAAATGAACTAAGTAGGTGGTGGGGAGGGAAGCATTCCAGACTCTTTTCATGTCATGAAACCACCTTCTTTGTTTGCTGTATATGAAACTCTACCTGACAGCTAAAGCTCTCCTTCTAAAACTGACTTGGAAGGGGAGGCATTAGAATTGACATATGTACACTACTGATCCTTGGAAGGAAAGTTATGACCAGCCTAGACAGCATATTAAAAAGCAGAAACATTACATTGTCAACAATGGCCCATCTAGTCAAGGTTATGGTTTTTCCAGTAGTCATGTATGGATGTGAGAGTTGGACTGTAAAGAAAGCTGAGCACTGAAGAATGGATGCTTTTGAACTGTGGTGTTGGAGAAGACTCTTGAGAGTCCCTTGGACTGCAAGGAGATCCAACAAGTCCATCCTAAAGGAGATCAGTCCTGGGTGTTCATTGGAAGGACTGATGTTGAAGCTGAAATTCCAATACTTTGGCCACCTGATGCGAAGAGCTGACTCATTTGAAAAGACCCTGATGCTGGGAAAGATTGAGGGCAGGAGGAGAAGGGGATGATAGAGGATGAGATGGTTGGATAGCATCACCGACTCAGTGGACATGAGTTTAGGTAGACTCCGGGAGTTGGTGATGGACAAGGAGGCCTGGCGTGCTGTGATTCATGGGGTCGCAAAGAGTCAGACACCACTGAGTGACTGAACTGAACACGACTGATGGTGGTGGTTTAGTTGTCAAGTTCTGTCTGACTACTGTGACCTTGTGGACTGTCTTCCGTCCATGGAATTTCTCCAAGCAAGAATACTAGAATGGGTTGCCATTTCCTTCTCCAGGGATTCTTCCTGACCCAGGGACCAAACCCAGGTCTCCTGCATTGCAGGTGGATTTTTTACTGACTGAGTCACCAGGGAATTCTCCATACACTACTGATACTATGTATAAAATAGATAACTAATGAGAATCTACTCATTATAGCTCAGGAAGTCTATTCAGTGCTGTGAGGTGACCTAAATGGGAAGGAAATCCAAAAATGGGGGGATATATGTATACATATGGCCAATTCACTTTGCCGTACAGTAGAAATTAATACAACATTGTAGGTTTGGAGCCAAGGAATTCCTATTTTTAACAATGTGATTCTTCTCCAAATGATTCATCTGTTTTTTTATTGCAGTATAGTTTATTTACAATGTTGTATTAATTTCAAGTGTATAGCATAGTGATTCAGTTATACATATGTTACACATGTGTATCTTTTCCAGATTCTTTTCCTTTATAGGTTATTATAAGGTGTTCCCTGTGCTATACAGTAGGTCTGTGCTTTTTATTTTATATATAGCAATATGTATCTGCTAATCCCAACGTCCTTCTTTATCCCTCCCCCTCCTTCCCCCTGTGGTAATCAAAAATTTGTGTTCCATGTCTGTGAGTGTATTTCTGTTTTGTAAATAAATTCACTTACTTCATTTTTTAGGCTTCACATATAAATGATACCATATAATATTTGCCTTTGCCTGACTTACTTCCATAATAAAGAATGAAATAATGCCATTTGCAACAATATGGATGGACCAAGAGATTAGCCCACTATGTGAAATCAGTCAGGTGATTCTAATGTGATTTGTCCCCAGCTGTACCCTGGGGAACACCAATGCACAGAATAAATTAATTCTCAAAGCAGCATTTTTCAAACATTTATATGGAGACCAATAATCTGAACATCTTCTTGACATGCAGGCACTGATTGAATGGATGTGGGGAGGGGTCTGAGAAGCTCCTAGCCTGGGGGCCGCTCTGAGTGGCAACATTCTAAGAGCCTGAAGTCACTGCCAGCCACTTGGAATCCCCAGTCTTGCCAGTACATCCTTCAAGGTGTTTGGCAACAAAGCATTCAGATGCCTCAGATGTCAGTGTGGTAGAAAGGATATCAGCTGAGGATGGGTGGTCCTTCGCTTGGCCCATCCACCTGTCCAGTTTCATTTCTTTAAAATGCTCCTCCACCAACACCCAGCTCTCACCATTCCAAAACACAGTTCTCACAAACATGCACCATATGTCACTCTTCTGTATTTTTACCAAGTTGTTCTCTCTGCCTGAAACTGTATTCCCAGGTCACCAACTGCGTCAGCACCATGGCCATTTTCTGACTAGCCTACTCTTCATCCCTCATGCTTTCAGCTCACCTCAAAGCACCCAAGTCCCTAGAGGAGGCTTCCCTGTTCACTATCCTACCCCCACACCATGATGCTGTCACTGCTCCTTCCTCCAGGATCCCAAACAATGTTTTCTCCCTTCAGTTCAGTTGCTCAGTCGTGTCCAACTCTTTGTGACCCCACTGACTACAGCACGCTAGGCTTCCCTGTCCATCACCAATTCCCGGAGCCTATTCAAACTCATGTCCATCACGTTGGTGATGCCATCCAACCATCTCATTCTCTATCGTCCCCTTCTCCTCCCCTTATGACCTGAGTAGCAGGTGCGTGGAACATTAAAGACTCATCTATTCAGTGGGAAAAATTATTTCCTCTGTCCCTAGATATTAAAAAAAAAAAAACAAACACACAGGACTTCCCTGATTGTCCAGTGGTTAAGAATATTCCTGCCAGTGCAGGGGACATGGGTTCAATCCCTGGTCCAGAAAGATTCCACATGCTGCAGGGCAACTAAGCCCATGTGCCACAACTACCGATCCAGCATGCGCTAGAGCCCATGATCTGCAACAAGAAAAACCACCACACTGAGAAGCCTGTGTATTGCAACTAGAGAGTAGCCCCCACTGACCACAACTAGAGAAAGCCCATGCACAGCAATGAAGACCCAGTGCAGCCAAAAATGATAAACTAATTACATTTTAAAAAACAGCAAGACATCAACAATTACCAGTTGCCAACAGTACCAATTCAGAAATTTACAGTACCTAACCACTTACAATGATCAAAGCTGCCAGTATTATTTCAAGCCAGGCTTTTCACTTACACCCCCATCCTTCCCACTGTATCCCCATCGTGCCCACCTCACTTTTCGGTCCCCCCCGCCCCATGGTGGATACAGGGGATTTGGAGAGAGACAAAGGACAAGGAGAGCAGACGAGTCCCTCCTTGGCTGGAAGGATCAAGCTGGCTTCACATTCCAGCCCTGCATGATCGACAGATAGGTAGAGCTGCTTCTTCCACGAGCACTTCCTCTTAGATTTTTATTTGTAAATAATTGCAAGCTTACATAAAAGTTGCAAGAGTAATAAAACATAGACTACTCTTTACCCAAAGTCACCTGCTGCTACCATTTTGTCCATGTGCTTTATCACTCATGCTCTCTCTGTATGTACACATATAATATATAATATTTCATACGTATGGTATATATAGTACCTGTGACATACTTTCCTGCACTACTTGGGAGTAAGTTACATATATTACTGCCCTTTTTAAATTTATTTCAGTGTCCATTCCCTAAGACTAAGGATATTTTCTAACATGATTACAGCTCAATTATCAACTGCAGTAAATTTAACATTGATCCTGTACTTGCATCTCATCTATGGTCCACACTTGCATTTTGTCATTTGGTCCAATAATGTCCTGTTCAGCACTTCCTGACCCAGTCCAGAGTCCAGTTTAGGACCAGGGACTGCGTTTAGTTCTGATGTGACTACAGTTGTTCTTCACTTTCTATGATCATGAGACATTTTTCAAAAACACAACTCCCCACTTTAAAAAATAGAGTATTCCTCAATAGGTGTTTGTCCGATGTTTCCTCAAGATTCAACTCTAGCTGGAGTTCTGCATAAGAGATGCTGTGGGCTTCTTAAGGCGACATCTGGCGACACATGGCATCCATCTGCTCTGGTTGGCACTATAATAGGAACCTTGAAGATCAGCCTGCCATTCATTGCTTGACATCCCTCCTCTGTACTCCCTCTTCAGGGGGAAAAGCATCTCCTCGGGCAGTCACAACCCCTTTCCAGCCACTGAAGACACAACCCATCAACCCACGTTTCTTCTCCATGGAGCCCCCTTTCTGGCTCAGACAACCCCCACATCAGCTCCCCCCAACACACTCACACGTGGCCCTTACGTGCCCAATGGAAATATCACACCTTCTTTGCCCAGGGAAATTATGCTGATATAGTAGAAACGCTCTTTTACTGTACTGTCAACAGAGCTAGACAGCCTCTTTCATCCCCATATATTCCCTGGCTGGAGTCAGCCACCCCCACCTCCTCCCCAAGCAGAGGAGACACACACCCAACTCTCCAAGTAATCCAGTTGTAACTTTTTTCAGCTAATGCTTTTACAAAGGCTCTGAACCCCCAACAGGAATGCATCCTCCTTTGTGTCCCAGTGCCTCGGCAGACTTCTGACTTCATCTGTCTCCCTGACCTGCCTCCCACCTCCCACCTCCATAACTCTGCAAATGCCTGCCAACAAAGGTCCAGGGGCTTATTCATCACTGTGTTCCAAACGGCCCAGCAGACACATGCGCGTTCCACAACCATTGTTGAGTTATAATGTATCTCCCACCTAGAACACATCTTCAGACACCTTTGAAAACTGTCATCTGAAAAGTGGGTTTTGCCTTATTTCCATCTCCTTTACTTCTTTTTTTTTATTTGTTTAGTCAAAACTTGATACTTTATTACTTCATTTAGTATTTCTATTTTCTTTTCATATGTTTTTTTTACTAGAAAGCTTGAATGTTTCATACCAATATGTACCCATTTTAAAAAGTCGAGATATCATTCATAGCCAACAAAATTTACACCTTTAAAGTTCACGTGTGCTATGATAAGTCACTTCAGTCATGTCCGACTCTGTGAGGCCCCATAGACTGTAGCCAAGCTCCTCTGTCCAAGGGATTCTCTAGGCAAGAATACTAGAGTGGGTTGCCATGCCCTCCCCTCCAGGGGATCTTCCCGACCCAGGCATCAAACCCACATCTCTTTACATCTCCTGCACTGGCAGGCAGGTTCTTTACCACTAGTGCCACCTGGGAAGCCCCCTCAAAGTATATAATTTATTTATTCATTTATTTTTTACTAATTCAGAGTCGGTATAACCATCACCACTGTCTAATTTCAGAAACCTATTAGCAGTCACTGTCCACTCTCCTCTCCCCTCAGGACCTAGCAGCTACTGGTCTACTTTCTGTCTCTATGAATTGTGGACATTTCACATAAATGGAATCATAAAATACATGACCTTTTGTGACTAGCTTCTTTCACTTAGCATAATGTTTAGAAGGCTCATCCACATTGTGGCATGTATCAGTATTTCATTCCTTTTTGAGTTCAGTTCAGTTGCTCAGTCGTGTCTGACTCCTTGCGACCCCATGGACTGCAGCACTCCAGGCTTCCCTGTCCATCACCAACACCCAGAGCCTACTCAAACTCATGTCCTTCGCATCAGTTATGCCATCCAACCATCTCATCCTCTGTCGTCCCCTTCTCCTCCCACCTTCAATCTTTCCCAGCATCAGGGTCTTTTCAAATGAGTCCATTCTTCGCATGAAGTGGCCAAAGTATTGGAGTTTCAGCTTCAGCATCAGTCCTTCCAATGAACACCCAGGACTGATTTCCTTAGGATGGACTGGTTGGATCTCCTTGCAGTCCAAGGGACTCTCAAGAGTCTTCTCCAGCACCACAATTCAAAAGCATCAATTCTTTGGCACTCAGCTTTCTTTATAGTCCAACTCTCACATCCGTACATGACTACTGGAAAAACCATAACCTTGACTAGATGGACCTTTGTTGGTAAAGTCAACCTTTTTATGGTTGAATAATAGCCCACTGTGTGGCTATATCACATTTTGTTTATCCATTCAGTTGATGGACATTTGAGCAGTTCCTACTTTTTAGCTATCATGAATAATGTTGCTAGAAACATTCAGTTATAAGTTTTTATGCAAGTATTTTTTTTTAACTTCTCTTGGGCATGTTTTTAGGAGTGGAATGCTGGCTATTATGGTAACTATATTCAACCTTTTGAGGAACTGCCAAACTATTTCACAAAATGGTTGTGTGATTTTCAGTCTCAGCTGTATGAGGGTCCCAGTTTCTCCTCATCCTCCCCAACACTTATTACTGTCCACCTTTTTGACTTTAGTCATACTAGTGATTTCCATTTGCACTTCTCTAATGACTGATGATATGAGCACCTTTCCATGTGTTAATTGGCCATTTGTATATTTTCTTTAGAGAAATTTCTATTCAAATCCTTTGTCCATTTTCAAACTGGATTTGTTGCTATGTAGTTATAAGAGGGTTTTTTTTAATTGTGGAATTTTAAGAGTTCCTAGATACTAGTCCTTAACAGAAAAATGATTTGCAAACACTCTCTCCCTTTCTGTGATATGTCTCCTCGCTTTCTTCATAATGACCTTTGAAAGTTTTAAGTTTGATGACATCCAGTTTACCTATTCTTCATTTTGCTGCTTATACTTTTGGTATCGCATCAAGTAACTTCTGCCTAATCCAAGTTTGTGAAGATTTACACCTATGTTTTCTTCTAGGAGGTTCATAGTTTCAGCTCTTATATTTAGATCTTTGATTCATTTTGTATTAACTTTTGTGTATGGTGTGAGGTAAGGGTCCAATTTCATTCCTGTGTATCTGGGAACCCAGTTGTTTCACTACTACTTGCTGAAAAGATCATTTATTCCTTTGGTCTTGGTAACTATATTGAAAATTAACTGACTTAACCAGTCATGGGTTTCCTTCTCCTTTATTTCTAACAGGCAATTAATGCCTACCTAACACTTCCCACACTCAACTACCACCAATAAAAGGGAAGAAAAATATATTTATTAAAAAACAAAAAAGTTCTAGAAACACCAAGAAAGTCTAAAAATACAACTAAAGACATTTGAAAATCTAAAATTAGCATCATTTCTCTGAAAGTTAAACAAACACACACACACACACATATATAGGCTTCAGGAGATGCAGGTTCAATCCCTGGGTCAGGAAGATCCCCTAGAGTAGGAAATGGCAACCCACTGCAGCCTGGAAAATTGCATGGACAGAGGAGCCTGGCAGGCTATCGTCCATTGGGTCACAAAGAGTTGGACATGACTGAGTACACACACACACACACACTCACTCACACCTATATACACACCAGCTATACTGCACTTTAGTATATAAGAATGTGAGCTGAAATACTGGGTCTGAAAACCCAACTTTTCAAATACAGGGAGAAGAAGGAAGGCCTTCAGAATGGGTCTCGCTGACATATAAGGCAGTATGAGATTAGATTCCCAGGCTACTTTTCTTTACTGTCAATAACTTTTTTAACAATGGATATGACAACATACTTGGCGAAGTTAGCTTTGATGAAGTTCTCTTCCAGGAATAAACGCAACTTGTAACACTGAATGAATTTCTCCAAAGGCCACAAAATTATGATGCGGTTTCATGAGCTGTACTATCCAACCAAGAAATTAAGTGGGAGTCTCATTTTTATTTCTCCATTCCTTTGTTGTGATGGCTACTGAGGTTCTGTTGAACTCATCCTTGGGGAGCAAAACAGTCTTAGGGTGACAGAAGCTAGCTCTTTTGATTATTATCTTGACCTTTTTCCAAGAAATGTGTCCACCACCATTAACTTTATATACCCAGAATACCAACCTTCACACCATAATCTCCACACTACAATTTTCAAACAGCCACAGACTATCATTTTACACAGGCAACATATAGTTGACAAATGCCAGGAAAGTGTTCTCAATTTAGAAGCCAAAAATTGAAGCTATTTCAACCCTTCTCAAAAAAACACAAAACAGGAAGGTCGGTAGAGAAGGCGTTCTTTCTGAGCTCCAGCCTGTCGACCCTCAAAGAGCCCATCTGCACATTCCCCCAACAAGGCCACCCGTAAGGCTGGCTTCTCCTTAGAATCACAGAATTATGTAAGACCTCAGAAATCCTGGATGCCAATCCCAGTCTATGAGGGAGCATGATGAGTGGCCAGAAACTGGGGTCATGACGTCCAAAAATCTGCTTTAAATGGATAAACTGGGGTATGCGATGGGACTGTGCTTAGCAGTGGGGAAAAAAAAAAAAAGACCTGACTTTTGATAGAACCGCAACATGAATGAATCTTAAGATAGGTGTGGTGTTATGAAAAGAAGTTGGACAAGAGTACATGATGTATGATGTCATTTAAACACAAAATTCTTGGAAATGCACACTAATCTACAGTGATGAAGCAGAATTCCCATGGGTAGCAGTCAGGGTGGGGTAAAGAAGGAGGAAATAGGGATTAAAAAGGCGCAGGATGAGACTTTTAGGGGTGGTTAACATCTTAGTTTAGTGATGGTTTCATGGGTATACACATGTGTCCAAACTTAGCAAATTATACATTTTTAAAATGTGGAGTTTATTTTCTGCCAATTATACCTCAATAAAGCAATTTAAAACAACAGTAACCCAAAAACTATATCCCCCAGCTCACAATAGTGCATGCTGACATGCCAATCTGACACTGTCAAGCCCAAGATCAACTCAGGGCAGAGGATATCTGACTCATGGCAGTGCCAGGGAAGTGACGCCATGGCCCCGAGGGCTTGCCACTGTAAAAAAAGTTGTATTGTAAAATACTCTTTTGTACGGCCACCACTGTCTGGGTGGGTGAGGGCTTCAGTCAATTATTTTCATTCAGTAATTTTCATTTCCATTGCATTTTCAACTTGCAATTGAAAATTTTCATTACTTTTCTTGACCGCAGAAGTATGGCATCACAACCCCAACAGCCTGCAGGAACCACTTAAGATATTTTAAGAAGGTGAGGCCCACAGGAAAAGAAGGCATGTTAGTAAACTGTGGAATGCTTTCCCTCTCACAAAAAACCTGCCAGTTTCTGACCATTTTGCCACCTGAGAATACTCATTAAAACTGGCTGGATCTTCTCAATTTTCCCCCAAAACCAGAATTTTGTGTTTTTATGTAAAGCATGCAATTTGTTTTCAGGGTGAGCCAACTAATTCATTTTTTTTCTTTCCTAAAATTTATTTTATTGAAGTATAGCTGATTTACAATGCTGTGTTAATTTCTACTGTACAAACAAAGTGATTCAACACACACACACATTATTTTTCATATTCTTTTCCATTATGGTTTATCATAGGATATTGAATATAGTCCCTGTGCTACACAGTAGGATCTTGTTGCTTATCCACTCTATATATAATCGTTTGCATCTATGAACCCCAAACTCAATTTTTAAAACATCATGCAGGTTAAACAAAAACTAGTGAGAGCAGGAGTCAGCCCACAGGTTGCTGCTTTGCAAATGTGGACAGAGACGCTGCGAACACAGACCTTGGGTTCAGCACCAGCTCTAAATCCTCCTTCCTCTGGGACTTCAGGTGACTTACTCGACCTAAGAGCCCATATCCCCACCTGTAAAATGGGTGTAAAATAATCATCAAGGATCCACATCTGAGGGGTGCAGTCACGATGAAATGTTTACACCTAGAAAATTCCCTGTACACATCACCAGTATTATTCTCCAAATGAGAGCTCGCCTCACTTCAACAGACTTCTCCAAAAATAGATTTTTCCTTCATACTGAAGCTGTAGATGACATGAGGCTTGGAGTGATCTTAAGAACACTGGTGAAAGCAAACAGGCTTCAACAGGCCAGAGGAAGAGACAAAACAAACCTCATCACACCTCAACACGGATTCAGGTGTAAAGCTGTGTGTGTTGGGGAACAAACCCTAATTCACTAAGTAAGATACCAGCAACATAGGGATATGAGCTGAATGCATCAGCATTACATAACACCAAACATGGTGGCTGGGGGGAGAAACTCGGTACTAACGATCCTGTGCACTGATTAGATGACACCTGAATACTACCTTTAGTTTTAGAAGCCGCTCTGTAGGAGACACAGTGAAAGAGATACAGCCAGAGAGGGTACCAGGACACTCGGTTACTTGACAATGTTTCCAGAGGAAAATGAGGTTCAGGGAAGTTAAGGACCGTATGTGAGATCACTCCTGAACTGAGACACTCCAAATCCACAGCTGGACTCAGACATTCTTTTGGAAAACTTCATTTGGACAAAGTTAAAACTATTTCTTTATTAAGACATGACAGAGCCTTCACTCTACTCCCATGTTTTGTGAACATCTTGAAAGGTAGACCACAACTGTGTTTCCTAAAACTTTTCCACCTTTATTTTTTTTAATCCTCTGGTCCAACTGAGTTTTCCTGAAACAGACCCACAGACCAAGTAGGGAGAAAACCTCTCTGCTGCCCTCAAGAATCACACGACCTTTTTAAGAGGATTTAACATCCATAGGAAGTGTGCAGAATAAGGGTCATGACAGGTGGTAGTCGAAAGAGTTTGCTTCCCTGCAACGAGGGGTGAGAAGAAAGGGACACCTCTGAACCGGGAGAATTTAAGCTTAGCACTCCTTGCTATCCAGGGCTGTACACAATCATGTAGACCTAGGACAGGTGCTGAAAGGTCGTGCTATTTGCCTCACTAATAAAAAGATTCCCAATGTTCACTAGCTAAGACATGGAGGCAACCTAAATGTACATCAAGAGAGGAATGGATGAAGAAGATGTGGTACATATATACAATGCAATACTACTCAGCCATTAGAAAGAATGAAATAATGCCATTCGCAGCAACATGGATGGACACAAGAGAGTGTCATGTTGAGTGAAATAAGTCAGAGAAGGAGAAATAGCATATGACATCCCTTATATGCAGAATCTAGAAAGAAATGATACAAGTGAAGTTACGTACAAAACAAAACAGACTCACAGACTTAGACAACGAACTTACATTTGCAGGTGGGAAGGATGAGGGGAAGGGTTAGTTAGAGAGTTTGGGATAGACACGTACATGGTGCTGTATCTAAAATGCGTAACTGACAAGGTCCTACTGCATAGCACAGGGAACTCTGCTCAATGTTATGTGACAGCCTGGTTGGGAGGGGAGTTTGGGTGAGAATGGATACATGTATATATGTATCCATGCATATATATATATAGACATGGCTGAGTTGCTTTGTTGTTCACTTGAAACTATTATGACATTGCTAATCAGTTATACTCCAATATAAACTACAAAGTTTAAAAATAAATACAAGTGATTTTTCATATAAATAAAAGTAAAAGAAGATTCAGCGGGAATCAGTCACAGAAACACATGACCAGCGAGCTCCAAGATGGTTTATGGAGACTGTGCTTTCAATCTGAAAGTCAACTAACACCATCAGCCTCCCAATGCGTGGGTCTCTGCAGATGTTTGCAAAACCAACCACAGGGATTAACACAAGGGAGATGACCACTGTGACTCTGTGTACTTTGGAGTCTAACCACATGGCAAGGAATGGCCCGCCGAGCAAGGAGGAGCAGCCTGCAATGAGCACAGTTAAGCAGGATCCCATATCAGAACACATCAGAACCCCCAGGTAAAAATTATCATGAACTGACCTCTAGCCAAACCCAGTTATGGACCTGAATACAGCTTGGTCTCACGTCCGCCCCGTTCCTTGTGCTCCTCAGTACCTAGAACAGCTCCTTGGTCCATCCCGACAGACCTCAAATGCCCCTTTTCCTTGGTGATGCCAGCCGGAAGTCATCTCGCCAACCTGGAAATCCCGTGAAACACCTGCCCACTCTCTCTCACAATGCTTCTCAGGTACAACCCGGGATTACTGCCTCACTGATCTACTGCACTGTGAGCTCCACAGGGTCAAGTGACATCTCATCACCTACATATCCCCCACTCGCCACCCCAGAAGACCCTGCTCACTGCTCTGACTTAAGAACGCGTCTGCTGAACCAAGAGTAGCTTCACTTAAGAGCATTATCCTAAGCCAAAGTCGCCAGCTGGTGGACTTCAGGCCAAATCCGGCTCATGGACCATGTTCTCTCTGGCTGGCTCAGTGTTTCAAACACTCCTATTAATTGCCACAATTTTAAAAGGAGGCAATTCCACATAAAAATCCTCCTCACCAGCTTTTTATTAAAAGACAAACAAAATCAAGAATTGGCAACGCAGGCTCCTATTTCTGCACGGCAACAAGTGGCTGGAGGTGAGTGAGAAGACCCTTCAGACAGGACGTACTCCTACTTCTTCATCTGCCCTCATCGTCTCTGAGCTCATTTACGCACATAGTGCTCTACAGGCATCCCTCAGGCTTACTAAATATAATAAACTAAGTGCAAACCCCTGATGACACCTCAGCACACTGAGAATACCAGCCTCTAAAAGTGACATGCTTTTCACTGACCCAGAGAAACACTGTGGAGTCAAGCTGCTTTAATGTCAATTTCAACCACATTCCCATTTCCCCACTGAGTGACTTCTGTCTTGTCCTGTGTAATAAGCATGGAGTAGTTCCTGGGTTTAAACCCTGACAAGGTACGCAAATGAAAGGTGACTGTGGAAAGACCCAGCAGCTAATGAGGAGTTCTGATCATAAGAAGCTAAAACTGTAAGGAGGAGAGAGATTTCCGTCTTTCAAAATTAAAAGGATTCTAGCAAAGAGGCAATCATTTAACCCACAGAACCCAAAACCGGAAAGGCGACACTTCACACCTTCAGCAGGCTAAGGGCCTGCTTTGGAGAATTGAAAACCCATCTGTGACCAGTGACTAAACTCCCCTGAACATAAACAAACCCCATGTTCCATCTCTGCCACCTATAAAAATGAGATCAGCAGAGTACAAACACCACTTAACACAAATAAGAGAGTATCATTTCACTTGACTACTAAGTCTGAGATTTGTAATCAAAGATGATGACATAGGGCAGTTATAAACATTATTAAAAGCAATACCTTAAAAGCAGGAATGAAAACTCATACAAAGATTTTATCTATTTGTTTATGAACTTGGTTTTCAACCACAAAGGTAGACTCTTCACAAGAAACCCTAAAGAACATTGTTCTCATCTCGTGGCTTATAAAGGAGTTTTACTGTAGAGACTTACCTACAAGCAAGATACAGATATCAGTGCCAATTTAAGTGATTAAACTGGCATGCTAGCGAGGCTCTCATAAGCAGGGGATCTGGATTTAATTTCTGGTTTCAACGTAATCACTGGGGTGGGGGGATGGCAGGGCAGGGTGTGCTTAAGCAAATTCCAAAGAAAAACACACACTGACCATTGGCGAAATGAGGGTCATACCTGTCCTTCTATTTCAAAAGAACATTTTGCCCCAGCCACGTTTCTAAAATTCTCCCAAAGATCATCAGTGACTAGAGGCTAAAGTCAACTAACTTTTCAGATCTCATCCTCCCCAGTCTAGGCCTCATCTGACACCTTCCCTCATCCTCCCCTGGAAGTGTTTACTCACTTGCCATTTCCAAGCCCCCTCTCTCTGTCTCATTGCTCCTCTTTAGGCCTCTTCACTACCACCCCCTTCTTCCCTCTTAAAAACATTTCTAAGTTGAGGTCCCTGCTTCCCACATATGCTGGCCCCAAATAACTAATACATACCAGGTACTATGTGAAACATTTCATATACAGTATCTACTTTAAGAACATCTCACAACCCTCTTTTTAGCTACACTGCCTTATTATCACCATCCTCATTTTTTCAGAAGAGGAAACTGAGGCTTACCAACTGGCTCAAGTTATACATCATGTAACCATGAGAGCAGGGGAAGGGTCTATCAGCCAGGTCTAAATCCAGAGCCCAAACACCTAACCTCTCTGTACATTAAGCCTCCTCACCTAGGCAATACCATCTACAAGCTCAGTTTTTAATTTAATTTCTGCAGCAGAGACTGTTTGCTGCTTACTCAATAACCACTCTCCCTTCTTCTAACAGAATGCTTTATCATTGGGATGGCAATAGACCCAGATTCAAACAAACACACAATACCACACCCAGACATTTCCCAGACTCCCAGTGAGATGGTCTTAGGGAGGGGTGTTTGACTGAGGGTTTTAAACAAGGCTCAATTAGAGGGTAGGTGCATCCTTTTGTTCTTTCCTATCTCCCATTTCCTGGAATGTCAATGTGATGGCTGGAGCAAGAGTAGCCATCTTATGATAAAGTGATAATCTGAGGACAGGCACATACTAGGGATGGGAGAGTAAAAAGACACAAGTGGCCTGGTTCTCATTAACCACTTGACTACCACATCAGACCTGGAACATCTTTATCTGGACTTCATTTACCTGAAATAAAGATGAACCCCTACTGAGTTTGGGGGAGAATGGATACATGTATATGTATTGCTGAGTCCCTTTGCTGTTCACCTAAAACTATTACAACATTGCTAATTGGCTATACCCCAATACAAAAAAAAAAAAAAAAAAAATGGATCAATGGAACAGAATAGAAAGCCCAGAGATAAATCCACGAACCTATGGACACCTTATCTTTGACAAAGGAGGCAAGGATATACAATGGAAAAAAGACAACCTCTTTAACAAGTGGTGCTGGGAAAACTGGTCAACCACTTGTAAAAGAATGAAACTAGAACACTTTCTAACACCATACACCAAAATAAACTCAAAATGGATTAAAGATCTAAATGTAAGACCAGAAACTATAAAACTCCTAGAGGAGAACATAGGCAAAACACTCTCCGACATAAATCACAGCAAGATCCTCTATGACCCACCTCCCAGAATATTGGAAATAAAAGCAAAACTAAACAAATGGGACCTAATGAAACTTAAAAGCTTTTGCACTACAAAGGAAACTATAAGTAAGGTGAAAAGACAGCCCTCAGATTGGGAGAAAATAATAGCAAATGAAGAAACAGACAAAGGATTAATCTCAAAAACATAGAAGCAACTCCTGAAGCTCAATTCCAGAAAAATAAATGACCCAATCAAAAAATGGGCCAAAGAACTAAACAGACATTTCTCCAAAGAAGACATACAGATGGCTAACAAACACATGAAAAGATGCTCAACATCACTCATTATTAGAGAAATGCAAATCAAAACCACAATGAGGTACCATTACACGCCAGTCAGGATGGCTGCTATCCAAAAGTCTACAAGCAATAAATGCTGGAGAGGGTGTGGAGAAAAGGGAACCCTCTTACACTGTTGGTGGGAATGCAAACTAGTACAGCCGCTATGGAAAACAGTGTGGAGATTTCTTAAAAAACTGGAAATAGAACTGCCATATGACCCAGCAATCCCACTTCTGGGCATACACACTGAGGAAACCAGATCTGAAAGAGACACGTGCACCCCAGTGTTGATTGCAGCACTGTTTATAATAGCCAGGACATGGAAGCAACCTAGATGCCCATCAGCAGATGAATGGATAAGGAAGCTGTGGTACATATACACCATGGAATATTACTCAGCCGTTAAAAAGAATTCATTTGAACCAGTCCTAATGAGATGGATGAAGCTGGAGCCCCTTATACAGAGTGAAGTAAGCCAGAAAGATAAAGAACATTACAGCATACTAACACATATATATGGAATTTAGAAAGATGGTAACGATAACCCTATATGCAAAACAGAAAAAGAGACACAGAAATACAGAACAGACTTTTGAACTCTGTGGGAGAAGGTGAGGGTGGGATATTTCAAAAGAACAGCATGTATACTGTCTATGGTGAATCAGATCACCAGCCCAGGTGGGATGCACGAGACAAATGCTCGGGCCTGGTGCACTGGGAAGACCCAGAGGAATCGGGTGGAGAGGGAGGTGGGAGCGGGGATCGGGATGGGGAATACGTGTAAATCCATGGCTGATTCATATCAATGTATGACAAAACCCACTGAAATGTTGTGAAGTAATTAGCCTCCAACTAATAAAAAAAAAGAAAAAGAAAAAAAAATAAATAAAAGAGTAATCAAGGTAAAAAAAATAAAAAATAAAAAAAGATTAGCCCCTACCTTGGGCTGGGTCCCTGAGAAGGAGATACTGGGACAAGGATTCATATACAAATGATTTATTAAGGAAATGCTCCCAAAATAAACCCATAATGAAGTGAGGGATGCAAGACGGGAAAGAGAGAAAAGCATCCGAGAGCACTCTTAAGCCCAGTTCTACAGAGGATGGCTTCACCCAGATCCTATGAGGAACCCTGGGGTATGAACAATACCTCCTGCTTTCCTGTCCTGAGGCTGGGTTGCTAGATCTTCATTCTTCTGGATCAGTCAGTCCCTGATGAGGGTGGGAAACCGCAGAGACTCTCAGATACTCTGAGCTTTCCATGTCCTACAGCAAAGTGGCTCCTGCAGCCTTAAGACAGTCCTCCCATGATAAACTGGGGGCTTAAGTTGTAGGAGGCAAATGCCCACAAAACTGAGGAGGAGCACGTGGGGACCCCAGGGGACGCAGGCCACCACAGCATCCATCTGTGACTTGTGTTTCTGCTCTGTAACAGCCAGACCTAATCCTGAGCGGTGCAGAGTCTTGGCTGAAGACATCCACACATCCATCTCCGGGTCAAAGAGCTCTCCTGAACTTCAGACCAGAATGCATGTGCCTGGTATTTTTCTCCACCTTTGCTCCCACCTCATCTGCCTCCTTCAAGGATATGGGCAGCTGACATCAACCTCATGGCCACGGTGACAGAAACCAGTGTGAGAGACCACACCCTGCCCCTCTCACCACCCGGAATCTGTTTCTTCTCCTCACCATCTGCCTTCAATCACAGCTCTACCACCTTCTCCTGGTCAATCAGGAAAGAATATTTAAATGATTTCAACATCTCTCTCTCCCTCACATCTCCCAAAGCCAGGAAGGAGGTCCCAGCGCATGTATCTTCCACCTTCGGACACCCCACCTTCAGGGCTTTTTCTGCCTTGGTTTTCAGTCCCATCTTCTGCATGGGGACTCTGCTGGTAGCCAATACAGCTCCAGTCTCCACCGCACCCTGCAGCATGGCCTTCTGAAACACTTGCTGACCATAGCTCTCTCAACCAGCTATTTTCAGAGACCAAGAGCAAATATCTGAATGCCTGAAACCAGCACCCACAGTGATGGGGCCTCAAGCCACATTTCCAGTTTCACCTCCCACCTCATCCTGTGCATCGTTAATAACACATCTCATATGTGCTCTGTGTTCTGGGCTCCCCTGGTGTAATTTTTAAATTAATTTAGAGCTGATTTACAATGCTGTGTTAGTTTCTGTGTACAGCAAAGTGAATCAAGTTATACATATATCCACTCTTTTTTAGATTCTATTCCCATACAGGTCACGATGAGTATTAAGTAGTTCCCTGTGCTATACGGCAGGTCCTTATTAGTTATCTATTTTATATACAGTAGTGTGTATACGTCAATCCCAAGCTCCCAATCTATCCCTCCCCATACTTCTGAAATATTACACAAGCCTGTTCATATAAACACAAAGGTGTATTTATTTTCTCACGCCTTATAATAGGACTACGATAGAAGAGTCGCCCTCTCTCCTACAGTATTCTCTATGCCTGAACGGAAGGAAGCATGGCCATCATACTCACTTTTATGCTCTCCCAAGGAAGTAGCATCAGAACTTTAAGCGGAATTATTCGATTTATGATGCTGAATCCAATTCAAGGCTATTAGGCAAAAAAATCTGTCATCATTCGCCTCACTGCTGTGTTCACTTCTTTCTAATCTCAGCTCTTAGATCAAGTATTAAATGTAAGCCAGACTCTGCCACTGGCTCGGGTCACTCACCTGGACTCTCACATTCCTTCTCTGAAAATGGAGGGAGAAGCCTAAATGACGTAAAGCTTGAGAGTGAAGAGTGACCCTATTTCAGCCTCTCATTTATAAATAAGAGTAACACTTACTCAGAGAAGGGAAATGATATGTCTCAGTTCACAAACATGCAAACGAAATCCACCTGCGGAGGCTATGGCTAAAGCATCAATGACATATACTGTCAGACAGGTGCCAAGTACCAGAGCAAGGGTCACAAGAGTCGAGGTCTCCTGGCTTTGAGCAAGCTCTCACCCCAGCACACACGGCATGTCCTACGCTATCAGAAGTCAGTGGTTCACAGCAAGCACAGCTAAGCCCATTCCCCGACTCTTCCGACGATGTGATTCATTTCCAAGGGGAACCAGCCCCCCAGACACACCAGAAAACAGTGCTTGGGTGGCGCTCACTCAACCTCTCTGATCCAAAGATGGGCCTCTGGTCAAAGAGGGGATGGTCTACCCTGGTCACAGGGCTAGGAGTCTGGGCCTCTGAGTGGGCGGGATTTAACCAGTTGGAGAAAATGGGGAGAGATATCTTCCTTCCCCAGGCCCAGCTGAGACAAACCTGCAAATCCAGAGCTGCACGTCACAGTTCGGACACCACAAAGGAAAAGGCTGCCTGGGCCTGGGGCCAAGCCACCAGGAAGCAGGGACAAAGTATGGGGAAAGCAGTGAGTCCAGTCCCTGAAGACACAGCATCATTTCAGCCTCTGGGCTCCAGCTGGTTTACATCAGCCAACAAATCCCTACACAAGTGGGACTTCCGGTTGTCCTGATCCTAAAGGATTATGATTCATATAAAGGCCACGAAAAGAAAGCAAGAGTCACCACTTCTCTTAAATCGCCAGAAACGCATCTCACTGTAGACAGAAGGCTTTATGTTTTATAAGTAGTGAGCAAAATTTGATGCAAACACTTAAGGTACAATGAATTACCAATGTGTCGAGATGAAAATACAAAATGCATAAGAGACCAAGAATGATTAAATATGTAACATAAAGACAGGACGGTCAATCTAAGTACACAGACTGACTCCTACACCTGACCGTCATTTCCAGGTAGGACAGGGAGGCACCAGCCATGTTTACATAAGAATCATACAGTCCCCTGACCTCAACTCAAATTTCATCATTATTACACAAAGACATGATCCTCACTGTGTTCTGTTTTTAGCTGAAAACTCTTTAGAGCCCCAGCTCTGAATTAACCTACTGAAGGAGGGATCAAGGGTAAGAGATCAAAAGCAGGAAGACCAATCCTCAAAGTATGTAACATAAAAGAAGTTCTAAACCCTAACTGCAATGCCTTTTCAATTTGCATCTTTAAAAAGTCTGATTATGTAACAGAGTTATGTCAGATCTATTAAACTGACACTGTTCCAAATGAGGATTTTAAAAACTCAAGTCGAAAGAACCATCATTTAAATAAATATCTCACCACCAAGCCCAAGCCAGAGTAAGTGCTGTAGGTTTCTGTTATTCCATCATAAGCTTTTCTTATAAAAAATTAAATGCTCAGGTTGAATGAAAAGCTCTTCCAAACACTCCCCTCAAAAGCAAAACCAATTCAAGGCAAAGATCTGCTGATGTGAACATAGTCAAGTCACTTGAGGGAAATAATTAGGTTATCCTGCCATTCATTCATTTTCTTCATTACACTTCTTAGAAAGAATAAAGAAACAGCATCCTGAATCAAAATACATGGAGAGTCAACTGATCGATATGGTGATGTTGGGGGAGAAAAAAAAAAAAAACACATGGAGAGGACCAAAGTCACAAAAAAGAGGCACTCGTCTTGCTTCACGGTCTTAAACCAGCAAGGGCAGATTCAGTGGTGAAAAGCCAGAAAAACCATGACACCATCATCCACTTTCTCTCCTCTCATTCATTCACAAACGTTGCTTCAGCATCTCCTTTGGGCCAGACACTGTTCGAGGTACGAGAGACACAGTGATGATCATGACAGATAAGGTCTCTCTCACATAGCTTAAATTTTAGAGAGGGAAGAGAGTGAACAAGTCAGAAAACAATGGAAAACATAGTATGAGGAATAACAACTGCTATGAAGAAGAATAAAACATGCAGAGAGGTGAGGCAGCTAAAGGGATCAAGGTCATCAGACAGGAAGGTCAGGGAGGTCTCCCTGGGGTAGTGACATCTATGCATGAGGGACACATGATGGAAGGGAGTGTGAGTCCTGCAGGACAGAGGAGAGAGACACAAATTCCAGGGCAAAGGCTGTGGGGCAGAAACGAGCTCACTGTGTGCACAGAAATGTAAGACAGCCAGTATGGTCAGAGCTGAATGAGCCAGGGGGGCCGCACGTAGGCAGGAACTGGATCCCATCAGAGAGCAGTTCTCAGTCCTGGTTACACGTGCAGGTATTCTGATCCAGCTCTTCTGTGATGCTTCCCAGGCACTAAGGGGTTTTTTGTTGTCTTTTGATTTCTCCAGGCTCTCTTGCCTCCAGGCAAGTTGAGAACCTGGCTTGATGGAGCATCCTGTAGGATTCTATCTTAAGTGAGCTGAGAAGCCCGGCAAGCAGGGGCAATACTTGACCCCAAAGAGTTTTCTACGGACCACTCCAGCCCCATGCACAGTGGAGAGGATGGCAGGGGGCAAGGCTTGGAAGAAAGAGAGCTACTGGAAGACCAGAGCAGTCATTCTAGACTGTACCATTCAAACTTCAAGGACTGGTGAGTCACCTGGGACCCCCTTCAACGCAGAGTATGACCCGGCGGGCCTGCAGAGGGGCTGAAATGGTTATTACTGAAGAGCTCCTGGTAAATGCCAAGGTCTCTGGCTCTGCACATCACCTCCAACCGCAAGGATCCAGACCAGTGTTTTTCCAACTGTGGGTCATAACTGAAACTCGGTCATGAAATCAAATCAGTGGGTCTCAATTACCTTATTTTTCATGAAAGAAAAGAAAAGGAATTTTCAGGGTACACTGCAAACAGTAAATTTAAGTGCGATGGTGTGAACTTTTTGCTTCAGTCAGACATGCAGACATAAAGGAATATGTTCCCTAGGTTACAAGAGAAAATGTATTTCTTGCTATTAACATCCGTGGAAAAGTCTGAGAAACACCAGTGCAAGTAACAGATGACGGAAGCTGTAGGCTAGGTGGTGGGAAGCAGGCAGGAGTGGAATGAGAGAGACAGCAGAGCAAGATCTCTGCTGCTAAGATGTGATGTGGGAGGGCAGAGAGCAATCAGGCAGTGTGAGGATGTGGTCTGAGCAAGAAGGGTCACCAACTCAGGGAGCTGGGGAAGACCAGGGTTGGGGCAGGTTTGGGGCAGGAAGAACCTGCTGTTGGAGACAGACTGAAAGTTTCAGATGCTTCTGAGAGCCAATCAAACAGAAGAGTCACTAAGAAAGTTGGAGTTATATATTCAGCCCTTGGGAGGTACATGGGGGATGGAGAAACATTTTGTTACTGGTCAGCCTATTTAACCTCGCAGGACTGTGCGAGATCATTGAGAGAATGAACACACGGAGAGAAGAGACGAGGGTCAAAAACGGAGGCCTGGACCAGACTAAGATGATAAGAAAGAGGGAGATATAGGGAGACCCGGAAGATACAGCTAGGCAAATAATCCCCACAGATTCTTGATTTTTTTTTTTTTCCGTTAAGAGGTTGGATGAGGCATTGAGCTATTCTTTCCCACTCGGATCTCTTGAACAGCAACCATCAAGTGAATAATAGCTGGCGAATAGGGTATGTGCAAAGCCAGGTGAAAAAAGGACTTCACTATTGCTCTAAATAGAGATTTAAAAACCCACTGTAGGGACTTCCCTGGTGGTTCAGTGGTGAAGACTCCCTGGTTCCAACGCAGGGGGTGTGGGTTCAATCCCTGGGCAGGGAACTAAGATCCGACATGCTACACAAGATGGCCAAAACAGAAAGAAAAACCCAGTGTTATATTAAAATACACACTCAATAATAGACTTAAGAAAGATACACACATATGTGAGAAAACACAGAGGAAAAAATCTGTACCATCCGATAAGAGCTAGGGTCAGGAAGGGAATAAAGAGAAGGAGACAAGGCTTTGCATCAATATCTTAGGTGTTTATGGAGCAACTGTAGTTATCTATTCCATACAGGATGGAAAGCTCTTAAATGATTCTGCTGGCAGTCAGGGCTAGGGATCACTGGATGGGGCTGCTCAACAGGAGTCAACATTAGATATCAGACCGAACCAAATGTCCTGGAAGGCTTTGAGACATGACTGATTTCATATCAAGGGGAAAAAAGTCAATACAGAGCATGCCTGGCAGCTGAGGTATGCTTAGGGAGCTTCTCCCTACACAGCTTCTATTTTGGATCCCAGCAGGCTATTTAACAGAGTTAGATGAGAGGTGTTAAAAAACCTCTGCAGCTAGAAACTGTCTTCAAGAAGACTCCAGGCAGCTTGATGTGCAGACTTCAGTGACAAAGATTAGATACTAAGCTTCTAATTAAGAACACCTGCCCTTTTCTCGAGTCCCTTCCCAACTAAGGCAGTTTCTTTTTCAGTATCCTTCCCTTTGGCTCCCTTTTTTCTCAGATTTATCCCAGGAGCAATTACCTCCAGTAGGCTGTTGGATGCCACACATTTTGGCCACAATGAGATACAACTCAATTAATCTGAAAGGAAAGGAAGCAGACTCAAGATGCACTGGTCTCCGCACTGCTTACTCAAAACAAAGACTGTGAACCAGTAGCTTCAGCATCACCTGGGCTCTTGTTGGAAATGCAGGATCGGAGCTTCCCTGGTGGCTCAGTGGTAAAGAATAAGCCTGCCAATGCAGGGGATGTGGGCTCCATCACTGGTCCAGAAGAGATCCCACATGCCACAGAGCAACTAAGCCCATGTGCCCCAACTACTGACTCTCTGCTCCACAGCACACGTGCCCCAACTACTGAAGCCCACATGCCCTAGAGCCCATGCTCTGCAAAGAGAGAAACCACCGCAATGAGCCGACCCATTGGAAAAGCCCATGATGCTGGCAAAGATCGAGGGCAGGAGGAGAAGGGGGTGACAGAGATTGTTAGATGGCATCACCGACTCAACGGACGTGAGTTTGAGGAAACTCCAGGAGATAGTGTAGGACAGGGAAGTCTGGCGTGCTGCAGTCCATGGGGTTGCAAAGAGTCAGACATGACTAAACGACAGAACCACCACAACAATGAAAAACCCATGCACTGCAATTAGAGAAAGCCCACAAGTATCAAGGAAGACCCAGCACAGTCAAAAATTAATAAATAACAAAACAAGTGTCCGGTCAAAGAAAAGCCCAGAATTCATCCATGTGGAGGGTAAGGGATACCTGTGTGCCTCTAACTCGTTTGGGTAGTAGGTGAGCAATACTCTGACCAAGGTCAGGTCAGTTTTAACTCTGGCGATTAACATTCAGAGGCTGCCCTTATTGTTCCCTCTCTCTGGCTTTCTGTCCCAGTAAAGGTCTAGATGGCACATATGTGCTTCTCCACTAGCCTTCTGGGATGCCCTGGGCTGTGAGTATCCCTTACTTTCCCACTTGCCCCCCAAATTAACTGCAGGCTGAGGAGGAAGAGAAGCCTGCCTTTCTGCAGCAAAGATGAAAAAATGCTGCACCAACAGGTTCTTGAAAACGAAAGTGAGCTCAGTTCAGGAGTTTTGCTGCTTCTCCCACTAAGGGGCAGCCTCCGCATTCTAGGAGGTTTAAAAAAAAAAATTTCCTTTGCCCCCTCCCTCCAAAGTTTTAATGAATTCGGCTTCCTTCTACTTAAAAAAACAAAAAACCCTCAGTAACAAAAATCAAGGGTTCTTTTGGCAAAGAGCAAAGGATTAAGCTTACAGCAACCTTACTTCCTCTCCTCCCCTCCTTCATCCTCATCTTTTATCAGAAACACTGTAACTATCATTCAGAGGACTAGGGGTCCACAAACTTCCTTTTTAGGCTAAAACACAAAACAAACTTAAGCTGCAAGAACCAAGCCACACCTTCTCATCTCTCTAAAAGTTAGGTTAATTACTTTTAAAAACAATACTACTTAGAAACAAGAGAAAGATGTGTTGTCAGAAGGAAGGTGTTGAGGTAGGGGGTGCTAAGAACGTGACTTCATACACCACCAACATGATAAGACTAAGTTTCCCTTTAAAATAACATGAAAAGAGGTACTTAGATAATATTAAGCCATGAGCTCTATTAAAACCTGGGATGTGGCACTCTCGGGTGAGCAAAATCATCTATCCTTAAAAGGGATAGGAAAAAGCCCCAAAAGCGCTGGAAGAAAGCAGAACTGGAAATAACAATTGGGGGAAAGGTCATCTAGATGACAAGATACAGGGGCAAACTAGAAGGGCATGCCCATCCCAGGCTCTGGACAAAGCTAAAAAGCCAGCACCTTTCCGGAGTTCCACTTTCAAAGGGAAGTTTATGCTGCACTATATACATTACGTACAAACATCTCACTAGTGAGGGATCTATCACCACCAGCCCTGTATACACTGAGGATTCTTAAGGACACGCCAACCTTGCATTTGCCCCAGCTCTGAACAGACACCCCAGAGCGGCAGGCAAGCTCTGTTTCCCAGCTCTGAACTAGATGCAAGTGGGAAATGGTCCTGGAAACTGGTGAAACAGCCCTTTCCAGGAACAACGAAGCCCACAGCTTTACCAAATAAGGCAAGTGAAAGCGAAAAGCCAAGGAAGTGCGGGCTAAAGCTGTATCTTTCCTCAAACTAGCCAGTTGGATGACAGAAATGTGAGGATCCGATCCTACAGCACGGATTGCAAATGCAGAGAGAAAATGCGGAGAAACCACAGAGGGAAGAATCCTTTGCCAAGGAGAGGCCCGTAAATGCGCTGATCCCAGCCCCTGCCACTTTCAGAAATTTCAAACTGGCTAAGCGGCTGAACGTCCTCTCGTGAAACAAGTAACTCAAACCGAACAAGTCTTTGGTGTAATTCAAATCCTAACTTTTTGTTCTATGTCATATGTGAACAGCTTTATTGCAAAATTTGACATAATTAGACATTATTGTAGATAAGGTTATCTGGTGAATTTTCTTTTTTTTTTCCCCAGTGAAAGTACTTATGAGACTACCTGTGTTTAAACATTTATTTAACTGCATTTTCTTTGCTTCCAAAGAAGTTCCAAATCCAATTTCCTGTCTTAGCACATCTCCTTTATAGGAGAAATGGCTTGATTTTTTATAAAATCTTTTCTTTCCCCCCTAATACCATGAGTCTTTTACATGCCAAAGATGAATTTTAAATAAATATTGGAGACAGTGTTTGCTCAAATAAGGGCTGGGAGTAAAAACAATTCTCCTTAGGGTTGTGATTTACACTTTGCCACTGTCTTCTGCAGCTTTTCAGGTGACCGGCCCGAAGTTCACGGACGGACTTCTTAACAGTGGAGGAGGCAGCCACCCTAAAGCATGCACAGCTCGGGCAGAAGGAGGACCCATTCCATACATTTTTCCAGAATGTCTAGTATTGCTTTCACTTTCCTCGAGTCCTTTACGTTTCTGAAAGCTCATCATCTCACATGAAAATCCAACAGATGGTAAGGAACTTTCACAGTCATGAAAAGGTTAAGAGACTCAGAGAAAATGCCATGTCCAATCTAGTCCCTTGAAATCCAGAATGTGAGTCCTCTGTGGTCACTTCCTTCTAATGCAACCGGACCAATCATTTATCAACTGGGATCTTTTTCTTTTCCTTGAAGTTTGGAGATAACACATGCTACCAGGTGGCGGGGGGAGAAACGGATTGGGACTCACATATACACACTACTATATATAAAATAGGTATCTAATAAGGATGTACTGTATAGCACAGGGAACTCTACTCAATACTCTATAATGGCCTGTATGGGAAAAGAATCTAAAAAAAAAAAAAAAGAGTGGATATATGTATATGTATTACTGATTTACTTTGCTATATACCTGAAACTAATACAACATTGTAACTCAACTATGTTTCAATTTAAAAAATTAAAAACAAAAAACAATGCTACAGAGAGGTGCCCAAGTCTCCATCCATCTCTAAAGGCACCTCTGCTGGCAGGGGGGACACGGAGTTGGCAAGTAGCCATTCTCCACAGCACCCAGAGAAGTGGATCATCTTGGCTCCCCCTGCAAATACTCAGACTGTGGGAGTGGGGCGAGCGGGGGCGGGGGGGTAGAGAATTGTGCTCTAGATGGGGCAGGAACAGCCTTGAGGCATTAAAATAACCAGCTGTTCCCTTTGGCTCGCTCCAACTTTTCTGGATCTGAAAGCTTGCATATTTGCTAGGGGGAGAGGGAATTTGCCTTCTTGATAAAAAATCAGAAGCATATATCCTCTGTGTGCAAAGCTTGATTTCTGAATCTGGTTTGAGAACACTGGCAAACACACTCCTTGGGGATACGACTCAGCCCAGTAAGAGCGCAGTGGAGTCTGCAAGCCTCGCACGTGGCAGAGCTTAAGAAACGGCATCATCTACATCTGAAACTCCGCTGAAACTAACACAACACTGTAAATCAGCTGTAGTCCAATAAAAATTAAAAAAAGAAACAGTGTCAGCTTTAGGAAATGTGGTGAAGATCAGAAAAGGCATTAACAACCCTGTCCTTGATTACACTAACCTGTGGTCTGTTTATTTCCATTTCTCTTTAAGTCCTTAAAAAAAACTCAAAAAAATCTTCAAGACTCAAATACTAAATTATTTCTTTTTGGCAATCAAAAAAAAAAAAAAAAAGCCTGCCTGTCTAAATTATTTTCAGCTTCCCTAACAGTTTATGTGGGCAAGATGACATTTCAGGTCCACAGGGAAAACTGCAGGTCCCTCCAACACCAGGAAAAAACCTCCGAATGACCTAGCAAAACTGGTCGTAGGGCACAATTTCTGACCTATACTCGTCAGTCATAACCAGGGCAGCGAACAACACGGTTCCCCCTACAGTCATCTTTGCATCACAACTGGTTTCTGAGCATTTGGTTATTTTCAGCCCTTCATACAGTGGAGTCTGCACAAAGCAAAAATAGATGTTTGCTTCATAAAAAGTCTTGTAATGGGGTGGGTGTTGCCTGTTGTCCTAGACTCATTTAATACTGAGGAGGGACGGTTCCCAATATAGACTACCACAACCAAGCTAAATTTTCCTAAAAGCGGTTTATATAGAATATGGCAAGCAATCTAAAATTATGTAAAAATGACCGACATAATACAACACCAGTCTGGGAACAACAAAGAAGGCTTTCCTCAGAGTTTTGAGCCTTCCAATCAGACTAACCTTGGGACATGAGCAGAGAGTTGTCACTGTCGATGAGTTTCACACAGGTGGCCCCTCGGACAGGAATCTCATGACCTCTCCGGAGCTCAGGAAGGACTGTCAGTTGACATTCCTCCTCCCACCTCGCTGATGCTGCCTCAACAAAAACACTCTGCAAGATGACTGGGCTATCAGAACAGATCTGGGTCGCTTCTACACATTTCTTAGGGGAATTACTTTGAATTTTTACCAGTACCTGAAACAGGGAGTATCTGAAGTTTCTGAACTGTTTCAGTTTGGTCTGTGGGGGAGAGGGGACTGGTTTACAATCCAGGATCAACACATTTAAATCTTAAGGGTTACAGAGTCCAGAGGTACAAAGTTTAATGAACTGCTCTGGCATCTAACATACTGCTTAGTATTTAGAGAAACAAATATTTGCTGGACAAGGTGGGAACCTTCATTCCTCTTGCCTGGTGTTTCCCTCTGTAGGGGAATCTTCCCAAGGGTGACACTCGCAGCCTCTCTCAGTCCCCCTTGATTTCCCTTCTTGGCGGGGGAAGTCCCACTCGGGGATGAGAGGACTGGGAGAAGCTGAGCATGCTCAGTTCAGTCCCTGTGGCTTGTCCACAGAGAGAATCAGTTCTCATCAGTTCAGTCAGCGAAATTCTGTCCCTGCAAGGGGCTGGGGATAAAGACAGTTGTGGGGGATTATTAACAAGTCAGTGGGATAGAAAGGTGAAAGCCACCTCCTTCACTCACCACATCCGTGAGCTGCAGAAGCCCAGAGCAGTGAGCTCTCCATTCTCTCATCTATAACCTCCCTGTGGCACTTCAGTCTTGCAGCCACGAACATCAGATTAATTAGGCTTGGGAGTTTTTATAACGAAAAATGTGGGGAACTTGTGGGGTTCTCTTGTTCTGACTTCCCTTTGAAAGGATGACATGGGTCCTAAGGAACAACTGAATGAGTAAATTTGAAAACCACTTCTCTGAACCATTTACCAACCTATTTCTATTTAACTGACTTGAACCTTAACCCTTCCTCTTCACTTAACGCTCATTATCATTAAGATTCTCCATCAGGAGGTCTTGCAACATATCATATGGCTTAAAAAAAAAAAAAAAGGCTTGATTCAACATTCCAAATGCTGTTATACCTAACTACCCAATCCAGACAAAATATTCTTGTACATCTGCAGAAGGCAGGAGGTACTTTAAAGACAGAGCAATGAAGGCAAATAATTCTGCTTTAAGGTCTGTGTCAAACCTCACTTCATATAACACTGGAAAGAACCCACCATACCTTCTGAGAACGCCACTTTTCAATTCTCTATCATCAAAATAAAAACTCAAGCTCAGTGTCGCTGTCTAAAGTGAACTTTCCTACAGAAAGGAACTCAGATCAGTAACAGACTTTCTGTTAAAGGGAAAACACCAAAGAAGGATGTACTCAGTGACTGACCAATATTTCCTCTCTGTAAGCACTTCCAAGCCAACATGCAATCAACCCCACAACCATTCATCCTGAAAGGAGGAAAGTTTTCCATGAAGACTGCTCTGGTCAAGTTACAGGATATACATGATCTAATAGATGCTAACCTATTATTCTAAATAGTAAAGCTATATAATATGTAACATTTATATAATATATAAAACAAGTTTTAGAAATATTTATTGATATTAACAAGGTATTATATTACATGAAAAAGAATATTAATAGAGTTCAACAAATGCTCAGTAGCACTACTATTATTAAGTGCTTTACAATGTTATATGTACTATGTAAGGACTTTACAACATCATCTCATTTCATCCTCAGAGGGACACATCTTTCAGAAAAAACCAAGGCTGGGAGAGGTTAAGTAACCTTCTCAATATTACACAGCTGATGCTGTTGGGCTAGAAATCAAACCCGGGTAATTTGAACCCTGGCAGGCACTTCATGGGCTTCCCTGGTGGCTCAGATGGTAAAAATAATCTGGCAGCCATGTGGGAGACCTGGGTTTGATCCCTTGGTTGGGAAAATCCCCTGGAGGAGGGCATGACACCCACTCCAGTATTCCTGCCTGGAGAATCCCATGGACAGAAGAGCCTGGCAGGCTATAGTTCTTGGGGTCTAAAAGAGTCGGACACGACTGAGAGACTAACCACAGGACAGTCATTTCCCAGTCACTGCACAAATGGAGCGTCTTGGCATCAAAATGTTCAGGTCTAATACCCATGGAATAATATAAAATTGGGAAGAACCAAATGAAATACTTTCATAGGTCAAAACTGGCAGTGTCACATGAGTCAAATTTTTGTTACAGTCAGAAGCATAGACTGTAGTTTGAAGCCTCAAAACTACAAGCAAAACAAAAGATACCTTGACCCCTTGAGTTCTGTCCTCTCAATGACAATGTCAAGTTCACTATCATCTACCTCATTTGGTCTGTCTCTACGTAGATCAGTAATAAGGACTTCATGCTCACACAAGAAAAATGTAAAAGGCACTCCTCCCAAAAAAGTCTACAACAAGAAAAACCTTTTGAGATGTGGTCATTTTCTAATTCTTCTGCCGTTCCTTGGAAGTACTACGTATTTCATTGCGGTCTTTAGGAGGGGCCATATGGTCAAATCTCACATACAGATGTTGACTGGAAGGTTACTGAACACAGACATTCTTAAAGAAGCAGAATTCAAAGGTCGGTCACTCCACAGCTGAGCCCACAACAGAATGCTGAACCACCGGGTCATGTTAAGTACCAAGGTCCTTTCTCATTACAAACATATCACCAAGTTCTGCAATTCTAAGTCTCAAAGGAATCTGGAATAGCAACAGCATTAATGCCCTTGTAATCAGCCATAGAAATTTCTAATTTGAACATGGAGGTCAACACACAATGGAAGGAAATTAATCAAGAAGGTCGAAAAGAAAATCTCCATGTGATTTTTGTACTCTTCAATACTGTCGCTCAAAAGATGAGAAAATCACTCTTAAAAAGATTCCAGAGAGAATCTGTTTTCTATAGAATCTCCTGCAATTAAGTTTTTACCCTCATATCAAACAACTTAAAAAAAGAAACACGCCTACACAAAAGCTCAATTTATTCACTTACAACCTTTAAAAGGCCCGATAGTGTCAAGCATGATAGCAATCTGAGAGTAATAATTTTTCTTCTTCTGCTTGTTATAAACAAACTATGAGTCGGAAGTGAAAGAGCTAATATTCCAAAATGTGTACAGAATGTGTGGTTTCACTGGCTTTGGCTATTGGAAGAGGTTCAGGTAATAATGCTATTCTGCTTCAAGATTTTCTGCACCAGGATGTGCTAATTTATGTACTAATATAGGATTGAGATGGGGAGCAGAAAAAGAAACCAGTGTGGCTTCTATCCAAAGGCACACATATAGAGCGCCCCAATATAGATATCCCCAGGGTTCTTCCAATTTACTTTATAACATTTGTCACACTTGTAATTACAGTCTGTGCTGTTATAATGTGATAGTTGGTGAATTCAAGAAATCTGGTTTTCTCCAAAATGAGGCTATAATTTTTTTCAATGAAAATGCGTTAGAAAGGACTTGCAATCATAAAGTTGTTTTTCTGGATGAATTTCAACAGCAAAGGTATTTTTGTAGTTACAATGGACCTATTTATAATTACAAGCTGGGGGGGGGGGGGGAAAGTTGATCCAAACTAACAAAAACCCAACTACTTACATTGGAGGAGCTCTTCAGTGACTCAGAAGAGCCTCTAAATATCTCCAAGTTTCTAGATTCTTGCTATTCAGCGTGGTCCACCTCCTGCCAGCATCAGCACCCTTGGGGAGTCTGCTGAAAACGCAGGACCTTAGCCCTCACTCTCAACACACAGAACCTGCACTTTTAACAAGACACCCAGGTGACAGTCTTGCACGGTACATTTTAAGTAGCAGAGCCATATAATACCCCACTACATCACAGAAGCTTGCATTAAGTCAAAAATCTCAGGGCCAAGCAGCAACCTGCCATTCAAACAGTGCAGCTGCTGAAAGGGCTGCATGGCTCATCCTGTACCCAGGTCCTTATTTCAATAATACTGTAATAAAAAATAATAATACTGTAATCAGTAGGGGGCTGCATAATGCAAAATTATTTCCTAATAAAACAACCTTGCTCTACTTAAATGTCATCATAGGAGACAGAACCACAGCAGAAGAAATTCCTGTTTGTTCTACAACTGACTCATTTGCTAGACTACAAACTCTGAGGGCAAAGACTATCATTTTTTCTTTTACAGCCCAATCTCAGGGCCCTGCCCAGGAGATTGAACCTGTAGTTGGTGCTCAGTAAGTGTCTGATTAGTGTAACAAGTAAGTGGAATGGTTCCTCATCAAACTATTTCTGAATTTCAGTCAAAGTTCTGCTGACCTCTCCACCAAGTTACTTCCCTGGCTCTGGGGCTCCCAGTCTTTTCCTCCTTCCAATGATCGGTTAGAACAAGAAGCTATTCTGAGATTAGTTTCAGGTCTGATGTCTTAAGGCACACATTCCTCTAGAGTGACACTTTCATTTAAATATTAACCTCATTCTTAAGCCACCTTCTAATAAAGTCAACAATTACAGATCATAGCATCCTATGGTTGACAGGTTCCACTGCTATTATCTGTTCCAGCATCAGTCCCTGCAATGTCAGAGACTATAGCCACATTTACTTCTCAGAAACAGTCTCTGTTTCTATCTTGGGAATCAGCCTGCCTCCTCACTGAAGGCTGTTTTTTTTTCTTCCTTCTTCCAAGCACTTGCCTTCCACCAATCCTCCTCTCACCCCCTACCTTCACTTCCTGTCATCACTTCTCACAGAGTCCTCTGTGAACCGCCCACACATTCTCAATGCTGGGCTTCCTCTCTGAGACCCACAGAACCTGGGGGCAGAACCTAGGAATCTACTTTAAACATTAACAAGGCATTTCTTCTGCACCCACATGTCTGCAGCCCACTGTTCAAAGGCCAGTTTGGATGCTCTCTACTCTAAGGATCTCAATTGTCCAATAGTTCCAATCTCTGCCTGTCAGTTCCTACTATGAGCTCAAAGCACTTACACTTACACCTGAGAAATCAGCTTTATATCACCTTGGAAGGCTGGCTAATTACTGCCTATTACAATTCTGTTCAATCATAATGATGAAAAGAAACAGTAAAAACATTGTCTGATCAGACTCTTTCACAGTCAACAGTACTCAAAAACAGTGGTGAAGAATCTGCCTGCCAATGCAGGAGATGTGGGTTCAATCCCTGGATTGGGAAGATTTCTTGGAGAAGGAAATGGCAACTCACTCCAGTATTCTTTCCTGAATAATTCTTATGGACAGAGGAATCTGACAGGCTACAGTCCATGGGGTTGCAAACAGTTGGATATATAAATGATTAAACAACAAAAACATTTTTAAAATGTCAGTTACTCCTCCACTACCCCTAACACACACAACACTAACAAACACCACTCTCCTCCAACACAGGGTCACTGCTAGTCATTAATACCAACTATTTCACAGTAACAAAACACACCAATGGACAACCAACCCACAGTCAGTGTTTCAACACTCACTCATCCATGCCAAAAATGAAGCAGGACTGGGGAGACAATTATCAACAAGTTCCCTGAAGGAAATGATATTTTTAGCACAATTTTTGCTTTTTTAAGCAACATTTTATCTTCTAAGCATGCTACCACAGCACTAGAATCTAACCAACTTATTCTTGTTTTCTCTATATGAATCTTATCGTGTATGGAGGAAACCAAGAAAAGGTAATAGATAAATCCCATTAAAATCTTCTCTCTGATTTTCCTCCATCCCATTAAAAGATGAGACTGAACCCTTGTATTTGTGCTCCTATAATAGGCTTTCTTTAATCCCAGCACTAATCTGAGTATGTGATGATCTACTTGAATATCTCCACCAAGAGGAGATATTCTTGCAGATAGGAAGTATGGTTGGTTTGTTTTCTTAAGAGAGTCTTTATATTGAAATATAAAACACAGAAAAGTATACAACTCGTAAGCAGATGAGCTGAATTTTCACAAAGTGAACAAGCTGTGTAAGCAACGCCCAAACTGAGAAACTAACAACAGTGTTTGCAGTCATCTTTCAGTCTTTCGCAACTGACAGACCCCGGGTTACCTATCCAAAGACCCCAGGAGCCTACAGACCCTGTTTAAATATCAGTGTCTCTAACAGACTAGTAAGAGTGAAAGAGACTTCTCAAAGCCATGAGGAGGCGTGAATAGGCAAAGATCATGTTCCAGCCCTATGACATGGTCACTGCAACGATGCGCTGGAAGCTCGCTTCCACAGCATGGAAGACCATTTAAGGTAGAAGCGCTCAGCTCAACGAGCATGTGCACATCCTTTAGAATCAACTGAGCGCTTCCATCAGAATAACTTCATCACAAACCCAGCTGGGGGAAAACAAAGCTACCACACATAATTCTAATCCCAGAGCCCCTCTAGGACAGGATGGCAGCTAGAAGTGCCAGGAATATCCCAAACAACCTGGGAAGAAAAGCTCATTGTTTTTGACAGTTTGGTATGTTTTATAAAGAGAGTACGAGGAGATTCCATTATGTAATTCAAAGACTTGTCAAACTACCATCTCCCATGCAGAGGAATTTCTGGCTTTGCTTTCTGTTTTAAAACCCATTTTCGGCATTCACTGTGCAAATGAGGCATTGCCCCCACATTACAGCAGGGAATGTGATTGCAGGTAATAAAGAGCAGCTAAAACTCAACTTAGGAAAGGTGATTTGGGGCCAAGAGGACAGCAGCAAACAATTCCCACCAATTCTTGAATTTTTTTTCCCGTAAGGGGTTGGATGAGGCATTTATCTATACTTTCTTGAGCAACAGTCATCAAGGGGATAACAGCTGGTGAAATCAGCTGGAGGAGGAAGAAAAACTACAGGCATTCTCCTTAGAAGCCCCCAACTAGGACACCAGGTGTACACTAGGTATCTCTGTCACCATGACCAAAGCTGTTTAGATACAAGGGTACACAGAGTGTTCTCTTCAACAAATTCATTCAACAAATATTTATTGAGTATCTCTGAAGTGCCAGATACTCTTGCAGATGCCCAGAGAGAAGTGCTCAAATTCTCCTGGAGGAGAAAACTAATAATACTATCACAAATAAGTACAGTATGATGTCAGAGGGGCTTCCCAGGTGGTAAAAATGCAGGAGATGCAGATTCAATCACTGGGTTGGGGAGGTCATCTGGAGTAGGAAATGGCAACCCACTCCAGTATTCTTGCCTGGAAAATTCCATGGACAGAAGAGCCTGGCAGGCTGCAGTCCATGGTGCTAGAGACAGTCAGACACAACTGACTACACAGCACACATGATGTCAGAGTGGTAAGTGCTCGGTGAAGGTTAACAATGAATACCTTTTCTGATCAGGGAGTTGCGGAAAGTCTCTTTGAAGAGGTCACAATTGAGCAGACAACTGAATTAAGGAAGAAGTGAATCAAGTCTATAAGGAAAGCCACCCAGGATGAGGGCACAACAGAGGCAAAAGCCCTGAGGCAGAAACAGTCTTGGTGTGTTGTTCGGCACAGTAAGAGGTGTGTCTGAAGCCATGTAAGTAAGGGGATGAGCATTTTTATGACATTATACACTAAGGAAGAGACTTTGGATTTTATCCAAAGTCTGATAGGAGCCATGCAAATGTTACGAGAAAAAGGGTGATAAAACCTGGCTTATATTTTAAAATTACCATTCTGGGGACTTTCTTGGGGGTCCAGTGTCTAAGACTCCAAGCTCCTGATGCAGGTGGTCCGGGTTCCATCCTTGGCCGGGGAACTAGAAGACTACTCAGTGGTCCACACAAGAGCCAATGGTGATTAGAGAAAAAGAGACAGTGATGGACAAGATGAGAAGGAGTTGGACAGGGGATATATTTTGAATATAAACCAGGAGGATTAGCTGATAGATTTCCTTACCCATCTACCATAGATTAAGATGGGAACAGTTACAAAGACTCCAATTATTGGATATAAGAGAAACTGGAACCCTAGTGTACTGTTGGCAGAACTGTAAAATGGGGTGACTGTTGTGGAAAATGGTACAGAAGTGCTTCAAAAAATTAAAAATAGAATTACCATATGATCCAACAATCCCACTTCTGGGTATATATGCCCAAAAGAATTGAAATAGATGTTTGCACACCCATGTTCATAGCACTATTCACAATATGCAAGAGGCGGAAGCAACTGTACACTCACCGACAGGTGAACAAAGTGTGATCTATTCTACAGTGGAATATCAAGCAGCCTTAAAATGGAAGGAATTGCTGCCACGTGCTCCAACATAAATGAACTTTGAAGACAGTATGTCAAGAAGTCAGTCACAAAAAAAATATGTTTCCACTTCTATGAGGCATCTAAAGTAGTCAAATTCATAGAAACAGAAAGTAGAGTGGTTCTTACCAGAGGCTGAAGGAGCTAAAAAAGGGGAGTCTTTGTTTAATGGATACAGAGTTTCAGAATTATTTCCCATAAAAATGGTTAAGAGGGTAAAGTTTACATTAAGTGTAAATAAACTACCACAAAATGAAAAATGAAACTCATGTTTAAGGCACACATAAGCATCTATTGTGTTTAAGATAGCCATAAATGAAATTAGGAAGCATCCTAAAGAACAAGACGTCAGATTTCATCTGTATCATATTAAGTTTGCAAATTTGCTTCCTTTTATAATATAGATACTATATACATATTAGAACTGCAGTATATGCATATAAAAATAAATACATGACCAAACATTAAAAAAAAAATCCCAAGAAAAAGAGTCTTAAACAAATGGGAAACTGCAATTGCCATTTACTGATAAAAAGTCTGAGAAGTGTAGGTTTATAAGGAGGAAATCAAGTGGACTAAGTCTGAGATGCCTGTAAGATATATCCAAGTGGAAATGTGGAATAAGATACAGTCTACGTGAGTCTGGAGTTCAAGGGAGAAGTCCAGGCTGGCAACAGAAATGTATGAGTCATCAGCAGTGTGACAGTGTTTACAATCACGGTACTAAACCAACTCAGTAGGTGAAGGAGTAAAGACAGAGATAAAAATCTGAGAACTCAGCCCTGGGAGACAGCAAAAGTAGACCCAAGAACGACCAATCCATGAGCAGGAGGCCGGAAGAGGAATTTGAGACTGGCAGATTCAGACAGAGATATGATGGGTGCTTGAACTGAAAGGCCACGCAGAACTGGCACTGAGGAGTCCACGATGGGTCATGAGCAAGAGAGCAGCAGTAGAAGCAGAGAGAAGAGAAGCTATTCAGGCTCTCACAGACAAAATGGCCTCAAATTCTTTAGCAGTCACAGTACCCTAGAGAACTGCTTGTTCTTGGTTTTCTACTTTTCTGCGTCTGTGAGCTAGCCTGTTCTGTTTGTAGTAACCTTCAAGGCAACTTGAATGAGTTTCTGTTCTTTACCACCAAATAATCCCTGATGTAATCCTAAAGGAAGGGGATTTATTGGCGGTCTGGTGGTTAAGAATTCGCCTTGCAATGAATGGGATGTGGATTCAATCTCTGGTTGGGGGATTAAGAGCCCTGCTGTGGAGCAACAGAGCCTGCATGCCCCAAGAAAAGACTGCAACAAAGACCCAACACAGCCAAATAAATATGTTTTTAAAAAATGTTAAAGCAAGCAGACAATATATGTGATGGATAAGACGTAAAACCAATTGGTCTCAATAAAAAATTCTATATTTTACATGACGGATTGCAACATTTGGCCCCAGTTCTTCACTTCTCCCTGGAGCCATGCCCTCTGCCTTATAACCTTGCAGGGCACATCTTCCATGGGTGGGCTGGCCCCTGGGTTGCCTCTTGACTTTGGGCCCAGCCCAGAGTGATGTGCTTTGGCCAGCAGACGTGATGTAAGCAGAGGCTTAACGAATCTATACGCTGGGGTTGGTTCTCTAGATCCACTGTTACTGCCAAGACTGATGGAGAAGGAGAGATGAGTGTGGCAGAGCCAAGTCACCTCACCCCATCCTACAGCCAGCCAAACCTAGGCACACAGGCAACTCACCCGATCAGCAGGACCTCTGGGACATCAGACACATGAGCAGTCGACACTTACTATTGTGTGCTCCTTGTTATTGTTTAGTTGTGGAGTTGTGTCTGACGCTTGGTGACCCCATGGACTGTAGCCCATCAGGATCCTCTATCCATAGGATTCTCCAAGCAAGAATACTGGAGTGGGTTGCCATTTCCTTCTCCAGGGGATCTTCTTCCCAACCCAGGAATTGAAGCTGCATCAGCTGCCCTGGCAGGCTGATTCTTTACCACCTTGCCACCTGGGAAGCCCTGTGTGCCCCTAAGGTTTTTTAATTGCTATGGAGCAAGTCACTATGTAGTAAAGATAACTGATACATCATAGACAATAGCGCTTCCCTGATGGCGCAGACAGCAAAGAATCTGCCTGCAATGTGGGAGATCCAGGTTCAATCCCCAGGTCGGGAAGATCCCCTGGAGGAGGAAATGGCAACCCACTCCAGTATTCTTGCCTGGAGAATCCCAAAGAGAGAGGAGCCTACATGGCCTCAGTCCCACGGGCTGCCATGGGCTAGTGGGATTGCAAAGAATAGGACACCACTGAGCAACTAACACTTTCACTTTCAGACAATAACACTAATTGGACTTGATTGACTTATTTTCTATTCACAATTATCACCACTGATAAATGAGGACAAACTTGGCCCCCAAAATGGCCAAATATGGACAAAAAGTAATTGACAGAACAAAAAAGGACCTCTGAAAATATCTAGGTGGTTCACGATCTGACTGATCTACCCCCAACTACTGTAGAACTACCTACGATTTTACAGTTCATGGCAAAAGAAATGACATAAATAAAGAGAGAAACAAATAAAATAATATAAAAGACTGTGAGGTATTCACTAGCTGTCCATCAACAGGTAAACGGATAAATAAGATGTGATGGAATATTACTAAGCCATAAAAAATGAATTTGAGTCCGTTGTAGTGAGGCAGATGAACCTAGAGCCTGCTATCTAGAATAAGTCAGAAATAGAAAAATGTTGTATATTAATGCATATATATGGAATCTAGAAAAATAGTATTAATGAGTCAATTTGCATGGCAGGAATGGAGACCCAGATGTAGAGAATGGACTTGTGGCCACAGCAGGGGAAGAAGGGTAGAAGAAAGCAGTATTGACATATGTACACTATTAACTGTAAAACAGATGATGGGAAATTGCTCTATTACACAGGGAACCCGCCTGGCACCCTGTGATGACCTAGCGGGGAGAAAGGAGGGACACTCACAGGGGAGGGGAGATATATATATATATAATTATGAGTAATTTGTGTTGTTGTACAGCAGAAACCAGCAAAACTTTGAAAAGCAATTATCCTCCAATGAAAAATTTTCTTAAAAAATGAAGAAAAAAGAAACAGAAAAGCTCTATTAAAGAAATATAATAGAAAAAAAGACTATGAGGTATTCAAACTCTTCAACTCATGATTTTCTATACACATGGCTGAAAACACAAGAAACAGTTTTATTCTTTCAGCATAAAAACATCATTTATCTTCAGTGAGTGGTTACACGGTCTATTTGTACTGTTACGTCAAAATGTACATCGATTCCAAAAACGTTAGAAAATGATTTTAGGAAACTCAAGTTAGTACAGCTCTCATAAATAATATTCACAGACTGTAAGAAATTATGTACATAGAGTTGTGAACATAAAATACATAAACCTATTTTGTAAGAAGTACAAAAATTCTCAATAAATTGAAATTAATATTTCAACAGTCCATACTTTTATTCTGATAACATCATGAGGCTCAGGAACTTATGAAGATTGAAAGAAGGTCAACTAACAACTTCTTATTTGCCTCAGATCAAGTTTGAAATTTTGTCATTTTCCCTCAGTAACTATTTGTATTATACATTGAAATAGTAAGCCTCAAAGCTGAAGTGTGAAAACATGCAATGTTTCAAACTGAAGGGTAGCTCAACTGTAGAGCTGGGAGAAGAGGAAAAATAAATAGCAACAAAACCCTTAGATATTATTCTTGGGACTCCTGGAGTCAAGAATACCAATAAATACCAGTCCGTGGTCAGCCCACAGTTTAAAAATATTAAATTCCCGAAAAAAAAAAAAGAAAAAAAAAATTAAATTCCCACAGGAAGTCCTTTCCTTGAACCTGAGTCTGATCATCTTGAGGTCTTTAATAGCCATTCAGAAAACTTAAATATGCCTGAATGCATTCAGCAGCTGGTCTTCAAAAACCACAGTATTCTAGAGTTCAATGTGAGCAAAGTTTAAGGTTAAAAACTGGTTTCCAAAACTATGCGACTCCCATGACAAGCTCAAAGACCTGTTCCTTAAATACCAAAACATTCATGCAACCTTTGAAAGGCATCCATAATACAGCTTTGTTACCTATGCTGGCAAACACATGGAATCATAGGTTTCCAGTTTAGGGATCATGAGTTCTGTAATTTCTCATAATACACAGAGAGAAAGGTAAACATTTTTAAAAGACATCAGAGATCTGAGATTAGGATCTTTTAGTTTATGGTTCTCACATACAAAGTTTTGTCCTTTGACATTCATATTCATTTTTCTATAGAAAAAGAGTGGTCACAAAAATGGCTTCGCTTATAGAAACCTAGAATATAATGTTTAAATATGTATAAAAATATTGCTATAATGTTATAATGTGACACTGTAAGAAATACATTTTATAGACATGTATACATATATACGTGTGTGTGTGTGTGTGTGTGTGTGTGTGTGTGAGTTGCTCAGTCGAGTTTGACTCTTTGCGACCCCACTGACTGTAGCCCACCAGGCTCCTCTGTCCATGGGATTATTCCAGCAAGAATATTGGAGTGGGTTGCCATTTCCTTCTTCAACACATATACATATAAACTATCATAATGCTCGAAACAAAACGTTTTTAAAATCAAATTTTAAATTTTATATGAAAGACTGGATGTAAGAAAACACCTCTTCCACATTATCACCAGAATTAACTTTCTTTAAGCCAAATTGTAATGATTTTTAAGACTTTTTCTGACTAAACAATTTCACGTTTTTTAAGGATTCTTCCAAAGTCCATGTCTTGAAAAGAGCATAAAAGAACCTGCCCCATACAGCCCTCATCAGCATTTCCGGCCTCATCTGGAACAACTCCTGACATCGAGAGCCAAGCACCCTCCACTCCAGCCACACAACTCCGCATTCTTCACTCAAGCTCTAGCCTCTTGAATCTTCTTGATGTTGCAGGCTCGACTGGCTTTGCTGACGTGCTCTGATTACCATCTACCCATGTTGCAAGACCTACCCCAACTGAAGCCATCACCACCCTTCTTAGCCCAAGACACACTCCATCGCCATTAATGCATACCACTATCTTCACCCTCAGAGAAGACCTCCAGAGAAGGGCTATTGTCTCCACTCAGTTTGGCAGCCCCCAGTACTTGGCATATAATCAGTATTCAACAAAGCTCTGTGGAATGGGAGGGAGGAGAAGGAAAGGACAAGAAATAAACACAAAAGGAGGTGCAGGTCCTAAAGAACAGTACGGACCTCAGGAGTAGAGGATGGCTAGTTTACACTGTATCTCAGTTCACAAAGCTTATGATGGTTTTTTGTCTCCTGTGTTTCCCTAAAATGTCACTTGTACCCAAAAGTTTCCATATAAAACTCTAGAGTAAGGACCCGCACGTTCATGGCCCAATTTTGTAAAAAGAATGGAGTTTTTAACATCCTGCTCTTCCCACTCCATGCCCTGCTATGGCTTTGTCACAGACTCCCAGTGACCACACATCTGCTAGATCCAATGGGAAGCTCTCACTTCAATGTATTTGGTGTGCGGGGGTGATGATGGTGTTGAACCTTCATTACTGAACCTCTGGTCCCTCCTGGCACCCAGGATCTCATCCTCTGCCAGATGCTCTGCATTTCCCCCACTGCATCTGCCCCTGGGTTGTTTTTCTCCCCTCCTTTCTCTTTACTTCCCCCAGATGTTGCTATTTCTTGAATTTCCAGGTTTTATTCTTCTGCCCTTCTTTTATCAATGCCACCTCATCTATCCCCCAAATTTGTGAGTATCATCTGCTACTGACTTCTGAACGTGTGCCTGAATTCAGCCCCATCTCACACCCAAGCCCCCTTTTTCCTGCCTATTGGTTACAGAACACAACCTAAACTGCACACACCCTAAACACAACCTCCTCCTCTCCTCCCACGCTCCCTCGGGTGTGAACTGCATACCACTCCACCAAGCTTCCAGGGCAGAAGCTCAGGAAATGTTTCCAGAGGCTCCCTCTCCATCAGCACTCACACCCATCAGATACTGAGTCCTGCATCAAAGTATTTCTTTGATTTCTCTCCTCTCCACAGAAGAGGACCAGCCCAGGTCCCTCACCATCTCTCATCCATACTATACAGCAAGATTACAGTTGTTGGCTTTCTAAATCATTCCTCCCCCACACAGCTTGTGCATAATGCTAGTATGGCTGTCCACCTAAAATGCAAATATAAATGCAGACTCACTCCTCTGCCAAAGCCCTTTAACTGCAACCCTGACGAAAGGTAAAGGCCAAGCTGCTTCCCTGCCCACAACACTCTCCATGATTTGGGTGTCTGATGGCCCAGCCTCACCTTCCCTGGAGCATGACCCCACAACCTTCCCTCCAGCCACACACATCACTGTGGCTCGTATAAAGTCTTCCCAATGCCCTTTGTATCTTCACTGTCTTACTTGTGAAGCTCCTCCTTCCTAGAATTCTTCCTCTGTTGTATGACTAGAAAATGCCTCTTCCTCCCTTAAGAACTAGCTCAAGGGCTTTCCTGGTGACTCAGTGGTGAGGAGTCCGCCTGCCAATTCGGGGAACATGGGTTTGATCTCTGATCTGGGAAGATTCCGCGTGCCTCGGAGCAACTAAGCCCAAGCGCCACAACTCTTGAGCCTGGGAGCTGCAACTACTGACATGCCACAGCCACCGAAGCCTGCGCGGCCTAGAGCCCAAGCTTCACATGCGAAGCCACTGCAATGAAAAGCCCATGTGCTGCAAACAGAGAAAAACGCATGCAGCAAAGACGACCCAGTGCGGCCAGACATGAATACATATTTTTAAAGAAGAACTAGCTCAAGTGTCACATCCTCAGTGAAGCCCTCCATGATCAACCCTTGCTCCCAAATCTACTCCATATAGTTCAACACTGTCTTCCTCTGTTCTGCCTCTAATCTTGGTTTGTTCTTGGTGTCCAGCACTTTCTACACTTCGTGTATCTTTTCCTGATACACTAAGCTACCAGAAAAGAGAATTTATCTCATTGTGCTTTACCTTTTCACTTTCAACCTGGAGTATTACAACTTTCAACAAGGAACTGATCTATCAGCAATTAGGACTTTTCTTCTTATCACCAGTGGTACAGGAACAAATAAAAAAGGAAGAACTAAAGCTCAGTTGGTAAAGAATCCTCCTGCAATGCAGGAGACCCAGGTTCGATCCCTGGATGTGGAAGATCCCCTGGAGAAGGAAATGGAAACCCACTCCAGTATTCTTGCCTGGAGAATTCCATAGACAGAGGAGCCTGGCGGGCTACCATTCTAAGGTTACAAAGAGTCACACATGACTTAATGACTAAACCACCACAAAGCAAAATAGATATTGACTGTCCAATGTTACCCAGGTAAGAATTGAAGGAAATAAATAGGACAATATACCTTCTCTTCAGTTAACACTAACTGAATACATTACAGGCCACACCCTAAGAGTTGAACACATTATCTCATCTAATCCTGTAATTAAATAGGTATTATTAATATCCCCATTTTAAAGATGAGGAAACTGAGACAGAGAAGCTAAATAGCTTCCCCCAAGTCTACATACATGTTCCAGGTGGCAGAGCCAGGATTCAAACTCAGGTAATCTGCACCTATCCCGAATTACCTCTCAAAATACACACATAGGAGAAAGAGAGCTGAACTGGGAACAGAGGGAAGACTGGATAAGAGAGCAATCTAATGAGCATGCAAGTCTCCAGAGGAGAAATTAAGCGAAGAAAAATGTCTCAACCTGCTGTGGGTGCCAGGAGAGTATCTGTTATTGCTGTTGTCCAGTTGCTCAGTCGTATCAAACACTGTGACCCCACGGATCGCAGCATTCCAGGTCTCCCTATCCTCCACTATTTCCCAGGGTCTGCACAAATTCATGGCCATTGAGTCAGTGATGCTATGTAACCATCTCATCTTCTGACACTCCGTTTTCCTCCTGCCCTCCTGACTGCCCTCAATCTTTCCCAGCACCAAGGTCTTTTCCAATGACTCAGCATCAAACAGCCAAAGTACTGGAACTTCAGCTTCAGCAACAGTCCTTCCAATGAATATTCAGGACTGATTTCCTTTAGGATGGACTGGCTTGATCTCCTTGTAGTCCAAGGGACCCTCAAGAGTCTTCTCCAACACCACAATTCAAACGCATCACTGAGCCACCAGGGAAACCCATGGAGAATATCTAGTAGCGGCCCAAACCAGGGCAGGCTGGTAACTGTCCAGAGTCACACAGGTTAGACAGGTGGAAAAATGCAGGGGGAAGTGAACAGGAGCCCTTCTTATTGGGTTCAGGAGGTGAAGAACCTGGGAAATAGCTCTACCTGTGCAGTCAGTATGTGTATGTGTATCTGTCTGTCTGTCTCTTGACCCAAATACCACTGGCTATTTCTCTCCACTCCCAACTCTGACCTTATCCAGTCTCGTTCTTGGTGGAACTGAGTCACTGATTCCTCACCTTACCTATTCATTCATTCAAAGCTGAGGTTCTAGGAGCTGAATTCAACAGACAGAGGCTTGCTCATAGAGAATACTGGAATAAAGGTCAATATATTCTGGGAAAACAGATCCTTTGCAAAAAATAAATAAATAAATAAAAAGATTGTTTATCAACAGTCAGGGCTCACTCAATACACTGTCGTTTGGAAAAGCAATTGTTAAAATACCTAAATTGAGGGCAGTGCTCAGAAGATCTATCCAACAGGAGAAGGAAAGAATAGTCATTACAAGTCCAAGATTCAGCTTCCAGTTTGGCTCCTAATGTGGCTTATAAATTCTTACAAGTCATGCCTTTTTATAGTTATTTGTTCTGTGAATTTATCTTCTCCTCCATCGCCAAACACTCTGCCAAAGTTCATCTGAGGATACATTACAGCTTGTTGTATAGGATTTTGGCTACCAGGAAGGACAACGGGCAAGGCAGGGCCAACACTGAGCCACTCAAATCATTAAGGGTGAGACTTCGGAACTTTCTGGCACACACCTTGGGCCAAAGTTGTACCAAATGAAAAGGAGAAAGAAACAATGGCAACCTCATGTTCTGAACTGTGTCACTTCCAGCCTCAATATACTTAATCACTCTTCACACTACTTGGACATTTATCTCTGAATTTCTGGGGTTGCACTCAACTTAACTCCCTTAAATTGTTAAAACTTAAAACCTGTTTCAATATCGATCACCTTTTTTATTTTCCCGAGAGGCAACAGTTCAATAGCCTGCAGAATCCAATCTGGGTTCAAAGGGAATCAGGGTACCATTCAGATCTTCGCCTCCGGGTGGGGAGTGGTAATCAATACAGGCTGTTCAATGTTTGGACAGGCTCTCCCGCATCTAAAGGTGACCTCTTGACCCCAAGCAGGCAAGAAAAAAACTGTTTATTTCTTGGCACCAGGAGACCAAATTTAATTCTACTTAGCACTCATGAACTTTTCATCTCCAAAGTGCTTCACAAATATTAACTAATTAATCTTCACAGCCCTGATGCACAATGACAGAAGATCTTTCAAGTATAAAGACCAAGGGAGGCATGGAACAGCTGCAGAATAGAATGAGGAAGACAAGAAACTCCTTTTACCTAGAAGTGTTCTTAGCATTCTTGGTGGCTCCCAGTACTCCACCAAGGCTAGCAGTTTAAGGTTGTATATGAAAGGACTTCCCTGGTGGTCCAGTGGTTAAGAATATGCCTGCCAATGCAGGGGTCATGGGTTCGATCCCTGGGCCAGGAAGATCCCACATGCCTCAAGAAAACTAAGTTCATGTGCTGCAACTAAACCCGCATGCCTAGAGCCCATGCTCCACAAGAGAAGCCACCGCAGCGAGAAGTCCAAGTACCGCAACTAGAGAGAAGCTCCCGCTCACTATGACTAGAGAAAGCCCATGTGCAGCAACGAAGACCCAGCGCAGCCAGGAAGATCCTATGCAGCCAAAAATAAATAAATAATTTTTTTTTAAAAGATGAGTATGAAAAATGGTGGTGAAACAAGAGCTGCTGTGGCGACAGAGCCCAAGATTCCTTACACAAATAAGCCTCAGTTCCCTCTCCAGGTAAAGTGAGGCTGATTGTAGAATCATCTCCAGAGTGTGTACAAGGGTTCAACAAGGCAACACGCATCAAGATCTTAGTGCAAAGGACCCTGGTGAGTGCCCAATAAACACTAAGCTGTTACTAATCAAAAAGGAGCCATGGCTTCCCAGTGCCTGAACTGAAAAATGGGTTAAACAGCTTCAGGAAATCTGCAGACATCGTTCATTTTTTCATTTGTGAGAAACAGTGAATTCAGGCAAACTATACACAACCCTGTTGAGGACTGAACTGTGTCCCCTGCCCCAGATTCCTACGCTGAAGGTCTAACCCCCAGCACCTCTGAATGTGGCCTTTTTGGGAAACTGGATTACTGCAGAGATGAGGTCAGACCGGAGTAGGGTAGGCCCTAATTCAGCATGATTGGCGTTTCATAAAAAAGGGATATTTGGGGACACAAACACACACACAAAGGAAGAATGCCATGTGATGAAGGAATGGATCAGGGTGATAGAACAGAAGCCAAGGAATACCAAAGAGCAAACCACCAGAAGCCAGGAGAAAAAGACAATGGGAACAGATTTCTTCCTCCCCAGCTTTCAGAAAGCGGCCAACACCTTAATTTAAGCGAGACAATAGATTTCTATTGTCTAAACAATATGTTTCTTGGTGCTTTGTTATAACAGTGCTAGCAAACTAACATACGCTGTTTAAAAGCTCTAATTTGTTAAAACAAACAAACAACCATGAACCCACCAAATCATGAAAGCAAGTATGTTGGTTTGTCGGTTCACAGTTACCCAAAGCACAATGGATGAACAAATCTGGTGCCGTTTCCTCCCTCGCCAAAGAAACAGTGAGCCAAACAGGAAACGGGGTGCTGGAAATCCACACGACTTGGGGGTGGGGGCAAAAGCTCCTACAGTTAGGTAGGAAATCAAACTTGAGTCACCTGAACTTTTGTAAGGCTTAGCAAAACTCCATGTACATAATATTGGGCTGGCCAAAAAGTTCACTCAGATTTTTCCATACCATCTTACGAAAAACCCAAATTAACTTTTTGGCCAACCCAATACTTCTCAACATCTGGGTAAGGATCAAATTACTTCTTGCAGGGTCTTGTGCAGGATCCCCTGGTGGTTCAGTGGTAAAGAATCTGCCTGCCAATGCAGGAGAATGGGTTTGATCCTTGGCTTGGGAAGATTCCCTGGAGAAGGAAATGGCAACCCACTCTAGAAGTCTTGCCTGGGAAATCCCATGGACAGAGGAGCCTGGTGGGCTGCAGTCCATGGGGTCTCAAAAGAGTCGGACATGACTGAGTGACTAAACACAGCAACAAGAAGGGTCCTGCCCGTTCCCATTAGTGGGAGTCAGTTAGGACGTGGTGATGGACTCCTGACAACTAGCTTTCTAACTATTTCTCCAATGTTCTTAGCACCTAAATCATGGCTTTCACCCTCAGTGTTCCTGGTATCGGCACACCATCTCTCATCAGCTCACGTGGCTGGTCCCTCTTAGACTTTTGATATCAACCCAAACATTACCTTCTCTAGAAGATTCCCTCTCCACTCTACTCAGGGCTGGCCACACCACTCCATCCCGGCCACAGTGCATTCTGCCATCTTATTTTATACTCCTCATGGCATTTAGCAGTCTCCTGTGTACCTAGTTTATTATTTATTGTTTACTTGCTGGTGTTAATCTCACCCCCACTAGAATCTAAGTTCTATGAGGGCAGAGACTTGTCTCATTCAATATTACATTCCCAGTGATAAACACAGTGCACAGTCCTTTGCAGGCACTTAATGTTTTTTGAAAGAATAATTGAGTACTGCCTTCAAAGGTGAGTTATTTTCAGTGAGGTGCAAAGTCCTGCAGTTTATTCAAGGGAGAACCACTAGCTGGTACAATGATAAGATTCTGGAAAGTCTCAACATCTCTAGAGTTGGCAAACGTAAAAGCTAAGATATTGGAAATGTATATTTAAATGATCCTCCTATAAACAATTTGCTCAGGGTAATATAAACACATCACATATCCTAAGTAATCTCAGCTTAAATAATTAGTCTAACTGTTTTACCCACTCAGTATTTTTTTCACTCACCATCAAGTTAAAAATATATATATATATATACATATATATATATATTTATATATATGATTACCACAGGGCTTCCCCAACAGCTCAGTAGGTAAAGAATTTGCCTGCAATGCAGGAGACCCTGGTTTGATCCCTGGGTCTGGAAGATCTGCTGGAAAAGGGATAGGTTACCCACTCCAGTATTCTTGGGCTTCCCTTGTGGCTCGGCTGGTAAAGAATCCGCCTGCAATGTGGGAGACCTGGGTTCGATCCATGGGTTGGGAAGATCCCCTGGAGAAAGGAAAGGCTAACCACTCCAATATTCTGGCCTAGAGAATTCCATGGATTGTATAGTCCATGGTTCTGCAAAGAGTCGGACACAACTGAGCCACTTTCACTTCACTTCATGATTACCACAAAACAAGCTTTTAATAAAATTAGGGATTATTATAACTCAAAGGGCAAAGCTACTTGTTGAAACCATATTTCAACCTAAGAGTTTTTCTTCTAAAAACACCAATTAAAGAAATATAGATCATGACATCTTGAAAAGATGCACCTAAATTCCAATGATTTATACAATCAGAAAGTAAATAAGCATTAAAATCAAAGTTGAATAAATGTCAGTGACCTAGGAGCTATCCATTTCAACTTGCTAAATAATTGTCCTAAGAAAAATAGCCATCCTCAGAGTCACAAGCTCTGAATCCTGAATGTGACCTTTATAGAAAAACAATTATCTGTTTTATTTTAAAATAGTTATTGGCAAGTCTATTACTCATGTCTTTTAAAGCTACAGTCAAAAAAATTAATAAACCTTTAAGTCATTTAGGCTAAACCATGAATATTATAAACCAGTGCCATGAATAAAACAAAGAAACCCTTAGGCAAGTGCGTGCGCTCAGTCATTCAGTCATGTCCAACTCTTTGTGACCCCATGGACTGTAGGCTGCCAGGCTCCTCTGTCCATGGAATTTTCCAGGCAAGAACAGTGGAGTGGGTTGCCATTTCCATCTCCCAGGGATCTTTCCAACCCAGGGATTGAATCCACATCCTGTCATCTCCTGCTTGGCAGGTGGATTCTTTACCACTGGCCACCTGGCAAATATAACACTGTCCCAAATTCACACCAGATCCAAAAATCAAAGATAAAGTTAATATACATTCTTTTTCTTTTTTTCCTGTTTTGGTCAGTTTATCACACTAGACTCAAAAATATTTGTAAGCATGAAGCAATATGTACCTTGATAAGTACACAAATGCTAAACAGTTATGTACTAGCAAGGTTCAAGAGGTTAGAAAAAAAAAAAAGTCAAGTCAAGACAAGATTTCTGGGGCCATCATTAACCACTCAGTCAAAGGACCATTATGGCCACAGGAACTGGTCATATGCCATTTGGAGAATAAAGGTGGACAATGGGAAATTCCACACTGTCCTTCCCAATGAGGTCACTTTCTGCCGCTGTTAAGATAGAATTTCACTCACATCATTACCAATTTCAGGAACAATCAGCTACTAGACCGAAAAGATCACTTCCCTCCATCTGACACTATGTATCCAAAAGATACTTTATGTTCACTAACACCTATTGGAGAAGGAAATGGCAACCCACTCCAGTATTCTTCCCTGGAGAATTCTGTGGACAGAGGAGCCTGGTGGGTATATGGGGTCGCGCAGAGTCAGACACGACTGAGGCGACTTAGCAGCAGCACCAACACCTATTACACAACAGTAATCGGGCACATCACAAGCACCAGGTCAGCTGCTGAAAACGGATCAGGAGGCATTCAACACGAGACTCTCCACCTCATTCTGTGTATGTCTCCAATAGAATCCACACGTGACCTAAAGTCCTCTCAGCCTACATCTGCAACACAGAAAGTGCCGTCTTAGAAACAATTCACTCGTCTCCATATTGCTCTAGTCTTCCAGATGATAAACAACTACGTTTCAGCCAAGTTCAACAGGTTAAAAAGATCAGTCAAACCAAGTAAGGAGTTCTGGAGCCATCCTTAACTGCTTAGTCACGTTGTAATCCACTACTTCCCTTCAGGAGACTTTGGGGACAGATTATCTGACAGAGGCTAAACACCTGCATCTGCTCTCCAGACACTACAGGTTATCTGTGCCTCCAGAACGTCTGAGATTTCAACTCTGTAACGTGACTAAGATTTTTTTCTTTCTTTTTGACAAGAAAATCTAAACCCCATTCTCTCTCCTTCCACCAAAAGCTTAACATAATAGTTGCCTTTTATGCTTCCTGATGATTCAAATGATTTGAAAGAAGACAAAAACAAAACGAAAAGGAATGGTTAGAAAAACTGCATGAACATTAAGCATCAAGAAATCTACCAACAAAATATTATGAATCTAACAGAGAAGCTCATTACATTAAGAGATTCCTTCCCTGATGCGATAACTGTAAGAAGACACTGTCCACTACTTGCTTCTCCGTTTTCTGATTTGTCCTCCACCAGCCACCTCTCCATTCACACGCTAAGTCAAGCACAGTGTTTCCAGCTGCAGTTATTTAATTTTTTGCTTATGTATGTGACACATGCTATTCCTGGTTTTTACAAATAAGAAGTCATTAAATCTCATAATGGCCTATGGAGCAGGATTATTATCCCCATTTCACAGACGGAGAAACTGAGACCCAGATTATGTAACTCACTCAAGGTCACAAAGCTATTAAGTACCAGAGCTAAGATGGAAACCAAGCAGTCTAGCTCCAAAACCCATACCTTGAACCAATATATGATGCTGTCTGTTAGAAGAGGTGACTAGGACATCAAAATTAAGAGGCCCTGTATGGTGTAGGGATTAAGAGCTCAGGGCCCAGCATCAGAAAGACTTTATTGATATACAGTCTGAATCACAAACTAACCTAGATGACCCCATACAAAGCTACTCAGTCCCCTTGGGTCTCAAGTCCACTGTCTGTACACTGGGGGTTCTCCCAAAGAGTACGGTAAAGATTAAATAAAAAATAATATATTTAAAGCGCTTAGTAGCTGGCACCTAGTAAGGAGTCCATTAGCTATTAGCTTAAAAAAATAATTACAATTCCATATGGCAAAATGCCTCAGCAGGGATGTCCACAAACTGCCCTCGATGACTAATCTGAAAATCCTTGAGGAAAAAAATTATTTTTGTTCACTTTTGTAAGCAAAGAATCCTGCCAAAATAGTTGCTAAATAAACGCTCCTGCATTAGAGATGTTTAAGCATTACAAAGGGATTTTTACTAAAAATAGACTCAAAGTTAAGGAGAACATATTAAGGCTTTTAAATATATAAAGCTTTAAGGTTGTCAATCAAATTAATGCAAGCACATATTTTTAATGTCAAATATTGTTCATTGACTCAATTTCATGTTGCTGCTATTCTGTTGCCAAGGTATGTCCAACTCTTTGCAGACTCCATGGACTGCAGAACACCAGGCTTCCCTGTTTCTCTGAGTTTGCTCAACTTCATGTCCATTGAGTCAGTGAAGCTATCTAACCATATCCTCCTCTGCCGTCCCCTTCTCCTTTGCCCTCTATCTTTCCCATCATCAGGGTCTTTTCCAGTGAGTTGGCTCCTCGCATCAGGTAGCCAAAGTACTAGAAGTGCTTCAGGCACATGTATTTAATATTGAATATTGTTCATTAAGTCAACTGCATAGTAAAAAAAACAAAAACGAACTAGTCTTAAGAGACTAGAAAAAGATTGAAAAGATATATGCCCATGTGCAAGAGGGGGCCTTGTCAGAACCTCATTTGAACATTGTAACTATTAAAACTTTTTTTTTTTTTAGAAAAATCAGAAAATTAAATAAGGTAATAGAAATTGTTAGTTGTATCAGGTCTGGTAATAATATTGTGCTAAGATATCATTTTTATTTTGAGATACAACTGTTTCACAGGTGAAACAGCCTGACTTTTTCTTTAAGTATCCTAGCCAAAAAGAAAAAAAAAAAAAGATAAATGAAATAAAAATGGTAAAACATGGAGGGTTCAATCTGGCAGACAGGTTCAGAGGATTTACTGTATCTATTTTGGAGGGATTTGGAAGTTTCCACCAGAAAAAAAGTTTTAAAAATCCTAAGGAAAAGCAAAAATTCCTCATCCTGCATCAGAAGCCACCTTCCCTAAACGTCTCTCAGACAGGAAGCACTCTTTAACTCTTTTGCTTATTATTTATTAGTAGTTTTTTCCTCTTAAAAAGACTATTTCAGTACTTCCTTGCCTGTGGATGTTTAACTTATTTTTCAAATGTAGCCCTTTTAATTGCTGCTCCACCACCTTCAGTAGCTCTTAACTGTCTGTTGTTGTATTACTGTGCTCCTCCTTCACTTCTCCATGTCTTTCCATCTCTTATCATCTACCTTATATGATGTTTACATCACCAAGATTAATTAGTGATGTTTTTAAACCATGGGCTTTCTACTTTGCCTACAGACTGACTCTGTGTTTTTATTACTATGATCATATAAATACTGTTCAAAGTGTATCAGATAAAGTAGTATGAATATATTTCCTTTTCAGTTCAGTTTTACTTTTTCCTGGGAGTTTCTAATCGCTTTTCTTTTTTTCTCACATAATTTGCCTTTAGCATATCCTTCACTTTCTTCAAACCCTTCATCATATCAAGCATTCCACAGGATGGCTTTAATTCCAATTAAGATGTTTTTCTTCCTATGTTTTATACATACTAAATCTGTCACATGAAAGAAGAAATTCTTACTCAAAAAACAGGTTCCAAAGCCTATTTTACCCATTTTTAAACTGAACTGAGAAGTTCACTTGCTTGAGGACTGTCCAAACATATCTATAAACTTATTCAGAGTGGGCAGAAAATGTTCTTATAGGTGAGGAGGTGGGGAGCGACGGGAGAAGCTTATGCAGTTCTAGCAAAGCTTATGTTAAAATTCAGTGGATTCACACCATGCATTTATGAACATCAGTGAATTTACAATGAATGCTGAAACCACTGCATTTTTAGAGATGTGAAGTATACATTCACATGAATTTCCTGATTCATGTTTACATTTAGAATAACAGAGAACAACCCTACCCTCATCCAAACTTAGGAGTCATATCCATGCACTATAACTTTGAAAGAGGGGAAAAATACTGAATCTGCAAAAATAATCTCAAACAGGAAATAGAAATCTCAAACAGAATTATTTCACTTCATAAGGGAGGGTGTGCATGTTCAGTCACGTCCGACTCTTTGCAACCCCATGGACTGTATCCCTCCAGGCTTTCGTGTCCACTTAATTTTCCAGGCAAGAGTACTGGAGTGGGTTGCCATTTCCTACTTCATAAGCTTAATTTCAAATGCTAAAGAGAAAAAAAAAAAACTAAGCTAAAAAGGCACATGTGACTATTTAAAAGTCAAATCAAAGCTTTAGCCAAAATATTTCATCAAATGGAGGCGCAAATGACCACAGTCAAAAGGAAATTGAACAGTATTAAGAATTGAGGCTCTGGAGTTGGTGAAACCTGGGTTCAAGCCACCATCTGTCACTCACTAAATGGGTGATCTCAGTTGGTGAGAATATAAACTGAGGCAGCCATTACAGTTGGGGATTCTTCAAAATAATATGGGGATTCTTCAACAAATTTAAAATTACTACACAATCCAGCAGTCTACTTCTGGGTCCATATGCAAAGGAATCAAAATCACTATGTTTAAGAGTTATCTTGACTCCCATGTTCACTGCATCATTACTCACAATAGCTAACATACAGAAACAATGTAAGTGTCCATCAACCTATGAATGGCTAAAAATGATGTAGTGTGTGTGTATGTCTCTATGTATACACACACACACACACAATGGAGTACTATTCAGCCATGGAAAAGTAGGGCATACTGTCATGTGGGACAAGATGGATGAATCTTGAGTGCATTATGTTAAGTGAAGTAAATCAGAAGAAGAAAGACAAATACTGTATGATATCACTTATGTGTACACTCTTAAAAGGCTGAATTCATAGAAATAGACACCAGAATAGTGGTTACTAGGACTAAAGGATGGAGGAAAGGGGGAGATGTTGGTCAAAGAGTACAAACTTTCAGTTGTAAGATGAATAAGTTCTGGGGATGTAATGTGCAGCAGGGTGATGACAGTTAACAACACTATGTTATATAATGGACAGTTGCTAGGCAGTAAGATCTTAAATGTTCTCTCTACAAAAAAGCAAATAGTAATCGTGCAACATGATGCAGGTGTTAGCTAAGGCTATGGTGGTAACATTTTGTAAAATATAAACCTATCAAGCCAACAGGTTGTACACCTTAAACTTACACACCTTAAACTTACACAATGTTTTACGTTAAATATACGTCAACAAAGTTGAAAAAATAAAAGAGCGACTGAGTGATCTGAGGCCATAAAAACCTTACCAGATTGTAGTTTTCTTCAAGTAAGAGATTCTGTCTGACTAGGTGCTGTGGGGACTAAGAGTAGTGAGCCATAAAAAGCATGTAGGTCCAGTGGTTAAGAATCCATCGCATGCAGCACAGGTTCAATCCCTGGTCGGGGAACTAAGATCCCATATCCCGCATGGTGCAGCCAAAAAATTTAAAAACTAATACGTTTTAAAAAATAGCACAGGGTGGGAGAGAGGCTCTAAAGGGAGGGGATGCATGCAGAAGCTTAGCTGATTCACTTCTTAGTACTGCAGAACACAACATTGTAAAGCAATTATACTCCAATAATAAAAAAAACTCAGAGGCCATCTTGTGTCTGAATGTTTGGTCACTTCTTCATAAAAAAGTTGCTCTGATAATTCTATTTCTATGCTACTCATGCACAGAAATAGTTGTGTACGTGAACACAGAGCGATGTAAGATGCAGCACAGTGCAGTGGTTAAGAAACACAGGCTGTGGAGCTGGATTGCCTTCATTCAAATCCTGGCTTCAAGCCATGAGTGCTAAGCAAATTATTTAATTTCTTATCTATTTTAGTTTCCTCATCTGTAAAGCAGATAAGCCTCATGAGGCACTTAAAAGATTAAATTAGTTAATTTTAGTAAAGCATCTGACACAAAGTAGAGGGTGGGCTGTATAAATTTTTGATACATAAATTGCGGTGCTATTCATATAGATACAGATATATCATTCAGCAAATGCTTAGTCATGCTCTGACATATCCATACTGTGGAATGATCCTCAACAGTTGAAAATAAATAGGCACTGACTTTTTAAAAATACGGGTTAAAGAAATACTTCCAGGTGAGAAAATCAGGTTGCAGAAGAATAATTACAACTTGAAGACAACTCATAAAAAAGTACAAGTTTATATACCTGTATATGCTTTTCAAAGGACAGGAAACATTCTGGAAGGATAGACACTAAACTGCTGAAGAGTGATCCATTACCTCTGAGGACCTAGGTTCTGGTCGAGGTGCTGTAATAATTAGCTGTACAACCTTGGATATACCACCTAACTTAGTAAACACACAAGAATAGCTCCCTTAACTTAAAACACAGGGAGAATTAGGGATGACTGGATTCAGCAATCTCTGCAATCAATTCCAAGCCCTCAAATCCCCTGATTTTGACTTTCTGGGATTCTGGGGCTTTCTATAAATAATAACACTGAGTTCTCTAATACTCCACTCTACTCAGTATTTATAAAAAAAAAAAAAAAAAAAAAAAAACACCCTATGGAACAGGGCACATTGTTTCAAAAGCACAGCCCCTGCCAGATGGAAACACACTCTGTGTGGGTTCAGCTCCATCCCTAGATCATGCTCTTGGTAATAAAATCTTTCTTCACTCCCAGCCCCCACACAAGCACCATGTGTTCTTACAGAGAGAGAGTTGCTCTATCTACTGATACACAAGCAACAGCTCTTTTATTGCCATCTTTGCTTTTTCTGTGGATTGTAATCAGAAATATATTTACAGACACATGTGACCCAATTAATCTACCCACAAACAAGAGGACACGACTCTGCCACTGCAAATCAGGGACACGTTTCCATTACCCTCCCAACGACCAATGAGAGAAACGCTCTGTCACTGACACTAGTCATGATTCATGGTCACTACTGAGTGAGCCCGAATCTCAGTCCTCAGTCTCCTTTACTCTCCATATATCTGCTGATGAGACCTGCCATCTCACCCACCTAACTTTCTTACCTCCCTACAGCCCTCTGTCTCCCCAGCCCAATCCACCAATGAGCTCATCACTCTATATCCCCAGCTCCTACCATGATGCCTAACATAGGAGGCATCAAAAATATTAATTCAATTGATTCATGCTATTACACACACACACACAAATCTATTAACTCAGTCAATACCTCGTATTACCAGATTAATGTTCCTAAAGGAAAGTAATGATTATATAACTGGGCAAAAATTTATTCTCTCAAACCCTGGAAAATGTGTAACGTGTCAAACACTGTACTCTCTTCTGATTATAGGAAGAATGTTGTATTGCTCCCATCCTTATTGAGAAATGCCAGATTCATGGACAACAGTGAGTGTCTGTCCCTACCAAAGAGAATGCAATTTATCACCAACTCTGCTGTTCACAGACTGCCGTGGTCTCAAAGTTTGTATCACCTGAAAACTGTACGTTGAAACCTAATACCCAATGTTGAGAGACTTGCAGAGGGACTGGGTCATGAGGCAGAGCCCTTGTGAATGGGATTAGTGCTCTTATGAGAGAGAGTTGAGATAGTTGATGCCTCTCCCCTCGATGTACCGCAGCCCCTGTCATTCCATTCATCTCTGACTCCCATCCATCCTTCATCATCTAGCTTACTATGTCTTCTCTCAAAGTCTCCATAACCCTTTCCCCAACAGAATTCATCTTTGCTCCCATGGCACTTGATACGTCAATAAATAGCACCTCCTCTATGTTCTTTACAGATTTCAATAAGATTTTGTTGAGGACCTGTTCCATACTTCATTCTGAGTTGAGAATCTTCAGGTCAACAAGAAAGATCAACCTCTGGCCATGGTGTAGCCATGGAGGGTACACATAGAATAAATCGTTACTCAAATTATTTCTTCATTAAAAGTGTGATAAGTACCCTTTAAAAACAGATAAAAAGTACAAATAGGATTGCTGCTGCTAGACTGAGATCCAGATTTACAGTCAATCTGTTACAACACGGTACCTCCAGAATGTACTTTGTAAACATTTACGGGAGTCTGCCAAATTATATTTTCTATTAAAAGTTAAGTTGATTGAGAGTAGGGAACATGTCTCAGAGAGAAGAGAAAAAGAATAGGATAGTAGCAGCTGTAACTCTGACTTACCACTGATATAACCTCGACCTGACCCTTGGACTGCAAGGAGATCCAACCAGTCCATCCTAAAGGAGATCAGTCCTGGGTGTTCATTGGAAGGACTGATGCTGAAGCTGAAACTCCAATACTTTGGCCACCTCACACAAAGAGTTGACTCGTTGGAAAAGACCCTGATGCTGGGAGGGATTGGGGGCAGGAGGAGAAGGGGACGACAGAGGATGAGATGGCTGGATGGCATCGCCGACTCGATGGGCATGAGTTTGAGTAAACTCCGGGAGCTGGAGATGGACAGGGAGGCCTGGCGTGCTGCGATTCATGGGACTGCAAAGAGTTGGACACGACTGAGCGACTGAACTGAACTGAACTGACCTCTTTGATTTTCCAACTTCTCATTCATATAAGAGAATAAGTATTTAGAAACTACTAAAAGCACTGCACATGGAGTATTATCTTTTTAATCTATCCCACTTCAATTAACATATATTATTAATATATCAAGAACTGGAGAAGTATTTATTGCATTGGTGCTAAATCACTGGCCAAGGCTGGGGCTAGCTCTCTTACGACCTTTTATCAAGGGCAAGGACCAATGTCAATTGTGCAACATCTACTCAATCCTTTATAATTAAGACATGGAATAAACTCTCTAGATAAGAAGCATAAGCATTTCTTGGCAGTGCTTGAGAGATTAGAAAGCTCTGTCCTCACAAAACGCCCTGTACACTGAAGCGATGAGGAGACAGTGTTTTTCTAAGGAAACGTTTGTGAATTGTCCCATGATTTCCCGTCTCTCAATCTCAGCAACAGGCAGGGGCAAGTAAGCGATTCATCCCAAAAAAACGACGATGCTGGCTGATTCTAACACACTCTCCCCAGTCCCACTACTCCCTTCTAGATTCCAGCAGCTGGTCTCTATCTTTTTTCTTTTCTTTCTGTGTGCAGACCAAGGCCAGAACAAAACCAAAAAAACACACTCGGTGGTGGAGGGACTTCCCTGGAGCCCCGTCCTTGGCCTCCAAACCTCTGCTGTGAGACGCCACAGCTGGTATCTCCTCTGCCAAGTCGCCACCCCCTTACACACATACACACAAGCCCTTCAGCGCTGTCTGCTCCACACAGTGGGGAAAAGCGCTCCGTGTAAGATGTAAACACAAGGCCAGACAGCCCTGTTCTGGTCTCGGTCGTCCTCTTTTTCTCCAGCCATTTTGGCTCCCAAGGGAGTCATCTCAAATGTCCACAAATCAATGTTTCAAATATACTTCAAGCCCATGTTGGCAAAGCATGTCACTTGTCTTCATATCATGGATAAAATCTAACTGAAAGATAATTGGTCTGCTAACGTGCTCAGGTTTTCTATTTTGCTTTTGAACAGTTTAGGAACCTTATGTGCCAGACACAAGAAACCCAATAGTTTCAATTATTTATTATGTACCATGCACTAAATGATTTATCTGCAATGGCCAATAAAATCATCACTGCAACCCTGTGAGGTAGGAGCCAGCGTGTCAGTGGGTTAGATGGTTCCTCTGCACTCAGGTGGCAGATACATCAGTGTCTTTACGCTGTCACTTGGGCTTGGGGCATCTAGACTCAATGGGCTCCAAAACTGTATAGAAGGAGCTGTCTGTGGCCCTTTGGAGCAGGGTCTAAATATTAATAACACAGGTACCAGAAAACTCCAAGGTGGCCCTATTCAGAGGATGATGATGTCTTGGGGAATTTTTAATAGCCAGAAATCAACCCACTCCCCAAGAACAATTTTCTACCTGATATGTGCCAAGCTGTTAGCTGATTCAATGACAGGTGAATGTTATAACTATAAAGAGAGAGATGGAAAGCACAGGAAATGCTGCAGACACTGATTTCATCAGCAAGAAAAAACGGCCTCGCAAAGAAAACACGGGCATTGAAGGGATGTCTCAAGAAGAAAATCTTGTTTTTTTTTCCTTGGGGGCAGGGAAAAAACCACCACCGTTGGCTTTTCAGTTAGTAGAAAATAGCCACCTCCTTTCCCTTCTTCCATTTCCTTCCTCTGAATGCCCACATGGTGCAGAGCGTTGACTAGACCAGATTCAACTCCACAAGAGAAAATGCAGAGAAATGGTCCAGAGAAGGAAACCAATAGGTAACACTGACAATTTGCTACATCTCAGCAATCCAAATTAGAGTTTGGAGAAAAAAAAAAAAGTCATAATGTTTCAGGTTAAAAAAAAAGATCTCTCCAATTTCAATAGAGATGTTTATGAGAAATGAAGACAGCACTTGAATCCTTCTTTCGCTATGGAACTGTCAGGATTTTAGAAACCTGTTTTTTTTTTTTCTTTTTTGCAAGAGAAAAATTATTTTGAGCACCTCTGCTTTAAACAGCTCTGGTGAGTCTTAAGTTATGTGTGACTTCAATTTTAAAAACTACTGGGATAAAACAGAAAGATTAGTATATAGCCATGTCAGTGCATTTGTCAATTATGAAAAAGCAAACCACCATATTTAAACATTTACTACAGAGAAAGTTAGTGTTTGAAAACTGTTTTAAAAAAATATTTTCATGTTAGAATTCTCTTTTAAACCAATGATTTCTAAAAATCAGAAAATCCAGAGAAACTAAGAATTTTTTTCTGCTAACTGGACAACCAAGGGTGTTCTGTGTTACTTGCCCTCTGTGACCAAAAAGAAAAACAAGCCATGTGCTCCTGAAAAGTGATTCCTTAGAAACACGAGAACCACCCATCAGCTTTCCATTTCAAGAAGACGTTTTTTTTCTTTTTTTGCTGAGAAAAGCGAGTTAACAACCTAGATTTTCTTAATAGGGTTTACATATTAGGTGAGAACTAGAGCAGTTTTACTCCAAGTGTGAAAAAACAAACACTTCCTTGAAACTTCTCCCTCTGACTTAGGGAATGTGAGGTCCTGGGAAGTTTTTTTTTTTTTTAAACTTATTTTTAATTGAAGGATGATTGCTTTACAATGTTGTGTTGGTTTCTGTCATAGAACAATGAGCCCCAAGTATACATATGTCTCCTCCCATCGTGAACCTCCCTGCCACTTCCCACCCCATCCCATCCCCTCAAGGTTGTGACACTGGGTTGTGCTCCCTGGGAAGTTCTTTAAGATGAAAAGATATATTAATCATTAGCCCCAAAATTAGCCCCCAAATGAAATTTACAACTTGAGCAAGACACTCTTCCTCCCCCAATAACGTCTTTGGTGTCACCTTGAAAGATGGAAGTAACTGGTATAAAGGTGAGTAGCACAACTCCGATTAACAGGACAAAGGCTTCCTTCATCGCTACCTGTACATTTCCAGAGAAGAAATACGGGCTTCAGGAAAAGGTGCTGAGATTTATTTTCTGCATGAGGGAAATCAAACAGCTGCAAACCTTCATGAACTATATTAAACTGACGTGCCATCCGAGAAATGAGGTAAAGTACTGAGTGTTTACTAGAAAGATGAGAATACCCTAGTTTCACTCACAGGCATACCCCTCTTTTACTTCAAATTCTTGACTCATGTGGCTAGAACATGTCATGGAAAAGGAATTTCAAACTTGGCTTTTGAAAGCAGCACAATCAAGAGGCAGAAAACCGATGATGAACACTGACTGAGACATAATTCTCAATTAATTAAGCAAATTCAATTCCACTGGTTTTAATTCAACTGCAATTCAATCTTGGCAGTGTCTGCCATTTACAGTCAGATGAAGGTCTTATTAACTTTATGAAGACAAACCTGGGCAGGACGGGGGACAGATCTCATTTAAAAGAATAAAAACACGATGTCTTCTAACCATCCCTGGACCAGGACTCACTCAATCACCCTGCATGACCCTGACCAGTGCCTGAAGTTAAGAAAGGGTCTGGTTATTGATTCAACACGGGAAATAATAAGTAGGATGACTTTGTCACAGGCAGGTCCCCAGACCGAGCCAGGCTTGTATGTGCGTCAGAAGTGGGTACAGAAGAAACTGTGACTTTAATAGAGTCAAGTAAAATTATCTAAATGATATGTCAGGCTCTCCTGCCAAGAAATGGTCTGGTAACCTGTTTCATATGCCACCCACCACACTACAACTCTACATCTTTGCAGGGTAGGAAGGAGGAAGATGACACTGGTACATTTGAAGCTCAATCGCATGGATTTGGGAGAGTGACTTATATCCCAATGTGACTGGGTAGGAAGGGGGTTGGAAGGAGATCCAACCAGTCCATCCTAAAGGAAATTAGTCCTGAATATTCATTGAAAGGACTGATGCTGAAGCTGAAGCTCCAATACTCCAATACAATCAATCCAATCCAATCCAATCCAATCCTCCAATACAATCAGGCCACCTGATTCGAAGAGCTGAATCATCAGAAGAGACTCTCATGCTGGGGAAGATTGAGGGCAGGATGAGAAGGTGGGAAACAGAAGATGAGATGGTTGGATGGCATCACTGACTCAATGAACACGAATTTGAGTAAACTCTGGCAGAGAGAGGAGGACAAGGAAGCCTGGCATACTGTAGTTCATGGGGATCACAGAGAGTCAGACATGACTGAGCAACTGAACTGAAAAGTGACTAACACTTGATCTCAGTTTTCTGAAAGGTAAAACAGGAATAAATCTCATGGGCTAATTGTGAGGACTAAATTGTATGGGAAAGTACTTACTACAGGGCTTGGCATATAATATGTGCTCAATAAATGAGGGTTTTCTTGAGGGTTTTTATGAGTTATATTTTATAGCTTAAGTAGCTGAGTCCTGAGATACCAGCACATAGTAAATGGCAAAACTAATATTTGAACCCAGGTTCCACTGTAAAATCTCTGTTATCACCACCATATACCACTATGCCACCATGTACCAACATGGCCAAGTCCTCTGAAGTCATACTGGACCAGGGCACAAGGAAGAGAGGCAAATCCATGTCCACAATGGGAACACAGAGGTAGGGAACCCAGAAACATAATATAAGGAAATCAGTTTTTTCACTGCTTCTATTAGTTAAGGCTTTCCATTCTGGGTAAGTTTAGACACTGCTAAAACTTCTTAGCCAAGTGTTTTTTTAAACTGCATATATGGGGTTTATCCACATTAAGAAATCATAGGTGATAAACTGGAGGGATTGGTATGTGCTTCTTACAACCGAGATACAAGAACAAAATGTTAGACCTAATCTTTCATCAACTAGAGATTAAAAGCAATCAGAGACATAGAGGGGACCTGAGTGATTTAAGAAGTTGTAAATACAATTGTAATACAAACTGTGCCTAGCTCAGGCCTTGCATGGGATTGCCACTCAATAAAATTTTGTCACATTTCGTTCTCCTGGCCAGCATTCTCACGTCACAGATGAAGAAACAAAGGCCCAGACTGGTCAAGAGCATTGTCTGAGGCCACGCTGATAGTCAGGGACAAAGCAAAGGCCAGGACTCGGGTCCCTTGACTCGTAATTCCAGGCTGCTTTCTGGACACTCCCAGTCAGCCCCCTCACTCCCTGGTTATGTCTTAGGCGCCATCATTTCCTCACATGACATGAACTCCAGGAGGGTCAGTACCGTAGGCTGTAGCACACTGTCATTCCAAAGAGAAAAGTCAAAGTTGCCCTAATGCTTAGCTTAGTTCACTGACTACTAAGCATCACTCTACCTCTCTGTCACTGAATTATTTGTCCTGTCTTCAGACATGCAATCCTTTTGTGGAGATTAAGGCTAAAAGGAAACAACCAAAAGCATAATACAGTGTGCAGACTCATGGGCTGAAGGCCAAACACATATTTGCTACAGAATGGACAGAAGAACTCAGTTCTAGTGAGACCCTGAGTCAAGGCAGAGCCTTGAGGCAAGAACTTCTGAGCGGAGGAAAGGTTCAGGAGCTCCCTCTTAGCGGCAAGACTTGCTATATGTATCATTTGCTAAAATTCTGAGTTTGGGCAAGTTTTATAACCTATACGGGCATCTTCCCTCAACTAGAAAATTATTATAATGTACCATCTTCGCCGAGTTGAGATGATGGTCAGAATATACAAAGGTGAATGAAAGGCTTGAGTATATGCACACTCAGACATGAGAAATTCCAATGTGTTCTTATGGTGTCTTCAGAAGGTATCTTCTGCTCCCCAACTCTATTTTCCACAAAAAATGGAGAATCCCTTTCCCAACTCAGAAGCAGAACTCAAAAATAAGGGGGGGGGGGGGGGGAATCCTTATCATCATCATGATAATAATGTTGAGTGCTAGGTACTCACTTATAGTGCCCTTGGCTTTGCTCTCAGTGCTTCTTATACCCTTTAGTCTCCTAAACCCTCTTAAAGTTATCATTTCACTCATGAGCAAACCAAGACAGAAAAATTAAATACTTTGCCCAAGATCACATACTCATCAGGATTTGAACCCAATAATGATGATTCCAGAGCCAAGTTCTTTTCTATACCATATGCAGCCTCCATACATAAGTACTAGAAATGAGAAAGGAAAGATTTCCTTACCGCTTTCCAAGAAAAATTATTTCCTCCTCAAGTTGAAAAAAGAAAAAAACACTGAACTTGAAATAGATCATCTAATTTATTTTAGGTTTTTCTCTCCAGCTTAATCTTTTTGAGGATCCGAGACCAAATTGTTTTGGATACTGTAAGTAAGCTTTTGGTCCCTATGAACCTGTTCCAATGAAAGCAAACCAAAAGGCAAGCTCACAGAATGACCCTCCAACATCGCCATCACATAAGAGGGATGACAGATGACGATAAGATCTATGACTATACATTTCCCTTTGCAAACTGGCAGTGTCATTCCAAAATAACTGAGATAGATGGCCCCCAGACTTGGCCAGTGGGAACCCAGTCGTGTATATGAAAAGCTTGCCTTCATCTAGTCCCACTCATCTAACCAAACCAAGGAATTACGAACAAAAAGAAAAAAAAAAATTATTCACTTGGGGCATACCTCTCATATGGCAGCCAAAAAAAAAAGAATGAAAATCAAATGGCTATCACTCATTAAGTTATCTGCTCTCATTAATAATCAAACCATTAATGGTGGATACTGGCATCTGGTGAACACACTTGGTTGTCTGCTTCCGTTTAAGATGCTTTTACAAGGTTAACTTCAACTGGGAAAAAACTTTGTTCTTATACACAGATACATTGAAATATTTACTCTTGATAAAAGTCAGTATTCTTTAACCACCAAAAACACTAAAAATCAGATGGAAGGAAAACCATGTGGAGCCCTCTGTTGCAATCAGCATATCACATTATACAAGTCCCGTTGTCTACCCTAGCTATTTCCCAGGCTGCTTCCCCCAAATTTCTTGCAGCTGGAAACAGTATAGAATCGAGTACTGACCAATAAGATGAAAACAGGATACTGGGGAAGAAACAGAAGCAATAGTCAAAATCACAAAACATACAGGGAAATAAGATATCAGTTTTACAACCAGCCTCTATGGAAAATAGATTAGGACTTGTAGAGAATTCACCTCTTACAATTTTTAGAGATAGAATATTTTAAAACTATGATTTGGGCTTCCTTGCTGGCTCAGTGGTAGAAAATCTGCCTGCCAATGCAAGGAACATGGGCTGGATCCCTGATCTGGAAGGACTCCATAAGCCACAGAGCAACTAAGCCCATGTGCCACAACCCCTGAGCCTGTGCTCCAGAGCCCAGGAGATGCGGTTACTGAGCCCACATGCTGCAACTGCTGAAGTCCACCTACCCTGGAGACCACGTTCTGCAACAAACCACCCCAGAGAGAAGCCTGCATGCACACTGCTGCTATGGACCCTGCTCCCTGCAACTAGAGAAACAAACAAACAAAAAAAAAGCCTGTACAGCAACAAACACCCAGCACAGCCAAAAAGAAACAAATAAACTATATAAAATTATTTTAAAAATTCAGTATTGTCTTTACAAAACAACCTATGTTGCTTTTTATGCAACAGAAGTAAAATAGAGGCTGGAAAATATGGCAGAATATGAAGGAATGATTAAACATTTTTAGAAGATGCAAAGAGAGCTTTCAGAAGTGAAAAATACTGACAGAACTGAAATCAAACTCTCAAAGAACAACAACAACAACAAAAAAAAACAGATTAGAATAAAACAGAATTAGCAAAGACAGAGCAGAAAAAAACCATTCAGAGTACAAGCCAGAAAGCAAAGATGGAAAGATGAAGAGGTTAAGAAACATAATCCAACTGAAGTTCCAAAAGACAACAGACAGTGGTTAAACAAGTATTCCAATAGAAAATGGCTCAGAATTTTCAACAATTATTATAAAAATATAACCCCAATCTAGGAACCTAACAAGTATTATGCAGGATAAAAAAAACAACACCTGGAATTAAACCAATAAAAAACTTCCAAAAAGCAAAGACAGAGCAGATCCTAAAGTCAATCAGAGAGAAAAATACTAAGTTTCTGCCAATTGCTTTTAACAGTAAAAATGGAACCCCCTTCAAAAAAAGAGCAATGCTAAGACAAAGTACTCACCCACTTACAATTTTATACCAAGCAAAACTATCACTTGACAATAAAAGCCAAGTTTTCAGACAAACCAAAAAAAATGAGTATATTCAAAGAAAATAAGAGATTTTACTATTAAAAAACACTCTAAATTCTATAGAATGTTTCTGAGGTAGAGAGACAATTACCCCCAGATGGACAGCTTCATAAATTCTAAAATATAAGTCCATGTGAAAAAGACTTATAAGTCAATATAAAAAACATATCTAATATGCAAGCTTAGATAAAACATAAGGTACTAGAAAGAGCATACTCAGAGAGGGTGACGGAAATCAACATGTTCTAAAATCCAAGGTCCTTGTCTTGTAGCAGAAAATAGCAATAGTTATTAACATTAGGCTTAATTTGATACACACATTAAACTATCTTGAGTAACTACTACAATAAACAAACAAAGTATAACCCTCAACTTGGCAGAGGGGAAAAAAATGGAATGGATAACATAAAAAGCCTTCCATGAAATTTAGGAAGGCAAAAAAAGGGAAAGAAAATGAGGTAAGAAAGAAAAATAATAACTAAGTTTGTAAATCCAAAACCATCAGTAATTACAAGAAATGTGTATGGACTAAACATTCTAATTAATTGACAAAGATGGTCAGAATAGTTTTAAAAATCTCCTTATGTGCAGCTTATGAGAGACATCTCCAAAGCATAATGATATAATTTAAAATGTTATACCAAATAAATACTAACTAGAAAAACTCTGGTGTGGGTTTATTAGTAACAGACAACAACAGACCTCAAGACATAAAACAGATAAAAATGTTCCCTGCATAATGATAAAACACTTAGCTCACCAGGAAGTTATAACAATTTTATAAGTGTTAGCCTTTACTGACATAATGTCACTAAACTAAAAACTAAAAAATCTAACCAAAAGAACTTAAAACTTACAACACAATGCAAAATTACAAATCCACAGTAATAGTGGGAAATTTTTAAACCGTTTAAAATTTTTACATGCAGTAAAATTCACTTTTTTTTGGCATATAGTTCTACAAGTTTCAACATATACACATATTATATAATCACCAACACAAGTAGGATGCAGAGTAGTTCTATAACTCCAGAAAATCAACAGTGGAAAATTTTAACAACTGTCTTAAAAGATGAAACAGACAAAAAACAACAATCGAAAAAAAAACCCAAAAAACTAATGAACTCATATAATAGATATTACACTCTAGGCTGGAAAAAGCATATTCTTTCCAGCACACTGGAATAAGCATAAAAATAGGTCACAAGCTAAGCCATAAAGCAAGGCTCTCCAGTTTTAAAGAACTGATAGCATACAGATCATATTGTCTGACCAACATACAAGTAAGTCATAAAACATTTTTTTAAACAGACAGAACCAGAAATCCCCCATACAACTGAAAATGTGAAATACTTCTAAACAACCCATAGATGTAAGAAATGATAGTAGATACAAGAAAGTATTTAAAATTCAATAAAAGTAAAAAATACTACATGTCAAAACATGTAGGATACAGCTAAAATAATCTCAAAGGAAATTTACAGCTTTAGATCTTGAATTACAATGTGAGAAGGACTCGAGACTTGGAGTTACTTACCCAACCTAAGAGAGTAGTAAAGGGAAGCAGGGTACCCCAAGTCAATGCTCTGGGACAACCCAGAGGGACAGGGTGGGGAGGGAGGTGGGAAGCGGGGGATGCATGTATACCTGTGGCCAATTCATGTTGATGTATGGCAAAAAAATCACAATATTGTAATTATTCTTCAATTAAAATAAATTTTTAAAAAAGAGAGTAGTAAGGGAAGGGCAGAATAAATCCAAAGACGGTAGAAAGAAGACAATAATAGGGGGCAGAAATGAATGAACTTCAAGGCCAACCCATTATACAATCAGTAAGGCCAAACTCTTGTTTTTTTGATGACTAAGGAAGTGCAAGGTGTTAGTCACTCAGTCATGTCCAACCCTTTGGACCCCATGGATTGGAGCCTGCCAGGTTCCTCTATCCATGGGATTTCCCAGGCAAGACTACTGGAGTGGGTTGCCATTCCCTTCTCCAGGGGATCGTCCCAACCCAGGGATCAAACCCAGGTCTCCTGAATTGCAGGCAGATTCTTCCCCATCTGAGCCACCAGGGAAGCCCCTTTGATGACTGACACAACAGTAGAACATGCCAATGGTGGTGGTGGTTTAGTCGCTAAGTCGTGTCCGACTCTTGCGACCCCATGGACTATAGCCTGCCAGGCTCCTCTGTCCATGGGGTTCTCCAGGCAAGAATACTGGAGTGGACTGCCACTTCCTTCTCCAGGGGATCTTCCTGACCCAGGGATCGAACTCAGGTCTCCTGCATTGCAAGCAGATACTCTGCCGACTAAGCTATGAGGAAAGCCCAAACATGCCAATACTTACCCAGAAAAGAGAGTGGACAAATATATAATATTGGAATATTATTGTAGTAATCCTGTTGATACTGTAAAAAAAAACTAGCAAAATTTAGTTGCTTAGAGAAACATACATCTATGCTCTCAGTATCATGAAATTTAAAAGTAAACAGACATAAAGAACAGACTTACGGAAATGGGGAGAGGGGAGAAGTGGGTGAGATGCATGGAGACAGTAAAGTGGAAATTTGCATTACCATATCTAAAATAGACAGCAAACGGGAATTTGCAGTTTGACTCAGGGAATTCCAACAGGGGCTCTGTATCAACCTAAAAGGGTGCGATGGGGAGGGAGATGGGAGGGAGCTCCAAGAGGGAGGAGACATATGTATGCCTATGACTGATTCATGTTGAGATTTGATAGAAAGCAACAAAATTCAGCAAAGCAAGTATCCTTCAATTAAAAAAGAAATAAATTATAAAAATAAAAGTAAACCATCAGCAGGGCTGCATCCCTTCCAGAGACTTCAAGGGAGAATCCATTTCCTTGCCTTTTCCAGCTTCTTGCACTCCCCGGTTCATAGTCAGTCAAGCTCCTGTTGATTGCATCCTCACATCATCCACTACTCACCCCAACCCCCCTGCTTCCCTCCTATAAGGACCCTTGTGACTACATCAGGATAATTTTCCCATCTCGAGATCCTTAATGTAATCATGTCTGTGAAGTTCCGTTTACCAAATAAGGTAATATATCCACAGGTTCCGGGGATGACAAAGTGGACATTACGAGAGAGAAGGAGACGGCTAAACCTACCACAGGGACCAAACCAGACAGTTCTGGGATGAACAAGGTAATAAAAGGATATTATAGGTTTGAAAATGGAGAGGGCATGGCTGCATTCTTAGAGAAAGACAACTTGTTAAATTGACCCAAGGAGAAACAGCACTTTAGGGACATAAAGAAATGGTCTACTGGTAAGCTGTTTATCTTGCCATAAAGAAAACATAAAGGATTTTACAGTTTCCAGGAAGAGGTAATTCCAATGCTACACAATCTCTCCCAAAGAACTGAGAAACAGGGAACACTGCACAATGTGTTATAGAAGCACAGTATAACCCTGACACCAAAACTAGATGAGGACAAGGAAGAACAAAGTAACTGATGTGCAGAGAGAGGAAGAGACAAGGAGCTGGCTGCTGAAGGTACTCAGTGCCTGAATGGGGCTATTTCTGAGCCCCCGCTGCACCCCTGGCCCTTCATGCAATGAAGGAGCTATTTAAGCCAGTAAAAAGTCCCTTTGTTTTGTTATTTAGTGGATAAGTTGTGTCTGACTCTTTGCAACCCCATGGACTGTAGCCCACCAGGCTCCACTGTCAGTGGGTTTCCCAGGCAAGAATAGTGGAATGGGCTGCCATTTCCTTCTCCAAGGGATCTTCCCTACCCAGGACTCTTATGTCTCCTGCATTGGCAGGCAGGTTCTTTACCACTAATGCCACCTGGGAAGCCCCTTTATGTTGAGCTAATCCAAGCTGGCTCTATTATTTACAACCAAGAGTCCTGACTAGTTCACCATTCCGCCAGCCAAGCAGGCACTCAACTTCTTCAATGGTATTTGCTACTGCTGCTAAGTTGCTTCAGTCATGTCCAACACTGTGAGACCCCACAGACGGCAGCCCACCAGGCTCCCCCATCCCTGGGATTCTCCAGGCAAGAACACTGGAGTGGGTTGCCATTTCCTTCTCCAGTGCATGAAAGTGAAAAGTGAAAGTGAAGTCGCTCAGTTGTGTCCAACTCTTAGCGACCCCATGGACTGCAGCCTACCAGACTCCTCTGTCCGTGGGATTTCCCAGGCAAGAGTACTGGAGTGGGGTGTATTTGCCAACTATCAACAATTCAGCTATCCACATTAACACCAAGGCTTGAGAACACATGGGTAGTGAAAGCTAGGTCAGTTGGAAGTACTTTAAAATCTATGCTGTCACTTTTCAGAAAGCTCTCTAACTGCATTTTTCTTAAGCTATTATTAAGATGAAATCAAATGATGTGGGCATACTGATCTGACGGAAACAATGAACATCATGGGAATAAAAACCATATCTACGATTCAACATTCTCCAAGAATAATCCTTAAAGTAGTCCTCACTCATCTCTCCTAAGATTGCAAGTTCCTAAGGGCAGGGACCATTTCTATTTGTTCAGGTAGATGACCTCGTAAATAGTCAAGAAACTTGCACAATCCAATGATCTTTGAGACTACGTTTCTAAGAGTCTTGCCAAGGACATATTTTCCATTGTAATAGTTAAGATACCAATACAGAAACATGCAAAATGGTGAAAAAAAAAATCAAATGGAAAAAGTTTATATTTAATAGCCCCTTAAATATGGCCTAGGCTTCAAATTCTATGACAGTAATTTTTTTCAGGTAGAAAAGGCTGAAATCATAAAAATGAAACTGATCGAGAATAATCATTACAATGTTATTGATAAGAAGATGCAACAATGGAAGTTCCAGAAAACCGTGAACTATGTTTTCAACCAGTAACAAACCTGGCAAAGAGATGAACTCAATTGCACTTCTGTAGCATCCACAGCAGGCAGTGGAAAAATTAGACAAGAATGTCAACTAGGGATCTAAATGTTACTACTGTTATTTAGTCATTAAGTCGTGTCCGACTCTCTTTCAACTCCTTGGACTGTAGCCCTCCAGGCTTCTCAGTCCATGGGATTTTCCAGGCAAGAAAACTGGTGTGGCTTGCCATTTCCTTCTCCAGGGAATCTTCCTGACCCAGGGATCAAACCTGCATCTCCTGCACTGGCCAGCGGATTCTTCACCACTGAGTGGATTCTTTACCACTTTACAGGGATGCCCCAGGGATCCCAATAAATGTCCTGAAACCACAGAGCCTGAAACCTACTTCACTCCAGAAATGTTAACACAGCCTTCTGGATTGACACAATATCAGTAACATTTTCAGCCATCACCAAAAGACCAGCTAAGGCAGGGGTCTTAATAGGTAGGTGACGAGAAATGACAAATCTTGCATAATCTACATACAGATCATTTTGGGGGTGCTCAATTAGCACTCAAAGCCTAATTGTGGGGTAGACAGAACAAAGGGTGTTGGTCCCCTAATCACACACTCAGCACTCAAAGGAACTAAAGTCTAGAACCTAGTGGCTAAGAATTCAGACAGTAAATAACCTTCGACATGCCTCTCCTTTCCAAGCTGACTATGAGACCACCAGCAAGTGTCCTGGAGAGAATCATGGCCCAACATCCTTTTCAGCTCTTCACTGCGAGTCTGTACTCTGCAAGGGACAACTGGAAATAATGCTGAATGTTCTGCTTCATTCTCTCAGCTTTATATATTCATTCCTGACAGATCTGAAAATAGTCAATGCTAACATTAAAAAAAAAAAAAAAGAAAGAAAGAAAAAAAAGTTCTTCTAGCTTGCAAGAGACCAGTAAAGGTCGATTATGGGTTTCCTTCCTCTCTCTGCCCCGATCAAGTGACTGCAATTCCCCTGGGCTTTTATATCCTTGTGTAATATTTAATTAAATACTCTGTTCTTACTGGTTTATGTACTAGAGAACACTAATTTTAGAAAACCGATTAGCTAGTTCTTTCTAACTGTATGTTATTGTAGCTAAGGTCAAATTTTTCACTGAAACTATGGCAACAAAACCCCAGTATTCTTTGTCGACAAGAAGGAAGCAAAGTTCTCAAGAGCAGGCCTCTTACTTGATGGCTAAACTAGGCTGGATTATTTTGTTTTCTACCTTTACCTGAAAATGCCATGTTTCCGAGAATGGCTATGGGGAGGGGGTGACCTCAGTCTCCGAAACTTACTAGCAGAAGTCCAAGTGAGCTTATACATAAGTGTCATCGCTGATAACATTTTTAGACACATGTAATTTTAGCAGCACAAAATATCCAGACATTTCAGAAGCACCCAAATTGGAACTCAAATGTACCCGGAAAAATACCAGACCAAAAAAAAAAAAAAAAGAACTTCTAAATGTCATTAAGAGAAATAATTGCCCAACTTATTTTCTCAATTATTGCAACTGCTCTTATTGAAGTTTTTCTGCACTGACCTCCAGCTATGGCTTTGTCAGGGGGATAAAGATGGGACTCTCTAAAGGGACATATTCTTCTCCCCACACCTGTGGCCACTCTCCACTTTGCTCCCCAAATCAGAGGACACAAGCACAACTTCTGCCTTCTCTGGGAGCCACACTGGCCCCTGCCTCAGCCAATAGTACCGAGGAAGTAGCCACTGGGCATCCTTTCTCCAGGGAGCTCAACTGTGCTCACAGCCAGGTAGAAAATGTCCCCCTGCAGGCCAAGTGGCAGGCAGCCCTCTGAACTCACAAAGAACACACAGCGGGGTGGGGAGTTTCAGGAAAAGAGCAGATTGGCAATATCTGCCTCCTGTCTGTCAAGAGTGGCCGGAATGCCTGCTGCTTGCATGAAGATAAACACAACTTCCTCTCGGCTGGGCCTGTAATTTTATACATAAGATGGGCCTGCCATCTCCAGCAAAGGCCCCATCAGTAACTGAGGCTGCGATCGAGGCTTGTGCAAGCAGAGACGGGCCTGATGGCTCCTCTTCAAAAGGCTACAGCTCTCAAGCTCCTCTTGATCATAAGCTCGCTCAATAAAGTATAAAAAATTCAAAAAGGTTAAAGTGTGTCTGGCAGTGGATACCTCTGAACACTTCACATCCTGAAACTTTAAAACAGATATATCAACGTCTGAAGGGCAGTGTTTGATCTTCCTAAGAGATGTCCTGAAAGTTGGCAATTGCAAATTTAGCCACACCAGCTACTCAGCGACTAGGTGCTTAGGTTGTACAGGCAGGCAGCCAACTGTGTTCCCTACATGCCTCACTTCACCCTAAAATAATGCCATCACTTCCGTACTGTTATGAACCATACTTACCAGTCAGGGAAACTAAGGTATAGTGAGGTTAAGAGATTTGCCCAGTCACACAGCTCATGAGAGGCGGGGCAGAGGGACCTGAACCCAAATCTGACCCCAGAGCCAGAACTTCTTAACCACAAGGCCAACAGTCACCCACCATCCCCCCACCCCCCAATACATCTTACCTATTCATTTAAATCAGATTAGGGGTGATTTTGATTCAGACAGGTAAGTTTCTTTATATTTGCTCACCTTTTCAAATATTCAATAATCCCATCTTTCCACTATGACCAATGGTCTTCAACAAAATGAAATGAACACAGTTGGTTCTCTGAGAGCTTCTCACTTGGACAGCATGTCTGTACTCTCCCCAGCTGTTTGCTGACCCAATGTCCCCAAACACAGTGCTTCCACGGGAAGCAGAAAGAGAAGAAACAGCTGGATCCTTCGGTGGGAAAACACAGACAGATGGGATCATCTACCTAACCTCTGTCCCACAGTAGAAACTGTCTCCAACATCTCTGACAAATGCTTAGTCTCCTGTGAATGGGGGGAAACCAGTCCTTTGAAGCGGGCCTCTTCTTTGAGCAATCACTCAGCACTGATGACAGTCAGAAGCATGTTCCTAAAATCTGAAACTCTGCCTCTGGTCACTGGCCTCTGCTGGCCCTAATTCTCTGTTGTTTTGGGCTCTGAACATCCCTTGTCCACATGACAGTCTTAAAGCGAGAGAATACAACTGGCCGTTGTCCCTAAGGGCCTTGCATCAGCATGGCAGCTTGTCAGAATTGCAGAATCTCAGACTTCATCCAGACCTACTGAATTAGGACCTGAGTTTTAGCAGGATCCCTGGATGCACATTCTTTTCCTCACTCATTCTACAAATATGGAAGAGCCTAGTGCAGGCCAGGGCCTGTGCAAAGCCTTAGAGGAGACAGGCATGGTTTCTGAGCTCACAATGAATGGGGTGGGTAAGAGTGAAGGCAAAACCCAGCCATGACAGCCATTTGTTTAGAGCATTTGATATGGGCCAGGTACTCCTTAAGTGTTTCACGTGGACTGGCTCTTTTGATTCTCATCAAAACACCGTGAGACACAAACAAGAATCTTAGCATTTTCCAGGTGAGAAAATGGAGAGACTGAGAGGTTGACGGTGACATGACCAGCAAAAACCAGTGCTGAGGGTCAAACCCAAGCTGTTCAGCTCCAGGGACTGAGAAAGATGGGGGGTCCCAGGAGGCATGATGGAGATGGGGAGATCATTTCAGAGAGAAGATAAAGGACATGAAATGCCCAGAGTGCAGAGCATGTTCCCTGACTGCCAGGATGAAATGACTCAGTGTGGCTGGAGCAGAGAACATGGAGTGGGGACTGCAGGTGAGGCTGGGAGGTAAGCGGGGTGACTCATGCAGGACCCTGTGAACCCCCAAAGCATGTCCTTTATCCTGAGTACAAGTGGGGAACCACTGAGGGCGGCAAGCAACCAGGTAACATCATGAGACCTGTACTGATTCCTATGGCCATGGGGAACAGACGGGGCGGGCCCGACCCTCAGACACAGAGGATCAAGAGACAAGTACAGAAACCAGCAAGGAGGCCACGGCAGCAACTTAGGTGAGAAATATTGTCACCCAACTAGTCTAAAAGGCCTCACGGTCTCTCCCATTTTTCACAGTTCAGCACGAACATCATCACTTCGAGACAAATCCTATCCTCCTGGTTATCCCTCCTTTAGATTTATCCCCACGGAGCAGTATGACTTAAATGTGGAACCCCAGGAGGTGCTAAGCAGCCCCAGACATGTCTGGAGAAGCCCAACTCTACTAATTCATTCAAGTGCTTGAGTAGAGACACCATCAAGAACCCTCCAGACATGGGTTCAAATCCCAGCTTAGTCCAGATTAGTTACTAACCCTCTGTAGGCTCAGGGTACCCAGCGTAAAATGGGGGATGATACACCACCACACCACAGGGATGCTCCAACAGTCAAGAGCAAAGGCGTGCCGTGCCTCTGCCAGAAGGCCAGGCACAAAGAAGGAAGGGAATTATTGTCTTTCATGATCATGTATTGAATGAAGTCAGGTAATCTCAAAACTATAAGCACAAGAGAGAAAAAAGATCCAACACTGGGCGGGGGCAGGGTGGGGGGGCGTCAAGAAGAAGATACCGTCAGAGGATGAAGTCAGTCCACATTCCAGGGGGAAGACAAGTCAATTATAAGAAATCTGTGAAAGCTTTCCAGACTCAGGTACTTTGGGGAGAGATTATAGGATGGCATCAGGCACCCTTGCTTTAAAAAAAAAAAAAAAAAATCAGCCTTCAGCTAACCTAAAATGTCCTCAGCAAAAACACTGCAAGAGCTGGGAACAGTGAAAACCATTTTAGAACAAGCATGGAATTCTTTTCAACCAGCTTTTAACTAAAGACTGGCATTATGCTGGGCACTGGGCCAGGAGGGCAGGGCAAAAGATTTGGTCCCTCCAGGTGCTCCAAAATCTAGCTGCAGAGACAAAAACAGAAGACAGCTGTGATAAACACCTTACTCAAGACTGCTAAGGAGGCAGTTAGCATGCACCTCTTGTAGGAGCACACCTGCTCCTGTGTAGCACATCTCGGACAGAGAAGGCAATGGCAGCCCGCTCCAGTGCTCTTGCCTGGAGACTCCCAGGGCTGGGGGAGCCCGGTGGGCTGCCGTCTATGGGGTCGCACAGAGTCGGACACGGCTGAAGCGACTTAGCAGCAGCAGCAGCACATCTCAGAATGTCATGTTTCAGGGTAGGAGAGGAAGCAGAAGTAGAGTTGGTAGTAGCTGACTCATTGGAAAAGGCCCTGATGCCGGGAAATACTGAAGTCAGGAAGGAAAAGAGGATGGCAGAGGATGAGAAGGTGAGACGGCATCAGCGACTCAATGGACGTGAATTTGAGGACGCTCCAGAAGATAGTGAAGGACAGAGAGGCCTGGCATACTGCAGTCCATGAGGTCGTAAAGAGTTGGACATGACTGAGTGACTGAACAACAAGAAAGAGGAAGAAACCGATTAAGAAGGAATTCAGTAATTTTGCAAAGGAATACTCGAAGGCCCATCTCTTTCTAAAGATAGTTTGGAGTAGGTATTAAAAAGAACGTTTCTGATGTCACATTGTCTGGGTTCAAATCCTGGCTCTGCCACTTTGAGCTATGTAAGCTGACCACCACTCAACCTATTGTATATCAGTTCATCTATAAGAGGGGAAGACTTCATGGCTCTGTAGCTGCCTTATGGGGTTGTAATGAGGGCTAAATAATGTACGTAAAGGAAACTATCAAAATTAAATAGATAAAATTTCATTCATGTATGTAATCACTATATCAGTACATGGTATTCACTATTATTTGCACTTATGGAAACTAGATTATCATTATTTACACTAGATGACAGAACACAAAAATTTTTTTAAATCCATTGTTCAAACATAATAGCCTAAAAGATAGTGTGGGAAGAGATCCAAGGTGTATCCCAAGCCCCATTTTGACATGGAATTGCTTTTTTGACTCCAGGAGACTTCCTAAATCTCCTTCATTTCCTCAAATGTCAAAAAAGAAAAAGGAAGGGAAAATGCTCCAGAAACGCAAGTGATTCACCGCACATCTTCATCAACGCTCTGAAGACAGGTTATAGAAGCCTTTGCCAAAAGAAAGTCCTTCATCAACCACTAGGCTGTGCTTTCAGGAGAAGTGTAGAACAGTATGAAAACATGACCCAATTACACGTGCTCCCTGTCTACTTTAATTCTGCCCTCAATGGAGGAAGCCACAACAGCAGACCCGAGATTCAATTAGATGACAAAGAAAACAGATCCCTTACTCTGGAAGCACTCTATGCATGCTGAGCTGAAATGTGCTCTCCATTAGTGAACAGATTATTGTGAGTCAACGAATATATAACAGGGGTCTAAGGTCTACTTTCCAGGGGTGACTCAGCTATTCAAAAACAAAGCCATCCAAGGCAACGGAGCAAAAAGCTTCCCTCTGCCCATGCGCAGGACACCCAGCACCTTCAGACAAGCATCTCAAAGCTTTGAGCAAGTAGGCAGGAATCCAGCAAGGGCCACGTGCAGTGTGTGGGACTCCAGTATAATCAAGCGGCAGGCATCACACCAGTGACTGTGTGACATGCTGGGAGCCTTCTATGTCTCCTGGGGAATTGATTTAAATTACAGTGTTGTTCCCTTTAGATGGCGTCTGTTGGTGCAAGATTGGGATAAGCGGGTAAATCTGAAATGAAGATTATAAAAAACCTACTAATCTTTTTATTAAATTTGAATTGATTTTGTGAACACGGAACCAGTTGCCAGAGACTTTTCCCACAAAGCAGCTGCACGCACACACAAAAGCTTGAATGTGCCTCAAGGCATATACTTGACAAGCACCTTAAATAGACTTATTTCTCGGCCTTATTTAACACGACAGGCAGAAACAGAGTCCCACTGCAAAAGGCCCATCATGGATTACAATCAAAAGAACAAACAAAATTTAAGGGCGGCCCTCCCCTTGGCGTGTGGGTATTTAAACACTAAATAAGATACCGGTTCATGCCTTCAAGGCCTTGCCAAAAGAAAAGAAAAGAAAAAAAAAAAAAAAAAAAGGCAGAAATAATGTTGCTTAGCAACAATTAGACAACGGGCAGCAAAGGACAGCGCATGTGAAAGAAAGTTGAGTGCTGAGTTTGTTACCATCACCCTAGTCCAGGTGACCCTGTGACCCAAGATCCTGGCCGTGTCCCCACCTGGCCTCAGAATAAGACCTGGCTGCTTCCATCCACTTGTCTTATCTTGACAAAGAAGACCTATAATTCCAAAGAAACACAAACCTATTTCTGGACAGCAAGAGGCTCCTGGACACCAGCGCTGCCTTGTGAAATGGTAACCAGCCTGCTTCTGGTGCTGATCACGGCTTCAAGCTAAAGCACATTGAACAGATGGGGAAACCGAAGCCTGGAGAAAGGCGGTGATTTCCCCCACGGCATCACAGCGGTTGGTGGCAGAGCCTGGGTCAGATGCTAGCTCTCAGGTTAGGTGGGCTCTTTACTTCAGTGCCACTGGTTTTCCTACATCTTTCCTACAGGAGTCACTCCCCCCCACCTCGGCCTAAATCTCCGGTCAGATTATCATCACAGAAGTAGGTTCAGTTCAGTTGCTCAGTCATGTCCAACTCTTTGCGACCCCATGAATTGCAGCATGCCAGGCCTCCCTGTCCATCACCAACTCCCGGAGTTTACTCAAACTCATGCCCATCGAGTCGGTGATGCCATCCAGCCATCTCATCCTCTGTCGTCCCCTTCTCCTCCTGCCCCCAATCCCTCCCAGCATCAGGGTCTTTTCCAATGAGTCAGCTCTTCACATCAGGTAGCCAAAGTACTGGAGTTTCAGCTTCAGCATCAGTCCTTCCAATGAACACCCAGGACTGATCTCCTTTAGGATGGACTGGTTGGACCTCCTTGCAGTCCAAGGGACTCTCAAGAGTCTTCTCCAACACCACAGTTCAAAAGCATCAATTCTTCAGCACTCAGCTTTCTTCACAGTCCAACTCTCACATCCATACATGACCACTGGAAAAACCATAGCCTTGACCAGACGGACCTTTGTTGGCAAAGTAATGTCTCTGGTTTTTAACATGCTATCTCAGTTGGTCATAACATTCTTTCCAAGGAGTAAGCGTCTTTTAATTTCATGGCTGCAATCACCATCTGCAGTGATTTTGGAGCCCAAAAAAATAAAGTCTGACACTGTTTCCACTTTCCCCCCCATCTATTTCCCATGAAGTGATAGGACCAGATGCCATGATCTTAGTTTTCTGAATGTTGAGCTTTAAGCCAACTTTTTCACTCTCCTCTTTCACTTTCATCAAGAGGCTTTTTAGTTCCTCTTCACTTTCTGCCATAAGGGTGGTGTCATCTGCATATCTGAGGTTATTGATATTTCTCCTGGCAATCTTGATTCCAGCTTGTGCTTCTTCCAGCCCAGCGTTTCTCATGATGTGCTCTGCATATAATTTAAATAAGCAGGGTGACAATATGCAGCCTTGATGTACTCCTTTTCCTATTTGGAACCAGTCTGTTGTTCCACGTTCAGTTCTAACTGTTGCTTCCTGACCTGCATATAGGTTTCTCAAGAAGCAGGTCACGTGGTCTGGTACTCCCATCTCTTTCAGAATTTTCCACAGTCTATTGTGATCCACACAGTCAAAGGCTTTGGCATAATCAATAAAGCAGAAATAGATGTTTTTCTGGAACTCTCTTTTTTGATGATCCAGCGGATGTTGGCAATTTGATCTCTGGTTCCTCTGCCTTTTCTAAAACCAGCTTAAACATCTGGAAGTTCACTGTTCACGTATTGCTGAAGCCTGGCTTGGAGAATTTTGAGCATTACTAGCGTGTGAGATGAGTGCAATTGTGCGGCAGTTTGTAAGTTAAGTAAGATAAGTAGGTTGCTGGTATGCAAATACTTCTCATCACTTGATCATGAAAAATGTCATTCTTATTTGAGACCCCTCTTCAAAGCTGCCAGGAGGGGCTTCCTTGGTGGATCAGTGACAAAGACTATGCCTGCCAATGCAGGAGACATGGATGCAATTCCTGGTCCGGGAAGATTCCACATATCCTGGAGCAACTAAGCCTGTGCTGAGCCTGTGCTCTAAAGCCCATGAGCCACAACTACTGAAGCCCATGTGCCCTACAGCCCATGCTCTGCAACAAGAGAAGCCACTGAAATGAGAAGTCCACGCATCACAACTAGAGAAGCAGTCCCTGTTCACTGTAACTGGAGAAAAGCGTAGGCAGCAATGAAGACCCAGGACAGACAAAAGTAGATAAATAAATCCACAAGCCCTCCAAAAGATAGGCTAACTGTGCAAGCGTTCTGGGACTACAGAAGAGTCCAATGAAAATGAAAAGACCTGAAGTCTGATTCTCAAGTTCACAGCCATGCCTTTAGATCCAGAGTGGTTTATCATAGCCAACCAACACACTCTTCTTCATCCTAGTATCATCTGAGACCATGATTCCTACGCTGTCATTGTTTTAAAGTGAACACATACTGAGCTATCAGGAGTCTTCAGCCAACATTTCACTCAGGAGACAGACCCTCATTTGCACTACAAATAGAATTCAAAGAACGCTGCAGGTCACAGATGGCATACCCCACAGCTTGCCCCAGTGACAGGCAAAAAGTTAAAAAATGCATTAAGTCAAAGCGTCCAAGGCTTCCATTTTCCTCATTCATATGGTCCCAAATTAAAGTTAAAAAGAGCTTGGACAGACAGCAGAGGAGTAATAACCTCATGTGTTCTCATTTAGAGACGGCAGGTAACAGGACCATGGCTTGAAGGAACCCTCTTGCTTCCAGAAGGGTCTGCCGGGGAGAGGGAGAACCAAGCCCTAGGTTCAGGCCTTTACAAGGGAGTTCTGGTCTGACTAGGACACTCACAAGACATGTGATGCTGCGCCAGCTCCTCCACCTCGTCAGCCCAAAAGGCATCAGGCATAACAGAGACACACCCTGGGCTGAGGTGTGTCTCAGGCAAAGCTCAGGAGAGAACACTCATCAAGTGGCATCATCTACTTTGACCCAAAGAACTACTAGATAACAGGGGTGACTTTTGTACCTTACAGAAGGGTATTTCACCAGCTGGGTCCCCACTAGTTATAAATAGCTGTCACGTAGACAACAAATCACTCTCAACACGTTCCTTGAAGATTTTAACTGTGAATTGGCACTGACTTCCTTGAGAATGGATCTTTCTTCCCTGGAGTGTAAATGGCTGGTGCATAGGAGGTATTCAATAAATGTCTGTGGAATGAATAACAATCACTCTAAGAAGGGATATTTAACTGACCATGTATCTCAGGGCTTCCGTTTCCTCATCCGTATAATGGGAACACCCATATCTGTACCTCAGAGGAAGGTTACAAAGATTAAAAGAGAGAATCCACCAGGAGTGCCTTGCACAATGTAAATGCTCTATCAATGCTGATGTGCCATGTGCTCAGTCATGTCCGACTCTCCGTGACCCCAGGGACTGCAGCCCACCAGGCTCCTCTTTCCATGGGATTTTCCAAGCAAGAATACTGGAGTGGGTTCTCATTTCCCTCTCTAGGGGATCCTCCCAACCCAAGGAATCAAAGCCATGTCTCTTGCATCTCCTGCGTTGGCAGGTGGATTCCTTACCAATGCATCACCTGGGAAGTCCCTAGTGTTATTTTTATAATGTGGTACTGTTATTTATAATGTGGGTCTATTTCTCTGTGACACTTGTAAAGACTCCTGAAAGCCAGGGAGACTGTGTCAAGTCATCTCACCTCTCTTCATCATCAAGGCCAGCAGCTGGAACACAGAAGGACCTCAATGCTTAACTCATTTTCACAACACATTAACACAGTGGATTACTGCGCTTGAAACCAACTTTGATTAGGAGAGAAAGAGAAAACACAGAGGACAAGGGAGATGCTGATCTAGAATATGCACACTTTCAGCCTGATCTCTGAGCTCTTCCCCAGTTCCTATGAACCACCAAACGATATCGAAATGCTTCCTTTCTCCTCACCTTTCCCTGCCCAAGCTCCTCCCCACATCTTTAATTCCGAGTTACCATTCAAAACAGCTTCTCTTCTAAAACTAATGGTTTAGCTACAAGATTAAAAATCTCTCACACCTTGGGAACATTGATAGCATAGCCTCCGTACAAGATCAAGAACGTGAGGTCAAAGTTAGCCTCTTGACCTAAATGGAGAAGATCAAGTTTTGAGGGCAAGAACTGGACAATTTCCCCGATCTAAAAAAAGGGATTACACAATAAATGTCATCATCATCAACAAAGCTGATCTTGTTTCCCAGAAGCCCCAGTTATTTCTACTCCAACAACACTAGAGGTTCAACTTAAAACAGCAGACCTTCTAGGATGGAAATGGACAGTGGTTGTTAGCTTCCATCTTCTCTTTGTAGAAGATGTGAGCGTATTTAGGACAGGGAAGGAATGGGTGGGAATGAAAAGGAAAAGACAATCCGGAGAAAGGAAATCACTAACCACAAAGTTTCTATTCCCAGTGTCAATCTGATGTTTGCCTTCTCTATTTTCAGACTATGGGCAAAATGACCCCCATGAGGAAGAAGAGAGATTCTGCCTTACCTTCCACTGACACGGGCGCTTTAAAATGGTACCACATTAACAAAAGGACTGAAGTAATAGAATGATTCTACACATCAGTTCTCATCACTGAGAGGACAAGGACATGGTCCAAAATTCATTCAGATAATGAAAATGCCTTGGCTTCCATGAAACAGAGCTGCAGCCAATCTTTTCTTCCTACCAACAACAACGTCAGGGGCAGGAGATACATTCAAAGGAATCTCAAAGAAAGCAATTCACTTGGAAGTGTACTTTTACTCATCCGAAAGAAGCAAGTGTGTTCAACAGTTTAACTCATCAGCATCTACCGTGAAAAAATAACAGCTTCCAGTCACCTGAGCAAGCCTCGTGTACCCAAGTACTCTGTTTGGCTCCTTAGCCATATTACCTTCCTTCCTATATCTTTATGAGGAAGGAATTCTTTTCCCTCCATTTCATAAGCAAAGAAATAAGTTCAGAAATTTAAGTAATCCATCAGGGTCACTCAGCTTGTATATGGAACACTGGGCCTCGAATCCAGGCCCATGTGGTCCATGTACACACTGCTACCCACAAAGCATTTAAAGACAAAAAGACGAACCATATATAATTATTCTCTTATCATTATTCACATACAGCTCTGTCCCTTCTGCCACCACCTATGAGGATCAGGCTCTGTACTGAGAACTGGGAATGAAAACACAGGAGTAACTAAGGCTTCCCAAGCCCTTAACTAAGGACCATCAGTACTAAATTTGGAACATGCATTTGATCATCACAATAACCTTTTGAGCAAGGGACTAATACCATCTTGTGTTTCACAGATGGGAAAAGCAAGGTTCACAGAGGTTATGCCATTTGTCCAGGGTCACAGAGCTAAGAAATAGCAGAATTTGGATTTGAACCCTGGAAGCCCAATCCTGCAGCCTACGTTATTAACTGCTAGGTTGACAGATTTCAAGAGAAGCTCCCAGAATTAAAACCCCAAGTCAGAAGCCACAGGGAGTATTACATCAACAGGCCTTTGGTTTCCATTTACTTATGATGGAAATGGCTCTCAATATAGGAAGTAACTTGGCAAGGAAGCAACAGCAAACTCAAATGACAAAGTGTAGCTTGGCTGATCGCTCAGGTGAAGGCTCCATCATTTTAACCAGCCACTTGCCAGCATCTCACTTTTCCATATGTGTCTGGTAAATTTCAGGGTGCATTGGTACAGCAAGGAAATGGACAAGAAATGCCACCCAATTGCCCAACGCACCATTTCTAAACATCAAAATGACTTCAACCTTCAAAACAGATCTGTATTTGGAAAGGCAGTAATACCTTTCAAAAGAAACATCTTTCTATTTTAGAGAAAAATGTTTCAAACACTACACCACAATTGAAGGGCTGCTTTTTGGAAAACATTGCCCAGGTTCCAGGGTGCAAGAGACCTTCCAGTGGCTGCAATGGGAGATGGGTCAGGGCCCCACACCTGTACGCAGACGGCCTCCCACTTACCACGAGGAATTTAGGCAGCCGTGACCTACATTCACAAAGCCTACCGCAAAGCATGTTTTGAACCAGATTTCCCACAAGTACAAAAAACCTCACAACCTAGAACACTTTATTTTTAATTTATGGGGAAAGACAGTCAACAAATCAAGTCACTGTCACATGACCACTGGTGGAACCAAGCCAGGCCATAAACAGACTTTGAGTGAGTGAAAGTCACCCAGTCACATCTGACTCTGCGACCCCAAGCCCGCGAGGCTCCTCTGTCCATGGAATTCTCCAGGCAAGAATACTGGTGTGGGTTGCCAGTTTGGTTCTTTGCAAATAGCCTCTACAGGACTGTCACTTTTATCTCAAAAAAAAAAAAAAAATCTTTCAATTGGCCACCAGATATACATCTAAGCACCAGGCACTTTTATTCTAGTGCCAGGAAAACACACATCTCTTCTGACTTCCCCTGGCTATGATCTTGTTTATTTTAATGTTCTAAACTTATATTCAGATAGCCACTGGTTAACTTTAAACAGTATGCTAACATCTTTCTCAGCTTCCTTTCCCAGCTCCCAGAGCCCGGTTGCAGAATAGGATAGGAGCTCACGTTGGACCCAGGCAATAGGCTCCACATCACTTCCACTTGGTCCCAACTGTAAAAGCACTGTGTGGACCAGCTTCCTGCTACATAATAAAGCCACGGGTTTATAGCTCAGGCCCTAAGAGCAGTGGTTAATAACCTAGGCTGCAAGGGAGACTCAACCAGTGAGTTTTCAAAATATCTCAAATGCCTATTAAATGAGAATCTCTGGAGGTGGAACTCAAAAGTGGGTGTTTTTGAATGTCTCCTGGGTGATTTCTCAGCCCAAGTTGAGAATCCCAGCTCCTACTCCATCCATCACCAACTCTATGATTCCAGACAAGCTACTAAATCTCCACCTTCGAGGGCTTCAATCCCCTCCCAGGGAGAGCAGACCCTCTAGAAATGCTGGCAGAGCCCTCGGCACAGTATGAGTGTGGCCACACTCAATGCTGGCACGGAGTCCCTCATGCTTGGCTCTTTTAAATGGTAAAACTGCAGCACATTATATAATTCAGAAGGAAGGGCTTAATTCTACAAGTGAATGATGGGATTATGATCACTGGATCAAATCTTTCTGCTGCATTCAGGATTCTGATTTGGAAGGTGACATGGAGCAGGAACTGAGAAGAAAAAGGCAACAGAAGTGTATAGGCTTATGTCAATGATTTTTTTTTTCTTAAACGGACTCCCACCAGCCCCCTCCCCCAGGTGAAAACATGCTCCTGGCAGCCTCACGCCAACTGGATGCAGCACAACGCCGAACACCTTCCAAATGGCTTCTCTCCATCTGAACAAATGCCTCCTATTTTATTCTAATTTCTGGAGATTTTATTCAAAAACCTCAAACAGTTTCTAAATCATGTAAGAACAAAAAGAAGTCATGACTCGAAAGATACAATCTGCAAACAGCAAGGTTTAAACTCTCTGGGACAGAGGTCATCAGTCAAATAGTTAACCCACTGGGTTCTCAGCCCTGGCTGTAAATAAAAATCACTGCCCTAAAAATGCCAGTGCCTAGCCCCCAACCTTGAGAGATTCTTTAACTTGTTTGGAGAGGGGCCCTGGGCAGCCACATAATTTAATATCTCTCCCAGATAATTCTACTATGTAGCCAGAGCTGAGAAGCGCTAACTACAACAGCAGCAAAAAATAACAACAAAATGTTTTTCATTTTAAGATACCAACTATATTTTAGACACCTCTTGCAATACACTAGGAGAAAGCAATGGCACCCCACTCCAATACTCTTGCCTGGAAAATCCCATGGACGGAGGAGCCTGGTAGGCTGCAGTCCATGGGGTCGCGAAGAGTTGGACACAACTGAGCGACTTTGCTTTTACTTTTCACTTTCATGCATTGGAGAAGGAAAACAGCAACCCACTCCAGTGTTCTTGCCTGGAGAATCCCAAGGACGAGGGAGCCTGGTGGGCTGCCGTCTCTGGGGTCGCACAGAGTCGGACACGACTGAAGTGACTTAGCAGCAGCAGCAGCAATATACTAATCTACCTTCTGTGGAAGACACTGAACACGAGAGGTCCCTAAAGAAAGCCAACAGTGCAAGGCCACCAGGAGGAAGACTGCCCCACCTATGCCTTTTAACTCAAAAGCTAAGTGTAATAATAAGAACTCTTCACTCTGAGGTGAGGTATGTAAGGACAGCAAAGGTCCCAATGGAACAGCAAGTTCCGCTGAAATACCACATGTTCCTTGTGACTCAATCCATAAATCCTACTTGTTCGAATACAAGTATAAGGCTTTAAACTGAATTCGTGCTTACCAGCATGTATTCAAGTGAAAAAAAAAATGAAGGTCCTAATACAAGCCTTCCTGATCTTGACAATGAACTTATTTATGCCTTTTAAGAGTTCAGAAAGCCTGAAACTGGCCTCATACATCTTAAAAATATGTAGGCAAATAAACCTATGACTGACTTAAAAAAAAAAACCAACAACTATATCTACACACAGCAACAGACTTCATGAATTTTCAAATGAGGCAAGGGACCCACTCTGGAATGGTCCCCAACTTACCTCTGAATTTCTTGGGTGGATTGTTAAGGTCCCCGGTTTCTGGCTGCACAACACAACGGTCATCAACCAGGCTGCAAAGAGAAGAAAGATAAATGTTGCACCAAACCAAGTCTAAGAAAATAAAACCCTAAGCACTAGGCAAAACTCAAATACTCAGGGCTGTTCCTATGTAAAACTTAGGCTGCCCTAGTCTCCAGCCAGAGAGTGAAACCTCCTTCAAGAGCCCAAGACTCTCCTTCTGCAATGGACACATTAAGCTACTGTTTTTTGTGGCTCTTTTCCCTTAACCGCATCCAGAAGAGACCTGAGCATGTGTGTAACAGCATGTGTATGCTCAATCGCGTCCGACTCTTTACAACCCCATGGTCTGTAGCCGACCAGGCTCCTCTGTCCCTGGGATTCTCTAGGCAAGAATACTGGAGTGGGTTGTCGTGCCCTCCTCCAGGGGATCTTCCCCGCCCAGGGATCGAACCTGCATCTCCAGCATCGGCAGGCGAGTTCTTTATCACTGAGGCACCTGGAAAGCCCCGACATAAGCTCAGCATGTACTAAAGCTCAGGTCGGACACACAGCAAAAGGTCCTTGCACCCAACCAATGGTAGCCAAGGGGCCCACTCCACGCCAGGCACTGAGCTAGGCCCTGGGATGTGAACATGGGTGGGAGGCAGGTCCCTGCCCTTTGGGAGCTCAAGGCTGGTTCATGCAGGAGCCAGAAAGACAAACTGACAAGGAGCATATAACCTACAGGTTCTAAGAGAAGAGGACAAAATACAGCCAGAAACTCACTGCGCCTGAGGCTATCTGAGAAGCTGCCTGTGGAAGAGGTCAAACTGGGAACTACTGGAGAAAGAAATAGAGGCAGAGGATGAAGAAGAAGGGAGCATTTTCAAGGGGAGGGAACCCTACATACACAAGCATGGGAGTAAGAGGGGACTTTGGAGCTTCAAAAGGACTAGTGGGGAAAGTGCACAAAATTACAGACAAATAGCCTGCCTCAAATTATATATAAAGACCCCATGTTTAAAATCCCAATTGATCAATCTGACTTATACAACGCCTTTAGAAGAACTGATTTGTAAAAAAAAAAAAAAAAAAAAAGAAAGAAAATTATATTTGAACAGATGAGGAAAATTGAAGCTCTGAGGAGTTCACATGACTTTTCCAAGTTCCTAGAACTGGTATTGGTAGGATTCGCTCATTTTTCAAGTGGTCACAAAACCTGCTACCAGCTAATATGGTTTTCCAAGGGTTCTTCTATTAATCTATGTCTTTTTTTTTTTAATTTTTTTTTTTATTAGTTGGAGGCTAATTACTTCACAACATTTCAGTGGGTTTTGTCATACATTGATATGAATCAGCCATAGATTTACACGTATTCCCCATCCCGATCCCCGCTCCCACCTCCCTCTCCACCCGATTCCTCTGGGTCTCCCCAGTGCACCAGGCCGGAGCACTTGTCTCATGCATCCCACCTGGGCTGGTGATCTGTTTCACCATAGATAGTATACATGCTGTTCTTTTGAAATATCCCATCCTCACATTCTCCCACAGAGTTCAAAAGTCTGTTTTGTATTTCTGTGTCTCTTTTTCTGTTTTGCATATAGGGTTATCGTTACCATCTTTCTAAATTCCATATATATGTGTTAGTATGCTGTAATGTTCTTTATCTTTCTGGTTTACTTCACTCTGTATAATGGGCTCCAGTTTCATCCATCTCATTAGGACTGGTTCAAATGAATTCTTTTTAATCCTAAAGGCAAGTTACCATTAAATAACCAGCCTTAACTCGCACTGCTTCTTTTCCAAAATCTGCCAACACATCCTAAAATTCTTTCACACATCTTTCAAGATCCTAAATCAGGATCCCTATCTTCTCATGAAGTCCCCAGGTCCTTCCTGCCCCAGCTCTCTTTGCCTGGCCTCTGTCCCTCCCTGCCACTCCCCATCTCACCGGGCTGAAACACAAATGATACACTAGGTTACAAGATCCTTGAGGGCAGAAAGCTTGCCTGCTGTGTGACCAGAAGGTTCCACCCTTCACCCAGGGCCAGCACACTTCCTAACCAGGCTGGGGACTCGGTATCTAGTGGATGAATCGAAGTATCTAGAATAGTCCACCAGTAACTTGCCTCCTTAGGCTCTAAGACATAGGCTCTCTTCATTAACAAGAGGGACCCTGCGGTCACAGCCTCAAAGTTCATGCACAAGTCAAGAGCAGAGAGTGTATACATAAACCCCCACAAACCGTGGGCCCCTCCAAGTATAAATAAGGAAACGCCACCAGATCTAATATGTGTAGGCAGGAGCTGGGGATGGGGTGGGGAGTGGGGTGGCGTGCCTTGGAAGTCAACGTAGGGCTTGGTAAATTAATCAAGTTCTCAGACAAGGAGGGGTGGGTAGGAGAAAGGGTCCCAGTCTAGGTTAGAAGGAAATGAACTGTGGATGGCCTTCAGCTACCTGCTAGCAGCATGCCATGGACTATACCACTTCACTCCCGCTGGTCCCAGGGTCCTCATCTGTAAAATCGAAGAGTTGGTCTCAAGGATTCCCAAGTAGGGAGATGTTCATGAGCCTTTTTGTTTCTTAAATATAGTGATACCAAGTGCCCATCCTCCCCCCGCCTACTGAAGCCGTGTTCCAGGACGGGATCCAAGAATCTTTATTTTCACAAGTTTCGAGTGTGATTGAGAAGTACTTCTCTTGACACTACATGCCACACACTTGGGCTTTCCAATGCCCTAGGTGAGTTTAAAGTTCAGTGAGTTAATAAAGCCATTTGGAGGTAACTTTCATCTATTTAAATGGGACTGGGTTACATAAATAGCACTGGATGCTGATTCCACAAAAATTGGCAGTCACTCATCGTCATCCACAAGTAGTGCTCCATAAATGTAAAAAGTATGAGAAGGAAAAAGAGGTCAAACTTTATTTTCCAAATCCATTTCTACACCTCAAGTATGTACAGAGAACCAGGGGAATAAAATATTCATCTAAAGGAAAGACTAGAGCCCAAAACTTAATATAAAAAAAAGAGGGGTCATTCTCATGTTAAAGGGGAAGACCTTATTATCAATTTGTTCACAATACTTATGGAAAACTCTTCCAAAGCTCTGTACCTCATAGGAAATCTAAGAGGAGATGCTCTGGAAGAAAAAGAGGTACTAAGATTTTAGGGGCTGGCACAGTGGATTCAGCAAGTGACAGGAAGTGAGCCTAGGTGACTGGAAAGGCAGCGGCACCATTAGAAGAAATTAGGGCCACAGACCAGAGATGGAGCATAAGGTGGGCCTGAGGCTTAACAAGGTGTTCAGATAAGAGTTGTGGGCAGGCCGTGAGGATGGGGGTGAGCAAATTTAGCCAGAGAGGCGCGGTCAGCCAAGCTGGGAAGGGGAAGTTGGCCCCTCCAAGGGCAACTGTTAGAAGCACTGGTCCTGAAGTTCTCAGTCTTTGCGGCTGTGACACCCTGGGTGGGGGACTTCACCTCTCTGATGCTCAGAGATTTCTGCCCACATAAATAGCAGTAATGATAATGCTAACTTACGTAAAAAGCTGTCTGGGGATTAAAGGGATGGTGGATGTACAGCACATAGCACAGAGCTATAAACACTGACAGGATTCATATAGGGAGTTACCACTGCTACGTATTATTGAAGAAAAATAAGACGATGCAAGATTCAACTAGAGATGGAAAAAGCAAGGAATCAGCCAAGAAGAAAAGAAGGACAACAGAGAGGCATAGGCAGCAGGACTCTGCCAAAAGCTACAGAAGGTATCTTGGACAAAGTCCGGGAGATGGTGAGGGACAAAGAAGCCTGGTCTGCTGCAGACCATGGGGTCTCCAAGAGTCAGACACGACTTGGTGACTGAACCACAACAGAAGGTATGTTATGAAGGGTGGGTCTTTAGTATAAAGAGGTTTTAAAAAGGCTTCAGGTCACTCATTTTTATTGGATGACTTTTGAAAATAAAATCTTTATTCAGAGAGATCCAGCTGAGCTATAGAATTCTTTACCTGAAATAACTTGTTCCTTGAGGCTGGAGTGACTGAATGAGTGCCTGGGAATACACTTTACAAAATACCACAGAATCAGCATACTTTAAATAGGAAGTCTGATTAAAAGGATGGTTCTGGCTGCTGTGACAATGAGGTTCTTAGAGAAATTGTTGCCTTCCTCCCCCGCCCCCACATTTGAGACCAGCTCTTGCCAAACACCACAATGCCACCCACCACTCCTTTTCATGCAAAGACATTACAGACCGTGTACAGCCCTTACAGAGATAACCACCTTCACTCCCCATTCTGCCTGTGTCCGCCCTTCGGGACTAATTCACCTCTCATTTCCTCTTCCAGACAATAGGAGGAGGAGGAGAAGGCAAAAGATCATCAAATGAATACATTAGGGACTGTATTTATACAGACTTGGGGGGGGAAACAACTGAAGAAAGAACAGAACACCAGAAATCTGATTTAAAGAACTTGGTGCCATTTGTAACTTTCAGATGCACACAGCGATGTGAAGCGGAGAAAGTTCTGCCTCAAAGAAGAGAGAGAAACACCTGAGAAGTTCTGGTCTCTACTTGTACAACAAACAAGTCACCATTTAAAAATAAGGGCTTTTACAAAGCGAAAGCACTTCCCTGGGGTCCGTAAATACTAACATGAACATTCATCCCATACACTGTGCACTTTCCCTCTGACATATGAAAGAAGAGGCGATTATAATAATTCTGAATTAAGTCCTAGATGATGAGATTTCACTCTTGCAAAAGTGATGGGCAAATGGCATTTTTGTATAAGAGGTTAAACCTGGCTATTATGAGATCTGATATTTGTGATTCTAACCATCGCTGGAAAAATCAAATAAAATGGGAACATGCACGTCCTACAAAAATCACCGTGTTGAAGGTGATGTTCTGATGGCTTTAACAAACCCTGCCACACAAGAAACCAGGTGCTCTTACCCCAAGGTGCTAATAAATCCATTTGTCGATCCTTCGGCGTACAGAGAACAAATGTCTCCGATGTGTAGGAAACTAGACATCTTGTCAGACATGTCTTTCTTGAGAATCCTAGACAAAGTAAAATATGCAACATTATTAGAAGGAAAGAAATGTTCGGGGCGGGACGGGGGGTGGGATAGTCACTGAGAATTGGCTTAGCTCAATTTTCCAAAGCATTCTACTTAAAAGTCAAATTTAAATCAGTGTGTGACAGGCAAGCAATTTGCTGAGCCAAGCAGGACATATGCAGCCACATTTTCCCCCATCCATCCTTTCATTTCAGGGTATTCCAACCACAGTAAGGCTTGTTTCTAACAAAACCATGACTGAATCCAATTCTCCAAGTTGAAGACCCTCAATAATAAATAGTGAATATAAAGACTGCAGGGAAGTCTGCCAAGAGCTCTGCAATGATTAGGAGCTGGAAAGTCTGACTTAGGAAACATTAACATGCTCAATCTGCCTCAGGGAATGTTCTGGCAGAAGGAAACACCTGGTATAAAACTTGGGTCCGGCCGGGCCTGGGGCTGAGGTACCAAAGGGACAGAATTAATATGAGGAAACCTAGTAATAAATACCACAAAGCTCTAGAGGCCTTTTAAGAATTCAACTACCTATACACTTCACGCAAATGCTATTCCATTGTCTTTCCTTCTCTTCCTTCACCACAAAACCCATGCAGAGGGAGAAAGACTCTCAGCACCTGGTCCAAACCATTCTGACGCAGCTAAGAAGAATGAGGCTGCAGTCCCTTAAGAAGCTTGGTCAGGAACACACACAGTGCTAAAACATATTCATAAATTCAGTAAATCTCTGCACAGCCCAGTAATCACTACACACACAAACACCACACACAAATTGTCAACAAAAATACTGACATGACTCATAGAAAGAGCTTTCATCAGGGCCCTAAATATTGAGGAGTGGGAGTCAATTATCAAGAAATCTAAACTGACATTTACAACACAAGCTCAAGGACTTCCGTAGCGGTCCAGTGGTTAAGATTCTGGGCTTCCACGGCAGGGAGCAAGGGTTCGATCCCTGGTTGGGGAAGTTCAGAACCGACGTGCCACACGGTGTAGTCACAAAGTAAAAATAAAAAACAAGCTCAGTTCTGTGCCAAGAGTGTGTGCTGGCGTGGACTGCAGTAGCTCCTCATCATTTCCTCAGGCACCTGGAGTATAGACGTTTAGGGTCACCTCTGTCTTTCCCAGACCTCTCCTCCGAACCCAGGCCCCCTTAAACATCCTTGCCCATCTCTTTACTCCAGTTTCCCTGCCAGAAAGCATTCACTCCACCACGCCACAAGACTTGGAATGGCGTGGAAAAGTATTCTCTCCTGAAATTGCTTTCCGGGTGCCAAGCTTTCTTTTCAGAAGAATTATGCCTCAGTGATCATCGGGAAACCTCAAGAAGCATTTCTCCTCCCTTCGCAGGAGTGGCAGGTATTGAAAACAAACCATGAAAGAACCTCAGTTCGCTGCTTGTGAGAAACAGCGAGGAAAAACTCATTTATCCTTCCAGCAGCCAAGATGCTGCAAGAGATAAAGAGCACTGCGTTGAATATGAACTTATGCAGAGAGATTGCACACAACTGAGAACACAAACTCTCAAAATGAAACAGCCAGCATCTTTAGACCTTGGGGAAAGATACAGAGACAACGTGCAGAGACACAGCTCGCCACAGCCCACTCTCTGAAATCGAACCTGTCATCCTGTCATTTCTTCTTAACCGTGTATTTCACACCCATAGGCAAACCGATTTTTTAAAACAGTGGTCCTCAACCTTTTTGGCACCAGGGATTGGTTTTGTGGAAGGCAATTTTTCCATGGACCAGGGAGGGGAGAGGAGGGAACGGTTTGGGGATGATTCAAGCACATAACATTTATTGGGCACTTTATTTCTATTGTTATTACATTTGTCATCAGGCATTAGATCCCGGAGGTTGGGAACCCCCATTTTAAACAACATCCCAAAAAGGCACCCAAAACAAAACCACTCACGGACATTAGTATTTCGCTTCTGCGCTTATATATTTAAAAGTCTTATAAAGGGTAAGGAAGTCAGTGTACTTCTGGGACTGATTACTGGGAAACCAGTTCTGTTTGAATTTTGAGTCAGACCAAATCTGTGTCTTCACACTAGAAACTTCCAGAAGGATCCAGGGACAGTGATGAATGCAGGCGAGCAGATACATGCTCGGGAGGAGGGCAAGGGTCTTGTCTACTGTGACTGAGTCTCTCCTGGCCCTCTGAATCAATATTTGGCCCCAGTGGAGACCAGGCCGGGAAACAGCAGCATGCCTACTAGTCTCTGAACTTTGACCACAACCTGGTCACCTTATTAGAAGTTTCAGGTCCTGAATGGGAAGCAGTGGACACAATTCAGTGTCCAGGAATGACAAAGCATGACATACTCAGTATTGCTTGCGTTGATAATCGCAACAGAAGTCTGGGCGTCAGGCCCATGCAGCAAGGTTCTGCATTGCCACCATTTCTAATAATAATGGCTAGCATTTGGCAAGCATAATCATGCCCACCACCGGGCTGAGACCTTTACAAATCTTCTCAAATCCTCAGGACTACAGCATGAGGCAGGAACTACCACTATTACCACTTTGCTGTTGGGAAACTGAGCTGCCAAAAGGCTAAGATGCCGAAGACATATATAATTAACAAGTAGGAAGGCCAGAGTTGTAACTCTGGTCCACATGACTGGTAAGCAGAGCTGTTCATCAATGGCGATGCCTGGAGCATGGATTAATGTTAACCATTCTTACGCTTGGTGACAGTATTAAGAACCGATTTTCTTTTATGTGCACAATTCTATTTGCTATTTTTTCTTTGGTATTTCCTAATTTTTCTGTCGCTGCCACATAATACCTTGATAAGTTAGGGGGTAAATGAAGTTTCTTCTTCCTAATCAACATTCTTATTAAGTAGATAGTTGAACAAATAAACTTCAGGCATACATTTCCTCCTGAAAACGTGGGCTAATGCATCCACCACAGTTAATGGTCCTCAACTGAGCAATCTGCCAGGCATCCCAGTTAAAAAAGAGGAGGGTGGAGCAGGGACAGATTCTTCCCCAGGGTCCCAAACAATGGGTAGCCTCACAAAGGACCAGGCAGACCCTCTCTGGTCTGGTGGGAAGCCTTTGGAAGCTTCCCCTCACCTACCATTAGCCAAGTGGAGGAGGAGGAGAAGGATGAGGAGTGGGTAGAGGCAAGGAAGGAGGGGCATGGCCATCAGGGATGTCCTGGAACCAAACACCAGGAGAGTCAACAGAAAAGGCCTCTGGGGTCTGGAGGGGAGGAGGTAGAAAGTCATCCTGGAAGCCATCCTCTGGATGACTTCCTGTTGTTCAGAAGCAGGATGGGAGAGCCTGGACCCGTGGTGCCTTTGAACTCCTCATCACTGTACCCAGGGCGCCCGTGTCACTCACACAGAGGCTGGGGATCACCTAACGGAAAAACAGCTGGTGCTACCCTGCCCCTGAGCTGCAGGACCCTGGTACATCCGACACCTAGGGCTCACTGCTAAGAAACTCTCAGTTGTTCAGCAGACGTCTATGAAAACAAGCCCAGGTGGTCAGCTCCAGAGCTCCAACCATTTCTCTGTCCACTAGCTGTTATTTCTGCCTGATTTTAGGGCTTCAAATTGCTTTCAAAATTGTGAATCACTATGTGGTACAACTGAAACTTATATAATACTGCAAATTAACTACATTTCAATTTTTAGAAATAAAAAGAAATTCTTTAAACTTCTCCTGTTTGGTTTAAGAAAACAACTTCTGGGTATGCAATGCACAACATGACAAGTGTAGGCCATAGTACTGTATTGTATATTTGAAAGTTATCAAGAGTAGATCTTAAAGGTTCCCTTCACAAGGAAAAAAAAAATGTATAACTGTGGTGCAGATGTTAACTAAATTTACTGTGGCGATCATTTTGTAATAGATACACACATCACATCATTATGGTGTACACCTTAAACTTATACAATGTTGCACACCTTACACTTATACTATGTTGCATGTCAAATATCTCAATAAAACTGGAAAAAATTAATAAATTTTAAAAAATCAAATTCAATAAAGGAAAGGATCTCCTGCATAAGAAATCAGCACGGTATCACACAAATGGACTCTTTTGTGTCCTATGACGACGTATTTTTACTTTAAGGAAGGTAATTATCCTGCCTAATTCACCCCTTGAGAAAAAGCTGAACAATGTAGAATTATACTTAAATTCCCAACCACAGAGCATTCTGAACTTTCCAAATATACAAAATCATAGAATAAAGGTCAGAAGCAACCCTGTAAACCCTGTAATTCCATGTCTCACCCAATAATAGAACTACCCCCACCCCTACCCCACCATGTCGCTTAAGGCATGGTCGTGTCTTCTGTGTGGACACCAGCAGTGAGGCCTATCCTAGGTTCAAACAGGTAGTTGGCAAACACTCCTGTCCCCACTCCTCCCACACAATGACAAGAGCCTCCCAGAATTTCTGCTACTGATCTGTCTTCTGATGCTCCAAGATCTCTGAACACGTGAACACTCTGATTTCTCCTTGAGACGTGGCTTCTTGTCAGCAGCCTCCCGCATTCCTGACACCGCCTAGTTTCAGGAGCCAAGGTTCCAACCCTCTTCTCTGTAGGGCTTCCGGCCAGATCCACACCTTCCCTAAGCCTTACTTTTCCCATCTGTAAAAGGGAGACAAATAGAGTGCTTCCCTCAGCAGGTGGTCATAAGGCTCCATGAGATCACCTTTATAAAGCATCTGCTGATGTACTCAGTTGGCCAAAAAGTTCATGCGGCTTTTCCCGTAAGTGCTTATGGAAAAACCCGAGTGAATTTTCTGGCCAACCTGATATCTGGCAGGAAGTTAAATCATGCCATCTATGAAAATTATCAGTATTTCTAGACCACCTCCACCTCCCGCCACTGCTCTGACCAGTTAATGCACCTCCTAAAATAGGCTTCTCCCAGAGAGGCTTGACCAGGGTAGACAAAGGTGGATCACTCCAGCCTCTGTGTTGTCCGCAGGCAGATGGATCTGTGGCAGGTTTGCTGAGCCTCACATCACCCGCTGGCCCAGCTTCAATTCACTGTCCTCTGAAACTGCTCCCTGAGCAGAGTGGAAAGAAACAGGATGCTGGATTCTATGTGTTAAGAAAGGTAGGAATAAAAATGCTCCAATTCAGAGATCCCCTTGCAGAAGAGAAACCCAGGGTGGTGGTCCTCCAATTCTGAGGTCACACAGCCTGTGTTGCTCTCGGCCTTTCCTACACCTCCCTGGTCGTCTTGTCCATTCTACTGCCCCCAGTGGCTTCTATACCACGAAGAGCCACACATCTGTATCTCCTGGCCAAGAGCTAGTGGGGTTCAGCTCCAAAATGCCCACAGCATCTCAATGGACCAAGAAGAACTCACCCGTCTGCCCAATCTGCTTCTCCTCCTGCAAACTCACATCATCGGCCTCCACAAAGTCTGGGGGCACCTCCCATCCTCTCTCACCTTATTCCTATCACAGGACTTCTGCACATGCTGGTCCCTCAGATCCACAACACACTCATGCCTGTTCCATCTCTTGCCCTAATAAAAGTCCAGATCGGTCTGGGATCTGTTTGGCATACCACTGCATTTCTATCACCAGTGCTGACCACGTGGTAGGTGCTTAGTAAATATGTCAAATATACGAATGATGACATTTAAATGAACATCAAATCTTACTGATTTTAAGCTTGGATATATTTCTTGAAGCCTCTACTTTTTAAAAATTCCTCTGCCCACCCCCCAAATCTCAGGCAAAATCATTTCTCAATTGGGCTTCATTCTGATCTTTTATTGTTTCATTTTTTAAAAATTTTTATTACAGTATAGTTGCCTTATATCATTGTGTTAGTAACTACTACATACTAAAATGAATCCGTTATACGTATACATACACCCCCCTCCCATCAGGACTTCCTTCCCATTAACATCACCACAGTACCTTAAGTAGACTTCCCAGTGCTACACATTGGGAATACGTTCTCACTAGTTACCTACTTTATATACAGTATCAAAAACATATATACGTCAATCCCAATCACTCAATTCCTCCCATCTCACCTTTTCCCCCTTGGTGGCCATATATTTCTTCCCCATGTCTGTGTCTCTACTTCTGCTTTGCAAATAAGATCATCTATTCTATTCCTCTCTCTCACCTCCATTATTCTACACATACAGCCAGCATGACCTTTTAGAAGCATAAAGCAGACCATGTATTCCTCTGCTTAAAACCTTCCCAAGTCTCTTTAGGGCGCTCCATAATCCGGTCCCTGTCTATCTCTTCCTCATCTCTCTGGACTCGCCCCACTGCTTTTACCCTCAAGCACTGACGCATTTTCCAGATTCCCCAAACATACTGTGTACACATTCTGTTCCCCAGGTGTTGGCATCTGCTGCTCCAGCTGCCTGACACTCCCTGTGAACCCCACCTGTGGCTAACTCCCAGTCACCTTTACGGTCCCAGTTTGATGTCACTGCCTCCTGGAAGCCCTCTCTGACACCCCAAGTCTGCGTTCTATGTTGGCAACACATTTTTCTATATAGCAGCTCAATTACACCATCTGGGCCCACTCCCACTGTGCGAAAATCACATATTCACTTGTTTGCTAGTTTACCTGTGTTCACCACTAGACCATGAGGCCAGGAGGGCAGGGCTTCCCTGGTGGCTCAGTCAGTAAAGAATCTGCCTGCAACGCAGGAGAACTGGGTTCGATCCCTCTGTTGGGAAGATCCCCTGGAGGAGGGCATGGCAACCCACTCCAGTATTCTTGCCTGGAGAAGGCCCATGGACAGAGCCTGGTGGGCTACAGTCCGTGAGGTCACAAAGAGTCAGACTCGACTGAGTAAGCAAGCATAGCACAGCCCAGCCGTGAGGGCCGGGACAGCAGAATTATTCGTTCCCACTGCTTCCCAACCTCTAGCACATCGCCTGGAACATGTAAGCAGTCAAATCTGGGTTCAATGTACTAGAGCGTCAACTTATCTGCTGCCTAAAAGAAATTACGCTGTTTCTTAGGGGATTGTTTTTCTAAAACTAATTAAAGCCAAGTTTATGTTGTTGGATCAAAAACAGAGAAGAAAGGCCTCTTGGCCCTTTCTTTCTTTCCAACAGATTTCTGAAACGCTGGGAGCCAGAGACAAACGTCTAATATCTATCCCTGGAAAGAAGTACCTGTCTCCCACTGACCATCCCCTGGTATGTTCAAAAAGGCTAGAAACATCAACCTAGAATACCTGCATTCAAATTCCATCTTCATCAGTTACCTGCTGTGTGTGCTTAAGCAACTTTTATAACTTCTGAATTTCAACTCCCTTGTGCATGTTTAAAAAAATTAAGTGTGTGTGTGTGGCGGGGGGAGGGTAGCATTCCTATCTCTCATCAGGACCCTGCCTCTCATCAGGGTTATCACGAGGGACAAACCAAAAACCCCGCACGAAGTGCTCAGCCCAATACCCAGCCTTTACTAAGGGCTCACTTTTTTTATTTTCAAGTGAGACTGAAATGAGAACATTCACTTTTCTTCCTTCGAAGTCTTCCCTCCCTACTGCCTGTAACTTGTGATTCTCCTACTTGATAGACCCTTCTCACTCTGTCAGCACTGCTGGAAACATACCTGAATAAACACAAGTCCCAGAAATGTTTCAATCCTCTGCAGGCCCATCAGGTGGCTGACACTCAGACAGGTCATCCAAGGTCCTGCTTCTCGGCCCCCAGATTTTCAAAATACCTGAGACAGCCAGACCTCAACTCTGCTTCCCCTTCCTCTAACATCAAACCAGGCCCCTGCTGGAAGAGGGGTGGGGGTGGAAATCTCTTCAAAGGAATGATAATTCAATATTTAGAACCTTCTTCCACTTCGGTGTTGAGACAGCCTAAAGCACAGCCTCATCCAAAAAGAAGTATGTTCATTTCATTTTAAGCAGTTTAAGACAGATTTGGATTTCTCTTTTTTCTTTTTTTTTTTTGCTAAAAGCTTTGTGGTAGAAACTCACTTATTGTCATTTCTTCCATCTATTTCTACTGTACACACTTAACTAATGCTTTATATTCATTTCTCTTAAAAAAAAAAATAATAATCATCTCAACTTTCGCCTACTCACAACTCAAGACTTGAAAACTTAGCAACTTCTGAAATGAGACCAAACTAGAACACTTTCATTAACCAAGAAGTGAACTAAGGTTATCACTTAAACCTCAAGGGTGGATGGGCAAAAGAGGAAATCAGAATCCTGACCTCACAGCAGTGAACAGACCCCCAAACCACAAACTCCCCCATTTTTACTGACTGCAGAAGCAAGTCTTTCGTATTTCACTAAGATGAAGCCACCTGATCTTTGGGACTAAACAGCCTTTCGGTCATCAGGGGACAAAAAGAAACCCACTGACACTGCCCTTGAGTTCAGCCTTTCCAAAACAGGAGGGATAAGTTAGGAGTTTGGGATTAACATATGCACACGACTATATATAAAACAGTTAATCAACAAGGAGCTACTATATAGCACAGGGAATTCTACTCAATACTCTGTGATAGCCTACATGCGAAAAGAATCTTCAAAAAGAAAATGTATAAGTGATTCACTTTGCTATCCACCTGAACTAACACAACACTGTAAATCAACTATACTCAATTATAATTTTAAAATAAATTAATTAAAGTCTGGCCCTTCCAAGCTCTGGTGTCAGGTAGAAACCCCTTCTTATTGCCTGCCCTCTTCCTTCCATCACTCACTTCCCGATGACCTGTCCCATGTGCTGTACTGACCACTCGCCTTAACTGTGACAATCTTGTACACATCACCCAAGACACATGCAACCTACTCCCCAGAGGTCTGCGTTTGCACTCATCTAGGGCTTCCCTTATGGCTCAGCTGGTAATGAATCCGCCTGCAATGCGGGAGACCTGGGTTCAATCCCTGCATTGGGAAGATCCCCTGGAGAAGGGAAAGGCAACCCAGTCCAGGATTCTGGCCCAGAGAATTCCATGGACAGTGTAGTCCATGGGGTCGCAAAGAGTCAAACACAACTGAGCAACTTTCACTTCACTACCCTTCTTAAACATTGAAATTGGCTAGCACGGAGTATCTCATGTACTTCTAACAGTTTCTCCCTGAAACTTTTAACACCATTTGTGAGAGAACCCATGGGCAATAAAACTTAAAGACAGTCTAACTTCTATCCTACAAAACAACTTCATCTGAATCCAGAAGCTTCAACCGCCACCAAGTAAGGGGTTGTAGAGTAACAGCCATTAAGGAAGTTGCATTTGAAGCAACTGTTTTCAGACACGGAGAGGAACCCACGCTTTCTCATTGTTTAATGACCCCTCCCACTACAGAACTTCTGGACTGGTTGGTATAATCTTGCTCATCTAAAAATAATGAACACAAGCACCACTGACTTCCAAGTTCTGAATGTTCCTTTGCAATGCAGGAGGAGCTTTAGCTGGGAAGCAACTTTGTTTTTGCAAGAACAGCTTAAATGCATTCCCATGCATTTATGTCTGAATAGAAAGCTCTGATACAATACCCAGACTTAGGGACATTCAATTGCATCCTGCCACTTAAGCTTTCAGCTTCCCCTCTCAAATGTTCCATGCCACCACCCAACCTTCTGAAAAACCTACCTATTCTGTAAGTGGTTACCTATCCTACCAGTGGCTTTTACTGGTGCCCCAGAGACTCCTAAGAGCTCCCAAGACCCTTTCAGAGGATCTTCAAAGTCAAAACTATTTTCGTAAGAACACCAAGGTGTCACTGCCTTTTCTCATGCACGGTGGAAATCTCCAGAAGCTGCAAGACATGTGATGTCACAACAATTGGAGGCAGAGGCAGGTCTGAGTTCAGTTACCTTCTGTTAAGCTAGATCTAAAAGCAATTTGGGCTTCCCTGGTAGCTCAGTGGTAAAGAATCTGCCTGCCAATGCAGGAAACGCACGTTTGATCCCTGGGTCCAGAAGATCCCCTGGAGGAAGGTATAGCAACCCACTCCAGTTTTCTTGCCCGAGAAATCCCATGGACAGAGGAGCCTGGCGGGCTATACAGTCCACAGGGTCACAAAACAGTTGGACACAGCTTAGCAACTAAACAACAACAAAAGCATTAAAAAAAAAAATGTAAAATAATGACACTCTTCTTGCTGAATTTTTGTTTTGCAAAATATAATTACTGCCCATAAAAAAATATGTTACTGTATTCATGTGCAATAAGTTGACTTCATATTATCTGTGTGAATTTTCTAAGTGTTCATTCTGAATATTATAAATACAGATTGGTATAACTTATGTCAATAGAAGCTCTTTGTGGTCCTCATCTATTTTTTTCTTAAATTAAGAAAGTATGAAAACACATTTACAGGAGATCTGGAAAATACAGAACAAGGTTACATATAGTTCCACTATAATTATTTTTAAGTAGATAAGATCTTTAGCTGGAGTTTCAGTATCAAACTCTCAAAAATTAACAGAATGAATATACAGAGAGGTAGGATACAGGAGACCTGAAAACCAATTCAACATCTCCTCAGTTAATTTTTAAGCATCAAAACCCAAAAGTTTGAAAAAATATGCCTCTACCAATTTTAAGATTTACTCTGGCACTGGCTGGCTGTGCAGTGAGGAGTCATACAGCATAAATATGAAAAACTGGATAGAACAGGATTAAAATGCAAAATATACAACTTAATAGCCAGGGCTTTAGACAGGATCACTTGATTTGAAACCTAAATCCTTTTTATTCAACACATGGAGTACCTACTACATATTAGCCCTACTCTAGGTGCTAAAGATGGAGAAGGCAATGGCACCCCACTCCGGTACTCTTGCCTGGAAAATCCCATGGATGGAGGAGCCTGGTAGGCTGCAGTCCATGGGGTCGCTAAGAGTCGGACATGACTGAGTGACTTCACTTTCACTTTTCACTTTCATGCATTGGAGAAGGAAATGGCAACCCACTCTAGTGTTTTTGCCTGGAGAATCCCAGGGACGGGGGAGCCTGGTGGGCTGCCATCGATGGGGTTGCACAGAGTTGGACACGACTAAAGTGACTTAGCAGTAGCCGATGCTAAAGATGTAGGTCAAATGAGACAGTCAAGGTCCTTGGCTCTCATGACATGCATATTTTAGTGAAGACAGTAAACAAAAAATAAAACAATCAAGTCAAACAGTGATAAGTATTATGCAGAGAATTAAAACTGTCACCCAGTTATGACTGGTCAGAGAACAAGTTGAGACATGCAAGTAGGATCTGAAAGTCAAGACAAAGGCAGTCATGCAAAAAAAAAGAAAAAAGAAGAAAAAAAAACAGGCAGAAGAACATTTCAGGCAGAGAAAATAGCTCTGTACGATACAAAGGCCCTACAGCAGAGCAGTGTTTGGTAAGTTCATGAAACAGACAACCAGCCACAAAGTTGAGAGCATTAATGGGGAAAGGAAGGAAACTACTGGGTAAGGCTAGAGGAAAAAAAAGAAGCCAGTTACAGTGGGACTTAACCAGGGTAAAACGTGAGACTTTATTACAACTGTGATGGGGATGTTTGTAACCTTGACCAAATCATTATACTTACTCTTTCTGGGCCTCGAGTTCCTCATCTACAGAATGGGGATCATAAAATTGTGTTGAGGATTAAATGAGAAAAAGGAAATAAATGGACTAAGTACACAGGAAGCAAAACAAAGGAAACATTTCTATCTGCTGTTATGCTACCTAACATTTTCTGATCTGTTCTCTTTTCTACTCTCATAAACCACTTATATTAAACTTTTTAGGGCTCATAATCAGTTGACAATCAGCCTATCAACCAGCAAGTCCAAATGAACGTAGACAAGGGGACACATTGAGACATGGCGTTTATCTGAATATGCCAATGCTGATTCCAGCAAAAGGTTCTCCAGCTATTTCAAGTAAGACCGGAACCACCCAAGCACCACCAGGTGAAGAGCGGACCACTACACAACACAGCCTGTCTCCGTCCACCCTGGCATCACCAAGTTTTGTCACTTGGCCCCAAAGCACCATACTCTTGGAAAGTCATTCTTCTGCTGAAAAAATGCAGCCAATGGAAATCCACCAGCCCTTCCTGCCCTTTCTTGGCATATCCACATCACCTCCACCCCCTAAAAACAAAGGGCTCTTGCCTAAGTCTTTCAGGACTGGTTTCATTGCTGCTTGCTTTAAAAATGATCGCTTAAAAAGAATAAAGTCATAAAGCTTCCTTTAAAGCAGATTCTTCACTGTCTGAGCCACGAGGAAAGCCCCCTTTAAAGTTAAGCTGTGAAGAAGAGGGCTCATGTACGAAGACTAAGTGCCCGGAGATCCAAGAGGTCACAGGCAGCTGGCCCCATGGAAACGTGAGGGACCACAGTCACCGCCAACACAAAAAGGGATCACTTACACTTTTAGGTCAAGCAGTCCCCCACCGTGGGCAAAGCTGGGCAAACCACGAGAGCTTTCAGAAGAAAAGCAAGAGTATGCCCAGAAAAATGAAGAGTGGCCAGCATTTGATCAACCTTCTGGCTAGTAGCCAAGGACGCTCCCTCCAGAGAGGCACAAGTCATGGTGAGACGCCCTCGCCCAGGCACATATATGGTAATATGGCTGTAAATCTGGGGAGGGGGTGGGTGAGAGAAAACCTGTTTTGTTCACTATAGACTCTTGCAAGAGAAGAAGAGGTTCTCTTTATAATCACCTCTGCATCTGTTACTGGGGAATCTTACAGTTAATTTTGGAACTTCCTTTGAGCAAAGCTATTTTGCCGATATCATCTTTATTGTGAAACAAGGATGAGCAGCACCCCGTTTTTTAGTTGGACAGATGCCCCGCCACCAACCACATTTCCATGCAGCCCCCTCCTTGCCTTCTTGTCCCTTTAGCGGCTAATCAGACTGTCCCTCAGACACGCAGCGTGTCCCCATCAAGAGATAATTTATTCTATTGCACAAAGCACTTCTCCCCGGAGCACAGAAAATCGCCTTGTGCTTTCATTTTCAGCCAGTCCCAAAGGAAGTCACCGACTCAGAGATTTCGACTTTCAGCAGGGCCCTCTGTGACAATCTCAGAAGTAACAGTCATAAATCTGAAGTTCGGAGCCATTCTCTAGTTTAAATATTGCTCTTTCAGATGTCTCACACACACACATAGATAAACCTACCTGCTTTTTCACAGACATGTCCGCTAAATACACTCCTCCCGAAAACGGTACCTGATCTACAGAGTTGTTTTTCAGAAAAGATGTCAGTGCTGACACGCGCCTCCATACCTATTCCTAAAGGCCAACGTAACAGAAGCTCATTGAGAGCTCAAAGTTGGCAGTCAGAGCACTTTACATTTGGTGCAGAGAGGTCACTTAGCCAAAATTAGTCATTTTATAGGTGGAAACAAACAACTTCTGAGTGATTTCATGGAGGTCACATATCCGATTAGTAGCCAAAGTCTGCAGACCACAGGGCTCTGGGAACCAAGGCCAGTGCTTGGGGGGGAGGGATGAGTAGAGTGTTTATTTGGTTAAAAAGTTAAAGTCAGTCCTGGCCTGAGAAGACCCCACTCTGCCCACAGCCTGAACCACACACACACACAAAAAGAAAGAAAGAAAAAAGCAAGTCAGGTTAATATCCTTAGAGTGAGTTAAAAGTCTCACTAAGTCTGGGAAAAATCACTCCAGGACAAGCTTTCTCAGTCTCAAGGCTATTGTCATGGGCCGGGTGGTGGGGGGCAGGCAAGGGGGTGGGGTGTAGAAAATTTCTTTGTTGTGGGGGACCTGTCCTGTGCACTATAGGATGTAGGATGTGTAGGGACATCCTTGGCCTCAACTCACTAGATGCCATTAGCAACCTCTCCCCCTCAGCCGTGACAACAAAAAAAGTCCCTAGACATTGCCTAATGTCCCCTGGGTGCCGAACCACTCTGCTGGAAAGGTTTGGTTTTGTTCTGATCTCTGAGATCATGTGCAACCATCTATTATTCTACAACTTGGCAGCAATGCCCTAAAGCAGGTATTTTTACACCTATGCTACAGAAGAGGAAACAGATGCACAGATGTCACATGTTTTGCTTCTACTGAACAGGCAGGTGACACCCAGTCCCTGGGAGTCCCCATCCCTCAGTTGAGCAAGGCAGCGCCGTTTCACCCTGAGACCAGCTCATTCACTGCCTCGTTCCTACTTCCACTCCCCTCAGTAACCACCACCAACCTCCCAAGCCGAACGCCCTCCAGGGAGCTGCGCTGAGCAAGTCTTCAAAGCAACCACAAGGAACTGCTGAAGACCTTTCTGCCCTGTCCTTATTTTACTCTTCATGGCAGACGGGGTTTTTCAAAGCAACAGGCCAACTCAGGAAATAGGTCTTCAAGTGTGTGCTTAGTCGCTCAGTCGTGTCTGACTCTTTGCAACCCCATGGACTGTAGCCCACCAGGTACCCCTGTCCATGGGGATTCTCCAGGCAAGAATATCGCAGAGGGTTGCCATGCCCTTCTCCAGGGGATCTGCCCAACCCAGGGAGGAAACCCAGGTCTCCCACACTACAGGCAGATTCTTTACCAGCTGAGCCACCAGGGAAGCCCATGAATACTGGAGTGGGTAGCCCATCCCTTCTCCAGAGAATCTTCCTGACCCAGGAATTGAACCAGGGTCTTGTGCATTGCAGGTGGATTCTTTACCAGCTGAGCCACCTGGGAAACCCTTACATCATCAAGACAGGGATACAAAAAATTAGATTAAGAAGTAGCCTACAGGGCTTCCCTGGTGGCTGAGTGCTAAAGAATTCGCCTGCCAGTGCAGGAGACACAGGTTTGATCCCTGTTCCAGAAAGATCCCACATGCTGCAGAGCAACTAAGTCCATGTGCCACAGCTACTGAGCCTGTGCTCGAAGAGCCCAGGAACTGCAACTATGGAGCCCACGGGTCACAACTACTGAAGCCTGAGTGCCCTAGAGCCCATGCTCTGCGGCAAGAGAAGCCACCCCAATGAGAAGCCTGAGCACCGTAACTAGAGAGTAGCCCCTGCTCGCCACAACTAGAAAAAAAGCCCTTGTAGTAACAAACACCCAGCACAGCCCCAAATAAAAAAATAACAATTTTTAAAAAAAAATACTTATTTTTATTTATTTGGCTGCTCCAGGTCTTAGCTGCAGCACATGGGATTTTTAGTTGCTGCATGTGGGATCTAGTTCCCTGACCAGGGATCAAACCCAGGCCCCCTGCATTGGGAGCTCTGAGTCTTAACCACGGGACCACCAGGGAAGCCCCAGCATAACTTTTTTAATTAAAAAAAAAAAAAAAAAGTAGTAGCCTATAACCTTCAAAGGGAGATAATACGTAGATAAATAACCTCATTCACAAGTAACTATGAGTGCTTACTAAGTGTCAGGTACTCCAGTGGGGGAATCAAAATCAAAAAGGCCCACGGATAGAAAGTGCCAAGGCCTCACAAATGACAAAGACTGCTTTGTTTTGCTTTTTTTCTTTGCTGCACCACCTGGCCCGTAGGATCCTAGTTCCCCAACCAGGGATCAAACCTGAGCCCCTTGCATTGGAAGCGCCGAGTCTTAACCACTGGACTGCCAGGGAAGTCCCACAAGTGACAAACACTTAAGTTTCAAGGAAGGATTCCCAGAAGAGGAAGAGCTGGCTGAGAAGAGAAGCATCTGGCAAGGTGGATAGAGGGGCTGGGGACATGGTCAGGGGCAGAAAGCCCATGGGGAAAGGCAGAGACAGGATGTGATTGTACACATGGCAGGCAAATAGGTGAATGTCTCCAAGTCTGGGTGTTGAATTAGCTTTTTCTGTTCAGAAATACATTCAAGTCAAGGGGATATGGGGAGTTTTTCAAGCTGTTTTTGCAAAACAAAATCACTTCCCAGATAAAACTGCTCCTGAAATGTAAATGAACACTGAAGAACTTGGAGGCTAGTAATATTTTTTTCATCTGTTCATCTTTTTCTGATGAGCAACACTATACCAATCTAGAAGTTCTGCTGACTCTAAGGGTCAGAGAACATTATAAACTGAAAGTTCTTCAAAGTCTGCAATGACCAGTTACAATACAACTTTCTTTGTATCTGCGGCTTCACAATCCTAAGTAATTTTATGTGCAGCTTTTGGTCTCTACCTCGGTCTGAACAGCCAATTGAAAAACTGTCTCAATGTAAGCACCGAAAGCTCCCATTTTTATTATCGAGAATCCTGCCAGACTTCCATACACTCACCTAAGTTGGTCATTTTACCTACTTTTCCTCTTAACTGCACATGAGAAGGCTGTGAGGGAAAAGGACAAAAATCAGTTTCAACAGGTAAAAGCTAGCCATGCAAAAACAAAGTAATTATAAAAATAAATTCTGAAAAAGCACGGGGCCGCCAAGCACCATCCGGCACAGATCTTTTCATATTTTCACATGCGTTAAGAATCCCCTGGGGATCTTGCTGAAGTGCAGTTTCAGATTCAGTGGACCTGGGGTGGGGCCTCGGAGTCTGCATTTCTAACAAGTTCTCAGATTGAAGCCAGTGATGCAGGTCTGGTGGCCACAAGTGGAGCCATAATGACGTAGGACACTGGATAGTGTTTCTCAGACTTTTGGCAGCGACTCACAAGAAATACATTGAACTTAACAACCCAATGTTTATTCTGTGTGTGTACGGTGTGTGCGTACAGAAAACGAGAAATCTGTTGCAACACGCACACACACACACAGAGTTCTTTTAAGTACCCACACTTTGATGTTTTCTATTCTTGTCTACTTTATCAAAGAAACTGCCTATTAAGGTCCACCAGAGAGATGTCACAACTTCTTAATGGGGCCACAGTCTGAAAAACATGGATGTAGAGAAAGAGTAACATTCCTGCTTGTCCGGGGAGAAATGAATCTCAGCCTCGGCATGCTAAAAGTGAGACCAATTTGCAGAGAGTGTGTTTAGAATTCTTCTTCCCAAAGCTAAGGATGTATCAATTACATTTTGGAAAAACTTTCATTAAACATGTTCAGGTTTTAGAGGGGTGGGATGGGGAAGGCGGCGGGAGGGAGGGGACATATGAATACCTAAGGCTGACGCATGCTGACGTCTGGCAGAAACCAACACAATACTGTAAAGCAATTATCTTTCAATTAAAAATAAATTCTAAAAAATAAAAATGTTCAGGTTTTACAGTGCTCTATGACAACCTAGAGCAGTAGGATGGGACGGGGGATGGCAGGGAGGTTCAAGAGGGAGGGACGTAGGTATACCTGTGGCTGATTTCTGTTGCTGTAGGGCAGAAACCAGCACGATACTGTAAAGCAATTATCCTCCAATAAAACATTAACAAATGATGATCAGATATAAAAAGCAAAAGTTCAGCTTTTAAGTTTCCTTCATTTTATTTTCTGATGAGAAAATATGATGAGAACGAGAAGAGAACTCAAAAGAACTAGGGCTTCTTGGATAAACGACTCGTGACAGGTCTGCACCAAGGAATACAGAGAATGAGCCTGGAACATCTCGTCATACAAGAAGCAGGAAGTCTAAGACCACTGGGGTGGTTGTCTTTTGAATCGACTTGAGTAGCCTCTCTCTTACTGAGCAGAGATGGATAATCTGAATATCAGTAAGGATAACTACACAAAATGAAGCATAGGAAACATGTTTAAATTCACGAGTTCACTATGATACTAAAAAAACCACACGAATCGGTCATCCTGGTATAGACTTTCTCAACAGGGGCACTGCTGATACCTTGGAATGGATCCTTTGGTTCCTTCAGGGCTGTGAGACGGAATGAAGGCACCCGAGTAGCATCCCTGGCCGCTAAGCACTGGATTCCAGGAGCACCCTCTCCCCAGTTACAACAACCAAAAATGTCCCAAAATATGGCCTCACGTCCTCCATGAAGAACCACTGCCATGGATCATGCTAGGGAACCAACTTGCTACCTTTGCAAACTGGTAAAACACACCGGGAGGCCGAAGTACTGATCTTTTGTTTATATATTTTAACTATACCCTAGGGAGGGCTTCCCTGGTGGCTCAGTGGTAAAGAATCCACTTGCCAATGCAGGAAACTCAGGTTCGATCCTTGGGTCAGGAAGATTCCCTAGAAAAGGAAATGGCAACCCACTCCAGGATTCTTGCCTGGGAATTCCCATGGTGTGCTACAGGCTATGGAGTCACAAAAAGTCAGATATGACTGACGGACTTAAACAACAACATGCCCTAGGGGAGTAAATATTAGGTTGGCCATAAAGTTTGTTTGGGTTTCTCCATAACATCACATAGAAAAATCCGAGTGAACTTTTTGGCCAATGTACCAAGTAGAGAAAGTTTCATTTCACAAAATATTCCAGCTAATAAATAAATAAAAATAGAAGCTTTACAGTTCAACTGAACTAACAGATTGAAGCAGTAAGCATCACTTGATGTTAATCACAAGGAAGTATATCCAAACATATCACACACTCCCCTGAGTGAGCTCACAAAACAGACTTGGTGGGGGCAAGTGACTTTGATCAAGCCCCTACTTCTTCTTTTTTTTTTTTTTTCATTTATTTTTATTAGTTGAAGGCTAATTACTTTACAATATTGTAGTGGTTTTTGCCATACATTGACATGAATCGGCCATGGATTTACATGTGTTCCCCATCCCGATCCCCCCTCCAGCCTCCCTCCCCATCCCATCCCTCTGGGTCTTCCCAGTGCACCAGCCCTGAGCACTTGTCTCAAGCCCCTACTTCTATAAAATTAAACATAACAAATATAGAGGAGAGAGGAACATATTCAACTACATCACGCTGATACACTCGGCAAAATCCAGACTGTAGAAAATGGTATCACCCAGTTTCTTTAATAACCACCAAAAAATGCACGGGGGGAAAAAGAGGTAACAAGGAAATATACAAATTAAAAGAGACAATAATCATTTGTAATATATTGACCTTATTTGGTACCTTATTCAAACAAACTGTTAAATATGCATATCTGTTATGGTTATATGTATGTTGAAATAATAAGTTTATTTAAATCAAAGAGGTGAGAACACAGACTAGTTTTTAAAATTTGCTTTCTTCCCCCTTGAGATGGATAATGGTATTGTGATTATGCTTTTTTAAAGACTCCCAATGACAGCAATATATACTACAATACAGATGAACTAGTATATCTGAGATCTCCTTCAATGTCATCCAAGAAGAGATGGGAGGATGTTTGAGAATGCAGTAAAAGAAGATGGGTGATGAACTGATAAACTATGGAGGGTGGGTGAAGAGTCAAGAGTAAAGAGGGGTTCATAATACTAGGACTGCTACTACTACCTGTGTTTCCAATTTTCTACAGTACAGTTTTCCTTTTACGTGCCAACAAACACAAGAGTGCCTGGAGGACTTCCCTGGTGGTCCAGTGGCTAAGAATCTGCCTTGCAATGCAGGGGGCGCAGGTTCCATTCCTGGTCAGAAAACTGAGATCCCACATGTTGTGGAGCAACTAAGCCCGCAAGCCGTAACTACTGAGCTTGAGTGCCCTGGAGCCCTGGGGCCAGGAAACAGTACAATGTTGCAACAAAAGGTCCCACACAATGCACAAAGATCATCTGTGCTGAAACGCAGACCCAATGCAGACAAATAAATAATTTTTCTTTAAATGCCTGGCCCTCACCCCTCCCAGGGTTTGGTGACTTTGAACACCAAATGAGAACAAATGAGAAACTCCTTATTTAAATGAAAGATTACTAGCCTTTATCTCCATAATATGATAACTGACATTTGAATAGTATCCTACCTCCCATTTAGTTTTCTTTTTAAATTCTTTTCTCCCTAATTTTTTTAAAATTTGCATTGGAGTATAGTTGATTTATCGGAGAAGGCAATGGCAGCCCACTCCAGTACTCTTGCCTGGAAAATCCCATGGACGGAGGAGCCTGGTGGGCTGCAGCCCATGGGGTCGCTAAGAGTCGGACACGAATGAGCAACTTCACTTTCACTTTTCCTTTCATGCATTGGAGAAGGAAATGGCAACCCACTCCAGAGTTCTTGCCTGGAGAATCCCAGGGACGGGGGAGCCTGGTGGGCTGCCGTCTATGGGGTCGCACAGAGTCGAACACGACTGAAGTGACTTAGCAGCAGGAGCATAGTTGATTTATAAAGTTGTGTTTCAGGCGTACAGCCAAGTGAATCAGTTATAAAAACAGTACAAAATGAATGAGAAAACCTGGACTCTATCACGGTGATGGAACCTGAAAGATACACTTTTTCTACCCTAATGATTCCATACATGTCCTCATTCCAATGAAATCCCATCAAAAGTACCTTTAGATAAATGACTCAGACATCTATTCCTTAACAAGAAAAGACATTCACAATAGAGAGTGCAAAAGGCAAGGCACCAAACAGGAGGCGTGACACCCTTTTCATGAAATTTAAACATACATGTGATTTTTATGTCTGTACTTAGAAGGAAACTCTGAAATTCTCATCTTAGCTGGTGGGACTAGGAGTGACTGGGATTTTTTAATATTTGTTTTTGTTTATATACCCTAATGTTTTACAACTGAATGTGTACATCTTACGCAATAAGTAACGACATATATCCTTGTTACAAGTTTGTACACATGGAGGGGTTGAATTCACTCATCAAGGAGAATCACTTACATGAAACTTCATATTCCCCAAGGATGATATTAGATAGCAGAGCATGAATCCTCTTTGTGTAATTCCTTAAAATGAAACCAGACTAACTGTAGGGTGGCCAAGGGGCAAAAAAGATTCATAATGCAGATAAATAAATCCCCAGGAATATCATTAGGTTCTTAGAACATTTTTGTTATCTAAGCCAACTGTAACTTCACCTATTTTATCAAAGATGCCTTTCCTCCTGAAGTGAATTACAGTCCCACACATATCAGGTGATTAACTAGACAGTCTAAAAATCTGGGTTTTACCCACCTACCCCCCAACATCAAGTTCCAATATGATCTTGACAGCCTCCCAAAGTCTCTCTGGAGAGGACAAGGTGGTTCAGTGATGCTGAGAACCACGGAGAATTCTGCGCGAGTTTAGAAATCCTCAGGGAACAAATCACGGCTAACTAGCAAAAACCTGGTCCCTGCACATTCTGTCCTTGATTCCTTTGGCGGGAACGCGCGCACTCTCCCTCAGCTGCAGCCACTCTGGCCTCCTCGCCTTTCCTCTAACACGCCCCACCTGCTCCCACCCTAGGGACCTGCCACTTGCGGCTCTGGCCCTTTGGAACACCCATCCCCCACCAGACACCTACCTGGCTCACCCACTCACTTCCTTCAGATCTCCACTAATGAGCTCTTTCCCGATTCCCAACCCCTACCACAATACTCCCTGATCCTCTTTACCCTGTTCTGTTGCTATTACCCTTCCTTTTTATTGTGGTAAAATATACATGCATAACATAAAATTTACCATTTTAGCCATTTTTAAGTGCATGATTCAGAGGCATTAAGTACAGTCACTTTGTTCTGCAACCATCACCACAATCCATTTCCAGTAACCTTTTCATCTTCCCCAAAAGGAAACTCTGTGTCCATTACACTCCTCATTCCCCAGCACCCCCACCCAGGGCAGCCACTCTTCTGCCTTCTGCCTCTGTGAATATGATTGCCCTAGGGACCTCTTCAAAGTGGAACCATATACTATTTGCTCTTTTGCATCTGGCTTCCCTGGGGGTTCAGACAGTAAAGAATGCGCCTGCAAAGCAGGAGACTTGGGTTCGATCCCTGGGTTGGGAAGATCCCCTGGAGAAGGAAAGGACCGCCTACTCCAGTATTCTTGCCTAGAGAATTCTACGGACAGGGGAGCCTGGTGGGCTACAGTCCATGGGGTCGCAAAGAGTCGGACACGACTGAGTGATGACTAACACTTTTTACTTTCTATTTCACTTAACAGAATGTTTTCAAGGTTCATCTCTGTTGCAGCAGGTATCAGAATTTCATTGCTTTTTAAGGCCTAATAATATTCCACTGTGCAGATATACCACATCTTATTTATCCACTCATCTTTCTGTGAACATCTGGGTTATTTCCATCTTTTGGCTATCATGAGTAATGCTGCTCTGAGTATTGCTGTACCAATACGTTTGAGTTCTTGCTTTCAATTCCTTGGGGTATATACTCAAAAGCGGAACTGCTGGATTGTCTGGTAATTTCTATGCTTAATTTTTTTGAGGGATAACCATACTGTCTTCCACAGCAGCTGCAACATTGCACATTCCCACCAACAGTGCACAAGGGTCCAATTTATCCACTTCTTCACCAACACTATTGTTTTCTCTTACTCCTTACTCTGCTTTATTTTTCCTTAAATCATTTACTACCTGTCATACTATAATACTTGCTTTTTACACTGGCTGACTCCCCTGAAGTAGGATTTAAGACCTCTTAGGAAAAGGACTCTCAAGGACTTTCCTAGTGGTCCAGTGATTAAGAATTTGCCTCTCCTTCCAGAGGATATGAGGGTTCGATCCCTTGGCAGGGAACTGAGATCCCACCTACAACTTAGCCTATATGCCGCAACTAGAGAAAGCTCGTTTATCACAACAAAACCCAATGCAGCCAAAATTTAAAAAATAAAATTAAAAGGTATAGGACTTCTATTGCTGTAACCTCAGCATCTAGAACACACCCTGGCACATAGCAGGTACTCAAAAAATTTGAATGAAGGAATAAAATAGTTTAACCATAATTTAATAAGCATTAGAATTGCTAGAAAAGATTTATCACACCAAGTGCCTTAAACCATGTCCAGTTTAGGGAAGAATCAGACATAGTTCAATACAAGGAATAGCTCAGTGGATGGTGGTTTCAGCTCATCCTCATTAGCAATAGCCTCAGAACCACAAACACTATGACAACTGGCAGGAATCATGGAAATTATGTCATTCATGTCACTGACTTGAAGCCTTAGTTGATTTCATCAAGAGTCAGGCAAAAACTTAAAACAGCCTAAGTGAACTGAAAAAAAAAAAAATAACAACTATGTAGTAATACTTGCAGTTAATAAACAGCCTGTGAAAACAATGTGTTTTATTTTAAAAGATCAAACCAACAGCAAAGAAGACCGACACTAGCCTTAGATAGGCTTGTTAATCAGATGTATGCAAGGACAGCTTGACCTGAAAGTCTAACTACAGGCCTAATTTTAATATTTTGAGTTTTTTTTACTGTTCAAATTTGGTGACTGTTGTTTCACTTTGGTTTGTTTAAGAGTTGCTCATAAACAAATCAGATTTTCCATTCGATCATTACAAATGAACTAAATAGCCATGTGATTGTTTGCTGTGCAAGTCAGTTGGTTGCACACCATGGTATTAGAAGTTTCTTTCTCTCTTTAAGACCCTGGTCTTCCTCAGTTGAAAATACTTTGAGATATAAAGCAACGAATATGATTTCAGTTCACCTATCTCTTCTCTAAGCAAATTTTCCACCTCTCCTTCCTAAAGATGCTAATTCTCTCCAGAAGGCAAACACTTTGTTTAAATAGGTAACACCACTGTCAACCCCAAAGAACTTCCATGAGTCTCAATACTCCTGGAGACCAGGAGTATTTCATTTAGAGCATGAAGAACTTTGCCTGCCTGATAAGAAGGAAATCTTGATAGGATATTGTTTCAATTTGAATTATTCAAAAAGCAGATTATACTTTCAACACATACACACACGCAAGTGAAAGTAAGAAACGAAAAAGAAAAGTGTTCTTGCGCAATTGGCCACAAAGCAACCTGAAGAGTATATGAAAAGACAGTCAACATTTCACAGTTCAGATTCACTGCGATTCAAACTTACAAATTATTCCAACAGAGCAACACCTGATTCTTGTAACCTACTCAGATGCCTTGATGTAACTGATCAAGATGGATTTCAGGTGTGAAATAAACCCAATGTTGAATCTAGACAATGCTACCTGTTGTTTGGATTCTTTTACTCTCCTCATGTAGGCTTTCAGCACACAGCTTTCTAAAATGAACTCAGTACAATACCTAAGACCTCCTCAAAAATCCAGAGTGTTTCATTTTACACCTATGGCTACACTGTTTTCTTCCCACATGAAGGTCACTTTGTTCCTTTATCATTGGTAGGACACAATCAAGAGTTATTTCTTCAACAGCAATACATTTACCACTTTTCCTAGTTACCCTCATATTCCCCCTCAACTGAGATGCATTTGTGGGAAACAGCAAAGTCCCAAAGCCTGGGGTTACAGCTTGCATCCACTGGACAAGTGATCTCACTCTCTGCACCTCAGCTTCTTCGCCTGTACCTGACTCACAGGGTTCCTATGATGTATAGCTGTGGACCGGGCTTACAAGTACTTCATGTGTATTATTCTCATTTTTAGCAACCAGAGAGAAGATTCTGTGGACCACTTTCTCCTTGCCTGCAGCTTCCTCTGAAGAGGGGAACTGAACCCACTCCTTGGCCTTATGAATGCCCACACAGCCATGCGAGTCAAGAGAACTCCAAAAAGGAAGTGGACCTCACACATCCAAATACTTCCCACTCCACTAGCACTCCGAAGGATCTTATCAACAGGAAACAAAAGCACAATACTACTATAATGAAGTGTCTGACTTCTTTTCTAATTAGAAAAGCCCAAAGATTGTAGCCCAGGGAACAGCTAAATATTTAGAATGTTAAATAAGTTATGAAGACCCAGGCTCCACCCACCTTTATTACCCTGTTGTTTATCCTGTCCCTGACCATTTCAGCAGAAAAAGCTTGTGATGTTCAAATCTGCAGCAATGGGCATTTGTGCACCTGGTAAAACCTCCCTCTCTTGAAGTGCAGTCTGAACATTTGCAGGAGAAAACATAAGAGATGCTTGCGTTTACATATAAATGGTGTTCTCGGCTCATATCCCATGACAGGCACCTAAACCAGAGGAATCCACCAGATTCCTTGATGCTCAGGTGGCATCAAGGATTGGATGTTACTATCTGATGCTTCAAGAACTTCCCTTTTTCAAGTTCAATTTGCCAGCAGCCACTTTAATTTCTTGCCACACAACCTACTCTGATTAAACACATATTCACAGTATAAGGGGGAAAAAAAGGAAAGTGACTATTTTTGAAAGAGAGCAGATAAATTTTGCTTATGTATCTTGGCAGATGAAATGCACTGCATCTTTCAGAATTTAAATAAGCAGCACACCTCCTGGCAAGTTCAATTCTGAGGTCATCAGTGGGCATCCCTTTTACCATTCCATCTAATTCTTTTTTTCACCCTGCTCCCATAAAGCTTCAGGCTGCTTCACTTCTGAGTCAGGGCCAAAAGTACTAGGCAGCACTGCCCCCTGGATCTCATACATTCCCTAAAGCCCTTACCACACGCAGCGACAAATTTCAGAGACTTCACCATTGGAGTTTCCTGTCTCTTCCTATTCCCCATCTCCATGACTTCTTAGTGAGAACTTAAAATAGGCTTAGAACCAAAACTCATTATTAACTACAGCTTTCAGGCTTCCGCACTCACCTGACCCAGGTCAGGCACTCTGTTGCCAAAACACGCCCAGCCAGGGGTGTGAGTTCTGCTCCCCGGTGGTCAGCTCCTAAGTAATGAGAAAGAAAGAAAGCTGAACGCGAGATTGGACAGAAGTGGGTCCCTAATAGAAATTTTCAAATTCTACACTTCCACTTTCAGTTAGCCTCCTTCCTGGAGAGACCAACCCTCCTCCCCCCAAAACACACACATACACACGCAGGACCGCCGCCGCCACCACCACCAAAAATTTGACAGGTAGGTTGGTGGGTTCACTTAGGTGAAGATTACAGGTCATTTCATCTGTTTCCAATATACAATTGACAAGTGAGACTAAGTACGCACAAACTTCGAACGCGCCGGGGGGCTGAAACTAAGAGAAGTGTTTGGCAGATCCCAAAGCACTTGCTTCCAGGAGCGGAGGCCAAGTATCCGAAGCCCGCATCCCCATCGGGCGTGAGCTTCGTCCACACTTCATCCCTCACCGCTCCCCGTGTTTTCTTCCGTTTTTTTCTAAAACCTCCCCATTGGGGCCCCCACATATGCATTCCTCTCCCTTGCAGCACAACGGAAGGCTACATTTTAAGAAAGATTGTTTCCTTTAGCCTACTCACATAGGATATCTCCACGACCTCCCTCTCCACCACCCCCGCCCCCCCCCCCCCCCCCCCCGCCAAAAAACAACACTATTTCCTGCAGCTGCTGCTAGTTTCCAACTTGGGGGGATGCCTTTACAACCCAGAATGAGTAGCCTCAAAGCCAGTCGATGGAATCGAGAATTTTTTTTAACCTCAAATGAACACCCCCAAAATGCCCTCGGTAAAAGAACCCCCAAAATGCATGCAAGTGCATGCAAATCCACCAAGAACTCCCAGAGAGCGAGGCAAAAACTTCTGCTCCCGGGGACAGTACCAACTCCCCGCGCCCTCTGCCCGGCCCCAGCCGCTACCTTAGTGCCCGGGGAGCCACGCCACTTTGGCGGAGCCGGGCGAGGAGAGGGGGTTAGCAGCCGCTGGGTAATCCCATGTCCGCGAAGAGGGAACTCGTTCCGTTAGGATGGAAGCGGAACACCCACACCTCCTCTCGGCGTGCGATTTCTCTCTCTCCACCCTCTGCCTCCTCCTCCTCCACCACCACCTCCTCCTTCTCTCCTCCCACCCCAGCGAGCCAGAGGAAACGCTTCAGCAGCAAATCCACATGGTTACTGCACTTCGAAGCAGCTCCTGGCAGCTTATATAGGCCGGGAAGCTCCCTGGGCAATGTAGTCCGAGTCCGGGGTCGTGGCAGCGCCTGGGGCTGCGAAGGTGAACTACAAGTCCCAGAATCCCATGGGCTCCAGGCTGGGCTCTAAATAGACGCGCACGGGGACAGGGAGGGGCGTCCTGCAGGGAGTCCGGGCTTCAAACCCGGCTCGGCGCCGAGAACCCGCTGGCTTAGGAACCCGCGACTCAAAACCACCCGTGGGGGGCGCCCCCAGCCCTTGGGGACGCTCCTCCTTCGGCTGCCCCATTTCTCTAGAATCCAGGTGTCATTGGGAGCCGGGGGCGGGGAGGAGCTCGGATTTCTGCTTTGGGAAGTTTTTACAAGCTGTTACCCACCCTTCCCCCGCTTTGAGTCCCCAGCCAAGAATTTCAGAAATCCAGGGCACAAAAACTCCAGTGTTTGCGGTCAAGGATTAAAGGCGTGAGGTTGTCTTTATTTAAGCTGTTCCGCTCTCTTCGGGTTTGCACAGAAATGTAAGTCTGGGAGCAACGCAAGTGGGAACCCAGGCAAGAGGCTTGAGAGCACTTTCCTGAACCCAAACTGCGCGTGTCTTTCCTTGCCCCGCAGGAGGTAAAGAAACGCAAGCGTCTCCGTGCACATATAAAGGAGCCAAGTTGTGACTTGCCAGCGCTGAGATTAAGGGGCAGAAAATAAAACGAATCGCGACCTCGGTCCTGACCCTGCTACAAGCAGCCCCTCTGCTCCCGGGAGCTGTAAATGCTTAAGTAAATAAACCGCAAACCAGAAAAATAAGGGCTTTGGAGCGAGCCGCTCACAAGAAGATGCGCGTCCAAGCGGGGCGCCCTGCAGCAGGTTCTACAGGGGCTTGCGGGGACAAAGTGGATTCAGCTCACTGCTAAGTGATGCCTGGACATCCCGGGCTACCTGCTCAGGCTCCCGCTTTGGGAAGGTGGGCAAGTCGAGCCTCAGATGTGCGTTCATTCTCCAGACATTTCCTGAGAGTGTACCGGGTACCAGGCACCGGGGCATGGTGTGGAGTGTTCTACGGTGTTCCGGATAGGCACTGCCTACCACCTCAAAGGATCTGCTACAACAGCAATAATAATTATTGAGAACTTTGACTTTTTTGAGCCCAGCCCACATGCACTTTTCATGAGTTTTAACAACCCCTGGCTTATTTATTGTCCCTATTTGACAGAGGCACAACTGAGGGCTCAAAGAAATCAGATAAATTCCCAAGATGACACCATCAGTTAAGTAGTGCAGCCTCGATTCCAATTCCAGCCTATAAGTGTACTAAGTCTGTCTTTGGGGAAATCCATCAGTACTACTTTAAATGGCCTCTCTCCCTATTTGGGGAGCAGCCTCTGAGCCCTTGGGCAAGTCATTTTTTTATCTCTTTGCCCTAGTTTTGCCATCGGAGAGGGAGAAAAATCATTAGAATTTGCCAATCTTCTGTCAGGACTGTTTGATACAGAGTCCATAAGCTTGTGGACTTCAGCAACAAATTAGGGGAGCACTATAGCTAATAATTATTACTGACATAATAATGCCCAAACTAATAATAATTATTGGATAATAATAATTTAGATAATAATTGTTGGATTCATGCCATGTGCCAGGCATTATTCTAAGCTCTTCATGTACATTCTCTCATCAAATCCTACTAATGAACATTTTTTTTTTTTTTTACTTATGAGAAAGTTGAGGCATAGAGAGGTTAAGTAACTTTCCCAAAGTCTCACAGGGGGGTAGCCTGTCTTGACTCCCAACCCTTGGTTCTTTTTTTTTTTTTTTTTTTTTGGCTGCCTTAGGTCTTAGTTGTGGCATGTGGGATCTTAGTTTCCCAACCAGGGATCGAACCTATGTCCCTTGCATTTGCAAGGGATTCTTAACCACTGGACCACCAAGGAAGTCTCCCAATCCTTGGTTCTTAACTACTGCCATCCACAGCTTCCCCAATGTGAACAGACACATTGTATTTGTCTGCTTATGTAAGCATTTAATCAGGCAGGAATGGTTATCACTTTCACTCTTGTCTCCTCCTCTTTTTCAACATCATCCTCTGTTTGTTGGACACCACAGCCTTGTGCCTCAAGCCTCAAACTACCAGTCCCATCAGCAAGAAGCTCCCCCAACCTGTCACAAAAAATGAATCTACACCTTACGTATCTGTCCCCTTTCTTCTTTTCCTTCATGAAAACAATCTGTTCCATTTCTAAATGGTTTGTGGCTCTATGTTTTAAATTCAACAAATCATTCTATGCTAACATAACTGGTAGATTATTAAAGGGTGATTATTTCCTGTGCTTCTAACTCAGAAAAACAGTGGGGTTTTAAAGTGGGTTTTCTTAATAAAACCTGGTCATGTCTGAGGACTGGAGTTGGGTAATATTCATCCTCACCATACTGTGGACACCTGACCTTTAACTGTTATCTCCACTGTCTTCCCATCGAGAAGACAAGTTTCATTAAAGGCAGGGACCATCTTTTATTCATGGTTGTATTCCCTACCATCCCTAACTCAGAAAGCCTTAGTCCTTTGTGTATTTTTTACATATGCCAAAAAAAAAAATGTTCATTCTAAAAAGGTGTTTTGACAGGAGGTGTGGCAGGCATGTGGCAAGCTAGATGAACATATTTTCTGGGCACAGACCTTGTAGCCCATTTGCGTCACAGACTGTTTCCTCTACCTGTATGTATGAATAGTCCTTTTCAACATTATGCAACTAACCTCAAGTTCTGGAAGCTACTGGTTCACCAGAAGGTAGTTGTAATAAATTTGCAATGATGCTCAGAAGTTCTCTGTGATGGTGTATGACTGGTGATTGATATCACAATAAAAGGGCCACTGCCCAACTCACCCTCCACTATCCAGAGAGGTAAGGGGGCTTACTAGTCTTAGTTGTATTTTTTTCTAGAAAAATTTTCTAGATCTGTGCTAATACAGTAGCTACTAGACATTTGGGCACTTAAGATGTAGCTATTTGTAACTGAGATGTGAAGAAGGTGTAAAATACACACTAAACTTCAAACACATACGAAAAAAAAATTAAAATATCTCATCAGTATTTTTATATTGATCACATGGTAAAATGATAATATTTGGATATGTGTTAAATTAAGTAACTATTAAAACTAATGTCACCTCACATTGTATACCTTAATGTTACACAATATATAAATTATATTTCAATTTTTAAAAATTATGTTAGATATTTAATTCTATTTAAACAAATACATTTACTAGAGCATTATTTGAAATAAAAAAATGAATGTCATCTGTTTCCTTTTAAACTTTTTTTACTATATTACTACAATATTCAAAATTATGCATAAGGCTTATATCATACACAACTGGACAGTGCTGGTCTAGAGCACCAAGAATCTGATTCTCAAGATCCAATTTGAGATGACGACCAGCCCTGAAAGCTGTCATTTATGACTCTGCCCTTGAAAATGCCCTATGCGGGGATGTAGGAGGGCTTTGCAGTCAGGATACTTTGATAGACTGAGCAGACATATGAAGAACATTCAAAACTAGCACACCAGCTACCCCAGGGAAACCCTGCAAATAGAAACAGATTCTCGTCAGTGGCATTTAGCTAAAAACTGCAACTGAATTAATCTTCGTAGAAGCCCACCCTCAAATGCTACCCTGATTAAGAGAGCAAGATATGCTGGAGAAAGCAAAGATCAGGGGGAAAAAAAAAATGGGTGTGGCCCCCAGCTGCATGTAACTGTGGCTGGTCACAGTTATTTTGATAGAGTGAAGCCAATGGTCCTTGTTCTGCCAACTTCACCAGATCACACAGGTCATTGGACATGAGTGGCTTTGCAAGCTCACCCCAGCTGTACCAAGGCAACGTTGTCAACAAGCATGGAGAAAATGTTGATTGTGATGAAAGAGGACTTACCTCCAAACCAAACTTCAGATTATTAGGGCAATATTAGTCCCCATTTTCTCCCAGGTAAAAGATTGTATTTCGTTGGCCAAAAAGTTCATTTGGGTTTTATCAAAGCATCTTACTTTATTTTTGTGGCGGAAGGATGTACTCACAGCCTTTTTGAGAATCTCAAAACCCACGGACATTTGCCCCAGCACAACACAAATGCTCACAATTTTAGCACCAGTTCTTGGAATTCCTCATAGCAACACCGCCTCCACCACCCCCCGCACTCATTCATAGATACTCCTGCAAGACTAGATTGGCTTTTAGCTTCATCTTTCTGTGACATTGTCTCTCCAACCAGATAAACTCTTTGAAGATAGAGACCAGATCCCTATATTTGGGTAGCATCTACCTCAGCTTTCCATACAGAGTAGGTGCTCAGCATTTACTGGCTAATTCACTATTGAAACCATAAGGATGGCCAGAAGAAATGACCCAGAAACACACAGCAGCCCTATCTGAGATGGAAAAAGTACAGTTGGCATTTGGACAAGAGCAAGAGAGAGAATAATTTGGTACAGAGCTAGGAAAAAAGTGGTGGTAGTTCAGTTGTGTCCATTCTTTGCAACCCTGTAGACTGTAGCCCACCAGGCTCCTCTGTCCATGGAATTCTCCAGGCAAGAATACTGGAGTGGGTAGCCCTTCCCTTCTGCAGGGGATCTTTCCGACCCAGGGATCGAACCAGGGTCACCTGCATTGCAGGCAGATTCTTTTACCATCTGAGCCACCACGAAAGCGTGGAGCTATAGGAAAAGCAAAATGTTTTTCCTGGGCTGAGGCTCTGGGCATCCTCTGAGGCTAAGAGAAGGGACGAACCGGAAGAGGCCCTATAGTTGCTGTCCTATCTCTGGAGTTTAAAAGAGGCTGTTGGGGACTTCCCTGCTGATGCAGAGGTTGAGAGTCCATCTTGCAGGGTAAGGAGCATGGGTTTGATCCCTGGTCAGGGAACTAAGATCTAAGATTCCACATACCATGGAGCAACTAGGCCTGTGCACCACAACTTGAGTCTGTGTGCTGCAACAAAAGATGCTACATGATGCAAGCAAGATCGTGTGTGCACCACTAAGATCCAAGGCAAACAAATAAATACATACATAAATTTACTGTTTGTCAGTAACCTTGCATGTGGAGGGAATATGGGCAAATTGTCAATGATATAAAATCCAGGAGGCAACATTATAGCTATAGAACACAAAAATGAAGTACTTACTACCACTTTAAACTATATGAAAGTGAAAACTATACCATCTCTGATTATTGCTGCCAATATTATCAAGAACCCTGTGAGCAAATCAAAAGCACCATTGCTTTCTTACCCATTATCTTCCTGTGACACATGCAGAACAAAGGCTTTATTATCAACTCAGACATTTCCCTCCATCTCCCACCTCCCATCTGTAAGACTATTATCCTAAACTACTCTGGTAGCCAAGTTAGATCTCGGGACTTGAAGAAACCTTAGGAAAGGCCTTATTATCTTATCCTAGTGTTTGAACTGAAAGGAAATCTGTTTGCCAAAAGAAAAACAGAAAGCTCTTCCTTATAGAAGTACCCAGCTAATACATGTAGAAGGAATAATAAAATTAGAAAATCACCATTTTGCAGCTTCTGCAGTAAACATTTGTTTAGGCAGTATCAATAAATACCAAACTTCCTGGGTAAAATGTTGATGGGGAAAAATAAATTCATATGGTCCGTAAAACTCAGCCTCCGCACTATCCAGTAATTAGAAAGGGGTAAGTGCACCTTTGGGGCTTCCCAGGAGACACTAGTGGTAAAGAACTCCCCTGCCAATGCAGGAGACATAAGGGACAGGTTCAATCCCTGGGTGGGGAAGATCCCCTGGAGGAGGGCATGGCAACCCACTCCAGTATTCTTGCCTGGAGAATCCCATGGACAGAGGAGCTGGCAGGCTACAGTCCATAGGGTTGCAAAGAGTCAAACATGACTGAGCACACATGCATGCAAGTGAACCTTTATAGTGAAGAAATATGGCAATCGCCCAACATTAACCAAGTAATAAAATTTACTATCAAAAATACTGGGACAAGCAAACACTATTTACATCCTGATATGGTTCTATAAGAAGCCCATGATATCACACGTGAAAAATTCTTGCCCAAAATATTTCACCATACAGTCAAACTAACCCAGGATATGGGCATTTCACAAGGCCATTGGTCTAACCTCTTCAAATAAATCCATGTCATGGGGAAAAAAAATAGCAGGATGACTATCTGGATTTTAAAAGACTAAAACATATATTACAACTAAATACTACAACTAAATACAACATGTCACCAGTGACTGGATCCTGAATTGGAAGAAACCAAAAAAATCTATGGAAGATATTTTTCAGCAACTGGAAAAATTTGAATCTAGGTTGTATATTAAAGAATATTGTGAAATTATTGAGGAGGGCCTGACAGCCCACTTCAGTATTCTTGTCTGGAGAATCCCATGGACAGAGGAGCCTGGAGTCGCAGAGTCAGACATGACTGAAGTGACTGAGCACGTGGAATTACTAATTTTCTTGGGTGTGATAATGTTATTGTGGTTAGAGAGGAGAATGCCCTTGTCCTTAGGAGATGTACCCTAGAGTATTTAAAAGTGGCATCTTATGGTCTCTGAAACTTACTCTCAAAACATACATATGTATGCAATCTTAAAAAAATCATGTTTATATATTTGTGCTTGTCTATTTACTCAAAAAATGATCTAAAATCTTGACAAATTTTAGCTATTTCTATGACCATTCTGCTATCATTTCACGGTTACGCTGGAAAACTATTTCATACCTTTGAAGGTGATATTTAAGTGCAACAAATTATTTTTAAATTTCCATTTAGCTTTTTAAGTAAAATGTAAAACAAGTTAGTTACTATAACTAGGCAAATTGGTGTCAAAGGTGTCCAAATTATGAGTAATTCATCGCAATATATCCTTCCTAGGGTTTTTTCAAGTCAACCAGGAAAGCAAAGCAAATGATGCGTAAGAAAAGAGAAGTGGAAAACTTAAGAATTTTTACGGGCTTCATTTTCCCCTTGTCCTGGGAAAGTTATTTAATGATCAATAGACCTGGTCACTAAAGCAAGTACTGAAACCTACTTAATTCAGTTACCAATCAAGCAGAACCTGCAGCTTTTGCATTTCCTGTGTTGCATCAGCATATCCAGACTCAAGAGAGTAAACTACTTCCTTTTGTTCCCACTTAATTTTGTTCCCAGATTTAAAGTAGTATTTTCCTCTAATTGTAGTTTTAGGATATAGGTAATCTGCATCATGAGTTAAACTCAGATGGAGAGTTTGAGGTTAATCCTTTATGAAACAGATCAGTGAGGTGGGGGGGTCAGCCAAGGGGAGTGGGATTGGAGGTGTGGGGGGTCAAATAAAGGAATTTATACAGGAACATTTTATTGACTGCTTAAGTAGCTGGCAGTCAGTACCAAACTGATATTTAATGGGTACGTACGTACTCCAGGACCGGCCTCCCTGGTGCCTCAGTGGTAAAGAACAGGCTTGCCAATTCAGGAGACATGGGTTCGATCCCTGGGTCGGGAAGATCCCCTGGAGGAGGAAATGACAACCCACTCTAGTATTCTTGCCTGGAGAATCCCATGGACAAAGAAGCCTGGTGGGCTGCAGTCCATGGGGTTGCAAAAGAGTGGGACATGACTCAGTGACTGAGCACACACATAATCTATCTACTGAGTTCTATACTGGGCATTGAGAAGGGAGGGAAAAACTGAGTAGAATACAAAGTGTTTTGCTGTCTGCTCTTCTTCTTTTTTAATATTTATTTACTTATTTATTTATTTGAGGGCTTCCCTGATAGCTCAGTTGGTAAAGAATCTGCCTGCAACGCGGTTCAATTCCTGGGTTGGCAAGATTCCCTGGGCAAAGGCTAGGCTACCCACTCCAGTATTCTTGGACTTCCCTTGTGGCTCAGCTGGTAAAAAATCCGCCTGCAATGTGAGAGACCTGGGTTCCATCCCTGGGTTGGGAAGATCCCCTGGAGAAGGGAAAGGCTACCCACTCCAGTATGCTGGCCTGGAGAATCCCATGGACTACAGTCCATGAGACTGCTGACTCGGACACGACTGAGCAACTTTCACTTTCACTTTCAGGTGGTACTAGTAGTAAAGAACCTGCCTGTCAATGCAGGAGACATAAGAGATGCAGGTTCGATCCCTCGGTCAGGAAGATCTCCTGAAGGAGGGCATGGCAACCCACTCTTGCCTGGAGAATCCCATGGACAGAGGAGCCTGGTGGGCTACAGTCCCATGTGGTCTCAAAGAATCAAACAACTGAAGTCACTTAGCAGCATTTATTTATTTAGCTTTGCTGGGTCTTAGTTGCAGCATGTGGGATCTAGTGCCCAGACCAGGGATCAACCTGGGGCCTCTGGATTGGGAGTGTGGGGTCTAAGCTTCTGGACCACCAGGGAAGTCCCTGTTTTTTTCTTTATCATTACCTTCCTTCCAAAGGAATTTCAGACTTTCAAAGGCAGAATTTGAGGGTAACAAATAGGAAGTCTGGCTGCTTTTTAACCATAAGTTGTAGCCCTCAGATGGTTTTTCACCCCATTTCTTTCGTTGTTCTTCTCTCCAGTAATATTTTGCAGACCCAGCAGTTGTGACTGAGATTGTCTTGATGCTGTCCATGTCCTCTGGCCTTCTTTAATTACTTTACTACCATTGAGGGTGGTGAACTGATTAAAGAAGAGAATACTTCTCCCTTGATAAATATGCACATTATCAAGATGATCCTTTGTCATGGAAACACTTATATTGAATATAATATAACAAGTGAAGGAGAGGAATAGCTTCTTGTGAGAAGTTTCTCCATTCAACTCTCCCTCAAACAAACCCTTTAAATTACATTTATAACTGCTACTTAGGGGTATGAGGAGGAAGCAGTACATTTATTTTAGAGGCAGTCAAAATCTCACTCAATACCTTAGGTACTGTGAGAAGTATTAATAGATGAAACTGACAATCTTTGATGCCAATGAGCAATTCTATACAGCTAAGTGTTCTCTAGAACAAAAAATTCAACAAGCATATAGTACTCCCATCATCAAAAATAAATAAAGATTTGTGAAAGAGAAAGATTATTGTTTACAAAAGAATACCATTCATAGGAAAAGCAAGGCCATTCTGAATTTCCAGATATACTGTTTTCTATCTGAATGAAAAAGAACAACATATATTATGGCTCCATGAAAATAATTCCATACAGCAACAAGTAACAGATCTGATCTTTTCAAAAAATGATTCCAGTAAGGATTTACTAATTTTTTTTCTTTTTAAAAAAGTATTTATTTACTAGGCTGTACCGGGCCTCTTAGTTGCAGCCTGTGAACTCTTAGTTGTGGCATTGTGGGATCTATTTTCCCAACCAGAGATCGAACCTGGTCCCCAGCATTGGGCGTGCAGAATCTTAGCCACTGGACCACCAGAGAAGTCCCTACTAATTATTTTTAACTTGTACAAAACTGAATGATCATTTGACCTTCTGAAAGACCAAAATGTCTGAGTTCACCCGGTTTTGAAAAAGTTCACTTTGCTTGAGAAGTAGGGTGAAAAGTTGCTATTATAAAGATATTATGTCTGTTGCCCTTGATTTTTTTTTAAAAAAGAAGTGTACATTCTGACCTCAAATCAGTATTAGAAATTAGGTTCTTACATTAAATTAGCCTTTATTTCTTTTCCACTTAACTTATTTTCAGAACATGATCACAAGGGAAGAGGCACCAATATTAAAAAGGAAAAGAGAAAAAAAGACTTCTTATAATGCTAACCTATTTTGGAACCATGTTTTGAAGCCATAGAGTGGCACTTGGTGACATGTCATTCCACATTCAAAATAAAAGAGGGGAAATACTGTCATGTGTTTGATGAAATAATTCTTAATCAGCAAGAAATTAAATTTTGATTAATTTAATTAAATTATAATTTCAAATTATAATTTAATTATAATCTTACTTATATTATTAAATTATAATATAATCTTAAATTATATTATAATTTAAATTATAATATTAAATTATATATAATTAAATTATAATTTAAATTATAATCTTATTTTTTGTTACTATCTCATTTAAAATGTAGTGAAAGCAGAAAAATCATGGGGAAATGAGGGAACAGTAGAGTTTGCCTTAAAAGTCTATGTGCAGGGTGCAGGGGGAGGGGAATGAGGTCATAGGTTCCCTTCATTCTCCCATACAGAAGAAGCCTGTTTGGGAAGTTTGGGAAACTTTTCACTCATAGGATGCAACACCCTGCTAGAAACATGTGCTTCTTTCTCAAAATTGTTTCGGCTATTCAGGGTCTTCTGTGGTTCCATACAAATTTAAGAGTATTTGTTCTAGTTTTCTGAAAAAATGTCATTGGCATTTTGATAGAAGTACATTGACTCTGTAGATTGCCTTGGAGAGTATGGTCATTTTAACACTGTTAATTCTTCCAATTCATGAGCATGACAGATCTTTTCTCTGTTTGGATTGTTTTCAATTTCTTTCATCACTGTCTTACAGTTTTCCAAGAACAGGTCTTTTACCTCTAAGGATGGATCTATTCCTAGGTGTTTTATTCTTTTTGATACTATTAAATATGTGCTTGTTTTATTAATTTCTTTTTCTGACAGTTGTTCGTATATGGAAACAGCAGAAATTTCTTAATACTAATTTTGTATCCTGTATCTTTACCAAAACTGATGTTCTTTAGATTTAAATAAAGAAACAGAGAGATATTGGTAAGTGACGGTGAGGCCTAAATTTTCAAGGTCACAGGGGTTGGAGCAGCACTGTGTAAATCAAAGTGATGAGGTTTGTAAAAATAACTAAGAGAGAACAGAGGGGAATGCAGAGGAGATGCTCAACAGAAAGTAGGATCCTGGGAGTGAAGTTGAGGGTGCCCAATATCTAGAACTGTCTAAAGTCCTGATCATTTCCTTGTCTAATCCCAAGCCATTCGTAGCCATGTAATGGGCAACCACCACTGTGTGGGGCAGTGTCACCAAGTAACAAATAGCAGAGGTGCTACCATCACACTGCAGAAATCCAAGTCCCACTTTCCAATCCCAGTAGTCCACTTACAAGCCCCATGACTCTGGGCAAGACCTGTATTGGCCCCTTTCCAGATAAGTAATTTACCCAAACTCTCAAGACTCAATTGCCCCATTGGTCCAATTTGTATCATTATAGAACCTCCCCCATTGCCTTGAAAGTGAAGGTAAAAGTCGCTCAGTTGTGTTCAACTCTATACAGTCCATGGAATTCTCCAGACCAGAATACTGGAGTGGGTAGCCATTTCCTTCTCCAGGGGATCTTCCCAATCCAGGGATCGGACCCAGGTCTCCTGCATTGTAGGCAGATTCTTTACCAGCTGAGCCACAAGGGAAGCCCAAGAATATTGGAGTAGGTAGCCTGTCCCTTCTCCAGCAGATCTTCCTGACCCAGGAATCAAACTGGGGTCTCCTGCATTACAGGTGGATTCTTTACCAACTGAGCTCTCAGGGAAGCCCTATCTAGGTGCTCAGCACATAGTAAATACTCAAGAGATTATTAGTTAATGCTCCAGTCTACTATTCTCATTATTAATGCAACTTTACTGCTTGCACACAAAGGCATTTAATCAAATAAGCTGGTATGCAAAGCCATGTACACAGTGAAGTCCTTTAGTTGAAAAGTAGTTTCTATAAAAGGATACTTGATAGTGGAATTTTTTTTTTCTTTTTGGCCACTAGGCTTGTGGGATCTCAGTTCCCCAACCAGGGATTGGATCCAGGCCCTCAGCATTGAAAGCACGGAGTCTTAACCCCTAGACCATCAGGGAATTCCCAGTAGTGGAAATTTTACAAAGGATTGGTCTACTCACTCTTTTCTCTTGCTGATAAGGGAACAGACATCTAAAGATTCAATGACCCTTCCAGTTCACAGAGATACACAGAGGCCATGTGGGGTTGAGAAGCCATGCTTCGTGACCCTACGCGGGACCTCAGTCCACTAACGCAGATATCTAAGACTGAAACTACTAAATTAATATAGCAAAACTGCTATCTATTCTCTTAACCAGCTCTTTATTGTCAGCTTTAAAACAGAAGCCAAGATTACAGTTCTAATGCTATTTACTTCTAATTGTGTCAATTTTATTATATACATTATATTAAATCCACTATTTATTTTATTTAGGTTTTATTCCATTGAGCTCTTGGCTTGTCCATTAATAGGGCCAAGTTCCAACAGGAAAGAGACACTTTTCCATGGTGAAATCACAAGAATGTCCTGAATTTCCAACTGTTTTTTCTGTTGCTGTGACCCAGAGAAAAAATTCCTCAAAGAACAACAGTGGAGTCATTCCACGAGTTTTTTTTTTTTTTCCACATGACAGTAATGCAAATTATCCTAGAAATGGGAGGATAAAAAGCTCAAAATCCTTACTTTTTTTGGTCAGATTTCCCAGGGGAGCAAGTATGACACAGTTCCTTTTTCTTTTCTGCAATTATTTTCTAATTAATTTGCTCCTGGTCCAGTTTAATTTTATTCATTCCTATGGCTATTGCATCATACCCAAATGAGCTTCCTCTTTCTATTGTTAGACAAACTTTCTCAAAATATTTTAAAATTTGCTGCTTCCTCTCTGTTCTGTGGGTGAAGCCTTTTATTCAGACACTTCCCTCTGAGTCCTCTTGAGATATAAAGTTTAATGATAATCCGTGGGTAGGAGACTTGGAGAAAGTTTTGACAGTTGTAGGAGGACAGTTTGTGAGGTGACATTTATTGTGTGCTACTGGCTTATCTACGGATGTGCCTCTGGTGTCTGCTATGCTAGACTTAGTAAGTTGTCATTAATAATAATGATGATGATGATAAACCCATTGTAATAGAGACCATTTACAGAGGTCTTTTTAAAAATTTTATTTATTTTTGGCTGGGCTGCCTCTTCATTGCTGCTCAGGCTCTTCTCTAGTTGCAGCAAGTAGAGGCTACTCTCGAGTTGCGGTGCATGGGCTTCTCATTGCGGTGGCTTCTCTTGTTGCTGAGCACAGGCTCTAGGGCTTGGGCTTCAGTAGTTGCGGTTCTCAGGCTCTACAGCACAGGCTCAGTAGCTGGGGTGCAAACGATTAGTTGCTCTCAGCATGTGGGATCTTCCCGGACCAGGGATCGAATCTGTTATCTCTTGCATCAGTAGGCAGACTCTTTACCACTGAGCCACTATGGAAGCTCCTACTATGTGTTAAGTGCTTTACCCAGAGCATTCTAGTTAATCCTCATCGCAGTCCTAAAGTGTGGATTTTCTAACTCTATTTCATAGATGCATACCAAAACTTAAATAAGTTGCCCAAGATCCTTCAACTTGTAAGCAGCAAGGGCTGTCTGAGCCCTAAGCTCTTACTCATTACATTCATATTTCTCAAACTGTGGTTCTCAGAACAGCAGTAAGAGCAGTACCGGGGCAATTGTTAGAAGAGATCTGGCGCGTTCAGGGCGGTCTGCCAGCCACAGGCCGGGGAAATTGTTACAAATGCAAATTCTCCTGCTGTATCCCAGATCTGCTGCATCAGAAATGCAGGGAGTGGGGCCCAGTAGTCTGTGTTTTAAGCAGCTCTCTGAGTGATTCTGATGGATGCTAAAGGTAGAGTATCAGCTGCAGCATTCTGGGTTTCATAGCAGTGGTCCCCAATCTTTTTGGCACTAGGGAGCAGTTTTGGGGAACACAATTTTTCCCCACACCACGGCAGAGGAGCTGGTTTGGGGAGGATCACATCACATTCACTGTGCACTTTATTTATATTATTATTACATCAGCTGCACCTCAGATCATCATGTGTTAGAGTCCAGAGATTCTAACACTAGGCATCACACCTATAATGAGGGAATTGGGAGGTTTTCTGGGAAGTGACTCCAGGCACTCTGGGTTGGTTGCCTGGTCAGGGGTTGGCTGGGATCTGTGGGCTCCTGTCTCTCACAGGGATGTCTCGGACTGTTCCTGATTCTAGAGGCCCCCAGATCTCCAGGGGCTGGGTGGTTGGCCTTTCTCTGAATTCCCCTCAGAAGCCAGCATCTGAGCTCAAACTGCCTGTGCCTGAACCCTAAATGGTTATCATCACCCTCCAGTTCCTGCCCTGATCCCATGCAAAACCACTCTCACACTTTTCTAGTGACAAGGGAGAGGAGTGAGTGTGAATGTTGAGGGGCAGACTCCTGCTAGTGCTCAGACTCACCATGGTCCAACTGTGTCCCCAGCCAAAGCACACGGTCTGACTCTTCAGAGGATGCCCCATGCACCGGCTGACCTTCTGCTGTAATCCCAGATTGCTTCCAGTGATAATGCTGGAACTGAAATATGTGTTAATGTTAGTTTCCTATTGCTGCCATAAAAAAATGATTACAAACTTAGTGACTTACTTAACACAGATTTACTATCTTAGGGTTTCACAGGTCAGAAGATCAGTAAGGGTCTCAATGAGCCAAAATCAATGTCCCTTTCTTCCTTTCTGGGGGCTCTATAGGAAAATCTGTTCTCTTCTGTTCTCTGCAGGAAAATCTGTTCCCTTCCAATGGCTGCCCACTGGAAGATGGTCCGTTTCTTCACCTTGGACATCAATAATGTTGCATCTCTCTGGACCCTTCTTCCCTAGTCACATCTTCCTCTAACCACAGACATGAAGAGTTCTGCTCACCTATGTGATCAGACTGAGCAGGGCTATCTCCCCATCTCAAGGACCTTAATTTCATCACATTTGCAAGATCCCCTTTGCCACATAAGGTAACATATTTATAGATTCTGAGATTATGATGTGGACATCTCTGGGGCCATTACTCTGCCTACCAGTTTCCTCTTGTAGCACAGGGCACAATATTCTTTTTTAGAGACTGCAGTTGCAAATTGCATGAGATAGGAATATGGAGAGAAAATGAATTCATATATCATTTAGAGGACTAAACAAGCCACGTTTCCTTGATCCAAGACCATTTACTGAAATAAATATCCCTGCTTTGAAAATATTTTTTTGAGGGAAAAGGAAGTCCGACCATATTATAGGTATCCCTAGCTCACAAAATATATCCAGAATTCAGAAACAGTACAGTGGGATGGAAATATGTCACAAAATCAAAGGATACCATAATAATATCAATTAGCGTCTACTTCTCTTTTTATACCTGAATATTTGGTCTCAGTAAGATATGATTATGAAGTAGACAAGGTAGGAGATTGAGGCACATAGACGCTTAATGACTAAATTTAAGTTTCCTAAACAGATGCTAGGACCCAAAGCCAATCTTCGGGTCTGATGCTGGTGTCCCAGCACGTGAGGCATGTCTTTACAGAGAGATATTTCCTCAGTGATCAACGAGCTTTGGGTCACAGACCCCTGGGGAACCAGTAATTAAAAGTATTGTGAGTTCATTCAGATGTTAAGCATTGCCTGAAGCTTGAAAAGGTAATGTATTTCTGAACCTTTCAAATATATACAGGAACTGTTATGACTGAATATGCCGTTTCCTTTGCTAATGTACTGCCTTGAGAGAAGCATCCTGACGTTTCATTTTCCAAATTAAGTGGGGTACTAAAAGTAAAATTCCCACTGTATGAGCATCTGAAATAGAAATACATGTTTACCTTTTTCTTGAAAAAGTTGTGAATCATTTTTCTTCTTCACTTCTTTTAACTTTCCATCTTTACAACTAGGAGGGTCAACCAGATGGATATAACAGTACCTCCATTCAATAGTTATATGACAATCCATTTTAATTCATCCAACAAGAATTTCTTGTATATCCACTAGGTGTTAAGCAAAATTCCAGGCATGGAGGCTACAGCAGAAAAGAAAACACAAAAATTCTTGCCCTTGTGGAATTGACATTAAAACCCTTAAAACAAGTGAAATACTTAGAACATTGCTTGGTTCTGAGGAATAGCTGGAGAATTATTAGTTCTCATGATTATTATAATTATCAAGTTATGTAATATCTAAAAATGAGCATTCTAAAGTTGTTTTTTTTTTTTAAATAGGACACATTCCTCTGTATATTTAGATAGGAGAAATGAGAAGTCCAAAGAGGCAGAAACATTTTGCCGTGGGGTTCTTTCATTAAGCATTCTTTAGCATCATCATGTGGTGAAACCACTGACTTGGAAAGCCTGTTAACTGAGGCTTATTTATTTCTTTGTGACCTTGCTGCTCAGCTTGCAGGTTGTTAGTTCCCCAACCAGGGACTGAACCCCAGGCCTCTGCAATGGAAGCACCAAGTCCGAATCACTGGACCACCAGGCAATTCCCTAACCGAGGCTTAAAAAGTTTTGCTAGTTTGTGCTGCGGCCAATGAAAAAATTTATACAGAGAGAACTTTATGTGTTTTTTTTTTCTTTTTTTTTTTCTTGTTTAAGTTGTTTCATCTCGCTTCTCTCCCTCCTTCAGAGCTAACTGATGATGTGCACTAGTGATGAGGACACGGACACCAGCCTGCTCAGGACTCTTGGTGTCCCCATCACTGCAACTCCGCCTCACCCAGCTCTGACTGCGGCTAACACTCAGGGTGTCTGTATTTCCCCTTCAGCCGTCACAAAGAGGAAGCCTGGTTCGCCCAGCTGCTCTTTCTCCGGCCACAGCCCCACTGCAGGCCCACAGGAGTATATGGTTTATCTGTAAGTAAGCCACGTTGCCATCCCAAGTCACATCAGTGGCAACCGGAAGTTCAGGCAAAAGCGTTGTGGGCACCAATACCACTTACAGCAACGACTGGTGGGCCACCCTCCGACTCAGGAGGTCTTGAGGTGGGATCCAGGAATTTGCACTGCTAATAAGTTCCCTCCAAACGCTATTGACTCTGCTGGTGAATCTTGTGTGTTTGTGTGTAGCAGATATATATATTCTTCTTTATCCATTGCCGATGTTCACTATGGTTGCTTCCATATCTCGGCCATTGTAAATAATGCTGCTATGAACTTTTCTCAGTAGTATTGTTGACTTTTTCAGCTGTATACCCAGGAGTTGACCTATTTCAAATCCTGAAAGATGATGCTGTGAAATCGCTGCCTCAATACATCAGCAAATTTGGAAAACTCAGCAGTGGCCACAGGACTGGAAAAGGTCAGTTTTCATTCCAATCCCAAAGAAAGGCAATGCCAAAGAATGCTCAAACTACCACACAATTGCACTCATCTCACACACTACCAAAGTAATGCTCAAAATTCTCCAAGCCAGGCTTCAGCAATACGTAAATGGTGAACTTCCAGATGTTCAAGCTGGATTTAGAAAAGGCAGAGGAACCAGATATCAAATTGCCAACATCTGCTGCTACATCGAAAAAGCAAGAGAGTTCCAGAAAAACATCTATTTCTGCTTTATTGACTATGCCAAAGCCTTTGACTGTGTGGATCACAATAAACTGTGGAAAATTCTGAAAGAGATGGGAATACCAGACCACCTGACCTGCCTCTTGAGAAACCTGTATGCAGGTCAAGAAGCAACAGTTAGAACTGGACATAGAACAACAGACTGGTTCCAAATAGGAAAAGGAGTATGTCAAGGCTGTATATTGTCACCCTGCTTATTTAAATTATATGCAGAGCGCATCATGAGAAACGCTGGGCTAGAGCTTCATAAGCTGGAATCAAGATTTCTGGAAGAAATATCAATAACCTCAGGTATGCAGATGACACCACCCTTATGGCAGAAAATGAAGAGGAACAGAAGGGCCTCTTGATGAGACTGAAAGAGGAGACTGAAAAAGTTGGCTTAAAGCTCAACATTCAGAAAACTAAGATCATGGCATCTGGTCCCATCACTTCATGGGAAATAGATGGGGAAACAGTGGAAACAGTGGCTGACTTTATTTTTTTGGGCTCCAAAATCACAGCAGATGGTGATTGCAGCCATGAAATTAAAAGACGCTTACTCCTTGGAAGGAAAGTAATGACCAACCTAGACAGCATATTAAAAAGCAGAGACATTACATTGTCAACAAAGGTCCATCTAGTCAAGGCTATGGTTTTTCCAGTGGTCATGTATGGATGTGAGAGTTGGACTAGAAAGAAAGCTGAGTGCCGAAGAATTGATGCTTTTGAACTGTGGTGTTGGAGAAGACTCTTGAGAGTCCCTTGGACAGCAAGGAGATCCAACCAGTCCATCTTAAAGGAGATCAGTCCTGGGTGTTCATTGGAAGGACTGATGTTGAAGCTGAAACTCCAATATTTTGGCCACCTGATGCAAAGAGCTGATTCATTTGAAAAGACCCTGATGCTGGGAAAGATTGAGGGCAGGAGGAGAAGGGGACAACAAAGGATGAGATGGATGGATGGCATCACCGACTCGATGGACATGGGTTTGGGTGGACTCTGGGAGTTGGTGATGGACAGGGAGGCCTGGCGTGCTGAGTGAGGTTCAGGGGGTCGCAAAGAGTCGGACATGACTGAGCGACTGAACTGAACTGAGCTGAACTGAACCCAGGAGTAGCATTTCTGGACCATATAATAATTCAACTTTTAGATTTTGAGAACCTTCCAAACTACTTTCCACAGTGGCTGCAGCAATTGACATTTCCACCAACAGTGTTTAAAGGTGAACTTTTCTCCATATCCTTGCCAACATTCCTATCTGTGTTCTCTTTGATGATACCCATTTTGATGAGATCAGACCAGTTAATCCTGAAGGAAATCAATCCTGAACGTTCACTGAAAGGACTGATGCTGAAGCTGAAGCTCCAATACTTCTAGGAGTTTCATGGCTTCCAGTCTTAGTTTTAGGTCTTCAATGCATTTTGAGTTTATTTTTGTATACGGTGTTAGAGAAGGTTTTAATTTCACTCAGACTGGAAAAACCGAGGGCCAAAATCATGGTGCAGGGATATCTAGGTGGAAGCCCTTGAGAAATGTGGCTTTGCAGACTTCCCTGAGCTTCAGAGCCTGCTGAGAACTAGTATTGAGTATGGAGAAGCAACAGTTCACACTGATGTAGGAAGACCCTGAAGGACTCTTTGCCCCAGGCACTGCCCCCACCCTCTTGCCTGCCAGGCATTATGCTTGTTAAGTCTCACTATGGCCAAAGTGAAGAAAAGCTGGGTCTCATGAAGAAGAAAAGAGATTTAACTCTAAAGGAGATGCAAGAATTAACTGGCAGAGTGGAGAAGTTAGAATCCCTCAGGCATTGTCAGTGGGAATGTAAACGGGTATAGACACTTACGAAAACAATTTGGCAGCTTCCTCAAGAGGTCAGACACAGAATTACCATATAACCAAACAATCCCATTCCTAGTATATATCTAAGAGAAATGAAACATATGTCCACACAAAACTTGTATACAAATGTTCATAGGCTATTCAAAGCAGCATTATTCATAATAGCTAAAAAGTGGAAACAATCCAAATGTCCATCATCTGATGAATAGATAAATTAAATTTGGTATTTTGGCCATAAAAAGGAAAGAAGTGCTGACTTGTGTTACAACATGGAGGAAACTTAGAAATATTATTCCAAGTGAAAGGAAGCAGGCACAAAAAGCCGCATATTTTATGATCTCATTCACAAGAAAACTCCAGAACAGGCAAGTCGATGGAGACAAAAAGTCGACTGTGTGTTACCCAGGGCTGGGTTGGGGGATGAGGAAATAAAATGACAATTATTGAGGTTTGGAGTTTCTTTGGGGAGGGTGATAAAAATGTTCCAAACTTCAATTGTGGTGATGGTCATATAATAATCTGAATATATGAAAAATCACGAATTACATACTTTATAAAAGGGTAAACAGTATGATGTATGAAGTATAATTCAATAAAGCTATTTTAAAATGAATTAACTAGCGCATATGAACTATAGCCAGGGGAGGCAAACCCTGGGCCGGAACCATGTGGGCGTCTGATTAATGCTCGAAAAAAAAAGAATGGATAGGCAAGAACATACTGACTTGGAAGAACTCACCTTAGACTTGGGATTTCATACCTTGGCAAGGACCCCAGGGACAGGGGCAGACACACTTCTGGAGTGGATCTAGACGCTGTGAGAAATCCGTGGCTAATGTAAGTGAAGGTGAAATGCATGGGTTGCTGAGTCACATGGAAGAAAGGACTTCATAGTTCATGGAAGTAGAGATGCTATTTGGATTTATTCTGAGAGGCTAGAAGACCCACCGGGCACCATATTCCATGGGAAGGTCCTGAGGACATGCTACCTGCCAAGGCAGGCACCGGACAGGGGGGCGCCAGCATCACTCAGCAGTTCAACAGGAGAGGCTCACATTGTCCTGGTCCCAAAGGGAGTATACTCTTTCCCTCCCCAGGAAAGTTTCCAATGGACTACAAGCCACGACTTCTATCAGGCCACTTTGGACTGTTTGTGTTCAGGGGTCACCAGGCAAGACAGGGAGTCTCTAAGTTGGCAGAGAAAATGACCCTGATTAACAGGAAAAGTGTGAGAACAAAGTTACGAACAAAGCTAGTGGAGGTGATGGAATTCCAGTTGAGCTATTTCAAATCCTAAAAGATGATGCTGTGAAAGCGCTGCACTCAAAAAAAAAAAAAAGAAAGAAAGTGCTGCCTTCAATATGCTAGCAAATTTGGAAAACTCAGCAGCGGTCACAGGACTGGAAAAGGTCGGTTTTCATTCCAATCCAAAAGAAAGGCAATGCCAAAGAATGTGCAAACTACCACACAACTGCACTCATCTCACACACTACCAAAGTAATGCTGAAAATTCTCCAAGCCAGGCTTCAACAGTACATGAACCGTGAACCTCTAGATGTTCAAGCTGGTTTTAGAAAAGGTAGAGGAACCAGAGATCAAATTGCCAACATCCGATAGATCATTGGAAAAGCAAGAGAGCTCCAGAAAACACATCTACTTTTGCTTTATTGAATACGCCAAAGCCTTTGACTGTGTGGATCACTGCACACTGTGGAAAATTCTGAAAGAGATGGGAATGCCAGACCACCTGACCTGACTCCTGAGAAACCTGTATGCAGGTCAAGAAGCAACACTTAGAACTGGACATGGAACAACAGACTGGTTCCAAATCAGGAAAGGAGTACGTCAAGGCTGTATATTATCACCCTGCTTATTTAACTTATATGCAGAGTACATCATGAGAAATGCCAAGCTGGATGAGGCACAAGCTGGAATCAAGATGGCCGGGAGAAATATCAATAACCTCAGATATACAGATGACACCACCCTCATGGCAGAAAGCAAGGAAGAACTAAAGAGGCACTTATGAAAGTGAAAGAGGAGAGTGAAAAAGTTGGCTTAAAGCTCAACATTAGGAAAACCAAGATCATGACATCTGGTCCCATCACTTCATGGCAAACAGACGGGGGAACAGTGGCAATAGTGACAGACTTTTTTTGCGGGGGGCGGGGAGGCTCCAAAATCACTGCCGATGGTGACTGCAGCCTTGAAATTAAAAGATGCTTGCTCCTTGGAAGAAAAGTTATGACCAACCTAGACAGCATATTAAAAAGCAGAGACATTACTTTGCCAACAAAGGTCCATCTAGTCAAGGCTATGGTTTTGCCAGTGGTCATGTATGGATGTGAGAGTTGGACTAGAAAGAAAGCTGAGTGCCAAAGAAGTGATGCTGTTGAACTGTGGTGTTGGAGAAGACTCTTGAGAGTCCCTTGGACTGCAAGGAGATCCAACCAGTCCATCTTAAAGGAAATCAGTCCTGAATATTCATTGGAAGCACTGATGCTGAAGCTGAAACTCCAATATTTTGGCCACCTGATGCGAAAAGCTGACTCATTTGAAAAGACCCTAATGCTGGGAAAGATTGAAGGTGGGAGGAGAAGGGGATGACAGAGGATGAGATGGTTGGATGGCATCACTGACTCAATGGACATGAGTTTGAGTAGGCTCCGGCAGTTGGTGATGGACAGGGAGGCCTGGAATGCTGCAGTCCATGGGGTTGCAAAGATTCGGACACTACTGAATGACTGAACTGAAGTGAATCAATGAGTAAGTCAAAAAAATTGATGAGAAATCCCTAGGTGAGAAGGTTGAGCTAGGAATTAGAGTTAAAAGTACAGTTCAGCAATCAAGTTTGTACCTAGAAGAATTTATCTAGAATTTTGCTCACCCTCCAGACTTCCCTGGTGGCTCAGACAGGAAAGAATTTGTCTGCATTGTGGAAGACTGGGTCCAATCCCTGGGTTGGGAAGATCCCCTGGAGGAGAGCATGGCAACCCTCTCTGAAATGCTTGCCTGGAGAATCCCCATGGACACACAAGCCTGGCAGGCTACAATCCATTTCCAACTCCCACTTAAGGTCCTACTGCTGCCTTTCTTTCCCTTTCTGTCTAATGAAGCTGGATTAAAGACTGTGGGCTTGGCAATGTATGTTCACAAGTTAACAGCAAGACTGAAGCAGAGTCAACGAGGGAGATGGGAAAGAGGAAGTAGGTCAGAAGGGTAACAGGGGACCAGCTTGTGTAGGTTCTGGCAAGCTTTTGGGGTTCCCAGTAGGTCAGCGATACAGAACCTGCCTGTAATGCAGGAACCCTTGGAGATGCAGGTTCAATCCCTGGGTCAGGAAGATCCCCTAGAGGAGAGCATGGCAATCCACTCCACTGATCTTGCCTGGAGAATCCCATGGACAGAGGAGCCTGGTGGGCTACAGTCCATGGGGTCACAAAGAGTTGGGCACGAATGAAAAGACTTAGCATGCACACAGTAAGCTTTTACTCTAACTGAAAGGCAGAACTATTACACAGTTGTGTGTGTGTGTGTGTGTGTGTATGAATATTTATTTATTTAGGTGCACCTGGTTTTTGTTGCAGCGCATGGGCTCTTCGATCTTCACAGTGGCCTTCGGGATCTCCTAGTTGTGGCAGGTGAACTCTTAGAAGCACGTGGGATCTGTTTCCCTGACCAGGGATCAAATCCAGGATGCCTGCATTGGGAGTGTGGAGTCTCAGGCACTCGAACCCCAAGGAAGTCCTCATTATACAGTTTTGAGATGGTATCTCACACTTTTCCTGTTCACTTTAGTTCAGTCGCTCAGCCCTGTCCAACACTTTGTGACCCCATGGACTGTAGCATGCCAGGCCTCCCTGTCCATCACCAACTGCCGGAGCCTACTCAAACTCATGACCATTGAGTCAGTGATGCCATCCAACCATCTCATCCTCTGTCATCCCCTTCTCCTCCCACCTTCAATCTTTCCCAGCATCAGGGTCTTTTCAAATGAGTCAGCTTTTTTGCATCAGGTGGCCGAAATATTGGAGTTTCAGCTTCAGCATGAGTTCTTCCAATGAATATGCAGGACTGATTTCCTTTAAGATGGACTGGTTGGATCTCCTTGCTGTCAAAGGGACTCTCAAGGCCCAAAGCAATCTATAGATTCAGTGCAATCCCTATCAAGCTATCAATGGTATTTTTCACAGAACTAGAACAAATAATTTAACGATTTGTATGGAAATACAAAAAAACCTCGAATAGCCAAAGTAATCTTGAAAAAGAAGATTGGACCTGGAGGAATCAACCTGCCTGACTTCAGACTATACTACAAAGCCACAGTCATCAAGACAGTATGGTACTGGCACAAAGACAGAAATATAGATCAATGGAACAGAATAGAAAGCCCAGAGATAAATCCACGAACTTATGGACACCTTATCTTCGACAAAGGAGGCAAGGATATACAATGGAAAAAAGACAACCTCTTTAACAAGTGGTGCTGGGAAAGCTGGTCAACCACTTGTAAAAGAATGAAACTAGAACACTTTCTAACACCATACACAAAAATAAACTCAAAATGGATTAAAGATCTAAATGTAAGACCAGAAACTATAAAACTCCTAGAAGAGAACATAGGCAAAACACTCTCCAACATAAATCACAGCAAGATCCTCTATGACCCACCTCCCAGAATATTGGAAATAAAAGCAAAAATAAACAAATGGGACCTAGTTAAACTTAAAAGCTTTTGCACAACAAAGGAAACTATAAGCAAGGTGAAAAGACAGCCCTCAGATTGGGAGAAAATAATAGCAAACGAAGCAACAGACAAAGGATTAACCTCAAAAATATACAAGCAAGTCCTGAAGCTCAATTCCAGAAAAACAAATGACCCAATCAAAAAATGGGCCAAAGAACTAAACAGACATTTCTCCAAAGAAGACATACAGATGGCTAACAAACACATGAAAAGATGCTCAACATCACTCATCATCAGAGAAATGCAAATCAAAACCACAATGAGGTACCATTACACGCCAGTCAGGATGGCTGCTATCCAAAAGTCTACAAGCAATAAATGCTGGAGAGGGTGTGGAGAAAAGGGAACCCTCTTACACTGTTGGTGGGAATGCAAACTAGTACAGCCGCTATGGAGAACAGTGTGGAGATTTCTTAAAAAACTGGAAATAGAACTGCCATATGACCCAGCAATCCCACTTCTGGGCATACACACCGAGGAAACCAGATCTGAAAGAGACACGTGCACCCCAGTGTTGATTGCAGCACTGTTTATAATAGCCAGGACATGGAAGCAACCTAGATGCCCATCAGCAGACAAATGGATAAGGAAGCTGTGGTACATATACACCATGGAATATTACTCAGCCATTAAAAAGAATTCATTTGAATCAGTTCTAATGAGTGGATGAAACTGGAGCCCATTATACAGAGTGAAGTAAGCCAGAAAGATAAAGACCAATACAGTATACTAACGCATATATATGGAATTTAGAAAGATGGTAACGATAACCCTATATGCAAAACAGAGACACAGATGTACAGAACAGACTTTTGGACTCTGTGGGAGAAGGCAAGGGTGGGATGTTTCGAGAGAACAGCATCGAAACATGTATACTATCAAGGGTGAAACAGATCACCAGCCCAGGCTGGGTGCATGAGACAAGTGCTCAGGGCTGGTGCACTGGGAAGACCCAGAGGGATCAGGTGGAGAGAGAGGTGGGAGGGGGGATAAGGATGGGGAATACATGTAATCCATGGCTGATTCATGTCAATGTATGGCAAAAACCACTACAATATTGTAAAGTAATTAGCCTCCAACTAATAAAGATAAATGGAAAAAAAAAAAACAAAGAGTCTTCTCCAACACCACAGTTCAAAAGCATCACTTCTTTGGCACTCAGCTTTCTTTATAGTCCAACTCTCATATACATACATGACCACTGGAAAAATCATAGCTTTGACTAGGTGGACCTTTGTTGGCAAAGTAATGTCTCTGCTTTTTAATATGCTGTCTAGGTTGGTCATAACTTTTCTTCCAAGGAGCAAGCATCTTTTAATTTCAAGGCTGCAGTCACCATCGGCAGTGATTTTGGAGTCCAAAAAAATAAAGTCTGTCACTGTTTTCACTGTTTCCCTGTCTATTTGCCATGAAGTGATGGGACTGGATGCCATGATCCTAGTTTTCTGAATGTTGAGCTTTAAGCCAACTTTTTCACTCTCCTCTTTCACTCTCATCAAGAGGCTCTTTAGTTCTTCTTCACTTTCTGCCGTAAGGGTGGTGTCATCTGCATATCTGAGGTTATTGATATTTCTCCCAGCAATCTAGATTCCAGCTTGTGCTTCCTCCAGCCCAGTGTTTCTCATGATTTACTCTGCATATAAGTTAAATAAGCAGGGTGATAATATACAGCCTTGACGTACTCCTTTCCTGATTTGGAACCAGTCTGTTGTTCCATGTCCAGTTCTAAGTGTTGCTTCTTGACCTGCATACAGGTTTCTCAAGAGGCAGGTCAGGTGGCCTGCTTTTCCCATCTCTTTTAGAATTTTCCACAGTGTGCCGTGATCCACACAGTCACAGGCTTTGGCGTATTCAATAAAGCAAAAGTAGATGTGTTTTTCTGGAGCTCTCTTGCTTTATCAATGATCTATCCGATGTTGGCAATTTGATCTCTGGTTCCTCTACCTTTTCTAAAACCAGCTTGAACATCTGGAAGTTCATGGTTCACGTACTGCTGAAGCCTGGCTTGGAGAATTTTCAGCATTACTTTGGTAGTGTGTGAGATGAGTGCAGTTGTGTGGTAGTTTGCACATTCTTTGGCATTGCCTTTCTTTTGTATTGGGATGAAAATTGATCTTTTCCAGTCCTGTGGCCACTGCTGAGTTTTCCAAATTTGCTGGCGTATTGAGTGCAGCATTTTCACAGCAAAATCTTTTAGGATCTGAAATAGCTCAACTGGAATTCCATCACCTCCACTAGCTTTGTTCGTTGTGATGCTTCCTAAGGCCCACTTGACTTTGCACTCCAGGATATCTGCCTCTAGGTGAGTGATCACACCATCATGATTATCTGGGTCATGAAGATCTTTTTTGTATAGTTCTTCAGTGTATTCTTGCCACCTCTTCTTAATGTCTTCTCCTTCTCTTAGGTCCATACCGTTTCTGCCCTTTATTGTGCCCATCTTTGCATGAAATTTTCCCTTGGTATCTCTAATTTTCTTGAAGAGCTCTCTAGTCTTTCCCATTCTATTGTTTTCCTCTATTTCTTTGCATTGATCTCTGTGGAAGGTTTTCTTATCTCTCCTTGCTATTCTTTGGAACTCTGCTTTCAAATGGGTATATCTTTCCTTTTTCTCAGCTATTTGTAAGGCCTCCTCGAATTGAGAGAGAAGGTTGATACTTCTGGAGAATCAACAACGTTGCCATCTTTGATAATGACAACTAATAATAGCAAACACTTAAAGGATATTTATTTTTATTTATTTATTTGGTTGCACTGGGGTCTTAGTTGTTATGTGCGATCCAGCTCCCTGATGCGGGATCAAGCCCAGACCCCCTGCAGTCGGAGCTTGGGAGTCTTGGGCACTGGACCACCAGGGAAGTTCCAATGGGAAACTTTTTTTGAGGTATTGTGGAATGCTAAGCCTTGTACATCTTTATCTTATTTAATCTTCATAAACTACATAATAAGATGCTGTTATTATTCCCATTCCTCAGGTGAAGAAATAGTGGCTTAAAAGGTGAATACCTCTTATACGTTGATAGCTTTAAACACAACTCTTTCTGAGTCTAAACATTTGCTTCTCTTTATGAGAAAGTGGTCATGATAAGTGCCATTCACTTTTCCTTAATTAAATAAATATTCACTAAGTGTTTAAGTGCCAGGTCTTGGCACTTTTGCTGATATAATGGTGAACAAATAAGCAGGATACTTGCCTTTCTGAAGCTTATTGCCTAATAGCTGGGCAGGACCATGAATCAAAGGAATTCAGGGCTCAATAGGGCAGCAAGCATGTGTTGAAACTGATGAAGGTAATCTCTGACCTGGAACCTATATTTATGCACAGTTAATATGTAAAACCTTGGATAAAGTATTGACCTTATAGTCTCATTAACTGTAGAATGGGTATAGTAATAGTAGGTTTCTTGACAAGTGGTTGTGATTTCAAATGAGGAAATGTGTGAAAGCTCTCAGCAAACTGCAAAACAGTCAGCAAGTATGAAAGGACTTGAAATATTTTTTTCACTTTTTTCCCAAATGAGATACAACTAACATACGACATTAGTTTCAGGTACAACAGAATGATTCTGTATTTGTACGTATTGCAAAATGGTCACCAAAGAACTTTCCTTCATATTAATAAAAATTCACACATAAACTAGAAAGAATAGAACAATAAACACTCAAAAAACCCCCATAAACCAGCTTTAACAATGACCAAGTCATGGCTAACTGCTTCATCTCTAGCCATCCCCCTATTTACTGGATTTTGAGAAGTAACTCCTTGGCAACAGCATGTCTTTTTATCTATCTATTATCTATTTCCATACATATATCTCAAAGGAAGAGATTATTAAAAAAAAAAAAAAAACATACCTACAGGGACTTCCCTGGTAGTTCAGTGGTTAAGAATCTGTTTGCCAATGTAGGGGACAGGGGTTCCATTCCTAATTCAGGAAGATCACACACGTCATGGGGTAAGTAAGCCCATGAGCCACAACTATTGAGCCTGTGCTCTTGAGCCGGTGCTCTGCAACACCAGAGAAGTCACGGTAATGAGAAGCCCATGCACTGCAACTACAGAAAATGTTCATTCAGCAATGAAGACCCAGTGTGGCCAAAAATAAACTAACAGATAAACAATTTAAAAATAAACATACCCACAAGGGCTTCCCTGGTGGTCCAGTGGTTAAGAATCCACTTTGCAATGTCAGGGATACTGAGTTCCATCCTTGATCCAGGAAGATCCCAAATGCCACGAGGTAACTGAACTGGTGCTTCATAACTACTGAGCCCATGCGACTAGAGTCTGTGCTCCTCAACAAGACAAGGCACCACAATGAGAAGCCTGCACACTGCAACTGGAGAGTAACCCTAACTCTCCACAACTAGAGAAAGCCAACGTGTAGCAACGAAAATACAGCACAACCAAAATAATTATATTAATGTAAAAAAACCCACAAATACCGCTATCACTCTTAAAGAACTAAAAATAAAATTGACAGTAACTCTTAATTTTACAAAATATCATAATTTGACTTAATGGCTATATTTCCCTGGTTGTCCTAAAAAATTTGAGATCAATAGGTCTGAATCCATATTTAGACAAGATTCATATCTATTGCAATTGGCTGAGATTTCATTTTTAACCTATAGGTCCTCTCTTTTAGGTTTTTGTTTTGCCTTTTTCTTTGCCCCCTGAAGAAATTGAGTCCTATAAAACAGTGGTTCTTAAACTTTAGTGTGCACCAGCGTGCTTTATAAATCATCTGGAGAACTTGTTAAAAGCACAGATTGCTGCGTCTGGTCTCCAGACATCCTGATTGAGTACTGAATCTCTAACGAGTTCCCAGGTGATGCTGATGCGGCTGGTCTGGGACAACACGTTGAGAGCCACAGCCTGGATTTCTCTAACTGTATCCCCGGGAGAAGGAAATGGCAACCCACGCCAGTATTCTTGCTCGGGAAATCCCACGGACAGAAGAGCCTGGCGGGGGCTACAGTCAGTCCTTGGGGTGGGAAAAGTGTCAGACCCCACGCAGTGACTAGACAAGGGCGACAACAGCAACGATCCTTTGGAGAGGTTTCCTTCAACACGTTCATCTTCCATTTTCCTGTTAAGTGAAGCTTATTGAGATGCCTACATAACAGTATAATGGTTTAAAAATGAGGGTTTGGGACTTCCCTGGTGGCCCAGGGGTTAAGAATCCACCTTCCCATGCAAGTAACTCTGGTTCCATCCCTGGTCGGGTAACTAAGATACTCCATGGCACAGAGCAGCAAAGTCCAGCGCCACAGCTACTGAGATGTGGGCTTTAGAGCCCGACCTTCAAGAGAAGTCAGCGCTTGGATGAAAAGCCCTTGGCTGCCTGAGGTAACTAGAGAAACCCATGTGCCCAAGAGCCACAACAAAGCACAGCCAGCCAAAATTACGTAAACAAACAAACAAAACCCCCTAAGTTTTAAGGTATGTGTTAGAGATCTAGTGTGGATGGGTTTAAATCTCTTCAGACATTTATTTGCCTTGTAACCTTGGGCAGATCACGTAATTGTTCCGTGAACTCAATATTCAGGGTCCTCCTGAGGAGTAAATGTTCACCTAGTAAAATGTTCACCTAGCCTACTGCCTGGCACATAGTAGTGAAAGTCACTCAGTCATGTCTGACTCTTGTCACCCCATGGACTGTAGCCCGCCAGGTTCCTCTGTCCATGGGATTCTCTAGGCAAGAATACTGGAGTGGGTTGTCATTTCCTTCTCCAGGGGGTCTTCCAGACCCAGCAATTGAACCCATGTCTCCTGCATCGCAGGCAGATTCTTTACTGACTGAGGTAGGAGGGAAGCCTGGCACATAACAAATGCTCAATAAACTTGATTATAATATTTTTTCAACCAAAAGATAATAATGGGGCGCACAGGCTGCGGAAGCTCATGACTTCTGGGCTTTTGTTGTTTTTACGTAAGCAGAGCCAAGGAGGAAGGCTCTAAAGGAGACCTACCTGGAGAGAAGTGGAGAGAGGACAAACTCTCCAGGCCACTTCCTAACTCAGCCTGGGGCTTGGCCCCTTTAAGGAGGGCGGGGACACGTGACCTACAGGGTCACATGGCTCGCGGGACAACATGGCTGCGCCCGCGCTAGGGCCAGCTCGAGGATGCGGCGCCGGGCTCATTCTTGTCCTCTTGTTGTCGCTGTTCTTGCTGCTAGGCTGGGCGGCGCGGGGCGAAGAGGCTGGGCCTGAGGCAGGCGCGCCGTCCCTCGCGGGCTCCTGCGGTTGTGGCAATCCCCAGCGGCCCGGGGCCCAGGGAAGCTCGGCAGCCGCGCACCGATACTCGCGGGAGGCAAACGCCCCGGGCTCGGTCCCCGGAGGGCGTCCATCCCCGCCCACCAAGGTGCTCTCTCGATTCCCTGATGATGGGTGGGGGTCGCCAGGTTCCTCGACAGGGATGGGATGGGTAAACCAAGTGGTTGGAGGAGGGCAAGTAAAGATTAAATCACAACGCCAAGACGCGCACTGGTCGATCTAGTTTGATGAGAAGTTCCTCCGCCCTCCAAAACAGCTGGGTCTTGGGGTTCTGCGTAATTCTGAGCATTAGGTAGTGGTTTGAGGACAGTTGTCTCTCCTTTTCTTGTCTGTCATTTCCTACTTCCTCTTCCTTCAACCCTATCTTCTTGACGAGGTTCTCAGAATTTTAAGTTAGACAGACGTAGGTTTAGACTTCCCAGATGGTGCCAGGGTTATGAATCCATCTGCCAATGCAGGAGATGGGGTTTGATCCCTGGGTTGGGAAGATCCAGTGAAGTAGGACCTGGCAACCCATTCCAGTATTCTTGCCTGGAAAATTCCATGGACAGAGAAGTCCTAGGCTCTTCTCATTGTAAAGGAATCAGGACACTGGGTGTCAGTATCTATAACACTGTTGTATATTTACCAGTAGTCTCTTACTGTAGATTCTGTTTCTTGAGTACTTGTCCTATTTATTCTGCTGTCCCTAGCACTGTAGCAGATGTGAAGAACTAAGTAAAACAGTAGTAGTAGTTGTTGTGGTCGAGTTGCTAAGTCGTGTCCAACTCTTGTAACCCGTGAACTGTAGCTTGCCAGACTTCTCTGTCTGTGGGATTTCCCAGGCAAGAATACTAGAGTGGGTTTCCAGTTCCTTCTCCAGGGGATCTTCCCAACTCAGGGATGGGACCGGGCTCTCCTTCATTGGTAGGCAGATTGTTTACCACTGAGCCGCCTGAGAAGCCTCCTGCAGATCTTATCTAATCTCTTTCCTTTCTGCCCCTTCACTATTTCCATATGCTGACACAGTAGTATCTGTTTACTCTGATATAACGAATACTAAAGATACTTGACTGCTGGTGTCTCACCCCAACTAGCTTGTGAGAGTGATGGGGGTCAGGATCATGATCTTGTGACTCTGTATAGAGTGTTAGGAGGTTGGTAACTGGACTGCTTTTTGTTTCTCCATCCTGTGTTGTAATTATTGGCATTTAAATTTTTGTTGTTCCTCAAAGGATGCCCTGAATTATTAGCATTTATCTTTTGTGTGGTAAGGAGCTTTGGTTACAATTACAGTGTATGTTGGCCATATTCCTCTAACTTGAATGGTGACTGATAGTCTGTCCCTCCTTCTGTGAGAAAGCCATCTGTTGCTCTGCTTTGTAGCAGGGTTGCTGTCTTATTTGCATGTACACTGGTCTGTGTCAAACTTTTACCAAGGACCTTCTGGCCAGTACTGGACATTCCTCATTTTAAAAGCTCCAATGTTTGATTGATCCCAGAATATGATGTAGGTATATTTTGAATTACATTTTTAAGATATGCTGTTTTTTCAGCCCTTTAGAGTGGTTTCATGTCCAGATTGAATATTGTATGGGTCATCTTTGGCCATATTTTGCATTCACTTTAAACATTAATTAAATTAATTATATTTTGTTTACATGCATTTATTTTATGTTCATTTTCACTTCCATTCAGTTTCTATAATGTTTAACAATTGTTGAGAACACAGCTCACAAGCCTTGAAGGACTCCTAAACTTAATTCTTGAACATGAAATGGACTTCTTATCAAGACAAAGGACTTCTTAGGAGGCTATTCTTTGTCTCTCTATTTTCCTTGGTTTCCAGTGTTTTAGTTTATATGCAAATGACTTTAGTCTCATTCTGACACTTACCGATTTATTCTGAATTTTGGAAGTCCAGTATTATGGGAGAGATACATGGTCCTAGTGATAACTCTTTTTCCTCTTAATTTTCTTTCTTCTTTTAGAAAAAGGATTTTTCTTTTTGAGCAGTTTTAGGTTCAGAGCAAAATTGAGAGGAAGGTAAAGAGATTTCCCATGTATTCCCTGCCTCAAAACATGCATAGCCTCTCCCATTATCAACATCCTCCACTAGAGTGATACGTTTGTTACAACTGATAAACCTACACTGATATATCATAATCACCCAAAGTCTATACACTTGACCCTTGAAAAACATAAGTTAGGGACACTGGCTCCTTGTGCAATCAGAAATCCTTGTATAACTTTATAGTTGGACCTCCATATCTGTGGTTCTGCATTCCAGGATTCCACAAACTTCAGATCATGTATGACAGTACTGAAGTATGTATCTTTTGGGGAAAAAAACACATATAACTGTACCCTTGCAGTTCATACCTGTATTATTCAGCAATCAACTGTAATTTACTTTAGGGTTCTTTCTTTGTGTTGAACGTTTTATAGGTTTAGATGAATGTACAGTGACATATATTCATCACTATAGTATCATGCAGAATATTTTTTCTTTCTTTTTTTTTTTCATGCAGAATATTTTTATTGCCCTTAAAATCCTCTGTGCTCTGCCTATTCATCCCTCTTCCTCCTCCCCACTGGCAACCACTATCTTTTTACTGTCTCCTTAAGTTTTGCCTTTTCTGTAATATCTTATATTTGGAATCATACGATATATAGCCTTTTCAGATGGACTTCTTTCACTTAGGGATATGCATTTAAGTTTCCTCCATGCCTTTTCATAGCTTGATAGCTCATTTATTTTTAGTGCTGAATAATGATGCATTGTCTGGATGTACCACAGTTTATGCATTTACTTACTGAGGGGCATCTTGCTTCCTTCTGAGTTTTGACAGTTATGAATAAAGCTGCTGTAAACATCTGGGTGAAGATGTTTATATGACGACATATAGCAGGAGTATGTTTAGTTTTGTAAGAAACTGCCAAACTGCCTTCTAAAGTGTCTGCCTGTTGCTCCACACCCTTGTCAGCATTTGGCGTTGTCAGTGTTTCCGATTTTGGCCGTTCTAAGATGTGTTCTAATGGTATCTTGTTTTAATTTGCATTTTTTGGTTGACATGCTGAGCATCTTTGCCACCTGTATATCTTCTTTGGTGAGGTTTCTGTTAAGGTCCTGGCGTTTTTTATCGGGTTGTTTTCTTGTTGTTGAGTTTTAAAGGTTGTTTATTTTGGATAACAGTCCTTTGTCAGATGTGTCATCAGCAAATATTTTCTGCCAATCTGTTGCTTGTCTTCACAATTCCTTGACATTGTCTTTTGAAGAGTGGTCTATGTTTAGATTTTTTGTTTGTTTGTTTCTATGTGAATATCCAATTGTACCAACATTTGTTGAAAAGACTGCTGTAGCTCTGTTGTATTGCTTTTGCTCCTTTGTTAAAGATAATTTGCTTGTGTTTATGGAGGTCTATTTCTGATCTCTCTCTGCAGTTTCATTAATCTAGTTGTGTGTTCTTTAACCAGTGCATGTCTTGGTTACTGTAGTTTTATAGTACATCTTGAAGTTGCATAATATCTTTCCTCCAACTTTGTTTTTCTCATCAATAATGTGTTGGTTCTTCTAGATCTTTTGCCTCTACCTATAAACTTGAGTATCATATTATTGATATCGATCAAATAACCTGCTGGGATTTTGATTGAGGTTGTATTGAATCTGGTTTTTCGTTATTTAGTTTAATTCAACAAATTTTTATTTGACACACATGTAAGACTGTGTCCTGTGTAAAGGGCATAAAGAAAAGAAAGACTTATGCCCTACCTGAAGGCATTTACTTGTTGATAGGTCTTTCTTTCTTCTCTTTCTGTCTTTCTCTCTCACACACACAGATTCACGAGTACATGCAAGCATCATTTTTCTATCGTGACTGTGCTCTAGGAGGAGTATGTACAAAGCAGTTGGAGAGGAAGAAAGAATCTTCCTGGACAAGTCAGGAGGTACTCAAAGAAAAGCTGCATTAAACTAGGCTTTGGAAGAAACATTTTCAGCAGTTGGGGATGGTGGGGCAGCTTGAAGGACCTTTCAAGGAGGAGAATAGCATGGGTACAGACAAATCATTGTACAAATGCATTGGTGTATTCTAGGAAATGTAAGTAATTTAAGGTTTCTGGGGGTGACATTTTCACCCTATTTTATGTAACACCTTTTAGGTGTGAGTTTTTTTTTTTTAAACTTTAATTTAATGAGCACTTGGCAAGATGAGGTACACAAAGAAGTAAATAGCACTGGGCTTTACTCTCAAGGAATTTAGTTTCACTAGAAAGGTAAGGCAGCAAGAATTGTCTGGGAAACAGTAGAGGTTCTTTCAAATTTTACTTAAGTTCCCTCTGGTTAACAAAATATACAGTGCTCTTTGAGAAAGCTTGTCTAACAGTGTTCTACACTGCTGAGTATTTTATAAAAAGGTATCAAAATATTTTAATTTCCATGTATCTTTTACAATAGTTGTTTGATGTGGCATTGAGGATAATGAGATGATAAAATTGTATGTGCCATCTCTGTATAGGTGAAGTCAGTTGATTTCCTGTCTGAGAATGATTTGATAGGGTAATGCTGACCCAGGTTCAAGGCGTGATTGAATGCCATCTCTCTGACCCCTTGCCTCCAGGAAGAAGTAGTGTTTTTATCCTCTGTGTTCTCAAGTATTTTGTCATTGTTTGAGGGAAACGTCTATATTTTCTTTAAAGTAGTGTTATTTATGTAATTGTTTGATGTCTCATTCCACATGGGAAGCAATTTTTTAATCCTACTTTAATCTCTGTATTCTCAGAGTGCTTTACACATTTAAGCATGGTATAACAATTTCTGGAATGATCTTACATTTTGGTTGTTACTGGCTACAATATTGAGAAACTGCCAAGGGAATAAAGGGCATCAGATACTTTTTAAAGAAACCTTTGGCAAGTAGTCATTTTGCTGTATCTCATCCTCCCAAAGAACCTGTGAGATATTATTCCCCAGTTTACAGACGTAACAACTGAGGCCGAATAGAATCATAAACTCACAGGGCATGAAGGGACTTTGGTATTCCATCTGCAATTAGTGGCAGGAGAGGGAGAGGATGATGGAGGTAGATAATCCTACATAGATAGTTAAGGAAGCACTTTGTGGGAAGAACCAGGAAGCTTGGTTCTCTTGTTCACTCAGCTTCCTCCAAGAATTTTTAGCTTTTTGCTTAGGTTTGAGAAGAGGAAAGAGGGAAAAAGGAGAGTGTTACACAGAAGAGTTGCATATAAGTTAATTTCATATTTGTGTATAAAACAAAAACCCATACTTTGTACTGCGGTTATGGGAATGTTGGTTTCCAGGTTACTTTAACTGAAATTTGCTGCTGACATATTGAGTTTGTTCTTTAACAAGTAATTTCATTTGACTTACCTCGTTTCAGATGACCAGACCTAACTAGTGAATGTATTGATGAAAATGCATCTATTTCAGAGCTGACTTTAAAAGTTTAGGTTTTTTACTTTATAAGCTGTGAATATGAGTATGCCAGCAGCATACGAGGTAACTGTTATAATATTTAAATATATCTCACTTTCTCTGTTTAAAAAAAAAAAAACAACCCACAGAGGCAAGTGAAAGAAAAGATTCTTAAAACTAGCTTCTTGTTTTTGTTCAGTCACTAAGTTGTGCCAGGCTTCCCTGTCCTTCACCATCTCCCAGAGTTTGCTGAAACTCATGTCAGGCTTCCCTGTCATGCCAGGCTTCCCTGTCCTTCACCACCTCCCAGAGTTTGCTCAAACTCATGTCCATTGAATCGGTGATGCCATCCAACCATCACATCCTCTGCCACTCCCTTCTGCCCTCCGTCTTTCCCAGCATCAATGTCTTTTCCAGTGAGTTTGCTCTTTGCTTCAGGTGACCAAAATACTGGAGCTTCATCTTCAGCATGAGTCCTTCCAATGAATATTCAAGGTTGATTTCCATTAGACTTGACTGTTTTGATCTCCTTGCTGTCGAGGGGATTCTCAAGAGTGATAAAAAACTGGGGGAGGGGCTCTCACAACTGGGAAGTTCAAGTGCAGCTGTGGCCCCAGACACAGCTGGATCCAGGACCACAGGCAGCATCTCCAGGTCTCTCCTTCTGGCTCTCTCTTGACAGCTCTTCTTTCTTCTGTGTTGGCTTCACTTTTGGGTAGTATCCCTTCTGAGTTCAGTTCAGTTTAGTTCAGTCACTCAGTCGTGTTCAGCCCTTTGCAACCCCATGGGCTGCAGTATGCCAGGCCTCCCTGTCCATCACCAATTCCTGGAGTTTACTCAAACTCATATCCATTGAGTCGGTGATGCCATCCAACCATCTCATCCTCTGTCGTCCCCTTCTCCTCCCGCCTTCAATCTTTCCCACCATTAGGGTCTTTTCAAATGAGTCAGTTCTTTGCATCTGGTGGCCAAAGTATTGGAGTTTCAGCTTCAGCATCCTTTCTACTGATAAAAAACAAAAAACTGGGAGAGAGAGGTTTCTTTCCCTCATAGCACCAGCAAAAGTTCTGAGATTAACTGTGATTGGATCGTGTGTCTGTCTCTAGTTGTATCCCTGCGGTCAAAAGAATGTGGTGATGAAAATCATCAGACCTGAGTCACAGGAGATGGAGCAGTCATCCAGCTCCCCTGCCCAGCCCACGTCATACTCTCAGCTGAAGAAGTTGTCTTCAAAGAGATGTCACTTGCTCTTAGAAGAACAGGAAGGAACAGGTGCCAAGTGAGCAAAAATAATAGATGTTCACTGCACCTGGCCAGAGTGTGTAGCCCGAATACAGTCCTGGTGGTAAGAGGGTCACTGACTTCACATGTGCTTTTGGCTTGGTGGTAGCAGAAACTGCGGCGGCAGCAGGGTTTGAGCTTACTGCCAAGGAGGAATGGACTGTTTGAACCTGGACCTTTATGAAAACGTGGTGAAAGTGGTTCTTTTTATTTGGCTTATGACTGTGAGACCTGATGCTCCGGGTTTCAATGGAACAGCACCTTACATTTGCAGGACTGAGATTTCACTTCACTAGTATAATTTGGGAATTACAATACAGTGAGAGCTTTGTGGGCTATTTTTGTCTATCGCCTCCAGAGTGGAAACTTGGCTTCTTCAGTGTGGGTTATCTCTGACAGTCAATGAAAAAGAGGGGGTTGGGGGGAACCAATCCAGGAGTCCACAGTGAAAGTCGTGATTGTGTTCGCATTGTTGGCACTCACCTGGAGGGAGAGTGGGATCAGAAACTGAGATAATCCTAAAACTTCATTCGCTACAACGAAGCCCACAGCTTCCTGTGGACCTTGTGTTTGTAGGAAGGTATGAACAACTGTTCTTAGAAAAGGACCTCCTTGTCTGCTGCTGGAAAGCTTTTATTTTTTTCCTTTAAGTCCTTTATCAGACATGAAACCTTCTATTAGATCATTTTAATAATCATTTTAAGCTTTCATCTACAGGCTTCTATTTTTCTACTTCTTTGCAGAGCTGCTTAACATTCTGACTTCTCATCTCAGGACTAAGGGATCTTGTGTCCCAGATGCTTGACAAATGATGAGAATAATGTGTGAACCTAGCTCAGTCTCTGAGCAGAGTCTATTCAGCAGGTTTCACTGTGATACAGACACACTATCCATGTCTGGGATGGTGTTATAGAAGAAGAAGAATTTTTATAATTAGGAATAATTCAAATGATACATTTTTCATTGTATTTGTGAAATCATCTGTTCAGTCAATGAAGTTTCTTTCTCCCCCTCTTCCTTCCTCCCTTCCATCCTTCCTTGAATTATGCACCATACTAGGAGCTGGGGGTAGAGAAATCAAAACTTTAGTTTTGGTCCCCAAGGAGCCTGGGATCAAGGGCAGGTGTTGGGATAGAATGGTGTTTAACAAAGGACCCCTAATGAGTAGTGTATGCTGAGCCAGCAGACGGAAATGTAGGAAGGAAAGGCTTTCTGTAGGAGATGATCCTTGAACATGGATGTCATTTACAGAGAGATGAAGTGCAGATAGAGTCCAGGGTGAGAGAGATGGGCTCTGATGCTTCGATATTTTATTTAACTCTGAAAGGTGATGGAGAACCCTACAGAATTTAAGTAGGAAAATGGCATAATCAAATTGACACTATACTGTTTTTTTGAATAGAGAGTACATTACATGTTTTTTTTTTTTTTTTTTTTTTTTGAGAGTACATTACATGGTTTTAAAACTGAAAAATAATTGTCTAGAAGGGTGTATGGTGAAAAATTTTCCACTTACATAATAACCTTGCCCTCCGACAAGCACTGCATGAGTTTCTTGAATATCTTCTCAGAGCAGTATTCTGCAAATGTAAGCAAATACAAAAAGAAAGTGTGAATCTATATTCTCCCCTCACCTCCTTTTCACACAAATGATAACATACCATGCTTTCTTTTTTTTAAAAAAAATATTTATTTTAATTGGAGGATAATTACTTTGCAATATTGTGATGGTTTTTGACGTACATCAACATGAATTGGCCATTGTCCTCTCCATTCCTTATCCCTTTATCCTGGTGAGATCTCTCCATATCTATATATTAAAACTGTCTTCTTTCTCCCTCAATTTTCCTTCTTTTTCTTTTCTTGTGGCTGCTTAATTTTCCATTTTATGGGTGGCCCACAACTTAGTTAATCATTCCAATACTGAAGAATATTTAGGCTGTTTCCAACCTTTTTCTGTTCCAAGCAGAGCTTCAATAAATTGTGTTGGATCCAGAAGACAGATATTTTGAAAGGTTAAGTAGGGGCTTGGATATTTGTTGTATGAGTGGTTTGAGTGGAGGGTTGATGGCTTAGAGAGGAGCTAGGAGAAATGTGAAAGTATGAAGCTGGAGGCAAAGGAGCCAATTGTGAGGCTACTGCATTTACTGAGAAACAGAAAAGGGGAGAGATGAAAGGGAGATATATTTAGGAGACCCAGTAATACTGGCTGATTGCTTTACTGTTGGGATTAGTGGGTGGGCGAGGTCAGGGATGACTTCTTAATAATAATACATTGGACATTAAAACATTTATTACTTATGTCATAGATGAAAGCAGCTCCATTTTCATTGGGAAATACATGCACAAAATTGAAAGCAACCACCAGTAAAGAGAGTGGAAATGGAGAGTAGAAAGCCATGATTACTGAGCATTACTTTCTGTTACTTCTGATCTTGTTTTTCGAACTCTTCTGCTCTTATTGCTAAGCCATGTTTTCTGTTTTTATTCCTACTAGCTATTACTCTTTAGTTTCTTCTTTACTTTTCCTCAAGTCAAATTTTTGTTTTCTAGATCAGAGATCTGACAAGTCCTAATCTGCTGAGAAGTGAGTGAGTTGCTTTTTCACTCAAGTGATTAGCATGTAAGACACTGTGTCTGCAGGGTATACTTCTGATAGGTATGATTGTGTTGCTGTTTAGAAATTGAGATACAAATGACATGTCATAAAACTCTCCCTTTGAAAGTTTACAATTCAGTGTTTGTTTTAGTATAGACACAAGGTTTCAACAAGTATCACTAATTCTAGGACATTTCATCACCCTGAAAAGAAACCCCATACTCATTAGCACTTATTCCCTCTGCCCACCTCCCTGCAGCCTCTGGCAATCACTTATCTACTTCCTGTCTCTTTGGCTTCAGCTCTGGGCATTATGTATAAATGGAATCATACTATATACAGCCTGTGTGAGTGGATTCTTTCATTTAGCATCGTGTTCTCAAGGTTCACCTGTGTGGTACTTCATTTCTTTTTATGGCTGATTTCTATTTTGTGGATGTGTGACATGTTATTTGTTCATCAGTGGACAAATGAATATTTGGGTTGTTTCCGCTTTTGGGGTATTATGAATAATGCTGCTAAGCACATTATTGTACAGGTTTTTTCATGGATATATGTATTCTTTTATCTTGGGTGTAATCCTAGAAGTGGAATTGCATGATCATGTGTTCACTTTTTATGTAGCTTTTTGAAGAACTGACATTGTTTTCTAAAGCAGCAGTGTTATTTTACATTTCTGCCAGCAACTAGAGAATTGCAATTTTCCTGCATCCTTGTCAACACTTGCTCTTATCTATGTTTCTGGTTACAGCTGTGCTGGTGGGTGTGAAGTGAAATCTCATTGTAGATTTGGTCTGCATTTCCCCAATGATGCTGACCTGTGTTTATTAGCTGAAAATTTTAGGTGTGATCCTCCGATCTTAAGTTTAGTGCTAGGACAATATGTGAACAAGGTAGCCTCAGTTGCTGCCCTCTCGGTGTTTAGAATTTATGTAAAAGAGTTGTTCAGTCACTAAGTCATGTCTGACTCTTTGAGACCCCATGGACTACAGCACTCCAGGCTTCTCTGTCCTTCACTATCTCCCGGAGTTTGCTCAAACTCATGTCCATTGAGTCAGTGATGCCATCCAACTATGTCATCCTCTGTTCCCCTCTTCTCCTCCTGCCTTCAATCTTTCCCAGCATCAGGTTCTTTTCCAGTGAGCCAGCTCTTTGCATGAGGTGGCCAAAGTATTGGAGCTTCAGCTTCAGCATCAATTCTTCCAATGAATATTCAGGGCTGATATCCTTTAGGATTTACTGGTTTGATCTCCTTGAAGTCCAAGGGACTCTCAAGAGTATTCTCCAGCACCCCAATTCAAAAGCGTCATTTCTTTGGTGCTCAGCCTTCTTTACGGTCCAACTCTCACATCCATACATGACTACTGGAAAAACCATAGCTTTAACTATGTGGATCTTTGTCAACAAAGTAATGTCTCTGCTTTTTAATATGCTATCTTATAGATAGAAACAAAGTAACTGAAGTTAGAGTTTTGATAAGCTATTAAACAAGGACAAGGCATGGTCCTTAGTAAGTGTTTTAGATTTTCCATTTGAGTGATTTAGGTCTTTTCCATTATCATTGGCAACCTCGACTGACTGAGTTGGTTTTAAAAGATATTATATGTGGCATTTTTATATTTGCTTTTTAAAATAGTTTAAAAGGAATAAGAATATAGTAAAGGAGGAAAATGCAGAGATGTATGAAGTGAAGTGAAGTGAAGTCGCTCAGTTGTGTTTGACTCTTTGCAACCCCATGGATTGTAGCCTACCAGGCTTCTCCATCCTTGAGATTTTCCAGGCAAGAGTACTGGAGTGGGCTGCCATTTCCTTTGGATGTATAAAGAAGTGGAATATTCTCTGTGCCTCTGACCTCCAGTCATTAGGAGCTTGGTGACTTTTGCTCTTAAACCTGCTTCCATGGTGTGTACAGATATATTTTCCTTTTTTTTTAAATTTTTATTTATTTATTTGGCTGTGCCACTTCCTAGTTGCAGTATGTGGGATCTAGTTCCCTGACCGGGTATTGAACCCTGCCCCTCCCTGCATTGGGAGCACAGAGTCTTAGCCACTGGACCACCAGGGAAGCCCTTTTTATTTTTCATTGATTTATTTATGCATGTGTGTGCAGATATATATTATGAAGAGTTTTTCCTAAATAAATCACTGTCCTAAAGAATCTTCACTTCTTTCTGTGACTAGTCGTCTGCTGGGGTATGGAGTCATCTTATTCATTTCTCAGTGGCCCTGTGGCGGGGGTTCACTCGCTGGGTGCGGGCACTTTACACGTGACCCAGGTTCCCTCTGGCTGCGGTGGCCTGACTTCCCATGTTTCCCCTTTCGCTGCAGATGGTCCCCATCCCTGCCGGAGTGTTTACAATGGGCACAGATGATCCTCAGATAAAGCAGGATGGGGAAGCACCTGCGAGGAGAGTTGCTATTGATGCCTTTTACATGGATGCCTATGAAGTCAGTAATGCTGAATTTGAGAAGTTTGTGAACTCAACTGGCTATTTGACAGAGGTAACGGGATTGGAATGGGGAGGAAGGACTTCATCATTTGACCACTTTTTACTGTGTTCCCAGTGCTGAGCACTTTATATATGTTTCATCTAATTTTTGTTTTCATAGAAATCCAGCGAGGCAGGTTACTTTTCAGGTGGCAAACTGGGGATTATCAAAGCAGCTTGCCCTGAGTCCCATAGCTGGTTAGTGGTGAGGTGGGGTTCAGGCCTTGCCGGTGGGACCCCAGCACCTGTCTTTTTAACCTTGATGCTTGAGTGCGTCAGTACTGTAACATGCCAAGAGTGCCACTGTCCACTCGGGCTTTTTGAGATAACAGCATGTAAAGTAAGGCTACCCTTCCCTCTCAAAAAATTATAGTTCATCTGTTTCAGAAGCATGGCATAATTCATAAGTGATAGATGAAGAAGTGCAGCTTCTCATTTTTGTGGTTTTATTCCAGTGCCTGATGACACACAAGGTTTCCTTTGGCAATTCCAGCATTTGCTGTGGTTGCTGAATCACAGAGCGATGTTCTGAAAGTGGATGTTTGTCCTCAGTGGTCCTAGGAAGAGGGAGGCTTTCTCAATGATGGAAGCTTCTGAGTGTCTCAGATATCCTTGTTATACATATGTAGGTTTCCCATTTTTCTTACCAAAAGAGTCTTCCCTTGCCTTCAGTGTGTGGAGTCCCTGCCTTGTTTTTGCTTTTGTTTCAGGGTAGAACATCTTTTTTATTACCAAAAAAAAAAAAAAAAAAATTCAGAGTGAATACTGAAAGCAAGACAACTTCCAAATTTGTTTTTGCATTTCTTTGGCATTTCCTAAAATATACAGAGTGATTGCCTCTTTGTCCCCATTCCTAGTGAGAAGTTTCTGTTCTTTTTGTTTCATGAGAATACTCTCAGATCAAGTTCCTCAATAGTCTGCTGAAGTTAGAAGATGGCTTCTGAGGCAGGAAGTTTCCCATAGACTAGGGTTCTCCATCGAGATTAGACAGAATGAGTAGAATTTAGGGCGTCTAGGAGCATGGATGACGGAATACTACATCTGGATTTCTCTAACTGAAATTGAGCATGTCCTTTAGTTAGGAAGTAGACAGTGTGGTACAGAAATGGCAGCAATGCCTGTGACTTTGTCCTCAGCAGAAATCACAGGCACTTTGTGTCACATTATTCTTATCGTAGAGATCTTAATCTTAAAATTACTTGTATTCATCTCCACCTTAGAAATGATAATTATGAGACCTGCCATTAGATCTTATTTAATATATTAAAAAATTAAAAAAGACAGATATGTACCTATAGACACACACCTGTATATATTACTATAGCTCACATTTGTTTTTGTGACTATTTTGATATAACTCAGTTTCTTTGTGTTGATTTTGTTTTATACACTTAAACGTTTTATTCTGAGAAGGAGGTTCTTAAGCTTCACCCGACTGCCAAAAGGGCCTAGGGAACAAAAAGGGTTAAAGCCCCGCTTTGGATAAAATACTCCATATTTTTATGGCACTTTACAGTTGTTTGTTTTTGTTTTTTTCCATTTCTCCAGCTTCATTTTACAACACATTTCCATTGCTCATCACATTCTGATCCTGCTGTTCTTGTTTCTGTTCCTTGCAAACTGGACACTCTCTCCCATCTTTGGGGCACAGCCCATACTTTCCCCTGCATGGAATTTCCTGCCTTTCCCCCTTTTTTATGGCTGTCTCCTTCTCCTTCTTGAGTCATCTCATTTTTCTCAGGGAGGCTTCCTCTGCCCACTCTCAAAAGGAGACTTTTCTCAAGACTCTCCACTTTACAATGTCAAATAAAGTTGTACTTATTTTCTTCCTTTCTTTTTTCAACTTGACTTTTGTTAAAGGTGCTCCATATATAAGTGCTCTAAGGTCAGAGTCCATGCTTGTGTAATATTGACCTTGCATCTCTGTCATGTAGCCCAAAGGCAGGCATCTGTTAGGTCTTTGATCAGTGTTGTTGAATGAGGGAGTGATCCAGGTTTTTAGACATGGTAATGCCACAAGGAAATACAGGAAGAAGAACTGGGATGCATAAAAGTTGATGAGCTCGAATGAGGAAAAAGAATTTGAGGCGCTCATAAGGCCTGAAATCCAGGGATGTAGTAGGCAGTTACTCTCATCTAGTGAGGAGAGGATATGTATGCAGGTAGAGATTTGAGCATCATTTGAAGTGCTGGCAGTGGTTAAAATGATGAAATCGCCAGAGGCAGCAGGTCCGTGCCTCTCAAGTGGGATCTCTTAGACCACCTATATTAGAATCACCAGCGTAGCTGTTCATACATGCAGGTTCCTTTGCCTCACCCCAGACCTCCAGAATCAGAAGCTCTGGGCTTGGGGAGCAGTAATGTGTAGAGGCAATAAGTTTGCCAGCTGATCTCAACTGCACAGGGCCCAGGAGCCACTGGAATAGAGTAAGAAGATCAGAGGAGCAGGGGAGAACACCAGGGAGCAACAGTGTTTTAGGGGCTAGAAGGAGAGCCCAGGCATTTCAGGAGATGAGTAGGAAGAATCCGTAAGGAGAAAGAAAACCGGAAGAGTAGAATCATGGAAACCAAGAGGCTACTTTGCATATTGGCTGATTGGGGCCACATGCAGCAAAGAAAACCAAGTAGATACAGACTTGAGACAGTAACATTAAATAAAAATGATTAAAATACAGATTTCCGCCCGGTATTCAAGTTGGCCACTTGAGATTTATCAGCACAGCGGACGCCTTAGTGGCGCTAGAATGGAGCTAGAATTCTTAGTGGAGCTAGAATGTGTCAGAATATCAGCAAATAGTGCCATTTGCTTCTTTTAGCTAGATTCCAGGAGTAGAACAAAGGAAAAGGTTGATATGTGATCTGATACGTAAAGAATCCTGTTATTTTCCAAAGTCATTTATAATACTTGGGGAGATGTGTTTCCATCAACAGAGACAATCACAGGCTCAAAAGCTAATCTGTTCCAGTCTGCATCCTTATCAGCTACATGAGCCTAAAATGAAAATGGGCTCTGTAAGTGACACTAACCTGTTTTAATAGGAAGCCAGATGCTTTAATGTCATTTCTGAATCCTTTGGGAGATCACATGATAAAATTAAGTTCATTTGGACAAGAAGAACTACTCAAGTAGCGTACACAGAAAATGGCGCTTGTGAAATGTGTTTCTGCAAACTTTTCTGGATTTTTATTTCCCTTCTTTCCTTCAGGCTGAGAAGTTTGGTGACTCCTTTGTTTTTGAAGGCATGTTGAGTGAGCAGGTGAAGTCTGACATCCAGCAGGCAGTAAGTAATGTTTTAATAGGCTCTCATATTTCTCTACTGCTCATTAGAAATGGCTTGGGTGAAAAATCCAAACTACAAGCCCTTCCCCTTCCCCCAGATACCTCACCATTTTCCTGCTATAGATTTTCCCCTAGGACAGGCCTCTGGACCAGGACACCATGTCTTGAAGAAAATAACACAAACCTGGGATAATGTCTAAAGTGTTGAATCTGACTTGAGCTACTATCTTGTGAACCTGAGTATAAGTGAAGCTTACCTGGGCTTTAAACACTTCTGGGTTTCTTTTACTTATAACCCTCCATTCTAGAATGGAGGGTTAAATGTGGTTTTTTTTTTTTCCTTCAATTTATTTCTGTTCTTAAAGTCTTGGTCTCATCAGGTGTTGGTATGGAGAGAGAGCGTCCTTTTAAAGGATTCGTGAATTCATGTGATCAGAGTAACATTTATGAAAGGGGCCCTTTGCTCTGGATGATCACAGGAAATTGAGGCCAGAACCTGGTCCTTACCATCCAGGGTGAACCCTCTTTTAGAGGGGATTCTGGGGAGTCATGGAAGCAGTGGATGAGGCCTCTAGAAGCACCTGTGTGGTGAGGGGAGCTCAGGGTTTCTGTTGCAGACATTTTAGTAGGTTTGTGTATATTTGAAGTGAAAGTGAAAAGTGAAAGTGTTAGTCACTCAGTTGTGTCTGACTCTTTGCGACCCCATGCACTGTAGCCCATCGGGCTCCTCTGTCCATGGGATTCTCCAGGCAAGAATACTCGAGGAGGTTACCATGCCCTCCTTCAGGGGATCTTCCCAAGCCAGGGGGTGAACCCTGCTTTGCAGGCAGATTCTTTACCGTCTGTGTATGTTTGAGTATATATTTACTTATCTGTCTCATGAGAAGGCAAAAAATGTACAAGGGAAGGAGGGTAGGTAAGCTGGAAAGCTGAGGGTTTACAAAACAGGGCTGAGGATGCAGAAGAAGGAGGTGGTGAGAGAGGAAAGGAAACAGGGTTAGCTGACCCCAGAGAGACTGAATAAGACCTCGACCTGGAAGACAGGAATTCAGCACTAATCTTCCTTTCTTATACAGGTTCCCTTTCAACTCCTGCCTGAATCTCGTCTTTATGTGTTGGCATCACCATTCTCTCTTGTGAGCTAACCATCCTGGCTTGAGTTGGCTTTCTGTACACTCATGTAGAAAACCTGGGGGAGATGAGGGGGAAAGATGAGGTAAAACCAGACTTGCTCTCAAGCCATTTTATAGGAGAATCAGGTCTCCTTTATGGATATATTTCATATTACTTTATTTTTTATTTTATTTTTTGTCCTGCTGCCTTGCAGCATTTGGGATCTTAGTTCCCTAACCAGGGATGCTGAGTCTTAAGCAGTGAACTACCAGGGAAGTCCCAGTGTTTTAGAAAACATAACTGAGTTCCATCTGAATCTCAAGGTTTTCTTTACAAGTTTACATTACAAGTCTGTTATGTTATCTGATATACCCTGCGCCCGCCTTTTTAAAGGGGTTTGGGGTCACACTAGCTTAGTGTTGATGAGCGAACAGCTCAGGCTGTCAGGTCTTGTTTTGCGATAGGAAGTGTAGATGGGGGAGGGCACGCACTTTTGTGTTTTGCGCTTTCAGATACAAGGCCTCTTGTCACTTGAGAAGCTCTGAGCGCTTTAGGCATAAAGACTGATTATTACTAGGTTCTGCCGTTGCCCTGTTAAGTCCACAGTGAAGTGTGTGTACTGGTAACTAGGACGAGGATAAGCAGCTGTTACCTGGTCATAGTATTGGTCACTCACTTAAGTGCTCATAATGGAAAAGCAAACCTTTTTAATCATGTTTAGAAAGGGCTGGAATGAGTGAAATGAACCTGTTGGTGATTTGAGGGAGCTAAGTTTTTGTTTTTTCAGCCTCCTCTTAGGTCTTGGCATACCCTCATGCACTAGACCTATTTTTAAGCTGGTGTTTCCACGAGTGTGGGAGAGGAGATGGGCCACAAGGTGACTTTACGTGAAGCAGGTGAATCAAGGTGGTACGTGGCCAAACATAAGATCACACAGTCTCAGGCTCAGGGCTCTTATAAGACCTGATTAAGTTGAGAAGAAAGTCTCATCTGAGTGTTTGCTTGTCACTAAAACTCAGTGAAAGTGAAAGTTGCTCAGTCGTGTCTGACTCTTTGTGACCCCATGGACTATACAGTCCATGGAATTCTCCAGGCCAGAATCCTGGAGTGGATTCTTAGTTCCCTTCTCCAGGGGATCTTTCCAACCCAGGAATCGAGCTCAGGTCTCCCACATTTCAGGCAGATTCTTTACCAGCTGAGCCACCAAGGAAGCCCCTAAAGCTCAGTAGTACTTGCTAATCCCCCTTTTAACATAAAAAATAGGCCTCAAAACCTTCCCCAGGTTTCACTGGCTGGCCGGGATTTATTAATGTGATTTACTCTTATGTATATTTTAAATGTAATTATTTTATAAGATTATTAACTTTCATGTAGTTGTTTTAGATGTTTACGGTCATGTGATTATGTTTCATATAATTCTTTAAAATAAATGTAATTAAATTAATTATTTTAAATGTCGTAAATGTTCTCTCATGACAGGAAACACTAGGGGTATAACTTTTCAGAAAAAGCCTTTCCATTGTAAAAGAAAAATCAAATACAGATCACACAAATCAACTGTGTCATTTTACTGTGTTACTCTAAAGCAAACATCATTGTAACCTTGTCTTAAGTCAGGAATTAGAATTTTGCCACCTGCCCTAGCGACCCCAACCATGTGCCACATCCTGATCACCACCCACTCTGTCCCTGAAGTAGCCACTATCTTGCTTTTCTTTAAAGTTTTTTTTTTTGTTTGTTTGTTTGTTGTTGTTTGGCCGCACCATGCAGCAGGTGGGATCTTAGTTCCATGACCAGGGATCGAACCTGTGCCCCCTGCATTGGAAGCATGGAGTATTGACCACTGCACCACCAGGGAAGTCCCTATCTTGCTTTTTAAAGTAGATTCTTCTCTGCATTTCTTTATAGTATTATCAGCAGGCGTGTATCCCTAAGACTGCCAATGTTTAGTCCTGCCCATTTAAAGCAAATTTGTGTCTTTTAAGATTTTTTTTTGACTAAGTTAAGACTGTTATCATCTGTGGATTTCCCTTCCATTATCCTGCTCCTCCCCAGCCCCTGGCCCTTGTCTGCCGCACCCTCCCCCCGCACCCCCCAACAATTTATCTGTGAAAGAATCCAGGGTTTTTTTCTGGATTGCCCTCTCATGTTGCACCTCAGCTCTTCTTTCTGTCCTGTGCATTTCCTGCCAGTGGTGTCTGGATCCATAGACCTGATCAGATTCATGTTTTGATCCCATTGCAAGACCTCAGATAGTGACACGTTCTTATACCACCAGGCACATAATATCTTTCTCTCTTTTTGTAACGTTACCTGCTGTTACTGCTCAGTGTCAAGATCCACGAGTTCACTGGGAGTTGGAAGACGTTGAGAATATAATAGTTTTTTTTTTAATTAATTGAGATTTTATAAAGAGGTGGTTCCCTCATCTGCTATTTTCTTAACTGTTGATACTGTTCATACAAGAAAGATAGAGTAAATGCTTGGATTCTTTACTAAGTTTTAAAATAAAGAAGCGGTCCCCTATTACTCTCCAGAAATAACCAATTAGATTTCCTTTTTTTTAATTAAACATTTAAAGAATATTGTAAATTTACATGCGGTTGTAAGAAATAATATAGATATCTCATGCACCCTTCCCCTGGATTCCTCCAGTGCTAGCACCTGAACAACCATAGAACAATTTCACAAACAGGAAGTTGACAATTGACACAACCCACTTACCTTCATCTGGTTTTAACAGTTTTATATATATTCATTGGTATGTGTGTATTTAGTTCAGTATCATTTTAGCAGAAATGTAGATTTTTATAATCACCACATTTTTTAAAAAAAAAGTCATGAACCTGTGGATTTAAACATTCTTAAACATTCTTTGTTTTCTTCTTTAGGAACTCTTAATATATCTGTTTGTAGGATTCAATTTCAGTGTTTATCACTTCTTTTGAATCATTTCTCTTTTTTTTTAATTAAAATCTTTTCTTCCTTTACATCTTCTTTGTCTGTTAGATATTCTTGTATTCATTTCTGAAATGGCCTTTTCTTTTGATTTAGTTATTTCTTGATTTATCTACCTCATCTGAGTTTGCTGATCCTGTTTTATTTTATTCTCTCATGAGTCATTTTCTTAATGCCCTTGACCTCATTTTGACACGGCGTTTTGAGCACCACTTACCCTTTAGAAGAAGGCGTGATCCAGGGTAGCATCTGTCACTTGAAGAACTCTTTATCTTCAGTTGTGCTCACATGGGCCTCAAAAACATGATCTCCTGTTTGCTCAGAATTTCCTGCATCTCTTCCCTTCCACTCCTTCTCCTCCTTTTCTCTCTTGTCCCTTGTTTTCTAGTGTTTGATTTTGTTCTCGCAGCTTTATCCTTGGTGAGGGACTCTGTTCTGGAAGGGACCCTAGCAGGTCAGTGTCAGGAAATCTCGAGCCAAGACTGTTCAATGGCCTTTGTACTTTCTCATCACGGGTCCCTAACGCGCACTTAGGCCACAGTGGGCAGACTCCATTCCCGTTTTCATTGCTTCCTCACATTGTAATTCTCTGCTTTCTGGTGATACCCGCTGGCTGCTTTGGGGTTTTCCTCATCATAGCTCTGATGAGTTGTTGCTTTCTTCTGTTTTCTCCTGTCCAGCCCTGACGACCGTGCAGGTTGTGTGGCTGTTGGCAGTTTTCCTTTGCATCTTTGTGTTCTGGTTTGGTCAAGGTACCTTGTCACATAGATTGGCTGTGCATGTTGTGCTTAGGATTTGGGTGTTTTATCTAGTGGTTATCTAAGTGCTGTGTCTGGTTCTACACATCGACTTGGAGAGATTCAAACTGTGCTGGTGCTGCTGTCCTCTTGGGTTTGTTAGTTTTTTAATATATAACGTTTAGAGTCAAAGCATCAGTCTAGCTCTCAGGGTTTTCTTGTAGAGATAAATGGTGAATTTAATGGTGAGAAACAGAGTAGATGTGTGTGCAGAAGTTTACCTACTTGTGATTATTACTTGGATGTTTCATTTAAAACAGTGTCTTAAAAACTATAGATATCAAATCCTAGAAGGGATTAAGGCTAGCTTTTGTTGTTGTTTTTTTGGGGTTTTGTTTTTTTACTCTAGATAACTTAAAATACCTTAAAAAGATGGTCTTTAAAATATATAATTTCTAAAGAGTATGTTTCATTTTTACACTTGTGTCATTAATGTATCTCCTAAATCTTTGACAGAGGAATAGCAGTGAGATGGGAAAAAACAATTCCTCTTGGTGGGAACCTGAGAAATAATGATCACTATTTGTTTGTGCTTTAATACTTTCAAAATTGTTAACAGTTTAAGGAAACAAATTGCTGAGTAAGTGTCCTTGAAAAAGGAGGATGAGAAGCTATTTTGAGACAATCTTTTCAACCGAAAGCCAATTTCATTAAGGATTCAGAATTACTAAGACTGCTTCTCCTTTTTCTTCTTTTTTTCAAATAAAAAAAAAAGTCTCTTCTGCCTAAAGGACATCTTTTGGTAAATGTTTTTTTTTTTATTAATTTTGTTCAAATATATCTTGCTTCATTACTGAAAGATGGAAATGGCAACCCACTCCAGTATCCTTGCCTGGAAAATCTCATGGACAGAGGAGCCTGGTGGGCTGCAGTCCATGGGGTCGCAAATAGTCAGGCACGACTGAGCGACTAACACTTACACTGAAAGATAATTGAGCTAAGTAAGGATTTACAGTTGGCAGTTATTTCCTCCCAGTACACTGTAGGGTTTAGTTCGCTGTCTTCTCATTTTTGTCATTGCTGTTAAAACGTCAGCCATCAGGAACTTCTGTGGCTGTTCTTCTGTAGGTCATCGAGTTCGGCCCACTGTTAAAACGATCTCCTGTCTTTGTTATTCTTCAGTTTCACTGTGATTTGCCTAGATGTTGGTTTCTTTCCATTTCTCTGCTTCAGTTTCATTGAGTTTCCTGAATCTGAGGACAAGTGTTTTTAAATCATATCTGGATTATTCTTAAGCATGATCTTTTTGAGTATTGCCTTTTTCTCCATTCTTTCCTCTGGGGCTCCAGGTAGATGTTGGTTAGTCACCCAGTCTTCCATGTCTCTTAACTTCACATTTGAGTGAATATATGTATGTGTGTATATTTATACTGTGTATACTTAATATGGTTATTTTTTAAATATATGTATATATTTTATACTGTATACCTTAGTATGTATATTTCATTTTAATTTCTGTTAGCTTTTGGCTATATCTTTGGTGTTTTTTTTTAGTTTTCAAATATATTTTGCTTCATTACTGAAAGGTAATTTAAGTATCTTTAAGTATAAAATAAAGTTAAAGTTTAATTTTTAAGTATAAAATTAAAGTTGCTCTAAGAATTAGAATATACACACCTAACTCCTCACAATCTGCTACAGAGTTAACATTTTAAGACTTACTATAAAAAAAAAATAATAAGACTTACTATAGAAGCCTTTTTACCATGTAGGTTCCTTTATCCGACTCCCTGTATTATAGTTTTTATATATAGAAAGTACATCTTTGTAAATGGGAAAGAAAGCCCAACATTTTGCTTGTAACACTCATACATATTTTTTATAATTTAAAGGAGAAAATAATCTATTCCATTTACCCAAACTATTTTTGTTGTTCTTCCTTTATTCCTAAAGTTCCATATTTCCCTTCAGCTGAAAAAACTTGCTTTCACATTTCTTTTAGAGCAAGTCTTATGGTGATGAATTCTCTTACTTTTTGTTTATCTGCAATGTGTTTATTTTACCTTTATTCTTGAAGGATGTTTTCACTGGATACAAAGTCCTGGGTTGACACTTCTTTGCTTTCGTGACTTTAAAATATTGTCTCACTCTTTTCTGTTCATGTGGTTTCTAATAATAGACATTTGAACCACTAATCTCTCATATGTATTGTGTCATTTGTTTTACTGACTTCTTTCAAGATATTTCAAAAATCTTTTATCTTTAGCAGTTTGATTATAATGCTTTTGGACATTGTTTTCTTAGAGATTATCCTGTTTGGGGTTTGTTGAGGTTCTTGTGTCTGTAAATTTATGTCTTTAACCATATTTTGTGGAGTGTCCAGCCATTATTCCAAATATTTTTTCAACACCAATTTCTCCTCTCATTTTGGGATACCACATGCTAGTGTTAGACTTTTTATTATTGAAGAGGTTCCTTAGACTTTGTTCATTTAAAAAAATTTTTTTTCTCTGTTTTTAGATTATACACTAGTGATATAATCTAGTATTCTAGTGATATGTCTTCAAGCTTCCTGTTTTCTCTGTCATTTTCATTCTGCTCTTAAGCCTACCCAGTGAATTTCATATACCGTATTTTGCAATTCTGAAGTTTCCTTTTTAAAAAATAGCTCCTGTTTCTCTGCTGAGAATGAATGCCTAGCTTTTTATTCAATTCAAGAGCACTCACCTTTATGTCATAGCTGATAGTTATAATAGCTGTTTTGGTCTTTGTCCAATAATTCCAACATTTGGGTCATCTTGGGGTTTGCACCTGTTCATTTTCTTTTCCCTTCACTTTTGGGTCTCTGGATCCTGTTATAATACTCTGGAGAATGTTGACTTTTTTTTTTTGAGGCAGTTAACCTGGTAACCTGGTTAAGTACAAATCAGAAGTTTTGCCTTGTCTACCGCTAGTAGTGATTTTGTAGCTGTGTTTGTTCTCCTTTTCATGCTAGCGTAGCACCTTAATTATTTTTTCTTCATTCTAACTAGAATTTTACTTTTTAAAAAATTATAGTTATTTACAATCTTGTGTTAATTTCTGCTGTAAAATGATTCAGATATGTGTATACAATATTTTAAAAAATATCCTTTTTAGTATGGTTTATCTCATTTCACTTGTTAATCAATTTCTTATAGCGATATTAATGCCTACCTAAAAAAAAAAAATGCCTACCTAGTTGTTGTCATCAGTTGCTAAGTCATGTCTGACTCTTTTTGACCCCATGGACCGCAGCATGCCAGGCTTTCCCTGTCTTTCACTAAACTCATGTCCATTGAGCCTACCTAGTAGAGTATTGTAAAGATCAAATGAAGTCATGTTCATAGAACCACCTAGTAGTACAATGTCTGGCACATAAAGAGCCTTTTAGTAAATGTTGCTCTGGTTTCTTCAGATGGACTGTCTCTTTGCTTGGCCTAATTGAAAATTTAGTTAAATTTCCTTTGCTTTACTTTTGCCCATTCCTAAGAATTGGCATTGCCGCATATAGCATTGTACCAAATTACAGTGATATTTTCAAAGGATTTGCTGTCATGGGATAAATCTTCTTGGATTATCTCAGAGTCCTTGGCTAGAGGAATATACAAGTGATACATCTTTTTTGGTAGGAAAGTGAGATAAAATATATGTAACATAAAATTTACCATTTTAACTATTTTTAAATGGATAATTCATTAAAGTTATGTACATTCCCAATGTTGTACAACCCTCATCACCACTATGCACTTAAAGAACTTGTTCGCCATCCCAAACAGAAACTCTATACCTTTAAACAGTAATTTCCTATTTTCCCCTCCCCTAGCCCCCGGTAAACCTTGATTCTACTTTGTATCTGTATCAATTAGTCTGTTCTAAGTGCCTCATAGAAGGAATCTTACAATATTTGTCCTTTTATGACTGGCTTATTTCACTTAGGATAATGTGTTTAAGATTATGTTGTACCATGTATCAGAATTTCAATCCTGGATAAACAACAAAAGGCTACTGTATAGCACAGGCAACTATATTCAGTATTCTGGGATTAACCATAATGGAAAAGAGTATTTTTAAAAAGTGTATTTATATGTACAACTGAATCACTTTGTTGTATAGCAGAAATTAATACAACATTGTAAATCAACTATACGTCAATAAAAAAGAATTCCATTCCCTTTTTAAAACTGAATAATATTCCACTGTTTCTGTATACCACATTTTGTTTATTTTATCTGTCAGTCGACATTTGGTTTGTTTTCAGCTTTTGGCTATTATGAATAATGCTGCCATGAACATTGGTGTACAAGTGTCTGACTGTGCTTTCAGTTCTTTTGGGTGTATATAGTGACATTTATTTGAATTCATGCCTCCTTGATTGTCTGCCATCCATCAGTGGGGTCTGTTTTTTGACTTGTAGAAGAAATGAGCTGAGCTTCCTCTGTCTGAAGATCTCCTTTCTGGATTTAAATGTAGCCTGTTTGTTTAGCAAGCCATCAGAAATGTCCTCTTGTCACCTAGGTACTGTACTCTTCCTGGGAATGCTAGGATGAAAGCTATCTTCCCTGTCTTTTAACTGCTCAAAGTCTAAGGATTGTAGTAGCATTGAATTCAAACCAATATTAGGTGTTATTTTTTTTTCTGAATTATGACTTTTTAATATGAAATATATTAGAGAAACAAGAATGAAAACACGTATATCATCTGTTTAAAATTTATCAAAAAGAGTAAGAGTATATGAAGTCCATCCCATCCTGAAGTGGAAGTACCTCAGCAGTGCCGATGAAGAGAAGTGGTGAGGAGTAGGCAGAGATGCCTGCAAAGCTGAATTTGTTAGGGTGATCAGGGAATGCCTGTGTGAGGAAAAGGCATTTTAGGGAAGCCTTTCAAGTGAGGAAGAACAAACCTGGGGATCAGCTAGGACAAAGCTCTGGTGGAGTGCCTTCCATGTCCTGGTGCTTTGACTATCCATATTCAGCTTTGCATGGTCAGGTTTCAGCTAAACTTACTCTGGGCAGTCCATTTGAAATGCCTGTCTGTTGTCCAACATTCCAGATTGAGATGCTTCCATTTATTTGTTCTTACAGCTTCTTATGCCTTCCTTTCACATTATTTATCTCACTCATCATTATTTGTGTAGGTGTTTGTTGAATGCCCTTTTCTTTACCTGAACCGTCCTGTGACAGTGGGTGAAGCTGTTCCCGTATTATTCACCATCTCCCAAGCATAATACCTGTCACTTAATAAAGGCTTAATAAATATTTGCCAAAAAATGAACGAATGCCATTTGAGTATCCTCTATGGGAGCATTCATTTTTGAGAGCCGCGGGGCTCAGACCTGGTATGACCTGTCTCATGTTGGAAAGGCAGCTTTTTCTTGGCATGAGAATGCTGATTTGATCAACAGGGTGAAGGTGAGTTCACAGAAAACTGAGTTTTTCAGGAAGTCTGATCCAGGGTTGGCTGATTGGATAAGAAGAGAACATGGTCAGACAACCGTGTTCTATGTCTGGTTTTGAAAAGGCTGGTTGTCTGCCTGTCCTGGGAGTCAGTATGTGGTGTAGACTCAGGAAGCAATTGATAACCCTGGAAGGTGAGAATCCAATAAAGTAGGATAACAGGGCACAGTATTTGATTCCAACCAGCTCTAAAACAAGGCCCCTGATCAGAATGAGTGTTAGTGAGGCACGGTGGGCTCCCAAAGGCTCAGATTTCAAATATCTCTTTAAGAGGTTCTTAAGTGTCTTTTCAAGTCGTGGGTCTTTTGAGGTCTGACTTGGATTAGAAAATAAAGATGATTCTCGCATCTCCTACCTCCCAGGTGTTGGCATTTGTGCTGTAAACCTCCACAGTGAGACAAAGACTGTCAGGTAGGGAGTTCTGCCCAGGGGATATGCAGCTTTAGGAAAAACTTATGCAAAAAAAGAGGATTTAGAATGGATGAAACTTTCAGAATCATCTGTGAAGAACTTTCCTCTTATAGATGAGGCAACCATGGCCCAGGAGGGGAAATAGCTTGTCTCAGTTCTCGGAAATGTTTAAAGGTTGTGTGTGTGGAAATGTTTAAGGGTAGTGTGTGTGTGTGTGTGTGTGTGTGTGTGTGTGTGTGTGCGCACGCACGCGCGCGTGTGTGCTTGTGCGCGCTTAGTCACTCAGTTGTGTCTGATTCTTTGTGACTCCCCACACTTAGCGCACCAGGCTCCTCTGTCCATGGGATTTTGCAGGCAAGAATAGTGAAGTGGGTTGCCATTTCCTGCTCCAGGGGATCTTCCTGACCCGGGGATTGAACCCACATCTGTGTCTCCTGCATTGGCAGGTGGGTCCTTTACCACCAGCGCCACCAGAGGACCAGCCTAGTACCTTTCCATCAGAGACCCTTTTGCAAAACCCATAGGGCAAGGGCTGATTCTCCCTCTCTATAAAAGCATGTCCTGTTGAAACACTAAAGTTTTAGTTGGTGTTTATCCAGCAGAGGGTCACCCACGGTGGGGAGGGGTTTGGAAACCATGGAAGCCTCAGGAACAGGTGAGCTTATTTGTTAAATAAATGTTTATCCCATTTATACTATGCACCAGGCAGTGTTCCAAGTACTGCGAATGTAAGTCCTCACTCTCCTGGGAGTTATAGCTCTAGGGAGAAACACACTCTACACAAGTGAACTTTTAACTAACTATGCTAATGGCCTGTGAATAAAATAAAACAGAGTAATGGGGGAAAGAGTGGTTATGTATTGTGGGATTGGGCTCTTTTATGTGGGGGGTCGTGGGGTGGCCTCTCTAAGGAAGTGACACCTGAGCTGAAACCTAATTGGTGAGTAGGACCCAGCATGACCAGTAATGAGGGCGTGATAAACAGGGGGAAATGGGGTGGGAGCTAGGCTTAGGTTGGAGAAGTAGCAGCAGGTGGATGACCTAGACTTTGTGAGCCTCAGAGAAGTTTGGGTTTGTTCTTTAGTGCATCTGGAAGCCGCTGGATCTAGTTAACTTTTTTTTTTTTTAATTTATTTTAGTTTGGCCATGCTGGGTGTTTATTGTAGCACATGGGCTTTCTGTAGTTGCCCCCAGCATGTGGGATCTTCGTTCCCCTATCAGGGATCAGAGCCGTGTCCCCTGCAGTGGAAGTGGATTATTAACCCCCGGACCACCAGGGAAGCCTCCCTAGTTAACATTTTAAAGAGAGCACTCTGACCTCTGCGTGTGTTTTGTCGGAGGCCAGGTGTGACATGATGTGGCTGTGGAGCAGGCTGGCAGGGGGAGAGATGCTGAGAAGGGTCTGGTGTTGGGCATCTGAGAGCAGAGGGGGCAAAGGAGAGTAAGGACTCAAGTATGACTCCTGGGTACTGGCCTGAGCATCTGGGGAGGCTGTGATTCCCTTCACTTGAGATGGTAGAGCCTGGGGAAGGGTGAATACGTGATTGAACCTAAAGAAGACTAAGAGGTGAAAGAATTATGATTATTCTACACATGTCTGCAAGGTGATCCAAAGAGAATTTGACTTGTTCCACGTGATGCTTGGAGCCTGATCAGTGCCAGCAGATAAAGGGCTTTGGAGGCATTTCTCTTCCACTGTTGATGAAGACCTCTGTTGGTTAGAATGGTCTGAGCTTGAGTGTGTACCTGCAGGGAGGTGATGTCTCTCCGCTAAATTGTTGAAGCTAAGATGGGTATCATCTACGAGTAGAGTGACCATTGTAATTTATGGTCCACATTGGGATATTTTTCAGAATAAAAATGGGTTGCTCTTAAGTATGCCAGAATAACAAGTATACGTCTGGACTGCCTTGGTTAAATGAGGACTGTTGTTCATCCTGCCTTGCATATTCATCCTAGGGATACTGTAGAGAGGATGTCTTTGGTTGGGTGTGGGTTGAAAGCAGGTGTCCTCTGGGCGTCTTTCAAAGTCTAAGGTTCTGAATATCTTTGGTGTATTTTATTTCACAGAAAAAGTTGATGTTCAGCTTTTCTGGATTAAGTGAAGTACTCTTACAGTACAGGCAGATCAATGAAGTAGGCGTGTAATAAAGGCAGCCTCTCCTGTGGAGCATCCTTCTCACACCCGTCCTGCCTCACTTGCTCCTCCTCCCCTCCTGTGGGACACATTTGCAGAGTGACACCCCCTGACTTTAGTTGGATGCCTGTCCTTAGGCATGCAGTACAGCCTTGAATTCATCTGCTTATTTGTCTGTCTTCACCCCTAGATCTTGTGCTTGGCTTCTCCATGCCCCAGGCCTCTCACAGGGCTGCATAGGACAGACACTCATCACATGTTTACTGAATGTATAAATGAATGAATGAATAGCATTGTAAATGAGTTCTTCAGCTCTCTTGTACCATTGGCTATACATACTTGTTTTCTGAATGCTTATGCTAAATCCACACTGTAGTAAGCCTATTGATAAGTTCTCTTACTAGGCTGACTTTGCTGATTGAGAAAACCAAACTGAGAGAGGTTTAGTAACTTGCTCACTGTCACATGGCTAGTAAGTAGTCAACAGTCAGGATTGGAACCTACCAGACACTTGGCTCAAAGACCATCTCCTGTTGCTCAGAACTTAACCATGACTGTTATGTAAGCAGTTAAAAGATTTTGAGAAGTTCTGCAATTAAAAAAACTAGTTTAACTTGATTACCCGAGTGCTTTCCTGGCTGGATGGACTGCTCTGATTGTGGAACTTCCTTCCACCTGTCCCCTGCTGCCCATAGCTGTTAGCTATTAACATCTTGTGGAAGACTCTGGAAACAGCTTTTGGAAAAGCCTGGGTAGTAGAACAGACTTATAAGTTGAATATCCGCGGCTATGGGTTCTTTCCCTGGCTCTGCCACTACCTGCCACATTTCAGGGCTTATTTTACCATCCTTAAAATTAGGGAATTTAAACAGTTGGCCTCCCTATCCTGTCACCTTTAAAACCCGGTGGCATTGTAAGCTCGCCTGTGTTAAGCATGCAGCCAGGCTGGGAGAGCTTCTTAGGTGCCTTTTCTGTATTCTGTCTTCTGTTTGACCTTTTTTCTCAGAAGCCTCAGAACTTGTAAGCCACGAAAACAAAGTACAGTACCAATCAAATATCATTCAGATTTTCTGTAATTTCCCTGTTTTAGACATTTAGAAAGGTTCGTAGGTAAGCCAGTAGCAATTCAAGGAGCTTAAATGAAGCCAAAGAAGCTTCTTTGCCTAAAGGAATAAAAACTTACTTAAAAAAATAAAAAATTTTTTCTCTTGTTTTTAGAATTTTTTTCTTAAAGCCTCAGATCCCAGACCTAGAGAGCATTATGCTAAGTTAAATAAGTCAGAGAAAGACAAATACTGTATGTTATCACTTATACGTAGAATCTAAAAAATGAAACAAACCGATATATATAACAAAACAGAAACAAACTCACCGATGTAGACAACAATCTCATGATTACCAGTGGGGAGAGAAAAGGGAGGAGAGGCGAGATAGGGGTAGAGAATTAGAAGATACAAACTACTGGAAGCTAAATAGATAAGAAACAAGGCTATGTTGTACAGCACAGTGAAAAATAGCCACTGTTCTGTAATAATCTTTAGTGGCATATACATTATACACCTGAAATGAATACAATATTGTAAATCAACTATACTTCAATAAACAATTTTTAATAAAAAGCCCCAAATCTACTTTCGCCGTATTTCTGCAGGTCTCAATGGAGAGTGAGTCAGCTACCTCACTTTTAAAGGGTTCTTGGATGCTAACAATCTTCTATGCATTTTTTATACATTGTCTATAACAAGTGACACTCTAGGATTTCTGCTTTTCTCTTAAGGACATGTAATAAATGTTTAGAGCATACAAAGTGGTATTTCAGGAATGCAGTGAATTCTATAATGAGGAATTTCACTAAGAACTGGAGCAAAAATGTTGAACATTTTCAGATCTGCCTTAAGTTTCATAAATATTTGTACTCTATGAAAAAGCATGCATTTTTCTCCCTCACACATTCTATTAAGTAGTCAAGGTACCTGATTTAGGATTTAATTTGAAATAAGCTGTCAGACCTGACTACCTATCTATTTTCATGATGAATTTGTTTTTACTCTTTATTCAAGCTTACTTCTCAATTTTCTACATTTGTATTGTAGAAAATACAAATTGTATGGGGTGCTGAAGAAAGAGATTTTACTCATTGTGTGCTTCCTATTCCACTTGACTCCTTCAATTGCATTTGATTCTCATCCAGTTTTATTTATACTTCATGAATTTGAACAGATCTGTGATTTCTTATTGTTCACTGGTGCCAGTTGAAAAATTCTCCCAGGCTGTTTTTATAGGGGTAACTGTCATGTTTATACTGCGTTTCAAAAAATATCCATCTTTTTAATTTGCTTGTCTAAATGCATTTAATTTTTAAGAGAACAGTTGTAAAGTTGTGAACTTGACATTTTTACACTTGAATGTGCATATTAACACAGCGCTTTGTCTTTTTCCTGCGCCGACTTTATTCTGGGCTGTGTGTGTATAGGAAGCATAATTTACCCCTTCTGGCAAAAATAAAGGCACCGTCGCTGTCTTCCCCCTTTTCTTTTCTTTTCTTTAAGCTGTTACTACAAGTCTGGCTATGTCCCTAGGGAGAGGTGGGAAAAGATGTCTTTGCCCTCTGAAGTCCATGTCTCAAGGGGACGTCAGTACTCACACGGATCCTATTTACATTGTAATTGGTTGCTGGCTGTCTGGTACAGCTGTTTCAACTTAAACCCAAGACAGTTGCTATGGAGATGGTTTGACTGGAAATAGGTCAAGTAAAGTCCTTTTCTCCCTGGATGTAAGGGAGTGCTGTAACTCAACTAGAAGTGTCTCAGTTGAAGAGAAAATGTGTAGATGGGCAACCACATCCACTGCCCCCACAGTTTCTCTTTGTAGGATGAGGCTTATCACAGATGCCAGACCACTCATGTTGTTGCTGTGACTCTGGAAAGAACACATCTGAAGACTCTTCCTGTTCAAAGGAATCATAGATGTTAGAATTTGCAGTGTAACCTTGTTTAACTGGCTTATGTATGACTCGAAAAAGTTGCCTGGAGAAGGTAATGGCACCCCACTCCAGTACTCTTGCCTGGAAATCCCATGGACGGAGGAGCCTGGTGGGCTGCTGTCTATGGGGTCGCACAGAGTTGGACACGACTGAGCAACTTCACTTTCACTTTTCACTTTCATGCATTGGAGGAGGAAATGGCAACCCACTCCAGTGTTCTTGCCTGGAGGATCCCAGGGACGGGAGCCTGGTGGGCTGCCGTCTATGGGGTCGCACAGAGTCGGACACGACTGAAGTGACTTAGCAGCAGCAGCAGCAGAAAAAGTTGCTTATTTCATAAGTTACTAAACATAGTAGAATGGCATTTATTTTCAAGACATGACCAGGAGTTCAAGAGCGGGTCTTTTAAAATATGGTTAACAATGATATTTGGAAGAAGTTATCTGGTGACATCGGATGGGATTTGTTGTATGTTTGTCTAGAAAGGATGTCTTTCCCAGTCCAACTTGGCTGAGATGAGTGATGTACTACCTGTAAGCTAAGTCCTCTGTTGTGGGTGACTCCGATGCTTACCTTTCCTTCTTCATGTGTCTGGTGCGAAAGTGGTTCCTGACTCTGCATCTGACCATTGTGATGTAGAGTTACAGTCTTTCTCATAGGCGGGGGTGTCATATGTTCCTCTCATAGGTCCCCAAGCTTTGTCTAGTTTGGGGCTTCATGAGTGTGGAGACAATTTTTTTATTTGTTTTATCTCTTTTTAAAATTTATTTGTTTTTTAATTGGAGGATAATTGATTTACAATATTGTGTTGGTTTCTGTAATACATCCACATGAGTCAGCCATACATACATATGGCCCCTCCCTCTTGAAACTCCCTCCCACCTCCCACCCCATCCCACCCCGCTAGGTTGTCACAGAGCACCGGGTTTGAGCTCCCGGGGTCAGACAGCAAATTCCCACTGGCTATCTGTGTTACATACGGTAATGTGTATGTTTCCATGCCACTCTCTCTACTCCTCCCACTCTCTCCTTCCCCCACTGTGTCCAGTCTGTTCTCTCTGTCTGCCTCTGTATTGCTGCCCTGTAAATAGGTTGATAAGTACCATCCTTTTAGATTCCATACACATGTGTTAATATATGATGTTTGTTTTTCCCTTTCTGACTCACTTCACTCTGTATAATGGGCTCTAGGCTCATCCACCTCATTAGAAGTGACTCAAAATATGTTTTCTGGCTGAGTCGTAATTTGGTTCTCATAGTTGGGTGGGGAGTAGGATGCTATTGGCGTCTAGCGGGGAGAGGTCTGGGATGCTGCGGGGCATCCTACAGTGTACGGAACAGCCCCCTCCATCAAGGAATTATGTGGCCCAGTAAGTCAGTAGTGCTGAGATGGTCTGTATTGGATGGGTTATTAAGACATGTAAAAGATTTCAGGAAAGAATGACAGTAAGAGATCTGGAAAGCAGATATGGAAAATGAGAAAAGTGTGTGTATATGATGGGAAAGAAATTGAGTAGGAACTATAGCACTGATGTGTGTACCTGGACCCACCAATTTGAGTTTTACAGATATTTTTGGAAGAAGATAAAGTGAGTAGTTAACCATGTAAGATAAGTATTAATATGTACAATAAATAATTGAGAAACTCTCAATATACCAACTGTCTTAAGTCATACTCTCAGGATTCTGGGAGTTGAAGATTTCCTTTAGGAATGAGGTTCCTCAAAAGGGAACCTGGCAGACAGTAGGCACACAATAAATATATGCGACCAGAGTGAGTTGAGGGGAAACAGAGAGAAAAAGGGAATGGACTCAGAGGCCACAGGGGCAGCTGCCCCAGGTCTACCCACACAAGCCAACTCTGTGGAATTTCCCAATTGAAGAAGGCTGGGAACCTTGGAGGACTTCTGCCATTAAGGCTTGTGTTTGGCTGTCTTTACTGACTCTGTGCATGTGTGTACCCTGGGATCCAGCCATTCCACTCCACAGCGTGCTCTCAGCAGGAATGCTTCTGCATATTTCCTGAGTCATGAGCTACCAAGAATGTTCACAGAGGTAGCACCATTCACAGTAGCTCAAACTGGAAACTGCCCAAATACCCATCAGCAGTAGAAGAGATAAGTAAATCCATTAAAAAAGTTGCTAATGGTGGAATATTTCAAAACACAATAGGGTATAAGAAAAATAGGCATTCTAGTTTCCACCACCCAGATTTAACAAAGGCTAACATTTTGCCATATTTGCCTTTTAAAAATTCTTCTTTTTTTTTCATTTGAGAAATAGAACCTTCTGGTGACTTAGTGTTGGGAATTGGGTAGAATTGGGTGAGTGATCTCTGAAGATCTGGAAATGTTAAGAGTGAGATGTCCTGAGCTTTCTCTGCTCGTCTTCCCTTGATGTGGAATGAATTACCTGTCACTGGCACTTAAATGGGCTTCCCTGGTGGCAAATATCAAACAGTGTAGTCAGCGAGAACACCCCCCCCCACCCCCCGCCCTGATTAAAGTTTCCACAGTGCTGCAGAAGAAAGAGGAGGAAGCCCTGCCTTTCACCTCTCCTGCTCTCTGAAAGAGAAAACACTCTGCAGTAATGTCCTCAGAGGACATAATGCCTCTTTCATTGAGATATAAAAGAATTTGGCTTTTCCCATCAAATTGTGATTGGAATACCGTGAATGTTTTGATTGTGCTGATGTGAGAAAAAGAACAAGAACGGAGTTTGGTGTTCTCGGTGATTGCTGTAATTGTTAGCCGGGCACACATCCCCCCCCATCTCTTCCGGCTCGTCAGGACGCAGAGGACTGAGAGCAGCATTGTCTTGGGGATACCTTGAGTCCGTTCTGCTTTACAGCAGAAGAACCATTTGCAAACTTCTGTTCTTTACTTAGTATTAGCATCACTGATGATATTAATTTTTTTGGGTAACTCTCTCCTTGATTGCCATGAGGTCCATGGTTGACTGCTTCCCTTTACTGAGTGCTTGCTGAGTGCTCGGCATAGTCCTAAGCCCTGGGTGTATGTTTGGTTTCCTCGTAATAATCTCTGAGATAGGCATTGTTACTGTTTTCATCTTACAATTGAGAAACAGATGTAGGGAGGTTCAGTAGGGAGGTTGCCAAGGGTTATTACCCTCTGCATGGCAGAGTCATAATTCAAATCTCATTTTGCCTGACTCCAAAATCGTTTTTAACCAATCTCTAAACAATCCCAGGTAGTGCAATGGTAAAGAATCTGTCTGCCCATGCAGGAGATACAAGAGATGTGGGTTTGATCCCTGGGTTGGGAGGAGGAAATAGCAACCCATTCCAGTATTCTTGCCTGGAAAATTCCATGGACACAGGAGCCTGGCGGGCTGCAGTCCATGGGATTGCAAAGAGTCAGACACACAAAGAGAAAGCACAAATGAATGAAAATGAACAAAACAAGGCCCACTTGATGTTGGTATATGGGTTGACAGAGCTGTAAAGCGGGAGTTAAGGTCCTGGGAACAGGACGTGAGCTGAGCACTTCCCAGTCCTTTTAGAGTCACCCTGCTCTGAGTCTGCGGTGGGAGCCTGGGAGGCTGCTCTCATTTCACAGATGAGGACTTCGGGGCCAGACAAGCAGTGGGCTTGCCCAGAGCCACACAGCTCATGTTGGGCTGGATATTCACCAGGATCTTTTGTGCACACACTCCAGCTCTGTATTCAGTCTCCTACCACCTTGGTTGACCTTCAGCCTGGCACCAAGTTGTAAGATTAATGCTGTTTCCTCATCTTTTACATCAGAGCGGTACCAGCTGTCCCAGTTGTTAGAGATTATAGAGCATTAGCTAGCAGTGTGTCTTTTTAAGATTCTTGGAAAGATACACCATTTAGATACATATTTGTTTAATCACTGCGGTGCTTTATGATGCGAGGTAATACCTTTTCTAAAAAACTTTTTATGTTGTATTGGGGTACAGCCGATTAATGTTGTAGTAGTTTAAAGTGAACAGTGAAGGGACTCAACCTTAGATGTACATGTATGCATTCTCCCCCAAAGCCCCCTGCCATCTAACCTGCCACATAACACTGCCTTTTTGGTCGTTTGTTCTGGGTGCACATGTGGCTTGCTGGATCTTAGTTCCCCAACTCGGGATTGAACCTGGAGCATAGTCCTCACTACTGGACCACCAGGGAATTCCTGAGATAATGCTTTTTTTTTTTTGGTTAGATTTAATTACATATACATATTTTTGATATTCTGGAAGAATGATTTGGTAATTTCATGGAAGTTGAAGACCTTAAGTGAGATTTTTTTTTTTTTTTATTCTGCATGGACTAAATCTGTTTTTTTAGAGCTAACCTCAGCTTATCCTGTGTTGCTCTGAGGTTGCAGCTGCTCCATGGTGGTTACCTGTGAAAGGTGCTAACTGGAGACATCCAGAAGGGCCCGACTCTACTGTCCTACACAGGTGAGACTGGTGGGTCTTAGCCTAGATGATACTTTCATTTCAAAATCAGTTCCTATGATGTTGAAGAGAAACTCAAAGTCCATTGTCTATAAAAGAGTATGACGAACTCTAATCCGTTGGAAGGGAAATAGGATGACTAGAAAGAATCAATGTACAGACCCAAATATTGTGCCTACGTCATGGAACACTGTTAAAATTCTTTTCTTTTTTTTTTTTTTTGATGTGGACCATTTTTAAAGTCTTTATTGCATTTGTTACAATATTGCTTCTGTTTTATGTTGTGGTCTTTCTGCTGCCAGGCATGTGTATCTTGGCTCCCTGACCAGGGATTGAACCCACACCTCCTGTGTTGGAAGGAGAAGTCTTAACCACTGGACCACCAGGGAAGTCTCTGGAAGGCTCATAATAAGTGGCCTCTTGTCATCCTCATTTGGCCTTTTAGAGGGTCCCCTCCTGTCATTCTTTCCCCTTTTGACAGTCCTATTACAAATCTCATGATGTGTAACCTTTACAGATTGTTCTTCCTCATGAGTAGGCCATCATGAGGACGGAGATTGCCTCACAGAGAAGTTGGTATCTTGCCAAGTGGCCACTGTAACAGCTAGGCCTTGGGTATAGAACTCATGTTCTCCGCGGTCCTGGACTGACATACTTTGAAGCCACCATCTGACTGAAAAACCACAGAGCTGCAAGTCGGTCAGCAAGTCTCCAGGGTGGCAAAGAAATAATTATCTCAAGCAAAAATAGAGTAACACTTTAAGCCCTGGAGGCGGAGAAAGGTTTGGGTCAGGACTCAGCGTCTCAACAGCCCAAGAAAACTGTTCTCCTAACCCAGTTTTTCAGATGGGATTCTCGAGTCTCCGTTTTCGACATCGTTCCTGCTTACTGCCCTCAGTGTGAGGGAGCCGGAAGTACAGGCAGTTCAGCTCTAGGGATACAGCTCCTTGATAAATGTCATTCTTTCAAACTCTTGAGTTGGTAGGCCCTGGGGTAGAAATAGACTCTGAGGTAGAAAGTTGTGGGATTCTCAGATACCTCAGGTAGATGACCTTCTTGCTGCTGCTGCTGCTAAGTCACTTGAGTCGTGTCCGACTCTGTGCGACCCCATAGATGTCAGCCCACCAGGCTCCCCCGTCCCTGGGATTCTCCAGGCAAGAACACTGGAGTGGGGTGCCATTGCCTTCTCCGTGATGACCTCTTAGCTCCCAATATATAGCTTCTTTCTGAAATATCATAGTAGAAGAAAAAGCTGAAGACAGAAGGAAGACCCAGAGTGAAATGTATTTTATCCACTGAGTCCTTTTGAAAAAAGTACATGTCTTTAAACATCAATGCTGAAAACAGTGACTGGCATGTAAAGGTACTCAATAGACGCTTTGGAAAGAATAAGTGAAAGTCACAGTGTAATTACTATAGGGAATTCAAAGATGCTTAACAGGGACTTCCCTGGTGGTCCAATAGTTAAGAATCTGCCTGCCAATACAGGGGATGTGGATTTGATCCCTGATCCCAGAACTAGGATCCCACATGCCACAGGGCAACTAGGGTGCCACAACTACTGAAGCCTGTGCACCCTTGAGACCGTGTTTCACAACAAGAGAAGCCACCACAATGAAAAGCCCATGCACCACCACAACGAGACAAAGCAACAAGGAGTCCTTGCACAGCAACAAAGACCCAGTGCAGCTAAAAAAAAAAAAAAAAAAAAAAGTTTAAGAAATGGGCCAGGAATGTAGAGTCCACTGGAGGAAGAGTGAGCAGGAACTAAAGTTATTGGTGCTGAATAAATATGTTTATCCCCTTATTCTCAAACTTCCCCCTAATCTTCCCTGCCCGGCTATACTGTTAGAAAAAATAGAGGCTTACTTGGAATATGCTGGAGTGAGGCAAATAGAGCAGACTCATCTACAGCAGAATGACACAAGAGTTTAAAGCCAAGTATCACAGATTGGATTCTTCGGAAACAGATGCTGAGATAGAGCTTGGTGTGCAGACTATTTATTAGGGTTCCACACCTGTGGGAGGGACGGGGAGGAAGCAGGATTGGGCAGAGGGAGAAGCCCAGACTGCAGGGCAGGTCCAGGAAGTCCCAGCCAGTCCCTCGGGGTGGGGGGAGGCTCTGGGGCATAAATGACCCATAGGATTGAGCCCTGGGTGAACCCACATGGCTGTGCCTTTATGCTCCTGCTGTGGTTGGTCGTTGGTGACTGTGAGGTGGCTCTTTGCAACTCTCCTGAAGGAGCTGAGCGCTGGAAGCTTCTGGTCATACCATGTCCAGCAGCTGCAAAATCGTTCTTTCCTCACAGAAGAAAGCATTGGTTGATGCACCTGGCTGGTGCAACTCCATACCCGCTGCACCAAGCTGAGATTCTCTGGGGTTTCAGGCCTGCCAGCAAACTGGAGTAATGGTTTGAGTCTGGTGCCAGGAGGGATCATAACCTATTTGGGAGCCTGGGATGTCAGAAACCCTTGGTGGAGGCGGACAGAAGTGTGGTGGGGCAGGGTGGGGGGTGTTGACCTGGGGACCAGGCCCACCTCCTCGTCACGGATTGAGGTGAAGGCGGAGATGGGCGGTTGGTGGCTGTTTCCTGTTCCTGCTCCGCCCTCCTCACTCTGCGTCTCTGTTCCCCAGGCCGGACCATCCGGTTCTCCACGTCTCCTGGAATGATGCCGTCGCCTACTGCACATGGGCGGGAAAGCGTTTGCCCACGGAGGCCGAGTGGGAGTACAGCTGTCGAGGAGGCCTGCAAAATAGGTACTTGGAGGGTCTCCCCTTGCCTAATAGTCTGTGGGTCTTTTTTCTAAATCCACAGGGATTTACTCTGGACAGTTGATTTAAAGCCACAACCACCAGCGCAGCTCTTTCCTACTGGGCTTTCCTCACCTTGGTGAAGTTCCGTAGAAAACACCCATGCGGAGGTGGGCGCCAGCCACGCAGCCACATCCCCGGGCCACGAGGTCCTCCTTCGAGCCCCTCTGGCAGGCTGCCTTCACTTTTAGGGGTTTCTTATGTTAGGCGTCTCCTGAAACATCAGTATGTCTCTGCTTTCAGAGCCATTATACAGAAAACTCAAGATTGGGTCTCAGCTTCTAGGAAAGGCTCCTTACAATAGTGAAGGCTTTATAAAAAAGTGCGGTGTGATGATGCCCCGTTATGCTTCCCTGTATGTCCAGAATGATGGCTGCTCTCCCAGCCTCCTGTAAGCCCCTCTTTTAGTGAGGTGATTTATATCAGACCTCCTGAGTCCTCGGGAGAGACTGAGGTTGTTGTGAGCTTGACATGATCTGGTTGTGTGGAAGTTAAAAAAACAAAAATTCCTGATTAAAAGCTTTATGTATTAAAAAAAAATAAAATAACTCACTTGGAACAAGCGAGCAGTGCGCTGTCTCCCTTTCACGGCCTTCCTCTTCTTGACTTGGGTCCAGAAACCTGTGTATGTTCGACAGACTGATGCCGGTGTCTCTTCTGACAGACTTTTCCCCTGGGGCAACAAACTGCAGCCGAAAGGCCAACATTATGCCAACATCTGGCAGGGCGAGTTTCCTGTGACCAACACCGCGGAGGACGGCTTCCGAGGGACCGCGCCAGTGAGTAGCGAGGTTCAGAGGGCTGCAGCCACAGCGCACGGAGAAACCGCTAGAAACCACTAGAATTGAGGGAGCGTGATGCTCACTCTCTGCTCTACGTATGGTACCCTTCCTGCCTTCATCCACTACCGCACGTGGCAAATGCTAATACTGAGACGATCTTTTTCGTGACACGTTTTTCTTTTTGATTCTATAATGCTATAGAAACTTTGAAAAAAACCAGAAGAGTTGCAAAGGAGAAAATTGAAAGAACGGTGGAATCTTACCACCCAAGATAGATAACCCCAATTAGCATTTTGGTGGAATTCCTCCCATTCATTTTCGGTATTAATGATACTAATAATTGCTAGGAGTTCATACTTGTAGTGTGCCAGGCATGATATTGAGGTATTTGCATGAATTATCTCAGTTAATGTTCCACTCTGTAAGGTAGGTACTGTTATCCCCATTTTTTCAGGTGAGCATTCTGAGGCACAGAGAGGTTAACTAACTTGCCCAGGGTTACACAACTGGAAAGCCACACATCTGGGATTTGGACCAGGTTGGTTTGTTTCTAAAGCCCATGCTCTTTTAACTACCATAGGTGCCAGTGTAAATGTTTCTTGTGTTTGTGTACCTATATATTTTTTACATATTGCTTTGGGATCATACCATTATATTTAAAATCCTACTCTTTTTTTCCCTGTGTAATATCAGGAACATTTTGTCTGGCGTTAGCAGTTCTTCATAAATACATGTCTTTTAGCAGCTGGATAGCTTGTCATTTGAATTAACCCTAATTTATTTGCCTCTTATTTTTGCAAAGTTACGTCTGTTTTTTTGCTAAATAACAACATCTTGTGCGTAAATTGGAGAAGGCAATGGCGACTCACTCCAGTACTCTTGCCTGGAAAATCCCATGGACAGAGGAGCCTGGTAGGCTACAGTCATGGGGTCGATAGGAATTGGAAACAACTGAGCGACTTCACTTTCACGCATTGGAGAAGGAAATAGCAACCCACTCCAGTGTTCTTGCCTGGAGAATCCCAGGGACAGGGGAGCCTGGTGGGCTGCCATCTATGGGGTCGCAGCACAGAGTTGGACACGACTGAAGTGACTTAGCAGCAGCAGTGCATAAATATAAAATTTATCTCTGATGATTTAAAAAAATTTTTTATTGAGGCATAGTTGATTTATAATGTTGTGTTAATTTCTGCTATACAGTGAAGTGAATCAGCTACACATATGCATTTATCTGCTCTGTTTTTAGATTCTTTTCCCATACAGATCAATTCTGTGTATTGAGTAGAGTTCCTTGCGCAATACAGTAGATCCTTAATAGTGTGGTGATTTTTTAAAAGGTAGATTCCTAGCAGTGAAATTAGTGAGTCAAAGACCAGAAAACTTTCTTGGTAAGAGTTTCAGATACGTAATGAAACTGTTTTCTGGAACTCATGTAGCATGTTTCCCTCCATGAGTATTCCTTTCTCTCTGCTTTTTTTGTCAGCAGAACCATACACTAATGAAGCAATGATAAAAGCATTTTGTTTTTTCTTGACACATTGAGCAAAGATGTCTTGTGGTAGGGAAATAGCACCTTACTGGATTTGTTGTTACAGAGGATAATATTCTTTCAACAATCTTTCAAACAGTTGTCATTTTAAAAAATATTTGTGTTTTTAATATTTGTTCACACAAAAATAATTCTTCCAAAATTTGTTTATAAATGTAACACACATATGTTATTTGGAGCCTGACCAAATGATTCCAGAATTTCAACTGAAATAATAAACAAGTGAGAAAGACAGACAATTTTTGGAAGAGATGAGGGATGAGAAGACACTTGACTTTTCAGAACCTGAAACATTCTTTGAGCCATATAGTTAAAGCATTACAGTTGTTTTTGCAGGGGTGCAGAAGCAATGTAAAAAAAAATTGCATGAGAATATGTTGCCTTTAAATAGGCATAGGAACTCAACATGTGTGTGCTTTTAAAATTTCACATGTATGAGTTAGGTATATAATAAAAGCACCAACACAAACCAGTGGGAATTGGATGTACTTTTCAACAGAGGCAAAATTTATTTGCTACTCTACAGCAAAGTGAAGTTGGTTTTTTTCAGGTTTCCTTCTGGATAGCTTGTGCTCTCAGGGGCACATAGTTTTATTCAGTAAAATGAGTGATTTAGAGACCTTGGGGTCTAAGAGATCTCAACCTTTTTCTCAAACTGTACATGGGTAAGAAGGCCAGTTGTTATCTCATGGGCCACTGTTGGTCAGCAGAACCTGTGCTGCAGGATGAACACAATAAGGAGCCTGATGAAGATGCTTGGGAGACCCCAGGGAAGGTGACACGTGATGCAGAAGAGGACACTCAACCTTGAAGCACATATAGCATAGGCTTCTGATAGACCCAGGCAAATTACATAAGCACCTGTCAGTTATAAAAGACCATGAGAATCTGTATTGAACAGTTATGAATGTTTTACGGCACTTAATGGCTGCAGAATTTCACATCACTCTTTAGACAGATGAACCTCCAAGGAAAAAGTCATTTATTCTCAAGTCAGTGCATCTTCTCAGAAGATAACAATTTCCATATGAAATAAGGATACTTTACAGATATTTAGAGTTGAAACATTTAACTGGGGATGTTCAGCAGATGTCTGCGTTGGAGGATGTTCAACAGAACTTACCTGAAGAAGTTGCCATGGAAGTTCCTAAGATAAAATTAGAACATTTGCCAGGAGCCGACATGAGAAATACTACCTGAAGAGAAGAAAAACCCAACACATTGTGGAGAGGTCACGTCCACCTTTGTTTGGAATGAGACTTGACAAAAGATTTCTACCTTTAAAGCGGGACTATTTCTCTCAGGTCCTCCTTAGCTTCCTTGTGGCCACAGACCTTGGTCCCTGGAGAGCAGGAATCGAACTTCCAGTGATGGGATGGACTATAGTGAAATAGTTCCCTCACCTGCTGTTTTATTTTATTAGTTTCACTCATTAGTTTTATTTTTTATTTTTATTTTATTTTATTTTTTTTAGTTTCACTCATTAGTTTTAAATTGAGTGAACTATTCTGACCGCAGTGAACCCGAAGAATTGGTTTTCTGTTTGATTGGACCTCTGTTGTAAGTTATCAGTATGTTTTGGCTTTCATACATATCTACTCATTCACCTGAAAATAAACATGTTGAAAGTATTTCTTCTGAGCTTTCTGGAAGGAAGTTTTGGTTGGTGTGACTAACTGAACAAAGAGCAGTTAAAATTTTTATATTCTCGTGGTAATTTTGGGAGTGGTGACCTCCGGATTTTATCTCACTTAAACATCCAGTTGTTTACAGAAGGAAAACCCCTCAAACGTTTCAGTAGATGCTGTTATTAATGTTTTCTCATCTTAGGGTTTAACAGCACCACATAGGCTAACTTGCTTGCCCAGCATTTGTTGTGTGTTGTCATGTAAAGAGGACCTTAGACTGGCTGACCTCCATTAGTCTGCTAAGTCTGAGAAATGGTTCCTCCCTCCACTTCTCCACTTCGTTCATTCCATCTTTCAGTTGCTCTCATGCCCCTTGCTCCTTTCCATCTTTTCGCTGAAACAAATTATTTTCTTCTTTTCCTTCCAACTATTTTTCTTATTCTTCTTCATTATCTCCAAATTCTTGAAAGAACAGTTTATGCCTCTGACCCCTTCTCCTTCACTGTCTCTCTGACCTTTGACCTCTGACCTTGATTCTCATGAGATGCTTCTACCTTTGTGGAGGAGGGTTCATCTTCAGCTCGAAATCTCTCCCTCTAGGTAGTTTCTGCATATCTTCTTTCATTCTCTTACCCTACTAATCCCACCCTGCCTTTCTAGATTGGATGTTTTTAATTTTTGGCATCATCATTCTTTCTCCCTCATTAAAACTCTTTCACGTCTGTGTCATCAAACCCTTTCTGCCTTCAGTCGACATGCATGGAATTACTGAATGAAGCAGTGAATAGGTACTGCTGTTTCCATAATGAATGCTGAGTTTGGAAGCAGAGTGGTAAAAATTTTCAGCTTTCCCCATCATCTGGATTAAGTTTTTTTCAGAGTAGCATCATAACTTTATTGAAGTGCCCTGGATTGCCCACATATCAGATGGTTCCATATTTATGTGTAGCTCTAAAACCTTCTAAAGTCAAGTAGGAAATTAATTTTATTCCTTTTAGTTCTACTTCATTAATTGAGAAAAAACATGAACTTACAAAAAGATTTTTTTTTTTAAAAGATTTTTTAAAAAGAACCTCAACGATATCTTAATTTTTTTTCACTTAAAAAATAAAAGTTTCCTTCATGTATGAGCATTTCTCATAAAATATGTTAGGAAAAAGTTTTGAGTCCCTAAAATAGCAAAACTTGTTTTGTATGCATTTACTATTCAGTCAAAGGTTTTTCTCTGGTCCTCCTCCCCACCTTCCTTTGTACACAAGCTCTACACTTTGGTACCATGTCTGTGACATAATTATGTGGCAGACTGTCTGATCTACCTTTGAAATGTGATGTAATTGCTGGCTGAAGAGCCTGTGCAGCTTGCCTCATGCTTCCAGGTCCCAGGGATTGCAAACTTTCTTTGTTTAATAGGTAGCACTTGATAATGAAGTCACAGTTTCTCTATAATAAGAAGTCCCATCAGTGTTTTGACAATAATGACTCAGGCTTAAAGATAAACTGGTGAGTTGGAGGGGGCTGGTGGAGAGGACAGAATTGGCTTGAGGTCTCTCTGTGCCTTAAGATGTTGTGGCCAGCAGAGCTCAGCTGTGATGACAAGACTGATACTGGGTATAATGCCATTTCTCTCATGCTTCTGAAAGTCCCCAGATAATTTACCTGCCACTTCTCAATGAGATACAGATTTGACTTATGATCAATACTAGTCTCTCTATTAAGAATTATTTCATTGACTTTCTTACCATGTAACATAAACTCTTCTTAGGTTTCTGAACTCTCTTTGAGAACTCAAAGCTGAAAAGTATCTTCCTCTGTTTTTATATTGGTCAGGTTGTATTTTCACTGTTGGAATGAAAATTCATATTCATACTTTGAAGTAAGAGGTCTTTGTGCATTTTTATACTAAAGAGGCTTTCTAGACAAGGTGAGTAGATTGACAACATTTCCCCCTTTTTTTAATTTTTAGGTTGACGCCTTTCCTCCCAATGGTTATGGCTTATACAATATAGTAGGGAACGCCTGGGAGTGGACTTCAGACTGGTGGACTGTTCACCATTCTGTTGAAGAAACGATTAACCCAGTGAGTATTAGTCTCAGAATACGTATTATGAAAAGGTTACACCCATCCTTTGGGCAGATTATGGTAGGAATTTCGTGTGTTTTGGCTATTTATGTACTATTGAAATTAATGTTGGAATTTCCCCAAGGAATATTAAGCACATCTTTTTTTTTTTTTCAACCTTAAGGCATTGTGAAGAAATGTTTGTGGACATTTTATATGCTGCTGGATCGTTACAGTGATAATGATTTGAGGAAATCTGCCTTTAACTGTAGAAATTATATTCAGCCTCATAAATGTAATCAAAGTGTTGAGATGTATAAATAACTAGCAAAATTCATTAATGTTCATTAATAACTATTGAGATCTGGTAGGTGGTATTTATCGTGTTGCTAATTGCCTGAGTTTTCATTGGCTGAAATTTTGATTGAAGAACATTGTTTGGAGAAAATGAGAAGGATGTTTTCTGGGGGAATGTTGAATCAGGAAGTTGAGTCATTTGATGATTATTTCCTGAACTCCACAGTATGTCAGTTCATAAACCTTGGGAATGTAGCAAAATTAAGTTAAATTTTACCTTCTCTGGCATGGGAGTACTGTTAACTGCAGCTAGTGGGCTACTCTGCCTCTAAAGTCAAGCTCTCTCAGCATATATAATAATTTAGACACTATACGAATTAGGTGTGCAGGAGGGAAGTACTTCCTTTAAAAAGAACATGTCTGAGTATTTCTTGTGTGAACAGATTGGGGGGGATGCCATTTAAAAATCCTATCTCTAGCAAACTAGACAGTCATAAATCAGATCCAGGAATATATATTTATACCCAAACTAGCTAGACTGGGAACTTAATATGCTTAATTTTAAACCTTAACCTCTTGAAAACTTACAAAAGGTAATGATAAAGACAATTAATTCTTTGATCTCTTCTCAGTGAAAGGTTAAACAGCTCAGAGTAGTTGAAGAAATTGTCAGACTCTGTGCCTCGGGCCTTTTTTTTTTTTTTCCTTTAGAATTTGGGCATAAATTTGTATGATATGCTTGATTTTTCTTCACAGAATAACACATGAGTTGGTCATGAATAATCTATAGACAGAAATCTCTTTTCTTGGGGACAGATGATAAAGCTGATTTCTTCAGAAATGGTCACTTCCTCCTTGTTTTCCTTGGCAGAGCTTGTGGAATTTGTGGTCAAAGGCAACCCATCTCTCCAACATGAGAATAACGTTGTGAAATTTTCAGTGGGTTTGAGGTTGGGAGATGCCATTCTCTACTGGCACATTGTGACTTGGCGTTTGCTGTCAGAAGCAGAAATAGAATTTTTTTCTCCCCTTAGATGAAAGCATCTGCATGTTTGGAAAGGGTGCACCAGGCTTCAAAATTCTGGCAAGTTGTGAATGTATTTCTGTGACCATCTGTTGTCGAGCTGAGTGCTTATTAGCTTTCAGTTTTATAATTGCTTGTGTTGCTTCTAAGGATTTACAGAAAAATCCTTATATTCTTGTTTTCAGAGTCCCAGGCTCTGATCTTGGATGTTGTCTTTGCTCTATAAATCGTTAGCCTTGTAGGTTTCTGTCACAAAGGCCTCATATGCTTCCTGGTTTGACTGGAATTAAATTCACCAGTTTGGAGGACTGATACCCAATTCCCTTGCAAACGCAGACTCTATCCTTCAGATCTTTACAACCAGCACCGCTGTCGTCTCTCATCTGTGTTACTGCATCAGTCTCCCCGTTGGGCTCCCTGGCTTCATTCTTTCTGCTCTGTTGCAGCTGGAATGATCTTAATAGAGAATACGTTTAACGCTTTCACTCCTCTGTTTAAAGAATAAATAAAGTACAGACTCTTGAACATGACTTCTGAAGGCTAAAATAATTTAGCCGTTGCTGATCGCTCAATGACCACAGCTTTTTCTTCCTTTCAACATTTCATTTTGAAACATTACAAAAGTTCAGAAAATAGCATAACAGAGACCTATGTATCTGCCATTACGATACATATTTAACATATATTGACAGCTTATTGTATTTACTGTATTTCTTTTAACCAAAGAAAAAGAACAAAAACTATTCTGTCAACACTTGATAATTGTCTGTATTTTTAATTTAAGCTGTTCTGGTCTGTGTATAGTGCTATCTCACTGTGGTTTTTTAGTCATTACATATATATACATATATTTTTATTTTATTGAAGTAGAATTGATTTATAAAATATTAATTTCTGCTGTATAGCCTAGTGATTCAGTTTATGTATATATATACACACACATACATTCTTTTTCATATATATGTATAAATGCATACTTTATATATATTCATATACACACATTCTTTTTCATATGCTTTTCCATTATGGTTATCACAGGACAGTGAATACAGTTCCCTGTGCTATACTGTTGTTTATCCATTCTTTATGTATGAGTTTATATTTAGTCATCATATATTAAAGTCTGTATCTGATAACTCTCATAGCATGCCACCCTGTTGACCTGCTTCCGTTGTGTGTCATTCTTGGGTTTTGGTTACATCTTACTTTCTCACATGCTCCAGTATTTTTGATTGAGTGCCAGACACTGTGTGAGATAAGTTGTAGAGATTATTTGAGATCTGGAGAGTGGATTCTTTCTCTGGAGCAGGCTTATCTTTGCTTCTGGAAACTTACATATCATCTTAGCTATTCTAGCCAGTAATTGAGGTGATTTGAAGCTCAGCTTCAGTCCCTGTGAGGGCTAGATGTGTACAGCTCTTCAGGGTGCCAGCCAGCAGGCTAGGGGGTTTCCACAACTCTTCTTCCTTGACGGGCCCTGTGCAAGTTGCTCAGTTGTGTCCGATTCTTTGCGACCCCATGGACTGTATAGTCCATGGAATTCTCCAAGCCAGAATACTGGAGTGGCTAGCCTTTCCCTTCTCCAGGGCATCTTCCCAATCTAGGGATCAAACCCAGGTCTCCCGCATTGCAGTCAGATTCTTTACCAGCTGAGCCACCATGGACGCCCTAAGCTCCAATTGTTTCCTTGGTCCATGAGTCTATACAAAGTTCTGTTCAGCTTCTCAGTATTATACTTGCTGCAGCTGGAATCAGCTGACCACTGGGGAAACAAGCTCACCTCTCTGGGCTTGTTTTCAGTCTGGGATTGAGCTCAGCAGTTCCTCACAGCTCTTGATAGTTCTCATCTGAGCGGGTTTAAACTCCTATTTCTCTTCGAGGTCTTAATTTATCTGCCTTTCTTCCCTAAGGGCTGTGTGTCTCCAGTGCCTAGCAAAGAACCTGGGCCTGTAATAAAGCCAGTTCCAGATACCTAGAATCAAAGAGAGTTTGATCACTGTTCATGCTGGAGGTGTTTCAAAAGCAAAAGCTAGGTAAAACACATATTTTCAGGGTAAGTTTTGAACCAAAGTAAACATTTCAACCCGGGAACGGGCCCCTTCAGTGTCATGTGTATATTTTAGCTTCAAGACTAACTCATAATGGCAAATACTTTTCAAGCTTCTTTGGAGAAGTTGGGAACAGCCAGTGCTCTCTAGGCAGACGCTATTCAGGGAATACCTCTTTCTTGTTCAGTGACTTCCAGGGAGCAAAAGTTAATCATTAGTGTTTATTTTATTGGCTAGTAACACCTTGTATGCTTTGTACACAAAATCCTAGGAGAGGCGGAGGTATTTGGCCATATGGAGTGAGGGTCAGTTTGGTCTTGCCTGGTCGAAGGTTCTGGGGAGTGTGCATGCATGCTTGTGTGTAATTTTTGAAACTGCTTAGAATGACATCCTGTCTTTCTACACAGGTGCAATCCAGAGTGTGGCCGCTGATGCTACTGTTTTTTTTAACCCATTTAAGAAGTAATTTGTGTGTGTGTGTGTGTTTTCCTTTGCAGTTACCTTACCTAGAAACCCATATTCATCTCTGGAAGTGTGTGGTGGGGCTTGTATCCTTAGTCGCTCAGTCATGTCTGACTCTTTGTGACCCCATGGACTGTAGCCCTCCAGACTCCTCTGTCCATGGGATTTCCCAGGCAAGAACAGTGGAATGGGTTGCCATTTTCTCCTCCAGGGGATCTTCCTGACCCAGAGGTCGAACTCACACATCTTGCATTGGCAAGCAGATTCTTTCCCACTGAGCCACATGGGAATCCCCCAGAAATGTGTGGTACTTTCAGTCAAAGACTATATAGAACTTATCTAGCATCCTAACTTCCCACACCTACATCCTTATTTCACTACCCTAGTACCATACCCAGGGAACCATGGTACCCTGGTTCACGGGTGATATAAAAGGATGGAATAATATGTAATATCTTTGCCACTCTCACTTAAGGTACACAATTTCATTGGGGCAGCTTTTTTTTTTTGTCCTAAGGGAAAGAAATATAGCCTTAGAATTAGTCAAAGTAACGTGGATTTTAGCTCTGCCACTTGATATTAAAGGAATCTCTCAAAAAAAATTAAAAAAAAAAATAAAGGAATCTCTCTAAGTTTAGGACATACCTCAAGTTTCCTTATATACAAATTGGGAATAATTATACCTATCTCTGGAGAAGGCAATGGCACCCCACTCCAGTACTCTTGCCTGGAAAATCCCATGGACGGAGGAGCCTGGTGGGCTGCAGTCCATGGGGTCGCTAAGAGTCGGACACGACAGAGTGACTTCACTTTCACTTTTCCCTTTCATGCATTGGAGAAGGAAATGGCAACCCACTCCAGTGTTCTTGCCTGGAGAATCCCGGGGACCGGGGAGCCTGGTGGGCTGCCATCTATGGGGTCGTACAGAGTCGGACACGACTGAAGCGACTTAGCAGCAGCAGCATACCTATCTCATGAAATTGTTAGCAAGTTAGATCTGATAATGTTGCATGTGAAAATATAACGTTAGACCCCAGAAGTACTATTGTGCTAGTGATTTACTTTTTTTTTTTTTTAATTATTTTTTGCTATATAATTGAAAGATTATATGCTTCTTTTTGGGCTTCCTAGGTAGCTCAGTGGTAAAGAATCTAGCTGCCAGTGCAAAAGACGTGGGTTCGATCTCTGGGTTGGGTACATCCCCTAGAGAAGTAAATGGCAACTCCAGTATTCTTGTCTGGAAGGTCCCATCAACAGAGGAGCCTAGTGGGCTAAGGTCCATGGGGTTGCAAAAGAGTTGAACATGACTGACCAACTGCACACACCAAATACATGCTTCTATTCAGCAGAATTAATAAGAAATGTTGGCCTTTGGAAGCAGAGGAGGAGAAAATGATGTTTATAAATAATGAATGCCTAATATTCTTCATATCCTTACCTTTTGTTAACTTATCACATAGTCATCCTTACAATGAAAATCTCGCTTTGTGGCTCATTAGAGTCCAATGGGAATAAAGTTTCCCAAAAAGTATTCCTCCTCTGAATGAATCCCTGGTGCTAGTCAGACGCTATTAGCCAGAGATTCTGTTTGTTCTGTTTTTGTCAATGTGGAGTTTGACTCTTCAGTTCGATCATATAACTCTAGACATTTTGGGAAATGTGTTCTGTTTTGCACGGCTGCGGGGTTGTGCTGTGGAATTGACCAGGGAAAACATAAGCCCTCTTTTTGTGCTGGCTGTGGTTTGGAGTTTGCACTCTGCTTGTTTTGAAGAACACACCTCTGACCCTTGCCTGTCGCATAGGGCACGTGCCAACCTCTGACCTGAGGTCAAAGTGGACCATATATTGGCAGATGCCTCATGGTCAGTCCTGTTTTTGCCATTGGGTGGTTGGACTTGGGACTTGGACTGCATTTGTCCATCCTCTAAATTCTGCCTTTATTTGTTCCTCATCCCAGTAATGCCTCTGGCCACACACCACTATATGAATCAATGGATTTTGTGCATCAGAAATGTTAGACTCCTGCTTAGCCTGTTTCCCAGACCTCCTCTGCCTTTGGCATGAGACTGGCCTTGTCTCAGCCTGGCAAGAGACAGTAAATATCACATCTTCCTGAGGTGAGACTGTTTCACCCATGGACTGCCCCCTTGGCAGCCCAGTCAACGCAGCTCACTTTCCTGGAATACCACTATTAGGTAGTACTGCCCGGAGAAGTTGATTAAGGATTTTTATCTCACATAAGACCCTTTATTCACGTATTTTCAATGAGGACAGTTCAGAATAAATCAGTTTGATGGAAAAGTAACCTGGTGTCCAAAATGAAAAAGACATGAAAATATTAAGGAAGTTGACTTAAACTTGATAATAAATTACTGTGGTTGTAAATTATACTTAATAAGTCCCAAAGGGAAAGCAGGGTGGTCAAAAAAATCAGTCCCTTGAGACCATGTTTATGAAAAGAATTTCATCTTCTTCTCCCTAGGGGAAGATGGAAATTGTTCCAGAGGAACAGCTGATGTTGATCTATAGCCACTTTTCTTTGTGGTTGTGGAGCGATGTTGGTCATTCAACAACCACAAAAAACTGTTGACAAATAGAGGAAGTAAGCTCAAGTATCTATGGCTCAGATATTTAGATCCTGTAAATGCATTTTCAAACACAGTATCCAGTCACATGCTTCTTTCTTGAAAAGAGTGAATGCTAATTTCAGTTGCTATTTGGAAAGTGGTAAAAATGCTGTTTGTTCATAATATTACCTCCAGAGTCTCATATTACAGCTCTTGACTCTTCCTGAGCAGATAGTGCAGGACACCCAGATGTATCGTGGCTCCCTCTCTTAGTTTGGAGGACCAGTGGATCTTGATGGGAAGTGAAAAACTCCAGCCTCTATCACTGTAGGACCCCTGTTTTGATCCCGGGGACACCTGTGGTCCTGCAGCCTTGAGCTTCAAACTTCCTGGGCCAAAGAACTCTCTAATACCTGGAGCATCTAGTTGTGTCATCAGATGTGCTCACTGTTTGATGTTCTCCCACGGCCAACCGCATATTTTCACCACCACAGCTTCACCTCACCGGTCCTCATTGTACCGTTGGTGAGGACACAGAACATGGCTTCTGTCTTGTGCATGCAAGTTTTTCAGATCCCCGAAAACAGTCACAGCCTATGCCCCCTCATCTTTCTCTTTCTAGATGAGCATCCCCATTCTTTCAATTGCACCTGGAATAACTTGGATTCTAATCCAGGGCAACTGGGGTTACAGTCCTTTGTATGATATAAGTGGGAAAAAAGTCCCCTTTTCTAAATGAGCATCTGGAAATGTACACAGCATTCTATCTGTATGTTCTCTGATAGATGCAAATAATAGTGCCACAGTCCTTTTCCCTCCTTCTCTGTCATTGGGTCTCAGACTGCGGTAGCCGTTAAAGGCTGTGCCAGCGGAATCCAGTCGAGGGCTTTTGAATTTCATTGCTGTCACTGTGATGAGTGTCGTGTGACCCTGGGCAAGTCACTTAACTACTCCGGGACTCAGGTTTGCTTCTTTCATCAGTGGGGACGTAGATTCCCGCTTCACAGAGTTGTTGTGAGGAATTGAGAGAGTGTTGGTAGCAACTTAGACCAACATTTGGCCAAGAGCAAGCATATGGTACATGGCAGCTTCGGTTTTCAACATTGCTGGTTCTGTCCCCCTTCTGCTATGTGGCCTCTGACTATTATGTACAGTTGCAGCAGGGACAGGAAGAGCAGCATCTCCCTGTTGGCCCCTCATAAACTTTTAGTAGCCAAAGAGTACTTCCTCTTTTTCTCCTGGCTTCCCTGGTGGCTCAGACAGTAAAGAATCCGCCTGCAATGTGGGAGACCCTGATTCGATTCCTGGGTTGGGAAGACCCCATGGAGAAGGGATAGGCTACCCACTCCAGTATTCTTGGGCTCTCCTGGTAGCTCAGGTGGTAAAGAATCTGCCTGCAATGGGGGAGACCTGGGTTCAATTCCTGGGGTGGGAAGATCCCCTGGAGGAGGTCATGGCAACCCACTCTAGTATGCTTGCCTGGAGAATCCATGGGACAGAGGAGCCTAGAGGGCTGCAGTCCATAGCGTCACACAAGTCAGACACGACTGGGTGACTAAGCACACACACTTTGTCCCCCGTGTTTATTGACTTTAGGCTGAGTCTCTTTAATTATTGTTATTATGCAGCTGTGTTTTATGCATTTATTTATAGGTAGTTTTTTAAACTGTTTTGAATCTTAACGGCCCTATTTTGAAATGTAATGAAGAGCCTCTCTATTCTCTCCATCAAATTCCTTTTTTTTTTTTTTTTTAAATCGGTTTCAGCCTTGAGAGACAGCTTACAGACTTCATTGCGACTATCAGCCCTGTCATTTATGGTAGTGGTTTTCCCTTCCAACTTATTAGAATCAACCAGTTCAGCTGTTTTTTTTTTTTCCTGTCATCTGAGAACTTACTGTGCTGTGGGACAGTGTTGTCTCTCAGGGATGCGAAGATGCACTAGATAGCCGGGCTGTTAGGGAACGTCTAGTCTAGGGAGACGTGGCGATCAGGTCAGTCAAGATGCACTGCGGTCAGCGTTGCTGCTGGGGCTTCCCTGGTGGTCCAGTGGTTAAGAATCTGTCTTGCAGTGTATGAGACCCCAGTTTGATCTCAGGTCAAGGAAGCTCCCACATACCGCAGAGCTACTAACCCTGTGTGCCGCAATCACGGAGCCTGTGCCCTAGAGCCTGTGTGTTGCAACTACTGAAGCCCAGGTGCCTTAGAGCCTGCGGTCCGCAGCCAGAGAGGCCGCTGCAATGAGAAGTCCATGTATCGCAACTAGAGAGTAGCTCCCCCCTACCCAACTTGCTGCAACTAGAGAAAAACCCTCACAGCAACAAAGACCCAGCACAGTCAAAGATAAATAAATAAACAAATCTTCAGAAAAAGGATTGCTGCTGATGTGGCTGTGATAGGGCCTTGCTGAGCTCTCTTCTCTGCTGGTTGGAGCCGGGAAGGCTTTTCTGAGGAGGTGGCCTTGGGAAAGGTGGCAGCAGCTGTGGCCTTCGAAACACAGGAAGGCCAGGGTGTGGCCTCGTGAGGAATTCATGGTCAGCAGAGAAAGGATTTTCATCCTGTACCCTGCTGCTTTCAGATCCTTTGGAGAAGGGAATGGCAACCCACTCCGCTATTCTTGTCTGGGAAATCTCATGGACAGAGAAGCCTGGCAGGCTACAGTCCATGGGGTCACAAAGAGTCAGACACGACTTAGCAACAAAACAATAACAGCTTCAGTTTCTTAAAGTAAAGCCCCAAAGCCACAGCTGCCCTCTGCTTGCCCTTCAGTCCCGAAGCGTCTTGCCTCTTCACACTCACAGTAAAAGCAGTGAGAGGGGTGTGTTTCTTTCTTCTGATTTTGCCGCAGTGTATTTTTCCCATCCTTATGGGCACGACTGAACTGTTTAAAGAATTTCCGTTGGCTGACCAACTAGGGGCTTAGGAGAGTGACTGGTGAATCGTCTTCCTTCGTTTGGCATGCTCAGTGAAAGGGCTTTATGCACTCTGTTTCACAATGGAGAGCACGTCTGGGAGGGGAGAGACATCTGCTCTAAGATGGGGTAACAGAAGGTCAGCATCGCCGGTTGGGGTTATAACAGAAACATTACAGGCAGAGAGTTTGCTGATGTGCTTATTTGCCGTCCTCTGTCAAGTTCTTGCGGCTGCGCTGAATGACAGAACCATGGCTTGGTGATGAAAGCAGAGGTCGTAGCCTGGAATTTCACCTGAGATTTAGCTTGAAAATGTCCAGGGGTCTTGGGTAAGTCATCTTGCCCTTGTCTGGCTTCCTGCTTCATCTGTAAATGTCACTAGGGATGTAGCAAGTCATTCTCAGGACACAGTCAGTCTGGACAATAGCCCTGAGGTCTGGTGCTGGCTTGGGAAGTAGAGTGAAGCAGGATGAAGAAGCTGTTGGAACGTGCTTAAGGGGACAGGTTTTAAAATGATTCACACTCTGTTGTTCCACATTCTAGTTCTGCCCCTGGATGGAATGGTGGCCTTAGGAGAAAGGGAGGACATCTTTTGATTTTGTTTCTTTGTCTATAAAGTGGGAGTAACAGGAAAATTTAAGGACATAGGGTTGTTCTGAGGATTCACAAGAGATTCAGGCATGTGACCCTGTATCCGCCACACAGTAAAAGAGAGCTAATTATTTTCCAAGTACCTCTCAGTCAGAACATCCTTTTTGAAAATTCTTTCCCCTTCAGCACATCCTCTTACTTGTTAGACCAAATTGTGTTCTTTTCTTCCATTTTATTAGTTAATAAGCATTTACTGAGCACTTGCTCTGTGCTAGGGGCAGATACAAACATCACACCATCCTTGTCTACAAAGAGTTTGATTTTCAGAATCCCTAATTATGTTTCCTTCCATGGTGTGTGCATGCTCAGTCACTTCAGTTGTGTCCGACTCTTTGCAGCCCCATGGACTGTAGCCCGCCAGGCTCCTCTTTCCATGGGATTCTCCAGGCAAGAATACTGAAGTGGGTTGCCATGCCCTTCTCCAGGGGATCTTTCTAACCCAGGGATCAAACCCACGTCTCCTGCGTTGCTGGCAGGCTCTTTACTGCTGAGCCACCAGGGAAGCCCTCCTTCCATGGTACTAGGAAGCTTTTGCCCCACTGATGCTTAGGAAGTCAGAACCAAAACCCAGGTTTTTTTTGGCTTCCCTTCAAATTTGTTTATTCCTCCCCTGCACCTCTGTTTAACTGGAAGGGAACTGAGGGAAGGGAGGGTGGAGAGCTGACAGGGTCTACGTCACTTGGTTCCCTGATTTATTTGGGTCTACAGCTGACAGGCCAGGTCTGAGCAGCATTTCTGGTCAGAGGGGTTAACCACCAGATTTTAGGTGTTAGGAGGCCTTCATTATGGGTCAGTTGCCTAAGGTTTTTCTTCTCTGTTCCTGGTGTGGTTTGAAGTGTGAATCGACAGCCGGAAGCTTAGGTGCTGTATCCAGAGCCAGATCCTCTCCATTGGGCTTGGCATCCCGTCTTCCACCTCTGTGACCCTCCCTTCCCAACTTCTTCCTACTCTAGCCTCCCTGGACAGATTGGTTTTTTTTATGTGAATCCCCCAGCACTCCCCCAGTATCACAGCCCCTAATTTATGCTTAACATTTTCAGCTAAGGCCTCTGTCTCATCATGCTTGACAGTCAGCAAAGGTTAATGTATGTGTATTCACCGGTACACAGAATAATTCTCTTCTTTACAGTTTCTCATATACAGTAGCCTATAGTCATAAACACTTTGACCACAGCACTCCTAAACCAGAGGTGGAATTGTTACACATTGGGAAGAAAATGTGTGTTCCCTGTCAATCTGGATCCAGTCCCCCAAGCCTTTCCCTACACTGGCTTTCTAGACAATGAAATGTGTTTGGGTTACAGAACAGGTGTGCCTCAGACCCTTCTCCACAGCCTGACTTGTTCCCAAGGCCACCAAGTGCTTGTGTGAGGAGCCACATCAAAGTCCTTATTCTGTACATTTATATTTGTTTTTTTTTCTCCTCAAAGAGCTCAGAGTGCTCTGTCTCCCTCCCTCTTTCTCAGAGACTCTTCTGTATTTCTCATACCCACAGAATATTCCTGATTGTGCAAAAGGAGGCTGGTGGTCTTAGTGTCATTTCTTATGATAACTCATGAAGTGGAGAGAGGTTCTGACTTTGCCCCAGATTTTGAATTTGATTTGCAGAGTCCAGATGAAATCCCAGGTCTTCTGATCTTGAAGCTCATACAGTCTTGGCCGGTGTCCAGATGTTATTTGAGCTGCAGAACTTGAAAGGCTGCTTACTTCCTTGTAGTATTTTACCACAGACTGCACACGTTAAGTCAGGAATTTCAGAAAGTGTGGTAACTCTGAAAGATAATTTAAAGAGATATGAATTGCTGAGTCATGCAGAGGCTTCTTCCAAAAACAAGTGAGAGGCAGTATGGTTTTTTATATGCCTGTGGTTTTTTTATATCTTGAGATTTTAAATCAGTTTCCTGCCCTTTTTACCTTCTTAATCTCTTATTTCCTTCCACTAAATTGTTCTTAAAAATTATTGATTTGGCAAGGCAGTTTTTGCACTGAACATTTAGCCTGTTAATGAATTGTGAAGTAATTTGATGTCATTTTCCCTTTCTATAGCTTCACCTTTCATGTCTTTCCCTATGCCGTAGTGTGACTCATTTGTTCTTTCCCTAAGGATCTGGAAATTAAACCATGTTATTGAGAAGAGAAGAAATAGAACAGTCTGATTATCTTTTACATCAGGTTATTCTGGGGAGGATATTCATGTGGATATGTGAACATATTTATAATATAGGTATATTCCTATCCATATGTATGATTTTTATATAAATATATGCTTTTATTCATTCAGCCAAGTTTATTGGGAAAAGGAAATGGCAACCCACTCTAGTATTCTTGCCTGGAGAATCCCATGGATAGAGGAGCCTGGTGGGCTACAGTCCACAGGGTCGCAAAGAGTTGGACATGACTGAGCGACTACACTTACTTACTGAATGCTAGACTTATGAGCTGGGTTCTGGGAATCCCACAGACATGATCCTTCTGCCCTCTTGGAGCCTGCAGATGTGAAGGAGTCAAGCAAATGCACGTAATTACATATATGTGGTCATGTCTTTAATTATATGTGAGGAGGAAGTTTAACATGATGGTTAAACTCAGGCAGTTTGGGAGTTGGATCTGGTTTCCTATCTTAGCCACCTTACCCGCTGATCAAGCTGGAGCAAGTCACTTAAATCCTCACGCAGCTTCCCCATCTGTAAGTGAGAAATAACAGTACCCCTTGTGGAGAGACTGAGAGATTTCAATGAGGTACCACAAAGAAATTGTTTAGTGTAGTGAATGATATGTAGTAAACACTTGATAAATCTTAATCATGACTAGTTTTTAACATGCAATGAAAATTTCAGTGAGCTGTGAAATGGCAGCTCACTCTGAAATCTAATTCATGAAAGACAGTTATTCTGGACCTTTTTAGGGATGTGGAAACAAGATAAGACATCTGGTAGCAGGCAACTATACACTTCTTTCTGTGGACAGTCTCTGCTTTATACGCACTAAAAAAAGTAAACACTGTTTCTAATGAAGTGACAGAATTGGACACTTAGCACTTGTCTACTTTCACAGTATACCAAGTAAAATCATGGAAGTAATCAAGTATTCTTTGCAGAAAATGTTTAACTGAAAATATGATTTGGTATAAACTAATTGCTTATACTCTCTCATAACTTGCTAATGAGTTGTCACTGAAGAACACAGAACATTGTGAGTATAAGAGAATGTGATATACGAAATCCTTACGAAGACTGTAAACTGGTTTTGTCATTTCTCAAGTGCTTTAGAGCCATATCTGTTTGCAGGCAGGACGGAACAGTTTCACAGCATCATTCGGAGAGAAGCAAGTGACTGAATGTGGAGTAGACCTTTCAGCAGATGTAATCTGTACCCTGCGATCTTGGTACACTTTCACTGTCCCAGAAGTTACCTTTCTTTAGGATGATGCTACTGTGTACCATAAGGGCTTCCCAGGTAACTCAGTGGTAAAGAATCTACCTGCTAGTGTAGGAGACGTGGGTTAAATCCCTGAGTCAAGAAGATCCCCTGGAGGAGGAAATGGCAACCTGCCCCAGTATTCGTGCCTGGGAAATCCCATGGACAGAGGAACCTGGCGGGCTACAGTCTATAAGATCACAAAGGGTCGGACACAACTTAGCGACTTAACAACAGCAGCTGTATATTGTGCCTTGTTTAGGATGAAACAAACTGATTTCTCTGTTCTTCAGAACCAGCCCCTCCAGGATTGGATAGACTGTGAATGCTCTTTTGTGTAGTATGTTAGCATATTAAGCTTTCTGGAAGTAAAGAACTACTTGCATTACTGGATGACAAATTCTGTTTAGCAATGTATACTATCAGCAGATTATGAGAAAGTTAGTTCTTGGTTGTGGAAATCCAGTATGTTACTTGTTTTCTCTTTATAGTTGCTTCCTCTGTGTTTAGGTTGACAGGTTTTTAGCGTTTAGTTATTTTATGGCCTTGTGTTGAAAAACTACCATGGATTTTCATAATCATTGTGATCCATATCTCAAATAAAACATATGTATCTACCATTGTATAAGTCATAGCGTTAACCATTTTCTTGGGACTTTGCTGCTTTTTCTCTTCTCTTTCCTTCCTCCAGAGAAGTTGGATAGAGTGACTGTAGAAGCTGAGGTCCTTGGCCACTCCTTACGCACAAGGATGATGACTATTAAAAAAAATGGTGCAACTTCTTAGAAAAACAACATAGTGGTTCTTCAGAATGTTAAAAATAGAACTCTGTGATCCTACAATGCTACTTCTGAGTGTATGCCGCACAGAATTTTTCAACAATTATTTCATTTTAGTTTTTAAAATTGAAATATAGTTGATTTACAATATTGTTTCACATGTATAGCAAACTGGTTCAGTTACATAAATATATATATATATATGTATATATATATATATTCTTTTTCAGATTCTTTTCCCTTACATAATAGGTTATTATGAAATATTGAGTATAGTTCTCTGTGCTATGCAGTGGGTCCCTGTTGATTTTCTGTTTTATGTATAGTAGTGTGTCTATGTTAATTGCAAACTCCTCATTTATTCCTCCTCCTGCTTTCTACTTTGGTAACCATAAATTTGTTTTCTATGTCTGTGAGTCTGTTTTGTATATAAGTTCATTTGTATCTTTTTTTTTTAAGATTCATTTTAAGTGATATCATTTGTCTTTCTGTGTTTGACTTACTTCACTTAGTATGGTAATATCTAGGTCTATTCATTTTGATGCAAATGGCATTATTTAACTCTTTCTTATGGCTGAGTAATATGTGTGTATGTATCACGTCTTCTTTATCCATTCATCTGTTGATGGACTTTTAGGTTCATTCCATATGACTGTTGGAGATAGTGCTGTTATTAACACTAGGGTGTAATTTTTTTGTTTTTGTTTTTTTTCTTTTTTAAAAAGTCTTCTGTAAATCCTGAAATCTTTAACTTTGCTGTATTTATTTGCCACGCAGTTTGTGGGATCTTAGCTCCCCACCAGGAATTGAGTCCAGGCCCACAACAGTGAGAGCACAGAGTCCTAACCACTAGACCACCAGCGAATTCCCCGAGTGTATTTTTTCAAATTATAGTTTTCTCCAGATACATACCAGCGAGTATGTGTTGGATCATTGGGATTGGTGGATCATATGATGGCTCTATTTTTAGTTTTTTAAGGAACCTCCACACTGTTCTCTGTAGTGGCTGCACCAATTTACATTTCTACCAACAATGTAGAAGGGTACATTTTTCTCCACACCCTCTCCAGCATTTATTATTTGCAAACTTTTTGATGATGGCCATTCTGGATTGGTGTGAGGCCATTCTACTGCATCATAGCTTTGGTTTGCATTTCTCTAATAATTAATGATGTCGAACATCTTTTCATGTGTCTTTGACCATATATATATATATATATATATATATATCTCCTTTGGAGAAGTATCTATTTAGATCTTCTCCCCACTTTTTGGTTGGGTTCTTTTTTTCTTTAAATATATTGAGCTGTATGAACTATTTGTATATTTTGGCAATTAATCCCTTGTCAGCGCATCATTTGCATTCTTTTACATGTAGCTGTCTACCACTTATTGAAGAGATTGTCTTTTGCTCAGTGTATTCTTGCCTTTGTCATAGAGCAATTGCCTATGTAAGTATGGTTGTATTTCTGGGTTCTCGGTCTTGTTCCATTGAACTGTGTCTGTTTTTGTGCCAGCACCATACTGTCTGAGTACTGTAGCCTTGCAGTTTAATCTGAAGTCAGGGAGCATGATTCCTCCAGCTCCCTTCTTTCTTTTCTAGATTGTTTTGGCTGTTTAGGGTCTTTTGTGTTTCTGTGCGAATTAAAAAAAAATTTATTTTAGTTCTGTGAAAAATGCCACAACACTTCTGACACCAGATGTGTAACGTTTTCCATGCCAACTCCCTGGACACCATCTGGATATCTTTTGTTCAGTTCAGTCTGATGCTGACCACATGGAGTCAGCACAGACTCCAAGGTTTAAGGGCTCAATCCTGCAAGTCTGCCCCACTTCAGATGCCAGTCCAAGTATTGGGTTCTCTGGGTGCCTGCACTTCTGTCTGAGGTGGCTCCTAGGTCAGGAGTTCCCACAGTGCTCCCCTTTCAGATTTGATAATGTGCTAGAACAGTCCATAGATCCCTTTACTTACTATCATGGGTTTATAATAAAGGATACCAACGAACAGCCAGATGCAGAGATACACAGGAGAGTATCTCTGGGGTCCAGGAGAGTCCTACACACAGGAACTTCTGTCCCTGTGACTGTGGGGTGTACCACCCTCCGAGCACATAAATGTGTTCACCAATTCAGGCTCTTCAGATCCCATTGTTTGGTTGTTTTATGGAGGTCTCGTTACATAGGTATAATAGATTCAACTCTTGGCCATTGGTGGTTAGGTTCAATCACCAGAACCCCTCCCCTCCCCGGAGATCTGTGACAGAAAGTGAAAGTTGCTCAGCTGTGTCTGACTCTTTGTGACCCCATGGACTAAACAGTCTTTGGAATTCTCCAGGCCAGAATATGGGAGTGGGTAGCCTTTCCGTTCTCCAGGGGATCTTCCTGACTCAGGGATGAACCCAGGTCTCCCACATTACAGGCGGATTCTTTACCAGCTGAGCCACAAGGGAAGCCCCCAGAGATCAAGGGGTGGAGCTAAATGTTCTAACTTGCTAATTGCACCTGGATCTCTCTGCCTGACCAGGGCCCATCCAGAATTTACCAAGGGCACCCCCCCCCTCCCCCACCTGCCCAGCTACCAGTCATCTTATTAGCACACAGAAGATACAAGTCACTCTGGAGAATCAGTACAAAGACCAAATATGTAATTTCCCATTGCACCACAGGGTTCTCTACTATCTTACTCTTCATTCAAACCTTTCCCCCTTTTTTTGTTGAATCTCTACTTTTTGACCAAATGCAATTATATAGAAACTTAAGCGCAAGGCATACATCCACTGGTTCAAATAATATTGATATCTATAGTCTCAGCCACTATTTAAGGCTCAAATGATAAAGCAGGGAATAGAGCAAAGTCTGTGGTGTCAAGGTGCCTGCCCTATTAGGAGAAGGAAAGCAATTTGTAATTTGTCACCAGTAGTAAGTGTTAGTGTATTTCATTTTTTCTTGCAGTGTTCTGACACCACATGTGTGTGTTTTTATCTGATATCAAATATTTAATTTTTCTCTAACATGAGCTGGGTGTCCAGAGATTCAGTCCAGTTCTGATGCTTACTCCTGGAGTTATCACAGACACAACAGATTATGAACTCAATCCTACAAGTCTTCCAATACTTCATATGCCAGCTGAAAATGGGGTACCCAGGCTCCCCACACTTCTGCCTGGCAGAATGTGAATTTGGGGGTTCAGATGAGCCCTTCGCTCAGGCTTGGTAATATACTAGAACAACTCACAGAACTCAGGAAAACACTTTACTTATGATTGCTGGGTTTAATTTAAAGTATACAACTCAGAAGAGGCAACAAAAGAAAGATTATCATCTTTCTCTTCCAAGGATCTCAGGAGCTCTGAGCCAGGAACTGGGGACAAAGACCAAATATTGGCATTTTGATACCACAGCAAGGAAGAAGGGGGACGTGTAGGGTAGGAGGAGAGAGAGTGGAGTGATGGAAGGTGGAGGAGGGGGTGTGATCTTTCAGGCTGTCTGGGGGCTTGTCATTTGACAGAGACAGTAAATGGTGTGTGAAGGCTGAGGGAAGAGTCAGAAAGAGCTGTAAGTGCAACGGACAATGATGTCATGAGGGACTCAAGAAAAGGGATAATGGGAAACAGACCAACATCATGTTGCCTTGGGAAGCAAGACCAGGGGACTTGCCTGCCGGTCCAGTGGCTCACACTGCAATCCCGGTGCAGGGGGCCTGAGTTTGGTCCCTGGTCAGGGAACCAGATCCCACTTGCCACAGTTAAGTGTCCGCATGTCACAACAAAAAGATCCTACATGCTCCAACTACCAAGATTCTGCATGCTGCAACTAAGGTCCAGTGCAGCCAAATAGATAAATGACAAAATATTAGGAAAAAAAGAAGCAAATCGACACGCTATTGTGTGTGTGTACATAAAGACACTTTCTATGCACCTGACATTGTGACTTACTGAGATTTCATGGCACCTGTCATTTGTTCTGTAATGAAAGGAAGATGTTGGATTTCCTTGTTATCACTTTATTTCTGAGGCATGCTTTTCCCTTGGAGGTATTTGAAAACCTTTCCAGTAATACACAAGGGAAGATGAGACCTTACAAAGTAGGTCTATGAAATGGAACAGGTTTTTCCATGGTTTGAGGCTGAGATTGAGATCCCCAAACCCCAGGGGATTTGAGCCAGAGAAACTACTGAGGGTATCCTCAGTATGTGGATGTCTGTTTAGATGGTAAGTGTTGCTACTTTAAATGTGTATTTATTCTTAAGTGAAAAAAGCAGATGCCTTATGCCAAGAGAAGTTCATTTGGAGAAGCACATCTAACAAGGGCATCCTGAAGCTGATGAATGTCTTTATTTTAAAAAAATATGAACTCTCAACTCAGTTTCCCTTGGGCCTAGCCATTTTCTTGCAGTGAACTTGTGAAATATGGAAGGGCTTGGGCTGTTCAAACTGTAACAGTAGAATGATTTCTTTAAAAATATGATACCACATCAGCTGTTAAGGGGCACATGGCTGAGTGGCTGAGTGGGAGCCTGGAACCAGATGGCCTGGGCTTGAACCCTGACTCCTCCCATTACTACCTGTGTTACACAGGACAGGCAGTTTAACCTCTCTGTCCTTTGAGTCTTCATCTGTAAGATGGCCCTGATAATGGGGTGTCCAAACATCCCTAGCCTGTGCACGTGCCTGGCACAGTTGTTAATAGCTGCCCTATTCACTCCCCAAGGTATCCTTATTTGGACAATTAATTATATAGTTGCCCTCCCAATAATAGAACCTACATCAGAATATCATTTTAAAAATTCAAAACAGTAAAACAATACCTGATTCTAATATGTGCTCAGTAAATATTAGCTGCTATTATTAGCTGTTATAGTTGGAATCAGTGTTTTAAATAACCAGTTTTATGTATTATCCCCCAAAGGAAGAACTGTTACTGTAGTCCTTGGGCTATGAAAGGGGCATATTTTTTTGGAAGATGGAGGACCACGGACACTGTGAGCTAGTTAATAACATGTTGAGAATTCTCTTCCTTTTTAGCCGGGTGTGGGCGAAACAAGTAGCATGGAGGAAATGACTGTTTTCATTCATTTCTCTAACAGGGTAATCACCATACAGCGCATGCTGGTTTTACAGAGAAAATACTGCGGGGGTTGTTAATTTGGACTGTGTGTTTAATGTGCTATTCTTTCCAATCTGATCTCTAGTTTCCTTTCTTTGACCTTTCTCCGGGTGTCACCCTCCTTTTCCTCTCCTCATGCAACATCTAAAGGTAATTGCAGTCCCTTATGTTGTTCCCTGTGCTGGGGGTTGAATAAAATTACACATAACTGAAACAGCTTTATTTGAAGTACTGGTTTCAGCCACCCACTCTTAAAATCCCTTGTCACGTTTGACATCAGGTAACTGAAGTGAATTTTGGGTTTTTTTTTTTTTTTTACATTGTTTTTCACAAATGTGCCTTGGTCAGAGGTGCAGCTAGTCTGGAAGAGTCAAGCTGGATAAGCACAGGGGTGGGATGGATCTCGGCTTCTGGTCTTGTCACTTGCTAGCTGTGCGATCCGGATCTGTCCATTTATTCCATCTCTCTGAGCTTCACTATTCTTCATCCCTGGAATGGGGATCATGATACTTTCTGCTTCCCAAGACTTTTCTGAGGATCAAATGAGGGAAGAGATATTATGGTAGTATGTTCTAAGCAAATGTAGGCAGATTTCCTTTTTAAAAAGTATTTGTGTAATGACTGCATCAGGTCTTAGCTGAAGCCTGTGGGCTCTTCATCGCATCCTGCAGGCTCTTTAGTTGCTGCACACAGGCTCTCTAGTGGCTGCACGTGGGCTTAGTTGTCCTGCAGCTTGTGAGATCTTAGTTCCCCAACCAGGGATGGAACCCACGGCCCCTGCATTGCAAGGCTAGTCTTACCTGCTGGACCACTAGGGAAGTCCCAGAGTTCCTTTCTTGAAAAACAGTTGAGGTGATTGGAAAGAAATTCCTTTTAGGAGACACACAGGCAGACACTAGAAGAAAAAGGTTAAAAAACTGCTCCTGTTGGTGTGTTTCTGAGCTGCCTATTGCTATAGTACTGGGTGATTTAACAAGGGCGTTGCTTTACCATGCATGAAATGCTTCAAATCAGCAGTAAGATCATTTTTCTTTAATCCTGAACTTGAGAATGCCAAAATTAAGCCTATGGAAACCTAGATGATAAGATAGCTTAAAGGCTTGATGAGAAGTCAGGTGTGCAGAGAGCCCAGCTTTTAGCCAGTAAGGGCAAGGATGGCTTAGCTCTCAAGGGAAGATACACGCTTCTCAGGATCAGAAGGTGGAGAAAGAAACCTGTCCTTTTAAACTCCAAACCCCCTATAAAAAACTCCTGAGGAAACTTTTGACTCCTAACATTTGGGGGCTCTGAAAGTTTTTTCTTCTTTTAGCTTATTCTGATGTGTGCTTTCTCTCATTTAACTTAAAAATTGTTCTTATTATAGAAAATTTCAAACATGCAGAAGTTGAGAGAGTGGTGTATTAAATCCCCATGCCCTTCATACCTAGACTTAATAATTATCAGCTCATGGCTAATTTAGTTTCATCTGTATTTTCTTGCACTCATCCCTGCTCTCCTTCTCCCCTGGATTATTTGAAGTTGATTCCTTATCTCTTAGTTTATTTAAAATACCATCATTTAAAAATTTGTTTATTTTTATTAAAATAGCTTTAATGTGGTATAATTTGCATAAATGTGATATAATTTGCATAGTGTACAATTTGACCAGTTTATATATATAAATAAGTATATGTGTGTGTGCCGTGCACAGTCATGTCCGACTCTTTGCAGTCCCATGAATTATAGCCTGCCAGGCTCCTCTGTCCATGGAATTTTCCAGGCATGAATACTGGAGTGGGTTGCCATATCCTTCTCCAGGGGATCTTCTTGACCCAAGGATCAAACCTTTGTCTCTTATAGCTCCTGCATTGGCAGGTGGATTCTTTGCTGCTGTGCCACCTGAGTATAACTGTATATACTGATCAAAAAATAAATATATATACACACGTATTCATGAAACCACTGTAGTATAGATAGTGAACATAACCATCACCCCAAAATTTCCTTATGCCCTTGGTAATGGCTCTACTTTGCTCTTTCTGCCTCTAATACTCCAGCAATTGCTGATTTGCTTTCTGTCATAGTAGATTAATTTGTATTTTGTATGTTTTAGAGTTCTAGATAAATGGAATGTACAGTATGTACCTATTTTTTTTGGTCTAGCTTCTTTCACAGTGGCATAGTTTTTATTTATTTAACAAATACCACTGTGCTCCTGTTGGGTACCATTTTGGAAGTTGCAAGACCTCTTAGGAGACAGTTGTAATAGTCCAGGTAGAACATGGAGCAGGTGGTTTGGAGCAGGATGGTTACTATGGAGATGATAGCTGCCATCCATTAGAGATCTGCTTTGGAGGTAGAGCTCATCAGACCAGCTGGATGTGGGGGTGAGAGAGAGGGAGGAATCAAGAATTACTCCTCAGGATTCTTGCTTGAGCAGATGGGTAGGATGTAGTGAAATGGAGGGAGACTCTGATAAATAGGCCTGACTCTGTCCTAATTTCATCCTTTACTGGGTGTCCATTGGTTTTTCACAGTTATTATCATTGGTTGATCTGAGGCAGTATCAAATCTGCAGATGAAAACAGTATTTAGTGTTTAAGATATTCACCAAATTGCCAAGTCTTCTCACAAATATTATTAAATACAGGCCAGCTGCCATTGTGAAATTGAAGATAGTGAATTTCAGTTTTCTCCTCGGGTGTTTGTGATGTCATTTGTACCAGGAAAGGGGAACAGAGAGTAGTGCAAAGTCAAATAATACTTTCACTATATATGTGTATGTGTATATAAGTAACCGAAATGTTTAGTTTTCACCTAAAAAGCAATAAATGTGCAAACAGGAAACTGATCAATACCAGGGAAAAAGATTAAGTAGAAACTGAGTGAGCACAGATACTGGATTTAACAAAGACTTAAAAGCAGCTATTATATTTAAAGGACTAAGGGAAAATATATTCAAGAATTGGTAGAAAATACTACGTGAATCAACAAATAGAGGCTAACAACAGACAAATAAAAAAGATAAAAGAAGAACCATGTGAAATTTCTAGAATTGAGAATATAATAACTGAAATGAAGAGTTAACATGATAGCAGGTTAGAAATGGTAGGATGCCTAAATCAGTGGACTTGAAGGTAAAGTCAAAAGAAAATTTCTAAACCAAAGAACAGAGAGGGGAAAAAAAAACTTGAGACTGATCAACAGAGGCCTGTGTGATGGTATCAAACATTTGAACATGATTTTAACACATGTATAATAGGGGTCCCAGGTGGAGAAGGGAGCAAGAACGGGACAAAACATTTTTGCAAGATTATCTAAATACCAAACTTAATGAAAATTATCTACAGATCCAAGAACTTCAGTGAACTTCAACCAGGATAAACACAAATGAGAAATATACCTAGACATGTCATAGTCACAGTGCTGAAAGACAAAATATTGAAAACAGCAAGATAAAAGTACCTTATCACATACAGGCCAACAATAGTGTGATTAGTGACTGTTTTCTCATCAGAAACTATGGAAATCAGAAAATGGTAGAGTGATATAGTCAAGAGGCCGGGAAAAAAAGAAACAAACTAAGACTTCTATATCTAGCAAAACTATCCTGTAAAAAATGAACATGAAGAAAGTCTGACTGTGGTTCTAGGAAAATGGAGTAGACATAGATTTCCTCTTCTTCCTACTAAATATGCTGAAAACTCTGGACCCTATCTCGAAAAGGAGCATAAAAAGTCCCTGAAAGGTGTAAAGACAGCAGAGTAACTGCAGACCTTGGGCCCTAGGAACGACATGGTGGTGAATTCCATAGGTTTTTCTTTTTGCCCCATGTATCCCAGACTTAGAGCTGAAGAAACCACCAACCTCCAGATGCCAAGGGGTGTAAACAAAGTCTCAAGAAAAGCCTACTCTCTCTAGCCAAAGGAGCAAGCAGGAAACAGTCTAAAAACACAGTAGACTTCTAGTCAGTCTAAGACTTACTAAACCACCCTACTCCGTGTAGGCACCATAGAAAAACAACTGTTCTCCTGTGCCTGCACAGGCCAAGAGGGACCTCATGCACCCTCATCAGGCTGGTTGAGGTGCCATGATCTACCTGCCAGTGTGGTGTCAGAGCAGGCCAGGTGGGGTGCCAGGCCTTTCATCATTGGCTGGCAGTAGTGAAGCCGACGCTTCCCGTGGTGCAAGTGGATGTTGTATGGGGAGCCAGGGCTCTCACCTCCTCCAGCAGTAAGTGAAGAGTGTCCCTCCTGAGGTGACAGTGGAGACCAAGTGGGGAACCCGGACTTCTGCTTCCACCTGGTGGTAACGAGATGGCTGTCTCCTTTCCGCTGTCAGCGTGGTGCCAAAGAAAGCCAACTGAAACAGAATGTTTAAGTAAGAGCCAGAGGGACCTCCTCGGTGGCGCAGTGGATAAGAAGCCTGCCAGCACAGGGGACGTGTGTCTGGTCTCTGGTCCGGGAGAATCCCACATGCCACAAAGCAACTAAGCCTGGGTGCCGCAACCACTGAGCCCACACTCTAGAGCATGCAAGCCACGACTGCTGAAACCTGTGTGCCTAGAGCCCGGTGCTCCACAGCGGGAGAAGCCACCACAATGAGTGGAAGCCCATACAAAGCAATGAAGACCCAGCACAGCCAAAAACAAATAAATACATAATTTAAAACATTAAAATGAAACTCAGTAGTACAGTTATTTTGAAAAAAAGAGCCAGGGTCATGTAACATATAAACATTATCCAGGTTTCAACTGAATAATAAATTGTCATACCAAGAACAGGGGAGACACCAAACTAGATGCAAGAAAAACAGTCAATAGATACTAACATGTTTGAAACAAATGAAAAAAGAGAATAGAAACTTCAGAAAGGAAATAGAAAATATAAATGGGAACTAAAGGCAAATTCTAGAACTGAAAAACAGAATAACCAAAATAAAAGCTTTGTGAATGGGTTCAGCAGCAAAATGAAAGGGACAGAGGGGGAAAAAAATCAGTGAACTGGGAAAAAACAAATTATTCAATCTAAATATTGGAGAGAAAATACAAAATGAATAAATGATGTCTCGGGGAACTTTGTGATTGTTAAAAAAATATCATCTAAAATTTTGTCTTCGGAGTCCCAGAGGATAGGGGAAAGAGCATGGGTTGAAAGGTTACCCAAAGAAATAATGGCTGAAACCTTCACCAATTTGGGAGGAGACTTAAATCTGTAGTCAAGAGGCTAAGTGAATATTAAATAGGATCATCCCGAAGAAATCCATACCAAGACATACCATAATTAAACTTCTGAAAACCAGAGACAGAAAATCTTAAAAACAGCCAAAGAAAATCAACACTTAACCTGTAGGGGATGAGCCACTGTGAATGACACTGTGTGGGTTTCTCATCAGAGATCCTAATAAAGGGCAGAAGAAGTGACGCGATCCTTTCCGCCTGTATTCCTTATGGTACATGCTAAGTCGCTTCATCGTGTCTGACTCTCTGCGATGCTAGGGACTGCAGCCCACCAGTCTTCTCTGTCCCTGGGATTCTCCAGGCGAGAATACTGGAGTGGGTTGCCATGCCCGGCTCCAGGGGATCTTTCTGACCCAAGAATCAAACTCGGGTCTCCTGCATTGCAGGCGGATTCTTTACCCCAGAGCCACCGGGAAAGCCCCCATATTCCTTATAGACATGATTATTTTTTATGTGTCGAAAACTGCCAACCCAGAATCCTTTATCTAGTGAAATGTCTTTTAGGAATAAGAGGAAATCAAGACATTTTCAAATGAAGGAAAACTACAGAATCTGTCATCAGCAGACCTGTCATAAATGAATGTCTAAAGGAAGTTCCCTTAACAGAAAGGAAATGATTCAAGAAAGAATCAGGATGGGAGAAAGAACATAGTAGGAAAAATATGGGTACATATCGTAGGCTGTCCTCTCAAGATTTCCAAGTTTTGTTTGATGGTTGAAGTAGAAATTATGATGTTGATGTGTTTCTAAATATGTTTGGAAGAAGTATTTAATGCAGTTATAAACAGGGGAAGCTAAAGAGATATAAAGGGAGGTAAATTTTCTGTACTTCACTGGAATTGGTAAAATAATACCAGTAGACTAATATTTTATATCTTATCACAGTTTTGTATATGTATAAATAAAGTATTATATATATTTAATACTTGTATAGTAATGTATATTATATATTTAAGTTATATGTTTAATGACTATACATATACTAAATATATATGTAAAACTGTGATTAAGCATTGTAAGTGAATAAAAATGAATTTCTTTAGAGAAATCTTTCTGCCACAGGAAGGCAGAAAAAAGAAAACAAAAAGTAGAAAACAGACAAAAGCAACAACAAAATGACAGTCTTAAGTCCTAAAATATCAATAATTTCATTGAAAGCACAATGGTGTAAATATTAAAAGGCACATTGGCAATGTGGATTAAAATACATAACCTAACTATATACAGTTCTACAAAAAACTCACTTCAAACATAATGATATAATAGATTGAAAACAAAATGATAGGAAAAGATGTTTTATGTAAACAGTAATCAGAAAACAGCAGGAATGGCTATTTTAATGTATAAAATAGACTTCAAAGCAAAGAAAATCACCAGAGTCAGGGAAGGACATTGTTTGATGATAAAACAATCAATCCACCAAAAGGATGTAATAATACTAAACATGCATGCCCCAGTGAAAAGAGCTGGAACAAATGAAGCAAGAGCTGATAAAAATGAAAGGAAAAATAGACTAACCTGCAGTTTTCAGTGGAGGTGATAATGCTCCTTTCTCAGCGATTGGTAGTATAACTAGATAGAAAATCAGCAAAGATACAGAAGAACTCAACACCATCATCAGCTTTCACGCAGGTTCTTATCTGTTCCTGAGCAAATCTCTGTGTTCGCTGTGTATGTTTACTTAGGTTCTTGAATACTGGTGCTGTAGGTCATGCAGGCATGGCAGCCTCTCTTCCTACCAAGTATGTAGGCAGAAAGGTGAGGTATTCAGACACTACAGTCTGTAGCTCCTTTAAGTAGTTTTAACCTGCTTCCCTGGTGACTCAGTGGTAAGAAATCCACCTTCAGTGCAGGAGACCCGGGTTTGGTCCCTGGTCTGGGACAATCCCCTGGAGAAGGAAGTGACAGCCCACTCCAGTATTCTCTCCTGGAGAATTCCATGGACTGAGGAGCCTGGTGGGCTACAGTCCAAGGGTTGAGAAAGACTCAGACACTACTTAGCAACTAAACAACAACAGACTTGACCATGAGAGATGTTGTTAGTTTTGATTTATTGATCCTTTCTTCAGCAAAGAGAAATGGAGGCATTTCCCCCTTATAATAGTTTCCTAGAGCTGCTGTAACAAATTACCACAAACTTGGTGGCTTGAAAAAACAAAAGTTTATTCTCTCACAGTTTTGGTGGCTAGAAGTCTGAGACCAAGGTCCTGGCAGGGCCATAATTCCCTTCAGAGTCTCTAGAATCCTCCCTTGTCTCTTCCTAGCTTCTGGCAGTTCCCCGGAATCCTTGGCCGCCTTTGGCTTGTAGCTACATCACCCTAGTCTCTGCCCCCATCTTCACATGACCTCCTCTGTGTCCTTTCCTCCTGTTACAGGGACACCAGTCACTGGATTTAGAGCTCACCAAAATCCAGTGTGACCTCATCTTAACTAACACAACATTTACAAATGTGCACATTCCCTATTTCCACATTTGGTCATATGCTGAGGCTTTGGGTGACCAGGAACTTGAGGGAGGGGGCACTATTCAACTCATTACACGCTGCTAGTCATGTTTCTGTTTTTTTGTTTGTTTTGCAGAGTGGTAAGCATTTCAAACAGAAGTAGCTAATCCTGTAATCCTGCATCATGTTTTCTGGCAAAAATAGTTTTATTTCTAAGGATCGGCTGAGCAGTTACCTAGAGGACTGTATTAACTGCTGTGGTCTTACCAGCCTGGGGTGATCTCATTAGGACTTGTGTGTCACTTTGTTGAATGTCATTTTTATTGATTGAGGATTTGGTTCATATGAGATGGTGATAAAAGGGAACTATTTTGTTCTCACTCCTTCCTGTTGGCAAATCAGCTCCTTCTTGTTCTTGGATCTAACTTGACAAAAGAATTGAATCTTGTGTGCCAGCATATGCTGTGAGCGACTTTAATCAGAATTTAGACTGTCATTTGGTACATTATAACCCATCATGCAGAGAACCACCTGAAGCAGTGCAATGCAAGAATCCCCAAGCGAGAAATTTAACGTAGGAGAGAGTGGCCATTCTGTGGGATAACAGCACAGTTATAAATGCTTTCATCTCTGCTTCGGTGAATTCTGGGTGATTATGCTACTTTTATACAATAATAAACTCACCAAGCAGAGTCTGTGTGGTAATGGCTGTCAGATTCCAGATATTCCTGGAAAGGATACTGTGGTGTGAAGTCATTATTTTCAGATGTAGTTCTTCTCATTTATAGCTTGCCCATTTGTAATCAATAAAAGTTTAACAGTGTAACATAAAGCAGTTAAGGGCATGGAAATAACATAAAGCAGTTAAGGGCATGGAAATAACATTGGCCTTGCAATGGAATGAAGGCTAGCCAGTGGCTTGGTCTTTGACAGTTTTTAAGTACCTGAAAATGCTTTGAAGGAGAAATAAAGTTCTGCTCACAGTATGTTACTGTTTTCCAGTCAGTGTGCTAACTATGCTTGGAGAAAACATGGTTCTTTTAGGTTCTGGCACTTAGATCTGGGCCTTTGACAAGGAAAAGGAAAACTCAGATTCCATGTTGGCTCACACAGTAAAGAATCCACCTGCAATGCAGGAGACCTGGTTTTGATCCCTGGGTTGGGAAGATCCCCTGGAGAAGGGAATGGCAAACCCACTCCTGTATTCTCGCCTGGAGAATCCCATGGGCAGAGGAGCCTGGCGGGCTACAGTCCATGAGGATGAAAAGAGTTGAACACAACTGAGCAACTCACACTTTGAAAGAAAAAAGTAAACTGAGATGAGAAGCACTGTTCAGCCTTCTCTTATTTTCAGTAAACAAAGAGCAGGCAGCTGTATCATTGGTTGACTTTTTGCATAACAAAGGAAAACCAAAAAACTCTTATCCCTCTCAGACTTCCCAGATGTGGTTCTGGTTTGTAGGAGCTTACTGCTAGCTCTCAGATACTCTTTGCATGGCTAACCTAATCATGAGGCTTTTGACTCTGGCAACTAAAACTTTACAGCGTTCATTTCTATTGCAGTTTTTCCAAAGCCCTCCTTAGAAGAAATAGTCTTACATCTTGGCTTGCTCTTTCTGGCTTCAGTTCTTATTATAGTGGTAGCCACCATTCAGTTTCCTATACTCTTGGTCTCTAAGCTCTGGAACCAGGCTGTCTCAGGGTGAATCCTCATTCTGACACTTGTTCAATCTCAGAAGTTGTTACGGAAATCACATGAGTTAATACTTGCAAAATACTGAGAGCCATACTTGGTTTATAATAAGCACTATATAAGTGTTTCTGAGAAAGATAAACTACATTCTTTGTCTTGATTGTGATGGTGGTTATATGATTATACATTTGTCAAGACTCATTAGAAGTGTGCATTTAAATGTTGTAAAAATATAAGTTTATATAAGTTATACCTCAGTAAACCTGACCTAAAATTTTTTTAGAGAGAAAAATTATATCTATTTATTCAGTTAGGAGGGGGTTTATAAGGTGTTGCACAGTAGGATTTTAAAAACATAATTCAAAGAGGCTTGCCAGTCTAGGTCTGCAGGCCAGTTATAATGCAGGATAAATTTGCCTGTCATCATGAGAAGCTGATGTAAGAGATGTTGCCAGGCAGCCTCTTAGTCATCTAGGAAGGAAACACTATAGGGTTTGGGTTGCTTAAGGAAGTCACAGAGTTCAGCAAAGAGTGGGAACTTGAGTTGGACCTCAGAGGATATAGGATTTGGAAGGCATTCGAGAAGGTGCACGGGTGCAGATGCAAGATCCAGGGACAGAAAAGCATGTGCCCCATTTAGGCAACTATGAGAGAGCTGGCTGGATTAAAATAAATGCTCTGACTGCAGATGGAGAAGGGAATGGCTACCCATTCCAATATTCTTGCCTGGAGAATTCCCATGGACAGAGGACCCTGGTGGACTACAGTCCGTGGTGTTGCAAAAAGTCACACACGACTGAGTGATTAACACACATTCCCTCTCTCTTTCTGACCTTGGGGGGGCAGCTGTACTATCTGAACTAATGAGTTCTCTTCTTTTCATCCACAGAAAGGCCCCCCTTCTGGGAAAGACCGGGTGAAGAAAGGTGGATCCTACATGTGCCATAAAGTAAGTCAAGTCACTAACCTCTATTTTGGTGTTCTAACAGCAGGTTTATGGGTCCATTGTAATCATTAACCCCCAAATGTCCCATCCATGTCTATTAATACATCTCCATCAAAGCAAGGAAAAAAAAGAAGTTTGGGCACAGAAGTGATGCAAGAAGCAGAGGTTATAAATGGTCTGTTGTTAACCATATTCCATCTGTTGTATTGTGACCCTTTGAGAGATCTTTGTTGTCCCACAAATCTGGGTGGACTATATACCTTTTCCAGCATGGAAGTCTGGAACCACACCCTTAATTTATTTGAGGCTCCAGTAGTTTTTTTGGCTTCTCTATTACTATTAAGGTAAGAATTATAGGTGGAGGGTAGATTGTGGTATATTGAAATAGAAACATCCCAAGTGTTCTTGGTATATAGAATGTGCTTTGTAGAATAAACATTAATCTCAGAGAATGCTTTTTCTCTTTGGGCTGTGATGTCAGTGTCAGAGACAGTTGTTCTTGGCTAGTAGAAGTGACTCAGTGTTTCATGAGTAGCCTTTTTTAAGGAGTTCAGAAATTGAATAGCACGCCTCTCCCTTTTTTTCTTTAAATCATGTATTTTTAGTGTCTCCAGCACTTCAACTTCTGTCTTTCTATCCCTATGCAAAGATGGCATTTCGCAGATTGTTCCTCCAAGGAGCATCCTATGATAATTCAGTCAGTCTAGGCAGTTAGAGACTTAAAATACCCTGTAATGGCTCCAAATTAAGTTATTAATTTGATAATGGAGGCATTGTCAAACTTTGCCTTAAAATAATGGTTCTCAAACTTTATTGCACATTAGAATCATCTGGGATCTATAAAAAGTACTGACGCCTGTTTCCTCACTCACCTCATCCTGATTTGATTTTTCTGTATTATGACCTGGGCATCAGGATTTTAAAGCTCTTGAGGTGATCATAACATACGTCAAAGTTTGGGAACCACTGGCCTAAAAAGACTCTCTTAAATTATGTGTATGAGAGAGTTCATAGGTGTGTGTGTCTTCTTCATTTCTTGGAATTTTTAATATAATCATTTAGATGGAATTTCATAGAGTTGATTCAAACTATGCTTTACACCTACCTTTATAACAAGATGTAGACAAATTTATCTTTAAAATTCTAATTTTATTTTTAAATTAAAAGCATCACCCTAGGTCATTCGAGTAGTTTAAAATATTCACATACCCATCTGTCTGTAGTCCTAGATTTTTTTTCTCTGATTCAAGCTGTTACTGCAGGTGTATCTGAATCCTCTTGCTGGGGAAACCAGACTTCCGTGAAAAGCAGGTGAATCTCTTTTTGCAGAGCAGTAGTTCAAAACTCTAGTTGCCACCAGTTATGTCTATGACATATGGCACTTTTCTTAATTGATGATCCATTTACTCTATAAGAATTGAGGACCAAAAGATTTTTTCTTCACAGTTAAGTGGAGAAAATGAAACTTGTAAGAAACATTTCAAGTATGAACACCAAAATATTCCAGTGCCATACATATAAATGTGTCTACTTTACCATTTCATTTTGCTTGCTTATTTTAAATGTTTTAAATTTTTATGAGCTGCTTAGTTTATGCTTTTAAAATATCTTTTAACCTAATACATGCTTTTAATAAATACAGTTACATGGCAGAGTTGATTTTTGTATATTTGTATTGTGCAACCTTGTTAAACTCATCTGTATTGGTAACGTTTTTTGTAGGTTCTATTGTATTTTCTACATAAGTGGTTATACCAACTGGGAGTGTAGACAGTTTTACTTCTTCCTTTTTAATTTGGATATTTTTTATTACTTTCTCTTGCTGTATTTCTCTCTGGCTAGAACCTCTAGTATATTGTTGAATAGGAGTGATAAGTACAGTCTTATCTAATTTTGGATCAGAGGAAAGACATTCAGCTCTTCAGAATTAGCTGTGATATAGTAAGCTGTAGTGTTTTCAGAGCTTGAGAAACTTTCCTTCTGGTCTTAGATTTTTGAGAGTTTTTATCAGAAATGCATGAGGATTTTGCCAGATGTTTCTTTGAGACTATTGAGATGTTTATGTGGTTTTTTGTTTTTAGTCTGTTAATATGGTGAATTTATTTGTTTGTTGTTGATTAATCTCTGGGAGTTTGTGTCTTTCAAGAAATCTATCCATTTCATCTGAGTTTATGAATTTATTCACATAATCTTTGCATTTTCACTTGCTGTTTAGACCATTTACATTTAACATGATTATTGTTATGGTTGGGTTTAAATTTGCCATCTTGAGATTTGTTTTTCTCTTTGCCTCATCTGTTCTTTTCCATTTGCTCTCTCTCTTGTTTTTTAAACTTTTTTGGATCAAGTTCTTTAATCACTTCATTGTCTCTTCTTTGGCTTATTAGCTTTAGCTCTTTGTTTTAAAATTTTTGTGGTTGATTTAGAGTTTATATTACACATCTGTAACTTTTCTTAGTCACCCTGAAGGATAAGTTTTAATTTAGTCAGGATCCAAGGGGTGGAGAGAGTGTTCCAGAAGAGAGAATAGCAGAGTGGGCAAAACTGAGTGGGAACCACAAGATTTCCCAGAGAGAAATGGCAGCTCTAGGATCTCAGTCAAATTAATTGTAAATGATGTAGGTAATTAACCTCAGTCTGGTTATTTTGGTGAGGTCAAGGAAATAGCACAGTGTTGATTGCGAATTACTTTCAGAGTGCTTATTCTTTCCACTAGATTAAGAGTGACAGCTTTAACTGCCACTAGGTATAGTAAGTGCATTAAACTGTGGAGTCTAGAATTAGATCTGGGTTGGAATTCTGTAACTTCTCTTTGCTAGTCTTTGCCTGTAACCTTAGACACATTACCTAACCTTTTTAAACATCAGTTTTCACATATGTAAAATGTGCATCATAATTGCAGCTACTGTAAGTAAGGTTCTTATGTGGAACAAATGTACCAAACAAATGTATACGCACACATACCTAGCTCATGGTAAAGACTTAGTAAGTTAGTTGCTGCTAATACCATCATTCTTTGTTTTTTTTGTTTTTTAAAACAACAGAAATTTATATTCTCACAGTTCTGGAGGCTAGAAGTCCAAGATTCAGGTGTTACCAGTCTGTTTTCTTGAGGTCTCACTCCTTGGTTCAAAGAGGGCAGCCTTCTGTCTGTGTTCTTGCAAGGTCTCTCCTCCATGCATGCAGGGCTCTTCATTTCTTAATCTCCTCTTCTTACAAGAATGCCACTCAGATTGAATGAAGGCCCATCTTAACAGCTTACTTTTAATGTAATTATCACCTTCCCGCTTCCAAACACAGTCACATTCTGAGGTACCAGGGGTTAGGGCTTCATGCATAAGAACTTGGAGGACATAATTCTTTCCAAAACAGTGCCATCATTCTTAATCATCAACCCCTCCATCTTCTCTTCTGAATAAAGAACCAGCGAATGAACTGCTAACTAGATAGGCAGAATCCTAGAAATAATTCTTACGGCAAAGGTGAAAATCAGTAAAAGAAAGAAAATCAATAAAAAGAAAAAAGAATAGTTAATTCATTTTGAAAAAAAATCACCTTAACTAGAAGGTGACTTATTTTTGATCATTATCAGGGCCAGTCTGCATGACTAAAGTAAGCTCTGATGATTGTTTCTGACTTTTTGAGAGTCCGTCCAAAGTATGGCTTCAGTAAGGATAAGAGAGCACAGAAGGAGCAACTGTGAGTCAACGTGGTGTTAACAGCAGATTCTAGAATGGGATTGAAGAAACTCTTATCCTAGATTCACGGTTATAAGCCATGTGATCTGAGGAACACCATTACCATGCCTGTGCCTCATTTTTTCCTTTGTGTATATGATGCACAGATAATACTTACCTCAGGCTTATTAGAATTAAGTCACTTAACCCATGTGAAGATTTTAGAACAGTTCACATAGTAAGTACTCAAGAAATATTAGTTGTTTTTGAAGTTGTTAGATTAATTCCCATGACATCTTTAGCCCAACCCACAACATGGAGGAAATTCTTACTCCCTGCCCCCACAACCCCACCATTTTACACCAAGATTACTAGCGAAAGGAGTTGATCAAGTGTATTGACAAGGGCAGTGGATGGGAAATTGAGAGACCTGGGTTCTACTGTGTCATTTTTCTATAATCATTTTGTTCCTAATGAGCTACAGATACCTCAAAACTATTCTTTATACCTAAAACTCTTCCTCTCATGAAAGCCATATTGCCATCCCACTTGACTCCAGTGCCCCGAGGCTAGTAAGCCATTATCTTAAATGGATTGTTCTTGAATCCAGGCTCAGGTGCTTAGTGCAGCTATAGAGATCAGTTTCACACAGTAATTAGCTATTTTGATGAAATGGGGCTAAAACAAGTCCTCACCTCTACCTCTGTTCTTAATTAATAAAATGACCTATATTTTAGCCACTCAAAGTCCTAACATCACTAATAGCCATTTTTGGTGCTAAAAGTAGAGTTGGGAAAAAAAGAAAGAGCAATGAGGACATATGAAATCAGGCCATTTTCCTCTTTAGTTATGTATTTCATTAGTTGCCCATTACTAGAATTTAAAATGAAATACTTATATTAAAAAGTGTTTGCTGAGTGAATGAGTACATTTAAAATGCAATGATAATGTGAATTGACTGTTTTCTCATGTGATCGTCCTGACCTTTTCAACAGTAACTTGTAGTGAGACTTGCTTTTTAGGGTTTAGTTCTTTATCATTTAGGTAAATGGAAGAGTTTAGGTATTGCTGTGATCCAGTGGAAGAGTAGCTCTTTTTATCACTTATTTGAAGCTTTTTTGGTTATGTAAGCAAAGCATTTTCATTGCATAAAAATTAGAAAATAAATAATAAACAAAAATGAAAAAAATAATTTACCTTGCTTTCTAAAGAATATATTGATAGTATTCTACTCAACTTTTTGGTGCAGTTTTAATTTTTCTTCCCCAAATAGAATTATGCTGTATGTACCAGGGTCTTCAAGTATGGCTATAAGCAAAATCTCTTATACATCATGAGTGTCTTTTCTGACCACAGTGTTCCAGGCAGGCACAATTTGTTACAGTTGCTACAGCCTGTATTTTGTGGCATATGAACACCTAATTTTAAAATAGTTTGTTATATAATCTGAGAGATAAGTTGCATATAGAACTGTGCCATTCACCAAAGATGTAACCCTAACCCTTGTCACCAGAGATAGTCCCTCAGCTTTCCCATTTATATAGCAAATACTTTTCCTATTTATGTAGCAAATGCATGCATGCTAACTTTCTGCAGTCATGTCCAACTTTTTGCAACCCTATGGACTGTAGCCCACCACATTCCTTGGTCCAAGGGATTCTCCAGGCAAGAATACTGGAGTGGATTGCCATGCTCTTCTCCAGGGCATCTTCCCAACCCAGGGATTAACCTGTGTCTCCTGCACCTCCTGCATTATAGGCAGATTCTTTACCGCTGAGTCACTGGAGGAGCCCAAAAAGTAAAGTAGAAGTTGCTCAATCCGACTTCTTGTGACCCCATGGACTGTAGCCTGCCAGGTCCCTCTGTCTGTGGAATTTTCCAAGCAAGAATACTGGAGTGCGTTGCCATTCCCTTCTCCAGGGGATCTTCCCGACCCAGGAGTTGACCCAGGAGTTGAATCCGGGTCTCCTGCATTGTAGGCAGATTCTTTGCCATTTGAGCCACCAGGGAAGCCTAGCAAATGCATAACTGTATTCAGATGCTGGCAAGAGTAATATCATCTTTACAACACAACATCTCTAAGTCCTGCAGGAAAGCTGATGAGTGCTTTTGTTTTAGTTAGGAAGTGGGTTAACCCAAAGAAGTCAGATAAGACAGGCCAAATGAGTTCTTTTAATTAAGAGTTCTTTTAATTAAGAGCATTATAAGGTAACAGTTAAAATAATCTCCACATCTACCACTTAACTTTTTCATATAAAGATAAGATGAAGCATTTTGACATTATCCCATTAGTAGACCATTTTATCAATGGAGCAGATTGAGAAAAGATTTGCCTAAGGTTAAACAGCAAAATGGCTGTCTGAGGAGGCCTTACAAATAGCTGTAAAAAGGAGAGAAGTGAAAAGCAAAGGAGAAAAGGAAAGATATCCCCATTTGAATACAGAGTTCCAAAGAATAGCAAGGAGAGATAAGAAAGCCTTCCTCAGCGATCAGTGCAAAGAAATAGAGGAAAACAACAGAATGGGAAAGACTAGAGATCTCTTCAAGAAAATTATAGATACCAAGGGAACATTACATGCAAAAATGGGTTTGATAAAGGACAGAAATGGTATGGACCTAACAGAAGCAGAAGATATTAAGAAGAGGTGACAAGAATACACAGAAGAACTGTACAAAAAAGATAATCACAATCGTGTGATCACTCACCTAGAGCCAGACATCCTGGAATGTGAAGTCAACTGGGCCTTAGAAAGCATCATTATGAACAAAACTAGTGGAGGTGATGGAATTCCAGTTGAGCTATTTCAAATCCTAAAAGATGATGCTGTGAAAGTGCTGCACTCAATATGCCAGCAAATTTGGAAAACTCAGCAGTGGCCACAGGACTGGAAAAGGTCCGTTTTCATTCCAACCTCAAAGAAAGGCAATCCCAAAGAATGCTCAAACTACCGCACAATTGCACTCATCTCACATGCTAGCAAAGTAATGCTCAAAATTCTCCAAACCAGGCTTCAGCAATATGTGAACCGTGAACTTCCAGATGTTCAAGCTGGTTTTAGAAAAGACAGAGGAACCAGAGATCAAATTGTCAACATCCGCTGCATCAGTGAAAAAGCAAGAGAGTTCCAGAAAAACATCTATTTCTGCTTTATTGAGTATGCCAAAGCCTTTGACTGTGTGGATCACAATAAACTGTGGACAATTCTTCAAGAGATGGGAATACCAGACCACCTGATCTGTCTCTTGAGAAATCTGTATGCAAGTCAAGAAGCAACAGTTAGAACTGGACATGGAACAACAGACTGGTTCCAAATAGGAAAAGGAGTACATCAAGGCATATTGTCACCCTGCTCATTTAACTTATATGCACAGTACATCATGAGAAACACTGGGCTCAATGAAGCACAAGCTGGAACCAGGATTGCCGGGAGAAATATCAATAACCTCAGATATGCAGATGACACCACCCTTAGGGCAGAAAGTGAAGAAGAACTAAAGAGCCTCTTGATGAAAGTGAAAGAGGAAAGTGAAAAAGTTGGCTTAAAGCTCAGCATTCAGAAAACTAAGATCATGGCATCTGGTCCCATCACTTCATGGGAAATAGATGGAGAAACAGTGGAGACAGTGTCAGACTTTATTTTTGGGGGCTCCAAAATCACTGCAGATGGTGACTGCAGCCATGAAATAAAAAGACGCTTACTCCTTGGAAGAAAAGTTATGACCAACTTAGATAGCATATTAAACAGCAGAGACATTACTTTGCCAACAAAGGTCTGTCTAGTCAAGGCTATGGATTTTCTAGTGGTCATGTATGGATGTGAGAGTTGGACTATAAAGAAAGTTGAGCACTGAAGAATTGATGCTTTTGAACTGTGGTGTTGGAGAATACTTTTGAGAGTCCCTTGGACTGCGAGGAGATCCAAGTAGTCCATCCTAAAGGAGATCAGTCCTGAGTGTTCATTGGAAGGACTGATGTTGAAGCTGAAACTCCAGTACTTTGGCTGACTGATGCGAAGTGTTGACTCATTGGAAAAGACCCTGATGCTGGGAGGGATTGAGGGTAGGAGGAGAAGGGGACAACAGAAGATGAGATGGTTGGATGGCATCACCAACTCGATGGACATGAGTTTGAATAAACTCCAGGAGTTGGTGATGGACAGGGAGGCCTGGTGTGCTGCGATTCATGGGGTCGCAAAGAGTCGAACACGAATGAGCGACTGAACTGAACTGAACTGAGTGACTGAACTGAACTGAACTGTCTTGTTCTGCATTGTATCCATTGTGCCTGGAATAGCATGTTGCGTGTGGTAAACTGTCAAATATTTAATGAATAAATAAACTGTGCTCTGATGCCATCAGCCTTATGGCTTTGCTGTTCTCTTCACTTGAATTTTTCCATTTTCATGCCTCTGACATCATTGTTTTGTCCACTTAACATACCTTCTTTCCTCCTTTCTAAGTCCTGTAAATCAGTGCCACTTAATCTGTAGCCCATGGGCCGATAGCATGAGCAGCACCTACCAGCTGGTTAGAAATACAGAATCTTGGACCCCAGACTACTCTTACTGAATCAGAATCTCTGTGTTTGTGACTTGGAAACAGATATTTACATGAGTTCTCCAGGTATTCTTCTATATCCTCAAGTCAGAAGTTGTTATTATTTAGTCACTAAGTCATGTCCAAGTCTTTTGCGACCTGTGGACTATAGCCTGCCAGGCTCTTCTGTCCATGGGATTTACAAGGCAAGCATACTGGAGTGAATTGCCATTTCCTTCTCCAAGGGATCTTCCTGACTCAGGGATCAAACCCACCTCTCCTGCAGTGGTAGGCAGGTCCTTTATTACTGGGCCACTTGGGAAGCCCTAGTCAGAAGACCTCAGCCATAGTCAGCTAAATCCCACTCTGGCCAACTTCTGCCTTCCTAAAATCATTCCTAAAAACGTAGACATCCACAAGCGACCATTTCTTCCTGTGAATTAGTAATAGCCCCAGATTCTTTTAACCCCAGCCTGTTTTGCCTTTTTGATGTGTAATCATTGTTTCCTCATCCAGCCTGTGCACTCTAGCCAGACAGTGTATGCTGAAGGCAGTCAGGAAACACTTGACTGGTTTTTTTTTTTTGGTCATGTGTGGTACAGTTTTGGAACATGACTGTCCCTATTTGACTGCCTCCTTCCCCCTGAACTGCATTCTTGCTTCAGTGTGGAATCCACCACTCACAGTGGTAGCATGGGACCCTGCCTTATCCAAGGATCTTGACTCTAGAAATCCCAAAGCACTTTGCCTCACAGCAGCCCAGAGTCAGCCCTGCATATACCAGAGCTTCTGCTGGGTCTTCCCACGTGGTCACCTCTAGCCAGTTTGGAGCCCCCATTGCATCCCAGTCCCAGGTTGTAGCAGATGCCATCAATATTTTCATTATTTAAAGCATACTTTTTATTCATTGTCCCTCTGCCTGCCTGAATATTGGTAATAGTGTTATATTCCTCACTGATGGGGAAAATGAGAAAATTGGTTGCTATTGTTTCACTATCTGTAAAAGAAAAGCATGTCTTTTTTTTTTTTTCTTCTATGGTAGAAGTGCTCCAGAGAAGTGCTCCAATTTCTTTGTCAGCTTTTAGAGATAATTTTTATGAAGATTAGAAGCATTCAACTTTTGTGAGAGAAAGGAGAATAATAAGAATTAAGGGGGGGAAAAACCACCTCTGTCATGCTGACCTATTTTCCCCTCCACAAATTATCTCTCCTTCATGAGTTCCAGAGTTTACACTAAATGATTTTTTACTGTTTCTTTAACCAGCATCAGGGACTTTAATTTCACAGGGTTCACTCAGAGTTGATGCTTTTCAGACTTTGGGTAACTAGTTTATTTTCATTCTCCGTTATTTTGGATTAAAGTGTAATCTTAGGACCTAAGAGTTCCTTGCATGGTTATTTTTGGAATATGGAAGCTTTTGAAGTGTTTAAATCAACTCATCTTGTGGTTATTCGCTGAATATCTAGTAGGTGGCCAGGAATATGTTGGACTCTCTTATTTGTGCAAGTATCTGTGTACATGCAGGAGAATTTATCAGGGGCGGGAAAGAAGCATGAGATGTGATACCTTTCCATCTTGCTAGGGAAGCAAGCATACCACAGTTAGACCTGGGTTTGAATTCTACTTCTTTGAATAAATGCGTCATTTAGGATAACTCATTTAGTTCCTCTGTGCTATTATAAGCAAATGTGAATAAAAATATGTGATGAAGGTGCCTTGCACTGTGCTTGGAGAACTTGATGTCTGTATGTGTTTGTGTGTATATATATATATATCTCATAGTCTGCGCTTATAAAACAATACAAATCCCCTGCACAAAAATATATAGCTTTATGAGTTATTGTGATTTAAACTCCAAAAGCAATGTATTAAGAAAAAAGTGTTTTTCACAGCGTTTCCTACTCTTGATGTTCCTGGGTTTGCAATTTAATTTTTGCCAACTTGCTGTATATTAAGTAGTATCTTGATGTTGTTCTTAATATTGTCTCAATTGCCATTTGCTTTATTACTTGGTTTCATGGCAAATACCATTCTACATGTAAAGATAACTTTTCAGATTATAAACGTAATACTTATTATCAGAAATTTGAAACTCCACTGCCTGAGGGTTTCCTTATAACTCAGTCAGTAAAGAACCTTGCCTGTAAGGCAGGAGACCTGGGTTTGATTCCTGGGTTGAGAAGAACCGCTGAAGAAGGAAATGACAACCCACTCCAGTATTCTTGCCTAGAGAATCCCATGGACAGAGAAGCCTGGCAGGCTGCAGTCCATGGAGTTTCCAAGTGTTGGACACGACTGAGTGACTCACACACACACCATTCAGATTCTGGTGCATTTTGAATCTTTCAATCTGTTTTTCTTTGGCATACATGATGATCTAGATTGAGATCACACTACATATACAATTTCATATCCTAACTTTTTCATTTAACATTGTATCCTGAGACATTCCTGTGTCATTAAATGTTCCATGAAAACATGCCTTTGAGTGGCTACTTACTAGTCCAGCTTCTGGATGTGCCACAACTTAAGTGACCATTGCTTGTTTCATGGTTTTTGCCTATTCTAAGTAATGTTGACAGCAACATCTTTGTATTATATCTGTGTCAAGTTTATAATGTAAAGGACATTGGTGAGCTCTAAATGTGGTACCTTTTTTGAAACCTACATATTCCATGTACATGGGGTGGGTGCCTATAGGGGAGACACTGTTTACAAGTTGGCATAACTCTCCATAGCTGGTACTTGGTTACCACATGATTCTGACAGTTGAGACCCTTCAGCCAAGAGTCCAAGAGCACTCACCTGTCTGGTTCTCTCCGCAAAGTCCTACTGCTACAGGTATCGCTGTGCTGCTCGAAGCCAGAACACACCCGACAGCTCCGCTTCGAATCTGGGATTCCGTTGTGCAGCTGACCACTTGCCCACCACGGGCTAAGAGCCAAAAAGAGCCTTCCCGAATCCGAGAAGTCGTGTCTACTCTGCACACGGCTTCCCTCAGAAGGCTGAACAACCTCGTGTGAAGACTTCCCACCCCAAGGTGGGTTACATACCTGCCCAGTGGCCAAAGGAACCGTATGGTGAGACCAAATCGCTGACCTGCATCAGCATGTGCGCTTTATTGTGTGATGTGTTTCATGTTTTACTTTTGAGAGTGTTTTAAAGAGGAAGGAGGTGGAGGGCACCCTGAGCTCGGCTTCAGGAGGCCTGTGTTCCACCCAGGGTCTGCCCGTGGGTTTGACCCAGGGTCCCACTCTTGATCTTCTTGGGCCTCAGTGAGCTCATCAGTCCAGTGAGGGGATGCACAGTGTGATGTCTGAGGCTCACTCCCGACTCACAGATCCTCTGGATATATCAGATTCTATTGTGATTTCATAGTGAGAATTTATGACAGATGATTTTTTAGCTATTTTTTCCCCATGTGTGAACCTCGGGTGATACTAATCATGTGAAATAGTTGTTCTCTTATGTATTATTTTCAGAAAAGAATGGGGTGGGGTGGTGGGGATGAGTCTTTATATTCATACCGCACTTTGCTTTTTCAAGGAAATCAGTGTCTACATTGTTATGATGAATCCCACTTGGGCCAGTGATGGCATGCTCAAGTTCAGCCATCGGAACACGCAGGAATGTCTGTGGGGTGACTCTACTGTGCTTTATCTTTTAACATTAAGTGCCTTTGGTTTGGGGGGCAGCTGTAAGCCCTATTTTCCCCCTCTCCCCAAAGCCTTCAGTGAATGTGAACTGTGTGCTACACAGAGAAGCCTGTTTAATTCTAGATGTAGGAGAAAAGGAGCAGGAACCTTGAATCAACTATATTCAAGGTATCCAGTATTTTGTAATAGGGAAGTAGGAAATCCTGTTGTCTGTGGAGTATCCCATGCTTTGGATCGTGCACTATGTCGAATAAACTTGGTATCTGCTAAATCAGGCTTCTGTCTCCTTGGTTCCTTTTCTCTTTCACTCTATTAATGTCTTCTTTTTAAAAAATGACTTTGTGCTATGTGAGATGTATGTGTTTTTTTATGTAAAAGGTTTTTCAGATATGCATGTGTGTTGTTTGCTAGAAAACCTTTACATCGATTAGCTGCTTGATAACTTTGATATGGGAGTAATTTGTGGGAGTGTTTATTCCAAAACACAAGGCTGTTCTGCCAGGAACCTCACTGTGACCTTGCTTCTTCATCCTCAGTAGATGAGACAAAGTCAAGGGCAGTGCCTCCATCCCGTAAAAACTGACAGGTGCGTCACGTGCAGGCAAAGCACCTTCTTTCACAGCGATGGCTTCCAACCAGAGATCTCTGTCATCAGGATTCCCAGCCTGATTCCCCGTTCTTTGAAGACATCAAATTCATTCCTAGCCTATCGTTTGAAAGGAAAGACTCATCTTGAGGTTGGTTATTCAAAAACTAAGTCAAATAATATTCTGAAGGGTTTAGCCAACCCTTAACTGCAACTTTTGAGCCTAGCCTCTTAATGTTAAACGTTTATCTTGAAAAATAGTCATGTTGCTGGCGTGTTTGTCCACATTTGTTAATCTGTCGCTTTGTGGATATAAAATGTTTCTTTACAGACTTTCATCAAGTGATGATTAATTCAGGCAAAACAAACAAAAAGCATTTGCTTCATCAAAAAAGCTAATAGAGGAAATAAGGTATTTTATTCTTGAAGTCACCACTAGTCAAGCACAGTTTTTGTTTTTACTTACTACCTCCCACCTGCTTGGATTTTTCACATGGTTATACTTGCACTGTGTATATTTTGGATTCTTCTCTTGGTAATTAATGTTATATGGCATAAATATTTTGAGGTGTGTTTTGGCTTAGTCTTTAGAATTGCATTTTTAGCAGCAGCAGAATGTTAGAAAGCACTAAAACAAAATCCTAACAAATCCTTCATTTAAGAGCCACACTTCCAAGTTACTAGGGCTTCCCTGATAGCTCAGTTGGTAAAGAATTCGCCTGCAATGCAGGAGACCCCGGTTCGATTCCTGGGTTGGGAAGATCCCCTTGAGAAGGGATAGGCTATCCACTCCCATATTCTGACTTTCACTCACTCACTCCAAGTTACCAGCTACAGAGTGCACCAGACTATAGACAGTCATGGCCACTACACTTTATAAAATTGCATGTTGATTTATGAACAGACCCAAGATCATAGTATAATAACTGCAGCTTTAATGCCGTATACGCGTTCCTGAAACGCCTCACCTTCTGCAAAATCGCATGTGAAAAATAGGGAGTGAAAGGGAAAAAGAGAGGTGGGGTAGAGCACTCTAATCACAAGGAACCTTGTAACCAGAGTACTAACAGCAATAGTAACTATCCTGGTAAAATCAGTAGCTCAGTTAAACCTGCACTCACATCTGTAGGCAGCATCACAACCCGTCAGTCCTTTGCTGCCTTAAGCCGTGGGGCTCCTTCATCTTTCTTCTCCAAGATGTAAATTTTTAATCACATTTACTTTTTAAAATTATTATCATTTATTTATTTATTTATTTTTACTGCGCTGGGTCTTCATTGCTACGCTCGGTCTTTCTCTAGCTGCGGTGAGTTGCGCCTGCTGTTTCTTGTGGTAGGCGGGGCGTCTCATTGCAGTGGCTTCTCTTGTGCCAGTGTCTCTAGGGCGTGCCAGTTCAGTAGCTGCGGCCCATTCAGTAGTTGTGATGAACTGCATCAGTTGCCCCTTGGCATATGGACTCCTGCATTGGCAGGCGGACTCTCAACCGCTGGACCACCAGGGACGTCTGGCATTTGCTCTTTAACAGGTCACTTATGTCAGAAGTAAAGATCTGATTGTGGTTTAGACTTCTCCATCAGTCTTTTTGAGATTGGTGGGGGTGGGGGAAGCAGTATTTTTGTAGTATCTTCACTTGAACACTCAGATATTCAGGGTTTAATTAACATAGGGCAAGTTTTAGCAATTTTGAAGCCACTAAATAAACCACTACTTGTGCTTCCATAGGATTAAAAAAAATTTATTTTTGAGATCTTCATATACTGCTTTAGTTTTCTATTAAATTGCAAGAAAGTTTACCCTGATTGTTTCAAAACACATTTCAAATAACACACACCCCAACGTGACTTTTACAGTCTACCATCTTCCAATTTCTGTTCACTAATCACTTATGAGCTATTTCTTCTTCTAAGAAATATTCATTGTTGCAGAGCAGACTGCTTGGCTAATGTGTCAATAGCAGTATTGAAAATTCTGCTTTTGTTGTTGTTTTTTTTTCCTCAGGAGTTCATATATTGGGTCTATGTTTCTAGTTCAGTTTTTTGCTCCTTTGAAGCATGGGGGAATTTTAAGATTTGTTCTCAAATTTGCTTTGGTCGTGAATTCTGGACAACCTTAATTTGTTTTAGGAGCAAGTCTTGTCTTCTTTTTTAAAGCTTTATAAACATGGTTAGAAGGTGGTAGGTGAAGGGGAGCTATGGTTGTGGTGATCAAGAGTGGCATTTCTTTCTTGATAAACATCAAATTACATAGAGGCCTCAAACTCTGTGTGGTTCAGCTTACAACTTAAAGTGAAATACAGACCTGCATCAATGTAGACATTGTGTTTTCTTCATTTACCCCTCCCTCCCCACCTTTGTGGTTTTTGTGTTTTTTTTTTTTTTTTGACAAAGTATCCCTGTTGTTCTCATGACTCTTTAGGAAAAGAAGAAATCAAAGATTCAGAGATGCTATATCCTTTAGTAAGTGTTGATTTGGGCTGGGATGGTGTGAGGTAGTAGCTCCAAACTAATGTGTTGGTTAATTCTGTTTTCCACTGGATTCTAGGCCCATCGCTGATCAACTTTTCAAAACAGATCATGTTATCAAGCTACAGATAGAATTGTTGTTATGTGGTAAAATCTATAGTTTGACTTAAGGAAAGGAGTATTTTTGGGGGAGAAAAAAACATGGAAATAAGATGTTTTCTGTTCTGAGACTTCAGGAATTTCATACAAGAGACTAGTGTGGGATTTATTTTTTCTTTATAAAATGATATTTTGCTTGCATTTCTCCCTCCTCCTCTCTAACAAATACTTACCTTACTGTTGGCAATATTTCTCATCAGGGAGTTAACTTGCAGGCTGGCCATTAGGCAGTCATAGGAGGTGCAGAGCCTGGCTCTTGTGGGAACAGGGGACAGGTGAGAAACAGGCTGAGTAGTGCCCATTCTTAATGTGCTATCCCTGCTCTGCCCTCCTGTGACTGCCATACAGAAATGTGAGCCCAAACTTGCTGGATCATCCAGTTTCTGAGGGTACCTGACTTTGTGCATTTTCATGTGAAGTCTGAGTTTTTAACATTGGCAACTAATTCACATTTTTTAAAAAAACAAATACTGTAGGACCTAATAAATTACTTTTGTGCCCAGATTCAGCCTGTGGGGTGCCACTTGTCAACTGAAATGATGAAAAGTTGATTCATTCCATGCAGCACAAAAATCTCATGTATTTCTTTCTGAAAAAAGACTGTTCAAGCAAGTAACATACCAGTTAGAAATGTCCAAGTGTGAGAAAGGGCAGTGGTTTGCCCAAGGTCATTGTCTTATCTACCTTTTTGGCAACAGGAACCAGTTTTGGGAAGACAGTTTTTCCACAGATGGAGGTGAGGGGGCAGAGATGGTTTTGAAAAGATGTAAATATATTACATTTATTATGCTGCTGCTGATCTGATAGGAGGTGGAGCTCAGGCGGTAATGCAAGCGACTGGGAACAGCTGTAAATAGAGATGAAGCTTCGCTCTCTCAGCCGCTGATCACCTCCTGCTGTGTGGCCCAGTTCCTAACAGATCTGTGGCCCTGAGGTTGGGGACCCCGGCCTTAGGAAACCCCTCTCCTCCATCCCCATCCCACCCCACCTAAAATCATCTAACAGCCACAGACAGTCTCAGCAGTGCTATCAATTCATTTTCATTAACTCTGGCACTTACTAATAAGTGTGCAGACTAGTATCAGAGAATAGAAGAAATGTCAGTTTCTTATCTGTTGCTTTCACTTATTAAAATTTAATTGTCTGTAATACAAACTACCCCAGAGTAGGCCTTGTTTTTATAGGTTTTGCCAGAATCAGTCATACTATTAGTGAAAAGCTGGCCTTGGTTGTTTCATGTGCTTAAAACACCATGGAAATTATTAACTCCAGGAGCCTCAGATGGAGCACTGGCCACAGGCCAGAACTCCTTCCTTCCTCTGACTCTTGTGTTTAGACCATTAAAGCAGGGGTTTAATTAATTTTTTGATTAAGCAGAATCATTACAGATAATATTCAGGTAGACTGTAAAATGAGAAAGGCTCTTTTCTGAAGCTTGCCCTATTTAGGATTGGAAAGTTGGAGGGATTAGCACCAAGGGGGTGGAATTTTTCAGCTTCAGATCAGATTCTAATCTGCCCCCAAATGGTAATTGACCCCGCAGTCACCATTATGAGAAAGCAGGTTGGACCTTTGGAATTAGTCACCATTGTCAGAAAAAAAGGTGATTCCATTTCAGGGTCATTGAAGGTCGGGTAGGGTTCTGTCCCACGCCTGGGTCTGGGCCATGCTTGACAAACTCCTTGTTTTCTTTGCTGAGGAAATGGAAGGCTGATCAGAGTAACCCTTTTCCAGCATGTCAATTTGGCAATTCTCCGGGGTAACATTAGTAGCTCTGAATCAACAGTTATGAGGAAAGTGAAACTAGCTGACCGTCAATCAGGGGACCAGAGATAAGCCTTCGTTGTCAGGTGGTGCTGATCAAAGTTTCACCTGCCTTTAGTCTGGTGCCTGTGAAGAGAGAGGGGTCTTTTGTGATTGCTTCTCTGAAGGCCACAGTTTTTCTCTGCTCCAGACAGAGAACTTGTCAAATGAAATTTAATTTCTTTACTTTTAAATGACGTGGAAGGATGCCCTTTTCCTCTCCTCCATTATCGTCTTTAAAAGGCAATTTAGGGACTTCCCTGGCAGTCCAGTGGTTGAGACTTCGCCTTCAAATACAGGGGCTGCAGGTTCGATCCCTGGCTGGAAAGCTGAGATCCCACATGCCTTGTGGCCAAAAAAAAAAAAAACCCGAAACAATATTGTAACAAATTCAATACTTTAAAATGGTCCACATCAAAATAAATCTTTAAAAAAATAAAAATAAAAGGCCCTTAGCATTGTGTGAAGAGAACACCAATCAGATTATCTGGGATCATTTCCTTGCCCCTCCACCTACTCACCTTGTGACCTTCAGGCAGGTAACATCTTCTCAAGTAAAATGGGGATGGTAATAGCACTTAGACCTCTAGGGGTTGTGAGGAGAGATGAAATAATGCAAAAATAAAGTGTTTAGCAGAAATTACTTGGGTAAGTGTTTGCTGGGTACTTGTTTCTTTTTTTCAAACTTTAAACTTTTAATTTTGTATTGGAGTATAGCCCAATAACAGTGCTTTGGTAATTTCAGGTGAACGGTGAAGGGACTCAGCCGTACGTATACACATATCCATTCTCCCTCAAACACCCCTCCCAGCCAGGCTGACACATAACACTGAGGCGAGTTCCCTGTGCTATACAGTAGGTCGTTGTTGAGTATCCGTTTGGAATATAGCTGTGTGCACATGTCCATCCCAAACTCCCTAACTCTTGGTACTTGTTTCTAGTGAGTGTGATAGGATCAGAGGAGCAGGAAGGTGCTACCAGACAGTCCTGGTCAGCCATGGGTTTCAGCTTAGAACAGAGAGCAAAGTTCAGAGAGCAAAACAGAGGGCTAAGAAGGAGAAAACAAAGAGGCTGAATTTAAAAGCAGAACTTGACCTCTATCTCAAATATTAAAACACAGGGAAAAAAACTGACATGAATGACCCCCAGAGTTCTGTTACTTCTAGGTTGGCCAAAAAAGTTTGTTCAGGTTTTTCCGTATGATATTATGGAAACACTGGAACAAATTTTTTGGCCAACCCAGTACTTGAATTTGAAAATATTCTGATAGTGTGTGGTCCATCTGTTCCCCAAAGTTCTCTTTAAAGGAAAAAAATATTAGATCTGCTTATTGCTACATAGTTTGTATAATTCTGAAGCTTTTCCTCTTCAAGCTACCTTACAAAGAACCTCTGGCAGGTTTAATACCAATGAAAATGTCATTTGTTAGCATGGCAATAATTAGAAAACAGAAAAGGGAGGGCAGTTTGTTGGCTCATAATATTCTGGTCAGCCTGTTAATGTTTTCTGTGGTGTCTTTAATGTTAATTTACATGCCAGTTTTAGAGAATAGTTGTTTAGGTAATTCTACTAAGTCATTTAAGCTATTTCTTCTTGCTTAATTCTTCTCTGAAATTATTGGTCCAGGATGTAGATTCTGACTTTATAAATTACCACATTTAAAGCTCAAAACCATGCTCAAAGAACAGTTTAGGGTTTGGCAGTGTTTATAGGGATCGGTGTTACAGGTTTTGAGAACAGCAACTCTCAAAACACGGCCTCTGGACCCCTTTCAGGGAGTTGAATCAAATCGATCTTCATAATAATACTAAGATGTGATTTGCCTTTTTTTATACTCATGGTCTCATGAGTGTATGGGGGCAACTTTCCGGAGACTTGAGGATGTACAGCCTAATGGCTCATAGAATATGAGCTTGTGTAGTTTTGTGTTTAAAAATGTTTCCAGTCTTAATTTCTAATATACTAAATGTTAGCTCTGACCCAAATAGCAAAAATTCTTTGCGGTCTTCAGTTATAGGCATGTGAGGAATCCTGGGGCTTCCCAGGTAGTGCTAGTGGTAAAGAACCCACCTGCCAATGCAGGAGACATAAGAGATGCAAGTTCCATCCCTGGGTAGGAAGATCCCCTGGAGGAGGGCATGGCAACCCACTCCAGTATTCTTGCCTGGAGAATCCCCAGGGACAGAGGAGCTTGGTGAGCTATGTTCCACAGGGTCACAAAGAGTAGGATATGACTCAAGTGACTTTGCACACGAAGGGGTCCTGAGAGCAAAACATTTAAAGGCTGCTGATCCAGGAGAAAAGTGAGATCTGATGGCGACCGAGTCTGTCTTGGGAATAATGAGCAGCCCTGCTCCATCTCTTCAGAGGACAATCCAGTAGAACTGAGTTTAAATGGCTGCAGGAGAAAGTAAAACGATCTGTTCAGAAGCGCTTCCTTCCTCTTCATTTCGGGATACCTATTAAATGCAGAGGAGAATTTCCTGCCCTGGCTCTATGAAGACCCACCAGTGAGTGAGTTGAAGCTGTCATCGGAAAGGGTCAGAAAGAGGAAACTTTGCGGAGGAGCACAGGCAGGCAGCCCCACCACCAGTTGTCACATATTCACAGAGATGCTGATGATGGAGTTGGCTCCTGAGAGACAGTTCTGTGTGGATGGCCTTGTACCATCCTGTAGTCAGAATCACTCTGATGTATTAGTAGGACTCCCCAGAAGGGCTTTGGAATATCAGGTACACACAGTGTAAGCCCCCCCACTGTTGCAGCCTCTGTTTAAGGTGATGTGGTCTTGGGACCCTGCTTGTCAACTGCCTGCCGCCTCCGATGGTGGTTGTTTCATAAGCAATTGAGGAAGGTCTCAGTGTTCCTTTCATGAAATAGCTGGCTTTCTCCTGGCGGAATTCGTCTTCGTTGTGCTGTAAATTGTGATGGTTCTACCTTCCTGCCTGGTTTGTTTTCCAGTCAATAGTTTTAGGCACTCCTTAGCCAGATACTGTGCCAGTTGTTTTATGTACCTGATCTAATTTGATCTGCAGGTGATCTTGGGAAGAAGCAGTTATTTTGGTTATTTTTGGTTAGCATGCCCACTGTGCACTTAGGAAGCTAGGACTCGGTGTTTGCGGGGCACCCAGGTGACACAGCTGAATGAAGCCGGACCAGGACTCACACTGCTTTTGTGACTTCACTTCTCTCTACAACATCACTAGATCCGCGGTTTTAAATTAAGTTTGGGATGGGGAGGGGTGGGTTGAGGAGGGGAGATTACTGAGGCGAAAGGTAGCCTCAGGAGGAAAAAGGCAAAGATCGAGGAAGTGGAATGGCTTAGTAGTTACTAACTTCAGTAGTTAAGAATGACCCTGGAACCAGACTGTCTCGGTTTAAATTGTTCTCCTACTGGTTGCTTGATGTGTGACTTTAGGCGAGTTCCTTAACTAGTTTGTTTTTCAGATTTTGAAAATTAAATGGAAATACTTTTAGAAAAGGTAGAATTAGGCAGGAGTGTTAAAACCATCAGTACAGGGTTCTGTGCTGTGCTTAGTCATGTCGGACTCTGCAACCCCACAGACGGTAGCCTGCCAGGCTCCTCTCTCCATGGGAATTCTCCAGGCAAGAGTATTGAAGTGGGTTGCCGTGCCCTCTTCCAGGGGATCTTTCCAACCTAGGGATCGAACCCAGGTCTCCCACACTGCAGGTGGATTCTTTACCAGCTGAACTACCAAGGAAGCCCCAGTATAGGGTGATCTGCTTGCAAATCTTTACTGGCTTTACATCATTTTCATTACAGCAGTGAGATTTCCAAGGTTAGGACTACATGTTTTTCTTCACATCCTTTTCTTTCCCAAAGTGTGCTGCTTGTTTTTACAAAGTGATTATCTTTCCATAAAGAAGCAAATTTTTAGGGGGAGAGAAACCTGTATGCAGGTCAGGAAGCAACAGTTAGAACTGGACATGGGACAACAGACTGGTTCCAAATAGGAAGGAGTACGTCACGGCTGTATATTGTCACCCTGCTTATTTAACTTATATGCAGAGTACATCATGAGAAACACTGGGCTCAATGAAGCACAAGCTGAAATCAAGATTGCCGGGAGAAATATCAATAACCTCATATATGCAGATGACACCACCCTTATGGCAGAAAGTGAAGAAGAACTAAAAAGCCTCTTGATGAAAGTGAAAGAGGAGAGTGAAAAAGTTGGCTTAAAGTCAACATTCAGAAAACTAAGATCATGGCATCTGGTCCCATCACCTCATGGGAAATAGATGGGGAGACAGTGGAAACAGTGTCAGACTTTATTTTTTTGGGCCCCAAAATCACTGCAGATGGTGACTGCAGCCATGAAATTAAAAGACACTTAATCTTTGGAAGGACAGTTATGACCAACTTAGATAGCACATTAAACAGCAGAGACATTACTTTGCCAACAAAGGTCCATCTAGTCAAGGCTATGATTTTTCCAGTGGTCATCTATGGATGTGAGAGTTGGACTAGAAAGAAAGCTGAGCACTGAAAAATTGATGCTTTTGAACTGTGGTGTTGGAGAAGACTCTTGAGAGTCCCTTGGACTGCAGGGAGATCCAACCAGTCCATCCTGAAGGAGATAGGTCCTGGGTGTTCATTGGAAGGACTGATGCTGAAGCTGAAACTCCAATCCTTTGGCCACCTGATGCGAAGAGTTGACTCATTGGAAAAGACCCTGATGCTGGGAGGGATTGGGGGCAGGAGGAAAAGGGGACGACAGAGGATGAGGTGGTTGGATGGCATCACCGACTCGATGGGCATGAGTCTGAGTGAACTCTGGGAGTTGGTGATGGACAGGGAGGCCTGGCGTGCTGCAATTCATGGGGTCGCAAAGAGTCGGACATGACTGAGCAACTGAACTAACTAACTAAAGGAGAAAGCTGGGTGTGGGGAACATTCATCTGCTGGAAATAATGGAGATCAAAGGGTACATTATCAGCCCATTCATACCAAGCTCAAATTTATGAAAAAATTACAGCTGATAAGATGACTGAGATCATGTGTGAAGAGGGAAAGGAAAAGGGTCCAGCACCATGCTTGTTAAATAGCGCTCTGAAAAAGCATATGGGAGGACTTCCTTGATAAGAGTCAGTTCCCTGGTCTTTGTGACATTTTCTTACTCGCTACCCCTAACTCTGCCAAGGGACTGAAAACTGGGTATTGTTTCTTAGGACGTGGTTTCAGGACTGCTTCCAACTTAGCATTTTCTTCTATTCCAGAACATTTGTAAATATTCAGTTTGGTGGGGACAGGAAAAAAAAAACCTCATTAATGTGGAAACCACATTCACATTTGTAGTTTTGTATTTATTAACAAACTCTTGCTCCAGGGTATATTAGGCAAGCCAAGGGGTGAATCATATTGATGACCGCTTCTGGGCTGTTAGCGTTGGTCTCTTTTGGAGCCAGCCGTGGTACCTCCATCCATGGCAACTTGAAGTGGTTTTATATGTAATGTTCCCCCTCTAGTGGCCAGACTGGTTTTGGTTTTTGCTATTTTTGTACAAATGATCCCTAAAGTTGGAGAACCTTTCACTGAGGGGTACTGTGGATTTGGGGAGGCAAGTGGGAAAAGATAAAGAAGAGTGTGCACATCTTTATTCCATAGGAAAAATTGATCTGAAGTATTTGTCCCATCCAGTCTCGTGCTTTTTAAAGAGCCGGTGGAGATGAGACCCTTTGGAAGGGAGGAGGGGTTTTAGCCTGATCTCTCATCTTATTACTCTGATTATTTTCCGAATTTCTACTGCCTTTATTAGTAAGTATCTTATTAATAAGTCCATCAAGTTCCATTAGAAAAACCTTTATTTTTTTTAATTATAAGAGCAATAAAATGCATCGGTAAAACTAGAGACTCTGAAAAATATGCAAAGTGTCCTTCATTCTGTGAATTCTGGTTTTCTCCCAAATCTGTGCTAGGAGGTAACTATTATGAACAGTAAGTGTATCTTTCCAGACTTTTTATATGCATTTACAAACACATATTATACATATGTCTTTTGATAGCCATTGAGTACAGATGATCATCAATATGTATTAGGTTGGCCAAAAAGTTCAGTCAGGTTTTTCCACAAAAGGAAAATACCCAACCAAACTTTTTGGCCAACCCAATACATAGATGCACACAGAAATCATACACAGTGTATTCAACTTATTTTTGGTTTTTTTGAAACAAAATGGAGTGAGATTATCAATGTTATTCATTTTACATGTTTTGTATGCCCCATGAAAGTACTGTATAAGTCTAGCTCTTTTTAAATAGCTGACTTATTCCATTTATTTAAGCATTCCCTTATTGATGAATATTTGGATTATTTTCAGTTTCTATTGTTAAAAAATGTTCTAATAAAACCATTTGTGCCTACTTATATCTCTGCTAGTTTGTGCAGATATATTCTGTAGGATAAATTCCTTGGGGTAACTCCTGTATCAGAGCTTACAGTTATTTTAAATTCTGATAGATATTGACAGCCCTCCGAAAAGTCTGTCCCAGTCTACTTTCTCACACACAGTGAAGCTGCAGCTTTTCAGTACTATTTTTTTTTTTAATCCTACAACGAATCTGAGAACAACTAAGGTAGCTTAGTGTAGGAAAATTCTCCTGTAGGAGTCAGACCTAGTTGTCAGAGGGTGATGAATGAAATCAAACTGAGGTCTTCATCTGGCCTTACCACTGCAGCATTCCTCACTCTCTGTGGCTGAAATATAACCCTGGGTTATGTGATCGGTCCAATTTTGATTGCAGATGAGTTCAGTCTGCAAAAGTGATTCACTGTTAATGAAATCAGTATTAAGGAGTAAATTGTTTCTACTCCCTACCCCTGCCCACAATCCACAGTGACCTCTTTACTGCCTGTAATTACTATGTTATTTTCCTCCTTGTGGTTTGGTGATCTGGACCCCATCTCTGAGTTATTCATTCTGACCTTTCCTATATATGGCTTGGTTTGGATGCTTCAGACCTTAGGGGCCCCTGAAAGTTTAAAAACTCATAGTCTGAAGGTCAGAAACCTTGCCTGTTATTGAGTCTCAGCAGCTTCGTATTCCCTATCTCTCTACTCCATCTAATGTCCTCAGAGCTGGTCCCTGTGCCGCGCCTGGCTTGTTGTGTTAGAAGTACTCCCGAGAGTTGTCACAAATGCATTTTCCTGAGCCCGTGTCCCAGAAGACTAAGTGAATAGGGCTCCAGTGAGGCCCGGGATCACTACTTTTTCAAATCCCCATTCTCACCTCTGGGGCTGCTTACTCCCAGAGGTAAGCTTTAGTTGCATTATCTAAAAGATGAAGGCTTGAAGTATATCAGATTTTCCTGTAGGGAAAAGGAGTAGCGAAGGTTGTCAGGAAATTCTGCCTGCGATTGTAGATGAGGAGCATTGCAAAGGAGTCACTCGTGTGTCCATCTTGGTGGAAACATTGGCAGCTGATAACTGCTTCTGCTTTAGGCTCTGTTTTTTGGCTTCCTTCTGAATGACGCAGACCAGTTGGGAGGAAACGTGTGCACTTACCTTGGTACAGATCTATGGCAGACCCCTCATTTCACAGTGAGGGACCCTTCCCCCTGGAATTCTGTGACTGGGGTCCCTGGTGAAGTAAACACAAAGGCAAAGCCAGGGAAACAAAACTAAGCAGTAGCTTTTGCTTTAAAAACAGTAACAACAGAAGGCTTTCCATAGTACTGAAGCGCCAAAATGATAGCTGCTATGTAGAAACTGTTTTTATAAATGTTTATAGATGTAGAAAGAGCCACATGACCTCAGTTTTTGAAATTTGCATTGAGGACCTAAAGTTGGCCTGCTAGCAGCTCCTTGTTGGTTTGTGGCTTTTTGGTTATCCTTGGCATGTACTTTCTCTGTTGGGACCTGTGGGTTTTGCAATATGAACATGGAGGTTTGGAGTTTTTATGTCCCATAATGTCTGTAAGATTCTAATAATCAAATTGGCTTTGTGATAAGGGATAAATGATTACTTACTGCTTTGTTTGTCTTCAGAGTGGCACTGTTGATAAACAAATAAGTTGAAACTGCAATTGGAGAATTCTAAATGAATTTCTTCTTAATTAAAAAAAAGTGTGAATTAACATTTGTTATCACCATAGATGCTTTATGGCAGTGACGGAGTAGGTGGACAAGGTGTTTAACCAGCTGTGAAAGTATAGGTGTATCAGTAAAAAAAAAAAAAAGTTTTTTTTAAAAGGGAAAAAAATATGACTTCACTGGATTGCTGTCCAGTAATGAATGCCTAATGAATGCTTATTATACTTTAAACCATTTCAAATGACAGGTGCCAAAAAGTCTCCCTGCCTTTAGCCTTATAAGTTTCCTAAATTTTAGAAAACCTATTTCTGCCTGGTATCATAATGAGAAATTGATACAAATGTCAAATTTGCACACACACACATCAGAATAAAGTGTTTTGAAGACCTATGAAGTATAGACATAATACATAGACCTTTCAGTTGAGACCCTCTCACTCTTGTTTATTTCTCATATTGAGCTGTACATGCTTTGAGAATGAAGATTGCTTTTGGTCTCTATTTCTCCAAAATGTAGCATAGCAGGTGCTTGGAAACTTTTGCTGAGTTAAATATGAGTTCAGGGACTCGACTTCACTCCACCCAGCACATACTAGATAACTTGATTTCTGAGGAATGAATGAATAACAGAATTGTTTAGGTGACTGGGGGGATCAACCAGAACTACTTCCCAAGTGCTCATCTTGGGGAAGAAAAGTAAGGCCAAGTGTCAGGTTTTCTATAAAGCTATACTGATTTCATTTTAAGAACTGCTGAGATATTTTAAGAGATTATATGTGCCCCTCCCCACCTTCCCTGCACCTTGTGTTTCAGAAAAGGTGGTGGTAGTAAATATAAGTTGATTGTAAAATCCTCTTACTAAACAAAAAAAAAATCAACAATTCAGTAGCCAAACTGGTTGTAACTGCTACTGCTAAGTCACTTCAGTCATGTCCGACTCTCTGTGACCCCATCCCTGGGATTCTCCAGGCAAGAACACTGGAGTGGGTTGCCATTTCCTTCTCCAATGCATAAAACTGAAAAGTGAAAGTGAAGTCGCTCAGTCATGTCTGACTTTTTGCCACCCCATGGACTGCAGCCTACCAGGCTCCTCCGTCCATGGGATTTTCCAGGCAAGAGTACTGGAGTGGGGTGCCATTGCCTTCTCCGAAATGGTTGTAAACAAGTCAAAACTTTGGGAGCAATTGCTGCAGAGAAAGGTAGGGTGCTGGGAGGGTCAGGGGTTTGCCAAAGATCAAAGATTGGTCTCTGAACCATCCTTAATTTCTACACTTGATGGAGTTGAGAATGCATTCCAGTGAGTGTACAGTTGGGGGAGTGGGAAAGAGGTAGACTGGTTACTGGAAAGGAAAGGAGAAAGAAGTTATTTTTAAGAGTTGGGGAAGACTGGAGAAACAGGAGACAGACACTTCCAAAAGAAACAACGAAAACAAACCCACTTTGCCTTGAGGGTAAATAGAAGTTCTAATGGAGGGGATTAAATTATGTTTAATACCGGCTAGGCAAATACATTTCAGGTTTGTTTGGAAGCAGTTTTCTGTATCTACCTACTCTGCACAAATGCCTAGAGGTAGTGGTAGGTTAGAAAAAGACAGAGTGGTTTAGGGGTGGAGGGAGGGTGGAGGGTGGTCTGGTCAGAGGGGTACATGGTGAGCAGAGGCCTCGGGACATGCTTCAGCCCTTGTTAATTGGCTGCCCTTGTAGACAGGGAGCATTGAATAGGTCTAAACCAGAAGACTAATCGAAGTACATAGCAGGGATAGTATTGAGGTACATCAAGTAATTTATATTTTCCCAGTTCAACCATGGAGACTTGGCAATGAGGACAAGGCTGGGCAGGTGGCTGGAGGAAGATGAATGACAAGGAGACAGCAGGCTGATGGAAGTGATGGCTAGCCAGCTAGCAGCAGACCGAAACAGGAGTAGGAGGGAAGGAAGGAAGAAGAGACAGGGAATTAGAATTGCTGGCTCTCTTGTTACTTGAGCTGCCTGGAAGCCATTTAAACAGGTAGCCTGGGAGATGGAATGTAAGAATACCAACAGTATCCAAAAAGACAATCCAGAGTATTCTGCAAAAAGAGGCAAGGGTAAGAACAATTTAAAGTAAAATCACACACACACACACACACACACACACACACCCCTAGTGCTCCAGAGTATTCTGCAAAAAGAGGCAAGGGTAAGAACAATTTAAAGTAAAATCACACACACACACACACACCCCTAGTGCTCCAGAGTATTCTGCAAAAAGAGGCAAGGGTAAGAACAATTTAAAGTAAAATCACACACACACACACACACACACACACACACCCCTAGTGCTCTCTGAAGGTAAACTTAAGCAACCTGCTTCTCTAAGTTTCTTCCAAGGGTAAGAACAATTTAAAGTAAAATCACACACACACACACACACACACACACACACACACCCCCCTAGTGCTCTCTGAAGGTAAACTTAAGCAACCTGCTTCTCTAAGTTTCTTCCAAGGGTAAGAACAATTTAAAGTAAAATCACACACACACACACACACACACACACCCCTAGTGCTCTCTGAAGGTAAACTTAAGCAACCTGCTTCTCTAAGTTTCTTCCAAGGGTAAGAACAATTTAAAGTAAAATCACACACACACACACACACACACACACACACACACCCCTAGTGCCCTCTGAAGGTAAACTTAAGCAACCTGCTTCTCTAAGTTTCTTCCAAGGGTAAGAACAATTTAAAGTAAAATCACACACACACACACACACACACACACACACACACCCCTAGTGCTCTCTGAAGGTAAACTTAAGCAACCTGCTTCTCTAAGTTTCTTCCAAGGGTAAGAACAATTTAAAGTAAAATCACACACACACACACACACACACCCCTAAATCACACACACACACACACACACACACACACACACACACACACACACACCCCTAGTGCCCTCTGAAGGTAAACTTAAGCAACCTGCTTCTCTGAGTTTCTTCCAGAAGGGAAGGGGAGGATAAGAGAGAGCATGGCTTTTCAAGGTGGACCTCAGAGAGAGATGAGTGAGAGATGAGGTGGAGAGGGAGGCAGGGGCCATCTGAGCATTTTGGGCTCCATCCTGAGTGTGATAAGTCACTGAAGGGTTTGAAGGCAGAGGATGCCCTGTGGGGATGGTGAGGCTGGAGGCACAGAGGCTGTGGCTAAGAGAAGAGAGGCTATGGGTGAGAAGAAATGATGGATGCCTGGAATGCAGCAATAATGGGGCAAAACAACAGATTTGAGAGATGCGTAGGGCAGGGAATGTATAGCACTTGGTGACTGATTATTTATGGGGAAGAGGAGGAAGAATCACAGATGACTTGTAGTTTTGGGCAGTGAGGCAACAAGTAATGCCATTAACTGAGTAACAGTGTATACAAAAATAGCTTTTTATCATCCCAGGGAAATCCCAAATAATTATAAAGTAAAAGGGATGATGAACTAGAGAGGTGGAATGAAGTGGGGATGGAGTTTCAAGAGGAAGGAGATATATATATATATATACATATATATATATGATTATGACTGATTCACATTGATGTATGGCAGAGACCACCTCAACATTGTAAAGCTGTTATCCTCAAAGGAAAAGTAAACTCCAAGGATATTCTTCACATACTCTTCATAATTTGGCTATAATTAAATGATCAAAGACAAGTATTCTTTTAATTAATTGATTAACAGATCTCCTTTGGGAACTTATTCTAATTCTTCCACAACATTTACCACCAAGAGAGACTTAACACTATATGGAATCTAAATTAATCTTGACTATGATAATATAACAGGCGTGTGTTTGGTTCTGTGTAGCAGTGTAAACCCAGAAATATGCTTGTAATGATAACCAAATTTATATGGTACTTTACAGCCTACATAAATCCACTGTTTCCTCTGAGTCCCATAACAACCTAGCCAGGGGAGCCAATTCCTTCCTTCCTTTGTAAGCATCAAGGCCAGGACAGCTTGTGGAAGAACCATAGGCAATATGTCGAAATATTTAAAATTTTAAGTCCACTTTGACAAAAATGTCTTCATAACCACAAGAATAGACATCATGTATAAAGTTACAGGTTTTTATATGACTGAAGTTGGCAAAATATCATATATGATGAAATTTAATTATCCTTGGGCTTCCCTTGTCGCTCAGCTGGTAAAGAATCCATCTGCAATGTGGGAGACCTGGGTTCCTCCCTGGATTGGGAAGATCCCCTGGAGAAGGGAAAGGTTATCTACTGCAGTATTCTGGCCTGGAGAATTCCATGGACTCTATGTCTATGGGGTCGCAAAGAGTCAGACACAACTGAGCGACTTTCACTTTCAATTATCCTTGTTCAATCCTGGCATCAAGTTGAGTTGGCAATGCTTGGATGGATAATAAAATAATGACTTGTGTGATTCATAATTTTTTACATAATTATTCTAAAGGGTCAATTTTTCTTATCTTCCTTTCAGTAAAATCATAAATTGTGCTATTATAAACAGGATTTTCACATGGTTGATGTCCTGTTAACAGTGATGCCAAATGAGACACATCTTTTTGAGTCAGTGTAGCTCTTTGATAGTCTTTTTTAAATTAAGTTTGAGAAAGCTTCACTGTGCTGAAACAGAGTTGAAAATAAATTATGCAATTTATTTATCATGTCCAAACATTTAATGATATTATATCTGATGAATTATCATTGTAGAAAAAGATGTTAACTTTGTCACATAAACTACTATCACTTATGTTGTCATTTTAAGTATCTCTTTAATGAGAAAAATGATAAGAACCATGTAACGTGAAGAACCAATATCAAACTTCTAGACACACACATCTGCAAATTTTAAAGTAGTATGAATTACAAAATATTTGCCTCCATGTGCAACTGTAATGCATACTGTGCTAATTCGTAAGAAACCACACAAACCACTGGAACGACAAACTCAAACAGAAAGAGAAACAAGAAGATTGATATGCAGTACTACAAGGAAACCATACTTTGTTATTTAAGAATTGCATTCATGTTGAGAGGAAGGATGTGACAAATTAATCTATCCATGTTCTTACCAAACTAAGTACTCCTACTGTTTAAAATCTTGCTGCCTTGTGAGCAGAGTCTATCTCTGATAGTGGTGATGGCCACAAAAAAATCACATTAGATGTAGTCTAATGTAATCACATTAGATGTTTTGTTTTGAGGACATGAATAAAGCAAGTGAAGTATTTCCCTGGGTTCTGAGAGTGCTTATTCCTGAGAGTTCAGTTACAGGTTACCAGTTTCCATGTGAGAGGCACCCATATCTTCTTTCTTTTTCTTATGACAGCTTTGAAAGTGAAAGTGTTAGTCGCTCAGTCATGTCCGACTCTGCGACCCCATGCCCCATGCCCGCCAGGTTGCTCTGTCCATGGAATTTCCCAGGCAAGAATACTGGAGGGGGTTGCCATGCCCTTCTCCAGGGGATCTTCCCGACCCAGGGATCAAACCTGTGTCTCCTGCATTGCAGGCAGATTCTTTACCATCTGAGCCACTAGGAGATACAATTCACATAACATGATACTCATCCCTTGAAAGTGGTTTTTAGTATATTCACCCTAAAAATAAACTCTGAACCCATTACCAGTCACCTCCTGTTCCTCTCTTTGCACCAGCCCCTGGCAAAAATTAATCGACTTAATGTTTCTATGGAATTACTCTGGACATCTCATGTAAATAGGATCATACAATTTGTGGCTGTTTGTGTCTGGCTTCTTTCATTTCATGTGTTTTCAGCATTTAACCATGTTGTGGCATGTCAGCACTTCATCCCTTTTTATAGCCAAATAATCTGTGATATGGATATCACATTTTGTTTATTCATTTATGAGTCAGTGAACATTTGGGTTGTGTCTACTATTTGATTATTACAAATAATGCTACTGTGAAGGCTTGCATACAAGTTTTTGTGGGACATGTTTTCATTTCTCTTGGGTCCACACCTAGGAATGGAGTTACTAGGACACGTGGTTACTCTATGCACAGCATTTTAAGGAACTAATCAAATGACTTTACGAAGTAGTTGTGCAATTTTACAACTCTACCAGCAAAATATGAAAGTTCTAATCTCTCCACATGCTTGTCAACACGTGTAGTTGCCTTTTTCATTGTAGCTACGTTAGTGCTGCATTATTGCTTAAGCCCTTTACAAATGTTAACTTATTTGATCCTCTCAATAATGCTATATCCAGAAAAGGGAATTCAGAGAAGTTCAGTAACTTGCTGAACACTCGCGCACTGGAGAATGGTGGAGCTGTAATAAGGAATATGTTACACAAAGAGAACTCTGAACACTCAAGGGAATGATAACAATTTGGGGAGATTTTCACCTCTCTTAAATGAGATCTTCCTGAATTTAAGATAAAACCATCTATTCTATGCAAGACAGGCTCCTGTTGATGTATACTTAATCTACTTCTGACTTATGTTTCAGAATTAGGCTGTATTGGGGCTCAGTATTGAAAACAAGAGGGAGTAAAATAATCTCTGAATATTCATTTCAATTAAGGCAAAATTTTCCATTTAGTCAAGAATAAAATATACTAGCCACTGATACTAACATTTTGTGATTATTAACTTGAAATTTTAAAAAATAATTTTAAAAAGACTTCAAAAGTTGTGTTCTCCAAGTATGTTCTTTATTATTCTCGGGTGAAAACAATTTCTGAAGTACATATTTCCACATTCTTAATGAATTCAGTGGAAATTGACATAAGAGCCATTTTTATATTTTAATTCCATGAATAAACACAACACCTTTTAAAATTCTAATTTTATAGTAATTTATAATTGTAAAAAGCAAAGAGTCAGACATGATTAAGTGACTTTCACTTTATATATTTTTATATTATAATAATCAAACAGAAGTATATCTTTTAATATTTTCTCTCAAAAGTGTAAGTGTCAGCTTTTTTAGGAACATAGCAATTAAGTAAATGCAATTAATTCAGTGCCTATAAAAGATGTGAAAGTCTTCAACTCTTACTTTGGGAATCTGATTTCCAGGTGCACATGTGCTCAGTCATGTCCGACTCCTTGTGACTCCGTGGACTGTAGCCTACCAGTCTTTTCTGTCCGTGGGATTCTGCAGGCAAGAATGCCAGAGTGGGTTGCCATGCCCTCCTCCAGATCTTCCCAATCCAGAGATGTGAACCCCCGACTCTTAATGTCTACCTGAATTGGCAGGTGGATTCTTTCCCACTAGCGCCACCTGATTTCCAGGACTATGTGCTGTTTAAGCATACATTTGTGTATGAGTACAAAAAACTCCAAGGCTAAGTTCTGTCTTTGGAAGAGACATCACGACAGAAGATACTGCTCATGTCCTAACTGCTTATGCACAGTGATATTCAATAGATAAGGAGCAGAGGGAAAAAGGAAAAGGGTATTTGTAGAATCAGTGACCCACTCGTGTTCCTTCTGACCACTTCCTTATTCTTCTTTTTATGTTGTTGTTAAACTTTATCTTTACTTTTTATTTTTTGACCATGGCACATACCATGCAGGATCTTAGTTCCCTGACCAGAGATCGAACCCACATTCCCTGCAGTGGAAGCATGGAATCTTAACCTGGACAACCAGGGAAGTCTCTCCTTATTGCTTCTTAAGTAAAGCACTTGAAAGACCATTTAAAAATTGTTACAAGCTGCCTTACAAAAAGCAGGACTGTTTCAGAGAAAACAGAGTTACAGAGGAAGGTTGGTAGGAAGAAATGATTAGTTTGGAGGAAAAAATCTGTTCTCTTTTAGAACAGATTTGTATGTTTGTAATTTGGGGCATTTTATGTGTATATAGTGTCATTTGTTCACAGGGAATCATTCCTGATAATGTTATATGGATATGCACACTGTAACATAGTTATTACCTTAACAGTTTCATTGAGATATAATTCACATACCATACATTTCATTCACTTAAATATACAATCCTTTTTATGATATACAGGAGTACAGTGTTATATATAATATGGGCCCCTATGATATACCTTTTAAAGCTTACAGTCCCTTGGTGGTAGAGTTTAAATGTACAAGAAAAATTATAGGGCCCAAGTAATCATTTTAGCTTTCAAAAAATCTAATAAACCTCCACAGTAGCTTTGTTTTTGCATTAAGGAAGTTAGAGATGTTTGCCTCTCCAGAAGTTTAAATGCAGTTATAAAATTTCCACCACCTTCAGTGGTGTTGACAGTGTTATTTTCATGTTGTTAAAACATGGAGTGAAGCTGTTTGAAGTTTTGAAGCATAACTTCACAAGTTTTCCAGTATAGCCATGATATATAGCAAAAATTTTACAGTTTGTTTCCTTTTATGACTTTTGGTTATACACATGGAAGTCATTCTCATGGTTATAGTTTTCACTATGGGTGGTGATCATTAGGGTTTTAGTAGGTGATAATCAATCATGCTCTTTTCCTTGATTTGTTCAGCAACAAATGAGAAATAAAATGTAGGAGTCAGACAGAAATGAAAATATCAGCTTTATTACTGATAAAATGGATTGTAAAGTAAGGCTTAGGTATATAGCCATAAGGGCTTCCTTGGATCATTGATTAGGTTTGGTGCTGGTACTGGAAAATTCAAAAGGACAGTGGCATCAATGATGAAAAGACTATTTCGCACCTAAAAGTCCAGAGGTGTCAGATCCAGACTGGTAGAGAGCACTGCACAATGTACCAGCCCCAGACTCCTTTCCGTGTCGCTGCTTTGCTGTGTGTGTTTTCCTTTTCATTTAGGGGACCAGGATGCATGCTCCAGCTCATTATCATGTATACCTTACAGCCAAGAAGAAAAAAGAGGTGGGTACGAGAAGGATGTCTCAATTTAAGGACCCATTTTCCCTCATATTCCACTAACTGCAACACAGTCCCTTAGACACATCTAACTAGGAAAAACGAGTACAGTAACATATGAATGAGTTCTGTTCCAAGAGCATGTTAATAAGTCCATTTTGTTCATTAAGTCCAACAAAGTTAGCCTAGGTACCCAACTAACATGGGCTTCCCTGGTGGTGTTAGTGATAAAGAATCCATCTGCCAATCCAAGAGACACAGGAGACTCAGGTTCGATCCCTAGGTCAGGAAGATCCCCTGCAGGAGGAAATGGCAACCCACCCCAGAATTCTTGCCTGGAAAATTCCATGGACAGAGGAGCCTGGCGGGCTACAGTCCGCCATGGGGTCACAAAGAGTTGGACGTAACTGAGCACACACCCAACTAAAACAGCTGACTGTACAGTACTGTCCTGTGGTAGGTTTATAATACTTTTCACACAAATACATAGAAAACAAACATATACACAAAATGAAACAGTTTTAATCTTACGGTACAGTACCTTGAAAAGTACATTAGTACAGTACAGTACAATGGCTGGCACACAGGGGCTGGCACTGAGTGAACAGGCAAGGAGAGTTACTGACTAAAGGGGGTGAGTGATGGTAGAGCTGAAGGATCGTCAACGATAGGAGATGGAGGGCAAGCTGCAGTTTCACTCATACCTGACGTTGATGGTATGCTTGTTTGCATCTTTGACAGTTTGCAACTTGAAGGTTTGTACGTAGAGGACTTACTATGTTCTCAATAGTCACATACCCAGCTAAAAACTGAGAATTCTGATAGGAAGGGAGAGAGTGTTGCTGGACAATGTGTCGTCTCTGCCACATTCCCAAATTAAACTTACGCAGCCAGGCAACCACTGGGCTCCCCTAGAGTAAGGGGTGAGTGAGCTGCTTTCTGGAGAGCAGAGACCAACCTCGAGGGCAAGTTGCTTATAAGAAGGGAACCCAGGAAGAGCTGAGCCAACATGCTTGGTTCCTGCTCGTTCTCTTCCACTGTGAGGCCGGACACATTTCTCCTACGCTCTTCCTTCCTCACTCGTGTTTGGCTTTTCCGAGGGGCAGTACAGGGAGCTGTCATAGGGCAGGAACGCAGCACACGATCTGGCGCCACAGTAACAAGGTTTCCTTAATTCCCCATTATCTAACCTTGCTTTGTCTTCACCATTCATTAGATTAAGAAATCTTCCTGAATAGTCATAAGAGAGTTCTTCTTCGGGCAGAATGTCTCTGGCTGCAAAAAGTGCCAACTTTGGTACCATCGAGTCGATTCGGACAGGAATCATCAACAGGTTTGGCTCACAAGAATGGTTAAGGAATCTTCCGATGTTGCCTATCAAGGCAGGATCCACAAATGTTTCCATTACCTGCCCATTACAGACATGCTCCCTGATGGCTATAATGTAATTCGAATCATGTATTGTTTGTAACTGAATTCTTCTCTGCACTTCAGAGATCCCCAACACCTCACCGGCATATTCACAGACAAACCGTCCCTTTGGTATGAAGTCCAGGGTACGAAGTCCCCAGCCTTTGTGATCCGTCTTGAACACCTGGAGGTGGAACTGCAGACCCCACTGGACCACTCTGTTCTGGCAGTGGTCGCCGCACTGACACAGGACGTTGCATTCGAAAACTGGCTCAGCACACTTTGCTTCTGATCCCATATCTCTGAGGCATAAATGGTCGTCATAGTTATTCTCACGACGGAGGCAGGAGCAAGTACCAGGGAGGCAGGGAGTTTTGAGACAAGCACATCCAGGAAAGGTTATTTGAGAGGGATCTGTATCTGCTCCAGGCCCAGCCACATGATCAGGAGTATACTGCAAAACACAGAAACACTGTAAGTCAGCATGGTACGTCATAGATCTCATCTGTATTTCAAGCAGCTTTTGCTGAGACACTTCCAACAAACAGAACAGAACAAAAATGACAAGATATATTAAAATACTGTGAGAAAACATCTCCAGTTTAAAAAAAAAACATAAGGTTATTTCTTAGACTTAAAATTCAGTGGTTTCCTTTTAGGTATTGGAATAACACTAGGAAAAAATTATGTATCTTTCTCTTACCAGATATTGAAAATTCTGTAATCCATTTTGTTTCCCTCTTGGCTTTAAGTGTCAGGAAAATCGGTGCTGAATTTAGTTTTTGAATACAGCTAAGTATTTTCTCTTTGGTTTTTGACCTCTTTTACATTTACCTGATAATATACATGTATATATGTCTTTTTATGGTGAGTTACCTGAGATCTTTTTTTAGGATAAGAAAGTCATAAATGATACATCAATGACCTTTGGGAGAGAGTCTTCCATTGATTTTTTTTTTTATTTTTTTTTTATTTTTTTTTTAATTTTTTTTTTAATTATTATTATTATTTTTTTCCAGTGGGTTTTGTCATACATTGATATGAATCAGCCATGGAATATGAATCAGCCATGGTCCATTGATTTTTTGAAAGAATTTTTAAAATTTGAAGATTACCTAAACTCATATATTCTTTCATCTTTTTAAAAACGCTGTTATCTTATAGTTCTACTTGAGTATTCACAAGGTTCAAAGTAGAAACTTGGCAAAAAACTTGCAGACAGAATTCAAAAACTGGTCATGTAATTTTAATAGATACTGAAATTTATTGTAGATATATACATGTAAAGAAATCTTGTTCTTATTAAATGTGAAAGGGATAAAACAAAAAGATTTCTTGGTCTTTGAAATGTTCAAAATGTTACATTTATAAAATGTTATGAAAAATAAGTCCTAAGTCTAAAATCTCTGTGTGAAGCCTCACTTCCAGTTATTTCCTCACTGGCAGAATGAAGTATGTTCTCAAACCCTGAAGGTCAGAGTATCTCTGGTGAGCCCAGTGTATTTCTTTATATATAGAGTAATTCATTGACTTATACTTGTTTTGTTCCAAAAAGGAACTTTTTAATGAGACTTACAAAGAAGAAAGATAAACAAACAACAGGTAAGGAAATAAGGTGAAGTGAAAAATAAGTCAAGCGAGCTTAGACACCTAAGTGTGCAGCAGAAGTAGACTGCACATCTGGCTGTGTGCCAGGATAGTCAGAGGGAAATATGGTCAGATGTATGGCTTGTACTGTCCGTAAGAAACAGTCTTACTGTTCAGAAGCATTGACTTTTTTTAGTATGGAGACGCGAGAGAAATGTCATCAATGAGTCTGTCAAACTGTTCTTTTACAGGAAGCAGTTTCATGGACTGCTTTTCATCTCCTTCATTTTGACCCTCAGGAAATGCCAACAGCCTGTCAACAAGAGACCAGCCGAATAGCCTGTAGTAATTCAGGGATTGATTTTAGTGCATCCAGAGGAACATTTGAACAACCTAGCTTGCAGTCAGTTTTCTATTAATATTGTGTCAATACTTTCAGAAAAAGTATTGAACAGCATGTAGTTACACTCCCTGTGGAGGCCTCGGTGGAGCTATGCAGTTAGGTGCAGAATCCTATATTTTAAAAAATGCTGAGCTGGGGTGAAGGATTGACATCCTCCTGTGAAAGAATGGTGAGTGGGTGTACCTGCGGGGGAAGGCCAATACTGCTTAAAAAGTGACTTGGGGGTGGAGAGCGGAAATAGTTTCTCTTGTTTGTGTGGGTTCTTACAGCTTTAGCTTGGCAGAGGTGTCCTAAAAGGATAAAGGATGGCTTAGAAAAAGATACCCTATCAGTCAGATTCAGTGACTGCTGTCTTATACAGAATCTACTTCCAGATTTTAAGAGTCAACTTTGAAATGGTTACTGAGGCATTTTAAGAAGTGCTTGTAAAATGAAGACTTTACTATCACTTTGTTAAACTTTTTATGAAGAATTCTTTTCAACTGATGAGTTTTTAAAGGTACATATGGGCTTCCCTGGTGTCTGAGACAGTAAAGAATCTGCCTGTAATGCAGGAGACCAGGGTTCCATCCCTGGGTCAGGAAAATCCCCTGGAGAAGGGAATGGCAACTCAATCCATCTGGAGAATCCCATGGACAGAGGAGCCATGGGGTCACAAGGAGTTGGACACGACTGAGCAACTAAAACTTTCACTTTTCATTAAAGGCGCATATAATTTTAATGTGTTATAGAAATCACTAAACTCTAAGGTGATTTTCTTTTTTGACACAGAAGTATGTGTTGTATGTGCTTAGTCACTCAGTCATGTCTGATTCTTTGCGACCCCATGGACTGTAGCCCGCCAGGCTCCTCTGTTGATGGGATCCCTCAGGCAAGAATACTGGAGTGGGTTGCCAGTCCTCTTCCATGGGATCTTCATAACCCAGGGATCGAACCCATATCTCCTGTGGCTGCTGCACTGCAAGCAGACTCTTTACCACTGAGTCACAGGGGAAACCCTCTTCTTTCACAGGGGTTGCTAAACTGTAGAGGATCTACCAGGCATTCCTAAGATCGAGCACAGACATATGACCTACTGAGTGTGTGCCCCACCACAGGACGTGAGAGCAGGGGTGTGAAGTGGGGAGGTGGTAGAAATATCTGATGACAGCTTGAGCGTTCTGGATCCAGAGATGCCTACAGTTACTGCTCTTGGACTTTGCTTTTATGTGGGGCAACTGCTTCCCTTTTTTGCCTGAGTCAATTTGTATTGTATTTATGTTTCTTACAAACAAATGAGTCTTGACTAATACACCCAGGGTGGAAGCTGAGCATGGTTCCAGGAAATGGCTGCAAAATTTAGTCAAAGATATAAACGGCTAATAAGCAATGAGGTCTCCAGCTGGAAAGTGAGATGAGAGCAAAGCGGGCGGGAGGCCAGCCGTGAGCTCTGTGACTGCTGCCTGGAGCGCTGGGCAAGCAATAGAGAACTTCTTAATGCAGAACATGGAATGTCCCAGAGGAGACACACACAGGTCCAGGCTCGTGTTAGCACCGTGACTTATACCAAGTGACTCGCTAAACTTCAGGTTAGCAACTGTAAATCACGGATGACAGCTATATTCAAGGGGGGAAGGTTCTCAAGAAATTTAATTAACATAATATTGTACTCTGTGTCAGCCACTTCATACTTTTAAAATAGTCACTTTCTTAAATTCTTCTAGATACTATTTCTAGATTTTTATATCTAAAATACCATATATTTCTGGCATATTACTTAAGCTCTCTAAACATTCCCTTCCTATCTTCTCTCTCTTACAGGTTGCTGTGAAGGTAATAAATGTGAGAAACCATGTAAAAAGCTTACTCCAGTGGCTGGCTCATAAGTGTTCAATATGAATTATACAGTAGCCATTTAGTAGTGGTGGAAAAAAACAAACAGGTTCTGGAGTTAAACTTCTCAGGTTTAAACATACTCAAACCAAAGTATGTGTGGGAAACCATATGATTATCTTCCTACCTCCCATTACTTAACCATCTGGAGCAGGGAATACCAAGAGCTGACCCAGTACCGACTGTCTTCATTCATCAGTAAATACTGCCTTATTGTCTACTGTATGCACATGCTCCATGGGGTCACAAAAGAGTGGGACACCACTTAGCAACTTATCAACAAACAACATGCACATGCTGGGGTTTAGAAAGACTCACTCAGAAAAACAGAAAAGAGGACATGGGATTTTTATCATTTTTTCAGTTGTCACAACAACATATGCTTCACTTTTTCCATGTATGTATGAAAGCACAAAATTTATCAGGTAAGAGTTGGAAATAAATACAAAATGATCAGTTCAAAATGTACCAGAAACCAGATCCTTCAAGAACTGGGTGGAGAATTCATGTTTTTTGACAGAAAACTTAAGAGAAAAACTTTTATAAACAGAGTCACCCAAGAAGCCAAAATGCAAAGACAGAATGTTAAAGAGTAAATATACCTCCTTGGCTATCCTCATATACAATTAATTTCTCCCTTCTCTGAACTATGTGTGCACTTATTAATAGCATGAACTTTGGAATCTTAAGTGGCATAGACTGTCAGGCTCTCTGGTTGTACTAAGTGTGTAGGTCTGACCTTTCTAACAAGTATATATCTTAAGGAAAGGCATGGTCATTGAGGTTTGAGGTATAGAATGGTGATAGGTGTTGGGTTCCTATCCATGGTACTAGGCACAGAGCAGGTGACTTAGGGCATGTTATCTGACTTCTTAATTTCAGCTCTTAATAATTTCTGATTGGAAGACTGACATTTTTGAGTCACATTCTGTACCACAGCCCCAGAAACTAAAACATGTCATTGCACAATATTCCAGGCTTAAACCCTAGGCATCAATTCTGGATTTTAAGGAAGTGCTGTGAAAATCTTCATTCCTTTTTTGGTTGTTTTGAAACACCAGCTACAAGAATCTTTGTACTTGGCCTCTAGCCCCGTGAGTTTGTTTTTGCTCCAAGCAGCTATTAGGAGACTGTGAGCCAGATCATTCTTGTCAAGGCCAACTTGAGATCTTAAAAAGGATATCTGAGGCTGGTTTTAGAAACCTGAAAACATGGCTAGATCCAGCTCTTAGTTCAAGAAAATCGGTTTATTTTCTACTTGTGTTTCAACACCGATAGCATTATGATGTATTTGTTTCCAATCTTGAGTATCTGAATGTTCTTTTTGCCTTTTCATATAGGACCCGAAAGTAAACTAGACAAAGTTATTTTGACCTTGAATTCTCTGTGCTTTAATTCTTATGTGTACATATGCCTGTGAAGGTAGGGTTTGGGGCAAGCAAACTGTTTTGACCTTTTGTAAGGCTGCTATTGTGCTTCATGAATATATGGAAGCAAACTAGTTGAAGGCACTTTTAGACATATTTCAGGAATGCTTTAACTTCTTGGTAAGGCTGTAAGCTCCTTAAGGAAGGGAGCTTGTCTTCTATTTGTAACTCTTAGTGTACTCAGAGCTGTGCACACAGCCAGGAAGCTAGACCACCACGGAATTGAGTCTTAGTTTCCTGATTTTCATTTCTGCCCACCAACTGTGGGTGTAAGGATCAATCACAGGGCCTCCACCTCCACCCCACCCCACCCCACCCCACCCCACCCCACCCCCATATAGTGCTTCCTATATGCTCTTCTTGCAAGCTCAAGGGCAGGAACTGTATTGTTACCATTTTATCTTCTATGCCTAGCTTAACATGCTGGGCACATTATAGGCACTCAGTTATTTTTGGAAGAAAGAAAACATATATCAGTGTTTTTGACCAGGCATTTAACAGTGTTTGGTCTTCAATAAGCTTTTCGGGATCAGTGTTTAATATGGTGCTAGTCAACTGTATTATTAACCATTAACTGCCTAACGTAGTTTGAGGAAAAACAAGCATTTCCAACATGAATATCCTGCTCTACTCTTTGAAAACTGCTATGAATCTTTACCGCCTTACTTGATTCTCAAAATAACCCTAGGAAGAGGACAGGCAGGCTTTGATATTGATTATGGGTGTGACAAGGGGAATAAAACTTTTATTTTCATTTTGGAGATTAAGAAACTCAGGCTCTGAGACATGGCTAAGATGCTAAACCCCGAACCTAGCTCTCCTATAGTTCCATGCCCAGGGCTCTTTCCACTCCAACATTCTTGTTTTTTGTGGGGTTTTTTTGGTTATTACTCGTTTCTTAAGCAACATGCAGGAAAAGATCAGAGAGAGTGAAAAGTTGGAGCAGAAAGGGCTTTGAGGTAATAAGAGTAGTGAACATTTATTGAGTTCTTTAAGCAAACCAGGAGCTGTATTTTTACCTGTAATTCTCAAAGCAATCTGTAAAGAGCTACTATTATTTTAATAGTACACGAGAGGGCTCTGAAGGTCTAGCCGAGGCTATTTATATTTGCCAAAGCTCTCACAGCATGGGGGAAGCCTCAACTAAGTCTGATTCTAAAGGCTGTTTTTAATCATGACACTGGGATCTTAACGACACCTGAGACCAGACAGGCAAGTGATTTGCTCCCTATCTTTCAATGAGTTCTGGGGACAGAACCAGGACAGAAAGCCAGGTTCTCAAGGCTTTTTCCAAGGGACCTCAAGAAACCCGGTTTTCTCTTAAGTGAACTGCCATTCTTAGGGTAGAAAGCTAAAGGGTTAACTGAAAAAAACCGGAAACCTGTCAATTTAGGACCTATTTCCACGCGCAGATAGCTGTGAGATTGGGTTAAGGGGGAAAAAAAAAAAAGCGAAAAACTTGGACAACCCGAAGCAAGCATGAGCATCAACCATCGAAAGACGACCACTTAACGGTAATTGCGAGCCGAGTGCGAGGACCACCCGCTCTACCAGAACGCTTCCTGGAAAGGCGCCAGCGCCGACCCCGACGCTGCGCACGTAGCGCGCGAGACCGCCTAGCCCCGCCCCACCGAAAACGATGCCGGCCACGCCCTCGGGGGCCGCGCGCGGCTCTCGGGCTAGCCGAGCCCCGCCCATACCTGAAAGGGCTCAGGCTCCGCCCCTGGGGGCCAGGCGCTCACGGGCAGATTTTCAAGGCCACGCGCAACGTCCAGCTGGTCTTTCAAGGCCTCAGGTGCCTCCTCACACGCTGCCATTGTGCCAGGGCCAGTTCTCTACGGCCTTAGCGGCCGTTTTGCCCCGACACGGTGCTCTTACCACCTAGACCTCTTGAGCCTCGCAGAGGACGCTGGGAGTCAAGCCGTGGGGCCCCACAGCCTCATGGGAGCGGTAGTTTTTATACCGCAGCTCACGAGTGGCTCCTCCCTCCACGCTCAACTTTCCTTCACTTTATGGTCTGGTTCACTTTTTGCTTTGAGTCAGACGCACAACAAGTAATACAAAACCTTGTAAGGTACGGACAGAGCTTTGGGGACACAGTGAAGTCCTTGACGTTTTCCTGTGCGCCCAGGGAGGGCTTTCGAGGCGAGGTCGTTTGTCCGTGTCTGAGGGTTTGGAAGTTTTACCTGGCGCAGGGTGGGGGAGGGGCGCGCCCTACGCTGAGGTGGGCAAGGCTACCCCCTGGGTCTCTGAAAACCTGAAATTTGTGGAGCGACTCCGGGGCGTGTGACGGAGATTGTGCTCGGAGGCCAGGTAGCCTGACCTGGGATCGGAAGTCTGTGGAGGGTCCGCGCGCTCCCTGACTGGAATCTCTGTTCCCTGTTGACGTCCCCTGCTCTGAGAAAACCAAGCCTGGTCCCGCAAAGAATGCTGATAACGTCGAAATTGCTGAATCCAGTGGAATATTTTGAACTTTCCCAAAGCGCTCTGACCCGACTGTTCTGCAGCTTCTATGTGAAACCCTCTCTCACAGAGTGTGGGGGCCCCGTCCTGGGTGCGCTTGCCTTGCGCAGACCGTCCTTCCTATCCTGACCTCGGGCGTGACTGATAATGGGGGCGGTTGTCACAGGTTTCTCTCGGGGCCCCTTTCTCACCTTCTTTGGGATTCCTCAGTGATAGCATCTACTTCTTGGCTTTAGATACTCTTATAAAAGTATTAGGGTTTCAGCTCAGCTGGAGATGGATTCCGATTGTGGATCACTTCAGTTCACTCGCTCAGTTGTGTCCGACTCTGCTGCCGGCTGCAGTCCATGGGGTCGGAAAGTCGGACAGGACCGAGCAACTGAACTGGACTCCAGCACGCCAGACTTCCCTGTCCATCACCAATCTGGGAGTCTACTCAAACTCATGTCCATCACATTGGTGATGCCATCCAATCATCTCATCCTCTGTCGTCCCCTTCTCCCGCCCTCAATCTTTCCCAGCATCAGGATCTTTTCAAATGAGTTCGTTCTTCGCATCAGGTGGCCAAAGGATTGGAGTTTCAGCTTCAACATCAGTCCTTCCAGTGAACACCCAGGACTGATCTCCTTTAGGATGGACTGGTTGGATCTCCTTGCTGTCCAAGGGACTCTCAAGAGTCTTCTCCAACACCAGACAGTTCAAAAGCATCAATTCTTTGGCACTCAGCTTGCTTTCTAGTTCAACTCTCACATCCATACGTGACTACTGGAAAAACCATAATAGCCTTGACTAGACAGACCTTTGTTGGCAAAGTAATCTCTCTGCTTTTTAATATGCTGTCTAGGTTGGTCATAGCTTTTCTTTCAAGGAGCAAGTATCTTTTAATTTCATGGCTGCAGTCACCATCTGCAGTGATTTGGAGCCAAAAAATAGAAAGTCTGTCACTGTTTTCACTGTTTCCCCATCTATTTGCCATGAAGTGATGGTACCAGATGCCACTATCTTAGTTTTCTGAATGTTGAGTTGTAAGTCAACTTTTTCACTCTTCTCTTTCACTTTCATCAGGAGGCTCTTTAGTTCTTTGCTTTCTGCCATAAGGGTGGTGTCATCTGCATATCTGAGGTTATTGATATTTCTCCCGGCAATCTTAATTCCAGCTTATGGTTCATCCAGCCCAGCGTCAAGATTGCCAGGAAAAATATCAATAACCTCAGATATGCAGATGACACCACTCTTATGGCAGAAAGTGAAGAGGAAGTAAAGAGCCTCTTGATGAAAGTGGAAGAGGAGAGTGAAAAAGTTGACTTACAACTCAACATTCAGAAAACTAAGATAGTGGCATCTGGTCCCATCACTTCATGGCAAATAGATGGGGAAACAGTGGAAACAGTGAGAGACTTTATTTTGGGGGGTCCAGAATCACTGCAGATGGTGACTGCAGCCATGAAATTAAAAGACACTTACTCCTTGGAAGAAAAGCTATGACCAACCTAGACAGCATGTTAAAAGGCAAAGACATTTCTTTACCAACAAAGGTTTGTCTAGTCAAAGCTATGGTTTTTCCAGTAGTCATGTATGGATGTGAGAGTTGGACTATAAAGAAAGCTGAGCACCGAAGAAATGATGCTTTTGAACTGTGGTGTTGGAGAAGACTCTTGAGAGTCCTTTGGACTGCACAAAGATCCAACCAGTCCATCCTAAAGATCAGTCCTGAGTGTTCATTGGAAGGACTGATGCTAAAGCTGAAACTCCAATCCTTTGGCCACCTGATGCAAAGTACTGACTCCTTGGAAAAGACCCTGATGCGGGGAAGGATTGAGACAGGAGAAGAAGGGGACGACAGAGGATGAGATGATTGGATTCCATCACAGACTTAATGGACATGCTTTTGAGTAAACTCCAGTGGTGTTTACCCAGTGATGGACAGGGAAGCCTGGCGTGCTGCAGTCCATGAGGTCGCAAAGAGTTGGACACAACTGAGTGGCTGAACTGAACTGAACTGATGCTGGGAAAGATTGAGGGCTGGAGGAGAAGGGGATGACAGAGGATGAGATGGTTTGACAGCTTCACTGACACAATGGACATGAGTTTGAGTAAACTCCAGGAATTGGTGATGGACAGAGAAGCCTGGCATGCTGCAGTCCATGGGGTTGCAAAGAGCTGGACATGACTGAGCAACTGAACTGAACTGAAATATTCAGACTGACAGGACTGTTGTAAAGCCACATGTGTCAGGTTCACTCCGAAGGTCACAGCCTGCCACCCCAGAGGCTTCAGATGTTCTTTGGGAATAGCACATGCAGTTATCACACAGTAGATGATTACACAGTAGGTTATAAATGCCTTAGTGTTCTTGTTTGTCTTCCCAGAGGATGGTTCAAATGCAAGAGGAGATCCTTATTAATAGGAAATGGAATCATCCTGAATGAAGAGTCTTAAACACCATTGGAAGTATAGGTTTGAAGGTAAATATTTTATCAGACTCGGCTATGCACTTGCTCTTACCTAGGAGACAGTTACTTATGCAATCCAGTTGGTTAGAGTATAATTAAGGATGTAAGGAAGTTTTAGGTAAATTGAACAACAAAAGAAAGAGCAGTTGTAGGTAGGAAATTTAGAGAAAGTTTCATGGAGAAGGGGTTATTTGCCATAGGCCTTGAAGAATGAATAGGATTTATGAGATTAGGAAAGGGCATTGCAGGCAGAAGAAACAGTAGGAGTAGAATAAAGAGAGAAATGTGTAGAGAAAAGGAAAATTTCATATTAGATGATGGCAATCAGGTTCATTTCATTTCTCAGGAATTGTAAGTAATGAAGTAATTTGCAAATATCCAAAGAACATGATGTTCTTTGATTTTAAGAAACGTTGGAACACTGATTACGTGCACAATGTTACCTACCAATTTGGGGAGTGTACCCATGAAGAAGACATGGTGCCCAACTAGAGCTTCCACTCCAGCACAGAACTATATAACACCCAGAAATTTATAAGAACTTGAAGAAAGTTTTGAAAAAGTAATTATAGAACAGTGAGAAGAACCACACTTGTGTTTTTAGATTATTATGCTGTTTCCCTTTTTGACTTTTTTGGTAATATTGTCTGCCTTTTGGAAAAAATGGAAAGATCCTTTTTTTTTTTTTTTTTAATTTCTAAAGTTGTCAGTGATGGTGCTTCCAGTAAGATATTTAGTTCATGTCATCCTTTCATTTGTTTTTGTCTTTCTGGCAAAGGATTCCCATGTATTTTATGTAGTGAGGTTAAAATAATGAGAGGGTGTTTACAGGCTGATATAGCCAACCTTCAGAGTGCCAAGCAGTCATTCATCTTTTCCAGGTCTAAAAACCTATCTTATTTTCTCTGGACACTTGACTAAGAGCCTGAATCTTCAAAATTTGTTCTGAAAACTGTTAATGGCTGTTTGGTGAAAAAAAAAAAATACACCTCTGGACAGTAATGAGTTGCCCAACTGACTTATTAGTAAGCCTTGGACCTGAAAATGATCTTGATTATTCAAATTTCTTTTGGCTTTTTCACTGGCAGAAGAGAAAATAATCTGTTAAATAACAGAGAAAACATTAAAGGAAAAGAAAGCAATATAGTATAAACTGCAGCATTTCATATGTTCAGTTATTTTTAGCTCAGTTATGAAGTTTCACCATAATGGCCTTTAATTGATATGTTTTCCTTAGGCTTTTTCCTTTTGCCACTGTTTAAGTTTTGCATGATTTTGTGTTTAGAAGCTAGTCTTTCATCAAAACCTAACTAGCATTATCTGAACTTAATCTGAGATATATTTTATAGCCAATGATGGAAGGTCTAAAGTTAGCAGAAATTATATATTTATTGGTGTTAATGACTGCTTTAATAAAACAATTTGGAACATCTTAGCTTTCTAATAACTATCACTACTAGATATTCAGTCAGTTCAGTTGAGTTCAGTCACTCAGTTGTGTTCGACTTTTTGAGACCCCGTGGACTGCAGCACATCAGGCTTCCTGTCTATTACCAACTCCCAGAGCTTGCTCAAACTTGTGTCCAGTGAGTCGGTGATGTCATCCAACTATCTCATCCTCTGTCCCCTTCTCTTCCTGCCTTCAATCTTTCCCAGCATCAGGGTCTTTTCCAATGAGTCAGTTCTTTGTATTAGGTGGCCAGAGTATTGGAGTTTCAGCTTCAGCATCAGTCCTTCCAATGAATATTCAGGACTGATTTCCTTTAGGATGGACTGGTTGGACCTCTTTGCTGTCTCAAGTCTTCTTTATCGCCACAGTTCGAAAGCATCCATTCTTCAGCAATCAGCATTCTTTATAGTCCAGTTTTGTCATGAGATTGCAGCAATTCAGTCACACTTTCAGGCTCCACTTCTAATTCTAGTTCTCTTGCTATTTCCACCACATGTGTAGCTTCTTCTTTCACTGAAGTCTTGAACTCCTCAAAGTCATCAGGGGAGTTGGAATCAACTTCTTCCAAACTTGTGTTAGTGTTGATATTTTGCACTTTTCCTATGAATAAGGAATATTCTTACTGACATCTGGAATGGTGAATCCTTTATAGAAAATTTTCAGTTTATTTTGTCCATATCCATCAGAGGAATCGTTATCTATGACAGCTGTGTTTTACACTATGTATTTCTCAGTAAGACTTGAACATCAAAGTTACTCCTTGATCTGTAGACTGCAGAATGGATATTGTGTTAGCAGGCATGAAAACAACATTAATCTTATTGTACATCTCCTTTAGAACTCTTGGGTGAGTAGATAGTAGGCACATTGTCAATGAATAGTAATATTTTAAAGAGAATTTTTTTTTTCCCCTCTGAGCAGTAAGTCTCAACCATGGACTTAAAATATTCCGTAAATCTTGGTGTAAACAGATGTGCTGTCATCCAGACCTTGTTATTCCATTTGTAGAACACAGACAGAGTAGTTTTAGCATATTTCTAAAGAGCCTTATGATTTTCAGAATGGTAAATAAATATTGGCTTCAACTTCAAGTCACCAGCTGCATGAGCCCCTGACAAGAGAGTCAGCCTATCTTTTGAAGGTTTGAAGCCTGGCGTTGATTTCTCCTCCCTAGCTATTGAAGTCTTAGATGACACCTTCTAAAGTAAGATTATTTTGTCTGCATTGAAAATCTGTTGTTTAGTGTAGCCACTTTCAATAATTATCTTAGCTGGATCTTCTGGATAACTTGTGCAACTTCTTCATCAGCACTTCCTTCACCTTGCATTTTTATGTTATAGAAATGGCGTCTTTCCTTAAACCTTACCAAAATTTTCTTCTGTAGTTTCCTTACCTCTCTCACCCTTCATAAAATTGAAGAGATTAGGTTTTAACTTAACAGAAATGGCTGGCTTGATCTCCTATCCAGACCACTCAAACTTTTTCCAAATCAGCAATAAGGCTGTTTCACTTTCTTATCATTTGTGTGTTCACTAGAATAGCACTTTTAATTTCCTTCTAGAATTTTTTCTTTGCATTAACAACTTAGAAAATTGTTTGGTGCAAGAGGCCTAGCTTATGTCTTCTTTTTACATGCCTTCCTGACTAAGTTTAATCATTTCTAGCTTTTGTGTGTGTGTGTGCGTGTGATAGGAAATAATTTTATTATATTTTATAGCTTTTTACAAAATTTAAACTTTTCATTTTATATTGAGGTATAGCTGATTAACAATGCTGTGATAGTTTCAGGTACTCAGCGATGTGACCCAGACATACATATACATCAGATACCCCTAAGTATCATCTGAGATCAGAATTTTTCTTACAGATCATACTAAATTTCAGTTTCTTGTAATTCTTCATTCCTCAACTTTCTAGACCTGTAGCAGCATTTTCTCTCTGGTAGCTTCCCAGCTGCAATTCTGATATTTGGAAGGAGAGACAAAGTGAAACCAAAGAATACCAAGACTAATGCAAAGAATTCTACTCAAGTACTCAAGACTAACTGGTTAAATTATCTCTAGGGAAGTGTTGATTATTCATACCTATTTTTAGATATTTCAGTGAGAGAAAATTTGGTGTGAAAAGAATCTTACAGAGGAAAATACCCTTTCCTTTCCATTATCTCTGTACGTGTTACTGTGTCAAAGTCAGTAGGAGGAGATGATCTTTGGATATAAATCGAGGTTACTGTGGAGATTCTTTTCCTGTCCCTGCCCCCCACAGTCCAGAAAGACCTTCCCCAATGTCTGCTGTAATGCATGAAATCTCTGTTGTTAGAATTTCTCCTGTTTGTGATAAGCACTGTTTTCTCCCTGCAGTGATCTTTTAGAATGCCATTATTCCTAGGAGAGAGAGAGAAAAAAAATATAAACATGAATATATCTTATCATCTTGCTCTCCTTCATGATAAGGAGATAACTTGGTAAGCCTGAGAATTTAAAGGAATTGAAGAGGCAGAGGGAAAAGATGCCCCACTGAGCAAATGAACATTTATTGAGCACTTACTAGATTCTCTAGTAGTGTCCAAAAATTTCTATGATGATAAAAATGTTCTGTACCAGCCATAGGAGATTGTTGGTTATTGCGTAGTGTGACTGTAGAACTAAATTTAAATTTTATTTAATTTTAATCTATCTAAATTTGATTTAAATAGCCACATGTAGTTAGTGCCTACTATATTGGGGAGCATATTTATAGACTTTATACTTCATACTATATACATTTCTTGTCTATATACATTTCTACATACTATATATATACTACATACTATATATATACAAATATATACACATTTCTTGTCCATGAAGTAGGCAAAAGTATCTCTATTAAAAAAGTTTTGGGAATTGAAGTTCAGATAAATTAAGTAAATTACCTGGTGTGCTGTAGTCCATGGGGTTACAAAGAATCGGACAGGACTGTGTGACTCACTTCACTTGCATATGTGTGAGAGTCTGTAGAGTGGGATTTGAGCCCAGGTCTGAAACTGCCTGTAAAGACAAAGTTTCTCACCATTTGTGTTGACATATCTTAGCCATATTCAGAGACTGCCTTTCTTCCAGCTTGTTCAGTCACTCAGTCGTGTATGACTCTTTGCAACCCCATGGACTGTAGCACACCAGGCTTCCCTGTCCTTCACCATCTCCTGGAGTTTGTTTAGACTCATGTCCATTGAGTTGGTGATGCCATCCAACCATCTCTTCTTTGTCATCTCCTCCTTCTGTCTTCAGTCTTTCCCAGCATCAGGGAAATGAGTCGGCTCTTTGCATCAGGTGGCCAAAATATTGGAGCTTCAGCTTAAGCATCAGTCCTTCAAATGAATATTTAGGGTTGATTTCCTTTAGGATCGACTGATTTGATCTCTTTGCTGCCCAAGCGACTCTCAAGGATCTTCTCCAACACCACAGTTTGAGGGTATCAATTCTTTGGTGCTCAGCCTTTTTTATTGTCCAGCTCTCTCATCCATACATGACTACTGGAAAAACCATAGCTTTGACTAGATGGACCTTTGTAGGCAAAGTAATGTCTCTTCTTTTTATTTCACTGTCTGATTTGTCATATCTTTTCTTCCAAGGAGCAAGCATCTTTTAATTTCATGGCTGTAGTCACCATCCACAGTGATTTTGGAGCCCAAGAAAATAAAGCCTGTCACTGTTTCCATTGTTTCCCCATCTATTTGCCATGAAGTGATGGGACCGGATGCCATGATCTGAGTTTTTTGAATGTTGAATTTTAAGCCAGCTTTTTCACTCTCCTCTTTCACCTTCATCAAGAGGCTCTTCAATTCCTCTTCACTTTCTGCCATAAGGTTGGTGTCATCTCCATATATGAGGTTGTTGATATTTCTCCTGGCAGTCTTGATTCCAGCTTGTGCCTCATCCAGCTGTGCATTTCTCATGATGTACTCTGCATATAAGTTAAATAAGCAGGGTGACAATATACAGCCTTGATGTACCCCATCCCCAATTTTGAATCAGTCCATTGTTTCATGTCTGGTTCTAACTATTGCTTCTTCCAGCTACTGTGGAGGAAAGAAAGGTTTATAAATGATGAAACTTAAAAAAATATGTACTATGTATATTGTATATATACAATCTTTTATCTTATTTGAAAGTATAGTAATTGTAAATGAGGAACTTCCCTGGTGGCTCAGATGGTAAAGAGTCAGCCTGCAATGCAGGAGACCTAGGTTCTATCCCTGAGTCAGGAAGATCCCCTGGAGAAGGGAATGGCCACCAACTCCAGTATTCTTGCTTGGAAAATTCCAAAGACAGAGGAGACTGGTGGGCTATAGTCCATGGGGTCACAAAGAGTCAGTCAGGACTCAGTGACTAACACTTTCACTTTCTTTCCTGTAGATAGTGGCATAATTTAACTTGAGAGTTGTTTTTTTTTCTTTTTTCCCCCTAAGTTCTGTGTCCTTGGGCTTTGAAAAAACAACCAGGTTAATTAATTATTTTGCCTCAAAAAAAAATCTTTATCTCACTACTGGATATTCTAGTCCTGAAATCTGACTACTAAGAATAGCCTCTTAGGCTACTGAAGTCTCTGCCTTGTGACAGTCAACTGTTATTACTATGATTTTACTGATTTGAGTTAGCTGAGAGAAGGGACTGAATAATATAAATCTATTTGCGGTTGGGATTCTGTCTATCTCTTGGTACTAATCAGAGTGTAGGGAAAACCACCAATTTATGAAGGGCCACAGGAGCAATTTCTAGTTCCACTGTCTTTATCTTTTAGTCATTTTAAGTAAATGGAGGCAACCAAATTCTCTATTCCTGTGCCACTGAGGGGAGGCAAAATAAGTGGCCTTTTGAATGCCACAACCTTTCACCTTCAGAAAAGAAGGCGAGAAGTTTATTTTTATGGGAAATAAAACTTTCTTTGTAATAGTAGTAGGGTTTTTTCAGTGTCTTTATAGTCCTAACTCTTTTACTTCCAGTTATATATTATAAAAACACTACATGGTTAATAAATGACTGATTATATCTTGCAGGTCTGAATTTCCTTCCCTAGTTGATTCTAGCTTTAATCTCCTTGGTTGAAAAGTTTCACCTTTCATTTAGCTTTCCCCTTGCGATATTAATTTGCAATTTTTAAAAAAGTGAAATATTTTTTGAACCTATTTGCTTTAGTAAAGTTTTAGCTCTGGAAGGTGAAATTTTATGTCCTGGAATTCACCCATGAGCTCAGCTTATAGGAACATTGAGTATAATAATTTGCTTTTTTACAGAGACTGGAAATTACAGAGTTGATGACAGGAGAAACTGATTCTCTCTGAAGATGAAATATGTGCATCTTATCCTCACCTCTTAGCAAATTTATTAAAGTTTTCCCCCAAAGTGAGTTTTTTGTTTTTATTTGGTAAATTATATAGGAAGTTCAGATTGTGTTTTCTAGACCCTAGATTTTGTAGGTATTTTGTTGCTGGGACTTTTGTCTTAATGAACTCTGGCAGTACCTCTTTAGGTAAGGCAGCTCATTTTACCTTTGCCCTAGCACTGAGTCCAGCCATCTGCTCTCGGTCTGGATTCAAACACAAAGGGAAAATACAAATTATAGCGGACTTGGTGGTGACAGCTGTTGGGAAAAAGAATCATTGTGTTTGATAGTGTCCTTTGGAAACAGACCAGGAGGTGAATCAAATACAATGTATTGTTTCATCTTATAGGTACCTGCAAGTTAGTTGAAATTTTAATTTCTAACTAACCCACCTGTTTCTACTTCTAGAGGAAGCCCCTTCTGTCACATACTGTGTCATCAAAATGTTCTTGGGTAAGGGTAGACCAGGATTGAAGTAAATATTTCACTTGCATCAGCCAGTGCATTGTGGATGTGCTATTTGTTTCAGTCTCTGTGTATTTTTAAACTAGAAATGATCATGGACAGAATTGCATATTCTCTAGGGCAAATGATCATCTTAGTGATATTACTGAGCCAATATTTTATTTTTCCCCCATTAAAAAATCTCTGTGCTGGAATTGGGTGGAGAGGGAGGTGGGAGCGGGGATCGGGATGGGGAATACGTGTAAATCCATGGCTGATTCATATCAATGTATGACAAAACCCACTGAAATGTTGTGAAGTAATTAGCCTCCAACTAATAAAAAAAAAAAAAAAAAACTCTGTGCTAATTAATAATAGCTAAGTAAGGGGAACAAAATTTTATATGAATAAATTTACATTTGAGCAACTGGAATTTTATTCCAAGCCATCTGGAGTAAATCATACTCCAGTCTGTTTTTGAAACTAAGTAGTTACAACTAATTAGTTGTTCCCATTTTTTTGGTTTTATTAGTGAGCAGATGAAGCTACAGCAGATCCTTAAATATAGTTATTGGAAACAGCCTTAAATCTAAAGAAACACCATATTAGGATTGTGATGAGGTGGGTAAAGAGATTTAAGGGTGACATTAACCTTGAAGGACAAGGAGATTTCTCATATTCCTTCTTGGAAAGTGTCTGAAATTCTTTTTTTTTTTTTTTTTATTTATTTTTTCAGTGGGTTTTGTCATACATTGACATGAATCAGCAATAGATTTACACATATTCCCCATCCCGATCCCCGCTCCCACCTCTCTCTCCACCTGATCCCTCTGGGTCTTCCCAGTGCACCAGGCCCGAGCACTTGTCTCATGCATCCCACCTGGGCTGGTGACCTGTTTCACCATAGATAATATACATGCTGTTCTTTCGCAACATCCCACCCTCACCTTCTCCCACAGCGTTCAGAAGTCTGTTCTGTACTTCTGTGTCTCTTTTTCTGTTTTGCATATAGGGTTGTCGTTACCATCTCTATAAATTCCATATATATGTGTTAGTATGCTGTAATGTTCTTTATCTTTCTGGCTTACTTCACTCTGTATAATGGGCTTCAGTTTCATCCATCTCATTAGAACTGGTTCAAATGAATTCTTTTTAATGGCTGAGTAATATTCCATGGTGTATATGTACCACAGCTTCCTTATCCATTTGTCTGCTGATGGGCATCTAGGTTGCTTCCATGTCCTGGCTATTATAAACAGTGCTGCGATGAACATTGGGGTGCATGTGTCTCTTTCAGATCTGGTTTCCTCGGTGTGTATGCCCAGGAGTGGGATTGCTGGGTCATATGGCAGTTCTATTTCCAGTTTTTTAAGAAATCTCCACACTGTTCTCCATAGCGGCTGTACTAGTTTGCATTCCCACCAACAGTGTAAGAGGGTTCCCTTTTCTCCACACCCTCTCCAGCATTTATTGCTTGTAGACTTTTGGATAGCAGCCATCCTGACTGGTGTGTAATGGTACCTCACTGTGGTTTTGATTTGCATTTCTCTGATGATGAGTGATGTTGAGCATCTTTTCATGTGTTTGTTAGCCATCTGTATGTCTTCTTTGGAGAAATGTCTGTTTAGTTCTTTGGCCCATTTTTTGATTGGGTCATTTATTTTTCTCAATTGAGCTTCAAGAGTTGCTTGTATATTTTTGAGATTAATCCTTTGTCTGTTTCTTCATTTGCTATTATTTTCTCCCAATCTGAGGGCTGTCTTTTCACCTTACTTATAGTTTCCTTTGTTGTGCAAAAGCTTTTAAGTTTCATTAGGTCCCATTTGTTTAGTTTTGCTTTTATTTCCAATATTCTGGGAGGTGGGTCATAGAGGATCTTGCTGTGATTTATGTCGGAGAGTGTTTTGCCTATGTTCTCCTCTAGGAGTTTTATAGTTTCTGGTCTTACATTTAGATCTTTAATCCATTTTAAGTTTATTTTTGTGTATGGTGTTAGAAAGTGTTCTAGTTTCATTCTTTTACAAGTGGTTGACCAGCTTTCCCAGCACCACTTGTTAAAGAGGTTGTCTTTTTTCCATTGTATATCCTTGCCTCCTTTGTCAAAGATAAGGTGTCCATAAGTTCGTGGATTTATCTCTGGGCTTTCTATTCTGTTCCATTGATCTATATTTCTGTCTTTGTGCCAGTACCGTACTGTCTTGATGACTGTGGCTTTGTAGTATAGTCTGAAGTCAGGCAGGTTGATTCCTCCAGTTCCATTCTTCTTTCTCAAGATTACTTTGGCTATTCAAGGTTTTTTGTGTTTCCATACAAATTGTGAAATTATTTGTTCTAGTTCTGTGAAAAATACCGTTGGTAGCTTGATAGGGATTGCATTGAATCTATAGATTGCTTTGGGTAGAATAGCCATTTTGACAACATTGATTCTTCCAATCCATGAACACGGTATGTTTCTCCATCTGTTTGTTGAAATTCTTGATAATTTGGTTTTCAGCTTTGTACTTGGAAACTTAATTTTTGCCTTTCCCCAAAGGTCAGTCAAGAAACCCATTTTCTGCCATTGGGCAATCAAACAGGAGTATGGGAAAGAGACTTAGTAAAAAGCTACTTCATTTTCTTCTGTTGGAGAAACTTAAAAAGCTTATTCACTAACCATGAACCCACGTTATCTATGATTTACAACAAGCCTTTACTGAAACAAAATGAGGCATAAATTATATATTTTGCATTGTGAAATAAACTAAGAAGAACAGGAGAAAGGAGGCACTTTAGATTGAATCAGAAGGGCTGAAAAATGCAGAAGGAAACAAAGATTTGTATATCTCTCTAGATCTATATTTATGTAGGTATATATATCTAGAATTTTAATCTAAATGAATATAACTGGAAATTTTTGAGATAAAAATCTGTCAATTTATTTAGAGCAGGAAGAGGCTGGGTTATTTTTCAGCAAAGAGCTTATATCCCTTATAGTGATCTGTTCTGTTTTTAACCTGGGACTACTATCAGTGTTAACATGTCTTAAAATATTCCATTGAAATTCTTTATTTTATTTATCATTTAACAATTGAGTATTTATTGAGGGATTTACTACTTGCAAGGCACTGTGATGGGGTAAGGAGAATGATTATAGTATTTGGTGAGCATACTTAATATGCCAGACAGTAGACACAGCCTTTTATGTGGGTTATTTTGTTCAGTCCTTCAAGAGTCTTGTGTGGTAGGAACTCCTCTGTCTCTCCTCACTACATAATGCAAGTAGAGAAAATGAGATGTGGAGAAGTTAAACCTGATTAAAATTTTGTAAAGTATCTTGATTTGTTTTCTGATTTCTGTTGTGTAAATGTTCCTACCATGACCAGTTTCAACCTACCAACAGTTTAACAAATGGCTTGAAAATTTCTGAGTAGTAAGCTATTGGTGAGACCAGGCATGAGCCGGTTTCAGTACTTGAAGTCTATATGTCCTCAAAATACTTCCAGTGAATGTAAGACTTTGTAATACCAGCTGGAAAATAAGAAGGACCGTATAAGGTGTAATGGAGGTTTAGAGCAAAGATACATTTTCATTTAGTCATTATCTTGTAATTTTAATTTACAATTAGAGATGATTCTATGATGTGGACATTTAAAAAGAATGACATTGGTTTTATTCATTAGAATTATTAAAGTCAACCCAAAATGCATATGAATATAACATGATAAAAATCTGCCATCATGTTAAATGATTGAAAATTCCTCAGCCTATCATATTTTCAATAATTACTTGTTTATGAATTGTTCTATTTGCTAACAAAAATCTAAAATGTCATAAAATATTATTTTAAATATTTTAATATTAATTGCAGCTTTATGTTTAAGCCAAATGAAAATAATTTCTTGTATTGCATATAGAATGATTGCTTTCTGAATTTTCTCGTATATGTCCCTATGGAGTCTCATACCATTCACATCTGTATTTATTCTTTTAACAAATATTTATCACATGAATGTTTATTACTTGCATCTTATGAGGATGCTGCTGTGCTAGTCCATAAGCTTGTATATTCACTGCCTCCAAATAAGGGTGAGAGATAGATGACCAAAAAATTTAAGTTAGAAATTGGTCAAAAATATAATAGATGTGAAATATATACATATATAATAGATGTAATAAGTTTAGCTTAGTTGCTCAGTCGTTTTTGACTCTTTGCGACCCCATGGACTGCACCACTCCAGGCTTCCCTGTCCATCACCAGCTCCCAGAGCTTGCTCAAGCTTTTGTCCATTGAGTCGGTGATGTCATCCAACCATCTCATCCTCTGTCATCCCCTTCCCCTCCTGCCTTCAGTCTTTTCCAGCATCAGGGTATTTTCCAATGAGTCAGTTCCTCACATCAGGTGGCCAAAGTACTGGAGTTTCAGCTTCAGCATCAGTCCTTCCATTGAATATTCAGGACTGATTTCCTTTAGGATGGACTGGTTGGATCTCCTTGCAGTCCAAGGGACTCTCAAGAGTCTTCTCCAACACCACAGTTCAAAAGCAACAATTCTTCGGTGCTCAGCTTTCTTTATAGTCCAACTCTCACATCCATACATGACTACTAGAAAACCATAGCTTTGACTAGACGGGCCATTGTTGGCAAAGTAATGTCTCTGCTATTTAATATGCTGTCTAGGTTGGTCATAACTTTTCTTCTAAGCAGCAAACATCTTTTAATTTCATGGCTGCAATCACCATCTGCAGTGATTTTTGGAGCCCAAGAAAAAAAGTCTGTCACTGTTTCCCCATCTATTGTCATGAGGTGATGTGACTGGATGCCATAATCTTTGTTTTTTGAATGTTGAGTTTTAACCCAACTTTTTTACTCTCCTCTTTCACTTTCATCAAGAGGCTCTTTAATGCGTCTTCACTTTCTGCCATAAGGGTGGTGTCATCTGTGTATCTGAGATTATTGATATTTCTCCTGGCAATTTTAACTATAGGTTGTGTTTCATCCAGCCTGGTATTTTGCATGATGCACTCTGCATATAAATTAAATAAGCAGGGTGACAATATACAGCCTTGATGTACTCCCTTCCCAATTTGGAACCAGTCTGTTGTTCCATATCTGGTTCTAACTGTTGCTTCTTGACCTGCACACAGATTTCTCAGGAGACAGGTAAGATAGTCTGGTATTCCCATCTGTTGGTAGGCATAATACCCAGAGTAAAATTACTTATAGATGGTCTATAATTTGGTGATAAAATAATTCATGAATAATTGTGAGGACATTTAAACTATATTTTAGGTAATGGGTAAGATGTAAAGATGTGGAATTAGAGGCAGAATAACTGGAGGTGATGGGAAAGCATGAGCAACTACTGTTCTCTGTTTTCTGTCCTCCCATTCTTAAAATGTGCTTTTGGCTCTGAAGCAGCTATACCCTAACAGTCCACAAGGTGGTAGGATAACTCTATCGTTTTCTTCAAGTTTTACTGTCGAAAGTAAGTTTTCGGTGTGTATGCCCAGGAATGGGATTGCTGGGTCATATGGCAGTTCTATTTCCAGTTTTTTAAGGAATCTCCACACTGTTCTTCATAGTGGCTGTACTAGTTTGCATTCCCACCAACAGTGTAAGAGGTTTCCCTTTTCTCCACACCCTCTCCAGCGTTTATTGCTTGTAGGCTTTTGGATAGCAGCCATCCTGACTGGCGTGTAATGGTACCTTGTTGTGGTTTTGATTTGCATTTCTCTGATAATGAGTGATGCTGAGCATCTTTTCATGTGTTTGTTAGCCATCTGTATGTCTTCTTTGGAGAAATGTCTGTTTAGTTCTTTGGCCCATTTTTTGATTGGGTCATTTTTTTTTCTTCTGGAATTGAGCTGCAGGAGTTGCTTGTACATTTTTGAGATTAATCCTTTGTCTGTTGCTTCGTTTGCTATTATTTTCTCCTGGGCATACATACCGAGGAAACTAGATCTGAAAGAGACACGTGCACCCCAATGTTCATCGCAGCACTGTTCATAATTGCCAGGACATGGAAGCAACTTAGATGCCCATCAGCAGATGAATGGATAAGAAAGCTGTGGTACATATACACAATGCAATATTACTCAGCCATTAAAAAGAATTCATTTGAATCAGTTCTAATGAGATGGATGAAACTAGAGCCCATCGTACAGAGTGAAGTAAGCCAGAAACATAAAGACCAATACAGTATACTAATGCATACATATGGAATTTAAGAAGATGATAACGATAACCCTATATGCAAAACAGAAAAAGAGACACAGATATACAGAACAGACTTTGGGACTCTGTGGGAGAAGGCAAGGGTGGGATGTTCTGAGAGAAGAGCTTTGAAACAAGTATACTATCAGGGGTGAAACAGATCACCAGCCCAGGTTGGATGCATGAGACAAATGCTCAGGGCTGGTGCACTGGGAAGACCCAGAGGGATGGGATGGGGAGGGAGGTGGGAGGGGGGATCAGGAAGGGGAACACATGTAAATCCATGGCTGATTCATGTCAATGTATGGCAAAAACCACTACAATATTGAAAAGTAATTAGCCTCCAACTAATAAAAATAAATGAAAAAAACCAAACAAACAAAAAAATAAGTTTTCAAATGCTTGTAGGAATTGTGATGAGGAATTTCAGAGAAATGCTTTCCTATGCCTTGATATGTTTCAATTCACATTTATAGGCAATCTAAGAAATTCACACTTGATGTATAACTTGACTAAGTACAGAATACTAAAGTGACTGAATACATAGCTTTGACAAAGAAATAAAATACTCTTCAGAGGTACTAAACTTGGAAACATGTTTTATTTGTCTGGGTGCTAAGAACTGGATATTTCTAAGTTTCACTGTGATTAAAAAACAAAGCCAACATAATTTATAATTTAAATTTATTCACCATGATGGAATGGTAAGTATGCCAGTAAGTATGACATGTGTGATTCAAGTAGTTTGCTTATATCTGGGTCTCATCATATCTAGATCTGCTAGTAGTTACAAAAATGCAACTTGATAAGTTACAGAACAAGAACAAGTTGCAGAACATGTTTTAAAACAGGTTTTTATCAATACAGTTTACTCAATGTTAGAATTATTTCTAGTTAGAAATGATTTGTAGCATTTTGTGTAGCATCATTTCTTGCCTTTTTTTTCACTTAGCTACCTAACATATGCTTATTGGGCACCTGTTGTATGTTGGCTATTGTGCAAGGTGCTATTAAATTAAAGTAACTTTCATGTTTGCTTTATTTTTTAAATTAACTTTAGTGTTTCGAACAGGTATAGTTTTACCAAAAAAATATGCAAATAGTACAGTTTTCATAAACCCATATCCAGCTTCCCCTCTTAATTAACACTTTACATTTGTAAGATATGTTTGTTACAATGGACCAATATTAAGTAATAATAAATTCCATATTGTATTCATATTTTATATTAGAGAATGATATTAAAAGTGAATATCTGGGCACTAGGTATGCTTCTTGATTCTGGAGTGTTGTTGATCTTAGGCTTGTTGATATATATGTGTATATATATTTATGTGTGTATATACATATCTATACATATATATGTATATAGATATATAGCACACACATATATGTATATACAACATGTATCTATATATACACAACAGAAGTAGAAGATATTAAGAAGATGTGGCAAGAATACACGGAAGAACTATACAAAAAAGATCTTCATGACCCAGATAACCATGATAGTGTGATCACTCACCTAGAACCAGACATCCTGCAATGTGAAGTCAAGTGGGCCTTAGGAAGGATCACTACGAACAAAGCTAGTGGAGGTGATGGAATTCCAGTTGAGCTATTTCAAATCCTAAAAGATGATTCTGTGAAAGTGCTGCACTCTATATGCCAACAAATCTGGAAAACTCAGCAGTGGCCACAGGACTGGAAAAAGTCAGTTTTCACTCCAGTCACAAGGAATGTTCAAACTACTGCATAATTGCACTCATCTCACACGCTCGCAAAGTAATGTTCAAAATTCTCCAAGCCAGGCTTCAACAGTACGTGAACCATGAACTTTCAGATGTTCAAGCTGGTTTTAGAAAAGGCAGAGTAACGCAGAGATCAAATTGCAAACATCCGTTGTATCATCGAAAAAACAAGAGAGTTCCAGGAAAACATCTACTTCTGCTTTATTGACTATGCCAAAGCCTTTGACTGTGTTTATCACAATAAACTGTGAAAGAGCTGGGATTTCCAGACCACCTGACCTGCCTCCTGAGAAAGCTGTATGCAGGTCAAGAAGCAACAGTTAGAACTGGACATGGCACAACAGACTGGTTCCAAATGGGAAAGGAGTACGTCAAGGCTGTATATTGTCACCCTGCTTATTTAACTTATATGTAGAGTACCTCATGAGAAATGCTGGGCTGGATGAGGCACAAGTTGGAATCAAGATTGCCAGGAGAAATATCAATAACCTCAGATATGCAGATGACACCACCCTTATGGCAGAAAGTGAAGAGGAACTAAAAAGCCTCTTGATGAAAGTGAAAGAGGAGAGTGAAAAAGTTGGTTTAAAACTTAGCATTCAGAAAACTAAGATTGTGGCATCTGGCCCCATCACTTCATGGTAAATAGATGGGGAAACAGTTAGAGACTTTATTTTTTTGGGCTCCAAAATCACTGCAGATGGTGACTGCAGCCACTTGCTCCTTAGAAGAAAAGTTATGACCAACCTAGACAGCATATTAAATAGCAGAGACATTACTTTGTCAGCAAAGGTCTGTCTAGTCAAAGCAATGGTTTTTCCAGTAGTCATGTATGGATGTGAGAGTTGGAGTATAAAGAAAGCTGAGCGCCAAGGAATTGATGCTTTTGAACTGTGGTGTTGGAGAAGACTCTTGAGAGTCCTTTGGACAGCAAGGAGATCCAACCAGTCCATCCTAAAGGAAATCAGTCCTGAATATTCAATGGAAGGACTGATGCTGAAGCTGAAACTCCAGTAATTTGGCCACCTGATGCAAAGAATTGACTCATTGGAAAAGACCCTGATGCTGGGAAAGATTGAAGGTGGGAGAAGAAGGGGACAACAGAGGATGAGATGACTGGATGGCGTCACCGACTCAATGGACATGTATTTGAGGAACCTCCAGGAGTTGGTAATGTACAGAGAGGCCTGGTGAGCTGCCATCCATGGGGCTGCAAAGAGTCGGACATGACTGAGAGACTGAACTGAACTGACGTACACACACACACACACACACACAGCCACATCCTTGTGTTGTTGATATATTTGTATATATATATAAACACACACATGAATTAGTATACATCATACTGGTGTTTCCATTTCTAATCTGTTACCACATGAACTCATTCATTTATATGTCTCCTTCCCTGCTTATCTTTACTTTTATTTGATTTTAATTGAAGTATAATTGGCTTACAATATTATATTAATTTCAGGTGTTCAGCATAGTAGTTTGATATTTTTATACATTACAAAATGACCCTCACAATATGTCCAGTTACTGTCCATCACCACAAAAAGTTATTCCCATATTATTGGCTGTGTTTCCTATGCTATATGCTATTTCCTCATGACTTACTAATTTTATAACTGGAAGTCTGTATCTCTTAATCTCCCTCATCTATTTTTCTTATTGACCCACCTTTCCTCCATCTTCCCATATGCTACCAGTTTGTTTTCTACATTTGTGGGTTTGTTTCTGTTTTGTTATATTTGTTTATTTATTTTGTTGTTTAGATTCTAAATATAAGAGAAATCATACATCTGACATATTTCAGTTGAATATAATCCCTCTGGACTCACCCATGTCGTCACAAATGGCGTGGTTTCATTCTCTTTTGTAGGGTGTGTAATATTCCTGTGTGTGTGTCCACACTGCATATTTTTTATCTGTTTTTCTGTTGATGGACAGTGAGGCTGCTTCCATATCTTGGCTATTTGAAGTAACGCTGCAGTGAACACAGTGCATATATCTTTTTGAATTAGTTTTTTTTTGTTTTCCTTGAAAAAGTAACCCGAAGTGGAATTGCTGGTTTTGTGGGGAATTCTATTTTTAATTATTGAGAAACTTCTGTACTGTTTCCATAGTAGCTGTGCCAGTTTCCATTCCTACCAACAAAGCAAGAGAGTTCCCCTTTCTTCACACCCTTGCTAACATCTGTTATTTGTCGTTGTTGTTTTACAATAGCCATTTTGAGAGGTGTGAAGTGACATATCATTGTGATTTTAATTTGAATTTCCCTGTTGGTTAGTGATGTTGAGCATTTTCTCAGGTTTTTGTTGGTCATCTGTATGTCTTCTTTGGAAAAATGTCTATTCAGGACCTTTGCCTTTTTTTAAAAAATCAAGTTTTTTTTTTTTTTTTGATGTTAAGTTGTATGAGTTCTTTGTCTATTCTGGGTATTGACACCTTATGAGTTATATTGATTGCAAGTAACTTCTCCCATTCAGTTAGCTAGCTTTTCACTTTATTGATTATTTCCTTTTCTATGCAAAAGATTTTTAGTTTGATGTGTTCCCACTGTTTATTTTTGCTTTTCTTTTCTTTGTCTAGGAGAGAGATCAAAAAAAAAATATTGCTAAGACTGATGTCAAAGAGCATACTGCCTATGTATATTTTCAAAAGTTCTATAGTTTCGGGTCTTACATTTAGGTCTTTAATCCATTTTGAATTTATTTTTATACATGGTATGAGAGAGGAGCCCAGTTTGATTCTTTCACAGGTAGTTTTCTAGTTTTCGCAACACCATTTATTGAAGAGGCTGCCTTTTCTCCATTGTGTTTCTTGCTGCCTTTGTTCTAGGTTAATTGCCCTTAAAGTGTGGGTTCATTTCTGGGCTTTCTGCTTTGTTCCATTAATCTGTGTGTCTGTTGTTGTGTCAGTACCATAGTCTTCAGTAAACTGTAGCTTTGTAGTATAGTTTGAAATCAGGGAACATGGTACCTCTAGCTTTGTTATTCTTTCTCAAGATTGTTTTGGGCTACCCATGGTCTTTTTGTGGTTCCGTAAAATATTTTAGAATTATTTTTTCTGGTTCTGTGAGAAATGTCATTGGTATTTTGATAGGGAATGCACTGAATGCATAGATTGCCCTGGGTTGTATGGTCATTCTAATAATATTAATTCTTTTAATCCATGAACACAGTATATCTTTCCCCCTGCTAGTGTAGCCTTCCATTTTTTAAATCAGTATCATATAGTTTTCTGAGTACAGTTGTTATATCTTCTTGTTGGATTTATCCCTTGATCATTCCTTCCTTGACTGTTGTTATAGTCTCTGTTTTAAAGTATTTTGCCTTTTATAAGTATTGCTACCCCAGCTTTGTTTTTGTTTCCATTTTCATGGAATACCTTTTCCCATTCCCTCACTTTCAGCCCGTGTGTTTCTTTAGGGCTGAAGTGAGTCTCTTGTAGGCAGCATATAGATGGATCTTGTTGTTTTTGGTCTACTCCACCACTCCATGCTCTTTGCTTGGAGCATTTAGTCCATTTATGTTTAAAGTAATTATTGATAGGTATGTACTTATTGCCATTTTTATTGTTTGCAGGGTTTTTAAAATAGTTTTTTCTTTGTTCTGTTCTTCTTTTGCCCTGTCCCCTTTACATTTGATAACTGGATTATGTTATACTGGAATTCTTTTATTTTTTCTGTGTGTGCATTCATTATAGATTTTTGTTTGTGGTCACTGTGAGGTTCATATACAATAGCATTTGTAAGTATATATTATTTTAAGTTGTTAATTTCCTAAGTTCAAACACATTCTCACAATTTTGAATTTTTACTTTCCTACTGTACTTAACGCTTTTGACATAATTTGCATCTTTTTCTTTTGCATATTCCTTATACAAGGGATTATGGGATATACAATTAACTACTTATTGTGGATATAGATGATTTATAATTATATAAATATAATTTATATTTATATTACTTTTGTTCTTTATCCCTCCTATTAGCTTTAAAAGTGGTTGATTTACTATCTTTACTATATATTTATCAGTGGGATTTTTCCTTTCATAATTTTCAAATTTGTAATTGTGGTCATTTTTTCCCCTTATGGAAGTCCCTTTAACATTTCTTCTAAAGTTGATTAGTGGTACTGAGCTCTTTTTGCTTTTGTTTGTCTATAAAACTCTTTATCCTCCCTTCAAATCTGAGTGGTAGTCTTGCCAGTTAGGTTGGTCAGATTGATTATGCATCCCATTCTTGTAGTGGCCTTATGTAAACTCCTGTGGAGCTTAGTACCACACTCCCCTCTGGTCACCAGAGTTATATGCTCTAGGAGTGCCTCCTCTTGCCGGCTGCTTAGGCCTTTCTGTTGTGGGGCTGATAATTGTGTGTACACTGATAGGCGGCTGACTGCCAGATGCTGCCTCACAATGGTGGCTGTTGGCCAGAAGGTGGGTGAGACTGGGCTACAGGTCGGCTGGCAGTGGGGCCTAGGGATCCAGGGCTAGTTCTGGCCCTCAGTTGGGCAAGGTTGGATCCTGGAGTAGCTGCTGCAGGCCTCGTGGGAGCTGCGCTAGGTGCTATTTTAAGAGGTCCTTTGTTGTCATTGTGCTCTAGCTAGAAGCTTTATAACCAGACATTTACCTTGTATGGATGACAGTGTCACAGAAAATGAGTTTAAGTTAAGAGAGACAGTGGTTCCCGTCTATAATAGTGTAGGAAGTACTGGAATGACTGATGGAATGTGGGTGTATGTGGGAGGGTGGTGCTTCCCAGGAAGACTTCCAGGAAGTCTTCAGGAACAGACGATGTATAATTAAGACCTATATGTGCTTGAAGGCTAGAGTTTAAACCCTGTCTCTTAGGTTCCTTTCAATTTTATTTCAAGTTTCTAGATGTTAAAGCTGTAATGTGAGAACATTCTCTCACACATCATCTGTGAGTGACCAGTGTACATCAAAGTGGCTCCTTGTTCTCAGATCAATTCCTCAGTTTCATAGGATGGGCCTGAGAATTCAATTAGGCAGGAAATGTGTGATGTATTTTGGCAACTGGAAACTGCTTTTCAGATTCTAAGAGGAGAAAGAGCTGCAGATTCCTGATCCCCATGCTCTGGTGATAGTGTCCTCACCTCCAACTGCTCTTTTACCTCCAGTCTGAGTTTTACAGGCTTCCTTTATGTCATTATCAATACTGCATGATCCAGTCTGCAGTTGTTTGACTCCATGGATGTGGAACTGTGAATACAGAAGGCAGACTCTACAGTTATATGTGGATTTTCAACTGCATAGCAATGAGGGTTAGTGCCCCTAGAAAGCTCATTGTTCAAAGGTCAACTATAGTTCTTTCAAAATCTTTCCCAAAAGTTATAGAGTATTTATTTTTTAAGTGGAAGGACATATAGAACAGTAATTTCTGCTTCTTAATTTTTTGCCTGAAGCTGATGATATTTTTGTGCTATGCCAAGAGTAATATTCTATCTACGTGTAGTTTCTCCACTTGTCAGTACTATTTGCATACTGCTCAGATTTATTTGCTGAGATTAGGAAACTGGCATTTATGCACCAATGATGAAACAGTTAAGACCTTGGTTGTATTATTGTATATAACCTCAACTTCCCCAAGTGTTTTCTGGTGAGGTAGTTCTAAATGATCATGAACCTGTACTGAAAATGGCAGGTGCCTGAACTCTCATGGGTCATTATTTCGCTTTTATGTGGAATCATCTTTAAATTTTTCAAGGAACGAGAGTTGGGAAAGGGAACTCATAAGATGAGGAGAGAAAAACCATGTATGTCAGAGCAGCAGTATGAACTGTCCAAATCCATGAATTATTAGAAAGACTTCAAAAATCACCCTATTTTGCTCTACTGGATGATTTGCTAATTTATTTTAAGCTCTTAGTTGATAATAATGGAATTTTCTAACCACAAACGGCTGTCTAATGCAGAACTAACCAAGGTAACAATGAAAAGCAGTCTATGATTTAAATATATTGTTTCCAAAAGGCACTGAGACACCTTGGGGCAAGTGAGGAGCACTCACAGGGGCACTGCAGATTATTTTAACTGTTCAAGAGGAACACAGTGATACTTAACATCTGTGCGGATTATTAGTTCTAGGATAGTTCACTTTCAACCTCAAATTCTGCTGTATTCCTTTTGATTAGGTCATATCTTTGCAAAGTTGGGTTTTGGTGATTACTGTGATTGATATAAAACAAGTACCAGTGGTAATCAATAGGAAGTGAGAGTGAGTTTTCAACTTCTGAGGTGTTGGGTAGTGACCTGTAGGCACACACATCTCATTAGTAAGTACCTGTACTTAAGAATAAAATTAAAAAAATTCAATTTATGTGAATTGTCTTTTCAAATGGCTATTAAGTGGTGGAGACATAAATAATTGTTTTGATATAACAGAACTCTTATATTTTCTCCTGGCTTAAGAATGTCATGAAAAAATTAGTCAGGCCCTAAGGTTGGTGGCTCAGTGGGTAAAGACTCTGCCCGTAATGTAGGAGACCTAGGCTCGATCCCTTTGTCAGGAAGATCCCCTGGAGAAGGGAATGACAACCCACTCCAGTATTCTTGCCTGGAGAATTCCATTGACAAAGGAGCCTGGTGGGCTACAGTCCATGGGATTACAAAGAGATGGACATGACTGAGTGACTAACACATACAAGGTTACCATGAGTCAAAAAAGTTTGACAACCTATAGGTGAAATGACTTTTGAAAATTGTTTTGGGCTCTGGCTTTTTTTCTTCTGGAAAGCTTTTGTATTTTTTCCCATCATTTTACCTAAATGTAATCATATAACTATTTTTTAAGCTATTTTTTGTTTCTGCCAGCTTTCCTCTACCTCTTCCTTATACCTCTGCACTTCCTCACCAGGTAGGAACATGATATATGTTGCTAGCAACCTAGTATATATCCTTTTATATTTGTCAAGGATATGCTTCTATAAGACATATATACATATTTATTTAAATATATAAGGCTGGGAGGTATTACTGTTTTATGAAAATGAGACAGTGATAGTTACAAATGGTAAATGATATCTGGGCATTATTATGGAAATAATTTTAACCTTGTAGACCCTCTATAATCATCTCAGAGATCCCAGAAGTTCCTAGACTACAGTTTGAAAATATTTGCAATAGATATATTTTTTTAAATAGCAAACGAAAACCTAAATCTGGATTATAGTGATACACCCATAGTAATTTTTTTAAGTTCTATTTAAATATTTCATGTCTAAAAATGCTTAATAATTTTTATCTACAGTATATAGTGTTATAAATGTAATGTTGTGGTATGATAGATTTTTCTTAATATTTTTCACTTGCTTTATTGACACTGATAAAATATCTTTTGAACTTATAGTTATTTTAAATGCTCTAGGATGTTAAAATTATTTGTAATATTCTTTAGATTTTTTTTTGGATGAGCTGTGCGTCTTGCAGAATCTCAGTTCTCTGATCAGGGATTGAACTCGGGCTGTGGCAGTGAAAGCCCAGAATCTCCTAACCATTAGGCAACCAGGTAACTGCCATATTTATAATATTCTTTTGTATTTTCTTTTTAATTGGCATTGGCCTGGTGGCTGACAGTGATGAGAACCATGTCATGTGCTTATTGATTCTTTGTATATCTTCTGTGAATTTTATTCATGGCTTTTGTTTGTTTAAAAAATCAAGTTGCTAGATTTTGTAATTGTTCTTTATATATTTTGGATACTCTCCTTTTAATATACGTGCTATATTTTTTTCCAGTCTGTGTGTGTAAGATGGTTTTGAGATTCAGATGAGGAATTATACATTAGGAACAGTACTTGGCACATAGTAATTATTCAAAACAGATAGAACAGAGGCTACCAGTCTATGAACTCCTCTTTCATATTTTCCTTATTAATTTGATTTGGGGACTATGGGCTTAATATCATTGCTATTCTGATAAAAATAAACAATAACACATTTGACCATCATTTTATTTAACACTTTGTTAAGAAAATGAGTCAATCACATTTTTTTGTTCAAATAAGTCATTTCTTCATTTCAGAATTAAAATTTATTTCTCTTTGCAGTGTCTGTGCTCAGCGTCAAAAGACATTCTACATTCTAGGCTGTTACCACTTTGTATAGTATTAGCTGTTCCCAGTCTTGTTTCTTCCTTAACATGGTTTCTGCTTTGTTTTCCTCTAGATTCATAAAATTCAAATTTATAATATTCAAAAGAACATTAAGAAACTATCATAACTTTGTAGTTTTTTATTCTGAGTACTTATTTTTATTATTTTATTTTAGTCTTATAAATGCCAAAAAACTGCATTTATTCCTTACATAAAAACTGTAATGCACTGACAACAAAACTAACCAGAAAAAACCCTAAAAATTTTAGAAATAGAAGTGACTATGTAATTTAGGAATATTGTGAACTGGTGATACTTTTAAGGTGTCTCGTAAAGAACATGCAGTATACTCTTGCAGCATACTGCGATGTGGGTCAAGCAGATGGGTGTTGCAAATATTTATTATCTGTCACTAGTATGGGAGGCTCATTTAGGATTTATTTTTATGACATACCCTAACAATAGGCTTGAATTAGTGAAGTGAACTTATAATTTATAAATTTTGTTAACTTTTTTTTTGCTTATTATATTACCATTCTAGGATTACCCATCAGTATGGAAATATTTGAACATTTTAACGGTTCTGGTATATATCAGATGACTACATGAACTCTCATCTTTGCGTTCTTGGAAGTATCATTCATTCCTCAAACAGCTACTAATTACTTTACAAATATGAGGGACTATGAACCACTGTGGGAGAATATAATTATGTAATAAGATCCAGAATGTGTACTCAGAGCATGTAAACTCTGATATATCTATACAAGCAAATAGAACATACAGAAGAAAATGCTTAAGACTAGGAAAGAAGTATTAATAACATATAATTTGCGTTCACAGAGATGTAATAGTTTTGTTTGAGAAATTTCATTGTCAAAGACTGAAATCAACCATATATATAGTATTTTTTCCTTATTATAATCATATACTCTCACTGTGAAAAAAAATCTGAAACTCTACACAGTCACAAAGAAGAAAATTGCTTATAATTTCATGTAAAAATTGCCATAATTAGTATTTTGGTGTTTGGCTCTATAGAATATAGGCCCTTTTGAAAAGTAAAGATACATTCTGGGTAGAGTTCTAGGAGTAATGGAGATAATATATACAGCTTTTGCTATTGGTATTTGTGGAAGAAGAAGGCTATTAGGTCAAGTTATCTTATGCACAGATTGTTTAATGGACAATAGTGATTTGACCAGAGATTATGTGTGTAACTTCACCATTGTGTCCAAGAGATCTGAAATAAATAGTGCAGCTTCCTTACTTAGTGGCTTAGGGACAGAAGAATCTCAGTCTTGGAATTCTGAGAATGTGATAGGCTCTACTGAGAAATAGAAACAAGCCTCATTTTACTTCAGAGGACTATCAGCTGATTATTAGAGACAGCATTATACTTATATGAGAAGTAGAAGCTTAGCAAATCCGCTATCACAATTATGACCACATAAATGTTATCAGTTAAATCTTTGTATTTAAATTAAGATTGGTTTAAAATTCATTTAAAATTTTTAAGTAATTGTTTAAACTAGTGTGAATTCCTTAGGGGACTAGCTAAAAGATATTTGGGTGGCAAGAAATTAATCACAGTGAAGCAAAAGATATGTCAAAGATATTTAAAGTGTATCATTCACATGTAGATAATAGAAAGTTGATAGTAGGGCCACTTGTATGCAAATAAATAGAAAAGTATGGCAAGCCCGCTTTTTTGTACTTTTCCATTTTCTCTTTTAACTTTTCTCATTCTTAACTCTCCTTGCTATTTTTCTAGAGTCCCTTTCTGGTGGGTAATACCTACACTTGTCCTCATTATATGGTGTCCAACCCTTAGGCTTATTCTGTGCTTTCTCCCTTTGTCAGAAATATTGTTACTATCAGCTGTTTTCTCTGTTACATGTTGAAAAGTAAACTAATGTGCTGATCCTCCCCAAAATATTAATTTTTAAAGGGTATTTTAATTTATTAATCTTTCAGTCCTATTTTCATTTTGACCATTTTTAGAGAGGCAAAATTTTAACCAAGAAAGAACAAATATTCATGTCGCATTTTCAGATGGGTTGACAAAAGTATTTAGACACTGGGTTAACATTATAGACCCCTCAGTTCATCCTATAGACAACCAAACAATTCCAGTTGAATATATACTTTTACTGTGTCAAGAATAGAAGAGAGAAGTGCTATTTGTGTCTTTTAATGCAAATAGACATATGGAAATTCCTTTTCCATGAAGTTTTACAGACATTATTTTTGCCTCCAGAAGTTGAGTTTGGGAGCAATTTTCCAGAAGAGATTTAAAATAAAAGGAGCACACTTACAGAAGATTTGCAAGCCTTCTCTCCTTAGTGATTTCTCTATCCCTGAGAGCCTAAAGATCGTCCGGGAAAGGCACCCCATGCAGAACGTCAGTTCCTTTCAGACCCACAGTCTGAGCTCCTAGAATGGCATAATACGCAATCTGAAATAGAGAGGCAGTCATCTAATTCGTTTTGTTCTCAGAGTGGAGAAGTGTAGCGCATGATTACAGATTGAGCCTTTAGGAGAGCAATAAAATTAGCTCTGACAGTCGTCTCCAATAAAATATTTTTTTTCATTGGGCAGAGTATCTAATCAATAAAGACATTTTTGGTGTTCTTATTTGTATAATACAATGTTTGAAGATATTATGTCTCTAAAAGTAGTCATAGGAAAAAGGAATACATGATTGAGACACCTTGTCTTAAGAGAAATGATCTATGACATTTAGGTTTTAAACTAAGGTTTCCTTTTAAGACCTTTTTCTAAATAGGAATTGACTGAGCAACAGTTCTTTCACCTTATACTCTTGTACGGGTATCATTATTTTCCCTGAAAGTTCCATTTAGCCTAAAAGGGTTGAAATTGAAATAACTGTGGCTAAGAGCCATTCGTATTACCATAAACATTTGTTTCCCACTCTTGGGGCCAAGTGGTTCTGTTTGTTTGCTTTGATAAGGCAAGAATTGGGGAGTAGAGAAATTGTGGAAGGTTTGTATAAGAAGATTTTTTATTCTAATTAGTGATTGTATAAATTAAATAGAAATAGTAGTCTGTTAACTCTACATCTTTCCTCTCTATTGCTTCTTTTTGAAAAACAGGTTCAGAATTCTTAGCATTGTGTCTTATTAATGGCCAGGTATTGCTTCTGGTAAAACTGCAAAAAAGCTTACCCCACCTTCCCATTCATTTGAAAGGGATTTCTTTCCATGGCTAGATAAGTACATTGATTTTATGTTTCATGGAGATTAGTGGTTTAAAAAAATGTTAATAGGGATTATCGATTCTACTTTGTATACATTACTTTGGACTTAGTAGTCTTTTTAACCCATGCACAGTCTTTAAAGATGTTTTCTTTCTGCTCTCAATAGTATTAAATAAAATGTATAACAATTATACAAATCAGGCATATTCAGTTCAGTCGCTCAGTCATGTCCGACTCTTTGTGACCCCATGGATCACAGCACACCAGGCCTCCCTGTCCATCACCAACTCCGGGAGTTTACCCAAACTCACGTCCATTGAGTCAGTGATGCCATCCAACCATCTCATCCTCTGTTGTCCCCTTCTTCTCCTGCCCCCAATCTTTCCCAGCATCAGGGTCTTTTCAGATGAGTCAGCTCTTCGAATCAGGTGGCCAAAGTATTGGAGTTTCAGCTTCAGCATCAGTCCTTCCAATGAACACTCAGGATTGATCTCCTTTAGGATGGACTGGTTGGATCTCTTTGCAGTCCAAGGGACTCTCAAGAGTCTTCTCCAACACTGCATTTCAAAAGCATCAATTCTTCAGTGCTCAGCTTTCTTCACAGTCCAACTCTCACATCCATACATGACTACTGGAAAAACCATAGCCTTGACTAGATGGGCCTTTGTTGGCAAGTAATGTCTCTGCTGTTTAATATGTTTTTTTTTTTTAATATATGTCATAACTTTCCTTCCAAGAAGTAAGCGTCTTCTAATTTCATGGCTGCAGTCACCATCTGCAGTGATTTTGGAGCCCAAAAAAATAAAGTCTGACACTGTTTCCACTGTTTCCCCATCTATTTGCCATGAAGTGATGGGACCAGATGCCATGATCTTAGTTTTCTGAATGTTGAGCTTTAAGCCAACTTTTTCACTCTCCTCTTTCACTTTCATCAAGAGGCTTTTTAGTTCTTCTTCACTTTCTGCCATAGGGTGGTGTCATCTGTATATCTGAGGTTATTGATATTTCTCCTGGCAATCTTGATTCCAGCTTGTGCTTCTTCCAGCCCAGCATTTCTCATGATGTACTCTGCATATAAGTTAAATAAGCAGGGTGACAATATACAGCCTTGACATACTCCTTTTCCTATTTGGAACCAGTCCGTTGTTCCATGTCCAGTTCTAACTGTTCCTTCTTGACCTGCATACAGATTTCTCAGGAGGCAGGTCAGGTGGTCTGGTATTCCCATCTCTTTCAGAATTTTCCACAGTTTATTGTGATCCACACAGTCAAAGGCTTTGGCATACTCAATAAAGCAGAAATAGATGTTTTTCTGGAACTCTCTTGCTTTTTCAATGATCCAGTGGATGGTGGCAATTTGCTCTCTGGTTCCTCTGCCTTTTCTAAAACCAGCTTGAACATCTGGAATCATGGTTCACGTATTGCTGAAGCCTGGCTTGGAGAATTTTGATCATTACTTTACTTGTGTATGAGATGAGTGCAATTGTGTGGTAGTTTGAGCATTCTTTGGCATTGCCTTTCTTTTGTATTGGAATGAAAACTGACCTTTTCCAGTCCTGTGGCCACTGCTGGCGTATTAAATAAACAGGAATATTAAGTAAGCAAAATTAAGATTATGGGCTTTTACCAAAGAGTCAAAGCCAATTTCCAAGTCCTTATATAATCTTCTGCATTCTGGATTGTTTTTTTTTTTACTATTCTATTGAGTTGTTCTTTCTTTATAAAGTGTTTTATGCTACTTTTTGAAAAGGAAATATGTTCAAATAGATTGAAAAATCAAAGCAAAGTAAAAAGTTTATGGTAAGGATTCTCATTCCTACTCCTGTTTTTACCTTTCTTCTTTCTCTGTTCCTACATTTTATTCTACATGTAACAATTTTTATTATCTTCTTTAAATCCTTCCAATTTTTCTTTATCTAAGTACATATTCTCCTCCTCTCCCCGCCCCGCCACAGTTCACTTCATACATAGACAATTCTAAATCTTTCTGTGTTATTTCTTCTAATTATTTTCTCTCACCCTGAACTATAAACATGTTCCCCAGACTTTTTGGCTTTTTGGTCAGACAAACCTGTATTATAGTGCTGGCCCTACTACTTACTAACTGTGTGACCTTGAGTTAAACTTGAGGGTCTCAGTTACTTTACTTTTAAAATGGAAGTTTCTTTACCTATGAGATAGGGTTGCTGTGAGTATTAAATGAGGTGATCTATGACTGATAGCCTGTGGTGGGCAGTGTGTATCTGACTTTTTTCCCTTGGCTTTTTCTCTCTCCCATAGTATAACCACCCTTTCCCATCATCCCTTCCCTGAGGCAAAGGTACTATAACCTCACAAATCACATAATTAGCCCCTGCCCATGTAGTCTTCACACTGCAAGTAGAGGGGCCTTTCTGTGGCTTGTGTCACCTGCACAGAGGATGACCTTCAAAGATCATCATGTGATACTCTTCATGATCTAGGCTCTTCTTACCTGTCCAGCCTTATTTTATGCAATTCCTCTTTTGTGCTCTATACTTTATCTACCTGTCCAGAGGATATTCTTCATTTGACAGTTCATAGATCTTTTCTTTAGGGTCAATTATTAGAGCTTTCTTAGTTTCCTTTGGCGGTATCATATTTACCTGGTTTTTCATGATCCTTGGTTTTTTATGCTGGTTTCTGTGCATTTGAGTAAAGGGGCTCCTCTTCCAGACTTTGTAGGTTTGCTTTGCAGAGACAGTTCTCCACCAGTTGGCTTAGTTTGGGTTTCTGGGTGTGTCTGCTGGTGATGTCTTTGGGCAAATGGTCTATTTTTGAGTGAGGCAACCATTTGAGCTCTGAGGATGGGAATGAGAGGTGTGCCACTGGCCGAGAACATCTGGATAAGACTGCTGGCCTGGTTCCCTACCCATGTGAGGTTTTAGGACAATTTCTGTGTTTGTTTGAGTTCTCTGGTCAGGCTTACTACATGGTCAGGTCTAGGTACTATAGTCAGTAGCTGATGGGACTATAACTTATTAATAGCTTCCCTTCACTGTCAACAGGCCATGGCTCAGGGCCTGTAGAGATGTACAGTTTGTGGGCCTGATTCTAGCCTGGTCAGATGTTGCCACCAATTTTGCTCTGCAGACAAGGGAAGCCACGGTCTGTGCACTGTGTTCAAGTGCCACTATATGTGGGGCTGTTGAATGGGCTATTCAGCTCCGGGTGTGCTCTGGTTAGATTCTCTGGTCAGACAGCTGAAGGCTGTATTCAGTAATGAACAAGGCTACAAGTTAAATTCCCTGTCTGGGTGCAGTGAAAGAAGCAGCTCTAAAACTGGTAAAGCTTTTTGTTGTCTTAACTCAAGCCATCGCACATCCTGTGTTCCCTGGCTAAGGAGGTCCTCTGGCTTTGCTCTACAAGCTATTGGTTCCATCTGCCCTTCTCTCAGCTTAAGCACCACAGGTACACACAACCTCTAGGACTTGTCACTTGCCCTTCTGGTCAGAAGACTCTCTCCACAATAGGTGGAGGTATGATTTAGCACCTTGCCTGAGTTTGGGAAGCTGGGATCTAGGATAGAGAAAATTTCTCCTTCGAGGACTCGAATCAGCAGATTGGCATCCTGTCAAGCTCCCTGGCCAGAATCCACCGCCAGCTTGTTTCTGCAGGTAAGCAAAGCCACCAGTTGGGTTTGCTATTAATACTTGGGCACTACACATGTGAACTTGGTCTGACAAGATCCTTGTGCTGGTTGTTGCAAGCCCTTCTCCACTTCTCTGTCACAATCAGATTCACAGTATTTGAGCCCCATAGATTCCTCCATGATCTCTGTGGTAAAATCAGAGTAGAGTTCTACTGTGAGAAATCAGAGTAGAGTTCCCCATAAAGTGACCCACAGTGCTTTGGAAAGCTAGTGTCTCCCCCGCCTCCAACCCCTGGTTCTCTTTTCCCACCGGAGGAACTGGAAACTGATGGGAGACCCCTCTGCATGGTGCTGCCCTGGCCTGGAGAAGGGGCGATGTGGTCAACATGTAGACACTTCCCTCACCCTTCTAATGCAGTCTGCCTTGATGCCTGAGGTGCAGGGGGTACTTCAGACTCACCACTGTGTTCTGGGATTCTCTTACTGGTGTTTTGATCTTGAATAGATGTGAGTGTTCTTGTCAGGGAGAAGAAATGACCTGTATTTTGCCATTTAGTCCATATGCAGTTTTTTTTTTTTTTTATTATAAGCTTTTTATCATTACATAAAAAAGAAACTAGTGTGAGATTTAAGTGAATTGGCTTTAATGGCAACTCATAATTTTCCTCTATCACTACGTACACTATTTAACCTGCTAACTTTTTTCCCCATAATACCTAGACTTTTCCAGTGAAGAAAGTAGTGCAGTAACTTATATTTTGACTCAGATTCCTTGTTGTTGTTCAGTCACTAAGCCGTGTCCAACTATTTGCGACCCCATGGACTGCAGCACACCAGGATTCCCTGTCCTTCACTATTTCCCAGTTTGCTCAGACTCATGTGCATTGAGTTGGTAAGGCCATCCAACCACCTAATCCTCTGTCACCCCCTCTTCTTATTTGAGTAACTATTCCAAAAGCATTTCCTATTATTGGAGCTATTCCATTTGACAACAGTCACATACAAAATTTAAATTCCAGATCACATGTGTTGACAATGTTGAGAATTTAGAAGTTTATACAGTTCAGAACTAGTTGTATTTATCAGCAGTGTAGCTGGAAAGTAATCATAAGTATACTAAAAAAAATTGCCATGTTAACAGTGAAATTTACTTTACTAGCTCTATTTGTTTATGAATTGAGCTGCTATACCATTAGCCAGTGCCTGGCTATGCTGGGCTATTGTGTTATTGAAAAGTAGTTTTTGAGTTACTTTCTTTGCCCTAGATTCACCTACATTTCCAATAAAACATTTTTGTGTTGTTTTAGTCTTAGCAATCGGCTTAAAAGCACTCGTGTTTATATGTGAGATATTGAACATCTGCTTCTATTAACTTTTTAATTCAGCACCCTTTCTTTCAAAAAATGCTTTGGCTCTGAGCTTATTTCTTTTTTACTTACATATAAGATCCGCTTGAGTTTTGACCAGTCAGCTTGTCTCCACAAATAATGCATTGTGATTTTAGTACTTTACCCTCAATTATGACTACACAACTGAAGTCAATATACAAGGTATCATATTTCTAATAGAGTTGATACAAATTTGTTTGGTCCTCATTTACTTGGAGTAAACTTCACCATTATCACTTGATTTACTGCTGCTGCTGCATGCAGAAAAATGAGTGCCTCTTCTGGAAAAAATATTTCAGTGAGGTTTATCTAGGCATATATAAGTTAGAGTTAAGAATAAAATAATTTTATGTCTTAGTTTAGCTTATTAAAGTATAATTTAAAAAATAAGCTTAATCTAAAATCAAAACAATTATAAAAATATTATAACAAGTTATAAAAATATTATAACAAGTTTTAAAAATAGGTACCTGCATTTTATTAGATTTTTATTCCCTTGTGGGTTACAGGTGATAAATTCATTAGAAATATCACATATTTCAAGGTCTTATTGTGTGCTTAACTAGCATGCAGTTTAGGCCTCATGCTGCTCACCACTGAGTTTGACAGCATCCAGACTTGTTTCTACCTTATCTATCAAAACGACTCCACTGATCCCATGCTTGGATATTGTGGCAATGCCAAAGTGTTTAGTAAGTTTCTAAACTCTTACTATCATATTCTGTAGTTATCTTGTCAAGGACTGATAACAAACTACTGGGTCACAGACCACACTTTGAGTAATGCTGGCCAGGCAGATATTAATGGGCTGTAATACTACTAACTAATGTATGTTAAATTTGTATGCCAGGCTCTTTGGCAAGCAGTTTACATGTTTGTCTCATTTAATCCTCACTATAATCCATTAAGATATAGATAGTGTTATCATTTCCACTTTACAGATAACAAAAATAAGGCTCAGAGTAGTTTAGTAAATTTTCAAGGTCATTAAGTCTCCCCAGTTGGACCTGGGATTTAAGCCCCGGCCTGTGAACTCCAGAACCTGAGCTCTCAATCTCTAACTCAAATGCCATAAAGCAGGGGTCCCCAACCTCCAGGATCTAATGCCTGATGATCTGAGATGGAGTTCGCAATAAATGTATGCAATAATTGAGATATGTTTGAGTCATCCCAAAACCATCCCCTTCCCCACCCCACCGCTCCCCCGCCCACCTCAGCACCCCTCCTCCCTCCCCGCCCTGCAGCCATGGAAAAATTATCTTCCACAAAACCAGTCCCTGGTGCCAAAAATGTGGAGGACTGCTGCCATAAAGCATTGTCTTAGACCTAACAGGGTGAGTTACAGTGGAAAACGTGAGAAACTAGGTTCTGTTCTTAGTTTTGGTGCAACCGAGTTGTATGGCCTTTGTCAAGTCATATTATCTCTGGGCTTTGGTTTTTCTGTCTGAATGTGACATGGGGAGGGTAGAGACATCGATTATATGTTCTGTAAGTGGTGGTGTGCTGAAGGCAATTATATCATCTCAGAGGGGTCAATTGTTAAATTTATATGTATTGTTTTAGCTGGGTTAATGTCATCTTGATAGCTTGAAACTGACCATCATGATAGTACTTAAACCATGGAAATCAGCAAACACTGTAAGTTAGGGCTTTCCCTTGGTTATTAAACATTTGCTAGCATAATAACACTGCTTTTAGGTCTCTTTGAGTTAATTCCATATATTTTCAATCTTTCTATCAATCAGGAAGCAACTCCTTTGTTTCTTTATCTTGGATAGTTAGCACAGTAGATAGGTATCTAGTACATATTAGATGATGATGATGATGAAATCACCACATCTATACCTTAAAACTTTGGATGAGCCCTGCTGGAAGGTATTTCCCTGGAAATAGTGGCCCCTTAGGGGAAGTTCTTCCTATGGCTCCAGTGACCTGTGTATTGGCCTAATTTTTAGTAGAGATACTCTAACACTGCTTATAGCTTTCTTTTGCAATCCAACTGGCATTTATCACATTATTATGCTGAATGGGAAAATATAACACAGAAATAGTACATATGAAGTCATTATCCTTTATGCTAGTTTTATTGAGTTCTGGATTTAAAGAACATTAGTGGTTTTCTTTTTTAGTTCACTGCAAGGCCCTACTGTGTTGGTCTAGCCTCCTTTACTAACTTGGGTAGCATCCCTGCTATTCTATCTCCATTTTTTTTCCCCTCCAGTTTCCCGTCTTTCTGATTAGCTCTTGGTCTCTATTGCTTTAACTCATACCCTATAGCTGTTTTCCTATAGCTAATCCTCATTTTCATGCTCTCTCTTAAATAGTCTTTCTCCTTAGATCCAAAGAGTTACAACTGGTTCTTAATGTAATGTTTGGCATACTACTTTAGTGTATTGGGTTGGCCAAAAAGTTTGTTCTTTTTTTTTTTAAATTAAGATGGAAAAACTTGAAGGAACTTTTTGGCCAACCCAGTAATGATGATGTAACTGATGAGGTAATGGAAAGAATCTCAGGCTTTCGGTAAAGGAGACCTAGATATTTTGCTTTTGCTATTTTTCTTTAACCATTTGAACTTTTTTTCATTTATCAGATGATGCAATTAGATTATATTGTGATTCCCAAACCTGCCTGTGCCTCAGTATCACCCAAGGAATTTGATTAAAATATAGATGGCCTGTCTCACCTTACTCCAGAACTAATGTGTCTCTTTTGGGGTTGGGGGACAAAGAATGAAGTGGAGAGTTTATTTTTTTCTATATAATAGGTGGTAGAACTAGAGTTTCAGACAGTTTCCACAGGGACAGTTTCTTCTTTCGTTTCCTTCTTGTAATGGAAACAAATAGGACTACAATCAAGTATCGGTGGAATGTTTTACTGATATTATACTCAAATATTCTCATTTATCATTGTAAAATAAGTAGTTACTTTTTTAATGTAATAGCAGCATTTATAGAAATCAGTTAAACATTTCTTGTTTGGTGAGTCACCTAATGTCTTTTCTGGTTATTGAAGGTGGATTCCTGGTCAGTGAAATCCCCCAGGGGTCTTGAGATCTGAGAGAAATTACTGTCATATGCTTGTACCCATGAACTACTTGGATGTCATGAGAATCAGGGTTCAAATTTGTGTGTGTGTGTGTGTGTGTGTGTGTGTGTGTAAGATAACTAGAGACACAGTGGAATGAAACTGATTTGGGAAATTAGCTTCCTAGGAGTTCTTAAAAGATACAGATTCTCTTCAGATACTAGGATATGAGCAGAAATAAGCCAATGTGATTTTTTCTGTTCTTGTTCCCAAACTCCAGCTTCTGCTGTCTCTGAACTGTGCACCACAGTTGCTGGCACGGTGACACTTGCTGAATTCAGCAATTAGAGCATTTGTACAGAGTCCAGTGTTGATTGTACACCTGACCAACATTTTGTCTTGACTTTTTCCTGAGAGAATTCTGACTTTGTCTGAATATCCAGACAAAGCTCCCCATAGCTTTGTGCTTTAGAGGATGTTGGTCTCAGCAGCAGTTACAGCAGGCAGATTCTGTTTAGACTGAGCCAGTCATGGTGATTCCAGTGGACCACATGCTAGTGATTGGTTTAGAGGTGATAAATGATTTGTTTTGGCCAGTAAGATGTGAGGGAAGGTCTGCTAGGGTGGAAGTAGGGGGTTTGGGGAAAGGTTTTCTTGTTTTTATGAAGGATGTACCAGAAGAGACCATTCATTTTCTGACTCTTGACATTATTTTGTTTGCATATTTTATCTGGAACTACTTCCTCTTTTACCAGCAGTCTAAGGATGAAGTTAACGCAGAGGAGAGAGCAAGCAAGATAATCACAGGGAAGTGGAGCTGGCTCCCCAGTCATATAATGTCTGAAATTGCTCTAATTCTGAATTTCCCCACATAAGAAGCAATACATATTATCTCAACAAGTTGAGTCTGTCTGTGCTTGCAGATGAAGTCATTCTAACACCTACATCTCTCCTGTCTGTTATCCTACCACGATCATAGGCTCTTTTTCTAATCACTCATAGCGCAAACTGAGGCCAGAATATAATGAAAAGGATGTGCAGCGTAGAGAATAATTTTCAACTACTCATAATGCAGATAAAGCCTGCAGTCTCTCTCTAGGTGCAGTGGACACAGAGATGTGACATCCAAGAACCCTGATGGGCAGTGCTTGCTCCAGAGAGTCCCACCAGCTTGGTTAGCGGTTTGTCAGGCCTGCATCGCGGTGAAACTTCTTGTTTTGTCCTAAATCGCCTCCTAGTGCTTCCTTTCACTGAAGTTCTTTCCTAGTAAACACCTTACCCCCTCCCCACAACCATCTCAGTATCTGCTTCTGGAGAACCCAGACAGTGATTCCAGCTTCCTGTTCCTTCTTTCTTGTCTCTATGTGGCCAGGAGCACTTCATCTCCCACAGTTATTCCTGATTGCTTTGAACCTTGGTATCCGGGTAAATGGGCCAGAAAGTTTTTAAAAGAAATGTCCAGCTTCAGGAAAAACTTCTTGCCAGGATGTTTTATAGTAGGGTAGTCAGTTTTTTTCAGGGAAACTCCATTCCTATACATAGGGGACAGAGTCTTGCTGCATGGCTCCAAAAAGACAATAACAAAGTAGTGTGATACTCATAAATATATTGTCTGGTTTATACAGTCTTATCCATCATTGTTTTTTTAACCATACTTGATGACTTCAGGTGAACTGTTTAATCTTCTGAACCTCAGCTTTCTCATTCATTGAATAAAAATAACCATCCACCTCACAGAAATTGTAGTTAAATAATAATTATATATGAAGAGTACCTAGGACAATATTGACTATAGTATCCTTTCAATCGGAGAAGGCAATGGCATCCCACTCCAGTACTCTTGCCTGGAAAATCCCATGGACGGAGGGGCCTGGTAGGCTGCAGTCCATGGCGTTGCTAAGAGTCAGACCCAACTGAGTGACTTCACTTTCACTTTTCACTTTCACGCATTGGAGAAGGTAATGGCAACCCACTCCAGTGTTCTTGCCTGGAGAATCCCAGGGATGGGGGAGCCTGGTGGGCTGCCATCTGTGGGATCGACTTAGCAGCAGCAGCAGCAGCATGCTCTCAATAGTGGTTAGATTTTTTTTTTTTTTTCCGTTTTAACTCCTGCCTTTTCCTCCTATGTATTTTGTATCTTGGTGAAATTAAGTTGAAATGAACATCTAGGGCAATCTTGAAGGAAAAAAATTAATGTGATCTCATTAAATGTGTGTATAATTGCTCCTTGGTATATTACATGTAGGGACTTATGTAACACGCAGTCTCTTTTGGCTTCTTTTGTTTAGCATAATGTTTTGTTTGTTGAGTTATTTTTGGCTCTGCTGGGTTCTCATTGTTTTGGGTAGGCTTTCCCTAGTTGCAGTGAGTGGGGGGCAACTCTTCATTGGGGTGCATGGGTTTATCATTGTGGTGGCTTCTCTTCTTGCTGAGCACAGATTCTAGGTGTGTAGTAGTTCCAGTACATGGGTTCATTAGTTGCAGCATGTGGGCCCCAGGGCTCTTGGGCTTCAATAGTTGCAGCTTGTGGGCTCAAGAGCATGGGATCAGTAGTTGTGGTGCACAGGCTTATTTGCCCCAAGGCAGTGGGATCTTCCTGGACCAGGGATCAAACCCTCATCTCCTGCATTGGCAGGCAAATTCTTATCCACTCTGCCATGAGGGAAGTCCTAGTATAATGTTTCCAAAGTTTATCCATGTTGTAGTATGTATGTATCAGTACTAAATTCCTTTTTATCGCAGAATATTATTCCATTCTATGAATGTAACACATTTCGTCATGTCCATTTACCAGTTGATAGACATTGAATTGTTTTGATTTTTGAGTCTGTTTTGAATAACGCTGTTATGAACATTCTTCGTGCATAAGTCTTTGTGTAGATGTATATTTTCATTTGTCTTTCACCCAGGAGTGGAACTACTGGTTCATATGGTATATTTACATTTACTGTTCAGAGAAACTACCAAACTGCTTCTCAAAGTGGCTGCACTATTTCCTATATTTATTACCTTTGATTTTTGGAATTATTTTAAGATTAATTGTCTGTTGTCTATTAAGAAACAGAAAGTTGTGAACCACAGTACAGAGTAATTATGTAGCAGACACTCTGATGTGACACCCAGATTCTCCTTTAGGACTGAAAGATCTGTTCGTCTACCTTCTGGAAGTGCTGCCAGCTGACAGTCCACAGTGTGTCAGCCCTCTCCAGAACTGCCCTTGGCTAATCGGCCACCTTGTCCAGGGTCATGGCTGCTTCCTAGAGCAGAATGTATCCAATAGACTAGTTGATATGAGCCATATCACTTTCTTTTCGCCCCAACTGAGGGGGCCATCCAGTTTCAGCGTTCTCTGGGGAGCTGATGGAGGCCCTTGTTGAGACTGCATTATAGCCCCAACTCCTGTCTTCTTTCTTCCCTTCCTCCAGAAGGAGGATTGCTACTCAGACTACTCTCTAGTAAACATTCTGCTCATTATTCTGTATCTGTCCATCTGAATTGGTTCTTGGAGGAAACCAGTCTTGAAAAACAACGAATTTCTACCTTTTAAATAATATAGAATACATTTATGCTTGTCTTATTAGGTAGATCCCTCTGTTGACCAGAATCAGAGTATCTTGTTGAAGCCTAAAGCCACGTTCTAATCCCTGCATAGAAATCAGCTTCTGTTATCTCAGTATCTACCAAGAGAGGGCAGTGAGATGCTAGTTAAACTAGCAGAACTGTGCTGAAAATAAAGCAGTTTGATTATCACAGAAATTCCCAGTACTTTGTTCTCCAAAATAAAAGATATATATATTTTTTGCTGACTCTTCCTATATATCAAGAGATCTATAGGATATGTAGGGATAACTTCATTTAAAATATTCTAAATAAAGCAGAATTCCAATGAGTTTCCTTTTTTAAAGTACACTTCTAGCACAGACTGCGGTTTTAATTTTTAATTAGTGCTTCATTTGAAATATTTGAACAAAGTGGATTCTTCTTAAAATATAGTTATGGATGACTTATAAAATCGTACAACATTAGACTCCAGGGTTTCTTTAGTTCAGTCTCCCTATTTTGTAGGTAGAAATACGTGGTGTGAAAGACTTGAGATCAAGAGTACCAGGGAGAACCATGACTAAAAGTTGGTCAGCTGTTTTTTCACTATACCTTACCCGTCTTCCTCTCTTGTAGTACTTTGGTTATTTGTAGTTTTTCAGGGAGTTAAAAACCCTCATTCATAAAGAAAAACACTACAGAAATTCCCCTGAATAGGATTAGTGGTGGGTATTAGCATCAGAGAATTAGCCTGACTATGATATTTTCAGTGACTGAGTTTGGCATGTTCCAGGATTTGTTTTCTCTCTCTGCATTTCCAGTCATTTAAAATATTACTCTTACCAATAGTTGATAATTAGCATAATTAATTCAGTCTGATCTAATTGACCAGTTACTATTTTGAATGATTTGGTTTTACTTTGTAGTACCTAAAACTCTTCCCATGGTGAAATTATATTGTTTAAGAATATAGAACTCTCTAGGAAAGTTCCTAACAAAGTAAAAATCAAATAACCATCTTTGTTAATATCAATATGAAGTTTTCTAACCTCTTTGCTTGGCAAAGCCAGGAAATATCCTGCACCAGACCTGACTCAATTTTTAACACTAGTGATATTTAGGGAGCTTCCTACATGTTGGTGTCCTTTGTTAAAATCAGAGGCAAAATTCAGTTCTGTTTATTTTTTGATGATCATCTTGCCATGAATTAAAATTCTCCTTACACTCAATTCTGTTTGTCTCTGTAAACAGGTAACCTTGTTGTGACAAAATCCTAAAGAATTACAATGTGTAATTATAAATGCATTGCTTATTCAGTGGTTTAAGTTTTCCATTTCTTCATCAGTGTGCTTTGAATGTTAGTGGTGTGTGTGTTTGATAACAGAGAAAGATGAGAGAGAGAGAGACAGACAGATGGACAGACAAGAAAGGAAGGGACCATTTCTTTGCTGGTCTCTTTGCTTGTTTTTCCTTCCGTATTGAGACCCGTGGTCCCTTTATCACCTGCAGAGTTGGTTATGCTTCAGTTATTGTTTTAACACTGAGGTTTCTTTTTAAGGAGCCCAAAGCCATCTTCTCATCTTCAGTTTAGCACCAGTTTAGCTTTTCTAGTGGTCCAGCTCTGACCTCTGATTTGTCATTTGTTTTCCCTGAACTTTGAGTAAATGGTCTAACTATTCTGAGCCTCGGTCTCTTATCCATGACATGTGTTAAGAATACCCAACTCACAGTTTCAGTGTGCAGTGGTAGCTATGAAATATTTAACATACAACACTCAGTCAATATGTGGTATCATTGCTTCATTGTAAGAGCTTCACCTTCAAAAATTTCCTTCTTTTTAACTGTTAGTTGCATGGAGCGTAGATAAATGAGAGCAGCTTATGTTATTATATGAGCTCTTTGTTTCCCACTCCATTCCCAAATGGGTGGAACTCTAATAGGGTCAAATCGTCAAACAGCAGGGATGCATGTCTGGTAGAATTTCAGGCATCAACCAATCAAATGGAAGAGTCTGATGGAGTGTCTTTGTTAGGTTTCTCATGACTTCCAAAATTATTCCACATAAGGAGTTTTCCTCTTTTGCCTTTGGGCATGACTGTTGAATTTTGTGAAACTTGAATTTTTGATTGTCAGGATGACCACTTTATTCATTCTTTCTTTCCCATGCTTCAGGCCTTTACTCTTTTCTCCCTTATTAATGGTGCCCTATCTTTTGCATATATCAATTAATTTGAAGCATGGCACTTTTTAAAGATTGCTTTGTATTTTCAAGTATCTACTAGATATCCTTTAACTATGATGCATGACTAAAATTTTATTTCTATATTTAAAGCTTGCAAATTTCAATGCTGTGGTTCCAATACTTTGAGAAGTGTGTGTTGCTAAAAAATAGATTAGTTAATCCTCAGATTTCTAAAATGCTATCTTGTAATTCTTTTGTTTTTTAAAATTAAAAATATTATTTTATTGCTTAAAAAATAAATTGAGAAGATTTAAAATATATTTTCTTTTTATGAAATGCTATAATCTGGGGGTAGTTAGGTAAGCTTGGAGCTAGTAACAGAGATACTACTGTGAGAATTTAGATAACATTTGTGAAAAATGTCTTATAAGCTATAAAGTGTTATTTATATGAGGAATCCTTATTGCCAAAGAAACTGACAACCAGATTTGAAGTCACTGTTATAAATAACAATAGGAATTTTAGAGGAATGAAAATATGGCTCACAAGTTTAATCTCTTGGTTCAAGGTTTGGCTGTGTGCATGCTAAGTTGTTTCAATTGTGTCTGACTCTGTGACCCTATGGACCGTAGCCCGCCAGGCTCCTCTGTCCATGGGATTTCCCAGGCGAGAATACCATAATGAGTGGCCATTTCCTCCTCCAGGGGATCTTCCTGACCCAAGGTTGAACTCATGTCTCCTGCGTCTGCTGCATTGTAGGCGGATTCTTTACCACTAGTGCCACCTGGGAAGCCCCCAGTGTTCGGCTACATTGTCTTTAAGATAATCAGTCTTGGAGTCTCTGAAAACAAAAGCAGAAATTCAAAAGTAAAACAAGAAAATTAACACAGAGCTTTCCATGTTCCCACCAGATGCAGAGGACACTTTTTTGTCCTACTTATTAAGTGATGAGAGTTGGGGTCAGATGTGTTACAAATTACTACTGTAATGATGTCTGATATTGGTTAAGTATCTCTTTTGTAGTCTGAGAGTCAGGGTGCTTCTTCTCTGACATACCCCTTTCATTTACAATGAGCCTATTTTCTGATGATATCCTTTTAAACAGTATCCATTTTATCACCCAATTAATCAAGCTTGATGGAAAACCTAAATGGAATGTTATTTTTCTCAAAAGAAAAGCACTTTAAAAGTAGTGAAAGGGCAGCTGAGTTAAATGTTTGCAAGTCATATCTATGGAAAAATAAAATATGTGCCTTTTCATGGTGTCTTCCTTTTATTAAAGTGTTCTGATGCTGCAAATTACAAAAACACTTATGGCTTATGAAATTCTCATTACCCCAAACCCCTTTTCCCTTAATTGTTAGTGTGATAATGTGTGATGGCAAGAAACGGACTCTGGCTTTTTGAAGAGGCATAGTACTAATGCTATGGCTTGTGGTGGCTCTTTTATTAAAAGTCTCACTGTTCCTTTCCAGTGACTCCCTAATTAGCTCAGGCTCTGGCCCAGAGGACTGTGCGTGGCTGTATTTAACTGCCTGGAAAGTGGCTCTGAAAAGATGCTGGCTCAGCGTAAGTAACTGGGTTGTATCCTGGCTGCCTTTTGGGTGAGAGCTTTATTTTTAACTCTACTCCATGTTTCAGATGATTGCTAAAGTTAGACTATAGTGATGAGAACTTGGTTTCATTCCTAGACCTTTGCTTCCTTCCTACTTGGTAGTGTTCATAGCCATTTTCTTCTTCTCTTTTGCCACTAAGAGGTGGAAGTAAAATGATAGGCTTCTCTGGGAAATTTTCCAGAAAATTTTCTGAAAACATTTTCCAGAGTTATGTGCACGGTACTTAAGATTTGCTATGTTTCTCTGTCTATAGCTCTTGCAGGAACAACTCTGTCTTCTTTTATTCAGGTCTTCTATCACTGAATGATATAATAAATAAATAAAGCAATACAAAACAAAACAAGCAATTCAGTTGCAATTTCAGGGTGGAAAAGAGGCTATAAATATATGGAAAATAGCACATCCTTGCCCACTAAGAGTGTGTATCTAAGTATAATGTAAGGTAGATTGAAATAAGGGTCAGAGGGGAGTGTTAATGTTAATAATATACTTTAACTCATAGAGCTTAATAAGGGGATCAGGGAATGTTTCCTGGAAAACGTATTGTGTGTGTGAGGTTTTTAAAGATGGGTTTTCTAGGCAAAGAATGGACTGGGGGTATCTTCTAGTCATGAACTGAGAAGAGCCATGGCAAGGCTTGGTGACCAGCATTGATGAATGTGGCATAATGACTGGATATACTAGCAGACAAAGCTAGAGAGTCAAGGAGGGTCTTGAATCTGCTAGGCTAAGGAATTTTAATATTTTATAGTACTGGATTTTTATAGTATTGGATCTCTCCCAATCATGTTTAAAATCTGTTGAAGTATTTCTGTCTTTGTTTTTTGAAAAACATTATATACCTATTACTTGAATTACTTTGGAGTCATGCTCTTGGTTTCAGAGCAGTACAATTTAGTGAAGCAGAAATCATTTGGAAGACATATCCATGATGTCATTTGTCTTATGTAGTCATCTCCAGAAGGAGTGACTTAAACTGATCAAATGAGGTAATATACATGGACACTTTAAAAGGAATAATGTCAAATGGTAGATTCTATTATTCTGAAGAAAACCCTTGACCTTTATACTATCGTATCTACAATTATTTAAAACTTAGCATTGTTTTTCTTTTTCTTTATTCCACACCCTCCACCTTCATTAAAAAATAAAGACAATATAATAACATTAAAGAAAATTTGGAACAGAAAGGAAAATATACACATAAGTCCCCTCCTCTCACTGAGCTACTTCCATCACTGTAGTCCTGGGTTAGGGCAAAGTTGGCTTTTGGCTGTTTTTGCCAGGCTGGCTGGCATTTGTTCTCTTTTTATCTTGAGTATCATTCTGACTTTCCCTGAAGAAACGAGCTACTCTTGGACCACATGGTTGGTGTGAGACTGACCTTTTACTTTGTCTGAAGGGATCATGGCATGGCCACATGGCAGTTGCATCATTCTAGTTATGATGATTGGTTTAGGGATGGACATGTGGTCAAGCTAGGGCTTCCCTGATAGCTCAGTTGGTGAAGAATCTGCCTGCAATGCAGGAGACCCTGATTTGATTCCTGGGTTAGGAAGATCCGCTGGAGAAGGGATAGGCTACCCACTCCAGTATTCTTGGGCTTCCCTTGTGGCTCAGCTGGTAAAGAATCCACCTGCAATGCAGGAGACCTGTGTTTGATCCCTGGGTTGGGAAGATCCCCTGGAGGAGGGAAAGGCTACCCACTCCAGTATTCTGGCCTGGAGAATTCTGTGGACTGTATAAACCATGGGGTTGCAAAGAGTCGGACACCACTGAATGATTTTCACTTATATGTCATCAAGCTACGCTATTCAGAATCACAGACTCAATTCTGTGACTTTTGTTAGAACTTTTGGAAAAGAAGCGTGCTTTTCCCCTGGAGTTGCTGAGATAATAGAATATAAGCCTAAAGCTACTTGAAGTCATCTTGCTACCACTTGAGTAAGAATGGGGCCAACTTGGAGGAAAACAGAACCAAGAGCCAGAAAGAAAGAGAAAGTGTTTTCTGATGGCACTGCTTGAGAGGCAGCCATGCCAGGAATTGCATTACAGTCATGGATATTTTTTAGTTATGTCTGCCAATAATTTTCTTTTTTGCTTTGGCCACTTTGAACTGTATTTTTGTCATTGATGAATACACAGAGAAATACCGGAGGTGTTAGAGTTTGAACTCAGAGGAAGAAGATTATCAGTGGGAGCTGCAGTGGTCTGGGAAATCAAAATGTTGGCAATGACATTTATAAGGCTTTGAAGGATGGCTCAGATTGCATTGTTTTATTGGACACAGCTTCTCCATCATGCTGTGGGGTTTGTGCTGAGTAGTGTGCGTCCTCCTACCTGGCCCAGGGATGACACACTTCCATGTACCCTCAAGGTCAGTTTTTAGGAAAGGAGGGACAGCCACCCCACCTTTATTCTGTCTGCTTGGCATGAGACATGGCTTAGACCCACTTCAGCTTACAGTAGCTCTGTGTGCATGGAGAAGATTGGAGACGCTATCAGTTTTGGCCATTTTGATAAGAAGAGAGACAGACTATGTTATATACTTGGTTTCTCCCTTTGTTCTCATCCCAGAATATTTTCCCTGGTGAATCTAGCTGATATGAACATCAAGGACAGCCTGAAAGGACAACTTGTAGGCTGTATACAGAGGTGGATTGGGATACTTGCTCTGAACCTTTAGAACCAAACAGTAGAAATGTCTCCTGTCATCCCCCCTCTCTATGCTCAAGTGCCTGCAGCAGAGGCACTAATTGTGGCACCTTTGGAAGAAGTCTTTGTGTATCACCTAGGCTGTTCTTCTACTGCACCCTGTAAGGGGAAGCAGGAGTGAAAGTGGACAGATTTTCCGAGCAGGCTTAAGCTCTGATGTCCTTCACGCTGCTGACTTTGGCATCTCTCTTGCCGTCGAGCTGTGATTGCAATCATCATCTCGGCAGGCATATCACAGCTCCAGTTAGACTGCAGATGGTTTACACCCAAGCCAACAGAAAATGTGCATAATCCATGGGCTAACAGATCCTCACAAATCCTCCAGAGACAGCAGGACATGCAACCCTGCCCAAGCTGCTTTCATTTCTGCAAATTCCAAACTGGTTAGACAGTGAAGCATCAAAAGCAGGCATTTAGGTAACAGTAAAAAGGTAGGCTGATTATGTAGTGAAGTGGCTTTGCATTTTAAATTGAATTTATCTCTTTCTCTCTTTCACTTACTTGTCCTTTTAACTAGCTCTGAATCCCAAACAAAATGTTACTACTCCAGTAAGTTCTAGTTAAACAGAATGTTTCTCTTTTTTTCCTTTTTCTTTTTCTTTCCTGTACTCACCTCTCCTCTTTCCCCACCCCCTCTTTCTTTTCTGTGCATGTTATTGATTCCACTCTTATAAGAAAATTACATAAAAACAAACAAACACTAAAGCAGTCAAGGCAGGTTGGTACAGAGGGAAGATCACCAAATGTCTTTTTCTCCTAGCTTCATCTTTATGCTCTGTGGACCTTAGTTTCCAAATCTATAAAATGTAAAGCTAGGAACACTGTATTATTTTGTTACCATTGTTCTAACAAATAATCATAAACTTAGTAACTTAATACAAATTTATTATCTTACAGTTCTGTAGGTAAGAAGTCTAATACAAGGCTCATGGGCTAAAGTCAAAGTGAAAGGTTTCATTCTTTCCTGGAGATTCTAGGGGAGAATCTGTTACCTTACCTTTTCCATCTTCTAGGAGCCACTACCTTCTTCAGTTTGTTGCCCTTTTCTTTCATCTTCATAGCCAGAAACAGCAGGTCAGATCCTCATGTTCTATCTCTCTGACCTGCCCTTTGGCCTTCCTCTTCTATTTTTAAGGAGTCATGTGATTAGGTTGAGTCCACCAGGATGATCCTAGATAATCCGCCTGTTTCAAGCTCCTTAATCTTAATCACATGTCCAGAGTCCCTTCTGCCCTGTAAGGTAACAAAGTCACAGATTTTAAATAATCTATCTGCAATGCAGGATACCTGGGTTAGAATTCTGGGTTGGGAAGATCTCCTGAAGAAGGGAACGGCTACCCACTGCAGTATTCTTGCCTGGAGAATTCCATGGACAGAGGAGCCTGGCAGGCTACAGTCCCTGGGAAGACAAAGAGTCAGACACAACTAAGTGACTGTCATGTCTTTGTGGAGGGTTCAGTATTATTCTGCTTACATGTTAGTGAATCCCTAAGTTTTTATACATATTGAATTCTCTTTGTGGAAGCTTCCTGTCTTCCCATCTTGTCCTATAGATCAAGACTATGATCTAACTCAAGTTCAACTCAATCTCTGACAACCAAACTGGTAATTGATAGGGCAATTTAGGTTCATTGTTATGCAAGTTAGCTTACATGTTTTAAAAATGTCTGTTTAATTGAAAAATTTTTAATTGGAAATTTCACATAAAAACACAAATTTCCAGCTTCTCTCAAAGGAGCAATAACACCACCACCACCAGCAAAACAGGAGAATTTGATAACACTAGGCTATTTTTTTTTTTACCCTTTGCATGACAACCCTTAACCAGAATTGAGTAGTGCCTATTGGTTATGGTTTTTCCAGTGGTCATGTATGGATGTGAGAGTTGGACTATGAAGAAAGCTGAGTGCCAAAAAATTGATGCTTTTGAACTGTGGTGTTGGAGAAGACTCTTGAGAGTCCCTTGGACTGCAAGGAGATCCAGCCAGTCCATCCTAAAAGGAAATCAGTCCTGGGTGTTCATTGGAAGGACTGATGCTGAAGCTGAAACTCCAATATTTTGGCCACCTCATGCAAAGAGTTGACTCACTGGAAAAGACCCTGATGCTGGGAGGGATTGGGGGCAGGAGGAGAAGGGGACGACAGAGGATGAGATGGCTGGATGGCATCACTGACTCGATGGGCATGAGTTTGAGTAAACTCCGGGAGTTGGTGATGGACAGGGAGGCCTGGCGTGCTGCGATTCATGGGGTCACAAAGAGTCAGACACGATTGAGCGACTGAACTGACTGAACTGATTGGTTATTGTCTTCAGACAGGCATTTTGTACTTTTTTGGTCTCTGTGTGAGCATTTGAATTTTCTAGCTCTGCTCTAGCCCTTCTATTTCTTCAGCCCTACTATATAACTGCTCTTCACCCTGATGACCAAAATGTACTGCACATGCCTGTAGTTATAAATTATACTTTATCCACTAATTATTGAACTAGGCAAACAGACTACTGTATTTTATCTCTTTCATTTTTTTTTTTTCCTGGTTCAAAAACAATACATCTATTATGGCATTTGAGAATACTTTCTAAATCACCACAACTATACCTCCTCCCTTGAGGGTTTCAGTTAATTGAGGTTTTCAATATTATTGGCTTCCTTCTGTTTATAAAAGAAAAATGAAAAAGGGTAACTGTCTTTTGCAGGCAGTAATTTATGGGTTGTTTTAATAGCCTTCGTTTTGAAAATGTATTTTCCAGCTTTCCAAAGTGCAGGTGATACTTTTATAATATAAAAATATTTAGTGGAAGTTATTCATTTAATAAACATCCTTTTGCCACTATGTTTTGTGCTGCTAATACTGAGCTCTAGGCAAAGAGAACTGAATGGAAAATTAGTCATTGCTTGGTATTTTGAGACTTGCAATTCCCTTCCTAGATTATTCAAGGCCAGTTATAACCCAAAAGGCAAGGTGCTGTAATTCATTGATAGAAAAAAAAATAAACAAACAAACCACAGTTCCCAAAAGTCACATATCCCACATCTCATTCAAATATTACTTTGATGAAAAAGCAGAAACATGTAAACAATTCACATCTGAGATTTTAATTCTGTATTGAATGATCATATCATCTTAAACAATTATTTATTCAACAAAAGCTATCTTTTTGCCTTCTGAAATATGTAGGTCAAACGGGGTGCTCTTCATTTAAATTCAAATTGTGATAGTTGTGAAAGTTCAGGAGCAATGGAAAGAAACTTTGCTAGAGATAAACAATGTTAATTCTCAGTTTTTTGAAGGAAACATAAGAGTTGGAATGTAAACCAAGAATTAGTTACATAAATTGAGCTTATGTCTTAAAAAGCTTTCTAACAGTGCCTTTTTTTCTTACATTACAACTTATTGGACATGTAAAATTTAGCTGGATCTTAAAAAATTTGAACTTTTATGGAAAAGCATATAATTAAGTCAAATTGGTGATGAATTAGGTTGAAAGTTAGGTGATGTAAATCAAATGTTCCCTAATTCTGGTTTCAGAAGAGTAAGCAGCCAGTGGAGAGGTTGGCATTTTACAAAAGAATATACCATGAACACTTTTGTAGAGGGTATCTTTTTGTGTTTAAATATCAAGAAACAGAGGTGCAATTTCAAATTATCTGTTCACTGCCTGAATACTCACCAAGTCAGACAATTTGCAGTTTTTTCATCTTAGAGGTAGAGTTCCTTCCTGTGCCATGATTTTCCACTGTACCTGGTGAAAGAACAGATTTTCCCTTTTATTGAAGAGGTTGGCTGGGTGCATATAGTAAATTGGGAAGAAAGTGGTTTGATAGAAACTGCTTGAGGTTGTAACTTTCAATTTTCCTAGTTTTCGTTCTCTCCCTTAGACCTTTGAGTTGATTGTACCCGTGAAAAAGGAGAAAAGCCAGGCTGGTAATGAGCTTGGCTGCCTTGGTTCTCCATTCCTGCCACTCAGGGTTTTATTTTTCAATATTTGAAAGTTCAGCAGTTTCAGAAGGGTAAATCTATTTAGGGATTATTTTGTTTTTGTATTTTGGGAGAATAAATAATGTGGGAGGTTGTACAAATGTTTTTTAAACAGCTCAGGGTGTGTGTGTGTGTGTGTGTGTGTGTGTGTGTGTGTGTGCATGTGCGCATGTTTAAAGGGGAATCCAAAACCTCCTGCAGAACTATTATTTGCTACTTTGTTGTTACTTTTCAGGGGATTTGGTTGTCCCAGAAATGACACTTATGTAGCCCAAAGAAAATAAAAGGTTGTACTTGAAACATTTAATTATATTTCTATTTTGTTGATACTGTGTATTTTGTAGGAGATTAGGATCTTTTTCAAAAATATATATATTTTTTCACATAAAACATTCCAAAATTGCACATTTACCCAGTTAATTATGTCAGTGGTGTAAGGACAGTGAGGAAATGAGGATGAAAACTGCCACTCTTTATATTTGGAGGCTCAGTAGAATACATAGTTTATAGTTAACTAAAATTACCTTGATATTTGGTTTGCTACTTGTCAAAGACAAATGGCATCCAACTCTGTGAGAGAACATAGAGCTTATTTATCTCCCTACTAATTTTCCAAGCCAATCCTTTAGAAGGACATCTGAATTGGGAACAGGAATCCCCATCTGCCGTGTGGCTCAAGGCACGTGAGCAGATGTCAGTCAGTGAAAAAGGAATAATGGAATGAAAGCTCTTACACAGGAGCCAGCATGGCCTCTGTGTCTCCCTCTTTGAACGTGTCTCATGCTTTAAATCCACTGATCCTCTCAAGCAAGTCTGCAGGCCCAGTGGGGGCAGTTTGGGCATGTCTGGTTTTTTCTGTACCATGTGTAGTTTCTAGGAATATGTTACTTTCATAGACCTTTTCTCTGGATCTTGTCTCCCTCTGTCTATAACCCCCTTTCTCTACTACAGCTTCCCCATGTTGGTTGAGTATATGCTGAAAGTTTTCATCCTCCTCAGATTCCAGGTGGAAGCAGGAAAAAAGCCCCTTCTAATCTTGAATCTTCAATGTGTAGCTGAGGGAGGGCTGTTCCTAGTACCCATTCTCTGAATCTAGGAATGAAACCTGGGTCTATGGGGATGGTGGGAGGTGGTGAAAGGAGCCCTCAGCTTACATCTAACTCTTCCCCTTTTCCCTCCAGCTGCTTAATCCAGCTCAGGAATGGTTTTGAGGGCTTTCCTTTGTAGTGGAAAATTGCACTTGCATCATATCCTCTGTCTTTTTTTTATTCTACCGCTCACAGGAAAAGAAAAATAGATACCTTAAAGTAGCCCCTGGTTTTTAATATAAAGAGAGGCTTCTGGGATTTAGGTAACCTTTTTTCCTCCTAAGTGTGTGGTTCTTGATGTTGAGGCCTATTACTTTCGTGAGTGTTACCCTTTTTATGACTTAAATTGAGGTTTGAGCAATGACTCCTTTGTTTCCTGCCCTGTAATAGTGGCTGCTTCAGCCTCACAATGGCTAGAGGATCACAGGGGCTATAAGACTTAGGCAGGATGAAAATATATCAGACAATATGCAAAATGTCATTCCATGAAATCAACACTACTAATAGTGAAAGCCGTACAAATGCCACCACTACCACTTCCACATTTGTGTGTCATTTTGTGTCTTACAAACCATTTTCTAATGAAATGCTTAATTCCTTCCACAACTTTGCAAAGTAGCTTTCTAAAGTTCCTTCTTTGTATGAGGAGATTAAGACATAGAGATCAAGGGGCAAGCCCAAGATTACCTATGTCGAGAGTTTTCAAATCTAGACTGGAACTGAGGCATTCTGATTCCAGGTATACTCTTTGCATTTTATTAGACTTGATTTCTGCATTAATAGGTCCTGTGGCAACTTGTCTGGGTCATTACATTCTTTTGCTTCATGCTTTTCTAGGCCTTCAGTTCTTGATTGACTCCTTCTGTCTGTTTTGAAACTTGCTCCTCTTATTTTAGTCTGGATGTCAGCTGCTTGCTCCAGCTTCTGTCTTGCTTAGATTAACTGTCATTCCAGATCTCCAGCTGGGCTTCTCACCCCATCTAATCCTCCTCTGCTTGTTTACTACAGTAGATTATAGTCAGATTTCCTGAAAGATTAATGTAGTGAATAGTGAACAATTCGAGTTTCTTAAAATCCTGAATTCTAGTTTTAGAACCTAGTATTAATAGCTTTACATAGAAATCTTTATTGGTATTTTGTATTCGGTTGATTTCATTTTAGGATAAAGTTAAGAGTTGAATTGATTTTTGCTGTTCATGGGATAATTGAGGACATACTATCTCCGAGTGTGTGCGTGTGTTAAGTCACTTCAGTCGTGTCTGACTCTGTGCGGGCCCCATGGACTGCAGTCCACCAGGCTCCTCTGTCCATGGGATTTTTCAGGCAAGAATATTGGAGTGGGTTGACATGCCCTCCTCCAGGGGATCTTCCTGACCCAGGGATTGAACCTGTGTCTCTCACGTCTACCTGCATTGGCAGGCAAGTTCTTTAGAGTGGGCCACATGTGGAAATGGTAGAACATATTCCTCAGAACGGAATCTGTTGTGCAGTGGAGTTTGCATAGTAAATTAAACAGCTGGCCTTGACTCTGGTCCCACCGCTGTTGCTGCCTCAGTGTTTCACCAGGTAATCAGTGGGGGCAGTGCAGACTATCTGTCTCCTGTGCCGTGTATGTCATTTTATTTTACTATTTGCACAGACTCCATTTAAGTAGCAAGATAGAAGATAGAACTTAAAATACAAAGTCCACTCATAGATATGCCTTGAAATCAATTGCCCATGCTTAAAGCTCCATAGGTAATAGGGACTCATTAACCCTGAAACAAATGGGTTGAACTTAACTAAAAATGAATTGTGTGTTAAGAAAATATGTAATACAAAAACTGTAGATCCGTGACCTACAGAATTTGTGCTGTGCTTCTTCAGGTTACCGTTATATTTGCCCTTATTCTTCTGTCATAGGAAAATATGAAAATGTCAGAAGTTAGGGGACATTTGTCTAAGGCTGGCAGCTTAACCACTTCTCTTGATGGCTTGTACAATAGCTTCAGTTAAAAGATATCAGGAAATAGAAAAGCAAAAGTCTCAGTTGACAATGACAGCTATAAAGGCGTGGGAGTTTCTAATGAATCTCTGTATCATAAAGTCATATACCAAGGCCAGCTTTTATACAAATTGTGGCAAAAATGTGAGAATGTAATTACATCAGTGGACAGAGTAGCAAAAGGTTGTGGAGTCGGGGGGCAGCATTTTAATAGGGTTCTCTATCACAAAACAAAGACAGATGTATTTAGCAGAAGTAATATGAGTCAGCAACTGGTTCTTATTCTGTGCCAGAAGAGAAGAGATCCTGATAATTACTGAAAATTTGAATAGACCTCTGAAAGATAGACTCAACTCTGCTAAGGGAACAGCATCATGATCTAAGTGAACTAATGATCAGAATTATTTAACTCCTGTAGGGACTAGGGACTTGAAGTAGATGGTAAATGAAAGAAACACACTGCCACTTGGGGTAATTAAAATATTTTGAAGTATTTTGGTTCTTTGGAGTGCTGTGTTTTTCATTTTTTCTCTTTAGACTCTCAATATGTTTTGCTGTTATGTTTCATCTTGTAATTTGAGGGACAAAATTATAATTTGTTAATACCACAATGGTATGTGTGTAGTAGGCACTTATTTGTTGAATTGAATGAGTGATTGACTCAATAATTATAATGAAAATATAGCAATTACATTATTTTAGTGGTTCACAGCTTTATATTTGCTGTGATTGCTTATTGATGGCCAGGCTTAAGGCAAAAATTGAGGTTATGGATCTTTCAGAGCTGATTTTAGCATTTGATGTTTCAGAATGACAGATTTTGGAGAAAAGGATGTATCTACTATTAAAAAGTATAGATGGGTAGCTCCCTCCCCCCCACCAAAACACACATACAATTAACCTTTTTAAACAATCCTGTATCTCTTATATGTCTTTCTGAAACGTCTTGCCCCCAACAGGGCTAGTTTAGACAGTGCTATCATTTACTTGACACTTTAAGTGAGTTGGACTTCCCTTGTGGCTCATCTGGTAAAGAATCAGCCTGCGATGAGGGAGACTGGGTTCGATCCCTGGATTGGGAAGATCCCCTGGAGAAGGGAAAGGCTACCCACTCCAGTATTCTGGCTGGGAGAATTCCATAGACAGTATAGTCCATGGGGTCGCAAAGAGTCGGACACAACTGAGAGACTTTCACTGGCTTCACTTCAGTGAGTTACACTTAGCTGTGTTTAAAGCCATTTATACAAAAATGGGAGCAGTTTAATTAAGTTATTTTAGAAGCAGTAGGGACTTGGAGTTGGAATAATCTGGCTATTTCTCTTGCCTGTCCTTTGAATAAGACATGTGGGTTTGGTAGACTGGCCTCCTAGAGCCACTTTGAGCATTGGTGCCACCGTGACACAGAGGAGAGCTTCAGACCAATGAATCTTTTCAGTTACTCCACAGATAACACATTGTTCGGTGAGTGACCAGATTATTTCAAGCACTCTTTCTAAGGTTAAGATAATTATTAAATGATAATAACATGTGTTTAAAGGAAAGAAGTATCTCATAAAATCAAGGGAAGAAATAACAAATGTAGAAAAGGCTCTTTTGGTTTTTTAATATGTGCATGCAACACAAATAAGCAGGACTTTAGCAGGAGTTGGAAGGGACAGGCAGAGATTGAATAACTTGGCAGGAGGATCCTGTTGGTAAATGCTAATAGGTGTTGGTAGTCATGAAGCAGAAGGTACAGTAATGGATATTTGTTTTGCCAGTCCTGTGTTCTTTCACATGTATTCCCTAGTTTAATCTACTTAGCTGCTTTGAGAAGTGGGTCTTATTTATCTTATTAGAGAAGGAAACTGAAGCACCCAGAGATTGAATAACTGACTTCAATCTGAGCTGTTGGCAAATAGAGCCAGGATTTGAATTCAGAGATGATTCCTTATCCCCACATTTGAAGCATCTCACACAGTGAATGTTTCCCAGTTGATGCTCTGGTCTTTGTAGTTTTCCCTGACTTTTCTTGAGTCTCTAGGTCAGATTTCCTTAGAAGGTTGAACTCTGTTGTCACAGGAAGTGTATACACTTTGTCCTCCTGCTCTGAGCCAGGGGTGCACGACTAAGACTGAGGTCAGGTTCATCACTGTGTTGTTCCCCCTGTCAGTTTGTTTAACCTCTGCCTGCCCCTTCCCTCTCGCCCGAGTCCTGTCTCTGTACTCCCAAGGTTTGGTCTCCGGCTCCTTTTATTAGTTTCTTTGAGCCTGGAGGCTTATTACCATCAGTGTCTGGGTCACGGCTTTGTGTTCTAACTGAAGTTCTTGCTCCTTGTTCTTGCTCCCTGTACCCTCACTATGTGTTTATACTTTGCACAGTGTGCTAAAATCCAGAACCCTGTGAAACCTCTTGATGCCTACCTGCTCCTCACCTCTGCCAACTTCCTGCCTCTCTGATCTGGGCCACTATTTCACTTTCCTTTGCCAAGACCCCAGTTTTGCCCTGCCACGATGCTTAAGGATGGGTATTATTCCCTGCATATCATCCTTCCACAAGTGCATGCAGATGTGGATAAAAATCCAGAGCAAATAAGTAAATAGTACAACCAACTCGTATTCATTTGGTGTGATTTTCTTTAAGATATTTTGTTGGATATAAGTAATACCGTTTACCTATTTTATAATCTTGAATTATCATTTACGTAAGAAAATCAGTTAACATGACTAATCTGATTTGTATCTTCACTTTAGAAGAGTAGTTATGCTCTGCTAGGTCACGAAGCAAGTCTATGCCATCAAGAAATAAACATAAGTTTTTTTGTTTTATTGCTTTATTTTATTGTGGTGATTATAAGGCTTATAATTTTAAGATTTTAAATAAATTATCTGTATGAATAGCATTACAATAAAGTTCACTTCTACTGTCACATAGTTTTGACCTAGATAGTGTCATTTTAATGCTAATAATAATAATTTAAAATTATTTATTAAAATAAAGAAATTTTGAAATAGTTTCAGTTACCAGTTGTACATAGTTCTTCCTTGGTATCCATGGAGGATTAGTTCCAGGATACCCCATGGATATCAAAATTAGTAGATGCTCAAGTTCTTTGTATAAAATGGTGTATTGTTTGTATATAACCTACAAACATCCTCCCACATTCTTTAAATTATCTGTAGATTACTTATAATACCTGATACCATGTAAATGCTGTGTCAGTACTTGCCATTTTCTGGCAAATTTAAGTTTTGCTTTTTGGAAATTGCTGGAATTTTTTTTCAAGTATCTTTGATCTGTGGTTGGTTGAATCTTTGGATGTGGAACCTATGGATATGGAGGTGTGACTATTAGTGATGGGAGGACAATGAAGGTTTTAGCACAAATGAAATAGTGTGTAGGTTGTGTGAGCTTAATGTCCCAGTGCTATAGCAGCTCCTTTCTCTTTCATTCAAGAAAGCATTTCAGGATGGATATGTGTGAGAGTGGAGTTATTATAGGGAAATCCACAAAGTGGTTGATCATGTACTAACTTTCTATTGGTACTTTAAATTTTATTCAAATCCAGTTGCTTTTGACATCTCACTGTTGATCAACATACTAGCTTATCTTAATACTGAGGATAAGACCTCCATTCTAGCTGTTAATGTCTAAACTTATAGTGTTTGCTAGAATTTTCTAGTTTTTCCAGACTTTGGCCCTTGCCTCTTTTAATCTTCTTATTTTCATTAATCAAAATATGTTGGTATATTGTGTTGGAAAAGCATAAGAAAAATGAGACCCAAAACTCATTACATTTTATTGATTTCTCCCACACATTATTAGGTTAAGGTTTAGGTTAAGTTTTGTCAGAAATCTCTTGTTTTTGGCCTTCAATATTGCCTTGTAGTAATAGGGCCAAGGAAATACAATGGTCTTTTGAAGTTAGAATGTTAATAGAAAGTTTTCAGGTGTGGGAGTACCTCTGCGTATACAAAAAAACCTATATGTAAAAGATACAGTGACCTGGCATCTTGATACATTGTGGGCAGAACAATCTTTCCAAATACAAAATGGATCTTGTCACTTCTCTCCTCATTTAGCTTTCAGTGGCTGTCATTGCTCACAGAACAAAGACAGAAACACTTAACATAGTCTGCTTTTTTACTCTTATCTTACCCCTCCTTCATTTCTTTATGTCTGTGCTCTGGACAAATTGTCCATTTTTCAGGTATTGAATGTCAGTGTCCTGTACCACAGGACCTTTCCTAATGCTGATCCCTCTACTTGATCCTTTTACTTTCTTCTCCCTTGTTACTCATCTCTCAGTTATCAGCTCAGGAAAGGCTTCACCAAGCTAACAGGTCCAGATCATCCCCTTCAACTAAATATTCTTACTTTTTATTATCATCCCAAATTTCCCTTTGTATTTATATGATTCTGTGATTGATATTTGTGTTCCCCTCTTGGTGGGAACTCCAATGGCTTTGTCTGCTTTTTGTTCATTGCTGTTGTTTCCAGTGCCTGGCACATAATCTGCTCTGAATGAATAAATGTGTGAGTAGATAAAACAACACGACACAAAAATGGCTGGTGATGCATTTGAGAGCTGGTGATACATTTGAGAGCTTGTTTGGTTCCAGCTGGGAAGCACAGCTGCAGGTGAACTTCAGCCAAAGAGTGGCCCTTGTCTACCTGAGAAGGTCATCTGCCTTTCGGATTGAGCCTCAAGAGTACTACATGTGGGGCTGTCAGGGAGGAAGAGGTTGCTTGCCTTGGCATCCAGATGTCTGTGACTTGCCCTTTCAACCAAGAATGCAATTTTTGATCTTCTGAATTGTTACTGGTGGCCAAACAATCTATTGTTGATAGATTGAGAATCACTTTATTATAAAATACATCTATTTGGTTAATATGATTTAGCTCTCATTTATATGAACCTCATTTAGTCCTCATGACCATGCTGTGATAGAGACACAGCTGGTATCATTAACATATGAAATGACTGTCCCATATTGGTTGTATGACTTTACCCAAATCATGCCCTAGATAAGTAGTTGAGCTGAACCTTAAACTTGGACCTTCATACTTCAATCCAGAACCTGTCATACCAAGCTGCTCCCTCTTTAATTGGACATTTTATTTTGGAACAAGAGGTCAGTGAAATTTCATTTGATAGCCTTTTGCCCCACAGTGAAGCTAAATGACAGACATCAGGATAGGCTGGGTGTAGCTTATATCACAGGGTTTCAGAAGTTGAAAACCCTTTGCTCTCTTTTGAGATACCATATTACACAGAGATATTTGAAGAGTCTTCTCTGGTTCCTGACAATAATCTTGTCATTTATTCTTCCTAACCCCCAAATCTCTCTTCTAATTATCTCAGCTCTCTTCCTAATAAACCAAACTCTCCTAATTACTTTCCACTGATTTCTGCTCTGAAGTTTTATGTGTGTTTTGGGTGCTTATATCTGTTTTGTGATAACAGTGGGAAAAGGCATATTATCTTTATTTTGGTCCCAGTGTCATTTGTCACTGTAAATCTTATTTTGAGGGCTTTTATGAAATTTTAAATCCTTTCTGATTGTAAAACTAGTATACATCATATAAAAATAAACATAAATAAACCTATATTCCATTTTTGAATTGATAACATATTTGTATATCCTACCAGGAAATTAACAATTGTTTTAAAATGTTATTTTTAATAGCTTTAAGGAATTTCATCATCTGAGTATAATATACTTTATCTAACCATCTTTGTGATTTTTTGATACTTAGGTTGTTTCCAATTTCTCATAAAAGTAAACGTTCAGAGTGTTGAATAAATATCTGTGTCCAAACCTATGGTTATTTTCTTAGGATAATTGCTTAGAAGTTGAATCATCAGGTTCACCATCCTCCTAAAACATGCAGTTGGAAACAAAAATAAAATAGTAACAGTGGTTTCAAAATAAAAATTAAAAGTTTTCTTTTTAAACTTGATAAAAATTAACTCAAAATTAGTTGTGGACCTACATGTAAAATGTAAAACTATAAAACTTCTGGAAGATAACATAAGAGAAAATCTAGATTACCATAGGTTTGGCAGTGACTCTTTAAATACAACACCAGAGGCACAATTCATTAGAGAAATAATAATCTGAATACATAAAACTTATAAACTTTTGCTCTGTAAAATACATTGTCAAGAGAATGAACAAAGCCACAGACTGGGAAAAAATATTTGCAAAGAAGATCTCTGACAAAGGACTGTTATACAAAATATACAAAGAACCCTTGAAACTCAATAGTAAGAAAGTGAACAGTCTGAAAAATGAACAAAAGATCTGTACAGACACCTCACCAAAGAAAGTACATAGTTGACAAGTAAACATGTGAAAAGATGCTTGACATCATAAGTCGTTAGGGAATTGTAAATTAAAAGTGAACTGCCACTACATGCCTATTAGGACGGCAAAAATCTAAAACATTGTAAACATTGAATGCTACTGAGGATTTGAGGCAACAGCCACTTTTGAAGACACTTTGGCATTTTCTTACAAAACTAGCATACTCTTACAAGGCTCAACAATTGTATTTCTTGGTATTTACACAAAGGAGTTGAAAATATATATCCACACAAAAATCTACATATTGCTGTTTATAGTAGTTTTATTCATAACTTCCAAAACTTGAAAATCCCCAGGCAAGAATATTGGAGTGGGTTGTCATTTCCTTCTCCAGGGAATTTTCCTGACCCAGGCATTGAACCTGTATCTCCTGTATTGGAAGGCAGACTCTTTAACACTGAGCCGTCTGGGAAGCCTGCAGTTCAGTTCAGTCACTGAGTTGTGTCTGACTCTTTGCGACCCCATGAATCACAGCACGCCAGGCCTCCCTGTCCATCACCAACTCCCAGAGTTTACTCAAACTCATATCCATCGAGTTGGTGATGCCATCCAACCATCTCATCGTCTGTTGTCCCCTTCTCCTCCTGCCCCCAATCCCTCCCAGTGTCAAGGTCTTTTCCAATGAGTCAACTCTTCGCATGAGGTGGCCAAAGTATTGGAGTTTCAGCTTCAGCATCAGTCCTTCCACTGAACACCCAGGACTGATTTCCTTTAGGATGGACTGGTTGGATCTCCTTGCAGTCCAAGGGACTCTCAAGAGTCTTCTCCAAACCACAGTCAAAAGCATCAATTCTTCAGCGCTCAGCTTTCTTCACAGTCCAACTCTCACATCCATACATGACCGCTGGAATAACCATAGCCTTGACTAGACAGACCTTTGTTGGCAAAGTTATGTCTCTGCTTTTTAATATGCTGTCTAGGTTGGTCATAACTTTCCTTCCAAGGAGTAAGCATCTTTTAATTTCATGGCAATCACCATCTGCAGTGATTTTGGAGCCCCAAAAAATAAAGTCTGACACTGTGCCCACTGTCTCCCCATCTATTTCCCATGAGGTGATGGGACCAGATGCCATGATCTTAGTTTTCTGAATGTTGAGCTTTAAGCCAGCTTTTTCACTCTCCTCTTTCACTTTCATCAAAAGGCTCTTCACTTTCTGCCATAAGGGTAGTGTCATCTGCATATCTGAGGTTATTGATATTTCTCCTGGCAATTTTGATTCCAGCTAGTGTTTCTTCCAGCCCAGCATTTCTCATGATGTACTCTGCATATAAGTTAAATAAGCAGGGTGACAATATACAACCTTGACATACTCCTTTTCCTATTTGGAACCAGTCTGTTGTTCCATGTCCTGTTCTAACTGTTGCTTCCTGACCTGCATATAGGTTTCTCAAGAGGCAGGTCAGGTTGTCTGGTATGCCCACTGTTTACTGTGAAATTTTCCACAGTTTATTGTGATCCACACAGTCAAAGGCTTTGGTGTAGTCAATAAAGCAGAAATAGATGTTTTTCTGGAGCTCTCTTGCTTTTTTGATGATCCAGCAGATGTTAGAAATTTGCTCTCTGGTTCCTCTGCCTTTTCTAAAACCAGCTTGAACATCTGGAAGTTCACAGTTCACGTACTGCTGAAGCCTGGCTTGGAGAATTTTGAGCATTACTTTACTAGCGTGTGAGATGAGTGCAATTGTGCGCTAGTTTGAGCATTCTTTGGGATTGCCTTTCTTTGGGATTGGAATGAAAACTGACTTTTTCCAGTCCTGTGGCCACTGCTGAGTTTTCCAAATTTGCTGGCATATTGAGTGCAGCACTTTCACAGCATCATCTTTTAGGATTTGAAATAGCTCAACTCGAATTCCATCGCCTCCACTAGTTTTGTTTGTAGTGATTCTTTCTAAGGCCCACTTGACTTCACATTCCAGGATGCAATGGAATATTATTCAGCACTAAAAGTAAATTGACTATTAAGCTATGAAGAAGCATGGAGAAGTCTTAAATGCTTTTTACTGAGTGAAAGAGGCCAATCTGAAAAGGCTACATACTATAAAGTTCCAAATATATGATATCTTGGAAAGGGTAATACTATGGAGAGAGTAAAAAGATCAGTGTTTGCCAGGGCTTGAGAGTAGGAGGAGGGATTAATAGGTGGAGCACTGAGGATTTTTAGGGCAGTGAAACTATTCTGTATGAATTTGTAGTGATGGATACATGTCATTATCCATTTGTCCAAGCTCATAGGATGTAGAATGCCAAGAGTGAACCTTAATGTAACCCATGTACTGTGGATGGTTAAGGATGTGTGAATGTTGGTTCGTCCATTGTTACAAATGTACCATTCTGGTGCAGGAATGCTGTATGTGTGTGGGGTGGAGGCAAGGGGTTATGGGAACTCTGAATTTGCCACTCAGTTTTGCTGTGTACCTAAAACTGCTCTAAACATAGATTCTATCTGAGAAAAAGCTCCTTCCCCTTTCCCCCTTCTTACAGGCTCACTTCAGGGGGAAAAATCCACCTTTGACCATTTCTCATCTGTTAGTTGCAAGATGCTTATATTTTTAGTCTTCAGTCTCTCAGGGTGGGAAATTTCTGTTGATGCGTATTGATGCTGTAGCAAGAAAGATGAGGAATTCAGTTCATGTATTATCCTCTGCCAATTTTTGTGGGTTTATGGTTTACCTATTAGTTTCTTTTGTAGCTTTTAAATTAAATTGTGGTACCTTAATTTTAATATATTGTACCTCTTGGGATAGTGGTGTATTTGTCTTTCCTCCTCAGTACTTCCCCATTGTCGTGAAAACCTCCCCAGAGATGGCTTGGCATGGTGGTGTGGGAGGGATGCAATAATTCAGGGCAGCGCTGCGTGGAAAGAAGGAAGGGTGATTGTGCTCTTATCCTCTGGTAATGTCCATTCAAATATCAGGAGGTATAAGCAATACTTGCCTTGCCTCTTATCCCAGCCTTCCACTGCCATGAGAAGCATGAGGCTCTGTAAGAATTCCCCAAAGAAGGGCCTGGGATGCCTCCATGTAAGTATTGATATGCAGTGGTAATATTAGTACTTTAAATTTTGTGGCGTACCTTTTAAATAAAGAATATCATAAAACATTTTTCCTAAATATAATTTTTATTACTGCTTAGTTTCTATAGAATTATGTAATAGTTTATTTAATCATTTGCTGACTGATTGTCTCTAAGAGCTTTCTTCTTGGTCCTATTTTCTTCTTTCTAAGTGTTTTCTCCCTAATTGGTCTTACCTTTGGTATGCTGTTGACTGCCAAATCTTATCTCTAGTCTAGTTTATTATCACACAGGTGCCTCACATTTATGAAATTCAAAACTGTACTTATCTTTTCTTTCTAGAACTTTTAAATCTTCCACATTATTGTGAATGGCACCACCATCAACTAATTGCTTAGACAAGAAAAGTAAGGCCAACCTTGACTCTTCCATCTCCCTGAATCCCTCCGCATCTAATTGGTCATCAAATCCTATAGCTGCTCCTTGGTACATTTTTTTTTTCATTGTTTCATTCACTTTTCTCTAGCTCTATCATTGTTATCCTTCCTTGCCCAGGTCACCATTGTTTCTCAACTGGATTGTTGCAGCTGCTTTCTGTTTGGTTTCTCTGCCTTCAGTATTACTCTTAAAATTTATTCACTGTGCTGTAGCCAAAGTGACCTTTTTAAAGTATCAGTTCAATTGATGTTACTCTCCTTAAACCATATATGTGTATCTGTGTATGTATATATCTGTCTATCATATATGTGTGTGCTCAGTTGCTTAGCCATGTCTGACTTTTTGTGACCCCGTGAACTGTAGCCCATCAGGCTCCTCTGTCCATGAGATTTTCCAGGCAAGAATACTGGAGTGGGTGGTCATTTCCTTCTCCAGGGGATATTCCTGACCCAGGAATTGAACCTGCATCTCCTTCATTGCAAGTGAATTCTCTATCACTGAGCCACCAGGGAAGCCTCATATGAATATATACCAGCATTCATGTCCATGTTGTTGAGTGAACACTTGAATGAGCATAAGAAATGGGAAGATTCCATTCAACATCTATGTAGGGCTTTGGTGTTACAAAGAAGTCTGTAGGAGGAAAAGAAATGCAAACAGGATCATAGAAGAAAACATTTAATAATTGAAAGTAAAGTTTTCAATTGCTGCTTCTATTTGAAGTGAAATGGTATGTAATAATAATATTCACCTTGAACACTGATAAACTGATTAATTTCCCTGAATCTTATTTCATAAAATAGAAATATTTAATTATGAAAATAGTTCAAATAGTCTAACCCCTAATTTTGAAAGTAAGAAAACAGGGTCAGAGAGGTGAAGTGATCTGTTTTAGAAACAGAATCAGAACCCGATTCCAGCTCTCTTGGCTCTCAGGTGCTATGTATGATTTTAAACATCCATAAAATGGTTAGCACTGTGCTTCCTGTAAAGAATTGTTCAAGTTTCCAATTTGGGCACTATAGGAAAATGAGCATACTTTTATCAGGCTAGGAGGTGTTAGTGCCTATAAGATACTGATGAAGAACAAAATGTTAATGACTAGTTAGGCAGGCATGATGTAGTTAGTGGAGGGTCTGGTGAATGTTGCGACGCCTCTGCATATAATGAAATATTTATTAGTACATCATTGGAAGCACAGTTGCTTTTGTTTGGGGGAAGGAAACAGCAGTACACAGATTTCCTTCTGTATCCTTCTTTCTGAGGCTCATTTAATACTTACTTCAGTTTTATAGCTCATGTCCTCACCTAACTCCTACAGGTTCAGGGACTCCCTCTAGAAACTTCTGTAACAACATTTCATGTCTGCTCGTCTGTGCCCTAGTAATTTCTCCTGACTCAAACTTTTTGAAAGTACAGTGTGATATTTTAAGACCTTACTGAATTACATACTTCATGTTAAACAATTCAAATTGGTTGTGTGTTCTGTTAGAACAGGGTAGCCTCTTTGGATATTCAAAAACACACCAAATTAAGTTGGTACTTTTTTATAGCTTAGTAATTGCTGACTGAAAACATAGGCTGACTACTTCCTCAGGGACCAGGAAGAACAGCTTGTGATCATTTTATATTAAAAAATGAAAATTGGTTATAAAAAACAAGAAAATTGCCTGTTATAGGTAATAACTCCTTACAAGTTTTATTATTATAACTTACTCCTCATTGTTCTGTGAAGTGGGAGGGTTTGAAGCAGAGGGTTTTTGAAGCGCACCAACTCACACTGCTGTGATAGGTCATAATGGCATCCCTCATGGTACCATCTGCAGATCTCAGAGTAAACGCTGGCGGAGTTCCCACAGAAGGTGTAGCGTTTGCTCAATGATCTACAAAGGGCAGGCTGCTGCCAAATAGCCATTTGTGCCTGGATCTAAGGATGCGTATTCCTAAATCCGGGTCATTTGTTTCGAATTCATAGTTGAAAACCTGGCTCACAGTAGGGTACAGATATTGGCCTTACTTTAATATTGGCTTTTGTTAACTGCAGCCACACATACAAAGTACCCGAATTTGAGTGTTAGGGACTCCTGGTGAGACCTGCATTTTTTATCCTCCTCTAGATGAGGAGGGAAGTAAGGGCAATACCCCACTGAACCTGGGGGTTTGGTCCAGAAACCAGGTGCTTGGACATTCTTGTTTTGAGTACAGGTATAACAGCCACGTTGGAATCACTTTCTTACTGCACAACAGCTTGGGTATCTGAGGTGGTGAGAGTGGACGTGAGATTGTACTTTCTGGCTGGTGAGATCTTTCATGACCCGAGATTGTCTTCTCTATAATATCATGTAACCTTGAAGTCTTAAATGATAGGTAAAACACATACATGTTGTTGTTGATAGCTTTCTTTTTGCTTCTTTTTTCTTTCGGCCACAAGCAAGCATAAATCTTTCCTTCGGAATAGTACCCTGATTTCTGTTGAGAGAACTGTCCTCTATCATTTCATGTGGTGTTGTTGGGATGGTAAATTTTCAGGTGCCTGTCTGCCTCCATGAAATCTGAAAAAGAGAGCCTTCTGCCCCCTCCTCCTCCTGGGGGCTGACAAGCAAGCCGGCCCTGGCAGTCAGATTCTTTCTCTCTCTTGAGTGAGTGATTTAAGGACACAAAGTACAGTTGGGCATCGTTCCTCACGGGGAGCAGCTGCAGTGGCATCCTGCTCCGGCTGCAACAATGAGCTTATTGTGTTTCCTGCTTCTTGGCTCCTGGGATTCCCTTGCTTACTGCACAGAGCTAAACCTGCTCGTCTAGACTCCCCTTGGTTCTGTGACACTGTACGCCCACAATATGCTGGCTTTTGATTAAATTAGTCAATGTCCATTCTGTTGCTTACAGTTCAGAACACTGATGCATGTGTCTGAGTCTGGTGGTGTAACATGAACTCCACTTCCATTTATCGATGAGGTACTAGGAGGAATTTACACTGGATGCTTGCTAATTTTAGTTACTATCCTAATCATTCCTAATAAATTAATTCTCTCCAACAGCACCTATACTTTTTGGAACTCAACAGATTAAGAAATTTTTTTCTTCCCTAAGCTTAATAAAACATGGAATGAAGTCCTCTATGATGAGATCACTCTGAATGTCAATAATGTCTTTATGACTGTGGCATAAAGAAAGGTAAGGTGGTTTTATACCTTAGATCCCCGTGAGCACACATATATTTACCTCCTACTACCAGGATTCTCCTTTGCCCAGAGTAGAATGTGTTGTTGACCTTCTCCTCCAATAAATGCAATGATTTTCTAATGTGAAGAAGCATATGTTATCAAGATATAAAAACCTATGGCTGAGTCATGTTGATGTTTGATAGAAACTGACATAATACTGTAAAGTGATTATCCTTCAGTTAGAAATAAATAAATTAAAAAACAGATAAACAAAAAAAAGAAGTGTATGTTATCATACAGTATTTTCTTAAGGAAAGGCTTTTACACCTGCCCTTACCTGCTCAAGAGGATATCTCTTTCCCAGAACTTATTAATCCCTTAAACTGGAGAGAGAGAGAGAGAAAAAAAAAAGGAGATGCATCCTTCTTTGCATGTAAAGTAAAGGGCGTATCAGTGGAGCTCTCATGATGGCAAATACCTCTGTGACCTGCTCCTCAAAATCATTGGTTCAGGTTTCATTTCTTGTGGACCAAGTTGTTTACTGGTTTGGATAAAAGTTAGCGACCTGGTGAGAGGTTGACATAAAATAGTAGGCTTTCCATCTGAAGAGCAGTGTTGTTTGAGACAAGTTCTCCATATTATTTTCCATGGGCAATGGTAGCCTTTCTAGGGTTATTGTGTTTGAAAGCGAAAGTGGGCCTGAAAAACCACCCACGTACAGCTATCTCATTTCATCAGCTAGAAGAGTGAAGGTTATGTGATCTCGCTCACACTGTACAGTTGGTTACGTCACCCTCCTCCTTCTCAGTGTCTTGTCATAAACTCATTCTCACAGCTCAAAACTGGATGGTGTCCAGCTTGTAACAGGCCAACTCTCTAGTTGCTTCCAGGGTAGAGGACTTTGTGTTCTGTCATCCTCTTGAATGCTGAATTGTTTAGGAATATCTATTAGCTGACTTGGCACCTAGATATTGAAACGAGTGAGTCTTTTTTTGATAATATTCTTTCCCTTCTAGAAATTATTTGTGGATGTAGGTCTATTAAACACTGTAATTCAAATGTACTTCCTCTTACCCCACAGACTCTTTCTGAAGTTTTGCTAAGTTAGCTTTTGGATACCCAAGTGTGATACAATAAGGAATAGATATTTGGTCTTTGTTCCAGGTTCCTGGCCCATAGCTCCTAAAACCCTTGTTATCTGAGGAGTGATCAGAGTGTCTTTTGTATCCTTACAAAATGACTGATGGCTGGGGACTCCCAGCAGCTTCAGAATGGGGATTGGTCACCAGAAAGACCAAGGTATAGTTAGAACATTGACACTTTCATTCCAAATCCTGACCTTCATTGAAGGGGGAGGGGTTGGAGATTGAGTCAATCACTAATGGTCACCAATGGCCAGTGATTTAATCAATCATGCTTATGAAATGAAACTTATAGAAGTCCCTAAACAACAGGGTTTGAGAGCTTCTGGGGTGGTGAACACATTGAGGTACTAGGAGGGTGGTGCCTGGGCACTCTGCCTGTACCTGCCCCATGCATCTCTTCCATCTGACTGTGTCAGCATTGTATCCTTTATTGTAAACTAGTAAATGTAAGTTGCTGGGGAAAATATCAACAACCTCAGATGTGTAGATGATACCACCCAAATGGCAGAAAGTGAAGAGAAAGTAAAGAGCCTCTTGATGAAGGTGAAAGAGGAGAATGAAAAGGCTGGCTTAAATCTCAACATTCAAAAAACTAAGATCATGGCATCCAGTCCCATCACTTCATAGCAAATAGATGAGGAAACAATGGAAACAGTGGCAGGTTTTATTTTTTGGGGCTCCAAAATCACTGCAGATGGTGACTGCAGCCATGAAATTAAAAGACCCTTGCTCCTTGGAAGAAAAGCTATGACAAACCTAGACAGCATATTAAAAAGCAGAGACATCACTTTGCTGACAAAGGTCTGTCTAGTCAAGGTTCTGGGTTTTCCTGTAGTCATGTATGGATGTGAGAGTTGGACCATAACAAGGCTGAGTGCTGAAGAATTGATGCTTTCAAATAATGGTGCTGGAGAAGACTCTTGAGAGTCCCTTGGACAGCAAGGAGATCAAACCAGTCCATCCTAAAGGAAATCAGCCCTGAATGTTCATTGGAAGGACTAATGGTGAAGCTCCAATACTTTGGCCACCTGATACGAAGAGCTGACTCATTGGAAAAGACCCTGAAGCTGGGAAAGATTGAGGTCAGGAGGAGAAGGGGACAACAGAGGATGAGACGGTTGGATGGCATCATTGACTCAATGGACATGAGTTTGACTAAACTCCAGGAGATAGTGAAGGACAGGGAAGCCTGGTGTGCTGTAGTCCATGGAGTTGCAAAGACTCAGACATGACTTAGTGACTTAACAACAACAAATGTAAGTGGGGTGTTTTCCTGAGTTCTGTGAGCTGCTCTAACAAATTATTGAACCTGAAAGGGGGATTTGTAGGAACCCTCAACTTTGTAGCCCAAGGAACAGCAGTGTGGTTACCCAGAGCAGCTAGTCCTTGCAACTGCCTCTGAAGTGGGGGTAGACTTGTGGGACTGCACCCTTAGACCTGTGTAGTCTGTGCTGATTCCAGGTATTAACATCAGAATTGAATTGAATTGCAGGACACCCAGTTGATGTCTGGAGAGTCAGAGTATTGGTTAATGTGAAGGAAAAAACCCATACATTTGATGTCAGAAGTGTTGTGAGTAGAAACAGCATCAGGTCCCATTTATAACACTCTATAGAAATTTTCTGTCTAAAAATTTTCTATCTATGGGAAATACATGTAAAAGGAAGATTCTTTTAATCTTGTTAATAATCTTTAATTTATGTATTTGAAAACTGGGATTTTTATACTTATATTTTCTTGGAGCAGATCATATGTAATAATATGACAAGTAATAGCTGGAATTTATTAAGTGTTTGCTATGTGCCAGGCACATTGCCAAATGCTCTATATGAGTTTTTTCATGTAATCCTCACAGCAACTCCATATGAAAGGTATTAATAATTTTACAGATGAAAGAAGTAAGGCTCAGAGAGGTTAATAATTTGCCTTATATTAATTACTCAGTCAAAAAAGAGTGGAGCTGAAACTCTTAAGGAGAAATAGCATGTTTAAAATAAGCTGTCATATTTTCTCATTTTTACTTTTGGGGCTGTATACATTTAAAAGATGTGGATTATCAAAAGCCCACCAGAGGATTTTAGAGGAATAAAATGTATGCAGCAGCCAGATGCTAGATTATTAGAGAGGAAGATTGGTGGGGTGGGCAGTATATCCGTGTGACCACTAGGGAAGAATTCAGGAAGGAGCAGGGCTTCCTAAGTTTAGAACAGCCAGGAAGAAATTGACCACACAGAGTATATTTATTTGTTGAGCATTTTACTTATTGCTTTGTATGTCCTTTACTTGTTTTATTTCATTTGTAGCTTGTGTTCCTAGAGGCTGATTGTCTTGATCTAAATTGCTTTGTACACCAACCAGCACAGTTTCTTGATGATGAAGGTCATACAACACAATGGTTATGGGCATACTTTTTGCATCTGGGCTTGATTCTTATGGCCTACTTTTACCACCTGGGCATCCTTTGTCATAAAAATTTACCATTTAGAGCCTCAATTTTCCTCTTTATAATTTGGGGAAAGTTGTTGCATCTACTTCATAAGTTTATGAGACAGAGGATGTAGGGGCTCCTCCAGGTACCTGACATGTAGTAATGTCTATAAAAAGCATTTAATGCTATGGCTGCCCCTACTGATACTTCTGTAACTAACTAAAGTGGTCCATTTAAAATAATTGATATGTCAGGGTTTAAGAATTTACAGTGTTTCTTAGGATTTGTGACCTTGGAAAGCTGGAGGAAAGAATATTGAATTTCCTTTACTTAGAGGGAGCAGGTGTTTGAACACAGTAACCACATTGTCTGCTGTTCTTAAATTTCCCTTACATCTGATCTAGAGAAGCATTGAAGCAGAGCTGCATAAAGGTGAGGGCAGATTATAGAACAGGCCGTCACTAGTACTTAGAGTTGGATATTGGCTCTAATTGGCCCCACAGGGGCCACTTTCCATAAACGTGGTATTGAAATAGCCGTGCATATTCTGTCCCCTGCCATCTGCCACCAGAGGGTGTGTACTTCATTCTAGCAGAAGATGAGAAGAATTTGGACCCAGAATCCACTAAATGCAGTTGGAAAGTGTATATTGAGAGAGTCAAGAAGACAAGATAGAGTGGCTTGGTATGGGGTAGCTACATTTCAAGTTAGAGAAGATTTTTTAGGAAAATTCAAAGTAGTGAAAGTGTTAGTCACTCAACCATACCCAACTCTTTGTGACATCATGGACTGTAGCCTGACAGGCTCCTCTGGAATTCTCCAGGCAAGGAACTGGAGTGGGTAGCCATTCTCTTCTCCAGGGATCTTCTTGACCCAGGCATTGAACCTGAGTCTCCTGCACTGGAGGCAGATTCTTTACTGTATGAACCACCAGCAAAGTCCAAGGAAAATTAACATGGGCTAAAGTAACCTGAGTTTAAATCATGCCATCAAATGTAGATTTATGGTGATGCATAATATGCAAAAAATGAGTTACCAAGTGTGCCACATACCCTACATAATCTGACCCCATCCTCATCCCCCACAACACTGATCCCACACAAACCCTGCTTTTAGTTTATTCAAAAAACTCTTTCCCACCTCAGGTTCTTTGCATATATTGTTCTCTCTGCCTTGAAGCTTAACCTCCAACTCTTCCCTTGGCTACTCCTCTTGCTCATTCTTTAGGGTTCAACTCAAACATTAGTTCAAAGAAGTGTGTGTGTGTGTGTGTGTGTGTGTGTGTGTGTGTGTGTGTGTTTAGTCATGTCCAACTCTTTATGACCCCATGGACTGTAGCCCACCAGGCTTCTCTGTCCATGGAATTTCCCAGGCAAGAATACTGGAATCAGTTGCCATTTCCTTCTCCAGGGAATCTTCCCCATCCAGGGATCAAACCCATGTCTCCTGTGTCTCCTGCATTGGCAGGCAGATTCTTATCACTGAGCCACCTGGGAAGCCCAAAGACATTGATCTCAAACATAATTTAGGTTTCTATTCTTGTAATGGTTATTTCTGATAAAATAATAAAAATTAGGCTGAAAAAGGAGTTCATTGGTCTCTGAACCAGAAAGTGCAGGGATGGATCTGGAGTTTCAAGCTTGACTGGGTCTAGAGAGTTAAAAACACAGCCTCTTAGATTCTGGCAAATACTTGTCTAACGTTAATTGTCACCAATGACTAAATGGGCTGTGGGTTGTGCTTTCTTCTCGTCAAAGCCAATCCCCCGATGCAGGGTCTTTCCCTCCTTTAACTTCTAATGGTTCCTTGTCTTTCTACCATAATTAATTGGGTATATGGCCACTTCTAAGGTTTGCCACAATGAACAGAGGAATTTTCCTCAGAGCCTTCAATTGTATGTGACAAACCCAATTTGAACAAGCTTAAGGGAAAATAAAGGGTTGATTGGCTCTGATAACTGGGAAGGATGAAGGTACAGATCACAGAATTAAAGAAAGAACTGCAGGATCCAGGAACTTGAGAATCAGGGCATAACTTCACTCAGATTTTCTCTTTGTTCATCTCTCATTTCTGCCTGTCTTTGTTTTCATTCTGCTTTCATATCTCAGGCTTCATGTCTTAGCTATCCTAATGTAAAAAAAACTTTGCTTCTTTGTCCTAAAAGACCTTATTTGTCATTCCAAGAGAAGGATTCAGTTGGCCCTATTTGGTCATGGGTCCACTACTGGCTTTCTCATACTGTTCATGTTCATGGGGTTCTCGAGGCACGGATACTGGAGTAATTTGCCATTCCCTTCTCTGGTGGACCACATTTTATCGGAACTCTCCACTATGACTCATCCATTTTGATGGCCCTGCACGGCATGGCTCATAGATTCTTTAAGTTTCACAAGGATCTTCACCACAACAAGGCTGTGATCGATGAAGGACAGAGGATGAGATAGTTAGATAGCATTACCAACTCGGTGGACATGAATTTGAGCAAACTTTGGGAAATAGTGAAGGAGAGGAAAATCTGGCATGCCTCAGCCTATGGGGTAACAAGGAATCAGACATGACTTAGCAGCTGAACAACAACAACTGCTGTTGGACTCATCATATGGGAGTGGGCAATGCTGACACTAGTGGTACTTGTTAACCATGGTACTGGTTAACTGTGGTATTTATGCTGACTGGTGGTGCCCTTGCTATGCTGATTGTGCTGTGCTGATTGTGAAATACTTTGAGGAGCATCCTTAGAAACAAGGTATTCTCTCTGCTGGGTTATCTGTCTATCTCTGTGAGCCCAGGTTGAGGGTGGTGGTACACATGGCATGATTTGTTATAAAAATAAGGGATAGGAGAAATAGGCTAGGGAGCCCAAAGCTATTGTCACTGTAATATGACTCAAACATTAGGTCAACATCAAACAGCCAATAGTTAGGCAGCTTATATCTAAGTACCCCATCTAGGTCATCTGTTGATACTTGTAAGGCTAAGTTCTTGCTTTTCCTCCCCCTTCCAGGTCTTTCCTGATGTCAGGCTCTGCTTTGCTTTCTGATAGAAACTGTTTTCTTGTCAGTCTTGTGGCATGAGCCCTCTGTCTCTGTCTCTAGGAATCATGACTGTCTTTTCTCCTAATTATGAACATGTGGTCCCCACACTATTCCCCCTCAACTGAATTCTTGTCCGTTTTCATCAGCCCTCACCACTGCTCACTCCCCATCCTTTTTTTTTTTTTTTTTGATCTACCCTTGATTATTTCTCCCTCCCCCACCCGGCCCCCATTCTTTTTTGCTTGCTTTTTACCTTTAATGCTCTTCTGTATTAGTCTGTTCCTGACAGAAGGAATGGCTGAAGGGATTATGACATGTGCCTAGTAGATGGAAGAAATGAAGGGGCAGAGAATTTAAGGTGATTTATTTGTTCCAGGTCACACAACTGGTAGTTGGCAGATTAGCAGTTTTTGTTCAGAGCCTTCTGACACCACAGCTTAGGATCTTTCCTCTTCCTCAAGTTCTCTCACAGTGCTTGGTCATTTTATTTAACTATATAGTCACCCTCCCAATGAATTATCATAATTTGGAAAGGGAGATTATCTGTGATAGTGATTTAGGGATAATTTTGGAGTGCTGAATCTTGAGGTGAGTCTGGAGTAAAATTCAGGGTTTTGATAGCATAGCAGGAAGGAAGGCCATTCCAGGGTAAAGGAGGCCACCTGAGTAAAGCAGCTGAAAAAGAAGTGCCTTCTGTCCTGTGTCAGAAAAACAGCCTGGGGGTAGTGATAGGAAGAACAGTAGCCTCAAGGAATGTGATGATGAAAAACCGGTGGGCAAAGTGAGCAGCTGCCCTGCTCCAGGCATTTTTCTGAGCACTTTCATGCATTATCTTGTTTAAAACTTAAGGTAGCCCCCTGAGCTGTCTCAATTTTCTTGCTGAGGAAATGGAGGGACAAAGAAGGTAATTAACTTGCCTGAATCACAAAGCTAGTAAGAAGCAAAGTTTGTACACAGACTTGAACCTGTTTGATCCTGATGTCTATTCTCTTTAACAAGTCTTTGCTGCTAGAGGGTGTGGCAGGAATTTGATAAGAAGTCAAAACAAGTAGTCCTGGAAATCTGTCCAGAGATTTGACAGAGAACTGATGCCATGAGTAAAAATCGTTCTGTTTGTCGGTATTTTTATTTTAAAAAGGTGTATCTTTATTAGATTTGAGCTTGAATAATGAATTCAGAAATATTGTGCAATCTACCTGTCAAAGATTCAGGCAGTATAGTGTGGGCTTCCCTGGTGTCTCAGAAGGTAAAGAAGCTGCCTGCAATGCAGAAGACCTGGGTTGGATCTCTGCGTTGGGAAGATCCCCTGGAGGAAGGCTTGGCAACCCACTCCAGTATTCAGATTTGAGCTTTAATAATGAATTCAGAAATCTTGTGCAGTCTACTTGTCAAAGAATCAGACAATACAGAATCAGAAGCAAATGTGGAACTTTTCTTTTACCATTAGTGTCCCTTCATTCTGTGCAGAGTATTTTGTATTTTATCTCTCTGTGCTGCAGTGTGGGGAGCAATTCTGTCACTAACTTGCCCAGGAACCTAGGCACATCATTTTTTAAAAAAATCTCTGTAGCCCATTTCTCCATCTGTAGCTTGATCTTTTTGCTTACCACGCTTCCAGACTTAAGTTTCTCTGAATCTCTCTTTTCCTGCCCAGCAGCAGTGACTCAGGAATCCTGTGGGTAAAGTGTATCATGTTCTATATAATGAGCCCTTCCTTCTGTTCTGTCTGCTAGTTCTCCTTTTCACAGTGAACCTTGATGGGTTGAGGCAGAAGAACTGAGTTTAGAAATGAGCTCCTACCCCTTGGAGGTGCCCTCTGTGTGAGGAGATGAACGTGACAGGCACTCTGGAGAGAGCTAGGAGCAAGGTGGCGGGCCGCCGGAGAGGGGGCAGTGCTACTGCCTGCCTGACTCACAACCTAACCCTGAACACTGGTGGCCATGTGTCCTGCCAGGGTTTGAGATAATCACTGAAGCTCCCGGTGTTCACTGACAGTGATCAGATACTAGTGTGCGTGAAAAAGCTTAACTACCTGGTACCTCCCTCACAAGAAAAAACTGTGAACAGTATCTTGTGCTTGGTGTTAAAATAGCAACAGACTCAACAAAATATGTATAGTCATTTAGCAGAGTGACCACTTGTGGCCTGAGGGTAGAGATGGTCAGAGAAGACTTCCCAGAGGCAATGAGATTCCAAGGATAAAGGAACTAAAAATTTACTACATGTTTATTGTAGAAAGCTTAGATAATTTTAAAAAAACCATTAAAGACAAAATGATCTATTATACCACCAAAGATAATTGCTATTAGTATTTTGGTATATGTCTTTCTAGTTTGCTATTATTGCATTCTATAATCAAAATGAAATCTTATTACACATGCTGTTTTGCAACTTTAATTTTTAGCAATATATGACGTTTTTCTATGTCAATAAATCTTTAAGCACATGAAATTTTTACAATGGAGAGGCTTTTTTCTTACTATAAAAGTGTAATGCAAAAAAAAAAAAAAATCAACAACTATATGACATTACAAGGAAGAGAAAAAAAAAAAGCACATAATCTTACCCATGGCAATTGCTGCAATTAACATTTGAGTGTAACTACTTCCTGACTTTTATCCAAAGAAGTTGTGTATGTATATAAAATTCATAGATATAATATATACTAAATTTTATTCCTATCCATATTTGATTAATCTCTTTCATCTGCCTTCCAGCCATATTATAAGCATCATAAACCAAACATTGTCTTTCTCATTCACCAGTTTATTCCTAGTTCCTTGCATATTGCCCAGCACGTAATAGGCAATTAGTAAATATTTATCAAATGAATGAACGAGTTAATGGTAACTCCATATTGTGGTGAATCTTGAATGAGGAGATAATGTGTGCTGTCTAATCCCTGAGAAATGAGCAGAGCATTCAGAACTATGGACATCAGGACATCAGGACATTTCCTTGTATATGTTCAACATCCTTGCATTGTTTTTAAAAGCCAGAGTAAAAAAATAAACATAAACCAAGCCAAACCCAAACTTGCTGCCTTTAGCTTGATGAAAATTTGACTTTGAGTAATAAGACTCATGGCAAGTTAAATCCCGTCCTTCTCTCACTGCCTACATCTCTCTGGCTAGCTTTAGGAAGGCAAGGAACATGTCTTGTTCATCTTTGTACTGCTCATGCAGTGCCACAGTGCTGCGCTTGGCATCAGCACACCTTTCTTGGTGAGTGTGAAGGTACAAGGAGGAAGGCAAGGAAAGATTATTCACAGAGAGACCTGCGGTGAATAAAAAGCATACAACACTCTTCTGATGTGACCAGATGCTAAGACGACTGCTTATTTCATCAGGATTCCTTTCCCTCATCTAGTTTTGCTACACCTGATTAAAGAAGTTGCAGTGAGAAATATGTGTGGGCAGACAGTTAAGAAGCTAAACCAACTTTATTATAGCTCCACTGCTGTTAGCATAAGACTCTAGTGCACATTCTGAGAGGCATTTTAAATGCTCTGAACTTAAATGAACCAAAGAGTAATTTGGATCCAGAGATTTTAAATGTTCATGTTGCTGCGATCCAGAGAGGTCAACATGTAGAATTGTATAGTATTTGTTTGACGGGACCTTGGATAACCATTGGCGCAGTCTTCTCATTTTACAGATGAAGAAGCTGAGCTCCAAAGGGAGAGTTGAATTACTCAAGGTCCTGCAGCAAGGCAGTGGAAAAGCTGGAACTAGAACTCAGGCATTCTGAGTTCCAGGTTCATGTGATTTCTGACTATTTGCTGTGAGAAAGATAAAAACTCAAAACATCCAAGAACAACTTGTGACCACAATTTGAGTGTGTTTTATATATAGGTAGAGAGAAAGGAGGCAAGAAAGAAAAGGAGGTAAGTGAGGACAAGGGACAAAGGAAACAAATGAAAAATTGAGAGCTTTTCTAGGTAATGCATTCTGTGGTTTCAGCTCCTAGGGAACAAAGTGTGAGTCATATAAAAGGATTTGTAAAGTGATGCTCTCATGAACTTCTCCAGTGTGGACAGAAAGCAGAGGGTTGTAGTTTTAAAAATGAATTTGAAGTGCTTTGGATATCAGCAACAGAAGCTCACTATTGAATCTAAATGAATTTAGCAAAGGAACTCAGTTTTAGTCACAGGAGACTAATGAAGCCATCTTGCATGAAGAGTATCACACAAGGGGGAGATGAGCTGAACGGGGGCACAGTGCAAGATGCTCAAAGAATCCACTTGGCCTCAGTAGTGGGCAGTGGAGCCTTGGTGAAATGGAAGATTTAGTAAAAGATGAAGAGAGGAAATTTTAGTGATTTCTGTAATGCTCCTTACAATTTTTCTTTCTATTCCTATGCTTACCCTTCCCTCCCATCCTACTCCTCAAACTGTACTGCTGCAGTAATCTCAGTCTCTTTCCTTTCCAGAATAAGTCTAAACACTGCTTCCAAGGTTTATCTTTTTATAATAACCCTTTGGTGATCTAGTTTCTGGCTCAAAACACCTCAGGGTTTTCCTTGCTGAAAGCAGTGGCTCTCAACTTGTTACCAACAACACATGAGGGCCCTTGTTAGAAACGCACATTCCCAAACACACTCCCCAGAAAATCTGATCCCATGGATCTAGCATGATGCTGGAGAATTTATATTTTTCCAAGTGTGTTTCTGAGGCAGGTACCTTAGTTACAATACTGAGAGAAATTTACTTACATGGTCAAGTCCAGCGCTTTAGCCAGAGGGCTGACCTTTGATGGTGGAAATTCAGTTCTAGGGCAGGTAAAAGAGGGGGAAGAGTGGTTTGGGGAGACTGGTCTCCAAAATATCCATAGGGATGAGATACATTGGTGACCATGATTACGGGAGAATTTGCATCATATGGATGGAAAGGAATTTGTTAAATCATGCCATCTGTTTTTTGACTTAAGCCTGCCAGATATCTGGCATAGTGAAAAGTCTGGAATGAGGGCAGAAGACATAGGTGTACCACTTAACTTCCCTGGGCCTCAGCTTTCTCGTCCATAAAGTGGGAATGTAAAAATGCCTTCCCCTCTCATTATTATAAATATCAAATGTGTGAAAATGCTTTGAAACTTGGAAAGTGTTGAATAACATGAGGTGATTATTTATATTAATAATCTGTTCTCTTTACCCTCTGTTCTCTTCACCTTTGCCAAATGACAAAAAAGAGCTTGCTCAGGGGAGTAATTGTGGTTAAATACTCTAGGCTAAGCCTGTGGAGGGAGTGCGTGTTATTGACATAAATCCTGCTACAGTTATTTTCAGGAGAAAAGGTATAAGTCCTATAGCAGCCAGAAGAATGTTTTTGATTACCCCATGGATTTGGGTAGCTTGGAGATCTGCTGTAGAGCTGGAATCTGACTTACTCTGTGAGCATGAATTTGGCTGAGTTTAGCAGTGAGAAAAGCTTAAGAAAACCCACACATGCTGAAACCCAAAAGGCTAATGAGGAGAATAAACAGCTTGTGTAATTAGACCTTGTGCATTTCCCTAAAAAGGAATCATGAAATATGAACAAAATGTTGTCTCTGAAGGCTTCATGGTTACTTGGTCTAGTTTTCAATTTGGAAACTATGCTCATTGCCTGCAGGAATTTAAGAGCAATAGGCTGCTGGCTGTTTAGTGCATTGATGCCCTCGCATGGATTCTGACACTTGACGTCCTGGCCTTGGCCCCGCTCACAGCGGCAGGGCACTCATGCAGGCCCAGTTTTGCTCTGTTCTGAGCACTCACAGCTTAGCGACCTTAGGTGGCTTTATGTTGTGACTTCTTGATGAGCTAAAGTCTTTGGGGATTTTGGTTTCAAACATGTTTATTCTTCCCTGTGTGTCTTGTCCACAGAAAACTATGAAATGCTTTGTTTTAAATAAATTCTACTGTTTTTCTCAGAGTCCTGGTGTTTTCAGTAAAAAGGACACAATGCCCTTACCCACCCAGGTTTGTCAGATCTTTCGATTTTGCCACTTTTGCTCTGTGTCTTTTGTTATATAATAAATATCTTTATTTTTAAAACAAATAAAATGGAGATGCAGTTCAAGCTCCTGTGAAATCCCCCCCACCCCATTCTTGTTTCTCTTCCTCTCTTCCCAGAAGTGACCACTGTGCTGAATGAAGCAAGCAACATGAGGTTCAACTGAATGTTTTGACCAAGTAATAACATTTCAAAATGAAGTTCCCATCCCTTGTGGAAATGTGAAAGGTGTCCCAAATCAGGCCCTAGGAAAGTCATGAAATTTTGTTTCTTCTAAATAATTTTCTCAGCTGGTATAAACCTTTAAAACTTTCCCTGCTGAATTTCATTAGTAGTACCTCTCTTGACATTACATGGTTCAAACTTCAAAATTGTTTCCAAATGATATATATTGAGGCTTCTTTCATCTACTTTGGTCCCCTCATTCCAAACCTTGTGGTTAATAATTTTTATTAGTTTCTTGTTTGTACTTCTAGTGTTTTTATTTTATACACAAAAAAGTGTGAATATACATTCTTATTTTCCTGCTTTCTTTTCTCTGAACATTATATTCTATGTTCATTGTTTTACATCATTTTTTCCAGTTAGTAATATATCCTGGAGGTCTGTACTGCAGCATCCCCCTTCTCTCTCTCTTTTTATACCATGTTGTATTTTAAGGTTGTATAACATTTCATCCATCACATATTAATACATAGGACTTTATTTATTTTACAATGGCATGGTATTTAATTGCATGGATAGAAAATATTTATCCTAAATGACAACTGGACTTTCTTTTTCTATTGCTTTGTGAGTTTCTTCTTCCTTTTCCTTTTTTTTAAAAAATCTTTTTATTGAAGGATAGTTGCTTTACAGAATTTTGTTTTCTGTCAAACCTCAGCATGAATCAGCCATAGGCATACACACATCCCCTCCCTTCTGAACCCCGCTCCCGTCTCCCTCCCATCCCACCCTCCAGGCTGACACAGAGCCCCTGTGTGAGTTTCCTGAGCCACACAGCAGATTCCCGCTGGCTGTCTGTTTTACATATGGTGATGCAACTTTCCATGTTACTCTCTCTGTGCATCTCACCCTCTTCTCCCCTCTCCCCATGTCCATTAGTCTATTCTTGATGTTTATTTCTCCATTGCTGCCCTATAAATAAATTCCTCACAACCATTTTTCTAGATTCCATATATATTAAAATATTATATTTATCTTTTTCTTTCTGACTTACTTCACTTTGTATAATAGGTTCTAGGTTCATCCACCTGATTAGAACTGACTCAAATGTGTTCCTTTTTATGACTGAGTAATATTCCATTATGTATATGTGCACAGCTTCTTTATCCATTCATCCTTACTCAGGGGAGTTGGTGGCTAGGGTGGCAGGAGATATAGTGCTCTAGACGGGTATGGCAACCAGTATTGGCCAATACGCTCCAGTAGTCTTCCCTGGAGAACCCCCCTCCCTGACAGAGAAGCCTGGCAGGCCCCAGTCTACAGGGTTGCCAGGGGTTGGACTCTACCGAAGTGACCCTGCGCAGGTAGATGCAAGATTTTTTTTGCCTGTGGCAGCTCTGCCCTAGTGAGAGGTGAGCATGAAGATAGTGCAGCTGCTTGGCTTGTGGGGACCCTGGTGGTGCCAAGTGTGCAGGAACATGGACTGCCTCTGCTGCAGGAGTTATGGCCCCATCAGAGTCTTTCTCTGAGCCTCTTGTAGCTGGGGATCAGAACACCTCTTTGGCCAATCTTTCTCCTTAGCGCCACCCCTTCAGGCACTTAGAGGGCTCCCTTGCCTGCGGTCCTTCTCTGTTGTTCCGCATGTCAGGCACATAGAGGGGTCTCCCTGGCTGGGGTCTTATTCTGTAGATTGGTGGGTCAGGCACTTAAAGGGGCACCCTGGGTGGGGTCCTGCTCTGTAGTGCATCAGGTGTTTGATGGGCCAGCCTGTCTGTTGTTCAGCTGCCCATGCTGGCATGTGGGGAGAGAGAGGCTATGGTGATGGCTCCACCCCCTATGCGTGACTCAGCAGTAACGCCTTCCTTCCATGACTGCCCTGCTTTCCTCCACAGGTGTTTCCCATCACAATCTCCTCCCTCACATTCCCTCTATCTGTCTCTCCACAGTCAAAAGCAGCCCTCGCCCTGGGATTGCTCCACAATCCCTAAACTTCAGCTCCCAGCCACTGCGTCTTCCAGGGGACCTGCGACCCTGTCCAGGGTTTGTATGGCTGCGACAAGGACTGTCTGATTCCCATTCCATTTAGGCTGCCACAGATCAGCTGTTTCACTCTCAGCCTTAAATGTTCCTCCTCTGACTCAGACAATTGCTCAGATCTGGGAACAAACTCCTGCTTCGGTTTCCCCACCCTCCGAGAGCAAGTCCAGTCCTACTAATACTCCTGTTTTCCCCACCTGGTTCCTTTGTCCTACCAAGTTTTGCGTGGTTCTATATATTCCTTTCCTTTGGTCAGGTACTCCTGTCCACTCTCAGCTGGTGTTCTGCATGCACTTCTGTGTCTGAAGGTGTCTTCCTGATGTATCCATGGACAGAGACGTACTCCATGTCCACCTACTCCTCCGCCATCTTGTTCTCTTTCCTCTTCTTAATTTTTAGGATTTCCTTATAAATTAGGAATAACATTTTGTCTGTGCTATGAGTTATAACATTTTTTTCTCAGATTGTCATGTGTGGCAAAGTTCACTTTTACTCTTTTATCAGGGACCAAATTATTTTAAAACTGGAAGGATCTTAGAAATCTTCTACTCTTTCATTTTGCAATGAGGAAACTGGCTTATGATGCCTGAGTACTGAGGCCCAATTACCAGGTAAAAACAAAAGCTGAATTTGAATACCAGTCAATGCTTTGTCCACCATGGTCCCTGTGTATAATAAAGTAGTGCTTTTTATTATGGAGTGATTGACTTGTGTAAATTCCATGAAAGTAAAAATTTATGTTTTCTCAAAGACAGCTATATTCTCAAAGACAGCTATAGAGCTAACCATATCCTAGTTCCCCAATGATTTAGTTGAATCATCAAAAGAATAATATCCCATGAAGACGTGTCCAGGTGTAGATGGTTTAACTAGGGAACTTTATAAGATATTTTAAGAAAATACAATACTCATTCCACACAAACTTTTTCAGAAAATAGATGTGAGACCTTCTTAATTAATATAATTGAAGACGGTTATTACCATGATACCGAAGTCAGATAAAGCCATCAGAAGGAAAGAAAGCCATAGACCAGTATCTCTCATGAACATAGAAGAAATCAACCTTAACACAATAATGGCAACCTGAGTCTAGCAATGTGTCAATGTGTGAAAAGGGTTATCATCATCTAAATGGTACTTATTCTAGGAATGTAGGGTTAGTTTATTGCTTTCTTCTCCCTCAGTTATTCCCATTATGTGTTACACCTTTTATAGTTGTCCCACAGTTTTTGGATATTCTTCTCTGTTCTTTTTTGAGTCTTTTTTCCTCTTTGCTTTTCAGTTTTGGAAGTTTCTATTGTTATATCCTCAAGCTGGGAGATTCTTTCTTCATAAAATTAATAGCTGTGCCCAGTATAACTAATAAGCGCATGTAAGGCATTCTTTATTTCTATTACAGTGCTTTTGATCTTTAGTGTTTCTTATATATTCTTTCTTAGATTTCCCATCTCTCGGCTTTCATTATCCATCTGGTCTTGCATAATGTCTACTTTCTCCATTAAAACCCTTAGCGCATTAATCATAGGTTTTAAAAAAAATATTTTAATTCCAGCATTCCTGCTGCATCTTAATCTGGTTCTGATGTGTTTTCGCTATCTTCAAACTGTGTTTTTTACCATTCAGTATGACTTTTGTTTTTTGTGTGTAAGTGATTATGATATACTGGGTAAAAGGCAACTGTAGTAAGTAGGGCATTAATAATGTAGTGATACTGTGTGGAGAGAAGGGGAAATATTCTAGCCTGTGATTTGGGTTCAGTCTTTTGGGGAGCCCATGCCCCTGGATTGTGACTTCCGCAGTGCGGCCTAGTGCCTGCTACCTCACGTCTCCCTCTCCCACCACTTAGGTGGAATAGGATGGCCGGAGGGAGCTGGAGTTTGTGCTTCTCTTCTACCATGTAAGTTAGTCTCTGGTAAAATTGCTTATCCTGAAAGCAGGCCTTGTTAAGAAAAACAGAATGGGTGGATGTATTTAAAAATGATACCTTTTTCCCCTCCCCTGCCTGCTGGAAGCACAAGAGAATTTTTCTCTGATAGTCACATTGAAAATAGGATGAAGTTCTTACAGATAAAACTTAGAAAAGTGTGGCTCCTACCCCATGACTGGGTCCCCCTGGAGTTTGTGGTCTCTTAGACTTGTGCGCTGGAGAAGGCAATGGCACCCCACTCCAGTACTCTTGCCTGGAAATCCCATGGGCAGAGGAGCCTGATGGGCTGCAGTCCCTGGGGTCGCGAAGAGTCGGACACGACTGAGCGACTTCCCTTTCACTTTTCACTTTCATGCATTGGAGAAGGAAATGGCAGCCCACTCCAGTGTTCTTGCCTGTAGAATCCCAGGGACGGGGGAGCCTGGTGGGCTGCCGTCTATGGGGTCGCACAGAGTCGGACACGACTGAAGCGACTTAGCAGCAGCAGCAGCAGCAGACTTGTGCACACTGAACCACCAGCAGTTGTCAACTACAGTTCAAGTCGTCCTACCCTGGTGCTGCTTTCCATGGATGTTTCTGCACGCGGGTTTCTGCTCCAGTAAGTTGTAAGCTATATCTCTGTATCTGCCTGTCTTTCTCTCCAATTTTTAGACCAGCAGTTTGTCCTGTAGCTGATCTAAGGAGAACTGATGTTTTAACTCTTTCATCTTTTTACTTGTTGTTAGGATGAAGTGCTGACTTCTAAGTTTCTTACAATGCAAGGTGGTCCCAAAATTGATTTGTGTAATGTACCATGTTAACAGAAAAAAAGGGCAAAAACTACATGATTATCTCAGTAAACATGAAAAAAATTTTTTTAATATCCAACATGCATTCATGATAAAAGTTCTCAACAAATTAGGAAGAGATGAAAATTTTCTCATCCTGATAAAGAGCTACAGCTAACAACATGCTTAATATTAAAAGCTTGAATACTTTCTCTCCTTAATATTTGAACAAATATATGCTCTTGCCTCTTTTATTCAGCACTTCACTGAAGATTCTACTTGGTACAGTAAAGCAAGAATAAGAGATCACAAGTTACAAGATCAGTATTTAAAAATCAGTTAGTATTTTCTATATATATTAGCAATTCAGAATCCAAAAATAAAGTTAAGAAAATAATATTATTTATTATGTATTCAAAAAGAACAAAATACTTAGGTATAAATTTAACAAAAGGAGCAGAAGCTGTATGCTGAAAACTCTAAGACTTTGCTAACAGAAAGTAATGAGGACCTAAGTAAGTGAGGGATAGACTATGTTCATGGATTTGAAGACTCCATTTAGTTAAAATGGCAGTTCTTTTCTCAAACCGATCTATAGATTCAACAGAATCCCTATTAAATTCCCAGCAGGTTTTTTAATATAAATTGACAAGTTGATCCTAAAATTTAAATGAAAATTGAAAGTACCTAGAATAAACAAAGCAATTTTGAAAGGACAGTGTCAAAGGACTTGTGCTACCTAATTTTCAAAGCTTAGTATGAAGTCACAATAATCAAGACAATGTGGTGTTAGCATTAGACTATGAATCACTGGAACAAAACAGAGTCCACAAATAAACCCATACATGGCCCCTTGATTTTTTACAGACTTGCAGGTAATTCAGTGGGGTAAGAGAGTCTATTCAACAAATGGTGCTGGAACAATTGGATGTCTCTATGCAAAGCAAAAGTAAAACCAAAAACCCCTTGGACCCTTACTTCACATCATACACAAAGTTCTATTCAAAATGGATCATAGATCTAAATGTAAGAGATTAACATATCATATATCTAGAATTAAACAGGAGAGTAAACATTTATAACTTTGAATTTCTTAGGACACAAAAAACATGAACAACGAAAGATAAAATGTTTACGTTTCAAAAGACACCATTGAGAAAACAGAAAGACAAAGACAAGTAAAAAGAATGGAAAAAAATATTTTAAATTAGCTGATAAAGAATTTATATTCAGAGTATGAAGAAATCTTGTACAGCAAATAATCTGAAGGCACACAACACAATTAAAAATGGATAAAAATTTGAATAGACCCTTCAAAAAAAAGATCTGTGAATAGCAAATAAGCACATGAAAAGATGTTCAACATTGTTAGTCCTTAGGGAAATGCAGACTGAAATCCCACTGAGAATCCACTACACATCTCTAAAATACATGCTACCAGAAAAGACTGAGAATACTGTGTTACTGAGGATACACAGAAACTCTCATATGTTGCTGATGGATGTGGAAAATGATACAATCCCCTTTGAAAAATTGCCTAGCAGTTTCCTAAAAAGTTGAACTTACATTTATCAAATGACCCCAAAATTTTCCTTTCTAGGTAGGAATATGCCCAAGAGAAATGAAAAGACTTGTATGTAAATATTTGTCACACACAATATCTCTTTTTGGAATATTTGGAAGCAATCCAAATGTCCATCAACTGGGGAATAGGTAGACAACAGTTACATCTAAACAATGATAGATTGCCATTCAGCAGTAAAAAGGAGTGAATTACACATGTAACAACATGGATAAACTCCAAAAACATTGTAAGTGTAAAACAAACATGAGACTATATACTGTGTAATTGCATTTATGGGAAATTGCTAAAAAAGGCAAAACTATAGAGACAAGAAGCAGGTTGCCTGGAGCTGGGTGGGATTGGGAGTAGGGATTGACTGCAAATGTACACTAGGGGACTTTGGGGGAATGATGAAAGTGTTCTAAAGCTTGAGTGTAATGATGTTTACAACTGTGTAAATTTACTAAAAGCTATTTGATCTGTATACACCAAATGGGTAAATGTTACACTATTGTAAACTGTACTTTAGAAAGCTGTTAAAGAAGGAGAAATCTCTAAAGACGAAGTTGTATCACATGGTAATAGCTTGGAAGGTATCTTTCTTAAATGACTGTTTCTTGTTTCTTCCTTTAAAGTGAGTAGGGTTTTAATTGTTTTTGCTTTTTGAACAGGCTACTTCCTGGTGGCTCTCTGGAGGGATCATTCCCTAGAGCAGATGTACATTATAGCTCACACTGAGCCTCTTCGTCAGTAGAGACAGTTGCCAGCCAAGAGTGAGACTCAGCTGGAGAGGCTGAGTGAGGCTTCTGGGGTAGGCGCCCCTCAGGTTTTCCTCTAATTACTCCAGCTGAGCATACAAGAAGAAAGGCAAAGCCACGGGGAGGCATATTAATTAAAATGTCTCCTTTTTCAGTGGGCCACTGTGATTCTCCTAACTTTTAGGAGGTTACAGTTGTAGGTGTACAGTTTGTTATTTCCTTCCATTGCCAATATAATTGCAAGATGAAATAATCCCACATTTTAATATTCAGAAACAGTCACTTGGATAGATTAATAAGCAGGATATCTAATTACCAATTGGGGTCAGGTAAGAAAAAGAATCTAGTTTTTAAATGAGACTGTTTAGAATTGTCCTGAATGGTAATTTCCTTCCGGTGTCGTTTACTTGGACATAGCAGGAAAGATCTTAGTCCTTGAGCTTTTGGTGTCCAACTGCCTGTTATGTGAAAAAGCTCCACTCACTGGTTTTGTTACCGCTGTTTGCTTAGACCTTCACTGCCAATTAATAAGGAACAGGATAAACATGTCTCTTAGGGAATAAAGAGAAAATTTTACTTTGTTCTTATCTGCTGCCATTATTGAATACATTTTCCCTTTGACCAGTGCCCCCTTTCTCTTCTCATACAAAAAGCCTAAAACAAACAAAAAGATAAGAGCAATTTACTTAAACTAGTTGTTACTCAGAAGTGTTTTTGATTTGATGTTTTAATTTTAAGGTTGCTCTGTTCATTGTAAGACTAGAGGCTTGTATTTTCAGGGCCATATGCTGCTTTGGTCTCACGAATGGACACCCTGTGGATCTCAGCGGGAGTTAAAGCCGAGCTAGTTGCAGGATGGTGCTTTCTTTTTTTTTTTTTTATTATTATTATTATTTTTTTTCCCAGTGGGTTTTGTCATACATTGATATGAATCAGCCATGGATTTACATGTATTCCCAATCCCGATCCCCCCTCCCACCTCCCTCTCCACCCGATTCCTCTGGGTCTTCCCAGTGCACCAGGCCGGAGCACTTGTCTCGTGCATCCCACCTGGGCTGGTGATCTGTTTCACCATAGATAGTATACATGCTGTTCTTTTGAAATATCCCACCCTCACATTCTCCCACAAAGTTCAAAAGTCTGTTCTGTATTTCTGTGTCTCTTTTTCTGTTCTGCATATAGGGTTATCGTTATCACCTTTCTAAATTCCATATACATGTGTCAGTATGCTGTAATGTTCTTTATCTTTCTGGCTTACTTCACTCTGTATAAGGGGCTCCAGCTTCATCCATCTCATTAGGACTGGTTCAAATGAATTCTTTTTAATGGCTGAGTAATATTCCATGGTGTATATGTACCACAGCTTCCTTATCCATTCATCTGCTGATGGGCATCTAGGTTGCTTCCATGTCCTGGCTATTATAAACTATAAAACACTGATGAAAGAAATCAAAGAGGACACAAACAGATGGAGAAACATACCGTGTTCATGGATTGGAAGAATTAATATTGTCAAAATGGCTATTCTACCCAAAGCAGTCTATAGATTCAATGCAATCCCTATCAAGCTACCAACGGTATTTTTCACAGAACTAGACCAAAGAATTTCACAATTTGTATGGAAATACAAAAAACCTCGAATAGCCAAAGTAATCTTGAGAAAGAAGAATGGAACTGGAGGAATCAACCTGCCTGACTTCAGACTCTACTACAAAGCCACAGTCATCAAGACAGTATGGTACTGGCACAAAGACAGAAATATAGATCAATGGAACAGAATAGAAAGCCCAGAGATAAATCCACGAACCTATGGACACCTTATCTTTGACAAAGGAGGCAAGGATATACAATGGAAAAAAGACAACCTCTTTAACAAGTGGTGCTGGGAAAACTGGTCAACCACTTGTAAAAGAATGAAACTAGAACACTGTCTAACACCATACACAAAAATAAACTCAAAATGGATTAAAGATCTAAATGTAAGACCAGAAACTATAAAACTCCTAGAGGAGAACATAGGCAAAACACTCTCCGACATAAATCAAAGCAAGATCCTCTATGACCCACCTCCCAGAATATTGGAAATAAAAGCAAAACTAAACAAATGGGACCTAATGAAACTTAAAAGCTTTTGCACTACAAAGGAAACTATAAGTAAGGTGAAAAGACAGCCCTCAGATTGGGAGAAAATAATAGCAAATGAAGAAACAGACAAAGGATTAATCTCAAAAATATACAAGCAACTCCTGAAGCTCAATTCCAGAAAAATAAATGACCCAATCAAAAAATGGGCCAAAGAACTAAACAGACATTTCTCCAAAGAAGACATACAGATGGCTAACAAACACATGAAAAGATGCTCAACATCACTCATTATTAGAGAAATGCAAATCAAAACCACAATGAGGTACCATTACACGCCAGTCAGGATGGCTGCTATCCAAAAGTCTACAAGCAATAAATGCTGGAGAGGGTGTGGAGAAAAGGGAACCCTCTTACACTGTTGGTGGGAATGCAAACTAGTACAGCCGCTTTGGAAAACAGTGTGGAGATTTCTTAAAAAACTGGACATAGAACTGCCATATGACCCAGCAATCCCACTTCTGGGCATACACACTGAGGAAACCAGATCTGAAAGAGACACGTGCACCCCAATGTTCATCGCAGGATGGTGCTTTCTTCCTTTTGTTGCACAAGGAATTTTTCACTTGATTTTTTCGAAGAGTGTAATCTTCATGTATTAAGGGCACTAGTTTGGCATGTATGTTTACTGACATGTTTGGCTTAAATGTTTACTGACATGCTAGACTAGACAATAGCAATTGTTTTATAGGCATTTCTTAGTTCACTTGCCAGGACTAGACCTGTTAAAGATTCTTCCATAAGAGTGGCTTTCCCATCCCCTTGTTGGGCAATTACGTTCAGTTTCTTGAATCTAAATATTGTCTGTCCTATTCTCAGAAGAGTGGGATGTTCCTTTCTCTATACTAGGAGCTCATTTCTTCTGTAACAACCTTTCCTTAGTCAATGTGTCCACCTGTCATGCCCTCTGATCTCCAAACCTTATCTATTCAGAACACAGTTCAAAGTTTAATCTCCTTTATGAAATCATCCGCTGGATCATTGAAAAAGCAAGAGAGTTCCAGAAAAACATCTATTTCTGCTTTATTGAGTATGCCAAAGCCTTTGACTGTGTGGATCACAATAAACTGTGGAAAATTCTTCAAGAGATGGGAATACCAGACCACCTGACCTGCCTCTTGAGAAATCTATATGCACGTCAGGAAGCAACAGTTAGAACTGGACATGGAACAACAGACTGGTTCCAAATCGGGAATGGAGTATGTCAAGGCTGTATATTCTCACCCTGCTTATTTAACTTATACACAGAGTACATCATGAGAAATGCTGGGCTGGATGAAGCACAAGCAGGAATCAAGATTACTGGGAGAAATATCAACAACCTCAGATATGCAGATAACATCACCCTTATGGCAGAAAGTAAAGAGGAATTAAAGAGCCTTTTGATGAAAGTGAAAGAGGAGAGTGAAAAAGTTGGCTTAAAGCTCAACATTCAGAAAACTAAGATCATGGCATCCGGTCTCATCACTTCATGGCAAATAGATGGGGAAACAGTGGAAACAGTGGCTGACTTTATTTTTGGGACTCCAAAATCATTTCAGATGGTGACTGCAGCCATGAAATAAAAGGAAGCTTATTCCTTGGAAGAAAAGTTATGACCAACCTAGATAGTATATTAAAAAGCAGAGACATTACTTTGCCAACAAAGGTCCATCTAGTCAAGGCTATGGTTTTTCCAGTAGTCATGTGTGGATGTGAGAGTTGGACTATAAAGAAAGCTGAGCACTGAAGAATTGATGCTTTTGAACTGTGGTGCTGGAGAAGACTCTTGAGAGTCCCTTGGACTGCAAGGAGTTCCAACCAGTCCATCCTAAAAGAAATCAGTCCTGAGTGTTCATTGGAAGGACTGATGTTGAAGCTGAAACTCCAATACTTTGGCCATTTGATGCGAAGAGCTGACTCATTTGAAAAGACCCTGATGGTGGGAAAGATTGAAGGCAGGAGGAAAAGGGGACGACGGAGGATGAGATGGTTGGATGGCATCACCAACTCAATGGACATGAGTTTGGGAGTTGGTGATGGACAGGGCTGCAGTCCATGGGGTCACAAAGAGCTAGACATGACTGAGTGAATGAACTGAACTGACTGACTGGTGAAATCATGTCCCTTTGGCTCAGAGCACACTTCTCTCTCTTTTCTGAACTCCTGAGCCTTTATTTTCCCCATTGAACTCATTTCCAAATTATGGCAAGCGCTGATGTTTGGTTCACCAACTGTTTTCTCTCTGTAGACGATACTCACTTAGAACGCCCACGTGTACCTCAGTTAAGGCCGAGGTGGTGGCAGTCTGCTGTAGGGTCTCTGGGAAGATTTGTTTTTCTTATGTAGGGGACAGGCTGCCAAGTGTTGAGGTGGTCAATTAGGACAATGAGCCATTCTGAAAGTGTCAGTTAAGTCTTTATTTATCGTGACAGTGCAAGCAAGTGGCAAAAAGTGGCTCTGGCTCCCAGGTGCTCCATGTTTCCCTACGGAGCAGTGCCTAACAAGGGTCAGAGACATGTGGTGCAGAGGAGGGGAAATGTTTCATTGCTGAGGAGCAGAGGGCGGTTGTCTTTTCATCGATCTGGGGGATATGGTAGAGGGAGGGGGGAAAGGGTAAGGAGTAGAAAAGTACTACTCATCATGGAGAAAATGCCTTAATCCAGTCCCAGTAATGAGGTTGGTGGAGGTGTCTGAAGTGCCTCAGCCAAGGCCTCTGATAAGGGGACCTCTGAAGAGAAATGCCTGGGCTAGATGTGTGTATACTGATATGTGTATGAGCATGGCTGGCTCAGATGGGTGGAGTAGAGGTGGGTTTCCTTGATGGTAACTCTCTCCAGAAAATTGTAGTGCATTAGTGATAAACAGGTCTGGTGTGGGGAGGGCAGCTTTCCACTGTGAGGTCTGTCAGGCAAAGCCTTGCAATTGCCTGTGGTGGGCCTGGATGATTACACACAGACTTTTTGATCTAGAGATGGACTCTTCAGTAGGTTCCACATCTTCTCCTTTTAATTTTTTTAAGCTGGAATGTGACCTAGTGGTTGAAATTGTAGCAGCCACCCTGTGTCCATGAGGGAAATATGAAGGGAATTCAAAGACTCTGGAGTCAACTAAACCGGAAACAAGAATAGCATGCATTTGGACTTCCTCTTATGTGGGGAAAAATAAGCTTCTAATATTTAAGCCACCATAGTCATGTTTTCAGCTCTGTGTAGCCTAAAATATTCCTAACTGGTACGTCATTTAATCATGCAGTGTTTTTTACTGTTCCATAACTGATATTGATCTAAATTATTATATATCACTTGAGAAACCTCAAAGGAACAATCTCAGCTCTCCTCTGCTACTGTAGTACTATTTTTTGATTCTTATTGCAATTCAGAGTTGATGGTAGGTACACATTTAAGTTGTCAGTGTTTCTTTTTTTATAGCTAAGTCACCAGAGATGAAAACCATATAATTCTTAATTTATTTGTTGCCACTCATAGAAGAGTGATGCTGACAAAACTCCTAGCATCAACTGCCTAGAAATTGAAGACCTGAGTCTGGGTCCCAGTAGTAGTTTCTGATTAAAGAAAGCCCCAGGTAAAGGTCACTTGCGTTTGAAATATTCAGCACTGTTGTCCATGATAGGTTTAGATCCTTGTCTACTTGTTGGGCTTCCCTTGTGGCTCAGCTGGTAAAGAATCTGCCTGCAATGCGGAGACCTGTGTTCGATCGCTGGGTTGGGAAGATACCCCTGGAGAAGCGAAAGGCCAACTACTCCATTTCTGGCCTGGAGAATTCCATGGACTGTATAGTCTGGGGTCACAAAGAGTCGGACATGACTGAGTGACTTTCACTTCATTTCACTTCACTACTTGTTACTACTATTGCCTAGATGTAAACAAAAGCCTGGGATCATATATAGGATGATTTTAGTAAAAAATACTTTGTGATCTCTCTAAATGATTCCATGTAGATGTAGACCAATTTCATTTTTTATAAGCTGCTACTCTAGGTTTCTCAGGACAGTGTTTTTCAGGAGTATGTGGGTCATAGACACAGCTCTTGTCTTACTGGGCAACATTATGTAAGTTTCATCAGTTAGTGAATAAGTTTCTTAGGAACCTTGAATAAACCGTGATTTTATTGACCCTGTATCAGTCCTAGGCTTATGTACAGCAGTAGGTTATGCTCTCAATACAGAATCCTAGATATTAACACTTATGTGAGACTTACAACACCACTGCCCAGATTCCAGGTCATTGGCATGAGTAAGTTTCTTGGTAGATTAGATAGTATCTTAAAGGAGACAAAATATAATGTATTTTAAATTCTGCCCCTTAAGGTGTATCTTAATGACTTGATATTATTCCTGGATGAGCCAAATTCATGCATCCCTGCTATAGGGATCAGGCAGATAAACCTTTGCCTAAATGCTGATGATATAGTTTATTTTCTCAAATTTGGAGTAGCCTCCACAAACAATGGCTCTTTGATCTAATGACTTTAAATCAGTTACTTCAAAACCCAAGTCACCAGTTTTGACAGAGTTCTGCAAGCATTTAATTGGTCACAACTAAGAACCCTATATAGAAAGTTAACTTGTTTACTTACCACTAGGTTTTCTTAAGAGTTAAGCAGTAAATAATACTGTTTTCAATTCAACATTGTTGCTACATGGACACTGCATTGAGATAATTAACATCTCCATTTGTAGTTGTCACAGGCATATTATATAGCACAGAATAATTCTGATAATGATGATAAAAGAGGTACAATTGATTGAATGTTTGTTGTGGAGGGCATTGTGCTAAACAGTTATATGCAGTTTCTCTTTTAATTCTCACTACAACCTGATAAAGTCAGTAAAACTTTGGGGTTTATTATAAATTGTAGTAAATTCTGGGCTGTTTTCTGAGGAAAACCTTGTCCGCAAATATTACCTTGGCCCAACTCCATGTCAAAGTCAGTGGGCTTTTCTCCAGGCCCATGCCTGATTAGTAGGCTTCTTGACTTACATAACAAAATATTAAACCTGTTTTTTCTTGAATACCCACAGAACATGTGGTTCTGCCTTTAACCAGTAACTTGGACTTGAACTCTCATCTGCAGTCCTTGCTGGAAGCTTGACTGTTATAAACATTGTTCATGAAAGAGCACTCAAAGGGCATGTGGGCTCTCATATTCCCGAGTTGTCTTCACTGTCTGATATGTGGTAGCCATTAGTCTCATGTGCCTATTTGAATTTAAATAAAATAAAAATTAAACAAAATAAATATTCAGTTCCTTTGTCAAAACAACCATATTTCAAATGCTCAATAGCCATATGTGGCTGGAAGTTTTTGTAATGGACAGGATAAATATGGAACATTTTGGTCATTCAGAAAGTTTTATTGGGCAGTGCTGTGATAAACTATTAGGCTTTCACATCTGGACTGCATCTTCTTTAAAAAAATAGTTTTCATTAAATTGTGCTTTGATGTGTTGACAGTGGCATGCCATTGTGATCCATTCTAATAATGAGTATTGAGTTCTTATATGTCAGAAATGGTTTTAAACACTTTTTATGAATTAGGTCCGTTCTTTTAATAGTTTTTTAAGGTAGGGCATTATTATTATCTTCATTTTACAGAGCTTGGAGAGTTAAGCGACTTGCCTATAGTCACCCAGATGGTACAGGGCGGTGGTGGAATTTGAGTCCTGAAGTCTGGCTAAAAGCTTTGTTCTTCACCACCATACTGTGCTACCTCTGAAATCCTTATAAAGCTTTCTTGGATTTCATTCTTAGGATATAAGTAGTGACCTCATTATTTTTATCTCTTTATTTTTGTATCCCTATTCCTCTTGGCTGTAGCTCTTTATTTATTTAGTTTCTGTTATTATTATGCTGCAGTGCAATTCTGATGCCAAGCACCTAGTGTTAGCATGGACTCCACAAATTAAGGGCATGATTCCCTAAAAGATTACCTTCACTTCTAATACCAGCCACAATTTCAGAAGTCCTCAGACCAGTTGCACTTCTGACCAACTGGCTATAAATATGGGGGTTGCTTTAACTCTATTAGTCTGATAATTTGCTAGAATTACTTATAGAATTCTGGAAAGCATTGTACTTACAGCTTTATTATGAAAGTTGTCAATTAGAACCAGCCCAATAGACAATTAGGATGATACCTGGAAGGGAAGTAGAATACATCACCCTTCTCCAACACTTGATGCGTTCAGCAAGGAGGAAGCATAGCTGAGGCAGCTCTCATCCAGGCAGCTAGCTCGAGGCTGTGGAGCGCTGAGCCGCACGTCATGCCCTGCGCTGCTCAGGCTAGTGAACAATACAGTCAAGATGGCTAAAGGTGATCCCAAGAAACCAAAGGGCAAGATGTCTGCTTATGCCTTCTTTGTGCAGACATGCAGAGAGGAACATAAGAAAAACCCTGAGGTCCCTGTCAATTTTGCTGAATTTTCCCAGTAATGCTCCGAGAAGTGGAAGACCATGTCCGGGAAAGAGAAGTCTAAATTTGATGAAATGGCAGAGGCGGATAAAGTGCGCTATGATCAGGAAATGAAGGATTATGGACCAGCTAAGGGAGGCAAGAAGAAGGACCCTAATGCCCCCAAGAGACCACCATCTGCTCAGAATTCCACCCCAAGATCAAGTCTACAAACCCTGGCATCTCTATTGGAGATGTGGCAAAGAAGCTGGGCGAGATGTGGAATAACTTAAGTGACAGCAAGAAATAGCCATAAGTCAACGAGGCAGTGAAACTGAAGAAGAGGATGTCACAGACTGTAAGTCTAAAGGGAAGTCTGATGTCGTCAAGCGTCCAGCTAAAGTTGCCCAGAAAAGGTGAAAGAGGAAGATTAAGATGAAGAAGAGGAGGAGGAGGAAGAATTAAAAAAAAAAAAAAGAAAAAAAAAGAAAAAAACCTATTGATCTGTCTTATTGTGAATGCTTTAGAGTAGGGAGCGCTGTGACTCACACACCTCTCGCCCAGATGTGTCTGTTGCCCTCATTAGGTTTAATTACCTGGTTGGATCGTGATCACATCATGGTCTCTCAAAGTGCTCTAGTAATTATCAGTGGTTTACATGAAGTGGCCATGGGTGTCTGGAGCACCCAGAAACTGTGTCAAAGCTGTACATATTTCCAAACATTTTTAAAGCGAAAAAGCTCTCGTGTTCTCCTCACTTCATGCAATTTGCTGTTGGTGTGACAAGGCATTTAAAGACGTTTCTGGCATTTTTTTTTTAATTTTAAGGTAGTGTGTTAACTGTATGGTCATTGGCTAGAAATCCTGAGTTCTCAACTGTAATATCTATAGTTTGTAACAAGAACAAAGCAACTGAGACACACTCTTGACCATCCTTGCTTGGTGTGGAGGTTGTGGGGGCGTTGCCTTCTGGAGGGGCCATAGCTCAGGGCATGCACTGTGGGGCTGGACTTGCAGACACTGCAGTGGGCATCTGTCTAGCTTCGGGTTGTCTTGATTTTGTAGATAGCCACATAGCATCCTGCTGCCATTCTTAACTGTGGAGAAGGGGAGGTCAGCTGGCATGGTAAGTGTTTTGGATCCTTTTTAGTTGAAGTGTGGTAGTTTTAAACTCTTTGTTTTTTTAAACAAACCATAGAACTCTTCATTATCAGCAAAGCCAAGAGCCACTGCACCAGTGAAAGTTCAAGAACCTTCTGTACTAAACACAACCTGCAATGTTCTCTTATTTTTTTATTTTTTGTATGTTTAGAATGCTGAAATGTTTCTTAAGTTAAATAAACAGTACTACATTTAAAAAGAAAAGCATATCTGAGAGTGGGTGTCCATAGTTTTTATTGGGATTTTATTACAGTGGCATGATTAATTGAATCATTGGCCATGTGATTGAACTCAGTCTTTAGCATCCCCTCTCCTTCCTGGCTTCACGACCCAGATAATCACGATGGTATGATCACTCACCTAGAGCCAGACATCCTAGAATGTGAAGTTAAGTGGGCCTTAGGAAGCATCACTATGAACAAAGCTAGTGGAGGTGATGGAATTCCAGTTGAGCTATTTCAAATCCTGAAAGATGATGCTGTGAAGGTGCTGCACCGCAATATGCCAGCAAATTTGGAAAACTCAGCAGTGGCCACAGGACTGGAAAAGGTCCGTTTTCATTCCAATCCCAAAGAAAGGCAATGCCAAAGAATGCTCGAAATACCACACAGTTGCACTCATCTCACATGCTAGTAAAGTAATGCTCAAAATTCTCCAAGCCAGGCTTCAGCAATACATGAATCGTGAACTTCCAGATGTTCAAGCTGGTTTTAGAAAAGGCAGAGGAACCAGAGGTCAAATTGCCAACGTCCGCTGGATCATTGAAAAAGCAAGAGAGTTCCAGAAAAACATCTATTTCTGCTTTATTGACTATGCCAAAGCCTTTGACTGTGTGGATCACAATAAACTATGGAAAATTCTTCAAGAGATGGGAATACCAGACCAGCTGACCCGCCTCTTGAGAAATCTGTATGCAAGTCAGGAAGCAACAGTTAGAAGTGGACATGGAACAACAGACTGGTTCCAAATAGGAAAAGGAAGACGTATATTGTCACCCTGCTTATTTAACTTCTATGCAGAGGACATCATGAGAAACCCTGGGCTAGAAGAAGCACAAGCTGGAATCAAGATTGCCGGGAGAAATATCAATAACCTCAGATATGCAGATGACACTACCCTTATGGCAGAAAGTGAAGAAGAACTAAAAAGCCTCTTGATGAAAGTGAAAGAGGAGAGTGAAAAAGTTGGCTTAAAGCTTAACATTCAGAAAACTAGATCATGGCATCTGGTCCCACCACTTCATGGAAAATAGATGGGGAAACAGTGGAAACAGTGTCAGACTTTATTTTGGGGGGCTCCAAAATCATTGCAGATGATGATTGCAGCCATGAAGTTAAAAGACGCTTACTCCTTGGAAGGAAAGTTATGATGATCAACCTAGATAGCATATTAAAAAGCAGAGACATTACATTGCCAACAAAAGTCCATCTAGTCAAGGCTATGGTTTTTCCAGTGGTCATGTATTGATTGTGAGAGTTGGACTGTGAAGAAAGCTGAGCGCTGAAGAATTGATGCTTTTGAACTGTGGTGTTGGTGAAGACTCTTGAGAGTCCCTTGGACTGCAAGGAGATCCGACCAGTCCATCCTAAAGGAGATCAGTCCTGGGTGTTCATTGGAAGGACTGATGCTGAAGCTGAAACTCCAATACTTTGGCCACCTGATGCAAAGAGCTGACTCATTGGAAAAGACCCTGATGCTGGGAGGGATTGGGGGCACGAGGAGAAGGGGACGACAGAGGTGGCTGGATGGCATCACTGACTCGATGGACATGAGTTTGAGTAAACTCAGGGAGTTGGTGATGGACAGGGAGGCCTGGCGTGCTGCAATTCATGGGGTCCCAAAGAGTCAGACAGGACTGAGCAACTGAACTGAACTGACTCCTCCCTGGAGGCTGGGCTGGTTCAAAGCCTGAACACTCTAATCCTGTGGGTTGGTGTTTCCTATGACTAACTCCCATCCTGAGTCATCTCATTTGTATAAATCAGGCATGATGCAAGGGACTCATGAATAACAAAGCCACTTCTATCACTCAGGAAGTTCTAAAGATTTAGAGGTTATCTCCTGGGGACCAGGGACCAAGACAAGATAAATTCTTTATTATACAACAGTAGGTATTTTTCTTCTTTATTGAAGAATAGTTGACTTTCAATATTATATTACTTTCAGGTTTACAGCATAGTAATTCAATATTTTTATACATTATGAAATGATTACCACTGTGAGTCTAGTTATCATCTGTCACCATAGGAAGTTATTACAGTCTTATTGACTATATTCCCTTTGCTGTACATTATATCCCTGTGACTTACCTATTTTATAACTGGAAGTTTGTACCTCTTAATCCTACTCACCTCTTTCACCCACCCCCTTCCCTCCTCCCAATCTGGAAACCACTAGCTTATTCTCTGTATCTATGAATCTATTTCTGTTTTGTTATGTTTGTTCAGGAAATCTCTAAAACTATGATTAGTAGTCTTCTTGCACCTGTATAAAAATATGTATTTATATATATCTACATAAATGTTCTTTTATTTCTATGTATCAGTTCAGTTCAGTTCATTTCAGTTGCTCAGTCATGTCCAACTCTTTGTGACCCCATGGGCTGCAGCACGCCAGGCCTCCCTGTCCATCACCAGCTCCTGGAGTTTACCCAAACTCATGTCCATTGAGTTGGTGATGCCATCCAACCATCTCATCCTTTGTCGTCCCCTTATCCTCCTGCCCTCAATCTTTCCCAGCATCAGGGTCTTTTCAAATGAGTCAGCTCTTTGCATCAGGTGGCCAAAGTATTGGAGTTTCAGCTTCAGCATCAGTCCTTCCAATGAACACCCAGGACTGATCTCCTTTAGGATGGACTGGTTGGATCTCCTTGCAGTCCAAGGGACTCTCAAGAGTCTTCACCAACACCACAGTTCAAAAGCATCAATTCTTCAGCGCTCAGCTTTCTTCACAGTCCAACTCTCACATCCATACATGACTACGGGAAAAACCATAGCCTTGACTAGATGGGCCTTTGTTGGCAAAGTAATGTCTCTGCTCTTTAATATGCTGTCTAGGTTTGTCATATATTACTTTAGGCTAACTCAAATCCTTTTTGAAGTAAGGTGGAAGATTTATGTGTGTGTGTGTGTGTATGAGTATAAATAGAAACAAGCATTTTATGTATACATGTATAAATATATATTTTTAATATAGGTGCACGAGGACTAACCACAATTTTATTGATTCCCAGACCTATAGGTTATTTTCAAAATAACTTAGTTTTATGCTTTTATTTTTCTGATGAAGAAATAAACCCAGAGATGTGAAGTATCTTGCCCAGCTGGTTAGTGGCAGAGTTGGGACTGGAATTCAGGGTTTTTAATCTTGCATTTAATACTCTTCTTGTCTTCATAATTTTAAGCTTGTCCTTTACATTAGTCATATACTTATCACCTCATATTTTTCTCACCACCTTGCTAGGTCCAGAAACCTCAAGCTGCCCTCCAGAAACAGCTTTGGCGCAATAGGGTGAAGCTCAGCACAAACTATTTTTGTACTTTCTGCCTTTACACATGTGCTGTTCTTTCTGCCTCAAGTGTCCTTCTCACTCACTGGTCATTTCTTGATTCTTTTAAATGTACAAGCTAAACCTCATTTCCCCGTGAAGGCTTGCCTGACCTTCTCTCACAGAGTTAATCTTTCTCTTCCTTTCCACATTATTTAGCATATGCCTTTATCTCAGTGGCATATCACACTGCATTTTAAATTCTTTTCCCACATATCAACCTTAACAGAATTATTGATTTCACCCCCTTGTTACCACTAAACCTATTACTCTCTCTGTCTCTCCAATTCTAATATAGCATCATCAGTGACTCAGCTGCTCCATCCAAAAAATCTAGGTCACCTTGATTTCCCTTTTGTCCTCATCTTGCACATTTAATTAACAGCAGGTCATTTGGTTATACAGCCTAAATATTTCCCAAGGCTTTCACCTTTCACCTTCAAACTGGTTTGTTTCCACTCTTGCTTTTTTTTTTTTCAATCCATTCTCCAATCTGTGACCAGAGTTCTTTCAAAATAAAAAGCATTTCATGCTACTTCTAGCTTTAAATTCTCCATTAGCTTCTACTTTTAGTAAAATAAAATCCAAACTTCTTAATTTCAGGTGAACAGAAAAGTGAATCAGTTATACATGTGCATGTATCCACTCTTTTTCAGATTCTTTTTGCATATAGGCCAGTACAGAGTGTCACACTGTGGTCCCTACGCTATGCAGTAGGTCCTTGTTTTATACACAGTGATGTGTATATGTCAGTCCCAATCTCCCAGTCTATCCCTCCCTCCTCCTTACCCACTAACTGTAAGTTTGTTTTCTATGTCTGTGTCCCTGTTGATTTCTGTTTTGTAGATAAGTTCATGTGTACCCTTTTTTTAGATTCCACATATAAGAGATAGCATGCATTTGTCTTTCTCTAGAAACATGCTTTAAAAAAAAATGAATTTATTTATTTTTTTTAAAACATCCAAACTTCTTTCTGTGCTTGGAAGTAACCTACGTGATGGTACCCGTCCCTTCTTCATTTTTACCAGGCTCTCTCACGGGCCAGGTACTGGCCTCTCTTAGTTTCTTTCGGTTTCGCAAACACACCAGGTTTGTGAATGAATACCCCTTATTGTTTGCAGCAGGCTGTGTACCCCATGGGGGCAGGTGGTGTGACTTGTCTTCTGGTATCCCTAGTGCTCAGCACAGAGAGTTGCACAGGGTAAGAAATCAATGAAAGTTCATTGAGTAATACTGAATAAAATTTGGCTTCTACCATTTATTACTTACATGATCGTGGCTAGTCCTTTAACCTCTTTAACTTCATTTATAATCCCCATATCTTAGAGTTTTGTCAAGTTTAAGAAGGTCAGTGGGTACAGTATTCCACAAATGTAGGGGATTGTTACTGCTATCATTGGTCACGTCACTTTTCTGCTCAACATGCCTTTGGGGTTTATATTGACAGTGCCTTCCTCAGTAATGCCAAAGCTACTCCTTACTGGCTTTCTTAGGCCTAAATGCATCATATGGTAAATTCTAGAGAGGCTGGAAGGATGTTATAACTCTTTTGCTTCTGTTCTGTTTGTAGCAATGCAAGCCTACTTGGTAACTTGGAGCTGCCTATAGATGTATTGCTGTTGCCAACACGTAGTTCTTATTCTGTGCTTCCCTAGTGTTTCCATTAGCCAGGTAATATAGTTTTTCCAGCTAAATGATTAGTATCCAGCAGTTACTATGTAAATGCTTGTGTTCATTTCATTAAAAAAAAAAACAAAAAAAAAAAAACCACCTCCCAATAAGGATTCTTAGTTAATTAAATAACTGTGTAAAGCACAGAGAATATTTATTTTTTTGTTAAAAAAAAAGGTAATCATTCACCTTGGGGACATTTTTTAGTGTGGGATTAAGAATCTCTACAGATATCAATGATTATTTCGAAAAGTTAAATTGGAGGGCAGTTTACTGATGTTAAATACAACAGCTATTGGAGCTATATTTAAAAATGTGTTCCAAAGTGAAGGGTGAAGAAAACTGATTTTGCAGATGCTCAGCTGAAAGCAGTCACTTCATATTAGGCAGAAAAAGGCAGTTTGAGATAATCTCAGTATGAGAGAAATGTGATTTTTAGGCCAGCCAAAGAATAGGAGCACACTGGGACAGCTGGAGGTGTGGAAAGTGTTATCACTGATCCAAAGGGATAGAGGATTAGGGAGAGGGTGGGAAGATAGTGTCAGCTCAGATAAGGGTAGATAATTTATTTTTAGTTTTCTCCTGACTTTAGTTCTTAGACAACCTGTGTCTTTAATCCTGGCCTCCCATTCTCTTTGTCCTACCTTGAAAAATTTAACCTTTTCTAACATTTGTCTCATCACAACATATGCATCTTCTCACCTGTCCATCAACCATCTGTTGGCTAAACTCAGACCCTATTTAGTGGGTATTAAATGAGCATGGCATCAGCTTGTTCAGTAATATTTGTCAGGAATGCCCCGGGAATATAATTTCTGACCCCAAGATGATGATGACTGCTTTTTTAGAAATGTAATGCATTTTATTTTAAGATGCTTATCTTTTCAAAATTTTTCTGGAATCACTTCCCACAGACATTATCATTTCTTCCCAAATGGACAAAGATAGACTTGAGTGGGCCAGTGGGCAGTCAGTTGTGTGTGATAATCAGAGAGGTATGGAAACTTGCTCGTGTGGTGTATTCAAGTTCCTCCTTCTCCCAATTTCAGTCCTCCTAAATTAACTTTCTCTGTCTTAAGACCAGACCAGGAACACAAATACAATATAATACCAACTTATTATATTCAGAGACTATTACCAATGGATTAATATTTTGGATTTGATTGTACAGACAGCTGTACAAATCCTGTTTTCTGATTTAACAGAACTAACTTGACCAAATCACCTATGTCTTAAGCTCATAGAATATCAGATAAAACCCATTGAAACTGTTGTTTTTGTATGTCAAAGTGGTGAATTATTGGTAATTCCAGTCAAAACTAATAATAGTAATCACTAACAATAGCTAACCTTAATTGCATGTAACAAGTATTAACTGTGGTATTTATTCAAATTAACACAAACAAAGCACTCTGGACAGCTCTTGGCAGAATAGGGTCACACCATGTGCTTTGTTTTACAATGATGACCCCATTTAATCCTCACAAACGCTTTCTGTGGTAGTGATACTTATTAATCCTGTTTTATAGAGAAAATAAGGCCCAAAGAGTGACCTTTTAGAAAAGGTACTGACAGACGATCCAGGATCCAGTCTTGAGCAGTGTGTCTTCTCCTAGCCTGCTCTCTTAACCGCCACAGACAGCATCTCAGATGCCTATGTATGCCTGTTGTACTCTCAACAAACAAATGTTTTGTTCAAAACCTACTGCCTAGAATTCTGTCCTGGGTAAGGTTTTCTAGAGAAAACCTCACTTGTGCATAAAAAGGTTTTATTATCAAGGGTCAGTACAAGAGAGTAACTTTGGGGTGTCTCAAGGAAGTACATGTTAAGGTCCAGGTGCATGGTCAGCAAATACTGTTAATTCTGTTAAGTTCAAGCATTATTTGGCAATGTGAGGTCCAGAGGAAGTTTAAGATAAACTACTAGTAGACATTACATTCAAAATTAAAGGAAATTATTGATTTCTTCTATGTTATTAATGTTAATGTTTCCATTATCATTGACATGCATACTCAGATACTATCATCCCCATGTGCATTGCTGTGTTTGGTGAGTATAGATGCATAACTACTCACAGTTGCTGCATTGAAAGTAACTTTGATTTTCGTTTATTCAGAACCTCTTTAAAATTGTGTCCTCTTCAGTTTAAAATCCACGATTCTATTTGTTCATTCTTTAAAGACTTACTGAGTATCTGCAATATATCAGGCACTGGAAATTATGTATCAGCAAATAAGACATAGTCCCTGGGCCTAAAAAACTCACCATATTCTGAATGAAGAAAAAAAAAAAAAAAATCACACGTTTGGACAAGAACTCAAATGTCTGAAGAAGAAAATCAATGTTTCAGCGTAGCACAAATCTTAAAATTAACAAAGATTTACTCAACTGCTTCCTGACTATGAAGTCTGTGTTTCTTCTTAATTGTTTCACCATTGCAGAAGATCTATGGTGTACTTTCCACTGTATAGTACAACAGTTCAGGTCCTGTTGGAAGATGCTAATACCTTACTGGCTTGTATCTGTTGCCTTCAGGGTCATTTTCAGTAGACGTCAGATTCTGGAGTAGATCTAAATTTTTACTGGAATTGGGTAAAATTCAGCCAACATAGTATAGAGAAGAAAGAGAAGAGTTTGATGCAGTACACTCTTAGAAACTTTGCTAACTTCATGAATTCCTAGAATCATAGGAACAAATAACTTCTCACATTTTCTTCATGGAGAAAATTTTAGTTAAGTTTAAATAGTTAATTTGCATCTTTACAGAGAAGTTATTTTCTGTAGTGTGTGTAAGACAAAATTTGGGTATAATAAATATTACCTCTAAATATTCAATAAAATTAGTCTTAATCATATGGACATTCTTATTTTTTGGCACAGAGTAACTGAAATTGGTTAAGAAATGGTGGATCAGTGCATTTCACTTCCCACTCACTCTTGGCCATATACTTATTGAGTGAAATGGTAGACATAATTGCCTACATTATTTAAATTATTATTATTATTACTTTTACTGAGCAACATATATTTGAATTTGTCTAAGTGTAAAGAGCACATGATGATAATCCACTGTATTGATTATGCCCCTGCTCCTTATAATTCTCTTCCAGTTCTATACCCCATTATTGTAACAACCCACATGAGTAGTCTTACTGGAAAAAATGGAAGGATTGAAGCTCCAGACACAAACTTGACCCCAAGTTTGGCAGTGTTGGTCTTCAGGTTCTCATCATTGTCTTGTAGGGTCTTGGTATTTTGTGACATAAAACAGCTGCCCATAAGCATAAGCTTCCAAATTGATCCAGACTGTCCTAAGGTCTTGGTGTGAAGGAGATAAACTCCCTCAGTGTTTGTTAAACACAGAACTTGTAACATCTTGAGTGTATTTAAAATTATCCCACCACAGATGATGACACAATTAGTCATCTTAACGGTACTATCCATAGGGAAAGAGAAAGGATAAAGGTAAGTTTGAGCTATCCAGGGCCAGACATTTGCTTCTGGTATGTCCAGTGTAGCTCCATCCTAGTTGAATCTGAGAATTCCTCAATTTAGTCCCACCTACTGGCTCAGACGGTAAAGCGTCTGCCTGCAATGCGGGAGAGCTGGGTTCAGTCCCTGGGTTGGGAAGATCCCCTGGAGAAGAAAATAGCAATCCACTTCAGTACTCTTGCCTGGAAAATTCCATGGACTGAGGAGTCTGGTAGGCTACAGTCCATGGGGTCGCAAAGAGTCGGACACGACTGAGTGACTTCATTTTCTTTCACCATAAACTACTTTTTCCATGGAAAAACCATTCCTGAAGATATAAGAACAAGAAAATCCTGTTTAAGCCTGCATAATTCACAACCCTGATAATTAGCACATGTTTATGATTATATTAATATATAAATATATTAATTTATAATCACTTATTATTATATTTATAATCACTAATTATTAACTGTGGCATCCCTTGTATTGTTGTTTTTAGATCCAAATATTAAATTTCAACTGCTCAGTTCTTGTCATTACTGACTTTAAAATTACCTTCAGTGTGTGTGTTTCTGTCTGCTAGGCCTGAGGCTTAGAACATCAGAGACCCTCAGTAGATTTTCTGTGGAACATAGAAAACATGGGAGCTTTCATGGTGGTTACTGGACTGGAGTAGGATACTGTATCTTGTGTTAAGTACTTCACCAGCATCTTTAGTTGTCATGAGATCCAAAGAAACAATGAAAAATAAAATAAGCCCATCATCATCTGCAGCTAAAAATCATTATTCACCCAATATTGGTTATTGAGTGTAAGCACTTAGAGCATACATAGTTCCATCTTTATAGCAATATGGGGTACATATAGTATACATATAGTATTCAGATGATCTCTTTGAAGCTTCAACTGTGGATTATTCAGTAAGGATTATACCTTCTGAATTCTGCATACAATATAATTTCTCTAGGGAAATTTATATACATAAAAGAAACACAATATGTTAAACTCCTAACTTCTTCTTTTATAAGACAGCATCATAGGTCTGACTGCCTTACAGCCAAATTTTACCAACAAAATCTAGTATGTGACATAAGATGATCATACCTTATTTTAAATCAGAGAAGTTTACAGCATGATTTTATTAATAATATATTTTTAAAAGCACATGGGAAAATGTCTAGCATATTTTAAAGCAGGGAAAATACTTTTTCTGTAAATACCTAGAGAGGTGAAATTGGATTTAATTAATTATGATCCAAAATCTGAGATCACAAAACATTAAAAGTTTAAGTGACTTTCAAAACTGTCTTGAGACCAAGTCTCTCTTACCTGTTTTGTTTAGTACCTTTTTTGTTGGGGTATTTACTTTTTATAAGGTAACCCATTTCCTTGTGGACCAGCTCCCAATTATTTGTTTTAATTAATGAGAATTCTGTTTCCTTTTAACTTCCTTCCATTGGTCTTGGATATCCTGAATCATATACGCAGGGTTCAGGAAAATAAGAAAATCATATTGATTCTGATTTTCAGTGTGAACACTGATTTTTCCTTGAATCTTTTTTGTCATTAACACCATAGATTCTTTAGGTGCAGATCCTGCCAAAGAAGTGAGCCTGTGACACTTTTTCCTCTAATTAGTTAACTCTGAAACTAAATTAAGTCTGAATTAGCAATCTGTAGTAAGTACGTTAAGATTATTATCTGATGAGTGCTATCAATTTCACTTCTGTTTCTGAATTATTAGCGTCTTATTTGTTTACATTACAAATTCAGTAGGAGTAATTATATAATAAGAAAATGATGCTGTCACTTTAAATAAACTGCTTAACAACTAAAACATCAGGACTATAATTAAAGGCATCACTCACAGCTTCCATTTTAATACATAAAGGAGAAGGACATGATTAGATTTTAATGAACTTGCTTTTGTTTTAGCTTTATTATTGTTTTATTTTAACCTGGATGTGGTTATTTCAAAACACCACTAAATGTTACTAAGCATTCTTAATTTCATACATTGGTGTTAGAGTAAATTTAACTCTGACAGCAAGCTTTCAGTTTTTAATCAGTTCTTTAAATGTAAGCACAATTCCTTCTCGTACCTGGAATGGAAATATTCTCCAACTTCCAGGCTAGTAAACTGTCTAGTCCCAGCTAACGAGTGGTAAAAATGTGTCAGATCACATAATAAACCCTCAAGCAAATGCTATTGTCTACTGAAGTCCTTAGTTTAAAATAAGCCTAGAGCGTCTGCCTGAGGAATAATGGAAGGAGTGATGAGTAAGAGTAATCGAAGGAATACTTGGAGACTCATGACTAAGGCTGAGTGTATGAGTTGCTGAGTTACCCCCTCTTTTAGCCTCAGATTCATATGTAAAATGAAGATAATATCATCTACCTATGGAGTTATTGTGAGGAATGTCACAAATTATGGATTTGAGCCTGTTTTGTTAACTCTGAAGCTTGGTACTGGTTTTGACTATGATTTCTATCTGCTAGTATAAACTGAAGTGTTCTGAAACTATACCTGAGTTTCCCCCCCCAAATTTTCCCACTGTGCCTGAAATTTATACTACAAACATAATTTCTTTGAAATAAATTATCATTTCTCAATGTATCATCTGTAGATCTCCTCAGGTACTTTTTAGAAGTTCAGACTCTTGTACCTCACCGTTGGCCTACCGAATTAGAATCTGGGCTGGGACTCAGTAATCTGAATTTTAAAGTGTTTTTGATGACTTATAGGCATACTAAAGTTGAGAACTCCCCAGTAAGGCATTGAAACCTCTGTTAAAATATCAATACTTTGGGTGAGGACTATTACTCATTAACATTTTTTTGTGAATTAATATGGTGAAATATATAAGTTTACAGGAAATCAGGGATAGGCCAGGAAAAATCAAAACAAAAAACTAGGGGCAGAGGAATAGGCAAAAATCTAGTTTTAACTAAAACATACAGAACTCTGAAGACCTCGACTCTTGCATATGAATCTCTAGGGCAGCCTTTCATATTTTTAGGCCCCAGTGCAAGAATACCAAAGATAGCTCACTCACTGTGTATCTAAATATTTAAAAGTTGTAAATCACACTAGCCAACTATCAAATATATTCTCTCCTCCTACATTAACAAATTAATATTACAGTGACTCAGAAGGCTAGTTCTGTACTCCTCCGAGTGCTGGGTCAGTACATGGTAGCAGAGGCAACCACTCCGTAGCCTGTGCCCTCTCCCACCCGTCCCAGGTCCTTCTGTGCGTGTGTATGCTGAAGTCTGCATGGTCATCCTCTGCGGACAGCAGCCTCTCTGAAAGCTAGCTCAAGGCCCTTTGAGCAGAGAATTCTAGTCTCCTGGATGGAAATGAATTCAAGGTTCGGCTCATCCCTTTGGTCCTAGGGACTCTCTAAAGGATGAGGCCTAGGACAAGGGCCCTTCTTGCCCAGGTATAAGGACGATTCTGGGAATCTTGCAAAATACGTGAGTTATAAGGAATTTAGAAATCACCTGATTTAAGGCCTTCATTTTGCAGACAAAGCAACGGGGATGCAGAGTTGATATACTTGCCCGAGGTCACACTGTAGCTAATGGCAGAACTAAGACTAGAACTCGGATCTTCTTTCACCCTTTCCTTTCTGTCCAACCTTTTTATCTATGATGATATCCCCAAGTGGGGTATTTTCTACCACTTCTTCAGTTTGAGAATGTAGTTCAGGCATTTAAAAAAAATTTTTTTTTTAAATTTTAATTGGTGGAAAATTGCTCTACAGAAGCATTCTTCTGAGTAACCATGTTCCCCAGGGTAAGTTGTGATGTACGCCAGCAGCCTTGGTGGCAGCGGCATTGCACTACCAGGAAGGAAGAAGCAGGTTGAGGGAGGGAGATGGGCACTCCCTTGAACAAAAGATCTAATGGAAAAGAGGCAAAGAAAACATCAGTTAAGAACTCATCGTCTGTCAAACATAAGACGGGGCCACCCTCACATGGGAGCACAATAGGAGATGCGCTTAGTTGCATGCCAGTGTTTTCCTCTGTTATTCTCAGTGTAAAAATTCCTATGACTCCTTCTGGTGTAGATGGCCATTTCATAAAATGTGTTTTTACTCTTTTTACTTGATTTTCTAACCTCCAAAGTGAACACTATTTATTATTGTTATTATTATTACTTTGGTTAGGAAATGAATCATAAGCTTATTTTCCTTGAATATTCAAAGAGGTATGTTTTAGCAGTAGAATTTTTAAGAACCAATATGGAAATCAAGTTTAATTTCCAGATTGAGTAACCATAATCTAATTCTAGCTAATAATAGCTAGTTATACGACTTTGGGTAAATAGCAATTTCTCGTTTGTAGAATGAAGGTTTGGCTAGATATCTTAGGGTTTAAGAAAGTGTGCTATGAAACCCACTCCTAGCTGTGACCTTAGGCAGGTCACTCAATGTCTTTGAGCCTCTATTTCCTCATCTGCCAAACAGCTAATAATAGCACCTATCTTACAGAGTTGTTATGAGGGTTAAATGAATTGTATATAGAAAATGCTTGTAAGAATGTCTGCAGTTTAGTAAAGTGTGCTATTCATTATTCTTGACTGGGTTTTAGGTCCTATTTTTTAGCATATACCTAGAAAATACACATGTAAGTACGATAGCCTTTACAAACTCCCTACGTCCAAAATCAAGCCTCTCATCTTTCAAAATTCTCTTCTCCCCTTCGGGTATTTAATCTTGGTACTGACGTCACCATTCACTGGGTGATGAGTGAGAAAACTGGCCAGTTTTCTCAAGCCAGAAATCTGAGAATCAGATGGCTCTTCTTTCCCCTTTTCCTGAAGTCTAATCAATTACTAAACATTGTGGATTGAGTTTTTCAAACACTTCAAATAAAGATTTAGATTTAAGTACATTCTGTTCTTGCATTTGTTGTTCATTGACTTAGTCATGTCTGACTCTTTGCGACCCCATGGACTGCAGCAGGCCAGGCTTCCCTGTCCTTCACCATCTCCCAGGGTTTGCTAGAATTCATGTCTATTGAGTCAATGATGCCATCCACCCATCTTATTTTCTGCTTCCCCCTTCTTCTCCTTCCTTCAATCTTTCTCAGCATCAGGGTCTTTTCCAATGAGTCAGCTCTTTGCATCAGGCAGCCAAAGTATTGGAGCTTCAACTTCAGCATCAGTCCTTCCAATGAATATTCAGGGTTGAATTCTTTTAGGATTGATTGTTTTGATCTCCCTGCTGTCCAGGGGACTCTCAAGAGTCTTCTCCAGCACCATTATTTGAAAGCATCAATTCTTTGGTGCTTAGTCTTCTTTATGGTCCAATTCCCACATCCATACATGACTGCTGGAAAAACCATAGCTTTGACTACATAGACCTTTATCAGTGAAGTAATGGCTCTGTTTTTTAATATGCTGCCTTGGTTTGTCATAACTTTTCCTCCAAAGAGCAAGCATCTTTTAATTTCATGGCTGCATTCACTGTGGTGATTTTGGAACCCAAGAAAATGAAATCTGTCACTGTTTCCTTTTTTTCCCCATCTATTTGCCATGAAGTGATGGGACCAGATGCCATGATCTTAGTTTTTTGAATATTGAGTTCTACATCAGCTTTTTTCACTCTTCTCTTTCACCTTCATCAAGAGGCTGTTTAGTTCCTCTTTTCTTTCTGCCTTTAGGGTAGTGTCATCTGCATATCTGAGGTTCTTGCTTTGCCACTATCCTATTTGAAGTCTTTGTCCAATAGAAACTTTCTAACTAATCTCCCTGCCTCCATCCTTGTTGCATGAAACACATCATCTTGCTTTTGACAGGATCTTTATAAAATACACATTTAATAACATCACTCCTCCAGTTGAAGGTGCCTATAAGAATGAAGTGTGCTTTCATCAGCCTGGCACAAAAAGACATCATGGTCTCATTTCTTACCACATCCTCTGGTGCCTCATGTTTCAGATATACAGAAGAACTAGCTTACTCCTGAAAGCACTTACTGTGCTTTCTCTCACCTCCGAACATGCTCTTCCCTTTGTTTAGCATATACTCCCCAGCCCACAGCTCCATCTCCTTGCCATCCCAGAAGCCCATCTACCTGCAATGCCAGTCATTCTACAGACTCAGTTCAAGTGTAAAGCCTTCTTTGGCAAGGAAACAATTTACTAATTTATTTTTGCAATTGTCTGGTCTGATTTAGATAAAATCAGGCAGCCTGAATTGTTCATATGAATCTTGGATTTGTTTGGCACATTTAGATACATTTATGAAATTCCCATTTAACTGTCCCCTAACCAACACCTCAAAATCAATTTACCCTTTACTTTTAACTTTATTGCCTGTTCTGGGGACCGACTTCTTATGTAGGCTCTGAAGTGCTGATCAACATTTTGTTAAATAAATGACGAGGGGATTTCTCTATGTATGACAGAATCCTAGACTAGATTATAGAGCATCTGCAAATATTTTTTGCTGCTGCTTATGTCAAAATCTTTAGGAGCTGGCAAAATTCTGTGTGGTAGGAGTGGTAGTGGGGACTGGCTTATGTGGAGCAAGGTATTCATTCAGCAATACTTGAAAATAGGGTATATTTCTTCCTTAAGGATGTTTGACTAATTCTCTTACTAAAGTGTGAATTTGAGGTTAAGATTCTGTTTTTTCGTCTTTAGGACTAAGTAATCTTCATATTTAGAACCTCAGAAGTATTCTCATAAGGCTAATCAGTTTGGGAGAATGGCATAAAAGACATACATTATTATATTCTTCAAATTTCTTTTATGTTTTCTTTCTTATAAAAACATGAATTATAGTCCATGCATCAGTGTCTGACCTATTATGCTTCTGGGTTTACCCTTTGTACAAACCATGAAGAAAAAGCTGCTATTCTCTTTGTGTATGAGTGTGGATAATGGATTAAAGTTCACCTTTTTGCTAATGGATATTCAACAGTTCCAGCACCATTTGTTAGAAAGAAATTCTTTCTTCATTGCAAAACACTTTCACCTTTGTGAAAAATCAGTTATCTATATATATGATGACTTAATTCTAGGTTCTCTATTCTGTCCATAGGCCTGTAGTCTCTCATTATGACAATACCACACTGCCTTGATTACTTGTTTTATAGTAAGTTTGAGATTTGGTTGCCTAAGTCCTCCAACTGTCTTCTTTTACAAAATAAAACATTTTTTGATCAACTGTCTTTACCTCTCCCCTCTGATGCTTCTACTTAGTGTAAACTTAAAGCATTTTTCTCAGAGTGTGGTCATTGGAACTTGTTAGAAATGCAAATATTAGACCCCACCCCACATGTTTTTGAGTCAAAAATTCTGGTGAACTCAGCAATCTGAGTTTTAACATGACCACCAGGCTGATTCTGATACCTGCTAACATTTGAGAATCACTGATACAGAACATTCTACTTCAGAATTCAGCAGACCTTTTCTCTAAAGAGCCAGATGATAAATATTTTATACTTTGCAGACAATATGGTCTCTGTTGCAGTGACTCAACTCTGCTGTTGAAGCATGAAAGGAACCATAGATGATATGTAAATAAGTGATCATAACTGTGTTCCAATAAAACTTTATTTACAAAAACAGGTGGTGGGCAGATTTAATCTGCAGGCCACAGTTTGCCCACCTCTGCTGAATTCCATTCCTACCTATACCCCATCTAAAATCTTAGAGTTTGTCCCATTTCTCTTGCTCATCCATATTCTCTATCATTTTGGGCCCTCTTTGTTTTAAAGCTCCTCAAGGAAGACTCTCTCAGTGAATCTATAATAAGTAGTTCTTGTAACAGGGCTTTTTCAGTGCTGAGGTCAGATATTTCACGTATTCCAGTTAACCTTTAAGGCCTGCTACCATATATCTACTTTTTATTGTAAAAGCAGGCAATTTGCAGTTTAGCTTTGCTCTTGAGCATGCTAGTTGCATGAGCCCTGCACACTGGCCATATGTTACAGGTTTCTTCAGATCAGCAACCCCAAAGATGGTACTGGCAATAATGATTTTCCTAGCTTGCCAGGCTGAAGTACCCCAAACTGGATGGCTTTAAATAACAAGAAATTTGTGTCACAGTTCTAACGGCCAGAAGTCTGAAATCATGCTGCCTACAGTGTCATGCTTTCTCTGACAGCTCTAGAGGAGAACAGTTCTTGCCTCTTCTAGCTTCTAGTGTTTGTCAGCAATCCTTGGTGTTCCTTGTTTTATAGATGCATCACTTCAGTCACATGGCTCCTTCTTGCCATGTGTCTTTTTGTTTTCTCTGAACATGTCTATCTCTGCATCCAAACCTCCCCTTTTCTGAAGGACACCAGAAGTGTTGGATTAAGATATACTCTCATGACCTCATCTTAAGCTTTTGATCATCTGCAGATTTTTTCAAATAAAGTCCATTTCATAAGTACTGGGGCTTAGGACTTCAATATCTTTTGTGGAGTTAAAATTCAACCCCTAACAGCGGTAAAGATGAGACCTAAGGTTTAATAGTAGCTGTTCTAGATAGAATGTTTGCTCATGAATTTGCAAGCCATATCTGTTTAAACCTCTACAACATAATATTTACCTCTGGGAAAGGTACAGATAAATCTCTTTGCTTTCTGTCAGTGAAAGAGAAAATAGTCACAATTTGCTAATTGAATTTTTACTTGAAAGAGAGAGATCATTATTACCTGTATAGCAAATGTTAGGGGCGTATCAAATTATCAAGAGGAATTTAATCAACAAGTTCTTTAAGCAGTGTCTAATATGTTGCTGGCATACAGTATGTTCTCAGTAAGTGGAGAAATGTGTGGAGTTGAGACAGAGATTAACATTCATTCATCTATATTAACCGCAGCCACCATTTGTTAGTCTCTTCCTGTGTGTTCGGCACTACGCTGGGTGCCTCACGTGTGCCTCGCTGAGCCTTTACCACGACACTTGACCATGACATCTCCTTCTAACAGATGAAGCTCAGAGAGATGGGGTGTGAAGTGACATTTCAGTGTCATGACCAGAAGATGGCAAGGCACAGATTTTAATCCAGTCAAAATAACTTGGCAGCTCACTAAAAAATATTTTTTATTTTTTTTGAAGTGCAATATGTGCACACAGCCAACTCATTGGAAAAGACCCTGATAGTAGGAAAGACTGAGGGCCGGAGAAGTGGGCAACAGAGGATGAGATGGTTGGATGGTATCACCAACTCAGTAGACATGAGTCTGAGAAAACCACAGGAGATAGTAAAATACTGGGAAGCCTGGCATGCTGCAGTCCTTGGGGTCACAGTCAGACACGAGTTAGTGGCTAAGCAACAACATGTACACTGAAAAGTGTACATGTTTTAAGTGGAAATAAAGCCTATGTTTTTAACCACTGAGCTACTTTTATCTTTCTGTAATTCTTTTGCATAAAACTTTTATTGACTACCTACTGCAAAATAGTTTAATGATTATTACTGTGGAGACCATGCTGCTGAAGAGAGCTGGGATTTAGAAGGGCAGATAGCCTCATCTATCTTCAGATCACAAAAAACTCTGAACTCCAGGCTAAAGAGTTCATACTCATCCTTAAGCAAATCTGGGTCATTATTGATTTTTAGGTAGGATAGAGACCTGATTAAACTGAAATTTGGTGTATGTGCTTTGGGCGGGGTTGGGACATCTTGAGAAATGCTGGGCTGGAAGAAGCACAAGCTAGCTGGAATCTAGATTGCTGGGAGAAATATCAATAACCTCAGATGTGCAGATGACACCACTCTTATGGCAGAAAGCAAAGGAGAACTAAAGAACCTCTTGATGAAAGTTAAAGAGGAGAGTGAAAAAGTTGGCTTAAAGCTCAACATTCAGAAAACTAAGATCATGGCATCTGGTCCCAGCACTTCATGGCAAATAGATGGGGAAACAGTGGTAGACTTTACTTTTTTGGGCTCCAAAATCACTGCAGATGGTGACTGCAGCCATGAAATTAAAAGACGCTTACTCCTTGGAAGGAAACTTATGACCAACCTGGACAGCATATTAAAAAGCAGAGACATTACTTTGCCAACAAAGGTCCATCTAGTCAAGGCTATGGTTTTTCCAGTAGTCATGTATGGATATGAGAGTTGGACTATAAAGAAAGCTGAGCACTGAAGAATTGATGCTTTTGTACTGTGGTGTTGGCGAAGACTCTTGAGAGTCCCTTGGAACTGTAAGGAGATCCAACCAGTCCATCCTGAAGGAAATCAATCCTGAATATTCCTTGGAAGGACTGATGTTGAAGTTGAAACTCCAATATTTTGGCCACCTGATGCCAAGAACTGACTCATTGGAAAAGACCCTGATCCTGGGAAAGATTGAGGGCAGGAGGAGAAGGGGACGACAGAGGATGAGATGTTTGGATGGTATCACCGACTCAATGGACGTGAGTGTACTTCAGGAGTTGGTAATGGACAGGGAGGCCTGGTGTGCTGCAGTCCATGGGGTCGCAGAGAGTCGGACATGACTGAGTGACTAAACTGAACTGAACTGGGACAGTAATGCTGCTGCTGCTGCTGCTAAATCGCTTCAGTCGTGTCTGACTCTGTGTGACCCCATAGACGGCAGCCCACCAGGCTCCCCCATCCCTGGGATTCTTCAGGCAATGGAATGGGTTGCCATTTCCTTCTCCAATGCATGAAAGTGAAAAGTGAAAGTGAAGTTGCTCAGTCATGTCTGACTCTTGGCAACCCCATGGACTGCAGCCCACCAGGCTCCTCTGTCCATGGGAGTTTCCAGGCAAGAGTACTGGAGTGGGGTGCCATTGCCTTCTCCGGGGACAGTAATAATAGAGATTTTGTCCAAAATCTGTCATATGGTGGTTGTGATCATATTTGGAAATGGAAACCTTTAAATAAAAACAAAATTAATTCAGCTTCTTAGTTCTTGTCTTATTGAAGGCATATAGTCTGCTACATGGTAAACTCCTTAAAGTAGAGGCTCTGTGTATTAGATAGTAGTCACTGCGAAGTGTCCGAGGTAGTACTAAACCTTTGTGAGCATATTAAATTCTCCTGTGAAAGATTGTGGTCCTCCATAGTTGGAATACTGTACTTCATGCTGGGATTTCAGAGAAGCAAGTGATGATCAGATGCCCACTTAGCCTTTTCCCTAAACCTAAAAAATATGTAACAAGAGACTGTCTTGTCATTCTCAGAAAAATGCAAGCCAAATCCCACAACTTGCTTCTTTGACCTTTTTACTGTGGTTCCTGCATGAAGAAATGAGCAGAGTTGTTTTGTTTGACTTGCCACTGCTACCATCAAGCTCTATTTGCCACACAAGTAGTGGTTCTGACAGTTTTCTGACTTTTTATTTGGCTTCCCACAAGTGATTCTCAGTACTGGCTTCTGTGTGTTCCATGGCAGAATTGTCTCAGAAATGGATAAAACATGCCATTCACCTCTTTAGAAGGCAATTCTTAGAAAAATATATAATGATGGCTATCTATTAAAAGACTGATATTAGAAATTAAGAAAAAATATTAAACCCAACATGCATATTGATTTCCGTTCATGATGTGATGTGGAAGAGTTGAAAGAGTATGGACTGGGAGTCAAGAAACCAAGGCTCTTGTTTCAGCTCTGCTTGAGTTTAGACCTCAAGCAGGGCACATATATTCCTTAGGCCTCAATTTCCTTCCATACAAAGGAACTGAAAGATGTGTCTGAGAAAGTGGTTCCAGGAAAAGTATCCCAGGATGCTGATGCAGGAAAACCAAACTGTCACCAAACAAATTGAAGGATGATCCTAGAATAGGTCTTCAAGAGGTTCATAGGTCGCAAGATAGATTTTTAAAAAGTCTTTATAAACTTCTGTCTTTTCTTTCCCCTCCCTCCCTGCCCATCCTGTCTCTCTCTCTCCTTCCTCCCTCTCTCCATCCCTCCCTTCTTTCTTCCTTTTGTTCCTTCCTTTCTTCAATGAGAATCCACATGAAAAAGAATACTAAAAAAGACAGGAAGAAGACTGACATTGCTTTTGGTATGATGAAAACAAGGAGGGAGAATTGATTATTTGAGTGTTTTTGTTCCTTTTCTGTTCAGTGTGCTCATGTGCAGTGACCTGGAAATCCTGGCAATCTACTGGAAGGAAAGTGGCATACATGTCCTTGGTGTAGAGGTACACAGAGAATTTTACAGACTGCTGCATAGTTCAATACCAAGTGACTTTGCATCAGACTTTTATAAGTTTTTGATCCATCCTGGGTATTCTTTCCCCTTCAAGTTTCCCACTTGGGCTAAATAATAACTTTACTCATTTAGAGTGACAGCAAAGGGTCCTAAGGTGATGAGTTTGCAGTTTTGTAAAACATTCCACATTTTTCAGTTTTTCTTCACTACTATTCAAAAGCTTTATTTATATATTGTAACTTACCACATTCTTCCTTGGATATATGTGATTATTCATGTCAACATCTAAGACCATAAGAAGATCCTTGAAGGTAGAGACTGTGTTTTTTGGCTTCTTAGTAATTGTGAAGGATACCTAGTGCAATGCCTGGCACAGAGCAGGTGCTGTCTGAATTGAACTTAATTGGATTGGATTCTCCTGGGTTGTCTAGCAATTAGGGTACTAGCTTAAATAAAAATCAATGCTTTCCTGTAATATGTTCAACTTCCCTGCTCCAGGTATTGAGCAGGGCTATCAGACCCAGAAGGTGTAAATGCAGAATACAGTATTAGATGCATGACCTAAGTATAGAAATATCATTCAAATGGGCTTGGTGCCCAGAAGCTAAATAGCTTTTGGCTTGATGACAGGGTGCAGAGCCTCAGTGTGTTGTGATAGAAGTAATTGCTAATAGATGCCTTTCTGTCTCACTTATGTAGCAAGAACTTAAAATCTGGATTGCCTCATGTTGCAAAAGGGAATATAGATAGAAGTATATAGAGATAAGCAGAACAATAACGGAAACAATATAAATCCTCTTGATGATTAGAGGGTAGAGCTCTGGGACGAGAAGGTACATAGGCCAATTAGAGCAGGACATTCACCAGTCAATGCTTGCTCTCCAATTCATATAGTGATGCAAATGATTCTGAGAAAGTGACCCTGAGGTAAAATATTATGATATAAGACTATGAAGAGAATCTATTGATTAAAAAATATTTTGGATAAAGAAAATCACTTCTTCCTGAGTGAAATGAAAGATGACAAGTTGAAGAAATGAATGGATGGATTATTGGCTAGATTGTCAAGTCAGATCTGATTCCTTGGGTGAGTGTCTTAACCTAAGCTCCAATTTCCTTGGTAGTGAGATGAGGATGGAATTTGACCTCTTTGTCTCCCACCATAGTTGTGAGGATCAACTGTGATTGTGGAAGTAACCTAACAGAGCCCTGAAAGCTTGTTTGGTGTATTCAGAAGACCAGACTTTGGTGAAGGACTAGGTTTTTGCTTAGTTTATGCCATACAACTAGCTTTCATTGTGTTGGTGGGGATTATAAACTGACACTGTTTTATGTATATCTAAGGAAAAGGTAAGCTGCAGAAACTAGAGCAGTTGTCAGGGAGAGATAATTCTAGAAATATTTCTTCTGTATACTCATGAATCCATGAGCAGCAGTGACATTACTCAACAGTGCTTCTGGAGCTGAATTTCTGAGATTTTGAGTGAGGGAATGGGGACCAGCAGAATCACCACTGATACTGGATTTAGGATGACTATGGGCCACATGAACCACTGGCCCAGTGAGGTGTAGGCAGTTTGGTTTACAGATGTAAAAGTGGTCTGTGTTGAAACCCATCTCTGCAGTGGGTTATGGAGTGGATCCATATACTGTCCCTTCTGGTTTAGAAACTGGACTACCTTTCCAGAACATCCGACAAATGACCAAATGCCTTCTGGGATCAAGCCCTTTCTTCCTTTTCCATCTCCCACTGATTTGTCCCAGGCAAGTTTTTAAATAAGTTTAAGTTTATTTTAAATATCCAGATTCTTCTAGTCTTTGTTCCTTGCAGTGCCTAATTTAGTGCTTCTGTATGATCCTAATCTTTGTTCACTTTTATGGCCCATAGCCTGGTATCAGGAATCATATGAGCTATTTATATATTTATGTGACATTTATATCATAAATGATTCCTTTTTAATCATGCTAATTCTTGAACTAGGGAACAAAAGGCATTGTTTCCCATAAGCAGGGTTTTGGAAACTACCTAGCAAGTAGAGGAGAATTTTGAGGGTGACATGATAGAACCTAGCATGCTTATATGAGAAGGTAAATTATGCCTAGAGTTGTCCTATTCTAGTCCAAGTGCATCTTTTCACTGGGTATAGAGGACTGGTATCACCATTGCTTCCTTTTCTTATTGAAAATAAAGTTGAGATAATTATGAGTAATTCCTAATCTATGTATTTTTGTTCAGCAGTGAAATGCACAGAAGTGGTTTTTTAAAAGTACAAATCAGTATACCAAATCTCTAGAGGCTAAATTTTAATGTCTAAGATATCCAGTTAAAATCTACTGTTATAAATATGAGCCTCCTGAAGTGATGTTTCTCATAGGCAGAGCAAATAGACACATGGTTCAAATGGATCATCAGCTGAAGCAGGCAAAACTCTATTGGACTCTATCCATCACTACTTTGCTTTGCCTCTTGGCACCAAGTAGGACAGCAAACCTACAGGCAAGGAAGCGACCCCATATGTGAGAACCACCCAGTCTTCCTCACCCAAAATTGCAAAGTTAATAAAATTTCAAAATGGTTGTATATGACCATAGATTTCAATGGTGTCAAGTGGGGACAGTTGCTTCCTGTTTGGCGATTATCCATAGTAGCTACAAAGCTTATGGGAGATAGATAGATTAACTCAATCTGAGGAAGAAATTCTTAATGGAGTGGTTCAGGAAGGAATGTGTCACCTCCAGAAGTCATTAGTTTCCTATTGTGGTAGATATTTCATCATATCTACCAGGCTCATCATATCTAACAGGCTCAGTGAGCTGTGTGGGGATGGGGTTGAGGGATTACAAGAATTGAATAGGGCTGGGGTAGGTATACTGCCATTTTATTTTATGCTGAGGTGGATTTTCTGAGGACTTCCCAGATGTCTCAGTGGTAAATAATCCGCCTGCCAATGCAGGAGACGTAGGAGACATGGATTTGATCCCTGGGTCAGAATGATCCCCTAGAGGAGGAAATGGCAACCTATGCCAGTATTCTTGCCTGGGCAATCCCATGAACAGAGGAGCCTGGTGGGTTACAGTCTATGGGGTTGCAGAGTCAGACATGACTTGGCGACTGAGCATAGCACAGCAGCACAGGTAGATTTTAAGATTGTTCATTATAGTAACCCTTGGAAATCCATTATGAAGACACCATTATAGAGAGCCTCAAACTCTCTCAGCAGATTCATTGCTTCTCTTTCCCCTCCATCCTTGGAGATGACTGCTGTTTTTTTTTTTTTTTTTTTTTAAGTTGAGCTCCAGTTTAGGTAATTTGTGAGTGGCATAGTAAGAAAGTAAGAGTATCTTTAAATGATATAGCTAAGACATTGCTCTGTAGGGCAATGTGCTCATGTGATGAAAGCTCTGGAGAGTTTCAGAATTCCTTAGGAACTTCAGAGGGGTCAGAATCAGGAAAGGTGAGAGATAAGGAAGCATGACATTTCTCTCCTCTTCCCTTAGATCTTTCTTCCTCACCAGTCATAGGTTAAACTAAATGCAATGATAGGTTAATTGTCTACAGTGTTTAAATTGTTAATTGTTTTTCTCTTTCTATCTCTTTTTTTGAACTTAGAACATATGAAGTTGAATTTGAGTAAGTAAATGCACAGTTGATAACGATTCCTATGTGAAAGTCCTTCCAAACATGAGATTTTGCAATTTCTACTCAGTAGGTCTCTAGAGATCTAGTTTGAGAAGTTGCTAACCTTTCAGCCAAGGATTGATGACCCAGTCTGCAGACCAAATTTGGCCCATTGCCTGTGTTTATAAATAAAGATTTATTAGAACACAGGCATGTGCATTTTTTTATACCTTGTGGCTGCTTTCAAGTTACAGTGACGGAGTTAAGAAGTTGCAGTGACAAGTGTATGAACCTCACAAGCTAAACTATTTACTGTTTGTTCCTTTACAGGAAATAATTGGCTCACCTCTGCTCTAGTTTTTTTTTTTTTTTGTAAGAAAGCATGCATGTACTTATCCCTTGCACATAAGATGGCTTCCTGTAAGGTAGAGTTTTCTAATGATTCTGGGAAATAGTTCACCTGCCTAAGCACTCTGACCCAGAAAACTATTAGTACTTGCATTTCCAGTAACTAAATTGAAGCAGAGAACTTATGTAAAAACAGTCTGTGAAACACTGCTTATCACTACATCAAAATTGTCAATAGAAATCAACCCCCATCTTTTGGGTGAGAAATTCCGCAAATGATTATGACTTTAGAGAAAGATATTTATTTCATCCCTTGTCTCAACAGCCGGCTTTCTCTGCCTGATTAGCTAGGGTGGAATTTAATTTGGCATTTGGAGATTTCAGATTAGATTAAAAGAAATGTTTGTTTAGAGGTGTGGGTAGGAGCTATACCTGCATGTGGAAATACTGGTATTAAACCTTGTGATTAAACTTAGTTAAAAAAAATTTTTTTAATGTGCTAAAGGAGGTTTATATTTCATCTGACCTCAATTTCCCTGAATAGAGCTGAGTGAGATTTCCTAGCGTAGTGCAGAGCTGCTTATCTTGAGGTGGAAAAAAAAAAGTATGATTAGCTGATTCCTGCTGAGGCATCATATTTAGAAGGCCTAACAGTTAGCTGGCTAACTTAAGATCAGGGAAGGGGAAATTACTGCTTTTTATAGGACTATTTCCCCCTCTGATTTGGGTCCTCATTTGATGTGATAATTCTGCAGACTTAGGAATACAGGAAAAAGGGATGGTGGTGCTGGTTCTTTTTATCTATGTGCTCTATCACAACTGTTAGAGGGGAGCATCTAGTTCCACAGAGCAATAAGTTAGTCACAATATGTGGCCATAGTTTATTTTCTAAAGGAATTTTTATGTAGGTTTGGACTATAACTTTTGTCATTTTCAAATCAGCTAGGAAAAGACTGTAAATTCTGACAACAAATAGTGTTTCTGCTGAGGCATTTATTATCTCAACTCTGGTACCAATCAGGGGCCAGCTGAATAGAGAAACTTCCATTCTCTAAGTCCTTACCTATAAAATGAAAGGTTAGATTGATGATTTATGTGGATCTTGATTTCTGATCTTCCAATAGTCAGTGCTGTTTAGGACTATGAATTTTCCTAATCCACTTATTCATTCTCTGACAGTGTTGATTACATGCAGAAGGTTGGAAAATGGTACAGATTTCTCCATTCACCATCCCCTCCATCCTTGGAGATGACTGTTTTTTTGTTTTTTTTAAATTGGGCTCCAGATTAGGTAATTTGTGAGTGCCACAGTAAGAAAGTAAAATAGCCATAAGCTATATGCCTCCCCTGTCTCTACAGGAGATGTCATCACTCTCCATCCTTTCCTCAGACTTACCTCCTTTTCCTTCACCTCTTCATTACTCTCTTAAACCTCCCTACTTTCACTCCCCTCTCCATTCCCATTGTATCTATTTATTTCTGCTCTTTTCACCACTTCCCTCCCTCCCCTGCCTTTTTCTTTCCCCTTTTCATCCTCCTCCACTTTTTCACAGATTTGTTTTGAAATCCCCCAGAGCACACTTGTGATTCTCTTTTCTCTCACAGTGCTCAGGTCCTTAAGTGAAATGCCTTTGCTGGAGTTGTTAGGCAAATGCTAAGTGTTTTATGGACCTACAAAGGTCAAGTACCTGTCTGCTGGAATAAATGAAGACTCAGAAAACTAAGATCATGGCATCTGGTCCCATCACTTCATGGCAAATAGATGGGGAGACAGTGGAAACAGTGGCTAACTTTATTTTTGGGGGGCTCCAAAATCACCATCAGTCAGATGGTGACTGCAGCCATGAGGTTAAAAGACACTTGCTCCTTGGAAGAAAAGTTTGACCAACCCTCTGCATGTTAAAAAGCAGAGACATTACTTTGTTAACAAATGTCCGTCTAGTCAAGGCTATGGTTTTTCCAGTAGCCATGTATGGATGTGAGAGTTGGACTATAAAGAAAGCTGAGCACTGAAGAATTGATCCTTTTGAACTGTAGTGTTGGAGAAGACTCTTGAGAGTCCCTTGGACTGCAAGGAGATCTGACCAGTCCATTCTAAAGGAAATCAGTCCTGAATATTCATTGGAAAGACTGATGCTGAAGCTGAAACTCCATTACTTTGGCCACCTGATGCGAAGAACCGACTCATTGGAAAAGACCCTGATGCTGGGAAAGATTGAAAGCGGGAGGAAAAGGGGATGACAAAGGATGAGATGGTTGGATGACATCACCAATGGGATGGACATGAGTTTGACTTGGCTCTGGGAGTTGGTGATGGACAGGGAAGCCCGGTATGCTGCAGACCATGGGGTCGCAAAGAGTCAGAGACAACTGAGTAACTGAACAGAACTGAACTGAACTAGGGTGAGACCAAGTTGACACCATGGGGAGAGGCAGTAGATTTTTCTTTTTTGTTAGTCCATGATGAAATCAATCATAATATGCCTCCCTGAAAACTGAACTCAGAGAACTGGAATCAGTGAGGTTCTTTTTAACTGTACCTGAAGGAGTAGGAGGAGAAAGGAGAGGTGAATGGGCTAGGCAGCCTTTTATGATAAAAATCTTAAAATATTTTTCCATTGATGATTCATCCTTGTCCTCTACCCCCATTGTCTTATATACAGAACAAATAGAACCTATTCCTCATGAAACCCAACCTCCCCCAAACTCCTTGATTGTGATTTGAATATGAATTCTATCAATTAGTTGATGCAGTTATAAAGAAGACATAGAGGACTTGTGGCTAAAGTTGATTGTGACCTTCATATATATCATGAGTCAAATGCATTATGTACAGAAATGAAAATAATCCCAAAGTAATATATGTGTAGATTGGAAGAACACTGTACTTACTTATAACTGAGGGATAGTCATATAGAAGAAGATACAGAATTGCTCTTTTCGGAATCAAAGTGATTGGATGTGAATTGCAGGAAAGTAGAATTTGGTGGAGTGTCAGGAAAGACTCGGAGAAGGCAATGGCACCGCACTCCAGTACTCTTGCCTGGAAAATCCCATGGACGGAGGAGCCTGGTAGGCTGCAGTCCATGGGGTCGCACAGAGCCGGACACGACTGAAGTGACTTAGCAGCAGCAGCACCAGGAAAGACTATCTAATAAACATACCTTCCTACTAAGTAACTTAGCTCTGAGTTTCCAGTTCAGGAGAAGTTGGAAGGAAGACCACTTGCCAGGAATTTACTCATTCATTCTGCAAATGTTTCCTGAGTACTTATTCGATGCCAAGCATTCTTCTCAGTTCTGGGACTCAGGAATGAGCAGAGAGATATCTGGAGCTTTCAGACATTACTTACCTCATACGTTGAGGATAGGTATGGGAGTAATTCAACTTTTAGGATTTTAACAAGCTAAAAATAAATGAAGCCATCACATATTAACTATCTGTTTTTCAAGAATAGAATGAAGTAAAACTTGCTCAGAACTGAAATTACACTGAACACTGAAGTCGGATAAATTCCTCTCTGGGTTTTAGGTGCTATAGGGTCATCATTACAAATATCAGTTACAAGTCCCAGAAAAAAGCTGATTGATTGTGTTTTGGAGTGACTTGGATTATAAATAAGTAGGCATAGGTATTCACCTCTCTTATTAGTTTTTTCTTAAAGGCTAGTATTGGAATGCATTTATATTCTATACAGACCTATTGTTAGAGGAAACTGAAAAGAAAAGGACATTTACTTTTAGTCCCGTCCTTCAATTTTTCTTTCCTCTTCCAGCTCCAGAATTTTCTTCTTATTTGCTTCAGAGATAGTGGTACTCTCAGGGTCCAAGTCTCCCATAATTCACTTTGTCTCCTATCTTTCAGCATCCTTCTGAAAGCATCTAGAGCTTTCCAAATGATACATTTCTACCACTTCTCCTCTTGTCTCTCAAATGAATATTCTTTTCCTCAGTCCTTCTTCTCAAACTGTCTTCAGAACAATAAGAACTTGACTGCATTAGGGAGACCACATTGTTTGGTACAGCACTTCTCAAACATACACATCATTTAATGTATACATACCACCGTGGCTCTGTTTACGATGTGGAATAAGTTTCAACAGATCTGGCTTGGAGCCTGAAATTATGCATTTCTAACAAGCAAGCAGATGCTACTGCTGCAACTGCACTGCAAATCACAATGTGAGTAACAAGAGTTTGATGAATTAGGCTTTGAAACTTTCTCACTTAATTTTTTAACCTTGAAAAAGTTACCTACCTCCTTGGGCCTAACTTATCTTATATAAGAATGGAGATACACCAGTCCTGCCTTATCTCTCCATGTTCTCAAATTAGTTCAACTAGTTTTTATACAAAGAAAACTACCTTCTTTCATAAAGTGGGGTTGTGTATGCCATTAGGTCACATTTTATGTCAAAATAATACAGACTGTAAGCTACTAAATGATTATCCTCATTGGGATGCATTGGAATGTCAAAAGTGAACTCACTGTTCAGACATAATGGTTATTGTTCTTGATCAGATTCCTACCATCTGACCTTCTCATTATGTTGCCTAGGAAAAAACAAAACTTTCTGCATGTGAGATATACTTGACATTGTTATAGTCAGGATCACCTTGGAAAAGCTATTGCCATGGAACCCAACTTATCCCTGAATTTGAACCAACATTTCTGTATTGGTCTGTTCTTGAATCTGGCACTTAGCAGCTGTCTAAATTTAGTGGGCATTTTCTGCTTTAATGAATATCTAACTGTGTAAATATAGATGCTGTTTGGTCAGCACTTTCCTCAGCAGTATTTTCCAGTGGTAATTTGCCTGCAATAAACTCCTGAGGCAAACATGCTTTTCCTCTACCAGCCTTGTACCAACAGCTGATCTAGGCCTGGGGACCTAAATAACCTTTATTTGCAGAATGACACTTACGTCCAGAGAGTCCCAAACTTTGTCAGAGAAGGTTTTGTCTTTTCACATTTCTATGGTTGAGTCTTTGAGTTCCTGTTGGGTCTTGATATTGGCAAGTGTGGCCATCCTCTGTTTGGGATTGTGGGTCTTTTTAGAGTTAGCAATTCTTTGAGATGACCTAACATAGTCATTCTTTTTTTTTTAGTTCAAGGATACTTGATTTACAGTGTTATATTAGTTTATGGCATATAACATAGTGATTCTTTTTTTTTCAGATTATATTTCACTGTAGGTGAATTAAAATTACAGGTTATTGAATATAACTCCCTGTGCCACACAGCAAATTCTTGTTGCTTATCTGTTTTATGTATAGTAGTTTTATCTGTTAATCCTGTACACCTAATTTGTCCCTCCCTTCCTCCCTCTAACCTTTGGTAATTATAAATTTGTCTTCTGTGTCTGTGAGTCTCCTTCTATTTTGTATATAAGATTTCATATATAAGTGATATTATATAGAATTTGTTTTTCTCTTTCTGATTTACTTCACTAATATAATATTTTCTAGGTCCATCCATGTTGCTGGAAATGGCAAAATTTTGTTCTTCTTTTTATGGCATATGTGTTTATACATGTCACATCTTCTTAAGCCAATCATCCATTGATGGACACTTTGTTTTTGTTTTTTTCATTTATTTTCATTAGTTGGAGGCTAATTACTTTACACTATTGTAGTGGTTTTTGCCATACACTGACATGAATCAGCCATGGATTTACATGTGTTCCCCATCCTGAACCCCCCTCCCACCTCCCTCCCCAGCCCATCCCTCTGGGTCTTCCCAGTGCACCAGCCCTGAGCACTTGTCTCATGCATCCCACCTGGGCTGGTGATCTGTTTCGCACTTGATAATATACATGTTTCGATGCTGTTCTCTCAGATCATCCCACCCTCGCCTTCTCCCATAGAGTCCAAAAGTCTGTTCTGTACATCTGTGTCTCTTTTTCTGTCTTGCATATAGGGTTATCATTACCATCTTTCTAAATTCCATATATATGCGTTAGTATACTGTATTGGTGTTTATCTTTCTGGCTTACTTCACTCTGTATAATGGGCTCCAGTTTCATCCATCCATTAGAACTGATTCAGATGTATTCTTTTTAATGGCTGAGTAATATTGCATTGTGTATATGTACCACAGCTTCCTTATCCATTCGTCTGCTGATGGGCATCTAGGTTGCTTCCATGTCCTGGCTATTATAAACAGTGCTGCAATGAACGTTGGGGGTGCACGTGTCTCTTTCAGATCTGGTTTCCTTGGTGTGATGGGCACTTTGGCACCTGGATTGTTTCCACTTCTTGGCTGTTGTAATAGTAGTGCTGCTATAAACACTAAGGTGGCTGTATCATTTCAACTTACAGTTTTTGTTTTTCCTGGATATAGTCCCAGGATTGGAACTGCTAGATCATCTGGTAGCTCTATTTTTATTTTTTTAGGGAATCTCTGTGCTGTTTTCCATGGTGGCTGTACCAATTTACATTCCCACCAACAGTATAGGAAGATTCCCCTTTCTCCATACCCTCTCCAGAATATATTTTTTGTAGACTTTTTGATGATAGCAATTCTGATCAGTGTGAGGTAATGCATCATTGTTTTTCTGATTTGCATTTCTCTAATAACTTGTGATGTTGAGCATCTTTTCAAGTGCCTGTTGTCCATCTGTATGTCTTTGGAGAAATGTCTATTTAGATCCTCTGACTGTTTTTGATTGGGTTGCCTATTTCTTTGTTATTGAGTTGTATGAGTTGCTTTTATTTTTTGAAATTTAGCCCCTTATTGGTCTCATCATTTGCAAATATTTCTTCCCATTTTGTAGGCTGTCTTTATGTTTTATTAATGATTTCCTTTGCTGCCTAAAAGCTTTTAATTAGGTCCCGTTTATTTTCACTTTTATTTATTTTGCCTTGGGAAATTGACTTAAGAAAATGTTGCCATGTTTTGTGTTTAAGAGTGTTTTGCATACATTCTCTTCTAAGAGTCTTATGGTGTCATGTCTTATACTTAGGTCTTTAAATTATTTTGAGTTTATTTTTATATCTAATGTGAGGGAGTGCTCTTATTTCTTCGATTTACATGCAGCTTTCCTAATGATGAAGAGACTGTCTTTTTTTCATGGTATATTCTCACCTCCTTTGTTGTAGATTACTTGACCATAGGTGTGTGGGTGTATTTCTGGGCTCTCAATTATGTTCCATTGATCTATATGCCTGTTTTTGTGCTAGTATCATACTGTTTTGATTACTGTAGCTTTGTAGTATAGTGTAAAGCCTGGAGGAATTATGCCTCCAGCTTTGTTCTTTCTCCTCAGGATTGCTTTGGCAATTCTGTGTCTTTTCTGGTTTCATATAAATTGTAGGTTTATTCATTCTAGTTCTATGAAAGATATCATGAGTATTTTGATAGAGATTGCATGAAATCTGTAGATTACTTTGGGTTCTATGGCCATTTTAACAATATTAACTCTTCTAAACCAAGAGCATGGATGTCTTTCCGTTTCTTTGAATCATCTTCAACTTTGTCAATGTTTTATAGTCTTTAGTATATAGGTATTTTGCCTCCTTGGTGAAGTTTATTCCTATGTATTTTGTTTTTGTTTTGGATACAGTTTTGAATGGAATTGTTTTTTAAGTTTCTCTTTCTGATAGTTCATTGTTAGTGTAAAGAAATGCATCAGCTTTTTGTGTATTGTTTCCTGTGCTGAAGTCATTTATTAGTTGTAATAGTTTTTGTGTGGATACTTTAGGGTTCTCTGCATAGTGTACCATGTCATCTGCAAATGGTGACAGTTTTGCCTTTTTCCTTCCAATTTGAATACCTTTCATTTCTTTGTCTTATCTTATTGCTATACTATGTTGAATAGAAATGGTGAGACTGGCCATTCTTATCTTATTCTTGAATTTAGTGGGTAGGCTGTCAGTTTTTCACTGTTGAGTATTATGTGGGTTTGTCATAAATGGCTTTTATTATCTTGAAATATGTCCCCCTATACCCATTTTGGTGAGAATTTTTTTTTTTAATCATGAGTGGATGTTGAATTTTGTCAAATGCTTTTTCTTCACCTGTTGAAATGACCATGTATTTTTTGTCTTTCCTTTTGTTACTGTGATGTATCAAATTGGCTGATTTGCATATGTTGAACCATGCTTGTGGTCCTGGAATGAATCCAATTTGATTGTGGCATATGAGCCTTATTATGTATTGTTGAATTTGGTTTGTTAATTTTTTTGAGGATTTTTACATCTATGTTCATCAAAGATATTGACCTATAATTTTATTTTCTGGTAGTATCTTTGTCTATTTTTTGTGTCAGGGTGACAGTGACCTCATAGAATGAATTTGGGAGTGTTTCCTCTTCTTCAGTCTTTTGGAATATCTGGAGGAGGATAGGTATAAGTTCTTCTTTGTATGTTTGGTAGAATTTCCTAGTGAAGCTGAGAAGTCTGGTCTGGCACTTTTGTTGCAGGGAGTTTTTTTTAAAAATTGTAGATTCTATTTCACTTCTTTGTTTAGTAACCCATAAGCTCATGATGGCTTATGTGGGGCTTGAATTGAAGATCCTTTTAAAATGTTTGTACACTTTGGAGGATATGGGGGCTGTGAGAAAGGTGCAAAGCAATTTATCAGATTCTTAGGGAGTCTATAATTAAAAAATTTTGAGGACTTCTGATCTGATCAAGGGTATCTCTTTCTCAAAGGCATTTCAAATACATAAAATAATAATTATTCTTTATCAATGTCTTATAGTTCTTAAACAAGCAACAAATTGGTTATATTAGGTACTCTGTAGTGTGCAAGGAAGTGCAATGGATAATCACTAATTTACTGTGTCTTAAAATATATTATTCGTTTACTTATCAAACAGTTAAGGATTGAAAATCACATGGCATGTCCTATTTGGTGCTGGAGATACAGAGACAAAAGACATGCCCCATGATCTTAGTAAAACAGAGATGAAGACCTCTGACCACACAGCAAATGTGCTAAACATCAGTGTATCGTATGTCCCCGAGTTTCCCAGAGGAACTGTAGCACATATGCTAGAACTGCCAAAAGTAGTGATTCCATAATCAGCTCTGTGAATTGGGAAACCTAAGTGACGATTCTGTGTATTCTGCAGCAGTACAAAAAAACAAACAAACAAGCCAACCACTTGTTTCTCATTACAAGAGAAAATAAAAATAAACCAACTATTCCCTGTGAAAGTTCGGGGAGAAATTAACAGGTATCCCATGTTTAGGGAATACCTAATACCCTAAGCAACCACATTCATTGAGTAGTTTTCAAGTTTGGCTGTACATTAGAAAAACTTGGAGGGATTTCTGTTCGTTAATACATATTATAGCCACACGTTCTGGAAAACAAACTCACTCGGAAGGACGATGCAGATAGTGGAGTGCAGTTTATTACACCAGCGGGCCCAAGGCAAAGTCTCCTCTTAGCCAAGGACCCTGACCCATTTTTGTGAAAACCTTGTATACCCTAAGTGTACGTGCCCAAACCCACCTCCCCAAATTTCCTGAAATTAGTCTGAACAAAGGAAAACAAAGATACATCAAAGTTAACCTGTGATTCTTATGCCTTAAGCCTAGGTAGTTAACAGTGGATAATTATCAATAGGCCTGTGGTCATACCCCAATAAGCATAATAGAATTTATGATTCTATTTGGTTACACAGATAATTAGGGTATTCTTTTAGGCGAGGGAGAGTCTAGGTACGAGCCCTGGGGCTCTTCCCTCTGGGGGGTCTGGTTTTCCAGTTGGTATGTCGTTTCCATAGATACTGGGCATGTAGTCAAAGTCCACAGTCCGGCCCAAGATGGAGTCCTGCTTTCAAGATAGAGCCTGTTCTGTCTGTTTCCTCCTTCAATATTAAAGTAATTAATGCATACAGTTATAAATATCAAATAGTATTGATATTTGAGGATTGAGGATTGATTGTGAAGAAAAGTGGTAGCCCCTGCTTCAACAATTTTTGCTCCCTGGTCTTGCTTGAGCCGCTCTTAAAAACACATAGGCTACCCAGATCTAAAGATCTCCTAATCATTTGGATGAGTGGTAAAGGTCCGAAACTTTTATGTTGTACTCAGCAGCAGTTTCTAAAGTTCCCTATAGACTTGTCCAGGTTGACTGATTAGAATCACTTGACTTGGGACCTTTCTCCCCACCCAAACATTTTAGGCCTTTGATGCCTGTGGTTAAAGTGTCATAAAAGTGCACACATAGACGTGTTCTTAAGGAAAGATCATATCTACAGTCATAGTCATTGTCAGCTTACTGAATGACATGGCATTGAAATGACTCTTGATGAACAGGCCAGATTTTGAGGCATACCATGCTCTTCTTGTCCTGGGAACCTAGTTTTCATTGCTGATCAAGTTATCTTATGAGTGGTGGCATGAATATAGTGTAGCATTTCTAGCAAGGTCTTTTTAAAGACTCTTTGAAAGAGCTTCTGAAAATTCTATAAATTGAGGTGAATTTCAATTTCTCCTCTTTCTTTACTATCCCAACAGAACTTTTGCTTTCCCATAATGTCTAACTGCAATATGCTCCCTGTTTATTGATGATTACCTCCAGATGAGGGAGAAAATGAGATAAAAGATCAAGACAGTACCCTCACTGTTACATTTTCTTGAAGCCAGCACACATTGCCTTGTAAAATGCTGCGGCAGAAAATACAGTGAACCAGAATGAAAATATGCTTATGACTAACTTGACCTATTCTCATAACAATCTCTAAATACTAATCTTATTATGTGCTTCTAATGTCATACATGAGGATGGATGCTTCTAAAGGTCAATAAGTGAATGTATTAAAATAGTCTCTTACTTGCTTGTCAGGTGAAAATCCAAGCCATGCAAGCCTTTTCATTTTCTAGAAACTTTTTTTCCCCCCTCTTCCTTGTTTCTATCACATTTCTTTGATTTTAATCTCTGCAGGTTGCTAATAATCTCAGTTGAAAGCTCTATGATCTTCAACAAAACAAAAACTTTTTTCTTTTCCATTTACAGTTGGAATTTTTCCCTTTCTAAAGGTATCCCTCTACTTTGAGGACAACCTGAACTATTCTCTGCTTAAAGGATAAGAAAACTAAATATTTTTTAATAATGAAATAATTTGAAATCCTTAGGAGAAAAGTACTATATAAAGTAGTGTCATGTTGTTTCAAAGGAGAAGTAATGACAAGAGTTGGGTTAAGTCAGGAAATGGTATAAAGGATTAAATAGGAATAGAGGAATAGAAAAAAAAGTTTTATCAACTACAGGAGAAGGAAATGTATTTCATCTTTATTTAAGCAGGAAGGAAAGCAAAGAATAGATGATTCCAAGGTATAGTATTTTTTCATACTTTTCAACAAGCTAAACTCTGCTTTGAAAACTGAAATAGAAAAATGATGGCATTCTAGTTTGGAATAGAGAATTACACAGGAACAGAGTAAGAGGCAGTTTTCTGAATCCTTTTATTTTATTTTTTAGTTTAGCTTTTTTTTTCATTTATTTTTATTTAGTTGGAGGCTAATTACTTTACAATATTGTAGTGGGTTTTGTCATACATTGACATGAATCAGCCATGGATTACATGTATTCCCCATCCCGATCCCCCCCTCCCACCTCCCTCTCTACCCGCTCCCTCTGGGTCTTCCCAGTGCACCAGGCCCGAGCACTTGTCTCATGCATCCAACCTGGGCTGGTGATCTGTTTCACCATAGATAATATACATGTTTCGATGCTGTTCTCTCGAAACATCCCACCCTCGCCTTCTCCCACAGAGTCCAAAATTCTGTTCTGTACATCTGTGTCTCTTTTTCTGTTTTGCACATAGGGTTATCATTACCATCTTTCTAAATTCCATATATATGTGTTAGTATGCTGTAATGTTCTTTATCTTTCTGGCTTACTTCACTCTGTATAATGGGCTCCAGTTTCATCCATCTCATTAGAACTGATTCAAATGAATTCTTTTTAATGGCTGAGTAATATTGCATTGTGTATATGTACCACAGCTTCCTTATCCATTCGTCTGCTGATGGGCATCTAGGTTGCTTCCATGTCCTGGCTATTATAAACAGTGCTGCAATGAACATTGGGGTGCACATGTCTCTTTCAGATCTGGTTTCCTCGGTGTGTATGCCCAGGAGTGGGATTGCTGGGTCATATGGCAGTTCTATTTCCAGTTTTTTAAGGAATCTCCACACTGTTCTCCATAGTGGCTGTACTAGTTTGCATTCCCACCAACAGTGTAAGAGGTTTCCCTTTTCTCCACACCCTTTCCAGCATTTATTGCTTATAGACTTTTGGATAGCAGCCATCCTGACTGGCGTGTAATGCTGCCTCATTATGGTTTTGATTTGCATTTCTGTGATAAAAATGATGTTCAAATAATATTGTTTGGTGGAAAGGAGAAAGAAACCCTAGACCTTGGGAATGCTTACAAATGCATCAGAGAAGTTTAGTCAAGTCAAGTAGGGTTTAGACTTTAAGAAAAGCTGATAGGTATGAATTCTAGAAAGGGAAAACCAGAAGGGTGAGTTCATGCCCAGGTATCCTTTGGAGAACTAAGTCAACTGCAGTGGAAATTAGAATATATTCTAGTCCAAGAGTTAGGATTATTGTTGTTTAAGTCATGAAATTCTGTCCAACTCTTTGTGACCCCATGGACTGTAGCCTGCCAGGCTCCTCTGTCCATGGGATTTCCCATTCAAGAATACTGGAGTGGGATGCCCTTTCCTTCTCCAAGGCATTGGCAGGAGGATTCTTTACCACTGAACTACCTGGGAAGCCCCTTTTGAAAAATACTGAGAAGTAAAATTGCTGGATTGTATGGTAGTTCTAGTTTTAACTTTTTGAGGCTCATACATGCTGTTTTCCACAGTGACTTACCAATTTACTTTCCCACCAACAGTGCACAAGTGTTCACTTTTCTTTACATTCTAACCAATACTTGTTATTTGTCATATTTTTGATAATAGTCAGTCTGATAGGTATGAGGTGTGATATCTCACTGTGGCTTCTCATTGTGGCTTTGACTTCATTTCCCAGATGATTTTGAGTGTCTTTTTATATGTCTTTTGGCCATCTGTATATCTTCTTTGGAAAAATACCTATTCAGGCCCTCTGTCCATTGTTTGTTTTTTGATGTGGAACTGTATGAGTTCTTGATATATTTTGGATATTAACTCCTTATCAGATATATCATTTGAAGATATCTTCTCCCATTCAGTAGTTGGCCTTTTCATTTTTGTTGATAGTTTCCTTCATTGTGTGAAAGCTTTTTAGTTTGATGTAGTCCTATTTGTTGACTTTCGCTTTAGGAGAAGAAAGAAGAGACAGAACCAAAAAAAAAAAAAAAAAAAACTTACTTCTAAGACTGATGTCAAAGCATACTGCCTGTGTTTTCTTCTGCAAGTTTTGTGGTTTCAGGACTTACATTTAAGCTTTAATCCATTTCAAGTTTATTTCTGTATATAAATTTAACAAAATGTGTGAGAGAGTAAATCCTGTTTGGTTATTTTGCATGAAACGGTCTAGTTTTGCAGATACCATATATTGAAGAGGCTATCTTTTCCTTTGTTGTTCCTTAATTGTCCATTTAATTGTGGGTTCATTTCTGGGCTCTCTATTCAGTTCCATTGACCATTGTGTCTGTTTTTATGCCAGTACCATACTGTTTTGATTACTGTCATGTTTTTAGAATAGTTTGAAATAAGTAAGCATGATTCCTCTAACTTTGTTCTTCTTTCTCAAGTTTGTTTTGGCTATTTTGGGTCTTTTGTGGTTCTATTTAAATTTTATAATTATTTTTTCCAGTTCTGTGGAAAATGCTGTTGGTATTTTCATAGGGATTGCGTTGAATCTATAGATTGCCTCAGATAGTATCTCCATTTCATTTAGTTCTTCTTTGGGGGCGGGTTATCTTGTTTCTTTGCATGGAAAATATTCTTTTGTTGCCTCATTTTTCCTAATTCTCTCTGTTATTTGTATGTATGAAGTAGGTTGGTTATGTTTTCCCATCTTGGAGAAGTGGTGTTATGTGGGAGAAGTCATAGGGGACCTGGCAGCACACTCCCTTCTGGTCACCAGAACCACATGATTTAGGAGTGCTTCCTACGTGGGCTGAATGGACCCTTCTGTTGTGATGGGGCCAACTACTGTGAAAGGGGTGGTAAGAGAGGCTCGTCTTCTATTTGTTGCTGGCTCTTCCTTGTGTGGAAGTTGCCAGTCGTAGGTGGGCAGGGCTGGTTGTGGTGTAGCTTCCTACCTGGCCTGGGTAGTCCTAGGGCTGCTGCCAGCCCGCTAATAAGTGGGATTAGATCCCAGGATGACTGACTCCTGAGCTTTGTGGTTTGGGACTGGTGATGGACCACTGATGAGTAGGCATGGGAGGTTCAGCAGCAACTGGTTGCAGTGCCCTGGGGAGGTCCTGTGGCTGATTCTGGCCTGCTGGTGACTGGTAGAGAAAGTTTTGAGTTAGGTCAGAATAGTGACTGAGCAAGAACTAAGAGAAATGAGTTAAGAGATTTCAGAAATGCCCTAAGATATTTATGACTCGAGAGGAGCCAAGATGGCGGAGGAGTAGGACGGGGAGACCACTTTCTCTCCTACAAATTCATCAAAAGAATAACTGAACGCAGAGCAAACTTCGCAAAACAACTTCTGATCGCTAGCTGAGGTCATCAGGCGCCCAGAAAAGCAGCCCATTGTCTTCGAAAGGAGGTAGGACAAAATAGAAAAGATAAAAAGTGAGACAAAAGAGCTAAGGACGGAGATCCGTCCCGGGAGCTCTTAGGCGGCATTGCTTGGGGTAGGGTCCGGGCCTGAGTGCCCTGAGGACAATCGGAGGGAGCTTCTGTGAGTTGCCAACATGAACTGTGGGAGACCAAAAGAGAGAGAGTAAATTAACCGGCCCGAACACACTGCCGGCCGTTCGCAGAACAAAGAGACCGAGAGGGTCCAGAGAGGAGCTCGCAGGCTGCAGACCGGCCCAGCTCCGCCGGAGGCAGGAGGCAGGGGGGAGGGGAAGGTCGCGGTGAGACACAGGGCGCGCGCACCCGACCGGCGCGGGAGGGGACTGGGGCTGGGGACGCGGAGGGCAGAAGGCGCGCGCACCCGACTGGCGCCAGCGGAAACTGAGACTGGGTCCGCGGAAGGGAGTGGGCGCGCCACACCTGGGGAGAGTGCGCCCACCAAGCCCCTCGCTGCCTGGACCGCTCTGACGGGGAAGGCACTGAGAGCAGGCGCAGCTTTTCCTTCCGCGCTTTTGTGGAACACCCGAGGGCTGGAACCTCGCGCAGCGCGGGGCGCGCTCCATATAGAACAGCCGGGAGCCTGAGCGGCGCAGACGGAGAGGGCAGCGTCGGCCCCTCCCGGCAGCGCCAGGCCGTCCCCGCGGTGCAAGCCCGTCCCCACAGCGCCAGCCTCTCCCTGCAGCGCAAGCCCCTCCCCGCGGCGCCAGCCCGTCCCGGCAGCGCAAGCCCCTCCCCGCGGAGCGACGGAACTAGCTACCTGAATAAGAGTCCACCTCCGCCCGCCTGTGTCAGGGCGGAAATGAGGCTCTGAAGAGACCGGCAAACAGAAGCCAAATAAAGGGAACCACTTCAGAAGGGACTGGTGCAACAGATTAAAATCCCTCTAGGAAACATTGACTACACCGGAGGAGCCTGTAGATACTGAGAAGCGTAAGCTGGAACGAGGAGCTATCTGAAACTGAGCCGAACCCACACTGACCGCAACAGCTCCAGAGAAACTCCTAGATATAATTTTACTTTTTTCTTTTTTTTTTTTTTAATTTTTTTATTTTTTAAAATTTTTTTCCTTTTTTCTTTTTTCTCTTTTATTTTCCTTTAAAATCCCCTATTACTCCCCCATTACTCCTTAACTTTCATTTCCATAGACTTTTACGATTTTTTTAATTAGGGGGAAAAAAAAATTTTTTTTTCTTTCTTTTTTTTTTTCTTTTTCTTTCTTTTTTTCCTTTCCTTTTTCTCTTCTATTTTCTATTTTTCTTTTTCTCTTATTTCTTTTAAAGTCCTCTAGTACTCCTCTACTACTCCTTAATTTTCATTTTCAATACACTATAACCTTACAAAAAAAAAAAGAAGAGAAGCCCTATTTTTAAACCGAAGATTATTCTCTCCCAATCTTGACTCTCTGTTTTCTACCTCAGAACACCTCTATTTCCTCCTTTCCCCTTTTCTTCCCAGTCCAATTCTGTGAATCTTTGTAGGTGACTGGGCTACGGAGAACACTCTGGGAACAGACAGCTGCGTAGATCTGTCTCTCTCCTCTTGAGTCCCCCTTTTTCTCCTCCTGTTCATCTCTATCTCCCTCCTCCCTCTCCTCTTCTTCATGTGACTCTGTGAACCTCTCTGGGTGTCCCTAACGGGGGAGAATCTTTTAGCCATTAACCTAGAAGTTTTCTTATCAGGGCTGTATAGTTGGAGAAGTCCTGAGACTACAGGAAGAATAAAACTGAAATCCAGAGGCAGGAGACTTAAGCCCAAAACCTGAGAACACCAGAAAACTCCTGACTACAAGGAACTTTAAGTAATAAGTGGCTGTCCAAAAGCCTCCATACCTACACTGAAACCAACCACCACACAAGAGCCAATAAGTTTGAGAGCAAGACATACCACGCAAATTCTCCAGCAACGCAGGAACATAGCCCTGAACATCAACATACAGGCTGCCCAAGGTCACACCTAACACATAGACCCATCTCAAAACTCATTACTGGGCACTCCATTGCTCTCCAAAGAGAAGAAATCAAGTTCCACGCACCAGAACACTGACGCAAGCTTCCCTAACCAGGAAATCTTGACAAGCCAATCGTCTAACCCCACCCACTGGGTTAACCCTCCACAACAAAAAGGAACCACAGACCTCCAGAATACAGAAAGCCCACTCCAGATACAGCAATCTAAACAAGATGAAAAGGCAAAGAAATACCCAACAGGTAAAGGAACATGAAAAATGCCCACCAAGTCAAACAAAAGAGGAGGAGATAGGGAATCTACCTGAAAAAGAATTTAGAATAATGATAATAAAAATGATCCAAAATCTTGAAAACAAAATGGAGTTACAGATAAATAGCCTGGAAACAAAGATTGAAAAGATTCAAGAACTGTTTAATAAAGACCTAGAAGAAATAAAAAAGAGTCAATTACAAATGAATAATGCAATGAATGAGATCAAAAACACTTTGGAGGGAACCAAGAGTAGAATAACGGAGGCAGAAGATAGGATAAGTGAGGTAGAAGATAAAATGGTGGAAATAAATGAAGCAGAGAGGAAAAAAGAAAAAAGGATCAAAAGAAATGAGGACAACCTCAGGGACCTCTGGGACACTGTGAAACGCCCCAACATTCGAATCATAGGAGTTCCAGAAGAAGAAGACAAAAAGAAAGGCCATGAGAAAATACTCAAGGAGATAATAGCTGAAAACTTCCCTAAAATGGGGAAGGAAATAGCCACCCAAGCCCAAGAAACCCAGAGAGTCCCAAACAGGATAAACCCAAGGTGAAACACCCCAAGACACATATTAATCAAATTAACAAAGATCAAACACAAAGAACAAATATTAAAAGCAGCAAGGGAAAAACAACAAATAACACACAAAGGGATTCCCATAAGGATAACAGCTGATCTATCAATAGAAACCCTCCAGGCCAGAAGGGAATGGCAGGACATACTGAAAGTAATGAAAGAGAATAACCTACAACCTAGATTACTGTATCCAGCAAGGATCTCATTCAGATATGAAGGAGAATTCAAAAGCTTTACAGATAAGCAAAAGCTGAGAGAATTCAGCACCACCAAACCAGCTCTTCAACAAATGCTAAAGGATCTTCTCTAGACAGGAAATGCAGAAAGGTTGTATAAACATGAACCCAAAACAACAAAGTAAATGGCAACGGGACCACACCTATCAATAATTACCCTAAATGTAAATGGGTTGAATGCCCCAACCAAAAGACAAAGATTGGCTGAATGGATACAAAAGCAAGACCCCTATATATGCTGTCTACAAGAGACCCACCTCAAAACAAGAGACACATACAGACTAAAAGTGAAGGGCTGGAAAAAAATATTTCATGCAAACGGAGACCAAAAGAAAGCAGGAGTCGCAATACTCATATCAGATAAAATAGACTTTCAAATAAAGGAAGTGAAAAGAGACAAAGAAGGACACTACATAATGATCAAAGGATCAATCAAAAAAGAAGATATAACAATTATAAATATATATGCACCCAACATAGGAGCACCGCAATATGTACGGCAAACGCTAACGAGTATGAAAGAGGAAATTAATAGTAACACAATAATAGTGGGAGACTTTAATACCCCACTCACAACTATGGATAGATCAACTAAACAGAAAATTAACAAGGAAACACAAACCTTAAATGACACAATGGACCAGCTAGACCTAATTGATATCTATAGGACATTTCACCCCAAAACAATCAACTTCACCTTTTTCTCAAGTGCACACGGAACCTTCTCCAGAATAGATCACATCCTGGGCCATAAATCTGGTCTTGGAAAATTCAAAAAAATTGAAATCATTCCAGTCATCTTTTCTGACCACAGTGCAGTAAGATTAGATCTCAATTACAGGGAAAAAATTGTTAAAACTTCAAACATATGGAGGCTAAATAACACGCTTCTGAATAACCAACAAATCATAGAAGAAATCAAAAAAGAAATCAAAATATGTATAGAAATGAATGAAAATGAAAACACAACAACCCAAAACCTATGGGACACTGTAAAAGCAGTGCTAAGGGGAAGGTTCATAGCATTACAGGCTTACATCAAGAAACAGGAAAAAAACCAATTAAATAACCTAACTCTACACCTAAAGCAATTGGAGAAGGAAGAAATGAAGAACCCCAGAGTTAGCAGAAGGAAAGAAATCTTAAAAATCAGGGCAGAAATAAATGCAAAAGAAACTAAAGAGACCATAGCAAAAATCAACAAAGCTAAAAGCTGGTTTTTTGAAAAAATAAACAAAATTGACAAACCATTAGCAAGACTCATTAAGAAACAAAGAGAGAAAAACCAAATTAACAAAATTAGAAATGAAAATGGAGCGATCACAACAGACAACACTGAAATACAAAGGATCATAAGAGACTACTACCAGCAGCTCTATGCCAATAAAATGGACAACTTGGATGAAATGGACAAATTCTTAGAAAAGTATAACTTTCCAAAACTGAACCAGGAAGAAATAGAAGATCTTAACAGACCCATCACAAGCAAGGAAATCGAAACTGTCATCAAAAATCTTCCAGCAAACAAAAGCCCAGGACCAGATGGCTTCACAGCTGAATTCTACCAAAAATTTAGAGAAGAGCTAACACCTATCTTACTCAAACTCTTCCAGAAAATTGCAGATGAAGGTAAGCTTCCAAACTCATTCTATGAGGCCACCATCACCCTAATTCCAAAACCAGACAAAGATGCCACAAAAAAAGAAAACTACAGGCCAATATCACTGATGAACATAGATGCAAAAATCCTTAACAAAATTCTAGCAAACAGAATCCAACAACATATTAAAAAAATCATACACCATGACCAAGTGGGCTTTATCCCAGGAATGCAAGGATTCTTTAATATCTGCAAATCAATCAATGTAATACACCACATTAACAAATTGAAAGATAAAAACCATATGATTATCTCAATAGATGCAGAGAAAGCCTTTGACAAAATTCAACACTCATTTATGATTAAAACTCTCCAAAAAGCAGGAATAGAAGGAACATACCTCAACATAATAAAAGCTATATATGACAAACCCACAGCAAGCATCACCCTCAATGGTGAAAAATTGAAGGCATTTCCCCTGAAATCAGGAACAAGACAAGGGTGCCCACTCTCACCACTACTATTCAACATAGTGTTGGAAGTTCTGGCCACAGCAATCAGAGCAGAAAAAGAAGTAAAAGGAATCCAGATAGGAAAAGAAGAAGTAAAACTCTCACTGTTTGCAGATGACATGATCCTCTACATAGAAAACCCTAAAGACTCTACCAGAAAATTACTAGAGCTAATCAATGAATATAGTAAAGTTGCAGGATATAAAATTAACACACAGAAATCCCTTGCATTCCTATATACTAACAATGAAAAAACAGACAGAGAAATTAAGGAAACAATACCATTCACCATTGCAACAAAAAGAATAAAATACTTAGGAGTATATCTACCTAAAGAAACAAAGGACCTATACATAGAAAACTATAAAACACTGATGAAAGAAATCAAAGAGGACACAAACAGATGGAGAAACATACCGTGTTCATGGATTGGAAGAATTAATATTGTCAAAATGGCTATTCTACCCAAAGCAGTCTATAGATTCAATGCAATCCCTATCAAGCTACCAACGGTATTTTTCACAGAACTAGACCAAAGAATTTCACAATTTGTATGGAAATACAAAAAACCTCGAATAGCCAAAGTAATCTTGAGAAAGAAGAATGGAGCTGGAGGAATCAACCTGCCTGACTTCAGACTCTACTACAAAGCCACAGTCATCAAGACAGTATGGTACTGGCACAAAGACAGAAATATAGATCAATGGAACAGAATAGAAAGCCCAGAGATAAATCCACGAACCTATGGACACCTTATCTTTGACAAAGGAGGCAAGGATATACAATGGAAAAAAGACAACCTCTTTAACAAGTGGTGCTGGGAAAACTGGTCAACCACTTGTAAAAGAATGAAACTAGAACACTGTCTAACACCATACACAAAAATAAACTCAAAATGGATTAAAGATCTAAATGTAAGACCAGAAACTATAAAACTCCTAGAGGAGAACATAGGCAAAACACTCTCCGACATAAATCAAAGCAAGATCCTCTATGACCCACCTCCCAGAATATTGGAAATAAAAGCAAAACTAAACAAATGGGACCTAATGAAACTTAAAAGCTTTTGCACTACAAAGGAAACTATAAGTAAGGTGAAAAGACAGCCCTCAGATTGGGAGAAAATAATAGCAAATGAAGAAACAGACAAAGGATTAATCTCAAAAATATACAAGCAACTCCTACAGCTCAATTCCAGAAAAATAAATGACCCAATCAGAAAATGGGCCAAAGAACTAAACAGACATTTCTCCAAAGAAGACATACAGATGGCTAACAAACACATGAAAAGATGCTCAACATCACTCATTATTAGAGAAATGCAAATCAAAACCACAATGAGGTACCATTACACGCCAGTCAGGATGGCTGCTATCCAAAAGTCTACAAGCAATAAATGCTGGAGAGGGTGTGGAGAAAAGGGAACCCTCTTACACTGTTGGTGGGAATGCAAACTAGTACAGCCGCTATGGAAAACAGTGTGGAGATTTCTTAAAAACCTGGAAATAGAACTGCCATATGACCCAGCAATCCCACTTCTGGGCATACACACTGAGGAAACCAGATCTGAAAGAGACACGTGCACCCCAATGTTCATCGCAGCACTGTTTATAATAGCCAGGACATGGAAGCAACCTAGATGCCCATCAGCAGATGAATGGATAAGGAAGCTGTGGTACATATACACCATGGAATATTACTCAGCCATTAAAAAGAATTCATTTGAACCAGTCCTAATGAGATGGATGAAGCTGGAGCCCATTATACAGAGTGAAGTAAGCCAGAAAGATAAAGAACATTACAGCATACTGACACATGTATATGGAATTTAGAAAGGTGATAACGATAACCCTATATGCAGAACAGAAAAAGAGACACAGAAATACAGAACAGACTTTTGAACTTTGTGGGAGAATGTGAGGGTGGGATATTTCAAAAGAACAGCATGTATACTATCTATGGTGAAATAGATCACCAGCCCAGGTGGGATGCACGAGACAAGTGTTCCGGCCTGGTGCACTGGGAAGACCCAGAGGAATCGGGTGGAGAGGGAGGTGGGAGGGGGGATCGGGATTGGGAATACATGTAAATCCATGGCTGATTCATATCAATGTATGACAAAACCCACTGGAAAAAAAAATAATAATAAAAAAAAATAAAATAAAATAGAAATATTAAAAAAAAAAAAAGATATTTATGACTCACTCATCTTAGGTTTCTGCAAAGGTTGAGTGGTCCTTTGGAGTGTCTGAATAGCTGAAAGAGATATAACAGTCCTTTTAATTTGAAGCACATATGCCAAGTGCACATGTTTAAACAGCCCACATAAACCTGTGGTATGTCTATAAAGAGTAGGCTGCAGTCATTGCAGAACTGGTCCATATAATTTTTTATGAAATAATGGTGACCCTTCTACCCTTCTAGTTGTCAGCCTTATTTCTATGTCTAGAATTTATCAAAACCAATCATGTAATTAGATTTACTGTACAATTGTTTGTCAAATGACTAGGCCTGTTTCCTCGAGGATAATAACACTAAAATTGGTAGTGTGCTGGTAAGTGAATCAAACACCTAGAGCCAGACAGGAGTGCAAAGTCAAGTGGGCCTTAGGAAGTATCACTGTTAACAAAGCTAGTGGAGGTGATGGAATTCCAGTTGAGCTATTTCAAATCCTAAAAGATGATGCTGTGAAAGTGCTAAACTCAATATGCCAGCAAACTTGGAAAACTAAGCATGGCCACAGGACTGGAAAAGGTCAGTTTTCATTCCAATCCCAAAGAACAGCAATGCCAAAGAATGCTCAAACTACTGCACAATTGCACTCATCTCACACGCTAGCAAAGTAATGCTCAAAATTCTCCAAGCCAGGTTTCAGCAATACATGAACTGTGAACTTCCAGATGTCCAAGCTGGATTTAGAAAAGGCAGAGGAACCAGAGATCAAATTGCCAACATCTGTTGGATCATAAAAAAAGCAAGAGAATACCAGAAAAACATCTATTTCTGCTTTACTGATTATGCCAAAGCCTTTGATTGTGTAGATCACAACAAACTGTGGAAAATTCTTAAAGACGTGGGAATACCAGACCACCTGACCTGCCTCCTGAGGAATCTGTATACAGGTCAAGAAACAACAGTTAGAATTGGACATGGAACAACAGACTGGTTCCAAATTGGAAAGGCTGTATATTGTCTCCCTGCTTAATTAACATATGCAGAGTAAATCATGTGAAATGCTGGTCTGGATGAAGCACAAGCTGTCATCAAGTTTGCCAGAAGAATATCAATAACCTCAGATATGCAGATGACACCACCATTATGGCAGAAAATGAAGAAGAACTAAAGAACCTCTTAAAAACTGGCTTAAAACTCAACATTTTAAAAAATGAAGATCATGGCATCTGGTCCCATCACTTCATGGCAAATAGATGGGGAAACAATGGAAACAGTGACAGAGTTTATTTTCTTGGGCTCCAAAATCACTACAGATGGTGGCTGCAGTCATGAAATTAAAAGACACTTGCTCCTAGGAAGAAAAGCTATGACCAACCTAGACAATATGTTAAAAAGCAGAGATATTACTTTGCCAACAAAGGTCTGTCTAGTCAAAGCTATGGTTTTTCCAGTAGTCATGTATGGATGTGAGATTTGGACTATAAAGAAAGCTGAGCACTGAAAAATTGATGCTTTTGAACTGTGGTGTTGGAGAAAACTCTTGAGAGTCCTTTGGACTGCAAGGAGATCCAACCAATCCATCCTAAAGGAAATCAGTCCTGAATATTCTTTGGAAGGACTGATGCTAAAGCTGAAACTCCATTACTTTGGCCACCTGATGCAAAGAACTGACTCATTGGAAAAGTCTCTGATGCTGGGAAAGATCGAAGGCGGGAAGATATGGGGTCAACAGAGGATGAGATGGTTGGATGGCATCATATACTCAATGGACATGAGTTTGACAAACTCTGGAAGTTGGTAATGGACAGGGAAGCCTGATGGGCTGCAGTCCATGGGGTTGCAATGAGTCGGACATGACTGAGCGACTGAACTGAACTGAAGTGAATCAACAAATGGATCTCAAAAAAAAGAGTGTGCATATACATATCTACTCAAGTTTATTATATGTTTTACTGACATAAGAGAAGTCTACCATACAATTTACAAATAATAATAAACTATCCAGTACTTTTTATTATAAATTCCATATAGCCAACTGATTCCTGCAGAATGTTCTTATTGATTTTTCCCCCCAAATTCTTGCATCAATAGTCAAGTTATGGTTGCAGTTGATAAATGAGTGTGGTTCTGACATGAAATTTAGTTGATACTTTAATTTACAATTATGAGTGATAGGGAGGTGAAACAATGAGGACATATGCTGGAACTTTACTTTTTTGTTCAATGATGTCAGCAATTTCTTTGCTGAATTTTATAATAATTTTCAAATACTGGAAGAATATTTTTTCAACTCTGTGATAATCACAATTAAATGACAATAAATACAATAAACTGTTATGTTTAATCTGTATTATTAATAGTTTCACTATAAGCAAAACAATTGATTAAGCCCTGATTTGTAGCTTTTGCTGTTTTCTATTATATAAATACTCTCACAATCAATTGAGAATTGACCATGGTGAAATTTCAAGGTACCAACTTGAAATCATTGCACATGGAGTTTGGAAGAGATCTCCATTACCAAACAGTGATGTAATAAATCCAGTATACATATAAAATACACATAAATACCTTCCAGAGCATCAGATTAGTTGTCTATAAGCTTGAGGAGTCCTACAACCATATTCAGATTTTATAATTCAATAGAACAACTCACAGAATTCAGGAAAGCACTATACTTATGATTATAGTTACAGCAATGGATACAAGTTAGAACAAGCTAAAAGAAAATTTGCATAAGATGAAGGCTTGGGGGTATCCATACATGAATCTTCTTGTTATCTTTTTCTTGTGAAATCTTGGGTTGCATTACCTCCTCCCAGCCTTCATGTGTAACTGTATTTAAAACCCTCAAAATTCCCAACCTGGAAAGCTTACCTGAGCTTTTGGTGTCTGGAGGTTTTTTTTTTTTTTTTTTGGTGTCTAGAATTTTTATTGGGGCTTTATCATATGTTGCTCACATGACTGATTTTTAATCTCCATCCCCTGATGGAAATTCAGCCTATACTTAGGGTTAGGTATTATTCCTCCTAAGGTATTATTCCTTCCTAAGTATTATTTCCTCCAGGAGTTAAAACTGATAAGGAATATCCCAAAGTTCTCATTGTAAATTACAGAGTTAGATTATTCAGTGATTAAAGCCCCAGGCAACACTCCAAATCAAGCAGGGTATTGCAAGGACCTAGAGATCACCTTCTAGTACCTGAGGGCAGAGACAAGACCACTTTTTCAGTTCAGTTCAGTCGCTCAGTCATGTCCAACTCTTTGTGACCCCATGGACTGCAGTATGCCAGGCTTCCCTGTCCATCACCAATTCCCAGAGCTTGCTCAAACTCATGTCCATCAAATTGGTGATGCTATCCAACCATCTCATCCTCTGTTGTCCCCTTCTCCTCCCGCCTTCAATCTTTCCCAGCATCAGGGTCTTTTCCAATGAGTCAGTTCTTTCTATCAGGTGGCCAAAGTAATGGAGTTTCAGCTTCAACATCAGTCCTTCCAATGAATATTCAGGACTGATTTCCTTTAAGACTGACTGGTTTGATCTCCTTGCAGTCCAAGGCACTCTCAAGAGTTCTCCAATGCCACAGTTCAAAAGCATCAATTCTTCGGCACTCAGCTTTCTTTATGGTCCAACTCCCACAACCATACATGACTACTGGAAAAACAATAGTGACCACTTTTTAGGTAAAGTTAATTTTTCACTGTATAGATTTTGATAGAGGTTATGTTGAGACTGTAGATAAGTTTGGGTAGTATTGTCATTTAAAAAATATTATGTCTTCCAAACCATGAGCACAGAATATCTTCATGTTCACTTAGGTCTTTAATTTCTTTCTACCATGTTTTGTAGCTTTCATTGAACAAGTCTTACACTTCTTTTGTTAAATTTTTTCCTAAGTTATTCCTTTTGATGCTATCATAAATGCAAAATTTATTTTAGGATTGTTCACTGCTTAGTGTATAAAAATAGAATTATTTTTGTGCATAATTTCTATCCTTCAACCTTGTATAACTTGTTTATCAGTTCTCCTTGTGTATCTGTGTGTGTATAAGTGTGTTCCTTAAGATTTTTTATATACATTATTGTGTCATCTGCAGATGGAGATAGTTTTACTTCTTTTTCCAAGTCGAATCTTTTTATTTCTTTTTCTTGCCAAATTGCCCTGGCTAAATCTCCAGTACAATATTGAATAGAAGTGATGAGGGCAAATAGCCTTGTCTTGTCTTGATCTTAGAGGGAAAGATTCAGTCTGTCATCATTAAGTATGATGTGAATTATAGAATATTCATAGATGCCCTTTATCAAGTTAAGGAAGTTTCCTTCTTTTCCTCCTTTGTTGAGTATCTATGTACTTTAAGTTTTAATAGTGGTTGTGTTTAACAACCAGATTATAAAGTTCACATGTAATAGTTGGCACTTGAATCAGTACAAGCCAGCTCTAGCATACTGCTGTAAAGTTGACAATTTTACTCACTTTAACATGCTATTTTCAACTTTGGCAAATGAGGCCTCCCACATTGCTGATTGAATGAGTGCTAATGTGCTTATAATGCTAAGTGCCTTCAGGAAAAGATTAAATAAAAACGTTAACTTCTATAGTAGATATCAGTTACCACATACTTTTTTAAAAGCTCACAATATATTATCTTTAAGTAGCTTGCATTGAGAGTAAAAATTGTCAAGTACCTAGTATATTCATTTATGTAATTTAGTAAGATGATTATGTATAAAATGAGCATATTCTAATATATTATCCAGTAGCCTGGCTATCCTAATTCAAGTTTAGTTTGCAAAAGATATTATCAATGAGCATCTTGTTTTTTTGATCAGGGAGGTTTCTGTAGTTGTGAAAGTATTAACTGTAAAGCAATACTCAGTAATAACAACAAAAGCATTAGTACTATAGCTGTGGAAAATGCCTCATTAAAAACCACATTTCAAGGTGCACTGTTTTGGTTTTGCCTCATTACATGTGCAATTAAGGAAAAAACAATGAGAAAAAAGTTTTCTCCTCTACCTCAGTTACCTTTAGGAAGTTTAATTAATCCAAGAAATTTGCAGAAGAAGTAAATTTGAATATGAAACTTTGTCATGTAGTCTGAAAGCTTGTTACTGGAACTCCATAATAGTTTATACTTGCTATTATTTCCATTAAAATAGGAGAAAAAGGCATCATTGAAGTCAGAATCTATCGTTTATGACTTTTATTTATACTTAATAAATGTTTTCTATTCCTAGATTTTTATTAAACCATAAATTTAATGAGGTGAATTGGTTACATAAAGACATGTGAGGCTTATATCTCTATGATCTAGCCTTTGAATGTTCGAATTATTGAGATACTGTTGTATTTTGTATTCTTATTGAAACTAAGTCCCCCTTCTTAGCACTTACCAGGGCCCTTGGGGGAAGTTTATTGATTTTTCTTAGAGAGAGCAGTAGAGAAGTTTGGTCAGAGTCAGATATGAACCTCAAAAGTCAAGAATCCACATGTAAAAATCCTCATTGAAAGCATTTTGAGCTAAAGGATGACTCAAGAGGGTTGACAATTCTCAAGAAAGTTTCTAGTTATAATAGTGGGAACAAGAAAAGGTATTAAGATTTAAAGAAAAGACATCGATTGAAAGAGTGCTCTCTTACCAACTTAGACTTATTGGGGTAAAGTAGATGTATTTGGGCATGTCTATCTTACAACAATGTCCTTAACCTTTTCTCGCGTCCATGGACATTACTTCCTGGCAGCCATCTTCATACAATGTGATTGTACCTCCTGGGAACAGCAAGTTACAAGTTGGAAGGAAGTCTAATCCAACCTTTAATAGACATTGATTTGTGAGAGAATGAGTCTGTGTGTCTGGAACTATAGCATAGGAACATGGGAATTCTGGGCAGCTATCTTTTCTCTGCCTTGCTTATTGAGGTGTATAGAAAGTCAGTTAAAAGGGATGAAACAGATGTACATGCAAAGAGAAGACAAGACAAGAGAGAAAAATTTGTGATGTTTAAAATGTCCAAGGGTTTCTGAGCATGAGGAGGAATACTCCTTATTCTTTGAATTTTGTTTGTGCTGCGCTTAGTTGCTCAGTGGTGTCCTACTCTTTGCGACCTCATGGAATGTAGCCCACCAGGCTCCTTGTTTCATGAGATTCTCCAGGTGAGAATACTGGAGTGGGTTGCCATGCCCTCCTCCAGGGGATTTTTTCAACCCAGGGATTGAACGCAGGTCTCCCACATTACAGGCAGATTCTTTACCATCTGAGCCACCAGGGAAGCCCCCTGTATTTTGTTTATTGCTCAGTTATTCATCTTGTATTCATCTAGAAAGCTATTTTTGTTGAATGCACATTTAGATATTGATTACAAATTTTGATTTAAGTCCTCCAGACAATGTAAACTGAAGTAAAATTCTACTTATAGCTTGTTTACAGAAAGAAGAGTAAAGAAGGGTGTTTTAATGGTAAAACAATAGCAGAAAAAATTAGGAAAGGCTAAGCTAACAGAAGAAAGAGAAAAATCTGTCAGGGAACATTATTTTCAAACTTGACTAAGTAGAACATTAATGGAGAAGAAAGTTGAAATCCACAGGGAACATCTCATTTTAACTGAGTTTAAAATTATCTAGGATGTAAAAATATGTACATGGGTACAAACAAATGACTGGACTATTGTCAGAGATCTTTGTGGACTCCTGAATGAGAGGAGATTGATCCGAAGGGCACTGGTTGTATGTGACACTCTGTGTGTGTGTGTGTGTGCGCGCGCATGCACGCACTTAGTTGCTCTGTCCTGTGTTGTAGTTGCTCCGACTCTTTGTGACCCCATGGACTGTAGTCCACCAGGCTCCTCTGTCCATGGGATTTCTCAGGCGAGAATACTGGAGTGGGTAGCCATTCCCTTCTCCAGGGAATCAAACCTGGATCTATGGCATTGCAGGTGGATTTTTTTACCGTCTGAGCCACAGTACAGTACTGTGAGGTGCAAACATGTAATTCTAGCAACGGTTTGTTCATACTTGGAACAGGTGGCAGGAGAGACTGGCATGGGTTTAATGATCAGTGACCATGACAGAAGAGCCTTCTATCCTCTGTTTACTTCCTTCAGCAGAGTTACAGATGTCCATTACAATAGACACTGGGCACTTGAGTTTCAGCAAGACATTTGATAATATCTCTCATGACATTATTATGAGTAGTAAGAAGATGGTTAATGGCAAAAAGCAGGCAAGTTTATAACTGGTTAAAAAGTATACTCACCAGTGTTTATGTACAGATTGGTATCTATTGGAATAATCAGTTAAAAGAATGAAAAAAAATTTTCTCTTAGGGCTGCATAAAGGTGATACAACCCAATCCTTTTTTTTCTGTCCCTTCGTCCCAGCACTGTTCAATAGAATTTCTGTAATGATGCAAATGTTCTGTAACTATGCTGCTCAGTACAGCAGCCTCTGACTACATGCGGTTTTCTAAGCATTTGAAATGTGGCTAGTTCAACTAAGGCACTGAATTTATAATATTTTATATTTAATCACTTTTAATTAACATAGCCCCATATGGCTAGGGATACTCTATTGTATGGCACAGTTTTACACTGTCTCCAGATTTTTAATGAAACACACACAAAGTATATATATTTTTATTGCGATTAATTTAAAGATTCATTTTATAGGATTTTGATGTGGTTTTACTAAGAGAATCTTCAACTATATTACAGCTGTTTACAGATGATAAAAATGAGACCTAAAGGAATTAAATGATTTATTCAGAATCACACACTTATCAACTGAACAGGGACTCAAACTAAAATTCTCTGAATTTCAGTGAATGCATTTTCATATGTACCATAGTGTAGAAAATAGCCCTTTATATGTATGTAAGTGGGTATTAGATATTGACTTCCAGTGACCAAGCAGTAAAAAATTTTGCCTCTCAATTGTTTTAGTATTAGGTAAAGATAAATAGTATTCTGAAGTCATACAGTGACTCTTTGTAGATAGGGATTCCTAAAAATGAAATGTTGAGATTTTCTTTTCTCAGCTGTGAAGGCCAAAGCTAATTAACGTTAGCTTCCAGTGAGTAAATGTGTATCCTCTTGGGAAGACTATTTTTAGGTCCCTGAACTTCAGAGTTGACTTCCTCTGTTTTTTCTCCACTCAATTAAAAAATATATTATTAGGACTATGGCACTGTGCTAATGTATTTCTGAGAAAAGAAAAGAGATGACCTGCTGCTGTGTGAAATACTAGCTAGAAATCAGCAGGGAAGGGATTAGAACAATTAAAATCTTAGTTCGCAAAGGGAGGAAATGAAGTTTGATTAATAAGATTTATAGTCTGTATTTATAGGAAAGAACAAAACTGTATTTCATATATTACTTGTACCAAACTAAACTCATATCTTCTTCCACTTTCCAAGATTATAAGACAGTTCCTCTTCCTAATATCAAATTGGATGGGCATATGCATGTTTGTATAATTTTCTTAAAAGGAGAAATGGACTGTCTTAATGCCATTTTATAGAAAAATCTCTTTGTTCTGTCTCCTTAAGTGCAGGGAGGTTATGTGTAAAGTGGAACTTTTGTTTGTCAGAGAGGAAAAAAATCCTCAAGACACTGATGTTGTTTTAATCTCTGGTTATAGATATGTTTAAATTTTCTTATTCTGGTAGGTAAAGGGAGGGAAGGAAAGGTTTTAGAAAAGGAGGTGAATCTGAAAAGTACCAGGGTTGAGGTTAAGATGGAGAAAGCAATTTGTGCCCCAGAGAAATTGTCACCCATGTGGGTTAGTTGTTCATGGAGCCCCCATATCTGGTGAGTATCTCCAATGACCCTGGATATACTTCTCTGTCTGATTACTATTATCCTCTTCTCTCATATATATAATATACTTGAAGAGATCTCAGATATTTTGTAGTCGAATTCTCCGATTTACAGAGGAAATTGAGGTGCAGATAGTGATTTTCCTATGTTTGTGCAGAATGTTGACAAAGTTGAGGGTCTCATAATTTCTAGTTCAGCATTATTTTCTCTCTGTTGTGCTGCTGTTCTAGTCCTGCTTATGGAGAAGTTTGAAAATCACTTAATTCTTGCTTCCAACCATTTAATCAATATAGCAAGTATAATACGTGTGTTTCATTCTGAGGTTTGTTGTAAGTTAAGTATGAGTAGAAGAAAGTGTTTTAGGGCCCAAAATTTGCTTCCTATAGACAAAACTCAAAACAAAACACCACCCAGACCCACAGTTGAATGCCACTTAGCCTCTTCCTCTTATTCTGATTTACAGCAATGTTCATTGTGTCCTTTGTATGCAGAATATGGAACTTCTGTGAGAAGTTAGGTGGTAAGAGAAAATGTCTGTATTAGTAAAGCTAGTTTCTGCTGTGCTCTGGTATCACTCTCCCACCCCAGTCGTCACTCTGAAGATTAGATCTCACTTACCTAAAATATCATCTCTTCGAAGATACTTCCTTGCCTACCTTATCTGATGATGCACCTCTTAGCCCCTCTACTCACGTGTATATTACTCTACTTTTTTTTCTTCATTGTTGTGATCTTATATGAATTTATCCTCTTTCTTTCCTTATCTTTTGTGCATTTTCCTCAATATTATTTAAATTTCAGGAAATAAGGATCATCTCTGTCTTACCCAAAATATAGAAGAATGCCTGGTATTAAGGAGATTCTTAGTAGTTATTTATGGAATGAATGAATGAATGAATTTGTTGTTGAGTGAGTATACATCCACTTTCCCCCTGGTGCCTGGTTGGTTGGTGCAGAGGTAGCATTAACTGTACCAATGTCCAGTCTCCTCCAAAAGCAACTGAGATCCTGATGTTGAACTGGGGTAACAGCCTGGGATTCTCCTCTCTGTTGAAGGCAGTTTTCCCTTTGAGCCTCTGGGGTTCTTTCCTTCTAGTTAACCAGTCATAGCCATGTTAGTCCCTCTCAACAGGTTTCAGTAACTTTGAACTTAGATCTTGATAAGAACTTCAGATTTCTAGTACTAGTTTTCCTTCAGTCTCATGTCCAGTTTTACCTTTTCCTCATAGCAATAGGCATGAACTCTTTTAAAAAATTAAGATGAAATGCATATAACATAAAATTAATCATTTTAAAATCAACAAATCAGTGGCATCTAATATATTCAAAATGTTTTATAACCATGACCTCTATATAGCTCCAAGTCATTTTCATCCCCCAATAAAACCATGTATTCATTAAGCAAGCAGGTATTTCTTATTCTCACATACTTTCCATCAGCCCCTGTTGTTGTTCAGTCACTAAGTTGTGTCTGAGTCTTTGCAAACCCATGGATTATAGCATGCCAACCTTCCTGTCCTTCACTATCTCCCAGAGTTTGCTCAAACTCATGTCCATTGAGTCCGTGATGCCATCCAACCATCTCATCTTCTGTCACCCCTTTATCCTCCTGCCCTCAATCTTTCCTAGAGTAAGAGTCTTTTCCAGTTAGTCAGCTCTTTGCATCAGGTGGCCAAAGTATTAGAGCTCCAGCATATTCACAGTTGACTTCCTTTAGGATTGACTGGTTTGATCTCCTTGCTGTCCAAGGGACTTTCAGGAGTCTTCTCCAGCACCACAATTCTTAACTTTTCAACAATCAACCTTCTTTATGGCCCAATTCTCACATCCATACATGACTACTGGAAAAACCATATCTTTGACTCCACGTAACTTTGTTTGCAAAGTAATGTCTCTGCTCTTTAATATACTGTTTAGGTTTGTCATAGCTTCTTTAGCAATCACCAGTCTGCTTTCTGTTTGTATGGATTTGCCTAGTCTGCCTGTTTCATACAAATGGAATCATGCAATATGTAGCCTTTTGTGTCTGGCTTGTTTCACTTAACATGTTTTTGAAGTTCATTAATATTTTTAGCATATATTAGTGCTTCATTTCTTTTTCGGAGAAGGCAATGGCAACCCACTCCAGTATTCTTGCCTGGAAAATCCCATGGATGGAGGAGCCTGGTAGGCTGCAGTCCATGGGGTCGCTAAGAGTCGGACACTACTGAGCGATTTCACTTTCACTTTTCTCTTTCATGCATTGGAGAAGGAAATGGCAACCCACTCCAGTGTTCTTGCCTGGAGAACTCCAGGGATGGGGGAGCCTGGTGGGCTGCCATCTATGGGGTCACACAGAGTTGGACATGACTGATGCGACTTAGCAGAAGCAGCAGCATTTCTTTTTATGGCTATTACTCCATTGTATAGATACTCCAAGATTTGTGTATCCATTTATTTGTTGGTGGACATTTGAGTTGTTTTCAACTTTTTGAAAACTAATTTGCACGGTACTGCTATGAGCATATGTGTGCAAGCATGTATTTGAGTCCCTGTTTTCAGTTCTTTGGGGTATATATTTGGTTGGCAAAAAAGTTCATTTGGATTTTTCTGTAACATGGTATGGAAAAACCTGAACAAACTTTTTGGCCCTAGAGAGGAAATTTCCTAGAGAGGAAATTGCTAGGTCATATGGTAACTTTCAAGGCAAACCATTCAGCATCACAGTAATCCAAGTCTGTTCCCCCACCACTAATACTGAAGAAGCTGAAGTTGAATGGTTCTGTGAAGATCTACAAGACCTTCTAAGAACTAACAATAGCAACAAAAAATATGTCCTTTTCATCATAGGGAATTGTAATGAAAAGTAGGAATTCAAGATATACCTGGAGTAACAGTTAAGTTTAGTGTTTACAAAATGAAGCAGGGCAACACACTTGTCATAGCAAATACTTTCTTCCAACAACACGAGAGATGATTCTACATGTGGACTTCACCAGATGGTAAATATAGAAATCAGACTGGTTATATTTTTTGTAGCTGAAGATGGAAAAACTCTGTAGAGTTAGCAAAAACAAAACCTGGAGCTGACTGTGGCCCAGATCATGGGCTCCTTATTGCAAAATTGACACTTAAATGAAAGAAAGTAGGGAAAAATCACTACATTCAGGTATGACCTAAATCAAATCCCTTACTATTATATAGTGGAAATGATAAACAGATTCAAGGGATTAGATCTGATAGACAGAGTGCCTGAAGAACTATGGACAGAGGTTTATAATATCGTACAGAAGGTGGTAACAAAAACTATCCCCAAGAAAAAGAAATAAAAGAAGGCAAGGTGGTTGAGGAAACTTTACAAATAGCTAAGGAGAAAAAAAAGAGAGAAACAAAAGGCAAGGGAGAAAGGGAAAGATATACCCAATTGAATGCAGAGTTCCAGAGAATAACAAGTAGAGATAAGAAAGCCTTCTTAAGTGAACAATGCAAAGAAATAGAGGAAACCAATAGAATGGGAAAAGCTAGAAATGTATTCAAGAAAATTGGAGATATCAAGGGAACATTTCATGCAAGGGTGGGCATGATAAAGGACAGAAATGATAAGGATCTAACAGAAGCAGAAGAGATTAAGTAGAGGTGGCAAGGATACACAGAAGAACTATACAGAAAAGGTCTTGATGACTCGGATAACACTGGTCATTGTTGGTGTGGCCACTCACCTAGAGCCAGACTTTTGAGAGTGTGAAGTCAAGTCGGCCTTAGGAAGCATTACTATGAACAGAGCTATGGAGGTGATGGAATTCCAGGTGAGCTATTTCAAATCCTAAAAGATGATGCTGTGAAAGTGCTGCACTCAATATGCCAGCAAATTTAGAAAACTCAGGTGAGGTCATGGAATAGTTGGTAAGCAACAACTTGCCACAGTAACTGTGTGACTTTAAGCAAGTAACTCAAACTTTCTGTGCCTCAGTACATATAGAATTAGCCTCAATTTTATATTCATTGGAAGGACTGATGCTGAAGCCTACGCTCCAATACTTTGGCCACCTGATGGGAAGACCTGACTCATTGACAAAGATCCTGATGCTGGGAAAGATTGAGGGCAGGAGAGGAGGTGGGGCAACAGAGCGTGAGATGGTTAGATAGCATCACCGACTCAATGGACATGACTTTGAGCAAACTACAGGAGATAGTGAAGGATATGGAAGTCAGGTGTGGTGCAGTCCATGAGGTTGCAAAGAGTTGTACATGACTTAGCGACTGAAACAACAACAACAGCATGGTAACTTAACATATAAATTTTTGAGAAACTTAGTATTTACTTTTAAAACTCTACCTTAAGTAGACCTTTGACATCCCAAATTTCACCAATTAAAAACATTTTCATTTTTTAAGGTGGTTACCCTTGCCAAAAAAATGAATAAAAAAACCCAAACCTCCCCTGGTGTTTCCTGAACAGCTATAATCTGTAATGTCTGTTATAAGATCCGAGAATCATGCATGGAATCTAACATATAGTAAGGGTCAATATATATTAATTCCCATCTTTCATAATATGTTTGCTACTTGACTTTAGAGAGGTTATTTAAGCATTCTGGTCTCAGTTGTTTCATTGTTAAAAGTAATCTTATTCATAAAGTTGAGAGCCTGGGGAAAGAAACTACATAAATGGAATTTAGAAACTTAATAATGGCTAGAAAATATTTTAATAGTCAAGGCCAATTTTCTGAAAATATAGTTGAGGAAGCTATATCCTTGAATGATTATGTGACTAGCCCAGAATCACGATTTTGTTGCTGACCTTATCACCCTGTAGGTCTGGAGTCTGGTCCAGGGTTTTCCAGCTCATAAAGTAAGTTCTAGTTCACTTATTTCCTATTTGCTTCCAGCAATTGATTACCTAATGTAAGCTGGAGACTGGGCTTGGCACTAAGATACTTTAACTCATGGCCTCAATAATCCTTCATTTTACCAAGAGGAAACAGAAGTTCATGGAGTTTTGGCAGTTCACCCAAGTTCATGCAGTTATTATATGGTAGAGCCAAAATTGACAATCAAGTGTGTCTGATTGTCAAACTGTGAAATTTTCCAGGCACCACAAGTTGGAGATTTTACTGAATGGAAGGGTAGAGTGTCGAGTCATCAGGCTTCTCAGTCCAGCTAGAATGATCTACCTAGAAGTTGCTTTGCCCAAACATCCTCCTTCTAGAAGTATAGAAATCCCCTCCTGCAGATATCTCTACCTTAAACCTCCACTGAGAGAGGAGCCCTTTCTTTCTTTTGGCCTGCCATTTGGCCTTGAGTTTCCCACAGGTGTAATTGTGACTCCAGGTGGCCAGGCAGCATCATAATTATTTTCCCCACAGGGGAAACAGAAGATGGTAGTCCAGGTCAGATTTGTGCAAGGATATCACAAATACCCTGTAATTTTGGCTGCCTGAGAATACTTCTTTGAGATACCTTTTTCTAAAGTGTACATCCTTTGCCAAATTGTAGAAGCCTAAAATTACAAACAGATTCTTAGACCTGAAAGAATTTTCAAAGAGCTTGGTTTTGAAAGGTGTCTTATGTTTGCTCATTCAACAAAATTTATTGAGTGTCCAGTAGGTGACCAAACTGGGCTTGTCACTGAGTATATAAATATGAATAATATATGATCTTTGATTTCAGAAAGTTCACAGTCCAGTGGTAGAGCTGGAAACACAAATATATAAATTACAATATAAACTGGCAACTTTTATCTTAGCGGTGTGGGAAGACAGACTTTCTATGTATGGAAACCTGCAGGCAGAGACATTATTGAGAAGCATTGTGTCCTGACTCAGATTTCAGTGAGTATATGTCTGTGCTGATGCTGAGTTTGGATAAGAACAACAGAACCTATTGTTTGTTAACATTTCTTAAAAAGGAAGATTGTAGCTTGCTAGTAGAAACTCTTTTGAAATAGTTACATAAGTCCAAGTATAAAAGGGTGGTGGTGTATCAAGATTTCAGCTTCTTTTTCAAATACAGCTGGATTCTATCAGAAGGGAGAGTGTCAGTGGTAGCTGCCCAACCTGTGGGGAACAGAATAACAGAAAAAGCTACTCAAGGATAGGTTGCACGTGTTTCTGCTCTGTGCAGCCACTTCTGTTAGGTTTTCTATTTATCCATTAGGGAAATGCATTGGAAACTTTGTGGGATGTGTGTGTCTATGTCCTCTTCCTGCAGCTCCAGAACCTGACCTTCAGTGTTGAAGAGATAAAAATGCATGGCTATGGAAGTACTGAGGAAGATGAATCTACTTTGCATGGCTTCATGGAAAGATGACATTTCAGCAAGGTCTTGAAAATTAAATATGAGTTTTCCAGTTGAAGAGGCTGAAGGAATGCCAGACAGTGGGAACAGAATGTGATGAAAGTAATGATAGAGCCTGCGGCATTCAGAAACCAATAAGGAGTTCAGTGTGTTTGTGCAGTAGAGGTTGTGTGTATATAAAGACAACACTGACTGGAGTGTGGGTTGTAGTCAGATTGTAAAGGACTCTGATGCTAGGAAAAGAAAATTGTACTAATAATGAGCCATTGAAAGGTTTTAGGCAGGGGAAGAATGTGGTCAGATTTAGTTTTTAGGAAGATAACAGGCATTAATGCAGAGGATGAATTAGCATAGGAAGAGAATGACATTTGAAGAGAAACAGGAGGCCCGGGGCAGTCTGGATGGGTAGAGAAGGCTGAATGTGAAAGATCTTTCTGATTTGAAGGTTGAGGGAGGAATTGAGAATGATCCCACAGTTTCTGACTTGGTCAGACCATTAAGTCAGATGGAAAATGTAGCAGAATGGATATGGGCTTTGGAGGGAGAGGGAAAATGGGAAAATACTGAGGTCAATTTTGCACATGTTAAGTTTGAGGTGTTTTTAAGGATATCAAGTAAAGATATAAAAGGCTGGAAATATAGCTAATGAGATAAAGATTTGGGAATTGTTGACCTATAGATTGATAATTGGAACTTGAGAATAAAGTCATCCAGCATGAGTGCATGGATTAAGAGTAGGATAACTAAAGACAGATGTCTGAGGGACATCAAAGTTTAATGTAATGTAGAAGAAAAATCAGCAATGGTGATGTTGACCTAAAAGCAGGAGAACTAGGAGACTGCCCTCCAAGAAATTAAGAGAGGATGAGGGAGTGGTCAAATGCAAATGTTGTATATTTCTACAATAGTATGAGTATTGAAAACATCTCATTAAATTTGGCATCTAGGATGTCAATGTTGCCTTAATAAGTGTGATTACTCTGGAATATTAAGGAATAAATTAAAAGTGACAATGTGGATGCAGTGTGTAAACAATATTTTAAAATTAAATTTTATTAAGGCAATGCATATGCATATTAAGAAAATTCAAAAACTACTGAAAGGCTAGTTAGAAAGACTTTATTAACATTTTTATTTCTATTAAAAATCTTTTTTGTTCTGTTTTCTGGAAATTTCCTAGGCTAAATCATAAAATTCTTCTATTGCATTCTAAATGTGGACAAATGATTATGCTTTAAATTGTCAAGAGTCTTCCTTGTATTTTGGTTTCTTCTTCATACTTCCCTGTTCTTGTTTCATATATATATATATATATATATATATATATATATATACACACACACACACACACACACACACACACACACACATATATGTATATATATACTATCTTCTTTTGTCTTTCTGAGGGAGGAGAGAAGGACTAGAAGTAATCATGCTCAGAATTCCAAAGAATTCAAAGTAGAACATTTCTATATGTTGTTGGGAGAGAAGGGTCCCATTCTCTTGAGCAAATGGAATTCTCATGGGCACATTCCACCAAGCAGACATATTTGTTCTGACATGGTTGAATATTAAGGGTAGGCACAGCTTAGGTTCAAACCAAGAATCCTGCTACAAAGACACATATGTAGGTTCTGTTTTGCACGCTGAACAAAATTCAGACCTTTATCAAACTCTTGATGGGAACCATGTCTGCTTTGACCCAGTGGGATGATTAGAAAAGCATAGTTATTGTTAGATCATAATATGAATATTAGTTAGAGCCAAGTAGCCCATGGAAGTGAGATTTAAGAACCTTATGAATTAATATGTCCATTTCTATTTCAGGCAGAGCAGAAAACCAAAGTGAAGAGAAGGGCAAACATTCATATTTAAGTTGTATTTCTTGAGTTTTTACTCCATGCTACAAATTTTCACACACATTTCCTCAGGGAATTTTCACAATAATACTATGAGTATATATTACTGTCTCATTTTCAATAAATAAGTTGAAACTCAGAACAGGTAGCTCTTACCCAATTAATAGAGACTAATAGGATAGCCCAAGGCCTTCTGACTCCCAAGTCCAAATTTTATCCTCTATGCTACCTATTTGTTCCCAAGGCAAATAAGGAAGAGAAAGTAAGTTGCAGAAAAGATGAGGAAGAGGCTGCCCTCAACTCCCTGCTTACCTATTAATAAATCAGAATTTTAGTTTCTCCCTAGGAATAGTTTGTTATTTGGTCCCATGCAGTCTTTTTTTTAAACATTTTTATTATTCTGTTTTTGGCTGTGCTGGGTCTTTGTTGCTCTGCACGGCTTTCTCTAGTTATAGCAAGCAGGGGCTACACTCCGTTGCTGAGCACTGGCTCTAGAGCGTAGGTTCAGCAGTTGTGGTGCTCAGGCTTACTTACTCCATGGCATGTGGAATCTTCCCAGATCAGGGATTGAACCAGTGTCCCCTGCATTGGCAGGTGGATTCTTATCCACTGCACCAGCAGGGAAGTCCCCATGCAATCTTTTCTTGTACATTTATTTTACTCTTTAACTATTTCTGTGTTTGAAAGATGGGAAAGGGTAGACCATGGCTTTGTTAATTAACCTTTGCTTTAGTTAGCTTGCCACAGATAGGGTTTGACTTTTCCGTTATTATAAGGTAAGAGATATAAGTTCATTGTGGAAAAACTGAAAAGTATAAATAAAAATTTAAAAATTAAAAAAAATCCGTAATTTCTCTGCCTAGAGAAAATCATAATTTCCATACTCTCTTTTATTCATGAATAAAATTTTAAAATGGAGCCTTATTATATATAGTTTCATAAACTATTGTGAGCACTCATGTCAGTAAATACAAATATATATAGTTGCTTTTAATGATTGAAGAGTTTTTCATTATATGATAATAAGTAAAGCTTTGTTTTGGTCACCCAGCATTCATTAATTGTTCACAAGTTTTGTTGTGTACAAAATCTGAAATAGATTTCTTTTGTCTTTGGCAATCCCATGTCCTTGAACTTCCAGGTAGTGACAGGTTTGGACTTAAAATTTTTAACTGTCACTTTCACTAGGCATTGAACTGACTTGATAGAAACTGCTGGAATTGTCCAGTGAGAAGCCAATAGTTGTGTAGTGCTTATTTTCAGCATGATACTCTAAGTGAAGCTATCAGGTAAGAAGTGATGAAAGTACAGACCACAAAGGCTGTGAGTGAAAAGCAAGGGTCACTGCTTTATTGCTTTTCATATAAAAAAGGGAATAAAAGGGAAAAAATCCAGGGACAAAGTGTAAATGAATTTGACTTGCTGACCCTTCAGAAATTTGGGATTTGAGCACTGAATCTTAAACACCTTCAGAGAGTCACTGAGTTAAAAATTTAGTAGATCAAATGGGAATATGAGAAGATAAAACCAGAAGGTTCTGCATACCTCCAGGTAGCAATTGATATCTCTTTTGAAAATTTCAGGTCATGGGAAAACTTTTCAGGAAACCAACTACATGTGTTAGTGGTTGGAAATTGCTTATTCTGAGCAAAGGAGAAAGCCAAATTCAGGGAAATAGTAATTCTGCATTTCTTGAAGACATCTTGGGGATGTAGGTGATGTGGACCCTGATGTTGGGAAATCAAGTGATATAGCACATCACTTTATGATGTAAACAAATTAAATTAACTACCAGGTCTGATTGATCCCTACTTTACATTAACTTTTTGTGTTTCTGTGTATGTGTATCTCAATATGTTTATCTATAGATTTGGGGATGGTTTTAACTCTGGTCTGACCCACCTCATAGATATTGTAGAAATCAAATGACATAATGATATAAAGAGTTTGAAGACACTTTGAAAAAGACCAAGCTTTGCATATGAAGGGGTCATGAAAGATAATAAAAACTTTCTCATTTATTTACTTCTGTTTGATCAAGTGCCTGGCTTTCTTGTTCCCAGAATACAGTTCTTAAATATCAGAACTGTTTATTTGATTAGAGCTCCTCAGTAGAAGACCCACCATCTCAAATAGTTAATCTTGCCAGAGTTAGGCATCATTTGTTTAAAAGATAGAATTTTTTTTCCAGTTGTGTATTTTTAAATGTAATTTCATGTCTAGAAAATCTGTATAAAGGCATGTAATCTAAAACATAATATCTTTTCATTAATAAACTAGACTCAAACATGGAAAGAATGTAGTTAGTTCAAATAAAACCCAGTCAGGACACAATTAAAAAACTGGCTCATCTAGCCCAAGGATTATATTATTTCTTCTCATGAAAAAAGGCTACATATTTAAAATAAGTGAAAAGAAGAGTCAGTTGTTGTTCTTGTTTGTGAACTGAACTCTCTGTTTCTTCTTCTGTGTGTGGTGTGTTTGTGTGTGTGTGTGTGTGTGTGTCTAATGCATATGGACAAATAGTTCAATATTTTCAGCTTCTGAAATTTTTGAAAGCTATATTATGTCTTATACCAGACATAAGTAAAATGCCTTCTCAAATATTGCTATTGTTTTTGTTCAGTTATTAAGTTGGGTCTGACTTTTTGAGACCTCATGGAGTTTAGCAAGCCAGGCTCCTCTGTCCTTCACTGTTTTCTGGAATTGCTCAAATTCATGTCCATTGAATCAGTGATGCTATCTAACCATCTCATCCTCTGCCGCTCCCTTCTCCTTTTGCCTTCAATCTTTCATAGCATCAAGGTCATTTCTAGTGAGTCAGCTCTTTGTATCAGGTGGCCAAAGTATCGGCACTTCAGCTTTAGCATCAGTCCTTGCAATGAATATTCACGGTTGATTTTCTTTAAGATTGACTGGTTTGATCTCCTTACAGTCCAAGGGACTCTCAAGAGTCTTCTCTAGCACCACAGTTGAAAGCATCAATTCTTCAGTGCTTGGCCTTCTTCATGGTCCCACTCTCACATCCATAAATGGCTACTGGAAAAACCATAGCTTTGACTATACGGACCTTTGTTAGCAAAGTGATGTCTCTGCTTTTTAATATGCTGTCTAGGTTTGTCATAGCTTTCCTTCCAAGGGACAGGCATCTTTTAATTTCAAGGCTGCAATCACTTTCCGCAGTGATTTTGGAGCCCAGGAAAATAAAATCTGTCCCTGCAAATATTTCTATGTCTTGTAATTTTAACCAAGAAGTAAGGCTCCTTAGTGTAGCTTCTTCTTACCTAAAGTAACTGCAGAACAGCTGAGGTGGCTTCATGAAGTTTAATTCACTAGAGATCTCATTAATCTTTATCTTGACCACTTACAGTATGTATAAAATTAAGAGGCTATATAATGGGAACAATAGATTACATTTGCTGGTGTACTTTTATGGCTTGGTCAATGAAGGCAGCACAGTAAGGACTCTGAAATCATGTGCACACTTATACTTTACCTTTGATAAAACTGGGCTTATTAAGTATCTTTTCTTAATTGGGGGGATTGCTTTTAGAATTTAGAGTTATTTTCTTTACGTGGGAGTCTATACTCATTTTCTCTTTCTTTTGTCCTCAGAGTTTGTAGTATAGATTACACAGGGCTGTGATAGAGAACATAAAAGCCTTGATTCTACCATTGAGAGCTCTGCAGGGTGTCTAACTCACCCAGAGGACTTAATGTCCTTCCCAGTAGGAGTAATTTTTTCCCTGTTCATTGGTAGTATCTGTCCTACATCAAAAAAGGTCAGTGATATAATGGAAAAGCTTGATTTTGATTTTAGGCTTTCAGTCCCTCAATTTAACTGAGGGCCATTTCCTAGCCCCTACCTAAGAAGTTAACTTATAAAATTTCTACCAAGAATCAACAAATGAAGTTGAATCTGGGGAAGTTGAATCTGAAAGAAGCTTTCAGAGAATGAGTAATTTTCAATCCGTTTGTCATATAGGACGTTTTATAAATTTCTATATTCCAAGTATCTAAAGGAAATTTAGAGAAGGCATATATACTTTGTCCATTGCATCATCTTTTGGGGGAGGCATTTGAACCTGTAGGATAACTTTGAGTGGTTTGTTCTAACTCTCTTACCCAAAGTCCAGGTTGTGATGACTTTTTTCCTGACCTTGATATGTGAGTGTTGGTGGATCTTAGTTGTTCCTCATAAAGACAGACTGAGGGTTTTTTTTTTTTTCCTACATCTTTCAAACAAAATGTTCTCTTAGTACTGACCACCATTTTTAGCATTATTAATTAAAAAAAATTGATCCTTGTTAGCTTTACCAACCACATCTTTTCAATCAGTGATAAGAACCAGACGGAAATAAATGGGTTTGGAGTGAGAAGACCCCATGCTGCCACAAACATTAGAAATTATAACCTTTTATGCAGATTGTCTTCAATTAGTATTTGACTGATTGACAAACAAAATCAATTCAGAATCTGTGGGCTAGCAGGTACTATGATAGCCTTGAAAATTACTTGGGTGCATGAGTAAACATCTACAACTTTTAATGTATGAAAGCACAGATTGTTTCAACTTATTGGGTCATAGATTGAAACAGGTAATAAGAAATCTGGAGTTCACTGTTCTGCTTTCTCTAGCTGCAGTTCCTCCTTATGCTGCTTACAGCCCTTTCACCTCCTCTTCCTTTCCTTCCCCCATCTGGCCTCTTCCTACCCAAAGTAAGAAGAGTTTAGCCTCTTTTTACCGAAAGTAACCCCAGACTCATTCAGTTCAGTTCAGTCGCTCAGTCGTGTCCAACTCTTTGCGACCCCTTGAACCACAGGACACTAGGCCTCCCTGTCCATCACCAACTCCTGGAGTTTACCAAAACTCAGGTCTATTGAGTCGGTGATGTCATCCAGCCATCTCATCCTCTGTCGTCCCCTTCTCCTCCTGCCTTCAATCTTTCCCAGAATCAGGGTCTTTTCCAATGAGTCACCTTTCGCATCCTGTGGCCAAAATATTGGAGTTTCAGCTTCAACATCAGTCCTTCCAATGAATACCCAGGACTGATTTCCTTTAGGATGGACTGGTTGGATCAATCCAAGGGACTCTCAAGAGTCTTCTCCAACACCACAATTCAAAAGCATCAATTCTTTGGCGCTCAGCTTTCTGGTCCAACTCTCACATCCATACATGATACTGGAAAAACCATAGTCTTGACTAGATGGACATTTGTTGACAAAATAATGTCTCTGCTTTTTAATATTTTTTCTAGGTTGGTCATAACTTTCCTTCCAAGGAGTAAGCATCTTTTAATTGCATGGCTGCAATCACCATCTGCAGTGATTTTGGAGCCTCCCAAAATAAAGTCAGCCACTGTTTCCACTGTTTCCCCATATATTTCCCATGAAGTGATGGGACTGGATGCCATGATCTTAGTTTTCTGAATGTTGAGCTTTAAGCCAACTTTTTCACTCTCCTCTTTCACTTTCATCAAGGGTGATGTAATCTAATATTTTCCATTCCATATAACTGTTTTCTTTTTTATCCATTCCTTTTGAAAAAAAAAAAAAAAAAACAAAAACTGCTAGCTTTGGCCAAGTAAAATATTTTCATCACTCTCTGTATATTGATATACTATCATTTACTCTCTTATTTTTGAGAATTTAGGTTATTTATTATATTTAGTGGTTTGCTTTTGCTGAATTACTTCTAAGAATGGAATTACTAGGGCAAAATATTTTTTAAAAGTATGGTCTTTATATTTGTACTTTGAAAGAGAACAGATTCTTAACGCCAGGCAGTTCTGACAGGTGATTAGGAGATAGGTGGGTTATAGAAGTCTTTATTTACAAATATCCATTAAGCACCTATTATGACCTGTGCACCATAGTGTTGTGGGGGAAAGGATCAGACTCAGAGGGCCTGAATTTTATCATTTGCCAGTTTTGTCTGTTCTCTGATCTTCAGTGATTGCTACCTTTTTGGGCTGTCATGTGGAGTAACTAAGAGAGTACATCACTGCAAAATATTATTCTTCCATTATTGCTGCCTATGTTTTTAAGGCCAACTCTGTATAGCTCTCATAGGGAAAACTCTGTTCTGCATTTAATCAAGTGGGGTGTCAGCAGTTTCTTAATTGCTGTCCTTGGTAGGAGCTGGGTGACTTCTTACAGAGAGAGGCAGACAATCTGGCAAATCATAGCTCCTGGGTGTCTTAGTCCATGTCTACAGAATGAGGGTGACCTCAGGTCAGATTTTAGTGACAATAGAGGCACTAGCTTCTGCTTCTTGTCCCTGATGCTCATTTTATCCCCATTGGGGTATTGACCTGAAGAGTTAACAGAAGAATGAAAAGATAACAGAAAGAAAACAGAAAACACCCCACAAAGCTCTCTAGGTAATTTTGTCCTTCCTTTCTAAATGGGTTTGGAGGGAAACAAATTTTTTAAACCATATTTTGCCTTTGTTCTAAATCATCATGGAAAAATACAGTTTATTTATCTGATGATGTACCTTTATTGTTAAGGTCCTAATAGACATGGCTCATGTTTACCTAGGGCGAATCTTAATTTATTTCACGTCTTGGAAGGCTTCTTAGGCAAGTTTGACATCTACACTTAGTTGAAGAATAGATCTTTTTGCCTCAAATTAGGAAGCCCTCATTGGGAGGACAAATTAATATTTTTGAGTTCAACTAGAGTCAATTCCTGATTTCTCCTGGGATTGATTAGTTTGTAGATTATCCAACTTCTACTTTTCACCTCTCTTGCAAGCTGCTTTAATTTGTCAATGACTTTATTCTTTATTTGTACTTAAAATCCAATTTTAAAGAAGGATACACTTTAGATAGTTAGAATTTTATATTTGTTAGATTATTTTCATAAAAATGTAGCTGTTGGGCAGTTTTAGGTCATCAAGAATACTGTGTTATGGTACTGTACTGATAGATACATGTATATTTGTCCAAAGTCACAGAATGTACAGTATCAGCAGTGATCCATTATGTAAGCTGTGGGTTTTAGGTGATTATGCTGTGTCAGTATAGATTCATCACTTGTAACAAATGTACCACTATGGTGGAGAATGTTGATAATGCACTGATATTGTGTGGAGGGAGGGTTTATGAGGGAAATCTCTGGATTTTCCTCTCAATTTTGCTGTGAATATAAAGCTGTTCTTTAAAAAAAAGTCTTTTAAAAATGTACCTATGGTAAAGATTGCAACTATTACCTACAGTGAAGCATTTGTGAATTTCAGTTATCACCTGAAGGGTAGTTGTGAAGATTAAATGAGATAACGATTGCATGATAGTTGATTTAGGGCCTGGTAAGTGGTGCTATTTTTGTCTCCTAGTTAAAAAAAACAGAAATTTAGCTGCTACAAACAGAAATATCTTTATCTTAGTTTCTTGTTTACTTTATGACTGTTAAAATTTAATTTTGACAGCCAATAGCACTGTACCTCAAAGTCAAGGTATCTAGACTCATTTTTCTTTAGGTCCAGCAATGCCACAAGATCCCTGGAGATAGTTTTCTAAGGAGATTTATACAAGGAGATTCACTGAAACATTGTGAAGTAAAAAATCTGTTAGTAGAAGAAGAGGTAAGAAAATGTGACATATTCACATGAAGGATTATTGCATAACTGTTAAATGACAGATCTATATATATGTCAATATAGATAGATCTCCAAAATATAGTTTTGGATGAAAATCTCAAGTTACCAAATTATGGAAAAAGTAAATGTAACACTTGAAATTTTAAAATTATATCATTATAAGTAATGATAATAGTATGTAAAGTATAAAATAGTGTCTAAGGATATTTACATTATTAATAAATTTATAATAGAGAGTTTTCTGGGAAAGGGGGCTAGCAGAACAAAACTGGAGTGTAGAATGGAGGGTGCTTCAATTTTTCTGTATTGTGTAATTTATTTTTAAATTGCAAAAAAAGGGCTTATAGTGCTCCAAATAAACATATTCAAATGAAGAGACAGATAATCATGGTAACATAAAAACTCCTGATTCTTTTATTAGTGTCCTCATTTCTCTCAGTTTTCTCATTTTCTAGTTTACCTGGGCTCAGAAGTCTAAGAATAAATTCTGATATTTTTCTGTCTTATTATCTGCATCAATCTTTCATCCAGGTATGTTACTTCTTTTAGAATGTACATCAGAATTGAACCTTTTCTTATGTTTTTAATATCACTATTTTAATCCACAAGGTTATCACCTATAACAGGCTCCCTGCAGGAAACAGATGGCACCTTTAAGTTGGGTGATTGAGGAACGTTTAATAAAGGGACACTTCATAAATGTCTAAACATAGAAAAAGCAACAGGGGTTGGCACGGACTGGGAACATGAAAATCATATATCATACCACCTTTTGACCTGAAAGGTTAAATGAGTTTAACCATTACAATAAGAGAGTGAGAGCAACAGCAAGAAGAGAGAGCGAGGAAAGGAGGAACGGAGAGAGGAAGGGAAGGGGAGAGAGAGACAGATTGGTTGATTAATCGATTGATCGATTGATTGGAAATTATCAGGAGTCTTCTCCCTGTAGTAGAGGGCACAGCCAGTCTGAGGGGATGCATAAATAAGGTGTGTGGGAAATACAGGGCCTGACTCTTCTGATTCCCTGTTCTTGCATTTCTCTGGATAAGCTCAGTGGGAAGTAACAGAGCAGGTGCATTGCTGCAGTTCCCCCTGGTCAGCAGCTGGGATGCAGAGCAGGGTGTAGGAGAGTGGGGAGTGGATCCGGAAGGCTCCACAGGAATACCCAGGATCCTCGCTCATCTTCTCATCTCTGGGTTTTTGACAACACAGATGTAGAATGTACAGGCAAAAGCTTATCAACCAAGGTAAACATTGCTATCGGGTATACTCTGTGTTATCACTAAGATGAAAAATGTGTGAGGGAATTGAAGGGTCTATTTTTGCTTTTCTGGATTTTCTAAGCACTGGATGTTGACCCTAACATTAGCTACTTCCTAACTGTGTGATAGTGAAGATGCTCAGTCGTGTCCGACTCTCTGCAACCCCATGGACTATAGCCTACCACGCTCCTCCATCCATGGGATTTTCCAGGCAAGAGTACTTGGGTGCGTTGCCATTTCCTTCTCCAGGGGATCATCCTGACCCAGGGATTGAACTGGGTCTCCTGCATTGTAGGCAGATGCTTTACTGTCTGAGCCACCAGGGAAGTGGCTTAAAGCTCAACATTCAGAAAACTAAGATCATGGCATCTGGTCCCATCACTCCATGGCAAATAGATGGGGAAACAGTGACAGACTTTATTTTTTGGGGCTCCAAAGTCACTTCAGATGGTGACTGTAGCCATGAAATTAAAAGACGCTTGCTCCTTGGAAGAAAAACTAAGACCAACCTAGACAGCATATTAAAAAGCAGAGACGTTACTTTGCCAACAAAGGTCTGTCTAGTCAAGGCTATGGTTTTTCCAGTAGTCATGTGTGGATGTGAGAGTTGGACTAGAAAGAAAGCTGAGCGCCGAAGAATTGATGCTTTTGAACTGTGGTTTTGGAGAAGACTCTTAAGAGTCCCTTATAAATTAAAAAAAAAAAAAAAAGAGTCCCTTGGACTGCAAGGAGATCCAACCAATCCATCCTAAAGGAGATCAGTCCTGGGTGTTCACTGGAAGGACTGATGTTGAAGCTGAAACTCCAATACTTTGGCCATGTAATGTGAAGAACTGACTCACTGGAAAAGACCCTGATGCTGGGAAAGATTGAAGGCGGGAGGAGAAGGGGATGACAGAGGATGGGATGGTTGGATGGCATCACCGACTCAATGGACATGAGTTTGAGTAAACTCTGGGAGTTGGTGATGGACAGGGAGGCCTGGCATGCTATAGTCCATGGGGTTGCAAAGAGTCAGACATTACTGAGCAACTGAACTGAACTGAGTGATCTTGAACAAGATGCTTAAGTGTCTCTGTTTCAGTTTTCTTATCTGTAGAATGGATATAATCACAGTGGTTTTTCTATGGGTTTGATTAAATAGTAGCACAGGGCCCAATACATGATCAATGTACCCTTTAAATATTAGGATTTATCCTCTACTGTGATGAAAACTATTCTCCAAGCACAGGAAAGTCAAGCTGCAATCATGGTGTTAATCAGATCAGAAGTCACTAATTACTAATGATCAATACAGGAAGTGAGGCTAAGTGTCAAGAAGCATTCTAGGACAGGCCATCCTCTTTCATTTTTGTTTATCCAATTCTCCACTTCAAGTTCTAGCCCCCAAAGCACTTTTTTATAACATAAAGCCTTATCTGAGTTCTGCACACCCACAGACCATCATCTTTGAATCTATAGCATTCCTTTTAGAAGCCAAATACTAGATTGTGTGGTTATAGACAGGCTTCCTGGTGCACAGAAATATGTATTTTTATCAACCCAGTTAGATCAGAAGCTTTTGGAAGGTAGACATAATTGTTTTTAAAAAATTCATAGAAGTCTCATTAATTTATCTGTCCTTCCTATCCTCTCTTTCTCTCTCCCTCCTTCTCTTCCTTGTTTCCTTCTCTTCTCTACTCCTTTCTTCATCCTATCAATTAAGCTATATTAATTTATTCAGGACCCACCAGGTACTATGCTGTTGCTATAGGGATGTCCACAATGGAAAAGACATACACTCTGTCTTTATAGAGCTTAAGATGTAGTTAAGGAGATAGTGAATAGTGAAAGTCACTCAGTTGTGTCTGACTCTTTGCAACCCCATGAACTGTAGCCTGCCAGGCTCCTCTGTCCATGGAATTCTCCAGGCCAGAATACTGGAGTGGGTAGCTGTTCCTTTCTCCAGGGGATCTTCCCAACCCAGAGATCAAACCCAAGTTGCCTGCATTGCAGGCTGATTCTTTACTGACTGAGCTACCAGGGAAGCCCTTAAGGAGATAGGGCAAATGAATATATTAACTGTAGTCATAATTGTTCCATGTGTAATAGTATACAATGTAGAAAATAGTAAGCACTTTTAGAAAATCACAGTTAAATATTTAAACTATAGAAAGGTAAGCTTTGAAGAATAGGGAAGACCTCAGCAAGAAAAGAGTTGATGAATGTCCAGAAATTAAGGGGATACCCTCACTGCTAGCTGAGTGGGGAATGAACCATAATGGCAAATGAAGGCTGGACTATACCATTATTCTGCGAAGTTTCTAGAATATTTGCTACAGTAATGTTAGCCTGGTAAAGAATCTGCCTGCCAATGCAGGAGACAGAGGAGATGCAGGTTCAATTCGTGGGTCAGAGAGATCTGCTGGAGAAGGAAATGGCACAGTCCATAGAGTCTCAAGGAGTCAGACGCAAATGAGCATGCAGTGGCTACACTTGCAGAGAAGCTTGAATTACAGCCCAGGGTTTCTCTTTGGCATAGACTGTTTATCAAACTTTCCAGATGAACATCTTCTAGTATTATGATGTTTCTAACCATGATTATTAATGTTTCTGATTAATTCCTGGTTTTTCACAGTCAAGTTTGGAGTGATGAATTGGTAGAAGTGGATGTCTTTGTATGGGTTTGATGATGTTAAGGAGCATAGCCTAGAAATTATTTCTTGTAAATATCACATTCTAGGGCTTTCCTGGTGGCTCAGGTGTTAAAGAAACTGCCTTCAATGCAGGAAGCGTGGATTTGATCCCTGGGTTGGGAAGATCCCCTGGAGAAAGAAATGGCAATCCACTCCAGTGTTCTTGCCTGGAGAATTCCATAGTCAGAGGAGCCTGGTGGGCTACAGTCCATGGGGTCACAAAGAACTGGACATGACTGAGCTACTAACACACATACATATCACATTTTATGTAAAACTCACATTCTCTGCCTCTTTCTGAAAAGAATCTATAGCAGAATCTGTGGACCTAAAAGGACATGAGGGGGCCACATGGCTGTGTGCTGCAAGTGATTATAGAATAATTATAACTTGAAAAAAATTATCTAGATCTCTACTATAAGTGAAAACAGAAAACAGAGGAGGAAACACAGATAATTGACTTGTTAGATAAACACCTGGAGACCTTCTCCAATTATAGCATGTAATATGCAACATAAAATATGTATGCAACCATGGAGAAAGAGAAGGTACTTTGTGCTGTTGCCTGCCTCTTATTAAGCAATTTATTAGGTAATGCCTATTAATGATATTAATAGCTGGTATTTCTAGAATATCTAATATTCATTGTTAGCCAACATATGCACTGTTAGCTCACAATATGCGCTGTTAGCCAACATATATAATAGCACTGTTTACACATATAATAAGTTTTTAATTAATTATTGAGACAGTGCAACTTGAAATTGGTTGAGAAATGAGGGGAAAGAGAACAACATGAGCCAACTCTTTAGAGAAATTTGGCTGTGAAAAGAAGATAGAAAAGGAGTAGAAGGAGGAAGTTGCAAGTGAAATTGTGTAAGATAATCTTTCTTCCACTTTTTGCCTGGGCAAACAGGTGCACAGAGAGTTTATGTGACCCAACCAATATCTAACAGAGTTGGTAAGTGAATTTCAAGCCCAAGTACTGGCTTCTAGGGTAGTAGATCATCTTTAGCCAGCTGACACCATTCCCTCAATTCAGGAAAGCATGGAAACTCAGACTCCATTTTGGACTTCTGAAAGAAGGTTGTGGAACCTTCTGAAGAAGGTTATAGATCAAGGTAAGGTTGTTCCTAGGTGCCCTAAATCAGAGTGAGGTCAGGGTGAAGTCATTTTCATTCTTATTTTTGTTTGATAATCCCTGGAAGAGTGTTCTAACTTTTGTAGGCCCTCAGTAAATAATAACAACAAAACCACTTATTGGGCACTTGCCTAATCTCAAGTTTTATACATATCATCTTCAAAACAATGCTGCATATAACGTTATTATCTCCATTTAAAAAATAAAGATGTTTAAGCCCAGAGAAGTAAAGTAACTTCCCCAAGGAGTTACTGCTACTAAAATTGAGTTTAGTCTTTGGATCCAAAGCCCAGATTATCAACCACCACTACTTCTTATTGTATGTTGCTGGGGGTGGGAGTGAAGGAGCGTTTAGTAAGTGGGTAGTTTTAAAGTCCATAACAATCTGTTTTCATCCAGCTCCTGATTTGGAAGCAAAGTAGTTTCTCCTCAAGTTATATTAACTGGGCATTCTATTGGGGCAGATTCTGATCTTTTCTTATGTCATCTCATGACCCATGGAGAATAGGCTTGATTTTGTTTTTGTTAAAGATTTTAGTGGTGAAAATCTGTTTCTCTATCGCAAATGGTTAAAAAAAAATCCACTTTCTGAAGATCTAGTACATCAGATGTGACAGGCATGCTAGAAATCTGCTTAATGAGTCTTGAATGTGAACAATGTATTGGCATATTTAAGACAAATTGCAATTGTCAGAAATTCCTTTGTGGCTTCCTCTGAGGCCTATGAGCAGAGGTACATTAACTCTATGGTTCTCTGGCAGTTTTAACTTTTACATTTTTTTTTTTTTCTTTTGTTTTGAAACCATGAAAAATAAATTATATGCAGAACGCTTTTGGATGGATGGAGGAAAAATTCTGAAAGTCTCAAAATACTGTACGAACATTTAGCTAACATGATCATGCAATTGTCAGGGGAAAAAGATACTGTGCATAAAAATATGAAGATATTTATTACAGAAAAAGTAGTGTGCATTTGGAGTTCCAACCATCTCTCAGAGGAAACAGCTTCCTTTTCTTTTGAGAGCCATGAATCATTGCCATACAAAGGATATTTCTTGTATCTGGAGATGGATACAGAGAAATACATTTAAGGGTTCTCTTTGAAATGAAATAGAGAATTAAAAAACAAGACATAAGTGGAACAAAGAAATGGATTTTCAGGTTCTGTTGCATTTTAATATATATAATGATGTGTGTCCATATGTGTCTATACCCTTGAAAAGTGTATTATGTTGGCTCTTAATCTACCTTATTAGAGACATCAACTACTCAGAAGCAAGTATGCTTCTAAAGTATTAGCGCATTCCACAATTCTTTCACTCCTCTGAAGACGTCTCCAAGAATGATCTGAGTAAATGAAATCCCTCCCCTTAGGACCTTCAATGAGCAGTACTGCTGTGGGACTCCCAGTTTCCATCTGATGCTCTCCCACCGAGCTGTTCTGATGTTCAATTTTCTGTGAACTTTAGCATTAAAGATGAAAGTGATGTGAAACAATTTTGGAGAAAGGAAGCTTTGTAGTCTCACCCCTAGGGTAAGATAAATTATTCTTCTAGGCACTTTGGCAGAGGCACTGTTTTGAAAGGCAAGAGGCCAGAAAAGGCCTGAAAAATCATGGCCATTGTTTCTGACAGCTTTTGGGGTGTTGATCAGGTTAAGCAAGACCAGCAGGCTGCATTTTGAGTGAGCTCTGAAAATTCTTGGGAGCATGTCTCTCTTTGTGTTTCCCACACCAGCCCCTGGCCCTTGGCTGCTGTCAGTCTGATGGATAGCTGGAGTTAAAGCTTTAGGTGCAAGGACAGCTGGAGGTGGGAAAGGGTGACGCTCTTGAGAGAACTCTGGTTAATCTAAGGCTATGCTTCTTGAACAGGGTACTCAGAAGTTTTGAAAACCACATTATAAATGTGGTATATTTTCCTGGAGGGTCAATTTTACTAGATGATTAGAGGTGCAAATCAATTTTTTGATATTAAAAGGAACAACACAGATGTGAATTAGAAGGCAAACATTGCGTAAAATTAAAATAAAACCAGAGATTATAAGGAAAAAATAAGGTTATATAGGCTAGATTCTGATTACCTCCTCCCCACTCAATCCCAGGGAGTATATGAACACTCTCAGTTCAGTTTAGTCACTCAGTCATGTCCAACTCTTTTTGACCGCATGGACTACAGCATGCCAGGCCTCCCTGTCCATCATCAACTCCCAGAGTTTACTCAAACTCATGTCCATTGAGTTGATGATGCCATCCAATCATCCCCTCCTCTGTCATCTGCTTCTCCTCCTGCCTTCAATCTTTCCCAGCATCAGGGTCTTTTCCAGTGAGTCAGTTCTTTGCATCACATTGCCAAAGTATTGGAGTTTCAGCTTCAACATCAGTCCTTCTGGTGAATATTCAGGACTGATCTCCTTTAGGATGGACTGGTTGGATCTTCTTGCAGTCCAAGGGACTCTCAAGAGTCTTCTCCAACTCTAGTTCAACTCTCGCATCCATACATGACCACCGGAAAAACTATAGTTTTGACTAGACGGACCTTTGTTGGCAAAGTAATATCTCTGCTTTTTGACATGCTGTCTAGGTTGGTCATAACTTTTCTTCCAAGGCGTAAGCGTCTTAATTTCATGGCTGCAGTCACCATCTGCAGTGATTTTGGAGCCCAATAAAATAAAGTCTGCCACTGTTTCCACTGTTTCCCCATCTATTTGCCATGAAGTGTTGGGATTGAATGCCATGATTTTAGTTTTCTGAATGTTGAGCTTTAAGCCAACTTTTTCACTCTCTTCTTTCACTTTCATCAAGAGGTTCTTTAGTTCTTCATCACTTTCTGCCATAAGGGTGGTTTCATCTGCACATCTGAGATTATTGACATTTCTCCCAGCAATCTTGATTCCAGCTTGTGCTTCATCCAGCCCAGCATTTCTCATGATATACTCTGCATATAAGTTAAATAAGCATGATGACAACATATAGCCTTGACATACTCCTTTTCCTATTTGGAACCAGTCTGTTGTTCCATGTCCAGTTCTAACTGTTGCTTCCTGACCTGCATACAGATTTCTCAAGAGGCAGGTCAGGTGGTCTGGTATTCCCACCTCTTTTAGAATTTTCCACAGTTTATTGTGATCCACACAGTCAAAGGCTTTGGCATAGTCAATAAAGCAGAAATAGATATTTTTCTGGAACTCTCTTGCTTTTCCCATGAACACCCTAGTCTACTTTTAAGGGCCCCTGTGTTGGGCATCTTTGAGCAGTTAGATACAGGTGAAACCAGAAAAGATAAAAGACTTCATGTTGTTTAAACTGAAAGCTTTAAAAAGAAATTTGAGGTTGAAACTCATCAGTCTACAGGCTGATTTTGACACACAGGTTAAATTTGACCAACACATGTGTGTAGTTTGATCCATGCAGTGTTAATTTTTTCAGTTGGTTGCTAGAATTTGTAAAGCAAATTCCTCATAATAATCTGGTTTCTCTTAAAAAAAAAAAAGGAAGGTTTGACAACAGCCAGCGTGGTCTAGTAAATGGCAACACTCAACTAGAGCTTAGTAGTGCTGCTCTCTTCAAACAGTACAATTTTGACCCACCCCACTTCCCACCCAGCCCAGGTCTTTCACTGCTATCTGCCTGATGTCTTTAGACATTTCCATCTGCGACCCATTCTTTGTGATGGTACCCCTGGGTTTTTTCTTATGGCCTTATCTTTATAGAATTCATCTTTCCTTCTCATTTTGGTCTTGTGCCCTGCTATAGACATGGTTGTCATGGTAATCTATGAGTTCAGTTCCTTTACGTTCTGAGAACTAGTCCTTACATCAGTTCAGTTCAGTCACTCAGTCGTGTCCGACTCTTTGAGACCTCTGACTTAAGTATGAATATTAAATGTTTGCAGACAAGCTGCTGTGTGCAGTGGCAATATGAAGACTGAGCGTGTAAGCTGGTGTTTGCTACTTTGATAGGGACCTCCAAAAACTCTCCATGTCCATATTTCACCGAATTTTGACTGGGTGAATATAACTCCTTATGTTGTTACATTTATTTTAAAACTTAATATAAAAGAGGCATGTGCCAATTTTGGTATAGAGGAGAAAGTGTAGAGAACTTGGTTGCTTGTCAGCTATAGTGTTGGAGAAAGACACTTACGGAATTAAGGTTCTTGGGTTCTGTACTTGCTGTACATTGTCAGGTGTGATGACTAAGTTGGTGATACTTGACTTCGTCTTCTGATGTGGATTATATCACCTACCTGTTCTATCTCACAAACTCCCTGAGAATCCAATATAATAGTACAAATAAATCGGCCTAGAAGACCATAAAAACTTTACAAATTTTGTCATCATGTTAATATGCAATCCTCAAATGGTGGATTATGTCTCGGTAATTCTCATTGACCAATGTAATCCCCACTACTTAGTTGTATTTCCTGATGGTGATGTAGTTTCCATTTTTAAAGACCAAAGAGAAAAATTGGTTACAACAAGATGTATCTTTATTGGCCAAGTAAGGTCTTAAAATGATAAAAGAGTGTCTTGCTGTCCTTTTTTCAATGAATTACCAGAGTTATTTACCACAACTTCCAAACAAGAAATGATGAAGTTATATAAAAGTGTGTTTGATTTTTATAGGTTTGGAGGTCACTGAGACCCAGCTTTATATTCATTGTTTGCTAACGCCATTTTTCTTTCATGCTCTGTGAATTTGTGAGGGTCTTTTTCCTTTCAGGCAGTCAAAAATATGAATTTGTTTTATATTAATCTGCTTGTGGTAGCAGGTATAACAGCATCTTGCAATAGACACACTGCTGGTCATATCTTCTTTTACCTTTTATAAAAATTTAAGTGTTTCTTGTTGGTGGCAAAAACATCAGTGTTTCTCCTTGAACAATTCTGAACAAGTCGTTTGATGTTTTCTGGTTTAGCTCTTAAATCTTGTGTGGTGTGGATTACAAAGAAAAGAGACATTAGGGATTCTATCATCAATCTCATTCTTCAGAGCTTTCAAAAGAAAACTTTTAAAGGCACTAGATTTTCTGCAGCTAAGGAGGCTTCTGGCATTTACATTCATAGAGATGGTTTGCACAGGAATCCTTTTTAAGAAGAAAGCAGAACACCATTTATTCTGTTACTTACAATGTCCCATGGTCAGCATTTAAAAAGCCGTTTTAAATCTTGAAAGCTAGAGTGTAGGGCCTATGGGTACACTATACCCTGTGAAAAGTGAAAGTCACTCAGTCATGTCTGACTCTTTGTGACCCCATGGACTATACAGTCCACAGAATTCTCCAGGCCAGAATACTGGAGTAGGTAGCCTTTCCCTTCTCCGGGGGATCTTCCCAACCCAGGGATCGAACCAAGGTCTCCTGCATTGCAGGTGGATTATTTACCAACTGAGCTATCAGGGAAGCCCTTGTATTCTGTAAGTATTTTCAAATTACATTGTAGATGACATAGAATTACCTTAGACGCTCATATTTAGAAGTACCTTACTTATGATCAGTACCCTATTCAGTGTTTATTTTTCTCTTTCAACATTACTGCGCATTGGTCGTATGGTCCTGTGTTTCTTGAAGTTTGTTCTGTAGAACACTGGTTCCATAAGATGCTTCCTCAAAGTTGGGTTCAATGATGAAATCAGAGTTAACATGGTTTGGAATCAGCTTACATTTTGTTCTCTTTCCTTTGAACATAGTTCTCTACTCTCCTTATGATCATTGGTGACCAGAAGTGAGTAGATGACTTTAGGACCAAAGCACAGTTATTACAGCCTTAGCTTTAGAAAGTATATTGTTAGCAGGCTTTTGACTTCACTGTTTAAGCTTCTTATTGACATTGATTATCAACACAGGCTGGAGCCCATTCACCATGACGAGGGTGACCATATAATGTATCATCTAAACTAAAATACTTTACAGAGACAACAGAAGGGCAAAACTAATAATTATACTTGACAAGAAGTATAACTGGGACTGTGCTGGGTAAGTTGGGACATATGGTTACTCTGGTTTCATAAACTTACTTTGTCTTCAAAGCCTAACTCACGTCCTAACCTTTCCATAAAGACTTTTCTGATTTCCTCAATTGAAGGTAATTTTTCACTACCCTGAAATCCCTCTTTTATTAAATTTATAATTTTCTAAAGACTTTGGAAAAGAATAGATACATGTATATGTATAGTGGAATCACTTTGCTATACATCTGAAACTAACACAACACTGTTAATCATGCTCCAAACAAAACACAACAAAACAAAAAAAACTAGAAAAAATCTGTAACTTTCTAGCTTGTCTTAATAGCTACTAAGGTACATTTCATGTCTCCCCTATCTATATTTACCCCATCTTGCTATCTCCAGTGCCTGTCCTTATTTATTAGTATATAGTTTTGAGTGAGTGATAGAATAGATGAATAGATGAGTTTAATGCCAAAAGTCTGATAGCCTTCCCTATTGTTATCTTTTTTTCTCTTAAAATAAATGGTGTACAGTCAGTGTATTTCACTATCACACATCCCTCATGAAATTTATTTTATCTAGGTAATTTTGACTCTCTTATTTATTTGTTATATCCAGATCTATGTAGGCATCCCTTGGGTTTGCTTTTCTTCATTCCCACTATCAACATCCAGGTCCAGGGCTTTATTGTATTATTCTTGGATGTATGCTGCAGCTTCCTATCTAGTTATCTTGTTTTGAATTTCTTTTTAATTCCTATTTTGGACATACAACTGCCTAATCTACCTAAAATAGAATTTTGCTATTTCCCCCTATTTTAGAACTAAGACTCCTTTCCAATAGCCCATAGACTAAAATTCATACTCACACTGGCATTTAAAGTCCTTCATTAACTGAGTATAATTTACAGATTCACCCTTGCCTTTGGAATTTTTGATTCCTCTTTTTAGAATTCTTAGTCCTCATCATCTGATTCCTTTACTTAAAAAAAGTTCATATCTGGTTCTCTATCAATTTTCTAGCCTTGTTCCTTGCTGTTTTTCTCTGCCCTGAACCCTATTCACCACCGAACTATTTGTAATTCTCACATCATTTAAGTATCTATGCCTTTGCAAATTATATTTATTCTGTCTAGAGAAATTTCTCTCATGACATATATTCCTATTCATTTTGTTAGACTTACAAATAATCTTTACCCTCTTTGCAGTCTTTTTTTCCTCATCCTTCTCTACTCCCCAACCACTGTCAGTCACCCATTCTCTGTGCTTGTGTTTATGTAGCTGTAGTACTTATATCACAGTGAATTATTGACTAGTCTCTTTCATTTTCAGATTGAGAGATTTTGAGGTCAAGGGCATAGTTTTACTTTACATATTTGTATTTCTTGGGCCTATGGGTGACACAACTGAGCAACTAACACAACAAAAGTGACTAGTATACAATAAGTTATCAACAAATATTAATTTATAGTGATATCAATATGGCTAACATTTACTGAGTACTTGTTTTGTCCTAGATATTACCTTGTGTGACTTCATATAATTTAATCCTCATTCCAACCTTCTAAGATAAGCCTTTTTAATATGGCCATTTTACACATGAGGAAATTTAGAGGTTCACAGAGGTTAAGTAACTTACCTAAGGACAGAAAGCTACATGGCAAAACAAGGCTCAGAACTCAGGCTATCAAACTGCAAAGCTCATGATTTTAAACACTGTACACATTTATTCTTTTGTATCTCTAAACATCGGCATGATTGTGGAAGAACTTCCTCCCCAATTTTTTCTTTCTTTCTTTTTTTTTAATCAAATTTAAGGCACAGGTCAAAATCTAATTCCTACTCATTCCTTCCATGACTGTATCAGCTTTACCTTCTTGTATTATTTGGCCATAGGTTTCACAAAGTTCAGTACTTTAACATGAATGGCTTGTCATGTATAATTTTAAAAATGCATTTCTGATTATTTCTGGACTTGAATTGTGATCTTACCTTCTTGTATTATTTGGCCATAGGCTTCACAAAGTTCAGTACTTTAACACGAATGGCTTGTCATGTATAATTTTTAAAATGCATTTCTTGACTATTTCTGGACTTGAATTGTGATCTTTATTTAAATGACACTCTACTCCCAGCCCTCTGTTGTTGTTCCCATGGACTGTAGCCTGCCAGGCTCCTCTGTCCATGAGATTTCCTAGGCAAGAATACTGGAGGGGGTTGCCATTTCCTTCTCCAGGGGATCTTCCTGACTCAGGGACTGAACTCACATTTCCTTCATTGGCAAGCGGATTCTTCACCACTGAGCCACCAGGGAAGCCTCTGTCAGCCCCCTGTAATACACACTTTTTACAGTTATGGATACTTAATAGCACTTAGCTAAAAATTCTTAATTTAATACCAATGTAGATTTGTTTTCTGTCCGACCTCTCTGGTAGGAAAGGAATCTGACAAGGTTGGAGGTAGGCTAGGAATCTGATAGTATTAAACAATTTGAGGACTTTTCATTGTCAAATTCTCTTCATGTATTATTAACAATGAGGAAACAAACAAATGTAGGCCTGGCGCATCAAAACAGTGATCTAACCAACTGCATAAACTTTCTGTTCCGGAATGACTCCCTGGAGGTCATGAAATCACCTCCCTCTGAAAACAGAGTGGGAACTGAGGGGACCCTATGTTGCTGCTTGCAGTGCTCACAATCCCCTGGCCTATATAGCAGAGCCTGCCCGGCCAGTGAACTTGGATCTCCTGGTTATTTCAGGTCCTGTGTTCTGCTATGAAAAGAAGCATCTGTGAGTGAACATATAAAGGGTCAAATGCAAGTACATTTCACTGAAGAGTGTTCCAGAATAGAACCTTAGCCCTGTGTGGACTTGTTTTTTAAGATGCCACAGGGTTTCAAAGGAGACAATGACAGTGAGCTATAGAGCAGGACAAGTAGCCAAGCAGCCCTAATGAGGGTTTAGAGAATTGATTGTTGATGGTTGGTCTGTGCCACATGTCAGGCCAAGTACATGCAGCTGGCCAGGGTGCCAGGGCAGGATTTTCCAGTCTCTTTCTTTACTCTGTGCTGACTTGGCCTTTCAGAAGAAGTTAATGACTACATGACAAAGAGACTAAATGTATTTCATCTGTCCTTTGAAGAGTCCAAGAATTACTTACTCATCTCCTGAAGATATTTTCTTTTCTTTTTTTTGTTTCAATAGGTGTTTAATGAATTAATGATTAAGAATGAGAACCCCGGCAGTAGTGTTTGGAGGCTTTTTGCCTTTTCAAGGCCACTGTAGAAGTATTATTTGGCGAGGCTGATAATTTTCTTTTTTTTTTTTTTTCCCATTTTTTTTTTTTTTGTAATTAGGCTCAAAGTAATAAAAATAAATAGATTTTTTCTTTTTAAAAAATTACATGCTCAAAAATACGGCTGAAATGAAGTTGGAGCATTCAGAGTAATGTTTGCAGTAGGCTGTGATGTTTCTGTCTTTGTGAGTAAACAATGGTCCCAAAGGGCCTCCTACATGACCATTATTACCAGTGAATATGTTGCACAAACTGGTCCAAGTTTGTGCCAAGTGTGGCATCCAAGCTGCCAAGTGTGGCAGAATTATTTTTTTTTCCTTTTAGATTCTGGTAAATGCTGCTTAATTTCAATCAGAATGAATTTTTGTTCAAGTGACAAAGGGCTGTTATCCTATTGAGATTGTTTTAATCCTGCAACAGTGACTTCCACAAAGTAAAATTTGATTAATATCTTAAGGAAGATGCTAACAAGACATGTGATCAAGGAGTAGAAAAAATGAGGTTTGGATTGGGAAAGTCAGATAGACTTTGATAGAAGGTAGTGGCTGAATCTTGAAGAATGAGTTGTGAGCTACATAGGTTTGGGGTCCTTTAGAATCTCTGGCACATCGGTTAATAACAAATCCATTGTTCTTCCTTTTTACTGAAAAGGAAGTTTTTCACCCAGTAATTTATTTGTTTGTAAAACCCCAGAGTTCTAGGTATCTGACAGACTTTGTGCTACAGAGGCACTGGTGAATAAACAAAGAGGAATAAAAGTTCACATCCTGAAACAGATTCAAGGACAACTTGTATTTTTCCTGTACCATCCAAGTATTTTCCAGTCACTTACTACGTATTATTCTAATACACCAACTAGCTTCTCCTATTTCTCAAGTGACATTCTTCATCTTGTGTTCTAGACAAGCGGTTTTACAAGACAGAGTTAAAATTCTGGAATGTTGCCAATATTCATGATTTATGTTCTAAGTAATTGATTACTAACCACAATGAAAGGATTAAATTTTAGGAAAATTACTTTACAAAATACAACAGAATCAAGGTTCCTCCTGTGTAAATAGTTTTCAATCCCTTGAATTCCTAGCTCCTAAAACTTTCTTGAGTATGAGCAAAAGGAGGGTGTTTCAGGACACATGAGAGAGAATTACGCATAATATGTAGTTCATTTTCAATGCCAGAGTTTGTAATGTAGGGCATGGCTGTGGAACCGTCTGACAGTTGTGAATGTCATCTGTCACACATGCCTGGTTAAGAGTCATTGGTAAACCATGAGCTCCTTAAGAGCGTAGTCCATGACCTAATTATTTATTTTCCTCCCCACAGAGACAGAATGTTAAGTTCATTTGTTCATTCATTGACTCATCCACTGAACAAATAGGTTTTGTGGTTTTTCTCTTCTCATATCTATTAAACTTTAAAGACATTGCAGGCGTTATGGCAGCTGGGGAATCAAAGACTCATATGTGCTAAGTCACTTCAGTCGTGTCTGACACTTTGCGACCCTATGGACTGTTGCCTGCCAGGCTGTCTGTCCATGTACATTTGCAGGCAATAGTACCAGAGCCTAATAATATGGACCTAACAGAAGCAGAAGATATTAAGAAGAGGTGGCAAGAATACACAGAACTACTATACAAAAAAGATCTTCATGACCATGATGGTGTGATCACTCACCTAGAGCCAGACTTCCTGGAATGCAAAGTCTAGTGGGCCTTAGGAAGCATCACTATGATCAAATCTAGTGGAGATGATGGAATTCCAATTGAGCTATTTCAAACCCTAAAAGATGATGCTGTGAAAGTGCTGCACTCGATATACCAGCAAATTTGGAAAACTCAGCAGTGGCCACAGGACTGGAAAAGGTCAGTTTTCATTCCAACCCCAAAGAAAGGCGATGCCAAAGAATGCTCAAACTACCACACAATTGCACTCATCTCACACGTTAGCAAAGTAATGCTCAAAATTCTCTAAGCCAGGTTTCAGTAATATATGAACCATGAAATTCCAGATGTTCAAGCTGGATTTAGAAAAGGCAGAGGAACCAGAGATCAAATTGCCAACATTTGATCATCATTGGATCATCGAAAAAGCAAGAGAGTTCCAGAAAAACATCTACTTCTGCTTTATTGATTATGCCAAAGTCTTTGACTCTGTGGATCACAACAAACTGTGGAAAATCTTTCAAGAGCTGGGAATATCAGACCACCTACCTGCCTCCTGAGAAATCTGTATGCAGGTCAAGAAGCAACAGTTAGAACCAGACATGGAACCACAGACTGGTTCCAAATTGGGAAAGGAGTACATCAAGGCTGTATATTGTCACCCTACTTATTTAACTTATATGCAGAGTACATCATGTGAAATGCTAGGCTGGATGAAACACAAGCAGGAATCAAGATTTCCAGGAGAAATATCAATAACCTCAGATATGCAGGTGACACCACCCTTATGGCAGAAAGTGAAGAAGAACTAAAGAGTCTCTTGATGAAAGTGAAAAAGGAGAGTGAAAATGTTGGATTAAAATACAACATTCAAGAAACTAAGATCATAGTATCTGGTCCCATCACTTCGTGGCAAATAGATGGGGAAACAATGGAAACAGTGAGAGACTTTTTTTTTTTTTTGGTCTCAAAATCACTGCAGATAGTAACTGCAGCCTTGAAATTAAAAGACGCTTCCTCCTTGAAAGAAAAGTTAGAACCAACCTAGACAACATATTAAAAAGCAGAGACATTACTTTGTCAACAAAGGTCTGTCTAGTCAAAGCTGTGGTTTTTCCAGTATTCATGTATGGATGTGAGAATTGGACTATAAAGAAAGCTGAGCACTGAAGAATTGATGCTTTTGAACTGTGGTGTTGAAGAAGACTCTTGAGAGACCTTTGGACTACAAGGAGATCCAACCAGTCAATCCTAAAGGAAATCAGTCCTGAATATTCATCAGAAGGACTGATGTTGAAGCTGAAACTCCAATACTTTGGCCAACTGATGCGAAGAACTGACTCATTTGAAAAGACCCTGATGCTGGGAATGACTGAAGGCAGGAGGAGAAGGGGACGACAGAGGATGAGATGGCTGGGTGGCATCACTGACTCGATGGACATGAGTTTGAGCAAGCTCCGGGAGTGGATGATGGACAGGGAGGCCTGGCATGCTGCTGTCCATGGAGTTGCAAAGAGTCGGACACAACTGAGTGACTGAACTGAACTGAACTGCGTATTGGAGAGGATTGCCATTTCCTTCTGTAGGGTATCTTCCCGACCCGTGTCTCTAACTCCTGCATTGCGGCAGATTCTTTACCACTGAGTTCTCCAATGGCTCAGCAGGTAAAGAAAGCCCCTGCAATGCAGGAGTCACAGGAGATATGTGTTCGATCTCTGGGTCAGGAAGATCCCCTGGAGAAGAAAATGGCTACCCACTTCAGTATTCTTGCTTGGAGAATCCCTGTGGAAAGAGGACCCTGGCGGGCTACAGTCCATAGGGTTGCAAAGAGTTGAATACAGCTGAGCTCGCAAGGGGTATCTGACTAGGGCAGCCAACTTGAAGACTTGTGTTTGTCAGATTCTCTTCAATAAGGAAGGAGCTATGTGCAATAAAAGCAGAAATCAATTTCTGTGTGTCAGTCTCCATCCAGGGTGCTAAGAACTCAACCGTGAGGGAGGCATACAAAATAATACATGTCTTCATGGAACTATACTTTAACTGGGAAGATAGAAAGTAAAAAAGATAAATGAAAATTTTAATGTGTTAGTGGTAAATATCATAGGAAAAAAATAGAGAAAGAAGAAAGGAGAGGGAAATAATAGGGAAGTGGTAACATTGCTGGGACTTTTGCAATTTTAGATGGATGTCCTTGGAAGTCCTCTCTGAGAAGGTGGTATTTGTATTAAGACCTGAGGTAGATAAAGACAGATAATCATTGTCCACAAAGCATTATGAATGAAGTGAATCATTGATTGAATAAAGATTGTTTATTTAACTTTATTGTTAAATAAAGTTTAACACTGGTGAATCAAGCAAGGAAAGAATTCAGAATATTATTTTTGCCTATTTTCTGAGGTCAAATTTTAAGTTCATGGCATCATAAAGATCAGACTGGCCCTACTTTAGTATGGGGAGTGGAAGGAATAGATGGAAAGAAATAATGGCATGGCAGGGCCTTAAGGAAGGAAATGGTGGAAGTAAATCACAGTTGTGCAGAGATTTGTCACTTAATACTGAGTTCAGATGCTGCTTCTAACTTCATCTTCTCATAGGAACCAAACTATGTCTTCCTGCTTTATTAATTTTTCATTTATCATCCTTTTCCTTCCTAGACCATGCTTCTATTTTGGAAGATTTGTATTAGACCTTCTTAGAATCAAATAGGCATGTATATATGTATATTTTTTTCTATTCAAACTCTCAATCATTAATTTCCTTTAAAAACTTTTTCAGGCTGTTAACAAAAATAAATTATCAGTAATTGCTAGTAACGGCTGATTTGTCTAGGATTATCACTGAAGTATAAAATGCAATTTAAAATCTCATTATGATTATTATTCCATTTCATTCACTAAATATGGTGACCTTCTAATTTAGAAATTTAAGATGCTTATTAGATAAATGTTAAAATGGTGCTCGTATAATTATAATGATCATTTTCTAGTTTCTTTTCCATTTGTTTATATATTATTTTGTTTTATTGCCAGTGTAAGATGGAGTTGAGAGGTAATCCATATCTCTTACTGTCTTTTATGAAGCCAGACCTTAAAGAGACTTGCAAAATTGTGAAACAATGCTGCTCTTCTCATTATTTTAGTTTTTGGAAAAATATAAATTTTTTACAAAATATTTTATTTGTGTTAATATGTAATGGGTTTATGATTCTTACTTTTAAATGTGTTCATAAAGCTTCAAGTTTTCTCAATGTAAATTTCTAATATATTAAATATCAGGAGATGTAATTCTGAACAAAAGCTCTTTGGGGTCCTCGATAATTTTTAAGAGTTCTCAGATGAAAAAGTTTGAGAACTGTTAGAGGTCAATAGTGTAGAGGCTGAAATCAGACTGCCTATCACTGAGATACCAGGTGGCCCTAAGCAAGTTAAGTCCCTGAGCAGTGTCAGTTACTTCACCTGTAAAATGAAAATGATGATATTACCCATCTCATCGAGCTATTTAGAGGTGTAACAGAAGGGAGGAAATGGCAACCCAGTTCAATATTCTTGCCTAGAGAATCCTGTGGACAGAGGAGCCTGATGGGCTGCCGTCTATGGAGTCGCACAGAATCGGACACGACTGAAGCGACTTACCATGCAAGCATGCATTGGAGAAGGAAATGGCAACCTGCTCCAGTGTTCTTGCCTGGAGAATCCCGGGGATGGAGTTGCCTGGTGGGCTGCCATCTATGGGGTCGCACAGAGTTGGACACAACTGACACGACTTAGCAGCAGCAGCAACAGAAGGAAGGTATGGGAAGAGCAATGCATGCAAGCGTTAAGCATTCAGTAAGTGTTAGGTATTATAATTTGCCTAGTTCTGTGAGGTCTGGAAGCTGAGGAAGATCAGATCAAATATCTTGCCTGAGGTCACACAGAGTCTGTGGGAATTTGTCTTCTGTGTCTCACTACCCCACATTGGATCATCAGTACTTCATCAGCTACCAGCTCCATAGTTGCTCAGAGCAGTAGAATCATCACATTTTGTTTTACCTTTGGAAATCAAGAAGAAAAGAAAAGGTCTTTTCTATTAGATGTTTCTATTAGGTCCTAATCCTTGTACTTAATTATAAGCATATGAAATTTACAGTTCTCTAAACACTTTCAGTTATATTCAGTCACATCAGGTAGGAAGAGCAGGTGAATTTGTCCCCATTTAATAGATGAGAAATTCTGGGGCTCAGGGAAGTTTAAATTACTTTCCTAACATTTCATGACAGATCAGATATTGGACCTCAGGCTTTCTAACTCCCCTATGTTATATTATATAGCTGTTCAGCATTGTAAACATTATCTAACTTAACATCACAGAGGAAAATTAGTCCCAGAGAGGTGAAGTGACTTTCCAAGGGTGCAAATTCCCAAATAAGGAGCAGAAGAAGCTAGAATAGTGAATGTGGTTTCCAGATTCTTGTGGTTCTTAGTTTTTGGTTTTAGTTTACCTAAATTTAGTAATGATAATTCCATTTTCTCCTGACTGTGTTGTATTAATATAAACACCATGGGACCATTGGCTTAGTGTTTAAATACATATCATGGTTCGGGTGATGCACCTTTGGCCTCATCAGCTAGGTTGTTTAATGGCCCTTATTCTTGTGTTCTCTATGTTTAAAATCTTAGCCTTTTTTGCTGTGGATCTTGTTGGAGGCAGTTGGCATTAACTTGCAACAAGGGAAACATTGGTTGCTTCCCAGATTGACCTTTACTTCAGACATTTGCAAATTTCAATTTTTGTACACATTTTGTGTTTGACTGGTTGGTCTATATATTTGTTGGTTTTCTGGGAGAAGGAGAAGGGAAGGAATTATTAATTAAAATAGCATATCATTGGGACATAGTCTATTTTTGTAGGAAGAATGTGTAATGTTACATCAAAATAATAATATTTCTGTTCCATTTTGGGCTTTTAATCAAAACAGCTGCATGATAACTATGCAGTCTAGAAACATGGTACTGATAAACCAATTTGCAGGGCAGGAAGAGAGATGCAGACATAGAGAACAGACTTGTGGACACAGCAGGGGGAGGAGAGGGTGGGATGAATTGAGAGAGTAGCATTGGAACATATATTACCATATGTAAAACAGATAGCGGGTGGGAAGATGCTATATAACACAGGAAGCTCCTCTGTGACAACTTAGAGGGATGGGATGGGGTTAGGGGGTAGGATGGGGTGGGGCTGGGAAGGAGGTTCAAGAGGGAAGGGATATATGTGTACTTATGACTCATTCATATTGTTGTACAATGGAAACTAATACAACATTGTAAAGCAGTTATTGTCCAATTTTTTTTTAAAAAAAGCAAAGTTTGCCATCTACCTTTAAATAACACTGTGAATAAAAGATGCTATTCTAACTTGCTCTTATTAGATACATTTTTTAGCAAATAAAAACATTAAGAAAGTAAAAAAAAAAACTGTATGTCTCCTATATGTAGTTCTTAGTTAAAAAGAAATGTAAAAGATGAAGGGGAGCAAAGAATATCAAGTCTCCTTAGCATTATTGCTTTTTCCCATGTGTTGCCATATGACATCAATCTTATCCAAGGTGATTTTAGAGACATATAAAGAATATGGTCATGACTGAATGTCTAAAAGAATGAACTTTGTTTTACTTACAGTTACTTGTAAAGTTCCTTGTAGATAACCTTGTAAAATAGTAAGGGCAAGGTGATAATATTCCCAATTTATATAGTAATGTACCAATTGAATTCAAGTGAGGATCCATGTATCAAAGGTTGCACATTATACTATATGCCAAAGTTGGGAAGAAACTCATGATTTCTGTTTCTCAGTTCTGTGCTGTGTCTGCTTTATGACTTGGCCTTGTTTTTGGAAAAGGTTTAGTTCTAACCAGTCAAGCAATTTAAGCATTTACTGTTCTAGAGTTCTGTGATGGGGGATGTCTGTTGTACACAGATTCTCTACAGCACAGATGTTATTTCCTCTGAGAAGACATCATTCTGTTGGCTGCTGTGACCGACTACTGAGTGGACAGGTGGTCATAGGCAGGTCAGAACCATAAGTGGGTTCTCAGTAGCTAATTTTTTTCTCTTTGGCAAATAACAGCATTTCCTGAAACATCTGCTCCCGTGCAGTCTCTTCTGCAGTCATTCCATTGGAACTGCTGATTTAAAAAGAGCATTGCCTTTGTGCTGCTTGCATTTTCCTGGGCTTTACTGCAAGAATAGTTAGGAGCAAGTAGTGGGGAATTGTGAATTTGCTTAGGCTCATGGAGAAGGTACCTTTCTTTCTTTAATGATTTCTCAAGGAGACAGAATGGGGACCAGGTACCCAAAGAATTTACTATTATCTCAAATAATATCCATCGTAATAGTACCGTTTCCTCCATGAAGTGCTTTCTTTTTTTTGAAATAGAAAAGTATTGTTTTTGTAAAAATCCAAGCAAGGTATAAAGTACTAAGAAGAAGAGATAAATCAACCCAGTTCCCACCACTCAGAGAAAACAAGTTAACAGTATAGTGAATATCCTACAAGATTCATTTCTAATCTCTCTCTTTTGGGATGTCTGTGTTACCAAAGATGATGTCATCTTTGTTTCTGGTGTATATTTATTGATCTTATATTTCCCATAGATTGTAAACTCTCTTTAAATACAAAGATGGAGATGGTACCTCATATATCTTTGGGCAGCATCTAACAAGACATTGCATATTTGGTAGGTTTTAGAGAATACTTTATAAAATGTAGAAGTCAGATATATAAATTCTATTTTAAGACTCTAATTTTGGATAGTCATTGCTTTCCTTGGAGCAGATTGCAAGTAGAAGACAGTAATAGCAGAAAATTAAGGAAATTAGATGAAGTCATGAAGCACATATATTCTTCTTTGTGTCTCCCGGGTGTTTCACAGTCCCGCTGGAGTGCAACCTGCAGGTGCCCTGGTGATAAGTTCCGGTCCACTGATGCATCCTCATAAATGACGCTGGATGACACTCCTTGCTGTGCCCTGAGCAGCGGCAATCAGCGTGTGGGGTCTGACTGCTGAACTGGCAGTGCCTGCAGTCTCTAGTGGGTTTTAGTAATGTGTGTCTTGGCAAAAGGACAGGCTATTAGCTCAAATGTCACGTTTAAAGGGTAGGCAGCCTGTCTGTGTGGTTCTAATTGAGTAGCTGCCAACGAAGTTTGAAGTATAATTTTAATAAGAAGTCATTTTTCTATCTCTTAATCAAAAGTGATGCAGTTGAACAAAGCCACACCCAGCAGATGGCCCCAGATTTCAGCCTTTTCGGTCTGGGCACATTTACCCATGGGGTGTGCTTTGATCCATTAGAAGGGCTCAGACCCAGGAGACAGCTAGATATTTTCTAGTAAACTTCTTAGCATCCTGCCTAGAGGAGGAACATTTAAATATATATTTATCTGCTGGACACTTATTATATAAGAAAAAGAGTGTTAAAGATACAGATTTTACAATCTGAAGCAGACTGATTTCACTTAGCTTCTTTCAATTGCCCAAGAAGCACTTCTTTCCCTTCTTTCATTTTTCTTCAGTGAAATCATATCCATTCTCCCTCCATTCTCCCTAAGCATAATGTAATCTTTTACTCTTTGGAGCCCCTACTTATTGATAGTTCATAGAGATGTTGTGAAATTAATATGAGAAATTAAGTTGGTTATTAAATAGTATCAGGGCTTTATAAAACTTATTTATTTATTAATTTATTAAATAATATCACAATTTTTAAAAATAGGCATCTTATACTAATCTTTTCCACCCCACATTAGCAATTCTTGCCTCAGAACTTTGGATGTTGCCAGAGTAAATCTGTTGGAAAAATTTAATTCTATTGATTTTATTATTTAAAATTTTTTACCTTTTTGTTTCAAAATTATTTCAGACATAAAAATTGCAAAAATGGTGCAAAGAATTCCCATGTATTTTTAAACCAGTTTCCTCAAATGTTAATATTTTTCCATATTTGCTTTATCATTGTCTATCTGTACACAATTTTTCCATTTATTTGTTGCAGGCATGATCCTTAAGGAGAATTTTAGACAAAGACAAAAATGTATTCTTACACTTACAGTCATTTTGTTGATGGCTTTTTCTATGGATTCAGTAAATAATATTTTAAAAATAGAAAAGTACTAACACTATTGGCAGTTAACATTCATTAACTAAATGCTGTGGTATTGTATCAACCAGGGTTCCACCATAAAACATATATGTATACATTCACACATACACACATATGATGGTGCTAGTGGTAAAGAACCCGCCTGCTAATGCAGGAATGTAAGAGATATGGGTTCAATCTCAGGGTCAGGAAGATTCCCTGGAAGGGTGTGACAACCCATTCCAGTATTTTTTTCCTGGAGAATCCCCATGGACAGAGGAACCTGGCAGCTATAGTCCATGGGGTCATAAAGAGTTGGACATGACTGAAGTGACTTAGCACACACAAACCTATATATAGAGAGAGATTGGCTTCTTTTATTATGTGATTGTGGATGGGGCAATCCAGAATCTGTAGGCAAGCCATGTGGAAGCCTGGAAACTCAAGCAGAAGCTGACACTGCAGTCCATAGGTGGAATTTCTTCATCAGCAGGAAAACTTTAGTTCTGCTTTTATTCCTTTCAGTTGACTTGATCAGACCCACTCAAATTATTGAGAATAATCGTGCTTACTTAAAGTCAAATAACTATAGACATTAATAACATCTAAAAAATATCTTTGCAAGATCTAGATTAATGCTTGATTGAATGAGTATTTATTATAGGCTAGTCAAGTTGGCACAGAAAACTGACCATCACATATTATCCTATTTATTATTCACAGCTGTGACAAAGGCATTATTATCCCTACTTTATAAGTGAAGAAACTGAGGTTAAGTAATTTGCCTGCAGTCATATAATTAGTAAGTGGAAGAGGTACTTTTTTGAGCCCATATAGTCTAACTCCAGAACCCTTTCTCTTGACCACTACACTAGACTGTCTCCCTCAGAACAAAGTAACTGGTTTTTAGCTTATTTGCAACATCTAAAAAGAACTCCAGTGTATAAAGAACTGACAAATTAATTCAACTCAATAGATATTACTTGTTTACTATGTGCCAGGAACTGTATAAAGCAATAAGAATACAGTGACAAAAATCCTCCTCTCAAGAAGTCCATCTGAGTAGAAAGAGGTAGTGAAGCATCACTCATACCCATAACTACACCAAGTGAGTCAGAGAGAGCACTGACCTGAGGAAACCAGTAGTCTGAGGTTTAGGAAAATTTGGCTCCTGGTTCTGTTACTAAACAGCATCCTACCTTGGTCTGCTCAACTTTAGGCAAGTAACACAGCTCTTTTCTGAATTTATCTGCCAAATAAGAGGAAATAAATTGATTATGAAAGTCATTGATCCAAGAGGATTGTGCTCACCATTGTCTTGAAATTTGTATAATCAGAGGGCTAAGCACTTAATGTTATCATCTCATTGAGTATTCATTAACAATCTACTCATTGTCATCCCCATGATACAGTCGAACAAATAGAGATAAGACAATTTAATATCTTGATCAAGGATAGAAAGTGGAAGAGTCTGCTAAAACCCAAATAATTAGGCTTTTGAGTCCAAATTCTTAATCTGTATGTTAGCCTTCCCTGAAATACATTGGGAAGGTCTTAGTGAATTTTGTATATGTGCTTCTTGGTTTACAAAACCAGTACTCTAATAATTCTTGAGCTAAGAAGGCTTTAAAACATATGTACAAAGTTATCAAGTACAAATATGTGTTTTATGGCACATATATGCTGTGTGCTATGCTTAAGTTGCTCAGTTGTGTTGAACTATTTGCAACCCCATGAACTGTAGCCTGCCAGGCCTCCCAGGCCGTGGGGATTCTCCAGGCAAGAATACTGGAGTGGGTTGTCATGCCTTCCTCCAGGAGGATCCCAGGGATCAAACCCACGTCTCCCACATTGCAGGTGGATTCTTTATCATCTGAACCACCAGGGAAGCCCAAGAATATTGGAGTGGGTAGCATATTCCTTTTCCAGGGGATCTTCCTGACCCAGGATTGAACCGGGGTCTCCTGCATAGCAGGTGGATTCTTTACCAGCTGAGCTACCAGGGAAGCCCATGACATATATATGCTTATTCCTAAATATATGCTTTTCCTTTCTTTTCATACCATTGTTTGTGTGTTTGTTATTATTTAATGGCTATCAGAAAATTAATAAAAACCTGGATTTTGCCCAGTATTTTAGATCCTGTGTTGGATTTTGAAGCAGGGCATCCAGTTATGCTGGACACAATTTAGAAAGAAAAAGGTTGGTTAAAGCACTGTCATAGGTCCATTTATTTGTTAAATATACCTCAATAAAAATAATATTTCAAAACTATTAGAATATGTTCAGAAAGAATGAACTTAGGAAGAAAGTTGAAGAGAGATAATCTGGAAAGTGCAGAACACCACCTTGGCTGAGAGGCAAGAGGAAGTGAAAAGCTGCTGATTTGACCATTGTGGGTCATAGCCTATTAGACCTCCTAAGGAATGCTGAAGACATAATTGTGTAATTTTTTGGTGTCCAGCTGTGGCCTTCATTACTGAAAACCTGGATTTTCAGAACAAAGCAAATGGAACATAAGTTCTGTGAAAAGAATATCTTAGTGGTTAGGTAACACCAAAGCTGTCAAAACTGGAGAGAAAAAATTGCTGTTTGTAACATGGAACAACAGACTGGTTCCAAATCAGAAAAGGAGTACATCAAGGCTGTATACTGTCACCCTGCTTATTTAACTTATATGCAGAGTACATCATGAGAAACGCTGGGCTGGAGGAAGCACAAGCTGAAATCAAGATTGTCGGGAGAAATATCAATAAGCTCAGATATGCAGATGACAACACCCTCATGGCAGAAAGTGAAGATGAACTAAAGAGCCTCTTGATGAAAGTGAAAGAGGAGAGTGAAAAATTTGGCTTAAGGCTCAACATTCAGAAAACTAAGATCATGGCATCCGGTCCCATCACTTCATGGGAAATAGATGGGGAGACAGTGGAAACAATGGCTGACTTTATTTTTGGGGCTCCAAAATCACTGCAGATGATGACTGCAGCCATGAAATTAAAAGACGCTTACTCCTTGGAAGGAAAGTTATGACCAACCTAGACAGCCTATTAAAAAGCAGAGACATTACTTTGCCAACAGAGGTCCATCTAGTCAAGGTTATGGTTTTTCCAGTAGTCATGTATGGATGTGAGAGTTGGACTATAAAGAAAGTTGAGCACTGAAGAATTGATGCTTTTGAACTGTGGTGTTGGAGAAGACTCTTGAGAGTCCCTTGGACTGCAAGGAGATCCAACCAGTCCATCCTAAAGGAGATCAGTCCTGGGTGTTCATTGGAAGGACTGAAGTTGAAGTTAAAACTCCAATACTTTGGCCACGTGAAGAGCTGACTCATTTGAAAAGACCCTGATGCTGGGAAAGATTGAGGGCAGGAGGAGAAGGGGACAACAGAGGATGAAATGGTTGGGTGGCATCACCAACTCGATGGACATAGGTTTGGGTGGACTCCGGGAGTTGGTGATGGACAGGGAGGGCTGGCGTGCTGTGGTTCATGGGGTTGCAAAGAGTCAGACATGACTGAGTGACTGAACTGAACTGAACGGAACATCCAGTGATTTATGGTAAAAGTGTCCTTATCCCTTGGAAATCCAGAACCCTCTAGGAGTGACTGCTGTGTTGAGATGGATTAGATTCTAATTCCTTTATTTTGTAAATAAGGATGCTGAAGTCCAGAGAGCAGTGATGTGCCCAGGGTTATATGGAACGTGAGCCAAGTCAGGGCAAGAACCCAGTGTTATTTGAGGGCCTCCACTTAAGAGGAAGGCAACAAATGTGATTGGGAGAATGTCTCTCCAAATTGCTGCAACTTCAGTTTTTCCATTTGTATGCTTAAAGAGATGGTACTAAGTCAGAAATGGCCTATGCATGGCACTGTTTTTGCCTGTCTCCTCTAGGACCCGTGCTGGACACAACAAATGGCCAATATGTAATAATAATAGGCTGAGTATTTAGGATATGTTAGATGCTCCAGTAAGCAGGTTACATATATTATGTTGTTAAATTCTCACAACCAACCTGTGAGGTAGGTTTTATTATCCTCATTTTACAAATAAGTGAATTGATGGTTAGAGAGATTTAGTAACTTGGTTAAGATTGCCCCATCAGAGAGTAGTGAAGCAAGACTTTGACTTTTGGAAATCTTACCCCAGGAAAAAAATTCTCCAGTACTCCACTGTATTGCCAGGATAGCGTATGAGCTTCTGCTACTCCTTCCGTAGACCCATCACTAATGAGATATGTACTCTGTTCACATGTTGCAAAACTGCCTCAAAATTCTTGTCAAGTTACTCCAGGCATCTACTACCAATCAATCAGATCAGAATAGGTTTGTGAGATAATCCTTTCTATTTTCCCTGGATTAGATGATCTCTAAGGACTCTTCTGGCTCCAAAATTCTAGTTTGTGATTTTAAGGATTAAAGAAAGATACAAGATATTAATATTTATACAAACTGGAATCAGGGTGTTTTGAATGGCTGAGCTGATGTCCTGAATATTCTTATTTCTCAGACTTAGTTTGAACCCTTTGGTTAAAGTAGGAAGGACTGAAACAGGTGATATTGTCCATCAGGTACTTTATGAGGTAACTCATATAGAACTGCTCTAGTGTCCTGTTGACAGTGTCAAATGGGAGAAGGCCATTCTCCCCAAGACTGCAAGAAACCCACAGCATCAGTTTCAGCATCTTTTGTAAAATATTGTCTTGTTTGTGATCGACATCTTCTGCAGAGGGCTTCTTCAAGAGATTATAGTAGTACAGACTCTATATCCATGCTTCCTTGACTCTTGACTAGTTAGCTGATGACTACAGGCCAGTTATTTAACCCCTCTGCTCCAGCTTCCTCACATATAGAAATGGAATAATCACAGAACCTACTGTGTAGGGTTGTGGTATGGATTCAGTGAGCTGATATACAGAAATCACTTAAAACAGCACCATAGAATAAAAAGCACTATAGATATATTGATCAGGTTATTGCATTATACATTTTTATATAGAGAGAGTACATATTATATATATATATATATATATATATATATTTACTATGTCATTACACGTAGTAAAATACAAAGCTTTTTCCTTTCAGCCTTGATTTCTCTCTCTCTCTTGATTTGTCATGGTATTTTATTTGCAATTTAATATTGTTCTAAATTTAAAAATTAATTTTTAAAATTGTTAACACGAATTTTACCATTCATGTAATGTTGTTAAATGTCAGTTTCAAATGTAAACATAAAGGCATTTAACTTGTATGAAGAATCACTAAAATTACTCAATTTATTTTTCATAGCTTGTGTGTGTGTGTGTGTATATATATATATACACACATATATATATTATTCTTACCAGAACTGTGAAAATGCTGTGCAAAACTAAATCAGTTATTACTTCACTTGATGAGCACACATTTTACTAAGAAATGTAGTCTTACTGATGAATAAGAAAGGAATAGAAGGTAAAGAAACTGTAGTTTTTTCTGTCTTTCTCCTTTCTTCTTTGTCCTCATTTTCAGTGTGAGGGGTTGGCTAAAACAGGGAAGTAACTACATAAGAAAAGACATGATAGGGTTCATTGGGTTTTTTTGTGTTTCTTAGAATACTACTGTGTTTTTCCTGTGTTTGAAGTAAATTTTGGTTCAAATGAAAATTGTGACCTCTTGCAGCTGTCTGCTTACTCAGTTGTAGTTGTAGCATACTTACCTTGTACTTGACTTGAGTTTCTCTGAACTCCCACACATAGTCTATTGCAATTCTTTGCTCATAAGACATCATGAGTGCAATATCCAAACGGAATGTTGAGAAATGGAGGTGGATATTTACATTGCCTATTATGTGTATTACTTACTCTCATGTGCATTCTCCACTGTCCTGACATACTTCAGTTAAAAATACAAGTTCAAGATAAAATTATTAAGAATTTCAAGACAACATTATACTAAGTATGGGGATTTTGGATCGAAGGACCTGTGTGATTGTATAAGTCACATGTTCATGAAGTTGACTCTACTTCCATCTGCAGGTCATAGACTATTTCTCCCACATGGGACTCTAAGGAATAGCTCTTTCTAGAAATACTATCATGATTATGACTGCCCAAATTGATCACAACCCTGGATTTCTGTAGAGTTTACCTTTTTTTTTTTTTTTTTTTTGCTTGTCATAGGTGCTCCAAACTGCCTTTTGAGATTAGTTATCTCTTAACCTGTGTTCTATCTCTCTACAACATTATAAGCTTCTTGAGACAAAGTCATCATAATGGCTCCATATATCATGCAACGTTGGCCTTGTTGAGGTTTGAATTACAAGTCTCTTATCTTATTAAAATGTAACACTTGGTAGCTGTCATTGTTCTAGAGGAGAGCATGGCAACCCACTCCAGTATTCTCGCCTGGAGTAGCCCATGAACAGAGAGGCCTAGCGGGCTACAGTCCATAGGGTCACAGAGTCGGACGTGACTGAAGCAACTTAGCATGCATGCAGCTGTCATTGTTAGAGCTTTTATTATTGTTATTCTCAATAAAAGAGTTCAGAAGCTGAAATCAGACTGGCACTACTCAAATTGTTATTTCCTAGCTATGATATAGGGTAAGATACTTAATCATTTTATGACTTGATTTTCCTTATATTTTGTTATAAGAATTAAATGTTGTAATTACTCTGAGTTAGTAGTACCTGCCACATGACAAATATATCTAGCTACTCTTATTATTTCATTACTCTTACTGTTATTATTAATTTAACTCCCAAGTGTATCATTATTCCCACCTTCAAGATGAGGAATATGAGAGATGTCTAGGAGACACAGACTGCCAGTGTAAGACCTTGACTCCAGAATGGAGCCATGCGATACGGCAGGCATCAGACACATGCATCTATTGAACAGTTGAAATGTGGCTGATCTGAACTGAGATGTGGCATAAGTATAAAGGACACACTGGATTTTGAAGGCTTAACATCAAGTAAAGGATAGGAAAATCCTATTAATATATTTATATTGATTGCATGTTGAAATGAAAATGTTTTGGATATACTGGGTTAAATAAAGTATGCTATTGAAATTAATTTCATCTATGTTCTTTTTACTTAACCACGTCATTAAAAAAATAAAAATAACAACTTTAAAATTACTGCTGTGGCTCGACCCAGCAATCCCACTTCTGGGCTACACACCAAGGAAATAAGAGTTGAAAGAGACACATGTTACCCAATGTTCACTGTAGCACTGTTTACAATAGCTAGGACATGGAAGCAACCTAGATGCCCATCGGCAGACGAATGGATAAGAAAGCTGAGGTACATATACACAATGGAATATTACTCAGCTATAAAAAAGAACACGTTTGAGTCAGTTCTAATGAGATGGATGAAAGTGGAGCCTGTTATACAGAGCGAAGTAAATTAGAGAGAGATACACCAATACAGTATATTAATGCATATATGGAATTTAGAAAGATGGTAATGACGGCCCTATATGCAAGACAGCAAAAGAGACACAAGATGTAAAGAACAGACTTTTGGACTATGTGGGAGAAGGTGAGGGTGGGATGATTTGAGAGAGTAGCCTTGAAACATGTATATTACCATATGTGAAATAGGTGACCAGTTGCAAGTTCAATGCACGAAGCAGGGCACTCAGAGCCTGTGCACTAGGACAACACAGAGGGATGGGGTGAGGAGGGAGGTGGGTGGGGGGCGTTCAGGGTGGGGGGTCACATGTACACCCATGGCTGCTTCATGTCGATGTATGGCAAAAAATACCAAAATATTGTAAAGTAATTAGCTTACAATTAAAATAATTACAAAAATTACTGGTAGTGATATATTATATTACTGTAAGACAGCACTGCTTAAGAGGCTGTGGTTGAGCATGCTGACAATTGGAAGTAAAGCCATCTTTAAGAACACATTCCACTGAGTGAGCTAATGAAGCTCTTTGGATTCCTTACTCATCTTTAAGATTTAATTTTAATAATCTTTAAGATTTAATTTTAATGACCACAGGAGGAAACTTTGGGTATTACTTATCAATGTAGAAAACATTTTAAGCTGGTAATTGGTTTGCATCTCAGATGAACCTAATTCTCCTTGACAGGAAGCTGAGAGGCTTTCTTTTATTCCACATGCTATTAATGGCATAAGGAAGGGCTCAAGCTTTAGAATGGAAGATTTGAATCTCAGCCTTCTCAACTAGCTGTGTGACTTCAGACAAATGACATAGCCTTTTGATGTCTCAGTTTCTTTATCTGAAAAAGGGACAATAATATCTACTGAGCAGGGTTTCTTTGCCCTTTGGCGATGGTCTTCGTCCTTCTCTAGCCTCTTCTGCACTCTGGAAGGATGACCTATGAAATATGTCAGTTATTATCCTTGCCCACATGTTTCAGGTTCAGTTTGAACAATGGTAGTGAACACCCTCTGGATGCCAAAATTCCATGAGAGGAAGTATGTGGATTCCCTTCTTGGAGTAAGCATAGATATTTGTAATCTGTGTCGATGACCGCTGAAAGCTCCACCTGTGGGTGAGGCTCTAGGTAACCAGTGAACAAGACACTCATTCTGTGGAGGCTCCAGTACTTGATCAGTGGGCTTCTGTATAAATGGCCATGAGGCTGAGAAGAGATTATTATTCATGGACTCAACAACATAGACTTCTCTCTCAAAGGCCAAGTGCTTACTGTGTCCACAGCAGGTCCATCTACATGGGACTATTTTCTAAAGGGAACATCTGGTTACTTAGTGACAGATTCATTATGTTCGACTACTTAATTCATGGGAAGGACTTTGATTTGTCCTCATTGGATGAAGATATATTTCATGTGTATATTTGCTGTCCCTGTTCGCTTCTCCTTTGCCATTGCAGTGGTATCCCAATATCATCTCTGACTCAGAGTCAGATTTTCCAGCAAAAAGCATGCCATTGTCAGCTCATGCCCATGGAATTCACTGGTCTCATCATGTGTTAGATCATCTAGAAGCCCCTACTTAACAGCACTGTCGACTGACTAGTACCCTTCATGGGTCACAGCCTTGTTGCAGTGAAAGGGCCCGCGTAACTCAATGAAGCTATGAGCCATGCCACGCAGGGCCACCCAAGATGGGTCAGAGTGAAGAGTTCTGACAAAACATGGTGCACTGGAGGAGGGAGTGGCAAACCACTCCAGTATTCTTGCCGCGAGAACTGCATGAACAGTATGAAAAGTTCTGACTTTTGACTTATGACTGACTAGTACAAAAATAAACTACAAGTTTGAAATGCTTCCTTCATGAAGTGGTATATATGGTTCAAAACCAATGGCCAGGATACAGTCTTCTCTTAAAGCCAGAAAGCCTAGATCTTGGAACTGTTAAAGAACAAAATATATTTATGATACTTGTTAAAGATGGTAAGGAATACTTTATGTAAGAGAGACTTCTATAATAGGGTTTCGTAATAGGGGAGAAGCTTTAGAAAACAATGAGTAAAAGTAGGAATTTATAGCCAAGCAGGGTGGGGGTGATTAGATAGAAAATTACTAAAAGGAAGCATCAGGAAAAAGGACGGCTCTGACTAAACTGACCTAAGAGAATTCTTGCTGCAGGCCTAGGAACCTCAGACATCACCTGGGGGAAAATGGAGGATGAGGAACCTGACTAGATTTGAGGGTGATCAGATATTGAGGATGGGGGATCAGGTTAAATGGAGTTAGCGAAAGTCTTGCTAAAAATGGACAATATGGAAATGAACATGGTAGCTCAAAACCCAGGGCCTTCTTGAGACGAGCATTCAGAAAACCCTGACTAAAGTTTGGCCAAGAAAAGACTCTTTGTCAGAACCATGGTTGGTGATAGGAGTGGATGTTCTTACAAATACACCCAGTAACCCACAGGAAGAACTTCTGCTGCATGTACCAGAGATCTTAATGTTCAAAGAAAGAATGCTTCCAAATGGGATACAGACATAGTTCCAGTGAACTGGAGGCTGAAACTGCACTTGGCCATTAGGAGCTCCATGGGTTGCTGGACCATCAGATAGAGAAGAGTTCACTGTACTCAGCAGGGTGACTGATCCCAATTATCAGGGGGAATTAGGTTGCTGTTACACAATGGAGTGAGGAAGACTATGTCTGGGACTGAAAGGATCCACTGGGAGACCTCTGGCCCAGTAGTCCTGATCAAAGGACAACTGCAGAACCCAACAGAGACAAACCTCCAAAAATTCAGATACTTCAGAGGAAAGGATTTGAGTCAACTTGTAAGGAAAGCATACCATCGATGTGAGAAGCAGGCAGAGGGTAAAGGGAACATGCAGTAGTAGTGGATGAAGGTTGGTGGCTGTGCTTACCAATTTAGGCCTTATGCTCAAAGACAGAAGCTACAGAAACTATTAACAGTAATATTTTATATTAAATAGTAATCTCTCCTTTACTCTGATTTTTTTTTATGAAAAACATTGATGGTTGATCGTGTTTTGGGTTTCAGTTGGGAAGATGATTGAAATTGACATCATACCATCCTGATGTGGCATCTTTTCAGCTGAATTGTCAAACAATAATTATTAGTATCTTAGTAACAAGGCTTCGAAGAACAAAGAGCTGTATTTGAAGTCTTAGGAATTGCAACCTAGGTGACACAAATTAGGGTAAAAAGGAAAGAGCATTTGTGGAAGAAAAAGATTCAGAAGCTTATAAAGGCAAAAGCTAGAGGTCGTTAAAGTTGTCTTGGAAGAATTATGATTGGCCTGATGTAAAAAGAAAATATTTGTCCTTAAGGCATAGGCTATCACAAGTTATTTATGTTTAGTGTAAGGGTCCAATAAATACATTGAGTTTCTGGAACATTGTGTAGGTGTTCTGAATTCCTGCATTAGACAATAGGTGGTCAGTAGTTCAGATTTCATCCAGGCTGAGATTTGGATTAAGTCCCACTTCCTCAGTGACCTCAGTGACCTGGCTTCATTTTAGAGAGCTCTCTTAGCAATTCCAACTCCATTTTGATTTTCCTTTCACAGAATTAAAGATAAGAGTAAATGAAGAGGAAACAAAAAAGGTTGGTCTAGCTGGATAACTTATTCTTCCCTCTAGGTCCTCTTTTCACCTTCTCCGTCCTACCCTGTGCTCAGGCACTCAAATAGTTTCCACCAATGGAATCCCTTGCCCCCGGGGGGTTCCAATTGTGTTCAGTCAGTGGAGGCTGAAGGGTGAGGGGTAAGAGCAAAAGATCAGAGGTCAGGTGAACAGAGAGTTCAGAATATCTGTTTTCCTGGATATTTCCCTACTGTATCACAAGGATTGACTGATTCACTCCACAGAAAGTCATAGTTCTGTTGCCATTTGCTAATTTCTCAGAGTCCCCAAGTGCTGTTTGTAGCCTCAAGTTACTGCTGCATTCCTTGTTAGATGACTTTAAACTCTGCTGGGACCCTTACTGATGTGCCTGCCTTGCTGGGTTGTTTTGATGTTTGGAGATAATGAATGCAAATCAGTCAGTACTATAAGTAGCTCTTGGTAGGCACTCAAAATGATAATTTTTTTTCTCCCAAAAGCTTGAAAATTCGAAATTCAAATGAGTGCTTAGAGAATTAGCACTGTTTAAGAAAATAAACAAGATAATATATGTGAATGTGCTTTGTAAAGTGTAAATCACTATCCAAATGCAAGGTATATTTATGTTAGACTTCCTAAACCTTAAAAGTATTATTTTAACAAAGCCAGTCATGTCTATTTTGCCTTAATCACATGCAATTACGTTTTTCTCAGACATGAAGTAGGGTAGAAACTTTAACTGCAGATTTCTATGCCAATCTCACTGAATTAAAAACTTTGTTCATCTTCTTTAGGCTCTAGGTCTTTGCTTTTATATTTCCCATTCCCATTTCCTTTTCTTTCCAGCTCAACGAAGCCTAAGTATCAAGATGAGCAGACGGAGATGTAATTGCTTCTCTGTCTTATTGAAGAAAAAAGCCAAAATAGGCAATGAAAAAAAGCATCTTGAAATGTGGAAGAACCTATTAAGTCTACCCTGTGGTTTTCCACAGTACCTTTTGACATGGGAAGGGAAATGGTGAGGGAAGGCAAACAAAAACAAGCATTGATTTTCCTCTGCTCTAGAACTTTAAATGCCATTAACTGACATTATTAGTAGGACTTGAGGGAGAGGGTGAAGAGGTGCATTGTGACCCAAGATTTGCTTTTTCATTCACGTGTGGCAAGTGACCATCAGCGTACTGCTTGCATCTGCTACACCAGTTTAATGAAATTCACTGTTTTTTGTTGTGTCTCATGCTGTTTTACTGTCCTTCCAAATGAAATAGTTTGTAGAAATGATCTGAGCAAAGAAAATCAGCTTTGTTCGTTAAAAATTTGGCTGCAGTGCAGTCCTTCTCAGGACTGCAGAAATTGTGTAGAGATTAGTGATTAAGAGCATGAATTCTACAAACATGTAATCCTGGGTTTGATTCCTGAGTTCCTTCCTTATCAGGCTTTTATCACAGCCTCTTTTTCCTTCTCTGTCTAATGGGGCTAATAATTGAGACAAACAAGTGCAACAGTCATTGAAAAGACCCTTTATTAAATGTCAAGTGCTGTATTGATTTAAGGGATTATTATTTCTAAGCTAACAATCTCTCACAAATGAATTTGACTTTCATTAAACTATATTCACCTTGAAATAAAATTTAAGAAACATTTAGTAGTTAAATACAACATATGATGTTGTTCAGAAAAGTGAGATTTCTGATTACATATGTAGAAATATCTAGAATTGTCCTTGGCATATGGTGAAGCCTCAATAAATGTTTGTTTTCCCCTTTAATAAAGCATTGAAAATGCATTTTAAGTGCCTACCAAGAAATGCAGATTTTGACTTTTCTTGGGGGGACTGTCCATTACTAGGACATCGTTCCCATGCACCAAGTATTTCAGTTTTAAGGCAACAGAGGATAGTATCAATAAGCCATATTTTGTAAGGTAGTTTTTGCTTGAATCACCTTGTTTGACCCTCGTAGCACTTGTATGAAGATGGTAGAACAGGTTCTATTTTTATTGTTCTGATGTTGCATATAAGATAGTCAAGTTTTGAGCAATTAAGTTTCTGATTCTTCCAAACTTAAGTGGCTGCACTCCTTGATAATACAGTAACTTTGACCCTTTCCTGAGTACACTTGAAGGGAAGCAGAGTGAGGATAGCTATTGCCTTCCATTTCCTAGGCAAGGGGAATCCTCATCTCAGAAGTTCCTCCTTTCTGGGAGCTTGGTGATTCATATTGGTGATTTAGGGCTTCCCTGGTGGCTCAGATGATAAAGAATCTGCCTGCAATGCAGGAAACCCAGGTTTGATCCCTGGAGAAGGAAGATCCCCTGGGGAAGGGAGTGGCAACCTCCTCCAGTATTCTTGCCTGTAAAATTCCATGGACAGAGGAGCCTGGTGGGCTATAGTCCAAGGGGTCACAAAGAGTTGGACACGACTGAGCAACTTTCACTTTTGCTATAGGTGATTTTGGAACTTAGGCTCATGACTGAACCATTGTAATCGTGCTGGAAGGCAGAGGAGGCTGTCCAGCCTGAGATCCTAGAGGATGGGGGTGAAATGGCATTGGAGGAGAGAGAAATACAGAATGAACTCTGTGTAAGTGAACTGCCCAAAGGGACAGAAGAGGTGGGAGGGCAGAGGGTAAAGTTGCTATAGTATTATCATGACCTGGCAAAGAGTGGATTTAGGATCCACTGCTAACTTCTACACAAACCATTCAGAAAAGGCATTCCTCAAGACATTTTGGGGCCTTGTGGATAACTAACAGGACCTCAGAGGTCATCTCCTTAATTCATTGCATTTTTAAAAAAAATTATTTATTTATTTATTTTTCCATTTATTTTTATTAGTTGGAGGAAATTCATTGCATTTTACAGATTCAGTTCAGTTCAGTTCAGTTACTCAGTCGTGTCCGACTCTTTGCGACCCCATGAATCACAGCACGCCAGGCCTCCCTGTCCATCACCAACTCCCGGAGCTTACTCAAACTCATGTCCATCGAGTTGGTGATACCATCCAGTCATCTCATCCTCTGTCGTCCCCTTCTCCTCCTGCCCCCAATCCCTCCCAGCATCAGGGTCTTTTCCAATGAGTCAACTCTTTGCATGACGTGGCCAAAGTATTGGAGTTTCAGCTTCAGCATCAGTCCTTGCAATGAACATCCAAGACTGATCTCCTTTAGGATGGACTGGTTGGATCTTCTTGCAGTCCAAGGGACTCTCAAGAGTCTTCTCCAACACCACAGTTCAAAAGGAACTTCTAAATTCATGAACTTCCTAGTAGCTACTTTTGTAGTTAGTTTTGTACACAAGAGCTTTATTTATTCAGCAAATGCTTCTATAGCATTTAACTATGTATCAGGTACTGTCCCAAGTATTTACAAACAATGGTTCATTTATTCCTCCTAATAACCTTAGGAGGCAGGTCCTACAGGTCTGTAGTCTCTTACTTGCAATTCTGAATATCAAAAGTCTCTGAAAAAACAACTGTTTTTTTCAAAAGTTGGTACAAACTCATTGGTAGCAAAACCTGATTTGAATTGATGTAATGACTCTAGTTATTGCCTTAATTAACCCACATACTGTTAATAGCCATACATTTTGCTTTGAAACATATCAGTGGTTTGGTTATGAGGCTCTGCACGTGACTCTTCTGGGGGTAGTACACAATATTTAATATAACCTGATACCTTTAAAAATTCTAGATTTCAAAAAACATCTGACTCTGAAGATTTTGGATAAAGAATCATGAAAACTGCTTTATTATGCTCATTTTACAGATAGGAAAACCGAGGCAAGGAAATTTGGTAACTTGTGAAAGGGTATACACTGACATCCTGGAATTCTAAGCCAAGAAGCCTGGCTTCAAAGTCTATACTTTCAACGAACACAAGTTCCCTGATCCCCACCACACAGTACCCTCCTGCAAAACCAACCATACAGATTAAAAGACTACCTGTCCGGATTTCCCTGGTGGTTAAGAATTCCCACTGGTTAAGAATTTGCCTGCCAGTGCAGGGGACATGAGTTCGATTCCTCGTCTAGGAATATTCTACATGCTGAGAGACAGCTAAGTCCATGCACTGCAGCTACTTAGCCTGCGCTCTATAGCCCAAGAGCCACAACTACCGAAGCCCATTTGCCCTAGAGCCCGCGCTCCACAACAAGAGAAGCCCCTGCAATAAGCCCGTTTACTGCAGCTAGGGAGCAGCTCCTGCTCTTGGCAACTAGAGACTGTGAACAGCAACAAAGAGCAAGCGCAGCCAAAAAAAATTTAAAGAGAGACTGCCCTTCATTGCTCTGCCCAGACACTCAGTGTGCATGTTTCCATGTAAGTTTGGACAATTCTTAATCTCTATCTCTACCCCTAATACTTTAGATCTGCCTTTAACTACTATCTCCACCCATTTGTTTACCATAGAGAAGCTAGAGTATTTTCAAAATGCAAATCTGATTCTTATCACACCTCTATCAACCTCTGGTCAGTGCCTTTCCGTTGCGTTTATAAGAGCCAAAAGCTTCACACCTGGCATGGTTTGAGCCTGCCTGTCTCTTCAGGCCTTCTGTATGCCAGGTACCCCCCAGACCTTCTGTCCGCCGGGTACCCCCTCCTGTCTGTCAGTTCCTTGATGCATTATAGGAGGGCCTTTGCACATGCTGCCCTCTCTTCCAGGCACACTATTCTGCTTAGGTCACGATCTTGCCTGTGTCATGCCCTCAACAGACCTATCCCCACCACCTTCTCAGGTATCGTAGAGTTAAAATTTCAGATGTTCTTTCAAAGTTAATGACTGGTTGGAGGATTTAAAGCTTTTATTTGCAGAATGGCAATTCCCAGGGGCCTTCTTTTCCTGCTCTTACTGACATAGAAGGGCTTGACAGTGGGCAACTAGAGAAAGTATTGACATGCATACAGTAATATGTTGCTTTCCTATAAATACAGATAACAGACCAAGTTACATTAGGTGCTCAGCTGGCTGTCATATAAGAGTGGTAAAGGCATTGTCTGTCCCTATTCTAGCCTTTTGCTAAAGCTGGAGTTCTCTGGAGGGAATTAAACTGCCTTTTTCTTTATTTCAGTTCAGTTCAGTTCAGTTCAGTCACTCAGTTGTGTACGACTCTTTGTGACCCCATTAATCGCAGCACGCCAGGCCTCCCTGTCCATCACCAACTCCCAGAGTTTACTCAAACCCATGTCCATTGAGTCAGTGATGCCATCCAACCATCTCATCCTCTGTTGCACTCTTCTCCTCCTGCCCTCAATCTTTCCCAGCATCAGGGTCTTTTCCAATGAGTCGGCTCTTCCCATCAGGTGGCCAAAGTATTGGAGCTTCAGCTTCAGCATCAGTCCTTCCAATGAATATTCAGGACTGATTTCCTTTAGGATTGATTGGTTTGATCTCCTTGCAGTCCAAGGGACTCTCAAAAGTCTTCAACACCACAGTTCAAAACATCAGTTCTTCGGCACTCAGCTTTCTTTATGGTCCAACTCTCACATCCACACATGACTACTGGAAAAACCATAATTTTGACTAGATGGACCTTTGTTGGCAAAGTAATTTCTCTGCTTTTTAATATGCTGGCTAAATTGGTCATAGCTTTTCTTCTAAGGAGCAAGCATCTTTTAATTTCAAGGTTGTAGTCACCATCTTCAGTGCTTTTGGAACCCAAAAAAATAAAGTCTGTCACTATTTCCATTGTTTCCCCATCTATTTGCCATGAAGTAATGGGACCAGATGCCATGATCTTAGTTTTCTGAATGTAGAGTTTTAAGCCAGGTTTTTCACTCTCCTCTTGCACTTTGATCAAGAGGCTCTTTAGTTCCTCTTTGCTTTCTGCCATAAGGGTGATGTCATCTGCATATCTCAGGTTATTGATATTTCTCCTGGCAATCTTGATTCTAGCTTTTGCTTCATCCAGCCTGGCATTTCACATGAGGTACTCTGCATATAAGTTAAAAAAGCAGAGTGACAAGATACAGACTTGACATACTTCTTTCCCAATTTGGAACCAGTCTGTTGTTCCATGTCTGGTTCTACCTGTTGCTTCTTGAGAAATCTGCATACAGACTTCTTAGGAAGCAGGTAGGTTGGTCTGGTATTCCCATTTCTTTAAGAAATTTCCACAGTTTGTAGTGATCCACACAGTCAAAGACTTTGGTGTAGTCAATAAAGCAGAAGTAGTTGTTTTTCTGGAGCTCTCTTGCTTTTTCGGTGATCCAGTGGATGTTGGCAATTTGATCTCTGGTTCCTCTGCCTTTTCTAAATCTACCTTGAACATCTGGAATTTCTCAGTTCGTGTACTACTGAAGCCTAGCTTGGAGCATTTTGGTCATTACTTTACTAGCATGTGAGATGAGTGCAGTTGTGTGGTACCTTGAACATTCTTTGGCATTGCCTGTCTTTGGGATTGGAATGAGAACTGAACTTTCCAGTCCTGTGACCACTGCTGAGTTTTCCAAATTTGCTGGCATATTGAGTGCAGCACTTTCACAGTATCTTCTTTTAGGATTTGAAATATCTCAGCTGGAATTCTATCACCTCCATAGCTTTGTTCATAGTGATGCTTCCTAAGGCCCACTTGACTTTGCATTCCAGGAAGTCTGGCTCTAGGTGAGTGATCACACCATTATGGTTATCTGGGTAATGAAGATCTTTTTTGTGTAGTTCTTCTGTGTATTCTTGCCACTTCTTCTTAATATCTTCTGCTTCTGTAGGTCCATATCATTTCTGTCCTTTATTGTGCCCATCTTTGCATGAAATGTTCCCTTGGTATCTAATTTTCTTGAAGAGATCTCTAGTCTAGTCTAGTCCGGGGATCTAGATCTAGATCCAGGAGATCGAACCCACATCTCTTACATCTGCTGAGTTGGGAGGCAGGTTCTTTGCCACTAGTGCAGCCTAGGAAGCCCTAGTAAACAATAAAGGCTAGCTAATATCATTTTTCATGTTTGTAATGTTTTACAATATGATTTTTCCTTTTCTTGTTCCTGCTTCCTTATATTTTTTCTATAATATCATTTGTACCAGAGTACTTTTCAACCATTCCCTAATTATTTTTCACTGTGTGCTGTGATAGCTTTGACAGATGAGATCGACAACATTCAGAGTAAAGAAAGGATATCTTCCCTTCACTATAGTGTCTGGGTCACTGGCACACACGGAGGAAAGTGAGCCCATGAAGCCGTGCAGCGTATTGATCAAGTGCTGCTCGTCACGTGTGGGAGCTGGGGAGACCTTCGTTTATATCCCCTGTGTGGTCTTAGGGATCTTTCCTAACCTCTGTGAGTCTCAGTTTTCTTCTGTGTAAAATGGGAATAATTAAAATACTTAGAGCCATATTTGTTGTGTAAATGACAAAGATCATGTGCATTAGCCTTTAGCATATTGCCTAGCATAAAATCAAACTTTAATACCTGCTAAGAGGTATTATTATTGTTGTTGTTTATCAATTTCTCTGGGATTCTGGGTCAAGAAGGTTGGGTATGGAGATGTGAGATCTTCAGCGTGTTATTTGCAGTTAGCACACTGTGAGTATCTCATAAATATTACATAGTATTGGGAACAGGCATGCTCTTGATACTAAAAGATTGTGACAGATAAATGGAGGGTAGAGGATAAAGAAGTTTTTAAAAGCAGGCAAATAAACATACACCTGAATAAAATATTTTAACTGTTTGCTACAGCATTTGGAGGGGTTACAGAGGATGGGATACTGATGTCAGAGAGACAATAAAAGAAACGTATTTTAATGAGGTGGTGGATTTTCACGGCATTTTTGCAGCTGTCAGCAAATTTTTCAGTTTCTACTAATCTTAGGTTTCCTTTGATGATTTCTGGACCCAGCACTGACATTTCAAAACATTTCAGCATGTATATGATAAATTCTTTACATTGAATGTGTTGTTTCAGGTGAAGGCATGATTGCTGTGAAAGCTGTACTAGGACTTTACATTGAAATTATGCTCTTATACTATTCTGTTTATCACTGTTGACCTGCATTTATTTATTTAAAAGTTATTTATTTAACAGAATGTCAGAATAACAAACGGTATTGCTCAAAAGGTCATGCTTGAGTTTTCTCTGATCTGATTAGTTTTATTGGTCTTTATTATTTCTCAGACATTCTTTTTTGAATGTGTTACTATTGATTGTTGTGGAAATTGATTTGATAGAGACTAATTTTGTGGAAGACAGCAGTTTTTAGCCAACAGAAAAGGTGATGTAAGGCCAAATTGTTTTAGAGCCAGTGATTATGGTGAAGCTTTACTTTTTATTGAAAGGATTTTAAAAGTATTATATTACTTCCTAAGCTTATGCATATTTCATATTTCTCTTCCACTGGAAAGGTGAAATTATTAACTGACACAGATCACGTGGAGCAGTGACAGGTACTTGATGTTTTAGTGTGTGTTGTGGGAATTGTCTGTCCTCTCCTATCCCTTCTAAACTACTTCATAAGATTAGTTTCCTTCCTGTTCTGGAATCGTATGGCTATTCTTTCCCCCGCTTTTAAAGGCCATGTCAAGTGCATAGGGGAGAGCAGTGCCATCTTTGTAGATTGGGAGAGCAGATTCTGGGATTCTAGTCCAGCTCCTAAATTGTGCTGTAAATTTGTGTCTTCCACTCAGCCTTTTTGATCCTTAGTTTTTCATTTTTCAAATAATAATTGTTTTGTGTATCTCTCAGAGGTATAGTGAGAAGCAAAGCATGTGTGTAAAAATAGTGCATTAAAAATGCAAAGAAAAGGATGGATTGTTATGTAGTGGTTTCAAGTTAAGACCTAGGTCAGTGACACTGCATTTGAGAGAGAAACTTCCCCAGCAGTTGTGTGGTCTTATAACAGTGCCACAGGAAGCATGGAGCTGCAAGTTCATGAGCTGCAAGTTCCTTGGGAAACACACATGTGGGGTGAAGCATGTGTGTCCAGAGCAGTGGTTCCAGAAAGGGGAGGATCATCACTTACAAGCTCTCATCTGTAAACCTGCCTACCTGTATCCAGGATACTCATTCTCTTTTACTAATGATGTTTGGAAAGAATATATTTGGAAGGTATATCCATACAGTCAGCAAACCTGCTGAATCAGCAAAGAGGGATCAGTAAGATAACCTTCACTGAACCAAATCACCCACCCACCCCTCCATCCTTTCTGTTCACTCCTGTCACCACCATGTGGCACTGAGGGCATCATTTCATTTCTCAGTCACATTTCTTACATATAGAATAAAAAGATTGGGCTATAGATCTAGAAATTTTTAATAAACTCTTTCAACCCATTGACAGTAATACCTCCTAAAAACCTTATTCATTGGGTTGCTTTATGGGTACAATTTTATCCCCACCTTAAAAAAAGATCAGTTGAAATTCTAGCCTCCATACCTCAGAATCTTGCCTTATTTAGAAGTAAGGTCCAATTGTAAATGTAATTAGTTAGGATCTGGTCATAGAGCAGTAGAGTGGGCCCTTAATCCAATATAATTGGGGTTCTGTAAAAAGATGGCCCCGTTGAAGACACAGACACGCAGGGAGTATGCTGTCGTGATGAGGGCAGAGATGCAGTTATAAAAAGAGGAACAGTGTGATTTCCAGCAAACCACCAGAAGGGGGACAGGATTCCATTATAGGTTGCAGAGGGAGCATAGCCATGTTGACATCTTGACTGCGGACTTCTAACCTCCAGAACCTAGAGATAATAAATTGCTTTTTTAAAAGCTACTCAGCTTGTGGTGCATTGATGCATCAGCCCTAGGAAACTCATACAGGTTGCCATGCAGATAGAAGATGAAAAACATTTTGAAAATTAAAATGCCCTGTGGTGATTAGATGATACTGTCTTGTTTCGTGTCTATCATGACTCTAAGTGTGGTATTGACCTTTCTCTGGGCCAGTTTAGCACTTATGCTGGAGGAATAGAAGAAAAGGAAGAAAAACTAAGAGATGAAAAGGCCAACTCTCTTCCCATGAGTGAGCATGTCCACACCCTTATAATTCCATTATCATGAAAGAGAGAGAAGACACCTAAGCTGGGGTGTTTTATTGCTCAGTAGTCTGCCGTCAGTAGCAAACATGGCCCAGTGTCCTGGAATCAGGCCATGACCCTGAGAAGCATCAGTGATGGTGAGGGTAGGGAGGGAAAAAGTGGAGAGTTTCCTCTCTCTTTGGTTTTTACATAGCACATCTATTTATAAATAATACGACTGTAAAACATGCTTTTCCCTTCATCCTGAGGACATTTTTATGGAATGGGGAGTATGCTCATGTTTAATTTGGGGGCATTTACCTTTTAAAGCTCTTTCAGTCACACACTTGGGTGAGTGTGGATTGTAGGGGGGTGGAAATGCTATCCACCACAGGAAATACTGTGAGCTTGTAGAACCTGGTCCTGAATCTTAGCAGTAAGGAGGGGGAGCTGGGAAAAGTGCATCACTGGTCTCCACTGAGCCCTGTACAGGCAAGGGATGTGAAGACAACACAGAAAGAGAGCAATCCTGGCAACGTGTACTGCCTTTTGAATGAAGGTGGTGTGGTTCTATCTGGGAAGGACAGATAGTTTGATTATTTTGCACACAAAGTTGCTTCAGTCGCGTCCGACTCTTTGTGACCCTGTGGGCTGTAGTCCATCAGGTTCCTCTGTCCATGGGATTCTCCAGGCAAGAATACTGGATTAGGTTGCCATTTCCTTCTCCAGGGGATCTTCCCAACCCAGGGATTGAACCTGCATCTCCTGTACCTCATTCATTGGCAGGGGGATTCTTTACCACTGAACCATCTGGGAAGCCCCATTCATTATTTTAATGATTTACTTTCACTGCCTTCCTTCCTCCTTTGCCATGGAACATGGTTCAGTTAGTCCTTTCTAAATTATTTGAGTTCTGGTATTAGAGGGGTGTGTGATTATATGCAGCAAGGCATTTTAGCAAGTCAATATCAACCAAATAACACTGCCAAGCTTAAGGGAAAGTGGGTGGTTTTATCTCTCAGATGTCTGGAGGAATTAATTTTTCCCACACTTTGCAGACAAAACTTGAATTTAAAGATTGTGTTTCCTAAGACTAATATTTAGTGATCAGCTGTACCAGGCCCTTGTTGGGTGCTTTCACATACATCATTATAGCTTACAAAGTAGTTCTGAAGTTCTATTTTTATTCCAATTTTACAGATATAGATACTGGGGTCCAGAGAGAAGCTTCCGAAGAGCTGATGGGAAAACGATCAATTTCATCACTTTAGTAACCATAGATTGCTCTTAGAATAGGGCTTTTTCTTGATGGTATGTCAGTTTCTAAGTCTTTTCTCAGTGTTTTCTCCTAAGCAGTCTGTTATTGTGGCTGTCATTAGAAACATTCACCAGTTTTTTGCTTCTTTTTCATGCTGCGGAATAGGAGGGCTTCCCATACCTTCTTGTGTGTGTGTGTGTGTGTGTGTGTGATTTCAGGTTTATCCTTCTTTTAAATTTTTAAATTAATTTTTATTGATGTATAGTTTTGTGTTAGTGATTAAATTTGAATATATATTCTGTTGTTCAGATTATTTCCCTTATAATTATTGCAAAGTATTGAGTGTAGTCCTCTGTGCTGTACAGTAAGTCCTGATTGTTCATCTATTTTGTATAGAGTAGTGTGTATATGTTAATTCCAGGCTCCTAATTTATCCCTCCTCTTTCCCCCCTTTGGCAATCATAAGTTTGTTTTCTATGTCTGTGAGTCTATTTCTGTTTTGTAAATAAGTTCATTCATGTCTTTTTTTAAGATTCTACATATAAATGTTATATGATACTTGCCTTTGCACTACTTTATTTATTGTGATAATCTCTAGGTTCATCCACATGGCTGCAAAGATATTATTTCATTCTTTTTATGGCTGAATCATATTCCATTGTATATATATCACATATTCTTTATCCATTCATCTGCTGATGGACATTTGGGTTGCTTCCATGTCTTGGCTATTGTAAACAGTAGTGCAGTGAACATTGGGGTGCATATACCTTTTGGAATTATGTTTGTTTTATGGATGCATGCCCAGGAGTGGGATTGCTGGGTCATATAGCAACTCTATAGTTTTCTAAGGAACCTCCATACTGTTCTCCACAGTGGCTGTATCAGTTTACATTCCCACCAGCAGTTTAGGAGGGTTTCTTTTTCTCCATACCTTCTCCAGCATGTATTATTTGTGTACTTTTTACTTTCTTTAAGGTAGCTAATGAAATGTGAGTAGAAGTGATAGAGTGTTACTTCCAGGTCGAGTCTTCAGTAGCTGCTACATCATTTTTCTCTTATTTGCCTTCTGCCATGGCAACCAGTTATGCTCTGCTAGCTTGGGCCCTGGAGTTAGGATGATATGGAACAGTGCCCTCAGCCTATAATATCTTATAATGAGAATGAAAGCTAAAACTTTTCTTTAAGCCACTGGGATGGTCAAGTGCTTACCATAGTACCATAGCTTAATATATCCTGACAGGTAAAATTGTGAGATTGGGTTTCACAGTACAGATTTTTGGTCTTGGCTTTCAAACGCATGCCTGTCAGATGATAAGCTTCCCTTGTAAAGTAACAATATAGTCTTCTTACTCTGTGATTTTATCTGGTACCTACTTAGGAGCCTTCAATGACATGGGGTTTGAAAGGGCACAGACCTACCTTTAAGGAAAATTCATTTTGCAAATGTTTATTGAATTCCTTAGAGAAGGAAATGGCAACCCACTACAGTATTCTTGCCTGGAAAATCCCATGGACAGAGGAGCCTGGTGGGTTGCTGTCCATGGGGTTGCAAAGAGTCAGACACGACTGAGCATGCACACACCGTTGAATTCCTACCATGTATAGAGCATCATGAGGTATCCAGAGATAAATTAGATAGATAACCTGCCTCAAGGAGCTTACAGTCTAGCAGAAATGGGCTAAATTTTTATATGAAATACATACAATAAAATGTATAAGCTTCATTTATTCAGGCATATTTATTTAGATCCCTTACTACTAAATGTGTTATGTTCTGGAAATTTAGTAGAGCGAAAACAGTTATAGTCATTGCCTCATGGAGCTAAGATCTAAAAAGGGAATTAAAATTAATCATATAATTATACATACACTATGGAAAAGATTATTAAAAAGGGGTATTTGGCACTTTGAGAGAAGGATTTATTTAGTCTAGGAATGTAATGGAGAGTTCACAGTAACTTTGTGAAAATGCTTTGGGCTCAGGCAGGCATCAAGCCAAATCTGGGTTTAAAAATTTGGATTTTGCTGCTTTGAGCCATAAGACCCTGCCCAAGGCATTTATATCTTTCAACAGATACAATGCTAGCTTCACAGGATAGTTGTAAGAATGATACACACTTTAGTTGTGACAGTGCACATAGTGTGTTCTTAATAAATGCTAGTTACTGACCCTCCTTCTCCTTTCTGACTGACTGATTCCATATGTCCAATGCAGAGAAAGATGAAGTAAGGGATGAGGCTGTCTGGAAGTTAATCAAGTCTTCATGGAAGAAGTAGCATTTGAGCTCAAACTTAAAAGAATGGAAATGGTTTTGATGTAAATAATTTTAATCATATGATGAGGTGGTAATTATAAAAAACAGGCAGTGTTACTTATTAGCCAAGATCATAGGCTTCAGAATGAGACAGACTCCACTTCAGATCTAGGATCCATTATTTATTAGTTTTGTGATCTTTAGGCAAGGTGCTTCTTTTCTCTATATGGAAGTTTTCCCTTCCATAAAATAAGTATATGAATACCTCTTCTTTAGACTTGTTATGAAGATGAAATTAAAGGCATGTGAAATATTTAATACCCATCTTAGTAACGAGGAAATGCTCTATGTAACTTGCAGCCAGCATTTACTCTTACAAGTAGGGAAGGTTGTAAGCTCTGTGTTCTGTTTTGTAATGTTTTAGACTCAAACTTCTAATGCTCTGTCTGACTGCAAGGGGCTAATGTCATTGAGTCCAGTGTGAGATTTACTGTCTCCTTGGAGTATTAATACCCACCAATTAATAGTGACAGTCACTAAACATTTAGTACCTAATGAGCTGCATCTGCTCAGTATGGGTGTAGTGGCATGGCAAAGAAACTGTAATTCAGCTCACCAGACCTCCTTCTTTCTGGCTCTCCATGACCTCCCCACTGGGCTGCCCAAGGGGGTTGACTTCATTTGAAAAAATGCATTTAGAAATGTCAGTAACTTGGAAGCCCTGAGCTCTAAAGCCTCCTTGGCACCGTGGATGCAAAAAATGTCAGAACTAGTCTGTAGTGAGCACCTAATCCCAAGATGTCATCCTAAAGGTGGGATAATAAAGGTTAGAAAGGAGAATGAGATGGCTCAGGTCACACAGCTGGGGATATAATAATGATGAAGTTAGGGAAGGTCCCTGCTGTTCTGGAGTTAATGATCTATTGAAGAAGAGAGACAAAATGCAAGAAAACAATTCCAAAAGCAAACAGAATGTAATGACAGAGAGTAATGAACTTGAGGGACGTTTTATATAAGGTATTGTGGAGAAGTCACTGAAGAGGTGGCATTTAAGCTGAGACACGAAATGCATAAAGGCAGCAGCCATACAAAAATCTGAGACTGGAGTGTTCCAGACAGAAGGAACAGCAAGTTTAAAGCTTGTAAGGCAAGATCTATTTCATGTATTGAATCTGAGTGTGGCAGAAGCCCACTAATCTAGGGTAATATTAGTCACAGAGAACTCATGAGAACTTGTGATCAATATTATAAATTATAAGTCAAACTTGCTAGGGTTTTAGGTCACTAAGATAAAATTTATTGTAAGTATAAAGGAAAAGAAGTGTACTGGAAAGTTTTAAATAGTGGAATAACACAATTTGATTAATGACTAAATAGTCATTCTTCTGTTATGTGAAAATAGGCTATTAGTTGATAAGAATAGAAATAGGGAGCCCAGTTAGGAATTTATTTCCATAGTCTTAGACGAGAGATGTTGATGGAGTGAACTAAGATAATAGATTGGAGGAGAGGGAGAGAAATGGACAAACTAGAAATATATTTTGAAGGTAGAATTGGCAGGATGTTGGGAGAGTATAAGGTAAAGGGAATGGAAATCAAAATCTGACTCCTGATTTTTGCCTTGAGCAACTGACTATATGCTAGTGTCATTTACTGAGATGAAGAAGTCTGGGAAAAGAGAAGAGTTGGGAGCATAGGATTAAGTGTTGTTGTTGTTTACTTGCTCTGTCTGACTTTTTTGCCACCCCATGGATTGTAACTCACCAGGTTCTTTTGTCCATGGGATTTCTCAGGCAAGAATATTGGAGTGGGTTGCCATTTCCTTCTCCAGGATCTTCCTGACCTAGGGATCAAACCCACATCTCTTACATTGGCAGGAGGGTTCTTTACTGCTGAGTCACTGGGGGAAACCCAGATAAAATAAGTGTGAGATGCCAAGGTGACATCCAAGTCATATTATCAATTAGATATTTGACCCTAAAAGCCTTGAAAGGTCTAACCACCAGTCATCGGCTATGTAAAGTGAAAGTGAAAGTCGCTCAGTCATGTCCAACTCTTTGCGACCCCATGGCCTGTACAGTCCATGGAATTCTCCAGGCTAAAATACTAGATGGGTAGCCGTTCCCTTCTCCTGGGGATCTTCCCAACCCAGGGATCAAATCCAGGTCTTTTGCATTGCAGGGGGATTCTTTACCAGCTGAGCCACGAGGGAAGCCCAAGGATACTGGAATGGGTAGCCTGTCCCTTCTCCAGGGGATCTTCCTGACCCAGGAATTGAACCGGGGTCTCCTGCATTGCAGGCGGATTCTTTACCAGCTGAGCTACCAGGGAAGCCCCATTGATTATATAAGCTATGGCAAATACTAAAACTTTATGATGCCATTTCCCTATCCAGTGCCACACAGACATTGCTAATAGATTACAGTACACTTTCCTGAGGAGCCTGGGTATGGCTTTAGGGTCTTCTCTTCACAGTGTTCCAGGTAGCCATACCATTACTCCAGTGGTGTTGGTGTTTGGAAAACACATCTATTGGCCATTTCCTCTGTGTTGTATTACTGGTTTTATTGTAAAACTTAGAGCTAGTGAAATATGATTCATTTTCACCACTTACTAAGAGCTACTATATAAGTAAGTCCATTGCTCTGCAGGATGCTCTGTTTTAGCAAATTAATCAATATATGGTTTAGTCCCTCCCTGAAGAAGTTAACAGGATACTTATGACAGGTGGGGGTGTGGAATCAAAGGAAAGTGCAGGACTGTGTATGATTAAATGTCCAAATAAATGATCTCAACAACATGTTTAGAGGAGGGTTGGATTGCAGTGTGTTAAAGGATTTCTAGATGTCCTGGAGAGGTGAGGCTTGATCTGGCCTTGAGAAAGAATAGGATTGGAATGGGGAGATGGTGTCATCAGATGAGATAAGCAATCTGATTAAAGGACTGAAGAAGGAAATGGGAAATCAGAAAGAGAGGAATCTAGCCATTTGGAGAGGGAAATGGGGGAGGGTAGTTAACATAATGGTCATATTATAGTTCTGACTTTAGGAAAAGCCTCTAATCAGTGGTTGGGTTAAGTGCTGGGTTATTTTATTGCATAGTATGAGTTCCATTTCTCAGACTGCATTCTTGGTTCCCTTGCCGCTGGCTACCTGAGTAAGCCAAGGCTTGTGTATTTTTATTACAACAGCATGGCAACTTTGGTCACAATTTTTGTTAGCTGACTGATCTAGCAGATAAGTTCTCAAATCTCAGTGGCTTAACATAGTACAAGTTCTTATCTTGCTAACATAATAATCTAATGCAGTTGTTCTCAATCAGGTAACTCTCCTGAATGTCTCTCCTCCAAGCAATGATTCAGGGATCGAGGCTCTTTATATTGTGTGGCTTTTCCATCTTCAATATATGGCTCATATAGCTGCCCTGAGTATTGACTCCTTTCTAGCCAGATGGCAGGGAGGAGAGCAGGAAGAGTTGTGCATAGGTGGTGTTTATGAGCCAGGCCTGGAAGTGGGAAACTCTGCTTTCATCCCACTGGCTAAAATTCATTCTCACAGCCAGAGAGTACTGAGAGGGAGACTGGAGAATGTAATTTAGTTGTGTGGCCTGAAAGAAAATGACATGAATGTAGTGATTCTCTTTCCCACAGGGTGCTGCTGATCCTTTGGTATGAGATCTCCTGAGCCCAAGAGACATTTGGCAACAACTTGGGTCAGAGGTCATCCCTTCCCAGTCCATCACCTCACCCAGCCACTGGAGGGCTGAGCCTGTCCAGATCAAGTAAGACCTGAGCTAGTATCTGCTGTAGCCCCTGATCTCCCCCCACCTCCACCCCACCCTCTGTGATTTCATGTAACTATTTATCCTTTAGTTCTGACTCTGGACTCATTCTTTATCTCAGGCTTGTCTAGGTTCCTGTCTGAACACCGCCCTTACTATTATGCCTTCTTCTTGACCTCTGATATCCATGCCCACAGACTCTGTCTCAAGTTCAGTATCAGTTTGTTATGAAGAGTAACATATCTAGATGGGGTGTTTGTGGATTTGGATATGATTGTCTATCTTAGTCTTTGAGATTATAAAGCAGGATCTGGTAGTGTTAAAAGTAGCCTTAGAATGTAAGATGATCTGCATTATCTAAAAGGCACAGTGGTTTAGTGAGGCCTGTTAAGAGAGAATGGCATTTTTATGGAGTTATCAGCTGGATTGGAGTTAGTCACATCCAAAAGTAGTATTGCATGTATTCCGTTACTTTCATTTTGTGTTAATTCACTTCATGCACATAATCTCATTACCTCATTTCACTCCTACAACATTCCTATAGAATAGGCATTATTATCCCCAGGCATCAGTCATGTATAACCAGAAAAACAGGGTAGATTGATTGACTGGTTGCAAAGAATTGATTTACCCAAGTGAGTGCTGGCTAGACAAGTCTGAAATCTGTAGGGCAGGCTGCCAGGAAGAGCAGTTTGGAACTCTTGGGCATAAGCTAAAAACCACAGGTAAAATTTCTTCTTCAAGGGAGCCTCAGTTTTGCTTTTAAGGCCTTTCAATTGATTGAATCAGGCCTATCCAGATGACCTAGGATAATCTTCTTTACATAAGTCAACAGACTATAGACTTTAATCGCATCTACAAAGGACCTTTATAGCAACATCTAGAGTATATTGAATAAATGGAGACCAAGCCTAGCCAAGTTAACAGATAAAACTAATCATCATGCCCCATTCAAATGATAAGGAAATAGAGGCTCAGAGATGTAGTTAAGTTGCAGAGTTGGATATTTAGGCTTTTTCTTTTATGCTAAAATACACTCTTAGGTATTTTTTCAAGTTCCTAAATTACATATGTTTGCAGCAGGGTCCAAAGAAAATATCTGAATTGATTTACCGAGAGTGATCTAAATGATGTAATATTCAAAACATAATAGTGAAGAGTCATTCACTGTATGGCAGCCAAAAGTGGATAAGAATGACTTATTTTTTCCTATTTAAGAGTCTCATCATGAATAATTTTCAGTTTGGATAAAACCTTGATTTTAAAGAAGTCAGTGATAGTAGAGTTTTCTTCTCTAATTCTTCATTTAGGATCACAAGAGACACAAAACCTTAACATTTATTTCTAGCCCGAGGCTGAACAAGTCATTGTTTTAATTATAGAAAGCTGAACTTTCATCTTTCTTTAATTGAGCATGGATAGTTTGTACCTGTGATCAGTACTAAAATGTCATCAAATCACTTATGATGTTTCACACTCTTGAGCTACAGTGAAAATACCAGTTATTTTGTACATCTGTGCAGTCATTATTTGGGGCAACTGTTTCAATTTGTTGGTAATTATCATCCATTCTTCATGACTGTTGTGGTTTGGAAAGCGTCACAAGAAGTGCTGTTTCCCTTTGGAGACAGCTAGTACATTTAGGGAAGAGGAGACCAATGAGGAGACAGATGCTGGCTTCCTGGGTACATGGTTTGAATGACAAGCAGAGATGAACAGATCATTACCTTTCACAGCAAGGAGGGGAGGAGGGAGCTCAGAAATTCTGAAGGAAATTTTGGCCTTTGGATGCTTCAGTTGTACATTCTAACATAAGAAGGCAAGGACGTTTTTATTTGCTTTTCTTCCCTCCAGTCACACTCTAGGAAGACAGCGCTATTATTATAGGCTATGTCTAACCACCAAACTCATGGTCTTTAGCAAAAAAGCACCCTAGAGGCCGAAATGAATACTGTGCCTGTTTCTGTCATAAAGTTTGATGGTAGAAAAGAGGGTTGAAGCTCTGATTTATAGCAGCCTTGGAGATAGTTACCAGCCCACATGCCTAGTCACAACTGTGATCTCGTTCTAAAGAAGATGGACTTGATCTAAATGCCAGTGTAAGAACAGTCTATATAACCTTGAGGAAAAAATTGATAGGGTGATCAATTACTTTTATCCCTTTTAGACAGAATTACCTTTTTAAAAAACGATAGTTTGCAAATCTGGAGTTGAAAGAAATGCACAATTTGAATAGAATATGTTTCCCCTGAGGTACTCAAAGGGTGATTTAATGCCATTTCTTAACCCAAATTATATGGCAGACAGGTCAACTCTGGGGATGAAGTGTGAGACAGAGGAAAAAGAAAGGCTTGGGGGAAAGAATCTAAGGAGAGCACCTAGAAGCTTTAAAATTGGTAAAGAAGAATTGGTAAAAGGAAGATTCAGACTGGTGGAAAGATAGCACTGTGAGCACAATGGAGGTGGTCTGGGATTCCTGCAGAAGGAGTCTGGGTAAAATGAGGACAGGACTGACAGAGGAATTAGAGATGGAGGTAAAAGTTTCTTTGGTGGCCTATGCGCAAGAAGTTTGGAATTGTGAGGAACCTAGCAGATAAGAGAAAGCACACTTAAGAGAGCAGCATCCATGATTCAGGTCTTCTTTCTTATTTGAGCATGATCTTGGGGAGAAAAAAAATGGAGAAAGAAAAGGGCTGTTTTCTTGACTTGTCCTGCTCCTCTTCCTCTCTTAGCAGAAAATGCAAAATAAAGTGCTACAAGAAAATTAGAAACCAACATAACATTGTAAAGCAATTTTCATCCAATTAAAAAAAAAGGATACCCAGGGGAAAACAAAGAAAGTTTGTATTCCCCATACATTTAAATGTGAAGGCCTAACCCCCAACGTGATGGTATTTGAAGGTAGGGCCTTTGAGCGGTGATTAGGTCATGAGGGTGGAGCCCTTGTGAATGAGATTAGTACCTCAGAGAGCTCTCTCCCCTCTTCTGCCATGTGAGGACAGAGTGAGAAGAACTCTCTGCTAGCTATCATAGTGAGTCTATTGTTAGCTTTTAATAATATCACTATCTATTTTATACATATTTCAACTTTAGAAAATAAACGGACTGGCCTTCCTTTATCAGAGAGATTGTGTACACACTTCCCTCCCTCTACCTTCATCTCTTTTTATATTAGCACATGGGCAATTTTATTTCAGTGTGTTTTCTACTTGTGTATTTTAGGAAGAATGCTAAAGTGATAGACACATGAAGAATGGATTAAAATTAAAGATGGACAAGAAGACTAGTTAGGAATTATTTTAAGAGTTGAACGAAGGGAGCAGGTATGTGTCTGAATGAAAAGGAAGGGACCTGATCTGAGATTGTTTAGAAATCCAGTTTTAATTTCACCTTTGCTCTGGAACTTTCTTCACTGGAAAAGAATGTGGTCTGTCTGTACTATTTCTTTATTCTGCCTCACTCATGCCAATAGGTCACTCTCCTCTCAATGTATTTGACTAGATCTGAATCCTTAAAATTTTTCTATGATATAGGCTACTTAAATTTGCTTGTTTTCTCTTCTGAAATGATCCACCTTTCTGATCTGTGTCTCCTTGACCATTTAGAGCTATTTGTTTTTGAACCTTGTTGTCTTTGTACTATGAAACCCTGAGACTGCCCAGAAGAGTGTGAAGGCTCTCTGAGTATTTCACTATTTGCTTTCACCTTGGCCTTTTCTTTCTACCTCACTGATACCAGCATCAGATGGAAATGACAGATGCTACCCAGGATCTGCTTCACATGGGTACTCTGACAATTAATCAGCTTTTTATTAGTTTAATTTTTAAAGAGCAGAGCCCCTGTACTGTAAACAGTCCCTATATGACCTGTTTTCTCATATAAATTTATGTGTAAGGATCGTAAAAAGGAAGCAAATGGCAAGAGACAGAAAGAAAGCTCCTTGTACAAGCAGCTTCTGCTCAGGCCTGTGCAAAGAGTTATAGGACTCGACACACAGGTCTTCTTTCTCACAGGCTGTATTCCTTTTTTGGCCACTTTGCCTTCCAAAAGTCACCAGAAAAATCTCAGAAATACTTAACTTAGTAAAAAAATATATATATATAAATATATATTTATTATTATATATATAATATATATTATATTTATTTATATATTTATTTAATATATAATTAATTAATTTAACATATAATATATGATATATTATAAATATATTTATATATATTTATTATATATGTTAAATATATAAATAATTATATACATTATATAACATATAATATATATATTATATGTATATGTATATATATATGGTGCAGGGAGCATTCCTTTCCCTGAGCATCGGGGTGGGGGGCAGTCTTCTTGCCCAAGGCAAAGCCACAGAATACTAAGATGACAAACAGCTTTGGGGAGAACCAAATGAGTTATAGCATGTGGAAGTGCTTTATTTATGTTCTGAACACTAGATCTCTGTGTGTGTGTGACTAGACTCTCTCTTAAATGTGATACTTTGTCTCACCCTTGTAATCACTAAGCATTACTAGCTGACTTACTATGTGCCAGGCATGGGGCTGCATGTTTTACATATATTACTTCTTTTAATCCTAACTTTTACCAATTTCAGATTTATTATAGAGTGAAGAATTATTCCCAGGGCACTTCTCTCTCAATCCTGTTCCTTTAAACCCTACAATACATGGCCTTTCTAACAGATCTCACATGATACTACAAGTCATGTTATATGATTAACATTCAGATCAGTTTAGTCGCTCAGTCATGTCAGACTTTGCGACCCCATGAACCACAGCATGCCAGGCCTCCCTCTCCATCACCAACTCCCGGAGTTTACCCAAATTCATGTCCGTTGAGTTGAGGGTGCCATCCAGCCATCCCATACTCTGTCATCTGCTTCTCCTCCTGCCCTCAATATTTCCCAGCATCAGGGTCTTTTCAAATGAATCAATTCTTCACATCAGGTGGCCAAACTATTGGAGTTTCAGCTTCAACATCAGTCCTTCCAATGAACACCCAGGACTGATCTCCTTTAGGATGGACTGGTTGGATCTCCTTGCAGTCCAAGGGACTCTCAAGAGTCTTCTCCAACACCACAGTTCAAAAACATCAATGCTTCAGCACTCAGCTTTCTTTCTAGTCCAACTTTCACATCCATACATGACTACTGGAAAAACCATAGCCTTGACTAGACGCCCTTTGTTGACAAAGTAATGTCTCTGCTTTTTAATATGCTGTCTAGGTTGGTCATAACTTTCCTTCCAAGGAGTAAGCATCTTTCAATTGCATGGCTGCAGTCACCATCTGCAGTGATTTTGGAGCCCAAAAAATAAAGGCAGCCACTGTTTCCAGTGTTTCTCCATCTATTTGTCATGAAGTGATGGGACCAGATGCCATGATCTTAGTTTTCTGAATGTTGAGCTTTAATCCAGCTTTTTCACTCTCCTCTTTCACTTTCATCAAGAAGCCCTTTAGTTCTTCTTCACTTTCTGCCATAAGGGTGGTGTCATCTGTGTATCTGAGGTTATTTATATCTCTCCTGGCAATCTTGATTCCAGCTTGTGCTTCTTCCAGCCCAGCGTTTCTCATGATGTACTCTACGTATAAGTTAAACAACCAGGGTGACAATATACTGCCTTGACGTACTCCTTTTCCTATTTGGAACAAATCTGCCATTCTATGTCCAGTTCTAACTGTTGCTTCTTGACCTGCATACAGGTTTCTCAAGAGGCAGGTCAGGTGGTCTGGTATTCCCATCTCTTTCAGAATTTTCCACAGTTTATTATGATCCACACAGTCAAAGGCTTTGGCATACTCAATAAAGCAGAAATAGATGTTTTTCTCATCTATGCTTTTTTTGATGATCCAGCAGATGTTAGCAATTTGCTCTTTGGTTCCTCTGCCTTTTCTAAAACCAGCTTAAACATCTGGAAGTTCACAGTTTTATTGCTGAAGCCTGGCTTGGAGGATTTTGAGTATTACTTTACTACTGTGTGAGATGAGTGCAATTGTGTGGTATTTTGAGCATTCTTTGGCATTGTCTTTCTTTGGGATTGGAATGAAAGCTGACCTTTTCCAGTCCTGTGGCCACTGCTGAGTTTTCCAAATTTTCTGGCATATTGAATGCAGCATTTTCACAGCATCATCTTTTAGGATTTGAAATAGCTCAGCTGGAATTCCACCGCCTCCACTAGCTTTGTTCATAGTGATGCTTCCTAAGGCCCACCTGACTTCACATTCCAGGAAGTCTGGCTCTAGGTGAGTGATCACATCATTGTGATTATCCAGGTTGTGAAGATCTTTTTTGTATAGTTCTTCTGTGTTTTCTTGCCACCTCTTAATATCTTCTGCTTCTGTTAGGTCCATACCATTTCTGTCCTTTATTGAGTCCATCTGTGCATGAAATGTTCCCTTGGTATCTGTAATTTTCTTGAAAAGATCTCTAGTCTTTCCCATTCTATTGTTTTTCTCTATTTCTTTGCATTGATCGCTGAGGAAGGCTTTCTTATCTCTCCTTTGCTATTCTTTGGAACTCTGCATTCAAATGGGTATATCTTTCCTTTTCTCTTTTGTTTTTCACTTCTTTTTTTTTCCCATTTATTTTTATTAGTTGGAGGCTAATTGCTTTACAGTATTGTAGTGGTTTTTGTCATACATTGACATGAATCAGCCATGGATTTACATGTATTCCCCATCCTGATCCCCCCACCCCCCTCCCTCTCCACCCGATTCCTCTGGGTCTTCCTAGTGCACCAGCCCCGAGCACTTGTCTCATGCATCCCACCTGGGCTGATGACCTGTTTCACCCTAGACAATATACATGTTTCGATGCTGTTCTCTTGAAACATCCCACCCTCGCCTTCTCCCACAGAGTCCAAAAGTCTGTTCTGTACATCTGTGTCTCTTTTTCTGTTTTGCATATAGGGTTATCATTACCATCTTTCTAAATTCCATATATATGTGTTAGTATGCTGTAATGTTCTTTATCTTTCTGGCTTACTTCACTCTGTATAATGGGCTCCAGTTTCATCCATCTCATTAGAACTGATTCAAATGAATTCTTTTTAATGGCTGAGTAATATTCCACGGTGTATATGTACCACAGCTTCCTTATCCATTCGTCTGCTGATGGGCATCTAGGTTGCTTCCATGTCCTGGCTATTATAAACAGTGCTGCGATGAACATTGGGGTGCACGTGTCTCTTTCAGATCTGGTTTCCTTGGTGTGTATGCCCAGAAGTGGTATTGCTGGGTCATTTGGCAGTTCTAATTCCAGTTTTTTAAGAAATCTCCACACTGTTCTCCATAGCGGCTGTACTAGTTTGCATTCCCACCAACAGTGTAAGAGGGTTCCCTTTTCTCCACACCCTCTCCAGCATTTATTGCTTGTAGACTTTTGGATAGCAGCCATCCTGACTGGCGTGTAATAGTACCTCATTGTGGTTTTGATTTGCATTTCTCTGATAATGAGTGATGTTGAGCATCTTTTCGTGTATTTGTTAGCCATCTTTATGTCTTCTTTGGAGAAATGTCTGTTTAGTTCTTTGGCCCATTTTTTGATTGGGTCATTTATTTTTCTGGAATTGAGCTGCAGGAGTTGCTTGTATATTTTTGAGATTAATCCTTTGTTTCTTCATTTACTATTATTTTCTCCCAATCTGAGGGCTTTCTTTCCACCTTGCTTATAGTTTCCTTTGTTGTGCAAAAGCTTTTAAGTTTAATTAGGTCCCATTTGTTTATTTTTGCTTTTATCTCCAATATTCTGGGAGGTGGGTCTTAGAGGATCCTGCTGTGATTTATGTCAGAGAGTGTTTTGCCCATGTTCTCCTCTAGGAGTTTTATAGTTTCTGGTCTTACATTTAGATCTTTAATCCATTTTGAGTTTATTTTTTCCACTTCTCTTCTTTTCACAGCTATTTGTAAGGCCTCCTCAGACAGCCATTTTGGTTTTTTACATTTCTTTTCTTGTGGATGGTCTTGATCCCTGTCTCCTGTACAATGTCACGAAACTCCATCCATAGTTCATCAGGCACTCTGCCTATCAGATTTAGTCCCTTAAATCTATTTCTCATTTCCACTGTATAATCATAAGGGATTTGATTTCATTCATACCTGATTGGTCTAGTGGTTTTCTCCACTTTCTTCAATTTAAGTCTAAATTTGGCAATAAGGAGTTTTCATGATCTGGGCCATTTAATATAATTTCTTGACAAACCCATTATGTACCAGAAACTATGCTAGATATCCTAGATTGGTATATGACACATAATCCTTATAACAACCCCATGAAAATGTATTATCACCATTTTACATACTTGTTCCACTTATTATGGTGACACAATAAGTAGCAAAACTTGATTTGAATAAGTATTCAAATTCAGATATATCTGCCTTCAAAAACAAGTCTGCATTACATTATGGTTGCCTGTAGTAGGTTGAATGCTACCCCCAAAAGATATGTCCATGTCCTACCCCCTGTGAATGTGACCTGATTTGTAAAAGGGTTTTTACAGATGTAATTAATTGAAGGACCTTGAGGTGGACTCATCCTGGATAATTTGGGTGCATCCCAAATGTTCTTATAAGAGACAGAGAGGAGAAGACACAGAAATAAGATAAGAAGATAGGAGCAGATATTGGTGTGATGAAATCAGAAGCCAAGTAATGCCTGGCACCACCAGAAGTTGAAAGAAGCAAGGAAATATTTTCTTCTATAGCATTTGGACAGAATATAACCCTAACAATTCTTGATTTTGGACTTCTGGCCTGTAGACCTGTGAGAGACAAATATTTTTTGTCATAAGCCACTCATCTTGTAATAATAAGTTGTTTTCATGACAAAAAAACAAACAAACTAACGCATAGCCTGTGTCATTTTTAAACTACAGACTGGCTTATACTGTATCTTTAAAAACTTAAAATGCTGACTACCTCATCTTATTATTATGGTCACTGATGTCTTTGGTGTCTTTCAGTTAGACTAATTTTTTGTCTTCTTCTCCACTTGTAACCTTTAAGGACCTTTCCCACAGTAGTATCAGTCTACGCACAAGATCCTGGACATGGCTTCATGCCTTTGCTCACCTTGACTCCCACCCCTGGAAGGCTGTTCTTAGCCTGTCTCACTCCATACCCTGCTGCCAATGTCATTCGCTAGCTAAGCCTGAATGATACCTCTTCGTGAAATCCTGGAGAGAGAGCCTCAGCCAGAATTAACTACTGTGTCTGGGTTCCCAGAGCAGTCTACTTATTTCTCCACATGTGTCCTGTGTTGTAGTTAGGCAGCTGCCTATGAAGTCCTGGAGGTAGGGTAGGAATTAAATGAATCTCAGTGCTTCCCCTGGTACCAGTCAATGGATGTCTCATGGTTGATGAAGACTAACTTACCTCTCTATTCCATTGAGAATCTCTATACAAAAGTTTCTCAAACTTGAATTTGTAACAGAATCACCTAAAGAACACATATTTGTTAGAAATACAGGTTTCTGGGCTTTTGCAAATTCATTGCTTTTGAAGTAGGTCATCCAAATAATTTTGAGGCAAGTGATTGCCTCACTATACTGAGAAATAGTATTCTAAAATTTGGATTGGAAACTTCTGTGGTGTCCACCTGTTGAATAATACTTTTATGGGTGTCTCCTGGAATATGAGTGACTTAAACTCACACCCTGCTTGGGAAAAGAAGAATCACATCATCCTTTATGACTTTGGTCAAAAGAGCCTGCACATTTGATTCCATTTCTAAACTCTGTCTCAGATCAACTGAAATATTTCATATTTCCTGAGCTGTTTAGGACTGAGGTTTGTTTCCTTATTTAAAATGCACATGCATGGGCTCTCATCAGATACATGGTGAGAATTGTCTTATGAGGAAATGCTTCTCTGTCTCTTAAACAGTTACAAGTTCTATTTCTGTCTACTTCTCCGTGTTTAACTTGCCTTCAGAGAGCTTTAACTGCATTACTTTAGGCATTGATAGAAAGAAAGGGCTGCATAAGCACCCATGTCCATTAAAGGAACAACCAAATGTGCTGTGTTTCTATCTTTTAAGACATTAGAAATTTCCACCTTCCTGCTTAGAAATGTCTTATGTCCTTGAAAACTTCTGCATTACAAAATAACTCAGTATAAGATGGATGAAGTTTTCTTTTTTGAGCTCCAGTAAAATGGGAATAATCTTGCCTACTTCATAGGACAGTTGTGAGGATTAGATAAAATAATTCACTATATAGAAAGCATTTAGTACAATGGTAGGCCTATAAGAGGGCCTCATAATGGTTAACCTTTTGAATATCAACCAGGTTTAATATTCATAATTCCAGGTATAACTTGAATTTTTTGTTGTCATCCTCTTCTTCTTCCTCACCATCATTAAATCTCTGGATATTAATTAGTATTTATTTTGTATCAGGCATATTTTAAGTACTTGACATTCGACCTCACTTTTCCATTACTGCCCAAACAAATTTTCACAAACTTAGCAGTTTAATACAACACAAAATTTCCATTTCAGTCTGTAGGGCAGAAGTCTAAAAGGGGTTCACTGGGCTAACATCAAGGTGTTGGGGAAGCTGTGTTTCTTTCTGAAGGTTCTGCTTGTCTCCTCACTCAGGTATTTGGCAGAATTCAGTCTCTTACTGTGGTGGGACTGAAGTCCCATTTCTTTGCTGGTTATCAGCTTAGACTGTTCCCAACTTATAGAGGCTTCTTGCATTCCTTGGCTTGCAGACTCCTTCCTCCATCTTCAAAGCCAGAAATAGTGAGTTAAATCCCATTCACACTTTGGAATTTTCATGCATTTCATCTCTGACTTACCTTTCTGCTTTCCTGTTTCACTTTTAGGGGTCCATGTGATTAGATTAAGCCCACTAGGAAAGTCTAAGACAGTATCTGTATTTTGAAGTCTATAACCTTAATTACTTTTGCAACATTCCTTTTGCCACATAACATTACATATTCCCAGGTTCTGGGTATTAAAAAAAATTAGACTTTTTTTTTTTAAAAGGAAGGGGCATTATTCTGTCCACCACAGAATTCTGTGGTGTCTCATTGAATTCTCCTGTTGTTCAGTCGCTAAGTCAATTCAACACTTTGTGAACCCATGGACTGTAGCACACCAGGGTTCCCTGTCCTTCACTATTTCCCAGAGTTTGCTCAAACTTATGTCCATTGTGTCAATGATGCCATCAAACCATCTCATCCTCTGTTGCCCCCTTCTCCTCCTGCCCTCAATCTTTCCCAGCATCAGGATCTTTTCCAATGAGCTGACTCTTTGCATCCGGTGGCCAAAGTATTGGAGCTTCAGTTTCAGCACCAGTCCTTCCAATGAATATTCAGAGTTGACTTCTTTTAGGATTGACTGATTTGATCTTCTTGCTGTCTAAGGGACTGTCAAGAGAGCTCTCCAACACCACAGTTCAAAAGCATCAGTCTTCGGTGCTCAGCCTTCTTTATGGTCCAACTCTCACATCCATACATGACTACTGGAAAAACCATAGCTTTGACTGGATAGATCTTTGCTGGCAAAGTGATGTCTGCTTTTTAATATGCTGTCTAGGTTTGTCATAGCTTTTTTTCCCAAGGAGCAAGGCTTAATAATCTTACAATTTCATGGCTACAATCACCCTCCACAGTGATTTTGGAACCCAAGAAATAAAATCTGTCACTGTTTCCACTTTTCCCCTATCTGTTTGCCATTAAGTGATGGGACCCAATGCCATGATCTTAGTTTTTTGAATGTTGAGTTTTAAGCCAACTTTTCTACTCTCCCCTTTCAGCTTCATCAAGAGACTCTTTAGTTCCTCTTTGCTTTCTGCCATTAAAGTGGTATCATCTGCATATCTGAGATTGTTGATATTTCTCCTGGCAATCTTGATTCCAGCTTGTGCTTTATCCAGCCCAGCATTTTGCATGATGTACTCTACGTATAAATTAAATAAGAAAGGTGACAACATATAGTCTTTACATACTCATTTCTCAATTTGGAATCAGTCCATTGTTACATGTCCAGTTCTAACTGTTGCTTCTTGACCTGCATACAGGTTTCTCAGGAGGCAGGTAAGGTGGTCTGGTATTCCCGTCTCTTTAAGAATTTTCGGTTTGTTGTGATCCACATGATTAAAGACTTTAATGTAATCAATGAAGCAGAGTAGGTGTTTTTTCTGAAATCCCCTTTGAGCTTTCTTTATGATATACAGATGTTGGCAATTTAATCGCTGGTTCCTCTGACTTTTCTAAATCCAACTTGTACATCTGGAAGTTCTCGATTCACATAGTGCTGAAGCCCAGGTTAAACTAGTGGTTCAGATGGTAAAGAATCTTCCTACAATGTGGGAGACATGAATTTGATCTATGGGTTGGGAAGATTTCCTGGAGAAGGCAATGGCTACCCACTCTAGTATTCTTGCCTGGAGAATTCTATGGACAGAGGAGCCTGGTAGACTACAGTCCATGGCTTCACAAAGAGTCAGATATGACTGAGCAAGTAAACTTAGAATTCTCCTGGTTTCCCTGTGAAGTAGATTTCATTATATGCATTTTACAAATGACAAAGGGAGACTTAGCAAGATTAAATAACTTGCCTAAGATCCAATCTGCAGTAAGTGATGAAACCAGGATTCAAATCTTGGCACTTTGCCAGCAAAAATCTGTCTAGTTTGGAATTAAACTAGGTTAAGCTAGAAAATGGGTTCTGCTACCGAGACCAGAGATTCTTTTTCTGTACTTATGGCCTGGGACAATTTAAAAGGAAAAAAAATGACTTACATTCAATATTTTGACTATCCATAGATGGTCCAAAAGCCTAAAAGAACTCTTAAGTCTGTATCAAACATGTATATTTGTGGCCAATTCTTATTGACATAGGGCACAAACATCTTGTAGCTCTTTTCACAGCTTTCTCCTGATTTTAGACTTTTCCCATTGCAACATTATCACCATCAAAACTTTCATCAGAGGTTGGAGGAAAACATTTTTAGGAACAAAAGATACAACCTCAGCAAATAAGTGGTATACTTTTGTGATCATATCTATTACTTATGTAATATTAATCTCTGTGAAGTGCCTTTTGTCACTTAGTGACCCTACAAGTACTATTAATTGCTGGACATTTTAGGCAAGGAAACTGAGAAACTGATACACAGACTTGCTGACATTTGAACCTTGGAAGCCTGGCATCAAACTACTCTCTTCTGTGACCACTATAATCTTTTCTTCTAAGATGGAGATATTTGTATCTTTCCTACTCTCTAACAGTTTCCACATTTTCCCCTTGCCTGGGGTATCTGATACCAGGCATCTTGGCATTTGGGCTCCTCTCCTGTATACAGATGATGCCCTAATGATAAAGCCTACATACCCGCTAGGCCAGGCAAAGGTGAAAAATTGTTTTAAAAAGAATTTTCAGATTTTTACCCAGTAGATCTGTTTAATTCGTAAGTAAGTTCAGGGTAAAGTACTTTGATAGTGTTTAACCTGGTGTAGATAAGACTTTATACTCCTGAGGTTTAAGTGAGGAGCCTAGAACTTTCTCCTAATTTCAACTGAATCCTTAGTATAAATCTCATAGCATGGGCCGTAACTGACATATTATTTCCTTACATATGTGTAGCTCTTTTATAATTTACAACACATTTTTACATGTTTTCTCATTCAAACCTCAAAAACATTCTGTGAAGGAAAATGTCATATCATTATCATGATAATGACAATGATGATTATGATGATGAATGCTTACCATATGCCAATGTCAAACACTCTACACATTTTACCTTATTTAATCTTCTCACTATCCTTTGAAGTAGGTACTACTTATCCCCATTTTAGAAATAAAGCTGATTGACTTTTTTAGGGTCACCAAAATAGTAAGGATGGAATTAAGTTTTAAACCCTGTCAGTTTGACTCCTAGGAGTGTATCCTAAACTAAGACTCAATAGCATTATTTCTATTCTTCAACTAAACCAATGAAGACCTAGAGTAAAATTAAATATGGTTTATCAAAGGTTACCAAGCTGACAACTGTAGGACTTGGATCAAGTTTTCAGCTTTGTATTTGGAGATGGTAACAATATAGTAGAATGATATGGAATCAGAAAGAGTTCATTTCTCCATGAGGCACTAAATGTGTGACCTTGGGTAAATCATGGATACCTTCTCATCTTTAATTCAATTCACTGTAGAGTGGGGATAATCATACCTACTTCCTTAGATTGTCAGCAGGATGGAAATAATGTACATAAAATGACTGGCATGTATTTAGTAGCTGTTATTACTTAAATCTTCCAGTGCACCAGTGCCTTCTCTAAATGACAGTCCAGGTCTGGTAGGTTTGGGGTGTGGTGAAATTGTAGCTGGTTGGGGGAAATTGTCTAAGCAGCCCTCAATCATTTTTCACATGAGCCATAGGCTTTTGGCAGGCACCACCTGATAAATCAGCCTCAGCTTAGGAAGAGCCTCAGAGACATGCCCTTGACCTGAGAAATACAGTGAAGGAGACCACTGTAAAGTTTTGGTTAACCTGGAAGATCTAAAGCAATCAGATCTGGGGTCTGGGGGCTTATTAATAAGCATCATGCTTTCCCTTTAGCTGTTTCCCTAGATGAGCTAATGATAAACATGATATCTTATGATCTCTTCTGCTCATTATAATCTCCCTCCTACAAGATAAGATTCCAAAAGCAGCTCTGGAAAGCTGTGCAAAATGTGATGGTTTTGGAAAATGAACAAATGCTGAAGATTGCTGCCTGTGTCAGGTTGTAAGTATTAGAGTAGAGCGCTGAAATATACACTGGCAGGGAGTTTTAAAAGGTTGATCCCCTGAGTATACACCGATGTGGCCCAGAAACAGTTCTATTCAGAATGATTTATGTTCCATGGTGCCCTGGTGTGATCTGAGTTACCTTTGGAAGGAAGAGCAGACAGCAAATGAATATAGAGGATAAAAATAGGTAGATGAGCATAAATGCAGAAATACCTGAGTCTCTTAGCTCTTTCTAAGGAGATTTTCAGGGGACATACCCGGAAAACTTGAACCCTCTTGTGCCTACTGGTACTGAAGATTTGAACTGTAAAAATTTGTGAATAACCTGATCCCTGCTAAGGCCTGTGTGGGCCTCTTCCTTCCAGCCTTTTTCCTGAAAAGGAAGGGTTAAAAAACAGGAGTGGAAGGAAGTTTAGAAATAAATAGTGACATCTAATCTGCCTTGGTGCCTGCTTCTCAGTGGACTTGAACTAATGTACAACTGTTTAAAATGTTTAGGCATCCTAAGCAGAAGAAATGATTGAGTCAGGCAGCCCTAACTCGACTTGTTGGATCCAATAAGCTCCAAGAAACTAACCTGAGGGTAAAGCGTGTATCTCTTTGCGCTCTATAATTAAACAGATCTAGCTCTCTTCACATCCTGCCTCTGCCACTAAGTAACTATGCTTCTGTGGGAATGTTACTTTATCTCTCTAAACCTCAGTTTCCTTATTTGTAAAATGGCAGTAATAATAATGGTGTAAGTAATATATTAGGGCTTCCCTGTTGGCTCTGTAGTAAAGTGTCTGCCTGCCAATGCAAGGTTCAATCCCTGAGTCAGGAAGATCCCTGGAGAAGGAAATGGCAACCCACTCCAGTATTCTTGCCTGGAAAATCCCACAGACAGAGGAGCCTAATGGGCTACAGTCCATGTAGTCACAAAGAGTTGGATACAACTTAGTAACTAAACAACCACAAGTTACACAGACTTGTTATAAAGGTTACATTAGAAATACATGTTACATTAGAAATACACTGCTTAACAGTGTCTAGTCTATAGTAAGTGCTCTATGAATGTTATCCTGTATGACTTTTTTGGCATCTTTTGTCCAGATTCTATGGATCTGTTAATGTTGGCAAGTTATGGTAAGACCACTTTATTCTAGTCTTCTTGTTGTTTGCTGTTTACTAGAAGGTCAACTTTTACTTCAGAAGGCATGTCTTTAGCTAGATCCAGTCAAAGTAATTCCCAGGACTATGTTTTGAGCCAAGGAGAAGGAGAAACAGCCTGAGCTGTTGACAAGGCCCTTAGGTATTTCTTGGCTCAGTCATCAGGGATAGGAAACTCAGAGAACAACACAGGCGACCACTGTCACTTCCAGCCTGCTGCCAGCGCAGACAGAAAACAGAGAGCTCAAGCCAGCCAGATCACAGGTGCAAAAGCCACTGGAGACAGGAGCCTATTCCAAAGCTGCCTTGGCACAGCTGTTCAATATGAAGGTCAGCCAAATGCATGAGGTGTCACCTCTATTGATCTTGAAAAGGAACAGAAAAAAATGGATTTGAGAAAAGTTAAAGTCTGATTAGGCTCTTGAAGGGGGCTTCCCAGGTGGCTCAGTGGTAAAGAATCTGCCTGCCAATGCAGGAGGCAATGGAGACGTGGATTTGATCCCTGGGTCGGGAAGGTTGCCACCAGAGAAGGAAATGGCAACCCACACCAGTATTCTTGCCTGGGAAATCCCATGAACACAGAAGCCTGGCAGGCTACAGTCCATGGGGCTGCAAAGAGTTGGACACAACTGAGCGACTTAGCATGCATGCTTGTTGACTTTTGAAGATGATCAGATGCTTTGGAATAATATAATAAGAATAGCTGTGAGTCAAAACTCTGTTTTTATAAGATGGGGGATATTCAGAACCAGAGAGGGAAATGAATTGTTCCAGGCTACACAGCCATCAGTGCAAAGCCAGGCCTATGATCTGGCTCTCTGGACCCCACTTTCTATTACATAGCACTGCTAGATAGATTCTGCCTTTTGGTAATTTGAGGGGCAAAAATCAGGCAAAAATCTAATATAATGAGTTGTTTAATTGTACAGTTTTAAAATTGATATGACACTACAGTACACAAGCATGTACTTTCCACTACAGCTTTTTAAATCTACAAGATGGCTAGGATTTAAAGCTTTGGGACCTTTTGTGCCTGGAGAATGATTTTCCCAGAAAGCAATGAGAAAAAGGACACAGTACTTTTTATAAGTTTTTGCCTTTGCTTGGCTTTTTAAACTTACAGCTTATATAGTTTTTAAATCCTTCTTTTTTAACAGAGGGAAACAATATGCTTTCCTCTGTATGAAAAAATGGTAGAGAATGATGCGCTGCACTGCCCCCAAAGGAAGAAACTCGGCTCTTTTTATAGTCGTGATGATGGTTATTTTTTTATGGGTCAAATGCCAGTTTGCTTGTGATGATGGAGCATGCAGTGCCACTGTTGTTCTGGTCCCCATTTCACCAAGAGTAGACATTTGCAAGAAAGCGAGCTTAGGTAGGGAGTGTCTCCCTTGTTCACAGAAGCTGAGCTCCGTGTGTCTGGATGGGGACTGAACTCTTCACCTTAGACTCCTCAGCACCGTATTCTAACAGCCGAGCCATAGTGTTCTCAAGTGTTACAGTTAAACACCCACATGTCCCATTGCGCAGTGTTGAACCTCTGCAGATCAGGCAAACAGACACAGTGCCTGCTGGAGACAATGAAATCTCAAACTGCTGAAACAGCCAGGCAAGCACACACAATGGTTTGCATCGTTTTATTTTCAAAGTACACTAGAGGGCAAGTAAGCCACTTCCAAATTACCTGAATACAGGAGTATTAAAACATGACATTATACCTTCTCCTATTAAATTTACCTAAATGCCTTTTAGAGTTTTTTGAACATCATTTTATACCCTATAGAGCAGCTTAGTCCTATAAAAATGTAATGCAACTCACAGACATAAGCTGCATTTGTGACTTTGTATTTTCTAGTAACCACATTTTAAAAAGTACAAAGAAACAAGTAAAATTACTTAACAATATATTCAATAAGCTATTTTAGTTAAGCCAGTATGCTCAAAATCTTATCATTTTAATATATAATCAATACAGAAATTATTAATGAGATACCTTATATTATTTTCATGCTGAGTCTTTAAAATCTGATGTATAGCTTACACTTAACCACATGTATCACTTGGACCAGCCATATTTTAGTGCTCAATAGCTTTGTGTGGCTCGTGGTGTTTGACAGTGAGGCTCTAGAGTTGGTGTGAAGACAAGGTCCTTCCCAGACGGTATCCTGGGACTTTGCTGGCACTGTCCAGGACTGCCCTCTGTAAACAGTTGTTTTTCTTAGTCAGCACAGTGAAGAACAACTCAATATCAAACAAGCAAGAACCAAAATAGTTGTTTTGCAGTAGATTTTCCTCACATTCAATGGATTGATTGAATCAGCTACATGGAGCCGGGGGGTGCCTAGGTGGATAATGTGTTCTGACAGGTCTACTGGGGTCAGTCCTTTTCCGCTTAAGATCACATTTCATTGGCCTTCTGCTGTGGTAGCAGCCACTTGCATGTACAGACGTGGATGTAAAGGGGCTCTGTATTTTCTTATTGTCTCTGACTATGCTTTTGAGGATATTATATAGACACACCTATTTTTGTAAATACTTGAAATTTAACTAATTACACTTTTCCTTGACCCATTATCAAATAATCAGTTATTTGGAAGGGTGAAGCTGTTCTTTCTATACCCTATTTAGGACCACACAAGAGAAAGTGATCTTGTCATTCTTGAAACTGTCTAACGTGGTTTTTGCCTCTAGCCCAAAGGGAAAGACCTGCCTTTTCTCCACAGAAATCTTGGTTTGCCAGTGGTTACAGTTTTATTGTTGACACTGTGCCTCTGTATTGGTATTAGTGCAAGGCTCATAAACCTTAGCTGACAAAGGCAATGGCACCCACTCCAGTACTCTTGCCTGGAAAATCCCATGGATGGAGGAGCCTGGTGGGCTGCAGTCCATGGGGTCGCTAAGAGTCAGACATAACTCAGCGACTTCACTTTCACTTTTCACTTTCATGCATTGGAGAAGGAAATGGCAACCCACTCCAGTGTTCTTGCCTGGAGAATCCCAGGGATGGGGTCACACAGAGTCGGACACGACTGAAGCGACTTAGCAGCAGCAGCAGCAGCAGCATAAACCTTAGCAACTTCATTCCTCACCAATTAGTTTCAAATCAATTCTACTGTTTTGAATCTAACGGTGCTTCATGCTCATAAAAGATTTCACATCTAACTGCCTGGAGTGATGACACAGAGATGGAATCACCTGTTCTTTAAGTAGGAATTCTTATTTGAGGGAGGTCCTTTGAAATTTCTGAGGACAGATTGCTTCCTGTTGTCAGTACCCTCCAGTTCCACTGATTTCACCTTCCCTTTCCTCAGAGGTCCATGCAAATGTGAGAAATGAGAAGAAAATGGGACCAGAAGACTTGGGTTTTAGTCTGAGCCTTTTTGACCTTGATGGGACCTCAAACAGGTTGCATAGGCTTTCCAAGTCTCAGATTGTTCATCTATGAAATGGAGATAAAAAGACTCATATCACACCGAGTTTTGTGAGATTAAATGAGATAATGGACATTAAAGTGGTTTGTAATGTATAAAGTGTTCTGCAAATATGAGGAAGGAACATTACTGAGCCAATGTGGAGGACAGACCTGTAAAGATCATTCTTGAGGTAAAATAAAATTGGGGTACTATCTAGATCCTCCTCTTTGAAGAAACCCCACTACAGCTTTGGAAGGCAGTGACTTAAGATGTTGCTTTTGAGTTGCTAAGTAATGTCCAACTCTTTTGCAATGCCATGGACTGTAGACCCGCAGGCTCCTCTGTCCATGGGATTTACCAGGCAAGAAGACTAGAGTGGGTTGCCATTTCCTCCTCCAGAAGACCTTCCTAACCCAGGAATTAAACCTGCATCTCCTGCACTGGCAGATGGATTCTTTACCCCTGAGCCACCAGGGAAGCCCAACTTTAGAAGTAGGTGAGGCCTTATGTGCACTGTACCTGGGGAAGCAATCCTTACCTTCATTCTTTTTTTTTTCTCTCTATAATCAACATTCTGACATCACCTCCCTTCATGGATATCATTAATAGATATTTCATCCTGGTTTCACCTGGGTTGTAAGATTGGGGAAGAGCAGATTTGTTATGTGTTCCAAGTCCATCCAGGGTGGATATCCCTTATATTAATACATTACCAACCTGATATTAGAGGAAACTTCTCTGAATTTGGTTCTTTTTGTGGGCTTTTGATTACCATTGGGGAGGATGTGAATTTAGGTAGATCTATTATCTTGTATTTCCAGGAATTCTGTCTCAGAGCTAACTATATTAGTTTCTTCTCTCTCTCCTTCCCTCCCCACCTCCTCCCATTACTCCCCTCTTCCCTTTGGTATTAGGATAATAGAAATTGATATTAAGGTAATTTATTAATTTGAATACCATTAAAAGACCAGGTTTGTTTAAGTATTAACATTAATCTGTAAGACTTTGACTGTTGAGACCATACCTTATTCATGCCCTGTATCTTTTTATTCCCTCAAACCTGGTATAGATAGTAGGTGCCTAGTAAGCATCCATTGAATAAATAGTGAATAGTAATGATCAGTATTTTTCAGGGTATATGTTGGGAACCCTTTAGAGATACTCTCATTTAAACTTTACAGGCGCCTATGAAGCAGATAATGTCATTCCCATTTTATAGATAATAGAACTGAATGGCAGGCACTTAGATTTATCCAAAGTCATGTAGTGGCAAAATGTGTGGATTTGAATTGTGGTTAGTATTGCTCTAAAACCCATATATCTTGTGCTATATTTATGCACCTTAAAATTGCTGTCTTCCAGGTTTAATATAAGTAGTTCCCTAGATAGTGTAGGGAGAAGGAAATGGCAACCCACTCCAGTATTCTTGCTTAGAGAATCCCGTGGACAGAGAAGCCTGGTGGGCTGCTGTCCATAGGGTCGCACAGAATTGGACATGACTGAAGTGACTTAGCATGCATGCGTGCATTGGAGAAGGAAATGGCAACCCACTCCAGTGTTCTTGCCTGGAGAATCCCAGGGACGGAGGAGCCTGGTGGGCTGCCGTCTATGGGGTCGCACAGAGTCGGACACGACTGAGCGACTTAGCAGCAGCAGCAGCAGCAGATAATGTAACATATAATGAAAGTAAAATGGTGCTAGAGGAGGGGTCATAGAAAATCTATATTTAAGAAAGTGAGAGAGTCTGGTATGGAGATGAGATCCTTATTCTCATTCTGAAATCTCATTTATTAAACTTTTATGAAAATAACCAATATTTACCAAATATGTGCCAGGCTGTGATTAGTGCTTTATGTATGTTTAATTCTAACAACCATCTCATGAAGCAGATAATGTTCTGTTGTCCTAGTTTTTAGATAAACAAATTATGAAACAAAGAGAGTAAGCACCTTGTCTATGATCACACAGCACATCCTGGCTTAATATAAAGCTAGGTCTATCTGCCTCCAGGAAAGATTTTCTTAATCCCTTCATGGTACTATTTTCCCCTTCTTGTGCCTTTATGGTCAGAACCAGTAGTTACATATTAGTTTGTTTGTAACTGTTGATAGTCCCTACCAGATTGTAAACTCCTTGAGAACTGGTCACCTTGCCTTTAGCATCTGTATTTCCCCGTACTGTTCAGATAGTGTTCAATAGATGCTCATTTAATACTTGTCAGGCAGTTCTCAGACCCAGCCAGCTGATCACTAGGTCTCTCTGTAACACTAAGAATTAAGTGAGACGATTGCTCACACTTGCAGTGTCACCACTGGCAGCATCACTTCTATGCTGTAACAAATACTTCCTGGGGCCTGTGCCACATTCTCTTGATCCACCATGAATCTCCACTGCAGCGGTGCTGGGCAGTTCACCTGTAGGCTGACCGTATCCTGCCGTAAGAGCCTTCTACTCCTCTTCGTTCTTCTGTCTCGGGGCTTTTTATTTTTTAAGTCTCCGAAGCTCTCTTGGTCCACTTTTTGGGCAGGACAGAATACCATGGAATTCATGCCTATAGTGACCAACCTCAGCCAGTGGAAAATGGGATAAACGCTTCAACCTCTTGTCCTTCAGAAGAAATTCTTAGGTGCATTCTTTCTGGTCTCTCAAGAATTAGTCCCCAAATTTATTGATCATCAGTTTCTCAGTGTTATCAGCACCTCCTTTTTTCCTACCTCTATATCTCAGGCTCCCTACTTTGTAACTGCTGCTTCCTGTGAATATGTCCAAAGTAAATTCCTTACATCCAAGTCCTTGACTCTAGGTGTTTGTGTGGGGTGTGGTGTGGGAAATGGAGAAATCAAATAAAACACATGCCTATTTGCTAGTGGCTTTGTGCCAGAGGCCATATATAATGTCACATAATGTTAGTAAGTCATGTGACTGGATTAATTAGAGAAGTTGTCTCAGAGGAGGTTGAATCTCAAAGTCCTGTCCTTGGATAAGTAGGTTTAAGGTAAGTGGAGTGACAGCTTAATTTTTATAATTGCCTATTCCCTCTTTAAGAATTCCCAATATATAACCAATTATACTGATGAAAAGGTGCAATACTTGAAAGGATGAAAGAATGAGTCAGTTAATTTTCTGAAACCTAAGATGACCACAAATTCAGTTTATATTTTACTGCATTATTGATTTTGGTGTAAAAAAGCACAACCACAGTGCATTCCTAAGTCTGTGCTCCATAGCACTTCTAAGCTGATGTCTTATCAACTTTTTTTTTCTCCCTTGAGTCTCTGTTAGGGCTTTATCTTTTAAAGATGCCAGATATGATATTCATTACCTCTGAGCAGTCACCGCCTCCAAAAATGCTGAGAGGAAAACATGGCAGAAAGTGTCATGAAAATTATGTTGAAGAATCTCTCTCGTAATGATGAAAGATGCAGCAGTGAAATCCTGGCATGCATGTGGGTGGCAGAAAGGATTTATGCCTGGTGTGTCTGGGCTTATAATAACTAATGTATCAAATTGTTTGAAAACTTTTTAATTAGGAAGAGCAGCAGGATTTGTGAATGAGTCATCAGGAGAAGACCTTTCACTTTCAGTGAATGAGGACAAACTAACAATCAGCAGCAAGAGCTGCATTTATTTCTGTGCCCAGGGTGAGTGGCACTGTTCTAATGGTGATAAGGCCGAGGGTCCTAGTCTCTGTATGGGCCAAATCCGGCTGCCTGATTTCTTGGCCCTGACTGACCTGCTCACACTTTAGCAGTTATCACATGACTGTGTGGGTGTAGTACAGCATTCTACACACTGCAAATTTAAATCTGACCTTGTCACTTGCCTGATGAAAATCATTCACTATTTTCCCACTGCATGTAACATTATTTCTACCATTGGCCTTAAAGCTCTGTATAGGTTGACCTTTATCTCAGAGTTACATGACCATACTTTGAGAAACTCTCTCCTTTTTGCAACGTCCGAGCTCTTGCCAAGCAGTTTCATAATGCCTAATAAGCTGTATAACACAGTATGTTATCATATTATTTTTTAAATCAGATAGTATTTATCAAAAATATTCTAAACCTCAAATACTATATTATTATTATTATTGATTATATCATTAGCAGATCTGGACTCTTAGAAAGAAGGTCCTATAAAGCAATGGAATACTTAAAGGGCAAGAAGAATTTCCAAGTGAAGCAGGTACATTTGTGCATTCACTATAGTTTTCTGTATTTTTTGATCTGCTTGGATGTGGTCAGGCCTCATGAAGATTTCAAGAGGAACAATCCAGATTTGGTTTATTAGGAATGTCTGCTTTTTAAAGGTCTCATTTCCAGAGCCCAACAAACTATACTATTTAGTTTGCTCACTTACTGTCTATTTCTTCCATGAAGACAATGTGTATTTCCCTAGAGCTAGTATAGTGCCTGATATCTAACAGTTATTCCACGCATATTTATTGATTGGGTACTAGACAAAGCAGAATGCCTGCTCGAAGTTTACTGGACTAAAAGCATCATCTTTGGTACACAGGATGGAGCCTTAGACCTTCAGGGAGGCTTATGAGTTGGATTTGAAACAATCTCAAGAGTCTCTACAAGCTTCAAATCTAAGCCTCTCAAGCATCAGTTGATGATTCTTGTGTTGGTCCTGGCTAGAAAGCTACCAACTTGGTTTGAAAATTTGTACTGACATGCTTGGGAGAGTTGTAGTATTGGTCAGAAGTATCTTGACATTGATGGACAACTCTCTGGCCATTGAATAGAGTTTTGAGATTCTCATTGGTACAGTGGTCCACAGAAGCTGGGCCACTTGGAAACTACATTTCACACTCTTGTTCAGTTTTGAAATGTACTGCTATTGCTAGAGTTATTTGTGACTGAGATCAACTATTTTGAATTGATTTTTACCAAGGTAGCACATAGTATTCTGGATAGCACATTGCAGATATTCAATAAACATTTAATGAATGAAGGAAAGGTTTGTATTTTCTATTATTAATCAGTGGATAGTTTCATGACTTGTAAGCCTTCTTTTAGTCTTCTCCCACACTGGATGAAGCTGACCCTTATAATCAGTAAGATGTTGTGGAAGTGATAGAGTGTGACTTATGAGGTTATGTCATAAAATACATCATGGCTTCCCTCTTGCTCTTTCTTGGATCTCTCACTAAGTAGTAATTCAGCTGCCATATTGAGACGATACTCAGGCAGCCTATGGAGAAGTTAATGTGGTGACACTGAGGTCTCCTGCCAACATCCATGTATTTAAGTCATCTTAGAAATAGATCCTTCAGCCTAGTTAAGGTTTCAGATAATTGCTGCCTTATTCAGCTTAGCTGTTGCTACATTACTAATTCACAGAAACTGTGACATAATAAATGTTTAATATTATAAGCTATTAAGTTTTTAGGTAATTTGTTATATGATAATAGAGAACAAATATACGTAGGGATCAAAGCCGTGACCCAAATAAAACCTCACTAAAAACTAGGTCTTAATTATCTTGTCTTCATTCTTCACTTGTGTTTCCACTCATATCTTGGTAACCTTACTGTGAACTACAAATGGTAATTTGGTGTCTACCATGTTATTTGCCAGTGTTTTCCTCTATCTGTTATCTATTTTTTTTTTTAATTTGGAAGTGTATCCATTTGATGGTGATTTAGCAAACCCCTTTCCTTTTTTTATTTTCCTTTGTTTCTTCAAATTGCCTCTAGTTACCGTTTCCAAAGATTTAATAATATTCACTTCTTTTATAATGATTTGACTTTTGTATATTCAAGTATTTAATGTATTTGTAATTTATTCTGATACATTAACCACTCTGGGTAAAACCTTCTAGGCCACCTCATTATATTTCCTCTTACATGGTACTTTGTGTTGCATGGTAGAACTGAAAATATTGTTAAAGTTATGATAGACTACATATCCTTATTTACTTTATTTTTATGATCTGATGCTTTGTTAAAGAAGAAAATTTACATTGGTCTAATATAAATTAAGCCATGCTAATTGCTACCTAATATGTTTCTAGAAATCCCTTGCCATTTAGCTGGTTCTATTAGACTTCTTATAAGTAAAAACTCCACAGGTCTGCAGCTTCATATGTCTTAGCTTATTCAGAAACTTTTAACTTACTTTCTGGCAAGCAGAATATCACCTTGACCTTCTCTCTTCCTTTGGGTTTGTGTTTGATCTACTGGCTTGAACTTGTAGAAATGCCAACAGTCAATTTTCATTTAATTAATGCCCTTATCAAAGTTGACACTCTATCACCCTCATTTATAAGTCTATTAGTAAGTTCCCCAGCAGTGTTCTTAAGATAGAAAAAAAAACCACCAATTCTATTGATACTTTTCTTAAAGTTTCATTTAAGTTTAAAATAAAATATCCATTTTATCTTAGTAGAAATTTTTAGTTGTGGCAAAGTCAGCTTATAATTTCTTTGATTGGAACTTGACCCAGGAGTTCAGGAAGTCAGGTGATTGCATTTTGAATTGTTTCCAAGAAGCTACATTTGATCACAACGTGGATGGCTTCTCTTTTGAGCTTTCATTTCTACTGTATTAAACTAGATTAGCATTCATTGTTGTCTCTGCAGTGGAGATGTCTGATAAATCCTGTCATTTGTTTTCTACAAAGTCAGGCTCTTCTTTTAAACATGGTGAATCTTATATTTTTTGCTCTTTCAACTGGAAGATTTTCAGCTTAAAAAAACCCAAAAAACCTGTGGTGCTGTTATATTCCATTCTTGCCTTTTCTAGTGATATACTTTAGTCACTGAACAACATCAGCTAGTATTTTGATAATTAATGCCTTTGTCTTGAGGATGGAGAGTTGTTTCAAAGGAGTTTTATACTTTTTTCTCCTGTTATCATCTAGCATATCTTTTACTTCAATCGTTAAAGCAATGTTTTATGTACTGTTTCATGTTATCTCACAACTGCTCTGTAACATTTACTCCTATGTTTAAAACTTTTCAATAGTCATTTTCATTGCCTCCTTTTAGTTCTTCAGCCATTTCTGCTCTTTCCTATCACAGGGCTTTTGCACATAGTGCTTCCTGTTCTTGGAATATATTTCCTCATTCTCTTCTGTCCTTTCACCAAGTTAATGACTGCTTATTTATAAAATATAAGTGGAAGTTTCAATTGCTCAAGACTAGGTCATGTACTTTTGCTATATACTGTGAAATGATAATTATTTTTCTAACAATTATCATTCATTTATTTGTATGATTATTTAATGTTCAACTCTCTTTCTATACCTCAAATTCCATGAGGACTTCTGCTACTATACTACAAATTCCATGAACAAGTACTAACTGCATCTACTTTGGCTTAATATCATTTCCTCTACATCTAGTACCATGACTAGCACAAGGAAACACTCAAATATTTGTTGAATATATGAATGAACGGTTCCTAAATTATACAAATGACAACTGAGGCTTAGGAATATTAAATAGGTTGACTAAGGTCCTACAGCAATCAAGTATCAGAATTAGCACTTGAACTGAGCTCTTCCATTTCCTAGTTTTTGTTTTCTTTCTCTTAAACACAGTTGCTCTATCCTTCTAAGTTTCAATTCAGTTCAGTCACTCAGTCGTGTCCAACTCTTTGCGACCCCATGAACTGCAGCATGCCAAACCTCCCTGTCCATCACCAACTCCCGGAGTTTACCCAAATTCATGTCCATTGAGTCGGTGATGCCATCTAACCATCTCATCCTCTTTTATCCCCTTCTCCTCCTGCCCTCAATCTTTCCCAGCATTAGGTTCTTTTCCAATGAGTCAGTTCTTAGCATCAGGCGGCCAAAGTATTGGAGTTTCAGTTTCAACATCAGTCCTTCCAATGAACACCCAGGACTGATCTCCTTCAGGATGGACTGGTTGGATCTCCTTGCAGTCCAAGGGACTCTCAAGTCTTCTCCAACACCACACTTCAAAAGCATCAATTCTTCGGCACTCAGCTTTCTTTATGGTCCAACTCTCACATCCGTACATGACCACTGGAAAAACCATAGCCTTGACTAGATGGACCTTTGTTGACAAAGTAATGTCTCTGCTTTTTAGTATCCTGTCTAGGTTGGTCATAACTTTCCTTCCAAGGAGTAAGTGTCTTTTAATTTCATGGCTGCAATCACCATCTGCAGTGATTTTGGAGCCCCCAAAATAAAGTCAGCCACTGTTTCCACTGTCTCCCCATCTATTTCCCATGAGGTGATGGGACCAGATGCCATGATCTTAGTTTTCTGAATGTTGAGCTTTAAGCCAACTTTTTTACTCTCCTCTTTCACTTTCATCAAGAGGCTCTTTAGTTCTTCACTTTCTGCCATTAGAGTGGTGTCATTTGCATATCTGAGGTTATTGGTATTTCTCCTGGCAATCTTATTCCAGCTTGTGCTTCTTCCAGCCCAGCATTTCTCATGATGTACTCTGCATAGAAGTTAAATAAGCAGCGTGACAATATACAGCCTTGATGTACTCCTTTCCCGATTTGGAACCGGTCTGTTGTTCCATGTCCAGTTCTAACTGTTGCTTCCTGACCTACATACAGATTTCTCAAGAGGTAGGTCAGGTGGTCTGGTATTCCCATCTCTATTAGAATTTTCCACAGTTCAGTGTGATCCACACAGTCAAAGGCTTTGACATAGTTAATAAAGCAGAAATAGATGTTTTTCTGGAACTCTCTTGCTTTTTCAGTGATCCAGTGGATGTTGGCAATTTGATCTCTGGTTCCTCTGCCTTTTCTAAAACCAGCTTGAACATCTGGAAGTTCACAGTTCACATATTGTTGAAGCCTGGATTGGAGAACTTTGAGCATTACTTTACTAGCGTGTGAGATGAATGCAATTGTGCAGTAGTTTGAGCATTCTTTGGGATTGCCTTTCTTTGGGATTGAAATGAAAACTGACCTCTTTCAGTCATGTGGCCACTGCTGAGTTTTCCAAATTTGCTGGCATATTGAGTGCAGCACTTTCACAGCATCATCTTTCAGGATTTGAAATAGCTCAACTGGAATTCCATCACCTCCACTAGCTTTGTTTGTAGTGATGCTTCCTAAGGACTGCTTGACATCACACGTCTAAGTTTACCCTTTTAATATCTTCTGTCTTAAAGTGGTTTCTTTGGTTCCTTGACAGTGGCTAGGAGAACTCAGATCTACATGTGGGTGTGATTGCAGCCTCAAAGTAGGTAAGTATAGATCAGCATGCCTATTTTGGGGACGGGAAAAGGGAGATGGAAATGATTCGTCTTAAAGAGCCTTTCACTTTTAATGTATTATAATTTCAGAGAAGTAAGCTGAGTTGTAGATAGACTCATCAGGTGAGGACTATAAGGTCTAAAGAGTATTACACTCAGTCTAGATATAATTACATGTTTGTAGTCCTGAATTTTCTACTCATTAACTGTGAGATTTTATGCAAGCCCCTTTACCTCTCTGTACTAAGTTTTGTCTCTAAAAATGGTGACTGAGTGAGTGAATGTATGTATGTGTGTGTCTGTGTGTGTGTGTATGTGTGTGTGTATGTGTGTAGGTAGGGGATCATTATAGAAATATTGGCAGAAATTCTGACTGCAGGTCACAAAAAGGACTTGTTCCCTTTTCCCTCATATTCTTTGCTTAGTGAGCTAGAACGTGTTTGCTATTTGGGGACCTAAGATTGAAATGTACTCCATTATGTGACCCAGTTCTTCCAAGGGTTTGGGACTAATCCCACCTGTCTTTGAATTATAGCAGTTTTGTAGGACTCATTGCAGGCCATTTCTAATGAGGGAGGATTGAATCCTGGCATGTTTATTTCCAGTTAGCATAATAAAATGTTAAGAGGGACTTTGAGAGCCAGTAAATATAACCATTTGTTTTATAAATGAAGAAGCTGAGACTTGGAAATAGAAAATGGAGAGCCAGGACTCAAAACTGAAGACTTTGAAATTTAGATCCAGTATTCTTTTCAGTATACCAAAGAGCTTATTTTATACAACCCTTTATTTTCAACAATCTTAAAAAGATTTTAAAATTATCTGTAATATAAGTAATATTTAAATTTTGAAAAGTTAATGAAGGATTGGAGTTTCTTTTTCTATCCTCTTTTTTTGATAGAAATATTCATTCTCTGATTGTAAAAGCAATATATGCTTATTGTAACAAAATTCAATCTATTCAGAAGTACACAAGTAGAAAATAAGAATTCTCCAATGTACCAAACCCCTAGAGACAGTCACTGTTAACTTGCTAATTTGGTTCATAATTTTTAGGCTTTTCTTTGTCTTACAGTCTCTGTGAATATAAATACATTTATCTATCTATAGAAATATATTGCATATATGTACCTATGTGTAGTCTATATTTTGTTTTAAACATATCTTGTGTATATATCTTACATGTTTATACACAAATTTATACATACATTTAAATTTTATGAATGTATATTTATATATAAAAATATATAAATTAAAAAATTAGATTGTGTTGTACATAGTATACTATATTATGGTGCTTCCTTCATATCTCAGTTGGTACAGAACCTGCCTGCAATGCAAGAGACCCTAGTTCAATCCCTGAGTTGGGAAGATCCCCTGGAGAAGGAAATGGCAATGCACTCCAGTATTCTTGCCTGGAGAATCCCATGGGCAGAGGAGCCTGGCAGGCTGCAGTCTATGGGGTCATAAGAGTCAGACATGACTTAGAGACTAAACCACCAAACCACCATACTATATTATATTATACGATACTATGCTATATTATACTACTACCCACAGAACTATTCAAACCCTAAAGGATGATGCCATCAAGGTGTTATATTCAGTATGTCAGCAAATCTGGAAGAACCTGCAGTGGCCACAGGACTGGAAAAGGTCCAGTCTCATCCCATTTCCCAAGAAGGGTAATGCTAAAGAATGTGCTAACCTTCAAATAATCACACTCATCTCCCATGCTAGTAAGGTTCTGCTTAAAATCTTACATGTTAGGGCTTCAACATTATGTGAACCAAGAACTTCCAGATGTCCAGGCTGGGTTTCGAAAAGGAAGAGGAACCAGGGTTCAAGTTACCAACATTCACTGGATCATAGAGAAAAGTATGGAATTCCAGAAAAACATCTACCTCTGTTTCATCAACTATGGTGAGAGCTGGACCTTAAAGAAGGCAGAATGCCAAAGAATTGATGCCTTCAAACTGTGGTGCTAGAGAAGACTCCTGAAAGTCCTTGGACTGCAAGGAGATCAGACCAGTCAATCTTAAGGGAAATCAACCCTGAATACTTGTTGGAAGGACTGATGTTGAAACTAAAGCTACAGGATTTTGGTTATATGATGCGAACAGCTGACGCATTGGAAAAGTCCCTGATGCTGGGAAAGATTGAGGGCAGAAAGAGAAGAAGGCATCAGAGGCTGAGATGGCTGGATGGTATCACTGATACAACGGACATGAACTTGGGCAAACTTTGGGAGATGGTGAGGGACAAGGAGGCCTGGCGTGCTGCAGTCCATGGGGTGGCAAAGAGTTGGACATGACTGGGTGACTGAACAACAACAATGCGTACTATTTGCATCCTAGTTTTCTGAGCATTATCTGGACATCTTTTCTTGTTATTCCATCTAATTTATTCCTTTTTGGCTGGTTAATAGTTCATTTTGTGACTGTACTTTATTTTTTTAATTAAGTAATTAATTAATTTTAATTGGAGGCTAATTACTTTACAATATTGTGGTTGTTTTTGCCATACATTGACATGAATCAGCCACGGGTGTACATGTGTCCCCCATCCCAAACCCCCTCGCACCTCCCTCCCATCCCAAAGCCCCTCCCACTTCTCTCCCCATCCCATCCCTCTGGATTGTCCCAGTGCACTGGCTCTGAGTGCCCTGTTTCATGCATCAAACTTGGACTGGTGATCTATTTCACACTTGGTAATATACATGTTTCAATGCTAGTCTCTCAAATCATCCCACCCTCGCCTTCTTCCACAGAGTTCAAAAGTCTGTTCTTTATGTCTGTGTCTCTTCTGCTATTTCACATATAGGGTCATCATTACCACCTTTCTAAATTCCATATATATGCGTTAATATACTGCTGTATTGGTGTTTTTCTTTCTGACTTACTTCACTCTTTATAATAGGCTCCAGTTTCTTCCACCTCATTAGAACTGATTCAAATGTGTTCTTTTTAATGACTGAGTAATATTCCATGGTGTATATGTACCACAGCTTTCTTATCCATTCATCTACTGATGGACATCTAGGTTGCTTCCATGTCCTGGCTATTGTAAACAGTGCTCTGATGAACATTGGGGTGCACGTGTCTCTTTCAATTCTGGTTTCCTCCATGTGTATGCCCAGCAGTGGGATTGCTGGGTCATATGGCAGTTCTATTTCCAGTTTCTTAAGGAAACTGTTCTCCATAGTGGCTATACTAGTTTGCATTCCCACCAACAGTGTAAGAGGGTTCCCTTTTCTCTACACTCTCTCCAGTATTTACTGTTTATAGACTTTCTGATAGCAGCCATTCTGACCAGCGTGAGATGGTACCTCATTGTGGTTTTGATTTGCATTTCTCTGATAATGAGTGATGTCGAGCATTTTTTCATGTGTTTGTTAGTCATCTCTCTGTCTTCTTTGGAGAAATGTCTGTTTAGTTCTTTGGCCCATTTTTTGATTGGGTTGTTTGTTTTCTGGAATTGAGCTGCAGGAGTTGCTTGTATATTTTTGAGATTAATTCTTTGTCAGTTGCTTCATTTGCTGTTATTTTCTCCTATTCTGAAGGCTGTCATTTCACCTTGCTTATAGTTTCCTTCTTTGTGCAAAAGCTTTTAAGTTTAATTAGGTCCCATTTGTTTATTTTTGCTTTTATTTCCATTACTCTGGGAGGTGGATCATAGAGGATCTTGCTGTGATTTATGTGTGACTGTACTTTAATCTCTCCTGATGGATTATATATATTATTTCCAGTCTTTCACTATTTTAGAGAATACTGCAGTAACATCCTTCTGCATGCACCTTTGCATATTTGTCTGTTTCTTCATGATAAATTTCTAGAAACCACAGTTCACATTAGTCATATTATTCAGACACAAACTTGTGTAAGTAAAGCAATATAGTTAGCTAATTCCTGTAGAAGGAAAGGAGGGAGATTTTAGATTGTGTGTGGTTTTGGATACAAGGTCATTAAACACATGAACTTTTCCTTGGTCAAGCTCTGTAGTTTTGTAATCACAGTTTTGTAGAATTAGCTCAGTGCACTGCATTCCAGTTCAGTGAATCCCTTCCAGTTGCTCTGTAAATAGTTGCTTCACTTGGCTCGAGTTCACTGTAAATGGATCTAATCAGGTTAAAGATGCCTAGAGTTTAGGTTATGCCTCCCAGCCCACAATAGTTATTTTCCCTTCAGCTATTTAATGAAACTATCAGGTATGGGGAGGGACTACCATTTATGTGTCAACCTGTGGGGCAAAGAGGAAAAATACTACTTTCCTGCTGAGAAATTGTTTGTGAGGAAACAAGCTGATGATGTCAAGCTGAATCTCTGAACTGGTTAGCTTCTCGCCCAAGGGGATCATTAGGAAGACAAGAGCCCTCTATGGCTTGGGTTGTCTATTCCCTTTAGTTGCTTGAACTTTGCTCTCTCTGCATCACCTCTGATAAGCCAGTGCTTTCAGAAGGCAATAGTAGCTTCTCCACACTCAAGCCCTAATTCAACCAGTGTGGTCATGCCTAAATTGGAGGATTATTTCTTCATCAGCATAAATTTAGAAACTCAGGGAATATGAGAGGCAGGAGAGCCATCAGAAGTCATCTGGTAGGATGGCCTCTTGCCTCTGGAATTCCTCTAGCAACAGCTCTGAGAGGTTATCATCTTTGAGTGGCTCTTGTTGGTCTTCAGACTAAAGCTTATGTTCCTAGTCTAGTGGTTAAATCCTTTGTGAATGAGATATAGATAACCTTTCTATCCATATTTCCTAGCTCCCCAAACATGCCCTGTAGTCTGGTCAATCTTCAACTTCTCTCTGTTGGATTATGCCATTTTCTCTGTCTATTAATGCCATTCTCTGCCTTAAATGTCATCACTTCATTGATATCTTTTTTTTTTGAACTATTGTGACATTTTGACTATCCATTTTTGGTGACTCTAATCATTTTCAATTCTATATTGTAATTTTCTATGTCTATCTTATATCTCCTACTGGAATCTAAATTCTTTAAGAGTAAGATTGATATGACTATAACTATTGTTTGTGTTCTCCCAATATCCAGGACATTGTCTATTATTCAATAAATGCTTATTATGGAGGTGGATACATAGACTAACCCAGTCTTCAGCTGTATCAGTTCAGTTCAGTTCAGTTGCTCAGTTGTGTCCAACTCTTTGCGACTCCATGAACCGCAGCACAACAGGCCTCCCTGTCCATCTCCAACTCCCGGAGTCCACCCAAACCCACGTCCATCGAGTCAGTGATGCCATCTAACCATCTCATCCTCTGTCGTCCCCTTCTCCTCCTGCCCTCAATCTTTCCCGGCATCAGGGTCTTTTCAAATGAGTCAGCTCTTCACATCAGGCAGCCAAAATATTGGAGTTTCAGCTTCAACATCAGTCCTTCCAGTGAACACCCAGGACTGATCTCCTTTAGGATGGACTGGTCGGATCTCCTTGCAGTCCAAGGGGCTCTCAAGAGTCTTCTCCAACACCACAGTTCAAAAGCATCAATTCTTCGGCGCTCAGCTTTCTTTCTAGTCCAACTCTCACATCCATAGATGACTACTGGAAAAACCACAGCCTTGACTAGACGGACCTTTGTTGGCAAAGTGATGTCTCTGCTTTTTAATATGCTGTCTAGGTTGGTCACATATACACACACATATTTAAATCTCCCCTTTCTATTTCTGCAACCTCCAAATAGTTATTAAGAAGTACTACCCTCCCTTAGCTATAGTGAAGGTATTATGGTAACCAGGGCAAATAGTCAGACAGTACACATATCAGTCCTGGGGAGAAACGTAACAAAGTCATGAAGTAGATGTGTGTTTTCTCTCTATTCATCTGATTCTGGGGTTGCACACAGTAATCTGGCATAACCGGAAGTCATCTTCTGGTGGGTAAGGAGAGCCCCATCCTTGAGCTTTGGGGCCTTTACGCTGAGTTTTTAAGGAAATATCAACTCATCTTTGCTGCAGTTGGGAGGCAGCCATAATACAATAGCATTATGAGCTGGCCCCAGCTACTTGCTTTTACTCAGTGTTTATTTTTGAGGGTAGAAGCATCAACCCCTATCCTCAAGTGACTAGCAGGCTAGAGTCCAGGCCTTGTGGTTGCAGCTATATGATCTAGCAAGCTATTGGCAGGATTTGCCATAGCAACATTTAGCCTGGGAAAGCTGGCATGATTGGGGTACTGGGGTCTAAGACTTGCTTTCATCGACCAGAATTAACTGACTTAAGCAATGGGCCATTGATGAGTTTCATGGAACTTCTCAGAAAGCTAACTTCTTTCCTGGGAGGCCTGCCCTCTAGGAATAAGTCTTGGGCATGCTAAGACTCTGTCTCAAGGAAAATTGTAGAAGTGCAGTAAAGAGAGACAGGTAGGTAGCTGGAGATTTGGTAATTGAGCCAAAATTCAACACCCCGGGGCCTCCTATCCCATCCCTCCAGTCTTACACATTCAGAGTCCAGGTTTGAATGCACATATTTTTATTTCATATCCACTGTTCTTTGCAACATCCTTTAGCTCTTTGTATGTTTTTATGCAAAATGGTTGTAGAACCTCTGGGTGTTGGGTATAGTATTTGTAAAAAAATATTTATTTTTAACTGGAGGATAATTGCTTTACAATATTGTGTTGGTTTCCGCCATACATCAACAAGAATGGGTGTAGTTTTATGAAAGGATTATTCTTTTCAGCAACAGTAGCTTTGCCTAAATAATTCCAAAATAAAGGTAAGATTTACTCTAGGCTCAAGAAGTTGACCTGCCCTCTTTGTTGGCTGTGAGAGAATCTTGAAGACATATGGACACTTTATTCATTTTATTCCATGTTAGAACTTCAATTTTATCACCTCTTTCAGTTTTCTGTTAGATGAATCAATTCTTGTCTTAAATTATGAATTAAAAATTTAAATGTTTCAGGCTGCACATCTTATGGATTTTCAGTTTTATTTCCCTTGTTGTTTGGTGTTTTACTTCCTGACATTTTTGGATAATCACTCATAAATTTGCCAAATTGTTTGTTGGGAGAATAACTATGTTCAGCCCTCCTATCTGCAGGTTCTGGATCAAATTCTACCAGCAGTTGGTTGAATCTATGGATGTGTCCAAGATATGGAGGGCCAACTAGTCTACATCATTTTACACAAGGGACTTGAGTATGCACAGATTTTGGTATTGTAGGGGTCCTGGAATCCTCAGGGGATACTGAAGAAAGAATTCTCTTATTAATTGTCAGTAGAGAGTTGCAAAATTGAATCCAAACTAAACTACACATTGGATGATATTCCTGAAACTGAAATATTTATGTCTTTTAAACATGTGTAATTGTGGAGGGAGGTACTGAAGTCATGCTTTTGGTTTAAACAATGTTTTTTATCCATAAAGAATAAAAGAATCTCCCTGAATCTCTGAGATTACTTTGGCCAGTTTACAGACACAGACTTACAGGGCAAAACTACCTTGGGAATACAATCTAAGAAAAATCACCTTTGTTGACAGTATTCTTTTTGCTTTGAATTTCTTTTCCTGTGATTATTGCCTGCTAAAATATTACTATCACTCTTCTCATCATCTCTACTACTAAATATATATATATATAATTAGTAGCTAGCAAGCACTTATGGGCCATTCATGGTGCCAAGTGATGTACATGCACACTCCCCTTTGTTTGTTGGTTTATTTTCCATTGCCTATTCTGTGCTGGCATTGTGGAGCAGCAAATAAGAAAGATGTGGTCTTAGCGCTCATGGTGCTTACATTCTATTAGGGGAGATAATAAAAATCAAGTAAACTGTAAGATAATGTCAGAGAGTAGTAAGTGGCATGAGAAATATGAAATAAGGTAATGTGATAGAGAGTGACTGGGAGTGTGTGTGAGGGAGGCAACTTTCAGATAGAGTTACCTCAGAAAGCCTTTCTAAAGAGAGGAGAAGGAGCCAGGTGTGTGGAGAGCTAGTGGAGAGAATTTCAAGGCAAAGGCCTAAGGCAGGAGTGAGCTATAACGACAACCCCCTGAAGTCACTACACTTTTCTGGGTGACCTGGTGAAGGAGTTTATCTGAGCCCCTATTTCCTTATCTTGTGAAGATAGAATTTTGAGCTCATTCATAATACTTTCCTTGAGTGATTACTATGTGCCAGATACTCTTTAGACTTGGGCTATATTGCTGTCCTCATAGAGCTCACGTTCAAGGTTAGGTGTTAAGTGCCTTGAAGACAATGAAAATAGAGCAAGGAGACAGAGTGAAGGAGACTGAGAGATGGGTTTTTAGGAGAGTCAGGGAGAGCCTCTCTCTGGAAGTGACACTTGAGTAGAAACTGTGATGAAAAGGAGAGAGGCAGCCTATGTGGCTGTTGGGGAGTAGGGTGGGAGTGTTTCTTGGGAAAGAACAAGCATCAACGGCTGTAAGGTTGGGAGTGAAAATGAAAGTCACTCAGTTGTGTCCAACTCTGCAACCTCATGAATTGTAGTCCATGGAATTTTCCAGGCCAGAATACTGGAGTGGGTAACCGTTCTCCCCTTCAGGGGATCGTCCCAACCCAGGGATCTAACACAGGTCTCCTGCATTGCGGGCAGATTCTTTACCAGTTGAGCCACTAGGAAAACCCAAGAATACTGGAGTGGGTAGCCTATCCCTTCTCCAGTGGATCTTCCCAATCCAGGAATTGAACCAGGATCTCCTGCATTACAGGCAGATTCTTTACCATCTGGGCTACCAGGGAAGGTTGAAAAGAGCTTGGAATATTCCAGGAAGGGGTGTGTGTGGTAAGACTTATGTCAGAAAGAAAAGAAAGAACTAGATTATGGAGGATGAGGTCATTCTCATTGTACTGAAAAGCTTCTTCAGGGTTTGGAGCAGGGACATTTGGGGAATAGTATTACGTACAATAGTGTTGGGAGAATTGAGAGATAAGGCCTAGCACAGTGCATGGTACATAGTGCTCAAAGACCTCTTGTCTCCATCTTTATCTCCTTGTTACTCTTCAGTTCCTCCTTCCCTATTCCTTCCCTTCCTCCCTCCTTTGTATCCTGTACTGTTCAAATACATCTCAGAAGAGGATGCTTTAATTTGCTGTTACCTGTTTCCTTGTCATCTTCATGCTACACTATAAGTTCCTTGAGGACAAAAAAGGCACCTCTTGCTTCTTTGTAAATGCTGTATCACCAAAGTGCCTCAAAAATTGGAGGAATGCAACAAAATGTATTGAACGGGCATTCTAAAGTTCAGCTCCAGGGGAATGGCCTTGATGCTTGGGAATTAAGATGTATATTTGGACTGGCAGGACTTTCTTGTTTGCACTGTAGAATCCCGGGTTTGGTCACAGCAAAAACACCAGTTTTGCTGCAGCAGTACTGTACTGTTGTTCATGAAACAGGTTGCAAATAGTTTGGAGCTAGGTCCCAATTCCAGTGGGGCTTGGGCAATCACTTAATCTTTGTGAAGCCCAGTTTTCTCATCTGTACAACTGAGATAGTAATCCGTAAGATTATCGGGGGATTGAATGAGATCATGTGTATAAAATGTTAAGTACAGTAGCACAGTAGATAGCTCCAAGTGATCAATAAATATTATCTAGTATTGAAGGTTCTGTCCTGATTTCCTGCCCTTCCCCCAAAACAATTCCAGAGTTAGCCCAGAAGCTGTGGAGAAGGGGAGGAGCTTATCCCTCTTTTGTGGAAATGGTACATTTTACCTCCTTAGTATAATGAGCTTGTTGCAGGGCAGAAAGTCAAGTAACTTAGTGCTTGCCTCTCCTGTTTGGCCTTATCTTCCTATTTGTGCCAGTTTTACCTTAGCTTTTTGAGCATGAAGAACTTGTTTTATTTATCTTGATGGCAAAGAGAAAGTAACTTGCCTAAATGCACACCTCTAACCAGGGGCAGAGCTAGGCTTTGAATAAAGGTCTGGCTCATTCAGGAGCTCAGGAAATGGAAGAAAACAAGCTCTCCTATGGGGCAGGAAGTAGAATCTGGGGACTCTACCACTGACCTTGTCATCTGGGGGAAGTGTGTATACCCCTCTCTCAGAAGGATTGACCACCTTCCTGGTTCCCATTTCAGTGCCTTTTCCCTTGACTTTCTCCCACTTAATTTTCCACACGTACCAGTCGAAGGTTTAGTAATAGCCTCTGACTCTGTACTGCATTTTTATACCTAAGGGATGATGCACATGCCTCAGGGTCTTACAGCTGACCTGGTTCTGTCAGATGACCTTTGTGCTGAAAGAGTTCTGTGATTATCCTAGGCACCAATCTCTATCAATACTTGATAAAGCCACTTAACATTGCAAAGTAGTCACTGGAGTGTGTTTAGTTCAGCCGGGGAGATAACCTTACATTTCAGAATCCTTTGCTCTCCTTTGAGTCCTTTCATATACACCCCTCCCTCAGCTTTAACTTTTTTCTTTCATCAGCTCCCTTCTGCTTGTAGTCCCATCTGTCCTTCCTTTTGTTGGTTTTGTCTCCAGTGGGAACAGGAAGATAGGAAAACATACATCTGAAAAACAGGTTTGTGTCTGGGAGAGATTAGAGGATCATTTATTCCTTTTCTTGTCCTTTCCTTAACAGCATGATCAAATCTTGGTTCTTTGCTGATAACTTTTCCAGACTGCCAATTAAAAGGTTGGATAATGAGCATTTAGTGTTCTGGTGATTAAGCCCTCCCCCACCTCACAGGTCAGTGCCACCTGAATTAATTGGCACCTTCTCAGCTGGAGTTCAGTTCTCACGTGTCTTAGGCTACAAAGAATGGCATTCAGAGAGCTCTATAATCCATCATCATGCAGTTTTCCCAGCCCTTCCTCCCTCTAACTATACCACTCATCTCTTGATGGAGTGATTTACCCTCTGTCACTCTCAGGCTGTGTGATTTGCATCCCCATGCACTCTTGTTCCTTTTCCCCTCTGCTGGAATGGGGTGGCTGTGGCCATAGAATCAGGAAACAGTCTGCACTGAAATCATTGCTGCCAGCTCTGCGATGCTCGTTGCAGAGTTTAACTTGAGCTTTGTACTTCAGCTTTCTCACCTATAAGAAGAGATCATAATAGCTTACCACCTCACTGGATAGTTGTGAAGATGAAATAAGATAGCATAAAGGGTTTAGCAGAGTACATGGCCCTTAGTAAATGCTCATTAACTATTAGCTCTGTAATTTCCCCCTTAAACCTATTGAAATCTCACTGCTTTTTTAAGGAATTCCACTGAAAATACACTTTTCCTTCCTATATAAGTTTTTTTTTTTTTTTTTTTTTTTAACTACCTTCTAGTTCAAGGTGACCTCATTCTTCTAGTGTTTTTATTTTGTGACTTGTGTTAGAATTATCTAGTTGATCTGAGATTATGTTAGAAGTCCTGACTATAGGTGAAACGCCTTTGGAGACAGAGACCTGAGCTTCTAGCACAGAGCCAAAGCGTATCACTATAGAATGGAATTTTCTGTCCCTGAGTTACGGGAGTTTTATTCTGTTGATGTTGGATTCTTAAATGTTCTGTTGATTTAATGAGTGGTCATTACTCACTATGCCAAGATACTGGTGTCCTGGATGTGTTGCTTCCAAGAGTTTAGTCAGTGTACACTGCTAAGCCTGCCACATGGAGTCTGGTTTAAATCAAGGGCTGGGCTATTTAGCAAGTACTGGTAAGGCATGTTTGGATCACTAAGGTAATTTGCCTTTGGCATACTATAATGCAGGATGTTTTGAAAAACCTTTAGGGTAAATCACAATATCATCTATGTGCATCTGCAGTTAAGGTCTATAAAGAGAAGTTTGGTTTCTGATTTATAGTAGCAATATTATCAGACTTTTTTAGCTACAAGAAATTTCACGTATGTTTTACTTAACAAATACTCATAATTAGGTCAGAAATCAGAAAAGTGTGCTTCTATTTGCATAGAATGACATTAATTCTGCATTCTCTCCGAACAAGGTTGAGAGGATTAATCACTTATTCATGCAAAACCTACTCACATGAATCATTTATTTATCTTGTTCTGCTAATTTTGCAGAGCTCATTTTTACATGCCTCAGGTTGCAGATAAAGTGATAACTCAGAAGGTGATTTACCTTTACAATAAAGACATGATGGTCATGTAAACAGGATGTTTCCTATAGGAAATCAATGGGTAACCATGGAAATGACTCTACAATGGGAAATTCTGTTTCCTTATGAACAGTCATCAGAAAGATCAATTGTAAGATGAAAGGGATTTGCCAGGGCCCGTACCTTTCACAAAGGCTCTCAGTCTATGAAAAGAGAAAACATGCACACCATTGCTTGTTAGGAATTATCTTAAGCTATGATTAAGAACGAACATCATTTTTACATTCTAAAGTTTGGTCCTGAATTTCTTGAGTACTCTTCTTAGAGGTCTAGTAAGAAACTTACATGTAATGGTAAGAAGAACAGTCCCGAGTACAGGGTGCTTGAATTCTTGACCCAGCCTAACTTCAAGCAGCAGTGAGATCTTTGACAAGATTCTTGGACCTCAGTTTCTTCATCTGTATAATGAGTGGGTGGGACTAGCTCAGGGATGGCAAGAATGTTGCCTGTGTTCTATCATCTGACTCTCCCTTCCTTGGAAGATATTGCTAGTCAGTTATGGCACTCTTTCTCTCTAAGCCTAGACAGGGTCTCAGAATCCTTATTAATACATTTCTTCTGGCAGATGCCTCCTACATGTCAGATTTGTTTGTCATGCAGAAGACAAACATTTGCCTCTGTTTGACTTTTAGGGCTTTGACATCAGTCCTGATATTATGAGAATTTGAAAACTAGCTACAAGTATAGGATATCTGTTAGACTTGAACACAGAATCCAAATAACAGCAATTAGAAGTAGAAATTATATTATCTGTATTAAGCCAAAGCAATCATTGGATCTCAGTAATGAATCAAATATTTATTTAAATGAAAATGGTACTTTGAAATCACTGATTAAAGTGAGGTGGTATTTGTATCACTTGGAGCAGCTGTCTACTTTTATTATCAGCTCAGAGATACAATTCAAATGGCAAATTTATTTGCTATTTATATTCCTACTCCTTTGTCAACAGTAGAGGGCAGCACTGTTATTTTCAAATGTCTTCCTGGGGAGCCATTTGTGTATATAGACCTGCTTAGTACACAGTGGATCCATAGATATGGGCTGTGTTGGATTGCAATGGAAGAGTACATTCACATGTCAAAAGAGCCATCTTAATCATATCTCCTAGATTCGAACTGCCCTTTTTAGGCTTTCAGAAGTTACCGTTACCATCCTTGTATTTACATATTTTAGCATTTCATACTGATTCTTTTTATTGTAGCCTCGCTGTTGTTTTTTCCTCCTCTCTGTTGCTTGTCTTACCTGAGAGGCAGTGTTGTTTAGGCCAGAAGAACATAGCTTTCAACTTCTGGAGGTGTAGACTTGATTCCTGGCTCTCCCCTGTTAAATCCGACTCTGAGCCTCTCAGGCTCAGACTGGGCTGAGACTGGGACCAGGGTTCTCCATCGTATACGGAACCTTCCCTTCCGTCTCGCAGGGTTGTTGTGAACATCAAATATAATCAGTACCTGTGAAAGCAGTCTTAAATATAAGTTTTAAAAATAATCATTGATCTCTCACATGCTATCATCATTAATATGAATCTAGCTTTTAATTTGAATTATAAACAAGTTTTAGAATTTCTCTCTGAATTATAGGATGGTAACTGTACGTGGGTTGTCTTGGCAGCACAGCATACTGACCCATCCCGGGCACGCAGGGAGCAGGAGGGCAGGAATGGTGTAACTCTAAGGGCTGAACCCCGAGAGGGTGTGCTGAGGATGCACAGTGTCACTATGCGTGTTTATTTTATCCTGAATAAAGGCTAATAGTCATATCTCAGACCTATCACACCTAACATCTCTTTCCAAGGCACACATGGTAATACCCACTTTACTTTCAAAGATAATTTGTAGATAGTAATATCTAGCTGCACATATCATTTCACACAGAGAAATTAATATAATACCCTAATTAAATGTAAAGGATTAGCAAATGTAATTTGAAATAAAATAATATATATTTCAGTATGTAATTACATGGGCCTGGTTGTACTGAAAGACATAATGAAGCAGTCACATGTTTGTACCGACATGGAGAACAGAAACCACAAACACAAATGAATAAACTTCTTACTTGTGACTCATCTACCAAGAATGTCATTGCATTATAGGTGAAGTGATTTTTGCAGCAACAGACAATTCTTGGTAAAGGTCCTAGCTAGATGGTATAGTCTCCATTTCATTTACAAGCTAGAATGTAAATGAAAATTTGTTAGCTTTTAGGGCTTGTTGCAAAATATACTTTGAGGTTATATGTAAAACAAAGTTAGCATCTAGCCTCAGATAGTATCAATGAGATTTTCCCCCTGCATGAATGTTCACAGAGACACACTACAACTAATCCTTGTATGAGGCTGTCCAATATGTTGTGAGATGTCTATTTTCAATGGCCCCCACATTCTAAATGCTCGTAAAAGCAGGGTGATGATGTCAGAGAAGGCAGCTTCTACTGTGACAACCAAATACATCATCAGCAGTTTCTAAACACCCCATCGGAGGCAGAACCATTACATCTGAGAATCATCTAGCAGCTTGGGCACACCAAGAGCAAAAGAAGCCCAGCCCCTAAGGAGATGTAAAGAAGGTTAGAAGCCAGCCCTGAAGTGGACCAGTGCACCATTCTGCAATGGCTGGGCAGAAGGCCAGTGCCCGCTCCAAGAAGGCTAGGGTTCCAGCAAGAGTTTTGGTAGAGAACAGGAAGCCCAGACAGAGGTCCAGTTGAATGGATTAATCTGGTGGGGTGGAGGGGGGTTGAGGGGTAGGGTGCAGTTCAACAGACATGCAGCCGCCCTGGGCTCACAAATTACTGAAGCCCAGCATAATGGCTGCAGGATTAATTCCAGACTCACCTGTTTGTAGGGCCAAGCATGGGGGTCTTGATCAGCCTTGGTTCACAGTTACTCAGGTACCCCATAGGGCTGGGGTCACAGACAAAAGGCATGTGGAGTCTTCCCTGAAAACCTCTAGAGAAAGCAGGGAGTGTTTCCTAGAAACATTAGAAGAAAGTTGCACTTCAAATTGTAAAATAGTGATCTACTACATAGGAGTGATCTCTCACATGTATAAAGGCATTTCATAGTTATACATTTATCTTAAAGCATTCATGCCTCATCTTGCCCAGTGGTTTAATATTGTCCTGGACCATTTATTATTAGCCACCTAGATGGGTTCACTCACACTGAGGTGGTAGGAGCTTCACATGTTATTTTCCAGGGGCACTGGTGTTGAGAAGAAAAGACCAGTGTTTATTGTAGTGGATTGAGTTGAGTTTCCATATTGTCTATGTTTTAGAGTCACTTGGAGAGATTTAAAAATATATATAGATGCCCAGGGCCCTCCTCAGGGTATTTAGATTCAGAAGATTTGATTATAGGATATGCATTTTTAAAAAATCCCACAGTGATCCTTTCAGCAATAGAGGCTAAGAACAACTTTCATTTTTTTTTTTTTGGCAAAATATGTTTTTTTATTAGTAGATTTTAAATAATTTCAAACCAGAGACTTCACAATTTTAAAGTAAATTAAGTTTTAGTGATATCCTTCATATTTTGTCTTTTAGAAGTCTGGTATGATGTAACAAAAATAATATATACAGTCTCTTAAGTACACTCCTATTGTAATAAAGAACAAGGGATTAGAATTTTTAGGAGTAATTTTGTAGGCTTTGGGACTTCCCTTGTTGTTGTTTAGTTGCTAAGTCGAGTCCAACTCTTCAGGTTCCTCTGTTCATGAGCTTTTCCAGGCAAGAATACTGGAGTGGATTGCCATTTCCTTCTCCATGGAAGAACAAGTTTCTTAATGCATAGATTATTTTTTCCATATTAGAATATAAGCATCTTCAACTAGAAATTCAGTTAGCACACTCAGTAACACCTAAGTGCTAATGACAGAGTTCTTAGTAAATATTTGTTGAATGTTTGATTAATGTATTGCATTGTGGCTCATGTATGTGCAAGTGTGTGTGTATGTATGCAGTGTTGGAAATTTAGATTTGATCCTAATCTTCCTTCCCCTCTGTCTTCCTTCCTTCCTCCCTCCCTCCCTTCTCCCCTTCCTCCCTCTGTCCTCCTAGTCATCTGCCTGTCTATCTATCTAGATATCTCAAACTGAACGGTGTGCCCCTACTCTAAATTCGTATGTTGAAGACTTAACCTCCAGTGTGACTGTATTTACATATAGCTTCTTTGAGGAGGTGGTTAAGGTTGAATGAAATAATAAGGGTGAGGCCCTAATCCCACGGGACTGGTATCTTTATAAGAAGAGGAAAAGACACAGGAGTGAGCACAGAGGAAAGGCCATGTGGGACATAGTGAGAAGGTAGCCACCTGCAAGCCAGGGAGAGTAGCCTCACAAGACACCAACCCTTGGACACCTTCATCTTAAACTTCCAGTCTCCAAGACTGTGAGAAAACAAACTTCTGTTTCTTAGGCCTCCCAGTCTGTAAAGTCTGAGCAGATTAGCACGCTATCTGTTATCTACCTGTCACTCCTCTCTTACTGGTGTGTGGCATTTTACCTGGCAGGTAGTAGCTTCTTTCCCATTAACTCAAAGACATCCCAGGAATGACCAAGTTTTTGAAATTATTATTAATAGCAATTCCAGGCACTACTGTTTCTGCTATTACATTGCAAAGAGAAGAGGGTTATGTAAAAGGTTGGACATCCTGGGTCTTTTTCCATTTTGAGCAGCAAAGCAGTTTAATAACACAACTGCTGACATCAGGTGCTGCTAATGAGATGTTTCTTTAACCCCAGGACTGAGTAGCTTGAGCAGGTCAAAGGAGAGGCAATGTCTGCGGGCATTTTGGCACATAATAAAGTTTAATAAGATCTTCACTTTTAGGAGTGGCGGCTGTGCTTCACCCTAATGCATGAGAATAACACATTGAGACAAGGAGGCTGAGAAGATGAGGTTTTGTGCAGCATTAATTTTCATTTACTATCTGATTGCATTTTTTGTCAATAGCCTCATTTCCTCTCATTTTCACACTTAGCAAAGAGTTTAACACCTTTCTAATGATTACATGCCCTGTGATGAAAGAAAAACCAGATAGTCATTTTCTCCCCCTTACACTTGTGTTTAACATATCTAAATTATACATGAAGATCTACCTTTGCCAGCTACCCTTTATGGGTTCTAAGGATCTAACAAGATCTGAGTTTATGACTCTGTCTAGGCAGAGTTTTAAATCAATGCCAAAGCAGTTGCATGTGAAAAATCTTTGGATAACAGTTAGGACTTCATTTGAATGGAAATGTTTCCCTGGGGGTTTCAAATCTGAAAATTATTCTTCCACTTATGAGCTATAAATGTGCCTACTTCCCTTGAGGACTTGTCTTATGCATGTTTTTTCTCTATCACCCTTAGCACCTAGATTTTCATCTAAAAAGCCATTCATTCTTTCACATCTATCAAACATACAATTATCTAAAGTTCTGCTGTCTTTGAGACCTTCAGCAGACTTGTTAAGAAGATGGACATATATGTATACAAATAAATAAAATGTTCTTTAGCAAGAGGTCTAGAGATCGGAACATACAGAAAGGAATAATAAACTCTCCTCAGAGTTTGCAGAAGTGGTAATGTTCAAGATCTGCCAGGAAGGACAGCGGGGCATAGGTATGGAGGTAAAGAGGAAGGCCTTTCCTGACAGTGAGCCTGGCTTGGATAAAAGCAAGTGGGACATGGTCATGCCCTTTAGAAGGCCTATGGAAGGTAGAAATAACTTACATGGCACAGCTGATGTTTTATCTTATTAGGTTTGTGTATAAGCAAAGACTGTCTTGCTCATAATGTGGAATGTTCATGCTTCATTTGTGCTGTTTTTCACACATGCCATTCACACCCATGCCTTTTTTCTCATGGTCTCTTCTGCCTGGAAAAACTACTACCCATCCTTTGGGGCTTAACCCCTGTGTAAAAACTTCCCTGGGCTTCCCAGGTAGCTCAGGGCTAAAAAAAATCTGCCTGCCAATGCAGGAGATACAGGTTTGATCCCTTGTTTGAGAAGATCCCCTAGTGGAGGAAATGGCAACCCACTCCAGTATTCTTGTTTGGGAAATCCCATGGACAGAGGAGCCTGGTGGGCTACAGTTCATGGGGTCACAAAAGAGCTGGACGTGACTTCATAACCAAATGACAACAAAAACTTCTTCCCTCTTTCTCTGTAGAATGTATTGCTCTCTCTTCCCTGTTCACTTTGCTGATTTTGCTGTGCAGTTCATTGTTTATGTTAAGTTTTCCTTGCTGGATTATGAGTTTTTCATGTGCTAAGACTATGTACTGTTTTCTTTTTGTAGACTTACTATCTGTTATACTGCCTCACAAACACTGTGCTTAAGAAATGTACAATGGATACGTGCGTGTGTGCTAAGTTGCTCCAGTCATGTCCAACAATGGATATAGGAATGACAACTAATGCTCCAAGCAGAATCGTTGTTAGAGGCGGAGCAGCTTGGTGCAGTGGGAAGAGGTTTGATGAGAATACTGGAAACTGAAATCTAACTTCATGTTGCTTCTTGGTGCTAATCAGTTGTTTGCCAAAAGGTCCACCTTTTACCCTTCTGGGGCTTCTTTTATAGAGCAATATCTTATCAGCTTAAAGCCAGCAGAATGAAACAGTCTCTTGAGGTTCCTTCTAACAGTTGTGATTTTAAAATATATCTGATGAGTTGATCTTGTATTTACTCACATTTTCTTCATTTTCTTTTGAAGTGGCAGGAGATTTTTATTATTTGTCTACTTAGCTGCTCTTATCAATAATACATGAAGGGGTTTTTATCTTTAGGTGTTAGTGAGGGAAGCTGAAATCCTGACTTTATGCTCTGAATAGTCATAGAGTCAGAAGGAATGTCTTTAATTCATTTCAAGTTAATTTTTGTGAGTGGTATAAGATAAAGGTCCGATTTCATTTTTTTTTTACATGTGAATATCCAATTATCTCAGTATCATTTATCAAAGAGACTATCTTTTCTCCATTGAATATTCTTGCTCTTGTCAAATATTAGTAGGCTATATATTTGTAGACTAATCTCTTGTGTTCCATAGGTCTATTTTGGCTCTTTTTATGCCAGAACCATACTGTTTTTATTACCATGTCTTTATAGTATATCTTGAAATCAAGGATTATGATGCCTCACACTTTGTTCTTCTTTCTTAAGATTTCTTTAGCTATTCAGCTTTTCTGAATTTTTCTAAATTTCTAAATTTAGCTATTTAGCTTTTCTGATTTCATATAAGTTGTAGGAGTGTTTTTATATTTCTATAAAAATAAATGCCATTGGCTCATGAGGAGCACTCGTTTTTCCCCAGGAACTTCATATTTTCTACAGAAACACAAAGTAGTAGAATATTAGAGACCCTGTTGTTTTTTCTTTGCAGTATTAAAATCTAGTCCTCTTAGATTTGACAATTATTCCAAATTCCTCCTCTTGTGCCCTCTCTGTGGGCTTGCAGTACATGTGGAAATCAAGCCTCAGGAATATTTTCCCAAGTTAGATATGCAGACTCAACTCTTTCCTGGATCCCATGTAGGAGGTACTAGGTGTAAGCTCTATAGGGACTCAAAGAAAATGTCCATAAAGGCTGCAGTGACCAGGGGAAATTCCTTATTGGAGGTGAATCTAGAGGAGAGTTTTAAAAATGACTAGGATTAAACATCTGGGCTGTTCTAAAGGACATTTGAGTGGGAGAATGCTCATGCAAGATGTCAGGAGAGAAGAAATTGTATTTACCAGAATGTGAGAAAGTGAGGCTGACAGCAGATCCATGCTATGTGCACGGAGATTATTTAACCTTTTCTTTTGTTGCTTACGCCCCACAGCTGCTCCATGTAATGTACTATTTACAAGGCCAACGCTGAGCATCTCCAGATGTGACAGCTCTTACACTAGCTGCTTTTCCCAGGCACATCTTGGCAGTAAACGCCTCAGAAGTAGCAGCTTCCCCTGAATGTTTCTTTTGCAGGAAGGCTAGCTAGCTGCCCACTCAGCACTCTAGTTGTTACTGAGGCAGGTGTTTAGGTTTCTCTTTCTTGTGATTTTGTTGTTGTTGGTTGCAGATGTCAGAAATTCAAAATAGCTCAGATATCAAGGGGAATTTATTAGTATAACCAACTATTCAGCTTAGGTTTTAGGAGTAACTTGATTAACAAACACAAAGATTGCTTTTTCTTTTAGTCTTATAACTCTTCATTCATTTTGTCTACTCACTCAGAGTCTGGCTGTGTTGATGTCCCTGGAAGCTTCAGCCATTCTTTCTTAAAAGGTCCAAATAGGACTTTTCCTTCCCAGTCAATTTGAAAAAGTTTCCTGGGTCTGTGTCTCACAGGACTGAATTGTATCTCTTGACCTATTTGAAACCAATTACTGGGGCATAACAGAAAAGGTACTCTGATTGGTCAAGCCCAAACCATAATCTTACTCTTGAAAGAAGAGATGAAGTACATTTGCTCCAACCATACATACTGAGCCCACACCAACTGTGGTCCACAAAAGGAAAATTGGGTGATGTAAGCAGAAAGAGAAAAATATATGTTTGGTGGTAAAAATAAAAGCAAAAACAAAATACCTGACTGCACTCTAGTGAGTCTCTGAATAGCTTCATTGGCCCAAAGGACTGTGTTTTCTTTGGAAGTCACTTCGGCTTTGCCTGGATTACCTGGCAGATCCTGTAGCTGCACTGCCCCTCAACGGGTGTGCCTGCCTCACATGGCCATTGTAGACATCCTGGAACTCACTGAGAAGGTTGAAGTGTCGCTTTGATCTCAACTGAGGAAGTGTTGAATACTCTGGGTGTGCACTGGCTGTTGTGAGTTGAAAAAGAGAATGAGTTTATAATCTGACTTGACTTTGTTGGAAGTGAAGAAGCAAAGCTGCTTAACCCAAACATTCAGAGGCATTTCTGTCAGATGCAGGAGAGCATAGTGATTAAGAACATTGGCCTCTGAGGTCAGACTGCCTGTGTTTGAACCTGGTTTCTTAATCTCAGTAAGCCTGCATTTTCTACCTCTACAAAGGGGTGTCCTGAGGGTTCAGAGAAATTATACATGTGAAGTACTTGGCACAGTGCACGGCACATACTCTGGTATGTCTTGAATGTGATACATGTGAACAAATGCTCTTTGCCCCAGCACAAAATGTCACAACAGCTGGAGCTCAAGAGAGTCTGTCTATCCAGAGACTGACAAAGTACAAGGCATATTTTCTCTTATCGGATAGGAAGTCCTTTCTTTCATCTCCATTTTATTTTCTGAGGAGCAAGCAAGTCTGACTAGAATCTTTCATATGTGCTCTGACAGCTAACGGTTTCTGGAAGTCACTGTCACTGCCCCTTTTCCCTCCTTCACCAGCGAGTCCCCGAGTCCTACCTATTCTGTCTCTGAAATACTTCTTGATCTGACCTCCCTCTTCACTCCACTCGGCTCTGCTCTCTCTCTCACCCTCCTCTCTCCAGCCTGGTTAACTCAGGAATCTCTAACTCGTTTTTCCTTTTTCTAGTCACTTCATCAGTCTGCTCCGTCCCTTGGCATTTTCTCTTGCCTACAGCACAGTGCCCTGACTCCTTAGCAAGGCAGGCGCGATTTACAGTCCTTCTCGGTCTGACTCCAGCCTGCCCTTCCATCTGCAAGAATCTCCTCCATAAAACATCTACTTGTGCCACAGCTGCTGATGTCACACTTCTCTGAACATCCCCAGGCCCCAGCAACCCTGAAGGCTTTTGCCCATGCTGTTCTCATTGCCTGCCTGCCCTCACCTCTGCTCTCCTTGACTAACTTCTGCTTATCTTCTGAAGGTCAGCTTTTCTCCCCTGGGTCCCTGGCCTTGTACTTTCATTGCTAGATGTACATGCTATTACTGCAGCATTTAGCACACTATTTAACAATTGTCTGCATACCTATCTCTACTCTTCTATGCACCATAAGTTCCTGGAAGAAAAGGGACATGAATTTTTCATTTTTGTATACCCTGAGCCTAGAAAAGAGCATATTTCCTACAATGACTATCTCCCCTTCAGGGGTAACTCTGGAAGCATGAAACATAGTACTATGCACTTCTCTTATATGTAGCACCATTTTGTGTAGTACTTAGGAATTTTTCAATATATTTTAAATTACAGGGTAACAAATACGAAAATTCATTCTTATTATTAAAAAAAATTAATTCCCTTAACCAGAGTAAATCACTGTTATTAGCTTGATGAGTACTCAAGATTTTTCAAAATTATTTACTTTTAATAATAGCTTTATTGAGTTAAAATTCACATACCATAAAATTCACTCTTTTAGAATGACCAACTCAGTGGCTCTTAGCATTTTCCCAGAGTTGTACGACCATCACCATTATCTAATTTTAGAACATTACAAACACCGTATTAGTAAGTCCAACCCCTGGCAACCACTAATCTGCTTTCTGTCTCTATGGATTTGCCTACTCTGGATATTTCACATAAATGTAATGACACAATAAACCTTTTGTGTCTGACTTCTATCATTGAGAATAATGTTCTCAAGATTCATCCTTTTTGTAACATATGTTAGTACTTCATTCTTTTTTATGAGAGAATAATTTTCTATTTATGTTTATACCATGTTTTGTTTATCTGTTCATCATTTGGTAGACATTGGGTTGTTTCCACTTTTTGGGTTTTGTGAATAATATTTCATGAACATCTCTGTACAAGTTTTTATGTAGACTTATGTTTTCATTTTTCTTGGATATGTACCTAGTAGTAGAACTGCTAGATAATATGGTAACTCCATGTTTAACTTCTAGAGGAACTGCTAAACTGTTTTCCATAGCAGCTGTCCCATTTCACATATTCCTCAGGAATGTGTGAAGATACTGACTTCTCTACATCCTTTTCAACACTTATTCTTGTCTGTCTTTTTTATCATAGCCATTGTTGTGAGTATGTCATGATACCTCATTGTGATTTTGACTTTTATTTCCATAAAGACTATTGATCTTGAAAATCTTTCATGCATTTATTGCCATATTTGTTAACTCTTTGGAGAAACATCTATTCCAATCCTTTGTCTAAAATTTTTAAATTGGTCCTTTTATTGAGTTATAAGCATTCTTTGTATATTGAATATGAGTACCTATATAATATAAATATAAGCATCACTGACTCAATGAACATGAGTTTGAGCATAATGAAGGACAAGGAAGCATGGAGTGCTGTAGTCCATGGGGTTGTAAACAGTTGGACATGACTTAATGGCTAAACAACAAAAATAAATACCTTATTAGATATTTTATTTATAAATATTTTCTTCACAACCTTCTTATGTACATGTAAACAAATGTGCTTTTTGGTCATGTGTTTGTATATGTAAGTATTTTTTAAATGTTTCTATTTTTTGTACATGTGGGATTATATTGTTTGTATTGTCATGTAGATATCTTCCTGGGCCATTGTACATGTGAATCTACTTCATTATTTTCAACTTTTGTGCAGATGAACATGTAGCCATTCCCATGATGATGGGCATTTTAGTGAATCTCAGTATCTTTACTATTATAGACAGTGCTATGGTGAGCATCCTTGTAAAAGTCATTTGCTGCATATGTGCAAGTATCTCTCTAGGATATCTTGAAGAGGAATCACTGAGTTTTAGGGTATCTGCATTTTATATTTTAATACATGCTATCCAAATGTCTGTACAAATATATTCTCATGGTAACAAGTGTATGAGAATACCATTTGCTTGCATTCTAACCAAGATTGAAATTTCAGCATTCTTGCCTAGCTGATAAGCAAAAATGGTACCTCATTGTTGTTTTAACTTCTGAGAAATAGTTTCAACATCATGATTTTTATAATTTCCACTATTTGGTATTCAGAGTATAACCTGCCTTTCATCTAATTCTGCAGATCTTTCCTTCACATGGGAATCCCTATATGACATGGAAAGGAAATGATAAATGGACTGGAAGAGTCTGGATTTATATTCAAGCTGTTATGCATGGTGAGGCCAACTTGAGAAAAACATGGCTCTTGAAAGGCTTTTCATTGTTTGGGGCTAACCAGAGTTTTTGCCACAGTCCAGAGACTTTTAACTTCACAAAGATGTGGCATTTTATTTTCATAAAGCTATTATTGACAATGCTCCCTTTTCGAGTGTCTTTTCAAAAGCCTCTTTTGTCAGCAGAGTGCTTTTATTAGCTAATGTAACCTTGCTGCACTCCATGTTCACAGACAGAAAAGAAGTGTCCTTGGGTACTGAATATGGAAAGTATGCAAGAACTCTCAAGGGCAAAGTTTGTTCAACTTTTTGAGGCTACGTTTGTCCCTCTATGTTGTATGTTAACTAAAAATAATATAGTTTTCCAATGTCAATGTCCAGAAGGTAAAGATTTACAGATTATATATCTTTAAACTGACAGTTGTATAAAAATAAAACACAGAGGATTAATATGTAGAGGTCTCGTAAAAGTGTGGGCTTAACTGTGAGCATAATAACTTGGATAGGCTCACCTGAAGGTCTGTGGTCTGATTTCCTGAAAATGGGGAGTCAGGCAAGAAATCTAGGAGTGAGAATAGTAGTCTTAGCTGTGAAATGGGGTTGCTAGTGGATGAGGGCTCACTTTGGACCCTTACTAATAACTGAGCGGCACCAATAGACTGGAGGATCATGGGGCAGACATGCAGACTGTGGGCTCTGGGCACAAGTCAGGGGGGAGTCGATGGTGTGGTTCCCTCAGTCCTTTGATATAAGACCTCAGTCAGTAATGGGGGAAACAGGGGTTAGGGGCTTAGACAGATGTCAGGACATTGGAAAATATTGGAATTCTGGGACAGGTCCACTGCAGTGTGGGAACTGATGTGCTGTGAGACAGAGAGCCCTTGGACCTCAGCCAACATGGTAGGAAGGGAGAAAGTTGCATCTCCAAGGAAGTCTGTACAGTACTTCAACTGAATGACTAATTCAGTTGAAATTAACCACCAGAATCAAAAACCACGAACAGTTGACGTGGGGCAGCTGATGCCTCTTCTGCTCTGTTAGGGACTGTCTCACAAACTGAGGAGGGCACCTAATGGACTTGATGTTTAGAATAAGGAGTCACCAGGGGAGGCAGGAAGGATGTTCTGACAGCACTGTCCCTGAGTCCCCTGATATCAAACAGATTTTCTCTCATCTTTGCTGGGAACCAGTATGTAGTAGTGCTTGATATCTATTAGACTCCAATTCAATTTTGAAGTCCATAATTCAGTGAGGATAGATATTAAAAGGGTTCCTTTTTCATCAAAAGGGTAATTACCTAGTTTATCAGTATGTTAGAAGGATGAGAGCTTATGGATTTTTCATAAAATCATAAGTTCGTAAGGGGCTGGGTGAAGTCATTTTGTTCTGTCTTCAAGCCGGGCTGAATTTAATTCACCCTTGATGGATGGGGCACTGTTTAACAAGAATCTCTAGGGAGAAAGGGTTGACAACCATTAGTAATTTAACAATTTTCAATTGTGACATTCCTTCTGTCTTAGTGAATACTTTGGCATAGAATGGAAGCACATAACCTTTTGTATTCTCTTTGGGAAGAGAGAAAAGTGTCTTTCATTTTCATTAATTTAAACACTTATTTAGTACCTACCATTGCTCTATGTGGGTGATACAGTGGTGAAGCAGTAGGAAAGATAGATTTGATTCTTGTTGGTATTTACTTGAGAGACACATGATGGATAATAACCAATAACCAAATAAATATGTGATTACAAATGGTAGTAGGTGTTACGAAGAAACAGTTAAGGAACTGCTATAGAGAAGAGCAGGAAAAAGCTTGTGCCTAGTTTGATTGGTGATTAGAAAAGGCATATATATATATATATATATATACACATATATACATTATATATATGTGTATATATATATATAAGTGGCACTAACTACAAGCCCTGTGGTATGCTAGGAACCAGCTTTTTAGAACTGGAGAAAAGAACATACTTGACAGAGGGAGTGGCATGTGCAGAGGTTCTCAAGGAGAAAGAATGTGTTGTATTTGAGAAATTTGAGGTTATTTTGGCTAGAGCAGAGTTTTCAAGGGAGAAGATGGCATGCAATGAGGTTGGATAATGAAATAAAGGGCCAAATAATGTCTGAACTTGTGGACAATATGAAGGTTTTTATTTTATTCTAAATGGAATGTTTCCAAAAGACCACCCTGGATGCTGTGTGGCAAATAAATTAGAAGTGGGAATATCAGAACAGAGAGACGAGTGAGGAAATAGTCCAGGAGGGAAATGTTGGAAACTTAGACTGTATAGGTGGCAGTAAAAATGTACAGACATTTTCGAGATGTACTTCTCATTGGTGGGTTTGATATAGAGTAAAGTAAAGGAGAGATACAAAATTTAAGCTGCCATCTTGGTTTCTAGGTAGAAAAACTGGCAAGAGTAGTGTAGTAGATGGAGAACAATTGGGGAAGAGCAGGTTTATAATGGAAAGGTGGGAATTGAAAGTCTGCATTTGAACATGTTAAGTTTGAGATGGCTGTGAAACACACAAATGGAATTGTTGATTCAAAGTCTGGATGGAGTTAAGAGAAATTGGCACTGGAGAAGTACATTTGGGTGACATCAAACTGTCAGGTGATAAAAAGCTGTGGGAAAAAATGAGATCATTAAGGGAAAGAGGAAAGGGAAGGAAAGGGGGCCCAGATGTGAACCCTGAGAAACTCTTAACATGCCGCAGGGCCTTGAGAAACAAGTAACTGAGTAGAGAGGACCATACTGAAAAGGGCGTGATCCCATTTGTGTTAACCTTGATGACTTTGAGCAAGTCATGGCCTCTCTCTGACAGATCTGTTTCTTTAAAGTGAAGAGCGTGAGTACTAAATTCTTTTCAATTGCCAGTATTCTGTGATTCATCTCTCATTCAATGTTAGGCTCATTTTTCAATTACTTTGGCCATTATCTGTTGTTTTCTTTACTTACCTAGGTTTAGCATATCCAGAATACCTTTTCCTAATTTATACTTCTAATTTCTGATGCATTGTGAAGTAAAAGTTGCTTAGTCATGTCTGATTCTTTGCGACACAATGGACTGTTGCCTGCCAGGCTCCTCTGTCCATGGAATTCTCCAGGCAAGAATACTGGAGTGGGTAGCCATTTCCTTCTTCAGGGGATCTTCCAAACCCAGGGATTGAACCCAGGTCTTTTGCTTTGCAAGTGGATTCTTTACCATCTGAGCCACCAGGGAAGGCTTAAGTTACTCTAAATCTTTGCCATCCCTTCCCAGCTTGTGCCTCTTTGGGCAGTTTGTGCTGTGATAATCCAACTCAGTTTGGGAGTGGAAGAGTCTGTGGCACAATGGAAATTCTTATTGATAGGCTTCCTTTTTCACTGAAAATGAGGCCCTTTATTTTTGCTATTTCTATTCAACTCAATACTCTGGTTTCTTCTAAATCAGCTTTAGAAATTTGAAGAATAAAAGGGGTCAATGTTTGTGTTTGGCCCCTATCATAAAGCAAACCAAATTGAGGGCCACTACTCAGTACCCAAAAGGACTCATGGCTCAGGTGAAAATGTGGGTTGGAAGATGTATTCTGAACATCTTAGGATGTGTTTGTTTGTAGCAAATGAAGTTTTGGAGCATGACTTAAGGATCTCAGCGTAGTACCTGTCCTAGATATTTTTTTCTTAACAAATTAACACTGTCAAGCTACTCATGTTATTAGGTTGGTGCAAACATAATTGTGATTTTGGACCATGACTTTTAAATCATCATAGCAGGCTTAAGCATATCTTTATTAATCAAAATAGGAACAATTTCAATCAACACATTTTTTCCAATGAGAAATAAGTTTGTTAATTCCTGTAGCAAAAAATGCATGTTTGGGATATGATGAATTCTTGGAAAGCATTTTCTGTCTCCTGCTGGCTGTGGAAGCATTCTTCCTGCAAAAAAATTGTCGATATGCTTGAAGAAGAGGCAAGAGGTCAGGTGAATGTATAGCCCAATTCATTCAACTTTGAAGCATTGGTAAGCATTGGTTGTGCAATGTGCAGTCAGGCATTGTCATGGAGAGAAATTGGTCCCTTCCCATTGACCGATGCCAGCTACAGGCATTGTGGTTTTTTGTGCATCTCGTCAATTTGGTGAACATATTTCTCAGACATAATGGCTTTGCCAGGTTTCAGAAAGCTATATGGATCAGATGGACAGCAGACCACCAAACAGTGAACATTACTTTTTTTGATGAAAGTTTGGCTTTGGGAAGTGCTTTGTAGCTTCTTCTGGGCCCAACCACTGAGATGGTCATCACCAGTTGTTGTATAAAATCCACTTTTCATTACACATCATAATCCAATTGAGAAATGGTTTGTCGTTGTTGCATAGATAAGAGAAGATGACACGTCGAAAAGACAGGTGTTTTTTTTTTTTTTTTGTCAGTTCATGGGGCACCCACTTATTGAGCCTTTTTGCCTTTCTAATTTGCTTCAAATGCTGAACTATCATAGAATGGTGGACGTTGAGTTCTGCAAATTCTTGTGTAAGTTGTAAAAGGATCAACTTTGATGATTGCTCTCAGTTGGTCATTGTCAACATCCGAGGGCTGGCCACTATGCTTCTCATCTTCAAGGCTCTTATCTCCTTTACAGAATGTCTTGAATTACCACTGCACCATACTTTTGTTAGCAATTTCTCAGCCAAATGTGTTGTTGATGTTGTGAGTGTCTCCGTTGCTTTACATCCCATTCTGAACTCGAATAAGAAAATTGTTTGAATTTGCTTTTTGTCTAACATCATTTCTGTAGTCTAAAATAAATATAAAATGAATAGCAAGTAATAAATCATTAGGAAAAAAGCATAAAGTAAAAAATGTACATTAAAATGATGTATAATATAACCACATTTATTTAAGAATATATTTCAGTATGAAACAGCAAAGTTTAACAATGCAAAGCCACAATTACTTTTGCACCATCCTAGTAGAATGATTTTTTTTTTTTTTAACAAACTAACTGCCTTTGCTATCCAGTCATGAAGATTTACTGCTAATTTTTCTTGTGAGATGGTTCTCCCTGTTGTTTTTGCCTTTGTCTCACTATGTACCATCTGAACCTGCTTGACAGTGTTGGGGGGAAAAAAGGAGTTCACACTGACAAACAAAGGTTATTGGTTAGTGAAAAATTATAGATAAGACAGCAATTAGCAGTCTCATTAGTAGACATTCTTATTTTACTAAAAAATACTCTGGCTCTCATAGGCTTTCCTGGTCCAGTACAGCATTCTAGGCTGCCGGTCAACAACAGGGCTGGTGGGTGGGATGTAAGGGTGACAGTCCGAACCCAACCTGGCAGTAGTTTACTGCTTGTAGCCGGTGGACAACAGTGCCTCACTCAGGTTGTGGCTGGAGCTGAGGGCGAGCCACATTCTGCTTGGGAGATGGAAATTCCAGCATGATATTTTTCTAAGAAATCTCAGCCTAGTGAATGAATAGGAGGAGAACTAAGGAGTAAAAAGGATGTTGCTATCCAGCAAGACTGGATCATTGTTTGGCTTGGTTATCAGCAACAAGCAGGGAAACTAACTGACCCAAATCTGAGACACCAGGTTGAGAACAAGCCCTGAGCCTTTGGAATGGGAGCACTGAATCCAAGATCCTAGACTACCAGAGAACTAACCCTGCTGCTGCTGCTGCTGCTAAGTCACTTCAGTCGTGTCCAACTCTGTGAGACCCTATAGATGGGAGCCCACTAGGCTCCTGTGTCCCAGGGATTCTCCAGGCAAGAATACTGGAGTGGGTAGTCATTTCCTTCTCCAATGCATTAAAGTGAAAAGTGAAAGTGAAGTTGCTCAGTTGTGCCTAACTCTTAGTGACCCCATGGACAGCAGCCTACCAGGCTCCTCCATCCAAGGGTTATTCCAGGCAAGAGTACTGGAGTGGGGTGCCATTGCCTTCTAGGGAGTATCAAATAGTGAGAACTCACACAAAGGAAGCCACTTGAATACAACACCCAGCATCACCCAACCGCCAGTAGCACCCTGGGCAGGACACCTCATCTAAACAACAAACAAAACAAAAATACAAACACAATCATCAGCAGACAGGATGACCACCTCACCCAGCCTTGCACATCAGAGGAAAAACAACCTAATGAATAAAAACTCAGCACAAATCTCACCCTATATGAAGCTTACACAAACCACTGGACCAACCTTAGGAGGACAGAAACCAAAAGAAAGAAAGAATTCAACCTTGAAGCCTGGGAAAAGGAGATCTCAAACACAATAAGTTTAAAAAAAAATAATGAAAAGGCAGAGAAATACTACACAAATGAAAGAACAAATTAGAAACACAGAGTCCAAATAAATGAAGAGGAAATAGGCAAACTACTGGAAAAAGAATTCAGAATGACGTTAGTAAAGATGAACAAAAACCTTGAAAACAAAATGGAGAAAATGCAAGAATCAATCAACAAAGACCTTGAAGAATTAAAGAATAAACATATAGAGACCAACACAATTACCAAAATTAAAAATACTCAGGAAAGAATCACTAGCAGAATGTCTGAAGCAGAAAATGAATCAGTGAACTGGAAGAGAAAATGGTGGAAATATCTTCTGAAGAGCAGAATAAAGTAAAAAGAATGAAAAGAACAGAGGATAGTCTCAGAGACCTCTGAGGCAATATCAAACCCACCAACATTTGAATTATAGGGGGTCCCAGAATAAGAGAAAAAGAAAGGGTATGAGAAAACTTTTGAAGAGATTATAGTTGAAAATTTCCCTAACATGGAAGAGGAAATAGTCAACCAAGTCCAAGAGACACAAAGAGTCCCATACAAGGTAAACTCAAGGAGAAACATGCCAACAACATGCTAATGAAACTAACAAAGACTAAATACAGAGAAAGAATATTAAAAGCAGCAAGGAAGAAGAAACAAGTAACATACAAGGGAAAACCCATACGCTTAACAATTGATCTCTCGGCAGAAACTCTGAGGGCCAGAAGGGAATGGCAGAATATATTTAAGTATTGAAAGGGAAAAACTGCAAACAAGATTACTGTACCCAGCAAGGATCTCATTAAAAACTTATGGAGATATAAAAAGCTTTTCAGACAAGCAAAAGTTAAGGGAATTCAGTATCCCAAACCAGCTTTATAACAAATGTTAAAGGGACGACTTAGTTGAGAAATACAAAAGAAGAAAAAAGATCTACAATATCAACCCCAGACAATTAAGAAAATGGCAATAGGAACGTATATATCAATAATTACTTTAAATGTAAATGGATTAAACGCTCCAACCAAAAGACATAGACTGGCTGAATGGATATACAAACAGGACCCATATATATGCTGTCTACAAGAAACCCACTTCAGACCTCAAGACACATATAGATTGAAAGTGAGAGGATGGAAAAATATATTAAATGCAAATGGGAAGCAAAAGAAAGCTGGAGTAGCATCCTCATATCAGACAAAGTAGACATTAAAATAAAGAGGATTGCAAGAGATAAGGAAGGACACTACATAATGATCGAGGGGTCAATCCAAGAGAAAGACAAAACAATTGTAAATATCTATGCACCCAACATAGGAGCACCTCCATACATAAGACAAACACTAACAGACAAAAGGAGAAATTGACAGTAACACAATAATAGTAGGAGACTTTAACACCTCACTCACACCAATGGACAGATCATCAAAACAAAATTGATAAGGAAACACAAGTCTTAAAGGATACATTAGATGAGATGGCTCTCATTGATATCTTCAGGACATTCCATCCAAATGAAGAATACACCTTCTTCTCAACTGCACAGGGAACAAGTCTCCAGGATAGATATCTTGGATCACAAGTCAAACCTCAGTAAATTTGAGAAAATTGAAATCAAATCAAACATCTTCTCTGACCACAATGCTAAGAGACTAGATATCAATTACAAGAAAAAAGTTGCAAGAAACACAAGCACATGGAGATTAAACAATACATTTCTAAATAACCAACAGGTTACTGAAGAAATCAAAAGGGAAATAAAAAAATTTCTAGAAATAAATGACAATGAAAACACAACTCAAAACCTATGGGATGCGGCAAAAGTAGTTCTAAGAGGGAAGTTTATAGCAATACAATCCTACCTCAAGAAACAAGAAAAATATCGAATAGATAACCTAACTTTCCACCAAAAACAACTGAAAAAAGAACAACCCCCCCCAAAAAAAATTAGTAGAAGGAAGGAAATCATAAAGATCTGAGCAGAAAAAATGAAAAAGAAATGAAAGAAACAATAGTAAAGATTAATAAAACTAAAAGCTGGTTCTTTGAAAAGATAAACAAAATTGACAAGCCTTTAGCCAGGCTCATTAAAAAAAAAAAGAAGAAGAAGAATCAAATCAAGAAAATTAGAGATGAAAAAGGAGAGGTTACAGCAGACAATGCAGAAATACAAAGGATTATAAGAGACTATTATGAACAACTATATGGCAATAAAATGGATAACCTGGAAGAAATGGACTGATTCTTAGAAAAGGTCAATCTTCCAAGACTGAACCAGGAAGAAATAGAAATTATGAACAACTGAATTACAAGCACTGAAATTAAAGTGGTGATCAAAAATCTCCCCAAAAACAAAAGCCCAGGATGGCTTTACAGCAGAATTCTATCAAACGTTTAGAGAAGAGCTAATGTCTGTCCTTCTAAAACTCTTTCAAAAAATTGCAGAGGAAAGAACACTTCCAAACTCATTCTACAAGGCCACCATCACTCTGATACCAAAACCAGACAAAGATAATACAAAAAATGAAAACTAAATGCCAATATCACTGATGTACATAGATGCAAATATCCTCAACAAAATTTTAGCAAACAGAATTCAGCAACACATCAAAAAGCTCACACACCATGATCAAGTTGGGTTTATTCCAGGAATGCAAGGAGTCTTCAGTATATGCAAACCAATCAATGTGATAAACCATATTAACAAATTGAAAGATAAAAACCATATGATCGTCTCAATAGATACAAAAAAGCCTTTGACAAAATTCAGCATGCATTTATGATTAAAACTCTTCAAAAAATGGACATAGAAGGAACCTACCTCAACATAGTAAAGGCCATGTATGATAAGCTTACAGCATTATTCTCAATGGTGAAAAACTGAAAGCATTCCCCCTAAAATCAGGAACAAGATACTTGTCCAATTTCACCACTGTTATTCAACATAGTTCTGGAAGTCCTAGCTACAGGAATCAGAGAATAAAAAGAAATAAAAGGAATCCAGGTTGGAAAAGAAGTAAAGCTCTTACTATTTGCAGATGACATGATACTGACTGGTACATAGAAAACCCTAAAGACAGTATGAGAAAATTACTAGAGCTAATCCATGAATTTAACAAAGTTGCAGGATACAAAATCAATACACAGAAATCACTTGCATTTCTATATACTAACAATGAAAAATCAGAAAGAGAAATTAAGGAATCAATCCCATTTACCATTGCAACAAAAAGAATTAAATGTCTAGGAATAAACTTACCTAAGGAGACAAAAAAAAAAAAACTGTACACAGAAAATTATAAGACATTGATGAAAGAAATGAAAGATGACATAAACAGATGGAGAGATATTCCATGTTCCTGGGCAGGAAGAATCAATACTGTGAAAATGACTATACTACCAAGTGCAATCTACAGATTCAATGTGATCCCTATCAAATTACCAATGCCATTTCCCACAAAACTAGAACAAAAAATTTCACAATTCATATGGAAACACAAAAGATCCCAAATAGCCAAAGCAGTCTTGAGAAGAGTAGAGCTGGAAGAATCAACCTTCCTGACTTCAGATTATACTACAAAGCTTCAGTCATTAAGACAGTATGGAACTGGCACAAAACCAGAAATATAGACAAATGGAAACAGATAGAAAGCCCAGAAATAAACCCATGCACCTATGGGTACCTTATTTTTTGACAAAGGAGGCAAGAGTATCTAAAAGAGCAATAAATGGTGCTGGGAAACTGGACAGCTACATGTAGAGGAATGAAATTAGAACAGTCCTAACACTATACACAAAGATAAACTCAAAATGGATTAAAGACCTAATTGTAAGACGAGAAACTATAAGACTCTTAGAGGAAAATATAGGTATAACAGTCGATGACATAAATCAGAGCAAGATCCTCTATGACTGACCTCCTAGAGTAATGGAAATAAAAACAAAAGTAAAAGTGGGACCTGATTAAACTTAAAAGCTTTTGCACAGCAAAGGAAACTATAATCAAGGTGAAAAGACAACCTTCAGAATGGGAGAAAATAATAGCAAATGAAACAACTGACAAAGGATTAATTTCCAAAATATACAAGCAGTTCATATAACTCAATGCCAGAAGAACAAACAACCCAATCAAAGAGTGAGAAAAAGACCTAAACACATTTCTCCAAAGAAGACATACAGATGGCTAATAACACATGAAGAGATGCTCAACATCGCTCATCATTAGAGAAATGCAAATCAAAACTACAATGAGATATCACCTCATACTGGTCAGAATGGCCATCATTAAAAAGTCTACAGACAATAAATGCTGGAGAGGGTGTGGAGAAAAGGGAACACTCTTGCACTGTTGGTGGGAATGTAAATTCATACAGCTACTATGGAAGACGGTATGGAGATTCCTTTAAAAACTAGGAATAGAACCACCATATGACCCAGCAATCCCACTCCTAGGCCTATACCCTGAGGAAAATGAAATTGAAAAGACAAATGTATCCCATTGTTCATTGAAGCACTATTTACAATAGGTAGAATATGGAAGCAACCTAGATGTCCATTGACAAATGACTAGATAAAGAAGCTATGGTACATATACACAAGAGAATATTACTCCCACAAAAAAGGAATGCATTTGAGTCAGTTATGATGAGGTGGATGAACCTAGAACCTATTATACAGAGTGAAGTGAGTCAGAAAGAGAAAGATAAATATCGTATTCTAATGCATATATATGGAATCTAGAAAAATGGTACTGAAGTATTTGTTTACAGATTGGCAGTGAAGGAACAGACATAGAGAATAGACTTATGGACATGGGGAGGGGGAGGAGAGAGTGAGATGTATGGAAAGAGTAACATGGAAACTTACATTACCATATGTAAAATAGATAGCCAACAGGAATTTGCTGTATGGTTCAGGACACTTAAACAGGGGCTTTGTATCAATCTAGAGGGGTGGGATTGGGCAGAAGATAGGAGGGAATTTCAAAAGGGAGGGACTATAAGTATACCAAGGCTGATTCATATTGAGGTTTGACAGAAAACAACAAAATTCTGTAAAGCAATTATCCTTCAATAAATAAAATAAATTTTTTAAAAAGGAAATAAACACACAGGTGTAAGGTCATGTGAAGACAGAGGCAGCTATTGGAGTGATTTTTCTATAAGCCAAGGAATGCCAGGGAACATCAGAAACTAGGAGAGAGTTATGAAATGAATTCTCCATCTGGGCCTCCTGAAGCTTGCTGACACCTTGAATTTAGATTGATGGTCTCTAGAATTGCGAGATAATACATTCCTCTTTTAAGCCATCTAGTTTGTTGATAATTTGCTACAGCATCCCTAGGAAACTAATGCAGCACTGTGTATTAGGCATTTTGTAGGAGGCAGCATGCTGGAATAGAAAGGCGTTGGACTTGAGTTAGGAAACATAGATTCTGAGCTTAATGCTGTTACTAGTAGCTGTGTGACCTTGGGTGTGTCACAGTCTCTCTCTGTGCCTCTGTTGTTTCATCTGTAAAATGAAGATTTGGACTTCCCTTTCAAGTCCTTCTAAGTCTAGCCTTTTGTTATTCTTGCTTAGTCACTGAGTCATGTCTGACTCCAGGCTTCTCTGTCCATGTGATTTTCCAAGCAAGAACACGGGAGGGTTGCCATTTCATTTTCCATTTATTCTTTCACTATTGAAAAAAATATAAAACTGTATGAAACATAAAATAATGCTTTTTGGTTATTGGACAACAGGCATTGTAGGTATGTGTTCACTGAAAGAAACAAAAAAGAAAAAAGAAAAGATCCCTGAGATAAGCTTTTGACTTGCAGGCACCTTCTGTACTGAGCTTCAGAGAGGGTGAAAAGCAAAACCTAGCAGTATTGCTGAGTTAATGAGAAAAATGTTGGAATTTGTGGAGTACAAGAGTACTAAAATTTGTGATAAAGAACATCAGAGGGGAGAGAATTATGTAGAAAAATTACTCTAGAAATCTGTATTGCATTCACCTTGAATTTTTTGCTGGGTACTAAGATGTAAATATATATGATGAAACTACATAATGTTGGATAATGGTGTAACTGGGTAGCTGTGAGTTATATGGTTTCCAGACATCACACAGCCTAGGAACTAAGTTCCAACCAGTCATATTGAAGAGACTTCACTGAATACCTGGCATGTCATTAGGAACCCCAGAAGGGTTATGTCTTAGTAGTAGGATTAAACTAGCAATAAAGTCTGCTCTTGACCTACCTTAATAGAGCAGAAAAATGAGCTTTGAAAAGATCAAGCTCATTTACAGGTAATATTAACTGACTGCCAAAATATATTTCAACACTCCTTAAAAGGAAGACAACACAATCCAGATACCAAGTAATATAACATTCTTAATATCTTTGATTCAATTAAAAACTGGACATTCTAAGTTGCGGGAAAATGTGGCTTATAACTGGGAGACAAATCAGTTAGTAGAATCAAAACTAGGAATGATAGAAATAATGGAATTATAGCAGATACAGATTTAGAGCAACTCTGACAAATATGCACAGTAATTTAAATGAAAATATGAATATACTGAAGAGAGAAATGGTGAACAGAACCAACAGAACTTCTAAAACTGAGAAACACAATATCAGAAATGAAATGTTAATTGAATGAGTATAACAGCAGATGATAACCTTCCAACCCTTCCTAACCCCACTCCAAAAAAGAGACTATAGAACTTGAAAACACAGCAGTAGAAACTATTCAAACTGAAGCACAGAGAGGAAAAAAGTTCACGTTGATTTAAGGCAAAATCAACACAATACCATAAAGTAATTATCTTTTCATTAAAAAAAGGAGAAATAAAAAGGTATGACAAAAAATAGTGAGAGAGCTTCAGTGAATTCAGGGACCGTAACAAGTCTAAAGTATGTAATTGGAGTTCCAGAAAGAAAGGTTGGGACAGGAACATATGGCTGAAAAATCTCCAAATCTGAAGAAATCTCTGTGTTCCTTGATCCAAGAAGCTCAATGGACCTCAAGGGTAAACACAAAGCTACACTAAAGCATATAATAATGAAATTATTTTAAAAAGTAAATTTAAAAAGCCTTTAAAGCAGCTTAAAGAAAAAAAAGACACACAGAGAGAAACAAAACACACTAAAGCATATAATAATGAAATTATTTTAAAAAGTAATTTAAAAAGCCTTTAAAGCAGCTTAAAGAAAAAAAAGACACACAGAGAGAAACAAAATAAGAAAAATCACTGATTTCTTATTAGAAGCAAATTAATCCTGAAGAAAATGGAAATAGAAAACTCAAATATATGTATTTTTTCATAGAAATAAAAGAAAATAGAAAATGCTGTGTTAAAAAATACTATCAATTTAGAATTCTATATCCAGTAAAAACATTCTTCTGAAGTGAATGTGAAATAAAGAAATTTCCAGACCCCCCCCCCCAACAAAAGGAAGCTGATATAATTCATTGCCAGCATACTTGCACTTCAGGAAATCATAAAGGAGGTTTCGGGATGAAGGAAAATGATGCCAGATGGAAACTTGGAACTATAAAGAGAATGGAACGTAGAGGATATGGTAAATATGTGAGAAAATACAGAAGACTTTCTTCCCTCATATATGTATTTGTTTGAAAAATAATCTTTAAAATAAAAATAACAATGTATTATAGAGTTTATAAAATGTATAGGAATAAAATATGATAATAGCACAATGGATAAGAGGGAGAAATGGAGATATTATGTTATGTGTTAGTTGCTGAGTTGTTTCTGACTCTTTGTGACCCTATGGACTGTAGCCACAGAAAGATGAACTCCCCAGGCTGGTAGGTGCCTGATATGCCACTGGAGAAGAGTGGAGAAATAGCTCAAGAAAGAATGAAGAGATGGAGCCAAAATGAAAATAATGCCCAGTTGTGGATGTGACCAGTGATGGAAGTAAAGTCCAAGGCTGTAAAGAACATAGGAACCTGGAATGTTAGGTCCATGAATCAAGGTAAACTGGAAGTGGTCAAAAAGGAGATGGCAGGAGTGAATATCAACATTTTAGGAATCTGTGAACTAAAATGGACTGGAAAGGGCAAATTTGATTCAGATGACCATTATATCTACTCTTGTGGGCAAGAATCCCTTAGAAGAAGTTGAGTAGCCCTCATAGTCAGCAAAAGAGTCCAAAATGCAGTACTTGGGTGCAATCTCAAAAACGACAGAATGATCTCTATTCATTTCCAAGGCAAACCATTCAATATCACAGTAATCCAAGTCTGTGCCCCAACCACTAATGCCAAAGAAGCTGAAGTTGAGTTGTTCTATGAAGACCTACAAGACCTTCTAGAACTAACACCAAAAACAACAACAACAACAAAAAAAACCCCAACATATATCCTTTTCATCATAGGGAACTGGAATGCAAAAGTAGGAAGTCAAGAGACACCTGGAGTAACAGGCAAGTGTGGCTGTCGAGTACAAAATGAAGCAGGGCAAAGGCCAATAGAGTTTTGCCAAGAGACTGCACTGGTCATAACAAACACCCTCTTCCAACAACACAAGAGACAACTTTATACATAGACATCACCAGATGGTCAACACTTAAATCAGATTGATTATATTCTTTGCAGAAGATGGAGAAGTTCTATACAGTCAGCAAAAACAAGACCGGGAGCTGACTGTGGCTCAGATCATGAACTCCTTATTGCCAAATTCAGACTTAAATTGAAGAAAGTAGGGAAAACGACTAGACCACTCAAGTATGACCTAAATTAAACCCCTTATGATTATACAGTGGAAGTGACAAATAGATTCAAGGAATTAGATCTGATAGAGTGCCTGAAGAACTATGGATGGAGGTTCATGACATTGTACAGGAGGCAGTGATCAAGGCCACCCCCAAGAAAAAGAAATGCGAAAGGCAAAATAGTTGTCTCAGGAAGCCTTACAAATAGCTGAGAAAAGAAGAGAACTAAAGGCAAAGGAGAAAAGGAAAGATATACCCACTTGAAGGCAGAGTTCCAAAGAATGGCAAGGAGAGATAAGAAAGTCTTCCTCAGTGATCAATGAAAGAAATAGAGGAAAACAATAGAATGGGAAAGACTAGAGATATCTTCAAGAAAATTAGAGATACCGAGGGAATATTTCATGCAAAAATGTGCACAAAAAGGACAGAAACGATTTGGACCTAACAGAAGCAGAAGATATTAAGAGGAAGTGGCAAGAGTACACAGAAGAACTATACAAAAAAGATCTTCATGAACCAGATAACCATGATGGTGTGATCACTCACCTAGAGCCAGACATCCTGGAATGCAAAGTCAAGTGGGCCTTAGGAAGCATCACTAATAACAAAGCCAGTGGAGGTGATGGAATTCCAGTTGAGCTATTTCAATTCCTAAAATATGATGCTGTGAAAGTGCTGCTCTCAATATGCCAGCAAATTTGGAAAACTCAGCAGTGGCCACAGCACTGGAAAAGGTCAGTTTTCATTCCAATCCCAAAGAAAGGCAATGCCAAAGAATGTTCAAACTACCACACAATTGCACTCATCTCACACGCTAGCAATGTAATGCTAGCAATGTAATGCTAGCAATGTAATGCTCAAATTCTCCAAGCCAGGCTTCAACAGTAAGTGAACCAAGAAATTCCAGATGTTCAAGCTGGTTTTAGAAAAGGCAGAGGAACCAGAGATCAAATTGCCAACATCTGCTGGATCATCAAAAAAGCAAAAGAGTTCCAGAAAAACATCTCCTTCTGCTTTACTGAATACGCTAAAGCCTTTGACTACATGGATCACAACTCACTGTGGGAAATTCTTCAAGAGCTGTGATTACCAGACCACCTGGCCTGCTGACTGAGAAATCTGGAGGTCAAGTGCAGGTCAAGAAGCAACAGTTAGAACTGGACATTGAACAATGGACTGGTTCCAAACTGGGAAAAGAGTACATAAAGGCTGTATATTGTTACCCTGCTTATCTAACTTATATGCAGAGTACATCATGTGAAATGCCAGGCTGGATGAAGCACAAGCCAGAATCAAGATTGCTGGGAGAAATATCAATAACCTCAGATACACGGATGACACCACCCTTATGACAGAAAGTGAAGACGAACTAAAGAGTCTCTTGATGAAAGTGAAAGAGGAGAGTGAAAAAGTTGGCTTAAAACTCAACATTCAAAATGCTAAGATCATGGCATCTGGCCCCATCACTTCATGGCAAATAGATGGGGAAACAATGGAAACAGTGACAGACTTTATCTTGGGGGGCTCCAAGACCCTGCAGATGGTGACTGAAGCCATGAAATTAAAAGATGCTTGCTCTTTGGAAGGAATGCTATGATCAACCTAGACAGCATATTCAAAGGCAGAGACATTACTTTGCCGACAAAGGTCCATCTAGTCAAATCTATGGTTTTTCCAGTAGTCATGTCTGGATGTGAGAGTTGGACTATAAAGAAAGCTGAACGCTGAAGCATTGATGCTTTTGAACTGTGGTGTTGGAGAAGACTCTTGAGAGTCCCTTGGACTGCAAGGAGATCCTACCAGTCAATCCTAAAGGAAATCAGTCCTGAATATTCATTGGAAGGATTGATTCTGAGGCTGAAACTCCAATAACTTTGACCACCTGTTGTGAAGAATGGTCTCATTGGAAAAGACCCTGATGCTGGGAAATACTGAAAGCAGGCAGAGAAGGGGGTGACAGAGGATGAGATGATTGGATGGCATCACCAACTCAATGGAGTTTGAGCAACTCCGGGAAATGATAAAGGACAGGGAGGCCTGGTGTGCTGCAGTCCATGGGGTTGCAAAGATTCGAACACGACTGAGCGACTGAACTGAACTGAGCTGGACTGTAGCCCGCCAGGCTCCTTTGCCCATATGATTTCCCAGGCGAGAATACTGGAGTGGTTCGCCATTTCCTCTTGCCCACCCAGGAATCAAACCTGGGTCTCCCGCAGATTCTTTACTATCTGATCCAGTGAGTAAGCCCTACTATGCTGTTAGGGTCATACATTATATATGAAGTGGTTTAATATTATTTGAAGGTAAACTATGATAAATTGAATGTACACATTGCATTCCCCAGAGCACCAAAGTTACATTATTATAAAAGTCTCCTAATTAATCTCCTTACTTCTGTCTCCAATTTTGCAACTACAAGATCGTATCACACCTCAGCTCAAAACTCTTTGCAGACTTTCCACATCAGAGCAGATGCTAAAGCTTTATAAATTTATACTTAATTTTATCTAAAACGACTTCCCTGACTGCACCACCTGTCTCTGCCCCCATCACTCACTCCATTTCAGCCACAGTAGCCTCTGGCTGCTCTTTGAATCTGACTGGCAAAGTTTCTCTTCAGGGTCTTTGTACTTTCTCTTTATTTGGCTCTAAACCTGTTCATCCCAAATAGCTGGGATGAACTCTTTTGTCTCCTTCAAATCTTTTTTCGGGCTTACCTTCTCACTGACATCTTCCCTGATCACCAAATTAAAATTGCAAACCTACCATATGCTCCTCTGGCACTCCCCACACTGCTTCCTTTCTTTATAGCACTTGTAATACATGTTTTCTTTGTAGTGAAGTGAAGTGAAAGTTGCTCAGTTGTGTCCAACTCTTTGTGACCCCATGAACTATACAGTCCATGGGATTCTCCAGGCCAGAATACTGGGTGGGTAGCCTTTCCCTTCTCCAGGGGATCTTCCCATCCCAGGGATCAAACCCAGGTCTCCCACATTGCAGGCAGATTCTTTACCAGCTGAGCCATCAAGGAAGCCGACTTTCTTTGTAATACTTTTCCTTGGCTTAACTTCAGCACTTTTTATTTTCTAAGGTATTATGCACTTTACTCATTTGTTTTATTTATGGTCAGTCTTTCTCCCCAAAGTCCATTACAGCATAACTTTTACACAAGCATATTTTCTTTTGTTTTGTGCACTCTTGTATCCACAGGGCCTAGAATAGTGCCTGATAGGTAGTAAATATTCAATAAATATTTGACTAAAGGACAGGATCTGCAGCCAAAAGCTAGAGAACTCCTGGAGAAGCACAAAGACTTTTCTTTGCCATCACCTCGCTAGTGTGTTGGGCCCCGTACAGCAGCTAGTGTGTTGAGTATGGCACTATCCCTGCCTTCTTGGGGCAGTTTCCCCATCACTTCCCTGTCCTTGTTTGCCTCAGAGCTTCAAGGGATTGGGGAGATGTTTCCTATCACAAAGAGAGAGACTTGAGAGCTCTGCTGTGGCTTTTTTTAAAATTTGCCCTGACAAATATGACAACCTGTTTTTGTTCTTTAAAGCATTTGGGTATCTGGAAAGTAGCCATTCTGAGAAGGCTGGGTTTTGTGTATTTCAAAGGGAACTTGTGGTCTTTTTGGGTTTTGATTCTATCTTTTGGAAAAGTCAGCACCCACAGCTTTGTTGCACTTGAAGCTTGGAATCTTTTATGTCTGAAGGTAAGAGGGTATAAGACCATGTGGTCTACTAAGGAGACTTTCTTTTGCATAAGGCAGCTCTGGTGTAAGCAAAGGTAAAATGACCACAAGACCCTTGCCTTTTCCTGGGGCCAGTGTTGAGGAGAAGGTAGAGCCTAGTTTGCTCTACACTAATTTATTTTGAGACACAGCATTTGGAGTGGCAAGACAGTTTCCAGAGAATCTGTGTTGATCTGTTTACAAAGAGGGAAAGGGCTTCAACTAGGAGGAAGAGGGTGCAGTCAAGTTAGTGACAGGAGTGAAAGTATCATATTTCTTCTTTGTTTTAACCAGAGTCTTGTTTTAAGATCAGAGATGCTTTTATCCTGAGGGATTATTTGTCCAAACAAGTTATAAAAGGTCTCAGATAATTTCAATATGCCTCTGATGCTCTAATCTTATGCTTTACTCAGTTCTCTTTTGGTTACAGCCAACAGACCTCCAGCTTTGATTAACTTGAATAATAAAAGAGAATTTGTTGACTCATAACTTTGAAGTTAAGTGTTATGGTCTCAGGCAAAGGTAGATCCCGGGTCCCAAGTAATGTCGTCAAGACTTTTATCTCCCTCACTTCTGTTTTTCTTGGTAGATCTCATATTTTTTTCTATAGAATATAGGCTTTCTTTATGTAGCAAGGAAGAGGGTAGCAGCATCTGATTCACATCCTTCTGGATCAGTGACTCAGAACTCAAGCTCTTCCTCTATCAGTTGTTAATCTAAAATTTCTTAGGGGGACAACTTTGACAGTTTCATCACATGTGCAGTTCTGAGGTCAGGTGGCAGAGTAGTATGATTCTTAGTTATAATCACACACTTAAACTTGGGGAGACATTATTTAGTTAAGTTTGGTTTGTTTAGTTTGAGTTTACACTTAATTTTTATCTTGTTCCTTTGCTTATCTTTTGCTTTCTTGTGCGTAAAATATCACTTGAAAACATTTCTGTTGTCTGAATTAGATGGTCATGTAATTAAGTGCTGACCCCCAATACCAAGATTTAATAATTTTGTCTCATTATTATGATTTGTATAATACTACAGTGGCATATCTTTAAAGAAGAGATTCATTCATTGAATGAGGACATGTGTGTATGAATGAATGAAAGACATAGGACATGTCTAAATTCCCATCTTTTGGAATCCTTTACTTATTTAATGTGCTATCTGGTCAAGTTCTTTAAACTTGCTAAAAACCCTGGTTTTCTCAACTGTGAGTAGGGTTGTTTTGAGGACTTAACAGGGTCATGCATGTAAAGTGCTGAGATCAGTGATTCAAGTACATAGTATGTATTCAATAAATTGTTAACTGTTGTTGCTTTGGTTATTGTTATAATTACTGCTGTGGTTAAACAATACCAGTCAACTAAATTTTACTTTGATTGTGGATAAGCATATGTTACCTCCTGAGGTGTACTTTTGTATAGCAATGTTTGACCTAGGAATTTCTGATACTATGGGATTGAGCTTTTGTCTTTTATTTATGTAATTAAATTACAGGTCACTCTCAGCGCTGCAGGCTTCACATAGATGGAAACAAAACATTAGAACCATTAGTAGGTTGTTATGATCTTTCAGATAGCTGTGAGTAGGTATAACTCACTTATGGCTTTGATTTCAAGGGTCAATATAGGCTATTTGATTTTAATAAAAATAGTCAAACATCATTTCCACTCGGAGGGCAAATGGTGTGAAAGAGCAAAAGTATCTGTGTATCTTTAAGTAGATGAAAGTCTACATATAATTTGACAAAAATCACTTCATGGATAGAGCTGTAAGGTGATATTGGACTGGAAGCAAGCATTTGAACACATAATAGATGTTCAGTATATTCTGCCATCTTTCTGTGGATAAAGTCTGAATGTTAATTGATATTCATAGAAGAAAAGAAACAATTATTAAAACAGAACTCTTTCCACCCAAATCTGTTCCTCTTGTAGTCTTATCCATATACATAATTGGTTCAAGCCAGAAACATGACCCCTTTCTGTTTTCCCTTAATCTCACCAGTCCAGAGGCTAAGATCTAAGATCTATCTTCAAATATATATTCTGATGAGACAACTTCTATTTTGCTTTTATCATGTTGATCCAAACCTCATCATTTCCAATCTAGATTATTTTGATAGCTCCTGAGTGATGCCTCCTACTTCCACTCTTGTCTTCATGCTGACCCTTCCTTGCACAGTCATTTGCATTTCTTTAAAATCTTCCAGTGCCTCCATTATTCTTAGAATGTGCTAAATCACTTCTGTCCTGTCTGACTATTCGCGATCCCATGGACCGTACTCTGCCAGGCTCCCCTGTCCACGAAATTCTCCAGGCAAGAATATTGGAGTGGGTTGCCATGCCCTCCTCCAGGGGATCTTCCCGATCCAGGAATCAAACCCAAGTCGCTAACCTCTCCTGCAATGGCAGGAGAGTTCTTTACTACTAGAGAACCTAGACACCTAGAGAATCCACATTTCCTCCCTTAGCTTACCTACTCACTGATCTCCTACCACTCTCTTCCCTGTTATATGGGCTCCAGGAACAGTCACCCTATTTCTATACTTCTAGTCACCAGACTCAAGCTTGTATTTGACAAACTGTTAATACCTGCTGTATTTTCTGTCTGAAATTCTCTATGTTAGGATTATTCCCAAAGCACCCTCCTCCTTGTCATCAGATCTCAGCTTGGAAAACCTTTCCTTAGACCTTTCTTGACTATGATAGCTAAACCTACACCTCCTCTCCTAATCCTTTTCTGAAACATCTTTCATAGCTTTGAGCATTACCATGCTGTAGAATTATTTTGGTCATTTATTTATAATTTGTTCTGTTTTTAAAGTCACTAGAGCAGTAATCTCGTGTTTCTGTTTTTATTCACTACTGTACCCATAGCACCTGGTGTTCAATAAATATTAGGTGAATATTTCCAGGCATCTAACGAGGCAGAGATCATCACTACCTTCATGAAGCATATGCCTCTTTAATCAATTATACTCACACATTTACTTTTTTAAAAACATTGTAACTTTTTGAAAAGTAATCAGTTTTGAGAATATATGAAAGTAACTTGGTATTGCTCGTACTTGAATTAAATTTACATTTCTATTTTTACTGATTGATTTCCCTTCCTGCTGATTTCAGTGATTATTCTGCTGAGAGGATAAGCAATGTGTTAGAACAATATAAAGGCTGTCATATTCAGGTCCAGGGCTGTCATATTTTATTGATGTTGGCTCCGCAGATGATACTTAATAGAAAACGAAAAGCTCTATAGGTTTCTACTTTTCAAAATTTGCTTTCAGTAGTCAGAGTGAGAGATCAGAAAGATTTTTAAATAAACCTATTGAACTAATAATATGAAAGCTGAAAAGTGAGGCAATATGTAGTTTTCTTCCTGACTTTGAAATGGTATTTCATTATTCACAAATAATCTTTCTGAACATTTTGATGTACTTTATAAAAATAGGGTTTGAAATAGTTCTCAAAAATTCAGTTTGGGGGTCTTTCAGAAGTGAACAATAATTTTTTGTCTCACCATTAACATGTGCTCATTACAGTAATTTAAAATGAATTTTCTAATGTGGTTTTGATTCTTGATATTTCAATCTGAGGTGCATTTCACATGTTTAATACTCTTATCTTGCCACAATTTGGTAGCAAACTTAGAGAAATCACTTTAATAACTCATTGTTGCTTTAATTTTTATCTTAAATTACACAGAATGTTTGGGTGAGATTTGCCTAAAACTTTGCCTGATTCTTTTGGGGGCATTTTGGTCAAGTCATTGGAATGAAATAATAAAAAATAAAATATAATGTTGAATGCATACTAGATGTTAATTCAAGTTCTCACATGCCAGCACTTTAAGGTAAATATTACTTATTAGCCTCACTCTTCAGTATAAAAAAACAAATTCTTAGGCAGCTAAAATAGCTTGTTCAAGGTTATATAACAGTACTTCAGAGTCAAAATTGAATGCAAGATCTAGACAGTTCTGAAAGTTCTTGATGATTCCGCAATACTAACATCCCTTCTTTGGTACTGGTATCATCTTACATGTTCTTTATGATCATTTGAAATACGGAGGAGGAAAACTAGAGACCATAGGAAGGGAATCCAAAGTAAGACCATTAAGCTCAAAGACAAATTAACTGAAAATTCCTAGTCTGGGATACTTATTTCTAATTTGGGATAGCAGAAAGGGTACCTTAGAGATGATCTGCCGCTTCTAATTCAACTTCATTTTGCAAATGATAAGGCTGAGTCACTGATACCTTAGGTACCCTCTGTGACAAAGAGGTGACTGGGTTAGAACCAGGCTTTCTGTCTCTACAAAGAGAAATCTTTCAGCTGCTGGGAGACCACATTCTCCTGTCGTACCAATACTCTTCAACTACCCTTCTTTGTCTGTAATACCACTCTTAGATGTTCAAGCATATAGCTAGGTTCTTCGAAACACTATCTCATTTGATTTCTATAACAGATTGTTGGGATAGATATTATAATTCCCATTAACTGTAGTGAGTCTTGGAACTGCTAAATAACTTGGATGGTAAAATAGCTTGCCCTGTCAATAGCTGAATTGGGAGTCCAACCTAGGTCTTATTTGAGATCAAACTGTGGTGGCCTCTAGGGGAAGTTGAGAAGTGGTAGTCTGATTGGAAATAAGAAGTGGATGAGTGAACTTGAAAATGCATGACTGAGGAAGATCACCAAAAATCCCAACAAACCCCTGATTTAGAAGTGCTTTCTGCTTAGAGAGGCACCTTAAGCTGACAACAAATACCAAGTATTCTATCCTGCGCCTGATTTCAAGACCCTGTTCTTTTGATTGTTGCTGATTATAACTATTGTGGACATATTTTAGGTTATTTGCAAAAAGATGAGTAAGTTAATTTTGAATCTGTGAGCGAGCAAGCGAGTTATCAAGAAGAGAGCTGAAGAGCAAGCACTACTACCCCTCTAAAAAGTAACCACTTGAATTATGTGGGGGTATTTTCATTCCTGCCTTTTATTATTAACTTTCCTATTTTTCTGGAGATTGTGTTCCAAAATCTTAGTCCCCTTACTATTACACTTTGTGTGCCTATTGTGTTCTGTACCCATGGCTTCCTTGTATCCTCCATCTACCAATCAATGGGTCTTGGGTACTTCCAGGATTCTGCTTCTTTGGATCTTAGCTGATCTGCCCTCTCTGTTATGTCTGATGCTTCAAATCTCTGACTTTTTTCTGTACTTCATCCTACCATGTAATGGCTGTTTAGGACAAACCATTTTAGCATCCTCAAGTTGTAACGTTAGCACATACTGAAAAGGGAGTCTGCAGTAGAACAAATATATGATCACTGTGGCTTGAGTTTATCAGAATCAATAAAGAAATGAACTTTGAACAAGTTCCAGTGTTAAAAACTTTGCTTTGCTGACTTTGATACATAGTTGACTTCTCATTTAGTTAGTTCTGTTTCTATTGAAACTGAATTAACAGTTTGAATTTCACTAATAGAGTCCTCTACTCTCAGACTTAAGGATAGATATAAAATGCACATTTGTACTCCAAATAGGACTACTACCTTTAGAATTGGTGCTCAAGGACAGCTAACTGGTAAACTGTGTTATAAGCTCTGCTGTTTCTATTGGAAACAAAGATTCCATTGATAAGAATGAGGATGATATTGGTGTTGATGACAATAGAGATGATATTGGTGGTGAGATAATCCTACTGGCACTGTGTCTGAGTAGTTTCAGTTTCTTATATAATTCTTATAACAAGTCCATGTAACAAGCTCTGTTATCTTTATTATAAGATGAGGAAACTAAACAGTTTAAGTTCACTTTACTGTTCACTCTTGGTGTAGTACATTCAATGGGTTTTAATAAATGCATAATTATGTATATCTATTATTGTTATGCAGAATATTTTCACCACCATTAAAATGTTCTATGTTCCATCTATTCATCCCTCCTCCAACACCAGCCATCTCCACTGGCAACCACTGATCTTTTTACTGTCTCTATAGTTTTTATTTTTTCTAGAATGTCATGAATTTGGAATCATATATTATGTAGCTTCTTCAGACTAGCTTTTTTCTATAAATAGTATGCATTTTTGTTTCCTCCATGTCTTTTCATGACCTGTTAGCTTAATTATTTTTAGTGGTATATAATATTTCACTATCTGTGTGTATCACAGTTTGCTTAGCCATTCACCTACTAAAGGACATCTTTATTGCTTCCAACACTTTGCAATGAAGAATTAAACTGCTATAATCATCCATGTTCAGGGTTTTGTATGAATATGAATTTTCAACTCCTTTGGGTAAATACGAAGGTGTAGGTTTGCTGGATTATCTGGTGAGAATATGTTTGGCTTTGTAAGAAACTGCCAAACTGTCTTGCAAATGACTGCATCACTTTGCATTTCCACCAGCAGTGAATGAGAATTTCTGTTGGTCTTTTGCAGCATTTGATGTCAGTATTCTGAATTTTGGTCATACTAATAGGTGTGTGATGATATCTCAATTTTGTTTTAATTTGCCTTTCCCTGAAGATATATGATATGAAACATGTTTTCATATGCTTATTAACCATCTGTAAATCTTCTCTGGTGAAGATCTATTAAAGTCTTTGGGCCATTTTTAATTGGGTTGTTTATCTTCTTATTGCTGAATTTTAAGAGTTCCTTGTATATTTTGGGTAACAGTCCTTTATAATATGTGTGTTTTGCAAATATTTTCTCCCAGTCTGTGTCTTCTCCTTCTCCTGCCAGTGTCTTTTGTAGACAAGAAGTTTTCAACTTTAATGAAGTCCAACGTATCAATTACTTCTTTCATAGGTTGAAGCTTTGGTGTTGTATCTAAAAGGCCTTTGCAATATTCAAAGAATTCATCTAGAATTCCTTTATATTATCTTATAGATTTATAGTTTTATACTTTATATTTAGGTTTGTGATCGGTTTTGAGTTAATTTTTGTGAAAGATGTAAAGTCTGTGTCTATTTCTTTTGTTATTTTTTTTTTTTTGCATGTGATGCCCCATTTTATAACATGGTTTGTTGAAAAGACTCTCTTTTCTCATTTAGTTTACTTTTGCTCTTTGTCAAGATCAGTTGACTATATTTATGTGGGTCTGTTTCTAACTCTTTATTCTGTTCCACCGATTATCTATCTGTTCTTTTGACAACATTGCACTGTCTTGATTAGTGCAACTTTATAGCCATGAAGTTGGGCAGTGTCAATCCTCTGGCTTTGTTCTTCTCTTTCAATAGTGTGTTAGATATTCTGGATCTTTTCTCTGACCATACAGGTTTTTGACTCACTTTGTATCCACAAAATAAATGATTGGCATTTTGATTGGAATTGCATTGAATGTGTAGATCAATTTGGGAAGGACTAATATCTTGATAGTATTAAGTCTTCCTTCCAGTGAACATGAAATATCTATTCATTTTTAAGTTCTTTTTAATTTCTTTATCAGAGCTTCATAATTTTCCTTGTATAGATTTCATATTTTGTTATTATATTTACACCTAAGTATATAATTAACCTCAGATATGCAGATGACACCACCCTTATGGCAGAAAGTGAAGAGGAACTAAAAAGCCTCTTGATGAAAGTGAAAGAGGAGAATGAAAAAGTTGGATTAAAGCTCAACATTCAGAAAACTAAGATCGTGGCATCTGGTCCCATCACTTCATGGGAAATAGATGGGGAAACAGTGGAAACAGTGGCTGACTTTATTTTGCGGGGCTCCAAAATCACTGTAGTTGGTGACTGCAGCCATGAAATTAAAAGACACTTACTCCTTGGAAGGAAAGTTATGACCAACCTAGATAGCATATTAAAAAGCAGAGACATTACTTTGCCAACAAAGGTCTGTCTAGTCAAGGCTATGGTTTTTCCAGTGGTCATGTATGGATGTGAGAGTTGGACTAGAAAGAAAGCTGAATGCTGAAGAATTGATGCTTTTGAACTGTGGTGTTGGAGAAGACTCTTGAGAGTCCCTTGGACTGCAAGGAGATCCAACCAGTCCATCTTGAAGGAGATCAATCCTGGGTGTTCATTGGAAGGACTGATGCTGAAGCTGAAACTCCAATACTTTGGCCGCCTCATGCGAAGAGTTGACTCATTGGAAAAGACCCTGATGCTTGGAGGGATTGGGGGCAGGAGGAGAAGGGGGCGACAGAGGATGAGATGGCTAGATGGCATCACCGACTCAATGGACATGAGTTCGAGTAAACTCAGGGAGTTGGTGATGGACAGGGAGGGCTGGCGTGCTGAGATTCACGGGGTCGCAAAGAGTTGGACATGACTGAGCAACTGAACTGAACTGAACTGATTTCATGTTTGGGGGTGTTAAGGTAAGTGATATTGTGTTTTAAATTTCAAATTATGCTGGTATATAGGAAATTATTAACTTTTGTATGTTAAACTTGTAACCTGAAATCTTGCTATAATTGGTTGTTAGTTCCAGCAGTTTTTTAATTGATTAGTTTTGGATTTTCTACATAGACAGTCATATTATCTGCAAAGACAGTTTTACTTCTTTCTTCCCAATCAGTATACCTTTTATTTCCTTTTATTGCCTTATTGAATTAGCGATAACTTCCAGTATGTTGAAAAGGAGTGGTGAGCGGTGACATCCTTGACTTGCACCTGATCTGAGTGGGAAAGCTTTGAATTTCTCATATTAAGTATGCTGTTATTTTTGGGGTTCTGTAGATATTCTTTATTAAGTTGAAGAAGTCCCCATCTATTCCTAGTTTACTGAAAGAGTTTTTTTTTTGTTTTTTTTTTAAATCATGAATGGGAGTTGATTTTGTCAAATGCTTTTTCTGATTCTATTGATATGATCATGTGATTTTTTTTCTTTTTAGTCTATTGATGTGACAGATTGTGTTACTTGATTTCAAATGTTGAGCCATTCTTGCCAGATCTTTCTCTTTTAGCCATTCTGCAATAAAGTCCTCTTGGATTGTGTAAGAGTTAATATGGTTTCTAGGAAACTCTAGTCTATCCCCAACAGAAAGAATTATTTTGTACAATGTCTAAAAGACCATTACTCATGGTTTAGAATTATTTTGATGATGAAAGTTTAGAATCTCAGTACATAATACATTGATCTTGAGACATTGACCCTTTGGGTTATTTTCAACATAATTTACCTCATTACATCTCTAGCCATAACTACTGGAAGTCATAAAAAATAATTTGGATGAGAGCCTTACAGTTATTTGTCTACAGTCATTAAACTAAGATATAAACTTTATCAGAGTTCCCTGGCAGTTCAGTGATTAGAACTTGATGCTTTCACTGCCAGGGCCTAGGTTTGATCCCTGGTCAGTGAACTAAGATCCTTCAAGTTGCTGTGTTGCCAAAAGAAGATAATAACATTCACTCCTACTTCTCTGTCTCTGTTTCTCTATCTCGGTCTCTCTCTGATAGGTGCATATATATCTCCTAGTGTATTGTATATATAAAGTAAAATATATATAGATATATGGATGTATAATATATATTCAGTTTATCAGGTTCTAATGTTTATAGACATGCTCCTTATCTACAACTTAGGGTTCTTCTCTTTCTCTGATCACTGTTTTATTTTGTGTCATCATAACCCATAATTGTTCACTTCAGGAGTTTTAAAATTAAAGTACCTAGGTTAATGCCCACAATTTGCAGGTGAACTTCATGAAATGAATATTGAGTACAAACTTTATCCTTGACTTCAGCTGCTTTAATATGCCTATTTTCCTATTGCTTTATCTTTATTTTCCTCTATTTTTGGCATTTTAAAAGTCGCCTTAAAACCGTTTTGAAATAAACATGCATAAATGATAAAATGTATTTACACTAGAATTCAGATTTACATTTCACATTATTATCTATCAACTATTTGGAGATACATTTAAAACTCTTAGCTTGAAAATAATCACCTTTCCTGAGTAAGTAGAAAGAATGTCCATTGTACTTAATTTGTTGTCTGTTTCTAGCCACAAGAAATTGTGAAATGTGGGGGGGACAGAATTGGTTTTTCATTTAAAAAATAATTTGCCAGGCTATAAACTGTGTGTTGTATTAGTTTTTCTAAATCTGTTAAGGTATACTTAAAATGAAATAATTTTTCACCTTTATGTTGAAAATTTAGATATAATGTGTGAGAGCATTTATAAGAAAAAATTTAATTTTCTTTACAAATATAGAGGACAGCAATGTATAAGTAGTAAATGTTTCATAATTTAGGCAGAAGAGCTAAAGGCTATTTTCCATTTCAACTAGAAGTTACGAACAGTTAGATTTTCCCTAACGAGCTAATTATTTGCTGAGATTACTGTGGTAGCAGATTTTAGAAGTTCAAGATCTCTGTAAATAGCCATAAGAAAACCTATAGATGTCATTTAAATGCAACACTGAAATTATATAGTATAGTTTTTTTTTATTGGCCAAATACATAAATGATTAGTTTAACTATAAAGGTTTATTTAATTAAAAAGTTTTATAGTCTTTATCAGGTAGTATTTGAAAATTTTCTGATTCTCTACGCCTTGGCCAATTGTGAAAAAGATAACATTTTATAATTTTCCAATTGACACATAAAGTTCATAAATCTTTCAGAAGATGACATCTTTATCCAAATAAAGATAATAACAGTTGTTATTAATAATGATCTCCATAATACAAAGTATATTGACAACTTCTTAAAACACTACCTTTGGGATTATTCCATGGTATCATATGTATTTTCATGAGGCACTTATGTCCGTTCTGGACTATGTGTCCTGGTAGTGGACATCTCTGTCTCTTGCCCCTCAGACCAGCATCCATTGTCTCTTCTGGTAAGAAAACAGATTGTTTACCAGAAAAACAAACAACCCAATCAAAAAGTGGGAAAAAGCCCTAGACAGACATTTCTCCAAAGAAGACATACAGATGGCTAATAGCACATGAAAAGATGCTCAACATCGCTCATCATTAGAGAAATGCAAATCAAAACTACAATGAGATATCACCTCATACTGGTCAGAATGGCCATCATCAAAAAGTCTACAAACAATAAATGCTGGAGAGGGTGTGAAGAAAAGGGAACACTCTTGCACTGTTGGTGGGAATGTAAATTCATACAGCCACTATGGAAAACAATATGGAGATTCCTTAAAAAACTAGGAATAAAACCACCATATAACCCAGCATTCCCACTCCTAAGCATATATCCTGAGGAAACCAAAATTGAAAAAGACATGTGTATCCCATTGTTCATTGAAGCACTATTTACAATAGATAGAACAAGGAAGCGATCTAGATGTCCATCGACAGATGAATGGATAAAGAAACTGTGGTACGTATACACAATGGAATACTTCTCAGCCATTAAAAGGAATGCATTTGAGTCAGTTCTAATGAGGTGGATGAACCTAGAACCTATTATACAGAGTGAAGTGAGTCAGAAAGAGAAAGATAAGTTATCATATACTAACACATATATCAGGAATCTAGCAAAATAATACTGAAGAATTTATTTTCAGCACAGCAATGGAGAAACAGACATAGAGAATAGACTTATGGACATGGGAAAAGGGGAGGAGAGGGTGAGATGTACAGAGAGAGTAACATGGAAACTTATATTACCAAATGTAAAATAGATAGCCAACGGGAATTTATTTTGTCTAAGGAAACTCAAACAGGGGCTCTGTATCAACCTAGAGGGGTGGGATGGGGAGGGAGATGGGAGGGAGGGGATATACGTATACCTAGGGCTGATTCATGCTGAGGTTTGACAGAAAACAACAAAATTCTGTAAAGCTATTATCCTTCAATTAAAAAATTAATAAATTTTAAAAAAAGAAAGAAAACAGATTGTTGTGTAGGAGGAGACTATTGCTCCCTCCCAGTCAACTTGTATAGTTTGGGCAGTTACCTGTGACTCTAAAGCGCATGAAAATCCAGATTGGACCAAAGAAAAAACTCCTGTGCTATGTCAGGCATGGATGTGTGATCTAAATCAGGTCATGATTAGGGACCATCTGTCTTGGAACATTTTGTTGGAACTTCTGGAAAGAGTTGTTTTCTTTCCATTAGGTTGCTAGGATGAGAGCGTGTAAGTGGGAAGCTTCTGTTGCTCATACCTGCCACAATATGTGTTGAGCCTTTCTGAGAGTACCATGACAGCAGAGCCTTGAAATGGAAAAGGATGTCCTGATAATGTGTTTGATCCCCTAGATCTAGCTATGCCTATAGCCAGATTTATGCCTGGATTGACTAGCCAGTTGAGCCCCCATTTTACCTTATTTTTCTTAAACCAGTTGGAATGGTAGTGGTGTCTTTAACCAAAAAGACTAGAAGATTCTGATTGAATCTTCCGTAGTCCACCATATATTGTGAGTTATAGTAGATGATTTAATGATAAGATAGCTTTACCAAGGTCCAGAGGGAATCATTGAGGCAATTAGCCTGAAAATTCAAGGGAAAATATCCTTAATTACTTAGCTATTTCCCACTGAACTCTTTGCATGTTTAAAGTTTTAAACAGCCAAACAATGTAACAATGACTAATGTTAATCTTGAGCAGACAAAAGAGGAAGAACAGCAAGATAAAGCATAAAGAGCACCAGGTAAAGAGTGGGAAAATAAATTCTGCTGGACAGGTTTAAATGGAAATATTCAAAAAGAATTAAGAGGAACTCTAATGGGCAGCTAGCTTTAATACACAAACATCTGGATCAGTAGCCATCCCAAGCCTACTTTGCTAAGCTTTTAGTTCCTCTCTGTTCTCCTTAATATATTTTTACGTCTAAGTGATATCTTAATTATTTTAAATCATCAGCATGACTTCCTACAGACCTTTTTGTTTTAAATCATTTTTACAGTATCCTTAGTGATGAGAATTTAGTAATTTACTTAGAGCTGGGATTGCCCCTATCTTTGCTATACAGGATTTATATAATTTGGGGGTTATCTATAATTATGTCTTAATGTTATGGAAGGCATGTAAGGAGTCTCGGTGATATCTTTGTTTGACCTAGAGAAATTGGGACTATCTGGATTCATCTGGGAACATTTTTTCAATTCTAAGTGGATAGAGCTATAACAGTGTTAATCTTCTACAAGACAAGATCATTAGATGTTTGAAAAGAGGTGTCAAAATCTCCCCTCTATGTCTCTCTTGATAATGGCCCCTCTGCTTTTTAAGGGAATGTGGTTTATGAAGGTTATAGATGGGGAAAGAACTAGGAGTGGGTTGGAAAAGACGTTACTATTGGTAAGGGAATTTAATATATATTATATTATATATAATATATCTTTTTATCTATCTATACATTTATATATCTATAGTAAAAAGGTGTGTTTGTGTGTGTATTGTGTATTACTCCCTTGGATAGAGTTTGTGATCTGACCTTGTCTACCCATGTACAACAGTATAAAGAAAATGTTTGAAGTTCCTGATAGCTATATGTGCCTCTTTTTCTTTTTTTTTTTGGTCTAGTGACCTCTTGGAGGTCAAAACTACTGAGCAGTGCCTGCTATTGGTAACAGGTTCTATTCCTCGCTTTTGCTTTTTCTTTCTTTTATTTTTTTTAGCTAACTGGCTATATGACCTTGGGCAAAGTACCTTATTTATCTGGATATTTGCTTCAGAGATGTTTTCTGTTAAATTTTTTATTCTCTGAGAATATTTTTTAGGTCATTCTAATATTAACACCAGAAGTATTTGGGGCTGAAAAGCATGAATAGTCATATTATTTCTGTTTCTTTAGCATTTTTCTCTTGCTTAATTATCTAATGTTGCTCTTCATACCCTTGGGGAACACAGCATACTTCATTAACACGGACATTTTAATGAGAGAGAAAACTGGATAATGAATCTTTCATTCTGTGTGTTTATCAAGTAACGTTTCGGTGTGGCATAGTGCCCTTTCTAGACATTTTGTTTACCTTTGATACACATTGTTCTTCATGTAAATCCCACCTTGAATTTGCTCATCTTGATGATCTCCAAATTTGAACAGTAATAAGTCCCTTTAATTTTGCCACTTATTGTAGAGATAGACCAGTTCCTGACAATAACCTGTACAGATTAGTGACATGTTTGAAAATAACATAGTGTTTCCTAGAAGAGTACTGTCTTCTGGATGCATCATTGATTTTTTTTCCCTCCCACCATTCTGTTTTTAGTCAAGTATACTGCAGATTTCTTATCAGTGTTATCAGAGATATGTGAGAAACCCAGCATTTTGGGGGGAATATTTGTGTTGACTCTCTTCAAAAATGCAAGGGTAAAAAGAGATTCTGTGCCTTCATACAGTCTTTCAAACAGAGTTAGAATACTAAAAAGTTGTTGCACAATTAAATGTTCTAGCTTTATCAACATTAATATTAATTAATCTTCAATATCAAAAAAGAAGAGACACTTTCAAAATTAATGTCACTGAATTAGCATCATAAATTAGTAATTATTAATATTATGACTTCAAGGTTATGAATGATACATATTTAAGGACAATTAATGAACAGAATCCTTCTGTGTATTTTATGCAAGGGTTAATATTAACTAGGATAATCCATCCTCTGTAGTAGACCTTAGCTTCATCAACATTTACTTTATGCAAAGTGGGACCTTATTGAATTCCTGCATTTTATATATGATGAAACTGACCAAAGGGTAAATGACTTGGTTAATGTCATATGGTGATGGAGGTAGGATAAGCTCACAGATCTCCTAAGAATGACTTATTTATTTAAAACCAAACTACAAATGAAGATCAGTTCTTCCCATTCTTGGAACATTTTTAAGTAGGTGTTTCTGGAGTCTCTCTTATTTAGTGTTTCAGTGACAAGTTGAAAACAATAGTGTTTAATTCAAAGACACAAAGATCAATTTGTAACTAAGTTAGCAGATACCAGTCTAGGCTAGGTATTAGGTGGTTTTTTTTCTTTAATATTGAAAGCTTCAGTGTTAAAAAATGGAATAGTCTGTAAGCTCTTTTCATGTTTATTCTGCATACTTAAGAAAGTTGCTCATATTTCTTCAGGTTTATAAAAACTGACAACTATTTTAATGGTTTTACATAAATGAAATAACAAGGAACTTGGGGGTGAATTTTTCAAAAAATGATTACAATATACAGACATAAAATATGATTTAAATGCATCTTTTATAGTGCTATTGGTTTATATTATGAATATTGCTAATTTAATTAGTACTTTTAGCTTGTGAATTCAGTACAATGTTTAAAATCATTTTTTATCTTTATGTGAATATCTGTGCCTGTGTGTTTTTATAGGATCTGTCTATGGTAAAGAAAATAATATGTATCCCAAAAGTTACATGAATATATTAAAAAGTGAAAATATATAACTCAGTGAATTCCACAAAGTGAACATACCCATTTCACCAGCACTTAGATCAGAATAAAACTTTATCAGAACTCTTGAAACCCTCTTCATATACGATAATCACGATGGTGTGATCACTCACTTAGAGCCAGACATCCTAGAATGTGAAGTCAAGTGGGCCTTAGGAAGCATCACTATGAACAAAGCTAGTGGAGGTGATGGAATTCCAGTTGAACTATTTCAAATCCTAAAAGATGATGCTGTGAAAGTGCTGCACTCAGTATGCCAGCAAATTTGGAAAACTCAGCAGTGGCCACAGGACTGGAAAATATCAGTTTTCATTCTAATCCCAAAGAAAGGCAATGCCAAAGACCGCTCAAACTACCACACAGTTGCACTCATCTCACACTCCAGTAAAGTAATGCTCAAATTCTCCAAGCCAGGCTTCAGCAGTACATGAACCATGAACTTCCATATGTTCAAGCTGGTTTAAGAAAAGGCAAGAGGAGCCAGAGATCAAATTGCCAGCACCTGTTGGATCATCGAAAAACCAAGAGAGTTCCAGAAAAACATCTACTTCTGCTTTATTGAGTATGCCAAAGCCTTTGACTGTGTGGATCACAATAAACTGTGGAAAATTCTGAAAGAGATGGGAATACCAGACCACCTGACCTGCCTCTTGAGAAACCTATATGCAGGTCAGGAAGCAACAGTTAGAAGTGGACATGGAACAACAGACTGGTTCCAAATAGGAAAAGGAGTACGTCAAGGCTGTACATTGTCCCCCTGCTTATTTGACTTATATGCGGAGTACATCATGAGAAACGCTGGGCTGGAAGAAGCACAAGCTGGAATCAAGATTGCCAGGAGAAATATCAATAACCTCAGATATGCAGATGACACCACCCTTATGGCAGAAAGGGAAGAGGAACTAAAAAGCCTCTTGATGAAAGTGAAAGAGGAGAGTGAAGAAGTTGGCTTAAAGCTCAACATTCAGAAAACTAAGATCATGGCATCTGGTCCCATCACTTCATGGGAAATAGATGGGGAAACAGTGGAAACAGTGTCAGACTTTTATTTTGGGGGGCTCCAAAATCACTGCAGATGGTGATTGCAGCCATGAAATTGAAAGACGTTTACTCCTTGGAAGGAAAGTTATGACCAACTTAGATAGCATATTAAAAAGCAGAGACATTACTTTGCCAACAAAGGTCTGTCTAGTCAAGGCTAAGGTTTTTCCAGTAGTCATGTATGGATGTGAGAGTTGGACTGTGAAGAAAGCTGAGCGCCAAAGAATTGATGCTTTTGAACTGTGGTGTTGGAGAAGACTCTTGAGAGTCCCTGGACTGCAAGGAGATCCAACCAGTCCATCCTCAAGGAGCTCAGTCCTGGGTGTTCATTGGAAGGACTGATGCTGAAGCTGCAACTCCAATACTTTGGCCACCTCATGTGAAGAGCTGACTCATTGGAAAAGACCCTGATGCTGGGAGGGATTGGGGGCGGGAGGAGAAGGGGACAACAGAGGATGAGATGGCTGGATGGCATCACCGACTCGATGGCCATGAGTTTGAGTAAACTCTGGGAGTTGGTGATGGACAGGGAGGCCTGGTGTTATGAGATTCATGGGGTCGCAAAGAGCTGGTCACGACTGAGCGACTGAACTGAACTGAGAAAAAAAAAAGCTCAGAATTTAATTAGATTTCACAGTACCAATAAAATCAACAACTACAATGGGGTGGGGGGGGGGCAGGGATCCAAAAGAATCTACAGAACAAGTCAAAACATAAGAATAATAAATGTTTTTTTTGAGTCACTGCTGTCAGAATCTTTTTCCTTGCTGGGAGTCACAGTTCACCTCACCTCACTAGATGCCCTCCAACACTGTTCTGATCTCTGGACCCGCTGAGGGGGCAGCTCAGATTCCAATCTGGTCCTACTCCTGTGTGTCCTTGCCTCCATTGTCCACAGCTATCAGAACTAGTGAGATCTCTTTTGTGGGAGCTCTCAGTGACCTTTTATATATTCCATAGACACAGAGTCTGCCTAGTTGATCGTGTGGATTTAATCTGTAGCTTGTACAGCTGGTGGGAAGGTTTTGGGTCTTCTTCCCTAGCCACACTGCCCCTGGGTTTCAGTTGTGGTTTTACTTCCACCTCTGCATGTGGATCGTCCACTGGAGTTTGCTCCAGAGACTATCCTGGAGGACTTGGGTTTGCCCCTGTGAGGTCCAGGTGTGGAGGTGGCGCAGCTGCTTGGGTCATAGGAGTTCTGGCAGCACCAGGTTCTCAGGGGAGTTGGCGGCTAGGGCAGCAGGAAATACAGTGCTCTAGAAGGGTGTGGAAACCAGTATTGGCCAATACCCTCCAGTATTCTTCCCTGGAGAACCCCCCTCCCTGACAGAGAAGCCTGGCAGGCTGCAGTCTACAGGGTCACAAAGAGTCAGACACTACTGAAGTGACCCTGCGCACATAGACTCAAGACACTTTTTGCCTGTGGCTGCTCTGCCCCAGTGAGAGTTGAGTGTGAAGGTGGTATAGTTGCTTGGCTTGCAGGGTCACTGGTGACGCCAAGTGTGCAGGGACATGGACTGCCTCCACCGCAGGAGTTATGGCCCTATCAGAGTCTTTTCTCCAGCCTTCCGTAGCTGGTGATCAGAAGGCCTCTTTGGTCAGGCTTTCTCCATAGCTCTGCCCATTCAGGCACTTAGAGGTCTCCCTTGCTTGTGGTCCTTCTCTATTCTTCAGCGTGTCAGGCACATAGACGGGCCCCCTTGGCTGGGGTCCTACTCTGTAGATCGGCGTGTCAGGCATTTGATGGGCCAGCCTCTCTATTGTTTAGCTGCCCATGCTGGTGTGTGGGGAGAGAGAGGCTATGGTGATGGCTCCACCCCCTGTGCATGACTCAGCAGTATTGCCTTGCTTCCATGGCTGCCCGGCTTTCCTGCACAGGCATTTCCCACCACAATCTCCTTGCTCACATCTCCTCAATCCATCTCTCCACAGTCAACAGCAGCCCTCGCCCTGGGATTACTCCACAATTCCCAAACTCCAGCTCCCAACCACTGCACCTTCCAGGGGACCCACGTTCCTGTCTGGGGTCTGTATGGCTGCAGCAAGGATTGTCTGATTCTCATTCTGTTTAGGCTGCCACAGATCAGCTCTTTCACTCTCAGCCTTAAATGTTCCTCCTCTGACTCAGACAATTGCCCCGGTGTGGGGACTGGACCCCTGCTTCAGTTCCCCCACCTGCCGAGGGCAGGTCCAGTCCTCCTAACACTCCTGTTTTTTCCCCCTAGTTCCTTTGTCCTACCAAGTTTTGCGTGGTTCTATATATTCTTTACTTCTGGTCAGGGACTCCTGTCCACTCTCAGCTGGTGTTCTGCATGCGCTTCTGTGTCTGAAGGTGTATTCCTGATGTATCCATGCAGAGAGACGTACTCCACATCCACCTACTCCTGCACCATCTTGTTCTCCCTCCATCTTTCATTTTTCTCTTTTTCCTTTTTTTGGGAGCCAGATACTAAACATTGGGACATTCAAAAGGAACTACATAGACAGGGAAAATTAGAAAGTAATCCCACATGCCCTGGGGAAGGTGCACTTCAGACTGATACTTGGCACAGAGACAGCCTATAGCACTAACACATACACAAATAAACAAAAAGAAAAAAACAGCAAAACTTGGGGAAGGGGGAGAATCTAATTTCCAGAAATATCACATCATTAAATTCAAACATCTAGTTTTCAACAAAAAAGGCAAAAGGCATACCAAGAAACAGGAAATTATCACCCATCCTAAGGAAAATAACAAACCAACAAAACTGTCCCTGAAAAAGATATAAAACTCATAGAGGAAAACATAGGCAAAACACTCTCTGACATAAATCACAGCAGGATCCTCCATGACCTACCTCACAGAGTAATGGAAATAAAAGCAAAAATAAACAAATGGGACCTAATTAAACTTAAAATATTTTGCGCAATGAAGGAAACTATAAGGAAAGTGAAAAGACAGCCTTCAGAGTGGGAGAAAATAATAGCAAACGAAGCAACTGACAAAGAATTAATCTCAAAAATATACAAGCAGGTCATGCAGCTCAATTCCAGAAAAATAAACCACCCAATCAAAAAATGGGCCAAAGAACTAAACAGACATTTCTCTGAGAAGACATATAGATGGCTAACAAACACATGAGAAGATGCTCAACATCACTCATTATCAGAGAAATGCAAATCAAAACCACAATGAGGTACCATCTCACGCTGGTCAGAATGGCTACTATCCAAAAGTCTACAAGCAATAAATTCTGGAGAGGGTGTGGAGAAAAGGGAACCCTCTTACACTGTTGGTGGGAATGCAAACTAGTACAGCCACTATGGAGAACAGTGTGGCGATTCCTTAAGAAACTGGAAATAGAACTGCCATATGACCCAGCAATCCCACTGCTGGGCATACTCACGGAGGAAACCAGAATTGAAAGAGACACGTGCACCCCAATGTTCATCAGAGCACTGTTTACAATAGCCAGGACATGGAAGCAACCTAGATGTCCATGGGCAGACAAATGGATAAGAAAGCTGTGGTACATATACACAATGGAGTGTTACTCAACTATTAAAAAGAACACATTTGAGTCAGTTATGATGATGTGGATGAACCTAGAATTCATTATACAGAGTGAAGTGAGTCAGAAAGAGAGAGATAAATATCGTATTTAACGCATATATACGGAATCTAGAAGAATGGTGCTGAAGAATTTATGTACAGGGCAGTAATGGAGAAGCAGACATAGAGAATAGACTTATGGACATGGGAAAGTCAGAAAGAGAAAAACCAATACGGTATATTAATGCATGTATATGGAATTTAGAAAGATGGTAATGATGACCCTATATGAGAGACAGCAAAAGAGACACAGATATAAAGAACAGATTTTTGGACTCTGAGGGAGAAAGCGAGGGTGGGGTGATTTGAGAGAATAGAATTGAAACATGTATGTTACCATATGTGAAATAGATGACAAGTCCAAGTTCAATGCATGAAACAGGGCACTCAAAGCCAGTGCAGTAGGACAAACTTGAGGGATGAGATGGGGAGGGAGGTGGGAGGGGGGCTCAGGATGGGGGTCACATGTATGCCCATAGCTGATTCATGTCAACGTATAGCAAAAACTACTACAATATTGTAAAGTAATTAGCCTCCAATTAAAATAATTAAATTAAAAAAAAGATATTCCTGCATATACTTGACCTTTTGAATTTCTATATAAAATTTACAAGCAGCTTATCAGTTGTTGCTTTCAAAATGTTTGCTGAGATTTTGATTGGGATTACTTTGAATCTATAGGCTGATTTATAGGAAATATTTTTTGTAATATTAAGGCGTTAGTCTATGAACATTGTATAGTTTTCCATTTAATTAGATTTTATGAACTTATCTCAATACTCTTTTTTATTTGTTTATTTTTTTGTGGCTGTGCTGGGATTTCATTGTTTCTCGGGCTTTCTCTAGTTGCAGTGAGCAGGGACTACTAGCAGGGACTACTCTCTAGTTGCAGTGCACGAGCTTCTCATCGAGCTGCCTTCCCTTGTTGTGGGACACTGGCTCTAGAATGCAGGTTCAGTAGTTGTGGTGCACAGGTTTAGTTTGGCCCCATGGCATGTGGGATCTTCCTGGATCAGGGGTAGAACTCATGTCCTCTGCATTGGCAGGCAGATTCTTAACCAGTGGACCACCAGGAAAGCCCGCCAATACTTTTTAATAGGATTTATTTTTAGAGCTCTTTTAGATTAATAGCAAAATTGAATAGAAAGTACAGAGTTCTCATATATTCTCTCTACCCATACACTCAAAACATTCCCCACTATCATCATCTCTAACCAGAGTACTACATTTTTTACACTGATCAAACTACATTGACACCCAAAGTCTGTAGTTGATAGCAGGGTTCACTCTTGGTCTTTTACATTCTGTTGATATTTACACATGTACAATACATGTGTATCCATTATCATGGATACATGATAATGTATCCATGCTTATCATGCAGAAAAGTTTCACAGTCCTAAAACTCCTCTGTGTTCTGCCTCTTCATTCCAACCTCCCTTTCAGCCTTGACAACCACCGATCTTACTGTCTCCCTAGTTTTGCCTTTTCTAGAATATCATATAGTTAGAATCTTAGAGAAAGTAATCTTTTCAGATTGGGTTCTATTACTTGGTAATATACATTCACTTTTCCTCCATATCTTTTCACAGCTTGATAGCTCAGTTCACTTTAGTGCTGAATAACAATCCATTTTTGGACGTACTATAGTTAATTTATCCATTCACCTACTGAAGGGTATCTTGGTTGCTTCCAAATTTTGGCAGTTATGAATAAAGCTGCTATGAATGTACACATGTAGGACTTGTTTGGACATAAATTCTCAACTCATTTGAGTAAATACTAAAGATCATGATTGCTAGATTATATGATAAGAATATATTTCAGTTCAGTTCAGTCTCTCAATCATATCCAACTCTTTGCAACACTATGGACTGCAGCATGCCAGGCCTCCCTGTCCATCACCAGCTCCCAAAGTTTAGCCAAACTCATGTCCATTGAGTTGGTGATGCCGTCTGACCATCTCATCCTCTGTTGTCTCCTTCCCCTCCTGCCTTCAATCTTTCCCAGCATCAGGGTCTTTTCCAATGAGACAGTTCTTCACATCAGGTGGCCAAAATATTGGAGTTTCAGCTTCAACATCAGTCCTTCCAATGAACACTTAGGACTGATCTCCTTTAGGATGGACTGGTTGGATCTCCTTGCAGAGAAGACTCTCAAGAGTCTTCTCCAACACTGCAGTTCAAAAGCACCAATTCTTCGGCACTCAGCTTTCTTTATAGTCCAACTCTCACATCCATACATGACTACTGGAAAAATCATAGCCTTGACTAGACGGACCTTCATTGGCAAAGTAATGTCTCTGCTTTTTAATATGTTGTTTAGGTTGGTCATAACTTTCCTTCCAAGGAGTAAGTGTCTTTTAATTTCATGGCTGCAGTCACCATCTGTGGTGTTTTTGGAGCCCCCCAAAAGAAAGTCAGCCACTGTTTCCACTGTTTCTCCATCTTTTGCCATGAAGTGATGGGATTGGATGTCATGATCTTAGTTTTCTGAATGTTGAGCTTTAAGCCAAATTTTTACTCTCCTCTTTCACTTCCACCAAATGGCTCTTTAGTTCTTCTTTGCTTTCTGCCGTAAGGGTGGTGTCATCTGCATATCTGAGGTTATTGCTATTTCTCCTGGCAATCTTGATTCCAGCTTGTGCTTCATCCAGCCCAGCATTTCTCATGATGTACTCTGCGTATAAGTTAAATAAGTAAGGTAACAATATATAGCCTTGACATACTTCTTTTCCTATTTGGTACCAGTCTGTTGTTTCATGTCCAGTTTTAACTGTTGCTTTCTGACTTGCATACACGTTTCTTAAGAGGCAGGTCAGGTTATCTGGTATTCCCAACTCATTCAGAATTTTCCACAGTTTGCTGTGATCCACACAGTCAAAGGCTTTGGCATACGCAATAAAGCAGAAGTAGATGTTTTTCTGGAACTCTCTTGCTTTTTTGATGATCCAGCAGATGTTGGCAATTTGATCTCTGGTTACTCTGCCTTTTCTAAAACCAGCTTGAACGTTTGGAAGTTCATGGTTCATGATTGTTGAAGCCTGGCTTGGAAAATTTTGAGTATTACTTTACTAGCGTGTGAGATGAGTGCAACTGTGTGGTAGTTTGAGCGGTCTTTGGCATTGCCTTTCTTTGGGATTGGAATGAAAACTGACATTTTCCAGTCCTGTGGCCACTGCTGAGTTTTCCAAATTTGCTGGCATATTGAGTGCAGCACCTTAACAGCATCACCTTTTAGAATTTGATATAGCTCAACTGGAATTCCATCACCTCCACTAGCTTTGTTCATAGTGATGCTTCCTAAGACCCACTTGACTTCACATTCCAGGATGTCTGGCTCTAGGTGAGTGATCACCATCATGATTGTCTGGCTCATGAAGATCTTTTTTGTACAGTTCTTCTGTGTATTCTTGCCACCTCTTAAGAATATATTTAGTTTTGTTTAAAAAAAAAAATCTTTCAAACTGTCTCCTAAAGTGTCTATACCATTTCACATTCCACTAGGAATAAATGAGAGTTTCTGCTGTTCCACACTGTCATCAACATTTGCTGTTGCCAGTGTTTTGGATTTGGGCCATTCTAATAGATGTCTGTGGGCTTCCGAGGTGACTCAGTTGTAAAGAATCCACCTGCGATGCAGGAGACATGGGTTCAATCCCTGGGTAGGAAAGATACCCTGAAAAAGGAAATGGAGACCGCTCCAGTATTCTTTCCTGGGAAACCCCATGGACAGAGGAGACTGGTGGGCTACAGTCCATGGGGTCGTAAAAGAGCTGGACTTGACTGAGCGACTAAACAACAAAAATAAATATGTAGTAGTATTGTTTTAATTTGCAATTCCCCAGGGACATATGATATTGAACATCTTTTCATATGCATATTTGCCTCCTGTATACCTTCTTTGCTGAGGTGTCTATGAAGGTCTTTTGTCCTATATTTTAAGTAGCTTGTTTATTTTCTTATTGTTGAGTTTAAGAATTCTTTGTGTATTTTGGATAACATTCCTTTATCCAATGTGTCTTTTGTAAATATTTTCCCATAATTTGTGGCTTGTCTTTTCATTCTCTTGACAGTATCTTTCTTTTTTTATTATTTATTAATTTTTTTATTAGTTGGAGGCTAATTACTTTACAATATTGTAGTGGTTTTTGCCATACACTGACATGAATCAGCCATGGATTTACATGTATTCCCCATCCTGAACCCCCCTCCCGCCTCCCTCCCCATCACATCCCTCTGGGTCTTCCCAGTGCACCAGCCCCGAGCACTTGTCTCATACATCTAACCTGGACTGGTGATATGTTTCACACTTGATAATATACATGTTTCGATGCTGTTCTCTCGAAACATCCCACCCTCGCCTTCTCCCACAGAGTCCAAAAGTCTGTTCTGTACATCTGTGTCTCTTTTTCTGTCTTGCATATAGGGTTATCATTACCATCTTTCTAAATTCCATATATATGTGTTAGTATACTGTATTGGTATTTATCTTTCTGGCTTACTTCACTCTGTATAATGGGCTCCAGCTTCATCCATCTCATTAGAACTGATTCAAATGTATTCTTTTTAATGGCTGAGTAATAGTCCATTGTGTATATGTACCATAGCTTTCTTATCCATTCATCTGTTGATGGGCATCTAGGTTGCTTCCATGTCCTGGCTATTATAAACAGTGCTGCGATGAACATTGGGGTGCACGTGTCTCTTTCAGATCTGGTTTCCTCGGTGTGTATGCCCAGAAGTGGGATTGCTGGGTCATATGGCAGTTCTATTTCCAGTTTCTTAAGGAATCGCCACACTGTTCTCCATAGTGGCTGTACTAGTGTGCATTCCCACCAACAGTGTAAGAGGGTTCCCTTTTCTCCACACCCTCTCCAGCATTTATTGCTTGTAGACTTTTGGATAGCAGCCATTCTGACTGGCGTGTAATGGTACCTCATTGTGGTTTTGATTTGCATTTCTCTGATAATGAGTGATGTTGAGCATCTTTTCGTGTATTTGTTAGCCATTTGTAGGTCTTCTTTGGAGAAATGTCTGTTTAGATCTTTGGCCCATTGTTTGATTGGGTCATTTATTTTTCTGGAATTGAGCTGCAGGAGTTGCTTATATATTTTGAGATTAATCCTTTGTCTGTTTCTTCGTTTGCTATTATTTTGTCCCATTCTGAAGGCTTTGACAGTATCTTTCACAAAGCAGAAGTTTTTAATTTTAATTAAAGTTACCAACTATTCCTTTCATGGATCAAGCCTTTGGTATTATATATAAAAAGTAATCATCATTCTGAAAGTCATCTAGATTTTCTCCTAATTTTGCAATTTACATTTGGGTCTACAATCTACTTTGCATTAATTTTGTGAAAAGTATGTGTCTAGATTTTTTTTTTGCATGTTATGTCCAGTTGTTCCATCACTGTTTGTCCAAATGATTGTCTTTTCTCCATTGTATTGCTTTTGCTCCTGTGTCAAAGATCAGTTGCCTGTATTAATGTGTCTGTTTCTGAGCTCTTTATTCTGTTCCAATAATGTATTTGTCTATTCTTTTATTAATAGCACACTGTCTTGATTACTGTAAATTTATAGAAAATAAAGAAGTTGAATAGTTTTATTACACTGACTTTATTGTTTCTTTTTAATATTAAGTTGACTCTTCTGAATCTTCTGCCTCCCCAATAACCTTTAGAATCAGCTTATCAATATCTACAAAATACCTTTCTGAGATTTTGGTTAAGATTGCAGTGAATCTGTAGATCAATTTGAGGGGAATGCATTGGAGAAGGAAATGGCAACCCACTCCAGTGTTCTTGCCTGGAGAATCCCAGGGTCGGGGGAGCCTGGTGGGCTGCCGTCTATGGGGTCGCACAGAGTCGGACACGACTGAAGCGACTTAGCAGCAGCAGCAGCAGGAGCAGCAGTATCTTAACAATATCAAATCTTCTTATCCATAAACATGAAATTTCTGACTGTTTATATTTGCTTCTTTGATTTCTTTTGTCATTGTTTTGTAATCTTCCTCATATTGATCTGGTACATATTTTGTTAGATTTATACCTAAGTTTTTAATTCTTTGTGGTGTTAGTATAAATGTGTTGTTTTTCATTTCAAATTCCACTTGTTCATTGCTAGTATATAGGAAATTAATTTCCTTTTGTTTGCTGATGTTGTATCTTGCTACCTTGTTATAACATTTTAGTTCTATTACTTTTTCTGTTGATTTCAGTCTACTCATGAAACCATCAAAGCATCCTTCATTAAAAAAAAATCCTTCATTTCTGTTACAGTCTTTTGATCACTAGCATTTCTTTTTTACTCTTTCTTTGAAAGAATATTCTTTCCCATATTTTAGCAAATATGTCATTCCATCTTTTCCTTGGATTTTATCACTTATTTTGAGAAGTCACCTTTCACCATTATCGTTTCACTGAAGGTAATATGTCATTTTTTTCTAGCAGTTCTAAAATATTCCCTTTCCTTTTTTACTTTTATTAGCAGTTTTACCATGATGTGTCTGGATAATATTTTCTTTGTATTTTTCTTTCTGCGAGTTTGTAGGACTTCTTGAATCTATTGGTATGATGTATTCCATTAGTTTTAGAAAACTCAGCCATCATTTCCTAACATATTGATGTCCTATTTTATTCTTTTCTATTCCTTTCTAAGGTGCTATTCCACTTACGTTAGACCTTTTCACCGTGTCTTCTGTAGTGTATTAAAGGTGGCCAGATTCTTTGCTCTTCTTCCCAGAAAGGGATGGAATCTTTCTCTTCTAACCCCACCCACTTGAAATCTGTACTTGCTTTGTGATTTAATTTGACTAAGAGTACTTTATCCTTGCAGCTTCCCTGGTGACTCAGTGGTAAATAATCCACCTGATAATTCAGGAGATGCAGGTTCAGTCCCTGGGATAGGAAGATCCCCTAGAGAAGGAAATGGCAACCCACTCCAGTATTCTTGCCTGGGAAATCCCATGGGCAGAAGAGCCTGGTGGGCTATAGTCCATGGGGTCACAACAGATTCAGATATGACTTAGTGTCTCAACAACAACACCTTATCCTGGTAGCTAGTGGTACTCAAAGTACAAGATCTGAATAAGCATTATCAGCATTACATAGACCTTGCGTAAAATGTTTATTTTTTTTTCTTATCCCAGACTTAATAAGTTAGAAATTCTGGAGAGAGGGCACAGTGAGTATCTTTGACAAATCCACAAGGTGATTTTGATGCATGCTAAAGTCTTAGAACGTCTGTCCTAGGCAGTAGTGATTGGTCTAAGAGGTGTGAGATGAGCGAAGGATGTTTGAGTCCTTTCCTGTGACTGTGTGAACTCTAGAAGGAAGAAGCTCTCTTTTCCTGATGGCATTGCTCAGGTGGTATGGTGTAAGCCTGGAGCCACTGTCTTTCCCTTTGTGGTGGAAGTCCCTGTGTGTAGGACGGCGTGAGACTAACACACAGGTAAAATAATGTCAAGACAACTTTGTCAGAACCCTGACTCCAGCTGTGCCTAAAGCTCCAGACCAACCCTTGACTTAATTATGTAAACTTTTTCTTTTTCTCAAGCTAAATTGATTTGGTTTGTGTATTACAACTGAAGAATTGTGGCTAATACACAAGTAAACCCCCACTTCCGCTTTCAAATGATATCCCATGTAAAGCCCCTAAAGTATAAAATAGATAATTAGAGGTCTGCTTTGAATGGAAACATAATCCCTCAAATCTTACCATATGGCTTTTCCCAGGCCTCCCTCAGCAACTCCTGGAGACTCTAAGGAGAACAACCCTAAGGCAACATAGATTAAAGCCCACTTGTAGTAGGCCTTTTCATGGCCTGTGACACAACCCCTAGTTCAACTTGATTTCAACTATAGCTGTAATGGCAAATTTGCTTTATGTGGCCAAAATCAAGCATCCTGCTTTGTCTGTCTGCCTTTCTGTGCCAGGGATTCTGTCAAGTCACTTGGTTTGCTTAGCATAGATATAGGCAGCCTGAGAATTTAGGCAAACTTATGCAAACCAGAGATGATATGTAAGTTCCCTAGCTTTCCATCATGTGCAGTCACATTTCTTTGGCACATTCTCTAATTCTAGAGAGCCTCCCATGGGCATGGACCCTAGGAGTCCACAGTAGTATCAAAACCAGCACTGCATTTTTTTCCTCCTTCCCTGCCTCCTCTTCCTGTTTCTTTGCTCCTAATTTTTGTGTTTACTTCCAAAATACACCACCTACATTCAGTCCTTTTCTCATGCTAGTCTTTGGGGAAAACCTTAAGTAAGATTTCAGTGTTATAAAGAATAGAAACCAAATTCTGACATATGGTTTTGAATTCCAGCTCCGTGAGTTAGGTTGTGATATAGGTCTAATCATTTCTTTTCTCTAGGCCTTAGTTGTATCATTTGTAAAATAATGAAGGTGAATTAGCTGCTTACTTAGTTTCCTCTAGCTCTGACTTTTTAGGTTCCTTCTGGCTCTGACTTTCACCTGAAACTAGAATGATGAAGATCATCAATCTGAATAGACAGGTCTTTGTGGTTTTTACCTCTTTTCTAAACACTATATCTATTTTTTTCCATTTCCCCTCCCAGAAGTATCTTGATGATCTGATTCACCCTTGATTGGTCTTTGTAGATATAGACCCAGAAAAACAATCATTAAATACTCAGACCCGAGCAAACTATATATAGGTCTTTGACAGCTCAGAAGCTCTCAAAACTACTGACATTCAGAGCCTTATGGTTATATAGGAAATAAAGACTGAACATAAAAGCAAGTATAAGCTGAATATGATCAACTATCTTGATGGCTAAATGCAGCATAATAGCCTAAGTACTTTAGGGCTGGAGCCAAAAATACTTAACAAAAAATGGCTTCAATTTCATATTGATTTAAAAAAATGAAATGTTACACCTGGGGATCCAGCTGTGGATTTCAATCTACTTTTCCTTGTAATTTGAGACAAATTGAAGTCTATGATAATGAATATAACCAAGAAGGGAAAACCTATTCTTTTCTTCTTTCAGCAACTAGAAATGATCAATTTGAAACTTTATTGTTGTTGTTTTTACACAGTGGTGGCTTCCAGTGGGGCCTTAATATAATGATTGTGTTGATTCCCCTTGAGGAAAAAAAGGAAGTGGAAAGACACTTGGTGTTTTAAAAGGAAGCAGGAAGAGTGTGGAGGATATGGCACAGAGGAGATTCCTGCAGACTATTGTCAGGTGAGAGGTTTCCTCATGCACATCAGTGACTTCCCTCAGCACAGCTGGTCTTATCCAAGATGAGGGAAAGCAGCTCCCTATAGCTATTGTTTAAGGGGTTCATGAAGGGCTCCTGTCTTTCAGCATGCTTTCTCCAATTGGTCCTTGGTGTGTGAAATTTCTTTCAAGCCAAAGCCCTCCCTTTGCCAAGTAAAGAAATAATTTAGTGTGAAACACCTTTTTGAAGAGGTAGTGGATAGAGTTGGGAGTCAGGAGACAGAACGTTTGCCTCTGCTCTGTAGACAGTTGGCTCTATGAGCTCGAGTAGGTCACTTAACCTTTCGGTGACTTGGTCTTCACACCTCTAAAATGAGTGTGTTCAGAAGAGATGATCTCTGTCATCCTTTGCAGCTCCAAAGTCTGGATTATTGTGTACTGGTACAGAAGAAGGTCATAGAGCTCTGCTGTCTGCAAGGTATTAACATGAAAGATGGAGGAAGTCATCAGGCATGCTAATGCTTTGTTAATTACACCAACAGTTAAGTTACATTATCACTGCTCAATGCTGTGTCATTGCCAGGAGGGCATCCAATGCTGTTATCTTCAGAGCTTGCAACATTTTCCAAAAGTGACAATGTGTCATAGATCTCATCAGTATCACTTTGAATATGGACTCGTATCAGAACTTATCTTTAGTTGATTCTGGAAATTCATCATTCTACCCAATGCTCTTTGTACCTTGGAGATGATTTGATGATTAAAAAAACTTTTATAATCCCTGATGTTTTATTAAAAGCTTCTTTAATTCTTCTTTAGATGCATGACTCTCAATCTTTCTGGTGATATGTGACCACCCTCAAATCAAGAGCAGTTGGAAATTCATCTCAACCCTGAGGACAACAGATTTAGAGCAATTTGGACCTAATATGTAGACCACTTACATTTAAATGCTGCAACTTTTCAGCTACAGTTATAGAATCAATAACATTTATTCCTCCTTGTAATTCTACACAGTAGGAGTAATATTCAAATTTCCTGCAGCTTATTCTTGTAGAATAGGGGATTAAGATGCAGTTTACTTAAACCTACTGTAAAAAGTTACTGTGGGAAAACGTTCAAGTTTCCAGTAATTTTTCCTTCTTCTTATGTCCATTTTAAATGAAATGAAGTAACATATACTTTGCAGGTATTTAATAGAACAATAAGATGAGTCATAAAATACAACAGACCACACCCTTCTTGGTAGTTAAAGTACATCTGCTGGTAACACTACTAAGAAACATACATTAGGCTCCTATCCAAAAGATTTTTTCCTTGTATGAGAACAATACATACATCTTTACTTCTTTGGTAACACTGCATGCCAAATTCCAACAAGAAAATGGGAAATAATAGTGTAGTCATGCAGAAGATAACTAATGAACATGACAGAAGTCCAGTTTACATTATCCATACCAAATTATTTATTGAGAAAAATTTCTTTTATCAATAGGAAAAGCAGTGGGCTATGCATTTCTGCTTCAATAGAAACCTACTTAGCTCTTATTTAATTACCTTAGACAACTTTCTTCTCAGGAACAACAGCATTATAATGAATGTGCCATTAGGCAGCAATCAGATTTATTTCCTGAAACAAAGAGGTTTGACATCTACAGTAAGTAGGAAGTTTCTGTAAGCAGAGAACAAAAATAGCTGAGAGAACTTACTAATGTAGAGCATGCCATTTGATCTCTTATAATTGTATACTACTTGCTAAAAATTCAAAAATGAGATGGTAAGAGAAGAGGAAACAGCATGGGAGGAGACAGATGAAATGCCTGGGTTTCTAAAAACAACTTGAGTTATTTCTGTTCTGCAGTTTATTCCTTTGAATGATATACAACATTATGGCTCAGTTGGTATTCAGATTATGGGACAATTGGATTCTAGTTGTGAGCTCATCACAGGGTGATCATCTTGGTATGATACTATCATTGTGAAGCTATTACCTGGTTAAATAAGTCTTGCCTAACATCTCTGCTTTGGCAGGATAAATTATTGAGATATTAGTTTATATTTTGTTTTGACTGATATGAAACAATCAGGATGATATGGAGCTGTATGTATGATATTTACAAAATTTAGGTCTCTCTTTTCAGAAGGTGTATGCATGCATGTGTGCATGCGTGCGTGTTCAGTCGTGTCCATCTCATGGATGGTAACCCACCAGGCTCCTCTTTCTATGGAATTTTCCAGGCAGAAATACTGGATAGGTTGCCATTTCCTACTCCAGGGAATCTTACCAACCCAGGGATTGAACTCACATCTCCCACACTGGCAGGCAGATTCTATACTACTGTGCCACCTGAGAAGCCCCTTGCATGAGGTGCCCAAGTCGTTTTTGTTCTTCTTCTCAGGGACATTTATTAGACCTGGCACAGAGGTTGCTTGAAGTCAGTTTTTCTACTTGGTTTTTATGATTCTCATTGAGAAGGGGCAGAACAAAAAGAGAGATGAGAACTTCCCTGGAATGGGAATGAGGCAGAGGATGGTGGGTCCAAGTATATCAGAGACCCGTACCCTGAAGTTTAGTAGCAAGCCAGTTGATGGGATCTCAGAAGGTAATGGTGGTGTGTCCAGACTGTGGAATATATAGGTAAACTGGTCAATGGTGATTATTTTTTCCTAGAATCACTTCCCCCATATTACCTCCTTGGCTTGACCCAGTTATCACATTGGAACCTGGAAAGACATCTAGAGAATGACAGAGGGTAGGTTGTGATTGAATCTACCAACAACTTGGCAAGTTGGAGACTTGCATTCCTTTGGTAGGACTGCTGTTTAAGAAAGTATTACAAATTGGTAGGCCTTAAATTACAGAGATGTATTGTCTTACAGTCGTGGGGGGCCAGAGGTAAGAGATGAAGTGTCAGCAGCATTGGCTCCTTCTGAGATCTGTCAGGAAGAATTTGTTCCATGCCTCTTATCTATCTTCTGGTGGTTTACTGGCAATCTTTGGCATTCCTTGGGTTGTAGACATAGCACTCTGATCTTGGTTTTTGTCTTAATAAGCTATGTGTGTAAAAATTGTCTTAGCTTGGGCTTCTATAGTAAAAGGACCACAGGCTGGGTGGCTTAAATAATAAATATTTATTTCTCACAGTTCTGGAGGCTTGAAAGTCCAAGGTCAGAGCTCTGTGAGAGCCAATGTCTGCTGAAGACACTGTTCCCAGTTTGCAGACAGCTGTCTTCTCCTTGGGGCTTCCCTGGGCTTCCCTGGTGGCTTAGAGGGTAAAGCATCTGCCTGCAATGCAGGAGACCCGGGTTCAATCCCTGGGTTGGGAAGATCCCCTGGAGAAGGAAATGGCAACCCACTCCAGTACTCTTGCTTGGAAAATCTCATGGATGGAGGAGCCTCATAGGCTACAGTCCATGGGGTCACAAAGAGTCAGACATGACTGAGCGACGACACATCCTTGCATCCCCACATGGGAGAGAAAGAGAGAGAGGATGCAAGCTGTCTTGTGTCTCCTCTTGTAAGAGTACTAACCTCACTCATGAGGCCTTCATTCTCATAACCTTCTTCTAAAGGCCCCACCTCCTCTTACCATTACAATGGGGGACAAAATTCAGTCCATAACAGTGATTGTGAAATAAGATTTGAAAGATTGTGGGAGGGAAAGATCTGAAAGCTAGGAAAAAAGAACAGTCCTATTTTTCCAAGTTCCAATTGAAATGCCTGTAGGACACACAGATGAAGATGTCAAGTAGGTAATTGGATAGATGAGTTTCAAGCTAAACCTTGAGGTTGGGGCTAGAGGATTGTTTCATACAGACTGTGTTTAAAACCAAGGTCCAGATGAGGTCATTTGGGAGAATATTTGGACAGAAAAGAAGATGAAGAATAAGCCTTGGTGTACTCACACTTCAGTGATTGAAACTAGGAGAGGAAACTAGCAAAACTGGTTGAGAAGGGATGACCGGTGAGGTGGAAGGCAAACTGGGAGAAATCAAGAGATAGGGATATTTCAAGAGAAACGGAGTGGAAAACTGTGCTACATGCTGCTGAGAGATCAGGCCAGATGAGTATAGAGAAATAATCACTTGTGTTAGAAATGTGGAAAACACCTTGATAAAAGTGGTTTCAGTGGAATTGGAGTTGGGGAAGGGATGGGGGAAATAAACCTAATTATAAAGGATTGAGAGGAGTCTAGAGGCAAAGAAGCAGAAATATATTCATTTAGATAAGTTTTTTCAAGAATTTTGCTAAGAGATAGAACAGAGAACTGTGGTGAATGAGTTTTATTGCAGTGACAAAACCAACTAAAATCACAAGAAAATTTGGCTATATTACCTGTCAGGCTTCCCTTGTGGCTCAGCTGGTAAAGAATCCACCTGCAATGTGGGAGACCAGGGTTTGATCCCTGGATTGGGAAGATCCCCTGGAGAAGGGAAAGGCTACCCACTCCAGTATTCTGGCCTAGAGAATTCCATGGACTGTATAGTCCATGGCGTAGCAAAAAGTCAGACACAACTGATCCACTTTCACTCACAGCTAGTGTTAGCCAGGTCCCTGCACTATGGGGTCTTCTGATTTCTGGACACAGGCTGACAGAACTCTCGCAATGCAGAATATTCTCTTTTGAGGGAAGAAGGAAGGAGCAAGAAGCAGATCTGTACTATGTTTGAAGTCTTCAGCTTGTACTTGTCATACTTTATATTTGTTCACATTCTATTGACCAAAGCAAGTTATGTGACTAAGCTCAGTGTCACTGACATAGAGATGTATCTTCCTTCTGCAGAAGATGCTGCACTTCTCATGGTGATGGGAAGGTATGTGTACTTGTCTTCTAAGGAAGAGGTGATTACTTGGGAGTAATAATGCAGTCTGCTCCCCAAGCATACACAAATTTTTGATGGGTGATACAAATTGTATTTGTATGCTGTTGAAAATAATGCAAGAAAGAGACACATTCATTATAGAAAAATGTCTGTGAGGTGAGAAAATAGATGTGTTTTAGGGGTAAGGATGAATAGGAGGAAAGGCATACAGAAAGTATAGATATTAAAAGATTGATAGTTTTGCCATCTTTTATAATAAGACTTCTTTCTTTCTAATTTTGATTCTTTTTTGACTTTCCAATAATTTCTGAGATCATGGTCCATGGTAGATATATTGTGAAATTTGAATGTTTAGGAATTTTTCTTTGTTGCCCTCAACAAAAGCAAATAGAGAGTTATTTTTAAATCTTCAACTGTCTAGAGACATTGCCACATTTTTGTAGTCATTATGACTATAGTGGAGGCTACAGAAGATATCATTATCCCCAGGATATGCCTCATGCATGTTAGAGCAGATCAGTTCATACTTACTGAGCGAGTACTTGCATGAACTCCACCCATCACATTTCTCAGGCAACTTTTTAATTAACAATCCTTTAATATTTTAAATTTGTTATTATCTTTTAGCTCTGGAAGAATGAAACCCAGTTTCCTTTAATGAATACAAGGTATGAAAGGAAAAGATAAATCTTATAAGCATGTACTTTGAGAACAAAGCTCTTTAAATGTAGATATATCAGGTACAATGAAAAACTCTTACATATAAGTTTAGCCTCTTTTCTGATAACATTTGAGGAAAAGTTATGTATCTATTAGGTTGGTAGAGCAGCAGGGCTTTTGCAGTGAAAACTGGATCTTCCTTATAATGTATATATTAAGAACATCAATCTTAGTAATAACTTCCACTAGATGAACACATACGAAGGATTTCACCTACCAAGAGTTAAGAAATTAATTGATTTCCGTCTCATAAAAAATATCCTTTTCTTCATAGCAAGGTATAAGGTAGTAACTCAAGTAATTATCACTGCAGAATGAGAACACCTACTTAAAGGACTCTTGTATAGATGGTTATCTTGCTGTCTTCACTAAGCAAAGCCTTTGGGACTAGAGAGATGGGTGAGAATGCTCAAGTGTGTGGGCACTTCAATATGCAATGGAATTTTTCAGCAGATTTTGAGCTATTGAGTTGCCACTTGTCTTCTCTGAAAACCATGATTCTTAATTATGAGAAACACATTTTGACAAAGATTGAGAGTGGCAGAGACTTAAGTGGGAAAGTTAGCTGTCAGAATATCATCTGTCCCTCATTTTTCTGAATTTAGGAGAGTATTTGGGAACAAAGTCCCAATTTCATAGCTATTACTCCTTCACAGATAAATTGGCAGTGATTTGGAAGAGAGTCTCATGACATTTCTGCCTGATAATTTTTAATCATTCTTTTAAAAAAAAATCCACTTGGTTAGATTTTGAAACTTAGGTGTTGTCACAGTCAATAGCAAACTCAGAGACCTCTCCGGGAGAGACAAGTCTGCTGCAGTTTGGGCATAGATGGACCCAAGTTTGAAAACTGGTCCTGCCACTCACTCACTCACTGACTTTGGGCAAGTTTCTTTACTTTGTTAAAGCAGGTTTAGCTCATCTAGAAACAAGAATGCTAGTACTGCCTTGCTAATAAATTTGTTTACTCTTTTAATAAATACGAAGTACTTATTATTTTTGGACTTCCCTGTGGCTCAGTGTTAAAGAATCTGCCTGCCAGTGCAGGAGATGCAGGTTCAATCCCTGGGTTGGGAAGAGCCCCTGGAGAAGGAAATGGCAACCCACCTCAGTATTCTTGCTTTGGAAATTACATGGACAGAGGATCCTGGCAGGCTACAGTCCAGAGGGGTCACAAAAGCATAGGACATGTCTTAGTGACTGACTAAACAATGAAAGCTTCCTATATTCTCTTCCCTGAGTTGTGTGCACTAGGGATGCAAATAATAATAGCTAATTTGGGGGTGAGTATTAACCAAGTTCAAGCCCATTCTAAATATATCTCCTTTATTTTCCCCATCAGTTTTGTGAATAAAATAGATGTTCTAATGCTCATTTATTAGAAAAGAGTTAGAGTTTAAGTAACTTGTCCAAGTTACATAAAGTAGAAATCAGGGAAACTAAAATTCAGATCAAGACAGCTTTCAGTTGAAATTGCATGCTCTTATCCACTGTACTGTACTCTAGAGATACAAAGGTAGAACTCCTGATGCTAGTGTGGACACAGAAAAGAAGATAAACAGTTATATTAAATGGATGTGCAAAGTATTCAGACATTTTGGAGAAATATTCACTTAATTCCCTGGAATCAACTTTGGTCTGAAATATACTGCTGCTGCTGCTGCTAAGTCGCTTCAGTCGTGTCCGACTCTGTGTGACCCCATAGACAGCAGCCCACCAGGCTCCCCTGTCCCTGGGATTCTCCAGGCAAGAACACTGGAGTGGGTTGCCATTTCCTTCTCCAATGCATGAAAGTGAAACGTGAAAGTGAAGTCGCTCAGTCGTGTCCAACTCTTAGCGACCCCATGGACTGCAGCCTACCAGGCTCCTCCGTCCATGGGATTTTCCAGGCAAGAGTACTGGAGTGGGGTGCCATTGCCTTCTCCGGGTCTGAAATCTACGACTGTGATAAATCTATGAAAGTTTTATCTGTAGTCTGGATTGTTGCTGATTTCAGAGTCACTGGTATCAGAAACACACATACATACGAGAGCTTAAAAAATGCTAGTATTTATCATTTCAAAGTCAGACACTCCATAAAAATTCATGATGTCACAGTGATAAGTACCAAAAATTTTACCAAATGTCTGCTTTTGAGGAAATACTTAATCCATGCCACCATTTACATTAAAGAAGGACTATTTAAAAGATCCTGATACTGATAATGATTGATACTACTAAGAATATACTTCACAGAAAATATGCTGATATAATTTTCATTAATCAAGTGCATATTTTAATAAAAATATGAAAAGTGATTTTTATGAGCACATTATAGGAGGATGTGATGTGTGAACTGTACCGTAAAGGTGCCGATAAATCAGAATGAAAATGGTGCATTTTTAATGACTTGAAGTTTGGGTTAGATAAAATGAAATTGGAAAGTTTTGAATTAGTAGCTCATCACAGGCTTGGAGACTTGCTTGCAATCCAGTGTTTGTATATATTGTGTGCTATTAACTGGAAAGCAAAAACGGCCTCTGTAAAACATTGCTTTTTGTTAATTAGAGAACTTCAAGCCTTTGAACATGAATCATTAACTGCTGATATTGCCCTAAGGACAAATGTTTGTGATCTCATGGGGCTTTTGAAATAAAGAAGACAGGGAAACAATGAGGAAAGGAAAGTGCTTATTTCTGTTTTAGATTATCCAATTATTCCAAGTAGAGAAATATCATTAATAGGGTCCCTTAAAATAGAACTAAGTGGGAAACTAGGAAGAGAGAATCCTCAGTTGCAGGCATGAAATTTGATGATAATTTTAATAGATAAAAATTATGAAAAATTGCTATTTATTATTTTAATGGTGACAGGAGACTAATGCAAGTTCCTATATGTGAAGAAAATGTTGACTTGTGGCAGCAATATCTGTGTGACTACAGACTATGGAACTCTGTTTGCAAAGAAACCCATCAGCCATTATTAAGGAATCTTGTGATGTTCTTGGCAAAGACTATGTAGATTGGAAGGGAGATTTCATTATATATTTAAATACACTTGGATTCATAGTTCACTGATCTTGAATACCCTGACTCTCATTTCAGTTCAGGTTTCTTTAGGCCTTTATTAATGGTGATTTTTGCATTTATTACATCACATTGAGAGGGACTTTTTCCCCCTATGTAGGTTTACTTCCCATGTGCAGTTTTTGTTAGTGATGCTGAGTGCTTTATCCAGCAATCCAGACCATATGACAGATTTCCTGGGAACGTTTATAGGATTATCTCTATGATACTTGATGTCAGTATCTACTGTACACATACTGGCGAAAGAATCACACACCCTAGTTTATTCTGCAGAACTATATATAACAGGGCCTAGCCCACTTTCCTCTGCTTTTATAGCTCCTCTGGGGCCTCTGCTGGTGGGAAACAAAAATGTAGAGATGACAGGTCAGAACCAACGTGTCATTTCACTGACATGGAGAGACATCAGCACTCAGAGGTTATAAGCAGGGGTTTAAGGAGAAGTGGAGTGAGGTGGTCAAAACAGAAAAACAACTCTTTACCACTCTGTAAAATAAGTTCATGTTTAAAGATTGCAGATGTTATGACTGTTTGTTGCTTTGACAGCTTACATTCATTCCTTGGGCTTTCTCTGAAATTATGCGAGGGTCAGGTTGGGTTTTTCCTCCTAACACTTTTTTCCTTACCTTTCTTTCCTCCTCTGCACTCTTCTTGTTATTTCTTCTGTTCTGCTCCTAACAATGAGGAGCAAGTAAGTGGAGGTCAGAAGGTCTGACCACGCTACTCCCCGCCCTGTCTTCCTTGCCTGCCTCTCTCCTTAAAGCCATGAATGAAATAATGGCAGCATATTTGTGTCTTCTTTGTTTGACCATTTCATAGCATTCTTGTGTCCAGAACCTTCCATTTGAGTCACTATTTGTTAATCTGACTCTCCCAAGTCCTCTCCCTCATATCTCACTTTCCTATGACCTATTTCTTGCCTCTGTAAGAAGGTATTTTTTTCTAGTTCATTTTTGGGGGGAGGGGATCTCTTTATGTGCTCCATTTTAATAAAAATGGTGGCCCTTTTGCATTGGCTGTTGTCATTTCATGATAGTCTTCAGGCAGTAGAAGAGAGAAACTTATTTTAAATGAAAGCAATAGGCACCAGGTGCTCAGATGGGTGCAAGGCATTTTGAACAGCTAATTGTCTTCTTTGTGTGTGGGTGATTATTAGATGTTTAATGACCATTACTGTTAGAACTTTAGGTGGTCTTAGATCTGGGTTAGCAGTTTGAAATCTGGCTACATTAGCTAAAGCCTCATTGTAGGAAGTCGTATTTCTTTCTACCTGTTTCTGGATAAGAGCCCAAGCAAGGTTTTAGTTTTCACTTAAGTAGACCTTTTACTAGGGTTGGGGGTCTTATGGGAGTGTGGGCCTATTTTGTCAATAATTCTTACTAATTGCATAATCATCATTAATCATATAGTAAGCACTTGGGTATTTAGAAAGAAGGGAGATTCAAATGTTTGGAAAGACATCCTGTTTATAGTTTTATTCGTGGAGGCAATGCATATCTTTTTGATCACTGATTCTGAGATTCTGTTTCTTTCTGTTTATCTGAAGCCTAGGCAGAGACTCGGTCCATAAGGGACACTCCTTACGTGTTTGCTAAATGAATGAATACAAAATGCAAACACACGGAAAGGAAATCCACTGTGAGCAAGGTGAAGGTGCCCAGGCCCTGTGAGTGAAGCCATCAGAGGAAAAAGCGGGAGCAACGTCTTCAGTGGAAACAGTGAGTAAATGCACACAGTGTTCTGCTCTGTCTGTGACCTCGCAGTGCGTTAGTCTTTTCATGGATAAAATGAAGGGCCATGATTAGTTCAGTATTTTTTAAAACATTAACTTTGTGCATAATAATCACCTTGTTGAAGTGCAGGGTGTGGGAACCCATCCTTAGGAGTTCTGGCCTGGTGGCTCTGGCTGGACTTTAGGATTTTGCATTTTGTATAAGCCCCGTGGACGATTCTGAGAATAGTGTCCATGGATGATCTTTAAGTTTCTTATGTACCTTAGAATTTCTCCTTCTACTTGTCCCAGAGTACCGACATCTACTAAAAGTCCTGATGCCCTCAGAAATTCATCATTTATGGTGCTTCTTATAACTCCCCATTATTCCCTGTTTACAACCTGCAATTCTAATCGTTAGTATCTCTGTTAAGTGGAAATTCTGATGCTCAGTCACTTCTATGAATCAATGGCTGTTCAGAAAGTTGTGACTGGAATGAAGCCAGAGTCCTCTGTACAAGAGATGGCCATCCCTACTCGAGGAACTGCTTCCCTCAGAAAGGGCTGTGAGAGGGAAGTATCGTGACTGACCCGCCCAGGTCAGTGCTCTCCAACCTGGCTCCCGCATGCGCATCTCTCTTTGAAGACTGTCCTGCTCAGGGTCACTGAGATATTTCTGATAGAGTTGAAGCCACAATGGGTTCAGCTGCACTCTGTTCCAGTGAGGCATTTCAGCTTTTGATATGCTGTGCTTTCTGTGAGAAAAGGTGGTAGGCCCTACATGAACCTTCACTGCTGTTATTGTTGAAAAACTGGTACCTGTTTTCACCTCCACTCATACCTGCCAAAATTCCTTTCAGTGATGAATATTCTTTAGCTGAGTTGATGGACTGTGGCCCTCTGGACTTGAGTTCCAGTATTCATGCCTGGAGTAAAATGACATTTATTTTCCTTCTGTTTCATTTTTATATGATTTTTATAGGAATGCATTTTACAGTTCAATAGCCATAAAAAGTGAATGAGCGTGGGCAATCCTGTTAAATATCTCTTTCCTCCTAGTGCTCTGTAATTTCTTTTTAAATCTGATAAATCTTTCCTATCAGCTTGTTGATCCTCCTGTCTCTTCCTTGCACGCATGCTTATGCATGCCGAGTCATGTCTGACTCTTTGTGCCCCCATCAACTACAGCCCATCAGGCTCCTCTGTCCAAGGGATTTCCCAGGCAAGAATACTGGAGTGGGTTGCCATGCCCTCCTCCAGGGGATCTTCCTGACCCAAGGATTGAACCCACATCTCTTGAATCTCCTGCATTGGCAGGCAGATTCTTTACCACTGGGCCACCAAGGAAGCCCCATTTCTTCCTTAGATCACTCTGATTTTCTGATTGGTGAGGAGTGTTTGCAGCATTCCACAAATGCCTCTGCCTTAACAGGGCTTTGTGAAACATATCATTGTCCTCTTGCTCAAATTGCAAATATTGTCCTGCAAGTTCATTTCCATGATGTATTTTGGGAAGCAGTATGTCGCCAAGTTGAGAATACTGTGCTTGAAATGTAGATACCTATAAATGCTGTTGAATGAATAGATTAATGTCTGGATGCTGGGTGTCAAGGAGTTTTAAAAGTCTAAACTATGCTACTTACGAGTTTTGTCTCCTTGGACAACTCACTCAGCCTTTCTGAACCTCAGTTTCCTAATCTATAAATGAGGAACTCAGAGTAAATGGCCCCTTTCTGCTAAAAACTTCAGTAATTCTACTATAGCTCTAATGATTAAAAAAAAAAAAACACTCTGGATAGGAGTGGTTGTGTATTAAATGTTTTCCTCACTCTCAGGATACTTTCAGCTGCATATTCCAAGTAACAAAATCCCAGACTGAAATAGCTTCCACAATAAAGACATTTATTATCTTATATAACAGGAAGAAGAGAGGTAGTGCAGGCTTTATATTTCAGCAATTCAGCAACTCAGCAATGTCATCAGGAACCCAGGAGCTTTCAGTCTCTGAGCTGCATTCTCTCACATAGCTGGTTCTCGTGGTAGCTATAAGTAAACTGGAGCATCGTGCTTTTTTTTTTTTTTCCACATGCAATGAGAGAAGAAAATCTCCACACAATATAATTCCTTCTCTTCAGACTGGTTGGGCCGTGTGAAGACCTGTGTCTTATCTTTGGACCAACTGATTCCTGGAGGACTTGAGTGGGGTGATTGGATTGGACTGGTCCTCTGGGTTAGGATGGACACTGTCCAACCACAGTGTCCTCTGTACACTATTAACTGTTATGCATTTGGTCTTGCAGTGCCAGGTAGAAGGCAAAATCTACTTTGAAGTCTTTACACATGCAGAGTCGTTACACATACACTTCAAGCTAAACAGTAAGGCCTTTGTACCCCACTTTGCTTAGTCACTGGATACAAGCTGTCCTAGAAAAGGTGTGACCTCAGTGAGCCTGCTCCCTGGAACTGAGGCAGCCCCAGAGAAGTGAGAGCTGGATGCGGTCTGCTGATCACACTCCTTGCAGTTAGGAAGTGAGGCCTTTATTGAAGGGGATATGGGCAGTGCATTTTTATGTTTATCATAGTGATGCCAAAGGCAAATTCTGCCTCTATCCCAATTCTGCCCATATTCTGATTTTTGTCCAGTGAGTGAGTGTTCCTAAAAGTGGTGACCTGGGGCCTATTTGACCAAAATGGGTAGGAGCCTGGGAATGATAAAAGTGAAGATGTCATTTCCATACTTGCTAAAATGCTTGTAGAAGGACATCTTTCAGTCTGGCCTCATTTCCTTAAAACTAGGGTCTCATTTACTCCTCAAAGATGCAATTTTGGAAATGGACCACATTGAATCAAAAGACAAGAACCATGTTTTCTCAGCACAGCAATGAGATCAGGCCAAACCAGGTCACCAGATTTCATTGTTTTTCTAAAGTTGGTGGATTTCTGGGAGTGGGCTCAACTTAGGTAAATGGGATGCTTGCAGGATTTTGGAGTCAAAAGTTTACTCCTCTCAGAGAGTATGTTAACTAGATTGATGTAGTAATCATTTCACTGTGTATATCAAATCATTGTGTTATATACCATAAGTATATGATTTTTATTTTGTAAAAAAAGACTAACATGGGCCCAGTGATAAAGCTACTCTTGGTGTAGCTAAGAAAACAAATACACGTGATGTAATAAAGCATGGATCAGACAAGCCCATGTTTGAATTCCACATTATCACTTAATTGTACTGTATTGGGAAAGTTTCTTAACCTACCAAAGTCTGCATCCTCATTTGTAGGAAGGATTAGTTATTACTGCTGTTGCAGTGATTATTTTTATTTCCACTGACCCTCTTGATTAGTCTCTACCTGTATTGCCTCTTAAAATGTGTAATTCAGAGATGAATATAATATGCTGGACCTGGTATGATCGAAGTGGCATTGCGTGGGGCTCACCACTCCTTGTCCTAGACAGTAGATATCTGTGACCACTGCACTGTTTGCGGTAGAGCAAATAACCACACACATTGTTGGCTCAGTTGTCATCAATACCTGCAGGTCTCTTTCTCACCAACTGCTGATAAGTCAGGTTTCTCCTTGCCTCCCATCCATCAAACACAATTGAATTAACCAAAAAGTAGGAGCTTATGTTTATCTCAGTCAAATTCTATGCTATTTCAAAAATGAGGGGGATGTTTCTTGCCTATCACACATCCCAGCTGTACCAGTTATCTGTGAATGACTGGTCCATGCAAGGAGGAAAGAAATTTACTCCTCTTGTTTGGGGATCCTGGCTGACCCCCTAACTCATCTGCAGAAGCATTGGTTGCCAGTGTGACCTGGAGATGTTTTCTCTCCCGTATCACCTGCTAGCATTTTTGTGTCACTATTAGGAGATATGATAAAGTCTGCACCATACTAATGTGCCCATAGAAGAGGGCTGGAGAAGTATAGACTCTTCCTTCTCATTCAGATATCATATGCAGTTATACTTCCACGCTATTTTTCTTTTTTTAAATAATTTTATTCATTTAGTTTTGGCTGTGCTGGGTCTTCATTACTGCTCTGGTTTCTCTCTAGTTGCGCTGAGTGGGTATATTCTCTAGTTGTGACCCGCAGGCTTCTCATTGTAGTGGCTTCTCTTGTTGCTGAGCACAGACTCTAGGGCGTGTGGGCTTCAGTAGTTGTAGCACATGAGCTTAGTAGTTGCAGCTCCCAGCCTCTAAAGCACAGGCTCAATAGTTGCGGTGCACGGGCTTAGTTGCAGTGTGGCACATGGGATCTTCCCAGACCAGGTTTTGAACCTGTGTCTACTGCACTGGCAGGCAGATTCTTTACCACTGAACCACCAGGGAAGCCCTCCATATTATTTTTCAATGGGCAGGCAGGTCTGGAATCTGGCTTTCTAATATGCTACAGTAGCTTTAATTGGGAGGTCAAGCCCAGCACAGGTTAGCAGGGACATTTGCAAGCAAGCTCTGTGAAAGAATCCTCTCAAAGAGGTTTGGGAACTGCCAATAGATGTTTTAAAAATCTCTCCCATCTTTTCTGTCCAGAATGTGTCTTGCTTCTTTACAGGCCACATCAAGTACCTGGGCTTGCCTGATGGATGTGAGAGCCCTTGATCCACCCCACCTGGGCTCCCAAATATCAAGCTGCAGTGACTGCAGGGGAGGGGAGCTGGCTTAGGGCAGGTTTCCACACCAGCTCTGTTGGAGTGGTAATTGGAGGGGCTGTCATTAGGTACCTCTTAACAGCTTCTTTAAATGTGCTGACTTGAACTTATTTAGTTTCAGGAGTTCTCTAAGCAGTCATAACTGTATTTTAAATAGTCATTTCTATAAATTACAAATGTCATTTTTCTTTAGCCGAAGAATTTCAATGACCCAATTATTCAAAACTAAATTTAATCAAGTGTATTTTTTTTTTCCTTCCACAAGTGTATGTTCCCTGGGCCTGCAAAGAAACACAAAGTTGCCATCAGATTGGCTACATAGAGCTGATAGATGGGGCTGTCAGAATTTATTGCTAATTTGGCTGTTAAGCCTTGCAAGGACTTGACAGCACTGGTGCCTTACATAATGATATTATGTCTGGTCTTGGGTTTGAACGTCAGTTTCCCCAAGTGCTGGTAAGCACACAGATTTGCCCTGTATTTGCAATATATATCCTAAACTTACTTGATTTCCTTTGGTGAAGGGCAGTTTGAAGGTGTGGCAGTAGTGTTGGTGCACCCTCTCTCTGTTAGCATCATTCCTGTGTGCCGTGACTTATGTAGGATATGTGGGTGAACAAGGGACCACTTCTGACAGTGGCACTGAAAAACCTGAGGATATGGAAAAACTGAAATATACAACATCCTACTGTTACCTCCTGGGTTAAAGGTAGACATTATGGCTAAAGTGAAAGAACTGCATGAATTTGCTGGAGTTGTGTAGTATGGGAAAAATTGGAAGTTCATTTGTTGTCGTATACAGCCAAGCACTAAGAGTCTAAGTGTTAAGTACTGAGAGTCTAAGGTCACGAGTTAAGAGCGCGGGTTTCCCTGCGTCTGGTTCCTGGCACCACTCTTACCACTTGTGTGAGCTTGGCTAAACTACTTATTCTCTCTGAGCCTCATTTTCCAAGCTATAATTTGGGGATGATCTTATATGTAAAATGGGAATGATAACAATCTTTTTCTCTGAGATTTGTTACAAGGAGATTATGTTAAGCTGTTGGCCATTGCCTACTCAGAACGTACACACTTTATGTTGGCTGTTGTTATCATCAGTTCAGAGTTTGAAGGTACTGTTGAATGATTGCTTCACAGAATTCTTGGATGAAGGTAACCCCATGAAACAAAGACAAGGCTGAAGGACCAATAAATGATTCTCTTCCTACCTTCCATAAACTTTCTTTGAGTTTGCTATGTGCATAGCACTGTAATGGAATCTTTGACCTTCCAAAAACTACATAATAGTAATAGGGAAGTAAGGCCTTGCTTTTGAGAATTCCATAATCAAACCGTGATTATACTAAACTATATCTAAGGTATCTTTTGCATAAGAACCTGTGATTGGGGTCTCTTCACATTCAAAAATGATGACCGTCATCTTATACCTCCAGGGAAGTGTGGGATGAATAGTGAAGTCTTTGGATTGGAGGACTGTTTAAGGAGGAGTTTGAAAATGCAGCCAGAATCCATCGCCCATCTCCATCGCAGGCCTTCAGGACCTATCCTGGCCCAGTGTCTTGGTGCAAAACTGAAGGAGAGAAGGATTTCCCCAGATAGTATGGTTGACTCCCCAATGTTTTAGGGTGGCTCTCTACCATAGATAATTATTCTAATAACTAATGTTTAGTGGTCATTTACTACTTGCTGCACTGTACTAAATCCTCGATGTGTATGTTTTATTTAATTCTTACACTATATTAGAATCCTTATAATTGAATCACTTGGGTGGCAGTTGAAACTAAGTGGGATGAAATAAATGGAAACATTGGAACCTCAGCTCAGATACCTGACTGCATAGCTCATGCCCTTAACCGTGCTGGTATTTAGTACCAGTGTGATGACATGGACTAGTTCTCTACCGGCTCTTATTCTCACTCTTCTCATCTGTAAACCAAGGGCACTAGGCTCTATCTCTAAGACCCTTCCAGTTCGAACATTCTGTGATTTTAGATATGTTGACTGCTTTATATCAAACCCAATACTGATGGAATCTCCATGCACGGAACTCACATTTCTAACTCCTTCTCTCCTTTTCCTTTCCCTCAAATTACTTGAGGATGGATTGAAGAGATATAGTGTGTATATGCAATTTATTTTCTTTCTTAAAAAAAATTTAAGCTGACCTAAATTGGCCACCTATACATTTTAAACATTGCCAGTTTTTGTGTCTGATTCTGGTCCTGAGGGACACCCATCTTTGCCTACAGAGATGTCTGAGAGCAGCTCTCTGGGGACATTTGGTGAGTCTTGGCTGAAGCAAGATAATGATTGTGTCTAGTAGAATTTTTAAGCCAAACAAGAGCTGAGACTTGAGGAAAACAGGTAATAGCTGAGCCTTTATGAAATAGAAGCATTTAAGAACTTAGGAGTATTTGGGAATGTGTGATAGCAAATATATGGCTTTATTTAATTCAGACTTAACCCAACACCCATTCAGGTTTGACTGTTAACTAGGAAGCTATGAACATTGGAGAATGATAAAGGACTGCCTGCTCTCTGATGAAGGATAATGGACTTGAATGAAGTTTAAAGATACAGTAGATAAAAGGAAAATAAACTAGAAAAATTTCAAGTCCAGTCCATGGTAAATGTTTACTGTAAAGTTTTACCTTTTGGAGATTTTACTCTCTTCCTTCAAACAATGATGAGTATTTTAAACACAAACTTACCCAATAGTTGACAATATTTATAACTAAAATGACATTACAAACAGAGAGTCATTGACCCAAATCAACAACTCAGGGATAAAAATGGGAGATAAACAAGAATCATCTATCTGTTATTCATAAACTTAGTTATTCATTCAGTAATTTTAGAAAATTGTCTGCAAGTCAGTTCTCCTACCCCGCTACCACCTAGCTCACTCTTCCCATTGGTTTTCTTTCAGCTTAATTGTTGCAAACTGGCTCCTACCTCCAAACTGTGTTGGTATCCCTGACATGTGCTTTCAAAGGCTTCCTATACTTCTCATAATAGCACTTAACACATTCTATTGTAATTGTTTATTTCTCAGTCAGAGAGTTTTTGGCATTTTGTTCAAGACAATCCTTCACTGTGTTAAATGATCCCATATGGTGCTCACTAAATGCCAGTGGATTGTCTAAGTCATTTGACACTCAAAGATACCACTGTTTATTTCCAAATTCTGTATATGAGTGAATAGTTTTCCTGGGTGAGAACCAGTGGAGGAATATACATTCCAAGAAGGCAGGTGTCATACGTTATTGTTCAGTATTATATTCCTTGTATCTAGCATGCTGCCAAGACACAAGCTGTGCTCAGTAAAAGTACATTTTGTTGAGTGAGTGCAACTAGCTCCTGCTTGGTTGGGACTGGTGTGGAGAGAGGGGAAAATAATAAAGCCATTTGAAGTGTTGGATAAGAGGACCTCAGGATGCTTTGCAGTGCCATCCGCCAAGAAGTTTGCTGCTGATTTACTAGAAAAGAAAGACAGGTAGCATTAATGAAATGGATGTTATCTACCTAACTAGGATAGGGTGGGGGTGGGGGTGGATTCTGGGTCTGAAATTATTCTCCTACCAATTTCATGTCATCTGCTTTTTGGGATTCTGGAGTTAAAATTCACAAAATAGAGAAACATGAGGGTATTTTTAGGAGTCATGCTAAGATCTCACTATACACAGTTATTTCTCTACTTAGAAGAGAATACCAGCTCTACATCAGCCTTTGAAAAGCAGACACAAAATCTAATATATTTTGCAGCCCTCCATCTGTGTCTGGGGTCAGAATTGTTCATGTAAGGATTGTGTCTGAACTTTGGACAGCTGTTTGGTACTTCAGTCTTCAATTTCTTTCTTTTTGAGACAAATTAGAAATTGCTAAAGTCCAAAGATATTGACATTTGGAGGCATTCATAAAAATATTTGGGAAGGCAGATTTCAGGAGGCTCCATTAAGCTATATGGCTTGTTTTCTTGGCTGTCTGACACTCCAAAGACTGAGCAACTAGTATCAGAAAAATTCTAGTGTCTGAAACACATATGTACACACACAAAGCTTATCTATAGGAAATATAAAGGGCTAAGGCATGGAGAAGAAACAAAACTCTTAACAATTAGAGTTAATATAATTGTTAAACAAGATTTGGCAAAGAGGTTCCAGGTTGCCAAGACAAATCTGGAAACACTGAAAATTATAAGGCTCTTTTCTTAAACAAGTTTTTGTTTTTACTTTTATTTTTTTCTGATGGGAAGAAGGAGATACATGTTACTTTACCTCAAACAAGAGAAATTTTACTGTTAGACTATTCTATAAGGTAAAGACTAGAAACCCTGTCAGTAATATATAGACATGCCTCACTCAGAGCTCTAATGTTCTCAGTAGGGCAGGGGTCTTAGTGACCCAGGAACAAACCTTAAGTCAGCTACCTTCATGACTCAGACTTTTTTCTTCCTGTTTGTTTCCAATCCCTTACTGAGTTGATTTCCAATCCTATTTGTTTATCTTACGTTCTAATTCTCCAGGAGAGGAAAATCAATTGGAATAGTTGGTCATTAGCAATCTAAAGCATTCTTATTGAACAGAGTTCTCAAGCTAAGTCACCCTAAAAGTCACTTCCCAGCATATAGAACTCCATTTCAATCATTCGTGGCTAATTTGGACTGGGAAGATGAAAAAAAGCATGCTACTCTCTGGATAATCCTCTTCCTATAATAGTTTTCTCAGAAGAAAGTAATGTACCTGGCAGAAACTTTGGGGCTTTGTGAGCATTTATTTGATGAACTCCTCTTGTTACAGAGGAAAAGGTCAGTGTTGACTCTCTGCTCCATGTCTGGGGCAGAGACACCATTCATTTCTGTGACATGGTAAGAAGGTGAAAGTGAAAAAGAAAGTGTTAAGCGCTTGGTTGTGTCCAACTCTTGTGACCTTGTGGACCGTAGCCTGCCAAACTCCTCTGTCCATGGGATGGACAAGAATACTAGAGTGGGTAGCCAATCTCTTCTCCAGGGGATCTTCCCAACCCAGGGATTGAACTCCGGTCTTCTGGATTGCATGCAGATTCTTTACCATCTGAGCCACCAAGAAAGCCCAATAACAGTGTAGCATGTTCTATTGCTCCAGTTCATTGAATCCATTAAGGATTCTAGGAGAGTGAGTTTTGGGTTCCTGGGACTTCTTTTCAAGCAGCAATGCTTATGAGTAGAACAAGAGAACAAGTAGAATAAGAAAACTAAAATAAGCAATCACATTATCTTTTGCCTATAATGACTTGACCAGCACTGAAAGAAACAATAGGTCTGCAGAATCTAGAAATCTATTTAATACTATAAGCTCAAGTAATTTTTTTGTTAATGCCTAAAATTTTCTACTTCCTGATTTATTTTTATTTTTGGTTATCTTCAAAGTCCTCCGTAGACCTCTTCTCAAAGTGGAGATAAACTGTAGCTCCCCTTCTAATTGCTATTTGCTTCATGTCATGGACTAAATGTTTGTGTCCTCCCAAAATTCTTATGTTGATACCCAGCCCTCCAATGTTTGAGTATTAGGAGATGGGGCTTTAGGGAGATAATTAATTTTAGGTGAGGTCCTGAAGGTGGTGCCCTCATGAATGGGACTAGTGCCCTTATAAAAGCCATGTGAGAGCTTGCTTCTTCTGTCTGCTTTCTGTCATGTAATAATACAAAGAGAAGCTGGCAGACTGCAGTCTGGAAAAGGGCCCTCGCCAGAATTCAACCATGCTGGTGCATTGGTATTAGACTTCTAGCCTCCAGACCTGTGAGAAATAAATTTCTGTTGTTTATAAGTCATGCTGTCTATGGTACTTTGTTAAAGCAGCCTGGACTAAGACACTTGATTTATATGCAAATATTTTCAATTTAATGCCAAGACAAACAGGAGTCCACAGTGAAGCATTTAAAAGGAAAAGGTTTCCATCTGTTCAGCTCTCTCCGGTGTTCTTGGTTGCTCCTTACTCTTCAAGGCAAATCCTTTCGAGGTTCCTCTTGACTCTCTTACTGTTTTATTTTCCTTCTGCACCATGATTTCTGACTGTGACCTGAATTTATTTACCTGAGTTTATTCACTTAAAAAAGTTTTTACTAACCAGCTTTTACTATCTTTCTCTTTCCTTTTATAAATATTTCCCCTTCCATTTATAATATTCCCCATTGAATATGTAACAGTTTTACAGAATTAATAAAGCTTTTCCTTAATTCAAATTTTAAAATATGATTCCAATACTAATTTGTACATTGAGGTTGAATAATGTAATTGACAAACAATTGATGATGAATTATACAGCACAACTTACATAGATTGCCTTTAGTCAACACCCAGTACTCCTGGGAAGGGCACTGGGGAGTCATGTATGAAAACTCCAAGAGTGGAAGTACAAGAATTGCACTTTCACCATGTTTTTCTTTGTCTTGCATTTCCTGCTTATGACAGGTTCATCCCAATATTTGTCACTTTGTTGTTGTTGTTGTTCAGGACAGCTTCTCATGATAGAAAATGTCAACCCGAATAGCATGACAGGACTTGCTGAAGGATTGAGTCAACTCTTGACCACCGATGGCATTGTCAACCACGGCTGCTGAATTAGAGGAAAATTAAAACTCAGTTTTCAGAGATCAGGAGTTCACTATTGTTTGATTTCACATGATTGATGATCAGTTTTCTCTACTTCATTTTAACATTTTTGATATTGAAAACTGCCTGAAACAGAAGATTATTTATTTTTCTTTTTTTAGAAGATTATTTAAGATCAATGGCCAGTGTCAGAAAGAGACACTCTGCAGGTGTGAGAAACACTTAAAAAAAAAAAAAAAAGTTTGAGATCTGTGTTGGAATCCTAGCAGTATCATTGAAACTTCTAAAGCCTTGTGGGTTTGAGGGGGCTCATAATTTTGCTTTATTTTGGTAATCAAATATCATAATCAGTGTGGAAGCTTGTAATCTCTAAGGCAGATTGAAAATCTGTTTTATTTGACAGTGTACTTAGTTGTTGTTTCTGTTTTTCATTTAAAATTTTCTCTAAAAACATTATTCTTGGTTAGTTTTTCCTTAAAGATTTCAGGCAGTATTATATTAGATCTGTCTTTGATAGGAGAATGCTATTAAGTGATATTTTGCAAGAAGATTTTCTTTTAAACAAAAAGAATCATTATATGCCAGAAAGATTGACCAGAATTCTGAACAGACGTACATCTATTTAAGCGACGTGGCTCTATTAGTTGTCTCTTACTATGAGTCCAAACTTAGCCACTTAAAACAACAAAGGTTTGTCATTTCACAGTTTCTCTTGGTTAGAATTCTGCTTAGCTGGATGGCTCTGGCTTAGTGTCTCATGAGGTTGTAGTGAAGATGTCAGTTGGGGTTACAGTCATCTAAAGGCTGTTATCAGGAAGACTGTGTTCCTTGCTGACTGTTCTTTAGAGGCCTCAGTTTTTCACTATGTGGGTCTAGTCATAGGGTGGCTTGAGTGTCTTGACAAAATGGCAGCTGGCCTCCCCCAGAGAGAGTGATCCCAATGAGAGAGGAAGGAGGAAGTGGTAATCCATTTTATGACCTAGTCTTTGAAATGACACACTGCTACTTCCACTAGGGTTGCCAGCTACAATACAAAATACTCTGTTACGTTATTAATAGAATCCCAGAAAAACAGCAAATAAAATGTTTAGTATATCCCATGAAATATTTGAGATCTTCCTGGTGGCTCAGATGGTGAAGAATCTGCTTGCAATGCAGGTGACCTGGGTTTGATCCCTGAGTCAGGAAGATCCCCTGGAGAAAGGAGTGGCTACCCACTCCAGTATTCTTGCCTGGAAAATGCCATGGTCAGAGGAGCCTGGCAGTCTACAGTCCATAGGGTTGCAAAGAGTCAGACATGACTGAGTGACTAACGCTACAATATTACTATGAAATATCTGGGATATACTTATACTAAAAATATTCATTATATATCTCATATTCTAATTTAAATGAGCATCCTATGTTTTTATCCTAGTTCACGGTACCTTTATTTTATAAAACATATTGAATCAAACAGTTTAGAGCTACTGCTTCCTCGTACTGTGTATTTCTGTCATCCACTTGGAAAAAAACACAGTCAAATCTGTCTTCATCCCTTTTGTCAATGAGATAATAAGCAAAAGGATTAGTGCCCGCTTCAAAAGGATCATGTGGAATCAAAACCTAGGAATCATAGTTCTGTTTCTATTTTGTGTCCCTCTTGCTTCACTTTGTATGTCGTGCTCTGTCTCTTTTCCCGTGCAGATTTTAAGTGAGTAGGCTTCAATCTGAGGAGTTCCTTCTGCTGCTACCACCTACTAGTTTATTTCTCTGCTATAAGCAGGCTGGGCTGTGCCTGAATTCAAACCACTGCGTTTACTATTCATTATATACCTGCATTACTGGAGGAAGGGAGTTTAGAAGGGCGCCGACTACAAATGTTCTCAATACTTCTCACTTATTATCAGGAAAGACAGGTTTTTCTCTGGGTATTATTTTGGATTTTTGTTTCCTGAAAAAATTTTTCTTAGGAGGCCATCGTGTCTCACTATCCATATTGCTCATAAACCTCAAAAAGAGTGAACCCAGAGGGAAAAAAATACGTAACACAAGATTTGACTTCACAATGTCTCTAAGCTTCCCAGAACCCAAACTAGGGACTCACTGAATGAAGAGAATTTGTTTCTCCATGCTTTCTTCTTGAAAAATAAGAGATGATTTTGAAAGTCAGTGACTTCTTTCAATACCTTTGTTAATTTCTCTAATTCTGATAAAGTGCAAGTCTCTTGAAGGGTTTTTCTAATGTTTTAGGATGGTATTCTTGATAGAATATACCAAAAGATTTCAAAAAGTTCTGTGGAAAAAAGTTCAGCAGAAATGACAGATTATAGGCATCAAAAAGTAAAAAATATGAAAAATTTTAAATGGAATAGTTTATATTATGTGACAGTTGGACCATAAAGAAGCCTGAGCACCAGAGAATTGATGCTTTCGAATTGTGTTGCTGGAAAAGACTCGTGAGAGTCCCTTGGACTGCAAGGAGATCAAACCAGGCAATCCTAAAGGAAATCAACACTAAAGAGTCATTGGAAGGACTGATGCTGAAGCTGAAGCTCCAATACTTTGGCCACCTGATGGGAAGAGCCGAATCACTGAAAAAGTCCCTGATGCTGGGGAAGATTAAGCACAAGAGGAGAACGGGGCATCAGAGGATGAGATAGTTGGATGGCATCATAGATTCAGTGGACTTGAATTTGAGCAAATTCCAGGAAATAGTGAAGGACAAGCAAGACTTGCTTGCTATAGTCCATGAGGTCTCAAAGAGTCAGACACAATTTAGCAACTAAATAACAATAACATATATAGTGTTTATAGTAAGATATATTCCTTATAAGTCACTATATACATATACATATATATATATATATATATATAGAGAGAGAGAGAGAGAGAGATACATATGTATATCTCATATCATGAACTCCTTATTGCAAAATTCAGGCTTTAGGCCTTTCAGGTCTGACCTAAATTAAATCCCTTATGATTATACAGTGTAGTTGATTAATAGATTCAAGAATTAGATCCTGTAGACAGAGTGGCTGAAGAACTATGGATGGAGGTTTGTACTGCTGTACAGGAAGCAGTGACCAAAACTATCCTGAAGAAAAGAAAGAAGGCAAGTGGTTGTCTGAGGAGGCTTTACAAATAGCTGAGGAAAGAAGAAAAGTGAAAGGCGAGGGAGAAAGGGAAAGATATCCCCAACTGAATGTCGAGTTCCAGAGAATAGCAAGGAGATATAAGAAGGCCTTCTTAAATGAACAATACAAAGAAATAATAGAAAGTTAGAAAATAGAAATAGAAAAATAGTATTATACTTAGAAATAGAAATAGAAAAAGAAATAGAAAGACTATTTAGAAAGACTAGGGATCTCTTCAAGAAAATTGGAGATATCAAGAGAATGTTTCATGCAAGGATGGGCATGTTAAAGGACAGAAATGGTTAGGATCTAACAGAAACAGAAGAGATTAAGAAGAGGTGGCAAGAATACACAGAATAACTATACAAAAAAGATCTTAATGACCCAGACAACCACGATGGTGTGATCACTCACCCAGAGCCAGACATCCTGGAATGTGAAGTCAAGTGGACCTTAGGAAGACTTACTACAAACAAAGCTAGTAGAGGAGATGGAATTCTAGTTGAATTATTTCAAATCCTAAAAGATAATGCTGTTGAAGTGCTGCACTCAATATGTCAGTAAAGTTTGAAAACTCAACAGTGGCCACAGGACTGAAAAAAGTCAGTTTTCATTCTAATCCCAAAGAAGGGCAATGCCAAAGAATATTCAAAATACTGTACAGTGGTGCTCATTTCACAGGCTAGCAAGTCTATGCTCAAGATCCTTCAAGCTAGGCTTCAGCAGTACAGGAACCAAGAAATTCCAGATGTATAAGCTGGGTTTCAAAGAGGCAGAGGAACCAAAGATCAAATTGCCAACATTTGTTGGATCATCAAGAAAGCAAAGAACTTCCAGAAAATGATCTGCTTCTGCTTCATAGACTATCTAAAGCCTTTAACAGTGTGGATGACCACAAACTATGAAAAATTCTTAAAGAGATGGGAATACCAGAACATTTTACCTGTCTTCTGAGAAACCTGTATGGGGATCAAGAAGCAATGATTAGAACTGAAAATGGAACAACTGATTGATTCAAAATTGGGAAAGGAATATGACAAACCTGTATAATATCACCCTGCTTGTTTAACTTATGTGTGGAGTACATCATGTGAAATGCCAGGATGGATGACTCACAAGCTGGAATCAAGATTGCTGAGAGAAATATCAACAACATCAGATATGAAGATGATACCACTCTAATACCAGAAAGTGAAGGGGAACTAAAGATCCTTTGATGAGGGTGAAAGAGCAGAGTGGCTTGAAACTCAACAATCAAAAAACTAAGATCGTGGCATCCAGTCTCATCACCTCATGACAAACAGAAGGATGAAAAAAATGGAGGCATGACAGATTTTATTTCCTTGGGCTCGAAAATCACTGTGAATGGTGACTGCATACATGAAATTAAAACACACTTACTCCTTGAAAGGAAAGCTATGATAAACCTAGACAGTGTATTAAAAGGCACAGGCATCACAGACAGAGAGGGAGAAATATTGTATGACATTACTTATATGTGGAATCCAAAAAGAAATGATACAACTGATCTTACAAAGCAGAAAGAGACTCACAGACTTAGTAAAAGAAATTATGGTTCCTGGGGTAAAGGGATAGTTAGGGAATTTGGGATGGACTTGATAACACTGCTGTATTTAAAATGGACAACCAACAAGGATTTACTCTATAGCACAGGGAATTCTGCTCAATGTTATGTGGCAGCCTGAATAAAAGTGAGGTTTGGGGGAGGATGGACATACATGTATACGTATGGCTGAGTCCCTTCACTGCTCACCTGAAACTATCAGAATATTGTTAATCGGCCATGTGCTGAGTCACTTCAGTCATGTCTGAGTCTTTGCAACCCTATGGTAACTGTAGCCCACTAGGCTCCTCTGTCCATGGAATTCTCTAGGCAAGAATACTGGAGTGGTTTGCCATGGCCTCCTCCAGGAGATCTTCCCAACTCAGGGATCAGACCTGCATCTCTGACATCTACTTGCAATAGCAGGTGCTTCTTTAGCACTGGGGCAACCTGGGATTTCCGTTAATTGGCTCTACCCCAATATAAAATAAAAAAGTTCAAAAGAAAAAGAAAGCAGAGTCATCACTTTGCTGACAAAAGTCCATATAGTCAAAGCTATGGTTTTTCCAGTAGTCATGATGTGAGAGTTAGACCATAAAGAAGACTGAGTGCCAAAGAATTGATGCTTTTGAATTGTGGTGATGGAGAAGACTCTTGAGACTCCCTTGGACTGCAAGGAGATCAAACCCAGTCAATCCTAAAGGAAATCAACCCTGGATATTCATTGGAAGGACTGAGCTGAAGCTGAAGCTCTAATACTTTGACCACCCTATGAGAAGAGGTGACTCACTGGAAAAGACCCCAATGCTGGGAAAGATTGAAGGCAGGAGGAGAAGGGGATGACAGAGGATAAGATGGTTCGATGGCTCGCCGACTCAATGGACATGAATTTGGGCAAATTTGGGGAGATAGTGAAGGACTGAGGAGCCTGATGTGTGGCAGTTGGAGTTGCAAAGAGTCGGACGTGACTTAGTGACTGAACAACACCAACAGAAATAAGACATAAATGGTTTGGTCTTCATTCCCATTTCTAGCACAGAGAGTAAAAACCTTGGATGAGAAATGATGGGAGAGATAAAAGTTTCTTTTGTTATGTTAATGAGGCACTTTTGGACAGTCCCTAGGTAACCTAAGGATGCGAGCTGGCTGCCAAGGGAACCAACCTGTGATTAGAGAGTTGGAACTTTCAGTACCACTCACTACCTCCAGGGAGGGGAAAGGGACTGGAGATTGAGTTTTATCACTGGTGACCAATGATAATCATGTGTGTGTAGTGAAGCCTGCATAAATACCCAGAAGGACAGAGTTCAGAGAGCTCCTGGGTTGGTGAACCGCTGAGGATTCTGGGAGAGCAATGCACTCAACACGGACAAGGAAGCTTTGTGTCCTTTCTCTATGCCTTGTCCTCTGTATTTCTTCCATGTACTTTTTCCTGAGTTATATCTTTTTATAATAAACTGGGGATCTAGTTAGTAAAATGTTTCTCTGATTTCTGTGAGCCATTGTAGAAAATTAACTGAAGCCAGGAAAAGGGTTAATGGAACTTCCGGCTTATAGTCAGTTGGTCAGAATCAGAGATGACACCCAGACTTATAATTTGGTGTCTGAAATGGGAGTTGGTCAGTCTTATAGGTCTGAACCCTTAAACTATGGGATCTGATACTATCTCCAGGTAGACAGTATCAAAATTGAGTTGAATTGTTAATATAAAATTAATTTATATTTTTCTAACTTTACAGACATCTGTAGTTAAATATCAAACAATTTGTAAAGAGGCAGTAAGAACAGTCCTAACATGTAGGCCTAATACCTGAAGAAAAAGCAGTTTTCTATGAACATTATACTGGGGCGATATGCATTTCTTCCAAATTAATCAATATTAGTAGTTTGCATTGATCACAAAAGTGAAGTTAAGGTGGAGTCAGTATAGCAGATAGCATTTGTAGTTTTTGTCTGGCATGTGACTTTGGGCAAATTATTTATCTTTTAGGGCTTTGATTTCCTTATCTGTAAGATTGGATTAATAAATGGTACCCATCTCCGGAGGATTTCCTTTTCTTGGGATCAAATAAATTTTACATATTATAAGCACTGAAAAACTTTTAGTTATAATTATCTAGGAGTGACTAAAATATGGAAGCAGCTAAGAAGTGTTCCCAATGGAGGAAAAGTCTGTCTTTGAACAGCTAGTAAAAAAAAAAAAAAACGCTTGACTTATACATGTCCAGGTTTGATGTATTATATACATGAGGAATCTGATTAGTTTTTTCTTTTATGAGCACTGGTAGATCACCATCAGTTTGTACCCCTGGCCTACATATAGTAAGCCATTAGAGATCCAGCAATGAAGTAAGTTACACACTACAAATCTTGGGCTTGAGTCTGCCCCAATCAGCTTTTGCCATACTAATGATGCATTAAAAACAACTCCAAATTCATTGGCTCACAATAATAAACATTTATTTCTGGCTCATACATGTCTGGGTTCTCTGGTCTTGGCTGGATTCATTCTACTCAGTGGGTTTCTCGTTTTCTTTCAATCAGCGACTGGTTACCCAGAATATATTATTCTCGTGGCAAAAGACAGGAGCACAAGAGGACAGACCCACCCACGCTCGCACATTTCAAGGCATTGCTCATGTCATGTCTGTGAACTTTCCGTTGGCCAACACAAGTCATATGGCAAAGTCCAAATTCAAAGGGCAGAGGCCACTCCAGCCACTCTGAGGCCATACCTTGGTTGTGGAGATGCACCATGACTTCAGGGAAATGAAGAACTGAGATCAATGACTGAACCACCACAGAATCTTAGCTCTGTTTGAGCATTTAGCTATGTATTCATGGGCAGCCACTGTACTGCTCTAGGCCTTAGTTTCTTTATTTGTAAAATGAAGAGGTTGAATTAGATCAGTATATATTAGAGTCACCTGGGGAAGCTTTTAAAAAACACCATTTGCTGGGTCCCATCCAAGACCAGTTAAATCAGAATCCCTAGGGGTAAGTCTCAAGAACTTGTGTGTTTATAAAGTTTTCTGGATGATTCTAGTGTACAGTCAGGATTGGGAGCCACTGTGTTAGATGGTTTCCAGTATTTCTTCTATTCTCAAACTTGTTTAGGTTCTAATAGGACTGGTTTGTTGGCTATGAAGACTTGCTCAAGATTGACATGCTGATCGATTGGTAGGGTAAAATGTTTGTGTCCTAAAATGTTGCTGACTGCCCCCGCTCCGCTTCCACATACACACACACACCCCCAAGAGCAACAATTGTATTGTTTTCTCTTTGCTTCTTTGTTCAAAGATATTCCCGCATTCTCACAATGCCTTCTTCCTCCTCTTGTCTGCTACCTATTTCAGCTGCTGGAAGAGTTTTCTGAAATAAATGAGAACTCTGCTGCCTTTTCTATGTCACTTATTTTCCAGCTCTACCTGAATTGTACTTAAAATGCCGCTTCCCCCCTTTGCCATTTAGAATTAGCAAGTGTCACCCACCTTCCCGTCAAGGTTGGCACTGATCAGTAGCACACCTCCACGCTGCCAGTCTTTCCCCACCTACTCCCGCGTCAGCCCCCGGAAGGGGATTTACATTTCCACAGAAGCAGCTCTAAGACCTGTTGAAAGGGGCTCAGGAATGAAATGCAACCTAACTCTCATCCGTGTATGTCAGAGATGCTGCAGAAGAGATACTTGCATTAGGAGGTGGGGAACTGATGCCCAAGGCCTCATTCCCTTCAAGGACTCCCTGCATAGTGTGGGAGATTTGTCACTGTCGCGGTGATTCTTTGTTGGTTCTCTCTGGCAAGGTCCTTACTTTTTCTCCTCTAGCAAGAATTATAGTTTGAGATATAAATAAATGTAAAATTCACAGATCTGGTTACTAAGAAATAGCGTTTATTGATAATTTTCTGTTTTTCCTTTTCCTCTTCTCTGTCTCTTATCCAACTACTGTTTATATGAACTATTATATTTCATCGATTCTAAGGTGCATTTTTCCCAGAATTTTATCTCTCTGCAATAGGGATGTGTCTCATAGTTATTGATGTCTTAAAATTAATCGGCAGAAATTTTCCTTTCTTGGAGGAACACACAATAATGGTGCACCTTATGATGGGTGATTTCTGTGAGGCAGTGGAATGGAGCATCATCTAGGCTTTGTGCTAAGTCTGTTGCATTCATTTTCTCATTTAGTCCTCACAATAATTCATTGATTAATTAATTTATCAGTACTTTTTTCTATCAACAAATATTTGTCAAGCTAATATAATTAATAATAATAGTTGACATGTATTGAGCAGATATTATGGAAGTCCTTTAAAAAATATCCTCTACACTTAGCATTAAGGAAGATGCTGAGAGGTAGGTATTGATATTATTTGCACTTTATAGGCCGGCAAAAGTGGCACTCACTCAGAGGTTAACAAACTTGCCACAGTCATAAAGTTCAAAGGCAAGCTTCAACCCAGTTTCCTCTGCCTTCAAAGCCCATGCAATGTCACTACCCTGCATCACATCAAACACTTGTTATTATTATCATTAATAGTGGTGAAGTATTTTATCATTTACAATAGACTTTCACAGAGGCCTAATTATAGCCTAATAACCTGGCAAATGCAAATTCTTTTATGTATTTTGCATTCAAAGATAAAAATAACTGTTAAAATACATTCTTAATAGCCTTCATAAAAAGGTGTAAGCCATCCAAAGAAACCCCAAGGAAAGCTAAAAAACTGGAACTCTTTCACTTCATTAGGGCCAAGCAAATAAGAGCTGGGTCAGAGTTCATGCTAATTAATGTCAGAAGGACAATAGTCCACTGGATAATGGAAAAACAAACTATTAATATTATAGGGTGTAAGCTATTACTCTGAGATCTAACTCTGCATTTCTAACTATTACGGAAAATACCATCTAAACCAAGTGGACTTTAAAAACAATGGATAACAGTTTGTAGAATGGATCATTGGCATTGGTAAATTTGATAAATGAGGTCAGGCCAATGACACTTCCATCTAGATTCAGTTTTAGAGGGAATGACCTGAAAATCTGGGATATTAATGTATTGGGGTTAAGTCTATTGTTTTGTTATTCTAGTGATTTATGGTCAACAAAGAAATCCCAGCAAAAGGGACTATGTCGGAAAGAGCAGGAGAATCATAGTTAATTTGACATTATTTTTAAATAATTATATTCCTTTAATCTATTAAACAATCTAGGCAATCATAAAGCCACAGATTCCAGAGTTAGAAGGGCCCCAGGAGGTAGCATGTTTTCCACTTACACAAGGAGAAATATGAGCTTTCTAAGGCACCCTCACTATTTCATTTCATTTTGACTTTGTTGGATGGCTTCTTTAATCAATTTCTTCTGTCTTTTAAGTCTTCAAAGTTGTTTGAGCTGGGTTTATTGGTTTTTGAAAATCCTGTTTTCTGGGACTACCCCTTCTAATCTTCTGATCACTGTGGGTAAAAATGGGCTGTCTAGCTTTAACAAATGGTTAGAAATCTTGCCATTTTGAAAACAGGGCACCCTTCCCTGAGAACCTCCATGTCTTATGCAAGAGATGAATTATATTTATCCCTGAATGATTGCCTTCTAGTCAGAAATCTCAAGGGTGAATGAAGTGTTACCAACTGTTAATGGGTTAGTAACTAAGATGGGTAAATTAAGTTTTCCTTTTATCCAACACCAAACTTTTCCTTTTTCCTCTCCTCAGTCTCTGAGATGAAAACAGATCCCCACAAAAAATCTTTATAGCTCAAGAGACAGGCAGTAATTCTTTATCTTTAGTTTATAGAATTCTAACATTTCACTGTTGTTGTTGTTCAGTCACTAAATCGTGTCCAACTCATTGCCACCCCACGTACTGCAGCACACCAGCCTCCTCTGTCCTACCTTCTTAGTTCCCAGAAAGTGAAAGTCAGTCAGTCGTGTCTGACTCTTTGCGACCCCATGGACTAAACAGACCGTACAATTCTCCAGGCCAGCATACTGGAGTGGGTAGCCTTTCCCTTTTCCAGGGGATCTTCCCAACCCAGGGATCGAACCCAGGTCTCCTACATTGCAGGTGGATTCTTTACCAGCTGAGCCACCAGAGTTTGCTCAGATTCATGTCCATTGAGTTGATGATGCTATCTAACCACCTCATCCTCTGCCACCCCCTTTTCCTTTTGCCTGCAATCTTCCCCAGCACCAGGCCTTTTCCAATGAGTCAGTTCTTCACATCAGGAGGCCAAAGTATTGGAGCTCCAGCATTAGTCCTTTCAATGAATATTCAGGGTTGATTTCCTTTAGGATTGACTGATCTGATCTCCTTGCAGTCCATGGGGCTCTCAAGAGTCTTCTCCGACACCACAATTGAAAACATAATTTCTTCAGCTCTCAGCCTTCTTTATGGTCCAACTCTCACATCCGTACATGACTACTGGAAAAACCATAGCTTTGACCATAAGGGCCTTTGTTAGTAAGATGATGTCTCTGCTTTTTAAGATGCTGTCTAGGTTTGTCATAGTTTTTCTTCCAAGGAGCAAGCATCTTTCCATTTCGTGGCTGCAGTCATGCACTGTTCACAGTGATTTTGGAGCCCAAGAAAATAAAACCTGTCACTGTTTCCACTTTTTCCTCTTCTCTTTGCCATGAAGTGATGGGACTGGATGCCATGATCTTAGTTTTCTTTGAATGTTGAGTTTCAAGCCAGCCTTTTTACTCTACTCTTTCACCATCTTCAAAGGATCTTTAGTTTCTCTTCACTTTCTGCCATTAGAGTGGTATCATCTTCATATCTGATGTTGTTGATAATTCTCCCAGCAATCTTGATTCCAGCTTGTGAGTCATCCAGGCTGGCATTTCACATGATGTACTCTGCATAGAAGTTAAATAAAGATGGGGACAATATACAGACTTGTCGTACTTCTTTCCCAATTTTGAACCAACCAGATGTTCCATTTCCAGTTGTAACTGTTGCTTCTTGACCTGTATACAGGTTTCTCAGGAGACAGGTGAAGTAGTCTATTTAGTATTCCCATCTCTTTCAGAATTTTCCACAGTTTGTTGTGATCCACCCTGTCAAAGGCTTTAGCATAGTCAAAGAAGCAGAAGTAAATGTTTTTCTGGAATTCCCTTGCTTTCTCTATGATCCAGCAAATGTTGGCAATTTGATATCTGATTCCTCTGCCTTTTCTAAACCCAGCTTGAACATCTGTTAAGTTCTTGGTACCATTAGAGTCAATTATAAAGTATTTTTCTTTATTTTTAATAACAACATATTTGACATGGAATTATAATGGATCTAGAACTGAAATGTACCCCAGAGATCATTCCAACACCATTATTTGCAAATAAGAGATATTGTTACTGGGGCAATTAAATGCTTTACCCAAGAGCATGTAGCAAGTTAGTGGTCTCCTGACTCCAACTTCATTCTCCTTCCTGAAAATTTTCAATTAATATTGGTAAGTTCTTGCAAATGAGAACAATGTCCATGAAGTTATCTTCTTGGGGAAGTAGCAAAGGATCCTGACTTGGTTGCAAAAGAGATTTCTCTTTAAGACAAGGCTTCAAAAATGACCTTTGAGGGCATTTTCCATATTTCTGATTAGTGGGTACAATAACCTTTAGCTGAAGAAAAGGGCACCCAAAGAGCAAAGTAATAATAGAGGAATTACTTTGGCAATTACCATTACCATTACAAGTCCACCTTTGAAAATAGATGGAGGAATCAGTAATGAAAAGTCAGCCTCAAAGCGTATGAGAGGAATAGAAATCTCAATATCAAACATCTAGGCCATTCCCTTGACTTTCCTGGTTGAAGTATAATCAAAACAAACAAACAAAAGAAAGTGCCTTTTTCCCACTATAGTAAATGGCACTTTCTACATGGCTTCATGCTATTAAATCTGAAGAATTACTTGATATCTTTTCTTTACTATGAATCATAGCCCCGTCATCTCTAAAATGGAATTAATACAACCTAACCAGCCTACCCCATATGATAAACATAAATTTAATAAATGACCAGACTAAGAAACCAATGTGGTTTTAAGTAAAATTTTTGAGCTCTGTTGGGGCTTTCTCTTACTGAAAGTAGTTTTAATTTGCATTTCTTTAGATTATTTTAAGTATTGGCTGCAGCTTCCTATAGAATATGGAGGAAGACCAAGTATGCTGCCTAATATGAGAACAAGTTCGTGGTCACCTTTATTTAACCTATCCAGTTTAGGAGAACTGAGTGAGGGAAATTGCCAGATGTACTGAAGAGGATGCCTTGAACACTTCCCGAAACACAGCTGTTGCTTTGCTCAGGATGGCGTCATAAACAGAGCCCATCTTAGCACTGCAGGACACTGACATGACCCACTCAACCCTTTATCTGAGCAGGCGAAATTTGCTTTAGCTTCCTTTATCTTTCTTAAGAATGCAGTAAGAATTTTTAAAACTTTTTCTCAGGCATTCGCCTTTCTATAACCCAAGTCCCTAATTTTCTCATTTTTTCCAGATTTAAGAATTTTGCTATGTGAGACATGGAGTATTGGTGGTACAAAAATCTTCATAACTCTCCTTTATCCAATTTGCAGTCCCTCTTGCGACTATGACAGTTTTCCTGCAATCCTTTTTCTTTGTTTCCTCCTTAGAAGAGAAGAGCAGTGTCTTTTAACTGTAGTTTGCCCATTAGAGATAGTCTGAGAATAAATGAAATCATTATGTGTTGAGATAAACCTCTAAACAAAGATGCTCTGAGAATCTCAATAATGTTCCTGGTTTTAATACATACTCACAGAGCCCAGACTCCCTCACTCCCCATGTGCCAGGCTAACCCTGGGGAATTTGAAGATGCCGAGATTTTACTCTTAGTTTTCTCACTGGTTTAGCTGTAAGGCCGAGTGAACAACACCACTTCTCAGCTCTGTGCCAAGTTTTCTATCTCCAAAGCAGATACCATCTCTGACATCTTAACAAGAGCTTGCAAGTAGCTTCCCACCTCATATTTTGAACAGGACTCTCCCTGGAAAGATGATTTTTTAAATAATATGAAATGAAATATTTATACCTGTGTAGTGCTTCTTAAGATATAAATGTATCTGTTCATAAATGGAAAATGAAGCTATGATTTTGAGGAATGTGCTTTCCCCAATCTGAAGTATTTTTCATGATGTGGCTACTGAAGCATCAGCCCTGCTCTGCCACTTGACTTAACATTTCTCTGCTCCAGTTTTTCCCTCTGGGGAGAGGGCTAGAAATTTTATAAGAATAAGAAAGCCACCACTGGATTCAAATAATCCCCTGGACCAATATGCATGTATTTATGTGAGAGCATTTCTAGCTCTGTTTTCCCAAATATTTCTTCATCAAATTAAATTGTTTTCATGTTTGTTTTTTAACACCCTTTGACCACATCAAGATTTTTGATTCAGGCTAAGATTTTGAGACTTTCAGAATGAGCTATGCTATCTGGCATAAATGGGAGTTCCAGTTTGACCTAAGAATCTCAGAAATTACTGTAGGCTTTAATCAGAGCAAAGGAGCAAGTGACAGAAGTGTGTTTCTCTCTGTAATGGAAATAACTAGAGAAATGCAAAAAAGAAATCTCTCCAGTCTGTTCTAAAGAGTTCTATTTTGAATTCCAAAGCAACTGTCAATTTAATACCAGGGCCCCTTTAAGCAGAAATTTTGACTTGCCACGAATTTAACAGGCTGCAGGCTATCAAATGCCTGACTATAACAGTTCTCTCTCTTCTTTGTCTAAAGAATTGAAAATGGAAATTGCATGGTCTAAAATTCCTGATTATTTTACCTCCCTAACTTCATCCTTCTGATCCATTGGGAACACTGCTTCAGGAAGAATGTCTTAAAGCAAAATTTTGCTTTCCCTAGAAGCAGACACTAAGAGAAGAACTTGAGTGAAAGCAGTTTATTGGGGCTGGAGAAAGTGAGATGAGGAAGGAGGCAATAAGGAGCATGTGGTCAAGCAGGTCACCACTGTGGGTAACTAGAGTTTCTTCCCACTGGGAACCTCTGAGGACTGGCATAGAACACACACCTCCAAGCTATCTTAGGGGACGTGTGAGAGGATCACAGTGTTTATACAACTCCAGCAACTGCTACCAGATTTTGGTTGAGAGCTCTTTGTGGAAAGTATGTAACTTACTAGCAGAAAATCCTTGATGATATCACTTAAGTCATCTGAACTTCATTTTCTCATATGCAAGGTGGACATGAATCTAATGTCACAATATTGTGGTATGAATTCCATGTACTGTTATACTAAAGTGCTTTGTAAGTTACCCAATTACTATTCAAATATTATTTATTATTAATACAGGTAAACATGCTCTATTCCTCCAAAAAGTGTTAAATCTTATGAAGTTAAGATATATACATAGATAAATATTAAAGGCAGTACATGATCACTTCTGTTAGAGGACAACAGTCTTCTCTGATAGCACAGTGGGTTAAGAACAGAGACTTTGGAGTTCAAACCTTGGCTGTGCCATTTATTAGCTTTGTGGGCTTGGGCAATTTACTCACTCTCTCTGAGTCTCAGTTTTCTCATCTATAAAGTGGGTATGACAGAATTGCTCATGGAGTTATTAAATACTAAATTAAGTAATGCATGCAAAGTGCTTAGTATTTATTAAATAGTTGTGTTATTTTCATTACCACCATTATTATGGTTTTTGCTATTACTCTTGCATGGGATTTGGAAAAGGAATATGTCAAAATTAATTTGGAGTGTGATACACTCCAGGAAGAGTGTTATTAAATGAAATAGTGGACATGAAAGCCCTTAGTCAACTCTTATTTTCTATTGTCAATTTTAAAGAATGAGTATTCATGAATAGGGTTTCATGAGTTGGACATCACAGTAGGTAAAAGTATGCCAGGCAGAGGTGAGACAGGAAAGGCATTTTAAATATAAGAAACATACTGTGCAATGTGGAAATGAATACAGACAGCATTCTGTCAAGGAAGGTTTTACTAACAATGATCGGCGTGGTTGGGTAAGAGCATGAGGCATATCTAGAAGAGGAAGAAAAGCCAAGTGGGGCATGAATCAGAGCATGGAAGACCTTGAGGGCTGAGCTAGAGCTGGAGACCCAGTGGGTGTTGTGAATAGAGGAGTCATTTCTTGCTGGTTCCTGCTCCTGAGCCTTAATCCACTCACATGCAGCCTCTTCAGTCCTGAATCCAGAGCTGCCTTCTCAGCTTTCATTTCCTGCTCTTCACTTTACCTTCATGCTTCCCTTCCAGCTCTCCCACATCATATTCACCTCTTTCTGTACCTTTGCTTATGCTGAACCCCTCACCTGGAGGATTCCCTCTCCATCTTTTTTTCTTCTTAATCAAATCTGCCCTAGCTGCTCATGCATTTTCCATACCTGTCCTTAGTGATCCTTTCTCCCTTAACGCCTTGAATACTTTTCACCTCCATCACCCAGTCATCTCATTTCCTGATAAGAATAAGCTCTTTGAAGGCAGGGACCATGCTTTTATTTTGCTGTTTCATACATTCCTGGATACACAGAGAGTGATCAGGAAATTCTTGGCTAATCGGACATGTTAGCCACATCCTCCCAAGGGTCTCCTTGCATGTGTCACGTCAATGGTACCTTTCTCTAATTTGCCTTCTCAAGGTTGGTAGAGTAAAATATGACGGGCTTCTCCTGGCCCTTTCTCAAGGGATTCTAGTGATGTTAACATTATGTGGCTTTTTTATGAAATGGGAACTGTTAGCCTCCAGTAGAAATTTGGGAAAAGAAACTGATTTATTCTGTGTTGTTTTAGATATAACTGACTTGTGTGCCATTAAATTTCAGTTTGATTCACTTCTTGCTTTGAGGTAGAAGTGAAGAAACTCATTTTCTGTTTCAGCTTTGCCATTAATTAGCTGTGTGACTTTGGGCAAGTCTTTTCCCCTCTCTATTAATAATAGTTATCTTTTACTGGATGTGAAATAAGTGCAGCATTGCTAGGTGCTGTAAATCCACTGTCTTATTTAATCCTCCTATCAATTTTGTGAGGTAGGCCTCATGACTGCTCCTAGTTCCAAATGAGACTCAGATCAGAAAGTAAGTTTCCCAGAGTCACAGAGTTAATAAGTTACAGAGTCAGAACTCAAAGCCAGGATTGGCTGCTTGCAAAGCTTATGAACTTAATCCTTATGCATTATTTCAGTTCCTTTAAGTCTAAGCATCTTCAGCCTTAAACAAAGAGATGAGACTGCAATCTCTAGGAAGCTTTCCAAATTTGTGACTCTTCTCTAAGAGTACATGTTATTTCAGGCATGAAATAACATGAAATCTGTAATTTGCTACAAATCACCCAGCTACCACAACTCCAATTTCCTGGAGGAAACTCTCTTCCCCACTGTTACTTGGCAGAGTTTGGGGCTGGGGATGACCTCCCTCATGGATGTGCATGTGACCTAGGACCAAGCTCATCACACATTTCTTTCCTGGGCCATGGGCTTGGTCATGTGACTTAATGGAGGCCGATAATAACCATACTCAGAATTTTTATTCTGACTTTCAGGGAAAAAGTATTAGTACTCACTTGCACTGAACTGGATCCTGGGAGAATGCAGGCACTTTCCCGTGATGCTGACAGTCAGTCATGCTACTACTTGTAGAACATGGAAATTAGCCAGCGCCCGGCAGAGCAGAGCCCCGAGAGGGAAGGACTGGGTCCTGGTGACATGTGTCAGCCCCCAAATCTATCCTTACCTGAAGCAAAGCCAAGGGTTGGATTCTCCTTACAAGTGAGCCAGTTTGGGGGTTCAGTTTGCTGTTATAGGCACCACAAGATAAGAGGAGTTCATGGGTCTTTTCCTTTTTTTTGGCACAAACATACCAAAATCTTACTGAACAAGCAACTTGTCTTGTTTAGACTCAGTCCCAGCCAGAGTGCATCAGGCCTTGAATCATCTCTAATTATGGTAGAAAATATATTCTCACTGTGGATGAAAAGGTGCCTGATTTGTCATGTGAGAAAAAAAATCTGTTAAGTGGTACAGTGAAACTTTATGACTCTCTTCTGCCAGAAGGCTTCCTGATCATTTGCCTGTCTCCAGAAGATGTTAATTGCTAATTGTCAACGTGCGTTTCAAGAGAGTGAGCTGCTGCCTGGCATGCCTGTTAGCTCTAACTGGCAACTTGTTTCTGTCCCCTCCATTTCTTTGTAATTACATTTGAACTTTGAAACCAAAAATCATTTAGGTTAAGGCACTATGACTTTATTGAATGAATTCTATCTATACTTTTACATAAATCATTATATGTCATTAATCATAGAATTTGAGGGTTGGAAGAGAACAGATTTTCCAGCCCCTTTAATTTAGTAGAAGAAGAAAATAGTAGGCAGACATCAGCTCAGAGTCACATGGTAGTTATAGGTTGTTAAGGGCTATAATCAGGGTCTCCTGACCTCAAGCCAGGGTGATTTTCACCATATCACACCTCCTCTCCTGACCCTGTCTTGGTTTATTACATGGATAAAAACTCCAAAAGCCTCAGACACATGACAAATAAATGCAAATCTTCCAGATGAGAATTCCCTGCATTCACTGTCACCCTCTTCTCATTTTTACCACCTCTGTTCTTTCTGACAGCAGACTAAAGAGAACACAAATGCCACCTAGAGAGCTAATCTTGTCAGGAAACCACATGCAAGTTAGTGTAAAGAATAGTACAACCTTAGGCGTTTTCCCCCAGCAATTAAGGAATTTGTTTTGGTACCTGGAAAATAAAAGCTTTTTTTTTTTTTTTTTTTAAGAGAACCACTTACAATGATACAAATGATTCTTGAGCTTTCATTACAGTAGATTTGATCTATAATTCTGCTTAGTAATATTGTTAGACCTTCAATCTGTGTCATTAACACCCTTGATAAGAAGAAGATCGCACTTGTTATACTCTGTAAGTTTGCCTGTTATTCCACTTCAAATTCACTTTGTGTACTAAGATTTTATTAATAGCTATATAAGGTTTACTGGAGAAGGAAATGGCAACCCACTCCAGTATTCTTGCCTGGAGAATTCCCATGGACAGAGGACCCTGGCAGGCTACAGTCCATGGGATCGCAAGAGTTAGACATGACTTAGCGACTAAACCACTACTACCACATAAGGTTTACTACCCACAAGAGAGAATATTAAATTTATTTTAGGATCACCAAGTTCATTGTGGACTAAAGCCACTTAGCAGTGAGCAGGACTGCAGAAGCAAAACGTTATCCTAAGTTAATTCATCAGTGAGGAGTTCTCTGCCTTTTTGGAAACTTAATTTGTATACTGCTGTCAGTGGTTTCTCAGAAATAAGAAATCAGAGGGGGATCAAAAGGGAGGCCAACCTGAGACTTAGAAGCTCAAACACTTCTTTGGATTTATAGGTGGTTTTTAAAGGTGATTTTCATTTTAGAGACAGTAAATAACTGGAAATTCCTGAGGTTGGTTAACTGGAATTCCACAGGCTGTCACATGATCTGTCTGAGTGAGGAGGAACAGCTGTAGAAATTACCCTTTGAAAACAGGCATCTGTTAAGCAACAGTCCTTTTCTGTTGTCTATGAAAACTGTGACTTACATTGCATTTCATCAATAGGGTGTTGAAGACACGATTTAGGCCTGCTGAAATTTCAAGCTTTTGGTAGATGGGTCTATCAATAGAAAGTGAGAGCCTCAGTTTAGATTTAAAAAACATAAATTACAAATTTGTGAAGTCAGCTAGATTTTGACACCAATGAAATTGTATCACAAATATGTATTCTATTATTGCTTATTGTTAGCAGCATTAAGGTCACAAGAAGAAGAAAAGTAACTTTGGGAGATATCAAAATAAGGCCTGGTATAATTTTTCCTATAGTAAGATGACTTGGAGGAGATTATATATTTTTCTTAAATGACTAAGCAAGTGATATTATTTATTCTAAGTTGGATTCTTAAATGAAGATAATAATCTTAGGATCCAGTTCTATTCTATGGAAAAATTCTTGAGAGATTAGTGAGTGCCTTTTGGGAAATGTTGAATCTCTGTTAAAAAAAAAAAATCTGTCAACAGGAAGGAAAATTCCCCACTTTCTGCAAGTAGTAGAGCATACTTTATGGACTCTAAATGTGAAAGGTGAATGGACAAGTTTACTGCCCATTTAGTGTCTTGTGTCTGCTGATTCCTAAAGCTGCAAATGATGAAGAAAGGTAGGGCCTGTTAATAGGAATTGCCCCTTTGGAGCCACAGGTGAGGGTTGAAGGAGAGCCATAGACTGAGCAGAGGATGCCCATTTAACACAGTTGGCAGGCGTTATGACGATGACAGCATTAACAACAAGAAAAGGCCCTCCAGAGCCTATTCACAAGACCACTAGAACAAAACGGCATCTACTACAACAGAAAACCTCCAAAGACAGTGAAAGAGTACAGGCTGCAGTCACATCTGACCTGCAGGTATGATGTAAGGTCTTCTTGAGCACCTAACACCCCCAGGGCCTTTCAGGGCCTGAGATCCTACAAGACTGTGTCACACCAGAGTTGCCCATTCTCTGATGTCTCTGCAGTTGTGTGGACCCATATCTGAACACTTCCCTAAGAATCACTGAGAGACCTACACATTGCACCTAGTCCTTCATTTGGAAGGTTAAATAATTATGTAATCTCCAAAAGAATACTTATTGAGCCTCTATTGGGTGACAGACTTTATTGCCTCATAACCCAGAAAGACTAGTTATTTACTGAGCAACAGCTATGTGCCAGGCATGATGTTAAATCAATAGAATGAACATAGTCCCTGCCCTTTGGGAATTTTCCATCCACTGTGGAGACAGGCAATACTGGCATGAACAAATAAGAGATGGTGTAAAATGTTATAAGTACTAATGGGAAAACTAACCAGCAGAGTATAAGAGGATAGTAGGAAGAAGGAGAAAGCTGAGGCCAAAACATGGATGATAAATTGTTCCAGGCCACTTTGGTGAGTTGTTGAGTAATTATTAAGCTCTTACTATTTACCAATGCTATTCTAGGCACAGTGATAAACTAATGAAAACAAAGTAAAGTTCTTGACTTTATGGACCTAAAATTTAGTTCAGAGGAATAGGCAACAAATAAATGAGTAAATAAAATCGAGGTGGTATGACAGGAACAAGAGTCCAGGATGATTTCAAGGTCTGACCAAATGAAGGCTGGAGTTACTCTTAACTGCTATGGGGAAGACTAGAGATAAAGCATGTTTTGGAGAAAGATCGAGGGTCTAGTTTTGAACATGTTACCTTGGTGGTGCTAGTGGTGAAGACTCCGCCTGCTACTGTAGGGGATGCACGAGATGTGGGTTTGATCCCTGGGTCAGGAAGATCCCCTGGAGGAGGAAATGGCAACCCACTCCAGTATTCTTGCCTGGAGAATCCCATGGACAGAGGACCCTGGCGGGCTACAGTTCATGGGGTCACAAAGAGTCAGACACTACTGAGCACACACACACAACTTTAAGGTGACTTTAGGCATCAGGGCAGAGGTGTGAAATGAGCTGCTACAGTCTTCCAGCAGAAAACTGATATTCAGGAGGGAAGTATGAACTGGAAATAGAAATGTCAGAACCGTGAATGTGCAGATGACAAAGCCACGAGACAATAGTGAGTGTGATAAAAGTGTGAGAATTGAACTGCAGGTCCCTCTACTGTGAAGATGTCAGGGAGATAAGGAGAAAGCAGCAAAGGAGACTTAGAAGGTCTGGTCAGTAAAATGGGAGGAAAACCAAGAGGGTATGACGCCTTGGAAGCCAAGGAAAGAAACTGTTTCCAGGAGGAAGTGATTGACTGTGTCAGTGCTGCTCACTGTGCACAAGTAAGATGAGGCCTTAAATCGAGCATTGGATTTGGCAGCATGGAGATCACTGGTGTCTTTGTCAAGACCAATTTCAGAGAAGGAGTCAAAGAAAGAATGAGAGGGAAAGAAGTAGAGAGGAGTTTTGCCTTAAAGGATAGCTAAGAAATGAGGTCATAGCTGCAGGGAGAAGTGGGTCAAGATTATTTTCGTTTGTGGAGATGGAAGAAATTACAGTATATTTGAATGCTGACAAGGATAATTCAGTAGGGAGGGAAATTTTAATATGCATGAAAGAGAAGAAACAACTGCTAGAGCAATATCCTAAAGTAGGCAAGAGGGTCTGGGATCTAGTGAACAATGAGGAAGGGCATGAATTTAGGTAGGAGCAAGGATAGTTATCTCAGAAAGTAAACAGGAGTACAGGAGGCAAGGCAGAATGTATGGACGGAGATGCAGTTGGGTGGGTAGATGTGGTGGTAAGAACATCTGGAATGTCTCTTCTTATTATGTCCATTTTCCTGGCAAAATAGGAAGAAAATCATTAGCTGAGGATAAGGAGGAGTGGGCTATTTAAAATCCAAAAAGATGATGCTGTTAAAGTGCTGCACTCAATATGTCAGCAAATTTGGAAAACTCAGCAATGACCACAGGACTGGGAAAAGTCAGTTTTCATTCCAATCCCAAAGAAAGGCAATGTCAAAGAATGTCCAAACTACCAAACAACCAGACTCATTTTACATGCTAGCAAGATAATGCTCAAAATCCTTCAAGCTAGGCTTCAACAGTACGTGAACTGAGAACTTCCAGATGTATAGCTGGATTTAGAAAAGACAGAGGAACCAGAGATCAAATTGCCAACATCCACTGAATCATAGAAAAAGCAAGGTAATTCCAGAAAAACATCTACTTCTGCTTCATTGACTATGCTAAAATCTTTGCCTGTGTGTATGACAATAAACTGTGAAAAATTCTTAAAGAAATGGGAATGCCAGACCACCTTACCAGTCTCCTGAGAAATCTGTATGTGGGTCAAGAAGCAACAGTTAGAATCAGAAATGGAACAATGGACTGGTTTAAAATTGAGAAAGGAGTATGTCAAGGCTGTATATTGTTACTCTGATTATTTAACTTATATGCAGAGTACATCATGCAAAATGCCAGGTTGGGTGAATCCCAAGTTGGAATAAAGATTGCAGGGGAAATATCAACAACCTCAGACATGCAGATGATACAACCCTCATGGCAGAAAGCAAAGAGGAACTAAAGAGCCTCTTGATGAAGGTGAAAGAGGAGAGTGAAAAAGCTGGCTTAAAACTCAACATTCAAAAAACTAAGATCATGGTATCCAGTCCGATCACTTCATGGCAAATAGATGGTGGAAAAGTGGAAACAGTGACAGATTTCATTTCCTTAGGCTCCAAAATCACTCCTGACAGTGACTGCAGTGCAATTGAAAGATGCTTGCTCCTTGGAAGAAAAGCTGTGACAAACCCAGACAGCATATTAAAAAGCAGAGACATCACATTGCCGACAAAGGTCTATATAGTCAAAGCTATGGTTTGTCTAGTAGTCATGTACAGATGTAAGAGTTGGACCATAAGAAGGCTGAGCATCGAAGAATTGATAATGTTGGAGAAGACTCTTGAGAGTCCCTTGGATAGCAAGATCAACCATCCAGTTCTAAAGAAAATTTACCTTGAATGTTCACTGGAAGGACTAATACTGAAGCTGAAGCTCTAATACTTTGGCCACCTGATGGGAAGAGTTGACTCGTTGTAAAAGACCCTGATGCTTGAGAGATTGAGGACAGGAAGAGAAGGGTGACAAAGGATGAGATGGTGGATGGCATTACCAACTCAATGGACATGAGTTTGAGCAGACTCTGGGAGATAGTGAAGGATGGGGAAGCCTGGCGTGCTGCAGCCAGTGGGGTTGCAGAGTCAGACATGACTGAGTGACTGAACAGGTGTAGTAAGAGGAGTTTAAGAGCTGGAGGGAGAAGGCGTGAAATGATATCTCAGGAGAGGGAGAGAGGGGATCACTGGGCAATGCTGCAGGATTGCTAGTTACCCCTGAGACCCTTTTGAGTTTAGTGGTCATAAACTTAAGGCAGAACGTTTCCAGTCATTGTCTTTTTTTCTTTCCCCCCAGCCATGTTCAACAGCGCAGGGGCAAATTCAGGGTTATATAGAGTGGGAATTAGCTAATGTAGGATTTGATTGGAGAGTACGAAAATCACGAAGAAGGGGTAGGGAAGTGAGGATTGCATGTACACCAGGAATGTAATGGTATACCAGGAATGCTAGCTGGGTAAGCAGCAAGTGAGTACACATGGAGATGAAAGAGACAGGGAAATGGCATTAAGGGTTGCTTGTCCTATTTGGGGATAAAGACTAATTGAAGTCAGCTGGAATGATAGGAGGTGATGGTGGAGAATGGAAATTTGTAATTGAGACTGTAAAGGGTTGTTAGGAATGACAAAGTCCAGAATGTGGCTGTGAGAATGAGTGACTGAGGTCACATGGGGGACCAGTACCCTGAAAAAGAGAGAGGACATTAAGGGACTGAGGTGCCAGGCAACTGGAAGTGTTCCCCACAGCAGTATGAAAGTCACCAGGAATTATGGCGAGAGTAGTATTGGAGAAAGTGACCATGAGTTGGGACCTAAAATCTCCAAGAACTATTGGGAGTCACCTGAGGGTCTGTAGAAGCCTATTACAAGGAGAAGCAGTGGTTGGTTTAGCCAGACAGAGAGTTGTTTTATGGAAGCGGGAAGGAGGATAGTCTGTGAATAGAATTACAGGGCATTCAGAACACTATCCTTTCCCTAAATACCTTTATCTTCACTTAACTCCCATAAATAGGTGGTCTTGCCCTAGAAAGAAAAGGGAAAATGGCTCGATTCTTCTCCCCATCAGATTTATAACCCATGATTTTTGTCAGATGAGAACAACTACATGTGTTATAACACTTTGGGGTTTTTAGAGCTGAACAGACACATGTTTGTATGAAATGCTGGAGGAAACACAGTGCACTTTTGAAAGGTTTCGGCTCCAGAATCAGAGAATCCTAGATTCACATTACCTTTCCCCTAGTTACTGTGTGGGCAAATCATTCAACCTGTTTTTGTCCCACATGTCCTCATCTGTGTAGTTGTTATTTGAATTAACAGTATCTACTTCGTTAGATTATAGCAACTATTAAAGGATAATCTAAGTCAATGGCCTTGAATGTACTATGTTGTTTGGTAAGTTTTACTATTGTTAATATTAACACTGTCATGTTTTCATTACTTGGCAAGGTTTACTTCGCAAAGTACATTCATTCCCTAGATTGGGGATTGGTCCACTCAAGAAGCGTACTTGTAATTCAAGAGGACGCCACCAGGGGGCGTAAGGGCCTGTTAGATTCCCAGATAGGCTTCCTCCCCTGGTTGGCCTAGCAGATTGTGTCTTCTATTCAAGATTTAAGAGGAGACTTTACTTGCAACCTTGAGCAAACCATATAATCTTCTGCATCTTAGTTTCTGAATCTGTAAACTGAGGTTATTACAACTTTCTTACCTAATTCAGGATTAAATGAGGAATCAAATGACAAGTATTAATTATGCTGTAAACTATATTATTTCTATAAATACAAGAATTTTTTATTACTAGTATTATTAATGTGTGTGTGTGCTCAGTCGTGTCTGACTCTTTGGAATCCCATGGACTATAGCCCACCAGGCTCCTCTGTCCATGGGATTTCCCAGGCAAGGTTACTAGAGTGGATTTCCGTTTTCCCCTCCAGGGGATCTTCCTGACCCAGGTATTGAACCTGTGTCTCTTGTGTCTTCTGCATTGACAGGCAGATTCTTTACCACTGTACCACCTGAGAAGCCCTAATACTAGCATTTTATTCATCTTTTAATAAAATTTTCCTCAAAGTTCTGTCTAAACTGATATTTTTATAATTTGTGTCCATAAAATTTTGCCATTGTCCACATATGAAACTTTTATATAGATCTCAAATAGAAAAAAAGGTCTCTAGAATGGCAATCTTGTAGCCTAACAGTTTAATAGAAAAAGGCTATCTGTCTAAGAATATGTTATCTCCTTTAAAATTATTACGTGTTTGAGAAATATCAGCAATGCTTATAGGTTGCAGGTAGGCCCTGTGCTGATTATTTTACATGTATTAATATTATCTCTTAGGTTTTCATAGTAGTATCCTATGGAGGTAATTACTATAATTATCTTCATTTTTCAGAGAAGTTAAGACTTGAAGAGGTTAAGTTCTTGTCCAAGGTAAGCAGCAGAGCCTATATTTGACCCTAGGCAGTTTGCCTCCAGAGCCTGTACTCCTAAAAACTTTGCAATTAAAATGAGAGCTTTAAATGCAGCACTCTTGTCTTGAGCATCTTTAATTCATGTTTCAAGATGCCAACTTTGTAGATCATTTTGGTGAAAAATGGGATTTGATGAAACTGCAGTGAAGAAGCCTGCTATCTGCTCTTAACAGCGTAGTTATTGCTGCCTCTCAACTTGGTTTCTTTAGGCAAAATAAAGTCACTTCTTTCCATTTCTTCTTGAGAACTTAATTTTCAACTCTCAGGAGTACTGTGTTTCTAGAGAAAGAGGGGGAAAGGAGCAAAGCATGAAAGAAGAATTGGAAGGATAGAATTATTAGACAGAGTAATGTGCAGCTGGACTTATTTCTATATACATGGTTTAATGTGAAGCAGATCCTAGCAGGTCATAGAAAAGGTTTGTTTGATGTTTTCTTTGCATTTCTGCAAAATTTTCCCATCTATTCTTTCCTCCTCTGAACCTCAGATTTAAGAATCTTGATTAAACAATTTAGTATTTGACTTTGTGCTGTCTAGGTATTTCTCAGCTACAAGATTGCCTAAAATTCTAAGATTTTAGAAAGTTAGAATTGAAAGACACATTGCACACCATTTGTCCAAGTTCCTCAGTTTCAAATGTGGAAATCAAGGCCTGGGTAATGCAAATGACTTGCCTAAGTTCACACAGAGAGTGAAGGATGGAGCCAGAATTGTAAGGCAAGTCTGCTTGCTGTCAGATGAGGAGTTTGGATACTAGATCACACTGCCTCTTGCCTTCTAAATCAGATTTTTACAAATCTCATCCAAATATTCATTCTTGCATTCAGCTAACAGATGTTTGCAGAATGTGTCACACATGTGCCAGGAACCAAGATACACAGAATAAACTAATGGTCCCACCTCCAGCAGATCAGGAGTGGAGACCAAGCATTCCCTTGAATACACATCTTCATAGGTGGCGAGCATTAACAGGTGTCACCCAGTTATCCTTCCCAGACAGGGTGGGAGGTGAGGAGCATTTATATAGAGGGATGGGTTTTAGCAATGCAAAAAGGATGGTATGGCATGCAAGTTAAGGAGGTGTGAGGATGAACTTCGATACCTGGAGGGAGGGAGCCTCTTGGGGAGTAGTGGGCAAAGAGGCTATGGAAATAGACCAAATTGTGAAGGGCATGATGTGGCATCCTAGAAAGATAGACTAAGTTATGCATGCCTGTTAAGTCACTTCAGTCGTGTCCAACTCTATGCAATCCTATGGACTGCAACCTGCCAGTCTCTGTCCTTGGAATTCTCCCAGCAAAAATACTGGAGTAGATTGCCATGCCCTCCTCCAGGAGACTATGCTATAGGGAATGGGAAGTTACTGGTAGTTTTTAAGCAAAAGAATAATATGCTCAGATAATATTCCCTCTACTCTTCTTAAATCCTCACCTAGAGTCAGGCTGGTGCTGGGTAGATCATATCATGAACTTAATTGACTTAGAAACAAGATTCAGTAGAAAATTTCCAATCACAAGTACACCTTCTCCTTCAGGGATTTCTGGAAAATAGCATGCTTAATTAATTAAAATTTAGCAGCATTTTTGGAAGAGCCATAATGCTTTATACAAATGATGGTTGCTGTAGAAGTTTCAGTCTTTGAAATAAAGTAGTATATCATTTATTCTCTCTCTATTGTTTTTTATATATTTTGATTGAGATATAATTCAGGTACCATGAAATTTACCGTTTAAAAGTATACACTTTGATGTTTTTTATTTTAGTATATTCACAAAGCTGTGCAGCCATCTCCACTAATTGTGGAGTCTTTTCTTCACCCCTAAGGAAATGCTATACCCATTAGCAGTCACCCCTATTCTCCTCTCCATCCCCCAGCCTCTGACTACCACTAATCTACTTTCTATAGATTTTTTTTTCTCCCCAAAGGATTGGCTTATCCTTGACTTTTCATATAAATAGAATTGTATAATTGATGTCCCTTTGTGAATAGCTTCTTTCACTTAATGTTTTTAAGGTTTAGCTATGTACCATCATGGACCAGTACTTCATTCCTTTTTATGGAAGAATAATATTTTATTATAATATATACCACATTTTGTTTGGAGAAGGAACTGGCAACCCACTCCACTATTCTTGCCTGGAGAATCTTGGAGGGTTAGAGTCCATGGGGTTGCAAAGAGTCGGACACAACTGAGTGACTAGAACACACACATTTTGTTATCCATTCATAAATTAATGGACATTTGAGTGGTTTCCAGTTTTTGGCTATTATAATGTTGCTATGAATATTCACTATAAGTTTTGTGTGGGCATGTGTTTTTTCTTGGGCGTATATCCAGGGATGGAATTTCTGGGTCATAAAATAATTCTATATTTAACCTTTTGAGGAACTTCCAGGTTATTTTCCACAGTACCATTTTATGTTCCCACCAGCAAATGGACAAGAACTTCAGTTTCTACATATCCTCCATATCCGTATATACTGCTTAGATTCTATATTTCCTTCTATGAATAGTGCCAAATAGTAACATTCTCCAATATTTTTTAGAGTAATTTTATAGCCTCCTTTTGTGACTCTAGCATAAATTGAGAGCCTTCACTTTTCATGAGCTTGCTCTGTGAAAAAAAGTGAAAAAGTGAAAAACAGTGAGCGTGTTAGTCACTCAGTCATGTCTGACTCTTTGCGACACCATGACTGTAGCCCGTCAGGCTCCTCTGTCCATCGTTCTGTAGTTGTGTGCAAACTAACCTTTTGTTTTATCTGTGATACTTAGTATTAAACCTTGCAGAAAATGTTGTAAAGCAAAATTTTATCAATGACACCAGTAAATTACAAGTCCCTGTCCTCTAGGCTGTATATTGTCACCCTACTTATTTAATTTGTATGCAGAGTACATAATGAGAAACGCTGGGCTGGATGAAGCACAGACTGGAATCAAGATTGCCAGGAGAAATATCAGTAACATCAGATATGCAGATGATACCACCCTGATGGCAGAAAGCGAAGAACTAAAGAGCCTCTTGATGAAAGTGAAAGAGGAAAGTGAAAAACTTGACTTAAAACCCAACATTCAGAAAACTAAGATCATGGCATCTGGCCCCATCACTTCATGGCAAATAGATGGGGAAACAGTGGAAACAGTGACAGACTTTATTTTGGGGGGCTCCAAAATCATTGCAGATGGTGACTGCAGCCATGAAATTAAAAGACACTTACTTCTTGGAAGGAAAGTTATGACCAACCTAGAGAGCACATTAAAAAGCAGAAACATTACTTAGCCAACAGAGGTCTGTCTAGTCAAAACTATGGTTTTTCCAGTAGTTATGTATGGATGTGAGAGTTGGACTATAAAGAAAGCTGAGCACCGAAGAATTGATGTTTTTCAACTGTGGTGTTGGAGGAGACTCTTGAGAGTCCCTTGGACTGCAAGGAGATCCAACCAGTCCATCCTGAAGGAAATCAGTCCTGAATATTCATTGGAAGGACTGATGCTGAAGTTGAAACTCCAATACTTTGGCCACCTGATGAGAAGAATTGATTCATTGGAAAAGACCCGATGCTGGAAAAGATTGAAGGTGGAGGGGAGGAGAAGGGGACAACAGAGGATGCGATGGTTGGATGGCATCACTGACTCAATGGACATGAGTTTTGAGTAAACTCCGTGAGTTGGTGATGGACAGGGAGGCCTGGTGTGCTGCAGTCCATGGGCTTGCAAAGAGTCAGACACCGCTGAGCAATTGAACTGAACTGTCCTTATCTGGTGCCTCTTGCAGTGATAACAGACAAGGCCATTTATCTCAAATTTTGAAGAATCCTTAGCAAGAAAATAACATCACAAGATGAGATCCCCAGAGAGGCATGGCCAAGAGTTCTGCCTCTTTCCATAATATTCCCCACTGTTTATTTACTGATTGAATTGTTGTGGTGGAAGACAGAGTGTTTGCTGCCTTGGAAGGGGGTTAGGAGATTGGCTGGGGTTTGATTATAACAATAGAGGGAGTGGGTGCTCTGCCCTTATTACATTGTTGGAGGTACACCTACCTGAGGTGTAGAAGCCTACCTGATTCTCTCTGCCTGAGGGCTTATTTTGATCACCTTACTGCACTCACCTGCCTTTAAATCTGAAGTACAGGGGTATTATCAGCCCAGGAGCAGTCCCTAACCAAAAACTGATTACAAGAGTTGGTACGTGTATTGGTTTCCTCTTCATCAAATTACCACGAACTCAAATAAACACAAATTTATTATCTCATGGTTTTGAAGGTCAGAACTCTGTAACACAAGTCCAATGGAATTAAATCAAGGTATTAGCAGGGCTGTGCTCCTCTTAGAATACCTAGGAGTGAATTGTCTCCTCACTTTTTCTAGCATTTATTTATTTATTTATTTGTCATTTATTTTTATTAGTTGGAGGCTAATTACTTTACAATATTGTAATGGTTTTTGCCATACATTGGTATGAATCAGCCATGGATTTACATGTGTTCCCCATCCCAATCCCCGCTCCAGCCTCCCTCCCCATCCCATCCGTCTGGGTCTTCCCAATGCACCAGCCCTGAGCACTTGCCTCATGCATCCAGCCTGGGCTGGTATTTAAACTTCTTTGATTTCTGGCCTCAAATTACTTTGACCTCAGCTCCATAGTCATATTTTCTTATCTGACTTCAACTCTCTTGCCACCTTCTTCTTAGGGTTACACTGGACCCATTTGGATAGTCCAGGATAATCTCCTCATCTCAATGTCCTTCCTTAATTTTATCACACCAGCACATCCCATTTGTAAGGCAACAACATATCAACAAGTTCTGGTCAATAGAATGTGGACGTATTTGGGGGTCATAATTCTGCCTATCTCAGTGTAAAATACCCCAATTCCACCACTCCTTGAGTGAGATGGCTCTGAGCATACATTCTGTACAGTTTCCAGACTTTCCCAGCAGGGCTTTGCTCTAGCTATCCACATTAATTCCTTGCTCATTAGTATACCCTTTCCTGGTTTCCTTACCTTTTCCTATTTCACTACACCCTATTTCCTGGAATACTCTCCCAAATTCAAATACATATGGTCCCCAGCTTATGATTGTTCTACATTACAGTGGTGTGAAAGTGATATACATTCAGTAGAAATTGTATTTTGAATTTTGATCTTTTCCCAGGTTAGCGATATGTGGTGTTTTCTCTTGATTTTGAGCAGCTTTAGTGAACTGCATCTCCTGATCAATCACTCACAAGAATAAACAACCGATACACTTACAACCATTCCACACTCAGACAAGCACTCTGTTTTTCACTTCCAGTATAGTATCCACTACATTACAGAAGATAGTCAATACTTTATTATAAAATAGGTTTTGTGTTGGATGATTTTGCCCAACTGTAGGCCAAGTATTGTAAACACATGTAAGGTAAGCTAGGCTAAGCTATGATATTCAGTAGGTTAGATGTATGAAGTGTACTTTAAACTTGCAATGTTTTCAACTTATGATGGGTTTATTGGGACGTAAGCCCAAAGCAAGTCAAGGAAGATCTATACTTGCATTCAAATCTCAGGGTCTTCTTCTTAGCTCAGTTGCTTAATATCTGTAAATGCTTAGAAGACTGAATCTTTGAGTACTCTAAAATGATGAGAGTAGGTCAAAAGAACATGGGAGCCAACTTGAAGGAACTCCCACTAGCCAAATCTGGACAGTAAATAATAATTATAAATGATCACAACCTACTGAATAGAGTTAAGAATCCACCAGTCCACTGATAAAAAATTAACAAACAAATAAATAAGAAGGGAAAGTTCTTCTTTGCAGCCAAATTCAACTACCAAATGAAGAAGGGAGGATAGAATCACAAAATTATTATTTGGCAAACATTATACTAATAACTGATTCAAGCAAGAAAGTTCAGTGGATGCTAAAACCAGGGAAAAACAGGAGTTTACATAGTCTCAGAGTATTTCTCTACAAGATCATTACAAAGGATAAAAGAATAGCTTGACAGTGGAGAAATCTGATAGACATCACCTTAATCAAATTATTTAATTGGTCAATGGGACATATTTATGTGCCTTTCGATTGGATGCATTGAGAGGATCTCAGTGTATTCCTGCCAAAGCAGCATAACTTAAATCTAATCATGAAAAAAAGTGACAGAACAAAATTAAAGGACAGTCTATAAAATAACTGGCCTGTCCTCTTAAAAAAAATGTCAATGTCATGGATTACAAAGTAAGATTTCAAGAACTATTCCAGAATAAAGGAGACTAAAAATACATGAAAACTAAATATAATACATGATCTTGAGTTTTTATTTTTCTATAAAGAATATTATTAAGGCAACTGAAAAACCTGAATAAGGGTTTAGATAACAGTATTTTCTCGGTATTAATGGTCCTGATTTTATAAATTGTCTGTGGTGATGTACAAGAATATTCTTATTTTTTGTGGTTAGAATACTTGAGGCCCTTTCTTATTTTTAAGAAATGCACACTGAATTATTTAAGGATGAAGGAACATCATATAAGAAACAAATAGTTCAGGAGAGAGAGACAGAGAGAATAAAACAAATGTAGTAAAATGTTATCATTTGGTGTATCTGGGTAAAAAGTATCTGGGAAATTTTTTGTACTATTTTTGTAGCTTTTGTGTATGTCTTAATTGTGGCAAAAATTTTAAAATGTAATAAGTATTAAGCATTTCAGTAATGGAGTCATTGCCCTGCTTACCTACAGGTTGTTGTCTTGCTATGTGGTAAATAGTATGTCCCTGACTTTCTTAAGCCACATTATCTCCTCACTGTGTCCCAGGGATGTGTTGACTATTGAGTAGAGTTTCTACTACCTGCAACAGAGCACTGGATTGAGAACCAGGAAACTGGAATTCGAGTTCTGACTCAATAGCTATACAACCTTTGATAAGTTATTTTACTTTTCTTGGCTTCAAACCATGTCTGGAATCTTACAGATTTTTAACTATTCTTTGATTCTGCTTCATCCCTTTTAGACACTCATTTATGATTCTCTAACATTCTTTGGTTATTGAATAACTGGATCTTTTCTTCTGGATGTGGGATTCATGATGACTTTGCCTTATAATAAATTCCATTGGATGTGGCTACTGTGATTCACATCAAAGAAATTCCCAGTGGAAGGTTATTATTATTTGTTGTTGTTGTTGTAAAAGAGGGGGAAAACCAGGCAAAATATTCAAGAAAATTATTCAGTCTGTGATTCCACTTTTTAGATTTCTCACATAGGAAATTTTATAAGTTTAGGTAATCAAACTTCATAAGAATGACTACTGGGAACAATTTTCTTGGTGTAACAAATTAGCCCTTTTTGCTGAGTTAGTTTGAGCTGGTTTATTTCCAGAAGCTCCAGCCATGTGTGAGTTCCTAAGTTACACTGAAGGGTAGGATGAACAGTCTAGTGGAAACAGCTAGGAACAGGGGAGTTGAGCTCAGCTACGGCATCAGCCCTACAGCTGCTTTGCTCCTTGGTATTTGGCTGGCAGCAGTTCTCTAGTTATTGCCCTTCCTCTTTTTTTTTTTTTAAAGAAAAGGTAATGAGGCTTGAACCTCTCTCTCTTGCCTCTCAGAAGTGCTGCAGTGATGAATGGAAATGCCATTTGCAAACTGCTGTGCATCCTTTTCTAGGGAGATATTTAACGAACAAAGCATCCTCATCAGTGTACAGTCAGCTCTTGCTGCGGTGGCAGCACCCAGGGTATTGCATCTTCTCACATTAGCATGATCTACAGTGTACTGTACATAGCCATGCTGGGGGAAAGGAACAGAGCAATCTTTTGTCCCACGCCAGTTATTTTTATTCACTACTTTTTCTTCATAAGACTTGTCATAAGCTGCAATTAATTCACTAATTATTTAACTTCTCTCCAGTTGCCCATCAGGAACATAAAAGTTCAAGGCATGCAGGAACCAAGTCTCCTTTGTTCTTCTTGTGTCCCCAGCACCCAGCACAGTGCCTGACAAATAGTAGGGGCTCAATAAAGACCTATTAGTGATGAAATGAGTGAACTATATAAACTGTGATCTAATCTTCCTGTTCCTTTACGACGGTATTTGACCACATTTGCCAAGCTGCTTAATAACTGCTCATGAGCTTTCAAATTCCAATAACCAAATAGGCAATTTCCCATGAATGTGATTTTAAAGATACCAATTATGGACAAGAAATAAATAAGCTGACATGTGATAATGAAATGTGGGTCTGTCCTGTATCAGTGGGAACTTCCTAAGGAACTTTATTATACATATCTGGTAGCGCTGAAATAGGCAATTCACCAAATAGATTCTATTTAAATTTGAAAAGTAATCTGCTTATCTCTTTACTTTTCTGGTGAAGACCTCTCACATTTTGTTTTGTTTAAATTGCTTAAAAAGTGCATCTTTTTTTGGTCAATTTTTAAAATCTAAACAGCTCCCAATACTGAGGCAGAAAGGAGGTCAGGAGATAGTAGGGATATGCATTGAGATGAATCATTTGCCCTAGATAATCTCCAACCTGTGTACTACTTCTCCAATGATTTATTTATTTTTTTTTCTATACAGCTTTAAAAGTTGAGGCAATATGTGTGTTAAACCTGTGAGGATTTGAGTCACCCGTCTCTCTAGCCTCCTTTGTTGTGGTGCCCAAAGTTTGATGACCTAGAGACATACATGAAGTGAGGGTGAGGAGGAATGGAGACTCTCACAGACTGCTTCAATTCCTTAATGGTAGTCAAGCTTGGGAAAGAGCCTTTGTTCTTGAATACTGTACTTTTTTTTTTCCCCCACTCTGCATAAGTTCTGGGGTCTTTTGTGTGTGTGTATTTTGGACCCTTGATCTGTGATTATTAATCTCTTTACCTTCCTAAAGAATGACATTGATTATGTCATTTTTGTTCAAACCCTTCACCAGCTCCCTAACACTTGAAAAATAAAGTCTTAAGCATTCACTCTGTGCTTAAGTGTTCTTACAGTCAAATTCTAGAACAGCATTATAGTTATGAGCATAGATTCTGGGATTAAATATCTGATTCTGCCTCTTGGATGACCTTGGGCAAATTGCTTAATCTTTCTAAATCTCCTTTTTTCTCATGGAGCAAACAGTGGAAACTGTCTCATGGGGGTTGTTTTGAAGATTCATTAAAATTATGCATAAAAGGGCTCACTTTTATGCCAACAACATAAAGGCTCAACAGAAGGTTGTTATTTTTACCATTTCTCTCTCCCCTGATCCAGCAAACTGGACTAATTACTGCTGCAAGCACTATTGCGAGTACTCCATAATTTATATTTTCTCTGAGACTTCTTCTGCCTCATGCTTTTGCTCACTCCTTCCCCTCTTTCCTGAGTTCAAATGTAATTCATTCTCTGGTATCCTCTCACAGTGTTGCTTCCTAGATAGGCAATACCGCTTCCACAAAGGTAATTCCTCTTTTTCTGCTCCCCACATTTCTGAATGATCTCTCTTTTCTTTATATCCCCTTGACATTTTTTTTTTCTAAGGTGAAAGTGGCAGCCACTTGAATCAAGGATGCCCTCCAAGACTCCCACTGGTTGAGATCTGGAGCACGTTTTTTCCTTCACCCATATCTTAACGTCAGTCCTCCCCGACATGCTGCTCAGCCTTAGCTGGTAGACACAACTACTCTGTGATCAAGTTCAGCTCTCAGCAGATGCTCAATGAAGGAAAGGATCTGTGCAGAGTGAAAGGGACTCTCTGAGGATACCACGTGTATCATTCCATCTGAAGACCTCATTTCATCCTACATTGAAATTCCCTAGAGATTTGAAAAGCCTTTGAGCTTTGAGCCTGGGGTGGATTTGGTGACAAATCAGATGTATTTTTTGGCTCAGGAATATAACTTGGGCTTGGGGATTCTATGTGTGAAGCTCTCTATGACAGCTGTCATTTTCTCTCATGGTTCAGGTTAAAAATGATTGCATGAAAACAGAATGCTTTGTTATTTGAACAGACTATGATGGATTATTTCTGTCTTGTTATCGTCTTCCTTCACAAGATGGTAGAAAAAAGAAGTCCCCTAAATTTTGAAAATAACGTTTCTTTTCAGGACTAGAACTGGCCTTGGGGTAGGAGCGCTGCCTGTAGTTTTACTCAGCACTACTGGCATGGAGAAGGTTTTGAAGCAAAAACAGAAAGGAATTTCCGACATATAGGAACTAAAAGCAAGACTCTGGGTGCAATCTCAAAAACGACAGAATGATCCCTGTTCATTTCCAAGGCAAACCATTCGATATCACAGTAATCCAACTCTAAGCCCCAACCAGTAATGCTGAAGAAGCTGATGCTGAACGGTTCTATGAAGACCTACAAGATCTTCTAGAACTAACAACCAAAAAAGAGGTCCTATTCATCACAGGGGACTGGAATGCAAAAGTAGGAAGTCAAGAAACACCTGGAATAACAGGCAAGTTTGGCTGTGGCATACAGAATGAAACAGGGCAAAGGCTAATAGAGTTTTGCCAGGAGAACACACTGGTCATAGCAGAAACCCTCTTCCAACAACACAAGAGAAGACTCTACACATGGACATCACCAAATGGTCAATACCAAAATCATATTGATTATATTCTTTGCAGAAGAAGATGGAGAAGCTCTATACAGTCAGTAAAAACAAGACCGGGAGCTGACTGTGGCTCAGAGCATGAACTCCTTATTACCAAACTCAGACTTAAGTTGAAGAAAGTAGGGAAAACCACTAGACCATTCAGGTATGACCTAAATCAAATCCCTTACAATTATACAGTGGAAGTGACAAACAGATTCAAGGGATTAGATCTGATAGACAGAGTGCCTGAAAAACTATGGACAGAGGTTCCTGACATTGTACAGGAGGCAGTGAACAAGACCATCCCCAAGAAAAAGAAATGCAAAAAGGCAAAATGCATGTCTGAGGAGGCCTTACAAGTAGCTGTGAAAAGAAGAGAAGTGAAAGGCAAAGGAGAAAAGGAAAGATATGTCTATTTGAATGCAGAGTTCCAAAAAATAGCAAGGAGAGACAAGAAAGCCTTCCTCAGTGATCGATGAAAGAAGTAGAAGAAAACAATAGAATGGGAAAGACGAGAGATCTCTTCAAAAAAATTAGAGCTATCAAGGGAACTTTTCATGCAAAGATGGGCACAAAAAGGACAGAAATGGTATGGACCTAACAGAAGCAGAAGATATTAAGAAGAGGTGACAAGAATACATAGAAGATGTATTATATGTATTATATACTTATTATATAATACATAATTATATTATATATATTATTATATAATATATTACATATATTACTATATGTAATACATATAAAAAATATCTTCATGACCCAGATAATCACGATGGTATGATCACTCACCTAGAGTCAGACATCCTGGAATGCAAAGTCAAGTGGACCTTAGGAAGCATCACTACGAACAAAGCTAGTGGAGGTGATGGAATTCCAGTTGAGCTATCTCAAATCCTGAAAGATGATGCTGTGAAAGTGCTGCACTCAATATGCCAGCAAATTTGGAAAACTCAGCAGTGGCCACAGGACTGGAAAAGGTCAGTTTTCATTCCAATCCCAAGGAAAGGCAATGTCAAAGAACGCTCAAACTACCGCACAATTGCACTCATCTCACACGCTAGTACAGTAATGCTCAAAATTCTCCAAGCCAGGCTTCAGCAATATGTGAACCATGAACTTCCAGATGTTCAAGCTTGTTTTAGAAAAGGCAGAGGAGCCAGAGATCAAATTGCCAACACCCGTTGGATAATTGAAAAGGCAAGAGAGTTTCAGAAAAACATCTATTTCTGCTTTATTGACTATGCCAAAGCCTTTGACTGTGTGGATCACAACAAACTGTGGAAAATTCTTAAAGAGATGGGAATACCAGACCTCCTGACCTGCCTCCTGAGAAATCTGTATGCAGGTCAAGAAGCAACAGTTAGAACTGGACATGGAACAACAGACTGCTTCCAAATAGGAAAAGGAGTATGTCAAGGTTGTATATTGTCACCCTGCTTATTTAACTTATATGCAGAGTACATCATTAGAAACACTGGGCTGGATGTAGCACAAGCTGATATCAAGATTGCTGGGAGAAATATCAATAACCTCAGATACGCAGATGACACCACCCTTATGGCAGAAAGTGAGGAAGAACTAAAGAGCCTCTTGAAAGTGAAAGAGAGTGAAAATGTTGGCTTAAAACTCAACATTCAGAAAAATAAGATCATGGCATATGGTCCCAACACTTCATGGCAAAATAGATGGCGAAACAGTGAGAGACTTTATTTTGGGGGGGCTCCAAAATTACTGGAGATGGTGACTGCAGCCAAGAAAATAAGACACTTGCTACTTGGAAGAAAAGTTGTGACCAACCTAGACTGCATAGTAAAAAGCAGAGACATTACTTTACCAACAAAGGCCTGTCTAATCAAAGCTGGACCTACTCTTCTAGGTCCAAGTAGAAGTTCTCTTCACTCCCCAAGGGAAAACCCAAGTGAAAGAGGGGGTTAGGAGTGATTGTAGAAATGTCAGACCACTTTGCCTAGAGAAAATGAGGAAAATGGGAGGGGAAAGGAGACTGACTCACAAAAGATCCATTTAAAAGGCTCTTTTTTTTCCAGCTAACTTTGTCCTTTGTCTGCTCCTACCATGGTTGCATGGTACAGAGCTTTCAGGGAGGTGGATTGCTCTCTGCTCTCTGTCCTTAGATGCTGTCTGTCCACATTGTCTCTATTTTTTGGCATTTCTACAGTGGCTGCATTACAAGGCTTTTTTTCCATTTCTCCTCTAGTGGCATTATTCTCCCCAAAACTCTTCTCCAGCCCCTTGCTATTGGTAGTTGTGAAACATGAGATACATTGAATATTAATTTCTGTTTGCCTTCAAAGCACAAGGTTTAATGAGAAAAACAAAAACAAAAGGGTGGTTGTGCTATTTTGAATGAAGCTTCCATAACTGCGGAATTAGTAAGGTGTACTCCAGCGAACTAAACAGAATATGTATTCATCTGCATGGAGAGTGTCTGCAGCTCTCAAATCCACGGATAGTTGCTCTATGCCCAGATAGTGTAAGCTGCTGTGTGGTGTGTTCAGGAAATCCCAACAATTCTGGGTCACCACAAGTGGCTCAGTCCAAGCAGGTGTTTTAGGTTGCATGATACCCACAGACTTGAGTTGAAGTTAAGACAAAATTTCCCAGACCTCAATACAGGAAAAAAAAAAACAAACAAACCAGGAAGAGCAGTCTGTTCCCCAAATCAACCAAATGCACAGCTTGCTCCCTCCAGCAGTCCAAAAATGTATTACCAGACAAAAGAAAATCTAACTAGGAAGATGAATCTGTTTCTAGCAAAAACTTATTATTCACTCCAAAGTCAAAGTTGTGAATGAATTCATTCATTCAACAAACCACTATTGACTTCTGGATTGCCCAGTGTTTTTCCTTGTCTTCAAAACTGCTTGTCTCAATTTATATACCTAATAGGAGACTAACTATAACTTATACTGTCTGTCTGGGGAATGAAGATGATTCCCAATGATTGGAATGAAGATATCTGTAGAATGGTTATTTGAATCTTTCTCCAGAGAGAGACCAATACTTCAGAGACTGAGTTGATGGGAAGGTATAAACAGTCTTGGACAGATCTCCCAATAGGGGGGAAAAAAACCTACTAAATATTATAGCCACTAATATCCTTTTTAAGAGCAGAATTAGGAAAAAGAAACTTCTCTCCCAGTCTCTTCTTGCTGCCATGAATTTCTATTCTCAGGAATTAATCAAATTAAGAATCCAAAGGAGATTTTGTAAGAATAGATTCTAGATTCAGAAGTATTTTATATTAGGTTACACTACAGTGTCTCTGATCTGTTTTACTTTGGGGATCAAAGAGTGGTGCAGTGTGTGAGTTTGGAGGTAGATGTGCCAAGGTACAGCTTGTTCTTTATTGCTATTGCCAGCCCAAGGCCTAGTTTATTACATTTAAAAAAATCAGATTTTTTTGGAACCAGAAATGTTTGTATTTAGTGGGTTAAGAGCAAGTCGAACAGAGAATTTTTGTGCTTTATAATCCCACATAATCCGTTTCCGTTTTCCAAACATGCACTTCCTATTTCCTTGACACCAGGATCACTGAAGGAAACGTGAACTAATTGCAGGCCTCTGATGGTGGCAATTAGGGCAATCTCTCATCTGTGTAATGCTTGGGTTTTACCTATCTCCACAGTTGAGACTCCACGTTGCCAGCCCCAGGGATTGGGAGGTTTATCAGGTTGCTCCTGCAAGCTTCTCTTACCTCCCCAGGAAGGCCCTCCTCCAGGGATTCACACAAAGGCTAAAAGGAATTAAACTGGGGACAAAACTCCTGAAGCCCGTACCCTCCTTGTATTACTCAGCCTCATCTTCTCATCCTTGCACAAAAACTATTCTCCTACCTCAGCTTCCTGTTGAGCTACTCTGTACTTTCAGTAGCCCTTTCCTCATCACCAAAGTGCCTCCAGAACCCCCAGCTTCTCAGAGAAGCCTTCTTCCAGGCCTTGGGACTCTGTGATCATGGAGCTTCGCTCCCTTCACCCAGGCTGCCTCTCTCTGATTGTTGGCTTGTTGAATGCTCACCTCATCTTCTAAATCTGAGCTTAGGTAGTGAGATTTGAAGTCTGAGTTCCTCAGCTGACCTGTGTTCTTTTTTCCTGAGCTTTCATGCCACCATTTGACCCTTTTGGTGGTCGAGCTCATACTGGGTAGTCGCGTGTGTGGATGTTCGTCTTCCTTTGTGACTGTGCCCTGGAGAGCATGGGCACAGGATGCTTATTTCTACGCCCCTCGTGCTTGAGAGAGGCGAAATGCTCCCAAGAGAAGGAATGCTTCAGTCACCGGATATCCGTAATCACTGGGTGATACAGACTTTAACAAGAGGCTTTCCATGAGAATTTAATAAATAATATGAGAAGATGCTCATTGTTTTTGCATGAAGGGAAAAAATATACAAGACCATATATACCAGGATTCCAAATTCTATATTCATAAAGATGTATATTTTTATAGTTGTTGTATATATACATATATAAATATACACACAGAGGGGAAAAAAGACTAGAAGAAAGTATACCAAAATCTCACTTGGTTATTTTGATGAACACTATTTTTTATTACTATTTTTCTCCAGATACTCTATAATGAATGTATTTATATGTTACTGTATGTTACTGTTATAATTGAAGGAAAAAAATTACCATTAAAAATGAATGGCAAGTAGGACTATCTTAAGATGTGGGCACACCTAAGCCAGTTAGAATAAAATTTGGTGAAACAGAACATTGTTATGTGTCATATTCTAATCAGAGGAAAAATAATACAGGAGCATACATTTTTAGTTACTGTTCATAGTGGCCCTTTTTTTATAGTTTCATCAGTAGAACAGAAGGTATTTAAACCAATTTGCTTTCTATAAGATAGAAAGTAATGTATTTTTAAATTAAAGGCTGTTGAGATCACAAAGATACGGGATTTAGTATAGAACGCTTCACTTAACAGGTCCCCTGGGAGTTTATCTTCCCTTTCCTCCCCCTATGGTCTCCCTTCCCCCACGCCCTGAATGATTTACAAGAAAGTTAAGATTAGATTATGCAAGCACCTCTGTGCTGTGAATGATGTGGTGTAGCTTTAAAAGGCAGATCAGAGAAATGATTAAACTGTGAGACTAACCTTAACGGTTACAAAAGAAAAAGAATGAGGCAGCGTTTTTCTTCTTACCAGAAGTCTGTGGCATTAATCCATACCTTTTGTGGGAAGGTCCTTTCAAGATCCTCACAAGGTCATGAAACCTACCCCTTTTCTTGCTCCTCACTCTCAGAGAAGAACCAAATCAAGCAAAGGAGCTGGCCAGCCCAGTCTTCTGGGTGTGTTTTAGCTACAAAAACAGTTCAGGGGTCAGTCTTGGCTGAAATCAGCCAGGGCTGAAATCTTCGCTTCAGATCTAATTTCAAATTAAGACTGATGAACTGAGGCTCAGTTTCTCCATGTGAAAAATAAGGATATATGCATTTCAAAAAAAAATAACCACTTCATCAAACTGTTAAAGATTACATGAGATAATATGGGTCAAGTGATTAATACAACATCTGGAGCATAAGTGCTCAAGTATATGGCAAAATATGGCATCTACTCCAAGTTCTACCCCTACCCATCGCCCCCTGCCTTTCTTTTTTTTCACTGTTTTTTTCTTCTTCGGCTTCAGTGTCTTCCATCTGATTGTATGGATTTACTATCACAAATAGTCCTTTCCTTTTTCCTCTCTCTGGCTTACTGTTATTTCTGTACACTGATCTCAAGTTTGGGTCTTCAATTAGATCCCTGCACTCTGAGGCCTCACTGCTGGGCAGTGCCTCCTTTTGCTACATTTCCCTTCTGTCTCAAGTGCCAAATTGGCTTTTGGGCTCAGTGTTCTACACTCCTGGTCCAGATTTAGCTTGCAGACCATTTTATAATGGAAACACTGCAAGTTTTATTTATATACATCTTGAGTTTAAGTTCTCCTTCTTAGAAGCTGTATGATTTCAGGTAAATTGCTTGCATCTTTGAGGTTGAGTATTCATTTTTCTCCTCTCTAGTGGAGGGACAATGCTACCTGCCCTGTACCCACTCCCTGGGGGAGGAGGGTCAATTAAAAGGATTAAACGTAAATAATCCACGTGAAGCTCCTAGCAGAGGGCTACATACAGAGAAAAAAATGTTTTTCCTTCCTTCTTTCTTTGTAAGTCACCACTGTAAGTTTGGTTTTCTTCCCTCCAGGACCATCCTGTCTTGTTTGTATTAGTGAGACATGCTAAGGTGCAGACTGACGCATTAAAATGCTGCTTAATTCAGGGCAGTCCGCTAATTAGGAATTCATTACCATTTTATCAGGGCCCAGGCTGAATTTATTTACCTTGTCAGTTTAATCTTATGGGAGAGAGAAAGGAAGGCCAAGGTGGAAAGAGGAGGACTACATGGTCTGACCCACTCTGTACCCAGAGCTACTTTCATGAAGGGAGTGAAAAAATATGAAGGCTTTGCTTCATATTAAGTAGTATACCACTGACAAAACTCAAGTATGTCAAGAGTGCTATCACATTTATTAAAAATAAGAAATCAAGACATCCTTTTAATGTCTTTCAGCCTCTGGATACTTGTTTTCCCTGGGGAACAGAGAGATTCCCTGAATAAAAAGATCTCACCAACTCCATAAACTTGGTGGTTATACAAAACCCATTTTTTTCCAAGTATGTCAGACACACCCTTCTAGTTATAGGAATTCCACATTTCCCTCTTTAAGCTTCAGAGCTAAAGACTGAGTTTGTTACTAACTTTACATACACCTTCCATGATCTTCTGCTAAAGAAAGGAGGAGCTTGGAATTTCCTCCACAAAATCTTTAAAATTTTCTGAGCATGTAACAGATTATAGGAGAATTGAAGGTTAGAATTAAAGTTAAGCCTCATGTGAACATAGTTTTGATGGGTATCTCAGAAATTCCTAGCACAAAGCTTTAAAGGGGAAGAGAGAAGAACTTTAAGATACAAAGTTTGCAGAGTCATCTCCCGTGAATTCTCCAGCATGTGCTTTCTCTGCCTCCTCCACATGCTTGTGACCTCCAGCCTCTCACCTTTGGTAGATGCTCCCCCCTCCACCTTAGAAGGGTGCCAGGTGGATGTGGAGGAGACTGGAAGTGAAGGGCCCCATCCTGGTCACCCACTTACAGAACTGGATAGCGTCAGGCAAAAGGGGAAGGCAACAGCAGAGGAGGAGCTGGTTAGACAGCATCACCAGATCAATGGATATGAATCTGCGCAAACTCCAGGAGATAGTGGCGGACAGAGGAGCCTGGCATTCTGCAGTCCATGGGGTTGCAAAGACTTGGACACGAGTTAGTGACTGAACAATAGCAACAAATGAGCCTTGACTGTCTTTTCTATAAAATTGTGAAGAATAAATACCCAGTTTATCAGGACTATTTTGGAGATTAAATTAAATCCTCAAATTCTCAGGATCTGTAATGCAGAATAATAGTAGCCTGAAATATCCTAATGGTGAAATGACAGGGAAATGCTATGTACTTCATATTAGTACCATCAAGTGTCTGAGGAACTCTACAATACTAGACATCCATTTAGTTCTCTTAACCTGTGCTGGGCAATGCTGAATAAGCAGGTACAAAAATAAAGCATCTTATTCTTACCATGTACCCTAAGTTCCTGACTTGGAGTACAGAGTGAAGGAGCTGGTATCACTGCAAGGGAGGCAGGGCAGAGAGATCTTGCCCACACCAGATTAGATCAAGTCCTGCAGGGATTCTAGGTCAAAATCATTCCAGAGCTCTGGATGAATGGTGATTGTCAAAGTCTTTTAAGAAACGTTTTCCCTGTAGGTAATCCCTTATGAATAACAATTTTAAAAAGTCTATTTGCCAGCAGGGTGAGAGTGACGGAATTTAGGTGAAGAAAGCATTTTTCAGTTGTATTTAGAATGCATTAGAAGTAGTTAAACTCCTCTTTTCAGTGAATAGAAAGTCAGAAAGTACGGTTTTCCTGGGAAAATGTTAGGGATGTGAAAAATTTTCCCCTAGTAATGAAGAAAAGAAAATGCCCTGGAACATGACTATACAGATAGAAAGCAAACACCAAGTAAAGGACTGATCATGGTGTCCTTAGCAAATAAATGAATGAATAAATAGAAAACCACATGAGAGAAGATAATAGACTTCAGTATTGTTTGTTTGTGAAAGAATGGATATAATTCCTTTTGGCCAATCACACAGGCAAATTAGAAAATTTGATAATCAAGCATTGCATTTGTTTTTATATTCATGGCATCAGTTCAATTAGGCAAATTTGGGAATGCCTGTTTTAAGAAACTGATCCAAAAATAACCTTGTGAAATAAAGTTAGAGATACATTATATGCCCTGAGGGCAGCAGGAAGTGGAAGGGAAAAATATGAATTAGAAAATGACCTATAATAGTCCCTTCATTGGTAAAGGTGATATAACTTCCATTACCAATCAGGACCTCGTTTGAGGTCTAATTTCACTGGCTGTCTAACGGATCAAATTAAATTAAGTACAAATGAGAAAATACTTGGTTGGGTAAAAAAAAAAATACTATGCCGTTTTGCTTTCTCTCGACTGAAAACCAAACCAAGTGGCATGGACAAGGAACAAGAAGCTCGAATATTTTATTGGAGAAGGAGTTAAAGGGTTTTACCCCCAAACTGACCTGGCAGAAGATAGTTGGCAAAAAAAACACTGGATTTCCTGCTGCTTGGTGGTGGTGGTGGTGGTTTAGTCGCTAAGTCGCGTCCGACTCTTGCGATCCCTTATTACATACCCAGAATAGGAAAGTGGTTTCGTTGTTGTTGTTTTCGTTTATGCCACTAATAGTTGAGTGCTGATTATGTGCCAGGTTCAGGTCAGTGCTGTATGGGATAAACAATGCCTCCTCCCTGCTCTGGGCCTAATGCTTTGGCATCATTCTCCTTTCACAGTTTGCAGAATTAGCGGAAGAGTTTGTTGGATAGTCCATTACTCTCTGTAGATATTTGAAGACAAGAGTCCCCGGCAGGAAACCCTCCCCCACCAAGGCTGCATCCAAAGCATCTCTAGTCCCCGGTGTATCCCACATGTAACTGGCAAATAACCATGAGGCAGAAGCTTTCCAGACCCTTTGGTTTGCCCTTGTGCTAAAATATGTCCTGAATAAATGAGAACTTGAAGATACAAGGCAGTTGTGAAGCAAGGGCACCAGAGGTTGTGAGAACCGTAAAAGAGAAGCTCTGCACCGCAGTCTAGAAGGCTGCTGGTCCCAGAGCAACAGATGGAGGCAGCCTTCTCCATGGATAAAAGTCTGACCAGGGCAAGTTACAATCCTTCTCTGGGCCCCAGTTTTTCTGCCAACAAATGAAGGCTGTGGAGAGAGATGCTTCTTATTCGGATGCTCTTTGTTTTTCTATGCAGCTCACTTGCTTCAGCTTTCAAACTTCTCTTCTACACAGTAGACACTATGGGAAGGAAGGTGATGATTTTTTCCCAAGAGATTCACACACACAGAAAAGGAATTTTACAAAGAAATCCTTCATCCTTCCTCACTTGCACTTCGTTCTCCCTTTCCTTTGCTTTTGCTCAGCTGGCACCCGCTTGCTCTCAATTTCTTTTTACAATCTCATCGTTCCTGGTGTGACAGCATGTCTCTGGGAGCAGGTGCCAGCTGGAACAGTCTTTTAAAAACATTTCTCTGCTGTATCAGTCTTCATCTTCAAGTGGGTCCTCTTTCCTCTAACTATACCTTTAAATCTTCCCCCTCCCCTACTTTGTGGATTTGGCCTCACACCTAAATCTGGGTCCTTCTGTTCTAAATTTCACACACATTATTCGGGAAACACATTATTCTGCAAAACTGCTTCTATATCTTATTTGGATGTAAAATGCTAGTTGTAGAGAAGTTGTTCTCTCTTCTATTAATCATTTACTTTTCTTAGTAGATATCTCCCCACTGATATGTGGATTATTATGTATCTAGGCATAATGACAGCTGTTAGAGGAATAACATGTAATACATTTCGGAACTTATGTTTTAGACTGATGGGGAATATGGATACTACTTTAAAAAAATCAGATTTTAACAAGACCCTTACAGAGAAGGAATGTGACACATCCAATGTATCTATGTCTTTTGCTACATTTAGCTCTACATGGGATACAGTAATACACCTTTTTTCTTCATATGAACTTTTCCTTCCATTAGGTCTTATCAGTAATATTTAAAATATAGAAATCCTCTTCATTAAAATATTCATTTCTTCCCTTAGAAAAAGAAATCAAAAATTTTTAGGCCTAGTTTTAAAAAGCAACATGCTCTCGGTAATTTATTTTGGTGGTTGTTTTTAGGGATGTGAAAAATATCACCACTGCAACTAGCAAGAACTATAAATGATACATTATTGCAAGTGTTCTAAAAAATCAGAACAAAACTAATTTATTATAGTTCTGTCTTCATTATACACCACATGTTGGTGAGTTAAACACAACAAAATTATTGTCTTTTTTTTAAAAGTGTCTACTAAAGATAAAAAGAATAAGGTATCAATTAACATGTAGTCTGTTACATAAAAAATCTGATATACATATTTCTATTGCCTGTTAGCTTGTTCTAAGCCTTTTAACTATTACAAAAAGAAAAGTTGTTGTTCAAAAGCAAACATTCAATTCAGTTGATACAACATTACAGTACAGTCAACTAACATCATTCAACAAAGGTAACAAGTCTAGCCTTAGCTTCTTGAGTTAAAAGTCTATAGACCAGATTGCTACAAAAGTTTCAATGCTGCTTCACAACCAGTGTTAGCTTTTTGGAGGACATGGTACTGTCTGCTGATGGCTTCAGAAGAAGGGGTCATGCTACTGGTAAAAGCACATGGGAACCCCAACCTGTCATTAGTCATTTTATTGAGCATTGTAGTTAGAACAGCATTATTGAGTTTAGCACAACAACTAAAACAAAATAATAATAATAATAATATAATAATAATAATCATAATAATGATAAGAATAAAAACCAAACACAAACCGGAAGCCTAGAGACGCTGCCAGTTGTGTCAAACCCTTGCGATACGCTATACTAAAAAAATCTGAAATATCCACCCGTCCTCTCCACTCTGCCACAAACTAGCAAAGTCAAAAATACAAAAGTCTTCAACTTGTTACTTTTGCAGAATAAAGCAAAAACGTCTTTGTGCTCCTTACTACCAGAAGCAAAATATCCACTGAGTTACCACATGTAATAGCTTCTGGATGTGTCAACTTGGGTTGGCTTGGAATCTGCAATAACATCTTTGTCTTTCTCGCTGTCACCTTCCCAGAGATTAATGAGCGGTGGGTACAGCTCATTTAGTGGGATGGAAGAGGTTTTTTGCATATACTTTTTTAACGAATGATGGTAGTTTTTCCTCTTAAATCTTTTGGCAATATACACAGCAATGGACGCAAGGCTAATGACGGCAAACATGGACCCCATTACTGCAGCAAGGGCTGTACTGGTTTCTTGATCAGAAATGTCCAGCGCGAAGGCAGCATTTTTGGTTGTGACGTTGACACATGACTTTTGAGTCTGCTGATGAATATTGGACACTGTGAGACACACTTCATAATCTGTGGAAGGCTGCAGATGTGTTAGGTTGTATTCGTGAACATCTACCGGGACCCTGGCAGTATATGTTATGTGGGGGTTGTCAATCTTCATGGTGGCAGATGACCATTTTAAGTTTGACGTCATGACATTGGAATTGACTTTCCAGGACACTAAAATGGAATGAGATTCTGTCTGCTTGACATATATTTTCAGCACCTGGGTACCATCCAGAAGGGTTCCATTAACCTTAATCATCACCACTCGAGTGTCTGCCCCTTCCACATTCTGGGCAACACAAGTGTATCTTCCTGAGTCTTCAATCTGTATTTTAGATATTTCCAATGTACCTTCACTACTTAGCTTATATTTATCTGAAAGGGTTTCCACAGTTATCTTATCCCCGAGGGGAGTGACCCAGTATATTTCAGGTTCCGGCTCAGCCATGGCCCGACAGTCTAGGAAAACCGTTGTGCCGATGTCCATGTTTAAATGATTTGGAAATGTGTCATGAGATATCATTGGGAGGCACTGCTCACTGGAATCCTGGATTAACACTTCCTTTACCTGTTGCCCTCTGTATTCAGGCGGCATGGCGCAGAACATAGACAAGGGCTCCATGAAGCGGATGTTTGTCTTGTTGGAGTTAATCCAGTGGATGACACAGTCACACCTCAGGGGATTGCTGTGAATACTGATCTCACGCAGATTAGGAAGCGACTCGACCGTCTTTTGATAAACGGCATTCAGAGCATTGTTGTTCAACATCAAGCTCTCTAGGGCAGGAACACTTCGAAAAGCCAAGCGGTGGATGTAAGATAATTTGGGGTTATTGGTAGCTTCTAACTTTGTGAGTTCAGGCAAGTTATCCAGGGCATAGCGATCCACAGAAACGAGCTCCCCCATATTGTTGATCCCCAGTTCTTTTAACCGAAGCATATTTTTGAAGTCCCCTTCCTGGATTTTGTGGATGGGGTTTTTGTTGAGGTCTAAGAATTTCAAGTTAGGAACTTTTTGCAGGGCAAGTTGAGGGACTTTGACCAGTTTGTTATCATAAAACGACAGACTCTCGAGGCTATCCAAGCCCACCAAGGCGTTTCCAGGAATATCAGTGAGATACATTCCGGCCAAAACTAAGCTTCTCAAATTTGAGAGAGGTTTGAAGTTCATATCCAGAATTCCAATCACGGGGTTTTCCCCAATCATGAGAATTTCCAGGTTGGGTGTGGAATCAAACCAGCGGCTATCGATCACTTTCAATTTGTTGGAGTTCAGGTGGAGCCTTAAAAGATTTTTTAAGCCTGAAAAAGCATTAGCAGAAATAGTGCTAATCTGGTTATGGTTGATGTAGAGTTCTTGAAGGTTGCTGAGGTCTTGTAGACAATAATCATTCATTTCCGTAATCTGATTTTCCTCCAGATGTAGAGTGGTGAGCTGGGTCAGGTTTGCCAGCCCAACTTCCTTAATGTTTGTAAAGTTGTTTTGGGAGAAATCTAGCTCCGTCAGGTTGAAAAGCTGCTGTAGCTCGTCCACAGTCTTGGCGATGTTATTGCTCTGTAAGAGAAGCACCTGAGTGTCACTGGAAAGGTTGCTGGGGATCCTTGTTAAGCGGAGATCATTACAGTCAACAGTGGTGGCTTCTCTGTACGTTGACTGAGGGGTAAACCAGGGCCTAATTTCACACACACAAAGTTGTGGACACTCACTACTTTGCAGGGGAGACCCAGTTAATGAAGTCATGAGCAAGCTCAGCACCACCTGGTAAGCTGCTAAAACAAAGCTCATCCTAGCCATGCTGGCTTGCCAAGCAAGTTGAACTCCTGACAATTGTTAAGTTTTAACAAAACACAAGCACTATATAGTGGTATGAAAGACAGCAAGCAAAAAATGTAAACATTTAAGCAAAGTCTCTGTTGAAAGCTGTAGAATTCCAGAGTCTGAAGGGATGATTTCCTGGCGTTTCAGAAGGCAGGACGCAATCTGGAGTCTCTTTACCTGTGTCTCTCAATTCCAGGCATATGCACAGCTCTATGGCATAAGTTATTTCAGCCCAATCAGAGTCTGGAGATGTGCCTGAAAATCAGATTAGGACAAATGTTATGTTTACTCCACATACATTCCACATTATAGCTTTTCTTTGTCTACTAAAAAGACAATCACTTATAAATCTAATAGTGTTCAAAGTAATGAATTAAGCTTTTAATTTATAGAATACTTTTAATATATTATTACACTTACTAAACTAGTTTTAGTGTTCCTTCACTTTTACAATTAAGTTGGGACTTCTTGTATTATTGAGTGAAATCATTAAACACACAGGTACACACATATACACACACACTTAATAAAAACACTTGGAAAAGCCCACAAATGTCATTTCTTTCAAGATGAAGGTGACTTTAGAAACTACACATATTTATGACTCAAAAAAAAATTGAAAGATCATTCCTCATAAAAGCAAAGCATGAAAGTCAAAGTTCATTTTTAGTTATTTGTATTTTAATTGATTCTTCATTTGTTCTCATGAATTCTTTCTTTTCCAAATGGTAGACATATTCAGCCACAGCTGATCTAGCTCAATTATTCTTACACAAAAAATTAATTTAACAGAACTACAAAAGAAAAATATCAGTTTTTCTTGTATTCTCATAGACACAGCTGATTTTGACTGAATGAAATTGTATAAGGACTCTAGTCCATCACACTACTGGTCTTCATTAAAAATCCAAATACACTTATACATGTATATATATAATTTCACATGCATGATTTCATCCATCTCATAGGAAATGACACAGTCATTTAATAGCTATATAAGGGTATGTTATTAAACCTTATTTAACATGTTAAATAACAAGGGCATGTTATTTAACCCCTTAAAGCCTCAGCTTCTTCAACCATAAAGCAGGATTGGTCATAAAAGTATCTCTCTCATAGGATTATTGAGAGAACTAAAAGAATCTATGTAAAGCTCTTAGTGTAGTGCCTGGCAGATATTAAATGCTTATAAAAGTTAATTATATTTGTTATCTTATTATAGCTCTCATCTATTTAATTTTAGCTATGCAGTGGTTATTGGAGGATAAATAAGAGAAGGAAAGCTGGAGATATTTGATTTTATTTAGCCATGTATCATCTACTGATTTTGATAAGGTCTTCTAGAGTCAAATATGCATTGCTCACCTGCTTGTAAAGATCATACAGTAGCTAATGCCGCTGATTTTTTAGATTACAGCATGTGTAAAAGTCATTATGGATTCAGTGTCTGTCCTGCTCTCCCAAGACCAGTCTAGTCATTTGCTAAGATATTAAAAGTAGAGATATATATTTCCTTACACTTGCTATAATGCAATTCAGCTTTGAGTACTGAAGGTACTTCAGTGACTAGTGTTTTCTTTATCTTCAGAAGATTACTGTCAGGATTCAATAAAGTAGAGCATATAACATGTTTGAAGCCTAGTGTTGTATACACAGCAAGCTCTCAATTCATATTAGCTACTATTACTACCCTCATTCTTTACAAAACACAGTTATCCTTGTGAGGGACCAAGAAGCATAATGCTACAAATAGTCAGTCCTGCAGTTCCCTATTTGTGTTATATATATATATATATATATATATATATATGTAGAAAGAATGAAAAATTGTATGTAGAAAGAATGAAAGGTTGTTTTATAAAATACACAAACCAAGTTACTGGTCTAACAAGATGGAATTTTAAAAAACCATTCAGTACAGATCTGGCAAATCAGAAGTGGGAGAAAGGAGGCCATGTGCTGTGTGATGCTAGATGCTCACTCTCCTCAGTGGGGTGAAACATACGGACATCCTCCTCCCTTGATGTGGATACTTGACTACATATCATGGATATGCAAAACTTCAATGTTTAACACTACCCGATTGTGACTTTTATCAAGAAATCCCATAAAATAAAAACATACCTCAGAGATACATTTTCCAAATATCATTAACTCCACAAGTTTATCCTACTCTTGTTTCCATTTACAGTAATCTTAAAACAGGGACAGTGGTCACAATAGGTGTTCAGTTAAGAACACTTTTGCCACAGGCTTTTTCTTAATTTTAATTCATAGTAGAAAAACCAGGAGAATAAATATACCTTTAATAACTCTGAGATAGAATTTCAACTAATTTTTAAATTCTGACTGAACTGAAGAAAACATGGCAGAAAGTAAAACGTATATTTAAGTTGTGTGAGACTCCCAAAACAGTTTGTTACCGTTGAAGAGTATCTTTTATGGGGCTATCCTTTGAATATTGTCATGCGGAATCCCTCCATTTTAGTTTATATGATGAAGTTATTATACTGAAATACTCAAAATTCTCCTTGACACATACACAAACCTCTTTATTTTTTTTTCCCAAACCTCTTTAAACAAACACACCACACAAGCTCAGAATGTCAGCTATCATATCAAACATAGAGGGAAGATAATATATTCTCTCAAATTAGCATTCAGCTCCGTTGGGAACTGAGAATAAAACTTCCTTAATACAAAAGGAGGTGTTTAAGATGTTTCTATTTGTATACCGTTGTAAATTCTCTTTATTGTATTCTCCCAGACTTATTTTTGCACATTATACATAGAAAAAAGCTTCATAGAGTCCCTATACCATTTTAAAACATGGGTTATGTCTCAGGAACTATTCATTAACAGTGTTTAAAAGTAAAGCCATTATTGCAACAAGAGAAGAAAACTACAGACCAGTATCTGATGAATATTGATCCAAAAATCCTGAACAAAATACTAGCAAACTGAATTCAGTGGCACTTTGAAAGGATTATACACTATGATTAAGTTGGATTCATACATAGAATGCAAAGATGATTCAATATATGAAAATCAATCACTGGACACCATATTAACATAACGAATGACGAAACCCACATGATTATCTCAGTTGATTCAGAAAAAGCACCTGACAAAATCCAGCACCCTTTCATGATAAAAACACTCAACAAACTAAGAGTAAAAGAAAACTCCTCAACATAATAAAACCTCTATATGAGAAGCCCACAGCTAAAATCAGCCTCAATGGTGAAAGAGTGTACTTTTTTCATCTAAAATCAGAAACAATGCAAGGATTGTCACTCCTGTTTACCTTGGTACTAGAACTAAGCCACTGCTATTTACCTTAGTACTAGAACTCCTAGGCAGAGCAATTAGACAAGAGAAAGAAATAAGAGCCATTCAAACAGGAAAGGAAGATGTAAAACTGTCCCTGTTTGCCAATGATGTGATCTTCTATGTAGAAAGCCCTAAAGAGGTCATGCAAAAAACCTCCAAACTGTTAACACTAATGAACAATTTAAACAATACTGCAGGACACAAATCAGTTGTGTTGCTATACATGTTGATGACCCATCCAAAAAGGAAATTAAGGAAAGAATCCCACCTATAATAGCATCAAAAATAATAAAACACTTAGGGATAAACTAACTCAACCAAGGAGGTGAAAAACTTGTACACTGAAAATTTCAAAATACTGCTAAGAGAAATAAAATAAGATGAAAATAAATGGAAAGAAATTCCATGTTCATAGACTGGAAGACTTACTACTGTTAAGATATCTATCTACCCCAAATGATCTATAGATTCAATGCAATCCCTATCAAAATCTCAATGACAATATTTGAAGATAATTAAAGAAGAAAATCTTAAAATGTACATGGAATCTCAAGGAACCCTGACTAGCCAAAACAATCTTGAAAACAAAGAACAAAGACGGAGGCATCACATTTCCTGATTTTAAAACATACATACTACAAAGTAATAATGACCAAAGATAGACATACAAACCAATGGAACAGACAGCCCAGAAATAAGCTCTTCCATATATCATCAGAAGATCTTTGACAAGAGTGCCAAGACTATATAATGTGGAAAAGATGGTCTGTTCAACAAATGGTGTGGGTATCCAGATGCAAAAGAATGAAGTTGGGCCCCAAGAGGATAGCCACTGTCAAAAGAACAGAAAAGAACAATCTTTCGATGAGGATGTGAAGAAATTAAAACTCTTGTGCACTACGAGTTGGAATGTAAAATGGTGTAGCCATTATGGAAAACAGTATAGAGGGCTCCTCAAAAAATTAGAAATAGAATAACAATATGATCCAGCAACCCCAGTTCTGGGTATTTATCCCAAAGAATTCAAAGCATGATCTCAAACAGGTATGTGCACACCAAAGTAAACCGCAGTGTCAATTATAATGGCAAGAAGTGGAAGCAACCCAGATGTCCACTGATGGATGAATGGAAAAAGAAAACATGGCATATACATAAAGTGGGATCTTACACAGCTTTAAAAAAGCTTTAACAAAGAAGGAAATCCTGTCACATCTACAATATGGATGGCCCCTGGGGACATTTACACTAGATGAAACGTTAGTCACAAAACACAAATACTGTAAGATTCCACTCATATGAATTATTTAAATAATCAAAATCACAGAATCAGAAAGTAGAGAGGTGGTTGCTAAGGACTATAGGGAGGGGAAAGAGATAATTAGATTTAAAAAATTTTAAAACTTCATCTTAGAAGTATCAGTTTTCCAAGATGAAGAAGTTTTGAGAGCTCTGTACAACAGTGTGACTATACACTTAGAAAATGGAAGATAGTAAGTTTAAGTGAAGGACAGGGAAGCCTGCATACTGCAGTCAGTGGGGTTGCAAAGAGTTGTACATGACTTAGCGACTGAACAACAACAACATTTAATGTTAGGGCTTTTTAATATAATAAAGTAAGGTAATCATAATACAGGCCAACTTTTATCACCCACACACAAATTGAGATCTTGAATTCTGCAACAAATAACAAATGGCTAGCACAGATTATTTGAAAAAGTAAAACTGATTTGTTCTAGGGCTGATTGGACCAAAGTTGGTCAAATGTGAGAAGACAGTGTCTTCCATAAACAACTGTGGCAGTTTAAAGGAACAGTCCCTTAAATAATAACAAACCATAGCTCTAAAAGCCCAGAATTGGCCAGTGATGCCTTTCAAAGAGTCCATGAACAATTATATAATTAAATTTGATGCTTCTTTTATATATGTTTGGAACACTCTGCTCTGCATATAAAATTTCAAAGGAAATGGACTGCATGGTCATCACCATCAGTGAAATTGGCACTGATTCCCATTTCCTCCATTGAATCAAGCAGACGGGATGTTAGTTTAACAAAATCACAATAGCTGATAGGAATTTGGGCTAGACTCTTTATGCATTAAGTTCTTAGGGAGTTGGGCAAAAGAAATAAGCAAGTCACAGTCACATGACGGCTGTGCAAATTCTAGTTATGCTAAACCCAGATAGCTCTCAAATTACAGAAAGGACTCTGTCCTGGGGGAATCAAGTGATCTGGGTTCAGAATCAGACTTCTTCACTCACTTACTAGAAGTGTTACCTTATACAAACTACATACATTTTTTTGTGTCTCAGTTTCCATGGTTTAAAGTAAGACTAATTATACATACTTCATATGTGGAGACTAAATAAAATAATCTATGTGAAAGTATTCAGCCCAGAATCTGGGAAAGAGTCCAGCACAGACTGAGATCGCAAATCCTTATTTGAATCTCTGGAACCTCATCAAATTTACCCATTAAATTTCATTCTCACCCTGCAGTGCGATTGGGAGGTAATGAATAAGCAAATCTCTTTTAGACTCTTGGGTATGACAGGTATTTAGAAAAGAGTTATTTTTTCTAATTATTTCAAAAATTATTATTGCTTACCATTTCCATTATATTTTTACCCAGTATTATTGGAATTAATAATGTTAGAAACCCAGAGAGCAAATATTGCACTGGGGCTAAATTAAAACTTGTTTCAGACAAGCAAATTGTGAAACACAAACCTCTCACCTGGAAATTAACATCATCTCATAGACACTATTAGTCACATCAATGAAGAACTAAAACTTTGACCTCCTAAAAGCTGAAGAAAATGCCTTCAGCAGACATATACTTTTATGCAAAGTTTCTTTGGTGGCCAAATTCACACCATGTACATAATATTCAGAAAAATCAGTCTTTTAGCCCACATAGATCCAGGGCTAACATAGAATTCAGGTTTGATTGTCTTCTTTTGGGAATGGCTTGAATAATGGAGAGAAGGGATTTGTATTCAAGCAAACTTTCCTTCTGGTTAGAAACAAAAATTGTCTCCATACACAGTCTCTCTATCCACTCTCCTGGTATGGGAGCGGAAGTGGGGGTGGTACAGTAGAGCCAACCTCACTCTATGGATTAACCTCCCATAGGGAACTCCCCTATGTCTGAAGGCCACCCTGACTTTTGCTCCAGGTACAAGTGGCTGATGATTAGATTCACAAAGTCTTTAAGCTTTTTGAAACAGGAATTTAGCACAGAGTCAAGAGTGCAGTTTCTGGAGAAGCAGACCTGGTGTCAAATTCAGCTCTGTAACCTTGAGCAAGTTATTGAAGTTTTCTAAGTCTGGTTCCTTTTTTAAGAAAATGGCTATCATGAAACCTTCTTTGGTAAGAGAATTAGAGTGAGATGTTAAATATGGAACTTTTGGGAGAGGACCTGGCACATGGCAAGCACTCAACAGATGTTAGCTATCATTATTTACAGGTTTGATGTCTCATATTGAATCTGAGTCTCTTAATGGGCATTGAGGATGAAAGGGTGGTAGAAATCAGTAGAGTGCCATTTTGGTATCAGCAACTGCAAGTTCTGAAAAGGACTTGGCCAGAGGGCTTCTAACAAGGCAGATGGCTACAGCCAGTAGAACCAGAGAGAGAGAGAGAGAGAGAGATTGCAGGGGTTGCTTTATGAAGGGTGTATTTTATTTCCCTTGAGAAAGAAAGAAGGTCTTGCTAATGCATTCTGAACTCTGAATCTGCAAGAACTGTTTTTAAAGGCATTGGTTTCTTGCACTTTCTTCTGGCCCTTGACCCTTTCTGACTTTTGGATTTCTTTCTCCAACCATTTTCCAAAATTACGCTCCTTGTTCGCACATTATCCAAAGTGAAGCACCCTGTAGCGTGTGTTAGTGATCGCAGATGGAGGGTGCGTATGGGAGGAAGAGCTATAATCGTCTCCATAATGCATTAAGGCAACAATAAAGTGTATCCCCTTGCAAGGATGTAATGGAGCTCACAGAGACACTTTTGCATAAGGAACTGTTCCTGAGAGCCCACATTATTCATCAGCAAAGAGTGCAGCAGTGTGTGTGAATGGGCTGAGCAACAGAACGAGGACACCAGGGAAATGCTTCTTCATTTTGGCTTCACCACAAACTTTTCAGGTGACCTTGAGCAAGTCCAGTACTCTGTGTCCTATTTTATTTATCTCACAGTAAGTGGGTCAAGAGGAAACACAGTCACAGCTTCCAAGACCAACATAATCCTCAGGAAGTCATCTCATCAGCCCATTCTCCAGTGTCATGAAAACTACACTTCTCGCCATTCCAGAAAGGTAATCCTTCTTCCTGCCCTTCCGTCTTTACTTTGTTTCTCTTTTTTGGTTATTAAATTGTTACAGAGGCATGGCGTTTGATGATTATGCCAAGGATCTCAAACTGCAGTGCCTTCAGGGGTCAAGGGGGTAAAGTCAGCTGAGTAGAACACAGAAGGAAATAATGGTCATGTAAAAAGCTGGAGAGTGCATGCACTCCCAAAGGCATCCACAGATATTTATATCCGTACAAGCTAAAACAAAACAAAACTATCTGCTTTATGAGGCCTTTAATGGCATGTGGCCAGTTTGAAATCTCTGAACTATTTAAATATCACCATAGGTAACAATATCACCAGTAATGCTGAGCTAATGGGAGTATCTGATAATTAGATGTCAGTTTTCAAATATTATCGGCAAATACTTCCTACATGAAAATCTATAATTAGAGGCTCAGCATATTAAGGTGTGGATGTCACTCTTTGCTCTGAAGAAAACTTCTTTTGTTGTTGTTCAGTCGCTCAGTTATGTCCACTCTTTGCAACCCCATGGACTACAGTATGCCAGGCTTCCCTATCCCTCACCATCTCCCGGAGTTTGCCCAAGTTCATGTTCGTTGCATTGGTGACGCCATCCAGCAGTCTCATCCTCTGCCACCCTCTTCTCCTCTGCCCTCAGGCTTTCCCAGCATCAGGGTCTTTTCTAACGAGTCAGCTCTTGACATCAGGTGGCCAGAGTATTGGAGCTTCAACATCAGCATCAGTCCTTCCAGTGAATATTCAGGGTTGATTTCCTTTAGGATTGACTTGTTTCATCTCCTTGCAGTCCAAGAGACTCTCAAGATTCTTATTCGACACTTTAGTGCTTTTTAAAAGAGCATTACATTTACAGAAATTCATTTTACACCCCTTTCTTTTGGAACACCTACTTTAAAAGGCAGGACCTTAGAGATACCCTAGGTGATCCAGCATGACCCAGTTAATTGGCAGAGGAACAAAATAAAACACAAGTGCCTTGATCCTCAATTCAGCAGTTTCTGATCTGACCACTTTAAAATTCAGTGTTGGTTCTTCTGGCTCCTAGAGAAAATTGTGATCATCCCTTCCCTAATTTTATTTTCTTCCTGTATTTGTTGTTCTTAACTAATAAGGACTCAAAAATCCCCTGGCATGCTTAGGCAGTACAAATGCAGGAGGGTGTAAAGCAGAGGATGATCACACGTGATCTTTTAATTACCCCAAATTTTCCTTCCTGTTCTGGGCTGAGGCAAATCCATTACACAGCAGACAAAGCATCAGCCAGCACCTCTGGGAAAAGCTCAGAGGTGCAGCTGGTCTCCAAGTTGAGGGTATAAGCTGGAGCCACAATTCATTAGGCTCCTGAGAAGAACTGGGCATGGACAACACATCAGCCCTCGTGGGAGGGTTGGCCAGGCATGGTAAACAGAACAGGCTAGGATGCATGGACTGAAGAGTTACAAAAGAAAAAATGTAAAAGGCCAAAAGAAAACAAAACTCAGAAACCCAGAGCCAGTTGGGATGAACCCAAATCTAAGTAGGTGACTTGGCATGGTTGGGAAGGGACTTGTGGAAGAGCCCTGGGGAAAAACATCTACTTCAGAATCTGATTTGGTTTCAACCGATCAAAGGCAAACAGGCTCATCTCCCTTTGAAATATGAGAAATACAAACTATGAAAGTTGGATAAGGCCTTGGAGATTAATTACCTGGCACATCTAAAACAAGCTCTCATTTCATAGAGGACACCTCAGAGAGGTGAGATGACATATTTGGAAGCCAAGCTTGACTGCATTCCTACCCTCCAAATACAGGGCTGTTTATGGAACCCCACACTGCTTCGCTTAGTCTTGGGTTAGTTGAAATTCATATTCTGGCAGGGTCTAAATGGTCAGGGTCCAAAACTCTCTGAAGAATGTTGGCCTCCAGCACTCCATTAATCAGTTACCATTTATTTGAAGCATAGGAAAATGTCATTAAATTTAGGAAGAGTGCAGTGGCTTGTTTAGTAACCTCCATCTTAACCTTCACTTAGGTGGATCACAGACAGGATAGATCAATTAATCATGCTGATGGCCAGTTTATTCCAAAAAATTAAGTCAGGTCAGCTAGACAATGTCTACTGATTTTTTTAAAACATGCTATTGAATTGATTATAACAGTTGATCTGTTCTACATAAGCACAACCAAATCACAAGTTTAATTTGTAAAATGCATAAATTAAACTTTTTAAAATTTGATGATGGACTGTGTATGTTACAAACTTTGTTAAGTAAGGGCACAGATATTCAAATATAATAAGTGTAAAGTGGATTTGAAAAATTAGTAGGAGTTGGAACTGAGCATTCAAGGTAGGAGAAGCCTCATGAATAATATAATAATAATATGAATACAGCTAACTTTATTAATAGACTTACTTTAATAGAAGACTTACTATGGACTAACCACTATAGTGAGTGCCTTACATGTATATGCTATAATGTATGATCATCCCTATGTGTTATAGAGAGGTCAAGTAACTTGTCTAAGATCTCAAATAAGACTGAGTCAAGGACATAAAGCTCAGGCCAAAATGTTATCTAGTTGTGAATCTTTTCTGGTTTGGAGGCAGTTTGAAAATCAGAGTGGTACCAGGATTGGTGCATTAGACCAACAGTTAGGTGACCTGAGTCCTTAGCTCTTGTTTTACCTCCAACTCAGATCATGCTGGCCATCTTTCCTGCCTGTAAGGGATGAGTTGGGGCCAAATATAGATGATGTCTTAGGACTCTGGTAGCTCCAGGATTTTAGGTACTTGACCCTTCTTTTCTGAGTTTCTACTCATAGTAGCACCCATGTAAGCAGCCCTTCCTATGACTGACAGCAAAACACTACTTAATCCTGGCTTTTTAAGAGAAATTATGTTTAGCAATTTTGTTTGTTTTTTTTAAAGAAATGGTCTAAAGAGGCAGACAGAGCTAGGTCCATATCCTGCCACTATCTATATCACCTTGGACAAATTAGTCCAACTCTCTGAGCCATGGTTTCCTCATCTGTTGGAAGGGGATCTTTATCTATCTGCCTCACATGGGTGCTGTGAAGATTTAATGAAAGAGCATGTCTTGAGCAGTGCCTGGGAATCTCAATAATCACACATTTACTCTGGAGTTCTCAACTTAGAAAATACAGTCAGGTGCTGACTGTAGAGTAGAGTTGATATCTACTCTTCCAACAAGGAAATGAACACATTTTCTGAAAATTATTTGGAACACCTTTCTCTTCTTTCCTTTCCTTTCCTTTTCTTTCCTTTCTCCTCTCTCTCTCAAGCCCAATCTTTATGTAGTGTTTACTTTTGCCTCACATCATCTTTGGGAGATAGGAACTATGGTTGTCCCTTTTCACACAGTAGAAACCAATGCAGAGATATTCAGTAGTATGCTCAATATATACAGCTAGAAAGTGATGCAACAGGATTTGAACAGAGGCAGCAGGGCTCCATAGCCCATGGCCTAAACACCCACATGTAACACGTGACCTCCCACATGATCATCCCAAAGAAGCCCAGATTTTGAATCAGAGGAGTATGACTATCAATGAAGTATCAAAAGTATAGTATTCTATACTAGCTGGCTGGGAGTATTTATTGCTCTTAAAGGCAATACAGATTCTTCCCAAATGACTGGAGCTTAATAGATCTAGGCATGGATCATCTTTTTGCCAAAATGCTCGTGTACCACTGAGACATCCTCTATTCCTCAGTTAAGGATAAAACAGTTTTCTAGAATTCTAGAAAGATGTTAGAACAAAGGCACAAGAATAGTTCTGCAGTTTGGTTTGGACTGAATCTTTACAGGAGACTTTGGTAGGTACCACGATTTTTATTCTATTTTACTTTAATGTGAAATACAAGTATACACTTGTACACTTGTGTACACGTGTATACATTTATACAAGCAGCTGTCTTTCTCCTTCAGACAAAACAATGGACAGGACTCAGAAAAAGCTCAATCTGCAAACTCTCCAATTATCTCATTACTGCCTTCAAAATGCAATGCTCATTTCCAGAACATACCTTCAAAGGCAATATCATTTTTAGAAGAAAATATTATATTTATTTTAATGAGACAATGCTAATTAAATCCTTGCATGCTAGTGAAGTAGGATGTCAATTTTGCAGTTTAATGATAAACCTCTTGAAAGAATTCTCCTTTGGAAGAACTAGGTTTAAAAGTGCATATACCTCTCTATACTGAGAGGTTGAATGACCTCTCAGAATATTTCCATTTCTAATTGTCTTAGAAATGTTCCAAATGAATTAAATCCTTTGCCAAACAAAGAAACAAAAAATGAAGCAAAGGATGGGCATTTACCAACATACTTACTTACTGATCTTGGTTACTCTGGGTGCAGAGATGTAAATAAGAAGCAAAGAGAACTAAATTGTTAGCCCAAGAAAGAAGCATCTTTTCTAAAAAAATAAATCATTCTCTAACCTTGTAGACACTTCTCATTTTTACACCTAGTGGTTGTTTTGGGTTCATGTTGACCGAGGAGTAGTCGTAATAATAATATCAGTCCGTACTTACGAATAGCAGTCAGCTGTTATAATGCCACAGGCACTGCACTAAGCACTTTACACAAGCTATTTCATTTAGTGTTCACAACCCTATGAGGTAGGAAACATTAATTTATCTATTTTTATGGATGATGAAATGGAGACTCAGAAAAATGAAAGAAGCTGCCAAAGATCTTGGAGCCAGCAGAGTGATAGAGGATCTGTGTGAATCCAGCCACCTGAGGCCAGAGCCCAAATCATGCTCCTCTACTGTCCCAGCCTGTCTGGGCAGAGCAAGTCCTTGGCAATGATTTATCTGCCAGGGCTAAAGTGAGCTTCACAGTAGAGACCCTGTTTCCGTCTTGTTCATGATGACACTGGCCTGGCATCTACATAGTGGGCACTTACTAAATAAAGAAAATATCTGAATCAACTAAAACATGCTTTCCAAGTGCCCAAATACGACAATGACATTAAGCCAGCAATTTTCACAGTCCTACTGGGTCTCTTCTAATTTGGGCTGATAGAAATCCTATGCTTTTATTTTATTTTTTTGGCTGTGCTGGGTCTTCACTGCTGTGTGCAGCCTTTCTCTAGCTGTGGCGAGTGGGGGCTCCTCTCCACTGCAGTGCTCACTGCAGCTTCTCATTGTGGTGGCTTCTCTTGTTGTGGAAGGAGCACGGGCTCTCGGTGCCTGGGCTCCGTAGTTGTGATGAATGGGCATGTGGGATCTTCCTGGACCAGGGATAGAACCCATGTTCCCTGCATTGTCAGGAGGATTCTTAACCACTGGACCACCAGGGCAGCCCAACCTTGTGCTTTTAAAAGTCATACTTTTATTTAAATTAACAAAGAAGAAGAAAAAGCTTTCAATTTAGCACATAAACTTCTTCCCATCCATCCTAATGCCTGTGATTTAGGAAAATCCTGCTCTCTGATTGATCTATTTTCCAGACTCTGATGAAATCAGGATTTAGTCTAAATGCAAAAGAGGTCTAATAAACTGATGCCTAATTTAATTAGATTAATTTAATTACACAAATACTCATTGGGTGTTGACTGTGTCACAGAGCCAGAAAGACCAGACCCTGGGCTTAAATAATTTATAATCCTGTGGGGGAGAAGAAGACAAAATATACAAATGACTCTGTAAAATAAGATACAAGTCAGAAGGAAGGAAGTAATGAAGAGATATGTAGATCCTTGGGAAGGACAGATGAGAGTTGCCAGCCTGCGACAGATCCATCAGCAACATCCAGTCCAGCCCTCTGATGACAGAAGTGTTCTGCGTTGGCTCTTCCCAACTGAGTAGCTACTGAGTACTTGAAATGTAGTTGGCATGACTGGGGAATGGAATTTAAAACTTTTATTTAAACTTATATCAATTGCACTTAAACAGCCAGATGTGGCCAGCAGCTACTATATTGGGCAGCAGAGCCCTAGATTTATAGACTTAGTTGTTTATTGCCCAGGGTTCTCTTTAAGAATGCAGATTCTCATGCCTTAAGGAAATTTTGATGAAGTTGGTCTGGGACAGGGTTTGGGTATATAAAGCTCCACAGGGTGCTCTAAAGCACACCGAGTTAAAAAATTCCAGCCTCAGGCTATCCTGGGCTCTGCCCTGTCAGCAAGCACAAGCTCAGAGTGTCTGGCAGGCATGTGAGCCAGATGATCTCTTTACATGGTAACTGTAAAGATGTCGCTTGGCTTGGCTTTGCTCTAAGTCACTCTGTTTCCTTCCTTTATCTACTCATCCAGGTGTTTTTGGAGGTGACCCAAGCTCCAAGCTAATATTTAACTGAAGTCCAAAGTTGTGTTTTATTCCTCTAGGTAGTTGCTGTGCCTAACACAGTGCCTGGCCTATGAGTCTTCTATAAATGTTGACTGAAACAACCAAAATACATTTTCAACAATCTTCCACTTGAGGAGACTGCCACTCCAGAGAACAAAGTCCACTTGAAAGAGGTGTATGTATGGATGGTGAACTGCAAAAAGCAAACACAAGAAAGCCAATGCACTCTTTAAAATATTCATAATTTGACTACAGAAGGAAAGTTATGAAAAAAGAATTCGTTTGTCCAAAAGCTCAGGATAAGGCAAGTAAGACTCCTGCCTTCAAATTAAGTATCAGAGTGCACCATTGTTCTCCTTACCATCTTTGAAAATAGCAGTTATCCGAGACCATTCTGTATAGAAAATAATAGAAAATAACCTAAACAAAAAATGTCTAACCCTGTAACAAATGCTATAATTCTTTGTCTGTTTCTTACAGATAAGGCTGAGTGTAGGAAACTTTCAGAAATTAAGAACTTTTGATGGCGTTTGCTACACAGGGCCTAGTAGAGTGCCCAGCATTGAGGGGGCACTCAACATTGGCTGTTGAATGAATAAGCTTTTAGGTGCTATTGTGCTTTAACTAGTTTGTGTTTTAGGCAGTTGGCTCTCATCAAAAACATTTGTCATTTCTGGATCACACCCTTGGGTCAGATAATACTAGAAGATATAAAATAACTTCAACTTTAAAAACCAGCAAAGCAAATTCATATTATGGTAGGAAAGGTGGAAATTGTTTTTGAGAACTCAGGAAATTATATTTCCCACCTAGAAGAAAGGGGAGGGAAAACATGTCAACTGATAAGGCAACTCTTTAGAAGATAAGAGTAAACTCAGGCTTTGGAGCCAACAGATTGAATGAAAATCTAGTTCTGCATACAGGAGTCATGTAAGCCTCCTTTCTTCATGGGGTTGTTAAAAGGCTCAAATGAACTGTCCTCCCTCAAAAAGGTATGTGTAAGTCCTAACTCCCAGGGCCTCAGAAAGTGACCTTTTTTGGAAGTCAGGTTGTTGGAGATGTTAATTAGTTAAGAGGGGGTCATATTGGTGCAGGGTGGGCCCCTAATCCAGTGGAACTTGTGTCTTTATAAGAGAGAAGATGATGTGAACACAGGGACACACATGAAGAGTACGGTTGTTGTTCAGTCGCTCAGTTGTGTCTGACTCTTTGCGACCCCATGGACTGCAGTACACCAGGCTCCCCGTCCTTCACCGTCTCCCAGAGTTTGCTTAAATTCATGACTATTGAGTCGATGATGCTTTCTAAACGTCTCATCCTCTGCTGCCCCCTTCTCCTTTTGCCTTCAATCTTTCCTAGCATCATGATTTTCCCAATGAGTCAGCTCTTCGCATCAGGTGGCCAAAGTATTACAGCGTAAGCATCAGTCCTTCCAGTGAATATTCAGGGTTGATTTCCTTTAGGATTGACTGACGTGATCTCCTTACAGTCCAAGGGACTCTCCAGAGGCTTCTCCAGCACCACAATTTGCAAGCATCAATTCTTCGGCACTCAGTTTTCTTTATGGTTCAACTCAAATCCATACACAACTACTAGAAAAAACCACAGCTTTAACTATAGACACCTTTGTCAGCAAAGTGATGTCTCTGCTTTTTAATACACTATCTGGGTTTGTCATAGCTTAACTTCCAAGGAGCAAGTGTTTCTGAATTTCATGGATGCAGTCACAGTCTGCAGTGATTTTGTAGCCCAAGAAAATAAAATCTATCACTGCTTCCACTTTTCCCCCTTCTATTTGTCATGAGCATGATTTCAGTCTTTTTAATGTTGAGTTTTAAGCCAGATTTTTCACTCTCCTTTCACCTTCATCAAGAGGCTCTTTGGTTCCTCTTCGCTTTTTGCCATAAGGGTGGTATCATCTGCATATCTGAGGTCGTTGGTATTTCTCCTAGCAATCTTGATTCCAACTTGTGCTTCATCCAGCCCAGCATTTCTCATGATGTACTCTGCATATAAGTTGAATAAGCAAAGTGACAGTGCAGGGAGAATGCCTTTTGTCAATGAAGGCAGAGATTTGAGTACACAGCTGCAAGGCAAGGAACACCGTTTGCCAGCAAACCCCTGGATGCTAGGGAGGGGCCAAGTAAAGGGATCCTTTGCAGGTTTCAGAGGGAGCATGACGCCGCTGCCTCCTGGGTACCTTAGTTTCAGACTACCAACCTCCCGAACTGTGAGACAGTAGGCTTCTGGTGTTTCAGCCACCCAGGCCTTGATCCTTTATTATGACAGTCTTGAAAATAATACAGTGTTCTTGCCTGGGAAATGCCATGAACAGAGGAGCCTGGTGGGCTACAGTCCATGGGGTCACAAAAAGGTTGGACACAACTTAGTGACTAAACAATAAATATGTGTATTAGCTACTTTCCTAATTATTTTTCCATGAATCCTTATTTTATTTAAGGTGCTGACTCTCTTTACCCTCCTTCTCCCCACTACATACGTAGGACACAGAAACTAATTATGAAAAAAAGTGGTTTTCTACCATTGCCTGTACATCTTATGGATAGGGAAGTACTCATTCTTAAATGCTCTGGTAAACTTGATGATCTTTACAGCTTCTTCTCTAGGACTTAGCAAGCAAGACTAATGGTTATTCATGAACTCAGCTCTATGCCAAAATAATTTTTCCTCCAGTGTTTTGAAAGTCATAAAGCAGATACAGTTTGAAGAATTCTTGAACCTATCGTCTTTCTAATCCCCTTTAAACCTGAGATTCTAAGACAGGCAAAGGAAGCTGGACCAGGATTTTTTTTTTTTCCTGTTTATATCACTTGCAGGATCAAGAAAGTTTTTTTCTTTTTTCCTTTCTTTGTAAGAAATGAGCTATTTGCATAACTGGAATCATAAAGTAGCAATTTAACATTATTGAATTGAGAAACCGACAGAAGGCTAAACAGAACAAAACATGAACCAACAACTGGGCTATTTTTATTGCTCCTTTTTAGTATCAGCAAGTGCAGTGACATAAAAACTACCATGAAATCAATTAATTTTAGTCTTTTTACAAGTTATTTTAATTCTCCTCCCATAATATGTCTATATAAAATAATTGCTTTGTAATTACCGACATGATTAAATGTTAAATAAATGCAAAATTCTTAGTTTGGCAGCCTTTATATGCCCAGAAGGCTGTTTCATTACTTCTTTTTAAGAACTTCACAGTATATTGCTTAATATTTTCACTGCACCCATAGATTTTACCATGCCATGTTAATAAATGTTGCATAAGGAGCCACCTGCTATAATGGCTCTTGATTATACTTTCAAAACTACAGATAGACCAATGAAAAAAACAGACTCATCACGGTTGATGAGTTGGTTGGTTTTGAAAGTGGCAATATGTCGGCTGCTAATACCAACACTGTAGACTGCTGGATGCCAACCAAGTCAAGCAACTCCATTAGACTGTATCAGATTTTCTTTTGCTTCCAGCCTGAATGAGAATTTAGTCTGTAGTAACTTCTCATCAAAAAAATGGCAAACATTTTCACATACACGTCAGAATATTTTTTGCATTCTTCTTTGCTCAAAGAGAATTCTGTACCACCTTTTGTTATATTTTTATATCCAGTAGTAATCTTTATTAGCTAACAGACATCTTCACAAAATTCTTATTTAAAAAATGAAAATACCCAGTGTTGTTCCAAGGGGAGTCTATGCTTTTAGATCTCATCTTGAGGTATTTCTCTAAGGAATCTGACTGCTTAGAATTTGCCAACTACAGGAGTAAGTGCTATTAAACTTTATATTGAGAAAATGTCAAACAACATATCCCTTTCACATTGAAATGTTCCTGTAGAATTTGGAGCCCGATATACAGAGGTATATATATCTTCAGTGTAAAAGTTCCTGCTACTCAAGGTTAAAGATTGCAGTGTTTGGGTGAGTGACAGTATTTGCCCTTCAATTTGATAGACCTTAAGCACAATGTATTTCTACAGACTGCAATATTTTTAAAAGAAGCAAAATAAAGCCATCTGTCCCTGAACTCTTAAAATAAATGTGGTTTCAAGTTCTTTCTCTTAAACTATTTTTATATGACTATTTGTTCTAATAAGGACTCAAAGAACTTGATTTTCTTCATCACTGGGAGAGGACAGATACAGTAAAAAGGGTGCCTGTCCATTCAAATGTTCCCTCTGAAGGGTGGGGGTGGCATGGCTCTCTACGGAAGAGTGTCAAGATGGCCAAAGACCAGGGATGGGAGCAGGATATGCAACAAGAGGGCAGTACTGGGGAGAATGCTTTACCTACTTTCTCACAGCTGAGATGGAGGCAAATGTGATCATTCTCATTTTATAAACGAACTTTTAGGGCCCAGAGACTAAGTGACTTGCTAGAATTCCCACAGCTAACTGGTGAAAGAGCTGGTATTATACCCAAGTTTGTTAACATTCTCTTTTTTTTAAGAAAAGATGTCATTTTTAAAAGTACATTTATTGTGATTTATTTTTAAATATGTATTTATTATTTATTTTGGCTGAACCGGTTCCTAGCTGTGGCTCACGAGATCTTCACTGTGGCATGCGGGCTTAGTAGTTATAGCACGCAGACTCTTAATTTGTAGCTGCAGACATAAGCTGTAGCTTGTGTGTGGGCTCTAGTTCCCCAACCAGGGATCGAACCCAGGCCCCCTGCATTGGGAGCAAGCAGTCTTACCCACTGGACCACTGGGGAAGTCCCCCAAGTTTGTTACATTCTGAAGTCAGAATCCATTCTGTGAACCCACTTGCCTCAGTGATCTTATTGGACCTCCAATAAGAATTGTGAATGCACTGCAGTAAATGGCAGATACACAGAAGAAAACTAACTTATAAAGTAAAACCTTGGTTAACCAGAAGATTAAGCTCAGGGAATTGGCAGATTTAAACCTTTATTAGAAAGCTTTCAGTTTTGATTTTTAATACCCACTTTCTTGCCTTAGATAAGGGTAGTTAATTTTTTGTTTTAAAGACTTCTTTTTCCTTCAAGGCCCTGAAAATGAACTCATATTAGAAAACTGTTTTAAAAAATCTAGACCCCTGGTTATTAACTTCTTTTCTTCCAATTTCCCATTTTCTCCTAAAAGTGGACTCTGGAGGAAAAAATTTCTAGTTAATTAGGATTTCTGGTAATCAGGTTTTTAAATTGTTTTGGTAAATTAAAATCAGGTGAAAGCTACCTCCCTGAATTTGAAATAGCTTCTTATTATAGATTCTCCTTAATGCCAATGTGTTTGCCTATGTTAGTATGCATTTGAAATTAATGGTCCAATACACAAAGTGCTCACATCGTCGATGACCTGAGCACCATAAATCCACCAGAACACATTAGTGGGACAGTCCCTTAATTACACAGTTTAGGCTTTACGTAATCAATGGTGCAAAGGAACAGCTGAGAACATTAAAATGCCAGCAGGCATTGTAAATCATAATGCATTCCATAATCTCCTCAATTCATGTGTCTTATTAAATTAAAAGTAAAAAAGAATAGTTTTAGTTAAATATCTATAATATATTGCCATCATAACCATTAAAATATAAAATAATTCAATGCTATTATAAGATCATCTTTATTACTTTAGTAGTTACTTTTTGAACTTTAGATATAGGGATGATATTTTTAATGACTCAAAATGAAAGTTATCTCTTAGAAAGGTTGACTAAATAAGAAGGTTCTTTTTAAGTAAAATACATTTTAGAATAAAATGCAGTACAAGCTCATCTATCTAGGACTAACATACATCGTACAAGCTTTCTATAGGGTTTTAAGTTTAAGAGTACACTATTTGCTCAACTGGTTATAACAGAGATGAAATAGATTAATGTTGGCTTATTATTACTTCACATTACATTTAAATGAGGATAATGAAGACATAATTTGAACACAAGACCAGAAAATGAGAATTACTTTCCTGGAGAATTAGGCAATTTTAAATAGTAAGCTTCAGCAACTTGGGCTAAAACATGGACAGGTAGCTTAATCTTGCTTCAGGACTTTTAAGTCTCAGAAATCTAACAAGCACCCATGTTACAGCACTCATGAAAAAACTGTGGGTTCAGAAGGATCACCATCAATATGTGACTGGCCATTAGGTTACTGTACATGTCAAAGGAACAACAGAATGAATGAAAATAATTGATTGGGAAGCTCTCCTGTGTAAGGCACTGTTAGGGGGCAGGCAGTGGGGGTGCTGGGCATCCTAGGTTGAGGTGAAACTGTAAGCAAAGCGTAGTATCTTGAGTCAGTTGTGAGCACTTCTTTTCAAATCCAAATTTAGAGACAGTGTGTTGTTAGCTTGAAACTGGTCATGCTAAGTGTACACCACAGAAATTGGCAAACCCTAAGAATCAGGATTATCTTATTGGAGAGATGTTAAACATTTACCAGCACACTACTGGTGTTAAGGCACCAAAGTAGCAGAGTTGGAATTGGTACATGGAATCAGAACTACTTCATTATGAATGAGATTCAACGTCTGCTAAGATAGGATGGTGACTGTAGCCATGAAATTAAAAGACACTTGCTCCTTGGAAAAAAAAAAGCTATGGCAGACCTAGATGGCATATCAAAAAGCAGAGACATCACTTTGCCAACAAAAGTCCATACAAAGCTATGGTTTTTCCAATAGTCATGTACGGATATGAGAGTTGGACCATAAAGAAGGCTGAGTGCTGAAGAATTGATGCTTTCAAACTGCAGTGCTGGAGAAGCCTCTTGAGAGTCCCTTGGACAGCATGGAAATCAAACCAGTCAATCCTAAGAGAAACTGACCTTCAATATTCACTGGAAGGAGTGATGCTGCAGCTGAAGCTTCAATACTTCAGCCACCTGATACAAAAAGTTGACTCATTGGAAAAGACCCTGATACTACGAAAGATTGAGGGCAGGAGGAGAAGGGGATGACAGAGGATGAGATGATTGGATGGCATCACTGACTCAATGGACATGAGTTTGAGCAAATTCCAGGAGATAGTGAAAGACAGGGAAGCCTGGCGTGCTGCAGTTCATGGGGTCACAAAGAGTCAGACATGACTTAGCGACTGAACAACAACAAGATAAGAGTGGAAAGATCAAGACAGAAAAGAAGGATGGTGCCTATCTATGGAGGGCTTTTAATGCTTCATTCAGAAGTATTCTCTCAATTTACTATCCTTGTCAGAGACCTAGCAAAAAACAGAAGGTACATAAAAAATGGAGTGAATTTTTAAAAAAAATCCTAAAAGGGGACCATTTACAGGGCATGGAGAAGGTTCAGATAAACTCACAAAAGATGACCAAACAGCCCTGGGCTAGCTACTGCAAGAAGCAGATGCCAACAAGAAACCAAACAGCCAGGGACCTACTGGGACAGTCCATATAATCCAATTCCCAGGTTACAAGCAAAGCGGAAAGGGTAGGGTGGATCCAGAGGCATACAGAGAATATCCAGCACAATCTCAGTATCAGTGAGGACAACTAAGTGTCCTTGCAGGGAACTATGGGATTATTTCTATAAATTCAGAAAGACTGATGCACCAGCTGTGTATGACAGGAGAGGGAACATGATGGATATGGGGAAACCCACCAAGAAGCACTTTGAATAAGCTAAATGAGAGGTAATGAGAACTGGCATTGGGGTTGTGGTGATAGGAACAGAGAAGAAAGACCATATGTAGGAGGCATCAGAGAGCTATAAGTAGAGAGGTATTTATCGGATATTATTACATTGACCAGATATGGAGAAAGGGGAGAGAAGAGTTACAAGTAATACCAAAGTATTGAGCCTGGATGACTTTGAGATCCTGGCTGCAAACAAGACAGGGTATGCAGGAGCTTATTTTGAAAGTGGGCTAAGTTTCCATTTGTGTGGTTAGAAGGTGGGAAGAGGGAAAGGTCGGAGTACTTCTCCCTCTGGTCCCCTCGCTGCTGGGCCAGTGTGTAGTGACTATGTTCCTCTGCAGAACACTACGGTATCCTCTCAAACAACCACAGCTCATTTTGGATCCAAACCATTGCCTCCTCTTGACCCTTTGATGATGTTGTGATTCTTTAGGGGTGAAAATATCCAGCAGATATTTGAAAATATAAAAAGATAGGACAGGAGTTTGCAAGTGAGGTCATGGTCAGAGAGAAACTTGAACGTTTTTTTCATAAAGGTCTAGTATAGAAGACTTGAGATCTCAAGAGGCATGGAGAGAAAAGTAGAATAATAAAAGGGTTCAGGGAAGCCAGAGATGTTCTGCCATAAAGCACAGTACAAATACAAAGGATAATGGCATCTTGCTGAAAAACAACTGACTCTACCTCCATCATCTCCTTTGATAACTGTTTAGTGATAGTGTTGGAATTAAGTTATATGTCAATACAAAGATGGAGCTAAGACAAATTATTACTAGGCAGCACTCTAACTCAGTATTGAGGTGATCTCTGTATTATGAACCATAATAATTGAGATCAGGCAGAAAAGTATATCTCTCCATGGAGGATAAATCAATAACAACTAGGTTTTATGGTCATTAGCACCCTAATGAAATTACTCACCATCTAAATATCTCAGAGGATCTTGCACATTCAACATCAGTCACCTCTTTCACGTTAACACCGGCCAAATGTAGCTAAGTGCAACTTTTATAATGGAGACCATGAACAAGAATGATATTCTACACCTAAAACATTTGCAAACCAAGCAAAAGGAGTTATTTAAATGATACTCCTAAACCAGTACTTAAAATTTTATAACTATGGGCAACACAGTCGATATGTTGTTAGTTAGCCAGTGTCTTAATCAGAGGTTCATCTACAATAAAGGGACATGTATTACACCTACAGTAAAGGGGGAAAACAGGCAATGGAAAGCAGAAAATAAAAGAGGGTATATTAGTTTACTGGGCGTCCCAAGTGGCTCAGTGGTGAAGAATCCACCTGCCAAGGAGGATATGATATGCAGGTTCAATCTCTGGACTGGGAAGATCCACTAGAGAAGGAAATGGCAACCCACTCCAGTATTCTTGCCTGGGAAATCCCATGGACAGAGGAGCCTGGCAGGCTACTGTCCATAGCGTTGAGAAAGAGGTGGATGTGACCAAGCAACCAAAAGGCAACACTATGGCCCACTCTCACATGCATTATATCTTTAACCAAAAGGTGGAGAAGTTAAGTAACATGCCCAAGACCACTCAGAAAGGAAGGAGAACCTTTCTTGCCTTGTGCCTTTTTAGCTCTTAGTCTGGGCATGTCTTTTCCAATGAGTCAACTCTTCACATCAGGTGGCCAAAGTATTGAAGTTTCAGCTTTAGGATCAGTCCTTCCAATGAACACCCAGGACTGATCTCCTTTAGGATGGACTGGTTGGATCTCCTTGCAGTCCAAGGGACTCTCAAGTCTTCTCCAACACCACAGTTCAAAAGCTTCAATTCTTCAGTGCTCAGCTTTCTTCACAGTCCAACTCTCACATCCATACATGACCACTGGAAAAACCATAGCCTTGACTAGACGGACCTTTGTTGGCCAAGTAATGTCTCTGCTTTTTTAATATGCTGTCTAGGTTGGTCATAACTTTCCTTCCAAGGAGTAAGCGTCTTTTAATTTCATGGCTGTAATCACCATCTGCAGTGATTTTGGAGCCCCAAAATTAAAGTCAGCCACTGTTTCTACTGTTTCCCCATCTATTTCCCATGAAGTGATGGGACCAGATTGGAAAAGACCCTGATGCTGGGAGGGATTGGGGGCAGGAGGAGAAGGGGATGACAGAGGATGAGATGGGTGGATGGCATCACTGACTCAATGGACATGAGTTTGAGTAATCTCCGGGAGTTGGTGATAGACAGGGAGGCCTGGCGTGCTGCGATTCATGGGGTCACAAAGAGTCAGACATGACTGAGCGACTGAACTGAACTGAACTGGGCACGTCAGTCCAATATGTCAGGCACCGGCATACCACTCAACTGTCGTTCCTGCAGTTCATCTCTCCAGGAATTCAAGCCTTCTGCTGTCTTCTTCTTTTCGTGACTAAACTCAACACATCCCATTCCTTCTGTACATAATGCTAACTCTTCCTTTGCAGAACTTCATAATAGCCTGCCTTGTCTGAACTCCAGCGTACTTTAGAGGAAGGACTAAATTCCCTCAATATTTTGTTCTATTCTAAGCCTCACTGGTCTTCTCTCTTGTTTCTCAAACCCAACATGCTTCTTCCAACCTCCAGGTCCTAGCTTACAAAGATCTCCCCTGCACCCCCAGGTGATTTTCACTTACCCTTGAATTTTTGGTTGAAATGTCACTTCTTTAGGGAGGTCCTCTCTTAGAAGCCTCCATGGCATGTCCTATTCTGGCCTCTTGAACTTCTCTTTCACTGGACTTGACAGAGCCATACTTTTACATTTCCTTGTGTGATAACTGGATTAATGCTTTTATCCCCTATCAGAAGCCGAGCCTGACATGGGAAGGGACCACATTTCATTTGTTCTGTTCACCACTATATCCCCAGATACAATGCATGTGAGAGTGGGCCATCGTGTTGTCGTTTACTTGCTCAGTTGCGTCCAAATCTTTTGTGACCCTGTGGATTATAGCCCGCAAGGCTCCTCAGTCCACACAGAGAGATCTGCACCGAGACAGAGGTGGTGCTGTTAGTGTCTGTCAAGTGACTGAAGTAAATGACTGTCATGTTCTAAGCATTTCAGCAAGAGCTTGCCCACGCATCCTCATAGCAACCTTGTGAGATCACATCATTCCTCTATTCCACAGATGAGAGAACTTGGGGCGGGGGTGGGATGGTGGTGGGGAGCAAATAAATTCAGTCTTTTAACCAAGATCACTCAGCTAGTATGGGATAGAGTTGAAATTCAAACCTAGACCCATCTCATCCAAGCCCCTTTTTCTGTTGTTATGGAATTTCCACAGATGATCACTTAATTATTTTGTCTTGTTTCTATTCATTCTATCTCCCCAATGAGTCTCAAAGCTTATTTGGGATGGAAATAGCACCTTGTACATTATTTTCATCCCCCCACATCACCCTGCTAATAGCATTTGATATTCTACATGCATTTAATGAATACTTTTTGATTAATAGTACTTTCTTGGCATTAATAACATAAAAGCATCCCCAAATGAGTTCAGCTTTCTATAACAACCTGTCTAAAATAGTAATGTACTAACATGTGTGAGTACAATACAGGTTTAAGAGCTACTAATTTCTACCAAACTTTAGGAAATAATTTTTTAAAAATTATTTGAAAGAGACAGCATGGCAAAATGAAATGGACATATGATACGGAAATCCCTTTCCTCTTTCATTCGCTGAATATTTGTGTGTTTCCTTGTACTCTTCTGGGTGCCAGGGACGTAAAGCTGAGGCAGTCATAGTCTTTCCCTTAAGGAGCTGTTGGATGGAGGGGGTGGTATCACAGTGATGTAAATAAATAATCTTAAATTAAGATAATCTATGCTTGAAGAGAGGACAAGGAAATGTGGGAAAAGCAAAGACAATGTGACTAGCTCAGCCTGGAGGAAAACCAGAGTTAAAAGCACCTGGTCCTAAACACCAACTGGCTGTGAGATACTGGACAGATTCTGTGCGTCAGGTTGTTCCTTGTCTTTAAACTGGGGATAATACCTATGTCCCAGAGTTGCCATGCCCTCCTCTCAACACACTTAGGAAAAGCTATTTGTTGGTAAGAGTAACTAGCGGTGACTAACTGGGTGGCACTGGCTGTCTGTCCCCAGTGGCTAAAAGTTGCATCTCCATTTACCTGTAAATACACCCACCTACCAGTTGGGAAGCTCTGATTAGAAGGATGAGACAGACAGTAAAAGTTCTCTGTGTATAGTTATTACTTCCAGCCCTCATAGAATTCAGAGAAAATGAGGCACTTAATAGTATTCCAACCCTCCCCTTCACGTGTAAAGTAGAATCTGCTAGCTGAAACATGGCAGAGCAGCTTAAATCATAGCAGCTTTTTCCTATGTCAGCCAGACCAAGCGTCTCCTTAAGAGTCACCTGATTTGGCTATACTGGTACTTCCTCTTGCTTTGTGACTGACCTGCTCCCAGGAGGACTTTTGGTTACATTGCACTGGATTTTAATCTGGTCCCAACCAGGAGTTTTGCAGTTTTGTCAAGAAGCAAGAAGGTAAATATTACAAAGATGGTGATTCAAAGAATCAACAATAGTAATGGTAGTAGCATGATTTATTATCTTAACAGTGGATCCTACAGTGTTAGAGTTGAAGCTTTTGGGTCTGTTAATTGTAAGAAAATTTTGAATTCAGCTCCTCTTTGGGGGAATGATAGCTCTGAACTGTACCTTTTCTCTCTGGTTAGAAAATCTGATTCTAGGAATCACAGCTTAGGGGAATTATAATATTTTCAAAGAGAGAAAAGGCAGAATGGATACAAAGCACAATCTAGAAACAAAAAAAGGCTCTAATGTATTCATCTGTTTGCCAGTTCTTTCAAAATATTGTACATCCACTGACTCAAGATTTCTTGCATGTCTGGACAAATATAAGCTCTCTTGGGGTTCACCACAAAAGGTGACAATTGTGTGTACAATCAGCTTCTCAAACATCTAGTCTGGATCTTCTTGTCTCTTAAAATACCTCCACTTGACTAAAAAAGAGCATCCAGACACTATAGCAGTCAGAATGCCGGGTTTCTATATAATAATACCAGTATGACCTACTACTGCTATTTACTATGTACTTACGTTGGTCTAAGAACTGTGCAAAAGCCTTTAGATGCATGATCTCATTGAATGAGTCCAGTGATTCTGTAAGGCAGGCCTATTATTATCCCCATTTCACTGAAGAGGATACTGAGGCTCACTGACTTCACTCCAGGTCACAGAGCTAGGATGCAGTTTTGAAACCAGTTCTTCCCAACTCTAATGCCTGCCTGGTTCTCCACTCTCTTAGCCCAGTCTTGGGTTGCACCTCCTGTAACAATATGACAGGGACTCACATTGTTTTTGATGCATCACTTGCACACCAGAAGGATCTCTTAAAAGCACTCTTTAGGAGCAAATCTATGCTATTGAAACTGTGTATTTTGTTTTTACCTTGAGGAGCTTGTCTGAGAAGCAGCAAAAATAAACACCTAGCCTTCCATGAAAATAAAAAAAGAAGCAAATCTCAAGTAGTTTCTAATTTGGATAGCAAACTCAATACTTTTCATAATATTCAGCAATCTACTTATCTCTGCAAATATCAAATAACTTTTTTCACAACTAATCATTGTACTTCTTTTTTATGTGTACCATAAAGATGTTTTTCAACTTTTAGAAACCTTCTAAATTTAAACAGATGAAATAACTCAATATGCCATGTCACGGTAATGGTTAGGAGAATGCAGTCTTTAAGTATGCATTTTCATCCACTTAAAATTACTTATCTTAAATACAATTTAGAAACATGCTGTTAATAATTGCAATAATTTTAAAGGATAATTCAATGATGATTGGTTAAATAAAAACATCGTATTTTAAAATTTAAAGTAATAAATAAACACATCATTTTATTTTACATAAACCCTTAATAATGGAATTATAGAATTTTTAGAGCCAGATGGCCTATGAAAGCTAGTTTAGTCCAATCCTTTAGTTTTTCAGCTACAATTAAAGAGAAAGAAACACAGCCAAGGACTTTTACAGTGCAGTTTAAAGTCAGACCCAAGTTCATATCCCTGCCCTGCCACTTACCAGCTCTAAGACTTCATTTGTCATCCAGAGCCAGTTCTTGAAAGTGCCCTGCTTAGAAAGCCGGACTGCTATAAAACTGAGAGTTCACCTAAAGGACTCTCTCCTCTAAAACACACATATTCTATTCATTCATTCGACATATCTATTGAGTATACACTAGTTTGTGGCCTTGGGCAAGTTACTTAATTGCTTTGTCCCTTAGTTTCCTGAGTTGTAAAGCAGGTATCTACATTATAGAGTAATTAATTGCAAGAATTAAATGAATGAATGCAGGTAAGGTATGTGGGATGGTTCTGGGCACACCAGAAAGGCACAAGAATGTTGGACATGTTTCTCCTACTGCTTCTACATTTTATATTAGGTAACATGGTAGGCCCTGGGGATATAACTTGGGAGTCCTATATAATATCTTCTTCCTAAAAACTAAAGTATCTCACTTGCATGGACTGAATCTCTCATTCCATTGCTCTATCTTGAGGGTGAAATCATTTGGAAACTTCTTCAGTAGGGTTTATTTGGACAGTGTTATCCTTCAGTGCACGAAGAGAACACTGTCCCACCAGCATTTGCCCATGTACTTTCTGTTTTTCCTTTAGATGGCTTTGAAGGGACCCAAGTTTTCCACCTGGTTTCCCAGGTGAGAAATGATGGGTTTGTGAGTATGTGCAGAAGTTGCCTGGGATTCCAGAGATAGACTATCCCTGTAGGGCACAGCAAAGCTAACTGGTCCTTTGGGAATTTAAACCTGACGTGAAGTTCTCTCTGCAAAGAACCATAATCAGCTGGAAGAACAAGCAGAGAAATCCAGTTAATTGCCACTCCAGCGTCTCCAGCGGTTCCATCGTGGTTGGATAAGTTAATATAAATTCCATTAGTGTCTTGGAAACTCTCAGGTCATGGCTGAAGCCCTACATAACTCTCACTCATGATCTTGGAAATCACAGAATTACAAAGATGAGAAAACCCTGAACAGTCAGGCAGTTCCTCAGTCTTCCTTCTCACAAGAAAACATTACACCATTCCAGAGAAGTGAGAAGTAGTTATAGATTTAAAACCTTGAGAGAAGGCTCTCCCCAAACTCATTTTTAATGTGCGAGTCTTTTGGTGGCTCAGACTGTAAAGAATCTGCCTGCAATGCAGGGCACCCGGGTTTGATCCCTGGGTCGGGAAGATTCCCTGAAGAAGGGAATGGCTACCAACTCCAGTATTCTTGCCTGAGGAATTCCATGGAATTCTCCGTGTAGCTCTCCTGGTGGGCTGCAGTCCATGGGGTCACAAAGAGTAGACACAACTGAGCGACTAACACTTTCGCGTTCTTTTTGCTTTTATTAAAAGCAAATACAGAAACATTTCGGTATGAAATCTAATATGTCATCCCTGTTGTATGTGGGTGTGCAAGTGTATCTATGTGTACACTGGTCATTATTCTCAGAGAGAAAAGTTAAAATAATCCTGCCAAAGAAAAAAAGCAAAAGCAAAGGCAGAGAGCCATACTACTACTGCATCTCTTTTCCTAGGGAGAACATCCTCAATTCTGTCCACATATTCTGGGTTATGTCATTTTCTTACCCTGGCATCACTCTTCTATGAATCTTTCTTCCGAGCCTGTCACAGTCGTTTTTTAAGCTTTTAAGGTCAGCTTGAAATAAAATATTAGAAAAAGAAATATCAGTCCCTAGGTGTCTGGGAAACCCAGCTTAAATTTCTCTGCATGATACATTATAATTAAAGCATCCCAGATCTTTGCTCTCTTTGGTAACCCAAGAGCTAGATGCTGAGTCACTGTCATATTATTACCTGTTCTGACTTCATAGTCCAGGAAGTAGCTTCAGTGTGAACCAGAAAGGCACTGGGTCTGAAAGAGGCAGGGAGGCGGGTCTTACCCCAGCTCTGTTGTTTCCTTAGGTGTGTGACCTTAGACAAACTGAACTTGCATTACAAAGAAGAGCCTTGCAACCCTACTTCTTTTATAGATAAACCTTAGAGAAATATTAAGTGACTTGTCCAAGGTCACACTGCATCTTTCCGTGGCTCTGGTTCATTAGTTATTTAAAAAAAAAAAAAAAAGGAGAAGGAATGATAGTATTTGGTGTCTCAGAATGTTGCAGGTCAAATGAGATACATATTTAAGGACTCTGCTGAATTTGAGGCTCTGAAACATGAGGCATTATTCGCTTTGTCAGCCACATCTCCTCTTTAAGTTCTTTAAGCAGCTTGTACAGCCCTATGTTTCTTGTCACTGACACTCATTCTGTTTCCAGCCTCCTCTCCTGATGACTCAAGACACTCTGAATTCTGAATTCTACAAGGAATTAACAGCTCTGTCCGCAGTGTAGACTTCTTGAAAATTTAAGACTTGTACCCTCTTTCAACCAACCGTCCAACTCATTTATGTTCAGTGAGGTTAGGTCTAAAATTGTCTCCTGCTGAGTATTGGTGTTCCAGGTGATAGCCTGTTCACGGAATGAATCAGAATGTTTCTTAAAGCATTTGCTGGCAGTCAAAATTTGAATGAAAGCATCTACTTCTGTACAGATTCTGTAGCTCATACTTTTACCATCACAGAATGCTTTATTGCACTTGCCAGTCTCTTTTCTGTCACCTGTACTAGACGTAAACTCACCAGAGCAGGATTCCTCACCCTCAGCCTGACTGACACGTGGAACAGATACTGTTCTGCTATGGAGGGCCCATCTGTTCATTTTAGGATATTTAACATCATCCCTGACTTCTGGCCAGTAGTGGCCCCATCCTCAGTTGTGACAATACCTGACAAAAGTGTCTTCAAATGTCCCTTGGGGGTGAAGGGGCAAAGTCACCCCTGGTTGAAAACTTCCATGCTAGATCTAGCCAAGTGTCTTTCCATACTGGGTATTCAATAAATCCCTGAAGATTACGTGACTGATGGCAACAAAATGCTTATGATGATTTAGTGTACAAGCTGCAGAAAAATCAAGCTAATTTCTTTTGGTTTTAGTGCCTGGCACACGTCTGGTGCTCAGTATATATTTACTGGGTGAACAAGTGTTCTATAATCCTAAGCAGCTCCCTGTATCCCAAGTAAAATTCTTTCCCTCAAAAGAATCCAAGTGAGGTGCTGGGAAATTGTCCTGTGGTGGGAGGGGTGGGGGGGATTTTTAAAGAACAAAACAATCTCTTAAACTGTGGTATTAGGAACCAGGAAGATAACCTTCCTGTGTCCCCCAGACCTTAAGCTCTCTGTTTCATCATGACATACATGACAGAAATCACATTCTTTGCAGTGGAAAAAACTAGAAACATCTACTAGTGTGCTTGGATCCTTTAAAACACAGCTTGGCTAGGGACGCAAAGCACCAGGAGGGATGCAGGACACCCAGAAGGTCACACATTCAGTCATTAGTGTCAGAGCTGGGAAACGAGCCTGCGCCTTCCTGACTCCCTGTCCAGTACTTGATTACAGTGATTATTATAGATGCAAATTAAGACTTATTACTATTGTGAAATAACAATGCAGGTTAATGATATTCTTTATTGCCATGCTAACATTTTTTTCTAGAGGGGAAAATTATAGGCATGAAACCAATTAAGCAAGCTTTCTTTCTTTGTAAAGCTTTCTTAGTTTTCCTAAACGAAGATTCTCTCGTTGTGCTTCCTACTTAATACTGCACGCTGACTGGTTTTTTTTTTTTTTGTCTCCTGGGCCTTCCTGAGATGGATGCTAATACTCGTGCTGTCCATTTTCCCCTATGTGAATCAAAAATGACTATGCTAATACATTATCTCAAAGGGCAGTCATAAATAGGAGTAGCAAATATTTTGAAATGAATACTTAACAGACATCCTTCAGTAGAGGTTAAGCATTGTTGGAAATGCCTCCCTTAGAAATCTTTGTTAGTCAAAGGCTTGCAGTTGCCTCTTGCTGGATCTCACTGTAGAATGGCTGCCCTGCCATGAGTGAAACGATGGCTCCAGAAATGGACAACAGATTAATCTATGTATTCCTCAAACTTTACGCAGTTGTCCTTTACCCCCAGGTCTACATAATATTTGCCACAAAAACCTTTCATGTAGAAGAATGTCATGTCACATGTATATTGTTAGTGTAACTATGGTGACCAAAAAATGCCACCAGTGTGTCTGTTTCATACACAAATGAGGGGGCAGCTGTGGAGTCCACATGTCTGCCAGTGGTATAATAGATGTGAGCGAGGATGGCCTGGGTCAGAAAATTACCAGTCATTTATATTAATCAGAGCTTTCAAATAACATTTCAACCCCTGAGCTATGAAGAGTGTAAATGGAAGGCAATAAGCCACTGTAAAAGCAGTTTTCACTCCTCAGTTTTTGAAACTAAATGTCATAAATAAAGGCAGCAATATCTTTGGAGGGTACCCCCAAGTCAAAGTTGACAGACCTCCAGTAATGTATCAGTGCAAGTTTAAGCCTAGTTTCTTTGCATCTCAGGATGATTTTCAGTGTATCAAGTGTAAAGGTTCCATCCAAGTTAAACGTTTATGTTAGTTGTGGTATTGAGGGCACAACTTCCACAAAGCTTTTAGCAATCTTACTTATTAGGGCAGTCAGTCCTTCCAGCCCTATTCACCTAACCTTGTCAGATACAAATGAGGGAGCTGAGAGTTTGTGGGGTTAAGAAACTGATCTAAGATCACCTGGCTAAGATTAGATAGCTGAGTTACCAACCAAATAACTGATAAAACTGCTAATAATATTCTACTTTTGTTAGACCTTTTGAAAATATTCAAAAAGTTAAAAAAAAAAATATATATATATATATATATATAAGCCTGCATATTGTTTCTTAAAAAATAACTCTGAACATAAAAGGGCATAAATTTTAATTATTGAATAAAATGCTTAACACTTCTGTTGGCATGGCATTGTTTAGTCACTAAGTCATGTCTGACTCTTTTGCAACCCCATGGACTGTAGACTATAGCCTGCCAGGTTCCTCTGTCCATGGGATTTCCCAGGCAAGAATACTAGCATGGCTTGCCATTTCCTACTCCAGGGGATCTTCTAGACTCAGGGATCAAACCCACATCTCCTGCATTAGCCGGCGGGTTCTTTACTACTGAGCCACCAGGGAAGCCGAAGGGTGTCCATAAAGTCTGAAAATATATGCTATATGATTGTATCATGTATTATAATTATAATGTCAGTAAATAATTTATTATGCATTTGTCTGTTTTGAGACTTGGATACTACATCCAGTGATGGATCCATAAAGTAGGCAAATGTGAGTGAAAGAAACTCAGTTGTGTCCGACTCTTTGTGACCCCATGGACTATAGATTCCGTGGAATTCTCTAGGCCAGAATACTGGAGTGGGTAGTTGTTTCCTTTTCCAGGGCATCTTCCCAACCCAGGGATCAAACCCAGGTCTCCCGCATTGTGGGTGGATTCTTTACCAGCTGAGCCACCAGGAAAGCCCAAGAATACTGGAGTGGGTAGCTTATCCCTTCTCCAGTAGATCTGCCTGACCCAGGAATTAAACTGGGGTCTCCTGCATTGCAGGTGGATTCTTCACCATCTGAGCTATAACAGAAGCAAGTAGGCAAATAGTACTATGATAAAACAAGAAAATTTTAAAAGCAAATATTTTTTAAGACTTATAGAATGAATGGTTCCCTTGGTCACTAAAGTACTGAATTTTACATATAGGGTTTAACTTTTGTCTCTATTCTGCACTTTGAGCCAAAACAAGAGAGAATACATGTTTTTCTGACTTTATCTATATAATTATAATTTCATCCTGAATAAAATATTAATCAAAACTCTATTCATGAGTTAAAGATACTTCCATTGTTCCCAGAAACCAAAATATGGTTATGATTCTGAAATAGAATTTGCTTTATCTCCAGATTGCCTTAACCCAAAATAGATGTTCAGCATAATAATTTTGAAAAGTTAAATACAATATTTGAGCAACCTTACATTAGTGCGCAAGTGAATCATTCAAAAACTATTATTTTGTATCTTAAAAATAAATTACAAGAAAGTATTATGAAAGTCTAGTAAAAAATGACATCCTGGTCCTATAATTTACCACATTTTACTCATGGTTTATAGTTTGTTTATGGTGATGTAAAAAGGTCTACCATTCTGATTATTTAAAATCATGCCCAACTGCCTTGGGAAGTAGCAGTATAATTCTGTAAAGGCAGATTTTCTTTAGTACCTACTGGGTTCATTCCCATGAGTATAACTGCTTTAGAATATGTGATAATTGTTCTAACAGTTCAGGTCAAAAAGCTAGCTTTAACAGGTTCTAACCAAAGAGAAATCAGTGGTTGTATTTACCCCGGCTTTTTGGGAATCGCAGACACTGTACAGAACTACCTGTGTTACTGTTCAGAACCAGAGTAGGCAGTTGGATCTGGTCTAAGATTTTATTTAGCAGAGTGATACTTTTCTAATAATAGGTACTTTATTGCTTTTATTTACCAGGGAATAAGCCCTAATTTTCCCTTTCATTAGACTTGTGGAACAAAAATCTCACACAGCCAGGATAACAGCCAAAGAAATTCTCACAAAAGGTGAAGCTTTGGTCATTTTAAAGTTACCACATTTGTTTCAAAAATATCTAGATGATAACTTTACAATAAAATGACTTATTGCCTAGTTTAGAAATGCCAACTGCATTTTATAGGTACCCTTCAAGTCCATAATACACACACAATCCCAGGCTTAAGTCACTTAAGAGTTTATTATAATGATTTGTAACTTTCTGACTTCTAGATAGCTCTAAGACAGAAAAATGTAATCTTGGCTATAATCTTTTCTTACTTAAATTTGACTCAGTTCAATTTTCCCCTTCTGGGAAAGTACTGTGTTATGTGTTTAAAAGAAGTCACTGAACCAGCTTAACTGGTTCAGAAAAATAACTTAAGAAAACAGGTAAAATAGCAAACTAATATCTGTTACCCATCCCCTAAACCCATCCCACCCCACTGAGCTTCAAAACAGTATTGTCTCTCTCTCTCTCTTTTTTTTTCTAACTTGTATTTTAATGTCCTTTTCAGTGAATATATAGAGTACAGAGGCAAATGCTGTTCAGTGAATAGGTTCTTCTTCCCTCCAACAGTGATTGAGGCTGACAAAAGACGAGGCCACTGGTTGGCTTGTCAGTAGGTATGATCCCTGGGACTCACGTGCAGACCACACTGCCTGCCTTTTGTTCAGCGGTTGATCAATGCCAGGAGGTGAGCAGTGCAGTGGTCTGTTGGCTACTCTTAGACAAGGCAGACATTTCTCTGTTTGAGGGTCCATTACATGAGTGCCTCGCTATTCACTGTTCTGTCCTGTGGCCCTAAAGCCCCTCGGGTGACTAGGAGTGTGATGGTTTCATCACCTGCAATTCTACAAGTTTGGTGCGTGCTACTAAAATGATTTTGACTGGACTACGAAGATCTTCTAGTGAGATCTTCCTGTCAGTCATCTACAACTATCTTCAACTATATTGTATATCCCTGAGGATGGAGAACCTATGTGAGCAGGAGGTGGGGTTACTAAAAGGAAAAGAGAAGAAACTCTAAATAAAAGTTAAGGGGTCAATTCAGAAATTACTTCAAACCACCAGAAGTGGAATTAAGTTACCTTCTGCTTCATTTAACACTTTTCCTCACTAGCTCAGAACATCCAGCTTGAATATTGCACAAAAACACACAGCCAGGTAAAGAGCAAGCAGTGCTTGGAGCTTTCAGTACAATCACACTCAGAGATTTTGGCTCTTGAATAAAGGTGTCAGCAAGCCTTGGAATTCCCAAAGAGAAAAACTCACTGAGCCTTTATTCCATTTTCTTAAGGTCTATTGTTAACTAAAGACTCCTTGTCTTTTCAAATTCCTTCATGTGAATGGATGAGGCCAGACATCTGCCAGGATTTGCTCACATTTGCATGCAAATCAGAGACTTAGGGACACACATGGCCCCAGAGCCAACAACACCACTTTTTAACTGTAGACTTATACTAATCAAAGTACCTTCCTGAACTTTCCAGTCCTCTAGTGCTGGCTTTCAAAAATAATTGGCATATTCGAGTAGTGTTAATGCTTTTTAGGCCATGGTGGCAGAGCAAATTGCAAAATAAAACAACATACTGTATTTCCCAAATATCCTACAAGCAAAAAGCTCTCAAGTCAGCAATACCTGTCCCCTCAATGAATTCAATTTTCTTTATTATCTGGGTCTGGGAATGAAGATGCTAATAGCGGTGTGCTATTTAGAGAAGGGTCTATTTTCCTCAACTCTCGGCCTGTGGGGTTCGAGAATTGAGTGAATGTCTCAAAACCTTCACACCCCGATAATTCATTCATTCAGTTCCAGGCGCTATGGCTACAGGGGTGAACTCAGCAGGCAAGGTCCCCCTCTCTCTCCCGAAGGCGGTACTACTGCCCAATCTCCCAGCGCCAGTATCCAGGCCGGCTTCCTCACAACCGTCCTGGGACGGGTTTTCCCACCAGTCCCGGGTCAGCCGAGCCCCTGCAGCTACTCGATCTTTCCACCCTACCTTGGCCTACCAGGCAGCGGCTCCCCTCGGTGCAGGCAGTCACTGCCGGGCCCTGGGAAGTGCCGGGCCGGCGGCTGCCCACACCCCTCAGCACGCAGCACAAAAGACACCCGCTGGCAAACTTTCCGCTATCCGCCCCAGCCTAGCCTGGAACCAGCACCGGCTCCATGCCTGGAGCGGACCGAGGTTTCCCAGACATTTCTGCATCCCTGGCAAACCTCCTGAGGCTGCCACCCTTTCTGGACTCAAAACGCGACGCAGGGTGAGGTCTTTCCCCACTTAGACCGCGCGACAGCTGAGTTGATTCTTTCGAATGCTTTCACCTCAGTACACTCAAGTGCTTTGTGAATTACGCCCCTTACCCTTTTGCCAAAAAGGCCACCGCCAAGACATCTTCTCTCTTTTCTCTTTCCACAGCTTGCCACCTTCTTTCCCCTTTTCTTAGCCCTCTTTCCAACTCCCCGGGCCCCTTCCGACTCTGGCAGCATTTCTCAGTTCAGATTCCAGCAGCCCTCCTTCTTCCGGATCCCTGGGCATCACCCTCCCCGCCGTCGGTCCCGGGAATCTAGCGGGTTCGTCTCCTGTCACTGCCTTCTGCTCATTTCTGTTCGGCCTTCCTTCCGAATTACCGTTCTCCCCGACCCCAGTGATTTTTTGTTTGTTTGTTTTTTCAAAACCCAGTAAAGAGGTTACTAGATTCCCGCTCCTCCAGATCCGTCATTTTCCCCAGCTCCCTGAGCCGCGCCCCCTCGTACCTCTTAGGCCCGCGATCTTGTCCCACGGTTCCCCAGACCGTTCTCTGGCCCTCCAAGCCGCCAAGTTTGTCTTGACTTCCCCTCTCTGCCGCCCACATCTCCCGCCGCTGCCCGGCTGAGCGAGCGCACTTACCCCGAGGCCCGGCGGGCAGGGGTGTCGGGGTGCGCACGGACCAGGCACCGGAGGCGGCAGCAGGAGGAAGAGGAGAAGGAGGAGGACCGGCTGAGCCGCACCTCCCTCCAAACCCACAGGCACGGGCTCCTTAGGGGGCTCGCGGCAGAGCACCAAGACGCGAAGCGAGGCAGTAACACGAGCAACAGCTGCTGCGCGGGCCTGGGCTCAATCCGGCTCTCGGGGGCCGGGCACAGGCAGGCAGGATTGGGGTAAAGGATGGAAGCGGGATGCCGACAGCGGGGCAGCGAGTGTCCAGGTCCAAAGGAGGGCGTCCGGAGCGCCTAGGGATGCCACCGCGCGGATGCTGCTGCCCGCGCTGACGCCGGCGGCCCCTCTCCCCGCCCGGAGGGCGCTGCAGGCGCGGGCGCACGGGCCTCGCTTAGCTCGCCTGCTGGCTGCCGGCGCCCTCGGTGCGCCCCGCTTTGTGCTCCCCGCAGCCGGCGTGCACCTGGTGTAAGCAAAAGCGGTCAGCTGATGGGCTGCACGCCCATTGGCTGCTCCACGGTCTCCGCCCCTCCCGCCCGACCCCCTTCCCGGCCTCCCCCTCCGGTCCTCCTGCCCCCGCCACACCACCCCCGACTCAGCGCGGTGCTGGGGCACCATCTGTAGCCGGCCCAAGGAGAACGTAACGCCGTGGGTCCGGGTGGCTCGGCCTCCCCGAGTCGCGGCCGCGGCCGCTGCAGGGAGCAGCGGGCCACCGCTTTTTGTCTAGGGAACGACAGGCTGCGGCTGGGTTAGGCAGGCAGAGCACATTGCCGTTTCTTAGCAGAAAAGGTACCAAAAAAAAAAAAAAAAAAAAAAAAGAAGAAGGAGGAAAAAAACCCTTTCCACCAGGCCACCTAGGCACAATGGAGCCAGATTTCTGTGCAACATAGAACTTGGGCTTCTGGGACTGAGAAGCAGACAAATTCCACCCAGAAGACAGCTAAGTCTCGGTGTGAAACCTGACCCTTCCTCTTAAAATGAATGGAGATTCATTGGGCTGTGTATACACACCTGGACTTATATGCACACGGAACTGGTCTGTGTCCTTGCCGCAGAAAGAGACTATTAGGACACTTAAATAGATGGCGAAACAGCTTCTTATTTAGGGACGCTTTCAGGAAACGTTTCTGAAACTTTGTGACTATAGCTCTCTGATTTGTTAGGTGTGAAAGTTGTGTTCAAATAAGCGGAGGATTGAGAATGCAGTCTGTTTGAAGTGGGGGCTGTCAGAGAGCAAGGTGGAAACGGGTTTTTGGGAACCGCACATGAACCTGAGTTTCATCCTCCAAGCACCTTGCAACCAGACTTCAGAGAAGCCCTTAGTACTTGTTACTGATTTAAGCTAGAGCTTTATTAACCCCTCAGTGCCAAGTGACTCTGGCAAGAGAATATGACAACATTTCTTTGTGATGTCTAAGTTTAGAACTTCTGGGGAATTTGGAAGAATAAATTCATTATTACAGTATCATCTTTTAAATTCCTTGAAAATATAGTATGCATTTAATCATAGTAATGTTTTATCTTGATTCCTATAACATTCCTTGATGTCTTTCATAGTTGCCTGATAAATATTTGATGCTCTCAAACGTCCATTTACTTTCTTTTATCCTGAAACTGTCATATAGATATCAGTGGGTCTTAGTGTGCCTTAAAAGGCTCGAGGGAAAGAAGATATTTTGACTTAGGGAAAGAGGTAAAATGAAGTGTAGAAGGACAGCCACACAAAAAGGCCCATTGCAAATAGAATGGGAGAGTGCTGCCTATAAAAGATTTTAAAACTTTCAAAGTAAGGTGAATCTAGAACCTTTCCCAAGAGTCAAACTTTCTCATGCTGATTACATGTAGCTTGGAAGTAGCATGTCTGAAAGGAGGTGGGCACCTAGCAGAAACACAGAACTTGAATGATAAGGGAAAGACAGAACACAGGTTTCTTAGGAAGTCTCCTTTAGGTTTTTCTGATTGTCTTTCTGGGAGAGGAAGGGAAACAATGTTGTACTTTGCACAGTGGTGTTTGACAGAGGTAAGTCCTGGGGAGAAGTTGAAGCAATTAATGGTGGTTAGGAATTACTGTTACTAGGAGGCAAGATAGCTAACAGCCTCCAGATTTTGGAAGAGGCTTCATGAGAATGGTGTGAAGCCCAGCTAAGAAGAAACCAAGTCAGACACCAGTGTATGAACTTTGAAACTAGGCTGACACTGCTTTAAACCCCAGCACTGCAAGTTATGAGCTGTGTCCCTCTGGGATAAGTCACTTTACCTCTTTAAACCTTAGTTTCCTTGCCTATAAAGTGGGATTAATAGCAGTACCTATCCCAGGGGGTTGTGCTGTTTAAGTAAGAATAAGCTTGTAAAATGCTTGGTGCAGTTCTTGGTGTCTAGTCGGGAAGCACAAGCTGGAATCAAGATTGCTGGGAGAAATATCAATAATTTCAGATATGCAGATGACACCACCCTTATGGCAGAAAGCAAAGAACTAAAGAGCCTCTTGATGAACGTGGAAGAGGAGAGTGAAAAAGTTGGCTTAAAACTCAACATTCAGAAAATTAAGATCATGGCATCTGGTCCCATCACTTCATGGCAAATAGATGAGGAAACAATGGAAACAGTGACAGACTTTATTTTCGGGGGCTTCAAAATAATTGCAGATGGTGACTGCAGCCATGAAATTAAAAGACAGTTGCTCCTTGGAAGAAAAGTTATGACCAACCTAGACAGCTTAGTAAAAAGCAGAGAAATTACTTTGCCAACAAAGGTCCATCTAGTCAAGTCTATGGTTTTTCCAGTAGTCATGTATGAATGTGAGAGTTGCACTAGAAAGAAAGCTGAGCGCTGAAGAATTGATGCTTTTTAACTGTGGTATTGGAGGAGACTCTAGAGAGTCCCTTGGACTGCAAGGAGATCCAACCAGTCCATCCTAAAGGAAATCAGTCCTGAATATTCATTGGAAGGACTGACACTGAAGCTGAAACTCCAATAATTTGGCCACCTGGTGTGAAGAACTGACTCATTTGAAAAGACCCTGATGCTGGGAAAGATTGAGGGCAGGAGGAGAAGGAGATGACAGAGGATGAGATGGTTGGATGGCATCACTGACTCAATGGACATGAGTTTGAGTAAACTCTGTGAATTGGTGATGGACAGGGACGCCTGGTGTGTTGCAGTCCATGGGGTCACAAAGAATCCAACACGACTGAGCGACTGAACTGAACTGAACTGAAGTAGGCTTTCAGCACAAGGAAGAATTAGGTATTATTAGCCCAGTAGTGAGGACTAATTAGGTTCTCATTAGGTTATTAGGTCAGACAAGTGGGATGATAATTTCACAGAGCTGATACAGATGACAGATATTTTAAAAGCACTAGCAGCTCCAATGAGAGAAACAGACTGTCTCTCCACTATTCATTTCTTTATAAACCCCCATATCATTTATTTAAACTACTTTCCTTCTTCCCCAAAGCAAGAATGAGAAAGGAAGCTCTGCCTATTTCTACTTGACCACTGCATGTATTTGGCTTCTGACAGAAGGAGCATTACCATTAGGAAGAAAGATATGTGCCAGATGTGGGAAGGGAGCCTGGTTGGTGGTTTGCTATTTGTTGGAAAGATGGCTATGAGACAGAGGAAGACAGATGTAGACAGAGTATTTATAAAGGAATCACAAGTTTGATGCAGTCATTGGAAATGTGATGAACTGCCTAAATGGTTAATGGGTCCAAATTTTAGAAACTGCCATTTTGTAACTCTGCAAAGGAGTGCCAGGATTATTTTATCAACTGACTTTTAAAAACCCCTTGTCACTGGAATGAATAAAGAGGAAATAGTCAACAGACAAGGATAACTAAACCAAACTCATTTGTTTCTTTTGTAGAATCCTCAAATCTATCTGAATTTCTCCTCCTGAGCTCACCCATTACTGGGGTCCTAAATTTATTGGTAAACATTTATTTCTTACATTTTGGAAGACCTTGGAGGCCTTGGAGGAGAATGGAAATTGATAGAAGGGCCCCAGAGTTCCCAAGAGAGCCAGGTCTTACTGTTGATGTAGGGAGGCATTCGTGTCCCTGGAGTTGGCCTTGTTGAGACACTACAAATTCCCCTGGGATCCCTCACCATCCCCTTGAGGTTCTTTAGCTTCAGTTTGAAGAAACATTATAATTGGTATTAGCTTAATTGTACTGATATATGTGGTAAAAGAACAGAAAAAAGAAAGATGGAACCTTTATAAGGTAATCATATTAGAATAATCTTTTAAAGGACATCTGTACTTTAAGAATGAAATTATAATATGCCATTTTAAGCCACAACTTTTACAAACTGAAAATATGTCTCTCTCCAAGGGCTTAATTTCCAAAATATACAAACATCTCATACAACTCAACAACAAGACAAATAACCCAATTGAAAAGTAGGAAGAAGACCTGAACAGACATATTCCCAAAGAAGACATACAGATGGCCAATAGGCACATGAAAAGTTGCTCAGCATCTCTAGTTATTAGAAAAATGCAAGTCAAAACTATAATGAGATACCACCTCATACCAGTGATATATTCTTGTCTTCATTAAAATGTTTACAAATAACAAATGCCAGAGAGGTTGTGAAGAAAAGGGAAGCTTCCTACACTGACTATTAGGGGGAATATAAGCTGGAAAAGCCACTATGAAAAACAATATGGCGGTTCCTCAAAAAACTAATAATAGACTTGCCATATGATCTAACAGTCCTATGCCTGGATGTATATTTAGACAAAACAGTAACTCAAAAAGTTACATGCATTCCTATGTTCATAGCAGCACTATTTACAATAACCAAAACATGCAAACAACCTAAACATCTATCAGCTGATGGAAAGATAAAGAAGATGTGGTATGTAGATAGATAGATAGACAGATAGATAGATAGATAGATAGATAAACAACAGTGTCCTACTGTATAATACAGGGAGTTATGTTCAAAACCTTGTGATAAGCCATAATGGAAAAGAATACTGAAAAGTATATTACGCATATAGGTAAAACTGAGGGCTTCCCTGATAGCTCAGTTGGTAAAGAATTCACCTGCAATGCAGGAGATCCCATTTTGATTCCTGGGTTGGGAAGATCCCCTGGAGAAGGGAAAGACTACCCACTCCAGTATTTTGGCCTGGAGAATTCCATGGAACAGTCCATGGGGTCGCAAGGAGTCGGACACCACTGAGCGACTTTCACTTTCATTTTCATAAAATTGAATCAGTTTGCTGTACAGCAAAAATTAACACAACATTGTAAGTCAACTATATGGTTAGAGAGCATCACCGACTAAGTGGACCTGAATTTGAGCAAACTCTGGGACATAGTGGAAGATAGAGGAGCCTGGAGTGCTACAGTCAATGAGGTCATAAAGAATCCAACATGACATAGTGACTGAACAAAAACTTCAGTAAAAAATAATAATAATAAAGAAATGTCTCTCTGAATAAAATATTGTTTAATATAGTAAATATTAATATCATATGTACTAATATATATTAATGTATCTTAAGAGTAAATGTATATTTCAATTAGAGAGAGACAGTGTGGTCTCTCTCTGATGGTCAGTGTTTTTTACAGCCTCTGAATTAAGATTATAGTTTTAAAACAATCATTACCAAGCTTTTAGAGGATGATGACTGTAAAACTCGTGTGATTGTGATCATTGTTAACTTGCACACCAAACGTATTATTTCTCTGAAAATTTCTGACAATGGAGTGAGTTTACTGCATGTCCATGGTCTCTGTTCTTTCAGTTTTGTACTGCATATAAAATCATTTCAACACAGAAAAGGTATTCATTAAGGTTTCTGTAATAATTTTTATTAATTATTTTAGCAAAATAATTTTACTAATTATTAATGTAAATTATTTCTGCAATTATGTTAATAAGTTGACATGAAACTAAGGTGTTCAACTATCTTGGTTTGCCTAGGACATTGGAGGTTTTATTCCTAAAGTTTCACATCTGAGAAATTCCTCAGTCTGGAACAAATCAAGATGGTTCATAGTTCTAAACAGCTCACATTCCTAAGTTTATGGTACTTTTGCAATTTTAGTCCTGCTATAACCTTGCACATATGCCAAATAACGTCTTTATGCCTAACTGGATCAAGAATCCCATTTCGCCTTAATTTAATTGCTGCGTAGCCCTTATCAGTCATCTAGCCCAATCTCCTTATTTTACACATAAGAAAACTGAGTCTTATAAAAGGATTGTGCCAGGCTATTGACAAAGCTTACTCTATAAAGCTAGACTATATACTGTTTGAAGGCAGAGACCAGATGGCCATCTCCTAGCCCAGCACTCAGCATGTAATAGGTACTCAGTAAACATTTTTTGAATGGATGAATTGACTCAATTAATAAGTTAATGTCTTTATATAATTAGAGCAGATTAGATCATGAGCTTATTCTTCATATTATTAAAATGTCTTTGAAACTGTAATGCTTTATGGCTGTGTAATTCTACCAATCTTCTATTGGTGAGAAATAAGGCCTTATCAGTTATTTGCTACAGCAGATGTTGTAATAAACTTACTCTTTAGAAATGCCTGTTTTGGTTATTGAACTATGGATGCATAAACTATAGTTTGAAGCATCAATTTAATATATTCAATTTTTTTCTATTTCCATAGCTATTTATTTTTAGGCAGCCAGACCTTGCTAATAAATAAAAGTTTATTTAGGTTTTTGGCTCTTATATTATAAAGATTTTAGTTTATATGTTTGTTTTTAATTATTTGCTCTCCATTCTGATTTCTCTTTTGCCTATATGATAATAGATAACTTAAGTAACGTAAATTAACTACTTACTTTGTGCCCAGTAATACACCTACTAACGAGGCAATATACTGTAATAGTTACAAGTTAGAGCCCTTTATTTATGTTACTAAGGTTTATATTCCAGCACAGCATAGCTGTGTGGATTTGAACAAGTTATTTAAGTTCTCTTTGTTTGTCCTTGCATCTGTATAGTGGGGTTTGTGAGGATTAAAAAATGTTTATGTTCCTAACATACGTTGTTACTCTTGTTCAGTCTCTATGTCATGTCCGACTCTGCGACACCGTGAACTGCAGCATACCAGGCTTCCCTCTCCTTCACTGTCTCCCTGAGTTTGCTCAAACTCATGTCCATTGAGTCAGTGATGCCATCTAACCATCTCATCCTCTGTTGCTCCTTCTCCTCTTGCTTTCAGTCTTCCCCAGCATCAGGGTCTTTTCTACTAAGTTGATTCTTTGCATCAGGTGGCCAGCATATTAGAGCTTCAGCAATAACCCTTCCAATGGACATTCAGGGTTGATTTCCTTTAGGACTGACTGCTTTGATCTCCTTGCTGTTCAAGGGACTCTCAAGAGTCTTCTCCAACACCACAGTTCAAAAGCATCAATTCTTCAGTGCTCAGCCTTCTTTATGGTCCAACTCTCACATTCATACATGATTACTGGTAAAACCATAGCTTTGGCAATACAGATCTTTGTCAACAAAGTGCTGTCTCTGCTTTTTAATACATTGTCTAGGTTTGTCATAGACTTTCTTCCTATGGACAGTCAGTCAGGACATGACTGACTCAGGGTCATGCAGCAAGGACAAGGCCATCATTATAGTAAACAAAATACACTATAATACAGCTGTTAGGGCTTTCCAATTCTCACTTCCTCTTTTTCTATTATAAATTATTTTAATTGAAGTATAATTGATGTGTAATAGTCTATGTTACAGATACACAATATAGTGATTCACAATTTTTCAGGGTTACATTCCATTTATGGTTAGTATAAAATATTGTCCACAGTCTCCTCTCTTCTTATGCTTCCTGCTAGGTGACTCAGTGGTAAAGAATGCAGGAGACATAAGAGGTGCAGGTTTGATCCCTGAGTTGGGAAGATTCCCTGGAGGACGAAATGGTAACCCACTCCATTACTCTTGCTTGGAAAATCCTATGGACAGAGGAACCTTGCAGGCTACAGTCCATAAGGTTGCAAAGAGTTGGACACGACTGATATTATAAAATATTGGCTGTATTCTGCTCTCACTTCCTCTTAAAACGGTTCTTGGGGGATGGTTAACCTGATTACCATCACTCTGTTGCCTTCTGAAAGTTCCCAGAGACTTAAAGCAGGGAGGGGTGACTGTCAGCTGCCCCCACAGCAGCTTGTATTCCTGCTTTCATTAATATCCTTTTTCTTTCAGTAACCATAAGACTTGAAAGAAGTTCAGAATATTTCCTCATAGGAAAACTGCATGGGAATTCAGTGCCCCATTACCATAAATTTAGTATCTACATTTACTTTTAGTCCTAGGGGTCTACCAGGCTATAAAAGAAAGATCATCAGGCAAAGGAGACCAAAAGTTTTATACATATCCTGCAGAAATACAGAAGCTCTTGGAATTTCCCTCCACTTCATTCAGTACTTTCCTCTGTCAAGTTTGTCTGCATTTATGACTGCACTTCATTTTATAATAAAGATGCTCACATTTTACATCTCTGAGCATGTTAACAGTTTCTTCTGAGTAAAGGATTGCCCATATTCCATTTTCATGGATAACTGAGTACTTGCCTACCAGACTAATCATCTGTTGAAATCATTATCCTCTGAAATTTGATTCACATTGTACCCTTGAGTCTGTATCTAGCCCAAGCCTTGCACCATACACTGTCTTTTGGAAAAGGGCCTTAGCTTTTAAGCTTTGTGAGTTTGGGAGAAGAAAAAGCCACAGAGAGACATGTGATATATAAGTGGTGACTTAGGCTGGTCACTTGAATTGAGTCTATATTGAAGTTCTGTTCAGCAAGTACCATAGGATTGAAGGTTGAAAAGAACCTTAGAGATAATCTGGCTTAACCCTTTCATTTCACAGATGAGCAAGCTCATGTCTTAAGAATGCTAACATTTCCATGTACTTCAGCACATCTGGGAAGTTTGGGTAGATTTAAATCCTTGTCCAAGGTCACACTGCTGGTTAATAGGCACGCTTAAGCCTAAAATCTGTCTCTTTGAATTTTAGATCAGGAATCTTTCTCTAGTATAAATAGTAATATAACTTTAACTGGGATCCTCAGGCTTCCCAGCATTTTGTGGTTATACGCTCAGTAGTCCACTAGGTTGCTGTAAGAAATTTTTATTTGTTCGCATTCTAGTAATAATCTGAAAAATTACTGTCAATATAAGCATATTCTGAATCATTGAATGGCATCCTTATAACTGAATGAAGAAAAATGCCATCGAGTGCCAGTATCTGTTTTTGTGTTTATGACCATGTTGATTACAGTACCACTTTGTATTGGAACTGATGAGAGAAAATGGGTGGTTTTGGTGTATAAATGATGTCTTTTGACTAGGTAAAGGCCACATAATGTCTCAGCACATTCCAAGAAAGAAGATTCCTGAGAGATTTCATGAGTTAAAAGTGAAGGGAAAGGAAAAAATGGGATAAGAGAACTGAATCACCCCACAACATGGAGCAGTCTAAACTAGAGAGAGAGAGAGAGACAGAATGAGTACCATATTCACACATTAAGAGGTGACTTAATTTTAGGGAAAAAATGGGAAAAGTCCAACTCTTACATAAAATTGATGGTTGAATTTAACCAGTTTAACCATTTTAACTGGTTTGGTAAGGTTTTTTTTGTTTTTTTTATAAACAGCTTTATTCAGTTATAATTGCTTGTATGAGTTGAATTGCATCTCTTCTCGTATGTTGAAGTTCTAATCCAGGACCTCAGAAAGTGACTTTCTTTGGAAATAAGATCACTGCAGATGTAATTAGCTAAGATTAATTATGCTGGAGCAGGGTAGACCTCTAATCCAAAATCCAAAATTTATAATCCTATAAAATGGAGAAATTTGGACATCCATGCCCATGAGGAGAGCACCGAATGAAAACAATGGCAGAGATTAGGGTGAGGCTTCTGCAAGCCAAGAGACACCAGCGTTTGCCAGCGAGCCACAGAAGGTAGTAGAGAGTCACACAACAGTTTCTCCCTCACAGACCTCAGAAGAAACTAGCCCTACTGACACCGTGATCATGAACTTTTAGCTTTCAGAACTACCAGAAAATAAATTTCTGTTGTTTAAACCAGTTTATGGTACTTAGTTATAACAACCCTAGCAAACTGAAACAATTGCCATATGATAAATTCACTTATTTATTTTGTTGAATTTTTACCTCTGTTTACACCTATGAAACCATCATCACAATGGAGATAATGAAGAGATTCATCACCCACAAGGGGTTCTTTGTGTCTTCCTGTATTTTATTCCTTCCCACCCTCTGTGCCCCTTCTTGCTGCCCAAATCTAGATTCAGTAAACTCACCTCCTTTCTCTAAGTTCATTTATACTTTCCAGAATTTCTTTCACTCAGCATAATTATTTTGAGATTCATCCATGTTGTTTTGTGTTTTAATAGTCTGTTATTTATTGCTGAGTAGAACTCCATTGTGTTTATATCACAATATGTTTATTCACTCACCTGTTGATGGACATTTAAATTGTTTCCAGTTTTTGCCTCTTACATATAACACTACTCTGAGTATTTATGTTCAAGTCTTTATCTGGATATATGCTTTTATTTCTCTGAGTAAATACCCAAGCATGAAATGACTATGTCATATGGTACATGGGCTTTTTTTTCTTACTTTTTAAGAAAGTGCTAAACTGTTTTCTAAAGTGGTGGTACCATTTTTTATTCCCAGAACAGTGTCTAAGAGCAGCAGTAAGCCTACACATTAATAAATCTTGAAGGTGATTGTTTTCAAGGAGTAGGGACTTTTAGATGATCTCAGAAGAAGCACCCTGCCTATTACCTTACACCAGCCTTGAGTCACATACTTAGACCTATTTGGTTTTGAAATGTACAATCTATGATTTATAAATTGGTTTAGAACTGGCTATTCAAATATATGAACAGATACATTACTTTGTCAACCAAAGTCCCTCTAGTCAAGGCTATGGTTTTTCCAGTAGTCATGTACGGATGTGAGAGTTGGACTATAAAGAAGCTGAGCACTGAAGAATTGGTGCTTTTGCTCTGTGAACTCTTGAGAGTCCCTTGGACTGCAAGGAGATCCAACCAGTCCATCCTAAAGGAGATCAGTCCTGGGTGTTCATTGGAAGGACTGATGTTGAAGCTGAAACGTCAATACTTTGGCCACCTGATGTGAACAGCTGACTCATTTGAAAAGACCCTCATGCTGGGAAAGATTGAAGGTGGGAGGAGAAGGGGACGACAGAGGATGAGATGGTTGGATAGCACCACTGACTCGATGGACATGAGTTGGGTAAACTCCATGAGTTGGTGAGGGACAGGGAGGCCTGGTGTGCTGCAGTCCATGGAGTCATCAAGAGTCGGACACGACTGAGTGACTGAACTGAGCTAAACTGATTCAAATATATTAGTCAAATGTTACTTGTACAGAGATCTCCCGAGTCCTGGACTACAGTCAGAAGATGTGAGTGTGCCATTGACCAGTCACATCCCTCTCAGTGGGCCAACCACTAGTTTAAATATGCCGCCTGAAAAGTCCAGCCTGAGTGCTGTTTTTCTGAATCAAGTCAAACTGTTCAATGAAGCACTTTGCAATCTGTGGAATATGTCAGCCATTTTTTTCTTGGTGCCAGGAGATTGGAAGATTCTCTGAGACATGGGCTTCTAGCATGAGGTTCCCATAGACCATGACCTCAGGCACAAGCATGAGGTTTTGTTCATTGTTCTGCTAAGTTGTGTCCAACCCTTTGCGACCCCATGAACTGCAGCGTGCCAGGTTTCCCTGTCCTTCACTATCTCCCGGAGTTTGCTCAAACTCGTGTCCATTGAGTAAGTGATGCCATCCAACCATCTCATCCTCTGTTGTCCCCTTTTCCTCATGTTCTCAATCTTTCCCAGCATCAGACTCTTTTTCAGTGAGTTGGCTCTTTGCATCAGGAGGCCAAAGTATTGGAGCTTCAGCATCAGTCCTTCCAATGAATATTCAGGGTTGACTTCCTTTAGGATGGACTGCTTTGATCTCCTTGCAGTCCAAGGGACTCTCAAGAGTCTTCTCCAGCACCACATTTTGAAAGCATCAATTCTTTGGCGTCAGCCTTTTTTACTATCCAACTGTCACATCCATACGTGACTACTGGAAAAATGATAAATTTGACTAGAAGGACCTTTGTCAGCAAAGGAACAAAGCAGCTAGAGAATATTCCAAAATGCCCCTCTTCTGGTGGAAGCAACGTTGTCGTTTGCCCGTCACTTGGTACCTACCACCCTGTAGACTGGAGGCCAGAAACTGTACACAGCTCTGCTGAATGATATGCCATTGTCCTTGCCAGAAGATCTGAGCCCCCAGCGTCTGCGCTGCCCTTTCCTGCAGCTCACTTTTATGTGTGTGTGTTGCTGACTGAGCCCAGGCCCTGTACAGGGCAGGAGGACAGCTAGAAAGGGGTTGGAGTAGGTGCTGGGTGGGCCAACTCATAATACATGCCATCAGTACACACTGAAGATGAGCAGGACCCCTATTTAACCTTTTCCTGTCACTGTTCCTTGATGTTGATGGGTCCCTGTTGAACAGTCACTCATCAAACAGGCTCCCATGGCTCTGTAAACCAAAGCTAGAAAACCACCAAATTAGAATATTTCTAAGATCTCTCCAGCTGTAAAATTCCTTGATGCTATGCATTTCCAAGGTTAAAGCGGAGAATTTTAAAGTATTTTCCTAGAGGACTCAGCTAGTTCCAATATATTCTCTGCAATTATCAGTAGTTAAGGATATTAAAGCCATGGAGTATGGCTTCATTTACATTTACATTTGGTTGATTCCCTCAGTTAGATATATCTGTACAAGAACATCCAATTTACACAAAAAGGAAAGGAAAAGGAGTGCAAGGGAAAGGTGAATATTTGATGAAGATGTATAGTTTGTTTGTTTGTTTTTCAGAAGGACATATTTTGGGCTTTTCAAGGGAAGAATTTTTACTTTGCTAGTACTTGCAGATGCAGTCATAGGAAAACTGCTTATAGTGGTTAGGCACAGGTTCAGACCTACAGATTCCAAGTACAAAGTTCCAAAAACCAGAAGAAAGAACAAGCAAAGTTAAACCACCTTAAATTATACAAAGTTCTGTTTAATAATCTTTTATTCCCTAATATCTTTCAATTACCAGAAAATAACTATTCTGATTATTTTCAAGACACTCAAAGACAATAGATGTTGATGAGGTACCGAGTGATTAGGCATGACATGTCCATCAACTGTATGATAACGTAGAATGTTCTTTGTCTTTGTGTCTAAGGGCTTGGTTTCTGATTCAGCCCCCTTAAGAAGCTTTAGTCAATTTATCCATAAGATGGGAATAATAATAGTAATGGTGTCATGTTGTTGCAAGCATTAGATGGGCTAATTATGAGCACATTGCCTGAGTCTTGAGGAATGTTGTCTAGACAGTCAATGGGGCACTTACTTTGACCTTTGCTCCTTTGGAAGCCCAGCTGGTGTTGGCAGTCAAGCAGCAATTTGGGGAGGTTGCCGGTCAGGAGAGGAAATGTAGCTCTACCAATTGATCTTCTAGAGGAGAGAGATGTTATATTCATAAATGTGCAATCAAGCCCCAAGTCCTACACCATCATCAAGATGAAAAGACAGATCTCTTCCTTCCTTGGAACCTTCTTTACCTCTTTAAGATTGCCCTTAATGTTTATTTCAGACTGATTTCATCTGTACATGATGCAGCAAACATTGATGAACAATGACTGGAGGCAAAACACTGTGGCCCATGAACTGGGGAACTTGACAAACATGGACACTAATTCACAAATATTTGTTGAGTTTCTCCTATGTTAGGGCTTCCCTGGTGGCTCAGACAGTAAAGCGTCTGCCTACAATGCAGGAGACCTGGGTTCAAACCCTGGGATGGGAAGATCTCCTGGAGAAGGAAATGGCAACCCACTCCAGTATTCTTGCCTGGAAAATCCCATGGATGGAGGGGCCTGGTAGTCTACAGTACATGGGGTCGCAGAGTCGGACATGACTGAGCTACTTTACTTTTCTCCTATGTTTAGGGGTTGTTTTTGGCTCTGAGCTTTAGGTAGGCCCTAAGGGATTGGATGTAGGCTGTGGTGGTGACTTGGGAGAATGATGCTAGGATTGACTCTACCCCTATATATGTGGGAAAACCAGGGGTAAAGTGGCCAACTGTCAAGTTTGCCTGCAACTAAGGGGTTTACTGGTGCAGAAAACTTTTCTTTTTTAAAGGGAGACTGATTTCCCAGGATATAATATTTTGATGCCTAAAATCAGTAAAGACAGGCTAGACCAGAGTAAGCTGATCATTCTAGCAGGTTTTATATCCACTATTAGGCAGCCTCTCTACATTTGAGGACTTTAACTCCCTGAGTTTAAAATGAAAAACTGCATTGGGATGTAGCTGTGATGTGGTCCAAAGTGGTCTGGAATAGGATTCAAAAGGATAACTGAGATTCTGGTACTAGCTGTTGGTATTGTGATGACCCTTGACAAATTAATTATCTCTCCAAACCTTAGCTCCCTCATCTATATAAGCAATTGTCATTTAGATATCTATCCTATATGTGTTTGAATAGGTTAAATGAGATAGTACACATGTATTGCACAGAAAGGAAATAAAATATTTTAGGAATTTTCTATCTTCAATTAAGGAAACATACTGTACTGGCTTAAAAATAAGAAGTTTCATATATATGTACTTGTCTTCCATCATCCATGCTTGTGTATTGCTCTGGAAATTCTCTTTAAATGTTTTCACTAGTTGAATTCCAAGTTACTAACAAAACTATAACCTTCCCAAGTGCAAGTGTGATCTTTTTATGTCTTGGGTATCTCCTGAAAGCTTCTAGAACTTAACATGGTAAAATTTGGGGAACACAAAATACTGAGGTTAGTTTGTTATGCCCTAGGGATAAAATAAGTAGCAAATACTCTAATTATTTTTTATAATCTACTTTTTAAAATGTAGATCTACCATGATGAATGTTATTTTTATACAGATCATAGGAGGTAGCTCAGATCATATGCTTTTGAAGCCTCCTCCCTTACCTAAATTATTGCATCTTAATCCCATTATCTGCATGCACATTAATCCCATTTCCATGCCATGAGCAAATTTAGTGGAAAGGAAAGGTGACAAAGACAGGATAGATATATACATTTTGCCATGAAAACTAGGCAGGAATCTTTCTGTGCCATGAGCCTGAGAAAACACAGTTAAAATGTCAAAAATAAAAGAAAAAAGGAAAGAAAAGAAACAGCAGATCCAAAATGGAGTTGCTTGTGTTAAGCCCCATGTCAGCAAACCAATACGTCATCAGTCAGTTCAGTTCAGTTGCTCAGTCGTGTCTGACTCTTTGACGACATGGCGACGCCATGATTTGCAGCACGCCAGGCCTCCCTGTCCATCACCAACTCCCGGAGTTTACTCAAACTCATGCCCATCGAGTCGGTGATGCCATCCAGCCATCTCATCCTCTGTTGTCCCCTCCTCCTCCTGCCCCCAATCCCTCCAAGCATCAGGGTCTTTTCCAATGAGTCAACTCTTCGCATGAGGTGGCCAAAGTACTGGAGTTTCAGCTTCAGCATCAGTCCTTCCAATGAACACCCAGGACTGATCTCCTTCAGGATGGACTGGTTGGATCTCCTTGTAGTCCAAGGGACTCTCAAGAGTCTTCTCCAACACCACAGTTTAAAAGCATCAATTTTTTGGTGCTCAGCTTTCTTTCTAGTCCAACTCTCACATCCATACATGACTACTGGAAAAACCATAGCCTTGACCAGATGGACCTTTGTTGGCAAAGTAACGTCTCTGCTTTTTAATATGCTATCTAGGTTGGTCATAACTTTCCTTCCAAGGAGTAAGCATCTTTTAATTTCATGGCTGCAGTCACCATCTGCAGTGATTTTGGATCCCCCAAAAATAAAGTCTGACACTGTTTCCACTGTCTCCCCCTCTATTTCCCCATGAGGTGATGGGACCAGATGCCATGATCTTAGTTTTCTGAATGTTAAGCTTTAAGCCAACTTTTTCACTCTCCTCTTTCACTTTCATCAACAGGCTGTTTAGTACGTCATACTTAACCAAATTGCAATTTTGACCTCTCCCAGGAATGTGACCTTTAATCAGTCAATCTGAAATTACCTGGTCAGTATTACTGAGGTAGTCTGCCTGAAAGACCCCTGCCTTTCCCCAAAGGAAGTGACTTCACCTGAAACAATCCATGCTTTGCTAGAATAGCTTCCTTGTCCTGCCTCCTTCTGTCTATAAATTTTCCATTTTGTACAGATCTTCGGAGCCCTTTCTATTGGCTGAGATGGGATGTTGCCCAATTCATGAATCATGAAATAAAGCAAATTAGGTCTTCAGATTTACTCAGTTGAATTTTTTTTTTTTTTTTTAACAAATTTAGTGGCCATGGTGGAATTGAAGGAGACTTCCAATGGGGCTTCTCTGGTGGCTCAGATGGTAAAGAATCTGCCTGCAATGTGGGAGACCCAGGTTCAATCCCTGGGACAGGAAGATCCTTGGAGAAGGGAATGGCAACCCACTCCAGTATTCTTGCCTGGAGAATCCCATGGACAGAGGAGCCTGGTGGGCCACAGTCCATGGGGTTGCAAAAAGTCAGACATGACTGAGCAGCTAACGCTTCCAATGGTTTCAGGAAAAATGAGAAACAGAGGCCTGGTACCTGGAAAATCTTCTGAGTTCTCTTTTTCACCATTTCTGAGGGCTGAGGGTAAGTTCCTTGTGGTTCTGAACTCTGTTCTCTTTGTGTTGAGCTCCTTCCTGATCTAATTGGCTTTCCAGTCCAGGGTAGGTCAGCATGAGCGAGCAGATGGCTCCATCTAGAACCCAAGCCTTTCGTTCAGTTCACAATTCCCCCTTTGATTGGAACACCTCAGCCTTTGCTTCTGTCTCTAGATCCACACTGGGAACTGCTGGCAGTTTAGTCTGCAGCCCCCCCCCCCCCACCACCCCAGCCACCACCACCGCCAGCATTTGCTGTGCAAACCCATCCTGCAGCCCCCGTTCTTTGGGACTCACTGGTTCACTTCTTTATTTAGCCCCCAGTTTCATGGGAATTGCTGCTGATGTAGACAGGACTTCCTGGTGGCCGTTCCACAGTAACATTGATAATGCTGGTGTGTTAATGTGCACATGAGGTAGAAACTATTGCTAATCAGGATCTCAGAAAGTCATAGAAATGTACATAAGCCAAGCATTTAAAAGCCTTTAGAGTGCTCATCACCTAACACCTGTGTTACATTAAGTTGGTCACGGGATGGGTTAGGTTGACACTAACCTGTCAATCTCAAGAAAATTTCTGTGCAGCAAGGTACACTGAAAAACATTACACAATTCCCAACCCAGAGGCACATCCCTGTTAGGTACAGTTTGGCTCCAAAAGACTCAGAAGTTTAGCTAGAATAAGCAAGTAGATTAACAGTAATAAAATGGGATACTTAAATTCCAAAAAATTTGAGCATGCTGTCTCTGTTACACCTGTTTATTTTATGTCTAAGAACTATGGTCCCAGAAGTTATAAATATCGACAAAAATGGCAAAATCTTGCTAAAAACAGTCTATAATTACAATGGCCATTGTGGCAAATGTTCCAATTAGATAAGATCGGTCATTTAAAAAGTGTAGTTGAAAGTAAGCATTCCTGAATTAAACAGAATGGAATACCTATTTAAGTTGGTGTGCACAAGCATCCGAAAGTCTTCAAGATTCCAAAATAGCCTCACCAAAAAATGTGCTGCGAAACCCTAGTAGAAAATTAAAGACCCAAGAGGTACCTAAAATAGAGAAAATAAATCTGACATGACTCCTATTGCTCCCCTCTCTCCTTTACCAAAGTGCTCTGCTGGTGCACATATTGGTAGGATGCCAATCCACACCAAAAAGTGGATATGGGAAGCAGAAAGACATAATCCTGAGAATGAGATCCTCAGCCATCAACATGGTTCCCTCAGGAATCAAAAAATAAAGCTCATGAAATAGCAACCAATCTTTTAAAAGCCATTCCTAGAGTCTTCTCTGCCCATGTAGGTTGGTGTATTATTCAAAGATGCAAACAAAACAAAAATGATTCTGTTGCAATTTTTAAAACCTGTCTGGAAGTGCTTTACCTAAAGCATTCCAGGTTTCATTCAATAAATGAAGTCACTCCATCTGCTCTGGGCTTCCCAGGTGGTGCTAGTGATAAAGAATCTGCCTGCCAGTGCAGGAGATGCAGCTGACGCTGGTTCGATCCCTGGTCAGGAAGATCCCCTGGAGAGGGGAATGCCCACCCACTTCAGTATTCTTGCTTGGAAAATCCCATAGACAGAGGAGCCTGGTGGACTACAGTCCATAGGTCCACAAAGAGTCAGACCTGACCGACTGCCTGAGCATAACCTGCTCTAGCTGCGCTGTTTGTAAATAAATTATCTCCTAACATAAATGGACTGATAAAAGGGCAGAAGATAGGGTGGGAGACTATTGGTTTGACTGAATTCATGACCATTGCTGTGCACTTTGAAAGTGTTTTGGAACAAGACCACAAGCAAAAGTCGGCTAAGCTATTGACCTTACAACTACAACAGCTTCAAGTCCTGGCAGCTAAAATAACACCCGGGTCTTCTACATCACACCCTCACAAGCATCATCAAAATACTGGCCCAGGGATTGATGTCTCACTTGTAATCAACTAGGACACTGGAAAAAACAGATTGTCTTTATAGGCTCTATGAAAAATCTTCAAAGTCATCTCCAATTCTGCTGTTTATGTTACAGGAAGGGGGACCCCTTCCAGGGCCCGAAACTGGGCTGTTGTCTAACACTCAGAAATGAATTGTCTGAGGAGACACACGTGCTGACAAAGCAAGAGATTTTATTGGGAAGGGGCGCCCGGGCAGAGAGCAGGAGGGTAAGGGAACCCAGGAGACCTGCTCTGCCATGTGGCTCTGAGGTCTCAGGGTTTTATGGTGATGGGATTAGTTTCCAGGTTGTCTCTAGCCAATCATTCTGACTCAGTGTCCTTCCTGGTGGTGCACGCCTTGTTCAGCCAAGATGGATGCTAGAGAGAAGGATTCTGGGAGGTGGTCGGACATGCGGTGTCTCCTTTTGACCTTTCCCAAACTCTTCGGGTTGGTGGAGGCTTATTAGTTCCATGTTCCTTACAAGGACCTCCTGTCATAAAACAACTTATGCAAATAGTTACTATGGTGTCTGGCCAGGGTGAAAGGTTTCAATCAGTGTCCTTCCTCTAACACTTATACCCTCAAAGGACAGGCCCTGTGTGGGCCCCTTCAAGAGCTCATGGGGTTCTCTGGGACTAGTAAACTGCTACCAGTAATATTTTTAAACCACCAAAAGAAAACTAAAATTAAAATTAAAAAATCTTGCCAAATTCTGGTGATATCATAGCTACACTCTGCTTTAAACCCCAGTCATAGCCTGCAAGTAGGATCCTGCAGAAGTCAGTAAAGGTTGAGAATTCTTACCAGAATCTGCTCTCTTGAATCTCTGTCTGTAATACCAGGTACAGAAAGGAAAAGAAAATCTCTCTTGCATCCTTTTTGGGGATATCTCTTTAATCCAAAAAGGATTACTCTATGTCACCAAAATTATTTACTGTTTGTCCTGGCTAAAAAGTTACAAGATATTTGAAAGGATGTCTTTCTTTTTCTTTTCTTTTTTTTAAAAAGTATCTCTCACATTAGAATTTGGCTAAATTTGAAGCTGATATTCATAGCCTGATAGGAAATTTTTTCTTTTAAGGCCTTCAGAGAAGGGGACAACAGAGGATGAGATGGTTGGATGGCATCACTGACTCAATGGACATGGCTTTGGGTAGACTCCAGGAGTTGGTGATGGACAGGGAGGCCTGGCATACTGCAGTTCATGAAGTCGCAAAGAGTCGGACATGACATAGCGACTGAACTGAACTGAACCCCTAAGCTAAAATGAAACCACGTGCCCAGATGGAAGGAAAAACCTGAAGCTTTTGTGAAAAGATTCAGTAAAACATTACAGAGACTAACAAATTGTAGGTACTGTAAAAATTTTGGCTTTAGGGAACAGAAGTCCTTGGAGGAACCACATTCTTTCTCTGTGCCTTTGAGATGTAAATAATCTACCTGGTCTTCTCCTAGAACGCTTATCTAGGCCATCTTCTTGAAATGAAAACTTAAGGGAGGTAATTCTTATTAGAAGAAAAACTAAAAAGGGAAAGGTTATTTTGACACTTAGGCAAATGAAAAATCTTAAGTGTCTTCTCCACTAATATTAATAAAGGCCTTTAGCCATCTGAGGAGGTAACTTTAAATTATTCCATCTGTCAGAAATGTAGTTTGAATCCCACCATTTTTATAACTAGTGAGTTTTGTATTATTGTATTTAATTCATGGCTAAACTTTTTAAACAGAAGCTATAAGGTATCTATCTGTGTCTGTACATTTCTGTATCTATGTGTATATGTTGTAGATGTATATTAATTTCTACCTCTGGATGATATGATGGTATTGCTGTACATTGATTTGTAAAAGAGCTCCATTTCGTTGGCTTGAAGAAAATCAAGTTCTTATATGGGTGAAAGTTTCTTAAAACTCTTCAAAATGCAAAAGTATAATTCAGAAGTTTTTCAAGTTCACCTTGAGAAATGGAGTACTTCCTGCCATATCAGTAAACAAGGATGTCACAGTCATCAGCAATTCGGACCCTCCAAATGTAAATTTCTAGCCCCAAGGACAACCAGGAAGGAGAACAATACCTGCGATCAGGCTACCATCAGGCTGCAGTCATTCCCTACAGTGAGAACTGAGGAACTTAGGATGTGAAAGATCACTGGATGCTGGCACCAGATAGCTGAGATACACATGAAAGGAATGATTTCAGTGAGCCCAGACTATTACATCTTCCCATACATGAAAGTGAAAATGAACATTGCTCAATTGTGTCCAACTCTTTGTGACCCAGAACAGAATAATGGAGTGGGTAGCCACTCCCTTCTCCAAGGGATTTTCCCAACCTAGGGATCAAACCCAGGTCTCCCACATTGCAGCAGATTCTTTACTGTCTGAGCCACCAGGGAAGCCCAAGAATACTGGAGTGGGTAGCCTATCCCTTCTCCAGTGGATCTTCCTGACCCAGGAATCAAACTGGGGTCTCCTGCATTGCAGGCCGATTCTTTACCAGCTGAGCTACCAGAGAAGCCCCATACATAGAAAAGCACTAAATTCTTTAACTTGAGAGATCGGGTTTTCTTTAATTCACAAAAATACTTTTCATGTTTGGAGCACTTACCCTTTGTTACAAAATTCTGTATAACCTGATCACACACAGTCCCCCTTACCCCCCTCCCTTCGGAGCAGTTCTTTCAGGGTCACTTGAGATGCTGTCGCCTGGGGCTTGAAGTCCTAAAAATTCCCATCGAATAAAATGTAATTCTTAACTTTTAGGTTGTGACTATTTTTTAGTTGACAACCTGATAATAGGATCTTTAGAAAATAAAGGTTAGTATAAGGTTGTTGGTTTAATTAAAACAGGTATGTCTTTAGAGTTATTAGCATTAAATATAATACTTTCATTCTACCTAGGTTTTCTAATTAAATAAATTCATGTTACCTCCAGCATCATTTGTTGGCAAGAAAAATAGCTTAAGAAGATGATTACCTTTGTCTAATGTCCAATGAAGTTTTCATAGATATTCAAAACATGATTAAGAACAAGTGGTTTAAAGATGTAATGAATATAATAGATCTAAATGGGATTAAAGTTTCTAGGTTAACTTTTCACCAGAGTTTCCAAAACTTTTTGGTTACTTGTAGCCTTAAGGTTTTGCTAAGTTAATTTAAATGATGAGTTAAGTCAAATTTATTGAATATTTAGATTATTTCCAAATAAAACACTGAAACATCTAAAAACAAGTTTACACATTTTTTTGGCTTCCTTTAACAGAGGAACTAAAGATATTTGGATCTCATGGTAAACATATTTTGTGCCACATTGAAAATGTACTATGAGGAAAATGTACTTTGGGGAATTAATGGAATGTACTTATAAATTTGTCAGTAACAGACTATTCACAACTGTTTAATGATTTTAGAAAGGAAAAGGGCAACATGGAAAGTAGGATTGTGTTTTTGGCAAGAGAAGAAATGAGGAACAGAGGTGCATTTTATTGAGAGAAAAGAAGGTAATTTTGTTCTAATGTGAAACTTGTTATTTCAGAGTGGGGAAGAAGAAAAAAACCAGAATAGAATCTGAATGTAAAAAAAAAAAATTGTAGGAGGTTTGTGGGAAAAGAATCTGTGGAAAGAAATGTTGGTGTGTGAACAAGCTGGATAGTATTGAAAAGGCTCTAATTATATATATATATATTTTTTAAATGAATGGCTACATGATGTTGTTCAGTCGCTAAATCATGTCCAACTCTTTGTGACTCCATGGACTGCAGCACACCAGGTTTCCTTCTCCTTCACTGTCTCCTGGAATTTGCTCAGATTCATGTTCATTGAGTTGATGATGCTATCTAACCATCTCATCCTCTGCCACCCTGTTCTCCTTTTGCCTTCAATCTTTCCCAACATGGCAGTCTTTTCCAATGAGTTGGCTCTTCGCATCAGGTGGTGAAAGCATTGGAGCTTCAGCATCAGTCCTTCCAATGAATATTCAGGGTTGATTCCTTTCAAGATTGATTTGATCTCCTTGCTGTCCAAGGGAATCTGAAGATTCTTCTCCAGCACCACAATTCAAAAGCATCCATTCTTTGGGTGACTGATGTATAATAGAGCAATGCTTTTAGGTTACCTAACTGTGCCCCTAAATATTCACAGACAGACTGAGACATCTCACTAGTCCACTCCCTTGATTTTGCATCATTGAGTTAGAACAGTCTTACCAGGATGCTTTCATAAATCAGTATTTGTTTCCTTTCACAGGCCTCTATTTCCCTGGTTAGGAGTAAATACACATGAGGCTATGATCAGGAGTCTCTCCCTAACTCTTGAAAGTACTGTAGAATCCGCTGCTAAAATAATAGCTGCCAAACAAAAATCCTAGGACTCTCTGGCCAAAGTTGTTCTTGATAACAGGACTGCCCTTGACTGTCTTTTAGGAGAGTTAGGGAGTGTCTGTTCTGTGGCCAACACCACCTGCTGTACCTGGATTAACACTTTGGGGGAGGTTGAAACTCAGTTGCATTAGATCACTGAGCAATCCACTTGGCTTAAAAATGTACTCCTTCAACAGAGTCTTTCTTTGACTTACTTGATTTTGATTGGCTTGGGCCTTGGGAATCATGGCTCTGAAGCACATTCCGGACACTGGGAATTATCCTGCTTATAATAGTCTTAATGTTCCCCCTGGTATATTATATTCTCAGAATCTTTAAATGAATGTTTTCAGGTGCTAATCACCAAAAAATGATCTTAAGACTGGAACATCCAAAAAAAAAAGAAACAAAGAGAATGACCAACTTCAAAAGAGAGAGAGAGAATAAACCTAAAGTCATGAGTTGTGAATACCACAGAGATTTAGCAAAAATGTCATGACCTATGAGTACCATGTGGCATATTAGCAAAAACTGCAAGAACACAGAGTGATAGCTGAGAGTGGTGCTAATGCCTTAAACTTTGATAAATTGTCAGTTCAACTAAGAATCTGATCATAAGGGGGAAATTGTTTAAAAAAATGAAACAGATCCAAAATGGACCCCCTTGTGCTAAGTCCCCTGTCAGAAAACCAAAACTCCATGCCTAACCTGATTGCAGTTTTCGCCTCTCCCAGAAATATGACCTCTAACGAGCCAATTGGGAATTACCTGGTCAGTACGAGTGACGTAACTTGCCTGATAGACACCTGCCTTTTCCCAAAGGAAGGTGATCTTACCTGAAGCAATCTGTTTTTTTGCTAGAATAGATTCCTTGCCCTGCTTCCTTCTACCTGTAGAAGTTTTTCATTTTGTACAGATCCTTGGAGCCCCTTTCTGTCTGCTAAGATGGGATGCTGCCTGATGCCTGGATCATGAAATGAAGCAAATTAGATCTTCACATTTCAGTTCAGTTCAGTTCAGTTGCTCAGTCTTGTCTGACTCTGCAACACCATGGAGTGCAGCACTCCAGGCCTCCCTGTCCATTACCAGCTCCCGGAGTTTATTCAAACTCGTGTCCATCGAGTCAGTGATGCCATCCAGCCATCTCATCCTCTGTCGGTCCCTTTGTCTCCCGCCTTCTATCTCTCCCAGCATCAGGGTCTTTTCAAATGAGTTAGCTCTTTGCATCAGGTGGCCAAAGGATTGGAGTTTCAGCTTCAGCATCAGTCCTTCCAATGAATATTCAGGATTGATTTCCTTTAGGATGGAATCGTTGGATCTCCTTGCTGTCTAAGGGACTCTCAAGAATCTTCTCGAATACCACAGTTCAAAAGTATCAATTCTTTGGTGCTCAGCTTTCTTTCTAGTCCAACTCTCACATCCATACGTGACTACTGGAAAAACCATAGCTTTGGCTAGACAGACCTTTGTTGGCAAAGTAATGTCTCTGCTTTTTAATATTCTGTCTAAGTTGGTCATAACTTTTCTTCCAAGAAGCAAGCATCTTTAAATTTCATGGCTGCAGTCACCATCTGCAGTGATTTTGGAGCCCCCCTCAAATAAAGTCTGTCACTGTTTCCACTGTTTCCTCATCTATGTCCCATGAAGTGATGGGACCAAATGCCATGATCTTAGTTTTCTGAATGCTGAGCTTTAAGCCAACTTTTTCACTCTCCTCTTTCACTTTCATCAAGAGGCCCTTTAGTTCTTCTTCACTTTCTGCCATAAAAGTGGTGTCATGTGCATATCTGAGGTTACTGATATTTCTCCAAGCAAACTTGATTCCAGCTTGTGCTTCATCCAGCCCAGCATTTCTCATAATGTACTCTGCATATAAATTAAATAAGCAAGGTGACAATATACAACCTTGATGTACTCTTTTCCCTATTTGGGACCAGTCTGTTGTTCCATGTCCAATTCTAACTGTTGCTTATTGATCTGCATACAGATTTCTCAAGAGGCAGGTCAGGTGGTCTGGTATGCCCATCTCTTGAAGAATTTCCCACAGTTTATTGTGATCCACACAGTCAAAGGCTTTAGCATACTCAATAAAGCAGAAATAGATGTTTTTCTGGAACTCTCTTACTTTTTTGATGATCCAACAGATGTTGGCAATTTGATGTCTGGTTCCTCTGCCTTTTCTAAATCCAGCTTGAATGTCTGGAAGTTTACGGTTCATGTACTGTTGAAGCCTGGCTTGGAGAATTTTGAGCATTACTTTGATAGCGTGTGAGATGAGTGCAATTGTGTGCTAGTTGGAGCATTCTTTGGCATTGCCTTTCTTAGGGGTTGGAATGAAAACTGACCTTTTCCAGTCCTGTGGCCACTGCTGAGTTTTCCAAATTTGCTGGCATGTTGAGTGCAGCACTTTCCCAGCATCATCTTTTAGGATTTGAAATAGCTCAACTGGAATTCCATCACCTCCACTAGCTTTGTTCCTAGTGATGCTTCCTAGGCCCACTTGACTTCATATTCCAGGATGTCTGGCTCTAGGTGAGTGATCATACCATCATGATTATCTGAGTCATGAAGATCATTTTTGCATAGTTCTTCTGTGTATTCTTGCCACCTCTTCTAAATATCTTCTGCTTCTGTTAGGTCCACATGATTTTTGTCCTTTATTGTGCCCATCTTTGCATGAAATATTCCATTGGTATCTCTAATTTTCTTGAAGAGATCTCTAGTCTTTCCCATTCTATTGTTTTCTTCTATTTCTTTGCACTGATCATGGAGGAAGGCTTTCTCATCTCTCCTTGCTATTCTTTGGAACTCTGCATTCAAATGCGTATATCTTTCCTTTTGTCCTTTGGCTTTCGCTTCTCTTTCTTTCACAGATATTTGTAAGGTCTCCTCACACAGCCATTTTGCCTTTTTGCATTTCTTTTTCTTGGAGATGGTCTTAATCCCTGTCTCCTGTACAATGCCATGAACCTCCATCCATAGTTCATCAGGTACTCTGTCTATCAGATCTAGTCCTTTGAATCTATTTGTCACTTCCACTGTATAATCATAAAGGATTTGATTTAGGTCATACCTGAATGGTCTAGTGATTTTCCCTACTTTCTTCAATTTAAGTCTGAATTTGGCAATAAGGAGTTCATGATCTGAGCCACAGTCAGCTCCTGGTCTTATTTTTACTGACTGTATAATGCTTCTCCATCTGTGGCTACAAAGAATATAATCAATCTGATTTCAGTGCTGAACATCTGGTGATGTCCATGTGTAGAGTCTTCTCTTGTGTTGTTGGAAGAGGGTGTTTGATATGACCAGTGCATTCTCTTGGCAAAACTCTATTAGCCTTTGCCCTGCTTCATTCTGTACTCCAAAGCCAAATTTGCCTGTTACTCCAGGTGTTTCTTGACTTCCTACTTTTGCATTCCAGTCCCCTATAATGAAAAGGACATCTTTTTTGGGTGTTAGTTCTAGAAGGTCTTGTAGGTCTTCATAGAACCATTCAGTTTCAGCTTCTTCAGCATTACTGGTTGGGGCTTAGAGTTGGATTACTGTGATATTGAATGGTTTGCCTTGGAAATGAACAGAGATCATTCTGTTGTTTTTGAGATTGCATCTAAGTCCTGCATTTCACACTCTTTTGTTGACTGTGACAGCTAGTCCATTTCTTCTAAGGGATTCTTGCTCACAGTAGTAGGTATAATGGTCATCTGAGTTAAATTCACCCATCCCAGTCCATGTTAGTTCGTTGATTCCTAAAATGTCGACGTTCACTCTTGCCATCTCCTGTTTGACCACTTCCAGTTTTACCTTGATTCATGGACCTAACATTCCAGGTTCCTATGCAATGTTGCTTTTTACAGCATTGGACTTTGCTTCTATCACCAGTCACATCCACAACTGGGTGTTGTTTTTGCTTTGGCTCTGTTTCTTCATTCTTTCTGGAGTTACTTCTCCGTTGATCTCCAGTAGCGCATTGGGCACCTACCAACCTGGGGAGTTCATCTTTAGTGTCTTGTGTTTTTGCCTTTTCATACTGTTCATGGGGTTCTCAAGGCAAGAATACTGAAGTGGTTTGTCATTCCCTTCTCCAGTGGACCGCATTTTGTCAGAACTCTCCACCATGACCCCTCCGTCTTGGCTTCTTGGGTGGCCCTACACAGCATGGCTCCTAGTTTCATTGAGTTAGACAAAGCTGTGGTCCATGTGATCAAATTGGTTAGTTTTCTGTGATTGTGGTTTTCAATCTGTCTGACCTCTGATGGAGAAGGATAGGAGGCTTATTGAATCTTCCTGATGGGAGAGACTGACTGAGGGGGAAGCTGGGTCTTGTTCTCATGGGCAGGGTCATGCTCAGTAAATCTTTCATCCAGTTTTCTGTTGATGGGTGGAACTGTGTTCCCTCCCTGCTATTTACCTGGGACCAAACTATGGTGAAGGTAATGAAGATAATGGCAACTTTCTTCAAAAGATCCTATGCTACACTCAGTGCCCTCAACCCTGCAGCAGGCCACCACCGACCCATGCCTCTGCTGGAGACTCCTGGACACTCCTGGGCAAGTCTGAATCAGTATCTTGTGGGGTCAGTGATCCTTTCTTCTGGGTCCTGGTGCATACAAGTTCTGTTTGTGCCCACCAAGAGTCTATTTCCCAGTCCTGTGTAAGTTCTAGCAGCTCTGTGGTGGGGTTAATGGAGACCTCCTCCAAGAGGGCTTATGGCATACCCAGGTTTGATGCACCCAAAGCCCCTGTTGATGGGTGGAACTGTGTACAGGTCCACTGCTGACCTGTACCTCCACAGGAGATGCTCAAACACAATTTGAATTTTATTTTTTGACAAACCTAACAGTGTGGGTTCTGGAGTTTATATGCAGTGATAAACCAGCACATACAACCCCACATTAGCCAAGTGGGGATATAGCTTCTTTGTAATTTCTAATTCCCTGTTAACATAATAGGTTAGTCATTCTGTCCATTTAGGAAACTCTAAGGAGTTTTCTTTAAGAATACTAGCTAGCAGAGAAAATGTCACCCATTAGCAGTTACCTTGACTCTTCCTGTATTAATTCCCCATTTCTCTTTTCATCCAGTCTTCCTCCATCACTTTCACATTAGGCAGTTTCTGCCACTGATTTTATGCCAAATGTTCACTCAGCATCTTGACATATGGTACTGTGCAATGGCTGTGTTGGTTTTCACATTAGGTGTCTTCTCCTGATGACTGGATCAGATGTTTCAGATACACCTATGACTAAAGGCACCATAGATTCTGAAAGATGGCTCATCAGCAGGTTTTTGGGAATATTCCCTAAACCAACCTGGAGAGAACTAAAATTGCATAACTAGAACCATCTGATACTTGAAGGATGTTTCTGAGTTTGTGCCCATAGATTATAAGAGGTTATTCCCAGTGTTTCATATTTATGATCTGAGAAGGGGGGAGTTCAACACGATGCTTGTAATTTCTAAAAGAGCTTATGTGACTTCAGGCTGTATTAAAAGAAGTATTAGGTTTGAAATAAAGGAGGAGAAGTTCTAGCAACTGTCTTCAGTTTAAATTATTCATTTATTAGACTAAAATGTATGACAACTATTCTGTGGAAGCCACTGGGCTGTAAAAGATACAAATACAAGTAGTGTATGGAGATAGATAAAAATAGCACTAAATGAGAATTCTGTGAGTGGGCTGCTGCTTTTCTGGTTTGCCTCAAAAGGTTGTCAGAATCTTTACTACAGAAATCTTGAACCAGGTTGTCTACAGGGGACTGGATGATAAGTGTGTAAAATGGCCTGGTAGGGACTGTGCACATTAGGGAGCACAGTCCTGTTTAAATGGGCAGCTGTTAGTCCATAATATTAGACTGTCATCTGGTGAGAATGTGGGCTGGATTTTGCCAAGAGAAACTGGAGATCCAGAATTTTACATGAAATATTTAATTTAAAAATATTGTCAAGACAGTAGCCAATTCACATGAATAAGAGCTCTGCAGAACTTTCCGTGCCCCTGGTGAGTTCTGCTCCCATCAGTAGGATCCCCCCAGTCAAGGAATATTTGCCAATAGTTAGAGGGATTCTTTAACTTGACACTTTTAGTAAATAGCCACTTGTATACTACAATAAGAAAGACTCAGCTTACTTAATGTAATCAATAGGTGAAGACAAATGAATGACATATGAGGGTTTTATATAATTCTGGTGGGAGGAGTAGGTTTTCCAATCACAGTGGAAAGTTTTAGTATATTCAACAGCCTGTGACCTGAAAGCATTTCACATTTCCCCTGGCACAGGTGAGAGGAATAAAAGGTCCTGTACTCCGTTTGCCAATTTGAAGATGATGAAAGCTATTTTTCTGGGATTTCTCAGAGTAGATTTATGGTGACCTCAGGTTCAATTCTCTGTTGATGCTTTGAACTTCTGTCCAGAGCATCAGATACATTTCACAGGAGCTTGCCTTCTCTGTGTCCTGGTGAAAGAAATCCATGTGCTCAGCTAATGGGTCATTGGCTCTTGAGTAACTTCTGGAGTTGCCTGGATAGAACCTCTTCCCCTCATGGACTATAACCAGGTTCCATCTCTTTACTTGCTGTCTGTATCATGCTAAAGATAGAGCCAAGATTTGAACCCACCTGTGTCTTATTTTCATAGCAGCTCCATTGCCAGCTATGAAATACCTATGTGGCCTGTTTAGGTCTCAGAAAAATTACTGCGATTAATATATTTACTTCTACCCCAAACATAATTAATTTGAGTTCAGATATTTTTTAGCAAGTACATTTAAACTTGAAAGTTAGCACTTGAGAAGCAAAGAACTAATAGAAACTGAGGTTTTCATTAAATTTAAAAATTGAACAGAAGTGCAGTTGATGTCTGTGTCTTCAGGCAAATTAACTGACATAACTAAGTAGAAATTCTCCTCTTCATTATGAAGATATGGCAGTTGGATCTGTGCTCTTACTTTGTAAAGATCTAAACTGAGGCTTGAGTAAAGAGTCCATCCAGTTGCCTGTGCTTCTGGAATTTTTAGGCAAGTTATTTAGATCTGGTCTCTTCAAAAAGACTGTCTTGAAATATGTGTAACTCCAATAAAAGCTAGTATTCTACATAATCCAGTCCTTGTCAGTGTAGCCTTAGAAGAAAAATACACTGCATAAATCAAAAATACTTTAAACCCTTTGCATCTTTACTGGAATCTCTTGAATAATGTCAAGGCAGACACAATCTGAAACTCCCAATTTTATTTGTTTGTTTGTTTGTTTAAATCATCTTTCCCTAGTTTTCTTAAATATGTCTTCAGTTCATTTCAGTTCAGTCACTCAGTCGTGTCTGACTCTTTGCGACCCATGAATCTCAGCATGCCAGGCCTCCCTGTCCATCACCAATTCACAGAGTTTACTGAAACTCATGTCCATTGAGTCAGTGATGCCATCCAGCCATCTCATCCTCTGTCGTCCCCTTCTCCTCCTGCCCTCAACCTCTCTCAGCATCAGGGTCTTTTCCAGTGAGTCAATTCTTTGCATGAGGTGGCCAAAGTATTGGAGTTTCAGCTTCAGCATCAGTCCTTCCAATGAACACCCAAGACTGATCTCATTTAGGATGGACTGGTTGGATCTCCTTGCAGTCCAAGGGACTCTCAAGAGTCTTCTCCAACACCACAGTTAAAAAGCATCAATTTTTCAGCGCTCAGCTTTCTTCACAGTCCAACTCTCACATCCATAATGACCACTGGAAAAACCATAGCTTCGACTAGACGGACCTTTGTTGGCAAAGTAATGTCTCCGCTTTTTGTTATGCTATCTAGGTTGGTCATAACTTTCCTTCCAAGGAGTAAGCGTCTTTTAATTTCATGGCTGTAATCACCATCTGCAATGATTTTGGAGCCCAAAAAAATAAGTCTGACACTGTTTCCACTGTTTCCCCATTAGTCCAGTAGCTAACCTTACCATTTTCTTTATCTCCTCACTGTCAACACTCCAAACTTTTTCTTTTAGTTTAAGAAAGTCCTTGTTTTCCCTTTATGTGCTACCATGAAAAAAAATTTTTTTTAAATCTAATCATTATCTGTTTCTATCTGGCCTCTGCCTAGACACTGCCCAAATTCCCCATCACAAAATCCTGTCTATCCAAGCTATCAGAGTTCTCACAAGAGGACTACTGAGGAAGGTATGGCTTAGAATATTCACACTTTAATAATTTTTGCTCTGCTATGTCACACATAAAAAGTACTTTATGCAATTACTAAGGATTTTTCATAACATATATGCTTGGGCATACTCTATCCCTGAGTCCTTTTGTGGACAAGATTCCCACCCTTACTGTGGACAAGACTGAAGAACAGCATGAGGTTACAGATAGCTGAGAGTAAATAAAGGTGAGAGAGTCAAGTATGTGGTAGGAGGTGAGGTCAGGTTCAAGGTGGACTGAGTATCAGCCCTTGGTTGAAATTTAGCATAATAAATATGCCAGTGTGTTTTTGAGGGGTGATTTTCTTAAAATTACATTTGAAGGCTTCTGTTTTGAGCAGTATCAAGTAATCCCGCACCAGAATAACTGTGGAAGCAGGTTGTTTACTCTTTGATACATTCTAATATTCTTACCTCACTCTTTCCCACTTGAATCACTTTTCCCGAATTTCTAGATACCAGACCAAACATTAGGTTGAAATCATAGAGTGTCAGGCTTGGAAAGATAAAGGTTATAGAGTTCGGTGCTTCCCAAATCTCATACCTGACTCTTTTGTCAAATTGCACTTCCTGTATTCCACCGCTGAGAGGTTCTGGATTATTAGTTTGTTGTGAGTCTCTAAAATCTGTGCTTTGGAAAGTCTCCTGAAGTGCTTTTGTTAACCATTCTGGTTGGGAGATCCTGATCAAATTCACCTCCTTCTGTCCCACCTGGCGCCTGAATTCCCTCTAACAGCACACCTCTTGGTGGTCAGCCTGGGGATAAAGTTGGTGACGGTAAAGGAAGCCCGAATGTACCAGGTGCTTTCTGATTGTCAGGCACTGAACTAAGGCATAGTCTGATTTGTCCCGTATAATATGTGTAACAGTCTCAGAAGCTACATAAGATTATTGTACACATATTTTAACGTAAATCTTTGAATTTGTTGTGATCTCACTTGCTTTTAGGTTTCTGCTCATGTATTGTTACCCTGCAAGGCATCCTTGCTTAACTTATAGCCTTCATTACACTTCTTTCCTTTGAGCTTCTTTAGTATCTTTACTTATTTCTATTCTTCCATATTTTATTGGGGAACAAGTAGAGTTTAACAAGTTAAGGGTATGGATTCTGGAGCCAGCCTCTATGGGTTTAAACCTAGCTTGGCCATACTCTGATAGTGTTGCTCTGCATTAAGCTAACCTTCCTTTCCTTTCTTCATCTGCAAAATAGAGATTCAAAATAGCACCTCTTCACAGAGCACATGTGAGAGTTAATATATTAATGTACATTAAGCCCTCACAATAGACCCAAGAATGCAACAAATGCCTGATAAATATTACCTATTATTATTAGATTATACCAAACTTTAATTGTCCATTTACTTGTCCTTCTCACCTACTAGGCAATGAGCATCTTGAAGGAAGAGACTGTATCTTGTTTGATCTCATATCTCAAGTGTTTACTGCAAGGCTTAGTAGGTAATAAATGGTCAAAGATTGGTAATTCTTAATGTAATTCTAATCTGTAATAGAGTTTGGAATAAAACATTATAAAGACTTCCAGACTATACACTGATTTTTCCCAACATTTACAATCCTTCTAAACCATACTACCCCACTGCCAATTAATAATAATTTTTTATTGTTGTTTAACTACGTGGCCCTTTAAGTCTACTCACTGCTTTGCCTGTCAGACAAACCTGAGTTTGAAAGTTCATTGCTTGCTTCTCTGAATATCTTGACTTGACATTGAGAAAGTTATTGTACCACTTAGATCTTCATTTCATTCATCTGTAAACCAGAAGTGAAAAATCTTCCCTGCAGTGTAGTAGTATGGTTAACTAACTACTACAGTGTTGTGTGAGGGGCATATTATATACTGCCTGTGATAGAAAAGATGCCCAGGAAGAAGTAGGCAGGCTTATTGTTGCCCAGAAGAAGTTCAATACGAATATTTGTTGATATGGTGTTGGTTTTATGTTCAGTATTCTTCATTCACAGAGTCTGAAATCTTTTAGGATCAAATTTCTTTAAGTGCTGTGATGGTTAAATTATGCCCCTCTCCACAAGACATCCCAGATTCTCAGAATGTAATCCTTTTGGAAATAGGGTCACTTTAGATGTAATTAGTTGAGGTGAGGTCAAACTAGAGTATGATGAATGCTTAATCCAGAATGACTGATGCCTTATAAGAGGAGGAGAAAGAGACACAGGGAGAAGAATGCCAGGTAATGATGAAGGTGGAGATGGGAGTGAGGGACCTGAAAGCTGAGGATCTGCAAGAATTGACAGTCACCACCAGAAGTAGGAGGAGGAAAGAAATGATTCTACCCAGAGTCTCAGAGAGAGCACAGCCCTCCTGACACCTTGACTTCAGATTTCTAGCTGGTAGAACTGTGAGAGAACACATTTAATTTATTTTAAGCTGTGGTAATTTGCTATGGCACTTTGCTATGGCAGTCATAAGAAACTGATACAAGTACTACGATAAATATAATGACCATAACTTCGTAAAGCTCCTCTGGGAAAAAAGGAGCTGTTGTGATACTTAATCATAAACATAAGCAAATTGAGGTTTTCCATCCTAAAAATGATTAAACTGTAGAATGGTAGGTTTCCAGAGAATGAGGGAGAAAAAATCCTTACTTTACCACTTTCCTTAAAGTCTTGAAAAAAATAATCCCCCTTGAACTTTCAAACTTTTGTTAATAAGTTTGGGCCCCTTGAGGACCAGAAAGCTTTCAGCCGTACTTGTTCAGAAAGGTAAGGAGATCCTGTCTGCATTTACTATTTATGAGCTGTGGCATCATATTTTCATGTGGCCACGTGATGCTTGCTTTTAAGAAACCTGCAAATGAGACCAGACTCATTATTTTTTAATGTAAAGAGTATGATGGCAAACTGTGCAGTGTAATATACAACCACACTGTCACTCTTGCCCTAGAATTTGTATTAACATTGTTCATTTAGAAACTAGGAAACTACACGCCATATTTACAAACATCATATTTGACATGAAAGCAATATTTGTTGGAAATAGCATTCAAATGTTTAGTTGCAGTGCATGATTCATTGGAAAATCTTCAATTCTGAGCAATTCTATGAGACTCAGGAGCATGTTTTTCCATGTAAAGTACACATCTAATAGAAACCCCTTGGCTCTGTTCTCACATTTCTCTTTCAACAAAGAGGCAGCGGCCATTTCGGCTGCTAAGTACAAGGAAAATGAAGTCAAAATGGATCAGTTGGTGTAAAAAAACAAAAACTAATGTTATGGTCATCCAACGTGTTTTAGAAAATAATTTAATTTGTATTTATTTTTAAAAAGTCTTTCTTCTGGGGAGAGAAGTTTTGTGTTGCCAGTCTGAAAATGTAACTGGGAATCCAGTCCTGTCTCGGAGAAGCTATTCTCTGTCCTTTGTATATATTTAACTCTATATATTTAATGTATCCATCCTCACCTCAGCTTCAATGAATGTCATAAGCTATGAAATGATGTTGTTCCATGCCCAGTTCTAACTGTTGCTTCTTGGCCTGCATACAGATTTCTCAGGAGGCCGGTCAGGTGGTCTGGTATTCCCATCTCTTGAATACGTGAAGGCTGTATATTGTCACCTTGCTTATTTAACTTATATTCAGAGTACATCATGAGAAATGCTGGACTGGATGAAGCACAAACTGAAATCAAGATTTCTGTGAGAAATATCAATAACCTCAGATATGCAGATGACACCACCCTTATGGCAGAAAGTGAAGAAGAACTGAAGAGCCGCTTAATGAAAGTGAAAGAGGAGAGTGAAAAAGTTGGCTTAAAATTCAATATTCAGAAAATTAAGATCGTGGCATCTGGTTCCATCACGTCATGGCAAATAGATGGGGAAAGAATGGAAACAGTGGCTAACTTTATTTTTGGGGGCTCCAAAATCACTGCAGATGGTGACTTCAGCCATGAAATTAAAAGACACTTGCTCCTTGGAAGAAAAGTTATGACCAACCTAGATAGCATATTAAAAAACAGAGACATTATTTTGCCAACAAAGGTCCATCTAGTCAAAGCTATGGTTTTTCCAGTAGTCGTGTATGGATGTGAGAGTTGGACTAGAAAGAAAACTGAGTGCCAAAGAGTTGATGCTTTTGAACTGTGGTGTTGTAGGAGACTCTTGAGAGTCCCTAGGTCAGCAAGAACCAACCATTTCATCCTAAAGGAAATCAGTCCTGAATATTCATTGAAAGGACTGATGCTGAAACTGAAACTCCAATACTGTGGCCACCTGATGTGAAGAACTGACTCAGTTGAAAAGACCCTGATGCTGGGAAAGATTGAAGGCAGGAGGAGAAGGGGACAATAGAGGATGAGATGGTTGGATGGCATCACCGACTCAATGGACATGAGTTTGAGTAAACTCCGGGAGCTTGTGATGGACAGGGAGGCCTGGTGTGCTGTAGTTCATGGGGTTTCAAAGAGTCGGACACAACTGAGTGACTGAACTGAATGGAATGATGACATTGCTCTCTTTTGAAGGAAGCAGTTTCACGTTTCCTGGGGTGAATTTTTGGTCCAGATAACCACTGTACAATTGTGAATTTTTAGTATTTTTTAAGAATTATCATTTCCCCCCCAGAATTTTCCTAAAGTATCTAGATTATTACAGAATTATTTTCTCCTCTTGAATTTCATCTTCCATTAATCCTGCTCTTAGCGATCTCTGTTCCCTAGAACACCTAAGAAATCAGTTTCATTTATTTGTCCACTGAACTACAGTCCAGCACTCAAGTTGACAAACTAAGGCTTGCTGCCTGTGTTTGTGCTACTCAAAAACTAAGAGTGTGTGTGTGTGTGTGTGTGTGTGTGTGTGTGTGTTTTACATTTTTAAATGGTTGGGAAAAGACGGCAAAAGAATAATAATATTTTTTTGACACAAGAAAATTACATGAAACTCAAATTTCAGTGTCCAAATAAACTTTTATTGGGACACAACTTCACTCCTTTTATGGCCTAGGAAAGCCGCATGGTCAGTCATTCTAGTACCTCAAGGTTGTGCCTCCTTTTCACATCCAAATCGCCCAGCACTGCCCTTAGACCTACGTCCCTATCATGTCCCATGGCCTTGCATCTGTTTTTCTCTGGCTCTTCCTCCTCCTGTTTGTGGGACACTTCAACAAGGCTCTGCATGGCCAGATCCCAATTGTGTTCCTTCTAAGACATCTCTACAACCCATGATCTAGCCTCACGCATTCCTGTTTCCAGTTCACCTGTTTTAGTCAGCTCAGGTTGCTATAACAAAATACAATAGACAGGGGGCCTTAAATACAAACATTTACTTCTCACAAATCGAGAGACTGGGAAGTCCGACCTCAAGGTGCTAGCAAATGTGGTGTTACTTGAGGACCCACTTTCTGGCTCACAGATGACCACCTCCCTCTGTGCTTGGTGGAAAGAGGTCAGAGAGCTCTCTGGGCCCTCTTATATAAGGATATTCATCCCATTCATAAGACTTCACCCTCATGATCTAATCTCTCCCAGAGGCCCTCATCTCTTAAAGCCATTACCTCATGGCTTCAGATTTCAACAGATGAATTTTGGGGAAACACAATTATTCAGCCCATAACATCATCCCATGTGTGCTCTTGTTCAAAAGTGGAGCTCAGACAGTGGAATGATGAAAGTCATGAATTTTTTAAAAAGACTCTCAATCTGGGTTTCATTCTTCTTACATATAGTTTTGTTTTTTTTTTTAACTTAAATATTAGGAATCTACTTTCATATTTGTTAAATTTCTTTTGATTGTTTGCAGCCCAGCATTGCTGCCTGTGGAGGTGATTTTGAAACATGATTTTGTCAGCCATTTTAAGGCTGTTTCCCAGATTTGTTTTGTTCTAAAGATTTTTTTCCCCCTAGGAGCACATTCTACATTTTAACCAGATGTATTGATTAAAATATTGGAGTATTAGAGCCTAAACATAACTTTGGGGCACTATCCTAGAGACTTCTTTCCAATTCAATATTGATCTCTTACACAGCACTCATTGGTTCAAATAATTGCCAGTCCCCCTGAAAACTGGTGATTATGGAAGATTCTGTGTGAAATGTTTTGCTAAAGCAAATATGAACTGTATCTTGGGCCTTTCCCTGACCAAATAGCTTAGAGCTTCCAATCATGCTATCTGTGAGTAGCTGGGGTCAATGGAGAAGTCTTTAAAGATGGAAAAATCTGAGTTCAACCACTATGTCTGCGTCTTCACCTAGGAATTTGCTCTTCTAACCCTCAGTATGGTGGTATGGATTCAGTGAATTGAGGGGTGAATTAATAAAGCTATTAGAACATAGCACCAATGTCTCGCTTCTCAGAGCAATGCTCAGTATTGATAAGATCCCTCTTGCTTGCGTACTGTAGTGCAGTGGGTGAGGCTTTGGCTGAATCGGTGTCTCTGCCTTTCCTTCCTATCTCAGTGTGTTACTTTTATTTGTTGTTGTAGAGGAGCGGTTCAGCTACTTCTTGGCTTCTTTTCAGAGGGAGTTTTTCCATATATAGCCATAACTTGTGTCTGGGGAGAAGGGGTGAGTTCAGGATTTTCCCCTACCAGCATCTTGAACTGCCTTTTCCTGTATGTGTTTTCTCTTCCAACTGTCTGACAATTGATGCTTTGTTTCCCTGTTTTTTCTCCCTCTCTCCGTACATATTTTGGTTGGGGACAAAGTAGGTGCTAACTGTGGTGACCAGGGACAAAAGAGCAGATAAAACCAAGGAGGGTCTTGGAATGCAGGAATGAAAAAACCAGACCATTATTGTCCTTGCCTCCCCCATGTTGTAACTATTCATGGATTTCAGGTCCTCCTGAGCAGTATGACCTGTCTCCCCTCCTACTGCATAGGGAGAAGATATTTGCCTTACTCTCCGCCCCCCCCAACCCCCCACCCAGTATATGTGCTTCATCCAATCAGCAAATGACCCGCAAGACCCCTATCCCACTCCTTGTACCCTGGGTTTAAGAGTGGACTAAGGACCCCTCTTCAACGTCGGTTCTTACTTGAGCTGGCCCACTGTTCTAACAGAGTCTCCCACTCTAATAAGCTTTATTTCCCTCTCATTCTGTCTCATGTCTGGAAATTCTTTTCCAATCTGCACCTGGGCCGTGATACTAATGAGAGGTAGCCGAAAGGCATAATGGGATGAATATAGTCCCATGCACATTTAAAGGTAAGAAAAGAAACCTCTTGAACAATGAGAAGTTTTAGGGAGTCAAAATTCTCCTTGCTTGAAATATTTAAAACAAGACCAAGCAAAGCACTTGCAAGACTGCCATTTTTGGCAGGAAGATATGTTAGATTCTTCTGTAGAGTTTCTCCATCTTGAAATTCTTGTATTTTGTAATATAAGACATTATTAGTTCATCATATCATGCACTGAGACAATTTTTGCTTATGTGCAATGGCTAGATTTGAGCAATTGAAAAATGCAGCCAACAAGGAACTCTGAGACAATTGCTTGTGCACGAAACCTCATGACCTTAGCTGCACAGTGACCCCTTGTTAAATGCAAGGCTTAGTTTTCTTCCAGGTAGGATATTAGCTATGAATATATTGAAATGTGAATACACTCAACTCTTTCATCAAATAGTTTGATTACTGCTATAGAGAAGACACATGCAATATTTTTCACCTGAGCACTATTTTTGTCATTCATTCTCTACCAACTCCATTTCCTTTGCTTGTAAAATACAAGTTGACCCTTCTCTGCAAAGATTTTTTCTACTTGAGAAAAGGAATCATGTTGGAAATGATTCAATATATGCTTATGTACCCCCCCCCCCCACACACACACAAAATTGAAAACTTCTGACTGCCATGGAAAACACATTTTTAAAAACTCTTTCAAATGTTTTGACTTGTAACATTATGTTTTCACCTCCTGCCTGATTATCCATTATCATGTTGACAGGCAAAATGTATTCTTTCTTGTGATCTTCTCTCTTAAAGTGAGTATGAGAAGGAAAGACCACCTGTTGCCATTTAGAAGTATAGTTTTCTTCTAAATCCACTTGACATTTTAAGACTTCACATCTGCTACTTTGTGATAACATTTTCCTTTATAGATCATGTGGTTTCTAAAATGGTGTCATGTGAGTCAAAATCTAGCCAGGAATTTTTTTTTTTTTTTTTAATTCCTAAGCTTAGGTTTTTTAGGATTTCTTCCCCTATAGGGAGAAGGGTGCGTGGTGATTATACCACACTCTTATCTAAAATATATGAAGCACATTTCTTCTGTGTCTGTTCTGATCAGTTGTAAGTGAGTCCATGAACTACTGGGTTGAAATTGGCTGTTTATGGTTGCCCAAGTAAAACAGTGCTCACTGGTCAGGGTTGCCTTTTGTAGGTGAGAGACTGGGGCAGTGTCCTGGACTGGCCATTTAGAGTCTTCTTACAGGTGACAGAAGGATGTGACTTCTCTCCCAAGTACAATTCTGGCTGAGGCAGTAGGGCGGCCATGGGCATATGGCAACAGACTTCTACCTACCTGTCCTCCCTTTTCCTTTCCTCATTTAGTTTGACTGATGTTCAATCCTTGTGACTTTTCTAACAAAGAGGAATAATTTCTGGCCTTCCTTCAAAAGCCCAGGCAGTGTGATGTGTCCTCGACAAGATAAACCTTTATCCTCATCCCTCGTCACTGGGCCTCAGGAGGGTCTTAGTCACCAAAGAGGTTCAGGTTGTAGCAGTGTTTGCTGTTGGTGCATTTTCAGAGGCTGGGATCATTTCACGGCCTGCAAATGGAGATAAGAGGTAGGCTGCAGGCTGGGCAGCCATTGCTGGTAGGTAAGAACATGTTATTCCATGCCAGAGGTTAATGAGGATTGTCAGTGTGGCAGTGATTTTTCCAGTTCTCTGTCCCCTCTGTGACAGAAGACGTGGCCTGAGACAAAGACAGGATCCTATTTCCAAAAACACCTGTCGCTTCATGGATCATGTGTAAGAGATACCTCTTGGGAACAGCTTCTATCCCAATACACCATGTCTCTCTGTCATATTCTGTCCACATTCCTGGCATAAGCTTTCCCCAGCTGCCTTCATTTGCCAAATGGTTAATCTTCTCTTAGCTGTTTTCTTGTAAAGCTTTAAAATTTTTTCTGTATTTCATTTTCTCTTTTGTTTCTGAGAAGGGGATATAAATAACAAAAATATGTTTCAAGTAAACACTTAAATATCTATGTCAGCTTTAGTAGAGGACTCTGGGTAATAATAATCCAAGAAGGAATCAAAGTTAATTTTTATATTTGTTTTTAGGATGTAACCAGTCAGACACATATAAATGTACTTTCTCAGTACTCAGCCAGGTCTCCTCTCTCCCCATGGCCGGTCTCTGCATAGGAGTCTGGGGAAATCCAGGCCCTGCAATTGTAAATGATTCAGACTCAGTGACTGAATGACTAGCACACATTTCCAGTGGATATTTTTTTCCCCTTATGCTTATCTGAATAGCTGCAAGTAGGTTCTGTTATTTTAAAAATGAAAATATTGGGTTTGGCCAATAAGTTCATTTGAGTTTTCCTGTAAGATATAATGAAAAAACCCAAATGAACTCTTTGGCCAACTCAGTATTTAGTGGACCAGTTCATAACATGACAGATATAATTCAGCCTAAAGAAAGCAATTTGCCACAATCAAGTTGTTTCACGTGGGAATAAGAAGGGGCATCTTGAGAAAATGAAAGGACTTTTTGGCTCTGTTTCAAAGGCATTGTTGTGTTGTTATCTAGTATAATTAATATTGGATTTCTGTGGTGGCTCAGTGGTAAGGAAGTCGCCTGCCAGTGTAGGAGACATGGGTTTGATCCCTGGGTCAGGAAGATCCCCTGGAGAAGGAAACGGCAGCCCACTCCAGTATTCTTGCCTGGGAAATGCCATGGACAGAGGAGCCTGGCAGGCTATAGTCCGTGCGGTCGCAAAGAGTTGGACACAACTTAGCAACTAAACAACACAAATGACAACAAATAATTAATAACATATCCCAGTTATCATGTGCTTACTATGAACCATGCATTGAGCTAATTTTGCATACTTGCTCTCATTTAATCCTATGGGAACTTCCTGAAGTAGGTGTATATCTCTCTTTGATGGATGAGGATACTGACTTAGAATGATGAAGCAACTTGACTGAGATCACATGACTAAAGAGATTGAATTCGGTCTTTCTGCTTCCAACTCCTATTTTCTTTCCTGCTTTCCAATAAAGCAACAGACTTGGTCTTCAAACTAGCAGTGCCAAAGGGTCTCTTTCCAGTTTCTGAATTTCTCAGTCCTCGTCACTTTTCCATACTTGCATAAGATCTTGCCTCTTATGATGTTTAAGAGTTTCTAACAAAAATGGATCCTTGTTGAGAAGGTCATAACTGGAGTCCATGTCTCCTGGCTCCTAAAGCAGAGCTCTTTCACAGTATTACCACTCCCTTTCTTCAGGCTAGAGACAATGGCAAACTATCTTCATAAGCTCTTCCCTCATTTACCCCCACTCTCCTTCCACTCCAGAGCCCCTTATCTTTCATTGCTGTACTTAGATTCAAAGACCGTGTCCCTCCTTGACATTTTGTTGAATGTTTGTTTGCTCTCTGTTTATTATGTTTCCCCAAAATAGAACACCCACCCTAGGATAAGAGAGACTTTGCTTCATTCTCTGCTGTCCCCTCAAGACTTAAAAGAGTATTGGGCCCTAATAAGCCCTCAATAAATATCTGTGGGATAAATGAATGAGGACACAGTCTTGGTCAGATGATCCCATTCCCTTGAACTCACTGGTGTTTTAAATTTATCAAAACCTCCTCTCTCTCCTTCACATACTATATACAAAGAGCTGTGGACAATCTAGAAGCAGTGTTTTTTTGTTTTATAAAAATGATTTAATACATCATTAATATAGTAATGTTTCATATTCAGGACATGTCTAGCCACAAGGTCCATCCTTTTGAAAGCTTAAGCCAATTTGTAATTAAATGCACTTCAGAAATATTGCTCTAATATATCATACCATATCATAGCACTCAAAAAATGTTTCTCCTCACCCTCTCAGTATAAAAAAAAAACCCCCAAACCCCAAACAAAAACTGTTCTATCATACGTCTTCAGCTTTTTGTAAACTCTTTCAAATATTCATTGATTTTAAACAGAATATATACATGTTACGTCATGTTAACCATATTAATAGGTCCAGATTTTCTAACTTTGAAAGATGTTGAGAAAATTTAAGCTTGCATGTTATCTTTTTTTATTCCCTGTGCTTTGTAGAGTGTTCAAGAATTAGAATTTAGACTACATTAAAAACTTTCTGAGGAATTAATATTTACAAAAATTGGAGTGTCAAAGTGTTAAGAAGAGACATTGGAGCTGGGAGCTGAAGGAAAAGTTGGGGAGACAGTATTTTTACACTTCTAATGTTAACCTAGGGAATCTTTCTTTGCACTTGGATAAAGCGGGAAAGCTTTCTCCTTATTTCACAATGCAACTGCATAAAAAGTGATCTTCCTTGCATGTGGATATGACTCAATCTCGAAGAGTTTTCTCAGCCAAGGTTATCAGCTTCTCTTACTTTTTCTTCAACAATAAAGGCTTTTGCTTTCTCTTTTCTCACCTCCCCAGGGTGAGCTTTTGCCATGTAATTTCTTCTGAAAGATCCAAATTCCCACTGACTCTTTTTACTTTAAAGTGTTTACTTAACAGCAAATGATCAATGTTGAGCCAAACAGGAAAGAAATCATATGTAGAGTTAAGTTTCTTTATATCTCTCAGCACATGTTCTCCTATTTTAAATGCTAACATGGCAAACTATGTTGGATAAGCATTCTGCGGTGTCCATGTGTTCATTATTTTGCAACAGAAAGTGCAGATACTCCATCCTTGAAAATTGCTTTCTGAGATTGGATACTGCACCATGTCTCCCAGCTCATATTTGTCCTTAATAAAGAGGTATTATAGGAAGAATTTGCTTGTTCTTGCTGGAGTAACTCTTTACTATAAAAATGGATTAAGATATATTGATATTTATTCTTTCAGGAAACACTGCTCTGGTGTGTGTGTATGTGTGTGTGTGTGTGTGTGTGTGTGTGTGTGTGTAGTATGCAACTATTTACCAGCTAGATTAACTTTTTCAGATAACGCTCCTTAAAAAAAAAAAAGAAAGAAAGAAAGTCAAGGGTTAAGGGTATGGCACCTCTAGGAAAGATCTGGATTTGAGTTTTGATTTGAGTTTATCAGCTTTGGGCAAGTACTGTGCTTGATTCCTCATCTACACAGTGGAGACAGGCAGAGTATCTATCTTAACATAGAATTAAGGGTTGAAGAGTTGATCCGTGTAAAGCACTCACCACAAAGCTCAGCTGATACATCCTTAGTTTGTGTTAACTACTACCATTTATTCAGTTGGTAAGTGAACGTACAGTGAGGCCACCCGGGGTTTAGAAAGGGATGGCCAATGGCTTATGGGCTTTAATGATTTAATATACTGTCCTTGGAAAAATTTTCTCTGACTCCCCAAATTAGGGTAGGCAACCACTTAAACTTTTAAGCATCTTTTACTAGATTTACCAGTTTTATTTGCATGATTAACCATTTAGGGTCTGTTAGGTGATGGAAGGGATCCTATGCATTTTGTTTACTGCTGCGTGTCCTGTACGTATTCCATAACCTAGAACAAAGTGGGCACTGAAAACTGCTGGGTGAATGAATGATGGATTCAGGAAAGAGTTATAAGGTTCTCATGTACCTGGCAGAGCTCCTTTGTAAATGAATGAATGAATGAATGAATGGAGAGATGATGGATGGATGAACTCTTCTAGTTTCATTTGACTTCTTTGGCTGCTCTTTGTCCGTGTCCTCTACTTGCTTTTTCTCATTCGGTCAGTGTCTAATTATGTGTGTGTTTATGTAATCTGCATATCCAATTCCATGTTAGGAGAACATATTGATTGGTTATATATGATTCTAGAATCTGCATTCTAGAATGGGAAATATTATCTTTGAGGTTTTAAAATAGGTTGCATCTCTATATTGTGCCAGGTGCTATCAAAAGTCCCCTTTGATGACGGATTCTACAAGCCCGCAGATACTTGAGGATCTCTGTGCAGTTGGTTTCAGTACATCAAGTCTGCTATAAAAATAGCACCTTATATGCACCTAGCGGAAAATTGGATGTAAGTGCCCCCTTCCAGGGGTGGTGGTAGTAGTGGTTTAGTGGCTAAGTCGTGTCCGACTCCTGCAATCCCGAGGACTGTAGCCTGCCAGGCTCCTCTGTCCATGAGATTCTTCAGTCAAGAATACTGGAGTAGGTTGCTATTTCCTTCTCCATCTTCCCAGGGTAACCCTCACTAAGTTCCTGTTGACTTTTGTCACACAGTAGCCCATTGTTGCTAGATCTGCTATTTTTTTTTTTCAAGAGAAGCTAGAAATCTACATTTCTGTGAGAAATTCTTTCCCTTAAAATATTATCAATGAATTCTTTCATTTTTATTAAAAAATAGTTCTAATGGCTTAATTCAGCTCCTGAGGAATCTGTTTGGACAATTGTGTCTGTGCAAATCAAAATCACTTACTGTTAAACGAAAAAAAATTAAAAGTTGCCTAAATAGTGTGAGAAAAGAGACTCCAAAAGATGTCTACCAAGAGTTGGTGGTTCAGCAGATATAAACACAGGTTTTATATTTCTACAGATCTAGGTTTCCAGTGTGACCTTGGACAAATTAACCTCTCTGAGATTGTTTCTACCGCTAATTTTTTTTCCGGGGGTTGATTTAACAGAGAGGAACATAAACTTCTATTTATACTTTGTAGAATGCTCAGTTTATTAAATGTACATACCTAACATACAAAACTTGAAAGATAAGATTGATCATTTAAAATTTATTATACATCCAGTTATTTAAACTCTCATAGAAAATACAAATCACAATTAAAATTTTAATGTGACAAGCTTTAGAACACTATAAATAACTTAAAGGGTAAAGAAAACAATTATAATGGTTACTAAACTCATTTCTGTAATTGAACTTTGTTCAGAATTATCAGTTCTTCTGATTTGTTTATTATTTCTATTTATATATATTCTTAAACACCTTTGTAGGGTTACAATAATGTTTAAGTTAATTTATAGATTATAGTAGAGTTTATATTGACTTGTTCCCAAGATTGCAAGCTTTTTAGTGGTTCCCTCTCCAAAACCCCAAAACAAAACAAACCTAATGCAAGCTGATATCTGATCTATGAATGGGGTGATTGCTTGTCCCAAATTAATTTGAACCTGAGCCACTGATTGTTTGGCACAGTCCTTTTTAAAACTATACTTTGTTATATTAATGGCATGATCTTAATTCTGTGTTTCCCCCACAGGTTTAGATATTTGCAACTTGTGTCTTTTCCCTAGAATGACGCGGTCTTTAAGTTTTGCAAGGCCAGCAAATTGATAATCATCAATTATCCTGCCAATAATTACACATTTTCCTATCCTAGCAACTTATCTAGCAACTTCCTAGCAACTTATCTATGTCTTATTAGTATCTTATTAAATATCAGTAGGGCCATCTAACTCTCTGGGGACATTTGGCTAACTGATCATCTCAAAATTGTCTGTTGAACCCTCTTTCTATTTTGATCATTGAGTATGACCGTTGACTTAACCTCATTTTACTTGGTTACCTGTGGCCATAATAGGTACTTCTTATTTACGGGTTTAGTTAAAAATACTCTTTTACTGATCCAGTATTCCTGTATCTACCCTTCTCTATTTAGACAGCAAGTACACATCTATACCTTATGAGCAGCTGTACAGGAGAACAAATGGAAGAAACAACACACCTACCTATCATTTTGCTTTTAATTATTATAACCAATTTAAAAGTAAATATATATATTTATAGCCATTCTTATTTTTGCTTTAGAACTACCTTGTAGTTTACTTTCTGTTAACTTTCCCCATTTGTTATTGGGGTAGAATCACGGTCTCTCATAGACTCAAATTTGTTCCATTTAGCCAAAATTATTTTTCTCTTTCTGATGCTCAATTTGCCTTAACTTGGTGGGTAAGAGTCTCTTTAAACTGACCGTTTGTCCTGATGGTCTCAAGAGCACCATCATTCCTGTTCCAGGCTTCTTGATATTATTACTGAGTTCCAAGGCAGGGGGCCAGTTACTCTCTGCAAAGACCAGGTTTCTTTTTAAGAGAAACTTACTAGAAGCTAACAGTTGGGCCCTAGAGATCCACATAAAGAAATGATGGAATCAAAAGGCTTCTGACACTGTTAAAAGAGAAAAAACAAACAAAACAAAACTAAGTTCTTATCATTTTTTCCAATTTAGTTATTATGTCACACATTCTTCCCTTAAATATAATTTTCTAACTAATTTTCCCCACATCAATCAATCAATAAATAAAGCAACTTCTACCATAAAAATCAAACCTCAAAAATCTCCTCAATCATACTGCAATTGTATAATCTCTGTTACAATCCTTCTATACTCCTACATTCAACTAGTCTGTAGTCACTTTGGGAATTCTTCCTCCCATGAAATAATAATATTTGTATATTTTGGTCTCTTCCCCCTGTACCTGACTACCTGACACAGAGCTTCTAGATCCCTTGGAATTTCCTGGGTGAGAAGAGCATCTTTTATTTGAATGAGGTGACTCTTGGTGGTCCCCTAGATGAGAGCTGGTCACCAGAAAGAGTAAGCCATGATTAGAAGCTTGCCATTCTACAGAGAGGTGAAAGGGGTTAGAAATGGAGTTACTGATGCTGCTGCTGCTAAGTCGCTTCAGTCGTCTCTGACTGTGTGTGAACCCATAGACGGCAGCCCATCAGGCCCCCCCATCCCTGGGATTCTCCAGGCAAGAACACTGGATTGGGTTGCCATTTCCTTCTCCAATGCATGAAAGTGAAAAGTGAAAGTGAAGTTGCTCAGTCGTGTCCGACTCCTAACGACCCCATGGACTGTAGCCTACCAGGTTCCTCCGTCCATGGGATTTTCCAGGCGATAGTACTGGAGTGTGTTGCCATTGACTTCTCCAGCCCAGAAATGGAGTTAGTAACTGATTATACCTATGTAATGAAGTCTCCATAAAAGCCCCCGAAGTATGCAGTTTGGAGAACTTTGATGTTGGTGAACATGTTCGTGTACAGGGATGGTGGTGATGATGTGCCCCAAATCCCCATACAAGCGCTTCACTCAGGATCCTTCCAGGCTTTGCTTTATGTACTTCTTCATCTAGCTATTCATTTGTATCCTTTAAAATATCCTTTGTACTAAGTCAGCAGTAGCAAATAAATTTTTCCTGAGTTCTGTGAACCAGTCTGGTGAATGACAGAACTCAAGGGTAGAGATTGTAGGAATCACTCATCTGTAGCCAAAGGGGACAGAAATATAAGTCATCTGGGGACCCAATACTTAGATTCCATCTGAAGAGGGAGATCTGCATCTGAAGTGGGGGGCAGTCTTGTGGGAATGAACCTGTAATCTGTGGGATCTGCCCTAAGTGCAGGCAGTTAGTGTCAGAATTAATTGGCATGGAAAGCCCACACACCTCCTCAGGAGTAGGCTTATAACATGGAGCTTGCAGAGTTATTGTGAGGAGTAAAGAAGTTCCCGCACAGGGCGTAACACAGAGCTCACACATTTGGCAAGTGGAAGCTATTATGATTAAGCATGCCTAACCCAGAGGCACGCTTAATGGTGAGGCAAGATGCCTCTTGCTTAGAAAGTAGAATTCATGTGTAAGCTGTAGAAGCTCGATTTAAAATGTACAGGTGATACACAGGAAAAAAAATAAAAAAACTTTTCAAATATGCCTTCTATCTCCTTTGTATTGCCAGTCCTCTATGTGACATTCTGTAGCTCTTTTAAATATTTTGTATTAACATTGAAATTACCCATCTGGGTGGTTTCTGAATCTGCCTGGGTATTAATAGTTGGTTCTGACCAGTTTCCATTTATGAAGGAGCTGTTAAATCATAAAGGATTGGATAGTTTGTCCTGAAACCATTAGGAAAAAGCAGATCTAAAGATAAGGTGACTCAGAAGTATTTGGAGCAGCCACAGTTGAAATCACAGGCAATTCTTTCTGTAGTTGTTTTTTAAATTCAAAAATTACCCTGGATGGCACTAGCAAAGATGAATCCCCATGCCCACTTCTTTTGTGGTACTGAAGAAGCTGATTTTGAAAGAGACCTCTCTCATTTTATTCATTAATCAGAAATAAATCAGTTTTTCCATATGTACCCATAAAATACCTACTACGTGACCAAAACCATCTGGAGCACACAGAGGCATAGTTACCAAGAGTCCTAGGTTTAAAACCTCTTCACTGTTACTAGAAAGAGCATTTGACTTAGAGTCAAAAGTCCTCATTTTAAACTCAGCTATGCAGAGAGGAGCCTGGCGGGCCACAGTCCATGGGGTCTCAAAGAGCCGGACATGACTGAGTGACTAACACATTATCTTACTCACCGTGCAACCTCATATGAATTGGCTTCCTTTTTTGGGCTCTGGATCCACCTCTACACACTGTTGAAGAAAACTAACCTAACTGGATTATCGTGAGGCTTACGTTTAATGAGGTAAGGTTTGTCAAAATGCTTTATACACTATAAACGTATAGGCAAATGTGTTACTAATGAAAAGTAGGCTCTGAGGCACATTGCTCTTATGACTTCGACATACATACCTATTAAATTTGCTATCTGCAAAGTAATAAATTATCACTGTCAAAAATTTATCATATTCACAAGGTACCTTACCAGTTCTGAGGAGAAAGAGATCATCCTTTAGAAGCTGGAGTGATCAGGTAGAGCTATATAGAGGAGATGGCATAAATTAGGCTTTGAAGAATTGCTAAGAATCTGGGAAGAAAACCAAGAAATCCTCAAACATTTCAGGACACAGTGAATAGACCCATCTGGCTGTAACAAAAGGCTCCTGAGAAGGGTAGAGAGGTGCAACTTTGGAAAGGTAAGAGCTAAATTTTGGAGAGTCTTGAATGCCTGGTTAAGGATTTTAGACTATCTGGTCAGCATGAGATTAGGGATGGTTTAATGATCCACATATCAACCTTAAACCATAAACCTCTTAAAAGAGATTTTGTCTGCTCTACCGTTCTCTTGTAGAATAACTGCTTTATGTGATGATGAAGTAAGATTTGCCTTGATGCTGTTTTCAATAACTTTCAAATAGTTCTTTCTGTGGACCTTAAAGATAATTCTGGGAAGGAGTTTTCTTTTCCTTGTTACAAAGGCAAAATTTCTGGATGAAATTTGAGCCCCGTGTGCCGGTTCTGTAAGCCCATCTCTTTATTCCTCTTTTCTTTTTTCAGACACATACGTTCATCTCTTTCCCACACCTTTCTGTTGACGTCCCCACGCTGCTCAGCACGCCGTCCTGTGTCTGGTAGTGTTCCGTCACTCCGTGAATGTAGATAGAGACCTCTCTGTCTTAACTGGTTGTATCCCCAGCCCCTGCTGCTGTTTCAGGCACGTAAGACGCTCTCAGGAGAAATTTGTTGAACAGATGAGGAAGGAGGCAAGAACAGAAATGAAGAAATGAAGGAAAGCAATAGATAATGACAGGTAGCATCATTTGAACAAGCAAATTGTACCCTCTTGCCTTGAACCACTTATAAGTTCAGTTCTTCATGATTGGGGTGCTAAAGAGCGAAATCAATAAGAAAGATTCATCTCACCAAATAACAGAATGTTTTGAGAAACACCTTGTAATAAAAGGTCAGTAGGGAATTTCTAATGGACTATATATTCCCAGCCATTTATCCTGGGTATTGACTTGGTATGATGTAATTTAAAAGGGCTTAGGGAGCTTAAAGCAGATTTAAAGGAACTCTGAGTACTGACATGAAAAATAGGAGTGCAGGTAACAGTTGCTGTGTCCGTCAGTTGCAGCTACATATTGACAAAATAAAGCCACAAGGCAATTCTGTTCTCTATTGCCTTCCAACTTTTGTCTTCCACCAAAGAGGAAGGCTTTATGTCTAAAATGTGGTGATATTTTTAGGAGAAAATGAGCGCACAAGTACAAGTAATAAATAACACTGATCTATTATTTAGAGGTATTAATAAGTTCTCCTGTGTATATATGGCTTTAAACAGGAAAAGATGTGGGGGAGGGTGCAGAAAATAGCAATCAAAGTTTAAATTGCAGTGACCTTTGCAATGCTACTCTCCTGTGGGACTGACTTTATTTGGGGGCAGGGGTTTCATTTAGCCAGAAAAAGTGAGATGTCACCAGTTTTTGCTTTACCATTAATATCTTCTAGAATGGCAGCATCGTTTGCAGTAGCCAAAATAATGTGTGGCTAACGAAATTTAATTTAAATGAATTAAAGCTACATAAAATTTCAAAGTTTATATTAAATTTTAAATTTATTCAGTGCCTCAATCACATTACCCCATTTCAAGAGCTTAGGAGATACATGTGGCTAGCAACAACGATGCTGCACAGAGAAAATACAGAACTTCCCATTGTCTCAGAACATCCTGCTGCATGGTGCCACTTTGGAACCAGCTTCATCTGTTTTTTTGACAACAACAAAGCTTTAGATATAACCATCAACAGCCAGTGTCATCTGACTTGGAACTCACAGTGTCTCTAGGTTTTTCTATTCACATTTTTTAAAGCTGCTTTCATTTTTATCATATGTAGAAGTAGTAGAGATTGTACTGAGCCTTTTGGGAAAGCTTGAGATGGTTTGGTAGGGAGCAGCAAAGAACAAGCTTCTATTAATCATGCTTAAAAATTTGTTCCTTGACACGCCAGAGGTTGAAAAATAAGGTTAACTAATTAAGAGGAGTGTAAAAAAGCTGGCTTCAAACTCAGCATTCAACAACCAAAGTTCATGGCATCTAGTCCCATCACTTTATGGCAAATAGATGGGGAAACAATGGAAACAGTGACAGACTTTATTTTCTTGGGCTCCAAAATCACTGCAGATGGTGACTGCAGCCATGAAATTAAAAGACACTTGCTTCTTAGAAGAAAAGCTATGACAAACCTAGACAGCACACTAAAAAGCAAAGACATTACTTTGCCAACAAAGGTCCATGGAGTCAAACTTATGGTTTTTCCAGTAGTCATGTATGGACGTGATAGTTGGACCATGAAGACGGCTGAATGCTGAAGAATTGATTCTTTTGAGCTGTGGTTTTAGAGACGACTCTGGAGAGGCCCTTGGACTGCAAGGAGATCAAACCAGTCAATCCTAAAGGAAATCAATCCTGACTATTCATTAGAAGGAGTGGTGCTGAAGCTGAAGCTCCAATAATTTAGCCACCAGATGCAAAAACCTGACTCGTTGGAAAAGACCCTGATGTTGAGAAGGGGACAACAGATGGTTGGGTGGCATCACTGGCTCAGTGGACATGAGTTTGAGCAAGCTCCAGGAGATGGTGAAGGACAGGGAAGCCTGGTATGCTGCAGTCCATGGGATGGCAGAGTCAGACACAACTGAGCAATGGAACAACAAAAAATTACACATGTCTTCAAAACTCCCAGTATAACATTTTCCAAAATGCACTTTAAGAGTCCTCCAAGAGAGAGCCCGAGACAAAGCATGGCTCTCTGTCAGTTACCAATGGGAAATGCTTCAGGCCCTTTTCCATACAGCAGTCAAAGTGAGCTTGTAAAATTCTAAAGATATTTTCCTTCTTCTTAAAACAAAAATAAGCTTCAGATGCTTCTTTTTGCCTTTTAATATCCAAAGTCCCTACTGGGAAGTCCAAGGTCATGCATGTGGAGCCCACTCTTACCATCGCACCTTTGTCTGCTGTCTTTCTCCCCTTCTCTCTTGATCCAGACACAGTGGTTTTCATAGTCTGCTCGATGGCCATATTCTTTGCAGGGCAATGTTTTTGCACATGCTGTTCCTCTTACCTGAAATGCTTTTCTCCTCCCCTTCCGTCTGACAAGCTTCTTCTAATAACCTAGTTCTTAACATGTCTTCTTTGGAGGGGGCTCATGTGACACCTCCTGAGTCCCCAGAGCTTCCCTGTCTCACAGGGCTCTGTCTTTCCCCTTGGCCATCCGCTTTACAATTCAGATTTATATATTGGCTTATTAATCTGTTTATTTTCTGTTGCCTGCATTAAACTGTAAGCTATACAAGTGTAGATGCCATGGCTGTTTTATTTATCAATGGTTAATACCCACTGTGCTGAAGCCAATTTGAATTGGCTGGAAAGGGCTGATGGTGTGCATTTCAACCTTACTCCAAGTTCAATGATGTCATTTTGATAGCTTGAAATCAACCATGTGGGAATCTATACATTATAGAGATTGGCAAACACTTCAAGTTGGAGGGTCTGATTTCTTATTCCTTAGAGAGCTGGCTTTTAAAAATTTACCAGAATACCTCTGTTAGCTTGTTGTATGGCATATGCTAGTATTGTTAAACAAATGACTTATTGTCTCCTGGACATACCTACCAATAGGTTAACGCTTTGAGAAGTTCTGCAAATTGAATTCATACATAACCTGATATTCTGAAGCATATATGGTCAAGGGACACCTTTTCAACTAAGTTTTTTGAATATAACTCAGAAGTGGCATATCTTTCTCTTTCTCTTTTGCCTTTCACTTCTCTTCTTTTCTCAGCTATTTGTAAGGCCTCCTCAAAAAACCACTTTGCCTTCTTGCATTTCTTTTTCTTGGGAGATGGTTAGATAACATCACTGACTCAACAGACATGAGTTTGAGCAAACTCCAGGGGACAGTGAAGGACACGGAAGCCTGGCATGCTGCAGTCCATGGGGTCGCAAAGAGTTGGACACAGCTTAGTGAATGAACAACAACCGAAGTAGTGTGAAACACATTTTGAAAAATGCTGTCCTAAAACATTAGGTAACATGCCCTAGCTTGGCTTCCCCACTGTATAAAAACTCCTAACACACAAGATTCCACAGCATCCTTTCTAAGAAACCGAGTCTCACAATCACTGCGTGTTACTGTTGTGCCTACTACGTAGAGCTCAGTGCTAGCAAAAGCAGTAATCTTATTCAGTAGGGAACTCTTAGAGGTGGCTACTTATACAACCTATAAACATGGATTAGCTATTTACTGTGTGTAGAAATTGTACAGAAGTAAGTAGCATTCAAGAAAAGTAACAACAACAAACAAATAGCAACTGGTAAAAAATCAGCTGGTAAAGAATCGACCTGCAATGTGGGAGACACAGTTTCAATTCCTAGGTTGGGAAGATCTCGTGGAGAACGGATGGGCTACCCACTCCAGTATTCTTGGGCTTCCCTGGTGGCTCAGATGGTAAAGAATCTGCCTGCAATGGAGGAGACCTGAGTTGGATCCCTGAGTTGGGAAGATCTTCTGGAGAAGGGCATGGCAACCCACTTTAGTGTTCTTGCCTGGAGAGTTCCATGGACAGAGGAGCCTGGTGGGCTGCAGCCCATGCGGTCACAAAGAGTTGGACATGACTGGGCAACTAAGCGTAGCACAGCATAGAGTGCAGCCAAATCATCAACCCGTCCTACAGAGACTTTACGGGGCCTGGTCCTGCCTATGTCTGTGGCATGATTCTCCTGTGACCATCACTCTGTATTCCAGATCACTCCAGCCTCGGTTTGATCCCTGAATAATGATATGCTTCCTTCTCCTCCAGGACTTCCCTGTTTAAAATACTTTCCACCCCTACACCTTTGTCTAGTTAACCTCTACTTGTCCTTTTGGCCTCAGCTTGACCATCATTTCTCTAGGAAAGCCTTTCATTACCACTTCCCTGATTATAGCCATACTAGGTTACTTTGTTTTAATCACTAATACAATTTCATTTTAAAAATTTCAGAACAGTTACATCAGTTTGTAACTGCACATGTATTAGTATGATCAGTTATAATCTGCTATTCGCACTATACCATATGCTTCCTAAGAATAGAGACTTATGTGTGTCATGTAGCCCCAGAACCTGACACCATAACTGACACTTGCTGCTGCTGCTGCTGCTAAGTCGCTTCAGTCGTGTCCGACTCTGTGCGACCCCATAGACGGCAGCCCACCAGGCTCCCCCATCCCTGGGATTCTCCAGGCAAGAACACTGGAGTGGGTTGCCATTTCCTTCTCCAATGTATGAAAATGAAAAGTGAAAGTAAAGTTGCTCAGTCGTGTCCGACTCTTAGCGACCCCATGGACTGCAGCCCATCAGGCTCCTCCGTCCATGGGATTTTCCAGGCAAGAGTACTGGAGTGGGTGCCATTGCCTTCTCCGAATTGACACTTAGTACTGGCTAAATGAATGAATGAGTGGATGAATGAATTAAAGGCAATTGATCAAAACCACAAGTACCATAAAACAAAGTGAGAGGGCTGATACTTTGGATAGTAGATAAAGTTTTCAAAGTTATCTTTTCAGATTAATAAAACAGGTCTAAAAGTAACAGGACAAAATTTAGGATGGAGAATATGACAAAGAAGTGAGGTGGTACCGTGGAGCAGATGGAAAGGGAGTGAGTTTTAATTAACCGTAGGTTTAATGTGGTCTCAGAATAGTGTGGCAGAAAAGCTGATGCAGCCTCCAACTGCAGTAATTGGAATGCATATTCTTCACACAAGAGATAATTGTTTCCCTCTCCTCTGCATTCCCCCAATTACTCATAGAAGATTGTGCCCAAGTCTGAAGAAAAAATATATTTATAAAAAAGAAGCATGTTTAGAGGATGGCCAGAATGATGTGGGAGACTCAAAATGATGTTGTGAGAGGATGCTTCAGGGGTTAGCAGTGCTTATCTAGGAGAAAAAAAAGTGTGTCAGAGTTCATGTTAGTTGTCTGAAAATCTGTGATTGTTGTGAATATTTTAAGAAAATAAATTGCAAAAGTGGATAAAAAAATAAAACAATTCTGTTTTTTCCCTTTAAACAATAGAAAAAATATTGAGATTTCGATCAAAAATACATTCGGAAATATACATGGAAAGGAACAAAGACTATTTTGAGAGATGCAGACAAGTCAGCCATTAGGAAGAACTGTTTAATAATAATTAAGGACATTCTGTAACGAAATGGGCTGCCTTATGAAAATAGTGAGTTACTTTTTAGAGGAAGCAAGCAAAGCCAATCATGCAGCCTTGTTTGTCACTGGGAATTCACACATCTGTTAAGAGTATGGCTGGGTTGCCTCAGAAATTCAATGAGGAAATAAAGAAAACAGTTGATCTAAGATAGCTACTTTTTAAAAGTGGAGATTAAAAATGAATTGTTGACTTTGGAGATGACCAAAATGTCTTTCAATAGGTGAATGAATAAATAAACTGTGGCATAATACATCCAGATAATGGAATATTATTCAACACTATAATGAAATGAGCTATCAAGTCATGAAAGAATGTGAAGGAAACATACATAGATGCATATTGCTAAGTGGAAGAAGTCAGTGTGAAAAGGCTACTATTATATGAGTCCAACTACATGACATTCTGGACAAGGCAAAACTATAAGACAGTAAAAAGATCAGTGGTTGTCTGAGGGATGAAGAATGGGAGGGATGAATAGATAGAGCACAGATTTTTAGTACAGTGAAAGTATTTTGTATGACACTATAGTGCTGGATCCATTTGTCAAAACCCATAGAATATATAATACCAAGAGCAAGTTCTAATGTAAACTTTGGGTGATAATCATGTGTCAGTATAGGTTCATTGATTGCAATGAATGTAGCACTCTGGAGGGGGATGGGTGAGAAAGGTCATGCATGTGGCAGGGTTTGGAGTACCTTGGAACTCTGAATTTCCTGCTCACTTTTGATGTGAACCTAAAACTGCATGAACCTAAAAGTGCTCTAAGAAACAAAGCCTTAAAAAAATAAGTTGTTACACCAATTCATAGAATTGTGGATCTGTCATCTTTTGTTTTTCAATGTAAGGAAGTCTTCAAACTTTTATTTTCAAACTTTAACCATGCCTCCATTTTTATCAAAAAAGTTTGTTGTAGTTTTACTGAAAAGGTAGAAGCATTTTTCTTCTTGAGTATTGGTTGTTTTTGTTCAGTCTCCCAGGTGTGTCCAACTCTTTGCGACCCCATGGACTGCAACACGCCAAGCCTCCCGGTACCTCCCTCACCATCTCCCGAAGTTGCCCAAATTCATGTCCATTTCATCAGTGATGCCATCTAGCCATCTCATCCTCTCATGCCCTCTTCTCCTTCTGCCCTCCATCCTTCCCAGTATTGGTACCAAAATCAATTAAACTTTTTCCCCCATGTATCACTTAGTCAATAATCTAAATTTAGTCACAAGAATGATTTAGGTTTATCTGATAATATATGCAAAATCTATTGTCCTGAATGATATAGTAGTTTGGGTTGGAAAGATCCCCTGGAGAAGGGAAAGGCTACCCACTCCAGTATTCTGCCCTGGAGAATTCCATGGACTGTACAAACCATGGGGTGGCAAAGAGTCAGACAGAGCGACTTTCACTATCATTTTGCTATTCAGACAATGAAAAAGGGGGACACTAGAAGAGTCTAAGACTTCAACATGTTTTTCTTCCTTCTTTAGTTAATTGAAACAGAGAATTGAACCCACAAGGGAAATGTTAGGACTTTGAGCAATGAAGTAGAATGCTTGCTTCTCCCTGGTTACCAATATAATTCAGATTCTAGAACATTGATTTGGGAACTCCAAAAGGATATTTGCTTTTGAGTTTCATTGATTCTGAAATCCCTATTCTCCCAGTAACCTGTGGTCTGCGTGTAGCAAATGGGACTGTTGGGTTTCTGAGGTGTGCCTTGACACGAGAACAGTGCATGTACTCTGGCATGAAACAAAGCAGCCCTTTGATTTTTATCAACTAAAGGATTTTAAAACTTAAGATATACATACTTTTTTTTCTTTTTCTTTTTTCTTAGAAACAGTAGTGAGAATTCTGAGGTTTTTACTATCAGATTTTAATTCCAGTCTTCCCTAGGTCATTTTCATTTTCTGTGCTTGTTTGATGTTTAGCTGCGACCGTTCATATAGGAAAGGAAAAGTGGTACCAAGAAGTCCCTCGCTTAGAGCCAGAATTTTGACTCAAACTCTGAGAGTACCACCCCCCATCACTGCCCACCCCTTCAGACCAGAGGAAGATCACTCAGGTGTTCGTACTGCCCTGCAGAGAAATGATGCCTGAGTTTTCTAATGTTTGGTAAGAAAATGGGGTCATAAGTGAATGTCTTTATTAAAGAGAGCTGGGAAGTGACATGTCGCAAGAATAGAAAGTACTGAGAGTACCTGAAGGGACTGATCTGAGACCTGGGGATCAGGCCTTCTGGAGGCCAAGGAAATCAACCTTCTGTGGGAAAACGTCATGTTGTGATTTTTTTTTTTTTTATGGTTCCTTCCATTGAGGAAGTGAAATGTTCCTTGCTTTTTCTTTTTAGCCACCTTCTTTGCTCTTTCTCCCTGCATACTGAATGGAGTACAAGTAAACTATGGATTACAGAATTCTGAGTTTTCATGGAAGTATCACTTGGAGGTTCCCTAGGATGGATGAAAGAGGCCAGGCAAAGTCAGAGCCCTACTCATGCACAGACTCAGCACAACCCAGATCTTCAGCTTCATCTTTCCCATTTCTCTTTCTCTGTATGTTCTGTGGTTCCCAATATTCCAAGGTTCCCTCACATGCACTCATGTGTAGGGCTTGCCACCCAATCTTCTCTCCATCATTGGCCTACTAGCTCTGCTCTCCTTACTTCAGCAAACCTTCTCTGGCGCCTCCTCAGCTTGTCTGGCCCTGCCATAACATTCTGTGCATGATTATCCTTGAATTTCCCACAGTTTTTTAGAAACTGTCTAAAAATGGACTGAAACACGTCTCTCATAGCAGACACTGAGCTCCTTCTGTGTAGAAACTGATTTACGTTTTTATCCCTAGTGTGTACAACTGACTGGAATATAGTCGATGGTAAAGAAATCATTTATTTTGAATGAATTAATAAATAATGCACTTGTTTTCTAGATATATCTTTCCTAGAACTTGGGTCTCTTCTGGAATGTAATAATTTATGCATATCTTTATTGAGTATGTGCTAAACTCTGGGGTTAGTGAACACAGCAGACACTGATGCTTTCCTTTCCCCTCCATTACATCCATGAACTCTCTTCATGGAAACAGATAAAATACCTCCTCTCAGGTTCACTTAATCATTATTTATAGTAAATGGTTAGATAGATTGTAGGGCTTAGACTGGTAAAGCTCTACCATTATTGATTAATTCCAAACTGAGTGCACTGAGAAGGCGTCTACATTTCTTTATGGAGGACACAGCATTGATTTCCAAACTCACCTGCTGCAGACCTAGGACTCCTCAGCGGGCTCAGGGGTAGGCCGGAGAACAAGGAGGGGAGACCCAGACTGAGAAGTTTAGTCCCCCTCCAGCTAGTACTCCATTTTCAGTTTCTTTTTTTTTTTAACATTCATTCTCCCATAAAACTTCCTTTGAAGAATGAATTTGCTGCCTAAGAAAATTTGCAAGCCATTGGTATTGTTTGTGAGAAGGGAGGTCAAAGAAAGAAAATCATATGCCCACACTCTTTTTATTTTATTTTTTTTAACTATGGTAAAAAAAAAAAAACAATAAAAAAAATGCCATCTTTACCATTTTTAAGTGCACAGTAAAGTGGTGTTTATTATATGTATTTTGTTGGGTAAAGATTTCTAGAACTTTTTCATCTTGCAAAACTATATTCTTTTAAATACAGTAACATTGAAGTAGCATAACATTTTGCCATTGATTGCTCATTTCATCCTGTTTTTAAATCAATTTCTCTTCCTCTGGTCAATTTACCATGCTAGCAGGACAAAAGGTATCTATTTCCCCTCTCCTATTTTCCTCATGAAGAGGACATATTAGCATACTAAGCTATGACTCTTCATTTGTGAATACCATGTCTTGGCTTTATTTATGTAATGAAAACTTCTAAGGACTGGGATGTAATATGGATCACCTAGTTCAACCCTCTTATTTGACAGATGAGAAAATAGGTTCAAAGAAGCTAAGTGACTTGCTCACAGTCACAGAATGAGGTGATAGTAGCACATGGACTAGTTTTCTTATCACCTTATCCAGAGTCTTCTGCCTACTTAATTAGGTTCATTTAAAAATCAAATGTTAGTGGATTATCTGCAGTCTTTTACACTGAATCCCTTGCTGTGGGCACACACACACCATTTCTTTTTGCAAGGATTGTTGGTGGGGAGGAAGGAGAGTATTAATCATGGGATGTGTCTATTGCTACCTGCTATAAATATATGCCAGATACTAATCAGTGACTTTACTTGGGCCATCTAACATTTTCTTTTTAATTTTTGAAAATGTATTTTAAAAAATTGTAGTAAAGTACACATGGCATAAAAAGTACCATCTTAACTATTTTTTTTTTTTTCCAGTGGGTTTTGTCATACATTGATATGAATCAGCCATGGATTTACATGTATTCCCAATCCCGATCCCCCCTCCCACCTCCCTCTCCACCCGATTCCTCTGGGTCTTCCCAGTGCACCAGGCCGGATCACTTGTCTCGTGCATCCCACATGGGCTGGTGATCTGTTTCACCATAGATAGCATACATGCTGATCTTTTGAAATATCCCACCCTCACATTCTCCCACAAAGTTCAAAAGTCTGTTCTGTATTTCTGTGTCTCTTTTTCTGTTCTGCATATAGGGTTATCGTTATCACCTTTCTAAATTCCATATACATGTGTCAGTATGCTGTAATGTTCTTTATCTTTCTGGCTTACTTCACGCTGTATAATGGGCTCCAGCTTCATCCATCTCATTAGGACTGGTTCAAATGAATTCTTTTTAATGGCTGAGTAATATTCCATGGTGTATATGTACCACAGCTTCCTTATCCATTCATCTGCTGATGGGCATCTAGGTTGCTTCCATGTCCTGGCTATTATAAACAGTGCTGCGATGAACATTGGGGTGCACGTGTCTCTTTCAGATCTGGTTTCCTCAGTGTGTATGCCCAGAAGTGGGATTGCTGGGTCATATGGCAGTTCTATTTCCAGTTTTTTAAGAAATCTCCACACTGTTTTCCATAGCGGCTGTACTAGTTTGCATTCCCACCAACAGTGTAAGAGGGTTCCCTTTTCTCCACACCCTCTCCAGCATTTATTGCTTGTAGACTTTTGGATAGCAGCCATCCTGACTGGCGTGTAATGGTACCTCATTGTGGTTTTGATTTGCATTTCTCTAATAATGAGTGATGTTGAGCATCTTTTCATGTGTTTGTTAGCCATCTGTATGTCTTCTTTGGAGAAATGTCTGTTTAGTTCTTTGGCCCATTTTTTGATTGGGTCATTTGTTTTTCTGGAATTGAGCTTCAGGAGTTGCTTGTATATTTTTGAGATTAATCCTTTGTCTGTTTCTTCATTTGCTATTATTTTCTCCCAATCTGAGGGCTGTCTTTTCACCTTACTTATAGTTTCCTTTGTAGTGCAAAAGCTTTTAAGTTTCATTAGGTCCCATTTGTTTAGTTTTGCTTTTATTTCCAATATTCTGGGAGGTGGGTCATAGAGGATCTTGCTGTGATTTATGTCGGAGAGTGTTTTGCCTATGTTCTCCTCTAGGAGTTTTATAGTTTCTGGTCTTACATTTAGATCTTTAATCCATTTTGAGTTCATTTTGGTGTATGGTGTTAGAAAGTGTTCTAGTTTCATTCTTTTACAAGTGGTTGACCAGTTTTCCCAGCACCACTTGTTAAAGAGGTTGTCTTTTTTCCATTGTATATCCTTGCCTCCTTTGTCAAAGATAAGGTGTCCATAGGTTCGTGGATTTATCTCTGGGCTTTCTATTCTGTTCCATTGATCTATATTTCTGTCTTTGTGCCAGTACCAAACTAGACCAAAGAATTTCACAATTTGTATGGAAATACAAAAAACCTCGAATAGCCAAAAAACTATTTTTTTTTTAAGAGTACAATTCAGTGGCATTAAGTATATTCACATTGTCGTGTAGTCTTCACCACCATCCATCTCCACTCTTTTCATCTTGAAAAAGTGAAACTCTATTCCCATTGAATAATAACTCCCACACCCCCTCCCACCCCCCCACCCCCCACCTCTGGCAACCACCATTCTACCTCCTGTCTTTAGGAATTTGATTATCCATATGGAATAGTATAAGTGGAGTCATGCAGTATTTGTCTTTCTGTGATTGGCTTATTTCACTTCATATGATGTCCTCAACTTTCGTCCATGTTGTAGCATGTGTCAAAATGTCCTTCTTTTAAACACTGAATAATATTCCATTAGAGGTGCAGACCACGTTTTGTTTATCCATTATCCATCAGTGGTTAGGCTGTCTTACTTTTGAGAGAATGTTATTATCCCCATTTCATGGATGATGAAACCAGAAATAAAAAATGTTCAGTAACTTCCCCCTGGTCCCGAAAGAGTCATTAGCAGTAGCATTACAAGGTGAGCACAGATATACTTGAACCTAAAAGTCATGCTCTTTTCAGTGTTGTGAGGCAGTCTCCCAGTATCTGCAATATATTTAACATATATCAGCATTGTTAGGGGAATGGAAGTCCTTAATATTACATTTTAGAGCCTTTATTTCTCATATTTTAGAGATAATCTAGAAGATTTACTAACCTTTTCAAAATTGATTAGAGTTTTAACCTTTAAGGTTTATTTACTTGCCAGGAGTAAGGTATTTATTCAAAGTGATTTTATCATAGTTTGAATAGATAGCATTATTCAAATAAAAAGTAAATTTTTTTGTAAACACATTGGTAAAATATGAGATGTCAAAATCAACTCATACTGTTATGAAAAATCATTATGGCCTTTAGAGTTGGAGGAGAATATTATCAGCGTGGGCTTCTCCTCTGTAAAGCAAAGTGAAACAAACTGAGCTTTAAGGATCTATATCCCCACTTTGATGATAATAATAGCTAACATTTCCTGCCTTCCAGCTATATGCCAGGCATTATGCATATAGTAGATACGTTTTACATACATTATATCATTTCATCCTCTCAGCAGCCCTGGGAGGTCAGTATTCATCGCATCCTCATTCTGTGAAGGGGAAATGAGTGTAGAAGGGAGATTAGGTAACTGTTATGGGTTGAAATGTGTCCCCTTCCATCTCGGCCAAACATATGTTAAGGTCCTAATTATTAGTGTCTCAGAATGAGACCTTATTTGGAAATAAGGTCTTTGCAGAGCTAAGCAAGCTACAATGAGGTCATTAGTGTGGGGCCTAATTCAGTATGACAAGTGTCCTTATAAAAAGGGAAAATTTAGACACAGAGATCAACAAACACAGAGGGGAGGTGGCCATGTGACTGGAGTGATGCATCTACAGACCACAGAATCCCGAGGATCATCAGCAAACACAAACAGCTAGGAGATGCCAAAAAGGATTCTCCCTTAGAGACAGCAGACAGATCATGGCCCTGAAGGCACCTTGATTTCAGACTTCTAGCCTCTAGTACTGTCAGACAATAAATTTGTATTTAATCCACCCAGGTAGATACTTCGTTCAACAACTCTGGAAACTAATACAGTAAGTTTTCTAGGTCAAACCAACAGTAAATAATGAAGCTAGTATTTGGACGTAGGCACCTACTAAGAGCTCAACAGATATTATCTGCTATTACTATTTATAATATTAGCCATACTATTTAATGTTATAATATTAATAATAAAACTTAGGGCTCTTGTTGTTTCCTTTCTCATAAGACTCTATTGTTATCCATCTACTATGCTTCATTTGGGGCTTCCCTGGTAGCTCAGCTGGTAAAGAATCTGCATTGCAGCAGACCTGGATTCAATCCCTGGGTTGGAAAGATGCCCTGGAGATGGGAAAGGCTATCCATTCACTCCAGTATTCTTGCCTGGAGAATCCCCATGGACAGAGGAGCCTGATAGGCTACAGTCCTTGGGGTTTCAAAGAGTCGGACACAACTAAGGACTAAGCTCAGCACAGCACATGCTTCAACTGGGGCTTGCTTGTCACAGATTCAAAAACCTATCAATCTCACTCAAAGCTGAGTATGATATCAGATATCTCTATGTGAGCAGCTGGCCAAGTTCAGAAACCAGTTAGTACCCACTTAAAGGAAATGTGCCCTTAACAATCTGTGTGAGACATGTTTGAAACTCTGTTAGAGAAAATTCATGAAAATATCACTAAATTTAGGCCTTGTGCATAATACTGGCCTGAACCTGAAGCCCTACATCGTCAGCAAATGAAGACAGCAGATTGTTGGAAGTCCTGTGTTTTGATGAGGATTTATCTGAAGAGGATTATTATAGCTCTCAACTCTGCACTAATGTCTAGCTTCTGAACATGCATCCACGGAAACATAATTCAACTTCTTAATTTTCCAGCCCTGCAGATAATTGGTTCCATAGAGACACAAACACTCATGCTCTCAACACATGCGTCAGTGATGTTGCTTACCAGTAATCAGAGGATCAGCTTCCTTTGAAGTTCAAAAATGTGTGTGTAGAGGGAATTTGGGGTAGAAAGAGAATCATTTCTGGGTCCTTTATCATAATTAAACTGGATTATGATTTTTTTTTTAGGGTGAAACAAATTTAGCAGAGCTAGACCCAAATTTTTCACTGACTCCCTGCTCTGCATCTCAGCTGAGGTCTCCTGTGGTTTGCCATGCTAAAGAGTACACTGGAATTTAGTGGAAAACAAAGCATGCAGTTTCTCTAGTTTCATAAATTATCCTCACTCTCATCTTTGGGGGAATTATGAATAGCTAAGTTGGGGTAGAACTGGCTCTGTGGATAAAGTCACACAGGAGGTATGATTTATGGAGATATGATTTCTGATTTAGCTTCTGCTTCTGGCTTGCTTTGACCCTCTGGGAAGTCACATTGTCCCCATGGCTTTGGTTGGGTTGCTTGTAAATACCAGAAACACATAGCCCAGCACTGTAAGACAAAATTGCTGGGAGGGGTACTCTGATTGATTAGAAATATGGTGGTCTTCAAAAATGAAGAGCACTGTTATTATGGAATCCTGTCTCTATGTAGAATTTGTTTGCATGACACAGTGCATCAGGTTCTTAGAAAAGTTAGGGAGAAGAATGTGATGGCTAATACCAGGAAATGATCTATACCTTCTTTCTCGTGCTCGCTCAGTCATGTCAGACTCTTTGCAACTGTATGCACCCTAGTCCACCAGGCTTTTCTGTCCATGGAATTTCCCAGGCAAGAATACTGGAGTGGGTTGCAACTTCCTTCTCCAGGGCATCTTTTCAACCCGGGGACTGAACTTGCGCCTCCAGCATTGAGAGGCAGAGTCTTTAGGAAGTCCCCATCTCCTTTCTCACTTAGCCTTTTGTCATAGCTCTGAAGTAAAAATAATCCCCCAAATCTTCATCACATTCCAGGTATGCCAAGTGGTGCTGGCTGTCTCCCAAGGTTGAAAGAGTCAGGACCAAGCAGTTTTAAGGAACCTGCCACAGTCAGCTCAGACCTGTGCTCTGTCTCTGAGTTGTGAGATCCATTCTTTTAGTCTGACCCAAACTCCAGCTGAGACTGTTTTTCCCCTGCAGTTTAGACACTATGAATTTTACATTATTTTGTTTTGCTCCTTCTTGTTTTGGTATTTGATAATAATTCTACTGTTCTGTTACCTTGGAATTCCACCTCTGACATTTACTTCTTGCTTGAGAAATTTAGGTCCAAAAAAGCAGATCTCATAGTCATTGTGAACTGTAGCTCTAGATGACGGGTCCATTATATAATCAAGGTTTCCAGTGCTTGGCCCCATCTTGGTCTTGGTGCCAGAGAAATTCACCAAAGGCAGAGCAAAAGATTGATTTACCTAATCCTATTAGAGAAGAGCTATAACAGTTGCCTTCTAAATCATGCACACTGTTTCCAGATTAATCATAAAACCTCAGTTATACCCCCTTGCCACCTCCAGAAACCTTCAGTGACTTTCCTATTATATCAAGTGGCTTTCACTGTAAGCCATTCAAAACTTAGTGGACTAAAGCAGTCAATATTTATTACTTTTAGCAATTTGGTGGGTTGTTTTTCTGGTCTGGGTTGGCTCCACTGGGCTGGAATGTCTAAAGATGGCTTCAGTCACGTATCTGGATGTGAGTAGGCTGGTGGGTCTAGGAGTCTTACCTGGCATAGCTGGTCTGAAGTGCGCCTGTCTCAAGGCTTATTAAGACTTGGCTTGTACCACACTTGCTAATGTCCACCTAGTCAAGCCCAGAATCAAAAGAGGGATCCAAGAAGCTGTAAATTGTCGCAGGGGGTCATTGCTACAACACCCTTTAATGAGGTCCACACTCCTTACCGGGGCTTCCTTGGTGTCTCAATGGTAAAGAAGCAACCTGCCAAAGCAGGAGACTCGGGTTCGATCCCTGGATTGGGAAGACCCCCTGGAGAAGGAAATGGCAACCCACTCCAGTATTCTTGCCTGGGGAATTCCGTGGACAGAGGAGCCTGGTGGGCTACAGTTCACAGGATCACAAAGAGTCAAACTCGACCTAGGGGCCAAACAACACTCCTTAATATGGTACTGCTTCTGAACACAATCTAGCATTCCAACACCATGCCACACTCAGGCTCTAGCCAAACTGAACTTGCTGTTTCTAGCAGCTGCCACACTTTCTGCTCTCCATGCCGTTATGTTGCACTTGCCTCTGTTAGAATCCCTTTCCTCCACTTGCAACTCAGCTAAATTCATCACAGAATAAAGTTTTTTAGCCTCTATGATATGTAAGCAATCTGCTATGCTGAGACCCAATCTTGCAGAATCTCAGCTACAAATCCTGTATAGTTTTCTAGGGCTACTATAACAAAGTACCAGTAACTGAGTGGTGTGACAACAGAAATGTTTTTATCCTCACAGTGTTGGAAGCTAGAAGTCAGAGATCAAAGTGTCAATAAGATTGGCTCCTTCTGAAGTTCATGAGGGAAGAATATGTTCCAGGCCTCTTTCCTTTGCTTATAGGTGGCTGTCTTTTCCCTGTGTCTTCACGTGGTCTTGTCTTCTGTAACTGTCTGAGTTTAAATTTCCTTGTCTTCTAAGCACATCTGTCATAATAGATTAGACTGATGATAGATTAGATTTTAACTTAATCACCTCTTTAAATACTCTATCACCAAATCCAATCACACTCTGAGGTACTGGGCGTTAGGACTTCATGTATGAATTTCTTGGGGGATACACTTCTGCACATAACATAGCCTTAAGTACCCCCATTCAGTTGCTATCTCTTCTTCAAAACCTTTATAATAACTCCTATTGTTGTTCAGTTGCTCAGTTGTGTCCAACTGTTAGCGACACCTTGGAGGCAGCATGCCAGCTCCTCTATCCCCCACTATCTCCCGAAGTTTGCTCAAATTCATGTCTATTGAGTCAGTGTCGCTGTGTAATCATCTCATCCTCTGCCACCCTGTTCTCCTTTTACCTTCAAATAACTCCTAGATAAAAATAAATTTTATCTCCCTTTGACCTCCCTTGCTAATTTAATTGCCTCTTTTATGATTCTGATCAGTTACTGTCTTGTGTTACAGTTGTCAATATCTGTGTCTATTTCTGCCATTCGTTCATTTAGTATTTACCAAGCACCACCCATGTGTCAGGCATTGCACCAAAGGCCAGGTAACAGAGGAGCAGCAGACACTGCTGGTGCCCTGTGCATGACTTCTGGCTTCCATTGCTGCAGTCCATCTGATGCTGTCATACGAAGCTCCATAACTCTCTGCCCCAGGGTTTTCTACCCGGCGCCCAGAGCAGGAGAGAGTGCCAGGGAATTAATGCCCCTTGGGAGAAGCCCTCATTCAGTGGTGGACTAGTGTTAGTGCATAAATAGCCCAGTTTCCTCATCTGCTTAGCCCTTCCCTTCATCCAAAGGTTGTTGGTGGATGAGCACCCCAATCCCACCCCTTGAGATGTGGGACATGGAGGTGTGACTTCCTAGAGTTTCCTAATAGGATGGAACCTCAGCTGCCCTTGTCAGTTCCTGGTTAGATGATACACGTTCTCATTATCAGCTCCTTCCCCCATTCTTGCCTTATTTTCCTATTTTCCTCCTTTGCTACCCGTGCTTCCTGGGATTAGCTTCAAATGAACTACTTGCTCTCAAATACTTGTCTAAGGGATGACTTTTAGGGGAACTCAGCCTACATCAAGTGGTAAGCAGAGAGGCTGTGGTTTCTACTCTTATATACCTGATTCATTACTCACGGGAATACAGACAAAAGAATAGGGAATTGCATTACAGTATGATAACAGCTAACATTTATTGTGTAGTCTCAAAACAATTCTAATACAAATAAGAAGTGTTATTATTCTCATTTTACATATAAGGAAACCAAGGCTTAGAGATTGAGCAGTGGCCCAACAGCAACACAAGTTGAGAGGTACTAGGGATTCAAACCCAGGCTTGTAAGATTTCAGAGCTAGAACTCTGCCATTTTAGTTACCTGCCTCTCCTTTAGTCATTTCTTCTCCATTTGCAGACAGTTTCAGAAGGGTTTGATTTGTTTAAAAACAACCAAAAAAAGTAAGAAACAAACAAAAAAGACCTAACAGGGATTGAAGTCAGGGGCCCTGAACATCGTCCAGATGTCTAATTAACGGCTACAGTCCCTCACATGGGACCTTGGCGTGAAGAATTGAGGCCCTGGGACCTAGACCTGTCCTAGGCCCCGAAAGGCATTTATCCCTCCAATCCAGCTGCTTACTTAGAGCAAATCCACTCCCCATAAATGCCAGCAGGACCTGGGAACACATGGGTTGCTTCTTAAAGCAGAGCTGGTGGACCTGGCATCATGGGTAAGAGCAGATGCTAGGATTGTCAGTTTCCAAGTGGTTAAGACCTCCTCCGGGCCCAGCTTGCCTCCGGAAGGCTGAAGTATTGGGATGGGGGAAGGGCTCTTTGGCCTTCACTTACCAGGTCACTGAGGACAGCAGTTCAACCCCGGCAGCTAATTGTTCCATTTTCCAAGTGACCCTTTTGTCTGTTCCAGGTCACAGGGGCAGCCTTTCCCACGGGAAGTCAGAAAGGCCGCTCCTTACGAGAGCTGGGCTGGTGGGGAGAGTGGCACCAGGTGCCTGGGGATGGCCAGGGAGGCAGGCTCACCGCTGATGGGCCACAGGGCTCAGCCATTTCCGGAGAGTACAGCCAGGCCATGGTGTCTGGAAGGCCAGCACACTGTTCTGCCTCTCCTGCCTCTCAGATAAAAATGAGCAAAAATAACAAAAAACCCAAACAGCAACAACTGAAACTCTGATTACTTACTCCATTCTATTTTCCCAATTGCTGTAAATAGAAAACCTAGATATGAACTGGTGTGCTCCTGGTCCCTGGTCCTGTGACTGTGGGCAAGTGGCCTCCGCTCTGCCAGCTTCTGCTCCCCCTGCAGGCAAGCGGGGGAAGTACCGTACCTGAGGCCCCGTGGATAACGTGGCATGCCTGTTCTAGCCTGTGCCTCTGTTGATATCAAAACACAAGGCTTCCTCTTAGAAAGGTGCTGCCATGTAACAGGAAAGGCTCAGAAGGTTCAGCTCCAGGGCGCTGCACTGCCATCAAGGCAAAACTGTCAAGGAGATGTGTTACGTGCTGGTTGTTCTCAGTGTCACTCTTTTCTGTCTTCTAAATGTCAGACACCCAGAATTCTTGATGTCTCTGCCTCTCACCCATTTCACCTGCTTATTAGAAAGAACCTGGAATTTGGATTTTCCTGAAATACTTAGATTTGGGTTCCAGCTCTTCCACGTACTGGCTGCACCCTGGTGGACACATTAATTCTAGAGTTTCACGTCTGTTTCTCATTTTTAAAAGAAAGGGACTGGTCTGAATAATCTGTTAATTTTTCTTAGTTTAAAATGATAGATTTGCAGGCAGATGGTCGGGTTAAGAATCTCTAGGTGTGTGAACTTGGACAAGCCCTCATCTTCCCCAATTCTGAAGTCCCTCATTTGTAAAGTTGGAATAATGAAAGCCTGTACCTCTTGGGCAGGAGTGCAAAAAGGGTCAGTGCAAAGGAAGCGTTTCTTAGGATAGTGTCCGGCGTGTCCTCTTAGTAGTAGCATCAGTGGCAGTAATACTCCTAATGTAAATCATATCTGGTCTAGGATAAAGTTGGTCATTTCCACCTTAGCCTGAATTTCAATCATGGCATTTTGTTTCTCTGGAGACAGTTGCTTTATAAAGATGTGGTTAGCTGTTAAAGGGGTTTCAGTCAGGAGGGGATATCTGAGGGGTTTTTCTAGCTTCCTGGAAAGCATTCCACTTGGGCAGTTGTCTACTCCGACAATCTATAAAACGTGTTTTGTATGGATAGTTAGGTCAGGAGGTCATATATATACATATACATATATATATATATATATATTTTTTTTTTCCTGTAGAGGCTCTCCCAGGAATACTATACAAGTCTTCAGTCTTGAGTGTGTGCGGTCTTATGGGCAGAAGGTGGAGGAGTGTGGCTGAAGATGCCAACCCGGTCCTGGTCTGACATTTCCTTTTTAAAATTTAAAGAGGCTTCCTTCTGCCTTTGCTTTCTCTCGGCTCTGCCAGCTGGCATTCTTATTCAAATCAGACCCCAGTCAAAGGGGCGTACACATCAGTCAGTCAGACAGGCTTGCAAGTGTGGGCTTTAATTACCCTGTGCCTTCTCATAGTTCTTACCCAAAGGAAATGGCTGCAGCAGAGGTTCTGGACTTGACTCTCAAAGGAAGCATTCAGTGAATAGAAAGTGCAAAACCTTCACAGGAAATTGGCATGCAGAGAGAGATGGAGGCAGGCCATAGTGACTGCATCAGCGGGACCCTCAGGACACAGCAGAGAACCTCCTCCAAGCCCTCAACTACCGAAGACTACCTTTTCCAAGGAGTCCCTTATTAAGTATTTTTGTTTGTGATCTGTAGGCTTCCGCAGCAGAAGTCCTTCTAATCACAGACACATATGGTTCAAAAGGGCCTTAATGGGAGTGTGTTCTAATCGTCCATCTGACATGTAAATCCCTGCTATGCCATTTCTGCCAACAAGTCTGCTCATCTCCGCTGGAATGTCTCTAAGAGCAGAGTACTTATCTGGTCCAGTCTATTTTTGTCCAGGTATCCTAGAAACCTCTTCTGTAATGAAGTGCTATTCCAGAAGCTTCCACCTTTTGCTTCTAGAACTTCTTTGTGGCACTCAGCATGTATAATATCAGTGTTTCACAAAATTCTGTTACTGATTCACCACTTTTGCAATTGTACTCTATCTATGCTCTACCAGGGAAGGCAATGGCACCCCACTCCAGTACTCTTGCCTGGAAAATCCCATGGATGGAGGAGCCTGGTAGGCTGTAGTCCATGGGGTCGCTAAGAGTCAGACAAGACTGAGTGACTTCACTTTCACTTTTCACTTTCATGCATTGGAGAAGGAAATGGCAACCCACTCCAGTGTTCTTGCCTGGAGAATCCCAGGGACGGGGGAGCCTGGTGGGCTGCCGTCTATGGGATTGCACAGAGTTGGACCTGACTGAAGCAACTTAGCAGCAGCAGCAGCAGCTATGTTCTACCTGTAATTCCATCAACTGAATATTTTCTTTTTATTAATAGTTGATTTGGTTTTTTTTAAACTTAGATACTTTAGTTTTTTCCTAAACAGAATTATCTGTGAAACTATGGGTTTAAAGGGTAAGTATTGTTTTTCACATTATGTATAAAAATAAATATATATATCAAGTAAAACCATCTGTGTACCATCAACAGTGGCACACCATCTGCTTGTTCTCTAAATAACAATGATTTATTGTATTCAAGTAAATGTAGTAAGTTGGAGGGCTGTTTATTGAGTTATTATTATATGCCAGATTTACAGTAGGTGCTTCATATATGTTATCTCAATGTCAAGTTTGATGCTCACAGTAACCCTCTGAACTCTGTTATTTTTATACTTGCTTTTTGAAACATAAAACAAGTTTCTAAAAATAGAAGCTCCAAGAGGGGCTCAAGTTATACAATTAATGAAAGAGGAATTTAGGACTTGAATTTAAGTCTTCTGGTTTCAAATGCCAAGCTTTGTCCCCTGGTCCACAGAATGACCAAGAGTTCTGTTTGCCCCAGAAAGAAGGCTAGGTGCCTTTGCTTTATTTTCTCAGCCAGGTTAGAAGAAGATATCCTTGTCTCCAAACAGCTTACTGCTGACGAGAACAGTTGTTCACTCTTCAGTGAGTGCTCTTACAGGCTCAAAATAGACAGCTAAGTTGATAGACAGAAATGTGGCAGGTGTACCCTAGCCACCATTCCTTTCTTTTGAGAAATGTCTCCAACTGTAATCAAGCCCAAGTCACACCAGACACAAATAACAGATGTCGATATAAAAGTGGGATTGGGAGGAGGAAAGGACAAGCATACTTTCTCTCCCGCATCTCCGATCTAATCCTTTCAGTCCTTCATGTGCTACTTTGAAGTTGTGTACCGTGTGGTGAGATGGGAAGGTGGGAATGCAAGAAAAGATAAGGGCAAGTTACAGGAAATCTGTTGGAGCTATTTGCTCACTCAGGAATGAGTAAAAAACTCTGAAAACCATGAAGATCCTCAGGCTAAGGAAGTGATGTCCTCCACTGTTTCCTTCTGTTAGCTCTAAGAGCTTAGAGCACTTGTGTGCAGATTTCCTAAGCAGCTCTATATTGATATTTTATAATATCTTAAAAAGAGCACCATGATAAAGGGTCTCATGACCCTTTATCCCAAATACATTTGGGAAATAGTCTTTACTATGTTCTCTTTTTGTTGTTTCTAAATATATATTACCCATTAAAGACTGAGACAAGACACTTGATAACTGTTTAACTCAGTGCTTCTCAAACTTATTTGATCACTGTCAGGAAAAGTTGAAAGGCTTTGAAATGTCCACAAGATTTCTGGGTGTCCTTTCAATTGAATATGAAGCATTAACCCTCTTAGCCTTTGGATTATTTGATTTTGTAGGAGTCTAGGTCTTTTACTGTCCTTGACCAAACTATTTTATATATCTGCAAACTGTTGACAACTAATAGTAATGCAAATGATTCTTGTTCTTGAGGTACAAATATACCTTTTTTTTTTCTGGTGGAATTGCATAGATGCATCTGCTAGCAATTTTATTTCTGCATTCGTGACTGCCTATATATGTTCTTTGAATTCTCTTTTGAACTCGTTTTTTACATCTTGTTCTCTCATTATTTAATGAAATAAATAAAATCTTTGGAGCATTTTAATTTTATATTTGCAGGAGAAGCATGATTTTTCTCTTTCTTAAAAATTACCCTTTCATACTCAGAATCTCATTTTGTTTCAAGTCTGTTATGAATTTGGTCTCTTCATATACTTGTGCATCTAGGCCCTGTGGCCTGCCAATTCTAGCCTTGGGCTTTCCCATCTCTTCCAGCTTAGCACCTTTAAGTCTCAATCTTGTAATAACCTACTGCTTTCTGATCTCAGACTTCTTCCATAATGCCTATGGGCCGAGTAACTTGGAGAAGCATGGCATGTAACATGCTTTCTCTAATGGACCTTCCTCTAATACATTTTTTATTTTCCCATCCTCACTTCTGACATGATTGTCTACTCTCTGAGCTGTCATCCCCCAATCCTCACTTAACCAAATCCTTCTTATCTTCCTAGGGCCAGTCTCTTCCTCCATGCAGCTATTCTTGGTTATTCTAGCCTGAATTATTACCTCCTACGCTGAAGTGCCTTAACATTTTGTATCAGTCCTAAGGCATTCTTAACATACTTCCTGATGACATTTATGAACATTAAAAAAATCTCAACAAATTCCAGAAGACAGAATAATTCTTTATACTTTTCAGTGAATGAATCATATGGTTGGTCCTGATGCATGAATTTGTTCTCTCAGACTCAGTCAGAATGCAAACAGTAATGTTGTTTCACGTGTATATGTGTGTGTATGTGTGTGTGTCCATGTGCATAAGTGTATAAGGAAAGGCTCTCAAGTATGACAGGGACTTGTTATGGAAGGAAGTCAGGCAAAAGTGAGGTCTCAAGCAGCATCTGGCAGAGGCTTCATTCATCCTGACCCTGAAGGGAACTCTGGCTTATAAACTGTGTCTTAGAGTTGTCCTCATCAGTGAGTACCCTTGATTTGGGTAAGGGCCACCCACTCACTTTCTGGGCATTCATGAGTGAAGCGTGGCTCACTATAGCCTAAGGGAAGCTCTCCAGAGATACGTTATGGGTTCTGCTTGTTAGAATCCAAATCTTACAGGAAAAGGGTGCATGTAGGTTAAACAGAAATCAAGTGGGATCTAAGTGGAGCACCAGCATTGCCCATGACCTTGCTTCATAAGATATTTTTAAAAATTGTGTTAAAATACACATAACATAAAATTGCACATCTTAACCATTAATCATTGTACAGTTCAGTGGCGTAAAGTACAGGCATATTGTGCATCACCACCATCGATGCACAGAACTCTTTTCATCGTATAAAACTGAAATTCTCTACCTATGAAACTGGAGTTTTTAAGTCTTCCCTTTCCCCTGGTCTTGGCATCACCTTTCTTCTTTGTCTATGAAAGTGGGCTATTTTAAGTACTGAATAAAAATGGAATCATACAGTACTTTTCCTTGTGGGGAACTGTAATGTTTTTAAACAAATGGCAATACTCCTTTAAGAAACAGTGCCCTGAAATGTTCACATCACAGAAATGGCCTCCCCAGCCCTCTCTTATTCTTCCTGGGTGCTGGAGATCCCTCTCACTGTCGCCAACAATTTCAAATAATGGATCAAGAAGAGGCCCATGAAGACTCTGATTTACCTGGATCTGTGTGACCCTGAATCCTGGTGAGGAAATCAAATCACTGTGGTGCCTCTTAGAATATAGATTGAAAGGCTCCCCATCTGACCAGCAAAGAAGACGCTCCCACGATGGAGTACATGTTCTGTTCACAAAAATTCTTTCGCACGTGAATTTTATGTAGCCAGAAAAGCACTTTCAGTGTCACCAATATTGAACAACAGTTTTCAGCCTTGCTTTTAAGCCCCTGAATCCTTTCTTGAGATGGTATTTCTCACGGGGTGCCATTTTTCAACAGAAGTGCAGAACTGTTCAGTCTGATGGAGGGGAGATGGGGTCAGGATTGCTTACAGCTCACCTTCCTCTGCAATTCCTGCTCTTCCATCTCGCAGCCATAAGGCTTCTTGAGAAAAGCTTGCAAATTAATGAACTGAAAAATATGATGCAGTTTTCCTTTTTCTACTTGCGTGTGATACATGAAAAGTGGCCCCATTGCCACTAGAAAATACCCACCTCAAGTTCCTGCATCCTGTGAATGTTACCTTATTTGGAAAAAAAAAAAAAGGCCTTTGAGAGTGTGATTATGTTAAGGATTTTGAGAGGAGTACATCACTCTGGGTTATTCCTATTGGCCCTGAGTGCCATCACAATTGTCCTTACAAGAGGGAGAAGAGACCTAATGAAACTTAAAAGCTTTTGCACTACAAAGGAAACTATAAGTAAGGTGAAAAGACAGCCCTCAGATTGGGAGAAAATAATAGCAAATGAAGAAACAGACAAAGGATTAATCTCAAAAATATACAAGCAACTCCTGAAGCTCAATTCCAGAAAAATAAATGACCCAATCAAAAAATGGGCCAAAGAACTAAACAGACATTTCTCCAAAGAAGACATACAGATGGCTAACAAACACATGAAAAGATGCTCAACATCACTCATTATCAGAGAAATGCAAATCAAAACCACAATGAGGTACCATTACACGCCAGTCAGGATGACTGCTATCCAAAAGTCTACAAGCAATAAATGCTGGAGAGGGTGTGGAGAAAAGGGAACCCTCTTACACTGTTGGTGGGAATGCAAACTAGTACAGCCGCTATGGAAAACAGTGTGGAGATTTCTTAAAAAACTGGAAATAGAACTGCCATATGACCCAGCAATCCCACTTCTGGGCATACACACTGAGGAAACCAGATCTGAAAGAGACACGTGCACCCCAATGTTCATCGCAGCACTGTTTATAATAGCCAGGACATGGAAGCAACCTAGATGCCCATCAGCAGATGAATGGATAAGGAAGCTGTGGTACATATACACCATGGAATATTACTCAGCCATTAAAAAGAATTCATTTGAACCAGTCCTAATGAGATGGATGAAGCTGGAGCCCCTTATACAGAGTGAAGTAAGCCAGAAAGACAAAGAACATTACAGCATACTGACACATATATATGGAATTTAGAAAGATGGTAATGATAACCCTATATGCAAAACAGAAAAAGAGACACAGATGTACAGAACAGACTTTTGAACTCCGTGGGAGAAGGCGAGGGTGGGATGTTTCGAGAGGAATCGGGTGGAGAGGGAGGTGGGAGCGGGGATTGGGATGGAGAAGACGTGTAAATCCATGGCTGATTCATATCAATGTATGACAAAACCCCCCCCCAAAAAAAAAATTAACAATAAATATTATAGATAAACTAATAAAAAAAAAATTCTCTACCTTCTAAAAAAAAAAAAAAAAAAAAAGAGGGAGAAGAGGGCGATTCTAGACAGAAGAGGAGAAGAAACAGTCATGCAGAGGATAAGGCAAAGTGAAGACAAAGACAGAGATTGAGTGATATCACCACACACCAGGAAAGCTGGGGCACTCACCAAGAGCTGGAATGGACAAGGAACTGATTCTTCTCTATAGCCCTTAGAGAGACCGTAATCCTGCTAAGACCGTGGTCTTGTAGCATTCAGAATTGTGAGAAAATTAATTTCTGTTATTTTAAGTTAGTGGTAACTTGTTGCAGCAGCTGCAGGGAACTAATCTACTGTACAATTAAAAAACAATTTTCAAAGGTGTAAAAAAAATTCTGTAGCTTCTCTGTGAAAATGGTGGTTGATTATTATCATTCCTTCCCTAGGCAGAAAATCAGGCCAAAACTAACATCTAGGATAAGCACCCAGATAGAATCAGAAAGCTTTCCCTCTCTTTCCTCCTTAGGTGAAATAATAAATCTCTGTCATTTCAGGTAGTTTGATTTTCAAGTTTTCCTCTACCCACTTATGCTTTGGGGAAACTCTTATGAGTGAAGATTCAGTTTCAAAGTACAAGCCCTCTTTCCAGTCAAATTTTCCTCTGCAAAGACTATATTTTGTTTCTGTGCTACTCATCCATTTACATAAGTTCTGTCTTGGGGGGGAAGGAAATGTAAATGTCTTGGAAAAAAGGACTGTCTGCAATGAGAGATAATGTACCTTTTTATTTTGTGGAAATTAAGCTATTACTGAGTCCATATAATATAAATATTTAAGCCATTAAGCAGCATTTTATGCAAATCAAATGAGAAAGAAACATCACTTGCAGAAAAAATAAATTTTCTTTCATGAAAGTAGCATGACCACTTCTTGACTGTTGTTGTATACAGAATAATCAGTAGGATGGTGTGTGCTGTAACTCTCAAAAAACAAACTCCATTAACTATTGTAAGTCTTAATAATTCCTTGTGTTTGTGTAGTGCTTTACAGTTGGCAAAATGCTTTTATATTCAGTCTCTCTCACGTCAATCTTGCAAGAAGATAAACCAGGGATCACCAGTTGGTATAGGTTGAATTCTGTCTCTCCTGTTACCTCCCCAGCCTCACCAATTCACAAACCAAAGCCCTAATCCACAGGACCTCAGCAAGTCACTTTATTCAGAAATAGATTCACTGCAGATGTCATTAGTTAAGATGAGGTCATATTGGGGTAGGATGGGTCACTACCCCAATGTGACTGGTGTCCTATAGAAGGGGAAAATTTTAACACAAACACATATAGAGGGAAGAGACACAGGGAGAAGGTAGTCATCTATAAGCTAAGGAATATTGTAAGGCACCCAAGTTCTGGCACTTTGTTAAGAGCCCTAGCAAATTAATACATCAATGAGGTTTAGGAAGTGTCTTCATATCAAGAGGCCACTGTGGAGATCCTAGAAGAATGGATTCAGCACTAAACCCTGGATTTTCTGATTCCTAGTGCAGTGATGTGAAAATTTCAGATTTAACTGATTATCGGTGCCTGGGCTGGGTAAGAGGATATGAGCCTTTATCTGCAGCTGAGGAGTATCTAGAGCAGAAGCTGAGTAGAATCTCATCCTCTTTTACAGTTGGGATGAGGTAGGTGGAGAAATCTGGATAGGTAGCCTAGGCTCAGACAGTAGGGAAGGCTGAATCACAGCAAGCGGTTGGGGTGTGGAGTTTGCAGACATGTGCTAAGACTAACACAGCGATTGGTTCCAGGGTCGGAAAGCTGTAGTTAACAGCTGAAGAAGTCAAGGAAATGGTGAGTTGAAGTCAAGCTCACCATTCCAACTGCTCAAGGATTGATTGAGAATAGGGCAGGAGAGTTGTGTCGTCAAGGTGTAGGGATCTCTGTAGACTGAGACAGCTCAAGTGATTTTCCTTGGGGACTGTTCCTTAGGACTAGAGGAAGCAGTTTTGAGAAGCAGGGGTTCCAACAAGGATTATGTGACTCTTTCCCACTGAGTTCTTGTTTTTGAGTGGAGTGGAGAAATGTTAGGGAAATAGTGAGTTTCAAGGAGGGATGTATGCCACCTGACATCCTCTGCTAGGGCTCCAACTGAAGCCATGTATGTGCTCACAGTTGAAGATGACTGCATGGTTCCCAGCCACCTTGTAAGGAAGAAGTGCAGATACAGTCCACTGCTGCTCCCTGAAACTCACTTTCAGGGAGGACAAAATGAGGACAAAATGCCCAGTGTGTTGGAAGGCATGTGATTATAGGGAAGAGACACTAAAGGCTACCTTAAGGATCCAAGGGTTCATCATATTGACTCATGGGTGAATAGAGGAGACAAGAACATTGGCCATGAACTTGAGCCTCTCAGAGATTTTGATATGGTGTGAATAACTGGAGGGATCTAGCACTTCTCTGACATCACAATGTCCATCAACAGAGTGGGTTCCTTGATTCCTACTCCTATCCTCTGCTCCTTCTTCTCTCTGATTCTGTAACTCGTGGCCCTTGGCAACCATAAGCTCATTTTCCAAGTCCATGAGTCTGTTTCTGTTTTGTAAATAAATTCCTTTATATCATTGCTTTTTAAATTCTGCATATAAAGGCTCTTGTGATGTTTCTGCTTCTCTGTCTGACTTAACTTCACTCAGTATGACAATTTCTAAGTCTATCCATGTTGTTGCACATGGCATTATTTCATTCTTTCTAATGACTGAGTAATATGCCAGTATATATATGTACCACATCTTCTTTATTAATTCCTCTGTTGATGTTAAAACTGTTTTGATAAGGCTGGAGAGTGTCTAATTTCCAAAGGCAACCCAAGAAGGAGGGGTTATAGAATCATATCATTTGTTCCTCACAATGACTGTATGAGAGAGATACCATTGTTATTCTCGTATGAAAATAGAAGGCTGTGCACAGAAAAGTGTAGTTAACCTCCCTAAGGCCACACAGTTAACTAGTGACAGGGGTGGGACTGAAGCAGTTCTATTTGATGACAAAACTTGTCCTTCTAACCATCAGGCTATACCCTTAGAAACATTTGCGTTTCAGGATGTACCCAATGAAATACGATAAAATAAATCTTTAATATCTCCAGTTAAATTTCTGCTTGGTTAAAATAATCCAGCTTGCCTCTTGTATTCCTAAGTGGTTAGTGTGGTTTGCAGCAACATGGCCAGCACAGTGAGCCAGCAGACAGTCGTCGTGAGGAAGGCCAGCGCTCATCTGCTGCCTCTTGCATGGCTGAGTGTAACCGCAACAACAGAACAACAGCATCTCAGCAGAGCTGCTTTCAGACAGGCTTATGTTTTTGGCTTAGACTTGACTTTGTAATATCTCATGACCAAGAGAGAAAGGTAGAAAGTTATGCTGTTTTTGAGATAATACAGTAACCTAGAAAGGCTGAGTGATTTGCAGGATAACTACCAACCAAACGTAGGAAACAGATTTTGTTTAGAAAGCTTAAGCAAATATTTTAAATTTGGGCTGGGGAGCCTATTGCTCCTGTGGACTTGTTAGTTAACTTTAAGCTTCTTGACAGATTTACATTCCTCAGGCCGATGGTAGGGACGGATTGAGTGTCACATTCCTCTTGCAGAGGAGACCATGTATGGGGCTCAAAAACTCACAAAAATAGCTTTTAATTTGCTTCCCCTGTAAGCGGATTATATAGAATTTGATTTTCACGTCCTGAAGATCTTACCTCCATCCCAGCCACTGTTACAAGAGCTGTCAGAGGAAGGGGACTGCTTGTGTTCTGCAGAGCCAAATAACCGAGTTTCCTTTCAATTTAACAGGACCACTTTCTCTAGATATGTCCTGTGTGCTTAGTCACTCAGTCGTGTCCAAATCTTTGCGACCCTATACTTTGCTTTAAATCCTGAAAAACCTGGAGACATTACCCACCTACCCGACTTTGAAAATAGAGGATTCCTGTGGGGTGTTTATTTCTATCATAATCACAAGATGAACTGATAGTGCCTGAGCTGAGATAGAAGAAACAAATAGAACCATTTCCAAATGCTTTTGCAGTGAATACAACTACACAGTCTTAAAAAAGCAAAACTAGTCAAATTATGTGTGATTTTTCTAAAAAATAAGCCGTCTTTATAGGCAATGCAGTCTGGAAATGTAAGCTGTAGAAAGCAGCATATATGTGTGTGCGTGTGTGTGTATGTGGTTGTTGTTTAGGTGTCTGTCTTCAAAGCCTGCAATTATCTGACAATGCTTGCTTAAATTCTTCATAGGATTTTTACTATAGTGTATAACAAATGATGGAGGAGAAGGATAAATCTAGCCAACCATTGTGCAGTTCCACATGCAGTCTGAACACTGCCCAGGGTTCTTATGATGAAAAACATTAATTTCCCTTAGTTCCTAGAAGGGTTTTGGAACATAGGTATTTATTCCCAGCTCTTTGGGGAATGCATTTTTCTTTATTTATTGTATTCATAAAGCCACTTGGTCCCATTTAGCTTCAGGATACACTAATATCATTTAAAATTATCCAGAATTAATAACCATTTAAAAATCCTGTAAAACCTAAGTTTTTCATTGTCTTTGTATCCTTCAAAAGGAAACCTAGTCAGGAAGGCAGGATAGAAAGTAAGAAGACAAAATAAAAGGCAGATCAAACTTAACTGGCCAGTGCAGTAGCTTGAATGCCAGGTTTTTTTTCTCTTACTTCATAAATGACCAGTGTTGCAAGGTAGTGTCTTTGAAAGACAGTGGTTGGTCATGAAATATTTGACTTTTTTTGAAAACGTTGGAGGAAGAATCCTACAAATTTAGCAATAATGACCATAGCATTAACTATTATCTATGTATAGTACTTTAGAGACTACAAGGCAAGTATCATACAGTTACACTCTAGTGGCTCTTGGGATTTCTCAGATAAGATGTGACCAGAGATTGGGGTGGGATGAAGAGACAGGGAGAGGAGCAGAGTGGCCCTCCACTTATATTACCTGCTTGTTCATTCCTTGATTTCAATCATGGTTCTTTCACCGTTGGTTGTTAACTTTTAAAGTGAAGAATCGGGGAAATAAATAAAAGCTATGAACCCTTTCCTTAGAAAAGTAAATACACAAAAAAACCGAAGCTCTGTCTTTATTTTCAAGGTTTAGTCGATGCCATGGACCTGCCAGCCGTGGACCTGTCTTAGAGAATTTGGTCTGTTGGTACGAGCTGGACGCCGCAGAGCAGTGAGGGGCCGTGGGCAGAGCTCTTGCGCTCATGTTTACCACCGTGTGCCTGATACGCAGCACTCTGGCAGGTACGTAGCAGGTGTTTAATGAGCACATATTTAATGAATGTGCCAAATTAGACTTTGAATTTCTGTGATGTGCCTTTCCTCCACCAAGCATCTCAAAATGTTAATGTGGTCATCTCTTTATTATTTAAGTTTTAGTTTTAACTAGGAGAATATCAGTAGGAAATATTTATTTTGGGTCAGTCCTTTGTTTTCCTCCTGTGCCCTCTTATTTCTAACTAAATGCATACCTAGAGAAAACAACTGTTCTAATATCTGTAAGTAGCTTTGTGAAATTGAGCAAATCTTGTCTTTGCAAAAATGGAGCTTCTCACTTAATACCTTCTCTCCCATTCCCCCCGGGATATTGGAGAAAGTGATACAATATACATGTGAGTTTTCTTTAAATAGGACCAAGTCTTTTCCAAAGCATTTAACTTGTGGTTGACGTGATTCCAGGGATAAAGGTCCCATCTGTTGATCATAGTGAGAGAGATGCTATGAAGGCACTTAGTGACAAGGTGATGTTTTAGGGCAACATTTTATAATGAGACTTTCTCAGGCAGAACAGCAAAAATAATAAATTGGAGTGGCTACTTTTCTGCCTGATATTGAACATCCCCCCTACACACACATTTCCTTTTCTTCATGTACCTTTTCCCCCCACTATGTCATCATCATCATTCCAAACTGATTAGTCCAGATTTCCTCATCAGGAGAATGATGTTCACCCCTGTCTTGCCCAGGACACTCTGTAGTTTTGCATCACCTGTAGTTTGAAGATTTAGAAATTTAAGCTTCTCTCTGCCTTCAGGGATGCTGCTTGAATAATTACAAATGTACAACTGTTGTTTTTAAAAGAATAACGTGTTCCAATAAATCACCACACCTTTGTCTCTTCCTTGTTCTGTCATGTAATTAAAAACGTTTGTCCCAATGTAAGACAGATTAAGGTTTAAATATACCAGCTGTATGTTCATAAGTTCTTGCTCTCCTGATCTTCAGTGTTCTTATTTGTGAGAGGGGGTAAATAGTATATTCATAGGGTTATCGTAAAGCTTAGGTAAGAAAATGTATCTACAGCACGTAGTGTTGTGACTGAACATAAGAAAGAGCTCTTGTTATTGACTCTGGTGAGTTTGTTTGTTGAAGAAGCTGTCCTGAGAGAGCTAGTCTGGCCCAGGTTGAGGGTGAGCCCTGTGGTCTAATGCAAGGGGATTTCCTCCCGGGGACTCCTTCTAGGGCTGCAAGTAAGAGGGAGGGAGGCTCAGCTGTCTGCCAGTGCTCACAGTCTGATACTCAGGATACTTTGGGGCTTTCTTTCTTCCTGGGTCAGGATGGGCAGAAGCCTCATCAGGGACCAAATTTCTCAGTATCCAGGGATCTAATGAAATAAGTCATTTGTTAAACGGAATTTACCAAGAGCTCCAGAGCTCTCTGCCTAACCTCTGATAAAAGACACCAGGAAGGCAGCTCTCCATGGCCTCTGCCAGGTTCATGCCATTCTGTTGGCCTCAGAGACTCTCTTTGCTGGCAGTCTAGTGCTTCTCTACTAGACAGATTGCTATATCAGAAATTCTTAACCAATCTCCTTCTACCCATTTGATCTACCAGAGCTTTCTATTCCTACTGTAAAACGGTGCCTAAGGCCTGAAGAATGCAGGTCGCTCCCGTCTAGTGGGCTGCTCTCTGCTTCATCCTGGTTCTTCTCTTCCCAGCAGAACAGTTGTCTACTTGCCAAGAGTCAGCTGTGTTGCTGCCCATATCTACTGATGCCAGTTCTGTTTGTTATGTAATTACATATGTCAATTAAATGTTTCACAACTGATTTAATATAAGTTCAGAAAGAGAGTTGTTGACTCAGTGAATGTTTTGGAAACAGTAAGGTTGAGTTGCTAAAAGTGCTGTGGAATTAGATGTGGGTGAGACAACTCGAAAAACCTTGGGGGCGGAGGGAATCATAAAAATTAGAAGAGCCTGCACTGAGATTGTTTCACAAAGGTCTTTACTTTCTCACTCTGCTTTATAGAAAGTAAACCTGGAAATTCTAGTAGATGACGCACGGTTTGAGTTGTTTATGCAGGAGAGGTGGTGTGAACTCTGATCCCTGTACTGTTTTAAGTCAACCAGAGCACCAGAACTTGCCCTACAGCCAGAGCTTAGAAGTTAATCTGATTTGTTCCTTTAAATTGCAATATAAATATAAGGTATATGTGCATCGTTTTTAAGGATTTCACAGTTTAACCTGTATTTTTTTATTAATTGACCCACCACCTGTCTGTTCACAATGGATGACAGTAGAGGGTTTCTGCTGTCTAAAGTACCTACCATGATACATGAAGCACCTGCTATCCACAGCACAAACTCTTTTGGAAACAGCCAGTGATGGCAGTGTGTGTTGAGCAGGTGTTTTTGAGCTCGCTCTCTGAGGTAGGCACCTAGGGCTGATGGTGTATTCCATGGCCAAAGAAAATATGTGTGACTGCCTACCCATACTAACTAATGTTTGATAGGTAATTTTTCATACACTGCCTTACTCAATCTCCAAGGAACCCTTGGGAGGCAGGAATTATCATTACTCTATAGATGGGGCTGCTGAGGTTCAGAAGAGTTAGATGACTTGGGCTAAAGACACACACCAAGTAGAGATATGTCTAAGACAAGTCCCAGGCTCTACAGCCCGTGATTGACCTGTCGAGACTGGTTTGCCTGTTGATTTGAATGGCAGGGCTTCCCAGGTGCCATGGTGGTAAAGCACCCTCCTGCCAATGCAAGAGATGCAAGAGACACATGTTCAATTCTTGGGTCAGGAAGATCCCTTGGAGTAGGAAATAGCAACCCATTCCAGTATTCTTGCCTGGAAAATGCCAGAAGAGTCTGGCAGTCCATGGTGTCAAAAAGAGTTGGACGTGACTGAGCACACGCACACATGTTAACTGATCTGACCAGTATTGAGATCTGGGTCCTGATGCTGTTAGTTTTGAGCTTTAACCAGTTCAACCTAAAATATGGTTCTCACATTCTTTAGCATCTGGTCAGCTGGACTAGTTTTAGGCAAGGAACTTGGGGCCAACCATGCTCTGAGCTTCTAGGTCAGGGCTTTGTGGGAGCAACAAATCTCTGATGAGCCCCATAGCCCCCTGCTGTCATGCTGGTCATGCTGCAGGTGGTCTGTGAGCCAGAGGACACCCTGAAACATTCGAAGTGAGCCACCAGGGCGAGAGGGGACAGCTTTTGGCAACACAAGTCATCTGTATTGTTGCAGCACCTGCTCCCTTTGGTGCAAAATAAGGGTCTATCAGAATTTCCATCATTTCCCCTATTCAGTGGGAGAGCCATTTGGCCAACTCTTTTCCCTCTGGTCTATAATTTGGGACATGGTATGTCAGCTCAGCTAGCACTGCTTTATTATTAAAATTGTTGTTGACCATTTTGAGTTAGTATTGACCCAAAGGCACATGTATGTTTTTTGTTCTCCAGATTTCTTATGAAAAAGCACGGGAGGGAGGGCCTGGCTTTTGATAAAAGTCAGGGAAGAAACAAAACACCATGGCAGTTTAAATCAATGTTTTGTTAAATTTTCTCTGTAATCCATCATTATTGGAATTACCAGAGGAGTTTATTAATTATATGTTTCTGAACTTTGCCCCAGATCTACTCAATCTGATGCTATAGAAATTTAACCTGAAATCAAAATTCTGAGAGCCACTGATTTAAATAAATTACATGGTGCAGTGAACATCTGTGTAAATTTCTCAGGCTGCTATAACAGAGTACCTCAAACTAGGTGGTGTTAGCAATAAACATTTATTCTTGGACGGTTCTGGGGGCCAGGAGATTGTGTCAGCAGGGCTATGCTCTCTCTGTAGGCTCCAGGGGAGACTGTTCCATGCCTTTATCTTAGTTTCTGGTGTTGTAGGTAACCCTTGAAGTTCTTGGAAATATAGATGAATCACTCTAATCTGCTTCCATTTTGCATGGTGTTCTTTCTGTATCTCCTCTGTTTGTAAGGATGCCAGTCACATCGCATCAGAGCCCCCTTCCCCCCATCAGGTGTGACCCCATCTTAATTTGGTTACATCTATAAAGACCCTATTTCCAAGTAAGGTCACCCTCACAGTTACTGGGGGCTTGGACTAAATGTATCTTTTTAGGATAAATAATTCAATCCACAACAACTTCCTACATGTTTGCTGACAGGACCTTTTCTCAGTGGAAACAAGGCATACTTTACATCCTAATGTGAAAAATGTGTAGTAGGATTTATGATTATGAGAAATAAGCATTCAACTCAAATTTTTTATTTCACAATAACCATTTGAAATCCCAAAACCATACTTAATGTAACCATACATGAACCATAGTTAATGTAACCATACTTTTAGTCATCAAATCTCCTTCATGTAGAGAACTCTTCACTTTATTTTTCTTTTAAATAATAATTTTTCTGCTAGCAATATAGTAGTGACTTTCTCTTATTTTATAGCTTATTGTAAAGAAAGACATTCTTTCATTATTAGTTTCATCCACTTTTTCATCCAAAAGTATGTTTAATACTATCTCCTATATTCCAGGTGCTATTTTAGTCCTTGAACATGTAAAAACAAATGATACTTAAGATTTTATAACATTAAAATATTATTTTTTCTTATTAGAAATTTTATTTTTTCCATTGCCAGTATGCATTTATTAATGTCATATTTTATGTTCACATTTTTTTCTAGCTTTATTAATTTTTTAAGTTGAATGTATACAAAGTATTAATTTGGTACACTTATGTATTGCAAAATGATCACCACCACAGGCTTTAGCTGTCACCTCCATCATGTCATATGATTGCTATGAATGTTGAAGATCTACCCTCTTAGTAGTTTCAAGTGTATAAAACATTATTATTAACTATAGTCAACATGCTGTACATCCAATTCTCAGAACTTATTCATCTTAGAACTGGGAGTTTGCAACCTTTGACCAACATCTCATTATTTCTTCCAGTCCACAGCCACTTTAGTAACTAGCACTCTACACTCTGATTCTATCAGTTTGCTTAAGCCTTCATCATTGAGGGCTTTTCAGTCTGTTGATAGACTCTAAGTGAATTAGACATTACACTGTTGTTGTTCAGTCGCCAGATCATGTCTGACTCGTCGTGACTCTGTGGACTGCAGCATGCCAGGCTTCCATGTCCCTCACCATCTCCTAAGGTTTGCCCAAGTTCATGTACATTGAATTGGTGATGTCATCCAACCATCTCATCCTCTGTCAGCCCCCTCTCCTTCTGCCCTCAATCCTTCCCAGCATCAGGGTCTTTTCCAGTGAGTCAGCTGTTGGCGTCAGGTGGCCAAAGTATTGGAGCTTCACCTTCATCATCAATTCTCCCAAAGCTTGATTTCCTTTAATATTATTGGTTTGATCTCCTTGCTATCCAAAGGACTCTCAAGAGTCTTCCCAGCACCACAATTTGAAAGCATCAGTTCTTCAGCACTCTGCCTTCTTTATTGTCCAGCTGTCACATCCATATTGGAAAGACCATAGCCTTGACTATATGGACCTTTGTCAGCAAAGTGATGTCTTTACTTTTTAACACACTGTCTAGGTTTGTCATAGCATTCCAGCCAAGAAGCAATCATTATCTAGTCTCATGGCTACAGTCACCATCCTCACTGATTTTAGAGTCCAAGAAAAGACATTCTGTCACTGCTTTCACCTTTTCCCCTTCTATTTGCCATGAAATGATGGGACCAGATGCCATGATCTTATTATTATTATTTAATATTGAGTTTTAAGCCAGCTTTTTCACTCTCTTCCTCATCTTCATCAAGAGGCCCTTTATTTCCTCTTCACTTTCTGCCATTAGAGTGGTATCATCCACATATCTGAGGTTGTTGATATTTCTCCCAGCAATATTAATCCCAGTATATAACTCATCCAGCCTGGCATTTTGTATGATGTGCTCTGTGTATAAGTTAAATAAACAGGATGACACTACTGTGGTCAAAGTAAAGAAAATTATGGGGTATGTGGCAGGTGGGAGAGGTAAGAAGATGAGCAAGGAAGGCTTCCTGGAGGAGTTGTCTTTTGAGTAGATGTTTGAAGAAAGGCTAGAAATTTGTCTAGCAAAAAGTATGAGAAGGGTGGAGCAAAAGATGAATAAATCTGAAAAACCTCCAGGAGTTTTTTAGGATGGAGCAAAAGGAATGGTGAGCTTGTGCTGGAGAAAGCTTGACAGCATCAGATCATTAAGATCGTGTGTGTTGGGGGTGTTTTCCCTAAGTTTTTCTCTGGAACAGAGTTTGCTAAAGGTTGAACATTATTTTACCTGAAAATCTCTTTTTTAAAAAAGAATGATTTATTTTTGGCAAAGTGCTTTCTAAAAGCTTCATATTACTGCATTACTCCTTTCTTATAGATTTACAACAGTCTTTCACTGTTAACGGTTCTAAAACATCCTGTAGAAAGGAAATCTAAGTTAAATTGCTTTAACTTAACATTTCCTAAACTTCCTGATAATGAAAAAACTTCATTATGGAACTATGAATCTCAGTGAAGGTGATGCGTATAAAATATTTAGCATTGAACCTACTATAAGACACTCAACAAATAATATTTTTCAATAAGCAAATTGAGTGTCTGCTCTTGTGAGCTGTCATGTGGGAAAGAAGTGTGGATGATCCAGTACCTAGAACCAAGTAGCTCAATAGACTAGTTGCGGGGGAAAGATGTGGTCACACACACCGTAACCACTGCAGTGAAGACAGCAAAAAGAAAAGTCAGAAGAAGTAGGGGAAGGAGGGACTACTTCTTGTTGGGGGCATGTTGTCAAGAGAGGCATCTCGAGGTGGGGAAAATTCCAACTGGCAGAAATATTAAAGGATTCATTCTAAGCCAGGCAGAATGGCAGCAGGAAAATATTGGAATAGGAAGGCATGGGTTAACTAGGGAGTCAGGTGGACAAGGTGCAAAGAACATGCAAGGTAAACAGAGAATTATAGCGGAAAGATAAAGCCAGATCCTGAAGGGCTCTCACTGAACAGCTTGAATGGGTCCTTAAAGCGGTAGGGAGTCACTGAAGGGCTTTAGAAGATGAGAGGCGTGCTGTCTGAATGTTAACCTGCCACTGGTGTGTAGCATGGACTGGACAGAGGTAAGACAGGCGGTAGGTGTGGTAACTGCAGCCCAGTGCTGTGTTGTCAGAATGAAACTAAATAGCAATTTATCCCTGCATGGAACATCCATCTTTATAGTTTGTTTTTTTTTTTTTCTTTTTTCCTAATTACTATTTGGGAAAACCAAGAAGCAGCTTTGTGTCTTCCAAGGTTGATAAACGGGTTAGCAATGAATCCATTAGCAAGTTGCCTTTGATTCCTGCTTCTTATCCACAGAGTAAGTTTGTCTCTTAGCAACACATTTTGAACTTGGCAACACTCAAAGCTCTCTGTGAATGAATAAAGCAAAATGGAGGGAAATGTGGAGTTACTTTGATTTGAGGAAGCATGTCTGCTGTGTATGTATAGGCTGGACATATGCTGGATCCCAAAATCAGGGGGAGCCAGTGAAATGTACACCAGCAGAGTCTGTTTGGTAAAGTTCTCTTCTGGCTACAGTTGGAAATTGGACATGGCTTTAAAATACATAGATTTGGCACTTGTAGAAGATTGCCTACTTTTCTTTACCAAAGAAAAGGACAATCATATCAGAGATAATTTTGCAATGGGTGCAAAAGATAGCTAGAAAGCTAAAATAAAACAGGATAACCACTACCCTGACCCCATTATCTCCCTGTATGTATCTGGAGGGCCTGCACTGTGCATTTTTAAGTAGAATGGTTCACTGCTTCTAACAAGATTGTATTACAGGTAACTTCTAAGGACTTTCATCTTTTTATTCACTTAACATACTTATTGACAACCTTTGTTTTTAGGCCTTTAAAGTGTTCTAAGCATGGGTTTGACATGGTGAAATGTGAGCTTTATTTTTCGGTTAGCCTGCTGGAGTGTCAAGCTAGATAAAGAAGGGAGAGTGACTATGGACTGAAGCCAGTGAGGAGACACATCTTGTACCTGTCCAGCTAAGGTGTTGTCAGAGCAAACATAACTTTCTACAGTGCATAACGGATTTTTGTAGACTTAGCCACTTACACTAGCACATATCAAGATCCTGAAGTTTCTGTGTATTATTTTATGTTCCTGAGTTCAGGAATGGCTTAGCTGGGCTCTCTCCCAGTTGGATCACTGACAGAGCTGTGATCATTATGTTGGTCAGGTTGTATTCTCTTTTGGAGGCTTGACTGGAGAAAAATCTGTTTCTAAGTGCTTTTAGGTTATTGGCAGAATTTATGCATTTCTTTCTTTTTGCAGGTGTAGTTCTGAGAGCCTCAGTATATTTTTTTTTTGTCAGATGTCAGCAAGAGGCTGCCCTTAGCTTGTAGAGTCTTCTCTCAATTCCAGGCCACGTGGCCTTCTCCATATGCAGTTTATATCCTCTCGGTTCGTTTGCTAAGACCAGCAGTGCTGAGGGAGACTCGAGAATGAACCTGCAAAGGGTCATAGAATGCAAAGCAATCACAGGGTGACCTGTTTGTTGTAGTGCATTGGTTAAAAGCAAGTCACACATCGAGCCCTGCCCCACCCCACCCCCCCACAAAGCAAAGGGGGGAGATTACAGAAAGGTGTGAAGACCAGAAGGTGGGATTCAGTTGGGTGGGTCACCTTAGAGTCTGTCCTCTAAGGAGGCCATTGGAAGACAGATATTCAGGCTAGGTCCAGAATATATATTATTTAACTTTCTATCCTTATTCCCTGGTTCACAGTGACTAATGACGAAAGTAAACTTGATTGGGCCCCTTCACTTGTTGGATGTGAGGAGTGGTAACTAAGGAGAAAGATTTGAGGATAACTCTGAGTTTTTTTAGCAAGGGTTATCTGAACACTGCTGCTATCAACTAGGACAGGAAAACAAATGGAGGAAATGTTGAAGGTTAAGGGGAGAGTAGGTTAACTTGGAGCCACTACCCAGGTGAAGAAATCTTGTAGAGCAGTTCTTAAAACTTTAATGGGTTGCAGATCCCTTGGACATCTTAATACAGTGGTTCTGATGCTTCATGTCTCAGGTTGCACCCTGAGATCTCTATTTCTAATAAGGTCCTAGGCAATGCTGACTGAGTCCTTGGGTGATGCCTCAATAGCAAGCTTTAAGAACAGGGGCTTGCCAGGTGGCACTGGTAGTAAAGAACCCATCTGCAATGCAGGAGACATAATGAGATGCGGGTTTGATCCCTGGGTTGGGAAGATCCTCTTGAGGAGGGCTTGGCAACCCACTCCAGTATTCTTGTCTGGAGAATCCCCATGGACAGAGGAACCTGGCGAGCTACAGTCCATGGGGTCACAAAGAGTTGGATACTACTGCAAAGGACTCCTAATGCTTTTGTTTCTGAACCATCTAAAGCATTTTGAAAATCTACCTTTTAGCACCTTTGTAAGTTGACATCTAATATTTTTCATTGAGTTTAAATAGTTACAAAGAATATGATGTTCAGTGTGTTGTCACTATTCATATTTTAAAGTAAGCCATTATATCTCTCTTTTAAATGTATCCTCAGGCCTATAAACCATAGTGATTTGATCATCATCATCTATTTTAACAATATACTTGTTTTAACAATCTTTTCTTATGTAGTCAAAAATTAGGCACTATTCCTTTTTCTCATTGAACTTACATTTTCATTATTCTTTCCCAAAGAATCTTATCCTTACGTGATAGAATTTTCTGTTGGACTCTTACTGATCAATATCTACTTAGCTACCACAAAAATGCATATAAATTGAAATATTTTAAAAATGAAAATTTCTTATGTCCAGAAAGTTTGAATGTTAAAATTTTCATCTGGTTTAAATTATTTGTTACATTTAGTTGACAACTTCCTGATGGGTCATATGGTAAAGAATTTGCCTGAAATGCGGGAGACCTGGGTTCAATCCCTGGATTGGGAAGATCCCCTGGAGAAGCAAATGGTAACCCACTCCAGTATTCTTGCTTGAAGAATCCCATGGACAGAAGGGTCTGGCGGGCTGCAATCTATGGGGTCACAAAGAGTCAGACACAACTGAGTGACTAACACTTTGATCAAAATAACACATAATACAAATTTCAGTAAACACTGAGTAGAATTGTACCAGAAACACATCTTTTGATGAAACAATTGGGGTCAGGTTTCTTTTTTACTTATCTCCTGTGTCAAGGATAAAAATTACTTTTTATTAGAATGAGATACTATACAAAATCAGTTGTCTGTAATTTCTGTCTTTATGTGTTTAAATAAGTGTGTTGCTCAATGCTATGAATACTTTTAAAGATATTTGCAAAATAGTCAGATAATAATCTATCAAGTTATTTTTAATAATGTATTAATGGATATGTTAATTCAATTTTCCTTCAAATTTACTGAAAACAAAGATTTGGAAACCATTTCATGTATCTTATGATAGTAAAAATCAGGCTAGGTAAGAGCTGTTCTTTTCTTTGTAAAAGAGGAGAAAATGGGGGTAGTGGAGAGATGAAAAGTGGCAGGATGCTGACGAGAAGCACTTTCTTAGGCAGATGAGTTAGAGAGACAAGGATGCATGGAAACTGAAGGTCTGAAAATATATTCCTTTTAGACTGTTCTTGCTCCCATAACTTTTGAAAAGTCTGTGCACAGGGTAGTACAAGTATTCCAGTTTGAAGACTGCTACAGAGTTCAGAAGAGAGGCTGGGCTGAAGGTAAAATTGGGGGCATAGGAGCAGAAATGCATGCACAGTAAAAGCTGCACAGACCACATTAATTCAGAATTTTAGGAGTAGAGTCTGGATTAAAGGAGGTTTTGTCTTATATGTGGAAAGAAGAAAAGTGGGTTGCAGACTCAGGGGTGAACAGGTTTATGGGGAGACTGAAAAACATAGTATCTTCAAGTCCTTTAGGAAATCCTATGTGTACAGAAGAGACTGGACACGATTATCACCCCTGACCTGTGTTACAGCTGTTTCTCTGTTCAGGGACACTGTGTCAGCTTATCTCTGTTTTCTCAGGTGTACATAGGGTGCCTGAGCTAATGAAACTTCATTACTTAAAATGTAGGAAGGACGTGAGGGATGGAGGAAGGAAGGAAATCTGATTCTGTCCTTTTTCTCATTGCCTAGTCTTCTTCTGCTCCATCTAGAATGGCTCAGCCTAGGTGACTTTAGAAAGTCCTTTCAACACCAAGATGTTTTGATTCTTTGAGTCAACTACATTTTAAAGACATATAAAATATCTGTAGAATGAGTCATGTTTTTATTATTTTATGTTGAATAGATCCTTAGAAAATCTTTTTTAGGTATGCTGAATTTATTTTCATAGGGAGACCAGGTGAAAGAAAGAGGGTGACATCTACTACCAACCCAGTGCTGGAAATTTCTTGTTCTCCACTTTATCAAATACATGATACTGAAACACTATAATGTCAGGTTAAAGGAAAGGCTACCTTGACTGAACAAAAGGAAGACAACTAGAGGTTTGCAAGTCACATTCTAAATCACCACTCCCAGAAAGAATGTATTCTCAGTCTCTTGACATTCCCAGACCCATTTTGTGTCCACCTCTGTCATTTCTTTGTGCTCGCCTCTTTCTGGGTTGTATGTAGGTTTTCGCCTTTCCTGTTGGTATCTGTGATCAAATATCTTAGGATATTTATGCTTAAACAGCAAGATATTCCTGAGAACAACTGTGGTTCAATACTTTCCATAGAACTAATAATAAACTGCTGCCTGATAACTATGAAGAGTCTCATGCCTTATAAAAAGTGTGGAGGAGGTTGAATTTTCTCAGTAGAGAATCACAGAACTAGAAGAGACCTTTCTTTGTTATAGGAGTAAAATCATCCAGATTTTTTGTTGTTTTATTTTTTTTCCCTTATCGTCTGAAAAAGTTGGAGAGGCATGATAAAAAGTTCTAGATTCTTACCAACATACTTGCTATATCTCCTCCCTTACTTCTGTTCTATTTCTCTGCTCCTGACCTAATATTCATTTATACACTTAGCATTTAAATAGGTTAGAGAAGATGCTGATGCTCTGAAGCATCAAGCCAGCAGGGAGAATAATCTAGGATCTAAACTCTACTTTGTTGTAAATCATAAGTGCAGAAAGGCAAAGCTGTTTTTGGCTAATATATCTTTTATCTCTTTTCATCTGTCAAGGCATGCTTGGCATCTTGCAGGGGCTTAATTCTTAAAATTGGATGCAACATTTTGCATGTTGTAAATTTTTCTCTATAGCTTTCACTGGAGGCTTGAAAAGATAAATTTTGCTATTTATAAAGGTAAAGAACTACCAGTTTGCTGGGCTGATTTTTCTGCATGGCATTGAGTGATTCCTAGGGTTGCCCTAGTGAAGCATAGAATTCATAGTACCTCTCACCCTCCAGTCTTGTGAAACTTGGGCACTTTGGCTATATAAAGACTAAAGTTTGCCCTCTGTTTCTATTCTCTTAGAACAACTCTCTTTTCTAGGTCCAGACAATCTTAACTGCATTTTTCATGAAAAATTTAGTGGCAATGATGAGAATTCTCTTTCAGGGTCTGCTTGTAAGTTGGAAATGCTGTTGATATAATCTGATAGTAATTCATAAGTACTGAACTCCCATTACCTCCCCTAATATTTAGAGTCCTCACGATGTGTCAGGCATACGCTAAGCACTTTTTGAGCATTGTCTTATTTCATTTTTATAATAACCCTTTTAGATAGGCATTACAGATATTGCCTTACGGGTAAGGAAACTATAGCCCAGAGAGATAAGGACCTTGGGTGGTAGTGACAAAGCTAATGCTTGAAATCCAAAGACATACTGTTTATGGAAGCTGATCTAGTTTATCAAACTATTTCTGTCAATTAGGTGATCTTTGGTAATGGTGTGATCAGTCTGTTAATGAAGGGGGAAGCAGAGAAATAAAAAAGCTGGTAGAGATAGGATGCATTTAGTTGGAACCCTTGGAATCTATTTCTTATATCTCCTTGATCATCAACTTCTGAAGGTACATTAGGATAGTGACGTAATATTTCTGTGCTGTTTCTTCCGTAAAATTTAAAACTTCTATTTATTATAGAAGTTAAAATCATAGGTAGCAACCAAGAATTTCAACAAAGGAAATAATTATGATAATAATAATGTAAATAATAATGCATCTGTAGATTCAGATTAGAGACCTGAATTCAGGAAGACCTCAGGTTTCCTTTGCGGAAAAGATCCCTTTGTTAGCATTGTCTTGAGTGGGGTTCTTATGGTCAGTAAGTAAATTCTAAATCTTTTCTCCGGGTTTCCCCCCTTTCTCCCTCTCAGTCTCCCCCTGTTTCTTCCTTTCTTTTCCCCTCATCCTTCTCCCTACCCTGTCCTTCTCCTCTCACCCCGTCTCTTCCCCTCTTGCTTCCCCGTCCTGGATTACAAAGACAGCACTGTGCATGGGAGAGTGCCGAAGGGTGCCGGGGGAGATGAAAATGAGGCCAAATAAGTTTTAACAAACTCTGCCTCTCTTTGCAGCTGCTGTTTGGAAAGCAGGCTTCCTGCCACTCTGGGCCTGAACCTGCCAAATGCCTGATCCTGGGCTGAGCCCCAGGACCTCAGCCACAGACCACTGTCTATGGCATTTCCAAATGCAGTCCCTCAGCTGTGCCGCAGGCAATAAATATCTCTTTCTGTAATGGGGAAGTGGGCCCGTGATATCTATCCGTTCATCCTGCAGAGCCTCTGCCCGGCTGCCTCTTTATTTTCACCCAAATTGCATTATTGCTCTTTAAGATAGAATCTGGAGACATTTATCAAGTGCCTGTGTGCCAGAGTTCTCAGTATTAGAATATTCTCAAATTCTCCAAGGGAGAGATCAATAGAAAATTGTAGCCAGAGGACTGATTAGCAAGATAGCATGGAAGATATTCTTTTTTCCTAAAGACTGTAGCCAGCCCAAATCACATTTAAATTTCTTAGCCCCCTGTTATTAAAGACAGTAACTCAAGGTTTTAATGTTAGAAATGTTAGGTTTATTTTCTTAACATTAAATAATAGAACTGGGACTGCTACATACAGCTAGTTTAATGTGGCAGGTAAATAACAATAATAATAACAAATAAATACATAATGTTTTATAATAACAAATAAAAGTTATTATTTTATTTATGTATATTTTGTTGGCCAGACAATCATGGAGTTTCTCTTCATATATCATCTTATGTAATGACCAAAACAGCTTTGCAGAACAGATATTTTAATTGACTTTTAGAAATAAGGAAAGCAAAGCTGAGAAAATTTGGCCATAGGTTTTTCTTACTAATAGTATACATCTTAAATTTACATGCTGGAAAATAGACATGTTCTTGCATTGTTGGTGGGAATGTAAATGTAGTAGATAATTTTGCAACTGGAATCAAAATTAAATACAAATAAAACATGATCTTTTTTTAAAAAAAATAATACCATCTGTATACACATATACATACACAGGTATCTTTTTATCTATTTTTTCTTTGGATAAAAGTTATGAAATGATATACATGGTTATCTCTATGAAATGATACCAGAGGACCATGGAGAGAAAGAGAGCTGTTATTTATAACTTTATGCTCATCTCAACTTTTGATTTATTATTTTTTGCCAAGACCATATATTGCCTTTATATTACAAAAAAACTAGTTTGAAATAAAATGAAAAAGAGCCTGGTATTTGACCCTGCATTATTTTAGTAATGTATCCAAGAAAATAATTAAAAAATTGTACACAAATATGTAAAGAAAAATATTCATTCCAGTGCCATTCAGTTCAGTTCAGTTCAGTCGCTCTGTCGTGTCCGACTCTTTGCAACCCCATGAATCGAAGCACGCCAGGCCTTCCTGTCCATCACCAACTCCCACAGTTTATTCAAACTCTTGCCCATCGAGTCGGTGATGCCATCCAGCCATCTCATCCTCTGTCATCCCCTTCTCCTCCTGCCCCCAATCCCTCCCAGCATCTGGGTCTTTTCCAATGAGTCAACTCTTCGCATAAGGTGGCCAAAGTATTGGAGTTTCAGCTTCAGCATCAGTCCTTCCAATGAACACCCAGGACTGATCTCCTTTAGGAGGGACTGGTTGGATCTCCTTGCAGTCCAAGCCCTTAGGAGCACCTAAATATCTATCAGTAGATCTTCAGTTAAGTAAAATACAGTGAATTCATATTGGAGAAGGAAATGGCAACCCACTCCAGTATTCTTGCCTGAAGAATTCCATGGACAGAGGAGCCTAGTGGCTACAGTCCATAGGGTTGCAAACAGTTGGACACGACTGAGCATGTACACACCAGGGGATTCATATAAGAGAGTGCCAGAGAATTATCTTTAACAGTAAATAGTTGTATGCCTATTGACATTAAATTCTCTCTAACTAATGTTCACCAGGATACACCTGTAATCTAACAAGTTAAGATTCCTTGTTGCAAGGAGGAAAAGCATAGCATAGAGAACAGTGGGACATCTGGGTTAGAGGAAGTTAGAAGGGACTTACAGGGCACCTGTTCTTGTGTCAGGTGGTCTGGAGGTGGGTTTAAGGAAACATGGCTTTGCTGTGGGTTGGATGCTGTCAAGCAGTGGAGCAATTCTGTGAATGTATATCTTAATCTTTTCTGGGAGGAAGACAAAGTAGAGCAAAGTTAAATTTATAAAAGATAAAGAAGCAGCAATCACTGGTACTAGTCAGGAAACGGGAATATCTAGTTATTTTTCTGGTGGCTTGGACAGTGTTCATGTTTCATCCATGTTCAGACCTGGTACAGGTTGTCTTGTTTTTATCTTGATCCATCATAGTCACAGAGTGGCCTTGTCAATTGTTGATGTTCTGTGAAATTATTTATGTTTAACAAAAGAACATCAAGTTCTAACTGTAGTACCAGGCCAGCTCTCAGATGTCAGAGGTTGCTTTTCTCCTTCTCTGAAGACACCCATGATATATTCAGTAAAAGATAAAAGCAAGATACAGAACATTACTTATGATGTAATCTTATTACAGAAATAGCAACACCTATTTTGTTTGGACATAGAGATAAGGTTGGAAGAATAGATTCCTCATTATCAAAAATGATCCATGAAACAAGGTTAGATTGGGGGATTTTTTTTTTAACTTTCTGCTTTTCTGTTTTGCTTGAAAATTTTAAAAATAATGAGCACATATAATTTTTACAAGCAAAGCAAGCAATTAAAATAATTCCAAGTGGAAAATAGAAATTGGGACATCTGTCCAAATAACCGTGTTTGTTTCTCTCCACCCAGTGCCTACGTGGTGAATGTATTCTCTTTTCCATACTGAATCTCTCCCATGGTAGAATTTGAAGAAAAGGCCACATCTTTGATTTTTTAAACATATGGTGGCCACAGTTTGAATTGTATATGATCATTAGAGGAATAGGGATGGGGGAGGTGGTTTGAGCTTCAATAAGCAAGATAGTTTTTTGCACTCTTCTCCAGCCTTTTTCATCCCTCATGATAGACAACTATATAACGGTATGAGCTAGTGTGAGCACATATTATACAAGTGGCCCATTTAGTGGTCCAACTTAATTTTTGATAGCTCTCTAGCTCTCACAAGTACTCTGGTTTGGATACCAGGTTACACAGTCGCTTCAGGAAGACCTTCCCAGAGAAAGGATGGTTGGGGTGAGAGACTTGACAAACGCGGAGGGAATTGTCTGGGAGGAAAGAGAATGCCAGGCAGATGGAGCAGTGTGTGCTGAGGCCCACAGTGAGGCAGCAGGGCGCGTTTGAGGAACTGAAAGGCCCGTGTGGCTGGAACTCAGAAGGAATTAAGTGGAACACGATAAAGGATAAAGCTGGAAAGCAGATTTGAGAGCTGAGTATGTTGGGCTTGTCGATCTCATTAAGGAGTCTGGACTTTATCTTGAAAACCACGGGAACCCCCAAAATTATTTTCAGCAAAATATGATGTGATCAAGTCAATATTTTGAAATGAGTCTTTTGTCAGTAGTGAGGAGAGGTGTGTAGGGCTAAGAAGAATTGTCTCATGGAGGCCCTTTAGAAAGTCGTTTCCAAAAGCCAAGTGAGAAGGGGTGGTGCCTTGCAATATAATACTGTCAGTGGAGATGGTGATAAAGGGACCAGTTGGATACATATACAGGAGTTAACACAGCGTTCCTTTAAATATTTTAAATTGCATCCATAAGTCCAAGTCCTAGATAGGACGTGTATACATAAGACAGCCCAGGGGCAAATAATGAACATGGATTATGGTAAACCCAACCTTAGTATCAGCAGAAGTTGACCAGGACTGATTACATCATCATCTTATCCTGCATATTATGCCAGCCCCTAAACTGCCTCGCTTTGAGTCTCCTTTCTGCACCTATGAAGACACCACTAATCAATCACAGCACTCTCCTTCTGAGCCCTAGCATGGTCAAAGAACCATTTTCAAATCAACATTCCTAAATCAACTTTCCTAAATCAACTTTCCAAGCAGCCTCTGAGAACTGCTCAGGATTATTCCACATGAAAAAAGTCTATCTGCCTTCTTGCCTGTTTCGGAGAAAACTTACTGCACAAAGTCCTCTATTCCTTTATCTTTCTCTCCTGTACCAGGCCATCTGAGCATCTGGAATGCAGAGCTGGAAGAGTTAAGTTAAAAAGAGCTCTGTGGACACTCTGCCTTATTTGGATCCAGAAGGATCTACACATATATTATGAGATTAAAATGAGATAAGCCCAGGGGGGAAAGGAAGCATGTTCATTTGGATTGAGAACATGTTTGCCATTACAGTTGTGCCTTCAGGTCTGGCATTGCTGTGCAGGGAGATCTGGTGTGTGTGTTTTTTTCCATCTTCTCCTCTGATTTAAAAGACATGCTGACTACAGGGAGAATGGACTAAGTGAAGCACCCTACCATTTACAGTGTGCTGGTGGATGGCTCATATGATAGTTGGCAAAGTGGATGGAATTGCTCTTAAATTAGTTTTAAAAAAAAGTAGCATTCAATTACCTTAAAAATGGGCTTCATTTGGAGAGTTTCGTTTAATATATTATGGGTACAATCTCATTTTGTTTTTTTTTTTAAACTTTATTTTGCTAATGCAAGGCAGAAGAGTTCTATGCCCTAAATAAATAAACCAAGGTCTCACCGGGGAGGGTCAGGGATCTAGGATTCTCATATTTTGGAGAAATTGATTTAATTTTCCTAAATCATTTTTTAATAGAGAAAAACAGTAGCAGTGTCAGCCATTCACAGTTATGGGGATCACAGAATTTTGTAAATGCTCAACTCAGCCCAAGAGATTAAAAAAAAAAAAAAAAGAAACTGTTTCCACTTGCCCTACCTGCCCAAAGAATCAACTATCTTAAGATTCTTGCTTCTTTAAGAAATTGCTTCAAACAATTCCATTTTCTTCCCCAGACTCTCCGTCTTTCCTTTGCTGTTTTATTTCTTGGGGTCGTACCTCTGCAGGGGAAATCCTTTGCGCAGTGAAGGAGCTGAGAGCCAGGACTCTGAAGCTACCCAGGCCTCCTAGTAAATCTAGGCACAACAAATTATGAACAGTATAACGTTGACTATTTCACTGAGCCTCTTTGAGTCTCATTTTTGTTTGTTTGTTTTGTTTGCTTTCATGTAGAAAATGGGGATAGGAATATAGTTCCTACTTAGAGTTACTTGTGCATTAAATGAAATTGTACAGGTGAAGTGGTCATCACTAAGTGGGTATTAGCAGTGGTCATTATTGTTGCCGTTTCTATTCTTTTCATTTGTAGGGCTTTGATCCAAGCCCAGGCCCTCATAATTTGCCAGCTTCTGTAGCTCTGCCAATCGTCCCAGTGGGTACTGTGGCAATAGTGCACGGTGATGTGGAGGCGGTGGTGATGGCTGAGAGGGAGAGAAGAGAGGCTGGGGGAGGCAGGCATGGTGCAGAGAAGGAGGCTCAGTGAACACCTGGAGTCAGCAAGCACCACACAGTCAAAACTGTGAGTACTGAATCCACAAATGAGAAGGGTTTCTTATCCAAAGTGCAGTGTAAGTGTTGAGTAAAAACTAATAATAAGAAATTCTTGTAATGCCTAATCATGCTTGAAATGTACTCTGACATGGAGCTTCTGCCCTTGGCATTTATAATAGTTGAATGGTTTAACATCAAGAGCAACCATTTTGAATAATTGTGCTTGGACCACTTGAAAAGAAATGTTCATAGCCTGTCCACTCAGAAAACAAGAGGTGATTTCACTTAACCTTTGAGAATGCTAACTCTCTGACTTGCCCATATAGCTGCTGGCATAGCACTGATCTCCACCTACCTGATTAGACAATTGTAGTTATGTGGTTCCTGTCAAATACACCTGGATTCTTAGCAAATACCCTGCTTTATGTCTATTGGGACTCACAATAGAATCAACTTAAAATCAGGATAGAGTTATTTAGGATTCTATCTGTATATGGAAAAATGGATCAATTTTTTTAGGCCTGGAATCATCAACCACACACACACAAAAACTTTAAGTTCCTATTTGTGATGGAATTACATGAAGCTGTCTTTAGTAGGTATAACTTCTGATTTCAAAGAAGTTATCTTCTTTGTCGTTGGAGTAGTTATTAGGAACCATACAGCCAGCATTTAAGTCCTGGCTCTGCCAGTTGCTAACTTTGTCACCTTGAAAAAAATCTCATCTCTCTGTGCCTCTCTGGCAATAATAAAGGTATCTACCTCACAGGGATGTTTTGCAGATTAAATGAGTTAATATGTGCATATTGGTTTGCCCTAGATGCAGGCAAGAAGGGGAGGGATGATGCATTGTCCATGGAGAATTTAGAAAGAATAATGAAACCACATGGAAGTCTGGAAGCTTTTTCCTTTACTCACATGGTTGCCCTTCCAAATGATTCCAGTCCAAACCTGTACTGCTCCTTCTACCCTGATCCTTAGTTACACAACTGGGAAACAGTGTTAAAAGCAGTGCTTGGTACAGAAAGTTCTCAATGCATTATCAATCAATACATTGTCATTGTATTTTTCTTTGAAGTTTCAGCTCTCATTACCACCTCAAAATCCTTCAGTGGTTCCCTCCTGCCAGTAGAAAGGTGGTTCAGACTCAGCTTGCCATTCAAGGCTCTTCTTATCTGCTTTCAGCACTTTGTTCTCCTAGTCACATACTCAGTAGACACTTTCTTTTAACCTACAGGAAAACCAAGAGAATTTTTTTTTTTCTGGAATCCTCGAGGCATATAGTGTATCCTTTTCCCTATCTATTTTTGAAAAAACACTTTTTATTTTGTATAAATATAAAATTTTTGAGGTGTAGCTGATTAACATTGTTGTTATAGTTTCAGGTGAACAGTGAAGGGACTCAGCCATACATATACATGTATCTATTCCTTCTCAATTTCCCCTCCCATCCAGGCTGCCATATAATATTGACCAGAGTTTCCTGTGCTATATAGTAGCTCCTTGTTGGTTATCCATCTTAAATATAGCTGTGTGTACATGTCTATCCAAAACTCCCTAACTATTCCTTCCCCCATCCTTCCCTCTGGCAACCATAAGTGTATGATCTAAGTCTGTGAACCTATTTCTGTTTTGGAAAGAAGTTCATTTGTATCATCTTTTTATATTCCATATATAAGGGATGTCATATGATATTTCTCCTTTTCTGTTGACTTACTTCACTCAGTATGACAATCTCTAAGTCCATCCATGTTGTTACAAATGACATTATTTCATTCTTTTTAATGGTTGAGTAATATTCCATTGCATATATGTTCCACATCTTTATCCATTCCTCTGTCAATGGATATTTAGATTGCTTCCGTGTTGTGGCTATTGTAAACAGTGCTGTTCTAAACAGTGGGGTGCATATATATTTTTGAATGAGAGTTTTCTTTTTTTTTTTTCTGGATACATGCCTAGGAGAGGGATTGGATGGTCATATGATAGCTCTATTTTTAGTTTTTTAAGGAACCTCCATACTGTTTTCCATAGTGGCTATACCGGTTTAAATTCCCACCAACAGTGTTGGAGGATTCTCTTCTCTCCTCTCCTTCTCCAGCATTTATCATTTGTGGATTTTTTGATGGTAGCCATTCTGGCTCGTGTGAGGTGATATCTCATTGCAGTTTTGATTTGCATTTCTCTAATAATTATCAATGTTGAACATCTTTTTATGTGTTTATTGACCATCTGTATGTCTTCTTTGGAGAAATGTCTATTTGAGTCTTGTGCCTATTTTTTTCATTGGATTGTTTGCTTTGATGCTGTTAGGCTTCATGGGCTATTTGTAAATTTTGGAAACTAATCCCTTGTTGGTCACATCATTTGAAAGTCCTAGCTACAGAAATCAAAGAAGAAAAAGAAGTAAAGGGAATCCAAATTGGAAATTGGAAAAGAACAAGTTAAACTGTTACTCTTTGTAGATGACGTGATACTATACAAAGAAGATCCTAAAGATGCTACCAGAAAACTACTAGAACTCATCAATGAATCTGATAGTGTCAGGTTAAAAAATTAATACACAAAAATCTATTAATTTCTATACACTAACAATGAAAGATCAAAAAGAGAAATTAAAAAAAAAAAACTACATTTACCATCACATCAAAAAGAATATAATATCCTAGGAATAAGCCTGCCTAAGAAGACAAAATATTTGTACTCTGAACACTATAGGACACTGATGAAAGAAATTGAGGAAGATGCAAACAGATGGAAAGATATGCCATCTTTCCATAGATGTTTGTGGGTTGGAAGAAGCAATATAGTCAAAGTGACTATACTACCCAAAGCAATCTACAGATTCAATGCAAGCCCTATCAAATAATGGCATTTTTCATGGAACTAGAACAAAAAAATCTTAAAATTTGTATGGAGACACAAAAGACCCTGAATAGCCAAAACAATCTTGAGAAAGAAAAATGGAGCTAGAGGAATCAAGCTCTCAAACTTCAGATTATATTACAAAGCTACAGTCATCAAAATGGTATGGTACTAGCCCAAAAATAGAAATATAGATCAATGGAACATGATAGAAAGCCCAGGAATAAACTTATGCACCTATGGTCAATTAATCTATGACAAAGGAGGCAAGACTAAACAATTTTGGAAAGACAGTCTCTTCACCAAATGGTGCTGGGAGACTGGATAGCTATGTTAATAAAATGAAATTAAAACATACACAAAAGTAAGCTCAACATGGATTAAAGACCTAAATGTGAGACCAGACACTATAAAACTCCTAGAGGAAAACAATGACAGAATCCTCTCTGACATAAATCACAATATCTTTTTTTTTAGTCTGTCTTCCAGAATAATGAAAATAAAAACAAAAATAATTAAAAAATGGAATCCACTTAAACTCAAAAACTTTTGCACAGCAAAGTAAACAATAAACAAAACAAAATTAAAAGATACCTACAGATTGGGAGAAAATATATCCTCTCTTCTTGCCTGAAGAGCCTGTGTTCTTAAAGACCTAACTTAAACCTATACTGAATTCCTCTAGCAAAATGTTGCTCTTGCTTAGAACTCCCCTAGCATTTCATCTTTTTTTTTAAAAAGAATTGTCTTTTCCTGCTCTCCACCTAGTTACTTCAATACTTTCTCTCTCCCAATAGACTCTCAATTCCTTGGGACAGAATCTAAGTCAAATTGACCTTTGATTTCTCACACTGCTTTCCATAGTACTTTTCTTCTCATGAATATTAATAAAGGCACGTTGATTGAATGCATTCCAGGAACTACTATGGAGTGAAAGGCAAAGCCTGTCTTCTAAGGGGTCACAACTTGCCACCATCAGTGTTATTTAGCAGAGACATTGTAGTAGACAATTAGCTATACCTTATATTTTATTCGGCTCTTTCTAGACATTTAGAAATTGGCTAACATGACAGAGGTAACTGACTGCATAATTTGGTATATGAAAATATTGTTAAAGATGGTCATTAAAGTTACACATATTGAGTGCCTGTTGTAAGTACAGGAAAAATACACTAGAGATGGCTCTAAAAGTAGAAGAAATCATCCTTGCCCCTAGGGAGCTTATGGCTTGGTTGGTGAGGGAAAAAAAAAACAGTTATGCTAGAAACTAAGCCAGACTTATGAAGTACTGTGTAAACACGTGTATAGGTCTTCCTTGACTTGGATGTCAGGTTATATATCCTGACAAACTTATCATAAGTTAATAATATCTTAAGTGATAAAATGCATTTGATACACCTAAACTACTGAACATCATAGCTTAGCCTAGCCTACCTTACATGTGCTCAGAACAACTTACACTTAGCCTACAGTTTTGTAAAATCATCTAACGCAAAACCTATTATTTTTACAGTCAAGTATTGAACACCTCTTGTAATGTATTGGATACTGTGCTGAAAGTGAAAAGCAGAATGGTTATATGAGTACAGAATGATTGTAAGTGTAACAGTTGTTCATCTTGGGATGGCTGGAAAATGATGCCCAGCGTCATGAGAGAGGATTGTACCACTTATTGTTAGCCTGGGAAAAAGTCAAAATTCAAAATCTGAAATTAGATTTTTACTGAATGTGTATGACTTTTGCACCATCACTAAGTTGAAAAATTAAGTCAAACCACTGTAGGTCAGGGACTGTCTGTACATAGTGTGTACACCTCTGATGAAGAAATGTCCGTATATTTGTGGAAAAAGAAGTTACCTGAAAGGACAGACATTCAGGGTTATTTTAAAGGAGGAAGTGGTGATGCAGGGAGCAAGTATTCTGGGTGTTCTCTGCTCACCCCACAGGATCTGCTCTTCACCCTTGTCACCCTGTTTTATGTGCCGGTGGCTCCCCCTGATGCATGGCGTAACCCTCTGCCGTGGTGTCAGCATCCTGTTGTGTTCAGTCAGTGAAGGCAGTGTCAGGAGCTAGAGAGACTTGATGGGCGGGGGAAGGTGGGGGGGTGGGGGGGTGGGTTGGGACCCCCCATTTCCTTTCCTACTAGGATGCAGGCTGGCTGCTTTCTTCTCAAGAGGATGCCAACTCCAATCAGGCAGGACTCACAGTATTTATGACTTCAGCAACCTTCTGAGGGCTTCTAAAACTGCTCTCTTTCCTTACGCCTTCAGGTCTAGAAGGGGTGTAACTCTTTGCTACTGCAGCCTTAGGGTGCTTCACCATCCAGTGATGGTAAATTTACCTTAAATCTGCTTAGACCTTGTAAACAGCCCTTTTAGTCAGTTCTCCACAATGACTCAGTGTGAGTGGGCCATCTGTTTCTAGCCAAGATCCTGACTAACACGCATTTGAAGGCTAGTGCAGTAATTCAGTTCCACAACACGTACTGAACATCTTTACGTGTCAGGTGAGGCTCTAAGCACTGGGGATAAAACAAGATTAAAACAAAATATCTTCCCCTGAGGAAGCGCTAGTCTAACAGAGAAGACAAACATGTAAGTTGGTGCAAACTGAGAATGGATGTTAGAAGAGTGCTTTTTCTAACAGGATGAGACTGAAGGAGGACTTAAGAAAGAGATGACTAAAGCTAAAACCAACTGATATTTTATCATCAATATATATTTTGGATTTTTAGAACCAGAAGGCATAATAGCTGTTTATCTGGACCAATGCCTTTATTTTACAGAGGAGAAATTGCAGGGTCTGTTGAATTAAAATTACCTGTCCCCTTTACTGCTAGTGAGAAAACAGGTGTGAGACCCAAGTCTTCTTACTTCTTGTCAGTGTCCTCTCTCCCTGTCTCTTTAGACTGTAGTCATTGCCAGTTCTAACTTCACCCATGTCCTCCCTCCCTCTGCCTTGGCTCCTTCCTCCTGAACCATTTTTCATTTTGAAGCACTTGAGTATTTGGAGCAAGGCGGGCAAACTTATTGATTTCAATATTCTCATTGTCACAGTCAGAGGGAAAGGTGAAGAGGGCTGAGACATATGGAGGTGAAGTATGTGGTTAAGGACAGACCACCAACACTAATCCTCCTGCCTCAGGAAGCAGTCTGAGTGTCTGCAGGCTTTGAAGTGTTTCCAAGCCTCCTCCCTGTGCTTGTGAGCTTTCTGGATGCCCGAGCCCAACTGGGGCCCTAATAAACATCCTGTGAGGGGCTGATTCATCCTTCCTTCCACCAGCACCAGAGAGAGGCTGAAGTGCAGGGTAAAATTTTCCACATGGTATCTTAGGTGGTAGGAAAAGAAGTTTCTTTGTATGAAATAACTTTGAATGTTACCACTTAATTTGTTTAAGTCCTGAAAGACTAGGGCTACTTCTGTGAGAAACTGGATGACTTGGAGTCATATTCAATTTTAGGGTTTTAATAAACACAGTAACTTGTATTTGTGGAGTGATTACTATGTGGCAGACACTGTCCTGAGGGCAACGCATGTGTTGACTAATTTAATTCTGTGAAGTAAGATACTGTTATGAATCTTTTGATGATTAATATTAAAATATCTATATTATAGATGAGGAAACAGAGCCATAGAGTAGAAGTAACTTGACCCAGTTCACATATCGTGTGAGTGTGGGGCAGTGATACAACCTAGGTACCTGGCCCCAGAGCCAGTCTTGTGCATGATGTTAAGATGTTTTTATAGATAGTCATTCAAAAGCTAGCGTGCTCTTATATTTGCTTTTCTTTGATTTCCTTCTATTTTCTAGAGTTCCTCTATTTCCAGGCATAAAGATAGGGGGCTTTGGGAGTAGATATGTAACCTCTGGGAGCAGGACCTCAACACAGAAATCTTATGAGGTTTTGAACGGAAGAACTTACCTTAATAAAAATGATAAATTTGACTCAAGAAAGAAGTAATATGATATGTGAGGTGATGATGCTTAGGTGTTCCATGCATTACCTAGCTCAGTGGAAATTCCCTTTATGCTAGGGTGGCTGATTGCAGGACTGGTTTTCTGGGACATGGGACTTTTCGTGCTAAAACTGGGGAAGTTCTGTGTATACTGGGATGAGTCTGTTGCTTTATGCATTTTGGCAGTCAGTTGAAGCTCACTTCTTTCCCCAAATCCTGGAATCAACCTTACCTTAATACAGAGTATGTTTGTTTGTTTTTAATCACATAGAGCACACTTTTAATCTCATAGAGCACACACCACCAGCATTTGAGTCACTTGGGACCCTTGTTAAAAATACTAATTACTGACTACTCTACGGATTTACAGAAGTGTGATAGGCAGGCAGGGTAGAGTTGGAACTTAGGGAATCTGCATATTTAAAATAAACCTGCCAAATGATTCTTATAAATGTTTCCAAACTACTTACCCGGTCTATATGGAAATGCACAAATCACACTTTAATAGCTTAGGTGCTCTGGATCTATCACTCTTGCTGCTATTCTTGTTCTGACTTATCATCTCAGTTCTATTCGGTGGAATCCTGCTTTGTTTCTCTGTCCTTAATTGGAGAACAATGTCAAGAACTGTGTTTCTGGTCTCTACTTCATACTTTGCAGTCTATTCTCTGCCATGAAAACTCACCCAGTTCCCTGTTTTCTATGAGGTCAAGGCCCCTCCCTGCCCTCTCTGTCCTCCTGGAAGTTTGTCTCTCCTGAAGTCTCACTACCTACAGAGCTTGAGGCAGTCAAACTCTAGTCTGTCTCCTTCCAGCTTCCTGGTTCCACCTTCATATCTTCTGATAAAGTACAAGATTGAGAAGTAAAGCCGTTGTTTCTGTAAATCTCATAAGACTGCCTGTTACATTGTCAATAGCTTGAAACATCTACATTGACTTTGAAAACTGGCTCCATTGGCACCTGTATCTACCTAAGCCAAAGCACATATGTATTTATCTAAGCAGTGAATTTGATCCCAGCCACTGCATAGGTAGGACTCCATGCTCACTGGCTTCTCTGTAATCTGATAGTCCACTGTATTTATTTGAAAGTAATCAGCAGCCCTCGGGGTTCCCTGGTAGCTCAGCTGGTAAAGAATCTGCCTGCAATGCAGGAGACACTGGTTCAATTCCTGGGTCAGGAAGATCCCCTGGAGAAGGAATAGGCCACCCACTCCAGGGTTCTTGGGCTTTCCTGGTGGCTCAGACAGTTAAGAATCTGCCTGCAGATTGATCCCTGGGTTTGATCCCTGGGTTGGGAAAATCCCCTGGAGGAGGGCTTGGCAACCCACTCCAGCATTCTTTTTTTGTTTTGTTTTTTGCCACTTTATTTAATTTTTTAATTGAAGGATAATTGCTCTTCAGAATTTTGTGCTTTTCTGTCATACATTAACAAGAATCAGCCATAGGTACGCCCATGTCCCCTCCCTTCCAATCTCCCCTCCTCTCTCCCTCCCCACCCCACCCTTCTAGATTACAGAGCCCCTGTTTGAGTTCCTGAGTATACAGCAAATTCCCACCGGCCATCCGTTTTGCATATGGCATTGTAAATTTCCATGTTACTTTCTCCATACATCGCACCCTCTCCCTCCTCCTTTCCACCCGTGTCTGTTCCCTATGTCTGTTTCTCCATTGCTGCCCTGCAAATAAATTTATCACTGCCATCTTTCTAGATTCTATATATATGCATCAGTATATGATGTTTATATTTCTCTTTCTGACTTATTTCACTCTGTATAATAGGCTCTAGGTTCATCCACCTCATTAGAACTGACCCAAATGCTTTCCATTTTATGGCTGAGTAGCATTCCATTGTATATATGTACCACAGCTTCTTTATCCACTCATCTATTGATGGACATCTAGGTTGCTTCCATGTTCTAGCTATTGTAAACAGTATTGCAGTGAACATTGGGGTACATGTGTCTTTTTCAGTTTTGGTTTCCTCAAGGTATATGCCTAGTAGTGGGATTGTTGGGTCATATGGTGGTTTTATTCCTAGTTTTTTAAGGAATCTCCATACCATCTTCCATAGTGGCTGCATCAGTTTGCAGTCCCACCAGCAATGCAAGAGGGCTCCCTTTTCTCCACACCCTGTCCAATGTCTGTTGTTTGTAGACTTTTGATCATGGCCATTCTGACTGGTGTGAGGTAGTATCTCATTGTAGTTTTGATTTGTATTTCTCTAATAATAAGTGATGTTGAGCATCTTTTCATGTGTTTGTTAGCCATCTGTATGTCTTTGGGGGAAATGCACATGTAGGTCTTTTTCCCACTTTTTGATTCCACTCCAGTCTTCTTGCCTGGAGAATCCCCACAGTCAGAGGAGCCTGGCAGGCTACAGTCCATGGGGTCACAAAAAGTCGGACCTGACTGACTGACTAAGCACAGCACCGTACAGAAGCCCTCCATAACACTCCCCTACATTTGCCCAGAGAACAGCTACTCAGCTTTGGCATCTGTTGTCATCTGAAGTCCCTCCTGATTCACCAGATAGAAAACCAATATTTTCTTTTTCTGTATCCCCAGTGCACAATGATGGACTGCTACAACATCATCCATAGCAGAGGCTGTGGGTACTGTATTCAATACCCTCTTGGCTACTTCAGAGCTTATCTGAATCTGTGATGAATAATTTCACCTGTATGCCAATGCCTTCCCATCTTAAGAACCTGTGTTATTCTGCCTCTCTGCCTAAAGGTGTTTTTTAGCTGATAGCCTAGAAGTTCCAGAGACAAGCTTCAACCAATGAGGAAGTGTCTAATGGAAAGCTCAGCCCATCTGTCCCTTACTGGGTTGACTCTGAGGTAGGTGGCACGTGATTCCTCACAAGGCCCATGGAAGTGAACCTCCGCTGCCCACATGGTAAACTGCTCATCTGTGATCCAAGGATCACCTTCCAAATAAACTACCTCTACCCATGTATCTGTAACAGAGTCTGCTTTGGGGGAAATCCAAATTAGAACACCATATTTAACTTATCACTGGATGTATATTTTTTTGTCTGTCTCCTCCTCTCAGACTAGAAGCTCCTTTATAGAAGGGAACATGGATTGAATATCTTTGTATTCTAACTTGTAGCCTGACACACCTAATAAATACTCAGTCAATATTTGTATGAAAGAGTAAGTTGATCTACATTTTAATGACATAATAATGTTTGTGAGGCACTATAAAATCTTAAAGTATGTTTCAAAGCAACCATTGCTGTTACATAGAAATCTCAATGTAGTAAATTCTTTTAAAAAATAAAAGGAATGGTGTAGTCTGGCTAATCAAGTAAGGGATGTAATATTAAAAAACCTGCAAAATCCTAGTTTGAGTTTTTTCAACTAGGATTTTGCAGGTTTTTTAATATTACTTCCCTTACTTGATTAGCCAGACTACACCATTCCTTTTATTAAACCACATAAGAAAATGTTTTATACTTTTTAAATTGTTTTATTACCTTTTCCCTAAATAAAAATCCAAGTCTTTTCTTCATGGTCTATAATAAATATTAAGACTATACTGCAAGTAAATCTTTCATCGTAAATGATGACAATACAATGAGTGATATGGAGAAATTATCAATAAATCGAAGACTCCTTCTTTATTGTTTTACTTAAAAGTCGTTTCAAAATAAATGTATAATACTTTCAGAAGAATTCAAATTAGTTTATCCTCAAGGGACTACAATCTTTAAATATCTTCAGCTGGAGAAGAAACTCACTCTGGTAATTATACATCATTTTGTTTATTTTCAGAAGGCTAGCAGTTCTTGAGCAATTTTATTAAACTAATAATTTATTCCAGTTTTCATCTAGAGTCAGTAAGATATTGATCATTAGTTCTTCATCTATCATTTAATCTTTTTCCTTCACAGTTATGCCCATTCAATAGCTTCACCAGTAAGAAAAAACAAATCCTGCAGAATTATGACTGGGCTGTTCTGTTTCTAGCAGAAGTACTAGAAAGAACTGAAAGAACAATGTGAGCTAAAGTAAAGATGAGCAGATTGACCAGGAACAAGTTCTAATGAATATTTATGGTTAAAAACTTATTTTCTATTTATCATCCTTGCTCTAGACCAAAACAAGTGTTGTTATATTCATAAGAGCCATGAAAAGGCTGAGTTTACAAGAGTGTTTTAAAATAATTTATATCAGAAGCATTCCTGTCTTGAGATATTACTTTTAGGAATCACTCTACTAATCACATATTATTGAGTTTTGGGCACCCTGTTTTTCATTAAAATATATGCTGAATCAAATAAAGAAAAATGTGACAGGCCTACTATAGCTAGGAATCCAATCACAGAAGATGTTTTAGGAAGAACATAAATGTTGATATGGGACTTTTCAACAGCACTAAAAATAGCGAGAAACTCATTATTTCATATTACAAGGTCCAAAAAGAAAAGGCTAGCATCCCTCAAACATAACCAGTTAGATTAAATAAATAAATAAATAAATAAGCTATTAACATTTGGCAGTAGATATTTATTGTACCAATTTTGATTGACCTTAATGTCAATCCTTATTATATAATATTTTAAGCTCCTCCAGAATAAATCTTTAGCATTGATGAATAAACACGACAGAATTTCAACTATCCATTTAATGGATATTTTCCCTTTATTAAAAAAAAATATATTTTATAGGGACTGTGAAAATCCTTGTGAAAGGATGAAAATAGAAAAAAAAATTACAATTTATTTTAACAATTCAAACAAACCATCTTCTAAAGCAAACATATGTCATAGATATTTGTCTTTCAAGAAAAATAAGTTGTTCTATACTAACAGATGGTAAAACCAGAACCACTAAAGACAGCATATTCTAAAAGTCTCGATTTGTCAATTGTTCTAAAGGCAAAATAATTTTTTTTTCTTTATAAAAAACTACATTTTTCTTTCTGTTGAAGTTCCTGGCCAGTTTACTTCATGCAAACTTTAATCTACATGTTAATCTTCAATCAGTGTGTAATACTGAGAGACATTCCTCTTGTGATTATCCAATTACTCTATTCACAGTTGGATAGAAGGTCATCATGTACATTTAGTCCATGCATTGAGATTCTTGCATCAGGAAGAAAAGTTAAACAGCTGTGAGGGAAATTGGTTTCTAAACCTATATAGCTAGATAATATTTTGATAGTGTTTTGAGGTTTTTAACTAAAGTTCACTTAAAATGGACCCTTTTATTGTCCATTCTCTTGAGCAAATTACTCTTCTCTTCTTTACTAATAAGTGTTCATTGCTGCAGGTAAGGGAGAAGTATGGTAGAAAAGCAGCGAAGTACCCATAACTAAGGCACTAAGTCTCAAGACCCTGGGCTTAGTTTTAAAATATGAAGTCCTAAAGGATTCAGAGTGTTATATATATGCAATAAACAATAGATTAGATGAACTGAAATACAGGATACCCCCCCAGCATTCTTGGCTTTAAGCTGGAATTACTACAGTGTGAGCTAGGCTCTCTGGGGTAATTAAATTTGAGCAAAGTATTTGATAAAGTTTACATAATGTCCTTGAGGAAAATGTCTGCCAAATGTTAGTGATTTAAGAGGATTCAAAAGTTGAGTGGCACAGCAGCATCAACTTTGAGCCAGGTTACCAGTGGCATTCTGTGAGGCTCTGCTTCATTCAAAATTTTAATAATTTAGATAACATATAGAAAGTCTGCCAATCAGACTTTTGAGAGGCTTGAAATTAGGAGAGGGTTAGGTTAGGTTAGAAACTACATGAGAAATCTGAATAAAATCAGTCAGATAGGCAAACTGGGCCAGATTTAACAAGATTAAAAATAAGCAAAGATACATGTAAAGACCTCAGTTTAGAACTAAAAAGAGCAAAGCAAAACAAATGAGAGGCTGACAAGGCGGTGTCCCAAAATATGTTTCCATGAGCATGACCTGAGGGTCTGAGTTAATTTCACACTCAAGCTGAATGGATGAGGTTTTTGCCAAAAAGATAGTGTTTCATTGGGTTGTACTGTACTTTGTACTGGTCAAAGGATACCTGGAAGAGTGTGCTCACTTCTGACTTTTAGCTTCTGAGTTGGATATCAGTGAATTGTGGTATATCTAAGGTATGTTGCTAGGATTTTATATTCAGAAAAAATGTTTCTGAGCTCCATTTAAGTACTAGACACTCTCCTAGGGATATAGCAGCAAACAGGAGTTAAACACAGTGAATCTGGGAAGGGGGTGATTAATTTGGAAATGATATGAAGGTCTTTGTTAGCTGACATCCGTTGCACAGCTGGCATGTGGAAAAAGAATTAGCCTGATACCGGGTGGCTCCAGGGGGATTATGCAGAAGTTACAAGGATGAAGATTTTGGTTACAGCATCTGTTCAGAAGTACAGAGTATGGACTTGGGTTGGAGAATGTCTTGTCATTTTCCAGCAGAGACAGAAATGTGTCAGTCAGGGTAAATGATATAATGTAGAAGGCACTTAGCATAGTATATGGAGATCTTACGGATGCTTAGTCAGTAAACAAAGTTGTACAGGGTTTTCTGATATCTTTTGGGAGTATGGATAGATGATTCTAGAATTCTAGAGAACAGGAACTCTTATCTTATTTTTTTCCTCTGTGCCCACTACAGAATTTGGCATATGGTTGGTGGTCTTTAAGTATCAAATAAATAAATGAGAGATTTTTATCATCTATAAGACTATGCATTAATAATTATGAGTTAAAGAAGTAGAATTTAGAGTTCAGAAATCATTGTTTCCAATTCCACTTTCATTGACGATGTTATTTGACATTACCTTTTTTCAGCATCCTTTTTTTTTTTGCCTGTTACTTAAAGAAAATCTCAGTCATTTTCAGGAGCACATGGATCTTTTTGTCGTTTTATAAAACATTCAGTGGCTTGTGGATTTACTGAGAATTTACAAAGAATCCATTATTTCATTCTCTGAATCAAGTAGGATCCTTTTAAAGTCCAGATCAATTGTTATAACCTGCATTATTCTGAACTGCACAATACATCCTTCTCATTTATGAAGTCCTCTTGCTTCCAGAAGGTTCTCTTTGTAGAGTTCCTTTATTCTCAAAAATGAACATTATTATTTTCAGCTTTCTAATCACTCTTCTCTTTCCCTAAACTCATCTGGAAATACTTATTTCTAGTCCTCTCATGAGCTGTATAGAAGTGTCAATGTTAGCGATACTAAGACTCTCTGCCATCTCTCGAGTGCTTACTATGTGCCAGGAGCCTGGCATATCTTATCTCCTTTAAAAATCTTGCCAACTTTATGGTGTTGGTGTTATTATTCCCAAGTTACAGATCAGAATGTGGAGGAGCTAGAGTTTAGACCCAATTCTTTATCTTAACTGCATAGTCAACTTTTCATGTCAACTAGAATTTTGGATTGAAACTGTAAGCATGCTAAAAAGACAAATGGAAAATTGGGCTTTGTTTTGAACGGGATTTATCTTTGTCAAATAAATTGCAAAGCTCCTTAGTACAATTGACCAAAAACAATGAGATTCAAAGGCTGATGATATCACCCAAAGTATTCTCAGAGTTTAGGGTTAGATGAGCCCCTATCAATCAGACTGGAAAGTTCCTTCCATAAGTTTCACAACCAATCTCCTGGTCTTGAGACAAAGAGTGAGGCACTGCCTTGCTCTAGGTCGACAACCTGGTTAATAGCACTGAGAGGACCAAAGTCCAAGCTTCTAGATTCCCAGACAGTAAGACTATTTTTTGAGTGAAATCATGGACAGTTTTCCCCTAAAGAGAGACTCTACTCAAGCATAAGACACAACAGAAGAAATGTATTTTGATGGAGGCGAGCTAAAAATAAATCTTGATTTATGATCAAGCAAGCGTTTATAAAGCATTTCTGAACCCCTTAGAGAAAGGTACTTTCTAAATGAAAGTTTCATTTGATCATTTTGAAATGTTTATTTTAGGCAAGCATTCTTTTCATAAAATATTTACACATGCTCTTAATAGCAAATATGCACATGAGTATGTGCTAAAATATCTGAAATTTACTTAACCAAAATTGTACACTTTTCTGGGTACAACCAGCAGGATTTCCAGAAATCCAAAAGAGATAATGGGATTTCCTTACAAAGCCTGTTAAAGAATCAGATAGGAATTTGGAAAGGGCAATTCTGAAATAAGGCTCCTTTAGAATAAGAACTTCCTTAAGATCTTGACTTGAAGAGTCTGCATTAGCTCAAACACCTGCAAAATGAGCAAATAAGGCATAATTTCCCCAAGACTTTAAGCCAAAATTTTGCTAACTTCTTTTCACTGCCAAGGACTCAGTTAATGTTTCAAAGACTGAAGCACAATAGGTTTAAGCAGTTTTTCTAGATTTCCAGAAAAACAGAAGAGATATGGGCATTGCCTGATTTATCAAAAGAAAAGCAATAGTGTAAACCTCTGCCTCTATTAGAGATGATTCTAGACATGTCAAAATATTCCTAAAGTTGGCAGCAAGCCCTGTGGTAGGTGCGCTTTGAATGGAAAACAATGTCACCTGTTTCTTTTAGCTTATTTTGAATAAATCTCCTGGGAAATCACAAAGCATAAACTCTTCCTGATGAAAAGGAAATTGCTCTGATAGAAGCCCCATGATGTTGCAGAAAGAGCATGAGGACAAGTTAATAGAGTTTCTAGGTTCTTCTTCCAGTTTGCTGCCTGTCAGATAGTGCCCTGAAGTGAATCACTTACCCTCCCTGTGCCTCAGTTTCTCCCTCTGCAGAAGGAGTGTGATGGGCCATTTCTAAAGCTTCACTAGTGTGCTTTCATATATGTCCTTTCCTGATGATTTAGCTTCCTAAGGCCCACTTGACTTCACATTCCAGGATGTCTGGCTCTAGGTGAGTGATCACACCATCATGATTATCTGGGTCGTGAAGATCTTTTTTGTATAGTTCCTCTGTGTATTCTTGCCACCTCTTCTTAATATCTTCTGCTTCTGTTAGGTCCCTACCATATTTGTCCTTTATTGAGCCCATCTTTGCATGAAATGTTACCTTGGTATCTCTAACTTTCTTGAAGAAATCTCTAGTCTTTCCCGTTCTATTGTTTTCCTCTATTTCTTTGCATTGATTGCTGAGGAAGGCTTTCTTATCTCTCCTTGCTATTCTTTGGAACTCTGCATTCAGATGGGTATATCTTTCCTTTTCTCCTTTGCTTTTCACTTCTCTTGTTTTCACAGCTAATTGTAAGGCCTCCTCGGACAACCATTTTGCTTTTTTGCACCTCTTTTTCTTGGGGATGGTCTTGATTTCTGTCTTCTGTACAATGTCATGAACCTCCATCCATAGTTCATCAGGCACTCTGTCTATCAGATCTAGTCCCTTAAATCTATTTCTCACTTCCACTGTATAGCCATACGGGATTTGATCTAGGTCATCCCTGAATAGTCTAGTGGTTTTCCCCACTTTCTTCAATTTCAGTCTGAATTTGGCAATAAGGCATTCATGATCTGAGCCACAGTCAGCTCCCGGTCTTGTTTCTGCTGACTGTATAGAGTGTCTCCATCTTTGGCTGCAAAGAGTATTATCAGTCTGATTTTGGTGCTGAACATCTGGTGATGTCCATGTGTAGAGTCTTCTCTTGTGTTGTTGGAAGAGGGTGTTTGATATGACCAGTGCGTTCTCTTGACAGAACTCTATTAGCCTTTGCCCTGCTTCATTCTGTACTCCAAGGCCAAATTTGCCTGTTACTCCACGTGTTTCTTGACTTCCTACTTTTGCATTCCAGTCCCGTATAATGAAAAGGACATCTTTATTGCGTGTTAGTTCTAGAAGGTCTTGGAGGCCTTCATAGAACTGTTCAACTTCAGCTTCTTCAGCATTACTAGTTGGGGCATAGATTTGGATTACCGTGATATTGAATGGTTTGCCTTGGAAACGAGCAGAGATCATTCTGTCGTTTTTGAGATTGCATCCAAGTACTGCATTTCAGACTCTTTTGTTGACTATGATGGCTACTCCATTTCTTCTAAGGGATTCCTGCCCACAGTAGTAGATATAATGGTCATCTGAGTTAAATTCACCCATTCCAGTCCATCTTAGTTTGCTGATTCCTAGAATGTCAATGTTCACTCTTGTCATCTCCTGTTTGACCACTTCCAATTTGCCTTGATTCATGGACCTAACATTCCAGGTTCCTATGCAATATTGCTCTTTACAGCATCAAACCTTGCTTCTATCACGAGTCCCATCCACAACTGGGTGTTGTTTTTGCTTTGGCTCCCTCCCTTCATTCTTTCTGGAGTTACTTCACCACTGATCACCAGTAGCACGTTGGGCACCTACTGACCTGGGGAGTTCATCTTTCAGTGTCCTATATTACTGTTCTTTCCCAGGCTTTTCATGAGTCCGCCTCCCAGAGGCACTATATCTTTATGAGACACAACTTCCACCTACCCTTGCAAATGATATTTACAAGGTAAGACACATGCATATCAATTCTCCATGTTTTAAATCACTTTTTATGCATGTTGAAAATTTGTAAAACTTTCTCTGCTGTAACCTTATCAAAGTTTTTCTTTGTTCTCATCCAAAAAAGAAAGCATCAGTCACTTAAAACTATGTATATCAGGTTTGCAAGGGGAATGTTTGACTTCCTTAAGAAAATTAACTCTTTAAGAATCGCAGCCAGTTGTTCTAATGGTGTGATAATCAAACAACTAAATGGAGTAGGTTTTGGCAAAGGCTTAGCAAAATGCTAACAGTCTGTTAGCATTGGCTGGATTTGTAAAACATGATTGAAAATAACGAGTCCCATTTCTTTAAGAGTGGTTTATGGTAGAGGCTTTTTACTCTGTGGTTATACACATAGAACTAATTAGGCCTTTGGATCCAAATTGGCCTATCAAATTGAGTAAAGGGGGAAAAAACAATTAGTTACATTTAAGAAAGTATAGACTGCCAAAAAAGTTAATCTAGTTGTATATGTAAATAAATACACTTCAGTCTGTGGATCAAGACAGATTAGCAGGTTGTGAGATCCATGCATTGCCTCAGAGACAGCTTTAAAAGCAATAAACAGAACAGCAAATATCAGAGTATATCATAATGATGATTAGTATTGGTTTGTGAAAATTAATTTTACTTACACAGAGGGAACACATATACATGCATATATGTTCCTGATCATAATGTAAATTTTATTTCTTACTCTCAGTCTGGTTACGAAAAGGTCAAGTTCATTGAATAGAATTTGTATCCTACTGTTGTTTGAAAATTGTATAAATCTTAATTATGTCAAATTGGTTCATAATGCTTTTCAGGTCTACTATATTCTTCTACTCTGTACATTCATTCTATTAATTTCTGAGAGTTTGATATTGAAACTCCAACTAAAAATCTTACTTTATCCACTTAAATGATGGTAATATATGGGGAACCTATATGTAACTCTGTTCTGTAATTTCCAAGCCTCCTGTAAATGCATTATCATGTTTTCAGAATTTAAAAAATAAGAAAGATTAAAAAAAAAAAAGGTCAAGTTCCTGGGGAAAGATATTGTGAGATGGAGGTTTTTGCGCAGAAGGTTTATCAGGAGGAGAAGGGCAGGCACAACGCCTGTGAAGGACAGGGAGGCAAGCTTGGGTAGAAGAAACAGAACGAAGTTGCAGGTACGACAGAGGTCTCAGCTGATCCCTGTGGGGAGCTTGGAAGGCCTGAGAGTTGTTCTCAGTTGAGGACGGGGAGCAGCTCTAACCCCACAGCTTGATACTGGTCGTAGGCTGCTCCCAAGCAAGGGGGGTTGCCTCTGGGGAAGTAGCTCCCTTTGCTGGCCAAGGGCAGTCCCAGCAGAGCAACTCTGCTCCGAGCAGTCAGCAGCCTGCGCAGCTGGAAAAGTCAGTGCTGGGTGCTGAGGGGGCATCTTGGAAGTACTCACAACATCCACCCAGCTACTACCTAGATAGAGCCTGACTCAGACCGCCCTACCTCCAGTGCAGGGACTCAGCGCTACTGAAATTTAAGCTTGAAAAAGTATTGTGTATTTTTGTCCTGTGTATTGTAGGATGTGATAAAGAAACTGACTCCATTTTTGATGATCACCGACAACTTCCAAACCCTACCACTTCCCGTTGACTTTTTGACCCACATCTAAACAGTCCTAAGAAAGCTAGGGTGTTCCTACCTTTGGCTCTAGTTTGATTTTAAACACTATTGTGCACCTTCTACCATCTTGTTGCAGCTTTTCCTTTGTCCTTGGACGTGCGGTATCTTTTTTTGGTGGGTTCCAACATTCTCCTGTCGATGACTATTTAGCAGCTAGTTGCAATTTTGGTGTTCTCACAGGAGATGTGCGCATGTTCTTCTACTCTGCCATCTTGGATTACTGTTGGCAGTAGCGGGGAAATTCAAATCAGGCAAACCCAGGCCTGGGGGCGGGAACCCTAACTCTAGATTTACTTCCTAATCACAGTAAAACCCAAGCCATTTTCAGACTGCACCTGCACTTTTCCAGGGAGCATTATTGTATGAGCAATAAACCTTTCATACCCAGTTGGTTGTCTGTGTGTGTATGAGATCACCACTCTTGATATCTGAACCAAATTGCAGACATAGGATACTTCACATCATCCCTGTCCTCTATCCTGTAGATGCCAGTCGTACTCAACCCACTCCACAATGGGACAACCAAAATGTACCCAAACATTGCCAGGTGCCCCTAGGCGACAAAATCACCCCTGACTGAGAACTGCTGCTCCAGAGCATAAATGGCCCTTTGCTAAGTAGGTAAGTGATAGCTCATTTGAGTCCAGTGTGCTGTGTTCCAATTATTCTTGTATGATACCCAGAAAAGTCCTGTGGTCATTCTAAATTCTTACAACAAAACAAGATGGTAAAGGTGGTTTCATGGGTTCTGTGTCATTAGGTAGGATGTCTGATTTTCTACTTCTGGTCTGGCTGTAAATTCAGAGTGGGTGGTCTGGTGGGAAAACAGGCTGGAAACTTTAAAAACAATTTGATTGTTTTATTTATGGGGCCTATTAGCTCCTTTTTGGAAGGCACATAAAATCATTTAGGCCCTGTAAAATGGGATAATGTGGTGATTTGCATTTGCATGCCATTTTAAAAATCCATTTTATGAAGTGGGAGTGAAGCAGAATGGTATAGTTGGATTTTAATCACTAGAGTTTTGACTTCCCCTCATGGGAGCTATTATCCTATTTCAAAGATTAGAAGCTGCAGAGAGCAAGAGAATAGAGGTGAGTGAGCTGGAAGGAGTATTCTTTAAAAGCTAGGAAGCTTTTGCTAACAGTTGTAGACCACGGAATCCCACACCTCACTTTGGCTATCTTAATTTTTAGTGCAAGCTTACACTAAAACACAGGGTTTGAAAATGAGGTGGAACAGCCTCATAATTGCATTAAACTTATCCAACAATTATTTCCAAATATATATTTGACAATCTAGAAGAAATCTTCCTTAGCTCTCATTCAGGAATCTGCTTTTGTTCATGGTAACATATAATATTGTTTTCATGATTTGAAAGTTAGAAACTCTTCTATTTTAGTCATATCATTAGCCAAAAAATTTTAGAAGAGTATAGATTTTTTAAAAATTAACTCATTTGTATAGTGCTTCAATCTTGATATACACTGATGTAAGTTTCAGCTTTGCATATTTTAGTTTGGTGAATTCAAGGTTAATTTTATTAAAGAGAAAGAAAGTGGTTTTTAATGGGGAAATTACTGACTCATCTGCAAGGAAGTCATTGTCTCATTGCTGGGCTTGGGTGCCAAAGGCATGCTGGGAAGTGACATCAAATCTAAAGACAGTAGAAGAGCTAGGAACCACCACAGAAATCAGTGCAATGGCTTCTTTTCTAGACAAGATTCTTTTAATTGCTAAGAACAGCAATAGTTAGAGCAAGAAAACAATGGACATACAGGTTTCATGGAATCCAAGAATACCACACAGAGCATTGCTTGATCTCACAGGAAACAGCATGCTGGAAGCAAGTAGGTGCTTTGCCACCATTTCTCAACTCTGCTTCAGGTTTCCTTCATTTTCTTGCTGTTCACTGTAGATTGTTTTCCTCTGGCATTCCTCCGGTTATTAACAGTCCAACTACTGGCCTGACGACAGGTGTTGACATGACTTTCGCTTAACTTGTCCTAGTTACTGGCCCAGAAGTCCACAATTCTAGAAGCGGAATCTAATTGGCTCAGCTTGAGTTATGTGTCTATTCGTCATCCTCTAAGCTGTCGCCGCTACCTGGGCCAACTTCTCCAGTGTTGCGGATGGGCAAGCATAGCACATCAGGTCTGCAAGCCTTTCATTTTAAAGATAAGAGAACTGAATGAACACCTGTGGGGGAAGTGATTTGTCCTTAGTTATGTAACCAGTTATTGACTGATAGACAGTAATAGAACCACCACTCCACTTTTTTTTTTTTTTTTTTTTTTTTAACTATCAAAGGTATATTACATCTGTCACACCTTCCTGGCATTTCTTCCTAGCAGAGGGAAGGAGAACACTCTTGGGTTCAGAAACTGGGGCAAAAGGTGACTAGCAAGTTGGAGATGCCTCTAGGTTTTCTGTGTAACTATTCTGCATTTAGTAGATTGTCTTTTAATTGCTTTGTCTATTCACTTGCTTTATTGAGATATTTACTTATTATAAAGTTCACCCATTTTAAGTGTATATGTCAGTAAGTTGTAGTATATTTGTAGTTATACAACCATCACCACAATCTAGTTTCAGAACATTTCCATCAGCTTATGTTCATGTACGTTAATTCATTACAGTAATGAATTTGTTGTATACACAACAAAAATCAAATTCAATATGTTTTTTATTTTTCAGCTCTACTATGAACCAAGCATTGTGCTAAAATTGTTACAGAACATTATCTTTGTCTATTGTCTGTGTCTTGTATTTATGCTGTGATGCATATCTAAATAACATGAAAAATGCTGTAATAGATGTGTAGAGAAATTGTGATGGGTAAGCAGAGAAAACGCCAGTTAATTCATTTTAGTTTAAAAGAAAATCTATCCCTCCTTTTTTACATTCAAAGATTATGATATTTAAAATTATATATAACTTTAAACCAATTTGAGAAATATTATCTATCTACATACAAATCACTGGTAATAGCACTAAGAAAGAAATGTTGTCCTGGCCTTTATAAGTCTAGCAGAGAAAGGATATATTCAGAAATTACTATTTTATTAAGGTAGAATATCATGATACCCTTTCAAATAGCTATGAAGTCCTGGCAAAGGGAGAGACTATAACTTTTAAAATTAGGGAATTCTCCCCGTAAGGGGTAGTAATGCTTTACCTTGAAGAAAGGGGAAAATCTTAAACTTAAAAATGGGCCTTCATAAGGTGATAATTTGTTATTCATAATTGAACAACAAAAGAGACAATTACACTGGTTACAGTGATGCAATACAAATAAGGTGGGATTTTTCTGGAAACACTAGGATGTGTGATCACTCTAGTCATCAGAGGGAAAATACAATAGTTGGAGAAGACACAAGCACACGCTCAAAGAGGGGAAAGGGAAAGGCCATTGAAAGATATGACACGTGAAATGATACTGCTATGCTTGCCAGTATTCTCCTTTATATGGGCCATATAAAATGGGTTCTGTCCTCTCTCACTGTGGCGGGGAATGGGCTCAATTTCCTACTACTTTCCCACCCTCTGGGGACAACAAGGGATGAAGATCCTGGGATTTGTAGAAAGATGGGGACTTTGGATATTTGGTGTCCAATAGGCTAACCTGTGCAGGTCATCACTCAGCTCCCTGTCCACTTTCCTTCTCTAGGTATAACCTTTTTTCCTCACTCTTGCTTCAAGTACCCAGTTTCTCTACTCTGAATTATATTTCTAATCTCACCTCCGCACTTCTAGCCCAGGTTTGTCTATTTTTATATTAATAGAAAAGCAAATTCTGCAAACTTTTCTGTCTCTAACTTCTGTCAGCTAATTATTTCAGTCTTTGTTTCTGGTTGAGTCTGAGCTGAGGGAAAATGCTGAGCTATAACACTGCCATACAATTAATGTACCATGGTTGTTACCTAATTGTAACCAGGAAAGTGGTGGTAGGACTAGAAAAATTCATGAATGAAGTATACGTTTATTTTGAGTTCAGTTCCTGTGGCCTGATGTCAAAATGCAGAACCTCACAGAAGTAGAGAAACTCATTTTCAACAAGAAACATAGATAATATCACATGTGGCAAAGGAGTTGAGTATTTCCTGGAGAAGTCAAATTAAGGAATGTGAGGACAACCAGAAGGATTGGTGATGGATGAAAAGTGGTCCTGGAAAAAAAACCAAAAAACTTTAATACAGTTTTGTCTAGAAAAGGTCCTGTAAACAAAGTAGCAGCACTAAGAACTTGGTGCTCTAATTTAAAGAGTATGTAATTTGAGAGAGCTTCAGCTGTATCTTTCACAGAGGCTGCCCGTGTACCTATCTAGACATCTACTACTTGACCTGAAACTTGAGGAGAATCAAATCAATTAGCGCTTTTGCTCTAAGGATTACACAGGCCCTTCCCATGAAGCATCAAGAGAAAAACTGCACATGAGACACAGCATGGGATATCTGAGTGTCGCATTTGCTTCAGGGTATTGTCTGGAAGTTGAACGTCTCCTAAAATGAAGATCTGAAGGACGACAGAGGAAGAGATGGTTGGATGGCATCACCAGCTTAATGGACATGAGTTTGAGCAAACTCCAGAAGTTGGTGATGGACGGACAGGGAAGCCTGGCATTCTGCAGTCCATGGGGTTGCAAAGAGTCGGACACAACTGAGCAACTGAACTGAACTGAACTGAAGGACCTGCAGCTACTTTACTATCTATAAACATTTCACTGTGCATAATAAAATACAGTACTCTAAGAGTTCCAGAACCTATATAACTCTCTAATTTTCATATAAAATATTAATATTAAGTAGCCTTAAAGTAAAATTGGATCCTTTTTTCTTGTGCCTCTAAAGCAATTAAATAAGGGTGCCATTAGAATAAACTGGCAACATTTCAACCACTGAAGAGCTCCAAGATGGAAAGAACTGGTCTTTACGTACACTAGGATGATTTAAAAAGGACTTAGTAGTTTAGGATCTTCATTTTCATTATAAGTCAGAATGAAATCAAGATACTTGAAACAATATAATGAGATACTGATATTTTTATTCCAGTGATGCTCCTGTGAAGTGAGGATCAACACATTGGAACCGTTATTATTCTGTTAAAAACAAATCAGCATTGAGTGTCTGTCAAAATTTGTCATGGTCCAATTATGAAGCCACATTAGCTATAGTTTATTTAAGCTGCCAGCACTCAATAAGCTCTAGGGAGATTATTATTAAGAGCATAAATCTAGCAAGAAATGAGTAAATCCATAGCATTGCTTCAATAAACAGAGAACGCCTTTTCTTTGTTTCTAAAAGACTGTAGAATTTTACCCAAATAAAAGCACTGTATTTCATCTTGCCCAAACGAATATTTTATCAATGAAAAAGTTGAGAATCAGTAAGTTAAATGATCTATCCAAAATCACACACTTAATAGTAATTGATCTAAAATTAGAATCCATGTGTTTCTAGACTACAAGTAAAATACATTAACCAGAAGTCATGTTCTTCATAGAGTACTGCTATGCTTTTTTGCTGGTAAAACCTCTTTAGAGAAAGATGTTTGTTTAATTAGGGATAAATAGACAAATATCTATCTATCTTTGCCACTTTGAAGCTGTTATAAGTCACTTAATCTCTGTATCATGATTTACTTGTTGGCTAATGAAGATGAAAGTAACAGTGCAAGTGTTAGTCATTCAGTCAAGTCTGACTTTTTGCGATCCCATGGACTGTAGCCTATCAGGCTCCTCTGTCCATGAAATTCTCCAGGCAAGAGTACTGGAGTGGGTTGCCACGCCCTTCTCCAGGGGATCTTCCTGACCCAGGGACTGAACCCCAAGTCTCCTGCATGGAGATAATCTCTGCCAATAATAATCTTAGGTTTGTTGTGAAGGAAGGAAGGAATAAAAGGAAGAAATCCATTTATTTATTATATATTTTAGTGGGCAGTTGTATGCTTTATACCATCACATTGGGTATTAGCCCAAAAGTGAATCAGATTGGAAATGGCCTTTAAAGGTTTGCAGGATAGTGGAGGAGCTAAGATTTGTGCCTGTTTTCTCCACCAGGGGGCTTCTTCCCTTGTGGCTCAGTTGGTAAAGAATATGTCTGCAATGTAGGGTATGCAGGTTTGATCCCTGGGTCAGAAGATCTTCTGGAGAAGGAAATGGCGACCCACTCCAGTATTCTTGTCTGGAAACCCCATGGACAGAGAAGCCTGGAAGGCTGCAATCCATGGGGCTGGACATGACTGAGAGATTAAACTATCACCACCACCACTATTTCCCTGGGATTTAGCATGATATCTGGCATGCAGTCAATGTTCAGTAACCACTAAGTAAATAAATTGACCAATTGAGTATGTAGAAACACCTCTAACATGAGATAAGAAGTAGTAAGAGCCACAGGGAACAGCAGATTGATGCTCTGGGTTTTAGAGATCTTTGTTAGATTCCAAAGAACCTATACTAAACTACAGAGGTCTTGGGTCCCAGAGCCAATCCTAACATACTACCTATTTCTGTGACCTTGATCAAACCACGCAGACTATATAGCTTTTATTTGTAAAAAGGAAAAGATTAGACCACAGAGACAATACTGACTATATAAATGAATAAAGTAGAATGAGGGCAAGGTAATGGGGGCTGGTAGGGATGATACAATCTAGAAAGCTTCCCAGTCTGGAAGTAGGGCACCCCTTCTCAATCCATTCAGGAAGAAGAACCTAATGTTGAAGATCTTTCACATTTTCAAGAGAAATCCATATTTTTCAATTTTTTAGAGTTTTCTAGTTCTTGCCTAGAGAACCCCAGGGACGGGGGAGCCTGGTGGGCTGCCGCCTATGGGGTCGCACAGAGTTGGACACAACTGAAGCGACTTAGCAGCAGAAGCAGCAGTGTTTAAATGTTAGCTACTAATTCAAAACTTAAAAAAAAAAAAGCAAGTGAAACAAATCTGTCTCTGAATCAGATCTGGCCCATGGGTCACTAGTATTTTATTTGTAGACTAGATGATCATCAATATTCTAATAATCTCCAATTCTTTGTTTTGCTGAATCTCTTTAATATTGTGAAGGTTAGGAAATAATGCAGTTAATGTTGGAGTGATCTGATTTTTCCCAAAATATCTCTCAGTCAACTTTTATGAAGTTTGTCCTGACAATTTTCCATGTAGATATGATCTATGACATCACAATGTAAGTATTGCTTCCTGGAATTTTTGAAGGCTAATTAAAATTTTAAAATCATGCTAACATCTGGAATTGCTGCTAACCACATACAGAAGGACAAAAGCAAAGAGTTTATCTTTTTTAGGCCTTCGCTCTTCAGTTTATCTTGTGGGGTTTTTTTTGCAAACCATTTTTCCATAGATATGCCCTTAATTGAATGTTGACAGCTTAGAACTAACTGGAAGAGGTTCTTGGCTTTCCCATCATGCATTTCTCTCTAGCTTGGGCATCCATTTACAATGAGCTGACTGTTACAGAACAGTAGATGCCTTTTATTATTGCTGACATAGATCTTGGGTTTTTTCCCCCACATTTGCACCATGTAGATTGATTTCTTTTATGTTTATTCAGCTAAAACTTGAATGCCTGAGAGAAAATGAAATGGCATGCCATTTGTCATTTTACCTGACTATGTCCTTAAATAATGCCTGTTTTTTTTTTTTTTTACTGAATATTTGCTAAATTATTTATTTATAAAATTTATATGAAAGCAGCCTGGTAGCATATTACAGTATCTTCCATCTGTGGAACTTACACTGTACTTCTCCCCGTGTCCTTCTGTAAGATGCACTTTTTAGGAGGAATTCATAGACCTCCTTTTACTTTCCTGTGACACAATGTACTTTCAGTAACTTTTCCTCACAGCAGGTTTTCCCTAATACTTTTTGAGCTAAAAATTAAAATTTAGCATGCAATAGCATGGTACAGCATTGGAGAAGGAAATGGCAACCCACTCCAGTGTTCTTGCCTGGAGAATCCCAGGGACGGGGGAGCCTGGTGGGCTGCCGTCTATGGGGTCGCACAGAGTCGGACACAACTGAAGTGACTTAGCAGCAGCAGCAGCAGCATGGTACAGACTCTGAGTTAGATAATCTGAGTGTGACTTCCAACTATCTCTACCACTTACTGTGTGATTTTGTGCAAGTTAACTTAACCATGCTGAACCTCAATTTCCTCGTCTGTAAAATGGAGATAATTCTAGTACCACCACATACGACTGTTCTAAAATTTAACAGTGAAAATTAATAGTACTTGGTACATAATAGTTATTATGCAGTTGATACTTATTAGCTATTATTTTCATTATTATTATGTTAAATTTTCTCTTTGGAGGTATAACATTAGATTACAGATAACCTTAGACAATTTAGGGAATGACATTTGCATTGCACTGTTTGCTTTTCCTTCCAAAAACCTCACCTTTTCTCCCTTCCTTTCTTTCTGTATTCCATTGTACTCTCTCCCTGTTTTCTTACCTCTCTCAAGTCATTCATAATTATTGAGTACCCACTAAGTGCATGACATGGGCAAAGACCATGAAGACAAAAGAGATTAAAAAATGATCAAAAGAGACTCTGTCCCAGCTCTCAGGGAATTTACAGGATGTCAGGCAGGAGGCAGGAGGCAGTCATTAATTCAACAATGTCATGAATATACAATTACAAACTGTGTCAGCTAACCGAAATTAATGAACACCCTCAATTTACCCTTGCTCAAGGAACTGTGATGCATAATAACATTAGCAAGTAATATTTACACGATGTTTACCTCTTACAAAAAACTTGTATTTATTTTGTTTTATTTGAACCTTATAATAGTGGTATGATATAGATATTGCTAATTCCCACTTCAGAGATCATGAAACTGAAAAGTGAGAATGATTTAGGGTCAAAGAGTAATCTTATTAAAAGACTTAAGGCAGCATCTTCTGCCTTAAGATCTACACACTTTTCTAATTTTCTACAAACGTTTCTAAAAAACTTCTGGAATTGCCAAACTCACCTGGGAGGTTCTAGAAATGGATGTGTCTCTCAAGGGACTTGTATTCAAATATTATCTGGGAGGAGGGGACAAGCTCTAGATTTAATTCCTGGGTAGACTAAGTGACCAGGTTACATCCAGGCTGTGGTTCTAATCCCAGCCAGTTCCTCCCAAAGCCAACTATAAATACCAAAGACAACCACTGAGGTTTTAGCCCTGATTTATCAGGACCAACACTGCTTTTGGAAAAGTCCAATTAAGGTCTAGATAAACATGTAGATTCTTTTGCACCCGCTTTGGCTGCCAGCCTCTGTACCAGGATTCTTGTTGTTTCCACCCCCACCAGTTGACTTTCTCTCAATTTACAAAGACAAAGAGACAACAGGAGAGAATATCCACATCTTTCCAGCAGAGTTGGAATGAGAGTCACAAAGCTACCAGTCATGACTTGACCAAGTAAGAATTCTACTTTCCAAGTATGTGTAGATATGCTTCCCTGGCCATAGTGAAAACTGTGATAGATCACATTTCCAGAAGAGACATGATACAGGTCACCACACCTGGGATACGTGCTCAGAGGACTATCTGGGGAAGCTTGGCACACGTTTTCCTTGTAACTACACCTTTAAACAGTCCATCACATTGACTTGATCACTTGCTAGTAAAGTGTGCATTTAATGGGTGGTTCTGTTTTATTACATTCAGGATGGTCACAAGCAGTCATCTAACAATTAGTTTCAGGGGTCAGTCCTGAGCATGCTCCCTGCTCCATCCTTGAGACTGCCCAGTGGTTATACAGCCACAACACCCAAACTTACTATCAGGGTCCTAGATAAACACCCTCTTCAAACTAGAGATTTTTGCCTTCACTTGGCGCAAACTTCTTCACGAGTTGTTACGGAAAGGAAACACGAATTCTAGTTTTGACAAAATATGGCTCCCAGAAGAGTTGTGACATTTTGGATTTGAAAGAGCTTTGAAAAGTTCAGTGTCTTCATTTACTGAAAAGGAAACTGGGGCATTATGGTTGGCAAAATAACAGCCCCTCAAAGATGTGCGTGTCCCTATTCTCAGAATCTGTGGAAGTGTTACCCTGAATAGCAGGGTATGTTTGCAGATAACCCCTACCCTTTGCAGATGTGATTAAGGTTAAAGACCGTGAGATGGAGAGAAATTATGCTGGATTATCCTGGTGGGCCAGTCTAATGATGAGTCCCTACAGAAATAAAACGAAGGCCAAAGAGTAGATCAGAGCGATGAAATGTGAGGAGGACTCTACTCATGGTTGATTGTGTTGTAAGGGGACCTCCGGTCAAAGAATGTAAGTCTCGCAGAAGCTGGAAGTGACCCTCCCCTTACAGACAACAAGACAATGGGAGCTTTGAACCTGCAACAGCAAGGGACTAAATTTTGCCACCAATCTAAGAGCAAAAAAAAAAAAAATTGAATTCTTCTCTAGAACCTCCAGAAACACAGCCCAGCTTACATTTTGATGTTAACCCAATAAGGCCCTATTGGATTCATGACCTAAATGTAAGTATTATGTTTATACTGTTTTAAGCCGCTCAATTTAAGGCAGTTTGTTTTGGCAGCTATAGGAGATGGATACAGTGGGAAAGAGACTTGGCTAATGTCACATACCTAGTTTATAGCCCAGCCAAGAGCTATTCCCAGGACTTCTGACCACTTGTTGCTTTAGGTCTTCCCAGTCAGCTTACCTTCATTTACTCTCTAACACAATATCAGGTTCTGTCCCTCCTCCTGGCGATCGTCCTTCTAACAAGGCTGATATTTTCTTGCTTCCATATCTAGTTGAGTACCATCTGTCTCACTGTCTCAAATGGAAACTCCATAAAGAGGGGGACTCTGTTTTCATTGCTCATTTCTTTACACTTAATTATCAACACAATGCTGCACATGGAGTAGGGATCAATAAAATATGCTGAATGAACGAATGAAAATAAAAGGATGAATGAATAAATGAGTAAACACTGTGTCAAAATCAGTGCAAATGGAGCTATCAAGCTGAAAGAAATTTCATAAATTTATACTCAAATCTTCATTTTACTTATGAGGGAACATGAGACTGAGGTCACAGGTTCAGTTCTTAGCAGATCCAGAGCAGAGCCTGACCTCCTGACAGCCTGAACAGCATATCCCTGTTTTTCATTAGATGCGTGCCGAAACGTCACATTTAAAAGCAGTGTGGAAGTAGATGTGTGTGGTGCAACCAAAGGGTGGTAATTGGAACTGATACTACCTGAGTGTCTGTATCTCTGAAAATACCCAGGGGCAATACTTGTCTTAAAAATGTTTGCTTTTCAAATTTTTCTGTATTAGTTCAGATAGACCACAGACAACTTAAGGAATGAACTTTCATTCATTCCTGAAAAAAGATTGTAAAGGTCTGTAGAAGGAATAGACGTGGCAGTTTCATCCCAGTTGTGCTGGTTTGGACTAACGGAATTGACTGCCTGGCTGGGTGACAATATATAAGTTTGGCTTTTAAAATTCATTTCTAAGCTGCTCATATGTTCCTGTTCTCTTTTTCATTTTTATACACTCAGTGTCCAACCTTTTAATTATCTCCATGTGTCCTAATCAGATCATTTTTGTTTGTGTTTGTGCTTTTCTTGTGTGTGCAAGGAAAAAAAAAATAGATTCAAGCAATTTATCTATTCATTTCATCACCAGATATGTACTGAGAATCCTTTAGGATGAAGAGCAAAGATGCCAGTCTTGAGGGGACTTTTAGGCCTTGATCACGGGCATTCCTGCTGTGACCACCAAGGACTAATGCCTAGAGGATTCTCTCTGAGAGGGTGGCAGCAAGGCCACTGACCCATCGCACTTGGGGTGACCCAAGGCACTGACCAGTTCATAGGCCAATTGCAATTTGAACTCCTGCGTATATTTAACACTATAGACTAAATGTTTGTGTATTGCCACAATTCATGTGTTGAAACCTAATCCCCTATATGAGGGTGTTTAGAGGTGCAGCCTTTAGGAGGTAATTAGGTCATGAAGGTGGATCCCTCAAGAATGGAATTAGTGTCTTTATAAAAGAGACCCCTGCGAGCTCCCTCTCCCTTCCCTCAGTGTGAGAATATAGCATAAAATGGCCTGCAATCCAAAAGAGGTTCCTCACTGAAATCTGATCTAACTTGCACCCTGATCTCAGATTTCCAACCTTTAGAACTGTGAGAAATACGTTTATGTTGTTATGTAAGCCATGCAGCCCGTGGCTCTTTGTTATAACAGACTAAAACACTTGATTTTTCTGTTGTAATATTTTCCTTTGATTTATAAATCCTCCCTCATTCTCCCCACACTGGCTTCGTTTTCTTTTCTTCTGTGGAAAAAAAAAAAGACATTTTTACCCATCTGGGCCAAGGGTAAAAAAAAAAAACAAAAAAAAAACAGGACATTTTAAAAATGGAAAATAAAGAGAAGAACAGGTGAAACATCAATTTGTACCTGTGAATGACCTGAATCATATTGGATTTCTCTCCTTTCTTGTCTTGAACTGCCATTTCCACTTCGGCCAGGCAGTTATCTTCTGTTGGGCCAGGAGGCCAAGTCAGATATGTCTTCTGAGCTGCCTGAAAGCCCGGCTTGGGCCCAGGCTGGTAGCGTGTCTCAGCGTGGCTACCTCTGTGTGCTTCACCTCAGAGTCCCTGGGCCTCCCGCCTGCAATTAGGAAGCAGCAGACGCAGCCGGGCTCCCACGGGTGAGTGCCGCAAATCAAATTGTCGTTCCTTTCATAAACCTGACCCAGCAGTCACTCCCACGAGACAGTCATTTTCCAGGAGAGCTTTTTCTATTCTGACAAAACCCATGAGGCAGCTATTTTGTGAAGAGATTGAATCTCGCTTTCCCATCAGGAAGAAAACTTTCAAAATTATACTCTAGGCAGTGTTGCTGCCAGAGCCAAGTCATAGGAGACTCACAGGGAGTTCAGTCTCATTTCTGCTGCTGACCAGCTGGACCACCTTGGAAAAACATTTTGACCTCTCTGGGCCTTGACTTTCTCACCTGTAAAGTGAGAGTTTGGCTAGGATCAGATACGACAACATGGAGGCCAGAGGTCTGAGTTTAGTCTGTACATGTATTTTATTTATTCTGAGCAGTTTTTCTTTTTGTTAAGGCAAGAGTTTAATGCCTTCACTTGAGACAGTTGCCTAAGAGTCTCTCACAGTCCCCCAACCCACCTTGGCTTAAATTGAATTTTACTCGTTTACCTTACCTATTTGGTCCCTGGAGACATTTCCAAGTTCAACTCCTGAACTAGATGACCTTAAAGTGTACTCCTGGTTCTAATAATTTATGATCTCCAGGGATAAGTCATCTGCAAATGATCAAAACAAAGAGAGATGAATTAGGCATTGCATGCATTTGTTCTTCTAAACTCTAGATTCTAGACCACTGATGACGATTCCCATTTCACATGCCCTCACATTTCCATGCATGGTGATCATTTTCAACAGTAACTCTATCTTTGGTGGATCTGTGTGACTCAAAGCCCCATGAAAGAGAAGAACATGAGGCCTGGTGACCAGGCAAGGCAAGTGTTTTCAACAGTCTTGGACTTGCTGGAAAGGGAGACTCAGTGGTAGATGGCAGAGTGGCAGAACTTTGCCTCTACCCTTTGGTATAGAACTTGGTAGTGTGACTTTGTAGCTTGTCCCACTGAGGTAGGAGAAGGAAATGGCAACCCACTCCAGTACTCTTGCCTAGAAAATTCCATGGATGAAGGAGCCTGGTGGGCTACAGTCCATGGGGTCACAAAGAGTCAGACACGACTGAGCGACTTCACTTTCACTGAGGTACAGTTCGCTCCCCTACCCCTTGAATCTGAGGTAGCTTGTGACTTTCTTTGGGCAATAGAATGTGGCACAAGTGACCTTATGCCAATTCCAAGTCTAGTCCTCAAGGGGTCTGACATACTTCAATTCTTTGTCTCAGAACCCTGACAGCTCTCATATGGACAAGGTCTGGTTAGCATCATGGAAAATGAGAGACATGTTGCCCACATTACCCCAGCCAACAGCCTGCCAAAGCTAGAAGCATGGTTGCCTACCCAATCAGCAGATGACTACACTTGCAGGAGTGAGCCCACAGACAGTAGAAGGACCACTCCAGCTCATCTAAGGAGCTGAGTCAAAAATCTGAACTAAAGAAATAGGGATTGTGTGAAGCACTAAATTTTAAGGTGGCTTGTTATGCAGCAGAAACTGGTACAGACTCATGTGCTTGATTCACTGCAATAAGCACTGAATGAGTAGTGTGTGAGAATACAGATGAGTCAGATACTATCTCTATCTCTAAGGAACGTGCAGTTAAGCTGAAAATAAGAAAACTGGGCGGATATTGAGGGGGAAGTGAATTATAGCAGATATCATAATGAAATTGCAACTGAAGCTCTGGACTCCAGAGGATTGGAGAAGACTTAGTAAAGAAGGTCCCATTTGAAGTGGTTATTAGATAATGTGTGGAATTTACACAGGTGAAGATGGGAGATGGACTTGTTATTTATGGGGAGAGGTAGCTGGATGATAGCAATAAAACAGATCCACATAAATGAGAAGCAAGAGCAGTTTCATCAAGCATTTACTGTGTTCCTATTTTCCTATTTGTGAAACCACGGTGGTATATTAATACATGATATAAATCTGAATCTTAAATGGTTCATAATCCAATTGGAAAGATAAGCCACAACTGCATAAAACAAGTTATAATGTAAGACATGAGGCTTCTCCCAGAGCCAGCACACGGGAGGGTGGCTGTGATGGTAAGTGCGTCTGCAAGGTTCATATTCAAGGTTGATTTCATTTAGGATTGACTAGTTTGATCTCCTTGCTGCCCAAGGGACTCTCAAGAGTCTTCTCCAGCACCACAGTTTAAGAGCATCAATTCTTTGGTGCTCAGATTTTTTTATGGTCCTACTCTCATCCATACATGACTACTGAAAAAACCACAACTTTGAACACCTGATGCAAAGAACTGACTCAGTGGAAAAGACCCTGATGCTGGGAAAGATTGAAGGCGGGAGGAGAAGGATGAGATGGTTGGATGGCATCACCAACTCAAAGGACATGAGTTTGAGTAAACTCTGGGAGTTGGAGATGGACAGGGAAGCCTGGCGTGCTGCAGCCCATGGGGTCACAAAGAGTCAGGCATGACTGAGCGACTGAACTGAACTTGAATATACAGACCTTTGTCAGCAAAGTAATGTCTCTGCTTTTTAATATGCTGTCTAGGTTTGTCATAGCTCTTCTTCCAAGGAACAAGTATCTTTTAATTTCATGACTGCAGTCACCATCCAAGAAAATAAAGTCTGACATTGTTTCCACATCTTCCCCATTTATTTGCCATGAAGTGATAGGACCAGATGCCATGATCTTCATTTTTTGAATGTTGAGTTTTGAGTCAGCTTTTTTACTCTCCTCTTTCACCTTCATCAAGAGGCTCTTTAGTTCCTCTTCACTTTCTGCCATTAAAGTGGCATCATCTGCATATCTGAGGTTGTTGATATTTCCCCCAGCAATCTTGATTCCAGCTTGCGATTCATCCAGCCCGGCATTTTGCATGATGTATACTGCATATAAGTTAATTAAACAGGGTGACAATATACAGCCTTGACATATTCCTTTCCCAATTTTGAACCAGTCCATTGTTCCATGTCCAGTTCTAACTGTGGCTTCTTGTCCAGCAAACAGCTTTCTCAGGAGGAGGTAAGGTGGTCTGGTATTCCCATCTCTTTAGGAATATTCCAGTTTGTTGTGATCCACAATGTCAAAGGCCTTAGCATAGTCAATGAAGCATAAATAGATGTTTTTTTGGAATTCCCTTGCTTTTTCTATGATCCAACATATGTTGGCAATTTGATCTCTGGTTTCTCTGCCTTTTGTGAATCCAGCTTATACATCTGGAAGTTCCTGGTTCACATACTGCTGAAGCCTCAGGATTTTGAGCATACTCTTGCTCGCACATGAAATGAGTGCAGTTGTGCAGTAATTTGAATATTATTTGGCCTTGCCTTTCTTTGGGATTGGAATGAAACCTGACCTTTTCCAGTCTTGTGGCCACTGCTGAGTTCTCCAAGTTTGCTGGCATAATGTGTGCAGCACTTTAACAGCAATATCTTTTAGGATTTGAAATAGCTCGACTGGAATTCCATCACCTCCACTATAGTAATGCTTCCTAAGGTCCACTTGACTTCACATTCCAGGATGTCTGGCTCTAGGTGACTAGAGATCTCTTTAAGAAAATTAGAGATACCAAGGGAACATTTCATGCAAAGATAGGCACAATAAAGGATAAAAACAGCAAGGACCTAACAGAAGCAGAAGTGATGAAGAAAAAGTGGCACGAATACATAGGACTGTACAAAACAGCTCTTAATAACTGTGTCTTACTTCCTATGATAGTTCTTCTCAGGTTCCAACACGTTTTCTGGTGATACCTAAGGAACATTTTTCTTAGATTTCTGTAGTAGGAAGGGGTGGTAAAAGTTTTCTTGCATATACAGTGATTGTTGGCAAGAAATGTGCTGTGAATCTGGGCCTGAAGAAGGGTTACAGAATGGTAGTGAAGGCAGTCTCAGATGGGGGACAATCTATCATTTTCATCCCCACATTCCTGGATGTCAACAGATGAATTGGCCTCCTGACTAAACATGCCTTAGAGATAATTTCTCCTTCTCTAGACAATAATCAATTTTGCAAGTTCCAATGTGTTAAACATTACACTTAGTTTTTGCTTATGTATGGAGAGATTAAGGAAATAATCTCTAAAAAGCCATTCATAATAAAACATATTGCTTCATGGTTTATAGTTTTAAAAAGAAATGAATTAAATGACAATACAAAAATATCTGATCCCTCTATCAAGGCTACAAGACACACTAGAAATAGGGTTCAATGTTTTCCAGAGAATTTTCCATAGAACTTCAATCATGTAAAATGCTTCATGGTCCAGTAAGTTTAAGAAATGTTGCACTAAACTGTTCACGGAGATTAATTTTTTATGTTAAGATAGTATGAAGAGTTTTGAGAAACTCCTGCCTTTAAAAATCAGTGTTTCTCATGGTGACAACACTCAGAATCTAAATTGGACTTCTGTTGTATTCTCGCCACTCAAGTTTATTTTTTAGCAGTTTAATGGGTACATTTTAGAGTTCCATTTTGTGTGGAATTAGATTCTCCCCTTTAAATGCTGTAATTAACATCACTTAAAACTTGAATAAAATATTGAAACCTTAAAAAAATAAAAATCAGTGTTTCTTTAAGGACTACTAAAGCATCTCAGCAAAACTTTGATCTAATCTGATTTTTTCCTTTGTCAGGAGAAGGAACCAGTTAGTGGCTAAATGACATACCCAAAGTCTCAACCCAGTTATCTCTAAAGAAGAATAGGACCCAGGCCTCCCTGAGAGATTCTCAGTCAGGGATGTTTTTTCTTGAAATTCTTTTTGCCTCACACAAGGTCATCAGAGTACAGTGAATCCACAAGTGGGAGCAGAACAGAGCCTTGCAAATGAGAATCATGGGGAAGCTTCCTGACTGTGGTGGAACTTGGAATGGGTATTGATCAGTAGGAAGAATTTGGACAGGCTGAATGAAGCCGAGAGCATTCCAGACAGTGCACCGGGCATTTCTGATTGGACTCGCTCTTACCGCTGTGCCTCCCTCACCCTTGCCTTTTTTCCCCTTTTTTATTGTAATAGACTATTTTTCAAAGATTTAGGTTCAAGGCAAAAATGAATGGAAGGCATAGATATTTCTTGTGTGCCGTGAGCCCCCACATATGCATAGTTCCCCCACTGTCAAATCCAGCCCCACCATGGTACACTGTTTACAGCTGATGAACCTACACTGACGTGTTGAAAACACCCAGAATCTGTCGTTTACCTTAGGGTTCACCTTTGGTGTTGTACATGCTATGGGTTTAGACGTTTATTTATGATGACATATACTATGATTCTCAGGTGGCACAGTGGTAAAGAATCCATCTGCCAATGCAGGAGTTGCAAGAGATGTAAGTTCAGTCTCTGGCTCAGGAAGATCCCCTGGAGCAGGACATGGCAACCCACTCCAGTGTTCTTGCCTGGGAAACTCCACAGACAGAGGGGCCTGGGGGGACTACAGTCCACGGGGTCACAAAGAGCTGGACACAACTGAGCGACTGAGCATAGCTCATGATGACGTGTAGCCACCATTATCATGTCACACAGAACATATTGCTCTTTGTACTTGTCATAAGCAGATAAATCAAGTATAGAAGCAAAATCCCTCCATTCTACAAAGAAAGCAAAATCCAACTGGGGAAAGAGATTGCAGTAGAAATGCAGGTTTATAAATCCTTTGAGTTTAGGGGGGTTTTTTTGGTAGCAGTGAACTTGTTCTGTGACATTATGAATTATATCTAATAACTTCATAGGTCTAGGATCCCTCCTCTCTGCTCTCTCTTGTTCTTGAGTATGTTACCAGTAATTGTTCCTGTCCTCTGCCTATGACTTTGCTTTCATAGTGTATTAATTCAGCCAAGATTGAGGAATAAGCCAGAAGCTTTTAAGGAAATTATTAGGGCATGGTAGTGAAGAAAGGTTTGTTTAAAGGTATTAATGACACAACGTTGTTGAAGACACAGTGTGGAGTCACGCAGATTGGAAGAATTGTGCAGAACAGCAGAATAAAGTGATACGATGTTCGAACAAATGATGGGAGTTACCCAGGCTGGAATCCCATTAGACCTGCCATGTTCTCCATCTCCAGCATGACAAGTGGGCTTTGTGTTCCTGCCTGAATATTCGCACAAAGACAGGAGAACTCACTTAGGAATGAAAGAGGGAAAGAGGAGTAATGAAGGAAAGAAATGTTAGCTTAGGTTTGAGGGCTTCCTACAAAGCATTTTGAATGTGATTTTTTTTTTTTTTTTGGCTCCTTTTATTCCCAGTAAATGGATGTGAGTTCAGTGCTAGGTGATTACTTTCGAGAAAGGGATTTTTTTTTCCCCTTCACCTCAGAACAGGCGTAATGGACAACTTCTCAGAAATCTTCTCTCTCCATATCACTCTTCCATTTTCCTCTGCCTTCAAGTTCAACAGCTGTAGGTTTGACAGATGCATACTTTTAGAGACAAAATTATCTTCCTCTCTGATTTAAATTTGCCAGCCCTGCTTGTAGAGCTCCACCTACCCGTGGCAGAGACACATCGGTGTAGCTGGTATTAGAGACGTCATTTTGTGACCAGTGCCTCTTCTCTATACATTTTGCATGTGATCTTGAAAAACAGATGTTTTCAAAGGAAGGTCTCTGAGACTTCAGTTCCATCTTTTGAAGCCTCAGGTTTAACTTGGAGAACTTTGTTAGTCCAAGTCTTACAATTAGCATTCACCAAGATACAGTCTGTTTCTCCCACCAGATTTCATCTTGCCTCTAAAAACACCTGCTGCTCTCTCTCCAGGTTACATCCTCCTGCCTCCCCTTCCCACCTAGAAAAGCAAACTGCTTCTTGCTTCTGGGTGCAACAGAAACGTAAGTGAACTGGAGCCCAGTTGGTGTTCAACCTCTACACTGCACAGCTCTGGCTGACTGATTTACAGAGACTTTGCTCACAGTGGCTGTCCTGGGGCCAATAAAGACTTTAAAGGAGTGGATTATAAAGAAGGAATGGTCCAGCCATTTCCATGAGAATTTTTCTGTACTCCAGAGAGGGTCTGAGTTTCACAGCATGGCAGGATCAGCTGTAAATTGCAGGGTGCAGGATTATGGAGTGTAGACTCTCCCAGGCACGGCTGGGAGAGGCTGGGTGGGGGCAGTTTGACAGAGAGGTTATGAGGTCCTCAGGGAGGCCCTCAGACATATGCCTGTCTTCCAGGAGAATAGAGTCTATTCTAGATAAGCAGTTAGGACTCAAAAGAAGGGGTAGAAAGAATTTCAAGTCACTAAAATGGTATGTGATAAACAAGTGTCATGGGTAACACCTGTGAATGAATTTTGAGGAAAAAATTTTATTTTTCCAGAGGTTCTGGAAAAGATTCTGAAGAAAAGTAGAATATGATTTGGAGTTCAAAAGAATCAGTATCATACAAACTTAAAATTATAATAAACATAATTTTTAATGTAAAAATCCCCCAGTAAAACAAAACTACCATCCTATCATGGAACCAAAATAACTACTTTTTAAGTTCCTTTTTAATCTGGGATTGTATATTTCAGAATTATGATATAGTATACAAACTTGTGCTTTTACTCACATTTTTCCTATGTATATTTTGAACTTAGTTTGTAGACATGGTAGTAGGTATTCTGAAAACAGTAGTGAATAACAGAGTGAACAATTTGGTGTACTGCCTTTAATTTCTGTGACTTTCCTGGTTTTATTACTGAAATCTCTGCATCCAGCAACCTCCTGCCCCACCCACCCAGCCTCAACAAACTAGGACTGTTGGTCATCCTATAAAAAGACCCTGACTTCATGGAAATTACAGTGCAGTGGAGACAGGACTATGAGCCTATAATTTTTTATGTGCTGAATGTTACAAGGGAAGTGCAGGGCTAGTATAGTGACTGGTGCCTGGTTAGGCACCTTTTTCATGAAGTCCTAAGAAGAGTTAGTTGGGGGAAGGACCCCCTTATAATAATATGCTACACCTCAAAGCAGACCCATAATATAATATAATAATGCATAATATAATATAATATAGCATAATGTAATAATGCTACACCTCAAAGCAGACCCACTGTGGGAAGTGAAATTACATTAACAAAGTTGCTTTTGACTGTAAGGCAACATCCTAGGAGAACATGAAGCTGATCAAAATGTGAGATGTGTTAGGAGAGGTCTGTCTACACTTGCTTGTGCATATTAGTAAAACTGTGTATTAATTTTATTAGTCTGTAATGATAAGATTTGTTCATTTGTTTATTTTCTATGTTGGTAACAAATTTTGCAATTTTTAATTCTCGAATTTCAGATAGAATGCTGACTTATGATTATAGTTTATATAGACAGTTTAATATATTTCTCATCTTTTCCTCATGTTCTTTATAATGACCCATGCTATTTACTTCCTCTCTGAAAATTTTGAAACACATGACTTTTCTTCCCATAGCCTTGCCATGCTTCAGAAATGATGGCAGTCTTAAACAATGTCCCTCATGACCTTAAAATGACTCTATAAGGACAGACTGGTAGAGGTCACTGCATCTCCACAGGCTTGAATGAACACTTATTTTTATATTCCTTGCAGACCATCCCTGATTCCTATTGATGTGCTCTTTCTTCACATATGCTAATACTGCTGATTAAGCTACTGCTTTCTTTTGTAGTCAAACTTTGATTAGATTTTCCCAGGTTCTTGTTGTTGTTTTGCTTTTGGTGTGGGAAATACTCTACAAGGAAAGTTGCTTTCTAAAACAGTAAAAATGAGCCATTACAATTTTATTTGTGAAGCTTTCAGAGATTGTGGGGTATCTTACCAGTTCTGCTATGTTTTAAACATACTGCTATATTGATATTCCCACCCCCTGCCTCACTCCTCAAAGAGAATTTTATGTGATCTGTGTCCCCCTAGGCTTCCAATAAGGTGCAAACCCCTGCACGGGAATAATGCAGTCAGCCCTAGTGGAAAGCTTAGAGGCCGAGGTCGTCCCTGACCCCAGGAACTGTCCTAATGAACTGTTTATTTCCCAATGAAGAATAAAAAGAAAACAAGGTGTTTAGTTTAGCAAAGGGAGAAATTTTTGTGTAGTCCAGGGAATGCTCAGTAGAGGAAGAGACTTGATCTGGGTTTTGAAAACTAGGGACGGCGGAGCTCCCAGTAGGAACTGCTCTTTCCCTCCAGCATATCATCATGAATAATCATAAGATGTGTTGGTATTTTATTTTGCTAATGTGTTTCATACACTATTTGGGGTTTCACATCAAGCCCACTGACCCTTTAAAAGACACTTTTAGAATTTCTTCAGACAAGCAACCCCTAACCTGGATAGTAGTAGCCTGGGGTAAAAGGTTTGCTTTCCCATTTTTGTTCAAGTTTATGAGTGGCCACTGTGCCATTTGCACATTTGCCTCTTCTAAGGACGGGGGGTTATACAGTGTCCTCTCAGGCAGACAGATGATGGGGCATGGGGCTGCAGTAGGGAGCTGGGGAACAAGGAAGAAGGCTTCTCAGGACAGAGAGTACCTGATCAGGTTATAGATCCCCTTGTAAAATATCCAGTCAGGCACAAATACAGCTTTACTACTACAAACAATACTACATCATAAAGCAGAATGTGCTAACTTTTTTTCCAAATTAAATTTTCATTGATGCCCATGACTTCTGAAGAATAAAGTACAGCTAAGACAGATATCTATTTGGTGAAGGCTTAAAATAAAATTTCAACTAAGAAAAAAAATAATAAAAATGCAAGTTTAATGTTCAACAAGACATAGAGTATGTAATTAAACTCAACTTTATCAGCTCCAGCATTCATTAATGAATTCTAAGCCTTGGGAGCTATAAAGTTCTTTCAGAGGCAATCAATAATCTATTCCAATTGTGACACAAAATCTGAACCTAATTACCAGCAAGCAATGGATGGTTGTGGCCCATTTAAAAAGATCGTTGTATTAGTAGAGGTGAGCAAAGGTGTGTGGAGGTTAATCAACATTGACTTATATCTCACCAAACCTCTACCTTAATTTTTCCTTTATGATACTATCAAGGAAAAATGCTAATTAGCCTTTCCTGTTCTTTCTAACCTTGAATTCTGCATTTGTTCTTTCTGCGAACTTTGCTTTTCAAGTGCTCTGAAGAGTGGATCATTTAATTTTATGGTATTTTACAAGATTTCCACTGAACATTTCTCGTTCTCAGAAGCCTTGTGACTTGCCTTTACCATTCTTTCTATTAATGCTCTTTAATTTACTCGACGGAAACCCATTCTTCCACAGGTATTTTCACTTGGATTTTTGGAGAGTCATTGTCATTGAACACTATGTTGACTCTTCTCTGTGCCTGCTCAGCTATAACAGATTTGAAAGAACTGAATTATGTATGCACTACCACCTATGTTACTCATGTTACCTACTTTCTTACTATTAGCTCCACAGAAGCAAACAGTGGAGTAGGATTTGATGTGAGTAATTTCTTTGGGTGGCAAAGAAAAACCAGTAGGAATTGGGAGAAGTAAGACACTGAAGGAAAGGTAGTCCATAAAGAATGGTGTTTATCACGCCAGATTTACTATGGGCCATGGAGTTTTATCCTACTGGGAAAATTCTGGAGGCGAAGAAAGAATACACACTTCAGAGTTCTCTATGTGCACATGTGCATGCATGAGTGAGAGAATGTTTGCTATGTGTACATGTTCTGGGAGATGCATCCACAAGACTGTGAATCAGGGGTAATTTGTCTTATTTAGGTTTTGCAATTAGGCTCAATGCCCTATTGAAACCCATGGACCCCCATTTGTCTTTAACAGTATTCTTCAGGGTTATTTTCAAAACCACAACTTGCCTCTGAAGACCAAAAGACTACAAATAAATAGTCTTCATTTAATGCAGAAGCAGAAGGACATCTTAGGAATTCAGCTGATTATCCTGAACATAACCCATGAGGCTGTTCTGTGATCTCGCTTTTCTCTTGAAGAGTGTTATTTTGGGGAGCAAAATCAGCACATGTGAGGTTAGACTTCCAGATTGAGTAAGAGTGAGAAAAACCAGACTTAGCTTTTCAGCACAGATTGCTTAGTTGTTTCTCTTTGGGATTGTTCAAATGTCTGTCAGTGCTTGTGGTGGCAAATGCTGCAGTTATGTATGTTTACCTGTGTGACCTAGATAGAACCATCTGTAGATTACATTCTGCACATACATACCCATGTACTCCCATGAAACATGTTAGACTCTGAAAGTTCCTTTTGTTTTGATTGAACTCTCATCCCAAACATTTTCCCATCTATTTTGTACTTCTCAAGGACCATTAGTACATCTTAAAACAATTTTATGTACAGTCGTCCTGTGTATGCTAATTAGAAAATCATCAGCCTTTGTAGTCTTTTGGAATCTCCCAGAAAATTAACAAAATTGGCTATTTTTTGCATCCAGAAGTTTCACACACTTGATGAAGGACACATTCATCTTGCATTGATCCCTCCTCAATTCCCCATCCTCCTATTCTTTGCACCTAATGGGTATTCAATAAGTCTTGGTTGAAATAAACATGTCTTCTAAATCTTTCAAAGTCAATCCTTAAGTCCTCTGTCCAGTTAACCCTCCGGAATATTTCAGAACAGTTAAACTGTCTGTTGACACGTCCCTCTTGGCTGAAATGCCTTTAAGTCCCACTGTAAGCTCAGCTTACTAAGTCCCAGTGGGAGTAGATAAGATGATACTAATGCAAACCAAGAGTGGGCTTTGGGATTAGAGTCATTGTTTTGAATTTGGAATCTCTTGTATAGGGTACATGTCCACTAAGCCTCCGCAGGCTCCTTCTGTGGGTGTCTAGGATGTGTGGTTGTGACTTTACCTTGATTTTCTTCCATATTTAGCACTCAGTGCTTTACTACAACTGCAGCTTGTTTAAGGACCCAGCTTACTCAGCTGGGGTTTTGATACTGTGCTTAAATCATGCTAATTCCTCCTCCAAGGTGCTGAATTATATGCAAATAACTTAAACCACTGTCTGTAGTTCTCCTATGAATGCATTTAGGACCAACAGTATTCTTCCACCACACGCTTGACCTAAGGAATTTGATGTCACTTACATCTATGATATTGAATCATACTGATTAAATTTGATCACCTCAGTTTTCTATTTTCCTTAGCCATTCAAACATCTACCAATTCAAATATCTACTCTTTGATTTTCTTGCCCTTCTGTGAGGACCACTCTGTCCCAAGTACAATTTTGGACCTACATTTTGGACTGTCAACTACTCTACCAGGAGCTGGTTCTACCCCTGGTCACTTTCCCTCAATCGCTTAATTTTCACCTGTACCAAACCTCTCCTCCTCCTCTGTCCAGTCACAGAAGTCCTTACTTGCCCTGTATCCAAGGCTACCCATCTCACAAGGACTCAGCTAATTTAGTCTCTATATTTCATCTACTCTTGTGAAGTATATCATATTTCTTCTGTGTAGTTTGTATGGCAGTCAAGGTTAGGAATTGATTTTGTAACCTTAAAGAAAGAATAAAATCATATAAGTTAATCAATTGGACACATATTTACTGATTACTTAGCACATCTCAGGCACAGTGGGATACAGTGAGCAAGATGAACAAGACCCCTACTCTCAGGAAGGTTATGATCTAGCAAGGGAAGCATTCACTTAACTAGGACAGTCAGTCCCTCATTATTCCCAGATTCCATATTTGTAAATTCACCAACTGTCAGAAATTTATTTGTGACTCCCAAATCAACACTTACAGCACTCTCATAGTCATTTGCAGACAGACACAGGGCAGCAAAGAATTAGAGTTGTCCAACCCTCATGATCCCAGCTGAGATTAAGCAAAACAAAAAACACTGCCTTCTTGTTTCAGTTTCCATGCTGTAATCAAGTAGCCCTTCCGTGGTAGATTGAGTGCCCTGTTCCTCGTATTTTCATTGGTCTGTCTGCTGCTTCGGATGCCCCACCCCAACTGGCTAGTGTTCCTTAGTGCAGGAGGGCTGCGGTGTGCCTTACAGAGAAAATACTTGTGTTGGATCAGCTTCCTTCAACTGTGACTATAGTGCTGTTGGCCCTGATTTCAGTGCTAATGAATCAACAATATACATTTTAAGAGGCACTTTAAACAGATACACACATAACAAAGTTATGCATTGAGCAGTTGACAAAAATGTAATGACCAAAGATTCACAAGAATATAACCCTATATTTCTCTAGGAGCAAACACTTCAGTATTCTTTAATGTAGTGTTCATGGTGACTTTATGGAATATAAATACTATGAATAACTCACCATAATTTAATGAAAATTTCTTTAATTGCGTATATGATAAACTTTACAAGTTAATGGTGTTCCATACCCCGAGAGTGTATATAGTAGGGGGACTTCATCGGAGAGCGTAAGGAAGACTTTCCTGAAGAAGTTATATTTTAGCTATGACATGAAAGAGATGTAGGGATTAGCTGTGTTTAGAGTGTGAGGAAGGGCACTTGAGATAGAAGGAACAGCTTAGGCAAGCTCTTGATGCAGGAAAGAGTATGATCCGTTTGAGGACTAAAGTCAGGCCACGGTGACTGTGTATATAGAGGAGAGAATAATGAAAAGTAAAACTGTATACATAGATAGAGCCTAAAGACTAGTCAAAGGATTTGAACTTTACTGCACAGTAAGGGGAAAATGCTGATGTATTTTCTTGGAGGACTGATCATTCTTTCTTCTCTAGGAAGAATGGATTAAGACAGACATAGTGGAAGCAGGGTGACTATTAGGAGTCTGTTTCAGGAATCCAGACAGGGTGACGTCTTAAACTAAGTTGTGACAGCAGATATAGCGAGCATGGAGATAGACTTAGAAGAGATATCAGAGGTAAAAATGGCAACATTCAGTGATGAGAAGACATGAAGATTGAGGGTAAAGGAGGATAATCATGGTAGGATTATCTCAAGGTAGATGATTTCTCAAAGGGAGAACTCTGGAGGAAGAAGACAAAGAGATTGGCATACATTTTGTTTTCAATGATGGCTGCAGCAAGATCTCCCATCCTTTCTGCTTTTAGCAGTCTGACCTTGCCATGACCACTTAAAAAGTAGGATTTATTTCCTCTCCCCTTGAATCTGGGCTGGTTTCATGACCCATTTTAACTAGTAGAGCACAGTGGAAGTGAGGCTGCACAGCTTCTGAGACTAAACCTTAACAGAAACACAGCTTCTGCCTTCATCTCTTGGTATCTTCTTCTTGGAATCCAATTGCCAACTTCAAGGATGCGTAGGCAGTGACATGGAGAAGCTCACACAGAGGAGAAGCTGGACCATGGCTGATCACCCCAGCTAACTTCCAGCAAGTAGTTGGCATCAACTGCCACGTGACTTCTAGACCTTCCGGTAGTTGCCCCACGTGGAGCAGAAGAACATCCGTATAACCTTCAGAATCATGAGGAAGAGACTATTTACTGCTTTAAACCTTTCAGCTTGGGAGTGACTCACTTTTATAGCATAGATATCCGAAACAGAGAGAGATGGGATTTCAGTTCGGGGAATTTCCATGAGCTGCTGTGGAACATTTAAGTGAAGATGACTATCAGGAAGCTGGTTGTAATGTCTGGAACTGACAAGTGACGTCTGGGTTAGAGATATAAACTTGAGAGTTGCTAGCACACAAATGATGTTTTTAGTCATGGAAGTTGATAAAACAAACAGATAATCAGTAAGAATGTAGAGCAGAAAAAAAAAAAAAAAAGACAAAGCACAAAATGGAATAAGTGCTTTGAAGAAATCTAACATTTAATGGTTGTGAATGGAGAACATGCCCCCAGTGAAGATTAATAAGAAGAAGCCAGAGAGTTTTCTTGGTATCACAGAAGCCAAGACAAGAAAGAGACTATTTCCAGAAACACAGTGTACCTAGCGGTAGTTTCAATGTGAAGTTACAATAAATGAGTTCAGAATATATCCTTTATTGATTTAGAAGCAATTCGGTCATTGATGAGTCATCTAAGCAAATTTACAGAGACCTATGACTGACTTCTCACATTGCTGATAATATTTTTATTTTAACTATTTTAGGAATAATAGCTGACATTGCACACTTAAACTTTTGCAAGGCATTATACTGAGTTATTCATATATTGTATCATCTCTGATTTAACCAGTATAACAACCACATTTATTTTTGAAACAACTGAAGCTTAAGGAAAGTGAATGAACTCCCCAAATTATTCAGCTAGTAGGTAGCTACATGTCCCCTGTTCCTATCTCCACCCTCCTATCTCCATCTCACCCCTGCCCATCATATTTACTGCTCCAAGTCTACTGAAGGAAAGAAAGCCACATATGCAACTCTGAGACAGTTGCGTCCATAATGAGTAGAAAGGTCACTGTTACTGAGATATTATTGCTAATTATTTTAGATATAATAATGGTTATTTTTAACAGGCTTTTTAAAGAGTCTATATCTTTTGGAGGTACAAAACGAGATATTTACAGATGAAATTTTATATCTTGCATATGTTTCACAATAATCTGGTTGAGAGGGGAAGTACACAAGTATGGATGGAATTAGATTGGCCATGGGTGGGTAGGTGCTGAGGCTAATGGTGAGAAAAATGGGAGCTGTTACACCACAGTCTCTGCTTTTCTACAGTTTGAAAAATTTTAATAATAATGTTAAACAAGTGTTTCAGTGAGGATCCAAGGTCTTCACAGTGAATATAAAAGTGCATGGGCTTTGTAATAGCTATTTTGGTACTTAGGGCTTTATATCAGGTGTTTTGCTCTAGTGTTGGGGATAGCTAGAGGTGCTAGATAAATGGCTCCAGACATAGAAAGAATTATATATTAAGAACTCTATAAAATCTGCAAAAAAAAATGAACCTTAAATTTTAATTTACTGAATAATCACTAACTGTGACATTCATCATTAGTCTATAAGCTTAGTAGCATTTGCGAGATGACAATTAATTAGCTGGATGGCTTTGTAAAATGCATGTTTCTTTTAATTGCTATGGCCCATTTTCCATGTTTAATACAAAACTGGAAGCTCTTAAATGCATCAGAAATCTTTCTGGATTTGCTGTTGCATCATTCCACAGGCATTTTCCCTGGAGACATGGTAATTTTGCAACTTTTAAATATTCAACACAACTCTAATTATAAATAGTTCTCTTTCAAAAGTGATAGCCAGACTCTTGGCACAAACCACCTCTTGTTTTATGGGTAAGGATGACAGCATAATGACTGATGATATGTGTTAGATTCCCTCATCTCTCTTAATTAGAATTTTCTCTGCATCATCATGCTTTGTAACTAATCTGCTCCTTCCTGACAATGGCTAATGTGATTGAGAATGGCTTTAACTTTGTATTTCAACTGGAGAAACAGCCCAGACAGTCTGTAGGGTAGCCTGTGGAAGCGAAGGAAGAAAACTCTTCCAACTCCTTCCAATTTTTCTGTTCTACTTGGGTTGGTCAGGATCTGAAGACAGATAACAAAATCAAAGTACGTTCTGTGCTCTTAGAAATGTAGGAATAGATATGGAGGTAAAAAGGATGCAGCCTTGGAGTAGAAGGCAATGAGAAGGTTAAAGAAGCTGACCATATGGAGCCATAAATCAGTAGCTACCCGGGCAACGAAGCTGACCCTGGACATCTGGTTCTTGACTCACCAGTTATTTATTGAGCACCTGCTATGAACACAGCCCTGTGGGGAAACACACACATGCATACACACACACACACACACAGAATATCCAGAGACCTTTTCCTTGCCTTCAGTTCCAGATAGAGGCAGTCCATCTACAGCTTAATACACTGCTTTGAAGGCAAAGACTCAGCCTCTTTGGCTCACCCCTGCATCCCGTTACTTGGTACTGGGTATAGCTCACAATCATTAACTTTAATAAGTGGTTTGCTAAGAAATGGGTGGATGAATGAATGAATGATTTAGTTATGGGGCCACTTACCCAAGATCAAAATAACCTACTTCAAACTAAATATGTGAGAAGGTTTCAGACTTCTGAAAATCCTGCCTTGGATCCCATTCCTCCTGCATCCCAAGTAAAACAAAGACTATGGGGGTTAAGCTGCCCACCTCACATGTGCCCACCCTCACTACCCCACTCATGGAGCTTTAGTGACAGTAGAACTCCTAGGAACTGTCCGTCAGGTAGGTAAGAGAGTGTATGGTAGATATAAAGTGAGACAGTTTCAGCTCCTCGAAGGCTGCACAGACCCTCCTGAGAGACAAGATCATGCAGCTTTATCAGAGTACCAGGTATGGTGGATGTAAGATGTTGGTAGATCTCAAGACTTTTTTGACTCTGTGTTGTGGACAGTCCTGAGTCTTTTGAAGCGTAAAGAGACAATGTCCCAAAGGCCAGTTTTTATGGTATTGTGCAAAAAGGAGTTTCTGAGCCTCATACACTTGACTTGATGGGAGACCCATGACACTCTTACTGCAACATTCTGGAAGACTCAAAAAAGATAGTATGCTTTGCTTTCAACTCATAGATTGCTCCCCAAAATAAGAACTTTAGGAATAGGTTTGAAAATATAATTTTGTTTTTTGGAATCTTCCCCTGGATTCAACAAAATACCTGACCTGAAACAAATATTTGGGTCATTTTGGGGATTGCTTTATCTATAAATTTATATTTGTCCTTCAAAGTAGTAACCTGTATGAAATCAGGTAATTCAACTATAGAATGTCTGATGAATACTCTCCCATCTCCATTCCCATATGCAGACATTTGTGTTCTTTTTTCCTTTTCTTCCAGTGAAGCCATGAAGGTTTTGCTAAGTGTAACATATTGATTAATTATCATCACATGGCTAGACCTCTGCTTAGGAGAAAGTATCATTGTTATAGACTGAATTATGCCCCCCCCCCAATTTATATGGTGAAGCCCTAATCCCCAATGTGCCTATATTTGGAAATAAGGCTTTAATGGGGATAATTATATTAAATGAGATCATAAGGGTGGGGACCTAATCCAACAGAACTGGTGTCTTTATAAGAAGAGAAATAAACAACAAGGATGCACATGCCCAGATGAATGACCATATGAAGACATCAAGATGGCAGCCATCTGCAACCCAAAGAGAAAAGTGCCAGAAACCAACCCTACTTGTACCTCGATCTTGGACTTTCAACCTCCAGAAATATGAGAAAATATACATATGTTGTTTAAGGCACCTAGTCTATATTATGTTATGGCAGCCCTAGCAGGCTAATAATCTATAAGTAAATAAATAAAATATGGCTTCACTTCTCAATGAAGTTAAGTTTAGCCAAGGAGAAAGGACTAATATACATAAAAAAGAGAAGATATACAGTTTATATTGAGTAATTCTGCTCATAATATAGCAAAAGTAATAGTCTATTTTCATGGACAACCTTCTGTGTGATCATGTCAACTTTATGTTTGGTCCTTTTTATGGGTTCAATTGTGTCCCCTCCCCCAAAAAGCTATATTGAATTCATAACTCCCAGGACCTTAGAATGAGACCATATTTGGAAAGAGGATCTTACAGTGGTAAAACTGTATTAAAATGAGTTCATTAGGGTTGACCCTAATCCTGTATAGCTAATGTCCTTATAAAAAATTTGGACACAAAGACAGACATGCATAGAGGGAAGATGATGTGAAGACACAGGGAGAAGGAGCCGTGTAGATGGAGTGATGCATCTGCAAGCCCAGGATGACCAAGCATTGCCAGCACACACTGGAAGCTGGAAGAGGCAAGGAAGGATTCTCTCTCAGAGCCAACAGAGAAAGCATGGTCCTGCTGACACATGGATTTCAGACAGCTAGCCTCCAGGACTGCGAGACAGCCAATTGCTGCCAGTTTTTGTTTCTGGTAGTTATAGGAAGTCAACACCACCCTGTTCTCAGAGCTAGATGGAGGCAGTTTAACAGGATAGCTTCTCAGCTAATCCACAGGCAGTTATAAACTATCACTAGAATGATTTAGAAATTACAGAACCAGCTAACTCAGGTTCCCTCACATAGGGTAAAATGTCCCTGCTGGAGTCGTAAGGTGTTACTAGTGGAGAGAAGAAAATAATAATAATTTAAAACATCACTTGCTATCATCCAAATAATGCTGTTGAGTATTTTTGTGATGTACACACGATTTGCATGGTGACTTCCTACAAAGCAGATACGGTTATTATCTCATTTTACAGCTGAGGAAATGAGAGTCAGAGAAATTAAATGACTTGCTTGACTTGCTCTTCGTCACACAGCTGGTAAATCGCAAAGCTGGCATTCAGACTAAGGTTTCCTGGAGCTAGATTTTGAAAGGTGAAAGGATTTTGTAAATAAGAAGTAGGAAGTGCTTCTGAGCTGGGAGAGTAAACACAGTTATTTCCACTAGAGAGATTTTCAGGCGAGAGAGAGGAAGGAAAGTGACTAGGGCAGGAGGAGCCTAACATCACAGGATTGGAGTGGGCCAAAATTCAGGGTGGCTCTTCAGTTCCATATGAAGTCAACTTTTCCCCATCTTTATGATTTCATGCTTCTGAGAATAGAGTAAGAAAAGATAAACAAACAATATAACTTGACCTAAATCCGTTAAGTGTGCCCTCTTAACATGGAGTTCTCTGTTCTCTTCTTGCTTCTTCTTTACCTTCTCATCTCACAAGATTCTTTCTCGTGTGGGGAACTATAGAGATTGTTGATCATATTGATGACATGGAAAATCCTTGTGTCCCTTCTGTGATTTACATAGTTGAAGCTAAACAAATAGTGGGCATTTTCTCCAGAGTTATGTGTATTTTACAAACACGTAGTAACATTCCTATCTTTAAATTTTCCTTTCATGAATCACTGTCCTGAAGTAAAAAAGTAATAATTATAATAAAACTATAACATGGTAAAACAAAATAGTAATTGCAAACTTACTGCAGATGTTTGGATGAGAAGACCATCCTGCTTTCCTGAAATACTAAATTGTAGAGTGGTTCACAAGAAATACAGCTTTGCAGGGAAAGTCTGTGGCCAAATATGGGCCAAATACAAACATAAGGATTTACTTAATAGATAAGAGCTATTTATCACTAATAAAGTAGGAAAAGGGTACCGCATTGTGTGAAAAGACTCTCATTTGTGACTAGGTCTGATTTTAGTTCTGCTGTGATGTTTCTTTGGGATGTCTCTTTACCTCCTAGGGCCTCCCTGTTCTCAACTACAAAATGAGTAGCTTTCATTAAATCACAAGTTCCTCTCAAGCTCTCAGTTCTGCCTTATCATATACAGAATTCAGTGCTTCTCAATTGCCTAAAGGTACTTCCAAGTATCTTTAATATTTGAACTTCATTAAGATGCAGAATATCTTCTCCAAGCATTATGCTCTGGCTAGGAAAACTCTCTCCTGATCCAGTTAGAACAATGATAAATACAAAGCATTGATATCTAAATAAGGATGATGTTATCATAGTTGAACATATTAGCAGACCTGAGTGATTACACTAGCATAATCTTTCTCTCCTCAGGACCTTCTTACACCATATTTATAACTTACTCCTTGGCAAATGACTGGGGCTTCCCAGGTGGTGCAGTGGTAAAGAATCTGCCTGTGTGCCAATGCAGGAGATGCAGAAGATACAGGTTCAGTCCCTGGGAAGTTTCCCTGGAGTAGGAAATGGCAACCTGCTCCAGTATTATTGCCTGGAAAATTCCATGGAGAGAGGAGCCTGGTGGAATACAGACCATGGGGTTGCAAAGAGTCAGACATGACTGAGGGACTGAGCACACACATACAAATGACTATGCATCTTAGATTCTGAAACTAGCTCTTCATAGTTGTACCAGTATACAAGCAATAGCTAATTGGTTGAATTATCACCCCAGATATAGAATACTCATCAAAGTCACTGAAATCTGTATTTCACATATTATTTACATGGAGTTCCTTCAGTATATCCTTTAGATATAAAATACATAATGACACCATTGATAACTAATTGGGAAAAGTGTAGTGTTTCTCTCTCCCAATTAATCTCCCCATTTAAGAGAGAAGTTCTCTCCCCATAATCTTCCTCCTTATTATTCTTCCCCAGATTAGGAGGAAAAAGTAATCTGATTGCTGAAAACTGGGAACATTCATTGAACCACATTTTCTACAGGGCAGGATGACTAAATTAAAAAGAAAACCCTGCACCATCCGGTGTTTTGTTGTGCTCTGTGTTCTGCTGGTGATGAGGTTTGGAGCAGGTCCTTGTCTTCCATTCCTCTGGCTGGGTGGGTGAACACATCTCTTCTGCAGACCCAACTATCCTCACACAGGCTGACCTCAAGATTCAGGTTTCCAGAGGAAATAAGAAGCACTCACCTCAAATCCAAGCTACATTCTCCAAAACTACCTACCAGTACCCCCTGCTCATTGGGAGCTTGCCCAGCCATGGGCAAAGCTGATGTGTTGTACCAGTTTCTTGTGTCCACTAGTTAGGACCCTGGTTAGGAGGAGGAGGGGAATCTTGGCCTCCTCCCAACTTCCAGCATTGCTGTATCTCAGCGTTGTGGACAAGAGCTTGCAAACTCCTGACTCTTCATCTGATTTAATCTGCCTCTTCAGAAAGCCTCTCTATCCCAGTTTTTAAGACACATCTGTGTGTGTATATATATGCTTGTATTTTAAAGAAATCCTCTTTTAACTAGCATAGCTGTTACTTTTATGTGTTATTATAAAACAGTGCTTCAGCTGTCAGCATGCTGTTCTCCCTCCATATGTTTTCCCTGTGTCTTCTGACACTGCCTTTCCCTGGGCCAAGAAGCAGCAGAGGGAGTCTGCGGCTTGCCTGGAGGGCAGCCTCTGGGTCACAGTACAATTCTGAAAAGCTGTCTTCTCACTTAGTGCTTCTCAACTCCCTTTTGCTGAGTCAGGAAGATCCTCCTCTGTCTTCAGCACCCGGTGGCTTTGGGCATGAAGCCTAGTTCTTAAACTCCAGTCTAACCCAGCAATGAAATTTTGGTTGCTGCCGTTTTATTGTTGCAGATAGGAAGATAGACAGGGTTTTGGTACTTTATACCTTCTAATGGCAAAAACTAATGTGTTCCTTTGGGCTTATAAAAATCTCCTGCATTTATATGTGCTTTATGGTTCATAAGGTGTTTTCATATCTATTTTTTAAAAAAAAATTTTACTTCTTCTTTTCCTATCTGGATTCCTTTTACTTCTTTTTCTGCTCTGATTGCTGTGGCCAAAACTTCCAAAACTATGTTGAATAGTAGTGGTGAGAGTGGGCACCCTTGTCTTGTTCCTGATTTCAGGGGAAATGCTTTCAATTTTTCACCATTGAGGGTAATGCTTACTGTGGGTTTGTCATATGTAGCTTTTATTATGTTGAGGTATGTTCCTTCTATTCCTGCTTTCTGGACAGTTTTAATCATAAATGAGTGTTGAATTTTGTCAAAGGCTTTCTCTGCATCTATTGAGATAATCATATGGTTTTTATCTTTCAATTTGTTAATGTGGTGTATTACATTGATTGATTTGCGGATATTAAAGAATCCTTGCATTCCTGGGAAAAAACCCACTTGGTCACAGTGTATGATTTTTTTAATATTTTGTTGGATTCTGTTTGCTAGAATTTTATTAAGGATTTTTGCATCTATGTTCATCATAGATGATATTGGCCTGTAGTTTTCTTTTTTTGTGGCATCTTTGTCTGGTTTTGGAATTAGGGTGATGGTGGCCTCATAGAATGAGTTTGGAAGCTTACCTTCTTCTGCAATTTTCTGGAAGAGTTTGAGTAAGATAGGTGTTAGCTCTTCTCTAAATTTTTGGTAGACTTCAGCTGTGAAGCCATCTGGTCCTGGGCTTTTGTTTGCTGGAAGATTTTTGATTACAGTTTCGATTTCCTTGCTTGTGATGGGTCTGTTAAGATCTTCTATTTCTTCCTGGTTCAGTTTTGGAAAGTTATACTTTTCTAAGAATTTGTCCATTTCTTCCAAGTTGTCCATTTTATTGGCATAGAGCTGCTGGTAGTAGTCTCTTATGATCCTTTGTATTTCAGTGTTGTCTGTTGTGATCTCTCCATTTTCATTTCTAATTTTGTTAATTTGATTCTTCTCTCTTTGCTTCTTAATGAGTCTTGCAAATGGTTTGTCAATTTTGTTTATTTTTTCAAAAAACCAGCTTTTAGCTTTGTTGATTTTTGCTATGGTCTCTTTAGTTTCTTTTGCATTTATTTCTGCCCTGATTTTTAAGATTTCTTTCCTTCTGCTAAGCCTGGGGTTCTTCATTTCTTCCTTCTCTAATTGCTTTAGGTGTAGAGTTAGGTTATTTATTTGGCTTTTTTCTTGTTTCTTGATGTAAGCCTGTAATGCTATGAACCTTCCCCTTAGCACTGCTTTTACAGTGTCCCATAGGTTTTGGGTTGTTGTGTTTTCATTCATTTCTATGCATATTTTTATTTCTTTTTTGATTTCTTCTATGATTTGTTGGTTATTTAGAAGTGTGTTATTTAGCCTCCATATGTTTGAATTTTTAACAATTTTTTTCCTGTAATTGAGATCTAATCTTACTGCACTGTGGTCAGAAAAGATGACTGGAATGATTTCAGTTTTTTTGAATTTTCCAAGACCAGATTTATGGCCCAGGATGTGATCTATTCTGGAGAAGGTACTGTGTGCACTTGAGAAAAAGGTGAACTCTCGCTATTTGCAGATGATATGATCCTCTACATAGAAAACCCTAAAGACTCTATCAGAAAATTACTAGAGCTAATCAATGAATATAGTAAAGTTTCAGGATATAAAATTAACACACAGAAATCCCTTGCATTCCTAGACACTAACAATGAGAAAACAGAAAGAGAAATTAAGGAAACAATACCATTCACCATTGCAACAAAAAGAATAAAATACTTAGGAGTATATCTACCTAAAGAAACAAAAGACCTATACATAGAAAACTATAAAACATTGCTGAAAGAAATCAAAGAGGACACAAACAGATGGAGAAACATATCGTGTTCATGGATTGGAAGAATCAATATTGTCAAAATGGCTATTCTACCCAAAGCAATCTATAGATTCAGTGCAATCCCTATCAAGCTACCAACGGTATTTTTCACAGAACTAGACCAAAGAATTTCACAATTTGTATGGAAATACAAAAAACCTCGAATAGCCAAAGTAATCTTGAGAAAGAAGAATGGAACTGGAGGAATCAACCTGCCTGACTTCAGACTCTACTACAAAGCCACAGTCATCAAGACAGTATGGTACTGACACAAAGACAAAAATATAGATCAGTGGAACAGAATAGAAAGCCCAGAGATAAATCCACGATCCTATGGACACCTTATCTTCAACAAAGGAGGCAAGGATATACAATGGAAAAAAGACAACCTCCTTAACAAGTGGTGCTGGGAAGACTGGTCAACCACTTGTAAAAGAATGAAACTGGAACACTTTCTAACACTGTACACAAAAATAAACTCAAAATGGATTAAAGATCCAAATGTAATACCAGAAACTATAAAACTCCTAGAGGAGAACATAGGCAAAACACTCTCCGACATAAATCAGAGCAGGATCCTCTATGACCCACCTCCCAGAATATTGGAAATAAAAGCAAAAATAAACAAATGGGACCTAATGAAACTTAAAAGCTTTTACACAACAAAGGGAACTATAAGCAAGGTGAAAAGACAGCCCTCAGATTGGGAGAAAATAATAGCAAACGAAGCAACAGACAAAGGATTAATCTCAAAAATATACAAGCAACTCCTGAAGCTCAATTCCAGAAAAATAAATGACCCAATAAAAAAAATGGGCCAAAGAACTAAACAGACATTTCTCCAAAGAAGACATACAGATGGCTAACAAACACATGAAAAGATGCTCAACATCACTCATCATCAGAGAAATGCAAATCAAAACCACAATGAGGTACCATTACACGCCAGTCAGGATGACTGCTATCCAAAAGTCTACAAGCAATAAATGCTGGAGAGGGTGTGGAGAAAAGGGAACCCTCTTACACTGTTGGTGGGAATGCAAACTAGTACAGCCGCTATGGAAAATAGTGTGGAGATTTCTTAAAAAACTGGAAATAGAACTGCCATGTGACCCAGCAATCCCACTGCTGGGCATACACACCGAGGAAACCAGATCTGAAAGAGACACGTGCACCCCAATGTTCATCGCAGCACTGTTTATAGTAGTCAGGACATGGAAGCAACCTAGATGCCCATCAGCAGACAAATGGATAAGGAAGCTGTGGTATATATACACCATTAAATATTACTCAGCTGTTAAAAAGAATTCATTTGAATCAGTTCTAATGAGATGGATGAAACTGGAGCCCATTATACAGAGTGAAGTAAGCCAGAAAGATAAAGATCATTACAGCATACTAACACATATATATGGAATTTAGAAAGATGGTAACGATAACCCTATATGCAAAACAGAAAAGAGACACAGATGTACAGAACAGACTTTTGGACTCTGTGGGAGAAGGCGAGGGTGGGATGTTTCGAGAGAACAGCATGTATATTATCTATAGTGAAACAGATCACCAGCCCAGGTGGGATGCATGAGACAAGTGCTCGGGGCTGGTGCACTGGGAAGAGCCAGAGGGATCGGGTGGAGAGGGAGGTGGGAGGGGGGATCTCCATGGGGAATACATGTAAATCCATGGCTGATTCATGTCAGTGTATGACAAAACCCACTACAATGTTGTGAAGTAATTAGCCTCCAACTAATAAAAATAAATGGAAAAAAAAAGAATTAATAGAACAAAAAAAAATTTTAGAGGATAATTGCTTTATCACATCTATTTTCTCCATTGATGTTCATGACATGAAATACTTGCTCAATACTTATAATACATATGCCAATCAGAATGGTGACAGATCAGCCAGGTGTTGTTTGCATGCTTTTTGTATGTTAGGCATTAGGAATTTGAAGGTGAGTTTTTTACTATTGCTATGAATATCAATATTGACATTTATTTATTTATCATTTTGTTACATTGTGTAGATGAAAGTTCAGGCAAAGAGAATTTAAGTGGATTATCTTAAGCCACCCAGATAGTATACAGTGGAGTGAAATTTTCAAACCTAGACTTTTCCTTTTCAATTTTAGTATTAGTACTTTTGTACACCATTATAACTTGTCCTTTAGTTGGGTTCTTTTAACTTAGCCTTTTTCTTTTGAAAGGTTTTTTTTTTTTTTTTGGTTTGTTTTGTTATTTAACTCAAAGGCTAAGAGAATAAGCAGCTATTGACATTTGCTGAGTGTCTGATAGTCCCTCAATATTAATCATTAATGCTAGGTTATGTCAGAAATGAGAAGGAGTGTCCTGAAAAATATAGGTTTAGAGAATCCATAGTAAAGAGATACAAAAAACTGGAAGGGAGCCCTCAAGGATAAACAAAGGTATTAAAATTATCTTTTTTGTACTTTCTACTCTGATGAATAGATGTTGAATGTTCTTCTGGACTGGCCATTTCACTTCTTGGACATAATGAAAATTAGGCTTCATTTTTAAAAAAAGATATGGTTTATATCATAATACAAGCTTTAATCTATGTAAATGTTAAATAGAAGCTAGGAAGTTATTGTGGATGACTAGGAAGGAACTTAACTGAAAAAAACCATTAGAGACACTAAAACAAAGCTCCAAGATTGTGTTGCATGAAAATGAATATTTAAAAAATTAACTTACTTCTGTACCAGAAATGTGCTAGAAAACTTACTAAATTAAGAGATGATATTCAAAATAGCGAGAAAAATATTAAAGTCCTTGGAATAAACTTAGAAAGTAATGTATTATTCCTAGAGAAAAAAAAACTTAAGGGATCAAATATTGTGCTTTAACATATGGATCGAAAAACTGAATATTAGAATTAATCAGTTCTCATAAAGCAAATTTCTCATAAAAATATACAGGTTTAATACAATTTCTGTTAAAACCTTTGAAGAACATTCTCTAGATTCCACCATAGTTATTCTGATATGTTTTGGGGAGAAAATAATGTAATAAACCAAGAAAACTTTGAGCAAGAAGAGTAGTGAAGGGGAAACTTGACTTCCAAGATACTAAAATGTATTAGAATGTTCCTATAATCAAATAGGATGTTGTGGCTCAGGCTTGGACAGAAAGCATAGAAAAAGGCTTTGGTGCAAATAAGCAATACACATGCAAATGGCAAATAAATATATAAAAGAATTTGATTTGTAGTAATAGAAAATCTTAAAAATCTTAACAAAATATACTATTTTTCATCTATTATGGCACAGATTATTTGGTAGAATTTTTAAAACAATAATGTTTTCTGTCATCATGTTCAAGATGTGATCATAAAAATAGACATGGGAATTGTGGGTGAAAAATAGGATAAGCTATTATTCTTTTTTACTGCTGCACAAGGGGTATGAGTTAATATGACCATCGTAGATGGAATCAACAGCAATAAAAAGTCATGACCTTTGACCCAGATTCTTGACTTCTAGAAATGCAAAGAAATAAAGATGTATGCATATAATAACCTATAGGTATATTTATTGCATTACTTGTTTTTAGCAAAATCAGAAACATCTTAATGTTTAATAATGACTGGTATAGGCAAATAACCAACTCCTTTGTAACCATCAATGTATTTTCAAAGACTATCTCATGAAATGAGGAACTAATCAACATATGTTTCATGAGAATGAAACAGAATCTGTGATCATATATGTGAGTGAAATATAGATTTTAAAAATCTACCACAATATTAATAGTGACTATGTGTGGGAGATAGAACTTAAGATCATTTTGATGTTACTATTTGTATTTTTTCATATTTTCAAAATTGTCTATAATAAGCATGTCTTATAGCTACACTTTTAAAAATGAATGATATTTATTAGTTTAATAATATTTTATTATTTAATTAAAATAATATTTTATGTCTCTACATCCAGAAACTAGTTAATTATAAAGTCATCTAGTCAATAATTTCATTTCCCTAAGTGCTTTCCTTGGTTAATAATATAATTTTACAAATTTCTGCTTAAGATATGCTATTTGATAGTTGTAAGTAGTATTTTTGATGTTTTAATTGGTACTTCTTAAGTATTGATAACGTGAAACATAGCTTCTGACCTTTATTAGTCATTAATATTTCTACTAATGTTTTTATATACTAAACTATGATCACTACACGTCCTATTCCATTCATTTATTTGGCTGCTCTTGTGCCACTACCATGTATTAATTATATAATACTTCATTTTACGTCTTAGCATCTAGTATGGTAGGTCAGTTTTTAAAATTGAAGTATATATAACTCAGTAACTAATAGTGTATTAGTTTCTGGTATACAGCATGATTTCATACTTGTATGTATTGTGAAATGATCACAGTCCATCTAATTATCATCTGTCAACATACATAGTTATACAAATTTTTTTCTTGTGATGAGAATTTTAAGATTTACTCTTTTAGCAACTTCCAAATATGTGACACATATTATTAACTACAGTCAATATGCTGTATATTACATCCTCATAACTTACTTATGTTATAACTGAAAGTTTGTACCTTTTCCCCCCCATCAGTCATTTAACCCATCTCCCACCTCTGCCTCTGGTAACTACAAACATGTTCTCTGTATCTATGAGCCTGGATATATATACATAAGGAAATGGCAGCCCACTCCAGTATTCTTGCCTGGAGAATCCCATGAACAGAGGAGCCTGGTGGGCTACAGTCCACAGGGTTCCAAAGAGTCGGATACGACTGAGCGACTTCTCTTCCACACACATATATATGTATGTATGTATATATACGCACACATGCACACACACATATACATGCATACACACATATGCATATATATATTTATGATGTGTGGGGTTATTTTTGGATTCCATATATAAATGGAAACATATAGTATTTGTGTGTTTCTGACTTATTTCACTTAGCGTAGTATCCTTGATGTCTATCCCTATGATCACCAATGGCAAGATTTCACTCATTCTTTATGACTGAATAATATTCCACTGTAAGTCTGTTCATCCACTGATGAATGCTTAAGTTGTTTCCAGATCTTGGCTATTGTAAATAATAATACAATGAACATGGGTTGCTTGTATGTTTTCTAATTAGTGTTTTCATTTTCTTCATATACTGAGGAGTGGAGTTGCTGGATCATGTGATAGTTTTGTTTTTAATTTTTTGAGGAAATTTCATACTATTTTCTATAGTGGCTATGCTGTTTTACATTTCCAGCAGTAGTGCACAAGCATTTCAATTTGTTCCCTGTCCTCATCAACATTTGTTATTTCGAGGTTTTTTGTTAATAGCCACTCTAACAGGGCTTCCCAAGTGGCACTAGTGGTAAAGAGCCCACATGCCAGTCCAGGAGATTTAAGAGACTCAGTTCGATCCCTGTGTTGGGAAGATGTCTGGAGAAGGGCATGGCAACCAACTCCAGTATTCTTGCCTGGAGGATCCCATGGACAGAGGAGCCTGGCAAGCTACAGTGCATGGGGTCACACTGAGTCAGACACAACTGAAGCAACTTAGCATGCAATGCAACAGGTATGAGGTTGACATCTCCTTGTAGATTTGATTTGCATTTACCTGATAATAGTGATATTGAACATCTCTTCATGTGCTTATTTATTATCTGCCTTTTCTGGGAAAAAATATCTGTTTAGATCATCTGCCCATTGTTTAGTTGGATTACTTTTTAGATGTTGAGTTGTATAAGTTCTTTGTCTACCTTGAATATTAACATGTTATCAAATATATATGGCTTGCAAATATTTTCTCCCCTTTTATAGATTAACTTTTCATTTTGTTGATTGTTTTCTTCGCTGTGCAGAAGGCTTTTAGTTAATTTAATCCTACTTGTTTATTTTGCAAAGGAGCTTACTGTCTGAGTTTTATGGCTTCAGGTCTTAGGTTCAAATCTTTAATCCATTTTGAGTTAATTTTTGTATATAATGTAACAGAGTGGTCTAGTTTCATTCTTTTGCATATGGCTATCTTGTTTCCCCAACATCATGTATCAAAGAGACTGACCTTGCCACATTGTACATTCTTGGCTCCTTTGTTGTAGGTTAATCAACTGTGTACGCATGGCTTTATTTCTGAGATTTCTATTCTTTTCCTTTGATCTACATGTCTGTTTTTATGCCAGTACTATACTGTTTTTATTTCTATAGCTTTGCAATAGAGTTTAAAATCAAGGAGTATGAATCCTCCATTTTTGTTCTTTCTTAAGAATTTTTGGCTATTTAGGGTATTTTTTGTTGTTCCATACAAATTTAAGGATTGTTTGTTCTATTTCTATGCAAAATGCCATTCAAATTTTGGTAGGGATTGCACTGAATCTGCAGATTTCCTTGAGTAGTATGTACATTTCAATAATGTTATTTCTTCTAATCCATGAGCATGAACATAATTTAATTTACTTGTGTCTCCTTCAGTTTTTTTCATCAATATATTATAGAGTTTTGCATATAGGTCTTTCACATTCTTAAATGTTATACTTACTCCTAGGTATTTCATTCTTTTTGATGCAACTGTAAATGGAAGCTTTCCTAATTCTTTTTCTGATAGTTCATTATTCATGTATAGAAACACAGCAGATTTTTGTACAGTGCTATTGTATCCTACAGTCTACTGAATTTATTAACTATAACAGTTTATGTTAAAGTTTTTAGGAGTTTCCTACATCTTATATCATGCCATCTGCAAATGGTGACAGTTTTACTTCTTCCTTTACAATTTGGATGTCTTTTATTTCTTTTCATTACCTAATTGAACTGGCTAGGTTTCCAATACTTTGTTGAATGGAAGTGGCAAGAGTGGGCATCCTTATCTTGTTCCTAATCTTAGAGGAAAAGATTTCCGCTCTTCACCATTGAATATGATGGTAGCTATGGGTCTGTGATATATGGCCTTTATTATACTTAGGTTCATTCCCTCTGCACCAACTTTGTTGAAAGTTTTGTCATAAATTCATGTTTAATTTTGTCAAATATCTTTTCTGCATCTATTGAAACAATCATGTGATATTTATCTTTCGTTTTGTTAGTGTTGTGTATCATGTTGATTGATTTACAAATGCTGAGACATTCTTGCATCTCTAGAAAAGTCCTACTTGATCATGGCATTTGGTTCTTTTAATGTATTGTTGATTTGATTTAGTAATATTTTGTTGAGGAATTTTGCATTATATTCATCAATGATATTGGACAGTAATTTTTTTTTCCTAGTGGTGTCCTATTCTGACTTTGGTATCAGGTAAATGTTTGCCTCATAAAATGAGTTTGGAAGTGTTTCCTCTTCTAAGTTTTGAAAGAATTTGAGAAAGATTAGCATTAATTCTTTTTGAAATGCTAGGTAGAATTCACCAGGGAAGCCATCTGGTCCCGAATTTTGGTTTGTTAGGAGGTTTTTGATTACTTAGTCAACCTCCTCACTAGTAATTGGCCTATTCAGATTGTCTGTTTCTTTATGATACAGTCTTTGAGGGTTGTATGTTTCTAAGTTGTTCAATGTATTGGCATATAATTGTTTGTAGTTGTCTCTTATGATCCTTTGCATTTCTATGATATGTTAAAAGTTTTTTTTTTTTTATGTGGGCCATTTTAAAACTCTCAATTGAATTTGTTACAGTATTTCTTCTGTTTTATGTTTTGGATATTTTTTTACCACAAGGCATGTGGGTCTTAGCTTCCTCACCAGGGACTGAACACACACACCCTGCATTGGAAGGCAAAGTCTTAACTGTTTAGCCACCAGGGAAGTCCTTCTGTGGTATCTTTTGTAATATCTCCTCCTTTATTTCTGATTTTATGTATTTGGTCTCTCTCTTCTTTTTCTTAGTGAGTCTAGCTAACGTTTTGTCAATATTGTTTGTCAATTCAAAGAAACTTCTCTTAATTTTCTCTATCTTTCTATTGTCATTTTAGTCTCTATTTCATTTATTGTGGCCTCATCTTTGTTATTTCCTTCTTCTACTTACTCTGGGGGCTTCCCCGTTGGCTCAGTGGTAAAGAATCCGCCTGCCAATGCAGAAGATGGGGGTTTGATCCCTGGGTTGGAATGATCCTCCGAAGGAGGAAATGGCAACCTGCTCCAGTGTTCTTTCCTGGGAAACCCCATTGACAGAGGAGCCTGGCAGGTTACAGTCCATGGGTTGCAAAAGTCCTTTTTCCAACCCATGGACTTTGTGCATTCATTCATGACGTAGTGAATAAACAACTACAACAAAACTAACTTTGGACTTTTTTAGTTCTTTTTTTTTTTTTTTTTTTTTTTTAGTTAATTGAGATGTAAAGTTACGTTGTTTATTTGAAATTTTACTTGTTTCTTGAGGTAGGTATTTATCACTATGAACTTCCCCTTAAAACTGCTTTTGTTGCTTCCCATGAATTTTGATATGTTATATTTCCTTTTTCATTTGTCTCAAGGTATTATTTGATTTCTCTTTTTAGTTATTTATTAACTCATTGCTTTGTTTGGTAGTATGTTGTTTAATCTTCAAGTATTTGTGAACTTTCCAGTTTTTTTTCTCTAGTAACTTCTAACTTCTAGGTTTATACCTTTGTTGTTATTAGAGCTGCCCCAATCCAATATGACTGTGTCGTCGTAAGAAGAGGAGATTAGGACACACATAGGTGCAGGGAGAAAACTGTCAAAACGCAGTTTTTTTTACCACCATCTTCTAGGCAAGACAGGAACCCTCTGAAAAACCAACCTTGTTGACACCTTGATTTCAACTTCCTGGTCTCCCAAACTGTGGGAAAAGAAATTTCAGCTGTTTAAACCACCAACCTATGGTACTTTGTTACGGCAAAGTACTAAGAAACCAATAGAGATGGATCATTCTAAATGTTTCTCTGTAGAATGCCTTAGAACATAAAATGCACATCTGGTCTTCTGACTCCAAGATCCTAGGGTATTTTCAGGAAATAAAACTTGATTCTAGAAAAGGCTTTGCACTTTCATTACCTGCTGCACTAGGGCTTTTCACAGAGAGCAGGGACTAGGGCCAAACCCACGTAACCTCTGACAGAATCAGTCTGAGGGGGTTGTTAGAAATCGATTACTCTGGGTTCCAGAGGAATTCCTAATGACTCCGTCTCTCCTGCAGCCTTGAGGAGGAAGAGCTTTGTGAGCAGCATCTGTCCCTCCTGTGTGTGCTCAGCCTCGAGGTAGTGTGCCCTGCTTGTTTATAGATGTCTAGGTAAGACCAAATGGTTGGTCTGTTGATGATGGCAGTGCAAAACGATGTCTCTGAGTCGCACATGTCTTGTATCCATCTTGCCCAAGTTTAGCAGATGAGACCTGAAAGCGTTTTGTTACTCCCCCGGGATAATGAGTAATTTGACCCTGGGGCATCTTGAGAGCAAGATGCTTCTTCCTCTACTCCTGTTTTCCCTTCCAAGATAGTCCTGGAAAGTTTTCAAACACACTGTGTTGTTTGTCCTTGTTTGTTTAAGAATGTGAGTCTAGTGAAGGGCTCAGGCTGGGGCTGGGTTGCATGAGTTCAATTACTGAGCTGCTGTCTCCTGACTTTATGACTTTAGGCAATTTATATTTAATCTGTACTTTAATTTCCTTACCTGTGAAAAACCATAGTCCTAGTACCTACTTCCCACAATAGTTATAGGGATTAAATAAGTTAATGTCTGTAAAGCCGTTAGAGGAGTACTTGGCACATAGTAAGCATCAAATAAATGTTACCAATGTGGATGAACGACATCAGCTGTTAAATACAAGAGTTTATTTTATTTTCAGTACAATAGAATGAGAATGAATCTCATAAAATTTTTGTTGTATAAATGCTACAATATAGCTTCTCCTTTAGACAGAATAAACACAGTACATTGTTTTTGAGGCTTCCCATGTGTCAGGCACCAGGTGAACACTTGACGTGCTTCTTCTCATTTAAACCTCCCAACAGTCCCTTCGGTCAATACTATGTATCTGTCAATATAGGGAAGGTTATATGTAGTAGTGAAGAACACCAAAATCTCAATGTCTTGAAGGAACAAAGATTTCTTTCTTGTTTACACTACAGTTCCAATGCAGATAAATAGGAATGTTTGCTGATGGCTATCATTCAGGAAGCCAAGCTGATGGAAGATGATGCTGTCACCTCAACAGAAATCTTTAAGGCCAACCATGACAGGGGAGAGAGCCAGGAGAATGGAGTGTTAACTCTTCAGTACTACAGCCTCATACTGACGTGTGCCATTTCTGCTTGAAATAGCCAGAGAAAATCAGATGACCATGTATAACAGCAAGCAGGTAGTATGCCTGGAAGAAGAGGAGAGAGAGAACTCTTGATGAGCACATGCTGATAATTGTTCCTACTTCCTACATAGGATAAGACTTAGAGGAGAAACTAACTTGTTCAGGGTCACACAGTAAGTGGGAAACCGCAATTTCAATATTAGACTCTCTGACTATAAAAGTGTTGCTTCTTCTCATTGTGATTATTGCCTGCCTAGGCCAGTGACATCCTTGATGAAGACTATTATGAGTTGAATTGTGTCCACCAAAAAGAAATGTTGAACTCTAACCCTCAGAACCTCAGAATATGATCTTATTTGGAAATAGGGTCTTTGCAGATGTAAGTATGTTAAGATGAGGTCATATTCTCAGTATGACTGGTAACCTCAAAAGAAAAGAGAACAGAAACACAGACCAACACACGGAGACAACACCCTGTGATGATAAGGCAGAGCCAGTAACACCAGAAGCTTGGAGGAAATGAGGACAGATGTTTTCCTAGAGCCTTCAGGCAGAGCAGGCCCTGCTGACACTTTGATTTTAGACTTCTAGCCTCCAGAATTGTTAGAGTAGCTTTCTGTTGTTTAAAGCCTCTCAGTGTCTGGTATTTAGTTACGGCAGCCCTAGGAAACCGACAAAGCCCATTCTATAATCCTGTGTTTTGGATCTTCATGTTCACGTTGTTTGTTTGGCTCATGTGTCCTCTGTAACCAGCCTGGGTCTTCTCAGAGGCTATCCCCAAGAAGCCTTCCAGGTGGGGCCTGGGTCATGTTTTCCTCTTCATGTCTCCAGCATCTCAGATAGTATCTGGCAGAGTAGGCATTCAGTAAATGCCCGTTGAATGGACACGATGAAGCTGTTTGTTTTCTTCATTTTGTTTTCCTCAGATATTTGTTTCAGACTTGAGAGATATTGAGAGTTTATCAGAGGAGAGTTCCTGCATTGGTTCCCCTTTTGAAACTCCTAAGCACAGGACCAACCTTAGCTTCATATGCAGAGCCTCCTGTGGTTTGATCCAAGCTGATATCAAAGACTGGATTCTCCATGAAGCAGGCTTGAGATGGAATTGGGGGCTCAAGATATTTCCTGGGTTGGTTGGGAAGATCTCCTGGAGGAGGAAATGGCAACCCACTCTGATGTTCTTGCCTGGGAAATCCCAAGGACAGAGGAGTCTGGCGGGCTACAGTCCATGGGGTCAAAAGCATGTTTATTTACTGGAGAGCAATGCCAATGGAAAAAAGGAGGCACGGGGAAGTATTTAGCAAAATAAGTGAAATTGCAATACCCGCCTTGACAGACGTTCAGCCAGCCTACTTATCAGTGGGTCTGGAGGAGGGCTGCCTGTCAGTGTATCTCCTGCAGGGCCAAACTGACTGGGCCTTTAGACCCCGCAGGCTGCCTTGGAAATAAAACCTCAGACAGAACCACTCTCTGCAGCTGAGGCTGACACTGAAGTGCTGACAGTTGGAGGCTGGCTGCAGATTGCACTCCCGCAGCTGAAGAGCAAGTCCTTCTTTAAACAGCAGCCTGGGTGGCCCATCTCCGAATCTCCCACATCCACCTCTCTGGCTCCATCTCACACCACCTCTTTTCCCACCATCACATCCAAAGAACCTCTCCTCCCCCAACTCCCATCATATCATAGTAACCACTTACAGATCTTAAAAACCTCCTGGAGGTTTCCCACCTCTATGCCTTCACATTACCTTCCCCTCACCCTGGAATGTCACTCCTCCAAACTGTCTTCCAGGAAACTCATGGTCTCCATCACTCCAGATCCTATCTTTTTAGGAAGACTTTGCTGACCTCACAAGAAAAGGAGGGTCCCCTTTTCTTCTTTATGCTCCTTGATATTTTATAACCTCATCATTACAGTGCTTATCACATACCATCATGTCAGCTACTCACTGGGCCATAAACTGCCTAGATAAAGGACATAGAACGCCAGCTTCATGACACCTGTGCCTCATCTGGTGGCTGGCACATATAGGCAATTAATAAATATTAATTGGTGATGGATGGAGTGAAACATACAGGATGAAACAGAAATGGCCTTGTGATATCAAGAGAGGGATCATTTGGCTTTATTGTAGTAAAACTCAAACTAAAATGAAATATTTATTATCCTCTTTCGCTTGACTTCAGACCAGTCAGTGCCACATCCTGTGAAATCCAGCTTCAACAGATAAGCTCCTCACAGGCCCAAGAGCCCACACAAGAATACCATGAGACAGACAGGGAAGATGCGTAACTTAGGAGGATCAACTTACCCCAAGGATGTGTAGTGCAAACCAGACTCTAACGGCAGAGGGAAATTGCCCATAGGGTTCTTCACTGCAATAGACTGGCTCCTTAAGCTGCTAAAAGGCTCCAAATCTAGGTGCACATCAAAAGTCAGGGTTTAGAGACACTTAGTTGGTCTAATAAACATCTTCTCTCTTTGTCTACCCAGTGCCAAATTGCTCCTTTATCTGAAACAGCCCCAATAAATACGGTTGATTTACAGTGTTTTGTTAGCTTCAGGTGTATGGTAATGTGATTCAGTTACCTCAGACACATACACATATATATGTATCTTTTTTCAGATTCTTTTCCCATATAGGTTATTACAAATATTGAGTATAGTTCCTTGTGCTATCCAGTAGGTCCTTGTTGATTATCTATTTTATATGTAGTAGTGTGTATATGTTACTCCCAAATTCCTAATTTATCCCTCCTTCCCACCTTTCTGCTTTGTCACTATGTTTCTTTTCTATATCTGTGAGCCTATTTCCATTTTGTAAATTTGTATCATTTTTAGATTCAACATATAAGTGATATCATATATTTGTCTTACTCTGCCTGACCTATTTCATTTAGTATGATAATCACTAGGTCCACCCATGTTGCTGCAAATGTAATATTACTCCATTATGTATATATATCTATATAGATATATATACATAATGGAATATACATGCATATATACACACCACATTTTCTTTGTGCATTCATCTGTCAATAGACATTTAGGTTGCTTCCATGTCTTGGCTATTGTAAACAGTGCTGCAATGAACACTAAGGTGCATGTTTTTAATTATGATTGTCTGCTTGTACATGCTCAGGAGTGGCATTGTAAGATCATATGGTAGTTCTGTTTTTAGTTTCTTAGGGGACTTCCATACTGTTCTCCATAGTAACTGTTTGCATCCCCTCCAACTGTATAGGAGAGTTCGCTTTCCTCTACACCCTCTCCAGCATATATTATTTGTCAATTTTTTTTAACAGTAGTTATTTTGGCTGGTGTGATGATATATTTCATTGTAGTTTTGATTTGCATTTCTCTAATAATTTGCAATGTAGAGCATCTCTGTGTACTTTTGGGCCATCTATGTATCTTCTTTGAAGAAGTTTCTATTTAGATCTTCTGCTTATTTTTTATTGGGTTGTTTGGGTTTTTTTGATATTGAACTCTATGAGTTATTTGTATATTTTGGAGATTAATCCCTTGTTGACTGTATCATTTATAAATATTTTCTTCCATTCTGTAGTCTGTCTTTTAGGGAACTATTCTCTCGTTTGCATCCAATTCTGAGGAGACTATCAACCAAGGATTATTATGCCCACCCCCAAATACAATGAATAGTTTTGCAGAATCTAGTCAAACTAGTGGACATCACTTCTAGGAAGGAGAACTCATATACTGCTGGTGATAGGAGGACAGGAGGTAAGATGGTGGCGGCTAGAGGTCATCAGGACACCAGGCAGGTAGAGCTACTTGAGAGGAAGGCAACACAAATAGTATCAGAGACAGTGGATGAGAAGAGATAAGTTTTCAATGACATCATTAGAGCATCAGAACTTAAGACTTTCTTGAATGTAGCATAATCATCAAATTTTTAATTAGCAAGTCAGTGAGTCTCCATTTTTGGTTAGACACAGTTTTGAATCAGGTTCCTGTTACTTGAAGTTTTCTCATCAGACACAATCTTGCCCTTTCACTTAAATTTCCAGGTGAAGTGAGTGGGAATCTGGAGTAAGAACCAGTGTTTAGTCCACTATATCTTTGACCAAGCGCTGCACCTCAGAACGGAAACAAAACAACTATCTCATGTTATTTGGAAAATGAATTTTGTCCCTGAAAATGACAAAAAAAAATATATATATGAGAGGGTTTTTTTCTCTCAAGCAACTCAAAGTTTAGCCAAAGATCCAGACTTTGAATATGAAATTGTAAGTGTGCAAACAGGACAACATAAAGGTTTAAGTCTCAGTAGTCAGGGCAAATATTCTGCCCTCTGGTGATCTTGGTGCTAACCCTTTGGTAGGATTGGCAGCAGACTCATAAGGTTTGCATTTCTACCAATATGAGTACCAGGGAGCTTAATCTGGAGTGATGAGTGGTGACTCCTTCAACCTGGTTATTAGGTTTTGCCAGCCTGGGGCTAAATGGAAATTAATAAAGTGGTATATTGGGGTGCTTTGCCTGACCTTGTCAACAGGAACACAGTTCCTGGGGGATAGATTGCTCAGAAAGCCAGGGTTTTCAGGATTGGACTGAATAATTCATTGGTATATTGTTTAAGAAATAATAAGAAGTTGGAAGGATGGGAAATGGTTCAGTTTTTTGCAGGACTTTACAGTACAATCAAGGAACTCTAGGTTTGTTCAGTAGATTGCATCATCTTTTACGGCTGCCCTTTATTGTACTTTTACAGCATGCAAGACAGTGTGCTAAGTACTTTACACGGATTGTTTCATTTAATTCTCATAATAACCTTATGAGGTATGCAATTCATCCTCTTTTTGCAGATATGTGAACTTTGGCTCAGAAGGGTTAATGCAGCTGCCCAAAGTCACAGAATTAATGACCATGGGAGTCGGGGTCTGGAATCAGGTTCACAGCCTGAGTCCTAACACTCCCTGTCCTCTTCCCTCCCTAGAGTAAAGATCTGGGGATCCCAAGGGACTGATGATGAGTGTCAGTACACAGAGAGGGGTGCTACACGCTGATGAGACCCTGGATTCCGACCGATCAGCTCAGAATTCACTTCCATTATCCCAGAACAAAGTAAAGAAGGGCTAGACCGGTATGACTGCAAGAGGAGAGATGGGGAGGATGACAATGAGAGGTTTTGCAAAGGAACATTACAGGATTTTCCTACTGGGTTGAAAAAAAGAAAGAACAGTGAGTCAAAACATATCAGAGTATCAGAGTCCATTTTAAATGCAGGTATAAAATTTAAGCATCCAAAATAGTAACTGTCAAGAGATTACTTGCAATGTATTCCCGGAATGCACTTAGTTTTCATAGTAGAAAGCTGTGTCAAGGAAAAAAAGCTATTCACATACACACTTATTGGAGGCTCATTAGTCTATTTAATGTATTTTTAAATTTTTAAAAGACCACTTGCCGCAGTTGTGTCTGGGCACATATACAAGGAGGGGGGAAATCAATGTTGAATTTTACAAATAGACACTCATCTCTGCCCTCACTCTATCATTCCCATTAGGCAAATGACAAGCCAACATTGTGCAGAGTGGAGTTGTTAACAGGCTTGAAGAAAGAAAGTCCCTAAAATTGAGTCCATTTTTAAAAAACAATTGCTTTACCATAGCTTTTCTTCAGCTTTATTTTCACAGTGATCCACACTGTGTGCTTTTTTTTTTTTTTTTTAAGGTTCATGTTGAGATAGATAAATAGTAAGGATAGCAACTGTGTTTTCTCATACTTGCAGGCTGGGGTCAGGATATAGCACAAACATGTCCATTAAATACCAGAGAAAAAACAGCACTCAGGGCCTGGATGGCAATAAACCAGCTATTAGTGACCACAAACCCAGATCACAAAGCCAGGTTGAATTTGCTTCATGGTTCAGAAAGTCAGTCAGTCTAACTCAGCCTTGACACATTGCATACCCCTCATGATGCCATCGACATTTAGTATGAAAAGAGGCATGTCAGCCTCTCCCTGGCCTCCCTCCTTTACAGGCCCCCTCTGAGCCATTCCATATAGCCAGGAAGCTTCCTGAAAGTAGTAAAAGAACCTCTGCACTGGAGGCCAGAGACGAGATGGAGTCTAGCTGTGTGGACTTGGGTGTGTCACTTTCTTCTGCTGGACATCAGTTTCCTCATCTATAAAATGAACAGATGGGACTCTGATAGTTCTGTGGAGCTCACACAATCTGATTTTACTCACATGGAACACTTCTAAGACAAAAAGAACATTTCTAAGACACATAAAGTAAAAGAATATGGATCTGGGGGTGGGTGGGAAATAACAAACAACTCTTGAAATGAATGAGTGTATGATGACCTGAGATGATTTGGGGTGATATGCAGATCAACATTTTAAAATTTTAAGTCTAATACACATTAATGTGTGATCTAGTGTATGCTTGATGCGCTTGATCTAGAGTATCAAGCCTGCAGTAACCTTATGTTACTGCTTACAAAAATAGTAAACTTATTTAAGGCCCAAAGTGAGTTGATTTAAAGATGTTAGTAAATATTTTGACTAGCTTTTGTCCCTGATTCCTGAGAAGTAACCTTTTAATCCTTGGAATTACCAAGTGTGATAGAAGTGTTTCTGTTATCCATATTGGGCTTTTCCTAGTTCATACTACAAAGTGACTCGTGGTGAGCCCCTAGATAATTTCAGGATAGAAGCTGGCCATGCTTGAATCACAACCATGTAATTCAAGGGTTGGGGCTTTGAGCCAAGGGACATCAACCCGACCTCTGGGGAGTCTGAAGACTAAACGTAATCATGTGATCAATGGTTCACTGATACCTGTGTACTGAAGCTGCGAGGAAAATACTGATCTCTCAAAAAACTCAAATCAGGTTGAGTTTCCTGATTGGTATGACACCTTAACATGCGGGGAGGATAATGCATTCTGAGGACATGGAGATTTTGTGCTTGAGACCTTCTCAGATCTCACCCTGTATGTGTCTGCATTGGCTGGTCCTGATTGTGTTCTTTATCATGGAACTATAGTCATAAAGGTAGAAATCTCCTGAGTTCTGTTAGTTAGTTCAGGAAATTATCCAACTTGAAAGGTAGTGGAAATCCCTGAATTTGTGGTTGGTCTGAGAGTCCTGGAGCTTGGGAATGGTGTCTGAAATGAGGTGAATTTGTGGATAATTCTTCCCTTCACATTTGAACTTTGACCTAGCTCTAGGCGGTAAGTGTCAGAACTGCACTGCAAAAAGGCAATATTAAGTAAATAGCAGTATTAATACTAAATTGGTACACAGGTATATGAACCAACCCTATACAAGGTATAAAAATGACCAAAGTTTGAGAAACTCTAGTATCATGTTCTCTGTATTGAGGTTAACTGTTTTAAGTCTGTTATATATAAGTTTATAATTTATTTCTCACAAAACACTAAGAGGTAGTTAACTACTAATATTCTCAACTTATAGATTAAGAAACTGAGGCCTAGAGGGATTAAATAACTTGTCCAAGGTCCTGTCACAAGTAAGTGGCAGTGTTGGGGTACAGACTCAGGCAGTCTGTCTCTAGAATGCCTTGTTTATAGTGTGTTCATCACTACACAATTAAAATACCTACCTTGTGGGATCACTCTGAAGATTAAAGGAAGTGTTATACATAAAGTTTTTTGAAAAACTCAGTGAATGTCAGCTCTTACTATTCTTGCTGTGATTAGAAATATGTTTTTGCATTAAATAATACCAGTGCTTAAAATAAGTTAGGGGATTTTTAATTTGATCATACTCTATAACATTGTCTAGAATCAATTGAAAGTCATACATATCCTTTTTATATATGAAAAAGAGGTTTTATGCTTGTAAGATACAAAGCATTTTTCACACAATTCCCTAGGCATAGAGCAGTCCCTTTTCCAGTGAAGGAATACCATTAAGTCTGAAGGTAGAGTCAGTGTGATAATGAACCTGGCTTTTACAACCTTTTCTTGGTGTTATGTAATTCTAAGTAACAGAGTGGAAGACAATGAGAAATTTTTGCTAACATAGCAGAAAAAAGGTTTCAAGATTCATTTAAGTGACTACAGTGGCTTAGTTAGTTAGAACGCTCCAGACTGGTAATTTATCTTTATTTGTCAGTTCCCAAGGGTCGAGTTCTTATGAAGGGCAAAAAATGAGTAGGAAGCAAAAATAACTGCTGGTTTCTAACTAGCGCTTGTCTCCAGATACAGGATTGATACAACCAAAATGCTTTTGTTGGAAGAAAACTTCCACCCTTAATATGTTAAATGTATAACTTGTCAGGAATTGGGAAAACATATTAGTAGTTTGTACATTTTCTTTCATGTAAACACATGATTATAATAATATTGCCTGGGACTATAATACCTATGTATATTAATTTAAGAAAAAACACAGTTTGTTAAAATTAAGGGGCATTGGCAGCAAGTAGGAAGCATTTTGAAGTGAGCATTTTTTCTGACTATGTCACTCAGTGAGACAGTTATGCACTTTATGAGACATGTGAATCTGTGAGTTTCCATTAATGGAAAAAGCTTCATCTTTTACCATAAAGGAACAACAAAGAGAGGAAGATCCTATCTCCTTTGGACATTCTGGATTCTACAGAAGAAGGAAACAGTGAAGGGCACTGCATTAGCATGGTTGGGGGACAATAAAATAATTCTTCTGCAGAACTCAAAGGAAAGGGCAAGTGGATTTCTTCCCGTCAGCCATCTGTATCCTGGATGGTCCATTTCCAGGGGATATAAAGTACATGTGATTTTTCTTGTTTTCTGTTATATATAGGCCTGATCAGTTGGACACTTAATGATTCCATTAATGCCACTGTAACATTAATTGGTATATTAGAAATTCTGTTTTCTGGTACATTCAGAAAGGGGTTATGCTCTTTTGGTTGGTTAAACATTCTGATTAATAGAGGTTATCATATAGGTGGTGGTAGATGGCAGCTGTGGTCCTTATTCATTCACTCACCCACCCAGGAAATGCTTCTGGAGCATTTTCCCTGTATTAGACACCATTTTATTGGTTGATGTTGTTGTCGTTCAGTTGCTCAGTCGTGTCTGACTCTGCAACCCCAAGGACTCCAGCACGCCCGGCCTCCCTGTCCTTGACCATCTCCCTTAACTTGATCAAACTCATATCCATCCAGTTGGTGATGCCATCCAACCATCTAGTCCTCTGTAGTCCCCTTCTCCTCCTGCCTTCAAACTTTCCCAGCAGTTTTATTGATAGATACTGGGGATATAAGAGGCATGTGAATATGATAGCTGAGATCCCTGGTGTCTTGGGATCTCACAGTGGTAAAAAACAACGCATACATTCATTAATGAATATGATGATTTCAAATAGTGAAAAGTGCTTGAAGAAAGTAAACAGAGTCCTGGAATTAGAAAGTAGTTGCAGGAAGGTGGGCCTGATTTAGACTGAGTAGTCAGGGCAGGCTTCTCTGAGGAAGTGTTATTAGGGTTGAGATAAAAGATACAACAAGAAAGAACCAATAGGGTAAAGTTCTGGGAGATCTTCAACATACAGAGAACATCAAATGCAAATGCCCTGAGATAGAAGCAGGGTAAATAGGCTTAATGAACAGAAAGAAGGCCTTATGAGGGGGAGTGAGTGCTATGAGCAAGGAAAGTAGAGTGGGAAGGTCAAAGTGGTTGGCAAGAGACACATAATGCAGAGCCTGGAAGCTTGGAGGTTTCAAATGCCTGGGATTTTACTTTGTATGTGAAGGGAAGCCACGACAGGGTTAAAGCAGAGAAGTGATGTGATATGATGCATATTTTAAAGCAGTACTCTGTCAGTTATTTGTACGATGGATTGTTGGAGGAGGTCATTGAGAGGATGTGAAGGCTGGTTGATGCTCCAGCTGGTCTTGGGCAACTGGAGGTTCCTTAACCCTTCCCTGTCCTTGGAATGTACGCCTTGCTATTACTCCCATACTAGTCATTTCAAGAAAGTAGCCTTGAAATTGTGAGGTGTTGTTGAGATTTTCTGGTTGGTATACATGACTAAACCCAGTTAAGGCCTCTGTATAAACTTCTAAGATTCTATCAGATGGGTGCAGAGATCTGATTCTTTCACGGCTGCCCAAGACCAACCTCCTATGAGAATTCTTTGCTTCTTAAACCTACCCGTGTGGTGTGTTCTGCTTCTCCCTTCAGTTTCTCTCTGCCCTCCAAGTAGGGTTTCAGATTTCAGATATCGTCCAGAGAATGCCTAAGGTTGTGAACCAACATGGATTGTATGGACTGGGGTGGGGTGGATGGAAGAGTGGTCCCATCAGTGCTCCGAAAAGTCAGAGAAAACTGAGGAGAAGAAATGCTATTACCTAGCAAATGGAACCTGGAGAAGGGAATGGCAACCCACTCCAGTATTCTTGCCTAGAGAATCCCACGGGCGGAGGAGCCTGGTAGGCTACAGTCCATGGGGTTGCAAAGAGTTGGACATGGCTGAGCGACTTCACTTCACTTCTTCAGCAAATGGAACAGAGCCTGTGTCTGGCCTCGCTCTGTCACTCTCTTGCCCCGTTGTCTCAGACAAATCCCTTCCCTCTCTGAGCCTCAGTCACATTAGTGAAGAGAAGAAAAAAGGTCTTTAATTCTAGATTCCTTCCCAAGTGCTCCTGCAGACTAACATTATGTGGTTGAGTGATCTAGGCCTCTCTGAAAGCAGTACAATTTCCCAGGTCAAAATCATAAAGTATAACCAACACCAAACTTGAATGATGGAAACCAACAGGGCAAAATGGATCCCTGAACCGCCATCAGTTGACACAGTCTGGTGTATCATGTCTTTCTTTGCAGGAGTTCACCACACATTAACTGGCCTTTATTTGGTGGCTTCACATTGTCCTCATTTGTGTGGTTATCTTTGCTGCCTCCTGATGCTCCTGGTCCCAGCATTGTTCCTGGCTGCATCATGGCTGAGTAGCTTGGGGACCTGTAGCAAGAGAAAGCATATCTGATATCTTTTCACTTCTGACTTCATTAAGAGATATATCATTTTAGTGAGTCTGGGATGTCAGCTTTGACACTTAAAAGTAGGGAAAGTTGACATGAAGTGAACTGTATAGTTCTCAGTGCTTCTGCAAATGTGGGATCATTTGTAAATCCAGATCAAGCTGAGAGATTTAACATTCCTGCCTGACCTCATGGCTTCTTCATGTAGACATCAAGTCCTAATTTAATTATAAGATGGCACACTAAGAGACATTGCACTATTGGACTTATTCCTCACACCCTCATCTCCATAGAAAGGAGTTTCTTTTCCCTAAAATTGCCATTGTCATGGTTTAATTTCTCTTAAATGCTCCATCAGGATTTATTATTTCAGTGTCTAATTTTGACATGCCTGTACTATTGTATTAATTTTTCAGCATGTAGTGACTAGGAAACCAAAAGTAAAGAAATATTAAGGTGTTTCAGAAAAGAGTATAGATCAATACACCGTACTATTTATCAAATATTATTTGAATATTTCTTGAGTGATAGCATCTGATTTTATCACTAGATTGACATTTATGTACTTATTTCTTCACTTCATATATTGGTTTCTATTGCCATGTGACAAATTACCACAAATTTAGTGGCATAAAACAATCCCCATATTCATTCATAGGGTTGTAGGTATGAAGTCCAAGTGGGCTCAGCTGGGTTCGCTGCTCAGAGTATTAGAAGGCTGATATTAGTATGTTGGCTGGAATGAGTATTCATCTGGGGGCTCTGGGTAGATATCTGTTTCCAAGTTTATTCTCAAAAAAGACGAATTCTTGGGGGAATTCAATTCCTTGTGGCCCTAGGACAGAGGCCCATGATTCCTTGTTGGCTGTCAGCTCTCAGTTCCAAGCGGCAGCCTGTGTTCCTTGCCACATGGTCCCCTCCATTTTCAAAACAGTGAAGGTGTCTATGCTGTTGAATCATTGTCATGCATTGAATTTCTCTGACTTCCTCTTGTGCTGTCAGCCAGAGAAAGCTCTCAACTGGTCTCATGTGATTAGGTCAGGCTGCTAGGTCATAGAAAAATAGTCAGAAGTCACAGTATGGAGAGACTGCTATGCCATTGTGAGGACTTAGTTTTAACTGCTGGCTCACTCAGGCTGGTATGTGTCTGGCCTCAAAGTTTGCTTCAAAATATAAACTATCTATAAGAAATGTTGAACTAATGGTGTTCAGGTACAGGCAATTCAAAGGGGTGTTTGTGGAAAACATTTCAAGTCCCAGTACTTAGAACTGGAAGAAAGATCTTTGGGATAGTGCTTTGATATTCCATGGGGCTTTAATAGTGGGTTCCAGCTAAACTTGTATTTATTCTGGACCTTTGAGTTTTGGATTTCTTTTTCTTTTTTGTTCTTTCATGTGTTTTGATGTTTTGAGGTAAAAATCTTCCTTTAAAAAGAAAATTTTACAAAGGGACATTGAATGTACTAGCAACATCTTAACCTTCTAGCATCAATTCCTCACCTGGAGATCAAATGATTAAAATCAATTTTTATGCTTTTTGCTACCACCATAATAGGATATTCCTGTCAGAAAGCTCCTCTGGGCTCCACAGTAAGTTTGCTAATGGGATCTGGCCCATTTACAGCTAAAGCATTTTCAGAAAAACAAAATGTAAAACTCCAATTGCACAGGATATTCTTTTTAACATTCTCCATGGTGATTCTGTTGAGTCACATTACAAGAAGATAAGTTATATTATTAAAATAACCATTTGATTACTTTTGATTTTTTTTTTCATTTTACTGTTGGGAAAAAAGAAAATTAAGACCTCCTCAAGATTTTTTCTTTCCAAGAATTTGCTCTAAAATAGTGGATGGCAGGACATCTGAAAAAGACTCTTTGCAAGTAAAAATAGAGAAATTTACTGTATTAAGCAGTATAAAAATATTAAATAAGTGAGCCTGAAAGGAATGTATGTACTGAGATTGTGGTATAACTGTCATAAGTGCAGCATTTATAAAACGTTCATTTCTGTGACCCACCCCCAGAGTTTCTGAATCAGTTAAGTGAGCCTGAGAACTCACATTTCACACGAGTTCCACAGTGATGGCCATGCTGCTGGTCTGGAGACCTCATTATAGGTACAACTATGCTGGGGCCATGCCCTGCCATATTTCATTAGTCTCAGATTTTATTGCAGTGTTTTCAAGGTGATTTTAGAACTTTGCTTTAATTCATCCTCAGTTGTAACAAATGTCTAAGACATAATCTTTAATACAGCAAGGCTCTAGAGTTAAATTTGAATAAGGTTGAAATCTTCAAAAAGAACATGATCAGCTGCAACTAATTATTTCAAAACCCATTATCCACACCAGCTCTTTACTTTTTGCTTTGGCAACCCTCAACGATACGTCATGGTTTTTCTTATTCTGTTTTCCCACCCAGAAGGCTTTCTACCTTGTTCTCTATCCAAACAAACCTGGCCAAAGACCTTGGTCAAATCATAACTCTTATGAAATTTTCTATAATGCAATTTCTCCTTCTTCTGAGACCCCTATAGCTTTTATTATTCAGACCATTAAGACGGAATGACAAGTGGCCAACTTTTGCCCTGAATCTCTAGATAAACTTTGTATGGTTATCTAACTTTTTGCAGGAATATGTTTGACCTCCCTAATTATGCTGTAAGCCCCCTGTGAGCAGAGATTGAGGCTATCTTGTGGTTGATGTATTAATATGAATTTGATTGAAGGCACAGATTCTACCAAACTAAGAGTATGCTATCTCAAATATAAGGAAAACAAATAACATATAGAATACTTACTGATTTTCAGGAATTTGTATTCCCTATAATAACTGTATGATGGTGATGCAGTCATTATCCTTGTTAGACCACTGAGGAAATGTACACTTAAAGAAGTGAAGTGACTTGCTTAAGGTTGTACATCCAAGAACAGAACAATGATCGGAAGCCAGTCAGGCTTCACAGCCTACACCTTATCCTTTGCAATATTACTGAACTATAATCCTTTCTCTACCCTCCAATCTCAGCAGCCCATACCTTCAATTCTGAGGACTACACAGTAAGAAGCTAGCTTCTCTTCTTTCTGCCCCAAATTCACTTGGAACCACAGAAACCACATGAAAAATGGAGTCTGACCACCTCCAATCTATGGATCCCAGACTGCTCCTTCTGTAATGATTGACCGTCAAGTGCTATAGAAGTTGTAGAAGCGATAAAGAACTCATGTGTCGATCTACTTTGAAATTATAGAGGAAAACAAACTATCCTGAGCTTTTCTATTGGCATTGGGTGCAAAATCCAGACAGATTCTAGAAAAATTTAGCTTTTAAGGTTTAATTTTAAAATCCCTTGCAAAATATGGATGCTGGGAAAATGAGTTATTGTATATTAGGGGATGGAGAGACAGTAATGATAAATGCTTTTTAGTAAGTTTTGGGTTTTGACATAAGCCTTTCTCTAATAGTTCATCAGAGTTGATTTAGAAGCTCTAAAATCCTCATTGTGCCCCAGACTGCTAACTCTTAGTGGCCCTTTGGTGGAAAGATTTGCTCTGATAATATCCAAAATAATACTTATTATTGAATAGTATCCATTCTATGTTACTGTATTATGTACATGATGAATAATCATTTTTGCCATCATTGTTAAATAAATGAATCTAATTTTGTTAGAGATTCAAAGAGTAAAGACATATGTATAAAATAGTTTGAAATTCTTCCTTCAACATTCTTCTCCCACTTGCCTCAGCCCACCCCTGTTTCCAGCTATAGCCATAGCCAGTAGTTGAGCATAAATCCTTTATCCTCCTGTGCATGTGTATGTGCATGTAGAGAAACAAATTAACTTTTTTCCATGAGTAGAATCATATAAAATTTGTTCTGTGACTTTTTTTTCTGCTTAAAATGTTGAGATCTTTCCATTTTAATGTAATATAATGTTTCTATTTCTTTGTAAAAAATTTTAAAGTACCTATAAATACCCTGGTGCTATTTACCATATTTGATTTAGCATTGCTTTAAAATGTACCTGGGATATGGTTTTTATTCAGTGTGGTGAGGTAACAGGTCACTACATAACTGCCTTTGAACGGATGGTTTGTTACTTGCGGTTCCCAAGAAGAGGGGACACACCGCACTGTGTAATGCAGGGCCATGTATGGAAGTGCCCGGGTTGGTCCGGAAGCAGAGGGAGTGGAGGAAAATGTAGTCTTCATTGAGGTTTTTGTCGAAAGGCAGGGACTAGGCAGGGTAGGAAGACTAAGCGAGATTAAGATTGCATATTGGAATAATGTCAGTGGAGTCTAGGAGGTAGGGTAGTCCCCAGTTGTCTGGCATCTGGTCCTGGAGTAATTTAGGGCAAAGAGAGTACTGACTCAGTGTGTGAGAATTAGATAAAGGAAGTGGCTGAAGTGTGGGTTTTGAATTTGTTGGTTTGCATACGAGAGGCATCCTTTCAGTCAAGTTGTTTGTCATCTCCAAGCATAACCCTGGGAGAGGCACTCCATCCCCAAATCATAAGGCCCCAGGATGTCACAGCATTATAAAATACAAAAAAATAAAAATATCATTAATACAAATATTTCTCTATTTGCTGAACATTTTGCTGCTTCCAGTTCCTAGTTATTCTTCCTGCCTACATCACAAAGTGTGAAGATCAAGCAAGAAAATGGATGCAAAGAGTATCAATTGAAAAGTGATTTGTACATGTATGGGCTGTTAATATCACTACCATCTGTGGTACCCATCACTGGATATGCTACAGCTGTGGTGGTGGTGGTTTAGTCACTTAGTCGTGTCCCACTCTTGCAACCCCATGGACTGCAGCCTGCCAGACTTCTCTGTCCATAGGATTTTCCAGGCAAGAAAACGAGTGGGTTGCCATTTCCTTTTCCAGGGGATCGTCCCGACCCGGGGATCGAACCTGGATCCCTTGCACTACAGGCAGATTCTTTACCAACTGAGCTACCAAGGAAGCCCGTGCTACAGTTACAATGTTCTGTATATTATCATATACTACATGCCTTTATCTATATAGTTAGTGAGATGTTCATGGGAGTTTAAGACAGATTTGGATGAAGTTATGGAGAAAAAATGTCTTATGTTCATATTATGTAGTCCCCAGATTGATGCTATTTGCTAGTTTTTATTCTCTTTTTACAGATGAATAGTTGGAGGCTTTGAAAATGTCATTTGTCCAAAGTGTCTCAGTTCCTACGATAAAAAAGCCAGCTATAGTTTTTATCTTAGATTTCTCTGGTTCTGCTGTTCTTACTATGCTTATCTGACCTTACCCAGTTCTAACATTCTTGTTTCTCTTTCTGCCACCTTTAGGAGCTACCTGATCCCAATCTGTAAGACAGCCCTGTCTTTGGCCTCTGGCCTCTGTAGCTGAGACAATATCAAGGAACCTGCCTGCCATGAGAGCCCCTCTAGGGTGGAGGGCCTTATGAGATTTCACAGTGTCCCTGCCAAAAGCTGAGGTCACTCTGAACCCTTGTCTGTCCCTGGAATCCTACTGCCTGCCCAGAGATGCCCCAGACACAGACTGCCTCCTGGATTCCCTTTGGTGATTCTCGCCAAGTTTCTTTCCTCTCCCAGAATCCCAGGTGCCTGCTGCTTGCTTATTCCATGACCCAATTTTTTGCTGAGCCCTTTGAATACTCTGCAGTGCCTGCCAGGCTGGGTTTTTCCTCAGTATCGGCGGTTGCTCTGTCTCCTGGTATCACTCGAGCTCCAGGCCCAGCTCTTATAGCCAAACAGGCTGTGCTCAGCTTTGTCTGTTGCTGTGATCTTAGTTGTGCTCTCGCCTTGACCTTTTGCATTTTCCACTCCCCTAGTTGCCCTACCACTTCAGAGGTAAGACAAAGTCTCTTGCTCTTAATTCTCAATTAAATATATCATTTATCTGCAGTCTCCTCCCTCAATGGTCCTTTTGTCTTCAGCATTCCTGGAGAAAATCACGCTTATGATATGGATGAAAGTGATAGTGAAAGTTGCTCAGTCGTGTCCAACTCTTTGTGACTCCATGACTACACAGTCTATGGAATTCTCCAAGCCAGAATACTGGAGTGGGTAGCCTTTCCCTTCTCCAGGGGATCTTCCCAACCCAGGTATCTAACCCAGGTCTCCCACATTGCAGGCAGATTCTTTACCAGCTCAACAGATGATGCTCTGCATATGCATTAACTCGTTTGATGTCACCGGTTTTCCAGGTGGGTGATATTAGCCCCATTTCATAGAAAGGCACTGTACTTCAGAGAGGTCACTGAGTCTGTGCAAAGGGAAGACTATGATTGCCATTTGCCTTTAGCTGACTCTCAAGTCCTTATTCTTTCAGAAATGTCTCCTTAGGTAGGTACCCTGACTTCTGGTAGTCATGTCCTGCTGATATGTCTGCATTGTACTGAAGCTGGGCGAATGGGGACAGGAATAGTCTTGACTCACTAAGGCGAGCCTGCCAGGATCTATACTCTCAGGGCAAGTGGACCTTTGTGCAACTCTCATGTCACTTTCACTGAGACTAGCTCTGGCCTTCCTGTAAATTGAACACACATTTGCAATATGTCAAATTTCAAAGGCTGTTGCTTGAAAAGAGCAACAGGGGATCCTCATCAGCACAGGAGAAGGGGGGAGAAGCAGAATCAAGGTATGAAGGTACTGAGCTGGATGTCACAGAACTTGCATCTTAGTCTTACTTCTGCATCCATTAATAACTCATATTTAAAAAGTGAGGAGTAGGCAGGAAGGGCATCTCTTGTTTCACATCCTGTTACCTGGAGTGTGGTGCTAGAAAGGATGCTCAGGCCATATCTAGGTTCAGGGGTGCATCTGTGGGTATGGGTGCTGTGACAGTGGTATGAATGCCAAGGCCTTTTCTGGAAGGGCATTTAAATATTTAAACTTCAGAAACTATCCTTCTTTACTTCATCTCTATGGGGCCCTAACACAGGAGATTCTAGGACATGTCAAGATTGAGAAATAGCATGTGTTTCTTCCACTGACCTCTCCCAAGACTCTGAGCAAATGGCAAGTTAGCTGGTTAACTGTGCTGAAGGCAGCTAAGAAGTCACCTGAAAGGAGGACTTCTGCTTAAAGATCTAAACGACTTGACATCCTTAAATCCTTGAGGCACAGTCCATGTTCCAGTTTTCTTTGTCCTTAATCATTGCCAGCACCGCATTAAGCACATACTAACAGACTAGAAAGACATAGATTAGAAAGACAATCCTCTCCTTCATGGGAGAGATAAAGACAGCGGTGCTGGCAAGAGTGGCTTCCTCCCTGTTGTCAGTATTAGCAGAAACCCGAAGCCCTAGAAGATGTTGCTGAGTCTTCCCTTTAGCCTTTGGTCAGGCCAAGGGCAAATGTATCCCAGCTTATATCTGCCCTTTGCCTGACCTTTTTTCCATCTTATGCAGATTCTGCTACAGGGAGGCAATTCATATTCCATGACCTTGCAAGACATTTGAAGTCCATAACATAACAAAACAGCAGGGAGTAATGCTCTGACTGGCTCAAGCACCCCAGGGACACCTCCATAACAGATGCAACGGGAGTCGAATGAGGAAGCCAAACTATAAGTTATGAAGCCCTTTGTAATCTTCCAGTTAATATGCACCTTCTTTGCAGACACATGTCACTCTCCATTCCTGTCCCTTCCTCTGTATGTTGTGTCTGTGCCTTTGCATTCTAGGCAAATGCTCCTTTCATGATGAGAAACCCACATGTTAAACCTAGCATCCCTTCATGACACTGGGTTGGCAGTTCTGTTTTGGCCTTCCCACTTTTGGCCTTGTCCAAGACTTACTCCCCTGTTGCTGTCCCCAGTGACAATCTACCTCATCAGCCCTGTGTTGTCAGCGTCGGACCATGTGAAATCACACTCATAGCAACAGTGAGAGTTGTGGTAGCAACAGCTGCCACCCAATAGCAGTTCCTTGTTGGACCCACCATAAATAATCTGTGGAAACTCACAGGTGACAAATCAGCCTAGGCTTTTGGGAAAATATCTGTGATTAAACTGCTCCTTTACCTCTGGACCAAAGTCATGGACAATGTAACACTTTAGGTCCCTACATGCAAGCTGTTGCATGCTTGCGTGCTCAGTCCTATCTGACTCTCTGTGACCTTATGGACTCTAGCCTACCAGGCTCCTCTGTCCATGGGATTTCCCAGGCAAGAATCCTATAGTGGGTTGCCACATCCTTCTCCAGGGGATCAACCCAACCCAAGGATCAAACCATGTCTCTTTCATCTCTTGCCCGTTGGCAGGTGGATTCTTTACCACTGAGACACCTGGGAAGCCTTAAGCTTTTTTACAAAACTCCTTGTACTTCTCTGTTAAACTTTTTAGTTCCCTCTTGCTTTTCTCATCCTTGTCTCAATTTTTACTGTCAGCATTTGATTTCTCAGAGGCTCTGATTATGACTCCAAATTTTTGGAAACATTCTCCACTGTCCCACCAATATCTGTTCTGTTGCTCTCTGGATCTATTCTGCAGTTTCTTTTATGCATTTTCCTTTATTCTCCTGCTCCTCACTTTCTTACCAACTTAAATATCCTCCCCTCTGTCCACTGCCTACTAATCAGGCTGGGGGTTGACCTGGAAAAGAGACAGCAGTGGAGTCCAGAGCTGTCCTTTGTGTCCTCTTTGGCAGCTAATTCCCCTTCTCTAACATGTTTTCTCATCTGTAAAATTAGAGGATTAAATAGTCTCTATTTTCTTCTTCCATGCTATCTTGTGATTCTAAGTTATTCATGAGTACAATAGTAATACCTGAAATTTATTGAATGCTTAATGAGTGTTGGTCACTGGGCTCATTGCTTTTCTTGCATGCAAACGGCATACATACAAACTGCACAGCATCCTGAGGATGATGATTATAATAATGGCAATAATAACAGACATTTAGGGGATGTTTCCTATGCATTATGTACTATAGACTTTCTGTGTATTATCTCATTAAACACTCACAATAATCTCTTATGGTTTTTATTATCACACCTACTTTTCAGATGATGAAACAAAAACTCAGAAACATTTAAAGAATTCATCCAAGACCGTGCAGCTAGGAAGTGGGGTTGTGGGGATTTGAATTCCAGGCAGTTTTACTCCAGAGGCCAAGATCTTTTCTGAATTAAGTGTTTCTAGTACTTATTTCCACAGTGGATGGCAAGGTTGGCCTTTGATTAACACAGCTGAAATATATTTCAAGAGTGTGCAGCAGGGGGATCCCCCAGAAGTTAGTAAGGGAAAGTATAAGGCATAGAGAAAGAAAGCAAGTGGGGAAGAGGTAGCAGGAGAGGAAATTCAGCTTTAAGCAAAAGCAAACCCAGGGGAGGCCTTATAAAAGCTTATGGAGACAAGGAAGGAATAATTGAAATTAAGAAGATTATAAATCCTAAGGGCACTAGTGACCCTGAGCCACTCAGCAGGAACCCACAAAGGCTGACATTTCAATGGTCCATGAAATCAAAAGACAGTTAATGAATTTAGCCAGTTCTGTGCCTTGGGAAGAGGTGATGTAGTTCAAAGGTGGTTCATCCCGAGATCCAATATAATTAGAACACCTCAGAATCAAATCTTCAATTAAAAAAACTTCTCTAAATAAAATATTGAATCAGGTATGGAAGAGTCAATTAAGTTAATTCAGCACACTTTTGAGTACCACCCACTCCCAAGTTATTTAGAAGCCCATGCTGTGAGTCTGAGGAATTTGGATTTAACCCTTTTATTCACTGTCTATTTTTAACAAATTCTTAATGCACCACATCTGTTACTTTGATATTTTCAACTTGGGCGATGCTCCCCAAGGTGAATCATTATAGGACTTCTGTAGTGAGGGCTAAGAAAGAGTAAACAAGATGCTTTTGAATTTAAGATGCATGAAAATAACAGAAAACATTAGATAAAAATGCAACTTTATTCTTTGGAATGAGAGCACTTTCATAAGGTATGTCTCACACTATAGACAGACCATCTACTGCAAAAAGAAGCATCTTCCTGTCTTCTGCCACAGACAAAACTCCTTTATAAAGGTGATGTTGCAAAAAAAAAAAAAAAAAAAAAGGTGATGTTGCAGTAGACTGGGGGTTATGTGACTGCTTTCAGTAGGATATTTGAATAACAACACCCAACCTCACTACATTCCTTCCTGAATCTATCTATTCTCTTCAAATGCTTGTGCCATATCTTTTTATTGCAGATATCCTCAATGGAGAGAGATGAGAAAAAGTCCTAGTAAACCTTTGTATTAATTATCAACTACACCCAAAAGTTATCCCTTTTTATTCCACTAGTCCTCGTGGACATCGATGACCAAACATTTGTTCATACCAAAAACCTAAGAAGTCCTCCTGGATTTCTCCCTCTCCCTCACCTTTCACATCCAATCAAGCAACAAGCCCTACTGATACTTATAAAATATAATCCAATCCACTCCCTTTCTCTGTCACTGCAGCCACCACCCTTGTCTCCTTGATTGCTGCAGTAGCTTCTATTATTCTTCCTGACTTCATTCTTTCCTACTTCTAGTATATTCTTCAAAGAGCAGACAGAATGAACCTTAAAAAAAATTTATCTCACACAAGTCAACACCCATAAGGCTATCACTGGATGTCTAAGTAGAAACGTTGGGAATGAGTATGAGATGATACATTCACAGTGCTGAAAGAAAGAAAAAAACCCTGCCAATCAAGGGTAATTTCACTGGCAGTTTTCTTTCAAAAATGAAGAGGAGATAAAAATTTTCCCAGACAAAAGCTGAGGGGGTTCATCTGATAAAGATAAGTATACAATAAAATTCAGGATACTATAATACTGTAATGGTGGTATATAGTCACTTAGGTATAGTCTAAAGGTTAAAAGATAAAAATATTTTACAAATAGCTATAGCTTCAATAATGTTAATGAGTATACATGTAAAAAGATATATACTGTGGTATCAAAAGTACATGTGTATGTGTGTGTGAGGGTGTAAAAGTATGTAGATTTTGTACATAATCAAATTTAAGTGGTTAACAGCTTAAAATGGAATGTTATAAGATGTTTTGTTTATATCACATAGCTACTACAAAGTAAAAATTTATAGTGGATGCGCAAAAGACAAAAAAGAAATAAATGTATAGCATTATGGAAAATTAACCAGTCACAAAGGAAGACAGCAAGAGAGGAAGAAATAAACAAGGAAACAATAAAACAGCCAGAAAACAGGAAGAGGACAATAGTAAATCCTTACTGTCAGTAATTACTTTAAATGCAAGTACATTAAATTATCAAATCAAAACACATAGAGTGGCTGAATAGGTTAAAAAACAAAAGAACAAAATACAAAACCCAACTGTATGCTGACTCACATACAGTTTTACTCACTTCAGAAGCTTTCAGAACACACATATGCTGAAAATGAAGAAATGGGAGAAGTTAGCCCATGCAAGTAGAACCCATGAGAGAGCAGGAATAGCTGTATTTATATCAAACAAAATATATTTTAAGTCCAAAACTGTAGCAAGAGACAAATAAGGTTGCTATAGAGTGAATGATGAATCGACTCATCAAGATGTTATAACAAATCATAAATATATATGTATCCAACATCAGAGCACCTAAATCTATTAGGCAAATGTCAGTAGATCTGAAAGGGGAAATAGCCAACAATGCAAAAGTAGTAGGGAACTTTAATACTTTTTTTAAAGTTATTTGAATTAAAATGTTGTATTAATTACTACTGTACAGCAAAGTGACTCAGTTATACATATGTATATGTTGTTCTTTCATATTCTTTTCTATTATGATTTATCACAGGATATTGAATATAGTTTCCTGTGCTATACAATAGGACCTCTTTGTGTATCATTCTACGTATACCAGTTGGCATCTGCCAATCCAAAACTCCCAGTCCATCCCTTTCCCGTAGTACTTCCCTTTGACAATCACCAGTCTATTCTATATGTTTATGATTCTATTGTTGTTTTGTGTCATATTTTAGATTTCACATATAAGTGATATTATTTGGTATTTGTCCTTCTCTTTCTGACTTTTTCCACTTAGTATGATAATCTCTAATTGCATCCATGTGGCTGCAAATGGTTTTATTTTGTTCTTTTTTATGACTGAGTAGTGTTCCATTATATATATGTCCCACATCTTAATTCCTTCATCTGTCCATGGACATTTAATTTGCTCCCATCTCTTGGCTATTATGAACAGTTCTGCTGTGAATAGTTCCGCATGTATCTTTTTGAATTATAGTTTTGTCTGCATATATGCTCAGGAGTAGGATTGCTGGATCACATGGTGATTCTATTTTTTTGAGGCAATTACACACTGTTTTGCACAGTGGCTGTACCAAATTACATTCCAACCAACAGTGTAGTAGGGTTCCCTTTTCTCTGCACCCTCTCCAGCATTTGTTATTTGTAGATGTTTTAATGATGGCCATTCTGACTGATGTGAGGTGATAACTCATTGTAGTTTTGATTTGCATTTCTCCAAGAAATTAGTGATATTGAGTGTCTTTGCATGTGCCTATTGGCCATTTGCTTGTCTTCGTTGAAGAAATGTCTATTTAGGTCTTCTGCTCCTTTTTCAATTTAGTTTTTTTTGTTGTTGTTGTTGAGTTGTATGAGATGTTTGTATATTTTGCAAATTAAGCCTTTGTTAGCCACATTGTCTGATAAAGGATCAATATCTGAAATATGCAAGGAACTTCTACAACTCTATAAAAACCACAAAAAATAAATCCAATTAGAAACAGGTAAAGGGTACGATGGAGAAGGCAATGGCAACCCACTCCAGTACTCTTGCTTGGAAAATTCCATGGAGGGAGGAGCCTGGTAGGCTGCAGTCCATGGGGTCTCAAAGAGTCGGACACAACTGAGGGACTTCACTTTCACTTTTCACTTTCATGCATTGGAGAAGGAAATAGCAACCCACTCCAGTGTTCTTGCCTGGAGAATCCCAGGGAGGGAGGAGCCAGGTGGGCTGCTGTCTATGGCGTCGCACAGAGTCGGACATGACTGAAGCGACTTAGCAGCAGCAGCAGCAAAGGGTATGAAAAACACTTTTCTAACAGAGATATTAAATGAGTAACATGTACCTGAAAAGGTTCTCAACATCATTAATCATCAGGGAAATGCAAATCAAAACCACAATAAGATATCACCCCACACCTGTTAGAATGTTTATTGTAAAAATATATAAGATAACAAATATTGAGGAGAATATGGAGAAAAAGTAAGGAAAACTGCTTGGGGGACTTCAAGGTGCATTTTGCAGTGTTACCTTCTGAGTGTTAATTTCAAGGACAGTGAATCTATCTGAATATTCCAAAATATTTCCTCAAGCAAACTGATGACTGATTTCTAAATTTGGCAACAGTGTTGCAAATGGGCAAAGGTGCTGTCCAAAACAAAAGGACCTGTACCCACATGTGCTCCGAGGACTATGGGGAACTGATAAATGCCCTAGACTGGTAGAGTTTGTGTGCGTGTGCGCATGTGTGAGAAAGAGAGCGTTGAGGGACAGGTAGAGGGGATGTATATGAAGGTGATTATCTGGATATTTGGGGGCTTCTCAGGTGGCTTAGTGGTAAAGAATCTGCCTACCAATACAGGCAACACTGGAGATGTGGGTTTGATCCCCGGGTGGGAAAGATCCCCTGGAGAAGGAAATGGCAACCCACTCCAGTATTCTTGCCTGGAGAAGCCCACAGACTGAGGAGCCTGGTGGGCTACAGTCCACGGGGTCGCAAAAAGTCGGGTACAACTGAACACAAAGTACCAGTTGACCTATGAGTATATTTTCATTCAGGAAGCAAAGTTTGTAGCTGGTGATTACCAACAGGATCTTCCTTACCAGTGGGGTTTGCAGGGTAATTTTTTAATTTGAATTTAAAGAAAACACAAACACACAAATGTTTATGTCTCTGTGTGTGAAAATGGGGTATGGTATACCTATGGAATGTATTCATGCTTATTTCTTTTTCTGCCTGTTAGCTTGGGTTATAAATGTTGCTGTGGGAATTGTTACCATGGTTGTTTTAGGAGCATTTGCAAAAGTGTACAGATATTCCCCCTTGATATTTTTTTCATCTCTAAGATTAGCATCAGCACAAACAGAATAGTCAATGTTATCCATTTGAGTGGAACAGTTGGGATGATATATGAGTGTCTGTGAAGTGTTTTATTTTTTGCAATGTATTAAATTTTCAGTCCTAGAGAATATTTTAGAGAGGTACAGGATATATGCGAAAATGGCTAAATTTGAATAAGACCAAGTGTGGGTCACTTTGATTATAATATGAATTTTGTTTGGGAGAAGGAATATTCTTTAAAAAAGATTTCAAGCTGACTTCTACTTGAAAATTTTGAGAAAAACTGTGTTGAAATCTGTGCTTAGAACTTTCTTGATCAGAACTTGAAAGCAATTGCTTAAGAAAACTATATTATCTCTCATGCTTCAGTTGATCCTTGGGGGAAAAAGTTAAGAATAAAATACATAATGAGTAGATTAACTGCCTAGAAATTGGGTGATGTCTCCCTAACTCAGTGGGGCCCAACTAATCTTTTAGGAAGCAAGTTCCTTAAATATATTGTTAGACCAACTGGAAAATTAACTAGGCTGTTGACTGGAGAGATTTCATTTCTATGCCAAAATTTGCCAAGAAGAAATGGAAGAGGTATCTGACTACATGTTTTTCAAAATATGTCTCCTGTTGCTGGACCTTTTAATGTAAATTATTTCTTTCAGGGACAGAAGAAGAATTTAAAGGGTCATTTAGTCACACAAAAAAAATCAAAATATTAAATCATGGTTGCCTCAAATGACAACTTCTCTAAATAACTTACCACAATCCTGCTGGCCAAACAAGTTTATTCAGCATTTATTTTTCATAATGGCTTTTTGCCTCTCTAACCTAACTCAAACTGACTAGGAAGAAATGGGGGAATGTTGATACATATACCTAAAGAGTCTCAAGAATGACTGATTCAGGCACAGCTAGACGCAGAAGTTTAAGTCTAAATTTGGCAATAAGGAGTTCATGATCTGAGCCAGTCAGCTCCCGGTCTTGTTTCTGCTGACTGTATAGAGCTTCTCCATCTTTGGCTGCAAAGAATATAATCAATCTGATTTCAGTGTTGACCATCTGGTGATGTCCATGTGTAGAGTCTTCTCTTGTGTTGTTGGAAGAGGGCGTTTGCTATGACCAGTGCGTTCTCTTGGCAAAACTCTATTAGCCTTTGCCCTGCTTCATTCCTTACTCCAAGGCCAAATTTGCCTGTTACTCCACGTGTTTCTTGACGTCCAACTGTTGCATTCCAGTCCCCTATAATTAAAAGGACATCTTTTTGGGGTGTTAGTTCTAAAAGGTCTTGTAGGTCTTCATAGAACCGTTCAACTTCAGCTTCTTCAGCGTTACTGGTTGGGGCATAGGCTTGGATTACCGTGATATTGAATGGTTTGCCTTGGAAACGAGCAGAGATCATTCTGTCGTTTTTGAGATTGCATCCAAGTACTGCATTTCAGACTCTTTTGTTGACTATGATGGCTACTCCATTTCTTCTAAGGGATTCCTGCCCACAGTAGTAGATATAATGGTCATCTGAGTTAAATTCACCCATTCCAGTCCATTTTAGTTCACTGATTCCTAGAATGTCGACATTCACTCTTGTCATCTCCTGTTTGACCACTTCCAATTTGTCTTGATTCATGGACCTAACATTCCAGGTTCCTATGCAATATTGCTCTTTACAGCATCAGACCTTGCTTCTATCACCAGTCCCATCCACAACTGGATATTGTTTTTGCTTTGGCTCCATCCCCTCATTCTTTCTGGAGTTATTTCTCCACTGATCTCCAGTAGCTTATTGGGCACCTACCGACCTGGGGAGTTCCTCTTTCAGTATCCTATCATTTTGCCTTCTCATATTGTTCATGGGGTTCTCAAGGCAAGAATACTGAAGTGGTTTGCCATTCCTTTCTCCAGTGGACCACATTCTGTCAGACCTCTCCACCATGACCCAACCATCTTGGGTGGCCCCACACGGCATGGCTTCATTTCATTGAGTTAGACACGACTGTGGTCCTGTGATCAGATTGGCTAGTTTTCTGTGATTATGGTTTTAGTGTGTCTGCCCTCTGATGCTCTCTCACAACACCTACCGTCTTACTTGGGTTTCTCTTACCTTGGATGTGGAGTACCTCTTCACGGCTGCTCCAGCAAGGCGAAGCCACTGCTCCTTACCTTGGACAAGGGGTACCTTCTCACGGCCGCCCCTACTGACCTTGAAAATGGAGTAGCTCCTCTAGGCCCTCCTGCGCCCATGCAGCAGCCGCTCCTTGGAGGTGGGGTAGTGACCAAGAGTGCCAGGCTGCAACAGTGCATGAGCGGTGGCTGGAGGAGCTTCAGACTTAAACTGAAGAAAGTAGGGATAACCACTAGACCATTCAGGTATGACCTAAATCAAATCCCTTATGACTATACAGTGGAAGTGAGAAATAGATTTAAGGGACTAGATCTGATAGACAGAGTGCCTGATGAACTATGGACGGAGGTTCGTGATATTGTGCAGAAGACAGGGATCAAGACCATCCCCGTGGAAAAGAAATGCAAAAAGGCAAAATGGTTGTCTGAGGAGGCCTTACAAATAGCTGTGAAATGAAGAGAAGCGAAAAGCAAAGGGAAAAAGGAAAGATATTCCCATTTGAATGCAGAGTTCCAAAGAATAGCCAGGAGAGGTAAGAAAGCCTTTCTCAGTGATCAGTGCAAAGAAATACTGGAAAATAACAGAATGGGAAAAACTAGAGATCTCTTCAAGAAAATTAGAGATACCAAGGGAACATTTCATGCAAAGATGTGCACAATAAAGGACAGAAATGGTATGGACCTAACAGAAGCAGAAGATATTAAGAAGAGGTGGCAAGAATACACAGAAGAACTATTCAAAAAAGATCTTCACAACCCAGATAATCACAATGGTGTGATCACTCACCTAGAGCCAGACATCCTGGAATGTGAAGTCAAGTGGGCCTTAGAAAGCATCACTATGAACAAAGCTAGTGGAGGTGATGGAATTCCAGTTGAGCTATTTCAAATCCTGAAAGATGATGCTGTGAAAGTGCTGCACTCAATATGCCAGCCAATTTGGAAAACTCAGCAGTGGCCACAGGACTGGAAAAGGTCAGTTTTCATTCCAATCCCTAAGAAAGGGAATCCCAAAGAATGCTCAAACTACTACACAATTGCACTCATCTCACACACTAGTAAGGTAATGCTCAAAATTCTCCAAGCCAGGATTCAGCAATACGTGAACCGAGAACTTCCAGATGTTCAAGCTGGTTTTAGAAAAGGCAGAGGAACCAGAGATCAAGTTGCCAATATCCGCTGGATCATCGCAAAAGCAAGAGAGTTTCAGAAAAATGTCTATTTCTGCTTTATTGACTACGCCAAAGCCTTCGACTGTATGGATCACAATAAACTGTGGAAAATTCTGAAAGAAATGGGAATACCAGCCCACCTGACCTGCCTCTTGAGAAACCTGTATGCAGGTCAGGAAGCAACAGAGTTAGAACTGGACATGGAACAACAGACTGGTTCCAAATAGGAAAAGGAGTACGTCAAGGCTGTATATTGTCACCCTACTTATTTAATTTATATGCAGAGTACATCATGAGAAACACTGGGCTGGAAGAAGCACAAGCTGTAATCAAGATTGCTGGGAGAAATATCAATAACCTCAGGTATGCAGATGACACCACTCTAATGGCAGAAAGTGGAGAGGAACTAAAAAGCCTCTTGATAAAAGTGAAAGAGGAGAGTGAAAGAGTTGACTTAAAGCTTAACATTCAGAAAACTAAGATTATGGCATCTGGTCCCATCACCTCATGGGAAATAGATGGGGAGACAGTGGAAACAGTGTCAGACTTCATTTTTTTGGGCTCCAAAATCACTGCAGATGGTGACGGCAGCCATGAAATTAAAAGACACTTACTCCTTGGAAGGAAAGTTATGACCAACCTAGATAACATATTAAAAAGCAGACAAATGTTGGCAAAGAGACATTACTTTGCCAACAATGGTCCGTCTGGTAAAGGCTATGGTTTTTCCAGTGGACATGTATGGTTGTGAGAGTTGGACTGTGAAGAAAGCTGAGCGCCAAAAAATTGATGCTTTTGAACTATGGTGTTGGAGACAACTCTTTCTCAAGTCCCTTGGACTGCAAGGAGATCCAGTCCATCCTGAAGGAAATAAGTCATGGGTGTTCACTGGAAGGACTGATGCTGAGGCTGAAACGCCAATACTTTGGCCACCTCATGCAAAGAGTTGACTCACTGGAAAAGACACTGATGCTGGGAGGGATTGGGGGCAGGAGGAGAAGGGGACGACATAGGATGAGATGGCTGGATGGCATCACTGACTCGATGGGCATAAGTTTGAGTAAACTCCAGGAGTTTGTGATGGACGGGGAGGACTGGCGTGCTGCGATTCATGGGGTTACAAAGAGTCGGACACGACTGAGCGACTGAACTGAACTGAGATGCAGAAGATCAAAAGCCATCAACTGCATTCAGTCATTTGTGATTGTCTCTCCCTGTTTCCTTGAACTGGCATCTCCCTCAGTGTTCTCCTTTCATTGTAACAAGATGGCTGCCAGAAGTAGGTTTATGTTAGCCTCTCAGCCACCTCCCTCAGAAAGAGACATCTCTTTCCCAATAACTCCAACAGAATTCCTAAAATTTAATCTTATTGGCCTGGCTGTGGCCGCGGGCCTGTCTCTGAACCAATGAGTATGGCCAAGTGGATGGAATGCTGTCATTGCCCAGATCTGAGACAGATGCCACACTTAGGAGTTGGAGGGCAGAACCAACCACAGGGACCAAAAGCGAAGGAAGAGTGTTTTTGTAGAGCAGAGTTAAGCTGCCTTTTCCCAAAGTAGGAATGGATACAGAACAGACAATAAAAGAGATATTTGTTGGTTACTGGGGCATCAATAAGCCCCTCCTTTATCCCTGAGGTTTGCCATGAGAATTTGCTTTTCCTTCTTTGTGAAGGTGGAAAATATTTCCTTACTCCTTAATTCTGAATTCTTGACTTGCTTTGAGAATCAGAAATAATACAAGCAGGGACATGAAAAATACTCACCAAATTAACCCGCCTCTTGTACCTGTACAGGCCAATTTGGCCTTGGAGTACAGAAAGAAGCAGGGCAAAGCCTAATAGAGTTTTGCCAGGAGAACACACTGGTCATAGCAAACACCTTCTTCCAATAACACAAGAGAAGTCTCTACACATGGACATCACCAGATGGTCAACACCGAAATCAGACTGATTATAATCTTTGCAGCCAAAATTGGAGAAGCTCTATACAGTCAGCAAAAACAAGACCGGGAGCTGACTGTGGCTCAGATCATGAAATCCTTATTGCCAAATCAAATTTAAATTGAGGAAAGTAGGGAAAACCACTATACCATTCAGTTATGACCTAAATCAAATCCCCTATGATTATACAGTGGAAGTGACAAATAGATTCAAGGGATTAGATCTGATAGACAGAGTGCCTGAAGAACTATGGACGGAGGTTCATGACATTGTACAGGAGACAGGGATCAAGACCATCCCGAAGAAAAAGAAATGTGAAAAAGCAAAATGGCTGTCTGAGGAGGCCTTACAAATAGCTGTGAAAAGAAGAGAGAGACACTAAAGGCAATGGAGAAAAGGAAGGATATTCCCATTTGAATGCAGAGTTTCAAAGAATAGCAAGGAGAGATAAGAAAGCCTTCCTTAGTAATCAATGCAAAGAAATAGAGGAAAACAATAGAAAGGGAAAGACTAGAGATCTCTTCAAGAAGATGAGAGATACCAAGGGAACATTTCATGCAACGATGGGCACAATAAAGGACAGAAATGGTATGGACCTAACAGAAGCAGGAGATATTAAGAAGAGGTGGCAAAAATACACAGAAGAACTATCCAAAAAAGATCTTAATGACGCATATAATCACGATGGTGTGATCACTCACCTAGAGCCAGACCTCCTGGAGTGTGAAGTCAAGCAGACCTTAGGAAGCATCACTACAAACAAAGCTAGTGGAGGTGATGGAATTCCAGTTGAGCTATTTCAAATTCTAAAAGATGATGCCGTGAAAGTGCTGCACTCAATATGCCAGCCAATTTGGAAAACTCAGCAGTGGCCACACGACTGGAAAAGGTCCATTTTCATTCCAATCCCAAAGAAAGGGAATGCCAAAGAATGCTCAACCTACCACACAATTGCACTCATCTCACACGCTAGCAAAGTGATGCTCAAAATTCTCCAAGCCAGGCTTCAATAGTACATGAACCGTGAACTTCCAGATGTTCAAGCTGGATTTAGAAAAGGCAGAGGAACCAGAGATCAAATTGCCAACATCCATTGGATCATTGAAAAAGCAAGAAAGTTCCAGAAAAACATCTACTTAGGCTTTATTGACTATGCCAAAGCCTTTGACTGTGTGGATCACAACAAACTGTGGGAAATTCCTCAAGAGATGGGAATACCAGACCATCTGACCTGCCTCTTGAGAAGTCTGTATACAGGTCAGGAAGCAACAGTTAGAACTGGACATGGATCAACAGACTGGTTCCAAATAAGGAAAGGAGTATGTCAAGGCTGTATATTGTCCCCCTGCTTATTTAACTTATATGCAGAGTACATCATAAAAAATTCTGGACTGAATGAAGCACAAGCTGGAATCAAGATTGCCAGGAGAAATATCAATAACCTCAGACATGCAGATGACACCACACTTATGGCAGAAAGTGAAGGAGAACTAAAGAGCCTCTTGATGAAAGTGAAAGAGGAGGGTGAAAAACTTGGTTAAAACTCAACATCAGAAAACAAAGATCATGGCATCTGGTCCCATCACTTCATGACAAATAGATGTGGAAACAATGGAAATAGTGGCAGACTTTATTTTGGGGGGCTCCGAAATCACTGCAGATGGTGACAGCAGTCATGAAATTAAAAGACACTTGCTTCTTGGAAGAAAAGTTTTGACCAACCTAGACAGCATTTTAAAAAGCAGAGACATTGCTTTGCCAACAAAGGTCCATCTAGTCAAAGCTATGGTTTTTCCAGTAGTCATGTATGGATGTGAGAATTGGACTATAAGGAAAGCTGAGTGCTGAAGAATTGATGCTTTTAAACTGTGGTGTTGGAGAAGATTCTTGAGAGTCCCTTGGACTGCAAGGAGATCCAACCAGTCCATCCTAAAGGAAATCAGTCCTGAATATTCATTGGAAGGGCTGTTGCTGAAGCTGAAACTCCAGTACTTTGGCCACCTGATGCAAAGAACTGACTCATTTGAAAAGACCCTGATGCTGGGAAAGATTGAGGGCAGGAAGAGAAGGGGAACAACAGAGGATGAGATGGCTGGATGGCATCACTGACTCAATGGACATGAGTTTGAGTAAACTCTGGGAGTTGGGGTTGAACATGGAGGCCTAGCATGATGCAGTCCATGGGGTCTCTTAGCGTTGGACACAACTGGGTGACTGAGCTGAACTCAACTTGTACCTGTGCTACATGTGTGATGAGACTAGCCCTCTGGTCCCAGAGGAAGAAGAGAAACATGTAGAGCAGAGCTTCCCCAGCTAAAGAACTTTGACTAAACCCAACCCATTATAGAGGCCCCAGCTGACTGAAAAACACACAACTGGACCCAGCCAAGATCAACTGAATCATGTGTCAGTTGGGAAACATAATAATCAATGGCCATTATTTAAAGCCAGTGCCTTAGAGTGGTTTTCTAGGCAGCAATAGCTACCTGATACATTTATTTATCTCTGTTATTATTATCTACAGGGTCAATAATCAACTGGTGTATACTACTTCTATGTACCAGTGGTTACAGTATTTTAATACTTTTGAATCAGTGGGTAAATATTTTCTTTCCCAAATTCTCTGAATATTCTTTAACCCTGGTCCTCTCCCAGCACCTTTGGATCTCTCTATAATCCAACAACTAAGAGTAATGCCTCACCTGACTAGGATCCTCCAACTTGTGATCCAATTCTTTAGAAGAAATCTATTCTGATTGTCAGTGCCCAGGCTCTACCACTTCCTTCTTTCAGTTTTATTGACATATAATTGACATACAGCCCTGCATAAATTAAAGGTATGATTTAGGTATATCATGAAATCATTACCCCAATGAGATTAGTGGACATGTATATCATCAGGCTCTACTGTTTCTTAAATATTCTGGTCATTTATGGATCTGACTCAACTCCTCATTAGACTGTTAGCTTCCAAAGGGTAGGCTCCATGACTGAATCACCCTGAGTACTTCCTCTGGGCCTTGCACAATAGATATGGGTTGAATGAATCCTAGATAGGAATATGTACTGGAGGAAGCAGTGTGGTCTCCAAAAAGGCTGAAATCATTTGCCGCACAAGTTTAAGTGTCAGCAACTCACTGAACCTGAGACGAGAGAGAACCCTTTCAGGGCGTTTATATTTGCTCTCCTTCTGAGTAATTTCTGAAATAGTGCCTATTTGGACTTTATTTTTCAATATATTTAAAACTGAGTAATATCTCAAGCAGAATCAAGATCTTTCTCCTTTCCCTTAGCCCTTGCTAACATTTTCATTGTGTTACCAAAGATCTTTCAATCATGCAGGCTCAAAAACTAGAAATAAATCTTCACATGTTGAACTAGGTGCTGTGGACATAGCAATTAAAGCAGACAGAAGTGCTGTTGTCATGGAGCTTGTAGCAAAGCCTCTGCCTACAAGAGGCTACCATCTCGATTCCTGCTCTGTTGTCTGATCTGCCACCAGCCAGCCAGCATACTCTTGATTCTTTGTCCTTTTCCTCAAGTCTGCTCCTTCTTTGACATTCCTGATGCCCCCAGCTTGAGAGGCCCTTGTCATAGTGTACATTGACCTGCATTAGTATTAAAAGACAGGCTCCCATTAAACCTCTGCAGGACTTGCTTTGTTTCCTTTTCAGGCTTCTACAACTTTTAGATTCCCACGATGGGGCATAGAAGGAGGTAGAGATTGACTCTGAAAAGAAAACCTCTGTATGGAAGCTCTGGGTTTACTTCACATGTTTACACTCTAGGAAAGTGAGGCATTGATGCCTAGGGCTCTGTGGCTTGTTCCATGTTGTCTAAAATGCTGAGGTTTCTCTTCCCTAGCACCATTTTCCAGTATCCTTATCCTTAACCTTCACTTTCATCTTATATCTGGCCTCTCTTCTCTTGCCCATAAAGTTGTTGCTTCATGGCAAGAATTCCAGTGTCTTAGTTGTAATTACATGCCTGGTGCTTACTCCTCGAGAAAGTGTTTTAGACTATTTGAGGCTTAATTTATTTATGTTTAAAATGGGCAGGGGTGGATAATAGTGAGAATTAAATGAGATCATTTATGTAACACCTCTAATATAGTATTTGGTACATAATAGAATCTAGTATCACTTTCATTATCCATACCAGCTCTCCCCTTATTAATGCTTTCTGTTTTAGAGAAATCAAAATGTATTAATCATGACTTTGCTTAGAAACAGAACCAACAAAAGATATTTAAAGGAAGAGATTTATTTTCTATGAGGCATTGTCTCCTGCTATGAGGGAGTCTTAGAAACCCCACAATCTGGAGACACAGGAAAGCCAGTGATGTAATTCTAGCCCAAGACCAAAAGCTTGAGAACCAGGGCAGCTAATGGGGTGAACCAGTCCAAGGGCAAGAAAATACAGATGTCCCAGCTCAACCTAGCAGGCAGGAAGCAAAAAAGGGCAAGTTTCTTCTGTTCCTCTTTGGTTATATTCAGGCCTTCAATGGATCAGGTGATGGTCACTCATATTACAGAAGGGCCATCTACTTTACAGAGTATACTGATCTAAATGCTAATGTAACCTGGGAACACTAAGAGACACAACCAGTAACTGAAAGTGTTAGTCACTCAGTCGTGTCCAGCTCTTTACCATGGACTATAGCCCACCAGGTTCCTCTGTCCATGGGATTCTCTGGGCAAGGATACTGGGGTGGGTCACCATTTCCTTCTCCAGATGTAATCTGGGAACACTCAGAGACACAACCAGAAATGATGTTTAATCTGGGGATCCCATGACCAAGTCAAAATGATACAAAAAAAAAAAAAAAAAATTTTAACCACCACAGCCTGATCCATTTTGACTGGCTGAATACGGATTTGGAAATCCTAACAGTAGCAACCAACTTTATCTACATGTCTGTGAAAATATGTAAACCAAATATGGCATTCTGTTAAAGTTTTATTTTCAAGTTTGGTCTGCTAGAGCAGTGGGCATGTTTATTTGGGGCAGAGAACATCTGCATCACCCTACAAATCACACTGCAGCTTTTTTTGCTGGTTGTACATGCCTTGGCCTTACTTGGTAAAAGCTAGCTGCTGGATCAAGACTATTATCCAAGGACAAAACAGAAAACATTGAACATCAGATTTGGAAGGAACACGGAAAGTCACCTAGATCTAGTGTATCACTCTGTTGGATGTTTGATTCTCTTTTACATCCCTGAAGCAAAAGTCTGTTGCACTTTACTCAAGCACAGACTCCCGAAGCAAAAAGTCCATATTTTGTCAGCTCTGACGACTGTGGATCATCCTGTTATACTTTGAGTCCAAATGAGACTCCCATTTAGCTTTCTGTCTTCTGCAAAGAACTCTTTCACTGTGGTTTGCTGAACCGGAGTGAGAACAGCTTTTGTGCTACAGTGCAGTCCTCCCGTTAATACCTTAGCTCTGAGGTCAGCTCACCAGGAAAAGAACTGGGCTTGATAACCATTAGTTATTCTAAAGTGCACAATGCTTTAGGTGTGTGAAAATTGTCCAATAAACTTACAGTCAGGATAAATCTCTAAATAGGTACTCAAAATGAAACGCACGGCATTGGGATGGGTTTTGAGCTTGAGTGGTTCCAAACAGTCATACTTTCTGCTGCTTTGAGTTTTCCGAAGTTTCCTTTTGTTTTTTGCAACACAATGCAGTACATCCTTGGCTCCCTCCTGGGAATGTAGCAAGTGGTGTTCATATGGATGTATCTGTCCTTGGCACCAGACTTCAAGAAGATGTGAATGCAGGAGTTGTTCTGAACAAACCCAGAACTCCCTGGTGAGTTGGAGAGAGGCAAATAGAGAATCACTGTGGAACTTACTCACGTAGGAGAACTTTGAGCAGGGAGAATGAAAACTGAGTCTAGGCTGAAAAATACTTTCCAATATTTCATTGGAACCCTGTTGATCTCAGTGGTGGCCGGATAGTCTCAAACTACTTCACACTTCACCTCTGACACTCTGAGTCCAAGAGGCTGGTATCTTGTGCCAAAAAGCCTAGTTGGTCTGAAACTCTTGGTAAATATGAGACCATCATTATCCATCTTTAGCAGTTCATGCTGGGTCCATCTGTGCCTTTTAACAGTGCACTGTTTATAGTGTAAAAGATGGATGTCTTAGTCCTAGAGGAACTAGCTCTTTTAGTTTGTGAAATTTTTTTTTCCTTTTGGTTGTTTTGTTTTTGCTTTCAATTTTTTTTTTTTTCTACCAGGTCAGCCTTAGGCCAAACTGCAAAGTAAATTAACAATACCTTACTTGTGTGTTATACTTTACAGATATTAAAGTGTTCCCACATCTGTTACTTGATTTTATCAGGTACTGACAAATCAGGGAAGGCAAGACTAGGTGCCTATTATCTGCAGTTCGTAGAAGAGCTCATTGAACCCCCCAGAGGCTAAGCAAGCTGCCCAAGAGCATACAGTAAATTAAATGAAAGTGAGAAATAGAAGCCAGGGATTTGCTTTCCTAGTCCACTGCTCTTTCCACATGGCCCCATCTTTAGGCTCTCTTTTTCTTTCTGATTCTGGGCATTTCCTACCACTCACACCAGCTGCATAGTACACTCTCTCACTGAGGCCAGTTGAAACCATCAGGGCAACCAGGCTCTTTTCCTGAGCTTTTTCCCCCGTCACAACTTCATGCCAATGAGTCATTTCTTTTTGGCCTATTCTCCACTAATAAATGAATTGAAAATATGCAGATACCTAAACAGATATTTCCAGAGAAGGCAATGGCGACCCACTCCAGTACTCTTGCCTGGAAAATCCCATGGACGGAGGAGCCTGGTAGGCTGTGGTCTATGGGGTAGTGAAGAGTCGGACACGGCTGAATGACTGCACTTTCACTTTTCACTTTCATGCATTGGAGAAGGAAATGGCAACCCACTCCAGTGTTCTTGCCTGGAGAATCCCAGGGACGGTGGAGCCTGGTGGGCTGCACTCTATGGGGTCACACAGAGTCGGACACGACTGAAGTGACTTAGCAGCAGCAGCAAACAGGTATTTCTAGAACTAGGCCATCAGGGGTAAGGGATAGCTAGATTATAGACTGGAATAGCTCAGGGACCACTCAGGACATGCTAGTGAGTAGAATAGTCTTGCTGTCAACTGTGAGGGGTGTTAGGGGCTGTGGCAAATCAGAGAGCTGGTGCCCTGTGTAAAAGGAGTAGCGGCTATTCCACTCCAGCTGACTGAAGCATGGGGAAATGTGGATCTGATGCTGCCAGATCTTCCCATTCTACTCTTCCCTCGCTGAAGAACAGAAACCTGAACTTTAAGGTGGGTGATTTTCCTATATTTTAAAACACTGGGGAAGCCTCACAAAAGACACTCATGTGTGTAACTGAGTTAACCAGCTTGTGTCCTCTTGTCTGGAGAGACAAATGAAGGCCTGCTCTACTTGGCCTCCATGGGATTTCGGTAGAACAACATCCAGTCTGGGCACCATCATTTCAGAGGGATGTGGACCAACAGGAACATATTTACAGTCAAAGGATTGTGGTGGCCAGGAGCCTCAGACACATAGGAGGAAAGGTGAAGGAGCAACACATCTGCTCTGGATGTGAGACTACTTTGGGCTGTCAAATAGAAGATGGGAGAAAATTACCCTGCACAGTCCTAAGGGCTGCTTGTTATGTTAGACCATCCACCGCATTTTTACTTCCTTGGTGGCTCAGATGGTAAAGCATCTGCCTACAATACGGGAGACCTGGGTTCAATCCCTGGGTCGGGAAAATCCCCTGGAGAAGGAAATGGCAACCCACTCCAGTACTCTTGCCCGGAAAATCCCGTGGATGGAGGAGCCTGGTCGGCTACAGCCCACAGGGTTGCAAAGAGTTGGACACAACTGAACGACTTCACTTTCACTTTTCACCCACTGCATTTTAGACTCCAGGCTTATGCCGTCCTTCCCTCCATCCTCTCTCCCCTTCTCTTAACCATATTTTATATATTCAGGATATATGGATTTAATTTTTAAAATTTTAGTGTCCTAGGGCAGGAGCAGGCAAGTGCTACTTATAAAGAGCTGGACAGTAAATGTTTCAGGCCTCTGAGCCACAGAGGTATCCACTGTATATTCTTCTTTATTGTTTTGTTTTTATTTTTATAATTCTTTATTAATATAAAACCACTGTTAGCTCCTGGGCCTTATAAAAATAAATCACCAGCCAATTTTTGTTGTTTGCTGACCCCTGGCCTAGATGGAGTGAATAGCTAAATGAATCAGTTGCGATATTCTTTTAATTCTCCTGAAATATCAATTACTAGACTCTTTTATCACAAATGTCAGTAACATTATAAAGAAAATAATTCTTGTATCATATAAATTTGAGAAACACTGAGTTAAGCAAAGTTAAAAGTATTTTTATCTCCCAGGACCTTTTATATGCTAATATGAATTACAAATTTCTAAGGAAAAACTATTTTCAAAATTGATCATGGAATCTTTTTCCAGAAGATCTTAACATCTTCCAGGATATTTGCTTGGAAAATGAAACTATTTGTGGAAACCAACCAAACCAAATGAAAACAAAACAATAACAAGAATAAAACATTTTTTGATTCTTAATTCATCTTTTTAACCCACTCTACCTGAGTTATGGAAAATACATTTATTTAGAACCTCTCATATTCTAGAAGGCATTAGTGGTGCAATTAACATTCTTTGAGGGGAAAGGACAACCAGCTGAGTTGGAGAGAACAGAGGGAATGTTTGGAGTACTTTCCACATAAAGGGTGATTTCTGTGAAGTGAATTCCTAAATGCTTTAAATTACTCTGTTACTAACCATTAATCTGTGGAGCTCACACAGCCACCAGTAGTCAATTACTTGACCATTTTGATTAAAAACAATTACCAGAAACTTTGTCTGTTTGCAAATTTCCTGAAGAAAAATATCTGCTTAAAATGCAAAGACTTGGCTCTAAGCTTTACAAGGCAGAAGAAGAGAACCCCTTGCCTGTTTTGTATAAGGAGTTAGGCTGTGTGTGTGATACACAAAGATACCAGGCCTGGCTCCTGCCCTGGGAAGTCACCTTGCTTACTGGCACAGCACATGAAAAGTTCTGTGGCGACAAGAGTACATTCTGAGCCAAGCCCAGTCATTTGAGCCTGGCCCCACCTTCTCACCTCTGCGTATATGCCTCAGTATAGAACAAGACGGCGGCGTAGAAGGACGTTAGCTCATCTTCTTCTGTGAGAACTCCAAAATTGCCACTAACCGCTGAACAACCATTGACAGGAGAGTGTTGGATCCCACCAAAAAAAGATACCCCATGTCTAAAGGCAAAGGAGAAGCCCCAAAAAGACAGGAGGAGGGGCAAATTGTATTTAGAATCAAACCACGTGCCTGCCAGAGACTCTTGCAGAGTTCAAAAAAAATCCTTGTGTGCACCAGGACCCAGGGACCCCCAAGAGACTGAGCCAGACCTGCTTTTGAGTGTCTGAGTGTCTCCTGCAGAGGCACAGGTTAGCAGTGGACTGGCTACGGGTACAGGAGCTCTGGCTGCAGCAGACCTGGGAGGCATGGTGTGTGAGACACACCATGAGCCACAGAGTAGACAACCCACAAAATGGAGAACAGTTATACCAAAGAAGTTCTTGCACTGCTGTGAAAGTTCTAGAGCCCACAACAGATATCCCAACCTGGGGATCCACCAAAGGGACTGAGAATCCCCAGGGAATGTGACTTTGAAGGCCAGTGGAATTTGACTGACTGCAGCACTCCAGGCCTCCCTGTCCATCACCAACTCCCAGAGTTTACTGCAACTCATGTCCATAGAGTCCGTGATGTCATCCAACCGTCTCATCCTCTGTTGTCCCCTTCTTCTCCCTCCTTCAATCTTTCCCAGCATCAGGGAATTTCAAATGAGTCAGTTCTTCACATCAGGTGGCCAAAGTATGGGAGTTTCAGCTTCAGGATCAGTCCTTCCAACAAATATCCAGGACTGATTTCCTTTAGAATGGACTGGTTGGATCTCCTTGCTGTCCAAGGGACTCTCAAGAGTCTTTTCCAACACCACAGTTCAAAAGCATCAATTCTTCAGTGCTCAGCTTTCTTTATAGTCCAACTCTCAAATCCATACATGACTACTGGAAAAACCACAGCCTTGACTAGATGGACCTTTGTTGACAAAGTAATGTCTCTGCTTTTTAATATGCTGTCTAGATTGGTCATAGGTTTTCTTCCAAGGAGCAACTGTCTTTTAATTTCAGGACTGCTATTACCATGTGCAGTGATTTTGGAACCTCAAAAAATAAAGTCTGTCACTGTTCCCACTGTTTCCCCATCTATTTGCCGTGAAGTGATGGGACCAGATGCCATGATCTTAGTTTTCTGAATGTTAAGCTTTAAGCCAACTTTTCACTCTCCTCTTCCACTTTCATCAAGGGGCTGTTTAGTTTTCCTTCACTTTCTGCCGTAAGGGTGGTGTCATCTGCATACCTGAGATATTGATATTTCTCCCAGGAATCTTGATTACAGCTTGTGCTTCATCCAGTCCAGCATTTCTCATGATGTACTCTGCATGTAAGTTAAATAAGCAGGGTGATAATATATAGCCTTGACGTACTCCTTTCCCTATTTGGAACCAGTCTGTTGTTCCATGTCCAGTTCTAACTGTTGCTTCTTGATCTGCATGCATATTTCTAAGAGACAGATCAGGTAGTCAGGTGTTTCCATCTCTTGAAGAATTTTCCAGTTTGTTGTGAGCCACACAGTCAAAGGCTTTGGCATAGTCAGTAAAGCAGAAGGAGATGTTTTTCTGCACCACTCTTGCTTTTTCGATGATCCAACCAATGTTGGAAATCTGATCTCTGGTTCCTCTGCCTTTCCTAAATCCAGCTGGAACATCTGGATGTTCCCTGTTCACATACTGTTGAAGACTGGCTTGGAGAATGTTAAGCATCAATTTGCTAGCATGTGAGTTGAGTGCAATTGTGTGGTAGTTTGAGGGTTCTTTGGCATTGCCTTTCTTTGGGATTGGGATGAAAACAGACCTTTTCCAGTCCTGGGGCCACTGCTGACTTTTCCAAATTTTCTGGCATATTGAGTGTAGCACTTTCACAGCATCATCTTTTAGGATATGAAATAGCTCAACTGGAATTCCGTCACTTCTACTAGCTTTGTTCATAGTGATGCTTCCTAAGGCCCACTTGACTTCGCACTCCACGAAGTCTGGCTCTAGGTGAGTGATCACACCATCATGACTATATGCGTCATTAAGATCTTTTTTGTATAGTTCTTCTGTGTACTCTTGCCACCTCTTCTTAATATCTTCTGCTTCTATTAGGTCCATACCATTTCTGTCCTTTATTGTGCACATCTTTGCATGAAATGTTCCCTTGGTATCTCTAATTTTCTTGAAGAGCTCTCTCGTCTTTCCCATTCTATTGTTTTCCACTATTTCTTTGCACTGATCACTGAGGAAGGCTTTCTTATCTCTCTTTGCTATTCTTTGGAACTCTACATTCAAATGGGTATACCTTTCCTTTTCTCCTTTGCTTTTCACTTCTCTTCTTTTCACAGCTGTTTGTAAGCCCTCCTCAGAAATCCATTTTGCCTTTTTGCATTTCTTTTCTAGGGATTGTCTTGATCACTGCCTGTTGTAAAATGTCTGGAACCTCCGTCCATAGTTCTTCAGGAACTCTGTCTATCAGATCTAATCCCTTGAATCTATTTGTCACTTCCACTGTATAATCATAAGGGATATGATTTAGGTCATACCTGAATGGTGTAGTGGTTTTCCCTACATTCTTCAATTTAAGTCTGAATTTGGCAGTAAGCAGTTCATGATCTGAGCCACAGTCAGCTCCCAGTCTTATTTTTGCTGGCTGTGTAGAGCTTCTCCATCTTTGGCTGCAGAGAATATAGTCAGTCCGATTTCAGTATTGACCATCTGGTGAAGTCCATGTGTAGAGCTGTCTCTTGTGTTGTTGGAAGAGGGTATTTTCTATGACCAGTATGTTCTTTTGACAAAACTCTATTAGCCTTTGCCCTGCTTCTTTCTGTAATCCAAGGCCAAATTTGCCTGTTACTCCAGGTATTTCTTGACTTCCTACTTTTGCATTCCAGTCCCCAATAATGAAAAGAACATCTTTTTTGGGGTGTTAGTTCTAGAAGGTCTTGTAGATCTCCATATAACAGTTCAACTTCAGCTTCTTCAGCATTAGTGGTTGGGGCATAGACTTGGATTACTGTAATATTGAATGGTTTCCTTTGGAAATGAACAGAGATCATGCCTTATAGATCCACCCAAGACGGATGGATCATGGTGAAGAGTGCTTACTATACATGGTCCAATGGAGAAGGAAATGCAAGCTATTTCAGTGTTCTTGCCTTGAGAACCCCATGAACACTATGAAAAGGCAAAGAAGTGGGACACTGAAAGATGAACTCCCCAGGTAGGTAGGTGATGATATAATACTGGAGAAGACTGGAGAAATAGCTCCAGAAAGAATGAAGAGGCTGAGCCAAAGCAAAACAATGCCCAGTTGTGGATGTGACTGGTATGGAAGTAAAGTCTGATGCTGTAAAAAATAATATAGCATAGGAATCTGGAATGTTAGGTCCATGAATCAAGGTAATTGGAAGTGGTTGAACAGGAGATGGCAAAAGTAAACAAACAAACAAAAAATTGATATTTTTAGGAACCAGTGAACTAAAATGCTCTGGAATGGTCGAATTTAATTCAGATGACCATTGTACCTACTACTGTGGGCAAGAATCCCATAGAAGAGATGGAATAGCCCTCATAGTCTACAAAAGAGTCCAACATGCAGTACCTGGGTGCAGTCTCAAAAGTGACAGAATGATTGATCTCTGTTTGTTTCCAATGCAAACCATTCAATATCACAGTAATCCAAGTCTATGCCCCAACCACTAATGCTGAATAAGCTGAAGTTGAACTGTTCTATGAAGACCTACAAGATCTTCTAGAACCAAAACAAAATTTTTTAAAAAGTGTGCTTTTCATCATAGGGGACTGGAATGCAAAAGTAGGAAGTCAAGAGATACCTAGAGTAAGAGACAATTTTGGCCTTGGAGTACAAAATGAAGTGGGGCAAAGGCTAAGAGAGTTTTGCCAAGGGAACACACTGGTCATAGCAAACACCCTCTTCCAACAACACAAGAGAAGAGTCTACACATGGACATCACGAGATGATGAGTACCAAAATCAGATTGATTATATTCTCTGCAGCCAAAGATGGGGAAGCTCTATACAGCCAGCAAAAACAAGACTGGAGCTGACTGTGGCTCAGATCATGAACTCCTTATTGCCAAATTCAGACTTAAATTCAAGAAAGTAGAGAAAACCACTACACCATACAGGTATGACCTAAATCATATCCCTTATGATTATACCATGGAAGTGACAAATAGATTCAAGGGATTAGATCTGATAGACAGAGTGCCTAAAGAACCATTGATGGAGGTTCATAATATTGTATAGTAAGTGGTGATCAAAACCATCCCCCAAGTAGAAGAAATGCAAAAAAGCAAAATGGCTGTCTGAGGAGGCCTTACAAATAGCTGATTAAAAAAAAAAGAAGTGAAAGGCAAAGGAGAAAAGGAAAGATATATCCATCTGAATACAGAGTTCCAAAGAATAGCAAGGAGAGATAAGAAAGCCATCCTAAGAGATCAATGCAAAGAAGTAGAGTAAAACAAAAGAATGGGAAAGACGAGAGAGCCCTTCAAGAAAATTAGAGATACCAAGGGAATATTTCATGCAAAGATGGGCACAATAAAGGACAGAAATGGTATAGACCTAACAGAAGCAGAAGATATTAAGAAGAGGTGGCAAGAATATACAGAAGAATTATACAAAAAAGATCTTAATGATTCAGATAACCATGATGGTGTGATCACTCACCTAGAGCCAGACATCCTGGAGTGGGAAGTCAAGTGGGCCTTAGGAAGCATCACTATGAACAAAGCTAGTGGAAGTGACAGAATTCCAGTTGAGCTATTTCAAATCCTAAAAGATGATGCTGTGAAAGTGCTGCACTCAATATGCCAGCAAATTTGGAAAACTCAGCAGTGGCCCCAGGACTGGAAAAGGTCAATTTTCATTCTAATACCAAAGAAAGGCAATGCCAAAGAACATTCAAACTACTGCACCATTGTACTGATCTCACACACCAGCAAAGAAATACTCAATTCTTTAAGCTAGACTTCAAAAGTACATGAACCAAGAAATTTCAGATGTTCCAGCTGGATTTAGAAAAGGCAGAGGAACCAGAGATCAAATTTCCAACATCCGTTTGCTCATCAAAAAAGCTAGAGAATTCCAGGAAAACATCTATTTCTCCTTCATTGACTGAGCTAAATCACTTCTATTGTGTGGATCACAACAAACTGTGGAAAATTCTTAAAGAGATGGGAATACCAAACTACCTTACCTGTTTCCTGAGAAACCTGTATGCAAGTCAAGAAGCAATTGTAGAACCAGACATGGAACAGTGGACTGGTTCCAAATTGGGGAAGGAATATATCATAGCTATATATTGTCACCTTGCTTGTCTAACTTATATGCAGAGTACATCATGTGAAATCCAAGATTGGATGAAGGACAAGCTGGAATCAAGATTGTGGGGAGAAGTATCAATAGCCTCAGATATGCAGATGACACCACCCTTATGGCAGAAAGCGAACAGTAACTAAAGAGCCTCTTGATGAGAGTGAAAGAGGAGAGTGATAAAGCTGGCTTAAAACTCAACATTCAAAAAACGATGATCATGGCATCCAGTCCCATCACTTCATGGCAAATAGATGGCGAAACAATGGAAACAGTGACAGACTTTATTTTCTTGGACTCCAAAATCACCGCAGATGGTGACTGCAGCCTCAAAATTAAAAGATGCTTGCTCCTTGGAAGAAAAGCTATGACCAACCTAGACAGCATATTATAAAGCAGAGACATTACTTACCGACAAAGGTCTGTATAGTCAAACTTTGATTTTCCAGTATTCATGTATGGATGTGAGAGCTGGACCATAAAGAAGGCTGGGTGGTGATGAATTGATGCTTTTGAACTGTGGTGTTGGAAAAGACTCTGAGAGTTCCTTGGACAGCAAAGAGATAAGAACACTCAATCCTAAAAGAAATCAGTCCTGAATATTCATTGGAAGGACTGATGCTGAAGCTGAAGCTCCAGTACTTTGGCCACCTGATGCAAAGAGCTGATTCATTGGAAAAGATCCTGATGCTGGGAAAGATTGAAGGCGGGAGAAAAGGGGATGATAGAGAATAAGATGGTTGGATTTCATTACCAATTCGATGGACATGAGTTTGAGCAATTCCAGGAGTTGGTGATGGACAGGGAAGCCTGGTGTGTTGCAGTCCATGGAGTCACAAAGAGTCAGACAGGACTGAGCCACTGAACTGAACTGATATGCTTCACCATTGTAAGACACCTTATTTAAAGATATTTGAATCTCAATATTGTCATCTGTATAGTGGGGATTGTAAAACTTATTTTACAGAACTCTTCATAGTGTTTTGAGAGTGTGCACAGAGTCATTTTCCTGTTGTAGGCACTCAGTTGCTAGTAACGCTGACAAGTATAACAGAACGATACACAAAGTCAGAGGAAGGCAGTCCGGCATTAATCCAGTTGATCAAGGCAACTTCTAATTTTCTGCTCCATCATGCTTAACTTAACACTTTCTGCATCTTGACTGCAGGAGGGCTGCACTCCATTTAGGCATTTTAGTTATGTTCCATGAAGGATGAAGAGGGTGGTTGAAGAGATTCTTGCCAGCTGAGTTTGGCTTCTTTCTATCAAGAAATCAAGATCTTTCTCTGAATTCCATATAGTTGATTCTGCTTATGTTTCTTTGGCCAAAACTGGGTCACAAAGCACCTCTTAGCTGCAAGGGAGTCTGGAGAAGAGAGTAGTTTAAAGAGGCACCTTGGCACCTGAAGAGCACTGTGATACACAGTCCCTTGCCGAGGTCGTGTAGTTTCTAAAACGCACAATTAAATTTCTTTCCCGGTGGTTTGGATCCATAGCCAAAACTCTTAAGTACTATACCATATTGACTCATTAAAAATAAGTGATCTTATATTTATCATCAGTTGATTTTCATCAAAGGGGCAACAGAAATTTAGTTGGGGAAAATTATAGTCTTTTAGATGAGTAATGTTGAGACAGTTTCATACGTAAATGCACAGAGCAGAATTTAGGCTTTTATCTCTCACTGTACACAAAAATAAGATCAAAATGAATCTGACTTAAATGTAAGAACTAAAAGTCAAGCTTTAAAAGAAAATCTTGTGACTCTGGGTTAGGAAAAGAGTACTTAGACGTGTCATCAAAAGCATGATCTGTAACAGAAATTGATGACACAAACTTGATAAAAATTTAAAATTTTATACTTCAAAGGACACAATTTAAAAACTGAGAAGATAAGTTATAGGCTGGAAGAAAACATTTTCAAAGATAGTATCTGATAAAGGACTTGTATCCAGAGTACATTAAAAACTCTTACAATTCACCAGTAAGACAAATAACCTTATTAAATTTGGAGAAAATATTTTGATATAATAGACATTTTATCAAAGAAAAAATACAAGTGAATAATAAACATATGAAAAAATACCCCACATTATTGGTTTTTAGGGAAAGGCAAAACGTTACATTCACTAAAATGGCTTTAATTCAAGCAACAGACAGTAATGTGTATGGATGTGAAGACACTGGATTCCTTTACATCTTAGGGATGTAAAATCCTATAACCATTCTAGAAAACCGTCTGTCAGTTTTTTAAAAAGTTAAATATATTCTTATCATTTGACATAGCTATTCTATACCTAAATAACCACCATAAGGAAATGAAACCTATCTTGGTATAAACACAATGACGATTTGCACACAAACATTCATGGCACCATTATTCATTATGGCCAAGAAGTAGAAGCGAACCAGATGTCTGTCAACAGGTGATCAGGAAAAGGTGCTGTGTCTATACAGTGGCACACAGCTCAACAGTTAAAGGAAAGTAAATATGGACACAACACTCCTGTCCTCAAAAATAATAAGACAGGTGAAAGACTCCAGAACAGAAGGCTCCATACTGTATGATTCTATCTAGGTGAACTATCCAGAAAAGACAACCGTTTAGGAGGAAAGCAGACTGGTGGTTCCCCAAGCAGGGAGTCATTTTGCTGCAAAATGACCATGAGGTCTTTTCAGAGTGATAGAAAAGTTCTGAAACTGCATTATCATGATATTTATACAACTCTAAATTTACCAAAAGTTTAGACTTGTGTACTTAAAACAGTTGAGTTTTATGTTATGTAAACTACACATCAGTAAAGCTAGTGTGTTTTTTTTTAAAGTGGTCTCAAAAGAAGAGAGGTTATATTCTAGATATTCCCTTCAGCTTTGTTTTACTAGTGAATTTAGAGTTAAATGTATTAAATTGAGCATTTACTGACAGAATCCAAACGTTGAATTCCATTCTGTACTCATTCACTGTATTTCATTGACTAAGTCTCTATTCAGGCTTCCAGTCCCACAAGAAGTGTATTCCAAGTAAACAATAAGTAGCTCGTCAAGAAGATATTGTCATTAATTTACCCACTTTTGCATTTTGTACAGTGTGTGCTTTGGAGTTAGGATTAACATGGACTAGAAATTCTGGGGTGAGTCCTTGTGCCTTGTCCTTATCAAAGCCCTTTGATAGATACAATGTCTTTTTGAAGTGGCCCTTTATCCCTTTGTCATAAAACCTTATATTAAATTACTTTTAAATGATTTTTTGGTACAGAATCTGACACCGTATTAAAAAGTACATTCTGGAAACTGATCTAATGTAATTTAGAAAGATTTTCACAATTGAGACACATCATCAAACCATCCAAATTTGGCATTTCCATCAATCTGAAGTTTCCCTATCTCCCTTGGGTAAAAGCTGTACTGTGTACAACTTTGAAGTACTTGGGAAATATATTTTGATGTTCCAAATGTAACAGCTTTATAGGCCCAGCTGACATTATTCCAAGAATGTAGCTTTTCTCTCTCTTATTTTAAAAACTAAAAACATGACACCATGCCTTAAAAAATTAATCTGTGATATGTTTTCTCTGGAGCCCATAAAAAGAATCATACTCCTTACATGGGTCTCAAGTTCTGCCTTAATGCCGCAAAAGAAGAGGGAATTTTTGTTTTTAATTATAGAAGCCCTGCATACATTGTTTTGGGCTTCCCCGGTAGCTCAGCAGTGAAGAATCTGCCTGCAATGCAAGAGACATAGGAGATGCGGGTTCAATCCCTGGGTCAGGAAGATCCCCTGGAGGAGAGTTTGGCAACCAATTCCAGTGTTCTTGCCTGGGAAATCCCCTGGACAGAGGAGCCTGGAGGGCTACAGTCCATGGGGTCACAAAGAGTCGGACACGACTTTGCACACACATGCACATCTACATTGTTTTAAGCCTTTGGAAGCAATTTAAATGGCATCAGGCAGTTTGTCCTTACATCTCCTTCCACTTCAACTGTATTATAGCAGCATATAGTTTCAGAGCTGTAGAGACCTCAGGAGATAGAAGCTCAACCACCGTCACTTTGCAGATAGGGGAAGTAATGCCCAAGGAGCTTCTGTAACTTGCTTCATCCAAAACCACATAGACAGTTGGTGGGTCTCAGCCCAGCGCTTGTTCTGCCACACTGCTCTCCTAGCATCTCAGAATTTCAGAGCCTAAAGAGGCCTTTAGACAATGCCAGCCAAAACTGGTCCTCACAGAGAGGTAGCTGACTACAGAGATGTGAAATAATGTCTGCAAATGGTCTCAGAACTCTCTTCCTCTTTGATAGCATCCATTTAGGGTGTAGTGCTGGTGTTCTGCAGCATTCTTAAGATTCATACAGGCAGGGCACAATTCCAATAATTCAAGTTATTTTCAGTATCTTGCTACTGTAGCAAGCCGCAGAGAACAAAGATGAGTGAAACTGTTTTAGTCTGTACAAGTGCCTGTTTAAGGAAGACCTGATGATGCGAGGTGGTTGGGAAGTAAATGCCTTTTATTTTTATTAGGGATGTGATTTATAATTGATTCACTTTAACATGTGTTTCAGACTTATTTTAGAAAATCCCTTTTGGTTTATTGAGTGCTTTTATGTTTATTATTACCTTATCAGATCATCCTAATAGCATGATGGGGTTGCTTTTGCTATTCTGATTTAACATTTAAAAATATGGAGGGTTAAAAACCGTTGGATTGCCCAAGGTCACACTGTAATTAACTAAACAGAGGTGTTAAGACTTGGTCTTCTTATTCCAGACCACATAGGTTTTTCCCAACCACTACCTTTAAAAATTCAAGGTATTGTTTCCCTATAATTCTCAATTTCCTGATATCACAGTTGTTCACAGACTGTATCTTTAAGCAGGGTAGCTTAATAAAAATAAAATTTAATAGACACAGGGCTGCTGCTGTGGCTATGTTGTTGTTGTTTTCAAGTCCTATTTTGTTGTTAGCAGAGTTTAATCTTAGATTGTTTTCTGCTAAAATACAGAGACTCACTAGAAGCATTCCTTTCTTTTAGAAGACAAGACATTCTCAAAGTTGAAATTGCAAAGCAAAGAAATTAGGAATGATTATGCTTTTCATATGCATTCACTTTATAAAAGATTTACCAAAATGATCCTATAAGTATGCAAAAGTGTTCTTTATATATTTCAAATGTGGTTTAGTTGACCAAAAATTTTTAATCATTTGTAATCAGTTTTTCCAAGAAATTTGTCTCTTGTTCTTTGTCAACTATATTTTCTCATTTCTCAAAAAATTTCTTTTCATCTTTGAACAGTAAGACTGGTCTCATCCTCTGCTTCAAAATTAGTGATGAGTGAAGAATTCCAAAGAGATCAGTGGAAATACTTAATATTGAACTTCAATATACAGCAACTGGAACTAACTTGGCATCCCTGAATGACAGAGTGTTCCAGTCTGCTGTTATTGAAGTTTCTCCTGTTCTCATATTTATAACCCAAGAGGCAGGTCCATGTGGCTTTCAGTTTAGCTGAAGAGTCAGGAGCTTCTTTCCTGAGGGAAGGAAGAGCAGCAAAGAACTTCAAGGTTCATGGTGTGTGCACTAGCACTCTTTGATTTATTAATTTATTATTTTTAGTCTGACCATAAAAGCATTTATCTTGCAATTATATTTCTTGCCTGAGATGAAACATTACTGATTTTTAGAAACTTAGGATGAAGACTCTTCTGAAACATGGGGAAGGCTTTGGGGGGAACTGGGTATTTGTGAGTTGTTGAAAGAAAAGAGGTTGGTGGAGAACAGATGGGCTCCTCCAACCATACATATTCATGAGTGCATTTATTTCATTATGCAGTCCCCTGGGAAACCTTGTACTTCAGCTTTTATAAGTTTGTATGGCCATCAAATTGAGCAGTCAGAAGCCCTTTGTCAAAAACTGTGCTGCAGCAAAATTTGAAGAAAAGTATGTGAAAGCCTTCACTTCTCACTTTTGTCTTGACTTTTCATCACTGAAACACCTGTGATTTCGAGATCTGAGACAAGAATGTCATTGAGCATAATAAATGTTAAGCGTTGATAGCTAAACTGACACTGTATGTTAATCAGATAGCTGCGTGTTATGTTTAGATTATCGCTAAGCACATTGTTTGCTAATTTTATAAGAAACATGAAATTAAAACATGTCTGCGTGTCTGAGAAGGAAATGGCAACCCACTCCAGTATTCTTGCCTGGAGAATCCCAGGGACAGAGGAGCCTGGTGGGCTGCCGTCTATGGGGTCGCACAGAGTCGGACACGACTGAAGCGACTTAGCAGCAGCAGCTGCGTGTCTGTTACAGCATCTCCAAAGTTCATGGCAGGCCCTTCTCATTTGTAGATCTGAAACGGGTCACCTCATGGTTTGGAAACTGTTCATTATTGAATTCCCTGGGTATCTAACAATTTGGCAGGCAACTACCTGTTATATGCTTTGTTAAATTTCATTCCACTGGACCAAGGCACAGAGAGGACTGTGAGCAGCACAGATTTTTTTCCCCTTACATTAGAAGCAAGCTTCTGGTTAATGCTTAATGAAGGTATCTCAATTGCCTTTGTTTTAAATCTTTTACTGTCTGTATGCAATTCCACATGCCTTTACCTCAAACAAGAATAAGAACATTTCGGTCTTTTCCCGTTGTTGTCTGGCCTTGAGGAACTGTTGATGTATGATAAACTGTTTTACAGATCTGTCAAGACTATTATTTGTGCCCTTCTCTGTCAAGCAATAAGTTGTCCTCTGCTCTGAGAATCTATGTGGAAACTGAAGCATGCATGAAGTCTACCCACTTGGATGAAGCAGGTCATTTGTTTTCTTAAAATCCTTAAAATAATAATCATGATGAATTTAATAATAAGAACATAACCTGATATTTATTAAGCATTACTCTATAGCAAGCTCCATACTAAGACTTTAAAAAAAAATTGATGACATCAATATTATTAGTATTTGCCTCTTGCATTTGAAAATACTGATGTTTAAAGAAGTTGGGTGTCTTTTACATATAGTGTCAAGAAACACTAGGGCCTTTCAAACAAAGCGTTGTCTCATTCAGTTCTTGTGATTTCTCAATAAGAAGAGATCATAAGAATTGTAGAAAGCTGGATGATCCCATGGACTCTAGGCCTGAGTAGATTTAATAGCAAGAAAAGTCATGTGTAAATGTATTATTGGGCATCAAAACCATGGGAAAGATGAAACTATTTTGCAGAGGTAGAAAACAGAGAACCATATACATATAGTCATAGGTGGGAGTGACTTGGTCTTTCATAGTTTCATAGCTTCTGCCTGCATTTCCTGGGATCCTCCAACTTCAGTTCATTTCTGTGATCTATAGTTTTACAATAACCTTCCCTCAACTTTAGGTAGCTTCAGTGGGTTTCTATTCCCTGCAACCAAACATTTGAACTTGCAAATAATGGAATTAATATTCAAACTCTTGCTTTTAGACTTTAAACCAAACCCAACGCTTGTGCCAAATCATCCTTTGTTTAGTGGCTCTCCACGCTAGAAGGAAAGGGCCCAGTGAATATGGCCACGGAGCTGCACATCTTTATAGAACTCTCAAGTGAGGAGACAAAAGCACATATGTAAAGGAGGAAGCTGCATAGACAGTGACTTCTGGTAGCATGGCAATAAATCCAAACATCAGCTAATGCTAGTCTAAGACTGCCTTTATTAAAACACTTTTTTTAAAGGTTATAAAGTGAAAATGCTTATTAAAAGTTGTTACTATAGTAAAAGTTTATGGTAGGAATACATAAAGCAAAAGCTAGAAACCCTCCTCTTGTTTTCCTCACTCCAGTAATCAGGGACCCACGACGCACAGTTTGGTGTGTCTTTTCTGTGTAACTTTTCCACGGGCAGGGCAGGTATGTGCATATAATGGGGTTGTGTTCAAACACTTCATGCCATTCATACTTGCCTCTTATTGATTGTACATTATACCATGGATGCCCTGAGGTATGAATGCACTCAGATTTGGTTCATTTATATTCAGAGCTACATGGCCTATACCATAGTGTACCAGCTCTCTATTGGTGAGCATTGATTGTCTCCACATTTCTACTATTATTATTATTTCTATTATTATATTATAGAAACAATTCATTTTAAACTACCTCATTTACTCATTTGAGACCATAAGTCAGAAACATTGTTAAGAGGACTAAACCTGTAATCATCCACCCTTATAAATCCTAAAAGACAGGTAAATATAATAGGTATTTGTATTCACGTATCACGTCAAAATCACTTCACACGACCATTATTAAGGTCCTATGATGCTAACCATTGATCAGAATCCCTCTGTGTTTTAATGCGATTCAGAGGGGTAAAGGATGAGTATAACTGCTATTCATTCTGTCTATCTAAAAAAAATTTAAAACATTAAAAAATGACAGTGAATAACCACTCACTCTTGGGGATATACGGTATGGGATTGCTCTCTGACTAGGTTACCCCTGACTGCTTAGAAAATCAACTAGTAAGCAAGTATTTATTGATCAACTGTGAAGTGCCCAGTACAAATATAGGAAAATATCTAGGATTATTTTTTTTATCCTTCATACAAGAATGCACGCTCTCTGAGCAAGTAGAACAGGAAAAGATGAATGGGCTACAGTAACGAAATGTTGTTGCTGATGTTTTAGGATTTTTCATGTATGATTTCAGAAACAGGGTAAATATATGCAGCACAGAGGATACAACAATATTGAGAACATTTAGAAAACTTTTGTTAATGTTTTATGAAATAGAATCTTCCTTATCAAGGATGCAAAATACATCAGTCAAAAGCTGTTTGTTTTGTGAATATTTGCTGCCTGCCAAAGCCATGGCAGATAAAGAAATCTTCAAAATTAGTGAAATAATATATGTGAAAACTATCTCTGTACTCCTTTATTGAGAGCCAGCTAGGTGAAAATTCCACGTTTAACACTTTAGAAGATGTCAAGACTAAGAAAACACCATCCCTATGCAAAAAGTTCAGTTCAGTTCAGCTGCTCAGTCGTGTCTGACTCTTTGCAACCCCATGGACTGCCGCACGCCAGGCCTCCCTGTCCATCACCAACTCCTGGAGTTTACTCAAACATACATCCATTGAGTTGGTGATACCATCCAACCATTTCTTCCTCTGTCATCCCCTTCTCATCCCGCCTTCATTATTTCTCAGCATCAGGGTCTTTTCAAATTAGTCAGTTCTTCACATCAGGTGGCCAAAGCATGGGAGTTTCAGCTTCAACATCAGTCCTTCCAATGAATATGCAGGACTGATTTCCTTTAGGATGGACTGGTTAGATCTCCTTGCAGTCCAAAGGACTCTCAAGAGTCTTCTCCAGCACCACAGTTCAAAGGCATCAGTTCTTCAGTGCTCAGCTTTTTTTATAGTCCAACTCTCACATTCATTCATGACTACTGGAAAAAACATAGCCTTGACTAGACGGACTTTTGTTGGCAAAGTAACGTCTCTGCTTTTTAATATGCCGTCTAGTTTGGTCATGACTTTTCTTCCAAGGAGCAAGCGTCTTTTAATTTCATGGCTGAAGTCACCATCTGCAGTGATTGTGGAGCCCCCAGAAATAAATACACAGAAATACACGATTCCCACTCTTTCCCCATCTATTTGTGATGGGACCAGATGCTATGATCTTAGTTTTCTGAATGCTGAGTTTTAAGCCAACTTTTTCACTCTCCTCTTTCACTTTCAAGAGGTTCTTTAGCTCATCTTGGCTTTTCCATAAGGGTGGTGTCATCTACATATCTGAGGTTATTGATACTTCTCCTGGCAATCTTGATTTCAGCTTGTGCTTCTTCCAGCCCAGTGTTTCTCATGATGTACTCTGCATATAAGTTAAATAAGCAGGGTGATGATATATAGCCTTGACGTACTCCTTTCCCTATTTGGAACTAGTCTGTTGTTCCATGTCCAGTTCTAACTGTTGCTTCTTGACCTGAATACAAATTTCTCAAGAGGCAGGTCAGGTGGTCTGGTATTCCCATCTCTTGTGGAATTTTCGAAAGTTTGTTGTGGTCCACACAGTCAAAGGCTTTGGCATAGTCAATAAAGCAGAAGTAGATGTTTTTTGCTTTTTCAATGATCCAATGGATGTTGGCAATTTGATCTCTGGTTCCTTTGTCTTTTCTAAATGCAGCTGGAACATCTGGAAGTTCACGGTTCATGTTAACTGTTGAAGCCTGGCTTGGAGAATTTTGAGTATTACTTTGCTAGTGTGTGAGATGAATGCAATTGTATGGTAGTTTGAACATTCTTTGGCATTGCCTTTCTTTGTGATTGGAATGAAAACGGACCTTTTCCAGTCCTGTGGCCACTGCTGAGTTTCCCAAATTTGCTGGCATATTGAGTGTAGTTCTTTCACAGCATCATCTTTTAGGATATGAAATAGCTCAACTGGAATTCCATCACCTCCACTAGCTTTGTTCACAGTGATGCTTCCTAAGGCCCACTTGACTTCGCATTCCAGGATGTCTGGCTCTAGGTGAATGATTACACCATCGTGATTATCTGGGTCGTGAAGATCTTTTTTGTATAGTGTTTCTGTGTATTCTTGCCACCTCTTCTTAATATCTTCTGCTTCTGTTAGGTCCATACCATTTCAGCCCTTTATTGTGCTCATCTTTACATGAAAAGTTCTCTTGGTATCTGTAATTTTCTTGAAGAGATCTCTAGTCTTTCCCATTCTATTGTTTTCCTCTACTTCTTTGCACTGGTCACTGAGGAAGGCTTTCTTATCTCTCCTTACTATTTTTTGGAACTCTGCACTCAAATGGTTATATCTTTTCTTTTCTCCTTTGCCTTTTGCTTCTCTTCTATTCACAGCTATTTGTAAAGCCTCCTCAGACAACCATTTTGCCTTTTTTTGCTTTTCTTTTCTTTTCTTGGGGATGGTCTTGATCCCTGCCTCCTGTACAGTGTCAGAAACCTCTGTTCATAGTTCTTCAGGCACTCTGTCTATCAGATCTAATCCCTTGAACCTATTTGTCACTTCCACTGTATAATTGTAAGGGATTTGATTTAGGTCATACCTGAATGGTGTAGTGGTTTTCCCTACATTCTTCAATTTAAGTCTGAATTTGGCAGTAAAGAGTTCAGGGTCTGTGCCACAGTCAGCTCCCAGTCTTTTTTTTTTTTTTGCTGATTGTATAGCGCATCTCCATCTTTGGCTGCAAGGAATATAATCAATCTGATTTCGGTATTGACCACCTAGTGATGTCTTTGTGTAGAGTCTTCTCTTGTGTTGTTGGAAGTGGGTGTTTGCTATGCTGTATAATAAATAAATAGCTAGAGTGCATCTGTATTTTTAGCTTAAAAATGTAAGAATTATTATTAAAACCCAGTTTTCTTCCTTGTTTTCATCATCTTTTTCTCAAAAAATTAAACGGCTGTGTGTCATTTTCTAAACAATGTTCCCGTGTGCCCATAACCACCCAGTACAAAGGGTTGGCTTTGTTTTGTTGCTGGGGGAATCCTTGGGATGAGACTTGTAATTGTGTAAACAACTACATCTGTCATTTATGGAGTGCTTCCTAGGTAGCCAGGCTCATACTAAAGGATTTAGGTGGATTTTAAAAATTCTCCCATCAGGTCCCTGTGGGAAGGTTTGAAGAATCTGACGGTTATTAAATGGCTGAGCCAGAGAACTGGGCCAGGTTCTATAGTCCTCTGTACCACTGTGCCAGTGTCCACCAGTCATTCTAGGGACGCTGCAGTGGTTGCCTGATCTCAATACCACTCAAAGAGCACTTTCTTAATGATTTTCCTAGATCATTTTTTATACCTGTGCCATTCTAAGCATTTCAGATAATAAAATTTGGGGGTTTATTGTGCTAGTTATTTGATTTCTCTAAAGGATAGTCAAGTGAATAGAAATCCATGAAACAAAAATGTTTGTCCATATGCCACCTGCAATGATTTTGTTTTATTACAACTGTTACTTGTACCACACTTGGGGAAACTCTTCACCCTGAATTACTCTTTTCCGTTTTTTCTCTTTTTCTGTATCACCATATGCTCTCAGTATACATGTTCACTAGAGTTATCCACTTCCTTACAAAGGAATTAGTAGTGTAAAATCAAGTTGCATTTCATTCCACCATGAAAACATGTGTTTGTGTGTGGAGGAAATCTCACATATACTAAATGCAGTAGGAAATGTGCTTCTAGAGATCATCCTAACAGATAGAACTTTACAATTAAAAGAGATAACAGAATATGCTCTCACCAGCAAAGTCTTGTCATGTAGGATATGTTATCACCCAATTTTTCTGGCTTTCTTTAAAAACTATCTTAAAAGTGAAAAAACAAAACAAAAACAAAAACAGTTATGTGTCACCATTTGGATTAATTAAGTTCATCTTTTAATCAAACTAGTTCATTCTCATTATTATTGCAGTTATTATTACTATTGGCACTATGGGAAGTCAACAGAATATGTTGTTCCAAAAGGTATTCAAAGTCTTCATTCATTTTGAATAATCAGAGGGTCAAGCATTACTCACAGAGCAATATATCTAATCAAAAGAAGCAATTACCAAAAGAGAAATTATTATGTACCTGCTTGTAATCAACTAATTTTTGACTTTATAATCTCACATAGAAAGATTAGTTGAGAAAACCATAATGATATATAAAGATACCCTTTTAGAAAATTAACTTTCAAGACCATACAACAGACAAAATTAAAATGAATTGACAAAGGGACCAGAAAAATTTTTTACCATGATTTGGACTCCTCCCAATGAGGACAGAGTCCTCATTGCTTATTCTGAACAGGGAAGCCCATTAATTTCTGCAATGTGGGCAGAATATAAAATATTAACTTTCACTACTTTTTGAAATTTCAGAAAAAGGCAGAAATCTTTGTTAATTGTCTCATCTTGAGAGGTAGGTAGGTATTACTAAGCTTATTCTCTCAGTAATTTGGAACTTGAAGCACAGTGTTAAATTGCTTGGCTCTGTTTTCAAATTTTCCACTCTGCCTTTGACTCTAGCAGGTGGTCAGTGTTTGCATTCAAGATTTAAGATCATACAGCTCAGGACCTCAATCAAGTGTTCAAAAATAGTAGCGTCTTATCTTCAGGTAGCTCTAGGAGCAGCCCGAAAAGACTGCATAGCTCTGGGCTCAGTGTACCCAGTTTTGTACTTTGAAGAAAAGACAAGATCTCTTTCCAAAAAGCCCTTGTCAAGAGGGAGAGCAGCAATAAGGTGCAGACACAGACTCTGCTGTGTCCCTCAGTACACCACTTGGCTTGGAGAGAGGAGTATTGCTGAGATGCTCAGGCCACTAGATCTGGCCATGGGGCTAGCTCCTGAAGTGGTTTTATGCCAAGGCAAGCCTAGGTCTCACCTTGACTTCAATTTAGATCCTACATTTGAGGACACCTTTTTTTCTTTTTTTTTAAAAAGGAAATGAAGCACCCAGAGAGCCCTTTGGGCGTGATGAGTGTGAAGTAACAGACCTGCAAAGAGACTGTGTTGTTTCTTTTGAATTCTGAATGTAATTGGAAATTTAGCCCCTAAGGCATGTCTAGATAAGGAGATATTTTATAGTAAAGCAAGCCATGAACTTAGAAATGATGAAGGCTTTAAGACTGAAGGTTATTTTTGTTGTTTGTTTCTTGATGGGGGAATTCATAGCCAGATGGTGAAAACTTTGATTTACATTCCAGCAATATGCTTCTAGTGTATGATGGAAAAGTAGCCACATATTTGACCAACAATAAAGAATAAGTACATGAAACTTAGTGCCAGGCATGGAGGAATCACCAAAGAAATGTTCCTTTTCTTTCTTTGCTCTCATTTCTCTTTTGAACCTTGAGAGTGGAATATTCTATATTCCTTCTTTTCCTGTCTGGGAATTATTTACTCACAGTAAGATCCCTACTGGGTTGTGAGTCTCTTTGAGGGCATCATACCATGTCTTATTAATTATACCCCTTATTCCCAACCTTAGGCGGTAGCACTTAACACTAAATAAGTGCTCAGTAAATGTTAAAAAATATTGTAGAAAGTAAGTAGGGAGTTGTTATAGTTGAAGGTTTACTCCCTGTGTTCAGCATTATATTTCATTAAAAGGATCTAAATTGCTTGTTTGAGAAAGACTACCTATAACAGATTCATCAGTGTGGACTCATTTGGTAACTGGAAAAAGTTGATAGGGGCTTCCCTGTAGGCTCAGTGGTAAAGATGCAGGAGACAAAAGAGGCAAGGGCTCCATCTCTGGGTCGGGAAGATCCCCTGGAGGAGGAAATGACAATCCCCTCCAGTATTCTTGCCTAGGAAATTCCGTGGACAGAGGAGCCTGGCAGTCTACAGTCCGTGGGATCGGAAAAGACTTGCGACTAAGTAACAACAAAACTTGATAGATGGGCTTTACATGTTAGGCTCTTGGATATTTTTCATGGCACCCCTATTGTGTTACTTTCCCACTTTGGATTGAACTTCTGTCTCTCAAAGAGAAATTTCTTGCTTCTTGCTTCACTAGAATAGCTCTTGACTTGATTGCAAATTAAAACTCTTGAAAGAGTAGCTCAGTCCAATGATTTTTCAATGACTACACTGTCAGTGGGGGATTTATGGTTATCACCACTGCAAATTTCTATAAGCATCTGCAGTTTGAAATTGCTAGGATGACCATTCACTGAGATTATGATACATAATTTTTTTCTTTTGGTGTTTTTGAAAGAAGAACAATGAGGAGAGTAAATGGCTATTATTGCCATTTGGATAGAAGCCCATTTAAGGAAGATTCTGAGGACATGGCTCAAACTTTGACTCTTACTTTAGCCTTTTAGAAGCATTTCCACTTGAGTCATTGAATGGCTCTTAGAGCCTCACAGCTTTCCAGAAGATATGAATTCTTAATGAAAGATGAAATTTGACTTTTAGTTGGAAGTATTATTATTAGTGCTGCAATATGAGAAGATGGGGGAAGAAAAAAAGCAGAACATACTTTTTTTCCTTTTAAGATTACAGTTGCAGTTCCTTCCCTTCCTTCCCATTTTCCTTCTTTCTCTCCCCTTTTAATCTTTTTCCCTCCCCCATAATTTAAAATAGCAGCTGGGAGAAGTAGTGCTTAAACAATATTACTCAAAGTGTAGTGATCCATTTATGATGATCATTAACAAAATTAAATGGGGGTGTTTAAATGGAGGTATTTATTAAACATTCAAATTCTTGATCATTACTCCAAACCTACCAAATCAGAGAAATCTCCATGCTATGTAATTTTTTTCTTTTCTTTTTTTTTTTTTTAGCAAGAACCTTACCTTATGCTTTTAAAATTTACAAACTATTTGGGCTGTGTGGTTGGATTCAGGGAAGAAAATTCAAGCCCAATTAAAAAAAAGAATCTTTTCTCAAGCCCTGAATACCTTATTTTTACAAGTAATTTATTAAAAAAAAAAATCTCATTTTGAAAGATGCCGTTTGTCCTAATGTAGAATATGAAGGTTCCTGGCTGGTACTTTGGCAGTCCAGAAGCAATGGGATGGGTACTTCTTGGGCTGCCTTTCACAGCCACAGTGGATAAATTGATGCAGTAAAACAACACATGGAGAAAACCTGAGCATCTTCTGACGTCTTCATTATGTATAGCAGCCTTAGTCACTTGGTCGTGTCCAATGCTTTGCGACCCTATGGACTATAGCCCACCAGGCTCTGTCTGTTCATGGAATTCTCCAGGCAGCAATACCGGGGTAGGTAGCCATTCTCTTCTCCAGGGTATCATCCCAACCCAGGGATTGAATCCAGGTCTTCTGCATTGCAGGCAGATTCTTTACTGTCTGAACCACCAAGGAAGCCCAGATGCTCCTCCTTAACTGAGATCTTATGCTACTCCAGTGAGACAATGCTGCATTTCTCTATCCCTAATGGAGAAAATGGGTTTTCTATAGCATATAAATTATGCTCCCTCTCTCTAAAATCATATTGATATAACAAAATTTGGTACTGAGCTTCGTGCTTAATATGTCTTTAAAAGCAGCAAGGGAATTCAAATTTCAATGCCAAAATCAATTCCTATCATTCCACGGAACTGTTAAAAGGTTTCATTCTCAAATCACATTTCTTTCTACCAAACCCTGACATTTGAGTCAATGAAATTGCTTACCCTTGATTTTTTTTTTAAAATCAGTTTACTGACATGTTTTGAAGGATGCTGTATAATCATATCCTCTATTACCAGGTATTGTTCACGCTTCTTAAATTTGATTTTAATCCATTTTGCATGTATTAACTCACAAATGAAAGCCAGTAATGTGGTAATAAAAATTCGATCCCATATGCATCTGGGAATCAACTTTTTACTTCTTTCTACACCCTGTCGACAAGCGCAAAACAAAGTCTGACCATGAAAATTATATCAGCAGCAAAATATTTGATGGCAAGAATGTTACACATATGGTCACAAATGTATCTTAGGATAATGTCAGAAGTGAAACAGGAAAAAAGTGTTGAGGAGAAGGACACCACAAATTTTAGTGACTATAAGAAGAATAGAAAATAAAGATATGACAAGGAAAGAAAGGAGTGGTATAAGCAAGTGGCGTGAGGTTCAAAGGATGGTACACAGAAAGGTATCCAAAGATGTCCGTGCTTCCAAAACCCAAAATCTGGTTGTCTGTTACATAACATAGCAAAAGGGACTTTGCAGATTGAATTAATGTTAATGGCCTTAGAATAACGAGACCATCCTGGACTAACCACATGGGTCCAATGTAATCACAATAGTTCTTAAGAGCAGAGAACTTTATTTACATGAAGATAGGGGAAATAAAGCAGAAGAGGAAGTTAGAGCAATTCAGGTGTGAGATGGGCTCAACCCTCTACTGCTGACTTTGAAGACGAATAAACCATAAACCAGGGAATGTAGAGACCTCTAGAACAACCTCTTGCCACCGACTGGTGAGAAAATAGGAACTTTCATCCTACAACCACTTGGAATTGCGTTCTGCCAATATCCTAAATGGGCCTGGGAACAGATTCTCCTCCAGAGCCTCTGGTCTGTGTGAGACCTTGATTTTGTTCTTTTGAGACCAAAGTAAAGAAGTCAATCCAGCACCCTGGCACTTCTGACCAAAAGAACTGTGAGGTAATAAATGTCACTGTAAGCTGCTAAATTTGTGGTACTCTCATATGGCAGCAATAGAAACCCATAAAAAAGGTAATGGGGTTGTTGCAGGGGAAATGACAAACTCAAATCTAGAATGGATGTGGGGAGATAGGCAGGATTGTTAATGGCTCTAGACTTCGATGTAGTGGTGTTCAAATCTCAGCTGACACTTAGTAGCTAAGTGATCTTACTTAGGAAACCATACTTTTATGACAGTTGATTTCCTCCTCTACAAACTGGAATTATTAACAGCATCTCCTGCACTAGCTCATGGTGAAGCTTACATAAGGTAATGGATGCACAAACTCTTAACACGTCTGGCAGAGAAATGGTCTGGAAGAGAAAGGTTTTTCCTAAAGAATACAAAATAGTCTCTTGTCCCTAAATTCCAAGGACAGGTGACAATTGACACACTTTACTAGAGAGGATTTGCAATATAGCATCCTCAAGGGAAAAGCCAGGTTCTAGCCAAGGCCTGGAGATGGAGACATTGTGCTCAGAAAAAGTTCTGGAGCAAGTGGTAAGCCAAAAGTGAATCAGAGCAGCCCCCTCAAATTAAAATATCATAATGATCACCCAGAGGCAGAAGATTCTGGAAAGATGGCAGAGTAGGAAGCAGTGGGAGTTTATCTCCCTACCCAGACAATGACTGCACTGGCAGAATCTTTCTGAAATAGCTATTTTGGAACTCTGGAGTCTATTGAAGGCTTCAGCTTTCAGGGGAAGGCTTGGGTGATAAACTGTGCTTAGTTATGGTCAAGTTCAGCTCTTAGCATGGTACCAGCTACCCATCCGGCACTCCTTCCAGGAACATGAAATGAATTAATCTGTATGCAGCTTTCAGGAACCAAGGTGGGCAAAAGAGACCCTATCTTCTGAATATTGGGAACCTGTTCGCGGCTTGCTGCTGCTGATCACAGAGGTGCAGACACAGGTGGGTGTTTGTACTTCCCCTGTTGTTGTACCGCCCCCTTCATGTAAGCCCCTCCCGTCTGGTTGAAGTCACCTCCAGTTAGTTTAAAGGAATGGCCCCCTTCACCATTCCCTTCATTTTAATCTTTTTCCCCTCTTGAGAGATAAACTTTATTGACTGGGGCATTTTAAAACAACTGAACAATTGGAAATATTAGAAAGTGACATGTGCTATGCATGTCCAGGGAAAGGCTCAGAAAAGACCTGTGAAGACCTTAAGTTAATACCACAGGCTGGTCCTCAGCACAGAGGCATGCCACAACAATGCAAAGAAGACAATAAATAAAAGCAAGAATAAAAAAAAAAACCCAGCAAACCCCAGGCAAGGGGAAGAATGTGATTTCCAGAATTATCACATCATTATATTCAAATGTCCAGTGTTCATCCAAAAAGTCAGAAACCAAGTGAACTAGCATACTCATTGAGGAGTCCAAGAAGGAGAAGAGAGAAAAGGTAGAGGGGATATTTGAAAAACAATGGCTGCAAACTTCCAAAATTTGAGCAAAGATACAAATAACTGAGAAGCTTAATGAGAGCCAAGTAAGATGAAGTCAAAGACACCCACCCTGAGACGTACTGTATTCAGTTTTCAAAAGTCAAAGACAATGAGAGAATCTTAAAAGCAGTAAGAGAAACAATTCATCACATACTAGAAGTCATAAATAAGATTATCATCAGACTTCTCATCAGAAACTTTGGAATCCATAAGCTGATGCACTCAAAGTGGTCAACCAAGAATCTAGCAAAACTGTCCTTCTTAAGTGAGTGTAAAATTAAGACATTTCTAGATAAATAAAAAGTTGAAGGAATGTGTTACCACTAAACCTATCCTGTAAGAAATTATTAACGTAGTCCTGTAGGGTGAAATGAAAGGCCACTAGACAGTAACACAAAGCTGTGTGACTTGTAACAAAGATGCCACTGGTGGTGAATGCATGAGCAATTATGAAAGCTAGCATTATCGAAACAATGGTTTGTAGCGCTACTTTTTTTCTACATGATTTAAGATACTAATATCTTTTTAAAAAGCAATTGGTAGCTTAAAAGCTAGTATTATTATAACTTTGGCTTGTAACTCTAAATTTTGTTGTCTACATAGTTTAGGAGACTAATGCATTTTGAAAAAATTAATAATTTATGTTTCCAGTCATATAATGTATTAGCAAAAGAAAATCAATCAATGATTATAATGCATCACATAAACAGAATGAAGAAAAACCCCACATGAATATTTCAATTGATGCAGAAGCATGTTGCAAAATTTACATTCTTTCATGACAGAAACTCAACAAATAGGAATAGAAGAGCACTACCTCAAGATAATAAAAGCCATATTTATAAAATCCACAGCAAAAATCTGTCTAAATATTGAAAGACTGAAAGACAAAGATGTCTACTTTTACCACTTCTATTCAACTAGTACTGGAAGTGCTAACCAGTTTAATTAGTCAAAGGAAAGAAATAAAAGGCATCAATTGCAAAGTAAGAAGTAAAATTATCTTTTCACATATATAACATGCTGGATCATCAAAAAGGCAAGAGAGTTCCAGAAAAACATCTATTTCTGCTTTATTGACTATGCCAAAGCCTTTGACTGTGTGGATCACCACGAACTGTGGAAAATTCTTCAAGAGATGGGAATACCAGACCACCTGACCTGCCTCTTGAGAAATCTACATGCAGGTCAGGAAGCAACAGTTAGAACTGGACATGGAACAACAGACTGGTTCCAAATCAGGCAAGGAATACGTTAAGGCTGTATGTTATCACCCTGTTTATTTAACTTACATGCAGAGTACATCATGAGAAATGCTGAGCTGGAGGAAGCACAAGCTGGAATCAAGATTGCCGGGAGAAATATCAATAACCTCAGATATGCAGATGACACCGGCAGAAAGTGAAGATGAACTAAAGGGCTTCTTGATGAAAGTAAAAGAGAAGAGTGAAAAAGTTGGGTTAAAACCCAACATTCAGAAAACTAAGATCATGGCATCTGGTCCCATCACTTCATGGCAAATAGATGGGGAAACAGTGGAAACAGTGGCTGACTTTATTTTCTTGGGCTCCAAAATCACTGCAGATGGTGATTGCAGCCTTGAAATTAAAAGATGCTTACTCCTTGGAAGGAAAGTTATGACCAACCTAGACAGCATGTTAAAAAGCAGATACTTTGCCAACAAAGGTCAGTCTAGTCAAGGCTATGGTTTTTCCAGTGGTCATGTATGGATGTGAGAGTTGGACTATAAAGAAAGCTGAGTGCCAAAAGAATTGATGCTTTTAAACTGTGGTGTTGGAGAAGACTTTTGAGAGTCCCTTGGACTGCAAGGAGATCCAACCAGTCCATCCTAAAGGAGATCAGTCCTGAGTGTTCATTGGAAGGACTGATGTTGAAGCTGAAACTCCAATACTTTGCCACCTGATGCAAAGAGCTGACTCATTTGAAAAGACCCTGATGCTGGGAAAGATTGAAGGTGGGAGAAGAAGGGGACGACAGAGGAAGTGATGGTTGGATGGCATCACTGACTCAATGGACACGAGTTTGAGTAAACTCCGAGAGTTGGTGATGGACAGGGAGGCCTGGTGTGCTGTGGTCCATGGGGTTGCAAAGAGTGGGACATGACTGAGCAACTGAACTGAACTGAACTGATAACACCATATGTAAAAATTAATTTGAAATGGATCGAAGACTTAAATGTAAGACCTAAAGTTATACAACTGTCAGAAGGAAGCATAGGGCAAAAGTTAGGCATGCCCTTCAATTTGGTAAAGACGGTGGATATGATACTAGAGGCGCAAGTAACAAAAGAAAATATAGACAAATTGGACTTTATGAAAAAGTTAAAAATCTGTGTTACAAAAGTTGATACCAATAAAGTAAAAAGAGAACTCAAAGAAATAGATAAAAATATTTGTAAATCAATTATCTGATAAGGGATTAATATCCAGAATATACAGAGAATTCCTAAAACTCATCAACAACAAACTTGATTCAAACTAGGCAAAGGACCTGAAAGACTATTTCTTCAAAGAAGATATACAAATAGCCAATAAGTAGATGAAAAGATGATAAAAATTACCGATCTTTAGGAGAATGCAAATCACAACTATATTGAGGTATTTCAACGGATACTAATGGATCATACACCCATTAGTATGATCAAAACAAACAAACAAACAAACAAAATAACAAGTGTTGGTAAGAATCTGGTGAAATTGAAACCTTTGTGTGTAGGAGTGTACAATGGATACACTTGCTATGGAAAATGGTATCACAGTGTCTCAAAAAACTATAAATAGAATTACTATATGATCCAGCAAGTCTACTTCTGGGTATATACTCTAAAGTATAAAAAACAGGGTCTTGCCAGCAATCCCACTTCTGGGCATACACACTGAGGAAACCAGATCTGAAAGAGACACGTGCACCCCAATGTTCATCACAGCACTGTTTATAATAGCCAGGACATGGAAGCAACCTAGATGCCCATCAGCAGATGAATGGATAAGGAAGCTGTGGTACATATACACCATGGAATATTACTCAGCCATTAAAAAGAATTCATTTGAACCAGTCCTAATGAGATGGATGAAGCTGGAGCCCATTATACAGAGTGAAGTAAGCCAGAAAGATAAAGAACATTACAGCATACTGACACATGTATATGGAATTTAGAAAGGTGATAACGATAACCCTATATGCAGAACAGAAAAAGAGACACAGAAATACAGAACAGACTTTTGAACTTTGTGGGAGAATGTGAGGGTGGGATATTTCAAAAGAACAGCATGTATACTATCTATGGTGAAACAGATCACCAGCCCAGGTGGGATGCACGAGACAAGTGCTCCGGCCTGGTGCACTGGGAAGACCCAGAGGAATCGGGTGGAGAGGGAGGTGGGAGGGGGGATCGGGATTGGGAATACATGTAAATCCATGGCTGATTCATATCAATGTATGACAAAACCCACTGGAAAAAAAAAATAATAATAAAACAAACAAACAAACAAAAAAAAAAACAGGGTCTTGAAGAGATGCTTATACATTCAAGTTTATAGCAACATGATTGACAATAGGTAAAATGTGGAAGCAATCCAAGTGTTCATCAACAGATTAATGTTTATGAAAAATATGGTATATGCACACATTGTAATATTATTCAGCATTAAAAATAAATTCTGACACATGATACAACATGGATAAACTTTGAAGACACTATGCTAATAAACATGCCAGTCACAAAGACAGATACTGTACAGTTACATGTATGAAATAGAGTTGTCAAAGACAAACAGTAGACTGGTGAGTGCCAGGGACTGCGGGTGGGAGCAATGAGGATTATTATCTAATGGGTATAGGGTATCAGTTTTGCAAGATGAAAAGAGCTCTGGAGATGGATGGTGGTGATGGTTTTAATAGTATTTAATACATTTGAATTGTACCCTTAAAAATGGGTAACATAGGGACTTCCCTGGTGGCACAGTGAATAAGAATAGGCCTGACAATGGAGGGGACACGGGTTCCATCCATGGTCCAGAAAGATTCCACATGCCATGGAGCAAGTGAGCTGGCGTCCCAAGACTAGTGACCCCATGCTCTAGAGCCCTCAAGTCGCAACTACTGAGCCTGCTGGAACCACTAATCCTGTGCTGCAACTAGAGCTTGCACCACAGTCAGAGAGAAGCCGGGCCAGGGGCTCCAGCGAAGATCCCGCCTGCTGCAACTAAGACCAGAGGTAGCCAAAAATAAATGTTTAAAGCAAAAAACACCAACGAGAAGGGTCTGCTGGGCTGCTAAGAAGCAGGGCGGAACGTGCAGGCTGAGCTGAGCAGGCCCCTGCTCTCACTGGCCTTCCGCCCGGTCCCGGCGCTGAGAGCGGCCCGCTCAGGCTCGGGTGTGAGCGGCTGCGTATTGTCAGCACCTGCGGGCCGACAGCCTCTCTAAAGCTTCCGTGTGTCCTCACGGCCTCTTTTAAAAAGCGCGCACTCGCGAGAAGATTCGCGAAGCGGGTCCTGCGGAAAGGTTAAATCCAGGCTGCCTTCTCTGTGCTCCAGAGTGGCGGTGGACTCCAGAATTGAAAGAGGTAGGACGTCTTACGGCAATATTCTTAGAAAAAAAAAAAATAATACGGTGTTGGCTAACTATGACTAACGGTTCCCTCTTTTTCAGTCATTTCATCTTACAAGGTACTTTCACCATAATATGGTCTCGTTCTGTTTTGGTTTTTTTCTATTAAACTGTGAAGGTGTTTACATGCGGTACATAGGTATGGTGTTTTGCGTTCTCGTCTGAAATGAAATGTTTAAGCGCATTTGATTTCCCTGCCGTCTTAGAACACAAGGGAGTGAGTCTCTTCCCCTTCCTCTTTTTGTTTTTTAAGTAAGGACGTGTTGTTTTCATTACAGCCCCAAAGTGAGCTTGGTAGTAGAATCTCAATTTCCACAGCCTTGTTACGGCCTCCAGCCTGAGGAGTCAGGGCAAATACCTGGAGGTAAGGTAGGGACAGTAATAAGGGCATTTATGACTCGAGAAATTAAACTGGAACGAAGTGAATATGATGTGAAAGTTCCAGGAGAGTGGATTGACTTCCAGGTGAAATTTCCTGGCTAATGCTTAAGCTTAAAAAAATTCTTGGGAAAAATTAAGCTATTTTTGGAGGGTTTAATTTTGGTTTTCTTTTCTTTCTTTTTTTTTTTTTTGGTTTAATTTTGTTTTTCTCTCTCTCTCTCTTTTTTTTTTTTGCTGGGTGTGAAATGTATTGAACTCTTAGAAAATATTTTATATAAGCTATTCTCATGTTCTTATAAAGCATGGCAAAGTGATAGTAAAAGTACAAGCAGGGAAGGTATATATTAACATTTTAGTATATCCATTACTGTTGATGTTTGTGTTACTGGTTTTAAGACTGTTACAGTTACTGACTGAACTTTATGATGTAGTCCTCAGGGACGCAATGCATGAATGGATTTATTAACTTACATGGATTTAAGTGATTTAATGAAAAATGAATTTTTAAGGGACAACATGGCAGGTAATAAATATGAGCTACTTCCCACCTGCTTCTAATATATGACCAATGGTAGTTCTGTTCACTTAGGCAGAAGATAGATCACTTTACCCACCCCAGGAAGAACCTTTAACTGAACTTTGTAAATGGCAATCAGAGAAAGTAGCCCAAGGTCCCTTAAAGTTCCTCACAAAGTTTATTTTTTTCCAAAGTGAGATTTTAAAAGAAGGAAGAACTTGGATATTTAAAAAGAGAGATGCTTATTAATATGAAGGGGTTAGACTGCAAGAAGTTTCCAGATGAACTAGTGCTTAGTCAAAGTGAAAATTAAGAATTTTGACTCTTCATGATGCTGCTGCTTAAAAGGCAGGTTTGGAACATTCCATTTTTATATCCAGAGATTTGTTGCCTTGGACGCTTGTGTAATTTGGGGCAGCCAAGTCTTTGAAGCACAGTGGCTGAGCAAAGAGTTCAGCTGTCTTTACCTGGTATAAGTTATGTCAAGATGTAATTCAGTCAACTACCAAATATTTCAGTGCTTATTGTATCTCAACTAGTCACTACTGAAGCAAATTGCCCATGCCCGCCCCCCCCGCCCATGGTAATCACTGGACTTTAGGAAGTGGATGATTGGACATGAATACTAATAGGGATAAATGCCATGAAAGAAGTAGAGGGGTATGAGAGGGAATGATGGAGAGGAGCTCTACTTGCTAAGAGTTAGGAGGGCACTGAGATGGTGAATGCACTGCATGGCTGGAGCTCTCAGAGACCCTCTCCGGCCCTGCCTCCTCCTCTTACTCTGGGCGCCCGCTTTGAAGAGTTTGCCAGCAGGAGAAAACCCGGTTTTAGGATTCCCCAAGGTGGCACTTCCTGAGCCCGTGACACTGTCACGCAGTGACTCTCGAGCTTGGTTGAATGTGGGAGTCACATGGGGAGTTTGAAAAATAACAGATACCTGATTCCCATCCACAAAGCTTCTGATATAATTGGTATGGTGTGCTAGGGCTGGTCTGGAGCGTTCAAAAAGCTAACCAGGTGATACTCATGTGAAGCATGGTTGAAACATCCCCCTTGCAGATGTTCTCAGTCACTCAGGTGCATCTACATCACCTGGAGGGCTTATTAAACACAGATTGCTGGGCCCACCCCCAGATTTCTGAGTCAGTACGTCTGGGGTGGGGGCTTGAGAATTTAACTTTCTAACAAGCTCCCAGGTAATTTGGCTGTTAGTGCAAGTACCACATTTTGAGAGCTGTTCCTGTAATCCATTTCCTTAGGTTACTTGGTAGAAGAGTGACATATAGCTGAGGAAAATTAAAATCCTGATAGTCACAACAGTGTGCTTCCTCACTCCTCTCCCCTTGGAAAGAAACATAGTACTAGTTAGAAATCCCCACTTCTGTTTTCAAAATACTAATTTCACTTCCTGTTCTTCCACCATTCTTTGTGACCTAAGGAAATGGAGAGCAAAAGCTGTTCCCTCAGTGTGAGACCATTTTAGCTTTTTGTGTCTTAGTACCCAGTAGTTTAACAGAATTTAATTGCCCAGGTAGAAATCGGGTAATTTTGAAGCAGAATTTATTAAATTCCTCTCCTGGTGCTCCCTAATAACTTTTCTTTGCAGCTTTTCCATCTCGGATGGTATTATAAAATATGCAGGCCTCATGCTACTCTTGGAAATCCCAGGGAGGTAATCCTTCCTAAGTGGTGTAAATAATGATGAATGGTAGAGACTTCAACGAAGAAGAAGAAACCGGAGGGCTGAAGAGCCCGTGTCTGTGTATGGGAGGGGATTAGGCTTTCTTTCCCATTTGGAGATGGGAAAATGATTTAAAAGTTCTACTTGGAAACTGTGTTCTATGTGGTATCCCACCCAAACAAAATAATGAATTTCTGGGCTCCTTACCCGAAAAGTCCCGGGGTGCATCTGGTACCTGGATCCAGGGTCTGGCACAGTTTCTTACCACCCCAGACTCGGCTTTTTCTATACCGTCTTCAGTCTCATAGTATATTCTTCCACAGGGCTGGCAAAGATGGCACCCAGCACCCTGTTTATTTTCCCGTAGTCACAGCCCAGGGGAAAGCAGGTGCCTCTGTCTCAGTGACTCCAGTATAACTCTCAAGGCTGAGCCAGGTAGCACTCCTTCTGTCCCTTAACTAGGCACTGTGTACTGTGATGTGGACGGCATCCTGACTGAGATGAGCACTAAGGTTGCTTTTAAAGTACAGATGAAAGGAGAGCGAAAGGTATTAAAGGTCAGCATAGGGGGAGAAGAAAAGGAAGTGTAACATGTGGGAAATATGACGATATTTGGATAGTGTGGGAACCATCCAATGAGAACACAGGTCTGGGGGTTCTGGGGCCCAGTGGAGAGAGTTGCTGGATCGGGGACATCCTGAAGCTCTCAGAGGTAGGGGTGGGAGGAGCTTGGAGCAGCAGCACTTTACCAGCCACTATGCAAGTATTTCACCTTTACAACCTCGGTTGCTGTTACTGTGTATAACACCAAACATCAGTTCTGATACACACTCGAAATATGAGTCCCTGCTGTAGGGCAAAAGAACCCAAGAACCTTCTCAGAAATCCTTTTGAATAACTGGAATAAAACTGCCTTGAACTTGGAGACTGTTTTTTACTTTTATTGTTCATTTGCATATACAATATGTTTTTAAAAGTACTCGTAAAAGTTAGTGAGTGAACAAACATCACCTGAACACAAGTAGCCAGCAGCGGACTACTGAATGTGTTGCAAGAAATTCAAGCCTCACATTCATCCAAAGTTTGTATCCTATTCCTTACTATGTATTTACTGTTTATTGAAATAATACTTAAAAGTGTTCCACTAGGAAGAGTGTAGTTTTTTAATTGTGGTTTATTAGCAAGATGTTGTTTTATTGTATCGTTCATCCAGTTATGACAATTGAGTCAAAATTGAGCAAATGAAACATAGCAGCTTCAATGTTCAGACAATTCTGTGTCTTGGTGCCACATCTTTCAAGAGACCCAAATCATGTAATTATTATAGGTATAGATGATGACCATATTTTTGTACTGTATTATAAACTTCAGTAAATTTGAGTTAAAAAAATGCATCACCGAAGAGCTGTGCTCCCAAGTGTTACCCATATGTAATCAGGTGTAACATGTTCAGGCTCTGGCGGCCATTCTTAACACATTTTCCAGAGACAGTTGTGCTGTTGGTAGACTGAAGGTTCTCTCTTGTAGTCAACCTCTTAGATTACCTCTGGGAAGTACTCAAGAGAAAAATTTGGGGATGAAAATAAATGGTAAATTGTGGAACCTTATTCTACCATGAATACTGTAATTTTTTATAACAAATTTACATAGAGGATCTTTTTGTGGTAAGGACACACATCAAACTATTTAGTTCATGGGCATCAAAAAAGTCCCAAGTGGTCACTTTGTATACATGTAGTTCTCTCACTGCCAGTGATTTGAGTTTAATCTATTCTTATGAAAGTGGCTTGTCGAATCTGTTGTTGGTGCTATAACCTTTGACTTTTGTGAATTCCAAAGCACATTTTCTGGTCAGTTACAGCATATTCATTTTTGGAGTCTTAGAGCTTATACATGTTCTTCCTTATATACACACATACACTTGAAAGAAAAACCAAAAAAATGGACTAGCATGAAAAGCAGTATTTTGTTTATTGTGCAAGGATTTGAGTAAGCTTTGTGAGGCTTTGTAAGGCAGTGTAGTGGAGTGGTTTTTATTCTATAACTTTGTAAGAAATGACACATTTATTTCTCTAAACCAGTATTCAACTCTTCTGAGTGTCTAGTTTCCCTGGCTGGTGGGAAATTCAGTTTTAATCATCGGGTTTCCTTGTCCCTTCAGTTCAGTTCAGTCGCTCAGTCGTGTCCGACTCTTTGCGACCCCATGAATTGCAGCACGCCAGGCCTCCCTGTCCATCACCAACTCCCAGAGTTTACTTAAACTCATGCCCATCGAGTCGGTGATGCCATCCAGCCATCTCATCCTCTGTCGTCCCCTTCTCCTCCTGCCCCCAATCCCTCCCAGCATCAGGGTCTTTTCCAATGAGTCAACTCTTCGCATGAGGTGGCCAAAGTATTGGCGTTTCAGCCTTGGCATCAGTCCTTCAAATGAACACCCAGGACTGATCTGCTTTAGGATGGACTGGTTGGATCTCCTTGCAGTCCAAGGGACTCTCAAGAGTCTTCTCCAACACCATAGTTCAAAAGCATCAATTTTTTGGTGCTCAGCTTTCTTCACAGTCCAACTCTCACATCCATACATGACCACTGGAAAAACCATAGTCTTGACCACTTTTCCCTTAGAGCTATCTAAAGGTCCAAGAATTTTACATTTTCCCCTTTGAGCGCCCTGTGGACTTGACAGTTTTTTCTTTATGAAATATCCACCTATTATCGTCTTCCCCCCACTAGAAAGAATCTCTTCCATTTTATGGGGGGGATCTCTCTTCTTCTCTTTATCCTGTCTTTCCCTTTGGCCCAGTGAGCATAATCACCATCAATGTTTCCTTTTTTAAGGGGGAGGGGAACAAAAGTGGGCTACTGTTTTCACCCACCAGCAGGTAAAGGAATAAAAATGTTAGACTTAAATGAGGCATGGGAAAATGCAAAAAGGGCAAAACATAAATTAATAACTTTCAAAATTATTGTGAGTATAAAAAATAAAAACTCTTTTTTCCCTGGATATTCTTGAAAAATCAAACTCCTGAGTAGCTATGCTGTGTGTTTCAGTTAGCTTTACATAGTCTTAGGATTTCAAATTATTTCCCAGGGTGCATGTATTCTAGCTGCAGAAATAGGGACATAAATTTTCACTTGATTGTTCAAAACCACATGTGTTGGTAGCTGTTGTCTCCCTTCACAGATGAGAAAACTGAGGCTCAAATAATTTAGGACCTCTCCTAGGTTAGTGATTGATCCATTCAGCAAATCCTTTGAGTATTACATGACAGACACTGTTTTCGCTACTAGGGATACATTAGTGAACTAGAATGACCAATCTCGACTCGTGGGAAGCTTCTCTTGCTGGGGGGATAGAAAACAGGGACAAATCAAGCACTGAAGTAAATAAAGAATTTCATATTATGATAGTGTGAAAAGTCTTCTCTGACCTTTGCACTAGAGTACCAAGAACAACCCTGCTAGGAAGAGCACCTCTTCCTATGAGACAAAGGAAGATCAAGAGGAGATCTGGAACACACTCAAGAGGAGATCTGGAATGTGAGGGGATGTATGTCAATGCCCAGAATCTCTCAGTACCTGAGGTTTTTTTTTAGGGGGTGGAGGAGGTTCTGATAGCCCCAAAGCAGATTCCCTGCCTTCTTATCTTGCCATGGGAGAACAAAATATCAGGGGTGGATCTTTTCAGGTGGCTTGCTACTCCACTCTCATGAAAGAAAATGCCTTTGCCCCAAGTAGGCCTGTGTACATGTTTCTGCCAAAGTCCTAATACTGTAGAAAATACAGCCTCACAAATACCTTTGAACTAGGACGATCAATAATTGACTGTTGTTCGGTTATTGTAGTGGTGTAAAACATAAATAGTGGAGGGTAGGAGTGAAGAAGGGCTATGTCCTACCATGGACAAAGAGTGAATCAAACTATGTCAAGTCTAAGGCATCTCTCATCAGTAATTTGTGACTTTGCCTAGAGGTCACAAACCAACACATGCATGTGCCTCTAGAACCTGGGATGGCCCTTAGTCAGTAAGGAAATGGGGACCTCAGTTCTGCATTGCGTTGAACTTAATTCTGCCAGCATATTGAATAGGCAAGTACACAGATTCTCCACCTTGAACTTCTGAAAAGAAATAGAGCTCTGCTGACCTGAGATTTTTAGCCTGGTGAAATCCATACCGATTTCTGGCCCATGGAACTCTTAAGATTATAATTTTTTTTTTTACATCACTAAATTTGTGGTAGTATATTATAGCAGAAAGGAAAACTAACACCCTTCAAAGAAGACATCAAAACACTTATTTAATGATTAAGAAGGAAAATGACAGCAACAAAACTGTGGTGAGACATCACGGCATCTGACTTAATTTCCTTTTCTGTCAGGATTAGGGGGAGTAGCAGGGAAGGTAGGTTGAGGAGTTGATGTACAGATGAGATTTTTCACACTCAGTCTGAATGTCTGCTCTGAATCCTATCTACCGAGGTACATTGAGACATCATCCACCAAATGATCTCTGGTGATCACCATCTCTCCTTCTTTTCCTCTGGAGGTGGGTAAACATCTCATTACATCTGTGTCTCTTACCCTGCCAAGACAAACAAACAAACCTAAGTACCTCTTCTTTAAATAGTGTCAGCAACAACTTTGCCTTTGGGAAATAATTCTTTGAGATTATGGTTTGCTACTAAAAGCATTTCTGCATAGTAGAGGACATCAACATTTGAATTTTACCACTTTTGAGTGGATTTGAAGAGGTTATTAGCCCTAGCCCCCAAAATATCAATTTGAAGTAAAATTATAGTGAGGGTATGAGTTATAAAGAAATGAAAGGTCCACTTTGTTATGCTGATTCAAAAGAAAAGAATATAGGGTTTCTGCAGTTTGTTTTGATTTTAATGGAAAGACCTCATCTGTTACTTCATAACACAGCCTGCTATCTGATGAGCGATGCCACTGATACCACTTTGTAAGCATTTTGTTTATTTCTGGAAGTAGCAGCAGTGGGAAAAACAACTAAGCCCTTTAGAGAATTAAGGAACTGAAATGGAAAGTTCAATTCAGTCCTTAGTGACTAGCTTCCTCTAGGAGCTGTTTGAAGACGAGGCTCTTGCTTATAAATAAACAACTTGAAATCTTCTCGTACTGTTGATTGACTTTCCATGAGGAACTTCAACTGCTCACATTCTCTGGGGGGATAATAAAACCAACTGCTGGGATCCAGGTTGTTGGTTTCCTCTTTGGAAGCCTGACTGCTGATTTTCTCTTCTCCCCCCTGTGAGTGATGCACAGGATGAGTAATGAAGGGTGAGAGCTCTGTGATGACTGCTTCCGTGCAGTGACAGACACAGCCTACTGGGCTCCAGGACGCCTCATCACACATGCTGAGGCCAAGACAAGCCATGTTTCTGTGCTGTGCTGGGACAATAAAGCCAAGGATGGTAATTATTTAATAAACATAGTGCTTAATAAAAAAATAGAGCACCATAGAATTAGTAGGAAACTTAGATGTTTTCAAGTCCAGCCCATAGCACAAGGAAGAAGTCTCTTCAGAGTATTCCCCAAAGATTGAACTTGACGGTGACAGAGATGGCTTGCCCTTTAGAAAGCTGTATTTGTTAGAAATCAGGTCCTCATTTTAACCTGAATCTGGGCCTTTGTACACTTTACCCTGGTGGTTCTGTAGTCTTTGGCCGTAGAACAAGTTCTGTTTTGTCTCCAGTAGAATTCTTAAGCCCCAGAGGGTTCTTAAAAATCATGTTGGTCAAAACTGTCACTTTATAGGTAAGAAAACTAAGGCAAATGTAGTTCAATATTTTGCTCACAGTTATAGAACTAGTTGATGGGCATTAAGAACTCAAAGTGTTTGACTGCCTGAGTTTTCCTCACTGTAATCTGTCCAAGAAGGGGGCCCAGTGAAAGGACTGATTATATTAGAATATGCCTTCGACCTGGGTTACTCTCAGGGGAAAAAATGAATTTTGGAATTTAAAAAAATTTTGGGTTCTAGTCACAGGCTTGGAGCTTCTTATCTGTGGCTGTGGATGTTTTCTTTAAAATTCCTTATGCTCAAATTTGTTCATTATAAATTAAGGATAATGAAAATTATCCTGAGGATGAATTGAGGTCATGGTGTTAATAAAGTTACTATTTCAGTGCCTAAAATAAAGTAAACATGGACATGTTGTATGGTTCATACTTATTAAAATTTTCAGCAAATGCTTTCTGAATGCCCTCTAGGTTGTGTGCACTGATAATGATCTAGGCATGTTGAACTGAACCAAAACATGATCACTCCCTGCCTTAATGTGAAGAGGGATAATGAGCAAATACAGATTTATCTGTCAGCTATTAATAAATGTTCAAAAGAAAATACAGCATGACTAGGGCATGGAGAGTATCAAGTAACTTTTTTCCATGTAGGTCAAGGAAGGCATTTTGGGGGAGATGCCTTATGAGAAGACACTTGAGTGAAGTCAGGCTGTGAACCAGGTGAATGTGGGGAAGAGTATTCTGGGCGGAGGGAACATCAAGAGTAAAGGCCCTGAGGCAAGGGTGTTGTGTTAAGTGGTGTGAGGAGTAGTGAGGAAGTCATTGGGACTGGGGCAGCATTAGGAACTGGTTTTAGATGGGGAGAGAGAGCAACCAGAGGCTACAGCGTGCAGGACCCTCTTGGACAGTGGGAGGGACTTGGGGTAGTTGTGTTGATACGGGGAATGGTTCTGAGCACAAATGTGCCATTATTAAAGATGTTTTAAAACAGTCATTCTCAGCCTTGTCTGCACAGTAAAGTTGCTTGAGGTTATTTTTCAAAATACCAGTGCTTATTGCCAGAGACTCCAATTAGATGGTCTGGGCTAAAATTAAGCATGGGAACATTATAGAAGCTCCCTGAGGGATGCTAATGGACATCCAGGGTAGGGAAACACTCTTATAAAATATCAGTAGTTAAGATAATAAGAGGAGCCAATGAGTAGATTGTGTTGTGGTAAGTGTTGCTTCAGCACTGTGTGGAGGTCAGTATGATCAGATATCCTCTAATGATGAATGAGTCTAGAGGTTTCTGATTTTGGTCAAGAGTCAAGAAAATTGTGAATAAGAAAAGGGATTTTCTCACTCCCTGCTGGTTCTGCTGATTCTTTCTGAGTTATAATACACACACACCCAAAAAAAGATGAAAAAGAGCAACAAACTGGGAGAATAGAACAGATCCATAAGAATGAGCTTCTAGAAATTTGCTTCATAAAAACATTTTTAGCTATAAACAACTTCCTCGTGCTTCAGTCTTTGGCTAATGAGGATGTTTAATCTGAGTTATGTGTTGGACTTCGGCTGATTAAGTGCTATGACTTCCTGTGTGCTGAATCCTCGTGATAGTTTGTAGAAGTGAGATAGCAGTTAGCCTTGTGTTGTATCCAGTGTGCATGCTTGTAGGCATTATTCTAACTCACCATAAAGACTGCAAGGTTTCAACAGAACCTTCCCGGAAGTATTGTGGGTATTCAGTGGGTACAGTTTTGCTCCTCATGTGACATTTGGCAATGTTTGGAGACACAGTTTTTATAACTAGAGTGGGGATGCTGCCGGCATCTAGTAAACAAGAGATTAAAGATGGCCCAGGATGTTGAGAAACTCTGCTTTAAGGTCATATTACACCTAATTTGGGAGAGAGGAAAGTTCAATTCTACATTTCCTGCTTCTCTCTAAACCCAAGGAGTTTCTCATTTGAAAATAAGTTGTTGAACTAGGTTTGATGCAGTGCTACAAAATACAGGTGCCGATTCAGTATGTATCACCATGCTAAACTAAAACACAGAAAAGTTCCTTCACCTTCAGAAAAGGTGTGACGATATGAGTTGGCTGTAGTCACCATAACGCTGTTGAACAAACCACATCACATTTGACTGGCTCAAAACTCCATCATACATCCTCAATCATGAATTTTCAGATTGTCGGAGCTTCATCTGATGTACACTTGGCTTGACTGCTAGAGAGGGTTAGGTTCTGATGGTCTGTGTGACTTTCATCTTTCTAGAGCAGGATCCTCTCATGGAGATGGCAGCACAGAGGGGCAAAGAGAAACATCCAATATCTATTAAGACCAGAGCTCAAAACTGTGTAAATATCCTTTTAAAATACGCTCTTTCGGCCAAAGCATTACATATGGCTAAAATCAGAATCAAAGAGGTAATGAAATATATTCTATTTCTAGTGGGAAAGTTGGAAAAAATCACATGTGGGAGGGCATGAACATAAGAAAATGAGAGAATTAGGAACAATAATGTTATCTATACAGAGAGACCTCTCAATTCAAGTGTGCAAATAGAGAATTCCTGAAAACATTTTATAGAACCATATATGAAAGTCTTAAGGCTATTTTTTTTTCTTTTTTTGCCTGTCATCGCTTGAGATTTTTAACTTAATTGAATTCAATAATTTCTCTTCATTTTAAAGTTAAACTTAAGCAAAATATCCAATTTGGCTTCCAAGATCCACCTAAACTTACTTTACAACCATTTCTTTTCATACAAAGACCTTCCAGCCAATTTTCTGTCCCCAGATTTTTTGGCCTGATTATTACTTCCACCATGGAGGTTTGCTACACAAATGGGTAGAACTTGAGTGCTGCAAAAGATAATTTATGATTCCCTGGCTGTGAAAGGAGAAAGAACAGATGGTTAACATCATCAGTACCATACAGGGTGTCAGCTGAGTGATATGTCAGATGTTCTTCCTCCTCAGTGGGTGATGGCTTCCTCTCAGTTGCTGCTCCTCAAATTTGAGCACCCTTCTGTTTCATACATGGTTCTATAAAATGTTTTGAGGAATTCTCTGATACTCTGACCATGGGCTAGTTCTTCACAAACTTTACCTTTTTGCCTAATGACAATGCTAAATCTAAGTGCTCGGACCTAATTTTAAAATACGTGTCTTTTTATTATAAGTAACTGTTGGATTTTGTCAAAAGCTTTTCCTGCATCTGTTGAGATGGTCATATGGCTTTTGTTCTTCAGTTTGTTAATAGGGTGTATCACACTGATTGATTTACATTTGTTGAAGAATCTTTGCATCCTTGGGATAAATCCACTTGTTCATGGTGTATGATCCTTTTAATGTATTCTTGGATCCAGTTTGCTTGTATCTTTTTGAGGATTTTTGTATCTTTGTTCACAGTGATATTGGCATGTAACTTTATTTTTTTTGCCATATAATTGTCTGCTTTTGGTATCAGGATGATGGTGGCCTCATAGAATGAAGTTGGCAGTGTTCCTTAATAAATAAATAAATAAAATACAATGTGTGTCATGTAAATGTGCATTTTGTAAATGCCTGGAAGAATATCTCCAGAAGGGAACTCACAAATTACTTAATGGTTGTACCAGAAAGAAAAGTTGAGTGGCTATGGGACAGAGGAAGGAAGAAGAATTTGTTTCATGAATATTCTATTTTACCTCATATATTTTTTTGCATTATGAGCATATATCATCTATTCAAGATATTTTAATTACATGAAGGAGGGAACTAGTATTCATGTTTTACAACAGGGGAAACTGAGTAAGTTATTTTCCTATTGGTACCCTCAAACTTGTATTCCTAGAAAAGCTGAAGAACTGACCGTTGAATCCTGACCTGTAACTCTAAAAAACTTGTTTTTATCCTGCTATAAAGTGATTTCACAAATTATTGTTTTTTTTAATGGATCACTCTGCACACTTTTGACTTCTGTTTAGGAGACATTCATGTATTTTCATCAATAATGTCTCCATTAGCATCATCATTAAGTTTGTGCTTGCCAGGAGTTGTGTTTGACAGGCTGTACAAAGCCCATTAAGCAGGCTAGATTACTGTGATCTCCACCCTCAGTGTGGAGTCATCGAGACATAAACATTAGCACAGTATATGAAGGCATCCACTAAGTGAAGCTGAGATGTCTAGTTTGCTGACTCAGATTTTTATCTTCTGCACCTATTAAAACAACTAATAATGACATTGCCTACTAATATTGATCACTTGTGTCTTGTGGGAATAAAACTTTCCTAAGGAACGCTTCCTAACCTAGCTAACCCCTGAGACTTCGTTTTTTTCTTTTTTCTTTTCATTTATTTTTATTAGTTGGAGGCTAATTACTTTACAGTATTGTAGTAGTTTTTGTCATACATTGACATGAATCAGCCATGGATTTACATGTATTCCCCATCCCTATCCCCCCTCCCACCTCCCTCTCCACCCGATCTCTCTGGCTCTTCCCAGTGCACCAGCCCCGAGCACTTGTCTCATGCATCCAGCTTGGGCTGGTGATCTGTTTCACCCTAGATAATATACATGTTTCGATGCTGTTCTCTCGAAACATCCCACCCTCGCCTTCTCCCACAGAGTCCAAAAGTCTGTTCTGTACATCTGTGTCTCTTTCTGTTTTGCATATAGGGTTATCGTTACCATCTTTCTAAATTCCATATATATGTGTTAGTATGCTGTAATGATCTTTATCTTTCTGGCTTACTTCACTCTGTATAATGGGCTCCAGTTTCATCCATCTCATTAGAACTGATTCAGATGAATTCTTTTTAACAGCTGAGTAATATTCCATGGTGTATATGTACCACAGCTTCCTTATCCATTTGTCTGCTGATGGGCATCTAGGTTGCTTCCATGTCCTGGCAATTATAAACAGTGCTGCAATGAACACCGGGGTGCACGTGTCTCTTTCAGATCTGGTTTCCTCGGTGTGTATGCCCAGCAGTGGGATTGCTGGGTCATATGGCAGTTCTATTTCCAGTTTTTTAAGAAATCTCCACACTGTTCTCCATAGCGGCTGTACTAGTTTGCATTCCCACCAACAGTGTAAGAGGGTTCCCTTTTCTCCACACCCTCTCCAGCAATTATTGCTTGTAGACTTTTGGATAGCAGCCATCCTGACTGGCGTGTAATGGTACCTCATTGTGGTTTTGATTTGCATTTCTCTGATGATGAGTGATGTTGAGCATCTTTTCATGTGTTTGTTAGCCATCTGTATGTCTTCTTTGGAGAAATGTCTGTTTAGTTCTTTGGCCCATTTTTTGATTGGGTCATTTATTTTTCTGGAATTAAGCTTCAGGAGTTGCTTGTATATTTTTGAGATTAATCCTTTGTCTGTTGCTTCGTTTGCTATTATTTTCTCCCAATCTGAGGGCTGTCTTTTCACCTTGCTTATAGTTCCCTTTGTTGTGCAAAAGCTTTTAAGTTTCATTAGGTCCCATTTGTTTAGTTTTGCTTTTATTTCCAATATTCTGGGAGGTGGGTCATAGAGGATCCTGCTCTGATTTATGTCGGAGAGTGTTTTGCCTATGTTCTCCTCTAGGAGTTTTATAGTTTCTGGTCTTACATTTAGATCTTTAATCAGGAAATGAACATTTGAAAATTCAAAAATGTGATTACAGGAGAAAGTTCAAGGTTCATGAAATGATTTTGCACCAAATAGCCATGCAGTCTGTTTTGCCCAGGAGCACATTATGAGATAAAGATTGGTTATTAAACTAAGTTTGAGGGATAGGTAGTGATTTATCTTCCCAAGAGCATTTGGGGCATTTTGTTGTTGTTTGTTTGTTTTAATCCACCTGTATGTATAAGATATTTAATCCAACTATACGGATAGGATATTTATCCGTGATACCGTGGAAAAATAGTAGACTGGGAGTTGGGCCCCCTGGGACTTAAATCTCTTCTCCCTTCACCTCAATTTCTCAGGTAGAAGAGAAGGAGATAGTGTTCTCTGTATGGTCTCTTCTATCCAAAGATGATAATATCATTATTATTATTATTATTTTTCAAATTACCGTAGCTAAAGCACATGTTTCTTGCCTGAGGCAGTCCTAACTAAAATTGTCTAACTGTTCGAGTTTTCTTTGGGATTTTATTTCCCTGTTCTGTGTGTCTCCTCCCTTTCCTTGGTTTCTCCTAAGTATACACAGCAAAGGCTTTTGGTATCAGCCAGCTACCATCTAGGACAGGAGAGTGCAGTAGGAAAAAACAGCATATTTTGAATCAGTCAGGACCTGGTTTTATTTCCTCATCTTTCATGTGTTGTGTGACCATACTATATGTCACTCAGCTTCATGAGCAGGATGGCAGAATGACCCAGATCATCTTGGTAATTTCTCCTCAGCTTTAAAAAGATTTATTCTAAACCCTACTGAAGTGGCAGTTTACAATGTTCCTTTCCGTGAACCCCTTACTCAAGTCTAGGTGGTTTTATAGAGTGCATGTTTTTCTCTCTTGATTTCAGTTTATATATCAAATAGCAAAGAAACGAAACCCATTGTACAGTTCCTTCACTGTGGCATGCCAACTTTCACTTTTTATCCCATGAATTCTGGTTTGTCGGGTTAGGGATCTGATTCACTGAAATACTCAGTGGGAGGGTAAACTTTTGCGTAGAACTTCCTACCTGGCCCTGTCAAATTACTCTGAGCACATGTGAGGAAAATCTGTTCTTGGTCAATAGGGTGAACCTCTCTCTAGCTTTGATTCCTATAAGAGGATAGTAAGGTAGACCAGCAATTTTGCAAAAAATTTTTGAGACCCACAGTAAGAAATATATTGTGACTTATTTACACACAAATATGAACACAGATGCAACATTTTACAAAGCAGTGAATATCCTTATTATATGCAGTGTTCATTATTTATATGTACATGTATGCTATTTTATTTAGTAGGCCACACAAATCCTGACCTACTAAACTGATTTCACAGCCCTCTAATGGGTCTTGACCTGCTGTTTTGAAAAACAGTCACAGCCAATTTACCGTTTAGTCAGGATGCCCTAGGGACTCAAAACTATCCTGGCTCAGCTCTTAGCAAAGAAGTAAATAGTACCCTTTAAATAATACACACTTGATTGAGTGTGTACAGTGAGGAACTTCTCAAATGGTAATACCCCATCATCCTCACACATGGGTAAATGGTGTCAGAATCCTGGAGTATCTTATTAGAGTTATCTCATTCTGCTCTGTGATACATGGTTTCAAGGTACTTCTTGTTTTAAGAATAACATATCATGTAACAGCAAGAAAGTTTTCTATCCTGAAAGAGCTTCATTGATTAAGGGGCTGAAGCACTCCAGGCATGCTGCTGCACGTCCCTGTGTTAAGGCAACTCCATGTGGAGACAAATAGCATTCACCCAGAGAGAAAATGACTGAAGCTCTGACAGACTAGCTGGGAGGGAATTGGGCAAATCATTTAACTACATTGCAGATTAGTATCCATTGGTAAAACAGTTGGAATAAGGTCTTCCACTAAAGTCCTTTGGCATACATTTTATCAACCTGAAGCCTTCAGTTGGCTTCTAGAAGCCAACCATATCTCTTTTCTCCCTCCCTCCATCCCTCTCCCCCACATTCAGATAAAATTGGTATATAACATTATAAAAGTTTTAGGTGTACATCATTAGGTTTGGTGACCATCTTTCACCATACCCTTGACCCCCTTCACCCACTATGCTGCTGCTGCTAAGTCGCTTCAGTGTGTCCGACTCTGTGCGACCCCATAGGTGGCAGCCCACCAGACTCCTCCATCCCTGGGACTCTCCAGGCAAGAACACTGGAGTGGGTTACCATTTCCTTCTCCAATGCATGAAAGGGAAAAGTGAAAGTAAAGTCACTCAGTCATGTCCGACTCTACGCGACCCCGTGAACTGTAGCCTACCGGGCTCCTCCATCCGTGGGATTTTCCAGGCAAGAGTACTGGAGTGGGTGCCATTGCCTTCTCCATTCACCCACTATGCTTACCTCCTAACTCCCTCTCTCTCTGGTTTGTTTTTTAGATTGCACATATAAGCACAATTATACAATTTTTGTCTTTCACTTTCTGACTTATTTAAGATAATCCCCTCTAGATTAATCCTTGTTCCAAGTGGCATGACTTTGTTATTTTTCACAGAGGAGTATCATTCCATTGTGTATGTGTAACAAAAAGTGTTACACATACACAATAAAAAGCCATTTATTGGTGAACATTTAGGTTGCTTACATATCTTGTCTATTCTAAATAATGATTAAATGAACACAGACAGGGGTGCATATATCTTTTCAAATTAGTGTTTTAAACTTTATTTGATATATACCCAGGAGTGAAATACATACCCAGGCTGGACTATATGATGGTTCTATTTTTAATTTTTTGAAGAACTTCTGAATTATTTTCTATAGTGGCTGCACCAATTTACATTCCTACCAACAATGTACCAATGTTCCCTTTTCTCTACATCTTCACCAGTGCTAGTTACTTCCAACATGGATACCTTTTATTTCTTTTTTTGCCTAATTGCTCTGGCTAGGACTTCCAAGATTATATTGAATAAAACTGAGTGGGCATTCTTGTCTTGTTCCTGACCTCAGAGGAGACAATTTCAGCTTTTCACTATTTATTATGATTGTTAACTGTGGGGCTGTATGTAGTCTGTATTACTTTCAGATAAGTTCCCTCTGCTCCCACTTTGTTGAGAGTTTTTTTTTTTTTTCTTTATTATGCATGGATGTTGAAATTTTGCCAAATGCTTTTTCTTTGCCTACTGAGTTGTTCATATGATTTTTATCCTTCTTCTTTGTTCATTAAGCATATTGGTCTGTACTTTTCTTTTTGTGTGGTGTCCTTTTATGGTTTGGATATGAGTAGAGCTGACCTCATAAAATGGAGTAAGTTTGTGTGAGAGGGCTTCAAGAGCAGAGCCTCAGTTTCCTGGAGCCAGCTGGCTCTACCAGACCAAAGTCCCAGTGGGGACTTGCCTCTCCAGTGCGGGTCCCCTGAGCTGGGGTGCTTGATGTGGGACTTGCACCCCTTACTCTTCAGGGAGCAGCTCCGTTTTTGTAATATCCTTCCTACTGGTCAGCACACAGGGGTGGGGGCCCTGGAAAGATTGTCTTTGTTGCTTTCACCTGTCTCAACATGGCTCCCCCTCCTTTTTTGTGGAAGTGCTGTTCTGTTAATACTAGTCTTGAGGTCTTAATTGGAGAGACTTGCTCTCTATATAGTTGTAGTTTTGGAGTTTCTGTGGGAGGAAGTGAGCTCAGGATAATCCGTCTTTAACATGAACCTGGTCACCAGCCATCTTTTGAGATCTCTCTTAAGCCAACATTCTCATCATTTTTGTACATGGAAGTTATTCTTTTGCCTCTTTTGTTAAGATTTTGGACAGAGGAAATCTTTTAAGGCAGATTAGTATTTGCAAAAATGAAGTAGAGAATTGAGGATACATATGATAATTTTCAAACTGTGGAAGCACAGTTATTCATGGAAAGTAGATTTGGGAGTCAAAATAGAGGTTTGTCAGCATTTTTCAAATACTCTCTGTCATTATCTGTCCCCTACTGGAAGACTTGATTTTGATTGCCCTGGATTTTGAAATTACTTTATTAAAAAACTTGACTTTTTAAGAAAAATTCCCACTGCCTTGAGACTATTTTCAAGATATATCATTGACCGACAGAAGCAAGTCACAGAATTTTAAGTGTAGACAACCAAATGTATGAAAGAAGAAATTATATATGCATGCATTTTTGTATATGTAGTATTCTAATGACATTGATTGAACTACATAAAAATACTTTAAGAGACAGAGGTATATCATATCTGGGGATAATTGACAAAAACTTTTATCTCTCTTTTGAAGTTTTCACAGTGATAATCTACTGTTGTGACTTGACTTTGAATTAAAAAAAGTCAATGGGAAAAGTGTATGACTCATTAATGAATGATGGGATAAACTGGCCTGCATTTAGGAAAGCAGGTTTAATTACTGCCTCACAGCATACAGAATGATAGATTCTTCTAGAGTAATAATTACTGAGTATTTATATTGTGCCAGTCACCTCACTCAGATTTTTTTTTACTATGTGCTCATTAATTTTCACAACCAAGAGGATATGTAGGGCAGATCATCCCACTCCATAAGAGTGAAGTTAAGAAAGGTTACATATGATAGAGCTGAATTTCCAGTGCACATGCTCCTTTCTCCTCATTCTTGCCTACTTCTGTCCTGGCTTGCATTTCTCTTAAGTACATATGAAAAATGTAAAACAATTTTGAATACAGTGCATCCTATTGATTTTTTAAATGACCTAGGAAAAATTCTTAAAACTTAGAAAAGCTAAAAAAGAGAAAAAGCTCATACCATTTTCCTCATATTGTAACCTTGCTGATGGAGAGCAATGTATTTCAAATCATCTGGGACTCAATGACAGAAGATGCTGATTACCACAGTCTCCAAGCGGGAGGTCTAAATTTGACTCTGAAGCCTTCAATCATGGTGTTATATGACATGAAGTCAGAATGCAAGGTCATACAGTGTTCTGCAAATAATCCTGTAATTAGATCTTCCAGGCTGTCTTAACTGCAACTGTTTACTCATGTGGTGATTTGTACCAGCTAGCATACCCGAATTACTTAGTTTTTTATTATAAAAGTAATGTGTGCCCAAAGTTAGGTGTTTTGGTAAGTATGATTACTGTCAACTTCCAAAGTAGAGGGACTTCGTTTTAAACGTCTGTCCCACTGGTTTAGAATCTAGGTGGGTGGAGACCAGACCCTGAGAGTTGTTTATCACTACCTTTACCACCAGGATTCTGGTAGTGGTTAAAAAAATTAAAGTGAAAATTTAGATGATGCTTTCTGCCTTGCTTTTTTTACCCTGGAAATATACTAATCTTACATCTATAAGAAATAGTTTAATTGCATCTGTAGTATTTTCATTGTGTCTAAGAAATTATTTAACCCTCATGTTAGGCAGTTAACACCAAAGACTAATGTCCTTTTTCTGCCTTGCCTGCTCATGACATAGTTAATACTTTCCCCTGAGTTTGGAGAATTGTGTATCTGTGAAGACAGATGAGAAGGTAATGAAAGTAGAACTATAGATCTGAAAATGGGATCAATCTTTACAAATCTTGCCCACTTGCCGTGTGACCTCAATGGTAATTTCTGCGAAAGTGAAATTTCTATTTTATTCACAATCCACCCCAACTTTACCTAGTGCATAGGAGTAAATTAAGCATTATTGACCTTGAAGAGGAAATTAGAAACCAGTTGTCCTGTGTGTGTGTTAGTTGCTCAATTGTGTCCAACTGTTTGCAACCCCATGGACTGTAGCCCACCAGATTCCTCTGTCCATGGGATTCTCCAGGCAAGAATAGTGGAGTGGGTTGCCATTTCCTTCTCCAATTGTGCCATACATTTCTTACCTAGAAGTAGATGTAGTTCTTCATTTGTGGTTGTTCAGTCACTCAGTTGTGTCTGACTGTGACCCCATGGACGGCAGCACACCAGGTTTCTCTGTCCATCACTATATCCTGGCGTTTACTCAGAGTCATGCCATCCAACCATCCCATCCTCTGTTGCCCCCTTCTTTTCCTGCCCACAGTCTTTCCCAACATCAGGTCTTTTCCATTGAGTCAGTTTTTCCCATCAAGTAGCCAAAGTGTTGGAGCTTCAGCATCAGTCCTTCCAATGAATATTCAGGGTTGATTTCATTTAGGATTGACTGATTTGATCTCCTTGCAATCCAAGGGACTCTCAAGAGTCTTTTCCAGTACCATAGTTTGAATGCATCAATTCTTCAACACTCAGCCTTCTTTATGGTCCAACTCTCAGATCCATACATGGCTATTGGAAAAACTATAGCTTTGACTATATGGATCTTTGCCAGCAAAGTGCTGTCTCTGCTCTTTAATACACTTATGTTTGTCAGTGTTTCTTCCAAGAAGCAGGCATCTTTTAATTTCATGGCTGTGGTCACCATCTGCAGTGATTTTGGAACCCAAGAAAATAAATTGTCACTGTTTCCATTGTTTCCCCATCTATTTGCCATGAAGTGATGGGACTGGATGCCATGATCTTTGTTTTCTGAATGTTGAGTTTTAAGCCAACTTTTTCACTCTCCTCTTTCACTTTCAAGAGGCACTTCAGTTCCTCTTCACTTTCTGCCTTTAGAGTGGTGTCATCTGGGTATTTGAGGTTATTGATGTTTCTCCTGGCAGTCTTGATTCCAGCTTGTGCTTCATGAGCCCGGCATTTCGCACAATGTACTCTGCATATATGTTTCCAAATTTCTAATGGAGAAATTGTTCCATGAGGTAACAAATGGGTGAATTCCTTTGAAAAGGAATGGAGCTTTGTCAAAACCCTTGTAAGCAGGCTTGGAGCCTTTTCTGGTAACCTCAACCCCATAGCCAAAGAAGCAGGCATTGCCATAGGATACTAGAGCTATGCCTCGAATATAAGAGAATCTCTCTGTTGCTACCATATCTTGCTTCCATTTTGAGTCCCCTCAACTCAGAGTTTATGACTCAGTTTCCTTTCTGAAGTCTGTCTCTCCTTCCCTCAGGCCTTTGACTCAATAAGGCATTTGCTCAGTTCTCCTAGCTCCGACATAAAGTTTAATTCTACTTCCTCCCCAACCTTTACCTCTTAAGAGTTTATGTCTGACAACAACCTGCCTGTAACTCCCTTCCTGTGCTTCATTACATCTGCACTCAGGCCAGGCTCCCACAAAATATAATAAATTGTTGTTAAACTGGGTCCTGCACCAAACCTGTAGGGATTATGTTTCAAACCTATTTGACAGTGTGGAGATAATTCACAGAGGATGATGTAAAGAATAGCATCAGTTCCACTGGGACTTTCTTGCAGTGCTGGTCCAGCAGCTCTCGATGTTGAAACCAGCCCACATGACAACTTGCGGACCCAGTGAAGCCCTGACTGACCTGGAGTTTGAGCATTGACCTCAGGGGTAGGACACAGTAGATTTATTTACCTCTGAAGACTTTCTGATGCCGCTTTGTATGCCATTGTTATATCTTTGCCACTCAATGTTCACACAAGTCCTAAAATAAGTTTAAGGCCCTGCCTTTTACCTTTTGCAGTCAAATGCCTTCACTTGGTTAAGGTTGAGAAACACAGTGATTAATCTTTCTTGGCATCAACTTTACTGAAATTTATTTTTTGACCTATTCTAATTACATGTGTCATAACTTAAATGTATAGTCTTTAAAGTGTTTCTTATTTCTTTGCTTCTCTATGAATGCCTTAGGGCTTCCCTAGTGGCTCAGTTGGTAAGAATCTACCTGCAGTGCAGGAGCCCTGGGTTCAGTCCCTGCTTTGGGAAGATCCCCTGAAGAAGGGAAATGGCAACCCACTCCAGTATTCTTGCCTGGAGAATCCCAGGGACACAGGAGCCCTGGTAGGTTACAGTCCATGGTGTCGCAAGGGCTGGATATGATTGAGTGATCAAACCACCATGAATGCCTTGCCTGAGCTTTGGTTTTATCATCTATAAAATGAGAATACAGACTATCACCAACATTTACAGAGGGTTTGCTATGCTGGGTCCTTGCTTAGCACTTTACAACAAAGTTATGGCAAAACTAAAAGATCTTGTCACATGAGGTCATTATTCCCCCTCCTGACTCTGAAGGGACAGAGAGGACATGGGCTAAGGTTCAGGATTTGGCTTACCTATTTAACAATATATCAAATCTCCTGACTCCTAGAGCAAAGATGTATGATCTTGGAATAGCAAAGGTGGATTTTTTTTTAAAGAGACAAGGGCGATAGGGAGAGGTGGGGAAGGCAGTGGTTATTTTCCATTTATAATTGTGTTTTTTCATTCCTTCCCTTATCTCTGTCCAAATACACAGTCCTATTTCTTCCATGTCCTCCAAACACAGCCCTTGTACAATAGTGAGCATCATTTGAGATCCCCACATAGCACACAGTTCTTTGCCTGCAACTCTGGTATCGATGGGGTAAAAGCACATAGTCCTCATATTTATTGAAATTATCCGGTTTTAATCTGAATGAGAAGCTAAAATTGACCAGACCTATTTGTTGACCTTTTTCTTCTTGAACACATATGAGCCTTCATTTCTCTTTTATTAAAGATGGAAATCTCTCCTCAGAGTAAGTCACATGCAACATTAACCTTGTAATCCTAGCTTAGAAAGTTTTCTCAGAGCTTTGAAGCTAAAGTGTGAATCAGCATACTGACTCTAGGCAAATCCACTCCAGAAAGCCATTTCCTTGTGAAAGTAGCATCGCATGTACAAAGAAGAAGATGTTGCTCACAATACTAATAGACTAAAATGACCAAGGGGTCCAAACCTCTCTTACTCTTGTTAGCATTCTGCAGTGAGCAGTACAGTAGTTCACAGTAAAATACGTTGCTCTATGGAGAACCCTTTGATAATGATTGTAAGGGTCCATAGTATATCTAGATATCTACAGAGATGTGGTGTGGGGTGAATAGTGTCTCCTCCAGAATTCATGTGTAGCAAGAATCTCAGGATGTGAAAACAGAAAATCTCTCCCAATAATCTCTCTCCTGTGACTTACAGGGACCTGAAGCTGTGCTTGTCTTTTCTCATTGATTCATGCGAGGGCTCTTCTGTCTGGGAGATGCTGGCTTTTGGAGCAAGCACAGTCCCAACAGGGCTTCATGTCTCCCCTTCCTGGAGCTTGTTTTTCAGAACTGTGAGTGTTGTCACCTTGGTTGGTTATGACTCTTCACACAGGTGCAGCAAGATATTTACAAGCAGTTGATATGAGGAATGGAGTTCCCTCTGTATTTAGAATCCCAGGGGGACTTGTGAAAGGATTCCTGAAATGCTAGTCTATATAGATGGGAGGAATTAATAGCTCAGTCCTTGCAATGTAAAAGTGAAAAAAAAAAAAAAAGCATTAAGATGATCTATAGTCATTTCACTCCAAAGTACAAGTGTCTTATTGCAATGAAATCCGCTCTTGTGATATCATAAATTTCCTTTGGAGGAAGCTGTGTTAGGTGACTTTGGATCCAGAAAGAGGCTCTTAAGGGAAGCCAAAACAGAGTTGTTGGCTCATCATTTGATATTAATGAAGTGTCAAGTTCATAAGCTACTGTACAGAAACTCTCCCACTGCAAACTTTTTCTATGATGACCTGGAAACACGAAGTACAACCCTAAAAGCAAGGGCATAAGGGAGGGATGTATCATATTTGTCTTCATCTAAACTAAAATATGAAGAAGTAGCTCCTAAGACGGTCTTCCAGTATGTGGGGGAGTGTTGAAGAAAGGGTTTCCATTTTAGACCAAAGACAGTGTGGGGCAGGATTTTCAGTTTCAGTGCATAGGATCCACGTTAGATTCCTCTTAGCAATTTAATGATAGGGTTTAATAGGGAGGAACAGCTGCAGAACTATGTTCTTTGGGCCTTTTTATATAGGGTACAAAGCCGTGAAACTTGGGTTGATAGAATGATAGTATGGAAACTTTAAGGAATTGGATAATAAAAAAACACGCTTACTGATGTGCTGTGGGAAGCTTATGATTCTGTATTATTTGGAATATGAGGTTTTTAATTGTCTTACTACAGTTAAGTTAATTGAAGCCTTGGGATACATATAAGTGAAAACTTTATCTGAAGATTATTTGCCATTGTATAAGATATATATGTATTGGTTTACCTATATTTGTATTTAATACATAATTATACATTGTAACATGAAGATAATGGAAAGTTGACTCTATTCTGATTTTCCTTTTTTCTTTTTGCTGCTTCTGTGTAGATTAGGTCAATCAGTTACCAACCCCAGGGAGACTGGAAGTGGATTCCAGTCTGAATTTTGTTTCCATGGTAACTCATTAGTGGCCATAGCTTGTTCTACTTTTTTTCCCTAGCTGTTAAACTGACTTAAATCTTCACTTTTATGTAGTGAAAAATAATTGACTATTTGTTGACATTATGCCAATTGCAAAGAATCTGAGAAATTAAATACTGATTTCCATAAGGAAAATATTAGAAATACTGGATTTATTGATGCTAGTCTTACCAGGGATGCCTGATTTAAAAACCAGGGATGCAACTGTCACTTACCAGAGAGTGCAAGAATACCCACATCTCATTTACTGCCAATCAGTGGTCTTCACAAAGTCCCTGGAAGAGAGAGGAACATAAAGTCTATAAACAGCCTGAAGTTTGTGATTTGAATTTGGTCCCCAGATCAATGCAGAAGACTGAAGAGGAGCCCCATTTGGAGCTTCACTTCTTTCCAAGCATCTTCAGACCAAACGGTGGACAGGCCTTCACAGTCTGCATCACAGACCTTGCCCCCAAACCCATGGGTCAGATCTTAGCACATTCCTGGGAGAAAAGGTAGAGTTGTTACCCTCACATTTTGTTAGGTAGACAAAGAGAGTTTGCCTTCAAGGCAAACTGAGGGGTAGCGGAGAGAGTCTCCATGAGAGATGATCAAGCCCTGGGCTGGTTTATCTTTCTGGTGATGAAGAACAGAAGTAAAAGAAAAGCTCTCACTACATGTGTGCTGCTATTTCAGTCTCTTGTGACTTTTCCAACTAGAGGAAAGAGACTGCCTGAACCCAAGAGTCTGGACTGTGCAAAATCAGTGTGAAGGGTGATAAGTAAGGGGCCTAGACGATTTTCCTTAGAAGCAAACGAAAATGAACACTCAACTCCACGTTTACCTTCTTCTACCTTACTATTGCTTCTCTGATAGCACAGTTGGTAAAGAACCCACTTGCAAAGCAGGAGACCCTGATTCAATTCCTGGGTTGGGAAGATTTATTGGAGAAGGGGTAGGCTACCCACTCCAATATTCTCGGGCTTCCCTTGTGGCTCAGCTGGTAAAGAATCCGCCTGCAATGCAGGAGACTTGGGTTCGATCCCTGAGTTGAGATGATCTCCTGGAGAAGGGAAAGGCTACCCACTCCAGTATTCTGGCCTGGAGAATTCCATGGACTCTATAGGCCATGGGGTTGCAAAGAGTCAGACACGACTGAGCAGCTTTCACTCCACAAATTGTTGTATCACTCACCATTGACAAACCAATAGGTCATCCTGAGGAGAGGCCTTCCTACTTCAGCTGTCATTGACTCAGAGACACCCTGAATGTTTAAGCCTGGTGGGACTTTTGAAATCATCAGGCCTGCTTATTTCCCAGTTGAGGGAGGGAAGCCAGCAGGAAGACCTGCTCAAGGTCACCAAGAAGTGACAAAGTTAGGAATCCAACTTGGGTGTCATTCCGAGATTCTGTCACCCATGTCTGCTTGTCCCTTGCTCTGTTTCTGTCATATCACCAGCTCTTCGTTGCTGTCACTTTTTTTTCCTCCATGTTCACTTGTTTCTCTTAATGTGACTGTTTTCTCTGCTCAGAGCCCAGCTTGGTTTAAGTTTTATGTTTTAACATCTCAGATTCTGTTTGAAAAAATATTTCCATATTATTATTGTTACTGAGTTTTATTCTTTAAGTGCATGAGGAAAATAAAAATCTGAGTTTCAGCCCAAGGAAGCTTGCGTAGTATGAGTTTATACAGTGAGTACAGCACCTTATTGGTGTGAAAAGGCAAAGAATATATTTAAGTGCTGGTCATCTTTGAGGAGAACGCCCACTTGATGCTTTATTGTCAGATCAGGTGTTTTCTCTAAGGCCTTCCTAACCCCATTTACAGAGCTGTCACCTCTCCTCTCTGTCCTCACAGCATTCTGCTGCGTTACAGCACTGGCCGCGTTGTTGTAATGATCTCTTTCCGTGGAAACTGGCCCGTGCCATTTGCAGCAGTGGTTTCTCACTATAGTGAGGATAAAGTAGATGCTCTTAACCATGCCATGCACAGCTCTCTGCCGTTGGCTGGCTGTCCACGTCTCCAGCTTAATTTAGTGCCGCCACCTTTCATATGGTGTTCTGGCCACACCGCCTGTTATTTCTATCATGGCTCTTTCTTCTTTCCATAGCACTTGTGTTAATTTCTACATATTTATTTCAATGATTATTGATGCTGAAGAAGGTGATTCTTGAAAGACCATACCCAACAAAATGGGTCAAGATGCTCTGTCTATGGCAACAGCAGAGATGCAAGGAGATTATGCAGAGGAGCTGGTGGGAGCCAGGTGGAATCCTTTCTGATGCCTTCTCTTGGCTCCATGAAGTATAAGAGCAAATGTTAAAGAGAGAACATGAGGCTAGGGGAGAATGATTGAATGTTTACTCAGATATAATGAAGTTTTTTTTATCCATAAAGTAAATGTAATAATAGGGCCTCACAGAACTTTTGTAAGAATTAAGAATAGATGGTATAGCCATAGACGCACAGAGTTAAATAACCATAGACCTGCAGTAATTACATATGCAACACATACAGATACTATCTATCCATAGACATGCAGATATTGCAAATCTATACACATATAAAGAAAAAAGAATAATTAAATGGATAAAATCTGGGTATATCCGTAAGTTTTTAGAGCACAATACACATATATAAGAGGGTGAGGGGCACAGTATTGCCTAGTGCTGTGTATGTTATGGGTTGAATTTATATGTTAGGAATCCTAATCCCCAGTACCTCAGAATGTGATCTTATTTGGAAGTACAGTCACTGGAGACATACATTAAGTTAGGATGAGGTCATAGTGGCGTAGAGTTGGGCCCTAACCCAATATAACTGGTGTCCTTATAAAAAGGGGGAATTTAGACACAGTCACTGAGATGGAAACAATGTCAGGTGAACCTAAGGGTAGATATTGGGGTGATGGATCACCTAAGAACCAAGGAATGCTAGTGATCTGCCCACAACCAACCCTACTGACACCTTGATTGTGGACTTTTAGCCTCCAGAACCATGAGACAGTAGGCTTCCTTTGTTTAAGCCACCCAGTTTGTTACACCTTGTTATGGTAGCCGTAGCTAACTGATAGACTATTGTTGAGAGCAGAGGCTTTGGAGAATGGCTGGCTTGATTTGAATCAAGGCTCTATCGCTTAGTAGTTATAGAACACTGAATAAGTCATTTATCTCTGTTCTCATCTGTGAAGTTGGGATAACGATAGCAAACATTTGGTAAGAGCTTACTCTGGGTGCTCTTGACGTGTATGTCATAGTATCTCACCTCATACTATGTCCTAGGCATTCATGTATTCTGTATGTTCTTTGCAGCCCTAGTATATTATGGCTGCAGATGTGGCAGTAGGGATGGGATTCAAACCAGACTCTCTGCTTTTAGAGCCCACCCTCTTAACCACTCCTGTTCCCTGCTTCTCTAGTGCCTCCCTCATAAGTGAGCTAGGAGGTGATGCTTTTGAAGTACTAAGAGCAGTGTCTGCCGTGTAGCAAGGAGCAATAAAAATGGAGCTATTTTACTATTTAAGGGGAATGAGGAAGAGATGTGACAGTTATGTGTATCAGGACAGACCTCCTACTAGTGAAAAATGGGAAGATAACTAGGCAGTGGTCATTGTCCATCTGAGGACAAATGGTTAAGATTGCATAATTTATCTTCAGCAATGCTTATGTTTTAGAAGGACTTGTAGTTCCTGTGCAAGCCTGGTGGCATGAGAAAGCAATTTCTTCCTTTTCTTTCTGGATATCATACTAAAGCAAGAAAGGTGAATGAGGGAAAAAACCTGATAAAACCTGTTTTCAGTGAAAGTAGGGGACAGCCAAGTGTGCTAACTCAGAAGTGCCTAGGGACTGCCAAGAACAGCTAGGTTTACCGCAGAAGCCACATGGAGTGAATGAACACAAACTTCATCAGGAGAGTAGGGTGGGGAGACAAGAAATCCAAAGTGAAATAGAACTGGGAGAGAAGAATATATATGCTGATTGTAATAGCTGAAAATGAAGGTCATGATCATTTTCATAGATGCTTACTACATTTGACAAACTGTTTATGAGGAGAATAGATAAATGCACTATTAATGTTACAAAGCTACATCTATTTCAAGTCTTAAGTGTAAGTAAGTTACTGTCAAGTTGCTCAGTCGTGCCCGACCATTTGCGACCCCATGGACTACAGCCTACCAGGCTCCTCTGTCCATGAGATTTTCTAGGCAAAGATACTGGAGTGGGTTGCCATTTCCATCTCCAAAACTGGCATCAAAGTCAGTGGGACAACACTAGACTCATTCCTGACTAAAGGAAGGAACAAAATCAGGAATCCACCTTTTGCCAGTATTGTTTAACATCTACTGGGTGAACAGTTAGACAAGAGAGAGATGTTAAAGGTTAATATATTTTAAAAAGAGGTGGTAAGGATGAATGTTATGGTATGTGAAGTGTATCTAAATATTGCTGTTTTTAATACAGGAATTGGTAAAACTCATACTCTTTTGTGGACAATATAGATAATATCATATGTCTGGAAAATAAGAGAGTAACTAAAAATATAAAACTATCAGAAGTTCCACTGGGTCCTAAACTATGCATTAATATGCAGATATCAATAGCTTTCATGTATATAACCAGTGAAGTTGCTCACTCATGTCCAACTCTGCGATCCCATGGACTGTAGCCTACCAGGCTCCTCCATCCATGGAGTTTTCCAGGCAAGGGTACTGGAGTGGGTTGCCATTTCCTTCTCCAGGAGATCTTCCCGACCCATGGATCGAACCCAGGCCTCCCGCATTGCAGGCAGACGCTTTACCATCTGAGCTACCAGAGAAACTCTTCATGTATATACACAGCAGGCAAAAGAGGCATTTCATAGTGGAGGCAGGATGGCTGCAATGCAAGAGGTGGACTATGCAATGCAGCTGGTAAAGCTGGGTAGTATTCCAGGAAAAAAAAAGATTGAAGCTCTTACACATATCTCAAGAAAAAATGATTTAAGTGAAAAGAAGAAATTACAAAACTACAGGAAGAAAACATGGAAGACCTCCATTATAACCTTGGGACAGAGAATCCTTTACTAAATATCTCTCAAAACCCAGAAGCTGTAAAATATTGGTGGTCAGCTATAGGCATAAATTAAAAAAAAAAAAAAAAAAACTTTTACATAGCAAGAATCAACATAAGCAAAGTGTAAATATGAAAAAGGTTATAATTCATTTATAAAGGCTAATTAATGCTTAGTTATCTGCCACTTACCTAAGAGCAAGAGTTATATCAATGACTAAAACTGACAAAAATCTCTACTTTCTCATACCTTATTTTCTAGTTAATTTATCATTGTGCCTTCCTCATGTATGGAGAATGTTAGAAATTAAGAATAAGACTACCAACCTAATAGAAAAATGAGAAAAAAAATACTAATAGTAGTTCATGCAAAGAAAATTCAAATCTCTTAACTATTAATAATAAAGCAAATTAAAATATACTGACTTCATTTATATATAGAGAGAATTAAAACTACATTTATATGCCATTTTTCATTTATCAGTCTGATAATATCTAGAAGCTTAACACAGTTTTCTGGGAAGGCTGTGGAGAACAAGCTTACTCACTGTCTGGGAGTCTAAATTAATACAGTCTCAATGGAACACAATTTGGAATATCTATCAAAACCACAAAAGCAAATAGCTTTTTAACTAAGAGGTTTGTTTTTATTAATGGAAACTTAGACTCCTGTTTTTACAGGTGATAAATGCCATATAGTACTAGCTATTGAAGCACTCTGACAGCAAAGGTTAGAATCAATCCAAGTGTCCGTCACCTTGGGGTTAAATGGGGGTACCTCTATCCCAGGGGTCAGAAAATAATAGCCCACAGGCCAGGCCCAGCTCCATGGCTGTGTCTATATGGCCCACAAGCTAGCAAAGGCTCTTACATGTTAAGTGCTTTAAAAAGGCAGAAGGAGGATGTTTTGTAACACATGAAAACTATATGGAATTCTAATTTCAGTGTTGATAAAGTTTTATTGGAACACAGCCATATAAGTCAGTTTGCATGTTACCTACTCTTGCTCTCAGGAGCTGACACTGTGACAGAGACCATATGTGCCTCTCTCATTGCTTACCTCTGTTGGTTGACTCACTATAAATTGTAGTGAGTCAGTTAGAATTTGACAGTGTTTCAAGTGCCATACAACTAACATGTAAAATTTTATGACCCAAATGTAATGATAAACTTAATAGATCTCCACTTGTGCAAGTGAAAATTTTATTTGGAGATAATACATATTCAGGACCAAAGACTACTGGAGAAAATAGAGGCAGAAAAATAATTCTTTACCACTTAATTATTTTCTCAAATAACAAAATGCAAAGGATAAAGTATCACTTTTACAAACTGTTGATTTTTAGACTGTCATTTCAGAGGTATGTAACATGCTTACTAGAGAATGAGGAACTCACTGGAGATTTTCAGTTGATTGGATGGAGACTTCTCGACACATTAATGTATGCAGGGACTAACTCTTGGAATTCAGACACTCTAATGGCATTTTTTCACAGTGCTCAGTCTTAGGGAATACGTTATATTTGTTGCAAAACAAAGATTTTTCCATTTCTGCCAAATTAAAAATGAGCTCCTATACCTGTTATCATGGCATTTTTATTGAACTTCTTAGCCTTTTTCAACATTTGTTACTTTATTTTTACTCTGTGTTTTTCATGGAACCACTCCTAATCTCTCCTGAGTCATATAGTATCTGCCTTTCAGGTGTAACTCAATTAACATTCGGCTAATTTATCAGTGGATTGGATAATTGTTAAACAATTTTGATCAGAAATCCCCCCCCCCCCCGCCCCCGCCCGTCCTCTCTCACCTAAGCAAGGCAGTCAGCACTATTTATTGGCCTGAACACATCAGTTTCTCTATGTGCTTGCTCTTAAGAGGATTTAATACTCTGATAGGGGAAAAAAAATAAAATTTGAACAGGATACTTAATGAATCAAAACATGCTCAGATTAAATGATTAGCAATTCCCAGTTAATTACTAGGAAGGAAAATAATTTTAGTTCAGCTTTTACGTGGGTTACTGGAGTGAATGTTAAGAAGGACCCTTTCAATCACTTTTCCATTAAAATAAAACAGGCACACTGAGAGATGTAATTCTCTTTTTTCTACCCTTTCCAAATTATATCATTTAAATTGTGTTCAATGTCTCAGTTGCTTATACAAACAACTATGTGTATTGTAATTGACTTGTGAGACAAAAGCTTAACTTATGCGTGTGGTGAGAAATGTTGGGGATTTCTAAGTAAATATTCAGGTTAAAATTTATAGACATCTTGATATCCTGGTTATATTGCCTTAGCTGAGAGTACTTCAGGACTTATAATGGACTTTGGTCATTCTGAAGGGGTCTTTAAGAATCTGCCTGCTCTGTAGGTAGGGTATCCTACCAGGATAATCACAACTCAGCACTATAGTTCAGTTTTTAGAATAGCAAAGACATTTTATTAAACCTAGGTATGAGGCAAGTGAACAAAATCTCTTAATCTATTTTTTAAAAATCTTACTGTGCAGTTATTTCATAGTAAATGTTTAAAGAATAAAATGGGGAAAAAAGGTAAAGATAGATGAAATAAATGCTTTCTTATTGAAATTAAGGTAATTGTAGGAGAGAAATTCTCAGAACCCTACATTAGGCCAGCCTCAAACATGAATCAGAAGTTGTTCTTCTATCACGGAGTGTAGAGATCTATGACACCCCAAACCCCAGTGTTAGAATATTACCTTTTAATGAAGCTTTCTCACTGCCAGCCATACTCTTCAGAGTATTAACGTTATTCCTAGGAGAAAGAATACTTAAAATTTTCCTTGTCAAAATGGGTAAGTTAGGAACTCTGGCCATATAGGTGGAAAGACCTGAAAAGAGAAGAAAGGGGAGTGGGGAACATTGGCAGAGAATTCCCTTCTTTGTAGCTTTGATGACATTCAGGTATATTCTTAGGTCCCTTTCTTTAAGTCCACCAGCAAGGTTAAGTGATATGAGTTAGTATGTAGTATCTCCTTTTAGAGTGGTTCTCAAACTGTATCATGCAACAGAATCATCAGGAAGGCCTCTTACTTATAAAGCTCCAGTCCAGAATTTTCAGTGAAGCAGGTTGGGGGTGAGACTCAAGAATCTGAGAATTTCCCAGTGATTCTGCTGCTCATGGTTCAGAGGAGAACAACTGCCAAGTTGGCGACTGACATGCATTTAGGGGAAAAGCAGAAGGATACACATTCCACTGAAAAAGGTAAGGATTGTTGCTAATATCACATAAGCCGTCAGAATTTTTTATTGCATGAAGGTTAAATTGAAATAAAATGGGAACGTTGTGTTTGAGAGAATATTACGAACTTACAGAAAATGTTTATGCTTCACAAGGAGGAGAGTGATGGTCCTCATTTTTTGTGCCCATTTCATTGACTAATAGCAAAAGGACTTTCTATATTCCTGCCAGTATGTACTATCAAAACATGGTCTTTGCTCATTTTACTATTCCATTTTCAATCTGTGGATGAAAAGATCAAGGTTAATAATAAACTAATGGCCATGATCTATTAAAGAATTCTCCACCTAGTAATAGACCTTAGCTTGGCTACTCAACTCTGTCTACTGTATCGCCTTAAATGAATGGAACATCAGAGTGGCTTCACGAAGAGGTGAAACTCAAATTTTGAGATACTAATCTAGTGACTGATTCTCAGAGTTTGTGTGAATCAGAATTACCTAGAGCAATAAGAAGAATTATAGAGCTGATTGAATTAGTATGGGGCCTGAATATCTCGCTTTTTACAGATTTCCTCAGATGAATGTATAGAAAAGAGTTGAGACCCTCTGGTCGGGAGCTATGCTTCTTAAACTATTATAATGAAGAACCAGATTTTTTTTTTTTTTTAATTAAACATCATGGACCAATACTGTTGTAAAATACAGTAAAATCAATGAGTAAAAATGAAATTTAAAAGCCAATACAAAACATAGACACTAGGGAATAATAGATTAAGATCCTACCTGAGAGTTCCTGCCACAGAAAACAATTATAAAATATAGAAGCATTGAGAAGTGAACAGATGCAAACAGGTCCTGGTGGAGAGTAGGTGGTAGAAGGAGGGAAAGTAGGGAGTGACCTAAAGTGAGTCCTCCACTTTTGTAGCTTTCCCCTTGTGCTGGAGATAGTTGGATTTTCATGGTTCTTGTTGTGGTGGAGGTTACATGACTATTCAACTTCAAAAATTCATCAATCTACACTTAAAATTAATGTATATATTATTGTATGTAAATTATCCTTCAGTAAAACTATTAAAATCCATACAATAAAGTAGACTTTAAAAATGAAGCATTATATTCCAAGGAAGTTACAAAATGATGAAGAAATTAGTTTTTCAGAAAACAAATCGGTTTTTGTTATATTTATCTGCAAAATTGAAAATAGAATAAAATATCAACATAAGAAGGTATCTCATCCAACATCCTGGTTTTCACAGTTGAGGTGTCCAAACATTGGAATCCTTACAAATTGATCAGTGTTGTGATGAGAAATAATGTAATATTTGGCTTAGTTCTGAGGATTTTTCAGAACTGATGAAAATAGGTAAATAAAATATTCATAGTTCATTGTTAGTGTCAACTAAATTAGTAATAAAAGCCTCAATATTTTATTTTTATATTCAGGAAGAATACATTTACATATTCATAAACGTCTCTAAACACTTGTTTTTGTTTATCTCACTGAGGACTAATAACACACAAACCTACCCAGGTTTCTGGACCCCATTGTGAGTAACACTGGTCTAGAGAACTGGAGTCAACCAGTTGGCCCAGACAGTAACCAAGGGTGAATTAACAGCATCTGTTTTGGTGCATTGCAAGTAATTCACTGAAATTGGCCAGTATCCAATGCTACAAAATTAAGGCTACCTAATAATTTTTGTGATGCATTCTGTTACTCATTTGAGTACATATTTGTTTCCATTAATAAACTGTAAATTGCTTGCAGGAGGCCCATTACCTATTCAACTCTCTCCCTTGAAGAATCTAGCACAGTCTTATAAATAGTAGCCACTCAGTATAATATTTGTAGAACTTAATGTTTGTTGAAAGAACACCAGCTGTGTTTTAGATCTTTATACCATCACTGATGAAACTGACTTACACTTAAAGCAAAGTGATATTTTCAACATGACAAGATTTTGATGGAGACAGACCAAAACAGTCATAGTTTTGACATTAATTATCAAAGAGAATAGCAAAGAAAGAAACCTTATTTGATAATACCTGTGAACTGTGATGTTATGAGACAGTGAAATGTAAAATTGAACACTGTTGGGCTATTGCTAGAGTATATTTGACTGAGTATCATGGATAAGAAACCAAGGCTGTGTCAAACAATAGCCTATAAAAGTAAGTTATGTAACTCTTTAACAAAGTAGTAAATTCTTGCCAGCAAACCAGATATTTTGCTGCTTGGAGCATGTCCATACATCAACTTGCTCTTTTATTCAGAAGATATACTTCAGAAATATACACCAAGAAAATCAATAAAGAATATAATTCAGATAGTGCTAAATCAAATGTGAAAATTGAAGGAACACTCAAGTCTGGAAATTCACACTTTGGGAGCTGTCTTATAACCAAGGATGTCCTTTACGTAATATGTAATGATAATGTTGATTATGTTATTGTATTTAAAGCAAGATTAGTAATCTCTGACGATATTATTTTATTGATTAATACCATTTTATTTATTCTATTTGGCATCAGAAGGCAATCTTAAGGACTGTGACTAAGATGGAATTGTTAATTGTGCAAGTGCCCTAAAACCAGCTGGCATGGGTTTCAGGAAAAATCGGACAATCCGGGAAGAGAATGAGAGGTAGTCTGTCACGGGGAGGTGTGGTGATGCTGGAGAAGGAGGAGAGTCATGTAAAGGCAAGCAAAGAAAACTGGAGTGACACTGACAGAGGACCTCAGAACAGTAGCCCTGCCTTATTTAAAGACCTAGGGTTAGATATATGTTTCATTCCTTCAATTCTTGGTTCAGATCTCAGCTTTACCCCCTGGGAAAATCTCATAATGCCTCTGTGCCTTAGCTTTATTAATATCTATAAAATATACCTTTTTAATGTGAGAGGTAAATAACATTTAAAAGATTTTAAAGAATGATTTTAAAAATGTCTGACTCATGATAAACGTCTACTGAATGTTGACTTCTTTTACGAGTGATGTTTACTTGTTTGCTTTAATTTAATTTTGTTGTGACTGAGCGCATAGTATACACTAGGCATATTCATTCAACAAATAAAATGAATAATCATGTCCTTTAAATTTTTGGCAAGTTGTATAAAGCAAACAACTGCTGGGAGAGAAGACGATTGGCATAAAGAACAGACTCCTCTCTCAGGTATAAATGGGGGAAAACTATAGGGAAGAAATGGATGTTTAGATATTTAATTTAAAAATAACAGAGACTTTTGTGGGAGGGAAGAGGCATTGTTCGATAGAAGTGTTAACTTAGAACCAGAAAAAATTAAGGCAACAGGATGCCTTAAGAATCATCTCATTTGGAAGTATTTAAGCAGTGTTTACGGAGAAGGCAATGGCACCCCACTCCAATGCTCTTGCCTGGAAAATCCCATGGACGGAGGAGCCTGGTAGGCTGCGGTCCATGGGGTCGCTAAGAGTCGGACACGACTGAGTGACTTCACTTTCACTTTTCACTTTAACACATTGGAGAAGGAAATGGCAACCCACTCCAGTGTTCTTGCCTGGAGAATCCCAGGGACAGGGGAGCCTGGTGGGCTGCCATCCATGGGGTCGCACAGAGTCGGACACGACTGAAGTGACGTAGCAGCAGCAGCAGCAAGCAGTATTTAAGCACTGTGGAGGCAAAATGGGTCAGGTGTCTCAGAAGGGATTCTGGCACTGAGTCAAAGATCCTGTTCTCTTTCTTGCATCTTTGATAATCTTGGAGTCTGTGTTCTCCTTGTCCTTCATTTATCTTCTACCTTTTTAACTATACCTCTTTGAATTATTTTTTGTAGGTTTTGTAGTGAATATGTGTGTGTATGTATACTTGCACCATCAACTCAGATCTAATATTGTATCACTTTACATGAAATGAAAATGATAGCCCTATTTACCCATTTCGCCTCCTTCCTTTTCTCTATTTGCCATATGTATTTTTTTCATCTAGATATCGTCACATTTAAAATCCCAAACTACAATTTCATGATTTTTTTAATTAGAAAAGATAAAGATAGTCTGTATATTTACCCACTTATTTAACATTTAGGTGCTGTTGGTTCATTTCTTAAGCTCCAAAGAACATTTGTCTTCAGCCTAAAGAAGTTATTCTGTACCTAGCAAAAATATTCTACAACTGAAAAAGCAAGATCTATTTTCATTTAGTTAAAAATCTTTTGCTTTTTCAGTTGTAGAATACTTTTGCTAGGTACAGAATTTTGATTAGATAGTTTTTGTTTTTCTTTTCCTTCTAGCACTTGAAAAATGTCATTCTACTATCTTCTGGATTTCATTTTTCTGATAAAACGTCATTAGTAAGTGATGTTGTTGTTCTACATGTAATCTGTTGTTTCCTCTGGGTGGTGTGAGGTTTTGAAATGTTTAGATTTCAGCAATTTGATTAAGATGTGCCTCCGTGTGGTTTTCTTTGTATGTATCCCTCTTAGTAGTTGCAGTGCTTCTTAAATCTGTAAATTTATGTCTTCAACCAAATTTTAGACAAAAATTTGCCTTTATTTTCAAGTATTTTTTGTATCCCCTTTATAACTTCTCTTTAGGAATCCAATTACCTTTATGTTAGACCATTTTATTTTGTCCCATAGCTTTCTGGGGCTATGTTTGTTTTTTTGTTTTTTTTTTCAGCCCTTTGCCCTTGCTCTTTTCTTGTGATTAAATGCTCTCTATATATGTTTAAGGGCACCTATTCCTATCTCTCTCCAATCTGCTATTTAACCTAACTGAATTAACTCTTTATTTTAATGGATTCAAAATACATTTAGTTCTTTTGTATACCTGCTATTTCTCTGCTGAGATTCCTTATTTGTTTATTTACTAAGTCCATATTTTCCTTTATTTCCTTATGTAACCTTAAGCATAGTTACATTAGCTATCTCTTTACTTATTTATTTTTCATTGGAGGGTAATTGCACTACAGTGTTGTATTGATTTCTGTCTAAAACAACATGGATTTGCCATAAGTATACATATATTCCTTCCCTCTTGAACCCCTCTTTCAACCCTGCCACCAATCCCACACCTCTGAGTCATCACAGAGCACCAGTCTGAGCTCCCTGTATTACATAGCAACTTCCAACTAGCTATCTGTTTTACATATAGTAATGTATTTATTTCAGTGCTACTGTTTAGCTACCTTTTAAATAACTTGCTCATTTTAAATAGTAAAAACATATATTTGCACATATTTTTAAATTTTATTCATATGAAAATATATAAAAGTAGAAGTACAAAGTAGATTTTATACTATTTTGCTTGGTTTATCCCTTTTAAATATTTACATGATATGTGGCCTTCCTTTTTTCTGAGACCTTGAATAAAGGGATTATAGAACATAAGGTTGAAGGCATTAACCAAATTATAGATTAGTGAAGTTTTAGGTTATTTGAGATTCAAATATTATATTAAGAATATATTGACTTATGCAAATATTGGAGCTGTGTTGTACTGTATTTTGTAAAGAATGATTTAGTAGGAAGTGTGAATGAAAGATATGAGGAAGATAGGATTAGAGAAGGAACACAGGAAAAACACAGTGTGAAATAGTAAAGGATCTGAGTGGTGACAGTGTAAATGTGAATTTTAGAAAGAAGAACAAGAAAATGCATTTAAGGAAGAACTTATGTATGTTCCTGAGAAATATGTTATGGAACTTGGACAGTCTGGGCTGGAGATATTATCATTAAATGAGAAAAGTAGTTTTTATCAAATTGCTACCATGTTGTAAAGGTATCAGTTCAGTTGCTCAGTTGTGTCCGACTCTTTGCCACCCCGTGGACTGCAGCACACCAGGCTTCCCTGTCCATCACCAACTCCTGGGGCCTATTCAAACTCATGTACATTGAGTCAGTGACGATATCCAACCCTCTTATCTTCTGTCGTCCCTTCTCCTTCCACCTTTAATATTTCACAGCATCAGGGTCTTTTCCAGTGAGTTGGTTCTTCACATCAGGTTAACAAAGTATTGGAGTTTCAGCTTGAGCATCAGTCTTTCCAATGAATATTCAGGACTGATTTCCTTTAGGATGGACTGGTTGGATCTCCTTGCAATCCGAGAGACTCTCAAGAGTCTTCTCCAACACCACAGGTCAAAAGCATCAATTCTTTGGTGCTCAGCTTTCTTTATAGTCCAACTCTCACATCCATACATGACTACTGCAAAAACTATAGCCTTGACTAGACAGACCTTTCTTGGTAAAGTAATGTCTCTGCTTTTTAATATGCTGTCTAGGGTGGCCATACTTTTTCTTCCAAGGAACAAACGTCTTTTAATTTCATGGCTGCAGTCACCATCTGCAGTGAATTTGGAGCCCAAGAAAGTAAAGTCTCTCACTGTTTCCATTGTTGACCCATCTATTTGCCATGATGTGATGGGACCAGATGCCATGAGCTTAGTTTTCTGAATGTTGGGTTTTAAGCCAACTTTTTCACTCTCCTCTTTCACTTTCATCAACAGTCTCTTTAGTTCTTCTTCACTTTCTGCCATAAGGGTGGTGTCATCTGCGTATCTGAGAATATTGATATCTCTCCCGGCAATCTTGATTCCAGCTCGTGCTTCCTCCAGCCCAGCGTTTCTCATGTTGTACTCTGTATATAAGTTAAATAAGCAGAGTGACAATATACAGCCTTGATGTACTCCTTTTCCTATTTGGAAGCAGTCTGTTGTTCCATGTCCAGTTCTAACTGTTGCTTCCTGATCTGCATACAGATTTCTCAAGAGGCAGGGCAGGTGGTCTGGTATTCCCATTTCTTTCAGAATTTTCCACAGTTTGTTGTGATCCACACAGTCAAAGGTTTTGGCAGTCAATAAAGCAGAAGTAGATGTTTTTCTGCAACTTCCTTGTTTTTTCGATGATCCAGCGGATGTTGGCAGTTTGATTTCTGGTTCCTCTGTCTTTTCTAAATGCAGCTTGAACATCTGGAAGTTCACAGTTCATGTACTGTTGAAGCCTGACTTGGAGAATTTTGAGCATTACTTTGCTAGCGTGTGAGTTGAGTTCAATTTGACAGTAGTTTGAGCATTCTTTGGGATTGGAATGAAAACTGACCTTTTCCAGTCCTGGAAAAGACACTGCTGAGTTTTCCAAATTTGCTGGCATGTTGAATGAAGCACTTTCACAGTATCATCTTTTAGGATTTGAAATAGCTCAACTGGAATTCCATCACCTCCACTAGCTTCATTCATAGTGATGCTTCCTAAGGCCCACTTGACTTCACATTCCAGGATGTCCCAGGTGGTTACTGGTAATGAATCTGCCTGTCAATGCAGGAGACAGGGTTTGATCCCTAGGTGGGGAAGATCCCCTGAAAGAGGAAATGTCAACTCACTTGAGTATTCTTGCCTGGATAAGCCCATGGACAGAGGAACCTGCTGGGGTGCAAGGAGGCAGACGTGACTGAGCAACTGAGCATGAGTGCATGTTCCTTCTATGCCCACTTTCTGAGGAGATTTTTCTTTTTAATCATAAATGGACTTGGGATATGTTTTTATTCTCAGAAAAAAAAAAAACAAATTTATTAGTTTAACATTTCCATTGATTGGATGTGAAATGTTATCAAAAGCTTTTTCTGCATTTATTGAGATGATCATGTTTTTAATTCTTCAATGTGTTAGTGCAGTGTGTCACATTTATTGATTTGCAGATGTTGGAAAATCCTTGAATCCTGGAATAAATTCCACTTGATCATAGTGTATGATCCTTTAATGTATTGTTGGAATTACTTTTCTCTCTAGGTGAACATACCACAGGCCATGATATGGGCTTGTAATTTTCTTCTTTGTGTGATATCTTTGTGTGGTTTTGGTACTAGGGTAATGGTGGCGTCATGGAATGAGTTTTTATTTCCTTTGCATAGTACCTAGAAGTGGTATTGGTTGATCGTATGGTGGTTCTATTTTTAATTTTTTGAAAAACGCCCTTAGTGTTTTCTGTAATGGCTGTACAATTTGCATTTCTACCAAGAGTGCACAAATGTTCCATTTTCTCCATATCCTTACCAACACTTGTGATTTCTTGTCTTTTTGATCAAATCATTCTAACAGACAAAAGTGAAAGTGGCTCAGTCATTCCCACTCTTTGCAACCCCATGGTCTATAGAGTCCATGGAATTCTCCAGGCCAGAATACTGGAGTGGGTAGCCTTTCCCTTCTCCAGGGGATCTCTCCAACCCAGGGATCGAACCTGGGTCTCCTGCATTGCAGGTGGATTCTTTACCATCTGAGCCACAAGGGAAGCCCTCTAATGGATGAGGTGATATCTGTTTTTTATTTTTTTGCATTTTCATAATGATTAGTGACATTGAGCACATTTTTATGTATCTGTCAGCTATTTGAATATTTTATTTGGAAAAATAGCTGTTCAGGTCCTTTGCTCATTTTTTAAATTGGATTATTTGTACGTGTGTGTGTGTGTGTGTGTGTGTGTGTGTGTGTGCCTGCTCTTGAGTTGTATCTTTTCCCTGTATGTTTTGTATATTAACCCAGGAGAAGTTAGGTGGTTTGCAGATACTTTTCCATTCTGTAGGGAAAATATTTTTTCCCTATTCTGGCTTTTCATCTTGTTGATTATTTATTTTACTGTGCAGAGGCTTTTTAATTTGAGATATTTTCAAGTTGTTTTTGTTTCTGTTATTTGCACTTTTGGTATTAGTTATTTTTAAATGGTTTCCTGCTAATTGGATATTTCAAGCTCAGCCTAAATTAATTTCCTTTTCTCTTGATTATGTGCCATGTTTTCTTGTTTCTGTGAATATGTAAATTTTGTATTTTATATTTGATTTTGTCAATGATGGAGAAGCTCTGTACTCTATTATATTCTGATGAATATTGAAAACAAAATTAGCAGTCAACTTGACTAAACCGCTATCTCTTTTGTAATTTTAGTAGCTGGAATCTCTGTGCAGCTCTTTTGGCTTAGTTGGGTTCCTTGGAGTCTGATCTTTTCATGGAGTCAGCTGGAGACTTGGGCAGAGTTTATGCCCAGAATATGCAATTTTCCCTCTCTGACTATATTTCCTTAGTAGCATTCTCACTAACTTGTGGTATCTCTAACTTTATCCTTGGGTCTTCTCGACAGTAAAACTGCAGGTTTATATCTGAGTTGTAGTACCTCACATGGTGTTAGCTAGGGCCTGTTCTCTGATAGGAAAAATAGATTAATAAAAACAGAATCCTTCCTGTGTCGTTACCTTCTTCCAAGTTTATATTCCTTCCTGTTCCCCCTCCCCCCACCCTGCCCTCCTTCTCCAGCAGTTTGTCTACACTTTGTTGTTCTCCAATGCCTTCAGGTAGTTTTACTCAGAATTTATAGTTTTTCTCTGTAGTCTAATATAAACTACACCACTGTAACTGGAAGCAAAATTCTCTCAATATACTTGAAAGGATGAGGGTAACATTGCTTTATAGTATTGGTTTTCATTAATCCAGAAATCTGTGATTGAAACAAGATTTCCCTCATTATATTGTCACGGGGGTTACTCAGAATAGAATAAATATGGATCCATAATCCAGACTGATCAACGTTAAAATGAGAGGGCAAAGCATATGTAATGATACTGCATCTCACACTAATTCTGCCACTTTCCAAATCTGTGATTTGCTTTCATGATATCGACTATATTTTTACATAAGATAATTACAGCCAAAGTATTATAATGAAAGTGATACATAATGTGGCACTACCATAAAGTTCAGCAACCAAGAACAATATGAAATAGTTTAGCATCGACTACTCTGCTTTTATTAAGAAAATGCATCTTCCTTTATGATTTTTTTTTTTTTTTAGCTTAAAATGGCATCCTACGAAAATAAATAAAGCTCAAAAATACTTATTGGTTTCCTTAGGAACATAATGATAGTATAGAAATTTACCTAAATAAGTGTAGGGACTCAGAACGTAATTTTTATAATTACCTGATTAATTAGTAATTCTTACCATTAAAACATAGCAGGACAGCTCCCAAGCTACATTTAATTTAGAGGTGGCCGTTTTGTGGAAAATTGAATCAGCCTCTTTCTGTCACCTGTTTACAATGATGATAGCTGAAATTTGGAAATAGTGCAAGAATGAAAAATATCTTATGTTACAAACGTCTCCTGAATCTACCTAACTCGGGGGCGAGAGGTGGGTTTAGCAGTCATCGTATCTTTCCTTCATTTTTAAAAAATACCGTAATGCATAAACCTAGAACAAAGTCCATGACAAATGCTTTTCTTCTATAGTCTATTTGACTCCATAAATGTATTTTGGAATGTGGTAGAAAATAGGAAAATAAATACATGTTTCTGCTCTAAAGTAAATGGTGATAAGTGGTCCCACTGCACTAATAAAACAAATGGGACTGTGACAATAGGGGAATTAGAGCTATTCCTTTTATTTTAAACAAATGCCATTTGAGAGAAAGCGAAAGGGTTTGCTTTTCTCCCTTGTTTTTCTTCTCAGTGTGATTTGCTATGTCCTTAGGACTGATTATTTCAAAACTGCACAAATAGATTTGTAATAAGAATGTCATTACAAAAAAAAAAAAAAAAAAACAACATTGCAATCTGGACAATTTTTGGCCTCTAGGTCATCTCCATTCTGACTAGATTAATGACTTCATATTGATTTTTGTGTATGTGTTGCTGTATTTAAAACATGATAATCTGCTGTTACATTGATCATCTTTCTTCATTAAAAATGTGAAATTACTTTCCAGACAAGTTATAGAAGTAGAGAGATGTTTTCAGTATCTTCATGTAAATGCTAGAATCTTAAAGACTGTACTAAATGAGATTTAGAATTTCCCACAAGGACATGTTTGTTGTTGCTTTTTTTTTGTTTGTTTATTTGTAAAGCCGCCAAACTAAATACTTTTATCAAAACTCTTTGGGGGAATCCATCTTCATGATAGCTACGCCTTAGGAAAAGATACTGAAAATCAAATGAACAGGCTTTTCTTGGGGCGCAGTCACCAACTTATGCAATGAAAATATTTAATTAAATGATATGCTTACCGTTTCATGTTTAGTTAAATGGTGGTAAAACATCCAGGAGCAAGCCATAAGCAGTGTGTCATGTGGTTAGAGGTGTACACTCTGAATTACGTTTGTTCAGTCCTGGTTTCATCACTAACTTAATGGCAGTAGGCAACTCCCTCAACCTCCCTGTACTTTTGACATTCACCTAGGAAATGGGGTTAACATTAATGTTACCCACTGCACAATGCCATTGGGGGGTTAAATACATTAATACATGCAGAGAGCATAAAAACATGGTGATGATTTATAAATGTTGGCTCTGATTATTAGAGGCAAGTCCAGAAGACAGCTGTGGCAAAATACTGTTCTCCTAAGGGTCAGTTTTCTTTACAAGGATTAAGCATGGGACCTGCTACACAGTCAGTTATTTCTAAACATGAGCTAGAACTAACTAAGTCAGAATGCATCAGTTTCACTTGGGTCATTAAAAAAAAAATCACACGCGTTTACCTGTATTATCTTGGATGGATTTGTTTTGTTTACTTTCCATATCGCTGTGATTCTCCTTAGTTTTGACTGTGAGATTCAAGATACAGGTGCTTCGGGGAAAACTTTAACTTTTTCCTTTGTCTTTTTCTCTTTAATCCATTCCGTATGTCCTGGAAAATAAAGGACAGTAACCTTAGGTAACTCAGATAGCTCAGTGGTATGAAAGACTGATTTTAAAAATTGTCCTATGGGATTCAAGGCACAATATTGTACTTTGAAAAAAATCTATTCTTTTAAAGAACAAATTGATCAACAGATAAAAGACAAAAGTGATAAAAAGGAATTTTGAAGTTCTACCTGAAAGGGTCTGCAATTGTTTCATGTTTAACTTAGAGAGAGAAAAAAATAAAGCAACTATGGGCCAGGTAAAGTTAGGAATTGAGAAGAAAGAAACCAAGAAGCTATATTGATGCAAAGACATTTCCTAAATTGGCTGGATTTCTCTAGAGCCACTTCATTACTTGGCATCCCACGTTGCTTTTGTATTCACTGTATACTGTGTGATTTCACACTTATTGATGTATTCATTTGTTCTCAAGTATATGGAGAGAGAGCTCATCACAGAGGAAAAACTGTGAGTGACCTGTGAAATCCAAGGGTTTTTAGCTCTGCTTCTGATTCTCAAACTTGTTAGTTCAGTTGTTTAGTCTTCATCTCTTATCTACAATAAGAAATAAAAAAAAACACCTATCTCCCCCAGATGAGAGGTCTCAATGAAGTAATGAGTGGATAGACATATGTCTCATACAGAATAGTTACTCAACAATTGGATATCATTGTTTGATCCCATTATCCCAAACTTTTCCCATAAACTGCATCTGGTAAATATTTGAGGCTTTCTGGGCCAAATGGTCTTTGTTGTAACTTGTTACTACTGTTACAGCATAAAAGCAGCCTTCAGATTCTATATAAACAAGTTGGTCGCATCCCAGTAAAACTTTATCGATTTTGAATTTTGCATTTTGTATCATCTTCACGAGTCATAGAGGATTAGTCTTCTTTTGACTTTTTTCAAATATTGAAAATTTAAAAGTCATTCTTCAACAGACAGTATAAAAACAAGTGGCAGAATGTAGTTTGCTGACTTCATTACTCAGAAAATTATAGACTACAAAATGAAATTCAGGAGAATTGTAGGGGTGGCATATTTTTGTGACACTGTGAAAATTAAAAGATGCATTTGGGGAGATAATGAGAAATAAGACTGCATTGGAGAGATCTATAGGCTGAGGTGAGATTTTGATTAAACACACAGAAAACTGTTGGAAGCTTTGAGCAAAGCCCTTTCTGTATGGTGTCTGGGGAAAACAAACCTGGCACACGGCGAGAGAAGAGACCGCTGCAGAGTGAGCCAGCTGATGGTGCCTGCTAACTGGGCCTTGAGGTGGCGAGCAGTGGGGACGGAGGAGTAGATAATTTCTCAAGCTATCTCTTTTGCCCTTATTTTTCTTCAGAAAGTGGTGTAGAGCAAGTACTCAGTTACTGCCTTTTCATGCACTGACAGTCCATCTGGGTAGATGGTAAGCACAGTGTTAGCTGCAGCTAAAGCCCCCTTTGAATTCCAAGTATTTGTTCATTTCTTCATTGAGTTCCTCTAACATGTTTGGCATCTTGCTAAGTCCCGAGATGCAAAAATATATAAAGTGTGCATCCTGTACAAGTCTAACAGGATGGTCAAGAGGACGGGATCAGGATCTCAGCAGGCTCACCTTCAAGCTGTATAGACAAGGGCAAGTCCACCTCTGTAGCGCATGTTGCCCTTCTGTCATAAAGGCATGTGATACAGTAGCTGCTGTTGAGACCTGGGCAGGGTGTTGGGCAGGGAGGTAGTGAAGGGGATCAGAAGGCCTGAAGCTGCCTAGAAAGTGAGGGCGGCCTTGCCAACAGACACCCAGGCACCCTTCAAGGGGGAGGAGTAAGCGATAACTGGGAAGACCGACCAGGGGTGAGATGGAGGGTGCTCTCCATGAGGGAAAAAGCCTCAGTTGTCAGATTTATTATTTAAACCATTAAAAGTAATTTGCATATTTACATAATATACAAATGTAGTTAGGGTTCTGCATTTTATTGAATTATGTAGAACTGATGTCTTTAAAAGTTCAAAGTCTGAATTACTTTAGTTTTAAAGATAAAGCTGTGCCTCATAAATTTTTATTTCCACTAGGCTTCCAACAAGTCTGTTATAACATTGGCTAAGTGTCCACGGATAATAGACTGCTTGCTAGTGAAATAATGTGTGATAAGATAGCATCTTTTAAAATAGCATCCTACTTAGCTCTGTTTCTACAAAGATATTGGTAATTCTACCAAAATACTGGTGAAACAGATTTTCATCTCAGGTTTTTGTTTACCTCTATGAGATAACACATTCAAATTTGCTAAATACTGGCACCTCTATATCTATGAGTTTCTCTCAGACATTGAGGGCAGATATCTTAATCACACATGGTAGTGCTCGAATCTGACCATAAACTATATTCTAAAGCTCATGAGACACTGTGTCCTTTTTCTGTCATCCTTCAAATTAGTGACATAGTGGGAACAATGTACTATAGACTCAAACATGCCTGTGTTCAAATCCAGACTGTTTTTCAATAAGCTGAGAGCTTGAGCAAGTCTTTTAAGCAACTTGTCAGGTTCATCTTGTCCAAGATTGGAGTAGCTCAGCTGTGCCTGGAATACAAGACAATTGTGATGATTCAAGGTACTGTGTGTGAAATGCCTTCAGGGCACAGTTTCCCGTACATAGCAGATTTTCTCGAAATGGTGAGCATTCTTGTCATTGTCATCCTCATTATCGTCATTCACTATTACAAATAGTAATGTAATTTCTCCGAGTCATTACAGGTTCATCTGGGTCATTGACCATCTGGTTAAGAATCATAATTTACAGATTCCTGGGTACACACGCTTCTCAAACACTTTCTCAATCTCTGACCATCCCGTCCCATGCTACATGGGAGTGAAAGAGGGAATGAGCAAAGGAAATCTTTCTTGTTTCCAGCTACCAGATTAAAGTTTTCTATAGAAACATTCAGGTTATAACTAAGTACCTATAAATATTCCCCTATTATGGATTAAGGAATTCAAGGGAGAGATGAGAACCAACTTGATAATGATTATTTTTATTCTTCTAGTCTTCCAAATTAGACCCTCCAGTAGAGCATTTTGTCACTTGAAAATAAGGACCACTGCCCTAGACAAAAACTTCACAGAAGTTCCTGAAATAGCTGCTCCGTGCATTTGTCATCTCACTCCTCCCTCCACCAATCCATCCCACACACACCTGCCAGAACAATCTTCCATAAATATCCTTTTCTTTGTATCTCATCCTTGTGTCATCTGCAGTGCCTCCCTGTTGTTGTTCTGTATATCAATTCAGAATTCCAATGTCCTCATCAGCCTTTCCTATTCCTTCCTTTCCTACTTTATATCTAATTATTCCTTCATAAAACAAATCAGTTTTAAATACGCCAATTATTTTGACCAGGAAACTTCCTGAATCCACCCTTCCCTACACCTTTATAACTGTCATAACATTCACTTTGCCTGTTCCCAGAATCAAATTATTTGTTACCTTCTACAAACTACAAGCCAGAACTTGGGCCCAAGAAGTAATTTTTTAATTCCTGCCTCTTTCTCTCCGTTTTTCACAGCTGGACCCTCTGATATTTCCCTGGTAGGTCCTCATTGGAAGATAGGTTAATTAATTAATCCTTCCCCTGGAGCATTGGTTTGGGAATTTCAAGGTGACAAATCTTTGCATCTTGATCAATTTCAGCTTTATACCCAGAGTATCTAGTACCACCACCCATTTTCAGAGGACTTTTATAAGTGTTTATTGGAAAGAAGCAGGGGCAAATTGATAGAGGTAAAGAATTTCAACCCTAAGCCACCTTCAGGACCAGAATCAATGACGTTGATGTAGCTTCGTTACAATGACAAAGCTAAGTTAGCTCGTTAGAGTCCTGCTTACATAAGAATATCATTCCAGTCATCTTTTCTGACCACAGTGCAGTAAGATTAGATCTCAATTACAGGGAAAAAATTGTTAAAACTTCAAACATATGGAGGCTAAATAACACGCTTCTGAATAACCAACAAATCATAGAAGAAATAAAAAAAGAAATAAAAATATGTATAGAAATGAATGAAAATGAAAACACAACAACCCAAAACCTATGGGACACTGTAAAAGCAGTGCTAAGGGGAAGGTTCATAGCATTACAGGCTTACATCAAGAAACAGGAAAAAAACCAATTAAATAACCTAACTCTACACCTAAAGCAATTAGAGAAGGAAGAAATGAAGAACCCCAGAGTTAGCAGAAGGAAAGAAATCTTAAAAATCAGGGCAGAAATAAATGCAAAAGAAACTAAAGAGACCATAGCAAAAATCAACAAAGCTAAAAGCTGGTTTTTTGAAAAGATAAACAAAATTGACAAACCATTAGCAAGACTCATTAAGAAACAAAGAGAGAAAAACCAAATTAACAAAATTAGAAATGAAAATGGAGAGATCACAACAGACAACACTGAAATACAAAGGATCATAAGAGACTACTACCAGCAGCTCTATGCCAATAAAATGGACAACTTGGATGAAATGGACAAATTCTTAGAAAAGTATAACTTTCCAAAACTGAACCAGGAAGAAATAGAAGATCTTAACAGACCCATCACAAGCAAGGAAATCGAAACTGTCATCAAAAATCTTCCAGCAAACAAAAGCCCAGGACCAGATGGCTTCACAGCTGAATTCTACCAAAAATTTAGAGAAGAGCTAACACCTATCTTACTCAAACTCTTCCAGAAAATTGCAGAAGAAGGTAAGCTTCCAAACTCATTCTATGAGGCCACCATCACCCTAATTCCAAAACCAGACAAAGATGCCACAAAAAAAGAAAACTACAGGCCAATATCACTGATGAACATAGATGCAAAACTCCTTAACAAAATTCTAGCAAACAGAATCCAACAACATATTAAAAAAATCATACACCATGACCAAGTGGGCTTTATCCCAGGAATGCAAGGATTCTTTAATATCTGCAAATCAATCAATGTAATACACCACATTAACAAATTGAAAGATAAAAACCATATGATTATCTCAATAGATGCAGAGAAAGCCTTTGACAAAATTCAACACTCATTTATGATTAAAACTCTCCAAAAAGCAGGAATAGAAGGAACATACCTCAACATAATAAAAGCTATATATGACAAACCCACAGCAAGCATCACCCTCAATGGTGAAAAACTGAAGGCATTTCCCCTGAAATCAGGAACAAGACAAGGGTGCCCATTCTCACCACTACTATTCAACATAGTGTTGGAAGTTCTGGCCACAGCAATCAGAGCAGAAAAAGAAGTAAAAGGAATCCAGATAGGAAAAGAAGAAGTAAAACTCTCACTGTTTGCAGATGACATGATCCTCTACATAGAAAACCCTAAAGACTCTACCAGAAAATTACTAGAGCTAATCAATGAATATAGTAAAGTTGCAGGATATAAAATTAACACACAGAAATCCCTTGCATTCCTATATACTAACAATGAAAAAACAGACAGAGAAATTAAGGAAACAATACCATTCACCATTGCAACAAAAAGAATAAAATACTTAGGAGTATATCTACCTAAAGAAACAAAGGACCTATACATAGAAAACTATAAAACACTGATGAAAGAAATCAAAGAGGACACAAACAGATGGAGAAACATACCGTGTTCATGGATTGGAAGAATTAATATTGTCAAAATGGCTATTCTACCCAAAGCAGTCTATAGATTCAATGCAATCCCTATCAAGCTACCAACGGTATTTTTCACAGAACTAGACCAAAGAATTTCACAATTTGTATGGAAATACAAAAAACCTCGAATAGCCAAAGTAATCTTGAGAAAGAAGAATGGAGCTGGAGGAATCAACCTGCCTGACTTCAGACTCTACTACAAAGCCACAGTCATCAAGACAGTATGGTACTGGCACAAAGACAGAAATATAGATCAATGGAACAGAATAGAAAGCCCAGAGATAAATCCACGAACCTATGGACACCTTATCTCTGACAAAGGAGGCAAGGATATACAATGGAAAAAAGACAACCTCTTTAACAAGTGGTGCTGGGAAAACTGGTCAACCACTTGTAAAAGAATGAAACTAGAACACTTTCTAACACCATACACCAAAATAAACTCAAAATGGATTAAAGATCTAAATGTAAGACCAGAAACTATAAAACTCCTAGAGGAGAACATAGGCAAAACACTCTCCGACATAAATCAAAGCAAGATCCTCTATGACCCACCTCCCAGAATATTGGAAATAAAAGCAAAACTAAACAAATGGGACCTAATGAAACTTAAAAGCTTTTGCACTACAAAGGAAACTATAAGTAAGGTGAAAAGACAGCCCTCAGATTGGGAGAAAATAATAGCAAATGAAGAAACAGACAAAGGATTAATCTCAAAAATATACAAACAACTCCCGAAGCTCAATTCCAGAAAAATAAATGACCCAATCAAAAAATGGGCCAAAGAACTAAACAGACATTTCTCCAAAGAAGACATACAGATGGCTGACAAACACATGAAAAGATGCTCAACATCACTCATTATTAGAGAAATGCAAATCAAAACCACAATGAGGTACCATTACACGCCAGTCAGGATGGCTGCTATCCGAAAGTCTACAAGCAATAAATGCTGGAGAGGGTGTGGAGAAAAGGGAACCCTCTTACACTGTTGGTGGGAATGCAAACTAGTACAGCCGCTATGGAAAACAGTGTGGAGATTTCTTAAAAAACTGGAAATAGAACTGCCATATGACCCAGCAATCCCACTTCTGGGCATACACACTGAGGAAACCAGATCTGAAAGAGACACGTGCACCCCAATGTTCATCGCAGCACTGTTTATAATAGCCAGGACATGGAAGCAACCTAGATGCCCATCAGCAGATGAATGGATAAGGAAGCTGTGGTACATATACACCATGGAATATTACTCAGCCATTAAAAAGAATTCATTTGAACCAGTCCTAATGAGATGGATGAAGCTGGAGCCCATTATACAGAGTGAAGTAAGCCAGAAAGATAAAGAACATTACAGCATACTGACACATGTATATGGAATTTAGAAAGGTGATAACGATAACCCTATATGCAGAACAGAAAAAGAGACACAGAAATACAGAACAGACTTTTGAACTCTGTGGGAGAATGTGAGGGTGGGATATTTCAAAAGAACAGCATGTATGCTATCTATGGTGAAACAGATCACCAGCCCAGGTGGGATGCACGAGACAAGTGCTCCGGCCTGGTGCACTGGGAAGACCCAGAGGAATCGGGTGGAGAGGGAGGTGGGAGGGGGGATCGGGATTGGGAATACGTGTAAATCCATGGCTGATTCATATCAATGTATGACAAAACCCACTGGAAAATAAAAAATAAAAAAAAAAATAAAAATAAAAAAAAAAGAATCCATTAGGGTCACAATAAGTTATAGGAGGCTATCTAAGTCACTTTACTCAACCTTCCACTGTGTACTGTGTTGGTTCTGCTGACAGAACTGAACATGCCTTGCTTCTCCTCCTCATCTCCTCCCATATACATGTCCCAAGAATGGAGTCCTGCCATGAATTCTAGATCTTCATTGGGATTCCAAGACACACAGCTAGTGCTTGCTCATGCCCGTCCCCATTGCTAGATCAGACCCCTTGGCCTTTATTTGCTGAATGCAGTAGTGGTCGATTCTCTTTTTGTCCTGTATTAATTGACAGAAAATAACTTTTTTCACTGTTATAAGCACTCATTTCCCTAAAGTGATTAGTCTTTGAGAAGTCAGACACAAAGTAATTCAGAGATGACATCATAGAAAATAAAAGTTTTGACGGTTTGGAGTGGATATCCTAATTTGGTTTTCTTATAATGATCTTGTAAATTGTTCACCTTCATTGAAAATGTATATCACATCAGCAAGATGTCTGGGAAATATAGAGCCCTGAGAATTGATTCATCGACAAGGATCCTCTACTTTATGAAATTTTGAAAGCACATCTGCCCTTGAATTCTTAGTTTCTTCCTCAGAAGCAGATCTCCATTGCCCCTTTGATGTGCTTTACTTGCTTTCTCAGAAGATGAGAGGGAAATATTAATTCAGTCAACAAATACTTACTGAGTACCTACTATTTGTAGAATTTTATTTACTCCATTTAGGGAAAACTCCCTTTAGGTCTAAACTGGAAGATTGCTGGTTATTTAATAGTATTTTATGTTTTTATATCCAAATTATGATGTTTTAACTAATCACAGCCTTGTACTCCAGTAGTCTCTACAGACAAATTAGTTTCCTTCTATCCCATGTGGATCAAGGAGTCCTGGTTTTCCATCCATCCCTACTGGCTCCATGTTGCCTTAAGACTAATAAGTAACAAAGATTTCTTTATTGATTAGTTTATCCCAAACCACTTCGTGTTCCCAAATAGCAGAACCATAGACTTGAAAACCTGGATGGTGCACGCTCATGAAACCATCCCTGAAATTGATATCCAGTGAGGAATAGTGATTTGGCCAAGGACAATCAAGCCTGCTAAAACCCTTACCTTTATGTTCCTTTGCCAAACATCAGATACTTGTTTTCTGAGCATAATTTAGAAATACTTATTTTTAGAAGACATGATAGAAATTGTCAAGGTATTTCAAGTACAATTTTTTAAATGTAGCTAGAAAGAGAGTGAATTTATTAATTAAAATGTTATATATAATAATGCAGGACATCATATATCTTTTTTTCAAGCATTGTGCTGATTCAAAATATTTAAATCATGAAGGCATTTTTGGGATGGGTGAGAAAAATCTTTGTGGCTAATGATAAGTAACTGTCCAAAGAAACATTCTTTGATCACACACTTACGGGTTACTTCCTTTGTGCTAGACAATGTTCCGGGGACCGAACAGTGTCTCCTGGTAATTAAAACTGTTCTTGGCTTTTGAGTCAGGGAGAACTGGTTACAAATCCCAATTTTCTGGTTGTTTGATTCTCAGCAATTTACTCAACCTTTGTAAGTTTCCAACACCTCAACTGAATGGTGAAGATAATAATACATTTACCTCCTAGTTGTGGCAATTCATGCATGCAGAGTGCTTAGAATCTTTCCTGAAATTTCGTGAACGTTCACATGGTAGCTTTAAAAAATATATGCATACCAAAAGGAAGTACTCAAGTTTCTGTGGAAAACTTTTTGCCACTTTCAGATTGGGTCAAGTTTATATCAGGGCTGGCACATTCTATTTTGCAGCACTGCATGCACATGTTGATAGTCAAAAATTGTGCTGGGTTCCTTTGAAAGTATTCTCAGGTTGGTATATGGTTACCAGTGCAACCAGACAGTAAGCATCATAAAGGCCAGTATTACATTTCTTGTTTGTTTTCTCTATTACTTTACCCCTCCTTCCCTCCGTCTCTTCCTTCCTCTTTTTGTGCATTTGGTACTTAATAAATGCTTATTGCTTGTCCAACTGGCCATTTATAGTAAAATAATTCCTGAACACTCCTCAACCTTTCCACAGAAAGCTAGATGACATAGATATAACAGAACTCAAAAAATAGTAAGAACCACTTGAATTAGTTCCACAGTTGAAGGAAAAGGCATTCCTGAAGGAAAATCCTTTTAAAATTACATGTTTAATCTCACACAAGCCAATTAAAGTTCCCCCAAGCCATGTTTATCTGTGTACTGACTGCTTTCCATGTGAGAATTTAATGTACAGTCAAAAAGTGATCAGGATGTCAGTTCCTCTACATTTCTTTGTCATAATGAATGCTGTCGTGTTTGCAGGGAAAAAATGTTGGTAAACTGTGAATTGGATTTTAATTGTGGTAAGGTAGTCTCTGAGAAAAAAATTATGGCATGGGGAAGAATACAGATGTTTCCTTCCTACACTTCACTCTAATCACAATGACCAACTCAGCAGAAAGCTGCCTGTATTTATTAGCCCTTTATTAATGTATGCTCACTCTGGTGGCCACAAGGAGATGAAAGCACTCTGTGATTTGGGAAGAGTGAAGAGTCAAGAGTGTATGAAGACCTACAAGTCATTCAAAAGTTGGAAATGAAACTTTTTCATGTGTCATGAAGCATGTCATTAACTGACTGGAATTTTATACTTGGTGCTGAGATTTGGGGAAAACTGTCAATTTGAGAGAAGTTGATTATCAGGGTCCAAAAGTAAAATTTGAAGACTAGTGCTCAGTGTATATATTTAGTTTGAAAAATTGGCCTGTTTGTTCTTCCTGACAATTATAATGAGTTCAGTTCAGTTCAGTCGCTCAGTCGTGTCCAACTCTTTGCGACCCCATGGACTACACCATGCTAGGCCTCCCTGTCCATCAAAAACTTGCGGAGTTTACTCAAATTCATGTCCATTGAGTCACTGATGCCATCCAACCATCTCATCCTCTGTCATCGCCTTCTCCACCTGCCTTCAATCTTTCCCAGCATCAGGGTCTTTTCAAATGAGTCAGTTCTTCATATCAGCTGGCCAAAGTATTGGAGTTTCAGCTTTAGCATCAGTCCTTCCAATGAATATTCAGGACTGATTTCCTTTAACATTAACTGGTTGGATCTCCTTGCAATCCAAGGGACTCTCAAGAGTCTTCTCCAACACCGCTGTTCAAAAGCATCAATTCTTCGGTGCTCAGCTTTCTTTATAGTCCAACTCTCACATCCATACATATTCAGCTCAGTTCAGTCGCTCAGTCATGTCTGACTCTTTGTGACCCCATGAACCACAGCACGTCGGGCCTCCCTGTCCATCACCAATTCCCAGAGTCCACCCAAACCCATTTCCATCGAGTCGGTGATGCCATCAAACCATCTCATCCTCTGTCGTCCCCTTCTCCTCCTGCCCTCAATCTTTCCCAGCATCACGGTCTTTTCAAATGAGTAAGCACTTCACATCAGGTGGCCAAATTATTGGCGTTTTAGCTTCAACATCAGTCCTTCCAATGAACACCCAGGAGTGATCTCCATTAGGATTGATGGGATGGATCTCCTTGTAGTCCAAGGGACTCAAGAGTCTTCTCCAACACCATAGTTCAAAAGCAATTCATCAGCACTCAGCTTTCTTTATAGTCCAACTCTCACATCCATACAGGACTACTGGAAAAACCATAGCCTTGACGAGACGGACCTTTGTTGGCAAAGTAATGTCTTTGCTTTTCAGTATGCTGTCTAGGTTGGTCATAACTTTCCTTCCAAGCAGTAAGCCTCTTTTAATTTCATGGCTGCAGTCACCATCTGCAGTGATTTTGGAGCCCAGAAAAATAAAGTCAGCCACTGTTTCCACTGTTCCCCCATCTATTTGCCATGAAGTGATGGGACCAGATGCCATGATCTTAGTTTTCTGAATGTTGAGCTTTAAGCCAACTTTTTCACTCTCCTCTTTCACTTTCATCAAGAGGCCCTTTAGTTCTTCTTCACTTTCTGCCATAAGGGTGGTGTGATCTGCATATCTGAGGTTATTGATATTTCTTCTGGCAATCTTGATTTCAGCTTGTGCTTCATCCAGCCCAGTGTTTCTCATGATGTACTTTGCATGTAAGTTAAGTAAGCAGGGTGACGATATACAGCCTTGATGTACTCATTTTCCTATTTGGAACCTGTCTGTTGTCCATGTCCAGTTCTAACTGTTGCTTCCTGACCTGCGTACAGGTTTCTCAAGAGGCAGGGCAGGTGGTCTGGTATGCCCATTTCTTTCAGAATTTTCCACAGTTTATTGTGAACCACATAGTCAAAGGCTTTGGCATAGTCAGTAAAGGAGAAATAGATGTTTTTCTGGAAATCTCTTGCTTTTTTGATGATCCAGCGGATGTTGGCTATTTGATCTCTGGTTCCTCTGACTTTTCTAAAAGCAGCTTGAACATCTGGAAGTTCATGGTTCATGTGTTGCTGAAGCCTGGCATGGAGAATTTTGAGCATTTCTTTACTAGCATGTGATATGAGTGCAATTGTGTGGTAGGTTGAGCATTCTTTGGAATTGCCTTTCTTCATTATTGGAATGAAAACTGACCTTTTCCAGTCCTGTGGCCACTGCTGAGTTTTCCAAATTTGCTGGCATATTGAGTGCAGCATTTTCACAGTATCATCTTTTAGGATCTGAAATAGCTCAACTGGAATTCCATCACCTCCACTAGCTTTGTTCATAGTGATGCTTCCTAAGGCCCACTTGACTTCGCATTCCAAGATGTCTGGCTCTAGGTGAGTGATCACACCATCATGGTTATCTGGGTCATGAAGATCTTTTTTGTATCATTCTTCTGTGTATTCTTGCCACCTCTTCTTAATATCTTCTGCTTCTGTTAGGTCCATACCATATCAGTCCTTTATTGTGCCAATGTTTGCATGAAAAGTTCTCTTGGTATCTCTGATTTTCTTGATGTGATATCTAGTCTTTCGCATTCTATTGTTTTCCTCTCTTTCTTTGCATTGATCACTGAGGAAGGCTTTCTTATCTCTCCTTGCTATTCTTTGGAACTCTGCATTCAAATGGGTATATCTTTCCTTTTCTCCTTTGCCTTTCACTTCTCTTCTATTCACAGCTATTTGTAAGGCCTTGTCGGACAACATTTTACCCTTTTGCATTTCTTTTTCTTGATGATGGTATTGAATACTGACTCGTGGACAGTGTCCCAAACCTCCATCCATAGTTCTTCAGGCATTGTCTATCAGGTCTAGTCCCTTGAATCTGTTTCTCACTTCCACTGTATAATCGTAAGGGATTTGATTTAGGTCATACCTGAATGGTCTAGAGGTTTTCCCTACTTTCTTCAATTTAAGTCTGAATTTGGCAATAAGGAGTTCATGATCTTAGCCACAGTCAGCTCCTGGTCTTGTTTTTGCTGACTCTATAGAGCTTCTCCATCTTTGGCTGCAAAGAATATAATCAGTCTGATTTCAGTATTGACCATCTGGTGATGTCCATGTGTAGAGACTTGTGTTGTTGGAAGACAGTGTTTGCTATGATGAGTGCGTTTTTTTGTCAAAACTCTGGTAGCCTTTGCCCTGCTTCATTCTGTACTCCAAGGCCCAATTTGCCTGTTACTCCAGGTATTTCTTGACTTCTTATTTTTGCATTCCAGTCCCTTATAATGAAAAGGACATCTTTTTTGGGTATTAGTTCTAGAAGGTATTGTAGGTCTTCATAGAACTGTTCAGCTTTCTGGTCAGGGCATAGACTTGGATTACTGTGATGTTGAATGGTTTGCCTTGGAAACCAAGTGAGATCATTCTGTCATTTTTGAGATTGCGTCCAAGTACTGCATTTCGG